>NC_058368.1:204210342-214210342 GCF_018350175.1 Felis catus | reverse complement strand
TCTCTAATTAACTTCATGATTTATCAGCATGTTTTGGTGTGCCAGAGAATGAACTGGAAACACCAGGTAATCATTTAACCTTAGTAACTCTCTGTTCTTTAATCTCTGAAATTGGGATAAGATAATTATGGATATTTACATCAATATCAATATTATTGGGGTGCCTGGGTGGCTCAGTCGGTTGAGCATCCAATTCTACATTTTAGCTCAGGTCATGATCCCAGTGTCATGGAATTGAGCCCTGTGTCGGGCTCTATGCCGAGCATGGAGCCTGCATGGGATTCTCTGCCTCTCCCTCTGCCCCTCTCCCCTACTCGTGTGTTCGCACTCACTTGCACGCTCTCTCTCTCTGTCTAAAATAAAAACTAAACACATATATATCATTATTAATTGGAAATTGATAATAATTGTGGTAAATGTTACTAGAGATATTCACACAACCTCTTTTTAGCATAAAAAGTGCCATCCTTTCTGTAATTCAAAGCTGCCACTTGAACTGTTCAGAAACAAATTGTTTATCCATTCTTAATAAAAAGTAGTTGTTTTAACCACTTTTGATATGTGGCTTAATGGGGTTTAAAGAATAGCATATTACAAACAATTAGAGATTTCCTTTGTGAGAGATTAACTCATTCAGTGGGTGAACATCAACTTCACTATTATTCCAACTTTTAGCATTAAAATCAGTTAATTTGCATATATTTCTATAAAAGGTAGTCTTAAAGTCTAACTTATTTTTATCAGCATACTTACAATTACATATATATTACATATATGTATAGTATGTAGATTTTATATGTATACATATACAGCTGCACAGTTTTTCTAGGAATACTTCTGCTGCTTCTGCTTACCGGTTTTATTGCCTTAGACATGTTACTTAACCTATGCGATCTCTTCATCCATCTATTTTCTCCGTCCTAATGAGGGAAAATCATACCACTTGTTGAAAGAAGAATTAAATAGTCTATGAAAGTATTTTGTAATCAATGAAGGACTATACAAACATAAAGGGGTAGTATTTCCAATTAAATGTGTAAGAAATTCATAATCTGAGGAATGAACTACGAATCAGAAGCAGCTTTCTTCTTGCCTATCCTTTCTCCACAAGAGTTTAAATAGCTGCATGAAGAGAAAATGCTCAGCCTTTCTTTGTAAATTGGTGGCAATTCTATGGCTAGGGGAAGATCTTTTCAAGAAGTAAATTCAGAGTCTTTCCATCTTGCATGTGTGGAACATCTGTGCTAAAACCATTCCATGTACACTTCTTTGAAGCACTGACTGCCTAGAGGTACTACTTTGATTTCGGCTTTATTTAAATGCCTGAACTTCTATTGGTGAAACAAAAGATTTTCTAGTTAAGAGCTCAGCTGGGAAGGAGACCGGCCTCCAACCAGTTTAATCACTCAGAGGCCAAAGTAGCCTGCATTTTGTTTTTAGAGCACCGTGCAATGGAAATCTCTCTGTGAACTTGCAGCTTACACAAACAGCTGGTTTGGGATGCTGCTGACCCTGGGTGCAATCACTGTGGTAATTAGATTTAATTTTCCTAACCCAACAGTGTCTGGCTCCATCATGTCTACATCTCCTATGTAGAAAACCATAACTCTCGTTTAATAATACTTTGGCATGCTTAAGATTTGTGCAGTTAATATTAAAAATTACTTTTTTTGTAACTGTAAATATAGCCATTCCAACTGCAAAGGGTAACAAAGAGTTTAATTTAGAGGTTATCCCACTTCAGGAACTTTCCTGAAAGATCTTAAACCGTTAAGCAGACCTTGAATATCATTACACACTCTTCTTCTGCAAGTCTTTTGTACCCTTGTATTAACTCATTTAGAAAGATGGAATCAGCCATAAGTCATCAGCAAGCCTGAAGGGTTGGGTTTCGAGTGTTTCTGCAAGCCCAGGGATGCACACCTTCGTGCTACATCTTGGGGTGACTCACTCCGACAAAGTATCAGAGATCACAGGACTATGTAAAAAACCTGTCTTCCTGGGAGGAGAGAAGGAAAGACACGTCTGAATCTGTGTCTGCTTCCGTCTGGAGAACGCCTGTTTATGTTGTGTAGAAAAGCCATCGGTATTGTTATCTCAGGAGACCCGGTTTGTTTTATATGTGTGCATGTTATGCATGCTATAACACGAAGCTGGCCAACTGATAGCGATGAGGTACTGTGTCCCTGGGAATTATAATTGCTCGGTCGGTAAAAAAAGAAAAAAAGAACATCTGACCGTAGCTGATAATAGCACAAGGTGCATTTTGGCAGTATAAAGGAGGAAACAGGCAGAGTCACACAAGTTCTGAGTATGTTTTAACCCCCAAAAATAAGAAAGGAAAGGAAAGGAAAGCCTGGGGCTGAGGGAGTGTTACCGGGAGCGAATTGCTCAGGACTTCAAACACAGGGAGTCATTCTGTCAAGGGGAGGGGGCGGGCGGGGGCAGGCACTGGGCCTCTCTAACAAAGTCCTCCTCTCTTTGCTCCCTCCCACTTCATTCACTTGCAAATCAGTGTGTGCCCACAAGAGCCAGCTCTCGGGAGCCCGTAACCTTCCCATCCCAAGAGCTGCAGTTTCAGCCGCGGCAGCAAGAAAGGCAGAGCCCGCGACTGCAGAAGCAGCGGAGGCAGGAGCAGCCTGGGCGGGTCGCAGGGTCTCCCCGGGCGCAGGAAGGCAAGCAGAGGTGGGTTCGGTCTCTGTTGGCGGTGGTGGTGGTGGTGCAAGCCTTTTCTTTTTTTTTTAATTCTGTAGCGTTGATGGAAGCCAATCAGAGAGAGAGTCCTCTCTGCCCGATGGGTGCCGCACGCCGGAGTTGGGAGGGATGCTCAGCCTGCGAGCCCGGGTCGGGGCAGGCGCGCGGGTCCGGCTGCGCGGGCGGCGCTGCTGCCGCTGCCCAGGACAGGCGCGGGTTTCCGGGGAGTCTGGGCGCCGCTCCTCCGCCTTCTGGTAAGACCGATCCACCCTGGGGCTGGGTGGGAGCGTAAGTAACGGGCCGCCGGGAAGAACTCGCTGCCTTCCTCTCCGCGGGCAGAGGCTGCCAGGAGAGCTCCGGCATTTGCAAAGTTGGCTGGTCAATTACCAAGGGCGCTGGTGCGTGCAGGACCCGCAGAGCCGTTGGGGGCTTGATTTATTTCCACCTGCCCACATCACAAGGGTCTGTGCGGGGACTGCTTTGGCTGAGTTACATTTCTTGCCCTGGGGGGTAAAGCAGAAAATCAGGTAGCTTGAAAACTCCTGAATGCTCCCAATAAGGAAAACTTAAGCTAAATAGATGGTATGGCTCAGAGAAGGAGCCAAAGAAAACTGTTAGCTTGCACGTTCTGGGAAATGCCTGCCGGCTCACATAGGGAAAGAAATGCTTGGGTTGCAAGGAAAGTCCAACATTGGACTCCGAAAATGGAGCACACTGTCCAGGGAAAAGTCATGTGGACGACGCAGCTCGATGGTGCTCTTCCACGGCTGGCCAGGCACAAATCTGGGGGATAACGCCTCCCCCGGACTGGTTGGAGAGCAGACCAAGTATGCCGGGTTGTAGGTGTCCGATGCAGGAAAAGTGGAGCCCCCAATGCGTTAATCCCCGAATTTAGTAAGAGCGAATGTTGCTGTGTTGTGTACTGCAGCAGTTGAGAGCCGGGTTTACTTCTGTAGTTAAATATTCTTCTGCCAAGAGTTATCGGAGATCTCGAGATGGAGGCTGCTGGAGAGGTCAGCGTGGTGCTGAGAAGTGTTTTCACTGCTGCAATAAAATCCATATTTTATGGGGAGTTATATGCAGGTCCTTGTTAGTCCAAAGGGCTGTTCACCTGAGTTAACTACTGAGAAAATTCAAGTACCAAGAAGTTTAATCATCTGGAATAGCCCCACATTTCCCTCTCCCTCCTTCATTTTTTTGGTAAAGCTATTTTAATTATAATATTTACACTATAGAAGTATGTCAGCCCCTGTCTCCGCCAATCTTCACTTTCACTTACTGAAGCACATAATGTGGGAAAGAAGAGATTTTTTTCCTTCAAACATAGCTGGAGTGGCTGGTATGTAGATGTATGGCTGCTCTACAGGGGTGCACACGCAAAATATGGGCTTTCTGATTGTTTATTATCCAGGGGATAATAAACTCTTCTCTGTATCGGAAAAGGAACACAGAGATATACCTAGAAAATGTACAACTCTTCTAAGAATGAACAACAAATATGCTTATACAAACGGTAGCCAAGGATTGCTTTTCTTTTCTTTTTTTTTTTTTCTTTTCTTGCTGATACCTTTACCTGAAAAGAAAGCCTTTACGATTCTACTTTAGGAGAAAAAAAAAAAAAATTCTTCCAGTTTAGCTTGAGCATCATCCTTTGTGTAATAGCACTTGCATGGCTCTGTGTTTGCTATTTTAGAGATCCGGAAAACAAGTTGTGTCAAGAAAGGGGGTATGATCAAGCAGATGTCTTCATCATGTCAAAAGGAAGAGGGCAAAGTTTATTCCAGAGGCCAGATTTTCAATGCAGAGCTCAGAAACTTAAAAGAAATCCAATATGTACTGGAAAATACAATTGCATAGGACTGTATCTCACCCCCTTTTGTTTTTGGTCTGTTCTAATTAAAAAGGTATTGGGAGGAAATAAAAGGCAGATCTTTTTCTACCTACTTTGATGGTTCATGGCATACTTCTCAAGCAGAGGAAGTAACAAATTTCTTCAGGAAAACATGAGAGGCAGCAGCACAGTTCTGAAGGGAAATGGCAATGGTTTAGTTCTACTGTACTTGTCTAAAATTATCTTTTACTGCCATTATAAGTGACAGACTGGATCCTCTATAGGGACTTTTAGTCCCTTTACTATCTGGCTTTTACATCAATTTATTGCAATTATAGTTCTTAATGCTAACTTTGCAAAGATAATGTATAGAAACAAAGTCATTTTCTACCAAGTAGCCTACTCTCAGAAAATGTGTACCTTACCTCCTCCACCCACCACTTCCATCAGCTCTGCAAGTAAAAACTCACTTTAAGGCACTCTTCATTTTTTAAGAAAAAAGTCTATCTCACAAAATATTGCTCTGGGAAACTTGAAACAGTGAAAATTTCTAGAAAGCACAACTATAATTCCAGGACATCAAAAGACACTTCATTCTGGCAAATGTGTCAATAAGTTGGAACAACAAATTCTTGAATATCTAATATATATGGTATATACACACATATGTATAATATACATAGGGATTTTTAAAAATGATAAAATATGACAAATATTTTTTAATAAAACCACGTATCCTCCTTAGGAAGTGAAATGTGTGGTCCCCCCTTCTGGCCCTTACTTGCTTTGCAGCCATAATGCCAACTTACCAAGGCTGCATCCTTTGAACTATCGAAACTTTTTTTAGTTGGAAGGGACCTCTAGTGGGTCACTCCATGCATTTCTCCCTGTAGTTCAGTTGCATCTGGATTTTGTTATCTAAGGTAATAAGTGCATAACAGCTTTTTCTCCATAGTTGAGTTAATGTCCTCCAAGTACTACCTTGACATTTATGCCAGGTCAAAATCATTATTATTGCTATCATGTGTGTGGTTCCTCTAATTTAAGGAACTCAGGAGTATTTGCACAGTGAGCTGGGCATGCAGACTTTCAGTAACTTTTCAATCGTTCCAAATAATAGCATTAGCCAATTAATAAAGAATTCACTACCATCAATATAAGATTTTCCTTATTTCTGACCTTGCCAAGACTGTACTTCCTTCATTCAAATTTACCCAATAATAATAACGCCATTATAGTTATGACTCAAAACTTCCATGAAAAGCACCCCCACCACTAAAGAAATATTTGCTGAAAAAAATTTAATTAACCTTTTAGAGATCTATAAACATTCACAAGTATATTAAACTAAAGGCTTATAATATAAAGTCCCTATTCAAATAAGCATATATTAAATGTCCAAATGCTGTCTGGATGCATGCATCACCCTAATTTTGTGAGGTGTTTTTATTTTTCTCTTTGATGTATCACAACACATTTTAGGTAACCTGCTCCTTAAAAAAGTCTGCCTGGGACTTAAAGTAAGTTCTCTAGGGGTGAATCAGCTTCTGCTGACAGTCTGCAGGTTGCAACTTCCAATTTAAAAATCTGTTCTAAAGTTTGAAATGTGTTCCAAATGAGATAACATCCGGCAGAAGCCAGTTGCCTTGTGCTGCTTGCTTAGTCACGGCAAACCATTCTTTGGGGTTGATCAGAATTAGGGTCTCGCTTATAAAAATAACGAACAGTGACTCAGTCTGAATTGCATTTTTTAATAGTGTTTCAGCTAGCTAGTGTCTACTGAGCTCACCTTATTTGCTTCACAAAAAGGTGAAAATGTAGATAATCAAACATTCTCTGGTACAAATTTTTTTTTCTGAATAATGATTCTAAATACAAAGACTCAAGAACATCATGCTAATAGGGAAATTGCTAAAAGAGAAAAAGTAAAACTCTCACACAGAGAGAGAGAGAGCACGCCCAGTTGTGACACTGTTCCGATAATATTAGAGAAGAAATATAGAAATGCAGGGCTTGGGTTGGTTTTTTTTTCCTCCTCAGTCTTTTATTTCTCTTTTTGTTCTCCATTGGGATTTTTATTTTACTTTGAAGACAGATGAGGTTGGGGCACTTCCCTAGATCTAATATTTTTGTTTAAGCTTTCCTCTTATGAAGATTAACTGGCCTACATTTTAAAAGTGCTATTCCTAAGGAATGCTCCCTTTTTCAAAGCAGTCATATGAGAAACTTCAGGTTATCCCTAATTAGTTGTAGAGCCAAGTGTATACAGTCTTTGTAACGCCATCACTTACAAAGTAGGAAGAGAAGAGGGGGAAATTCATACAAATAACTACTCAAAAAGGTGGTGCACCTTCATTTACTACAAAAGTAAAATGGACTAAAAGCTCTTTAAGCCAAAATGGCTGGGTCAGAGGGGACCAGATACAACCAGTATCTAGTTGTTTAAGACTGTACTACCCAGGAAATTTTTAACTCTTCCAACAAAGATAACTCACTGAAGAAAGAATGCTCTGAGCACACACGCATAAATGTAAACCAGACACATATGCAGAGGGCGCTGTGTCCCTCATCCCCACAGATTAGAGATTATTTTACCTTGTTTCATCTGTTTAATACCTTTATACTAACACTGTTAGGTGCTTATTTCCTCTATTAATCAGATCATCTTGCTGAGATTTATGAGAGGAAGAGTTTAATTAAAGCCAGAATGGTACTATTAAATTTGATGTGCAGTATAAATGGGCAGCATGGGTCCCAAGCTTCTCCTACCATATGCAGTGCTATCTTGTGGAAGAGAGTATCTTATGAATACGAGAAATATAAAGCTAGCCACCACCGGGAATAATTTGTCTTCATATTTCATCACTTGAAATCACTGTGCTTTTTCTTTCTATAATTTCCTAAATTGGTAGATCTGCCCAAAAGATGTTTAGGAGACTCAATAAGTTATAGGAATGGAAAGCAACAAGAGAAAAATAAATTGAGGAGGTGTATAAGCAAAGGAAAAGAAATGAAGAGATGAATTTTTACATAAAAGGGAAACATAATAGAAATAGAATCAAAATTGCTGTTTTTACACAATGTGCATTTTCTACTTTATAAATATTGCTACTATTAAGTACAATCTTATAAACACAACATCATTAACATGTTTATAAACACTACACTTCTCTACAATGGAATGTAAATTTGAAAATGATCCTTCAAAAAAATCACTATCTAAAGGAAATGATCCTGCATGGATCATAAAATAACCAAAGAAACATGTTTTTTAAAAAGTGGTCTAAAATCTCAGGAGAATCAAAGAAAGAGGTTTTCTTACTGCTTTGAAGAATAGTGACTCTTCTACATCTATTATCTTTATTGTTCTGCAAGCTAAATAGATCTACTGTGTGATCTTCTAGCACATGCAAACCAAAATATATAATAGTGACACACCTCAAATATAAGTCACCCATTTCAATTCTATGTGTGAGAAAGCATGATGAAAGACTGAACTAGCAAGACAGTTCTCTCCACCCCTACGCATGCCTGTTAGTGTGTGTGTGTGTGTGTATACACACACACACACACACACATATATATACATGTATATATTTATATACATATACATGTATATATTTATATACATGTATATGTATACATGACAGCCAAGATTAAAAAAAACACTAACCATTAGGCTCAGATTTTTTATACATTAAAAAATTAATGATAAAGTAAATGAAAATAAAACTTTACAGAGCTTTTCTACATGTTACATGCTGTTCTAAGCATTTTACATGTATTCTGTATAGTAATGATTATACACTAAGTAAAAGGGAAAATGTTATACTTATATCCTTTTTATTTGGCCCTTTTTTGGTTCGAATTTCCAGGGAATTTCTGCTTGAGCTAAGCACTTAATGAATGTGCTGTTTACTAACACTTGTGCTATCTTAGAATTTAAAGTCTGACTCTCTGAGAAATACATAGCAGCAGAGGGCATGGGAATGATTTGATTATTTTGACCAAAGCAATGCAGATTTTAAGGCTGGGAAAAATTCTTGTAGGTTACTCACTTTTGAAAAACTACTTGCAAGCATGCATTACAGCTTATAATTGTAGTAAAAAGTGTCATGTGAGCCATTTGAGTGTAATGGTACTTTTTATAAGAGAATAAATGATCTCTTACCTTCAGAGATAGCCTCATGTTGGAGGAGTATTTGAGGAAGGTAGCTAAAAATGACAACTATTCATTTCCTTGACAGGGGCATCCCACCTGTGCAGTACCCTTTGAAAGCATGAGTCTTTTCTCAGTGCATTGGATATTCTCACTCTGTACAGAGTATTTAGGACTATGGGTAGAGTTGAGTGAGGTCATAGTATTTCCCCTCCTTATCTGATGAGTAAAAATAATTTTTTTCTTCTTTGATGACCACAATTTTGTTATTTAATTACCATCATAGTTCAATATTTGTTCTGAATGATTTCTCTCCCCAGTAAAATTTCACACCAAAAAAAAAAAAAAAAAGTTGGGGGTGGGGAAGGAAGACATCCTATTAGCTATATAATAATATTATATATGGTTGATATTGATGAGCCATTTTCATTAAACCTTATTCTTTCTATTGCCAGTATTCAAAAAGTCATGTAGTTAATCCAGCTTTCATGGACAATGTGATAATTACAAGTAAAATCAGAGAATGTGAGACACTGGAGCTTAGAAATGACTTGACCCAATATCCATCATTTACATTTGAGATACTTGATGACCAGGGAGGTTAGTGAGTTTTCTCTATCTCTCCTTTCTGTAACTTCTGGCTGTTGGGCAGTGTTGCTTTTTATCATCTCCACTTAATTATGGCATTAAAAACTGAAGAGGAACTTTAAATCTATAAATTGTTATTTATAAACATGCTGTGAAGGAGCAGACATGGAAACTTACAGATAAAATGAGGATTTAGGCTTTAGAAATTTCATGTGTTTGTACCGTTTTGTAAAGTTCCCAATGTAAAGAAGAATTAAAACTTTCCTTCGAACTTTTGACCACTATTTGGGGGACACATTATAAAATTTAGGTTTTTATTTTATTGTAATGGCCTGATGGTTGTTTTGAGTGAGCTTTATCTAAGTCAGTGATTCCCCAGGCTATCCAAAGTGTCCATCTTTGGAAAAAAAAAATTATTGGTCAGTGATTGGATATAAAAAATTATGACAATCTATTGTGTTTTTCATAAATCTCAATTTATTTAAGTACCCAGTGACCTTCCCCCTTCTTTAGAGTTAACATGTCAATTCTTTCACAAAAGTGTGTGGATAGATTATGTTGTTTTTTACCCTTATCAAAATTAAAATCTGGCAAGCAACCCAAAGTCAACCCTACCTCCTTAAAAAAAAAAAGAAACCGTTAGTGTTCCATAAAATCCAAAAGTCTGAGGAGACTGGGTTAGATAATGAATAACATCATGTTGAAAAATGATTGACCTACTTCTCTTCCTTATTTGGATGAATAAAAAGTAAAGGGGAATTATAATGATATTTAAGAGTCAAATAGCCAAAAAGACAAGCTAAACAAAAGTCATTCAATCAAAAGGTATCCTTGGATCCCTTAATTAAACCTTACAGAGATTAATACAAATGTTTGGAATACTAATACAGTCTTTGACTATATTAACAAGTCCTCCAAAGGCATGCTTTGCCAAGCTCTTGGCCAGAATGTGTCATCAACAATGAATTTGCCCACTTGATTACATAGTGGATTCTTCAGCGGAAAACAAAGTTTTAAATTTACATCTAACTTGATGACTTAATGAAAACCCAGCTCAACTGAACCATTCACATTATAAAAAAGGTATCTTTTTTTTCCATAAAAGTGAACTTTACATAATTGTGGACAAATACAAATTTTCTAAGATGCTGCATTGTATTTTAAGGTTTGCATTTTTATTTCAAAAAGCAATTGCCTTCTAGCTTATAGTGTAGATTTCAGTCATGAAAATGAGCTTATCATATTTTTAGCTGCAAAGCTTAAACCTCTTTTGCAGGATTAAAAAAAGAGAGTTTCATTAATCTACTATCATCCATTTTACAAAATGTTTGAAACTGCTCAATTTCACATTCAGCTAAAATATTCTAAGCTCTCCTTAGCAACAGGTTCTAATTTAACACAGATCAAAATGGTGTGGTCAGACTAAGTAATCACCAATGTAAAATGATAAAATCCACCAAGACTGGAATATTACTACTGAATCCTAATTTGAACCAAGTCAAGCTACTATATCTCCCAACAATTATTCTCATATTAAACTACTTGTTTAAAAAGTATCTAGTTGAGATTTTTGTCAGTGTTTCATAAATTAATTCCATGTTGGAGGCCTTGTGATAAATACCAGTGCCACAATTTCACTCTCTTCCTGACTCCTATCTATCTTTTTACCAAAAAGAAAATATTTGGGGCAAGTCCTAACTAAGACAGAATGAAGGGGTCACTTACTGATTAGTATCATCAAGAGGAGTGGTCCCAAACCTCCAGATCCAGAAAGTACTAACTCTGCAATAAGTTTTGAATTCAGAGAAAGTATATTTACCTGCAGATAAATTGCCTTTGAAATAAGTGCAGGCATGCCAAATACAGATCTCATATTTAAAAATTTTGTCTCATGATACTTCCTTTTCTTCCTCAAGTTTGCTTTTAATTCTCAGATGCCACACTCCAAAATATCTTTCCAAATAGCACCATGGTTTGTTTTTCTTAAAAACGTCCCCATTGAATTTAAATATGTGTATATTTTGTGTTCTAAAAAACACTGGAATCAAATTAAAGAAATGACCACAATAGAGGGAGGGACACTGCAAGATGTCTGGTGATCAGGTGAATAACCACTTTCTCACCAAACAGAATGCTAAATAAGACAGTTACTTTATTGAAAATATGAAGGCAAAAGCTACATAGAGCAAAATGCTCTAAAGTGACTGAGTTTAATGTAATGTAGTGAAAGATTTTTATACAGTGGACAGAGAGAGGAGAAATATTTGAAACCCTATGCTGGATTAATTGGGCTCTTAAGAACAAGAAGTTTGCTTTGCACCCTGAATGTTCTGAACATTTATAGAGCATATGTTTGCTTCCCAATTTGTCACTAAATTAAAATGGATTTTTAAAAGGCTTATTTTTTTTTCTTTTTTTATCTATATGACAATCTTTTCATCATGTCTGGTTAGAGAAACTAATCACAGAAAACAAGAGCCAAACTTCGCCTTGCTTTGTAACTGAGAAATATACACTAATATCCATAATGTTATTAAGAAAGACTTTAAAGCAAGGAGAGCAATTTAGGCTGAGTGTTAAACTCAGCAATCCAAAGAAACAGCCATGAGGCTCCAACTGCTCAAAAGATGCCCTGCTTGTCAAATACTTTCCAATTTAGTTTTTACCTGAATGACAAGCACTCCTAAAAACAATGCCAAGACTTTTAGAAAACTCCTTACTTGATTCCCTGCATGGCAAAAGCACACCTGATCCACATATAAGATGGCTTATGGAATAAATAAATCCAGGTTGAGGAGAAAGGAGAAACAATTTTAAAATATCACTTCTCCATCTCCAGATCACAGTTTTAAGGTGAAAGCATCACTAGCAAATATAAGCACATAGTGAGGGCTCAATAAATGCTTACTAGGTAAAATTCTCATACAAGCTACAAGATTCTCTTCAATAAATATTTTCCCAATTTACTTCCTTTTCAAGTTCATTCACAGCAGTGAAAAAAATCTAACTTTTCTATCCCACGCTAATCATTTTTAATAATTCTGACTCCTTTAAAAGGAGCTGATTTCAAAGGAAACCCTATCCATGGTGTCCTGAGTGCTAGAGGGACTAAGCATGAAAATAGAGCTGCCCAGCTTCAAAATCGGGCCACCAGACCTCTTCTTCCTTCAGGCAGACTTTTTATTAAACTTGGTATGAAACAATGTTGCCTGGAGCCTGATTAACAATTTATGCCTTCCTAAGCAGATTAGCAAGAAGTCTGTCATTTTGATTTTTTAATTCTTAATTTATGTTTGGAAACAGGAAGTACCTCTGAGTTTACATTTTCAATGTATTTTCTTTTTAAGAATCCAAGCATAAACTAAACATTGTTCTGAGATTTTTTTCTTTTACAATTTTAATATCCATGTATATTACTATACATTTTCTATGATAAATAAAGCAATTGCTTTTTTGCTAAGTGAGTGACTTTTTTCACCTCCCATTCAAATAACCCTACATATTCTTTTAAAAATATCATGAAATACAAAAATAAGAAAGATGACTGGGAAAACTGAGTAGGATAACAATAAAAACTAACACTTAGAGAACACTTACAATACTCAAGGCACTGTTCTAAATGTCTTATAGGAATGTAATGTTCGTAACAATGCTCTGAAGTAAATTCTGTCAATCCTCCTGATTTTAAGACAAGACTAGAAAACAGAGCAGTTAAGCAATTTGCCCAACGTCACACAGCTAGTAGAGTTGACCCTTAAATAACACAAAGGTTAGAGGAACCATCCTCCATATAGCTGAAAATCTGTGTATAGCTTTCAAGTCCCCCAAAACTTAACTAATAGTCTACTGTTGACCTAATAACATAAACAGTCAATAACACATATTTTGTATGTTATATGTATTACATACTGTATTCTTGCAATAAAGTAAGCTAGAGAAAAGAAAATGTTATTAAGAAAATCATAAAGAAAATACAATTACAGTGCTGTACAGTATCAAAAAAATCCACATATAAGTGGACCCGCACAATTCAAACCCATGTTGTTCAACAGTCAACTGTACCTGTCAGAGATAAGTTTGATGGCCCATACTCTTGACTGCTGAACTCTTATGCCTTTTATGCTTAATATGTATGCACTCAAAAAGATAATGGACAGATATAGATTCAAATGTATGTATCTCAAATCCACAAATAATGTCAAAAGTGTAAGTATATACAATATATACAGTATATGTAACGTACACATTTCTCAGGATTCAGAAATACTACTAGAAAGAAAATAAGAAAACACATCTTTCCTTTTCATCCCTCAATGAATGTATCAGTATATTTGCATAACAATTAATGATCAATTAACATTGGCCCAAAGCAGCAGATACCAGCCTCAGGAAAGCCTTTTAGTTTTAGGCCTGGCTATTCATGTTGAGTCAATCTTGCAATCACTTAATGCTTGTCCCAAAGGGCCTAGCAAGAGTATTGGGAGGTTCAGATTCATCATTCATTTATTTATTCCTTCTGTAATATTTACTGAAGGCCTCCCGTGTCCAGTGCAGGAAAGAGAGACAGTGGATGACCAGACTAACATGCACTAGCAATTTGGGGGAAATTGATTTATTTCTTCATACTCTAAAGCACATAAATCTTATATGGACTAAAGATTCAGGAGTACAAAATAAAACTGTAACTTTACTAACCAACAATTAGGTAAATCTCTATTTGAAATGTTGAGATAGTAATAGAACCCCTGAGCATGAAGCCAGAACTTAAAAACAAAGTAAAGGAAGACAGCATCATTTGATGCATGGTCTATTAATGGTAGGCCAATAATACCAGCTTTGTAGATAATGAATAGGACATCCAGAGTTGACTATGTTTTGTCTTCTCTCCATAGTTGCATCTTACATGAATATAGAAATTATCCTTTAATTTCAGGTTACATTATGATTTGTAGGGTTTCTATTTATTTTTTAGGCTTGGCTTTTGACTTTCCACCCCAGCTCAGAAACAACCACACATCCAAAACCGTTCACTACCAAAAGCTTATTAGAGTTTTATTCTTGATAATACAACTCTGAATACATTCACAGTGTTTCTTTCAGCAACCCTTACAATATTACCAAAGAGTTTGCTGTACAGCATAAAGCCTTATATATATTGACCAGTAGAAATACATTCAGCAAGAAATCACTTTACCCCCAAGAAGACAAGCTGAAATTAAGGTTTAGGTGAGGGGATTTCAAATCAATTGAAGCATTTAATGAACACTTTTGTACAAGGCATTGTGTCAGGTGCCATAGATAACACCATGGTTTGATGTCAGGTCGGTTCCAATATGTATTTAATATTAAATAGGACTGCTCGAAACTACCATTTTAGAAACGTATTTAATGAACAGATAGGTGTTCTGTCAGGATTGAGTCTTCAGTCATGGAACAGATTAGGATCTACCTTTGCTAAATGGCTGACACCCGAACTCAGTACTAATATTGAGCTGGTGTGCCCCGGAAGAGCTATTCTGGTTGCTTACCTCTGTTATCCCCATCCATCTTCACCTGGCCAAACCAAATCTCACTGGATCTTTAGGGAAAAGTCTATTTCTCCAAGAAGCTTCCTCTGACCTTCACTCGCCTGTCCTGCTTTTGGCTTAGATTTCTCACTACATGACTGTATAACAGGCCTTACTTAATCTCAGTGCAACTGTAAACACATCTGTCCAAAAGTCTCTGCATGATAATCTAGGCCTCACCAATGAAATCACATGTAAGCACCTGGAAAACAAAGTCTCTGGGACTTATTTTACCACTAAGGCCTAGCACTGTTTTTGACATACAGCAAGAACACATTATTCTGGACTACCTTTCTATGTTTTTACATTATTCATGTTGGATGTTTGTTTTCGTTACTTATAATCAGATTTCCTTTGTTCACAACACAAGAAAGTCAGTGCAAGCCTTCCAGACTGTCCAGGCCAAAGGGATACATCCAACAGAAGAGTGATATCCCTAGGACAACCTTGGTGACTTTGGCCAAATATCTGAAATAGAGTTACAAACCCTGTAACTGGCAGGTTTCCTAATACAATACTTGAGGGTTTTATTGTTATTATTATTATTATTTAGGATGTCTTCTTACCTAAAAGTTGACTTTTGCCTGGTCACTCTACACCAAGAAAGACATAGAATTGTTTACAGTTTTTATTTATGCATTCAGGCTGAAAACTGTGGCTGTATATTTTCTCTCTTTTGTGTAGACTAGTATGATAAACCTTGATTATCTTTTGGTTTATAATCCACCCACAGTAGTACATCACACTGAATCTACAAAACAGTCTGTGGAACATTCTTGTGTAATTTTCAGTGAGGAAAATAATTTTTCCCTTAAATTCTCACCCTGGCAATGTTTCTTAAGGTTCTATAGGAAGTTTAATACCAGATTCTACATACCTTGTTATAACCTTGAACATAGCTGTACAAAATAGATTGAATTTAATTCAACTGATTATGTAGTCCTGTTTCATTCCTTAAGTGGCAGTCAATGCATGGAATAGAATCTTCATGAATATTGCCTGGCAATGAAATATGCAGTTCAACCCAGCTCTATCTGAGCATGCCAAATGTTTTGTAAGGTTGTGAGATGAAGTGGAAGAGGTTTGGATGATGTTCTTTATACTTCCCCTTTTAATGTGATATCCATCAGCCTGAAGTCTAAGGTACATGGAGAATTTTAAACTTACTAATCAATACTATACAATAGTTTGTTTCATATAAGTGATTTTCTAGACTAGAATAAGTATGGTGATATAGGCTATCGAATTTTTCTTTTTTTAATGTTTATTTAGTTATTTTTGAGAGAGAGAGTGCAAGCGGAGGGAGGGGCAGAGAGAAACGGAGAGAGAGAATCCCAAGCAGGCTCCACACTGTCAGCACAGAGCCTGACTTGGGACTCGAACTCATGAACCATGAGATGATGACCTGAGCCGAAATTGAGAGTCGGAACTTAAGCCACTGAGCCACCCAGATGCCCCTCTTGTCAAATTTTTCTATTACACCTCACTACTGTGGAATATTGTAACTTCCAAGGAAAAGTAGTAAAAACTCAGGATTTACCAAAACTAAAACAGTGAGTCCCAAGATTCTTCTCTGCCTCTTGACCATTCTCTTGATTAATACTTTCTTATCAGTAACATCACTCATTAACACAAGTAATCTAAACTGCCTAGGGTCAGTCCTCTCTCATACTTCACATCTTCAACTTCAGAATGGTAAGTAGAGAATTAAAGGATTTTCAGGAGTGATTAGCTAGTGGGGGTGGAGGGGAAGCCAATAACTAAGCCTATTAACAGAGGAAAGGTGATCAGAAAAGCAAGCTATAGTAATTCACGTTCAGCATCCTAAAGATCTGATTACTCTTTCTCACTAAGTGTTTTCAGCCTGTGTATTAGGATGCTTTGGGCTACGGGTAAGAGTAACTCCCATTTCAAATTGCATTAAGAAATAAATAAAATTACATTTTACATGAGAGACAGTCCATAGGAAGGCAGGCTTAAGTGGTGTGGTCAAAAATTCAGGATCTTTCTGTCCCTCCATCCTCCCATCTTGGGCATCAAAATCACTCAACCAGGGATTTCTCTCAGACTTTAAGGTTGCCAGTGGCAAGGGGGGGGCCACATACTTCCTCATTCTTGTCTGGCAGAAGAGAGAGAAACGTCTCTCACAGTCAAGAAGTAAGAGCAATGCCCTTCAGTCTGATAGTCCGATTAAGCCAGTTTAGTGAGCATTGGTGGTTCAGTGGTAGAATTCTCGCCTGCCTATTAAGCCAGTTTGGGTCATACAACCACTCTTACTACATTATTAATTGCTTAGAAATCCTATTTGCTAATTGGCTCTTTAGACTTAAGATCCATTCTTGAGATCAGCTTCCTTGATTCCTGTACTGTATTATACAAGTAAGGGCTTCAATGGGATTCAGTTTCATAAATGATAGTTAGAGGTAATAAAGAACAAGACCAAAATCCACCTAGTCCACCAAGTGAGGGTTACCTGCAAAATGGCAATTAGAGTGATACTTACACCATTTGAATGACCTCTATTCCTATTTCATTTTACTCTGTGCACAAAGCAGGGTTTTGGTGCATTTGTTTTGAGAATAGACTGACTAGAAAGTCATCACTGTCCAAAAAGAAAACATTTTTTTCATCTAGCCATTGGAGGCTTAACTAGCTGGAAAGAAAATATAATTTCATTTTGTTCCCATAGTCTCATTTAGAAAATAATCTTAAGAGATTCAAAGGACACCATACCATGTGAGCACTTTTCTTGCTCTCAGGGGGTTTGGCTTGGGCTTTAACTTTTCTAACATGTTCTGAAGTGTTTTCTTAAGCAACATTTTTGCCTTTAGCACTGTCCTAACCACTGGAGCTTTAAGAAAACTTTTGAAAATGTTGTTTAAAAATAGAATCACAAAACATTTTCTCCTTTATTGCTAAAAATAACCTGAATCTTTCCTTAAGAACCCCCCTTTTTTTTATTTTAGGTTTTATCTGAAAGGCAAATAAGCTGAAATGCAGATGTTTATCTAAATCCAACTTAAAACAGTAAGAAATAATTGTAAAACATAAAAGGAAAACCCAACAGAGTTCTGCCCCTGTTGTCTGGGTAATTTTAGGCCAAAGTAGGGTTCTGAGGTTTTTTTTTTTTTTAATGCATTAATGTGGATGCGATGTATGCCACACAACAGGATGTTCCTAAAACATCCTGTAATAAAGTCTAAGGTCTAAAAGCTTATATATTTTTCCCTAATCTTATTTGTATTCCCTTAGAGCTGACCTTGCCACAGTGTGAGTTCACCTCTCTGCAAATATTTAACTATAACAATAATCTCTTTTATTTTTTTTTTTCTGGCCTAACAATTTGGGGGCAGAATTAAGGAACCAAGACCATACAAGCTTAATGTTTAATCAAGAGATGAGTAATTGGTGACATTTTGAGGAAAGAGAGCATCTTGATCATTAAACTCCTAAACTGTCCTACTTTTGCATGACAAAGGGAGTCCCAGGTTGACTGTGTTGACACAACAGGCAGGAGACCCTGTCGGACATTTCGTTTAGTGCAGTTTCCTCCAATAAAATGAGGATAACGGTAGTTTCAATTTCATAAGGGTGTTATGAGGAGTTACCAAGATAAAGCGGCAAAGAACTTAAGCAAAGCTTGTGGGAAACAGCCCCCAAATGCTAAGTGTTTGTTTTGCTGTTACTACTGTTATCATTATTTCTTCACATTTTCAGTCAAGTTGAGGTTTTGGGGGTATCTTTAACATGCTGCTGGCTTTTTTTTTTTTTTTCTAATTTCACTAACTGGAATGAAGCACATTTTTTTATGTCACAAATGTAACGTGCCACTGAGGGCAATATGCCCATAATTCTTCTCACTGAGCCCTGTTTTGGCTGACACAGTGAATGTGCCAAATATGGCTTAACTTCAGAATTTCCTCAGAGCCTCTTCAGCACCGTTCCCCAGAAAATCTGCAACCTGAGCTGGGCTCCTCATCTGGGCTTGCAAAGGTGTGAACTGACTGTGGTCAAGATGAAGTAAAAATGATCAATGCGAATTCTCTGGAGCACTCTGTTGTCCTGGCCTGTGGATGGTCCTTTAACCTGTTTGCCAGCCTCCCCTCATCCACGTGGTAGTGACCGGAGAAATACAAGGGCCTGAGCAACACAAGGCGCTCACGTGAGCGCACGCACACACGCGCACACGCGCACACACACACACACACACACACACACACACACAATCAGTTCCACTACCAAAAACGCCGCAAGTAAAATGGGGTAAAGAGGTTCCAGTGCAGGATGGCAAGATGGAGAAAAGTAAGGCCTGAGCAACACACGGTGCTCACGTGAGAATACACACACACCAGCTCCGCTACCAAAAACCTCAAATAAAATGGGGCAAGGAGGTTCCAGTTCAAGATGGCGGCGGCGACTGGAGAAAAGCGAAAAGCAAGGGCCGCAGCAACACACGCAAATAAAATGGGGTAAGGAGGTTCCAGTGCAAGATGGCGGCCTACGAGGGTGCTAAGCCCGCCTCCTCCCACAAATACACCCAATCTAAGGCTGCAAACGGAACAGCTTCCGGTGGAAGACACTCAAACACCGGCTGCGTGACTCCTAGGGGAGCAGGCGCCCGGGGAGCGGGCAAGAGAGGCCCGGCACACCCTGGCGTAAAGGCCGTCCCCGGCGCAGGCCCGGCGACCGGTCAGGAGGGAACTCAAAACCCGGCGCCTCTCCCTGTGGAGCAAGAGGTGTGAACCCCACGCGGCTCCTCCGCGCTCTGAAGCCCCGCATCTGAGAAAGGAGCCCCAGGCCATCCAGCGTGGAAGGTCGGCGGGGCCCCCGACCCGAGGCTGAACCAACGTGAGAAGCCACCCCCCCTTGAAGGACTCCGGCGCACAGACTCACCAGCCCCAGGGTCCAGCGGGGAAGCAGGCGGGCAGGGGCGCGGGGTCTGCGACGGTGCGGGAGAAGCCCCTCTGCTCATCCCGCAGCTGCAGCGGGAGGACCGGCTTCGGCCCCCACGTACACGTGGGGGCTGAGGAATCCTCCACAGACGGTGACTGGCGGCCGAGCTCCCTCTGCGGCGCTCCCCGGTGGGCGCCACCATCACGCCTTCCTCCTGCCAGGCTCCAGAGCCCCAACGTGCCCGCGAAGGGAGCTTTTACGCACAGCTGACCCTGGTGGCCAGAGGGGTTGCGTTCCTGGGTCCCACACCGGGGAGAGAGACTTCTTAGCGGGCCGCGTCGCTAGGCGCTGCACACACCTCAGCGTGAAGCACACCTCCACTTTGGCGTGGAAAAAGTCCTATGTGCTTGGCCTGGGGGCAGGCAAAAGTCTGGCACACATCCGGGAGCCTAGGACGCGCCGTCAGGGAGCGGAGGCGGGGCGCGCCATCTTTGCTCGCTCCGCGCTCTGCCTGGGCGCCGCGAGCCCCCGCCGGAGCTTGTACGCTCATCCCCAGCAGTGTTTGCACCTGGCGCTGGCGGCGGCCGGGCCTTAGGCTTGCGGGCTCGGGACTTATATATATATATATATATATCCCATATATATATATATCGGGACTTATGTATATATATGTATATGTATACGTGTATGTATATGTATATACATACATATACAGTATATATGTATACATGTATATATATGTGTGTATATATATATATATATATGCATAAACCTTTTTCATGCAAAGTTACTTTTATGTGTAGAAATATGATTATATAACCACAAAAGTTCGCCGAGTTGACTTGTGTCATAATGATGAAGTTAAATCTGTTCAGAACAAAATTATTAGACTTTCAGAAGAAAATATTAATTTCCATTTTTAATTCATATACATACTTTTTGCAAAGCATATGTGATCAATATAAGACGTTCCAGCATGAAAAACGACATTGCATTAAAATATGTGGGGGAGGTTAAATGGAAATGAGTTCAAAAGAGGAATGGTATAAAATTTCTGACTATTAAAATGATCTTACATATTTTTTAATGAGACTATCGAATTGTTACTGTATCAAGATTCCATTGAAAAATATTTTTAAGTGATTTCAGTTTGTTTTAATGTTAATATTTACAATTGGCCAGCAATTGCATTATTTTTAACAACTTAGAGTAAAATATTTTAGTTGTTAATGGAAGAAATACACAGATTTTTCAGTATTACTTTCATTGACATGCAACCAAAAAGTCTGAGGTACCCTATGGTAGACCATGGAAGACTAGATTGTACATACTCCACCACTTGTTCATACCGACTTAGCTGACATGCTTTTGCTCTGAGGCTCTGGTTCTTCCCTAAATTCATCAGTTGGGACACCTCCATAGCCAACTTTAGACTTCCCAGAAACATAGTCCAGGTAACTCTGCACCAAGCCCAGGCTAATTCCTTTGCAGTCATTCCCCTAACACGAGTGCAGAAAACATCAGATCACAGGTACCTCCTGGCAGGTTTCCAATTTTAAGGTCTCCTGAAAATGTATTGATCAAAACTAAGAACAGACGAAGACACAAAGAGAGCCAGATGAGTCAAATTCTCTATTTCTCTAACTCTATAATGATACGGTTTCACTAATAGTACATTCAATTTACATTACTAAACACAATACTTAAAATTGTAGTTTTCAACTTAATGAATTCAAACGTAAGTGATTTTACATTTTTTTTTTCCTAAAAATGAGAGGCTCCATGCAGGATCTTAGTGTTGGAGACTGTATCAGATGCCACTCAGATCTCCTCAGCTTCGCCTGTCTCTCCTTCCAGCCACTGCCATGACAACCAGTTCTTCACAGGTTCTGACCCACTTCTTGCAGGTGCAACCTGACGGTGCTTTGTGTCAGTCCTGTGCCATGCACACCCCTCCCTCCCACTCTGGGGCTTCTATGTTGATGGCACAGAGTGAGACACCACAGGAACCTGTTTTACGCTAAAACCATGTACAACCCAGAAGTGCTGGCAATTTGTCCAATGAGGTGAAACTTTAACAAATGGGAGGTGCGAACCTGTGGATAAGTATTTCTCCCTTTCTTCCCCAGGAGAGATGGTCTTGAGATGCATTTCATAGGGTTTCTAGGATGATTTCATGAAGTGGTAGCCAACTTGATAACACTTTCTTGTACTGATTCTCCTTCTTTCTGGCTTTGCTGTCCCAAAATTCTGCTCTCTGGGAAACATTTCCCAATATGGTATCTGCATATGAAAAATAGGGAGATGAGTTACAATTCTAAAAATCAATGCTACCAGTTGATTGAAGCTGTTTTTCTAGCCCAACTAGGCACCCCTGGAAACCCCCCCTTTGCTATTCCTACCTTGTATCCTTTCGATATTCATTCATATCCACTCATTCATGTATTCATTCATATTTTCAGCAAGTATTGACTGCTTGCTTACTGTATGCTAATTACAGCAGACACAATGATGAACATAATTCCTGTTACCTTCACTGAGAACCTTATGTCTCCAGGAAAATTCTCAAACAGGACTGGTAGGGGACACTTGAAGGCATCTTCCTTAAATCTAAAACCACAGGTGTAAGCTACTTCACTGGCTGGACAATGGATGGTAGGAAAGGTCACTAGATCGCAAACAGTGAAAGCACAGAACAAAGATTGCAATATACCATTGGGAAATCTCCCAAACAGTGCATGTCTCAGACATTAGGAGGTGGGACAGTATACATTTTACTGCAAGAATGAAAGAGTAAAATTTGAGACCACATCTCCAGACCACACACAAGAGAACAGCTGTTGGTGTACCCACCCTGTGTGGAGCTTAGGCAGAAAACAGAGGGGCTGCTTAGCTCTTGGGTGAAGGGCTCTGGAGAGAGGGTGGCGGGTTGGGGGGTAAAGGGAAACAGCAGGCTGTGAAGTGAAAGAAGCCCAGCCTGAGCAGTAAGCTGCTGCTTAAACAGGCTTACGCAGAATGTGATTGTATGTCTTTTTAACAGCCTCTAAAAGTCTCTTTTTAAAGCCTTTTCGGAAGTAGTTTCCTCTTTTCCTGTTGTACTGTCAGTTGGCAGATGCCTCTGGGAAAGGGGGATCTGCTTTCCAAAAGGCTCTTAAAGAATGTTGGTTAAAAATTACTTTTAAAGCTATCTGCTGGAGAGCGCCTTGCCCTCTTCCTCTTGCCTGCCCTAGCACCTTTCATTTTCCCCAGCCCTAACTGATGTGCCAGCTACTCCCTCAGAAACCTCTCTCGTTCTCTGACACTCGTGCTGACATGACATCCCTTCCCGGCAGACAACTGCCAATTCTCATTGGAAAATGATTGCTAAACATTTCTGGGCTCTGGAACAGCACGAGGGGGGTAGGGCCCATCTTCAAAGGACCATGGCTGACCAGAGGGTGCCTTGAGGACCAGAAAGGTGCACAGAAGGAATCTGTGCCTTAACAAAAAAAAAAAAAAAAAAACTGAACAAGAGTCATGGAAAAAAGCCAAATGCACTGGGCAGTGCTGATGATTTGAGAAAGAGGTGATGGGGGCATGTCAAACAACTAAACCATTCTTGTTTTTAACGTTTTTCAGGATAAATTCCACAGGCCATTTTCATACACCCTATGGGGAACAAAATATCATCCATATATTTTTAAAAGGCATTAATTAAGTTTAGCTCTGACACCCAAGAGTAATGGTCCCTGACCTAAGCCCTGACCTCCAACTAGGGAATTTCGGATGAGGCTAATGGTTGTTACACAATCAGATCTGTGTCATGTATTGAATATAGGTCAAAGGATGACTACTCCCTGCAGAAAACAAAAATAACCTTTCTAAGACACCATTTCATATTAGCATAGGCCCATATGCTCAGGATCAGAAAGAAATTGTGTTGTATCTAAAAGAAATCACACTGGAAGAAAATCACATTTGAAGCTAACGCATTTGGCAATGGAACTATATTCTGTAAGCCTTTATTTACTGATTGCAGATAAATCTTGACCTGAAATTAATGAAAGATGTGAGCATGTCCTAGTGAAGTTTTGGGAACTCATATGAACTGCCAACTTGAAATGATTTTATACTATGACTTTACTCTTGCTAGCTTCAAAATGTCTAGCTCCAAAAATTTGAAATTTTGATGTAAAAAGCATTACAGTTCATATTAACTCATTCATGAAATCTAATAGAAATGAATCAAGTCACACACATGAATGATTAGCTTTAACTGTTTTTTATCTAGCTGCTACAATTGAAATTATAGTCCCACTGCCAAGGAGAGATCTTACCCAATTTGGGATACATTGGCTAAAAGGAGACCTGTAAACTCCTTTTGACTATAATTCTCTCTTAATACTCTTTTGAATGATGTATATGATTAACTTTAATATATTTTAACTATAATTACAAGAAAAATTCTTTAGTAAGCACCAATTAGTGATGCTTTCTTTATATAATACTTTACTTTTTTACAGAAAATAATGAATTTTTAAATCCTGTAAACACAGTATCTCATAGAATTAGATACTACAGTTATTGAATTATAATAAACTTCTGTGGGTGTGAACATCATTCAACCCATGCTTCAGTATAGTTCCTACACTGGATCCCTGAAATCATGTAAAACATTTTGTTAGTAAAAACATGTCTTTAAGAAGGTGGTGAAATGATAGGTTTGGGGGAACCATCAATATTTAGGTAATAGAAAAATGTAAAACTAAATAGCTTGGGGCCAATTCAGTTCTACCATGTAAAATAATGCTGATTGGAGCAAATCAATGCTTTGACGACATAATCTAATATAACTCTAATAAAGTTAGGTAAATTGAGAATTCTATATATGGTGTGCAGAAGACATATTACTCATTCCAAAACAGTGATTAATTTAATGTTTCATGTCTAACCTAAAGAGTGTGGCCATATATAAGCAGATTCAGGGTGGTGACCAAGTCAGCATCTTACCTGGATTCTCACCAGCCATGTGACCTTGACTAAATCAATCACTATCATTTTCCATCTATATCCTACCTCTTTATATTGTAAGGATTGAATGAGAAGTATTATAAAACCATCACACAATTCTTGGCTCACAGTAGGTACTCAATAAATCTTGGCCATTTTGATTAGTATTATTATTTGATTATTATTTTTATTATTATTGAATATTATTCTATGCAAGTAAAAAAATGTGATTTCTGAATCCTCCAAGTCTCACACACACATACACACACCACACAAAGAAATCACTCAGCGACCTTTATAAAATCAAACCGTGGTCATCCAGTCTGATAGAGGAGGGAGACGCTTCACATGAGAACCAGAAGACAGATGACCTAAAACCAGTTTTCCCTGATAAGGACTACCAGATAGTCTACTATATTATTTAAATCACTTATTTATGCAGACATTCAGTACATTTTTAGAAGTTACAATATATCATCTGACTTTTTTTTTAAACTTTAGGTTTTTCGTTTTTGTTTTTTTTAAATAAATGAGACCATTTCTGGGCTTAAGACAAGTTTCTAGTGCTGGGGTGCCTGGGTGGCTCAGTCGGTTTAGCCGGTCATTGATCTCATGGTTTGTGAGTTCCAGCCCCTGCACTGTAGTGCAGAGCCTGCTTGGGATTCTCTCTCTCTCTTTCTCTCTCTCTCTCTCTCTCTTTCTCAAAGAAAAAAAAGGCAGTTTCTAGTGCTTTATTTTGTTGATTCAGTTACACAAAACCCTTACAGTAAATCTCCTGGGAAAAAAAAATGTTGTTGCTCTAATACAGGGTTGACAATGTGTAGTTCAGTTCAAATCCAGCCACTGCCAGTTTTTGTATGGCCTGCAAGCTAAGAATGTTTTTCACATTTTTAAATGGTTGAAAACAAATCTATAGAATAGTAGTTCATAACAAATATATAAAATTCAAATTATAGTGCCCATAAGTAAAATTTTATTGGAACAAATCATTTGCATATTACTATGGCTGCTTTCACACTACAATAGTCAGAGTTGAGTAGTTACAGTAGAGACCGTGTATGGCCCACAAAGCCTAAAATCTTTACTATCTGGCCCTTTAGAGAAAAAGTCTGCCAACTCCTCTTGAGCATAGCAAGCCCTGCTACCGAAAAAAAAAAAAATTGTTGAAGCAACATCCAACTTAGGAACAGGTTTTAGACCAAAAATTCACTTGGAAGTCAGTTGGCCATCAGAATTAAATAATAAATGGCAATTTGATTACTGGACTAGCCCACAAATGCTAATTAACTTATAATTTATTTTTACTGTAGTACTAAGATCTTGAGCTATGAAATTTGGAAATAGGTGGCCATAAGTTGCAAAGAAGAAGAGGATCTTTTCCTGATTGAAAGGCTGTAGCTAGAGACATAAAGCTCTTCCCACTGGGTGTGTCACCCTCTTTGAGAAGAAGGACCTTATATTAGGTATTTTTATATTCCTCACAGTATTTAGTGAAGAGCATTTTTTTAATGTTTATATATTTGTTTTGAGAAAGAGAGAGGGTGTACGTGTGGGGAAGGGGCAGAGAGAGAGAGGGAGAGAGAGAGTCCCAAGCAGGCTCCACGCTGTCAGGGCAGAGCCTGACTCAGGGCTCCATCTCACTAACCAAGAAATCATGACCTGAGCTGAAATCAAGAGTCAGACACTTAACTGACTGACCCACGCAGACACCTAGCCAAGAGCGTGTATAAGTGCACACTATATACTTGGTAAATGGGATGAGATCCATTAATTCTATGTTAATGTAGGTAATTAGTAAGGCCTCAGTTTTTCCATGTAGTCCCTCTTTGTCTCATTATTAGGCACAATTTTCATAAATTTGGATCTTTTTTTAAAAACATGGTCATTTTAACTTTAAAACCTAGACCAATTTTTCAATGTTTTTATTTCAAACCACTGTGAGAAATGCAGTTTATAATGCAACCTAATGCACATATTCATATATTTTTATAATTTAAAGAAGAGTTTCACCAAAAAAAGAGAAGCTTTCTGCTTGCAAAGCTGTCTGTTCTATTATATTCTACTCCACTTAATTATTTTTAAATTCTCATCAGACTTACTAAAATTGGTTTCATGACTGACTAATGGGTCAGAATCCACAGTTTGAAAAGCTGAGTCTACAGTATTTCAAAATAAATAGCTGAATATTCTCAAATGAATTGAATGAATCAGTTCTTTCAGGACTGTTCATTGAGCACCTTAATAAATGCCTGGCCCAGACACATGCCACACACTGGGATGTTATGATCAATAAGACCTCCTTCTTCACCTCAAAGGGCTGAATGTTTGGGTTAGGAAAGTAACCAGTAAAGAGTAAATGATTTGAAGGTTGAACATTGCTCAGCTCAGCCAGGATATATACAGATTACAGTATCAAGTTCCCGGCAGCAAGTAGAGAAATCCACATCCCAGGCCCAGCTTTGCTTCTATTTAGCTAATATTTCAATTAACTGGATTTAGGACATGGTTTCCTGTTCTGCTATTTAGGTAGATCTAATCACTCCCCCAAAATTTAAACCAGCTTTTGAGAGCAGAAAAACTTTAAGATATGTTTAGCTTAAATATAGACATAATTTGAGTGTAAGTATAGATGATACTGGAATAGGCATTTAGAAGTGTGTTTGCATCAGTAGAGAAGGCATTTGTTTTTCCCACTGCCATAAAAGTCTTTTGAGTTCATTTTCATAACCGAATTACTAAAAATAATAATATTATTATAATACATTTGAAATTGCAGAGCATTTATAATTGTGGAAATACCAACTTGAAATATACCTGCAATATCTTTTGTAACCATTACTATTTTAAGTTTAAT
This sequence comes from Felis catus, assembly GCF_018350175.1. Classification (NCBI taxonomy): domain Eukaryota; kingdom Metazoa; phylum Chordata; class Mammalia; order Carnivora; family Felidae; genus Felis; species Felis catus. The sequence goes on along the minus strand of NC_058368.1, from coordinate 214,182,767 downwards.
TGTAATATATTATCCAATGATGCAATTAGGATTTTATAAGCAGAGAAACCCACAAAAAACAACAAAAAAGGTACACAATACCCAATTGTTGCATTTGAAATTACAGCTAAAAGAAAACTATGTGCGAAAGAGGTTTATCTCACATGTCTTAAAGATTTATAGTTAATTAAAGAAAAACATGGGTAGGCAATTCCAAATGTACTGAAGTTTCATCCATTTAACAAAGAACCTATTTTACTGATATAAATTGTAGATATGAGAAGACACAGAAGTGGGTTTTTTGTTTGTTTGTTTTAAAGACATTATACCCACTACCTTTTATTTGCTAGAAAATCCCTAAGCATGTGCTTCCCATTCTTCCCCATCTTACTTAAGTCCCAGGAGTAAGCACAGGGCCCCTTTACATTAGCCCCACATTCAGTCTATCAGAGTTCAGTCATATCTGTGTCCCAGATATACCCAGAATCCTTCTCCTTTCCTCTCTCTCCACTATCAGACCCAAATCCAAACCACCATTTCCTTTTGCCCAAACTACCACAAGAACCACCAAACTTGTCTAGCTGAATCCTCTCTTCTGCTTCTGTGAAATCAGGCTCTCCGTAAAGAAAGAGTCTGTAAAATGTAAACCAGAACATTTTATTCATGCTTCAAAACCCCCAGTGGTTCCCACTGCACTTACCTGCCCTCGTTTTCTTTTTGTTTTCTTATCTGCCCTCATTTTCTATCACCCCTTTTCTTGCACCATACTTCAGTCACATTTAACTTCTTTTTCTTTCCCAAATGTGATGGTTAATTTTATGTGTCAACTTGGCTGAGCCAAATATTACTCGGATGTTGTACGAAACTGTTGTTTAGATGAGCTTAACTTTTAAATTGGTGGACTTTGAGTAAAGCAGATTACTTCCACCAGGTGAGTGGGCCTCATCCAATCAACCGAAGGCCTTAAGAGAGCAAAAATTAATATTTTTACTAATAAAATAATATTATTTTATTATAATAAATAATTGTTTATTTAATATAAATATTTATATATTATAAATATATATTATATATTTATTTAATATATTAAATATATATAAATATATATAAATATATATATATAAATATATAAACCTGCTCCCAGCAGATGACCTTTGGACATGAACTGCAACTATTTCCAGAGTCTCCAGCCTGCCAGCCATACCCCATCCGATTTTGGATTCACTAGTCCCCCACAATTGCATGATCCAAGTCCTTAAAATCAATAAATCAATCTAGAGATGATGATTGATAGATACATAGATAGATGATTGATAGATAGATAGATAACAGAAAGAGAGAGAGAGAGAGATCCTGTTGGCTCTTTTCTTCTGGAGAATCCTGACTAATACACCAAACACCAAATTTTTTCTCATTATAACACCTTCAACACCTATAATACTAGAGCACCCTTTCTCACTAGAACACCTTTGTTCTTGCTATTCTGTCTCTGGAACTCCCTTCCCAGACTCAACACATAACTGCCTCCTTCATATCATTCGTATCTCAGCTTAAAGTAGATCTCTGAGATATTCCATTTTATCACCTTGTTTTATTTCCTTGTTGGAACTCAACCTGAAATAATCCTTATGCACTTGTTTGCTTGTGTAGTGTCTATTTCCCCCCGACTGATTCTAAGTTCCATGAAGCAAAACACCTGTTATATCTTGTTCCCTGTTGGGTCGCCAGCACCTAGAACAATGCCTGGGACACAGTAAGTATTTATTGAGTAAATGAGTGAACAAATTAATAAAGAAAGCATGTTTGCTAGAGTTCAAATTGTTTTCTAGGCACTGTACATCAAGCATCGGGATCTTTTAGTTCAGGAGGTCATTCTGCATCTAGAGTCCACATCATGAAGTAGAAAGCTACTTAAATATCTCATGAAAAAGTTGTAGTTCCTCTGTTAATTTCCACACATAATTGCAATGCTTAAATCTTAAATGGGAAAACTCAAATATATGCCAAAATTCTCCTAAATCTCTCTCTCTTTTTTGGCATAGTTTAGCCTAATAAATTTAATTAAGTCAAGGCAACATTATTCTTCCTTTGTAAACTTCCACAATTAAAAACGGTTCTTTATATTTCTTATGGCAAACCATCCCTATTGAAGAACAAAAGGGTCTTGTCAGAGTGTGCACCTAGTACCAAAGGTTGAAACTACTAACTAGTTTCTTTTTTTTCTTTTTTGAATTAATGAAATAGTATTGCCTATATTGACAAAATCAAAGCAAATACTGATTTTTTCCTAACATGAGAACTCAGGAAGCAGGACCAACTCCAACAGATATGCTAAATCATTTTAAAAGTGTTTAGAATATTTTAACTTTATAAACATACTCCACTACACTCCTTGGATCTCATATTTTGTAGTTAATGCAGTTGACTAATGCGAGAGTGGCCAAATTCTCTATTCATTCATCTACTATTCATCTGTTCATTCATTTAATTATAAAGCATTACTAAGCACCAGGTATGGAGCTAGGTGACAAGTATACATTGGTGAATAAAATAGACATAGTCCCTGACCTTAAGAAACTTACACTGTGATAGAGAAAGGAAGGAAGAAAGTGTAAGCAAATAAATAATCCAAAAATACACATGTTATTTAAGAACTATAATATGTGCTATGAAGGAGACAGACTTGGATGGGAAGATAGAGCATAACTGGGGAACATACACTCTGATGGGCAAGTCATGAAAGTTGTCTTTGAAAGTCCCTTTGATATTTCATTACCCAGCCTGAAGGACGAAGAGAAGGGATGCCAAGAGAAAATAGGGTGGGCAGATGAAGATGGAGAGAGGATACCAGGAAGAGGGGGTAGTATGCGTAAGGACTCAAGGGAGCAACATGTTTCATCCAGTTTAAGAACTGAAGGGATCTTTTTCCCTGGGACATCATCCTTAAAATCTTCAAGATTTTTTTCTTTCCTTTAGTCTTTTGCTAAGATCTTATGCTGCTTTGCCTATCTCACCGTATCCTGCACGTAAGGTGTGCATGGTTGGTGGGGAGGGGGGACATTTAAATGAAAACCACGTAGTTCGTCATGCAAATTGAATCTCTTCAACAAAATTCAATTTACTAGGTGTCTTCGTTGTTCATTACGCAAGCACAGCCTGGTGTGCTTTGACGAAGCGCTTTGTCAATGGCAACAATTCAGTTTGTCCCCAGCCACTCTTCACTCACTAGTCAAGCACTCCAGCTCACTGCCAGAACTCTTTAGAAAGTAAACACTTCTAACTGGATGGATTGAATCAATAGTTCTCTTCCTTACATACCAATAGTGTTGATTGTGAAAAGTAAAGTCAGAACCCTATTATTGGTCTTGCACTCAGACCACATACGTTTCAGAATATCTGAAATCAACTTTAATTCTATTCTGAAAGAATTAAGGTATAACAGCTCCAAGTGGTAGAATCTTAGAATTAAGTGAGAATAGTCCTCCAGTTTTTTAAAGATTTTTTTAATGTTTATTTATTTTTGAGAGGGAGAGAGAAAGAGAGGGAGAGAGTGAGAGAGAGTCAGAGCATGAGCGGGGGAGGGGCAGAGAGAGGGAGACACAGAATCCCAAGCAGGCTCCAGGCTCTGAGCTGTCAGCACAGAGCCCAACGGGTCACTCCAACTCATGAGCCATGAGATCATGACCTGAGCCGTAGTCGGACACTTAACTGACTGAGCCACCCAGGAGCCCCAGTCCTCAAGTTTTTTAGAAAATTCATTTCACTGATTAATACTGTAACTTTTTAAATATATTTTGAATATATTTTATTGACCTTTATCAAACATTTTATTACACACACTTGAAAGAAGGCTGTCATCAAAGATTGAGGACTCATGGAAAGAATTGGAGGAAATCAGAAAACTCAGTCTAGTATAGTAACAGAACTTGATAACTGTGTACCACCTTGCACTCGATTTCTTTTAGTCCTCATTTTTTCATCTGTAAAACAGAATGAATGCAATATCTCTTATGAAAAGTATAAGTTAACAGATTCAGGCATGTTAGTCAACAGGAATATTTTTGAAATGTTTGGGGGAGGGTTGTTAAGGAAAAGCAGTATAATGTAGTAGGAAAAGCTTGAGTTGTAGAGGATTAAACAATAAACAGTTAAATTTCCAGTGTGGCCATTACTAGCTTGAGTATTTGGGACAAATATTTCCCCAAGTTCCTTTAACTTCATTTTTTTCACATGTAAAAATAGGGACAGAAACTACTAGATCTGTTGTGTGGATTATATAAGAAACTATATGCAAAACCATCAGGGATGCTTGCTCTCAAAATGTAAGCTCTCAGTATATGTTACTGTGTCTTTCTTTTTACCTATTAACATTTTCAATAAAACTATGAAATACCTTTCTCGTTGTATTTTTAGGAATAGGAAAGACTTCCCAAATCAGATTTCCTGTAAAGTCCTTACAGGAGAAATAATCTTTAAATGACCCAAATAACATTTTTGGGGGGATAGAAATAGCCACTACAACTTTTTTTTTGAATAGAATATCCAAAACATTTAGAGATGTTTTAATAGTTGAAGTACACAGTTTCTATGTGTTTCATAATGAAATACATAGCTTCTAACATATGATATACATTGATATACATACATAACAATGATATACATTGACCAAACTCTGACACCAAGTGAATATTCTTTAAAACCAGTTTTCCTTACTCTGAGAATGTAATCCCGCCATCTTGTAAAAGTGATTGATATGGATATAAAAGTTAGCCCTGTACATAAATAAAACAGAAAAAATTAGATATAAGTATGTTAAGTCCCTTATTTTCTTTTTGTCATACATATCAAAGCTTACACATTTTTATTTTGCCTGGGATAATATTACAGAAAGTTTTTTAATTAATTTTTTTTTCCAAAAGAGTACATTCAGTTGAGCTTAACATGAAAGTGTTTTCTTCTGAGGACTTAGACACGAGTACAATAAGACTCATTTCTTGGGTGCCAAGTTCAATGCTAAGACTTTAGTACACTTTGTCTTACTTACTCCTGTCAATATTTATAAGATAGAAATATTTAGATCCATTGTATAGATGAGAAAATTGAGATGCAAAGAACTTAAGAAACTCACTTAAGGTGGGACAATTAGTGATGTTGTTATAACCTAAACCAAAGTCTACTTAATTCCACATAACCTCTATTCATTAATTGCACATGGCAAAAATAAAATTAAGCCATTCTAAATTGACATCATCTTCTGTTTTTAGTATTGTGGGCATTATCTTGATTAATGCCATGATCATTACATATCTGAGAGACTATATCGTCTTGCAAAGTCTTCATTTTTTGAGATAAAATCCTTTGTTCTTGTGCAACACCTTCCACTCACTCTCTCATAAACACACACACACACACACACACACACACACACACACACACACTTTCTTTTTACCAATCTCTTCACTCCTTCAATCTATACAGTGTCTTTCAGTACCTGAAAAAAATATCCCCCATTTTCTCTCCCAGTTGACTTTTCTGCAGGCTCATTGATACTATCTTTATCTTTTGAGTAGCGGAGATTTGTTTAGAAGCCCTTTTGAAAATGAACCAGATTTTTAAGGACATAGTTTCATAGTAGGGGATAAAAATTGCTCTTAAGGCTTCCTTGATGTATTTTCATCTCCCTTTCTTTAACTGCTTTGCTCACATTGCTCTGACTTAGTATTTATTTCTCCTTGAAGAATTTGTTGTCACAAAAATTAATTACTTTGCTGCTAATAAAATTAGGATTTCAGAAAAACGGAAGCTTTGTAACATTATCCCTCCTTCTGGGAAACATACTTGTGCTCTCTAATGTGGAACTTAGGAGTTTTATAAATCCAGTACTTTGTTTAAATAGTTTAATGAGATTCTTATTTTATTCTTTTTTGTAATTATTTGTAGAATGTGCAGCTCTCAGTGATTTAATTCTTAAAAAACTAATTAGTGTGCTATGGAATGATTTGTCTTTCGTTAATTTCCATTAACATTACATTTTGGTTTTGGTGGTGTATGTTGCGTTGGGTTCCCTGTGGGCACCACTGGATGAAATGCATATTTAACTGTGTCCAATATAATGATTACTAATGAATGAGTCAAAAGAAAAAAAGGAGAGATATTTTGATGATCCTTTCATCTAGAAAGCTGAAATTTGAAATCCTATAAAGGAGTTAAAAATGCTGTTTTCTGAAACAATTGTGTTTTAAAGTTATAGTCTATTGTTAAGAAATACTTAAGTGCTGCAATTAGAGGGATCTACCCATAATGGTGGTAGCAGTAGTAGTGATGAAAAATAATGAAAGAACAAATGCCAGCACTTATCAATTGCTTCTGTGGGCCGGACATCATCAGATTATCTCATTTAATCTTCTCAATGACCTGTTTGACATGTATGATTATTATCTTCATTTCACAAATAAGACAACTTAAACTTTGAGAGGTTCAGTAAATTATCTAAAGTCACATAGATAACTAGAGGTTGAGTGAAAGTTTCCAGACAAACTTTTAACCACTTTCACTGGTATTTTTATTTTTTTAATTTTATTTAAATCCAAGTTAGTTAGCATATAGCGTAATAATGGTTTCAGGAGTAGAATTTAGTGATTCATCATCTACATATAACACCCAGTGCTCATTCACTCGTAATTTTCAATATTTATGAATATAAAAAGTAATCTCATGATATTTATACTTCAGTGTAGTCCTCTGTATTGTATAGCTCATAATTTTAAGGCAGTGGTTCTCAGTGGGGGTGAAGATGGTGGGTTTTGCCTCCAGGGAACGGTCGACAATGTCTGGAGGCATCGGGGCTGTGACAACTGGGAGGTACTGCTGGCATCTAGTGAATAGAAGCCAGAGATACTGCTAAGCATCCTACCTTTCACAGGACAGTCCCACAACAAAGGATTACCTGCCCCAAAAGTCGACAGTCCTGAGGTCGTGAAACCCTGTTTTAAAGAACTGTCCAGTGAAGGGTTTTCTGGTAATCATGTCTTTATATGGCTTGATTTCTGTCCTAACTGCTCTGTTTTAATGCATAAATGACTCTGGACCTTGTATTTATAGGAGAGACTGATAAAACAAAAGCAGAAGGCTCATATTATCCCTTAGAGCCATGGGGAGTGGAAGTAATGTATTCTTTGAGCCTGATGATACTATTATTGCTATTGACACAACATGAGAGCCCATTCTAGACATATACTGTCCCAACCATGTTATATATTCAGATGCTCATGACGATATTGCATGGTAGGTATGATTTTCTCCATATTGTGCATAAGGAACTGTACAGAGGTTAACTTTCCAGGATTCACATCTCAGATACTGACACTGTTCACCATATCCCAGATATATTAGCAAGAGAAATGTTAACTTGTGAGTTGTGCTGTAATCCTTTATTTTACTAAGGTGGTGTTTTCCATCAAATAAAGTTTAACATTTTTCAGGTTAGAGACAATTGAGTAGCCCTCCAGATACGAGAGATTGAGAAGAAATATTCTCATTTCACAAAAAAATACAGTCTGCTATCTCAAAAACAGCATCTAAAAATAGAGTATCAGGGTGCCTAGGTGGCTCAGTCAATTAAGCATAGGACTCTTGACTTCAGCTCAGGTCATGATCTCACAGTTCATGGGTTTTGAGCCCCACAGCTGGCTCCACCCTTACAGTGTGAAGCCCGCTTAGGATTCTCTCTCTCCTCTCTCTCTGCCCTTCCCCCACTCATGTTCATGCGCTTGCACTCTCTCTCTCTCTCTCTCTCAAAATAAGTAAAGAAACTTTAAAAAAATAAAAAGTATTTATTTAGAATGGAGTATGAGCAATCATCTCTTCTAATCAGATACTTCCCTTCTTGGAAAAAGAAACCAAGGCAACAGAGAGGTTGTGCAACTTGATTGTGTTACCACAGCAAGCTAGGGGAGTCTGTGACCAGAGCCCAGTTCTGGTCCCTACTCTAGTCCCTTTTTGCCTTTTCCTGCACTATGTCCACCTCCTTTGACCTGCTTCCCATGCAGCGGGGCTGGTGGTACGAAAGCTGTTGGTGTGTCCTCCTCTTGAACTGGTGAAATGCTTTTACAAACTAGGGACATGAACTCATTATCTTCATTATTTTCATAAATTGTTTAGGACTGCAAATATGTTGTGGAAAATTAGTCTCTTTGAAGAAGAAAGACGAGAACGGTGAAATCCCACAATCCTCATTATTATGCAGTCAAATCACTCTGCAAAACTAATTAAGGATTTTGCAGTATTTTATGATCCTCAGAATCAAATGTGAAGAAATATGATCTCATGACTTTCCTAAGAAAACGATGAGTCTGTTTAAACCACATAATCTCAAAGTCTGAGAGGTCCTCCTCCCTGGAAACCATGCCCCTTCTCCCAACAGAATATGTTACCTGCAGACACAGCTCCCTTAAAGCAGGACTCCCCAGACTTCAGAATTTGCAATCTGTCTCTGTAGGTGGTGTGCCAGCTCAGACAAGAGTGGAGGTTTCTTTGTGCCCTTTCCATCCTCCACCCCTTTCTTAAACTAAATTTAGCAAGAGATGAGGAAAAAGAAATATGAAGGGGGACACCCACCACCCATCAAATCACATTTCCCAAACCTCCCTCATTCTCTACATCACTCCATGGTGACTGTGGAAGATAATCTATTGGGGTTTGGGAAGAAGTCATTTGAACTACTCTATTAATTATTTTTGTCACGTATACTTTCAATTTATATTTTTGTTTGCTCAATACCATATATAGTATATTAGTACAGAAGTATATGTATATATGTTTGGAGGTTACATGCTTTACAATTTTTTGGAAGTCACTGTTCTACATGTTCTGAAACAGGAGCATTTTCTGACGCTTTCCCAAGGTTCTCGAATGTAGGCCTCCTCCCTGTCCTGATAGAGCATCAGAAACCAACACCCTTGTGCCTTCACCTTCTGCTAAGCCTCTCAGACCAAGGCTTCCTCCAGAATTTACATCTCTGTGGCCACCAACCCCAATTTTATTTTTCTAAAAGAGCAAGTATAGATTCCTATCCCAGCCACAACATGTGTACTTCTCAGACACTCCCTGCCTATCAACTGTCTTACCTCCATGATCCATCCACCTCCTAGTTAAGGGACTAAAGCTGAGCCACTCTCCATCTGGACAAGCAAAGCTTGAGACCCCTGGAAAAGATAAGAACCCTGTATTAGTTGCCTATTGCTGCAGTAACAAATATTACCGCAACTCAGTGGCTTAAAACAATACAAGTTTATTATGTCACAGTTTCATAGGTCAGGAGTCACTGGACTAAAATCGTTTCCGTAAGACTGGATTTCTTTTGAAGACTCTAGGGGAGGATTTGTTTCCTTGCCTCTTCTAACTTCCAGAGGTCACCGGCACTCCTTGGCTCAGAGCCCCTTCCTCCAGCTTGAAAGCCCTCAGTGTAACATCCTCACAACTCTCTTTCTCTCTGACTTGTGCCTTACTGGCACATCTCCTCTAACCCTCTTGCCTCCCTCTTCTAAGGACACTTGTGATTACACTAGACCCACCCAGATAATCTATCTCATGATCCTTAATCACATCTGTAAACTCTCTTTGCCATATAAGGAATATATTTACAGGTTCTTAGGATTGGAGAGTGAAATCTTTGGGGCCCATTATTCTGCCAAACACAGATACTCTCTCTGGCAGGATTCGTGAGTTAAATCAGCTGAAGAAGGAAGCTGCATTCACCTTAATTCCAAACTTGGAAGAATGGAAAAAAAGTATAATCCCAGAGTTAAAGAAGATTCTCATCCCAGTTTTTCCAATAACAAAGCTTTATGATGTTAGGCATGTTATTTAATCTCCTTGTAATTGCTTTTTTGCCTGTAACACGGAGAAAATGTACCTTGAATGGAACATAGAAATGCAAAACTACCTAATGATAGACCTCTAGCAGGTGTTAAGGTTAGTTGACCCATTCTGATGCACAACTCCAATCTCATGTAATGCTAAGTAGCAATTGTATGGTATTTCCAAACCATCTTTCTTAATGTACACAACAACCCATGAGTTCTACCCCATCTCCAAACTGGAATCCAATGAAGGTTCAGGGACTTACTCAGTGAAAAAGGAAGCAGCAGCAAAGCAGGGACTGCAAACCAACCATTTTGACTCCAAGTCCTGCGTTTTTCTATTCTATATAGCATCCTTCTTATTTTCTACTTCTGGTCACCATACTGGTTAAAAATTAAATATTTGGCCAAAATAGATTGGTGTCTGGGAAGTGAGGCATATTGCCCACTATCTTTGTGAAGTTTGCGGAAAAGCAAAACAGATGAGAAACTGTAGGCTCAGGAAAATATTTTCTCTCTGGAGCTGTTAGGCATTTGTAACAAGTTGTTAAGGCAGCTTGGCTCTTGTGAGTGTATGGCTGGTGCCAATTTGGAAGCTTTTATAGGTCTCTCGTTCCCCTGATATTATTGGCTAAACCAGTAAGTGTGGTTAATTTTCGATGTAAAAAAGAATCATAACTCTGAAAATACTTGTGAGAATTAAAGAAACTCCAGAGTTTCACTAAGGATTTCTTAGTAAAAGAATCAACTATAAGAAAGAAATCTAATTGCCTGCCATCTTAGTAACTGCATAATTATTTCCCGATACTTAATGTTACAGAAAATAAAGAGAAGTTTCTATTTGTTTTTGTTCCTACTTGGGATTATTAAGGTGCAATGTAACCATGGCCTGATGCTTTTTGCCCTTGGTGACATAAGATGCTGTGCTATCCATTCTCTGGGCCTGGTGATTAACAGGCCCTTGACTTGGATCCTGTTATGACAATTAGGATTGAGTGGTGTCATCTGTTTCATAATTAAATTCTATCTTCCATATCCTTTGAACACTGTATTGGAGTTTAATTGGCTGATGCTATCTCTGCTGCCACTGTGGCTTGTCTGCACAACAAAGTCAAGATAACAATGATCCTACTCATTGCAGAATACCCCAGTTGAAAAGAAATTGCTTTCTCTTTCACACGTAAATGACGTCCCAATTTAGAAGCTGTAGTTAAGAAGGCTAGGGCCTCTGTATCCTTCCAAGTATTCATTCATTTAGGATCTCCGTTACAAATTAAAAGATCAACTCAGTACACATAGGGAGCAAGTCCTGTCTGACCATTTGATAACTTCTCCAAGAAGACTCAGAGAATGCACAAAGGAATGATGGATATTGTGCACAAGACTGTGCACAGGCTTGTCTGTGTAGCCATCACAGACAGAAAAAAATCTCCCCAAAGCCTGGCTCATTCCCGCTCACTTGCCAAGGAAACATTTTCTCTGAGTATTAAACTCTTTACATTAAACACCATCAAAATACACTTCCAAGTTATTTTTTAAGACTACAGAAGCATTAGGCTTCCTCAACAGGCATGTCTCTTGTTTCATTTTCAAGAAAGCAACAGAAGGTGTTTAAGACCATGAGGTAACGTACTTATGAAAAACAAGAGAAGAAACTTATAGGCAAATCAAAAAGAAACACATGCTCCATGAGAAATGGAAACTATGTTATAAAATAAAAGGTTTTAAAAACCATCTGCAGGGTAATCCTGACTATATTCCCAAGTAGCACAACAAATCCATTCAGTCAGGTCAAAATCAAGATCACGCTGATGGTATATTTGAGATGCATACAAAAGTGCCTTAACAATATAGTTAGCATACCATTCAGGTAAAAAAGTTATATTTTAATTAATAAAACTGTGGGAGATTTCACGAACTGTGAATGAAAAGATTGCTGTGAATATTGGTACAAAATACTTAAAGCCACGTTAAGACTAACAAACTTCAAAATTTAAGATCTACGTGTATACAGAATATGCTGGAAGCATGATATGCTCTTTGTAATCTACTTCTAATCACATGATTATATTTTAATTATAGTTTTCATTTGTTGAAAGTATATTCTATTGCAATATGTTCCTTTTCTTCTGGGTAACAGTCTCTATTGCCTTATTTTCATCTGTAGATGACTCAGCCTATAGTGATTTAAGGGCCAACTGTTCAAAATTTTTCAACAGTTTACTCATGGTGCAATTAAAATTAAAATACATGCATAAAATTGATACTTTAAGCAAATCTTTGTGTATCTATACAGTGGTTTAGAAATAAGGAGAGAGAGGGGCACCTGGGTGGCTCACTCAGTGGAACATCCAACTTCAGCTTAAGTCATGATCTCACAGTTCATGGGTTCAAGCCCCACATTGGGCTTGGTGCTGACAGCACAGAGTCTGCTTCAGATTCTCTGTCTCCCTCTCACTCTGCTCCTCTGCCACTCATGCGCACATGAACTTCTCTCTCTCTCTCTCAAAAATAAACATTAAAAAAATTTTTTTAAATAAGGAGAGAGAGAGTTGCCTCTTTCTCTGGAGTCCGCTGGATTGCATCTTCTTGGGTTTTGGGAACTTCTTTCCTTTTCAATATCTTTAGTAGTTGGCTATTCCTTTGGACCAGAATTCCCATGAATCATATTTTAAAAGATCCCCAGTTCATTTTGAATATTACACGTGTGCTTCCTTTGTAGCTGAACTACTAACATAGACAAAGGGGCATTATCATGTCCAGTTGTAGAACTCTGCCTTAAAAGGAAAAAATATTCATCCAGGAAGGAGTGGTAGTAAGCCTTCTATAATTATATATATTTTTTAATCACCCTGATTTGTTTCTCTTGTTCTACAGGAATTCTTTTGTATCTTCCCATTCTTGACCTCTATGTCAAATGACTTTTTCACACTTCACAACTTAGACATTACCATTTAACTTCTACTTCTGGTCTCATACTACTTTGTTTCCAACTCTTTAATTAGAAATGGTTAATTTGACTTCTTGTCTTAAGGCAAGGAGAAAATGAGTCTTAAACAGTATTAAGCTCCCATAAATATTTCACTTTATGCTAATTCCTGTGCTTCCAGCTGAACTGTTTGAAGTTCTCAAAAAAGTGTTTCTGTTCCCCTCAATTAAATACATAACTGGAAAACAGTAAAATAATTATCAGTTCTATTACCTGGCACTTCTTTTCCAAACCTTAACTATGGTCATTTAAATTTTTCCTTCCACCATGAATGTAACCCAAGCCCAGTATCTTGGACACCGAGTGCCCCGGCTGAAAAACTAAGACCAGGGCTTCGGAGAAATCTTGGAGCTCCCTCAAGTGGACACATGTTTAATGCACCCTTATCCTCAGGAAAACATTTTTGGCTGCACCTTCTATCCAGGACAGAAACATTTAACTATCCCAGATTAGAAGCAGAAGAGGTGTCCTCTTTAAGGTTGAAATATTCCAAAAATAAACAAAAGTTTGAACTAGTTTGCCAAGTAAATGAACATGAGTGGCCAATAAAGAAATATCAAGTCAGGCTTTTTGACTGTCGATTTTGCTGATGGGAGTGTCAGTTGGAATGAATAAATACATTCTACTCACTCAGATAAATTGCCAGCTGTTGAGGAAATTATAAAAGTAACATTTATATAGCATTTATACTATGTGCCAGGCACTAAGAGCTTGACATATATTAGTGCATTTAATTCTCACAGCATCCCTCTGAAGTAAGTACTTTAATAATCTCCATTGTACAGATGAGGAAACAGAGGCACAAAGGGGTTAAAGAACCTTTCAAAGGTCACAGACAGTATGCAAATGAGGCAATCCAAAGTCCACTATGCCATACTCTTAACATGAAATGAACAGATGAATATACACATACATATATATGCACGTGTAATGTTTATATACATACACATGCACACATATATACATACACACATATTACACATCCACACATACATATGCATGCTGCACACACATATTGATATATACATGTACACAAACATACAGAGAGACTATATATTTTAAGGAGTATATTTTATACTAGAAAAGTTACCTTATAAAGTATAAAAGCTCAGAAAGGAGAAATGTGTTATAAAACTACCAACCTTATCCTATTTCCTTGTTATTACTTATTGTTACTCATTACAGTTTCTGGTCATCTCACCTCCTAGTGGCCTTTCTCTATTAAGACTGTTGGGAGTTTGCTTCCTCCTATGGCCATGGCACTTGCTGTTTCCTCTGTAAGAAAGTTCCACCAGTTTTTCCCATGGGTGGCTCATCATGATTCCAGTTTCTTCACAAAGAGACCCTCCTTGACCCTACATGAAATAGACCCCCCACCCCCGTAACTCAGTATCCTTTTACCCAGTCCATTTTGTCTCTAACGGTCTTATCAATGATCCAAAATATATTACTTACCTATCATTCATTTGTTTATAGTCTGTCTCCTCCGCCAGAATGTAAACCCCACAAGGCAGGACTTCGTGTCTGGGGCATAAAAGGAACTCAAAAATAATTCTCAATAAATGATTGGGTTATTAAATTTTCAATTCTGATGACTTTTAAGTAAATGGAAAGTTATGGTGATAGTCAATATCTCAAAATTTCTTTTTCGTAATGCTATTCCTTTTACAGTGTGTGCTTAATAAGTATTTTGATAGAATATTAGATTTTAAAGTCTAGAAATTTATAAGACTCTAGCCTAATAATAATTGTAATTAAGGGTATATTTTTATTCTTTATTAATATCTTACCTTTTCTGATGTTGTAACAAAAACTTATGACACATTATGTCTAAATATATGCAAAGATTATACTAAAATAATACCGGAAAAGGAAATATGTGACTTTGTACATTTCTATATATCTGGGATAAAATTCAAAGGCTGTGTCTGTATTTTGTAATGGATTATGAGTCTTATCACGTATATTGAATGTATATGTGTCTGCTAATTAAGTCACATCTTTAAATTTAGCAAAACTATTACAGGTTGAGAATGGGAATGTATCCACAGAACAAAGACAACAAAAGAAAGTTACTAGGAGCTAAGATGCTATTTTCCTAATGTCTGCCATTCAGAATGTTATGTAGAAGGAAAAGGAAAGTGAATGGGGAATCACATTCCAATCCACCACTATTTTCCATGTCTACTTGGGGATCCCACTGTAAATCACTTAACAATGACATTCCTTGGTTTCTACTTCTTTGTTTCACTTCTTCTGTGACAACACTTCCCACAAAACCGGCCGTGTATTTGGTCAGAGTTTAGAGAGATAAACGTGTCTTCTTTTCTAGGCTCCAGGCCTACTTTCTTAATATAATGACAATTACCCCAAATTTATACACATACATGCACATATCTATAATACATACATATATGCATACATATACATAATGCATATAGAATCACACATATGTGTATAGATCTGCACACATACATATTCTCTTTATACTTATAACTTATATATAGTTATATATATAAGTATATATAGTATACTTATAACTATATATAGTTACAGTTACATATACTCTATAGTTTTGAAGTTACATAACAATTATTTTCTTGCTCTATTAGAAAGTTAGAAAACTTCCACTTTTTCAGCCAATACATTATATCAGAGACAACAACAACAAAAGAATAATTTTGTGATTTGAGTTGCTTCTTTGCGCCCATATATTTATAAAGAAATATTGTCCTGAGGTTTCATTTCAGAGTCGACAGTTTTATTGCTATCTGCCATCATGGTACATTTAGAGTTTTCCTCTATTTGATTTCGACTATTCTCCCTTATTCTTCTGTCTCTGGTTTGCCGTAATGACAGTGAAAACTAACTGCTCATACAATTTCTCTGCAAACAGCTACTGGACTAAGTGAAGGAAAATAACACATTTTATGCATGACTGATTGCATAAACCCTTCATTTTGGAGAAACAAGCCTCAAATGAGTAATTTATTTACAGAAATGAAAACCAAACAAATAATTTCTTGTTTTCAAGGAACAAATGAAAGACAATCTCATTGCCAAATACATTTTCTTTTTTTAATCCAAAACAAAATGCCAAGAACTGAAGATCCTATAACACAAGCAAGAAGTTATAGTGAGCTTCTAAAAAAATTAAGAAAATTATATAATTTAAATTTAATATAAATACCTGTTTTTCAATGTTTGTATTCTTTGGATCAGAAGAAGGGATCTGTGGACCTTCTGGGACATTAGTTCACCTTATTTGTATTAATTTATGCCTATTGTTTGTACTACAGGATAGATATTTGCAGTTTTATTTGCTTTTAATTGCTAAGAATTTTTTTTTCCATTCATGTTTTGAACAAAAGAAAACATTTGCCAGGCTCTTGCATAAGAAGCACATGTCTAAAAATACATAAGAATTTATCATGAAGTATAAATTTTATTAATGGTTCAAATATAAATAGCAAGTTTGTGCTTTGGCAAGTGATTTTTCTTTTCTATTTTCAATTGGCCAAATGTAAGTAATTTTCTTTAATCACAGGAAAATTAATGGGAAAAATTGAGACATCACTAAATAATGATAGTGCTCACACCAATTACCCTCACTGTATTTTATAGTTTACTAATAACCACCTCAATCAAGGTGTCTTTCACTGAAACAAATCACTCAACTTTATTTCAGTTATAGTTTATAATGACCCATTGAAGTATAATATACTCCCCTAATTAAGAAGTGATGTGAACGCAATGTGAATGAGGCTGATGTGAAGCAGGGGGGAAAGAGGCCTATTTCTATCTGATCTACTTAGTATTCAGGGGTACACAGCCTTTCCCGAGCTCAGCCGTGTGGTGAACTCATTGCCACATATTCTGTCCTACCGCAAACATCATTATATCCTCTCCCAATTTTTTCAGCTAGCCTTGTTGTTTTTCATGTATGCCTTTTGGGGATAAAGAGGAAGGCTCTGCTTGGAAGGAACCCCCCCTCCCTTCTCCCCCTGTCTCCTAGTGTCATTTTGTCCTCTATACTTGAATGTGCTGGCTATAAACCTGTTTTGATAAGCAGAATTTGAAAATCTGGCCTCTTGTGCTGGGATTTCACATCAATATTTGTGCCTAATATCTGAATGGAGAAGAGGGTCCCAATGCACCGTTCTCTCCCGTAACTGTCTTTCATCATAGTTAGTACCTTATTCAATGTGATTTCAGATGCATGGGGAGTACTGTGGAATCATGCTGATAAGATGATAAAGAGCAAAATTTATCTCATTTCAGAAGGAAATCCACTTAGATTTGTATGTTTAAGAATACATTGCCATTTAGCCATCTTATATTTTTAAACACGCAGAAAAATGACTGTTTGGCAAGGTAGCATGTTTAAGAACAAATGAACCCAGTTTGTTTATTTAAATCTTGTCTTGTTCCAGAGAGGATTTAAGACAGCTGAACAAAGTAGGTAAGCATATCGAATAACGTTTAATAAGTGGTTAGCAATCAGAAACATGTTGGAAAGGAGTGAATCAGGCACAGGGTTTAGGGTCTATGTTATCACAAGGCAAAAAAGATCCCTGGGTAGGCTCCCAAGAATGTTATCTGACCTGAGCAAATCCGTGCCCCCAAAAAGGATGGTGTCAGCAGATGGTGATAGCCACATGATTTCCCACACTTGATCATCACCCCAGAACATAATGGCATTAACATTGAATCATGTTCTCCACTCACTATTCATTTATTGTCCCGAGAGATCATACTTCAAACTGTTCACCTCAGGGTCAAGGGCAGGCTGGAGGCAGAGAGATCCCAGTCTCTTTCTTACATGTGGATGTTTATTTCTTCCAAACAGTAATAAATTGAACCTCTTTTTTATATTTAATCTCCAACCCTGAACTCGGCATTTTTGATACGTTGGTCCGGGTCAACCTTACCCATATAATTAAAAATTGACTTCTCATTCCAGAGACAGAGGTAAGAGAATGGATTCGACCGTTTTTTCCCCAGTATTTCTTTGCATGTGAAATATGTTCCACACCTGCATCCTTCTCTTCCATGCAATGTTCTTCCTCTCACATTTTCTCTGGGAGACAAAGCAGAGGAAGCCACAAGATTAAATGGGCGCTTAAGTCACAAGATACCAAGTCCATTTCTGACCCTCGTACTGCTCGCTGTGCAAACATGAGCAGCTTATGCAACTTCTTGGAAACCCCCGAGTCTTAGTTTCCTCATCAGTCAATGCAGATGGTCATGTCTACCCCACAGGATGGTTGCAAGAGTTAAAAATTCCAAAGATTTTTCCATTTCCTCTCGCAATGCCTGGTACAGAGAAGGTGCTAATTCTTTCCTTTTCTCGAGGTTCTTCCTCTCCCTGAACACTTGAAGGGGGAAAAAAGAGATACTCTGAAATTAGGACCACCTAAATATTTACTCAAATATTCCTGTATTTGATTTTTTAAATAAGTAATAAATTGATTTTTTAATGGAGGCTTCATTACATAGGCATAATTGATTGAGTCATTGGCCATTGGAGATTTTTCAAATTATCTTAAACTTTAAGTTTAGAGATTTTTCAGTCTAGGATGTAGCTGTCAGGTAGTAGTCGCTGGCTTTAAGATAGTCAAATTCTACTGTGGATTAATAATTCAAAAAGAAACAATCAAAAGGGAAAATTATCTTGCTATTGTAGAACACTGTGCTTGCAGGCTGAGAACTGAAATGAACTCCTTGCAAAGTACTATTTTAAAGAAAGGCCATACAGAGGAGTGGCCTTCAATCCCTCTCTGTTCCCATACTCTCCAACCCCAACACGGTTTGGCTTGCACCCAAATTCAGAGCAAGCTATCTCGGTTCAGTTGTCCTTCTGAAAGTAGAAAGAACTCTTTCTAAATTCTGCTTCTACTTCTCTTTTGTTTTTACCGTCGCATATCAAAACAATTCCTGTAATTGTTTCTTGGCAATAAGTAACAACGAAGTGAAAGAATTATACGTCTTGGGGCTCCTGGGTGGCTCAGTCGGTTAAGCATCCTACTCTGGCTTAGGTCTTTATTTGGCTGTCCGTAGGTTCGAGCTCCTGGTCACCACCCGTGTGGGGCTCTGTGCAGACAGCTCAGAGCCTGGAGCCTGCTTCAGATTCTTTGTCTCCCTCTCTCTCTCTGCCACTCCCCTGCTAGCACTCTGTCTCTCTCTTTCTCTCTCAAAAATAAATAATCATAAAAAAGCAGAAAGAAAGAAAGAAAGAAAGAAAGAATTACATATGTCTTAAAGACAGTGAAACAGTGACTTCTGAAGTAATGACAGACATAAGATTTAAATCTTTGAAAGTGCCTCACAGTCCTCTGAAGGACCTCACTGAAGTTTTCTATCATCTTATATTTCTCTTTTGGTTGAACAGAACTGACTCAAGCATAAATAACCAAAGCAAACAAAAAGATTTCTTGTTTTATTCATTTATTTAATTACCATCCTAATATTTTGATTGCTAATATGTAAGATCTTAGCTGCACTAAAGGTAAAATAAACTATACAAGGAGCTAGGAAACTATCCAATCTTTCATAATACTGTTTCAATGTAAAAAAAAAATCATTCTAATTGAGAGAAAAGTGACATAAGAATTTGAAACAGAGCCTACTTCAAAGTTTGGAGCTACTTATATTGGTTCATGTTTCTATAGGGATAAAGTAGAATTCAGCGTTGGTATGTAAAGTGTCTTTACTTTCATCAGCATGATAGAATCCCTTAGAACAGCACTGTCCACTAGAAATATAATAAAAGCCACGTATGTAATTTTACATTTTCTAATAGCCATATTTTAAAAAGTAAAAAGAAACAGTAAGATTAATTTTAATAATATATTTTATTTAACCCAATAGATCCAAAGTATTATCATTTCAGAATTCAATCAATATTTTTTAAATTACTAGCGATGTATTTTACCTTTTTCTTTTCCCTGCCAAGTCTTCAAAATCTGGCATGTATTTTATCCACATCTCAATTCAGACTAGCGACATCTCAGGTGCTCGATGGAAACAAGTAACAAGTGACTACTATATGGGTCATCACAGCTCTAGAAATCTTTGCCTGTTCTCTGTACTATGACTATATCAGTTTTTCCCTAAAAAGTTAAAAGTTAGTCTGGGGCGCCTGGGTGGCTCAGTCGGTTGAGCATCTGACCCTTGATTTGGGTTCAGGTCATGCTCCCAGGGTTGTGGGATCAAGCCCTACATTGGGTTCAATGCTGAGTGTGCAGCCTGCTTGGGATTCTCTCTCTCTCTCTCTCTCTCTCTCTCTCTTTCTCTCTCTCTCTCTCTCTCTGCCTCTCTCTCTGCCCCTCCCTGCTCATGCTCTCTCTCTCAAAAAAAAAAAAAAAAAGATTTGAATTCCGAGTCATAAATTTATTTCTCTATCTACACTTAGGAAAAAAATTGACACACTTAAGTAGCCAAATGCCCAAATGCAATTTTGACTGATGGTTAGAAGATCCATGCTGGTTCTATCCTTTATAAAATAATGGGGTATGATATTTCCAGTTAGGTCATCTATTTCAACATTCCATAGATGTGTGGTTCTAGAAACCATAACTGTTCCTCTTTGGGGCATCACAATGACAGATACCTAATGAAATCTGCTAAATGTGGAAATTTGGGGAAAACAAATAGAATCAGAATTTTATAGCTTCAAAGATCCCTAGAGGATATCATCTCCAGCCCTCTGTTTTACAGTTGAAGAAACTGAGGCCTAGAAAAATGAAGAAACTTGCCAATGGCCACAGAACTTATTAGAAACACAGAAGAAATAGAAACTAGATTTCTTGACTGCAAGTTTAGATTTATTTCTTTGAATAATGAGAATTGACTTACTTATTGCTCCCATACTTTAGGTGACTACCAAATCCATATTTCTTTTTTTTAATTTTTTCTAAATTCATTTTTGAGAGTCAGAGAGTGAGTGAGGGAGGGGCACAGAGAGAAGGAGACACAGAATCCAAAGCAGGCTCCAGGCTCTGAGCTGTCAGCACAGAGCCTGACACAGGACTCGAACTCACTAACTGCAAGATCATGACCTGAGCTGAAGTCAGATGCTTAACCAACTGAGACACCCAGGTGCCCCCCAAATCCATATTTCTAATCTCTATTTCGGAAGAAGATTATTTCTCCATTTATATTCAGAATTTTTGTATAAAATTTAGCTCATCAGAAATCATTGATATAAAGATGTGCAGTGGTATAAAAAAGCATTTCCTAGAAGTATATGGAAACAAATATTTATAAGTAAATGGTCAATAAACTCGCCTTTGGAAGCAAGGTGAACTTAGGGTCTGCTCTGATTGTAACAAAATGTGGGACTTGCAGGTGCTGCTTCTCTTATCCACATGGGCAGTTTAAAGGTGGCGCCTGTGATGAAAAGTGAAAAATCTGACAGGGCAAATGCATAGTATTCATTTTAAAACTCACTTGCATAAAAGATACATATTAGAAGAGTCACAGAGGAATCTATAGTTCTTTGGCGTTGGGATGAAACATGCATTCCTGTTTCACTGGAAATTCACTTTATCAAGGGACGGTCTGCCCTCTCTCTAGTCCAGGGGAAAAAAAAGCGCATGATTTTCACACAGACAATTCTTCAAATGGTCTTTTAGATAAATGAATAGAATTTCACTTTCTCTTTTTATTCACATCAATTCATTACTTGTGATTTTTTTCTGCAAAAGGGGAACTGAATTGGAGCAGCAGGTCTCAAAGTATGGGCTGATGAACACTCAGTCCTCTGGGGTAGAAAAAAAAGGGGGGGGGGGCAGATGTAGAAGTCTGGGAAATTGTGCTCTTGGTATTTCTGTCCTGAGCTCCAGCACGTACTTTAGCATCATAGAGTTTAAGAAAAGTTCTGTTAAAAAGAAAGAAAGAAAAAAAACTCTTCTTTGTTTAATCCAGATTTACCCAAGTGATTTGATCATAGAGAATTTTTTTTTCCTCTGTAGCATCACTAAACATCCCATGGAACTAGATTCCTGTGGAACACACTTGGAGGAAATTTCCTGTAGGAAATGCTAGCTTTGTGTATTCTTCCTTCCAGCTGGGGAAAGAGGGAGAAGCAAACACAGTGTGCCAGACCACAAACATTGGCTCATGGAGGGCAAGTGAGGGAATATTTTCACCAACATCAGTGCCTGAGGCATCTTGACCTTCACTTAGAGACAAAGTGCGGTAGGGCACAGCCAGATCATTTAGGTCACTTTTAGAGCAGAAAATACAATGCTAAATAAATGAGACCTCCACCTTATATCCCACGAAACTCCAGCAAGAATTCCTCCCTCATGAAAACCTCCATCTTCTCAGACAGCCCACCAATTGCCAAGAAGAAAACACAGCAATTTTTGTTTACTAATATGAAACTGTTTCTCCCACAATTATAAGTCATAATGCTAGGATTCGTTCTCATCATTCTCCATCTGGAGAACATAGAGGGAAACATAGAGAGCCTGCGACGATAGTGTCACTCTAACCTCTGTTTAACAGAGTCGAACAGTATGAAATGGTTTTCCATTCCTCCAGTTGCTACATTCTCACATGCTCTGTTGAATCTCTTTTCCCCACCCTATTTATCTTGGGCAAATTCCATAACTTTCTGGTTGCCTTGCTGTTTCATAGGCCAGGCTAGTTCCGTCCAGTTGAATGTTCCAATGTCAGGTCTGAGCTCAACCTCTCTCGCTGCCTTCATCACATTTAGGCTGCAGTGCCCAGAACATGGAGGGGAGACAACCTATTTCCCTCCTCCTCATTACCACCAGTCTTCTGGTTCTCAATCCTCATCATCAAGTGCAGAGATGAAAGAGATGGACAAAGCAAGTGTCTCTTATCTTACTGGCCACGGTGTCCCTTGACCATCAACACTGGCTGTGTGGCAGACATTTGAGATAAAGCTCTCCCATGAGAAAGAAACAAGTGTGAGTGTTTCAGGCATCCAACAAGGGTCCCCCAACTGCAGTTTCCTAGGGTGAGAGATCCTCTCTGGCTCAAACTTTTCCAACCTTTGTGTTTAGATTTCTTTGTGGTCTCTTGCTGTTTGGATCTCCTCATCCAGAGAGCATTCTTATTGAATAGAATAGAGGCATAAAGTCCTGTGGTCAGACTTTCTTTTTAAGTGTGCCATTGACTCGTGGGACAATCATGCTTTAAAGGGGTTTATAATTAGTTGAGGTAATGCCAGCTGCTGTAACAGGTAAATCTGAAATTGTCAGTGGTTTTACCCAAAAGACATTTATTCCTTTTTGAAATAAAGCCCAAAGAGAGTGTCCTTGGACTGACGATGATGTCTTCTGATAGCCTGGCTCCTTCTATCTTATAGCTCTGCCCTGCTATAAAGCCCTGGAATTCTCAACATTCAGCCTCAAAGGAAAGAGGACACAGAAGATTGCACAAGAGGTTTTCACAGGCTAGGGCTGCAAGTAGTATATAATGCTTTCTTCACAATCCTCTGAAATATCCCAGTCACATGCTCACTACTAGATGCAAGGCAGGCTGGAAACTACAATATAGCCCTGTACCTAGGAGGGAAAAGGAAGTGTGTTTTGGTGATATCACAGTCTCTGCTATAGGGCTGTTCCACTCTCCTTTTACCACCTTCCATGGCAAGACTGTCACTTAAGAAAATACCTGGGATCCTCTTACCCCCTATTATAGAGTACCAACTCCCCCCCCCCCCCGCCCAAATAATCAGACAGAATCCCACAACACAGTGACATCTTATTTCCCTGTTGGCCCAGTGGCATGCAAAGCCCAATAACCAGGTGGCAGTCCCAACATTCAATTAAATGGACCTATTGTTATGTCCCTTAGTGGAGGCGATTTTCTTTTTTGCATCACGAGATCTTTAAACCAGCAAAGCCCAAGTCTGTGAGATTGAGAAATAAAATATTTATAAGTGAAATTTAGATGTAATAATGAGAGCTGCCATTCTACTCCAGGAATTCTATTTATGGAGAAACGGCACCATATGCTATTCACTAGATTAGAGCATAATGGAGGACAGTGATGCGGTCTCACAATGATGTCTCCCAATTGCATCTGTAACTGAGTTTTCAGTTGGCCAACTCACTCTTCTTTAAGGCCAGCTGATTCAGGATAATTGGGTAAATGGTAACATCAGAAAATCCCATGGGCATTCACCCATTGCTTGACTTTTTTTTCCTATAAAAGAAGTTTCTTATTCAGAGCAATATTGGGTGGCTTATTATGATGACAGCAAATGTGGCAATGTTAAGTCCATGGATGGCAGTAGCAGCAGAATCATGGCATGCAGGGGAAGCAAATCTATACCCAGTGTAAGTGCCTACTCCAGGAGGGAAGAGATCTGATAGAATTGACCTGCAGCCAAGTTGTTTCCAAGTCCTCCTTACAGAGTGGTAAGAACTGTTTTGGATTTTATACCATGCTCGTGCTCAAACCTGGAGCTCTGCTATATCACTTTAAAACAAACCAATATTTTATCCACTCTCTGTTCACCATAATCAAGTATAAAATACATTCCACTTTCCTCTTGACTTCCATTAAACCCCCATTGTGACCAGTATACCACAGTGGCATCTGGGCCCCAGGATTAACTTCATCTCAAAGCCAGTGTCCACATGCCCACTACAATTCAGTTACTGAGTATATAGTTGGAACAGTAGTTGGAACAGATAAACTCAAGAACTAAATCTCTACATTAGCTCCCTGATTCCTGGAATGGGAGCATTGTAATAGAAGGAGTCAAGTGGAAGTCAAAGGAGATCCCTCTGTCTAATAGAGTAAGCCAAAAGCAATACCATCCCAGTGGAATTTCAGAGAGAGGCCACCGCTAACAGTGTGAAGACTTTGGGATCTCTCTCTTTCCTTGTACACAGTAACTCTGGTAAATAGTTACAAGACCCTTAGGGAAGGCTGGGTTCTATAAAAAGTCTGATCTCAAAGATTTCAAGCCTCTTCTTCATTCACAGTTACTAGGTCTAGGAATTGCCTCAAGTCTTAGAATTTTGTTAAAGGCTTGGTCTCTATATGGGGTGAGTCTGCTTGCCAAATCTGGAGTCTATCGGCTCTACAGATCAAGGAAGACCTTAGCAGACTATTTTAGTCCTAAGATCTCTACGATCCAGTAGCTGCCACCAAAGATTTCCACAGGTCACCACTCTGGCTGAAGTGTGTATTATGATGCCATGCCCACCTTGTCTCTTGAAGTCATATACTGCACATTGCCTCTACCATCCTGGCAGCATACAATCACCATGGCAACTAAGAAGTCCTTTTCAATAGTGGCATCACCACATTCATCACCAGCCTACAGAGAACAACCCCATGGCCCCTTGCAAGAATGCTGGTATATTTTCTCAGTATATGAAGGAAAGGAGTATTCTCTGGGACACGTAGAGGTAGCTTGAAGGCTGTCTAGTTAAGGTGGGTGAATAGTAACAAAATATATCCACTTCAACGTCCTATCTCCCTAAATCTTTCAGTTCCTTCTATTATATTATACCAATGAATCTCTGGCCTCTGAACTTCTTTCAACACTGGCAATGGCTGAAGCCACTTTTGAGTTAACCAACCAAACACACAGAACCAAGAATACCTGGTAAGTGCACACATGCTCAATCTAAACTTGTGTTCCTCCTTACCTGCTATAACACCCTTAGAATCCATCCAAGCACATATTCCTCAAAATCTTACAGTTCTTTTCTGTGAGAGACTTCTTCTCTTGGATCTGGTTTTGTAATTGGCCCCATGGAGGCCCAATGAGGTCCACTGCTGGATACAGGTCTAGAGGCAGTGATGCCTGGTAAGGTGGGGACATGAGGAGAGCTGTCATCCCCTTGCAGGGTAACTATCCAGATTTGGGGTTACTAGGCTGTCTTTAAGCAAGATTATATCAGTCTAACAGACAGAGGAGGTGCTGCTTTTTCTAGTCAGGAAGGCACAGGGATCAACTGGGGTTTGGGAATATTCAGGTCATCTGAATCTTCAGTGTCTCAGAAGATTTTAGTGAAAATAGCTCTTTCAGTTTCTTTGCAGCCCCCTCCTCCGTAAGATCCAGACCTGAGTCCCTAAGGGGACAAATCCAAATGGCAGCATCATGCTGTGCTCAGAATTGTCCTTCCCATGTGATGGCTGAGGCTTCATTACAGGTTCCAGCTTGTCTACTTGACACTTCCCTCCCTGAGGACAATTTCTCTCCCGGGAGGCATCATGGTGCCTCATGCTCACAGACTCTGGGCAGACTGACCCCAAGAGTCTGCCAGGCACATCTAGACCAGTTGCAATCCCAGAGGTAACTACAGCTCATGCTCAAACCTGGAACTCTGCTATACAACTTTAAAACAAACCAGTATCTTATCCACTCTCTGTTCAACATAATCAAAGGCATCCCATGAAAATGTGCAAAGGAAATGTTTGCTTCAGATTGCATTTACAGGGTTGGCACCAAGCCTATAAATATCGCTTTTCGAGGAAAAAGCTCACGATGTGAATTTGATACAGTCTTAAAGTTCATTTCTTTTTATGACAGTTTCAGACTGATTTTGTGCAGACTTGTTTTTATGGTCAAATCAAACTCTAAGTGCCCAATTACCTGCCAGAGAAGTTAAATGTGTTGCAGTGGCTTAATTTTGATGACATGTTTCTATATTTTTAAATTTAGTTATCATAGGGAGTTTGCTTATTTTATCTAATTGAATTAAGCCAGATTTGTGTATAGTAAGGAAGAAGACTCTCCTTAACCCAGTTAAAACTCAGTTACCAAGATAACGTGGGCAACAAGGATGTGGGTTCAACTCCCATCAGGTGCTGAATTCATAAATGGCACGAAGGCCAGTCTCACCAGGTGGAGAAAATAAAAGGGGATCAGAGTGAGGATTTCAAGGGGAGATTACTGGCAGGTTCTGTCATAACCGAATCGCCACCCTCCTTTGTAGGAGGGTCTGCCACCTTCCCATCCTAAACCTAATCAAGAGAGACTTCAGTATTAAGAGAGACATCCACGGGACCACCCAGATTGTTGTGAGAGGTGCCCCTGCAGCTGGGCGACACAAAGGGGGCCAGTTCCTGGCTCACGCTGGACACAGGGAGAGCAGGCTGTCAACTGGGGTCTGAGAGAGGGACTACCTCACTATTTGGGCAAGAGACCTGGGGCATTCCAAGGAGTGTGTAGGGATATATGTATGTGAGTGTTTCCTGGGAACACACGTGGGCCAAAGGGAAAAGAACCAGTGGAGGAGGGGTGGTCATCAGGCTCTATACAATAGAGCCTCCTGGGGGAGCAAGGTGACCTCAGCATGAAGAATATAAGTGTCCAGATGCCGTGAATAGTCCTCTTAGGCCATCCTGAGTAGACCATATAAGCTGGAGCAAGGGGGCTGTAGAAGAGGGGCCAGAAGTAAGAAACCTCTTAAAAGCCCATCAAAGTGCCCCAAGATAGGAAAGTCCATTTTAATAATATACTTGAGCCACACGGAAACATCAGCTTGAACAATTTGACAGGCCTAGAAAGCATAAAGTACTGTCCCATTACCTTACCCTTCCTCCCTGCTAACAACTTCAATGTTGACAGGAGGCAGGCACTGAAGCTAATGAATTGGGGCCTCAGGACTGGGAGACTGGGAACAGCAAAACCCTGTCCCTTTCTCCACCACATACTTCTAGCAGGAAGCAAGCCCCAGTTGAGAAGGGAAGATTTACAGTAAGACAAGTTTGTTTTGATCATCACACGTGTATGACACAGAATTGAGACAATAAATAGCCCATCTATGAAGTAATAAATGCCAAATATGTCATGGGCCCCAACAAGTATATATTACTTTCATTGCATAAAATGTAAACAAACAGTGAGAGATAAGTTTAGATTTGATTTCCATCCTTTCCCCAATTATTAGGGGACCATCGCAGAGTTTGCTCTTAATCTTCCTCTTTTTCCCTCTCTCTCTTCTTCCCTCTATCTACCTTATGGGCCTTTGACCAGGATGAAATGTTAACAAGTACCACAATTATCTCTATAATTTCTTCAACCTGTGTTTCCCAGCACAAAGGGTTGAAAAGGCTGATGGTGAACAGAGGACAGACTCTATGGGGTTTTATTTTTAAGTTGGATAATTGTTTTCAACATTGGGGCATATATATCCCTTTGAATTAATATTTTTGTATCCTTTGGGTAAATACCTAGTAGTGCAATTGCTGGATAGTAGGGTAGTTCTATTTTTAACCTTTGAGGAACCTCCATACTATTTTCCAGAGTGGCTGCACCAGTTTGCATTCCCATCAACAGTGCAAGAGGGTTCCCCTTTCTCCATATCCTCACCAACACCTGTTTTTTCTTGTGTTGTCAATTTTAGACATTTTGACAGGTATGAGGTGATATCTCATTGTACTTTTGACTTGTACTTCCCTGATGCCCAGTGACGTTGAGCATCTTTTAATATATCTGTTGGCCATCTGTATGTCTTCTTTGTAAAAATGTCTTTTCATGTTTTCTGCCCATTTTTTAACTGGATTATTTGTTCTTTGGATGTTCAGTTTTATAAGTTCTTTATATATTTTGGATACTAACCCTTTGTCAGATATGTCATGTGCAAATATCCTCTCCCACTCTATAGGTGGCCTTTTAGTTTTGTTGACAACAGCCAATTTACGGAATGAGCCCAAATGTCCATTGACAGATGAATGGATAAAGAAGATGTGATACACACACACACACACACACACACACACACACACACCACACAGGAATATTACTCAGCCATAAAAAAAGAATGAAATCTTGCCATTTGCAACAACATGGATGGAGCTAGAGAATATAACGCTAAGTGGTCAGAGTAAAGACAAATACCATATGATTTCACTCACATGTGGAATTTAAGAAACAAAACAGATGAACATGGGGGGAAAAGGAAAGGCAAACCAAGAAACAGACTCACTCACATGTGGGCCAAACGGGTTATGGGCATTAAGGAGGGCACTTGTGATGAGTACTGGGTGTTGTATGTAAGTGATGAATCACTAAATTCTACACCTGAAACTAATATTACACTGTATGATAACTAACTGGAATTTAAATAAAGACTTGAAAAGAGAAAAAAGACTTAGATAGTTGTTTAACCTATCAGAGTGACAGAAGGCTGAGAACTAATACAAACAACTATTTTATTATTTATATCATGAAATTATTTATTTATGCAACATTATTGTTATTTATTTGTTTATTTATTGTATTGATTTATTATTATCTTGAATTTTTACTTACAAGAAATGTTATTTAGCCTCAGCTGAGACCCAGTTGTCTACATAGCAAGTCACCCAAAGCATGTTATTATCTTCCTCCCCACTGAATCTGCAAAATTACCCGCAAGTTTTCCCAAGATTTATAGAATGAAATTCAACCCCTACTGAGCATATACCGTAATCTTTAAGCAACCCTCCTGATTCTAAAGCTATCTTAACATTTTCTTAAAGGACACCAACATAGGGATGGGGAAGGGCCAACATAAAGTGGCATATGTTTTACCATTTAATATATTTTACTTAATTTTTTTCACTAAGAAATAAATATTTTTTCTCTCAATCCCCTTCCCCTTCCCCATTGCACCCTATTTCTCAGCCAAATCAGCCAACATTTTTAATTAAAATGGCAAGGATAATCCATAAGAGAACACCTACCCTGACTATGTTTCATTTTGGAATGAGATGGAGTGGTCAAAGAAAGAAAGCTCTGCCTACCATCAGCACAAGGGCAGTAGGAAGCAGAGTTAATGGAAATCTGAATTGTCTGGTTTTTCTGCAGTGGACCCCAAGCTGGCCATTCTTATGCCCCACAGGTACCAGAGGCCAGGCAAAGCCACAGTGTGAAGGTAACACCAGAGCATCAGATTTACAAGATTTGAGGGGCAAAAATGAGTAATAAAACAATTTAGATCTATTATTGAGTAGAATACAAAATATGCTGAAATGTTTAAAATTTAAGGCTTTAATAAATTTCATCCATTGGGTCCTGCTCTCATACCTCTGAGGGATCTTTATTCAGTACATTTCCGCAGAAAAGTTCGAGGGGCAGTGAGCCACCATATCTGAAAGTTATAATGGAAAAGAAAAACATCTCCAAAGCTTTCACTGCCTCAGACCTTCACCAAAATATGACCTAGTAATAGCTATCATGTATCTACTCCCTCTGTACACCCTGTCATTCAATCTCCACATTAATACCCCAGGACCTAAATATGATCATCCTCAGTTTAAAAGTGAAAAGGCTAAAACGTTAAAAGGCTACCTAACAGGTCCAAAGTCATATAAGTAAATAAAAATTTCAACTTATACCTGGCTGATTCCAAAGCCCCATCTCTTAGCTGGAATGCTGTGGCTACTTCTATCCGGTGACATATTGGTTTGCTATTCCCACACCAACTGGAGAGGATTGCCTCAGACAGCCAGGGATGCTGTGGCAGGTGGCTTGGTGTCTCACAGGGCAATAGCAATAACAGTCTTTCATCAAACAGATAAAGTGCCAAAGTCATTTCTCTTTAGTTATAAGCAGTAGGAAATGTCGTGCATGCAGACAGCAATCTGTTGAGCTATGAAAAGTGGCGATTCATTCTATTTTTTAGAAAGTTTTCACAAAAACAAATATTCTTCAGTTGGTGGGAGCATTTCAAGACATGGAAAATTTCAAAGCACTTGTTTGTAGAATTTATGACCTAAGTTTCATGACACCTCCTATCTTGTTCTTAGGAGGTTTTCAGATTTATACAGCGTAGCTTACTCTAATTGTATTAGAAAATTTAAAGATCCTATAAAACTGACCTGCAGCCTAAACAGATATAACCAGGGAAGACAGATACAATCGGAGAAAGAGCTGTGAAAGAGTATTTTGCTAAAATCTTATTCTAGAGATTTTTCCATATGGTACGATGTAGTTTAGTTTTTTAAAAAACTAAAAGGCTGTCTTACATAAACAAAGGTGCCAAGTCAACATAAGGAAATTGTTTTAAAGGTTTGAATTAAATATGCATGTTATATATTTCTTCTTTTAAGCAATTACACTATTCACTCTGGCCTGGGAGGCTTTCTTCTTAATGATATTAAAACGAGGAAAAAGATTCATTGGCATGAATATGATATTTAACTGTTCAAATTAAAAGCAGACCTCAAAGCAGTCTTTCAAAGAAAGTATTTGAAATAACTTTTCTGTGAACTAAGCTGGTAATGACTTGGGGGGAAAAAGCCACCTTTCTGTCCTTTTTCCACTCCTATCCAACTACTCTGGGCCAAGGTATTCCCTGCTAATCATACATATTTTATTTTCATCCAACTTACCTGGCACCTTAATTTAAAAAAGAATCCCATAGTAAGTACTTACTCAACACGATGAAAGTTCCCTTGCTTGTGCAATTTCTATTTCATGACAGCCTTCGCTTTATACAGTTCTTTTCATCTCCTTACTTTAAGGACTTGGTTTAGACTATAATTATTCTTGAGACTCCGGGTTAACACAACCATTAAATCTTGGATAGGTGGATGATAAATTGGAGGCTAACAAGTTGTACTGATCTTTTTCTGAGAATTCTTCTTGTTTGAACTCAACTACCATAAAGCAACATGAAGAAATATCTACATTCTGGAAAGCAACACACACACACACACACACACACACACACACACACACACACACACCACAGGCACGCACACATGGGCATGCACACAATTATACGGCCCTTCAAAATTTAGATACTATGAAAGATTGTGGATTGTCTCTTGAAAATAATTTCTATTGGCCTTTTGGGGGTTATTTGGGGGAAAAATTTCTAAATCAGTATATCATAGGTTACAAATTTCACATTTGGTGGCTTTAACCATTTTTAAAAAGATCTTCATCTTCCCCTCCATCTCTCCAATGGGAAATGATTGAATCGGTGTTCCTTTAAAATAAAGATAACATGGGGACGCCTAGGTGGCTCAGTCAGTTAAGTGCCTGACTCTTGATTTTGGCTCGGGTCATGATCTCATGGTTGGTGAGACTGAGCCCCGTATAGGGCTCTGTGCTGACAGCACGGAGACTGCTTGGGATTCTCTCTCTCCTCGCTCTCTGCCCCTCCTCCTGCTGGTGCTTACATGCAGAGTGTGCTCTTGCTCTCTCTCTCTCTCTCTCTCAAAATAAAGATTTAAACAAATAAATATAACATGGAATTTAAAGGGCTTTTCTAGTCTATAAATAAAAATCCTTAAGTAAGATTATTTTCATCTTCATTTTCAAAAATGACACTTCAGAACTTTATCAAAAATTCCAGAGCAAGCAAAATAAAGATTGTACCCAATTCTCTCTTTTCCCATATAGCTGAAAGTGCATTTTATAGATATTTCAGTCCATACCCATCAAAAAAAAATTCTGGGACAAAAATCCGGTATTGGGGGCCTTTAGTGCTGATCCTTTGCATCTTAATTAATGGTTGCCCATGACCTGGTACACCAAGTATTGCACTTCTGGCATTATTTGTAGTTGGCTGAGATTCAATTAATTGAAATTTTTTGCTGTTGCTAAAGAAAATGTGAAACAGAGTATTTATAACCACGGATACCTGATTTTTATTTACAGTCATCTGAAGTATCAGTGACAGAGTTGCAACATCTTCTAAGGTTAGGACGTCAGAAACATTTGACTCTCAAAGATGTCTTTACAATGTTTAAATATATATCTATACATATATATTAGATACATATAATATTTTCTTCATAGGAAAAAATACTCATTTTACAAAGAAATTCTGTGTTTTGGAAAAAATAATCAGTCACATTAAAGCCCATTAATCAATTGCTAATCAAATAATTCCTGATCCTTCAAATGTAACTATAGCTGAGTTTGACAGTAGTTTATAGGACTAAATTATATTTTGGCTTAGTTTTAATATCCTGGCAAACTCACTTCATAATTGGTAGGTGTGCAAACATGCTGGCACTTCAGGTTCTTATTTTATTAGGAAAAATTCATTAGGAAATTCTATTTCCCCTGCCAGCTGAAATTACAGAGCAAGTCAGTGGCATGCTTAAGTATCAAACATGCTTTTTTCTAGATATAAAGTTTTCATCTTTAAAAGAGGGATGTCAGAGGGCGCCTGGGTGGCTCAGTCGGTTAAGCATCCGACTTTGGCTTAGGTCATGATGTTGCTGTTCATGGTTTTGAGCCCTGCACTGGGCTCTGTGCTGACAGCTCAGAGCCTGGAGCCTGCTTCAGATTCTGTGTCTCCCTCTCTGCCCATTTCTCTCTCTCTCTCTCTCTCTCTCTCTCTCTCTCTCAAAAATAAACATTAAAAAAAAATTTTAAAGAGGGTTGTCTGGGTGGCTCAGTCAGTTGAGCATCGGACTTCAATTCAAGTCATGATCTTGTGGTTCCTGGGTTTGAGCCCCGCATCGGGCTCTGTGCTGACAGCTCATAGCCTGCAGCCCACCTGGATTCTGTATCTCCCTCTCTCTCTCTCTTCCCCTCCCCTGCTCATGCTCTGTCTGTCTCTCTCAAAAATAAATAAATATTTTTAAAAATTTTTAAAGAAAAATAATATATAGAAGAAAACACTTTTTGTTTTGTTTTTTAAGTAGGCTGCCTTTTATGATATTTTGACTTCATGTTTTTTACTAATATTAAGTGGCCCTAAGACTGCAGATTGTTCATATGTACTATTCTTGCACTGCATAACATCAGTCCTTTGTAAGCAATGAATGAGCTTACCAAAAAGGATACTACTCATATTCAGTGCCTGTTTACACGGCAACATGGTGAGTGTTCTACATACTGTATCATATGTAATTTTTATAACAATCCCGTTGAGGCTTAATTTAACTGTCTTGATGGGCCTGGCCATGCCCATTAGTGGAACCTCAAGTAGGACACCCAAAGGAGACCTGCTCCTAAGTCACTGTCGCTTCCCAGACCAGCACAGGTTGTGGCTTCTTACAGGATTTGAGAAATTTGGTGATCAGTTTCAACACTAGTGGAGTAAACTACAATAGGACTGTGTGGGTTACACTATGTAAGAGAATAGGCTTCTTAATTATGGTAGAGATCATTAATGGGATATGTGCATTTTCTTTCTCCAGAAGATTTCTAAGTTAATTTGGGTACTTTTTCTTCCCATTTTTCATAAAGCTACTGAGATAGGGTATATCCAAGAAACATTGATTTCATTTTGCTTTTCTAGTAAATTATCAAATGTTTACCAATATCAATCTTTACTAACATAGCCAATCATGGTTTACATTCATACATGAGAAAAATCAGGATTCTAAAAAAAAAATAAAGTAAAAAAGTTGGTGGCATATTAAAATGAGAACTAAAAATTCAACATCATCAAATTTTTTTTGTCTACACATTATGCTTTTTCTATTAAAAAGCATTTTTCTGTAGCTTTAAACAATTAAAAGTCCATATTAGATGCCAACTGAACATTCCAATCTTCTACCATGGAATAAATAAATAGATGAATGAGCACTACAAAGTGCTTGATTTGATGACTGCAGAACATCAAGTAACAACGCACAATTATTTTGAACAACAACTTCCAGTGGGAATTAGCTTTCCGCTGGCCGTCATTGTGTTCCGGTGCCCCATTGTTTATAATTACACATGTACACTGTAACAGCACAGTCGTTAAATTAGAAATTGAACTTCTTTGACAACTGCAGTAAAACTTGACAAAAGATGAACGTGATTTTTTTTTTGTTTCCCTTCTTTTTCTTTCACTTATTTAAACATGTATTAATTAACTTGTTCTGGCAAGTGTTTAGTAAACATTGAACAAGGGCATTTCTTTAGTGGTATAATTAAAATTCCCTCTTAAAATGTTTTGCATGATATTTTATGCACAATTTGACTCAAGTAAACAGAGGTTCTAATTAAAGTTTTTAAATGAAGGCAATCAAAATTGATAAAACATCCAGCAACCCATTGAAGCACATTGTCTTCCTGTCTGCGAAGGTTTAATTTGATGGTCAGTTAACATTAGCCTGGATTAGTTAAGATGCCACTACCTGCACAGACCTCCTTCGACTTTAGTACGTCTCAGGGAATAAATCTTTAAATGTTGTAGTACCCCTTTACGTTGTTATACAGTATTTATTCAATTAAATGTCTTCTAGGTTATTACACCAGGATATTATGAGAAGCATCTAATTTAGGTTATGAATACTCTGCAAATAAAATGTTACATAAAACACATTGAATGAATGAAGCTATCCAAACATCAAGTGGGGGTTCGATTATTTTTTCCCATTAAAACTTGGTATAAAGAGCTACACAGCTATAAATAGTGCTACCCTTTTGGGTGAGAATAGCATGTAGTTTTCAGTGCTAACCGGCAAATGTCCAAAGCACATAAAAACATCTAGATCGTTATCCCTTTTGCTTGCTCACTCGCTCTCTCTCACCCCCCACCTCGTGTGTGTGTGTGTGTGTGTGTGTGTGTGTGTGTGTGTGTGTAGTGGGAAAGATGAAGAAAGATGGAAAGGAATTCATTTTGCCTAGAATGCATTGATTGACCTGAAGTGAAAGATATTTTAAGGGAAGCTTCAAACTCCCCATCTGTAAATTATTCATACATTTTCCTTTTAGTGATGCTGTAAACAACTCCAAAAAGCAAAGTTATGAATACAAGAATTGTTGGTAATTAATACACGACTTAGTGGCTCTCAAGATCACAGATGTTTCTAATGATCTTTTTTAATTTTTTTAATTTTTTTAACATTTATTCATCTTTGAGAGAGAGAGAAAGAGACAGACAGACAGACAGAGCATGAGTGGGGGAGGGGCAGAGAGAGAGGGAAACACAGAATCCAAAGCGGCTCCAGGCTCTGAGCTGTCAACACAGAGCTTGACGCGGGGGCTCCAACCAATGAACGGTGAGATCATGACCTGAACTCAAAGTCTGGCGCTCAACCGACTGAACCACCCGGGCGCCCCATCTAATGATCTTTTTAAATTATTGAGTATGAAAACAGATTCCTTGGGATCATTTCTACAGACATCCAGGTTCTGTACCTTAGCTGTCCAGAAGTGGGAGCAGGAAGTCATTCTCTCTGGCGCTGCATGTAGAATCAGAGCCTGCTCCGTGGCTTTTGTAAAAGACAAAGCGAAATGCAACCCTGACTCCAGGGGGCCTCTGACTAATGCTGGGGTTTACTTAGCAAGACTGCTCGGCTCTCACACTAAGCTGCCTTTCCAATCTGCCTTTTATTATTTTAGTAATAAATGTTATTGCTTAGTCTCCTTCTAACACTTCTTTGTTTCAAAGTTCATTTATTTTGAGAGAGACTGCAGGCAGGAGAAGGGCAGAGAGAGAGGAAGAGAGAGAATCCAAAGCAGGCTCCATGCTGGGGGGCAGAAGAGAACCCAACAAGGGGCTCCATCTCATGAAACATAAAGTCATGGCCTTAGGGGAAACTAAGAGTCTGATGCTTAGGGGTGCCTGGGTGGCTCAGTTTGATAAGCAAACTCTTGATTTTGGCTCAGGTCATGATCTCATAGTTTGTGAGTTCAAGATTTGCATCAGACTGTGCTGACAGTGTAGAGCCTGCTTGGGATCCTTTCTCTCTGCCCCTTCCCTCCCTGCCGACCCCCTCCCACACACATGCACTGTCTGTCTCTGTCTCTCTCAAAAATAAATAAATAAATAATTTTTTTTAAAGAGTCTGAGTCTGAAGCTTAACTGACTGAGCCACCCAGCTGCCCCACACTTCTTCATTTTATTTCTTTTTTTTATTTTTTAATTTTTTTTAATTTTTTTTAAGTTTATTTATTTTTGAGACAGAGAGAGACAGAGCATGAATGGGGGAGGGTCAGAGAGAGAGGGAGACACAGAATCGGAAGCAGGCTCCAGGCTCTGAGCCATCAGCCCAGAGCCCGACGCGGGGCTCAAACTCACAGACCGCAAGATCGTGACCCGAGCGGAAGTCGGACGCTCAACCGACTGAGCCACCCAGGCGTTATTTCTTAATTTCTTTGGAAATTTCTTTGAAAGAGAAACCAGGTTTTATTTATCAAGTCCCTCCACCAAGACCCCAAAGTTTACTATTCCCAATCTGAAGATGAGAAAACTGAAGCTCATCATGTCAAGCCACTTGACAACTCCTCAAGACTAATAAGTATTGATGCTGGGATACAAATGGGTGAACTGGCTGGATTGTGCTTCCAACCACGATGCTATGCTCTCCCTGGTAATAGCACTCCAGCCCTAATTTCATACATAAGCTCAGAGAGATAGAGAAGCTTGTCTGAGATGAAATGGGAAGAGAAAGACAGAAACAAAGTGGGACCTAAAACCCAGCTCTCCTAAACACCACCACAACAACTTTTGATAGTCGTCGTACTTAGATTTATTGTACATATCCATGACTTCTCAAGCATTCAAGAGACTTGGACCTTTTCTTAATGATTCCAGGTCATCGTTATGAATATTCATTGCTAGATTTGCAACATCGTAGTACCCTCAAGTGCTGCTAAGAATTCATATGTTCATCCTCACGCCCATGAGTCATCCTGTCATTAATTCAGGCACTGAGTCATTCTTACACTCAGTCGCCTGTGCATTCATCCATACACACACTTATTTTACAAATGCTTATCCGCTGTCACTCTGCACAGGCACTGTTCTTGGCATAGGAACACAGAGCATCACTACTTCCCCAGACCAGCCCCTGACTCCATCCTTTGTCTTTAGTTCTTCTGCTGGCCATTTGTAGCCATTCTCTCTGCCCCCCTCAGCCATCGCCTCCTACTAAAATTGGTACTCCAGCCTCCAGCGCTCCTTAGACCAATCTCTTTAATTTGCTGGGGATTTAGAAACCTGGTGATAAATTTGTTCAAATTTTGTCTGAAATGAGGGTAAGTAAAACCTAGATGCTGTCTCCATGAGCAAACTACAAATGAGACAGTGAATGTTATAGTTAAGAAGGAGCCTCTAGATTAGCTGGGTTTTAGCCAGCTTCTGCCAACCACTGGCTGTGCATCCTTGGGCAAAGGATCCAGTCCCTCGAAACCTGTGTTTCTCATCTCTGAAGCAGAGGGTAAGGATGATAGTCTCCATCTCAAAGGATTCTTGTTTAAGATTTACATCTTTAGGGGCACCTGGGTGGCTCAGTCGGTTGAACATCCGACTCTGGCCCAGGTCATGATCTTGCAGTCCGTGAGTTCGAGCCCTGTGTCAGGCTCTGCGCTGACAGCTCAGAGCCTGGAGCCTGCTTCAGATTCTGTGTCTCCCTCTGTCTCTGCACCTCCCCTGCTCACACTCCATCTCTCTCTCTCTCTGTGTGTCTCTCTCTCAAAAATAAACATTAAAAAAAAAGACTTACATGTTTATAGAGCATTTATTCCATTACCTGGCACAGAGCAAACCT
The DNA here is from genome assembly GCF_018350175.1 of Felis catus. Lineage (NCBI taxonomy): Eukaryota > Metazoa > Chordata > Mammalia > Carnivora > Felidae > Felis > Felis catus. The sequence continues at coordinate 214,144,556 of NC_058368.1, read as the reverse complement.
TTGCTGTTCTTATTTAGCTTATGCACTTAGTGATGACTATTTTTACCTCTAGGAACCTGTATGGCTGTTACAATTTTAGGGAAGTCATGAAGACTCCATTCTAAAGTCACAACCATACTGAGCACTTATTATGAGCTGTGACTCCTCAAGGTGTGTTCAGAGCAAGGACCCTGGTGCCAAGGTCAGGATCTGGCTTTATTACACACCCATGGCATCACTTTGGACAAGTTACTCAACCTCTCCAAGCTTTAGTTTCTCATCAGCAGGAATTATAAGATTATCCACCTTACAGAATGGGCATGAGGGCTAAATTAACACACGTCTGTGGTATACTTAGCATAGTACCTTCACATAATAAGGTCAGGGATGGAACACAGTAGATTTAACTAGTATTACTACTTATTAGTTAGACTTCATGTAATTGATGAAAGGCTTAGATATAATATCAGGAAAAATTAAATACAACATCTCCACTCCTCATGACACTTTGCACCACTATGAGCCTTTGGAATCATCTGTGATGTGCCAAGTTTCGTAACGACTTAATGATAAACCCAACCATGTGACTCCTGCTTTTACAATTCAATAAATTTAAATCTGCCCTGAACTCCTTACACCCACTAAGAAACCCTTGTCTCCAGCCGGCCCCAGCTCCCAGCCAATACTCTCAGCCTGCCCTCTCATTGAGCTATTGAAAAAGAAGAGCAAACTCATTGAAATCATTCACACTAATGTACAAGTGGGTTTTGACATCTTGCAGTCTTATTCAAGCTTCATTGTCTTAAATGGCTATGCATCCAGAAGAATTAATGTAGCTCCCAAAGAGCCTAACTTACAAGCAAGGAGTAATATGAAATCAAGTCTTTCATACATTTCTGCAACCTAGACATATAGTTTGCTACAGAAGTTGTTTAAAATTCATGCTATGAATATCTAATTAAAGGTGTAAAATGCTTTCTCTTTTCCTTTGTTTGTCTGAGTAAATCTTTTGGGAAAAGACAACATCCACAAGCCCAGACACCCTCAGGAGCCAGGCAACATGCATAAAGGAATGAAACAAGCAACTGAACAGCGTCATTAAGGATTGGTGGGGAAGCACCTGCCATGCTTGGGAAGGGAGCTCCGTCCACTCCAGAAATAAAAATGTCACCAGAACTCCTGATATCAACTTAATCCAGAAATGAGCATGCACTGATCTTTAAAGATTGGTGGCTGATTTTGGTTTAACTGGTCAATTGCAAACAAGAAATACACAAGAGGCAAAACTCTGCTCCTGGTATAGCCTATGTGTGTCCTCTGCTAAGATTTTTTTTTTTCACAGCTTAGGTAATTGTGGCCATCTTACTGTTAACACCTCACATGAATTCATTCATTTTATCCTCACAGGCATCCTATGGGGTAGGTACTGTTAAAATTGTCCCATGTTATACTTAAAGAAATTGAGACACGTGTTGATCCCCAGCCAGTGTTGAGTAGGGCTGAGCTTCTAATCCAGATGTGTGGTGTGCCAGAGTCCGTTCCTAACCATACCCTGATAACTTTCTCTTATGATAAAATAGGTTGGAATTCTTCCCCCATGTGGAAAAAGAACTTCGTCTTTATCCTCTGATTCGTGCTTTTGGGGGTTTCTTGTCCCAAATGAGTATTTCACATCAACAAATATTCCTTGAGCCTCAACTACACATGAAACACCATTTTATGTGCTGTAACACATTTGATTTTATCTTCATTAATGCAATGTGTGGAATGTGATTTTAGAACGAGGGTAATACTGTTAAAAGAGCTTCATCTGGAAATACATCAGTTTGCAAACAGACTGGCATATTATCCACAAATATAAACATTTACAAAAAAAACCAGGCATCATTTGATGGCTGTTGCCATGATGATTCATTGGCACAAGAGAAATGCTACGTGATGAGAGGTGCCAAAGCTGTTTGACACATTTCAGTGGAGTTCATTACACACATGAAACAGAACCAATTTTACTCAACAGTGACTTTGACATTTACAGAAAAATGAAATGGAAGTTTAGAAATGAAGACTTCATGTGAAATCTCTACCAAAAATTTTAAATTGGTTCTATCCTTATGCCACCACTTCTAGAGGATCAGCCATGTACTGTAGACTTTTTATGCACAGCAGGAGGCAACTTATTCAAAACAAAGTTTCTTGGGAGAGCGGATAATTGATCTTGAAAAAACTTAATTGGTTGTAAAGCTCCTCTCTCAGAATAAAGAACATGGACGTTTTTAAAGATTTACTTGAAGAAAGGCACGAGTACCTTTGGCTGCCCTCTGTTTGGTTTATCCTGATATCACAGTTCTGTTTCTTAAATTTGCTAGGTTCTAATGGAGTAAATACCATCTTCATCCCCACCGCACCCAAAGGCTTTGTGGGACTAGAGCAATTTCAGGCTCAGAGTTGGAATACAATAGAGTCAGGAGAAATGTTAAGTAGTTGTAAATAACCAGTTGTTTTCTACTTCATTAATGATCTAAGGTGAGAAAATGTACCAGAACTTAGTAAGGGATTTATAATACATATGCCAAAGCATTGCTAATGGGTTCTGCCAATGGGTTAGGATGACTCATGTATAGACAATATTTTCGGAAGTGTTTTTTGTAAGCAGCATCAATGCAAAATACCATGCTACAGCATTTATATGCAACACTATTTATTCAAAGAAACGGTTTCCTACCAGATTTTAAAATATTCTCTCACTATGGTAAATGGTTAAAGGTATATTAAGAATGTTGTTTTATTGAATGCTTCCTATGTTTTTAGTGCCCAGGTTAAGGCTCTGCATACCAAAGAATGAACGTGCTTGGTTTAATTTGTAAGCTTAGGTAGCATTATAGTAATATTGCACTGATTAGAATTAATCAAGAATAATAGAACAAATGTATGCTGAGTCTGAATTCTAAAACTTTAAAGTAATTATATTGTTTTTAAACCTGTTTAATATTTACTTATTTGTTTGTAAATAGTATAATAAAATCAGTATCTCAAAACCAGATAACACAGTTGAGACATTCAGACTGTTATCAAACATAAGTCACCAGAGAAGCAATTCAATCAATAGAGAAGTTTTTAATTAGCATATTAATGATTTGCAAATAGAAGGTGATTCCAAAGGACTCTAGGGAACTTGAAGACACTGTAGTTTATCTTCTCATTCTATATATCCCTATGAAATATTTTTACATTATTAATTTCCAATAATCTAGGGAAAAAGGTTTTGCAAATCAAAGGAAAACTTTAGCCGAGCTTGTGCATTAATTATCACATATTCTAAACTGGTAGCTCGTGAATTAATGAGTTCCAGGCTCCTCCTAAATGGCTTTCATTAAATAAAAGCTGGACTTGGCTACGTACTCGCGTGAAGATGGAATGTATATGCATACTGGCTGCCAGGCAAATTAAGTTACAACATATGCAATTATCAACGCTGTGTGGGCCTTGCCCCACTATCCATAAACATCTTTTTTTAATTTTTTTTTATCTTTGAGAGAGAGAGCGGGGAGAGGGACAGAGGGAGAGAGAGAGAGAGATGGAGGGAGGGAGAGAGGTAGAGAGAGAGAGAGAGAGAGAGAGAGAGAGAGAGAGAGAGAGAGAGAGAATCTTAAGCAGGTTCCATGCTCAGCATGGAGCAAGACGTGAAGCTCGATCGCACAACCCTGGGATCATGACTTAAGCCGAAATCAAGAATCAGACAGGCCACTGACTGAGCCACCCAGGTGCCCCTATCCATAAACATCTTAATTACGTTCTACACATCGCTAAGACAGGGCTTCTGCAACGACTCAAACTATTTTTCCGGATCAACCACTTACGCATATCACATTTCAGAGTGTACAAATGATGGCCTATAAGAAACAGAAAATCCCCCCAAAAAACCCAGATCCCAGCAAAAAGAAAATAAAAAGTAGAGACGTGGTCTATCAAGTAATCTTTTAAGTCCATTGCTAAGCTGCCATTAAGCTGCAATTAGGCAGCTCAAGTCTTGTCTTTATAGAGGTTTTGATATTTCTAACTGATTTGCTCTTAGTGCCATGAGGGGATGGGGGCAAAAAGGTACAGTCTCTACGTTGTTTTGCATTGTTTGCTCTCTCGCGCTCTAACCTTCTGATTCTTTCCTGACTGAATACCATGCCTGCCTGCTATTTTAAAATTCAGTGTCTATGCATGCCCTAACTCTTTATCCTTTTGGTTTACCTCTTGACATCTACAAAATGAGCCTGCATAGCTGATTACTACTTGCCATGTGGTACTCCTGTATTTTGACTGCTTACAAGTCAGCAACTTCCCCATATTTCTCAAAGTTGTGCTACACTGGGCTTTTCCCTCCTTGACCTATGGCAATTCCGCATCCTAAGAATCCTGTTTTTTGGATCTAAGAGTATGCTTGGAATATGTTTTTATTTCATATTTTTTAATTAAGTAAAATCTAAAATATATACATATCACTCATTTAAACTTTATCATATTCTTATCCAGTATAACGTTAGAATAAAAATAGCACATAAATTACACAAAGACATGTTTGTCCGGTATCATTTTTACAAGGGCAAAATTCCTACGTTGACACTGGGTTCTGATTTTTTTCCACCTGAATAAAGATGACTTTCAAAACCTTAACACAACAAAATGGAAAGGAAGGGCACCTGGATGGCTCAGTCGGTTGAGCATCAGACTTAGGTGCTCTCTCTGTCTCTCTCAAAAATGAACATTAAAAAAAAATTTAATGGAAAGGGGGAAAAAAAGCACAGATTCCATGAATGAGTCAATCCTCCAGTGAACTTTCCTTTTTGCCCACATTCTTCATGCAGTCAGTGGGCATAAAGCTTCCACCCTCTCTGTTTTTATACTATTATTACTATGAAATCCCGAATTGAAGTCTACACAGAGGAAAATGATTAGCAAATGGTGTGATTTTGATTTTTAAAGGCGTTCAATTTTTTTAATTTTAAAATAATTTGACTAAAAAAAAGAATTTGACTTGCTCGGAAGTGCTTCTAGAAAAATTAAAAAATATTCAAGCATAAGAGGGAACCATGCTATCTTTTGCAGACTTTTGCAGTGTGCTATAGATGAATTCTTAATATGCAATGCATCATGGTAACAATAACAATAGTAATAACAACAGTAATAATAATAATAGCAGTTGATACTTATTAAGACCTTATTAAGCGCCACGCGCTGTTAGAAGTGCTTTGCATGGAATGACTTAATCCTTACAACACACTATGAGGTAGTTACTGTAATTATCCCCATTTACAAAGAAGAAACTAAGGTACAGATGAGATTAAGCATTTTCCCAAGTTCACAGCAACTAATGGACAGGGTCTGGATTTAAACGCAGGCAATCTGGCTCCAGCATTGATAATCTTAACCACCATGCAATCTTGCCTATTACAAAGTATTAAATGAGAATTGCTAAGTTATATATTCAACAGTTCAGTTTGTTGGAGTTTTTTTAAACTATGAATTTCACACAGAAGTCTATCCCTCTAAAAAGCTAACACTAAATATGAGCGGATCATAGTAATTTTAGTAATTTTGCATATTGAGTTTTTAACAAGGGCACACCCTGCCAAGTTGATACAAAAAGAGCTGGGTTATAGCAAAACTAGATGTTCTAGCATACTTGCAAACACTGCTTAAATTTGCATCACTTTAAAAGCTCATTACCAACTAAGCAAAAAAAAAAAAAAAAAGAAAGAAAGAAAGAAAAATACTTGACATTTTGGTATCTGTGATATTAAAAAGAACTAATATTTAATATTCAAGTGGCAACAGCTTGTAGAGTTTCCACACAACACCCACAGGGATCGATTTTTCTTTAAAATGGCCTTTAGGAGTCTGCCTGTTAAACAGCTGACACCTCCATTCTCTGTATCCCTCTTTCCTGCCAGCACCATGGGGCACACACTGAGTGCAGCAACAGACGTGTAATTCTTCACTGCAGGATTTGTCTATGCAAATAATGGAGAATATGAGAAATTAAGAAAAATGTAATTTCCACTGAATCAACCTCAGTGTAATCTCTCCTGCTAAAAATGAATAGATGTCTTTAGAGGGCTTTTCTCCATATGCTCCCTCAATCCCTTTTATATACTATCCGCGAGAAGAACAGAATCGTCATTACCTAACCGAGCATCAGTTATTCCACACCTGTACCAAGGCCACATAATGACAAGTATACGATTGCCTGGCATTTTTCCAGCATGACTAATTGTCACAGTATTAATTCACTCACCTGTGGAATTTTCAACTTCCCCAGCCTGCTGTCAAGAAGATGCATAGTAATGGAATAAAGGTTTAAAAATGCTGAACACTATAAAATATCTCACTTATATTCCAATAGAAAGCTTTCCACTAAACCATGTGTTTGGTGGCTATAATTACTCATTGCTGGGGTAAAAAAAAAAATCAAAACACTGGTCATCTATAAATTTACCTGTTACAATAATAGGAGACACAGAGAAAATTCTGTTCTTATTACCTAAAACGTGTTTCTTTATCTGTATTTCTTTCGTGAATGAACCAGTTTAATTACTATTATGGTCTACATTACAAAGCGCTGCATATGTTTGGTTAGTATAATTTAAGAAATTTTCCCATCTCAAATAGTACAATGAAGGAGTCATTTGTTAGATTCTTTTTCGAGAAATATGGAAAAGTTTAGGATGGAGATATGGGCATGTATTATTTTAATTACATGAAATATAAACCACTTTGTAACATCTTTGCCAGGCAATCTGGCCCAAGGATTTTTTTTAATGTGAGGTTACGTTCTTGAAAGTTAATATTTGTCCTGGAAAATTATTACTCACAAGTATAATAGCTGACTTTTCTGGAGATCCTGTAGCCGACAACTCTCACTGTGATATTGAGATATACCTGATGCACCTGTTAAAATTACATAGGCATTGTGACCCATTTATATATATAGGCTTGATTGCTTATGATATATGTAAAATTTAGAGATGAAAACCCAGGATTTCCTAAAGAAATTTAAATAGAATTGCTCATTTAATTCCTATATTCTATTATATACAAATTCTAAAACATTATCCTATAATGTTATTAGGTCGTATGAGGAAAAACAGCTTCCTGGTCAAGTCTGAGAAATCCTTTATTAAATGTAGGCTGGCATCGCTGTTGCAAAATTTCACTCCAGAAACTTCAATGTGCTAGTATGCATTTTGAAAAGAAGATGTGTGGTCTTTTCCAACCTTCCTTGACCCAGGCCAGTCTACCACAACCCATGGCTGGAGCCAAGAGTCTGAAGAGCAGACTCTGCCTTGACTTACGCAGACACATCACAGGTACTCAGTACATTTTAGTGAAAATTCAACAGTATCCACTTTCAGCTGAATTGAAACTGTCTGTGATATTCTTTGCCTCAGACTTGTTCATGAGGATATATATGCAAATGGAATCAGAAACACAAACTCGTTTCTCCTAACCAGATCTCAGCCCACATACTAGCGAGGAAAAGAGAGTAGTGAAATAATCCACTCTGGCATGTTGACCTACAGCAATGCTATTACTTAAAATAGGATTTTTAAGCGCTAGAAAAGGAGAAAGGAAAACAGCAGCTTCCTACTCGGCACATGCCTTCCATTTAGCATATCTGAAAGAACATTTTCCTCATTTCAAAATTGATAGCCAACTTATTTTTGTTGTTTTGCTATTGAAATTTCCGCCCTCTCTCTCCAGAGCTTATTTGCTCTAACACTGAATTTTAAGCATCTCTAAAAATGTTTGATATGTTATTATTCTTTCCAGACATCCTCTGAGAGCCAAGCAAAGAACATTAAGGAAGAAAGGAGGGATGACACTGGACAGAGTGCAGTGAACAAAGACACTTGAAGGAGCAGGGCACCCACTGCCCAGAGAGTGGACTGTGTCATCAGAATGAGAACTTACCGGTACTTCATTCTACTCTTTTGGGTTGGTCAGCCCTACCCAACTTTCTCAACTCCGTTATCTAAGAGGACTAGTGGTTTCCCAGCAAAGAAAAGGGCCCTGGAGCTCTCTGGAAACAGCAAAAATGAGCTGAACCGTTCGAAAAGAAGCTGGATGTGGAATCAGTTCTTTCTCCTGGAGGAATACACGGGATCCGATTATCAGTATGTGGGCAAGGTAGGATTCCATTGGGCACTTTGACATTCTGGTTTTAAAGCCTGAAGAAGTTACTCCTAATAAATAGACGGGGAGGATGTGAACTATTCCCCCAATACAGTAAGAATTGTTGCTTATCTGGTGAGACTTGTTTTTTTTTTTTTTTTTTTCACTTGAGTAGTTTCGGGAAGAAGACTATAGCAAGAAGCTGAGAAATGTTAGCAGTGCAACAAAGAAAGAAATGCTTCCACTGAAAACGAAACGCCCACAACCATCCACATAGGATTATCATAAATCCTTTAATTTTTACTTTAGCTTGAAAAATGTGGTCCAGCTATTCTATAAAGTAGGATGTATTAAAAACAGGAATAGAGCGATTAAGCTGTAAGGGAAGGAAGGTTCCTTTTTCTGATTCTGAAAGCAAACATTCTGAGCGTTGGTCCTTTGGCCAGGTTCAAATTAACTACTTCTTAACCCTGCACCCGACAGTGCCATCCATTCTCTGACCAGATGGAGCCCTTTGTCCGCAAAATCCACCATATTGCCTTAGATTTGGTTGCTGTTATTGTTGCTGCTATGGCTGGTTTTGTCTTGTTTCAACTGGCCAGAGTCAGGCATTTCAGAAGATAGTGCTTTAATTGTGGCAAGGTTCACAAAAGAGAAACATGGTTATGTAAAGGTGCTATTTCCAAATATCATCTGACCATTTTATTGACTCTAGAAAGTAGAGTGAGGAGGGCATCACGTATTATAGCCCTTGGAGGTTACTGGAGCTGAGTCAGGGAAACAGCTCAGTTATACTGTCATCGTGAGTTTCACTGAAATGTTATCATCAGCTACATTCTTGTTGCAGAATATCTGCATGCGGCAGAGATGGGGGGACAAATAGACACATATTTGTATTTTGTAGCTTCTGCGTTTCATAATATGGTACTGATAAGAAAAATAATTGTCACATATCCTTTATATGAACAGAGAATGAACATAACAGAAATGATAAAATGTCTTTGTTTATGATTACAGCTATGATTTTGAAACAATCATATTAGGATATCATGCAAACAGAATAAATTTTGCAGATTCCAAGGGCTCCACATTCACATTTCAATCTGTTATCAAATATCCCCTAAATAACAGTGTGCAAATATTCTCTTTAAGTATTTACCATTATAAATGAAGGAAAGCCATCCATGGCTTGGGCTGAGGTAACCAGGCATTGTTCCAATGAATGAATTATTAATGTGGAATAAAGTAGGAGAGGAAGTATTCAGTGGAGGGGTGAACATCAACACAGATCCCCAAGGGTTTAGCCTTGAATTTGATGTGAAACTCACACTCTGTGTGACTGCTGAAAAAAGACAGTCCACTTATTTGTACTTCTCTCCATTTCCTTGTGAAATTTGACTAGCACTATATTAACAGAGTAATGGTTGTAAGTAATAATAATAATAATCTTACCACCTTTAAAGCACTTTCTGCAATACAAATAACATTATTGTCATAGAAGATTAAAATTTCTTAATAACTGATTCCCCCTTTTTCCTTTCTGCTTTTTTCTTCTAAAATTGTGAGGCCATTTTATATCAAAAATACTTCGTGTTCTTAAAGAAAGGCTGGGATATTTCAGGATTCTGGAAACAGAAATGGATAAAACCGCGTAGGAATCAATTTTACCATGAGAATTCTGAGAGGTAATATTGCCACGGGGAAAAGTTTCGAGCTGTGGACTCCAAGTGGATCTGAGGCTGCATGGCTGCACTGCCACATGTGTGGCCAAGGCAGGTTGTTAACCTTCCCGGCTTTAGTTTCTTCATCTGGAAAATGCAGGCAGTGAAGCCTGCCGCATGGACTTACATGAGACAGGAACTAGTGGCTGGCACATAGTAGGTGCATAAAGACAGTATTATTATTGGCAAGCAGATCAGTTATAAACACTCTACTAAATCTATCTGTAATGCACAAATATTGATTTTTATATCATTGCAGAAGTAAAATGAGGTAATTAAGGGATCTCCCAATGGATGGAAAAGGTAGAAGATGGAGGCAAAATCCCTTCCCAATCATAGCTTCAACTTAACGAGTTGGATGTAGGTATTTTATTGGCAGCTAGACCTATTTCCCTATCTTACCATCATCCCTACCCCACCCCCACCTCCTTGAAGTTATAACATATAAGAAGATATCTACTGGGGCGGGGGGGGGGGGGGAAGCAAGGGCAATAATTGAAGTTGTCATGATTCCCAGCATTGCTGCTTCAGATGTGTTTAAGACTGTAAATAGGGCATTTCCCCAAATCTATCTTTGGGGTTATGCTTCATCAACAGGCAAAAGGATTTGAGTATAATGTGTTTTTATCACAATTAAGAATAGGCCAAAATAATTTTTTAAGGGAAAAAAATGTTTGTTCCTTCTGTGGCAACAAGTTGGTACACATTTTTTTTTTTTGAGAGAGAGACAGAGTGGGGAGGGGCAGAGGGAGAAGAGAGAATCTTGAGCAGGCTCCACACTCAGCGTGGAGCCTGACAGTGTGGATCCCACAACCCTGGGATCATGACCTGAGCTGAAATCAAGAATCAGATGCCCAACTGAGGAGCCACCCAGGAGCCCCTGGTCCACTTTTAAATAGATATGGAACAAAACACATACCTGATGTGATGATCTGGATCCACAAGGTCAAGAAACTTTTGGAAAAAAAAAAAAAAAAAGATTAAACTATAGCAGAGGTTCCAAAACATTCTTGGTTTGCAGTGCCCTTGATATTTCAATAATTGTTTTTACAGTGCCCTTAGGACACAAGAAATAGAGCCAAACAACTTAACAGGTATTTATGTTCTAACAAATAAGTAGTTATTTGAAAAAAAATACACAGCAATCAGCAGAAAAACCAATATTTTAATTTTATTCATAAATAACCACAGTTACTTACAGCATGTGGGCATCTCCCAGGCACTGTACAACTTCTAAGATCAGACGCTGCCCCTCAGTTCCTTTTCCACATTGATTTTGCATTGTACTCTCTTATTATCACAAGTTCGATGGGAAAATATAAATATATGACATCATCGAAAGGAATGGAGCACCACCTACTGTTGAAACTGTTAACTTCTCTGGCCTAGTAATTCACAAGGAGACTCACAGAGCCCAAGTGTTGCTAGTATTTCCCTCGCAATGTTAAAATACTTCCTGGCACCACAGTGGGTTCCCTGCTACACCCCAGGATGCCTCAGCATGCACTGTGGACAGCACTGGACTGTAGGTAGGTTGGCACTTAAAGGTGTACAAAGGCCAATAGAACCTTAAATCTTGCTATTAGCCTAATGAAATAACATTACTTAGAGTCCATCCTCTGGGCCTGAAATGAAAAGGATTGGTCTGTACTTGTAAAGGACAGAAGTGTTAACGAAGAAAAAGTAATGCAGCTGAGCAAGTAGCACTTAAAGTAGAAGAGTTTTTTACTCTACAAGCATCTGTTTATATTTGTATTGATGTTCGTTGTTTCCATTACTTTGTGGTAAGTCTGTAGGGACAACAGTGAGGATGGTGAGTGAGGGAAATGTGAGAATGGGTGGGAGCAGAGGGCTGTCGGGTGTGGAAGGAGAAAAGAGGGAGAGTCACATGAGCACAAGAGAAGACAGAATCCTGAGGCTCGGGTAACAATGAGGTGAATAGATAAGATCACATTCAAAACTTGGACCTCTCTCCGATAAGCTGTCTGAATGCTCCCCAGCATTTCACTGTGTCCTGTGGCCAGTAAGATTAATGCAGAAGCATGGGCACGGCAGGGCTAGGGAGAGAGGCACTTACTGGGAATAAAAGTGGGGAAGGCCAATTAGAGCTGAAATATTGACAATCTGGATTCTGATTTATGAGAAAAGTCTCCACACCTCTACTCACCTAAAAATGGTGGTGGAAGGTGTGGGCAACAGGGAGGGAAGATGTTGTCTGTATTGGGTAAGAGTTTGTGAGCTCAAGATACAGATATACATACAGATACAGATAAAGAATACGATTTCTTTTCTAAAATACATGACCATCTGGGGGCAGCTTGTAGCAGAGTTAGCATAAACAGCATCAGTGCCACCTGGGAGCTTGTTAGAAATGCAGACTCTTGGGGCCCCACCTGAGATCTCTTGAATCGTAATCTACATTTCAACAAGATCCCCGGTGAATTGTATGCATATTAACATTTGAAAAGTGCTGCTTTTAAAAATGCCTTGGCCAGGGTCTCACCTACCCCGAAATTCTGACTGAGTTGGTTTTTTAATTGTTTATGATTCTAATATGTGGCGGAATTTGACAACCACTGCTTCAGTTCGCAGCATTATCACTGGCAATGACTATAACAAAACGTGGCAAGTTCAGTGATAAAATGGGCCTCTAGAAAGTACTGTGGAACTATGAAGGAGAGGAGCCAACTGGGTGTGGGGCTCAGTAGAGCTTTCTAAAGGAGGTGATAATATTGGAAGCACTCTTAAAGGAACAGCAGGTGTGAGCTCATACCTCAGAGGGAGAATTAGCAGGACTTCCCAATTAATTAGATGCAGAAGCCAAAAGAGAGAAAGGCAGAAGTTCAGACAGAGATTTCAAGACTGGACAGTCAGGAGAGTGGAAATGTCACCAATGCTGGCAAAATGGAAAGTGATACATGTTTTCATGTCAAGGGGGAACAGGAAGAGTATTTGCTTTTATATGATATCCATCTGGGTTATCTTTGGCTTATGTAAACTTAATAGGAAAATAAGGGGGAAACATTGTAATTCCACATTTTCAGAAAACCCCACACCCCTCCTGCCAGCTTTATATAATGTAGCAATTCCTTGGTGATGATTCACATATAGTCTAAGATTAGGTTTAATAAGAAAAGAAGAACATAGTAGAGATAGATTAGATTTTGAAGATGCGGCCAATCATTAATACAAAGATGAATATATTTCAAGCTCAGACCTTTGCACAGTTTTAGGCAAAAGATTTGCACCTGATCATTAAACAGTCCACAACAGTGTTTAATTCCCTGTCTCCTCCATTTTGTTCTTCACAGTGTTCTCTATCCTCTCCTTCCACACAGTGTATACATAAGATGAAGCTCCATTAGAAGCTTCTATTTTTAGTAGCATACCAGGAGATCTGTTTTTATGAAATTTGACAAGCTGTGTATTTTCATAGATATTTTCTGATGTTACCTTTTTGGAAGGTGATGATGGTTTTCTCTTGTGGAGTTTCCCCCCCACCAAAAATAGATATGCTGTGCTTTTTTAAACACCATGAAAATTTGGGTTTTACTTGAGGTTCTAATGTACAGGTCTTCCTAACATGCCTTTCTCTTGAGTCCTTAAAATTAATGTCTACCCAATTCAGCAAAGCCACTAGTCTCAGGATAATTAGACAGTAATGTCTTAACGGCCCATAAAAATAAAAGTGTCAGCCATACACACCTTTAAAATTAGGAATGAACAATTATTTATTCCTATAATTACATGATCCAAATTCAGTAAACATGAAGCAATATTATACTCATTCTGAAAGACCATTTAAAAGATGCTATCATTAAAATATTGCTTTCTTGTATTCCAATTTTTTTCTGAAAAGATCATAAATTGAAGAGCAGAAACCTCCTCGCGCTAATTTGACAGGTGATTCAAAGAAGCCATTTAACGACTGCCGCTTGAAACAGCAGCATCAGATTAAAGCATCGTCACAGCTAACATTTACTGAGCCTTACTTTGTTCCAGACACGCTGCTCACTGCTTCAGATGTATTAACTCCTTGGAATTTCACAACAACCCTACAGACTAGATGCGATTTAGATCCCTGTCTTACAGATGAGTAAACCAAGGCTCAGAGCACTCAAGTATTTGCCTGCTAGACTTGGCGGTCAGCGTCTGTCTGACCTCGTAACAGCTCAGTTATTTTCCTTCCCCTGTACATCCACTACTTCACAGAGCCATTGCAAGGCACAAATGAAAAACATTCCCAGAACACGCTTTGGCATTCAGTGATTGCGTCTGGCTCAATACCACAAATATCTGCTGAGAACCTGCTGTGTGAAACCCAAGGGTAGAGAGGAAAAAAAAATGTTAAGACTAGTTTCAAAGAGCTACACAAATATGTTTGCATTATTATAATGCACAATGCTTTTACTTTTCCTTGATCTTAATTTTCAGAATACATCAGTGATATTCAAAATAGTTACATGTGAGCATTTTAAAATTAGATATGCAATTAGCAGTCTTTTTGGTCATTGTGATGAAAATGTGTCTTTTCTTTTTATTTCCCTTGATAACCTTCTCTAAACTTCTATTCTGGTTCAATGACCTGCAATAATCTTTTCTCCCTGAGTCAGGACAAGTGCCTTGGGCACATCTTTCTTCTTCATCATTTAAATTTAATGTTCAGCCATTTAACATTTTTATATTTCAATTGGTTAGTGTATTTAAGAGACCGTGCACTCGCTGGTTGAATGTACTTTTTAAAAATGTTTCAAAAGTAACTTCCCAACTGCCAATATTGGCAGTAATCCTCATTGTGTTTCCCTGTCACCACCTGATTTCCCTTTCTTAATGACAAAAGCTTCAATTTGCTATTTGATGCTAAGATGTCCTGTGTAACAGCAGTTCTCTTTCTGAATCTTAAACTCTCCACATAGTCGCTCGTGTGGAGAACAGCACAGTTAGAATGCCTGACCTTGGTCATAAACCCAAAGGCAACTGTTCAATTGCCTGGGTCACACAAGTAGAGTAAAATATAGAAAGAAAAAGAAGGACCCAATCCCAAATCCTCCAACTTCCACGTCATTATGTCTGTGGAATCCTATGTCCTCCTGCTGGCAATTCAATTTGTTGAACGAAATGGAGGGATCAAGGTGAATATGAGAGAGTTAAGGATTCGGGTCCTATTTGTTCCCACTGAGCTATTTTACCTCCGTACTCCACAAGTCGAACAGATCTAGAGGTTGTTAGAAGGTTATAGAGATGCTACATGTTCATTATAACAAATTCCCTCCAATCTATATTATAGACATGGCTAAGTATTTGTTTACTCATTACCTTACTTGTTTGTACTATTATTAAACAATATAAACACTTGATTTGCAGCAGAATTCTTTGTTTTTTGTCATATTATGGGTCCACCAT
This sequence comes from Felis catus, assembly GCF_018350175.1. Classification (NCBI taxonomy): domain Eukaryota; kingdom Metazoa; phylum Chordata; class Mammalia; order Carnivora; family Felidae; genus Felis; species Felis catus. Next base: position 214,129,293 of record NC_058368.1, on the reverse strand, counting down.
AGCAGATGGAAATATGAATATGCAAAACGCCAACACCGCAGTTTACATTTCTTTTCAAATCAAAATCCTTAATTATCATTTTGACTGAATTTTATTCCAAAAATCAGATAAATATTCTTGACTTATTGGTAATCAACAGTAAAAAGATACTTAAACCACTGATTTTTTTTCATTTCCATTGATTTGAATGACAGAACTGGCACATTCATTTAAATATGAGAAGCCAAGGACATATATATTGTAAGCAGAATTATAAGTTTAACTTTTAGAAGGCCTTCCATCTCTTGTCAAAATTAAAAGATGCCTTCCTTATGTTCTCTCTTTTATCAAAAATAAACAAGTTTTTGACAGGGGTTCTGCCTTTGATAACCTTCATGAAATTTAGAGATTATGTATGGATGTTAATGTGTCATTGGAATCTCAAGAAGGCATCTCTTTGTGTATAGATTTGGCCACTACTAGCAAATTCCACTTTCCTATAAGCTTTTACCTTGTCAATTATTAAAATGACAACATAATATAATCCTCATAAGTAGGCAAAAATATATCAATATTCTTTGCAAACCTAGCTTTCTGTCTGGAATTAAAGAGGAGGTTGAAAGAAAGTACAGAATTCCCCGTAAGACAAAGAGGTTTTTTTCTTATTGCTATTACTGATAAATAAGTAGAAGGAATAGATACTCTCAAAGGTCAATATGAGGAATCAAATTTGAAATTATGTGATGTGAAATAAAAAGAAAAGCAGCATGCCAAAATATTTCACCAGGAATATAGTTATAATTGCTTCCGGCTTTCCATTCACAAAGAATACACACACACACACACACACATACACACACACAAAGAGGCATTTTAGAAGATTGAAATGTATACATGTGTGAAATATATGAATAAATATTTTAGGTGAATTAGTATGTTTTAGAAGACCTGAGGGCAGTAATGGGGGCATAACAAAAAGCCTGAAATATCACTCTGCATGTGGGATTTAATGCTGACTAGAGGGAACAGAGATTGGAGTTAAGAAGGCAATTGAAGAAGTTATCTCGGCTTTGACATTTTTGAATACATTTGGAGAGAAATGCTTTTCATTCATTCAACAATTATGCACTAGAGAGTGTAAAGTTAATAGCAAAGGAGGCTGCTTGTGTCTGAGCCCCAGCTCCACGGTGACCACCTGGGTAATACAGGGCAAGTTATTTAACCTCCCTGTCCCCCATTTCTTCAACTGTTACATGAAGGAGTAAGAAAGTTATTGAGGTGAGGATTAAATAAATTAATACACAGAAAGGGCTTAGAACGGGGTCTGGCACATCCTACTCACAAAGGGAAGACGATGGAAGAAGGAAAGGCACGCTGCAATCCAGTGAGCCTTCAAAGAACAGGAACAGTGAAGAAAAGGAAGAACCAAAGTTACCCAGGGGATTATCCCGCTAATGTGCAGTCTCCTTCTGTGAAGTCAAGTATTATGGGCCAGGAGATGGTGCCAAGCAGCTAAGGCAGCTGCAGAAATGACTCATCACCAACAGTTCAGAGAACTACGCATACATAAAAATACGAAGTCTTCTTTATTATCCCAACCAAACTAAAAATAAAATGTGCACTACAAGTCCCGTTATATGACAATCCTGGTAACTTCTGTAGACCCTCCTATTAAGGCGATTTATTATTTCATTTGAAAACATCATCACTTTACACCACAATTTGGAGTTAATATTATTTAAATTGCTGCGAAATGTTAAGACTCTGATCGGGTGTCGTTATTTTTTCCAATACAAACTTTAATGCATCCAGCAATGCAAAAAATGACTACCGCACTTAAAGAATACTCAAGTTTTAAGTTGGTAGTCATAATTAAGTTGTTAGGTTGGAGTTAATATCATAATCTCCTTATAGTATTGAACCAAAGTTTTACTGAGGGAAACATCACTCTTGATTTAATTTCTTACCCTGAACGCTTCACCTTTTTAAGAGCAAAATAATTAATTCTTTGTTTAAAGTTCAACTTTGACCTTCAGTATATTGAGTAGTGTTTTATATTGAGTCCCAGGACTCCTCTTTTAATTAGTACTTTAGATATTTAATTTAAATCTTCACGTACTTGTATCTTGGTAAAATCTGCAAGACCCTAGCCTACATGTTTTATTCATCTTTGTGTCCTTAAAAGTGCCTGGGACAGATTTGCACCATAGAAACAGACAAATATTACTTGAATTAAGCTGCAATGACGGAAGAGATAAAAACCTGCCATGTAATTTAAAAGTGTTTCCCAGTTTATAGGTGTGCATGGTTTGATATGGATATCACTGATAGTGCTTTCTGTCATTGGGTTGACAACTGAAAATCTAAAGTCTTTAAAGTTCAAGGATATATTAGGTAGTAAACATATAAACCAAATTTAGTATGTCTTTCCATGGAAGCTACCTCTGGAAATTTCACATCAAAATGACACAAATATTTTATGATATAGTAGGAAAAAAGTTCAAGGTACCTTAGTGCAAGCCAGAGAAACTGAAGACAACACAGTTGTATGTGCATAAACAAGAGAGATAAAAAGGGAAGATACAGCAAATAATAACATAGCATAAAAGTTGGTTCTTTTAAGACCTTTACAAATGAAAACCAGACACATTCAGGGTCTCAGTAGAAGAAAGTTTGAAACAGAATGGGGAAAAGCAAGAGTTGACCAATAGAAAGCACATTTTTCTTAAAATTCCTAGGAAACTACATTGTGCAGACAATTCAAGTGCCTGGTAAAAAAGAAGTCATTTAAGACCTGAAAATGTTGATTGCAACAATTCACATAAAAATCAACTATGGAGAAAAATGTGAAAATACAGGGAGAGAAAAATTCTATATAATGACTAATTTTTTTTTTTACCAACTATACATTCTCCTAATCAACATATTTTGAGTTCTTGGAGGAAAAACAATCATTTCTGGAAAGTAATCTCATCTTAACTCTTTCTACTATTTATATGAGTATAATTCAGAAGAGAAACAGGAAAGAGAAGATGCAAAAAAAAAGTCTGCTTTTACATAGAGTTATGCAAAATTTTAGCATGTTTTATTATTTTCTTTCCACAAATTGTGAAGAGTAAGATTCTGGCTCATTTCCTTACTTAATCTATAGCCTAAGGCTTCTTGCCCCTCCCCCCCCCTACTTAGGGTAAATACCCTCTGGAAAGCAAACTTTCCCTTTAGAAATCAAGTAAAGCAGAATGGACTATAAAAAATTACCTCCCTAGGGGCGCCTGGGTGGCTCAGTCAGGTAAGCCTCTGACCGGCTCAGGTCATGATCTCACAGTTTGTGAGTTTGAGCCCCATGTCAGGTTCTGTGCTGACAGCTTGGAGCCTGGAGCCTGTTTCGGATTCTGTGTCTCCCTCTTTCTTTGTCCCTCCCCCGCTCGCTCTCACACTCCCTCTCTCTCTCAAAAATAAATAAACATTAAAAAAAATTACCTTCCTACCCTAGTGTATCTTTTTTCTCCACTTTTACTGAAATAATTGACGTACATCACTAAGTTTCAGGTGTAAGGCATGATGGTTTGATTTACATATACTGTGAAATGATTAGGCTCAGCATCCACCTTCTTATATGGATACAGTAAAAAGAAAGGAAAAAAATTCTCCTTGTAACGAGTTGATTTGTATCTTGAGTGTTCTGTCCAGCTTCCCAACTATGCGTATTATGTAAAAAGAATAAAAAGGGAGGAGCTATTTAACTTGTGCAAAGGCTATGATTTTGGTGATCACCTATCCACCCGCTTCTTAAAGGAAAACAGTTTTAAAACCAAATCAAGAAAATTAAGTGACTTGGTCAATTTGAGTGGTAGTATTATATTCCATTTTATCTCCCTTTCAACAGGTCTACACGTCACTTTCTTGAGTTTTAAAATGATAATGCAGTAGTTGGAACCTTACTAAGATGGCAAACCATCAAGTAATTTCTAAAGAAAGGGGAGAGACAGAATAGAAGACATAACACAAAGAAATCACTCCTTGGCAGGCAGAAAATTTGTAATGAGAGAAAGAGCAATGATCATGTTTTCTTATATTTTTAGCAGGTGCTATGGTTTATGAAGTGCTTCAGCATACGAGCACCCTTTGAATGACCGCATAAGCACATTTCCAGTTAGGCAGGATTAAATCCTTTTGGGTATGACAAAACAGTCCCAGAGGGTTTAAGAGACCAGTGTCACTATCAGCAGAGTGCCAAAGCTGGGGCTGGAGTCCAGCCTTTTTGATGTGATTGAGACTAATACTCTTCCCTTATACATTATGAAGATACTGGGGTAGCAGAAAGTATTTCAGACATGTAGGCAAATAAAACAATCACATAAATGCTTAGGAATTGGAGTTCTATGAGCACAGCACTAACCGTGAGAACAGTTTCCCCAGTGTGGCCATCCAGACAGTACACATTTCTCTTTCTTGATTGCTTCATTGTTCCCTTAAAGCAAGAAGAAGAGAAAGAGAAAGAAAGAAAGAAAGAAAGAAAGAAAGAAAGAAAGAAAGAAAGAAAGAGGAAAAAAAGAAAAAGAAAAAGTGTTCAAATCATAACTTATAAGCTTGTTCCCATCCAAGAAAAATAATAAACAAATGAGCTCATAATTTCCTCTCCTAGAATCACTCACCTGAGTTATATGAGCAGGTTATGGAATTCAGTTTAGTCTTTTATTTATTGAGTACATACAGGATTCTTGAGAGTTAAGAATTTGAACAGAAAAATAGTCCCTCTCTCAAGCAAACTATCTGTTTTATAAAGATATAACTTTAACTTTTTAGATCCTAGGAGTCAATATAAGAATATTATATCCAATATATTTTTTACCTTTGAAGAGAAACACATTTTGGGAAAAGTCCATTGGCTACTGAGAAACATAATTTTAAAAATTTCTGCCATTTGAGTCATCATGTCTCAAATGCCTGCATTTATGTATTAATATTTTCCTCCAAAGTGTATGTGTTGGAGTGAGAGGGAAAATAAGAGAGGGGCACTAGGAACGTATGTGTGTGTGTGTGTGTGTGTGTGTGTGTGCATGCGCATGTGTCCTTAGATTTGGCAATTACTAAAGAGATTGCACCGTAAGGCAAAAAGGTAGGATTGTAACTGGTGAGTTGCGGTGCCTTACTAAATCAATTTTTGACTGGGTATCTGGCTCTCAGCTTGATTTACCACTGGCTTTTTGAAAATGAAAATGTTAGACTAAGCAGGAGCTGAGACTAATGTCCCAGTCTGCCAAAGACCTTGGACGTCCAGAGCCAAGCCAAAGGCAGTAAACAATGCCTTTTTGGGGAAATAACTTCATGCAGTGAATAAACCAAAAGGCATTTGTTTAATTGATAAATCCCAAATGAACAATAACACATATTACAGTTTGTATCATTTGTGCCAATAGAATTTACAAATAACTTAGCCTGGGGTCTAATATAATAAATACAATGAATCCAGAAACGTTTGTAATCATCATGGGGAGTGCCGTTTGGCAGCATGCTCTGGTGTGAATTAGCACAGACGCTGGAGTCAGGCAGATCTTGGTATCCTTCCTTGCCATGTCCTTAACTTTGGGTAAGTTCCTTAACCTCTCTGACCTCAGTTTCTCTGAAAAATAAATTGAGAAAATAAAGGTTAGCTCCTGGAGTTGTTATGAGAAGTAATTGTTGAGCATTCTTGCGGTACCTGACGCATATTAAGTGCTCACCAAAAGTGAGTGTTCTCCACTCTTGGCTGGGATTCTTGAGGGACCGCATTCAGGTTCAACTCACCTTGAATTCTAAAGGTAAGGAACTACCACCTTAGTTTCCTATGGCTGCAGAAACAAATTACCACACGCTTAGTGGCTTAACAGTACAAACTTATTATCTTACAATTCTGGAGGTCAGAAGCCTGAAATGGGTTTTACTGGGCTAAAATCAAGATGTCTGCTAGGTGTCCTTCTGGGGACTCCAGAAAAGGGTCCATTTCCCTGCCTTTTTGGGCTTGTAGAGGCTGCCTGTGTCCTTTGGTTCATAGTCTCCTCCCCCATCTTCAAAGTCAGCAGCCTATCATTTTCAAATCTCTCTCTCTCTCTATTCTCTCTGTCTCTTTCTCTGTCTTTCTGTCTCTCTGTCTCTGTCTCTCTCTGTCTCTCTCTCTCACACACACACACACACACCACACTGACCTGTGCTCCACCTTTCCATCTCTGACTCCAACTCTCCCCCACCTCTTTCCCTGATAAGGACCCTGGTGATTACATTAGTCTCACCTGGACAATCTAAGGTAATCTCCCTGTCTAAAAATCTGTATCTTCATCACATCTGTAAACTCCTTTTTGCCAGATAAGGTAACATAGTCACTAGTTCCAGGAATTAGGACATACACATCTTTGGGAGAGCTATTATTCTGCCTACCACAACTATTATAGCACTCAAGTTTTATTCATTTTATAGTTGCTCTGGTACTTTTGACATTAAATTCAAGGTATTGAGTGTAAAAGATAAATGTCAAGGGAATTAATAAATTTCTCCTGAGTTTAAATTTAAAATTCTTTTGCTTTTAGCACTTTGTCAGAAATTCTCCTCCACGTAACACAAGGTCTGTTTCAATGGTTATTAAACCTAACAAAAGATAAAAGATTGAATTGAGTGGGGTCGTGTGGCATCTCTGCAAATGCAGAATCTTTATGGTATTATTTGAATGTATTTTAAGCATAACTGTACACAATGAGAAAAAATGGAAGGACAGAAAGATGATAGATGATAGATGGACGGACAAATAGGTAGACAGAATTCAATCAGTGGTTCTCAATGGAGGTAATTTGTCCCCCAGTGGACATTTGACAACATCTGGAGACCTCTTTGGTTGTTGTAACTTGAAACGTCCTATAGGCATCTGGTGGGTAGGAGCCAGGACTGCTGCTAAATACCCTACAATGCATAGTCTAGGTCCCACTACAGAGAGTTACTCAACACAAAATGTCAATAGTGCAGAGGTTAAAAATCCTGAATTAGATCTTTGTTACTCAGCACTTAAAATACAGTTTGGTACAGAGTAATCCTTTAATGAATGGTTCATAGATCTGAATGTAAACATCTGGAGATAATATTTTTGTTGTGGTTAACATAAGACACTGTGGTATCAGATCATCTGGACTCATGTTGGTTGTATGATGCCAAGAAATTACCTAACTCTTATCTTGCCTTGGCTTCCTCATCAGTTAGGAGGAAATATGAAGAGTGTCATGATATACATCTATATAATCTAGGTAATGATTTCAGCTCATTTCCTGGCCCACAGAACGGGCTTAATAAATGGCTATTATTATTTTCCCAAATCGCAGCCAGACCAGTTGCCAAATGATGAATTATATAAGAGGATGCTTTAAAGATAAAATATGTCCACCGCTATAAAAATCAGTCAAGTTATTTATATTTTATAGAGTATAATTTTTAAGGTCGTTATAAGAGGAAACATAGTATACTTGAAAAAGAACATGGGATATGGAGGCAGCTTGATCCTAGGTTTTGTCAGAGAAAAAGAGATTTTCTAGATTCCTTTAGAGCCCATTTAATGTATCAAGAGAGGGGCCTAACCAGCTAGAATAAAACTCATGAATTCCACTTATAAATATAGTCACCAAAAATTATTGGTGCCAGGCTCCGGACTGCATATCATGCTTCCACTCCCATTGTCTTCTTGATTTAAGAGTGGGAATTGGCTCTTCCTCCCACCAAAACTGTTTTGGTGGGGGTATTCCTAAAGCCAAGGGAGAAATTTCACAGTCCTGGCTATTAAACATACAAACACACAGTCCTATATGTATCTGAAGTCCTTTCTTTTTTTCTTTTTTTTTTTATTTTTTTAAATGTTTATTTTTGAGAGACAGAGACAAAGCACAAGTGGGGGAGGGGCAGAGAGAGAGAGAGAGGGAGACACAGAATTCAAAGCAGGCTCCAGGCTCTGAGCTGTCAGCACAGAGCCCAATGCAGGGCTCGAACCCATGAACTGTGAGATCATGACCTGACCGAAGTCAGTGCTCAACCAACTGAGCCACCCAGGCGCCCCTGAAGTCCTTTCTATGGCCTTGACATTATATCTGAAGTTCCCAGGCAGCAGTGGCAAGTTTGTGAGTTAAAGGTAAAAGCAGAGTGGTTTTTGTCCATTCCCATTTGGGGCAATCATGTGGTGAAGGAGAAGCCCCCTTTTAGCTCTCAGGAGACTTCCTGGGTTTCTCCAGGGCAAGAAAGAAGTGGATGATACCATAGATGGTACCTATCAGAGACAAAGCAACCCTGTAAGCTAGGACCACAGGAGCCAAGAGCAATGGAAGAGTCACAGTCAGACATCAGGGGGGTTTCTGATGGCAATGAGGCAGGCAGGATTGAGCTCCTCACCTTTGATCTTGGAGAACTGAGATCATGTTTCTACCTGCCAAAACACACACATGCCACTGAAGAAAGTAATGGATGAGATATTGTCTAGAAATCAGTGGGCCAGAGGGCAGTACAAGGACTGCCCTTGGCTCCAAAAGCCCCCAAATTTCCCTCTGATGCAGACCATGTGAGTCTCTCTCCTTTATACACCCAGGAGGTATCCTGGACTGGATCAGGGGCAAAGAGAGAAAGCAGAAGCCAGAAAGACTGAGATTTATCTAAAAGAGTTATCTAAAGAGACTCTATTATTGAATCAGGTAGACGTTATTGGATTGCACTAAATTATTGACTCGATGTTCAACCTAATATTGAGTTCCTAATACTCAATGGGATTAGAGCTTAAGGGATAAACTATAAAAAAAAATAAATAAATAAGGAAGCTGCATCTTCCCTTGCACATCTGAGTGCAGTGTGCGAAAATATGTGACCCAGCAACTCAAGGGAAGGAGTGTTTCTATTTTAGCTGACTTTATTGCTTTTATTACCCCAGGCACATTCTCAAAGCCTCCTCTGATTTTCTCCTACACTGAGCCTTGAAACCATGCCACGTGCTCATACTGGATGCTAAGTCATTTGTCTCCCATCAGTAATGCTACCTTCTCCAAGAAGTTTTCATAAACCATCAAAGAGCTAACATGTTCCCTGACTCCACCTTGTCCAATTTACAAGTGCCTTCTATGCTATCCTCCGGCTTTTTACTTACCTTATTATTCCTAATACTTAATGACAGTGCTCAAGTGTCTAATCTCTGCTTTTATTCTGTATCTTTTACGTGAGTCAGTTTTTCCAAGCCTAAACTGCAAGTTTGCATAAGGCAAGGGTGATGTTTTTTTTATGCACCATCTCATACAGTCCTTCGGGCCCATATGTGTTTTTAAATGGCCTTGGTTCATAAAGTTAAATTATTTTTATTATGGAACAATGTTTCTGTGAAATGGAGCATTTTCCTTTCATTATCCATTAGTTTCTGCAACAGGATGATATTTGAAATATAACGGAATGAATCTTGAAGCTTCTTCACCCTTGACAGGTGACTTCTGTCCCAGCACTCAGTGTGCTTATAATGGGCAGTGTCCTCGATGTATTTATAACTTGTCTAGTTTTTTCAACAAACCCAATACAAGTTGGTTTTATTATTGTATTAAGATTTAATTGGTTATAAAATAAATTTTTTTAGATACGGGGGAACAACATGAATTCCTCCCTCAGATCACTCATATTACATCACGTGCCTAGTGTTGGTAGTAACTGCTAAGTGGTCTGACAGCTTCAGGAATGGATAATCTTGGTGCATAGAGTTATACTAAAATGAAGCAAAACAGTAGATGGAGGACACTAAGATTTATTGATTGTCTTCCATGTGTCAGAAACCTTCGATGATTATTGATATTTTGTCCAATTTTATCTTTACAACATTCATTAATTCCTTAAAATCATTAATTATTGAGGAACTACAATGTGCCAGTAATGTTGGGTGCTGAGAATACAGAAATTAACCAGACAGTTTTGGTGCCTTCTTTCATGAAACTTGCAATCTAGCTGTTTGCTGATTGAAACATGAAAATAGCTGTGAAACAAGTCATCAAAAAAATAGAATGCTTTAATGGCTAAATGGGGAATACATTGAGCACGTATAGCAGAGGAATCTCAGACTAGCACCTTAGGGAAGGCTTTCCTGAGGAAATGAAGATTATGCAGACCTGATATATGCGTGAGATCAACCAGGTGAAGTTGTTCAAAAGGACTTTATGCCAAGGGGACCATATGCAGGAGGCCTAGATATGCGAGAGACTAACACACTTTTAGAAACTACAATAAGAAGAGTACACTGAAACAAGGAGTGTCAGGGAGAGAATGGTGGCTGAGGAGACTAGGGAGGCAGAGACCATGGTGGACTTTGGAGGCCACATTAAGGAGTGAGGATGAGCACTTTTATCCTGAGAATAAAGAGAAAACACCAGAGGATTTAATTAGAGGAGAATGGCATCTTCAGAATTAGTGTTGCTATTGTTTAAGTTGGGCTAGTCACAGAAAGGAAAATAGATTGAGAGGAAGTAAGACTGAGTGTGTTAGGAGGGCGTCATTACAACAGACTGAGGAGAAAGGGCAGTGACCTGGACCATGGTGGTGGAAATGAAGGCAAGTAGGTGAGTCAAGGTATATGTAAGAGTTAGAACTTACAGGGGCTTGGTGGCTAATGAATGTGGATGATTGAGGCAGAGGCGAAGGTCTAGGATGACTCTCTGATGGCCTTTGCAGAGATGGGACATACAGAGGAGGAGTAGATTTGGAGAGAGGGTGATAAAGTCAGTTGGGAAGTACTGAGCATAAGTTGTCCAAGAGACTTGCACCTTTGTCTATCTCAAGAAACTGGCCCCGGGGTATAGATACTCTCAAATAGATTTGGGCATCAAGGCCACAGAGGTAATAGTTGAACACAGAAAAATAGAGAGATGATCTCATCTGGAGAGAATATGTGAAATGGAATGACAAGGACCTGAAACATAGGCCTAAGGGTTACCAACTTTTAAAGGGCAAGTAGAGGAGGAATAACTGGCAAAGTTAATTGTTCTGAGTTCTATCTTATAGATGACAGAATGAAATTAAGAAAATTTAATTAATTTAGTTAATTAACAGGAAAGTCAGAATTCAGACCCAAATCTTTCCACCTTCTGAATACTCAGGTTTATGATGCGAGAATAATTTATTGAAGCATTTCTCAGTTAGGCCTCCGGCGAAGCATTTTACATACATTATTTCATTAATTTTCAGAGCAACATTCCTGTAAACTAAGTATCATGGTTCCTATCATAGAGGTGAGGTAACTGAGACTTGCACAGAGTAACTAAGTTCTCCCAAGTTACACGACTAGTACACAGCATGCATTTCCACCCGTTTCTTTTTTTTTTTTTTTTAATTAGATTTTTTGTTTTTTTATGTAATCTCTACACCCGAGATGGGGCTTGAACTCACAACCCCGAGATCCAGAGTTCCATGCTCCACCGATGGAGCCAGCTGGGCATCCCTACACCCATGTGTTTCCCTTGCCCAAGTCCATGCTGTTAACTATTATACTAGTTAAGGCAATGGTAATCAACGTTCAGCACTCATCGGAATTACCTGGAGGTCGTCTTCTTTTTTTTTTTTTTTAACATTTATTCATCTTTGAGAGGCAGAGAGAGAGCGTGAGTGGGGGAGGAGCAGAGAGGGAGGGAGACACAGAATCAGAAGCAGGCTCCAGGCTCTGAGCTGTCAGCACAGAGCACGATGTGGGACTCAAACTCACTGACTGCGAGATCATGACCTGAGCCGAAATCAGATGCTTACCTGACTGAGCCACCCAGGCACCCCCGCCCCTGGAAGGCTTCTTTTTTTTTTTTAATTTTTTTTTCAACGTTTTTTTTAATTTATTTTTGGGACAGGGAGAGACAGAGCATGAACGGGGGAGGGGCAGAGAGAGGGGGAGACACAGAATCGGAAACAGGCTCCACGCTCTGAGCCATCAGCCCAGAGCCCGACGCGGGGCTCGAACTCACGGACCGCGAAATCGTGACCTGGCTGAAGTCGGACGCTTAACCGACTGCGCCACCCAGGCGCCCCTGGAAGGCTTCTTAAAACACAAATTGTGGGGGACACCCGGGTGGCTCAGTCAGTTGAGCACCTGACTTCAATTCAGGTCATGATCTCACAATTTGTGAGTTGGAGCCCCGCATCAGGCTCAGAGCCTGCCTAGGATTCTCATTCTCTCTCTCTCTCTCTCTCTCTCTCTCTCTCTCTCTCAGAATAAACAAATAAACTTTAAAATAAAATTTGAAAGATATTATTTACCTAACCCTATAATCTCTAAAACAGAATCTACTTCTAATCCCTTCTATGTACTTCAAGCAAGGTTGAATTTCTTCCTGGTATAAACTCTACCCAACAACCTCTTCACAGCCTTCACAATATCAAGATATTCATTAGCATTATGTATAATGCATTATGTAGAGAGATGTATGCATATATACATATATATATATACACACACGTATATATACACATATACATATATATACATATATATATATATATATATATATATATTGAATTCAGTTCAGCCTCAGTTTGTCCTAACTTGATCATAGACTTATTTTCCTAATTTAAAATAATATTCAATCTATTTAGCAAAAGGTTGTTCTCTCTCTCTCTCTCTCCACCATAACTCCAGTTTCTCCACCTCAGTCCCCTTCAGACACCTTTTCACAACTGTTCTGATTGCCCTGTGACATCTCCAGTTGTCAACCTTTACATTTCTCAAATGGCCACATCACATTTGCACTACACTCTAGATATTAGCCATAATCTAATTTTTTATTTCAGAAAAAAAATCACGTAATTCCTTTTCTAGACCGCTTTCAGGCTGTTGTAGATACTCAGTGACTCAGTGACAGACTGAAAATCTGAAACTGAAACCTGCACAATTAGTGTTATACTTTTGAATTGGAGTCAAGGGGCACCTGGGTGGCTCAGTCAGTTAAGCATCTGACTTCAGCTCAGGTCATGATCTCACAAGTTTGTGAGTTCGAGCCCTGCTTTGGGCTCTCTGCTGTCAGCACAGAACCTGCTTGGGATCCTCTGTCCCCCCTTCTCTCTGCCCCTCCCCTGCTAGTCCTCTCTCTCTAAATAAATAAATAAACCTAAAAAAAAATGAATTGGAGTCAAAATCAAGTTCAGAGCTGGCACGTGTAGCAGGTAAAAAGAGGCCGGCACTGCTTTGGCGTTACCCTCTGTGGGCCTGTGTCTGCAACCCCAAATCCCTGTATTTATTTGTCAAGGTGCTGCACTTTAATAATAAATCAATGGAAAAACAAAGGCCCTGAGCTCCTTCTGGAACAAAATGCTACAGGTACAGTAGTAAAAAGTCCTGCCAGCCCCAGATGAGATGTGACTTTCTGAGGAAAGTGGATAATTTTTACTTGATGGTGAATCGTTAAAAGTGAGCCAGATGATTAAACTTAATGGAACAGCCACATTAAACTGAAATTAGTAAAAACATGCCTCGGGCAGCCTACAACCTTTTATTTGTTGTTGTTTAACTTCTGCCTTTTACAGTGGCCATGATGAATGACATCACAAAAGAAAAAATCCAATTAAAATCTAAGTGCTCAATAAACCCCTAATGTCTGGTTGCCACCATCACTTTCACTAGCACTGATGTCTCATGTTTCCTCTTTTCCCCAAGAAGAGAGAAAAGAACTGGGCCCGGGGGAGGTGCGTGGAAGGAGGGGCAAGCGGGGGAAAGAGCACACAAAGGCTTCCGGAGGTTTCTGTTCCGTGTACTGTATCAGACACAGGCACTGCACCTCGAGGGGGATGAGGCTAAATTGTTTTATTATCAGACAAGGCCTGAGTAAAGAGATGCATTTTCCCACCAGTTTTCAAATGTTGATAAATCAGAATGGGGATCTGCAGAGCAATCCTGTTCATACTCTTCGTTGGCGTCTCTGCTGCCCTTTTATATCGTCTCGGGTGTTTGTTCCATAAGTCATCGGAATGGTCTCTCCTGACAGCTAAAAATAAGTTTCTGATTACTTTTACCTGAATAAATCTTGTGACCAGATGTGGTCTTCACCTACTAAGTGTGCAACAATTACATATCGAGAGTGATGAAAGAACCAGCCGAGGGGCGTCTACAATCTAGTGGGATGCAGAATACAATGTATCACATGGGAAGACAGCGACTGCCACCGGTAGAAGAATACTAGCTTTGGATGACAGATTTTACCTTAGAGATACTATGGGTTTATAAAATTGGGTTTTCAAAGTCCTCACAACAAAGTTCTCAAAGTCAAAATAAGAGCCAAAACACGCTTATTTTGGATGAGGAGCTAATAGGAACGGTATCTTAAAATGTGCTCTTACTCCATGTTCGCATAGGAATTAACATAGTATTTGTACATAGTCTCTAATCAGATCTTCATGACAGCCTGGTCCTGTGGTTCTATTATCCTCATTTTATTGATAAGGATCTTGGCTCAGCGAGGTTAATTGATGCTGCCATGATCTTACACTTGGTGAGCGAGAGAGAACGAGCACAACTCCTATTTGGAACTCTGGTGCGGTGCCCCCCCCCCCCCCCCCCCCCCCCCCCCCCCCCGCCCAGCGCCGGGTTTGCTAACCATGGCTGCCCAGAAGCCAGATCCAATGGGCGGTGATGTTGGTTTCATTACTCATGAGTTAATGAAATAGCCTTTTAAAAGCTCTCTTCAGTCATTAGGATTTGACGATGGAGAGTTAAACTTTCCCCAGTGGCTCTTTCTGTGTAATCACGGTTTCAACGTTTCCTTAGCATATCACATTACACAAATCATGGAGTCCTCTTTTGTTTTACATTTCTTATTGCGTTTGTCTCACTTCTAAGCAATTTCCTCCCCGTTCCCATTCATCTTCCATTATTTCTGCCAAATTGCTTTCAAGGCTACTAATTGTATGAATAATATTCTCTTCCTCAAACTCTGCTGTTAACTAGCATTAGCTGTGTGGCTTTGGACACAGTTTCCCTATCTCTAAAAACAAGGAGGTTGCACTGAATAACCTGTAGGGCCTCTTCTTGTGCTCAAGTTCTAATCTTCCGACTCTTTCACACAAGGTGTATGATTTTGGAAACACTACATAAACCGGAGTGTTAATTTTCTTGATTCTGTTATGATGGATTCAATTAGTTCATGCTTCCCAAAGTGTGTCTCTTAGAAGATTGTTCTCGGGAATGCCAACACCCACAAAGGATTCTTTGCGCAAGAATGTTCGGGAAAGCTAGTTTGTTTGTTTTTTTAAGTGATTATTTATTTATTTTGAGAGAGACATAGAAAGTCAGCAGAGGAGGGGCAGAGAGAGAAGGGAGACAGATCCTGATGCAGGTTCAAGCCTACGAACCATGAGATCATGACCTAAGCCGAAATCAAAAGTCAGATGCTCACCTGACTGAGCCACCCAGGAGCCCCCAGGAAAGCTAGATTAAATACAGTCAAGTACAGTTTTAAACTGGAGGCAGTGACAGCCTTTAATACGTTAATGTACACTGGGTGACTCCTAAGAAAAAGGCAGAAAAACGAAGTAATCCCCAAACATACGGGGCCACAGAACCCCTTCTCAGCATTTTAGATAATTGATATTCCATGGGATATAATTTTTTAGAAAGGCTGGGTTCGCTTATTTTAAAAGTCCCTTTTGCCTTGAGAGTTTGTTTTCAAATGTGGTTATAGACACTATTCTGAGCATTTCGTATAGTATTCATCAACAGGACACAGAGTTGGCTTACCTGTTGCTGTTGTTGCCATAACTGTTGTAACATAGCCTATACTGTGTTTAGACAGAGTTGAAATAAGGTAGAGCTTAGCTACCTTACCAATAAACTATCTTGTCTATATGCAGCTAATACTTATAACTGGTCTTTTCAAATAGATCTCCTCAATTTTAATTTTTGAAAATTTGTGAATAGAGTTAGCTTATCTGAAGACCTAGGAAAAATACCTTCTAAACTTTTACTAAAGTGGGAAAAAGGGACCCAAAGACACAACAGAAACTCAAAGCTCTGGAAATCTTCTCTGGGATAGGCAACACAGGCGAGTTCTCCAAGTTAGAATGATTATCTTTCACTTCAATGGTATATTAGCACTCATTTAATTCAACCTTTAACCTGACCCATTTCACTGACAATTAATCTTTTTTTAATGTTTATTTATTTATTTTGAGAGAGACAGAGAGAGTGTGAGTGGGGGAGGGGCAGAGAGTGAGGGAGAGAGAATCCCAAGCAGGCTCCTCACTGCCAGGGCAGAGTCCGATGTGGGGCTCAATCTCACAAGCCATGAGATCATGACCTGAACTGAAATCAGGAGTCAGATGCTTAATCGACTGAGCCACCCAGGTGCCCCTCACTGATGGTTAATCTTATCAGAGCCTCCGCCTGATTACCTTCAGGAGAAGGGAACCCACTATTTTATAAAGCAGATTATTCCATTTTAGTCTGGCTCCACTTTTTAGAAGATCCTCTCCTATATTAAATGAAAATCTGAGTATTAAATGTTCTTGTTCTAAGTGCCCTTGTAAATTATCTAGTTAAGGGATTTTCAAGGCATTGTTCATGGCAACACTTAAGATGTTTCTCAAATGCTTTGAGTTGAATTTCATAAGTAATTAAATAAATATCACATCTTCCCAGAAAAGTGATTATAAACTCCATCATATGAAACTCAATGAGATTGAGTAGCTTCCCTAAATTCACCAAGATAGCAAAGTATAGAGTCAGAATGTACCCCGGTCTCTCTGTTTCAAAAACCAAAATCCTTAGGGCTCCTGGGTGGCTCAGTGGATTAAGCGTCCAACTCTTGCTTTCAGCTCAGGTCATGATCTCACAGTTCATGAGACTGAGGCCCAAGCTGGGCTGTGTGCTGACAGTGGGGAGCCTGTTTGGAATTCTCTCTCTCCTTCTCTCTCTGCTCCTCCCCCACTCACACTTTCTCTGTCGCTCTCAAAAGAAATAAACTTAAAAAAAAAAGATTCTCTCTCTCTCTCCCTCCCCCTCTGCCCCTCTCCCCTGAGCACATGCTCTTTCTCCCTCTAAAAAAAAACAAAAACAAAACAAAAACAAAATTATTTTCTCCATAGCATGTCACTTCTCTAGTATGTCCAGATACATAAAAGTGAACAGTAGAGTGTATTTGTAGAATCTGAATGCTATGGTGAAAATAGGAAAGTAGTGAAAAGAGTTTCATTCCAACCAGGTTAATACGTCCTTAGGCATTTTGCTATTACTCTGGACTTCAGTGTTCCCTTCTTCAAAACAAGGATTACTACATTTTCTACAAGCTCTGTTCCAGTTCTAGAAATTTCTATGATTATAAGGAAACACATTCATTAATAAATGGCATTACTATTGAAGATTTAAGTAAACAATAAGAAAAACAAAAAAAAAAACCCTCAAACCTGCCTCCCTCAGAAAGGAATGAATAAAAGTTAACAAGACAAACAGTTTAGAATCACATGCTTGACTTTTACTTTCTTTAATTTTTTTTTTCTACACTAGTTACATTCAGACCAGGATAGAGGAGATGGATCACTTAAATATATCCTTTCAGGAGATGGAGCAGGAGATCTCTTCATTATCAATGAAAACACAGGAGACATACAGGCCACCAAGAGGCTGGACAGGGAAGAAAAACCTGTTTACATCCTTCGAGCTCAAGCTATAAACAGAAGGACAGGGAGACCCGTGGAGCCCGAATCTGAATTCATCATCAAGATCCATGACATCAATGACAATGAACCAATATTTACCAAGGATGTTTACACAGCCACTGTTCCCGAAATGTCTGATGTTGGTGAGTGAGATGTGATTTCAACCACATGATGTCTCTCCTCTAGTACGTCAACTGAATAAAGAATCCTAGGAGTGAAATTTACTGAGGTGAATGAATGTAGATGCTAAATTCTAAAACTATCATATTTCAAACAATCCCTTTATGACAAGTACACCTGTTTCCAAATATTACTCTAGTCTCATTTTATTATAAGAAAACAGCATTTCCTCTAATGATGAAGGGATGAAAAAATGTCAGGCAAGAACAGGAGGAAGAAAGAGATATCATCTCATCTACTTCCTGCCTCCCCAGGTGCCCACCCTGGTCCTCAGGCTGAGAGACAGCAGCCCTCTCCACCTCTCTTAGCACATATTGGTACTTGGCTTGAGGTTAGGATCTCTACAGTGTGAAACAAAAGCCTGAGTTTACATTCCAGACTGGAGAGTAATGACAGTTGCTTTAAGTAAATATGTGTTTGGGAAAGAGACTCAAAGAAAACTTAAAAAAAAAAATCCATAATTATGCAGGGGTTGTTTAGGGGATGTATCCTTTACTAAGTGATGGAAATTAAGAGATTTTCATGACATTAATATGATGAATTAATATTTTGTGCACAATTCTACTACCAATTTTAAAGTTAATATGTATGCTTCTAATTTGCTTAAATTGGGAGGTCAACACAATTTAAATTTTAAAAAATCCTACTGACATCACTCTTAGCCGTATTAAAATACTTAATGCGAAACAGTGACAAATTTTAAGCTACCTGAATAAAGGGTTATTTTTATTTTCATTCGGTATCAAATTCAAAAGGGCTAAATTACTTAATAATAACTCTTCTATAATTCTATGAGTCAGATATCAGAGGCATTTTAGGTCACAGTTCCAAGACTTAGAAAAACCTAATCCATGGAAATGATTGTAAACCATCTAAATCTTTCTCATCAACAAGCTGCTCGTCTCATTACTTAAAACCACTTTGTTTCATCAGAAAAATCACAAACCATCAGCCAAGCAAAAGGGAGGGATTAAAATTCTAAGAGGAAGATTTGTTAGGAAAAAATATTTTTCCTCTATGTGGTAAAAGTAAGGAACAATTAATAAGCAATAGTCTCAACATCAGCACCACCCAGCAAAACAGTTTCCAGAAAACAAAATTTGATGTGCAAGGTGTCACCCCCACAACTATAGAGGGTGCCATTCACTTTTGAACTATGTTAGAATTAAGTATGTATTATAAATATCTGGGGGCAGCTGGACGTAACATGTCTTAAGGGAAGACAAAGGGAAGGCTCTTTCTAATTTGCACACAGGTACAGTTATGTTCATATTAACCATTATCATAAATGAACACATCATTATTATCATACAAAAAGGCATCTTAATCCTACGTTACAAAGTGAGATAGCAGCATGGTGGTATATAAATGGGCTTTGGGTGTCAAACAGACCTGAATTTGAAACTCTACTAATAAGCAGCATCTTGATGTCTCTGATCCTTCAGTTTCATATCTACAAAAAATAAATAATAAATGTCAACAGCTAAGGATTACCATGAGAATGAAATAAGAAAACAAGGGCAGAGCCCCCAGTACAATATCTGACAACAAACAGGTGCTCAAAACATCTAGATAATCCTATTATAAAAGCATTCAAATTTTATATTGATGTCAAGTAAGAATGTGGGTGTTAGTTAACTACTATTAGCTCTTGCTCTGAGGTCATATAATGCTTTGTCCCCACCTTCTTTCCCAAATTACAAGGATGGGTGTTCGATCTCATGCACCAACATGTTACATCCAGAGCATCCACCACAGTACAATATATTTGTTCAACAAACGGGATTGGTTAGATATTACAAAAGCAATGTAAAACTTCTAATATTGCCTGAACGTAACTTCCCTGTCCTTCCCATGGACAGGAGAACTCCAACAGTATGCTTACTGTTTATCTGATATGAATATCAAAAGTCAGCCATAAGATGATCTTCATCAGAGTAAGGTCTTACCCTTTTTTGGAAGTCACAGATCTCTTTGAGAATCCAATAAAATCTATGGATCTTCTCTTCAGTGAAATAAACATGTAAGCATACACATAAAAATCTGTGTGGAATTTCACGGGGGTCAGGAATATTTTGAAGGTTATTCGGTGACTGCAGTCCTTAAAACAAGAATGCTGATCTAAAACATCATTGCCTTCTCTGTGCATGTAATTATAATAATTTTTTTGGAGTTACAGGTTCCAGATGTGAATTTTCTAGTATTCTAATAATTCTTTAATCCAACACTACCTCTTTTAAGTTTCAAGATCTTTCAAACTCTTAGAATTATCAGATAGATTTATCATTTAGGATGCTTTTATTGAACAGAAAACCCAACTCAAACTAGTTTAAACAAATAAAAGTATTTAGTGACTTAAGTCATACTTAGGTCAAAAATAAAATGGGCTTTTGAGATGGTTTGATTTGGGTTCAATTATTTCTCTGAAATTTTCTGTCATATTCAGCGTTGTCCTCAGGCTGGCATCTCTGAGGTCACAAAATAGCTGCTGCATTGACAGGCCCTACATCAGCACATTACAGTCCAGGAGAAAGAGCACTCATGACACAGAATTCCCAAGAAAATCTCAAGTGGCCTCATGATTGGACAACCCCGAAACTAATCACTGTAGATAAAGCAATGCAAGATGCTGATTGACTTAGGTCTGGATAACTTCAAAGAATGACTATAGCCAGAGTCCAATCAAATCTCATCTTTGGACATTAGTTGAAATTGGTTCCACCCAAGGTCATGGTTATCCCATGCTTCTCTTTAACCTAACCCTTACAACATTTATAAATGTTGATCACACTCTTTCAGAATGAGAAGCCAAAGGCTTTTAAAGAAATTTTTAATGTTTATTTATATTGGAGAGAGAGAGAAAGAAACTGAGTGCAAGCAGAGGAGGGGCAGAAAGAGAGGGAGACAGAACCTGAAGCAGACTCCAAGCTGTCAGCACAGAGCCTGATGTGGGGATTTGAACTCACCAGCGGTGAGATCCTGACCTAAACCAGTCGGACGCCTAACCCCCTGAACCACCCAGGCGTCCCGATAAATCCAAGGCTTTTTAACCCTAGTATCATCCTGAAATTCTCAACTCCTTTGTCAAGATACTTTTGTACAGAAGTAAGATCACTCTTTCTCTATCTGTGTGTGCATCAAGGATCTACATGGGTCCTTCATTTATTTTCAATTCATGTTTCTGTCATTACAGGCACATTTGTTGTCCAAGTCACCGCAACTGATGCTGATGATCCAACTTATGGCAACAGTGCTAAAGTTGTGTATAGTATCCTACAGGGACAGCCCTATTTTTCAGTTGAATCAGAAACAGGTTAGAATTCCTTTTTGATCTTCTTTTTACAATCCATAATTTTAATTGATTTAATAAAAACAATTTATTAAAAAAACAATCAGTGTAATTGAATATTCTTAGATTCATCTGCCAAATTTTACCAGCAATATATTTGTAAACATGATATCCAGATCATTTTAATTCAGAAATCTGACAATGGATGTTTCACCATTTTACTTATATAGGGTAAATTCAGAAAACTTATACAATGTCAGTTTTTTCTTCCAGTTTGGAGTGAACCTAAAAACGAATACCTCCTGATAGCCATTAGGGCTATTTACAAATATTCCAATTCTTCTTTTACTAGTTATTTGGCATCTCTCTACCCTGCTCTAAAGGTAGATATAGCCATGAGATTTGTTTGGGCCGGTATATGTGGCAATGATTCAAGTCACTTCCAAGCCGAACTTTTGGACCTGGTGCACAATCCACATTCCTTTCCTCCTGCCACAGTGATCATGGATGGAAACAAATGTTGGCCTTGGTCTCCAGCCTGGATGTCTGTTACTATCAGCAGAGCTTCTTGCTGGCCTCCTCAGAGCATGAGCAAAAAATTAACGTTAGCTGTGTTAAGACAGTAAGATTTTATTATGACATTGTCTAGCTCGTGCTGATAGCATCCTAATAAACAAAGTGGATTCCTTAATGGAATTCTTTTTTTAACACCTCATTTTTCTGCATTTTATCCACAAAGTAGCATACTATCTTCTGATGAATTGTTTCTTAGGAAATATTGTCTGTGCTGTACGGTAAATTCTACACATATTTTTGCTATCATAATAGGAGTTGAATTCCTTTTCTACATTTCCCAAGCATCCACTATTGTTAGTAGAAATCAAAACTTTTCTAGGTTACCACATCCAGTTGGAAATTGATGTGTTAAGAGGTGCAACGAACTTGGAAAGAATCCCAAGGAGAAAGAAAATGTTGAGTTGAAAAACAATGAGGGTGAAAAATTAGAAATATTCAACGTAAAGGACAAAGGCTAAGGTGATCTCCTCTATTTAAATAGAGAAGTCCTATTATTGGAGAACAGACACAGCTGCACTTTCACTGAAGCCAGGACTATAGGAATAAAACTGACCTGTTGTCTGAGGTGTTCGTGTTAAAAATAAAAGAAAAAAAAGATATTTTCAGCTTCATTAGTTGTTAAGCACTGGAATGTGCCACGAGAGAAGGCTATAAAGCCTTGAAAGCCTTGAAAGCCTTTAAAGCCTATAAAGATTTTTGAAAGAATGTTGTTAATTTAAGCATAAAGCCTACACAGAGATTAGGCAAACTTTTAGAAGTTCTTTCAACTACTTATTTTATAACTACTGAACAACAGAGATAAAATTAACCTAACATAAGAATGAATGTTGGTCGCTGCTGGGACCAGTTGAACTAATGCTCACATCAGCTTTAGGAAAACTTAAGTTCTCTAGGATCATACAGGATGATAATTATGGGAGAACTGAGCTATGTTTTCTT
Source organism: Felis catus (assembly GCF_018350175.1). NCBI lineage: Eukaryota > Metazoa > Chordata > Mammalia > Carnivora > Felidae > Felis > Felis catus. The sequence goes on along the minus strand of NC_058368.1, from coordinate 214,106,681 downwards.
CAGACCATAGTTTGTGGCTTAGAAAATCCTCTGAACGTTCATTATGGGAGGTATATTTGATGAGCAATTAGCTGATTCAGTAAAGTAAAGCTCAAGAGTCAGTTCAAGGAAATGACTTCCTTAGCAATTTCCTCATAGTACACTTAAATGTCTTTTATCAAGCAGCTATGGTAGTATAACACTGTACCACATGCCAAGTTATATTTTGCTACATTTTCTTATAACACATGATATTTATACTACCTACAATCTATACTATTACAGATTTGACTTGTACTTATTCTTGTATCATAGGTGTTTTTAAAATATATCTATCTCCCCTATGTGGTTATAATTTGCTTCAGTATAAAGGCTATCTATAATCATCTTTATGTCACCTATTACATCCGTATAGTGTTTGAGTATTGTGGATGACATCTACGTTTGCATAAATAAATGATTTGATAAAGTATTTTTAATACATCCCTTTCCATTTCTGAATTTCGCATCCACAGGTATCATCAAGACAGCTTTGCTCAACATGGATCGAGAAAACAGAGAGCAGTACCAAGTGGTGATTCAAGCCAAGGATATGGGTGGCCAGATGGGGGGATTATCTGGGACCACCACAGTGAACATCACGCTAACTGATGTCAACGACAACCCTCCCCGGTTTCCCCAGAGTAGGAACATTTGATTGAATGAATTTCTTCAGTGCACTTTTATAAAACTCTAACTTTAAGAATGATATTTATTTTCCATTGTTATTAATTATCAATATTAATGAACTTAGGAATAACCATACTTTTAGTAGTTGAATGATTTATAATATGGTGATAGTTGTAAAGGTAACACCATTGTTTTATTTTTCCTTATTAAAAAGACTACCACAGACATAAATTTGCTTGCGCAGAACATATGTATACAAGCATGCTCCTATTTGTAAGAAAAAAATTGACTATGTTTTGTGAATTTAATCAGTCATTTAATCTCTTTTAAATCCCCACAAAGCTTTATAAGGGAGGATTTATCATTTAACTGTTTCTAAAAATACAACTGGGGAAATAACCATGTACTTAATCCATTTGTAATCATAAATAGTTTTCTATATTATGGTTAATTGAGATACCAAAAAAATCATCACTATAATCATTAACTCTCATGGCTAGATAGGAAAAAAAGAAGGAAAAACAAATTCTTAAATGCCTACTTTGTATCAAGCAATATACTAGAGCCCTTCATACAAAGCTTTTGCAAGAGGGTACTGGTTTTAATGTAATTTTTCTTCCAAGAACAAAATTCTTTTCTGACCATGATCTAAGAAAACTACCTAACTCCTGTCTTCCAGGAGAAAATAGCTGCCCACCATTAAAAAGAAAGCCCACCTTACCCAATCATGGCATATCTTTCCCAATGCTGGTCACCTCACATGGGCTTCTTTTATAATAGAGATACACATGGATCAACCAGAACTGTTACATTTTCTTTAATTTTTTTCAAGTATTTACTCATAGCTAAATGCAAAAAAAAAAAAAAAAAAAACTAATTTCTGATGTAACGGGTAGAAGATAGGTTTTACTGGCCCTAAATTTTTTTCCCACAGACGCCTGAAATGACAATATCAAAATTAGCAATACTTCGCCCCAAAACCTCCTTTTCAATATGGGAATTCCCTGGGGAAGGATAACAAAAGGATTCAGCAGCACTTAAATACCACAGGGACCCTACCTCACTTTGCTCTCTCCGTGGATAGCTTGGGATCATTACTGAATACTATACCAAAGCACAGGAGAGAAGAATAGCTCTAGAGGAAAAACTTGGCTTGTTTATCATTTTGCCAAGGATGAGCCCAACACTTAATGGGCTATGATTGAATATGACTGAATGACTATATTTTAGTGATATTTAGCGATATTTAGTCATAGTCTTTTTTTTTCCAAAATAATTTGCACAGATGGTTGGCAAAATGTAATGGGTGAGAGTAAAATGAGTTTTGTTCTGACACTTTTTTGTCGTTATTGTCCTAAGTACATGCTAGTCTGGCGGATCTAAATTGAAAGCCACATGCAGTCTCCTTAAACTAATTTTGCAACATGAGGACATCGGGAAAGTGTACATTTATGAAATATAGGTTTTAAATCAACAACACAAATACAAGAATGGGAGAAACCTACGCACAGAAAAAGTACTGTAATGAAATTTAAAAGAAAGATTACTTAAAGAAACTATTAGGAGCTTTCTCTCTCAATGTGTCCATCTGTATCCCTAACCGCAGCCAGACCAGCTCCATGTATGGGTGAGAGTGTCTACTTGGATACATTCTCCAGATCGCTGTCATTTATTTTCACCTTCAGTTATTATTAGCAAAGACACAAAGAACCCTTTTAAGAAATACCTCGTAATTGGCTTAAAGTCATAGTTCAGGTTAAACTCTTTTCCGTTCTTCCTGCTAGATTAGTTAACAGGGGCTTGAAACCTTCTGCACCCTTCTCTAGCAGCTTAGTCTTTCTCGCCATCATACCATGAACCTGGAGACCTATTTACAGGACAAGAAAAGTGTTCTCCATTTGCAAAGAGACGGGTCATGACAGAAGAAATATTCTTAGCAATCATGAAAGTAAGGATGTAAGGAGAATAGAGCGCCATTAATTATTGCAAGGAAAGTACAAACCTGCCTGCATCCCTAGTAATGTCTGAAAGAACTGTTAGAAAATGGGGTTTGTCTTTATTGTGATAGAGTATCCTTCATCTGTGTGTGACTTATATCTGTCTGGTGATTAATAGGTACATACCAGTTTAAAACCCCTGAATCTTCTCCACCGGGTACACCAATTGGCAGGATCAAAGCCAGCGACGCTGACATGGGAGAAAACGCCGAAATTGAGTACAGCATTACAGAGGGAGAAGGGCTGGACATGTTCGATGTCGTCACCGACCAAGAAACTCAGGAAGGAGTTATTACTGTCAAAAAGGTAATGCCGTTTGTTAAATACCATACAAACGAGCACATTCACTTCTCTCTAGTCCTCGAGTAACTGAGACAATTATATCTCACATGAACATGCCTCTAGATTCTTGTTTTACTAATTATTTTTTTTTAATGCCAAGTCTAATGGTTGGCTTTTAGAGGTCCTCAATAATCTGATTCATTCATTCATTTCATGCTTTTAATAAATTTTTATTAAGAACCTCCTAATAAGTAAATAAATGATAGAAATAAATGGTGTACATTAAAGTACATAAAGTAAATATAGTCAATGAATAATAGACAGTGTTAGGCACTCTTCAAGACGCGGGAGGTGCAATGGTAACATTCAACAGAATGGTGTCCGCTCTCACGGAACTGCCAATCTAAAGGAGAAAACAGACAAGGAAGCAAATAAACAAAACAAATGTGTAACTAAATTCTGATACATGCTTTGAAGGAAAAGAGTAATGCAAGCAGTGATAAAGGTAGCCTGAATTAAAGACAGGATATAAAAAGACCACAGAAATAAATTAAATAACACAAATCTCCCATGAGCTGTTTAGCTACTTTTTGGAACACAATAATAAATTTTTTATATTTCTGAATTCCAATTTTTGTCCTATGTACTTATTCACTATTTACCCCCCCCCCCAAATTGTCTAGCATCACAGAGCAGTACACAGAAGTGTGGCAAAAATTTAAAGCCAATAAACTGTGTGCTTCAAAGCTAAAAATTGTTATTTTTGGTGAGTTTTTTAAATAACTGCATTTTTATCATGTATGATATAACATTTTCTCTCTCCTTTAGCATACTTGCTGGTAAAAATAAGCACAGGTAGATGTAAATAGCAAGAAAATCCTTTCCTCTTAAGCTTTGAATTACATGTCTTAATACCTGGAAACACAATAAAACATGTTTAAGCGACATCCAGACCAATGTTTTATACTATAATATAATTAGGAAGCCCATTAGTGTGCATTAACCTTTTTAATTTTCTTAGTGCCTTATCAGATTCAAACTGAAATTTTGCCTAGCCGACTAAATCACTTTCACTAATGTCTTGATTAATTGTGTTTCTAGTGAGCCTTGTCATATCATCATCTAAAACTAAAAGTCAGCAATAAGCATTTGGGTTCACTATGTCTCCAGAAGCAGAGATACTTTTTCTAAAGACCTCTGACAACAATGATCATTACTTTCGTTGGCAAGTAATTAGCCCAATGCCCTTATCAGGATATCACTTGGAATATTTTATCAACTCATGCACATGCAAAAAAAAAAACATATTAAATCTATTTTATCTGAATGAGGAAGAGGAAGTCATGATGCAAACTTGTGGTTCTCAATTCTGGCTGCACATTAGAATCACTGGGGGAGGTATTTAAAAGTATAGATTCCCACCCCCACCTCAGATATTTTGGTTTAATGATCCAGGGTGGGGTCCAGATACTGGCAAATTTTTTTTAAAAAAAGTTTTTTTAATGTTTATTCATTTTTTAGAGACAGAGAGAGACAGAGCGTGAGGGGGGTGGAGGGGAAGAGATAGAGGGAGACACAGACTCTGAAGCAGGCTTCAGACTCTGAGGTGTCAGCACAGAGCCTGACATGGGGCTCAAACTCACAAACCGTGAGATCATGACCTGAGCTGAAGTTGGAAGCCTAACCAACTGAGCCACCCAGGTGCCCCAATACCAGCAAATTGTAAACACTCATTAAGTATTCAATCAAAGTCAGATTTGCCAATTTGCCCCTAACATGGCTCCCTCTAGTCAAATACAAGAATTGTCTTTACAGGGGGTCCTTTTTTATACAAGACTCCTGCTTCCAGGTTCTCTTCCCTGTCCGTTATACCTTGCACCCTTGCACCCACTTTCAAGGCAATAGTGGGCATGGTTTCAGCCCACAATTTTCATCAGGATGGTGTGGCATCTCATGCCTTTGCCCAATATCACACTGTGTGGTGATGTCTCTAAGCAATATAACCACATTCACTACCCATGATTTGCACTAAAAATGCTTTATGTCTCGTCTTTCTGTGTCTTGGCTGCTTTAAATATGTCTCTTCTCCCTACCCACCCCAAGGTCTTGGACTTTGAAAAGAAGAAAGTATACACCCTCAAAGTGGAAGCCTCCAATCCTCATGTTGAACCTCGCTTTCTCTACCTGGGTCCATTCAAAGATGCAGCTACGGTCAGAATCATGGTGGAAGATGTGGATGAGCCTCCTGTCTTCAGCAAACTGGCCTACATCCTACAAATAAGAGAAGATGCTCAGATAAACACAACCATAGGCTCAGTCACAGCCCAAGATCCTGATGCTGCCAGGAATCCTGTCAAGTAAGCACACTTCTGAGACATGTCTTTTTCATAAACTTCAGTCGATTGCTATTCAAGTATCACCTGCAAGTTAGAAAATTAATGCTTTCTTCCAATTAGATATTTGTATCTTCCTGAAAAACGACTCTAAACAGCATCTTTACTCTCCTTGCTCAACAATTGTTTTAGTAGCAGCGTAAGCCTAAAAAAAACCCACAAAATTTGGGGGGGGGGGGACACAAAATGATCTATAGGAGCTTACTGCTTACATGAAAATGGTATAAGGTAATAGAACAGAATGGCCTGGAATTTTTCTTGAAGGTCTTAGATTTGTCAAACAGTGGCATGGAGAGAGCATTGTGATTTTTAATAAACAAGACACCGGGCCAACAGTCTGTTTTTCAAGTGTGGAAGAATCTATCCTGTAACACTTAGAGGCAGAATTACGCTCCATTTGGATGTGTAATTATTTTCATTTTCAGACATGGATAAAAATAAGAATCATTTCATGATATATGTCTGTGAAATCCTGGGGAAATTAATAGAGCTGAATCCTAATTTATACTATGTAAGCAAGCTCTATTTTCCCTATACATTCCTAATACCTTAGCTGTAAATCATGCTGCAAGAAAACCTCATTGCTCTTTGAAATCACAGATGCTTCAGTATTCTAGAATTTTATCATGAAGGCACTGGAGTCAACAACTTCCAGGCTTTAGTCAGTAGCTTACTTGACTAGATGAGAAAACTGCTAAATAAGAATATTATTGTGTAAATTATCCCCTGTAAAAAAAAAAAAAAAAAAGTAAGTAGACTAGAGGAACTCTTGCCAGTGAGCCCACAGATATATTCTGATCAGGGTACTTGCCTTATGCCAGGCATGTTCTAGGCTTTAGAGATACAATAGAGAACAACATCAAGTCCTAATCTCACTAAGCTTACATTTTAATTGGGGAAGACAGAAATAGGCAAACAACAAATATGTAATATTTCAAGTGAAATACATTGTAAGCAGTAAAATAAGGCAGAATATGGAAACAAAGAGGATCTGGCGTACTATTTTAGATAGCATGGTCAGGCTTGCCCTTGGTAGGAAATCATTTGAGTAAGGATTTGATTGAAATGAAAGGATGAACCATGGTGAATCTGGGAGGAGAATGTCCAAAGAAGAGGGGGAAATGAGGGTAAGGTCTGATACCAGAGCTTGCTTGGCACGAAGAGGAGTAGCAAGGAAGCTTACAAAGCTAGAAGAAAGTGAGCAAGGTGGGGAGTGGTTGGGAAGGTCTGAGGCAACAGGAGGTTTGGTAGGTGGTAAGTGTGGCAGGTCCTAGGGACATCTGAAGGTATTGGTAAAGACTGAGTTCTATTCTGATTGAGGTAGGAAACCACTGCAAAGCTTTGAATAGGAGTATTACCTAATCTAAACCTAATTTTTAAAGAGGATCACACTGACTGCTGCATGAAAAATATTACCGCAGATAAAAGATTTTGAGGTTCTAAGGCATTTTCTAACTTTTCAACCATGAGCCCTTTGTTCAAATGAAACCTGATAGCAAGTCCCACATCTAAACACAAAAATGCACTGACTTACTTTCAGGGAATAGTTTTAAATCATTGGGAAAATAGACTCTGTTGTTTTGTCATCCTACTGGAATAGACTCCTTGAATTGGACTATGGTCAACCCAAAGTAGCCACATGTAAGCTCCATGGATCAAGTGTTCTATATACATTTCATATTATTAATAAGGAAAATGAATGATGGCCTTTGCTTGTATAACACAGATAATTTTAAGTACTTTCACAACTATTCTGTCACTTGGAGTTTGTCCTAACTGTGTAAGGAAAAAAATCTCAGCAAGTCAATGTCAAGACTAATTTAAAAGTGTTAATGCTGGAAGTTTATATAAATATGAGCTTTGTTACCTCTTTGATCATTCAACATGTTTTTAATTGAAAGAGATAATGTCTCCTGGGAATTTAGGCTGCATTTTTATGTCTATTTCACTTTTTATAATGAATACCATTTTAACTCACTGCATTATTTTATGTTTTATTAAAGGAAGTAGCTAGCTTGTCAGACTGGGTTGGCTGTCAGCTAATTTTAAAGTTTTCTATGCCAGCCTTTTCTTGGTACATATGGATTTCATATATAGATATAGATTTAAGGATAAAAATACCAATAAGGATAAAGTAAGGATATATTGGTATATAAATGCATATTCCAATAAGTCCTTTTATAGGATAAAATTGATTCTTATATTGGGAAAGTATATCCACACATAGTTTTTGGTTATCCAAGATGTAAATATTGAACAACTAGGTGCTAGACAATGTTACGTACACAATTAATACTAGAGATCTCCTCCCCCAAACATTGATTTATCATTATGCAGATACAAGTTTTTAATTATTTAATTACATAAAATAATTTTCTTCCAATAACTGTATCAGAAATGCCCCTTGACTTCCATGAAAGGGTATTATAAAATGTCACTCTGAATAGATATTATGAAAAATCTACCTGCAAACATACTTCCTTTCCTAACCTAAAATCTCCCTGACTTGAGAGGATACATTAGAAGACAAATTATTGAATCACAGAATATAATAAATTTGGGGGGGAGAGCTACCTAGCAAAATAATCTGCTATAATCATGTTAAGATTGATTACCTTGTTCCTTATCTGTTATGACTACAATTAATATGACTGGACAGTAAATATATTAGATATAAATTGAAATTACTTTGGAAAAAAAAACAACAAACAAATAAGGGTTCATGTGCAAACATCATTCCTAAATAATGTAGAAATCTGAGGTTTCCTATTACTTTTTAAATCTCCCAATTAAGGAGGAAACTCATATACAGTTTTGGTATTTAAATAGTTACTTTCTCTTTGGTATTTAAATAGTTACTGCCTCCAACTAACAATTCTTCACCCTGTACCCTTTATTTCAAAGACTTGACTGGAAAATATTGCTTGTAAAACTTAAAAGTATAGCAGGAAGAAAACAAATAACAAGAAAAGATTACTGCTGTATATAATTGCAAGAGCTTATAAGGACAATAAGCGGTGCATCTTAAGCTCAATTTTTTCATGAAGGAAAAAACATAGGCAAAAAATGTAGGCAATGATTAAAGTTCTTAAAGAGTCTATGAATACTGAAATTTCCTTTTTGGGAAATTAATTATGTGCTATAAATATTTGTCATTCTCAAATTAAAAATGAAGGCAGGTGATCAAGTTCAATGCTGTTGCCTAAATTCTTAATAAACATTGATTCATGACACAAATTGCAAAAATAAGAACTGTTTCATCTGTAAGAGATGAACACTTAATAATAAAATATTAGGTTTATATAAACTAAAATTAAAATTCTGAGGTGGCCTGAGATACAGATATAGAGATAGAGATAGATATAGAGATATAGAAAGGTATATAGCTTTTTTGAACTTCATTAATTCTCTTTAATATCAGGTTTAAATAGCCTACAATAATCAAATATCTACTTTATTTAGACCCCTAATAGATGACAAAAATATATTTTACTAAGGTAATTCACCAGTTCTATATTAAAGCAAAATAATCAATTGAAACAGAAACTACAAGTTAGTAACAAGAGTTTATTTTTCTTGGAGCATTCATAATAATTCTACATGTGTATGAGTAGCTAGGTCATTTACTTAATTGTATTTCTACTGAGCCAACATTCAGAATCTAGCTGAAATGGGCAATTCTTTCCCCTAATGACCTTAACATATAAACTCTCTTCTGAGTTTTCTCTTTAATATCCCATACATAAAACAGAGTACATACATATTTCCCCATATATAGCTATTCCCAAAACTAGTAATAAATTTATAAAGAAGATAACATTTCTCAAAATTTACTAGTCTTCCATCAATTTCAGTGTTGAGAAAACTCTGTCCTTTAATTTCTTTTTTTTTTAATTTTTTTTTCAACGTTTATTTATTTTTGGGACAGAGAGAGACAGAGCATGAACGGGGGAGGGGCAGAGAGGGAGACACAGAATCGGAAACAGGCTCCAGGCTCTGAGCCATCAGCCCAGAGCCTGACGCGGGGCTCGAACTCACGGACCGCGAGATCGTGACCTGGCTGAAGTCGGACGCTTAACCGACTGCGCCACCCAGGCGCCCTGTCCTTTAATTTCTAAGATACCTCTTGGTTTTCATTGAATTCTCTTAACTCCTTAAATAGTTATCAAGTTCCTACTCGGCTCTGGGACTGTTCTGGGCACTGTTCTGGGCACTGTGAGTCTTCATTCTCCCATCATCTTTTTTTTTATGTTTATTTATTTTTGAGAGAGAGAGACAGAGCATGAGTGGGGAAGGGGGAGAGAGGGAGGAAGACACAGAATCCAAAGCAGGCTCTAGGCTCCGAGCTGTCAGCACAGAGCCGGATGCGGGGCTCGAACCCACAAACTGTGAGATCATGACCTGAGCTGAAGTCAGACGCGTAACCGACTGAGCCACCCGAGTGCCCCCTTCCATCATCTATTAAGTGATTCTGTCCTTAATATTTTTCTCCCTTCACTGGACCTTCTCTTCCTAGACAATTGAACAGGAAATCTAAGTTTCAATCTAGCCCTTTTGCTTCCCAAACTTTCCTTGGGCATCTCAGCTTCAATATCAAAACTGGAGCTTATGATCTTCCCCAAATCCTGTTCTTCTCTTGTACCAGCTGGGACAGCACCAGCCAACCATTCTCCTCAATTCAACCAGCAATCTTTATTAAACATGATTTGGATTAAAATCCACTGGTATATTCACATTGTTCTTAGGACAAATCCCAAATCCTTGCCGTGGCCAGCCCATTCTTCTGCAGTCCAGCCTCTGATTCTCTCCCCAATTTCATCTTTCTCCCTTTCCTACCTCACTAACTGCAGCCACACTAGCCATTTTTTGCTTCTTTCAACATAATGATTTTAAAATAAAATGGATAATAGAAAACTAGACAAATAGCCCTACTTATGTACATGAACACACACATATACATTAAAGTTCTAAGATTAGAGTTAAAATGTATTAATATACAAACTAGATACAAATTACATATAAAAAAAACTTCATTGTTGATTTTCAAACTCATGCAACTTGTCTAATGGGTTTACATTAGTATCTCAATTGTAAAGAATTAATTTGCCAGAATGTTTTACTTAATATTAAGTTATAGATATTCAGATATGTGCTACAAGGTAGAAAAAATTCATGTAACAGACATTCTTGGAATAGTTGCAGGGTGTGAGAATAACAAATACAACAAGGACCTTTCTAGCATTGTATGGGGACAGATGGTACACTTGTGGTGAGCACAGCATAACATATAGACTTGCCAAACATTATGTTGTATACCTGAAACTAATGTAACAGTGTGTGTCAACTATCATTCGATAAAAAGAGAAGAAAAGAAAACCATTCTAAATTCTGCTCTGCATTTTTAGGTATTCTGTTGATCGACACACAGATATGGACAGAATATTCAACATTGATTCTGGAAATGGTTCAATTTTTACGTCGAAACTTCTTGACCGAGAAACATTGCTGTGGCACAACATTACAGTAATAGCAACAGAGATCAGTAAGTCTAACCTCACAGAGCGACTGTCCCCAATTGATGGAGTGAGTGTCCCAGCAAGGGCTGGTGAAGCAACGCTGAAATTAGTCACCATGTACTGATATCCTATTCGATACCTGTTGAGGGAAAGAGCCCTGTAATGATTTGTAGTGATGTTTCTTCTAGGCATGTGCTCATTCATTCACAAATGCAGAGGCAACTGTGGATGTTATGTAGTTCAGAAATAATAACATGAGAATGTACCTCTCAGATGAGGTTGAATTGGTACATATGGGATTCAATTCCAAAAAGCTTTATAAATCAGAACATTACAGAAGCAGCTGAAAAAATGAACTCATGGTTAGGATTGGTGGGGAGGAGAATCAAGTATATTAAAAACTGTAGGCATTACTTAGAAATATCTCAGATATCTATCTCCTGGCTTTCTACAGAATTTCTACTTCAAAATCATTACCGAAGTAAGAGATACAAATTTTAGCTTTTCCATTGTACACCAAAGTGAGCAATCCAAACCACCAAGTAATCAATAAAATGTTTAGAGTGAATTTTATGGAAGTCACCATGAAATTAAAGGCAAAGAAAAATAATGCCAAATGAATGCTTCAAATAAAATGATTATACACAGTGAAAATTTTGTAATGTAAACACAATGTGTAGGCCTAAGTACATGAAGGAAAAAGTATTTTTAAAATAACATTTAAATGTTTAAAAATAGGCTTCTAAATTATAGCTCATTTTTTGGTTTTTGTTTTTGATTTTAAAAGTTCAAACATTTTTAGCTCAGTTGGGTATCTGGTGTGAAATATTCCATGTCTAGTGGTATATTACAGTAGTTTTCTTTGTCAACGTAACTCATGAGATTTGAAATGGCTGAAGGATATTGAATAGAATAATAAATAACCAATATGGGCAAAATGAAGCATTGCCTTGTGATAATGTTAAGAACTCTTAATTAAAAATTTGTTAGGTAGGAATATGCTCTTCAGAATTTATGTGGAGGGACTAATGCAGATACCAATGGCAGAGCATACTTAAAGCTTTAAAATTACAAAATTATTTTTTGCACTGAAAAGGACCACTTTTTATAACATCATGAAATTTTATTTTTTACTGAAGTAGTCATTTCATGCATATTTTAAGCTTTGTGCCTAATTTTTTTAAGATTTAATGTTTCTGTGATATATTTGAAAGTACTTACTAGTGATAAAGACCTTTTAAGACTTCATCTTTGGCAATTCTAACTTTGGAAGACTAATGTAGGAAACATTTTAGATGCAAAGGAACTTAAGAATCTTATTGTCTAAACTTCTTGACTATCTTTGATGCAACAGAAGCCCAGAGCTTATGTGAAACCAGCCCACTCCCATTCCAGGGCCTTGGCATTTACTGTTCCCTCCCTCTGGAGAGCTGGAAATATTCACGTAGCTTAATTCTTTTTATTTGTGTCTCTGTACAAATGGCATCTCATGAGATGAGACTGAGTGGTTATCCCATGCAAAGTATCACCTCCATCTCTCTCCAATCCCTTTCCCTGTTTAATTTCTCCATAGCATGTACCATTTCACAGTTTGTCTGCCCCCATTAGAATAAAACTTAGCATGCAGGATTTTTGTGATGTTCCCCATGTGTCCCAGCACCCCAACTAGTGGCTGGCACATATGAAAAATTAGATGGTCACTAAATATTTATGAAGCGAACAAACAGATACATAAGTGAAGTGAATGAAGAGGGCTGAGTTCAGTGGTTCTAACTCCTGATTCTTAGACCAGGAATCTGTCTTCCACACTACCCCAGATACTTCACTTGTCCCTGGTTGTCAAACATGGGTGCGGCTCTCTCACTATCCTAGGTGAATGGTCTGGGCTTGGAGTCAGACAGACCCAAGTTTAAATCAAGGCTCTACTTCTCACTCATTGTCTCTGTAAAGATGGACAAATTACCTAACATATCTGTGCATCAGTTTCCTCATCTATACAATAGGGGCAAAAACTGTATTTACAGAAAAGGTTGTAAGGATTAAATAAGATAATATAGCAAAATGCCAAGCACTATGGCTAGCTCTTATTCAGCACAAAAACTAACTAAGATGAAAACATCCTCTGGTTTCCTTGATCCCACCCCCACCCCCACCCCCAGCCCCCTGGCTCTTTCTTTTGTCCAAATGTTTTCCCATCTCCCTGCTTCTTTGGCTTCCCTTAAAATCTGCCTCTCAACTGCCTTTCCTGGATAAAGTTTTTCTTTATTTTTGTGTTATTCTGGGGGTTGGTATACAGTTGCCCTATATCAACACAAGTAGCTTTATCTCCTAGGTATTTCCAGCAGGTGTATCCAACTCCAGAAGCATTCTCTTTTGTGACTAATTCTTTTTTGTGACTAAGTTGGTACACAGTGCCTTGTGGTACTCAGAGCAGCCTTGGGGAATCTGTGTATGAATGAGAAAGGAGTGAGTGACTGTTGTCTAAAGGGGGTTGACAATCGACATATAAATGCCTATTCCCTTCTTTTTGGCATGTTGCAGATAATCCAAAGCAAAGCAGCCGAGTCCCTCTATATATTAAAGTTCTAGATGTCAATGACAATGCCCCGGAATTTGCTGAATTCTATGAAACCTTTGTCTGTGAAAAGGCAAAAGCAGATCAGGTGAGTTTCATCAGAAAGTAAATTAATTTAGTCAGATTGATTTAGATCTTCTAATAACTCAGACGATACACAGAGCTGAGGGCCAGGTTTGAATTAAGTATGAAGTAAATGCTAACAAAATTAATACTATAAATAAGAACAGAATGAATGTTTAACTTGCATAAGAGAACAAGCAGTTTTTAAGAACTGAAAGTTCATCATTCTCAAAGACTGATGTGGATTCAAATCAGTCCTGAGTTTTCATTAAAATAGATTAGTCACAGCTTTATTTGAAAAATCTTAATTGGTGAGCAGATACTTTTAATTACCATGTGTACAGAGAGGAAAGCGATAACTACGACATATTTTACAATTGCCTATAATTCATAGTTCCACTTACTTATATTGCCCATCTGTACAAGTAATACACATTCGTGCATGTTTTCCTGTTTTACACATTTGTCCCCACCTGAAATAGGTCTTTTCTACCAATGGTATAAAATTATGTTACAGTTTGTCGAAACAGCGGTACACTGTTAAAATACATGTTAGGGCAGGAAGTTGAAGTTGTGTTTTATGTACAAACTTTCTTTTTAGTTTTTATGCAAGTTGATGGTTTATGTATATGTCAAGACTGCATTTCTAAACAGGCTGTTGTACAGAGTGCCCAAAGTTTTTTAGTTGAAATGCTGTGGTAGATCACTGTGATATTTTATAGTTTTGTATCACTCTAGGGCAGTGTTTGCCAACCCAAGTGATTTTGCCCCCAGGGGACATTTTTTGATTGTCACAAAAAGGAGGGTGTCACTGGTATGTAGTGGGAGGAGACCAGGCTTCCTATTAAACATCCTACATACAGTGCCCAGGATAGCCCCAAAACAAAGTGTTATTTTGGGCTCTATTTCCAACCCATCATTTCATTGCATAGAGTGGACTCACTGTAAATTTTCTAGAGACTATCGTTTTTAAATTAAAATCAGAAATCATTTAGTCAAGCAATTTACTGCAACACTGTAAGGAATGCTTTTGAGTTACCAAAACTTTATAGCAGCTTTATGGTTTTGATTTTAGTTGATTCAGACCCTACGAGCCATTGACAAAGACGACCCTTATAGTGGGCACCAATTCTCATTCTCTTTGGCCCCTGAAGCAACCAGTGGCTCAAACTTTACCATTCAAGACAACAAAGGTAAAGGAGCCCAAGTTACTTTCTCTGTCTATATATTTATATCTTTATCTCTATCTATCTACTGTCATCACAATTGTTGCAATCCATGACGTGATATGCCCATTAACATTGACTTTGCTTTCCGGTTCCAGATAACACAGCAGGAATCTTAACTCGGAAAAATGGCTATAATAGACACGAGATGAGCACCTATCTCCTGCCTGTGGTCATTTCAGACAACGACTACCCAGTCCAAAGCAGCACTGGGACAGTAACTGTCCGGGTCTGTGCATGTGACCACCATGGGAACATGCAGTCCTGCCATGCGGAGGCCCTCGTCCACCCCACGGGACTGAGCACAGGGGCTCTCATTGCCATCCTTCTGTGCATCGTGACCCTACTAGGTAAACTGCTTCTCCCTGCATCCTATCTCCCCATGAGAGGCACACACTGTTACTGTGACACTCTAGATTTATCCGCCTCCCCCATTAAGGCATACAGCCCGCTCTAGGTGAGTAGAGTTACATGCTGAGAATCTGTGTTGTTCAACCATGAACTAGTTTTTGTTTAAACATAGCTTTGGCGAATGAACAGATATGAAACTTGCCTATGTCTTTACCTACTCAGGGAATCATTCACCAAAGAAATCTCTTGTCTGTCAGACTGGGAATGAATCGCAGGCAGGATTTGAGGGCACTATATAAATAGGCCCTTTTCATTTCATTTGTTGTTTAATATCTAACCTGGCAAACACTGTTAAAATGTAAAGAGTAAGAGTCACCCAGTATGGAGGGTGTGATGATGGCCCTTTGTATGAAGGTAAAGTTTAAAGATCAGTGGGCAAGTGGAAAGAGAAATGTGATGACTTTTTCTCTCTCAAACGGGAAATAAAGAAGTGATTAAATTTTCTTCAACCCAGCCAACTTGCTTCGATCTACCCATTTAAATAACTACCTTCTTAGCATTGCTCCCCGAATGCCACATACACAATGTCTATTATTTCTCAGACTCTCAAAAATAAATAACTTCTATGACTGAGGAAGTAAATCTGGGACCTAAAAGAAATGAATGCAATCAAGGTGAAAATCAAGGTTTAGCAATGATTCAAAATGAAAGTTTCATCCCCAACAAATGAATTAAGCTCACAGGTTGAGCTCAAAACACTTTACAGACCGTTGCCTGTTGTGAACTAAGAAATCAAATGTTAGTTAACTCAGTCCTTCCAAAAATCAAAGCAAGCTCCCCTACACAAAGGGAAGAAAGGGAAGAAGTGTCAACCTGGATTGCGGTGGGGGGGGGGGGGGGGGAGGGGAGGGTACTTTTTCAAAAAAAAAAACCTGACAATTTGGTGACTTTGAGAGAAGGAAAGAAGAAAGAGTAAAGACCTACATTTTTCCAAGAAGAGAATGCCTAGGGATCCCTGCTCAAGAACTTCACATTTCATATCATTTTGCTAATTATAACAGAAGTCTTGAAACTTAACTACAGAGCTGTGATTCTCTTTGTCAACGAAGATTTGGGGGAAGTATTTTAAGATATGAGGATAAATAAAAGCTGACAGTATGCAAAGACAAATCAGTGTTTCTAATGGTGTGAGTCTATAACAGTTGTTTTGGAAGAGAAGGATATGAATATTCTTTTTGATTAAAAAAAGTTATTTTTAGAAGGGCTGAATTGGCAGGGCTGTACTCAGGGAGAATTCCATGGACATTTTGTGGTCTGTAGAAAGAGAGCTGACTCTCATCTCATAGAAGTGATTTCTCCTTACCTTCATCATCTACCCATTTTCTCCTCCCCACTTTTTTCCTCACCTACTCCCTCTATTCTCCCTTTTCATTTCCTTCTCCAAAGAATTCACTGTCTCCTCGTTACTCCTAACTTGTTTCAGTGCTTCCTACAGCTGGTCTATTCTCTTTGGAATTCTGTACCCAATAAGACAGGAAATAAATGGGATTTAACCCTTCCTAGGCTAACACCATGGGCTATACACTGGGCAAGAGGCTTCACAACTGTTTTTCTCATTTAACCCTCAGAACCATCTGGTATGTATTTATCTGCATCTCAAATTAGAGTACTGAGGCTCTAAGATGTGCAGTCATGTAGCCGACTCACACAGCTAACAGGTGGTGGGACAAAGTACAAAACGCCGGTCTTCTCCCCCTGAGCCTCAGGGCTTCCACATTGCTCTCTACTTTCTCTGTGAGCTCACAGAATGTAAGGTAATTTCCAGGCTGAAAGAGCCCGAACTGAAAACGAGACCATTGAAGAAGGTGGAAACAAACCTCAGGTTTTGTAAGAGAAGGGAAGCCACAACGATAGAGGAGGAAACCTACAGTCAATAAAGTGGATCATGTGGCATCTCTTATTTTATTTACAAAAATAAAACAACAGGGGCTCCTGGGTGGCTCAGTCGGCTAAGCTTCCTACTTCAGCTCAGGTCACGATCTCATGGTTCGTGAGTTCAAGCCCCACATTGGGCTCTCTGCTGTCAGCACAGAGCCTGCTTCGGATCCTCTGTCTGTCTGTCTGTCTCCCTCTCTCTGTACTTCTCCTGTGCTCTTGCTCTCTCTCACTCTCTCTCAAAAATAAATAAACATAAAAAATAAAAATAAAAAAATAAAACGACACTGAAAACAACTACTACATCTCGTGTCTCTGTGGTGCTTTACAGTCTGCACAACTGTTACATTTATTAACTCATTCCTGACGACAGCACTGGCCACTGTGTTAGTGCCTCTCTTTTACAGAAGGAAACACACTTAAAAAGGTGAAATCATTTAAGTGAGCCTAAGCAGGCTGATTTCAAGTGCCTTGCTACCTTCTAGCTTTATGATGGGATTTGAACACAGGTTGGTCCAAGCATTCCCCACTCAAAATCTCACCACTATCCTCTGGCCTCAGGGGATTGAGAAAAGGGAAGAGGTCAGTCACTGGGAAGAAAGCTATTACTTTCTCAGAATGTATTTTTTTTTTGCTCCACATGCTTAGAACTCACATCTTCAGTTTATAAAAGTTAGCTTTGAGAAAGATCTCCTTTCCAAAATTTCTGTTCAGATGTACATTGGGCTAAGAAGAAAAGTACAGGCAGTCGTAGCTGTAGGAGAATTAGGCAGTGAATGAATGCCTCTGATTCACCAAATGTGCCCTCTCTCTTCCAGGCAATCGCACTTCTGGGTGTGCATAGGACTAAAATAAAAGATACAGATAACCTAAGCCGGGGAAGAATTAGGAAGTGATAAATGCCTGCTATCTTGCCTTAAATGGTGGCACAAACCATTGTACATACAGGTTTAATTCTTTCCAAGACAGTTGTCTTGATTCTATTCTCTAACCCCAGAGGCCATCCTCAGTTACAGTCCTTTGTTTTGCAAAACCTTGTCATTGGTCACACGGGAATCCGGAAAAAAGCGTAGACTATGAGCATGCCCTGCAATTTTCCACCCTCCCGCACCTCAGGGTAAAGTGAAGATATACAGAAGCCTCCAGGCTCCACGTGACAGGCCGTGCCCTCCTCCTCTCCTCTCCTGGGCCCCCTCAGGTGCAGCCATAGCGTCTCCAGGCTGTTTCTCAAATACTCTAGGCACCTTTGCACCCCAGCCTTTCTTCCAGCTCTGTCCCCCTCACCCGACAGCTCCTCAGATAATTAATTCCCCAGATCTTTGCTCAAATGTCACTCCTCTTAAACACACGGCCCCTCAATCATACACAGAAGTGCTCCTCATCCTCCTTTCTCTGATCAACTTTTTGTTTCCACTGCACATATCACCTTCTAATGATTTCCTTATTTATTAGACACATTATTTGTTTTTCAAGATCTCCATCCACCACCACAGCCACCTCTGCCCACCTCATTAGGACGGGGCTCTTGATCAATGTTTTTCATTGATAGTGTCTAGAACTATAGCTGGCACAAAGTAGGCACTACATAAATAGTTAGTAAAACGCCCTGAATGGCTGGGATGAATGAGGCAGGAGGATGCTGTCTGGCAGCAAACGACAATGTATACAGTTTTACAATCGCACGCTTGAAAATGGCAACACTGGATATCCTTCAGAAAAAGTCTATAATCAAAGCACGCTTTAACGCATGGTGATTAATAAGAGTGTTGGCTTTTTAGTTTGACCTGGATTTCAATTGTTTGTACATGTGACATCTCTAAACCTCAACTTCCTCTGTGTAAAATGGGGTTATAATGATGGTACTTACTTTGTAGGGCTGCTGTGATGATCAAATGAGATTCAGTATGTAAAGCACTTAGCACAGTGTTTGGCACATAGAACGCTCTCAGTAGATAACCAATTATTATTAATGCTATTAACACCTGAAATTTTAATATATAGAGACATGCGAATGCATGTATCCATCATTCTGTGTGTAGGTATCCATATCCACCAAAAGCCATTGTTCTGTAATTCTTACTACAGTAATTCAATTTTTATGACTCATAAAATCTGGACCATGTTATGGATGAGAAAATAAAAACACATTACTAGTACTTCTTGCAGTAAACAGCCCTGGACAAACCCAGTTTCGCAATGCAGTTTCTGCCCTGGATGGCTGCTTTCTCTCTAAGCTGTCGCTGTGTTTTTATTTTCCCACCCATATGTCCATTTGGAGATGTGTCTGTCTACAGGTAGCCAGCTGCGGAGAAACATCAGGGGTTATTTAAACACAATTCTTGCTTTGCCTCTAATTGGAGTTCAGAGGAAAAATCAAAAGGACAAACATTCCAGGCATCACACTTAACAGAATACTAACTCTGAAAGATTTTTTTTTTAAGTTCCCTCTTAAATGTGTTTATTTTATTTAGCTCAAACAGAAATAAGCTGGTGTGTGTCTTATCACCCACCCCCTTTCAAACCAGCTGGTGTTGAAGTCCAGAATGGCTTTCTGAATTGTATCTGGGTCTCTCCAGGTATTATCTGTAATAATATTTCTTATATGTAGAAAGGTATGCAGACATTCACATGCCTACTTTGGGTTTTAAACCAATTTTACACTTCTCTGAGAAAAAAAAAAAAGAAGAAGAAGAAGAAGAAGAAAAAGAAGGCAGAGTGCAAAAGTTATTTTAGACATGTAGTTATGCAAACCCTTCAACACATCCCGAAGGTGCCAGCCTTGTGCTTATAAGCAGTTTCAGAGCATTTCAGGTGTTCAGCATAATTTGCACTCTGATTGCTGTGCTCTCGCTGTGTTTGAGCTTTATTATTATTATTATTTTATTTTTTCCTTACCTTCAGACTAGCTCCCCGTTTCAAAGCGAAAGGGAACTACTGACAAAAATATGAAGGTGTTTTATCCTCTACTTAAATTGTAACTTTCTTTCAAATATTCTCCTCCGCTTTTGGGGGGTCCCCGGTTTGATCACGCGTGGAGGCAAGCGCAACCTTCAAGGAATAAAAGTTGAGTCTGCAGTTTCCCGGAGAAGTTTTGAAACTTCACGTTGGAGCGCAGCGCTGCTTGCTGACATTAATTGGGCGGCAAATTAACTTCCCCTTCCCTTCTGCTTTGTCTCTGCTTCCAGTGACGGTGGTGCTGTTCGCAGCTTTGAGGCGGCAGCGGAAAAAAGAACCTTTGATCATTTCCAAAGAGGACATCAGAGACAACATTGTCAGTTACAACGACGAGGGTGGCGGAGAGGAGGACACCCAGGCCTTTGATATCGGCACCCTGAGGAACCCCGAAGCCATCGAGGACAGCAAATTACGCAGGGACATCGTGCCCGAGGCCCTTTTTCTGCCCCGACGGACTCCAGCCGCTCGAGACAACACCGACGTCCGGGATTTCATTAACCAAAGGTTGAAGGAGAACGACACGGACCCCACCGCGCCGCCCTACGACTCCTTGGCCACCTACGCCTACGAGGGCACCGGCTCGGTGGCCGAGTCGCTGAGCTCGCTGGACTCGGTGACCACGGATGGAGACCAAGACTACGACTACCTTAGCGACTGGGGCCCGCGGTTCAAAAAGCTCGCAGACATGTACGGAGGCGTGGACAGTGACAAAGACTCCTAATGCGTTGCCTTTGTCACCTCGCAGTCCGCCGCCCAAGGACCTGCAGTGGCGACGCCCGCCTCCGTGTCCACTGCTCCGCGAAGGCTTCTCGGTGGTGCCCGTTCCCGACGTCGACGGCTGCAGTCCGGGGGGACCCAACGCGAGGGACTTTTTTCTAGTACACTTTTATGAGCTTCCAAGAGGCAAAGGTTTATTTTTTAGAGCATCCAGTTATCCATGTCGGTCAGCCCCCCAGGCCCCGTGCTGGAAGAGAGAACCAGGAGTGGTATTTTCCCTTGCTCTCCTAGGGCGGGTTGGGAACACGCTCAGTGTCACTGGCCCGGCCTCCCTACCACACTCCATTGACTCAGGTCAGCTGACTGCTCTGGCTGTACATTTCACACGCTAATGAGATGAGGGACTGTGCTTTAACGATAAAAATATAGTTTTAGTGGGAAGAAATGAGGGAGGAACAACTGTGAGGTTGGTCCTGGTATATCCGCTTGCAAGGAGATTGATGGACTGTGTATATTGGGTGTGTTTTACGGGTGTGTCCCAAAGTATTTAAAATGGCATTTGCCTGTCCTATGTGTTCTTCAAGAACGTTTTCTGGCACCAGTGACTATTCAAAGCATCAAATCCACCAATGTTTTAAGATTCTGGGTCCTCTTTAGGACTAGAAACAAATCAAATGGTAATATTAAAAAACAACAAACAAAACATAATGATATCTCATTCCTGGCCACTAACTCATATTTTTTTTTATATATTAAACACACAAAAGTTTGCCCTTGCACCGTATAAAGAGAAAGGGAAAATAGCTAATGATGTCAACAAAGGAAATATTTAGCATATTTAAAGCTCGGGCCACCAAATGTACTACAGATCACTTAAAATTACTTCGACCATCAGTATCAGTAAACTAATCACAAGTAAGTCTAATTGTTTCAAATTCTCAAAGAAACTTTTCTGAGACAAATTTTAACTCCTTGTCTGTAGTTGTTGTCAGTATTATTCTAATATACTTGAAAGTAGCCGTGTGAAGTACAATTCATATTCTTGATGCTTCGTACACAATTAAGTTACATTAGTAAAGGTAGATTAGAAAAACTCAAATCCTGCCCTCAGAGTTTAATGGGGAAATGAGAGCCAGCCACACTTGAACCTGATAACTTGTCCTTCACATCTGGAAACATCTATATATTTATATGATGTGATATAGATATATTGTTGAGATCACAGTGAAAAACTACACATTACATGTTTGGAAGACACTTACGAAGGGAAAAATTTGGTTCCCTTCAACGAGAGTGTTTAAGATGGTATTAAAATGATAGTTGACATTCAAAAGCATTAATATTTTTCCATTGTTTTTAACTTCGTTGCTATGGCAACCCTGCCATCCTTGTCTTTGAACCAATGATAAAGTAATGGTCTCAAACTACAACAGAAAAGTAATGTACAATCCATCCAATCTATTATTTCTCTAATTATGCAATTAGCATCATAGTTATTATCCAGAGGACCCAACTGAACTGAACTAATCCTTTTGGCAGGTTCAAATCATTTATTTCATATGGCTGTTCTAATGATTTGTATCATTAGAATCTTACATTGTGCAGTCATCAGAAAATTCCAAAGTACTGTAATGAAAACATTGTTGTTTCAAAAACTTAGAAAAGAAAAAAAAAAAAACCCAGGCTCTGTATATATCTATATATCTATATATCTATATATATTATGTACTTAAGAATATGCTGACTTCAATTATTAGTCTTAGGGATTTATTTTCAATTAATGTTAATTTTCTACAGATAATCTTAATGTCATTTCCATTTGGAGATACTGTCATATTAGCACATACTTTCTATTTGGAACACACTGTTGTTTAGTTAAGTTTTAAATAAGCGTGTTACCCAGGAAGCAAAGACGGCACCCTTAAAATAAGAGAAATGTAGTCTTTTGGGTTACCCAATTAGAGTGAAAAGTTTTTTAACCATATTATTCCTTGTGTTTCCTGAATGGCTTCCTATTTTGTAATGGACTTCCCTGTATACTAACAAGTATTTCATGTTTTCAGGGTTTTCTTTTGCTAGTTCTTCACACACACACACACACACACACACACACACACACAGAGGAATGCAAACAAAATACTATGGGAGGGTTTCACTGTAATGAATATCATAGTCACAGTTAAGTGTTGAAAAAGATAGCTTAGTAAAGTTAATTAGTAAGAACTAGTTATTCATAGCAATAGAATACCACCTTAATCACATGACTTACTGTAAAATTAAAGAGCTCTCTGTCCTTATGTTTCATGTCATGTAATAAATTGTATCAAGAAAGATAGTCCTGTAAAAAAGAAAGTTATCATCAGAAGTCTTCCTTTTGAACTTTTGGGTTAATTGGAATGTCTGAGGGTTGACGCTAGCAACTTCCAATGTTTAACGGTAAGGTTTATTCTCTCCTCATAAGTGAAAGTAAGTAGTTCTGTAGTGGAATGTTTGAGATGTAATTGGCAGGTATATTATCCCACCTTGAAGACGGTACAGTGAACCAAGAACAAGTGAATATGACTAAATATTGAAATAACTGCTTAATCTCTTACCATAAAACCTGATGATGAAGTGACTCTCTAAGAAATTGGATAATTTAAGATTAGAGCTGAATATTTTAGTACTAGGGTCCTGTAAGTGTTCTCTGAAAATTAATACTCTCTGATGTCATGGAAATAATGAGAGCCATACTTCCATCATTCTGTGTGTGTCTCTCTTCCTTCCCACCAGGATACCGGGTCAAGGATCCCAGTGAACATAAATGATTACTAGAGGAAAAAAAAATTAGTTTTCAGCTCAGTTTTCAGAAAGTCTCTTTCCTGATAGTAGATGTCAGTGACAAGAAAGATGGCAGGAAAATGGGAAGAGGTAAAATTTAATATTTGCTTTGGTCACTGAGAAACTACAATTCATTCATTATAAGCAGATGACTTTTATGGATTGTTTCAAGGACATTGAGGCCCTTCTGAAAAATTTTTCCCCTCCATTCAAAGGGAAGAGTTTCTTCAAACCACTAAGATGTTCCCTAAAATAAGCTGGAATTTTTAAAATGTTAAGCTGCTGTGCATAAGTTTACAACCCCATCACTTCATGGCCACTTTCTGCTGAAAGGCCTAAACATTTGTCCCAAAATAAAAAATGAAATCAAATGGGGGAAGAGATGGTTCCATGGAATCATAAGTGAGGGATTCTAGGCACAGTGAATAAATGTTTTTTTACAGAGCTTTTTAGCCTTACAGTTCAGTTGCATAAAAGGAGTTTCAGATACAAATTGACTCCATTTTCAAATGGAACAAAACCTGGTGATTCAATTTTAACTCATTAAAAAAAAAAATTGGTTTAGTGTTCATTTTCAGCTCCAAAAAGTTGTACAAAAATTTCTTAAAAGTTGAATCTCTATCTTGGAAGCATCCAAATTTTGTGAATCCAAGTTAACTTTAGAATGTTTCCATTACTTTCATTTTTAAGTACATCAATATTAGATGTCCTGATTTGCTAAGCGAACCTTACATCAAATGCTTTGCCTTGAAATCAGTATTTCACTGAAGATAATAATATATAAACTATGAGTTAAGAATTCCTCAATTCTATAAACTTGAGGACCACAAAAGTATATAGATGAAAGGGAAGAACAGAGTTGATTCTTGGGCCCAAACTAAATATTTAAATCAGACACACCTAAATTAATTTTCCCTAGGAACCAAACCACCGAATAAATTATCTTACCCTACTCCCTAGTTTTGAAGCAATATAATTACTTTGGAAGAACGCTTTAGAAAGTCATGATTCCCCACTATTTTGAAAGGTATCCTCTAAAAAGGATCATTTTAGAGTAATTTCATTCTTTATGTTTTTGTCTAGATGAAGTCTTTTTTTTGAATTGTGACAGGGCCAATGCTTGACACAGCCAAGCATTTATATTTAACACTAAAACCCAGCCTCCTTTATCAGGTTATAAGAGTAGAAAGATTAAGACTTAGTACATGGATCCTCAGGAAGATGAACTATTTTCTCAAGTCTAACAAACAGCTTTCTTTTCCAGAGAATACAGAATTACAGAATGGTCTCCTTAAAAGTTCAGTGACTATTAGGTTTGCAGCATTTTTAATCTCCCTTTGGCATCTTTATGGAATAGTTTTCTAAAGGGGTAATTCTCTCTACTAAAAAATATCAGACCCTGACCGTATTCAGTGTGCAGAGGAATACCCTCTTATAAAGGAAATACGTTGACTCGCACACTTGTTAAAAGTTAATAAAGAAATAGCTCATTTTTAAAGCCAGAAGTTTATGGTCTCTGCATCGTCAATTTAACTTAAGCATTACTGAGACAATCTTTAATCTACTCCGCATTTTGTAATACCTTATTTATGATGCATTTTCATTTTTTAATTTGGGGGGAATGTTAGTCCGATAGATGAAAGTGCCAAAAGGAGGTCAAATGGAAACAAAGCCTATTACCCACTGTATTTCAGACAGGACCGAGGCACTTAGCCTGAGAGCCACTGGGTTATTAGATTAATTTCAAAAGAGCTTTTACAAGTTGCTTAATTCCATTTTTTTTTAAACCCATGGACCACAAACTCAAATTTCTCTTCAAATGGGGTTAATCTGACAAATGAGGCATGGACCCAGCGTTGTGGAAAAAGCATTCCGCTATAATGAGATCTTGGTCTTTCTTGCGAGACAGTGTTATTTATGTAAATATGTCTAGAGGCACCTTCTATAAGCTTTTAGTTTTCTATGATCTATTAGTTTAGTGTTTATTAAGGAATCAAATGTATAGAACTACTAGACATTCAGGGCGAATGCTGTGTAGCAAACCAACTTGTCTGCTCGAAAGAAACATAGGAACGCTTCAAAACCACCGTATTGTTTTGTTTGTGATTATTTTCATTGCTTTGAAAGTAAACTGCCTAAGAATAGGCCTTATAATAAATACTACGTGCGTCCTCAGTCGTACCAAGCTAAGGCGATTTGGCATTCTCCTACTGTGATTTGTGATTTTAAATCCAGAAAATAAAAGCTTTTTGGTATTGATTGTTTTTAATTAAAAATACTCCCAAGTATAAATTGAAGCTGATGCCACCCTTGAAGATTTGCTGGCTGGGATGCTCAGTCGATGGCTTTTCTCAGTATCATTGGTCCCTGGCAATGAGAACACCTGATGGAAACAACCCCTGCTCAGCTTTCATTCACATTTCTAGCTGGGGATATTTTCATAACTTCACAGTTTACATGAGAAAGTTTCCTGTGTTGGAAGGAGAGGTAAGACAATGACCTTACAGCTCAGTGTGGCCGCGCCTTTTGTTGTAGTCAAATGGCAAAAACACGCTCCTTGAAATGGCTTCTTTTATTTTCCTTTGTTTTCTTAGACGTATACATTTGAAAAGAATGCAATTTAAAAAGTGATTTCTCACAAAGAGTAAATATGCCTTTTGCAAATCAATTTTTGTAACAAGTTATTTATATGATATTACTTAATAAACTGTTTTTTTTCTAACTTGTTTTTTTTCAATTCTCTCAACCTATTGTTTTTAATCAGAGATTTCAAAACAATGTACATGCTGTTACACACTTTATATCTTTCTAAATCTGCTGTTTGAACCTCTCAAATAGCTAAGTAAAGCCAACTTGTTATACGATAATTAGCTTGTAAACAATAGTTTCTCCCAGCCAGCATTATACATCATTGGTACTGCCCTGCAGACTCCTTACTGCTGGGGCATCAAGAATTCTACTGTTATTTATGGAATTGCTGTATTAAGAAGAAAGCTGTTTATCCTCCTGGTAATTGCTTTAGATAAAGAAAGACAGTTCTATATTTTTGCCCATCCCAACTCTCCATCCTTTATTTCACTCCCATAGAAAAGCAATGTCTATGGATCTCTGATTTAAAAAAGAGCAAGAAAAAGCAAGAGCCAGGCCAGAGGGAAATAAGGATAAAATCCTTCCACCGTTCTGATACTATGAGTAAATAAAATGTTTTTAGCGTATTCAGAGCTATAATATTTCATATGCTGGTTCTTTTTTAAGCTGCCTCCTATTTCTATAGATGCTGTTTCATAATTTTTTCAGCTGAGAGAATTCATAGCTTTGCAAAGGAGATTTTCATTTATTCATTCATTGTTCAGTAGTAGGCAGTCCACTGTGTGCTATGAAATATTCGACAGTAAGCCAAATAAATATATTTTCCCTTCTCTCCAGAAGCTCATGGTCCAGGAGGAAGGGCTGCCATAAACTCAAAAGTATAGTATCCACCTGAAGGTGGCAGGAAGGTGTCTTCAGAGAGGTAGAGATACAAGTGTTCACTGAAAGGAGAAACTATTTCTGCCTGGCTGGAGGAGTGTGTGGGAGGTTTAGGAATTAGTAGTACTGAGATAAACGGAGATAAGAAACCAAAACGAATAGCAGGGGAAAGAAAGAAAAGAGGGATGTTTAAGCAATGCCATTGATCTCAGCTGAGACTCCCTGAAGGAGACCATGCTGGGAAAATTCACATGGTGCCAGCACACGGAGGATCATTAATACCATAGCAGCTGGTCTTGTGATTTTTTGTGATTTTTTTTTGCCATGTGGTTTAACGTTATTGGTGGGAAATAGAAACCCATGGAAAGGAATGATGGTATTAGAAACACACATTTTTGAAGGGCATGTACGTTGCACAGTAGTATGCACGGTGTACTAGAGCTAAGCCTCTCCCCTGCGCCCCCAGATCTTCATGACCCCAAGGCAAGCGGGGTCTGCAGGATCTGGGAAACTACCTTGACCTAAAGGTAACATAGGCAGGAAGGGCAGTGTGCTGTCACAAGGACCCAGTTCAGGAAGCAGATTCCTGCAAACGTTTAGACAGTCTAAGCCATTTCCCATCACCAAAACAAACCACTTCCCATAATAGTTACTAGTATGTATTAGAGTAATTCACTCTAGCTGCTGTAACAGACAAAATCCAAAGTCTCCATAAAGTTTGTCTCACTCTTACGGTGTTCAGGGTGGTGGTGAGCCTTTCTCCCTCTTGTAGGTATGCCATTTGGAGCATCCTGCCTCCAACGTTTAAAGTGGCCAGGGAGGAAAGTTTGCTGAATGATCATATGAGATGTCTCTAGGGGGGCAGGGCCTAGACATGGCCTATATCGTTTCTACTCATATCTCATTGGCCAGAACTCAGTCATATGGCCCCAAACTAACTGGACAGAGGCTGGGAGATGTAGACAGGCAAAGACTTGTGTTCCTGGTGATAACACTCTGGTGAGTGTAACTTACATGTAAGATATACTTAATATGTGTCTGCCACTTATAGGTTCAATGTCTGTCAATCTTGCAATATCATTCCCAATTCCCTCCAGTTTCAGTCATCATAATAAGCCACATCCCATAATAATCATGGGGTTGTTATCAAAAGCGCTAATAGGAAATCATCCACAAATTGAAACTTCATTTTGAAAACCTCTTTATTTTTTTAAATGTTTGTTTATTTATTTATTTACTTATTTTGAGAGAAACAGAGAGCAAGGGAGGGGCAGAGAGAGGACAGAGAGAGAATTCCAAGCAGGCTCCCTGCTGTCAGCACAAGAGAAGGACATGGGGCTCAATCTCATGAACCATGAGATCATGACCTGGGCCAAAATCAAGAATCAGATGCTTAACTGACTGAGCCACCCAGTTGCCCCTGGAAACCCCTCTAAAAGCTATTAGTCTGTCATTGCTGACTTCAGTGCCCATAGTAGATATTTCTAATTAATTGACTCATAGATCTCCCAGATGTAGCCTTAGAATCCCTAACAGGAATGCCCTAGTGGCCATCAACAATAGAATAATATGGACCTATTTGCTATCCCTAACCTAAGAGATTAAGTTCTCCAGTGGAAGACATATTTTTCTTTTTTCTTTCTTTTTTCAAAAATGTTTTTAATTTACTTTTGAGAGAGAGGGAGACAGAGAGAGAGAGAGAGAGAGAGAGAGAGAGAGAGAGAGGCAAAGAGAGAGAGAGAGAATGGGAGCAGGGAAGCAGCAGAGAGAGAGGGGGAGACACAGAATCTGAAGCAGGCTCAAGGTTCCAAGCTGTCAGCACAGGGCCCAACGCGGGGCTCAACCTCACAAACCATGGGATCGTGACCTGAGCCAAAGTCGGATGCTTAACTGACTGAGCCACCCAGGCACTCCAAGACTTATATTCTTTCATTTTAAGTTTTGTTGACTACCCACCACTGCCATTTGGAAAGAGCATTCTGATCCTCAGATTGTGAAAAATTTGGAATAATTAAGGAAGCTAAAAGGCTCAGCCTGCCATTATAATTAGCCTACATCTTTATTTCATAAATCTGAACCAACAAGCATGTATCTCTTTGTTGATTAATTTCAGCTTGGGGATGGGGGGTGCATCTCCCCTCAGCAATACTCCTGAACCTCTGCATTCATTCTGCAAAAGTCACATGAGAACCTGTGATAGGCCTAGCACAAACCAAGGTGATAGGGATACAGGGGTAAAAAGACAAGAGACACTCCCTGCTCTACACATACCCTTCTCTCGAGGACTGCCACGATTGTAATCTTGCATTATTAATCTTGGTTTGCCTGACTAAACATTTTGTGTATTGAATGACATCCTGATTCTTTAGATCACTTTTCTAGGTCTCATATTCCTGAATTCAATACTTTTCTAAATATGCTATGAATAGATATGGCTCTTTAAAAGAAGTAGATTGTCTCCTACTTCTGTCTATGATATACTTATTCCTTTTTTTAAATGTCTTTCTTGACATATTAGATCATCTTTATTGCTTCCTGAGCCATTTAGTCTCAAAAACTAAACTTTTAATGGCAAATATGTCTTGTTTGCACATTGGTAAGAAAATGTCTCCTTATAGTCAGTAAAGGATAGGTTTTATTAAAGCTTTTAACTTTGCTTAGCTGCCTGATAATAGTGCCTTACTTTTATATAGCACTTTAGAAAAAACTATTATATACATGACTTAATATAACTCCCACAAAAACCCTGCACAATAGGCTATACTATTCCCATTACACAAACAAACAAAGTGGGGTCATTTGTCCTGAGGTCCCATCACAGGAATTAGAACTAAAATCACTTCTTTTAACCCAGGTACTGCAAGACTACCACTGAACCCTACATCTTCCTCTTTGTATGCGTAGTCCCATCTCATCCATGTGAGAGAAATATTTATTGGGAGGGAAAAAGGATTCTTTTCTCCTTTCTACAAATTCAGATGAGGTTGGACTCTGCTGAGGGCTGTAGCCTCAAAGACATTCCTATCTGTAAGATCAGTCTAAATGGTCTATGAAAAAAAAAAAGGCTGAAAAGCAAAAATCTGCCTATTGACCCCAGTTATCCAACTGATTTCAATGATAAAATTAGAACAGTGTTCCCAAAGAAAAGTATTCCCAAGAAACATAAACATCCACCCAAGACAGCAAAAGCTTTGTTTATGTGATAATAATCTTGACAATATCGATAGTTCAGACATCAAATTGTGGTAAGCCCTCTGTTGGGAAGCAATGCCCTATAACAGGAGAGGGAAAAGGCAGGGAATGAGGATGTCCTGTTGCTCCTTAAGCAATTCAGATTTCATAACTGAATCAGGAGCTGTGGAGGAAGGAGGGAGACTTGCTCTGTCCACGAGCACCCATTAACTCCTGGCACCCTACCCAGTAACATGGTGGCTGTGAAATCCCCAGAAAATCCAGCTGCCCAGTGAGGTGGTGTCTGTGTGGCAAAGCAGGAGCTACAAATCTTTGCTCATAAACTACAAGTAATGCATTTTCCATATTTTTCTATAACTGAGCTTAATTTCTGTTTTGGACCTTAATCCTGTGAGCAACAGAAAGTCAACATTAGTCATTTGGGGTTTCTTTCCACAAGCCCTCCCTCATATTATAGTGAACTTCTAAGAGTCTAAGATGACATAAAGAGTTGGGGTAGCCAGAAGAGGAGGCAGTTAGAGCTTAAAGCTAACCTGTTCAGGGAGCTGGGAAGTGTGGATGGATTCCAGGAAAAACACAAAACAAAACAAAACAAAAAACAGCGTAATTCTCTTAGCCCTCCCTGTCTGTTCTCCCACTCTTCACAAAATGGGAAGGCTAAAGTTTATTGATCAGAAGTGTCTTTATGTTATTGTCATTATTTCTCATTCTCAGAAGGTCAGGATCAAAAGCTTAAGAAAGACACCTGATTCTCTCCTGACTTACGACTTCGGCAGAGATTCAGAAAGAGCTGAAAGTTACCTCAGAATGTCAATGTCTCAAATTTAATGCTAATTTATAATGGTGTTTTCTTTTCCTTTACTGTCTCAAACATTACAAAAATTATTCCTTTATAGTATTAAAATATATTAAATAGTATGGTAAGATTGAACCAGTCTTCAATGATTTCTGAACATCTATGTGATGAGAACGTTAGTATCTACTTTATAAGTAAAATATATTTTTTTCTTTATCATAAATCAAGAAGATCACAACAAAGTGTTTTTGGATTTGTGAATACATTTACATGAAAAATCTTGTAAAGTTACAAAAATTAAATCACAATTGAATATGTATTTAACAAATAATTTATGTTGGAAACAAAAAACATGATACATCCAGACTGTTTAGTTCCTTTTGGATCCAAAGTAATATATCTACCTTAAAAGAATTTGGCAAAATGACACCAAAATTCAAATAACAGCTCTCAGGTGAGAAAGGTTGAGAGACAGACTGATTCCAGCACTAAGACCGAGCATTAAGACTTGAGCTGGGAGCACTAGTGCCTACAGCAAAGTCCAGTCCAGCTCCAGAAACAGTGAGGGCGATTTGATGTACTCCACAGGCCACAGGACATTCCAAACGTTGGAAACTCCATCTTCATTTTATTAAACATATTTAAATGTACCCATACCTCACCTTAGAGACATTAATCAGGTGGCAATTTACTAGTTTATGTAATATTGTCATATACGCCATTGGACTTCTATTGAGATATTTTTTTTGCAACTTTCCTTCTGTATTTTGAAGTCCCCATTTTAAAATTTAGGCTTTTTTGGACTGTAGCTCATCTGAGAGCAAATGGGTACTGTGTGTATTATGCCTAATATGTTCAAAGACATCCTAAAGTGAAGACAGGATTTGGGAATCTGCATTTACGGCAAGTTTCCCAGTGATTTTTACACACACCAGAATTCAAGACAGATGTGAAGCTATTGAAGCAGTAAAGGCGAAGGCATA
Organism: Felis catus; assembly: GCF_018350175.1. Lineage (NCBI taxonomy): Eukaryota > Metazoa > Chordata > Mammalia > Carnivora > Felidae > Felis > Felis catus. The sequence goes on along the minus strand of NC_058368.1, from coordinate 214,074,764 downwards.
CTTGAGGAACTGGGGGTAGATCAGTTTGACTAGCAAAGAAGGCTCTGAAGGGATGAGGAGAGATGTAAGTTCTACTACTCTTGCACATGCCTTCCAATTTTCCTTTACCTACTGGATGCAAAGCTTGTTTGGCAAATGATAAAGAAAGTAACACAGGTGCCCTCCCTAGAAAAGTGTGCAAGTTTCCAGTTAAAAAAGCAGGAGTAGGGGCACCTGGGTGGCGCAGTCGGTTAAGCGTCCGACTTCAGCCAGGTCACGATCTCGCGGTCCGTGAGTTCGAGCCCCGCGTCGGGCTCTGGGCTGATGGCTCAGAGCCTGGAGCCTGTTTCCCATTCTGTGTCTCCCTCTCTCTCTGCCCCTCCCCCGTTCATGTTCTGTCTCTCTCTGTCCCAAAAATAAATAAATGTTGAAAAAAAAAATTTAAAAAAATAAAAATAAAAATAAAAAAGCAGGAGTAGTTGATACATATCTATTTAAAACTTCAGGTAAGCTCTCCACTCCCCCACCTTTTTTCTTTTTTTCTTTTTTTTTTTTTTTTCCAGAACTTTTCTGGCTACTTTCCCTGCATGTGTCAGTCAATAGGTAAATAATTGAAATCCCTCTAGAGTTGATTCACCTAAGCATTTGCTTCTATTTCTCTCTTCTTAAAGTCAGCTGTTATTCTATGAGCCTCAGCTGGGGAGCGCCTCCTCTCCCAGGGCCCAATCAGAGTACCACTTCAATTAGCTTAATTGGAAGAAGACACAACCAAACTTCCAATTAAAGTTCTAAAGGAGCTATTAGAACAGCTATTTTTGTCTTTTCAGAAAAAGCTCTCCTAATAGTCACTTTTTAAAAGGTAAAAATCCTTAAAGGAGAAAAGGTGAGCATAATCAGATCAATTACTGCTCTTAGTCATTCCTGGAACTAAAGTTGGGTCTTTTCACTTAGGTAATTTGGAAGTAAGCCACCTATTCATTATTTTATTAATTTTAATTATTATTAAACTAATATATGTATGTTGTCTACAATGCCCAATAGTTCTATAAATAAAGCTTACAGCAAAAACTTACCCACTCAATACCATTCCCTTACCCAGAGGTAACACCCTTCAACTTCTCCAGATAGCTTTTCTAGAGTTTACTTCCACATTTCTAAATAATGCTCATATTAGGTTGAATCATAAGAAATGGTCATTTAGTGGCTAAAAAAGTGGTTAGTATCAACAACTTCAGATAGTTCAAAGTAAAGATACTATTTCTTGGGTTTCCAGTTTTGAAAATTGTCCATTGACTTCTTGCTATGGAGAGTAAAATATCTAGATTTACTGCAACACCCTCAACGCGTACACACATGCGGGCTCACGTGTGCACGCATAAACACAGATGCTCACTTCACCATCCATCCAATATAGTTACAGCACAGCTGGTAATTAAGAGTTTACATTTACCCTATGTGTATATGCTCACAGTTGAGCCTTATACTGTACTATAACTTAACTTTCTCATTCAACTTAATTTTTTCCTGAAAATCATAATTACCTCTCTTTAAATAATTTGCTTAGCTTTGTACACACCTATCATAATTCAGTCACAAACTTCCTGACACGATTCTTAAATTCCTTTCAACCATGTAATCTCTAGTACTCTTCTGTTGCTTGCAATATCACTCCAGAAATTCTCCATCTCTCTGATGTCATGAATAATTTTTTAAAACATTTTCTTCTGCTCTCCGCTGCTTATCTCTATGTTTTTATAAATTTCTCTTCAGTGTTTGCTTTGGTCTTTTTCTTCCACATGAAAAGTCTTCCTCAAATGTCTAGCGATTGCTAGCTGTCTTTTCATACTTAATAGTGAGGTCCTGAAAAGCTAAGGAGAAGCTCTCTGTGTCCATTGGTGGGCCTCACCACAATGGAGGAAACTGATGATTTCACTGGAGCATTTATAAATCTTTTGTCTTGGGTCAGTTTCCACTGAGAGGATACCTCCCATCTCCTCCCTGGGGGTCCAAGCCTGGCTGCCAATATTAGGAGAGCTTTACATGGGAGAAGGAATTGGGAGGATCCCAATGTTCATAATATAGATTTTCACTTAACCATCTTGAGGTACAGCTCTTCCTGCTGCCCTCAACTGTACCCGCTGTTCCTAAGCAGGGAAACAGAAGTGAAGAAAAGTTACCTGGATATGCAGGGTAGGAAGAGGATCTGGGATCTACGTGCTCCTGATACAGATTCACAGTCAATCTGTTTTCAGCCACTCCCCACACTCAGACAATCAGAGGTCCCTGGCACCCCTAATTCCTGACATTATTATGGATTATTATGAATCAGCTTGCTTCTTACTGGATCCCCACCCCATGCTTGAAATTAGGCTTCAACTACTCCATTCTGCGAAGTAAGTTGCCACTCATTTATCTTCCTTTCATTTCTTAAAGTTTTTTGTTTTAATGTGTTTTTCCTATGTTCATTCAATCAGTGAATATGAATGAATATTTATTGTGATAGATATCTGGGACTACAACTTCGAACATAACAAAAATTTGGGGTTTACAGTATAGCAGAAAAAAAGATAAATAAGCGGGTATAATCAAATGCTGTCATAGAAGTATGGGGGGTATGGATACTATAAACTGTGGCTTCTGAGAGGAATAAATGATTATCCTAAACAGTGAAAGAGAGTCAAGCATGAAATGAGATGAAGAACAGCCAAATGAAATGAACAGTCTATGAGAAGACTCAAAATTGACACAGACCATGGTACATTTAGATAACTTTAAAAGTTGGGTGATTGGAGTATCGTGCAAGGGAGAAGCATGTTGAGATATGAAAGGCAAGGAGAGTGGAGACAAGGTCATAAAGAGTAGTATAAGACCGTTTAAAGAGTTTGTACTTTATTCTAAGATGGAACCTATGATAAGACTTAGAAAAGGGGAGTAGTAAGATTTTCTTTTGAAAGATATTTCTGGCTCTAGTGTGGAGAAAGTCTGGGGAGATGGAATTATAAGCAAGCAGACACAAGAGAAAGCTAGTGTGCTCATTTAGACAGGAAGTGAAAATATCTGGTACTAACCCAGTGGTAACAGTAATTTCATGTTTATGTCCATGAACTCAGGAGAGATTTAGAATGATTTTGCTGACTGATTAGATTGTGGGCCATCCCTACATGTTTCTGGACTGAGTATGTATGTGGCTTGTAACACCATCAGAGACAAGGTCCCATAAAAGGAAAGGATTTGAAGAAAGGCAATCTGTTCAATTTAAGCATGCTAAGTTTAAGGTATTCGTGTGACATTCAAGAGAAGTCAAGCAGCAGTTGAATATATAGATCTGAAGTTTAAGAAAAGCAATCTGGGATACGGATGTAACCTAGAGAGCCAGCTGTATATAGATAACAATTTCAAGGTAGGAATGGATGAGATTGTGCAGGGAAAGTCTGTAGAGTGTTAAGGGAAGAAGGACACCCTTCTTCCAGAAGAACGCCAGCAATTAAAGGATAAACAAAACCAAAAAGAACCTGCTATGTAGGCTAAGAAATATTTTCTCAAGAATGAGGAGGAAATCAGGGGAGTTGGTGTTTCCAATTTAGGGAAAGGGTTATAATAAAGATGGAAAGGTCAACAGTATAAAATGTTACCCAGGGGTTATCTAAAATAAGAACTGACAAGTTACCAATGGACATAGAGAAAAAGAGGTAGTAGATGACCTTGGATATAGTGATTGCCGTGGAGATGGGACATTAGCCAGGTTGTTGGGTAAGGATGTGAGGTCCTGAACTTTGCCAACTCTCCAGAAATTAGGCAGTGAGAGAGTATAATGGTGAGGATGTGAGGTACTGAGAAGATGACAAATTTGGGGTCAGGAGCTTCTGGAGTTTCTGCAGAGAATAGGAGAAAGAGATGACTACAAAGAGAAGGCTTTCCAGGTAGCATTAAGGTCTGAGTTGTTTAAGACCATGAATTTGTAGGAGCTCCAGTCTCTATAGTCTGACATGATTAAAATTTGAGCCATCTCCTTTTCTCCAAAAGCTAAAATATGTAATGTGATATAAAGCAATTCACCTTTCCATCAAACTTGTAAGTTACATAGAAAATTTAGGGAAATAGTAATACTGTGTTTTATAGTACAATTCAGTGACATATTTAGCAGTGTTAAAGTTTCAATCTCTTGACAATCTACTTCATGGTTTGAAAGATCATGTTTCTTCATAGAAAAAGCCTTTAAATGAATCTCTTAAACAACCTATTTGATTATTCTTTTTCCCTTGGTTTCAAAGACTATTCATTAGATCCCTAGAGAATGAGCAGTTTCCTAAAAATGTCAATATCCCCCATTCTAATCTTGGGATCCCAATGCTGCACTGTCCTGACTCCTTTTGTTTTAAATCTATATGATTATCTTGGAAAACAGATGACCTGTATAATCAAGTCAGGCTTATCTCATTTCACCTGGAATTTTTTTAAAGCATTGGTGCTCAGATTCTCTATCCTCACTCAAATTTGGTTTACGTCTACTTCCATCAGAAAAGAGTCTTTTTAAGACTTTCCTTTGTTATTGGCGAGTAATATATAATGTATCTTTGAGGGGGACAAGGTTATTAAAGATATACCCTGTCATATTATTATGGTACATAAGGAATACTTTTTGACACCATTTACAATACATAATCAGTCCTTTTTATTGCTGCTTCATTGGTAAAGCCCTTTAGGAAATGGTATGCACGGTCAATACAATATGTTATACATCTTTGTTATCCATCAATGTATCAGCCGCATTATGTACACAGTAGACTCCCAATGAATATTTATTGAATACCTGAATGAGTGAATTTTTATATCTCTGAAGAAGAAGAGTTACTCTTTAATATCTACTCTTCAGGAATATCAAGCTGTGTCTAAAAGTAATCAGGTATGACAACTGTAATATTTTCCTAAGCTTTTGTGCCTTAAATTTTACATGCTTTCACATTCACATTCATTTCCAATAGTTAGTGCATAAAGCATCCTTTTCATGTTTGCAATGATCCCACATAGTCAAGATGCTCAGTGTTGAGCTATCACATACATTGACCTTGAAATCCCTGGGTAGTGTTGGATGGTGACTCTGGAAAAGACATTAATTTTTTTTTAATGTTGAATATTGCAGCTGGGCCTCTTAATAAAGGGAAAAGGGGTTGAATACCTGGGGGACAAGTGTTATACACACACTGAAAGGCAACACTCATCTCTTCTGAATACATGATAATGGAGAGGAGAATGGTGCTGAGCAAGCAGAACGTTCAGGATATTAGTGTGGACCATGGGAAAATGCTGCACAATCAAAGCTGACAGAAAAAAAGTCTCATCTAGCAGCTTCGAAAACGCTTTTTTGAAATTTCAAAAGTAGGTTTTTTTTTTTAAGGTTTGGGATTAATGTTGTTTCTGCATTTGGGGCCCTTTGTGAAAAGAAAACATTGTTTTCTGAAGATCACTACTTATGTCTATGGGTCTATTGTTGGGGAGTGTGACAAGGAGAAATAATTGAGGCACAACGCTAGAGAGTTCACGCCAGGAAAAAAGATTTTCTTAATCACTGGTTTAGATAAAAATAATGGTTTTCCAAACAAGCGTTAATGAAATGGATAACTTCTTACATGCAAAAAGTATTTTGTTCTAAGTTTACTCTCCACATCCCAAACATCCAAGACATTTAATGTGGGTTTTGCTTTCGGCAAACTCTTGTACTAACTTCTCTTTGTTTCTGTATCCATTTATTCAATTGCTTCTAAAAGCATTTGTCAGGCACCTGCTCCATGCAAAGTTCTTTAGAAAGCTATGTCAGAGATAAAAAGAGAGTAGGATTCTTGTTTATCCTGAAAGTGTTGTTAAATATTTTCATGCTGGGAATGGCTCAGCATTGTTCATTAAAAATGGTTGTATACACTCTCACCAGTTAGAAGAAAAAATTACTTGATACCTCTAGCTATTTTACCTGTAACAGATTCTTTTCTAACTAGTCTGTTATGTGGCTTAAGTTAATAAACTCACAAAGAGAAATTAATAGGCTACCTTTCCATTTGTAGAATTGGGTACATTGAATCATGCTTCTAAGTATTTCAAAGTCTTCTACTTTGCATTATTTTGCATAGATTGAGGAAAGAAAAAAGGTTTACAAAAAGTATTTTTCCCATCCGTAGTAAGATTTTTAAAAGAGACTAATAATCCAAATCACTAGTGTCCCTCCTTTCTCGTTTGAATTATTAATTCTTTTCATAGAATTAGAGGGAATGTTATGATAGATAAAAAAACAAATATTTAAGCATTTCTTATTGGTGTAAAATTGTATTTGATGCAACTAAATATCACCTGGGAGTACAATCATTTGATACGTTTTTTCATTGCTAACTTGTCTCTATATTTTCTATGAAAGAGAGTTTTATACATTTTTTAGATAATTTTCAAATTTGGAGGAAAACAGTATACCTTAAGTGTGTTAATAGAGCAGTGTTTTTATTATAACTTTCATAGTATTCATTTGATTAAACAAAATTATGTTACCAACAAATCTGCGTTCAAATATTTTTCTCAAGTATCAAAATAACTTGTAATTAAGGAGGATACTTAATTATCAGAGTTCATCATCCTTTGAGAATGCAATGTTATATCTGTAAAACCAAGTATGATAATAAAACATATGAACAAAAATACATGATATAAAACCCTGCATTTTTAAATTGGTTTGACATTTTTCCAATTGTCTACTGTGAATTACTCACTAGAAATAGAAAAAAAAATGAATGATTTTAAAACGTTAATAAGCTGGATGGATAAACAGGCAAACCAATGAATATACGACAGTGTTCTTGTAGACACCTGTTGAGACATGTGCCCAGCCTTGGTTGGCTGGGGGCTGACAATCAGATCTCCAGCCATAGTTGGTTACACAAATGCTTTTGGTGTCTCAAGCTTTGTTTCTGTTACTTATAGAGATACATACATAGTTTTGTTTGGATTATTTTGCATAGAGTGAGGAAAGTAAAGGGCTACTTATTTTGTTTCTTTTAAACAAACAAAATGTTACTAAGAAAACTCATGAAAGTGGTAGTTGCAGTGCAAATAAGAGACAATGGTCAGATCCCAGAAGACTGCTCAAAAAGTAATATGCTGATAGCAGAGGGAAGTCCATCCTGTCTTCCCACCTCCAACATGGCTGAGGAGTAGAAGCTGGCTAAGGCAGATCAGTCCAAAGCACCATAGATGGCACAAAGACCCTATGCTACCAACCTACCAAAGCAATAATAGCTCAATTAGGGGGCCTACCCATGCCTCAATGTCCCCTCAGTATGAAGGAAACCAGCCAAGAACTTCGCATCACATCTCTTTTCATTCCGTTCTTTAGCCACTGACACTTCAGGCCAAAGAACCATCCTGGAGTAAAAATGCAGGGGACAGCTTTAGCAGCTCTTATGCTAAGTACTCTGCTCCAAGGTGCTTGTGAAGACAGCCTTCAAGAGAAAGTGCTCCATTTTGTCCATCAAGGTGGGCCATGCCTTGTTGGGCCCGAGTTACCAGCCCTCTCCATTCCCACATAACTGCTTGCCAGGGCGAGTACAGGCTCCACATGAACGCGCTTAAGGCCATTTCAGCAGCACCTAATAGACTGGAACCACCATCCCTTTGTGTTAACCTTTCACAACTCTCTCTAAACTCAAACTAGCACTATGTGAAAAGCCTTGCTCTTCCCTATCATTAGACATTCACCAGGTAAAGTCTGTAAATCCCAATGTCTCTATAAAAGCAAACTGCAGTGAGAAGAGACAGAGGAGTGATTAGACCATCTTTCTCAACACCTTTGAGTTGCCTACGCAAATTCCCCATCTCCGCCTCAAAGCTGGTCATACCCTAAGACAACAATAGAGATGGAGTAGTTATACTCTCAGATCAGGACTAGACCCTGTCGGATGGACATCTGCATGACCCTGGTCTAAACCCAGGGTCTCTCTACCTGTTGTGAAAGTGGTTGTCAGGATCTGTCAGTGAAGAAGGGGTAAGATCCCCTGTTAAAGCACCCAATTAGCTAATGAAGAGGACCCTGTGAGAGAAGTGTCCATATCTAACTCATAAAACACTTTTTGGAAGGGATGATGTTCGAATTGAGTTTTAAGGATGAATAACAATTTTCCAGAAAGAATTGGCAGTAGTCGTCCAAGCAGAGTGGTGCAAAAATATGCTTCACTGTAGCAAAGGCAAGTAATTTAGTATGACTACAAGCCAATGATAAGTGTGGGAGAAATTCAAGCTGGCAACACTATGCCAGGAGTTTGAATTTTCTTCTGAAGGCTAGAGGAGGTCCTTAAAGGAGTTGAAGTAGAAAAGGTAGATAATCAGATTAGGGATTCAGAAACCTCAAAACAAGAGCAAGGTAGAGAATGGAGTATAGCCCTGAGTTAGGAGGTTACTATACTAATTTAATCAAGAAGTGATGAAGGCTAAGAGAGAAGATTATAAAAGTTCTTGCTGCAAGAAAAAAAAGTATGGCTACGTATGGTGATGGATGTTAATTAGACTTATTGTGGTGATCATTTCCCAATATTCATAAATATTGAATCACTGTGTTACACACCTGAAGCTAATATAACATGTCAATTGTATCTCAACAAAAAAAATGTAGAAAGTACTGAAGTCTTCTAAATAAGACCACTCAGTGAGAATAAAAACTAGAGGAAATATCTTGGAGGTACACGTGACAGAACTTGTGGCCTAAGAGTGAGGAGGAGGAAGAAGTGGTGGCTGGAGACCGTGAGGACGATGAGCAGCAGGAAGGAAAAGAGTTAGTTCCATTTCGGTTTAGTCAGTCTTTGCAAAAGCACTGCGGTATTCCCTTAACTCTTCCCATCCAGAACTTATCGTCATATTTTTCTCTTAAATGTATTAAATTAGTGAAAGATGTTTGTGTATTGGTTTTCTATGGCTGTGTAAAAGTTACTACAGACGTGGTGACTTAGAACACTCCCTTATATTAGCTCAGAGTTCTGTCAGGTCAGAAGTCTGGCATGGCATGCCTAGGTTCCCTGCTCAGGGTCTCCCAAAGCTGAAATTAGGTGTCAGCTGGACTGGGCTCTTACATGGAAGCTCTGGAGAAGAATCTTCCAAGTTTATTCAGGTTACCGGCAGAATCCAGTTCCTGTGTGGGCACCTGACATTTATTTTCATTCTCCTCAACTGATGTTGAGCCGCTGACAGAAGCTGACTCCATGCACACCATGGAAATGCAGCAGAACATGGGGGCTAAAAGTACAGGCTCTAGGAGCACCTGGGTGGCTCAGTCAGTTAAGTGTCCGACTCTTGATCTCAGCTCGGGACATGGGATCGAACTCCAGGTTGGGCTACACGCTGAGTGTGAAGCCCGCTTGGGATTCTCTCTCCCTGTCTCTCAAAAATAAATAAATAAATAAGCATTTTCAAAAGCACAAGTTCTATAACTGATGACTACAACTGGGGTAGTAATAGTACCCTCATAAGGTTACTTTGAGGATTGCCTGGGTTGGTGTACGTAAACCATTTAAAGCAACGCCTAGCACACAGTAACCACTCAGTAAATATTGGCCATTGTTATTGTTGATATTGTTGTTTGTGGTATTATTATTCCCATTGTATGCCTCCAAGATGATTCCTGCAAAGTTAATGGATTTTTTTCCCTTTCAATCCCATCTAGGTGCGCAGTGCCTCAGTATGGTCTGTGGAAGTGATGGTTTCCAGGAAGGGATAACTGGTAAATGCCTTGGAGCTGCAGCACCTGCTATTGGAAAACTGCAGAGTGTACGTGGACTGTTGAGTTTGAGTTCACTTTTGGCATCCTCCTGGAACTGGGACCACGTGGCCCTATATTTAGAAGCAATCCTTCATTGTTTGAGGTTGTATCTGTCTCCTGGTTTCATTAAAGATGGACTCTTCTGTTAGATCTGTGTTCCTTTCAGTTGATATTAGAAAGTGGTACTTAATACAATTATCTTTATGCTGCCATCTTCAAGCAGCTCTTAATATTTTTAAATGCAGGAATATTTTTATATAAGTGAGAGAATGGTGTGCTCCTCTCTTCTCCACAGAAGCTTAAATATGAAGACATTATAAGAAGGATTTAAGAGTTAATGCAGTGTTCATAAAAGGATGGTTTAAACCTCAAAATCAGTTCCTAGGGGAGATTATTAAATCTTATTCCAATTTTGTACTTGTGACTAAATATGTTTTTTTATTTAGAAAATGTTTTTGCATTAGAAAGGAAAATGTATTTATAATATAATATAAAATCTTGGTAAATACATTTAATGTTATTTAAAACTTCTGTGAAATTTCAACTGACTATAAATAGATATTTTTTTTATATTTCCACATAAGTATCTATGTATGTGTCTGTATATATATATGTGCACATGTATATGTATATATGAATACAGATATTCAAAAGATATATTCCAAATTCTATAACTCTCATTTCAATCCATTTTGCCCAGTGCAGAGTTTGAATTTTATGGATTTTACTTTCCCTTTGAGTCTGTGTCTTACTCATTATGTTAAGGGAAATAAAGTAATTAAACCTGTTAATGGTTATTTGTTATTTTCATGATGACGATTATAATCTCACACTTACAGTGTGTTAGGCACTATGTTTGTAAACTATTTCATTTTCTTTTCAAACAACCACATGGGAAAGGAGCAATTATTATGCCTACTCCCAGATACAGAAACTGAGGCTTAGGGAGTTAAGTCACATGCCAAGCATCATCCAACCAGCAAGTAATAGATTTACCAAGCCACACTGACTCAAAATCCTCTCTCCTAAATAAATAATATCCTAACCTACTTGCCCTCTTCCTCCAATACTGCCTGTTTCGTAATATGAACATCATAATATTCATTTTATGAGGGAAAAACAGTAAATTTCAACCAGTAATTTGCTCAAGGTCATCCAATTCAAGAGAGAGAGAGAGAGAAGATGATCTTTCCACAACAGCCCTTAAAAATTAGAAAATTGAGGCTATGTGTCCCAGAACACAGAGCAAGTGAGAAACTTTTAATCAATCTTTTAAAATTCATTTATAATTTTTTAGACCTATTTCCCATATACTAAGGCAGAAGGGAAGGGGAAAAAAAAAACACCCTCAAAAATGTTCTTGTCCATTGGTGGCCAAATCTTCCAAAGCATGAACGCATGTCCAAAACAAATGACCACTTGGCTATTAAATGTAGGAAAAAAGAAATTGCTCTGAACAAGGGTGCATATAAACTGAATTTTTGAGGTATAATAAATATGATTCTCCTTGAAGGTGATTTTTTAAAAATTCAGGTTGCTGAAGTCAAAAGAGACAAATATAGCTCTTTGCTTCTATATGCCGAGGTTAATCATAAAATGCATCTTTGTTTTAAAATCCCATGAATGTCAGAATAGGAAACCATGCAGTGTCAGTTCATAAATGGACCATTCTGTTTGAAACTTTGACAAATGACTCCCTGGCTTTGCTTCTCTTTGCTGAGAAGGGAAGTAGTGGCCTTCTGGGGCAGCTCCTTAAAGATATTTCTATGAGATTTATGTGGCACAAAGTGCTCTCAAAGACAAATCAATATATCCAAGTTGAGCATTCTAATATAATCACACTGATCAAAAAAAGTGCTTCCTTGCCACAGATCTGTCATTTCTTCCTTTCACAGTGTGGAAATGCCTAAAGGTTTTATGTCCCTGAAACAAAGCTCTGAATGACCATCTTCAGTCACATAGGATATTAACAGAATTCCATAAAAATCAGCCATCACTCCAGGTGCATAATTTCCCTTGGGAAAACCATTCAAGCTCAAATTTGGTAAGAGAAATATCAAAGAACAAAACTAATGGAGAAACATAGGCTTGGATTATAGCCTTATAATTACTTGTGAACCTAAACATGTACACAACATCAACCTTGGGTATTTCGGCAAATTGTAAATTCCAAAGGGTTGTACAAACAATGATCTCATTGCTCCACACTGTTTCTGAGGGAAGACTTACAGACGCGTTGATTAGCAGGGGACAGGTTTTCACCAGGTCTTGTCTTGAACCAATTCTAGGTAATACAACACCTAGCAACCCTCCCCCTACTAGGAACCAGCCTTTGAGCATCATTGCCCTGTTTTTATTTTAAGGAAACTAAACAGTGCCCTGATTAAAATGTTCTTAGTTCTTGGCACTGAAATAAATGGAGTAAGAAGGGGCACCTGGGTAGCTCAGTCGGTTAAGCATCTGACTCTTGATTTTGGTTCAAAACCTCACAGTTGGTGAGTTTGAACCCCATGTAGGGCTCTGTGATGATAGTGTACAGCCTGCTCGGGATTCTCTCTCCCTCTCTCTCTGCTCTTCCCCTGCTCTCTCTCTCTCTCAAAACAAACAAACAAACAAACAAACAAACAAACAAACAAACATTAAAAAGTTAAATGAGGTGAGGGGAAAAAATAATCTGTTTCAAAATTGTGTATGACAATGTATTTAAGAAAAAAAGACAATATAGGGGCTGTTGATAGAGTTTTAGAGGGTTAATAAATATCATTCTTTCTCTGTTATTTTCTGAATTGTGACCTGCTCATCCCCCAAATTCATATGTTAAAGCCCTAACCCCCAGTACTTCAGAGTGTGACTTTATTTGGAGATAGGGCCTTTAAATGGGGCAATGAAGTTAAAATTAGGTCATTAGAGTGGGCCCTAATCCAATATGACTGTTTTCTTATAAGAAGAGGAAATTTGAGGGGCGCCTGGGTGGCTCGGTTAAGCATCTGGCTTCGGCTCAGGTCATGATCTCACGGTCCGTGGGTTCGAGCCCCGCGTCAGGCTCTGTGCTGACAGCTCAGAGCCTGGAGCCTGCTTCGGATTCTGTGTCTCCCTCTCTCTCTGACCTCCGCTGCTCATACTTTGTCTCTCTCTGTCTCAAAAATAAATAAAAACATTTAAAAAAATAAAAATAAAAAAAAAAGAAGAGGAAATTTGGACACAGGCAACTACAGAGGGAAGACCATGCGAAGACAGAGAGAAGACAGCTATCTACAAGCTAAGGAGAAAGGCCTCAGAGGAAACAAACCCTACTGACATCTTGATCTTGAACTTCCAGCCTCCAGAACTGTAGGAAAATAAATTTATGTTGTTGAAGCCACCCACTCTGTGATATTTTGTCATAACAGCTCTAGAAAGCTAAGACACTCTCCTCCAGAGTTTCTGAACCAACTGATAAAGAAGAGATGGAAAAAAAGATGGGATTAAAGCTATATTACTGATAAAATTGATTTAAGAGTATGGCTTTGGATCAGCAGTCAATAGAGCCTACATCGAAACCAAAGCAGCAGGACTTGCCTGGAAACATATCAGATGGAAAATTTGAGGAAGCCGTCTAGATAGGCAGACAGATCTGAAAGAAAGAGGACACAGAACCAGTTAGGAAGAAGGAGGATGCCCTGCAAAGGAGTGAGTAAGGTGTTGGAGAGAGGCTGGGAGTGTTCCTTTTTCCTCTGAGTGGGGCAATGTAACTCCCTACCCAATATGGAAACGTGAGGAGTGAAAAATAAGTGTCTCCATGCTCCCACTTCAAGCCAATCTCTAGCTTTATTTTGTCTGTACTTCAAAAAGAAGTGAAGTCATTTCTGGCCATCTTCACTTGGAAACACCATATGCAACTAAAAGACCACAAAATGAAATCTCACTTTGCCCCCTTCAACATGCTCATCTTCCTATAGTTTTCTTGAGGAATGACATCATTGTTGAACCATGGACCCAAGGCAGTCAACTGGAGTTATCTCACTTTCTCTTTCTTTCTGTCTACTTGTAGTCCTCTTAAATGGTTTGTGGATTCCTCTTAAATGGCTCCTGAATCAGTTTCCCCTACTCCAACCTCATGGTCAGTGTTTTGCTACAACCCTTCATCACCTTCCCTCTGGATTCCAGCCCAATCTTCTTAACTGACCTCTCCACCATGTGCCATTCTCCTACATTGTCACCAGAGGGAACCTTCTAAAACTCCAATATCATCACAACAGGTCATAAATTCAAATCTTTTGAGCTCCTTATGCAGTCACTAGGAAATCTGCCTGTCTGGCTTCCTCTATGTCTTCATTGAGTCAAAATCAGGGAGAGTCAGAGTCCAGAAGCCATCATGAATTGGGGATACCAGGCTTAGACGATGAAGAAACGGAAGGCAAGTTCTGCACATGATCACAAGAAAGTCCCACTGTCAGTGAGAACAAAACCTCAGGTCTGTCTCCACCCCTCTCACCCATTCCTCCCAGGGGGAGAGGAAGGACCTACTGGTGAAGAAAAGAAATGGGCCTGTATGTCTCTCTTTTCTCTCTGGGACCTACCTGCCCATAGAGAAAGGGCCATTCTCTTAGGACACAGTGTAAGTCTTCATTCAGAGGCTCTGTCCCCACAGGAGATAGCCTGCATCCCAAGGAGTAACTGTGTATCAGTCAGTTGTTTTAATTGGGCAATCTGAAGGAGTCCATTTGACCCACATTCTCCTATGGTTTTCTCAGCACTAGAGATAATATTTTGATCTCCATCTACTGAGTCTAGAGTTTCAAATCTGAACCTGCTTAGGGAAAAAATGGATGTCATTCCAACCCATTCAAACCCCCCACACTTCTGAAGGCGCATGATTCTGCCCCTGGGTTATGGCTCTGTGATGTTAAGAGCTAATGAATCGACAAGGTAAAAGAGGTCAGAGTTAACTACTTGTGCTTGTAAAAGAGGTGACTTATAGCAGAGGGGCCCTTTGCTTTTCAAGCAATTAAGGATCAACTGGCACAGGGGCAGGCAGTCTTATGGCGCCCTACCTGTGGAGTTTCTTGCTCAGCAAAACACCTCCCATTTTTGAGTTCTCCATTTTCATGAATGATACCACTGTCTTGCTAATCACGGTGACATCAGAGCTCTGTGTCACTACTAATCCTCCTCCTTTAGCCCTTTACAACCTATTTATTAGCAAGCCAGGAAGATCCCACTATGTTAAGTCTCTCATGCCCATCATCTCCTCCCACTTCTTGGCTGCCACCCTCCTTCATCATTTTCATCAGAATACTACAATAGCCCCCTAACTGCTCTCCATGAATTGTGTCTCTCTCTGCTACAATTCGTCCAATTCACTCCTGGCAGATTAATATTTCCAGCAGGCATATTTGGTTATATCTTTCCTCTATTCAAAACCTGTCAATGGCTCCCCTTTGGTTTCTAAATTAAATATGACTCCTCCTGCTGGAATTCAAGGAAAGTCCTACACAATAAGGCTCCAGCTTCCCTTTTCAGCTGCCTTCCAATGTTTTGTATTGTAGTCATGCTGCATTAATTAGTGTCACCATTGCACAACTCTACAGTTTTCTGCCTCCTTCCTTTTGCTGCTGTGTTCCTACTTCAAAGGATGTCTTTTTTCCCCCTCTCTACAATGGACCTTTAAGGATAAGTAGGAATCAATACGCAAACTACAACTATTTAATGAAATCTTTTATTTCCCCAACCCTGACAAAAGATTTCTCTCTTTGATACCATAGCATCATAGCACTTTGTGCTTATCTTCCTGCATTTTGTTTACTCTACACTGTGGACATACATTGATTCACCTTTTCCCTTGAAAAGCACCCACATTTTTCCTGGGACAATTGTTCCTGTCCTATTCTCAGCCATGCGACTTGGGTGGAATTTACTCCTCTTTTGTTTTCAAATGGAACATAAACCATCCACCGGTCCCACCCAAGTCTGAGTCTTGATATTTTCTTTAGAAGAGAAGACATGATCTAATTAAGGTCCAGGAGGCATAAGAGCTATTTGCTGGGGCTTTGAGAATAGAAGTCTCCCTTATCTTCTGAAGGAACTCCAAGAAGACATACTCTTTCTTTCTCAGATGGTGTGCTGAGGGTGTGATATCTAGAATTGCAGAAGTCATTTTTCTAACATGAGGGGAGCCAGCCTGAAGATAAATCTGGCACAAAGAGGAGGGACAACTAAAAGAATCATGAAGAAAATGTGATATTTTGAAACTCTGGGAAGACAGTGCTTGGAGCCAGGCCTAATTTTATACTTTTCAGTTAAGTCAATAAATTTCTAAATTTGTTTAAGCCTATCTGAGTTTGGTTTTCTGACTCCAGCAATAAATTTTTCTCCCTCATACTAAACATATGGTATCTTCTTCTTGGGCCAGGTTTAAAGTTATAGTAGTGGATCCCATAGAACCTCACACAGCAGGCTTTTAATAGACATCTTTTAATGAGATAGATTTGTGCAATGGGAAAAAAATGTTCCCATGAATTTCCTGAGACAGAATTTTGAAAGACAAAACAGAACAAATATTCATTAAAGGTTTGCTGAACTAAACTGGATACACTGATATTTATCAAACCCACGTTTTATCAAGCCTAGGGAAAGCTATGGAAAACAACTTTCAAAACCACTTTTTAAATTTCTGGTTGTTTAGGAAAGTAATCAGCAGGCTCTTTTGGTTAAACTAGAAATTTTTTAAATGAAAGATAATTCACAGACCTAGGGTACAAACACTAGCCAGTTTTTTAAATCTGATTATCTACAGCTGAAAGTTTGTACCCTTTTTTTAAAAAAAATTTTTAACGTTTATTCATTATAAACAGAGACAGAGTGTGAGTGGGGGAGGGGCAGAGACAGAGGGTTACACAGAATCTGAAGCAGGCTCCAGGCTCTGAACTGACAGCCCAAAGCCCAACGCAGGGTTCAAACTCACAAACCATGAGATCATGACCTGAGCCTAAGTCAGACACTCAACCGACTGAGCCACCTAGGTGGTAAGTTTGTACCCTTTTACCAAATTCTCGCTATTTTCCCCACAACCATCCCAACCCCTGGCAACCATTTTTCTACTCTTTGTTTCTATGAGTTTGACTTCTTCCCCCCCCCCCCCCCGATTCGACATGTAAGTAAGACCATGCAGTATTTGTCCTTCTCTGGTTTGTTTCACTTAACACAATACCCTCAGGTTCCATGTTATCCCAAATGGAGGAAATGTCTTTCTTTCTCCTGGTTGAAGAATATCCCATGGTATAGATACACCACATCTTTTTTATCCATTCATCCACTGATGGACAATCAGGTTGCTGATTACCTCACAACTTTTGAGGCAAGAAATCTAAAATGGAACAACAGTACTGTGCTCCTGCTGGAGGCTCTAGGGCAGAATCCATTCCTGCCTTTTCCAGCATCTAGGGGCCACCCATCTGCACTTTGTCTGGTGGCACCTTCCTTGCATCACTCTGACCTCTGCTTCCATCATCACCCTTCTTTCTCTTACCCTCTCCCCCTTCCCTCCTCCAGGGACCCTTGTCATTACACAGGACCCACCCAGATAATCCAGATCCTTCATGTAATCACATCTGCAAATCTCTTGCCTTGTAAGGTAATATATTCACAGATTTGGGGGATTAGGATTTAAATATCTTTGTGGGGGGGTCCATTATAATACTGCCTACCACACTCCCTTTTTTTTTTCATTATAATGACTTTATATCCCAAAACATACTAAATAAGCCATAAGAAGTGATATTTTGAAATTATACTTTCAGGCAAAGACACATTCACTAATTTACTCAGGCCAACAGCTTCTGGTTAGAGAATATCATCTAGAACACATTTGAATTGCACACACATTGGAAGCTCGGATGCTTTGCTGTGTGCCTACATGGAGCAAGGAAGATGGAAAGGTGGAAAGATTAGCCTTAATTTCTCCCTACAGATAATCATCAGTGCTTACATTTATTTCTCAATATTGTTTGAGTTCCAGATAACCATGGGTTCTAAAATGGTTGAAAGATTGGTGAAGAAAACAGTATAAGAGAAAAAAAGCAAAATAAACCTCCATTACACTACATTTTGTGTGAAAATTCTGTTTTATGATTGTTGTTTATTAACTATTGAATTTCATTTTCATTATCCAATTGATATATTTCTCTCTCTGATAAAATTGGGAACCTCAGGTGAGGACGGAATTCATTACAACTAATGGAAATATTTTCCATGTAGCAGCTTTTCACGTAATGGCAGGGGTTTCAGGAAAGAATTCAAATCGATAGAAAAGGATTAGGTATATTTGCGCTTAGTTGACTAGGGCAGCCCATTCAGGTGGTTCACCCAGAACAAAAGAACCATCTTGTTCAGAAAGGAGCTTCGACACCTCCATTGAACTAGACAACTGCTGGCAGTTTTTAAATGACAGGTTTTCCAACTCCTACCCATCAAGACTTCAAAAATCCTAGGGTTGAATTTCAACCAAAGCACCCTGATGTAGGTATAAAATATGTGTATGGAGCTTGATTTTGATTAAATCTCTTTCTGTATTGTCAGCTGTGAATAAGCGCTCTCCTAGGTGGTCAAATGAACGGCCAGAAAGCAAAGGCCAGTTTTCAGGTATTGCATTCTAGCGAAAGCAATCTGCCCCAGTGCTTCCAGGATGCTGTTATTGGGAAAGCAAAATTGCACTGTTAGAGGTCAGAAGTTCCCATTCACCTCTCTGTAGCCACATGAATAGAATTTTTCTTTGGTGGGACCATAATATAGTTGTGAACAGCATGATTATACCCTAAGGTGTCATGGGTTGAAATCAATTTTAAAAAACAAATCTTAGCTCATTCTCTGATTTTCAAGAGTTTCTACAAATCCTTTCAGGAAATTTGCCTGGCTGAACATTTTAATTAATCACACTAATTGTTGTTACCAGCCATAAATCAACTTGAACTGATTTGGGATCCAAATATATATAACCCTTACTTGCTTCTTCAGATTTTAAGAGAATGAACTTGATAGAATGTTGAAAATGCTTCTTTGCATATATTGTCTGAAGAAGTAATCAGGAGATGTCATTCACATCACGAATTCACCTTGCCCAGAATATTTCTCTACTCTTATGGCTCCATCAGCCCAAAAATAATAATGAAGGTTATTGGCCCAAGTTATCAGTACAAAAGTTACCCAAACTGGGAAAAAAAAAAAAAAAAAAAAAAAGAGTGATTTTGATGTAATTGTACAGAGGTCATGTGCTCAACGCTAAAAGGCTTTGCTGGTCTGTTTCCTAGACCCCTATGAAGTCTCAGTCCTTTGTTCCAGGAGCTGTGTTTCCACACGGGTCAAATGACCACTGATTTTAGTCCTGACCCTCTGGCCCTTGTCTGTCAGTCCTCTGTCTATGTGGGGCCATGGATGAAGTAGGGGAAACAGAGAGTGTAACAGACTTACTTCTGAGGCCTCTAATTGGGCTCCGAGGATCCGATATGAAGGCCAAGTGAGAAAAAGATGATTAGTGGGCTAGAGTGCAAGCTAAATCCAATACGAGTGTGTGTGTGTGGGGAGGGGTGCACATGCACATGTGCACATGTATTTATGCCTTAGAAACTGCTCCTAGTACATCTCACACAAGACCATTCAAATTCCACATTTATTATCTCACAGCTCCAACTGCTATGACACAACCTTTGATACAATCTCTCTCACAGTAACTGTTTTGAAAAGACTCCCTATCTAAGCTTCACATGTATTTGTCCTTCTCTTCTGTTTCCTGACTCATAATATCCATTTCCTAGTGGCCGGGTGGTTGCCGTATTTACCCATACAGTCTAGGAATTCTTGCAGGGCTCTGCAAAGCCATTTTCTAGAGCATGATATTCCATATTCTTAGAAAACCTAAGTGTACTTTTATCTTTGTTTTTTATTTATTTTTTCATTTGAGTGTAGTTGACACACAATGTTACATAAGTTTCAGGTGTATAACATAGTGCATTCAACACCTCTGTATGTTATGCTAAACTCATCACAAGTGTAGCTACTATTCATCACCATACAACACCATCGATTGTATTTCCTATGCTGCTTTTATCTTTTGAATATATATTCTATTAGCATATACTGCTACAGCATATAGCACAACCACTCACAGGTTCATGATTATTTTTTATTTAGTTTAATTTATATCAAAGTAAAATGAGTATGTTGTAAGAATAAAAATCAAGTAGTAGAGCACAAATAACTATTAAAAGAAAGTCTTCTGCTCATCCCTAGTCCCTCTCCCAAGAAACAATTCTTTTTTATTCCTATACTTGTTACCTTCAAAACTAAACATGACTATGAAGTTTCTGAATGTATCAAATTTATATTTAGCATATTGTCTTCCAGAAATGAAAGATGAGGATTTAATTAACTTTTACAACCATCCTCTCTCCTCTCCCACCTCTTCCTCCTTATAATATTTGATATGCTATCATTTTTATTTATTTGCTTGTTTATCTGTAATTACTTTAAATAATATGCTTCAGTTTCTTATGTAGCAGTTTTGATTTTCTCAAGCCACATTCTTAAACATAAAAAGGATTAACTTCATTTCTATAACTAAGAGATCCCATTGCACCAGCTGGCAGAAACCTTATTCATTACCAATTAATTCCAAGCAAACTCAGTCATTTTGCATGTAATCTCTTATACGGTCAGATTTAACTCCCCCCTTCTCCACATTCACAGGAGTGCAGGTTGCTACCCAGGTATTTATGTGGTGCCAGATCTCTGGGAATAGGTAGGCTTCTATCTATGGTTGACCTCCGTCCTCCTTGGCATCTCCTGACTTTTGGTCATCAGAATCTCTTTTGACATCCACTGAGCTGATCCAGGCACCAGCATGATCTCTGATTACTAGTTCACATGGACTGCATCATCCATGTTCCGATAAGAGATCCCTTTAGATCCACTAGCCATCCTGATCCTTTTTAGGGCCATGACCAGTTTTCTAACTCTCCTCTATGACGTATGAGGACACAGCAAACTCAGCAAGGCTGTGTCAGGCCTTCTTTACCTTGGCCTATCCCCCTACAATTCCCACTCGCTAAGGCGTCATTCTGTTAGGCACTGGTGGGGGGACTTCTGTGAGGTCTGCTGTTTGGCTTGCTGCCTTCCAGGAGATGAATGCATAAAGGAATGCATTGCTCCTTTTCACTCTTACATTTTCAAACCTCACCCTCTCCTGCCCCAGGACTCAGTGAAGAGCTCCGGGCAGAACACAACCAACTTCCTAAGTACAGTACTTGCTTTCCCTCTAATTCCCTGAACCTCTGGCCTTCTTCCTCACTTCAGACACACCTTCCTTTATGGCTTGATTCCTGCAGACATTTTTCTTCAGATACTTAAAACCCAGCTTTTGGAATTTAATGACATATTCTTTCTCAAGAAGCCTGGCTCTTGCAAATTGAAAATCTTTGGATTTCAAGAAAATGAATTTCAAAAGCATACTTAGAGTCTCAAAAGCCAAGAACTTGATTGATGCATATGGTTATGCCAGCCTCCTCCAGGTACTAAGCTCAGAATAGGGAAAGGATCTTGAGATTAAAAACCAAAAACAACAACAACAAAAGGTGAGGGTAGATAAGGAACTACCAAATATTATCATGGACCAGGTTTCAAAGACAGAAGTCATTATTTCAGTTCCACTACATATAAGGCAAGGCTATTAGCATTCCTATCCTTCATTCCACCCTTTCTCCTTTACTCAACATTCTTTTACGTTGTTAATCAGTTCCTGTTCAACTTCAAATGACAGAATACCTGACTTATAAATTGCTCAGTTATCAGTAAGTCCAGAGAACTTATCAACAAACCAGAACTGATAGAGAGGTAATGAGGTGATGGAAATCCCAGACTCTGTCTTCCCATTGTGCCATTCCAAGCATGTTGACTCGCTGTCCCATGGCTGCAACATGACTGTAAAGCCAGGAATCAAATTTGGGATCCAGGCAGGAGGAAGAGGAAAAGGGAAGAAAGAGCTGGGCCAGCTGCATTTGTTTCCTTTATCAACAAAGCAAATGCTTCCCTAGAACAGTCTCCTCCATAAACTTCTGTTCGTGTCTCCCCGATCAGAACTGTGTCATGTGGCTACCACTAGCTGTGTGGGTGACTGGGTAAGTATGTACATTTACAACCTCTATAGTGAAATTTGTAAAGTGAAGGAAGTTGGAAATAGATGTTGAGTAATCCAATTTACAGTGTCTGCCAAAGTCCTCCCTTTGGCTCGTCAATACCCACATACACTAACAGAACACACTCATCCCTTCACCAAGGGAGGCACACACACAGTCTCACTCAGATGCTTGAAGTTCTCAGTCTGTGAGTGATTATCCTCTGCCAGGTGTAGATGGTTCTCCCTGGGGTTAGATGGTGTATGCTAAGAAACAACACATCTGATATACAAGGGGGGAGAAGACACAGAATAACTGAAAAACAAACAAACAAACAAAAAAACCCAGCAAACCAAAAAAAAACAAGACGAAACAGGATGAACACCACTCATCTGGGAAATAGCAGAACAGGAAATGTACACAGGTCAGTGTTTTGCTGCATATATCAAATCCCACTATAGCAAAGCTGATCTTTGACTCTGCTTTCTGTATGCAGCCCCAATGGTCCTTTTCCTACCCCTGGTTCTGCTCTCTAGGAAACTCATTGTTGTCCATTGTCTTTCATGGCCTACTGGAGACTGATCGAGAGAACACTCCTCTAGAATTCTATAGGACTCTGCAGTTCACTTCCTCTTGGCGTAAAATCAAAGGTCTGAGAATTACTGTCAAGTAGTGGTTTTGCCCCCCAGAGGACATTTGGCAATGTCCAAAGATATTTTTCGTTGTTGCAACAGGGTAGAGGTATTACTAGAATCTAGTGAGTAGAGGCCAGGGATGCTCCTAAACATTGTACAATGTCCAGGACAACCCTCCATGGCAAAGAATTGTCTGTTCCAAAATGTCAATAGTGCCAAGGTTGGGAGACCCTGGTCTAGGCCATTCTCAACAGTCTCCTTCCCATTTCTAGTGATTTTATAGGCATAGGTGTGAGACCCAATTCATGAGATCCAATGTGACCCTAGGGAAAATCTCCTGCAACATTTATGGGAAAGGTATAATCACTAATAATAAGTAACACATGGTAAAAAAAAAACAATTAAGAACTTTCAAAAGCAATTTTATTCATATAATACCTCCTGCTGGCCATAACCATGAGGAAAGAAATCACTAACATGCTGAGGAGAGTGGAATAAAAAGATGAAGGCCCTAAGTCCTTGAAGACATTGTGGAGCTGCTCCATTTAAGAACCCTCCCATCCTGGGGCACCTGGGTGGTTTAGTCGGTTGAGTGTCCAACTTTGGCTCAGGTCATGATCTCGTGGTTTGTGGGCTCGAGCCCCTGCGTCAGGCTTTTCACTGGAAGCACTGAGCCTGTCTGTCTTCCTCTGTCTCTCTCTCTCTGCCCCTCTCTGGCTCACTTTCCCTCAAAAATAAATAAGCATTAAAAAAAAATTTAGGGGTACCTCGGTGGTTCATTCAGCGAAGAAGTCGACTTCGGCTCAGGTATTTGTCTCATGGTTCCTGGATTTGAAGCTCGTGTCGTGCTCTCTGCTGCCAGTGCAGAGCCTGCTTGGGATTCTGTCTTTCTCCCTCTCTCTCTGCCCCTCCCCAACTTGTGCTCACTCTCTCAAAATAAATAAATAAACTTAAAAAAAAAACTTAAAAAAAAGAATCTTCCCATCTCCAGATTTTTCTTTATATGAGAAAATAAATATCCTCCTTGCTCAAGTCCATTTTACTTGGGTTTTCTGTCACTCACACTTGAATGCATTCTAGCTGATACAGGTTACTTGGTCTTTCTTTTCCATGCAACTGGTTTTTGTCCTATGACTGATAGTTCATCCTATTTTGTCCTATGACTCATAATGTAAATTCATATTTGACAACAGAAACCAGAGTGGCTGGTGTGGCTTTCCTTTGTTGTTGCTTAAATAGATCTATATCCTCAAAGGCCCTCTCCTTTTCTGAGGAATTCTGATTGGGAAGTCTGTTCACATGGATGAGATGAGTCAGCTGCCAGTTTTACTTTACAGTGAGTGAAAGGTCAGCTTCTGTTAGGCTGTAAGTCAGCCAAAGGCCAAATGAAGAGAGGTCTACTCTAGGCACCAACACACCTGGGACCTTGACTTTTTCTCAGAGTTCATATTTGTTTTAGAAAATAGCCCTCTGCTTTTACTGATTGGTTGGTTGGTTTGGATTGGGTGGTTGGTTGGTTGGTTGGTTAGTTTGGCTTACAGGTAAGTCCTAGCCTACATACAGAACTGTGGGACCCACCTGTGCAGTTGTTCCATAAGATTATCTTTGACTAGTGGCCTTTACTCCTGTTTTAACTCCTGGTTTGATGCAGAACCTGGCGTCTCTTCAAGGTTCTTGGCTCCCATTTGCACTGCTACCTCCCATGGCATGTTCTGGGCTTCCTTCATTCCTCATAGTTTCATTCCTAGAAATTCACTGAACTTGATTATCCATTGGTGACCCACCCTTTTTCCCCTTATCTTGGTCTTCTCACTATGGGTTAACTACTTCTGTCCTTTTTTCCCCAGTGGTTTTTGGGAACTGTGAAAAGACAAACATGTGTTAAATATTCCATCTTAAAACTGAAGCGCATAACTTCACAGAGTATATCCTATCATACTCCGGCATATCGTTTCCAAAAGAATGCATCACACGCTAACTAGTAATATCAAACTGAGAATGGGGTCAAAGTCAAAATCTGAGATTGGGATTTAATTTACCAAAGCTCCAGAAATTTGAATGTATAATTTTTTTCTGGACTGGGGAGTTTGATGGCATCTGTCTTTATATCATGGCTAAGGGCAGGATTTGGAAAAATTTGGCCCAAAGAGCTTATATGAACTCAACAAAGAAAATACTGGCTATATACAATAATGACCATGATCTTTCTAATTTGCCCCATATAGTTAGCCTATCTGTCATAGTATTTTATTAACTTTTCATCCAGCTACATAGTTTGATGCCTGCCTGGAAGTTGCCTGGAAGTTTGATGCCAACAGGAAGTTGCAGAGGAGGAATAACGTTGAAGTAGTCTATGAAGCTTATAAATCCAGCCCTTGTAATTGAACAGAGTTTGACAAATGGATCTCATGGAAACTCTCTTTCATTAGCAATGTTACTACAGCAACATGAACATTAGGACTGATTTTAGGAGAAACTCTAAATTTGAATTCCCATGACATTCAGATAGATAGAGGCGATGTAAGAGATTTTCTGAATAATTATTTTTAAGTTTCTGGGACTGTAATCTGAGTTATTCCAGCTTCCAAAGTCCATTTCACAAATTTAACTAGGAAGGAATGTGAGTATTGGACACTAACCATGGAACACGGAGGTCAGAGGATGGCACAGACCACGTGGCAACACTATAGGACACTTACAGAGGAAGCAAAGAATGTTGTCTGGAATTGTAGGTGGACCATTCTACCTCCTACTCTAATGAAGCACCGCCTGACAACACAGGATGTAGAAAGCCCAGCCGGCAGTTGGCCTCATCCCTTATACCAAACACTGCACAGGGAGCCACAGATGCATTCCTCCCACCCTAGAGGGTCAGGTCCTGGGTAGGGGCTACACGCCCTCCTTCCTGCAATAAAAGCCCAGGGAGTGTCTGCTGCCCTGGTGGCTGCAGCAAACAGCTCTTCTAGTCAGAGCACCTCTGCCTTCAACCACCATTCCTCAGGGCTCTAAGCTGAGTGACTGGTTTCCCCTTCAGAAATCTAGAATCTCTGGTCATTTCTGTGTTTCACAACCTGCCTGAAACATGCCCAACAGGAAAATCATTTCATATTCACTTTCTTTCTTCTATAAACACCCACGTATATTCATGATAAGTAGAGTTTTAACAAAGCTCCTATGAGAACAGTATAGATGCAGTACTAAGTAAAGATTTTTTTTAAGTCAGCCCTTTAAAATGTCTCCAGCATGGACATATCTTAAAGCTCTCCAGGTGAGAGAGCAACTACTTATTTGCAAGGTTGCGCTAGGCACTTATTCCCTGTAGTAACTTGATGGCACCTATTTATCTCATTACTCTTTAATGGATAATAAGACATATCTAAAAGAGAAAAGACCACAGAAGAGGAAATTCTGCATGAGACTGTCACAAAGCAACCTAGGCGGAAAATAACAGACTATTAGTGAAACGCTAAACTGGAAAATAACTACCTGAACACCACGTTTGCAATGTACATAGAGAACAACACTGAACTGTTTAAGCTCTAATCAATCTAAAAAGAACACTGAAAATATCCAAAACAAGGCTGGAGACCCATTCGAGTTTAAAAGTGTTTGCTTTCAGTTAGTTGAAGAATTTTCCAGTCAGGCTTAGATTTCTTTCTTTCTTCCTTCCTTTCTTCCTTCCTTCCTTCCTTCCTTCCTTCCTTCCTTCCTTCCTCTCTTTCTTTCTTTCTTTCTTTCTTTCTTTCTTTCTTTCTTTCTTTCTTTCTTTCTTTCTTTTTCTTTTTTTTGCAGATTCTTGTTGTAAGTTAGTTTTCACAGCAACTGATAATTATTCTGAAAGAGTGGTGTGTGTGTGTGTGTGTGTGTGTGTGTGTGTGTGTGTGTGTGTCTGCAAAGTGAAGAGCTTGTTGTAGTTCATGGCCCTGCTTAGACATGATCAGGATGGCAACAGCACATTCCTGGAAGGTCTCTGCTAACTATTGCCTTTTCACACTCATGATTCAAACTGTTCAGTCAGCTAAAATGGATAACAAGTGACCTGGTGCAAATTACAGGAATTTGCAGGACAAGCTCCAGAAAGCGCCGGGCCAAATGCCTGTGCAGTTCTATTAGACAACCCACAAATTCTTCTGGGAACGGTCCAGAGGCCACTTTGACAATGAGCATTTCTGATTCAGGGCATCTTTAAGCCCATCTTGAAGCAAACGCAGAGCATTACTTGAGAAGTGAGTCACTTCCAGGGCTGAAGAGTGGCTGTGTTTTTAATTTATCTATTGAACTTCAGTCATGACGAGTAATAATCCTATAAAAAATACCAGTTCTTCACAGGAATGTCAATACTTGAAGCAGAGTGAGTGGTTTGTGGGCTTCCTCGTAGGACTCAGAAACACCAGATTTTAAATGCCAAACAAAAAATACCCATAGACATTTTACAGCCAGGACAATACAAGAGAAGAGTGAGATTTTGTACCTGCATTTTCTGTTTGTTGTTTTCATTTTCTCTGGCAAGCACGCTAAAATATAATTCATAAATATGTTCTTGATTTATAACAGCAAGGAAAGTTGAGTGTTCCTTGATTGCCTTTCTTCTCCCATAATTGAATTTCTGCTTGTAGTGATGCTCACAGGAAAAGAAGGGAGGGATCTGAAGTCTTCTGAACACTTAACTTTGTCTGATCATATGTACAGGGCTTCCCATATTTTATCTCATTTAATTCATAAGCCACCCTAGGAGATAGTTGGCATTATTGCCTCAGTTTTACAAAGAAGCTGAAGTTGAAAGAAGCCATTTAGCTTTCCAAGGTTACAGCATTAGCAAGTTTTATATAATCTATCTGACTTCAAAGACAATGCTACTCCCATGCCCGTATTTCTTTGAATCAACTCAAAGTATTAACCAAAAATGGTGACTTTTCTTCTTGACCTTCCTTAAAAATGAAACCAACATTGGTTGTACTCTTACAGATGACATTATATGACATTAAGTGGTGAAAAAAATCAAAGAAACTCATTTTCTTCTTTTTTTTGTAGGTGCAGTTTGCTTGTTTTATAGATTGAATTCAAGATTAATTCTCAGTCTACTTCTGAGATAACCCAAAGTAATTTACAAGCTGAAGCATAATGTAAAATATGACACTTATTGCAGAAACAGGGCTGAGTTGATCAAAAGGAACTAATCCATTCATTCAGTAATTCACCAAGTATATATTACCAAGCACTTCTCTAGAAGTCACCTTCCTAGGACTAAGATTAAACCATATTACAATTAAGTATCAAGTAATGCTCTAGCAATAAGAGGAAAACGGAAAGAGGTTATATTACAAAGTTTGTATTTCCTAAAACGTTAAAAGTATATATTTCACACTAGAAATAAAATATTCCCAGAACAAAAATCAAGTAAATGAGTCATGTGGATCTTTATATAGAGGACACTGAGTGGTGGAGAAAAGAAAAACTACCATCTTGCCAAAAAAAAAAAAAAAAAAAAAAAAAAAAAAAAAAAAAAAAAAAAAAAAGACATGTCGATCAAATAGACAATGCTTGAATCAACCCTCCACACACTTACGCTTTATAGAAATCGAGCCTTGGTCATCAAACAATGTGAATATGTAACTGGCACTGAGAAGCTTTTCTGAACTATCAGACAATAGTGTAAGTTTCTAGTGCCAACAAGACACAGGGAAAGGTATCTTCAACTAGAAAATACATTTTTCAAAAATGAATTCAATAAAAGATGATATCAATCATCTATTTTTTAATGCTATCATCATCATTCAAAAGCAAATATACAGTAGTAGGTCTAAAATATCTAATATAAAGTACATGCATTAGGTACTATTTAGTTTTTCTTTTGTGGGATTTGAGTGACAACTTCTCAAGACACAGAAAAGAAAAAAATGCCTCAGACATACACAAATAGGGGTGCCTGGGTGGCTCAGTTGGTTGAGCGACCAACTCTTGATTTTAGCTCAGGTCATGATCTCACAGTTTGTGGGATCAAGTCCATGTTGGGCTCTGCACTGACCCTGTGGTGCCCGCTTGGGATTCCCAACCTCTCTCTCTGCCCCCTCCCCACTTGCGCACTCTCTCTCAGAATAAATAAACTTAAAGAAGAGCACCATTCATTTTAGGGGGATAAAACCTGATTCTTCTAGCCTCCTTCCTGACTGTACCCACTTTATTCTGGTTTAGAGTTGAGAAGGGATTGAATGTCATGAACAGTTCTTCACAAAAATGCAGAGATACCAAACACAGAGCTAATATAGTGATAACACGAGGTCTCTATTCCATGATTCTTTTCTTCTTAAAATATGACTCTCTTCCTTGGACCTCTTCCAGCTTAATATTCTGGTAGTATTGGGCATTTTTGACAACACCACTATTTTTTAGAGCCTGTCCTCACTGCTTTTAGGATACAAGTTCTTTAGTGATTATCTCTTCCCTTTTGGACCACTCCTTTTCACTCTTATCCTGGCTTCTCTCAACCATGTGTGAGGACAATTATAGCTCAATACCTCCATCTAAAACAAAAACATTTGACCCTCTGCTCTGTTCAATCTACACTCTTCCTGAAGGAAACTCATTTGTGTCTCTTGTCTCCATTGTCACTTCAGTTATTACATGAACACTGTCTTTCAGAGAGTTACAGCTGAGCCTGTGCCACCTGAGACTTCTGCTTGCTCAGCAGATATTGAATGGGCTCTCAATAGCATCTCAAACACAACGTGGTAGAAACAACACATTTTCTTGCACTGTGCCTCATCCTGCACATCATGCATTAGGCAATGGCACCACCATTCTCCTAGTATGCAGAAAATTACCTGCATATATTATTAGCTTTACCTCAAAATGTTCTAAAAGGTAATGTTTTAACCCTATTTTGGTATGAACCTCCTTGGGAATCCAATAAAAGCTGTGTGCCTTGGTGGTGGTGTTGAGAATGAACCTCTCAGGTCTCCAGCTGCAGAAGTGCCAGTGAAAAGCACCACAGCTTCTGTGCTTGGAAACAGAGCTGTTGCATTTGTGCCCCAGCTATGCTTCTGACAGGCCGTTCACAGAAAATTACTAAGCATGGCAGGGATATTCAGGCACAGCCATTCCTGGGAGAGTAGGGACTCCTCTCTCCAGTAAGTTGGCTGGAGGATTTGTCCATGGCTTTGCTGAACCTTCTTTCGATGGCAGGGCATTCTACAAGTCTTCCACCAAAACTTTTTTCCTGCTTTCCTTCGCTGAGGGCTCTCCCAGCCTCTGTCAATTCCCTCCCAGCTTTCTCCCACAGGCATTTTCCCTACAAAAATTCTTAAATGTTTTACAGCATGTTGGCATCTGCTTGTTAGGGGATATGGGCTAACAGAATCCTCTCCCCAGATTCACACTTGCACTCCCACAAAACTTGATACACAGCTTTTGAGGTTCATGCATCCCCTTAGGTCACCTGTAGGGCTTGTAGAAGCCCCTCGGCCACTATATTAAAAACTCTGCCCTGAAACCTGCCTTTTTCCTTCTACTCCCACTGTATTCCCTTTATATCTGTAGTTCAGGCTTTTCTCCATCTTTCACCTGATACATAACACGGTCTTATAATGTATATTTCTCTTCCCAAATGTCCTTTTCAATTCATTATTCACAATACTTTAACTTTTTTCTTAAATAAATAAAATCCATTTGCATCACTTGTCTGGTCACAAACCACCATTACAAGATAGCCCATTGGTCAAGGTCATCTCTGCTTCACCCAACCTTTCTCCTCTCGATATTCATCACCCATCTTCAGGCACGAGGGGTTTTTGTCATTTCCCCTCACATCTTAAAACGTTGCTCCCACATCTTAAAATGGCCTTTCCCTTAGTTCTGCCAGCTAAAATTATCCTTCCTCTTTTAGGCCCAGTTTGAATGCCACTTCCTTCCTGAAGTCTACTTTCTACCTTTATCTGAAATGTTCATCATAAATGGTTTTGTGAGGAGCTGCCTTCCCTACTATACCATGGATTCCACAGAGACTATTAATTGAGGCTTTCCTCCCCCAAGAAGCATGCCTCTCCCAAAGCAAGTGGTCAGTAAGCATTCACTAACCTGAACCACACCCAAATGCCTACAGAATAAACTCAATACTCATCATGCTGGCACTTAAGACCCTTCATAATCATGCTGCAAACAGCACTTACTCAACCATGGCAAGGTTATCCTCAAGAAACCTCACACAAAGATATTTTTGTGCCAGCAAATTGACCACCATCCAGCGTCTGATAGCCTCAGAAACCAAAAGGGGATCTTTTCCATTAGCCAAACTCATGAGTATAATGTAGGAAACAAGAAGATTTATTTTACACTGGAAATTCTTGTGGTAGAGGCTAAAATGTCTATGATCAGTCATTGTCTCTTTGCAGGCAAATATAAAAGAAGTGCTAAGTTATAATCAAAAGAATGCTTGGTGAGTATGAAAAGAGAAGAAAAAAAGAAGAATCAGATTAATTGAATATTTAATAAGATCATTCAATCATTTATTTGTTCATCTAATTGAATAGCTACTCAAGCCTTCTGATGCTGACATCTGCCCATGTGATGCTCTTACCAATAAGACCAGAAGACTAGAAATCATTTGGGTACAAAACTCAGACAGACTTTGATGAGGATGTCCAAATCTCATTTGTTTGGCTAACTCTACTTTTTCTGATTATTTTCTTTATATGTGTTAACTTTATATATTTTATCTTGTTACAGTACAATCCTCTAGGCCAAAAATACAGCTTGATGTTTAAGGTAACCTGGCATATCTCAGCTCTGGCACATTATGTATTGACAGCCTTCTTTCCTCCATGTTCTTGGAAGGGTACATCACTGTGGCCTCCTTGCTATCCAAGCATCTTTCATTTTCCCCCTTCATATAGTTTCCACCCTAGCCAGCCTACTGTATTTTTCCTGATAAAA
Organism: Felis catus; assembly: GCF_018350175.1. Classification (NCBI taxonomy): domain Eukaryota; kingdom Metazoa; phylum Chordata; class Mammalia; order Carnivora; family Felidae; genus Felis; species Felis catus. The sequence continues at coordinate 214,043,295 of NC_058368.1, read as the reverse complement.
TGCCTTCCTCAATTCTGCCATAGTATATTCTTCCCACCTAAAACCCCGCTCTTCCAACGACTACCTCTCCAAGGCTTGCCCCTTACTTCAATATTCAGATCAAATTCCAGTTTCTCCATGTTTCCTCCTCCAATCACTCCATCTCATTTGTGAACTCTTTCTTTTTAGAACATCCATTCATTCTGAATACCATGTCACTTTATTCTGTACTGCTAGGTTTTTATTTAACCCTCCATTGAGTGAACATGATATATCACCAGCTGAATTGTAAACTCTTTGAAAACAAGGATTTTGCCTTATGAGTAACAGTTCGGATAGCTATTATGCACTTAGAGAGAGAGAGAGAGGGTAGAGGATAAATCCCCACCTAATATTACAGCAGGGGTCCCACCTGGCCAGCTAGAATTTATAGAGGCTGCCAAAAACAACTCTTCTCCTATGGGAGGAGATGCCCTCAAAAGGCTTTTTTTTTTTTTTTTTTTTTCCTTTCTGCTGTTTCCTTTCCCCAATTGTCCCTCCCTGGGACTCTCTGTCATGTATTATATTGCAAAATCTCAAAGATTCTTCCTAGCCAAGTACTCCACTCCCAGCCCTGATGCTCCTCCTAGTCACTATAGGTTTTTCTGCCATTGTCCAGGATTAAGCCCTACTGGCCCCATCCCCTGACCCCTGTCTTCCACCTCTGCCTTATCCCATCCTTTAGCCTCTTTTGCTGCCTTGGTAGTCTCTATGGTCCTTCCCAACCGTCTCCTGAACCTTAACCCCAAGCTCCTCATCCTCCACCTCATCCTACCCAAAATAAAACTGCTCTTGCTGAATGTGTTGCCTTTAAAGCACTTATCCCCCTCTCTCCCTCCCCAATCCCAGCTGAAGAGGGAATTGCCACTGGAGACCCCAGAAATGTAGTGATAACTGCCCCTCCCAAGTAGCAGGATGTTACTGGGTCATCCAATCAGGACAAGTTTCCAGCTCCATTCCCTTGCAGGAGTTGCATTGGCAGGAAGACTGGAGTTCTGCCTCCCACATGATCAGCACCTTGGCCAGCAACAAAGGAGCCACTTGCTAAGCACTGTGACACCATGGATTTTCCATGGCCAAAGTCATGGGTTCAGACCAGAGGTGACCGGGTCATCAGACATGAGTTCCAGGATGTGAACAGAGTCATGGAAAACCACCAGGCATTCCCCAAGAATGGAGAGGCTCTAGGCAGCCCAGATTCTCACACGTCCATCCACTGGTAGGAGCTGAAGACTGTGCCTGACTGGGTCTGAAAGGCCCAGCTGCCTCCTGTTTCTGTTGATTCTGGCAGCAGCATTCAAGATTATGGACAATGAAAGGACAGATGAACTCAAAGAACATGGAGGCAGGAGGCAAAGTGGAGGCCCTTTAGACCCCATAATGGAAGAAGAAAAACAGAGTAGAAGGTTGTCCACTTTCAGCCTAACCTCAAGAAACACTCTCAGCCATGCCTACTCTCCAAACAGCTCTACTCTGAGAATCTAGGTGTGGCTGAATTAATAGGAAATCAACAGGAAATGGTCTTTATTTCTCATGCAGCCTGAGGTCTCTCTGAGTATAATTGTTGTGCTTTCTGGCCTTTTCCTTGGAAAGCTGAGACTGAACGAGGATGAGAATTCTGAGAAACAGCAGAAAGAAACAATGTCTTCTGCCCACAGGAGAAGAGTTGCTTTGGCAGCCTCTATAAATTCCATGGTCAGGTGGGGACTTATCTTCTGCTTCTCCTAACTCTGTCCCCTCCTTCAGGATTCAGATCAAATTCCAGTTTCTTCATTGCTCCCTCCAATTACTCCATCTCATTTGTGAACTCTCCCCCACAAGTTAGATGAGCAATGGGAAGGACATGACACACACTAACCATGAGTCTTCAGAATCATAGAAATTGGCAAATGATGGGGTCACTAGTGATGCCCCTCAAGTGGGACACAGGTATTCTCAACCACACCTCTGCCAATGGTATTTGTCATTTTGATATGTCCTATTTCTTATTTTTTTTTAAAGATAAGGTATTTAAAACTTTCCTGGGGGTCATGCAGCTAGTAAAGGTATTTAAAATTTGCCTGGGGTCATATAGCTAATAAGAAGCAAAGCCAGAACTTGAACTTGTTTTGTCAGAAATATAACCACTATACAGTATTACCTCTGTAAAGATCAAATTTTATTATTTTAGATGTATTTTAATGAAAATCTTTCAGAAATGGAGCATACATTTCCAGATTCAAAAACAGATAAAACTAAACGTGGCCCCTGATTTCTACTCTCTCATCACAGAGCAAAAACAGGGGCTGTCAGGTGTGATCCCAATTTAACTCTTACACCTTCAAATGAACTCCTCTAGCCCTTGCTGATGCGTGAACATGAGGAGGAGGAAGAAGAGGCTTTGTCTACCTGCACTGCTTTCCTTATGCTGACTTGGTTCCCCTCTAAATGTTCACAAACACATATACTTGATCTTGTATATTTATACAACTGGTTTCCACTCAGCACACCCCCAGCACATCCTGTACCACCCCCAGGCAATTCCATGGTGCTGCTGGCTTCATGCCCATGTTTCACTTGTGCAGGCCCCTCTTCGCACAAATACATCTTTCCAAGAGCGGTGTTGTGTCCCGAGCTTCCTGGTTTGTGGCCTGGCAGTTCCTCCTTGGTGAAAACCCTAATGCCAGTGACCTCTTCTAAGTAATGTGTGCAAACCACTTTGAGCTTCTGTGATCCAGATTTGTGAGAAGCCTGATGTTTGCTTTCTGTAACATCTGATGGAAAGTGGTTCCTGTTAAACCAATATTTTTTTTCATTTTTCATTATTCTCTTATTTTTTGGTCTATCTTTGGCGCAAACTTATTTTCCTTCATATGGTAAAATCTGCTTCATGCTAAAATATTATTTTTATTTTGAGCTTACAAATACATTTTATGGTTGATTTTAACATTTATTATTTTATGCCCTGGAAAATGGCATTTTGGCCAGGTCTTAATTCAGAATTATTATCATGAATACACAACAATTTATTCTTATATAAAATATGGTTCCATGTCTAGAATTGGATTTTTTATTGTTATTACTCTGAACTTAACATTTCACTGGCTCTGACCACATCTCCAGCTATTATTGAGACATTCTCTTTCTCTTCCTGTCATAGTACACTGCTTCTCATCTGAAGAGCAGGATAAGCCAGATTCATGTATTTGTTAAGAATCTTACCCAGAAGAGCCAATAAATCTGAGAGAACTGAGGAAGCAAATACATGGCTTCATCTGGGGCAGAGTTTCCTAAATGAGGCTTTTTAATACTTCTGAGTCAGAGCTGTATTTTGAAGTTGATATTTTGAAGTGGAAGATGTAAGGCAGATAAGTGGAATATTACATTCTTTTGGTGACCCCACAGCCTTCTAAAGGACAAAGACAACATTTGTTTATTGACGACAGAGTTTCCTGAAGGCTGCCATCTACCTGAGGCCCTTCCTTGATAAGCTCTCATTTCTAGTGCCTGAAGGGTGTCTAGTTTGAAAAGACTCTCATTTCTACTTACGTAATTGGTATCTTCACTGGGCGAAGATGTGTGAACAAAAGAGGCAGAAAAATAATATGTTGCCATTACAACCTTACTCTCAAAACTAGGTTCCCATCAGCAGAGTGGTTATTGACTTATTTGTGAAGCCAGATACTTCTGGACTTACTAATGTGGCATTCCAGTTCATTTGGGTAATGCTGAGCCTGGGACATGTTCCTTCACATTTGTATGTGTGTGCGTGTGTGTGTTTCAGTTACCCCTTATGGCTTTTTGCACTGGTCCTGTCCATGAATGCTTACCATTCAAACTAAAGACAAGGGTTCCATTTAGGGTCCTCTCCTATATATAGCAACTCCCGCTCTAAAACACCCTGACTGGGGGGTGCTTGGGTGGTTCAGTCAGTTAAGTGTCTGACTCTTGACGTCAGCTCAGGTCATGATCTCATGGTTCCTGGGTTTGAGCCCCACGTTAGGCTTATCAGGCTTGGCCCACACAGAGTCTGTTTGGGATTCTCTCTCTCTCTCTGCCCCTCCCCCACCCATGCTCCCTTGCTCTTTCTCCAAATAAATAAACTTTAAAAAGAAAAAAGAGCCAAGGATTTGTGGCCAAAATTCCTCCAAATTATATTTGATAACAAACAAACCCTTCTGATTCAGAGGGCCTCCAGTTAATTAATTATAGGGCCCAACTAAAATCATTTTTGGCAGATATTGTCCAAAGTCTAATTGGTTCATATTCAATTATCTCATAAAATAGGTACATTTATTTAGAGGCTAAAGCAAGTACATCTTTAAATTAATTCAACCTGGCAGTTTCACCAGAACACTGCTTTGATCAAAACTGTGTTATCTGTCCAGGTTTTATATGGTCATTGAGGGGAACTAGTAACAACTGCTCCAACAGTTTACAGGGTCAAAGCTTCTTCTCATGCTCTATAGTGTAAAATTTTCAGGACTTAATTAATCATTTTTTTCAAGTACCAGAAAAGCCCCAGAACTAGTTCCTAAGATATATGCTAATTTTCTGCATTTGGCCACCACGTGATGGTCCAATGACTATCAATCCAAGTAGACAGCATATTTTGCCTAGTCACATTTCATAAAATAGTATAAAATTGCCATCTGTTTATTTTTTATTTCCAAAGAACACAATTCCATCCTCAATTGCCAAACTCTCTTTAAAAGAACACAGTGTCTAAAAATACAACACCAAACTGTCAACTGTCCAATTCTTATCAAAGCTTCAGGTTTAGAAAAGTGATGTTGATGGACAGTTATATAGAATATATGACCCAGTGGCACATAAAGTCTATCATTTGATCAAACGACATCAGAAGGCACAGAACCGAACCAAGTGGTCTTGGCTTCTGCAGAACTCTTCCCAAGCTGTACTGTAGGTGCCAAGACCTTGGCTTTGATCAAGAGACCCTAGAGGGAAAAGCTTATGAGACCAGATGCCACATTTGCTGTAGGAATATCGCCTGAAGACACTGCACTCTCAGTCACTCAGTGCCCCTTTTATGAACCTACCACGAAATGCATTTTGGAATCCATGCTAACATAATCTATAGCCACCTGAAGAGATATAAACCTTGTTAAAATCACAGGTGTCATTGACTCTGGGCTGCAATAATGGGTAGGTTCCTCCAGTCCAGATATCAATATGATGGTGCCTAGAGGAGCTCCTTAACTCAGGACTTTATGGATCTATTAAAAAGACCAGTGGGAACTATATACTTTATACTATATAGTAAACTTGAACTTCATTTATTTATGATGACTGGGAATTCTGGACAACGGAGTGGTGGTATCAGTTACCAGGCCTTAATAAAAGGCTTGGCTAGTTGGGACTTTGAGAATCATTTTGTTTTCCTCCTCCTCCTCCTGCCTTGTTCCCTTCCTGCTGATGAACAGGCTCTGCATTGCTCTTGCCCCATCCAGACCTGAGCGGAAATTTTCTCTTGTTTCTGAGCACTTTCTTATGAGATTCTGTGCTCTTGCTCATGTTTGTCACACAAGCCTTCAGCAAATGCTGACTGAGGAGGACACCTCTGCAAGTGCCCTCTGCCAAATCCACTTATGAGCCCAAGGATAGCAAATTGCCCCTTACCTTGGGGCCCCCAGTCCATGCCCTCCATGAAAACTGGTTCTGCTGGCCCAGCAATGATGCGACAAGAAGGTTTACTTTTGCATATTTGCCTTGCACAAGTAATTTTCTGCAGAATCACACGTTGAGCAGAAAACTCCAGCTAATTCTCTAGGAAACAGCATCCTTGGCTACTACAGCCCACGAAGGCTCCTGTGGAACAATTTTACTGATAGTACAGTGGAGGGAGCAAGAGCTTTGGTGCCTTTGGATTTGAACTTTAATCCTGACCTTGCCTCCTACTAGCTGTGTGATCTCAGGCAAGATAGCTAATAACCTCTCTGAGCCTTGGTTTATTCATTTATAAATAGTACTTACCTTGACAAGGTTGTAATAAAGGTTGCAAATTACTGCTTCTCTTGAAGAATGGAAGTGGGAGGGGAGAGGAAGAGAGGAAGGACAGGAGAAGGCAAGAAAGAGATTTTTTTTTTTTTTTTGGTAAATCACTTCTCCTCTTTTCCCCTCTGACTCTCAGAAAACTTAAGAGATAAATTGCATATTCAGTTTGAATTGTAGATAAAAAAACTGACCTATAATTTTGAATGTTTATTTCCTACTTTTACCCATTCCTGGGTCTTCAGTCCTCATTTTTAAGTCAGGTTTATGGTTCATTATTTTGTGTGGATTCTTTTTATTGATGTGGGTTTTGAGCCTTGCTTAAGGTTTGTAGAACGTCTCAAATCTTTTATGGAACAAGATGTGGGGTGTGTGTGTGTGTGTGTGTGTGTGTGTATAAACATTCTGTGTTTAGAGATGTTGCCATGAACACTTTGTGAAACTCTATAATAATATATGAAGCAATCTCGCATCCCGTCTTACTTAATCCTCCCGATGACCCCGTAAAATAGATATTAGTAACTCCATTTCTGAGATGAGGCAACTAAGGCTCTGAGAATGGCTTTCCTCAGATTACTTAACCTCTTGCAAGGGTCGGAATTTGACGTGCAACCCAGGTCTTTGGAATCTCAGCCCAGTGTTCTTTCTTCTGCCTCTGAGCTGTCTCTCCAGAGTCATTAGCCATTTCAGGTTTGCTGTTGGGCCTAATAAATAACACCCATAACAATAGTGCACATTTATTGTGCACCTGCTATGTGCCAGGCATTTTATTTGCATCATCTCATTTAATGCTCCCCACAAGCCAATGATGTAGCTACTGTATCATCCTCCCTTATAAACTATGAACAACACAGAGGCAAGCTCCCCAAGGTCAAGGCCAGTAAGGGGAGGACTGAGGATTTGAACCCAGCCCTAGTGCAAGTTCAGAGCTCTCACTCTTAACCAGTACCCTCTAAATGCATCAGTTCTGTCTCCAAGTGACACTTCCTGAGGGCAGTGTTCAAAGGACTTTGGACTTGTGTGATGTCACCACGTGGCTGTGATAGAAGCAGACAGCAGCAGCAGGCCATCCCTGCTTCCTTGACCTCTCCTCAGAAGGGAGCCAGCTATAAGTGGGCAGCTGGACAGCCTATACCACTAACCTGCCGCGGCTCATTAAAGTCTCCGGCTCTGTGATCTCATTCAGATCTGTGAGAAAGGGTCATGATCATTGCCTTTGTGTCCCCTGATTCATGCTTTCCTTTAGGGTCAACCTGTTCTCTGTGATTTTCTTCACATTCTCTTTGCTGCCTGCTTTAAGACTAACATATATGGTAATAACAAAACACACGTTCTAGGGACTGGCCCCCAGAAGCACCCTGGGAGTGTGTTTGGAAGTATAATTATTACCTTGAAGACTGTTCTTTTTATCTTTTGAATTCATTCAGTTTTAGAGATTTTGCCTTCAGATATGCTTCTATGTTATAATAAACAAGGTTAAATATTTCTGGAAATACTCAGAGGGAGTGTCTTTTTTTTTTTTTTTTTTCATCTTAATATATGTACCACCGCTTCTAACATTAGGAGGATTATTTTCTCTGTTGTTGTTGGCCCTCAGCTGAACCTCCAACTTTGTGCTTGTCGTTCTGTCCTCTGCTCCCGGCAACACCTGAGGTCTGATCCCTGCCCACTACCGGATGACTGATCTCAGGTAGCTGCACAACTTCTTGAAGACTTGCGTTTTTTTAGGTTCTTTTCAATCATAAAATGAGGATAATCACCCTTTCTACCCTTGGGTTGTTAAGATCTGATGAGATATTTTAAGTTAAAGTGCTCTGAAAACCATACACTATTGCCATAAAAATGTAAGCCCACCACCGTGTCAAGCACCACAGCTGACAAAGGCCATGTACATAAGGGACATGCCAGCATTCATTACAAAGGCATTTGGGCCTGTGGTGATTATCTGGAAGGAGACTAGAAGTTCTATAACTCTGTCCATTTGCCTACCTGTCATGATCACAGGCAATGATTTTGGAACCGAGGTTCTGATGACCAATGTTTTTCCCCAGATCATCACAAACAAGTCTGTATAAAGACAGAACAGGGTGTTTGAGTACACCTTCCTTTTTAGTGACACTTCTCATAACGGGGGTCAGCAAGTGGGCCGAATCTACCCCATGACCTATTATTATACATCCCACAAGCTAAGAATAGATTTTACAATATTAAATAATTGGAAAAATATCAAGAATAATGTTTGTGCCATGTGAAAATTACTATGGAATTCAAATTTCAGTGTCTACAGTTTTTAATTTTACCAGTAACAAATTTTGTAAAAATTTATTCTACAAGTACCTACCTAATATTCTTGATTTTTGGCTGTTGGCCTGTGAAGCCTAAAATTTGTACTATTTGGCCCTTTACACAGAAAGTCTGCTGGCTCCTGTCTTAAAGCATTCATTCTGCTTTCGAATCCAAGGGACTCAAAAGTCCTCATCAATTTGAATGCTTCCATGCCACTCAGGGACTTTATTTGTGCTGAGACCCTAAGGGAGAGATGTTCTATAGGCAGAGAAGACTAAGGTTTGCTTGGGGACTGAAAGAGCAGATGGGTCCATTTAGGACTTGATCAGGATGGGAATGGCCAAACAAAGGAATGTGACAGAGAGAAGAAGAGATGTAAAATGCTAGCAGTGGAAGAAACTGGTTCCTCAGTCCCTTTGGAGATGTGACCCAGATACAGTGTGGCCCCGTGTGTGGTCTCATTGCCCTGTGTGGGACGTCTGGGCATTGGACTCAACACTATTCATTCTATTGCCCTCCTCCATTACTGAGCAATAAGTATACACGGAGCAATCGAGGGTTCTGATGCTCTGGGGGCGGGCGGGGAGAGAAGGGAGTCTGCGATGCAGAACACACAGCACTTGGGACCTCCTATGCCCTAGCGGATTTTCCTCCGGCCCCATCCCCATCCCTCTCTGCCCCTCCTCTGCTCAGCTGCCGTCTTCCTTTCTCAGGTCAGGTTGCTCCCTGCCTCTCAGAACCACAGGCCCCAGCAGCCTCACGTTCCTTCCAGGCCTTCGATTTCTCTCCTCCTGTGTGACTTAGCTTTGTCCAGACCATCTCACATCTCTGCACTCACCACTGGACTCTTCCTTGAGGTCTACCAGCAGGTGCCCTCTAGGGGGCAGGGGTGGGGGTGGCAGCGTGGGTGGGGTTAGAAAGGACCTATGAGCTTTCCTGGCCCGTGGGACACTGGGGACTGTTGTGGTGCCGTGTCCCCACTGGCAGTACTGACAAGCGCCGTGTCTCTGTGTGGATTTCTAACACATGGGAAAGTGGAGCCAGGCCCACGCCAGAGACAAGAGATCAAAGCAAGAGGAACAACCTTCTTTGCACCGGCCAGTGCATGGCACCCAGTGCATGGAGCTGAGCTCTGCAAAAACTGAAAAGGCGAGGCAGGAGTGTCCGTCTCCGAGCCAGGCTGGACGAAAACAGACTTGCTGTGGTTCCAGGAGGGACTGTCCAGTAGTTATCAGGGCTTTCCCTAGTCTGCGGCTTACTTTTGCTGGGTATGTGGTGCACCGTTGCAACATCAATAAAGCTATTTAACGTAGCTCTGCAAAGAGCGATGGATCCAGAACTGAGGAAGTGGAGGGCGCAGCTAATGACCTGCATCGAACAACCCTTTGATTAAGGAGGAATGGACTCCCCGGAGGAATGGGGGGATGACCGAGCCACCTGTGGAACCAAGGACAGAATGTCACTGAAGACTTTCTGACAAGTGCCCTTTCCTGGGAACGCTCTACTGGAAGAAAACTAAAGCTTATTTCGCCACCAACTCCTTTAAGCAGAAATGAAGTCTTTGCGAGTAAAATAACCCTGATTAGCACAACACTGCAGAAAAGCCTCAAGGGTCTGATTTCACCGCCCCTCTGGACTTTCTCTTCAGGCAGTTAAGCGTTCACCAGAAAATCCCTTCTCTTTATGTGGCTTCTTCAGCCGCATCACTTTGTGAAACAATTTTTAAAAGACGAAACACAATAACCCCCCCTACTTGTATTGCTCTTATCTGTGATGCCTCTTGCAAGTTCCAACTAATCTTTAATGTGCTTAATTTCTCCCCACCCCCCAAGCCTCAACCATTAAATTTAAAAAAATAATAATAATAAAGAGGGAGAGGGGGAAAAACAGACGTCCCTTGTGTTACTCAGCAAGAGTGTGTGATTTGTAAGATTTTAAAAATCCTTCCAGCCCTGCTTATTTTGACAAAACTACTTAACACTTCAAGCAATGAACTACAGGGCATAAAAGTATAATCTGCAGAGAAAACCTTAATCCTCTACAGTAACCTATTTGAATCTCCTCAAACACATTTCCGTGTGTAGGCCTGGAGAATTAAGTCAATTGTTTGATCTGAGAAGAAAGGCAATTAGGGCTCTCTCTTGATCTTTCTGGTTGAATTCTAGTCAGGGGCAGTCACTGTTCTCAACAGCTCCATTTGAGACCCCTATTATTATAATAATAGAGGTGAGCATTAGAATCGCTACAGTTAAGGGTCTTGCTGCATTTTCATTATGAGTTGTTTTATCTGGGAGTTTTCTATTGTGATGGGCTAATATTCAGCATACAAATGATTAGCTAGCTGTGGATTTTTTGTTTGTTTGATTTTGTTTTGTTTTGTTTTTTAAACTCCATTTAAAGCTTCCTCCTTAACCAGACAAGTATTTCAGGACAAATGGGAGAACATTTGGAGAAGCAGCTATTTGAGTGATGGGACAGCTGTGTTCACTCACCACCGGGTTACTGGCAGAGACCTGACAGGGGTCTCTTCAAAGGGACATCTCTGGGGCCTCTGAGGGTGCAAGACAGAGAGGTAGAATGTAGTTGGGGGGAATGTAGTTGAGGGAAAAGTAGGGGTTCTGCCCTCGTTTGCTTATAGCCGCTCCCAAATTCCCAAATAGAAGCCGCAATCTAGCTGGAGGTGCCTACCGGAGCGATGTTTACATAGTGCAATGATATGAGATGGAGTAAGATCATTAGACCACAGCAAAGAATATTGGAGAGGGAGTTGCTGCTGTAGATTATAAGGTCAGGTGACTAAAGCCTGTCCCAAGCCACCATCACTGATGACCACACCTCGGGCTTCTGTGGCTCTATCTCATGATCTAGAACAAAGCTCCTGGAGCTAATCTTTGTCTTGTCCACATTATGTGAGCTGCCCGCCTTGGAGAGCGGTGAGAACATCAGCTCCGGGAAGACAAGAGGGGTCGAGCTGGTTCCTCTGCTTCCTGCAGGATCCCCGTGATCCCCGTGGGCTTGTGTTGTCCTGTTCTGGCCTCCAGCTCCTGACCAAGTCCAAGTGTAGGAGGTCCCAAGAGGGTAGATATGCCGTCTCCTATGTGTCATTCTTGTTGCCTCAGCCTCAGAGTTCCTGCAGGAGGGTGCTTGGAACAAGCTGGAGGGAGAGCCCACGGTTCATAGGTAATTTCTGATGGTCCTGCCTGCCAGGAGCTTGTGGTCCAAGGGGGGCAAGATCGGCGAGTCAAGACATAGTAACAAGATGGCGTGACAAAGGAGATTAGGAAAGAGCCCGAGGATGTACACTTAAATTTAAGGTTCAAGGAAAGGCTTACAGGACACAGTTCCTGAGTTGGTGCCCAAAAAATGAGTAAGCTGTAATTAGCAAGGAGGTGGCCTATTCCAGCAGCACAAAATCCCGGAGGAAAACGTAAAATGTGTTCGAACATCTGCAACCTGTTCAGTCAGGATGGAGCTGGGGGGCAGGGAGGGGGGGCGGCGGTGGGTGAGAGGGAGGAGGTAGCAGAGGCGCTAATGTCCAGTTGTTAGGAAATTTAATTCCCTGGTAAGGAATCTGGTCTTTATCTTATAGGCAATGAGGAACCCATGAAATATTTTAAACAGGATAGTAACATGAAGAGATTACCCTTTAGATAAAGAGAATATATTTGTTTTCTATTGCTCTATAACCAATGTCCACAAACTTAGCTGCTTAAAAAATACCTCTCGCCTAGCCAAACTGAGACATAAAATGAACCACCACAGCCATCTATTACCCAAAAGAATTTGAGAACTGGCACTATTAAAATAATTATTATTGGGAAGGGAGGGCTAAAATTACATTTGCCACAAATTTTGAACCTAAATTTAAAATCAAGCCTTTAGATCTAATACGGAGGAGAAAGGGAAAAAGCAAGCAAAACCACAAGAAAGCTGGTTATCACATCCAGAAGGTGGGAGATTCTATGTAACAGCTGACTAGGTTTCTTCAACTAGTTATGAAGAGAAAGAGGACTGGCAGGGTGTTCTAGATTAAAAGTGACTTAAGAGACATAAAAACCAAAGGCAATGTATGGATCCTGCTCAAATAATTGCTTGGACAAACCCAGCTGTACGTTTGAATATGGACTGATTACTAGGAATTATTAAGGAGTTCTTGATGATTTTGTTAGGTGTCATGATGATACTGTAGTTGAAAAAGAAAACAATATATTTGACCTGAAAAAAGGCTTTTTTGTCAGGGGGAAGAGAGTCAACAGACATGGGGGCTGATATCATCTCCCAAGATCAAACTGAGGTTTGACGTCCTCTGATTCCATCCTTCCTCCAGAAGGAATGAGCCTCTCCCTCTCTCGGATCCTCTGTATGGTACCTTACATACACGGGTGTATGTGTTTCCTTTTCTAAAGAGCGAGCTTCTTGAGGACAAGGACTCTGCTTAAATCTTCCATGCCAAGGACATAGTAGATGCTACAAACACTAATAAATCTCAGAATGAATGCTCTCCAAACCCCTAAGTCATAGATATGAATTTACTCTATTTCATGGTCATTACATTTTAACATTTTAAAATATGAGTTGGGCATTTCTGACCCATAAATAAAACATATCAAAATTAAATAAGGAACATTATCTAGTTCAGTATAGCATCTAGTAACAGGTGGGTGAACATGTTCTTTTTTATGTGATTGGGCTGGCAAATATTTAATTTGGGTTGTTCAGTGCCTGCCTCAGAAGTAGTTGTGTTAGTTAAGGTGATGCTAGCTGCTATAATAGATAAGCCCCCAAATCTCAAGTAGCTTAACACACAGCTATTTGTTTTTCACTTACATAAAGTCCAAGTAGGAGCCCCCTATCAAAGGAGGGCAAGTGGTGGGATAGGGATAAAGGCTCTGTTCCATGCAGCCATTCACATTCTCACTGAAGGTGGCTTTCAAAGTCCCCCTCCCTGGATACCAAAATCTAGTCAGTAAATTGGAGAGGAGCTATTGACATTCAACGCACGGGAACTAGCCACTAAACCTCACTTCAATGCAAAGAAGCTGGAATGTTGGGCAGGTACTTCCTGAACACAACTCTACAGAGCAAAAACCCTTTGTGGCCAGTTATCTCCTCCACAGGTTGTTCTCTTAAATGTTCTGATATTTATGCAAAATAAATTATTATAACGTCTAATTATGCTTATTTCATCCCTCATAAGATAGAATAAATAATAAGGGCCCAGTGAAGAATCTGGGGCTAATAGCTATAGGGAACTTGTGTGCAAGGCTTTAGTAAATACATTGTTACTCCCAGTTGAGAACACTCTCATGTGAAACCTGCGTAATTCACAAAGGGTCTTCTTCACTTTGTAGAAGGTCATTGCAGAGAAATGTCACAAAACATTACAAAACTTAAGGAAGACGATTGAAATAATTCTCAAACAGCCCATTGGTTTAAGAAAATCTCATCTAAAGATGAAATAGCTCAGATGAGAGCAGAGTTCCTTCTCTGGTATACATGCACCGAATGTGTGACATCTATAGTTTCAAAGTGCTACATCACTGGAATGGTGTCCTGTCTCTAACATAGGAAAACCAGTGTTCTCCTTTGCAGATGTACAAATGGCACTGAAGGTTTTGAGTCCATTTCTAATCTGTACTTCGGCTCAAATATCCTTATTGGGCTGCAAAACCATGTATCCAACTGTTTATTCAACATCTCCAGAGACATCCCTCAGGCCCCTCAAGTTCAACAGCAAACTCAACACCTTTCTTTCTAATTCTGCTTTTCCATAAATGGTTTGTAACCTGATTGTATAAAATTTAGCCTGGTGTTCCCTCACTTCACTTCTCCTACCTCAGTGGTTCTCAACCTGGGGTGATTTTGCATCTAGGGGATATTTGGCAATGTCCAGAGACTTTCAGTTGTCACAACCAGGGGAAAGGATGCTACTGGCATAATGGGTAGACATAAGGAATGTAACTAAATACCTTACAGCCCCTCCTGCCCCCAAGGAAGAATTATCTAGCCCCAAAGGTCAACCGTGCCAAAATAGACACCTTGCTCTACTCCACGTCCTGAAAGCTCTACGGCCTATCTTTCAAATCTCTTCTATCCCAGCACCCCCAATTCCCAATGCCTTGTTCCAGGCCTTCATTACATCTCCCATGGTATACAGTGGGATCCTAACCCATTTTCTTGTTACCCAATCCTGTTGCTCCTTTGGAAAGACCTGTCCTCCCCCACCTTGCAAGCGGTCTCTCATCTTTAAGGTTCAGTTAACTCCCCAAATATTAAACCTTAATGCGAACCTTCCCAGTGTGGCCTACTCTCCCTCCTTCCCCTCCAGTCTCAGTTGGAGACCCTCTGTCTATAGACACACCATTACCTGTTTCCCAAACTAGACCCAAGTGACTTGTGAGAAGGAACCTTCATATTCAGCCTCCATAAATAATAATGCAGTTGAAATAATATATGAATGTACTCTCACTGGCACTTCTCGTGATCAGAATAAGGTGAGAAGGCTGGACTGGCTTGGGTAGGAGGCAGGGTGGACGCTGTGGTTACAGTGGCTTGCTATGTTGAGTTGGTCAACGTGCCTAGTCACAGAATGTGGCTGCTGGCCTCGTTATTGCTCTACAGAGCCCCTGGAGCTAAACTGCCCTGATGGTGTGTTTGATGTGTTTCACTGTTAGGTACTCTAATGGACTTCTTCAGGTTTCAAGAACTATTAATATGGAGAGAGTAAATGAAAAAGGCCAGAATATTAGAGAAAAAGTCAAAGTCCATTAAAAAGTCCCAAGCATGGGGCGCCTGGGTGGCGCAGTCGGTTAAGCGTCCGACTTCAGCCAGGTCACGATCTCGCGGTCCATGAGTTCGAGCCCCGCGCCAGGCTCTGGGCTGATGGTTCGGAGCCTGGAGCCTGTTTCCGATTCTGTGTCTCCCTCTCTCTCTGCCCCTCCCCTGTTCATGCTCTGTCTCTCTCTGTCCCAAAAATAAATAAAAAACGTTGAAAAAAAAAATTAAAAAAAAAAAAAAAGTCCCAAGCAGCATGTGGCTCTGGCATTATTTTAACGCATAAAGACTAGTCAAAGTACTTGTATAAAAATTTCAAATATCTTCCCTTGTAACAGTCTCAAGGCCACTGATGAATCCAGCATTCCTTCCCGTTCAGTCTTGCTATCTGTGTGGAGGGGGAGCACGAGGACACCCTTTTCTTACAGATACCATCTTACATTTTATGATTAACAAATTAAGAAGCCCTAGACAGGTCTTCTCTCACTCCTCTAATATGTGTGTGAGTGTGTGTGTGTGCGTATGTGTGTGCAACATTTACAACAGATTGCTTACAACCTACACATCTTTCATTAGTCAATAAATTAGTGTATCTACAATTGGTACTTAAGATATGCATTAATATGCAGCCATCAATGTAAATGTAAATGTGGATTCAACACAGAGATATGCATGATGTATTAGTTAATGAAAAAGGAAGTCTATGGAAACCATATGTATGGTATCTAATTGTTAAGGCATACTTGAGTGCATATGTGTACATGTGTTTATATACAGAAGGTCTGACAGTATACAAAAGTTCTTGGTGATGGAATCATGGGTGATTTATTTTTCTGCCTATGTTTCCTACTTTCTCCACAGAATTTCCAAAATAGCATATGTTTCTTTCTCCTGCTAATAAAAGTAACATATTCCCCAAATTTTCAATCTTGCATATGTAACATTAAATAGTTGTAAGTAAGAAACTCTCCGGATACCTGAAAAGCTCACTCACTCTTCTCCTTCAGATCTTAACTCAAATGACAACCGTTTAGGGATCTCATGAACCACCTGATTGAAAACAGCACCCATCCCACCTCCCTGCTTTATTTTTGGCCATCATCTACAACACCATGTGACCTATGTTTTATTTTCTTGTCTATTGTGTGTATTCCTTACTAGTACATTAGCTCCCTGAGGGCAGGGAGTTTTATTTTGTTCACTGCTGTAGCCCCAGAGCCTAGAACAATACCTGATACACAGTAGTCATTCACTATGTATTTGCCAAAACAATGAATGAAAACACATTTGTTTTAAATAAGAGGTTTTGCCTTTATTAATAAAAAACAAGTGATACTCAGTTTAAAATAACATTTTTTAAAAAATGTCATGCCTTTTAATGTAACGTTAGCCCATTATTGCAGGGACCGCTTTAAGCTGATGAAAGCCACAAGGTCCTCATCCTGCCCCCCGCCCACTCCCAACTCCCCCTGATAGACACAAAATCCAATACAATTTCAGGAGCTTCTGAGACTTCCTTTAAGTCCATCTATAAACTTCTTAAAGCATCCACTGACCCCAGAGTTAGAGTATCTGATTTAAAGTGTCATCTGGCTTAGAGTCGTGATCTCTCCCCTATTCTGATGACTCAAAGAATATATGTCTATCCCCACTCCCACTAGCCAGTTAAACATTAAAGGGATCCCTTCTACAAAGAATTCACTGCTTAATGAGGGGTAAGTTCAATTTCTGCAGTTGAGAAGACGATAAACATCCAGATGAAAGCTGAAAAATCTAGTTAATAATCCAGCGATTTCCAAAAGCATAGACGTTAATAGAGTGTAGCCCAAATATCTAGTGAGGTGAATTTTTCACTTGTCAGCTCAAAGTCTTGTGACACAATCTCAGACAGCCATAGAAAAACATGATCTATTCCACATAGAATATGCTTTTCAAATTTTATTGTTTAAAGAACAAAATAAAAGGGAATATGCACATCCACCAAAGTAAGGTTTTCCATTAAACAGAAGAGAAACCAAATACTTTGTAATAAAGACCATCCAGCTAAAAACAGCGTATTAGATCAGTAAAACAACAAGAGCGATTTTGACTTTGTGTTTTATTTCAATGGGCACACTTCATTCATTGTCTGTAGGAAAACTAGGCTAGATCTCAATGGGCAACAGTCACAGTTATTAAGCAAGTAAATACGCCACCACTTCCGTGCCCGCCTTTATTTCTTTATGTCTTCAGTCTCATCTGGCTCTTTCTCTTGATGCTCTCTTTCCCACCTCATTTCTTTTAACTCTTGTCTGTACTTCCGTTCAATGAACCGCTTCTGATGGGCCATCTGGGGAAAGTTATCTGACACGAGGAGATACATTTTATACTCAATAAAGGGTAGCCTCTAGTGCAAAGAATGATGTAAACTAACCACACACACATTCAAGGGAAATGGAGAGCTGCGTATTCTAAGGCAAGAGGCAAGCAACTGCTCGGTGGGCTCCCTTACCCTTTTATCATTCAGAAACACAGTGGAAGTCTGCACCAGGACCCCTAATTCTAGATTGCAATATCTGAGATGAACTTGAGTATCAAAGGCACCAAAACATACAGAAATGTTAGAACACAGGTGTGTGGTTTCAGAATGGTTCCAGGTAGGCAGGAGATGTTTTAACACAGTTCTCCTAGTAAGAAGTGATTGTCAGGGAGAGATTACAGAATACAGTCAAATGGACCTGTGTATTTTTGCAAAGTTAAAACCAAAAGCTTCATACAAATAAAGGTATTATCACACCATTAGTTACCAAGAATTAAAGTTTCTGAAAAGAAGAAAAAGATTTGGTGGACAAATGGCGTTAAGTCATTATTTCTGATAATTCTATTTTTAAAGTTTACCACGAGATACCCAAAGTTATGTCAGCAACAGCAACACAGGTAGAGCATTTTTATTTAGTTAAAGGAAACAGGTCACTCAGTGGTATAGTTTAAGCTACAAGTGGTTTGATATTTGACGCTGTGCAAGAGTGTCAGACACAGTGTAAACCTTGGTTAAGATTTAAAAATTTTATGACTCAGCTGTCATTTGTGGTATATAACAAGTGTAGAGATGGGATAAGAAATCAAGGATGGAATAAGGAAAAAGTCACTTTATACACGCAGTCAACAAACACTTACATGCTTCAACAACAAACATCACAAACGGATGTGTGCATGAATGAGAGCCACCCAAGATATCTGGTAACACAGAGGGAAAATGGCGCTGTCCTGCCTAACTGAGTAAGGGGTGGTTCTATACAAGAGCTCCTATGTCACATTTAAAAATATGAAGATTCAGAGATGTGGGAGAGAGAGCACGGCATGTTTGGGGAAGAGCAAGTTTATTTTTTGTTAAAGTTGAAGCTTAATTAAAGTGGATACAAATAGACAGCAAATTCCTAAATTATTTCCCCCCCCTTTTTTATATAGTGTTTCATCCTCAGCCCCAGGTGGGAGAAGGGACAGGAACACAGTGGTAGGAAAAACATCTGAGAGGCAAGCAGTGAATCAGATGTATATCTAAGTCACTGGCTGATTTTGAACAAAAGACGTATATAATGACATCTGTATTTTAGAAATAAATTAAAATCCAATTCCCTAAATGATATCAAGTTGACCTTCTGTATTATATAAAACACAGGTTTCACACACTGTAAGGACTTTAAAAAAAGATAGATAAAATAAATAAAAGTAAGCTATAAAGCATGTTTCTACAAAATGAGTCCTACCTTCCTCAGTAAATTCTATTCTAAAACTTAATTTGCATTAAAAAGATCCCACCACTCAGATGTAACCATTGATAAACTTTTAGAATATATCCTTAAGTTCCCTAAGAAGTAAAGTTATGCTACACACATACATACACAGTGTAAATGTGTATATATTACATAAACACATGAAGACTTCATCATTTCCCCACCCACCCTTACTTTGGGAGAGAATACCATAGGTACGTTTTTATGGGTACACTTTTGTTTTTAAATGTATCCTAGTATAAGCATTTCTCTATACCATTACTCTTCAAAAATACTGCTGTAATGATTGCAAAATATTACATTTGGGTAAAGCAAGAATGGGTCAACTACTGCCCATAGGCCAAATACAGCCACCACCTGTTTTTGTAAATAAGGTTTTATTAGAACACAGACACATCCACTCATTTGCATATGATTCATTCCTGCCCACTACAATGGCAGAGTTGAGTAATTATGACAGGACTTTATGGCCAGCAAAGCTTAAGATATTTACTATCTGGTCCTTTACAGAAAAAGGTTGCCAATCCCTGGGATATACCATTATTTATTTAAACATTTCCCTACTGTTAAACATGCAGTTTGATTTACTTTTTTATTTTCTGACTATTATAAATCAAGTTGTCACTATCATCATGACATGTGAACTTTAGCTCATAACTCCAGTTGTTTCCTTAGGTTTGATTCCTAGAAATAAAGTCTCCGGATCAAAGATCCTCTTTAAGGACCAGATACAGATGGTCAAATTGCTTTCCAGCTATTAAACAATTCACTTCTACCAGTACATGTGTAGAGGTCAGTCTCATAACAGACCATCTCTCTAATACCGTGTTATTGTTAAAAGCAAACAAAAAGCTCCAAAGACAACCTTTAACAGTCTTATAGGTAGAAAACAGAATCTTACTTTTATCTCAATATGTGATTGTACGTTTGTATATAACGAATGAAAAAATTCCCAACAGAGTTAACTTAAAACTTTCAGTGAAGATTCCATGGACACTGGAACCTGGAAATACTAGCTACTGCCCCCGACTTTTCCTCCCTCCCCACACTGAGGAAGCTACTGTCTGCTGATTTCCACTTGGCTCTTGGCCCTCTTGCCTTTCCCGGAATGCCGCACAGCTGAGAATCCTGGGCCTCTTTACTTCTAGCTTCACCCACTTTGCGCTCTCTCTCCCACACTTAGCAGGTACCAGTACTTGAAGCGTAATAGAATTGCACTGTCATGTTTAGCTCACAGGTTCTGCTGGGCAGCACAGTAAGTATATGTACCTCAGAAGAAAATCCTCTGCATTTAAGCCTTCAATTTACAAAAGACTATGTAATTTCCTACATGGCCAATTATGTAATTGCAGTGTCTTCAACCCAGCCATCCCACTCTTGGGAATCTATCTCACAGAACTAAATGGACCAATATATAGTCATTTATCGTCAACAGTGATTCAAAAAAGAAACCAGAAAGTGTCCACCAAAACTAAAAAAAGTGAATAAAATATGGCAAATCTATAGCATGAAATACTGCACAGCTATTAAGAAAGAATGAACTGGGGGGAGTGCCTGGATGGCTCAGTCAGTTAAGCATCCAACTTCAGTTCAGGGCATGATCTCACGGTTCATGAGTTCAAGCCCTGCATCAGGCTCTGTGCCGACAGCTCGGAGCCTGGATCCTGCCTGGGATTCTGTGTGTCCCTCTCTCTCTCTCTCTCCCTCCTCCCCTCATGCTTGGTCTCTCTCTCTCTCAAAAATAAACATGAGAGAAAGAGAGAAAGAAAAGAAAGAAACAAAGAAAGAAAGAACTGGGGCTACACCCTACCACCTATAGAGCTGCCCATGATATGTTATTGAGTAAGAACAGAAAGGTGCAGAAAAGTATGTAAATGTATCATTCTACTAAAACAGTGGCCAAAAACTAAAAAGAAAAAACTTTCACTTATATAAGATTTTAGAAATATAGAGAAATATGCAGAAAAAAAATACACTAGGTTGTTCACACGGGCTCCCTGGGTCAAGAGTGGAACTCCACACAAAGAAGGAAAATGAAAATCAAAAAGCATTTGGAAATACTTAAAAAAAAAAAAAAAATTCTTCACCCATTTTATACATATCTTATATTCTACTACACTCTATGTGGAGAATAATTATGAAGAAAAGAAGATCACATTTTATCAGTACTTACCATTTTTACATTTCCTCATTTTCTCTCTATAAAATATACATTATGAACATACAATTATAGAAAAAGGGACAGGCTTACATTTTTCAAGTGCATCCATTGCTGCTCCCATTTCCGCTTGCTGAATACTATTAAATAAAATAAAGGTAAGGTGCAGTTTAAAGATTTTTTTCAGAAACACAAGCTACGGCTACAAATTGTTCAGGCTGATTTTCACGTTCGCTGCATAAAATTTTATCAGATTACTTCTGTCACATACTGAATCGTACAAGTCAGGAATATACACAAGGGCGTGCAGGAACATTATTTATTTGCACAAAGCCTATTTAAGTTATTTGTTCCCCATCTTTAATACTTAATACTGTAATAAAATGCCTTCCATATTAGGTCTGAAGTATTTCTTACTTAAGTTTAAACATCCTCAGCATAAAGTTTAAAGAAGCAAAGAGAAAAAAATATATGTATAGACAGACTTCTAATCACTTCTCAATTTAAGATATAAATTAGGTGGTTCAAAGAAAGATGATAATATACATAACTCTTTTTACCTGAGAGATGTAAGCATTTCCAACAAAGCTCAAATGAATGACGATAAGAAATCAAATGTCTAATGGCTGTTATCATGCACGATGTGTCCCATAAAATACTTGCAACAATGTTGGGTACCCAGCAATGTTGGGTAACTAAAACTGGACACAACTTACCTGCGCACCAGGTAATGTGGCTTTCTCAAGGTAGCCAAAGTCCCTTATGCAACGGTATTCACACTGTCCAAGGCCAATCTCAAGTTTGGGGCTGAGCTCGGTGGGGACACTAATCCTTGGGATTCACTTTGTTATTACCCTTTAACATTCTATAATCGGAGTTTAGAAAGACAGACTGCAGAGAGCTTGGAAGTACCAAGTAAGGACTTCGCAGACACACAGGATGTTCATTCAAAGAATTTAAAAGTATCTTCTCTCGTACCTTGGTCCTTTCCCGCAGCCTATTCTTTCTCCCTTGAAGTACACTGCCACAGTGTAGGTTCTAGCATGGGAGGGTCCTACTGTCTGCAGAGTCCTGAAAGGAAAAAAAGGAACTTTAATTAGGGTAAAGTGTTATTTAATTGTTACTGGTAATATATAACTCTAGGAAAAAACATGTACTTACCACTCAGAGAAAGGTAAAAATAACAAGAAAATTCAAGGGGTAAGTTTATTTGCTAACCTAACAAATACAGAGAGAGCTTTTAAAGTGGGAAATTTTTTAAAATTCTACACTGGATTTTCATATTTTTTTTTCCCCAAAGCATTATAAGCAGTATCTGAAGGCTAGCACCAAAGTGTAAGATATTTTGAACAATTTCTAAGTGTGTATACTCCAAGTATCATAAAACTAACAAACTTTCAGCAGTGAAAAGGTAACTATTTCAGTCTGTTCACTGTTCTTCAGTGCTAATCACAACTGAAAATGATAAGTATCTGGGCAATACACCTCAAGCCACATCTGTATGGTTTCATCCTTTATGAATTCTTCCCAATGTCTGGTATCTTATCTAAAAGATCAGAAGATGTATTTAATTTCTGAAACATCTGAGATCATTTCAGAGGTTTGCTATGATGCCAAGTACACAACACAACTGCCAAAACACAAAATGCCAGGTACTCTGGGTTTTAATGACATGGTGCAGATTTCTAACGCAGTAAAACTGATAACTTTATGGAAAAGGGAAATTGAAAGTAGCCAACAAAGATAATGGAATAAACACAGTAATCTTGAAAAAAATATGTAAAACAACCCCATCATCTTGATGAAAAAGAACAAGCTCACTATGTACTTGCATCCGGGGGATTTATGAGAAGGGAGCAGTCATTTCCTTTGTGTTTCTACACTCTGTGGGATGAAAGCACACGGATGGCTTCTTCAAGGTGGCACTTATTATAGTAATCAGGCCTGGGCTACGAGTTTATCGTCTTCATTTTATTTATTGAACCTTAATTATCACTTTGATGAGGAAATAGCTTCAGCCTTTCATGTAATATGGTTTGGATATTCATTATGCTTATTAGGTACATATTAAAGTGCTATTTCTAAACATTTGGGGATTTTTCCCAACAAGGAAAGGAAACATTGTTTGGCCGTGACAGCTTCTTGGGACAATTTATAGTGGCTCGCTGTGGGGTGACTCAAACTTCTCTTGGCCTCAGTTCTTTTAGCGAAAAAGCCTGTAACGTGTTGTGACTATTAAATAAAGACATAAGAAAGGATTAAAATTCCCCCTGCCACTCTGGTGTTTCTCCTTTTGAAGTCTGAGAGAGCCCACAGAGAGGGGTTTTTATTCCATATGGAACATTCGCACCAACGTGCGTGCTTGCAACCATGTGTGTCCACAGACAGGAGGTAAACCAGTACTGAAATTCGATTTTTAAACATCCTTCAAAACATACACCCACATAATACCTGGGGAGGCAATCCACCTATTTTGATAATTCTCTCCTTTTGCAATTCTTCTTTGAAAACACCTTCTGAATCAATGTATGAGAGTCTCAAGATAATTACTCTACGTCAGAGTCAAATCTCCTGTTTTCATCAAAACCAGTATCTTGTGTGTAGTGATCTGCATTCTTTCTGAATGACTTTTGGCTACCATTCAAAGGATAACGATTTGTCACTAAAGATACTCAAAATTACACGGCAGTGTGTGACACCCATTCTAAGAAGAAAAACCCCAAACGTGAATAACGCAGTGGCGGTGAAGAGCCGCCTGTTTCTCACAGTGACTGCCTGACAGAGTGCATAGCTGTCAGGCAACAGGGACAAAGGCCACCAAGTCTTCAAAGCGGAGTGCAGACCGACACCCAAATACCGTGAGAAAGAAGCACAACCTTCTAATCTAGATGCATGGCCCCGCAGAGGTTACAAGAAAGAAGACAAACAAAGCACCGATAATCAAAGGTGACCTACTTACTTTACTTAGAACGAAAACACGGAGATGCCCAGAGAGACTCCGTGTGGGGCCCAGAGTCAGTGTAAAGAAGTCCCAGTGCCGGACCCTTGTCATGATCACCCCGGAGCATCCAACGCCTGCAGGAACGAGTACTTACTTGTACAGAGGAATGTCTGGCTCCTTTCCTTCTGTCCTGAGTGTCAAACAGCACTGCTGAAGCTGGGATTTAGGGTCATTCCAGTCCTGATTCAAAATAAACTCCTGCAGCAAGTCCCCAGAAAGTATTTAGTAATGGGCTCTGGAATCACCGAGCGTAAAGCATAGAACTAATATATATTTTATATGAGCTTACTTTTAATCGTGGAAAGAAGCAAACATTCATGAAAGTATGAACATATTCCAAATCCTTATCAATGTACAGCGCGGCAATAAATGCTGAGAAGAAGAACATTAAAAAATAAAACCACAATGTTATCGCCATTTCCCAGAAAGATCACGAGACCCAGACTTTTAAGAAATGTTGTAATGAGGTTTTCAACTGCCAGACACTCTTTATTTTTTAGAATTATCGTATCCTCTTTCTTAAAACAAGAATCACCCTTCATCACTGGTATTAGAAGCAACAGTATAGATGTGACTAAAATGCAAAAATCAGAGGGTACAAAGACCAAATTACATTTGGTTAAAGGCTAAATAAATAGTTAAAATGATACACAAAATGCTACTATATGCCAGGGAAAAACAGGTATCTGGGAACACAACTGTGTTAATAACAAATCAGAAGAAAACCTGAAGATCAGATAGGACATCAGAATGAGCACATTCTTGGGGCCTGCCATCCTCAACATCAATCCTGAGAAGACTAGCCATTTACAATGGTCTATGTTACCTTTCATGAACAGAAATGAAAATAATTTATAGACTCAATCTGCCCAGAAAAAAACTTAATACTGGGCTTAATGACAATACAACAATATATCAAACTTTGCATTAATAAATGGTGACCCCAAAGATAACTTCATTAAAAGGTACTGTAACCAAGTAAAGAAACAGTGAGTTTTTAAAGGAAGGTATAAAAGTAGCTTTCATTGAGGAAAAAAAAAAAAATTCCAGTAAAACTGATTACTCAATTTTTTTTGTAATTTTGATTTTTAAGTTACTTTTCTTTAGTTGAAAAAGTTCTTTTAAGTTCCTTAGACTGCCTTTGCACTTTGTAAATGAGCTGGTTTTGCATGGTAGACTTTAATATTTGTATATAATTCCAACTGTCAAGAATACTATAATATTAAAAAAAAAAAAAAAGGTCCAAGACCCAGTGATTGGTCCACTTATTTAAAGTAGTATCAGAAACAATAAAATGATGTGTAAAATCCTTTAGTTAGCTATAATAGGATTATTTATGATGCTTCCAGACCATATCAGAAACTGCCAAAGATGACAACATTTGTCCGTAGAGCTTTGAGCTCATTCAAAATAACAGATAATAGTTTTAGTATTTAGTGAATAAATTACCCTTCTTTCTTCTATGCCCCTATATGAAGGCTGCTGGGTGGCAAAAAAAAGCTGTGATTCACTATTACCCATCTCCACACTCTGCTACTGTTTCACACAAAGAATGTGATGGCTGAACAGTAGAATGGAGGGGTGCAGGGGCAGGGATGGGGGTGATACCACTGAACAAAGACTGAATATAAATTCATTATTCACTTATCTTAATTCCAAATTATCCTCCTTCTAATAAACTTTGGAGAAATACATAAATAAAAATTAAAATGGAAGAGAGGTTTCTTTAGTTAGAACATAATAATAATGAGCAGTAAGATAAATGTGGGTGCATCTGATTTAAACTCTGAATCTGCGGTTAAGAGAAAAGCTCTATTCCTAAGACTCACATTCCAAAAGGTCTGCCAAGGTCTTGGTCCTAAGGGCCACAGGTCTCTTGGTCTTGTCATTGGTGATGGCATATTCCTGCATGCCCAGCTCCTCTGCTACCTTGGCTTGAGTTCTGTTATTCACCAAAGAGCTTCGCAACAACTGGCCAAAAGAAAGTGAGATACATTTAGAAACCATCTCACTGTGGTCTCCCTCCTGCTCCTGTGTTGGGCCCAACTAGCCCGAGACCACTTCACAGGCAGGGGCACCAAGGTAAGCAATGGTTTAAGTCCTCAACTGCTATCCCCAGGCTGCCGTGACAAACTCCATATGCTTCTAGCTTCTCCTTAATAGCTTACTCTGCTCCTGGATTTTACCTGACAATTTAAACAGTTTATTTAGTTTAGTAGCAGTGAGCTATGCTGGGGGGAGGATACTATACTATGATTAAAGAGCACAGCATCCATTAAATGTAATGCTACTAAGTGAAGGAGTATTAAAAAATTTTTAAGTCAACTTCACTGCAGCATAGTTTACAGACAGTAAAATGTACCCATTTTAAGTATAGTTAGATGAGTTTTGACAACATTCTACACTTCTGTCACCTGAAATAGGTTCCACGTGCCCCTCTGCAATCAATCAGTCCAATGCACCACCTACCAGGCAAACTTGACCTGCTTTCTGTCACTGTACATTAGTTTTAAGGGAGTATTTTTAGAAGCCTAAAATAAACTTCAAGTTTCACAGCACTGATGTTAAATTATATATTACAGGATTTGGGGAAGTAATGTTTTAGTAAGTATTATTTAAAAATCTTTCAATTATTTATTTATATTTTTACTTTTATTATTTTAAAAATGTATATAATATATCCTGAGTTATAGTTTATCAAATTGAGACTGTCTCTAATTATATTAAAATATGATTTTCATATTTCAACTTTAAGAATTCAAAACAAAAATTCTAGCAGAAATTTTAGTCAGCAAAGAGTCCTCTAAGCACCATCCTAAGCAATAACATTAAACAGTGCATGAAAATTATACAACAAACCCTTCACAGAGGTGCCCATAAAACAAGCATGGTTTAGGATTTCAGCATTCGCTAACCACTCACTAGAGGAAGGTGGGGAGGGTGGCTAGGGAAGCGGGTAGAAGCCAAGATGGACCAAACAGAAGCTGAAAGTAATTATTATCCCCAAATCTAAGATTTCGGGGAGTAACATACCTAAAGCTAGAACTCTTCTTACAACAGCTAGAACAAATTCTTGATCTATTACAACAATCCCTTCCTGCTGAGGAAAATCGGTGACACCAGGGCCAAGGAGCAGGAAGCAGTTGTGGGCTGTGCTAGTATCACACCCCTACCATTCCACGTCGCACTTTATTAGATGCAAGTTTTATGCTCTGTGGCTCCACAGTGTCAACTGAGCTTATGAAAATCAAGATTTATTCTCAATGCCTGAGATTGCATCCTTGACAATAGATAAATAAGAAACAATATGTTCTTAATTTGCCTGACAGTGATGCATGAAGTAGAAATACAACTTGATCTTCATAAGCCATGCTTGCTGCTGAGTTACAGACTATTATTCTTTGCCTGTCTCTGCCCCCTTCCTCCTCCTATTTCCCCCAACTCTATCTTTTTTCTCAATATAGTAAATGTTTCATTAAAATTAATATCCACAGAGAAGCTCAAAATTAAAAAGGCTTACCATATAATGTTAATAAAAGACCCAACCAATAAGAGCCCACTAGCCTAATATCTTGTAATTACAGAATAACTGAACTGGAAGAGAGAGATCTTTTTTCATTTGGATTCCCAGTTGGGAGGTGGAGGGGAGGCAGTTCTCAAAGCAGAGGACAGGGGGGAATAGAAGGGCTATTTTGAGAATACAGTTATGCTGAGCAAGTTGGGTTCTCTCTCAGTATATGCTTTGGTGAGAAGACAAAACTCTAATTTAGGTTGCCTATACGGAGATTTCAGGCCTCAAAATCAACAAGCCTAATGAACACATAAGCACACACAAAACACCATACATCTCAGGTTACCAGACTGCCACGGCTGCCTTCCAGAGTCAGGGCTCATTCTTCACTATTATACAGTAATGCTGTTTGATGGATAAGGAGGAAAA
This sequence comes from Felis catus, assembly GCF_018350175.1. Classification (NCBI taxonomy): domain Eukaryota; kingdom Metazoa; phylum Chordata; class Mammalia; order Carnivora; family Felidae; genus Felis; species Felis catus. The sequence continues at coordinate 214,015,354 of NC_058368.1, read as the reverse complement.
CAGTGAGGATGCTAACAAGTGCTTCTGGTTTCACCTAAGATACGCCCTGACAGGTCTTGAAGCAGTAGGGTGGCCAGCAGAAAGTGATCTTCAAGTTCTTGCCAAAACTAAGAGCCTAAACCAGAACTCAGTGTGGAAGAAGGAAGCTATAAACCATCCATATTTTTAGAGTCAATTTAAATTTAGAAGATGGGAAGGACTTTCTCTTTACCTAAACAACAAAGTCCGAATGGCAGTTCTTTAAATGACAGCTTGTATCCTTGGCCTCTGCTGAACCCTACTTCAGAATGAATCATGCCGTTTGCCAACAAGTGGAATCAAGGTGGGGTCACAAGGCAGAAAACCACCTGGAGTTATGGCAGTTCAGTGTTAACAGCTGTGGAGCCCAATTCTGTGCCAGGCACTATGCTGACAGCTAAAGACCCCAAGATGATTGACACACCATTGCTGCTACTATCCAGGGAAGCCACGCGAAATGGCCATTGTGATGCACTGTGGTAGCTGCTGTGACAGCACAGAGGTCACGGTGCATGGAGGCACTCCTTTCTACCTCAGCCTAAAGGCCTCCTGGAGGACCTGGCCCCTGAGTAAAAACACTGCAGAGGCTCGCTGACCTGGCTGTTATATCAGAATCATAAGGTGCTTCTGAGATACTGGTGCTCAGGCCCCTTCCAAGAACCAAGGAATTAGTATTTCTGGGGATACAACTTGGCCATGTGCACGTAGGTGGATTCTGACAAACACAAAATCAGAACTGAACAAAGGAAAGAGTCTGCCAGAGGGTGGGTGCTACGGTCTGAATGTCCGTGCCCCCTAAAAATTCCTATGTTGAAATCCTAACCCCTAAAGATGATGGCATTAGGAGGTGGGGCCTGTGAGGTGATTAGGTTATGAGGGTGGAGCCCTCACTGATGGATCAATGCGCTTATAAAAGAAGCCTCAGAGAGACCTGTAGCCCCTTCTCCCCTGTGAGAACACAAGGAGGAGTCTGTGACCTGGAAGAGGGCCCTCACTTCACCATGCTGGCACTCTGATCTTGGACTTCCAGTCTCCAGAACCGTGAGCAATAGATTTCTATTGTTCATAAGTGGTTCAAAATACTACTAGTCTGTGGTATTTTGTTGTAGCAGCCTGAACAGATTGAGACGCTGGGAAAGGGTTTTCCAGGAAGAGGGAACAGCTTTGGCAAAACAAGGCACCATGACACAGCAAGGTGATCACTGGGTGGGACTGGAGGAGAGGTCAGAGCTTCCAGAGCGGAGTCGGGAAGCACTGATGCAGGCGAGGCCAGCTGGTCTCTGGGGAAGTCTTGCAGGTCATATAAGGAAATCTGTACTTTCCTGTAGGGGAGGAGGAATCCCAAAAAGTGTCAAATGGGAACAGGGGCAAGGTAATTTTTTGATTTTAGAAAGACTGTTCTGATGAACAGATTTGAATGGGGCAAGATACGAGGTTGGAAAACCTGACGACATCGATGCTATAGATCATTATTTTACAAAGAGGAAATATCTGCTTTTCATTTTTTAGTAGAATGCTAGAAAATTATATTAAATACCCAATTAAGCATGAGACAGTTATTAGAGTGTTTTGTGAACAATGCCTTGCATTAGATGTGGTAGTGAAAAGCAAAACATTTGGCAGCAAGCTTCCTGGGTTCCAACTGTGGCCCTACCACTTCCTGGCTCAGTGACCCTGTGTAAGTTACTACATCTCTCTGAGTTTGTTTCCTCATCTATAAAATGGAGCAAGCAGGCACCTGGGTGGCTCAGTCGGTTGGGCGTCCAACTTCAGCTCAGGTCATGATCTCACGGCTCGTGAGTTCGAGCCCTGCGTCGGGCTCTGTGCTGACAGCTCGGAGCCTGGAGCCTGCTTCGGATTCTGTGTCTCCCTGTCTCTGCCCCTTCCCTGCTCATGCTCTCTCAAAAATGAATAAACGTTAAAAAAAAAAAAAATTAAATGGAGCAAGTAGTACCTACTGCACAGGCTTGTAATGAATCACAGTGCAATGGCTGGCAATAAACACACAATAATGTTGTGTGCCACAATAATGTGGCAATAAACACACAAGAAATTTGTGTTAGCCGCTATTGTTACCCACAGTAGCATCATCATTATTAGGAAAGATAAGCTCACTCTTTGGTTACAAGAAAAGGGTTCTTTAAGGTTCTAGAAATTCCTCTGGATTTTTCTTCAACACAGATGTTCTAGATACCTGTCTACTTATTGTCTTCAAAGCTTTCCATTTTAGCAAGTGGTAGGCTGCCCTTAAAAACTATTTCTTTAAACCCCACCCACAAAAGACAAAATTTTACTTGAAAAAAATTTTTAAGTTTTATCTTGAGAGAGAACGAGTGTGTGTGCACCTGTAAGCCAGCAGGGGAGGGGCAGAGGGAGAGAGAATCCCAGGCAGGCTCCACGCTGTCATCACAGAGCCTGACTTGGGGCTCGAACTCACAAACCACACATCATGACCTGAGCCAAGATCAAGAGTCAAATGCTTAACCAACCAACTGAGCCACCCAGGTGCCCCACAAATTATACTTGAGATCAAGAGAAAAAATGAAGATGGAGTTAGGACTCTCTGTGAAGCTGAGAAGATGGCTGAGCTCCTGATGCAATGGCAGGCCCAGTATAAATATCACACACCTTGAATTCTGATTTTGAGAATCCAGGATGTTTTTTATTATCTCAGCACAGCAGTCTTTCATAATTAAACTTAACTTTTAATAGGAAAAAGGTTTACTGCTTTAAAACAAACAAAGAAACATATTGGCATTCTTCCTTCAACTTCTCTATTCACTCTCGATTCTAAAGAGGAAGCGACAGCTGTGGGACATGAGCAACCAAAGAGGGCCACCTAGTGTAAAATAAGTAGACTGTGATTTATTATTTTACGGGCTTTAATATAAGAGCATGGGGTGAACGCAGAATATATTATTAACAGTGACAGTGATGTGCCACACAGGTCTATTATACCAAGAGTAGTAGCCAGATGGTCTCCATTTCCTATGATAACTAAAGAAAAGGTACACAAATGCTAGCAGGCAAAATGCAGGTCAGATACAAAGAGGCAAATTATGTCAGTGACAGAGAAATTCTCAAATAGGAGGCTGTGGAATCTATCCTCTCAAAGAGATCTTGTACATAAGATCCGTGTTTGTCCAAATGATTTATGTTTAGTGCTGTCTGGAGGCAGCAGAGAGGGATGAGATCACTGTTTCTCAAACTTTTTATTTGTAATCCTTGCTTTCTCATTATTGCAAAGCACTCCTCTAAAAGCAAACAGAATTTTCTGCACATTCACCTCACTGACGCACACAAATGAGCACAGTACCTTGCGCATAGTAGGTATGGGGTTAACAACTATTTTTAGCTCAGGAGCACAGAGGAAAGGCTAAGAGGGAGGAATGATCTAGAGGGAAGAACAACATGCAGGTTTGAAACTTGCAAGTGTGACAAGACAGGCATCTGGTCTGAGTTAACGCTCTTTGTTACCCTCTCACTACTTACCTAATCCCTACCCTGAAAAACAAATACTTCAGTCTATGAAATGAACCTCAGTCATCCTAGTGCAACTATATATGCCTGATATTCCTTCCCACGCAGGACTTTTTGAATATCCAACTCCTACAACACTATGTTTTTCCCCATCAGCATCCAAAACTTCCCATTTCATTTGCTCAGCTGTCCTTCTTCTCTGTAAAACAAGTGTACAAAGAAATGGTTCAAAGCTAATGAATGCCTCCCAGTGTAAATTAATGTAGTTGTATGTTCTTTAATCCAATAATGAATAATTTGCTATTTCCCTCATACAAATGCAACTGTAGCAAGTAATCTTCAACAAAATTTTAAATGAATTTTAATCTTTAGACATTCATAAATAAGTTTTCAGCCTCCTTCTTTACACATAAGACAACATGCCACTTATCCCTCCAGTGCCACTGCTACTTCCCTCTCTGTACAACTTAGCTGCCCACAAAACTCTTTTATTTACTCATCAAATATGTATGGAAAGCCTACCGTATGGCTTGGGCACACAGTGATAAATAAAAACATGCTCTCCCAGAACTTCCAGGCTAGTGAGACAGGCAAACTGAAAAAAAGTGCCAGGAAAGAAAAGAACGTGGAATTCTGAGTGGGCAGGAGGGCATCCAGGAAGGCTCTCCTTGCATCCAGAAGTCAAGCCAGAACTGACATCTAAGGGAAGAGTAGGAGAGACCACGCAGATGGGAATAAGGGCTGGAAGCAGAATATTCTCCAGAACAAGAACAGTACATGCAAAGCCTGATGGCAGGAGGGGGCTTGGAGGAACACAAAACAGGCCAGCGTAGAGGTGCACAATGAAAAGAAGAATATGTGATATGAGGTGGACAGCTGGGCAGGCACCCTGGGCCTTGCTTACTCTTTAGTTACTATCCAAAGAATAAACAAAAACCGCTGGACTGGGATATGACAATCATTCATTGAGCATATTTGCAGAACAATGATATACCAACTCCCAAGGACCCAGGGAATCAGGAATGAAGAAAACAGACAAAAACTCTTGCCCTCAAGGAGTTTATACTCTGATGAGAGAAGACAGTAAACAAGTAAAATACATAGAAAATGCCAAGGAGAAAATGGAAATGAGGTTTCAGGCTGGGAGACAGGGACTAGGGACAAGGGGAAGAGGTCACTATAAGTTAAAGGCATCACTAGTAAGATAGCATTTGAACCAAGACCTGAAGGAGATGGGGGATTTAGCCACAGCATGTGCAAAGACCCTGAGGCAAAGGTTTGCTTAGTGTCCTGCAGAATGGCACAGAAGCCAATGTGAAGAGTCTAGGAGAGACAGAGACAGCATCAGAGAGGCAGGTCATAGGGTCTTGTAGGTAACAACTATGTCTTTTACCCTTGAGACAGGAAATCTTTGGAAGGTTTTTCACCAAGGAGGTTGTAATCTGACTTCCTTTTAAAACAGTCCCTGTAGACGATGTGCTAAACACAGACCGAGGGCTGGGAGGCGGGAGGGTGGGGGGGCGAGAGGGGGGATGGACCAGTTGGGAAGCTATGGTTATAATTTAGGGAAAAGATAATAGTAGCCTGGACCAGGGAGTTAACAGTGGAGCTGGTAAAAAGTAGTCACGTTCTGGACAAAAATTTAAAGTAAAATCAACAGGACGCTAGTGGCTAATAGGTATAGCATGAAGAAAAGAGGACAGTTATGGATGACTTCAAGGTTTTCCCCCTGAGCAAATACAGAATGAAAGAGTCCTTACTGATATGGAGCACAGCTAGAGAAAAGCAGGTTTTGGGGTGAAAAATCAGTTTTGTTTTGGCCATGGAGATGGCCTAAGAGAAATCCAACTAGGGATTCCAGTATATCTTTACATCTAGGTAGTCAAGTGTACTTGGAGATACAAAAGACCTGAGTGGAGTTAGGGGGAGAGGTACAGGCAGAAGTATTCAAAGCTATGAGATTACTCAGAAAAGAAACCAAGAGAAAAGAGAGGAGGTCTGAACAGGGGCACTCCAACATTTAGAGGCTGGGGAGATAACAGAAATGACCAAAGTGAACTGAAGGTGAACAGCGAGCACAGTCACAGGAGGTCTGCTGTGAAAAGACGCCAGCCACCGCTACAGCATGAGAATGCATCACTGAGTGGGGGCAGGAGTGCATACAGGAAGGATACAGGATGAGGAAGCTATGACACTGTCAACAGGCCTGAAACCTGGGCCGACTGAAGGATTTCCGCTGAGACGACACGCACCGTGGGGGAGCACACAGCTGCAAAGGCCAGTTCTGCAGACAGCTGCGAACATCTCGGGGAAATCTGTACACACTGCACTGCCTAGTGCTTGGTATAAACACACCCTTAAGATCATATCCTTTGTGGGGCACCTGGGTGGCTCAGTCAGTTAGGTGTCTGACTTCGACTCAGGTCATGACCTCACGGTTCGTGGGTTGGAGCCCCACACTGGGCTCTGTGCTGGCAGCTGGGAGCTCGGAGCCTGCTTTGGATTCTGTCTCCCCCTCTTTCTGCTCCTCCCCCGCTCATGCTTTGTCTCTCAAAAATGAATAAATGTTAAAAAAAAAAAAAAGATTGTATCCTTTGCAATTTAATAAATGCCACCTCTTCTAATGGGGTTTCTTTGTCAAGCATATTCCTGTACCATTTTGCTAGTGATGCAGAAGTTGCTACAGTGGTCCAGGTGACAGGCTGGTTGAGAGAATTTAAGTGATGAGGACGAGGTGGCTACTCAGGAAGTAACGACATCAGGACTCGTGATTGGTCTAGAATATAGGAAATGGGTGGAGGGAGGAATCAAAGATGATCCCTAGATTCCTGACTTGCAACACCAGCTGGCTGATGCTGCCATTCAGTTACTCAGCAAATACTAGAAGAGGACCCAGGTGCAAGAAGACCATACATTCTGTCTTGGACATGTGGAGACACTGAGAGGGCAGCCACAACAGCTTAGACAAAAAAAAAAAAAAAAAAAATAGGACTGAAGAGGTCCCTGTGGGCATCACTGCCCCTAGAGGGGACCTGATGGTGTGGACACAGAAAAGACTGTCTGGGAGAGGCTCTCATGAGAAGAGACAGGGCCTGGGAGAGAGCCTTTCAGTTGCTGGAATATCCATCAGCTGCACAGGAGGCTAACAGAATATGGCTATGGAGATGAGAGGAAAACCAGGAAGTGCAGTGTCACAGAAGCCAGCGAAGGGCAGTGTTTCAAGCAGGTGGGGGGGAGGGGGGGGAGCAACTGCAGCAGCACCGATGAGAGTTAATATCTTTTAAAATATGTACTCAACTGATGACAGATCATCTTTGTTTTGCCAGCAGATCTGTCAGTCCTATCGATTTCTACCAAAGCTTTCTGTGAATATAGTTAATAAAACCGTCATATCATAATTTTGTCATTTAACATCTTTCTAATAAGCTATTCAAAAATTCTCTAATTTTAAGACAGCAAGGCTGATAAACACACTTTAGATAAAACTATAGTTATGGCACTGAAGCACTTCGGGAAAGAACATAAAACTGGAGTCTTTAGTTCTGGTTTTACCTTCTCTAGACCTTGGGCAGGACTTGTGCCTTTCTGAGTTTTGGTTTTATTATATGTTCAATGTGTACATGTGTGCAATGACCAAGATAGGAAGCAGTAAACTTGTCTATAGCATCCCACCGCCACAAAACCCAAGAGTTCACAGTTAATTCTGCAGGAATACAAGGGTAAATGAGTGTGTTGAAGTCATACATTTTCTACATTTTGGCCTCTATGTGGCCAAAAAATGAATTACTACTTCAAGCCATTTGGCTTGGTTTGGTAATTTCTCAGACCGACCAGATACTCTGACAGCTATAAAGTCTATTCCCTAATGGAAGACACTGAACAAGCAGTTATTGATTCCCTAATGTAGAACAAGATACTAGACACTAGTTTATTTCTGGTAAATACTCCTATGTTCTTCAGAATTTAATATTAATTCAAGAGGAAAATACTTCCTTGTCCATCCAAAAGTAGTTAACTTCAAATGGTCATCAGACTGTTATTTTTTATATGTTTATTTATTTATTTTGAGAGAGAGAGTGAGCGAGCAAGCATGAGTGGGGGAGGGGCAGAGAGAGGGAGACAGAAGCTCAGAAGTGGGCTCTGCATTGATAGCAGAGAGCCTGATGCAGGGCTCAAACTCACAAACCATTAGCTGATGACCTGAGCCAAAACCAAGAGTCAGATGCTTAACCAAGTAAGCAACCCAAGAGCCCCTTAAGTTAAATTTAAAAGAAGTGTATTGCTAATTTCCCATATAATAGTACATGGGGCATAGTAAGAACACAATGCTCACTGAGTGAGTGAATAAAAGACCACATTTTGTTAGGCTTAGAAATTTCACTGAGAAATTATATCTAAACACAGTTAAATCACCATATTCTCCCTAATTCCAATATTTGTGTCTCACATAAACTATTTCCAGTGTTCACAGTTGCAAAGATAAGATCCAATTCTATTCAAAGCAAAACATGCATAAAAATTGTTGAGATGCAAACTATGAAAGACTTATTATTTCTTCAATATAATAAAGAAGAAAATCTACACTAACAAAATATCTTAGAGCATACTACTGTTTTTCTTGGCCCAGGAATGTATTTGTTTTCTCAATGCCCAACTCTAGAGGGGCTTCCAGATATGCTTTGTTCACCATTCCAGATATATTATTGATCAGTTTCATGGAGTAAAAACAGTACGCAACAAATAAAAAAGCTCAATACAATTTTATAAAATAAAATAAAAATGAGAGAAATGGGGGCTGTTTCACTTTGTTCATTAAATCAAACCTTGCCTACGTCCCTTTCAACTCCACCCTGGATCCAGCCAAACTCATTCCCTACTGTGTCTCTGTCTTCTGGTTTTTCAGGTTGTGCCCTTATTTCAGTACGCCCATGTTGTGGTGTGTCTTTGCACAGAAATTTCTTCCCACTAACTCCTAATGGCCCAATCCTATTCGTATTTAAAGGCTCAAAGATCATCATATCCACGAAGCCTTCTTAGAAATCACAGATACAATAAAGCTTATCTTTTCCTAAACAGCACAAGTGCAGCAGTTTACCTATGCTCTTCATAATATTCCATATGGTTCTTTCCTGCATTTAGTTACAATTACTTACTTCTATTTTTCATAGTGCACATGTATGGGTATGCATACACATATAACACACATATACACCACGTATACACACACACACACACACACACACACACACACACACACACACACACACACACACAGAAAGACAATTTGCAGTTATTGCCTTACATTTTTCATTGCTGCTAATAGTTTTTAAACTCCTTATGGATAGATTGGTGTAAACTAATATTTGCTCTTCCCATGAAGCCTACCTCAATGTCTTGCACAGAGTAGGTAACCATTAATGAAGACGTATAAAATGAGTTCTTCTCGTAAACTGCTTTGTATACAATTTGCATAACGAAATGAACAAAGCCATATACTATGCTAACGTCACCAAGAATTAAGTAATCAATTACAGAAATATATATCTGGCTCTTCCAATCTTCACTTTATTATATAGCAATCTTACTGGAGGGAATGATTTAACACAAACTCACAGTTAAGTGTCCTTCATGATGATCTGGGAAATGAATAAACAAGTACTCAGTGGCTACCAGCTGCATTATGGAATCACCTAGGAATTCCATCCTCTGATTGTGGCCTCTGGAAAAAAACATCAATGCAGAAGAGATCAATAGGCATTTGTATTATTAAAAAAAGAAACAGAATTTTTAAAAAGACATGATTTTAAAAGGCAATGTATTCACCTTGCTTTAAAGCACAAAATTAAATACAAGTCCCTAAGGCCTCTCAATTGAGGAGAGATCTGAGTCAATATAGATTGGGTCTTGAAGAAGAAAGTGAGCACCATCTTAGGATTACAAAACTGCTAAAATAAAGATTGGTAAATGGTGTCTGGTCAGAGGTTAAGGAATATCAACTGAAAAATATAGTACAGATTGTTATCTGCACAGAGAACCCCTATTCAGATGAAATAAAGCAAAAAGGTCCAGAAAAGATTTTTGTTAAATCTTTACTTCTTTATTGAAATATATACTCTATCTGGAATCCAGCTTAAGGACACTAAAAAAAATATCTGTGACAAGAATCTTAAATCTTTACACTTTAAAGATAGCTGTGAATATTTGATTTGGGGGAGAGAAGCCAAAAACAGAATGAAAAACATGCAAAAAAAATAACATTTTGGTTATTTTCCTAATTATTACATTAGCTCATCTCCAAATCACTCATCTAGAGCCAGGGTGGAGGGCCAATTTCAGCCCTTGGTCTGTTTTTGCAAATTTAATTGGGACACAGCCACGCTCATTCATTTACATTTTCTCTATGGCTGCTTTTATGCTACTAGAGCAGAGTTGAATCACTGAAACAGAGACCACATGGCCTGCAAAGCCTAAAATACTTAATATCTATCCCTTTACAGATAAAATTTTTACTTCCTTCACGCTTCTCTTCTACTCTACGAAGAAATAAGATGCACAACAACGAAACCAAAAATATTGTATTGGAACATATCCCAGTGTCTGGCTACTCACCATCTCCTGATGTGACCTTCCTGGAAATATGTTTGAAATCCCAATTCCTTTGAAAGGCATGCAGCAAAGGTTTGGGACTTCCTGTCTAAATGGTCACACTGGGATTACACGAGCAATTCTAACTTACAGGGTCAGATGGTTAAATCCCACAGTTCTCAATGTGAATGCTCTTGCCAGAAGTCGAACATGAGTAAAAATTACTCCAATTGCTTCTTCAAACTCAGTAAGTTTCTGTAGAACTGGAGAAGTCTCAATAAGTTGTCGATCAGTGTTTGGCTCTTGTAGCTGCATGAGAAGAAAATAAATACAAAACTATGTGCAGTGTTTGGTTACAAAAGTAATTATCAATTCTAGGATAGTGTTTTATAAAATTCCTTCTCCTATGGGCAGAAATTTCTGAAATGCCAATAAAACATGGAAGCTTCTTTCTCAACCCTTAGAATGGCAAACAAACCTAATATTTAAAGAGGGCTCAAAAAATATTTTCCAATCTTCTATCAAATTTCAAGGCCAAGTACTGTACACAGATAGTTCAAAATCCCAAGTATTATACTAACTCCCCAAGGAAGAGGCAAAGGGAAGGACTGCTGGTGGAGAATATGTATATCTAGTAACGCAGTGCTTCTCAAACTCTCGTGTTCATTGGAGCTCTTGCAGGGCTTATTACATCCAGATGGCTGAGCTCTACCACCCGAGTTTCTGATTCAGTACGTCTGGAGAAAAGACTGAGAGTCTGCCTGTCAAGCAACTTCCCAGGAGAAAGAGACACAGGTGCTGCTGGTCTGGGAACTGCCCTCTGAGAACCACTGTACTAAAGGAACATGACCTCTGTGTGTCTTCTAGGGACCACCTATTTTGGTAAATGAACACCACTAAAACTAGATTCAGCTTACACTGGAGATTATCATACCACTAGGCAGGTGGCTCCACATAATAATGAGCCTTTAACAATTGGCAGAGAGCAAACACGAAAAGCATAATTAAAGTGAACATTTTCAACAACTTTGGACAATTTCATAGTAATGTTTCTAAAGTTCTTTGAATTAATGCCATTAAAGCCTCTCATGAAAGTTCAGCCACTAGTGATTATTCTTATATATGTATAATGTACATATACACACATGCATATATAAAAGTATGTAGGTATATATATACATGTATACATACATTTGTATATCTCCAAGTAAAACAGAAATACAAGCAAGTACAAAGAATTTTTAAACTGGGAAAAAGAGGGTTACCATACATACATCTTTTAAATACCAAAATCTTGAGCAAAAAGTCATCACATTGTACTAAAATTTTAATTTACAATGTTTTATGCAATTTGAGTCAAAGCCTTCAATTTCCAAGATCCAAAGTAGGTTACAATTTAGCAATGTTCATTTAGTATTTGTTCTTTTTACTAAGCCCAGACTTGACTCCATATTACTTTCTCTACAATAGCATGCAGGAAGATACACTGCAATCAACACATTAAGCTTTGAATATCACTTTTTTTGGGGCAGAGAGGGCACCAAACCACAATCACACAAGGAGATCCTCCTGACTTGAAGGAAGATAACTCCCAGGGCTTTCCCCACCCCATCCCAGAGCACAAATGCAACACAAATGGGTTCATTTTAATATTTGTTCCAAAGTTTTCCAATTCTGCCTAACACCCAGCCTAAAGACATAGTGTCACTGAAGGGAATCAAAGGTTTATAAAAGCAGGAGGGGAAACAGGCAAGCTAAAATAACATGAACCCCCAGATTTCTAAAGCTCACTTCAGACAGGAAGGTCACACTTACTTGGAGTGGGTGGAGAGGATAATTGAGCCAGACTTCACGTAGGTCCTGGAAAACAGAGTGATGCCTTTAATGCTCGAGGGAGCCATTTAACATACTCTGTAGTACTAAATAAAATGCCATTATTTGAAATAGTGAACTATTTCAGATGCTGACTCCACTTATTGCAAATTCAATAGTGCTAGCAAACTAATTTTTTTAAAGTGTATTCACCACTCAAACCGCCTGTAGTGACTCTAATTAGCCTATTAAGCTGGGGAGGAAAAGAGCCACCTCCACCCCCAGAAGTCAAAGATACCTTTTAAAAGTCAGTTACACATTTGCTTAACCTAATACATGGGATTAAGCTGCTGTTTTAATCATATTTTTTAGTTTATCATTCCCTAGAAATGTGTATCAGCTGTGCCTTTTGTAATTAAAACTCATCTCAGATGTCTTTTATTTTAGGCTCTCGTTCATTATCATTTGAGCTGCTTTAAGATGGAGTGGAAAACATCCACATCTAGTGCCTAAACTCTCAGATCTATAAGACCACACTTTTACTGTGGGTCACTACAAATGTTCTCTTGAAATATGGAAATGAGTGGATTTTACGGAGAAGCCCAGTACATTATTTTATCCACTGAGCTAAATCTAGAGGCAGTTATAATTAGAACTTCCTCAGGATTAAAGCGTTTTTCCTTCAGTTTTAGACTCTAGGGAGCCTCTGACTGAATCTACTTTCTGGCCTTGATGTTAGGTTTTTCAAACAAGTAACAAAAGATTTTTAAAAAGAGGGAAGAATCTTTTTTAAAAACTGGGGGGGGGGGGCGGGGCAGAGAAGAATAGGAAAATTTAGTATCACTGTGGCACACATGATGTCCATGTGAAATAAAATATTCAGTGTTTTTTTGGGCAACTTGCATCCCAGTAAAATACACTTAAGAGGTTTTGGGTTTGTTTGTGTTTTGTTGCCAATATTTAAAAAAAAAGCTTAAATATCAAACTGTTTTAAGGCACTTTAGAGAGCTTCTCTTAACCAATAACCTTTCCCTTGAATTCTCTGTAGCATGAATTACGCAGAATGTCACTCCCTTCTTACAACTTTCTCACGTTCTCTCATGCTTTTTTCCTCCTCAAAGCAACAGGCCCAGTGCTGGCACACAGAAGATGCTACTACTAATGTTGATCATATCAACAGTAACAATCAACAGCTATCTCTTCTAACCGACTCTAGTCTCCAATATTTGAAATTCTCAGGAACTTAATTCTAATTCCTCTTTCCCCTTTCTCCTGTTTTTCACTCAGTGACACTGTGATTTCTCCTGAGATGTCTTAGATGTATAACCACTTAACACCTCACACCTAAATTATTTCAACTGCCTCCATTTCCTTTCATCTACCCTACTCAGAGATCAGGTTCTGCCATCCCTTGGTGTGAGAGAAAATAGCCTGTAAAATAAAAACTCCAGACTGGAATTCTAGCTCTACCATCTATTCAAGGCAAAAACCTCTTCCTTCAGTGTGTTCCAGAAAATGCTCACTGACTGCGGAGACATTTATTAATGCAACATTTTTTTTTATTTTGTTCATCGTGCTAAGTGTACTCTTTAATCTTCATCACCTATTTGACCCATCCCTTTACTCACCTCCTCTGGTAACCATCAGTTTGTTCTCTATAGTTAAGAGTCTGTTTCTCAGTTTATCTTTTTGTTTTTCCTTTGCTCATTTGTTTTGTTTCTTAAATTCCACATATAAGTGAGATCTTATGGTAAATGTCTTTCTCTGACTTATTTTGCTTAGCATTATACTCTTTAGCTCCATCCACATCATTGCAAATGGCAAGATTTCATTCTTTTTTATGGCTGAGTAATATTCTTCTCTTTGTGTGTGTGTGTGTGTGTGTGTGTGTGTGTGTGTGTGTGTGTGTGTGTCTTTATCCATTCATCTATCAATAGACACTTGGGCTGCTTCCATAGTTTGGCTATTGTAAATAATGCAATAACATATGCAAGAATGCAATAAACATAAAATAATGCAATAAACATAAAAGTACCTGATTTACACTGATCCCTCCTTTGTCATTTTCACTTCCCTGACTCTATTTAAAATGCCCAGTCATTCTGTCCAAATCAAAGTTGGATCAGTTCACACTAGACCTTCTTTCTTATTACAATAGTATATTACTGATTAAAATCTGTCCTTACCCATTAAAAAAAAGATAGGGGTGCATGTATCTTTTACAATTAGTGTTTTTGTATTTTTTGGGTAAACACCCAGTAGTGTAATTAGTGGACTGTAGGGTAGTTCTATTTTTAATTTTCTGAGGAACCTCCATACTGTTTTCCAGAATGGATGCACCAGTTTTCATTCTGACCAACAGTACAAGAGAATTTTTCTCCACATCCTCACCAACACTTGTTGTTTAGCAACATATTTTTATCAAATACCTATTATATATTAGCTTACTAAAACAAATGAGACACTATTCCTGTCCTCAAAGGAGCCTAGTGGGGGAAAATGAAGGTAAATAAGTATAATTTAATGAACTGAGATCAGTTCTATAATAGTGATATAAATCAATGCAAGGAAAATTCTGCTTGGGGGTATCAGATAAAGCTTCAAAGAAGAGGTAACTCTTCAGATGTATCCTGAATGACATGAGGAATTTGGCAAATCAGCAGAGACTGGCAATCAAAAGCAGGGCACCGTATATGCATAAATAATATGTCTCAAAGAAAACAGGCACAAAAAGGTAACTCCTAATAGGTAGAACACAGGATTTTAGGACAGTGAAAATACTCTATATGGTATTATAATGGGTACATGGCATTACACATTTGTCCAAATCCACAGAATGTATAACACCAAGAGTGAACCCTAAGGTAAACTACGGGACCTTGAGAGATGATGATGTATCAATGTAGGTTCATCAACTGTAATAAATGTACCACTCTGATGGGTGATGTTGATAAAATGGGAGAGGCTAGGAACGTGTGGTGGAGGAGCGGGAGTATGGGAAATTTTTACTCTCAATATGTCTGTGAGCCTAAAACTGCTCTAAAAAATCAAGTCTTAAAGAAATTTTTAATTAAAAAAGGGAATTCCTAGAATGGCACAAAGGGGGAGAAGAAAGGAAACAAAAAATAGATGGGAATTAGATTATGAAAACTATTAAATGCTCTGTTGTATAATACAGGCCTTGGCAGACAGTAAAGAAATCAAAGATCTTAAGCAAGAAAGAAAATAGTCAAATCCATACACTAAAAAGAAGACAACTCTAAATGTAGTGTGAACGATAGACTGGAATGGTTAAATACTTCATGTGAGAAATGAGGAGGGCAAACATTAAAGCAAACAGGAACCAATTCAAGCCATATTAGACACAGGGGTGCCTGGGTGGCTCAGTCAGTTAAGCATCCCACTCTCGATTTCAGTTCAGGTCTTGATCTCATGGTTCATGAGATTGAGCCTCGCATAGGGCTGCACGCTAACAGTGTGGGGCCAGCTTGGGATTCTTTCTCTCCCTCTCTCTTTGTCCCACCCCCATTCATGCCTTTGCAGACACTCTCTCTCTCAAAATAAATAAACAAACATTAAAAAAAAAAAAAAAGACATACTAGGGACAGAATTGATAGAAGAGTCTGCAACTCATAGAGATAGGAAGGAAAAAGCTTCAGGACAAAAGAAGATCGTAAGGTTTTCAGTTTAGATGATAAAAGTAAAAGAGGTGAAATACGTTTTAGTATTAAGGTGATGAGTTCAAACACTAAAAATGTTGAAATGAGGTATGTACCCACATGAAGTTGCCCAGGGGCAATTTGAAAAGACATCCCAATCTCTGGGGCTCCAGAGAAAGGCCAGGGAAGGAGATATTGGGACAGACACGTAAAGACAAAAAGGGGGTGGGAAGGGAATGGGAGAATATGAAAGATTACATAGTAATCTCTCCCTATCTTTCCAAGAAGCCATTGGGACGATCAGATTGCAACAATGGATCTGAATGTATTGGGAAACCATGAAGGGCTACGCAAAGATGAAAACATGGAACCAGGAAAAACAGTCTGGGATGAAAGAGTGAATGAATATCAGACCAGGCTGAGAATGCAGAAACAGTCCCGCTGTCAACAGGGCTAGGGGGACGACAGACATAAAGCCTACTGCAAAGATGGCAGGAAACTATGTTTCCCTCAAGGTCTTACAGCCGCTGTAAAATGCCAGAAAAGACACCCTCTTTGAGGGACCACTGCTTTTCTGCCGATGTTGCCCTCTGACCTGCTTTGCTATGTCTTCTCCTCTGAATAAAGATTACTGGGGACACTATGTTAACTTGCCCTTGGCTCCTGACAGCACCCAATCCCAAATTAATCCGTGGCTGCCTTTTTTTTTTTTTTTTTTTTTTTGAGAGAGAGGGAGGGAGGTGGGGGAGAGAGGGAGAGGGGGAGGGGGGATGGAGGGGGAGAGAGAGAGAGAGAGAGAGAGAGAGAGAGAGAGAGAGAGAGAGAGAGAGAATGAATCTCAAGCAGGCTCCACACTCAGTGCAGTACCTGACGAGGGGCTCAATCCCACCACCATGGGATCATGACCTGAGCCAAAACCAAGAGGTGGTCATTCAATCAACTGAGGCACCCAGGCACCCCAACCCATGGCTTCTTCTAACTCAGCTTCAGAAAAGACTACCAACCAAGAACTCATCCCTGCTTCCCTGGCTCCTCCTTACAATCCACCAGCACCAGCCCTCCCGCCTCCCTCACTACATGGATTCAATAACTCTGTTTTGTGGGCCTACAGGTTTGTGTCTGGCTGCCTGTGGCTGATTAGACTTTCACAGTATCATTACTCAAGAAAAAATTCAACGGTTCACCCCCGTCTCTCACACATTACACCTAATAGATGTGAACCAATATGGAGATGTCAAATGAGTCAGAATGGCCTGGTGTGTGCACTTGAAAATGGTGAAACAGAAAGACCATGTATTACTAAGCACTGCTCAGTTTCATAAAGACACACTAAGATGAATTCTGAATCTCGGCCTTCCCATTTGTAAGATCATGTTCAGACTCTGCTTTTTCATTGAATCACTTATTCATTTTATTCTGTTAACAAATATTTATTAAATACTGTGCTTGCCAGCACTGCACTCGGTACTGGAAATATAAGATAAGCTTGCTAAGTAGACAAGTGGGAGAAAGAAGCAGTTTAAAAAGAGAAACGAATCTAAACAAAAACCAATGCAATGAAAAGCACATGGTGTAAACCTGCATATAATTCAGGAAACCAGGAACACAGCATAGATTTGGGGGGGGGGGTGCAGCAGGTACGATGGGAGAAGGGGGCAGGGAGTAGCTGGGAGTGAGGGGACTAGTGTAAGGCAAGACTGGAAGGAGGAAGAAAGTAAAGAAGTTGCTGAAATTGCCAACAAAAGATAAAGGCCAAAACAAAGATATTTTAAGATTTGAGAAAAAGACTTAAAATACATGCCATCTGCTATAGATATAAATCAAGATGCACACTCATTTGTATGTGTAGGACAAAATGGGGAACATGGAACATCTGTAGATAACTTTCCCATCAGGAGAAAATTCACAAACATAAAATCATCACAAATCTCTATAAAAACAAATATAAAAAAATCAAATCCTCAAATATGAACATTATTGAGGTCACATTTTTCAAAACTATTGATTCTTTTTTTTTTTTTTAAATATCCTAAGTAATTCAGTAATAACATCTGACAGCCATTTAAGCTGAAGGCTTCACAAAGGCTTAAAACACTGGCTTCCTGTGTTCTTTATTGCTCCATGAGGGCTATTTCACTCAATTATAATGACATTTCAATTTGGAATACAGAGTTGCGTCTCCCTTTAAATGTTAAATTGACTTGTTTTGGTACAAAAAGCATCCAGTATGCTCTATTACATGCAGGATTTTAAAAAGTGGCTCTAGCAATATTAATAGCTTAATACTTTAGTAACAATAGGGACTATTTTAGAATCTATCATTTGTTCTTAAACTATAACTTGTTTAAGGAAGAAAAAAAAAGTACCTTCATACTCTTTATTCATAGCCCTGTCAGAAACTCCCTATGAACTGACTTTCTAAAATAAATATACATGTATCTAGTCTACATAGTTTATATAAAAATAAATCCTAAACAGAAAAGCCAAAAGGCTATAGCTTCAAGTAAGCTTGCATGGCATAGGTACCCAACCATTATAAAACAGAAAATCATAATCAACTTCAAGATACTTGAAAATAAAACAAAGTATTCATATTGAATTTGGTAAGTGGCCATGGGAGAAATGGGGTCTCAGGTAGAAGGCAAATTCCTAGTGCAAATGCCCACAGAACTTTCCCATTTGCAACAGGGTTGAGTAAGTTATTTTTGTTGTATTGAAATCTACCATCCATGGCATATTCGGGAACTTCGTTTCTCCTACACTCTCTTTAAACACAAACACTAATTGATATAAAATCTTCTATAATGATACTTGAGAAAAATCAAATGATTCAAGATAAATACCGGATCATTAAAGAGTAAGCGTCCAAATAACTGTTTGGCTTCCTCCAGGCTTCCCTCCAAGTAAACAGCTCCTAGATAAAAGGAAGAGAATGCCAAAAGGAAGGCTGCATTAATATTCAAAGAAAATTATATGTCTCTATAAATAAAGCAAAAAGGCAAGCCAAAACTCACTCACATTAAAGAAAAAAAATTGACAAGACCAGAGCAACTAATTTAAAGGTAGCATCTTCCCTCTCTTAGCCAGGATTTGTACTATAAATTAGACTGAAATGTGAAATTCAAGTTACTAAAACCTAAATCCAATATTTTAAGTAAAAAGAGGCCTACTATGAACTATCATGCGAGGTATGGGTATGAACTTACTAAGGGAACTATGCACAAATACCGACTTTACGAGCATGTTAGGTTTTATTTTATATTTATAGTTTATGTTTTAGACCATAAAAAGACCTGATAAAACCTGAGCTCAGATCAATGAAGCCTTCTGCAAATAAAAATCAGGACAATCTCAGGGGTACCTGGATGGCTCAGTTGGCTGAGCTTCCAACTTTTTTTGGGGGGGGGGTGGAATTCTATCTTTTTATTTTTTAATATATGAAATTTATTGTCAAATTGGTTTCCATACAACACCCAGTTCTCATCCCAAAAGATGCCCTCTTCAATACCCATCACCTACCCTCCCCTCCCTTCCACCCCCCATCAACCCTCAGTTTGTTCTCAGTTTTTAAGAGTCTCCTATGCTTTGGCTCTCTCCCACTCTAACCTCTTTTTTTTTTTTTTTTCCTTCCCCTCCTCCATGGGTTTCTGTTAAGTTTCTCAGGATCCACATAAGAGTGAAAACATATGGTCTCTGTCTTTCTCTGTATGACTTATTTCACTTAGCATAACACTCTCCAGTTCCATCCACGTTGCTACAAAGGGCCATATTTCATTCTTTCTCACTGCCACGTAGTATTCCATTGTGTATATAAACCACAATTTCTTTATCCATTCGTCAGTTGATGGACATTTAAGCTCTTTCCATAATTTGGCTATTGTTGAGAGTGCTGCTATAAACACTGGGGTACAAGTGCCCCTATGCATCAGCACTCCTGTATCCCTTGGGTAAATTCCCAACAGTGCTATTGCTGGGTCATAGGGTAGGTCTATTTTTAATTTTTTGAGGAACCTCCACACTGTTTTCCAGAGTGGCTGCACCAGTTTGCATTCCCACCAATAGTGCAGGAGGGTTCCTGTTTCTCCACATCCTCTCCAGCATCTATAGTCTCCTGATTTGTTCATTTTGGCCACTCTGACTGGCGTGAGGTGATATCTGAGTGTGGTTTTGATTTGTATTTCCCTGATGAGGAGCGATGTTGAGCCTCTTTTCATGTGCCTGTTGGCCATCTGGATGTCTTCTTTACAGAACTGTCTATTCATGTTTTCTGCCCATTTCTTCACTGGATTATTTGTTTTTGGGTGTGGAGTTTGGTGATGAGCTTCCAACTTTTAACCCCAGCTCAGGTCATGATCTCACGGTTCATGGGACTGAGCCCCAGGTTGGGATCTACACTGACAGCGCAGAGCCTGCTTGGGATATTCTCTCTCTCTCTCTCTCTCTCTCTCTCTCTCTCTCATAAAAAATAAATAAATTTTAAAAAATCAGGACAACCTTTTTCTTTAATTTGAAATAACTAACATTTAAACTGGGTATCAAATAACATTTTAATTGAGTATCAAATAACTCTGGAGTAAGATAGTCCTATATTTTTGAAATCATATTTTTATATCTGTCTTCAGAAAGGCATTTCTTAAGTAAAACATTAAGACACTTAGTCACCAGGACTTTTGATGAATAAGTACATTTATTATTTGTCCATAGTTATAGTAATAATAATAATAATGCTAGTAACAATGAGGAGGATAGTAAAAGTAACAGTAGTGGTTTGGGGACTACTCAGGCCCTAGGCAAAGTGCAAAGCATTTTTGCATTCTTACCTTCACCTTCATAGGACACCTCAGTAAAGAGTGTTACAAAAGATTTATAGGACTTTGGCTTATAGTAGGTGATTTGGGGAAGGTTTAAGGAAATGGAACTCTGAAGGGGTGGCTGCCAGGATTGCATATTAAGATTCTCACAATTCTGTGAGATAAGTGATCCTATCTCCATGTCACAGATGGGGAAACTGAGGCTCAAAGAGACTCAGTAACTTGGTGAAGACACAGTGCTGATAAATAAAGCAAAAAGGAATTGAATCATGTCTGCCTGGCTTGGGAGCCAACTGTAACACTGTCAAAATTATTATGTGTACAGAGCACAGTAATTCCATGTGACACATTCTCTGAAAATAGACATATTTGTGCAAAACAGACATAGCTGTGAAAAGACTGTGGATACTAATTATTAAACATTCTCTTGTTACCATCATCAGTACAAAACTATAATGGGATGCTTTTATACTCATTTTCAAAGGAAGAAGGAAAAATTGATAAGGAAGCACAAAGGCCTTTGAAACATAAAATGTACTCAATCATTTACCTAAAAAAAAAAAAAAAAAAAAAATCAAGGAATTGTCAATCTACTGTTACATTTCACTGTAAAGCATACTTGCAATCACCAGCTCATTAACTCTTCATAACTTTCCTGTGCCAATAGCTAACTATATTCTGGTTATAGTAAAAAAGAAACCGAGGACGTAAAGTGTCTGCATCAGTCTTGCTTCAAGTAAGTAATAGTTACATAGACTCAAGCCCTGGGATTTAAAAAATGCAATGTTTTCAAGATGTTGAAGTCAGAAAATCTTGTAAACAGTTTAAAATGTGATTAAAAACAGTGTTAGGGCCTCACAAGCAACCTACTTGCTGTTTATTTATGCATGTGGTCCTGAATCAAATCTGGAAAGTAATCCATCTACATATTAACTTACTTCAATTCAATTCAGTATATACTAACCATGCACGTACATGACATCAGACACCAGTTCAGGCATGGGGAATGCAAGAAAAGAAAGCAAGACTGCTGCTCTGGAAGAGCTACAATACGTGAAGTTAGTGTTCTACTAGGGACCTCACATGCTTTGGAAACAACTAACTTTGTCCCAAGTTTCCACACTGAATTTTATATGGTCTCCAAACATTTTAAGCATACAAGAAATTAGATTATAAAAAGAGAAATTACCTATTAATGCTTCAAAACAATTAGCCATTGCATGTCGAAGGTCTGATTCCCTACAAAGGTCAGGTCCATGAGCATAAAGCATAAAACGATCCAGTTCAAGTTTCTACAAAATTCAAAATGACAATAAGAAAGAAAGAATCTGACGAAGTCATAACTGCAACAACTCAACATCTCCTGGGGGTAAGGGGTTATGGATACAAATTAATTGGTCTTATGTCAATAAAGTAAGAGAGTTTAGCTTGCCATTCATTAGGAGTCCTTACATATGGTTCAGATCTGACTAATCTCAACCTTTCCCCAACGAGGCTTCTATGAACTCTGATGTTTCAACTCTGATGGTTCAGAACTGATCAGATCTGAGTCTAATTCCAAGTTCAGACCAAGCACTAGCCAAAGCTGGAAAAAGACTATGCTATAAGACCATGGGCCTTTGGGTTCACCCAACATGTCTAGAGACACAAATCTAACCCAAAGTCAACCTCTTTGATTCCCAATTTATACGGTATTGATGTCTGTACTATACAGAACAAATCTGTATGTGGCAAAACCAATGGGAACCCTTGGAAGATTTCAAAATGCCTTGTATCTCTAAATCTTTTTTTTTTTTTTTTTTTTTTTTTTTGTAGTTTGGATTAAGGATTTCTGTGGCCCTTTATCTCTGTACTTGTGTCCACTCTGTGAGGTCTCTGTACTCATCTTTCAGAAGGCTCAGTGAAATCTGAGCAATGAGGTTGGATTTACCTTAAGGGCTCCTGGACTATTGTTTGTAATGAATTATGCTTCTTTTTTTTTAATTTGGCCTCAGAAAAGTTTAGAACCAAATTTGTGGCCAAGATCTGGAAATTGTGTAGGACTTATGAATATATCTGTGTATAGTAACTTCACTTCTGGCTTCATTTATTTTCCTGCATATTTTCTCTTTACTTTGAGTTAAGTCCTACTGATTTCTTACCCTATTGTATTATAAGACACAAATCAAGTCCTTTTAGAACTAGACACAGTATGAATGATTTTTTAAAATAAAACTGCTGAGACTGAATAAATGGAAATCACAATTCTTCCCATAAAAGGAGAAAAATACAAACATTGCATATGCATGCAATAAATCTGTTTCCATTACCCTATAATTCAGTTCAATAAATTCTTACTAAACAGGAACATGCTATGTAATATAGACCAAGTCACAAGTTAATGAACCAACTAGGACAATAGAAGTCTTATCAGTCCTCAAATAGGATACTCAGATTTCGTGTGTCTCAGTGAATTTTAATATCCATGTCCATTTACACTGGAAAAAGAGACAATAAAAACCAGACATATGTGCTATCAGTATTCTGTACTGCTACGAATTCATGAGTACAAAATATATTCAAATGAGTTTCGACTACCACAAATGCAACAGCAGAAAACACATCTTTTAAAAAATTGATCCCTAAGTGCAAGAGCTTATGCTAGAATATGTAAATTTCATCTGTTGCACAACTTCACTGGGAAAATCCAATTGTCTGCTAATCTCTGGAGCCCTGTTTGAGAATAGACTGCAAGTCATGTTTTATATTACAAACAAGTATTCTGGAATGCTATGAATTTTCCAAGTTTTCATAATCCCTGCTCTACATCTTTACTTTTTCCCGTAGGCATTAGTGGAACTTTTAAAAAGGAGAGTGGTGTTCAACTGGTGCTTGTGTTAAAAGTTCATCTGTCTGTGGAGAGCTGACCTGAGCTTTCATTAGATTCTCAGAGATTCTCAGCAATCCTCTGTCAAGTACTTCCCTCCCAAATGGTTCAAACCACTGGTCTAGACAGAGGGCAAGGCCACCACTGCCTTCTGCTGGAGCAGATGAATGTTGAATGCTATGGGAGTGTCAGTACTTGGGGTGGAAGAAGATCATACAGAAAAGTGAAGGGAGAAACTGGGAAAATTAACTCACGGGTTTGTACGTACCCCAGGTGTCACATAACAGTTTCTGTTTTCCTGCTATGGCAATTTTTCAAACTTTGTAAATATCCTGCCTACAACTGTTTGAAAAACAATCCATTATATCTTAAACTGAAAAAAAAAATTGGGAGGGAGTTAACTACTTATTAACATTTATTTCCAGTAGACATTTATGTGCCCTGTCAGGAAACATTTTGACAATTAAAGCAACGTAACATTGAAGTAGTTGTACGTAGGGTTGTAGAATTTCACTCATTGTGAAGCTCCTAAAACCAAGTTGGCATACATGTCGCCTACAGTTTTTCATTAATGTGTCATTACTTGCATTCTCAAATGCCGTCATTATGATGATGTTGTTACATAAAATTAAAGAATACACTCTTGCTAACATAAAAACCAGAGGCTAAAATTAACCATTTTGAATATACTAAATGCCTTAGCAAGATCAAATTAAGAACCAGGATGGGTTTAATCCAGTCTTTTCTATAAAATGAAGAAAAAAAGAAAAAGAAAAAGAAAGCAAAAATCAAGGGAAACTCAGAAAAGTTTTTCCAATGAATCATAGATTGGTGTTTGGAGATTTAAAAGCCACAGTTTCCCTTACTACTGAATAAACACACAGGTCTTTAAAATGTCATAATTTATAATGAAAACAGTGGTAGCAACAATAAAAACAACAAACTCCTACTAATTTATTTACCTCTTTCTGTGATTACTACTAACAAGGATTATGCCAAGTACTTTACAAAGTGAATTCTCCCAACTCAAACGATAATTTTGGGGCACCTGGGTGGCTCAGTTGGTTACGTGTTCGACTTCAGCTCAAGTCACGATCTCATGGTGTGAGTTCGAGCCCTGCATAGGGCTCTCAACTAATGGTGTGGAGCCTGTTTGGCATTCTCTCTCTCTCTCTCTCTCTCTCTCTCTCTCTCTCTCTCAGAATAACTAAAGAAACTTAAAAAAACAAAACCACTCAAACAATAATTTCCTTTCTTACAACCACCCTGAATGGCAGGCACTGATGCCATCTCCACTTTACAGATGAGAGAGCAGAGGCTTGGAGGAGAGACAGCAACCTGCCTAGGTCCCCCTCACCCCACTGTTTGTAAGAGAGGTGTGGACTGGAATCCTGGTGGCCAATTCCAGCGCCTGAATTGGTTTGCTCTAATTTGCTGTCCTAAGACACCATATAGAGACAGGAAGATCAGATAAGATAATGTAAATAAGTAAAATGTCCACCATGAATCTAAACTGAAAAGAGTCAAACAATGAAGTCAATGTGGCTGGCTGGACAACCTAAACCCTAAATCTTAATTACTGGGATTTGTGATATCTGGGAATTCTCAAACATCTAGAAAGTATCCCTTGTGGGTATAAATGAGCAGGCATATTTCATTCAAAGCTATAATGCTGCTTATTAGTGTAAATTAAAAACAAATGCCATACAGAAATTTTACACAAAGGGAAGATACAAAATATTTCATTTCTTTGCTCTGTTCTTGTTCCTTTTCCCCAAATGTTTAACTCTATTCACGCACATCTGTCAAATTTTTCCTCTTCTGTTATCAAGTTACTTCACCATGGAGTTCATTAGTTGCTGGTGAACTCACAAAGGTAACAGAACTAATAAGACTGAATCTTTAAAACCCAAACAAAAAAAATCCTTCCCAGTCTATAAAATATTAAACTCTTAATATACCCTAAAGAGTTACTTATTCAAATGCAAAATTATGCATGGAATGAAGAAGAAAACTTCCAACTTTACCACAAATGCTTCAGATGCTTGACATACCTTTGCTAACATGGCAAGGTGCTGATTCTGAACAATGGCGGTCCGGTAAGTTGCTAATCCTCCTTCTTCCAGACTAGGAAACAAGTAGTACAAATGGACACTGCAAAAAAAAAAAAAAAAAAAAGGTACATAAATAAATATGCATCACAACCTTCTGTCTGTAGCTCCAAGTTACAAAAACAGGCCTGGCACACAATATCTGCACAACAGGTATCAGCTGTGTTGAACCAAACTGAAGGGTTTGATTAAAAGTCTATGAAAGTTAAATAGGAAGCACAGTATATCTGAATGTACTAAAACCCAAACAGCACCATTCACTCCTATTTTCACATCTACTTGTGTTAAAAGACTTCTCTGACAAATCTGATGACAACAAAGACCTGAGCGGTTGGTCATGGACTGCTAAGAGCAAATTTATGTGACACTCAGATACCAGGCCTGGAAACAAATACCTTCGCTGGGGCTGAGTTATGAGTAGCCTCTGAAGACGAGCCTGGAAGCCCCGAGCAGGCAGCAGTGGTGGCATATCCTTTACAAATACAACAGGGACAGGAACAGAACCAAGACTGGCCCCAAGGAAAGCCAAAGGGGTTGATGGAAAGCATGGAGATTTGGAAGAAGGCCACATGGACAGTTGCACCATCGGCAACTGCCGCTCCTAAATCTCACCCCAGTTTTTAGGATCTGCTGTTGATTGGGGCAGCTAGCTTGTTTAGTCCTATTGTGTCCAGTGAGAACAGGCTTGGAGAAGAGCCCCCTCTGTCTCATTATGTCCTTTTTGGGAAAAGAAATGACCCAGAAAGAATACAAATAGCTCAAGATAGTTCCCAGAGAGGTACATGTTGTCTCCCTTTAAAAGAGAGACCCTATGGGCTTTCCTACCCCTACCCCTGAATTAAGGACACAAACACACTTCTGGAGAGAAAATACATACAAATACACACATGCACGCACACACATATGCATACCAAAATCTCGTCATTAAAATTACTTCCCTTGAGATCAGAAGAGTGAGAAATGGATTAAAGACAAATCCTAGAAAATGAAATGACATTTTAAAATATCATCCCCTTCTCTACAAATTGAATATAAGCTCTGAAGCATCGAGACCAAGACAAGCTGGATCTCTTGTGGTTGTAGCAACTTGAACATAAACTTGACAGGACAAAGACACTAGCCTTTCATCTTATAATCTTGTGCATTACAGCGTCAGTGAGTACAAGTTATCAGGGCAAGAGCCACAGACATATAGCTTTCAAGCTGTACAGAAGAGACAAGATACATTGTGTTTCAATCCCTTATTTAGATAATTACAAAGAGGGTAACAGTAAGTATGTTACCTATAAAATGTAATTATTAGGGGACAGCAGAAAACCCTCCTTACCTGGTCAGAAATTCAACAACAGCGTCACCTAGGAACTCCAACCTTTCATTGTGATTAATCCTGTAGGAAAATTTAAAAAAATCACTTAAAATAGCAAACATCTACATTCCCTCCCTCTCTTCTCAAAGAAAAGACACATGAGAGCTCCTTTTGTAATTGAAACTACCTTATTCTTCATAATCAAAAGCACTGACCACCATCTTAGTCGAAGTATGGCACACCTACTGGGTAAGGGAGGGGGCATTCTATCGTACTCTGTACTTAAGGCCTTCCTACCTGAGGGCTTCCTTCCCCTGGGAATCAGATTTAAAGTGAGGAGTTATCACCCTAACAACTGTGAATCTTTCCACACTCCTAAAAGGTGGGTAAGAGAAAGGAGAATGCACTCTAATGAGTTAGAACTGAGCACTGAAAAAGATTTGGTACAATGTTCTAAGAACAGCTTCCCATTGCCCAAACTCTAAATTTAACTTAGCATCTAAAGTCCTTCAAAAGAGGCCTAACCTATTTTTTCAAGTCCCAGTATCCACTGCTATCCTCTCCCACCTATGTTTTGGGCTCCTGCCCCCAAACTGTGTGGTACTCTCTGAAAAGGGCATATGCCCTAAAGCTTTCCACCATCGCTCCTGTGCACTGAGCCTACTCATTCCTCAAGGCCTACCAAAGGTTGTTTCTCTGTGCATGCTTGCCCGAGGGCTCTCATCTAAATTAATACTCCCCCCTCAGTGCATATCACACTTTATTTACACCTTCATTGTGTGATGAAGGCACATCTCCCAGGCTAAGTTCCTCATATCCAAGTGTAAGGCTGAAATGACCGGGAAGGTAGTCCATAGGAAACCTCTGTCTGCCTCTCAGAAAGTCCAGCACAGCCACCTTCCCTCAGTGCTAAAGCAGATCGCTACCTTTGGCTGAGCAGAGATGTGACACGATCTGGTTCAGGGTTTTAAAAGGCCACCCTGGCTGCTGTGCGAAGACAGCGTGCAGGGTGACAAGCACTGAGAGGGGTACTGTGGCTGTCTGGTGAGACATGATGGAGGCTCAAGCTGGGAGGAAACGGTGGGGAAGGCGAGAAAAGAAAAGAATGAAGGTCAATACCTAGATTTTGGCTTCCATAGCTGGGTGAAAGGTGGTGCCATTTACTGTGAGGGGAGGACCAAAAGGAACAGGTTTGGGCAGAAGCAGGAGGTGCATTTGAAGAATGTTTACTTTGAAATGTCCATGAAACATCCAAATGGAGAAATCCAGTATCTATGATCCTACTGTTCACGGGCAAGAACAAAGCTGGTAATAAATCTTTAGGAGTGGTCAATGTTTAGACAGGATTTTGGGCAATGGAACTGGATGATACTACCTATATAGAGAATTAAGCTAGCAAAAAAGGATCTCAGGACTGAGCCCAGGGGAGGGCCACACTTGAGGTCAAGCAGAAGAAAAACCAGCAAAGGAGAGGGGACTGGTTGGGGAGGTGGGCGGAAAAGGAGGCCAGTGTTATCCCTCAGCAAACAAGAACAAGCGTCAAGAAAGAAACGGATCCAGGTAAGATGCAAAGAGAGCATGGATGTGATGCTGAGGACACTGTTAAGGCCACTGGAGTGGGGGGGGTGGGGGGGAGCATCTCTGTGAAACAGGAAAGACAAACCCGGTTCCGATTAGAGTAGGCTGCAAACTAACGTGTGTTTGAAGCCTCTTATGGGAAGAACCCGGGTTCCTGTTTCACGGCTAGCGGCAGACACAGAAACTATGGGTCTGGAGGATTGTAACAGAAGGAAGCCAGGAAGGATGGTGACAACAGTGACAGGGAAAGGAGAGCACACCAAATCCCTGGGACCTGAGCAATGAAGGGGACAGACCTGGGCCTGGGCAGGATCTCACCTCCCTAACTCCAGGCTTCTCCTCATCTTCTGATACTGACCCTCATCTTCTTCAAAAATTCAATAGCTGACTATCAAGTCCAAACCTGCCTGGTTTTCAAGGCGATTCTTTATCTAGTCCCACAGTAACCACCCGTTTCATCAGCAATTCACGACTCTAAGTTGACCAGACACACCACTGCTTCTCCCTTCCATGTTACCTCTCCCAAATCCTGCTTGTTCTTAATGTCAGCTGGGGGCCTGCCCGAATCACTGGAGCTCCCGGGAGCACCCCTAGCCCCACGTGACTTAAGCATTTGTCACTCAATTTATAACAAAATTATATACTATCTTTTATTGTTCACTGCCTCATGTATGCCAGTTTAGTTTCCTTATTTACTGTTTATTTATTTTTTGAGAGAGAGTGGGAGTGCAAGTACCTGAGCATGAGCAGGGGAGAGGGGTGGGGGGGAGGGGGAAGGGAGGGAGGGAGAAAGGATCTTAAGCAGGCTCCACGTCCAGTGTGGAGTCCAACACGGGGCTCGATCTCACAACCATGAGATCATGACCTGAACCAAAATCAAGAGTCACACACTTAACTGACTGAGCCACCCAGGCACCCCTAGTTCCCATATTTAAAATCACCCTATAGTTTCCATACATGTGGAAAATTTTTTAAGATAATTATTTATAAATTAAATGACTCCTGGCTACCAAATCATCTACTTGGTAACTTGAGTTCAATTTTATATTATCTCACATATCTCATAATTTAATTCTTCCACCCTACCATGCCTCCACATTTTTTTTCATTCCTCCACATTTTAGAATTTTAAAGGAAAAATAAACATAATAGGAGAAAACTAGAAAGATATGAGCAACAAAGATATGATTCTGAACTTTCATTTCAATACGTCCTTTATTTATGTGAAAAAGGCATTCTGGAAAGCAGTTAATAGTCAATAATGGAAAATGCAGGGGGAAAAAGTAAACAATTTATAGCTATGATGAAGAATTCATAATCTAATAGCTTACAGAAAGAGAAGAAAGAGAAAGAAAGAAAAGGAAAAGAAAAAAGCCCTCAAACATATTTTCCTCAGTCTTAACTACTTTGTATTAGATTTTAGAAGACTTTGTTGCTAATCCATTAGCCAAGAATAAGTAAACATTATATTTTAAAAGTATGTTTTAGAAGCTACTTGATACTGTGATTTTGTTTTCCAAATAAACCAAAACTCCAAAAGTGTCTGTCATCGTTCTTAGCGCATCAAGGAGTAGAGGCCCTAGTTAACATGGTAACTAGGCCTAAGACCTCTTGCTAACTTAATTTCATGAAACCTAATAAACTGTTCTCCTGAGAGATGATGGGAACAGCAAAAAGAAATGTTGAGTTTTTATAAAGAAAGAAATTAGTATTACCCTATTCTCTTCCAAAAGTCAGTAAAAGGAGAATAGCATTTTCTGTGGTGGAGACTATTTTTTTTTGCCAATAGTTCAAAGCACTGTACAGAAAATCTGCTTAACATGGAAAGTAAGAAACCACACCTGGGGTGCGGACAAACCATATTTGGATTGTCTTATGCTTTATTAAACAGTGAGACATCTAGGAAAAAAATAAGACACCTGGCCAAAGAATAATGGCTGCTTTGAGTCATATACTATTTGAATGAAGTCATATTGGCATAAATTTTACTTTAATTTGTTTTATAAACTTTCAGGACAAGAACTATGTCTAGGATTTTAATAACCACAAAGTTAGACTATTATTATTTAATGTGTTAAAAATACAAGGTCACAGTTTCAAACAGGTTTATTCAATAGTGAGTCTGCCATCTACTAAATAATTTGCCCATATCCAGCATATGCTTTTCTGTGTCTACACTGTGACTAAATGCTGGCCGTGCGTCACAAACAAAAATGGGTTCACTTCAGTTCATTATTGTAACGGGCAATTCCTAATTCAACGGTTTATCTAGAAAAAAATGGACACATTGAGCTGCTAGTCACTTGACTGCAGAGGCCAAGCTTTTGTTCCTTCTTCTATTGTTTCCACACTCTTTAATCACCCTCTTTATAAATGCTAACTAGTTCCAAGAGGAGATGTTTACTGAGCAATAAACACTCCATTTGTTTTTGAGAACTGAATCAGCAAAGGCATTATGAAATCTAGATTAAGTATATCATTTATACAGCACATTTGGCCTGAGGAATTCAAAGCACTTTATAAAACATAACGGTCTCCCTGTAACAGTAATTCCTGTAAGGTGTCATTTACTTCACGGAAAATCATCTTGGGATGGGCCAAGTCCAAGGGTGACTACTACAGTGACAGTATGGACATTTTCTCACCTTTGCATTTCAGGCCTTAACCAGTGTCAGGTAAAGTGAAGGTAGAAGGGGTGCTAGAGATCAGCTGAACCTTCCACCCAATTCAGGAATTCTATTCATTACATCTGTCTGGACACTTAGGGAGTAGGGAGGTCAGAGAGCTACTAGATCTGAGACTCACTGGACATAGGGATCCCAGGATAAGCATCTCTGGGATTTTACTTGAAATATTTAAGACAGCAAATCTACTCAGTAGAATTCACATATACTCTAGCATGTTTTACTGTCTTTAATGCGAGATACTTAGGTATAATTGATTGAAACTTTTTAACTACCACCACTTCTTTAAACACAGAGACATTAATAAATAGTCCATACCTGTCTCTACAAATCAAAAACAAAATAAAACAAGGCAGCTCATTTTTATTTTTGAGAGAACGTAAACAGCGGGAGGGACAGAGCGGGAGAGAGGGATAGAGGATCTGAAGCAGGCTCTGCGTGAACACCAGCGAGCCCAACGTGGGGGTTGAGCTCACGAACCAAACCGTGAGATCATGACCTGAGCCAGTCAGACACTCAACCAACTTAGCCACCCAGGGCCCCGTGGCAGCTTATTTTTCTATTAACAGTCTTCTCGCCCCTCTTTCCTAAAGGTCTTACTGATAATATATGGATTACTTGAATGCCACCTGAAGTTTAATCTTTCAGAGACCCTTTCTGTGGTAACATTTCATTGCAATCTACAGAAGTTAAATATAATCATACAACTGAGATTTATGTGGTTAAACAGTGACACTTCAAAAATTAAGGGTGGCATATTCACATGAGATGATGCCATCATAAGAGTTAATTATTTTATAGTTTTGATAGGCAGACATATTTTTATTTAAGTCTTCATGCCTTTTTGTAAATCTTATATAAGATACTAACCTGCCATTTAAACCTCTACTGATGGCTCTGACCATGACCCTTAACATCAAGTTTCCCTATTTCTAGGGAAATGTAAACAAGTAAATAACCTGAGAGGAAAGTGTTATCACGAATGGCATTCTTTCTTTAATACTTACTTACTGAGCTTCTGCTCTATGCAAGGCACTAGTTGCAAACAAAACAAAACAAAACAAAACAAAAAACAAAACAAAACAAAAACAAAACAAACCAACAAAGAAAAAGGGTATGACCACAGACCTTCAAAATGCTTACAGTAAAGAAAATAAGCCCATCACACAGAGTTCCAGGGCATTCCAGGGGGAGCTGTACAATGACTGCTGGCGTTTGGGGAAGGGAAAGGGTACACCAGATAGCACAGTAAAGTACCTCAGTCTTACTGGTGTGTAGGTAGCCACAGGGAAAAGAAAGGTGTACCTGGAACACTGGCCTGGGGCCAGATCACAGGTGCTGGGATTGCCAGGTGGGGAGGTTCAGACTTATCCAGTAGGTGATGAGATCTCATTAAAAGCTTTCAAGCAGGTTACAGCTAAAAACTAGAATTGAGACGGGCATCTGGGTGGCTCAGTCAGTTAAGTGTCCACCTCTTGATTTCAGCTCAGGTCATGATCTCATGACTCATGAGATCAAGACCCACATCGGGCTCTGTGCTGACAGTGCAGAGCCTGCTTGGGATTCTCTCTCTCTCTCTCTCTCTCTCTCTCTCTCTCTCTCTCTCTCCCCTTCTCTCTCTGCCCCTGCCCCTGCTTGTGTGCATGCTCGCTCTCTCTCTTTCTCTCAAAATAAATAAACAGACATAAAAAAATACTAGAAGTGAGGCTCCAGAAATAGCCAGGGGACTGAATGCAGAGGCAGTATGAGGGCAGAAGTGGCAGAATGTGGTCACTAACTCCAGTGCAGGATAGACAGGGGTGGGAGGAGTGGTTTCCAGGAGGATCAGGAGAAGGATTCGATCAAGAGCCCCTCCTCTCACCCTTCTCTTCTGCCTGTCCTGCTCCTCCACATTCCTATTTCCATTAGTACCTCACTCCTTCTCTTTTTCCTTTCTCAAGTTTGAGGTTCTGAGCAAGCTTGTTTGGGAGGAGATACAACCACTGACACTTGCAATTTGATAGTTTTTTTTTAATTAATTTATTTGTTTTGAAAGAGAGAGAAAATGAGTAGGGAAGGAGCAGAGAGAGGGAGAGCGATCCCAAGCAGGCTCTGCACTGACAGCCTAACACAGGGCTCGAACCCACAAACTGTGAGATCATGACCTGAGCTGAAACCAAGAGTCAGACACTTAACTGACTGAAGCACCCAGGTGCCCCGACAGGGTTTACTTTAAAGATACGCAAACACTTCCAAGGAGCAGGGACAACTGCATCCCGTTTTAAAATAGCAAACTAAGAAATAAAAGGAGAGGGCAAATCATTTCAAGTGAACTCCAATTATTCAAGTGCATAATATAAAACTGACCTATAATCCCTAAACAACCACCAGAGCTATCCTCAGCCCCACAGCAGACTATGTATATTTTGTTTTGACCTTGAGTGAAGCACTTAGCAGAGTATCTTTTACATTAAGTTATTTATGTTCATAGCACTCTTACCCCACCTAAGGTAGTCACACCTTCTGGTGAGTGGGGGCTTTGTCTCACTTGCCTTTAAATCCTCCAAAATACCTACAAATTACCTCAAACTCAAAAGGTACTAGATAAACGTCTGTTGGATTAAACATGTATGAAGAGCCATGCACAGCGGAGACCGCTGGACAACCACAGTCCAGCCGTAGCAGACGCTGCCACCAAAGAAGCGAAGAGGCTCTTACTGAATAGAAACCTGGGGTCAACCCCACATCAGCAATAAGCAATAATCAGGAGGCTCTCGACACAAGCAGCAAAGGACACATCATATCTGTTTATTCTCTATCATTTCCAACATGGTTGAGTTCAAAATGAACACGGTTTCTCAGATATCATTCCTTCTGCCACGGAAAGAAAGCCCTGTTCTTTGTGACGGAAAAAAAGAAAACAAATCGTGAGGTCTGAACAACACTATCAGAGACAATTTACGTACCAACAACTATGGTTGGGGTAGATGAGACAAAGATAATTTAAGCTCATGCTTTCATCAGTGTAAAGTACATGTGTAGGGCATGTGTAGCCTTGCCTTTTTCAAAGGGGCCGCAGGGAACTCAGGGTTCCACTTATTAAAACACAGAACTGGTCATCTGGAGACTCTACAATATAGCAGCGTAAAAGGAAACCATGGCCACACTGTCCCTGAGGGTGTGATTAAGGGCTCTTTTAATTAGACAGCTCTTTTCTGATCTTAGGCTCTCACAGAATACCACAGTAAGGCGTATGATCATCTTCAAACGAAAATTTTAAAGTTTCATCCTGCCTTTCTTTTCACCTCTTGATTGAAGAGGAAGATGGTATGGTCTATGATAATTTCAAAAGAGAGCAACTCAAGGCAAGCCAATTTAAAAAGAAAAGTGACAGATGAAGAAAGAGGTAGAAAAGGAAGTTATGCTAGCTATGGCTGGCCATGCTCTTGGCTGTGGAAGCCAGTTATGAGCTGCAGCAACGGTCAACCCTGTCACTTCTATCCCGGCTCTACCCACCTTTAATCCATTTAAGTCTGGATCCAAGAGGGATAAGCCTGGCTATTTAACTTCTCAACTGTCCATTTTAAAAAGAAATCTGCCCTCTAGCAATCTCTATTGGCTTTCAGAGTATAACCCACTGTGTTTTACACACAAAGATAAGCTTCCTGAGGGCAACATCAGAGACTCCAGCCATTAGGCAATTGCCTCCATTAGTTTTCCAGGGCTGTTAATGAGTTTAGACCCAGTCCACTTCCTTTCCAGATTCTTCAGGGGCTTAAGGCCACACAAAATTAAGAATGTTAATATATGAGAGTATCTCTTAAAATCAAGAAAGACAATAATGAGAATTAACATATAAAAATTTCCAATCCATTATATAAGGCCAGTATTATCCTAATAATAAAACCAAACAAAACATCACAGAAAAGGAAAACTACAGACCAATAACTCTTATGACTATAGACATAAAAATCCCCAACAATACTAGTAGACTAAGTTTGTAGCATATAAAAAGGATTATACATCATAATCAAGTGAGATATATCCCAGGAAAGCAAGGTTGGTTCAACATCAATGAACACAATATACCACATGAATAGAATAAATGAAAAAAAAAAAAAAAAAAAAAAAGATCATCTCAATAGCAAAAAAATAAATGAATAAAAAACAAAAAGAACATTTGACAAAATTCTACATACTTTCATAATAAAAACATTCAGCAAACTAGGAACAGAAAGAAATTTCCTCAGCCTGATTAAAAGACATCTACAGGGGCGCCTGGGTGGCTCAGTCGGTTGAGCATCCGACTCTGGCTCAGGTCATGATCTCACAGCTCATGAGTTCAAGCCCTGCGTCAGGCTCTGTGCTGACAGCTTGGAGCCTGGAGCCTGCTTCCGATTCTGTGTCTCCCTCTCTCTCTGCCCTTCCCCCACTCATGCTCTGTCTCTCTCTCTCAAAAATAAATAGACATTTAAAAAAATAAAAAAGACATCTGCGAAAAACCCACAGCTAACATCAGACTCAACAGTAAAAAAATGCTTTCACCTAAAGATTTTAGGAAGAAGACAAGGACCCACTCTTACCACTTCTATTCAGCATTATACTGGAAGCTCCAGCCAGGGCAACTATGTTTAAAGAATGAAATAAAAGGCATCCAAAGTGGAACGGAAAAACTAAAACCATCTCTGTTTGTAGGTGATATGATCATATACACAAAAAAATACTACACAATCCACTAAAAAACTATTATAGCTAACAAAGGAGCTCATCAAGGTTGCAAGATACAACATCAATATACAAAAACTGATTCTATTTGTCTACAACGGCAATGAACAATCCAAAAATGAAATTAAGAAAACAATTCCATATATAATAGCATCAAAAAGAATAAAATACTTAGGAATAAACTTAGCAAAAGACAAAATGTACTCTTAAAACTATAATATAAA
The DNA here is from genome assembly GCF_018350175.1 of Felis catus. Classification (NCBI taxonomy): domain Eukaryota; kingdom Metazoa; phylum Chordata; class Mammalia; order Carnivora; family Felidae; genus Felis; species Felis catus. The sequence goes on along the minus strand of NC_058368.1, from coordinate 213,979,516 downwards.
GTAAATTAAATTAATTAAAGATGACTTAATTAGGGGCACCTGGGTGGCTTGTCGGTTAAATGTCCAACTCTTGACCTCAGTTCAGGTCGTACTCTCATGGTTCGTTGAGATCAAGCCCCTTGTCAGGCTCCGCGCTTGCTGATAGCGTGGAGCCTGTCTGGGATTCTCTCTCTTATCTCTCTCTGTCCCTCCCCCCGCTCACTGTGTCGCTCAAAATAAATAAACAAATATTATAAAAATAAATAAATAAAAACACAATAATATTAGTATTTAAAAAAAAAAACATGACTTGGGGTGCTTGGGTGGCTCAATCAGTTAAGCATTCAACTCTTGATTTTGGCTCTGGTCATGATCTCACAGTTGGTGAGTTCAATCCCCACATCGGACTCTGCACTGCACGGGATTCTCTTTCTCTGCCCCTCCCCCATTCATTCTCTCTCTCTCTCTCTCTCTCTCTCTCTCTCTCTCTCTCTCTCAAAATAAATAAACTTTACAAAATAAATTTTTTTTTTAAAATGACTTAAATAAATGTAAAGATATATAATGTTTAGGGATCAGAACTTAATATTAAGATGGTAATCATTCACAAATTGATCTACAGATTCAATACAATCCCTACCAAAATCCTAGCTGGCTTCTTTGCAAAAATTGATAAGCTAATCCAAAATTTCATGTGGAAATGTAATGGGTCTGGGATAGCCAAAACAAACTTGAAAGAAGAAGAAGAGGAAAAAAAAGTTGGAGATCTTGCATTTCTTATTTTCAAAACTTACTATAAAGTTAGTTATCAAGACAGTGTGGTACCAGCATAAGGACAGACATAAAGATCAACAGAATAGAACTGAGAGTCCAAAAAGAATCCTCACATATACCATCAATTAATTATCAACAAGGGTGTCAAGACAATTTAGTGGAGAAAGATTAGCATTTTCAACAAATGATGCTGGCACAACTGGATATCCACATCAAAAGACTGCAGCTGGACCCCTACACCACGCCACACACAAAAATTAACTCTAAAATAGACCAAAGATCTAAATGTAAGAGAAAAAAACTATACAACTCTTAAAAGAAAAAAAGATGTAAATCTCTGTGACTCCACATTAGGCAGTCGCTTCTTAGACATGACACCAAAAGTATAAGCAACACAAGAAGTAACAGAAAAATTGGACTTCATCAAAACTTTTCTTTGAAGGACATCTTCAAAAGAATGAAGAAACAATCCTTAGAATGAGAAAAAAATTTTGCAAATTTGCATCTGATGAGACTTATATCTGGAATATATAAAAATGATTCTAAATCAATAACTTAAAATAACCCAATTAAACACAGGAAAAGATTCCCAACAGATAGTTCTCTTAGGTAAGATATACAAATGGCCAATTAAGCACATGAAAAGATACACAACATCATTAGCCATCAGGGAAATACAAACAAAACCACAAATGAGGTAATACTTCCTACCTACTAAGATGGCTAGATTCACAAATGTTGGGAAAGATGTGAAGAAATCAGAACCTATTACATACTGCTTCTGAGAATATAAAATAATGTAGCCACTTTGGAAAACAGTCTGGCAGTTACTTAAAAGGTTAAACAAAGTTACCATATGACCCAGAAATTCCACTCCTAGGTATATACCCAAGAAAATCAAAATATATATCCACACAAAAACCTGTACACAAATATTCACAGCAATATCACTCATAATTGCCAAAAAGTGGAAACAACCCAAACACCCATCAACGATAAATAAAACATGACATACCCACACCATGGAGTATCACTTGACAATAAAATGAAACAAAGCACTAACACATACTATAACATGGATAAATCTTGAAAACATTGTGCTAAGTAAAAGAGGCCAGTCACAAAGGACCACATTGTATGATACCATTTACATGAAATGTTCAGAATAGGCAAATCCATAGAGATTGGAAGCAGACTGAAAGCAAAATATGGTTGCCTAGGGATGGGCAGGCTGAGGGGAAACAGAAAGTAAGGGGTTTCTTTTCGGGGTGCTGAAAACATTCTAAAATTAAGTAGTGTTGCACCATTGTGTAAACATTCTAAAAACCACTGAATTGTATACTTTAAATGGGTGAATTATATGGTATGTGAATTATATCTCAATAAGGCTGTTACTAAGAAAAGTTACTTTACCTTGAGGGAGTTGGATCATCTTGTCCAAGACGTGACATAATATTTATTAAGGTGTTAATTCCTATTAAAAAAATACACAAATAAATACTGTTAGAAGCATTCTAGGATCATGATATGACAGATAGATAATTATCTATTTTACCCCAATTTGATTTCAAAAGGTTTAATATCTGCATGTCTACAAGTGTGATCAACTGAAGTTACTTAAAGCACTTGAAAGGGAGCAATAAATTTTTCTAAAAATTTTATCCATCCTTGTAATAATGCTCAAAGTGAATGCTGTTATATATGGGTCATAAAGCAGTAAGGAATGAGAGTATAAAACAGTCATATCATGAGGATTTAGTTTACAATAGAGAACACAGGCCAAAATACAATGGTAGAATCCAAACATACCTTTTTTCCGCATGTGCATGTGATGAACTTTTCTATCTCCATACTTGGGCTGCCGAATTCCACAGTTAGATAAAGAATTCCTGGCATGATCAGGATTCATTCCAAAATTTAAGTGATGACTTGGATGAGTCATGGCCAGCTAAAATTTCAATGAAATAAATTTAGTTTAACTCAGAAGTGCCATCTTTATACCATTTCAAATGAAACAGGAAAGAGATCTATGTATCCAGTCAAGTTTTAAGCCCTCATCTTTCCATCTTCTCTCTTGCAGTGTCAGAGCTTGTAACAGAGCTCTAGTACAAGTCCTCTTCTGAAAAGAAACCTAAAAATCTACATCTTTCAAAGGAGAACTAGGATAGTCATCACCTGAAAAGAAGAGCCATAGAGAAGGGAAGGCTGAAAGAAGGGACTCAGGTTTGACAGGCAAATTTTAGCCTGTTTCTTTAAAGACAGTGTCAAAAAAAAGAAAAAAAGGTGAGAAAAAGTGTTTAAAAGTGGCAACCAGAGACCAGAGTAATGGAGAGCTATGTTTCTAAACGTCCTCATTATCTCCCAGAACGGAGAATCTCAATGTTCCATTTGTAACCTGCAAGATGAATTACCCCTATTTTGTCATTATGAATGTACAGGAGAGTAATTCTTACCTGTAACAGACAACGATCTTGGAAAGTATATCCTATTAATTTGTCCAGATGCATTAGGCATTGGTGGTAGCGGATATGATGGGTCAAAACAGGCAACATCATTGCATGCTAGGAAAGAAAATTTCAATATGTTTAACTCTATAAAAACTTCTAAAAATGCTTCATCTAACTTACAACAAACAAGAACCATTTTCCATCCCAGATTGCATCTTTGCGAATCCCATATGAGGGGTGGTGGACTATAGTTACGAAGGGTGTAGTCTCAGGAATCACAGTGCCCCGGTCTGATTCCTGCTGTCACTCATTAATTGTGGGACTTGACAGGGGAGTTATTTAACCTCCCTCTCTCAGTTTTCTCACCTACCGAATGGGAATAATCAGTATAGCTACTTTTTTTTTTTTTGCGGGGGTGGAGGGGGGAGGGTGGTTAAAAGGATGAAATGAGCAAATACAAAAAAATGCTCAGCACAAGGCCTCTCAGCCTCACTCAGGTAGGAGTAGCCCGGCTTCAACAGGATACAGCAGGGTAATCTCAGCAAGTCATCAGAATTTCTGGGCCTCCTGCCTTTAATTCCAAGAGAATAGATTAGGACTTATAAATTCTGAAACTCTGTCAAGGTCAAGACTTTTTTGAGAATCTAAGGAAAATGACTGTTTCCCCAGAAAAATGCCTATGTGCATAAACACGTAAAAAAAAGGTATGCAATTTTAATGGGTTCACAGACCCCTAAAAGCCTATCACTATCCTCCAGGTAAGAACTTCTCAGCCAGATGATCTCAAAGGGCCATTCCAGGTTTAATACTTAATGATCTAATAATCTGAGGATGACTTTTATAAAACCACCAATACAGGTAAGTCACCTGAGGACATGGAACTTTTACTTTGGTTTCAATCACTTCTCATTTGGCTAAAGATGCCTTATTGGAAATAATTTCATAAAAGGCATAGCCTTCTCTTTTTCTTAATAATATTTCCCTAGAACTTGAGAGAAAGGAGTCATTCTTATTCATCTTATTCATCAGAACCTAGAAGATGGGCACAGCCCACAGAATGACTGACATACGCTTTATATCATTTTACTCTTTGAAGTATTTTCAGATGGCATTGTTTAAAAATACATGAAAATGGATTTGCTTGAAAATGCAGAAATCAGTCTCCTGTAATATTAACTTACAAGTAAAGATCAATGCTCCCAATTAGGAACTCCAATCAACAGGAAGTCCTTTTTTCCATTTCAATTCAATAAATACATATTGAGCACCTCCATGTGCAAGGCTTACTAGGGTTGTGGAAGAGAAAAAAGATACACACTCTCTGCCCTCAAGGGCTTCCCAGAGATATGCCATCATGATCAGAAGTACTGGCATTTCCTCCATGTTGTTCTGATAAGTGCTGCATTAAAGAACATTGTTAATAGGGAAACAAAATTGTGACCAATGTCTGGTATCACTTTCCAGGCATTTAAATTGCAGAAAGCTCAAGGGAGCTGATGCTAAAAACTCAAGGTAGAAGGGTCATGAAGACTACACAGTGCAACTATCTTCTTTAAGTATGAACTCAAACTGATGAATTATTTTTTTAATACCTCCAGTAAGAGATCATCCCCTGTCAAGAAAATAACACCCTCTTCAGGGTATTATGCTAACTGAAATAAATCAGTCAGAGAAAGACAAATACCATATGATCTCACTTCTATATGGAATCTAAAAAAAACAAAACAAACAAACAAACAAAAACAAAACGAACAAATGAAATTAGTACAGAGAACACCCTGGTGGTTGCCAGAGGGAAAGGGGGTGGTGGATGGGTGAAAGATTAAAAGGTATAAACTTTCAGTTATAAATACGTTAAGTCACAGAGATGAAAAGTACAGTATTGGGAATACAGTCAATAATGTTGTAATAACGTATGATGACAGATCATGACTACACTTATCACAGTGAGCACTATGTAATATATAGAACTGTTCAATCACCATGTTGTGCAGCTAAAACTAACATAACATTGTATGTCAACTATACTTAATAAAGAAAATGCTGGGTCGGGCTGGACTTGGGTGGCTCAGTCAGATGAGCATTCGACTCTCCACCTTGACTCAGGTCATGATCTCACGGTTCATGAATTCAAGTCCCGCATTGGGCTCTGTGCTGATGGCACAGAGCCTGCCTGAATTTCTCTTTCTCTCTCTCTCTCTCGCTCTCTCTCTCCCTCTCCCTCTCCCTCCCTCTCTCTATGCCCCTCCCCTGCTTGTGCTCTCTCTCTCTCTCTCTCTCTCAAAATAAACAAATAAACTTAAAAAAAATTAAAAACAATAAAAAATAATTTTTTAAATATTTATTTTGAGAGAGAGAGAGAGAGAGAGAGAGAGAGCAATGGAAGAGCAGGGGAGGGGTAGAGAGAGAGGGAGAGAATCCGAAGCAGGTTCCAAGCTGTTGGCACAGAGCCCAAAGCGGGGCTTGGTCTCACAACCATAAGATCATGACCAGAGCCAATATCAAGAGTCAGTGGCTCAACCGACTGAGCCACCAAGGCACTCTAATAAAAAATTCTTTAAAAAGGAAAGAACACCCTCTTTAGAGTACTCTGGTGATTAGAAAGTTATTATCAACATTTAATCTAAATCTATCTCTTGGAGGTTTATCCCTTGAAACCTAGTTATACCCCTGGGGACAAAAAAAAAACCCAAAAAACAAAAAAAACATTTAATGGTAATGTCTCCACATCTTTTCTTCACTAACCTAAGTCTTATTTCCTTTAACCTTTACTCATGTCAAACAGCTGATTCCTTTCACTACTTCCTCTAAACTTGCTCCAAACAATACTAGTTTATCTTTACAGATAAGAGTGTTTCTTGTGAATATCACTAAAAGCTATATATGACCCATGCCCATCTTGTAACCTAGACAACAAAGTCTCAACATTATGTATAAGACTGTTAAAATCTCTAGCTCAGTTGTTTTTTTTTTTGTTTTTTTTCATTTTATTTATTTTAGAGGGAGTGAGCAAGCATGAGCAGGGGAAAGGGGCAGAGGGAGAAAGAGAAAGAATCTTAAGCAGGCTCCACACTCAGCACAGAGCCTGACGTGGGGCTCAATCTCACAACCCTGGGATCATGACCCAGGGCAAAAGCAAGAGTTGGATATTCAACCGACTGACCCACCTAGGTGCCCTTTTTTATATTATCAATCTTTGTGGGGCACCTGGGGGGTTCAGTTGGTTAAGCATTCATGACTTCAGCTCAGGTCAAGATCTCATGGTCTGTGGGTTCAAGCCCCACATCAGGCTCTGTGCTGACAGCTCACAGCCCAGAGCCTGCTTGGAATTCTGTGTCTTCCTCGCTCTCTGCTCCTCCCCTGCTTACACTCTGTCTCCATCTCTCTCAAAAATAAACATTTTTTAAAAATAAAAAAAATAAAACTGTGACCAAAACTGGAGAGGGCTCTGCAGATTCCAATCTACTGGGTGAGTACAAGAGGACAGTGTAATGCTGCCAGAGAAGCTAAGGCCCTATAAATACTCAAAATTAAAAACTGAAGTTCCCTTCGAGGATAAAGTCCCATGGTGAAGCAAGTACGGAGAGTAAAAGCCACATTTAAGCAAGAGAGGAAGAATAAAGGGCAAAAGAAAGAGAAAGTCCAGATAAAAGTAGGGGAGGAAAGCAGAGGGCAGGTCTCAGATATTATGAAGCCATGTCTTTTACCACTTTGCACAAGCAGCAGGAGGGGCTCTTTAACCGTGAAAAGTTAATCTGACTTCTACCTCCCTCCTAAAAGTACGAGAAAATATTTCACTTACTTATCTAACATTATTTAACTTGAAGAGCAATAGAAAATCATGATCATACCCCATCAGAAAATGGAAAGAATAGAATAAGATTCCTCAGATAATTAAAAAATAAAGCCAGAAAAACATGCCAACAAAACAGATGAAAGCTGTAACCTAACATTTCAAAATAAGATAAACAAAATTAAGAAAACAAAGGAAGCAATTAAAAAAAACCCTACAAATAAGTATTACATTTACATTAATTCGGAAATGAAATGACTGGAGAAAAGGAAGATTTGAAAAAAAGTGACAAACCTCAGAGAAAAGACACAAAAGGAAAAAATCATTTTAAGAATACAGACTAAAGAGAATGAACAGCAAATTAACCAATGGATAGTGCCTTTGAGAAATAAAAGATGGAAAAAGGCAAAATTTTAGAGAAATAAATCAAAAAGAAGTGAAGGATTCAGAAGAAAATGATAGATACAGAAGATAAACAAAGAAGGTACAAAGTGCATATAACATGAATCCTTAAAGAAAATCAATACAACAGGACAGAATAATGAAATGTGTAATTCAAGAAAACATTTGAGATAAAAGACATCTTGAAAGTATATACTGAAGGGTACACAGCATATCTGAAAAAATTAACCAAAAAAGCTGAGACATATTCTAGTATGGCTATTATTAGTTTTTAAAGGAAAAAAAATCCTTTAGGCACTGAGACAAAAGGGCCAAGTCACTTATAAAATTCATATTATCACACTTTTGACAACAGAGCTTTATGCCAGATAACAAAGAGAACATATTTAAGATGTTAAAAAAAGAAACCATAACTCACAAACTTTAAATCCAGTTTAAGTGGCCTTTATATTTAAAGACAAGGGTTAGGAACATGCAGGACCTTAAGGATAATTGTTTCAATAAGCCCTTCTTAAGGAATCTGCCAGAAAGGAGCTCAGACAATCAAAACAAGGGGGATAGACACTGCCATATAAACTAGCAATTACCTTCAAATATATTTTTAACTACAGATAATCAATAAGTGAGTCAACATTATAGAAAATGCCTAATACTCTAACAGATTACTACCACTATCAGAAAATGAGGGGAGAACGTGAAGTCCATGAAGAGTAGGGATGAGGCTGCTGTGTGTCTCATAAATACTAACTTGCAGCAAAAGGATAATCACTTGAGGGGCACCAGAGTGGCTCAACTGGGCATTTGACTTCAGCTCAGGTCATGTTCTCAGCTTATGAGTTCAAGCCCCATGTTGGGCTCTGGGCTGACAGCTCAGAGCCTAGAGACTGCTTTGGATTCTGTCTCCCTCTCTCTCTGCCCCTCCCCTGCTCGTGCTCACTCTCTCCCTCTCTGAAAAATAAATAAACATTTTTAAAAAAAGGATAATCACTTCAAATTAGGTGCTGGATGAGAGAGAGAAGCACAAAAAATAATAATCATTTATTTTCAATAATGCGCAATGGGACACACATAGGAGGGGAGGGAGAAGTTTCATTAGACTACAAAGGTGTTAATAAAAAGATAACCATTCATACAGAATTATGAACCTTCCCGAATACACAGAGATGTAAAAAGAAAAAAAGAAAAAAAAGAAAAAACAAACAAACAAACAAACAACGAAAATGGAGCTCACAGGGACCACATAACAAAAAACAGTTTGACAGCGGGGAGGCCAAACATACAAAGAATGTATGCGTGCATGTGCGCGCACGTGTGTCTGTGTTTTCTTATATTAAAGGAAAAAATTAAACCATTTCTAAAAGATGGCTACTCTTAGGGGTGCAGAGTGGCAAGAAAGGAGTAGAGGAAAGAGATACAAATTAGATTTTTTTTAAAACAGACTTGGCTTTATAAACCTGAGTTTGGAAACATGGAAAATATTTTACAGATTTACAAAGCAATACTTTCTAAAAGAAACACTTTAAATCAAAAGTCAAATGAAATAAATGAATCTGTGTACCCAGTTTGTGATATAAGCACAAATGACCAAACCACAGTAATGTGTGTGTATGCCTTGTGTCATATCTGTAGATAATCACAGATAAAAAGGAATACCCCCAAACAACTGCTTCCCATAATCGGTGCCATTAATATTGTTATCCTGGGACTATTATTAGTGTATTAAAGAAAAATGAGTACTTTTTTTGGCATGAATATCAAATACTTGATGAGGGAAAGATTCTTTTTTAAAGTATTCTAACGAATAAATGCAAAAAGACAGAATTAAAATATCACTTTGGAAGCTCTTAGTGAATTATTGGGTCTAGGTCATAATTCATTAGTGACTAAAAATGCTACACACAAAAGAGAGACCATGGATGGACCCAGAAGGTATTATGCTAAGTGAAATAAGCCAGACAGAGAAAGGCAAAAAACCTTATGATTTACTTACATGTAGAATCTAAAAAACAAAACAAATGAACAAACAATAACAAAAGAGAGAAAGACTCATAAATATAGAAAACAAACTGGAGATTGCCAACAGGAGGGGATTGGGAAAATGGACGAAATAGGTAAAGGGGATTAAGAGTTACAAACTTCCAGTTATAAAACAAATAAGTCACAGAGGTAAAAAGCATACCATAGGGAATATTGTCAATAATACTGTAATACACTTGCTGTGGTATTTCATCATGTATACAGTTGCTGAATCACTATGTTGTATACGTGAAACTAATTTAATTTTATGTCAACTATACTTCAATTTTTAAAATAAGGTATACGACTGGGGAGAAATATATTCCAATTCAAAGACTTATTTCTTCAACTGAAAAATGGTCTGATTGGGGCGCCTGGGTGGCGCAGTCGGTTAAGCGTCCGACTTCAGCCAGGTCACGATCTCGTGGTCCATGAGTTCAAGCCCCGCATCGGGCTCTGGGCTGATGGCCCAGAGCCTGGAGCCTGTTTCCGATTCTGTGTCTCCCTCTCTCTCTGCCCCTCCCCCGTTCATGCTCTGTCTCTCTCTGTCCCAAAAATAAATAAACGTTGAAAAAAAAAAAAGAAAAGAAAAATGGTCTGATTAAGTCAGATTTCTATGAACAGAATTTACTCTCTAAAAGAACTATTAAATGTTTGGATAATCCACTTACAATTTTTTTTTAATGTTTATTTATTTGTGAGAGAGAAAGAGACAGAGTGTGAGAGGGGGAGGGGCAGAGAGAGAGGGAGACACAGAATCCAGAGCAGGCTCCAGGCTCCAGGTGTCAGCGGTCAGCACAGAGCTCAACGCAGGGCTCGAACTCAAGAACCATGAGATCATGACCTGAGTCGAAGTCAGATGGATGCTTAACTGACTGAGCCACCCAGGCACCCTTAAATAATCCACTTACAATAAAAAGAGACAGGGAGAGAGACACCACACTACCACTTAAGAGTAGGTTGCGCAAAAAAATACACTTACAAGTGATCAGTGCCATTCAACAGAACGTCCTATGATAATGAAAATATTCTGCATCTCTGCTGTTATAACAGGCAATAGCAAGATGTGTCTAATAAGGGCTGGAACTGTGGCTAGGACAACTAAGAACTGAATTTTTAATTTCATTTAATTCTAAAAAAAATATTTTCACATTTATTTATTTTTGAGAGACAGAGCACAAGTGGGGGAGGGGCACAAAGAGAGGGAGACACAGAATCCAAAGCAGGCTCCTGGCTCTGAGCTGTCAGCACAGAGCCCAACATGGGGCTCGAATTCACAAACTGTGAGATCATGACCTGAGTCTAAGTCAGACCCTTAACAGATATCCAGGCACCCCTAGTTTCATTTAATTCTAATTAATTTAAGTTTATAAACCCATGTGTAGCCAGTAGTATTGTATTAGACAGCAGTTTATAACAATGTATAGGATATACAAGGGAGAGAAGCACATGTTAAATGATACCATAAAGTTACAATCAGCAAAATTCAGATCAGATCAGACCGCAGGAACACTTCCATTACTGAACATGAACTTTGAGTTTCTTCAACAACAAAAATTTGCAAGGAAAACAAAGGGAAAATGGAATGAGAACTTAGGGTAAAGAGACTTAAAATACATCAACTCATCACAATGTATGAATCTTGTTTGAATCCCAATTCAAGCAGACTGACACAGATCTAACAGACAGGAAAACATGAACACTGGCTGGTATTTGATATTACAGAAATGCTGCTGCTAACCACTGAGGCCGTGTGAGGACTACATAGAGTTCATTACACTTTTCTCCCTGACCTTTTATATGTCTGACATTTGTATAATAAAAATGTAATTTTAACAGTTCTCTATCAGGCCAGTCAGCCATCAAAGCAAAATCTCCTTTTCTTCCATTACAAGAAGCACGACATCTCCAGTTCAAAAAAATAAAATAAAAAAATAAGTACCTCTCATTGTCCAAAAATTTGTTATCAGTAACTGTGAAGCCATATGTCTCTCAGAGGTATAAATCTCCATTTTCTCTCCCAAGTTCAAACTTAGAAAATGATTCCTTCAATGTGTTGTCCAAAACTCTTAATCCCTAGAGATATTTCTTTACACTGTTCAGTCCCCTTGATAAATCATGAAGCGAGAGTATCAGTTATTGTGATCCAGCAAGGCAGCCCTCCATTCCATTCCAGAGTTACTATGGGAAGACAGCACAGCTATTAATGCATCCAAATATAGCCCTGGATCTACCCAGTACAAGGACCAACCACCACAACTCAGCTTGTCTCCCTAGCACCAACAGCAATTCTCCATGCACCTGTGCCTCCTTAGTTTTCTCAATGAGTTCATCTCCCCAGTTTGGGATAAGCCTTATATGGGCTATATAACCATAATGGTGGCAGATTCCTTGCTTCTTTTTTGATGTCTCTGTTTGTCACATTTATCCATTCTCCATTCTTATGGTCCAGTTTATTGATTCCCATGGACCATCTACCTCCTTACCAAAGCAGAGGGTACAGGCACCTACTTCTATACGATACCAATTCAACCTCAGTGGGCAGAACCCCACTCTTAAAATACAGATCCTGTAGCAACATGCTGCCTTTCTTCCTTTTCTGAGTCCTACTGTTGAATTTTTCAGCCTTGGTTTCAGGTTTTAATTCTTGCTTTTTTTCCTCCCATGTTACCTAGAATTCACTCTAATAAACAGCAACACAGAATAAATCTTTCAATAGTTTGTCTCTAAACACAGTCTCAAGTCTGCATTCAGTTCACATGTAATTATAGGTTACAGGCCCACACCTAGCTTCCCATTCCTCCTCACATTGGTTGGAGCATCAGATAGAATTTTCTAACCTCGTAACAACCCTGTAACTTCTCTGGTGGGAGGTTATACATCTAGAATAAAGGGCTGGTACTTAAGTTTCTCCACCTCAGATGTGTGACAACAGTTTCATCTCAGAGGCAGCAAGATAACATCAAAAGGCTTTTGCCAGCAACCTAGTAGCAACTATCACTTATGAACAGTGGGTTCTACATCAATGTGTTACCAAATAGAGAATCCTTCCCCTGCCCAACCCCTGAGAATTTTAGAGAAGTGGTTTTTTTTCCCTTAAAATTAAGTGTGAGGGGCGCCTGGCTGGCTCAGTCAGTTAAGCATCTGACTTGGGTTTCGGCTCAGGTCATGATCTTGTGGTTCGTGGGTCCAAGCCCTGCATCAGGCTCTGCACTGTCAGGGAGGGGCCTGCTGGGGATTCTCTTTCTCTCCCACTCTCTCTGCCCCTCTTCTGCTTGTGTGCTCTCTGTCTCAAAATAAATAAATAAGTTAAAAAAAAAATTAGGTATGAGTCTACCTATTCACAGGCTTCAGGATTACTCAAAGTATTCAGTGTATAATTTCATTTAACTGCTCTTTCTCAGATTCTTATTCTTCATTACCAAACATACTAAACGCCTTTAGTTTGAATGTTTTAAACTGCATTATTACATGCCACCTGCCATCTGATTTCAGGAACACACACAAAAAGAAACATTTATTCTAGGATAAGAAACTAAATAAAGCCAACATTACTTGTAAAAAATAGGATTGGAGACTGGAAGCATGGCTTCTAAACAGATGGCAGTTGTCTTTGGGAGAGTGGGAGTCCTTCAGAGCAAAGGACTATTATTAGATCAAGGAGTACTCACCTTGGCAGGAGTTTTAATCAGGGTCCAATTTCTCTGACCAGTTAGTAAAAGGAATTAACTGAGTGCTTTTGCCTGCCAATCTCCAGACAGAAGGTTAAATATAATACATAAAGAGATGATAACCTAGTCCTCCAGCTACTTCTAATCTAGCTGACAAGCCAGAATAAGAAATCTGTGACACAGCTGAAGAACACAGAACTGCAGTGGAAAAGATTATTTAGCACCCATATGCACACATTTCACCGAAAGAAAGGGGGGAAAGGGGCTCTTTGTTTTATTTTATCTTAATTTAATTTTGTATTTATTTATTTATACACTTATGTATTTATTTATTTATTTATTTTGAGGATGGGGAGAGAGGCAGAAGGAGATGGAGAGAATCTTAAGCAGGCTCCAAGCCCAGCATGGAGCCAACTGCCCAGCATGGAGCCAACTGCCCAGCACAGAGCCGAGGTGGGGCTCAATCTCACAACGAGTGAGATCATGACCCAAGCCAATCAAGATCAGATCAAGAATGGATGCTTAACTGACTTAGTCACCCAGGTGCCCCAAGGGCTCAATACTTTAAACAAAATTGTGTCCAGTGGAACAAAACTGCCTTAGGGCCTGCTACAAGGGTGGAAATCAATACAACAGGATACTCCCTCCACTCCCACCACCCCTTAGTTATTTTCTATCTTTTTACAAATTAGGGTTCCATAGGGTTTTGTCAAAAAAAAAAAAAAAAAAAAAAAAAAAACCACACACACACAAAGTTTAAAACCCACTGAACTGAAAGATCTCTAAGGTTCCTTCCAGTCTTAATGTTCCACAATTTTATGATGTCTCTATCAATTCTGACTTATCACTGAAAGCACCAGATTTTGAACAGATTGTTGAACATTCCGCATACTGTTCTTATAATGTCTACCTTAGGATGACGTTATGTTGGTTTGGGAGAAACTGAAAACCTGGGTATCATGGCTTCGAGTGGCTTTAAGAAAGAATCAACAGAGATACTCACTCCTGAAAGTACTTATGGCAAAAAAAAAAAAAAATTGGTCAGTTAACAAAGTAACTGAAGACTTGGTAGATATAGGTGGTTGCCACTGTTGGTAACTATTCTCAAACTATTTAGTAACACTGCATCAATAGCAATTAATCTTAACACAAAAATATGTAGCTCCAGACATCACAACATAAATGAATTACACAGCAATACATTTAATGATAAGATTAAATCCCACTGTTCAATATAATAATTAAATGCCAACACCGACTTAAGGAAAAAATAAACCTCATTATGATGAAATAAATTCCTAAGACTGCTTGAACTGATTACAATATATACTACCATCAAAACAGAATTAAGTGGAAGCCTGTAAGTATTCTTCCAAAAGCCTGAACACAGTGAACTACATTACTTGATCCCTGCCTGTGTACTCATTTCTGCTACTGTAATTCCCATGGAGCATAACCAGTACCAATCATAACAAAAGAATCAAGTGAAGAGCCCAGGAATATGCTCGGTTTTAGGAATCTCTAATCTGGTATAAATTCCACTCATAGGGAAAACAAAAATAGTTACTAGTGAGACAGTCATATATAGCTGACATGTTCTTCTATTAGTTCACCCATCAAAAACTATTATCATTTGGCTCAAATATGAAATTTACACTGATTCTGTTCATTAATGCCTTCAATTCTCTAAAGTATAAGTTTGCGTCATCCGTCTGGAAAGTTTGTACACACCACCTTCAGGAGTCTGCCTGTAGAGCTGCTGGAGCTCTTTTCAGAAGCACCCACACAGGTGCTGCGAACAGGCGGGGGCATTTCAAGAACAGACTTGCCTTCACTCAACATGCAGAGACAGAATTTAGTACTACCAAGTAACTGCCCACCACTGCGCACATGCACACGTGTACACACGCAGTGGCACACACATACACGTGCACACACACACACAAAACTGAACAAGACAACATGAAAATGGACACAAAAACAAAACCCAAACAATAGAAAACAATTTATGGTTGGTGTTCCATTTAGCTAGAAGACAGTACGTTCTACGGAAATTCATGGAAATTAGGAAAACTTCAGTGGCAGATGCCTTTTAAAAAAAGAGATATATAGGTATAATTGTGTTCTCAGAGGCGTCATCACCTGACAGACATCAGAACGGATGCCAGTTTTCCAAAATCCTTGACTACTCAGCTCCACTGTTACTTCTCGCCTCATTGTATTCTTCTGTCGTATTTTTTGGAGCGCTTCCTAGAAAAGAACTCATTACAATAAGTAACCTGACAGTTGTAAGGTAATATTAAGCCAAACATCAAGCATTACACTATAAGCTGGATTCACTGAATATCACCCTTATATTCAGGTATTCAAACCTCTTTATGCCAAATTACAATATTTTATTTGAAATGAAGGCTAGGATCCTCAAAGCCTTGGGTGTAAGTCGGTCTTTCCTGGTAACTACCTAAGAAAAAAAATCTAAACCAAATCGACTATTCTGGTGAGTTCAAGTAAAAAATGACCTTGTACTGATAAACAAAATGTGATGTTTGGGACTTAAAATCATCATGTAAAAATTATATTTCTATCAAGCCTTATGTCAAGCATTTACACCTAAGAAAGACAATCAGTAAATTAACCTGCAACCCACCTAATTCTAAAAGTTGCTTCTAATTTGCAACACCCTTACAAAAACTCTTGCAGGGGTACATTTTATTTTAAAAAGACAATGATTCAAAACTTTTGCAAGACATAATCAAGACTTTGCAAGACTCTTCCCTTTTACCTCCCTTCAAAAAACTAATTATAAAAAAATAATTTTATATTTGTATGCTTACTCAATAAGAATCTCACAGGAACTCATAACAACAACTACTGCACCACTCCCACCATTAAGTGCCTACCACAGACCAAATACCATTGGGGGGAAAGTTCAATGGAGTATTTCAGAAGTCCACACAAGCACCTATTTCCCTGGGTCCACCAACAGAGAGAAATTTGAGTCAGCCTCTCTTAGCCTTGTTTCCCTCCTTTTTAATGAGGATGTCTGGCTCAAATCACAGGAAGTGGACAAGACCAGAATTCAAACGCTTTTCCCATCTTCAAAGTCTGGTTCTCTTATACTACCAAAGCAGAATAAAACTTCAATGAGATAAAATCTATGTTGACATTGAATCCACTTATTCTTAAAATTATGAATTAAGAATTAAAACATAAATAATCCTGGAATACAGGGATAATACTACCCATTAGTAAAAAAATATGGAATTTGGGATATAAAACCTTAGAAGTTCACCCTACTAAACTGACAGACATATGGAAGATAATCTTTTACAACCTTAAGATGAAGAAACCTGAGTAAGACCCACGTTGTACTGTATGCAGTCTAATTAATGATAAAAAACTGACCTAGCAAGTTTTAAAATTTGGAAAATTTCTAAAAGATACATTTATTCCCAATCGTAGGAATCCATGAAGAAACTGGCCTTTTTAGGGGGAAAATGCTTAGACACTGAAAGATGGAAAAGAAAATCAATCTATATACCAATGTGAGGAAAAAGAATGATATTTTTAAGTGTTTTTCCACCTTATTCTAGAAGAATGGTGTAATGCAATAATCTTGAAATAAATCTGAAGCACATCATCATTTATCACAGAACAGGATTTGATACCAACCTCCCTTTGTGCCAGCTTCTGTTTGTCAGTTTGTTTAACTTTGGGACTATTTGCTAGGAGGTGGCGAAGTTTCACATAACTCTTCCACAGTTTCTGGTACCTAAGGAAAAGGACAGACAGACATCTCAGACAAGGAGAACGAGAATCTGAAGTGCAATAAAACCAGTTGTTTTAATAGGCCTGCTGAATCATAAATTACATTCTTTTGGAGATCCTTAATGGTAACAAACCTTCATTCTAAGGAAGGA
The DNA here is from genome assembly GCF_018350175.1 of Felis catus. NCBI lineage: Eukaryota > Metazoa > Chordata > Mammalia > Carnivora > Felidae > Felis > Felis catus. Next base: position 213,962,514 of record NC_058368.1, on the reverse strand, counting down.
TATGATTTGGGGGCAGTGGGGCAGGATGACCAAGAGTCATCTGGAACCTAGTAATTAAGTTCATTATTATAAGTCTGTGTTGAAAATGAGGTGTCACTATATGCCTGAATCTCTCTGGAAAGAATTCCAAAGAAACATAAAAACCAACAGAAATATGTATCATTTCTCATCATTACCTATTTTATTTAAATATGTACTTTCTGAGGTTGTTGAAAGAAAGATCCCTTACTTAACAAGGATACTGTCGGTCTCTGAACTGCCTACATTGAAAATAAAAGCTGGAGAATATTAGAAAAGAGAACCCCATCCATGCCAATACCCAAGCTACACAGCTGTCTCCATTTCTCCACTGGAGAAGGAAAAAGACGAATGGTGTGCACCAATTTGTATTTACCATGACAAAAATAAGCTTATTTGTTGCAGCCAAATATGGGATAAGCTGGCTCAGTGTAAAGGATCCTGTTAAAGCGTCCTGGGAATGAAGAGAAATGCGGTCCTTTAGCAGCACACAGTCCTGCCATCGGAGAGTCCACGACAGCCTATCACATTCTACTAACATTTTTGACAAGAAGGGACTTTCAAAGAATTTTGTCATATTCAAACTGCTCCTTTCTTGGCCTTAGCTGGGTCTCTCCTTTTTGGTAACAATTTTTTAGAGAATGGAGGAAAGAAAGAAGTACTTACACAGTGCCTGGTTCACTGCTTCATACTTTTATCCAAAGGGGGGAAAAAAAGAACAAAACCCTTTAGCCTCTTCTAATGTATCAGCCAGAATTGTATTTATGAATTGAAAATCTCCCATGCCCTTTTCTCCCATTATGAATCCTTAAAAAAAAAAATTAAGTCAGGAAACCATTTTTTCGTTTGTTTAACGAGGTAGGAAATCCAAACACTTCTGAAGAATATAATGGTACTATTTCTATTCCCACACATCCTCAGCTTCTCCCAGAAAAACACTAACAAGCGACTTGGAAAAACTCAAACGTGGAAAGTAACATCAATTCTAAGAGTCAGAAGTCATGCCTTCTCCTTAGAACACAACCTTTGACTTTGCATAGGATCCTGAGCTTATTAAGATGCCTCCCAAAATAGAACTCTGCATAAATCCGGCAGTGCTAGGAACCAACATGGTGTTACTTTCCTCTAGAGTACACTGGAAAAGTAAATAATAATAATAACAATAAATATTATAATGATGAATAAAGGAAAAGTTCCTTAAGGTTAAAAACATACAGGACTCATGTTGACCAAAACTGCCAAGGATAATCCTATTGAATAATAATTACCTACAGTCAAATCAATAGAGAAAATAATTCTTCAGGAGCTACCAAAACGTGTTTCATTTGGTAACCTAAATTTGGAAACATGGCTCATTTCAGGTCTTAATTTTTTTACAAAGAAAGCATCCACTAAAGGGTATTCCTCTGCTAATTCAGCTGTTAGTAGAAGGTGAAATTGGCTATGACAAACACTGAGAAATATCTTACTGTGGATCTCCTGCATAACTCAACTGTGCAGGGCGTATCCCAAAATGGACGATAATCGGAAAAGTAATCACATCAGGGTTGAACTGTTCACGATCCAGTTGATCAATGCGGACAGAGCTAGGTTTCTAGAGAGAAAAATCAAAGCCGTTTATTCCCATAAGAAGACTTTCAGTATTGACTTTAACCTAAGTAAGGAAGAAATTAATCGGGTTTTTTTTCTGGGAAAGCCTCATCCCCCAAGGGAAAATGTCATTTAAAATACTTTAATCATAGCAGCTATTCTATATAAAAACCATAATGTCATCCCTGTAAATGAGTCTATGCCATTTGGCATAATGAACAATGAGTCTGTCCTTTTTTGCAGTCCACATAGAAACCTTTAAAAATTAAACTTCTAAAAGGACACCTAGTCAGATATAACTTTTCCTTAACCTCTCTAAAGACACAGGGGAAATATTCCACATTACAGGGAAGAAATGTGCTGGCTTATTCTGTTTCATTTCACATATCAAATGAATGGCTTACTTCTACTCAGGGTACACAGATGCCTCTCTCCATATTTTTTTCCATTAGTTCTCTATGTACCTTGTTTTTTCCTTTCTTTTGTTTAAATTGCAGTATAATTCATATATATCATTATAGTGGTTTCAGGTATAGGACATAATAATTCAGTATTTTATACACCATGAAATGACCACCACAAGTCTAGTTAGCAACTGTCACCATACAAAGCTACAAAATTTTTTCTTATGATAAGAACCTTCAAGATCTTTTCTTGGCAACTTTCAAATATGCAACACAGTATTACTGACTTATAGTCACTATGCTTTACATTACATCGCCATGACTTATATATTTTATAATTGAAAGTGTTTACCTCTTGATCCCCTTTACTCATTTTGCCCACTCCCCTTCCTCTCTGGCAACCACCAATCTGTTCTCTGTATCTAAGTTTGGCTTTGCTTTGTCCATTAATTTTGTTTTTTGATTTCACATGTAAGTGAAATCATACAATGTTTGTCTTTTTCTGGGACTTATTTCACTTAGGGCAATACCATCAAGGCCCATCCATGTTGTTGCAAATGGCAAGATTTTATTCTTTTTTATGGCTGAGCACTATTCCATTGTGTGTGTGTGTGTGTATTCATCTACTGATGAACACTTCGATTTTTTCCGTATCTTGACTACTGTAAATAATACTGCTAGAACATAAATGTTCGTATCTTTTTGAATTCGTGTTTCTGTTTCCTTCAAATAAATACCCAGAAGTGGAACTCATGGGTCATGTGGTATATTTTCAATTTTTTGAGGAACCTCCATACTGTTCTCCACAGTGACTGCACCAATGTACACTCCCAATAGTATACAAGGGTTACTTTTTCTCCACACCCTCACCAACACTTGTTATTTCTTGTCATTTTGGTAATAGCCATTCTGAAAGGTACAAGGTGACAATTCATGATTTTGATTTGCATTTTCCTAATGATTAGTGATGTTGAGCATCTTTTCATATGCCTGTTGGCCATTTGTATCTTCTCTAGAAAAATGTCTATTCAGATCTTCTGTCCATTTTTAATCAAATTATTTGGGTTTTTTGGTTATTGAACTGTGTGAGTTCTTTATATATTTTGGATATTAACCCTTTATTGGATATCTGATTGGCAAATATCTTCTCCCATTCAGTAGGTGGCCTTTTCATTTTGTTGATGATCTCCTTCACTGAACACAAGTTTTTCAGTTTGATGTAGTTCCATTTGTTTACTTTTGCCTTTGTTGCCTTTGCGTTTTTGGAGTCCGGTACGAAAACATCATTGCCCAGACCAATGCCAAAGAGATTCCACCTATGTTTTCCCCTGTAAGTTTCATGGCTTTAGATCTTACATTCAAGTCTTCAGTCCATTTTGAGTTAATTTTTGCATATGGCATAGGTAGTGGTCCAATTTCATTCTTTCACATGTGGCTGTCCAGTTTTCCCAACACCATTTATTGAAGAGACTTCCTTCCCCATTGTATATTCTTGCCTCCTTTGTCATAATTTACCATATATGCAGGAGTTTATTCCCAGGCTCTCTATTCTGTTCCACTGATCAACGTGTCTATTTTTCTTTTTGCTAATGCCATACCATTTGATTACTATAGCCCTGTTGTATAGTTTGAAATCAGGGAACATGATGCCTCCAGCTCTGTTCTTTCTTAAGACTGTTTTGGCTAGTCAAAATCTTTTGTGGTTCCACACAAATTTTAGGATTGTTTATCCTATTTCTGTGAAAAATGCCATTAGAATTTTGATAGGGGTTGCACTGAATCCACAGATTTCTGTGAGCAATATGGACATTTTAATAATATTAATTCCAATCCATGAGCACAGAACACCTTTTCATTTGTGTCTTCAATTTCTTTCATCAACGTCTTAACAGTTTTCAGAGGACAGGCCTTTCACTTCCTAGTTTAAATTTCCTCCTAGGTGTCTTATTCTTTTGATGTAATTATAGATGGGACTCTTTTCTTAATTTAAGTTCTCTTTCTGATAGTTTGCTGTTAATAAATAAGAATCCAACAAATTTTTATGTGTTGATTTTTTTTTACCCTACAACTACACTGAATTCACTTATTAGTTCTAACAGTTTTTTGGTGGAACCTTTAGAGGTTTTCTATATATAAAGTCATATCATCTACAAATAGTGACAGTTTTACTTCTTCCATACAATTTGGATGCCTTTTATTTCTTTTTCCTGCCTAACTGCTCTGGTAGGACTTCCAATACATGTTGAATAAAAGTGAGCATCCTTGTCTTACTCCTGATCTTAGGTATTCCTTTAATTCTACACCTTTAAAATAGAAGATATGGTGGTACAAAAACCAAATGGTTAAGCTTCTCATTATGTCCATGGAGAACATTCTTTAATTTTAATAGAAGCCTCATTTTTTTTATTCTAATACAGGAAGAAGTGAACAGGTGGTTCCTTCTTCAGTTAACAACATACTGTTTGTGAAATACCTTTCTTTCATCCTAAAAGGTGAAGTTTGTGAAAAGATGGTAAAAGCTATTATATAACCTCCTTGCTTAGATCCAGCTCTCACAGCAGTCCCTAATTAGAAACTAAACTCTTTGACTCAGCTGCTTTAGAGCCAAATGCCACAGAGTTGATCCACGTGGAGGCCAATAAGATTCATTCTGCCATACAGCAATGCCCACAGTCAGAGTCTGGTTGGTGGCCTGGTTTAACCAGGACAGAGGGGTTTCAATGGTAAAACTGGGAAAACCCCCAACAACTGAAAACAAGCTGGTTACCCTACCCATAATTGTAGCCCCACTCAGCCATCTGACAAATCCAAGTAAGTGACAAAATAAATACATCTGTGTAAATTCATACACACTGATTAGAAAACAATGTATACTTAAGTTTTACAAGAATATTTAAATGTCACTTAACAGTCAAAAGTTCACTAGTATTTGGAAAAGTTGAACTCTGCTCTCAAAATTAATAAACTTCTTGGAGAAGATTTTCTAGAAACAGGTAACCAAATATGAAATTATTTAAACGCCCATCATCAGTAGCAACATGTTATTTATGTCTAAGAAATGTTACCAAGATTTTGTATATCTAAGCAGCAGGATACAGTTTTAAAAGAGGAATCGCACAACTGAAAATGCTAGTGAATTATTCATGTTTTCATGATTTTAAACACCATGCTATGGCATCAACCAAAGAAATTGTGATTTAAAATATATATAGCATCTCTAAATTTACAGAGGGGCAAGATGAAATAAGTTCTAGACTTTGGCCACACCCTACAATATCCATCATACCAGCTTTGAGGAAGAATAAAAAAAAGTTCTTGCTAATGACCAAAGTATTCCCTGGCAGAGGCAAAGTGCCTCAGGAGGGAGATTAATTCTTTTAAGTTCTGCAGCAATAAAGTACTTAATGTGACCATAATGGCTTGAAAAATTTAATAAAGTCTCCAATATTCTTACCACTGGGTAATCTTTCAAAGCAAGTACTGCAGAGGATAAAATGTGATGCCATGTCTACTCTGCTCTATTCGCAAAAGATATAATGAAATGATGTTTCCATGATACTGAATTTCAGAATATTTTCCTCCTTTAAACATATTTTTATTAATTTTAACATGTCACCAAGTCTGGCACCCAAACTTATCTTTCTTAATTTATTTCTGATTACTTCCCAACATAAACCTTTCATCCTGATTAATCTGGTTTCATTATCTTCAAAACTGGCCATTTATCCTTCCAAGTATATGAATTTATTCATGCCAATAAATTCTACAATTTCTTGATTCCTTAAAGACCTCCCTGTAGCCTTTATGAAGTATCCCTGGCAGCCTGGTCCAGGGATCCCGCCTGAAACTACAGGCCTTCTTGATTGGCTTTTCGACTGACTAGTCCACTGATTCAACAATTCATCGCAGACTACTTTCATATGGCTATGCCACGAGTTTGTGCCCAGACAAACAACATATATAATCTATGTACTTCACTAACACCTAGCTCAAACAGTAGTCCCTCAACAAAGGAGCTAAATGATAATCATGGCAATGGAGTAAATATCCTCAATGCCTTTGGCTCAAAAACAAGCAATGGATGAATCAGAAAAGCACTGCGGGATTTTTTTTTAAACTAGAGATCCTTGGGCCCCATACTTGAAATATATATGGGTGGGGACAGTCAGGGCATTCTTACATTTTCAAAAGCTTTCCAACTGATTCTAGGATTTTAGGAAATGTTAGCCATTCTGTGGAAGGAAGCCCCAGGGTGAAAGTGTTCCCAAAGTGTCCACTACAGATCATGAGACTCTTCAGGCAGACCCACCAAGATGAAAAGGTGTGTCTCCGACCACCGTCACCCCCACCCATCCTCTGACCCCACTTTAAAACTGGCAGAAGAAATGTAAATTCATGCAACTATTTAAGAAGAAAAACCAAATTCACAGTTATATTGTCATAATGCTATGACTTAATAGATTTTAGAGTTACTTTAACAATTATTTATGTGGCCTAACAATGTAATTGTAAAAACTGTATGATTGTTTTAAGTTTTAAACAAGTTTTATGTTTAAACATATTTTTATTAAACACTTTCACTGTCTAAATTTGTTTGAAACAATCAGTATTAGCTGGAATGTTTGATTTGTAAATAGTAACATTTTGTCTGTACAGATGTTACTGTCATGCTAGAAAAAGTTGATCCAGAGTTTTTATTTTTATGAATCAAGGCTATTAAACAATTTGGCAGCCTTTTAAAAACAACAGCTTTGTTTAAATAGATTACTCTGTTTCTTTACATAAAAATATTTTAATTCTCCATTTCTGGAAAACTTTATCCTGATAAGAAGCCAATATATAATTATTTTATGATTACAGTAACATACTTTAGAGAAAAAACTTTTAATTCATATAAATATACAAAACAGCATTTTCTTTATAAGAGAATCTATTTAACTTTTGACTTTCTGCTCTTAATATTTTCATTTTTACTTCAAGAATTAACATTAGAGGCTAATTTTTAGAAAAAAAATTAAGAAACAAAGAAATGGGAAATATTGGTAATAAGTATGACAAAGGATCAATGAAAAAGGACAAGTATCACAAAAGAAAATTAGACAAGAGATAGTAATAGGTCATTATCAAAAGAAAACATGAAAGGCCAAGAAACATTTAAAATACCAATTTTTGCTAGAAACCAAAATAAATACTGAACTACATAATTTTTCCCCGGGGTAAATTGATAGTATTTTTGTTAAACTAGTACACTATAACCAATATGAAGACATGGACATGCTCATATACTCCCGGTCAAAGTACAAATTTTAGAACCTTTCTAGAAGGCAATTTACAACTGTATCAAAAGCCTTAAAAATGTGCGTATCTTCAGGGGCTCCTGGGTAGCTCAGTCAGTTGAGCATCCAACTCTTGGTTTCAGCTCAGGCCATGATCTCACAGTTTCATGAGTTTGAGTCCCCTGTCGGGCTCTGCACTAACAGTGCGGAGCGTGCTTGAGATTCTCCCTTTCTCTGCCCCTCCCCTGCTCATACTCTGTCTCTCTCAAAATAAATAAATAAAAACTTTTTAAAATGTGTATATCTTCAGCCTACTAATATCATTTATGGGACTTCTTCCTAAAACATTAAATGGACACATAATCAGTGATACATACATATTTATGTATATATGTGTTTATACATGCATATACAAATTCACTACAGCACTATTTGTGACAGCAAAACTCTGGAAGCAACCTAGGTGTCCAATAATAGGGGGTAAATTAAATAACTTAGGAGCCTTTTCAAATTATACTCATAAAGAAATTAAGACTATGAAAAATTAATTTTATGGTTGTTTCTGGAAGAGGAAGAAAAGAAAAACATCTGAATATTAATATTTAATTGTATGATGCCAATTTTGTTTTAAAACAATATGAAAGTCTCTAAAGAGGTTAGAAAAGCAAATAGTAATATCTCTGGAAAATGGAACCATGGATAACTTTTATTGTCTTCTCTGGGATGTTTTCTCTATTATCTTAATTTTCTATAGTGAAGTATGTTACTTTTATACTCAGAAAAAAAATCAGATATGAACATATCTAAAAACTTTTAAATTCTCCATAATGGGCAAAATTTACTAATCAGAGAGAAATTTACTACTCAATACGACTCCCTTGTCAATTTTTTTTTTTTTTACTAAATATTTAAAAGAAAAATTACTTGGGGCACCTGGGTGGCTCAGTCATTAAGTACCTGACTCTCGATTTCAGCTCAGGTCATGATCTCATGGTTTGTGGAATCAAGCCCCACAATGGGCTTTGTGCTGACAATGTGGAGCCTGATTAGGGTTCTGTTTCCCTTTCTCTCTGCCCCCCCCCAAATAAATAAATAAACATTAAAAAAATAAAATGAAATTTTAAAAAGGGAAAATTATTCAAAGGACAAGAATGAATACTTAAAACTTTTAAAATGTTTTGTTACTGTTTTTGTCAACATTCAAACCCGGAAAGAGTCTCAGAACATGTAATTCAGTCTCAGAACGTGAAAGCACCAGAACATACCGTTCCAGGGTTGGTGACGATCATGCCTTTGCATTCTTCTGCGTATTTCTGCCATTCAAGTTCTTCCCACTGAAGCATATTGGCGATCTCCTCTTCGGGAACCAGGGCTTTGCTACACCGTAATAAGTAAAGGAGAATCTGGTGCATGGACAGCACCTCCTTTCCTCCATCTAGAGTAGGAGTGGAAAGAGAGGGAAAAATAAGGCTACTTAACAGCCAATCATCAGCCGAATAAGGAAAAACAAAACAATAAGGGGAAAAAAGGACATTTATAAAAAAGTAATTTAGAATTTACATTGTTTAACCAGGTGCCAAATAATACAAAAGCCATTTGTTTCACTGATGAACAGTGCTCATAAACCATCTCATTTACTAAAATGGCAACAACAACATTATAAATGATAAAAGGCTCCATTTGTGAGGCATGAATATAAAAAAAGTGCCTACCTAAATAAATTTAAAACCACCTAGCATAAAGAGCCACAGTTAATAATATACAGAACTATGTTATGTCTTAAATATTTTATCATTCCTTCTAAGGTAACAGATGAACGCTCTTTAGAAGTGATGTTACTGTCTTAAGGAAATTCTAAGCTTTTATGAGGTATTTATGGATGTTTCCAATAAGCTATTGTTGCATTATGGTCTAATTTTTTGGTGCTAATGTGCTGCACCTGCCGTGATGAATAGCACTAAAAAGCCTGTACTAATATCATGAAGATCATTATGGAGTTAGTACACGGAAAAAATACCGAGTACTCTGAGGCTTACAGAAGCATATATTACCAAGTACAGAGCATAAAAACAACAAAGGACATAATTAAAGTACCTTGGAAAGAACCAATTAATCTGGTACTTGATGAACCAAAGACATTAATATAATGTGGCCATTAATTTTGTGTTCACATGCTTCTGCCGTCTCTTTGGGCTTAACTTCTTGACCAATGTATGCAACCACCTTGTACCCCTTTTCTTTGCCTAATCTCGACCCAAGGAAGGACAAGAGGTCTGAAGGTATGGAGAACAATGACCACCCTCCCCAGGTCAGGAGATATCCTAGGAACTGCAACATAGGGCCAAACACTTCATGGAGAAACAAGGGGACCAAGATGATGGGGATGGGTGGGCACAGATGAGAGTGTCCTATTTGTGCTAGAGGGATTAGTGGTACCCAAGGAATTTGGGTTACTAGAAAGAGGATAAAAGATCTTTATATAAGTTGCTGTGAGATAAGAGCCTGGACAGGATTACACATCTGAGAAAGAAGAAAGTAAAGATCAAAATTCCTTTTTGATCTGTATTTTTTTTTAAATCTCAGATGCTGTTATAGAACTGGACAGCATTGCTGCTCTAGAGCTACTATATATGTAGGCATGCATTCATTCACTAAATACTTGCTTATATGCAATAAGTATTTACTGAGCACCTATTATGCAGCAGGCACTCTTCTAGACCCTGGAGACACAATGGTGACCTACACAGCTAAAACCCCTTATATTCCAGAGAAGGGAAAGAGACCATAAAAAACAACTACATGGCAGAGCAGGTCAAGATGAACATTCTTCCGTGAAGCAGAATCAAAATGGGCAAGGCACTACGGCTGTATTTAAAATGGTGGTCAGGAAAGGAGTCTTCAAACAGGTGTCATGTGAGCAAAGACTAGAAAGAAGCAGAGGAACCCACCATGCAGCAATCTGGGAGAAGAGTGTCTCAGATAGAAAAAAAAAAAAACCAGCAGAAGTCCTATGGAAAGCGGGACCGATGTGTTCTAGGAACTGCAAAGAGGCCACCGTGGATGGAGTGAAGTAAGGAACAGAGTACCAAAGAGGTGGCAGGGAAGTCAGATCTTGCACAGCTTTTCCAGAGCACAGTAAGAGCTCTGCATTCTATTCTCACAAGGGAGCAGGGTTTTTACCATTATGTGCCAGGCACTATGAGTGGTGCCCTGTCACAGCCATGGAAAAAAACAAACAAAAACACAAGCTCCAGGTCCTCAAGACATATGTAAGCTAATAATGATTAATCACAACAGTTCCTAGAGGAATCTTCATAGATAGCATTCTGAAAACAGAGTTCCCTTAATCAAATTACAGAGTCTCCAAAAAAGAAAAAAGAAAGAAAGAAAAAGTCCAAGAAGTGACTAAAATACAATCAACCCACATGAGGACATGCTCCACCTACTGATTCAGAATACTGCTCACAGCAGCAAAATCTTTTTATGCCTCATGACAAAACATCTGCTTTAAATCCAAGAGTCACCTTTGATTAACAAACTTCCACTGTTAAGGGCATATTTCTCAGAGTCTGTCCCAAAAAAACATTTCAATCTCCCTGCATATAAGATGTCTTCCTCAATCCATGATGTTCCCCTCTTTGCTAAGGAGCCCGGCAAAGCCACCATGCCTCTCTGTCTGAGCCCCCAGTGGTCTCTACTTCCAGGGGGTCTGAGGCAAACAGATGGACAAGAGAACTTTAAAACCAGAACACTGGCACAAAAACAGACACATAGACCAATGGAATAGAATAGAAACCCCAGAGCTAGACCCACAAACGTATGGCCAACTCATCTTTGACAAAGCAGGAAAGAACATCCAGTGGAAAAAAGACAGCCTCTTTAACAAATGGTGCTGGGAGAACTGGACAGCAACATGCAGAAGGTTGAAACTAGACCACTTTCTCACACCATTCACAAAAATAAACTCAAAATGGATAAAGGACCTAAATGTGAGACAGGAAACCATCAAAACCTTAGAGGAGAAAGCAGGAAAAGACCTCTCTGACCTCAGCCGTAGCAATCTCTTACTCGACACATCCCCAAAGGCAAGGGAATTAAAAGCAAAAGTGAATTACTGGGACCTTATGAAGATAAAAAGCTTCTGCACAGCAAAGGAAACAACCAACAAAACTAAAAGGCAACCAACGGAATGGGAAAAGATATTCGCAAATGACATATCGGACAAAGGGCTAGTATCCAAAATCTATAAAGAGCTCACCAAACTCCACACCCGAAAAACAAATAACCCAGTGAAGAAATGGGCAGAAAACATGAATAGACACTTCTCTAAAGAAGACATCCGGATGGCCAACAGGCACATGAAAAGATGTTCAGCGTCGCTCCTTATCAGGGAAATACAAATCAAACCCACACTCAGGTATCACCTCACGCCAGTCAGAGTGGCCAAAATGAACAAATCAGGAGACTATAGATGCTGGAGAGGATGTGGAGAAATGGGAACCCTCTTGCACTGTTGGTGGGAATGCAAATTGGTGCAGCCGCTCTGGAAAACAGTGTGGAGGTTCCTCAGAAAATTAAAAATAGACCTACCTTATGACCCAGCAATAGCACTGCTAGGAATTTATCCAAGGGATACAGGAGTTCTGATGCATAGGGCCACTTGTACCCCAATGTTCATAGCAGCACTCTCAACAATAGCCAAATTATGGAAAGAGCCTAAATGTCCATCAACTGATGAATGGATAAAGAAATTGTGGTTTATATACACAATGGAATATTACGTGGCAATGAGAAAAAATGAAATATGGCCTTTTGTAGCAATGTGGATGGAACTGGAGAGTGTGATGCTAAGTGAAATAAGCCATACAGAGAAAGACAGATACCATATGGTTTCACTCTTATGTGGACCCTGAGAAACTTAACAGGAACCCATGGGGGAGGGGAAGGAAAAAAAAAAACAGGTTAGAGTGGGAGAGAGCCAAAGCAATAAGAGACTCTTAAAAACTGAGAACAAACTGAGGGTTGATGGGGGGTGGGAGGGAGGAGAGGGTGGGTGATGGGTATTGAGGAGGGCACCTTTTGGGATGAGCACTGGGTGTTGTATGGAAACCAATTTGTCAATAAATTTCATATAAAAAAAAATATGCAAAACGATCTTCAAGATAACTGAAAGCTATATTGGAAAAAAAAACATCTGGGATTCTTTGGGTGAATAAAACAAGTTAATCAAAAAATAAACATTTCTGGATTATGGACAAAAAAAATAAAAAAATAAAAAAATAAAACCAGAATACGCTGATGTATGCTACATGTGTATACATACGGAAAAGCAGAGAGAAAGGAACCCTAGAGAGCCCCGAGAAGAACTACCACACTGACTAGATTCACTAGGAACCAAGAATAAAATAATATTTGGCTCATAATCTCTACATTTGGTAGTACCCCTAAAGAGAACTCTGAGCCTACAAGGATCCAACAGAAGCCCAGGATGCCATAGGAAGGTGGAGAGTGTTGTTCTGTTATAAGGATTAGAAAAAAACACTCAGATTTTATTTGGGGAGACTGGTGTACGGTGGAAGGAGCAAATGCATGCAATGCCAGGTATACAAAAGAGCACTAGAACCTCCCTACTAGCAGTTACGGAGGGCTGACTTCCTAGCCCCGCAAAGAGAAGTGAAATAGAATTTGCAGCTACGAGGATAGAACTAGAGGGTATTATAGTCAGAGAAAGACAAAATATCATATGACTTCACTCATATAAGGACTTTAAGACACAGAACAGATAACACAAGGGAAGAGAAGCAAAAATAATATAAAAACAGGGAGAGGGACAAAACATAAGAGACTCTTAAATATGGAGAACAGAGGGTTACTGGAGGGTTGTGGGAGGGGGGATGGGCTAAATGGGTAAGGGGCATCAAGGCATCTACCCCTGAAATCACTGTTGCACTATATGCTAACTTGGATGTAAATTTAAAAATAAATAAATAAATAAACAAACAAAACAGAAATGAAATACACTAAGTGCTATGAATTTAAAGCAAAAAGTCTAAAAAACCAAAAAGTATTGGAAGAGGGGAATACCTGAGCCTACAAACCAAGGGCAAAGCCCAATTTAGGAGAAGAATACCAGCAAGATAAAGAAAAAAGGCCACCAAATGCTCCTAAGAATGCTTTTACCTAGTTCACATACAAAGCTGCTAATGAGAAAAGAGAGCTTTATAGCAGCATCAAAACTAGAGCCATGTAAAAACATACACATCGGTGCAAAGTCGGTGATGCTGAAGGAGAAATTGTAAATCCATGCTGAAACCTGATAAATATTTTAAATGGCAACTAACACCTAAAAAGATAGGTATTTACCACTGTGACAAAGCAGAAACTCAGGACACATAACCGGAGATGAAAGGTTTACCCAGGGGAGGATCAAGGCACTGCTCCAGGTCCAGTACTGGGGCACAATCCTTGTGGAATGTAAGAAAAGGAAGATGAGACCAGAGTCCTGCTAGAGCCTGCGGGGCAAGGGCTGCATCCCTCACACCCAGCCCGGTAAAAAAGTCACTCCATAAATACTTGTGGAATGATTTTCTGAAGCAGATAAATAACATGGCCACTTGCTCGCAGACTGCCATGAATTTACTAATGTTAATGAATTGGCTCTTTTGGTTTGTCTGTTTTGCTACATGTTTATGTTGGGGATTTATGGAACTATGTCACTGAGGGCTAGGAAGTAATTTTTATCTCATTGGCTGAGATAAATAGGACATGATATAAATGAGAAATGAGAGCGGGTAAGCTAAGGTTAGCAGGAATTCTGCCAGCACTGGGACTGGAGCTGTGACAACGGCTCATTATTCGGGAAGAACTGGAGTTTGTGTTTCGGGGAATGAATCTGGACAGTCATTAACGAACTGACAGACTTTATAAACTGTTTCTCAGAGACCCAATTCTCTCAGCTTATATTGCTTGATTATTTATATGGGGGGGGGGGGACAATTTGTTAGGGAATCTGTGTTAAGAATATGGCTGGTTAAACAAGTTTTTTTCAATGGTGTAATAGTTATTTTAAGAACTATAAAAATACCTTCCTCTTTCCTACATGGAGAATAACGGTATAACTGCATTATTATGTTTCCTGTATATTCCTGCTAACATGTCTTCACATAATCTCAACTTTTGAAAATGTGTATTAACAGGTATTTTCTAAACTCCCCCCTCAAAAACTCACTCTCCAAATAGAAAGTTATATTAAGATGCTATATCAATTGATGTTTTTATCCCACTACACTTGGTCCCCTGGAAATTTTGAGATAGTCTCCCCCTCTGGCTCTCTCTCAGCCATGCCTTGAAAACTGCTTCTCCAGAATGGGGCAATTTCCAGAAATCAATTTGCAAGGTAATAAACGGATTTGCAAAACGGATTCAGGAATTCCGAGGGTTTACTACAGTGATGATGTAAGCAATGACCAGGTTTCCCAGAAGTACAGCTTCCTGTCTTGAGTTATACCCTGCCTTGGCCCCAGGTAGAGCAAGAATAAAACCTTTAATTCAAGAAGAGCTCTTATCAATAGTCTGGCTACCAAAGGCAGAGGTAGGGATTGGAAAGAAACAAAAACTTGAGAAAATCCTTAAAATCTCAATAAACTAGTTGCTCTGTGATTTGACTCCTGGTAAACTGGCCTGCATTAAATAATCCTTGGTTTAAACTATAAGCTTAATTTTGGATAAATCTGTATGGAGCAAATGAAACCGCTGTCTTCAAAACTGTGTAAACTAGGGAACTAAAGAAAAATTATGATGACTGATACACTGTCAATTAGATATAATAAATTGATATAAATGAAAAGTAAATGAGAATGAGAGGATCATGAAATACCTGAAATATATGAAAGCTGCTCTTTCTCATAAGAGTTCAAGTAAGATGCAGATAATCACCATGAGATTACATTTTGCCTGTCAGATGGACAAACTATAAAAGACATAATATCCAATGTGGACAGATACATAGAAAAAGGATGCTGTTAAAAATGTTGGTTAGAACTACCTATTATGTCCTTTCTAGAGAACATGTGGGCAACATCTTTCTAGATTTAAAATATGCATACTGTCTTAACAAATAATTTCACTTCTAGAACTCTAGCTCATAGAAGATGTACAAGACTATTGTCAAAGTATTTATATGTACTGGAGAAAAGAACAGAGATCTCTAAAATATTTGTCACTAGAGGAACTGTCCAAAAAATTAATGTCCATTCATACTACAGAATGCTATGAAGGTGTTAAAGAATAAGGCAATGTATTTTTATAGCGGATGTCTAAAATAGTCAAGTAAAAAAAGGCAAGCTGTATAACATATTTAGTGTTATCCCACTTGAAGAAGAAAAGCATAATTTTCCCTATATGGATTAAAACGAATACAAACCAAACCATTTATAGCACCTACTCATTTTCACCCTTCTAGAAGGGGATGTTTACTTTTTTGCTTTACACACTTTTGTATTATTTGTGTACACACACACACACACACACACACACACACACACACACACACACACATAAACACAGTTGAGCCAATAAAGGGTAAAGGTAACACTTCAATTCTGTGAAGAAAGAATGATCTTTCCAATAAATGGTGCAGGGTCAACTGGATGCCCATATTTAAAAAAAGGAATCTTGATTCTTATACCAATTAGAGAAACAAATTTTGAGACATATTAAAGATCTAATTTCTAGAAAATACAGGAGAGTATCTTGATGACCTTAAGATAGGCAAAGATTTCATAAACAAGATACAAAAAGCTCTAAGCATAAAAGGAAAATTGGGTATAGACTATGTTAAAATTAAGAATTTGTGTTCATCAAAAATCACCATTAAGATAATGAAAAAGCAATCAACAGAGGAGGTATTAGCAATCTACACATCTCACAGAAGTCTCATCTATAATCCGTATACTATATACCTACAAATAAATGAGAAAAAGGCAGACATCACTGAGTAGAAAAATAAGCTAAAGACTTAAACAGACACTTCAAAACACAACATCCAAATAGTTAATATATGAAATGATGCTCCATTTCATAAGTCATTAGGGAAATGAAAATTAAAACAATAATGTGATACCTCTGAACACTCAACAAAATGGCTAGCTTGAAAAAGAAAGAAAAATGCCAGGTGTTGGTGAGAATGCAGAATAACTTGAAAGGTCATATAATACTACGGGTGGGGATGGAAAATGAAACAACCATTTTGGGAAACTGTTAGAAATTATCTACAAAGCTTAATATAAACACAACCAAAATTTCTACTCCACTCCTAGGTATATATCCACAATGAGAAAGCACAAATACACACTCACCAAAAGGCATGTACAAGTATAACGATGAACGTATGTATGGTATCTGAAAGAGCCAAAAACTGACAAAACCCAAGTGCCCATTAATCACAGATAGGTCGAATACATCTTAGTCATACCATATAATACTACGCAGTAATGAGAATGAACCAACTACAGTTAAGTATACCAGGTGTCTCAAAAACTCTTAATGCAAAATAAGACAAAAAAAAAAAAGGAACACACAATTATAGCTTTTATCATTAAAAAACAAGCAAAGCTAACATGGTGATTTTAAGTCAGAACAGAGGCTACCCTTGAGGAGCAGGGAGGTGACTGCAAAGGGGATCTTGGATGCTGATAATCTTGATCTGGGTGCTGAGTACACAGTCATATTCACTGTGCAAATTCACTGAAGTCTTATATTTATGATATGGGCATTTTTCAGTGTTTGTGTTATACTTTAATGGTTTACTTTTTAAAAATGAGAGACAATACAAGGGGCACCTGGGTGGCTCAGTTAGTTAAGCATCCGACTTTGGCTCAGGTCACGATCTCACAGTTTATAGGTTTGAGCCCTGTGTCAGCCTCTGTGGTGACAGCTCAGAGCCTGGAGCCTGCTTCAGATTCTGTGTCCCCCGCCGCCCCCCCCCGCCCCCCCCCACCGCTCACACTCTGTCACTCTCTCTCTCAAAAATAAACATTAAAATTTTTATTTTTAAAAATGAGAGACAATACCAGAGAACATTTGAAATTAGATTCACTCTTATTAGTAACAAAATACAGGAATAATTAACTAAGGCACTACTATGATCAATTAAAGTCAGTAAACAAATATTTATTGAGTCCCTGCTATGTGCCAAGTAGTATGTTAGCACTGATACAAGACAGACACTGTTTACTCCTTAGCCTCATGAAGTTACAGGAAGGAAGGAAGAAGTGAAGAAAAAAGGAGGGAGGGTCCAAAATGTGAAGATGACTAATAATGCATTTTTCATGGCAGCATAAACTGATGCTATTCTTTAGAGAAGAAATTTGGTACTATATACCCCATTCTTTAAAAGTATCCATCTACTCAATGAATTAGTGAAAACTGGGATGCAAATCATACATTAGTACGATGACAACTATGTAGAAACAGCCTCTGCACAAACAACAATAAAAATATATATTAAAATGTTTTTTATTCACCATTTTCTAAAAGATTTTAATGAAATCGTATTGTGGAAAACAAATCAATCATAATTTGCCACCCAATACCAAAATGCATTTTATATGTTAAATATTTTTCTGTATATTTCAGGGCTTTTTAATATATATATTTCCAAAAGGAAGTCCAAGGAAAAGTAAATCCTGCTTAAAAATAAATCAATAGACCTTTTTCTTTATGACAAACTAAATGTTAACCCTACATAGTTATAGGAAACATTTTGTAAGAGTTCAAATCCCACAAAGTAAATATCTGACATATGATTTTTCTTTAAGATGATTTTAAAACTGTCCACTTTCTCTTACAATTCGTTTGGTTATAAAGTGCCTAGAGGCAGACAGAGAAAGGAAAGGCTTTCAACAAGCTCACTCTAACACCATTTTCTAATAAGTTCGTTGCTAAAGTTCCATTATAAAATCAGAGATACGTTCACATGAAAAGAAAAAAGAACTTCTCAAGAAAATAAAACCAGCTGAACAAAGGAGAAAAGCTTTTGAATGCATTTTCCAAATGAAACTTTCCAATAAAATAAGCATTAACAATAATACCAAAAATATAAGTAACGCTACTCTAAAATAAAAATAAGCCATTGTGACTGAGTGTCTCAACTAAGGGAAGAGTATCAAGGACAAAATCTTGAGGAAAATCTAAACTAGAATGAGTAGACAAGAAACAAAAGCCATAAAAGACAAATCAGAGAGCCAAGAGGAAAGCGAAAAGAGCTCAGCACACAGAAGAGAGGGTCAAGAGCCCAGGTACCACATCAGGGAAGAGACTGAAACTGATGTGGTTTTGGGGAGGACAGCTTTGGCATCAGCAGCTGCAAGGGGGTGGGGACAGAGTTAGAGGGGGTAGGGCACCCACGCAAAGCCAGGCTGTGAATGGACCAAGGTCTGACAGGCTCATACGAGGGTTCTGAGGCATGGGGAGGCAAGGTCTCCAGCACCCAGGAGGACAAGAGGCATGAGAAGGAGAGCATGAACACAGGGCTGACCTCCTGAAATTGCTGATATGCAGATGTGGGCAGAAAGTTTACACTCTGAAAAGCTCCCCAGATGAAATTGTAGACCACAGATCTATTGCAGCAGCTAATTGTTTTTCTCCAGTATCACTTAGTGGCCCATATACAGAACAAGAAAAGGCAAATGGCCAAACTGATATTTCTTTTTTTTTTTTTATTTTTTTTTTAACGTTTTATTTATTTTTGAGACAGAGAGAGACAGAGCATGAACGGGGGAGGGGCAGAGAGAGAGGGAGACACAGAATCGGAAGCAGGCTGCAGGCTCTGAGCCATCAGCCCAGAGCCTGACACGGGGCTCGAACTCACGGACCGCGAGATCGTGACCTGAGCTGAAGTCGGCCGCTTAACCGACTGAGCCATCCAGGCGCCCCCAAACTGATATTTCAATGGAGGTTGGTGGCTAGCACAAGGGGCTGAGGTCAGTAGAGCTGAGAGATAGACGTCAGAGCACAAGACTGAAGAGAGAAGGCAAAGAAAGGTGGCTCCACACAGGGAGAAAAGGGAAGACAGATTCAGGTAGAAGCAAACAGACTGCATAAGAGCCTAGAGGAATAGAAAGATGTCACCAGAAAGTGTGACGCCAGAAGGAGATTCTAGGGATGAATTCATTTAGGTAAAGATTTTGCAAACAAAAACGCATCCAAAGATTTCATTGAAAACCTTGCCATTTTTAAAAATGCTAAATAGAATACCATATCGCATAGCTAGACTCTTGAAAAAAAAAATGTAAAACTTAAAATACTGCTTTAAAAAAATTAAAGGGTCTCCTGGGTGGCTCTGTTGGTTGAGTGTCTGACTCTTGATCTTGGCTCAGGTCATGATCCCAGGATCTTGGGATCAAGCCCCACATCAGGCTCCACACTGGGCATGGAGCCTGCCTGTGATTCTCTCCCCCACCCTGCCACCCCTCCTCTGCCCCTCTCCCCACTCATATTTTGTCTAAAATAAAAAAATAAATAAATGAAAATTAAAAAGTAATACCTTTACTTAGTGAGAAAATAACTTATTTTTTCACTATAAAATGCATAAAAGCATGTGTCAAAAAAAATAGGAAAAAAACCACCTATAATACAGTATATTAATATATCTATTATTGCAGTAATTTTTGCCTTAGTTATAATCATAGTGCATATAAAATTTTATACCAATTGTTTTCCAACTAACTATATGCATTTTTTAGAGTCATAGTTTTCCCATATTAATTTTAATACTTGCATG
Source organism: Felis catus (assembly GCF_018350175.1). NCBI lineage: Eukaryota > Metazoa > Chordata > Mammalia > Carnivora > Felidae > Felis > Felis catus. The sequence continues at coordinate 213,942,445 of NC_058368.1, read as the reverse complement.
ATACTTTATCTAGATCTTCAAAATTTATAAATCGCTTGTCCACTGCTCATCTAATTTGGGGCTATCATATATTATACAGGGGTACAAATCAGAATGTGTAATTTTACATTTCATTCCTGACCTAAGAAGTAGATAATTAACAGTATCTGAGATGGGAAGTTGTCCATAAAGATTGAAAGGAGAACGGCAGGCTTATTTTCAGATGCACTATCACACTGGGTCACTGACAAGCCAAAAGATTTACCTGGAAGAAACCTCACAAACCGTGGCATGAAATGAAATCTTGGGCAGCAGGGAGGACTGTCTTCAAACAAAGGGCCTAAAGCAAACAAGTGAAAAGGAAAGAAAAAATAAATAAAACAGCCTTAGAAAACAAATGCTGCGACTTAATTCCTAAGATTTATGACAACCACCACAAAACACCACCAGAGAAGTAGGGACATAAAAAACACCACCCCTTCTTCTCCCCAACGGCTCAATCAATCATGTGGTAACTGCCACAAACACCCAATGAAGACTGCAGTGAGGGGAGTCCCCAAAGTCAGAGGAGAATAAAGGCCCCAAGGATATACCTAGTATATGACATGTACAGGAAAACTATTTTTAGAAATCCAAAAATATAAAGACTTGTTATAACTGAACTACTGCATGATATAATATGCTTGTATTTTAATTCTGTTCTACTTTAATCAATACAACTGGGGGGAAAAGAGAGAAATGCCATTAAAAACTTGGTTTGAAAAGCCATCCATCAGTACACTGTTTTAAAATTAGGTAAGTCAATGACTGATGGAATACAGATACTTCCAAAGGAATGAACAATTATCTAAGAACTAAATTTTGGGGGTGCCTGGGTGGCTCAGTCAGTTAAGCAATCATGAGCTCACAGTTCGTGAGTTCGAGCCCCACGTCCAACTCTGTGCTGACAGACAGCTCAGAGCCTGGAGCCTGCTTCAGATTCTGTGTTTCCCCCTCTCTTTGTCCCTCCCCCATTCACACTCTGTCTCCCAAAAATAAATGTTAAAAAAAAAAAAAAAAAGAAAATTTAAAAAGAACTAATTTTAAACTGATACAGCTCAAAGTGTATGTGTGTGTTTTGAAGGTTAACCAAAATTCTGTTTTAGTAAACTGTCATCTTAGAAGAAGTTTATTACAGTAAAGGTCAATAAATTTAAAATATTAACTAATGAGATTTTCCCTAGTGTACATAAATCAAGGTAGTTACTCATAGTAACTGGTATCATCTTCTGAGGTATCATCAGATAATGGATAATGGTAATTTTAGCTAATGAACATTGTCAAACTGTATTAAAATAAGAACTTATTCACATCAAATGATAACAACTGTTCTTATGAATAATATACTTTTCCCTGGGTATTTCAAAAATAAGGGAAATTTCTACTGTTTCCCCACTTTCATAAGTTTTTACACATATTACAATATTCTTTTATAAGCACTATACTTTTCTTTATATCCTATTATTTACCTTTAAGATTCCAGTCATACAATTCCAAAATATCTCTGAACAGGAATAACGAAAAGAGCTCAAGTCCTTTCACACAAAAATTCTGAAAAATAAACCAAAATCAAACTACTATACTACAGCAAATATATATCAACGAAAGATTCAACTTGTCCTAGTCAAGTGTCTTAAAAAATGTGTATTAAAACTATACTAAAATCATGCAATTTCCTAAAAAATATGGCCACTGTCCTACAAGAGCTAATTGGCTGGCTATATAAAGTAGGCAATAATGCCATTGGAATTCCTACAAAAATATGAACTCAGCCCTTCCAAACATACAAATAAAATGATGTGAAATTTAAAAATTAAAACCTTGTATTTTCCTAATCCACTTATAAATCTCAGAATTAGAATCTCCTAGGGACTTTTTGTTAATTCAAACTACACACACACACATACTGACAGGCTCTAATAGGTTTGTCCCCCAACCCTACCCCTGCTCACCCTTACCCTTCAAACACCCAGAATCACTATTACAGAGTTACCATAAAAAGAGGTCTTTTGTGCCCAAAAAAGTTCAAACTCTTAATGAAGGCAAATAAAGGGCTAAGAAAAACTACAAAACCTAGTACCAAAATTTCTCCCATCAACAAGCTTAACAGACGATATATGTGAGACTTGTCTCCTAATTCTTCCCACTTGTCTTGCTCAGGGTTCACAAATCACCCTGTGTGAGATCACGCCAGAAGTCATCAACCTTTACAACAGCAAATGAAGGCTTATGACCTTAAAAATCAAAAGGAAGCAAAAAAGCCCTTTTAAGCTGGAGAATGAAGGGGTGGCCCCTTCTGTTTTCTTTTTTTGAAAGACAGGTAGAATTCCCAGGACTCGCTCAGAATGAAGCAGGTACAAGCTAAGCATGTGTGTCGTGCTCGTCAATCCCCCTCAGTGCTCCACTGCCCGTGACAAAGCCGCACTGTTAAACAAGGTTCGCAAGAAGAGCTGGGGGCTCAGGAAATCGACCCCGACTCAACAAATGTTAAGTGCACAAGCTTGTTTGCTGTCTAGTTGCTATTTCTTAGTGTGATTTGTTGACACCACTAAATTCAAAATCAGGCAATGAATCATTCTGAGATTCGCATTAATCTTGCTTTGGAATTTTAAACCTCTTGCATATATTTAGATAAATCAGCTGCTGAGCATCCGCAATGAAAAACAATTAGGAAAAATATGTAAATATATGGGAAGAAAAATGAATCAAGCACTGGTCTTGTCACTGGAGATAATGAATAAGATTATTTCCAACAGCTATCAGATTCGGTTTCACTGTTCTAATTTCCTCTCCGATAACGACCAATAACCAAAATCTGTCCCCTTTTCCAAAACAAACTGGAAACAGATGTAAAGTTACCATCAGTAAATGCAACATGAGGAGAAAGAAGTTCCAAAATAGGTCAGTAGAAGTTGAAAAAGGACCCAAATTTTAACCTTGCTCCTAGAGCTACATCTCACTGCCCTTTCAACAGTGAACTCCACACTTTAAGGGCATTCCTATGGCAGATAGCCAGAGCTGACCAAGTTCAATGCTTTAAACAAATGAGTGTGAAATAAACAAAAGAGCAAACTACATGAAGCTATTAAATAACCTTTTCTCTTACCTCAGGCATCATCTCCTCAATGAAATGAATTGTGTAGTCTATGTTGAATCTAATTACTTTACACAGTGGAATCTGCAATAAGAAAAATGATAGGTTCAGTTCTTCCTTCACAGTACACATGCACTTGCTATCTGACCCAGAAGGCCATGAACCAAATGAGAAAGTTTCACCTTAACCTAAGCTGCTAACAGTACCATACACAGAGCTTTGACCACAACTGCTGGATTTTAATGGCAAGAACCCAGATAGCCTGGTCTCTACAGGAAGCCTGCATAATGTTGGTGCTTAATTAACTATCATGTTATTATATTAGCAGCAGCATAAATATGATAAGAACCCATTTAAACCAAATATATTGCCTCTAAAATATTAATAAAACCACAATTAAATATTTCTTTTACTCAGGTTTTTAAAATCCTTCAGAAGCTTTAGCTCTTCAGGTACATCAGGGACAGCTGGATGACAACCCATTGGTTATAGATTCCTGTCACCAAAGTGCATATAACTCACTTTGCCCATGTGGCTCTGGAGCAAAAGCATACACAGTAATAAAAATAATAATAGCTAACAGTTATTGAGCCAGGCACTGTTGTACTACTTCACATACACCTATAAGATAGGCACAACTATTATCCCCACTGTACAGTGGAGGAAACTAAGGCAGGGTCATCAGCTACCTTGTCTAAGGCAAATGGGAGCTGGTAAATAAGAAAATTTTGCTCTAGACCACAGCTCTAAGGCACCAGAGAATACACCTTTCATTAGGTGTTCTAATACTCAGGGTCTGTGTGAAAATGAAGGAAGGCTCAGGTGAAATAAAACCACATCTATTTTGTTTGGTCATCAGACACTAGCCAAGGGCCTACATATAATAGGTTTTCCATAAGTATATTTTTCAATGAAGGAAGGAATGAGAGGGAAAGTGTGAGGTCACTGTAGTGTGTTAGCTGACTAGCTGGGGAAAATAATAGACTCAGAAGCCTAGAGATGTGTTAAGTAGGCTTTTCTGGCCATTCAATCTGTCCATAGATGATTTTATATAGATGCAATCTTTTTAGAAACCATAGCAACCAGAAACAAACTTTAATTCTACCACCAAAAAGAATGATAAGAAAAACAAAAATAGTCTTATAATGCCATCTGCTGGAAATGTGTTTCTCAGAAAAGAAGTTTAGTTCTTTGGTGCTTTTTCATTTTTTTTTTAAGGATAGTGGCTAATTTGAGTGAAATTTATAGTTAACTCTAATAAGAAATCCAACTAACGTGATATACTAAGGCCACTATTATTTTTAAGCTCTTTATTCCTATAGCATATAAAAATATTTGAGTTACAAATGTGTGCATTACTCATATTTTTTAAATATTTATTTATTTTTGAGAGAGAGAGAGAGAGAGAGAGAGCAAGCACGCGAGTGCGAGTTGGAGAAGGGGCAGAAATAGGGAGACACAGAATCGGAAACAGGCTCCAGGCTCTGAGCTGTCAGCACAGAGCTCAACGGAGGGCTCAAACTTACGAACTGTGAGATCATGACTGGAGCGAAGTCAGACACTTAATCAAATGAGCCACCCAGGTGCCCCTATTCATATTTTTAAATATCTATTCTTTGCTAACAACTATGCTAGGTTGGGAGTTACTCTAAAATAAGCCACAGCCTTTTTTAAAAGGCAAGACTCTAAAGAGGCAAACAGGCATGTAAACAAGTACAAATAGAATGTATACGATGTAACGTGTAAGTGCACCTGAAAACAAATAAGCAAACAAAAAAGTATAAAGTACAAAAGAACCAAAGAGGAGGTAACATCTGAGTTGAGTCTGCAAAGATGGGGAGAAATTTTCTAGGTCATCCAGAAAAATTAAGTTGGGAAAGAACAGGTGTTTAGTTTTTAGCAAGAAAGAGAAAAGGGAGCTGGGGAAGACTAAGTCTTTAAACGGTTCAGGCGTGAAATACATGGAGAGAGAGAAGCAAGGAGATTTTAGACAGGAAAAGTATAAACTGTGTGCTACAGACTGTATAAACCATGTTACCGATTCAAGGCTTATCCTTATGGCAACGAGAGGTTACCCAAGTACTTTAAGTGAGAGAGTTTACATTTTGGATGGGCTGCTATGTAAACAGTGTGGCAATGGTTTATAGTAGAGCAACGCCAGACACTGGAAGCCCAGACTGGAGTCTGATGAAAAAAACAGTCCAGGAGCCAAATGAAGAGAAGACTGGAAATAAAAGAGCAAATCTTAAACAAGGGAGATGTTAGTGAAATATACAATGACTGTTCTGATGTGGAAATGAAAAAGGAAAGAGAGAATAATCTCTAGATTTCTGGCCTAATGAACAGATAAATCACAATGGCATTAATACAAAGAAATTCTTAGGGTGTCCTCTGAATACCTCAAATTCAGTATGTGAGGAAGAGGACAAGTTCAGTTTTGCATAGGTTGAAGGTGAGGTACTTGAGGGGATATCAAGGTGGATATGTCCAAAAGGCAATCTGAAATGTGAGTGTAGAGCACACGTCAAAGCCAAAAGTATCAATTTGATCAGAAGATGCATGGGAGGAAAAACCGTGGGCGAGACTACATTACTCAGGAGAGAACAGCCAGAAGAGAAAAGGACCAGAGCCCTTGGGAATAGCCCAAGGGGCAGTCAGCGAAAGAGCAAAAGTGTCAACCTGATTCCTCCTACCATGCGCAAAAGCAACTCCACTGGTCCTTTCCCATATCAACTAAAATCACTTCCTGGGATTCCTTCTTTGAGCTCTTCTCTTCTACATACTTTATTTTCTTTCTTTCATTTCTTTTCTTTTTTTTTTTTTTTTTTTTTCCCGAAAGAGAGAGAGACAGAGAGAGTGAGAGCAAATGTGTGAGCTGGGGAAAAGGGCAGGGGAGGTGGGGGAGGGGGGTTGGTGGCAGCAGAGAGAGAGAATCCCAAACAGGCTCCATGCTCAAAGCAGAGCCAGACACAGGACTCAATCTCATGAACCAGGAGATCATGACCTGAGTCGAAATCAAAAGTCAAACAACACTTAAACAACTGAGCCACCCGGTGTCCCTATACTTTATTTTCTTTTGGGCTCTCACCCACACCACTAGAGCTCTTGTGAGATATACAAATCTGGAAAGGCAAAGTCTCCTTTTCTATTCAAACCTTCATCTCTAAGACTCAGAGAATTTGTCATTTTTCTACATATGGCAAGCTCAATTTATTTCAAAGCCAGTGGCCAATCAAATAATATAAATGCCTACCATTTCTTAAAACATGTTTGAATACTGACTGACACCAACTCTTATTTCATACTACCAAAAAGAAACAGAAAACACTCCCTAAACTTCTACATTCTAACTCTACTACTTCCACGTGCTGGACAGCTAAATCCAGGGCAGTAAGACTACTAGAAATGGAAAGCCAACTAAAAGCAGGGGTTTTCTTGTGTTTTTGAGGACAGGACAAGACATGATGCATCTAATACATATATCTTTATAACTTTAGTTATGTTGTCAAAATCTTTAATAATATCAGGTATTGCAAGTAATAGAAAATGTACTACATAAAAGGATAAAATTCTCCCAAATGCTCTATACTTAGCCAACAAGGCTTTCAATCCTCTTCAATTCAAGAAGATCTTAAGAAAACTTGTCAGAACTAGATTTGCTGAGATTCTAATGTTACCGTCATTTGCATGCCCTTCTTGCTGATATGCTCTCTCTAGCAAGAAAATGAATCAGATCAGTAAAGCGATTTAATAATTCTTTTTCTGGGAGGCTATTTCAAATTCAAGAGGCCTTTGATGGATCTAATCCCTATGAACTGTACAACATTCAGCTTAAAACTCGATTTATTTTATCAACATCTCTAACATAAATGATGAGGCTTATCTTCTCATTACAGAGTTAAGTTCTCAAATTTGGAGAACTTGAGTATTTATATAAAATATATGAAGCCAGGAATTTTTTCAGACCTATCTTTTATTGCGTAACAACAGTAACAACTGCAATTAATGAAGCATTAGCAGCCTCTCAGTGCCAAACCCTGTGCTGACAGGCTTTTTAAAAAGTGCAAAGAATCACTCATCCAAGGTCACATAAATATTAAGAATTGGCTTAAAAAAAAAAAAAAGAATTAGAAGAAAGACACAAACCAAGGTCTGACATACTACCCGAAATAAGAAATGCCAACATGTATCATGTGCCAAAAAACATGACAAACACTTTTCATGTGTCCTCTCATTTATTTTTCCCAGAAGCTGGTAAGATTGCTACAACTAATACTTCCATCTTACAGATAAGAAAATCAAGGATTATAAAGACTGAAATGTCAAACCATACAGCTAGTAAGTGGAATTCACTAATGTTTAAACCCCTGGTTTCTCTGGAGCCACAATGCTTTCCTCCTTTGATTAAGGTGAGCCTGAAAGTTAAGATGAGATTATTTGTTTTTTTTTTTAAGTTTATTTATTTTAAGAGAGACAGAGAGAGAGAGAGCAAACAAGGGGGAGAGGCAGAGAGGGAGAATCCCAAGCAGGCTCCAAGTGGTCAGTGCAGAGCCCTATGCAGGTCTCAAACTCACAAAACCATGAGGTCATGACTTGAGCTGAAATCAAGAGTCAGATGCTTAACTGAATGAGCCACCCAGGCACCCCGGAGAGAAATAATCTTAAGCAGGCTCCATGTTCAGTGCGGAGCCCAACACGGGGCTTGTTCCCCATGACCCTGGGATCATGACCCGAGCCGAAATAAAGAGTCGGACGTTTAGCTGACTGAGCCACCCAGGCATCCCAAGATCTATACTACTTCTAAGGAAATAAGAGATAAGATAGATAACTTTAAATATTTTCATAGCAACTAAATTATTTATATTTACAAGCCCACTGAGGGGAAAAAAGAAATATATTATGTTGGGGGAGCTGGGCTATAGGACTTCCAATGGCCTTTCCTACTCTGAGACTATGAGGTTTGGTGTAACAAAAGGTTGGAGTGCCTGAGACATTAAAAAAAAAAAAAGTAAAGAAACCATCAAAATTCAAAATCCTTTTAGTGGCTTTTCATAAAGACTATTAAAGAATGGTTCAATGTAAAATTTTGTAACTGTGTTGTGATGGATGTTACTAAACTTCCTGTGGTGATCATCTCACAATATGTACAGATGTTGAATCATTACACTATGTACCTGGAATTAATATAATGGTATATGTCAATTATATCTCAGAAAAAGAATGGTCCAACATTACATTCGTTTCTATATTATGGTCCACAGTGAAGGTAGATGTTATATATATTATCAAATGATTTTATTTTTATATTTAGAATGTAACTATCTTCTAAAGAAAATTCTCTAGGATAAAATATATGGTGAAGAAAAATTCCATTAAAAAAACAATCTGATTTGGGGCACCTGGGTGACTCAGCCGGCTGAGTGTCCAACTTCAGCTCCGGTCATGATCTCATAGCTCGGGAGTTCAAGCCCCATGGGCTCATACTGTCAGGCTCTGTACTGACAGCTGAGAGCCTGGAGCTTGAAAATTCTCTAGGATAAAATATATAGTAGAGTAAGAAAAATTCCATTAAGAAAACAATCTGCTTTGGGGCACCTGGGTAGCTCAGTCAGTTGAGCATCCGACTTCGGCTCAGGTCATGATGTCACAGCTTGGGAGTTCCAGCCCCACAGCTCGCAAGCTGTCGGGCTCTGTACTAACAGTTGAGAGCCTGCAGCCTGCTTCAGATTCTGTCTCCATCTCTCTCTCTCTGCCCCTCCCCTGCTCTCTCTCTCTCTCTAATATAAATAAATATTAAAAAAAATCAAAAAGAAGAGAAGAGAAGAGAAGAGAAGAGAAGAGAAAAGAAAAGAAAAGAAAAGAAAAGAAAAGAAAAGAAAAGAAGAGAAAAGAATCTGCTTTAAATTAGTATCACTACTGGGGTACCTGGGTGGCTCATTCAGTTAAGCATCTGACTTTGGCTCAGGTCATGATCTCGCGGTTCATGTGCTCAAGCCCTGCGTCAGGCCCTGTGCTGACAGCTCAAAGCCTGGAGCCTGCTTCAGATTCTGTGCATGCGTGCGTGTGTGTGTGCGTGTGTGTGTGTGTGTGTCTCTCTCTGCCCCTCCCCCGCTCGTGCTCGCACTCTCTCTCCCTCTCTCAAAAAATAAACAAACATTAAATAAATAAATTAGTATCACTATTATAGAATCATGTCTACTTATAAAGAAAAAAGAATGACAGAAAGGAACAAAGTTAGGCAAATTTTATTCTTTACTCTCCAATGGAACAGAATTTCACATTTTGAGTAAACAGCACTTAAATAACTTTTTAAACTGCAAATGTAATTTCTTATAACCAATTCAGAAAGGATTTAAAGAACATTGTATTTTAATGCAGGCACATTAAGGCACCCAGCATCTAGACTGGGTAAAGTATACTGCTGTACTGCCTTTTCGAGCTGCCAGCAAATTGTACTCTATGTCCAACTAGAATACGGAAGAAGACAATTACCAAGACTGTTAGCTTTGAAAGAGAAAGATTTTGACTCACAGATACAGAACTTCCCCTTTGAACCAATTACCAACAAAGCAGCTTTAATACCTATATAAAAATATCACAGATCTGTATGTCAGACCAAATCTCTTAAATAAGACATAGTCCTGGGATTTGAAAGCAGAGACTTGTATGAAATTAATTCAGGGTCCAGATGTCCTGTACACAGCGCTATTTCTTTTTCTATAGCTCCAAGACTAAATAGCTGCTCCTTAAAACTTTCCAACCTTCTTCTGAAGGACACCCAACTCAAAATAGCTTCAACACATTAATCCACAGTTTATCCTTCTTTTTCAATCTTTCACACTCTCAAAATGTTATTCTGACACATGTTTACTTACACCATTTAATGTGGACCAAACCTGTGACTCATTAGCACAGATGTCACACCCCCACCTGACACAAGCCGCTGCAGACTTCCTGCAGCTCATGCAGAGGAACACAAAGTAAATGTTACTTAGAAGCCAGAAGAAAAAAATTTATTTTGACTTTTAGAGGGAAAGAATGAAAAGAAAGAAGAGGGTACAGGAAAGGAGAAAGCCAGTCAATTAGCACATACTTACATTGGTCAGGGGGGCATGTGCAAACATAGAAAATCCTTCAAAGATATACTCATGATCATCATATTCTATAACAGTTGGTCTGTCAGTCTGAAAGCAAACAGAAACGCAAAGCATGAATTAAATAATATAATTTGCATGTGCAGAAATCCATAAGAATACAAAGCTATCAACAATGGACTCCACTGACATTTTTCTAAACTCCAGGGACAACTTTATACAAAAGTTTAATTTTAGGTGGAATTCTCTTGGTTGGTGGAATTCTCTAGCTTCAATAATATTTACATACTGAGACTATCAAAATGTTTATTATGGGTATCATAAAGGAGAAAAAGGCTATATGGCTTCATTTTCTAGGAACTTGTTGTATTTAATCCCACAATACTACCAGATCTATTCTTACTGAACTATATTTCTGACCTAACAAAAGTCCTAACAAGAACAAGATAATAGCACAGTCAACTCAAAGCTCAAACTGGAAAAAAAACTCAGGATCACGATAGTCAAGACTAGCAACCACCTGAAAGTCTCCGAAAGACGTCAGGGTGCCACAGGCACAACCCCTCACAACGCCATTCCCAGGCCCTCCAAAGAGAAGCTACCCACCACACACAGTTACAAATCAATTCCCACATAATGTCAAAAACATTAATTATCTGAAAATTCAATCTGTGATTAAAACATACAATTGTTAATCTAAGTGTATGAGATTATCTTCCTTATGCTATTCTTATAATCCACCATTTTTAATCCTAGATGCTAACTATGGAACTAATTATCAAGACTGGTAACTTAAAAGACAGTTTTTAACACAGGTATTGAACATTATTCTTTTATTTTTTTTTTTTATTTTTTTTTCAACGTTTTTATTTATTTTTGGGACAGAGAGAGACAGAGCATGAACGGGGGAGGGGCAGAGAGAGAGGGAGACACAGAATCAGAAACAGGCTCCAGGCTCTGAGCCATCAGCCCAGAGCCTGACGCGGGGCTCGAACTCACAGACCGCGAGATCGTGACCTGGCTGAAGTCGGACGCTTCACCGACTGCGCCACCCAGGCGCCCCGAACATTATTCTTTTAAACATTATATATACGTGAAGAACGGAAAGAACATGCTAAAGAATATCCACATGTACATTAGTTGTTTTGTACATTAGTAACATAATATTACTGTTAACTTTCTATCCGGATATCTCTAATTAAAGCTGGTCTAAATTAAATATAATAGAAAGAACTTCTGACAAGATAATAAGGTATAGCCACTTTGGAAAACAGCTTGGTAGTTCCTTAAACATACTTACAACGTGATCCAGCAACTCTAGTCCTAGGTCTATACCCAAGAGAAAAGAAAACATACACCCACAGAGAAAAGTCTACAAATTTACAGCAGCATTATTCGTAAGAGCCCCAAAGTGGAGACTAGACAAATGTTTGTCAACTCATAAACAGGTAAATGTAGTATATCCATATAAGGGAATATTATTTGGCCATAAAAAAGAATGGAGTTTTATGTTACAACATGGGTGAATCTTAAAAACATGCTGAGTGAAAGAAGCTAAATCACATTTTCTATGATCCCATTCACATGAAATATCTACAACAGGCTAATGATAGAGGCAGAAAGTCTCTTAATAGTAGTTGAAGGCTGAGGGATACAAAAGAACTGACTACATTAAGTACAGGCTTTCTTTTCAGGATGATGAAAATGTTCTGAAATTAGATTCTGGTGATGGTTTCACAATTCTGTGAAAAGAATTACAACATGAAGTATACACTTTAAATGGGTGAATTTATGGTATATGAATTATCTCTCGATAATGTTAAAATATATAATCACTAACAATCTAATTTTGAAATTGAAATCTCTGGATACAAGTAACCAGAATTAATAAATTATGCACTGTGAAAGACAACACAGCAAAGTGCAACAGCCAACAGTCATGCACACTACAGTCAAACTGTCTTAAATCCTCACTCAACCCTTACTATCTGAATAATCTTGAGCAAGTTACTTAACCTCAGAGTAAAACGTGGACTACTGCTCCATCTGTATAGTGGGGATAATAATTCTACTTCATTGGTTTGTTGTGAGAAAAAAGTTAACACATGTCAAATACTTAGAGTGGTTCCTGGTACCACAGTTGATAAATATTAGGTATTACTACTATTGTCATAAATACAATAGACCTTCTTGATTGCTAGCTTATATTAGCTATTCACGGATTTTTAAGAGATGCAAAAGTGTTCTGTGCATTCTTCCAACTCCCATAGCTCCAATGAATAGCTCCAAAAGTCATGGCTATTATGTATGTGACTACTATGTGGTACTGACGACATAACTGAAAAAAAGGTACAGAAAGTAGTACAGTGAGAGGAAGCAAAATAAAAGTCATTATGATAAAGGCCAATTTTATCAAAAATAAAATATTTTTTAAAGAAAATTTAAAAAATGAATCAGTACTGAATCTATTCACATTTTAACTTACTTGCACACATTCAACCTATTTACATTTTAAAACGAATGAAATCTGATTTTGTTAGGAACTTACCAAAAAGTTTGTAGGAGGGGAGACTGTAATTCGATAGTGGAAAAGCCTGCCAGCATTGTTGGTCATAGGGCGACAGGGCTTGATGGCCTGAGGGGGGAACCAAAAGTGAGTTTAAAAGTAAAGTAGCAAATTATTTTTATTTAAAAATAGACTGTATTTTCTAGATTCACGTCTGACAAAAGAGGTTTTAAATGTGTTCCTTCACAGGTTGGTAGGAAGAACAGTATTAACAAGATGAAAAAGGACTGCCCGGTCACCAGTATTTAACCTATTTCCTCATGTGTAATAACAGGAGTTCAGACAACATAAAGAACTTTCTAGATCTAAATTTCTCTATCTTCCTCTTATTTGTAAAATAACACAGTAATTGACCTTTGGCTAAACTCCCAATATACTAAAAAAAAAAAAAAGGGAAAAATAATCTCGAAAGTAATAGCAGGTTTTGATAGGGGGAAAAAAACAGTAAAAGGATCAAATATGCTGAGTAAAATTAGAAGGTTCCTGAAACGAAGAACACATGAGAGGTGGCAGAATAGAGTATGCATGGAGGTCAAGATGGGAAAAGGAAAACATAAACTGATGCTTTTTTTTTGCTCTCCTTCCTTGGATCACCACGAGGTTGACAGGGGCTGTTAGGACTGACTCATAGTCCAAATAATCCCTCTGTCCAGTCTTGCTTACACACTCTTCCCCTCCCAGGCAAAGATCCCTAAGAAACACTGGGCACCCAAACTTCATCTTAGCATCTGCTTCTGCAGAATCCAGTGTGTGTACCTCCAGGTATGAACCAAGAAAACCAGAGACAAGAAGGGATTTTAGATCTGAATCACTTAGCACCCACTGGCAATGAGGACCCCATCAAGGTGGTAGTTGGAGTCCCTGGCACCAGATGGCAGGCCAACTGAAACTTTCAAAGATGGTGAATTGGGAGGGTATACGAGCGGAAGCAGATGCAGTGTACCAGGTACTTAAGACTATGAGAAAATGCGTGCTATAAGTATAATGGGATAGACAGCTACTGCTAAGCACCACTGATGCTGCACTAAGCCCCTCAAATTTTAGTGTGCTTTGAGATCACCTGGACAGCTTGCTAAATCTCAGATTGCTTGCTCCCCACCCCAGGGTTTCTGATTCAGCAGATGAAGAAGGCTACAAACCTGCATTTCTAAGAGGTTCCCAGGTAAAGCTGATGTTTGGAGAACCAGTGGTCCACAGAAATGTAACAGGAGATGGGGAGGAAAGGCAAGTGGAAGCCAGACGGACTGTTCGAGGCACACAAAAAAGCTCTTGTTACCTGCAGGGATCAGTCCAAGAGGACCAGGACCAAGTGCAGGGTCAGAATTGGATGGACCCTGAAGAAAATTGACGGCCAACCAAGGTACTGACCAAGGGAAGAGACCTGGAAACCTGAGATGAGGACATACAGGTTTAACTCCTCAGACTCCCTGAAACCTTTGCCTCTTCAGACGTGGACCATCCCTGTCTACTAAGAGCAAGCACTCACCTGTGTCTGAAGGCAATGTCCCTGTAAGGCAACACTACCTCCCCCTGTCCCAGCACCCATCAGTCTCCCCTCCCGGCCAACAGACCTATAATTAGGTCACAGCATAACCCAGCTGGGGAGGTGCTGAGAGGAGAGGTTATATCTCAAAGGAACTGCAAGAACTAGTCAGCATGTGCCAGCAGCAAGAGTCTGCATGGGACCAGATGAGAGTGGTTGACCAACAGGGCCAGAACAAAACAGTAGTTAGGAAAGAGTTAATTGACTTGGGAACATTCAGGATTCAAGGACACCAGATGTTAGGAACTGCCTACTAGGATGTCTCCTAAAAGCATGAAAAAGCAATGGTCCACGATGAGTGAAGTTAAAATGCCAAAATTGTTGTAACAGAGAAGGAAGTAGTTCAAAGACTCAAGGAAGTGGGCACATTGGAATAGAAATATTATCTGTAACTGAAAAATACACCAGATTCTCATATTCCGTGGGAAGTCCCAGAGCACATGCCAAAGGCCAAAAGGAATGTGTTGGTGAAGGGGCACCAGCCTCACTAGGAAGATCAGTGGTGGCCTTCTCTGCAGGCCAGGGCTGACTGTAAGAGAGGTGGTCACAGAGGAGAGCTTGCTGATAGCAATGTGGATGACAAGACTCTGAAACAAGGGAGGCAAGATGATGGGACTAATTGTTAGAAACCAGGTCTCATTATAACCAGCAAAATCAAAATAGCAACCAAAGGGGTCTGGTTCACAGAGAGTCACAGAAGTAGTTAACAGAACATGGTGTCCTTAGGTAAAATGAATGGGTAGCTAGCAAAAATAATACTTAGTTTGTACCACCAAAAGAATCAAGAAAGGATAACCAAGAGGCTGAAGGTAGGCTGCCCCAACAGAAAGTCATGATCCCTTACCCAGTTCCAGGCCTACAGGCGGAAGGGGGCCCTACTAGACCTAGACAGGACAGGACAACTGTGTCCTTCCACCAAAGGGTATACAGTCATTTACCCAAATAACTGTACGTTGGGGAAAGGGGAATCCAGAGTGTTCAAGGAGTGTTGGACACAGCATCTGAATCAACACTGATACTTGGAGGAGACTAGATAGATCACCCTAGTACACATTAGAGTGGGTGATATAAAGGCTAAGGTAACAAATGGAATCTTGGTCAAGGTCTGGCTTACAGTAGGTCCACTGACTACACAGATCTGTCCAGTGAGCGTTTCCCCTTGTCCCTGAATGTTTCATTGTCTTTGACAAAACTGGCAGATGGCACCACTCCACACTGGGTCCTTGCTCTAGAAGAGGAGTAAGAGCCATCATAATGGGAAAGGTCAAGCAGAAACCACCGAAGTTACCGCCATTCCCAACACAGGTATCAAAAACAGTATCACTCTGGGGGGATGGTGTAGATTAGTGCCATCCTTAAGGATCCAAAGACTCAGGAGTGACGATCTTCATCATAGCTTTGTTTAACAAATGGATCCTGGAGGATGACTACAGACCACCACAAGCTCAACCACATAGTACCTCAGACTGTACCAGCTGCGCCAGGTGCTACGGCATAGAGCTGATTAATATGAGCCCAGGTACAAAGTGTATAGGAACTGATTTGCTGAATGTATTCTTTTCCATCCCAATCGGAAT
Organism: Felis catus; assembly: GCF_018350175.1. Taxonomy (NCBI): domain Eukaryota; kingdom Metazoa; phylum Chordata; class Mammalia; order Carnivora; family Felidae; genus Felis; species Felis catus. The sequence goes on along the minus strand of NC_058368.1, from coordinate 213,926,553 downwards.
GAAGATAAGAAATGGTTCGCATTCTATGTTCATTCACACAGAAAAGACAACATTTACAGTTTTGCTGCCAGGCTGTATTAACTCTCCCACTCACTGTCACAACAGTCCAAGGAACTCTCGACCTTCTGGACATACTGCAGAACGTTGTAATGTTCCACTACATCTATGACATCATGTTTATCATCTAAAAGCCCTGGCAAAGCACGCGTGCTCTGGAGGGGGAGAGATAAACCCCACCAAGACTCCAGGGTCTACCACAGCCACACCATTTTTAAGAGCCAATGATCTCAATGCCAAGATATCAGTCCAAAGTAAAAGACAAATGATTGCATTGTCCACCTCCTACAATGAAGAAGAAAGCACAACACCAGGCGGGCCTCTCTGGGCTCAGGGGGCAGTACACCCCCACCCAGGGATATTGCTCCAGCCCATTCACAGAGTGGCACAAAAAGCAGCCAGCTTTGAGCGTGGCTCCAGCGACAAAGGCTTCGGCAGTTCCAAGCTGTAGTGAGAGCAGCCCTGATGCAGGGGCCACAATACTCAGCAAATCCTACATTGTTGGCAGGAAAGGATGCTGAGGGGAGTCTGCGGCCATAGTGGGAGAATCATAATGCTGGTATGTGGGGTTCTGGGGCAAAGCCATGCCATCTGTAGTAAAGAATTATATGCCTTTGAAAAACAACCCCCAGTGTGCTAGTGGGCCCTGGTGGATATGGAAGGCACGGCCAAGGGACAGAAACAGACATGTGGCTGAAGTGCCCATCAGAAGCTGGGTTCTGTCAGTCTCACCCAGGCAGAAGTTTGGAAGGGACCAGCAACATTCCATCCCAAGACAGAGGCCGTACGTCCAGAATCAGGCACACACGGGAGCAGCAGGCACAAACAAGCTGCGCAAGCAGGTGGCCCACCACTGCTGCACGAGCGCCCCTCCCTCAGCCGATGGCTGAGGACAGAAGGATGAAAGCAGAGGGAAAAGCCCAAGCTTGGTTTGCAGATGAGTCTGTCAGGGATGGGGGAGCAAGCCAAAGACGGACTGTGCCGCAGCCTTGTTCAGGGAGGAATATGAAAGACAGCGATGAGGGGAAGTCTTCCCAGTGAGCAGAGTTTCAGGCAATGTACCTGGTCATCCACTTTGTGGGGGAAAAGTAGCCTGAGGTTAGAATATAGATGGACTCATGGCAGAAGCAAGTGGCCATGCCAGCTGGTCAGAGGCCTAGAAGGAAAAAGATTGGAAGATGAGGGATAAGAAGGTCTTGGGGTAGAGGTGCCTGGCTGGCTAAATCGGTGCAGCATGTGACTCTTGATCTCAGGGTTTTGAGGTTGAGCCCCACGCTGGGTATAGAGATTACTTAAAAAATTGTTTTAATCAAAAAAAGAAAGGTCTTGGGTAGACCTGTGAGTGAACAAGTGGGAGTGAGTGATGCCAAGTGTACATCAGACAGCACACACCACAGAAGAGGTACTAAACCACCTGACTGACATATGACTCGGTCAGATGGAGTCAGCCAGCCTCAGTTGTCAGCTACCCAGAGTTGACAGTATGGGCACATGAATCAAGTGGCCACAGTAGCACATGAGCCCAACAGCATGGACCTGACTTATCAAGGCTAAGCTGGCTAAGCTGACTGCCAATGCCCAACATCCAACAGGCCATCTACAATGACCAATGATGGGCCCCTCAAATGGCACCATTCCTTGAGGAGACTAACCTGCCACTTAGTATGCACTTGACGACACAGGCCCCATCCATCTTGAAAGGGCCAGGAGTTTGCTCTCACAGGAATAAACATGTACTGAGTATGGGCCTGTCTTCCCACAGGTCTTCAGTCAGCACAGCCAGCCACCTGGATCTTCCTTCAAGGAAGGGCCTGCTGCCCAGCTGTGAGGACAGCAGACAGCCTATAGCTACCAGCTCTTTCAGGGTCTGCCTCTGCTACAGAGCCCCCTCCCCCAAGATCATGCCCTTCCTGGGGCAGCCTGCTTTAGGGACAGAGGGCAGTGGGGGTGTGAAGGCTATGCCAGCCTGATGTAAGACAATTCCAGTAATTCTGGCTTTAAGACACCTGTCCACCACTGGTGAACTTCTCCCTTTGCTCAATCCTGCCTCCACTCTCTTCTTGCCTAAACCCCATGAAACATCTCACATCGCAAACTCTACTCAGCACCCGCTTTCAGAGAGCCGCGTCTGAAGCACAGGTGTGGACACTCACAAGGTGCAGATCCTGCCCCTCAGTTCCTAGCTACACTTGCTGGTACTCAAAGACAAATGAGGTAAAAGCAAGGAAGTGGTTAAAAATATCCATCATTGTCTCATAGTCTTGATTCTAATTATTATTATAGCCCCAAACAAGTTTTAAATAGTAATTAAGGATTTACACATACTATTTTTAAATATAATGTGCTGAATCATTAAGTGACCATCTGGGATTAATAAGAGTAACATAAAATAAAAGATGGCGGGGGGAAATGATGGAAAATCATTGAAAGGGAGCAACTACATGTAACTCTATGATATAAAGTATTCAACTCATTCGGTTCGACATATCTGGAGTGTCCTTGATGAACCAGGGGATGGGGCACAGGGTAAAACAGTTCACACACCACTCAGTCAGTGAGGACAACAGACTAACAAAGACTAACGAAGACAACAGCAGACCCTTACATACCCCAAAGGTAAGAGAACACGTGCCTTAGTAAGATCATTTTTCCAAGGTAACTCATAACCATTTATAAGAAAACATGAAAAATTTCACTGTATGCACAGTTTTAAGATATGAATAACAACAAAAACCCCTCAAATACACCCTGCCTATTTCAAATAATGAAACTTCCAAACGTTTTTAAGTTTCCTTGATAACATTCCCTACTCCCACCCCAAAACCCAAGTACTTTTCTTCTCCAATTATCAGTAACAGAGACTATTAGGGGAAGATAAAAAGACTATTTTGATGGTATTATTTCATTTATGGGAAAAGAACAGCAACAGCATCTGTCTACTTCTGGCTTCTCAGCACTTACAAATATAATAACCCAAATCGGTTACCTCTTCTCCAGGATAAATGCTGTGCCTAATTCCTGTGCGTCTCGCTTTGGCGCTGCATTTGCAGAGTGGCCCATCATTCATCTGTCAGAAACAGAATGTAATTCTTTTTTATTGGGGGGAAAATCCACACCATGCACAATGATGCCTCAGAAACTGTGTGGGTTTTAATGTCATGAGTACGGAAGCTCTGAAGAGGCTGTCACGGTTAGAAGATTAAACGGATGTTCCAAAACCAATAAAGCTGCAAACTGTCTATATTGTCTGATAAAGGGAAACTGTATGACACCGCTGGATTCCCAAGTTATTTGTGCAACCAAGCAGAAAATATCAATGTCACTGCACTGTTTGCCCCCATCTTCTCTTACCACTTTTCAGTGTGTTTCTCCTATTTCTTATTTCAGGAAAAATGACTCTTTCACAAAAGAAAAGCATATTTTATACCCTGAAGGAACACACAGAATGCTTTGAAGGTGACCTCCAGATTTAATGTTTCCAAAAGAGAAACCTAAACGTATCTAAAGCAGAGAGGGAAAAAAATGCCACTAGAAGCAGAGTAGCATTAGCTCAGTGCTAATCAGGTGAGTCAACATCTGTTTTTTCACCTGAATTCGTTTTACTGCCATGAACTGCACCCACATGATAAGATGAGTGAATAATTCCTGAGCGCCTCTTGGGCAGAAAGATGGTTGCTAAGCATTGTGGGGGGAAGGAGGGTGACAAATAACTCAGGTATTCAAGGAATATTTATTCTATACAGGAGAGATAACATACATATGATATACTTAGTAATTTAAAGAAAAAGGAAAAAAGTCCAGGTGGAGATACCACTGGCTTCAGAAACAAAATGTGAAAGGCAGAACAGGACAGGAGAAGATGGCTATTCTACACAAGGCACCAGCATGAGAAAAAAAGGGAAGGAAGAAATCCTATGTTATGCTCCAGGGACATGAGACCCATCTAAACAGAATAGATCATTTACGTCAGCAAGAAGACTACAGAAGCAGAACTGAGGTCAAAATCATCAAGGGCTTTAAAAGCCAGTTTCGTGAGTTTATTCAATACAGATGGTAACAGTGAATCAAAAGACCAGAGAGCATCAGTTTGGAGAAGGGAGAATCCATCTCTCACTTTCTCGGTATTAATTATAAAATATGTATGTGTTAATATGTATATGTTATATATATGTATATATATACATATGCATGTACACAACACACACATAACACACGTTTCTTTAAAGTTCTAGGGATTTATAACTCACATCCAAGGAAAATGTCTCAATAAAACTTTGAAAAGTATTAAAATGAAAAACTATAACTTTCTTTATCCTTTTGTGAAATCTAAAGCTTCAGGTAGCACAGCAGAGGAATAACATTGCTATGTAAAAAAAAAAAAAAAAAATCACATTAAGATATTATTCAGGGGCACCTCAGTGGCTCAGTTAACCCTCTAACTTTGGCTCAGGTCGTGATCTCATGGTCTGTAGGTTTGAGCCCACGTCGGGCTCTGTGCTGACAGCTCAGAGCCTGGAGGCTGCTTCAGATTCTGTGTCTCCCTCTCTGCCCTTCCCCAGCTCATGCTCTCTCTCTCTCTCTCTCTCTCAAAAATAAACATTAAAAAAAGTTATTATTCAAAGTAACAGCTGGCAAACAGTGATGTGATGGGATTCCCTCAAAAATCACAACACACTCCTAATGCTGGTCAGTAGAAAAATCACTTCATCCTCACTGATTTGCAAGGATGTAGACAGACATCCTAATTCCTGCCTTTTACCAGAGTCTTGGCCCCAGTGCAAATCAGCACTTTACAAGGTTCAACTGTACAGAGGACACGAAACTAAACAGTAAACAGAAGAGTGAGACTATCTATATTGGAAGCCTCTGTAATCTCTAATAAAAATAAGAATGGACATAAATTGAGGGATAGGCTTCCTGATAGAACTATGTGCATTAAAAAGACCACACATGAGGAAAGGGGAGGGACAACTAATGGACACAGGATTTCTTTCCAGGGAAACAAAAATGTTCTAGAATTAAATTGTGATGATGACTGTTAAATCTTGTGAACAGAAACACAAAAAATGAATTGTATACTTTAAGTGTGTAAACTGGATGGTATGTGAATTATAACTCAGTAAAGCTATTCACAGAGATCATATACATGGTTAATAAATCAAAGTAAGTTTCAAAACACATTTGCAATTTTTAAACATTTCTGCTCAATTCCAAGAGAGCAAAAAGCACCACAAAATACATTTCTGTTCAGGTACTCCAACTATATTAATTGTATAAAAAAAAATCCAACAAACCACTTAGATAGCAGTCATCTAATAAGAACCAGAAAAGCATTCAAATTAATATAAAGTATCTTTTTATAGGTGTATGTTTTATTAAGCTTAATAACTTCATGTGCATTAAAGATACTATTTTTGCAGGTGTTGTATATTTGTAAAATAAATCTTTTATAAAGATACTATTTGGTATTAAGTATTACTTCATAATAAAACAGTAAGTAAAAATAAAAATAATTATGTCCAGCCATGACATCGTTAGCTCAAAAATGCTTAATAGGAAAAGAACTTATAAGTAATTATGACTATTACCAGCTAAGAAATATGAAGTCTTACAGGACTTATTGTTTACTATATTGCTGCAAGATACCTTCCAGATGAATTGCTTTTAAAAAGACCTACAAGTGCTCTCTCCCTCAGCCTACCATTTGTCTCTTTCCGTTTACTGCAACTTTAATGAGGCAGCACCATTATCCTGCTCCCTAACATGGAATTTACAAACACCGTCAAACATGATTCAAGAGACAGTTGCTCTGGTACTTATGCTTTGGTGCCGAACTCTGAAGCTGAAGAGGAATAAGCTCTGAGGGATGACACACACCCTGAGAGTAAAATTCAGTTTTCATACTAGCCAACATGCATCTTCTGAGCCCGGAGTCATAAATGTGATGTGTGGGTTTGCAACCTTTGTAGCAAGAACACGGCATAAAAACATGCGCACCTGGCCTGGGTCATTGTACCAAAGTTCATCGTGAAGTCGGTCAGGGTGGGCTTTTTTACGTTTTATTTCCGCAATGACATCAAAAACTTCAGAGTCTGAGCTGCTAGAACAGGTGCTGTCCTCATCAGACTCACATTCGGATTCACTGGAACTCTCTAATACAGGGCAAGGGAAAACAGAGAAGATGAAGAAATTTACAATTGTTTTTTCTTTCAGTAAACATTTGGGAGCCTATTCCACACCAAGCACTCTGCTAGGCAATACCAGGAAAATAATGCAGCCCATACTGCTAAGTCACAATCTAGTTAAGAAAGCAATGAAAACAAGAGTTTTAGAGAAAGACCTAATGAACAATGCCAGGGAAAATGTAAACCACAGCAGCGGTATGGAGTCTCACATTTAAAAAGGTGTAGTAGTAAAATAATAATAATAATAATAATAATAATAATAATAATAATAAATAGATAGATAGATAGATAGAAAGATAGATAGGTGTAGTAATTCAGAAAAGGGCGAGTCTACCCTGACTCAGGTCACTGAGATTTCCTGGAAGAGGTGCACATGACCCAGGCACACGGATGGGATGGAGTTTGGCTGATGAGCGGGTAAGAGGAAAAGAATGCAAAGGGGGCACTCAGGCAAAAGCATGGAGGGAGGAGCACAAGCACTGGACAAAGGCCCCACAGAAAAATACCAGGAGGTAAGGGGTTTAAGTGTCACAAACGCCAGACTGAAGGTTCTGAGTACCAGACTGAAGATTTTAAATTATTTTCTCCTCCCCATAGTAGCAATAAAAGATTTTAGTCCTTGAAAGTGACTGGATAAAAACAGACTAAGGATTATGATAAGTGATATAAGCCAGTCACAAAAAGACAAATACTACGTGAGTCTACTTCTATGAGGTACCTAGAGTAGTCGTATTCATAGAAATAGAAAGTAGCACAGTAGTTGCCTGAGGCTAGGTGGAAGGAGGGACTGGGGAGTTAATGGATACAGAGTTTCAGCTGAGCAAAATGAGTTCTGGAGACAGCACACAATGTAAATAGTCTCAATACTACTGAACTGTATACTTACAAAATGACTAAATGGTACATTTACTGTTCTGTGTATTTTACCATAAATAAAAAAACAGACCTAGGGGTGCCTGAGTGGCTTAGTCGGTGACTCTGATATCAGCTCAGGTCATGATCTCATAGTTTGTGAGTTTGAGCCCCGCACTGGGCTCTGAGCTGACAGTGCGGAGCCTGCTTGGGATTCTCACTCTCTTCCTCTCTCTGCGCCTCCCCTGCTCATGTTCTCTCTCTCTCAAAATAAATAAATAAACTTAAAAATATATATATTTATGAAAAAACAGACCCAGAACTTACATTACTCCTACAAGAGATTAACAGTACATCACAGTAATAAAACCCAACCCCGACATGGTTGGATTCTTGAGTACTGCATGAGATAGACGCTGTTCATCCTCCTTTTATAGATGAGAAAAGTAAGGCATGGAGAGAATGAAATCACTTGCCCAAGGTCATATAGCAAGTGGCTGAGCAGGAGTCTGAACTGAGGTTCAGTCAGTGCTTTTACCCACCATGGACACTGCCTCTCAGCTGGGAAAATGAAGGTGGCAGATGAGAGCCAGAAGACAGGGAAAAGGCACAGGGAGTGCCTGATCTATGAATGGCTTTCTGTTAGGGGCTAAGGCTGCAAAGTGGTGAAAAGCAGTTTTTATCCTCAAAGATCTCAGCATCTACTTGGAACCTCATAATACATATGAAAAAAAAAATAGATCACCACATGATAAAGTTATGGAAACTATCCATATGAGTTGAGAGAAACCTTCAATCAGAACTGGCCTACAGCTGGCATTTCCTCATCAAAGCAGGAGCTCCCTGGCAGTGGAGAGAGCCACAAGGGAATGCCTGCCCATTAGAGGCACAGGTGACAGGGAACAGACTCCTGCTTCTGGTGAAGAGGCTGGACTATGGTGCTGATTCTAAGACTGGACAATTCTACAAGGGACACAATTGTTAGCATGCCTTACAAATGAGATCGCTTATGTATTCTGCTGAATGCAACTAAGGAAAAATAAGATCAAAACAGAGAAAGTTCTACTTTTATATATATTGCTACTATAGTTAAGGAAAATAAATGAAAAAGAGGAAATTTCAATATACGACTCTCAAGAACATATCCCCAAAGCCAAGGTTTAAGCAGTAACAGAAGCACAGGGCCTTGGTCTCGTAACTTCTAACTCACCCAAATCTTCATCTAGCTTCGTCTTAGGAGGCTCCCACGGAGGTCTAGCAGCTTTGGCCTTTTCTTGCCTACTCCCCAGTTCTTCCTCAAATTTGTCGTATAAGTCACGGAGCCTACTTGTTCCAACCACAGTAGAATCTCCCTTTGAAAAATAAAGAATCAACATTAGGAACTACATTAGTAATAGCCATACCAAAGATACATACAACCTCACAAATAATCAAGGATTTGTAACAGCAAGATGCCATTTCCTTCAATTTAACAAACATTTAAAAACAAAATGGCCAATGCTGGCATGGGTGTTCTGAATCACACACAACATTTATGGCTAACACAATCTTCAGGAAAATGTACTTGCCAACATTCAGAAGAAATATAAAAAACTGTTCACCTATGCCTTTTGATATGAAAAAATAAATCATGACCCCCGCCACCCAAGAATTCATGATATCTGACACTCTGCTAGGGAACATACATTTCCCCACTACTGAAAATCACTGATAGTCTATCTTCCATATCAACCCAATGATCAAACATAAATATCCTTATGGAATGAAGAAGTCACAGGAGTAAAAGGCACAGCATAGGGAATACAGTCAATGACATTGCGATGGTGACATTGGCATTGCATGGTGACAGATGGTAGCTACACTTGTGACCACAGCATAACAAAGATGTTGAATCACTATGTAGCACACCTGAAACTAATGTAACATTGTCAATTATACTCAAAAAATTTTTTTCAAGAAGAAACATAGATCCCCTCCCCCACAAATACACCCTATAAAACACAGGAACACAGACACACACACACACATACATGCACACTCATGTGCGCACACCCATACACCAACACACCCACACTCCAGAAACACAGGATTCTACAATGCATTCCTAGAGGAAACTCTCCACTTTCCCCCACTCTCTCTTCCCAGGATGAAATCACTTTAAATGTCCATATTCTTCAACTTAGTAATTTCCAAAATGTAAAGACCAGACCTATCAGACAGAAAAAGCAAATTAAAGCAAATCATAAAATCTGCAGTTATCCCAAAAGAGGATAATTGCTTTTCAAAGCCCCAGCTCATTACTGACACTGGCAATGCGAGGACAGCTGACATTCTTGCCACCTCTCTGCACCAGATGACAAAACACAAAGGCAAACGTTGGGCTTAGTTTATTAGCCTTCCTTCTACACCAATTTTAATATACTCATAAAATATATAAGAAAAAAAAACTGCCTGTGTAAACTCTTTGAACCTTTGCTATTTTATTTTAAGAATAATATCCATGGCAGCCATTCTCCTTTTCTTCTTTGCTAAAAGAACCATGATTCCCTTCAGATTTGGGGTAGAGAATTCCTGGTCTTAGGAAAAGTGGGTTTAGAGTTCCCCTCTGACCCTCAAAGATGTCCCTGCCTTAACACCCAGGAACTGAGTATGTTACCTTATGTGGCAGAAAAAACTTCGCAGATAGTGATTAAGGTTACAGACTTTGAGAAGAAGATATTATCCTGGATTATCTGGGTGGGCCCAATCTAATATGAGCCCTTAAAAGCAGAGAACCTTTCGAAATGGAATCAGAGGTGCAAGGGAAGAAGAGGCTGGAGATCCTCAAAGCACAAGAGACACGCGACCTGCACTACTGGTTTTGAAGATGAAGGAAGGGACCTATGAGCCAAGGGATGCACATGACCTCAGGATGGTGAAAACAGCCTTCATCAGCCAGCCAACAAGGACGCAAGGACCATCCTATAGCCACAAGGAACTGAACTCTGCCTATAACCTGAATGAGCCAAGAAAACAGATTCTCTCCAGAAAGGAGCACAGCCTTGTTTGATTCAGCCAGCAACACCTAAGTTTGACTTCTGACTTACAGAGCTGTGAGATAATAAATGTGTGCTGTGGTAAGCTCTAAAGTCTGTGGAAATTTGTTATGGCAGCAATGGAAAATGAAGCCCTGGGAAAGACATATGATACAGTTCTGGGGAAGGAATAGAAGGAAAGATCCATGGGTACGCTGGGCCCCACACAGCACTGCCCTTGCATCCTGTGTCTGGACAGACATGTGTAAGAACATGACACCTGCAGTCACCCTGCAACTCACAGTGGATGCTCCAAAAACAGCAGATAGCAAACTAGAGCCAGCTCTGCCATCACTGAGCCACTAAATATACACCAGCCACCACTTCCTTCCAGACAACTTGTTGAGAAAAACAAACCTGGCTCACAGTTTAAGTCACAATTCGCCAAGTATTATAATTTACAAACATGCTTAACCAACAGATACCTTCTTTCCAGGACTGTTTTCAGAATTAAGTAAGATATGTGAAGCACGAGTAAAGTTGCACCATAAAATGCTCAGCATGAGCTTTCCCTTTCCTGTATCACATGAACCATGACTTAAAACCCTGCTCTAATTTATCAAGTAAAATATCACAGCATCATGAGATTTCTCAAATTCTTTTTCCCAAAGACAAGAGAGTCTACTTTTACGTTCTCTACAGATAAGAGCCCAAGCCAAGTAGAAGCTATTTCCACAAAATTCCAAACAGAATGTTCTTTTATCTAACCCCATACACAAAATCTACCATCTCCAACCACTTACATCTCAGACCTATAGACGATCATTCCTTCACTCATCCATCTAATCAATGAGCGTCACTCTGTGTCTACCCTGTGGCAAATAGGCCTAAATTAATGGGATGGAGTCCTAACACCTACCTGGAGAAAGAGAGAGACTAAACAGAGAGTGACCAAAAATAAAATGAAGATAAAAGATAAAAAAGGCAAAAGAAACAAGCATACGAAAGAGGAAGTCATGGAGTCTGACACAACAAAGACTCCACATGGGCTGCAGAGCCCAGGAACCTCCCCTTGAGCAGCCTGTGCACAGGCTCTCTCAAGAGCCCATGAAGGGTGATAACCCCTGCCATTCCACAAAACCAGCCAATATGCATGGGAAACTTCCTGTGGTTATCTCTGGTCAAGGTCAGACTTCTAAGAGACAAACTCAAAGTCTTCCTTATTTCCCATGTTGGGGGGGAAATGTACATACAAACACAACCACAAACTGCATAAAGCAGTTATGCGTGAGAACTTAGAAAACCACCATTACCAAGACTAACAGTGTTATAAAAATGCAGAACGAAGAGATACTTTAATCTACCGCACTCTTGCCTTTGGTTGTGGAAGACAGCTTTGGTCTACAGCAGTGTTTCTCCACTGGGGAGAGGGGTGGAGGGCATTTGGCAATGTCTGAAGACAGCTTTGGGTTCACAACTGGGGAGTATCCTGTGCACAGAACTCAGAGAGGCTGCTGAACATCTTACAATGTACAGGACGGCACCCACCACAAAGAATTACCCAACTCCCAATGCTGAAGGTGCCAAAGTTGAGAAACCCTGGTCATCGCTTCTCAGACCTACCACTTGATCCATGGGGTCACTCGAGTAGTAGTTTTCTGAGTGGGTGCATCGAATCCACACCGGCTTAAGAAGTTCTTCTTCCTCCTCCTCATTTTTGTCAGGCAGTGTCTCCTCTGGCTCTTTTTCCTTGATTGAGGTATAATTCTTCTCTTTGCCAGAGCTCTGGCTGTCACTCCATCTGTCTTTTTCTTCCTCCCAACGAGCTCTCTTTTTCTCCCTACTTGGGGAGCGACTTTAAAAGGAGGTAAAAGAGGCTAATTATTTAAAATGTTCTTATGTTGTAAGATTATTCTATTTCACCTGTTTAGTTCATTTTTTCACCTAAAATAAAAATGCCATACCAAATCAACATATTTACTTTTGTTAAACCAGTGATTCCCAAACACTAGTCTGGTGGCATCAGAATCACCTGAAGTTAGTTGTTTAAAAATACAAATTCCCAGGCCCTACCCCAGATCTACTTACTGATTCACAGTCTCCGGGGGTGGGGCCCAAGAATCTGTATTTTTAATAATCTCCCCAGGTAATTCTGGTGTGCATCCAGCAGGTTCAGGGACAACTGGAAAACCATAACTCCTAGAAGAGAAAGATATTTCGGAAATATTTGAAAATCTCCACATATGGACAATCTCAGCAATGAGAATACTACTTTTGAAGCCTCCACAGCTTGCTTTGCCAAGGGGGAAAAAAAAGGCTTCACAAAACACAGTCTCAATTTGGCCATAAATTTAGCTTGAGGACCATAATCTAAGAGAAAATCAGTTATATCATCCTTAACCATCTCTGTGGAAGCTCAGACTTGGGTTACTACTTAGTGAACCACCACTCTGTCTAATTCTGATCCCTGCAAATACTGATATTAATTCATTTAAAAAGGATAAAAACAACTCGCTCTCCTTGAATTTCTAGGGCTTAACATGTGCAAAGGCCTATCCTATGGATGTGTTTAGAGACAAAAACCTAAAGTACAGGTTTTAACTTGACATCCAAAAATTTAAATGCAACCATACACACCCTGAGAATCTAGCCAAGGAGAGAAACTGTTGTATTAGTATTATGGTAGCATCCTCTGCAGCAACACTAACAAAGTCACTATTATCCAAGAAAGCTCACATCTGGATCAAAGTCACAAATTAACTATTCTCATCAACTCTACCACTAACTTCTAACTTTATGACAGGGAAAGTGTGAGTATGTAGGTGTGTATACATCGAGGGGGAAAGGGTGGGTAATTAGATTATATATTGATTACTTATTGATATAACTTCTAAATATTACATTTTGTTACCAGAAAAGTTACTGTAAAGTAAAATATATATACGCCCACTGTAGAAAAATAAAGCATTAACAACAACAACAAAAAAAACAAACTCGTCATCCATAAAACCACTAAGAAATAACTGCTATATTTAACAAATGGGTTAAAACCTATAAATATGACGATATATACATAAAAATACACACATTTAACAACAACAAAAAAGTACACAACTCTATAGCCTGCCATTCTCAAAAGAAAATCAGGAATACCCTTCAATAAGCATCCATTCCTGAACCACTTTTAATAGGTGCGTATTATTCATCTACACATGTATGCCATAATTTAACAAATCTGATCATAGTCATTAAGGTTACCATTTATTTTTTTTGTCATCATAAACAATGCCACTGTGAACACACTTGCATTCTCTGCAACCTGTCAAATTATTTCACACAAAGAATGTGTACTTTTTTTAAGGCTTCTCTATAGATAGGTAGTACTAGTCTAGACTAAAATCAAAACCATATGGGAGTTCCCATTTCCACACATTCTGTCAACATGACTGTTTTTAATCTCTGCCATTCCAATGAAAGAAGTGTCTTATTTAACTTGCAATTTTTTTTATCACTATTGAAATAACGTTTCATGGTCACTTCATTTATGAACATCCAAGTCATATGCTATGCCAGTATTGTTAAAACTAGGAATACAGTCTTTTTTATTTATTGAAAAAGTTTTTTATTAAGATAACTGCCCTTCTGGGGTTCCTGGGTGGCTCAATCAGTTGAGCGTCCAACTCAGCTCATGGTCTCATGGTTCGGAGTTCAAGCCCCATATCGGGCTCGCTGCTGTCAGCACAGAGTCTGCTTCAGATCCTCAGTCTCTCTCTCTCTCTCTCTCTCAAAAATAAATGAACATTAAAATAAATAATAAAAAGATAACTGCCTTTCTGTCAAATGTAATGTAACCTTTTTCAGTTTTTTGTTTTCCTTTTAATTCTGTCTATTGCTACATATGACTTACATGGCCAAACCTAGAGATCTTGTTTATACTGCCTGCCTTAGTGTTATGTTTGGAATCCTTTCCCATCCCAAAATTAAATAAATATTTTCTATTTTCTTCAGTTATTTTTTAACATTAAATTTTTTTATTCTACCTCTCTAAGATATAAGGCATAAATCTAACTTTAGTTTCTTCCTCCATATGTTTTGTCAATTGTCCCCACATCAGTTTCTCCTCTGATTTGAAACAATTTTATGACAGAGGTAAATTTTTTTATATATACTTGAACGTTGCTCAATATTTGGAATATTTTATACCCATATCAAATTGTTTTAATAATTATGGGTATAGAACATTTTAATTTTGCTCAAATATCCCTGCATTATTATTTTTCATTATTCTCACTTCTATTTTAAATCATTATAAAGTTTAAAAACCCACAGTTCAACTGAAGTTACATTATACTGTACATTATTTTGAAGAAAACTGGTATTTTTACAACACTGTCTTCTACTTCCACTATGGGAATACAGCATGCCCTCCATTCATTTACGTCATCTTGTCATCAGCTACACTGATAGTTTTCTTCACACTGATCTGTATTTTTTAAGCTTATCAAGATATTTTATTTTAATTAAAATTTCGGTAGTGAACGTATATTTTTTCCCCATTACATTTTCTTAGGTGTTTCTGGTATTTAGGAAGGATATTAATTTTGATTTTTTTGTTTGTTTGTTTACAAGTGTCAACTTCAGTGAATTATTCTCATAGTTTCTTAGCTGATCCTCTTGAATTTTCCTGCTACTACCATTAGCTAATAATGGCAACTCTTAGCTCCCACTGGTACGGCTTGGTTTGTATGTTTATTTTAGTGCTTACTGCAAGCCTGACACTCTGCTAAGCACTTTACTGACACTCACATTTAACCCTTAGAAGAATCCTATGAGGCAGATATGAACATCTCCTACAGAGGAAACAGAATTAGAAACTGCATCACTTACCCATATTCCCAAGCTATTAAAGTGGTAGTTAAATGCTAATATGGTTGTCTAACACAGACATTTTGACCTGTACTAAAAGCCCATGAAATGTTTACTATTATTGTCAAGAAACATGGGCAAAAATATCCTCACTCCATTTCTCTTAAGGCAGGTGTCTTGAATGATGGATGGCCAGGGTTGTCTGTTGTGAATATCAATTAATGTTCTTTTTCTTTTTCTTTTTTTTTTAAGATTTTGAGAGGGTCATTTCAAAACAGGGGCAAAACATCTTTTTTAGCTAAGTGTCTCAGGCACTCCAAACTTCAAAATTCAAACTACAAATTGTTTCTTAACAATAAGTTATAGTACAGGCTATGATAACTTTTCTTCCTTTGCAGTATGTACATCTATGATTTTAATTTTCTCATCCACTGCATTAGTTGGAACTCACAGAATCCAAGTTTCTGCCTTCCCCACAAGCTACTGGGCACAGGAGAAGAAAACCACTAGACTGAAGATGTTTCCAGCACTCTACATTAAAAATCACCAACCTGAAATGGGTCCTCAGTAATATCTACCAACACAGTGTCTGGCTTTTTTTCCTACCCTTATCTCCTCTTCAGGCCCTTTCTCACTGAACAAACTCTAGCTAATCTCATCTATCCTTGGCATTTAGTATTTCCAGCTGGGATCTCTTTTCTGGGCTTTACACCTGTGTAACCAATAAACTGCCGCACAACTTCACCTGGTTGTCTCACAGATTCTTATATTCCACATGCCCAAACTGTACTCACCTTGCATCTTTCTTAGTGCTCCCCACCCCCAGTGGGGGCCACCAGATCTCAGGTGCTGACTGCTCTTCCCTCACCATCAGTTATCCTACTGACTCGATCTCACAAACACCTCTCAGTTACTTCTACCATTCCCCATTACCACTGTCACTGAGCTGATGTAGGCATAATCACTTCTTGTATGGATCACTACAAAAGCTGTCTAAACTTATTTCCCAAGCTCCAGGCTTGACCCTCTCAGAGCCACTTCTCCACACTGCAACCTTCCCATGTGCTCTTTTTTCTCCCTTCACCATCCCCTTCTCTAATGCATTCCTACACACACTTCAAGTACCAATTATTAAAAAGGTAAGATACCAATTTCTCTACCAATTTCTGACTACCCAAGACTGAGCTTTCGCTGCTGTGTTCCCAGAACCACATGTAATTGTTCTATCAGAAGTACTCCTCATAGCACTTAACTTTCTTATGCCTGTAAAGTGGGGACTCTTGTGAATGTTTTCACTCACACCGGTACAATACCTGGCACACACGAGAATGCACTGTTTTTCATTCACTTCAAGAAGAACTGAATTGTATAACATTCAGTTATACAATGTTAGGTGACAGGGATAGACAATGGAGCCTCAATCCTTTTTCTAACTTGTATGGGAAGGCCTGAAAGGTTTCAACATTAAATATGACTCTTCTGAAATGGTATCAATCATATTCATAAGGTAATATTCTATGAGTATTCTAAGAATATTCTATATTCTTTTATCATGTTAAAAAAGTCTGCTTTTATGCCTAGTTTACCAAAGTTCTATTTATAAAAGGATGCTGGTTCTATTTTAAATATCTAATAGACAGGTACAGAGATAACTCTACAGATTTTGACACAAAGAATTAATTATAGATGTCCTGATACTAACCTATTTACCCATGCAATCTTGGAATAAACTGTTACTTTAACACACTACTGAAAATTTTCATAGCCATATTCATAACAGATTGTTTTATAGTTTTCTACATTGGGTTAGGTTTTGCCATCTCTGTTTTCCCTTCCATCTTCATCAGTATCCTAGAACAGTTTAATACATTTTTGGAAGTGGTAAAAATCCAACTTTTTCCATTTTTTCCATAGTTATTAGCCTATTAAAACTTTCTGCTTGTGTGAAGTTTGTAATTTTTGCTTTCATAGAAATCAACCATCACATCCAAGTTTTTTAATTTTGTAAATATAGTATCTGTACTTATACCAACATATTATACTTTTTAAATCCCCTTCATTCTTATGATACATTCTTTCTTATACCTAATGGAATGTATGTTTTTCTTTTCCAGATTTGCCACTTTTTGAACTGTATATATAACCTTTCAAAGAAGTCTTGCATTTATTTTCAAATACTGCTACAGTATTATAGTTCTTTTTCCTATTTCATTAATTTCTTTTTATCTTTAAATCCTTTTTTCTGCTTTTCTTATACTCTACCAGTTTGTAGAGCCAAGTGATCAGACAGTAATTAGATATGCATATTTATACATATTAATATAACTTTAACCTATACACACACACACACACACACACACACACACACGCATATATATACACACACATACATAGTTACCATTCATTTGGCACTAACTTTGGACCCAGTTCTAAGTGTTTTTACATGTATTCTCTCAACGTCTCCTTACCATGCAAAAAGGCAAGTAAAACTGCTCTTATTTTAGACAAAGACATTGAGGCTTAAAAAGGTTAGATAACTCTGCCTAATATCCAAATTGGGAAAATAACTGACCCCAAATCTGTCAGATTCCAGAGCGCTGTTTTTAATTACCATTACATAAGACCATGATTTTACCTCTCAGTATAGAACTGGTTACACCCTGTAAGTTTTGGTTTACAACAATGTCAATGTCGTTCTTCTAAATAAAGTATGGCTGCAGTTTTACTCTTTTTTTTCTGAAACAAGTAAATTTGAGAGCATAATTATGAATTTCCAAGGTTTCTTTTTAAAGCCTTGAATTACTGGAGTGCCTGGGTGGCTCAACTGGCTGAGCACCCAACTCTTGATTTCAGCTCAGGTCATGATCTCACGGGGGTTCATGGGTTCAAGCCCTGCGTCAGGCTCTGCGCTGATAGCACAGAGCCTGCTTGGGATTCTGTCTCTCCCTCTCTGCCCCTCCCCAACTCGTACTCTTCCTCTCTCTCTCAAAAAAAAAAAAAAAAAAAAACAACTTTAAAAACCTTGAATTATTAACATATACAGTTTTATAGCAACTGAGGTCAGAAAAAATGGCTTGTATAATTTCTAACTTTTGGAAATTTATCAAAATTTTCCTTGTGCATCATCAATACATCTTGAAAGTAAAGGTTTTTAAGTTACTGGCTGTTTTAGCTTTTCATAGGGCATTTTGGACAGACTCTTAGGCTATTTTGAAGACTTGGTGATGTTTGCAGAAGCACAAAACCTAAATTCAAGGAGATAAGCCTATGACTTCTTTCAGTGTCAACTCCTTGCTTACCTTCCAGATCTCTTATACTCTTTTTTGTAGGACCTTTCCAGAGATGGTGATCTTCGGCTGTCCCGGTGCCTGTGTCTCTCCCGTTCCCGCTCTCTTAAAGGAATTAATACACAGAGCTGTTTTCAACAGAAAGACTCAAAAACACCATCTCTTTTCACTGAATAAATTCATCTTCTAAATAAATGGACCTCACCTAAGAATTTTTCTGGCACTATTCTCAATGGGACATTTTTATTCATCATTTATTAAAGGATAACAGAGGTTTTTTTCTTTACAGAAGTTAACTAACTTGGACATTTTTTGTTGTTTTCTTTGAAGAAAGAAGTCATACTTGATGCTAAGCAACAAGGGGATTTATCATAATCTTCTCTCCAGACCTTCCAAGCAGCCAATTCTTTTATGTAACCTATAGGTAAAACTTTAAAGGACTCTACTACCTAGTGATTGCTAGAAAATTCTAAATTTCATCCATCAAATAAATGTAAATTAAAGCTTTTATAGTAAAAATTAAGCTAAGGTTCTAAACTCTGGGGGCGCCCGAGTGGCTCAGTAGGTTAAGCATCTGACTTCGGCTCAGGTCATGATCTTGCAGTTTGTGAGTTGGAGCCCCACATCGGGATCTCTGCTGTCAGCACAGATCCCACTTTGGATCCTCTGTCTCCTTCTCTCTCTGCCCCTCCCCCACACGTGTTATATCTCTCGCTCAAAAATAAATAAAAACATTAAAAAAAAAGGCCTGAGTTATAGTTCTAGGTATCATTCATTAACTGCCATGAGACTGTAAGTCACTTTACCTTTAAATAGTGTTTTAATCTGAAAACAACTCTAAATAGAGACACAGTTTACACAATGTAAAATAAAATAGGGGATTTTAAAACCTTTCAATGTAAAACGGGAATTTAGTAATAACAATAATAATGTCTGAGTCTATTTAATAAGTACAATGAAGATCTTGAACAAAACTGGAACTCTAGTGTGTGTCAATCACAACTAAGTCTAAGGGAAATAACCACCCCATTTCAGCATGTAAAAAAAATGTATTAGCCTGAGTCCAGCAAGAAGACTATAAAAATGTCTGAAATCAAAAATATCCCCCAACCTATAGCCAAATAGAAGAAATATAAATACACTGAAAATCAAAACTTACAAAACTGATAGAAAAATGTAACTGTTTAGATATTAAAACAGGAAATGTTTTTTCACTTAAAGGTCACTCCCTCCTCAAGAAAGATTCCACTGAATGATACTTTTACCATATACATAAGCCTCAGGGACACACCAGCTGTCTAAAATAAAGTGGCCAGAGCTTGGGATTCTACATTCTTTATCTGATACACTTCTAAAATTACAGTTTACTGGGGCGCCTGGCAGGCTCAGTGCATAGAGTATACAACTCTTGATCTCTGGGTTGTAAGTTTAAGCCCCACAGTGCATGCAGAGGTCACTTAAAAAATAAATTAAAAAAATTACAGTTTACTTTTAAGCAGTAAAATCCCAACTAGTGAGTGGTAACACACAACAGATATGTGTACTGATGGCAGATGAGAATAATTGCCAATAATAATAATTTCCAAATCAAACTCTATTGAAAGGACACTCTTGATTTTTGTTTGTATTTTAACATCTAGGCAATAGAATTTTGCATTTGAGAATGACACTTCTGATAATGACTGCTACCTCTGAGTTGGTATGAACTGAAAAGGCCAATTTGGTTACAAACCACATTAGTTAACACTATGTAATGAACCCATTTAGAGCAAGAAAAACAATGTTTGGGTTACTCTTCCAAAGACTCTTCCTTAGCTGCAGGCACTGAGATATATAAGGTATATAATACTAGCTCTCTGATGGCTACACACTGTACTCAACAGGCCAGCTACGGGGATTGTTGTGCTCTAACACCACTCAGTTATAGGAAGCCATTGCACCAGTCCCACCACACTGCAAAACAGCGTGCTCAGTGCACTGCATCTATGGCTGTTTCTTTTCCCATTCCCCATAGTAATTTTGATCTTTCATAATAACAAATACATAGATCCACTTCTTCACAAACTTCCTCTAAAAACAGTTTGTCCTAAAACAATCTGGTAATTACTATTCAAGCACATTTTGGAGGAGAAGAAAAAGAAGAAAGATGGAATCTGAAAAAGGATGGACTGACTTATCCTAAGGAATAAGGGGACAAGTAGCCAGAGGACAGACTATAGAATATGAATAAACTCAACACAATTTAATGCACAGATTTGTGAAGTTTTGGTTTTCTCCAATATACTTCTAGCAGTTACACTGGAACTTCACACACCCCATTTTTATTTCACAAAAACATTCCATATAAGACAGGTGACTGGCACTCTACGTAAGACCTCAAAGGGAGCCGATTATAATGTGGCCATGACACTGGGGCAGCTCCAGGACAAACACCCCCAAGGATGTTACAAAACAACTCCAACATAAATAAAGGCCATTTAGAAAGATGAGCTAACTGCCTAAATAGGTCCTTCACAGTAAAGGAGTTATGGTTTAGGATAACGAAGATTGGTGGTAATTCTCAGCACTTAATTTCACTTACTGATAGAGATCCTCAGTTGACAGGACATGAATTTCTTTAAACAAATACATAGCCCCAAATTAAAATCTGATGCAAGAATTTTTTTATGGAAGAATTTTACAGAATGTTTTACAGCAGAACCCTAAAAACTCCTTTAAGTGCAGCACCCCAAAAAGGAAAAAAAGTGCCTTCTAGAATGCTAAAGTTTGCAACAAAGTGTCTCCCCAGAAAAAGGATTATCATCATTGTAAGGTTTACAGAAAACTATTAACAAACACTTTTCAGATCAGATTTTCGCCACAAAATTATAAAATAAACTATCACAGCCTCTGCTAATTAACCCATCACAGAATAATTAAGGACAAAATTGACCAGAGACATAACTCATGCTGAAAATATTTTTTAAAGTCCACCAACTTCAGTCAGCTCTGGCCCACCAGAAATCAGTCATCCCTGCAGGAAGCAAGTTCCCTTCCATCTTCCACTGGGCGTCAGGGAGAGGACACAACACATTTTCTTTCCAACCCTCCAAGCATTAGTAACTTCCTTCAGGACTGAGAATGACCACCACCACTTACTGGCAAAATGTTCAGTCAGAATCAAGCCAACAGCCATGAGAAAAACATGGAAACCAAGAAGCAAAGTGATGCCACAGATTAGCACAGAAGTGCCACAGGACAATGAAGGTAAACACACCTTATGGGACAGAAAGAGAAGCACCACTACTAGCTCCACCTCTGGAAAACTCCAACGATACAAAGAGTTTGCCAAAGGTACAAATTAATTGGTACGATCGTTATCTACAAAAAATATGTAGATTTGTATTTTCCATCTACACCAATAGTTCTTAGAGTTTTGAAGAAATAGATTCACACCACCTCGAGATTCTGCTGTAAGCTACCAATTTAATTACAGAAAAACATGCATACATATAAAATGCTGCATATTAATTTCAGAACATTTCTACAAACCCATCTATGAATCTCAGTTTAGAAATGCCTGCTGGAGGGGCACCTGGGTGGCTCAGGAGGTTAAACATCCAACTTCGGCTCAGGTCATGGTCTCACAGTTCATGGGTTCAGGCCCCACATCAGGCTCTGTGCTGACAACATAGAGCCTGGAGCCTACTATGAATTATGTGTCTCCCTCTCTCCCCCTCTGCCGCTCATGCTCTGTCTCTGTCTCTCAAAAATAAATAAACATAAAAAAAATTTTAAACAAAAAAAGAAGTATCTGCTGGAAACCTTACTTCCTTATATATGTACATATTTGGTCTTTTGGGGAAAAAAAAACATGTAATCTGGAATAAAACGGTATTTTTAAAATATAACTTTCTTCAGTATGAATACACTTCAATGCAACAAAACAGGTTAAAAGCTATTTTGAAAACTTTGATGTGTAACCAATGTCATTGCATTTTACAAGGAAACAAAGCAAGAAGGCAATTGCGTACAATAAACTCCCACTTACCCTAAAAACCAGAAAGCAAGTTCTGCTTCACTACTTTGATTCCTAATTGATAACATACACAGGTCAATTCCAAAAGAACTCAGGTGCTGTAAGCTGACACGGTGATCATACAACAAAAGTAAATACGATAATGCAAAAAACATGCGAAAAATCTAATGAACTTTCATTAGATCACCATTAAAATGTCAGCTGTATTATACAGCGTAATCAGCTTACACTCATTGAAATGAGTTTACATTAATTTTGAAATGCTTTTCAAAAGTGGCTTTTTCTGACATGTCAGTTGTCTGTCCCTCTTTAAAACAGCCCATAGCATGTATTCTTCCCTTTATAAATCAAAATGCACTGTTGAACTTTTTTGGTCTGGTTTGCGGAATACAAATGGCCCGTGTCTGGACCTCTGCAGTTCATTAAAAACACACGTTGTTTGTGCTTTACCTGCTCCGCTCATAGCTCCGGTGACGCGACGGCGTCCTCCCTCGGTCATAATCTGATCTGTAGCGGCTATCTTGTCTTCTTCTGTCAGGACTTCGGCCTCGTTCCCGCCTATCTAGGGACCGATGCCGCTCACCTCGCCCGTGACTGTGATCCCGGTGCCTGTGATCCTCGTAGTGCTTGAGCCTTTCTGGGGACCTTCTCTCACTGGGAGCCTTTGGGAGTGGGTATGGAGGGAGGTGCCTAAAATGAGGACTATTGCTGTTATTAGCACTGGGTGGGAAAGAACTGGGGTTGTTCTGGAAGCTGTTAAAATTGGGAGGTGGGAAATTATGGTGTGAGTATCCTGGAGGGTACTGATAATTGACCTGCTGTGGCATGACTGGAGGTGGTGGGGGATGGGGCATGGAAGGAGGGGGCATCATGAAGGGGAAAGTGCCTTGTCCTGGAGGTGCTCCAGGGACTGGGGGGTTATTAGGACAGGGCATCGGAGGCGGCATAGGAGGAAAACAGGGAGGCACTGGGAAGGGGGGCCTCATCTGGTGGTTGGGGAAGGGGGGTCGTATAGGGCAGGGGGGAAGAGGGCCTTGCGCTGATGGAGGCATGGGTGGAGGGAAGGGTACAAAGTCTGGTCGTGGAGGGAGAAAACTGGGAGCTGGAGAGTTCGAGAATGTGGTGGAAGGGGCACTTGGAGGTTCGTATTGATATTGCACAGGAGGCTGCTGAGGGTGAAGTAGTCTCAGATTTTGGGGCCTGAAGGCTGGGGCTGAGGGTCTGGCTCCATGTCCTCCTCGCCCTCGGGGACACCCTCGTCCTGGGTGGAACGACATTCTATGACTTTGTGGGAGGAAAGAAAAAGAGAAAAGGGAAAAAGAACTAAAAACTCACCATAAGCTGGGTTTCACAATGCCTGATCATCTTCAAGAGCAACTGACAGACCCCTTCAGCCACAGGAATATTCCACCCATCTAACGTTGAGTTCTCTGTAACACCTAAGACTCCTCAAGGCCAATACACTCCTCTTCCCCTGTCTCAGTCCCTGGACTCTGTCACTCCCTAAAGCTGTTCCTCGAGAATGACCAACTCAACATCCCATTGTTTAAACGTTTGCCATTATGTCCTCGCTCAGGCTCCCCAAAAGTGTGAACTTTGCCATGTCATCCCACCCACACACCCCACATTTTCTCCACCTGCACCAGTATCTCCCTGTCTTCACCTTCCTCCACACTCAGCAGAGACTCTGCAAATTCAACATAACATGTCCCAAAAGGAATTAATGACCTTCCCCGCCAAGACAATACCACTGGCTCCCGTTTCAGTGTTGCCTATCTCAATAGATAATAACATGTATTGTTCCTCAAGTCATACACCAGGGAATTATCTGACAACTTCTCCTCCCTTATCCCCCTTAGCCAAAAATTTATTTTAAATTCCCATCACTTCTACTTCATAAATACTTCCGGAGTTCATCCACTTCACATCATTGTTTCTCCCCTGGCTACAATAATAACGCCACTGCTGGCCTTTCTACAATCACTATTACCAACCTACCAGGGCTTTGTCAGGCTCCCTGCTCTCACACTCTGTGCTTCTTCTTGGCAGCTCCTACAGTAATTCCAATTCACAATTAATTCCACCTTTCATGTTTGCCTGCACCTCAGAACTGTAAGTTCTATCAGGGCAGTCTGGGTTCCTAACTATGTACATGGCCCTCAGGAACACATTTCTTCCTCTCCCCACATATATAAATCCTTCCCACTCTCAGGGCCCAGTGCCAGTGTTTCTCTTCTTCTCTCTGTTCTTCCAAAACCCCTGCCATGACTGTCACACTACTCACCACGTATTGCCTTGCATCATGACGTACTGTCTGGATACGTCACATCTTCCACAGAGAATATAAACTCTAGAGAACAGAACAGAAAGAATAGGGAGAACAGAAAGAATAAAACAGAACAGAGAGAACAGAAAGAATAAAACACACATGAAAATGTTTCCCAAACTGCTAATGTCTGCAATTATCTTAACATTGATTTTTGCATTCTCTAATGCACTTAGCATACTAACAAAATAACTCTGTAAACACAACAGTTATCCTTGATTTCATTCTCAACTCTTTCCACTGAAGAATTCTGTGAACATGAACGGCTTTCCAAATACTCAAGCTTCAGCAAAAGGTTTTAAAAACTAAATAAATAAATATTAAGTGCAAAGAACTTTAATGCAGAAGCATCCTCTTAAAGTCTATCTAACTAAAAGCTTTACCAATAGGCTTAAGGTAGATTTTCAAAAGGCTCACGAAAATAATTTCAGATTATATAGCAGTGCCAATCACTGTGCTTAATAACTAGTAGGCACCAAATATGGTCTGACTTATGATTATTATTCAGGCTAAGACCTTCATGATAAACCCAGGACCTACCCAGTTGATCTTGCCACCACAGGCTACTTATGGTTCACGGCCAATGGAATCAAATTCAAACTCCAAGTTTGGACCCAACTTCTTGCAGGCTTATCCTCCATTACCTTCCCTGTGAAGTGCCTATGATCCCAGATTTCCCCAGTTGCCTAACATACCAGGTGCTATCAGCCAGCTTGTTCTTTGCTCCCACTCTTCTAAAATTCCCTACTCATATTAATCTGCCCACTGAATTTTCATCTGCCTACAAATGCCACCTCTTCCGGGAAGTCTTGCCTAGTTCCCTTTAGAAAATAATCCCACTCCCCCTAGACTACCATTGCTTAGTCCATACTTAGTTCTTTTACAGCACTTACCAGAGACTGCCTCATATTATAGTCATGTGTGTACATTTCTAACTTCTCCACTAGGTTATTAGCTCCTTGAGGACATGGGTTGATTCATAAGTCATTTCTGTATCCTTCACAGCTCCTGGCAGAACATCCTGCACATAGGTGGTCAATAAATGTTTACTATCTCACCAATGGCATATGTTTCTACTTGCTACTGTACATTTCCCTTTCACATATATCCAGCACAGATTTGCATTATCAAAACCAAAGAGTGGACCTTTTCACTGATTCATACAATATTCAATGAGCCTATACATGTCACAGGCCCCACAGACTCAAAGTTGAGTAAGACACACAGCCTGCAAGACTCAAGCTCTCAATCCACTTACAAATACATTTTCCTTAAATAAAGCAATAAACAAGAGAAAAGACTTCAACACAGCGTCTAGAGGAATACAAAGGGGTGTACTGAACCTAGATGTGCGAAACAGGAACACTAACACTGTTGGACAGTGTGTAATAGTTATACTTTCAGGATTAGATCCTCATGGATGTTTCTATGGAGAGAATATCTGAAAACACTAATTATGAAACTGACACATTAAAGGCATAGTCGGACTATCTTATGGATGCAAATTTTAATTCAAAAGTCAAGGAATTCACTGCAACTGGAAAAGTAATTGTTTGCGGCGTAGGTCTACTCCTAGACTGCTTGTCTGGAAGCAGGAAAACTGAGGGAACTGCTTTGTACAGTTAACACGACCAGGAACATCAGCCTATGCTCAAAGAGTTGCAAAGTGCGCAACTACGTTATTAAGAACACCTTTCCCCCCACTTGCATCTGCAGGCCGGTCACCTTCGTCGAGCTCATCTGTAGTTGCGGTTTCCCCTGTTTGCATCTCCCGCCAGACTGTGAGCCCCACGAGGCAAGCGCTGGGCTCAGGGTCTCGCGGCACTCCGAGACCCCGGCAGCCCCGGGCCTGGACCACCGCCTGCGTTCCACAAATGAATGAAAGGTCTCATTTTTCATTTCTATTTGCGGGATTCGGGCCTAGGGTCGCTTTTTTGCCCTTAGCTGCAGAACTGAAGAGGGGCTGCACGACCATAACTCAAAGGCGCATCTCGCCCCAGCCCCGGGCTCTTAGCCGCGTTTAAACCCGGACACTCGGAAACGCTCCCTCTTCCAACACCCGCAAGTTGCCCCTTTTACCTACAAAAGGCTCTCGCGCCGCGAGGTTGCCGTCAAAGCAAAGCTAGGATTATTCTACAGCCGCCAGGACTGTAGCGCCGCCCGCGCCTCCGGAACAGGAAACCAAGGAAATTAAAAAGCAAACCGGAGAAAGCTGGACCTCTACAGAGAAAGCTTCTGGGCTGGCCACAGCGCCTTGTGCGCAGTGATTGGTCCGTCAACTACAGCGATGGATAATTAAGCCAATAGTCTTTGTAGAACCCCTCGGCGCCCGCCCCCTGTCCTCTACATCTTCCAATAAGGAACCACAACCGGGTGAGCGCGCGTTTCCACCCGGGAGTGTCTGTGAGGCCGCAGCTCCCGCTTTCGGGAGTCCTAGCCTCGGCACTGCGGCTGGCGGGGACGCTGACAGGGAAACCATGAGCGCAGACTCTGTGGGAGAGCGCGCTTGCCTCCGGCGCTACTCCAAACTCCCAGTGTGGGTCGTGGAGGATCACCAGGAGGTGAGCCGGCGACTGCTGGGTCCTGAGGCAGAATCGCGTGAGGGCCCGGGAGGCGGCGGAGCCTCGGCATCGAAGGCCGGAGATAATCGGAATTTGTTACCCGCGCGAGTTCCATTGCTGTGGGGAAAAAAACACCAAAATGACTAACTGGGAGGAACAGGCCCTGACATGTATGGTTCGCTGAGTATGCGTCGGGCAATTCATTTAACCCTCGCGATTTGCCCAGAAATCCCGCAACCAACAGCTGGTGGCGTCGGGCTTCGAACCTGCGCATTCTGACTGTAGAGTCCCTTAACCTGCTTCTTAACAGAGGCTTCCAGCTCTCCCTGGCGTCTCCAAAACAGTCCTGCCGTGTAGGTGGGAAGGTTTTAGCAAAGAATGTGGGCTGTCATCTGTGAAACGGGACCATCACCTTAGCACCCTTAGGGCCGCTGCTATTTTTGTGTGCTGGGTGTGTACATAAATCCTTTAATATGGGGTGGCCCGGGTGGCCCAGTCGGTTAAGCATCCGACTTCGGCTCAGGTCACGATCTCGGGGTTCAACCCCGCCTGGGGCTCTGTGCGGGCAGCGCTGAGCCTGGAGCCTGCTGCGGATTCTGCGTCTCGCTCCCTCTCTGGCCCTCCCCCGCTTGCGTTCTGTCTCTCGCGCGCTCTCTCTCTGTCAAAAATAAACATTAAAAAGCTTCTTTATAAATCTTCTAACACAGAGCTCTGCGTTTGTAAACACCGAAGGTATCTTCTATTTTTTTATGGCAGTGCTACTTTGGAGTAGCTAAAATGGTGCCTTTATCTGGTCTTCTGGAAGCCTATGAGGGAGGATCATGCATCTAAGACTTTTTTTTTTTTTTTTTTTTTTTTTAATTAGTAGACCTTGGGGATTATCCGGATATGAAAGAGGGAAGGAGCGGGCTCCGGATTTATGGATGGAGAAAGTTAAGAGGAGAGGCGGGAAGTTGGGTTTCCCAGGATCTAGAGATAGAGTGTACAGACCCGAGCAAAAGCCAAGCGTGGGCTAAGCGTTGCTGTCCACTTCCGGTTTAAATCTAGAGCCGCAGAGCTTGACAGACTACCTAGCCCGGCTCCACCAGCCTAAGGTGTGGAAAAGGCCAGGAGACCCAGGGTGGCTTGAACACACCCTTAATGCCAGAATGTGTCTTCATTACCCGTTTTTTTTTTTCCTGAGAGCCCATCTGTTTACCCGCTTCATCTGAGTTTGTGTTGGGGGGCAAGATGGCAGCAAGAGATGCCCATTGAAGGCCTTTGGAGGTGCAACCTGGAACTTCAAGCTGGAGAACGTTATCTAAACCCACCTAGGACGAACAGATTTTGTATTTGCCTACCGTTTAACTATTCGGTGCGCTTCGAATTCCGGGCGGCTACGTTTAGCATTGTTTCTCAGCCTGCAGCTGAGCGGATGCTCATGATTTCAGGGCCCATTCTGAATGTGTGCGTGTGTTTTTACAGGTCCTACCTTACATATACCGGGCCATTGGCTCAAAGCATCTTCCTGCCAGTAATATAAGTTTTGTGCATTTCGATTCACATCCAGACCTCCTTATTCCTGTGAATATGCCAGCTGACACTGTGTTTGACAAGGAAACACTTTTTGGGTAATACGTGATTTTTGTTAATGATTTTTTCTTTTGTTTTGTTTTTAAGTGAACTCTGCCCCTGGTGTGGGGCTCGAACTCAAGAGCCTGAGATCAAGAGTTGCATGCTCCACCAACAGCCAGCCAGGCACCCCTGTTAGAGATCTTTTATTTGCTTGAAATACAATTTGCAGATGTGATGAACTATTAAGGGAACTAGACTTTGCCGAGCTCATGTGTTTTCTTTTTCTTTTCTTTGCCTGTTTTATTTCAATTACACCAATTGTTGACTTTTTCATAAAGAGCCAGATATTAAATATTTTAGGCTTGCTGGCCATACAGTCTGCCTTGCAATTACTTATCTCTGCCCTTGTAGTATGAAAGCAACCATGGACACTATGTAACAAGTGAGTGTAGCTGTGTTCCAATAAACCTTTATTTACAAAAACAGGTAGCCTGGGGCACCTGGGTGGCTCAGTCCATTAAGCATCCAGTTTTCAGCACAGGTCATGATCTCCTGGCTTGTGGGTTCAAGCCCCACATTGCTGTCTGTACTAATAGCTCAGGGCCTAGATCCTGCCTTGGGTTCTGTGTCTCTCTGTCTCTCCTCCACTCATGTTCTCTTTCTCTCAAAATAAATAAACATTAAATTAATTAATTAAATAAAATCTGATTAAAAAAAAAAATGTGGCCCAGCCAGTGAAAGAAGTAGAAGAGACTTTAGATGTTACTTGAGCCAGTACTCCCTACCCCTCCACTTAAAAAGTCTGAATACTAAGGCACAAGATAATGTGTCTTAGACACATTATTCAATAATTAGATAGGCAACACATCTTTAACTTGTATATCCTTTCTTCCAGTATTGTCCTTCCAACCTCGCAATTTGTACCACAATCCGCAGGAAGGATTATACCTAATGTATCTATAAACATTGACTTATAAGCCTTTCGTTAGTAATAAAGTTCTCTGAAATTCTGCCACTGTTTATGTATGCATTTTGTTAGAATGTAGTCTACTCATATCAGGTAAAAAGTTACATAGCAGTAACTTTTCTTTATAATATAAAATTAAGAGATAGATGTTTATATAAATTAATTTTAGCCTACTACACTTCTTTTAGTTGACTTTTTCCAGAACCCCATTTTAGAGCACTATTTTATTTTTTTTATTTTATTTTATTTTATTTTATTTTATTTTATTTTATTTTATTTTATTTTATTTATGAGAGACAGAGTACAAGTGAGGGAGGGGCAGAGAGAGAAGGAGACACAGAATCCAAAGCAGGCTGCAGGCTCAGAGCTGTCAGCACAGACCCCTACGCAGGGCTTGAACCCACAAACCGTGAGATCATGACCTGAGCCAAAGTCAGATGCTCAACCGACTGAGCCATCCAGGTGCCCCTAGAGCACTAATTTCTAAAGAAATGTGGTAGCGCTACCATTGTTGTTAGTCTCTTTTATAAATTTAGAGATTATATATTTTAGAAATTGAAAAAAGTTATAAGTATATAGACTGTACAGTTGTAGAATAATTCTTAAACTTTTTAGTCTCAGGATTCCTGTATATTCCTAAAAATTACTGAGCTTTCTTCTAAGTGTAGGTTATATCTATTGATATTTACCGTATTTGAAATTAAAACTGAGAAATGTTTAAAGTAATTCATTCAAATTAATAGACCTGTATGTGTTAGCATAAATATGATATTTTTATGAAAAATTTATTTTTTAAAGCAAAGTATCTGGGGAGAAGAATAACAATATTTAATTTTTTTCCCATCTCTTTAATATTTGCCTTTATAAGAGACAGCTATTTCTCCTATCTCCTTCTGCATTCGATTTGTTGCCATATGTTGTTTTGGTGGAACTATATGAAGAAAATTTAGGAACAGTATTTTCATAGCTTTTTCAGATAATTATGAATATTCAGTACCATACCAAAACTTGACAAGTAGTGGTTCTTAAAGCTCAGTTCGAATATGGAAATCCAACAATTCAATTTCAAGTCTGAATAACCATTGTATGTTGATCAATCTTTCTTTCAGGAAAAATGGTGTTTTCAATTCAGTCACAAGTACTTTTCCTTGAAACAACCATGGTACCTCAAAGTATGTAGCAGAAGTACTTTTTGTGCATTTCTCATTTTACTGCACAGACTATTTAAAATGTATATTCAGGATCAAGGTTTAGTAAACTAGTAAACTGGCCTTTTTTTTTTTTTTTTTTAATACATGAAACTGGCTTTGGGAGGGGTCAGTGGTGTTTGGTAGTGAAGAATACAGTGACTACTAGTAGAGTTGATGCTGTTGCCTTGATTAATCTCAGGACATCAACCCACCATTGCTTTGCACTGTTAGTGCAAATGTCAGTATAATGAAAAAGGGAAATAAACCCTTGATGTCATTATGAAAATTGTTAAAATCTTGTTCTGGGTGAAATTACATTTGGAAAACCCACTCATGCTTTCTATTCTTTCTTTCTATTCTTTCTATTTCTATTTCTTTCATGCTTTCTATTTCTTTTCCAGAGAATTAAGTATTGAGAATTGGATTATGCCTGCGGTTTATGCTGGCCATTTTTCTCATGTTCTATGGCTTCATCCCACGTGGGCTCAGCAAATCAGAGAGGGAAAACATCACTTTTTAGTAGGCAGAGACATTTCTACCACAACCATCAGGTAATTTCATCATATTTGTGAGTGTGAAAGGGAATGAGTTCTTCTTTTATCTTACTTTGAATCCCCATAATAACTTGTAAGTTTTCTACATACAGATAGGGTCAGATTAAGCCTCAAGTATTTAAATAGTTCTCAAAACACCAGGAACCAAGCTTTCATGTCTCTGGACCTTCTTCACATATCATTTATATTTTGTTGCTAGTCAAGTTGGTTTTGAATAATATGGTCTCCATCTTCTGGAATTCTGGCTCCATTGATGACTAATTCCGTTAAATCAGTGAAATACCTTATAGATACATATATTTAATGATTTATATATTTAAGGAAATGCCATTTCCTTACAATATAACTATTGTCCACTGAATTTAACAGCACTGGAAAAGCAAAATTATCTCATTTTGGGTTTTTGTTTTTTTTGGGTTTTTTTTTGGTTTTTTTTGTAAATCCAATAACTAAAAAGTAGATTTGGAGTTTTCATTTTAGTACTATGACTAGCTTTAGTTAATTAACCTAAATTAAATTACAGCATTCTCTGACTTGAGTTACATGTGCAACTATTTTTGTTGTGTAAGCAGTTTAACCAATGTTTTATGTGTATTGCAATACTGTAATTAATCTGTAACTTGTAAAATGCATTCTGCATATGTATAACATTTTTAAGTTGCTTTTGATATTAAAATATGTTCATATAAAATTTGACAAAGCTTTGAAACACATCAGAGGAAGTTTCTGTTAAGAGAAATTATTTCCAGATACAATTTTTCTCGTAAGTGATTATTTGGTTAAAGTTTCAGCTGATATGAGCTCCAAAACACTAGCTTAAAGGGGCCCCTTGGTGGCTCATTTGATTAAGCCTCCGACTTCGGCTCAGGTCATGATCTCACAGTTCATGAGTTCAAGCCCTGCGTCAGATTCTACTGATAGCTCAGAGCCTGGAGCCTGCTTTAGATTCTGTGTCTCTTTCTCTCTGTGCCCCTTCCTCGCTCACGCTCTCTCTCTCTCTCTCTCTCTCTCTCTCTTCTCTCTCAAAAATAAATATTTTTTTTAAGTTAAAAAAAAACACACACACACTAGGTTAATTAAAGAAGATCATTTATTTCTTTCTCATATTAGAGTTTACCACATGCAGCCCAGGGCCTTTGTGGCAGTTTACCAGTTCAGCAACTCCAGTTCCTTTTATCTTTTTGCTTCATCTCTAGAGTATTGCCTTTGTCCTCATAGTCCAAGGTGGGCTTGCCACTTCCATGTTCATATGCCAGTCAGTGAGGAGAGGAGAGCAAGGTTTTATACACTTCTTTTCCATTCACAGCCTTAGGCCAGAACTTAGTCAATTGGCCACACCTGGCTGCAAGGTAGATTATGAAATCTTTACTTAACAATCTTTACTTTGGGCAGTTGTGTGCCCAGCTAAAAATTTGGGGAATGCTATTTCTGCAGAAGAACAGGAATTACAAAAAGTAGGGATAGCTCTTAGCTTTTGTTAAATATGTTCTTTGTTACATTTCTGAGTGCTTTGGAAATACTATATGAAATGTCAGCAAAGTTGTCCATTTGTCTTTAAAATAGTTTTTTCCTCTAATGCAGGGTTACAAGTACGGATCATTACTTTTTAAGTGACGGTCTTTATGTAACTGAAGACCAGCTAGAGAACCAAAAACCTTTGCAATTGGATGTGATTATGGTGAAACCTTACAAACTCTGTAACAATCAAGAAGAAAATGATGCAGTGTCTTCTGCTAAGAAGCCAAAGCTAGCACTGGAAGATGCAGAAAACACTGCCTCTACTAACTGTGGCTCTTATTCAGAAGGACTGGAAAAGGACACAGTGACACAGAAGAAGGGCCAAACTTGCCTAGAGCAGTCATGCCCATGCTTTTCTGAAAACCAAGAATGCCAGACAACAGTCAGCACTGGGGAAATTCTAGAAATTTTGAAGAAAGGGGATGCATTTGTTTTGGATATTGACTTGGATTTTTTTTCAGTCAAGAATCCCTTCAAAGAAATGTTCACTCAGGTAAACATGTGGCATTTTTAAAATGTAGATCTTGAGGATTGTATGACATTTCTCTAGATCAGGGCTCAGCAAATTTTCTGCAAACAACCAGATATTAATTACTTTATTGGGGGTCCCATATGGTCTCTATCACACATTCTTCCTTGTTGTATTTAAACGTTTTTAAATTATACATACCTTTTTTTTTTAATTGAAGTTTATATGTACCTTTCTTAACTTGAAGGCCATACAAAAACAGGTTGTGAGCTGCAGGTTGCAAATCCCTGCTCTAGATAGTATTTATTTTGTATTTATTGAGGTAATACGTACATGGGTAGTTGAAAAAACTAAAATCATATAGTGTAAGAAAATATATACATTAAAGAATGTCACTTTCTCACCCCATCCCCATTTCCTCAGTTTCTTACCTCAGAAAGAAACATCACCAGTTTCTTGGTGTATCTTTCCAGAGATATTCTATACATGTAAAGAAAGCCCTGTGTGACAGATTTTTCACTGAAAAATCTGAATCAGGTGCCTGATCACACATGTACTATTTGCAGCTAATGATTCAGGCCTCCAATCCGTAGGGTACCTCATCAGATCTTAAATGCAAATCACCAGACAATATTAGTATGCACAGATCTGAGATAGAACTAGGCATTTAAGAAACTGGTAAATTCATGATCCAAATGAGCATTCCTAGGTGCATTTTATGGGCACAACTGCTTACTTCAACATTTGGGAGGTTATTCAGACCTATTTCAGTGATTCAGATCAACTGTATTCTTTCTACCCAAATTCAGTGTTTGATTATAACAACGATGCTGCACCTTACAATCATAATATGTACGTATAAGAAGCCATGGTGGTTATCTAAGTTATTGAAGACCTCTAAGTAGGTAATGATTAAAAATAGGTAAGATTTGAGGATTTAGTGTAATCTGGAACAAGAATGGGGGACCTAGAGTATTTTCCCAACTTGTAAATAAGGGAGAAAAATCGCTATTTCTTTCTGCTGTTGTATGTGGAGCCAGTGACTATAACCACAAGTTCTTAGAATTATGAAATGACCTTAGAGCTATTTAGAAAACTTGAAGAATAGGCGTGTCTGAAAGCTGAAGAAACTGACTTTAGGAATTTATTTTACAAATATACTCATCAGATATTTTTAATGAAAATTTCTAAAAAGTTACATAAGGAACTTAATGGCAGGTATTCCTTTTCCAGTACTATCAGGAAACCTGGGTAGTGGAGATTTTTGTATCCTTTATACCATTTGGTACTATGGAACTTTTGGAAAAGAGCATGTAGTATACTTTATAATTTAATAGACTTTTTTTTAATGTAGTTAAAGTCACTTGTTTACCTTTTTAAAGAGCATGTGCAGAAGTCCAGAGTGAGTTAAGTTCTGTTTGTTGCTTCTGCTTATCGCTTCTTGGGAAAGTTACTTAACCTTTCTGACCCACAGTTCAAGTATAAAATCAAAATAATCACACCCAAGTCACAGGATTATTACAATGAGGGTAATGGCACAACATTGTGCTTTGTGAACTTCAGCTCTTGCATATAATTTCTTCACAACAATACTCCTAAATGGGATTTTGGGGCCAGATATACCCATGTATAATGGGGCTATTTAGTGTGCTGAATGAAGAGAGACACTCTCCTGCAAAGTCAGTGCTTAGAAAGTATCCTTCTTCCATTGTAACTGCCTCCCCTATCACCTTTGAACTTCAGGGTTCTCTTTTGCAGCTAGGGAAAGGGCTGCAAAGTGAACATAGAGCGTTCTTTTGTTATTCAGGACATGTATATTTCCTGTAAATAGCGAAAATCTGTTTAGATCCTAAGATGTACCAATTTATAGAGTAGAATATTATTAAAAATCTTCTTTCATATCAAGTCTTTTCCATAGCTATTTCATACATTCTTGTCAGTATAGAAATGACAGTGTTTATAATGATATCTGAACTATACATTTGCTGGATTTTCACAGACTGATTTTTAAATAATTATCTGTCTTCCTAATATCACAGCCATTTTTACTTAAAGAA
Source organism: Felis catus (assembly GCF_018350175.1). NCBI lineage: Eukaryota > Metazoa > Chordata > Mammalia > Carnivora > Felidae > Felis > Felis catus. Next base: position 213,891,078 of record NC_058368.1, on the reverse strand, counting down.
TATCATCAAAAAAATTAGGTTTTTTCCCCTACTATATGGGTTTTTGTTTTGTTTTCCAGGAAGAATACAAAATCTTACAAGAGTTGTACCAATTTAAAAAGCCTGATACCAACCTGACCGAGGTATCCTTCATTTGTTTCTTTTGCGTTTTGTCTGTTACATATCTAATAATATCTTATAGCCCATTAGAGTGCTCTCGGACATCTCACCAGAATCTTTGTGTGTTTATTGGGTAAACCCATGGTTAGTACTTACAAGTCATGGTTTAACTAATTGAACTGATATTTTCATTGTAATGGAATTTCACTTTTTCAAAGAAAAATTATAATCTTGGCTTTTCAATGTGCTTGAAGGAAGATTTGGTAGATTGTGTTGATACTCGAATTCATCAGTTAGAAGATTTAGAAGCTGCTTTTGCTGATTTGTGTGATGGTGATGATGAAGAAACTGTACAGAAATGGGCTTCAAACCCTGGGTAAGACCTTGAAACATTTTTTCCCCAACTTTATTTCAGTCCTAGATATATTGTTAAGTTTGCTAGATAAATTACTTTTTAAAAATTAGTATTAAATGCCAACACAAGGATGCTGGCTGGCTCAGTTTCTAGAGCATGTGATGCTTGATCTCAGGGTTGTGAGTTGGAGCCCCACATCGGGTGTAGTGCTTACTTAAAAATAGTATCTTAAAAATGCCAACACAAATTTACTAGCAATAGTTAGCCTTTACTAGGTGCTATCTATATGCCCAGTTGTAAGATTTTTTTCTTGCATTTACCTCATTTATTCCTTCTAACAATCTTAAGACTTTGTGTTCATTTTATAGGTGAGGAAGCTAAGACACAGAGGTTTAAGTTGCTCTGAGTCCCATAGTAAGTGGGTATGCTTTTAATCATTGTGCAGTAGCTGCCCCTATAAGATGTGATGCTGGGTCTTACAGAAGATTAATGATTTGTAAGACAGCCCCCATTCAAAGGAGAGTAAGAAAAAAAAATTATCAATAAAAAAGTAAATTACTAGATTAGTAAATTAAAATGTGAAAATTTGCTTCCTTTTAAGGATAACCCAATATGAGTAAAAGGTCAAAACTGCCCATCATATGAGGAAGCACGATTTGAAAGCTGGATTCTTCATCAGGTCATCTATTTGGCCAATTGTCTCAGCATTAACATTACCTTGAAAACGTGAAGAGAAAGTTCTTTTCGTGTGATCATTTGTCGATTTATAGGGTGGGGTGAAGAGTGCCTTTAGTGTTAAAAAGCAAGTTTGAAAAAATGTTGACATAAATAGTGTACTTTTCTTGGAACTAATTCTGTTTTTTTCTAGTGAAGTGTAGTTGACGTACAATATTATATTAGTCTCAGGTATACAACATAATGAATCGACAATTCGATATATTCTACAGTGCTCACCACAATAAATGTGGTTACCACCTGTTACTATACAATATTATTATACCATTTACTGTATTCCCTATGCTTTAGTTTTTATTCCTGTGACTTATTTTTATAACTGGAAATTTGGACCTCTTAATCCCCTCACCTGTTTCACCTGTCTCCCCACCCCCTCTGGCAGCCACTGGTTCTCTGTATTTATGAGTCTGTTTCTGTTTTTGTTTGTTCATTTGTCCTGCTTTAGATTGCACAAGTGAAATCATGTGGTACTTATCAAACTTACTTCACTGAGCATGATACTCTAGGTTCATCCATGTTGTCATAAATATTAAGATTTCATTCTTTTTTTATGTCTGGGTAATATTCCATTGTATACATAGACATGTGTATGTGCATATATCTGTCTTACATTTTCTTTATTCATTTGTCTATCGATGGACACTTGGGTTGCTTTCATATCTTGACTATAACAAATAATACTGCAGTAACAATAGGAGTGGATATATCTTTTCAAATTAGTGTTTGTTTTCTTTGAATAAATACCAAGTAGTGGAATTACTGGATCATATGGTATTTCTATTTTTAATTTTTTGAGGAACCTCCATACTGTTTTCCATAGTGGCTGTACCAGTTTACATTTTTACAGACAGTGCACAAAGGCTTCCTTTTCTCCACATCCTCACCGACACTTGTTCTTTTCTTGTTCTTTGATACTAGCCATTCTGACTTATGTGAGGTAATTTCTTACTGTGGTGTTGGTTTGCATTTCCTTAATGATTAGTGATGTTGAGTCTTTGAAATAATTCTTTAAATCATATAGACTCAACAAAAAGCCTGAAAACTAAAATGGAACCATCAGACATCAACTTTTTTGTCCCCATGAGCATAGGAAGACCAGAACTAGCTTATTTTCAAATTGATCTCTCACAGATTATTCTCCACAGTGTAAATGTAAGAAATCAGTCATAAGATACCAACATAAATTAGAAAGTTAGAATCATAGTACTTTGGGCCACTAAGGCTTATTATGTCATTGTTATTGGTAATAATTCATCAGATTTCTAGAAGAATACATAGGAAACTGGAATAGAGGTTGCCTCTGGAGAGAGGAATTGTATGGCTAATAGATGAAGTTATGAGGGAGAAATATCTTTTGCTATGTGTATGTATTACCTATTCAAAATATTCAGTGTAATTTTTGTTTCAAATATTGAGAAACCTCCCTGAAATACAAACATTATAAAACTTTATTATCTCTAAAAGAAGAGTAGTATGGAATAAAAACCATAATTGTATTCATCACATCAATAAATATTGACCAGGCACTTTAACATCAGTTAATGCTCTTCTTCTTCAGTATAGGGAACTCATTCAAAAAATGATTCCCTCCTTCTTGAAATTATGATGGAAGAGGGAGATCTAGAAATATCTCACAGAACATGATTCTTCCTAGAAATATTGAAAAGTACCTACTATTTTGTGAATTTGTGATGTCTCAAGCTGAGTTTAAAACTTAAAATAGCATGAAAGCCTTGGAGTCCTGGATCTAGCCTATAGATGGGGCCACTTTCACTGAAACCCACTGTGCCTGGTAAGCATGCCCAGTTAACTCTTCAGCACCTGCAGAGTTCTGTCACAGAGTTGAAGAAACAATGAGGCTACAACAGAAATGAGTCCAGACCATGATTGGAATGGAGGGAAAATAGAATAGCACAAAGGAAAAGTGGGTAAGACAGCAAGAAGAATCTTCCCAAACTTACCATGCCCCTGAAGAGCCAGACCCTCAGCATGAAGGAGTCTTCACTGTTCCTTAAGAAGTACATAAAGTAGATGGAAACCAATTTGACAATAAGTTTCATATTAAAAAAATAATAATAAATGGGCAGGGGTTCCTACCCTCAGAAAGAAAAAAAAAAAAAGAATTAAATAAAGTAGGTGATTAGGGTCTAGAAGACCAGAAAGTTTTTTCATAAAAGAGTAACAGAATGAGTGGATAGATAGGTCTCCATGACCCCCTCTTTCTTTTTTCCCTCCTAGCAGTTGCATAGATATTGATGGGGAAGGCAAAATACTAGAAACATCAGTCAGGACTCCCAAAGAGTTCTATTTAAATTTAATAATGGGCACCTGGTTGGCTCAATTGGTTAAAAGTCCAACTTCTGCTCAGGTCATGATCTCGTGGTTCACGAGTTCAAGCCCCATGTCAAGCTTTGTGCCGACAGCTCAGAGCCTGGAGCCTGCTTCAGATTCTATCTCCATCTCTCTCTGCCTCTCCCCCACTTGCTTGCGTGCACTCTCTCTCTCAAAAATAAAATCATCAAAAATAAATAATAAATAAAATTTAAATGACTTAAAGGCACTAGTGTTAGTATACTAAATGGTATAGAACTTTCCCAGGTGTAATTGTGTATGTCAATAAATATATTCTTAATTTTTTTTTGAACTTTTGGGTAACTTTTTCAACACCATGTGCTCAAGGCACTTAGTTTTCTTATTGATCAAAATAATTTTAAATTACAGTAGAGCTTCTATTTTTAAAAAAGAGGAAAACTAGTTTCTTGAGTGTTAATTTTCAACGTTTAACACAATGAATACTTTTTTAGGTAAGAAAAAACAACATTTATTTCTTAATATTTTAAGATGATATTTGAATATCTTTATCTTTCATTTCTCAATCATGTGAAATGTATTGTTAAAGATATACTTTAAATGTTACTTATCTATCATTTGCTTCTGTAATTTTAGTTGAGGTGGTGTGATGTTTAATTGAGGGGTGGCTTTTTTCCAGAATGGAATCACTAATTCCACTTGTACAGAGTTTGAAAAAACGGATGGAAGTACCAGACTATGAAATGGTAAATATATTGCAGTATAAAATTGACCCTTTAGAAAGACATTTTTCTGGGTAGAAAAAGTACTTTTTATTTAAGTGGTTTGCTTTTATTTGTGTACCAGGGAAGTGTAAATGAATTATTTTTAAAAAATGAGAAGAAATGAAAAAATACACACTTCTTAGAAGTCAGAACATTGGAAAAGTTTTCCAAAAAAATAAGCTTTCTAAAGGTATCCCTTCTTTATTGATTCATTTTTATACTCCCTTCCTCCTTCTTTCTTTCCTCCCTCTAAAAACTTTCCTGATTATAAAAACCAAGCAGAAAGATAAAAGAAGGTGTTCTGACAAGTACATCTCAGCCGTATCAGCTGTATTGCTGACTTTGCCAACAGTGACCTGAAAGCTATGGCAAAAGTGAATACTTCTAATGATAATTTCTTTTATTTTTATATCATTTTTCAGTATTTGAGGCATACTATTTCCTATTTGAAGTTCAAGTGCCTTTTCTCAGATTTTGTGCTAAAACTAAGACCTATAAGTCTTCTTTTACTCCTGCTGCTGCTTTTACTTCCAATAAATTGTTTTGTTCTAGTGTTTTATTTAGTTATGGAATACAATTAAACCACCTTACTTGAACTGAAGTTTATGTATTGATTTAATGCCAACTTTATAAGAATAAAAAATATTAGCAAAAGAATATTTTGCTTAAATTGGAGCTAGTCCAGACGCCTTAGTCCACCCGTTTTTTCATGGCAGTTATTAAGAGTGATAGAGTTAGAAGATCCTTAGGATTTAAAAATGTTTTGAGTTCACATGACATTATTGAATGTGCCTTCATGCAGGTCTGCTATAATCATTACATCTGGATTTTCCACTGGTTGGGAGTGGTTTGTACATTGTTTGTTGAAAGACAGAAGGGATGGCATGGGCTTGGTTGCAGATAATGTAATCAAATATGATGTGCCTATAGCTGCAGGGTTGGAACACTAAAAGTGTTTTGATCAGTTCAGTAGAAAAGAACATTCATATCATTTTACTACGAGGATTATTCCTAGTTAAATTTTTTATGTGTATTCAGAACCTCCAATAAAATATCAGATTAATGGTTTTTTTCCATGCTTTGCACTTATATACAGTAGGCAAAACAGTGACATACTTGAGTTCCAATTTTCAAAACTTCAAGCAAAAGCTATAAAATGTTAGCCTGTGAGCCACTTCTAGCTTTCAGGCACAGTTTAGTGCTATGAGACTGGAACATCAGTCATTTACATTTAAGACACATAAATGTATGTCAGTACTATTTGATTGTACATAAAGGATATATAAGGAACTGGTGACAGGAGGAAAACTCTCCCTTGTATCCTCTTAAAACTTTGAATATAGCAGTACATGCATGTATTTTAAAAATAATATGTTGAAAGAAAAGGTAAAACCAGAATATTATGTACAATTTTATATCAGCTTTTAGAATCTAGGTGTAATAGATAATTTGCTAGATAATATGAATTGTCAAAATAGACTCAAGTAAAGACAGAAACTGAATTAATCCATAATTATAAAATAAAAAAAATAGTTAAGGAGTTATTCCTACAAAAGGCATCAGGCCCAAACAGATGTACAGGACAGTTCTTTCAAAACTTGAGAGAATAGGTAACTTCTGTGACACAGAAGCTGTTAAGGAAAAAACAATCCCAGTCCACAATATTATTAAAAAATGTATCAGCAAGTCCTCTAATGGTTAAAGAATTTTCTAAAAACAATAAAGCCTTATAGTGTAATTCTTAATTTTCTTATTTTCAGGTTCACCAGGCTGGTCTAACCTGTGATTATTCAGAACTTCCTCACCATATCAGCACAGAACAAGAAATTGAGTATCTTATTCAGTCTGTATATTATTTACTGAAAAATTTACCAAAACCTACTCTCGTGACAATTGCAAGGTAAGTGTGGTAGCCTGAATAGTGGTACGCCAAAGATGTTCACATCCTAATCTCCAGAACCTGCGGATATGTAACCTTCTATAGGAAAAGGGACCTTGCAGTTGTAATTAACTCAAGGATCTTGAAATGAGAATACCTTGGGTTATCCAGTGGACCAGTGTGATCACAGTGGTCATTTTAAGAGGGTCAGAATTCGAGAAATTGGAAGATGCTAGGCTACTGGCTTAGAAGATGGAGGATAGGGCCTCGGGCTAAGGAATGCAGACAGCCTCCAGAAACTGGAAAGACAAACATTCTCCCCTAGAACCTAGAGAAGAATGCAGCCGTGCTAGCCCCTCTATTATAGGACTTCTCATCTCCAACAAGACTGTAAGGTAGTAATTTTGTGTTGCTTTAAGCTGCTAAATTTGTGGCAATTTGTTACAGCTGCCATAAGAAATTAATAGTTTCCACAGGTTAATCTAATGATTACTATTACTAACCAATTTTTTACCTACTCAGCTCAAAATTCAGATGTTGTATTTGCTCTTTCCTCTTAGTGATGGTTGGCAAAAAACATGCAATTCTTATTATCTTGTCTTTGAAGTTGGTGATACTATTCAGATGAACACAAGAATTCCTATTTCTTTGTCCTACAAATGAATATTTAGCTGCTGCCATTTTTTAAATTTGAACATAATTGCTGAATAGTTACAACAATTTAATGAAACTTTTCTGTGTTCATCTTTGGGCTGGTTTTGTATGGAACTATGAGGTTAGTACTTTATATATTTTATGACAAATATTTTGTAACCTCCTTTTACCATCCTGAAATGAAATTCATAGGTGATCTAACCTACATAGTTCATTCAGGCTGCATTAAGAAACATATCATAGACCAGGTGGCTTATAAACAAGAGAAATCCATTTCTCACAGTCCTGGAGGCTGGGTGGTCTAAGATAAAGTTACTAACAGATTCAGTGTGGTAAAGACCTGCTTCCTGGTTCACAGCCATCTTCTCCCTGTAAACCTCATGAAGGAGGTCTCTGGGGTCTCTTATAACAGCACTAATCTCATTCGTGAGGGGTCCACCCTTGTGATCTAATCAAAATATGATGACATTGAAGATTGGATTCAATATACGAATTTGGCGGGACACAAACATTTATTCTATAGCAATAATATACCTGTACACATAATTTTAAACATATGTTTATATGTGTGTACACACAAGAAAATCCTAACATAAAAGAAATAAAAGTAATTGATAAAATAATATGTATTAAAATGCCACACAAGACTAGCATCTTTACAAGGAGTCTCTAAATGTAACAGTTACAAATGCAGACAGATAATCACGTGATGTATTGGCCAAATACCCTAACAGCACTGCCATAGTGACATGTTTGTTTGTTTGTTTTTAAGTTTATTTATTTGTTTTGAGAGAGGGAGAGAGAATCCCAAGCAGGCTCTGCACTGTGAACACTGAGCCTGATGTGGAGCTCAGTCTCACGAACTGTGAGATCATGACCTGAGCTGAAATCAAGAGTCAGATGCTTAACTGACAGAGTCACCCAGGTGCCCCATGTGACATGTTTTTTCTGGTCATAACAATTTCCTGGTAAAGTTCTAAGCTTAAAGTTCAATCTTCCCTCAATACACAGAGTAGTTGCATTCTTGAGAAATTTAGTTTATATTTAATTCATTTTCAAAAATACTTTGTTCATATGTAAAAGAGTATTAAATTCTAGGCTCAAAAAATTAAAAATGGTTTTCACTTATGTGAGTGCTCCATGAACTTTGGAAAAAAGTATGTAGGACACAGGACAAGTATTCATATTCACATTCATAGTGCAGGACTGTCCTGCATGTTGCAAGCATTTTAGCAGCCCTGCCGTCTCACCTTGGCCCTTCGGTTGTCATTGTGACAATCAAAAATGCACCAACAGACTTCCAAAACTACATCTTGGGGGTAGTTTCCATCAAGAACTACTCTGTTTTAAAGAAGCCAGAAAGCTTTGACTGATTGAGGCTTATAAATTAAACTTTTATATATGATACTTTCTTGAAGTAGGTCTTTATCCATATGTATATATTAGGTAGTATTTAATAATTTTAATCGCTCTGTCTTATTTATTGTGTGTTAAATATTTACATCTAGTCTCAAAAATAACCTGATCACCAGAGAATAGAATGAGTTTATCAGAAGTCTCACAGATTATGTCTCACAGATTATTTAGGTCTAAAATACTTGTGACAAGGACTAGATAACTAATTCCATTTCCTTCTTTTCTTTTTAAGTTTTTGTGTCTTTTTAAATGTTTTTTATTTATTTTTGAGAGAGAGCATGAGCGGGGAGGGGCAGAGAGAGAGGGAGACACAGGATCCCAAGCAGGCTCCAGGCTTTGAGTTGTCAGCACAGAGCTAAACGCGGAGCTCAAACTCAAGAGCAGTGAGATCATGACCTGACCCAAAGTTGGACGTTTAACCAATTGAGACACCCAGTCACCCCTTTTTAAGTTGTTTTTAATTTTTATTTATTTTGAGAAAGAGAGAGAGTGGGGGGGTGGGGAGAGGGAGAGAGGGAAAGAGAGAATCTCAAGCAGGCTACACACTGTCAGCTCAGAGCCGAGTTCAGAGCTCAGTCCCACAGCCGGGAGATCATGACCTGAGCTGAAATCAAGAGTTGGACACTTAACTGACTGAGCCGTCCAGACACCCCTCCCATTTCCTTCCATAAAGATTTCTATGCCACTCTTTCCAATCCATCCTCCTCAAATGGCTTTCCTCACTCGAGTCCAGAACCAGGAGACGCTGTTCAAGTCATTTCAGAACTTAATCTGGCTATAATTGTCAGTGGCACTGTAACTAGTTGGTAACTAAAGTTGTAGTTGATGATTCTACAAAGAGTCACCAAGATACAGATTCCTGCCTTATCCTACTTTGCTCTTTTCTCCTTAATACCATCTAGGAAACTAGTACCAGCACATCTCCACATTTGATTCTGGATAATTCTGTATGCTTGTTAACAAATAGTTTGTAGAAGTAGAAACCTATTATCAGTTGGGAAGACTCTACCCTTGTAATTTCTAGCCCTAGTGTGCCCATAATAAAAGGATAGGAAAGATGTCCACTCACTTAAGAACCCCCAGTATTTCCCATATCTCCCTCTAAGGGAAACAGCAGTCTAATGATAAAGCACTGAGGCTTTGAAGCATGCTGTGTCATTTTGAATCCTGTCACTAGCACTTACTAGCTATGTGACTTATGCAGGTTAATCTTTCTGTTTAGATTCCTTTAAAGGGATAGTAAAAGTACCTATTTCATAGAGTTGCTGAGAAGATTAAAGAATATAATGTAATGTACCTGACATAGAGTAACTATTTAGTAGCTTCCAACTGTTATTATTCCAAAATTCAGTACATCTTCGTTTCTATTTTATATTGAAATCAACACATGCAGACTTTTCCTCACTGCACAGTATGATCACATTTATGTGTATTTTTCTTTTTCTTCCCCTTCTTGGTTCCAGGTCAAGTCTGGACGATTACTGTCCTTCTGAGCAAGTCGACACCATTCAAGAAAAAGTCCTTAATGTGCTGAGCTCCCTGTATGGGGCTGTAGACATTCACCTGGTGTATTTAGCAGAGTGTTCTCCATCTTGAAACAACACAACACTAGGTTCCTATAACATCTTGATGTAATAACAGGGTTTTCATTAACTTATTATAAATGAGTCTTCCAGAGAAGACTTTTGTTTTTATATTAACTTTGTTAAAATCTTTCAGATAGTTTGAATCTCAAACAGATCTTATCAGTTGTTGAATGATGACAATTTTTTTTTTTTTTACATCAGTTCTACCCTCCCCCCCCAATTGATTGTTGCTTATTTTTCTTCCTTTCCATCATAGTCTTCCTCATTTTGTGCGGGTTGTTTTTTCCCCCTAGGTCAGTTGGACTGTACAAAATTCATTTATTCACTCAACCAACTGACATTTATTGAGCATTTACATGTGCCAAACATAATTAAGTGCTGGGTATATGGTGATGAACAGGATAGACAAGGCCCCCTGCCCTCTTAGGGGATGGCTAAGAAACAAATTATGGATTACGAAAAGTATTATGAAGGAGCAACCACAAACATGTCTTAGGCATCCTCTTAGAACTCAAGGCATCCTGGCAGGATAAGAAAGTAACATCCTCAAAAGCTACCAAGAAAATAAATAAATAAACTTGCTAGTCCATGAAAATGTTGCAGGAATCCTACCTTTCCAAGACTGTCAGGGTTGTGGTGCAGCTGTTGTGGCAAACTCACGTTATTGTTGGTATGGAGAAGGTCTATTTGAGCAGTCAACAAAACAAAAATTTTCTTTGCTAATCAGAAAAGCCCTTCAGGGTTTTTGGTGCCTCCAGATGATCAGTATTGGCATCGATTATCGTTATAGTTCCTAAGTGCCACTTTATTGGCAGTCTGGGTTGATAATTTCTTCAAATAAACTAGCTTTTAATGTAAATAGTAGAAAAAAAGGTAAATCCTTAATTCTGACCTACGGTAAATACCCAAAGACATAACTGCCTTCCACCAGCCTCCCCGTGAGGAAGAGACCCTATCTGAGTCCCTCTAAATCATAGAACTTTCCATTTGCTTAATTTACCAAAGTCTTCCCGTCTTCAGCATTCCCCATGTTCAGCAATTATTTTTCACTACATAATTTCTTTTTCTTTAAAAGGTAGGATGGCATTTAAAGGGGGAAAAAAAAACATCCATCCATTCCTCAGTCCTAACATAGCATTTGTTTTCATTTTGCATGTTACTGTCAGGCCTTGACCACATGTGTACATGTGCAGCTGCATGTAACTGCAATTGTATGTTACCTAATTTGATGGCTAATACCCAAGATCACATTACCATTGCCACTCAATAGATGGCACCAGATCCCATTTTTCCAATGATGCTATTTTCCTGCGAATTTTTCTCGTCACCAATTTCCCAAGGCTGATAGCGTGAATGCCTATTTCTGTTGTGAAAAGCAAAGCAAAGTGATTCAGCTTTCTATTTTGATAGAACTTTATGTGCCAAAAAGTTTTCTCTGTAAAATCAGAATTGCAAAAGAGTGCTATTTATTTTTAAGTTTTGAAAAAATTTTATTAGAATTCTATAAACGGATGTTACTTTTATGAGTAAATTATTTTGTGTGCTAAAATAAATAAAAAGGTATGTTTTGAGATTTTAAAGATTTAAAACAAAAAACAAAAATTAAAAAAATAAAGATTTAAAATCAAACCGTAGCACTAGTTAATTGTGTATGATCTCAATGTGTTCATAGCACTGATCTTATGAGTCTGTTTCAGTAGTCATTTATTATAATTCCCATGAACTAGGATGTGACTCAAGCATCGTTTTAATTCAGGTGGAATAAAAGGGCACCAATTTCTATTTTAGGAACATTCAGATCATTTAGTTCTCATGCTCTGTAATTCTGTTTGAATGAAATTTCAGTCCCTGTCTATTGACTACCACCAATTTGGTAAATTATATCACCGGGCATTTCAAATAAGGTGTTTAGTTTAGGGGCACCTCGGTGTCTCGTTTGAGCGTCTAGCTCTTGATTTTGGCTCAGATCATGATCCCAGGGTCGTGGGATCAAGCCCTAAGTCAGTCTCAGTGCTGAGTGTGGAGTCTTTATGTCTCTCTGTCTCTGTAAAATAAAAAAAAAATTTTAAAGATTTAAAAAAAGTTTATAAAGACATCCTTCATCTGTGTTCTAAGTATCAATGAGGAATACCACAATACAGGGTTTTGGATTATATACACATATCACTGACACATGAGATTTTGGCAAGTTCTTGAAAATGGACTTAAATGTAAGCATTGACTATAGCTTTGGTATTAACAAGTATATATTTCTCAGTATTGAGGAAGAAAAGTTTTTCTTTAGAAATATTTTCTGTATGGCCAACAGGCACATGAAAAGATGCTCAACATCACTCCTCATCAGGGAAATACAAATCAAAACCACACTGAGAAAATCGCCTCACGCCAGTCAGAGTGGCTAAAATAAACAAATCAGGAGACTATAGATGCTGGCGAGGATGTGGAGAAACAGGAACCCTCTTGCACTGTTGGTGGGAATGCAAACTGGTGCAGCTGCTCTGGAAAACAGTGTGGAGGTTCCTTAAAAAATTAAAAACAGATCTACCCTATGACCCAGAAATAGCACTACTAGGAATTTACCCAAGGGATACAGGAGTGAGATGCATAAGGGCACTTGTACCCCAATGTTTATAGCAGCACTTTCAACAACAGCCAAACTATGGAAAGAGCCTAAATGTCCATCAACTGATGATAAAGAAATTGTGGTTTACATACACAATGGAATACTATTTGGTAATGAGAAAGAATGAAATATGGCCTTTTGTGGCAACGTGGATGGAACTGGAGCGTGTTCTGCTAAGTGAAATAAGTCATAGAGAGAAAGACAGATACCATATGTTTTCACTCTTATGTGGATCCTGAGAAACTTAACAGAAGACCATGGGGGAGGGGAAAGAGAAAAAAAAAAAGTTAGGGAGAGAGCCAAACCATAAGAGACTCTTAAAAACTGAGAACTGAAGGCTAATGGGGGGTGGGAGGGAGGGGAGGGTGGGTGATGGGTATTGAGGAGGGCGCCTGTTGGGATGAGCACTGGGTGTTGTATGGAAAGCAATTTGACAATAAATTTCATAAATATATATATATATATATTTTTTTTTTTTTTTCTGTAGGCCTCTATCTTTGCTCTATGTCCTCAAGGAGCTCTTAGTCAAAGTTCTTCACCTTTATATGATACTCTATCCAAATCTTTATTTTGTTTCAGCAGTAGTGGCCCTGGATTGCTGGCAATGTGTGCATCATACTGCTAATGGTTTACAGTCAGTGGTGTGTTTCTTCTTACTACAAGATTATCTCATTCACCAGACAGCTTAGGAGAAAGTACTTGCATGAAACTAAAGGAGTTTTTGTTGGACATCTTTTAGAAATGCCCGAGATACATGAGGATCAGCTGCGTAAATACTCATTATTAGGCTGTACTTGGTTATTCTGAGTCACCGCGCTCTCTTGTGCTTGTTTCTAAATTAACTGGTCCTGCACTGCCTCTGTGGTTTTGTAGTTCTAGCTGCACTTCTGGGATCCCAAACATCAGTGCCATCCTGTCCCTTTATTCTCATTTGAGTTCAACAAATGAAGTTATGGCGACAAGGTTTCTGTGAACCTGGATTCTTAGGAGGGAGTTCTCTGCACAGTAAATATTCGTCACTGGAAGGGTATGTCTCACCACTGCAAATTAGTAAGTTGACATTCTATACATTAGTATCTTGTGAGTTTGGTTCCTGTGATTCAGAAGCAGGGGCTCATTGCAGAGGCTGAAGCAAGGCTGAGGCTGCACAATTTCACGTTCTCTGAAGACCTTGTTGAATAGCCATCCTCCAGCTACAGCATCCCTAGCACGTCTGTAACGTCAAAATGTTCATCAACAGCAGACAGATCACTGAAGCCCGTCCGTGGGCCACCAGCACTGTTTAGGAGCCTTCGCACCCTAGTTGATGTGAATCATGCCAAGACTGAGACAAGAAAGAAGTGTTATGACTGAAATATAGTAGAGCATAGTGGTAAAACTGTGAGCTTCAAAGAGCTACTGCCTGGCTCCAGTGTCCCCTTCTCCATGTTCCTGCTGCGTGACCTAAGTCTCAGCTTCCCTTTTACAGTAAGAGAACTTAACTCATTGGGGTATTGTGAGGAATAACACACACAAAAACCCTTAACACAAGAACCATTCAGTAAACATTGACTGTTATTTCCAAACTCAGCCCTACTTAGTGTCACCTGTGATGGCTATTCCAAGTCTCAACTGATCTTCTTATGCCTTTCCTAAACACTGATTTTTTTAAAACCCTACATTAGCTTCCACTGTATTTCTGTGAATAATGGATTTTCAAATTTTTTTAGTCAAAGAAAGCTGGTCCTTGCCCATAAGAAAAGAAGTAATAGCTTTTTATTTATTTATTTATTTTTGAATGAGAGAGAATGCAAGAGAGGGAGAGGGAGACAGAGAATCCCAAGCAGGCTCCATTCTCACATTCTCAGCACAGAGCCTGACCCAGGGCTTGATCTCACAACCCTGGGATCACAACCTGAGCTGAAAACTGAGTCAGACACTCAACCGACTGAGCCACCCAGGTACCCCAAGAAGTAACAGCTTTAAGCAGAGTTACTCATAGTGTAAAAGTGTTGTCTTGAAATTGGTGCAAGCATCTATTTATTCGTAATTGTAAAACGTGTATTCATGCAATTGGGGGCAGGGGTGGGGGCGATGCATGTCAGAGAAGTCAAAGCCTGCCCCAGCTTTTGTTCCTCTTCACACTTTCCCTCCTGCCTGCTTGTAGATAAAGCTAGAATTTGTGATGCTAAACCCCTGATGTAGACATTGTTTGGAAGTTGCTACCTGCCCCCCAATTTAAAATTACCTTCATAGAATCTAAATTACCTTCATAGAATCTAGAATTTTCATCATTTTTTTTAATCTTTATTTTTGAGAGAGAGAGAGAGACAGAGTGAGAGCAGGGGAGGGGCAGGGAGAGAGGGAGACGCAGAATCCGAAGCAGGCTCCAGGCTCCAAGCTGTCAGCACAGAGCCTGATGCAGAGCTCGAACTCACGAACCGTGAGATCCTGACCTGAGCCAAAGTCGGACGCTTAACCCACTGAGCCACCCAGCTGCCCCAAGAATTGTCATCATTTTTGATGTTGCTGATGTATAGGTGACCTGGTACCAAAAAAAGTCCCTCATGTATCCGCTGGAGCATGACAGGGAGGTGGGGGTGGAGTGAGTACCTCCAACTAATTCACTATTATTTCCAGACCCCTCACACGCGTCCCTCCTCTGGGTCTCAGCCTTACCACAGAGCTGCCTCTGCCTGGAGAGCGTTAAGGAAAGTGGGCTCCTCAGAGGAAGAGGGAATGCCTCTGTCCGCTTGGCCTCATAAGGTTATGTAGCAGCCCATCAGACGTGACCCTGATGGCTCAAGGAGGGACATACCTCATTGTCTCCCTTGAGGCAGAGTTGGAGCTAGACTGGAAAGTCAGCTGTTTCAACAGAAACTGCCCTGAGAATGGCGTGGCAGCACCATCCACCTTCTGCAGCATTGCCACATCTGGAGCAGCACAGGCGCTGAATGGCACCGTCATCACAAAGTGACCCTGAGGTATTGGTGGCTTTAAAATCAGTCCAAGTTCAAATACTACCTCTGCCTGCTACTAGTTATATGAGCTTGGCAATCTAATCTTGTGTTAGTCATGAATCCCTGTGTTCCTAAGGAACTCTGTACTGGGCTCCAGGATTGCACATTAGTTAGCTGTTTACATCTGCCCTCCCCAGTGTACTGTGAGCTCCTTGAGGTCATATCATACATCTTTGTAGTCCCAGGCCTTGCCATAGTCTCGGTCATCATAAGGCCTCAAAAATGTTTAATGAGGGGCAGCTGGGTGGCTTAGTTGGTTAAGTCTTGATTTTGGCTCATGATCTTGAGGTTCGTGAGATCAAGCCCCACGATGGGCTCTGTGCTGTGCAGAGCCTACTTGGGATTCTCTCCCTCTCTCTGCCCCTCCTCCCCTGCTCATTCTCTTGCTCTCTCAAAATAAATAAACTTTAGGGGTGCCTGAATGGCTCAGTCAGTTAAGTGTCCCACTTCAGCTCAGGTCATGATCTAGGGGCTCATAGGTTTGAGTCTGCCCCCCTTCCATCAGGCTCTGTGCTGCCAGCTCAAAGCTTGGAGCCTGCTTCGGATTCTGTGTCTCCTCTCTGTCTCTCCCCCACTTGCGCTCAGTCTCTCTCAAAATAATAAATAAACATTAAAAGAAAATTTTTTTAATGTCTAATGAATTAATGAGTACAGAAAATATCAGTGGTCATTGGAAGGTTGGCAGTAATAAATATTGTGTGCCCTATGTTGTACATCCTCTTCTGAGCATGCTATTTTTGACAGCTAATTGGACAAATGCAGGCATTACTAATACAAGAACATTTACCAAGGATTAGGTATGTCAGAAACATGAGTCCAAAAGAACTAAAAGATAATACCTGTAATCTAGTGATCATATCCATAGAATAACTGTGTTATAAATGAGAGAAAGGCAATCGTGTCAGTTTTCCAGCTCTTCTGTACTCTGTTCTCTTAGAGATAAAACCTAAGCGCCAGGTTGGCTCAGTCAGTTAAGCGACCGACTTTGGCTCAGGTCATCATCTCACAATTTGTGAGTTCAAGTCATCTCACAATTTGTGAGTTCAAGCCCCGTGTCTGGCTCTGTGCTGACATTTTGGAGCCTGGAGCCTGCTTCGGCTTCTGTGTCTCCCTCTCCTCCTCATGCTCTGTCTCTCAAAAATAATAAACGTTAAAAAAAATTAAAAAACAAAACAAAACACCTGATTAGAAGCATGTTCCACAGTGCTCATGTTAATGTAATGTGAAAATACATGTAGTTTGGGGCAACTGGGTGGCCCGGTCTATTAAGCATCCAACTGTTTATTTTTTTTCTAAAGGAACAATTTATTTTAAATTTATAGGTTCTTTGGTTTTCATAGAAAAATGAACGCATCACTCAGAGTGTAAGATGCCAATAAACAAATCTCAAAACATGATTAAGAACTAGAATGAGGGATTACAGGAAGATGGCGGCATAGGAGGACGCTGGGCTCACCGCGCATCCTGCTGATCACTTAGATTCCACCTACACCTGCCTAAATAACCCAGAAAACCGCCAGAGGATTAGCAGAAAGGAGTCTCCGGAGCCAAGCGCAGAGGAGAGGCCCACGGAAGAGGGTAGGAAGGGCTGCGAGGCGGTGCGCGCTCCATGGACTGGGGGGAGGGAGCCGGGGCGGAGGGGCGGCTCGCCGGCCAAGCAGAGCCCCCGAGTCTGGCTTGCAAAAGTGGAGGGGTCTGACGGACTGTGTTCCAACAGCAAGCGCGACTTAGCGTCTGGGAGGTCATAAGTTAACAGCTCTGCTCGGAAAGCGGGAAGGCTGGAGGACAAAGGGAGGGAGAGCTGCTGAGCCCCCAGACGACAGAGCTCAGTTTGGTGGGGAACAAAGGCGCTCGCCAGCGCCATCTCTGCCGCCCATCCCCCAGCCAAAATCCCAAAGAGAACCAGTTCCTGCCAGGGAACTTGCTTGCTCTGCGCAAACACCCAACTCTGTGCTTCTGCGGGGCCAAACCTCTGGCAGCAGATCTGACTCCCTCCCACTGCCACAGGGCCCCTCCTGAAGTGGATCACCTAAGGAGAAGCAAGCTAAGCCTGCCCCTCCGCCCCCATGCACCTTGCCTACCCACCCCAGCTAATACACCAGATCCCCAGCACCACAAGCCTGGCAGTGTGCAAGTAGCCCAGACAGGCCACGCCACCCCACAGTGAATCCTGCCCCTAGGAGAGGGGAAAAGAAGGCACACACCAGTTTGACTGTGGCCCCAGTGGTGGGCTGGGGGCAGATATCAGGTCGGACTGCGGCCCCACCTACCTACTCCAGTTATACACCACAGCACAGGGGAAGTGCCCTGTAGGTCCTCACCACTCCAGGGACTATCCAAAATGACCAAACGGAAGAATTCCCCTCAGAAGAATCTCCAGGAAATAACAACAGCTAATGAACTGATCAAAAAGGATTTAAATAATATAACAGAAAGTGAATTTAGAATAATAGTCATAAAATTAATCGCTGGGCTTGAAAACAGTATAGAGGACAGCAGAGAATCTCTTGCTACAGAGATCAAGGGACTAAGGAAGAGTCACGAGGAGCTGAAAAACGCTTTAAATGAAATGCAAAACAAAATGGAAACTACGACGGCTCGGATTGAAGAGGCAGAGGAGAGAATAGGTGAACTAGAAGATAAAGTTATGGAAAAAGAGGAAGCTGAGAAAAAGAGAGATAAAAAAATCCAGGAGTATGAGGGGAAAATTAGAGAACTAAGTGATACACTGAAAAGAAATAATATATGCATAATTGGTATCCCAGAGGAGGAAGAGAGAGAGAAAGGTGCTGAAGGTGTACTTGAAGAAATAATAGCTGAGAACTTCCCTGAACTGGGGAAGGAAAAAGGCATTGAAATCCAAGAGGCACAGAGAACTCCCTTCAGACATAACTTGAATCGATCTTCTGCACGACATATCATAGTCAAACTGGCAAAATACAAGGATAAAGAGAAAATTCTGAAAGCAGCAAGGATAAACGTGCCCTCACATATAAAGGGAGACCTATAAGACTCGTGACTGATCTCTCTTTTGAAACTTGGCAGGCCAGAAAGGATTGGCACGAGATCTTCAGTGTGCTAAACAGAAAAAATATGCAGCCGAGAATCCTTTATCCAGCAAGTCTGTCATTTAGAATAGAAGGAGAGATAAAGGTCTTCCCAAACAAACAAAAACTGAAGGAATTTGTCACCACTAAACCAGCCCTACAAGAGATCCTAAGGGGGATCCTGTGAGACAAAGTACCAGAGACATCACTACAAGCATAAAACATACAGACATCACAATGACTCTAAACCCGTATCTTTCTATAATAACACTGAATGTAAATGGATTAAATGTGCCAACCAAAAGACATAGGGTATCAGAATGGATAAAAAAAAAAAACAAGACCCATCTATTTGCTGTCTACAAGAGACTCATTTTAGATCTGAGGGCACCTTTAGATTGAGAGTGAGGGGATGGAGAACTATTTATCATGCTACTGGAAGCCAAAAGAAAGCTGGAGTAGCCATACTTATATCAGACAAACTAGACTTTAAAGGCTGTAACAAGAGATGAAGAAGGGCATTATATAATAATTACAGGGTCTATCCATCAGGAAGAGCTAACAATTATAAATGTCTATGCGCCGAATACCGGAGCCCCCAAATATATAAAACAATTACTCATAAACATAAGCAACCTTATTGATAAGAATGTGGTAATTGCAGGGGACTTTAATACCCCACTTACAGAAATGGATAGATCATCTAGACACATGGTCAATAAAGAAACAAGGGCCCTGAATGATACATTGGATCAGATGGACTTGACAGATATATTTAGAACTCTGCATCCCAAAGCAACAGAATATACTTTCTTCTCGAGTGCACATGGAACATTCTCCAAGATAGATCATATACTGGGTCACAAAACAGCCCTTCATAAGTTTACAAGAATTGAAATTACACCATGCATACTTTCAGACCACAATGCTATGAAGCTTGAAATCAACCACAGGAAAAAGTCTGGAAAACCTCCAAAAGCATGGAGGTTAAAGAACACCCTACTAAAGAATGAGTGGGTCAACCAGACAATTAGAGAAGAAATTAAAAAATATATGGAGGGGCGCCTGGGTGGCGCAGTCGGTTAAGCGTCCGACTTCAGCCAGGTCGCGATCTCGCGGTCCGTGAGTTCGAGCCCCGCGTCGGGCTCTGGGCTGATGGCTCAGAGCGTGGAGCCTGTTTCCGATTCTGTGTCTCCCTCTCTCTCTCTGCCCCTCCCCCGTTCATGCTCTGTCTCTCTCTGTCCCAAAAATAAAAATAAACGTTGAAAAAAAAATATATGGAAACAAACGAAAATGAAAATACAACAATCCAGACGCTTTGGGATGCAGCAAAAGCAGTCCTGAGAGGAAAATACATTGCAATCCAGGCCTATCTCAAGAAACAAGAAAAATCCCAAATACAAAATCTAACAGCACACCTAAAGGAACTAGAAGCAGAACAACAAAGGCAGCCTAAACCCAGCAGAAGAAGAGAAATAATAAAGATCAGAGCAGAAATAAACAATATAGAATCTAAAAAAACAGTAGAGCAGATCAACGAAACCAAGAGTTGGTTTTTTGAAAAAATAAACAAAATTGACAGACCTCTAGCCAGGCTTCTCAAAAAGAAAAGGGAGATGACCCAAATAGATAAAATCATGAATGAAAATGGAATTATTACAACCAATCCCTCAGAGATACAAGCAATTATCAGGGAATACTATGAAAAATTATATGCCAACAAATTGGACAACCTGGAAGAAATGGACAAATTCCTAAACACCCACACTCTTCCAAAACTCAATCAGGAGGAAAGAGAAAGCTTGAACAGACCCATAACCAGCAAAGAAATTGAATCGGTTATCAAAAATCTCCCAACAAATAAGAGTCCAGGACCAGATGGCTTCCCAGGGGAGTTCTACCAGACGTTTAAAGCAGAGATAATACCTATCCTTCTCAAGCTATTCCAAGAAATAGAAAGGGAAGGAAAACTTCCAGACTCATTCTATGAAGCCAGTATTACTTTGATTCCTAAACCAGACAGAGACCCAGTAAAAAAAGAGAACTACAGGCCAATATCCCTGATGAATATGGATGCAAAAATTCTCAATAAGATACTAGCAAATAGAATTCAACAGCATATAAAAAGAATTATTCACCATGATCAAGTGGGATTCATTCCCGGGATGCAGGGCTGGTTCAACATTCACGAATCAATCAACGTGATACATCACATTAATAAAAACAAAAGAGAAGAACCATATGATCCTGTCAATCGATGCAGAAAAGGCCTTTGACAAAATCCAGCACCCTTTCTTAATAAAAAACCTTGAGAAAGTCGGGATAGAAGGAACATACTTAAAGATCATAAAAGCCATTTATGAAAAGCCCACAGCTAACATCATCCTCAATGGGGAAAAACTGAGAGCTTTTTCCCTGAGATCAGGAACACGACAGGGATGTCCACTCTCACCGCTGTTGTTTAACATAGTGTTGGAAGTTCTAGCATCAGCAATCAGACAACAAAAGGAAATCAAAGGCATCAAAATTGGCAAAGATGAAGTCAAGCTTTCGCTTTTTGCAGATGACATGATATTATACATGGAAAATCCGATAGACTCCACCAAAAGTCTGCTAGAACTGATACATGAATTCAGCAAAGTTGCAGGATACAAAATCAATGTACAGAAATCAGTTGCATTCTTATACACTAACAATGAAGCAACAGAAAGACAAATAAAGAAACTGATCCCATTCACAATTGCACCAAGAAGCATAAAATACCTAGGAATAAATCTAACCAAAGATGTAAAAGATCTGTATGCTGAAAACTATAGAAAGCTTATGAAGGAAATTGAAGAAGATATAAAGAAATGGAAAGACATTCCCTGCTCATGGATTGGAAGAATAAGTATTGTCAAAATGTCAATACTACCCAAAGCTATCTACACATTCAATGCAATCCCAATCAAAATTTCACCAGCATTCTTATCGAAACCAGAGCAAGCAATCCTAAAATTCATATGAACCACAAAAGGCCCCGAATAGCCAAAGTAATTTTGAAGAAGACCAAAGCAGGAGGCATCACAATCCCAGACTTTAGCCTCTACTACAAAGCTGTCATCATGAAGACAGCATGGTATTGGCACAAAAACAGACACATAGACCAATGGAATAGAATAGAAACCCCAGAGCTAGACCCACAAATGTATGGCCAACTAATCTGTGACAAAGCAGGAAAGAACATCCAATGGAAAAAAGACAATCTCTTTAACAAATGGTGCTGGGAGAACTGGACAGCAACATGCAGAAGGTTGAAACTAGACCACTTTCTCACACCATTCACAAAAATAAATTCAAAATGGATAAAGGACCTGAATGTGAGACAGGAAACCATCAAAACCCTAGAGGAGAAAGCAGGAAAAGACCTCTCTGACCTCAGCCATAGCAATCTCTTACTCGACACATCCCCAAAGGCAAGGGAATTAAAAGCAAAAATGAATTACTGGGACCTTATGAAGACAAAAAGCTTCTGCACAGCAAAGGAAACAACCAACAAAACTAAAAGGCAACCAACGGAATGGGAAAATATATTTGCAAATGACATATCGGACGAAGGGCTAGTATCCAAAATCTACAAAGAGCTCACCAAACTCCACACCCGAAAAACAAATAACCCAGTGAAGAAATGGGCAGAAAACATGAATAGACACTTCTCTAAAGAAGACATCCGGATGGCCAACAGGTACATGAAAAGATGTTCAACGTCGCTCCTTATCAGGGAAATACAAATCAAAACCATACTCAGATATCACCTGACGCCAGTCAGAGTGGCCAAAATGAACAAATCAGGAGACTCTAGATGCTGGAGAGGATGTGGAGAAACGGGAACCCTCTTGCACTGTTGGTGGGAATGCAAATTGGTGCAGCTGCTCTGGAAGGCAGTGTAGAGGTTCCTCAGAAAATTAAACATAGACCTACCCTATGACCCAGCAATAGCTCTGCTAGGAATTTACCCAAGGGATACAGGAGTACTGATGCATAGGGGCACTTGTACCCCAATGTTTATAGCAGCACTCTC
The DNA here is from genome assembly GCF_018350175.1 of Felis catus. NCBI lineage: Eukaryota > Metazoa > Chordata > Mammalia > Carnivora > Felidae > Felis > Felis catus. The sequence goes on along the minus strand of NC_058368.1, from coordinate 213,868,551 downwards.
AACAATAGCCAAATTGTGGAAAGAGCCTAAATGTCCATCAACTGATGAATGGATAAAGAAATTGTGGTTTATATACACAATGGAATACTACGTGGCAATGAGAAAAAATGAAATATGGCCTTTTGTAGCAACATGGATGGAACTGGAGAGTGTTATGCTAAGTGAAATAAGTCATAGAGAGAAAGACAGATACCATATGGTTTCACTCTGATGTGGATCCTGAGAAACTTAACAGAAACCCATGGGGGAGGGGAAGGAAAAAAAAAAAGAGGTTAGAGTGGGAGAGAGCCAAAGCATAAGAGACTGTTAAAAACTGAGAACAAACTGAGGGTTGATGGAGGGTGGGAGGGAGGGAAGGGTGGGTGATGGGTATTGAGGAGGGCACCTTTTGGGATGAGCACTGGGTGTTGTATGGAAACCAATTTGACAATAAATTTCATATATTGAAAAAAAAAAGAACTAGAATGATACATTTTCTATACAAAATTTTGGCATGCTTGGAAACTTGTTTCATTCCCTAGCAACTAACTATCCTAGTGGAGTCCAAGGTTGTCTGAGATTAGATCAGCAGCTCGCCAAGAGAATGTGGGCCACAATCTTGCAGTTCTGCTGACTCTCAACTAGTTTTTTATTTTATTTTATTTTTTTAACATTTATTTATTTTTGAGACAGAGAGAGACAGAGCATGAACGGGGGAGGGGCAGAGAGAGAGGGAGACACAGAATCCGAAGCAGGCTCCAGGCTCTGAGCCATCAGCCCAGAGCCTGACGCGGGGCTCGAACTCACAGACTGCGAGATCGTGACCTGAGCCGAAGTCGGACGCTCAACCGACTGAGCCACCCAGGAGCCCCTCAACTAAATAGTTTTTAAATCAGCACAATATTTCATGGGTTCATTATATTCCTTAAATTAGAAGTATGGCAGCCTTGGGGCACCTGGGTGACTCAGTTGGTTAAGTGACTGACTCCTGATTTCAGCTCAGGCCATGATCTTGTGGTTCATGGGATCGAGCCCCACATGGGACTCTATTGACAGCCCAGAGCCTGCTTGGGATTCTTTCCTTTTCTCTCTGCCCCTCTCCCTGCACACACTCTCTCTTTCTCTCAAAATAAATAAATAAACATTTAAAAAAAGAAGAAGTATGGCAGGCTCTTTTGTTATGGGTCTTAAAAGTTCTTATTTCTTTTTTTTTTTTTTTTTTCGGTTTAAATCACCGTAACTATTTGCTACCTATCATGTTCTCCACCTTCTCTATGCCTCTATGCTGATTCACTTTTTCCACTGACTATTGCACATCCTTGAGTATTTTTCTGAGAGTCTATGAGTTTATAGTATACTTTGAGTTAAGCGTCCAACTCTTGATTTTGGCTCATCATGATCTCACGGTTCGTGGGTTTGAGCCCCGCATCAGGCTCTCTGCTGTCAGCACAGAGCCTGCTTCAGATCCTCTTTGCCATTCTCTCTCTGCCCCTCCCTGCTCACGTGCAAAAGCACGCGTGCGTGCTCTCTCTCTCTCTCTCTCTTTCTCAAAAATAAATTTAAAAAAAAATTTTTTTAATACATATAGTTTGAATTTGGCCTAAAATTAAAATCCTATATTGGACAGTACCATCAAAAACTGTGGATATGAACTTTGGGTCCCTAAAAAGATTATAGCTTTGCTGAGTGTTGGTGGAGAAACACTTTTCCTCACTTCTGATTTTCCTTCTATAGGAGGCACCTTCCATTAGAGTCCTGACCTTGCTGTGCCCTTTTACTCATTCCTCCCCAGGCAAGGAAGAGTGAAAGAAGGGAATTCTCAAATGCCTTCTATTGGAAGTCTGTATATGTTCTGCCTTGTCCTTCATTCCATAGTTTGTAAGAACAGGCCCTGGGAGAGAGCTTACACTGTGCAGTGGTGCCCTTGGGCGGCAAAATTTGTCTGGGGTGCTATCCAGTTGTTGCCCCAGACTTAAGCGTGTTCTCTAATATCAGTTTTACTAGTAATGATGACATTTTTGTCTCCATCTGCCTGAATGCCTATGCATATTTCTAAGTTGTTTAGAAACTTATTGGAGAACAGTTATGTCTATTGGGCCTCCTCAAACTGCAACATGACAATGCGTGTACGTTGAAGAGTATGGAAAGTTTATAAATGCAGTAGCTCTTTGGAACTTCAGTCAAAAAGGAGGACATTCTATGACCATTCTGAATCAACCCACAACCACATACCTTCTGTTTATACAGTCTGTTTTTCTGCTGTGCAGTAGAGACATCTACAAAAAATTTTTAAGATTTATTTTGCTTTTAAGCGCTTTTCTTGGCTGTCAGGCTGGTGTTTGATTTTTATTTGACATCACGCTAAGATGGGCAACACAGCCTCCAGTAGGCTTCCTATATAAGCAACAACAATTATAAAATATAACAGAAGAAAAGATCTTACTTACAATAGCATCACTTCACTCAAAAAAAAAAAAAACCTATGAATAAACTAAATGAAAAATCACCACCTATACAAAAAAAAGCTTTATGAAGTTATGGAAGAATATAAATGAAGGTGTAAATATCTATGGAAAGATATGTGTTTGTAGAGGAATATTCAATGTTATAAAGATGTCAATGTTTTATCAATGTATATATCAAGCTACATATAATGCAGTTTCAATAAGCATATGAAGGAGATCTTGTTTTAAGTAGTGAGGCTAATTCTAAAGTTCATTCGGAAAAACGATCATGCAGGGGAAACCAAAACTGTAAAATAAAAGTTAATGAAGGGATTAGCCCTATTATGTACCAAAATACATTATAAAATTATATTAATTAAAACTGTAATACCAGCATATGGGTAGTCAGACAATGGAACGGAACAGAATAGATCTATGTTAGTTAAAGAAAGGATCTAACAGAAATAGATCTATGTTAGTTAAAGTAAGGATATCTAGTTTAAGGGAAAAAGAAAAAGCAAATGCCTCATAAAAAATAAAAGTTATTCCTCATTTTCATAAAGTCCAAAACCAGTGTTTCTGCTTTGCAGGCTCTCATGCAAACGAGGCGTCTGGGACTCCTGCCCCTTGTATCTGTAACTCTGCCATTGTGAACACGTGGCTTCCTGAGTTTTCCTGGAGGATAGCTCCATTCCACCTACCAGAAGGCAAGGAGGTTAGAAGGTCACATGCTGAAGGCTTTTAGGTATCAGGCCCATCATTTCCTAACTGCACTGGAAGCTGAGAGACCACCCTGTTGTGTCCCCAGAAAGAGGAGGGAAAAGGTTTGGTGAATACTTAGCATTCTCTCCCACAAGACCCAAGTACATACTGGAATGTAATATACAGTCAGGGTGCATTTTATATCAGTGGGGATAGATGAAATATTCAATAAATGGTGCTGAAAAACTGGATAGCTAGTTCAAAAAGAAAAGGTTGGATTCCCAATTCACTCCTTACAACAAAATAGATTACAATTGGATCAAGTTTGAGAAGAAGGAAGGGAGCAAGGGAAGGAAAGTATTAGACAACACAGGAGAGAAAGGCGGCCTGTTTACCAAGAAGCATGCCTGTCTGGAAGATTCAGAGAAATATTGGGTTTGGACTGTGTAGTGCATTCACCTAAATAAAACCATCCAGATTTCACAATCCTATTTCTTCCCTTCCAGGGCTCAGAATTTAAGATGGGACACCTGCTCTGGCTCTGCATTAGATATCCATTAGAGCTCTGACATTTTTATGATTGTATTCTGAGGCTAATATTCAGCACAATCTGCCCTCCTGCTGCAAGAGATGAGGGTCGGATTAATTAAAGTTGGCCATGAGAGCCTTCTATCATGCCCTGAGTTGAAGCTGGCCAACCTAGTGTGCCATTCTCCGAGGCTTCCAGGAAAGTTAATGAAAAGTCAGCCTCCTCCACAGTCCTTAATAATTACCATTGCCCCATGTCTTTCAAGAGCAGTAACTATTCCCTAGCCCTACCTCATCCTAAACAATCAGACATGAGAGTCTTAGTAAACCCAGCATGCCATGGATTACCACAACCCCCACTTAAACCAGCAATGAGATTCTCATTGCTCCCTGACCAGGGAGTGAACAAATTCTGTAGTCCGATTCTTGAGGGTCAACTTTCTAGGACCAAACCTGGTCATCTATTTTAGTTTAAGTCCTCCTCAAAGCAGGTATTGAAGGGATTTGAGTGCATGTGGTTTATCTTGGAGGTGAAATCAGGATGTGAAGAAGTAGTGAAAGTAAGGTAGGAAGGTGGAAAAGTTAACAACAGATCAATGAGATTACTGCTATAGTCAACAGGCGCTCAGTTCCCCTCAGGAATCAGTAAGAACATGGCTTAGAATTGCCTGCTGAGGGAAGAGGAAGCTTGCACATTTATCCACTGGTTCCCATTCCTCATATGTTGAAGGTTGCCTCTGAGAGCCTGATATGCTATTACTTACCAGCCACCCTGGAAAGCCTACCCTTGCTTGAACTAAGCAAATTCCTATGGCACCTAAAAGCGATTCAGGAAGAGAAGCAGAGAGATCCAGACACAAGTTGGGTGCTGTCGGAATGTTTAGGAACTATCCTCTACAGCTGCAGGTAAAGTTGGTGGGACGTCAGCAGCATCTTCCACAAAAAGAATAAAGATACTAATTCTCTATATTTCTTTCAGACTATTGTAAACAGCGTATGTTGTGTTGCTAAAGGTGTGAGAAAACAGCATGCTGATATGCTGTTGTTGAGAATGTGTATTGGTACAGCTTTCATGAAGGCAGTTTGATAGTAGTTATCAGTATTGAAGATGAATATACTCTTTGATCCAAGTTTTAGGATTTTCACTTCTAGGAAGTTTTGATCCTACAGATATTTGTGCAAAGACTTTCATACAAGGATTTTCACTGTAACAGTAAAAGATGGGGGAAAGTTTTCCTCAGCACGACATAGTAAGTTATTGTACACCTTTACACCATCACCCTTAAATAGGAAGAGGTCCTCTCTGTGTACTGATATTGAACAATAGTAGGAGGGAGCAGAAAATATAAAATAACAGTGCATATAGTATACTCTCATATTGTGCACATGAAAAAAGAGAAAGTGTGGGTATTTCTTCATGCTATGGATTTTATTCTTTATATGACTTTTCTGTCATTCCTAGGGATTTGAGGCTCCAGGGTAGTATTAGTCTACCAAATGATAGACTGTGAAAACGAATATGATGAAAACTGGCAAATAATAACAGAGTTCAACAAAGGGACTGGATAGCAACTAGACATTCACAAATTGGTAGTTTTCCAGTTCACCAGCAGCAGACAGAAAATGCAACAAAAAGAAATTCACAACAGAAACCTAAGTATAAAATACCTGAGCATAAACATTCAAACATACATTCAACATTGTATAGTAAATATAAAAGATCTTTACAAGATAAAAGGTAAACATTATAGGCCATAGAAGAAAACCTCAGTAAATGGAGAATATTATTATTCATAGGTAGGAGGTCTCAATATGATGCCAAATCTCTTCAAATTTATCCCTAAAGACTTTGAATTGTACTTTATCAAAATTAAAAACTCTACTGCATCAAAGAACATTATCAAGGGAGTGAAAAAGACCTCCCAATGAATACAAGAAAATATTTGTGAATCATATATCTGATAAAGGATTAATATCTAGAATATATAAAGAATTCTTTAAAGAAGATATACAACTAGTCAATAAAAGAAGCCAACACATGAAAAGATGCTCAACATCATGAGTCATTAGGGAAATGCCAATCAAAACCACAATGAGATAGCACTTCATACCCCTTCGGATGGCTACTTTTTTTTTCTTTTTTTTTCTTTTTTTTAAGGAAAATAAGTGTTGGCAAGGCTTTGGAGAAATTGGAACCTTCATATACTGTTGGTGGGGATGTAAAACTGGTGCAACCACCATGGAAAAAAGTTTGACAGTTCCTCAAAAAGTTAAACATGGAATTATATAGTCCAGCAATTCCATTCTTATGTATATACCCAAAAGAACTGAAAGCAGAGATTCAGATACTTGTACACCAATATTCATTGGAGCATATTCATAGCAGCCAAAAGATGGAAACAACCCAAATGTCCATCAACAGATGAATGGATAAACAGAATGTAGTATATACATACAATAGAATATTATTTGATCATGAAAGAGAATGAGACCTTGATACATACTACAACATGGATGAACCTTGAAAATATTATGTGAAGTAAAATAATCCAGGAGCACCTGTGTGGCTCAGTAGGTTAAGCATCTGACTTCAGCTCAGGTCATGATCTCACGGTTCATGAGTTCAAACTCCGCATCAGGCTCCACGCTGACAGTGTGAAGCTGCTTGGGATTCTCTTTCCCACTTTCTCTGCCCCTCCCCCACTTGCATTTTTTTGCTCTCTCAAAATAAATAAACTTAAAAACAAACACAACTTACAAAATGATACAAAAAGAAATCGAAATCTGAATAACTCTATTTTTAAAGTTGAAATGCTAATCAAAAGCCTTCCTGCAAAGAAAACTGCAAGTCCAGATGGTTTCTCTTGGGAATTCTATCAAACATTTAAGAAAGAAATAATACTAATCTTACACATTTTTAGAAAACGGAAACTATTTCCAACTCATGTTATGAAGCCAGTGTAACCCTGTCAAAACCTTGACAAGAGACTACATGAAAATTTGTGACCAACATCTCTCACGATACAACAATCTTTCACAAAATATTAGCTACTTGAAAGAAGCAACACTAACTACATCATGGTTAAGTGGGTTTATTCCAAGAGTACAAGGTCACCTTAATCTTTGAAAATTGAGGTTATTTGTCACATTAACAGAACAAAGGAGAAAAACTATATGATCATACCAATAAATGTGAAAAAAGTGCCTCTGATAAAATCCAATAGCCATCATAATTTTAAAACTAAAGGCTCTGGGGGCACCTGGGTGGCTCAGTGGTTGAGCATCTGACTTTGGCTCAGGTCACAATCTCTGGTTTGTGAGTTTGAGCCCCGCATTGGGCTCTGTGCTGACAGCTCAGAGCCTGGAGCCTATTTCGGATTCTGTGTCTCCCTCTCTCTCTGCCCCTCCCCTACTCGCACTCTGTCTGTCTCTCTCTCAAAACTAAGTAAACATTAAAAAATTTTTTTTTAATAAAATGAAAATAAAAATGATTAAAAAAAAAAAAAAAAGCTCTGGGGAGCCTGGGTGGCTCAGTCAGTTAAGTGTCTGACTTCAGGTCATGATCTCACAGTTTGTGGGTTTGAGCCCTACATTGGGCTCTCTGCTGTCAGCACAGAGCCTGCTTCAGATCCTTGGTCTTCCTCTCTGTCTGCCTCTCTCCCTCCCCACCCCCCCAAAATAAATAAACATTAATAACCTAATAAATAAATAAAATAAACATTTTAAAAAAAGCATCTAGAAAGGACCTGATGCTAATACCATACTGCCCATGAGATATTAAATACTTTCCCCTCAAGACAGTGAACAAGGACAAGACGTTCACTTGGACCACTTCCATTCAACACTATCCTGGAAGTCCCACCTACGGTGAAAAGGTAAGGAAAAGATACAAAAGTCGTATATATCACAAAGGAAGAAATAAAACCATTATTATGTTTTTTAAATCATTACTATTTTTAAAGAAGCATTATACTTCACAAAATACTTAAGAGGAAATTTAACAAAAGATACGTAAAACCTCTACAATGGAAACTATAACAGGTTATCACCGAGACTTACACAGCAGTTTAATGACTGCTAATTTACTGAAATGCTTTGTAAGGAAATTCTGTTGGAGATGCTTTAATGTTTTCATGAAGCTTTCCTCAAGCTGGGAAGAAGCCTTACATGGGCCCTGGAGAGATGTGCAGGTCGGTCCTGCTAATAGCTGGTAACAATTTTACAACAGAAAAAGAAGTCTGCAATTATTATATTCTTCCTCATCCTACCTGCATAATATTGATGTACCCTTCCCATAGTACACTATATGTGACATTCCAGAAAAGGCTGGGGAAGCACTATTGAAAACCCAGCATTTAAAAATCAGCAACACATTAAAAATCAGCAACACGTGTTACCTCACGTATTGGCGAGGATGTGGAGAAAGGGCAACCCTCCTGCACTGTTGGTGGGAATGAAAACTGGTGCAGCCACTCTGGAAAACAGTATAGAGATTCCTCAAAAAGTTAAAAATAGAATCACTCTAGGATCCAGCAATTGCACTGTGAGAAATAAGCCCACTGCCCCAATCAAAGGAAGGACGTGGGGACTCCGAGCACAGTAGAGCAAGGCTTTAATCAACAGTGTTGCAAAAGCAGGCGTCTGGTGGACAGGCACACTTGGGGCAGTTACAGCAGACAATTTATCTCCTAGCATGCAAGTCTCTCCCCTGGTTCCTCATTGGCTGAGCACTACAGAGGTTACAGCCTTACCCGACGTTGCCTATGCCCATGCAAGGCAAGGAGTAGTCTGATTGGAACAAATGTACATTCCTCGAGGTGATACAGAGACTTCAGTTCTTTGGCACATGCTCACTGCAAAGCCTGTGAAAATAAGCCCAAAAACGGAGAGGGGAAGAACCAGGAAGTGAAGTGTCCAAGGGTTTGGGAATCCATTTGGAGGGTGGGTGCGGGGGGAGAGGGGCTCATACAAATTCCCAATAGGTTGTAAACCTATTGTTAACTAGACAGCACAGCTTTGATTTGGTATTTCTGAAAATGAATCATTTCCCTTACATCTCACAGCACTACTATGTATTTACCCAAAGAATACAAAACACTAATTCAAAGCACCCTGATGCTTATAGCACCACTATCTACAATAGACAAATTATTGAAACAGCCCAAGTGTCCATCGACTGATGAATGGACAAAGGTGTGGCCATAAAAAAGAATGAAATCTTGCCATCTGCAATGACATGAATGGAGATAGAGAGTATTATGCTAAGTGAAATAAATCGGTCAGAGAAAGACAAATACCATGATTTCACTCTCAAGTGGAATTTAAGAAGCAAAATAAATGAGGAAAGGGACAGAAAAAGAGAGGTAAACCAAGAAACAGACTCTTAACTATAGAGAACGAACTGATGGTTACCGGAGGCGAGGTGGGGGTGGGAGGGGAGGGGATGAGTTAAAAAGGTGATGAGGATTAAGGAATGCATTTGTGATGAGCACGTGTGATGTATGGAAGTGTTGAATCAGTATTTTGTATACCCAAAACGAATATTACACTGTTAAATAACTGGAATTTAAATAAAAACTAATAATAATAATAATAATAATAATAATAAAAAGAAAACATAAGTGATGTGGGAAACAAAGGCAGAAAGAAGTGTAGATAAAATTAAATTTCCTTGTAACCCGCAGCCCATTGACAAACACTTAAGATAGGCAGAGTATGGCATTCTTCCAGGAACTCCTGACAATCTTAAAAGTTAATGCTTTGCTAGAGGGAAAAACAACTTTAGCTTGACAATAGCTATGCCTTCAGGATTCTGAGTCTTCTTTAGCATATGAAAGTCCTTTTGGAAACTTCCCCTTATCTCTACTTCCCCCAGCTCCTGGGTAGTTAATCAGTCACTCATAATCCTAGAGCCGCTCTTTCTGCCCACCTGCCCTGTCCCTGTGCTTTAATAAAACCACGTTGTTTGCACCAAAGACGTCTCAAGAGTTCTTTCTTACCTGTCAGCTCCAAACCCCAACACTTCAAACCACATCACAAGTATTTTATCTTGTTCATTTTCTTGTGAGGCTTGATTAGCATACCCTGCCTTACCTCATCTCTACTCAGAAAGCAGCCCATTAAATCCTGGTGGGTGCAGAATAGTCTCTCTTCCCCTGGCTGGAAAATGACCAGTACAAAAGTGGGGTGCTCATCTGCAAAAGTAATGGAGGTAGATACATGTAAAGAAACAAAATCCACCGGTTCCCTTCTTCTCCTCTTTTAATCCCTACAAAATTTTCCAATTATGAGTTTTTGTGAACTTAATTCTGACTGGTTTGTGAACAAAGCCATTTGCCCTGTAAACAAACAAAAAAGACCCTCTACTTGTATATTTTGTATATGACCAAGCAGTATTTGGGCTTACACCTGCCTTTGCCAAGTCAAAATAATATTATTATTTTTTTAAGTTTATTTATTTATTTTGAGAGAGAGAGAAAGAGACCAGGGGAGGGAGGGGCAGAGAGAGAGGGAGACAGTGGGTCCCAAGCAGGCTCCATGCACTGTCAGCACAGAGCCTGACGCAGGGCATGAACCCACAAACCCTGAGATCAAGACCTCAGCTGAAATCAAGAGTCAGGCACTCAACCAACTGAGCCACCCAGGCTCCCCAAGTCAAAATAATTTTAAGATGAATTTAACAATATTTTAATGTTTAGTTTGGGTTTTTCTAGCTAAGATTAGTAAAGCATAAGTAAAAATTCACTGGAAGGATTTCTAAGTGCATGGCTGTGAGAAATAAGCCCACTGCCCCAATCAAAGGAGGGACGTGGGGACTCCGAGCACAGTAGAGCAAGGCTTTAATCGACAGTGTTGCAAAAGCAGGTGGACAGGCACACTTGGGGCAGTTACAGCAGACAATTTATCTCCTAGCATGCAAGTCTCTCCCCTGGTTCCTCATTGGCTGAGCACTACAGAGGTTACAGCCTTACCCGACGTTGCCTATGCCCATGCAAGGCAAGGAGTAGTCTGATTGGAACAAATGTACATTCCTCGAGGTGATACAGAGACTTCAGTTCTTTGGCACATGCTCACTGCAAAACCTGTGAAAATAAGCCCAAAAACGGAGAGGGGAAGAACCAGGAAGTGAAGTGTCTAAGGGTTTGAGACTCCATTTGGGGGGTGGGTGCGGGGGGAGAGGGGCTCATACAAATTCCCAATAGGTTGTAAACCTATTGTTAACTAGACAGCACAGCTTTGATTTGGTATTTCTGAAAATGAATCATTTCACTTCTCACAGTGGCTAATTTTACAGACATTGGCAAAAGATATGTTTTTCCTGTTTATCAATTCCAAGTTACAAATAAGGACAGAGAAACAGTTTAATGTCTTTATCATTTGAAACATAAAAAGTAGCATATCCCCCCCAAATAAAACCTAATCGATTCTGTGGTATACAGAATAATGCCCCCCTCCCAAAGATATTTTCATCCTAATCCCCAAAACCTGTGAATATGTTATGTTCCATGGCAAGGGAGAAGTAAAATTGCAGATAGAAGTTTCCTCATCAACTGATTTTGAGATGGTGAGATTATCCTGGATTATCCAGGTGGGCCCTATGTAATTACAAGGGTCCTTAAAAGTGAAAGAGGAGAGGCAGTGTCAGAGAGATTTACCATGAGAAGACTCAACTGGCCATTGTTGGTTCTGGAATGGAGCCACCAGCAAGGGAATCCAGGCAACCTCCAGAATGTGGAAAAGGTAAAACAGAGACTTCTGTAGGGCTTTGAAGGCACACAGCCCTGCTGACACCTTGGTTTTAGCCCACTGAGATACATTACAAATTTATGACAAATTTGTGGTAATTTGTTGTTTTTCACAAATGTGTGGTGATTTGTTACAGCTGCAATAGGAAAAGAATACAGAATCTTGACTGTTAAATCATGTAATTGAGTAATTGGGACACACGGTGGCACTAGATCACCACATAAGTGCTTTCAGTTTCATAATTCTGTATTACTAGGGGCAATGCTAAATTTTCTTGTAATAAATTTAAATTTTTTTTAAGTTTATTTATTTATTTTGACAGAGAGAGGAGGCAGGCAGAGAGAGAATCCCAAGCAGGCTTTGTACTGTCAGCACAGAGCCTGACTCGGGGCTCAAACTCACAAACTGTGAGATCATGACCTGCTCTGAAACCAAGAGTTGGGCACTTAACCAACTGAGCCACCTAGGCACCCCTCTTGTAATAATTTTTTAAAAATCACCTCCTCACATTTGCATCTAAGTATCTGCAATATTCTTGGTAAATCCCTTAAATTGGCCTTGATGAATTTTTTTTTAAAGTTTACTTATTTATTTTGAGAGAGAGAGCATGCACATGAGCTGGAGAAGGGCAAAAGGAGGGAGAGAGAGAATCCTAAGCTGGCCGTGCACTGTCAATGCAGAGCCCCATGCAGGGTTTGATCTCACAAACCATTAGATCATGACCTTAGATGAAATAGAGAGCTGGATGCTTAACCAACTGAGCCACCCAGATGCCCCGATCTTGATGAATTTTTAAGTTGATTTCTGGCAATTATTATTTTTTTTTAATCTAGAAAGATGAACTATAAATATAAAGAAGCCCCTGAATATGTGTCGCAAACATTAAGACCTTTTTTTCCCCAGTGTCTTGAACACTGACAGCAGCCACAGCAGGCACCCAGTAAATAATTGTTAAATGAAAGAACATCTCATGTCCAATTTCCAAATATAAATTGTCAAGTCATTTCTCACCTGAACCTGAATAATCTGGAACTTGAAGAAAATCCTTTTGTTCAAGAATTTCAAATTTAGTACTATTCATAGAGCACTCCTTTCTTCAAATGTGCTTACAATGCATTCTCCTTCGTGCCAGGAATGAAACAGCCATTCCCAGTTCTATAGAGCCCTCCCTGCCCTCCACCCTGGCGTGTCCAGTTCTAACTCAACAGCCTCGGGCTTCTTATTCTCTTCCCAGTGTGTGCAGGTGACTTTGAGGGAATGAGTGTTCAGGGCAAAAATGGACCAGAAGTTAATCACCTTGGGAGGCAGAGATACTGGGTAGGTACTCTGTACCTTTCACTGTTTCCTTCTGTGCCCTTGGATGCTTTATGCCTGCTGCGCCCTCTGCAGAGGGCATCACCTCTCTCCCTTAGCTTGTCTGACTCTCCAAGTCAAAGCAAGAAAGTATCCTCTTTGGAGAGTTTTTCCCTTTACATTCTGTCCCCAGACACCCTGCAAATTCTGATTCCTCTCTGTTCTCATAATACTTTGTTCTTTCCCTTACACCTTGCTTTATGGCTAGTTGTGGAAAGTGGCACCAGATTGTAATTTCCCTGTAGAAAAGAGTTTATTTTACTATTTTTTTGTGTTCTCAACATTCAGCTAGTACTGGGAACAAAGTAAATGCTTCTAGAAAGAGGAAAGAAGGAAAAGAGGGAAATAGGGTAGAAGGGAGAAAGACTGTTCCATCATTGGGCTCAGACTACAGATGGGTAAAATAACTGTTGTCAATTTCTTAATGTTTAAATATGGGTGTGTACACATATGTTTAATCCAGAAGAAAAAGTAATCAGGATTACATTCATGATTTGGGTATAATTCCCATTTGCAAACTCTTCCTGGGGTAGTAAATATCATGAGGCCTAAAAATCAGTGCTGTCTTTACTCTTTTTAAAAGATAAGGAAGGAATTTGAATGCAGATTATGATGTGTTTCTTCAAAGGGGAATGATTTACCACTCTTTAATTTGATAAAGGTCTTTATGCTTCAGATACAGACTTTTAAATATTAATAAACCTCAGAAAGTAGGAATCAAATCCTCAACCCTTCATGAATTAATTATCACAATTTTAAAACTCCAATTCTACAAAGCAAATCATAAAGTGCAAAATGGCTTTTCCAAATCAAATCTTCTTTTTGGTATTAATTCATATGATTAAATACAATTTTATGCATATTAAATTGAGTATTGATACTACAATTTGAAGTTTCCTATTTTTGATATTGAATAATTTCAAATATACATTTTTTGCTTTTTTTTAATGTTTATTTATTTTTGAGAGACAGAGGAGAGAGAGACAGAGCACAAGTGGGGGAGGGGCAGAGAGAGGGAGACACAGAATCCAAAGCAGGCTCCAGGCTCTGAGCTGTTAGCCCAGAGCCTGACGCGGGGCTCAAACCCATGAACTGTGAGATCGTGACCTGAGCCAAAGTCGGCCGCTTAACCGACTGAGCCACCCAGGTGCCCCTACATTTTTTGCTTTTAATAAAATAACTATAATTATAATTAAATCCACTTATTTTTATCAGCATGCTACATTTGAATAGTATAAAACATCAATTATTACTAAAAGTGATTTTTATAAAAGAGCAGTCCCTTCTCTTCAACCCTCCTACCCCATCATCCACCAAGCTAACAGTTCCAATTTTTTAGCTATTTTCTCTGATTTTGCTTCTTTATTTTTTTTAATTTTTTTTTTAATTTTTTTTTCAACGTTTATTTATTTTTGGGACAGAGAGAGACAGAGCATGAACGGGGGAGGGGCAGAGAGAGAGGGAGACACAAAATCGGAAACAGGCTCCAGGCTCCGAGCCATCAGCCCAGAGCCTGACGCGGGGCTCGAACTCACGGACCGCGAGATCGTGACCTGGCTGAAGTCGGACGCTTAACCGACTGCGCCACCCAGGCGCCCCTATTTTTTTAATTTTTTAAAAAATTTATTTATTTTGAGAGAGAGAGCATGAGCACGAGAGGGGCAGAGAGAAGGAGAGAGAGAGAATCCTAAGCAGGCCCTGAACTATTGGCATAGAGCCAAATGTGCAGCTCGAGCTCAGTGACTGTGAGATCATGACCTGAACCAAAACCAAGAGTCAGATGCTTAACTGAGTTACCCAGGCTCCCCAATAATTGCCTCATTTTAAAATATTTTCCGGGTCACCTGGGTGGCTCAGTCGGTTGGGCGTCCAACTTTAGCTCAGGTCATGATCTCATGGTCTGTGAGTTCAAGCCCCACGTCAGGCTCTGTGCTGACAACTTGGAGCCTGGAGCCTGCTTCAGATTCTGTGTCTCTCTCTCTCTGCCCCTCCCCTGCTCATGCTCTGCCTCTCTCAATCTCAAAAACGAATAAATGTTAAAAAAATTTTTTTTAAATATTTTCTTCATTTTCTTTGAACAACTGATTAAACATTCCCACATCCTCAACAGCTCTATAAAATAGCTGTAAATTGCACTTTATACAAATCATGTTCAGTGATTGAAGAATTATATCCTGGCCCTCATGCCTCCCGCATCCCCTGGCTCCTGTCCCAGAGAATCCTCCTAGTGCCTCCCTTCCCCTGCTTTCCAGTCTGCAAGGTTTCACTGCGGGTGCTTCACTCCTGTTTTGTTGGGACTCCATTTGCTGTCACTCTGGGAATTCTCTTTGTCTCCATTGGATCTTCTGTCTCCTCAATCCCATGTATCTCAATATCCCAATATCTTTTTTCTAAATTGAGCCCTTTTTGGGCTCAATTTAGTGTGTGCGTGTGTGTGTGTGTGTGTGTGTGTGTACGTGCAAGCATTCATCCACACTCAAGCACATCCTCAAATAGCTTCCTAGGAAAGATGTCTGGAAAGTACATTTTTTTGAGCCTCTCCATGTCTAAATTGTCTCTTTTTGGGGCACCTGGGTGGCTCAGTCAGGTAAGTGGCCAACTTTGGCTCAGGTCATGATCTCAGTGACTGAATTCGAGCCCCGCATCAGGCTCTGTGCTGACAGCTCAGAGCCTGGAGCCTGCTTCGGATTCTGTGTCTCCCTCTCTCTGCACCTCCCCTGCTCACACTGTCCCCTTCTCTCTTTCTCTCAAAAAATAAATAAATATTTTTTTTAAACTTTTTTAACGTTTATTTATTTTTGAGACAGAGAGAGACAAAGCATGAATGGGGGAGGGTCAGAGAGAGGGGGAGACACAGAATTCGAAGCAGGCTCCAGGCTCCGAGCCATCAGCACAGAGCCCGACGCAGGGCTTGAACTCACAAACCGCGAGACCATGACCTGAGCCGAAGTCGGCCGCCCAACCGACTGAGCCACCCAGGCGCCCCAAAATAAATAAATATTTAAAAAATTTTTTTGAAGATTGTCTCTTTTCTACTCTTTCACTTGATGGAGAGTTTGACTAAATATGGAACACTTGGCTAAAAAATAACTTAAAAATAAATTTGAAGGTCTAGCTCCATTATTTTCCACCTCCCGTTTGAGATGTTTGATGCCGTTCTGATTCCTAATCTTCTATTCATTATCTGTCTCACCATTATCTGCGCCCCCCATGTCCTCCTCCCCTTCCAGAAGCTTTTACTATCTTCAGTTTATCTCCAGTGTTTGAAACTTCACAATAATGAGTTTTTGTTGTTTTTTAAAATTGTTTGTTGAGGTTTTTGTTTGCTTTTGTTTTTTGTCTTTTATTCATTGGGCTGGATACCCAAAGGGCCTTTCTGAGAAGAAGCTCATGTTCTTGAGCTCTGGAAAATTTGTTTATGTTATTTTACCAATACTTTCCCCCACCATTCTTTTTAGCCCTCTCTTTCTGGAGCTCCTATCATTCAGCTGTTAGGCCTCCTGAATCAACCATCTAATTTCTTATGTTTTCTTTCTTATTGTCCAGTTATTCACCATTTTGCTCTACATTTTGGATTCCTTATATCCTCCACTTTTCTCAGTTTTTCATTTCTGCCATCCAATTTTTTATTTTTCTAGTTTTTTTTTTGTTGTTGTTATCCTCTGAATGTCCTTTTTAAAGCCATCATCTTGTATATGGATACATATCATCTCTTATTTCTCTGGGGATAGCCATGACCTTTTTCATTTTTCTTCTCCCTCCATAGTTTGTTTCTCTGAGTTTCTTTTTTTAAACAAGTTTATTCAGGTAAAATTCTTTTTTTTTTTAAGTTTATTTATTTTTGAGAGAAAGAGCTGGGGAGGAGCAGAGAGAGAGAGAGGGAGAGAGAATCCTAAGCAGACTCCACATTGTCAACACAGAGCCTGACATGGGACTTGAATTCATGAACTGTGAGATCATGACCTGAACCAAAATCAAGAGTCTGATACTTAAACAACTGTGCCACCCAGGATATAATTCCTATGTCATTAAATTCACTCATTTTTAGTGTCTAATTCACTGAGGTTTGGAGTATTCATTGAATCATTCAACCATCACTACAATCCAGTTTTATTATTTTTTCTTTTTTTTAATGCTTATTTATTTTTGACAGAGAGAGAGAGAGAGAGAGAGAGAGACAGAGACAGAGACAGAGCATGAATGGGGGAGGGGCAGAGAGAGGGAGACACAGAATCTGAAGCAGGCTCCAGTCTCTGAGCTGTTAGCACAGAGCCCGATGTGGGGCTCGAACTCACGGACGACGAGATCACGACCTGAGCCGAAGTCGGAGGCTTAACTGACTGAGCCACCCAGGTGCCCCATACAATCCAGTTGTAGAACATTTCTACACCCCAAAAAAATCTCATGCTCCCATTTGCAATTCATCTCCATTCCCATCTCGTCCCAATCAGCCAATAATCTGCTGTCTCTACACATTTACTTTTTCTAGATGCTTCATACAAATAGAATAGTACAATAAATGTTCTTCTGTGTCTGCTTTCTTTCACCTCACATGCTGTGTGTGAACACCGCTCTCACTGCAGCAGGCATCAGCAGGTCGTTCCTTTTTCTGTCACTGAAGAGTATTCCATTTTAGGGCAATTATAAACATCTTTTTGTTATTTTCATATTTTATGTTGAGCTCTGTGTTTCACATTAGAGGGGTTTTACCAAATGAATGCACTCCCTGGCAGTCTGTTCATATTTAGAAAGAGAGGCCCAAAAAGTTATTTGGAAACTATGTGTGTTCATGATGGGAGGTGGTGCAGTGGGGGCTTCATTATACTTCTTTGAGGAAATTCTCTTGTCAGTGTTTTTCATTCTTTTCTGTTGGGCTGGTAGAATTTTCCAGAGAAGACTCTCCTAATGTCTTGGCTGGAAGGTATAATCCTAGCTTCCAGAGTTCCAGGAATTGAGAGGAAGGAGAAGGCTAAGATGTCACAAATTTTAGGACATAAACTTTTCTTTGATCCCCCTGTTTTCAGTAAGAGATCCCTGCCTCCTTCGACTGTGTCTGTGCGCCTGAGTCCAGAGACCCTGTGTTTTGTTCTCTTCTACTAGGCTGGCTGCACAGAATAGATGAGAGGATCTGGAGGTACTTTCTAAAAAGACTTTCAAACAATCTCTCTATTTTTAGCCCTACCATTATCTGCTCCTCCACCCATGTTTCCACAGCTGTCTGGTGCCAGTTTCTGAGCCTTGGGGATCTGCAGTGCAATGTGGGTTACCTCTCTGCTTTACCCACTGCCAGCTTAGGATTCGTTTTCTTGGATCGCTAATCCATCTACCACGTTTCCACTTACTTCGCAGTGTCTAAAATTTTACTGCTATTGTTTTCTTTACTAGTCTCATAGGTTTGTGCCTCCATAAAATTCCCCCTGCTCTAATTTTCATGGCATTTTTGTCAGGAATAGAGTACTTATTCAACCAGCCATCTTTAATGTGAATCTCAATTAATTCTTTTTTTAATGCGTATTTATTTATTTTGAGAGAAAGAGAGAGCTTGTAAGAGGGGAGAGGCAGAGAGAGGGAGAGAGAGAATCCCAAGCAGGCTCTGCACTGTTAGCACCGAGCCAGACGCAGGACCTGAACCCACAAACCACGAGACCATGACCCGAGCCAAAGTCAGATGCTTAACCACCCAACTGGCTGAGCTACCAAGGCACCCCTAAATTCAATTCTTTAATGAAAAGTAAAACTTTGAATTTCAAATAATTTATGTAAAAACCTTATCCTCAAAGAAGTGCAGCATAGCTCACCACTCCTTTTATTTTTTTTTAATGTTTATTTATTTTTGAGAGAGAAGGAGACAGAGCACAAGCAGGAGAGGGGCAGAGAGTAAGGGGGACCCAGAATCTGAAGCAGGCTCCAGGCTCTGAGCTGTCAGCACACAGACTGACACGGGGCTCGAACTCACGCACTGAGATCATGACCAGAGCTGAAGTCGGACACTTAACCAACTGAGCCAGCCAGGCACCTCTAGATCACTACTCCTTAAATGTGTGCTGCACAGAGTGTCTTCCTTTCAAGAGTCCAGAATGAAAAGGGGCAGGGGCTTTGGCTTTATGATGGAGAAAACTGACAGATATCTCAGCCAAGGGACCAAAGTCAACACTAACAGTGGTAAGTCATGTTCATAGTGTCCATCCTTGATATTATAAGAAGAGGATGGTACTTGACTTTTGTGGTACCCCTTCCAAAAACCTTTAATTGCAGTCTAATCAAGGGGAAAACATCAGACAAATCCCAATTGAGGAACAATCTACAAAGTACCTAAGTAGTACTTCCCAAAACTGTCCAAGTCCTCAAAACAAGGAGGAACTGTCAAAGCCAGGAGGAGCCTAAGCAAACATAATAAATAAATGGAATGTGGTAACTTGGACAGGATCCAGGAACAGAAAAAGAGTATTAGGCAAAAACTTAAGGAAATCTGAATACTGTATGGACTTTAGTTAAGAGGAATGTACCAATACTAGGTCGTTAATTATGATAAATGTACCACACTAATGGGAAAACCAGTGAGGTGTGGGACAAACTGGGTGTGGGGCATATGGCAATGCTCTACTATCTTCATAACTTCTCTGTAAATCAAAAATTATTCTTTTAAAAAGTTTATTTAAAAAATTAAACCTCTCTCATTTATCCTTTGGCTATTTAATTGATACCTTCATGCCAACTGAAATGTGCCAGAATTTGGCTCATTTCTACCTCATACTAAAACTATTAGGCATCTATTCTGTGTGTTGGAATAGTTTATTCATTCTCTTTTACAGATACTTACTGAGCAAGTACTAAGTTTCAGGAAATATACCTGGTGCTTGGGGCTACAGAGATCAATAAAATATGATTCCTGTCCCATAAGAAGTTCAGATTCGAGGAAAACAGACTAACATAAAATACTTTCTGTATTCTACTTCTCTAGAAACACACCAGCTACCATGAACACATTTTGCTATTCATATTAAGAGTGGAAAAAAATAAGGCTGAAATTCTCTAATTTTCAAAAACTTTTGTTTAGGTGAGATGTGGAATCTCTTAGAATTGTATCACCAGTTAAGCAATATGCAAGAATGATTAAATACCTGGTGTAAAAGGGCATATTGAAAACAGAGAAACAGAGAAACAAGTAGAAACTTTCTGCCTTTTTTTTTTTGAGAGAGAGAGATACTGAGTGAGTCAAGGAGGGGTAGAGAAAGAGGATCCCAAACAGGCTCCACACTGTCAGCACAGAGCCCGTTGCGGGGCTTGAACTCACAAACCAGAGATCATGACCTGAGCTGAAATCAAGAGTTGGACACTTAACTAACTGGGCCACCCAGATGCCCCCAAAACTTCTTACATTTTTTAAACTTTATTTCTTTTGAGAGAGACAAAGAGAGCATGTGCAGGGGGAAAGAGGGGTGCAAAGAGAGAGAGAGAGAGAGAGAGGATATCAAGCAGACTCCAGAGCAGTCAGCTCAGAGCCCATTGTGGGGCTTGTACCCACGAAACCATGAGATCATGACCTGAGTCAAAATTAAGTGTTAGACACTCAACCAACTGAGCCGCCCAGGAGCCCCAGAACTTTCTACTTTTTGACGTGATGACACATCCCCTCACCAACCACAATATCAAGCAGTGCCTCATCAAGAAGGTACAGGAAGCTGTTCTTGACAAATGGGTGAATGACCCTCACCGCATGGACAAACGTTTGCTGGCCCTTATTTACCTAGCCCACGCCTCCGACGTCCTGGAGAATGCTTTTGCCCCCCTTCTGGACGAGCAGTATGATTTAGCCACCAAGAGAGTACGGCAGCTCCTGGACTTAGATCTGGAAGTGGAGTGTCTGAAGGCCAACACCAACGAGGTCCTGTGGGCGATGGTGGCAGTGTTCACCAAGTAACTGCTCAGAATGAAGTGTTCTTCTTTCAGGTAAGCCAGTTGCTTCAATTCTATTGACTTCTGATTTTTTATAATTTGTACTTTCCTACACTATAATTGGCTTTTGTTTTATATAATAATAGGTAGCTTTTCTGTGTGTGTGTGTGTGTGTGTGTGTGTGTGTGAATGCAAGAAACTGCTGGTATGAGGGACCTTTCTGTTTAAGTTTAGAGAAAAGTCTTACTGTCATTGGCATTTTGTTCTTTCTTGAGCTCCAGAGAGTTGCTCTTCTCAACAGTCACAGGTTTGGGTTTCTGTTATGTTTATTTCAAACTACCTCCAGGTCCACATGCACTTCATTAGCATCTCGTCAGTTGCAAACTCTCCACAAGTACAAATTCTTCTGTACTTCTCAAACCCTGAGGGAGAAACCACACACACACAAAGTCAGATGCTTAACCGACTGAGCCACCCACATGCCCCATGGGAAGAGGGGGTTTTTATGCCAAGTCTCAAAAATGATGTTACCAGACTCCGGTATGTGGGGGAAATAGATGTTGGTCAAAAAGTACAAACTTACAGTCATAAGATGAATGAGTTCTGGTGATCTAACGTACAGCATAGTGTTGCAAAATGACCAGCACACTAAGTCTAGTTAACATCAACCTCATCTATTTTCACTATTAAATCATAAAGGTGAATTGCTCCATTAAGCCATTTGGGATGTGATACATCCCACGTATGCTGCATGTAGTGTGGGCTTCACATGAATTGCTCTTTGCTCTGCACACCATTTAGGAGGTAGGGAAGTGCTGGGGGGGTTAAATGAATAGCTCAAAGACATCCAGAGTCCTATGTCTTTTTTCCTCATTTTCTCTCTGTAATTCTTAGGATATTGCCCTTTGATTCAGATACTCTCTCATGTTGCAAAAAGGACAGTAGCTCCAAGGATCCAACTCTTGCACAACAATTTCCAAAGACGGGAAGAAGTGAAGAGGCTCATGTCTTTTCCTCATGTGCCTTTTAAAGAGTTATAAAACCTTATTCAGAACCCCCAGCAGGTGCACTCTCATGTCTCATTGGCTGGATTTATATCACATGCTCACTTCTAAACCAATCATGTATTAATCAAGATTCACACCTTGTGGCTTTTCAGAAGGACTCTGTCTCTTCTGGAGTACATGGTTATTGGATGTGGGAGAGGAGGGACAGGATGGTCTGTGAGCAAGAAAGAAGGAAAATTTGTGAGCAATCAGTATCTGTCTTCCATAGTCGCTGACAATGAACATTTTCTCACGTAGTTATTAGCTATTTCCACTGGTCAATTTTTGTATTGCTATACCAATACCCTGCTGTTCAAATAGCTTTATAATAAGTCTTGATATCTGTGAAGACCAGTCCTTCCTCAAAATTGTGTTGGTGATGCTGAGCCCTTTGCTCTTCTATATGATTTATTTTTATTTTTATTTCATTTATTTTTTAAATTTACATGCAAGTTAGTTAGGATATAGTGCAACAATGATTTCAGGAGTAGATTCCTTAGTACCCCTTACCCATTTAGCCCATCCCCCCTCCCACAACCCCTCCAGTAACCTTCCATTTGTTCTCCATATTTAAGAGTCTCTTACATTTTGTCCCCCTCCCTGTTTTTATATTATTTTCCTTCCCTTCCCTTATGTTCATCTGTTTTGTATCTTAAAGTCCTCATATGAGGGAAGTCATATGATATTTGTCTTTCTCTGACTAATTTTACTTAGCATAATACCCTCCAGTTCCAACCACGTAGCTGCAAATGGCAAGATTTCATTCTTTTTGATTGCCGAGTAATACTCCATTGTATATATGTACCACATCTTCTTTATCCATTCATCCATTGATGGACATTTGGGCTCTTTCCATACTTTGGCTCTTGTTGATAGTGCTGCTATAAACATGGGGGTGCCTGTGCCCTTGCAAAACAACATTACCTGTATCCCTTGGAGAAATACCTAGTGGTGCAATTGCTGGGTCGTAGGGTAGTTCTATTTTTAATTTTTCAAGGAAACTCCAGACTTTTTTCCAGAGTGGCTGAACCAGTTTCCATTCCCACTAGCAGTGCAAAAGAGGTCCTCTTTCTCCACATCCTCTCCAATATGTGTTGTTGCCTGAGTTGTTAATGCTAGGCATTCTGACAGATGTGAGGTGGTATCTCATTGTGGTTTTGATTTGTATTTCTCTGATGCTGAGTGATGTGGAGCATTTTTTCATGTGTCTGTTGGCCATCTGGATGTCTTCTTTGGAGATGTGTCTATTCATGTCTTTTGCCCATTTCTTCGCTGGATTATTTGTTTTTTAGGTGTTGAGTTTGATAAGTGCTTTATAGATTTTGGATACTAACCCTTTATCTGATACGTTGTTTGCAAATATCTTCTCCCATTCCATCAGTTGCCTTTTAGTTTTGCTGATTGTTTCCTTTGCTGTGCAGAAGCTTTTTATTTTGATGAGGTCCCAATAATTCATTTTTGCTTTTGTTTCCCTTGTCTCTGGAGATGTGTTGAGCAAGAAGTTGCTGTGGCCACGGTCAGAGAGGTTTTTGCCTGCTTTCTCCTGGAGGATTTTGATGGCTTCCTGTCTTACATTGAGGTATTTCATCCATTTTGAGTTTATTTTTGTGTATGGTGTATGAAAGTGGTTCAGGTTCATTGTTCTGCATGTCGCTGTCCAGTTTTCCTAGCACCACTTGCTGAAGAGACTGTCTTTATTCCGTTGGATGTTCTTTCCTGCTTTGTCGAAGATTAATTGGCCATACAGTTGTGGGTCCATTTCTGTGTTCTCTATTCTGTTCCATTGATCTGAGTGTCTGTTCTTGTGCCAGTACCATACTGTCTTGATGATGACAGTTTTGTAATACAGCTCAAAGTCCATCTTCCATATGAATCTTAGGAACAGCTTCCCAAGTTTCCTGAAATACTCTTTTGGGATTTCGGTTGGTATGACATCATGCAGATTTATTTGAAGGAACTGACATCGTTAGTACACTGAGTCTTTCCATCTAGGAACATGGCATAACTTTCCGTGGTAAATATGGCTACAGATTCTTTGCACCTCCTATTAAATGGTGGAGCCTATTTCCCCACCTCTTATATCTGGGCTGGCTTTGCTCTTTGCTTTATTCACTAGAATGTGGCAGAAGTGGCATTTTGCAAGCTCCAGAGCTGGGGGTACATGAAGTGATATGGTTTCTGCGTTCACTCTCTTGGAATGCTGCCTTGAGACCACCATACCATAATGAAGCCCAGGATAAAAGAGCATATGGAAAGAGAAAGCTGAGCAGCTGTCTCAGCTAAGTTCAGTACCCAGCCAGCTGACCTGCCAGCTGAATGCAGCTGTGTGAATGAGCCTGCGTGAAAGCAGTGGAGAACTGCTTAACCAACCCATAGAATTACAAGAAATGATGAATTGTTGATTTAAGCCATTAAGTTTTGGGGTATTTTACTCCACAACAAAGACTAGCTGAAAGAGAAATTGGTACCCAAAAGTGGGGTACAGCTATAATAACGACTTAACATATGTGGCATGGCCTTGGGACTGGGCAGTGGATAGAGACTGCTGAGGGAGCAGGGAGACTATTAGTGGAAGCTTGAAAAAACAGTGGGGAAACTACTATTAAAGTCCAGAAGGATAGTAAGCGATGTTTTGTGCTAGTGAAAAAATTGGCAAAACTGTTATCAACACCACATGAAGCAAAGGAACTACCTGGCTAACCCATAGAATCTTGAGAAATACTGAATTATTTTTATTATTATTGCATTGAGACAATAAAACAGTAAGTTTTGGGATGGTTTTATATAATATATAATTGAAATACTAATGAACTGGTGAGTCTGATTGTTATGGGCTGAATTTTCCTCAAAAAATGCATATGTTGAGGGGCGCCAGGGTGGCTCAGTAGGTTAAGCATCCAACTTCAGGTCAGGTCATGATCTCGTGGTCCATGAGTTTGAGCCCCACGTCAGGCTCTGTGCTGACAGCCCAGAGCCTGGAGCCTACTTCAGATTCTGTGTCTCCCTCTCTTTCTGCCCCTCTTCCACTTGCTCTCTCTCTCTCTCTCTCAAAAATAAATAAACATTAAAAAAAATTAATGCATATGTTGAAGCCCTAACCCCCAATATAACTGTTTTTGGAGACAAGGCCTTTAGGAAGGTAATTAAGGTTAAATGAAGTCATAGGAATGAGGCCCTAATCCAATGAAAC
This sequence comes from Felis catus, assembly GCF_018350175.1. NCBI lineage: Eukaryota > Metazoa > Chordata > Mammalia > Carnivora > Felidae > Felis > Felis catus. The sequence goes on along the minus strand of NC_058368.1, from coordinate 213,843,667 downwards.
TGGTTTCCTTATAAGGGGAAGAGACACCAGAAATCTAGTAACCCGTCTATAGATGTTCTTGGATTTTTTTTTTTAAATTAAGTTTGTTTATTTTGAGAGAGAGAGAGAGTGCACACGCGTGCATGATTTGGGGCAGGGCAGAGAGAAGGAGAGACAGAATCCCAAGCAGGCTCCACACCATCAGCACAGAGCCCGGTGCAATGCAGAGATCGAACCCACACAGTGAGATGGTGTCCTGCACCAAGATCAAGAGTCGGATGCTTAACCAACTACGCCACCCAGATGCCCCTTCTTGGATTTTTTTATACAGATAATAATATTATCAGGAAATGATGGTATTCATTTCAAATTATTATAGTTCATTTATTTTTTTCTAATCTAAGTCAGCAACACTTATTTTTGATATTGTTTTCATTTAATTTTGTAATAGGTATTATATTCACATGCTTTAAGAAACATGAAAAGGTGGGGTGCCTGGGTGGCTCAGTCAGTTGAGCATCCAACTCTTGATATCAGCTCAGGTCATGATCTCCAGGGACATGGGATTCTCTCTCTCTTTTTTTCTGCCCCTTGCCTGCTCGACCTTTCCCTCTCTCTCTCTCTCAAATTAAAAAAAGAGAAAAGAAATGTTAAAAGGTGTGTAGTAAAAAGTTGTGCTATATTTGTCATTCTTTTGTCTTATTACAATGGCAAATACAGTATTGACCAATTTGGCTATCAGCAGATGTCTCTGCCTTTGATAAAAATGTTTCTAAATTTCACTATATTTTGATGTTTTCAATAAGCCTTTTTTCAATAGGTTTTTGAAAGAAATAATTCATAATGCTAAAGAAGTTATTTTCCATCTTTATATCTTTATAAGCTTATATATCATGATTAAGAATTGAATTTTATATAATTTTTTGCCTTTTAATTTTGAGGTATAACTTATATACAGTGAAATTCACAGATCATAAATGTATATTTTAATGAGTTTTGATACACATATGTCCATGTAACCCACACCCCTCTCAAGACAGAACATTTCCATCACCCTAGAAAATTCCCTTGTGCCCTTTCTTGGTCAATCCCACCACTCCACTCTCCTGGGACAACCAAATTTCTGATTTTTCACATTATATTAACTATGTCAGTTCTAGAACATGATATAAATTGAATCATTCAGTACGTACTCTTTTGTTTTATCAGTAGTTTGTTTCTTTTCTCCTCCATTTTTATTCTTTTTTTTTTAATATTTATTTTGAGAGAGAGAGAGAGAGAGAGAGAGAGAGCGAGCATGAGTGGGAGAGGGGCAAAGAGAGAGGGAGACACAGAATCCAAAGCAGGCTCCAGGCCCTGAGCTGTCATCACAGAGCCCAATGTAGGGCTTGAACTTATGAACCATGAGATCCTGATCTGACCCGAAGTCAGATGCTTAACTGACTGAGCCACCCAGGCACTCCTCTCCTTTTTTATTCTGAGTAGTATTCAATTATATGAACATACTGCAATTTACCCATTTTCTTGTTTTAAATGGTTATGTATGTATGTATGTATGTATTTTAATTTTTTAATGTTTATTTATTTTTGAGAGAGAGACAAAGCATGAACAGGGGAGGGGCAGAGAGAGAGGGAGACACAGAGTCTGAAGTAGGCTCCAGGCTCTGAGCTGTCAGCACAGATCCCAACATGGGGCTTGAACCCATGAGCCATGAGATCATGACCTGAGCTGAAGTCGGATGCTCAACTGACTGAGCCACCCAGGTACCCTATTTATTTATTTTAAGAGAGAAAGAGAGGGCATGGGGGAGGGGCAGAGTGAGAGGGAGAGAGAGAATCCCTAGCAGGCTACATGCTGCCAGCCCAGAGCCCAATACAGGGCTTGATCCCACTATGAGAACTTGACCTGAGATGAAGTCAAGAGTTGGATACTTACCACTTGAGCCACCCAGGTACTCCTACCCATTTTCTCTTTGTGGGAGTCTTTGGGTTGTTTCCAGTTTTGAGTTACACGAATCAAGTTGCTATGAACATATTAGAAGTCTCTTAGAGGACTTAGGTTAAAAATATAAAGATTGGGGAAAAAAACATATCTGCACTTTTATTGTTTTTTTTTTAATTTTTTAATGTTTATTTATTTTTGAAAGAGAGAGAGAGTGCACGAGTTGGGTAGCGACAGAGAGAGAGGGAGACACAGAATCCATAGCAGGCTCTAGGCTCTGAGCTGTCAGCACAGAGCCCAATGCAGGACTCAAACTCATGAGCTGTGAGATCATGACCACAGCTGACAATGGACCCTTAACCAACTGAACCACCTGGGTGCTCCAGCACTTTTATTGTTAAAGTATATTCCCTGTAGACAGAATATATCAGGTCTTGTTTTTTAATCCGTTTTAGCAATCTCTCTTTTCTTTAATGTTTATTTATTTATTTTGAGAGAGAGAAGAGAGAGAGAGAGAGAGAGAGAGAGAGAGAATTCCAAGCAGGCTCCATGCCCAGCATGGAGCCCCATGCAGGGCTTGATCTCATGACTATGAGATGGTGACCTGAGCTGAAATCAAGAGTCTGACACTTAACTGACTGAGCCACCCAGGCACCCCAGCAATCTCTCTTAATTGATCTATATAGTACATTTATATTTAATTTAATTATTAATATGATTGGCTTTAAGAAAATATTTCTTGTATTTATTTCCCTTTTTCCCCTATGTCTTTGTATCTTTTCTCCTTTTTCTCGCCTCCTTTAGGATTCACTGAATACTTTTTAGTAATCCATTTCATTTTCTATCGCTAATTAGCTAGACCTTTTTGTTTTCTTGCTTTCAGTCGTTGCTCTAGGGTTTACAACATATATCTCTAACTTACCACATTCTATCCTCAAATAGTATTGTATTACTCCACATAAAATAAGTGCAAATACACTGTAATTTCCTCTCATTTGTTTTTCATACTATTTTGTCATATTTTTACTCCTACATGCATTATAAGCCCCACAAAGTATTATTATTTTTGCTTTCAACAGTCAAAAATCCCTGAAGGAAATTTAAAAAACACACACAAGAGAAAAATTCATTTCTATTTGCCCACAATTTTTTTTTTTACCATTACTGCCACTCTTTGTTCCTTTGTGTAGATCTGAGTTTCTACATAATATTGTTTTCTTTCAGCCTAAGAACACTTTCTTTAACCTTTCTTGTCATTTGGAAATGCTGATAATGAATTTGCTCAACTTTCATTTAACAAAAAGATGTCTTTAGTTTGCATTCATTTTTGAAGAATTGTTTTCTGAATATAGAATTTCAAGATTATAGGCATTTGTGTGTGTGTGTGTGTGTGTGTGTGTGTGTGTGTTTTAGCACTTAACAGATGTTGATCCTCTCTATTACAGCTTTCAGCATTTCTTTTTTTTTTTAATTTTTTTCTTAATGTTTTTTTTAATTTATTTTTGAGACAGAGAGAGACAGAGCATGAGCAGGGAAGGGGCAGAGAGAGAGGGAGACACAGAATCGGAAGCAGGCTCCAGGCTCTGAGCCATCAGCACAGAGCTCGATATGGGGCTCGAACTCACAGACTGTGAGATCATGACCTGAGCCGAAGTTGGACGCTCAACTGACTGAGCCACCCAGGCGCCCCAGCATTTCTTTTTTTTTAATTTTTAATGTTTATTTGTGTGTGAGAGAGACAGACAGAGTGTGAGTGGGGGAGGGGCAGAGACAGAGGGAGACACAGAATCTGAAGCAGGCTCCAGGCTCTGAGCTGTCAGGACAGAGCCCAACACGGAGCTTGAACTCACGAACCATGAGATCATGACCTGAGACGAAGTCAGACGCTTAACTGACTGAGCCACCCAGGCGCCCCACAGCTTTCATCATTTCTGACTGAGAATTCAAGGCCAACTCATCACTGTGCCCCTCTGTGTAATGTATCTTTTTTCTCTGGCTGCTTTTAAAATGTTCTTTTTATCTGTGATTTTTTAGTCATTTGACTAATTTGACAATAATATGCCTAGTATGGGTTTCTTTGTGCTTATTCTGATCAAAATTCTTGGATTTTTAAGCTGATATATTTCATCAAATTTTATCTTCAAATATTTCTTTCTGTACCATTTTCTTTCTTCCCCTTCTAGGTTTCCAGTTGTTACACAAGACTCTGAGACTACTCATTTTTTACATACTACTGGTTTTCTCTGTTTTTCTAGTATGGATAGTTCCTGTTTTCTTCTCTTTTAATTTACTGATCTTCTCTTTTGTAGTATCCAACTGATTGCAATCTCATCCAGTGAATTTTTTATCTCAGAAATTTTCTTGCATGTTTAAGGAGCTCAAATGCCTGGTGATCCCTATCTACTCATTTAGATTTAAGAATGGGACACAGAAAAGCTGGACTGGGAACTCTGTGTTTATAAGCAAGTTTTTCAGTTTTGCTGAAGAGTGATCATGTGGAAGCAATAGGCTTATCTCAGAGAACCCAGAGAGTCAAAAAAAAAAAAAAAAAATGCAGGTCTTTTCTTTAGGACCATTCAATTTCTCCAGGGAGAAACTTCTAATTGTTTGCCTACATGGTACATCCTCTGCTGTGGGCATTCTCCAGGAGAGACAGTGACAGAGACTTAGGCTAGGGTAGAAAGAATAATAGTCATCTTCTATTTTTTTTTTCGCCAGCTGAGGGCTATTCTATCTTTTATTTCACCAGTTGGTCTTACATTTTTCATTTGTTAACTATAATTATAGAAGAATCTCAAGAAAGACAAAAAATAGCAGGTGTGATCAACTGTTTTAATAAAAAAATTAAGCAAAATAAGATTGTTTTGCAGAGCATCAAAAGCATCTGAAGATTGTGGCCAAAACAAATAAAAATACTTTGCAATAATACAAAAAAGCAATTTCTATATGAAATCATACTTGCTAAGTTATTAATTCTGGCTTTAACCCCTGCTTGCTATCTGATTCTGGGAAAATTATTTGCTACCTCAGAGCCTCAGTTCCCTCTTCTCTAAAAGGAGATTAATAATGCCTTAAGTAGGGGTTCCTGGGTGACTCAGTCAGTTAAGAGTCTGACTCTTGATCTGCTTAGGTCATGATTTCACGCTTCATGGGTTAGAGCCCTGCGTTGGGCTCTGCATTGATAACATGGAGCCTGCTTTAGATTCTCTCTCTCTCTCTCCCTCTCTCCCTGACCCACCTCTGCTCATTCTCTCTCTGCCTCAAAATAAATAAATACATTTAAAAAAATAAGAAGAATGATATCTTAAAGTATTATCAAGAGTTATAAGCACACCGTATGTACTCAATAAATAGACGTTTCATTTTCGCTTTGAGATGAATAAACAAAAGATGGAAATTAGTGAAATGTTTATCAAGACTGGCTTTTGTTAAAGGCAAAGTTGAAGAGTAGGTTGGTGACCATTTTACTAAGTAACCTCTTACTAGGCATCCATTGCAAAGAAAAGAGCATTTTCTTTTTGATGAGTTTCAGTTTTGCTGTTACCTGGTTAACTCTTATCTTTAAAACCATATTGTTTCTTTCTCTTCCTCAAGCATTTTTCTTCTCTTCTTTCTGATTCACCTCTTTGAAAAGAAGATGGACTGGGTGCCTAGGTGACTCAGTTGGTTAATCATCTGACTTTGGCTCAGGTCATGATCTCATGGTTGGTGGGTTGGAGCCCTCCTTGGAGCCCTCTGCTGTCAGTGCATAGCCCATTTTGGATTCTCACACTCTTTCTCAAATATAAATAAGCATTTAAAAAAAGAAAAAATAGAAGATGATGAAGTGGGTCCACGATGGTCCTAGCAGAAAGAGGATTTTATCTTGACCTTACCTCAACCAGTTCCAAAGAAGGGACTTCAATAAGGAAACTCCTTCAGAGATATAGATAAGGGAACAAACAAGGGATATTGAGGCACCCAGAGGCTAGCAATGGCCACCAGCCATTACCACAAGGGCAAGAGGGACATGGAGGAGGAATAGAATGGAGCACAGTGAGAACTAAGATATGGAGGAGGGGCCACCAGCAGAATCTCTAGCTTTGGAGAGATGCAGCCTATGGGGGGAAATCAAGATGTGTGAACGGTGTAAACATTCTCAAGTGGCTGAAACAAAACTGCAGGCCATCTTGCAGGAAAAAAAAAGAAAAACTTCTTTACTATACCTTTGGTGCCTGTCAGACGTGGAATTCAAATTAGTAAATAAGATTGTTTCATGTTGCGTGTTTATGCCTTAAGGTGACTCCTAGTTTATCACTTCAGTGGTGGAACCAACTGCTACCCAGGGGGAAAGAAAAGGAGCAAAATAGTCCACTTTGAGTTAGTGGAACTGACCAGGCTAAGGCATCAAGCGACTCTCTCCAATGTGTGCAATTTTAGGAAATGTCTCCGTTCTTGTCATGGATGTCTCTAAGGATTTGTTTAAAAATTCAAATGTCACATATTTATTGTATGCCGAGAAATCCACTGTGCCTTTAGCTATACGTTCTAGATGACAGTTTTACATGACCCTGGGATGGAGACTATTTATTCCTTGCATTTTACTTAAAGCCTAATGGTATTCCTTTTTGTTAATAATAAAGCCTAATCATAGTATTTGATTCAAAATGATGGCAGAGCTATGGCTGACATTTTGGTGCTTTGTATCCAGTATAAGTATTTATCAAGTAGTGTGTCTTATTTCAGGTGGATAGCTTTTTCTACTAGGAATCAGTGGATGGGATTCAGGGACCTGTGAAACCCCCAAAATTGATTGCAAAATGTTTGACATGCATGTAGTTTTTGCAGAAAAGATCTACTGTTTCCACAAATACTCCAAAGCTAAGCCTCCTCTGCCCTTCTAAATTAATTAACACTCCTCTATCTAGTTTTCCTCAACTAATGGCCCTTTTACCTTGTATCTCATTGTTTGGGCTTATGTATTTTCATTTATTAGCTATTATTATAGGGGATTCTTAAGAAAGAGAAAGACAAACAAGTGTGATTGGCTGTTTTTTAATGCTGAGAAACCATGGCTGAACACAAACATATTGAAAAGGAAACTGGATGAAGGATGGGAGAGCCATAAAAAAATTTTTTTTTATATATAGAGATAGGAATTTTAACAAAGATGTCTTGGCTCACCTTAGGGAGCTCTAGGTGAGGGTATTCAGGGTATAAAAAATAAAAAGTAAGACCATTTTTTCCTTCAATTTAATGATTTGTCTCTGAACAGTATTACTCTCATGGTCCTGGGTTGGGGGGGGGTGGGCATTCTCTTTTGAGAATTCTATCATACTTACTTGGGGTTTTACAAGATGGTGGGATAATATTCTTGAGCCTGCCAGGATGATTATAGGCAGCCCCATGGATAAAATAGTTGGTACTTCCTCCTAGGAATGGTGCATTGATATAAAGGAATTTCTGCCCGTTTTGGCAAGTATTACTTAGATTATGGAATGAGAAAGGGGTCTCAAACCAAATGTCTGCTGGGAGCTGGGCCAGTACAAGATGGAAGTAGTATTGAACCAAAGTTATGCTCTATATCCAAAGGGGGCAGCCTTTACTCAACTCCACTTTTTTTTTTTTTTGATAAAAAAATACAATTTGTAGAAGTTGGCAACTAATTCAAAACATTTTAAAACACTGTGTGGGATGAACATATGTTTTGAGGGTGTATTTGGCCCCAGGGCTGCTGGTTTGGGATCTCTGGTGTAAAGGAGTCGTTCCCAAGCCTGGCTGCAGATCAGAATCATCTGTGGAGCTTAAAAAACACAGATGCCCAGTCCCCTTCCCAGACTTGCTGAATCGCATCTCTGGGGGTGATGCTGATGCACAGCCAAGTTTAAGAACCACAGAGCAAAGAATTGGTTGATGGAACAGCATTAACCATCCTTAAAACTACAAAATTAAAAAATGATCACAGTAATGGAAGTTCAGATAAATGAATAAACCGTCCCCCCAGTGGGAGAGTAAAAATGGTGAAGACTTATAGGAATGCCTTTAAATGTGTTCTCCTATGTTTCAAATTTTGTTTTTCTGATCTTTTTACAGGGTTGTGGCCACGTGTCTACTTACATTTTAATTACAATTAGATAAAATTTAAAATTCAATTTTTTAGTTGCACTGGCCACATTTCTTTTTTTTTTAAGTTTATTTATTTACTTTGAGAGAGAGAGAGAGAGAGCAAGTGGGAGAGGGGCAGAGAAAGAGCGAGAGAGAGAATCCCAAGCAGGCTCAGCTCATGTGGGGCTCATGACCTCACAGGGGCTTGGTTTCATGACTGCAAGATCATGACCTGAGCCAAAATCAAAAGTTGGATGTTTAACTGACTGAGCCACCTAGGCATCCCAACCAGCCACATTTCAAGTGCTAAGGAGCCACATGTGGCTTGTGGCTTCTGTAGTGGACAATGCAGATATATTCCATATCATTGCAGAAACTTTTATTGGTCAGCCTAGGTATAGAGATTATACAAGGAAATTAAGAGAACTTTGTAGGCCTTTTAAGCCATTCATGTGGGATTCTGCCTTTTCAAGGAAGTGGTAGTTATTAGTACTGAAGAAAACATTTCTGAACTGGCCACATGGGTCTATGCCCTTAAAATGTGTGATACTTACCCTAATGCAAATTAATTGGTAAATATGGAGATTTTTTTTAAATGCAGAAGTATTCATGCAATCATTGGATAAATATTTATCCAGTGCCTTTTATGTGTCAAGCACTCTGCTCTTTGTGTTTTTAAATTATTCATGGAATTGAGTAAGGTTAAAAATTGTTTCAGGCAGCTTCCAAGAGTTATACTCCCAGGTATATATATTACCCTTAGTTTTAAATCTACTTTTCCCCTTTTAATTCTATGGAATTCCCTTTAATGCAACAGCTATCATTAGGTTGAAACATGTTATTTGGAATATGCAATGGAATTTGATGGTTAAAAGGAAGAACAGAAAGGCAGCAATAGCTAATAGCAGAGAAGTGTTCTCTTTGCCAAAAAGTATAGCTGCCTGGTAATGGGTTTTGATCTGACCATGACTAGGTGAAGATGTGACACTCTACCCAACAGTGTGACACATCTAACCAGAGAAGCATTCTACACAGCCATTCAACCCCAGTCAAGGCATGCTTCTTCTACTCAGATGACATTCAGTGGGGTAAAAATCCAGAGAGACAGAGAAGACAGAAAGAATCTTAAAGTTAAAGGCTTTAGGCCTTGGGGTTAAGTGCAAACTTTTAACTTTTTACAAAAATCTGAACTCTCAGGAATCATCATAAATAAAAAAGCAGACTTTGAGTACAAAAGTCATAAAATAATTTAGGAGAAAGCATTGTTGGATAATGTCAAGAATTGTTTAATCCAGCTTTATGGAGATGCTGATTAAGATAAGACTAAGCTGAGTGACTAATTGTCATCGGACACAAGATGGGAGTAAAGGTGACCCCATAGAAGATGGAATGGCTTGGTGCCTAGAAGCTTCTTCTTTAATCATGAACAGTTAGTGAATTCCTCAGTTAGTGAATTCCTCAGGGACATGTGGATTGGATTTTAAAATGGCCCAACAAGTTAACTTATATTTTGTCTGTAGTATAAATCTGGGTATTTTATAGTCTCCATGTGGCTCTTAGAATAATAAAGACTGAGGCTTCTTCTGGAATGCAGTAAATACTTGAGTCCTTATCTTTATAGTGGTTACATGCCCCTGACAGTGTTAAGGAGTCATTACTGAGGGACTTGATTCTGGGAGTTTTGCTGTTAGTCTCCTTGTAGGATTAGAAACTCTGGGTACCTAATCTTATCTCATAGCATGAACTACCTCCTTTATGAAAATATCAGCCAGGCCACTTGGTTCACCATCGATGAATGACTTGGTACAAGTCAAAGTACTTACAAAATAAGTACCAGAGTGACCTGAGTTCTCTCTTCCATACACATACATACACACCCCATGTTTATAATTCATATGACATGCCAGGCCCTGTGTTAGGTGGTAGGGGGCAAAAGATCAATAAGGCACATTCCCTACCCTTGAGGAACCCGTAATCTGGAAGATGAACAAATAACTACAATCTGATGTAATAAATGCTGTTAAATAACAGAGATACAAAATTAAGAGTGACTTGAGTACATACAAAAGAGATTGTCTAAAGATCGTGGATAAGACTTCTTTTATTTAATGTTGACGTTACAACAAAGAAAGAGCAATAAGGGTAAAGAGCATTTTGATATGTTGTTAGATTCAAGGCTATAATATTATTGTTTTAATTTTGGTCATCATCCTGTGTTGAAATAGTCCCTAAACTTCTTACTTCCAGATAAACCAACTGAAGGATGAACTTGAAATGAGGTCAAGTACTAGATGGGAAATAGATTCCTAAAACCTAGAAATGTCTGAGATATGAAACACCAGCAAGTGAGTCTATTATTTGGGCCGAGCAAAAGAGGGTGAAAGATATGGCAAAGGAGAGCCTTGGCTCAATGTCAGGAATAGTTTGATAGACTTGTCTTTCAAAATAGCATGTGTGGAGCTGACTGGTTAATTGTGAGGAATGGTGATTCAGAACAGCACAAAATGCAGCTAGATTGACTAAATGAAGCTTATACCAGTGTAATTACCTAGAGAAATAGAAGAGAACTCCTGGGTTTGGGTTAAATTGCTTAGTGACTACATATGTTAGGTTGACCTAGCCATGAGGGAGCAGTCATCTTTGCATCAACGTTATGAAAAGCAGAGCCATCGGCTATAATAGCAAAATATCATTATGAGTGGGGTAATAAGCTTAAATAAATCTTTAATATCTGAAAAGATCCTAAGCCCTTGGACTGCTTTTTCACTGGATAGAAAGCAAGAACTCTCACTGGGAACAATTTGTTCCTTGAGTGGTCTTGTTCCTGCCCCAGTTCATCTGAGTTTACCATATATTCTAAGATCAAGAGTTCTCGAAGATAGAATCTGTCCTCCATCTGTAGTACTGGGGTTTAAATATCCCAGACTACTCAAGGCATGTGAATCGTTTTATCTATTTTACTGCCCGATAGTCAGCCGGCATGTCCTGGCACTGCATTCAGGCTGGGTCTGTTCCAATTGGTGGGTGCACTAACTGTACCAGTTGTTAAATATTTTGAATATTAACACACCATACAGATGTACATAATGTTGATAAATAAAATAAGGTGACTGATTTTAGTAGACACCCTCAAATTAGTACTTTCAAACTGACAAACTTAAAAATAGTCTTCTTTGGGGCGCCTGGGTGGCGCAGTCGGTTAAGCGTCCGACTTCAGCCAGGTCACGATCTCGTGGTCCGTGAGTTCGAGCCCCGCGTCAGGCTCTGGGCTGATGGCTCAGAGCCTGGAGCCTGCTTCCGATTCTGTGTCTCCCTCTCTCTCTGCCCCTCCCCCGTTCATGCTCTGTCTCTCTCTGTCCCAAAAATAAATAAACGTTGAAAAAAAAAAAATAGTCTTCTTGGATAAGTCCTCTTCAGAACATTTTTAAAACAACATTAAACTTTTTCCCTTCAGATATTTCTGGAAGGAAAACATTCATTTGGATGTGTAAAATAACTCATTTATGGTATCTAAAGTTATACCTGTGTGTGAGACCGCATATTAGACCACCATTGTCAGATCGGGTTATTCAACAATGCAAATACTTTTCTTTTGAGCTGTGCTCACCACCACCAGCCCCCATTAAAGCTGGGAAACAGATCACACAATGTGACAGTCTTAAGTTGTACCTAAATACAAGCAGCAAAACAGAACAAAACACCAGAAGATCTGAAAGCATGTAATTTTATGTCTTTGTGCCGCCTGGGCAGGGGGTAATGGTGATATTTGTAACTGATTAAAAAAAAAAATCTAAGAAGCTGCACTAACTCACTCTGTAAGGTCAAATCTCTGCTATGTCAGGCGAAAATGTACCGTGAGTATCTGTACTCACATTGCTATCTGAGGAAGCAAACATGGGCCCCATTTAGATTAAGAGAGGGGCAAGAAGGATATTCAAAACCCTTGTAATGGGGCTCCCTAACCTGTCTGCCCTTGGTATTTATCTGTGTGGAAAATGTTACGAAAAGTGCTTGTCCAGGGACCAGACATGTATTAAATGACAGGATCTATTCAAGTGATGAATCTATATCTGTGTAAAACTATAGCTATACAGTGCTTTACAGTTGTAAATACTGTTTCCCATACTCTTTCCTAGTATGGGGCCCAAGATATTTTTCACCCTCTGTTTATAGATGAAGAACCTCTGACTGAGGGAGTGTAAGGGGTTTTGCTCATGACCACACATTCAGTGAGGAGTTGAGGACACACCCAGGTTCCTCAGCTCTCAGTCGTTCTACAGTGTCCTCCAGCAGTTAGCAAAGACTTTGTGGATGGAGAAGTCACCCTCAGGGCCCGTCAGGTAGCATGGCCGCTTCTATACTTGGTCTGTGGCTACACTGGCAACCAACTGGGCCACCCTTTGGCATGAAGAGTCCCATTTGTCCAGATGGAGCTACTACCTACCTTGTTGCATAATCAGGACTTAGGGCCTTCCTGTTTATGCACCCTCATTCCTAGTTCAGTGCCTGGCATATACAAAGCACCTTGCAGATGAGCAAGGTTATGCTGATGTGCAGATTGAAGACCCTGAAATGTTGCCAGGGCATAGAAGAGCTGACCTAGCTACTTGGCTCACCCACTGGTTTGGACAAAAATCATGATCTTTGGCTGTTAACACTCTATTGGGAGACCTACTTTTTGCCATCCCAAGAGGTCTCATTCCTGGCACACAGGAGCAGGAAAGAGAACTGTCCTATTTAACTGAATGAGAGTGTTTATGACTTGTCTAATCACTGCCCAAGTACTGCCAGCCACGTGGAAAATGAAGGACATTCATTAAGATTTCACTCATTCAGAAATCTGGCTTTGTTTAGGAAGTCCCAAGGGTCCTATTGCAAATATGAGATGAGAAAGCGAGGCCTCTCCAGGAAGTCACTTGACCTACAGTTGGCTGGCTGTGTGTGTTTGTGACAGAGCCTGTGACTTAGACCCTACCCTCTGTCTTATGGGACAGCCTGTCCTGGGTGCCCACATGCGTCTACTTCTGCTCACCTAGCTCAGCGAAGAATGTCAAATTCAGGAAAAGAGCTCCAAACAATGGGGAGAATTAATTCCCTTCCTCACATAAGACTTCTCTCTCTTTTTAAAGTTTATTTATTTATTTTGAGAGAGTGTGTGTGTGTGAGGTGGGGAGGAGTGGGGAAGGGCAGAGAAAGAGGGAGAGAGAATCCCAAGCAGGCTCCACTTGTCAGCACAGAGCCAGATATGGGGCTTGATCTCACAAACTGTGAGATCATGACCTGAGCCAAAATCAAGGGTTGATACTTAACCGATGAGCCACCCAAGCACCCCAAGGCTTCTCTGCGTGGCTACCCAGTCCTAGACCACTAACTGCCAAGCCAACCTGATAGAATATGCCTGTGTCATCAAGCCGGCCTCGCTCTGCGTAAGTAGGAAATTAGCTGGATGAGAAGCTGAAACACAGGCCACGTTCCAAGTTGCAGAGTGCTTTGACAACCTTTCTCCTGCTTCAAGAGGGCTCCCCCTCCATACCCTCATAGAGCATGGAAAACTCCTTTAAGACATCATTCTAGTTATTGAGGCATTACCACTTGTATCTTCAGACTGCAACAATTCTTAGCAATTACTACCGGGATACAATTATTGATTTGAGCATTTCCACATAGATTACTCATTTCCTCCTTTTTTGTGTGTGTTTTTAATCCCCAACAGGGCTCTCATGTGGAAACAATGGGCACAGAAAGCACTTTGAGGGACAGTTACAGGAAATGGACAGGCGGAGGAAGAAATTGTGCATTTTTTTTTTTAAATTTCCCACTGTGCTTGTCTTAATTTCTGGGTCAGCAGTTTTCCTTTAGGGAGCCTTAATTTTTAATTAGTAGAAAAGCGTAAGCCTCAGCCAAGGCCCTTAGTGCATACATGATCCACTGTGGGAATATCTCATGAAAATCAGTGTCAGTGAATGTTGTAAAGCACGTAGCCACACAAACAAACCATACACTGAGGGCTTCATGAAAGCCTTCTGGCGTGGGCAGAGTGAGACGTGGCCTCAGCGCAGGCCTGGGTCACTGGCCCTCCCCACCGCGACTCCCGCTCCAGCTGGAGTTCTTTGCACATCTATAGTTGCACTGGGGGCTGTTAGCCCCTGCGACCTCCAACATTTCTCTTTCTCTAGACGCTCTCTCAAAGCTCGGAGCAAGGAAATCCCAAGGTTATTTTTTGAGAGAACCAAGAGCAAATTGTGACTGAGTGGTGCTATACACCCTGGTCTTGGTGGGAGTCGTTGTGGGCAAGATTCCTGTGGCATGGTGTTCTGTGCTCTTCGTGGACATGGCACGGCCAGAGCTGCTGGGCTTAGCTTTGTGCATCTCCCAGGAAAAATACACAGGGCCTTCCAATCCCCATGAGGAGTGTAAGATGTCTCTTCGTTTCCAGCAGTGAGAACTCGTGTCAGGGCTCAGCACTTTGTGATCGAGACTACTGATACCCTGAAAATTGGGTGCCATGAGAAGGTGGCATCTTGGCTGAGGCTGTCAATAATGAGCACCTTGTTTTGGGTTTGGAAGATCTGTGGAGTTCTTTGTATTTAGAGTACCTCAGAGTTTCTGCCCACACCTAGCAGAATTCGTCAGAGGATCTGGAAGAAAGAAAAGAAAGAAAGAAAGAAAGAAAGAAAGAAAGAAAGAAAGAAAGAAAGAAAGAAAGAAAGAAAGAAAGAAAGAAAGAAAGAAAGAAAGAAAGAAACTCTGTTTTGTGGCTTTGGTTACCAAACCACCTGACCTAGCCCCTGTCTTGTCTTACTCTGACCTTCTAGCCCCTCACCTACAGTGCTCTCTTCCCTACCTCCCCCACCTCGCTGCTCAGAGCCTGCCCTCACCTCCCCTCTCTCTCAGAGGCTGCCCTCACCTCCTCTCTGCTCAGTGGCAATCTAGACTCTCTTGCCTTTTGAGCTCTGTTCTCCTCCTGTCCATACTGTCATTCTGACTCCCAGAGTTTACACACCCTAAGAAGACTCTAAATGCATAACTTTCTCTGGGCCTGTTTGCTCTCTTTTCTTCTCATTAGAACTGATCCTCACAGGGACACCTGGGTGGTTTAGTTGGTTAAGCATCCGACTTCAGCTCAGGTCATGATCTCGTGGTTCATGAGTTGGAGCCCCGCATCGGGTTCTGCACTGACAGCTTGGAGCCTGGAGCCTGCTTCAGATTCTGTGTCTTCCTTTCTCTCTGCCCCTTCCCCTGCTTGTGCTCTCTCTCTTTTTCTCTCAAAAATAAACATTAAAAAAAATTCTTAAAAAAAAAAACTGATCCTCATGAATGCAATGCAGCTGCCCCTCAATTCTATTCTGATGCCTCTCCAGGTACTAGCAACTGCTACATTCAGGCAAGAACAGAGGACCCACGGCTCTGGCTTGCTGTGCTCACCTGACACTGTTGCCCAGTTGAGTAGTAAAGCATCTTGGCCATATACATACAATAGAAGATGCCTAAGAACTTGTGAACCTTTGGCCCAGGGATGACTAAAGTCAGGATATCCCACCTTCCAGTAAGTGGAGAGCTCTAGGATGGGTTGAGCCACTAGAAAAACGAAGCTTGCATTGGCATTAACCTCCCCAGCCTCCACCCAACTCTGACTGATCCCTGGGAAGCTGTAGGTGAAGGGGGATGGATATGCATGGTGACAACAGGCCAGGTCTTTCTTCCCTTTGGCAGAATGAAGTGGCTAATCATGCATAGAGGGATGGGGGACTTTTCTCTGGTAACTAGAGACCACAGTGACCAAGTCCCCAGAATCAGTGAGACTGGGAAGTCAATGTAGAGAAGAAATGTCAAGAGAGCCATTGACAAGGGGATTGTAGCAAGCAGTGCGTGGAGGTATCCACACTGTGCAGTTCAAGGGATCACAGGCAGGATGCCCAGAAAAAGGGAATCTCCAGAAGGTCTGTGAAGAATTAACAAAAGCTACAAGTATCATGTGACCGAGACCAAGAAGGGGTTTGTCATCACCCTTACCGCCACTCCCTCTCCACCCATCCCTTTTCTACCTTGGTAATTGGGCAGGAGCACTGTGGTTGGGATGAGAGAGGCCCTACAGGGATCTTAGTCCACCTAGCACCAACAGGAAGTAACCAGCTCTTTTTGCAACTTTCAGGAAAAAGAAGATTGGTCCACAAAGCTTTTGCCGTTGCAATATCCTGATAAGGAAGTTGCTCCCTACTGCCCAGGTTTCTGACGTTGGCTTGGCCCCAGTATGAAATCTCTCCAACTGTTAGCACAATAGGTTACTAAAAGACTATCCAATTTTCAATTGTTTTGAGGATCATTTCGAGATAAAGATGAATCTGAATGAACCCATGTGGCAGCTTGTATGCCTAGAGAAAACAGTCATTCCCAAAGACTGAGAGCTTTTCTCTAAAACAACCTTCTCTCCCAACCTCAGGTGTGATCAGGGCCAGAGACAAACTGATAACTTACAATATTGTATTTTAATGATGACCTCACTGTTATCATCTAAGTTTCAGTCACGTGGGAGTGTTTGTGTGAGTGTGAATGTGTGTACGTGTGCACTTCCCTCTAAAGCAACGCTTGCTCCAGATATTTGGGACCCATTGGAGAATGTTTTCTCACCTGGCTTCTCCAAGTTTCTTCCACCTATTCTGTACTTGCATCCTCTTACCCTTCACTGTAATTTATTAGTCTTCTGTCCAAATCATTTGCTACTGGTAGTTTCAAATTAAGGAAGCTCCTTTCTGATGATGTATATCTCCTTTCTTCAATCTTTCAAACCTTTTCCAGTCTCACTTAAAAATATCATGGCTCATCATTTTGAACACTGCAGGCAGTGTGAACGATTTCACTGGCTAAAGATTTAGTTTCTGTGCTAAGATTCAGTGGTTTTATTTAAAAATAGATGTCATCTTCAACAGGTTTGATGGGTGTTGGAGATAAAATGTGGATATTTCATAGATGCCACACAGACATAGCTGATGAAGTTCATGAGATCATTCATATCCACTCTCTTCTTTGTCTTCCATTGATGTATGGAAGTTGCCCATTCTCAGTAAGTTCCTAAAGTGATAGAGAAGAAAACGTTCCAGGGTGCCTTGTCCTCACAAAGGGCATGAAACTGTTGGATGACTCGGAGGAAGTTTTATCAAGTAATGGAAACAAAGTGAGTGTGTATGCTCACTGCATGAGACTCCAGCATGGACTGGAGGGGCAGATTACTTGGGTTTGAGTCCTGGATCTCATATTAAATGATAGGAAGTGAACATAATCCAAGAATAACTGAAGCTGGAATAGATCAAAGTCAAGGCATTTAAGATGAATTAAAAATTTTAAGTGAGGCTTTTTAAATATAAAAAAATGGAACTACAAATTATGAAAATAAAATTTTATATTATTCAACAGAACATAGATTGTAATTGCAATTGTAATTTACATTTTCATTTCATTCTAAGCATGAACACAGATACATTTCTTATAGCTAACTTGGCATAATTTTTAAACTAAAATGATATGTGGCATGATACAACAGCTTTTATTTATTTATTTATTTATTTATTTATTTATTATTTATGAGAGAGAGAGAGAGAATGAACAGGGGAGGGGCAGAGAGGGGAAGAAAGAGAATCTGAAGCAGGCACCACACTGTCAGCACAGAACCCAATGCAGGGCTTGAACTCATGAACTGTAAGACCATGACTTGAGCCAGTCAGACGCTTAACCAACTGAACTACCCAGGTGCCCTGAATGGCTTTCATTTAATGTATAATTTTACAGCAGGAAGTTTTTGGCAAACATATTAGAAAGCTCCATTCACTTTTCCAAGGATCTTTCATAATTCCTTGACATTTAAGTCATTGTTTTTTGAAACCCACATCCTGTGACCATCCTTGTTGATTTTTCTTCTACAAATGTTAACTGCTTTACCTTGTTTGTCAATGTTTTTTCATGAATTTTTAAGCATTATTTCAACACTTATATCAGCTTCACAGACTCTTGAATCTTTTTATTTTTTTAAATTTTTTAATTTAAATTTTAGTTAACTGAATCTCGAATCTTTTGAAATAATTGCAAAGGTATTTGTAATCAATTTGCATTTTCATTTGCAATGCACTGTGTTCTCTTATTTTTTATTTTGAAATAGTTTCAGACTTACAGAAAAATTACAGAAAGAGTAGAGTTACTCTATATTCTTTACCCAGATTCCCCCAAATGTTAACAACTTACATAACTAGGGTAAATCATCAAAACCAAGGCATGAACATTGGCATATGATTTTTAACTAACGTATAGACCTTATTCAAATTGCACCTGTTTTTCCATTGATGTTCTTTTTCTATTTCAGGATCCTGTCCAGGACCCCCCATTGCATTTAGTTATTTTATCTCCCTAGTCCCCCTAATCAAGTCCCCCTAACCAAGGATTCCTTGGTCTTTCCTTATCTTTTATTCCCTTGACATTTTGGAAAAGTACTGACCAGTTAGTTTATATACTGTTTCTCAATTCGGGATGCTTCTGATGCTTTCTCACAATTAGGTTGAGGTTATAGATTTTTGGTAAAATCTCAGAAGTGTGTATCCTCTGTGCATCCTATCTGGGGGTACATAATGCTAATATGTCCTATTAGTGATGATGTTAGTTCTGCTCACTTTGTTGAGATGATGCTTGCAGGGTTTCTCCACTATAAAGGTACTGTTTCTCACTTTGAAAGTAATAAATCTTGAGGGATATGAGTGTACAAATATCCTATTTTTCCTCAAATTGTCATTCTTTATTACAGCATTCATAGATCTTGCATACAACAATTATTACTGGGGAGTTTGACACATGATGAGTTTCTATTCCCCTCATTCCTTCTACATTTATTAATTGGAATTTGGATTTTGAAGACTGAATACAAAAAAAATGTCAAATATTTCCTTAATAACTTTTATATGGATTACATGTTGAAATGCCAATTTTAAAATACATTGGGTTATATATGGATTACATGTTGAAAAGCTGATTCAAAAATACATTGGGTTGAACAAAACATATTTTTAAAATTAGCTTCCTTTGGGGCATCTGGGTGGCTCAGTTGGTTAAGCGTCTGCCTCTTGATTTTGGCTCAGAGCATGATCCTCATGGTCATGGATCTGCAATGGGTTTGGAGGCTGCTTGAGATTCTCTCTCTCTTCTCCCTCTGCCCCTCTCCCCTGCTCGCACTCTCTCTGTCTCTCTCTCTCTCAAAAAAACTAGCTTCCCTTGTTTCTTTTTTACTTTTTATAACGTGTCTATTAGAAAACTCAAAATGACATATGTGGCCACATTTGTGGCTCAAATTACATTTCTTTTTTTTTTTAATGTTTATTTATTGTTGAGAGACAGAGAGAGGCAGAGCATGAGCATGGGAGGGGAAGGGAGAGGGGGAGACACAGAATCCAAAGCAGGCTCCAGGCTCTGAGCTGTCAGCACAGAACCCGACATGGGGCTCAAACTCACGAACCACGAGATCACGACCAAGCCGAAGTCGGACGCTCAGCGGACTGAGCCACCCAGGTGCCCCTCAGATTACATTTCTATAGGCCAGTGCTGCTCTAGGGACTCAGATAACAAACTTTTGTGCTATCTTATAGGATGATTGTGAGAATAAATGAGAATGTTATATAAAGTGTTTGGCATAGTGCCCAGCATACAGTAAGTACTTAATAAAAGTTGTCCACTATTAGTGAGTTATGAAAGGACAGTCACTTTTATGAACTCTTGACTTCTCAGGGGAACTGAAATGTTTTCATTAAACACATCAGTCAATAAGGACTTCCGTAAGAGGAGGAGATCCTGCTGTAGAGAGCCTCTGCTGAGCTCCTCCTCAGACCTGGAGGACTTGTGCTTTAATCGAGAGCCAGTAGAGAAAACCAGAGCTTACTTATGGAAAACTGGCTTGGTCACTGATTTCCAATAGGAACTCTACGAAGACAGGAGAGGGAAGAGCACACACTAATTCAGCCACTAAGAAGCACAAAAATGTGCTGCCTTGTGAGACAGAGGCCCAAATGAAAAGACTTTTGTGAATGACGGATAGGGACTCATACCAGCTCTTCAGTTATCAGTGATGGATGGCCTGCTTAAAAGGCATTTCATCATTCTGGCTCAGTCCTGCAGGTAAGGCCACCTGGTGCTCCCCTTTATTCTTGGGGCATAACTGATGAGCTTGCCAGGCTGAGTCACATAGCAGGACGTGCTTTTCCAATTATTAGCATCCCGGGTATATTCTCTTCCTGATGACAGTTAAGACACAAGCCAAATTCCTTTGATCTAATGATTGGCAGTGCTTAACAAAGCCTCTTTAGAATTTGTTATTTCATCCTAGAAGTTATTTGGGCCACAAGCAAAAAAAATAAAAAAATAAAAAAATAAAAAAATAAAAAATCATGGACTGGTCAGTACTCCAGATGTGTCTATCTAGAGATATATGGATAATTACTGAAACAACTTTATTCAACTACCTTGTATAGATAGTCTTACTAGGCTATGTTCAAAGTGCTTTCCTTATAATCACTCATTTAATCTTCATGTCAACACTATGAAGTAGATACTATCATTATTCCTACTTTACAGATAAAGAAACAGAAGCACAGAGAGGTTAGGTTAAATTACTTTCCCAAGATCACATCACTAGTTAGTGGCAGAATTGAGATTCAAACCCAGGTAGTCTGGCTCCAGAGTCTATACTTTTAACTATGACTCATACTGTCTCTCTATGGGACCTGCCTCTTCTCCCCCCAAAGAGAAAAATCAGTAATAGTTTTGTATTTGAGGTTTTAAAATGAAAGCCCATGGAGATTTTTGCTCACCTTAATGGGTAATTGCTCCCCTTTTAAACAATTTTCCAGAGAAGGAAACTCCATATTCCAGAGGAGGAAATTGAGAGGATGGAATGAAGGGTTGTCTGTGATGTGCTCAAAGACTTGAGCACTGGCTTTCATGAAGAAGAAGATAGAGAATCTTCTACACTGGCTGTCCCTTAGCTCTAAAGAGCAAATTAGTTTAGCCTGGTAGATATGTCTCTCTTTAGTCCTTTGGCTCTCTGTGTTTGTGTGCTATCATTTGCTAAAGATATGACAGTGTGCTCTTTGCTTGGGTTTGCAGCTAGGAGACCTATGTGTGTATCCCCACCTCCCCCAGGAATGCAGCCAGAAAAAGTAATGGCATCCAAGAGCCATCTGGGAATGCTTCCCAGACCTGCTCCAAATTGGGGCACAGAGCCAACTGCACACCCACCAGCTTCAGAGTTCACCTGGATTAGACTCACTGCAGAGAGGTTTGTCACTAAGAGTGATTTATCTGGGATCCTAGCTGTACAGATCCTGGCAGGTGGTCCTCTGGGAGGGAAGTAGCCAAGATACAGCTCTGAATTTGATGTGTAAGGTTCAGAGTTGATGTGTAGCTTTGACTCTGCCACCACCAAGCTCTGGAATTGTAGATCTATCTCTTACTTTGATTGCTTCCAGACTCCTGTTATCTACCTGAGAAATGAGGATAATGACACCTAAGCTCATATCAGCCAAGAGTGCAGACTGTCTGAGAGGTAGCTGAGAGATCCAGAAAAGCACATGAAAATGTCTTGATGTGATTTCATTATATTTATTTAGGCAATGGAGTTGTGTGAGTCAGGGTCCTATCAGAAAACAGACAGCACACTCACACAGGAATAATTGGGGAGATTTTAATTGACAAAGGTGTGGACAAGTTACGGAAAACAAAAAAAGGATAATGAAGCATGCCAAGGCTAGCAACTGCAGTGAGCCTAATTACTGTAGGCCAGAATAAGCGAGAGGAAGGAGTTCCTACAGAGAGAGGGCCTGGTAAGAGTGATGGATTAGAGCAGTCCCCTGATAGGAGCTAGGAAGTTAGGTAGAGAAGCAGAGTGACTGTCACCCACAGCCCAAATGAGGAGCCAAAGAAATCAATGCCTTCTTGCTATCCTGCCTCCAATGTCCTGTTGGTGGTGCCCTAACCAGAAGGCAAGAAACTGGGAGGAGCACAAGAGGTCAGGTTCCAAGGCACAGAGCAGAATGAATGGTGGAAAGTGGATCTGGAGGGCAAGCAGGGGCTATCTAGCCTAGGAAACACGTTAGTGTGACTTTTGGCTTCCAGGATTGGATACATTGGTGTTTTGTTTTGTTTTGTTTGTTTTGGTTTTAGAGTTTATTTATTTAATTTGAGAGAAGAGAGTATGCGAGCAGGGGAGGAGCACAGAGAAAAGGAGAGAGAATCCCAAGCAGACTCTGCACTGTCAGCTCAGAGCCTGACATGGGGCTCAATCTCACAACTGTGCTGGATTATGACTTGAGTCAGATGCTTAACTGACTGAGCCACCCAGACACCCCAGATACATTGGTTTTTAGAAGTCTCACACTGATGAAAAATCAAATATGCTTGTGATAGCCAGCCAGATAGAAGAAATCAATTGAAAAACAATTCATGCTGCATGCTACAAGAATAAAATGCTTTTTAGGTACTCCTTTTTGTTAAATAAAGAAGTCCAGAAGCAATTCAAAGTGAGAGCATAATAATACAATTTTGCCAGTATGAGGCAATTAACTAAATGGTATGTGTATATTACCTCTCAGTATCATGAGCACTGTATTATGTGTTTGCTATTCATCCATTTATTCAACAAATATTTTCTGAGTACTTATCTTGTGCCAGGCACTATGTCAAGAACTAAATATTACATTTCTGAACCAGACATACAAAGATTTTCTATCATAATACCTGCAGTCTGTATAAAAAAGCAAACATTAAAAAAATAATCTCACAAAGAATGAAGAGCAACTGAGACAAATGTTTTAAAAGAAAAGTACATAGTGCCATGAAACAGGGCACCTGACCTGGGAGAAAGAGAAGATTTCCTAGAGGAAGTGAGGTCTAAGCAGAGTCCTGAAGAATAAATAAGAATGGGATGAGGGGCAAATTGAGGAAGGAAAAGAGCCTCTAAAGCAGAGGAAACAAAATTTTCCAGGTTCTGTGGAATGAAAGAGCTTGATACATGGATCTGAAAGGCAGATAGCACTGCTGGGTTTGGCAAGCAAGAGGCAGAGTAGTACAAGGTGCAAATGACAGGTAGACAGGGGTCAATCACATGGGGCCAAGCAAGCTAGGCTAGGGACACTGCATTTCATCCCAAGCATGATGCTCATGCAGTGAAGAACTCCAAGCATGGTGATATGAGGTTTTTAAAAGATGACCAACTGTAGTATGGGTCATGAGCCTGAAAACAGAATACGAGGCCTGATGCAAAGTGCATTTTTAGGAAGTTCCTGCAATAGTGTAGATCAAGGGTTGGATTGGCAAACTTTCTCTATAAAGGACAAGAAAGTAAATATTTTATGCTTTGTGGGCCATATGGTTTCTGTGGCAATGACTCAGCTCACCCTTGTAGTGCAAGCAGCCATAGACAATCCATAAATGAATGATCACGGCTGTGTCCCAATAAAACTCAATTGCCAGCCCCTGGTGTAGACAAAAGATAAAGGTAGCTTGGATCAGAGTGATAGAGCCTACAGGTACTTGAGAAAGAATTGATAGGATGTACCTTTTGGAGGTGAAGGGTGAGGGACACTGAGGCTTTTGATTTGGACAGTAGGAGTATTAGAGCTTTGTTTACTGGGATGGTCAACAATAGAATAGAATTTTGGGGGGAAAGAACATTAAGTTCAGTTCATACTTACAATAGTTTGAGGCATCTACAGGATATCCAAGTGGAGAGATGCTCCTTGAAAGAAGGAAGAGGAAGGTGGGTGTTGATTTGAGAAAGATCTATCAATCATGAGGTAGAGTGTTAAAAGAGTCCTTATCTCATAACTTTTATTTTATCTGAGAATTAGAAAGCAAGGCCATCTTCAGTTAAAAAGAGGGTAAGACAAGGATAAGACAGGAGGAGTCAGGAATTTGAACATGGTGAGGAAGGTTTGAAATACTTACTGTATCAATGGGAGAGTGGGTTGACTAGAGAAACAGTAGCTGGACACTGTGTAGAGCCAGTTGTGATAGGCATCCAGAAGTTCACCATCTACCCAGGTCTGGTTTTTTTCTCCATCAGTTCTTCAACTGCCAGGTATTGGTGCAGGGAAGGGCCAGTTTCATCCTGGATTGGACTTTTCCAGGTAGGTGCAACCAAGGCACAAGACACTTTAGATAAGAGAGTGATGGAAATGATAGACCATAGACCAAAGGCACGGGGTCCTTGCACCGTCCCTGGCCTTGGGTCACGAGGTAATGTTTGTGGTACCCAAACAAACAGACTCCACTGGAAAGAGCTGCAGGGGAAGCTGTGTCTTCCTTGGAGGGTGAGAGTCTGGAGGAAAGAGTGTTTAGAGAAGAGGGTGAGGAAATGGAGAGACTTGATGATGGAGTGCCAGTTGGCGGTACAGGGGAGGAAATTGTGTTGGAGCGGAAACAGAATATCGTGGATCTGAGAGCATGGCGAGTGGCAGATCACCAAAAAAGCCTCATAGTAGGGATGGACTAATGCAAAAGTGAAGAAGGCACACTTACATCTCCAATGTGTCTTGGAAGCTTCTGAGCATTCAAGCTTACCATAATTCAGTTGAGACGTAGAAAATAGAAAGTGGACGTGGTAGTGCCAGGCCTGCCTCTCCGGATGGTCTGTGAAGTGTTGGTGGTCATGCTTGGCATCAGGTGTGCGGTCGGTCACCTACGAGGTGGGAGGCAGGGCGGCGAGTGTAGCATTGCATCATGGGGCTGCTATCTGGCCCCAGCTGGCCCCAGGTCACCCCTGCGGGATGTTGGCAAAACCGAAACCACTCCTCAACGGTTGTTCTATTAATCACCATTGCTGCACTTCTCCCTGCCGAGTCAGCATCCAAACCTCTCAGGCGTCTTCTGCATTCTGTGCATCCCGTCAGAGAACCAAGGCCAGAGCTGGAGCGAGGCAAGAGATGTGCCTAGGGCACTGTCAGGATTAGGCACGCCCCAGAGAGTGAGAGCCCAACCCTAAGAGCGAGTGCTTCTCTATATTTTGTAGCCTAGGCTCCTCTCGTACCTCACCCTGGTGCTGGCCCAGCAGAAGACTCTAATGTGAAATGGTATTATCTATGGGACCATAATTTTTTTCAATGTTTATTTTGGACAGAGAGAGAGAGAGAGAGAGAGAGAGAGCAGGGGAAAGGCAGAGAGGAGGGAGACACAGAATCTGAAGCAGGCTCCAGGCTCTGAGCTGTCAGCACAGAGCCCGACACGGGGCTCAAACTCACAAACTGTGACATCATGACCTGAGCCAAAGTCGGACACCTCACCAACTGAGCCACCCAGGTGCCCCCACTTTAATTTTATTTTTTATTAAAAAAAATTTTTTTAATGTTTATTTATTTGTGTGAGAGAGACAGAGTGTGAGTGGGGCAGGGGCAGAGAGAGAGGGAGACACAGAATCCGAAGCAAGCTCCAGGCTCTGAACTGTCAGCACAGAGCCCGACGCGGGGCTCGAATTCACAGACTGCAAAATCATGACCTGAGCCGAAGTTGGACGCTTACCGACTGAGCCACCCAGGCGCCCCAAATTTTAGAAAAAAAGATTTGCAATTAATTCCAGAAAAAAAAGTTCAGTTTTGTAGTAGATTGTGAGGCCTGGTTAGAAAAATATATGCATGCAAAGAAGCAAACTTGGGGAAATTCAGCTACATAGATGCTCTCTATTACTATATTTTCTGTGAACTTTTTTGATCTCTAAAAGCACTTTCTTGCAAATTCATGCTGGAGATACAATATTGATAAGCCCTATGACATTCTGACTGATGGTACATGTCTCAAAAGACTTTAATAAGAAAAACATCATTCTTTAAGGAGCATTTCGAATTTATCATAAGGAATTAATTTATAGGTCTGCTGCCTTCTTTGGAGAATATTTCCTCTACTCTGGCACGACACAGAGATATGTGTGCACCCTTCGATGACCAGGGACTATGGCTGTCCCCAATCTTTGAAGTCAGTCTCTCTATCCTCAGAGCCCATAGTCCTGAGATACATCCTCTTGATTGTGAAAAACAGGCATTAAATAGGCAGAATTAGCATTTGCAAAATGATGGGGAGATTTCCAAAGCAGGGCAAGTTGATTCCTAAGGAGTCTCCTTTGGGCTCTCAAATTCTGAGATCTTGTCGTCTTGTGTTGGCTTTCATTCTCTTGTTTCTATTTCTAGGTGGTCTGATTGTCTAAGTTACAAAAACAAATTATTTAAAAGCAATTTAGGTTATTTGCTTTGTTGTAAGTACATAGTAAAGCAGAAAAGATGATTCATTGCTCCCTGGATTCATGGGAAAACTTCACAAATAGAGAAAATGAGCATTTAAATATTTTTTTAATGGTGTCCTATTAAACAGAAATGAGAAGGACCCCGTGACTTAAATAAAGGCCAACCAAGAGGATGATCCCTGGGGCTCTTTTAAGGAGCAGACTTAGACGAACCCACTCAGATGGGCAATTAGAAAGAAGGAGGTCACTGGGTGGCTCAGTCAGTAAAGTGCCTGAATTTGGCTTAGGTCATGATCTCAAGGCTTGTGAAGTGGAGTCCACATCAGGCTCTCTACTGTCAGCACAGAGTCTGCTTTGTGGATCCTCTGTCCCCGTCTCTCTCAGCCTCTTTCTCTCCCTCTCTCTCTCTCTCTCTCTGCCCTTCATGGGATTCTCTCTTTCCCTCTCTCTCTGCCCCTCCCCGCCAAATAAATAAACATTAAAACAAAGAAAGAAGGAGGTCACTATTAGCATTTGCTAAAACAAACAAAAATGAACTGTTCTTATATATTTTCCAACAGACAATGACTGGTTTTTGAAGTCCATTGTATCATTTCTTCAAGGTTCTACTTTCTGTGGGCTTCATTGACCAGTGCATCACTCTTGAACACAGCAGAGATACAAAATTCATTTCTTATGTCTGGCCCACTAGTTCATATATCATGCAGATAAGTCGTTAATGATGATTTATCGACTGCCTTATCTACTGCCCTTGGTGATTCTTGCTGGACACTGAGATGAAATGTAAATCATCTTAGTCATGTATTTTCTGTGACAAACTGAAATTGTCATTCAAAGAGCTATTGCTCTCACCTTCTCTCACATGAAGAGACCTTTAAATTTTTTCAAAGTAGTTTTGCATCTATGATTTCACTGGGGACTCAAGACCTGAATGATCTTTTTTTTTTTTTTTAATTTTTTTTTTAACATTTATTTTTGAGACAGAGAGAGACAGAGCATGAACGGGGGAGGGTCAGAGAGAGGGAGACACAGAATCTGAAACAGGCTCCAGGCTCTGAGCTGTCAGCACAGAGCCGGACACGGGGCTCGAACTCACAAACCACGAGATCATGACCTGAGCTGAAGTCGGACGCTTAACTGACTGAGCCACCCAGGCGTCCCCCCCCCCCCCCCGAATGACATCTTTAAAGGCAGGTCTTATTGTCCCCATCTGAAAGAAGCTTGCCTGAGGTAACCCCGCACTGGGCTGTGTTACTGTGATTGGCCACAGAACACAGCACTGGTCTGTTGCTTTTGTAGGCTGGGTATCATTACGGGACTTTTATTTCCGTGTCCATTTTAGCTGTTCCAGTAAAGACAGGTGCTGAGATTGGCAAAAGAGACAATAAGGAGTGAACATAACATTAGAAAAAAGAAAACAACAACTACATAACAGAAGAGAGACTAGTAATATGTTTATTTTTATGATTGCTCTTTTTTGGAGATAATTAAATGAAGATATCTGGAAGTCAAAGTATCTGATGAAGGAGCAAAAATAGCATATGATTCACTTAGAATGATGCCTTTTCATAAGTAAGTAGAGCAGAACAGAACAAGGAGAATAATCAGCAGGGGAGATAGGAGTTTGGAATGAGAATGTGTTGTGCACAAAAGGAGGAGTTAGGAAATACCTTACGTAAATAGTCTACCAATTTAGAAGCCTGGTGATCTGATTGAATTGGAACAGCCAATGGGGAGGACACAAGCTTCCCAACTTCTGGAAGGAACATATCTTTTACAACTATACCAGTATGATAGACCCAAGAAAAGCCCCATGTCTTAGCTCTTGTGCAAATTCAAAATAAAGACACCGGCCAACTAGAAAACAAAACCGATGTGTATGTGGAACTAAAATAGCTTCTCTTTAGATATGCTGATTGCACAGTACTGGTTATGTTAATTAAAGCTGAACCTCTCTCTCTCTCTCTCTCTCTCTCTCTCTCTCTGTTTCTTTAGTAGCCTGGTTTTACAGGTGCCCTGAGCATATAGGGTAATTCACCACTGGACAGAATTATTGAATCATCTATATAAATTGTGAAAATAATAAGCAATATCTGGTCTGTACTTGCTAGTGTATAATTCATTTTTTCCTGCCAAAAATTTTATTAAAAAAAAATTACCCTGGCAACCATACTTACATAGTATAAATGGAAGGCTGAGTCAAAGATAAAATAATGGATGATTTAGCTGCCTAAATAAATAGAAGGAGAGATAGTATATTCTGCATGGGGGAGCCCCCTAGGAGAAAAATCATAAATTCTGCATGTGCCATAATATTGTACAAAACTGAAAATAACAAAACACATTTGCATAAGTTCCAATGTCATGCTTGTGGACACAGTGAAACTCATCGCTTTCAATATACACAGGATGAAAAGTACTTAAACCTTTCCCCTAAACAAGTATTTTAAAACAGGATGCATCAAATGGAGGCCCATTTTGTGTACTAGCTAATAAAAGATGTGGTCTGAGACAGAATAAATACAAAATTTTCATCAAGGTTTAAAATAAAATCTATCAACACTATACCAAATACTAGAGTGTGATCTAACTCAGCCTCCCTCCCATTTTTTTAAAGTTTATTTATATTTATTTTGAGGAGGGGAGTGGCAGGGAGAGAGAGGGAAAGAGAGAGAAGAGCAAGCAGCCTCCATGCTGTCAGTGCAGAGTCTGATGTAGGGCTTGATCTTACCAACTGAACCGTGACATCATGACCTGAGCCATAGTCAGACACTTAACCCACTGAGACACCCACGTGCCGCCGGCTCCCTCCCATTTTTCGAGTCACTCTATCTCAGTATTTTTACAAATATGTTCTGTGGGCCACCCACATCACAATCACAGGGTGCTGGTTAAAAATACAATAGCCAAAGCTGCCCTAGGACTCAGCATACGATGATCTCAGGGGCTGAGGCCAGGGTATCTGAATTTTCAAATCTCCTGGTAATCTTTAAACACATTCTGAATTAGAAGCCAATGAATTAAAGTTTTAGTGTCATTGTTCCTTCTTTGTTCTTCTTAAACCCTGCCTTGGCCAGGGGATGGCTCATTCCAATGAGAGTTCCTGAATGGAAGAAGTAGTGGCCAGGAATTTCCAGGGGAAGAAAAGGAGGGTAATTAGGTGGGTAAACCGGAAGCTGGAATCTGTTTTGGAGATAAAATGAACCCACAGAGGCTGGGAGGAGAAAGGGAACTGATCCAGTTGTTGACTAAGGCTCCTTCTCCTCCCAACACACTTGGACAAGCAGCTGAAAAGAAAAGATGGAAGCAATCTTCAAGATTTCATTTGACTTGATGATGAAAAGATCCAATTCAGTTACAGCTGCCTGGTGGGGTAGATTCTTCTTCACAGAGGGGGAAAGCTCAGAGGTAAACCAAATGCCTCTGCAGCCCATGTGAATCTCCTTGGACTCACCTAAAGTACGCTGCATTCTTTTACCTATCATTGACAGGTGATGTCCCACTGTTTTCTTGGTTCATTATTTTAATCTTCTCTTGCCCTTAACTAAGCCTTAGATTTTCTAAGTCCAACCTCCTCCTCCAAATCATGTACATTATGACAATAAATTAAAATGGCAACTTGGACAGAAGTACTAATCTGTGACTAAATATTTAACAAGGGGGCAGGAAAAATTTACATTTTGATCTTCAAACACTGGAAAATAAATGCCCTCAGTTGTGAGCTTTCCAAATTGGCAAGACTGCAAGGGCAAAAGAAAATTTCCATGCATTTGATTGACCCCTTGAGAGGTGAGCTATTATTAGCAGCAGGAACTTGCCCAAAACTCTCTGGAAAATATTGGATGAAAAGTGATTGAAACTAGAAGTATTTTAAGCTGGTCAGCAGAGCCATGTCTGAAGGAGACAGATGATAAAATATTACACATGCATAAATAATATTGATATGTATAATATTTACGCCTGCATATAACACGTGTAACATGTCATATATATCTATATATTTAATAATTTATTTCAATCTAGCAAATATTTATTGAGCAGCTATTGGGGGTTGCACACTATCCCATGCTGGATTGGAAGCACACAAATAACAAGATCTAGGTTCTCCTTCCTCCAGGAACTCACAAACTGGAAATGTGTGAGGGAACACTACAATTCCTCCCGCTTAATACAACCTGACAAGGGTTATACTAGCAACTTGAAGGAAGTGCTACTGTTGCAATAATTAATAGAGGAGCAGAAAACTGATGGTGGTGCCAGCGATCAGAGAAGCCTTCCCAGAAGAGGTGACACAACTCTTTGGGATTTCAGCAGACACAGGAATGTGAGAACCTCCTGCCGGCAGAGGAAACCACGTGCAGGTTAGGAGTACATGGCCAGGGGGACGCCTGGGTGGCTCAGTCGGTTTAGTGTCTTCATCTCTACTCAGGTCACAAGGTCATGGTTCCTGAGTTCAAGCTCTGCGTCAGGCTCTGCGCTGACATTGCGGAGGCTGCTTTGAATTCTCTCTCCCTCTTTCTCTGCCCCAACCCCACTCCTGCATGCACGCTCTCTCTCTCTCTCTCAAAATAAATAAACTTAAAAAAAAAAAAGCATTTTAAGAAAGGAGTACATGGCTGGAATGAAGGAGTTGGGGATGGGTTGGGTAAGGAATAGCAGTGCTTATGGTTTGAGTGATAAATTCATTTACATATTCATTTATTCAGCAAACTTTCAATGGGTGTTGAAGGAGGTAGGTGCTGGGTACAGATGCTGAGGAGACAGGCTTTGTCTTTTCATGGCTCATGTGATTGGAAGACAGTGGTAGAATATGGCACTGGGACTGTGAAACAAACAGAAACCACCAGTCCTCTTTGATTCTAGAAGGACTTGCTGTGGTGTCCCAATGATACCTTTCTGGGTAATAGTTGCCACTTCCTTGAGCACCTCCTAAGAGCTATGCTGAGTAGTTGTGTTACTGCCAATGTTTATGATCCCGAGTGGTAGGTATTTTCTCTACTTACAGACAGGAAGAGAGGACCTCTGGGTACTTCAGATTGCACAGCTTATATTATAGGAAGCTTGGATTTATGCAGACTTTCATCTCAGTGGCCTGGTAATGATAAAAGCTGACAAACAGCTGAATTCAAGTTCTTCCCCACCCAACCCCTGCCGAAAACCCCATCTCAAGATGCCTTGGGACTACCCTGGCCTCTGAGGCACAGTCAGTCTGTGCAGGTGCTTTATGTCTGTCTGCTTTTCCAAAAGACCACTGCTTGTTGCCTTGCTGGGCAAAGCTGCCGAAGATCGCTGCCCCACCCCATCCCCATCCCCCAAAGCAAAGATTTCCAATTACTGCTCTGCAGAAAATGTCAAAAGCATTATTCAACTATTCATTATCCCAGGTTTTGTAATTTTTCATATGTTTTTAACTCTTATCTGCTAGCACTTGAAAAAGACCAGCTTTTTCCTCTTAAGAGAGCTTAATTTGCAGAGCTGTGCAGTCTCCCTATTATGTCCTTATCATCCTCTCCCTGTGGTAGGCAGAATGACAAGGATGACAAAAAAAGAACCAAAAATATTTGAAGGCCTTCCTGAAAATCCACGGGAATGAAGGATCCAAACAGCCGGAGGCTTCTGTCCCTTGACTGACCTGGAATAAGGCCAAGGGCGATTGGCATTGGCTCTCACGGTCCCCTCAAACAGGGGCTCTTGGCTAGTTCTCCCAGGGACCAAACCCTCCACTCCAGGGCCATAGGACTTTGTCTCTGAGGATTTCTCTCGGGAGCTTAACTAGGGGATTTAGCAGCTCTGAGGTGCCAAAAGTTCCCCCCGAAATTCTCGAAATTCCCATACGGGTGTTAAATCAACTTTGCTATCAGAAGAGCCAGAGGCCAAAGGTTTCTTGGTGCGGGTGGTTAGTCCTTTCCCCATCTCCTTTGGCCTCCCCACCCCATTCTTGTATAAGGCAATTGACATTTTTCTTGATGCTATGCAAAGGCGACTTCAAGTCCCCGAGCTCTTTTTCCACCTAGATGGCGCCCCAAGCCCCGCCATCTGGAAATTCTGAGCTGCCATCTCCCCGGATCCTCTCCTCCCAGGAACCCCGGGTTTCTGAAGACAGCGCACCCGGACTCGGGTTCACCGGGAGAGACACGGCACGCGGTGTGCCTGGCTCGGGGGGGGGGGGGGGGGGGGGAAATCCCCGCCCACCCTGTCATTCCTGCAGGGGAATCCCCGCCCCCCGTCCCTGTCACTCCAGGAAGGGAGTTCCCGCCCCTCGAATCTACCAGAGGGAGGGAATCCCCGCCCATCCTGGAGGCTCCGTGAATCCCCAGCGCCGCGCAGCTGGGAGAGCTGGGCGAGGAGCGGGTTCCCAGCGCCGGTGCCTGCCGGCCCCGGGCAGAGGGACGCGGTGGGGCGGCGGCTGCGGGGACCCGGCGAGCCGCGGGCTCCCGGGGTTGAGCCTCCCGCGGCTGAGGGCGGACCGCGGCGCTGCGGCTCCGGGCAGGCGCGGCGGCGACGGCACCGGCGGCGGCGGCGGCGGCGGCGGCGGCAGCAGCAGCAGCAGCGCGGGGACCCGCCGGGCGGCGCCCGGGTCCGGACGCGGGAGCAGCGGGAGGCTCGGCGGAGCCGCGCGCAGGTGAAGCGATGTTCCGGCTGCGGCCGGGACGCGGGGCTTCGGACGCGCGGGGGAGGGGCGGTTCGGCACCCCGGAGACCCAGCGAGCCCGGGAAAGTTTAGTGACAAATCCCGGTGCGGGGACCCCAAGCCGGGCGAGGCGGTGAGGAGGGCTCCGAAGCCGGGTCGGGCGGCTCAAACTCCCCTCGTATCCGGCCGGGGGCGGGGAGGACGCGGCCGCGGCGGGAAGAGGGCCCGCGACCGCGGGACAACCCGAGCCGCGCTGCTGGGCACACTCAGGACGGGGCCAGGAGCCTCCGCGGGAGCCCGCTCCCGGGGTCTCCGTACCTGGGCCGTCGCCTGGTCCTCTCCTCCAGGGGCGGAGAGGACTCAGGCGCTCCGGCCTCAGGTGCTGCCTTGGGGTCCGTGCTCCCGCGCTCCCTCATCTCTTGCGTGGTCCCTGCCCGGGGAAGAGACGCGCGGGTGGAGGGAATGGAGGGGGCGCGCAAAAAGCAAGGACATCTTTGGGGCAGTATTGGCATCTCCCAGGGAGATGGGGAACGTACACATGGGGAAATCCTGCTTTCCCTGTGAAGTCGAGTTCCTCCTGAAATCTGGCCTTGTTCCTTTCCCTCCATCTCTCTCTCTCTCTACCCGTCTCTCCCTCTCAGGTTTGCGTTGACGTTTTAGGTCTTTGGGTTGCTTGTCTTCCTGCAACGCTAAATTGAGTAGGGGGAGGGTCCAGGGTCCCCGGCTGGAGTTTGCCAGAAGCCGGTCCTCAGAGGCCTGATCAATGCAGAGACCTTGATAAGAGACACTGGAGTGTGAAGAGCACACGGTCTGGCACGGGCTGGTCTCAGAGACTGGAATGGCAGGCACGAGGGCATTCCAGAGCCGTGGCCCTGCCGCCCTGCAGGAGGACTGGAGGTGCAGGACTGTTGGGGGAAGGGGCTGCACCCTGTCTCCTGCAGCCCGCCTGGCGTCCGCCTCCCACAGAGGTAGGGTGCTTTGGGTGCATGTGTTTCCCTTGACAAAGCATGATGCAGCT
The DNA here is from genome assembly GCF_018350175.1 of Felis catus. Classification (NCBI taxonomy): domain Eukaryota; kingdom Metazoa; phylum Chordata; class Mammalia; order Carnivora; family Felidae; genus Felis; species Felis catus. The sequence continues at coordinate 213,809,758 of NC_058368.1, read as the reverse complement.
GCTGGAGGTGGTCCCCGAGTGGCTACAGAAAGTGATACTGTGGACCTGCTTTTACAGACCCCCAACACCCCCCTTCAGTGCTGCTAGTCCTTCCTCAGTGGGGTCTTTCACATTCAGCCTGCTCTGGACTTGGGCTCCAGGGGTCTGCTGTTTCTACAGGGCCAGCTTTTCTGGTCTGTGGTGTGTGGGTGGGGGTCAAATAGGTACAGGTTGGCAGGTGTGGTGTGGGAGGGTTGCTTGCTGGGACAGAATAGAATGTCTCAGAACACACCCCTTCCTGTAGGTGGTTGCTCTAGCTTCATCAATTCCTTCTTGCATTAGAATGGGCTTAGAACTGCTGCTTCACTAATAACCACATAGTGGTGTGAGTGTGTATGGGGGCGGGGGTAGACAGGGAAATGTGGGGGGGGGGTGCTGGCAGGGGAAGAATCAGAACCATGCAAAGTATATAAATGTACCTCCCTTGACATAGTTAATATGGTCCTGGAAAAATATTGAATTATACTGTAAATCTCTGTCATTAAAATTGATTTTGCATGCACTTAAGGCAGTTTACTATTTAAGGAAACTTATGATAATTTCTCTATTCATTTCACCCATTTTATTTTTGGAGTACCTGTGGTTTGCTGTGCATAGGCCCTCAGACGTTCCTGGGGATGCGCGGAGGCTCCCTCCTTGCTGTCAGAGTTTCAGTCTGTCGGGAGAAGTGACAGGAAGTATACTGACAGCTTGGATCCAAATCAGTGCGCTGTGTGGTATGTGACAGGCTCCCTGTATTTACTGCATGAAGAGATGGTCTGATGAATAAAGTACCTGAAGAGTGGTCCAAGGAGTCCAGAGGAGAAAGAAGTCACTTTAGACCCAAGAGACCCGAAAGGCTCTGTGGAGAACAGGAGAACAGAGGTAGAGAAGCTGTGGGCTGAGAAGTTGATCCTGAGGGCAGATGTGGCCCGAGGGGGATGGTGGAAGAAGAGGCTGGGCTGAGGTTTGGAGGAGCTTTGTTCTGCTGCTGATAGGGAAATATTTGGGATTTTTGAGTAAGGGATTGTCACTCTGTGCAGTAGGGAGATTAATCTGATCTCTGGCAGAAAGAAGACTGAGAGCTGGGGGGGTGAATTGCCCAGTGAGAAGGTTATTGTAATGAGATGGGCGCAGGGGGTAATGGGGGTCTGGCAGCAGCTTGTGGGAAGAAAGGAAACGTTAGTCAGATGTGGCCTTGAAGTATGGGCTTGCTTGCATTTAGAGTGAAGAAGAAGCAAAGATCACCTGCAGGTTCAGAGTGTGAATACACAGGTGACTGAAATGGGGAGCTTAGAGTTTTAACATTCAGCTAACTAGAAATCTGGAGAAATCCTTCCAGACTTCACCTGTCCTCTTCCCACTTCTAATCAGTCTCCGAGGTCTATTGATCACCTCTTCTTGTAAAACCTATCAGTGGCTCCCAGGACCATGGAATAAATTCCAAATTCTATGTGCCTCCTTAGACTTCTTTCCTGCTATGTCTCCCCCCCCCCCCCCCCCCAAACACAAGCTATAGACCCTCCTGACCTGTCTTACTCTCTGCCTCTACAATGCTGATTTTCTGGGGGTGGTAGTGGAAGGAATGAGGTCCTGGAATATCCTTTCTTCCCTGGTCTTCCTGATGAACCACTTCTTACTCGTCAAGATCCAGCTCAGGGGCCTCCTCCTCTGTGATTCTCTGTTTCTCCCTCCCAAGTTGAGCAGTCCTACCTTTGTACCTCACCCTACAGAGCCTGTTGGCACACTGCCCTGGGCCTGTTCCTGTAGGACCTTATCTTATCCATGTCCCGATAAGACCTCCACCAGCCACCCACCAGCTTCCTCCGGGAGAGAGACAGAGGCAACACCCATGACCTTCCCTGCCACCCCTCCCCACCACCAGCTGTATTCGGTGTTGTCCCAATCCTGACTTGGAATCTCCAGGCCCGGTAGGCTGGACAAGATAATATACAGAGCTGCAGATCCTCCCTTGGCCTAGATCATGTGGGCCTCAGTAACTTAGACTATGGTGTGTATGTGTGTGTGGTGGGGTGGGGGTGGGGGTGTCCCTGTTGGAACGTGGCCTCGGGTCCCTCTTCCTGCACCAACCACAAGGGGAGGCATTTCAGGGAAGACGAACCCACAAAAGGTCAGGCAGGACCAAACTCAAAGAAAGGCTGAATCTCTGAACAGGACAGACAGACTTGTTGACTGGACAGTTTTTAACCTCTTTCTTCTGCCCTCAAGAGTATCTCCATAGTATCATGTAGGATGTGACAGGCAAGCCCCTGAGGGAGGTGGGGAGACAGGTAGAGGCAGGAATGTCTGAGAAGGGCCAGCATCCCAGGGGATGGTAGGAAAAGGCCATTGACAAAGACTGAGAACAGTGTCTGTAAAGGATGGTCATGGGAGCCAGGTTCAAGGGACGAAGGAGAGAGGGATTGCCAAGACGTTTGAAGTTGGGGGTATGGACACTGGATCCAGAAGTGTGCCAGGTAAAAATAATCTGGAGAGTATTTTGAGGAGGTGGTAGTGTTGTGGGAAGGTTTATTCGGGAGTGTCCCCCAAATCCCCCTCCCAGTCGTGTTTAACAGAGCAGTAGGAGAGAAGGAAGACAAGAGAAGAGATGTTGGGGAGGGAAGAAGCCAGAGATGAACAGGAGCAGGTGCAGGGGAAGGAGAAAGCTGGCCTCTGTCTTCCCGGGAAGGTAGGAGGGAAGCAGAGGTTGGGTGATGGACGCACTGGAGAGGGAGCCTGCAGTGCACCCAGGGAAGTGTGGTCTTGGTAAAACAGGAGAGGCGCCCGCTGCTGGGGCTGGGGCAAGCGGAAATGCTGCGGATGGCCGGCAGGTGAACCTGGTGCTCAGGCACCAGCCGAGGCAGCCAAGAGGGAAAGGAGGATTTCTGGAATTGGAGTCAGAGACTGTGGCTGGAATCCTAGCAGTGCAGAAAGCTTCTCGCTGACCAGGTCTTTCGAAACACTGGAGCCCCCATCTCCTCATGTGCAACACTGGTGCAATAGCCACTTCGCAGGGTTGTTCTCAGGAAGAATTAGATGCTGAGGTATGTATGCACACCCCTCAGTGACAGTGTCTGCTACCAAGCAGGTCCTTCTGATAGTGTGCTGAGAAATCAATAAGCCTCTTGTCAAAGTCAGTGACAGTGCAGTGAGTGTACAAGGTGGGACTCTTTAGTGGACCCCGCCGAAGCTTGCTTTCAGCTTTGGATGAAAAGCTCTGGACTGCTGGGAGCAGCCTCACCTCCCTGTCTCCTCTTTAAGGAATCTTTCAGGGTGTCTGCCTTTTTATCTGTTGACTTGCTCAGTGGCTAGATCTGTTATTTCCCAACCCTCTCCTTTGCAAAGGTCAGGTTGCCAGGGCTCAAAGCAGGGAGATCCTACAGAGTTTCCTGTCCTCTGTGCTTTGGAAGGGGGATGCATTCAGACTTGCTAATTTCTGCATTGGAGGGAGGGACTTGAGGCCCTGAATGAGCACTTGCCTCATTGTACAACTGGAGCTAGAATCACATCTCTGGTTGCTAGATCTGCAAAACTGTTATCTTCCGTAGCAATAGTGCAAGATGCAGAGTAAAGAGGAATTGAAAGTCTGTGTACCCCCTTGGTTTTATTAATGAATCAGTGATTATGCTTAGATTCAATAAATATTCTCCTCTATTAGTGAAAAGCAGAGGAAAAGGAGCATTTAATTTGACTTACTAAACCCTCAGTAGGTGTGTGAAAAATTAAATGATATTGGGGGAAATGTGTACAATGTTTTTTAAAGGAGATCAAAGCATAAGAATATTTTCTCAAATCATTCTTGGTTGATTTTGTTGTTTTTTTTTTTTTTTTTATGTCGATGGTCCATATATAGATTGTGTTGTTCTTGGGACCTAAGCATAGGTTGCATATACAATAACAGATTCTTTAGGGCACGTGGGTGGCTCAGTTGGTTAAGCTTCTGACTTCGTCTCAGGTCATAATCTCATGGTTCGTGAGTTCGAGCCCCACATCGGGCTCTGTGCTGACAGCTCAGACCCTGGAGCCTGCTTCAGATTCTGTGTCTCCCCTTCTCTCTGCCATCCCTCCCCTGCTTGTGCTTTCTCTATCTCTCTCTTTCTCAAAAATAAACATTAAAAAATTAAAAAAACAACAACAGATCCTTTTATAATATCCATATGCTAAAAATGGAAAAAAGATGGAATTGGGAAAGAATTAATTTCCCATGGGTTCTGCAGTTCTGGGCAGAGGCAGGAATGGAAGCCAGGTAGGTCATCGGACTCAGGCTTGAATTGCCTGTGACCTAAAGAGCTCTGCATTCAGTTTATAAATGTGTTCAAGAAAACACTGGGAGCATTTACGGTTTGAAAACTCAATCGTTGAAGAGGCCCTTTGTGGTCTGATAAGGAGGCTGAGCCTGGAGATGGCTTGTTAAGGCACTAAGTGTGCGGAGAAGACACATTTGTCTTTCAAGTCCCTCCAGCTCCGGGAAGAGGCCTGCCCCAGCTTTGGCCTCTCTCTGATGCCAATAGAGCGTCCTTGCCACCCCATATTCTCAATGGGGCCAGGAAACAACCCCTGTTCTCAGAGCTCCTGGCTCTTTCATGCATGCATTACCTGTGTGAATACATTGAGTGAAGGGTGACTAGGCTATTTAACTTGCAGAAATCAGAAACTTAAGAATTAACTCTTTATGAAGTAATCCAGTGAAAGCAGATAGCATTGAATATCTGGCCAATTAAGTTATGCTTGGATTATTTGTTTTAAGGTTTTAAAGTGTTTCTGTGGCTTGTAAAAACACTCTAGGATATATGAAAAGGTTTTGGAGAAGCAGGGTTTGGGGAACTGATTTTACAGCAAAGAGGACTAGTTTTGCACATACTTGTCACAAGCTTCTGATGAAATGATAGCAAAGAAATAGGGGAAGCAGCCTGAAATGCCTCGCTGTCCACATATTAGGATCAAAAATCACAAGCTCCTATGGATTTGGAACTTCTTGAAAGAGCGTGATCCAATCCTTTGCTTTCAGGTTGAAGTAAATTTAACTCATTTCAGGTAAGATCTGTGGGGTTTTAACAGCCTCCTGAGGAGGGGCTTCCACAGTATATGTGGCCCTTAATAGAATGATTCCCAGACTGTGTCTTTTGAAGTTTTTAGCAAGAGTGGAATTGGGTTTCAGCTGATCCACTCATGGTGTCCTTTGTATCAACATCTGAACAGTTCTAGTACTTGGCTTTGCATGCGCTAGACTTTAATTCTGGTATTGCCACCAAATCGTCCATACACACTCTGTTGTTCTGGCCTCTGAAGAGTGATCATCTGCTTTGCTAAAAATAAAGACATACTGATACAATCCAGAATAGGACTCCTACCATGAACAGGGGTCCTATGTAGTGCTGTGAAAATCCATAGTCAACCCCCTGACTGAAACCTGCTTGCTGAGGAAGTAGAGGTTATGCTGGGCAGAGTGGGAGAGGGGGTAAGTTCGGATCATGGTGTAGTCAGTAGAGGGTGGAGGGACTGGGCTGCCTCATGGAGAGGCCCCTGGGCATCCAGCAGAAGTAGGTGGGAAGGGAGCAGGTGGCTGGGAGCTTTGCTTTCTAGGGCCCTGACTACAGTCCTCCTAACAAGATCTTGAGATACCTAAGGGGAAGACAGAATAAACACCGGCTTTTTTTGTCCCTTTCACCAAAAGCCAGCACTTTGCAGATGCCTATCTAACATGAACCTGCTTGTCCTGTGTACGTGTCCTGGGATGGTACTATAATTCCGATATTCCCCAAGACTGTTTCTGGAGCGGAGAGAGGCCAGTGTGTTTCAGGTTAGTCATAGTATCTTGGGTTGCTGCCTACAAGTTTGAATACACAGTAATGCTCCTCACTCCTGACTTATATTTGTGTGCAGGTGATCAAATATAATCACTAACTCTTTTCAAGGGTTTGAATGTTTTTCTCTCCACCCATGAGGATGAGAATAGAGCAAAATTTAATAAAGCAGGATGTCAATAAACTCTTTACATTTCTGTGTGTTGGCCAGTGGACACTTAAAAAATGTCTGATTTCAGCTGTGTTTCGGTTGAATTCTCCATCACCCGCCTTTTGGCACAGTGTATTTTATAGAGATTTGGGTAAAACTAGATTGTGCTATATGGGTCTCTTGGTGAAGAAAATTAACTTCCCAGGCTAAAGCAGCCATGCAAATATTATTACAGAATCACTCAGCATACAAAATCAGCATCGTTTTCCTCCACGGTTTTCCAACTGCCCACTCTCTGCCCTGGTGACCCTTATTCCCAATATCATTAGGCTAAAGGAAGAGACAGCTGTCCCCAGAAAATGTGCTCCAAGTGTCCTCATCAGCATGGATTCTCATGAGAGAGCAGGCAATGAGATGCTGTGAGCAGAGAAAGATATGGTAAAAGATTGCATTAACCCCTCTCTGAACCTACTACTCATCTTCAAAAACCTGAGCAGATGTAAGACTTATTTATTTCTTAATTGGGGAATTCTGGGAGGCAGTGTTCAACAATTTATGGCATCCGACTACCCTTACCCCTTCTGGTCCCTCACCTGCTCAGCTTCTGGGTATCATCTTTATTTTCAGGGTTTCTCAACATGATCTGTCTTTTCTTCCCATACTCTTCAGGATCCTGCACAATGTCCAGTACATGGATAAAAATTAAAATTGTTTGGCTGTTCCCTATTTGGCAGGTACTGTTCTAGATGCTTTAGACATGTTAACTCACTTAATTCTCCTCATGAGTCCGTGAGGCACACACTATTATTACTCCCCTATTCATTTCCTAGGGCTACTATAACAAATTATCACAAGCTCAGTGGCTCAAAACAATAGAAATATATTCTCTCATAGTTCTGGAGGCCAGAAATCTGAAATTAAAGCATTGTCAGGGCCATGCTCCCTCTGGATGCCCTGAGGGAGAATCCTTCCTTGTCTCTTCCGGCTTTGGGTAGCTGTTGACATTCCTCCTAGCTGTATCATTCCGATCTGTGTCTCCATCTTCACATTGTCTTCTCTGTGTGTCCATGTCTTCTCTTACGTCTGCATGTCTCTATTTTGTGTGTCTCTAATAAGGACACTTGCCACTTAGGGCCACCCAGATAATCTAGGATGATCTCATCTTGAGATCCTCAGTTTAATTACATCTGCAGAAGACTCTTTTGCCAAAGAAGGTCACATTCACATCTTCTAGGACATGGATATATCTTTTTAGGGGACATGATTCAACACACTACATTCCCTTTTGCAGATGGAGAAATGGCGTTGCATGTGGTTAAGCAAATTCTCCAAGGTTACAGATAGAGCTGGGATTTAAATAGAGCAATCTGGCTCCAGAGCTTACATTCTTGACCTACCATTACATTCTTTTCTCTACTTCCTCTCATTAACGTGCTCAGTGATTGTTTATGGTATGAATGAATGGTGTGATACATGAATAGATGGATGGAGAAAATGGTATATATAACAATAATTGGCCAACATTCTCCTTCCTAGTGTACTGAAAATAATAACAACTATATTCATTGTTTTATGATGTTGCCCGAGGACTTGACTTTGGGTCTTCTTCTCTAGCTGTTCTCCCTCCTAGGGAGATCTTATCTATCCCAAGGCTTTACCTACCACCTATGTGCTGTTGCCTCCCAAATTTATGTCTCTAGCCTTGACCTCTTCACCGAGTTCCAGACTCATGCACCCCATTGCCAGCTTGACATCTCCACATCTGTGTGTAACAGGCATCTCAGACCTAGCTTGATCAAAATAGGATCCTTGATATTTTTTTCAGCTAGTTCTCTCCTCCTCCTCCTATCTCAGTAAATAGCACCACCATCCACCTAAGGACTCATTCCAGAAACCTCAAGACCTTCATTCTTCTTTCCTCACACCAGCAACTAAACCTGTAAGTCCTGTTGGCCCTCCCTCCACCTGCACCGCAGCTGTCCTGGTTGAAGCTGCTGCCACAGTAGTCTTCCACTGGGCCTTCTGAGAGTACTCTCGACTCCTAGTCCTCCTCAAACAAACTAGAGGGGTCTTTTATTCATTCATTCATTTATATTAAATTTTTTTTTTAACATTTATGTATTTCTTGGGGGGGGGCAGAAAGAGAGAGAGAGAGAGAGATTGAGGATCCGAAGCATGCTCTGCACTGTGAGCATAGAGCCCTGTGTGGGGCTCGAACCCACCAACCCTGAGATCATGACCTAAGCCAAAATCATGAGTTAGCCGCTTATAACTGACTGAGCCACCCACGTGCCCCCCCCCAGATTTTAAAAACACAAATCAAGTCCTGTCACTTCACAGCTTACAGCGGGGATTTCTCATCACCATTTTATACAACCAAGCCCATTGCCCCAACCTGCCTCTCAGATGACCATCTCTGCTACAATTCATTACCCTTTTTCTCTGTGTACAGACATGCCATCCTTTCCATTCTGGAACATGCAAAGCCATATCCCTACTCTGGTAAGACCCCAGAGAAGGGTCTTACTTCTACCTGGAAGCTGCTGACCCCAGACCTTCATAGGCTTTCTCCTCCCTAACCATATAATCTAAAATGCACACCCCACCCCCACAGGCACTCTATCACATTACTCCTATTCTGTTTGAAATAGGGTTTTGATTTGTCTTTTTATTGGTTGTCTCACGTGTTAGAATGCAAGCGCCATCAAAGCAGGGACCTTGTCTCATTTACTGTATCTTTAGTGCCAACAACAGTGCCTAGTATACAGTAGGTGCTCAATAAACAGCTGTTGAACAGATTTAGCACTGTTCCCAGTTATCCTTATTTTACAGATGATGAAAAGTAGGCTCAAAAAGTTTAAATTATTTGCCTGAGGTAGCACATGTATTAAAAGACTTCGAGCAAGAATTTGAATCCAGATCTCTCTGCCCATGCTCTTAACCATTACTCTATATAGAACCTTGGAGAAGCAAGAACTTCCCAGGATCCCTAAAGTCCCTACAGAGCTCTGAGTTTTCTGATTCATTTTTCTGCTCATAAACTCAGGACACAGATTGGTAAAGCACAGGGAAGAAATATTACTTACTTAGATTCCAAATGTGCTATATCTCTGAAAAGTTGGCCCTGGAGCTTAAACTTGAGAAGCTAAGAAGTTATTTATTTCTTCTCCATTTGGGCATTTAGGCTCATGACTTTTTCTGATCTATCTGGAGACTTAATGGTTTGAGCCCTCTTCCTTGAACCCTTACACGAAGGGCAGAGATGACCATGTCCTTTATGCGTCCTTTATGCAAGGGTGGAATTTGCATTCATAAGAAGCCCTGTGATATTTGTCCTCCTGGTTTTCCTTACACACCAACATTCCCCTAGTTTGGTATTTTCTGCCTCCACATCTCTTCCTAGTTGATAGAATGCTAGGGTGAGAACATAGGTTCCATATTTAGATTGGCTGGTAGCAAGACCCTCTCTATTGGGTCTCGCCAAGAGACTGATTCATTTCTCTGGGCCAGCCATGGCAGAGGCCAAAGGACAGGGTCTTGCCAGATATGGGGCTCAAAGGAACTTCTTCCAATGTTGCAGAGTGGGGAGAGTGAGAAGGTGGCTATTTGTTTCCCTCCCTGGAGTTTGACCTCCTTTTAAAAATAAGTTCCATCTTGAGAATTACATCAGCATCGCAATAAGTAAACATCAGACAAAAGCTACTATTTCAGGCAAATAGTAATTGTGAGAATAGCCAAGACCCACAAGTGTAGGTTGGGCTTTTATTTGTAGAAAGGGCTATGGTGGCTGATTAGTGTATCTGGCAAATATAACTGCTGTCCTGCAGGAAGGCAGAACTCTGGCTATTTGATATGTCATGAGCTTTGTCTCTGCTGTCTGTCATGAGTGGAGTTTGCTGTGGTAACCAGAGCTTTGCCTGGAGGGTTGTGTGTGTAAAATGTCACTCATTGGCAGTCTCCTTTATTTTTATCATAAACCAAAGAGAGACCGCTCACAGTGCTTGCTAATAGGTAGGTGGGTAGTCATTGTGAAGTCCAGGTTGAATGCTGTGTGCTATTCTGATGTGGGATATCACCACCTACCACTCTTCTCATTTGCTGGATCAAGAAGCACTTCTGTATTTCCTTTGGTAAAATCCATGCTAGAACCTGCATGCTAGGAGAGTTGGATTTAGTTACTTTTTTTTGTTTGTTTATTTGAAAACCTTTTTAAAGTTCATTTATTTGTTTATTCTTAAGTAATTCCTACTGTGGGGCTCAGACTCAGGACCCCAAGATCAAGAGTTGTAGGCTCTTCCAACTGAACCAGCCAGGTGCCCCACACTTACTTATTTTTTGTAAATCTCTCTCAGCTACTGTTCCCCATCTGCATCTTGACATAGCATATAAACTTTGCTAACGATGGTGGTCCTGCAGATAGGAGGTAGGTAGTTGCCCATAAAATCACTGACAAACATGAGTGCTCAAACATTTGTAGGAGGTCATATTACTGGTTATGCTCAGTTCTCTCCTAGAGCTTAACTTTGTCCTCACTGCTGCAAACTTTTTTTTTCCTTTTTCCATTCAGCTATTCAACTAATATTTACTTAGCATGTGCCACATAGCAAAGATATATACATTTCATATTCAATGCGTGGGGAATAAAAGTAAATAAAATTCAGATTGCCTTGCATTACCAATCCTATCAAATTATTTAACTGTCTTTTGGGACAAGGGAGAAACTATGGAGAAAGCATTGCTTTAAGAACATGGTGAGATTCATTAACCCCACTTCTGTTGGAGACTTGGAACTGGCTTGCAAGGCTATCAGGGTCGCTAATGAGGTCCACATTGCTAACTCCAAGGACCAATGCCCAACCTTTTCCTTGCTCCTTCAAAACATTTGATGCACACAGTTAATCCCTTCTTGAAATGCTTACTTGCCTTGACTCTCTGGACACCATAGTCTATAGGCATTCCTCCTTGCTCACCAGTTTGCATTCCTTCCCAGTTTTCTTGGCTGCCTGTCTTCTCCTTCTTCTTTTAATGCGGGAGGTTCCCAGGACTCATTACTTGCACATCTTATCTTTTCTTTCTGTGATTGTTATCTGATGTCAGTCATTCTCCTGGCTTTAAATGCCATCTATAAGCCAAGAATTTGCACCAATATATCTTCATCTTGTACTGCTTACGTATATAATTATCTACCTGAATCTCCATTGTCTAATGGTCATCTTGAACATTAACATCTTTTTTTTTTTTTTTTTTTTGAGCAGCAGGCAAAAGTTTATTAGAGTATAAGATCAGAAAGTAAGAATAGTAGGAAAGCTCTCTTTACAGAGAGGGGGCATTTGAAAGTGAATGCCTGCGACTCTAGGCAAGGGTCCTTGTTTTATAAGGTTCTGGTCACCTCCCCTGGTGGTCTATGGCCTCGAATATTATCATCTTTTTACATTTACTTATTTTTGACAGAGAGAGAGAGCAGGGGAGGGGCAGAGAGAAGGGGGAATAGAAGATCCAAAGCAGGCACCATGTTGACTGCAGAGAGCCCGATGTGGGGCTCAAACCTAGGAAATGTGAGATCATGACCTGAGCTGAAGTCAGATGTTTAACCAACTGAGCCACCCATGCACCCCTCAAACATTAACATCTAAAATCAAATTCCAGATTCCCACCCCTGCCCCTTCCAGATACTTTGTTTCTGGCTGGTTTTGCAAAATAAGCCCAGAATCTGACCATCGCACACTGCCTCTCCCCTCATCCAAATTGTCCTCATATCTCTGTTGGACTATTTTGAGAATTGGTCAGTTGCTGTCTCTCCCCTTTTCCCCATAGTCAGTTCTCAACAGAGCAGTTGGAATGAGTATTGTAAACCTAAATCAGATCACGTCACTTCTCTGTTCAGACCTTCCCACTAGCTTCTCGTCGCACTCAGTGTAAAAGCTAAACTCATTATATACCCTTCCCTTTTTGACTTAATCTCTATTACTTTCCCTCTCAGCTCCAGCCACACAGGCATGCTTCTGCCTCAGGGCCGTTGCACCCGCTGTTTCCTCTGCCTAGTGTGTTCCTCTTTCTTGTAGCCCACTGACTTGCTCCCTCACTGCTGTCAAGTCTTGATTTAAATGTCACCTTCCGTGGTGCCACCCTACTCCAGCCTGAGACTTCATATTCCCCTTCTCAGCTTTATTTTCTCTTTAGCACGTTGTCAGTTTTTTAACATATCATATATTTTACTGACTTAATTTGCTTTTCTGCCTGCTCTACTTCATTATAATGTAAAATCTATGAGGGTAGTTTTTTTGGAAGGGGGGGTCTATTTGATTCATGCTTGCATCCTTAACACTTAGAGCAATGCTGGCATACGGTAGGCACTCAGAGAATAATTTGTTGAGAGAATGAAGTAGAATCACTGGTATTTTTAATTTAAAGGCTGATACCCCAGGGATTGTGATGTAATGGGTAGTAGGTACAGCATAAACATTGGTGTTTTCTGACCCGCACCTCCACCGCCCCCCCCCCCCCCCCAGGTGGTTCTCATGTGGAGCCAGGGTTGCAAACCACTCCTTGTTTTTCTCCTTTTTGGGATTTTACCTCTGTGGTGTATGTTTTGTGTTCTTAGAAAATCCATTAGCCTCAAAACTGAAATTGCAGTGGGTGATTTTAGTGAAATTTGTGCTGTGTATAATAGTTTATTAAGTTTTCATATGAGCATCCTATTAGAGTTAATGTAGTGGACATTGATCCCTGCATGACCTGAGCTGAGCTCTGATGGAAGGCGCAGACCCTGTATGCAGAGTCAAGTGTTTGTTAATTTCCCAGCTGAGCATCGGGCTTTTCTCTTTATATTTGAGAAGTGAGAGGGATTTGGATCCGACTTAACTTCTTTCATCTGCGTTAACTATACACGTTTATTCCACACCTCCTACCCAGAAGCCCACCTACCCATTGCTTAAATTCTGCTCACTCCTTAAGACCCAAGTGAAGTCTCATTCCCTTTAAAAAGTGTCTCCCCCGCCCCCTGGCTGGCAGCCTCTTCCAGAAGGTCTGGCACACCTATTGCCTGGCACTTCATTTGGCATCCATTACATGCTGTCTTGATTGGTGAACCTTTTGGTGAAAGTGGTGTTTTTGTTTTTGTTTTTGTTTTTTTTTTACTCCCTTAGAAACTAGACTGCAAATTCTCTGAGGTCATTTGGCCATACGTTTCACCTCTTTTTGTCCCCAGCAGCAGGCGGTAAACAGATGTTGACGGATTTGCTAAACTATTCCTGTTTAATGTATTGGCAGCTTCTAAGAAGTGTTGCCTAGGGAAAGAGGTGTCACTCTTGGTGTAATTAGGGATTATACCCTTCATAAACACCGTGGCATTTTCCACTCTGAGTTATTGTTCATCTCTGAGCTCCATGTTTCTCATCATATGGTTTTCTCTTAAGTGACTAAATACTTAGTTTGTGAGATTTAAAATCCCAAGATTTCAGTACCCTCTTTGAAAATGATGTATTCAAGAAAGCTCAGAAGCAACCATATTTGGCTTTATTTTCAAAATGAGATTCAAGGAAATAAATTTAGACTGCCTTGTAAGGTTGCTGGGAGGAAGCTCCAAGATAGAGCAAAGGGGGGCCCCATATAGGGCCCCCTCTCTCATTTGGAGTTGTTACTTTTCTATTATAGTCTCATTATTAAGCTAACATTCTTCATTTCAACCGCCTGGGAGATCAGGTAACCTGATATACTGGAGTAGGAGGAAGGTTTAGAAACTGAGTTCTTAACACCTTTGTGGCCTTTTGAAGCTCTAGGCTTGGGGAAAAGTGATGTCATGGTGAGACAGGAAATGTTATAAAGTTGTAAAATGTCATAAACCAATTTCCATCTGGTCGTAGGTGTATAAGACATGGTAAAGAAAAGCACATTGTGTTTTTATCCAGTGGGGGTAAGGTTACTACACCAGTACATCATGGGAAAGCTGTTGACATAGCGTATCTGGACTTTTCAGCAAGGTGTTTGGGTGATCCCTTGTGAGATCTTTGTAAGCAAGATGGAGAAATGTGGACTGCACAGTAGCAGATTTGGTGATGTGTAGCTGACTGGCTAAATGCTGTGCAAAGGGGTTGAAGGATTGGTGTCCATTTAGAGACAGAATTCTAGTAATGAGAGTCAGACACAGTTCTGCCATTGGGTTTATCCTTCTCTTGTTCAACATTTTTCTTGCCAACTTGAATAAAGATATGGATGACATGTTTATCCCATTTGCTTATGACCCAGATCTGGAAAGCACTGTGACCTCATTTCACACCAGTATCAGAATCTAGACTTATAGGATAGGCCAAGTCTTGCAAGAGTCAGCCAAGGGGCTCAAGTGAAGGTCCTGTACTTATGCCTGAAAAAACCAACTGCATTTATTATAGGATGGACCTGCTTTAACAGAGCTCTATGTGTAAATGATTTAGGCAGTTCATTTGACTCTACCATCAGTTTGCATCAGCACTGGGGTGTGACTGTTAAATAGACCCAGAAACAGAGTGTTGACCCTCTCTACTAGGCCCACACATCTGGGTTATTGTGTGCTGTTCCGGTCAACACATGGTACCAAGCAACATATCCCAAAGCAAGGGCCCAAAATGGGGGAGTTAGTAGGAGAAATTTGCAGGAAAGGCAAATTTCCTTCTTCCCCTGTGGACCACAGCTTTATCCACTCCTTTGCCAATACCCTAAACTTCCTTATCTCCTTTCCCTTTGCTCTCCCCACCCTTCAAAATACCTACTCCAAGTAAGTTCAACCACCTCCATTTTCTGCCCTGTCTCCAGGCTGCCAAGCATTTATATGAATGAAAAAACCTACCCATCTATTGAGTTGGGGCACCTGCAGAATAATGGTCTCTAAAAACTCATCAGCCTGTCTGCCTGATAGTCTCTTTAGAGGATCCCACTCACCTTCCCCATCATTCCCTCACCAATGTCTAACTCCTCCCTGGTCCCTCCAACTCCTACCTGGGGATTTGCTCCCTCCATGCTAAGGAGCTTAATGTTTTCTTCACAGAGCCAATCACTAGCAGCTCCCTCAGTTCTGCTCCCTCACAAACCACCTACTTCCACATCCAGTCTGTGTTGTTTCTTCACTTCCTGCCTCTGAGAGAACGCCCCCCACCTCCCCCATCCCCAGGGCTCAGGAGACTGTTTATTCTTGTGTCCTTAATGATCAGTTTATTCTTGTGTCCTCAATGATTCTTGATCAGTATCCCCATTCCCCTCTGTTTTAAACCTCTCCTGTCCGTAAGTGTTTTCCCTCCACCATGTGCATACCTCACCCTTTTTAATTAAGACCCCTGCACCCTCATGTCCTTAAAAACCAAATTACCTGAAAACTTGGTCTGTATCGGCTATTTTCACTTCTTTAATCTCTCATTAATTCCTCAATGGACTGTGCAGTCTGATTTCCATTCCCAGCCCTCCACTGAAATTCCCTTGCCATGATCACCAATGGGCCTCTGCATCTATATCCAATGGAAACTTTTCAGTACTTAATTCAGCTGACACTCTGACCAGTTCCTCCTTTATGATACACTGTCTCCAGCTCCTCTGACACTACTTGTCTCCTGGTTTTCTTCCTGCTTCTTTAACACTTAGTTTTAATCTCTCTGAGCTTCCTCTCTATAGAGCCCTTTAATATACATTTGCTACCACTTTTATCCCCCTTTACTTTTTTCATTAGATTTTATACTTTGCCTCTTAAACCTTGATGTTCTCATTCGCCGCCACCCCTCCCCCCCCCCCCCCCCCCCCCCCCCCCCCCGCTGGACAATGTCAGCCACATTTTCAACTTCGACCACCACCTATGTTCTGATCACTCCAAAATCTGTACCTTTAGCCCCAACGCCCCTCCTGAGCTTTGGACTCACACATCCACTGTCAACCTACCATCTCCATCTGGGCAACCCTCAGCCACTCCAAAGCAATACATTCCAAACGGAACTCATCACCTTCCTTCCCCATACAGACTTGCTCTTCCTCTTCTGTTCCCTATCTTGGCCAATGGCACCCCCCTCAACCAGCCTCCCAAACAAGAAGTCTGGACCCATGCCTCATTTCTCTGTGCTTCTGTTACTTGTACACAGGAGGTTTGCGACTACAATCCATTGGATGGCCAAATAAAGTATTTCGATGGCTTTCTTATGCAGGACTGCTAAGACTTATCATCATTTCTGGTGCAGAAGCCAAAACAAGGACCAAAGCACTGAAATTAAGGGAAAGATACTCAGCTTCATGCTAGGAATGTTTTTGTAACCATTGTAGTCTCAGCGTGGCAAGGACTGCCTTGAGAGGTAGTAAGTTTCCCTTCACTGTGAACATCAAGCACAGGCTGGAGAGCTGATGTTGCAAAATTTGGCTGGGTGAATTCTAATGCATTTACCAACTAATAAGCCCCTCCTATATATTTTGTCCACATCATCTCATTTATGCTTCCTAATAGATTATTAGCCCCATGTTATGGATGAAAAGCCAGGAGCTTGGAGGGTCAAGTAATTTTCCTGAAGTAAAACAATCAGTATTAGGGCCAGGCCTCCAAAGCAGACCTGGTGTCCCTAAGTCTCGCTGTTTTTGTTAAACCACTGCCTTCTATTCAGCATTGGAAACAGACTTCAATTCGATAGAGAATAGTATAGTCAGCTGTATACCTTCACTGGAATAAGTAGACCTTTGAGGATAAGAGAAAGGAGCAATTCTTGGAATCAGACTTTAAATAAATACATTTGGAGCTTAAGTTCTTCTTAAACATGTCCCCATATTTGCTGGTATATTACCCTTCCTCTCCATTTCTATGGATAGTTTATTATTATTATAATAAGCAATTCTAATAAAATGTAATTTTCTTCATGGGGCACTACTTCCATTTTCCACAGGCTTGGAAGGGAACAAGAAAGGGTTAAGTCTCCCATTTACTTAGAATAGCCATTCTAAGTAATTAATGAAATGCAGGTCCCAGCATCAAAGGTGATGGATGCTAATGGGTGAAATCTTGGGTTTTCTTTTACAAACTTGAAAGAAAAGGAGATACCCCCTGTTGCAGAGATGGGGTGGGGCAGGGTAGGATTGGCTTCAAGTATAGAGAGAATATATAAGCCAATTATCTACCTCATTTTCATTGTTGCCTCTAATACACTGTGCTGAAAGGAACTAGAGGTCTGATTAAAATAGCAGATAAACATCAAAATGGGAGGCAGTCAGTCTAAGGTAGCACTTGGGTGGGAGGAAGGAGTTTGAGGGGGTAACTGATTCAAGGATCTGAAGTCCAAGCTGTAGAGACTACTTGCAGATAAACTGTGATGGTTATTTATCGTCCTGGATAGTGGCCATTCCCAGAACCCTGAGTTATCCTCTTACATGCTTGAAGGTATGTGATTACTTCTCCATCTTTCACCTGATCCATCTTTTCACCTCATTCAAACAAGGAGTATTCATTGTTTGAATACTCAGACAGCATTCTTAGTCTGCGGGCTTGAGGGTTAGGTAAGTCTCAAGGAGTTAAAAGCCAACAATAATTCTCCATCCTTAGGACAGATAGAATACCCAGCTCCTCTGCCAGTCCTTTTTTCCAAGAGGCAAAAATGTAAACGCTGTCAGTACGGCAGGTGCAGAGCAGGATTGGGAAGGAGTGTGGCAGCAGCGAAGAGTGGCAGGTCAGCAGCCGACACTCGGTTCTGGTCTAGATACTGCCACAATCTAGCCGTGGTAGCTAGCATCTTTAGGTCCCGCTTTCTCCACACGTAGAGCGAAGCAATTGTGTTTAATGATTCTTAAAGTCTCTTTTATCTCTAAGAAGAAAATGTCCTGATACACAGTCATAGCTCAGTAATGCACACATTGCTGATTACTTGAGAACGGATCATCCCGTTCCTGCCTCTTACTACCGGAGACCAACTCACGTCTGCTGTGCCTTGGACCTCACGTTCTGTCCTAAGCGAATAAATTCCTCTAAATTAAGCTACCCATAAAAAAATACCCTGTTTCTGTTAGGAGTAAGTTCCATGAATATGAAAAAGACTTGCAAGACATGAAAAATTCAGTTTTACTTCCACTGACAGTTACTTCTTCTGTGGACTGTTAGAGATCATCTATTTTAATCTCATGTTTTATAAATGAACAAATCTAGGCCCAGAGAGGTGGGGCAGCTTTCTTTCTTCTTCTTCTTTTTTTTTTTTTTTTGTAATGGTGTATTTTTAAAAATAGTGTTTATTTATTTATTTTGAGAGAGAGAGAGGGAGAGAGAGTAAGCAGGGGAGGGGGAGAGAGAGGGAGACAGAGGATCCCAAGCAGACTCCACACTGTCAGCACAGAACCCGATGTGGGGCTTGAACTCACAAACCATGATATCATGACCTGAACTGAAATCAAGATTCAGATGCTTAACCTACTGAGCCACCCAGGTGCCCTGAGGTGGGGCAGCTTTCTAAGTCCACATAGCAAAGACTCTTCTGTAGGACTTTTCCCCCACTGCCCAAAATGTCAAGATGCAGGTACTTGGCAATCAGTGTTTAAAAGCAAACTATAGTTTCATGTCCAAGAGAGTTATTTTTAAACAGGAGGCTATTTCACCTAGAAAATTTTTTAAGGGAAAAAAATAATAAACAAGTGCACTAGATTTGTCCTTTTAAGCCAATTTAAGAAGTGTGCCTTCTCTGTGCTGTTGAAATTGGCAATCCGACATCTTGCAGACAGACTGTTCTGGTCTACTTGGTTCGTTGTTATCCCAAATGCAAATCTGACTCACGGGTGAGATCATGAGAAATCTGGACTATTTTTCTTGATGACTTTTTCTTTCCTAGTCCAATTTTCTTTTGCGGTATTTGGCCCTGTATGTTACCCATGCTGGGGAACAGAATCTTGAAAGGGTTGTTCCTAGGATAGTCTCTGCTGTCATATGAATCTCCAAACAGCCAGGCAGGTTTTGGCCATGAACTGTATGTGGCTTTGGTGTGGAAACTCGGGTTGCGTGTGTGCAGGTGTGTGTGTGTGTGTGTGTGTGTGTGTGTGTGTGTGTGTGCTGGCTTTATGGCAAAACAGGAAAATTTTTGTTTATTGGGATTTGAGGGATTCTGGGAAGGCCCTCCTTCTAATCAAATGGATTCTTTTCATTCAACAGTTGTCTATTTAATATCCACCTTTTGCTATGTGCTGGCGATATTATGGGAACTCCTACCATCTAGAGAAGGTAACCTGTAATTAAATAAGTAAACATTACCTAGTCTGTGTATTAGGGTAACGTTAGCTGCTGTGACAATTAAGCCCCCGAGTTGTAATGGCTTCACATAACACAAAATTATTTCTCCCTCACATAACAGCCAAGTGCAATAATAGTTCATGGTCAGCAAGTAGTTCTCCATGGGGTGACTTAGGGCTGCATTCTCTTTCCATGTTGCGTCCTCACAGTTTTCTAGGGCTGCAGTGTATTCTGCCTCCAAGGGGTAGAAGGGAGAAGGCATGTTTAGTTCTGAAATGCCTTGGTTTGAAAGTGGCACGTATCTCTTAGCACATTTCTTTGGTGAGCACTAACCACAGAGCCAGGCAGAGGGGACTGGGAGTGTAGTCCATGGTGAGCGTACACTTTGGAAGGGAGCATATGGGATTCTGGTGTTTGGCTGGCCGTCCCTGCTACTGTCTGGTAAGCAGTTTACGGGGGCAGGGCACTGAGGAGGCACAGAGGGAGGCACCTGACCAGATGGGGTGCGGGAGTCATCACTGGGCTGGCTTCCTTTCCCTCCCAAGCTTGATTTCAGGTCTCCATTGTGCCATTCTGTGTCTCTCACAAAAGCTCTTTTCTCTCTCTAGAACTTTCCTCCCCCCTCACCTTGCCCTTCCCCTGGCTAACTCACTATTCCATCAGGTACAGACTTGCAGTGCCTTTCTCCAGGAAGCCTTTCCTGGACCCACAGGCCGTGTGGCTGTGTGTGTTCTGGCCTTATATGAAGACAGAGCAAGAAGATTATTATTTATTGGAATTTGCCCACAGGAATGCACTCCTGCTAATCAAATGGGAGTTTTACAGGGAATAAATTTCAGGGGGTCAAAGAGCATTTAGGGAAAAAGATGGAGGGGTAAGAAAGGCATAAGATGATGAGGGAGTGAAGAAGGGACCTTTACAACCTCCCAAGAGCTTGGAGATGAGAGCAGGAACCCTTTGGAGGTGGAGAGAGCACCGGGCGCCCAGGCCACTTTAGCTTTAGAACCTACACTTCTTTTTTTTTTTTTTTTTTTTTTTTTTTTATTTATTTTGGGGACAGAGAGAGACAGAGCATGAACGGGGGCGGGGCAGAGAGAGAGGGAGACACAGAAGTGGAAACAGGCTCCAGGCTCCGAGCCATCAGCCCAGAGCCTGACGCGGGGCTCGAACTCACGGACTGCGAGATCGTGACCTGGCTGAAGTCGGACGCTTAACCGACTGCGCCAACCAGGCGCCCCTAGAACCTACACTTCTAATAATAGTGACTTTCAGGAGTTCTCAAGAGTACTTTTCTAGAGAATACATGAGAAAATTTTGCAAATGCTTGTGGATAAGGAGTGGGACACCCAGCCAGGGCAGAGGCTCCCTGGGGAAGCATCCCCTGTGACCAGGAGGAAGAGATGGTTATCCAGCCGGCCTTAGTCTGCAGGTGGAAGCCGGAGGGTGTGCTGAACCTCCCAGGGTCGGAGCCATTGTGGAATGTATCTTCCTGTTCCAACAGGCCCAGGACCTTCTAAAGGAACATGGGGTTTTAATTTTTTGGATATAAGAAATGAGCATGTTTCTCCTGCAGCTGAACTTATCTCCTTATTCAAAAAAATATTTTCTTACTAATTGTTTTTAATGATCTCAAGGAAAAGTGCCTTTTGTGATTATCTTGACAAGTTCATACATGCAAGAGGCCTGCTGATCCTGCATTTATGAGGTGATGGCTGCTTTTACTGTTTAGGTTACCATTAGAGTGACCTAAAAATAGACTGGTGAGCTGGGTGCTCAGAAAAAAAGTTGGCAGGATGGTTTAGGAGGGATTAACCCCACTGGCTCTCCACAGAGTGTTCTCCATTTGTCTGTTCTTCCCCACTGTAGTTCACAGTCTTGGTTTTGGGAAGCCTGGGAGACTATACTATGGGAGAATAGTCATAGATGCAGAAACTGAAGGCAAGGAATGCAGGGATGGGGCAGAAGTTTAAGGTGGAGCAGTACTGGAAGAGCAGCCTTTCAGGAGCCTGCAGACTCAGCCTCCCAGGCGGGGCACTGTGTTTCGTGTGACCTCTCAGCCTGAGAGCAGACGTGTGACCTCTCAGCCTGAGAGCAGACGATCAGCCGATCAGCCGATCAGCCAGCCGATCAGCACAAATTCAGGGAGCGGCCGTATGCACTCTTCTGGCAGTAGAGAGGTAGCGGTGAGCAAGGCCTTCGAAACCTCAGCCCCACGTAGTGCTTACATTTTAGGAGAGACAAGGACAGACAGGAAACAAGGGAACTAACGATGTATGCAGTATAACTTGAGGAACCTAATGCTTCTCATAGAAAAACAGAGCGGGTACAGGGTCTGCAGGGTCATGGAGGGGCCTGGTTAGAGAGTATGGCCAGGGAAGGCTGCTCTGGGAGAGTGACCGTTGAGCAGAGGCCTGGAACACGAGCCAGCCAGGCGCCGATGTGAGGGAGGAAGGAGCAAGTATAAGGCCCTCAGGGAGGAAGAGGGGCAGGGGCAGGGGGGCCCGGAGTGTGGCATGTGCGCAGCAGGCCTGCCGCGGTCCCGCCTGTCGGTTTGCCAGTCGCTGCCGGCTCGCCGGGAAGGGTCGTCTGGACCACCAGACGGCAGGAGGCAGTGCGGGTGATGATACTTGAGAAAAGTTGGACCACTGCTCGAGGAAGGTGAGGGACGTGTGCAGAGAGGAAGTTCTCTAACCAACTGACTTCATCGTCACCGCACTCTAGTCTCTAGTACGTGCAGACGTGTAGGTCTGGTTTCCAATCTGTACAGGAATTTGCTTTTTGGTAAAAAAGAAGGAGATGATGAATAAATACAAACCACCTTGTGTGCCCCCTTTGGAGAAAGCCATCCTTGTCCCTCAAAACCCCGGTGCGTTCCCGCCTGCCCTGTTAGAAGGTTCTGACGTGGAGCAGAGAACTTTGGGTCTAACTGTCCATCGTAAAGCAACTTTGACCATTGCCTGGAAAACTCCTCAGATACAACCAGCGAACAGCAGCTCTGTTGCCACTAAATTCTTTGAAATCTTCTGCTGTTGTTGGGTTTTTATGACACATTTGCATGTCAAGATCATTTGGGTTTTGGAGTTTAGGTCTCCTGCTGTTCCTGATGTCATAAATGGATGGTAATAACCGGGAGGGGATTACATTCTGGGGCTGCAAGTAGATGAGCTTTAAAAAACATCAATCTTATTTGCAGGCAAATATAGCTAATGATAGGCTGGAGAAAAAATATTTCAAAATCTGCAATGAATGCTTGGTGATCTCCAGAGGGCCTGCTTTTTAATGAAGTGTAGTAGAGAATGAAGGATAAGGGGAAAAAGGTAGAAATAGCATCTCAGGAGTTTCTTGGGAATTTGTGTGTGTGGGGGGTTGTTTTTTATTTTTTTAAATGTTCACTTATTTTGAGACGGGGGAGGACGGAAGAGGGGGTAGAGAGAGAGAGAGAGAGAGAGAGAGACTGAGAGACTGAGAGACTGAGACCCAAGCAGGCTCCAACTATCAGCCCTGACACGGGGCTGGGTATCATAAACCATGAGATCATGACCTGAGCTGAAGTCGAGTCGGATGCTTAACCACCTGAGCCACCCAAGGGCCCCTTGTTTTGTTTTTTAAATAAAAATAAAACCAGCCTAACCAAGACAAGGGAGCAGTGTTGGAACCCCCCGGCCTTGGGAGGCTGGGGCTGAGCAGCACTCTGCCTACCTCGTGCTCCCTGTTCTGTTCTGACCTCCAGGTGTGGAGTGGCTCCTGCCACCCTTTCCTGGAGTCATTTCATCTTCAGGTGAAGGCCTGGAAGAGGCCTTAAAAATAATCTGTTACTAATCGAGGGGTGCCTGGCTGGCCCCATTGGTAGAAGATGTGATTCTTGACCTCAGGGTTGTGAGTTCAAGTCCCACATTGGGTGTAGAGGTTACATACATACATACATCATACATAAATCTTGAAAGAAAGAAAGAAAGAAAGAAAGAAAGAAAGAAAGAAAGAAAGAAAGAAAGAAAGAAAGAAAAGGGAGAGAGAGAGGGAGAGAAGGAAGGAAGGAAGGAAGGAAGGAAGGAAGGAAGGAAGGAAGGAAGGAAGGAAGAATCTAATACTAATCCAAGTTTTACAAGTAGGGCCCACAAAACATCAGACAGGTTGACTTTCCCGAGTTCACACAGCTTCTGAGTAACAGAGGTAGGATTAAAGAACAGTAAAAATTATTAGGAGTTTTTTTATTTTTTATTATTTAAGCAGGCTCCATGCCCCGCATAGAGCCCAATGCAAAACCTAATGTGGCCTTAAACTCATGACCCTGAGGTGACTTGAAGACTTGAACTGAGATCAAGAGTTGGACCCCTAATGGACAGACCTACCCAGGAGCCCCAGGAGTTTTTGCAGGCTTTTTACATGTTCCTTTCGGATAATCATTTCATTCATTCATGGAGTAACTGATTGTTGACTGTCTATTATGTACTAGTCACTCGTCATCTGAACAAACATGAGCACAGCCTTAAACAGGCAATACAATAGTAATGGTAACCATAATGATGTTGAGGCTGTTTATTGAGGGTTTATGCTTGGCCAGGACTATACTAAATCCTTTAATAAATCCTTTATCTTATAAATCCTCCCCACAACCCGGCAAACAGGTACTATTATTATTCCCATTTGACAGGTGACCAAACTGAGGCTCAGGACACTTAGCAGCTATCCAGGCTAGGAATTTAGGCCTCATTCTACCGGACCTTAGAGCTGGAACACCTACCCACTGAGCTCTCCTCTTTTTCTACATGAGGATGAGATTCTATTGTGTTGTTGTTGTTGAACTTATTTTGAGAGAGAGAACACGCATGCACACATGCATGAGTGGAGGAGGGGCAGACCGCAAGGGATAGAGACAATCCCAAGCAGGCTCCATGCTGTCAGTGCAGAGCCTGACACTGGATTCGATCCCACAAACCGTGAGATTGGTACCTGAGCCAAGATCAAGAGTTGGACATTTAACCAACTGAGCCACCCCGGTGCCCTGAGATTTGATTGTTACTGTAGTTAGGTGACTGTTGCTTTAGAGTTGTGACCAAAACTCGAGGAGAGGAAATGTAGATACATTCTTCTAGATTATATATCACCCAGGCCATCAAGTAGGTTTTTTGGTAATTTTTATTTGCTATTGTTTTTCAATTTTCCAAGCATGAAAAGACTTTTATTTAATTTCCATAAATATTTATATTTGTAAGCATTTACTGTGCTAGGGAGGTGACTAAATACTGGGGATTCAGCAGTGATCAAGATGTTTGTCTTATTTGGGATTCCCTAACAGCAGACTCTGAGGCAAGGATTTGGGTGCAGAAATGGTGGTGAGGAATGGGGAGGTGAGAGAGGAAGGGAGAAAAGTTGATCAAGAGTGTGCCAGTGAGGCTACTGGAATGACAACGGCAATGACAGCTCAGGTCCTCTGTGGGTCTGTACGAGACTGTACAGATCACACCTCAGAATTGTCCCACAAGGCAATAAATAACGAGGGTTATTTATACATCAACTCCCACTCTTATTCCTTCACTGGACATGGGTTGCTTCTGGGGGAGTAAACTCCTTGGCGCTTCCCTCAGGCAGAGAGTCAGAACACTAGAGCAGGTTTGAGAACTACGTAGGTGATCTCCAGAAGGGTGGGCCAGGGGCTGTGTCCCCAACCTTTGCTACAATACAATTCCTGTCCTCAAGGAATTCACCCTGCTATAGGCAGGAGAATTAGCAGAATTCTCAGTGTAGGAAGACAATGAAAGGATGAGGACAATGAATGGAGAATAGCAAAAAAGAGGTGATGACTCCATCAGAGGAGATCAGGGAAGGCTTTCCAGAGGGAGTGGCATTGAAGGTCTGAAAACATACTAAATATAATTCCCTATCACTAACAACCTCCTTGCTTTCATCGCTAGGATGTCACATGGTGCAGTAACACCATTTTGAATGTTGTCTGGCCTTTGTTGTCTGATAGCTCTGAATTCTCCTTTTCCTGTACACCGTCATGCCAGGATACTCTTGAGGTCAGCGTTAGGACCATGAGCCTGGCACACTGCTCATAGCAATGACCAAAACCTCTAAGCCATTGTCTCTCAGTCGTGTAGCAAAGAGACTGGTGCCAGCCCCATCACCTCCACAGCCACCAGAGCTCCCTTCCTCAAATCCTGGCTGCAGGTGTTACTGGTGGGAATCCTGGACAAGTGGAGAACCTGGCTGAACCTACTTTTTCTGATTGCTGTCCTGAGGGTGGGGACCCATGGCCCATGCTAATACTTCTCAGTGCAAAATTTGAGAAGCAAAAAGCATGCATGCAGTTCCAGGAAGAGCTTGTTAAAATACAGATTCCTGGGCTCCACCTGGAATGTCATAGGTTCTGATGCCATAGGTGGGGATCAGGTCAGAGGTTTTGCACTTAATGGTCTCCTCCTCTGCTGCTGCCACTGGTCTGCGGTCCACACTTGGAGTAGCAGGGATCTAGGTCCTCTCGTCCAACTCTCTCCTGATTTTCATCCAGATCAGGGTTTCTCAGTGTCAGAACTGTTGACATTTAGAGCCAGGTAATTCTTTAAGTGGGAGGTGCCTTGTGACTTATAAAATGTCTAGCAGCATCCCTGGCCTCTACCCACTAGAAGCCAGTAGTGCCTCCCAGTAGTGACAACCAAAAATGTCTTCGAACATTGCCAGATGACCCGGTGGGAGGCAAAAATACCCTAGTTTGAGAACCACTGACCTAGATATTCTAGAACACTGCTTCTCAGACTTTAATGTACAAACGATTTTGCTAAAATGCAGATTCTAATTTAGTAGGTCTGGGGAGGAGCCCTAGAGTCTGTTTCTGTTGGGCTCCAGGGTAATGCTGCTACTGTGGGCTGGGGTACCACCTGTGGAGCAGCAGCGGTCCACAGCAGCAGTTGGGACCCGGAGGCTCAAAGGTGTCCCTGCAGTTGCTGGGTTGTGTTCCAGCAAGTTTGGTCTGGTTCCATCTTATTCCCTCAGGTTGATTAAAGGGGTGGCTGTTGCGTCCCCTCCCTCCTCAATCCTTCCTCCGGCCCAGGGGCCTCCTGTCCTTGTCCAGGAAGAGTTAGCCTTCCTCTGTTAGTGACAGCGGATCTGAGTTTGCTTTTGATACATACTAGGATCTCACTAGGGCCCTCTCAGTACCCAGAGAGCCCACTTTGCACTTTAGAGTCTTTGTTTTTTTAAATAGGAGTTTAAAAGGGGTGGGGGAGTGTAGGAGAAGGTATGAAGCCCAGGTGTGCCAACCTGAAATTCTAGGAGATTCAAAGAAGATAGTCTCTGGGGTTAGGGTTTAGGGGATGGTTCTTTTTTTTTTTTTTAATGTTTATTTATTTCTGAGACAGAGAGAGACAGCATGAATGAGGGAGGGGCAGAGAGAGAGGGAGACACAGAATCAGAAGCAGGCTCCAGGCTCTGAGCTTTCAGCACAGAGCCCGACACGGGGCTCGAACTCACAAACCATGAGATCATGACCTGAGCTGAAGTCGGTCTCTCAACCAACTGAGCCACCCAGGCACCCCTAGGGGATGGTTCTTGGAGCCAAAGAAGCTTCTGCAGTTATGGAGTAGAGAAGGGCTAAGGTGGATGGGGTTGGGCAGTGGGAGGATTCGCTTCCTTTATGTACCACTGAACTTAGTTATTATTCTGCTGATGAACTCTTTGTAGACTTCTAGAAGGGCTATCACCTTGCCTATTGTGATTTTTAGCCATTGTCTGTTTCCTATTGCTGGTAACAGTAAACAATCTTAGGAGTCCTTTTCTGTGTGTTTTAGTAAGAAGGTTTGAGATGGTGTGGGGGGGTGGGCGGGGAAAATGGCTGCTGCACCAGGAAAGTCACCCAAAGCAGGTGTCCCCATGTGGGGAAAGGAGAAGAGTGGCAGGAAACTGCCAACCTGGTCTTTCAATTGGTGTCACACGGTTCCCCACTGGAGCATCTCAGGTGGGAAATCTGGCTCTTTCCCCAGAGTAGTTCTCTTACCTGTGGCTGCTGGTTCTGTAGGGCTGTGAGGACAGGGCTGTGCTCCCTTTAGTACAGACTGTTGGGGCACAGGGGTCTCCCCACTGCACACTTCCATGTTTCTATGGGACAGTGCCTTCCGGGTCTAAAATGCAAACTGTTGCACTGGGGACATGCCCTGGGATGTTATGTTAGATGAGCCCTACCCAGAAAGACAGGGTATGACCCTTGGATTTCCAGCAAGAAGGTCATGTGCATAGGGTGTGTTGTAGGAGGATTTGTGTGGGATAGAGAGGAGAGAGATCAGTCAGAGCCCTGGACTGAATGTCTGTGTGTCATCTCCTACTACAAAGTCATCCCTGTTGTGATGGTATCTGAGATGAGGGTTTGGGGCAGTAATTAGGTCATGAAGGTGGAGCCCTCAGGATGGGATTAGTGCCCTTAAAAGAAGAGCGCTTGCTAACTCTCTCTCTGTCTGCCATGTGAGGACAGAACAAGGAAGAGAACCGAATCAGCAGGCACCTTGATCTTGGAGTCCCCAGCCTCCAGAACTGTGAAAAATAACTGCTGTATAAGCCACCCAGTCTATGGCAGTTTGTTACAGCAGCCTGAGCTAAGACAGTCAAGAAGATGACAGACCAACAAGCTTCCAAACTCTGTCTGAAACGGCAGCTGCTGGTTGGTGCTGGAATCTCTATCGGTCTGGGGTAGCTGAGGAGAATGAGGTCCGTGCAGTGAGTTTTTCTTAAAGCTAAACATACTCATTTTAAACATAGCTTGATGCTGCACTGTGGACTTCCTACTTTGGAAGAGGTTAACCTGTCTTGTCATTAATTCAATTATGGTGTTTCTCAATGATATTTATTTAGTCTCTTTATCGGCAAAAGGAAAGTAAGAAATGTTGTAGTTCCAAAAATAATTTGTAAACTTTTTATTGGCCTGTGAAATCCAGATGTCTAGAAAGCACTGAACTGGGCAATTATAAAAGGGAAGGTAAGAGATGATAGCAGTCTGGACGAGGGTGGTGGTCAGAGGACAGGGAGGGGAGGGAAGAAGGAGGACAAGACAGAACTTTGTGGCCGACTGAATGCCTCCAGACTGGGAGAGTCAGTGATAATGGGAGCCTGTAGAGGAATGTGGGAGTTGGAGAGGGAAGGAGTCTGAGCCAGATGAAACATTTGGGATTCATAATCATAAAACATTAATGGCTGCAATTTGTTGAGAGCACAGCACTGTGAGCTTGATTTCCATTATTTCATTTAATCAATGCAACAGCCCTTTGAGGTTGGTGCTATTGTTGCCTCAACGTGACAAATGAAGGCAGAGAGAGGTCAAGTAACATGTTTTCTGCCAGAAGCTGAAAGGTGTGGAGAATGCAAATGTGGGACTTGGGGAGGCTAAGCCCAAGAAAACACCAGATTACGGTCTGTGTTGCACCAGCATCTATGTGAGACCCACCATCTAGGTGAGAATCCTTTTAATTGCGATGTGGTTTCATGGGTATATACGTATGTTAAACATAATCAACTTGTATGCGTTAAATATGTACAGTTTATTGTATGTCAGTTATACCTCAGTAAAGCTCCTTATACAAACCCAAGCAGATAGGAAAGGTGGTCAACAGGCATTCCCCTAGGGCCCGTGTGTGTTGCAGGTTGGGTTTCCTTGGAAGCCGACTCTGAGTGGTAATACCACCGGGAAGCTTCTGGGGCATGTCTTGTGATCAGATGCAGTGGGGGAAGGGTGGGACATGGAACTGGGCCAGGGGAGAAGCTGGGATGCAGTGTGGTCTCAGCCAAGGACTCAGGCACCCCCCAGGAGCTCTAGACTAATACCAATAGGGGAGCCAAGCCTTTGTGCCTCACATTGGAAGCAGCTGCTGAGGGCAATTCATCTAGAGAGTGGGCAGCTAAGAGCTGTGTGCTGGGGGCACTTCTGCAACTGGGGCCTTCAGTCCTGCATCACAGTGCCCCCCCCCCTCCCCCCCATAGTCTGGGCATTTTAAACCATGTTCCTTATTTTTGCTTTCAAGCTATGTCATAGGGAGAATTAGTTAGGGTCCTTCGTCATTAAGGAACTCCTTCTCCTCCTTCCCCTCCTCCTCCCCTTCCTCCTCTTCCTCCAGCTCCTCTTTCTAGATTCATGGTAATGTCCTATACCCTGTTTGAGGGGAAGAGAGGTGGGCAAGATGGTGGTCTCTGGTTATAAGCCATCCTCCATTGAACAAACCAAGAAGAAGGGCCATCTTGTCTGGTGTGGGAGACATGCTTATCAGAGCATTATCTGCCTATTAAAACGACTTTACAGGTGCTTCTTCTTTTCTTTGCACTTGACTGAAAGATCCATGCTGGATTGGCACAGATTCCAAGTTTTTGTGTGGAAATCAAAATATTTTTTCACTTTCACAAAGCAGCTTATGCTTAAAGACATTTCCAGGAGCTTATGCTTTCAAAAGTTTTCCTCTTAAAAACTGAGGATTTTAAAGAGTGGGTTAAAGCAGCTGCTTGCCTTTCATCTTGAGAAATGTTGTCTTTGAGAAGGACACTGAAATTCATCACAGCTCTTTTGTGGAGTGTTTGTGACCTGATAAGATACTTGTCATTGTATTGTGTTGTACTAAATTGTGTTTTTTGTAACAGACTCTTAGGCAATGCTTACGCTGTGCCAGGCATTGTTTCCATGCTTTATAAATACTAGCTCATTTAATTTACTCTGTAGCATCCCAAGGAAATAATACCTTTTTACAGATGAGGAAACAGAGGTATTTCTGACCTCTCACCAATGGGCTGAAAATTTGGAAAGTTGTGTACTTGTGTCTACTTATCCATTTTTAATTTACTTCCTTTCAGGAATGAATTTTAGATTTTTGAAGGTTCCTTTTTTTATTAAGTTGCTTAGATTCTGTAGTACTGAGACTGTACCAGTCAAGGACTATTAAACTCACCTGCCAGGGCTCTGTGGAATGCCTAAACTTATATAAAAATACAGAGTCTGTATGTAGAATTTTATCAAATCCTCAAATACCATTAACCAAAGATTTTAAATGCATCTAACACAGTATCTTGGTAAGATATCAAATACGGAATTATTATATGTTTATGTTATATTTTGTACTCAGGAAATGATTCACAAGGCTTGCCAAGTCTCCATTCATTCATTTATTCCTTCCTTCATTCTTTCATTCATTCACAGTTAGGGTATGTGTCATGGAAAAGCTGAATGGAGAGTGAGCTTGGAGAGGAAAAGTCCCTGCACTGGCCGCCTGTCACCAGAGTTTACCCAGATCCTAGGAGACAAGTCACTATCATTAGTGACTCCAGCTTCTCTTCACAGCAAAGGCTCTTGTCGGAGGGAACTAGTAGTGCCAATATTAGGAATCTCCAAAAGTTTGCTTGCAGACCGTGCAACAGAAAGCCTTTCACCCACCCATCTAATCAGAAAGGAAATCAGAATAGTGCTGGGTACAAATAAAATCTCTGAGGCAACTGCTAATGGGAGGTACAGTAGGCTGGCTATGGATTCAGCCTCCTGAGGATCGGGAGGAACTTTGCCCTTTGAAAACCTATTTTAAAAAATATTCCTCATTTCATGACAGCCTTAGGAAGCTAAGTCTTCCTGTGCTGCCTGGAATCGACCTGCGTGTTGCTCCCATTTCTGGGGCCAGACTCTTGGTGGTGAACACACACAGGCGGCCAAGAGCAAGCCTGTTTGGCTCTGCAGCCCGGGCCTGCCAGGCTTCTCGTCTGGACATGTGAGCTTAATTACTCTGCTGCTCTCTGGAAATGCTGCTGGCTTGTCCTTGAAATCCCTGACCAGGCGCCAGGTCCTGCTGGGTTTGTAAATACCTCCTGTCGTGGGTGCAGGGAGCCTGTGCCCAGTCTGGCAACTTGTCTCCTAACTGTAGAGACTGGTCTAGCTTGTGCTTCTATAGCTGGTCTTGGCTTCTCAGACAGTAGTCGATGTCCATTTGGGAGATTGGCCAACTCTGAACTTCTTCCCGGGATTGCCCCAGCCTTCTTGCCCTCAAGGTCAACACCTGATATAATTACCACCATATATGTGAATGTTTTTGCTTTTTCCATGAATGGAGACCTTTGCCAGATTATCACTAAATGGTTCTGAACACGGAGTCACAACTTGGGTGGAAAATTACTTGTTTCCTTCCTTTAATATGTGATAAACATTAAAGGTTTAAGACTGTTGGCTTATTGGTACTTATAATGTGTTTATTTTTAATGAACTTTCTATTCTGTAGTAATTTTAGGCAAATAGAAAAATTGCCAAGATAGTATATTTTCCTGCAGGATAGATAGAATTCCTGCTTACCCTTCACTCCTGTTCCCCCTTTTGTTAACATTTTACATAACCACAGTACATTTGCCGGAACTGAGAAACCAACATGGCACATTCCTATTAACTAAACTCCACACTTTATTCAAATTCAGTAACGTCCTTTATCTGTTCCAGGATCTGATCCAGGATTCCACAGTGCATTTAGTAGCATCTCTGTTTAATATCAGAGTATCTTAACTCAAGGCATTAAAAAAGCAAGACAGTGAATTGCACTGACTGGGTTCTCTTACAGGAGTGCATTTTCCTCTCTAATGACAACTAAAACTTGACTGTCGTCTGTCCTCTTGGGTTAGGAACAGCAGATGGTGTCGACTTATTTGATATCACAGATCACATAGATTTTCTGCAGGATTTATTGTCCAGTTTGGGTTTGAATCCAGGGACTTCTATTTATTGGTTTTATGGCCTCAAGAAACTAAAATGCCCTGAGGTTCGTGTTCCTCATATAATATATATGCAAAATGTATGTATAACCTATAATGTATATATAATAATATATGTATAAAATACATGTGTGTATGTATCTGTCTGCCTATCAACACTTGCCTCTCCTACCATATTGGATCATAAAATGCTATGTGGAAACTATAAAACCTTTTCAAGAGTTAATCCTTACAATAAAAAGTTTACCTTAAAAGTGTTTGATTAGGGGTATCTTGGCTGGTTCAGGCGGTAGAGCATGTGACTCTTGATCTCAGGGTCATGAGTTCAAGTCTCACATTGGGCATAGAACTTACTTAAAAAAATTGCTTGCGGGTGCCTGGATGGCTCCGTGGGTTAAGCATCCAACTCCTGATTTTGGCTCAGGTCATGATGTCACGGTTTGTGGGGTTGAGCTCTGCATCAGACTCCAAGTGACAGTGCAGAGCCTGCCTCAGATTCTGTCTCCCTCTCTCTTGGCCCCTGCCGCGTTCTCTCAATAAACTTAAAAAAAAAGTGTTCGATTAGACATTGTTTTAAGATATTTACAAGCTGATTTTAGCAACTATTTGAATCAAAGGGTATATATTTTCTTCGGTTCTCCTTTCCTAATGATTTGACTTCATTAAATCTTGAATTCTTGTTTTCCTGTCATGGGAGTGTGTGGATAAGCTTAAGTTAATCAGTGTTTGGCCAGACCTCTCTTCCTAGAAGCCTAGCCTAAGGCTCTGTTGCTCTCAGGGCGTGTCATGCTTTTGGTGAATATGGAAACTCCACTTAAAAATCCCCACTCCCCTGAGCCACAGTTTCTCCCAAGAAGGAAGTAGTAACTTGAAAGAAACAGTGCTGGAGAGGTGCTTACTCCTACTAAATATATTGTAGTGGCATAGTTTAGATTCCTTTCCCAGGGGCAGAAAATACAGAGTATAGGACCAAAAGAGGGGTATAATTTTTTTGGAACACCATATTCTTTCTTCTCCCTGAGACCCATGGAGATAATTATACGATTGGAAAATTAGACCCAAGAGGGGAGTTTAAAGGAGCTGGGACTGGCTAAACCAGAGGAGGTGAGGGTGAGGGTAGATTTGTGGGCCTGAAGCCGCTGTTCTGCATTTCCGGTAGGAGGGGAGTGGAGGGGAGGAGCTGCTGTCTTTGACAGAGAGGTGTAGGTTAGACTCGGCCATGAGGGGGTCAGCATTCGAGTGGGATGCTCTGATGTCTGTGGTCACTTTTGAGTATCCAAGGCCAATGCTACGAAGTTTATTTCTGCCAAGGCACTATGTCCACAGTCAGGGCGGACTGCCCCCTGAGCGGTCTTGGTGCCTTAGTGATAGCTTTGGGTTTCCTGCAGCCCGGATTGCCATAAAAATGCTTAATTGGAAGAGGTGGAATTGTACACTTTTGCTTCCTGTTAAAAACAAGGCTTTATTACAACAAATAAGCCTAGCACTAACTGATTCTATTAACTTTGCATTTAAATAAGGTATATAATTTTAAAGGTTAAAGCAATGTAAAATTTAGGGCTAATTGGGTACCTTCCTTCCTCATTTAAAATTCTTAATAACCATTTAATTAAATTCTGGGTTTTTTTTCTTCTCCAGGGTTAAATACAACTAGTGCATTCTCAGTGTTTAGGCTGTGTGTGTGTGTGTGTGTGTGTGTGTGTGTGTGTGTGTGTGTGACGTACGCGCATGCGTGCACATGTACATGGTTCAGACATTTTGGGATTTCAGCTAAGACACAAAGGTCCTGCAGGTGAATTTCACACAGGCCAAGACACTCCATTTCTACCACAAGCTGCCTTATTCCTTTGCATCATCAGCTCCTGCCTTTCCCCAGCTTCCCATCCACAAGTTGCTGTAGAAAAACCCCTCCTGCTCTTCTGCAAGCTGCAAGAATCCCGTGCTACTCTCCTGCTCTCCCAGTCAGATGGGAATTGTTCATCTTTCTCCAGACCTGACCAGTGCTCTGACTTTATCTCTTTGAGGTGATCTCCTGCATGACCCCTGCCATCTGGTGTTTGTGAGCAATTTGCATCGACCCTTAAGTTTTGCTCATTAAACACCCTGTTTGGCAGCTTTGTAGGCCCCCTGCAACTTTTACAGCTTGGCTTTGGGGACAGGCTGCTTCCAGCAGAGCCTGGAGGTACAAAATCTCAGATCAGAATGCTAAAAAAAATAATAATAATAAAACAAAAAAAGAATTGGAAAAGAAGGTCGTAAGATTTTCATGGAGATTTAAAGTGATTTGTCTACAATCTTAGAAAGTGGGATGGTCCCATATCCCACTCTTCAACTTCTTTTTTCTAATAACATTGCTAGGTTGTTTTTTAAAAAAATACACCCAGAAGTATAAAAAAAATAAAAAGTGACTGATAATTTTACTGTTTGGATAATCCTTTTTGGTGTTTTTTTTTTTTTGATAGAAAATACATGCTCACAAAATTCAAACAGTGCAGGATGATAAAAAATGAAACTGAAGGCCTTTGTACGTAAACATACGTGTATTTTACACAGAAGGATGGTGAAACACAAGAGGTTCTGTACTTTGCTGTTGTTCATTGAATGTGTCTTAGAGATAGTTCGACATCAGCACATAATGTCTCCCTTCCCCTTTTGTTTCATCTACAAAGCACTCCATTGTGTGGGCATATGATCATTTATTTAGCTGGTCCTCTGCTGAGACACATGGCTTGTTCCTAATTTTTATACTATAGTGAGTCTGCAATGGCCATTTTTGTACATACAATTTCTTCCATGTATATCTGTGAGATAAATTAATACAGATAGTAAGATTACTGGAACAAAGTAAACCTGCATTTTAAATTTGATACACAATGCCATATTATTCCTAAGAAAGATTGCACACATTTACACTCCCAGCAGGAGTGTAGGAGGGCCATTTTTTATGTACACTCACCAATTTTAAACAAATTTTTGACCAATTTGGAAATTATTTTGCTCTGAGCCTGAATTTGGAATTCAGTTGAGCTTTTTTTTATCCCCAAATGCAAAAAATTGGTTGTCCCAACACCGGTTACCAAACACTACACTATTTTCCCCCTAGATCTGAAATGCTACCCTTATGGCATCTTTCTGCTGGTGACACTCAAATATACATTTCCAAGGTTGAGCTCTATCGTCCTGTAGCAGCCGCCTGCCTACTGCCAACTCTCCTTGGATGTCTGATAGGCATCGCAAATGATAGATACGATAACAGGAATAGAGTCCTTGATTTGCTCCTGCTCAGTCTCTTTTTCTCAGTTAATGGCACCATCATCTACCCAGTGACTCAGATCAAGACACCAGGCATAATCCTTAACTCGTTTCTTTTTCTCCTCCTTCACTTCTAACCCCTCAGCAAATTGGCACTAGGTCAAAATTGTATCCCAAGTCAGACCATTTGTTACTATTTCCACCACTTCTAGCTAGTTTACGCCAACATGACTTCTTGGGTAGACCATTGCTAGGGGAATCTGAAAATTGCATCTCCTTTCTTGTCTTTATGGAGTCCTCTCTCGACATAGTAGCCAGAGTGATTTTTAAAAAATGCCCATCAGATCATATTTGCAGACTAAAACCCTCTACTGGCTTTCTATCTCAATTAGACTAAAATCCAGATTCCTCACCAGCCCCTGCAAGGTTTATATACTCTGGCCCCTGCTTATCTTCCTGGCCTCCTATCATCCACAGTCTTTTTTCTCTTGAAGGCATGAAGTTAATTTCAACAAAGAGTTCAGAGTTTTTGCTTTTGTTTTCCTTTTTGCCTGAAATGGGCTTCTCTTAGACCATCTTTGTCCTGACTAATTTCTTAGGTCTCAACTCAGATGTCACCCTCCTCACTCTTTTTATCTCACTGTCTTGATTTCTTTGCAGCATTTATGTGAATTCTCTTGTTTGTTTACTTAAAGTTTAGAATTTTTGTCTGTTCTTTTGGGTGCCAGTTACTCAAGCATCTCGAGTAGTGCTTGGCACATAGTAGGCACCTGTGCCTGTTTCTGGAATTTTATTTTGCACCATTTCCCTATTTGTTCTCTATCACTTAATTGCTTTAATTAAGTTTTAGTGTTTATTAGACCAGGCTTTCTCTGCCCTAAACCTCACTCCCTACACTTGTAATTTTCCTTGCTTTTATATGTTCATTTTTCCAGAGGAACTTTCTAAAATACTCCTTGTTGGTATTTTAATTAAGCTCACATTGAATTTACAGTAAGTTTGGAGGGAAAAATTTTGAGCCTTTTTATTTAAAAGCACACTAGGTTTTTTTCTTAACTTAGATATTTCTTGGGGCACCTGGGTGGCTCAGTTGGTTAAGTGTCTGACTCTTGATTTTGGCTCAGGTCATGATCTCATGGTTTGTGAGTTTGAGCCCCACGTCCCAGCTGTCAGCACAGAGCCTGTTTGGGATTTTCTCTCTCCCTCTCTCTCTCTCTCTCTCTCTCTCTCTCTCTCTCTCTGCTGCTCCCTGTGTGTGTTCTCTCTCTGTCTCTCTCTCAAAATATATAAATAAACATTAAAAAAAAAGAACTAAAAATTTCTTCCAGTCCCTCAATAGATTTTTAAAAAACTTCTTAGTATGCAGAATTTAGAGTATACACAAAAGTAGTAAGAACAGTAAAATGAACCTTCCTGTACCCATTAAACAGCCTCTACTACTCTCAACCCATGACCACAGTTGCCTATCCACAACCAGCCCCCTCCCCATGTTATTTTCAAACAAATCCCTGACATCATTATTCCATCTGTAAGTGTTTCAATATGTACTTCTAAAAGATGAAGACTATTTATTTATTTTATAACTCCTATATATTTTTTAATGTTATTTTTGAGAGAGAGACAGAGCACAAGTGGGGGAGGGGCAGAGAGAGAGGGAGACATAAAATCCGAAGCAGGCTCCAGGCTCTGAGCTGTCAGCACGGAGCCTGATGCGGAGTTCAAATTCACGAGCTGTGAGATCATGACCTGAGCCAAAGCTGGACGCTTAACTGGCTGAGCCACCAGGTGCCCCAAGACTCTTTTTTTTTAAAAAAAGCTATAATGCCACCGTTATGCAAAAAAAAACTCATAACGTTTCTTTATTATTAGTTTTAAAGTTACTTTCTAATAGGTTAGGCATATTTCCTATAGTGATATATATTTCTTATTGAATATCAATGTATCAAAGTTTTAAAAATATTTTTTAGTTTCTATTGAAAGTAGAGATACAGACAGTCCCCAACTTGTGATGGTTGGATTTATGATTTTTCAACTTCATGATGGTGCAAAAGCAACACATATTCAGTAGGAACTGTACTTCAAATTTTGGATTTTGCTCTTTTCCCAGGCTAGCAATACCCGGTATGATCCTCTCTCATGATGCTGGGCAGTGTGGCGGCCACAGCACCCAGCCAGCCATGCCGTCACAAGGGTAAAAAAAATCCATGCACTTATACCACCGGTCTGTCCCCATATATCCCTGCTATTTTTCCCTCTCAGTACAGCATTCAATAAATTACATGAGATAGTCAACACTATTAGAAAGTAGGCTTTGTGTTAGATGATTTGGCCCAAGTGTAGGCTAATGGAAATGTTCCGAGCTCATCTTAGGTAGGCTAAGCTAAACTATGGGTTATGTAGGTTAGGTGTATTAAATGCATTTTTGACTTAACGATATTTTCAACTTACAGTGGGTTTATTGGGATGTAACTCCATTGCAAGTTGGGGAAGATTTGTGTTGGTTTCTGTTGTATTTTTCAAACTTACTTTTACATGTATTAAAACTAATAATTTTCCTACATTAATTTTGTGATCTGCCACCTTATTGAATTATCTTATTTCTAGACTCTCCTTGTCTTCTCATGCCTGCCATTGTAGGGTTCTGGAATCAGTGATCTTTGTACACTCAGGATCTTCGTACACCTGACATATGCAGGGTTGTGGAGTTGGTACAGTGAGGCTGATCCCAAATGGGTGATTAGCTCCCAAAGGGAATTTAATTCATTTGGGGGTTCATTTGAGACATAAAAATTGACAAAATCATAAACTCACAAATGCACAAGAAGTTCATCAGCAGGTCCAAACTAAGTCACTGAGCTTCAAGAAAGGTGTCTGAGGACAGGACAGCTCACAGCAAGATCAGGTTCATCAGTAGGGGCTTCCAGTAGGTGTGGATCAAGTCTGGCAGAGAAACACAGGAGCACGTTAAACCTCAGAACTGCGTGTTCTCAATTCCTTATTGGAATCCTCAGGGCCAGATGTGTTTCAGAACTCAGCTCTTTTTTTGGATCTTTAGAAAGGTCACTCCATGCATAGGATGTGTTATATGCCTCTTCCAGTGGGCTCATAATCAGATGAACTGATATTTAGGCAGCAAAATATAGGCATGTTACCAAAGTAAGGTGAAGAAAGACTCTAAATGGCCCCAAGACAGTGCAGATCAGGCAGTTTTGCTGCCAAATGCCTTACAAAGCAAACTCAGTTGTCAAAGCTCTTTGGATTTAGGAGTTGCAAATAGGAACTGTGGACCCTTATAAGCAAAGACCCTGGTGAGACTAAACAAGTCCCCTGGGGAGGCAATAAAGAGATGAGCAAGGCTGGCCCCTTTCTCATTGGGTTGGCTGCCATTGACCACTAGTTGACCTCCTAGGTCCCATGCTCTGAGAGTCTCCAGTTACACACAGAACATGCCAAAACCTTGGGTTTGCTAACAATCCATGCTTCTCATTGCCTCTTACTCTTTACACTCCCCCTCCAACCACCACTTTGTGGTAAAACCCAAGGGGTTGGACGCTGAGCCTCTGGCCCACTTTTTCCCTACCAGGTGCCCAGGGTGGGTGCTGGATGGACAAAGCAAGCAGCACGCACTGAGTGCTGGGACGTGGGGGGATGGACTAGCAGGCTGTCTTCTCACTCCTAGAAGCTGAAGAGAACCACTCCGTGGTGGCGATTACCTCCCAGGGTCCCCTCCCTTTCTGTTCTCCTCAATGAAGACTGAATGAGTATACTGCTGCAAAGCTGACTTAATACCTGCTCTGCTTGAGGGAATGAGGTTTCCTCTGTGCAGAGCAGGGATAGTTAGGTCACAGCAAGGCACTCTACTCTTTCAGCAGTTTCTATCGGGTTTATGGGCCTCCCTGGGGTAATTACAATTTCTGGTTACCCTGGTAGCAGCGCTGAAAGCATCAGGGCACTGCTCTATATCTGGGGACGGGGACAGGGATGGCCGGGGCCTGGGCTGAATGGCACAGTGTCTGTGGGATTCAGGGTGGTCTTATCCAGACCCATTTCCACACAGAACCACATCAAGCCATAAGGTATGTTGCATGCAAGGGAAACCGTGGGTCAGGCCATCCACCTCTCCCCGTATATATGGTGTGTCTAATAAAACAAGTTAAAGATATTGTGAGATTTAGTCCTTGCGCCCCCACCCCTCTGACTGGATTCTGCTGAGCCCTGTCAACGTTGGTTGTATCCTTAGATTCCTGAGTGGAGCTAACTGTGACCTCTGAGACTCTCCTCTCTGTTCCTAGAGAAGGTTCAGGAATCTTTTCTGGTGCTCAGTAGTCTGGGCCAGAGAGACTTCTAGAAGGTTATGATGTACTTCTTGTGTGTTCAGTTTCCCTTAATCTCTGTCCCAAAAGAGGGCAAAAGTACCGTGCTGTTTTTCTGCTCCAGTAGTCAGTGCTGAGGTGTCTATTGGTGGGATCTTGGCTTCAAAGTGCTTCCTTAGGAAGGGGAACAAGAAATTCCCACGGGCCCATCTGAGCTATTTAGATGCTGGCAAACTCATCAGAACGCCACTTGGGTCATTTGGAACGTTGTCTCCTGGACCCACAGTTAGTCATCCCCTGACTTTTGGGAAGAGCCAAGCCTCAGTGATAACTCTGGTAAAAATATCATTTGGGATAAAAATGAGTTCAACTCCTATGTGCAAATTCCTGCGGTGGTTGCAAGGAGGACACTGTCAAAGCACTTAACGGTCTTCGGGCTGGGAAGAGCAGCTGGACGGGGCTGGGTTTCAGCTGGTCCCAAACAACGCTGGCAAGTTCCTTAATATCATGAGGCTTCCGTTTGCTCATCTGTTAACTGGAAGTAACAGAGTTGTTGGCAACCTCGCAAAGTGCCTCA
Source organism: Felis catus (assembly GCF_018350175.1). NCBI lineage: Eukaryota > Metazoa > Chordata > Mammalia > Carnivora > Felidae > Felis > Felis catus. The sequence goes on along the minus strand of NC_058368.1, from coordinate 213,769,737 downwards.
CACTGCCTGGGGCCTGGAATGTGCCAGTGGACGCTCAGGATGTGCTCGGTAAAGGCTGCCTGTGGTGATGGTGGTGTGGAGCCCAGTGTCCTCGGTTCCTGGGGCTGCCCGAACAAATGACCACAAACTGGGTGACTTAAAACAACAGACCTTTATTTTCCTCCCCGTTCTGGGTGTCAGATGTCCAAAGGCAACGTGTTGGTGGGGCTGTGTGGCCTCAGAAGGCCCAGGGGGAGACTTTTCCTTTGCTTCTTGCAGCTCTTCTTATGCGTGTTCCCAGGCTGTGGCCACATCCCTTGAGCCCCTGCCTGCACAGTCACATTGCCTCCTCCTGCTCTCTGTGTCTTCTCTTCTGTGTGTCTCTGACTTTCCTCTTTTGTAGGGGTGTGTGTGGTTGCATTTTAGGGCCTACTGGATAATCCAGACTAAGCGCCTTCTCTCGAGATCCTTAATCACACCTGCAAAAACCCTAGTTTTTTCCAAATAAGGTAATGTTCCCTGGTTTCCGAGACTACGTAGTGAACATATTTTCTTGGGGGGGCCCTGTGCAGCCTGCTGTGCTTAGTAAATGCTTCCTATGGTGGTGGTGACGCCAGTGACAATGTCAGTGGTGATACAAAGCACTAAAGAAGTACAGGCAAGTATAGGGGCTTTTGGGGGCAGGCATGGGTGGCACAAAAGAGGGGACGGGGCTCTGGCCTGACTCAGTTTCCTACCTTTTACTGCATTCCGGGCAGTCCTCTGTGTCCCCCTCATGGCCTTCTACCCCAGGTGTGTTAGGCTCCAGGCCAGCTCAGGTCAGCCAGGACGGGCTGCTCTTCCGGCTGGTTGCCGGCCTCCCTCGTGAGGGATGCAGAGTGAGGGACGTGGACTTCTGTGAGGGCTCAGTGTGGCGATGTGCCCTCAGGCCTGGTCTGCCCCATCGTCTGCTGCAGCGAGGAGCCACAGTGCTGTGTGAGATCTGGTGACAGGGTCCGAGCGGCCACTGGCCACTGCCTGGGCCCAGAGAAGGATGAGCCGCCACGTGGGACAGCCCTCCTTCCAGCTAGGCATGCTGCTGTCCTTAGGGCCCTACTTGGCTTGGGTTTGGCGGCTTGTTTGTTTTAAATTTCGGGATGGGAAGAGGCAGCTTTGGATCTGGCAGGGACCTTGGTGTGAAGTGAAATCCTAGGTTGAGGGGATGCGCTTGACAGGGCCCGCTGTGCGGTTAATGGTTGGACCGGAGGTTTCCAGGCCCTCTGGCTGCCCCGCTGGGGGACAGAATCTGTAGGTCAGGCGGCAGGAGGGGGCAAAGTGTTTTGTCTTGTTCCGTCTTACCCGGATGAAGCTCTGGGGCTGCTCATTCTCTTGCCACCCGTGGCAGGGACCGAAGTGGCCTGTGAGCATTCAGGTTTGCCCCGATCCGCTTGAAGCCAGGAGCTGCCTTCTCAGCGAAACTTATATGGAACTGGAGAGAAACTGCTCTCCGCTCTGCTGGCACGTCCCCCTGTGCAACTCAGTGAAGGGACAGGAGTTAGGAGACCTGGATTCTAGTCCCACTTCTGCCCTTATGGTCACACGGCTGAGGAAGTCGCTTAAGTGTTACAAGATTCAGGCCCCTCGTGGGAGCCTGATGCAAGGGTAGCGAGAGGAGCAGACAGCATGTCACCTGTGAAAGCCCGTTTCAAAATGTGTCATCCCTGCACGACTGCATCGGATTGAATATTGTTTTTAAAGAAACTGATATCATGTGGGCAACTCCTAAATAATGCTTTTGTAATGATGGTAGCATCAAAAATGTCAAAGACAAAAACAATGCTTCTAGAATGTTAAGGGCCAGAAATGACATGGGGCGTCTTGGCTTGACATGAGCTCTTAGAGGGCAGAGGCAGTCTCTGCTGTCTTTTCTGGTAGTTTTGAATCTGCACTACCTGGCATGAAGGAGTTGCTCCCTAAATGCTGAATGACTCAGTGGTACCCAGTTCAACCTGCTCTTTTGTTTTTACCTGAGAGGAGGGAGACCACGGAGATGAAATGAGGCTGGGCACTTCATTTAAATGCTGCTAGTGTTCCATCCCACAAACACACTGGGCCCTTGCCCCCTGCTGCCAAGCTGTGCCCTGGGGCTAGATTGCCTTTATTTTACTATTTCATTTCATTTCATTTCATTTCATTTCATTTCATTTCATTTCATTTCATTTCATTTCATTTCATTTCATTTCATTTTTTGCATACGTTAGATTCCATTTATTCTTCAGAGTCCACCTTGAGTGCTGAATCCTCAGGGAAGAATTTCCTGGGCTGTCAGGCTGAGCTGGTCCCTCCTTGGGGACCTGGTGCTCCCTCAGCCCTCTGGCTAGGGCAAGGGGAGTGAGGCCCTTATCTTGGGCATAAAATGTAAAAGCACCAAAAATGCAGTAATCAAGATCAATGAGATTTTAGTGCACTATTTAAAAAACTTAAACTTAATGCAAAAATATGTATGTCTACCTTGAATGAAATACCAATATTGGGAAATAAAGACAGAATCTGACCCTGTCTTACAGGATCCCAGCCTTGTCTGTGGATCTTGTCTTTATTCATAATTTTGACATTTTGTTCTTCATGCATTTTTGCATTCATTTTTAAAAAAAATTAAGTGTTTTTATTTATTTTTGACAGAGAGAGAGAGAGAGAGAGAGAGAGAGAGAGAGAGAGAGAGCACGAGTGGGGAGGGGTAGAGAGAGAGGGAGACACAGAATCTGAAGCAGGCTCCAGGCTCTGAGCTGTCAGCACAGAGCCCGACGTGGGGTTTGAACTCACAAACCACGAGATCCTGACCTGAGCCGAAGTCTGACGTTTTACCAGCTGAGCCACCCAGGTGCCCCTGCATTCATTTTGATTCTGTGAAATACTACATCAGTTTTATTATTCTTGATTGCTGAGCTTTTTTGAAGTGCCCTAAATGTTGTGCTTGAGGCCCTGGCAACAGCCTTCTTAGCATATGTCATCTGGGGTGCTCTTGTCTTTGTAGTGTCTGTCCCATAGGACCATGAGCTCTTTGAGGGCAGGGACAGCATCTCATTATTTGGGCCCATCTGAGTCTCCTCAATCAGCCTTGGCTTTCACCTGACATCCTTGCCCAGTCCAACTTCAAAAGCATTTGGTGAAGGGTACAAATTTTACTGAAGATTTCATGGGGAAGAGAGAGGGGCCTGATGTCTCCAAAGTCCTTCAAAAGACATCTTTTGATTCTCTTCTCCAGAATTCTTCTCTTCCATCACCTGTCTTAACTCTACGCTTCTTTTCATTTCCATGTTCCTGTGTCCCCCTCCGTTTGTACACTCACTGAACAAAACAAACACCCAACCACTGTTATTCTTTAAGATTCCCTCTTGAGTGGTGGTGGTAATGGGAATAATAGGCAGATGGGCTTAGTTAATCATACTGCCCCACAGACAGGATGCCTGGTACCCACAGGGGCTCAGTGAGTGACAGATGAATGAGTCAATGAACAGACAAACAAATGGATGAACAAAGCCTGGACTAACAGGAATTCTTCCATACTACTACTACTTCCTCTACTTCTTCTCCTCCTCCTCCTCCTCCTCCTCTTCTTCCTCCTCCTCCGTCGTCGTCGTCGTCTTCTTCTTCTTCTTCTTCTTTTTCTTCTTCTTTCTTCTCCTTCTTCTCCTTCTCCTCCTCCTCCTCCTTCTTCTTTTTAATTGAAGTCTAGTTGACACACAATGTTATATTAATTTCAGATGTACAACGTAGTGAATCCACAATTCTATACATTATGCAATGCTCACCACAAGTGTGGTCACCATCTGTCACTATACAACCTTAGTACAATTGTATTGACTATATTTCCTATTGTGTACTTTTCATCTCCATGACTTGCTTATTTTATAACTGGAAATTTGTATCTCTTAGTCCCTTTCACCTATTTTGTCCACCTCCCCACCTCCTTACTCTCTGGCTATCACCAGTTTATTCTCTATATTGAAGAGTCTGGTTATTTGTTGTTTGTTTGCCCATATCTTTTCCTAACTAAGCCAGAAAGACCCTTTACAAGAAACTTGAGCAGCTTTGGCAAGTTCCAATGGTTCTCTCATTTTTTTCTTTCAAAAAGGGGTAAATTTCCCCAGAAACCTATCCTAAGAAGTATCTTAGCCTCCACCACTCTTTTCCCCAGCTCTGGGTTTCTCTTACCCATGAGCACTGACCATAGAGACAACTGTGGGCATCCTGAATAAGCCTGCATCTTATGTTGGGGGAGGTCGTCAGCTCACCTCTTAAAGGCCGTAGTGATTCTGCTTGATAGTCAGAAGGTTCCAGGATCATCAAGGCATCCTTGGACCCCAGGCCACAGAGTTCTGAACCTCCTCTGTCAGAGATTCCAGAACAAAACTGAATGTTACTTGATTGTGCTTATAGGGGCACAACCGGCCTGGTGAACTCAGGAACACTGGTCCTTTACTAAGGATAACACCGTCATTGTAAATATTTTCAGACAATAGAAGCAATTTACTATAGAGTGTATAGAGAATAAAAAGAAGATTAAGAATACTGAAAAAAAAAAAAACAACACACCTAGAATCTTGTCCCAGAGATGACCGCTGTTAACATTTCCTCGTGTTCTCTTTGAGACTTGTTTCTCTTTGTAGAAAATGATTTTGGAAGTAGAGAAGATGGGGAACAGCCCACTGTCTGTTCCATTTCCTGATCTAGTCCTCTAGCACTGAACGTGTGTGGCAGGAGGAGGGAGACGTTGGCATGAAGCCCCTGCGAGCTGCCTCTCGGGTGTGGGGAGTCCTGAGATTCCTGTTGTTATGAGTTAAGGAGTCCAAAGACCTTTGAACCCAGTTGGGGTGCTTGGGTCATAGCTAATTCCTCCAGGTTTATTGTCTAGGAAGCAAATCTTTGCCTCCCTGCCTGTTTCTTTAGATCGAGTCTCACCAGCAGGAGCTGCCTGTGTGTGTTGGGAAGACAGATTTTATTAGGCTCTGACTCTGCTTTGGTGACATTGAAAGGAAGGAGGCTGGGTAGGACCAACTCTAAATGCCTGCCAAGTACTAACAGTTTTACATGCATAATTTCATTTACTCCTCATAATAACGCGGTGATGTGGGTTATTACGATCCCTGTATGATGAAGTAGGAACGCAACACTCAGGAGGTTAAGCAGGTGGCCCAAGGCCACACTGTGACCACGTGCAGAGACAGATGGCAGTCCTGGGTCATCTCCTCCAAAGCTCAAGCTGCTTGCTTTCCCATTCTTCCTTCTCACTGTGGTTTGTGCCAGGGCTGGGATGGTAAGAGGGGGATTTATCTTCTCTTGGAGTATTTTCTGTTTTCTCAGTGGAGAAGATCTGACTCCTGAATGTCAACCCACTTTGGGCATTGGTTATTGTGTTATATGGATGAGGCTGTTGGTTTTCATTTATTCATTCAATGGCTATTGTAAATGCCTAGTGTGCTCCAAGCACCGAGCTGCCATTAGATACGGGAAGTAAACTAATATGAAGTCCCTGCTTTCAGTGGGTTTAAATTCTGGTAGGGAAGAAAGACAAGGGAATATCCTGTACCTTTCATGGTGGTAGGAGCAATGGTAGAGAGGGCTGGGGTAGGACAGAGAAGCATCTAAATCCATAGTCATCTTAAGAAGGTGGGAGTGGTGGCTAGGGATGCCTTTCCAGAGGAAGCTATTTTTGAGCTGAATTTTAAAGGCATTGAGGTGTGAAAGAGCATGAAATGTCCAGGAAGCTACATGTGGTTCATGAGGGTGCAGAGCGAGGGGTGAAGGATATCATCTGGAGGGCTCAGAAATTCCAGATTAGAAAGCAGGGCGGATGATGCACTAACTATTCTGAGTGTAATCTCCCCATATTGGGCATTTATGGAAAGGTTTCGAGGATCAGCTCCATGCTTTAGAAAGACCACACTCTGGCTTCTGAGTGGAGTCTGGTTGGAGGGGTACAAACTGGAGACAAGGGTCTGTTGCAGCAGGAAGTTATTTGGCCCAGATGACAGCAGGCAGGAGTAGTGGATTGGGTTGGGGAGGACAAGGTGTGAAAAAGACTGGGAGAAAGACTCCCTACAGGGAGGTGATAAGTGAGGTCCAGGGCAAGAAGGAGAGGGGAAAACAAAGATAAGGCCTAATTCAGACTTGGGCCAGTGTGGATGGTGGGGCTTTCAGGAGACAGGAGGGAACAGCAATAGATAGGGGGCCAACTTTGGAAAAGAAAGGGCTGGTAGACACTCAGAGGAGATTGAGCTTGAGATGCCCATGAGTTAAACAGATGGTTTCCAGTGGTCGGAAATGAAGGATTTGAGGACCATACTTTGATCCCCCTCTTCTGTTCCTTTCCTACATTCCTGCTCTTTTTTACCCCCACCCCAAGCCCCAACCCCTGCTGTCAGTCTTTTTATTTAGGTTGTGCCTACCTCACCCCTCCATGCACTTTATCTAAGTCAGGGTGCTGCATTCTGTGTAAGGCCCTGATAATATCCCCAACATCCCTGAGAAAGGGAGTTTTATATTCTTCCCACTTTATAGAGAGGAAACTGAGACCCCCACCCAATTTTCAAGCTGTGATATGTTAGTCTCCCAGAGAGGGAAGGGTGAAGCCATTTGTCTTGCCAAGGGGGGAGAAGGGAAAGAAGAGGGTGCATGAGCAAGGTGACCAACTCATCCTATTTTGCTGGGACTGTCCTACATCCCAACACTGAAGGTCCCAGGAAACCTTTTAGAGCTGGATAGGCCAAGAGGGTTGGTCACCTTTGGTTCGGTGGGGAAGAGGACAGGAATCTTCCTGCAGTGTTAGGAGCTAGGCATGCTCCCATCTCCCGGGGGTGGGGGGGGTTCCGGGGGTGGGGGGTCCACAAGGCTGCAGTTGTACAGAACCAGTACCTAGTGCACAGTAGATCCCCTGTAAATATTTGTCCAGCGACCAAAGCCTGAGTTATATATAGAAAAGGGGTAGAGTGAGGATAAATGTTTTTTCTTGACCAATTAAACAGCAGACCCCTAGTATATACACAGGTGTCTTTCCGCTCACAATCCCTTCTGAAGCATCCAAGATGAAAGCTTCCTTCCTATTTTATTTAGAAAAACCAATACCTGTTCTAATCTCCCTGAAGCCCTAACTCTGTGAGGACCACCAGTGCCTGAGGCAGCTTTGATGTCATACATTTGCATCTGGGAACATAACTCTGGTCCTCTCTCACATTTGGAAACCATGGGGATAATGAGCAGATGTTTTTCTAATAATGAGAAGATGTGCAGGCGCTGACACACGAGAATAGTTTCCAGTCCGTAAGTTAATTAGCAAGCTGGGGAGCCCAGATAAATAAAGCTTTCTGTTGCCTTTCCTGGAGTCTAAAATATCTGATCTGGAGGTTCCCTCCCATCTATCCCCTCTGCCCCAAGCATCAGGATTTGAGGGGAAGCATTTAAATGCTTGGTAATTTGTGTATATGGAACTGGCTTCGAAGCGGCCATATGGCCAGTGTTCTACAGAAACTCCAGCTCACAGACATACAGTCAATTCTCAATTATTTGCTGGCTGAGTATCTGTCTCTCCTCACCCAACTTTGGCTTATATGTTCTTCACATTGACTTTCTCGTGAGCATTATTGAAGCATTACCGTGGGTAGAGGGGGAGAGGAATTACAGAGTAGGGCATGCCATGCCCTCTGTTAGTGACCTTTTTTGTCTCGTATTAATCATCAAGCAATCCTATGAAGGAGGCATCCTGTTACCCCTGTTGTACCAAAGTCTTAGCCAGGTTAAGCTACCATAGCTGTTGAGTGGGGAAGTGGATTTAAAGCCTTTTGTCTAATGGCAGAGCCCAAATTCTTTAGCAGTGAATGTCCCCTTAGAGTTTAGCAAATGCAAATCTTCCCTATTTGAATGATGTCTTAGTCGGCTCAGGCTGCCATAGCAAAATACCAGAGACTGGGAGGCTTACACAACATTTTTTTCTTACAGTTCTGGATGCCGGAAAGTCTAAGATCAGATACCGGCAGATTCAATGTCTGGAAAGGGCTCTCTTCCTAGTTTGCAGATGGCTGGCTTCTCCTTATGTCCTCATGTGTTGCATGAGGGGAAGAAGAGAGAGACCTGAGTCTCTTCCTCTTTTTATAAGGGAGTTAATTACATCATGAGGCCTTACCGCTGGTGACTTCATCTAACCATAATTACCTCTCAAAGGCCCTGCCTGCAAATGCCATCACACTGGGGGTTAAGGCTTCAACACATGAATTTTGAGGGGACACAAACTTCTAGTCCATGCAGCGTCTAAGCAAAACCCTTACTCAAGTAGGGACTTCTCGTTGGCACGTGTTGGCTGATGATAGAGACATAAGGACTGACAACCTCCCAACTCTCGGATTCCACATTGCCCACTCTGTAGTTCATTAATTAGTCTTCTCTTTTCTCCCCATTGCCCATTTTTAAAAATTCTGCCCCACTGATCTTCTGTCTTTGAGAAGTGGTAAAAATGGGACAGTTATTGTTTTCAGGCTTTTCAAAAGTCAGAGAGAAGGCCCAAGAGATTATCTCAAAATTTATTCCAGCCAGAAGATCCTATGTTTCTTTGTAAAAATATAATACTCAGAATTTGAGACTTGGAGTTCAATGAGTGTATTCTGCGGGTTGATGGCATGTTTACTGAATATCAGTGGCTGTTGCTAACCATGCTTTGAAACAAGAGACATGTGTTTTTAATAGAATTGCAAGTTTTATGCCTTGTTAAAAATACCAGCAGAGATATTGGCTGGAGGAATGAGCACTAGCTATGAATTCTCTTCTCCGTCTGCTAGGGCAGGGGGGAGGGACTGAGGGAGAATGACCCATGCCCTGGGGCGGGGGGAGGGACTGAGGGAGAATGGCCTATGCCCTCACATTGGATTTATTTCAGATGAGTGGCCCTCCCTGTTCTCTTTTGGAAATGACCATTGGCCACCAGCTGGTCTTCTCAGCCCCACTCTCCCCACCAACCCAATACATGGGATAGCAAAGGGCTTCATTCTTTCTGAATGAAGGGCAAAGTACTCATGTTTATTTCTAGAGAAGCTTTTGTCTTATTTGTGAAAAGCATCCATTGGATTTCATGGAAAGCCTTAATGACATGGTATTTTAAAAGAAATGCAACCTTATTACTTAAAGCTATACTTTCTGAATGCTAGGACCAGGAGCTAAGTCCTGACCCCATGCGCAGGACAACTGGCAATCCTCACATTCCCCAATGCAGCACCCGCCCCTGAAGGGATGCCTTGAAATCCTTCTTTAACTTTAGATTTCAATACCATGTGTGTTCTTTTTAACAATTGTAAAAGTAATAGCTGTATGGAAATGAAGTAAATTTTCATTAATAATTTCGCCACCCACACATACCTTTCATTTCTTTCTATTTTTTTTTTTTTCTGAGGGAGAGAGAGAAGGAGCAAGTGAACTAGAACAGTGAGAGAGAGAGAGAGAAGTGCAGCTCACAGGGGGCTCGTGTTTTCCCTGAATCGGGGCTCGTGCTTACCCGGAGTGGGGCTTGAGCTCACCTGATGTGGGGCTCGAACTCACGAACTGTGAGATCATGACCTGAGCTGAAGTTGGATGCTTAACAACTGAGCCATCCAGGCACCCGATACTTTCCATTTCTAAGATATCGCTGGTCCATCCTTTTTTCTGTGTTTGTGGATATTGTAAATGAAGTACTTACAAAATTGAGCTCATACTCTGCAGTTTTGAATGCTATTCCACCTCACTTAATAGCACATTGTATACTTCTTCCCATTTCATTAAAGCGCCTTCAAACGTTTTTTAATGAATGCATAATACTCCATCCAATGGATGCACCACAATTGATTTAACCAGTGCTCTTTTTCTCAATATTTTGACTGCAGACTTTTCCTATTATAGAAAACACTGTAATATTCTTGGTCTTTACTCTTAATTATATGAAACGTTTCTTTTGTTTGAGGTGTCTTTGCTTTTTCCCCCATGTTAAAGATGGATGTGTTCTAGCTACACAAATCAAATTATCTTTTAAATGCAGACGAAGGGCCTTCACCCTAATTAAGGAGCCATGTATTGTTTTGTAAAGAAGGCCAGATTTAAAAAATAAAATAAAGAGTGAGGATGGGAATGAGAGTGTTCACACACTACTTCATCTTTCTCTCTTTCTTCTAAGTTTATTTATTTTGAGAGAGAGAGAGTGCACACACATACACGCTCACACACACACACACACACACACACACACACAAGTGGCGGGGGGGGGTGGGCGGGAGGGTTAGAGAAGGGAGAGAGAGAGAACCCCAAGCAAGCTCTGTGCCAACTCGGGACTAAAACCCACAAACCGTGAGATCATGACCTGAGCAGAAATCAAGAATTGGACGCTTAACTGACTGAGCCAACCAGGCATCTCACTACTTCATCTCTTATGTAAACTTAGATTGTGTTGTGTGGGTTAAGAATATACATTAAAGAATATACAATCTATTCCAAGGGAAGCCTGGTTTATACACATGAAAGAATTAGGGACTATAACAATGGGTCAAACTACACAATGGGTGACTATGTACTAAAGAAAGACAGTAAAAGAGGAGAAAATCCTTGCATTTTCTGGAGAGAGGGGATTTTAAGAGAATATCTGGGATTTTAAAAGATAGAAAGGTGCCTTGAAATGAACCTCACAATTGTGCTTACAATGTGCCTGGGATGTTGTATATATCATCTAATTTATTCCTTACAATGGCCCTACTTATTTATTGTTAAAAGTCATTGGACCCTTGGGAAAAAATGCTACCATATAATAAGGTTACAGATTTATACAATATAATAAGATCGGAGATATTGACAGATACAATATGATTGAAATAGACAGGATAATACATATTTCAAAAACAAATGAAATCAGGGTAAAAGGAAAATATGGACAGGAAGAATGTAAGCTCTATGAAGGAAGGATTCTTTGCCTGTTTTGTTCACACCTGGATTAGTGACTGCATGTAGTAGTGTTCAATAAATATTTGTTGAATGAATGAATGAATGAAAGCATTGACCAAGATGTTTGCTCTATGGTCCTGTATGTATTACTCACTTGTCAGATGCAGTTTGACTCTGAGGTTTTTGTAGACGAAGCACATAGGGTAACATCTTCAGAAATAACCTCAATTTATAAATAAGTAACAGGTTTTGGAGGCAGTGGGGACAGGATTTGACACGATTATGTCTGAGAAAAGTGGGGGATCTATTTCAAGGAGGAGGACTGCCAAGGGCGGCAGTTCGAAGGAGTGGCGAGTGAGAGCAGCAGAGAAGCGTGTTGTCAGGGAGACATGGGGTGCGTGAAGAGGAGCCTAACTCGGGCAAAGGGCATAGTAGGAAGCTGTAAGAGAGAACCTGGGCAGAAGGCAGATTTATTTAAGAGCAAAATAATCTCGGGGTGTGTGGCTGGCTCAGTCAGTGGAGCATGTAGCTCTGGATCTCAGGGTTGTGACTTCAAGCCCGATGTTGGGTGTAGAGATTACTTAAAAATATTATAAATAAATAAATAAATAAATAAATAAATAAATAAATAAATAAATAAGTAAATAAATGCAAAATAATCCCATCATTTCCTTCTAGTCAGAAACCCTCTGTTATGGACTGAATTGTGTACCCACACACCCCAAATTCATATGTTGAAGCCCTCATCCCCTAGTGTGACTGCATTTGGAAATAGGGTCTTTGAGGAGGTAATCAAGATTAAATGAGGTAATATGGGTTGAACCTTAATCTGATAAGGACTAGTGTCCTTAAAAAAGAGGAGAGACACCAGGGAGCTCTCTCTTCCCCCTGATAGTACACAGAGGAAGAGCCATGTGAGCTTATGGTTGAGAAGGCAGGTGTATACAAGCCAGGTGTCTTCTTTGATCGTGGACTTCCATCTTCCAGAACTGTAAGAAAACAAATTTCTGTTGTTCAAGCCACCCAGTCTGATATTCTGTTATGGCAGCCCCAGCAGACTGACATACCCTCTGTAGAAAGGTAGAGTCGCACCAATCTGGAAAAGGTGAACACTGCGAAAGTTCACGTTAGGTCCCAGAAGCCTACAACATCACCAAGTTTTTCATTTTTAGAAGAGAACTGAAGCATCATCAATCTGTTCCCAAATATCTGAAAGCTGTCTCACCCCCATCATGGTGGTAACAGTAGCTCTCAGCAGCCCTCATTCTCAGAAGGATGAAATGATACCGGGCTGCGGGTGGCGGGAAGGGCATGTTCAGTTTGAACTGGCCGAATTCAGTCTCTTCAATTTTGGTCTGGCGTTTTTCACTACATCTTTTGCAACCTATTTATCTAAGTCCCTTGGCCCCCATAGCCCCTCCCTGCCCCTCTCTGAGCACAGATATAACTCATCCACAATTATAAATGAAAATTGCACATCATGGGTAGCCGGTAGGGGGACAACACCAGTCACTGCATACCCCTTACTTACAGCATTTGGTCCCGACCATAAATGACCCATGGGAAACTGGGAAGGGGCCACGTGGCAGGAGCCTGGACATGTGTTTTTCTTTGGCTGTTCTGGGCTTGGATTGTGTTTATTCTTTCTCAACTAACTTCTGTAGCCCCTAAATCTATTTTTAAGGCAAAAGTGGTGCTTCTGTTTTGTCATAGGAGGAAATGCTGTCTCTGAAAACCATTATCTGTAAAGTAGGGCTGCCATGGACAGGGTGTGCACTGGTCAACTCAGAGAAGCAAAAATCAAACCTCTAGAATGGTGCAACATGGTGGGCCTGAGTCTGGGCTTTCACCCTGGCATCAGATCAAGGTCATTTGGGGTTACCTACAGCTCAGGCCTAACCTCATGCTTTGATAAGATATTAAGAGAAGCACTCAGCTTGGATCTTCTCCTTCCAACCTTCATTTTTTAAACGTGGGCCTGATGGCCTTGTTAATTTTCACCAATTATTTTTATATATGACTATGATATATGACTATGATAATAGGGATTTCATGATGTTTTCCAAGAAGCCATAGGAATAACTGTACTCATTCAATTCTGTCTTCTAAAATCCTGGGCTTTCAGGCAGTCATAGGACTTAGAGAAAATTTTCATTAACTCTTTTGCTTTCTTCTCCCTTTTTTTTCTTTTTGTAATTGAAGATATGATTGATGTACAGCCCTGTGTAAGTTTAAGATGTGTGGCATAATGATTTGATTTACATATATTGTGAAATGATTACTCCAGTAAAGTTTAGTTTACATCCCTCATCTCATGTAGATTAAGAAAAAAAGAAACAAATTTTTTTCTCATAATGAAAACTCTTAGGATTTACTCTCTTCACAACTTTCACGTACTGTACCAACTCTTTTGCTTCTAAAGAAAGCATTCAATGATTTTAAAGAAAGTATTTAGCTAGTAGAGAGGTGTCTTTCAGTGGAAAACCATTTCTTAGCTTGTGCTGCTATTAAATGTATGGCCGTTCTCCCCCCACCCCCACCCCCACCCCCACCCCCACCCCGAGATGTTTTTGTTGTTCCTCTTGAGGAAGCCAGTGTACAAATATACTCCAGAGCTTTTTCCAGGATTCTCACTATAGAGTCTGTATTTGGAAAATCTATCACTCAATCAATAAAATACACAAGCCCGGGGCACCTGGGTGGCTCAGTCGGTTAAGCGTCTGACTTCAACTCAGGTCACCTTCTCGCGGTCCATGGGTTCGAGCCCCACATCGGGCTCTGGGCTGATGGCTCAGAGCCTGGAGCCTGTTTCAGGTTCTGTGTCTCCCTCTCTCTCTGCCCCTCCCCCGTTTATGCTCTGTCTCTCTCTGTCTCAAAGATAAATAAACGTTAAAAAAATAAAATAAAATAAAATAATATAAAATAATATAAAATAAAATAATAAAATAAACTACACAAGCCCAGAATGTAAGTATGACAGAACAGAAATTATTAGTGGAGTATGTCCCCAACCTTTCTCCCATTTGTCCTCTCTGCCCAGGAGAGTTTCAGCCCAGGGGATTACTACCCCTGGCCCACCCTCAGAGGAGGGCCCTACTTTGACTAAATAGTTCTTTTAGGTCATTGTAAGAGTTAAGGCCAGACTAGTTAGTCATCAACAGGTTTTTCCTTTCAGGTGATGCCAGCCTGGGTCAGGGAAGCATACCTTGCATGAGTGGGAAACATGTTTAGAAAAAGCACCCCCCTTCCTGCCTCTGTGACCTCGCTTTCCACCAAGCTGCTCCTATATCTTTTCCAAAGTCATAAAGGCACATCAAAACATTTTCTTAAAAACTGGCTGAAAATGAATTGCTTTGGGAGAGGGTAGTGTACACAAGGAAATAGCTGTCCTTGAGTTTGGTTTCTATCTGGGGAAGGAGACTTGAGTCAGATCTTGAAGAGAGAAGTGCAGTAGGTTTGGTTTGTGAAAGGAATGGTTTAAAGATAAGAGGAAGATTTGGGGAAACATATGTATGATCTACGAAATTCCTCCATGATGTTTAAAAAATGCATGTAAAGAGCATGAACAATATTTCTATATATATATACAAATATAAATCATTATGTTAAAATTAATATAATGTTATGTATCAATGAAATCTCAATTTAAAAAAAGAACATAAACCATTTGAACTTCTCTTTGTTTGCTGGACTGTGTTTCTATGATCTCTGTATCACTCTGATTGTTATATAGGTTATGGTTTTATGTGTTTGACATGAATTACACTAATGAACTATGTGGAGATAATTTTCTATAAAGCAATGCAGTATGGTGGCTCAGGACATGGATTTGGATTTGGCTGGACTTCTGTCCAAATTACAGTCCTGCTTACTTTCTGGTCACCTTGAGCTTGTTTCTAAACTTCTTTGAGCCCCAGCCTCCTCATCTATAAAGAATAGAGATAGTAGAGCCTACCTCTATCCTACCTCATCAGATGTGGGGATTAAGAGAGATGTTGTGGGGATTAAGAGAGATAACCCATTTGCAAACCACCTAGAAGAGTGGCACATAGGGCATTATTGTTGGTAATCAAAAGTGCATGTTGCAACAATTTCCAACAATGCCTTGTGAAAATAAGTATTGTTTGAGGAGCTCTTCTGCCTTACTGAATCGCTGTGGGATGCCACCAAGCCTGAGTATTCAAGCTAGGGTTAGAGCAGCAAAGGGTATCTGCAGGCACCAGGATCCATGCAGAATGTTCATTGGTAGATGGATATGGGTACATGGTATCAACAGAGGGATCTGGATTTGCCTTTTTTGTTCAGACAGGAATCATCTAAAAACAAACAAACAAACAAACAAACAAAACAAAACAAAACGAGAAAACAGGAACCATCCAGGTTTAACCCTTGTGGCTTTGCACCAAAATATACAATCCAACGTAAAGGGCTGAGGATGCACATGCACAATATTAAACCAGAAAATGCCCTATAGCCAGAGGTACTGTATACGTGTGTTAGGGGACGGGAAGAGAGTTAAAAATAGAGGGTCTTTTTGCTCTTGCCTATGGTGCAGTTTTCCTTGGGTTTTTGGAGAGAGACCCAAAGTGGGAGCAAGCCTGTACTTGGCTTGTATGTGTGCCTTAAGCCAAGAATGGTTCAAAGAATGGTGCAGAGGCCACACACAAACCAGAGGGTGTGCAGGGGAAGTGTTTCCCTGGGGGTTTTGGCCTCTTCCCCAGTGCCATCAGTACAGGGAGACAGTCAGTACTGGACTCCTAGACTGTGATTCAGGGGACTGGTGTCTGGCTGCTGGCTGTGCTAACTTCATCTATGACCCTGAACACACCATACCTTATCTACAAATCTCCGTGTTCTTATCTGTCAAATGGGCTGGCCAGACCCTGTGAGCTTTTGGGCTACATTGAGCTTCAGGAGTCCTGGATCTGTTCAGTAGACTGATTCGTGATTACCCTGTGGCTGGAGCAGGTGAGGATTATCAACACGCCAACTCTCAGACTTTCTTTGGAGTTTCTGAACCAACATGCTGTCGAGTCCTAAGCCAAGCACTGGTTGCAACTCTCAAAGGCACTAGCCTCAGAAGGAAGAGAAGTTTGCCCTTTGTATCCTTTAAAAACAGAATAACAATTAGACAACACTTTGGACCTTTGAGTCTTGAAGTCAGTGATTAACTTGGGTTCTCCAGAAATTATATATAGTAACTTAAAGGAGAAAAGTGAGCTGAGGCCAAGGCTGTGGGTGATCAGAAGTGTGGCATCTTGATCCAGAATCCAAGTCCCTGACTCTGCCTTGGACACGGTAAGACCCAGGGGACTTGCAGGGATTAGCTCAGAACCCAGAGCCCTGAGAAGTACTTACAGTTGCCTGTGGAGTGGGGCTCATGCACAGATAATCCTGGATATCTATTGATGCAGTACAATCCACTCCTCATTTAGCGGCTTAAGAGAATAATCACTTTATTGTTTATGATTCTTGGACCAGGAATGTGGGCAGAATTTGGCTGGGCAATTTTCTGCTCCATGTGGCATTGACATGGATCTCTCAGTGGGATTCAGTTCATGGCTGGGCTGGTCAAGAGAGTCCAGGAAATCTTTATCCTCTTGTCAGAGACCTTGGCAGTGAAGAGCTGGATGGCTGGGTTCAGTTGGGGGACTGGGATGGCTGGACCTCTCTCTCTCTCTCTCTCCCTCTCTCTCTGTCTTATAGTCCCAGAGCTTCTCCCTCTCTGTCTGTTCTCTATGTGGTCTCTTTAGCAGGGTCACCAGATTTCCTACATGATGGCTAGAGGCTCCCAAGAGAGAGGAAGTAGAAACTGCTAATCTTCTTAAAGTCTGGGATCCGAACTGGCACTGTGTCATTTCTGCCATATTCCATCGACTGAGCAGTCACGAAGCAAGTTAGGTTCAAAGGGATTGGGGATTAAACTTTACCTCTCAATGGGGAAGTGGAATGTGCACAGGAAAGGAAGGAATTAAAGGTGGCCATCTCGGGGTGCCTGGGTGGCTCAGTCGGTTGAGCGTCCGACTTCAGCTCAGGTCACGATCTCACGGTTCGTGAGTTCAAGCCCCGTGTCAGGCTCTGGGCTGATGGCTCAGAGCCTGGAGCCACTTCCGATTCTGTGTCTCCCTCTCTCTCTGCCTCTCCCCCATTCATGCTCTGTCTCTCTCTGTCTCAAAAATAAATAAACATTAAAAATAAATAAATAAAAATAAATAAATAAAGGTGGCCATCTTTAGGGGTAAGCTACTATAAGGCCCCTTTGTAAGAATTTGGAAGGATTTGGAGCCTGGGGTCACATCAGAGGTGATGATGCCCAGATGGTTCCAAGAGTGTCAGCCTAACTGGCCATCAAGATCAAAACTCCTTCTGGCTCTGGGAGTGAGATGTAACCAACATGAACCCTCTTTGCTTCTAATATCCAGGAAACCATCTTGACTCAGTGATCTGGACATGTCCAACCCCAGAATTCCTTGCCTGGACCAAGTTTACCCCATTCTGTCTCAGGGAGAACAAAATGATTTTTTATCATGAGTGCTAACTCTGTCAGTTGGTGGCTAACTGGAGCATGGTGTTGAGAAGGATTCTGAGACCACAGCAATGCTGTAACACTGGGATGTATTGGTCATGTCTGTTTTGGGTACGGAATGGAGTGACATCACTTGTGCTCTTTAGATTTATTATTCTCTACCTGGGTCTGACCATGTCATGCTTTTACCAGAGGTATATTGATTAGTCTCTAAACTTGCCATGTGCTTTCCCACTTGCCCCTGTTTGTTGAGCACATTTCCTTCTCAGTGGTTGTCTGCAACTTTCCTGGCCTTCAAGGTCTGCCTCCTCTTCCAGCCTTTGTTAGACCACCCTAGTTTCTGGAGTTCTATAAAATTAGGCTGAGTGAATTTCCACCATTAGATACTGCTGTGCATTGTCAATTATATTTTCTTTTTTTTTAATGTTCATTTATTTATTTGAGGGTGGGGGGAGGGGCTTAACTGACTGAGCCACCCAGGCGCCTCAAGGGGAGGGGCAAAGAGAGAGGGAGAGAGAGAATCCCAAGCAGGCTCCGTGCTGCCAGTGCAGAGCCTGACGTGGGGCTTGAACTCACAAACCATGAGATCGTGATCTGAGCTGAAATCAAGAGTCGGACACTTAACTGACTGAGCCACCCAGGTACCCCTGTCCATTATCTTTTCATCTGCATATTAATTATCCCTAATTAGGCTATTAGATAATTAGGTTCTTATATTATCCTTCCTGCCATTTTCTGTTAAGTTGATGTTTCTCCTGAAGGTAGTGACTTAAAGGTGAGCATCAGAAGAGGATTTGAAGATATTGACTCTATATTTCCCTGTAAATAGGCATTGAAGGTAGAAATGGGTTAATACCCATAGGCTCAGCTTAGTGGGTTTTGCCAAGAGAGTTTGCCTGGATCGGAAATGAGGATGGGCAGGCAGGGCAGAAGCACAGCTGTTGGTCAGGTAGCCCCAGTGCTCATTCTGGCTAAGATTGCTGGGTGCTTATGCTGCTGCACGAGTCGTGATGACAGTCCTGGGTTCCATGTGTGTCTAGGCTCTTGTGATCCTTGTTGTTGCCTGCTGTTTGAATTATCAGTCTGAAAATGTTTAACTCAATATTCTGGAAGGTGAATTGGGGATGTTTAAAGACTCCAGAGAGGGAAACAGTGGGAAGAAGGAGGCAAAAGAAGTTTCTGGAGGTCTTGTGGGGATGGGAACAGTGATTAAGCATCCCTGATTTTCACATCCCAAGAAGGGTTTGTCCCTTTTTGCCTCTACAGGGTTAGTGTTTATTTGGTGTTTATGCTATCTGGAGCTGAAAGCAGAGAAAGTGGAATCAGCAGAATTCCTTTGTGTATTGCTGTGTCTGTTTGGGCATATAAAACTTATAGAGGAAAAGGTAAAGAAACAGAGATCATAATTTATGTTACTTTATATGTACCAAATAAAATAGCTATGTCTATAGTTCCTGGGTTGATCCAGGGTGAGTGGGATAAAGATGTGTAATTTGGAGCTAAGCTCTTAGATGCTTGTTTCTTGTCTGTTCCTTATAGGTTTCTAGTAGAGAGAACTTTAGAGCATTTTTTCAAGATTAGATTGGTTCCTCCTAGAGATAAACACACACACACACACACACGTGTGCACACACACACAGCTCCCTACCTGGGAAGGGTCATAGCTCTGCAGATGCCTACAGTTAAGTCATGCTTCTTTCTAGTCCAGTGATGTGGTTTCCCGGCATCCCTACTGAGTCACTTTGTGTGTATCCAGGAACCAAATATAATCAGGATATTTTTTATGATCATTAAAATACAGAGGCAATTAATGTTATTCATAATATATCAGAAACAGGGTGAGATCTTAAAGTGTATTCAGAATCATGACATCAAAGACATCAATCAAAGACATCAAAGGAAGATGAAATTATGTGCAGCCCAGCCATATGGTTGAATGAACTTTATTTTATTGTCTTTTTGATAATTGGTCATCTAAATGTCATTTACTAGGAAAGTCATGTAAAGAATCCATTTTGCCCATCTCTAAGAACAACAGCGATAACAACTATAATTTTTTGAGTGTTCGCTTGATACCAGATGTTGTGCCAAATGCTCTACCTACCCATGATCTCATGTCATCTTTTATGATTAATGGGAGCTTCTGATGCCACCATTAAGAAATAAACCTCCTGGGGCTCCTGGGTGGCTCAGTCAGTTAAGTGTCCAACTTCGGCTCAGGTCATGATCTCATGGCTTGTGAGTTGGAGCCCCACGTCAAGTTCTGTGCTGACAGCTCAGAACCTGGAGCCTGCTTTGGATTCTGTGTCTCCATCTCTCTCTCTGCCTCTCCCCTGATCTCTCTCTCAAAAATAATTGCTTCCTTCATCTCCTTGTGTTGTTGGTTTCCGTGACTTTAATAAAATCGTGCCTGGGTGACTCACTCCGTTAAGCGTCCAACTCTTGATTTCGGCTCAGGTCATGATCTTACGGTTCGTGAGTTCAAGCCCCACATCAGGCTCTGTGCTGGCAGCGTAGAGCCTGCTTGGATTGCCTCTCTTTCTCCCTTTCTTGGCCCTCCCCCACCTCCATTCATACTGTCTCTCTGAAAATAAATAAATAAACTTAAAAAAATTAAAATAATTTCTGAAAAGGAAGATTCTTTGCTTTGATGCAGCAGGTGTTAACTGGATCATTCTGTGTTTTCCCAGCCTGTGCAAGACTCTGCAGGGTGTATGGTGAGGGCCATTCTTCTGCTTTTTTCTTGCTCTTTATTTTACCCCAAACCCATGAAGTCACATTAGATTGGGGACTGCCTGTTGATGGATGTGTCCCATGTTCTCCCTAAACTAGTTTCTTCCGTCACTTCCATTCAATTTCAACGTAATGATAGAACTGACACCTCTTTTCTCCCCTTTGAAGAGGATGTACTTTCCACTGCTTGGAAGAAACCAGTTGTTAACTTACAGTCACTGGAAGAAACCAGTTGTTAACTTACAGTTAAACTTTTAACCATCTGTTTTAAAACATACCCAGGATTTGTTTTAATCACATGTGGTTAGACACACAGACACAGAATGACTGTCACGATGGAAGTGTATATGCACAGATCCCTAGAAACAGAAGGCATGCCACGCCATGCCCCATGGGGCTACATGGGGAAGCACCAGGGTCGGTCAGGAGGCAGAAGGAGAGTGAAGGGGAAGTGCAGGTAAAAGTCTTTATTGTGGTTTCACCAGGAAGGAATGGATGAGGTGGGGTGAGTAGGCTTAGGATTGACTACTTTGAATCATTTCAGTGGGCTCCAAGGTGTGGGGACTGCACAACTGGAATGATTAGGCTCTGGGTTGATTTAGGGCAGCAGTCAACATGTGAGAGCTTGATAAAGGAGGTAGTCGGGAGTATGGGTTCTGGACTGGTTGGTTTGCATAGGAAGGGTGTATTCTCAGGCAAGTAGTTTGCTGTGTCTAAGAATTCGCTAGCCCTGAGAGTCATCAAGGACCCAGATGTCAGAAAATCAAGAATATAGAAAAAAAGAAAATATAATCACCATTCTTTAAAATATTTACCCAAGAGGGGCGCCCGGGTGACTCGGTTGGTTGGGCATCAGACTTCGGCTCAGGTCATGATCTCGAGGTTCATGAGTTCTGTGCTGATAGCTCAGAGCCTGGAGCCTGCTTCGGATTCTGTGTCTCCTTTTCTCTCTGCCCCTCCCCTGCTCGCGTTCTATCTCTCAAAAATAAATAAATGTTAAAAAAATTATTTTCAATAAAAAATCAAATAAAATATTTATCCAAGAGATAATAAACTTGTGTGTCTGGTCCCCGCACTTCTAGAGCTGGTGCAGTACTTGAGCCACTGCTGTGCACACGGTGGGCCCTCAATTAGTGTTTGTTCGGTAAGTGCTGAATGAATGCTCCAACCTGGTGCCTGCAATATACAGAAGTGCCTACAGAGTTTCTCTGCCCTCAAGGAGTATACAGTCTAGTTGGAGGAAGAAACACATAAATGCATATATTATAACATAATTGCCATAAGGAAATCTGTAATTATCTTCAAAACTACTTCTCCTAGAGTCGCTGTGGCTAGAGAATGACCTCTTGGTCTATGCAGCCATTTAAGCCAGAACATGAATGATCCTAGCTCCTCTCACGTCTCCACCCCACTCCCAACAGCGCCCCCAGCCATCAAGTTTTGCTCATTCTCCCTTCTAAATCTATCACCAGGTTTGTCCCTGCTTCTCCATCTTAACTGACTGTGAGAGAGACGCCATGTGGCCGCGCTGAGGGAAAACCACTGCCGACCAGCTTTCTTACACACCCTCCTAGAGCCTCCAGGAGTCAGAGCGGGTGGGACGCCCCCATCCCGGCTGTGCTCTGTTCCGCAGCAGGGCCTCAGCACTAATTCGGAGCAGCTGCGCCCCCGTGGCTGCTGGGCATCTGGGAGGGGAACAGCATGGGAGGGGCGCCTGGCGGGGGTGAGACAGGAGCCCTCCACCCACGGGGGCTTAACCACCACCCAGAGAGTCTCTTTCAAAATGTTCTCATCCCTAGAAACCGCTGTCTCTGGCAGGGGCCCAGAGCCAGCACAAGGCCAGAGACAATTTTGAGGTCCCCCGGTCCTCCCACCTCCTCTTGGTGTGTCCCCTTCCAGAGGGGCCTGGTGCCCGCTGACTGCGCTGGCAGCCCCTCTGTGTCACTCGGTCACATGGGTGGAAGGTAAAGGTGGCTCCCCCTGTTGGTATTTGTGCCGGAAAAGAGCATGGGGAGGAGCACAAGGCGTAGCATAAAGTGATGACTTTCTACAAGAGTCGGGAACCTGTTGGTTCATGGAGGACATCCGTGTGTGCCCCAGAGCACAGTTACAATTTGTTCCTCCACTTTTCCAGCCGGGGCTAGGAGAACACGCCCGGGGGAAGAAGGTTGGTGGCCAGAGGCTGCAGTCCAGCTTCCACTGTCTGGGTGTGCAAACTCTGACTGAGGTTCAGAGGCCTAAAAGGAGGGTGTATGTGTTTTTGGGGGCTGTTACAACAAGACATCAGACTGAGAGGCCTAAACAACACATATTTATTCTCTCACGGTTCTGGAGGCTCGTAGTTCAAGATCAGGATGTCAGCAGGTTCGGTTTCTCCTGAGGCCTCTCTCCTTGGTTTGCAGATGGCTGCCTCCTTATGTGTCCTCTCATTGCCTTTTCCCTGTGCGTGCATGTCCCAGTGTCTCTCTGTGTGTCTAAATTGCCTCTTCTGAGGATGACAGGCATATTGTAATCCATTAGGGCTCACCCTAACGACCTCATTTTAGCTAAATCATCTCATTAAAGGCCCTACTTCCACATACACTCGCGTTCTGAGTTATTAGAAGTTAGGGCTTCCACATGTGAATTTGGGGAGGACACAATTCAGCCCGTAGCAGAAGGCTAGCACGGTGGCAGAAACTTAGAACTGCAGTTCTCAAAAACGTTCAGGTAGCCAAGAATGGCGTTCCTTCCGAACAATGTTGAACCAGTGGATTCCATTATATGAACTAAGAACAACTTCACTGACAGAAAATAGGATGTTGTGTTAAGAGTGCAATCTAAACTCCCAGTGAACAAAATGAGCGTGGGGAAGGGAAAAATTGTTAACTAAGCAGACTAGCAGTTTCGAGTTTTTGCTGCAATAGTTGCTTACTTGCTCAATTACTGTTTCATCCACTGCACTTGCTGACAAAACAGGAGCAGGTGCCAGAGTTTTGTGAACTTTCTGAGTGAAAACCTGAAACTGACAAAATTCCATGTACTGAATACATTTTCTGTATGTTTTTGGAAAAACACTCTATTGTTCAGTTTTAGCAATGGAAACATCATCAATATTCCAGAGGCACATATTTTGGGAAGCCCCATTCTTACGTGTCTTCTGTAGTTAGTCAGAAGACTTATGGGACAAATAACACTTTTTAATGATCACTGAAAGGGGATTTAAGAGGCTAATTATTTGCAGTCTGGCTTCTCCATCGATCTTTTCATTTATTCAACATAATTGGTTAAGCACCTTCAGTAACGTTTAAATCAGGGGCACCTGGGTGGCTCAGTCGGTTAAGCGTCCGACTTCGGCGCAGGTCACCATCTCATTGTTCATGAGTTTGAGCCCCACATCTGGCTGTCTGCTGTCAGTACAGAGCCCACTTCAGATCCTCTGTCCCTCTCTCTCTCTGCCCCTTCCCTGCTGGTTCTCTCTCTCTCTCTCTCTCAAAATAAATAAACTTAAAAAAATAATGTTTAAGTTAATATTCTGATAGGTGAAAAGGGATGTGCATAACACTGTGTAGACAGTAGTGATAGGGAAGTGATGAGAAGCCACCCTTGCCTTGAGGACCTCATGCTATCCCTTAAGAATTTTGGCTGTAAACACCACAATGCATTCTGGCTGGTTTAAATCAGGGAAGCAATTTGTTAAAGAAGTTATAGCAGAGAAAGAACCAGCTTGGAAGCAAAGTAGCCAGTCTGGGCAATGCACTGCTCCAGTGGCAACCCTTTTGCCCCTATTGGTGCCTGGGCACCAATGCTTGACATTGAGCACAAGACACTCCTGGAAGATTCCCTGCTGCTGCTGTCTCTGAGAGTTGGATGTCTGCAGCTGCCTGTGCCCGAATGACTTCCACGAGGCAACCACTGCTTCATGCTTCTTACATCTGATTGGCAAGAGAAGCTTAGAAAGCAGGTTTCTGCCTTCCACCTTAAAGATGTGTGGAATCAAGAGATGGGAAATTCTGCAAACACAGGAAAGGTGTCAAAAAGCATTGGGAAGACAAAAAAGCGTGGCAGATGTCTCCTCTAAGCTTCTAGTCTAATGGAGGAAACAGATGTATATTCGAAAATTAGTGGGAATAGTGTTACAATTAAGATGGCAATGATGGAGACCAGAAAAGGAGTTAACAGCCTGGAATGGTCAGGGAAGGCTTCCTGGAGGAGGTGAACTCATCTTGATGGATGAAGCAAAAGGGGGGCAAGCTTGGGGCTGAATTAAAAACAAGGACCCTTGCTGTCTTACTTTAAACGTGCCTCCACAGTAAGTGTGCCAGACTTAATAAATGGAAACTGATGAAACAAAAAGAAAAGGCAGATTGGAATCAGAATGCATTAGTGGAGGACTCATGTGAGAGCTGGCTGGGAAATGCTCAGGGCATCCCGCGTGGGGCTGCCTGCATAATCGACTTGGCTCGTGTCCTTTTCCCTCCCAGCTCCACTCCCTTCAGATGTCCTAATAGGTTATGGCTTCCAGGAGGAAACATGCTGTGCATTTTCAGAAGGGTTTTTGGAAATACAAAGCCTGACTCTTTTTTCTTTCTTAAAAAATAATGTTATTGTAAAAGTAATAAGAAAAGTGTAGAGTGGAAAGTGCAAGTTCTTTCAATAACTACCATTTATGTATTTATATAGTATCTTTTTTAAAATCTCAAATGCGGGTGCCTGGGTGGCTCAGTCGGTTAAGCGTCCGACTTTGGCTCAGGTCATGATCTCACGGTCCGTGAGTTCGAGCCCCACGTCGTGCTCTGTGCTGACAGCTCAGAGCCTGGAGCCTGTTTCAGGTTCTGTGTCTCCCTCTCTCTTTGACCCTCCCCCGTTCATGCTCTGTCTCTCCCTGTCTCAAAAATAAATAAATGTTAAAAAAAATTAAAAAAAAATAAAATAAAATCTCAAATGCAATCAACTTACATTACACCTGCTTTACAATACTTCCCTCCCCATTTTCCATATCTTAGATTTCTTAAAAAGTGAGTCTTACATGTATTTGGTTAATAAATATTTCTTGGGGCGCCTGGGTGGCGCAGTCGGTTAAGCATCCGACTTCAGCCAGGTCACGATCTCACGGTCCGTGAGTTCGAGCCCCGCGTCAGGCTCTGGGCTGATGGCTCAGAGCCTGGAGCCTGTTTCCAATTCTGTGTCTCCCTCTCTCTCTGCCCCTCCCCCGTTCATGCTCTGTCTCTCTCTGTCCCCAAAATAAATAAAAACGTTGAAAAAAAAAATTAAAAAAAAAATATTTCTTAATCACGAGGAGGTGAAGCGTCAGTCTGTTTTTAAGGCTGACGTTAGTTTTGAGAGTTGAAATACGGGGCCCTGCTCCTCCCCAAATCTGTTTCTCCTGCATTTTCCCACCTGGGTAAATGGTATCACGCAGTGATTGCCGCTGTGCAGGAACTTTGCCACCAGCCTTCATTCCTCCCTCCACCACCCCACAACTTTCCATCAGCAGGTACTGCTGTCTCTTCCTCCACATTCACCTTCGCCCTGCCGCCGTCCCCACACAAGGCATCTTCGTCTCCTGCCTGGACTAAGGTTTCCTGAGCAGGTTTTCTCCAGTCCATTCTTCTCACTGTAGCCAAATGATATTTCAGAACAGAAGTGTCTGTTATATAAAACTTTCCAGAGCTGGCTCCCTGTTGCTCTCGGATAAAATTCAATGTCTTACAAGTTATGGCTACTGACCACGCTGCACCCCATTCTCCTCCCTCCCGCCATCAGCCAGAACCGTGGTCATTACGCCAGCATGCCCTTAGGTTGGGTTTCCGACACAGGACCCATACCCCCAACCGCACCCCTCCCCCCCCCAATCCTCTCCACTCTAGGGAGCTGGTTTCTTATCTTTTAGGTCTCGGCTTACATGGCACTTCCTCCAAGTGCATTCCCCTGATTTTTTGTCTAAATAACGCTCTTTCCAACCTGGTATTTTCTTATTGTGGTTTCCTGTTTATTTCTCTTCTGGCACTTAACACAGTCATCTATATTTTTCTGGTTTACTTATCATCTATCACTCCCCCTAAAATCTGAGTTCTGAGGAGGTGGGATCTTATCTGCCTTGTTGGCACTGTATCCACAGCTTCTGGCCCGGAGTGTTCAATACATGTTTCATGAGGGAATGAAGCAGTCTAGGACCTTCCAGCCCTCTGCCAGACCTCTTCCAACTCTGCCTTTGAGGCGTGCTCTCTCCATTCCTGGGAGGTTACCATCAGCCTCAAATTTATACCAGGCTGCCCCCAGCACACACACACCTGCCGCAGACACTGGGGAATTCTCAGGCTTTGTGCTTCTCTTACCCCGTGCTCGGTGATGGCGGCCAAACACGGATGACCCACATTTCATCCTCCCACGTCTTAGTGAGGCTAGCCCATCCCCCAGGTCTTTGCTGCCTGCTGTGTGAGTAGTAGATGATAAAACAGGCTCCCGTGGGCCTCCCCTGCAGGTGTGTGAGAGACCGGAAAGCACTCTGAATTTGGAGGCAGCTCAGCTTTGGAGACCTACCCCTCCCCTCTCTATGTAACTGGGAAACTCACTGTATCCTGAGCTTCCCTTTCCTCATGTATAGAATATGAGCAGAGGTCCTTGTTCTAGGCTTCTTACAGGGCCAATGAGTGATGTTTGTGCATGTCTGTTGCCAGTTGTAAGTGTGTTATAGTAGGACTTTGTCCAGCACGAGTAGGCTGTCATTGAGAATGAGGAGCGTAGACTTGGAGAAGAGAAACCCAGCTCAAACCAGTTGACTGGACAAAGTTCCCGTCCCCTTCAGTGGATTGAGAGTACCTCTTAAAATCACGTTGTGCGGGCAAAGCAGGGACCTGGTCCTCCTGTACACTCACCTATGGTCCAAAGCACTGGTTTGGCCAACAAAAATATTCACCATTCTAATAGTAAAGAACCAAATGAGAGCTTCCTAGCAAACAATAGACAATGAGTCAAGAGTCAATAAACTTGGGCTGTATTTCTTCACTTTGGTGAGATGTCATTTGGGCCTTTCTGAGAGTAAGGTTAGTTGAAATTCTTCCTTCCAATACTGTCTCTCACAGTGAATACGCAAGCCTGCACTCAATGAAGCCAGGCTCTTGCTATAAAATCAACCAAGAAATGGTCTCTGACCACCTATGGGCATCTGCTACAGTCACAAGGAAATCTGGGATTCTCTCTTTGCCCCTTTAAGGCAAAGTTTCTCAACCACAGCACTACTGACATTTTGGGTGGGATAATTCTTTGTGTTTCTAGAAGGGGTCTGTCCTGGTGTTGAAGGATGCTTAGCAGCCTCCTCTGGCCTCTATCCACTAGATGCCAGGAGCACGACAGCACTCTCTGCCACACATACTTATGACAGCCAAATATGTCTCCAGACATTGCCAAATGTCCCTTGGGGGCAAAATCCCTCTTCAGAACCACTACCATAAGGGAAAGAACTGTCCAGTAAATGGGATGGACATAAAGAATTCTAAAGGTGAGTATACTTTAAGCTAAATACGAAACATGAATGTATTTACGCAAGTTACCTGACTGTCTGGGTGTTGAAGGGCACTTGATTTTCAACATGGTAAGTCTTAATAGTGGTGGGATAAGGAAGGTACTTGGCCCCACCTGATATGATGCTTTTTTATAGCTTTTATCTAGCCTAGGAATATTCAGGGATTTACATGCTGCTTGGTTGCAGAGATTAGTTTGTCTTAATAAAGTCAATGTCTGTGACATCGAACTTCATTTATAAAATGACTAATAACCAGTTTGTTGGGAGGATTGAGCTAGTTCATGTGGCATACTTAGTCTCCAATTTATAGGTATCTTTTTGAATTATTATTCAGTAATTTCTCTGTCCTATGGTATTTATATTATAGCTGTTTTGCAATGCACATCTTCCATGCTCTGTTAATTTGATCTGCATCCCATTTGATGCTCACAGTGCACCATCGGTGACATGATGCATGATGCCCATTTTACAGATGGAAGAAGCGAGGCTTGGAAAGGTTTAGCATCTTGTCAGGGTCCCATAGCCTGTAGAGGATGGGGAAAGTATTTGGGCTCTCATCGTTCCACTTTCAAGGACTGCATGTCTACTACACTGGAAGGAATGAGAGCTTGGGAGTTCAAGGTCTGTCCCCAACCTTTTTCTTCCATCTGTCAACTTAAGAGCAATCTTAAGGTTGTTTTCAATATACTTGGCTTCTCCACCCAAAGGGATTACACCTTCCAAGATGACAAAGAGTGTATCTTGTAACTCTTTCTATCTTAAGGGTCATACACGGAGTGGATGCTTAATATATATTTGCTGTTTTATTTTTCTTAACTCCTGTGTACTTTTAGCAAGACTTAATTGAGGAGGAGTAAAAATTCTTCATGTCTCCTAAGGAATGGAAATTTGTCTTACAAGTTAGCTCCAGGGATAAATTATTTCTTCTTTACCCTCTAATTTTGGATACCACGAAGAGTAGCTGTTTTGACAAGAGGAATCGAATAGCGTTGCTACATTTCACCTACATCAGTTGCTCTTTCTGCAGAACCTGATGGTATTACCTGTGAGGGATGGATGCATGTGATTCTGACTTCAAGTTCATCTCTGGTTAGCTGGGGCACAGGAGAGGGTCAGCCCTCTTTTCTGTTGTAAGGAGGACAATTCAGCCAAGGAAGAGAGAACTACTCCAGAGAGCCAAGCCACCAATAGGGGTGTGTGTTTCTCTGTCACTGTGTGCCTGTGCACGTGTGTGTGTGTGTGTGTGTGTGTGTGTGTGTGTATGTCTGTGTCTATGTCTGTGTGTTTGTGTGAGAAAGGAAGTTTGGGTTGGAGTGGGGGAGAAATCTCTACCTGGTGAATGGCTGAGGGGTCCTCCCACTCAACAGACCTCAGGGATTAGTGTTAGTGGTGTTGACATGTTATAATATTTTAAAACCCAAGAATGTCTTGGTTATCTGGGTTACATTGTTTTTGCTCTCAAATGAAAAAGGAGCTTTTGGGGGTGGATATTTGTTGATGAGTCTCATGGCCAAGCTAACTGCTGGATCTGTCTAAATGAAATCATTGATTTCAAGGCGTTCAAACACTGTTGTGTCTTCTGGAGGTTGTGTATATCCTAATAAATTTAGAGTGAGTTCCTTGCTTTATTTCCAGGTTAGGGGAAAACACTGCTCCAGCCTTGGTTTGGCCTCTCAGAGTGTTTTCAAGCTTAAAATTCTTGGCCTTTTGACTTGCAAGTGGTTGATTTACATCCTAAGAGCCTTTTCAGTGTGGCTAGTGTTTTTGTTGATTTTGTTCTAGTTGTTTTATTTTAAATTTCCAAATCCAAGAAATTACTATGGGTTGGGCATGCCTAGTTAAGAGACCCGGAGCGAAGGGGCCCCCATATTTTCCTGGCAAGTTTTCCATTTATCTATTGATGGATACTTGGGTTGTTTCTACCTTTTGGCTGTTGTGAATAGTGCTGTGAACACTCATGTGTAAGTATTTGTTTGAATTCCTGTTTTCAGTCCTTTGGAGTATACACTTATGAGTCAAATTACTCAATCATATGATAATTCTGCATTTAACATTGTGAGGGCTCAGCATTGGTTTTGATGATTTAGCTCCTGGTTTACTGTTGGGACCATTAGAGGGGCTTTGCTAGACTCGTGGAATCTGATTGTTCAAAAGAGCCTTAAAGATCATTTAATATAGCTTCTCACCCATCTCAAGAAGTCTGACTACAGGGAACATCATTGAATCCCCTCTGCCCCCTCCATGCATAATTCTAGAGCAGAGTGGTACTTACCTCCCAAGAATGGCCAGTTTTGGCCAGTGTCGTCTATTGGCTTGCCCTAGTTCTACACTATAAAGAAGTTTTGTTTGTTTGCTGGTTTTTTAACCTGCAATCCATATACTCCTGGGATTTATCCACAGATGAACTTTGGTGTGGAGAAGTGGGAGAAAAGTTTATAACTACCATTGCTCTTTAAAGGATTCCTGGGGGCACCTGGGTGGCTCAGTCGGTTAAGCATCTGACTTTGGCTCAGGTCAAGACTCTCCATTCCCAAGTTCAAGCCCCTCATCAGGCTCTGTGCTGACAGCTCAGAGCCTGGAGCCTGCTTCTGATTCTGTGTCTCCTTCTCCCTTTCTCTTCCCTTCCTCCATTCATGCTTCTCTCTCTCTCAAAAATAAATAAACATTAAAAAAAAAGAAAAAAAGAAGGATTCCTGAACCACTGTTCTGGAGTGACCCAATAATGCCATCTCTTTCTTCTACCCATGATCCTTCAAAAGTTTGCTGGCTGACCATTGCTTGATTGACAGCTGCCCTCTACTCACCTCTGCTCTCTAGATGCAAAGATCAGCAAAGGATGATGTTTTCCCAAACACCCACCTATAAGAGGACAGAGCCCAGGGTGGAAGGCTGTGCAGAAGGAGCTGAGAGGCTGAAGAGCATGCCAGGTCCCTGGTGTGGGCCCCACTGCCCGTGACCTTGGTCACCTGTGGTTGACTGCAGATGCATAAAGAATTTGCTTTCTAAGAGATTGTTTTGCTTGGAGAGAAAGCCATTTCTGAAAAGGCTGAGAAAGTCCTTGAAAGTTACACAGTTTATAATGTTGGTAGGGTGCAGAAAATATCATGATTAGCTCTTTTTTAAAATAAACTTGTTATTGAAATATAATGTACATAAAGAACGTGTACAATTGTAAGAGTACATTCTATGTGATGCCGTTCATATAAGGTATAAAAACAGAATGTATCTATGGTATTAAAAGTCAGGGTATTGGTTACCTTCTGGTGAGTTGTACCTAGAAAAGAACACAAGGGGTGCCCCTGAGGCTGATTATGTCCCAATTTTTGATGGGAACAACTCCTTGTGATTTAACAGAATCCTAAATAGTATTTAGTATGTACCAAACTGAGAATAGAAAAATCCTGGGGTTAATGTGGTTCAGACAGCTAAGCCTGCCATTTGGGGATACCCATACCCTTGGTTTCTGTCTTCCTGGCATCCTTTCCCCTCTCTTGCTTTGGAGCATGCCCTTTCTCATTCTCAATCCACATGTCTCATGTGGTCTGTTACCCGATGGCTCTAGGAGCTGGGACATAACTCAGAGGCTGGTAAATGATAATAGGTGCATGATCCAAGTCAGACCATGAGACTCCATCCTGGGACTTCTGCTAGAGCCACTGGAAAGAGACACATGCCCTCAGCTGAGGTTTCTAAGCCTGTAGAACATAAACTTGGACTGCTGGTGTCCATCTTTGCTACCATGCACAGAGTGCCAACTGGAAATGATGCCAGCATGGAAGACAGAGAAATCAAGATTCCTGGTGACAAGCATTTACGGATCCAGCCATATTGACAGCTATCTCCATTCCCCATGGACTTTTCATTTATATGAGTCAATAAATTCCCCTTGCTGCTTCTGTTCTTCAGATTGAATTTCTATCCTTTGCCTCCACTGGTTCTACTGTTGAAACAGATTTGCGTCTCCAGTAATCAAAACCATTAGATCTACCTGTCCAAATTTGACTTCTGCCACTGTGGCACACAGTCTCTCTGTGAGCCCCTGTGAGTGCAGTGACAGCTCCAGATTGTGGGGGTTCGGGGTGGAGAGATTGGGGGAACTTTAGGAATAGTTGTTGGAGTGGAGGGATGGGCTGAAGGGGACTTGTTCTGAAGTTGTTTGCTCACACAGCATTTAAAAAAAAATTTTTTTTAACGTTTTATTTATTTTTGAGACAGGGAGAGACAGAGCATGAACAGGGGAGGGTCAGAGAGAGGGAGACACAGAATCTGAAACAGGCTCCAGGCTCCGAGCTGTCAGCACAGAGCCCAACGCAGGGCTCGAACTCACGGACCGTGAGATCATGACCTGAGCCGAAGTCGGCTGCTTAACCGACTGAGCCACCCAGGTGCCCCAAACAGCATTTTTGTCTAGTGTGCCTATTTGGGATGGCCAGGGGGGTGCTTATTGCTGTTACTGGGTGCCTACTTCTTTCCATCCTCCTGGTACTTGGCTAATGATACCCTTTTCTATCTATAAGACAGAAGTACAAGAGATGAAATCACATAGCTTGGTGGAGTTTATCAACCTGCTGGAGATAAACAAGAATGG
Source organism: Felis catus (assembly GCF_018350175.1). Taxonomy (NCBI): domain Eukaryota; kingdom Metazoa; phylum Chordata; class Mammalia; order Carnivora; family Felidae; genus Felis; species Felis catus. The sequence continues at coordinate 213,737,478 of NC_058368.1, read as the reverse complement.
CCCAACAGTGACCTTCTACTACCCATTTTATACAAACTCTGTATTTTAAAATATTCCAACCTATAAAGTGCAGAAGGGAATGCTAAGATGGCAGTTTTTGGAATAAAGTTGTTAAGGTGGTCCTATCTGGGGGGTAAGAGAAAGGCACTAAATTAGAACCATCTAAATCAGAGGCATACCTAATCGTACTTTGTGTTTTGCCACATAGATTTTCATCTATTTGCTGGTTGGAAAGTATTCTTCAATAAAACATTTAATGATTAATGATAACTTTATAAGTAAACGAAAGAGTATCATAAAATAATAAGTTTATTTGTTTTTGGCTTATTTTCCTATCACTGCTTATGTTCTTTTTTAAAAAAAAATTTTTAATGTTTATTTTTGAGAGAGACAGAATGCAAGTGGGGGAGGGGCAGAGAGAGAGGGAGACACACAATCTGAAGCAGGCTCCAGGCTCTGTGCTGACAGCTCGATATGGGGCTCGAACTCATGAACCATGAGACCATGACGTAAGCCGAAGTCGGACGCTTCACTGACTGAGCCAACCAGGCGCCCCTCACTGCTTATGTTCTGTCTGAAAGTCCATGCAGGGCTAGTGGGCAACCTCAGTGTGTCAGGGAGTCTGTTTCAGTTCATGGCTGTGAGTAGCCCTTTGGTAAATATATTGATTTGACCTAATTTGATGCTAGTTCTTTGCACTGAATCCTACATGTCTAACAGTAGCCATTATAGCCTTGTCTCAACTTGACATTCAACCCTTTGACTCATTTTCTCACCCGGAGGCGAACAACTACAATATAAGGGACTTTTACAAGGTCCGTAGGAAAAAATATTTTAGATCTCAAAATTACGTACGAAGATAGAACCATATACTCTCTTATCACTGAGAAGACGTTTATAGAGATGACCCCTGGTTCAGTCACCACATTTTTATCAGAGAGCAAAAATGTCTTGCTTAGTCAGTGGCAGAATAAGGCCAGACTCCAGGTCTCTGGTGCTGCCTAACCCACAGGTGTGCCCACTTACACCTTGGGACTGAGAGAGACTTGGCCACGTCCTAGAACTTCGAGACAACCTACTTACTGTTAGAAGAGGGGAGACGGAGTCAGAAGAAGGTCCTGGTGCTGCGCAGAGTTCACGCAAATGTACGTCCTTTGTATGTCTCTTCAGCTTCTAATAGATGCATAATGGAGACAGGAATAGCCACTGGTCACTTGACAGTTTCATTTTTAGAAGTTGTTACAAATTCCTCTTCCCATTATGTGGCTTACAGGGGTGGCTGAGATAATGCAAATGTGACTTTTAGGTTTCATTTCTTTTCTCTCCCTTCCTCTGGTGGAAAGGCTAGAGCGCAGTGGTTTCCAGAAGTAAAATGTGCCAGGAATTTATAGCTGGATAAATCTGCTTTTGAACCGTACCATGACCACCGGCATTAAAATTAGCACTTCCTGAGGGCCTTTTACAGGCCAAGGGTTCCGAATTTTCACAAGACCCTTATGAGGCAGACATTACTATTTGGCCCTACTTTTCTGATGAGGAAACTGAGGTTCAGAGAGGTTAATTGATCGGCCCTGTTCTGCCTGACTGTATGCACCAGCCTCATTCACTGTGGAAGACCATAGGCCTCGAGAACAGCAATGAAAATGGACATTTTTGGAACGTTAGACAGATTGCAAGGTATGACATCTATGATTTAGATCATGGGATTTTCCTCCAGATCATTGCGTTTCAGAGATCTGATGCTAATTTCCACATGTCTGCGCGTTCTGATAACAGAAGCTCCCTGCAGTAAGTGAATATCGTGAGGCTCCTCAGACAGATTTTGGGGGCAGACGTGTGTCCTTGCTCAGGGGCACCTTTAATGCTGTCTGGGGTGTGTTGTGTGTGCTGGGCTTGTCAGCGTGGGGAGCGCAGCTGATAGCGGGCGGCTTCTGGAGGCTTCGGCGATGGATCCCGGGGAGAGGGCACAGGGCAGCACGGTTCTCCTCCCAGTCTTGTTCTGCGCTTTCTAAAAATACTCCTGACAAACAGCTAATGGGCATTTTGGCCACACGGCTCTGAGCTGCCGCTGCCATTTGGAATGGGGCGTTTCTCTTTCAGACCTGCTCATCCTGATGTGTATATGATTGGGATAGACTCGGCTGTGTCGTGTCCTGGAACTTCACCACGGCCTGCTCACAGGGACCTTTAAAAAACAATAAAGACCCTTCTTCCCTCTTTTAGCAAGTGTTGTGTGTTCGTTTAACCAAGTGAAATGAGATGAAAGCTTCTTTGGGAAAAACCCAGCTGTAGCCATTGACCAAGTATTGTTTAGTGACACACAAGGCCAGGGGGCCCCATCTCTCTAGAAGAGACCTGGTTGCTGAAATTGAGGAAGACTAAGGGGGCAGAGGTTTTTCAAAATTATATAATTGCAATGTAAATTGCCACAACCTTTTTGGAAAGCATGTTGACAATATGTAGATAGAGCCTCAAAGTGGGCCCCTGTCACCCTGTAATTCCTTTTCTATAGATACCTTTTGAAGAACTAACTGGAAATAGGGTCAATTTTGTATTCATCGGAGCATCATTTAGGATAGTAAAAAAAAAAAAAAAAAAAAAAAAAAAAAAAAAAAAAAGGCCATAGCCTAAATTCCCGACAATAGAATTAGTAAAATAAATTATGGTGATCCATTTTCACAGGATTGCACAGTTATTTAAATGTCAGTCTTTGAAGAATTGTAATGATATGGTAAAATGTTTAAGATAAAGCAAGTGAAAATCCAAGCTTAAAAACTGCATATGGAGTGTGACCTCAATCAAGTACAAAATACTACAGGTATATGTGTGTGTGCACACACACACTATGGGAAAGACTGAAGAAAGTGTCCAAAATTGTGGCTGTCTCTGATTGGTGAGATTGTGGGTGACTTTATTCTCTTTGTGTATTTCTCTATTTTGTCCATTTTTGGACAATGAAATGGATTCGGTTAAGAGTCACGATTTTTTGGGGCGCCTGGGTGGCGCAGTCGGTTAAGCGTCCGACTTCAGCCAGGTCACGATCTCGCGGTCCGTGAGTTCAAGCCCCACGTCGGGCTCTGGGCTGATGGCTCAGAGCCTGGAGCCTGTTTCCGATTCTGTGTCTCCCTCTCTCTCTGCCCCTCCCCCGTTCATGCTCTGTCTCTCTCTGTCCCAAAAATAAATAAACGTTGAAAAAAAAAAATTAAAAAAAAAAAAAAAAGAGTCACGATTTTTTTTTTTTTTTTTTTTTAAAAGAAAGTTTCTTCCTGAAGGTTTTCTTACGGGTCTTGTACATAGGCGTCCACTACTTCATAGTGAATTGGAACTGGGGTCTGCCTGTCAGGACAGCGCTGAGTTTTAGTCTGTGGAGGTAAACAAGAGGCTGGACGTAAGTGAAATCAAAGAGAAAATTGAACTTGCAATCAGAATAGTCAAGTTCTCACCCTGACTTTTCTCTCTTATGAGCTGAGAGCCCTGGGGAAACCATTAAGTATTCCCAAGTCCTCTCCTCATCAGGATCTCTTCAGAAGGGGTGGATCTGCCTGTGCCAGTTCTAGGCAAGGCTTTGAACCACTCCCATGCTTGTGTGGATGTTTCCATGGTGTTTGTTCTTCTTTGCAGTGTTTCGTTCTCATTCTTGTGCTGTCTCCAACGCTCCCCCCAAGGATAACTGCTCTGTGGAAAGGATCTAGTTCATTCTTTCAAACCCGTATTTATTAAATGCAAGGAGCATTGACTGGTAAATACTTAACCCATGGCCCTGCCTATGGATGGTTACATTTTCATGAGGAAGGGGAACAACTGTAAATCAAAGGATGGCTGTCTCTCCAGCAAACTGTGGAGTGGGGCTCTCTGACCCGTGTGGTAGAGCTCAAGGGAGGTCGGCTTTGTTCCATGTTGAGTCTTGGCCCTCTGCCTGTGAACAGGTATGTTTGTGGGGAGGACATGCATCCTCTCTAGGCCTTCATGGATTCTTCATGCATGCATCAGAAATAATAATACTTCCTTTAAGGAATATTGCGAAAAGTAAAACCACACAAGTGAAATGGACAAAGTGCAAGGCAGAAGTTGCCCACTAGAAGGGCATGGGCTAAAACTCATTGCAGATGGTTTTGTTGGGTTTGCTGAGTGGTTAGTTTTTATTTTTTAAAGACTGAACTTATCTGTACTTAAAGAGATTTTATGGGACTCCTGGGTGGCTCAGTTGGTTAAGCATCAGACTCTTGATCTTGGCTCAGGTCATGGTCTCACAGTTCATGAGTTTGAGTCCCATGTTGGGACAGTGTGGAGCCTGCTTGGTATTCTCTCTCTCTCTCTCTCTCTCTCTCTCTCTCTCTCTCTGCCCCTCCCCCACTCATGCTCGCTCACTCTCTCTCTCTTATTCAATAAATAAACTTTACAAAAAAATCAAGAGATTTCACATTTTGGAGTGTGGATTTTTTTTTTTTTTTTTTTTTTTTTTTGGCTGTACCCTGGAAGTCTGGCACCAGTCTGCTGGAGCTCAGTGGTAGCTGTTCATTGTCACAGGAGCCCATGCCTCAGCAGCCACCATATCCCAGCCATACTTCCATCCCTCCATAGCAGGAGGGGGAGTAATGTTGCAGGACTGGGGGCTTTGAAGGCAGAATGTCCTACCCTGAGTCTCTGCTCTACCATTTGCTTGTTATGTGTCTTTGGCCAACCTGGTAAACTTGCACAGCCTCAACTTTCTGGGGCCTCTCTTTCTTCATCTAAGTGGGATAATATTTGTATCTTCTTAGAGGATTGTGGCAAGGACTAAGTGAAAAAATGCATGTGAAACACTTAGAACAATGCATGGTGCACAGAGATGCTTGATGAGGTTTACCTGCTTGGTCTCTGAAGGCATTTGACTTACCAACTTCTGCTGGAAGATGTGAATCAAATAATATTGTGTCTATTACTTATCTACCTATCTATCCATCCTGTAATTTCTGTGCTATATGTTATTTTGTAGTTCTGCATGAAAAAGTAGGATTCTAAATAAATTTAAAACCTCTTCTTAAATATTCTTTTAGGTTACCTAGTCTATCCTTCCTTTTGGAGGATGTTATCTGCACTCTTTTCATGTTGGTGAGTTTTGCCATGCTATCCATTGATCTTGACCTCCTGTGAGTCTACATAACATGCTTTCATGCTTGATTTTATTCTATTGCTAGTTGTTGCCTGTCTTTTATCTTTAACCAGAGTATGAATTCTGTCATATTTTTCTGTTCCTGTATCCTGCATAATACCTAGCATAATAAATTGCTCATGGAATGCATGGCTGAAGTTATTGCTAGGAAAAGGTGAATAGCTCTCCTGAAGGCAGGCCTGGTGGCATCCAGGTTCTTACAGGACAAATTTTTCATTGTAACAACATTACCTGTCCCTTCATTCTTCCGTCTGTCTATCCTCAGCAAGCACTTATAGAGTGCCCACTCTGTCAGATTCTCAGCTGGGAGATTGATGCCTCAGATACTGAGGAAATGAAGGAAACATGCCTCATGGAAGAACATAAAAGACCAGGCATCCATGATGTGAAGTTTGCTAACCCAGACAATGACTTCTCATTCTGAGACGCTAGTGGGTAAGAGAATATAATCAATATTTCCAGGCTCAAGTGACATCAAATGTGTAGTTTTTCTGTCCTAGTCGTTTTTTCCCCTTGATTGTGCCTATTTTGTAACCACAGGCGCAAGCAACTTCTTACGTCTGTTGTAACAGCATTCATTATACACAGCTGACCTCCAAAGTCCATGAAACTGGGTTTGTCTGGAACTTTCTAAGGTAGTTACTTTTTTTTCTTTTTTTCCTTTCCTTTTTCTTTCTTTCTTTCTTTCTTTCTTTCTTTCTTTCTTTCTTTCTTTTTTTTCTTTCTTTCTTTCTTTCTTTCTTTTTCCTGTCTTTATTAATTTCTTCTTTTCTTTCTTTCTTTCTTGGTAGTTAACTTTCTAAAGAATTTATAGGTGGAATTTTTTTTTCTTCCCACAATTGAACCACAAAGCATGGACCTTTTGAGGGCTATGACTTGGTTGTTGGCTTCACCTTGCTCTAAAGTGGTTTCCATTTCTAAGTCACACTCATGTACTGAAAATTATAACAGTTCCTTGAGATTTGGACAGAATTGTTAGTTTGGGTCTTTTAAAATCAGGGTGGGACATGCCTCACCCATGTTTACTGGCCATTAACAGGAGGGTCAAGAGTGGGCCTGCCACATCCTCATTAGCCAAAAAGTCCTTTCTGTCACAGTTGGTGTCCAAGAGAGGGTCTTAATTCACTTTAAAAATAAGAAGGAAAGAAAATTACTTGCTTAAAGAGCGTCTTTTGATATTCTTATCATTTGAATGAGTCATATCTTTTTTCTTTTGACATTTATTCTCTTTGGTATTATCATGATGCTAATTCTAAAAAAGGAGAGAGATATTTTCCCTTTATAGTTTGAACAGGAAAGAATCTTATTGTAAAAAATACTGTATTCTCTTTTTCCTTTCTTTGTGTGTATAATTATTGAGGCTAAGGATATATTCAAATTATTTCAGAGGGTTTTAGTGAACTTACTAAAAGTTTAATGTGCTAAAAAATTCTACTCTTGGTAGGCTAAGAAGCTCTGTGTTAGTGTGGGTCACTTCTTTCTTTCTTTTTTTTTAGTTTATTTACTTTTGAGAGAGAGAGAGAGAGGGGGAGAGGGAGAGAGAGAGCAAAAGCAGGGGAGGGGCAGAGAGAGAGAGAGAGAGAGAGAATCTGAAGCAGAGAATCTGAAGCAGGCTCCAGACTCTGAGTTGTCAGCTCAGAGCCTGACATGGGGATCAAAACCACTAACTGTGAGATCACGACCTGAGCCCAAGTAGGATGCTTAACCGACTGAGCCACCCAGGCACCCCTCCTGTGGGTCACTTCTGTCCTTCGCCCCCTCTGTGCCTGGGGTACTCCCAGGTCTGCCTGTCAGGCTTTACAAGGTCACTGGAGAGAGGGGAAGGAGCACTCTGGGTAAGTTCATTGATTGCCCTTGTCCCCACCTTCATAATTCAAATGAACAAACAGATAGTAGTGTTCCATGGATGCCCATTGCCTTTTGTCTCTCTAGTACTTGTGCTCAGTATCATTTTTAATGTTTTGTTTTAAAGTAAAATTTTCATATTAACAAAGAAATTTGTGTTATTTTAGAAAAATCAGAACATATGAATAGACCAAAAGGGGAATAAAGGACAGTAATCTCACTTGCAAATAAAATCTGTGTGTATATACATGCATGCATGCATGTGTGTGTGGCAAGAGAGAGATAAAGATGGAGATAGAGATAGAAACAGAGAGAACTAGACTTTAATCTCTGCCTGTTCGGTTCACTGTTATCCTTCCAGCATCTAGAATAATGCTTGATACAGAGTAGGTGCTCAATAAATATTTGCAGAAGGAAAATAAATGGACCTTCAAAGTCTCCCTCCTCTAGGAAGTTCTCACACACCACCTGGAGAGACCTCCTTTTTCAGGTCTCACTAAACATACAGTCAAAACCACTTTCAATCACTTTTTCACTGTGCATACCTACCTCTTACCTCTACACACTGCCACGCTCATTGGAGTCTTGTCCATTCCTGGAGAAGTGTGCCATTAGCCTTTTAGTGTTTGTGTTTTAGTACCTTTACTCTCTTTGGAGAAAATGAGTTCTTTGTAATTTCAATTTTTTTTCTGTTTCAAGTTAGACTTTTGTTCCCATGTCCTATCTTAGTGAAAATTTTCATTTTCTGGTGTAATGTTCATTGTGTACTTTTGTAGGAAGGTGTTCCCTAACCCATGTAAATGATTTTTTTTTTTTTTTTTTTTTTTTTTTTTTTACTATCAAGAACTAGACAGTCTGTTCTAGGAAACTGCATGTTAAATTTCAGCAGAATTTGTCTGAATTGTGCCTTTTACCATTGCCAAAATCTGGGAGGGAAAAAAAAATAAAACAAAAACTAGTGAAATTTGATCCATAAAGCCAAGTAGAGGGCCTAGCATTATAGCAAGCCACTGCATAGATTGTCCCTTAGAGCAACATAAAGTGACCAAATATGGGCTCAAAATAGAACTATGGGGCTCTAGCTGGTTTGGACTGCTTGGAAGTCAGGGACCTTTGGTTACATTCTGGGCATCCTGGGTAGGAGTCATTGCCAATCCTCAAAGAAATAAGAGAGTAGTATTGGCTTTGGCTAAGACAAATGCCTAGGTGCAGCTGGGACAAGGCCCTATGGCTTTGTATTCATGGCCTCAGGAAGCTGAAGCTCTTATATGAGTGGCTTCCTAAACAGATGAGATATTGACCAACCAAGACAAATCAGTATCAGCTTATCAGTCAACTCATTTTCTTGGCTGTCTAGAAGGTTGTCTTAAGAAGATTTTATGGCTTTCTCTCGGATCAGTGGGAAAGAGAGCTCTTTGTGGTCCATTAACAATGTCTGTCAAGGGGATGGTAATAGGACTGGGACAGGTGGGCTGGCTGTTTGCCATCCTTGGCAGAGAAAGTAATTGTGCTCAAAAATGGTATTTTAAATGATCACCCTTGGAGAAATAAGTTATAAAGGGCCCTGTGACAGGATGACCATATGTTTGTTTTGTTTTGTTTTGTTTTGTTTTGTTTTGTTTTGTTTATCAAATTAGGATACTTTTGAGAGCGAAAGGCAGTGCTATTACCCTAGGAGTAAACTAGGACCTATGACACTTTGTTCATTGCAGATAACCCTCAAATGGAAAGATATTCCCTCCTGTATGCACTCACCCTGAATTTCAGGGGCTACTTGAGCAAGATCTCCCTCTCTACTGTGCTCTGTGCTATTTCCAGGGAGCCCTTAGGTTAGGGTGTGTTTGTCTGAACTCTCCAACCTGACAAAGAGTCCTATCTCAACACACTTGGTGTGCAGAGGGGCTCACAGTGAGAGCTCCAGAGCTTGGTGACTTTTCTGGTGATGCTGGCAGACTTCTAGGGCATGTTCAATGCTGGCTTCTGCTCCCCCTGATGGCAGAACCACCAAATCCATCTCCCAGGGTTGCCTTCCCACTCCCTGTGGTGTGAATAGCCATGCAACCCAAAAACTCAAGAAGCCTGCACCAAAGACATGCTGGCCATCATTCTGTACCCCAGAGCTGAGTGTTCACACCACAGCCTGCATGCCATGAATGAATGATGGTAGAAGTCTGTTTACTGAGCATGAGAGAGTTGGGATTCCTTAGGTATGTTACTTTTTTTCTTTATCAACAGTCTAGATCTTTTATTCCCAAGAAGGCCTCCCCTTCCTTAAGATTCCCATGAATAAATTTAGGTGGTGGGGGTCTGAATTTCAAATGATGCAGTGGGTGGCTGATTCTTGACTGCAGAGATTCCTTCTGGAAATGGCTGGTCAGCTCTATTCGTGGTAAGCTGGTTGACTTTGCTCAGACAAGCCACCTGGGAGAGCTAGCCCCATTTCCCAGAGTGAGAATCAAGCTATTTGATCAGACAAGTAAGGTCCTTGTCCTGCCACAACATCTTAATTTTTTTGCTTTGTTGCTGTTGTTTAGTTGCCAATATGACCTGAGTCAGAAGACTGGGATTTTAAACCTGACTTTGTCACAAATGATCGGTGTGACTGTGGACACATCACTTCCCCTCCCCCACCCCTTTCTTCCTCTGTGAAATGGATGGTGGACCAGATCAATGGCCATCAAACTGTTGTAGACATGGTTCCCCGTTTTCAAAACATAATATATATTCCTAACATACAGAACCAAAACTGCTCTGATTGAAGCCAAAATAAGGCCCAGAGTGCACAGGGCTTATGGTGCTTCCCCTTACTCCTGGCCTTGACCCTGGGGATATTCTTCACAGGGGGCTGTGGGTCTTTCTGACTCCTCCTGGCAGGAGAATCTGTGATGTTTCTCTCCTGTTGCCTGCCTTCTGGCCATCTTTCTGGGTACGCTGTTCCCTGCTTGTAGGCATCCCTGGCAGGGGGTGGGTGGGGAAATTAAAAGGAGATGAAATTTAAATCTCTCCACTTTGCTGCTCGTCAGCAGTTCTGATGACACGCTTGGTTAGGGTGGAGGTTGAAACCATAGACTTAAAGGTTTTAGGTTATCTGTGCATTGCAATTCTAGGTTTTACGTTATCTGTGCATGTAATTCCAGCGCCGCTGGGCTCTCTGCTCCAGGAATGTCTGCTGTGGGTTGCCTGTCCTATTCTGTGTCTCTCTCCAGCACTGCCTCTAAGACAGTGGTGCTCAGGCCTGGAATAGCATTTAGAATAACCGTGATCTTGGGAGGCACCAGCCCCTCAGCACTTAATGCAGTCCTAAGCAAGCAAGGTAGAAGTGACTTTGTTGACTCTGTTGTATACAGGGCCCTTCATTTATATTCTCTCTCTCTTTTTTAAGTTTGTTTATTTATTTTGAGAGGGACAGAGAGAAAGGGTGAGAGAGAATCACACACAGACTCTGTGCTGCCAGCATGGAGCCTGACGCAGGGCTCAAACCCATGAACTGTGAGATGGTGACCTGAACCTAAACCAAGAGTCGGATGCTTAACTGACCGAGCTACCCAGGCACCTCAATTTATTTTCTCTTTTTAACTCTTCCCACAACTCTGTGAAGTGGGGTTTACTGTTTTTTAGCTGTTCAGCTTTTCAGCTTTTCTGGCTCCTGGTGGAAATGAATACACCTTGAGTAGCAGGAGTGATGTTTTCTCCCTTGGCTTAGATCAGTGACACCTAGTAGGTCCACTTATGTTTGTTTCTTTTCCATGAGTAGAATAGGTGAGTGGATGAGAAAACGAAGCTCAGAGGGGTCTATCTCTGAGCTCTATCTCAATCATGTCTGGCTGATTCAAGAATGAAGAAGGCGACAGTGTGATTCCAACGTCATCATCTTGCTGCTCCCTGCATTCCCTTGAGTGTCCCTGGATTGCCCCACGGGCTTTCTCCACCCTCAGGATTCCCCAGACTTAGCTCCCGGGTTCCCCTTCTGGCAGAGGTTCTCAGCTGCATAAGAGTATAAGACTTACTTAGAAAATTGGCATCCTGCTCTGATGTCGTTTATCTTTAGGATTACGGGATTCTCAGCAGAGTGGTTCCCAAACCTGTTAGAGATACAGGACCTGGATCAGGATTTCTGGAGATGGAGTGCTGTCCAGCAGGTGATTTTTAAAGCGACCGGCTCTTGGAAACCATGGCAGCTCTTCCTGCTCTTCCTTTGCAGCTTCATCTTCGGCTGAAAGCTGCCCCCCTCCCCCACCCTACCCTGGAACTGACCATTAGGCTCACCTGGGCCAGTTTGCCCACTCCAGCCCCTGTTACCCCAGATCCCACTTCTATACTCCAGGCCCTGCTACCCTAGATCCCACCTCTATACTTTGGGTCATGGCTTTTCTCCCACCTGAAAAAGGCTTTCCTCCTGTCTGCCTTTATCTCTATTGCAGGTGGGCAGGTGGCTCTTGGAGCCCAGCTCATCCTCGCTTTGCCTCCCTCGGTTCAACCATTTCCTCCTTTTCTGAACTTTGCTGGCTCATGTGGGCAGGGCCCAACAGATTCGCCCCTAATTCTGTCATTCAGCAAATAGTGAGCAGTTGTGATGTGCCAAACACTTGTCCAGATGCAGGGGACACTACAGTGGACAAAGTAGACAAAGACCCTATCCCCATGGTCGCTGGTCCTGGTGTGTTGCTAGCCCTAGTGGTTGCTGGGCACTTGGGAGGCACTCGGTAAATATCTGAATGACCATGGCTGGAGTGAAGAGAGAGAGTAGGGTAGCAGATGAGGGGAAGAGGTGGTCAGGGGTAAGGTTATGCAGCCCTTGGAAAGCTCTGTGATGACTTCAGATTCTATTCCAAGTATAATGGGATGCTATTTGGTGCTCTGAGTAGAAGAGTGGAATGATAAACCTGACCTTCCCTCCCGTGTGGGGAATCAACTCTAGGGGATTAGGGCAGAAGCAAGGAGACCAGTGGGGAGGCTCTCACAGCAGTCCAGACCTAGGGTACTTGGGCTGAGATGATGACATTGGTGCTGAGAATGAGAAGAGTTTAGACTCAGGATGCATTCTGAGGGCAGAGACTGTGGGTTTTGAGGATGGATGCGATGGGAAATCAAATCTGAATTCCAAGGCTTTTTACTTAAGCAACTGGCTAGACAGATGATGCTAAACCCACATGACTACTAATTTTCTGCTTGTCAGTTTTCTTTTGATGAAGGCAGGGACCCTGCCACATACAGGGGCATCCCCCAGCAGGGGCCTGGGTCCCAGTTGGTGCTGTGCTAAATAACAGCCTCCACCAGCAGCTAGCACTGCCAATTGGTAATATAGAGCCTGAACCCGATTCTGTGGCATCAGCATCTGTGGGGGTGGTTTGGGTGTTCCTGTTGCAAAAGACTGTGAGGGTGGCCCCTCTGCATCATTCATTTGTCATCGGGGAGTTAAGATCCAACCTCTGTCTCTGCAGGAGTTGGGCTAAGGAAGGAGGTGGGAACAGAACCCAGAAGTTGAACAACCCAACTCCTCTGTTTCCAAGTTTATGCACATTTGGGGGAGGGTTACTCCTTGTTCCCTACACACTCCTGGTGCCTGGAGCCTTTGCAAATGCTCACCTTGTGCTTGCTGATCTCTCTTGCTTTCCTTCTTCACTTTTCAAAATACCACCCTTCCTGGAAGCCCATTCCAAATGCTGTTTCTTCCATGTAGCTCTTCCTGAAGTCCCAGCCAGATGTGGTTTCTGCCTCTTCTGAACCCCATAGTGGTTTATGCCTTTCTCATGACATCATATTCTCCAGGGTTTTGCCCAGTCTTTTGAGCTGGAATGCCCACAGTGAAGTGATGGGCCTTAATTATCTTTGAGTCCCTCCCCCAAGGCCCAGTGCGGTCTCTTGAACCCAGTAGACACTTGATAAATATCATTCAAATTAAAACTGACTTTCTTTATGACCGATAGTTTCAGCAGCTGCAGAATACTTGTCTCCTGAAGGAGATTTGGGATAGGAATCAATCAAATATCTAAGATATGTCAGATGGAGAACACAAATAAATGAAGTGGGACAAGTGGAAGAAAATTTTTGATAGAGATGCCATTGTAAGGATGATTCCACTCTTTTGTAACCCTTTATGAGATGATAGGATGCACAGGTTCTGTGTCAGAAGGCAGTGGATGGTTCTGGATAGTCATTGCCACAGCATTCCTGGATAGTCTGATTTGTCAAGAGAAGCTGCAAGTCCAGGCTTTTTACATGGAGAATCCTAATTTCTAGATGTTAGCCAGTGATTCCTCCCACCACCACCCGCCCCCCCTCCAGCCAGCACTGTAGGGAGAGCCTGGCTGCTAGCTCAGGACCTCTGATTTACATGTCAGGCTTTCCCCCTCTGAGTGAAGTAAGTAAATTTATTTTGAAATCTCCAGGAAATCTAGCTGCTGTTTGGTAAAAGGAGGATGTTTGCATTTTGTTTTTATTCTCTAGCATTTGCTTTCCATTGTTCTGCTTCTCTCTGAGTGGGAACCCCAGGGTTATGATTATTAATTTGTGCTTGAATCCCAGCTTCATGTGGCATAAGCGCTTCTGTAGCTTGCCTTGAACTCTGTGTAACGGGCTTTTTATTTTCCTCCAGGAGTGGTTTAAATGGAGGCTGCAGTCTTCTGCAAAGCATAATTGGTTTTAAATTGTAGGTTTAATAATAATGATGCTGGGCTTAATGCAGTACCTTTCAGCCTCTGCTGGCTGCCCTTGGCAACCAGTCACTCATCGACCTGCATGCTGTCCTCAGGAGGGGACAGCTGTTAGGGACTTGAGCCCCCCCCCCCCCCCCGCTCTGCCCCATCCTGATATGGGCCACAGGGATGAGGGGCTCCAATGTCCCCTGAAGCCATGGGCCACTGGAGGAAAGGGGGGCCTAGGGACATCCCTTTGTGCCAAGCCTGGGGGCTCTGAGGCTGGACTTTCAAGTCTCTAGGATGTCTTTTTTTTTTTTTTTTTCCTCTTTCTTCACCTTTGGGTCTCCCAGCAGCTTATTAGTAATTCTATTGGAAGAAGAGCAGAGGAACTCAAATTCCACAATTCGGCTTCTGTATGGATGGTTTAATTGGGAGGCTGTGTTAACTTAATTGGTTATCATCAGGCTTCTGCCTTCTTTCTGTATTTTAAGTAACTCGTTCTCATTTTCTCTTACCATGGCCAATAGCGCGTGCCTTTAAAAAATTAAATCTTGTACTTTGGTCTCTCCAAGTGAAAAGAGCTCTGGTTCCGCAGTCAGAGAGCCTGGATTCTGATTATGACTCTTTCTGGAATGATCTGAAGAGACTTAAACGGGATACTTACCTCTCCTGGCCTCATTTCTGCACTGGATAGATGAGTAGGTTAAATTACAAAATCGCTAGTCCCTTCCAGTGTTTGCAGTGGATGACTTAAGTGTTTCTGTGAAATGACACCAAACTCCTCCTTGAACAACATTTGGAGTGTTTCAAAAGTCAATAAAAATACCAATCTACATATGTTATACAACAGACTAACTGAGGCTTGGACAAGTGAGGGCTTGTTCAGCAAAAACTCAGCATTATGTTATAAAAAGCGCAGAGAAGGATGTTGGTGTTGTGTGATGTGGGGCATCCTGCTTGAAAATTACAGGCAGTGCAGTCAATGACAGGGTAGCGGCATCCACAGCCGCCCTTTGGAGGTTTCCCAGGCTCCACCCTCTGGACAAACCACAGACGTTCAGAACCTGTGGTCTAGTTCATCATCCATGACAAGCAACAACTCCTTATTTGTGTTGGGTTATGAACTGCCTCGTTTCGACTACCGTTTCTGGATGTTTTTGTTTTTGTTTTCATTGTAGATGGGAGCAAATTATGACATGAGAAGAATGAGTTGGGGTAGAAACAGAAATATTAAGCCTGAAGAAGTTTCTTTGGACTGGAAGTCTACAATGGCCATTTGACCAGCATTTTGGAGGAAGTGGTGCTCGCAGAGTTTGAAGGTAGCAAACATAGGTTACCCTGTTTTGTGCAAATGCCGCGTACAATGAAGCTGATCAGACAGCTGCATTCTGTTTCCCTCTTTCCTCTTATGAGCACTCTTGGCTCCCGAAGGCGCCAAGTGCATGCATCACTAGACTTTAGATGTTTCTCTCTCTCTCTCTCTCTCTCTCTCTCTCTCTCTCTCTCTCTCTGTCTCTCTCTCGTGCATCACCTCTAAGCGATGTGTTGTGTATTTTGCAGGGGAAAATGGACAACGGAAGTTAACAGATTTTATTCCTTCAGTGTAAACCTTCTTAAAAAGGACTGAACCTAATGTGAATGATAGCTTCTTTGGGAAGGGAAGCTGTGCCCCCCCCCCCCCCTTTTCAGAAACAATTTGCCAATCTCTCTGTGAAATGAAGTAGTAGCTTGTGAGTGGCAGATATTAGCAGTGGATAAGATAGCCTAAGCGGTCTGTGCAGTGAGGGAGAAGAGGGGGAAGACGGGCAGAACAGGCAGGAATACCCACTGCTCTTAAGAATTCAAAGTGGCAGGGCACTTGGGAGGCTCAGTCACTTCAGTGTCTGACTCTTGGTTTTGGCTCTGGTCATGATTTCATGGTTTGTGGGTTCAAGCCCTGCATAGGCCTCGACACTGACAGCCTGGAGCCTGCTTGGGATTCTCTCTGCCTCTCTCTCACTGACCCTCCTCAGCTCTCTCTCTCTCTCTCTCTCTTTCTCATTCAAAATAAATAATAAGTAAACTTAAAAAAAAATAATTTGAAGTGGCCATATACAACTGCCCATTTGGACTCCTTTTCTGAGAATTAGGGCCAAAATTTGGGGGCCTATGTATTAGCTACAGAAGACTGTTGTCTCCATGCTTCTTAAAAAGATTACTTAAAAAGGCTTTAGGGGTGCCTGGGTGGCTCAGTTGGTTAAGCATCCAACTTGGCTCAGGTCATGATCTCACGGTTGGTGGATTCGAGCTCCACGTCAGGCTCTGGCTGACAACTCAGAACCTGGAACCTGCTTTCGATTCTGTGTCTCCCTCTCTCTTTGCCCCTCCCCCACTTGCACACTCACACGCACTGTCTCTCAAAAATAAACAAACATTAAAAATAAATAAATAAAGCCTTGAGTATCAAAATGCTGGCCTCTCACGTGTTAATGACTATAATTTAGACCTCATAGGAATGGGACAGAGAAGAGTTCTGATGGGGAAAGACAAGGCCAGCAATAAAAGGAGATACGTGCAGGTCAAGCACTCTGGGGATAGGCGGCCGGGTGTTTTCGGGACCTGGTGTGCATCTGCGTGTGTCTGTGCAGAGCTCGAGGTCACGTGCTTTCTACCACTGACATAAGACATCTTTGAGAATGAGAACATTTCAGAATTTTTCTAAAGACCGGTTGTACACACTGAGAAAGGCTGTCAGCTCTCTGAGAGTAAGGACTGTTCCAGCTTGTTCATCACCACATCCCCAGCAACTACCCACCAATTTTATTATTTGTTACTATTTGGTGGATAATTAAGTAAAATGAAGAGAGAGAGGGGAGCTTGGGAAGACCTCACACTGGTGCTGACCAGCCATTCCCTCAGGGCCCACACGGGGTCCTGTGGCTGCTGCATGGCTTGTGGGGACACCTAGTGCTTGGTGGAGTAACATCTTCTTTGGATGCTTAAAGCCTAAAAATAGTGAAGCATAAAAATAGTTTATTGGATAGGGGCACCTGCGTGACTCAGTCGGTTGAGCATTTGACTCTTGATTTCAGCTCAGGTCATGATCCCAGGGTTATGGAACTGAGCCCCACGTTGGGCTCTGCACTGAGTGTGGAGCCTAATTGGGATTCTCTCTTGCACTCTCTTTCTGTCTCTCTCTGCCCCTCTTTCTCGCTCATGCTCGCTCGCTCTCTCTCAAAAATAATAAAATAAGGGTGCCTGAGTGGCTCAATCAGTTGAAGATTTGACTCTTGATTTTGGTTTAGGTCATGATCTCAAGCCCTTGTTGCGGGATTCATCCTGCTTAGGATTTTCTCTCTGCCCCTCCCCTGCTTGTGTGTGCCCTCTCTCTTGCTCTCAAATAAAGTTTACACTAAAAAAATAATAATAAAATAAAAAATTTAAAAACAATAATAATAATTTATTGTATAAAAGAATTTAAGTATATCAGGCACCCCAAGGAGTCAATGGGAGATCAAGACAAGAGGAGTCTGGGTGGACTGTGGGATGACAGCCAGGGTCTTTCACAGGGATGATCTAAGGGACACCAGTCTGGCCTAGCACCCGTGGCCCTGCCACACACCCCTGGATGTCCTCTTGCTGCTTCTGGCCTCTCAGTGCTGCCCACCTGCTGAGAGCTAGCTAAACTACTCATCTGTGCATCCTTCCTGAAGATCCACAGCCCAGGGTGAGAACACCCATGCCTCTGCTGGCTTGTGACCTTGGTCCTGGCTGTCCTCACTATAGGCTGGTGGGAGGTGGGGCACTGCTTTCCACGTGGGGGAGTCACTCCTTCCGAGTCAGTGGAGCACGGCCGCCAGGCTGGGTGCAGAGGAAAAGACACAGCGTCCCCCGGGAGCAAGAGTTAGAAGGACCCTCAATTCAATGAGTAATCCAGTTAGTTAAGCAAATATAAAGAAAGGGAGGAAAAGCACCACCGAGTATGTACATCTTAGAATTTTATTTCATATCAAGTCAGCGTCATCAAGAGCCAACACGTTGCAATGTATTAAGAATATGTTAATGGTGGTTCCCAGAGGCTAACAGCTTATTGGCTGACGGGACACTCAGCACACACTTGAGGACAAGTCTCAAAGGGGAAGAGAATGGTCAAGGTGGTTTTGCTATCAGTTGAATCCAACTGGAACATCAGAGCCAGTGTGTGTAGGCTGTGATTCACCGCCTAGGAGGTCAGCTCTGACTCGGCTCCTCCCCTTCCCACGCCGCTACCAGCTGCACTGGGCTGTTGTCCTGTGGGCCCCGCGTCAGAAGGAGTCAGCCCAACCTCATGCCTATAAAGTGCTCCAGCTCCTGAGGTGAATTCACTCTTGTTTTTATTACTCTGTTAATTCCAGCTCCTGTCTGTCCGTCTAACTCATTCCACGTGTCTGGTCCCTTCTGCCCACAGCAGTTACTGTGCAGACCAGGGGCTCGTCAGTTTTGTGAGTCTTTTTTCTTTCTTCATTTTTTCTTTTTAACATTTATTTATTTTTGAGAGACAGAGAGAGACAGAGCATAAGCAGGGGAGGGGCAGAGAGAGGGGGAGACACAGAATCCGAAGCAGGCTCCAGGCTCTGAGCTGTCAGCACAGAGCCCAACGCAGGGCTTGCACTTGGGAACCACGAGATCATGACCTGAGCCGGAGTCGGTGGCTTAACAGACTGAGCCACCCAGGCATCCCAGTTTTGTGAGTCTTGTCCGTCATTCTGCTGGCAGCTCTGTCCAGGAGCCCTTTGAGTTCTCAGGTGCCTTTCAAGAGGTGCCTCTTCCTGCTCCTGACCACACTGGATTCTCAACTTTTTGAGGACCTAGACCTTGACCCGTTTGTATTTTTTTTTTATTTTTTTCTTTAACATTTATTTATTATTGAGAGACAGAGAGACACAGAGCATGAGCAGGGGAGGGACAGAAAGAGAGGGAGACACAGAATCTGAAGTAGACTCCAGGCTCTGAGCTGTCAGCACAGAGCCCGACGTGGGGCTTGAACTCACAAACTGTGAGATCATGACCTGAGCTGAAGTCGGTCGCTTAACCAACTGAGCCACCCAGGTGTTCCCACCTGTTTGTATTTTTTAAAATTTATTTTTATTGAAGTATAAGTGACATACAATATATATATTAATTTCAGGTGTACAGCATAGTGATTTAGTATTTGAACATATTGTGAAAGGGTCACCACCATGAGACTAGTTAGCATCCCTCACCAGATACAGTTACAAATTTTTTTCTTGTGATTTTTTGTTGTTGTTCAAAAAGGTGATTTTATTAAAGCGTGGAAACAGGACCCATGGGCAGGAAGATCTGCCCCAGAACCTTGAGGAGAGACTGATTATATACTCAGGAGTTGGAGAACTTTTTAAGATTTACTCTTAGCTTTCAAATATGCAATAGAGTGTTATTAACTAGAGTCACTGTGCTGTACATTATGTCCCCATGACTTACTTATTTAATAACTGGAAGTTTGTACCTTTTGACTCCTTTCACCTATTTCACCTACCCCCAAATCCCCTACTCCTGGCAACCACCAGTCTGTTCTATGTATGTATGCATTTTTTTTTATTTGTTTGTTCTTAGATTCCACATATAAGAGTGATCATATGGAATTTCTCTTTCTCTGTCTGACTTATTTCATTTCATTTAGCATAATGCCCTCAGGGTCCATCTGTGTTCTTGCAAATGGCAGAATTTCATTCCTTTTTTTTTTTCATGTTTGTTTATTTTGAGAAAGAGTGTGTGCACGTAAGCAGGGAAGGGGCGGAGAGAGAAGGAGAGAAAGAATCCTAAGCAGGTTCTGCTCTGTCAGTGCAGGACCCAATGCAGGGCTCAGGTTCTGAAAGGGCTGAGTACTATTTCGTTGTATATACACACCACATTTACTTTACCCATTCATCCACTGATGGACATTTAGATTGTTTCCATATCATGGCTATTGTAAATAATGCTGCAGTGAAGATGCAGGTGTATGTATCTTTTCAGTTACTGTTTTTATTTTCTTTGGATGAATATCCAGAATTGGAATTGTTGGATCTTATGATACTTCTATTTTAAATTTTTTGAGAAACTTTTATACTGTTTTTCAGAGTGGGTGCACCGACTTAGATTTCTACCGACAGTGCACAAGGATTCTCTTTTCTTCACACCCTCTCTAATACTTGTTATTTCTTGTCTCTTTGGAAAAAGCCATTCTGACAGGTGTGAGATGTTATCTCATTGTGGCTTTGCATTGTATGTCTCTGATGGGGGTACCTGGCTGGCTCACTCGGTAGAGCATGCTACTTTAATCTCAGGGTCATGAGTTCAAGTGCCATGTTGGGTATGGAGCCTACCTTAAAAATATATATATATCTTAGATATAGATATAGATATAGATCTATATATATATCTGGTGACTAGTGATGTTGAGCATCTTTTAATGTATCTGTGTCTTCTTTGGAAAAATGTCTTTTTAGATTTGCCCATTTCTTAATTGGATTTTTAAAAATAGCTTTAAAAATTTTTATTTTTTTTGGTATTAAGTTCTATGAGTTCTTTATATATTTTTGATATTAACTCCTTATCAGATGTATGATTTGCAGATATTTTCTCTCATCCAATAAGTTATCTTTTCATTTTGTTGCTGGTTTCCTTTGATGTGCAGAAGCTTTTTAGCTTGATGTAGTCCTTCTTGTTTGTCTTTGCTTTTGGTGTCAAATCCAAAAAATCACTACCAATACCAAGGTCAAGTTGCTTACTGCTTATATTTCCTTCTTGGATGGTTTCAGGTCTTATATTCAGGTCTTTAATCTATTTTGAATTAATTTTTGTGTGTGGTATGAGATAGTAGCCCAGTTTCAATATTGTGTTGCTGTCCATTTTCTCAACAGCATTTATTGAAGAGACTATCTTTTCCCCGTTGTATATTCTTGGCTCCTTTGTCATGAATTAATTGACAATGTATGTGTGGGTTTATTTCTGGGTTCTCTGTTCTGTTCCACTGATCTACTTGTCTGTTCTTATGCCAGTACCACACTGTTTTGATTGTTATACGTTTGTAATATAGTTTGAAATCAGGGAGTGTGATTCCTCCAGCTTTGTTCTCCTTTCTCAAGATTGCTTTGGCTACTCAGACTAGCCAAAGTACTTAGAGTACTTAGTACTTAGAGTTGTTTGTTCTGTGTCTGTGAAAAATACCATTGGAATTTTTTTAAGTTTATTTATTTATTTTGAGAGAAAGCATGAATGGGGAGGAGCAGAGAGAGAGGGAGAGATTCCCAACCATGCTCCATGCTCATTGTGGATACTGATGCAGGGCTCTGTCTCACTACCAAGAGATCATGACCTGAGCCAAAATCAAGAGTCAGATGCTTAATCACCTGAGCCACTTAGGTGCCCTGCCATTGGAATTTTGATAGAGATTTATTGAATTTGTAGATTGCTTGGGTAGTATGGACATCTTATCAATATTGATTCTTCCAGTCCATGAGCACAGAATGTCTTTTCTTTTTTTATGTATTTTATTTTTTTTATTTTAGAGAGAGCACACAAGTCAGGAAGAGGGGCAGAGGGAGGGAGGGAAGGAGAGAGAGAAACAGAGAGAGAGAGAGAGAGAGAGAGAGAGAATCCCAAGCAGACTCTACACTCAGTGCAGAGCCCAACGTGGGGCTTGATCCCATGACCCTGGGAACATGACCTGAGCCAAAATCAAGAGTCGGATACTCAACCGACTGAGCCACGCAGGCACCCACAGCTTTTCCTTTATTTGTGTCTTCTTCAGTTTATTTCATCAATGCCAAATACTTTTCAGTGTGCAAGTCTTTCACTTCCTTGATTAAATATATTCCTTGATATTTTATTCTTGTGATGCAATTATAAATGGGATTATTTTTCAAATTTCTTTTTCTGATAGTTTGTTACTAGTAGATAGAAATACAACAGATTTCTGCATATTGATTTTGTATCCTGCAGCTTTACTCAATTTATTTACTAATTCTGACAGTCTTTATTTAGGGCTTTCTATGTATAGTATCATGTCATCTGCAAATAGTTGACAGTTTTACTTTTTTTTTTTTTTTTTATTTAGCCAATTTGGATACCTTTTATTTCTTTTTCTTGCCTGATTGCTATGGCTAGGGACTCTAATACTGTGTTTAATAAAAGTGGTATCAGAGAGCATCCTTGTCTTGTTTCTGATCTAAGAGGAAACACTTATAGATTTCACCATTAAAACACTGATGTTAGCTGCAGGCTTGCTATTTATGGCTTTTATTATGTTGAGGCACATTCCCTCTATATACACTTTGTTGAGAGTTTTTATCATAAATGGTTGTTAAATTCTGTCAAATGTTTTTTTCTGCATCTATTGAGATGATCATATGTGATTTTTACCCTTTATTTTGTTAATGTAGTGTATCACCTTGATTGATTTGTGGATGTAGAATCACCCTTGCATTCCTGGAATAAATCCCACTTAATCCCACTTGATGATTCTTTTAATGTATTGTTGAATTTGGTCTGCTAATATTTTGGTGAGGATTTTTGCATCTATGTTCACCAAGGATTGGCCTATAATT
This sequence comes from Felis catus, assembly GCF_018350175.1. Classification (NCBI taxonomy): domain Eukaryota; kingdom Metazoa; phylum Chordata; class Mammalia; order Carnivora; family Felidae; genus Felis; species Felis catus. Next base: position 213,715,276 of record NC_058368.1, on the reverse strand, counting down.
TTCTTCTCTTGTAGTGTCTGTCTGGTTTTAGTATCAGGATAATGCTTGCCTGGTAAAATAAGTTTGGAAGTGTTCCCTCCTCTTCTGTTTTTTGGAAGAGTTCAAGAAGGATTGGTATTAATTCTTCTTTGAATGTTTGATAGAATTCACCAGTGAAGCTATTTGGTCACGGACTTATGTCTATGGGGAGTTTTAAAACTAGTGATTCAATCACCTTACTAATAATTGGTCTGTTTAGATTTTCTATTTCATCATGATTCAGTCTCAAAAGATTGCATGTTTCTAGGAATTTATGTTTCTTCTAGGTTGTCCAATTTGTTGCATATCATTTTTCCTAGTGATCTCATCTATTTCTCTGGTATCAGTGGTAATGCCTTCTTTCTGTTTTGCTTATCCTTTCAAAGAACCAGCTGTTGATTTCCTTAATCCTTTGTATTGTTTGTTTAGTCTCTATTTCATTAATTTCTGCTCATTATCTGTTTTATTTTCTTCCCTCTACTACTTTGGGCTTCATTTGTTCTTCTATTTCTAGTTCCTTGAGGTGAAAAGTTAGGTTATTTGAGATTTTTCTTGTTTTTTGAGGTAGGCATTTATTGCTATGAACTTTCCTCTTAAAAGTCCTTTACCTGCATCCCATAAGTTTTGGTATGTTGCATTTCCATTTCCATTAGTCTTGAGGGTTTTTTTCTTTTTTTAAATTTTGCTTTTGATTTCTTATTGACCCATTGGTTGTTTAGTGACATTGGTTGTTTAGTGACCCATTGGTTGTTTAGTCTCCCCTTATTTTCCAGTGAATTTTAAATTTTATTTTTGTAATTGATTTCTAGTTTCATACCATTTGGTCAGAAAAGATGCTTGCTATGATTTCAGTCTTAAAATTTTTTAAGGCTGTTTTCTGGCCTATGTGTTATCTCTACTGGAGAATGTTCCACTTGCACTTGAGAAGAATGTGTTTGTGTTATTTTTGGATGGAATGTTATGTGTATATCTGTTAAGTCATCTGATATAATGTGTTATTTAAAACTGATGTTTTATTACTGATTTTCTATCTGCATAATTTATCCATTGATGTAAATGAGGTGTTAAAGTCCCCTACTATTATTGTATTATTGTCTATTTCTCCCATTAGATCTATTAATATTTGCTTTATATAGTTAGGTGCCTCTATGTTGTGTGCATAAATATTACTAATGTTGTATCTCTTGTTTGACCTCTGTATCAATATATAATTCCCTTCTTTGTCTCTTATTTCAGTTGTTTTAAAGTCTATTTTATCTGATATGAATATAGTTACCCCAGCTTTCTTTTGGTTTCCATTTGCATGGAATATCTTTTTCCATCCTTCACTATTAGACTGTATGTGTCCTTATATCTGAAGTAAATTTCCTATAGGCAACATATCATGGGTCTTATTTTTTATTCACTCAGACAGTCTGTATCTTTTGGAGAATTTAGTACATTTAAATTTAAGGCAGTTATTGATAGGTATGTACTAATTACCATTTTGTTCATTGTTTTTTGGCCATTTTGTAGCTCCTGTGTTTCTTCTTTTCTTACTCTCTTCCTTTGAGGTTTGATGACTTTTCTTAGTGATATGTTTAGATTCTTTTCTCATTATTTTTTGTTTATCTACTATAGGGTTTTGCTTGTTGGTTACCATAAAGCTTACATATAGTCTATTTTAAGTTGGTAGCAACTTAAGTTTGAATACATTCTTTTTTTTTTAATGTTTATTTATTTTGAGAGAGAGAGGCAGAGAATCCCAAGCAGGCTTCATGCTGTCAGCACAGAGTCTGATGTGGATCTTAATCTCATGAACCGTGAGATCATGACCTTAGCCAAAATCAAGAGTCAGATGCTTAACCAGCTGAGCCACCCAGGCACCCCTTAAGTTTGAATACATTCTAAAGCTCTGTATCTTTACTCTCCCCCTCACATGTTTTATGTTTTTGATATTAAATTTTTCATATTTTTATAATCATTGTAGTTACAGCTATTTTTACTACTTTTGTCTTTTAACCTTCATACCAGCTTTATGAGTGATTAACCCACTACCTTTACTATATATTTACCTTTATCAGTGAGATTTACACTTTCATATGTGTTTTTGTTACTAATTGGCACCTTTTCTTTTCAGCTTAAAGAAATCCCTTTAGGGGCACATGGGTGGCTCAGTTGGTTAAGGGTCTGACTTTAGCTCAGGTCATGATCTCGTGATTCATGGGTCTGAGCCCTGCGTCAGGCTCTGTGCTGACAGCTCAGAGCCTGGAGCCTGCTTCAGATTCTGTGTCTCCCTCTCTCTCTGCCCCTCCCCTGCTCACACTCTGTCTCTTTCTCTCAGTAAGTGAATAAACATTAAAAAAAAAAAATCAGGAAAAAAAAAAGAAATCCCTTTAGCATTTCTTATAAGGCTGGTTTAGTGACGATGAACTCCTGTAGCTTTTGTTTGTCTGGAAGACTATCTCTTTGTCAGGTAGAGTATTATTGGTTGGATTTTTTTTTTTTTTTTATTCCAGCACTTTGAATATATCATGCCCCTCCCTTCTGGCCTGCAGAGTTTCTGCTGAAAACCCTGTTGTCTTATCTGGTTCACATATATGTAACAAATTGTTTTTCTCTTGCTGCTTTTAAGAATCTCTCCTTGTCTTGGGATGCCTGGTGGTTCAGTCAGTTAAGCATCTGACTTCAGCTCAGGTCATGATATCATGGTCTGTGGATTTGAGCCCTGCATTAGCCTCTGTGCTGACAGCGCAGAGCCTGTTTGGGATTCTCTCACTCTCCCCCTCTCTCTTTCCCTCCCTGACTCATGCTTTCTCTCTCTCAAAAATAAATAACAAACTTAAAAAAAAAAAGAATCTCTCCTTGTCTTTAACTTTTGACATTTTAACTATAATGTGTATTGAGTCTCTTTGGGTTCATCTTATTTGAAACTCTCTGGATCTGTTTATCTGTTTTTTTCCAAGGTTAGGGAAGTTTTCAGCCATTATTTATTCAAATAAGTTTTCTGCCCCTTTCTCTGTCTTTTCATTTTCTGGGACTTCTATAATGTGAATGTCAGTTCACTTGATATTGTCCAATAAGTCCCTTAAGGTATCTTCATGTTTTTTCATTACCTTTTTTTTTTTTTTCCTGCTCTGATCGTGTGAGTTCTTCTGCCCTGTCTTCAAGTTTACTGATATTTTCCTCTGCTTCATCTAGTCTATCAAACCCCTGTAGTGTATTTTTTAGTTTAGTTGTTGTATCCTTCAGTTCTATGACTTCTTTTTCAAATTTTTAAATATTTTCTTTGTTGAAGTTCTCACTGTATTCATTCATTCTTCTGAGTTTGTGAACATCTTTGTGACCATTATTTTGAACTCTTTATCAGGTAAGTTATTTATCTCTGTTTCATTAAGGGTTTTTGTTTTGTTTTGTTTTAGCAGCAGGCAAAAGTTTATTAGAATATAAGATTAGAAAAGAAGAATAGTAGGAAAGCTCTCTTTACAGAGAGGGTATATTAAAAAATGAATGCCCCTCATTAAGGTTTTTTCTCTGAGGTTTTATCTTGTTCTTTCATTTGTAACATATTCCTCTTCTTCATTTTGCTTGACTCTTTGTGTTGGTTTCTATGCATGAGATGAAACAGCTACTTCTCTGAGTCTTAAAAGGTTGGCTTTGTGTAAGAAATGAACCTTATTATTCAACCCTGCCCTAACTCTTGGTTGTCTATCAAACCTTTGTGAGCATCCAAGTAGCGTATTTTGTTTTACATAGTTCCCAATATTTGAGATTGTGCCAAGACCAGTCAGTGTCCCAAAGTGGATTTCAGTCAACACCTACATTCAGGCTGATTAGAAGCCAGACCATCAGACAATAACTTTTAAAAAATGCAAATATATATGGTCCCATAAGACTGCAAGTGTAAGTCCCAGAGCAGGTGACCTGAAGGTACCTCTGTGCAGCAGTCACAAAACTGTGGCTCTAGGTGAGTGTACAGGTGTTTTGTTTTGTTTTTTGTGAAATGCTGGGGAGCTACAGCGATTCAGAGGGAGAGCACATAGATGGTGGACAGTCCCTGAGAATACCTCTGTCATCTCTAATGTGTGTGAAACCTAAAGCCTGTCCTTAAGACCAAAACTCCAGGACTAGCAAGTAGACCTCTTTCACAGAAAGGCTGGGAGTGTATTTCAGTCTGCTGTCTGTGCAGTGCTCTGGAGTGGTTGGCCGCCCAGAGTGGTCTCACCAATTGTCAGTTCCCTGGGTCCCAGGAACACAAGCCCCTCTGGCTGCAAAAGTCAGGCAATCAGGGAGCCCCTGGGTGGCAGCCACAAAAACTGGATCCCCAGATGTAAAACTTGGGTCATCAGACATAGGTAGAACCTCCTCTCTGGGAGATACTGGTGCTCTGAAGTACAGCAGAGGACCAGTGCATAGACAGCACTTGCCAAAAAAAGGGAAAAGAAGAAAAGGAGAAAAAGAGAAGAAAAAGGAAAAAAGGTGGGGAAGAGGTGTGTGTGGACAAGATGGCACCTGCTGGCTTTGGCAAGACAGGGAGAGTGTGGAGGATGGTGTCCACCAGCCTCTGTTCCTAGAGAGGATCCCAGCAAGCTCCCTGCCCCTCAGACCAACACTTTACAATTATGAAATGAGTTCTTTCACACAAAGTCTAGGAGCTTTTCAAAGGGCTGCTTTTACACAGAACCCTGGGATGGGTGAGTCTGTGCACTAGCTTGTAAGGAGCCATGCCTCAGATCACCACAGCTCTATGGGTCTTGTAAACATGAGCCCCATTGGACTTAAAAGCTAGATGTTTGGTGGGCTTCTCTCTCAGGTGCTGGTCTTAAAAGTTTGGGTGACTAATGTGGGTCACAAACCCTTTCCTCCCCAGCTCTTTTGAGTTCACTCCCACTGGGGGTGGGGTTTACGGCAAGATCATGTTTCATCCTTTCCTACCTGTTTTTTTGTGACTTGCCTGATGTGAAGGAGTTGTCGCTCTGCTAGCTTTTAGGGTCCCACCCCCCCCCCCCCCCCCCGCCAGGAAATTGTTCCATATATAGCCATAGATTTGGTGCGTCCATGGGAAGAGATGAGTTCAGGATCTTCTGTCACTATCTCAAACCAGAACCTGCAACTTGTTCATATTTTATACCTTCTCTGAGCCTGACACTTAGCAAGAGCTCAACAAATTTTGTTCAATGAACAGTTCAAAGCACTTGGAAGACTACCTGCCTTAAGCCATGCTCAGCCACCCCAGGAAGAGCAGCACCTGAAAGTCTTCCCAGGAGAGATGGAGTTGGAGTCAGGCAACCCTTTCAGCCCAGGGAGGTGCTACGTGAAGGGAAGCCCCAGAGCTTAGCAGATGTGTGGAGCCAGGAAACTGACTGTGGAGGAGAGGGCCCGGGCTCTGGCCTGGGGGTGCCGCATGCATTGGGGTTAGCCTCAGTGTGCTTGCACAGCTCCTGGGCTGGAGAAGTCTAAAAGGGGAGGAGGAACATGATGGCAGGGTGATGGGCAGTGGAGGATTTACTTTCCTCACACGTGGACCCTGGAATGGTCTCCTGATACAATCCCGTGATCAATTGTCATCTTGAAGTAGGAGGGGACCTTAGGGACCTTAAATCCTCTAATTATGAGTTTTCCAAAATGTGTGACTTGGATAAATCTTCCTCTCTCCCTCCTTCCCTCTTTTCCCTTCTTTCTTCCACCTACTTTCCTTTCTTCCTTCCTCCCTCTTTCCCTTCCCCCACTCCCTTCCTCTCTTCTCTTAACATACCCCCCATCTTCTTACCCCAGGTGGGTAAAGGTGTCCACTTTAGAATCTACCCATCTCCTCCTGAAGTATGGAAAGCATATGGCATCTGCCTTAAAAGAAAAATGGTAGAGTAATAAAATGTCAGAGAAAGAATTCTGCTCTTCCCAATAGCCTCCCACCTCTCCCGCCCTGTGTGTTCCCTTGTTACAGTATGTTCCTGGTCTTGCTTGACTGTGTTCCCCATTCCTTCCTCCTCCTCCTCCTCCTCCTTCACAAGCTCTCTCCCTCTCTGAGCCATTAGCTTTGCTCCAACTCTAATTCTAACCGTATTAGCAAGACTCTTTCAACCCACGAGCACTGAGCCCCCATACCAGCACTTCTAATCATCAGCCCCCACCTCTCTTTGTCTGTGCCCACCCACTCCCCCACCTTCTTACTCTATCATTTCCATCATTATTCTGTTGTTATTTCTAGGTGCCTGGGAGGGAACAGTGTAAGCTAACTGCTTTAAAATCAGTGTGTATTGAGACCACCCTACTCATAACCACAGTGTTTTTTAAAAGGATGCATTTGAACAGCTGTTACTGCATGCACATCAGGCTCTTTCAGGAGGCTTCAGGGTGAACCAAGCTTCCTACTGTGAAATAAAAAGATCAGTTCTTTATCCTTCACCCAAAACTTTTAGTTTAGCCTGATTGGTTGGCCTTCTTGTCGAAGTCAAACATGTGGTCCATGGAATGTTGTTGAGAACATCTTTAAAAAGTTGGGGGGTGGGGTTGGTGGGGAATGAGTATGGTTTTGGGAAAACATAGTTAAACAAACCTAAAGTCTCTGTACCAGGGACTTCTCAGAAGTATTAATGGGTTAAGTTTGATGAAGACAGGGACTGTGTCTTTTAAAAATTTTTTTTTTCAACGTTTATTTATTTTTGGGACAGAGAGAGACAGAGCATGAATGGGGGAGGGGCAGAGAGAGAGGGAGACACAGAATCAGAAACAGGCTCCAGGCTCTGAGCCATCAGCCCAGAGCCCGACGTGGGGCTCGAACTCACGGACCGCGAGATCGTGACCTGGCTGAAGTCGGACGCTTAACCGACTGCGCCACCCAGGCGCCCCAGGGACTGTGTCTTTATTGTTCATTCCAATACCTAAAAATAAAAGATGATTAACAAAAGAATAAATGCATTATAAATTTCCAAGAAAGGATATGGTTTATGGTGTTTTTTAATCTTGGGATTCTACATTTGCAGAACTCCCAGAAGAGGCTTGAGGGCATCCTGCTTTAGGGGAGGCAGGCAAGAGGAATGGGGGGAGAGTGGGTTTTGGCATCTCCTTTAGGAAGCCAACCAAGAGTGGAGGAGGATTGCCCTTAATGGATAAGGTAGCCATTGGGTTGGTGGCCTTTGTGTTGAACTCAGGTACAAATGCATTAAAACATACTTACTGAGGGGCGCCTGGGTGGCTCAGTTGGTTAAGTGTCGAACTTCGGCCTGGTCATGATCTAGCTGTTCCCAAGTTCTAGCCCCGTGTCACACTCTGTGCTGACAGCTCAGAGCCTGGAGCCTGTTTCAGTATCTGTATCTCCTTCTCTTTCTCTGCCCCTCCCCCACTCATGCTCTGTCTGTCTCTCTCTCAAAAATAAATACACATTAAAAAAATCTTTTGAAAATTAAAAAAAAAAAACTTATTTACTGAGCATTTGGAATGTACTCAGCATGATTCTTAGGAAGTGTGCGGGCAACATGCTAGGTGCTTGAACAGTAAACCAAACTCGGTTCCTGGCGTGAAGCAACTTCAGGAGCTTCCTTGAAACAAGCCTAGAGGAATAATCAAAGAATAGTACGAGACAATATATAATTGTGAGGTCAGAAGTACAATGCCAATAGTAAATGCTATGAACGGTTTAAAAAGTGGGAAAATGGACATACCTGGGGTTATCATGAAGACATTTGGGAGAAAGTGGGAGTAGAGATGGATGTCAAGGAATGGGATGGGTATGGATTATAGAAAAAAAAGAATAGAAACATCCCAAGGGATCCCATGGGATCTTTGTTTTGTATACTCATGTATCTACTCCACTGGTAGGGCAAGCAATAGTGGAGAGGGGGGATATGGTAGGGTGCTGCTGTTTAGGAGCCATAGGGTGGTAAGGTGGGGCCAACTTAAAGAGAGTCCTGAATACCAGGATGGAAAATTGAAATGTGATATAGGTTCTTAATTTAGGGAGATAAGATGGGGTAGCAACCACAAGGAAAGGCAATCAAAATGGGAAAATGGCAGTAGCAGCAGTGTTTTAGTCTAGGATATGAGCTTGGCAACTACCTACCAGATTAGAGAAGAGAAAGAAAAAAAAAATATCTAAGAGATGATCCAAAGCAAAGAATAAAGTTTGGGAGGTAAAGTAGAAGAAAGTAAAGACATCACCAAGAATTTGAATAATTAGGAGAATGTTGGTATCCTTGGAGAAAAGGAGGAGGCGTTTCTAAAATTTCAGATTTTGGTGTAGTCTTAGACATGTTAGGTTGGAAGATATGGCAGAGCACCCCACTAGAGATGTCATAAAAATAGTTGGAAATATTATTTTGAAATTTGCATTAGAAGTCGCAGTGAGGAAAACAAGAGAGCTAAGGGCTCAAGACTGCTCCTCCTGCATTCCCCCACCTGATCACCACGTAGGGACAGTTTGTTGCACGGGAGGGATGCTGGAGTCCACAGCTCTGAGAAGGCTAGAGGGCTAAGTTTGTGGACAAGTTGGAATTTATAATGGATAGTTGATGCAGACATTAAAGAATCAGGGGTAAAAGCCAAAGAGACCTTATAGCAACTTTCTGAATCAGAGTCTCTGGGAGTTTGGATATCTAGATTAAAAACAGGCATCTGATGGGATTCTATGTACACAATGCCTTGAAGACCTTTCTTTTTGCTGACCAAATCTCATGCCAGTCAGTTAAATATTATAAGAAAAAATTCTACTTAAATATTAACAGTCCACTAGTTGATGCATACTGGCTTAATATGCAGTTTCTTACTTTCCAGAGGTGGTTGAAATTAGTTAACTCATTCAAAATTTTTAATGGCACCAACAGATAACTGAGAAGTTCTGAGCAGTTATGTTGAGACATCGTGGCTAATTAATATTCAGACAGAGCTTCCAGAAAGCTGTCGTGCAACTTGATTGTTTTTAACTTTTAAAGTCATGAGCAGAATTACAAAATAGACTGTATATATATTTTAAAGACCAGATTGCTTCAGCAGCAGTAATGTTAGGCTGAAGTGACCACATTCTCTGGTTGTACATTGGGATGAGACATGGGTGGAAAACCCTAATGGGAGTGTACTGAGGCCAGGGCCAGACTGGGAACCTAACATTTGGAAATCACTGGCACCACATCCAGACTAGATCGAGCACAGGCCACACGCAAAAGTCAGAAGTGAACAGCAGCAGACACAAAGACAAAGGCAGGGTGCAGGCGGTAGGGCAGGCATATAACTGACCAAGACTAATTCTTTGGTGTGTGCATGTGGTAAAATACACGAAGCATAAAATTACCATTTGAATCATTGTAAAGTGTACAATTCGGCAGCATTAAGTACACTCACAATGTCGTGCAACTGTTACCACGATCTAATTCCAGGGTTTTTTCATCATCCCCAAAAGAAACTCCATACCCATTGAGCAGTCCTTCCCTGTTTTCCCTCCTTCTAACTCTTGGCAACCACTAATTTCCTTTCTGTCTCTATGGATTTGCCTGTTCTGGATATTTCATATCAGTGGAATCACAATACACGTGTGGCCTTTTGTAACTGACTTTTCACTTTGCATTATAGTTTTGGAATTCATACGCGTTGTAGTAGGTATCGGTAGTACGTCATTCCTTTTTATGGTTGGGTAATATTCCATTGTATGGATATACTGATTTTGTTTATTCATTCATTAGTTGGTAGACATTCAGATTGTTTCCACCTGTTGGCTATTGTGAACAGTGCTGCTGTGAACGTTTGTGTGCAAGTTCTGTTTACACACGTTTTCATTTCTTTGGAGTTATATACCTAGGATGGGAATTACTGAATCATATGTTAATTCTGTGTATAACTTCTTGAGGAATTGCCAAACTTTTCCACAGCAGCTGTACCATTTTACATACCCCATCCCCCCCCCCCCCCCAGCAAAGTGCACATGAGTCTGTGCCTCTACATCCTCACCAACATTTGTTTGACCATGACTCTTTCTTGTTGTAAGAGTTTCACAGCCACGTGCTTCTTCGAGGGCCAGGGGCTGACCCCAGTGCGCCGACCTCCAGACGTTTTCAAGACCCAGCTCTCTGTGATGGCGGTCTGAAACAACCACCATGGTGATGGATGGAGAGAATGTGCCTCAGCCAGACGCTTCCTGTTCAGTGTCCCCAGCTCAGCTCACTACCTCAGCACTTACACAGTATCTGCCTTCCTGCTCAGTCATCCCCCCTGATGCCAGAATAGGCCTTTCCCTCCCTTTAGTGGGACTATTCAACACTTGAACCAGTTCACAGTTGTGCTTCAACTTCGATGGAAGCCATGTGCCCTGGTGATTGTTGAGTACAGCTGCCTGAGTGCAATCACTGGCCACAAATCAAAGCTCGTTAGATGGATGCAGTAAATCATATAAGGACTAGGGATGGAGGAGATTTTAAATGGAGTGCTGAAGTCAAGAGATAATCCAGCCTTCTATCTCTAGTGTCTTTCCCACTTGGAGTGTTCCTTTCAGCTGTTTAAACTTGACCTGGCATTTATAGGCATTTTTCAGCCACCTCTCCTGCCCCCTTCTCCCCCCCCCCCACACACACTTCCCCTCAGCAGGGAGCAAACTGGGAATAATTTTACTTGAAATCAAGGTGGACCTCAGTAAAGCGGGTAATTAAGAATGTGATTTTATAGGGAGTTATGAGAAATCAGAAATGTCTCTTTCGTTTGAATAAGAGTTATTGGTTTGGGAGGGCAGTGACTAAGGCATCATTATCTGTGTTCTTGGAAGCTGAGGGGCTCTGAGAATAGCCCTCAGTCACTCTTAGTCTGAGGGTGAAACTTGCCAGTGTCAGCATGACCCCGACTCTTGCCGGCAGGGCACCTCCGTGCCAGGGGCTGCAGCCCCAGGCGGCCCACTGCCATCGGGCTGTCAGACTCTTCCCAAGGAAAGCTTTCCCCAGTCTTTCTGGCTAGTCCCCGGTGTGCCACATGCTGTCTGCTTCAGCCACAGAGCTCTGCCCTGACCAGCTGTGCAGTTTCTTTTTCTTTTTTAAAGGTTATTTGTTTTGAGGGGCACCTGGGTGGCTCAGTTGGTTAAGCTTCTGACTCTTGGTTTCAGCTCAGGTCACGATCTCAGAGTTTTGTGAGTTTGAGCCCCGTGTTAGGCTCTGCGCTGGCAGCGAGGAGCCTACTTGGGATCCTCTCTCTCCCTCTCTCTCTGCACCTCCCCCACTCACATTGTCTCTCTCAAAATAAATAAACTTAAAAAAAGAGAGATTGTTTTGAGAGGGAAAGAGAGTGCTAGTTTGCATGAGGGGGTGGGGGAAGGGAGGGGCAGAGAGAGGGGGGAGGGAGAATCCCAAGCGGGCTCCATGCTGTTAGCACAGGGCCTGATGTGGGGCTCTATCTCACAAACTGTGCGATCGTGACCTCAGCTGAAATCAAGACGCTCAACTGACTGAACCGCCCAGGTGCCCCCAGCTGTGCAATTTCTCACATGGAGCAGACCTAAAAGAAAGAAATTCAACAACCTGAACAACAACCGCCACCTACGACAAAGAATGAATGATGTTCACAAGCCCGAGAGAAGGAACCACTTTGGCAGGTTTTCATTTGCAGGTTGATGACATGTATTCCTAAATGTAATTTGACAGGAGGAACGTGGAAACTTTGAGGAGACTGGGTGGGAGTGACAGCAACAAGGTAGAGGAACAGGACGTCCTAGACCCTCCTGTCCCCCACAGAGGCATCAACTCGACAAGTGTGTGTGGACCAAGTCCCTTTGTGAGAAGTCCAGAAACCAGTTACCCAGGCGAGCGTGAAACCAGCCACATTGAAGCCAGCCGTCTAAGTCACAAGTGGGTAACTGCATGCAGTCAGTCTTCAAGGACTTTGAAAATAAACGAGTCAGCCCTCTGATGATAAAATAAAAGATCAGTGAGTTGTGGGCTCCAGCAGAGACCTCACGTGGAAGAAGGGGTACGAAAAAGAGAAGTGTTAGGGAGGGAGCTACAGGATTCCAGGGCAAGGCACCTCACCTGTCCGTCCGTGGCCTCAACACTCTTGCCCATGGTGGCCGGAGCAGCGGCGTCCTTGGAGGGAAGACCCCCCCGCCCTGCTCCTCGACAGAAGATATTCTTCCCTCTCCCGAAACAGCAGCAGCCGCACTTTCCTCTGGTTTGGAGCTTCAACCTTCAACCTTACTTATGCCTAAGAGCTAAAATTGGGAAGGACTATTTATTGCTTTAAGTGAAAGATTTCGAAGGCGGTAATTTAAGTTAATAATAAAGATAAAAAACAGTTTCCTGCCCACCACTGCTCTCTCTTTGTCCTCTTCCTCCTTGCCCTATTCTCTGAAAAATGCAGTTGGAGAAAATATGACCCTGGGGAACAGTGGATGTGAGAAAGCTGTGTAGCCCTGAAAAGCAATTAGCTGTCCCTGAGCAGTCTTCGAGCAAGCAGAGGCGTGTCCCTGAGGCAGGAAGACATCACCATGATTTAGTTCTGTGTTGCTTGGTTTGCTGATAGCGTGCTGTGTGTACTGAGGCCCCATAAGAAATGGCTGGCAGAAACTGAGGCCACCACTTTACCCAGCTGGACTGTATCTTTGTAGTGACCCAAGGGTCAGTGAGTACTAAAGAGAAGGCCCAGGCAAGCTGTAGCTCTGAATATGTATTCAGCCATGAGCTGTTGCTCAGGTTTCAAAACGGCAAATTAAGATTGGGCATTCCTTGGGGCACCTGGGTGACTCAGCCGGTTAAGCACCTGGCTTTGGCTGAGGTCATGATCTTGCAGTTCTTGAGTTCGAGCCCCGCATCGGGTTCTGTGCTGACAGCCTACTTCGGATTCTATGTTTCTATGTCTCCTTCTCTCTGTGTCCCTCCCCTGCTTGTTCTCTCTCTCTCTCTCTCTCTCTCTCTCTCTCTCTCTCTCTCTCTAAAACATAAATAAACATTAAAAAAATTTTTTTTAAAGATTGGGCACTTCTTTATGTTAAAAAAAAACAAAACAAAACCAAAGTTCCTTTCTAGTACTGTCACCCATGATACGGAACTCAGATGTCCACATCGGAAAAGTGCTAATAAGTAAATATAAAAATGAGTTTGATGGTCAAATAAGTTTTAAAAGTGCCTGGGTGGCTCAGTTGGTTAAGAATCCAACTTTGGCTCAGGTCATGATGTCACAGTTTGTGGGTTTGAGCCCCGTGTGGGGCTCTGTGCTGACAGCTCAGAGTTAATTTATTAACTTAATTTATTAACTTAAATTACCGCCTTTGAAATCTTTCACTTAAAGCGATAAATAGTCGTTCCCAATTTTAGCTCTTAGGCATAAGTAAGGTTGAAGGTAGAAGCTCCAAACCAGAGGAAAGTGCGGCTGCTGCTGTTTCGGGAGAGGGAAGAATATCTTCTGTCGAGGAGCAGTGCTGACAGCTGCTTTGGATTCTGTGTCTCCCTCTCTCTGCCCCTCCCCTGCTCATGCTCTCTCTCTCTCTGTCTCTCTCTCTCACTCTCTCTCTCTGTCTCAAAAATAAATAAACATTAAAACAAAGAAATTTATTTTAAAAAGTGCTCTTTTAAGCCTTAAACAGGTTTTGACAGAACAGGGCTTCTCAGAGACTTCAATAAGAATGATGAGTTTGAGAGGAGTTTGTAATAGACAGCCATTCTCACATGTGTCTGCTAATGGAAACTCTTTCCAAGGGTGGCTCTTGGCCATGTTATTTGGTGGAATGCCAGCTGCTCCTATACCTGTCCCTTAGTTCAAAGGTGTCCACTGTCTCTGGCGGTCTTCCATGCGAGATGATTCAATACCCTGCATTCATTCCTCTTTCACTTGATGGTGTTTCTAAGAAACTGACCCATTTTGACCATGTTTCATGTAAGACCTATCTGTCAACTTGAAGTAAGAGGACTATTTAAAGGTCTCAGACCTCACTGCAATTTTGATGATGGGGAAAGGGAGGCCCATGGATGGCGAAGCTGTGAATGGCAGCACCACTGGCCAGTCGGTGTAGCCGTGCAGTGTGGCAGTGTCTGATGGTCAGCTCAGTGTCCCCAGCCCCTTACTTTTCTATGCACAACCTCACTTGAGCCCAAGGACGTGGTTCCTGGCTTGTTCCCTGGCTTGTTCTTTTTTAATGTTTATTTATTTTTGAGAGAGAGACAGAGCGTGAACAGGGGAGGGGCAGAGAGAGAGTGAGACACAGAATCCAAAGCAGGCTCCAGACTCCAAGCTGTCAACACAGAGCCCGACACGGGGCTTGAACTCATGAACTGAGAGATCATGACCTGAGCCTAAGTCGGACGTTTAACCGGCCGAGCCTCCCAGCCTCCCTCCTGCTTCTGGCTGTTCTTAATCCGTACTTCTTGGAGCATTCATCCAGGTCCTTTATGCCAACTATTGTTTAGCCATTTCCACTTTATCCAATTTTGTTTTTTTTTAATTTTTTTTTCAACGTTTTTTATTTATTTTTTGGGACAGAGAGAGACAGAGCATGAACGGGGGAGGGGCAGAGAGAGAGGGAGACACAGAATCGGAAACAGGCTCCAGGCTCTGAGCTGTCAGCACCAGAGCCTGACGCGGGCTCGAACTCACGGACCATGAGATCGTGACCTGGCTGAAGTCGGACGCTTAACTGACTGTGCCACCAAGGCGCCCCAACTTTATCCAATTTTGAATAGAGAGATTCCTCGCCACATATTTTTGATAACATATTTGAAGACAAAATAATAAATTGGAACAGCTTCATTCCTACAAGCCTACCTTTCCACCTGTGGGATCAGTGCTTCCTTCCAGAGTTGTCACCACATCTAGAGGCTTGGCCCAGCCAATGGCAAGAGGGTAGGTAGAACCAACTGCATGAACCCAGGACCTGAAGTTTGGTGTTGGTCCACCGGGTGAGGTAGGCAGGGTTTCATATCAAAGGCGTTCGGCAACAGCTGGTTCAGGCAAACAGTTGGCACCAGAGTCCCCAAAGCTGGTGGAACTCAACCAAGGGTAGGCTGATGGGCCGCTTGCAATGTGCAGCCACCAATGTGAGAGACGAGGTGGTACTCCAGATTCTAAGGTGGGAACTAACGAGAGAGGTGAGGCTTTGGTGGTTAGAGCTGAGGGCACGATCGGGACTGAAGCAGGGATAAGGACTGACGCTGGGTCTAAGGGTATGCTGCTGGGGCGCCTGGGTGGCTCAGTCGGTTAAGCGTCCGACTTCGGCTCAGGTCACGATCTCACGGCTCGTGAGTTCAAGCCCCGCATCAGGCTCTGTGCTGACAGCTCAGAGCCTGGAGCCTGTTTCAGATTCTGTGTCTCCCTCTCTCTCTCTGACCCTGCCCCGTTCATGCTCTGTCTCAAAAGTAAATAAACGTTAAAAAAAAAAAAATTTAAGGGTATGCTGCTGAGCAGCCCTCCAGGTGGCTCCTGCTGAAGGGAACAACCGCACTGAAGGTTGTTGGTGGCGCTGAATGGTGGGGGGGGGGGGGGGGGGGCTGCAGGGAATCACGTGAACTGGCATGGAGACAGAGAGGAGAAGCAGAGGCTGCAAACCAGTAGCGTTCTCTGCTTTCCGTGTCCTAACACCTGTAATCCTGAGCCTGGTCTTCAGTCTCGGGAAATCTCTAAAGGTGGGGACAGTTCCTGTTTTGTCTGCCTTTGTATTTCCTGGACACAGTGCTACCCCAGAGGTGCACAGTAGCTACTTTGAATGAATGAATGAATGAATGAATGAACTGGAACTCTTGAACAGTAGTGGGGATGGAATGAAGTCTGCACCGGAGCTGATTGATGCTCAGGATGCTGAGGGCTTATGCAGCTGGTGGGGGCCCCTCTCACACAATGATTTTCTAGACTCCTCTGGCTGCTGCAGCTGGTGTTTGAGTCAGTGCTGACCACACAGCTTGGATGTGGCATGAAGCTGAACTAACCTGGATAGAAGCAAACACAGTTGGACCCTAGGGCTGCAGGTCTGTTTCTATTTTGAACAATTTATTCAGTAAACGTTTAGCGGGCTCTGTTTCACAGAGGATAAAAGAGAAGCTTTGGATCAGAATCCCAGGGCTAGAGTTTGGGCCAGCAATGATATTTCTAAAGTCACCAAGCAAATGTCTCCAACTACCAATTGTAATGTGGAGTTTCGATGTCAAAAAAGGACAGTGGGTCAAACATCAAAAAGTGCACGGCCTCCAAGGTAATAATAGCAGGGGAAAATCAATATCAACTTAATTTTGAGTAATAGACCTAAGTTTTGACCCAAGCTGGGTGCTTGGGTTTTATTTTTATATTTTATTTATTTATTTTTTTTTTAATTTTTTTTTTAACATTTATTTATTTTTGAGACAGAGAGAGAGAGAGCATGAATAGGGGAGGGTCAGAGAAAGAGGGAGACACAGAATCCGAAACAGGCTCCAGGCTCTGAGCTGTCAGCCCAGAGCCCGACGCGGGGCTCGAACCCACAGACCGTGAGATCATGACCTGAGCGAAGTAGGACGCTTAACCGACTGAGCCACCCAGGCGGCCCTATTTTTATATTTTAAAACCCTGTTGGATTCTGATTCACAGAAGTCAGTTAATTTTTATTTTATTTATTTATTTTTTTAATGTTTACAAATTTATTTTCAGAGAGACAAAGAGAGTGCAAGCAGGGGGAGGGGTAGAGAGAGAGGGAGAGACGGAGAATCCCAAGCAGGCTCATGTGAGGTCAGTGTGCAGAGCCTGACACAGGGCTGGAACCCACAGAACCTTGAGATCATGACTTGAGCTGAAATCAAGAATCAGGTGCCCCAAAGTCAATTAATTTTTAATGCAAAATGCAGAGTTCGAATGTGCCCGAGTGGGTTTTGGAGTGTGGCAGTGTTCCAGGCCACAGCCAGAGTCCACGGTCTCAGGACAAGGGTGATGAGGAACTTTGTAGTCACTTAGCTCATCAATAACATCTTGATTTTTGTTGATGAAAAATTTCAGACTAAGTGCTAATGACTTTCAAGGGGCCAGATCTGGATTTTGGTGTGTGTGTGTGTGTGTGTGTGTGTGTGTGTGTGTGTGTGTGCGCGTGCTCAGTGAGTCTCTTATGAGCCCCCTCGCCCCCGTGAAGTCTTTGTAATTCATCCGTCTTCGTTGGCCATTTCACCAAGACTTATGTGTTCTGGCAGGCTGATGTGGACTCTTCTTTTCCAAAAGATGAAAAGCATGTCACTGAAAATATTAGTCAGGCTCAAGGAAAAGCTTTGTGAGTTCTGCATAATCACAAAGAGAAAGTAGGTCACATTTGGAGCCTGTTGTGTTTGTGGAAGAAAAAGAAAAGAGATTGAAGAAGAAAGTGTCAGATAATTTAGTTTTATCACAGCTTCTTAAGCTGAACTGACTGTGTCAGAGGCTCCAGGTCGGACGCCGTCCCTGCACGCTTGGGTCTCCCACAGTTTGCAGAACCCCCCCACCCCCGCTCAGTGAGCCACAGGGACAGCGGGGAGCCGACGCAGCCAATGGCTGGAGGAATCCCTCGTGTGTGCCTCAGAGGGTTTCATCTGCAACTGCACCGTGGGCATTTGGATTGGAAGAGAGTATTTTGGGGGGTTCTCTGGGGTGGGGGAATTCACCCTGAGTGGCTGCAGTCTCCAGTGACCCTAGGGCATTCCCACTTCCCAGTTCACTGCCTGCTGTTGGCTGTCAGGGGGGCTTAGGAATTGTAAACAGGACTAGAACAGTGCACAGACCCAGAGGGGACACCAGCTTCTTTGGTCTTTAGGCCTGTGGGATTTTTTTGGACCAGGTCAGATTCCTTGAAAGAGGTGCTAATAGCGGTGGTCACCCCAGAACAGCCCAATATAAACTGAGCCCAGTGGCTTGGAGAGCTCTACACACTTGCAATCAGAGGGATGCTCTATGTGCTAAGTACCCAAACAGGGTGGTTTCTGTGCTGCAGCTCCAGTGTCCATAGATTCTCAATGTTAGAAAAGAAGTCAAGTATGCTGTGGATGGTCTCAGCATCCGTTGTCTTGTCTTCTGTTTTCTCAGTTGTTTTAAAATTTTTTTTAAGTTTATTTATTTTGAGAGAGGGAGAGGGAGGGGCAGACACATACACACACACACACACACACACACACACACAGAGAGAGAGAGAGAGAGAGAGAGAGAGAGAGAGAGAGAGAGGAAGAATGAATCCCAAGCAGGATCCACACTGACAGTGCAGAGCCTGATGCAGGGCTCGAACCCACAAACAGCAAGATCATGACCTGAGCCGGAATCAAGAGTTGGACGCTTAACCAGTTGAGCCACCCAGGTGCTCCTGTGGTTTCCATTTTTTAAGTGCACTTCATATTTTGCAGGAGTTGCAGCCTTGAAAATTTGCATGGGTTTTGTTTTTTGTTCTGTAAAGAAGAGTGTAGAGTCGAATCATTAGAAAAACTTGCTGTTAAAGGAAGCACCACAGTGATGCAGTTTGTAAATGGAAGGATTCTTTAGCTGTGCAAATAAGCATGACTTAATGGAACTGCTTGGGGGTAAGCTTTGAAGCTAATATGTTTGCTGTTCATAAATTGGGAAAGTCTGGGACAATAGATGGAGCTCTGCCACCCTGTGTTTGACAAAAGAGGAAATAGAGAGTGATAGAGAGATGTCTGTGACTAGTTTGATATTCATGTGACTATCTGAAACTCTTGGGGGGATCTCAGTCTATGTGTGGATGCCACAACGCATTTCGGTGTTTATCTTGTGTGTTAGCTGTCTTGTCATCAGCATCTTTAGTAACATTGAGTCAGAGAAGACTTTACGTGGGGCACTGAGTTCATTATAATCTGTTACATCCCAGGTTGACGGGGATGTTCTGGCAGTTCCCAGGACCACCAAAGGTGATGTAGATTTGTGTCGTATGGAGAGGCAGAGGATACAGAGGTAAGACAGGGTCTGGCAGGTCTGCTGTTGGATTGGCCAGTGTCCATGGACAGGAAATCCAAGTCAACAAGAAGGCAAGGGCAGGCAGGGAAGCCAGGTTCAAAACTGAAAACTATTAGATCATTTCCTCACCGGCAAGAGTAGGGCTATGGTAGACCATAAAGACAGGAGTGTGTCCTGAGACCAAGGTCAACTGTCTGCCAAGTCAAAGGACAGTTGAAGCAAGAGCAGATGAGTAGAATAGAAAGTCCTGGCTTCTCCGGTCACTTCTGCCTCCCTGAGCCTCAGTTTCAACCTCTTAACATGGTTCAGTTAGGTGAGTAACTTTCCAAACTTACTGTTTTTAAGCACTGGAACCCTTTCTTGAAACAAGATTTTGGTAAGAAAGCCCAATGTGTAAATCAAATAAAGGTGGGTCTGCTCCAGGTGCCACTGAGGGGACGAGCAGGATTGGGCACCAGAGCCCGAACTACTCAGCTCCTGTCTTGTGTATCAAGGTGGTTTCTGGACCTGCCTGGAATAGCATTAAAAGATACTGGATTGGATAAGATTTTAAAATCCCTTGTAGCTCAGAAAGTTGGTCAACAGAACTTTGGAATCAGTGCTGCCTTTTTGCTAAAGCTGCTCATGGTTTCCTGGGCACTATTGCCTGGAGGGCCGTCCCTCCTGTTTTCAGAAGGGTCCCATCTGCACAGGGTCAGGTCTCTGTGTCACTCTGCCAACCAGAAGTTTCTGCAGGCCAGCTGAGTAACCAGAGCCAAGAGGCTCTGTGTAGACCAGAGCCAGACTGTGGTATGGACATATATTGTCCACTGCCTGCTTGAGGAGATCCCATGGAGTGTGACACAGCCCTTCCTATCCCAGCCGTTTTCTTCCTGTGAGGCAGAGGAATTTGGAGGCAATAGGTGGGTCCCACAGTCTGTGGGATTAGGAGGTGAAACAGGTCAAAAAGTGATACCAGCAATAAAGCCATCATTCAGCTCACACTCAACATCTCTCGTACACGGAGTGTATGGGAAGTAGGAAAGAACACGGTGGAATCTTACCTTCCTGCAGAGACCATAAACTGGTTCTGAAAACAAGTCCAACTGGGGTTAGTATCCCCTTTTCCATTGACAAGGTTGTCTTGGACTTCTTTAATTGTGAGAAAGTGGGAGCTCATTTCATTCAAACTATATGGTCCAAAACTTAGGGTCTTGTGAAGTATTCAGTACAGTTGAGAGATAAAACCTTAGGTCAATATCAATACCTGCATTGTTGTCCCAGCTCTGCCCTTGGCTCTGTGACTTTGGGTAAATGACATGGGCTTTCTGTGCCTGCGTTTATATGTGCTAAATTGGGAAAACACCCGACTATGACAAGGATACAATGAGGTACTAGATGTGAAAGTGTTGAATAGTCACCCTGCTCTACAAATAATAGGAGTGGTCAGTATGTAGGTGGGGAAAGCCGATATGAATACCTGAAGAAATGGTGTTGTCCTGTCCACAGAGCCTGGGGTCACTTGGGCTGAGATTCCTGCTATCCCCATCTGGCTATTGCTCCTTTGTTAACTTACCAACAACAGCTTTGTGCCCAGGGCAGGGGTCCAGAGACCAGTTCACCCCTGCAGGTGAGCCTGGTGTGGGCTGAGTTTGGGCTTTGTCCACCTGGAGCCTGGAGTGAGCTCACCTGTTCTCATTACCTAGCGCTCTGCCTGCCTCGGGCGGGTGAATAGTTTGGGATTTCAGCAGCACCCTAGGAAGAGCATAAAAACCTGGGAGGCCAGGACAGGAGGAGATCAAAGAAGAGGACAGAGAGGAGAAGGATGAGTCAGAGGGCTCAGAAGGAAAAGGAATTGCTCTCTTTTCCAGAATGTTGGTTACTGTACAAAGAATACGTGTTCTCTGTAGAAAAAATATATAAAGTAAAAGAAGATATAAAAAGCTATTCGTTTCACTGGCTAGAATTAAAGCAGTTAATGTTTTAGCTACTTTATGTCTTGATTTACACACACACACACACACACACACACACACACCAATGTGTATATAAGTAGGCCTTTAAATGAAAAAAAAAATCACACTCAGTGGTGTGCTGGTAAATGTTTAACAAATGGCTAGGGAAGAGGCTGACCTGATTTGTAACATTTGCCAATTTCCATGGTATAAATGATCCCACCATGGCTGATTTCAAATTACCAACCTGTCAGCCAGCTTGTGAGATTCCAGAAAACCTCAGTCATTTTTTGGGAACCAGCAAGAGCCAACTCCGCACATCACTGACCAAGTTTTGTTTTCTAATGAGCCTTTCTTCATCACAATATAGTGCAAAAGTCTTTATGCCTAAGCTCTGGAAAGTTGTCTTTATCAAATTACTTTTTGAATCAAAATTGTTTTCCTTTTGAAATGTGGAGCTGGATCATGGGCTAATCTGCTGATTGTAAGTGTTGCCTTCTCCTTAGATTTTGCCTGTTCCTCGTGTTCCATGGATCCTTATGTAGTGGCGAGTGGACCCACACTCTGTTAGGTGGCAGGAATAGAAGTGTAGTTGGGGAAAAGTGACAGATTAATGGGATCAAGCAGAAGAGTGTGGTGGCCTGGAATGGATTCCACAGTCCATTATCCGCAGACGGGTTTGACTTCATAGAGGCAATTTTCTCCTTTGCTGCTCCTAGTCCTTGGTCGAGCTCTCTAGTTGTCACTCATTTCCCCTGGCTTTTCTGATGGAAATTGCCCTCCCCCACTCCGGTCTGTCAAAGGAGAATGAGGCTGCAACTGTTTGGCTCCTAATCAGATCCATATTTTCCCGGTTGAATGGGAGCTTTGGGGAATTACAAGGGGAAGAGGGAGCGGAGGACAGCACTCACAAAACAGTAGTGTGTGTGTGTGTGTGTGTGTGTGTGTGTGTGTGTGTGTGTGTGTGTGGTTCCTGTGTAACACTTTGGCTTTCCTAAGCTGGTGGACTGTCACATCTGTGGCGAGAGTCGCTAGGTGGAAAAAGTAGTTGTTGCCAAAGATCTCCCACACTGGAGTTTTAATTACCTTAAAAGAAGGCTGGCCTTTGTGAACTTCTGATAACAAACCTGGTTCTCTCTGGCCCAGGAAGTTTAGACAGGGAGTTTCTGAGTAAGACTTCACAGGTGTGGAAATCAGGGTGTTGGAGGTGGATGTGGGGGAAGGGCAATCCATTGTCACAGTAAGAAGGAAGGACTTGGCCTTCCCTCTGCTCCTGTAGCCAGTGTGACCAGAGGAAGGCAAGAAGTCTAGTTTGGGTCTCTGACAAGTAGGCCAAATTCAGATGCCTGGAGTATGAGGCAAAGGACAGGGCCAACATGAATGAGGGGCCTCTCTGTTGGGTAAGCTGCCCGCTCTCGCCAATCCCCTGGGTCACCTTTGACTCTTCCTCCTCTCCATCCCCTTCCCTACCAGTCTACTTGCGTGAGGTCTGGACTAGTCAACTCAGCCTCTGAAATAGCTTAAGAAGCTGCCCTGTTCCCACTGCTCTGGTCCAGGCGGTCAGGAGATCACACCTGAGCTATGAGGACAGTCTCCCAATGGGTATCCTTGCTGCCCAGACTCACTCAATCTGTAGAAATCCCATCTGTATCCTTACACACACACACACACACACACACACACACACACACACACACACACTTGTGTTTTTAGTTTATTTTGAGAGAGAGAGAGAGGGAGGGAGGGGCAAAGAGAAAGGGAGACAGAGAATCCCAAGCAGGCTCTGTACCATCAGCGCAGAGCCTGATGCAGGTCTTGACCCACAAACTGTGAGATCATGACCTGAGTGGAAACCAAGAGTCGGACACTTAACTTACTGAGCCACCCGGGTGCCCCCGACACACAGAATTTTTTCAGTCAGCAAAAGTACGTTCATCAGGATTTAGAAGTCCAGAAATTTCAAGATGAAAGACCACTCATAGATTTGATTCCCTGAGATGAAAACAATCATTTTAATGAATATCTTTCAAAGAGATTGTTTTCAATCTTAAACACAATTGACATGCAATCAAAACTACTTTGTAGGGGTGCCTGGGTGACTCAGTTCATTGAGTGTCTGACTTAATGGTTTAAGTCATGATCTCACGGGTTCGTGAGTTGGAGCCCACATCCAGCTTGCTGCTGTTGGCACAGAGCCCACTTCGGATCCTCTGTCCTCCTCTCTCTCTGCCCCTCCCCTGCTTGCACTCTCTCTCTCAAAAATAAATACAACATTAAAAAACAAACTGCCGGGGTGCCTGGGTGGTTCAGTCGGTTAAGCGCCCGACTTCAGCTCAGGTCACTATGTCGCAGTCCGTGAGTTCGAGCCCCGAGTCGGGCTCTGGGCTGATGGCTCAGAGCCTGGAGCCTGCTTCCCATTCTGTGTCTCCCTCTCTCTCTCTGCCCCTCCCCCGTTCATGCTCTGTCTCTCTCTGTCTCAAAAATAAATAAACGTTAAAAAAAATTTTTTTTAATTAAAAAAAAATAAAAAACAAACTGCCTTGTAACCTACTTCCTCACCTGTGATGGTAAACATTTTCCTATATTGATATTTTTCTAAAATGAAATCACATATCTGGTTATAATATTCCCTTGCTTAAATGACTAGATAAATAAAACCACCACCAGCCAAAACCCGTTGCTGACATGAGGAAAGTCACTGGATTGGGAAGCATGGGATCAGGAGGGAAGGCCAAACATAATCTGCCCCAACCTTCATGTTAATCTCCCACCCCCATTCACCACCCAGTACATGGGCACAGCCTCTACGTCAACCCTTTTGCCTGTTGCATGAGTACACTACCTACATGTTTGCTCTGAGAATTTCGTATGAATCGGCTTGTATGAATGACTCCCACCTTATGCAAGTCCCACTTTGTGCATTCTTTCATTCCTTAAGATATATCTTATTTAAACATCTGGCCCTGGGAAAGTTGAGACTCTCTTGAGGGCAAAAACAGAACTTACTCAATTTGTATTTTCAGCAGCTTTTGGTAATGCCTGGCACAGGGTGGTAGACACTCGGTAAATATTTATGGAGTGGACTGGCCTTGATTCGGTATGTCAGTTTCCATCCTCTTGCCAGTTTTGTGTGTTTGTTTTTATTAGTGTCCATGATTAATCCAGATTACATTTTCCTTTCATCCTTCACTATGTTTCAGTCTTGCTGTACTGAAATAAGAGCCCCTGGCTTAGAGCCATCCACTACTTTACTTATGTCTTTGTAGGTAGATTAAAGATGTTGTTCGTTTCTAGTGGCTCTACTGTACCATTGAGAATCCCTAGGAAGCAAGCTCACTTTTTTAGTCAACAGCCCAGAGTCAAGCCTCCAACCCTCTTCTGAAAAGTTGATTTATAGGTTTATGGAAATGTTTGAAACAGGAGAAGGCACCATGGGTAGAAAGTTTCCAGAGTGGGAGCTCCACCCTCAAAGCCAGGGGGTTAGCTCAACACTCACTGGAGGGGAAGGTAGCAATCGCATGAAGGTAGGGAGTGGTATAGTTGATCCAGACTCTTCCCATGGGCTGTGGGATTCTGTACCTTAAAGGTGCTGGAGGGACCCTCACTTCTGCCTCTGCCTGTGCTCTGAAGAAAAATGCATAAGGCCGTTCAAACACCATGTGCTGCCTCTTGGGGTTCTGAGGATGCTTAAATATGGAGGTTTTGTCAGAGGGAGGAATAAACTTATTTTCAACACTTCATCAACAAACATTATACTAGACTATTTGTATTCAAATTATAGAAAAGAGAAAGCTAGTTCAATTCTTGTCCTACTATGAGAAAGAAGAATGACCAAATTTCTGCCCTCTGGGATAGAAACAGAGGCAGGTAGATCCACATTTCCTGCTGCGAATCTCAGAAGTTCAAATTTGCATGTCTGTCTTTGACTTTCCCTTTAAAAGGAAGCCCCAAGCATAGAACCACATCTATAGCAGGTTGTTTTCTGGATGCAGGAAATAGAAATCCAACCCAAACAGTCATCCACAGAAAGGATATTTGGTGGTTCTACAAGGTTCACAATGTCATCACGGTCTCAACTTCATTTTCCTTCTCAATGTACCATCCTCAACATTAAGCTTCATCTTAGGCTGGTATCAAGATGGCAGCAGAAATTGTGGACATTCGACTGAGCCCTGATGACATCTAGAGGAAGAAGAAGGACTATTGCTTCTTGGCACTTACTCTTAAGGTTTTCCAGAAGGCCCTTTCAAGGCTTTACCTCCTCACTCATTGACCAATGTTGGGTCACCTCTCCATTCTTTTCTTTTTTTTTAGATTTTTTTTAATGTTTATTTATTTCTGAGACAGAGAGAGACAGAGCGTGAGTGGAGGAGGGTCAGAGAGAGAGGGAGACACAGAATCAGAAGCAGGCTCCATGCTCTGAGCTGTCAGCACAGAGCCTGATGCGGGGCTCAAACTCACAGATCACGAGATCATGACCTGAGCCAAAGTCGGACGCTCAACCGACTGAGTCACCCAGGCGCCTCATCACCTGTCCATTCTTGAAACTGCTGCTGGCAAGAGGAAGGATGTTACCATCGGTCAGCCCATTTTTAGAGCTGAGATACCTACTGCTCAGAAAAGGATGGATGAATCTCTGAACAAAAGTCAGAATTCTGTTAGGGGGTAAAAAAGAGGGAACAGGTGCTGTGTAGACAGTCAGCTGTCTCCTCTACAACTCAAAATAAGTCATAGAGTTTGTTGTATATTCTAGTGATTTTCAAACAGTTTTTAGCTACTTTGTTCAAATAAAGTTTTACCCAGAAAAATAAATACAACTGATAAAACCAGAGCAGCTGTGACTGTAAACCCCAGGAGGTTATGGTTCCTGGATGATACTTTGACAATCACTGGGAGGGTACTTCTAGTGTTCACATCAAACAGTTTTCTATTCCTTGTCTCCTTTCATCCTTGTGACATAGTTGTACTGTGTGGAACTAGAGGTCAGCTGGCAAGAGAGGACCAGCAAGCAGGGGCATTCAAGAAAGGGAACTGGGCTGGGCACATGAGATTTGGGCACATGAGACCCAAGGCTGAGATATGATCCCAGGGCCAACTCGTTCACTCTCTGCCTGCAAGGTGTGAGGGGCCCTGGCCCACGGGTGATATTTGCATCCAGGGGGAAGTGAAAGGCTTATTGACACAAGGACACAGGTGCCAGATAGGATTACTTCACAAAGGGCAGACAAGACATGCAGGTCAAAGGCTCTAAGAGCTTCATTTTGAGATGGGGTCAATGTAGGGCTGCCACCTAAAATATATGACACTTAGTTAAATTTGAATATCAGGTAAACAATAAAATTTTAGAATAATATGTCCCAAATATTGCATGGCACATATACTAAAACATTCTACAATATTTGAGATATACTAAAACATTACTCGTTGTTTATCTGTAACTCATATTTAACTGGACACTATATATTCTTATTTGCTAAATTGAATACCCCTACATGGGTAGGAAATGAGGGGTCTCCTGAAACATTAGGATGTTAGAGCTGACTTTGTTCCCATGGTCTCCATTCTGAGTCATGGAGTAGCCAACACCTCTCATTCAACCCAACCAACAGTTTCATCAGAAAAGCTCTGTTAGGTCAGAGTTACTTGAAACACTTGTTATAAATGTAGATATCTGAATGCCACAATGGCTTCCAGGGATTCTGAGGCTCATCCCAGCTTGGGAAGACTGCTTCAGCTTTTCAGTTCTTGAGGGTGAGGATGTCACTTTATTTATTGCATTCAATAAATATTTGTTGAATGAAGGAGGGAGTGAATGAATGATTCCTGCCCAAGGAATCCAGTGTCTATCTTGTAGAACCCAGGAACCCCAGAAGCACAGGCATCTTCCTTTCCATTTCTTTTCTGGTCATGAGACTCGTGGGAAAGGCTTGGGTGGAAGGTGGAATGGAGAGTCTTGGAGCACAGTGGGAAAGGAAGGTAATGACAAGACAGGGCAGGAGAGAGCAGAGCTACAACGGGGCCCCACCAGGCAGGGGGCAAGAGTACCTCCTGGGGAGGTAGACCAAGTTTATAATCACTTCCTCAGGCAAAGGGACTTGCGATTTCATGTTGAGAACAGGTCTTCAGTTATTTTTACAGAATTCCTTTAGAGTTGGCCTGGCACATGCTCAGCTTCACAGGGAGAATGATCCTGAACCTGGAGTCATCTGACCAGGGTGCTTAAAGCCTGTTGGAAATGCTTCAGCAGAACTTGGTGGGTGGCAGGTAATGGCCATTTTGCTAATCTTGGTAATTTCCCAGGTCAACAGGGTGCCTGGGAGCATCTATTGTCCACCGTGCCTACTCTGGAGGCCTAGCTGTGTAAAGACTAGATTCTTGTCCTAAAACTTTAAATCCACAATGGACCCAACTATCTACTCCCCCCCCCCCCCCCATTGAGACACACCCTGGTGCCTCCATTTTCTCTAATACAGAGAATTATAAAAGTGTTTTTTAAAAAATTCCAATTTCCTATTTTCCTGGCAAGCGGCTTTGCCTTAATGGACGAGAATCTGCTTCCAAGACGAAATGAGTGTTTGCCGAGCGACGTCATGGATGCCTAGTGCTCTGCCTCTCAACTGAATCGCAGGTCCCCTCTCAATCTGTTCCCCCATCTGTGTAGCCAGGATGCTGCCACAGGGCCATGGGGCTCTGGGAAATGGTAGAGCTCTCTGGAATTTCAGCAGCATAAGGCTACTCAGCAAGGCTCCAGGTCAAGAGTGGTAAGGAGAACATCGACTCCCCTGGCTTTTCCTTTGTGACTTTAGTCCTGGCCCTCCTGTCCTCACTTCCTGTCCTCACCTCCTGTCCTCACCTCCTGCAAGCTCACACACACCATTCCGAGCAGATCAGAGCCATGCTGCAGGGTGGCCGCTACGTGACCACTCTTTGGTCTTCTATAGTTTTGTTAAATCTGTCAGGTGTCATAGGTACTCGGGGGCAGTAGCGAGACCCCTTCCCCACAACTCTGAACTTAGAAACCAGACAGATTTCTATGTGGAGCACGAAACCAGTACATAGATCATACACAGTTGAATAGCCAGCCTCTGGAACACCCAAGTGAAGAAATTTTCTGTAAAAACATAGAATTCAAACCTTGAATCATAGTGATCTTGGAGAAGATGGGCCCAAATGTGATTATGACCATAATTCAGAGAACAGAAATCAACACTACTGATGTTATGGTATGCAGTTTGAAGAAAGGGGTGTGAATAGAGGGGGGTAGTGAATGTAGAGAACAGAAAAGAAAGCCTCCAGGAGCTAGATGTTAGGAATACCTTTTCAAATGTTGTCTAGTGTTAGGGAGTCTTAGCTAAGTGAACAGTTTTCCTTTGCAGAGCCCAGGTTAGAGTGGGAGAGTGAGTGGAGAGGGCTTCAGCTAGGGGAGCCTCCTGTGCTCACCTGGTTCTCCTTGTTCTGAAGCTTGCATTCCTCTGCATCCTGTCTGTAGGGAAAGCCGGCAGTGAGCGGGTCGATGCCAACATCCTGCTCACTTAATAATTGTATTTCCAATTGAAAATTAATGAATGAGCTTTCTTGCTGGTAACTGTATATTTACACTTGACAGGCAGATACTCTGTCAATGTGCAGACGGAAGTCAGGTTTCTGAGCCTGGGAGCCTGAAGACATGAGTGAGGGAATTTGACCAAGATCGGGGTCACCTTGTCGCATCTCCCTGGCCTACGAGTGGCCTTTCCCAGCCACATCTTTTGCCTGTGTGCATGTTCCTGCACATTAACACAGACACAGCGACAGCAGGATCTTAAGAGACAACGCGTCCAACCTCCTCATTTCTCCTGATCTCTCCATTGGAATGAAACCTCCACTGGATGATTTTCAAGCTAGTTCCTCTAAGTTTCTGCCATCTCTTCTCTTCTTCTCACTCTACTTCGTTTCTCTCTCACCCCTTTTAACAGCCAAGATGGCACATGGGGTCCATAGAGAATATTGGGCACTGGTATGTCACAGGGCTTCAGTCTTTCCTTCTTAATTCTGATCTCCTGCCTGGAAGAGGGCAAATGAGGATTCTTCTTTCTCTCACTCCCATGACTTTGACTTGCTTCTCATCACCATTGTCCTGAGTTTTTTCCCTCAGCGAAGCCTGGGTAAAGGGGATGCTCAGAGATGCAAACGGGCTGAATCTCTGTGCTCCATGATCTTTGGGCTTCCTCTGAGGATACTCTCTCTGCACCAGGCACTCCAGCCCTGATTCCAGCATACAGTCTGGGAGGGAGGGAGCAGAGGCTGGTCTCTACACAGTTAAGGCCCTTGCCAAATTGGATAGTCTGTGGTGCCTCACTGGAAACACCGGATTTCCTATTGTACCCCACCCCCGAGGCAAGTTGCTTCCCCCTTTTTGAAACCTTGTTTTTTTTTCCTGCTGTTCCAAAGAGCTTTTATTCAGTAGGATATATTTCTTCTTGTCTTCTGGAAGAGCTGAACTGTGGTTATAAGCCACGAATGTAAAACCACCCAAGGGCCCCCCTTCCTCCCTTTGTCTTGGCAGATATTCAAAATCTGATAAAGCAATTTGGCCCATCTCTTGTGCAGTTTAAAACTTCCATGTGTTGTGTATATGCTTCTAAATGAAGCTAGTGACTCCCTCTTTGGCTTGCTAACTCAGCTCCAAAGTCTAGGAAAATGCTAGAACCAGAAAGAAACTTAGTAGAACCATCTCATTTGGCAAATAAGGAAACTGAGGCTCAAAGATGCTAAATGACTTGCCTGGGGACCTATAGCTATACCTATGGCAGAGTATATTACTGGCTATTAAAAATATTCAGTGATGAAGTCAGATCCTGTACAGTTACATGCTAAGAATTTATTTTTTTTTTAATTTTTTTTTCAACGTTTATTTATTTTTGGGACAGAGAGAGACAGAGCATGAACGGGGGAGGGGCAGAGAGAGAGGGAGACACAGAATTGGAAACAGGCTCCAGGCTCCGAGCCATCAGCCCAGAGCCTGACGCGGGGCTCGAACTCACGGACCGCGAGATCGTGACCTGGTTGAAGTCGGACGCTTAACCGACTGCGCCACCCAGGCGCCCCTACATGCTAAGAATTTAAATATATATAGTAAGTAGATTATTTACCCAAAAGTCTAAACACTAGACGCAGCTAAACGGTGCAATTGTTCTGAAAGAAACAACTATAAAGTCTCCATTAAAAAAATAATAACTCAAGTGGGGCAAAATGGGAGTGAGAGATACAGGCTTCCAGTTATGGGATGAATAAGTGACAGGAGTACATACATAGGGAAGATACAGCATAGGGAAAATAGTAATATTGTAATGGGGTTGGGTGACAGATGGTGTTACATTTGCAGTGAGCACAGCGTAATGTATAGAGATGCTGAATCACTGTGTTGTACACCTGAAATGAATGTAACATCATGTGTCAACTATACTAAAAAAATTTTTTTGGACCTTCAGTAAAATTGAAGAAGAACTTATAATGCATGTTCTATGTTGATGGCGTGGTCTATAGGGTTATGGAGGACAGATTGGTGGCATCATGGGTACCCGGTCCATACAAAGTGGACACAATGATCACATTAAAATGGACAACCACAGTGACTCATGATTATCTTGCTGCTAATACAAAAGTTGTTTCTGTCTCAGTCTATTATCCACTTGTTAGATAGCATCTATTTCAAAACATTGAATTGCCATTTCACAGATACGTATGTAACCTCAGAAATAGCCTCTTTTCCCAACCATCATGGTCTTTTAGAATTGAGATACCTAAACTCAGGAAATATTAATCCAGAACTGGCCAAATTTTGACATTCTGAGTAAACAGTCATAAACTTCAGATGTACAAACTTGTTTCAGTCTTTGAAGCCACAGCAAATATATTTTAGAAGTAACAGAAATAATTTGTAGTATTCATTTTGTTTTTCTAGTCCCCAAATGTTTTCTTGCACTTATCATGATGGAAAACATGCATGATATTTTGTGAATTTCTTCAATTTCTAATCATTCCTGTCTTTTGTTATTTGGGCAAATAGTCCATGTTTCAGGACATGCAATATCTTTAAGTATTAGCTTCTCAGAATAGCTGTCGGGTCATTCTTTTTCCTTTCATTTATTTTTCCTTTTTTTCCTACTCTTCAAGAGTTAAGAGACCCAGAAGCCAAAGGATCTTCATCTTGTCTTTATGTCTGTTTCTGTCTTCTTTCAAACTGAAGATTGGATGTGGAAATCCCTGAGGTCCCCTCTAAGTCCTCATCTTCTATAATTTATATGGGAACACCTCTCTCATCCCCTAAGGCCCCAGCATAGACCTTTAAAGCCTCACTTTCCAGAATCCATCATGTGCCCACAAATGTACCACTTCATGGCACTTCACATACTTTATTTAATGATCTCTTTGTCCAGTGGACCACAGCCTCCACAGGGCTGTTCATCATTTCTTCCCTAGGCTAGCATAGTGCCTGACACAATTAATTCTTATTGCATGAAATAAACGCTGGACCAAATTCTTCTTCTGTCTCATATGCACAGCCACTCAGCTCGTCTAGAGGTGGCCATGTAGTTAAAAATTAGCCGGTACCTTGTTCTTACAAAATATAAGCCATCCTAAAGGAATCACAAGGATTTGTATTTGCAATGTTTCTCAATCAGTTGTGGGTTTGTCTGCAACACCTGGGGCTGCACAATGGTACTAGTAAATGATGGGATGAATTCATGTATCCTTTTAGCTCTTTAAGGGCAAAATATGCCCTGTTGCTGCTGCTGCTGCTGCTGCTGCTGCTGCTGTTCTTGTTGTTGTTGTTGTTTTGGTGACCCAAATAAAGGTGGAAACTTAATAATAGCTGCTAATTGACAAAGTAGCAAGGCTAAAGTTGAAACACTGAGGGTTATATTCTCAATCTTGAATCTGAGGGTAAAGAGTGAATTAAAGCAATATATTCATTAGGGGATTTTGTTCACCTATAACAGATTTTCTAATTAACGAGGCTTAAACAAGGTAGGGGCCTGTTTTTCTCTCATGTAGTAAGAAGTCTGGAGGTAGAATGTCTACGGTTGGTACAGATGCTCATAGATGTCAGGCCTTTGCCTTATGGTTGGTCACAAGATGGCTGCTAAAGCTCCAGCCATCACATATGCATTTTCAGCAAGAAAAAAGACAAAAAGTGCCCATGGGGGGGAAAAAAACCCTTTCTGGGGGTGCCTGGCTGATTTAGTCAGAAGAGCATGCAACTCTTGATCTTGGGGTAACAGTTTGAGCCCTACATTGGGTATAGAGATTACATAAATGAACAAACAAACAAACTTAAAAAAAAAAAAAAACTTTCTGGTAACTCCACCAAACTATTTCATAGGCCAGGACTGTATGTTATGGCCACCTCTCTCTGAAGGGGCACTAAGAAACAGGTTTTTTGATTGGGTACTTGCCCCTAAACACAGATGGATTTTTGTAA
Source organism: Felis catus (assembly GCF_018350175.1). NCBI lineage: Eukaryota > Metazoa > Chordata > Mammalia > Carnivora > Felidae > Felis > Felis catus. Next base: position 213,683,041 of record NC_058368.1, on the reverse strand, counting down.
GAAAGAGGAGAGAATGAATATTATGTAAGCAACAAGCCAGTTTCTTTTGGTTACTCAGACATAATCTTCTTTCCATGCATGGTTTCCCCATTCCCAGTGGAGGTGTCACCTAAGCCTGATCCAGTTAGTCTATCAAGATTAGAGCCCTGGGGGCGCCTGGGTGGCTTGGTTGGTTAAGCGTCTGACTTCGGCTCAGGTCATGATCTCACGGTCCATGAGTTCGAGCCCCGAGTCGGGCTCTGTGCTGACAGCTCGGAGCCTGGAGCCTGTTTCAGATTCTGTGTCTCCTTCTCTCTCTGCCCCTCCCCTGTTCATGCTCTGTCTCTGTCTGTCTCAAAAATAAATAAACGTTAAAAAAAAAAAAAAAAAAAAGATTAGAGCCCTGGATCTCTGGGTGATGTGTGGTCCCTCCCATCACTTCTGGATATAATTCCTTGTGACCAAGCCCTGATACAACTCACGTGCAATGCTGGAAAAGGTATAGAATAACTACAATAAAAACTTCCATTTATGAGAGGAGACATGGAAAACACAGCAGTCACTGTCCATATGACCTAATCCTCATGAGCAAAACTAGCAAGGGTATAAACCCTCCCTCTTATGACAGGAACTCCTGTTCATTGCCTCCATGGCCCTGGCCTCTCTTTGGAAGGTTATTCCTCATTCATTGTCTTCCGTGGCCACTTCTGTGGTGGGTTTGGAAGGACACCCTTTCTGGGGACTGTACACATTGCCTACTTCTTGTAGATGTGAGTTGCCCAGGGAAGGGAGAGCAAGAGTTATGAGATTGCTGTGGGGATTGAGCCATCCCAGGCTGTTACAAACCAGGGTTGGGGTTTTGGAGTTATGAGATTGCTGTGGGGATTGAGCCATCCCAGGCTGTTACAAACCAGGGTTGGGGTTTTGGAGTTATGAGATTGCTGTGGGGATTGAGCCATCCCAGGCTGTTACAAACCAGGGTTGGGGTTTTGGAGTTATGAGATTGCTGTGGGGATTGAGCCATCCCAGCCAAACCAGGGCTGGGGTTTTGGCAGTATGATGCCCCCACGACTTAGTAGGCTCTTGGTCAATTCCTGATGATTTGTTTTCTTTCATTTCTAGCGTATGAGTTCTGTCCATCGCCCTAAATTTCAACTTAACATATACTACTTAATGTGTACTGCTGGAACAGTTGAAACAGTGGCTTCCAGTGAGTAATCACACCTTTCTCAAGACTTACAACCTCTGTCTGGTAGGGTACCACCCACCCCCTTCTGATCAAGCAGGTTATCTCAGCACTACAAGGGTCCAGCATCTGAGCCTCTCTGGCAGTGTAGAGTACGGGCTCAATGTCACGAGTATGTTCCTTGACAAAGTGACATTTCCTCCCATCTCACTTGCTGGCTGAGTTGAGGAGCTCTAGACTTTGCTGAGAGTGTCAAATCATCTACCCATATTCTAAAAGTTTCCTACCATATTTAACACCATAACCTCAGTGAAAACATCAGTGACTTTCCAAGGTACAGCAGGTGGCACTTTAACCAAATGTTTTACATTAAATGGCTAGGGTCACTTTTCCAGTCTGTAAATATCCGGGTCCTTGGCATCTGCCCCCCTCCCTCCCTTTGTCATCCAATTCTATGTTTTAGATTCTATTACTTCTAGTTCCTACACTTCTGGGTATCACAGTGTGTTATTTTGGGGGGAGTTAATTCAGCTCATTAGTTGGATTTTGAAAAATCCAAATAACAATGATTAAATAACATGGGGATTTATTTTTTTCATTTCTGTTCTTCTCTTAAAGAATACTTAAAGAATCTCTTAAAGAAACGCCATGTAACAATTTCTCCATACCTCCAAGAGAAGCTGGGATTTAGTTGAATATATCATGCCCACAAAGAAAAGGACGAAAGAATGGATATTAGGTAGAAAGCCACCCGCTTCTGACACAAGGTACCTATTCGTGTGTTATATGAGGCCCATTGGCGGCAGGGATTACAGGGCAGAGTGCTAGCCTACATGACCAAATCCAGTGGATCTGGTTTCTAGTCCTGATTAGCCTCTCTGGTCCTTAATTAGCCTGTCTGATTTTGTCATTTATCTGAGTCTCTAAAAAGGAGATACTAACAATATATCCCCACAGTATTGTTTTCCAAGTAAGTAAGGTAATCCATGGAAAGTGCTCATTTAGAAGAACGTCTGAGTGTGGTTATGCTCAGAAAACATTAGCCATTAGCCAGTGTGGGTAAAATGGTGTCACCCCCCTTGTTTTACAGAGAATGAGACAATGGGGAAGCCTCCAGCTCACTGGGGCCAATTCCCCCTCACTCCCTCTTTTGGAGCCACATCTACCCCCACGCCTATCCCCAGGGAGCCCAGCAGGCTCTCACATCAGGGTCTTTGCACTTGCTGTCTCCTTAGCAGAGAACAGCCCTTGGCGGGTGATATTCTCTCACTCAACCCCTCACTTTATTTGGGTCTCTTCTCAGAGGGCCTTTCTTAATCTGCTCATACGTCCATCACTCAGTAAGCTCTGATTCTCTTCATAATGTCAATCCCCATCTGACATTATAGTATTTTATGTTTACTAATTTGCCACCATCACAATACAGGCTTCATGAGGCTTTGTAGGAATGTTGTCTGTTTTGTTTAGGGCCCTGCATGGCATAGGCACTCAATGAACATCTGTTGAATGAACAGTAAATATTTAATCAACATTGGTTCACTTTTAAAATGTGAGCTTTTCCCAAAAGTAAAAAGAGGAATCCAGTCCAGAAGAAAAGAAGACTAAGGAACTTGGAACTTAGCGGATTCCAGAATAGGAAGACATCAAGAATTCAGGACAATTGCAAGAGGGAGTGAGTAAAGACAGCCCAGTATGAATCTTTGAAGCAAGGTCTGGATAAAACTGAGGACCCTTTTCTGCATCCTGCCAGTTTCAGGATTTAGCTTATGGATTTCAGGTGACTCTGGGCTGAGACTTTAGGCGGATGATTGGTTTATATAGTTTGGTGTTGACCCATCTTTTTCATTATCGTCTCCCTCTCCCCATCCTAGAGAAAAAAAATTATAACTCAAAATATTAAACACTAAGGAGTAAATTCTGCCAGATAGCTTTGAGCTTTGCAGGCAGGTACTAACCATTATAATATCTAAGATTTCTTGGCCCCCTCAACCCGGCACTACTTTTCACCCCCTTGTGGGGGCAGTTATTGCCCCGCTGTGGATGCATGATGTCGCTGAAAGAGGATCTTAGAAAGTTGGTAGATTCCAGAATTTTTTTTAAGCGTTTGTTTATTTTTGAGAGAGACAGAGACGGGGGGTGGGGGTGGGGAGGGCAGAGAGAAAGGGAGACAGAATCTGAAGCAGGTTCCAGCTGTCAGCACAGAGCCTGATGCGAGGCTTGAACTCACAAACTGTGAGATCATGACCCGAGCCGAAGTTGGACGCTTAACCAACTGAGCCACCCAGGCGCCCCAAAGTTGGTAGATCCTAAACACAGTATCAAAATCTGTTAAGAAGCATTCATTTTGAATTTTGAATGCTAAGGCTGTCAGCTTCAGGCTAGTCAAAATTAATTTAAATTATCATGGCTGTTTACTTTGAGATGGACTCTAATTAGAGAATTATATATGATAGAAAAAAAGTGAACTGGAACGTGCAGTGGGCCTTCATGTCCATAGATTCTGCTCGCTGCTGAAATTGATCTTCGAGATGAGAAGCATTAAGACCTCTAGACAGATCCACCTCTGAGGGAGGTTGGTATTTGTAACTATTTGCAGGTTTCTGTTGTTCTGTATCTTCTCTGGGTCAATGTTTTGTTCCCCGGAATGTTTCATTGGATGTTGTGAAAGAACTAGCCATTTCATGTATTGCAAATTTGTGTATCTTTTCTTATGCCCTGAGTCAATCTCAAATCATTGTAGTAGACTGGAATGCTCCTATTCCCCTTATTTATAGAAGATCCCATGAAAAGGAATTGACAGAATACGGGGCTAGAAGGATTACTGGGAAATTCCCAATTATAGGTATGGAGTCAAAAACTTGTTCATATCCCATGGACACCAAAATAAGACTAAATATCCCCAAATAATTTTTCCTCTTATGAAAGCTCCTTCCCTGCCCCCACAACATTCACAGTCAGCGGGTGGGCTTCCAGCAGCCAGGATGATATCTCTTGACCCTAACCCCTTGCCCTTCACTGATAGACTACAGAGGGACACCTGCTCCATGTTGAACCAATCAGCTTTGCTCACCTCCAATATATCAGCAACTTTTGAGTTGCCAAGTGCAGAAACAACTCAAGGTAAAGTTTATTTTCATTTAAAGGGGTTTGTTTAGTTTAGTTTTGCTTGACCTTTCTTTTTTTTTTTTTAAGTAGTTAAATTATAAAATGTAATTTATTGTAAGGATTGATATAGTCATTTGGATTGAAGAGGAAGGTAGCAGTGCAGCTGTGTCCAGTGTGTCTGAAACTAAGACCATGAGTGCTGTGGGGAAACCAGAGTATTCTCTCGCTGGTCTTACACCTCTGCCTTCTCCTGATCCATTTTATTTTATTTCTTGGTAGGATGGCTTTCTTTGCTACTTTGCTACTTTGTTCACAGCAGGTAGAACATTGCCATCCAGGGCCCCTAGTTCAAAAGTTACAGTTACCTTCACACACTTAAGACTGGACTTTCTCTCTCTCTCTCTCTCTCTCTCTCTCTCTCTCTCTCTCTATATATATATATATATATATATATATAGTCCCAGTGCTCAGTTCTCAGGGAAAAACACTGGTCCAGCTTGCATGAGATCCCAGCTCTGGACCCATCACCAGGGGCTGGGAGCTCATATTACATGAACATGGCTACCAGGATTGTACCTTTGCCATTCTGTTACGAGGCTTGTCCTAGACTTATTACACACTGGTTTCCACGTATTTAGGCATCTCTCCTCTGGACTACGAATTCCTTCAGGGCAAAGAATTTGCCTTATTGATGGTATATATTCCTGGTGCCAAGTTCAAGGCCTGATTCTTACTGAATGAATACAAGTTGACAGCAGGAAAAAAAAAAGGTCCTCTAGGCTTTTCTTCAATCAGACTTAAAGAGCATCTTGCCCAAGATACTTACTCTGTTTTCATATGTATAGGACCACTTGAACTGTGACTAAGTCCCTGAATCATTGACCATTAAAACTGTAATTTAAAAGGTATTTTAAAAATTGTTCTAAATGATTGAGAGTCTACACGGTAACAGGCACTGTGCTGGGGGAGGGAGGACACTGATGAATGAGACACTGTCACTGTGTTTGAGGACCTCTCTGTTGAGTTTGACAGACCTTGGAGATCACTTAGCTTAACTTTCTCATTTTACAGATGAGGAAATGGAGACTCATAACGATTGCTAGGCCTGATGGAAAATGTTTTGATTTATTCATAAGATTTTAATATGTCTGTGTGGAGTCACTTTGCAGTGAGAGGTGTTACTTATTTTGGCCAAAGGGAACATTCCGTTTTTGTACATTTATGGATTATCTTTTCTTTGATCTTGTGTTTCTTTTTTAATAGGCATGTGATTATGTAGATGATATTTGCTAAGCTTTTGATTTATTTGGAACCAATTAATAGCTGGCACTCAGGTTCTTTGGAAGCTCAAACCTTGCTATATTGGAAATTTCTTTATGGTTACTGAGTAATAAGGTCATGTATTATTGACATGGCTTCTGACACTTCTCCCATTTATTATTATTCCTTGTTAAATCACTTCCTGAGAAGGCTAGAAAATGTTTTCCATCTTAGATGGCATAGTTTATATTGACTTTCTCTGGATGAAAGTGAAATTCAGAGAAGAGAGTGAAAAGGATCATTTTTCTGCATTTACAAAGGATGGAGGTGAAAGTTTTCTTTGGGGGAGAAGGAGAATTGGCAGTGGACTTCAATTAGCTTTTCGTTGTGGGAACATATCGTGTGCCAGGCCCTGTGCAGAATTTGGTGGGGGCAGGATAGCTGCCAGCTCTCGCAGGGGAGACGTGCCTACTGCCGCTGGCCATGCGGGCGTTGGGGGAAGATGCATCATTGCTCTAAGCTGTGTGTTCAAGGGCAAGCCGAGGAGAGGCCAAGTCTCCTCACTCAGAAGCATGGAGAAATATTTCTCTGTAGGAGATAGCTTTGGGTTTGGCCTAAGAGTAGGTCAGTTCCAACAGTTTACCAAAGGAAGGGGAGCAGCTAAGAGCTGTAGGATGATTAGGGACATGGATCCCTGTGAGGCTACATGAGGAAGATGGAATGAGGCCCAGGCTTAGGAAGGGCATTGTCCTAAGACCAAGCCTGAATCTCTCTGTGCTGTTGATTGGCCCTTTCTCTTCTTGGCATCATTGTTAGTCCTGGAATGGAGAGCCTTCCTGGATATGCAGCTGGGCTGATCAAGGCAAATGGACATAGACTTTAACGTCCTAAGAATGTAAGCTTTTAAATATGTCCAGAACCCCTCCAACAGCCTTCCAGAGAATCTTGTCACATAGCCTCCTTGTTGGATATGAGTTTGATGGGGGCTGTACTGGAAAAAGTCATCTTATTTCCCTGATGATCAGGAAAACTTCCTGGAGAAGGTCAGTGTTCCAGAGGTTTCTGTCTGGGAGAAGGGTGTGTGTGTGTGTGTGTGTGTGTGTCTGTGTGTGTGTGTGTGTCTGTGTGTGTCTGTGTGTCTGTCTCTCTGTCAGTCTGTCCGTATATATATACATGGTGGAAGGATCTTAGCTGGGGAATGAGGAGAGGATTAGGTTCCTGCCTGAAAAAGCAAACATGGTTCTTTCGTAATACAGGAGGCCATGTGTTCTGTCTCAGAGGGCTCATTGTTGTGACTGAAATTTTTTGTTTTTTCCTTTTCCAGGCATAAATGAGTCCAGGTGAGGTCATGCTGTGGCTGCTGGAAGAATACCCCATTTCCACATTATCTGCATGGGCTCTGCTGTGAAAGGAACCAAACAAGAACTTGTTAGACGCTTCCTTCTCTCGGTGAGCACTCCAGGCACAGCAATTGTTCCACTGTTATTCTAATTGTGTCCTGTCCTCCTCTTGCCAAAGCCAACAGCCCAGTCTCAAGTAGGCATCCTTTAGGCTCATCTGCCACCTTGAACATGAACACAGGGCAAGCTGATGACAGCCAGGGTTCCCAAGGGACATGGGGCCCTGCCCGGTCCAGCCCCCAGAAGCAGGTCTTCTCATGATGTTGGTGTCTGGGAGTGAGCACCATGCCCATCACCCAGGACAATGCCATGCTGCACCTGCCCCTCCTCTACCAGTGGCTGCAGAACAGCGTGAGGGAGGGCGGGGATGGCCCAGAGCAGCGGCTCTGCCAGGCAGCCATCCAGAAGCTGCAGGAGTACATCCAGCTGAACTTTACTGTGGATGAGAGTGTGGTCCCACCTGACCACAGCCCCCCAGGGATGGAGATCTGTACTGTGTACCTCACCAAGGAGCTGGGGGACGCAGAGACTGTGGGCCTCAGTTTTGGGAACATCCCTGTTTTCGGGGACTATGGAGAAAAGCGTAGAGGGGGCAAGAAGAGGAAAACCCACCAGGGCCCTGTACTGGACGTTGGCTGCATCTGGGTGACAGAGCTGAGGAAGAACAGCCCGGCAGGGAAGAGTGGGAAGGTCCGACTGCGGGATGAGATCCTCTCCCTGAATGGGCAGCTGATGGTCGGAGTTGATGTCAGTGGGGCCAGGTGAGTGGGGGAGTGCTGGTTGGCACAGGGGCTGGACGGGGGACCACTGTGGCTCATGTATGTCTGCTGCTCCAACCTGCACTGCAACGGGTTTGAGTCCTACTCTGGTAAGCCAATGGCATTAATCTTATAGAGGGAAAATACTAAATTGAAGTACTGTGGTATTTGTATGTTTCTTTTATGCTTCATTCTCTCTTAGAGGACTTAGACTCAGAGTATTTCCTTTTTTCCTGAAACCTAGGAATACTACATGACACAAGAGTATAAGAAATGTCACGTTGAGTTAGATCTTCTCCTCCACTCAACCAACATCTCCCCTCCAGCTGGAGCATTAAAGGTTGGGTCCTGGATGTATTTCCATCTGCCTGTCTCATATCACCTTAGTCACAGACAAACAGTCCAGAATCCCCTTGAGATGCTTAGAAGTATCTTTGGACAACCAGCCACCCCTGCCCTCAGTCCCAGTTTCCCCATCCTGAAAGATCCATTTGGATCTCATCTGAATGAGCATATTTCCATTTTTCACCTGTGTGGCCACCCATCATCTCAGTAAGTTATGACCGGACTGTTGTTTCCCAGATGAATCAGAGTCCAAGACCACCCTCAACCTCAGTGATTTACTAGAAGGACTCAAAGGACTCAGAAAAACTCAGGGTTACAGTTTATTATAGTGAAAGGATACAGATTAAAACCAGTAACCGTAAAAGGTACACAGCGTGGGATCCAGGAGAGAGAACAGGTGCAAACTCAGTTGTTGCTCCCAGTAGAGTTGTACAGGTGGGCTCAGTTCTTCAGGCAATGGTGTGTGACAACATCTATGGAGTATTGTCAACCAGGGCAGCTCATGGGAGCCTTGGTATCAGGGTTTTTTGGGGGGTCAGCTGGCATGGAGTGCCTGTGTAGCTGACCTTAGTTACTCAGTGTCCAGTCCTTCCAGAGTTCAAACTAATGCCACATGGCCCAATGCCCGTGCCATAGATTACATTATTAGTATGGCCCAAGACCCAAGGTATACAAAGACACTCTCATCAAGCAGACTATTCCAAGGTCTTAGAAATTACCTCCCAGGGGTTAGTCAAGAACCAATCTTTTCCTTGGAATATACAGAGGTTGAATACACCAAACTTGCTGTGTTAACCCTTTACTGCACACCAAGGTTTTAGTAATGACTAAATATGGAAGAGAAAAGAAAAGAGAAGTTTGAAGATATTCTGAGATGCATAACTTTTGTGGAGCCTTCAGAGGCTCCTGTGAGGAAAGCTCCTATGTCCCAAGAGAAGAGAATCATGGAGAGAGGGTCACTTTGAGAATCATGGTGACCTTTCACTGAGGGAGATCTGTAACCCAAGGAGACCCTGAAGGGAAGAAGCCAGAGCAGAAGTACCTTAAGTTTAATTTTCTCCTTCCTTTCAGTCTCCTACCAGAGCTTTCCATTGGCAGAAACCAGGCAGAAGCCAGTGGCAAGGGACCCATTGAGAGGGTCCATATGTGTCAACCTGAGGCAGAAGCCAGGGTAGAGAATGGTGGAGAGTGGACATGGAGGGGCAACGAGAAGTCATTGGTCCCATATATATAGTGTGGCCCAAGTTTAAAATGATCTAGTGCATGGAAAGAACATAGCACAGGCCTGGCTGGCGTGTATGAGTACTTACTCAGTAGACTCTCACCAGTATTTTCTTTGGGTTGCCTGTCTGACTGAAGAGATGTTCTTGGCTAATGGCTGGGTCCTCAACTAGCAATTACTTTCACTTTCAAGGAGGAATGTTGAAGAGAAATGATTCTATTTAAAGTTCAAAATTGTTCTTAGAAAAGAAAAGGACTGACCACCATGGTATTCATTGGTGTTGAGAATATGACTCCAGTCCCTGGTGGCTGGGTCCTTGAGGTTAGAAGTAGGGATCAGTGGAGCTTGATGGCAGCCCTCCCAGAGCTGTCCCTGAGAGCCCCCACCATTTACAACTATCTTCTGTGAGGGGAGCTGATTTGGATGCAGAGGCAGAAGGAAGAGCAGGAAGGGGACATCCAGTGGGAGAGCATAATGGTCAACAGCTCCAGCTCCCAACTAGTGCTGCCTCCTCAGGCTCCCACACTTACAAACTGATTAACCTTGAAAAATCATCCCTCTTAGTCTTGGATTCCCAGTGACATGGAAATGATAACACTATTGATCGTTGATCCAATGACTAAATGATGCAATAATGCATATAGAGGGCTTAGTAGTATGTCTAATCCATAGTGCTCAGTAAAATATTAACATCATAATGACTGTTCTACATGGAGCATGTTTAGAAGGACTGGGAATTTATTATCTAAGAGGCTGCTGGAGTCTTTAGGATTTGGAGAAGTTTATTCCATATGGGATAAATTTTCTCATGTATGTTCAGGAAGCTCTTCCCATTGCCTGCTTAAGGTTGTAGACTTTTTAAGAGGCCAAGTTTAGTGTCCCAGGCTCTGAAAGTATATCTAACCCTGAAATGAAAATGCTTTCCAGCTACCAAAGGAGGATTCTTTGGTGATTCTAATTTATTCCTTGAGTCATAGGATGATGCCCATTTTTTTTTTCAAAGAAAGAAGATACAGAAGAATAGAAAGGTGATGGGACCAGGGTCATGACAGAGAGTGGGACATGAAACTAGACTCCTTAATGGAGGTTTCAAGGAGGGGCAAGTATGGTATGATGGAGGAGGCAGTGAACTGAGTCTGGGATTCTGGATTTTCTCCATAGGTCTTCTAGCAACTAGCTTTGAGACCTTGGGTAAGTGTGTAGGGATGGTGGGAGTGGTGGTGGGGGGGAGGTTAGCCAAAGTGGCCTATGCTGACATATTAGGAGTGAATCTCTGAAACATTTCATTTGATCCACCTGAGCTAGTTTTATCATTCTAGAAGCTTACAGAGGTGAAGCAGTGTTCCCATGATGTCATGGTGATAATTGGCACAGCTGAGACTCAGTCTCTCCCTTCCGACTCCCATTTGGGAGTGGTACCTGTTCCAGGGCACCATTCCACTTCTGTGTGGTCAGGAAGAGATTATTTGGATGGATGTGGTCGCTTGGCATCTGGACTGAAATAGCTAAGGCTGAGGAGCTTGGAGGATGGAAAAAGGAGAACATGTTGAGGAACAGGTCTCTGGGATTGCTAATTGTTATGCTTGGGTGTTCTCAAATGTACCTGGGATTTGTTCTAATCAAGTGTGATAAGACATGCAGACAGGGAAATGACTGTCATAAAGAAGGACGTTGGCACTCCCAGATCTCTAGAAACAGGGGATCAACACACCGTGCAGGGCTACATAGAGAAACACCATTGTTATTCAGGAGGCAGAGGGAGAAGAGGGAAGAATATGGCCTGAAACTTTATTGGGATTTTCAAGGGAGGTTTGGGTGAGGAATGGCATCTACTCTGAGCAATCTTAGGATTTGGTAGCTTGAATAACTGCAGCAGGCTCTGAGATATAGGATGGTCTCTAGTTGTCCAATACGTGGCATGGGGTGACTTATGGGCAATACTGTCTTGATGTATGAGAGTTTAACAAAGGAGGTGGTTGGGGTGTGAACTCTGGATTGGTTGATTTGTATATCAAAGGCACGCTCTCAGGGGAGTTTGCTATTTCTAGGAATTGGCTAACCTTGGAAGGGTCAGTCTCTCTGGGATCAAGGCCCGAAAGGCCAGAGCATCAAGAATACAGAAAATAAGGAAACAATAGTCAACGCACTGGGCTTCTGGAAATTTTCCACAGCTGAGGAAGTAAATCTCCCAAACATAACTTTTTCAATAGTGCACAGTCATGACCCTGAAATTCCTTTCTCTGATGACACAGTCATGTGTATATGCTGGACAATGAAGGGCCAGGAGAGGGAAGACCTACCCAGAAGCCACTGAGATGTAGAGGTGATAGAAGGAAAAGGCCAGGATCCACTGATGGGTCTTCAAGAGAAGTGTGAAAGTGAATTAAGTAATGAAGGAGGACTCCTAGAGTCCTGGGCTCCCAGTGCTCATAACAACCAAGAAGTTAACAAGACAAGAGGAGACTAGCTTGATTTTCTAAGGCTCACTCCCTAGTTCTCTGGCGTAATTATCAGAAGTGTTGTTGAGTGAGCAGTTGCTACCATAGTGGACATTCTCCCATCTTATTTAATCTAAAGCTGTGATGAGAAACCTTGATGACAGAGGCCACGTAACTTGCCCAAGGTCACCTAAATAAGAGGCGGAACGAGATTTGGACTTGGGTCTATCTTCCACCACAGTCTGTGCTCCTAAGTCCTGTGCTATACTACTTCACATCTGCCCCAGAGTTATATGTTGGTTTTTGCCATGTGGTCTGGTAATTTCATGGATGGTTTTCAGCTTCACAGAATACCTCCTCAGTGTAATGGTAGACACCAGGGAAGAAAATGACTAGAACACCATAAGGCTTCCACTTACCCAAACTGGTAAGGAAAACAGAAGCCCCCTCCCCCCACTCCATCTTAAAAAAGGAAACCCAATTTTAATGTAGAATCCTTTTGCCACACTTATATCTAGCCAGAACTTCAGGACTAGAAGCACTTTGAGATTAAGTATCAAGGAACTTAAAGTGTTTTGAATGTTCTTGAGATGCTCCTTCACTCTGTAACTGGCTAACAGTTTCCTTCAACACTAAATTTTTCCACATACCTATATAGGTTTTGTCCTAAAAAGTGGTGAATACAAATTAGGGTTTTGTTGAGACCCCAGTGTAACTCTGCAAACAGCTCCCTCAACTGTATACCCCTCTTATTCATAAGCATAAGATTTCAGGTGTCCCCATATGAACATCACACTCACCCCGCCAAGATGATACATTGGTTGTCCATACTCTTGCTTGGAATTTTCATATGAGGCACTCTTTTGGGCAATCCATTCTTCTCCTTCTCTTGAGTTTGGTTTCGAATTCAACACTACCTTAGATGATGTTATGGTTTGAACTGTGTCTTCCAGCCACCGCCTCCTTCCACCGCCTGCCACTACCAAATTCATATTTTGAAGCCTTAAACCCCCAATACCTCAGAATGTGGCCTAATTTGGAAATAGTGCCATTGCAGATGTAACTAGTTAAGATGAAGTCATGCTGGAGTAGAGTGGGCCCCTAATCCAAAAGGACCAGTGTCCTGCAGCAAATTTGGACACAGACATGCACACAGAGAGAACACTAAGTAAAGATTGTAGTTATGCTGCCATAAGCCAAGGAACTATCAGAAGCCAGGAGAGAAAGGTCTGGAACAGATCCTGCCTTAGTACCTCAGAGGGAGCCCGGCTCTGCCAGCACTTGATCTCAAACTTTTAGACTTCAGAACTATAAGACTGTTGCTTAAACCATTTGGGTTGTGGTTCTTTATTATGGCAACCCTAGCAAATGAATACGTTTGCTATTTTGACCCTGTCACACCTCTGGCTAGGCAATTATTCAAGCGATTTCCTCCCTGACAAGACTTACTGGGGAAACTACAGAGCATGGTGGATGTGTTTGGAAGAAGACACTCTGAAAATTGTGGGTGTGTTAAGTGTGGGAGGAGCAGGTGCAAAATGTGGAAGATGAGGTCATGGTTTACTTATTTAAAAAATTAGCTTAGGGTCAGTCTGTAAACCTCATCCCTAAGGAAAGAGCAGAGAATTCATAGCTGTGGGTTTGATACCCTTCTGCACCCCAGAACTAGTTCCAAAGGTAAACCTGTGACTAGCCCAAAATTACAGAACCAATTCTACTTTCTCACTGGGTGATATTCCTCAGGTCTGCACTTTGCTTCTAGCACCACGCCCCCCCCCCCCCTAAGTCCCCTTTCCCATAGCTCTGGGAGCCCCTTATTCTTTTGTGTGGTAACAGCCCCCTCTTGCAGGCATAATTGGTAACACACAAAGGAAAGTTTTTGTAAGCTCTATCATACCTACTCTAGGGAAGATGGGATTTTCTGGAATGTTCTATTTACTTTTGTTTTGTGGAGGGAGAAATGAGAAGGTTTTTTAAATTATTTCCTACAAGGAGTACTTTGTAACCCCAGTCCCTCCCTCCCTCAGCTAGCTTTCTATAAGTAAACCAGATCTGTTCCCTGGGGACAGATTGTTCCAAATTGGTAACAAAATATGGAACTAATTAAAACATAACCCACACAACAAAACAAGTAGCCTTTTCTGAAAAGTAAAAGGCCCCATTTTTCACTTAAAATATATTTTTCAGGATGTGAACCATGACTGGACTCTTTTGTACGTTGATAAACACGAGAGGAGCATAGTGCAAGGAACATGGGCCGCAGAGAGATGAGTCTAGCTTCCAGGCCTACTTATTGGCTATGTGACCTTGGGCGAGTTACCTCAGCCACAGGAGGTTGATGCTATTTCCCCAGTAGGGTCATTTAGTGGATTAGATAAAATGATTTAGTTAATATACTAAATAGGCATTTGACACATGGCAGGTGTTCAGTCAAAGCTGACTTTTAACACCTGTTCTGGTCATCCTCAGGCGATCTGAACGCAGAGCACAGCACACAACCAAGAAAAAGCCTTTGAGTTGGAGGTACAGAGGAGAGCCTCAAACTGTGGCAGTGCACTTAGCAAGATACAGAATAATCTTCAGCCCAGAAACCAGGGTGATATCAAATACTGAGCACCCAGTATGGCCTGGGTACCAGCCCATTGGAAAGGATGCTGGTGCATTCAAGAACAGGGTCCTGGAGCCTATACAAGCAGACTGCACCTTGGAGTCTGCACCTTCTCACGCTGGCATGTGAGAAGCCTGTGTGATCCGAGGAGACAGGCCAGGATACTGAGCTGGCAGGAGGGCCCAAGGGGCTCAGGGCAGTTGGCCAACTAGTATATAGGAACATTACCTTACATACTGGGTGGACTAGCTGAATATCAGCCCTGACCATAAGTAACCTTCAGTACAGTACCCATTGCCTTTAAATTGTGTGTAAAATTAAATTTAGGGTTGTTACAAGCTCAGGCTCTGGTTACCCATAGCAACCTTGAGTTCTCTCTAGGTTATAGCAGATTTTAAACAGAGTGTCAAATGCTGCTAGAAGGTGTAACTTGGAGAAATGACTGCAGGTAGTGGTGTAGGAGATACAGGAAGGAAGAATTGCCAATTATACCTTTATAATATAGTCTCTGGGGCCATTTAGCATGAGCGTCCTGCCTACCTGAATATGCCCAAAGGCACCGGTGCTCTATTCAGGACTGTATATATAGTAAGAGGTGGCATCATGATAACCTAGAGACATTCAGGCAAGGTTAAATTTTATTCAGCTTGCTGTTTAAGAAGCCTGAGAAGCGTGTAATACACTTTAGAGAGATTTCCATTACAGAAGGTTAAAAGGAAAACAAGTTTCAGCATTTAGAATTCAATTATCTAGAAAACTTGTCATGTAGAACAGCCCATTCCCCAAGGATGCCATGGAAATTAAGCATTGCAGAACCTCAGGTTTGTGCCCACTTCATTCTCAGCCTACTATCCCCACATGCTATTTCATTCCATGACTAGTTTCTGGAAGGAATCCCAGAGTTCATCCATGCCCAACCAAGGAGGAAACTGAGGCTGTGGCTCATGGTTTCCCGGAGTCAAGGACCTTCTTAAGAGCAAGGACTAGAATTCAGCACCTGTGACTCAATTCTAGAACTTTTCTTCAACACCACAAACAGTAACCAATGAAACTAGATTTTTTTTATAGTTTACTGTTGACAGTAAAAACAAATTGAAAATCAAGTTTTTCTATATATTTCCATACCCATTCTTTAAATGGATGGTAATTACATCTAGAACCTTCCTTCTCAACAAGAGTTTAATTCATAGCAGCTTCACAAATGTGTTGATGGCCAGCCATTGGACTGGACAATGGGACCTTGGTTTCCCTCAGGTCTTCAGAGTGCTTTCTGGGCAAGGCTGTGGAGAATGTCCCGCTGTTGCCTGCCATCTTGTGGCTAAAGTTGAGCACGATGCTGGGAGTTTTAGTCAACTTCATTCATCTATGTTGTCAGGATGGTGTTTTCAGCCTCCAGAGCTCTTTCTAGCATGGCAGCATCTAAGCCATCGCTGAGCAACGAGTGACACAGGTACCATCTCCTTCCACTCGGTGCCTGGTGTCCTCATGCTGTCCCTAGAAGGTGCCCATCTCGGTTCCCCCCATGGCGTCCCCTCCTAACACTCCCAGCCCTAGTCCTCAGGTCACCACCCACAGGCAGATGAGTCATGATCTGACTAGTAACCCACTGTGCTAGGCTCTTCCTGATGGATGGCAGAGGAAGTTGGCCTTCCCCAGTCTAACTCAATGTCCTGAAATCAGAAAACCTCGAGGAAAGTGATTAGCAGGGCCATGTCAAACACTACACTGGCCAATGGGGTGGCTTTTTTTTTTTTTTTTAAGAAAACTGGCAACTTTGACACATCTCAATCACCGCTCACAGGTAATGTCCAGAGCCACCTAAAGAACAGCTTTTCAGAGTCTACTTGTCCTTATGACAGAAGAGATTACACAAAAGGAGGCACTTACCATGATTTAAAGGGGTTCAGATTGCAGAGTACCATCCAGAGATGCTCTTTCATTTCATCCCAGGGCCCTGTTTCTCCTCTGGTACCCCCATCAGAGGCACCACTGGGTGACTGACTTCAGCCATGGGAGATGGAAAACCCAAATCTCCCACTTAAGACACTGGCTTTGAAACTTCTAGCAACACTTTTGAGAATTGTTGTAATTGTAAACCATACAGAAAAAAAAGACAAAAGCATCTTAGTGTGATTATAGTGTTACTGGCCTGACTTCATGCCCTTCTCCTCTCCGTGGGCACTCCCCAGCCATTTTCAGCCATTTCTTGACTTCTACTCATTTTTTATGTCCAGGTATTAAATAGGTAATAAACATTTTTGTTCTCTCATTCTGAGCACTAGATGCCCTTAAATGACTGTTGAGTCTTTCTTTCCCAAAAGGTCATTGAATTCCAAGCTTTGGCACCTGTTTTGGCCCTGGTCCCTCTCAGTCTTGTGACACAGATGCAGGTAACCTCATGTCCTGGCTCAGCTGTTCATAATCAACCTGTTGGCCAAGCACAGAGGTTAAAAGGCTTGAATTCCTGTCTTTTGGTGTTCACCTATGCATTGCTGCCTCCTCCTGGAAGGGAATCAAATCTGATATTTTCAGGACCCAAGTATATATATCTATATATGTATCTCTCTGGTACAATTTATAATAGACATGGGTTTTAACAGTTATATAGATTTCTTCATGGGATTCTTCTTTGAAATCTGACCTTCTTCCAAAGATTCTGAGGGGTGAGTTTGTTATACTGTATTTAAAATGGTTGTGGAGATGTGACTACTAGTGGCTTTTGGGACGACTAGGCTTATCTGTTGAAATTTTACAAAGCAACATGTAAAGATGTGAGTATCCCAAGTTCTTTGCATCTTGGAGCCACAGAAACCTGTATGCAGGGACATCAGCAATGATCTAATAGCTGACTCACCCCACATTTACCTCGTTCAGAACTCGTTCTTCACCAGAGAAAGAATGATTCTATCATTTATAACGTATCCCTGACTTAAATTTAGCCCATTTCCTTTTGGGGAGGGGAAGGGAGACAGAGGGCCGGGCTGTTTCCATAATTGAAGTGTGTGCGTGTTTGTTCAGCCTTAGGCTGGACTTGAAGGTTAGTCCGTTTACACTGGGCTGGGATTTACTAAGAAACTTTTGATTTTTGTGATCACAGATATATTTTCACAAATGTCCCTGAGGGAGACCGATCTGTTATGGGGAGAAGAAGGAGTGGGCGTCCTTCTTAAAAATTCAGCCTCTGTTAAGTACAGGTCTCTGTCAAATTGCATGGCAAGTCTTGAGGTTTTTTTCTGACTCAAGGGCTTTATTGAGTCCAGATGTCCATTCCTCTGAAGTCCTTGTCTGACCCAGCAGAATAAGCAGAGGACTTAAATGGCAGTCTCTAGAAATGGTTCATGCTTTAGATATCCATTGTCCAGTGGGATGCCCAGGAAGATCCATGAAATAAGTGAAAAAATTATTAGCATCCTAAGATATACTTTTTAACTTAAAAAAATAAGAAACGGAGCTTAACTAATATTTTAGTATGGTTGACACTGGCATCCTCACTCAATTTGTATATCAGAAGGTCCTGTGTCCTGTGTGGTAGGTATGTGATTTGTCCTGAGAGAAGAAAGGATGATTCACAAAGACCCCCCCTTCCCCCCCCCCCGCCCCGTCACTGATTAATTCACTTTTGACTTATTTCAAGGAACTGAAGTTTATGTAAGCTCACTCAGTGAAATAGGTTTATGGATTAAATTATTTCATTTTAATTAAATTAAACTTTACCAAATGGCAAATAAACTAAAATCCTCCAGGGGGGAAAAAAGAGTATTAAAAATAATATAATTAATGTAAGTATAAGCCAACCAGAAGAAAATGGCTGGGTTGGCCCTTCTCTTACTACTGGTGTATGCTCAGGTATATTTTCAGGACCCAAGTATATATATGTATCTCTCTGGTACAATTTATAATAAGACCACCATTTGTGGTCAAACCATGACAATCTATTCAGATTGACAAAAGGTCAGACAAAAAAATAATATTTGAAGCTGCAAGAGACTACATGAACTACAAATTTCTAGTCCCTATCATTAAAGAGAATCCTCAGCGTAAGCATAGATTGTGCCTTGAGATAATACTTAATGATGGTATGAAGCCATCACAATTAGGAAGATATTTAAAAACTAAAGATCCCCAGCATGAATAAAAATAGTTTTAAATGTTTTAACAATATTTAAAATGATGCAATACTAAATCTTGTCTGGAATTTTACTAAACTGAATATTTAAAAACCTATTTGGAATTTTTTCTTAACTTTATTGCTTAAGGCAAAAAGTCATATCATTAGGAAAACACTCATTCTTCCTCATTTGGTAAAAATAGCTAAAATAACCCATGGAAAACAATATAGCTACAATGCAAAATGCCTGGTTTTGTCAGCAAATTCTGTTGGAAGATGCACAGAAACATTGCTAAAATTTTAAAGAAACAGTGTGCAGCGTGGGGGATTTGCTCAGTTGGAGGAAAGTACTGCTGTTTCTCACATGTTCCAAATAAGGGTATTTGCTCGATTCTGTTTCAGTAATGAAATGGAACACCTACTTATTTGTGAGTCACTCAAGGAAAGAGGTACTAAAAAAGATATATTTTCAAAAGTCAATGACTTTGTTAGTTAAAATAATGCTTTATGGGAAAATTATGTAAGGTAACAGCTGCTTTGACTAGAATAAAAAAGAATTCAGAGTAAGGTTACAAAACAGGCCAGAACATGAAATTGATTCAGTTATTGGTCCTGAGAGAGTTAATGCAGCAAAGAAGTTAGAAGGGAAGACCAAAGACAGATGTGCCAGAAATGCCAGGGCATAGCATCAGTATGATTAATTTTATAAAAATAAGACCTTTAAAATCAGTTGAATTTGTACTCTTCTCTGTAATAAGATGGGGAATAATCATGAAAACGTTTGCAAAGAGAGGTCTGAATGTTTATCTTGAGGCACAGCATTTGGAGTAATCGCACTTAAAGATGACTGTGTGTTTTCTACAAAAAAGACAAGTGTTTGAAATTGGTCCACCTTATCTATGAAAACAAGTGGTTTTCAGTGATCTGCTTTCTGGAGGCTATTTTTGCAAACCAAACACTCATAACCCGTTTCTCCAATGTAAAGATGATATTGCAACAGTAAGAGAGTAACTGCTATTTGAAAGAAACTCATGTTTCGGAAAGAGCATTTTCAAAATGGACTTTCAGAAATATTTCCATATGTATAAGACTTTTTTTTTTACAAAAAATTCTGTTTGTCAACAAAATATTTCATATGCATCTTTGAAATCTTGAGAGCAAATTTTCTATTTTTTAAATCTATCTAGTTTTAGAGAACTTAGGTGTTTAAAAACTATTTTAAAATGACTTTGCAAGAAAGCTCAACCAAGTTGAAAATTAACACAAAGTTTCTACCAAAACTGAATACAAGTGGTAGATGAGGTTGGAAAATGGATGTTATAATTGATTAGATGCTGTGCACTTTTGCACTTCACCATTGGGATCTCCCCATCCTTGTGCAATATCTCCAGCTATGGCATCCCTTAAAACCAACATCCATTCATTCTGAACTTCAACGACCACATCCCAGAGCGTCAAGCGTTCAAAAACCTTGAAGTATATTTAACTATATGGCTTTTCCTAAAAATAATATTCACATTTCTTTTACTAAAGGTGAAAAAAAAATTTAGTACTTCACATTAAATGTAGCTCTTAAAATACTTTTTAATATATGTTTTTACAATGGATATAATGTACTGGTACAATAGTACATGTGTGCACTAAATAAACACATCTCTTGGGGGTGCATGCTCATTTTTTTTTTTTTTTTTTTACTGAAAGGTGTGAGAAGTCAACATTTCTAGAGCAGTCATCTTACAGATAGAGAATTTATCCCTGTCCTGCTAAGGAAATGTCTCCCTGGAGATTTGTCGGCTCTGGATGTTTTTCATCAGCCCCATGTCCACTGTTCCCCCTCACTTGGCTCTCCAGACTGCTGGTATCCCCAGGCTCTGTAGGCTGGATCCCTTTCCTAAGCTCTCCTAGTTCCTCTTCACTGGCTTCCCAGGTCTGAACCCGGAGTCATGCCAGGGTGTGTCCTGACCAGCCACCTCACCGAGCACAGACACCCTAGCTCCTCTCCCCTGGTTCCTTCTGCTCTCACTGCCTGCACCTCCCTGGACCATTTGGTGAGCTCTCTTCGGCCCATTCCTCTTCTATTTATTCATTTCAGAGCAACATATTTATAAGGCTATTACTTAATTCCTCAGGCGCCCAGTCCCTCTCCCATACTAATCTTTATTTATTTCGGTGGCAACATTAAAACATTCAAATAGCATTTTGAAAGAATGACTTACAATCCTACCACGTTAATTCTCAGTTAATTTGATTTTTCTGTTAACATCTAATCTGTGACCATGCAGATATAGTGCCACCAGACTAACTCAACAGATTTGTCTGTTTGCATCTCACCCGTGTTTGTCTGCAGTATACTGTTTTAGACCACCTTTCTTAACAATTATTTCCATTTTAGAGGAATGTGTGCACATGGGGAAGCATCCAAATAGAACATAAAGATACTGGGTGATAAGGGTTCCCAGTTCAGACCCCATTCTCCAGTTAATACCACCAGTTAGTTGCACCCCAGGGCCTCAGTCTGTTATCAGCTTGGGGGTCTCTTTCTAAGAATTCTGTAAGCACATGTAAGTTATCCATTTCACTTTTTTTTTTAAGTTTATTTATTTATTTTGAGAGAGAGAGAGAGCAGGGGAGGGGCAGAGAGAGTGAGAGAGAATCCCAGGCAGGCTCCACACTGTCTGCGCAGAGCTCGACATGGGGCTCAAACTCACAAACTGCAAGATCATGATCTAAGCAAAATCAAGAGTCAGACACTCAACCAACTGACCACTCAGGAGCCCCTGGGTGCCTTAATTAAGGCACTTAATTATGTTTAATTAATAGAAATATGTCTCACTTTTATGGTGTTAATTTCCATTTATTTGATCAGGAAGTTTAACCATTTTCCCCTAGTTTTGTTTGTTTGTTTCTATTTTATTTTTACCTGCTGGCTAAATCCTCTATTCATGTCTTTTGTCCACTACCTGTTGGGTCCTAATCCTCAGCACTGGAGTAAGTATTTAGATATTATAGATCTTAATCCTTTCCCCTATGTGGTTAAAATTTCTCTGAGTCTTTGGGTGCCTGAGTGGCTCAGTCAGTTAAGCATCCAACTGTTGGTTTCTGTTCAGGTCATGATCTCACGGTTCTTCACGAGTACGAGCCCCACGTCGGGCTTTGTACTGATGGTGTGGAACTTGCTTGGGATTCTCTCTCTTTCTGTGTCTCTCCCTCTTTTCCCCTCGCTTCCACCCCCACTCATGCTTTCTCTCTCTCAAAAATAAAATTTTTTTTTAAATTCCCCTGAGTCTTGTAATAGATTATTTCTATGACTGTGTAGAAGTTCAACTGTTTCTATGGATGAAGCTGAGTTTTTTTCTTTTCACATCTTTTCACATCTTAGGCCATTGCCATTTTCCCAAAGGCCAGAAGCTTTCTTTTACAAAGCTTCATGATCATATTCCAAATTTATCTTTATAATTTAAATTTTAATTTAGGTGGCATTTATTTTGATGTATAGTAAAACTTTTAATCTAGTCTTTTCTAAATTGTGTAATTATCCAAACATTTGTTTTTTTTTAAGTTTGTTTATTTTTGAGAGAAAGGGAGGGGCAAAGAGAGAGGGAGAGAGAGAGAATCCAAAGCAACTGCACCACAGCACAGAGCCTGACACGGGCCTCAAACTCACAAACTGTAAGGTCATGACCTGAGCCAAAACCAAGAGTCAGTTGCTCAACCAACTGAGCCACCCAAGTGTCCCCAAGCACCATTTATTAATAATTTTGCTCAGTTAACTTGTGAAGCTTGATTTATTGGGATATACACATACACATACCCACATACACACATATGTATACACACATCTCTATTTCAGGGTGTTCTGTTTTTTGTTCTGATCTATATGTCTATTTTTATGCTAATGACACAGTATTTTGATCATGTTATAACATCTAATAGTGCTAGCCACCTCCTCCATCTCGGTGCTAAAATTTCTTCTGATATTTGAAATTCTTACCCATTAATTTTCCCAAATTATCTTGAGTCATGGTGCTGAGTTTCTAAGGGGAAACGCTATCTTTTCCAGGGTGGTCCATCTGTCCTTCAGTGCTCACTGCACATTCCCCTCCATGAAATCTTTCCCTCTCCACACTTCTGGGAATAGCTCTGACCCACACACACACACACACACACACACACACACACACACACACACAGCTCTGACCTACACACACACACACACACACACACACACTCCACTTTGTTGTTGTTGTTGTTAAAGAGACAGAGACAGCATGAGCAGGGGAGGGGCAGAGAAAGAGGGAGACGCAGAACCCCAAGCAAGTTCCAGGCTCTGAGCTGTCAGCACAGAGCCTGACGTGGGGCTCGAACTCATGAACCGCGAGATCATGACCTGAGCCGAAGTTGGACACTCAACCGACTAAGCCACCTAGGCGCCCCTCACGGAATCCACTCGCATGGGTGCAGTAGGCAGGATTCTAAGATGGCGCTCAGGGTTCCACACACTCCTACCTTGTACACGACCTCATAACCCCCAGGACTGTGTTTGATGACTTTTACTTTCCATGATCATGTTATGTCATAAGACACAATTGACTTTAAGAAAGGGAGATTATCCAAGTAAACCTGACCTAATCACACAAGCCCTTTAAAAGGTAGAAAGTTTTCTCTGGATGATGGCAGAAAGGACAGTCAGGGAGACATGTTCCAGCTGACCTGGAGAAAAGCAAATATCCATGTTGTGAACAGACAGCAGAAAGGTGCAACTTCTACAGAGCTGAAACCAGTCTCTGGTGGACATTAGCAGGACAGTAGACCTCAGTCCTGCAACTGCAGCAAACTGAACTCTGGCAACAGCCAGTGAGCTTGCCTGGAAGAGGTCCCCGAGCCTCGGATGAGCTTGTTGTCAGCCCAGCCAATGCTTGATGTCAGTCTCGTGAAACACTGCGCAGAGAGCCCCTCCGCGCTCTGCTGTCCATCTGCACTGCAGAACTGGAAACCAACAAATGGGTGTTGCTCCAAGGCCTCTACATTTGTGGTCATTTGTTACACAGCAAGAGAAAACTAATACAGTGGCAACACACATTCAGTACTTAATCACTTTCCTGTCATTTACTAATCACATGTAAATCTCATCTACCCCGGTCAGATTATAAACTCCCTAAGA
The DNA here is from genome assembly GCF_018350175.1 of Felis catus. Classification (NCBI taxonomy): domain Eukaryota; kingdom Metazoa; phylum Chordata; class Mammalia; order Carnivora; family Felidae; genus Felis; species Felis catus. The sequence continues at coordinate 213,659,471 of NC_058368.1, read as the reverse complement.
CTGAGACCAACTCTGGTGCTTCTTCCGCATCAGCTGTGTTACCTACCTTGCCTCCCCCATCCCCCCAACCCCACCCCCGGGCTGCCCTGGGAGGCGGGGTGTGGTTGGTGGTTCATGCCCGGCTTTAGGATCACATTGCCTTGGCTTCCATTTTGGTGCAACTTCTCCAAGCCTCAGTTCCCTCATCTTTCAAATGGGAATAAAATGCATGGGACAAATTACTGGGCAACACACAACCACTGTAATCAGCAGCTACTTTTGAAGGTGGGGGATGATAACGGGACCAAATTGTATAGGAAGGTTGTGAGGATTAAATGAGATGGTGCTTATAAAGCTCTTAGTGGTGGCTGCGGTGCATGGCAAACTCTATAAAAAAGCTCACTGCTATTAGAAAAACCTACTCTTTGAAGTGTTTTCCACAGTTCCGTATGTTCTGGATGTGCTAGATTTGTTTGGATATGTTCTGGATGTGCTAGACCATGTTACTCTAGCCCTACTTCCCTCCCCCTACATACACACACACACAGCCCTACCTCCACCCACTGGCTATCCAGCAGGGATGGACAAACTGAGTCCAGCCACTAAACTTGACTGGGAATCAGTTTTGTCTCCTGGGAATTTGGAATCAAGCCAGTGAGAGACCAAGCTGCTCAGCTGTTTGAGATGAGCTGAAAGGCCAAGCAGAGTCAGGTCAGGAATCATGTCCTGAGAGAGCCCAAGCCACATGCCTGAAGGAAGGAGGAAGCTGTCCCTTTAGAGGAACACAGAGTGGACATACATAAAGGGACAGGGCTGAGAGATAATGTCCCCAGAGAGAGAGGAATGGACAGGAGTTTCCGGGGGCTTGGGGGCTCGCAGTTCCCAGCACCCGTTCCCACGGTGCCTCACTGGACTTGTTTCCAGATTTCTGTGTCGTTGTTTGTATCCCTTGCAAGCAAATATTCCCTGGCCCAAAGGCTGAGGTGGGCGACAGATCAGTCAGGTTCTAATAAGTCTTAAGAAACCATGCTTGAGTGCTGACTCTGTGTAAATTAAAAGAAAATTAAATTGTGTTTCTCTTTGGTCTTTTTCCAGACTTTCAATCGTCTGTGCAGTTGAATTCCCAGTGGCCTCTGGAGGGCACTATTCAATTAAGTTTATTCTATTGTAGTGCATCCTGTGCAGAGCCAGCAGTTAAGAAAATGGTGTTTCAAATAATAGTTGCCATTTACCTAGTACCTACAACTTGCTAGCCACTGTGCTGGTTGCTTTATATAAATTGTATCTTAAACAGTCACAATTCTTTCTTGCAATTGTAGATTATCCTCTAGCATTGTAACTTGTTTCTGCAGGTATGTTATTAACAGGTGTCAAGCACAATGAAAGCATCTCTTTCTTTTAATGAAGTTACAGCTTCTGATGGGAACCAGTTCAGGTTCAGTCAGCCCTTCTCTATGTACTTGGACATAGTTTGCATTTTTATGGGCAGGTACTCCTTTTTAATTAGAAAAAGAAAGAATTAACCATGGCAGCATTATAAAACAGGGGGAAAATATTTGGTTGACATGGGTATAAATTACCTGTGTCCAGGGATAGGTATGTCTTGTCTCTTACCTTTTAACACCATACCCCCTAGATAATTATGTTGGTTTTAAGCCAGGCTGATGGCTGGTAGCAAGTAGGAGCTGTGGAAGGGGAAGGGTTATTGCATTGTTCTACCTTGCTCAATGCTGCCATGTTGGGAAGGTAGGAGTGAGGTTCCAGACCTTTTCAGAGCCTCCTGAGAGGTGTGAAAACAGCTATTGGCCCATCTCCATTTCTTTTCTTTCTCTCTTGCCTTTTTTTTTTTTTACAACATACTTGAAAAACATATTTGTTCATTAGATGTTATCAATGTCAATAAAAATATTTATCAAATATTATCCATATGAGCCATATGCATACACTCCTCTCATTTAATTCTTACAACTCTGTGAGGCAAGAGGTAAGTATTATTATCTCCATTTATAGATGAGGAAATTTAGGCTGAGAAAGATTGGGTAAACACACCTGCTAAGGAACAGAGCCTGGAATCGAGCCAGGGTTTCCCTGCCTGAGTTCTTTCTGCTATGGTGCTCCTTCAGTTACTACTCATCCCCCAAATAGCTGTCTCTTCCAAGAGAGAGGAGCTCCATCCCCAATAGACCACATATCCACTCCCCCATGAAGAGTATATAGTAACAATTATATAAGCAGCATTCTGACCAGGACACCTCAAGATCCTTGTTCATCACTACATCCCACCTCTCTCTACTGTAGATGAAAAGAATCAGAAATCAGGAAATCTGGTACTTTTTAAAATTTTTTAAATGTTTGTTTGTTTTTGAGAGAGAAAAACAGAGAGTGAATGGGGGGAGGGTAGAGAGAGAGAATCCAAAGCAGGCTCCAGGCTCCAAGCTGTCAGTACAAAGCCGGACACAGGGCTCGAACTCACAAACCACGAGATCATAATCTGAGCTGAAGTTGGACGCTTAACTGACTAAGCCACCCAGGTGCCCCAGGAAATCTGGTTCTACACAGTTTCTTAATCTCTCTACTTTTTTATTCATATAAAGCTATCTGTTGGCCATATACTATGTATTAGCCCTGGTTCTACCTATTAGGGAAATACTGATGTACGAGACCTACAGTGTCCCTGATTATATGAGGCATGCATCCATGCTTTGAAAAACTGCCTTACCCTTTGGGTAGGGTAATATGATTAATAATAATATGAAGGAATTTTTAAAGTAAACCTTACTGTTTTTGAACAGCTTTATTGAGATATAATTCATATACTATAAAATTCACTCTTTTGAAGTGTACAAGTAAGTGGTTTTATATATTCACAGGGTATCATCAATATCTACTTTTAGAACATTTCATTCCAAAAGAGTCCCATTTCCATTATCAGTCAGCCATTCCCTATTTCCCCCCATCTCCTAGCATCTGGCCATCACTAATCTACTCTCTAACTCTGTAGATTTGCCCATGCTGGGTGTTTTGGTATGTGGTCTTTTGTGACTGGCTTCTTTCACTTAACATAATGCTTTCAGTGTTCTTCTATGTTGTAGCATGTTTCAGAACTTCACTCCTTTATATTGCCAGATAGTATTCCATAGTATGGCTGCGGCACGTTTGTTTAACTATGCAGAAGTTGATGGGCATTTGGATCACTTCCACTTTTTCACTGTTGCAAATAATGCTGCTGCAAACATTGGTGTAAAAGTTTTGTGTGGACATATATTTTCAGTTCTCTTGGATGTATGCTTAAGAACAGAATTGATGGTCACATGGAAACTCTATGTGTAACTGTTTCAGGAACTGCTAAATTTTCCAAAAGGACCGTATCGTTTTACTTTCCCACCGGTGGTCAGTGGAGGTTCTCATTTCTCTACATTCTCACCAACACTTGTTATTATCCGTCTATTACAGCCATCCTAGTGGGTGTCAAGTGGCCTTTCATTGTGGTTTCGATTTGCATTTCCTGGTGACCAATGATGTTGAGCACCTTTCTGTGTGCTTTTGGCCACTGTGTTTTTGGGAAAATGTCTCTTTAAATCCTTTGTCCATTTAAAAATTGTTGTCCATTTAAAAATCAGTTGGCTTTAGGGGCGCCTGGGTGGCTCAGTTGGTTGAGCGTCCGACTTCAGCTCAGGTCACGGTCTCACGATTCGTGAGTTCGAGCCCCACATCGGGCTCTGTGCTGACAGCTCAGGGGCTGGAACCTGCTTCAGATTCTGTGTCTTGCTCTCTCTCTGCCCCTCCCCCCTTCGTGCTCTGCCTCTCTCTGTCTCAAAAATAAATAAAACATTAAAAGAAAATTAAAAAAATCAGTTGGCTTTATTTGTTGTTATTGAGTGGTTAGAAGTGTTCTTTATGTATTCTCAACACAAGCATATGACTTGCAAATATTTTCTCAGGCAGCTACAGATGTTAGACAATTGCCACTGATTGTTTTCAACAAACGACCTAGGAATAAGGCTGTGCTGAAAAATGGAGATTTTCATAGAGTCATCAGATCAAATACTGACAGTCCTCTGGGGATAGGGCTTTTACAGGCCTTGAAACGTTTCCTAACCCTGTTCAGCTAAACTGCTTGTTTCCACAGCTACCGCAGTTGGGGTAAGCTCTTGATTGTCAAGGCTGTGTGGAGCTGGGAAGAAAGGGATGGTGATAGTGTAAGTTAAAATAGACAAAGCTCACTGCGCTTACTGAGATTCACTCACTTGTCTTGAGTAAGTGCTTCTTAGGCTCCTTCAGGTTAATTTCCAGAGTTCTGAAAAAGTTGCTGTTGATCATTTTTTTCCCAGTGCTCTTGTTGCTTTTATGGAGTACATTTTTGGATGTTTTGTTCTATCATTCCAGAAGTATTTCCTCCAATAAACTTTTTTTTTCCAAGTATAACATACATAAAGAAAAAGGCACAAGTCGTTCAGCTAGTGAGGTTTTATATTAACCATCACCTAAATGAAGCAAAAGCACTTTACTAGCACTTCAGAGCCCTCCCTCATACCCCTTGCCAGTTATTAACCACCTCCTGCTTAACCAAAGTAAAATGGTATTAATCATCACAAGATAACTTACCTGTCTGATACCATCGTGGTTTTTTCCAACAATCTGATTTACTCTAATTGTTCAAATTTCTCCCCAAACCACCTCCTTAATACATTTAATCTAGTGGCATCTTTCTTTATTTTACTTGTTAAGTTTATCTTCTAAATTTTTCAACTTTTTATTTTTTGTAATCATTAGCCTACTTGGGGCACCTGCTTATCTGTCAAATCCCTCCTGCCTTCCAAAATTCTTCTATCATGACATCAATTCTCCCATCACCAAACAGGTCCTGGAGTGCTGGCTGTAATTCTTCTCTATCCTTTTTTCCAAGACTTGCAGATGCACTTGATCGCCCACATAAACGAAGAAGCTAGAATCTCTTTAGGATAAAGCTAGGTGGGTTTACAGGGGACATTTGCACAGTGTCCAAATGTTCTGATTTGTACAGATAGAGGGGCAGTTTCTCAGAGGTTTTTGGGAGAAGTTTTATCCTTCCATACAGATTTCTTTGGTTTTTCTGACCAAGGCTTCTCCAGCTGTTGTGGCACAGTGCAGACTCAGTGTTTGTAGTCTGAAGTTACTCCTCTTGAGAAATTCCCTTAGTGGGAAAGCAAGGGGGATGAAGGCCTTCTTGGGGCAATTTCTGGGGTGTCGGTACCCAGTCCATTTCATTGGTTTTCTTTATCATGGATCATTACCCACTAGAAAAGGAGATGTACTGATGGAGACTGAAACAAGATGTTGTCTGTCACAGTGATATGGACACTTAGTAATTGCTTGGGATGTAAAAAGGGGTCAAAGTAGTTGAACTTAATGGTATAAGGAGTAACCAAAGTTGGGAAAACCTGTAAATTAAATGAAAATGTTGGGCAAAGATAAAGGACTTGAAATAACTGGTAAAAATTATTAAAAACAAGATTTTCATCTTAGTAAAAGACAAGAGTGCTTTGACAGAGAATGGAGGTCAAAGTTTATAGAATCCAAACTAATATATACATATACGTATTTTATATATACTATATATATCTATATATATCTACCTATATATAGATAAAATTTTATATTTCTTGTTTTTTATTTCCTCTACAACCTTTCACCATGAGCAATAAGCAAAATATAAAAAAAAAAACTACAGTGCTTCCTCAAAAAAATTAAACTAAATAAATTTAATTTTAAAATTAGAATTACCATATGACCCAGAAATTTTACTTTTACGATACCTACCCAAAAGAATTGAAAGCAAGGATTTGTACACCAATGTTTATAGCAGCATTATTTACAATAGCCAGAAAGTAAAAACAACCCAGATGTCCACTGATGAATGAATGGATAAATATATGGTATACACATGTGATAGAATATTCTTTGGCTTTAAAAAGTGTATTTATTTGCTAGGACTTCCAAGTACCACAGACTGGATGGCTTAAAAAAGGGAAATTAATTTTCTCATAATTCTGGAGGCAGGAAGCCCCAGAAATTAAGCCTTTTTTTTTTTTTTTTTTTTTTTGCCAAGAGGAGAAGACACGTAGAAAAGTCTCCCTCTACCCATTGTCTCTTTCTCTAGGGGTCCTGAGGTCTGGAGAGGAATGTGCCCAGTTAGAGCAGCTGCCCCCCACCCCCAATTGCTAGCTAACCACTTATTGCCAGGTTTGAAGACATAGAATAGGATGTACTTATTTGTAACTAATATACCTTTTTAGTCAAAGACAATAATGAAGAGCTTCTGCTTAAAAAGTGTTCCTGGAATTTAACACAGTTGCTTTCATGACAAGACCTCAGCTTCAAGACGAAGTGGCAAAGTTTCTTGAATGTGTAACAGACGCCCTCCAAAAATGTTTTTGGACTACACAACAGGAATAGAAGGTAGAGAAATGATTCTAATCTGTGACTTAATAGTGACATCTTCATGTACATCTTTCTGCTCCCCAGAATATTTTGTAGTACTCATGTCTAGTGATTTTTTCATTTTGGTATTTCAAACCTAAAAGGTAGTGGGTGACCTCAGATTCTAGGGAAAAAAAAAGTTCTGTGACTGGGAAGTATATCTTTCAGAGGTTTCATTTCATTTCATTCCATATCATTTCATTTCATTTCATTTCACTTCATTTCACTTCATTTCATTTCATTTCATTCTGTTATTAGTTGTCCTAAGTAAGGAGTCATCAAAAAGGAAAAAAAAAAAGGAAAACAAACAAACAAACCTGAAGTCTTCAGGAATATTTGCTTTTCAGAAATGTCTGATGGTATTTCATATATTTTATAGCCCAGTCAGGCAGACTCGATGCTCAGTTGCTTTTGAGACAAAGAATTAGAATACTCGGTGTGATGATTTATGGCAAGCCAATTCATGTCATTTTTATGCTTGCCTTCTTCCAGTGTACACGATCCTGAGATAATACAGCAGAACGGTGGTCATTGATGTGTGTCATTGATCCAATTGTTACAAGAAGAGACCACTGCAAGTTATTATCCTTCAAATATCTTCTATCCCTTTCTTCTCTGTACTGCTCTATTTAATCTTTAAAAAAATTATTATTTTTCTAATGTTTATTTATTAGAGAGAGAGAGACAGAGTGAGAGTGGGGGAGGACACAGAGAGGGAGACACAGACTCTGAAACAGGCTCTAGGCTCTGAGCTGTCAGCACAGAGCCTGATGCGGGGCTCAAACTCCTGAACCAGGAGATCATGACCTGAGTCAAAGTCAGATGCTTAACCGACTGAGCCACCCAGGCGCCCCCATGCTCTATTTAATCTTGTTTAAAGTTTATCTTTTAGCCCCAGGACCCTGCCTCACTGACCAAGTGGTAAAAGTTCATCTGGGGACAGTTACAGAAACTAGCTCATCTCCTTCACTGATTTTTAAAGCTGATGTTCAAAGCTTCACCAATTGCATTGTAAAAACCAGAGCTTCGAGGTCTTGGGTTGAGTGGGCATCTCCAACTAGCATAGGGTCTAACACGTCACGAAAACTCAGTAAATGGGGGCGCCTGGGTGGCTCAGTCAGTTAAGTGTCTGACTTCGGCTCAGGTCATGATTTCTCAGTCTGTGAGTTCAAGCCCCGCATCGGGCTCTGTGCTGACAGCTCAGAGCCCGGAGCCTGTTTCCAATTCTGTGTCTCCTTCTGTCTCTGTCCCTCCCCAGCTTGTGCTCTATCTCTCTCTGTTTCTCAAAAATAAATAAATGTTAAAAAAAAAATTTTTTTAAAAGAAGAAAGCTCAGTAAATGTTGGTTGAATAAAATAAATATTCCTTCTTAAAATGGAAGTCTTGGGTTTGTGCATCTTCTGTCGCTAGTCCTGAGTCAGTCCCATTATTTATGGCAGAAGTATCAGTCATTGAGAATGTAGTCTTAAACCCCGGTGGATCCAGATTTGCAATTTCCATAATTGTCCACCTAAAAATAAATGGAAGCATTATATGTTGTGCGCTTTTTAATTTGCTGTGTTTGCAAAAGGCGTTCTCTATCAGTGTTCCCAATTTACCAGTCTGACTTCTATGTTTTGAAATAGATTGAAATGTATCCTCACAAAAAATAGTGTGCTGATGGCATTCGTGTAAGCCTATTTCAGTCTTTTCTCCATAAACAAGTGGTAATTTTATTATTTTTGCAAAAACAAATAAACATGATTTTTGCACATTTCCACAATTCAATCTAAATCTCCTTTCTCATAAAACATCTCCTACCAAGATGATGCTCTAATGACAAAAGTGGAAGAGTAGGCCAAGGCCTTTATGATCACTTCTCAAAATTCCGTTAAGAAAAAGGTACCTAACCTACCCAGGATTATTAAAATCATATATATTAATTCAGATTTGAAAGAAGAAATGCATACTTGAGTTAATTCCCAATAAGAACTATATTTAATAATAATAATAATCTATGTTACAATACAAATCTACATTGAACTTTTAAACAATTCACTCCCCTCAAAATTCGGACTCATGACGTCTTTAGTGTGCATTCCTAATGCCCATCTAGCCCACAACTCTCATTTTGCAAATGAGCGTCCAAGCCCCTCAGGTGAAATGACTCGCTCTAGGTCCCAGGGGATTCATGGTGGAGCCAAGAGAAGCAGCCTGGCCTCCAGACTCTCAGGCTGTGTGGCCCTCTTCCCAGGGAATAGCAAACTCGCGCCTGCCAGCTACGGATGGATTTTACATTTTTAAAAGATCATAAAGAGAATGAGACAGAGACCATATGTGCCCACAAAGCCTAAAATACTTACTCTCTGGCCCTTTCCACAAAAGGTTTGCCAATCCCTACTCTATACCATTTTGGAGATGAAATGTTCACGGCCTCACTCTGGGGCTGATGCCCAGAGAGCCTGAGTTTGAAGTGGAGGCTGTGGGGGATTTGTTTTGTGTTGACTTAGCTAAGCTAGTGCAGTGTTTCCCAGAAGTCTTCCTTGCACTGTTCAGGGTTAGTGTGGGCCATGGGAGGCCCTGGGCATGAGATGTGGAATGTGTGTGTGTGTGTGTGTGTGTGTGTGTGCGCGCGCGTGCGTGTGTGTGTGTGTGTGTGTGTGCGCTCAGAAGGTTGGTATGAGGCACTGGGCACCATCGTCTGATAGTTCACCTTTTTGGAGTGGTGCAGCAGCCGGACTTCTGCACCCCTGCTCCTCTGGGTTCCTCCCTCAGTTCCCTGACCCCCAGGCCAGGGCAGGGCATGTGGCTCCTCCAGACCCTGGTTTCCTCCTCTAGCTCCCCTGATGCCTGGTCCAGAAGCATGTTCAGCTTTAATGTAGATCATGGAGGGTGAGCTGGGGAGATGGGTCTCTCTCCCTTTTCTTGGGTTCCAGCTCTTCCTTGCACATTTCTGGGGGCCCTCGCTCTTCCCCACTTTACTTGAGTATTTTCTTCTGGGTCACTTGCCCTGCTGACTTTCAGGCCCCGCCCCAGACAGAGAGGCAACAGCCTTGTATACATGTATGTAGACTGTTGAACTGGTCCCTATCACAATTGTATGAGGTCAAATTCCCTATCACAAATCCACTGTTACATGTTGGTCCTGGTGGTTCTGCTTCTCTGATCAAACCCTGACTGATACAGTAGCTCAAAATAAAATGAGTCATGAGTCAAGACTAAAGAAGATGGAAAGAAAAGCTTAAAAAAAAAAAACAGAGGGTGAGGGAGAATATATATGCATATGGTGTCTGTTAATTCTGGAACCATAGATAAAATATACAAAATTCTGTCAAGGACATCTTCAATTGGTAAAAAATAAAATACTAAAAATAATATTTTGTATTTCCAGACTTTATGGACTGTGGGTATATTTTAGACTCTGGAAACCTGTGGAGCAGGAAATGCTATCCAAAAAGATTTGCATAATAAGCATGTGACCCCAACAGCACAGTCTCAGGTGTCTGAAATCTGAGTCTAGAAGACTTTGATCATTAATCCCACTTTTCTACTTTGAAAGTCACCATAATTTGAACGGTTAAACAAAACAGTCATGCAAATGTACAGGTGAGTTTTCTAAAGCTTACGTGGAGGCGTTGCTCTGTGAAATTAAACAGAAGAAAGGCTAGGCAGACAAATTGTCTCCATTTTCTTCATAGGTCCATGGTTTTTAGTGGTGGTTTTTCAATGATTTAATAATCTGGTGTCAATGTAAATTTGGCTATACTGCCTCCCTGCCACCTTCATACATTGAGCCCAACCACTGTAATTCCAGATAATTCCAAGTCTGGGCATTCCCAGGAAGTCAGGTCTGTGACTGTCTGGACACCTTGCTTAGTTGAGCTCAAAACCATTTGCTCCCATGAGAGCCTTTTAGCCTTGTCTTATAAGCAAGCTCTAATGGGATGGAGGGGAGGGCAAAGCTTCTGCCCCCCTCAGCCTTCCTCTTGGCTTCTCAGCACACCTCCCTTTCATCCTTCCAGATCATATGGTGTGAGGGACCCCAGCAGCTCTCACCAGGAAGAAACTGGGGCCCTGGCTCTAGAGGACAGGTGGCTCTCTCATGCCCGTCACACACTGTTGTTAACAGCAGAAAAACAGGAGAAAGTCATCCTTTTCGAGCTCCTTCGATTTACTTGAATTCCTTACTCTCCCACTGAGGCCGTCTTTGAAGACTAGCTGTGTTTACAGAGGGTAATAAATCTTAATTTATCATCACAGTTCTCCTTAAGGAAGACTTCAGAGTTCAGCGCAAATAGTAAGATGAATGTTAGCTTTGGTGATCTGTCATCTTTGTATCCCTTAGTAATAAGCAGAGAAGAAAAAGGGCTTTGCTCATAAGTTATAAGTTGTGGTGCAAACGGAAAATGTAGTGAAACAAAAGATTTTAAGAACTCATTGGTAAAAAAAAAAAAAAGAAAAAAAAAGAACTCATTGGTGGTGTTACGAGTAATTGGAAAATCTTTGATTTAATGTTGGTGCTCAAACCATGAGCAGATTTAAGATTTAGAACTCAGATGTTCTTGAAAGATAGGGCCAATGGAACCTGAGCTTTCAGGTGGCAGGGAGGAATATAATTTTTATTTTTAAGAAGTTCATTTTATTCTGTGAAGGTTTCTTTGGTTGAAAGAAAAAACTGAAAGTTAAATTACAATGGTCCTTGAAAATGTCATGCCTTTTTATATCATTCCTTCCCCCATGTGTCCTCATTTTGTTTTACTTTTTAAAATTTTGTTTGTTATCAAAATGAAAAACATTTCATATCAAAATGCAAAGCAGCACATAGTCAATTTAATAAGGCAGAAAGAAGAAAGTGAACGTTACCTTTAATTCGACCACCCAGAGGTAACCACTGTGAATACTTGGTATATTTCCTTACGAACTTGCATGCAAGCGTGTGCACGCGCGCGTGCGCGCGCACACACACACACACACACACACAAGAATTGTTTGGTTGGACTACACATGTCTGCATAAGAGCATTAATTTAATGAGTCATGATCCTATCACTTATAAAACATATAACATCAGGCAGTTTCTTAACCCCACTAAGTAGGGGTTTCCCTAACTGTAAATTGGAGTCCAGAAGAACAATACCTAACCCATAAGGTGATGGCAGATAAATTGAGGATATACATGTAAAGGTTTATCACGGTATCTGACACACAGCCAGCGCTCAAGAAATGTGAGCCATTATTAATTTTCATCTTTCTCTTGTCACTTCAAAAAAAAAAACATATAACTCGACAAGTCTTTTGGTAGCTTTGAGAAACTACCAATTTCCATCCATTCCTTCCCTATCTTGGTGGGGATTGACATATATTTGAATTCCTCCATGCAAGTTAGAATCCTGAACCTACAATTAGAGTCATTGTTAATAATGATGTTTATGCATATTGCAGTTGTATGCCGGGACTCTACACCTGTCAGCTCATTTTATAGCTCACTGCACCTCTGAGAGGTAAACGCCATTATCCCCAGCTATAGATGAGAGAATCCATGCTGGCAAAAAAGAGCCAAGATCCAAACCCAGGCCTTCCTCTTCCCACTGGGTTGCTCACCCTGACACAGCCCAGTCTCAAATGCTAGCACATTCTGGAAGTGCTGAGGTACTGGGATGAGTCTGAAAGTGGCTTTCTGACCGATGTCCAGCTGGTACCTAATAGAGCAAAAACTATCTGTTAGGCAAGGAAGGCATCCTGGACTGGAAGTCAGGAGACCTGGGTCACTAGAAGTTCCATTTTTCTCAAGGAATTTTGTTTTTGTGTAGAGTATGTGTGTTAATTATCGGTCTTATCTTACTCTTGGGGAATGAAGTATAGATGAAAGTGATGATAATACTAATAATATAATGGAAGTTTTAAAAAGCAATGACTTGCTTCTCAACTACCATGGCTATTTTTAATTTGTGACCGTGGTCATTCAAAGTAGGTTTTCCCCCCTTGATACACTAGCAACTCCTTCTGGATCTCAGTAATATCTTTCCTTCCTTCCTAACCAGCCCACCCAGAGAGCATCCAAATTTACAAGATCTTGCCAGCTACCTGGTTCTCTCTCTGAGTCTTACTTATAATCTCTTACTTGCAATCTCAGTTACTCTCTGAAAACTGGAAAGTAATAGCAGGGTTAGTTCCCCTTCATAACCTTTTCCTCCACACATGCATTTATAAACTCTCCTCTCCTGGGGGTTATGTTAGACCCTTTATATGGCACTATTTGTAAATAGCGTGGCTTTTGTAAACAACATGGTTAAGGTGGTCCTGGGACCTGGAGAGGAATCCAGTCTTTCCTTTGTGAGAAAATTGTCCAGAGCTTTATCTGGTCCTTTGCTTTTCCCAACTATGACTTTCTCCAGCTGATGGGAAGCAATGATAGACCAGAACAGAATCAGACCAGGATTGGGGTTCTGTAGTTGCTTTTCTGGAAGGATTTCCCAGAGCTGGAGAACATAGGGCAATCAGGAAGAGGAATCTGATCCTTGAAGTCAATTTGGAAGAATTGATTGGGGAACTACTTACTGGCTATTCAGTGTTTCCTTAATGTGGTTCACTGACTTGTAAAGAGGAGATGTTTTGATATATCATCATAAGACCAAGCAAGTCAAGGTGAAGTACTCAATTGAATGGTAATTGCTTGGGAAGGAAAGAAGGGTCAAAGTGGTTGAACTTAATGATGCAAAGAGTAATCATGGGAAGAGAATTATAAACCAAGTGAGAAAGGTAGGGCAGAGAGGTGAGGGACTCCAAGTGAGCCATAAAGATGATTAAAAACCTACCCTTGTAAGAAGACATCCATCAGAGTGAGAAACAGCACAAAGAATATTTTCAAGGCTCCCAAATTTTAAAAATGTGTATATGTTTTGCTTTCTGGATTTTTACCTATTAATGAGTATAGATGTGATTTTTTAAAAACTGAGTAACAAGTACAAAATAGGACAGTCAGATTTAGCAAATAAAAAATCCCATGCAATATTTGAGACATAAAAAGTATTCACATTTCACCTAAAATTCTAATTTAACTGGGTCTCTTATATTTTATTTGATAACATTGGTGCAAACCTGTTTGAAGGGAAGGGCACCAGCCCTTGGTAGGTGATGCCCTCTGGAGAAAAGAAGAGTCCCTGGGATACTATGCAATTTTAATTCTGTTTAAAAGTCTATGAAGGCCCTTCTGGGTGACATAGCGCTCACTATTTTAAAGCCAGCTGATAGGGCTGACGTGTGGACCAGGCCTAGAGGTTGATTGGATTAAGTGCTTCTAAATTCATCCTTGCCAAGTCCCCATTCTCAGGGGTAGGTCAAAGTGAAGACCTCTGTGAGCTGGAAGAAGTTTCTTTCTTTCATCCAGGGACCAGGGCAAGGGGAGGATGGAGAAGGATTTTGAATACATTGTATAAGCAAGGGAGTAGGGACAAGGAGGTGAATGTGCAATACTCTGGTATTATGTCCTTGAAGAGAAAACATGGAAACCATCAAATCATATGCAGTTGACAGGAATATATATGAATGGGATTACATTTAGTTAGGATTCTGTGCCAGGTTAACTGGAGTTCATGGATGCTTCTTGCAGATGGTAAGACTTTTACATTTTCACTTAAATAGTGAGATGGATTTAGGATATCAGATGAGAGTAGCTGCTCCACATAGGTGAGGTCACCCCTGGGAAACTTTCAAGATGGTGGGGGAGGGACCTGTGTAAAGTCTTGCCTACATGGAGGGGAGGGATGAGCTGGGCCACAGTGAGAGAAAAGAGCAGCGCAAAATGTTCAGTGGGCTTATGAAGACTAGAATCAAAATCGGAGCTTGATGAAGGGAAGCTGAGTCTGCTTATCCCTTAGGGCAACCAAATGTGAAAGGGAAGAGTAGTTGCTAAAGAGGCTTTTTGCAGGCAGCAATGGCAGAGAAGACGTGGAAGGGATGTAGGGGTGGGGTGGGGTTCTGGTGATGAGGAATTCAGCAAAAGGAAATCATTTTTGTGCATGAGGACCAACCAACATGTACCAACTAATCCTTTACTGAGGGCTTTATCACCCTTCTCTCTGAATAAGGGTGAAGGTGCGGAATAAGGTATTGAAGCTCCAGAGGTAAGTAAATTTTGATTTCTACCCTCAAGGCTTTCATAGTCTGGCAGAAGGAGTGAGCCTGCAAACTGAGCATTGCCTAAGTTTTATCCCAGATACAGGGGAAGTATAGGTCCACAGAGACTCCCCCAGGATAGGTGCCATCTTGTCTTTGCTAGACTCGCGTGACAGCTTCCTCACCCCTCTCTCTGCCTCTACTCTCCTAATCTTCTTAGATATTCTCTTCCCTGGAACCAGCACGATCATTCAAACATGGAAATCTGTTCAGAGCACTTCTGCTAAAACCCTATCATGAATGAAGCCCAAACTTCTCACAAAGCCATACTTCTAGCCATTGTCCGGTTTGCTGTTCTCCTCACACTGGCTCCAAGCTGACCAAACTTGCCGCCAGGCTGAACCTTTGTAGACCTCAGAACATGGCATCTCTGTTTCATCTCAGGACCTTTGCACTTGGCATTTTCACTTCCTGGAATCTTTCCTTCACCTTGCTAATACCTACTTAACCTCAGGGCTCAGCTTATAGTCACTTCTGGAAGCTTTCCCTGGTCTCTGGTGGGTTTCTGACAACTGCCTGGACTTGGCAGTTATCCCACACTGCACTGTAACTGCCTGATGCCTTACTTGTCTCCCTGTGGTCTCCAATCTCATTGGGCCCATCGTCAGTGCTGCTTATCAGTGTTTCCTCAGTACCTAATATGACTCCTGACTCAATAAATCATATTCTAAAATAAACCCATTTGCTAAATTGGGCCTTTTCAGGATGTAGAAAGAGACCTGCCCAGGTTATCTTAAGCAACTGGGGTTTATCAGAAGGATCTCAGCCACATGCTGGCGGCCATTTCAACAACTAGATGATTCCTCGGAGCTCCTGAGGGGACATGACTCATCAAGTAAGCCTTCTTCGCAGCAGGGAGGATTTTTGAGCTTGTACTGAAAGACAAACAGTGTTTGCCTAGAGACCAAGGTAGGGAAGAGGGTGTTGTAGCCTCACCTGAGCTGACTGGCTGCCCACAACTGTCAGGCTCTTTTGTTAAATATCAGTAGCAATCGGGAAAGGTTGAGAACCGTATACTCCTGTCTGACAACTTCACTGCCAGGTGGTAGGTTACTGTGAAAACAAGTCTTTGACCCCTGCCATACTTAGAGCAGGCATCAGCAAGCACACACAGAAGTAGTCCCACAACCTGCCTTTATATTTGGTTACATCTCCATCGTTTGTTCTGGTGGGTGCTCCAGTGAGCCCTTTCCCAGCAGATTCTCTCTGAAGTCCATGCGACCACTCCGTGGGAAGAATCATCTGACTTTATTGTCAGATGACAAAATCCTCCATTAACTGGGGGTCCCCTGACTGATGGAGTTGCACAGCTGACGCACCGCTCAGAGGCGTCCGGGAGCTGGCTCCCCCAGATCCTTACAGCTCAGCAGGGAAAGACAGAAGTGGCTACACAACCCTTTCTAGCCAATTTATCTTAAAAATCCCTCATTCCACAGATGAAAAAAATATCTTTAACCTCCATTTTGATAACTACAAAACTTTCTGCTGCAGATTTGGATAGTGATATTTCAAGCATGGACTCTGAGACGTGTCCTTCAAACATTAGCTCATGGTGTCTAAAATGTAGATTATGGGGGTCATCACACGATAGTCTATATCAAAATAATATAAATTTCAGACAATATGAAGAGTGGATGGGCAAGGGGACAGACATCAGCAAAGAGCATGGGTGAATTCACAGATAGCCCTCTCTTAGTTGATGTGAGTTAAGCCCATGTAAATATAGCTTGAGGAACTTAAATGTCAGAAATTCTTTCACATGGAGTCTGTGTGGTTAAGATCCATGGGAGTGACTTGGCACCTTTCTTCATCTGTTCAATGAGAATGATAATGTGTCTGTCACATGGGTTTTGGATGGGATGATTTATTTTATTTTATTTTTTTTTCAACGTTTATTTATTTTTGGGACAGAGAGAGACAGAGCATTAATGGGGGAGGGGCAGAGAGAGAGGGAGACACAGAATCGGAAACAGGCTCCAGGCTCTGAGCCATCAGCCCAGAGCCTGACTCGGGGCTTGAACTCACAGACCACGAGATCGTGACCTGGCTGAAGTCTGACGCTTAACGGACTGCGCCACCCAGGCGCCCCTTGGATGGGATGATTTAAAGAGAATACATGGAAGAGCTTGGCATGATGCCTTGTACGTAGTAAGTGTCCAGTAAACATTAGCTGTAATTGCTTTTACTGTTATTGTTATTAATATTAAGGTAATAATTGTTGTTTGCCCATTGTCTAGCCCTATACGTGGTTCATAGTAGGCACTCAATAAGTAATTGCAGGGATGAATGCATTTGGAAGTCTCCTGATTCATATTGATTCATTTAACAAATATTCGTATGTGCCAGGCTCAGTGCTAGGCCCTGGAAATAAAATAGTAAACACGTCCACACAACCTTACCTTAGAAGATTTTATAGTCTAGAAGGGTAAGTAGGCAAGTGAATGGGCAGTAGGGATGCTTCTACCTAAGCTTCGAAGGGCCCATATATATTCTAGGGGAGGGTCAGGAGGGAATCCCTGGGGAAGGTTATGTCTAAACTGAATCCAGAAAGGTGAGTAGGGATTAGCCAGGTGAAGGTGATTAGAGCAGGAAGACAATCCCAGTTTAAATGTGTTCAGGGGCCTGAGGCAAGAAAACACCTATCTTTTTCTCACAGTTCTAGGCAGGTAATTTAGTTCAGCATCCCAGAGATGCTTAGACTAACGTTATAACTTTTCTCATATACAACTACACAAAAATCATTTATATGTTCTGACTGGAAAAGATGGAATACAAGCAAATGTTGCCACCAAGTCTGGAGAATGGAACATAGAAGGAATTATTTCCTTTCTCTTCCATTCCTTTCCTTTCCCTTCCCTTCATTCCTCTTCTACTCCCTCTCCCTCTGTCTCATTTCTGGTTTTTGTTAATATGATTTATGCTCTATCCAGGAATATAGGCTTTTATTCTTGGATTTCTACTTCTTGGAACTGATCTTACTGAGCCTGTTTATTGAAGGCTTCATGACTTAAAATAATGACTTCAAGTAAAGCATGTTCTTTTTGCTTCCACCATGTTTTTCAATCCACGGTCTTTTTTTTTTTTTTTAATGTTTATTAATTTTTGAGAGAGAGACAGAGAGACAGAGTGTGAGCGGGAGAAGGGCAGAGAGACAGGGAGACACAGAATCTGAAATAAGCTCCAGGCTCCAAGCTGTCAGCACAGAGCCCCAAGTGGGGCTCAAACACACCAACCAGGAGATCATGACTTGAGCTGAAGTGGAGGCTTAACCGACTGAGCCACCCAGGTGCCCTTCAATCCATGGTCTGGATGAGAGTTCATTTGATCGGGCTCCAGGTTGTGTGTGGTTGTTGCAGAGGAGGGTGGTGGATGAGGGATGAGAGATTGAACAAATATTCCCATAGTCTTCTGGTTCTTTTCCTATATTATCCTTTGGAGTAGGGATTAGAAACAGATGCAGGGGCATTTGCAGGGTGATAGCAAGCCACTTGGGAAGCACCAATAACGGGGAGCTAGCCTTGGGGCGCTTGGGTGGCTCCGTTGGTTAAGCGTCCAACTTCGGCTCAGGTCACGATCTCACAGTTTGTGGGTTCAAGCCCCGCATTGGGCTCCATGCTGACAGCTCAGAGCCTGGAGCCTGCTTCAGATTCTGTGGCTCCCTCTCCCTCAGTCCCTCCCCCACTCATACTCTGTCTGTCTCTCTCTCTCTCTCTCAAACATAAATAAACATTTTAAAACATTAGAAAAAAGGGGGGGGGGGGCTGGCCTTTGTCTAAGTTCTTCAGCTCTCCTGGGACCAACTTTGACACCATTTTCATTGGGCACAGTGCCCTGGTATTAAATTGGATTTACTTCAGAATTCCTTTCATTGTGCTTGGATATTGGAAAGTTCTGTTCTAGGTTAATTAACTCCCACCCAACCCCTGCCATGGCTAGATCACACCCTCAAGTCAAGTGTTTACTAGTAAAATATCTTAGGATTCATACATTCACTTACCCATTTATAAATAGGTTTACTCAACAAAGATTTACTGAATACCTACCATAAGCAGAGTACTATAAAAAATAAGGAAAGGGAGGAAAATGGAAACTTATATTTTTAATAAAAATTTAAATTTATTAATAGCAGGTGTCTCAACCTCAGCACTACTACTACTGACGTTTTTGACTGGATAGTCCTTTGTTGTAGGGGCCTGCCCTGTACTTTGTAGAATGTTTAGCAGCATCAGTGGCCTCTACCCACTAGATGCCAGTAGCACCCCTCCCCAGTTATGACTATCAAAAATATTCTCAGACATTGCCCTTGGGGGGCAAAGTAGCCAGTGGTTGAGAATCATCCTAGACACTTCACATACATTTTTTCATTTAATCTTTCCTCCCCAATAAGCCCTTGAGGAATATGGTTTGAATATGAGAGTAAGAAAAACTAAATGATTTACTCAGGGTCCCATGGGTAATAATTATGGGATTTGGGCTTTAAATCTAGACCTTTCTACAGACTATCTCCAGACTTCCATACAACACACTGTCCTACCCCGAAAGGAACTTAAGATCTAGTTGGAGAGATGTGATATGAACCAGATAAATTATATGTTTGCAGTTATTGGAGAATAAGTGATGTGAGCACTCAGAAGAGAGAGGTAACAGTAGGCTAGGGAGGTCAGGGAACACATCCTGCAGAGATTAGAATGTTCTTTGAATATCTGTGGATCAACACTTTGACTGGAATAGTGATTTTGTGTGGAGGAGTGGCAGGAGGTAGGACTTGACAGGTATCATTGGGGAGCAGTTAAGAACATAACACTGGGTCCAGATGGAATTGGTTTGAGTTCTGGCTCCTCTACATATTAGTTGTGTGACCATGAGATAATGAGGTAATCTTTTAGCCCAGTTTCACTGCCTGTAGGATGAGTTGATAATGACAGTACATATTCTTAAGTTGTAATAAGGATTTAATGAGTCGATATGTAAGGGGCTTAGAACAAAACCCAGCCTCCAGTAAGTGCTCAGTAGGTGCTGGCCACCTAGTGCTTGATTCTGTTGGACTTCAAATAGTTCAGAATCCATATCGTAAATAACAGGAGTTTTTGAATCAGGATCCACAGGTATTGCCATTCACCTTCCTGTGTTTATGGCAAAATCACAAATTGGTATCTTTGAGTTAGAAACCATCTCTGGTTCCATCAACTGTTCCCAGAGTACCAGTGTCAAATGGCTCTACACCTCTGTAGGGACTTTGGGCTTGAAGCTTCAGAGACATCTTTCCAACAGAGATTTAAAGGGGGAAAGAGTTAGGGGTGCCTGGGTGGCTCGGTAGGTTAAGTGTCCGACTATTTAGGCTTGGGTCGTGATCTCACGGTTTGTGAGATCGAGCCCTGTGTCAGGTCAGGGCTGACATTGCAGAGCCTTCTTGGGATTCTCTCTCTCCCTCTCTCTCTCTCTGCCCCTGCTCTGTTCGCGTGCTCTTTCTCTCTCAAAATAAATAAATAAGCTTAAAAACATAATAAAAAATAAAGGGGGAAAGAGGAAGCCTGGGCATCTGTTCAGACAGTCATTCACTCTTTACATTCAGTCAACATTTACTGAATCTGGGCATTATGTTTCCATTAACTACATCTGGAACACCAGGAAGTCACCACTCTGCCCATGTGTCAGCTGTAAGTTTATTGGATAGAATTGTCATTGTTTAGTTTTAAGACAATTCAAAGTTATTTCTGTGGTTTGTGTTAAAATCTTGAGGTTTCTTCTCATGCTTCAGTTGGTGCCACTGCTGGGCCTTGTATTTATGGAGATGTGACGGCCCTGGATGTGGTTGGGGATCTTCTCCTGGGAATTTCCTCTCTCTTCCTCTCTCCAGCTTTTTATAGCTACATAAGGTTTAGATCTCTTAGCAAACACATGGATAATTATGCCCCTCTCTGTTTATAGACTCAGGATAAATTGTCCTAATGGGAAAATATCTGTCTTTTGTAGTAATTTGGATCAAGGCTATTAATATTTTATATGTGTGTGGTTCGTTTTGCCTTTCTGAAAATCATTTTGATGTTTGTTTCACTCACAAATCATCTATTGTTGATATACAACAGCACTCAGTAAACCCCATTAAAAATCTTTTCTCAATCTAAAAGTAGTTTACATTGGAAAAATACGTGACCCATCCATATGCTTTCTCACAGATGTTGAATTAAAGGAAACAGTTGTAATTTTTTTAAGTTTATTTATTTTGAGATAGAGCAAGCTGGGGAGGGGCAGAGAGAGAGAATCCCAAGCATGCCCGGCATTGTCAGCATGGAGCCTGATGTGGGGCTCAAACCCACAAACCATGAGATCATGACCTGAGCTGAAACCAAGAGTCTGATGCTTAACTGACTGAGCCAGTGAGTTGCATTTTAAGACTCTTAAGGGGCCTCTGATAAGAAGCTCATACAAATGACCCACCAGAGTCTGATCACCAGCATGTTGGAAAAACTCAATTCAGCTCAGCATCCCTGTCATAATGCATTTATATTCATTCATTCAACAGTCACAGAAGACTTACTATATGGAAGGTTAGGTTATAGATGAATAGCTTATAGTTTCTAAATAATAAAACAGAGGTAAACCTTGATTGGATTCTTCAGCTTTGTGACAGAAAGATATGCTTCTGATCAGAAGGCAAAACCAGTTCTTTCCTCTGCTAACCTGGGAAAAAATTGCATTCCTTAGGTGTTATAAACCTATAGAAGTCTTGTTTTTTCATCAGTTTGGGCCAACAAGCATAAATGCTCCTCTTTGCAATGTTTCCTCCCTCCCAAGAGCTAAAAATACTTAATGATCGAAAGCAGTGGTTAATGGGTAAGCACACCCTTTTGAGTCAAACTAAATGAGTTTGAATTGGGAACTCCAACATTTACTAGCTTTGCTACTTAACCCCATTGTCACTCAGTTTCCTTGTGTTAGAATAAGCCTAATAATTATTCCCACTTCACAGGGCTCCTGCAAAAATAAAAAAAATTAAAAAATAAAAAAATAAAAAAGAGAGAGAGAAAAAAAAGAGAGATAATCTACATAAAGTTGCTAGCACGGTGCCAACATAATTATAGTAAGAGCTTAATAATGCATAGCTATTATTATCTTTAACATCACCATCAACTAATATTTGTGTGCCCACTAACCAAAAAGCAATGTTGCCTATACAGAGAAACACTATAGGGTAGCAAGTCTATAAAATATACTTATCATCTATTCAGTGTTTGCAGTTGGACATATTCTTTTTTTCTTAAGTTTATTTATTTTGAGAGGGAGAGAGAGAGAGCACAAGCAGGGGAGGGGCAGGGAGAGAGGGAGAGAGGGAGAATCCCAAGCAAGCTTCGCACTGTCAGCGAGGAGCCTGATGCAGGGCTTGGACTCATGAACTGCGAGATCATGACTTAAGCTGAAACCCAAAGTTGGATGCTTAATCCACTGAGTCACCCAGGTGCCCCTGGAGTTGGACAGATTCTTAGACATACCTATTCCAATAAACAAGGATCCAGTGAGATGTGAGCATATGTTTGCAGGGAGCCTTATATTTTTGTGGGCCTTGTAGAGCATGGACACTCAGGACCTTTGCTCCCACATTCCATGAGTCAAGAGGACCACTTTAGCCCTAGAAGGGAATGAAAGGAGTTCTCTAGACTGGCTCCTGCCTAAACAGACTAAGACTATCACTTAAGATGGAGTTTGATAGGTAAAGACTGCACAGTGATGTCAGTGTCATGTCAGTTACCATTAGCATCAAGCAAGCCTCCTTCATGTCTGACCCAAATTTTAATGTTGAATTTGTGCCTCTTACCTCTTCTGTCTCCTGTGGAGATGAAGAACAGCTGGTCAGTATCCTCTTTATAATAACCCTTCAAATGGGAGATGACTGTTAAGTTTGCCTTTAGGCACTTTTTTACTCTAGACTAAACAATTGCAAATCCTTTAACCTTCCCTCAAAGGTTCTATTTTCTGTCTCTTTAATCATTTTGGTTCTCCTTTGGAACCTTTCCAGTGTCTCCCCATCTCCCTTAAAATGAGGGGCCTCACACTGGACATATCACCCTAATAAGAGTCTATCAGCTGCCAAATTCTTCATTATGGGGGAGGAAGGAATGAGGAGAGGCATTTCTCTTTCACGTCAACCTCCCGCCAGTGTGAACTTGCCCCAGTACTCTGTTGCCTATTTCTTATCAGTACAATACGCAGAATTCATATTAAATGCATGGTCTGCTGTGATCCTCGCGTCTTTGTTTTTCTCAAATCTAGATATTAACTCCCATTTGTGCCTGTCATTTTGATCATCACCCCTCAGGACACTACTTTGTAATCAGCCATCCTGCTGAACTCTAAACTCTTTTTAATGAACCATTTCCTCTATGTGTTGAAGACACTTTGGATTCTCTTAACATATCAGCAGTTTCTGCTCAAATTAATATTACTTGTAGACTCTGGTGTACACATAGCAATCGTAAGTATTATTTAAACCAGACCCAGGGTAAAATTGGAGGCCACTTGTAAAGCACCCCTTTGTTTACTGAACCATTGATCTCTTTTCCAGTCTGCAGTGAAACCGGTGAGGGAAAAGACTGAGCACATCATATCTTTCTGGCATGCTGATGAGAATGTCATATGCATTCCAAAGCTTTCCTGAAATTAAGTTATTAAACAGATGTCAAATTTTAATTCCTGGCATATACACACCCTAAACTGAGTTTAGACAACAAAGTTTGTGGGGGAAGGGGGAATATTTATTTGTACTAAACTTAAAATCCTGGATTTAGTTTAAACAGCATTGATTTGCACATCATAAATTATATACCAGATTGAATGAAGGAGCAGAGAAAGTTAGAAGTAAAGCACTAAGAAACTGTCAGTGGAGGGGCCCCTGGGTGGCTCAGTGGGTTAAGTGTCCAATTTCAAATCAGGTCACGATCTCATGGTTCATGGGTTCGAGCCCTGCACCAGGCTGTGTGCTGACAGCTCAGACCCTGGAGCCTGCTTCAGATTCTGTGTCTCTCTCACTGTCTGTCCCTGCCCCGCTCACACTTTGTCTCTTTCTCTCTCTCTCTAAAAAATGAATAAACATTAAACTTTTTGTTAATTTAATAAAAAAATTAAAAAAAAGAAACTGTCAGTGGAGAAAGCAATCTGAAAGGAAGAAAGGATCACTTCTGAAATTGTTAGAAAATCATGCAATTTGAACCTAATTCCCATAAAACTTACCAGATACTGAGATGTATGCTAATGAATCTACTAGGACTACCACCCCTAAGCAGAAGAGAGGGAAATGGGAGGGGGGTGAGGAGCCAACATTCACCGAGACCTTAAAATATTTGTAAGCCAGACACTGGAAGAGTTCTTAGCTTTTCCTAAAATCACAAGCCTCATTTGCTTTGACCCAGGAACTGTAGGCTCTTGAGGCATGCAAAGCTTGTTCTCACTGGACACCTATAGTGTTCTCCTAAACTCCACACATCATTGTCAGTTGCGATACCCACACCTCCTAGAGACACACTTTATCCTGGGATTCTGTTTCCTTGTAGTACTTTCACAGGAACGCCAGCACCTGGCAGTCCTGCCTGTCTCCAGGTTTGCTGTTGTGCCAACCTGAATGAAGCAACGGGGGGGGGGTAATTCCAGGACTAGTGATTATGGTGATTAGTTACCAGTGTTCTCTGTGGGCTGCTTCAGAGAGAAGGCAGATTACCAGCCTGGCCTTGACATGGCTTGGCCCCTCTCGGGCTCTAATTACCCATTCCAGTAACAGTAATAGTATTGGGAACAGGACCCTTCTTTTGCCTCTTCCTTTACAATTAATTGCTTCGAATTCCACCAGATCTATACCTCACAAAGCTAATTTATTTTAAGGGGCTGCTGGATACCCAGGAAGAGAACCATAGCTGAGAGACCTAAGTTTGGGGCAAGATTCTGGTATGAACCCCAGGGAGTGGGATGGGTGTTCTCAAGTCCCAGGGGGCGCAGGTCTTCCGTTTGTGCCTAGATGGGTGCCATTCAACCACAGGTGGTCGCCATACCTCTCGCCTCCTCTGGGAGCTTCAATCGGATCCCTTTCTGAAGCCAGGTGAAAATGTGCTGTGAGCAGAAGTTCCTTCATGGTTTGAGGTTTGGCACAGCGATGCTTTTACTTTTCAACAAGTGTTAAAGGTGGGAAAATGGAATAAAATACAATTGAAGTCTTAAAAAACCTCTTTATGCAATGAAATGTGGGGTGACTCCCCCTCTCTCGGAGACCCCCCCCACCCCCCCCACCCCCCACCCCCCGCTTTAAGAAAAGCAAACAGTCTTTTCCTGTCTTATTTGTATTCCCATTAATTAGAGACAGGAAGCCCTCGGTGGGTGTGATGTAAACAATTCAGCCTCGTGGGTCGGGCTTCCTCATCAGTTTGCAGCTGGAGATGGCTGAGCCGCCCAAGCCCATCCTTGCCTCTCCGGGGAATGACTTGTTGACTGAACCCCGCAGACGACGGGAGGGGCGCGGGAGCGGGAGAAGGTATAAAGGAAATGCTTAAGTTGTGCAGTCACCGGTGATTGTAATTCAGCGGTGGTAAATTGGGTTCCTGCGGCAGCAAGGCTCTGACTGGAGGTTTCTGAAAAGTTTCTTGACACGCTGCCCGGTGCGATGGTTGCGATTCTGGTTTGGGGCTCCCCCACCCACCCCCTGTAAGAACCCACGCTGCTGCTGGTTATGAAACGGAGCGGTTATGAAATGAACTGGTGTCGGGGAGGTGGAGCTTCTCGGAGAGAGGGAGAACTTTTGACCGGGCGAGGGTGTCTGAGAAGGGCGTTTGCTGCTCCGAACCTGCTCCCGGGGACGGCGGGAAGCCCCCCTCCCCCACCCGGCACTTGATGTAAACAAAGGTGTCTGCGCGAGCAACCGCAAAGTCCGTGAAACCCTCCCGCGGGCGGCTTCCTCTTCCCCGCGAGGGAGTGAGCGGGGAAGGGGTTCTGGAATGCTGTGGAGTTTTGACAAGTGAGCAGGGGAGTGACGGGCCGAGCCGGGATCCCATTACAGTCTTTTCATAACCTCCCAGCCGGGGCTGCGGGCGGGAGGAGGGGTCCTCCCACGGACATGGAGCGGACCGAGAGGCACCAGCTCCAGAAGGAAGGCGCGGAGGCGCGCAGGGGGGCGGCGTCCCGGGCGGGGAGCCCGCGCTGAGCGCCCCCCTCCGGCGCGCAGCGGGCGGCGGCAGGTGATTAAGCTGCGGCTCGCGGGCGGGCGGGCGAGCGGGGCCCCGGCGCGCGGGATTAGCGCGGCCAGCTGCTCGCGACGCGCACGCCGGCGGCGGGAGACGAGACCCCCGAGGTGACTGCAGAACTGGAGGTAGGAATATGCTTGGCAAACAGAAAGCTCGGGCTTCCCCTCCCCATCGGGTTGGGGGTGCGGATCCAGGCTGAATCCACAAATGTAGAAATTTAGCTCCAGCCTCGGAGAAAGAAACGCCGCAGCCAACTAACTCATCTCGCAGATCACTTGGGCGTCTTGTTTTTGACCTGGGGGATTGGCGTGTTTAGAGATGGTTTGTGTTCCTTGGGAGGAGAAACCGACTTGGAGCTGGTTTGTCAATTACTCGACGGAAGGAGGCGCCCGGAGTGTGTGTGATAGGCGGAGGGGAGGGGGCCGGGAACGCACCAGGGACAAGGCTGGAGGGGCTCCAGAGCCACGGTTTTGTCAGACACCTCGGATAAGAGGTGCTGTGGAAGCCCATGAAGTGTGTTTGTGTGTTTGGGGCGTGTTCCAGCAACCTGGGCATCTGTGACATTGCCCTTATCCCAAGCTCCTCGCTTTGGCTAGTCCGGGAGGGAATCGGAGGCAGAGAAAAGATGCGTCTTGTCTTCCACCAGTGGGAACTTTTTTTGTTGTTGTTGAGCCTTCAGGGAGCCATGACATCCTTTGGGGACAGATCTTTGCCCCAAACTACTAAACAGCCTGCTTGGACAACTCCCCCACCATTGATTCACAGAATATTTTGATTTAGTGTCCACAGACACTTTAAGATTTTAAAGATGAAAGATGTTTGGAAAGAGAATGACCTTTTCTATCATGTTGTTATTCCCTAATAGATAGTTTATAAATACTAGGGGTGAAATTAAGTCAGTCTTGTCTGTGAAAGGGGGGTAAGAAGGAGATAACTACAGCTGTCATCCTGGGAACCATTTCTGGGAGAAAAGCTTCTGTGAAGGTAAACAATAAACACTTTTCATATAAATAGGTCAGGCTGAGTTTGATATCATAAGGGGCATGACATAAACTCTGTAAATACTATCATAAAAGGCATGACCTAAACATCTTCAAATACACATGAAATAAATAGTATTTTCAAACTTTACATGCCTAGACTGTTTTGCCCTTGCAGATGAAGTGAAAAATGAGGTACAAGGGGGATCTTTCTACCTCCAATGTTACTCTGGCCATGTAACACTCACTAACCTATACCTTTTCTTTAGCTGAAATATTAACAAAGTTAACAGGACTTACCCCAATTGTTTTCAGGGTCTCTAGTCAAATGCTTTGTCTTTAGGGTGCAGCCACAGGACCCACTGGTGCAGGGTGGGCCTTGGGAAAGGACAGCTTTGTCCAGTTCTACAAGAAAAGGGTTCTCAGAGTGGGCTACACACAAAACTGGAAATCCGATGTACCAGGCAAAGTGGGGAAACCCATGTGGACTCGGGATTTCAGGCTTGCTCACGCTCTTTCACCCTTAGGGTCTGTGAGCCTGCATGACTGGGTAGAATTGTCTGAGGACATACCCTAATCCAGTGGGAAAGGAAGACTTCATAAAGAGCTGCAAAGCTTCCAGAAACCGCCTTTCTGCTTGCCTTCTTGCTGCCACAAATTGCCTGACACTGTGCTTAGCATGTACAGTCCCCTTTAATCCTCCGTTCCTGCTAATCTCCTCTGTAGATCCAGGCAGGTCACACTTAGGAATTGTTTCCTTGAAGGGAAATAGTGACCCCATTCTGGCCTCTTTCCTGGGACATTAAGTTCTCTTCTCATCTGCTCTGCCAAGAGCTCAGCCCTGCCTCCTTCGTCATCTCTTCTGTTTCCCAAAGGTTTCACCAAGTACCTTTGCTGCCTTCTGGAAGTGGGTTCTCCTGGGCGGGGAACCTTTCCTGATCTGTGTTTGGGTTCTCATTCTGGAATCTGATTCCAAGTTTCCCTTTTTTCCTTAATCAAAACTATACATACATATAATTTTCTAAGTCCGGTATTTCTAGAAGCAGCAGTCACTTGCCCCACCCTTCACCAATCTCAACTCGTGTGCCCCCAAAACAACCACTTTCGACTCTTTGTATGTATTTTCAAACACTGCAGGTACCCACGGCTCAACCTGGTACTCTCCCTCACCGGCCCTCGGGCCTCCTTCCCCACTGTGGATTTGCTGCTCTTGAGGCCTGCTCTACACCCATCATCCTGGAAATCTTTCTTCATTCTACCGGGGACTCCTACTGCCTCTTTCCCACGTGGCATCCCCTGGGTTCTAGATCCACATCTTCCTCTTTCTTTGTTTCTGTTCTCTTTCTGGTAAGACACATCTTCCAGAAGTTCCTAAAAAAGAGTACATGGGAAATCAGTTTTTTAAGATCTTCCAAGTTTGACTGCATGTGTGATGAGGTATGAACTCTAGGTCGGAAATCCTTTTCCCTCAGAATTCAGAAAACATTGCTCTTCCAGGTTCAGGATTGGCATTGAGATGTCTGTCATCCTAATTCCTGATGCTTTGAATGTAATTATTTCCCTCTCAAAGTTTTTAGGGTTTTCTCCTTGTTCTTTATAATGTCCTCTGTCTGTAATGAAATTTCTTTATAACATATCTTGCTGTGAGTTTTTTTTTCTCCCCCATCCATTTTACTTGGCTTTCAAGACACCTCAGTCTGGAAACTCATGTCCTTCGGTTCTGAACAGTTTTCTGGAATTAAAAAAAAAAAAAAATCATTTCTCTCCTCTTTTGGAACATCTATTAAGTTGGAAGGGGATCCTCATGGATTGAATTTCTAATTATTATACTTTTTCCTCTTATATTGTCTCTCTCTCTTAAAAAAAAAATTCTACTTACTGGGAAATTTCCTCCCTTTATCTTCCAACCCGTATACTGAATTTTTATGTGTGCCATCAAATTTCTAATTTCCAAGAGCTCTTTAAAAAATCTCTGACATATTCTTTTTATAACCTCCTGTTCTCATTTCACAGATGAGAAGCTTTCCAACTCTCTGCAGATCTCAGTGACAGCTTCTTTGAAGCGTTCCTCTATTCCCTGCACATTTCCCCCCCTCGGATTTCCTCCTAGTTTTTGTTTTGTTTTTGTTTTTAAATTTCATGCATGTTAAAAACTTTCCTCTAATGTCTGGTCCTGAACTGATCCCTTAAAAGCTAACTGGAAAGTCTGCATATGTGGATGGGGCTCACACCCAGGAATGAATAGTTCCTTCTTACAAAGAAAGACACCTAGAACAGTGTTCTGGAACCTGTAACAAAGCCTGGCACACGGTGGTAAACTTTCCATTCCTATTTGCCAAATGACTGAATGACGTAGGATCTTGCCTGGGGCCCAGGTAGTAGTGATTATTAGAAGCTCCCCAGGTGATCCGAATGTGCATCTGGCCCTGAGCACCTCTGCTGGAGGATTATCTTGCTAAACAGTTTCATTGGAGGACTCCCTCCGGTGGAAGGTCTGGAAGGTCGTTCCTCTCAGAGGAAACTAATCAGGTGAAAAGAAATCAGGTGGAAGGAATCAGGTGAGGGGAATAGGTTGGTGGCGGCATTCAGTGAGCCAGATTTGGGAGGGAGACCAGGAGTCCAATATTTGGTACGGAGACTTTGTCTTGTTCCCTGGTTTTTAAAGCGGCACCCCTTCCATTAGCTACCTGTTGTGTCTCTGAGTCCAGAGTTGCTCTGATTTAGCAGAGCAAACATGACACAGAATGTAGGCAGTCACAAGGGAGCTAGGGCTAAGGAGATTACAGGGGTCTGACCGCTTCAGGCACAGACTCTTAGCAAGCTTTTCTACCTTTGGGACCCTTGTGTGGTGACCCCAATTCCAGAGACTCTCTGCAGCTCTGTGGCATGAGTCCCTGCCTGCTTCTGTGCTTCCTGCCCTGTCTGCAAAGTCAGTTACTACTGGATGGGCCACTTCCCAGCTTCCAAAATTTGTTGCAACCATTGCTGCTTCAGTTCTCTTGAAGAGTTTAGTGAATCCCTCCCCCCATGCCTAACTCCCCCCATGCTTTACTCTCATTTCAATCCATCATGTTAACTGGGGAGTGAGTCTCTTTGCCTCATGCCCCAACTTTGTCTTGGAACCCTCCCTGCAGTTCTTTATTTATCCCCCTCTACTGAAGGTGATACATTACACTAGATACATTAGCATCTTCTCCCTCGTGCTATTAACCATGCTTCTTCGTATGTGTGCAGTATCCAACAGAAGGCATTTTTGAACTTGTTTGATGTGATGGCTTACCACAGTTCTATCTGTGGGAATAACTGTACAGCATGTTAACTTTTTTTGAAGTATATTCATGTTCCTTTCCTTCTTTGGTCCTCACCAGAAGCCCACTGAGTGGCTTAGTGGTCATGTGGATTTGGAAGCATCCATTTTCTGAGATGATTAGCACATTCTGGTTGTGGTACCTCCATTCCACATTCAGAGACAAGTGGAGGAAAGAGTCTGTGATTCAAATCTGGGTGATGGGGTGTGAGGGAATGTCCCTTGTGGTGCTTCTAGGGAAGGTTTGCTCGTTACTGAGAAAAGGCCACAAACACATGACCCCTTTGCTTCCTGGATACGTTGCTCCATTCTTAGGCATCTTGTCTCCATTCTTAGGAGGAAGCCAACACACAGGAGACAGCAGATCCCAGAGTGTCCTCAAGAAGCACTAGGCTCTCTCTTGCAGGTCCCATCCTGTGAGAATGATTAATTTCCTCCTTGTTCAAGCCACTTTGAATCAGGGTTTGGTATCGTTTGCTGCCAGACTTTGATACAGGCAGACATTTTTTATGTGTGGTCTCATTCCTAAGAGTGTTAAGGCAGACGGTGGGCTTACCTTACTGAAGTTCTAAGCTGATTCCTCATTCTGGCTCCAAATAGGATTCCTCTCTATTCTATTTTCTGGGCAGATGAAATTAATTTTATACTCTCTTCAAGGTTCAAAAGAAGGAATAACTGGGGAGACATTTGGTGGGGAAAAGAGGATTCCTTGCTTTGGAGATTGTTAGCTGATCCCAGCGAGAGAACATTCTGGGGCTGTCACAGAAGGGCAGACTGTTCTTAAAATGACAAAGCAATGACGAGACCTCATACATTGCAGCCCATGAGAAGCCAAACACTAGTTTTCATTCACTGTTGTGGTTGTGGAGGCTGGCCAAGTCTTGCCTGCACACTTGGTGTTGTTTCCTCTGTCTTCCATCCTTTGTCTTTTGGGGAATCCCAGACTTTGGGAAGCTTTGGAGAAGAAATAAATTCTGAAAGTGCTCAGTGTTGTCAGGAAGACTGAATGCAGGAGAAGGTAGACAGTACCTGTTTTCCCCAATCTGACTCAAGTGGCAATGGCACACTGTCTCTATTTTAAGAGTAGGAAGCCCTCCTAATGTCTTCCATTCCCAGTGTGATGTTAGCCTAAAGAGAAGCCCCTGATTGGACTTAGCATTATACCATCATTGTCCTGTTTGTATCTTTTACTAAACGAAGACTGTAAGGATGAACTTCATATTGTAATACAGATAAGATTCATTGAACACTTACTACTTGCCTGGCACTATAATAAACTTTACATGTATGCGGTAACCTAATCCTCAAAAATGATCTTATGAAGAAGATGCCATTATTATCCTGTTTACAACAGAGATCACTTGAGGCACCCCTTAGTTAGGGAGATTGTTCAAGGTTGTCCAGCTTTTCGGTGCTGAAGCAGAGAGATTCAAATGTTGGCAGTCTGGTACTGGAGGCCATTCCGTGCTATATAACATGTATGCTTTGTGCAATGTATAATTCATCATTGTAGCCCAAACACCCTTTCACCATCTGTAGTGTGCAATAGGGATTCAGACATTACCATGAATGAATAAACACCAGGATTTTTCATGTCATTACAGACTCATTAATTTTAATGGCAGTGTATTTGCCCATCGAGTCAAAGGACCATAATTTGTATAACTATTTCCCCAGGGTTAGACATAGTAGTAACATGGGCTAGAATATCTGAGACTGGGACTGTCCTGAGAAATCCCAGGTATGTGGTCACTAATTGGGAGATGACCAGGAGACATTTTTTTTTTTTTAACTCTCCTCCCTCCCTCACACATTACTTTTCCCATCTTCTGCCACCCTTAGGAACGATCCTAATCCTCATCCTGTTCCAGATTCCCATTGCCATCAACAGAACTGCGCATAATAGTAAATGGTGTTATAGAGGCTTTCATACTTCTGGAACCTTTTCTGAAGGTCCCTGTTAGAAGTTAAACGTTAGTTGGCAGGGAATTGCTATAAGAAATGCAGATCCCTGAAATGTCGCCTGCCAAGTGCTGTTTTCCAGGTGGTTTCTCATAACATGTCATTTTGCACTTTTGAGTCCTGAGATAATATATCTGACTCCTTCATTTGTTATTTAAGACTTTTGGCTGACCTCTGGGATTCTTGTTTTAATTGCCAACTGATAGAAAATATAAATGGAAAAATGTGTGTGCAAACTTTGGAGTTTGTTTTTTTATCTTTGAAAATTGGGCTGGTAGGGATAGAAGATTAAGGAAAACTTATGAGACAGTTTTGTCTGGTTAATGGGCTATCTTCTTAACAGTTTCACTTGTTAGGCCCTGTGTAAACCAATACACCGAGTGTCAAACAATATGAGCATTATGTACAAGCTATTTGCAGTTGAAGAAGTTTGTTTATATAAATTATATCTGAGGTACACCTCAGATGACCTTGATGTTTAAATTTAGATTAATCTTATGGTGAAACCTTTTTGTACAAGTCATTTTTTTGAAACGTCAAAGATACACTTGTTCCAAATATATTTCAAATGTATATACATGTGTGTGTAATTTAGAAGTGTGTGCACACACATGTTGTGCACCCCTTACCTCCAATTCGTCATCTGCCTTCCTGTGCACCAAGAGGTTTAGTGCTATAAACGACAACATCTGGACACCCTTGTCTTGTGTCTGGTTGGCTTCAGCCAATGGGAGGCACGGGCAGGGGATCAGAAGGCCGGAGGAGACAGTGTTGGGGTATTTATCCCCCTTGTCACAGAGCCCTCAGCCTTGCAGAGGTTCTGGTGATGGCTAATTTGTTCCAGCTCTTGATGGGCAGCTCACTTTCAAGGCTCCAGTTTGCACTGCTTCCTCCCGTTTGCCCTTCAGACCTAAAGGTGATAACGGTTTCCCAGCTTGTTTACTGCTGGCCCCCGGGTGCTTCATCCTGCCCACATCTCTCTAAATAGTCCCTACATAAAATTCTCTCTTGTTCAACCCTTTTGAGTGTGCTTTCTCATTCCTGCTGGGTGACCTCATGATGTGTATGGTCCTCTCTTTCTCCTACACAATCTTGTCCTCTCAGGCTCTAAAATGCCAGTTACATTTACATGAGTGGGTCTGAATTTGAATTGTCCTGTCCGAGAGTTGCCCTTTCACCCTTGTGTCTGTTTTGTCTTTTCTGTTTGATCACTAGTCCTGGGGAGTGAGGCAGGGGCGTGAATTATTCCTCTTTCTTCCTGCAACGCCTAGTACGCTTTTTACATACAGAGGTCACAAACAATTGGCAACTCGAAGTAGAGGAACATAGGAGTACGTGTACGTATGTGGTACGTATGTGAGTGTATCTGTGACCATTGATTGTTTTAACCTTTGTTTGTATCCTTACCAGCTTTGGTTCATTCGTTTATGCAGTAAACAAAAATGCCATGTGCCGGTTTATAGGCAACACATTATGCTAGGCATGCCTTCATATGGTCTCCTCAGAGTTCATGAAGAGTCATAAAGGGGTTTCATTAGGAACTGAAATAGAATTTCCAAGCTAGAAGGAATCAGAGCTTTCCTAACCTGGATTTATCATTCTAAGGTGCAGCTCAGGCTGAGTGGGTCTGTGCCTTGCTCTGGAGCACAGATAGTAAGTCGTATGGATGACTGGAACTTGGTGCCCCACCTCCCAGCGTCCGCTCCCTTCCCCATCTCCCTCCTGTCACACTGCCTGCTCATCTCCTGGGTGCTTTCTGGTGAAACGAACCTCTACAAGGTGTCCTTTAGAAAGCCTCTCTCTTGTCCCTTATTGCTTCCCTCTGTATGAAAAATGCAAGCCAGATAGTCATGCTCTGGGCTTCATAAAAAGGCCCTAATAGGATGCAGACAAAGGATTCTAACCCAGGCTCCAACATCAGCCCCACGTGTAGACAGCTGGGGGAATATTTGGACCAACCCATCACCACTCTTGGATATCTCCCTTCTCCCTTCTCCATATACTCTGGAGCAACGTTTTATGTGAGTGTATGAGGTGTTGGGATTGGGTTGGGAGTGAGTTATGTGCTCGGCAGCTCCCAGAGCCAGAGTCGCAGGCCTCATCTGTAGAAGATGTGATCTGTAAGGCCCCGGCTGCTCACAGAACCATTCTGTGGTTTGCTATTTGGCTCTGTTCCTGTGATGATGGCCCTTTATGAGTCCACTTAACACAAGGACCAGAGTACAGGTATTCCTACAAAATCAAAAACTTTGGCTCTGTTATACTCACCTTAAAGCTGGTTTAAGATGGACAAGAAAAAGCCTTAACAGAAACAAAGCAGATTGGCCAAGATTGGCATCACCTGTGTGTGATAAGATGAATGTAATTAATGTCCCGTCCTCCCTACCTTACCTTCTTTCACATATGCAGGTCAGCAGGGAGGTGGGGAAGATGGGTGTGTGAAGCTGATAAGTTGTTTGCCTTCACCTGTAAGCCTTGGGTTCAAGATTAAGGGAGGAAAAGGCAGGACAGTGTCTTTACTGACTTCTGCTATTAGCCGGTCTTTAAAGAATCTCACGCCCAGATAAGTGCTAAGTCCATTTTGCAGATTTGGAAACTAAGGCTCAGTAGGGCTGTGACCTACTCAGAATCATGTAGCTAGTATAAAGTGATCTATCACATTTTTAACTCTGTCTCCCCAAATAAACCTTGTCAGTGACATAGTGATGTTCCAAACCCAGCTGGCCCACTTTTGCGCTGAATGACGCTGGGGAGAGTTAACTAGCTTCTCTGCGTTGGTTTTCTCAACTGTAAAGTGGGAATAAGGTGTGCCACTCCCTCTAGTTAGTGGTGACAGCTGAGGTATTGCACGTAGAGTGTTCATCACTGTGTCAGGCACATAACCCTTTAATGAAATTGAGCTCCTGGGCCCCTGGAGCTGGGTTTTGCGGCTCCTGTTTTCTGGGCATGCTTTTGTCTGTCAGCTGTTAACTTCCCTGAGCCGTTTCCTTAGTCCTCACATGAGGCCTAGGTGAAAGGTCCATTTTCTTAATGGAGAAAATCCCAAGGAGAACAAGACAAATCCCCCATCTCTCGTGTTATAACTGTCAAGCTTCCAAAAGTGTGCGGTCTGTGTGTTACTTGAGGATATAACCCACTCAAGTCTACGGCCAGGATGTAGACTTGGTCAGCTGCCCTGGAGGTAGCTTTCTGAATCCAGCCAAATTCCAGCAACACTTCCTCAGTTTCTACCGCTCAGGTTTTCCTCTCTTTCATGACTCACTGTCCCTGTTGTAAAGAAAAACTCTATTTATTGTTTTCATTGATGTTACACACAATACTCTCTGAATACTACTTCACTTCTGGTCACCAAATGTGTGTGTGTGTGTGTGTGTGTGTGTGTGTGTGTATGTGTAGGTTTCCTCAAACCAAACAATTCTGGGACCCTAGCTGGGTGTCCTCCAATTCAACTGAGTTCAGACACTGTCTACCTGGAGAGAGTGTCAGACTCCACATTTTAAGGGCTCAGTCCCACGAGATCGTACCCCTCCCCTCCCCACAATAGTCCAGATGCCAACTGAGGGTCCAAAGTCTGACCAGCTGGCTATAAATAGGTTCCCATGACCCCTCCCGTTAGTCATTAGTGTTAATTAATTGGGTTTGATGAATTTGCTAGAGCAGCTCACAAAACTCAGGGAAACAGTTTACGATTAGATTACTGGCTTATTACAAAAGGATAAAACCCAGGAGCAGTCAGATGGAAGATACATGGGGGAAGGGGCTCAGAAGCTCTCTGAACCCCATCCTCTTGTTTTTTTGTGGAGGCTTTGTTACATAGACATGCTTGATTAAATCGTTGGTGGTTGAAAATCTCCAGCCCCTCTCCCCTCCCTGGAGGAGAGGTGGGATTGAAGGTCCCTACCCTCTAATCTGAGTCTGGGTCCCCTGGCAACCAGCCCCCCCCCCCCCCCCCCCCCCCCCCCCCCCCCCCCCCGTCCTTAAGGACTTTCCAGAAGTCACCACATTATCCTAAACTCAGATGTGATTGAAAGGGGCTTGTTATGAATAACAAAAGACACCTAGTTCACCTTTATTGCTCTGGAGCTATTTCAGGAACTAAATACTCTGAGGAAAAATGCCCCTGGGGCTCTTATATAAGGAATTACAAGGGTTTTAGAAGCTCTATGCCAGGAACAGGGAACAAAGACTGAATATTATTTCTTATACTCACAATAATCACACTGTTGTGTATATTCGTCATCATTATCCTCTTTTCTCCTCCTCCCATCCCTCCAACTGAAATTTAAGGGCCGCAGTTAGCATCTTTACAGCTTGGAGTGTTGTCCATTGTTCTTTTCCGCTTTGGTCACTGAAATAGGTCCTAGGCAGGGGCTCAGTGAAGCTCTCGAGGTATTCAGGCCCTTCTCTAGAATGGTCCAGAAAGTTCTCCCCTTTGCTTACATATAGCCATCTCTGGCTTTCTTTGCCTTTGGTAAGGCCCTTTAGCAGTGCTAGAACTGAGCTCAGAGTCTTGCTGCTGGAGCATCTGAGGACAGAGAGAGGGCGGGTCTCACCCCCTTTGGAGGGCAGTGATGGGATCTGGGGGGACTCAGGGCCACACAGCTGCCCAGGAGTCTCCCCATTGTAGCTAGTCTCCTGTCACCCTGAAAATTATCACATCACAACTGCATAAACCATTTTTAAAAGAAGAAAGAAAAGACAGAAAGCGGAGCCCTCCTAGGCTTGCTTGTGTGTCAGCGCCCATCTGCCTGTGGGAGAGGCATCTGATTCTGGATCCTCTAGACCTAGCATTTTGGATTACCCTGGAATCCCCCAGTTCTGCCCTGAGAAAGTCCACTTAGGATTCTGTACTGTGTTGCCATGGCTGGCTGCTGAGGAGCAAAGGCAGATGTGAGGAAATACAGAAAATGAAGTTACACGATTTGCCTCATATGCCCAAATGGAAGACATGGTTCCTTTGCCCCTCAAAGAGTTATGATCAGAAATGAGGGAGCTACGTTAAATTTAAGCCCACAAACCGTCTCATGCTATGGGAAGATCTCACAGTTATTATATTTTGAACATCAAAATATTGTTGAGGGAACACACAGCCTGAAATGACCTTTGCCAGTGCTGGTTTTAGATGCTTATACAGGTCAACAGAGGAAGTCATATTTAAAAAAAAAAAGTTTAAAAAAATCTAGTAATATTTTTGGGCATCTGACCTCACAATAACAAGTGTTGGATTTCTTTGTAAACAAGACTTTTAAAGATCATTTAAAAATGGAACAAGTTAAGAACCTTCTCCAGATCACATCACACGAAGGGGATAGTGGAAGAGACTCAAAATGTAGTCATGCTCATAGGAAGGTGTAAAAGTGCCAGTGCCATTGAAGACTTTGAATAAATGTTTTTCTAAAGTGTAAGGAAACCAGAAATATTTCTAAATTAGCACTGACTTGTATGATCATGTAATATTTACATATATATTTATGCGTATACAATTATGTGCATTACACATCATGAAATAGCTTAAGGTAAATATTTTAAATGTTACATTTTTAATATCTTGGAATGTTTACATCTAATGATAGAGATTTTTTCATTTACGTCACTTACATTTATCTAACAAATCCCCCCCCCCCATTTTTTTAAACTAACTTCTGATTGGGACAGTAGGGGACCACTTATGTTTGAGTCACCTTATTT
Organism: Felis catus; assembly: GCF_018350175.1. Classification (NCBI taxonomy): domain Eukaryota; kingdom Metazoa; phylum Chordata; class Mammalia; order Carnivora; family Felidae; genus Felis; species Felis catus. The sequence continues at coordinate 213,621,724 of NC_058368.1, read as the reverse complement.
AGCTGAGATGTCTTGCTCACCTGTAACTCTATAGGAAATGCTAACTGATGTCAAGAAGTATATTTGTAATATATTGTTTTGTCCTCTTGAATCATTGTTTCAATAACTTGATTTTTTTTTAAGTTCATTTATTTTGAGAGAGACAGAACATGAGCAGGGGAGGGGCAGAGATAAAGGGGGGAGAGAGAATCCTAAGCAGACTCCAAGCTGTCAACAGAGAGCCCGACATAGGGCTCGAACTCACCGTGAGATCGTGACCTGAGCCCACATCAGGAGCCAGTCACTTAACTGACTGTGCCACCCAGACGCCCCTCAATAACTTTATTCTTGTTTTTACTTGAACTCTCTTGGTTTGCAAATGCCAAACCAACATAAAATAAAGTGAACAGAAATGCAAAATATTAAAATGGCTCAAATTTTAGTATCTTCTTTAAAATCAGTAAGGGATCTAAACTGGGAAAGGGGTATAACTTCTACTTAAGGGTCCTTCTGTCTAGACATGTGGCATTTGGAGGTGCATTGAGCAGATGAAGAGGAGTGTGGACTTTTGTAGAAAGCTAGAGCACTTAACACTATAGATGACCTTGTGAGCAGAGCTGAGAGCCCGTCCGTGGAGAAGTAGTCTATAGAGCACAGTCAGTCTTGGGCAGGCTGTCAACTTGTGGTTTTGGTGAAACAAACAAGGAGAGTTCGCCTCAGGAAAAATCACAGGCACAGGAAGAACAGACCTCACTCCTCTGGCCCTTTTTCATCCACCACATGAGAGTATGGATGTGGGTCCTCCCCACAGAGCCTCAGGCCAACAAGCAATCACAGGCCAATAGGGAAATTTCCACTCAGAAAAAACAACATTTCCAACAAGAAGCCACCTTACAAAGAACTTTGTCTTCTCTTGAGATACATTTTCCTAGAAAGTAAACACAAGATGTATTTAATTTCAATATGTTGCTGTTAACTGGTGTTATCATAGTTCCATCCCTCCCCCAAAGCATGCTTTTTTCCCCTTTAAAAAATGTTACAGAAATTGGGGACCATTTCAGTTGCTGAAAAAGCAAGGTTGCCCCCAAACTTGCAATGTTGGGTATTAGTCAAGGTTCTCCAGAGAAACAGAATGGGAAGGAGAGATATATGTGTATGGGGGGGGGGGGTGTTATTTTAAGAAATTGGCTCATGAGATTGTAGGGGCTGGCAAGTTTGAAATCTGTAGGGCAAGCCAGCATGCTGGAAATTCAGGCAGGGTTTCTATGTTGCAATCTTGAGAATAATCCTTTCTCCTTTGGGAAACCTCAATTGGATGAGGCCCACCCTCCTTATGGAGAGTAATCTGTTTCATGAAAAAAGTTTACTGATTGAAATGTTGATCACATATAAAAAATACCTTCACAGCATCATCTAGACTGGTGTTTGACCAAACATCTGGGTACCATAGTTTAGCCAAGTTGACACACAAATTAATCATCACAGTTGGGATCGATAACTGCATTTATGTATCCCCTATTTATGTACTGTATTTTGAAGTTAAGAATAAGATTATAGATAATCAAGAAAATACTCTGTGGGTTGATAGGGAAGTTTATGAAGAAAATCTAAATTTAACATTTGAGTTTTGAGAATCCTTTCTTAAAAAAACGTAAAAGATATAGAACATGCAAAAAATAATCTAGCAAACATCCATCCATATTCCTGCCACTCAGATTTAACAGCTATTAGTATTTTTCCATATTTGCTTTAAGGGCTTTGTTTAAACAAAGCCAAAAGTCATAAGTAAAGTTCCTGTAGCCTTTCCCCATATTTTCTTCCAGTTTAATACATATCCTTCGAGCCTAAGTTTTAGATATTCAAGTGCTCTAATTTACACATATGCATCTTAATGTGTGTGGTTTAAAAAAAAAAAAATTCATTTATTTTGAGAGAGAAAAGGAGAGAGAGAGAATCCCGAGCAGGCTTCCCGCTGTCAGCACCAAGCCTGGCACAGCTCAGTCCAGTCTCATGGATGGTCAGATCATGACCTGAGCCAAAATCAACAATTGGACACTCAACCGAGTAAGCCCCCATGTGCCCCTTAACGTGTATTTTTTAAAATTTTTTTTAAACATTTATTCATTTTTGAAAGGCAGAGAGAGACAGAGCATGAACGGGGGAGGGTCAGAGAGAGAGGGAGACACAGAAACAGAAGCAGGCTCCAGGCTCTGAGCTGTCAGCACAGAGCCCGATGCGGGGCTTGAACTCACGGACCGCGAGATCATGACCTGAGCTGAAGTTGGCCACTTAACCGAGTGAGCCACTGAGAGCCCCAACGTGTATTTTAATTGACGTAAATGGCATCCTGTTACATCTTGCTTTTTCTACTTTTTATATTTTTTTGAGATCTGGCCATGGTAATAGAACCATTCATTTTAACTGCCTTTTCTGTTTTAAGAACATACTCTACCTCTCCTATGTTTTTCATTCAGTAATTTTTCATATTTAGGTGGGTGTTTTTACACTTTCATGTGGAAAATGTACAATTCGATCTTCACCTCAGTCTAAGGAGAAAGACAGATTTAAGTGGGTTAAAAATAAATTTCAAATGGATTGCAAATCTAGCAGTGATTAGTGCTCTCACCCCACATATATAGTCCCTAAAAATAACTATAGGTAGGTCAGTGTCAGCTTCTGTCTTCCGTTCGATACTTTGTCTATTCCTACCTAAGTCGATATACATTGTTTTAATTACATTGTTTTAATTTCTAATGTGTTTTCCGGTAATCCACCCTCTTTGTACTTTTTCAGAATTGTCATAGTTATTCTCAGTTCTGTACTCTCCCATATAAATGATAAAATATTTTTCAAGTTTCCTAAAAATTCTTGTTGACATCTTTCGCTGAAATTATTAATTGGGAAACACATCTTTAAAATGTTGTCTTTCTCTGTAGACAAGGTTTATCCATTAATCCAAATCATCTTTTATATCCTTCAATAAAGTTTTATAATTCCTTACAAAGCAACATCAGTTGCTTTCAGATTTATATTTCTTTCTAGTTTGTATTAGTATGGAAGCTGATTTTTTTTCTTCCTATATTCTCGATGCTGCTGGTATAAAGGAATGCTATGGATCTTTGAATTTGGATTTTTGTTACCAATGTTGCAGCATTTCCTATTCTAACTGTTTGGAGATTGGCCTTGATAATTAAAGATAAAAAACTGATTACAGGTCTTTACTACCATTCTGAATAATAAATTTCATAATTACATTGTCCACCCCTGAGCATAGTGAATACAAAGGACCTTGACTCTGAATTCGGGCTGTATGTCAAGGGACATAAAGGTGAAAACATAGAGTGGGCCACCAGTTTCGAGTGGTGACCAGCTATGGCCTCAAATTCAATTCTTACAACATTTTAATGTAAATGCAGCTTTTCAGACTGTTGAGTTCTCATGCCAGACTGCCCAGTTTCTTGCATTATCACATCCAAATGATGTTGGAAGCTGTGCCTCAGATTTCTTTAAATTGGAGGTAACAGTATTATCTATTCGTGGTGGATCGTGAGGCACTAATGAGTTATTGCAAATACCTGGCCTAGTTGAAGTTTTTAATAAACGTTAACTATTATTATGAGATATCCTTACTGAATTTTTTATCTTCAGGTATTTCGAAATCTTTCAGATGTGTAGCATAGGATTGGTGTTAGTTTAGCCTTAGTAGTACTTTATCAGAATGTTGGCCTTTTCTCCTTTATAACTTGCTTTAAAACACTTTGCTGTGTTCACTGTAATCCTATCACTTCTGGTAAGACCGTGCTAGTATCATAATGCAGGTCTCTGGGCCCCTCCTCTATTCACTGGAAGTGCTATCTGGCCCATGCCTCCCACACTGGCCTTTTTTCTTGTTCCCACACGAATAGCTCCTTTCCTTCTCAGTGTCCCCATCACCCATCTTGACTTCCTAGAATTTTGGTCTAAAGCACTGTTCTCTTTATCTGACCCTCAGAAGAAAACAGACAGTCTGGAAACCCTGAATGGCATTGCTTGCTGTAAGGTTTCTGGGCCCCGAGTGGTTGAAGGGCCTCCGCTGATTTTGAAATTTGGTGGAAAATAGCTAACCCGGTGTCTTAAATATCTGCTGTTGTATACCCTGCTGTTGCTGCCTGCCCACCGTAGAAATGTGGCCCTGTGCGGTGATGAAGGTGGGCACTTCATCACAGTACTGAAGGTAGTACTACTTGGACTATGACATTGACATGATTATTCCGCTGGGGGTGGCCAGCCATTTTTTTATATTCTAAGTCCTGTTGGTGCTGGAGTGCTCAGATAGGTATTAAGAATTGACATTTCTCCTCAAGTATGACCAACAAGTTGTCATGCGCTCTGTTTTAGAGCGCAAAGGCTGGAGTTAAGAGCATCTGTAGTCATTCTGAGAGCTTTCTTCTAAGTCTCTTCTTAGTGGGGGATGGAAGAGTACGCAGCGTGAGGAATCACCAGATCAATTTTAGCAAGAGGCAAACCTGGTTGCTCTCATGCTTGCATTTTATTTGTTGGCTCCTTCTCTTCCAGCCTCTCCAACATTCAGAGCTTCAGAGATCTGCGAGGATCCGGGATTTTCTTTCTTCTCAAAGCAGATTTTAAATGTTTTTCTGCATAGCACTTCTCTTTATCTTCAGCATCTTTGTTAAATACAGTAAATCTTGATTCTTTTCTGAGATGAAAACAAGGGTGCTTTCAGTGACCAAGCTGATCTGGGTGTGATTCAATCCCTGGATCTGACGTTGACTCCACCAAAGGTGGGCTTCTGAGACGACTCACGCTTTCTCTAGCAACACCTGACTTTGAAAGACCAGAGTAATGTGGGCATTTTTATTTATGATTTGTACTAAAGTCCATGGAGGTTAGTCCTGCTTTGGCCAATTTGATGACACAGATTGTTCTATTATTATTTACATCTTTTAGGATGCATCCAAATTTTGCAACACACAAATTGCCTGTGTCCAACATTCCCCTATACAGTGCGTTTCACCCTGTGTTAGTTACCATGCTTATGAATGCGTAGGAAGCAAACATGTTTGAAATTCTATGAACAGAATGTTTTTTCTTTTTTGCTTTTCCACAGCGGCTTTAGCCAGTATTCTCATTGGCAGAGATCAGAACTTGATCTGCAGAAACCCTATTTTGATTGGCTATAGGGCTTTCGTAACCCTGTAGCTAAATACCAATGTATGAAATGGTTATTGTTCCCTGGAGTGGTGGGCCTGGGCCAGAGCACATTCTTTGTGATTGCCTGGGGGATGGATGTAAGTGTCCCCACAGCCAAGTCAAGTAAATAGGAGCTCCTATAACCTCAGACACAGAGATAGAAAGGTAGCCCTCTGGCTATGGTTTTTTGTTTTTTGTTTCGTTTTGTTTTGTTTTCTTTGTTCTGTTTTGGTTTTTTTCCTTCTGGCTGTGGTTTGGGACTGGGATTTCTAATCAGCCAGTTGACGTTTAACTGAAGGTTCTCCATCACTCTGCCCCTGTGTGGTCAAAGAGTTTTAAGACCCACATCTAATATTTGCCATTACGATTGGATTTGACTTGCTCTATAAATTAGGGTTATTCTCTCAGGAGTGTATTTTTAATAATTATGAGCTGGCTTATCTCGTCCCATTTCCTTATATTCGAGAGTGTTTAGTCTACTCTCTCCCCTCATTCTGGACGTGCAAAAACCCATCCTACAAGTTGATGGCTTTGCAGACCTGATACGTGGTGAAAACAAAGTCCATCGATTCCATGTGTGTGGCATTGCTAAGCAACATACATTCATCAACACTAAACCTGGAAACCTAAGAGGTGCAGGCCCTATTCCTGTGTCCACTTTATAGAAGAGGAACCTGAGACTTGGGTCCTATAATTGCTTAACCTCCTCAAGGTTATTATCTCAAGTCAGTAATTAGGACAGCAGATGAGAGAAAGACCCCACACTAGAATGGCTGACTCCATCTCCACGAGGTTTTTTTTTTTTTTTTTTAATTTTTTTTTTTCAACGTTTATTTATTTTTGGGACAGAGAGAGACAGAGCATGAACGGGGGAGGGGCAGAGAGAGAGGGAGACACAGAATCGGAAACAGGCTCCAGGCTCTGAGCCATCAGCCCAGAGCCTGACGCGGGGCTCGAACTCACGGACCGCGAGATCGTGACCTGGCTGAAGTCGGACGCTTAACCGACTGCGCCACCCAGGCGCCCCATCCACGAGGTTTTTGAAAGGGGCCTTGAAGCTCTAGATGTCCTTAAAAACAGGCATAACAACCAGAAGCCTAAAGAATTCCATAAATAGGAAGGAGGAGGAGAGTGGTTGTAGGTTCTCAGCAGTATTGCTTTCAGTTATTCCATTTGGATTTTCATGACCCTGGTAGTCCTTCTTACATCTCACTTTTTAGGCCACCTGCTAATGGGTGGCTGTCCTAGCAGAGGTTACATTGAGAAGTGCAGTTGAAATTTCTTACAAGAGCAGATTGGATCATTCTTTGCTTGTTTTTAGCTATAGTGAATGGTTTTGGAGGTGAGCATTTTTTTGAGACCTGTAATTTGACAGGCCTAGTTCTGGGTTTTAGAGATCCAGAAGAGAAGCACAGATAGGATTCCTTGCTCTCATTTCGCTTATGTTCTAGTGGGGAGAAACAGGAAGTTGACACAGTAGTATACAACTGGAAAGCAATGATAAGTGTCTTTTTAAGTTGAGTTTTTGAGTGAAATTTTATTTCATTGTTTATTTTATTAGCATGTTACTTTCTTTGATGGGAGAAAAGTACACGAATCAAATGCCAAATAGCTATGTTTTGTTGTCATATCAAATTGGAATGAAACTAGACTCTATACTTTAAAGACCGTACTGGGTTCCTAGAACCAGAGTAGAGCTTAGTTCTGGTCTTACTTCTGTTAGGAGACCTTGAACTCCTCCCTCCAGCAGCCTTATCCTGCATTTCTTCATTTGTTACATGAGGGAATTGGACTGAATCTGTGATTTCAACCTCTGCTCTTGGAAGCTCTGAGGAGTCCCTCAAAATGAGAGTTGGGAATTGGGGGGGGGGGTTGGTAGGACCTTCAGAGGCTGGTTTATCCTCAACCAGAGAAGTTTGGCTGTTGTCTGTCTGTTACTGGGGGTTCCCCTGGATGGGAGGAAGGAATTTATCACTGAAAAGAACAATTTGGACATCGCTGTGTTGTGCATAGGAAACCATCCTGTTTGTGGGAAAATTCCAGGAGCAAAACTTTAAAAAGACTGAGAGAAATGTGTAAAACATCTATAACAGACAGATTGTCAGAATATGTAAAAACCTGTAAGTTACAAGGGGAAAGTAAATGACCCAAAAGAAAAATGGGCAGAGGAATGGCAAATCACAGAAGAGAAAATGCAAATGGCCAATAAACATGAGACAAAATGCTTAATCTCTCCAATGGAAAGCAGTGGGATTTCTTTGTTTCTAATACTGTCCACCATCCATTCTGGATCGTGTCCCATTTAAGGTGAGGCTTAGGCAAAAATGAAGAGAATGATGGAATCAGGTGTGGGAAGGTTAGGGAAAGGAGTGCTGACATACTGTGAGGGGGGGGGGGTGAGTCGCAGCTGTTCTGTCACATTACACATAAGCTGTGACCCATCGCTTTCACCTCTAGAATTGTATTCTAGCAAAATACTTGCATCTGAATGTCTAGTCACTCCAGAACTGTTTGAAATGGGGGGAAATGCAAATTAAACATCCATACAAGAGTGACTAAATAAAACACAGTCCACATTGTGCAAAACTATGTGGCAGTTTCAGAGAAGGAAGTGGGTCTCTTTGTGTAGATAGAATGAACTCTAAAACATATCATTAAATGAAGAGAAAACACAGTGTAGAGTGGTAGGTACAATATGTAGCCAATTAAGTAAAGCAATATATATTTTTTGCCCTATATGAATATAACAGTATGTAAATGCTGCATCCAGAAGGTCTAGATGAAAAACAGAAAACAGTGGTTATTTGGGGGAAGGAGAGTGGAATTAAAGAGGAAATTAAGGCTTATCTATATAATTTGGGTAAAATGCAGAAAGAATGTATCCATACAGACCTTAAGCAATTAACACATTTGTTGAAAGCCTGTCACTGTACAAGATGACCCCTGAGACGGGTAGCAGCTCAGAAGTTTGGTTTCGTTTGCCCTGCCATTGCCAAGTTGTTGCTGTGCCTCCCGTGGGCCTCTTCCTTCCCTGCCCCTCCTTCTTCCTCCCAGCTTGCTGAGCCTGTTGCCCCCACTCCCTTCCTCCCTCCTCCCTTGTTGAGGATTTGCCAGCTGAAGAAATTCCTCCCTTTGCCCTTTCACCCTTCTGAGAACTGTGGGCTGGCAGAGGACCAGCAAACTCCCTGCAGGAAACTGCTTCTGTGAAGGATGTTGTAGATGGAGCATGGGCCCTCTGCCATGTGTTGGGTCCTTTGCCACGTCCCTGGTCCTCGTGCCCAGGGTGGAATTCAGTTCTTGCATTAGGACCAATTGACTCCACACACCAGGCCCAGAAGGACTAATGCTTCAAGTAGATTCTGTCAATGTCGTTGAATGTCTACTGGGTGCGAGACTTTGTGCCAGGCTGTAGGCTTATGAGTTCTTGGATGAGTATAGCCTCTCTCTGCCTAGTTCCTAAAGTTTTGATAGGAGCTGGACTCATTGTTTCTTTTGGTTTCTGTATATTGACCACTCTGATATGTTCTAGAAATCCTACAAGCCTGTTGCAGAGTGCATGCTAAATAGTCCAAAACACAGATACAGATTTTTAGAATAAGAATTGTATTAGGGAAACGACTCTTGCCTCGGAAATGCTTGGAGTGAATTTGGTGCCCTGGAGATTCTCAGAGGAGGGACTTCAGGTGTTAGTGGAGGGGATCACATTATGAGTTTGCGAGTTTTCACTCATCCACACACTGTATTCTGTTTCATTATGCTTTTTGAGGTTTAGAGGCCGACCTGAGGATCGAGGATGCTATCGAGATGGCAGCTCTTCCGATAGGAACTGTTTTAACAGCAGAAAAGTACCACGCCTGAGATCCGGGAGTCTGCTTGCCTTATCTTGCTCTGCTTATCGTCAGTTGCCTGTTGTTCTTGTGGAACAATGGGACTAATTTTCCATAGGAATCTTTGAAAATTGAGCATAGCTACCCAGAGAACTGTCAGTTAGGAAGACAAAGTTGAGATCACCACCAGCACAAATGCAGAGGGTTGCATGTGCACACACTCTTATTTCAGAACTTTCTCTTCTCTTTGGTTTCAACCATCAGTTTTCTTAGGTTTTTTTTTTTTTAAAGCTTTTTCTAAAGGAAAAATAAAATAGATTGGCCTACTGGGGGCCACACAGAGCTCTGAAAGGCTGCTTAGCTAAGGGCAGTGAAAGTGGGGTTAACCTCAAACACAGGCTGCTGTTTGGGGCCACATCAGAGGGAAGCAGCTCTATTTTCCAAGCCTGGGTTCCAGGGGTGCCACCGTTTCGGTCCATTTAGAGTACTGGGATTTCGAAGGAGCAGCTGATTCCCATGGACCGTTTCCTAAACAAGAAAATAGGGTTGGGTTGCTCAAGACCAAATATTAGGTTTTTTGAGGTAGTGGTCTTCTGTTAACTGCTAACTTGCTGGTTTATACTCTCCAAGGCATGTTAAATTATTTTAGGGGTTGGGGGTATTTCTCCAAGCATTTCTATAATAATTGGCACTCAGTGTAGTAACAACCAACTGTTGATTATATAGATTTTCTTAACACTAAATCATTCACTGAGAGAAGTCAATAGCTTAACTGATTTTAATTGACTGCTATTTGGAAATCTTTATGGTAAATACTCTGAAGGATAGGAAGATGAACAGAGATACCATCAGTCTGGGATCACACACACACACACACACACACATACACACACACACTCACACACACAAGGCCTAGGACCCCACCATTTGGGAGAGCAGTCCCATTGAATGATGGGTAAACAAATGTTGGGCAGAACAGAGGTGTCCAGCATCAAGATACCCCAATGCATGGAACCAGGAAAATCTCTAGACCAACCTCTCTCTGCTTCTCAGTTTCTCCTTCCTCTGTTTACTTGCTTCTCCTCCCCATTTCCCCAATCACATACATTTCGTGAATTGTTCTATTGTTTTTCTTTGGAAAGATTTATACATTTGTACAGAAAATCCCAGAGCCTTTTCCTCTTAATGCTATAAAGTTGCCTTTAATGAGGCATTTGGAAGGCCACCCAGCCACTTGAAATCTGAAGTGTCACACTGAAGGATTGTTACCAACAAGTATTTACATTGGAGCCATGGTATTACTTTCCCTTGGCAATTGATTAATTTACTGCAAGAGCCAATAAATCCTTGGCCAGTGAAAAACAGATCGGAGGGGAGGAGCTTCTGTTTCAGGCCGTTTTCTTTAGGAATGCTTTTAACACTTAGCCCTGGGGAGGATTGTGTCCATTGGTGTTGTTAAATAGCTGGAGTTGGCCATTTGAGGGCGCTGTAAGGACAGTCCTGTCAGGTGGGAAGCAGTGAAAGTGACTGGGTCTCCCTGGTCCCTGGATTTGCACAAACCTAACACTTCTATTGAGAGAATGTTTGAAAATGCACTTTCTTGAAAGTAGGACTGTGTAAATAATTGATTAGGTCTGAAGGAGCGATCCGAGTATAACAGGCAGGGGAGCTGTGGGACAACTGTCCCCCATTGGCCTGTGCCTGTTTTATGTGTTGGGAACAAAAACTCTGCTGCTTTCTTTGGGAGAGAGCCTAGTTGTGGCCCTACTGTGTCAACACAAAGGGCTTCTCTCTTTGTAGGCGTTAAAATACCATTGCCTTTCTGAGTATTTGACAGGGCTGGGATGTTCTTTTCTGGTTTTTGTTTTTTGTTTTTGTGTTTTATTGTTGTTTTGGTTTTTTGGGTTTTTTGTTTTTTTGAGAAATCCAAAAGAGGCTATAGAGCAGTGGTGTCCAATAGAATTTTCTCGATGATGGCAGTGTTCTCTATCTTTGGCGGCCAGTATGATAGCCAGTAGCCACATGTGGCTATTGAACCCTTGGAATGTGTGACTGAAGAATTGAATTTTTAATTTTAACTAACGTAAGTTTAAATAGCCACATGTGATGAGTGGGTATCGTTGGGTAGTGCAGTTCCAGGGGGCTTTTATGCTTTTTCTGTAAGAACTCCTGAGTTAATCCCCTTTGACATTCATAGGCTGCTTGAGAGGGGTGGAGGTTTTTGGTAGGTAGCCTATTCCCAATAGGGAAAATGAAGAAACCAGGACCCAGAGAAGCCAAAGGATGGGTTCGTTGACCAGTAAAACAGCAGAACTGGGACTAGGGCCAGGGCCCCTCTGCCTTGACTCCCATCTCTAACAGCCCCTCAGAGCCCAGATGTTAATTAGAAGTATGACTTAGCAGGGGACCCTAACCACAAAAGGAAGGCTTGCTGAACATCTGGAATCTTGGCTGTGGGCTGTGTATTTAATCTTCTCCTTTAAAATCAAACAGGCGTAATAAGCAGCGGGATTTGAGGAAGCCCTCTGGGCCCTTGAATCCAAGGAGGAGTTTCTCTGGAACCAGAGGAAATGGGCCAGACAGGTGAAGTCCTCCCCTCCCCTCTGGCCCCCTTTATGTGGCTGTGTCTGTGACAATTACAAGTGGGAAAGGACCCGAGGAGACTTGTGGTTCTAGTTTCCTATCCTTAATGTGCTGTAAAAAGGCCAGACCCCAAGACAAATGGCATACACTTGGATAATCCTGATTTTATCAGTGCTTCTGGCAACCGTATTAACACGCCCCTTGCTGCTGCATAAACCAGAACTTTAAACACCAAGTCCGTTAATTGGTGCCAGCACCATCCTCACCTTCTCTGGTTCCTACCACTCCTCCATCCTTGAGGACTATAAGAAAAGCTGGGGGATTTTCCATTTCTTATGGACAGCTTGGAGAGAGAGTGGTTTCATGGGCAGAATTCTGAGCCACGGAGCAGTGACATCTGGGTTGGAACGGCGAATGCTTGCCAACATCATTGGTTTTCAGTAGTCCTGGTGTGGATTTAATATCAGTGTGGCTTTCTCCACTGCCCCCAACACTTCTAGCCATTACTGGCCTCATCCAGCATCTACATCGTGCCAGGGTGTTCAGAGAAAGCAAAGTCCCTTTACTGTCATCAAAGGATTGACTAGATAATTAGAAGGGAAATCTGCTGTAACAAATCAAAGTTACCCAGCATGCTTTCTAATTCTTAACACACTAATTTCTGGATTACCTGCTTCTCAGTCAGTCTATTTATCTACCCAACCACCAACCTACCTGCCTATCTACCTACAGTAAACTGCAGCAGATAATGGGGAAATGACTTAAAAAATGAACAAACTAACTCCATAAAAACCAACAGCTGGGGTGGTTTTTATGAGTGGCTCCGTTGGTTTAGTGACCAGCTCTTGATTTCAGCTCAGGTCATGATCTCACAGTTCGTGAGTTCAGGCCCCACGTTGGGCTCCCTGCTGACAGCATGGAGCCTGCTTGGGATTCTGTCTCTGCCCCTACCCTGCTCGTGCTCGCTTGCTCTCTCTCTCTCTCAAAATAAATAAGCTTAAAAAAAAAAAAAAAAACCAACAGCCAACATTCATCTACTGTCTCTTAACAGGGTGGTTGTAGGATTTGTCAGACATGCAAGTACACTTCTGTGAGCGAAAGGCGGCATTCATAATGATGCCGGGATAACCAGTTTGAACCAAGATGCCCCAAGGAAAACAGCAGATGGAGCATCTGCTCTGTGCCAGGCACTGTGCTTGAGTTGGGGTGCACACTGGTAATGAAGATCTGGTTTCTTCTCACAAGGAGCTCACAGTCTGGCAAGGAGACAGGGACATAAACAAATGTAATACTGTGGCACTGAATTGAATTGAAACGGTATGGAAACGGGTGTAAACAAGGTGCCGGGGTGGGAGGTGGCAGTGGAGAGGGTTTTCCAGAAGGAAGCAAAGACAAATGAACTTGAATTTATATGCTTTGACCAGGAGGGGCCTTGAGACTTGCCCCTGTGGGCATCTGTGGGGTTATTTGTGTAGGCCTTGGTTGAGTCATGTACTGATGAAGACTGTATATTCCAAGAGTCATTCTTGAGATCATCCTATACCCAAATTACTGTCTAGTCCAGTATTGACTGCAGTTTGTATAAAACTGAAGTATGTGGTTAATGAATTCTAATGGGTGTAGGTGACCTTCCAGGGGAGTAGATCAGATATGTCTGAAGTCTGTTTTAAGGTTTAAGTTGGGTTGGGGCGGGTGGTGCAGTCAGTTAAGCATCCAACTCTTGATTATGGCTCAGGTCATGATCTCGCTGTTTGTGAGATGGAGCCCCACATTGGGTTTCACACTGGCAGTGCGGAGCCTGCTTGGGATACTCTCTCCCCCTCTCTCTGCCCCTCCCATGCGCACGACAGCACACACTCTTTCTCTCTCAAAATAAATAAACTTTTTTAAAAAAATGTAGCCTTCAGCCTTTCAGTCTGCTAAACTCTGGACTTGGTGGGCTGCGGCTTCCTGTTATACTGCTGAGTGGGTCAGAAGTTGGCGTGATGTAGTGTATGATGTCAATAGTGGTCTCAGTTCACCTTCTTCTGCTGTGGTATGGACAACATTGGGCTGCTCCTGACTTGATCTTGTTTCCCTTCCCAGCTTTTGCATATTGTGTTAATAAAATAACAATTAAAAAATAATCTTTCGAAGGGAAAATTCTACCATCCAATACATATCAACTACATTTTGCTTTTCCAGACTCCTATCTGCATGGAGACTTGTAATAATGTGGCTATCATTGTAGTGTATCCAGATTTTATTTTATTCTGGTTCTTGTTTTACCATATCCTGAAATGAAGTTTGGAAAGAACTGGTCTTACCTACAAGATTGGAAGGTGGTGGATGTCCTGAGAATGGCCCTATCCCCACTTCAATGAATCTTTAATGGTGGATGAAGGAAGTGTCTCCAAAGGCAAACCAAAGGTTCTCTCAGATGCTGGAGTCTCTCAGCTTACCACCTGCTCGCCTCACTGTTGGGCCACTTTACTGGGGGCACAAATGCTTTGTATCTACCATTTCTCTCTTTTCTTTTGCCAAGTCACTTTCAGCTCATTGACATGTCTTCTGTTGGGGTTTTTGGATTTGTCAAAAGAGGATCTTCTCATTGGTCTGAGCCAATGGAATGACTTTTTAAGTTCTACCTGGCACCTGACACAAACATGTGGTAAATCTGCCTCCTCTTTGTTTTCACTCAGCCACAGAGTAAACATACCTTCCTGGAGAAGGAGCTCTCCCTCTTCCTTTCCTCACCTCCATTCTGTTCCCAGCCCTGCCCAAAGACTGCAGTGTTTATGCCTGGCCTTAGGCATTCACATACTGAATTTTTCCTTTCTTCATGACCCTGGAAAACAGGCTCTGTTCTCCTGTCACTGTTAGGTTACTAGCTTTACTATTAACCACCAAGGATGTTTCGGGGACTTTTACATACATTCTTAGGTTTACGCCTTCCAACATCCTGTGACACAGCTATTCCATTTTACTAATGAGGAAACTCTAAGGTTGGAATTTAAGAAATGTGGGGCACCTGGGTGGCTCAGTTAATTAAGTGTCCAACTTCAGCTCAGGTCATGATCTTACAGTTCATGGGTTTGAGTCCCGCATTGGGCTCTGTGCTGACAGCTCAGAGCCTGGAGCCTGCTTCAGATTCTGTGTCTGCCTCTCTCCCTGCCCCTCCCCACTCATGCTCGCTCTCTCTCTAAAATAAATAAACATTAAAAAAAAATTTTAAGAAAAAAAGGAAAAAGGAACATGCCCAAGGACACTGACCCAGTAAATGGTAAGATCCAGATTGGGTGACTAAAACCTGCCCCTTTTCCATGGGACCAGGCTTGCCTCTGACCCTCTCTTGACACCTCCCAGGTACTGTGACAGAAAAGTAAAAGTACTGTGACAGAAAAGTAAAAAAAACAAAAAACTATACTACACTAAGTGTATGTGTGCACAGAGTGGCATCCGTGGGGCAAGTAAGGTCTGTGAGTCCTCATCAGCTAGTTTCCTGGTGGTACAGATGGACAGTGTTAGCCCATGGGTAAGTCCTAGGTGACTTCATTGCTCACCAGACTCCTATTTGATGGTCTCTGGTGATTCTTTCTTAAATCCCACGCCCAGCAGCACAGTTGGGTGCTGGCCTGGACTTGTCCGCCCCAGCAGTGTTTGATGCTGTGAACTTGACCTAGCCTCTGCCTCTAATCATTATAGAATGCATTCACTCTAAACAAATTTATTGAACACCTGCTATGAGCCAAGCCGTGTGCTAGGAGCTAGGCATTAATTTAAAACAAGTCATTAAATAGGTTAAACAAGGGTTTCTAAATTTTTAGATGCATAAAATATTTTAAACTTTTCATTACAATAATCTTTTTAAAAGTATTTTGCCAGTTCCTAAGAACAAAGTCCTCTTTTTTCAGCAATAATTTCTAACTGGAAGATATAGCAATAAAATCAGATTTTATACTCTTAAGTTAATATTACTCAAAATGAGGTCCATGGATATATGGTAGGGGTCTGATAAGATTTTATTTTCTTTAAAATTGGTCTATACATTACCCCTGTGTGAAAAATGCAAGGTTAAAATATTTTTCCTCCTGCAGAAACATACTTCTATTTTAGAAGATTTTCTGAAATAATACCTAAACCAATGGATTAACTTACACCGTAGTGTTTAGGGCCCCGGGACCATGTCAGGCTGATGCAGGAGATATTTCTGGGAAAGGAAGCTTCAGTAACCCTTAGCACAACATGAACACTGTGTTCTTGCCTTTGGAGAATCTGGGCCGTTTGGGCTTTTCTTTATCTTCTCTGCAATAATACTCCCCCAGCCACTCACTGCGATCACTTTGCCCCCTTGGACCTTTGAGTGCCGCACACATCTCTGTTGTTGGTCCTCTGTGTTGCCTGATGTTCAGGTCTAAGTCAGGAGTAGCATACGTTCAGAAGAAACATTGGCTGAAGTTGCACTTGAGATCCCAATTATGACTGACCTCAAGACTCCTTACCTTCCCCCAGCATTATCGAGTGCTTTCTACTGGTATGAAGATGTTTTCTTTCTCTGGGATTAGGGCAGATAAAGAAGCAGCATGAGTAAAGTCCCCAACTACCAATAAATCACAATCTTGTTAAGTACAGAAGAGACACGTCACAAACACTCACATGATACTAGGGATCATTTTGAGTGATTGTTGTTGTGTGTACCTTTCGTCTTTACCCTTAAAGGGTGATGACTCTTAGTCTTTTGTTTCCTCCCTGGAATGAACTGTATTATAGGCATTTTACTTAACAAAGAACTAAAGTCACACCCCCAAAAGTGTAGAGTACACTAGGACTCGGAGCTGGCTAACTTCAAAGCCCGTTGGTTTTCCGTTAGACCAGGCTCGCCTTTATAGACTTGGCTGCTTCTATCATTTATCAGGTAATTGCACATAATGGCTGACATAAAAGTGTGGACATACAGGTGTAAAGTGTAAAGGACAGTGAGCCCTGTGCAGGGAAGCTCTAGGAGAGAGCAGCCTCCTCTAGCCAGGTGCCAGGGATGAAGGACAGCTGACGGAGTGGATACAACATGGACACTCCAGGTTGCTCCTGTCAGAGCTGCAAGTGCAGGCAGGGGATTCACTGCTTTGACACAGAAGGCCTTTCCCAGAGCTACTCTTGCCCCGTTTCCTTCCTAGCTGGGTGTCCGTTTTCCATCCCACGTATCTATAAGCTCTGGGCTCGACAGCCCTCAGGGATTTGTTCTGCTGGGGTGTGTTGCTCACTTTGAACTCTGCTGCCCTCTTACCTGCGGACGTACATCAGCACACGCAGTGTGGCAGGGCAGCTCCAGCTGATCTGGTCAGTACAGGAGAGAGGAGATCCACATCCTGACACTGGATGGTCAGCAGGAAGCTGCTCTACCAGGAAAATGTGAGAAGTCTGCTGCCTTTCTACTAAAAGAGAGACTCTGTCTCTCCCTAGGACTGCCCCCAAAAGCCATCCTCGGTGAGCTGGTTAGCGATTCCCTTGGAGCCAGGGAGGGAGCTGTCTTAGCAAGACTCAGTGTCTACACACTATGTGTGGGGACATCCTTCCCCAGGTAAGAGGGGAGCACAGTTCAAAGCGAGCAGCATACACCAGCGGGATAATAACGATGCTTCCCACTCAGATTTGTCGCTGGGCTTCCATGATAAGAATGCACATAAAGCCGATGACGTGACACGCAGACCGCAGCAAATAATGTAGGTAAATGAGGGTGGCCAGGAGTTGGAGAACGGCGGAGTGTGAGTGAATGTGACGGGTGGTTGTGGGTCCTCATCTTTGCTTCCTCTGGAGGTTCCTCTCTGCTCTGATTTCGGGGAGGCACGGATAGCACCAGAGTACCCCCCACCCACCCCCGCTCCATGGTTCTGGGACTGCTTGAGACAGGAAATACGAACACATGCGGTCCTTTACTGAACTGGTTTATGGATTTGCTGACTGTTACTCTTCCCATAGAGAAAGCTGTCTACACATAGAATTGTAAAGGGCTCACCTGTTACTACTGATGGAAGTCAGGCTTCCTCCCTCACCTGAAGGTGATAGGCAGAAGGGCCTAGAAGGGAGGTCAGCTCCAGGCTGCCCAACGGGGGGTCTGCTTTTTTGAGAAAGACAGGCAGGATAGAGGGGATGGACGTAGGCTCCCGCAGGGTCTGGCGTGCCTTTATCACTCTCCGTTTGTTCCTGCTGTTGAGCGTCTGTCTGCCTTGGCCTGAGGAAGCAAGGCCCTGCCAAAACAAAATGAAACTGGAGACCGTAATTAGGTGATTCCATGTGTAAAATGCTATTTATTTCTTGAGAGACAGAAAGTGGAAGACTATCTCAGCTTCTGGGCGTTCTGAAGCTCTCTCTCTCTCTCTCTCTTAATTAGGATCTTGAGGAACAGCTAGTTTTGTTTCCCTGAATTTGTGTTTCTTTATCTGTATAAAGCCTTACTAGTGTCGACCCTTAACTTCTTAGAAGAAGGCAACTAAATGTTCCCATTTATTTATTTATTTCTGGGCCCCAAGGTTTATGTGGAATGCAGGGTGAGGGGAAGGCAAAACCAGCAAGAATGCTTAGATTATTTTACTTCTTAATTTTCTATGAAAAACTGTCTTCATGAATCTTCTTGGACAGATGCTTACTATCCGTATTAAAAAATAGTTGGATAATTTTTCTTGTTTTGCCCAAGCACTGATAGGTTGCCAGTTCAGAAAAGGGGATGGGGAGTTAGAGGCTAGAGCTGATCTTCCTAAGAACTTTGTACTTGCCAAGCATTTAAAATATGCATTTGGGTTAACTATTGTAAGAATAAGTGACTTTAAGTAACCTAGATAGCTTTAGTTCCCCTTGATTTTGCCTGTTTAAAATTTGAGAAGTTAGTACTTCCCTTCAGTCAATCTTCAGTGCCTTCGTTGAGGGGCAGATAGTGTTAGGGAATCCACATGCCCTCATCTGTCCTCCTAGGAGGTGGGTTTTTTGTTTTTTGTTTTTTCCTTAAACGTACATACAATTCACCTATTTAAAATGTATGATTAAATGGTTTTTAGTATATTCAGAGTTGTGTAAACATTATCGCTATCTAATTTTAGAACATTCTTTTTAACCCAAAAAGAAACCCTGGATTAATTAGCAGTCACTCCTCATTTCCCCCCAATCTCCTCGCTACTGGCAACTGCATATCTAGTTTCTGTCTCTATAAATTTCTTATTCTGGACGTCTCACGTAAATGGAATCAAACAATACGTGGTCTTTTGTGACTGGCTCCTTTTACTTAGTATAATGTTTTCAAGATTCATCCATGTTGTAGGTATGTCAGTACTTCATTTCTTTTTATCACCAAATACGAGTCCAGTGTATCAACTGATGGATGTTTGGGTTGTTTCCACCTTTGCCCAACGTGAATAATGGTGCTATGAACGTTCCTCAGCAAGTTTATGTGTGGACCTATGTTTTCTCTGGGGTATATACTTCAGAATAGAATTGCTGGGTCATATAATTCCATTTTTAATATTTTTTAATAACTGCTAAACTTTTCCAAAGTGGCTTTACTATTTTACATTCCCACCAGCAATGCATGATGGCTCCAGTTTCTCCACATCCTCGCCAACACTTGGTATTATCTGCCTTTTTGAATATAGCCATTGTAGTGGGTGTGAAGTTATGCTTTGAATGATTCACAGTGTGAACGTTGTGGTTTTTATTTGCATTTCCCTGATGACTAATGATGTGGAGCATCTTTTTGTGTGCCTGTTGTCTCTTTGTGGATCACTGAGGGGATGTCTGTTGAAATCTTAAGCCAATTTTTCAGTTGGGTTGCCTGCTTATTATTGAGTTGTTAGATTTGTTTTTAATATATAGTTTTAGCTCTTATATTTAGGTCTGTGATCCACTTTGTGTTAATTTATGTGGTGTGGGGGGGGGGGGTCTGGCTTCGTTCCTTTTTCCTGTGAATTTCCAGTTGTTCTGGCCCCATTTGCTGAAAAGGATGGGAGAAAACATTTACAAATTAACCGAGAAGGGGACTGTATTCAGAAAATACAGACAAACTCTTACTACTCATAAGTCAAAATCAGAAAGTGTTAGGTAAGTTAAGGATGAAAAGAAGATAATTGGGAGAGGTAATGTCATTCTAATTAGTGAAAAATATACATTAAAAAAAATTTTTTTTAACGTTTATTTATTTTTGAGACAGAGAGAGACAGAGCATGAATGGGGAAGGGGCAGAGAGAGGGAGACACAGAATCGGAAGCAGGCTCCAGGCTCTGAGCCATCAGCCCAGAGCCCGATGCGGGGCTCAAACTCACGGACCGTGAGATCGTGACCTGAGCTGAAGTCGGACGCTCAACCGACTGAGCCACCCAGGTGCCCCGAAAAATATACATTTTAAAATATTTTGTTATTTTTTTTAAAGTAGGCTTTACACCCAATGTGAGGCTTGAACTCTCAATCCTGAGATATCAAGAGTAGTGTGCTCTACCAGCTGAGCCAGAAAGGTGTCCCCAGTTTTGAATATTTTATTTTTTAAAGTTTATTTTGAGAACGAGGAAGTGCATGCACACAAGCTGGAGAGGGGCAGAAAAAGAGAGCGAGAGAATCCCAAACAGGCTGCATGTTGTCAGCGGAAAGCCGGACATGGGGCTCAGTCCCACAAACTATGAGATCATGACCTAAACCAAAAGAGTCAAATGCTTAACCTACTGAGCCACCCAGGTGCCCCTTGAATATTTTAAAGCAGTGTTTTAGTGTGTCTGTTTTAGTGAGGCAAAATACAAATAAAACAAATCAGCAAAATAATAACCAATAAATCTTCATCATGCGATATTTATTCAGCATTGAGTTATGCCATTTCTTATAAGCTTAATTATTAATAGGACCATGCTACATCTTTCTACAAATTACAGACTGGTCAGGGTTAACATAATGAAAACAGCCACAACTGTTAAAAATCCAGGAAAAGTTTATTTAGTTTCCAGTCCTTCATTTAAACATTTATTGAGTGGTTACTATGGGCAAGGCTGGTCATGGCTGACGTCAGAAAATGTAATAGATTTTTTCTTCCCAGGGCCTTTTAACTGAACCAGTGTTTGTAAACATGCCAGTATATTTCCTGGAGAAAACAACGAATGCTGCTGTTAGCGTCACCTATGAGCTAAGATGCAGGAATTTGAGCCTAGAGAGTATAACTCAAGCTGTAGGTGATGAATGTTATTAGAAAGTACAGATAAAGAATTCTGGGCACAATTACACTGAATAAAGCTGAGGTGAGAAAAAAGCAGCACATGCTAAATGTTGCTCCTTGTCTTTTAAAATAGCCTATAAAATTATACTAGTGAGTCTGCCTTTACCAAAGGGAGTAGGTCCAATGAGTACTCCTCCCCCTCCTTTTTTTTTTTTTTTTTGTTTTGTTTTTAGAGAAAGACACAGAGAATTAGCAGGGGGAGGGACAGAGAGAGGGGGACAGAGGATCTGAAGTGGGCTCTGCATTGACAGCAGAGACCCTAACGCAGGGCTCGAACTCACAAAACTCACAAGCCATGAGATCATGACCTGAGCTGAAGTTGGATGCCTAACCAACTGAGCCACCCAGGCACCCCTCCCCATTTTTCTACTAATGGATGAAGGAATGCAGAGCAAACCTTCCTCCTACCTTGCAGGTGTTCTGCACCCAAACCCCAAGGATGCTGGGGCTGCTTTTCTTCCTCTCCTAACCAAGCTGGGTAGTGGAATCTTCATCTGTGTTTTGGCCTGTCTTTTCCTACTTTTGGGTTGAGTTGAGTCTCACTGAAAGATGTTTGCATTTTCCAACCCAGCAGACGCCTAAACACCATTAAATATTACCCCATTCTGGTTTTCTGCATATTCTTCTTGGTCAGAAATGTGTCGTCTTTTTGTTTGTTTGTTTGTTTGTTTGAGAGAGAGAGCGTGCGTGGGCAGAGAGAAGGAGACACAGAATCTGAAGCAGGCTCCAGGCTCTGAGTTGTAAGCACAGAACCGTATGCAGAGCTCAGACTCACGAACGGTGAGATCATGACCTGAGCTGAAGTTGGACAGTTAACCGACTGAACCACCCAGGCGCCCCAGAAATGTGTCGTCTTGAGAGGGAGTTCACCTCCCTGCTGAGAGCTTCCCAGAGTAACAGCAGCGTTATTCAAATATTGTGTGCCTTCTGATGATTCTGAATTTGGCAGCATCAGTTCTCAACATTTTAGATGACTTGAAAGGCTTGGAACTCCCCAGTCAGAGCCTGGAGGAAATGGCCCATCTGCTAGAAGTAAACCTTTGTTGTTGGGGGGCCTGGGTGTCTCAGTCAGTTGATCCACTTGATCCGCTTCCGCTCGGGTCATGATCTCATGGGTAGTGAGTTTGAGCCCCACATCAAACTTGCTGCTGTCAGAGTGGAGCCTGCTTCGGATCCTCTGTCCCTAACACTCTCTGCTCCTCTCCAACTGGCACACTCTGTCTCAAAAATAAATGAACATTTAAAAAAAAAAAAAAAAAAGAAGAAGAAGAAGTAACCTTTGTTACCGGGTTTTGGAAATGTAGGAAAGGTTTGACTATTGTTACCAAATATCTTTCCTCAGTACGGTTATACATCACTCCATTCTTTTATGTCCATCTTTTTTTTTTTTCTTTCTTTCCAATTATTGGACTAACTTTAATGATTCTTCCTGGTTCTTAAGAGAGAGAGAGAGAGTACGTGTGTGTGTGTGTGTGTGTGTGTGTGTGTGTGTGTGTGTTGCTAAGTAGGAAATCGAGATAATTTTAACTGAGATTCCACACAAGTGAAATGTGCCTCATCTTACTGATGTCTTAATTAGTTTGGTTTTAGCAATGATTTGGGAAATCTATTAAGAGGCTGTTTACAATGTCTTGAACAGAAGGTTTGGATTTATTTTTCCACATTTGGATAGTCTGATACCCAATAAGAACTGTATTTAATTCTGTCTAAATTTTTGAGAACTGTAGAAACCAATTCTGGGTAGAATGCTTGGTTAGCAAGAGTTTGTAATCACATTCAAACAGAACTGAGGACAAACAAGGTCAACATAAAAGGGCTATTTTGTGAGAATAGATAGTTGTCTTTGTTGGCGGTTGAGTTATGATCCCCTCTTAGCACTTTAAGTGGCCTCATTTGTAACCCTTTGGATTCTCCTTCATACGTCATAAACATCATAAATGTTTGACAAGCGTTTCAAGGTTATTGTGTATCTCCTTCAAAAGAACCACTAAAACTACATGCTATGGAGTATCTGGCTAAATTCATCTCTCCATTTCCAGTGAAGCAAAGATAAGACCCCGTGAAATATAATCTTTTCTGTGTATCATGTTCCACGCTTTATGAATGCAGAAAATCTTATTATGTTCATTGGATTTTTTTATCCCCACCCCCAAGAAAATGAAGGCATAATGAAGGCATCTGATAAATACAGTTGGGGAACATCTTTATCCATTTTGGATGTTATGTATATTTAAGACACATAAAGATATTTTACATTTCCCTCCATTTTATTTTGCTTTGATGCTGCTTGTTTTTGTTTGAAATCTAAAAAAAAAAAACCAGGAATGGGGTCATAAGAGCACTAATTTAAGAGAGCAGGGACATATGGTTTAAGATGTTTCTTGATATCAGTTTGAATTTCCTATGCTGGTGAAGGAGTAAGAACATTTTCTTTTACCATATATCATGGAATATAAGCCCCATACATAAGAAGATCTACAAAAAGGTTTTTGGCCAACATAAATATACATGAAATAGTATATTTAGTACACTAATCGTATAATATTCAGCATACCAATAATGTGTCAGTGTACCTGAAGTAGTCGTGTCTGTACTGTCTGTTTTATCAATTTGGTTCACACATATTTAAAATCCCACTTAAAATGTAAATGATATATTAATTTCAAATATTCTTTCTCACACTCATATACTTTATAAAGCAAATTTGTTCAGACTCAGAGCCCCATTTTAAGTCCAATAAGTCCATTTTTCAGAGTGTATCCGTCACCTTCATTTCCATCTTTACTGTTTAAGAGACAGCAATTTTTATATCCACATACAGTGCTGTCACTGGACCTTTTTTCCAAGACTGCAAGAGTCCATTCCTGTAACCGTGGCACTGTTCTCCTACGCCTTCATCCTATAACTGAGAACATCTTGTATTTACGTGCGTTTACTGTGTGCCAAAAACACTGTCATAGGTGTTTACATGTATTATGCTCACTTACTCCTCAAAACAACCTATGAGAAAGATACCTTTATTATCTCATATTACTGTGGGAGTCAAGGTCTAGAGAGGTCAAGAAACTTGCTCAGAGTCACATAGCTCACGAAAAGCAGAACCAGGATTCAAACCCAGCCATGGCGCTCACAGTTCATGCTTTTAACCACCATGCTACTCGGCTACAAAGAAATCCAGCACCTAAGTTGTGAGGTCATTTCCCCCCGGAATAATTGTTAAATTCATTGTTGAATTTATTCTCCCCCTTTATTTTAAACCAGTTCTTACCTCTCTAAACATCTAAAATGTCATCAGTTGACCTGAGACCATTGTGTCTTCTCCAAATATAATTTGCCACCCAAATTAATTAAAGGGAGATTCACAATATAACTGTTATAGACTCAAATATAAGACCTCTTTGTCTTTTTTGAGGATAATTTTAGGGAAAAATATAATCTTAGATTTTGACACAATAGATGTTATTTCTCTATATTAACATGTAAGCCAAATCAGTTAGTGAAGGCTGGCAGCAGGTGGGGGTGAGGGGGCGGTGGGCAGCGGGTAGCTGTATTATTTCTGGTATAACTCCTGGTCCCTAGACCCTATATATTGGGCTGTTTACATACATTACCTAGTTTTACTCTCCCCACAACCCTATTAAGTAAATAGCATTGTTCCCATTTTGTAGATGAGTGAACTCAGGCTCCGAGAATATGAGAAACTTGCCCAGCAAATACAGAGATTAGGCAGTCATGTTGAGACTATAGCTCGCGTCCAGCCAGCACTGAAGCCTGTGCTCTGCGGATGATGCCGTGTGGCCTCACTGGGCACACAGCACTGGATGGAAAAGCCCTGGCTTAGCGCATGTGGCACTGCCCTGCTCCTGCCAGCTGGCTTCCGCTGCCCTCCCTGCTCCCTGTCATCCCTCTGCTTTCTGCCTTGCTGAGCCCAGCAGGGCTTTTGGCTGCAAACAACAGAAATTCCTGTCGCTAGTTTAAGCAGAAAGGGATGCAGTAAAGGATGTTAGTTAGCAGGTGGCTCGTAGAACTTCCGGGAGGGACCAGCATCAGGCTCGGATGTTGCAGAGCCAGGACAAGAGCCAAACCGCATGGCGGGACTGTTTTAGCAGGAAAAGCCACAGCGCCCCGGCCCAGGATGTTAGGGAGAGGGCGCCAGAATCGTGCGCCTCTGCAGGAGCGCTTAACCTCCACGAGGCTGCGGTCTTGGTGGGAGAACGCCGCCCACTTGTGCATCCAGGTCTACTTGGTGGAAAGTAGCTTCCTGGGCCTGCACTCAGGCTGCAAGGGAATAGGGGAAATGAGGGCGATCCGATTTTCCACTAGATGGGGGTTGACGAGCCAAGATACATCTTCTGTGACACGTCACCCTGGTCCCAGCCCCAGCCTGGGCCGCAGCACGCCAAGATCAGATGAGTAGTGCTCGTCCTCAGTTCCTGGTGCCTCGTGGATCCAGAGGGACACTCGCACGCTCCTCTGAGTGCCGGGCCCCGTCTGCCCTGCTCTGCTGCTCTGGCTCGAGGTGGTACAGCCGAGCGTTGGGCTAACCTGAGGGTCCGTCCAGTGTGATGGTATTTTCCCAAGTTACATTTTGATAGCAGAAGCCTTTCCTCTAGACTCCAGCGTACTGGTTGAAGCCCACACAGCGGGGTGCATGGAGCAGAACCTTTCATTCCCACAAAGTGCCTCTCTTAAATCAGGGCTTTCATCAGCTGGGTCCCACGGGCTGAGCACAAAGATAACAAAAGTAACAAGTGATGAAAGGGTTAGCATCTTTCTTCTTTATAAGAAATACACTGTATATACCTTTTCAGTCTTCAGGTTTCCAATTGCTTTTGAAAAAAGTACCGAGTGGAGGCCCAAGGTCTGAAAATAATAGACTTGAGAGTAATATGTTGATTGGAAGAATAGTGTATAGAAGTGAAAGGAACATAAAACCCAAGAATTAGCTGATGGCCCTCTTATCAGTGGGGCTACGTCAGGCAAACATAATTGGTATTTCTGACTGGTGGTCTGTAAAGCTGGAAAAGATAACAAACATTAAGACTCTTAAGAGTCATTTTTAAAAAGGGGCAGGAGGGGGGAAGGCTCCTGGGTGGCTTGGTCGGTTGAGCCACCAACTTAAGCTCAGGTCATGATCTCTTGGTCTGTGAGTTCGAGCCCCTCCTCGGGCTCTGTGCTGACAGCTTGGAGCCTGCTTCGTATTTTGTGTCCCCCCCCCCCCCCCACCTCTCTCTCTCTCTCTCTCTCTCTCTCTCTCTCTCTCTCTCTCTCTGTCTCTGCATCTCTCTCTCTCCCTCCCTCCCTCAAAAATAAAATGAAACATTAAAAAAAAGGTTCTAAAAGTTATTACAAGAATTACATGCTCAAACTCTGGACACAGTGGCACACAGTTTTTTAACCTTCTTGTCCTTTAAAGAAACCACAGTCACACTGTGTGAGGCCATCCTCCCCACTCTGTGCTGCCAGTGTGGGTTTTGTCTTTCTTTGCTGGAAATTACATGGGTAGTTTCCATTATCAAATGAGTACACAGGTTGAAGTTGAAGGAACTCAAGGTGACTGGGGAAAACAAACCAAACCTTGCTTCAGCACCGTGACTAGGGTTTAGAGCTTACACATCAGAGATAAAGTCATCAGGAAGGGTCTTAGGTTAGTTTGCATTTTTCTGGTCATCTTGAAATCTTGATGTGGCCAGGGGATCATGGTCTATGTATTAATTTTCCTTCAGAGTTCATTTAGCAGCAACAGGCAGAGGAATCATTTGCATTTTAATTGGGTCATTGTCCTCCCCCCCCCCCCACCCCCGTCCCCACCCCCAGCATTCTCTCTACTGCTGAGAGCTGGAGCCAGATGTCACTCATACTCCCTGCCTCTCAGTGACACAAATGTCAGTATCTCTAACTTTTTAGCGGCACCAACGCAACCACAGAGGGCCTCGATGAGTTCTCCAAGGCCACGTGATCCCAGAATTGAACAGCTAGGAAAATTCTCAGTTCAAGTGGCACATGCAGTTTCCAAAACATTAAAAATTTGGGAGTTTTGTAAATTGAAGTCACGGATGGCAAAAATCTCCACCATCCTTCCCAGTGATTCGTACTAAAGATTTTAGGAATAAAACACAAGGATCTCATTTTGAAAAGGCACATTTTGTAAGTGGGTGATGCATGTCTCAGGGCACAACTGGGAAAATTTTTTGGAGGACAGATGTAAATATGAGAGTAACCCAAGGAAATGTGGTGCCATTTGTCATCTTGTGCTCTTAAGTGAAGAAACTGAAGCAATGGTTGCGGGACAAAGGTGGTTTGATTCCAGCTGGAAAGCTCAGTTCAAATCGAGGCCACCTTGTGTAGGTACCACTCCCGGTGCAGAGCTGACATGGAAAGCTGGTGATGAAGCAAACCTGAACCCAGCCTCGCAGCCTCAGTAATTCTGACATGTGCTTGTAAGGGAGGTGGGGACAGCATAAAATATTTAGAGCAAGGCTGGCGGGGATTAGCATATACAGAGGTTGAGTTGAACAAAATGTAGGACGCGGAGGAAGCCTTAAATGGTGCAAACGTGCCCAGTTGTCACAGGGAGAGATGCAAAGTTTGAGACATGAATTCCTGTTTGTTTTGAAAGCTCTACGGCGGCTTCACGAGACACCTTTACTTTCTCAGAACAGTTGTGTTAGATGTTTCCAGAACTGTGCAGTGATGCAAGGGAACATTGGGAAGAGATGTCCCCTACTCTCCCATTGCCTGTGCTCTAGTGAGGAAAATTACCATTTATTTGTAACGTCCAGATTTTCTTAGATTATCGCTCTCAAGCCCTGGCAAAGGAATTGATGAGCCTGTGCCCACGACAGTTGATCCTCTCTAGGGGCCCTGTGGCCTCCTCCAGATTTCGTTCAGACTACCCAGTTAACCAGCCACAGACCTTCTGTGCTGGGTGGTGGTCCCTCAGAGGCAGCACGCCTCCTAGATGCATTGCTACTCATCCTCTGGGCACTTAGAGGACCATCCTTATCAGAGCCTTGTATCTGGATGTTTCTACCAAGAGGTGGGTGAACTCTCCAAACTAGCCCTGCTCTCTCCGAAGAGAAGGTTATTTCTGGGTTTGCCTGCAAACACTCTGAAGACTCGTGAGCATGCCTTTTGATGTGTGTACAGGGCAGAGGGTTTCAAAGACCAAAGGCTGAAGGATGTGTAAGAGAAAGGGAGCTCTGATCTGCGTGTGTGAGTGTGTGTCTACTGTCTTGTCAATGTGCTCTTGCATAAGTATATGTTAATGGGTTAAAAAAATATATTTTGTTTCAACATTTAGCCTGCTTAGAAACAAATATTAGTCTCAGACAGGTTTTGGAAAAGTAGAGCAAAGGACCAGGAGTAGGCAGACAGGTTAATGAGCTCTTGGCCCCTCTCTGAGCACAGTCCTGTTTTCACTCTGTCAGTGGGGAAAATTTCCTTTTTACAGGGAACCTTCAGACCAGTGCTTTGTTCAAAAACCCTTTATTGAGAGCCTCTTGCTTTTAAGAAGAATTTATTGGATGCTGATCTGGCAAGGGCTGTAGTCATCTCAACATCCATGTGGGGGGGCTGCTGTTGGGGGGGGGTGGTGGGGCTCATATTTCTCCTGTTGTTTGCAAATACTCATAAAATCTGAAGGCTGAATCCTTGGTAGGCAAACAACAGTTGAGGGGGGTTATGCTGGAATTTTTTCATTTTTTTTTCCCCTGGACGTTTTCTAGATGCAGTACACGGTGTTTACAAAAAGCCTTCCTCCATGGTTCATTCTAGAACAGGGCATTGGTGTCCATGTTGGCAGCCATGTGTGCCCTGCTTGGACACATCTTCCTGCTGTCATTCAGAGACTATTGGCATGTCTGAGTATTGGCTTCTCCACTCCAAGTGCGGTTGTATTGAATGGGAGAGTACCTTTGTGTGCCCTCAGCCAGCTTTGAGCCTGATTTCTCCTCCCACTGGGTTCCTGATTGCCTTGGAGCAAGAGGTGAATGAGTACACCTGTGCCATTTTTGTGTCACTA
Organism: Felis catus; assembly: GCF_018350175.1. NCBI lineage: Eukaryota > Metazoa > Chordata > Mammalia > Carnivora > Felidae > Felis > Felis catus. Next base: position 213,592,902 of record NC_058368.1, on the reverse strand, counting down.
CAAACCCAGGGCACCGGCTGTCCCAGCCCAGCAAACAAACCCTGTGAGGTAGGTGTGGTGGCATTCCTGTGCCTTCTGATACTTTCTGACAGCTTCCTCCTTCAGGTGCACCTATTTTTAGACTGGGCTTGCCCCAATCTGAGTGTTAACTTTTGCAAAGCTGTGGCCTCCTGTATGTGTTCAGTGGTTTTTCTCAAGGACCCCTGGGTGTTCATTGCTTCCAACTCTTTGAAGGCCTTGTAATCTGCGAGGTGTTGTAAGTGCCAAAGCAAGTTTCCCGGCTGTCCCTGGGCAAGAGCATTTTGTTTGGCCAGAGATAAAACGTAGTGTCCAGATGCCGAAGGAAGGGAGGGAGCTCCAGGATTGATGGGGCAGTTTCCTTGAGGGTGAAATGGGATAGAGCTGTGAGCCTCCTATCAAAATCTGTCAGTATTTACTGAACGTCCTGGTGCTAATTGTCACCATGATAGGGACAGCTCGTGTGTAACTGTTTATAAACTTAGTAGCAGTATTTGCAGACTTGGGAAGCATGTGGCTGGGAGCAAAGGTTGATGAAGACCATCTTTACCACTTGAGGGAGGGTGGGGACACAGCAGCCTGTTGTGAAGGAACACACAGGAACCTCACCTGGTGAGGAAACCAGGTGGAGCTGGCAAGGAAGGTGGGGTCAGCCAGTTGAACAGTTTGGTGGCCACAGTCAGATGAGTTTGCGTTCGATCCAGGATTGGGATGCTTATGGCATTTAACACCTGGCATGTGGAGAATTTTGTAAACCTATAGCCAAGGAGGGCTAGAAAGGAAATAAGAAATACGGTCCCCCTCCACGTGAGGATGTACGGAAAGAACAGAGAAATTCTGATCGGGTCTCCCAAGAGCTCAGAGTGGAGGTGCCCATGAGGCTGAAGGGAGTGCCTTGGGGAAAGGAGAGGTGACAAGCTGGGTAAAAGGTTATTGGCACATTCAGTTGCAAATGTCAACCTACAGGTAACAGGTAACAGGGAGCCAGCTACAGTGAGCACACAGGTTACCCCTACAGGTAACAGGGAGCCAGCTACAGTGAGCACACAGAGTTCCTGGGATTGAGAAGTTAAGTCAGGGAAAGAACCATCTGGAAATCATTTGCGGACATCATTCTGGGTACTTCAGAGTTCTCCCTCGAGACATATTATAGAGTCTATGGAAAGGACAAGGAAAGACAGCCGTGGCTCTCCTGGGAGTTCCAGGGGCTCTCAGGTAACCTTTCTTTTCAAGTAGCATAGCTAATCTAGTTCAGTCTTCTCCTTTAATTTTTAAAGTAGCTTTAATCATTACACTTCTTTTCTCTTCCATTTTTTCATCAAGTAAAAAAAAGAAAAAAAGAAAAAAAAAAAAGGGACCTGACTCACGCCTATCCTGACAGGAAGTAATCTGGAAAAAAAAGATAGATGAAGCTCTCGCTCCTGAGAAGCAAAGTTCCACGCCCTTCCGAGTGGAAGCCTGGATCTTTTTGACAGAGCTCCACGTGGGCGTTTTGTGTGGCTTTTCAGGGAAAACCCTGGGCAGCATGTGGTTCCCTCTTCGCTCCTCTTGTCAAGTAAGCGGTGGCTTGATTGGAGCTGGCAGCCCCTTTGGGGGAACACTCAGCACCGACTCCTGGATCTTTTCACACTGCCCTTCACCAAGCCCTCTGCTTTCCCTTCCCAGTTTCCCCTTTGTCACTTTCAGTTAAGCCAGGAACGTTTGGAAGCAGGACAAGCCGTGTGTAATTCGGTTAGCAGAACAACTAAGAGAGGAGACTGAAATGCCAAGGACTAGGGGTAGGATGAGCGGGTCTCATACAGTGGTCACTGTAACCATAGTTCATTGAATGCCTGCTATGTGGTCGGCGCTGAGATGATCCCAGATACCACCATCTCTCTATTTTAGCAACGACTCTGAAAATGCATTGTACTTTTTCAGACGCGGAAGGCAAGGTGTTGAGGTCTGTTACTCTTCACGGAGCGAGTAAGCAGAGAAGGTTCTTAACCCGCCGTGGTCCAACCGAAGCTCACTCTTTGCACAAAATGTGCTGTCCCTCCTAAGAGACTCTCTGTGACAAACGGGACATGTTAAGAAAACGGTGCCGGAGAGGAGAGAACAGAGGATTTGGGAAGGAAAGGAACAGGCAGACCTGGTTTGGTTGGCAACTTGGGGAAGTTCCTTAAACTGTGAGACGTAGTCTGTGCTCTCAGCCTGCAATGCTCTGTGAAGCGTCCAGCCCCCCTTCGGCTCTCTGAAATCTGAGGTGTATGTCATGAAAAGTTGCAGCTAAAGTAATTTCTGAAGTTCTTGAGCCCAGTTTATTTTCTTTGGGAGTCTGATAGTCTACTTATTAGAATGTGAAGACCTTTTGTGAACTTTTTTTCCCTGAGTCTTAAAAATTACGCTTTCATTGGTCAGTGCTGGGAGGACCACACTATTCTTGGTTGAGTACAAGCCAAGGCATCGCCCTCCTGTGAGGTATTTGCAGTTTTGTGCTTTGGCTGCTGTTCTTACTGCCAGAGTTTTCATTGTTACGAAGTTAGGCACATTCTTGGGGCTTTTGTTTTTAAACTGTTTTAGATAACGTTTAAGACCTGGAAGTCACCATTGCCTGATTCCCATGGGAAGTCTCCAATTATTTAGAGAAATTCTTCTTGTGGGAAAAAAAGGGGGGACGGGAAACAAATAACTAATTGTTTGGAGGCTCATAGAAAGAAATTTCCATGTATGACCCAGCTTCCTCACCGTTGCTTCTGAAAACTGTGGTTTTGTAAGTCAAGTTCCTATCCCCACAGAACCATGCATGATTCCAAGAGTAGATTCTTCCTGGTAAAGATGAGAAATACCTTAATGTACATTTGAGTGCAAACATGTCATTGAGTCTAATGTGGCTTTTGATGGGTTTCCTCCTCCAAGGGCCTCACCCACCCTTTCCTACTTGAATAAGAAAGACTCTAATAATATTTTTAATGTTTATTTCTTTTTGAGAGAGAGAGAGAGGAAGCGTGATTGAGCAGGGGAGGGGCAGAGAGAGAGGGAGACACAGAATCTGAAACGGGCTCTGGGCTTTGAGCTGTCAGCACAGAGCCCAACATAGGGCTCGAATCCATGAACCGCGAGATCATGACCTGAGCCAAAGTTGGATGCTTAACCGACTGAGCCACCCAGGTGCCCTAAAACTCTAATAATTTTTAATCATAATGTAGACTTGGTAAGCTTAGGGGACTGTATTTTTTTAACAGGAATTATTTTGAGATCTGAAAATTACAGACTGGGTGCAATAAACCTTTAAGACCCAAAGCACCACAGGGAACTCCGTTGCCACTATTAAGCTTACAGAAGAGCCCAAGAAGACAGGGCAGGGGGTGGGGGAGGAGTTGGCTAGTTATAGAAACTGCTTTAAAAAAAAAAATGTCCAGTTCCAACACATTTCACCAGACCTTCTGAGGTGCACCTGCAGCCCCATCACATGATCACACGGTGTGGAGTGTTTTTGGAGTGTGCACTCTGATCCGGTGACCCAAGTGATGTAGCATCAGTGGCTTCCCTTGACCACTCAGCACCTCGGCAGGAGTCAAAATTTAGCTTAATCTCTTGCTGCACGAGAACACTACCTAGAACCCTGCTCTCTGCCCTGAGTCTTCTGTGTAACTCTACAGTCTATGTGTGTTTGGGGCGCACCTGCCTCAGGGGGATTGTTAGGGAGTAACGAATCATCCGCGTCACCTTAAGTTTCCGAAAGCCAAGCGGATGGCAACACCTTCACTCTTGGACGATATCAGTGCAGTGAAAATAAAATACAGAAGGCTGGAGATTCCAAACCCTGCCCGCTGTTTTTATTTCCCCTGTGTGGCATTCTAGCGGACTTGTGACTGTGGCCTGTGTCATGCTTATCTGGTTCATACACACCTAGTGGCATGGGCAGCAATCTGATCCCAAACCTGGCTGGCAGCGGTCCTTTCCAGAATGCCTGTTTAACAAGCTTGCCATTTGGCATGTTCTGCTCACCATGCCAGTGTGTCAGGTCGGGTGGGTCTGGCTGGAATGCAGTTGTCTCCTGAAGCCGCATCTATGAGACGTAGCCCACTCTCTATTTATCTGGGAGAAGTGTGGAGCTGTGGGAAAAGCCAAGACCAAGAAGCTGACTTTAAGACTTTCTGTAGGACCCACTTCCTGTGGAAGTCACTCTTGATTACCCCGCCCATCATGACACCTCCCTGTGGGGATCCTGGAGCCCTGACTGCCTGTATCTGTCACTTCTCGTTCAGCACGTGTTACATGGCAAGTGGTGGGAATCTTTTCGAATGAACAGGGTCTTGCCTGCCCAGCAAATTCACGTTGCATAGGTGCTTACAGGAGACCCTTATTAATTACTTGTCTGATTCTGGTCTTGAGGGGTAGCTAATCTTACGGAAATCTTTGGGGAAATGTCTGCAGAGATGCTCACAAAAATTGATGTCTTAGAGAGCCCAAGGCCATGAGAGGCATTACAGAGAGGTGTCGAGCTGAAGGTGGCTGGTGACATTGGCTAAGGAAACTGCTTGTTCCCTGTGCTCAGCTGAGTGTGAGTTATCAACACTCATGGCTTGGTCCGTGGGGGTCCTCAGGTCTGGGGCAGGTTTCCCAGGAGTGAGTTCAAGTTATGATGGGGGTGGATTTAGCTTCCAAAAGCAAAAACGTCTCCATTTCTATGAAAGAAACTGCCTCAATTCAAAGGATTGATTGGACTGACAAGCCAGGATAGAAAGTGGGGACCAAGCACCACTCTTGTGGCTAAGACCAGTGGCTGGTTGGTCTAAGCACTTTGTCCTTGGCTAGGGTCTGAGGAGGTACAAATGCCTTGAAGTCAGGGCATGGGCTGGTCCACCTCTCTGTGGAGGAGTATGGCAAACGTGTCTCTGGTGGTGTGTGTCATAAAGACTTTCTACTCCTCTGACGTTAGACTTTCCTTGTCCAAAATGATTGATCCTTTCCTCCATCTGGGTGCAGAAGAGACACACTTTTCTTTTTGAATGGACTGACATAATCCTCATCAATGGGCCTTGATTCTGTAAGGCTGGGCCTAAGAATCACGTGTCATTGTCCAAGATCCCAAGTCCTTGGGCCATGCCAGTGGGTACCTCCTATTCGATTGCCACCACTGACCATAGCATAGCTCTCATTTCCTCCCTCCATCTTTTCCTAAGACAGCTCCTTCCCGAAGAAAGCTGGGAAGTCTCAATGTGCCCACATTCCTGTAGATGTGGAGGCAAGTTATGAAGATGGGAAAAGCGGGGAGAGACCCATCCTGGCCTCAGAGATGGGGACGGAGTTAGGGGCAGCTGGAACTTTCCTGCACCCATGTGCAAGTTTAAACCAAAGAGTGCCCCATCTAGATGGAAGGGCAAATCAGATGGCCAAGGAGAATGCTGGAGAGTGTTTGAAAAATCCTCAACACACTTGTTTGCTATTAATCAGCTATATTATAGAAAGGGGTGGGAGCTGTTTGATAAAGTAAGATCTGGATGCACTAATTAAAGGGAGAGCTAGTCTGCAACACTTCTCAAACGTATTGGACCATGGAGCCCTTCTTCCACAGGGCATCTTCTCAAACTGGCACTTTGTTGAATGTATTTGTGGGAAAACTGGAATAGGGTAATGAATTGTACAAAGAAAGAACCCTTGAGAAAAAAAACATTCAAAAGGACAGTGAAACTGTTTTAAGGATTTGACATGAAGAGAGCTTTGTCCTGTTTTCCCATTTATTCGCTAGAATTTAGGGGAAGGTAGCACTCTGAAGGAAATACAAAAGGGAACTTTCCAGTAAATGTTGATCCAGCACTTTCAATGGAGCAAGTGCCAGAGAAGCGAGCAGTCCTCACCTCTGCTCACGAGCCTCGTAGAAGCTGCAGTGGTTCAGCTCAGGGTTTTTGGAATGTTGACTCTGAGTTCCTTAGGACGGAGATGGCTGCTCCAGTTTTCACCACCCCTGTTGCTCTTGCCTAACCTCCTTGTCTCATTCATGTAACTTTCTGCACCTGACAACATGCATGCTTGCAGCCCCAGAGTGGGAAGCCATTGTGGTAATAAATACAGTGTAATCCAACGCCGTAAGAACCCATATCCTCTGTGTTTGTTGCAGAGGGCTGTCTTGCGCATTGTCGGATGTTTAGCACTACCTCTACCCTTTAGATGTCAGTAGCAAGCCCTCCTCCTTTCCACAGGGCGTAAAATCTTGCCCTGTTGAAAAGCACTGGTATATGTGAGAAGCATAAACAGATGAAAAAGAGCAGTAGCCAGTGTGTTTCACGATGCAGGCGATGGGGCTAGATCAAGAGTAAAGATATTTAGGCTTCATCCTTCGGGCGATGAGAAATTATTAGAGCGGTGAGAAATTATCAAGCAGATCTTACATACTTGCCAGCGGATGTCTCTGTGTGCAGGATAGATTGGAGGGGTAGACAACTGAGGAACAGAGAAGACTTTGGAATCAAGACCCTAAACATGACAAAATACAGGGGAGGGGACAACGAAAGACGTACAAAGTGGAACAGACAGGACCCAACCAACCACCAAGTGCGAAGGAAAGAGGGCAGTGGGTGGGGACTCGAATGCTGGGTGACCAGGGGTGGACATTAATTAAAAGAGGGAATATAGGAGGATGGGCTGGTTTGAGGGAGAGCATGATGGTTTTTATTTCAGGGCACGCTGAGTGTGAGATGCTACCCGCCATGCAGGTGGAACAGGGCAGGAGGCAGGCAGAGGTCTGGGTCTGAAGCTCTGGAAGAAGATGGAGATTGAGGAGCTAGAGGCTCTCACTTGGTTGTAGTTGCTTGGCAGTGGGGGTGTGACCCAGGGAGGGGGTGGGGAGAGACGCTCATGCCCATTCTGGTCTCACCTGGTTGCCGGCAGGGAGGAGGCAAGTTGAGCATGGAGACTGAGAAGGGCTGATCAGAGAGCTGAAAGCTGCTCCATCCACCGGACTTTTGGTCTCAGATTCAATTGCAAAAGCAAACAAAAACCAGTTCTGTATACAAGTAGGGACCAAAAAAACACAATGGTATCAGTAGGTGCTGCTGGAGTTGAGCGAGGTGAGAGGGGTGTGTGAACTCCACGAGAGCTGCCTTGGTGGCCAGGTTGGAAGGGAGCCGTTTGTTCACATTTCCAGGCCGGGGCTCTCCGTGCTTGAACAAGTCTGAGGGTGTTGCCCATCAGTACTGACATTATCCTCTCCCATCACAGAATATAGAAACAAACTGAGCACATGGGTGGAGTTCACAACATTCTGGGGGATGGGGAAAAGAAAGGAGGCAATTTTAGTGCTTCCTGTTGTTGTCAAGTCATTTATGAATTGGCAAGGGGTAGTCTTTTCACTTTGTGGCTTTAATAATATGAAGCATGATAGTCATAAGACTGGCCAAGGGGCAATTGCAGAGAAGATGCAGGTTCCATTAGCTTTATAAAAGTGTATGTAACATAGAATTTACCATGTTAGCGATTTTTTTTCCTTTTTTTTTTTAATGTTTATTTTTGAGAGAGAGAGAGACCGTGCAGGGGAGGGGCAGAGAGAGGGGGGAACAGAGGATCCAAAGCGGGCTCTGAGCTGTCAGCACAGAGCCTGATGCAGGGCTTGAACTCATGAACCACGAGATCATGACCTGAGCCAAAGTTGGATGCTCAAGTGACTGAGCCACCTAGTTGCCCGCCATTTTAGCTATTTTTAAGCATGCAGTTCTATGGCATTAGATGTGACCACATTGTTGTGTGACCACCACCACCATCTGTCTCCAGAACATCGTCTCTTGCAAAACTGAAACTCTGTACCCATTAAACAATAACTCTGTATTCTCCCCTCTCTCCAGCCCTTGGCATTCACCATTTTACTTTCTGTCCCTGTGAATCTGGTTACCCTTAGGTACCTGACATAAGAGGAATCAGGGGACATTTATCTTTTTGTGCCCGTGTTCTTCACTCAGCATAATGTCTTCGAGGTTCATCCCTGTCGTAGCATGCATCAGAATCTCCTCTTTAGGGCTAAGTAGTATTCCATTTTATGTATATACCACATTTTTTTAATCCATTAAGTAGTCAATGGGCACTTGGGTTGCCTCGACCTTTTGGGAATTGCTGCTGTAAACGTGGTTGTGCGTATAGTCATTTGTGTCCCTGCTTTCAATTCTGTGGGGTGTGTATCCAGAGTGTCCTTTGGCTTGTTGATTTCTTTCTCTGTTAGGGATTTCTGGAACATTCTCTAGCTCCCTGTCCTTCTGATGCTGCCTTTGTTTGTTACCCTTCTGCTTTTGCTCATGGGAGAGCCTTAGGTGTAAAAGTGAGAGAAGAAAGCAGAGCTCCAATTCTACCATGGGAGGTTTGACCCAAATCTCCTCTTCCCCAGAACCTTGGATGGTTAGATGCCTCTAATGGCTTGTGTATTTGTCTAGTACAGGCTGCATGGCTACTTCTGTGAGTAAATGTAACAGCAATTTCCCTTAAAGCAAAATTATATAATATATATTATCCACCCTTGGTTGAGAGAACAGGAGGCGGGCAGAATAACTGGTTTCACCATCGATTTTTGGCCATCTCACAAACTAACACTGCAGCGAGTATAGGCAAACTTTACCTCTAAGACTAGTTGGTTATGGATCAAGAAAATTTTAACCTCCTTTTTTTCCCTCACTCCTTAAATTTTTTTTTTAAAGAACAGAAACCCTCCTTTTAAGCTTAAACTCAGAGCAAGTCAACTGTCCTGGAACTAGGGAGGTGAATCCCAGAAGGGTACCCATGTAATCAACCTTCAGGCTCCTGGTTGGCATGGGAAAACTGGAACCGGTCCGGGGTTCCCTTTTCGGGCTTAGAGACTAGGAACTGATCTTCCCGTCAGTTCTTTTTGCCCTGCCAGTGACACATCATGTATTTACCAGTGACTTTGTGTCTTGCTTCTCTGGGTCTGCTCTGTAAAAAGCAGATCACCTAATTTTTTTCAAGGATGTGGTCTTAGACTAGACTAGATGACTAGAACCCACTTGAAACATGAAGATGTATAGCATTTTTTTCTTAGGGGACATTGTAACCATCTAATTAAAGAAAGAAGCAGACTTTAAGTCTGGATCCTAAGTCATCAGCTTTTCAATATAGGGAAATTAAAAAGCAATTTTTTAAACTTAAGAACTTCCCCTGGTGATTGGGACTAGCTTTAGACAACACGAGGAAACATAGGAGGAAATCCATATTGGATAAAACTCTAAAATAAATGATGAGAGTGAAAACAGACCAACATCAACTCTAAAGCCTGACCCGAGCATGCCTGCCATTGAGCAGAGGAATTGCTCCTTTCTCGTTCCTGACAAGAACAGCTACTAAAAGACTGTCAGTATTTTCATAATAACACATTCCCATTTTAATGGCTTTGTGCAAATTTTCATATCTACTCCGAAGGCCATAGGGTTTTCAGGACCTGGTTGGTGGGACATGAACGACCCCTTTTGCTCCAGCTGCAGATAAGGTGAATTTTGTACGTAGTGGAAGTCATGATACATGTGTATTGGTTTGGGGGAGCCTATTTTTAAAAATTCTATTTCCTGATAAAATCTTATCATCTTTGTAGCTGCCGACATTCCAGCTGGGTAAGTGTTCTCAGGAGCTGGTTCATAATCTCTATTTTTGCAAGTAGTGGTCCAGAATGGAAGATGCAAGTGTTGTTGGAATAGGAAACTTATAGATTAGGGATCATCATGGCAACGGGCTCCTTTTTTTCCTTTTTTTACAAATGGTCTCTTACTGGGACACCTGGGTGGCTCAGTCAGTTAAGCGGGTTAAGCATCTGACTCTTGATTTTGGCTCAGGTCATGATCTCGTGGTTCGTGAGATCAAGCCCCACGTCGGACTCCGTGCTCTTGGCATGCAGCCTGCTTGGCTTCCCTTCTCTCCCTTTCTCTCTCTCTCTGCCCCTCCCGTTTCTCTCTCTCTCAAAATAAATAAACATTAAAAAAAAACACACACACAAATGGTCTTTTACTTACCAGTGGGCTTCTTTATAATATTATTTAGAGTCTCAGTTTTTATTCCCATTTAAATGCAGTAAGAAACCTGGCCTTTTAATAAGTGCAAAGTAAAATAGGTCACTGGGTGCTGTTTCTTCACTGATCATCCTGGCTTCACATTTTTAGTGTATTTTTGTTGTCTCGTGCCTGAAATCTTCAGGGTATTTCAGGTTGTGGCATCTGCGTACTGATGCTCTTACAACTCCATCACCAAGGTGTGGGTCCTTTGTGGATGGAAGTCTGGTCTGCAGATACCTGCAGGAGGAAACCCCAGATGACTTCTGCCACAAGCTAATGCTCCCCCATACTCCTGGAAAATTAAAGCCGCCTTTAGCAGCGTGGTTCCAGGACACTGGCAGGGCAGGGGTTGGCTCATTCTCTTACACACAGTTTCGCTGGATGCACTCATAAATGAAAAATGATCTGAGTGCTGTGGGTGGGGCCCTCGAGCGCAGGAGGTGAAGCTGGAGGAGGAGAGAGAAAATCTGCTCCTAAGCTCAGTAGAGCATGGGGAGCAGGCAGGAAGTCAGAGCACGCCCTGGCATGGCTCACATTTTTGTTGATAGCTAATAACCCGGGACTTTAAAGGACTGAATGGAGAAGGGAAATGAAGCACGACAAACTCTGGAGCCTGTCCTGTTCAAGTGGGTGTGAAGCACAGTAGAGAAGGCTCACCTGATCAGCTCAGAAGCAGGTAGGAGGGGACCCGAGCTGGGGAGAGAACCCTGTCTTCTCTCCGAACACAACTTATACGTTTGCATTTTTTTTAAGCATATAAGGAATGAGTAGATAATATTGACATCAGAAACAGACCTAGCGTGAATTGTGCTGATAGCTGCCCAAGCAAGAGTTTTTTCTCAGTGACTACTTTGATGACCAAATGACTTATATTCTGGAGGTTGCTTTGAAAACAATCCTACCAAACCATGCAGCATTGAATTAAAACTGATTTTAAACTTGGCAGATGATAAATGAACTTCAGGCACTGTTTTAGAACAAATAGTTTGAAGATAGCCAACCAGAAACTGATTTTCAGGCTTGACCGTTGTTGTATTTTTATATTTCGGTGCCAACAAGGTGCTTGCTAATTTTTGCTGGCTTTTGCAAGAAAGGAAGTAGATGTACAACAGCTGTGAAATATCTCGAAATTGACCGGGATCCAGAGTGAAGCCTGAATGCACTAATGTTTTTTCTCCATTAAGGCAGGCTTGCTTTGCTCAGCTTCTAAGTCAGGGAATTGGAAAGTAAAGTGTGGATCTAAATATTTGTCATGGTGGGGGCAGGGGGGAGATGAGGGTCAGAGGATTGGAAACTGTCACAGTAATGTCTTCATGCTCAGAGGTAGAAAATAAATGTGGAGGGCCATGGGTTGCGGCCACACGCAAGGATAATTTAAAGACAGATCTGTGGTTCCCGTGGTTACAGCTAAGTCTCAGAGCATCCTTTCCATTGTTGGGGCTTGTGAGATGAGAAGAGGAACAGAATAAAGAGCAGCTCAAGCCTGGGTTTTGGAGCCATTGCCAGGCCTTGCTTCTGATAGGTGCCTGAATAATTGGACATGCATTTCCCCCCAGCGAAGTGGTCAGAGTAGTGGAATTGAGCTGACTTGGCGGCAATCAGAAATGGTGTGGGTGGTCAGAGTGACAGAAGCATCAGAATTAGATAGAGAACTTAAGATTTCAGTGGAATAGTCCTGCCTGAGTACTGGCACCCTTGGAGTGGAGCTTTGGAGAATGCCATATTAGCCACAGGGGTGTGTCTGAGGAGGTTGATGTGAGAGCTGCTTCGCTTACTGGCTGGCCGAGTCCATCCGTAGGGCTGGGAAAGCCAAATCTTCTGGCTTTGCATTTTAGGCCTGGAGGGCTGTGCTTAGTCAAGGCAAGCCCATACCTTATCGCTGCTCTCTAGTTCTCTCTGACTTCTCTGCCTTCCAGAGCGACACCCAGTGTGTAGAGGGGAGGGGGGACAGTCTCTCCTGTTCCCACTGCCCCCAAGTCTCCTTTCTGGCTGACTCTCCATCAGTTGGGTGGGGCGCCTTTGTCTCCCATCCTTTACATGCCTGTTCCAGGTGCTTTTGCTGTGATTTAGGCTGAACTGGGGGACAGACTCCTTTTCCGGATCCATTCTGGAAGCAGTCAGAGGTCAGCCCACTGTGGCCTGTGCACCAAACCCAGCCTGTCTCAGCTTGTATTCAGAGGGCTTGGGAGCTAGATGTGTATTGTACATTTTAAAGGGCTGAAGAAACAAGAATACAGGACAGAGACAGATAAGGTCTGCAAAGCCTAAGATAGTTTCTCTATGATGCTTTAGAGAAAATAGTTGCTGACCTCTGATTTTTAATATCACTCGTGACCAGAATGCTCAGTGGGTTGTTGACACAGCTCAAGTTCTCGACAGTTTGAATGAGCTGTTGTTTTGGAAACTGATTTTAGTTTCTCAGTCTGTTAAAAGGCATTATTGCCTCCAGAAGGGTGGATTCAGGAGCAGGGAAATTGGAAGATTTTCTTCAGGGTCCAATCAATGGGAAAGAAACATCAGATGAACTGTGCATTGTGGTTGGATTTTCCTCCTTTCCCCTTGTTGGTGAACCTTCTGGTGAAGGCATCTGGGAGACCCACCACATGGTGACGGTGCCCCCTGCTGAAAGAGTCTGATGGGGAACAAAACTCCGCTAACTTACACAAAAATGATTCACTTCCTTGTTTCTCTTTTGTGGACTGAATGCTGGCCAGAATTCTACAATCTGTATTGTTTGCTATCGGACTTGGGAAAAAAAGATGTTTCTGTAATAAAAAAGAGAGTGAAATGAATATCATGTTTTCTCATATCCAGAACAGTGTTCCTTTATTGCTATCTAAGAAAGCTTACTATAGGTCCACCGGCCTTTCCCTGAACATGGAGTTCTCCTCAACCCAGCACAGTATTTCATTGTTAATGTCCTTTCTAATAAGGGAAGAGGAAAATCTGGTGACCTTGCTCATGTTTAACTTGTATCAAAACTGCGGGCCTGGATATGGAGCAATAAGTAAGTAAGTAGCTTACTGTCTACTGCAGAAACACAGAAGAGTTTCTTACAAGAAGATTGTAGTTTAAGAAGAAAAATAAAATGGCCAGTATTAATTTTTTTCTCTCCAAGACATTTCACTGTCTAGTGTCCTGTATTTGGAAATTGGATGCTGTCAGTGGAGAAGAATGGGGGTGGGGCCCAGTTTGACAGATGGAAACAAGTGAGGAAGTATGAAAATATGTATAGTATGGTGTCCCATGGGAGTTCGGGGCTGGAAAACAAGATGGCGGCAAAGTACTTGACAAGTCGGCCTGTCAGAACTGGCAAGGGTGGGTCCTTTAATCTACCATGTGATCCAGGCAGCACCTTTGTCTGTATTTAGAAAAGAGTTTGGCTCTGAATTTAGAGATTAAGCAACCTGCTATTCCTGTATGCACTGGAATTTCAGACATAGTCAGAAACCTGATTTGCGTAAGTGCTGAAACCCAACCAGAAGCAGAGCACGCTGAGGCCTGGACTCTCCAAGCAAGGAGCAGTTAGGAATCACAGCACGTGAGGCGATTTATGAAGCTTGCCCAAGAGGGTGTGGTGCTCGGTGGCCAGATTTAATGGAGCACAGGCTCTGGGGTGAAGGGTCAGCTTTGGGTTCCCAGAAGGCCATGGTTAGAGGGTGAGTAACCTCTTCCTCTGCATGGGTTGGCCGTGTGTATCTAAGAGCTCTCGAACTACCTGGTGTCTCAAAGTAGCATGAGGGACCTTTTCGGTTCTGAGCCACGCGACCAAGTTGGCTTATAAAGAGACAGAGGCAGCCAAGCAGTCAAAATATGATCATGAGCTAAACTGGAGGATAAGCCACAAGCAGCCCTTCATCAGCCAACTCATTTATAGACTATTGGGAGGGCAAGTGTGTCAGCTCATAGCTGGAGTATCTGCCCCCCCTCCCTTTGGCTATCTGAACAGGACTCGAATCTGACTTCTGTTCATCAGCTTTTCCCTGATGGTGAATGGGATAAACGACCAACCTAAATGTTTGCCTATGTGTACAAAAGTACATAAAATCTAGAAGAGAGAAATGGCCAAGCAAATAGAAGTTATGATTCTGAGTTAGCAAGGGAAGCTTGTGATGATGTCCATGAAAGGGAATTAATAATTTCACCTCTCAGTGGCTGGCAGGGGTCCCTTTTGTATAGCTTTGTGTCCCTCTTAAGAACTTCAGGAGGCAGTGCACCCTCTCAACTTCAAACATTGCCTGCCGTGGGAGTCAGGGGGTATAGCACAACATCCCTGTCACCTTGGATGTCCTGACTGGAGCTCTGCTGTTTCCTCAGTGGCCAGGGAAGAAGGTGGTAACATCCTTCTTCACTCACATGATACCTGCTCTGCTTAGCAAAGGAGGGGGCGGAGTATGCCCTACGAAGACATCTTCTGATGTCCTATTCTGCTGATTGGCCCTTTGCATTATGTGACCGTGGTTTGTTAAATCTAGGTGTGCGTGGGCATGCACCCACACTACACTGCATTCCACAGATGGCCTCAGTCGGGCACAGGGTGAGCTCACACAGTCTCGCCTTAGATACAAGGTCCCTGGGCAGTAAGTAGGTCAAGACAGCAATTGACCTGGGACTCTAGATCTGCCTGCCTTTTTATGGTCTCTTCCTGAAGAAGCAATATAACTATATTTTACATACACCAGAGAAACTTGGCACTTAGGAGGACCGAGAGTGATGCCTTTGGTAAAAGAGAAGCATTACTTTGTATTTTTGGTAACTTTGAGGTCTGGAGGCTATCAGGTGTCTTAAAGCAAGACACTTGGGACTGTCTTCTTTGCCTTTCTAATTTCCACTCTAGTTTTCTTCCCAAATTAAAAGATGGAAACCAAGTTGGAAATTGGCAGAATAGGGTGAGTCTGAGGATCAACCAGAGTGGTCCTTGAGAATCAGTTCAGTTCAAAAGCCTCTATTTCAGTGTGACGACTCAGACTGTGGGGACAAAAAAACATTTGCACATTTCTTCCTTGAAGAGTAGATAGCTTTCTATTTCTACATTATATCTTCCCAAGCCTTGCCCTTTCAACAAAAGCTTGAACATTCTTACAGTCTCTCCTCCCTCCCCCTCCAAAAAAAAGGGGGGGGGGCGGCAGTGATCAATTTCACTTCCCACCCAAATAAGAACACACTTGGAAGTGCCCACGCCAGGGAGAAGTGGGAGGGAATTCAAAGGCACCATAGGTGACCTTCATTTTGAATGGCATGACTCTCTGGATTCATCATGGTACTCTTGATGGATAACAACCCTATCCTCATACCTCTTGCTCTTGTTTCTGCCTCTTTAACAAAAGTGTTCTTTTCTCCTGCAGGCTGGTTCCATCAGCCAGAGGAGGGTCTGCCCTCCAAGGAACCATGCCTTGGCCTTAGCCAAATTCCACCTTAGCCTTCACCTTGCAACACTTTGACTAAAGTTCTCAGACCGCTGCCTGTGGGGTAGAGGGTTGACTGTTGGCAGTAAGCTGCTGGCTTTAGAAAACATCGCAGGTATTTTATTGTAGCAGATGCAAGACAGTTTTGGCAGGAGAGCAGTAAAGACCCAGAGGGGGAAAACAGAAAATTGCCTCTAATCACTGCAGGGGAGAAGGTGGCAGAAATGAAGGCTGCAGTTAGGGTTTGGGAAGCTAAGTCCTTTGCACAATCCTTTTGACAGGCTAGAACTTGCCTGACTTCAGTTTCTCCCTCAAGTCAGTCAAAGAATGTTGAAGGAGAACTGAACGCTGCAGCTGAGAAGGTACCTAAGGGCATCTTGGTGGGTGAGGATTTTATGGAGGTCTCAGTGGCCCCATGAAACTTTGTGTGGTGGAAATTCTGCTGTTGGCATAATGCTGAGGCATTAGACATTCTTATGTCTATAACTAATTAGACATTCTTAATGCGTTTCTTATGGTAACAAAAATTCAACACTTCATCTTTAAGTGAGTAGAGTCAGTTATTTGAAACTTTCACTAGGAGAAGCATGAGTCATCTCTACAGTGTTCTGGTGGCTTAATTAATTACATTTGTTGCTGTTGGGATTTCAGGGTGGGGAGAGAATCTGCCGTCAGCTTTCGTCTTTTTACTGTGGGTTCTTTATGCACTCCAGCAGCAACCTCTGGGTTACTCTAAAACCAAAGCAGTCTCAAAGCTAAGATCTCAAACCTTGCAAAGAATCACCTTTCTAGGCTCGATGACAGTGAATAATACGGTGCTAAATTTTAAAAACATTTGGGGGCGCCTGGGTGGCGCAATCGGTTAAGCGTCCGACTTCAGCCAGGTCACGATCTCGCGGTCTGTGAGTTCGAGCCCCGCGTCGGGCTCTGGGCTGATGGCTCAGAGCCTGGAGCCTGTTTCCGATTCTGTGTCTCCCTCTCTCTCTGCCCCTCCCCCGTTCATGCTCTGTCTCTCTCTGTCCCAAAAATAAATAAACGTTGAAAAAAAAAAATTAAAAAAAAAATTTAAAAACATTTTTTCTCTGATACAATTTACTGTGATAGACTCTTATCCACAGATTGACCCTCAAATCTGTGAGGTTTCTTCTGCTCCCAGCCTATTTTCTTTCTTATAACCATCTCCTAGATTACCTGCCCCTGAACCAGGATAGGTGGAGAACTAGATAAAGGTAATTGCAGGGTGTTTGAAATGCAAGGTTTAGCACTCTTTTCCAGATGAGCACACCTAGGTAAAGAAAAGCTAAGTGTGAGTGACTAGTGTGTGTGCGTGTGTCCAGGAGAAGGGCTGCAAACGGAAACTAATTCGTGGCGTTCCCCTGCACCTGGAGACATGGCTATTTTTGAGCAGAAATCTTTATGTAAGACTGGGTCTCAAGTTTGTAGGTCTTTCTTCCTTTTGTAAACATGTGGCTCGAACATGCTCACATGATTTGTGTTTGTTAGAGAAATGCTTCATTGTGTAGTAGCGACTTTTCTGTGAGAGTTCAAACCAAGTGTCAGATGAATTCCCCCAAGGCTGATGTGTTCAGTTCCATTTTGCTTTCATGGCACTTCGGTGAGTATGAGGGGGAAATGGCCTGCAGAGCGGTGTAGACGCCTTGGATGTACAGTTTTGAAATTCAGAGACAAATCGATTTTGGCTTTTTCTGAAAATGGATCTTATTTTGAGAACCACAGTTGACATGGCTGTGCGAAGTGTTGCTTATTCTTGGCAAGAAAAGTACCCTGAAAAGGTGCTTACGATCCAAGAGAGAGAGAGAGAGCCTGCCCCAGGCTCTCTGGCAGAGCAGGGAGAATGTTTCAGAACTCAGTGTCAGTAATTTATATTAAATCCACATTTGTAGGGAAGTACCTATGCAGATGGAGACAGCAGCTTCCTACAAAATGGGATTGTTTTAGTTACTCTGTGCAGTGGTATTCAGAATGTAGCCTGGCATGTCTGTTTCAGAAATATTTGGGACCCCAACCTAAAGGATTTGATCAGACGTACTTCTTAAACATCTAAGTGCTCATCTCTGTGGTAGGAACTTGCATCAAAGCCAGTGGACAGAAGCCAAAAAGGCAAATGCAGTCTCTATTGGAGAAGGAAGTGATTTGGCCAGCTTTGCTCAAACTAAGATCAGACAGTCAGACAGATATGGGGCACAACTTTTACCTCCTTTTGCGTAAGATCCCTAAGCATCTCTTATTCTTAACCTCGATTCTATTAATAAAGGGGGACTATGAACCTGGCAGGGAGGAAAATAAAATGTTTGTTGTCACTAAACTGTAGTTGAATTTAGTGTCTCCTTCAATAATTGACTTAGGGTCAAAGTACTATAGTATTAGCAGTCCCCATGCCTGGCACCAGTAAAAATGGTGCATGTTATTTGTAGTAGATACCTTCCAATATTATGCACATTACAACTTTGAAAATATACCAGTTAAACTTGTTGCCAGATATTCTTATTTAATGTATTAATAAAATGTGTTAGGGTATACATTTAAAAACATTTAGGGTATTCTGTTTCACATAATTGGTTTTCTTTGTAATCCTAGATATTTTATGCATTTAAAAATAGTGAGATTTTACCTGACAGCCAGAGAGGTCCATGGTATAAAAAAGAAAAAAAGAGAAAAGAAAAAGGCTGCCTATCTTAAAGACTACCATTTCATTTTTTTTTCAAATTTTTATTTAATTTCTAGTTAACATATAGTGTAATATTGTTTTCAGAATTAGAATTTAGTAATTCATCACTTACTTATAACACCCAGTGCTCAACACAAGCGCCCTCCTTAATGCTCATCACCCATTTACCCATCCCCCACTCACCTCCCTCCATCAACCCTCTCTTCTCTATCGTCCAGAGTCTCATAGTCTGTTTCCCTCTCTCCTTTTTCCTCCCTTCCCATATGTTCATCTGTTTTGTTTCTTAAATTCCATATATGAGTGAAATCATATGGTATTTGTCTTTCTCTGATTGACTTATTTTGCTGAGTATAATACACTCTAGCTCCATCCATGTCATTGCAAATGGCAAGATTTCATTCCTTTCGATGGCTGAATAATATTCCAGTGTCTGTGTATCAGTATACACCTTTTTTATCCATTCATGAGTTGATGGACATTTGGGCTTTGGGCTGTTTCCATAGTTTGGCTATTGTTGATAATGCTGCTGTAAACATTGGGGTACATGTACCCCTTCAAAGCTGTCTTTTTGTATCCTTTGGATAAATACCTAGTCGTACAATTGCTAGATCTTGGGTAGTTCTATTTTTAACTTTTTGAGGGACCTCCATACTGTTTTCCAGAGTGGCTGCACCAGTTTGCAATCCCACCAGCAGTGCAAAAGAGATCCTCTTTCTCTGCATCCTCGCCAGCATCTGTTGTTGCCTGAGTTGTTAATGTTAGCCATTCTGACAAGTGTGAGGTGGTATCTTATCGTGGTTTTGATGTGTATTTCCCTGATGATGAGTGATGTTGAGCATCCTTTCATGTGTCTGTTAACCGTCTGGATATGTTTTCTGAAAAAATGTCTACTCACACCATTTAACATTTAGATCTTTATTTACCAGGAGAAAAATACTAACTCAGGACCGTAGGGTGTGTTCCAACCTGTGAGTCACCTGGGGATAAGATGCAGATTCTTGTGCAGTGAGTCCAGGTGGAGCCTGGCGTTTCTGCGTTTCTAACAAATTTACAGTAGCCAGGCTCTAGCCCACAGCAATTCACATAAAGGCCTGTGTTTTCCAAACTCACTTCTAATAATTTTAATCAATCTCCATTATAGATAATAGTTTAATTATTGTAATACTTGGTTGTGGGAAGAGATGCCCCAGGACAGGGAAGGTGGGAGAATCTCAAAAGAAGACTTCACCTGCTTCCAAGGGTCCTGGGTTCGGTCTTCTGGAGCCTCAGAATAGTTGCCAGGCTGGCGAGTGAATGCGGTGGAGGCTCAGGCCTGGGAGAGGCCATCAAGATAAAGGGGTCAGTAGCAGATGGGTGTCCCCCAATGGCTCTGTCGTGGGAATGCCTTGTCTGGGAAGCTGCTGCAGCTGCTGCTCCGTGAGGGGTCACTTCCTGAGCTCTGGGGCTGGTGTGTGCCAGGCGAACTGGGAAGAACACTGCCACTGCCTGGGGAGGGCAGGGCGACCATCCGATCCCCATGTGTGCGTGGTGACCTTATGCTCTGCCCTGAGGAGCTCTGTGTCCTCTTTCCCCGAGGGTGATTTATTACATGTGTAATTAAATGATGCAAGTGGTATGTCTTTGTAAGATTTTCAGGGATGTTTGCGAATTAGGGAAAGGTACTTTGGCAGAGTATGGTGGGGGGAAAAAGTCACTGCACCTCCACAGCCCAAGCAAGTTTCTTTAATAATCTCAGATACCCCAGTCCTGACCTGCTACCTCCTAAAGGTGCTACAGACCTTGGCCCAAACAACTTATGTCATGTGGCCTGCTGGTGGCCTCATAGAGTGGCCACAGAGATCTGGGAATCCAATTTTGTCCATCTACCAGAGGTTATCAACTGCCTGGAGACTGACTTATGCTAATCAAACTCCCAGGAGATTGGCATCCCAAACCCAGTCTATTAACTCCTAGTGAAGAAAGGATCCTTCTGGTCACCAGTTACTGCCATCTTCTTTGTCATCTGTTTCTGCCATTTTTTTTCAATTAATTTATTTTTTTTAACGTTTATTTATTTTTGAAACAGAGAGAGACAAAGCGTGAACAGGGGAGGGGCAGAGAGAGAGGGAGACACAGAATCCGAAACAGGCTCCAGGCTCTGAGCTGTCAGCACAGAGCCCGACGCGGGGCTCGATCTCACAGACCGTGAGATCATGACCCGAGCCGAAGTCGGACGCTTAACCGACTGAGCCACCCAGGCGCCCCAACTGCCATTTTAGCCCTATCTTCCCAGGAGAGAGGTAATTGAGCCGAGGACGTAATATGGAATAAGTCTTAAGGAATATTCCACGGACCTACATTCCATGTTCTCTCTCATGTCTAAGGCTGAATAATCACAAGATAGTCTCTCAGTCTTTGGGCTCTCGCCTTGACTAGATTCCCTTATGTCCCCTTCTCCCTGACCTGGTCCCCTGCAGTGACCCACCTCAGCTTCCATACTTCCAGGCCCTGCCTACCTGAGACCACCTCTGCTCCCCTGGGATAGGGGTCATCTCTGAGGAAGGATGTGTGTGTGGTTGTGGCAGGTGGGATGACACAGTGCAAGGCCATTACAAGGTGACTCTTACTATCTCTACTCTCTGTTTTTCTTTTAATTCTTTCTTACTGTTTCTACTTCCGGGGCCAATTCCCTGTACCCTCAAGAGTGGCAATCCCAGCCTTGAGGAGACACAGATGACACCTCATGACCAGGAGACTGCTCCATGAAAAACGTGTTGCTTTATTACCCATCTATGGAAGAAGACTCCCTATTTACCATCAGTGCCCTCGTTCCTAAAAGCCAGCCGTTGACTCTGGCTGTGTCACAAGAGGCATTTGATAAGATACAGATTGCCATGCCCCAATCTCCGTTCTTAGTGAGGGTCTAGAGTTGTACTTGTAAAAGGAGTAAAGGAATTCCTCACACGTTGGTCGCTTGTTTCAGAATGTTTTTGCATCACTGCTGTCCTGTCACCAGTGGGTAATGGGGATTGGGGATCTCTTTTATTTCTTCTGTATGCTGCTTGTCTTTGCTTAAATCTTGTAGGTGATGAACATGTGTCATCTTACAAAGCTGTCTCCTTTTTTCTTCTTCGGATAAAAGTCTCCCCAGATTATTCTTCTGATCAGCTGTGTTTGAAACTACTGCTATAGACCTGTTGTTCCAGACCCAGAGCCCTCACTTTATGGATGAGAACATGGAGGCTTTGTGCATAAACTGGCTGACTAATATGGGGGGAGGGGTACCATGAAGGTTAAGTATGTAGACCACGCCCAATGCAGACTCCGTGCTCCTTGACCAGAGCCACTTATTTTAAGTCTCAGGGGCCTTAGTTCTGGGGTGTCTTCATAGAGCAACAAAAATCTAATGCCCACATGTGTGAAGTGCAGACCACATTTCACCCAAATAATAGTGCCGAAGCTCTGGCACGAAAATGTCCGTGACGTCAGCCATCCTGCTGCTTCCACAGCTGACAGATTGAGGCCCCCAGAATGCCCAGGGGGCCCCACCTCTTCACTAGATCACTTCAACCTCCAATGCCTCAACTTCTCCATCTGTAAGATGAGCATAATTCTGTTTGCACTTTCTCCTGTACAAACTTATTGGGCAAATCAAATAAAACAGTGTATGGAAGGGCTTTGGGAGAAAAAGCACAAAGCATTATATAATCTGAAGGTGGTCTCTTCATCACCAATATTATTACCCTCAAAGACTTTACCTTTCTGCTGAGTGGCTCCAAATAGAATCACTATGGGTAGAAGAAATACTTTATTCTATCATAACACAATGAAAGGCTTACTTTGGGCAGCAGGGGTAGGGTAGAGATGGGGGGAGTCGGGATTCCCATAGAAATATATCACTTCTAAATTCCCTGACTAAAGTAGCTCTAATGGCCCATTAGAAAATCATTTCACACCCTCTGCCCTTCAGTGGCCACTTTTCAGTGCCAGGAATTGTTTGGGTGAACAAGTTGGTACATGTAAGTCACAGGATGTTTTTCTGTCTGCTCAAAGGCAGGGATTGTCTTTCCTGCCTCTCCTGCTGCTCTGGGTAGTGAAAATGCTTCAGGATTTGTCATTTTGAGAATGGCAGGGTTTTTGACCTTGTGTTCCAGACTAGATTAAGAACCAGACAGATTTTAGTATCTGTAAAAATGTCTGCAATGGTTCCAACAGAGAGAGATCTCTAGAATGGATTAAGCTTTACTTTTCTTCCCAAGAAATAACACTGCTTGAGAATGAGGGAACTCAGTGTGTGGTAAGTTAACCTTAGTGATATTAAGCACCAACTATGTCTCTCTAGAGTTGCTGAAGGGAAACTTATGGACTTGGAGACATAAAGTATAAAGACAATGAAAATTGAAATAAAATTATTTGAAAGAAATTAATTCTAATGAAAGGAGTATGTGAACTAATGACATGACATGGATGGCATGTGCTTACTAGAGGATGCTTCCAGCTCTGAAATTTAACTTTATGAAAAATCCTAGGTTGGAATGGAAAGGAAAGAGTTTGTGAAAGAAGGCATTCTCTTTCTCTCTCTTTTTTTTTTTTAAGTTTATTTATTTTGACAGAGAGGGAGAGAGAGAGAAAATGGGGGAGGGGTAGACACAGAGGGAGGGAGGGAGAGAGAGAGGGAGAGAGAGAGAGAGAGAGAGAGAGAGAGAGAGAGAGAGAGAGAGAGAGAGAGAGAATGAGAATCCCAGGTAGGCTCTGCACTGGCAGCACAGAGCCCCATGCAGGGCTCAAACCCACAAACCATGACCTGAGCCGAAATCAAGAGTCAGATGCTCAACCAACTGAGCCACCCAGGTGCCCTGAGAGAAGCCATTCTTAAATTGACCTTGATGCATAAGTAGGATCTATACAGGCAGAGAGAATGGAAGTGCCTTCCCAGGAGTGAAAGAGTAAAGTTTGGCGGAGGGGGGGCACAGGGTTTTGTGGGTTTGGGGGAGAAGTTATGTGCTAATAAGAAGACTGGGAGATGAGATTCACCCTGTAGACACGTGTAGGTTGATCAGATTTGGCCTGAGACAAAGGAGATTGAAAATACTTTAGACAACCAGATAAATTATTTAATGGTTCATATCACTCTTATTTGCTTAGAAACCCAAATGCCAGACTTCTGAGAATCTGCATTCGAATTACCTACAAAACTTTAGGGGGGGAAATGTGATGGCTTCTGCTCTACCACCCCCCAGCCCTGATTTAGTATTTCAGAACCTTGGAAATAATTAGGGGTAGTGGTAAAGGTAGAGATCCTAATTATTTTTAAGCTCTCCAGTGCAACCAGTATTAGGGGCCATGTAGCTTTTAAAGAATTTCATCCTCATATATGATATAAGGATAATGTAAAATACCTCTTAAGTACCCCCTTCCCCAATTTATGTGATCCTATCAGAGTTTTGAAGTTACAAGTAATAGAAACCAAGTCTGGCTTATTTAGGTAGAAAAGAAATTTAGTGACAGAATGTTGGGTAGCTTACAGAAGCCAACAGAAGTGTTGAGGTCTGGGCTCAAGAGAATGGGCAAGAACCAAGTGTCCAAGAACACACCCAAGGTCATGGCACAGGAACAGTCTGCTTAGGACACCACCACTGCCACCACCATGGTTACTGGACTCCCGTGACTAGCCTTTATCTGTCCCTGTGTCCTATCACGTCCTTATGATCCAGAGTGCCAAGCAAGAGCCTCCTGGGGGCCAAATGTAAGTCATGTGCCTGTGGACTGGTTCCTGGGTATGGGGACAGATAATTAATGTCCCGTCCCCGCCACCCCTCATGTAATGGAAGCGTCTCCAAATCCAAAAGCTGATCAAATGTCAGGCAGATAGCTCCCTGACCAATGCAGGAAAAACGAACTATAGAGTTTGTCTCCTCCTTCATCACCTTTCATGTGTCCACATTCTTTCCTTTCCCTTCCTTTCCTCTCCTCCTTCACTGCCTTTCCCAGATGCCCCATTTTTTCTTGGGCGTGGCATACCTGGTAAACCACCAAGCTCAGTGTGATTGGCTTACTGCTGGTCCTCTCTCTTTATGGAAGTCCTCCCACCCAGCCCACCACCAAATCCAAAACCCTACCTGCAGCTTCCCTGCCTCCGACGGCAGCCACTCCATCATGGGATTATAAAGCCAAATATCCTTTATCTTTTTCTCATGGGTCCTAATCCTGTAACCCGTGTCACCTTGAAGTGGTTTATCCCTTTTTTCATATAGCCATTCAGATATTTGTATATAAAACCATTCTATCCCTCATACACCCCCACCCCCGCCTCTGCATTATCCTCTGCAGGATAAGTATCCTTAGTCCCTTCAGCTGCTCCTCATAAGACAGGATTGTCCTTTTTAAGTGTTAATGCCTAAACTGAATCAAACTCTCTATGTGTAGTCTTATCTAGAAAAGGATTATCACCTTTTGATGCAGACAGTGTACTTCTCTTAATGCCAATATTGAAAATGCCAATATTGAAATGCCTTTAGTTGGTCTGTTATAAGACTAAGTTGACTGTCGATGAAAACCCATAGATTTGGATTGAAGCTATGTGGTACTCATTTAAAGTATCCCGTGGGATCAGATTCTAACCCAGGAGCCTGAGACCACCATCCTGGCACCAGCATCTAATACAGTTAACCTGATTCACTTGAGAGAACTTCCACATTGCTTTGTGGAAGGACTGAGGAGGTGAGTTTCAGGTGCTGCAAACGAAGAGCACAAATCAGCAAGACCCAGTATCTTACATCGTCCATTAGGTGGATCCTTCCCCTACAGAAGTAAATAAGTTACTAATAGCTATTGATGGATGGAAGATGGTATCAGAAGACAGTTTGGCTTGCAAGAGTATTCTTCTTTATTAAGTTTATTGAGATAGAATTTGCTTACACTCTTTAGCATGATGAATTTTACCCAATTCCTAAAGGATTAGATGGAATGTACTTAAAGTACAAAATTGAGACATTATGCTAAAACATAAGAAAGAAACTGGAGGAAGACCCTTCCAGTTGTACCATTCTATAAATTATGACCAACATGAGTCATGTAAATTACCACCTCAGTCAAGAGGAGAACCATTCCATCACCCTGAAAAGTGTCCCCCTGTGGTCAAACCCTCCCCTCCCCCCATAGCTTCTGGCAACCGCTGATATGTTCGCTGTCCCTGTTGTTTTGCCTTTTCCAGGATGTTACATAAATGGAATCCTACATCAAGTCTTAATTAAGCTACTTAAGTAGCCATTTAAGTCTTTCACTTAGGATAATAATGCATTTGAAGTTCATCCATGCTGTTAAATGTATCAGTAGCTCTTCCTTTTCATTGCTGAGTAGCATTCCCTTGTACAGATGTGTCAATCTATGATGCATCTATTCACTCCGTGAATGTGTTAAGTCAGAACAAGATCTGTGTAACATCTCATGAAAGGTTTTGTGCCCCTTCTCTCTTAGTCAAATGCAGCCTATCGGACAGAGAAATCGTTGCTCTTGCATGTGATCTCTGCCCTTCAGTCATGCTGGATTGTTATCTTTATAATATCTCCTGAAGCATAGAAAAAAAATATGAAAAGTAGGCTAGACAGAGTATGTTTTCTTTTTCTTTGCCCGCAAGCATCAGCACAAGATTTTTGTCTATTTTAAATACAGATCTTATTTCTAGCTCTTATTACTCTTTGAAACAAGTTTTTAAACCCTTCTTATTTTTTGGTTTTTGTTTGTTTGTTTTTCTTTTTAAGGAAAAATATGCTCCACCTTCTCTAAAGGAAATCCATCAGTGTTTTAATATTATGACTTTTTAATTGAATTTTAATTATTATATAAATAGGGATGCCAGAATTAAAATATATCTTTTAAAGTAGTGTTTTTAGTTTAAAATTGGACTTGTTCCACTAAATGTCTATGGTAATAATTTTGAGATATCTCTTCCAGGAGATATAGTATATCATAAAAACTGCACTCTAAAATTCAGGTTAGAATGGAGAAGGGAGAGGGTGATTTGAAATAATTATGTGATGGGAACGTCTGAATTTGTAACCTCTATATACCTTTGATTTATAATTTGGTAAAAATAACTTTTAAAGAAAACCTTCTTGGATTTCATAACCTCAGTTGAAAACTTGTGGGATGCTGATTACAGCATGGAGATTTATTCTAAAGATTCTAAGCTAAGGCTGGGTATGGTGAATTTGTTTGCTTTTTAATGGGGGCAATCTTAACTTTTTGTATCCTTAACTAAACAATTGTTCACATTATGTATCTATAATCACAGTTCTTGTACCTACAGCTCTACAGACAGTCCTTCAAGGATACTAGATCCTGCTGTCTTCCTTTCCTATCTGTAACTAAATGCAATTTCCATCAAAATTTGAAAAGAATTATTTTGGAACTTGAACAGATGAACTGGAACTCATCTGGAAGAGGGAAAAGTGAGTGATAGCTAAGAAATTTTTGGAAAAATAAGAACAATGAGGAAGGATGTGGGCTGCCTTACCAGAAAGCAAACTATACTTTAAAACTATAGTAATTCAAATAGTGTGGCACAGGAATTACCAAACAGACCAGGTGAACAAAGGAAGGAATCCCAAATAGGCCCATAAATATCAGGAAATTTGGTGTGTGAAAAGGAGAGACTTTAAAAATGGAAGAAAAATTATGGTCTGCCTAGCGAATTTCATTGCAATAATTAGCTAAAACTTTTTATGGGAGACTGTGAGGTTAAGTCCTGCCTTAAAATAGATGACTAAATTCCAGATGGGATAAAAAGCTAAACATAAAAATGAAATCTGTGAAGGTATTAGAAGAAAAATAGAATATTATCTAGGGTGGGGAAGCCTCTTAAGTAAGACCATAAATGCAGGAAGTTACAAAGAAGAAGATACAGGAAACTTATGGATGAGATAAAAGTCAAAGGTTATAGGAATGGTTTTGAGGATGATATGAAGGAGTGACTTTCACATCTCACTAACATCCCCACCATATGAGTTTTTGCAAGAATATATTCACAAATCACAGAAGTTTCTCAATGTGCTTACTACAGTGTGTAGACCATGGCACATGCATATAAATTATAGAGCTATTACTATTTCTAAACCCCTTTCCTCACTTACAGTGATTCATGTTTCAGAAATGTGGCTCCATGTTTAAATACATTTTTGTAAAATTCTCATATGTTTTGAAAATCATTGCCTTGTTGTTGATACTCTGAATGCTGTTTTCTACCACTCTCATTACTTCTCAGTGCTGAGGATAAAGGATTCAGTTCTATTATTATATGCCTGACTGTTGGCTTGCAGTATGCTTGGGAATACACTACATTCTAGGGGAGGACATGGGAAAGACAGGGACAAGCGGATGTAAAAGAGGGACGCCTGAGTGTCTCAGTCAGTTAAGCATCTGACTGTTGATTTCAACTCAGGTCCTGATATCACAGGTTGGCGGATCAAGTTCCACATTGGGTTCTGCGCTGACAGCATGGAGTCTGCTTAGGATTCTCTCCTTCCCTCTCTCTCTGCCCCTCCGCTGCTCATGCTCTCAAAATAAATTAATAAACTTACAAAATAATTAAGAAAAAAAAAAAAAAGGTTGCAAAAGAGCCATGAACCTGCTATAGGGTGCACACGGTCTTGTTGATCAATGTGACAAGCACATAAAAACAACCAAGGAGCAATTTGAGGAAGTTTAATCATCAAATGCCAAGTTGAATGTAATCAGCCCAAGGCTGGGCACTGGAGGTGTCTAAGTGTTCGGTGGAACTTCCAAAGGGGACCACCTCTTGAGGAGTTGGGAAGAGATGAATCGAGGAGCCCAACAGTGGTAGATAGACATTTCTGAAAATTTTCCTTGTCCTCTTGCTTTTTTGAAACAGGCATTTTTCTAGCTGAGCCTATACTCTGAGTTTGGGGTGGTTCAATGTGACACTCTAGAATGCTAGGTTAGGAAGTTGAGTTGCTTGCAGGGGCTGCAGTAGAATCAACTTTCTCTGAGCATGTGGGACTGGTATCCACTTCCCCAGCATTTTCAGCTTCGTCACGTGGGTTCTGATTCTTCCCCTTCTCCAATGGCGATTTTTATATGTGGTTAGTTGACTTGTCTCCATATGTAGCCCGGTGGGCTTGGATGTAGTCATTGTGAACATTTTTCAGGTATTGCTAAATATCATTTAATTCTCTTAGCAATCCATTTCAGATGAGGAAACTGAGGAAAAAATAAATAAATAAATAAATAAATAAATAAACAAACAAACAAACAAATAAATAAATCACTTTAAAGTCCTACAACTGGCAAGTGACAAAGTCTGGATTCAAACCTAGGACTTCCAGGCTCCAAAACCTGCATTCTATCCAATGGGCTGCTAGGTCTAACTCAGCCCGTGCCCCAGTGAGCATCACATCCTCCCCGTGGCACAGGGACAATTCTGGAAGATCTTCCCGGCTAGAGTCCAGCCGGTTCCAAACACAGCAGCTTTACCATCTCTTTCCCTCTGTACAGAAGGAGGAAGGTGCTCCGGACCAGGAGTCCAGATGGGCTCCGTGAAGCTCCATCGTCATTATTCCTAAATTTTAGCACTTATAGACTGGTGACAGCCACATATTCCTTGCCCACCTCACAAGTTTGTAGTGGTCGGATAGTGATGATGATAGTACTACTATTGACTTTCATAAGATGTAGAGTTACACCAAAGTAAGGCAGTAGTGATAATAGTGTGTAATGTGTAACCCTAGGGGCTCTGATTAGTCTTTTATCCCTCCACTGATACACTTTGCCTGACACTATTCTCTTCACCTTTCCTCCCACTCTCTCCTACGTGAAGGCTGTGAGTAGCAAATCCAAACTTTACTGTATAAGGAATGGAAAACAGACCTGTTAGATGAAGGCACCCATTAGAAATGCGGGCCTGTCTTAAAGAAGCTATGGCTGGGGACTCCTCCCTTTGCAAGAACTTCTAGGTGAGGTCTGAGCAATGCAAATGACTGAAGTCTTTAATTCTGTTATGTAACATGTGCTGTCAATGCTTGGCTGACAAGGTGGCAGCCCGTTGCTACTGCTACAGGAAAAGGAAGGAACTACTGCCGGGTTAAAACACGTGTTCTGATGACCTGTCAGATGGCGTAGGGGAAAGGACAAAGAGGAAACCGAGCCTCTCCCAAAGTTTAGGGCCCTTTAGAAACCTGTGTGAAACATGAATAGTACACATTGACATCTTTATTGGGTTTGTTTGCTTTTTAAATACCCTCTGACGCATGTTTAGTGAGGAGAGAAGCTGATAGGACATATAATGCCTGTTGGCCCTGAGCCAGGGGGAAATCACCACTCAGTGGTTTGAGCTCTCTGAAACTCACCGTACCACAAGACCCCACCCTCGGGCAGGAGGTCACACATTACAAACCTGTGACGGGGAAGTTACTAAGAATTGGCAAAGGTGTTCCGGAGGTCCTGTTGTTAAAGGTGATCATGGAGTCACCTTCAGTTGTCTTGCTAAAAATCAAAAAATAAAATAATTGCTTAAACATTTTCCCCTCTGAAATTATTTAAGAATCTCAGAGCAGATACTGAATGGGAAAATAGTTGGTGTTTCTGTGACTCAGTTACCCACATGACTTCATCTTGTGGATGATGAGCTATAGCCACCCTAGTGGTTTTGTCCGTTGTATAGTCCTAAATCATTTCCCTTGCTTGGCACTATCTTTGTTGCTATGCCTTTAAAAAGTCATGAAAGACAGGGCACCTGGATGGTTCAGTCAGTTGAGGATCCAACTTCAGCTCAGGTCACGATCTCGTGGTTTGTGAGTTCGAGCCCCACATTGGGCTCCATCGCTGGCACCTTGGAGCCTGCAGCCTGCTTCCGATTCTGTGTCTCCCTCTCTCTCTGCCCCTCCCCCACTCACACTCTGTCTCTCTCTCAAAAATAAACATGAAAAAAAAAAAAAAACAAATTAATGAGGAACATACAGTGATTGTTCTCCTGAAGATGATCTTCACCAGATCTTAGGTACCATTAGTCTGATCAAAATGTATACATAACATCTGTCTCTTGTTCTAGTCAATGTTGCTGCTGTTTATTGGAGTAAAGACTATTTACCCCGCAATGTATTGTGTGAGAAGAAATGATTATAAGTTGCAGCTGGAAATCTCTGTCATTCCTTTTCATCTAAATATGAAACATAATGATTTTTAAAATAAACCAGGACATTTTATACAATCCAAATGCAAAAATTCTAAAGATTCAAGAATTAAAACAGCAGGGTAATGTTTTTCCTGTTATTGATGCCATAAGTATCACATAGGTAATTTTTCCCTGTATTTTTAAAACACATATTTTAAATATTTTTCAGTGATATATAGTATTTAAATTTGAGTCAATAGATCATCTTTGTTCTTACGGATTAATCTGAAGTAAATGAAACAGCATGCATTACTTGGGAAACAGGGAAATACATCTTGATATTTTGAAAGATTATACTAAAAGGGGCTTTAAGTCACTTCAATAGCATATCTAATATATGTATTTAAAATCTTGTGGTTATATAACCATGAAAAACATGATGAAGTTACCTTAAGCAGGTCTTAGAGGCTTTACAAGATTGCATCTTACTGTGAAAGAAGTTCAAGAGTCAAAGTCATGGAAAAGCTGAAAGGGGTGGGGCGAGGCTGTATTCATTTTCTCTGAGTGATGTAAGAAAGTACCACAAACGCAATGGCTTCCAGCAGCAGAAACGTCTTTTCTCATGGTTCTGGAGATTAGCAGTCCAAAATCAAGTTGGCAACAGAGATGGTTCCTCCCAGAGACTCTGAGGAAAGAAATGTCTCGGTCTGTCAGCCTTCATCTCTGTAGGAAATCCCGGGCATTTCTTGGCCTATAGATGTATCACACCAATCTCCACCTCCAGCTACATACCACCACCTTCTCTGGGTCTCTGTGTGTTCTTTTCTGTCTCTTATAAGGACACTTTCTTTGGATTCAGAGTCCACCCCGATACAGTGTAATCCTTAAGTAATTACATGTGCAATGCAGAGGCCCTCTTTCCGTGTAACATCACATTCTGAGGCTCTAGGTAGGCGTGTATGGGGGAGGAGGGGTGCGGGGGGAGCCATTCAACCCAGAAGCTTTCCACTATGACATCTCCAGTGTGAGCGGAATTAGAATTCACGGTCAAGTTCCAACCCAGAGCCTTGAACGTGATCTTAATTTCTGCCTGGACCTTCTCTCCTCATTCCAGACCCCATGCTTCAGCCTCCTCTCAGCCTAGCTGACTTCTGCTGGACCTCAGACCCCTGGTTCTTCCTGAAGGAAACCTTTCATGTTCACATCCATCCCCAAAGCAGGCCAGGCCCTCTTTTAGAAGTTTCTGAAGTAACCTGTGCTTCTGTTGGAACATTCTTCATATAATTAATATCATTTTAAAATTTATAGAATATAAATTCATATTATATGTTTTTATTTTACATATCAATATTTTTAAATATTTACCTAGTAGCTAATAAATTTTATTAAGATCTATTAATTTTTATCTTGCTGTTTTGTTATATAAAATTTTATTTCTGTGATAATATAGTATAATTTATAATATAAATGTTATGTTAAAAATATAACCTGTTACATTATGTCGATTATGTCAATGATATATAATGTCAATATAACAACATATATTAATATATAACAATGATATATAATGTCAATATAATGTTAACAATAATATGTTATATTATTGACATAATACAATTCATAATATACTATAATAATTATAGAGTTAATTATAAAATTGACACATTAATTTGTAACATTAATTATAGGTTCACTGTGAAATCTATGAGGGCAGAAGTCAACTACCTTATTCTATTCTTTGTCAGCACTGAGCCAGCATGCCTGCTCTGCATATTTTGAGCCTTATTCTCTGCATATCATCTCCTTAATTTTCAGAGAAAATCTTTTCCTTGGAACGACTGAGTCTCTTGTGTCTGCTACTAAATGCCTCATAGGAAGCCCCCTTTTGGGGGTTGGGGGAGTAGTTGTGTGTTTTTTTGTCTTCACCTCCACATTCATTCATGGAAGCTGGGGAGTGATTTATGGTTGGATTCGGTGTTATCAGAGAGGTGTCTTTGTGTTGTCTTGAAATCCAAGGCAGGGCATTTTAAATACAACTTCATTAATTGGCCCTGTTAAGATTTAAGAAAAGAATGAAATCTGAAAACCCACTTTTCTTACTTGTTCTTCCTCTAAGTTGCTTTTTGTCTTGTTTTCCTTCTATTCCTCACCTCTGCCCTAGAGAGAGAGAATTGGGACATCTAAACTTTAAAAACCAGACTTTTTAAAAAATGTTTATATTTATTTTGGGAGAGAGTGCATGTACACGGTGGGGGTGGGGAAGCAGGGCAGGAAGTGCAGAGAGAAAGGGAGAGAGAGAGAATCCCAAGCAGCCTCCGTGCTGACGGGCTCCATCCCACGACCACAAGATCAGGACCTGAGCCAATACCAAGAGTCAGACACTTCACCACTGAGCCACCAGGAGCTCCCAGACATTTTCCTTAGACCGGAACTGTAGACTCTGATGTGGAACTTAAGCCACTTGAAAGAGTCTGTGAGAGGCCCCTTTGGACTTTGCCTCATATTTACATTTATGTCTTGAAGATATTTCTAGTGAAATTGGGCCTTATAAGCTTTGTGCCTGATAATGTAAAGATTTCTCCTTTAAAGTTCTTGAAGAAACAGCAGTATTGAAATTTGCCACCCATCTGCTTTGTCCAACAAAGCTTTTCACTCTCTTAAGTCATCTAAGAGATCATGTCCTTTTGCCCAAAGCCAAAGTACCAGGAAGGGCCCTTCTGAGAACAGGTGATGCCGACACGTCCATCCTTTGAGAAGTTGAACAGGGAAAGTAAACACCTCTCATCTTGATGTTCTCAGTACACCATAAAAGCAAATTTTAAAAGACTGCAGTTAAGTCTCTTTAGAAGGAAATCTCTGAAGAGAACTCAGGATGCAAGGTGTTAACAGCAAAAAAAAAAAAAAAAAACCCTCCTAGTTATTGAGAGTTGCTGTATTTTCTGAAATACGGTGTCCTGGGTCTTTCCCAGAGCCCACGTGGAGCATATGGGTGCCCTGACCCCTGATCACTGCTGTCCTCATAAAGCTCCAATCTCTGTGAAAAGTGGGTGTGGTTTGGTCCCCAGTTTGGGAAGCCAGAACAAGCTAAGATACCCCTTTATCTGTGAGAAATACTTGAGTCTAAATGGAACAGTGCCACAGTGGAAAACTCTCATATTTTCTTCCCCCAGAGATTCAAGAAGGTCCTCTGGTCAATGCTTTTGTTTCCCTCACTTCCAGACTCTTCCAGATCACACTTCCTGGTGTGCAATTCAAGAAATAACTTTTTGGGGTATTTGTTTTTCCAGGCAGCCCATGGCTCTGATTTTGTTTTTGGATGTTTTCTGTTTGCTCGAGGTTGGAGGGTTCCAAGTTTAGCATGTGCTGTCTGCCAGCTATTTCCTGTTGAGAACACTTGGTAACAAAGTGAGCTGCTAATATTCTAAAACATGCTTGTGACTCAAATACCCACACCTGTGTGCACCTCTCACAAAAGTAGAGATGCTGGCTGTTCATGCTGGGAGTGTTTTCCCCTAGAGTTGAAATCATGTATCTACAGAGACCCTCTCTAGACATTTAAAAAATATCATAATGTTTGACTGTCTAATGGCATTGTAATATGTTGAAACGTTTAATATTAAAACAACTGGGTTTTTGAAATCCCTGCCTCAGAAAAGTAAAAGATGCCCTTTTAAAGGAGGCAACAGAACCAAAAGGGAGAGTTGTTGTCCAGTTATCTGTGACAAATGGCAGAAAGGTAGGTCAGAGAGAGAGGATGCTGAGAGAGGGGCAGCGTTTCTGCTTGTGCACACATGCATCTGATTTAATCGTGGCAGTTGCCCGTGTCAGCGGCCCACATATTTTACAGAGTTTCAGGGGTCAGCCCATCTCACAGCGTGGTTGGTTGGGATAAGCAACCTCCTAGGCTCCACCCTGAGTCCTGGGTCAGTTCCAGGACCTCTGGGACCGTCCTCGAGGTTCAGGTCAGGCCAGAGAGCTTGCAATTTCTCCGGGAGTTGGAGGCTGACCCCAGCCAGATGGACATGGAAGCAAAACAAGAGGCCACCCTTGGTCTGTGTTTTGAAAGACATGTGCCTTTCTCTCTCTGGCAGAGAATATGGCCTGCAATTGGCCACAGTCCATGCTGATTGCCTATATGAGCCTGATCCCCCACAGCACACACACACCCCTTCTTCTCTGTGGAACCACATAGTCCACGAGACCCCCAGAACGCCTGTCTGTGAGGGACACCTGGGTGGCTCAGTTGGTTAAGTGTCTGACTCTTGATTTCGTTTCATGTCGTGATCTCACGGTTCGTGAGATCGAGCCCCAAGGCAGGCTCTGCGCTGACAGCACGGAGCCTGCATGGGATTCTCTCTCTCCTTTTTTCTCTGCCCCTCCCCACTTTGTGTGCTCTCTCTCTCTCAAATGCACTTTAAAAACAATGCCTCTCTGTGAGGGCTCTGTGTCTAACACACGTTTGCTCTGCCTTTTCAGATCTTTGGTTTTAGAATAATTTCTGACTCTGCCTATCCTTGTGAATTTGGTTTCTCCAGAACCCATTCCCCTTGCCCCCACCTGGACTTGACTGTGGTTCTCTCTGCTTCATTCAGACCACAGAATCTGACCACTCCCTTCTGTGAGTTTGCTTTTCATCCAGGACAATGTCAGCAGACCAGTCTAACAGGCTGACCTACGATCACCTAGCAAATTTCTGAAAGGGAAAGGGGCTAGCACTGGTATTTATTATGTACCACATGGGAAACCAGCCCACGTAGTCCATTATTCTATTCAATCCTTCCAATGACCATAGGTCTACAAGACTCAGGGGTCAGTCTCTGAGGTTTAATGTCCTGCCCAAGGGCCCAAAGTGGCAGTGCTGACACCTGAATCAAGCATAATCTTGCTCCAAATACTTGATGCTGAGATGAAGTTTGGTGAAGTTGTTTAGGTATTGAGTGAAGAGAGTCTAATCCAAAGGGGCACCTTTGCAAAAGGAGCCTCTTGCCCTTTGGTTTTTTCCTGCCATCAGCAAACAGGTTTAAATGCCGATCATCCAACCTGACTTCTCAAGAATGCTCTGCTGGCTGCTTCTGTACCCAGATTAGCTGAGTCCTACGCATCCCTCACAGCCTTTTTTGGCTACTGTTATTTCCTATCACCTCCTTTTTGGGACATACTTTGTTATTTTCTTTATATTGCCCTCACTCATGTTCTCCAGGAAGCAGATGCTGAGTTAGAGCTAAGAGTGCAAAATGTCCTGGGAAAGTAAACGGGAGGAAGCGGTGCTGGGCAGGGGAGCCACACACCGTGCTGCCCACCTGACAAAGTCGGTCAGCCCAACACGGGGCTCTGAGAACAAGTGTGCCTGGGGGAACTCTGCACTGGGTAGCAATGGCCAGGCCCCATCTCCCAGTTGTCAGGAAGCAAGAAGATCCTGTCTCCTCAAGGTCCTTCTAGCCAGACTAAGCATCATATTGACATGACGCAGATTAACAGGAGAAAATCAAATTTAATAGCATACATACAAGGAATCTACACAGACATAGAAATATCAAAGACAGGCAAAAAGAGGTCTATGTGTCATTCTGAACTAAGAGGAAGGAGATAAGGGTCTTGGACTTCAAAAAGAGGGAATGCAATTCACAGGAAGATGAAAAAGAATGAATGTTTGGTAAACAGATGTTTGCTGGGCCACTCAAACAATGAGTTTGAACAAACTGGCCTTGCTAGGTTCCTCCCTGACCATCATATCTAGTTCACAGTACAATGCAGTTATCTATGCTGATAGCTCTCTTCCTGGAGCAGTTCCTCTATCTAAATTCTTTTCAGGCCTTTGTAAAACATTGGAGTTGCCAAAACTGCTGAGTTTGATTGTTTTTTAACTCAAAATAATCTTCACACCAAAGTGGCCCATCTTGGGACAACCTGCCCTTGGTCCCTATACCATCTTGCTTGTCATTGGCCAGAAATTGCCCCAGGAGAGCATGACCTTGACTTGAAAGCTGAGGGGGACCCTGATGAAGCTCACAGCCGGAGGTCCTGACCTAACTAACACTCCTCACCAACTGGACAGCAAGTGCTTACTTGAGGGGACATCTGAGTGGTACTTCAGCCCAGAGATTTACCTGCCTCATGCCCATTCTGACCCATGTGGGCCCATCACCACTTGACAGCACGTTATCTTGGACAAGAATGCACAGGAACAATGAATATGGTATTAAGGTGCCTCTTACGGCCAGAAAGTGTACACAGACTACCTGCAGTCAGAAGGGATAGTTCATCGTAGAAGGAGAGGTGTGCAGTGCGTAATACTGGTCTGGGGTGGGGGCACTGTGGGGAGGGAGGGGGTGACTGAGCTCCAGAGTGTGCCTGAGGGAGAGGCCATCGCCGGAGGGCATATCTTGTGTTGGCCGTCTTGTGTGGCCTTGGCTGGGTTGGGGGCCAGGTTGGTTCCTTAATCCTCTGATTCTGGCTAATCTGAGCAAGTATTGCATCTGCTTTTCCGGGATTCCCGGGGACTGTCTCAGCTCATACCTGAGAGATGGAATGAGAGCTGGCCGCTTCCACCCACACCCCAAGAAACCACCTCACCCCTCCCAAATACTAACCTGCCTTCTGGACCTGCCTGAAAGTACCTCTTGTTTTCCCTAGGGCCCTTTTCTTATGGGCATGGGACATATTCTGGGTTGTTAACATATCACTAAAATGGAATCCCTTGTGATATTAAAGTGGGGAGAGGTTTCTTTTGGCTATTGGAAGTTGTAGGCCTTCTCCTTCATCCAAACTTATCATAATGACCACCAGTAGGATGGGGCTTGGCTACAGTGAATCCCAAGGTCCCTGGCTGGGTTTGTTTGTGATCAGGTGGGAATTTGAATCCCAGCTCCACCCTTGCTGGCTCTGAGACCTGGAGCCAGTTATTCTCCAGTTTTCCCCTCTCTGAAACATGACCCGTAACATCAACCTTAGGGTTGCTTTAGGCTGACATGAGGCAGAGTGCATGTGCAGTTAACTCTGTACACAGCATGGAGTGACAGCATAATATGGGTATTCGCGCCCCCCTTGTCTATTATAACTCCAGTGCGCTTTTGGAGCTTCTCTTATCAACGCACCATTAAAAGTAAGTTTTACAGTTTCGAATCAGCATTGATGCTTGTGCATCTGATAATTTCAGCTTTCTTTAACACTTGCAGTTTTGTTTAAAATCTCAGTAGACAATCGCAAACATACAAATGCCTCTGTATGTTCCTTGTCTGAACACAACTAAGAACCAGGGGTCACGAAGATACTCACCGATGCCACAGTTCCAGTTGGTCAATATGAAGAGTGCGCTGATGAGAAGCCAAGATTTTTCAGTGTTCTGTTAATATCTGTAAGGACTTGGCTGATGTGTTTCTCTAGGCCAGAGTTCTGTTGATCTGTCTTGCTTGTAACTGAGGTTCTCCAAACCAAGAAGGGTTCTAGAGGATCACGCAGATGGATGAACAAGAGGGAAAACAGCCGCCAAATCCAACTTCTTAGAAGCACTCTTTGCTAGAGAAGGTTGCCAAACTTAGAAAGCCAGTTTACAGGAACCTTTGTAGATGAGGAGCTCTGTCCAGCCCAGCCCTGCCAGCCACAGAACCTTGGAAAAGAAAGAAAAAGAAGAAAAGAAAATCATACTTAAAAAATATTTGTCAATACGCTGTATAGAAGAGATTCAAGAGAAGAACAGTGTGTGACATTAGTGGGAACACACTGATAGAAGTACTCATTTTGCAATTTCTTAAGTGTCTTTTCTGTGCTGACTTCAAAACAGTGAAAGAAATTCGGAAAAGAAGCCCACTATCTTGATGGAAGCTGTTTTGACATAAGTGAAACCAGGCTTGGAGTGAGGTGGGGGCAGACTCTGGCCAAGCCAATGGAACAGACCCTGGAAGGATTGAGGCAAGCTGGGGAAATTGTTTCAAGATGCAGCTGGAGCCGCTTGAAAGGGGAGAGAACTGGAGGGTACAGACATTTCATCAGTGTTTGCATTAGTGTGTGAGTAGCTTGATGTGCGTTCTGAGATGCCTAGGCCTACAGAAGCCTCCCTTCTCTTAGCATCACCTCTGGGGAGGGGGAGGAGGGTGACTGTCTTTTGAATAGTGCAGTGTGAGAGTTTGAGGATTAGCTGGTGGTGAACTCTCAGATTTGGTTGGCTTTAGGGAAGAGGGAGAGAAAGGGAGAATGTGTGTTGCTAATTCTCATAGCTTCCAGTGGCTTTCACCACAGGGAACATGGAAGCTGTGGCAGGGGCAATATGGAACTCAGTCTCTGTGTCATCTTTAACACATTTCTCAGCACTTGGTAACCCCGAGGCTGGAAAACAGATTGAGCATAATCTCTGGGACATGGTTTGGCTTCAGTAAGCCTTGAGCACCACTGATCTTGCCCTCTTTCAAGGAAAGTCCAAGGGCAGTACCACATGTAGGGAAGCATAGGAATTGCCATAGGAAATGCACCTGGCAAGGCTAGAAAGTTGGATCTCAGGCAAGACTCAAGACAGGCAGAGGGCTTTCCTGAATTTCATGTGTCTTAGACCGGGCCCATCTTCAGCTCTAGGGACACATCCTAGCAAAGACCTCTGGTGATATGAAGCATCATCTTTTGCTGGCCAGGGAACAAGGCATAGGGGAGATATGGAAGGGTCATTAGCACCAATCGAGGCAAAAGAAGTACAGAGAAGACTCTGAGTCTCATAATAATCTGTTGCTGGTAATTTGTCCTGGACAAAAATAGCATGGAGAAAATTAAAAACGAAATGCTGTTGATGTGAATGCATAGTAACATGAATATGTTAGTATATAAATTATATACTACGACATTAGCATAGTATTTGGATCATTTGCCTAGTCAATGTTAATGAGGAAAGATTTCCTTTTGCAGCAGAATTGGTTTATGATAATAGTGGGACAGTAGGAAAAAATCTAGGAGACCAAATGGGAAGGACTGCGTAGTCCACCTAAGTGCAGTCATGTGAGAATTTTTAAATGTGGGAGAGGCTACCAGGGGTTTCCATAGCCCAAACTGGAAGGACTGGTGGGTATGACAGGAGGACATGTGAGACCAATAGGTGAGGTGCTAGCAAGTCTGTCTGAGGGCTGTCTCCTCAGGATAATTGGGTATGATCTGAAGGAAAGTGAAAAAGACATCAAAAGAGCACGTTTGCACAAATCAAGACTTTATAAGAGGTAAATGGCAGAATCCAGAAGGAGGTAGAGTTGGGTGACTAAGAACCTACTAAGAAGGAGTTGTTTTTAAGATGCAAGACACAAGAGACTACGTATTAGATGATTCCATTTACATGAAATGGTTGGAAGAGGCAGCCCTGTAGAAACAAAGTGGTGGCTGGGATGGGGAACGGGCATTAACTGTTAACGGCATGAGGGGTCTTAATGGGGTGATGAAAATGTTCTAAAACGGATTTATGGTGTTTGCACAACTTGATAAATTTCCTTAAAATACTGAATTGTACATTTGAAACAGATAAATTATATGCTGTGCAAAGTATATCTCAATAAAGTCATTTTTTAATGATTTTTCTTAAATAGAAGGGATCTTCTCATTGACCCTTCATTTTCATTATGGTGCTTTTTATGTGACAGCCACCATGCTAATGTAGGAGGGTATAAAGATGAAGATCTTCACAAACAGAGGGCATAAATAAGCAGTTTTCAAAGAAGGCAAATGATTAATAAGAATTTTGACCTCACTAGTCATCACTGGTTTGCAAATTATGACATGAGGTAGCTTTTGACTATCAGGCTGACAAAGATTAAAAAGTGACAATATTCAGAAACAAACAGTTCTCTAAGACACTACAGCTGGGATTCTAAATTGTTACCCCCTCTCAAAAGGAAAGATTAGAATTACATATGAAACCCTTGAATATGCTCTTGATGAGCAAGAACTTTGGACCCAGAAAATCAACCCAAAGGAATTTATCTTTAGGGGTCTTAAAATGCCATGAATATTCTTGCACCTCCCAAGTTTCTGTCTCCAAACTAGTCCTCTGCTCCAGAATCCAGACTTAGAGAGCTAGCTGCCCACATGATCATATCAAGCTCAACGAGTCCAGAACTGAACTCCAGAATAGATGTATGCATTCAGAGTAGGTCAGAGAGCCCCAAACCCAAAGGCTGCTTGTTCTACCAGCTCAGGTGATGACAACTCCACCTTTCTAGTTGTGAAAGCCAAACACTTCATCTCTCACTTTCTCTCATACCCTATATCACATCCAAAAGCACAGGCTATTGACTCTTCCTTCAGAATCCATCATGATTCTGGCCATTTCTTACCATCTCCATGGCTACTCTCTGCTGAGCCAGCTTATCTTTTGCTGGAATTTCTGAAGATGATCTTCCATCTGGTCTTCGTCCTTCTACCGTTGCCCCCACCACAGTCCATTCTCAACACAGAAACAAAGGGGATCATTTTAAAACATAGTACATATCCCATTACTCCTCTGCTCAAAACTAAAGAGCCCCCCATTTTGCATAGAAGTCTTTACAACTGCTTATACAGCCCTCCATAAACCAGTCTCTGTTACCTCATCTCCTATTATTCTCCTCTCTTGCCCCTTTTCTCAAGCCTATTCCTCAGACACACCAGGAACGCTTCCAATTCATCACTCTTGCACTGGCTCTTCCCTCTGTCTGGAACACTTTGCTCCCAGGCAGCAGCATGGCCAACCCTTTCATCTTCTTCAAGTCTTTGCTCAGTGTGTTCTTCCCAGTGGGGCCACCTCAGGCACAGCATTTAAAGTTTCAACCTGGCTCTTCCAACTCCTGGCATGCTTGATCCTCTGTATCCTGTTCAGTGTTTTCTGTTTTCCATAGCACGTCTCACCTTCTAACATATGATATAGTTGGATGCTTATTTTAACAGGTCCATTGTTTGTTGCCTATCTCTCCTCCTAGATAGTAAGCTCCACAAAGACAGGAATCATTTTGTTCACTGCTGTACCCCCAAATGCCTAACAGTGCTTGGCATATAACTATTTGTTGAATGAATGAATGAATGAATGAATGAATGAATGAATGAATGAATTTGTAATGAGCAAATAGTCATTTTATAAACAAAAAACAAGCATTATGTCATAAGGAAAAAAAGTGATATGAGTTCCCATCTATATTGTCTGAGCTCATCACTCCATTCATGAGGTGTGATTGACTCATTCATGTACAGCAAAATCTGACTCTCC
This sequence comes from Felis catus, assembly GCF_018350175.1. NCBI lineage: Eukaryota > Metazoa > Chordata > Mammalia > Carnivora > Felidae > Felis > Felis catus. The sequence goes on along the minus strand of NC_058368.1, from coordinate 213,551,456 downwards.
CAGCATTCTTTCTGCCCCCATGGAGAACGTGACCAACATCATCAGGATGACCTAGCAAAGCAATGTGGCTGGAGTTTTGATTTGATTCTGTATAGGTTGCAGGTTGATCTCATAAAGTTATAAGAAACCCTGATTCACTCACAGTAATTTAATAAAGAAATGCAATCAGTTGCAAATAGAAGCCTGGAAGTTCTCTTTTAAGGGCCAGTATCTCTGTAGTATGTTTTATTAGGTCAGTTCTCACCATTGATCAGGCATCTCCTACTTAATTTAGCTTCTGAGTTTCTCTTTTCGAAAGGTATATGGTGGCTTAAAAAAAAACACTTTTATTGATTTAGGCAGAAATGAGGTGCATGAAAACCTTTGAGAAAAACTGGAACTTCATGTCAACCTGCTGCTATATGTTAGAAAGGACCACAACTCTGCTTCCTTTCTATTAAGCTGTACTGCAGTTGAAAATGTGTAGTGCATCCTAACATAGAGGCTACATAAATCATTTTTGTTAGTTTGAGATGTGAGTTTTTAAGATAAATACGAAAATCAATGATTTCTTGTTACGGGGAAGTCAAAACAATTTTCCATTAATCATATGATTTAGCTGCTTTTTATCCAGTGTTTTTCTGCAGTGTCTCTCCTACCCCCACCCCTTTGCATCCAGAAGCTATCTTGGCAGGAAACAGAAAAAGAATCAGCTGTGCTTCTGTACAGAAATGGATATTGCAGCCAATGGTTGCAGGAAATGGAATTCAAGTAGGGACAGGGCAGAAGTGAGTACACTTAACACGGATGAACACAAATGTAGCTTCTGCCTTTGAGGCTGACACACTGAATTCAATCAGTGTTTATAGAATCAGACAGTAGAACACCCACCTTCTTTCTTACACCCCTTAGTATAATTTCTCCTCTGTTTGATATGCCTTAAAAGATTCAGTATTGGTTTGTATAAGATGCATGTTTATTTTTATTTCTTAGTCGCTGGTATTAAGAGAAATATATTATTAAGCTCCTTTTCTAAGTTCAGTGCTGGGGAGCAGAACCAATTATAAACTGAGTTACTCTGTATATTATCCTGCTGTATGCCAAGAACTAGAATTTTACTCTACTAGTAAGCTAACCAATTTGGCCTGCCTGGTTTCATGAATGCCGGTGGAAAGCATGAGACACTTGGATCAAAGATGGAAGACAGTTTATTATTCATAGAAATAGCAGTCGCTAGAGTATCAGCATATTTGCCCCAATTCCCCTGAGGGCAATATGGATCTCTGTCCTGCTGTATAGATGGATATGACTGAAATTTTGCTGCTAAGCTGTGTGGTGGTAGCAAGTTTGGGTAGCTGATAACTTGAATTGGATTTGAATGGTAATATTGTATTCTAGGTCAGAAAAAATTCTTAAATAAATATTTAACCTGATTTTGCAATATCAACTTGTTTGCCAATCCAAGTTGTATGATAAAAAATAATACAGATTTTATAATAAGAGAACATATTCATGTATTCATATTCTCTATTCTTGACTCCACATGAAGGAGAAGAGGAAAGAGTGGCCGACCCCCAGCTGTTGATGCTGGATGAGGACGAGAGATTCAGCTAAGCTGGACTTTATCAGTCACCTCTCTCACCCAGCGGTTGGAATATGGTGCTCTATTCATTTATACTCTAAGCCTAGACTCTGGTCTATTTTCAAAGTCTTATTGGTGCCTGAGCCCCATCTTTCTCCATCTAATCAGGGCTAACTGTCTCTCTCATGGTCCCAGCAAAGAAGTAGATGGATTTATTTTCAGAAATGGCCATATGAGCACACAAGGATATCAGTCACTCTTTTCAGCACAGAATTCACCCCCAAATTCTATTTTACAGAGTCCCCAGAGAAAGTCTGGCTCATTCTAGGAAGGGTTGTAGAATCTGGGAGGAGTAAGCCCAACATTCAAGTTAGCTGGGAGGCAACAGCTGAGAGAGACTGCCCGTGGGGAATCTTGTTACTAAATGACTCCTGGAGATGTTTGTCATCTTCCCACCCCCTCTCATGGAGCTGTTTGAACTTGCCTCCCTCTGTTTCCCAGCCGAGATTTCGCTGGGAAATTAATCTGTATATATTTAACACTTCCTCTCAACCCGTTCTTCTCTGGGAACCTACAGATTTACAACCTCAGACAGCCCTCTGGATTAATTAGGCTTAGCAGGTTTTCAAAGGACCACAAACAGCTTCTTAACCTCCCATTACTTCTTAGGCAAGAGGCAATCATGAGCAAGAACAGTCGATCTCCATTCATCTTGTGTGTTACACAGGGCGGCTATTAGCAGTTAGTCCCATTGTGTAAAACTCCTGCCTGGACGTAGGAACTCCTCTATAAACATCTTGTTCCTGTACTGTCTATCCTGGGGGCCTGACTCACTCAGATGAAGTGAGAATGTCTGCTTTGCCAAAAAGTCTGAGTTCTGGAATTCCTTTATGTTGTCTGAGTTATACAGTGTTTTCAAGGCATTGGGGTGCAGGCCACCCAGGGGTGGTGAGCCAACTGACTCTGAATCACACATGTGTATACACCAATGGATCTGCCTGGCAGCTCCCTTCTGTGGGTTCACACTATGTACCAGGCATCGGTAACTGATGGCCAAATGCCCAAGATGATTTTCAAAGGCACCTGGAGATACTGCTCCTTCTGAGGACTTTGGCAGAACAGTCTAGAATATCAGAATTGCATAGCTGCCTCATGCCTTCTTTTGATAGAATTAGGGCATGGATAAATAATGTGTGTCCTTGGCCTTCCAACACCTACTGTCTCTGCCCCTCTCATCTCCTGCCTCCCTGTCCTTGTTCTTTAAACTGGAGTTCTTTAAACTCCAGGCAGCTTTATCCCTCTAGCTTTTCCTAGCACCCAACCTTACCTGCCTGGGCCTCCCACCCCTGGAGAACCCAGATGCCAGAATTATGATAGAGCATCAAGAAACACAGGAGGTACTCAAAGCTATTTTATTTTATTCTTATTTTATTTTATTTTATTTTATTTTATTTATTATAAAGCACTTTTTGAGAGGAAAGGGAGGTAGAAGGGATTAAGTTACAAAAGGTGTTTGCAAAGGCCAAGTGAAGTGAGGAACCTCAATACATTCCACAGGGAGGATTCTAGGCTGGAATTTAGAACTTCATTTCTGGATATGCTTGTCTTTCCTCATTTATCTTAAGGCCATCCTGGATGGTCAAAATCAAATTAATCAAAAATTTTATATGTCAGGGCAATTTCAAATTTGGGGAAGAAACCAAAAAATTACTGAAGAGGAGACCTATTTTTCTGGACCAGGATTATATTCCATTTCTTCTTTCTCAAAGACTAACTTTGAAGTTTAAAGATTCTCATGGTGGGTAGGAATCCTTTTGAACTGAAAAGGGATTTGAACATATGAATTAGCTAGAAAGGCACTGGAAAAGTTTGGTGAGTCATTTCAGTACAGATGGATAGGGAATATGGAGGCATTACATATAAGGTGGATGGAAGAACTCTAAGAAAACTACCCCCAGCCTAACAGTCTTTCTCACCAACTTGCTGTAGTGTCCGTAGTTGATTCATTACACTTTGTCTTCGGGGTGACCTTAGAAGATTCAGTGTCCAGGAAGGAATAAAATAACCTGTCATACAGTTCCTTGAAAGTGTCAGAGCCTTATTTATTATTAGGAAGTCAGGAGGGGATGAGGACATGGTGCCAAACTAAAGATAAACTCTTGCTTTGTAATTTTGTTGAGTATGGACCCTGCAGAAGGAATAAACCTCCCAAGATTCTTGGAGCTTCTGTGAGAGTAGAGATTTCCAAGATCCTATACTCTGACTCAGTGAGCCAGCCTTTTTGGTACTGAAAAGAAGGTTTCTGCACAGAACCCATCAAATTGTCCAGAGCTTAATACAAAAGATAGAATCCCAAAAGGAATTACCTCTCCAGGTGATATCTTTTTCAGGTTGATAGTTAATGTCCAGGAGACCTAGGACACCTTGGACATAAAAGGAATGTTTGTTTTTCCAGGGTTCTGTTTTGTCTTTGGTACTGGATCAATACTTTGGGGATGGCCTGCACCTTTGATCTCTAGAAGCCTTCCCAAGAAACTAGCATTCACAGTTCTGAACATGCGAAAGCAACTTGGAGATGACCTATTTTAACACCCTCGTGTTACAGACAAGGACACTAGAGTAATTGAGACAGCACAGCAGCATAGTGGACATAGCATGGGTTTGAGAAGCAGCAGGGCCTCAGTCCAGCACTTGACATTTAGGTGAACTGGGGCATATTAATATTTCTAAGCCTCAGTTTCTTCTCTTGCAAAGGGTGTTCTTAAGGAGCACATACTCTAAGAAGTAACTCTGGGGCACCTTGGTGGCTCAGTTGGTTAAGTGTCCAACTTTCAATCTCAGCTCAGGTCTTGATCTCAGGGTTGTGAGTTCAAGCCCTGCATTGGGCTCCACACTAGGCATGGAACCTGCTTTAAAAAAAAAAAAAGCAATTCAAAACTTGGCCAGAATTATTATATTTGCTGTTATTTTTTTAAGTTGAGACCTAATTCATATAACAGAAAATTCACTATTTTAAAGTATACAATTCGTGAGTATATTCACTGTGTTGTGCAACCATCACCAGTACCTAATTTGAGAACATTTCCATTGTCCCCAAAAACTCTGCAAGCAGTCCCAATTCTCCCTTCTCCCTAGTCCTGGCGACCACTAATCCACTTCCTGTCTCTATGGACTTGCCCATTCTGGACATGTCCTATAAATGGAATGACATGGCCTTTTGTGGTCTGGCATCTTTTACCTAGCATAATGTTTTCAAGCTTAAGTTATGACATATACTTCATTCCTGTTATTGCCAAATAATATTCCATTATAGGGATATACTACATTTTGTCTATCCATTCATACATAGGTTGATGGAAATTTGGTATCATTACCATTGTTTCTACATGGTTGGGCCAAAGCCAGAATGAAGACTTGAGTGTCTGACTTTCCCCGTGGTCCTGTTTTTACTACCTTACGCTGTTTTTCATAACATCTGGCATATGTCTTGCATTAATAGTAGTGATTTGCTCAAAGAAACCCTTACAGTCTGGCTAATAACTACTCTGAAGATCTTATATCTTTACAAAAATTTTTCCAGTGTGAAAAAGATACACAATTCAAAGAATGAAATCTAAACATTATAGAGAAATTATACTGAGAACCAAGTTTAATTTTCATTTTCCAGACTCTAGTGGACCGCTCTTTACACCTCTTCATCTCATTGTATTTCACAGAACAACCTGAGGTCTATATGGTACCTTTTATCTACCTGGTTTTTATGTGTAAGTTCATTACCATGTTTTATAGCCCAGGATCAAAGAAAGTTTTTATTAGCTTTGGTGGTTGTTTAAGGACCCATCTCTCTTGTTCACTCTACTCCATGGCAAAAATTCAGAATTATTCTGTTCTTCATGGAGACTGGCATTGTCATTGCATTAACCTGACCATTAGGTATGGGTAATATATGCCTTTGTCCCAGAATTTAGTACATTTCAAACGCAACTGGTTACCTCTCGTTATGGACGCGACCCCTTCCGGTAAACTGACTATCCCAGCTCTCAAGTCTGAGCTTCAAGCCTGGAGGAGGAGCAGCTTGGTATACTTGAATATGTTCTGTTTTTCATTTATTGAGGATGTGGGCAATCCTTTGTAGGCACATGAAGGCCAGAAGCAGTCCAACACATTAAGGATTTGGTGGTTGACATTCTTTGCTTGTGATCAGGTGATGTGTAGAATGTGGCAACATTCCAGTGGTGAAGGCGTTTCCCTGGATCCATCTGGGGTTTGTGCTTCCTTATCTTGGGTGGCATAAGTAGAGGGTCCAGCCCAGCCTAGTTTCCTGACTTTAAGCAAGTGTGTTTTCTTTGCTAAAGCTTTCATGGTCCTGAATACCACTAATTACTTATCTTGTTTGATGTTCTATTTATTGTTATTCCTTAAGATCTGGAGTAGTTATTGTGTGTCAGGCTTCACATGCATTATCTCACTTATATTATTTCCTGCTTCTAAGTGTTTGGCACCCCTCAAGTACATGAAACGCAACTGAGCCCGGCCTCTGCCCTCTCAAGCCAAGCATCCCTGGAGAGGACATCCCTGCCCTTTCACTTTTCCTGGTTGACACAGTTTCCAATAGCCTTCTGTATCCTAGTCACCCCATGTCTGCATGGTTTTCATTGGGGGTCCTCTCAAAGCGACACCCAGACTGAAAATGACACTCCTTGTGTGCCAGGAACAACCCAAACTAGAACCATTATCAAGAAGTGGACTTGATGCTCATTTAATGCAGCACACACTCATCAGCGCTTATTACCAGTTGTGTCTTAATTCCAGCCAACACCTCTCCACCCCCAGCTCAGTATCTGTTTTCACTGGAATGCTGTGAGGCAGTGATTCTTGTTGTTGTGCAGTTGATATTTTGATTCTAAGAGCAGAACTTTACATGTCTCTCAGTTTGTCTATTCTTTACCTTGGGAACTGGCAGAGTAATGACATCAAAACTATATGAATGGTGGGGCATCTGGCTGGCTCAATCAGTAGAGCATGCCACTCTTGATATCTGGGTTGTGAGTTCAAGCCCCACATTGGACGTAGAGTTTACTTAAAAAAATTTAAGTTTGCGGGGCGCCTGGGTGGCTCGGTCGGTTAAGTGTCCAACTTTGGCTTAGGTCATGATCTCGCGGTTAATGAGTGCAAGCCCCGCACTCAGAGCCTGGATCCTGCTTCAGATTCTGTGTCCCCTCTCTCTCTGCCCTTACCCCGCTAGTGTTCTGTCTCTCTCTGTCTCTCAAAAATGAATAAAAATGTTAAAATTTTTTTTTAAATTAAATTTGTTTTTTTAACTAGATGAATGGGAGGCTAGCATAATTCTGATGTAAGAAGTTGTTGAGGGAATGGAGAATTATTGTTTTTGTAATCATATGTAAGGATTGGCTCTGTGAATAGAAAACTCCATTTCTAATTACCTACTCTAGGGTTTTTTTCATTAGTAATTTCTAGCTCGTGGGGATTTTGGTTTGCTTGGGGGTTATTTTTAGCATCGACAATTATGTAGATTAAAAGAATGAACTGAGCATTGAGCCTCTTTGGGAAGCTTAGTACCTCCGTTGCTTCACCAGGTTGTTAATCACACGGGTTCCGCGGGTGCTGCTGAATGCGTCTGCCCCATGCGCTGGTCGAGATGGATGGTGTGAGGGTTTCACCCGGCATTTCTGTGTGTGTTGCAGTTACCTGGCTGAGCAGTGCTGGAATGGCGGCTTTATCTACCTGATCATGCTGCGCCGCTTCAAGCACAAAGTTCACTCTCCGTATAATGGCAACGGTAGCAACAGCTCTGAACCAGGAGAGACGCCAACCTTGGAGCTGGGTGACCAAACTGTGAAAAAGGGAAAAAGAGCAAGAAAGTTTGGGGTCATTTCCAGGCCTTCTACCCACAAAGCCACTGAAGAACCCAAGAGCAGTACTGGCTGTGAGTTGGACAATGACCCCATCTCTGAGCCGGACAACGGCCCAGACCCCGAACTTGGCAATGGCCATGCTTTTGAGCTAGAAAATGGCCCGGAATCTCTCAAGGAGCTGGCTGGATCCCATCTAGACAAGTCAGAAGCAGATAGAGGGACAGAGCATAGAATTCCAAAGACAGATGCTGCTCTACCTACAAGCAATGACAAACGTCGCTTCTCAAAATCTGGGAAGACAGACTTCCAATCAAGTGACTGCCTGGCACGGGTAAGCTTTTGTTTGCTTATCGAACCTGAATTTCAAACAAAGTACTGTTGAAATAGCTTTTAAGGGTCAGAAAATCTATCTAAAATGGCCTTGTATTTAGAAGCCAACACATTTAGTAAGATAAATGATCAGAGGACATAACAATAACAACAACAAAAAATCCAAATCATTTCATCCACTTAAATAAAGAGCTAGTTGAGTGATCCTAAGTGGAAAATTCAAGCCCTTCTGTGGTATAATTTGAGTCATCTGAGGCCCAGATAAAGTACTCGAACTGCATCATTATTTATCACTACTGTCACCAGTGGAATTGCCACTGGTGAGGCCAAGAATTCCTGGTGGCAGTTGATAGCAAAAACATTCAAACATCCAGTCCTCAGTATTACACAGGAAGGATGTTCAACACTTAGGGAAACATCTGCTTTTATTTTTAACACTTCAAAACCAGTGATATTTTTATGGGTTCATGTTATTACGTTGCTGAATTCCAGTGAAGTTGGGAAATTTCACAGAAATCTCTGATACTATGATATCCAGCTGTGATGGTCAGGGTTGGTCTTACCTAAAGGCAAAGCAGATGTGGTATACTCTGAGTGGTAACAGGTCCACTTCTAGCTTCAAATTTTCTCCTCCATTGTAGCCAACATTCTCTCATGAAATTATATTTCTTTAGGGTAAGCACGTTCCTTCCAAAAATCTACTTGGCAGATATGCCTGTGGGTTCCTAAAGAAGCAGTAACTTGCTATGTTGTTTCTGATTGGTTTCCTCTCTGAGTCCTTGTAGGAGACACCCCTTAAGGATGAAAGAGAAAGTTGGGAAGATAAGAAGCATCAAGTTCAGCTTTGCGTACTGCTGAAATGGTACCCTGGGAATGAGTCTAATTTCTAGAAAGGCTATTTCATGCATATTTCTCCAATCATAGCCAATCTGTATAATGGGATTAGAGGAATCAAAATAATCCCTCTCTCAAGGAACCATGTTCCTTCATTTGAGTATCTGAGTGGTCTTCATAAAGCCTTACCCAAAGGAGGCATGATTTGTAGATAGAATTGTAAATAAAGGAGAAGAAAAAAGTAATGTCTCTATCAATGATTTTCTACCAACTTTATGGTTCTCCTCAAAAAAGAATTAAGGTCAATAAAAAGATTATCATGTGGACCCCCCAAATTAAGGACAATAAAAAGATTATAATTTGTTTCTTTCTGATGAGTATTATATTTGTATATGACTTTTTCTCCTAATGATTAGATTATGAATACACAGAAAGCTGAGGATGAGTAAATTAGGGAGTGTTGGTTAGCTTAATCATTTTGAAGGTTTAAGTTAGCAAAAGAGACTAAATCTCACATATATTCCAAAGAATAGGCTTTCATTTGGCCTAGGACACAGTAGAAATAATTTGGAAATGACTTTAAAAGAAAAAAAAAACTTTTAAGAGGCTACTCATTCTCTGCTAACCTTTTTTTTTTTTAATGTTTGTTTATGACAGAGACAGAAACAGAGCAAGAGTGGGGGGGTGGTGTGCAAAGAGAGAGGAAGATATAGAATCTGAAGCAGGCTCCAAGTTCTAAGCTGTCAGCACAGAGCCTGACACGGGGCTCAAACCCACGAACCGCAAGATCTTGACCTGAGCCCAAGTCGGACACTTAACCAACTTGAGCCACCCAGGTGCCCCTCTCTGCTAAACTTAACTAAAAGCAATAACATAAAAGTGAATTTCTGGATTAGACTATTTGAAGACTACACATATCAGACTTCCTTTGCCTGGTTTTTGCACTCAAGATCAAATGTCAAAGAAGATATAAATGAAATGGTGATTTAAAAAAAAAAACAAAAACAAAATCTATTGCCTTTGGGACATTTTTTTTAAAGCCACATGCCTATAGAAAGGAGAGATCTGCCATCTGGACTTTTCATTCTTTACAACTGCCCATAATCTATAGATTGAATGTTGACCCTGGGTTATACTTTACATCTTAGAAAGTTGGAATGGGCCATACACTCTTTTAGGCATGAATATCTTTTAGGACCCTTTTCAAACCAAGAAACATCATCATTCAATGCATTTACCCAGGATTGATAGAGTTGGCAAGAAGTAGATCTTCACTGCTTCCCCAACGTCCAGATTGGAACCAGTAGACCATCACAGAAGGTGGTGTGGGTTCTTGGGCTGAGTGGATTTTTATTTTTACTCCAGGATGAGCCCAGGATGAGCCTGGAGGAGCCTCATCCTCCAGGATGAGGATGCTAAAATGGAATTTCCAGAAAAAAACAAAAATTAGGCATTTACCTCTTAAACCCTTGGGGCAAAAAATTCTATTCCATTTGAATAATGGGAGATTAAACATGTCAGCATTGTTCTGTTTCTGCTTTATTAATGATTTAATATAAATCTACAAAGAATAAATTACAGACTAGGTTTATAATCATTCAGACCATTTTTATTTGTGAGATGCTTCTTTTCACAGACTGTTATTTGTTACATGAAAATAAATCTTCTGTCTTTATTTTTATACCCTCTTTTCCTTTAACAGAGCTGTAGGAAACATTTTCTCTAGTAAATATCTTCTTTTAAAAAAACATATGTCTCTATAAAATATTAACACATAATAAGACATATGCAACCAGGTTAATTTTTTAAATTATAAAAGTTGGGCCCATTGTCTAAAACGTTAGAATCTCCTAGGACATAGATAAGCAGTTTTAGAAATGAGTTCAGAGTTCCTTACTCCCTGTCTAGTGAAGATCATTATTCATCCAAGGGAACAGTTCTTGCAAGCCTGTTTACTACAAATGTGTATTTTTGTAATGCAGCATGGTAAAAATAAGTACAACTTAGTCACATGATAGGGAGAAAAAGAACCCTACCATTTGCTAGTCAGGCAAGTTTCTTAGTTGGCATGTGTGTCTGTGGGTCCATTTGTGGTCTCACCCTAACACTTGTAATTCACCCTATAGAGTATCCGAACTCTTCCCTAGACCTTCAGCAGAGACCTCAGGAAGGCTGAGTGGTTCAGTGCAAGTGGTCTGCAGAGACCTCAGGAAGGCTGCCCCAGGTCTGAATCTGCAGGAAAAGGTAACTGAGGAGAATCACATCCAGGACATCTCCTGGGTAGTTTTATGTTTGCATCAAGCAGAGACAGCATGAGGATGATCCTATTCTAGTAAGCAACGGGTGAACGTCTATCTTTCTATGTGGTAATGTCTCCTAAGTCCGTGTCTGCTCCTTTACCTCTCTCCTGAGCGCCCCCACCCCAAGCTTTCTACCACCTACCTGCAGTAGGTCTCACATCTTAGATATTTCACATCGATGCATCATTTTCCCACCCAGCTGACCCCAATGTTCCAGGTCCCATCACTCTTAAAGTCGCCCAAGCCAGAAACCTGAGTTTCAGCTAGCAATTACTCACCTGGTTTGTCTATAACTTTCCGTGGTTTTGTACTGACAGTCCCATGCCAGGAAATTGGGACAGTTGGCATCCTGGAGTCAACTGAAATACTGGCCTCTTTCTTCCCCATGTCCAGTCGAACACCAAATCCTATCAACTCTGGCTCCCTGTAGGGTCTCCCTCCTCACCGCATTTCTCTCTCCCACTCCCACTTCTATGGCTATAGGTCTGGACCAAGCTGCTTTCATTTCCCATGTGGGTGGTCATAGTAGTCTGCTACCCATCCGTGTCCAGCGTCATCCTGTCATCTGCTGTCCCCACAGCAGCTAGAGGGACCTTTCTAAAGAGACTCCATCAGTCATGCATGTACCTGCTCACATACACTGCAGCTTAAGCCCTTTGGATGGGTCCACTTTACCCTCAGGGTAATATCTGAACACCTTCGCTTGACAAAGCACACGAGGCCTTTTAATCTCTGATCCCTGCTTAACTTTTTGCCTTCATCTCTCACTGCTTTCTTCCTCCTCAGTTTAGACTGAATTAGCCACATTTTTTCCCAAAAGGCTACCCTATCTCCTGTGAGCCTTTGCAGCTGCTGCTCTCACCATTCTGTTTCTTCTCCCCTCCCCCATGTAGCTTAGCTTCTTCCATTTCTGGGGGACACACTCCTCTAGGAGGCTTCTGGGGACCCCCCCCCACCTGTACCATCTTTAAGCATCTCCTCTTTGGGCTCCTGCATGATCCCCTCCTTATCTTGATCAATGCATGAATCCCACATATTCCACTTGCCATAGGGCTTGTTGTGTCCCCAGTAGACTTTAAGGGCAAGGACCTTATTTGTCTTTGTGTTCTGGCTCAGTGCCTTGCACCGGCAGGTGTTCTGTGCCCATTTATTAATGAAAGCACCCAAGAGCTCCAGGCCTAAGGGGCACCTGGGTGGCTCAGTCGGGTAAGTGTCCGACTTCAGCTCAGGTCATGATCTTGTGGTTCATGAGTTCAAGCCCAGCATCAGACTCTCTGTTGTCAGTGCAGAGCTTCCTTCAGATCCCCTGTCCCCTTCTCTCTGCCCCTCCCCAAATCACATGCACACACTCTCTCTCTCTCTCAAAAATGAATAAATATTTTTTAAAAAAAGACCTCCAGGCCTGAGAGATGGGATACTATGTTCCAGCCCTAGTTCTTCCTTCCCCAACTCTGTGGCCTTCAAGCTGCCATGTTCTTTCTCTGAGCTTCTGTTTTCTCACCTATAAACTGAGCATTTTGGTCTGCTACCTCAGGAACTTCAACTCTGACATATCACACATCATTTCTTACTGATCATTCTAAATAAGAAGGGATAAGCAAACAGTCTCAGAATCTAAGTTTGCAACTAGAGCCAGACCACTTACTGCAGTAAAATTCTAGTTAGATGATGTTTCTTCTCACATTTGGGGAAAAGATGCTATTGTGAAATACTATTTTTGGTTCCAACAGAAGATGAGGTCATTTAAATGCTGCCGAGACAGCTCCCTTTAATGTACCACCTCTGTTTTGTAAATAAATCCCCCCCCTTTTTTTTTTGGCCTCTGTGAGGAGATGCATGTATGAGCTCACACAGTAATTGGCGTTTTTATAGGAAAGGGTAGCACTTCAACAACATTAATATAAATGTCCATAGCGTCCAGTTTTGCGTGGTTTGGCTTTTTCTCAACAGGCTGACAATCTCGTTGCCCTTTAAGCCAATGCAAAAGGAAGCAAAGGCTTGAGCCATCTGTCTAGACAGGATCTGTTTCAGAACTCAATCATCTCTACAACTGGATCGGGTCTTCACATGCTAAACATTGGCAAGCGTGCAGGTATCCCGTCTGGGTGAGCCTCTTAACATCAGTCTCAATAACTTCTGAAAAACCGTAGGATGAGTGTATAAACATCCCACATTTATTAATTCTATGGCATTTATACGGTATTGTTATGTGCTAGGCACATAACAATAGCTGGAGTTCTAGTTGCTGGAGAACCCACTGATAAATGAGAGACAAGGTTCCTGTGCCATGGCACTTAACACAAATAAGGGGCCACAGGGAATAAATAAGCAAATAGATGAATCAGAATGTTAGATGGTGACAACAAGTGCTATAAATGAAATCGGTGAAGTGAAAGATGACTGGGCAGTGTCCTGGTGGGGTTAACCGAAATTGGTATCACTGAAGGCCTAATTAAACAGGCAATGTTTGAGCCAAAGCCTGAATGTCAGGAAAGGACAACCGTGCAACATCTAGAAGCAGAATATTTCCAGCGAGGAGGCAGCGCATGTGGCTGCCCTAGGCAGGAGTGATTGGGTCTTCCAGGGATAGAGAGACAGTAAGTGCTGGGGAGAACACGGAGGTGGGGGAGGGGATATGATTTGGGATTGCAGGCAAGGCTAGAGATGGAGGTTTGTGTTCGCCATCTCAAAGATTTGGACTTCAGTCTGCGTCTACTAGGGAGCTGTTGGAAGGTTGAAGCTGAGTGCATCATGATGTATGTTGTATAATGGAGAATAGGGTATTGTAGGAGATGAGGAAAAAAAGCGAGACCATACTGGAAACTACTGTGATAATCCATATTAGAGATCCTGGTGGTCTTGACCAGAGTGGTGGCAGGAAGGAGCAGGAGTAGATAGACGTGGATGTGTTTTACAAGTAGAGCCTACAGATCTTGCTCATGGTTTGGGTATAGGAAATAGAAGGAGGAATCAAAGCTAGCGAGCTTTTAGTTTGCATATCCTCTTTAGCTGGCATAAATGATGGTGCTTTTCCCATAGAGGTGGGAAAGCCAGGAGGGAGAGGGAGGCAGAGTCCTGTTTTGACCATACTGAAGTGCGTATTACATACCCATGCAGAATTCTAAGGAGGCATTTGGAAATCTACTTAATATTCTATTTAAGTTGGCCTGTTGATTTTTGGCGAGTGCCAGCTTTAGCCTCATAAACTTCAGACACTGATTTTATTTGTAACTGAACACTGCTCTCAGCTGTAGGCAACTAGATTTAATACTGACAGTTGTACAATTGAGACTGATAACATCTGGCACTTCCTGTTTGTGTCTTCCTTTGTGTATCTTTGAACTCCTCATTAGATGATCAAGAAAACTTGCACTAATGTCTTTGAATCCCCCCCCCCATCCCCCCCTGCCCCCCTTATAGTTCTTACTTTCAGGTATGGAGAGAAAACTCATGGTATTAGATAAAAGTGAAAAAGAAGATCTGTTTCTTGACTGTATCGTTGGGGGCTGTATTACAGATTGATCATTCCTACTTTCTGAAGCCATTTTTTGTTAGATATTTGCTTTATTTTGCTTTTAACTATTTGTGTGTATATTGGGCAGGGGAATGGAGTGGGCCTGTGAGTGCTCTTACTGAAAATTGTCTTTAGCTCTTTTGTCAAGAGTATATGTTAGGTCATTATTCTTTCTCCACGATCATAGGTTTGCATGTTTCTTGTCACAAGTCCTACTTCTTTTTTTTTTTTAATTTTGTAATGTTTATTTATTTGTGAGAGGTGTGGGGAAGCAGAGAGAGAAGGAGACACAGAATCACAAGCAGGCTCCAGGCTCTTAGCTGTCAGCAGTACAGAGCCGATGTGGGACTCAAACTCACGAACCATGAGATCATGAGCTGAGCCGAAGTCAGATGCTTAACTGACTGAGCCACCCAGATACCCCTCAAGTCCTATTTCTAAAGGCATTTAAAAATTAGAAAGGACTATGTATCTAGTATTGTCATATCATCTGTGAACCATACTTAACATGTTCTGTTTAACAAAAGGATGGTAGGACAGATGTAACTGGTAATGGGATGGATAGGTTTTTATTAATTTGGGCTAAAGCCAAATGGGTTTGCTTATTTCTGGACTCTCATAATAGTCCCTGTTGCTTTTGGGAAGGGATTTCACAGCTTTTCTGGACTGGGAGAGGGAAGAGCACTGTCCCATATCTTCAAGACCCTAGTAGCCATAGCATATCTTCCACGGAAAAAACAAGTCAAGCCACCATTCCGCTCTAGTTTCTCAGCTACTTTGTTAGGCCCAGGGAGTCAGCTATGGGGCTGACCCATGTGCTAGTTTGGGATGCCCAGCAAGCTGGGACAATAGCTAATCAGCACGTCTCTGAATTTGTTCCCTTTGGGGCTATGCACTAGGCCACGGCCTCATGTACTCGAAGTGTCAAAAACTGCCATCTCATAAGTAGCACTGATTCTCAAGGATGGCATCTTGGACACAGTGGAGCTGTGAGAGACTTGGAAGGCCAAGGAGGCTGTTTCTGAATGGAGAAGAGAGAAAGGTGTTCCAGAGGTCAGAGGCAACACACCAAAAACCATGAAGTCCAAAGTGAAATGATTGGATGATATAGGGATTGTTGACAAGTTCATGAACTACTGTGGTAAGCCAGTGACTTCTGAAGTTACATTTGGCCAGACAGGCCTCATTTGTCTGTGGTCAGCAGATGAAGGAGACCGTTGGCAAACACTGCATGTTGCTGAGCAATGGAGCCCCGCTGAGTAGTGCTATAGTAGAAAAAGTATAAGATCCAACAGGTCTCTGTCTGTTAATAATTTCCCCAGACGTTCCTTTTGCTGCACATCAGTGACCATTTAACATCTGGTTTTTTTACTACTGCATAAAGTTTCATTTTAGTTTCTGACTGTGTATTTCAGATTTTCTGAATGCTTTGCATTCTTTCTCTTTTGCAAGCAGCTTAAATGGGAAGGTTGCCTATTTCTAGGGGGAGGATGGGTTTGTTCATATTGGACTGTAATGGTTCCATTGGACCTTCATGATGAATGAGGAAAGGACATGGCGCTTTTTTTTAATATGTTGAGGAATGCATTGTGACCCATACCCACATACCTAGAGGTAAGAGGAACTTATAGGAGTGAGCATAAAGTAAGACCCTCCAGAAGGAAATCACTTTGGAAGGTTTTTCTTTCATTTCTCTGAACAACAAAGTATCTGAGGTAACTCAAACATTTTGTATTGGGTATATGTTTGCATCCTTGGAATAAAATAGGGAGTCAAGAGGAGAATTAACCAAAGTAGAAAAGCTACCAGTAATCCAGAGGACTTACAGACATGATTAGCTTTTTAAAAGGATAGATTTTTATTAGGGTGTTTTAATGTATTTAAAAAGTGTACAGACCCATGTCTAGAGAAGCCAATAATAAATTTATCAATTAATTTCCTGTTTTGGTTTCTCTTGCCAAATATCTCATTTATATGTTCTAAGGAAGTTTGAGATTCAATTCAACATGATGTATTTTTTTTAATTGAAGTGTAGTGGACACATAATGTTACATTAGTTTCAGACGTACAATATAGTGATTGGCCAACTCCGCCATGCTGTGCCCACCACAAGTGTAGCTACCATCTGTCACTGTGCAACACTGATGCAGTACCATTGGGCATATTATGGTATGATGGTTTTAACACATATGTGTGCGTACATAAGTAATATATGGTTAGCAGTCAGCATTTATTATGTCTCTACTAGGTGTCGGAAGCACTGCTCCTTCCATAAATATCTCATGTAATCCTAATGACAAACTTGAAAGTATTCATAATTATCCCCACTTTAGAGGCAAGGAAACAGAGGGTTTTAGGCATAGGTGGCTTTCATAATTACTAAGTGGCAGAGCTGGGCTCAAATGAGTTGAATTCTCCAAGACCTATCCTTGTCTTCCTTTCATCTTCCTTTATTTATTAGTAGCTGTGTGTAAATAAATGGAACCCAGACACAGCCAGTGTTTACACACACACAGTGGTATCTGGGTTTCAGGCAGAAGCAGCTTTACTTAACATAACCTTGATCAGGAAATTCGATAGTCACTCTTATTGTCCAATATTATAGCCACTAGCCACAGGCAACTATGTAATTTAATGTAAACTAAATGAAATGAAAAATGTAACATCCCAGTTGCCACTAGTCAAGCCCTTGATGGCCACCTGTGGCTAGTGGCTCCATGTTGGATCGTACAAATATAGAACATTTCCATCATCATAGAATGTTCTCTTGGGCAGAACTGGCAGCTAGAGACTATGATTTAGCACATGGAACTTTTCCTTCTGTGGTCATCTTCAGTACCTGTTGACAATTGAAGAATATTTGGCCTGACCTAACAGCTCCACTCTCCTGTGTCAATGCCACGTGTCTGTCCGTATACTTCACAGTATGCTCACTTTTTCTTCCAAGGAGGAAGTTGGCCGGATATGGAAGATGGAGCTGCTTAAGGAATCGGATGGGCTGGGAATTCAGGTTAGTGGAGGCCGAGGATCAAAGCGCTCACCTCACGCTATCGTTGTCACTCAAGTGAAGGAAGGAGGTGCCGCTCACAGGTGACTAGATAACTCTTCCCCTTTCTCTGACTCCTCATCCTCTCCCTTCCCTTCCTCCGGGGGCTAGGACTCTTCTATTTGGCCAAAGCCCTGGTAATTACAGTTTATCCTGCGGGAGCATGGAAGAAATTCAGGCAGGAGCAGTTCCAATTAAATACACCCCTGGGCACAGGAAGTGGCTAATTGTTGGAGATACTGTAGGCTCCTCCAAATCATAGAGAGATTGCATTTCTTTCCGTCTGTTTTGAGTTTCAAGTGATTGTTACTTACACTAACTTTTGGGATACTGGTAATATGTGGTTACCTATTGAGATTATGCCATGCAACAGAAAACCACTTTCCTGAATCTTAACCCCTATAAGATGGTGGCTAATGACTTGGGAAAATCATTGATTTTAAATGTGACCACAGTTCATGTGATCTGTCAGGGCTCTCAGGATTCTACACACACATGGATACGTGTGTCATGCAGATGTGGAGTGGTAAAAAGTAAATGTGAATTTTTCTCCTTGTGACCTTGAATAATTCATACTTCAAACCTTCTTTTTAAGTCTGAACTGTTATTTTAAGTAGGAAGAAGGACAGTGCTTAGGCAGAGCATGCACAAAGAAGAAGTCCGTTTGGAGTTACAAGGATGTACCTATCCCAAAATATAAAGCATGCTTTTGCCTTGCTAGCTGATTGCTTCCACATACACAGGGTGTCTACTACTTGCAAGGCACGTTGGGGTGTGAACACGCGTTGCATGCCCACATGTATACAGCAGGTGTGTAGAGGTAGAGTTTCACTGATGAGGGAGGTAAATCTAGTTGAGAATTTGGTGTTCCATTCAGGTACCCTGGTTATAAAGGGGATAGGACAAATCAGAGTAGTGTTGGCCTGCCCCAGACCAAGAGAGGACTGAAAAATTTATCTCTTGAAGTGGCGTTGAAGGAGCTGGAGGTAAAAAAATGGAAAACTGAGGAGAGGACCAGGGTATAAATTAGCAAAGTGTGTCATGTCCCTGTTCTAGTCTTGTAACTAGAGAATAAGTTGCCAATAACTAGGGATAAGGTTAACTGCACTGGTCAGTTGTCTGGGCAGCAGTCATTAGGGAAGGATTAAGACTCTAGTTTTTATCCAGAAGAGCATCACTAAATTTCCCAAATGAGGTATATACCTTGAGGAATTCCCATCAGAGAGCCATTTTCCCATTAATGCTACTAGGCCTTGGATTCTAGCATGTCTTTGGAAGGTTGGCAGTTAGAAAATTCCTGTGCCCAGAGATAAACTTAAGAAGAGCTGTTCTTGTCTGTTTTCTATGTGAGCTGTTTTTAGTAGGTGTCACTATTAGACACCCATTTTCTTTTCACCCTGAACCCTGAGTTTTATGTGTTTTATGTGTGTCTTTCTCTCTCTCTGTTTCTGGAGTATATAATCTGCATGTGTGGCATTCTAGGTAATAACAGGAGATGAGGGAGATGGAATTGAAGAGGGAAATAAGAAAAGGGATGTGGGTAGGAATGGTCTTGCATAAATTCAAGGACAGTGGTCAGAACTTTGTGTTCTTTTTTACTCTTGATCCCTGTTCACCTGGGCCCACACACCTCCTTGAGCTTCCAGTTTGTTCTCTGTGGGTTTCCTATTCCCCTTCTCTTTCCATTCCAAGCAGCAGAAGGGTTCTTAGCATTTCTCTGCTTTAGGGATTTTTGAAGGACAGAAAGCAGAGGCTGTCAGAAGTCTCTGGTGCCTCCTGTGTTCTGTTAAAGGCTAAATTCATAGAAAAGACTATGATGCACGCCCTAGAGGATTAAGAGAAAGAAACTGGTGAGGGAGAGTAGGATGAGAGAAGGTGGTTTATTCACTGAAGGAGTGGAAATGTTGGAGAGAAAGTTGGTGAATCTGGGAATATGGGGGGCATGCACATGTCCAACAGCAGCACCCTGGGCATTGATGTAAAGCCTTCAAAAGGGATGGTGGGGTCCTAGGCTTAGGGTCCATCTGCATCACCAGATTTCCTATCCCATATTTAGCAATGGAGATGAAAAACCTCCTTTGGGATCATGGGAGGCCAGACCATTGGAGGTTCAAGTGGAACCCACAAGACTGCCGACCCACCGTGACTGAAAGGGCCTGTGCAATGCTCTGACACAGGGTGCCATGGCAGACCCTTGACCCACCCTTGAGCCTCTTGCCAGCCCAATGGGAAGGAAGCTGTTAGTTAGCTATAATTTACTTTAGAGGGAATAAAGAAACATTTGTAGACCAGGTCTGATAGCTGCAATAGCAGTAAATTGGTCATTCTGTTTGTTTGCTTTTGTATTCATCCTTCTGCTGGTGAAGCTTGGCTGTAGGATGGAAAGAAACCTCATCCTCAAGGTCCTATAACTGTGTGTTTTGGGGACGAGGGCGTGTCACCTGGAAAGAGAGAGGGCAGCAGTTTAGACAAGGCTTTTGGTCAAGCTTAAGACACCTTTGTTTGGGGGTGCTTAGCTCAGTGACTCAGCGAGAACTCAGTTGTGAGGGCAGGATGGCAGATAGGATTGAGATAAGAATGACTTAACTGTCCAAAAACCATGGGGTCTTCGTTCCTCTATCATTGTCTCCCCCTGGATGGGAGGCATTTCATTAAAGTTGATGCAAGATATGGTAGTGACTTAAGAACTTGCCTACTACCAGGCGACCACTTGAAATCATGGAGCTTCCCTAAGTGGGCATCAGGGGACCCAGCCAGACCAAAGGATAAATCCCATCCCAAACTATTGCTGGCCACCTTCCTTTATCCTCAGCCTGATTTTAACTGTGCCCTCTCACGACCCTCCCCAGCTCCAGGAAAATGTCCCTTCTCAAGCCCAGAATATCTTCACAAGGGATTTTTTTCCCATCTCCATTTCCTCAGGGATGGCAGACTGTCCTTAGGAGACGAGCTGCTGGTAATCAATGGTCACTTATTGGTGGGTCTCTCCCATGAGGAAGCGGTGGCCATTCTTCGCTCAGCCACTGGAATGGTTCAGCTGGTGGTAGCCAGCAAGGTAGGTAGTTTGGTTATTTTTTATATCTATTTTTAATGATGGTGGTGAATTCGGATTTGAGCCCTCCCCATCCCGCACACAAACACTGACACACATGCTCACACTTGGGCCATTTAAACAGCTCACACTCGCACATACACATACTTGGGCCATTTAAACAGCTGTGATTCTATAGTGTAAGCCCATGAGGACAGCCTTTAGCTGAAATAGTTAGTAGATGGAAGAGCAGTGCTCAGACTAAGGAAAAGGGAAGGATGGTAGGGTGGACAGAAATTCAGGGTGGAGAGAGTAGCCTCTCTCCCAAGGAGACACTGAAGAAGAGACATGGAGGCCCGCCGGATGGCAGGGATGCCAGAGGCATGGAGCTGTGCATTTTCCAGGTCCCGAAGGAAGAAAGGTTTAGGGCTAGTCACAGGCAGGCCACAGGCCCTGGTTCTGACTCATGGCCTCACGGAGTGTTGGTGCTGCAGGAAGCCCTGTGAATCCTGTTTGTCTGGTCACCGTCCTCCGCTCCGTCCTCAGTTTCCCCAAGGAGCCAGTGAGGACTAACTCCCATGGCTGGTTCCCATCTCACAGAGGCCTAGATGCTATCTGCTATCTTCTTGATGCGCAGCCAGTGTCTGTCCCCTTCCTCTGGCTGCCACCTCCTTTTCATAAGGGGCTCAGGCTGGTGTTTCTTGTATCCCCATCCCCAGAGTGTGTTAAAATATCACTGAGGTCCTGGGCCCCAGCATCTGCTTGTCCCCTGGTGTCTTAGCGCCCTGGATGAAGGCTGCAGGCCTCCACAGCTGTGTGACCAAAAGGAGGAGGACCTGAACCCTCTTGCTTCTACCCCGTGGTCCCGTCTGCTGTTGATAAGACAGGAAAGTGTCCCCAGGACTCAGGAGCTAGTGCAGTGGAACCTGGGATTCATTCTAATTCCTGTAAGCAGTGGTGGGAAACCACCCCGGTGCTCCACCCTTCGCGGCAATACGCTCTTGCCAGCGTGGCTCATTCTTTCCTCGTTATCCCTGCTGTTTTTTTGAACCTCGCATCCACAGACTCTTCTGTATTTTCTCTCTTAGATTACAAGGTCTAGTGCCTATTTTTGGAGTATTTAATAATTAGAATATTTTAAACTATCTGAAAAATCTGTTTTCTTCTTTTCACACCTTTCACCCCAATCCCTTAACCCAGATTCTCAGGCTTCCAACGAGAACACAGAGCCTTGACACAGACTTGGGAGGAAGGGTTGGCTTTGAGGCCCCGGAGGCAGGAGTTGAGACAGCCTCCATTCACAGTGCTCTCCTCTCCTCCCAGAGATACCGCCGGGAGCCCTGCTGTCTCCTCCTCACAGTCTATGGCTCAAGAACACAGGGACTCCGGCACATGCATTATACCACGGCCACCAAACCTTTACTTCTACGCTGACTTCTTTCTCCTGCTAGTTCAGAAAATGGAGAAGGGAGAATCTCTTCTATGTCAAGCTATTATCCACAAACACACAGAACAAAGAAAACATAAAATAAAAACGAAAAAGGTCCACTTGTGGATAAGCATAATTAAGGAAAGTACAGGAGGGTGTTGAAGGCTGGCCTCCTGGATGATGCCTGATCTGTGGTCCTGTTCACCAACTCAAAGAAAGGGCACTAATGTGTATCAGGGACACACTGGATGCTAGGTGCTTTTTACCTATGATTTCATTTAATTCTTGAAATCCCATGAGAGAGCTATTCGTTCTTTTTTCCAAAAGATGAAGTAAAAATCTGAGGGGTTAATTAATTGACCCAGAGGTCACACAAGCAGTGGGTGGCAATAGCATGTTCCGTTGCGGGTCCATAAGACTTCAACGTTAACTTCTTTCCATATACCAAGCTGTCTCTTAGTCAAATAAGATAGAAAGGACACAGAGCCAATGGTATTAGAGAGAGGTAATGTGTTCCTGCTAGAGGCTTTGACTTTTTTCTTTTTAAGTTTATTTGTTTATTTTGAGAGAGAGAGAGAGAGCAGGGAAGGAGCAGAGAGAGGGTGTCAGCACAGAGCCTGATGCAGGGGTTGAACTCACCAGCCATGAGATCGTGACCCTAGCCGAAACCAAGAGTCTGATGCCTAACCAGCTGAGCCACCCAGGCACCCCAAGGCTTTGACTTTTAAGGACACTCACTGGGTCTTTGTAAGGCTGAGCAGCAGTCTGGATCCAGGAATGGGTGTTCCCATTGTCAATCTATTGCTGTTGGCCATCTGTACTGAATAATGGGCCTAAAAATGACCCAGACCACAAAGGAGTGACACCTTTCACCTCTTCCCATTGACTCTGTTTCCATCCAGGCAATACGTTGCCATAGCAGCTGCCCACTCTTTGTTCCTGAACTTAATCGGCGCCATCTGAGATGCTCAAAAGTCTGCCTTTCCACACCTCCTGGCATCCATTCCTCGTCTTTATCTAACAAGAGCGAGTAATCCAGTCTTTATTTTCTCTTTACGTTTGAAGAGAGGGAGGGGAAAAAAAGAGATTTTTATTTGCTGAATAGAAAGAATAGTAAGAATATAAATTATTATTGTAGAACACATTCCCTTTGTCCCCAAACTTTAGGGTGTTGTTTTGAAGATATAACAGTTACTTTCTTTGGGACAGGATGTCTTGTGTTTCCACACAAATATACATGGGAGCTTAGAAGGTTTTTGTTGAACGAATGAAATCAGAATATCCAAGTTTGCTTTCATATTCCTGGAAGTACATGCGTAGCAATATGATTTCTCTCTTTTTATCACTTTGTTTTTATTAACAAGTAATACGCATTTATTATATCTAATGTAGAAAACCTACAAGAAAAGGAAGATAAAATTTTCATAATGCCACCAGTAATTCTTTCCATTAACTTATTTGTCTGTCCTTCCAGACGTGTTTTTTTAATGGAGTCAAACACAAGGAGATGGATTGCCCCTGGAGGCAGACCTGCATAGACTTCAGAGGCACAGCCTTTAAAAAAGCTGTATATTTTGGGGCGCCTGGGTGGTTCAGTCAGTTGAGCGTTGAACTCTTGATTTCGGCTTGGGTCATGATTGGATCGAGCCTCACATCAGGCTCCGTTTTGAGCATGGTGCCTGCTTAAGATTCTGTCTCCCTCTCTCTTTCTCCCTCTGTCCCTCTCCCCAACTCGCATTCTCTCTCTCTCTCTCTCTCTCTCTCAAATAAAAACGTAAAATAAAATTTAAAAATAAAAATAAATAAAAACTGTATATCTTGAGCACATTACTACATTTTTTTTGACCTTGGGGTTCTCACCTGGATAATAAGAATCCATAACTGCTTCGTGGAATATCAGGAAGGTTGAATGAAATATAAAGAGCCCAAACAATGCAGCTGGTTGCAACAAGCATGTGGAGAAAGGTTTGCCTTTATGGTTATCACGTGTTAACACATCCAGCTTATTGTTACATCCATTATTAATATGGCAATGTTGCTTTTCCATCTGCCTTTTTCACTAAGTAGCATACTGTAAGAGTCTTTCCACCTCAGAATGTACGTTGCTGTAGCCCCATTTTTAATGACCATGTATTCTGTCCTGTTGTGCAACTTACTCACCAGTTGGGACCTTCATCTTTTTTTAAAAAACTCTTTTCTGTTAATGGTCTAGCCGAGTTGACATCACAGAAGAGAGCTGAACTCACTTTTTGCTTCACAGCTTTTGCTCCTTCCCTCAGATAAGGTCTAACTGTGTAGTATTCACAATTACTGACCTGACAGGAATGAGCTTCAGGTACCTCCAAAGTTGGACCTGCATCAAACTAGTAACAAGTGTTACTGTCACCAGTATACCTACTCACTAGTAGTCTGTAACACCTGTTGTTTAAGATGGGCGTCTTGTGTTATTGTTCTCTTTTCTGTCAAGTCCTGAGGAATATGATGATCAGAACTTTCTACATGCTTCCTTCCTGTAGAAACAGCTGTGGGAGAAGGAGGGGAGGACGCATTTCTCTCTTTTATGGCCTCAGATCAGCCACCCCTACTCCCTGGCCTCCTATGCTGTGGTGTTTCTCCGAGAGTTCTTGGCGGCTGTGTGCACCTCACTTGCGTGTGAGATTGTCGAGTGGCCTCTTTGACCTTGCCTGCATCCCACTCACCCCTGTGGCCTTGTCTGTGTGTAGGAAGGAAGGGCTATGATGAAGCCTTCTTTATACTCTAAATGGAGTCTGGGGGCGCCTGGGTGGCTCAGTCGGTCAAGCAGCTGACTTCGGCTCAGGTCATGATCTCGCGGTCCGTGAGTTCGAGCCCCGCGTCGGGCTCTGTGCTGACAGCTCAGAGCCTGGAGTCTGTTTCAGATTTTGTGTCTCCCTCTCTCTGACCCTCCCCCGTTCATGCTCTGTCTCTCTCTGTCTCAAAAATAAAGAAACGTTAAAAAAAAATAAAATAAATGGAGTCTGATTCCATGTATTTTTGTTGACCTCTAAAAAGTGTTCAAGGGCTTCTTTCTTTGAAGAGACGTTATCAGTCTCCACTTTGGGGTTATGATTCAATCAACAGTCTGATCTCTCTTCAGTGAATGAAATCTCGTATGCTAGTGAGATGAGCAGTGAGGGGGAGGAGCACATGGATATTAGAGCTGTGTGCTGGGCCTGGGGACACAGCAAAGAGTAGAAATGGCATTCAGTTTGGGGAACGCTCCGATGAGCAGGAGAGATAGGCATACTTAGACATACATGCAGGGCGATGAAAGAAACAGTAAAGGACATTTGGGAAGAAGGGAAAGACATGCAGAATGGCTCCTGAGCTCATCCAGGAAGGCTTGCAGGGGAGGGTGCTAAAGCTGATCTGCAAAACTGAGCTCCCTGGGCAGAGGGAGCTGCTGGTGGAAAAGGACGTAGAGCAGGAGAGAGCCTGGCATGTCAGAAGGTCAGTACTGCTGGCACGGAAGGTATGGGTTGGAGGGGACAATGGAGGGAGGTGTGTTTGGAATGCTGGGCAGAAGTGACTGCTCTAAGATCCTGACCTGCCAATGAGGGGGCTTAAAGTGTAAAGTAAGGCAGGATATCAAAGAATCTAAAGGACAGAGAATTTGGATTGCCTGTAGAAACATCTGTCTATGAAACAGGTTTTTCAGGGAAAAAAAAAATTGGTTGGGATTTAAATTGGGTCTGCGCCCCTGACATGTGGTAACCCTGCCAACCTGAAGTGTGGGACATACATTCCATCCGGTCTTTCGGTTGTTCAGAGCTCGTGGCCACGCTCACAGCTGCCTCTTCTAGGTTTTCCTTGACCTTGATCCAGAACTGCTTGGTGCCATGGGGTAATTCATAGCCCTTTAATTGTGTCCCCCTAGGAAAGCTCCACAGAGGACCTCCTGAGGTTGACATCTAAGAGTTTGCCTGATCTGACCAGTTCAGTAGAGGACGTGTCCTCTTGGACCGACAACGAGGACCAGGAGCCAGACGGGGAAGAGGACGAAGGACCTGGCTCGTCTTCCGTCCAGGGAGCAGTAAGTGTGCCTTTGGTTTCCCCAGCTGCTGTGCTGGAAAATGATGTGTCCCCGAAGATGTTGAAGGCAGGATCAAAGATAATAGCTTAAGATAGTAGGGTAGAGACCCAGATGGGAGAGGACCACAGGGTGTTCTTTTTATTTTTTTGTCACGGTCTTTGAGACAAATCCATGAGAGTAATGATTTTCATTTAAGAAAAAACATGGAGGGGTGCGTGGGTGACTCGGTTGGTTGGATGTCTGACTCTTGACCAGCTTGGGTAATGATCTCATGGTTGTGAAATTGAGCCTGTGTCAGGCTCTGTGCTCAGCACAGAGCCTGCTTTGGATTCTCTCTCGTGCGCGTTCTCTCTGTTCCTCCCTCGCCCACACACACACACATATGCTCTGTCTCAAAATAAATATTAATAAAAAAAAAAGAGAAAACATTGAAACTGGAAATGGGATGAGAGAGCAACTGTGTATTAAGTTCAGTGTGTATATCAATTTCTAGCATGCTTACTAATTAATATATATGAGAATTTTATTGCCACTTCTTGGTGTAGGTTTGAAAAGTAATGTTTGTGAATTTAAGCCACCCAGGAGAGGGGCTCCTGGGTGGCTCAGTCAGTTAAGCGTCCCACTCTTGGTTTCAACTCCAGTCATGATCTCACAGTTTGTGAGTTTGAGCCCCACATTAGGCTCCACAATGACAGCACAGGGCCTTCTTGGGATTCTCTCTCTCTCTCTCTCTCTCTCTCTCTCTCTCTCTCTCTCTCTCTCTCTCTCCTCTCTCTTTTCTCTCTCTTCCCTCTCTCTCTCTGCCCCTCCCCCACTTGCATGTGCTCTTTCAAACTAAATAAACCAAATAAATAAATAAACAAACAAGCAAACAGGCTTAGATGGAGAGATTCTGGTTGAGAAGTGGAATGTTACAATAACACAAAACCCATTCGGGCAAAGTTGTGCAGATATGTCTTAGAATTTTGGGGCACCTGGGTGGCTCAGTCAGTTAAGCGTCCGACTTCGGCTCAGGTCATGGTCTCACAGTTCGTGAGTTCAAGCCCTGTGTTGGGCTCTGTGCTGACAGTTCAGAGCCTGGAGCCCATTTCGGATACTGTGTCTCCCTCTCTCTCTGCCCGCCCCCCACTCATGCTTGGTCGCTCTCTCTCTCACTCTCTCTCTCAAAAATAAATAAACTTTAAAAAAGTGTTAGCACCCCTTAAAAAAAAAAGATATGTTTTACAATTTTAATGGAACTGGGACTCTTGCATGGCTCGGAGCTCTTACGTGGCCTGTGATGTTTCACACCCTCATGGTCTGCTGGCACACAGAGTCCGGAGGGCTTTTGGTTAACTGTGGTTGCAGTGTGGCCCCATGGTTTCCTCTTTGGACCCCAGATCTGATAGATGTGTCATTTTCAGTGTAAACTCTTGTTAGCTCTTGTTCCCCATCCAATCAGCCATGGAGAGGGGGCCCTCCTTCTGCCATTTGAAGACCCTTACTCTGTCCCACCAGCACTAAACCTAGGCAGCATGGGTAAGCATTAGAAAATTAGTTTTGGTTAAATTAGGCCTCAGAAGACCAAAAAAATTGCATTTTTGTTACATTTACACAGTGTGCTATTTTATTTTAAGGAAGAA
Organism: Felis catus; assembly: GCF_018350175.1. NCBI lineage: Eukaryota > Metazoa > Chordata > Mammalia > Carnivora > Felidae > Felis > Felis catus. Next base: position 213,523,862 of record NC_058368.1, on the reverse strand, counting down.
AAAGTTGCTCTTCTCCTTTCTCTTTGATTTCTAGACATCTAGGGTCACTGAGGATGGTTGTGCGAGTGTGGACTGCACAAAAGTGCTACATCTAAGGAAGCACATTCACGTCATAAAAATTGGGGGCTTTTACATTTATTATGGCAGTTTTCTGGAAGATAGCAATAAAGAGTTTTGCTCTAACAAAATCAATAATCAAGACAATTTGCCAATAAAAGAAGGAAAGCATCTTAAAGAAGAGATGCCTTTTTGTAATTTGCCCAGAGGCATTGTATAAGCCCAGTGTTGATTTGAAACATTTTTCTAGCTGCTCTTCCTTCACAGAACTTTCTCAGAAGGCTAACCTGTAAAGCAAATAAGCCAGAGCTGAATGAATGGCATTAAGGTGAACAGTTTAAAAACAACTGCAATTATTCCCATTTCTTTGGATTATGACACCACTCAGTGGCTTCCCTCACTTTTACTTTTAGTTAGGGTAGAGACCAAACTAATTTCCGTGGTTTACACTGCCTCCTTGGCTCCTGCCTACTTCTTGAACCTTACTTCTTTCTCACAGAGCTCATCACTCCTAAGCAACCACTACACTGCCCTTCCTGTGGTCCCTCATGATGGCTACATGTTTTTCTGCCACAGGACCTTTGCAAATGCTCTTCTGTCTCTCTGGAATCCTCTGCCTGAATAAGATGACTCTATCCATCTTTGGGATCCCATAGTGTTACTGCGTCAGAGAAGCTATACCCACGTATATTAAATCTGTTAGCTCTCTGGGGCATCTGAGTGGCTCAGTCGGATATCAGCTCAGGTCATGAGCTCACGGTTCATGAGTTTGAGCCCTGTATCAGGCTCTCTGCTGTCAGCATAAGCCCGTTTCCAGTCCTCTCTCCTCCTTGCTCTCTGCCCCTTCCCTGCTCACACTTTTTCTTTCTCTCAAAAATAAACTTAAAAAAAAAAAAAGCTTAAACTAGCTTTAAAACAAAAATCTCTTAGCTCTCCTAGCATGGTTATGTGGCTCTCCTGTGAACTGCTTATCACGTTTGGATTTGTGATTATATGATTAAGATCTGCTTCTCCCGTCCAACTCTAAAACTCCATGAGGTAAGGGAACGTGATGACTGGATTGGGTTCCCAGTGAATCCCTAGAATTTAGCCAGTACATCTGGTGCTGAGTTATAAATAACTAAATGAATTCAAAATCAAACAGCAGAGTAAGCATTCATTGAATGCTACTGAAAATGACACCAAAATTGAACTGGATTTATCCACCATGAAAATTATGGTTACTCCGAGGCCCACAGCTGACCACAGTGTGGCAGCCTCAAAGGGTCTTTGGGCTAATATTGACGTTCCGGCCTCCTGAGCCTTCAGGGATGGTCTTTGAATACGCCTGGAACAGGCTTCAACGTCAGATGTCTCCTCCCCACTGCCTCTCACTACTGCCTACCCGTCTTCCTCCCCGTGACCTCCCAGCCCTAGGAGCCCTGCGTTCTCTGTGTTGACACAGCAGTTACCCTCTGCTCCTTCTCATCCCTGGCACAAGAAATATGTGGCAGCCCCACCAGAGACTTCTCAACTCCAGCACCACTCCCATATTTCCACCTGACTAACCAGGCTTCCTTCCCTGAAGTCTCTGCAGCCCGGCCCCCTCCCACGGGGACCTCCCCTCATGGGACCCCACTGCTGGGGACGCTGCCCTGGGTTGGCTTGGCCGCTTCTCAACAGAATGCTGAGCAAGCTCAGGATCTTTTTTTTTTTTTTTAATGTTTATTTATTTTTGAGACAGAGAGAGACAGAGCATGAATGGGGGAGGGTCAGAGAGAGGGAGACACAGAATCTGAAACAGGCTCCAGGCTCTGAGCTCTGAGCTGTCAGCACAGAGCCCGACACGGGGCTTGAACTCACGGACCGCGAGATCGTGACCTGAGCTGAAGTCGGCCGCTTAACCGACTGAGCCACCCAGGGGCCCCATCAAGCTCAGGATCTTAAAGAGAGGAAGAGGCTCTATAGCTCTGTGCCTCCTCTGATAAAGTGCCATGTGTGTGGCACAGCAGTCTTTGTGGAGAGGTTACAGTCATGTTCGTTTTTAAAAATTCATCACTTGTACTCTCAACAAAAAACACCAAGGAATTCTTTAATTGCAAATTTTTTACACTAAATACTGCTCTAGTAAATGGGCCTTTCTCTATATTAAATACATCGTGTTACATATTTTTAAATTATACTTATTTGCATAAATTTATAATTGATTAATTTATTATAATTTATTACATATAATTTAAATGAATTTTTCTGATTATAATACTATTTTCACTATATAAGTGATTTTTGATCAGAAAAATGCCACACACACAAAAAAGAAAAATCCCACAAGACCGTATAAATCACCCATGATCCTACTCAAAGATAGCCATATTTAACATTTTTAATGCCTTTCTGTTTGATATTTTTCTTTACACACATACGTATTTTTTAAATTCTAGTACAGTTAACATACAGTGTTACCTTAGTTTCAGATGTACAATATACTGACTCAACAATTCTATACATTCCTAGGTGCTCATCATGATAAGTGTACTTTTTATTATCCCTTCACCCATTTCTCCCATCCCCCACCCTCTTCCCCTCTGGTAACCATCAGTTCTCTATGGTTAAGAGTTTGGTTTTCAGTTTGTCTCTTTTTTTCCTTTGTTCATTTGTTTTGTTTCTTAAATTCCACATATGAGTGAAATCATATGGTATTTGTCTTTCTCTGATTTATTTCACTTAGCATAGTACTGTCTAGATCCATCCATGTTGTTGCAAATGGTAAGATTTCATCCTTTTATGGCTGAATAATATTCCCTGTGTGTGTGTGTGTGTGTGTGTATCACATCTTTATCCATTCATCTATCAATGAACATTTGGGCTGCTTCCATAATTGAACTATTGTAAATAATGCCACTTAAACATAAGACTGCACATATCTTTCTGAATTCGTATTTTTGTATTCTTTGGGTAAACACCCAGTAGTGGAATTACTGGATTATATGGTAGCTCTGTTTTTAATTTGTTAAGGAAGCTCCACACTATTTTTCACAATGGCTGCACCAGTCTGCATTCCCAACAGTACACGACAGTTCTTTTTTCTCTACGTCCTCACCAACACTTATTGTTTCCTGTGTTTTTTATTTTAGCCATTCTGGCAGGCATGAGGTGATACCTCATTGTGGTTTTGATTTGCATTTCCCTGATGATAGGTGATGTTGAGCATCTTTTCACGTGTATGTTAGCTATCTGTATGTCATCTTTGGAAGAGAGACAGTAATTTCTCTACCATAGTAACATTTTTCTAGACATATTTCCTAAGGCAAGGGAAACAAAGCAAACATAAACTGTTGGGACTACATCAAAATAAAAAGCTTCTGCACAGCAAAGGAACAACAACAAAACTAAAAGGCAAGCTACTGAATGGGAGAAGATATTTGCAAATGGCATATCTGATACAGGGTTAGTGTTCAAATTATATAATGAACTTAAATAACTCAACACCAAACCCACAAATAATCTAATTAAAAAACGGGCTTTCTCCAGAGAGATTATTTATACTAATTTAGACATCTAGCAGTGGCCAGTTCCCATCATCACCAATAACATTTTAAAAAATAACATCTTTTTAAAAAGTTTACCAGTTCATCATATATTATTTTATATGTTTATTGTATTTTTGCCAAAGGAATTGCAATGCATTCTATTATAACATAGTTTATTTGGGAAACTCAGCACTAATTTTCCATAAGCACATGTTTCGATGCAGTATGTTAGGGGTCTCTGTCCTGTCAGCCCAGGCTTTCGTAGACAATCCCAAACCCAGTATCCACGCAAAACCCAAAGTCATCCTGCTTTCACAGTTCTCTCTTCTCTGAGCTTCTCTGCCTTCCTCACAAAGCACTTGTAGAGGAGGGGACACCTGGGTTTCTCCCTGGCTCACCACTGATGCCTCAACACCAATCATTTGTCACCATCCTCTTGAGCTCTGGTCTTAACCAGGAGAACCAAGCCTGAGATAGAGCCCTGCAGGATCAGAAATTGGTCAGCTGGCATGAAGTATCTTCTGGATTTGACAGTGTGCCCGAGGTCTCCCCTGCTCTGCCTTATAAAAGTACTGAACTACAGGGAAAAAAGCTTCATTTTTTCAGTTCTGTGTTTGCAGTCTAAGACTCTCTGTTTTATCACTTTTAAACACTAATGAACCATTTAAATGAAAGAAACCTGGTACTGTTTAATCAAGTTACAAAGCCTTTTATTTCACAGATGATAATGATTAAACCTGCTGCCAGGCTCCACTCAGACCTTGACTATTTTTGCACCTGTAAAGTCACCATGTGCTCGAAGCCTTAGTTGAGTGAATGTAATATGAAAGCTGAGGATCTGTGATGAGTAGCCCTGTGATTTATTTTGCATGGCTACAGTAGACAGCAATGAGATTTTCCTTCCAAAAAGATGGAACCATGCTTAGAATAAAGTCATACGGTGAATATCAAATTGGAGGAGTAGAGGCAGGAAAAAAAAAGAATGCATTGAGCTGGGACAGTGAAATTCCATGGTCATTTGAATAATTTTCATCCATCTCAGAGGGGTCTGGCTTCAGTGATAGGGCTCTGTCTCCACCATCCACCACTCACCCCCTACATCCAATACAGAAGATTGCCAGTTCAGCCTCCAAGATACCTAAATCTGACCCTCTCCCCCATATCAGCTGCAGTCCTGGTCCATAGGATTGGCCATTCTTTCCCAAGTCTTGCTTCTCCACTTTGACTTCTGTTCTCCAATGACAGTTTTTCAATGAGAATCTGGCCATGTCACCTAATGGTTTGAAATCATTCAGTGACTCGGGGCACCTGGGTGGCTCAGTCGGTTAAGCATCTGACTTTGGCTCAGGTCATATCTCACAGTTCGTGAGTTCAGGCCCCGTGTTGGGCTCTGTGCTGACAGCTCAGAGCCTGGAGCCTGCTTCAGATCCTGTGTCTCCCTCTCTCTCTGCTCCTCCCCAACTCACACTCTGTCTGTCTCTCTCTCTCTCAAAAAAAGAAAAAAACATTTAAAAAAATCATTCGGTGACTCTCAGTCTGAGGTTAAAATCCCAACTCCTTAATATGGAATGCCATTAGCGCCCGGCAGACAGACAGACAGACACACACACACACACACACACACACACACACACACACACACACACACACACACACACACACACACACACACACACACACACACTCCCTCCCTCCCTCCCTCCCTCCCAGCACTGCAAGCCCCACATTCCACAGGTGCTCCAGAGCTCTCCACTACTTTATGCCTTACACCTGTTCTTTTTACTTGGAAGATACTTGTAAACCCAGCCCAAATGTCACCTCTCCCCATAAGTAAACCTTTCCTGACCTCCCAGAGTTACTTGGTCTGTGCTCTGCACTTGCACAGCACTATGAATGGATTTCTGTCATAGTGCTATGACATATAAGCCCGTCTTGTTTTCATAATTTATCTTTCTATTCTTCTGTCTTCCTCATTAGACAGGACCATTTCAAGGGCAAAGACCGTGGTGCTGTAAGCATCTCTGTTCCCCTGGGACAGTAGCATGCCTGAGATCTTTGAGGGGGTTGGAAAGGATTCTCCTGTGATCTCTTGTCATTCCTTGACCACTTCTGATCTGCCCCTCAGTGCTCACCTCGTCCTCTTATATCCTGGGTCCACAAGCTTCTGACTCTTGTGCTTCATTCCTCTCGCCCCCAACACATGCCCTGCCTGGGTCCTTCTCCATCTACTCTTCAGAGGAATTGGCCCCTGTCTCTTCCACCATTGAGGACGTCGCCCTGTGGGGCATCACAGTGCTGCCAGATCTGGCCTTGCTGCTGATAGAATCAGGAAGAGTAATTCTCTTCTGGTCTTTGTGGCCAGTTGCAGGAGGCTCTACTCATTGCAGGTTTTGCACACTTGGAACCCTCATGGCATAGTGCAGCTGAGTGCGCAGGCCTGTGGAGGACATGAGCCACAATTCCTGTTCTGCATGGTGACCTTCCCATAGCAAGGAGAGTCGGTGTTGATAGGAATTGAGATGTTTTGCTTTGAGGCATTACACGTGTGCCTTCATCTCTGCTTATCTAGGCACTAGCCTTGCTCTCAAGGACCTCTCAAGTCAGAGAGTTATCTCCAAGGCCGCCCTTGGCTTGCAGCATCTAACATCATTGCTCTCTCTCCCAAACATGCTGATCACTGCTCCCTGGGCATTTAGCATCTGCTGTTTGTTTGTTTGTTTGTTTGAAATTTATTGTCAAATTGGTTTCCATACAACACCCAGTGCTCATCCCAACAGGTGCCGTCCTCAATACCCCTCACCCACCCTCCCCTCCCGCTGTTCTCTATTTACTTGCTGCTTATCTCTTTGGGCTCCCAGTACCCATTGGAGTACCTTGTATTAAGTACTTACTCAGTACACACTTCTTGATCATAAAGCTGTCTCTAGAGCAGTGGTTCTCAGAATGTGGTCCCTGGACCAGCAGCAACAGCATCACCTGGAAACTTGTTAGAACCACAGATCCTCAGGGCCCACCCTCAACCTGCTGAATCAGAAACTCTGAGGGTGGTATCCAGCAGTGTTTTTTAACAAGCTTTCTAGGTAATTTGGACACAGGCTAACGTGTGAGACCTTTAGAGCCCTCCAATAAAATGACTGCTTTATTATTGGCTATTCCAGAAAGCTTGTGTCCTTTCTCAAGTGTAAATAATTACAGTCCATCTTTTTAAAAATGAGATTTTTTTCAGGAAAAATAAATCTAGGCTTTGGAGAGAGTGGCTCCTCTCTCTCTCTCTCTCTCTCTCTCTCTCTCTCTCTCTCTCTCTTTTTAGTTTTATTTTAGAGAGAGCACGAGTTAGGGAGAGGGGCAGAGGGAAAGAGACAGAATCCTAAACAGGCTCCACACTCAGCATGGAGCCCGATGCAGGGCTCAATCCCACGACCCTGGGATCATGGCCTGAGCCGAAATCAAGATTCAGATGCTCCACTGACTGAGCCACCCAAACACCCCATGAGTGGCTCATCTCTTTTAAAATGAAGACAGGAAGGAGAGTTTTAATACAAGAGGGCGTGGACTGGGTGATCCCTCTTAAATGACGGGGAGTCTGTCTCTCCCTTTTTATATTTTAACAAAAACAAAACTGGAAGTAATGATTGTCTTGCCAAACCTGCAATTGTCAAGGCTCAGCTAGGAAGAGTTTGTTTAGCACATCAATCAGCAGGCCTGTATCCGGCTTCCTTTGACATCAAGGGAATCAGTTCTAACATTTTTGGAATCACCAGTTCGGGAAAATCTTGCAGAACTTTTGGGTGATTAGGGTTTAAGAAGGAATAAAGGACCTCATCTTTCAAAAGGAAAGAAGTGCCAAGCTGGCTCTTACGATTCTGTAAGTCTGATATTGGTGTTTGATTCTTTATTGGAATAGTCATGAGGTGTGAGAGCCTGAGTTAGAAGAGTTAGCATCTTGGGGGTAGATATTAATCTGTGTATGAAAAGAAAGGACAAGAGCTCTTGTATTTTGTTTCTATTGAATAACTGATAAACTGTCAGCCCTTAAATGTTTCCAAGAGTGTCTGGGCATTGAGGACTTGTATTGAAGTATCTGGAAGTTTCTGGGTGAGTCAAGCTATCCTAGACGGGAAATTGTGTCTTGTTTGGTGCCTAGGCTAGATTGTTTTTCTGTGAATCGAACTTAGAGCCTAATGCAAAGAACAGTGAGCACCAAGTATATAAACTTGCAGTTAGTACTAACACGGAAAGATCTCATTTAGGACTGAAAATCAGATCCTCACAAAGTAAAACTGTTCATGCAGAGACACTGACACAAGGCACCCTGTGCTTTTTGCAAGGGGAGTGAATGTTTCCCTCAAGGCTGGCAGGAAGGGTGTTAAGACAGATTGCTCCTCTGGGCTCAGTAGGCTGTGCTACTAACCTCAGGATGCCTCTGAGTACATGGCGATGGCAGCAGCTGCTTAGAGATGTACTCACTTCGCTGGGTCAGGAATGGCCTTCCCTTCTTTCTGGGCTTCCTCTTTTTATTCTCTCACTTTGGGACTTGCTTCTTCCAGGAAGTCTTCCCAGATACACATATCCTTTATTTCTGGGCCCCCAGCAGGTTATATGCCCTGTATTTTTCTTCATGGTCCTTAACAATTCATAGTGACGCATATATTCATATGACAACTTGCTTAACATCATCCTCCCCCATTAGCAGAGGACCCCTGTAGTCAGGGACCATGTCGGGTTTGCTCCCTCATGTATCCCAAGTGTTCACTGCTGACTCTCAGTATGTATGTATGTGTGTATGGAATGGAAGGATGTTTGGACAGTGGGACAGCTGATGACGCCCCCTTGTCATGTTTGGTCATCTTCCACTGACTTGCCTGCCTTCCCCAACACTCCATGAATTTAAAATGGGCACAGCACATAGTAGGCGCTTATTGTTTGTGTCTGCAAACTAGAAGGTCTATCTGTCTCTCCCTTCTGGAGTTTCCACCTGGCATAGGAATACTGATGATAGAGAAATCATTTTTCTAAGTATAGCGTGGAGAAAACACAGCATTACCTTCCCTTAAAATAGGATATCCATGGTAGCTCCTCACTAACAAATGAGTAGATTTCTTTTTGTTGTTGTTGTTGTTATGTGAAGGTTTGAAAACTACAGGCTAGAAATGGAGTTTAGGACTTGATTTTTTAACAAATCAACAGCAACGACAAAAGATTAAACACCCCAAGGGAGTTGGTGACCTAGTACATGGAATGTAAGTGAAGAAACAAGTCAAAAAGGCACGAGGGAAAAAAGCACGGAACTAGGAGTCTCGAAGATACGGCGTTCCGATAAATAAAACTGTAAAGTGTCAGAGCTACAGGGAACTTTGGGGATTAGCTAGTCCAAAGCTTGTATTTTTTTAAAGCTAGAAATGTGTGATGGGAGAGAAGCCTACTGAGCACTGCTTGTCCTCTGGACAAGTCATGTTTATGACTCAAGGCAGCTACGAGGGAAAAGAAAAAGCCAGGAAAGAAAAGAGGAATGTGCTCAGAAAGGTGTTCACAGTCCTTCTCAGTTATGCAAGGGGAGCGACTGTGTGCTGCAGCACACACGTGTGTACATGGAGCTCTACACTCTTCCATGGGTCTAAAATGCACAGGGAGGGTGTGGTTTCGGCTGGTCATCAGATCATCGGGGTCCATGCTGGAGAGTCCCATTTGCCTGGTCTGAGTGGGGTGGGGCCCAGGAGTTTATTTTCAGAAGCTTCCCAGGTGATTCTGATGCTCACCCAGATTTTGAAAACAAATTTTAGAGAAAAGGTGACTGCCCTAGGAAGCAGCAGTTTCGAATACACCCTTTGTTGGCTATGTGGCAGTTTCTAGGACCTGAGACCAAGTGGCAGGGCTCCTGAGTCTCCTGGCTAGGGGCTGGATGAGGGCCCAAGACCTCTTTGTGCACGGCTTTGAGATAAGGGGAGGTTTAGGCCCCCAACCACCTCCCTCCTTCCCATAGCTTGAGATGAGGGAGTGAGGCCATGTGTTTGAGGTGCTTGTGGCAAACTTGGAAACATAGATTCCCCCAGCCTCCTCTGGATCCTCCGTGAGCATAGACTTGCGTGTACCTCGTGGTTCTTGTTGCCTTCGCAGACACCAGTTCCCGGTGGTGCGATGGTCATGGGGTGCAAAAGCTCTCTTATTCCCTGCACCAACTCAAAGCAGGCAGCGACGCATACTGGTAGCAATTCCCCGACTTGCACATTTTCCATTCCACTGTCCCAGACTGTGAACTACTTTCTCTTTCCCCTCAGTGTCCTAGACTTTCTGAAGCAGGGCCCCGTTCACTTAGATGCTCCTGAAGCCATGCTCCAGCCAGCTAAGCAGTATGTACGAGGCTGTGCGGGCTTAGCACAGTGTGTGGAATTGCCAGAACAAGATAATACAAGGCTGCAATTACTGCCGGTCTAGGAAAATAAGATTTAAAGTTGGGGGTGGTTTTTGTTTGGTTTGGTTTCATACTTAAGGAGATGAAGTGATTATTTAAATGGGTGGGGGGGAAATAAGATAAGAATAATTATTTGGCCTGGATAAATTGCCCAGAAAACTGCTGGAGTTTGCATTAGGTTTATTCCCGTGGCACATTTTCTGGGGCTTGTTCCAACTCGTTACCTGGCTCTCTGCTGCACTTTTAAATGAGCAGTTTGCATTTCTCAAGGAAGTAAACAACTCGAGTGATTTGCATAAAAAAGGCAAATACTGTGTTCTCCAGTCTCAGCACAGTGGTCTCCAAAGTGGGGTGAACATACCCAGTCGGGGGATGCCAGACAGTCCCTTGGCATGTGCGAGGGAAGTATTAGAACCTGTATAGATTTTATTTCATTTTAGATTCTTTTATGTTTCACAGTGTATACATACGTTAGTACAGTAGCATGGGGTTATAACTTGTGAATCTATGTTAGGAGGGCCTGGTGGTTACACCATCTACAAAGGTTGACATGACAGCATGGAACACGGTGAAATCAGCCAAAGGAATCCCCATAGTGTGCAGTCAACCCTATTTTCTTTTTTTTTTTTTTTAATTTTTTTTTCAATATATGAAATTTATTGTCAAAATGGTTTCCATACAACACCCAGTGCTCATCCCAAAAGGTGCCCTCCTCAATACCCATCACCCACCCTCCCCTCCCTCCCACCCCCCATCAACCCTCAGTTTGTTCTCAGTTTTTAAGAGTGTCTTATGCTTTGGCTCTCTCCCACTCTAACCTCTTTTTTTTTTTTTCCTTCCCCTCCCCCATGGGTTTCTGTTAAGTTTCTCAGGATCCACATAAGAGTGAAAACATATGGTATCTGTCTTTCTCTGTATGGCTTATTTCACTTAGCATCACACTCTCCAGTTCCATCCACGTTGCTACAAAAGGCCATATTTCATTCTTTCTCATTGCCACGTAGTATTCCATTGGGTATATAAACCACAATTTCTTTATCCATTCATCAGTTGATGGACATTTATGCTCTTTCCACGATTTGGCTATTGTTGAGAGTGCTGCTATAAACATTGGGGTACAAGTGCCCCTATGCATCAGTACTCCTGTATCCCTTGGGTAAATTCCTAGCAGTGCTATTGCTAGGTCATAGGGTAGGTCTATTTTTAATTTTCTGAGGAACCTCCACACTGTTTTCCAGAGTGGCTGCACCAATTTGCATTCCCACCAACAGTGCAAGAGCAGTCAACCCTATTTTCATATTTTGGATTTGAAAAGTTCCTTCAAATTTCAGTGAAAATAAAATATGGACCACCAGAACATGTAATAATATTTCTTTGCCCTCAAATTAATTTCTTTTATGAAAATAACACCATAGAAGTCATGAAGCAACTTTATGACTTCAGGTAAGTTGGTTGCTGTCTTTATGTACTCCATTATCGTATTCCAATATGCCTTTCAGCCCTGACCCCTGTTATGAATTTACCTCTTATAAAGATCACCCCCACCAATCTAGTTCTGTCTGTCCTTTGGGAGATTAAATCTGTGATCCTCACATTGAAATGTAAAGTAGAATATATTAAGACTTGAGGACAGTGGCAGTTCAGAAATGAAACTGAATAAAACTTTTTCTGCCCTAGACAATATGATGGCAGTTGCACAGGAGGCAGAAGGGGATAATGTGACTCGTGTGTGCACCATGTATCTTCGGAAATCTATCTTATTTGTTTATGAGCTTCACTAAGCCTTTAAGGTAACAGAAATCCTTGAGATGGATGTGTCTTTTGAGACTGTAAATGGAGATAGTGCTGATACAGTCAGATTCTTACTCTCTTAAGAGAAACAGGATATCCCCCACTTAGTTTCAATTCCAGTTATTGTGTTGGTTTTTTTAGGAAAATGACAAAACCACTTTGACAGTGCATAGATGAGTGAGACAAATAGGCAGTGTGTGCTGGGAAAAAACACCTCGCCTGATGACTCTGTGAGCATTGGAAGATTTCGAGGGTTTTGGGTGTTTTTTTCTCTTTTTCACCACATCTTATGCAAAACAGTAGTCCAGAGCCTGGAAATAAAAACAGAGCAAAATATAAGAGGTCAGAAATTCCCCTGTGGAAACCAGGGCAGACATTTCTCAAAGAAATGGGGTTGTTTAAAATTAATAGCGTTCTCCTCACCCCTATTGTTAATGTTGTTTGCTTGCCTAGCTTTTTGTTTGCTGTTTGTTTGCTTGTTTTTGCTTGGTAAGCTTTTTACGTAGGACTGAGGGATCTCAGTAAATGACATTTGCAGAAAAAGAAAACCAAGCCTCTCCCTTCTGTTCTTGCTTTTATTCCTTCACTTGAAATATCCTTCCTGGGGCGCCTGGGTGGCGCAGTTGGTTAAGCGTCCGACTTCAGCCAGGTCACGATCTCGCGGTACGGGAGTTCGAGCCCCGCGTCAGGCTCTGGGCTGATGGCTCAGAGCCTGGAACCTGTTTCCGATTCTGTGTCTCCCTCTCTCTCTGCCCCTCCCCCGTTCATGCTCTGTCTCTCTCTGTCCCAAAAAAATAAATAAATAAACGTTGGAAAAAAAAAAGAAATATCCTTCCTTCTACCTCTGACTATGAAGATTCTGAGCCCCTTGGGGTGCCTGGGTGTCTCAGGTCACTTGAACAATCAACTTCGGCACAGGTCATGATCTCACAGTTTGTGGGTTCAAGCCCCACATCAGGCTCTATGCTGACAGCTCAGAGCCTGCAGCCTGCTTTGGATTCTGTGTCTCCCTCTCTCTCTGTCCCTCCCCTGTTCTCTCTCTCTCTCTCTCTCTCTCTCTCTCTCTCTCTCTCTCTCTCTCTCTTTCTCTCTCTCTCAAAAATGAATAGACATTAAAAAAAAAAAAAAAAGATTCTGAAGCCCCTTATCTTTCAAAGAGACTTTTTAAGTAGGACCAGCCTCTGTTATGTCTGTTTTCTCTGATTGCCAGTTTCATTTTTCTGTTTCTCACATCGTAGTACTTAATCAGAAAGACCCCTCCTGATTTAAAATGGGTTAGGGGTCCCTGGGTGGCTCAGTGAGTTAAGCATCCAACTTCAGCTCAGGTCATGATCTCATGATTTGTGGGCTTGAGCCCCACATCAGGCTCTGTGCTCACAGTTCAGAGGCTGCTTGGGATTTTCTCTCTCTCTCTCTCTCTCTCTCTCTCTCTGCCTCTCCCTGACTTGTACTTTCTGTCTCTCTCTAAAAATAAGTAAATAAACTTAATAAAAAATAAAACTGGGATGGATTTTTTTCAACAATTTTTTGGTTAAGCTGTTGTTTCGATATTCAAATTTATTTCCTCTAGCAGCAGACATATTTACTTAATAGCTATTTGTGGAATTATCTTTTGAGCTAGTAGAGACAGACAGGTAGCCTGCATGTCATACACACACACCTTCTCCTCAGCATCAAAGCTGTAATTCTTCCTGACCTTCTTCCCACTGAGACCAGTACAACCTCAGAGGTTGGTAATGTGGCCCTGCCGAATGCCCACAACCAGGCCCTGGTAGGAGCCCATGCTCAACTATAGCCAGCCTGATGCTGCCATCCATATGCTGAGGGCTGTTCTGGGCACTCTGGGAGATACAAAGGGATAACAGACACAGTCTTCCTCTCTTAACAGGACTTCTTATATTCTGTAATGAATTACGGTTATTTCTATACTTTTCATATTCCCCTCTTCCACATAATATATTCCTAGGAACCATATCCCATATTGACCCGTTCCTTCCAGGAATCTGGGAGGGCTCAATGGATGGGGTGGTGTTTGACTAATCCATGGATTTTTCCATAGGAACACCCGCAGAAGTAGGTAACCTTTTAGGACAGAAAAGCAACATGCACAGTGGTCCTCAAATAGGAAATTTTACAGCCTATTCAAGGATCAACAAATAAAAAAAAAAAAAAGCACAGATGTTCAGCCTGTGCTTTTAGCTCCAGACTAAGGAATTTGACTTAACAACTACTCTACTCAATGATGGTTTTCAAGTTGAATGAGTCAGAGTATTTGTTCTTTTTTAAAAAATTCATTTATTTATTTTAGTTTACATCCAAGTTAGTTAGCATATAGTACAATAATATTTCAAGAGTAGAATCCAGTGATTCATCCCCTATGTATAATACCCAGTGCTCATCCCAGCAGGTGTCTTCCTTTAATGCCCCTCGCCCACTTAGCCCATCCCCCTGCCCACAACCCCTCCAGCAACCTATAGTTTGTTCTCTATATTTAAGAGTCTCTTATGTTTTGTTCCCCTCCCTGTTTTTATATTATTTTTGCTTCTCTTCTCCTATGTTCATTTGTTTTGTATCTTAAATTCCACATATGAGTGAGGTCATATATTTGTCTTTCTCTGACTAATTTCGCTTAGCACAATACCCTCTGATTCCATCCATATAGTTGCAAAATGGCAAGATTTCATTCTTTTTGATTGCTGAGTAATACTCCATTGTGTGTATATGTGTGTGTATACCACTTCTTCTTTATCCATTCATCTGTTGATGGACATTTAGGCTCTTTCCATACTTTGGCCATTGTTGATAGTGATACTATAAACATTGGGGTGCATGTGCCCCTTTGAAACAGCATATCTGTATCCCTTGGATAAATACCTCGTAGTGCTGTTGCTGGGTCGTAGGGTAGTTCTATTTTTAATTTTCTGAGGAACCTCCATACTGATTTCCAGAGTGGCTGCACCAGTTTGCATTCCCACCAGTGGTGCAAAAGAGTTCCCCTTTCTCCGCATCCTCGCCCACATCTGTTGTTGCCTGAGTTGTTAATTTTAGCCATTCTGACTGGTGTGAACTGGTATCTCATTGTGGTTTTAATTTGTATTTCCCTGATGATGAGTCATGTTGAGCATTTTTTCATGTTAACCATCTGGATGTCTTCTTTGGAAAAGTGTCTATTCATGCTTTTTGTCCATTTCTTCGCTGGATTATTTGTTTTTTGGGTGTTGAGTTTGATAAGTTCTTTATAGATTTTGGATACCAACCCTTTATGGGATGTCATTTGCAAATATCTTCTCCCATCCCATCAGTTGCCTTTAGTTTTGCAAATTGTTTCCTTCGCTTATTATCTTGATGAGATCCCAGTAGTTCATTTTTGCTTTTGTTTCCCTTGCCTCCAGAGATGTGTTAAGTAAGAAGTTGCTGTGGCTGAGGTCAAAGAGGTTTTTGCCTGCTTTCTCCTCTAGGAGTTTGATGGCTTCCTGTCTCACATTTAGGTCTTTCATCCATTTTGAGTTTATATTTGTGTATTGTGTAAGAAAGTGGTCCATGTTCATTCTTCTGCATGTCGCTGTCCAGTTTTCCCAGCACCATTTGCTGAAAAGAGTGTCTTTATTCCATTGGATATTTGTTCCTGCTTTGTCAAAGATTAGTTGGCCATCCATTTGTGGGTCCATTTCTGGGTTCTCTATTCTGTTCCATTGATCTAAGTGTCTGTTTTTGTGCTAGTACCATGCTGTCTTGATGATTACAGCTTTGTAATACATCCTGAAGTTCGGGATTGTGATGCCTCCAGCTTTGGTTTTCTTTTTCAGGATTGCTTTGGCTATTCAGGGTCTTTTGTGGCTCCATACAAATTTTAGGATTGTTTATTCTAGCTCTGTGAAGAATGCTGGTGATATTTTGATAGGGATTGCGTTAAATATGCAGATTGCTTTGGGTAGTATTGACATTTTAACAATATTCTTCCAATCCATGAGCATGGAATATTTTTCCTTTTTTTGTGTGTGTCTTTTTTGATTTCTTTCATAAGCTTTCTGTGGTTTTCAGTATATAGCTTTTCACCTCTTTGGTTAGATTTATTCTTAGGTATTTTATGGGTTTTGGTGCAATTGTAAATGGGATCGATTCCTTGATTTCTCTTTCTGTTGCTTCATTATTGGTGTATGGAAATGCAACCGATTTCTGTGCATTGATTTTATATCTTATGACTTTGCTGAATTCATGGATCAATTCTAGCAGTTTTTTGGTGGAATCTTTTGGGTTTTCCATATAGAGTATCTGTCATCTGCAAAGAGTGAAAGTTTGACTTCCTCCTTGCTGATTTGGATGCCTTTTATTCCTTTGAGTTGTCTGATGGCTGAGGCTAGGACTTCTAATACTGTGTTGAATAACAGTGGTGAAAGTGGACATCCTTGTCATGTTCCTGACTTTAGGGGGAAATTCAATCCTCAAGGGGAAAAACTGAGAACTTTCCTCCCAGAGTATGTGTTCTAAGGTTACTTTAGTGGTGAGATAGAGAAACAGCTGGACTGAATAAAAGCAGGGCAGGGGCAGTGGAGTGCAGAGACAGGAATGGAGGCCTTCGCTATAGTCCCACTGGGAAGTGACCAGAGCCTGTGTGGCAGGAAAGGTGGCCATAAAGATGGGAAGGCAGGAAGCAGTGTGACTGACTGGTCAGGGGAGGAGAGGAGCAGGCCCAGCCCACCAAACAGAGTGCTGGGTTCTGCGGGCAGGGCCTTCTTGGTGGTAGAAAAGATGGATGAAAAGGATTTCCTCCCCACTTTGTGTGTGTGTGTGTGTGTGTGTGTGTGTGTGTGTGTGTGTATGAAGGCAGGGCCAATCCTAAGCAATAGTTTCAATAGGATTTAGTTGACCTTTGAAACCTCCGACTTGATGTCATCTGTTCCTCCTTACTTGCTAGTTCCTCTCTTCACAGGTTTCCTGAAGCCCAGTGTCCTCATACTGCTCTAAACTCCCCTCCTGAGGGTCCCCGCAGTCACCCCCCAATTCCTGCGAGACTCCAGGCTCCTAAGAAGTCCGTCCTTCCTTCTTCTCCAAGTCATTTCCCCCCTTTCACTACTAACATCGATAACAAAACAGACCACCCAACAAACAAAATCTTTTCCGTTTCTTCCAAGCAGTATGTTTGTGAATAAAGCAATCTAATTAAACCAGTCTAAATGGTGGCCAGTAATTCTAGGTCACTGAGCAAACAGTGTGCATTTTAAAAAGAGAATCCTTGTTACTTCATATGAGTTTCTTACCAGTGTCATTTTAAAATGAAATTTAGGGGCGCCTGGGTGGCGCAGTCGGTTAAGCGTCTGACTTCAGCCAGGTCACAATCTCGCGGTCCGTGAGTTCGAGCCCCGCGTCAGGCTCTGGGCTGATGGCTCGGAGCCTGGAGCCTGTTTCCGATTCTGTGTCTCCCTCTCTCTCTGCCCCTCCCCCGTTCATGCTCTGTCTCTCTCTGTCCCAAAAATAAATAAAAAACGTTGAAAAAAAATTTTAATTAAATAAATAAAAATAAAATGAAATTTAAAGGTAAAATCATAAAGTGTGGATGCTAAAGATATTTTTAGAGGAAATACCATGGTAGACCAATAAGCCTTGTCTCCAGTAGCAGCTTCCTTAAGAGGTCTCTACTTGTCTGTACCTTTGCTTCAACTTACTAAGTTATGCTTCCTAAAACTTCTCAAGTTTGTTCACAGTGACTTTGGATAGGGGTAGAGGTGGGGAGGTAGGAGGTTCATAGGGTCTGAACTATTCCTACAGTTGAGAGGTCAGCAGTTACAAAGGCCAGATCATAAACATTTGAGGCTTTGCTGGCCAAACAGTCTCTGTTACACTGGTTCATCTCTGCCTTAGTAGTGCAGAAGTGGTCATAGGGAATAAGTGAACTAATGGGCATGACTGTGTTCCAATAAAACTTTACGAAAATAGATGTTGAGCCAGATTTGGCCCCCTGGCAGCAGTTTGCCAACCCATCTATAGATGATCATGTGGGATCCCGGGACAGCCTCTCTTACTATTGCTTCCCATGTGGGCTCCCATGAGCATACCCCAGCTTTCTATTCAGATTCTTCAAAAAGTACATGCCCTTAGAAATATATACCAGCAAATAAGCATGAAGTTAGTACCATTCCTGGAAAATAAAGAGTTGAGGGTGCAACTCATGCTTATCTGGAAAAGGCAGCAGAAGGCCTTAGGGTGCCCCCTGGAACTTACCAGCACACCAAAATGTACTGTCTTCAGCATGACCAGTTACTCTTCATCTAAAACCTGCCTCAATGGTATGTTCAGGTTTTTAAAAATATTTATTTATTTTTGAGAGAGAGAAAGACAGAGTGCGAGCAAGGGAGGGGCACAGAAAGAGAGGGA
The DNA here is from genome assembly GCF_018350175.1 of Felis catus. Lineage (NCBI taxonomy): Eukaryota > Metazoa > Chordata > Mammalia > Carnivora > Felidae > Felis > Felis catus. The sequence goes on along the minus strand of NC_058368.1, from coordinate 213,505,724 downwards.
GACACAGAATCTGAAGCAGGCTCCAGGCTCTGAACTCTCTGCACAGAGCCCAACGCAGAACTCGAACTCACAAGCCGTGAGATCATGACGTGAGTCGAAGTCGGACACTTAACTGACTGAGCCACCCAAGCTCCCCTAAAATGATCTTTTACTATTTTCCTAAGCCAGATAATCATGTAAAACTTTTTCTAAAACATTTGTATAGAGAAAAGGCCCTGGAAGAATCTTAATTCAGCCTTATTTTCTTTCTCCAATCCTCCTTCTTGCTTCTTGGGTCTCTTTTAACATGTCTTTTCTGATAGCTCACCCACCTCTACTTTTTGTGTGTTTTGAGATTTTCCTACACACACATGATTTTATCATTCTGGAGTTTAGGGTAAAGAATATCATAGTCCTGCTCCCAGAAATATGTCCATGGCAGGCAGGCAGGCAGCCAGCTCTTGCTGAGAAATGACCCAAGGATCTGTCTTTAGGAGCCAGCCCACAGGCCAAAGAAGAGCTCCAGACTGCACATTTTTCTCACCCACGAGGTTATGGAACATGGCGAGAGTGAGAGATTCCTACTTTGCAGAGAATGTCTGTACTTGCCTTGCCTCAATTTGAAATCAATACCAAGGAGGGACATGTGCCAATTCTCCTTCTTGCGATCCACATCTCCTATTATTTTTGAAGAACTGAGTCACTTGAGGACATTGTCCTCTCCTTGGGAGGGTGACCCATACAGACCCACCACTAGGGGAGGCAAACTTGGGCCAACAGCTGATTACATTCCTACGTCCTTAGAGGTGATTTCTTTGCCTCCGCTTTCTAAGGGACTAAGAAATCTAATTGGTATGCATAAAAATCGTCCAAATAATCAACATAATATGTCGAGCCCATTCACATTGTTTGGGGATGATCAATGGGATGAACCCAGAAATGGGCTCAGAACAAGGACAGTATTCCTTCATCTTCAGAGCGCCAGCCTGAGCGCCTGGGTCCACGTCAGCTGCTGCTTTTCCCCCAGCTGCATCTGATGCTCTGCACACAGATGTGTACACTACGTGTACCAGAGCGTTCTGGGGTCTGGCAAGGTTCGCTTTTAGGTTTTCCTGTTTTCCTCTTCAGTCCTGAGTCGTCTTTGTTAGGAAGCAATGAATCTAGTGTAGCGGTAGATTTGTGTTTTAATTTCTGAAGTCGACTCACAGCCTTCTTGCTACCTCGGGCTGATTTATTGTTGTTCTGATTCCCTTTTTCTGAATGGCTATTCATTCCCAGCCCTGGCCTCTTTGATGGCCATCTGGTTCTCCTTCGGTCACTCAAACATCTGCCCCAGAGATTTGGAAAATGAGCTTCCTTTGGCAGCCTAAAAATAATCTTAGTGTGACTGAAGCATGAAAGGGAAATCACCACGCTCCACAGTCCGGTAGATACTGACCAGGGGAATGAGCCAGCACAGCTTCCTAGGGATTTGGAGCTTGGAGGTCTTCTGTCACATCTGCAGATTATTTTTTTTTCAAGTGCTGGGAACTGTAAAAACATGGCATGAACTGGGTGCAACCCATCCTCCTGCAGTTTTCCTTGGGATCGGATTTGCTTGCACAATGGAAGTGGTTGGAGATAAAAGCCACACGTTGCATGGTTTGTTTGTAAGGCTTCAAGGGTTTGCTGAGGAAGACACATGATGCTCAGGGTCCAACACTCTTTTAGTCACAGTGTGTTTAAGGAGATCTCATAAATGTTTCGGACAGCAATTACAGAACATTTCTAAACACTAGGCTTTTAACTGGGACCCAGGGGGCCTGTCTCTAAGGCAGTGATGGTTTGCTCCTCACCTCCAGAAGAATGAAATTTGCCAGAAGCTAAAAATCAATCCCTAGGCTGTTTCTCATACACAATTATTTCTAGCCTCATTGTCCAGTGCAGCTTTTCAGAGGTGCTACAAAGAGATACAGTGTCAACATAATCATGATACTCAAACAAGTAAAATGCCAACAAATTCAAATCCCCTTGCAAGTCATAATCCAAAGGTATTAAAATCTAAAGTAACTAACATCGAAACTTAAGTTTCCTTCACTTTTTGAGTTAAAAACCAAAGCACTTAATGGCCTTCTCAGACCTCTCCTATTCCTTATTTTGCTCCATCTTCACAAATGAGATTTTTTTTTTTTTTTTTTTTTTTTTTGTAAATGAGATTCTTGATGCTAGGGAGAGGTTGTGTGCTCTTCAGCATCTGCAGCCTGGGCGATTTCTCACTGGAACAAATGTGGCTCTTTCAGCTCCAAGAAAGCTGAATTTGTTGGACAGCAAGTCTCTTGTGTGCTTTCCTTTTTAATGAAATGTAAATGAACAAAGAGAAAATGGACCTATTACCCTTGACATTTAGAAAAATGAGCCAATCCCTCGCTTCTAGACAGTTGTCCCAGGCAAAATTTTGTTCCCAGGACCTTATTTAATTTTGCCAAAGACCACATCAAGAACTTTTAAAAGTTTGAGTTTTTACACTACAGTTTCATGGATGCTGGCACAAGACAGGAGATTCCTGGGTCAGAGACAAACGACTTTATTACTCATGGCACAGCAATTACCTTTTGGCTTTCTCCAATCCCAGTTTAGGATTCAATCCCAGTTTAGAGAGTCATGTTTGCATAATTTCCTCCTGTACCTCTGTGTCCTATGGGAATGATACAGAGGGACTTGAGTAGATGCTCATACAGTGGATTTATCTCATGGCTAAGGAACCCTGATTGTTGGCAACCTGAATCTTTTATGACAGGCTCGGAGCAAATCTGACTACCCTTTGCTCCAGAGAGAGATGTTATCTTTATTATACTGGACAATGAACAAACCTGCTTTTTCTTTCAGAGACACTGTCTCTGACTTTCAAGGCTGTTTACAAACATCCTTGAAAAGATAGATAATCTAGAGTAAAAACAGCCTATGTCTCTTTTCATAAGCCACATAGGAATGGGAGAGACCTATGGAGAACCCTGCAGCCCATAGCAGAGACCCAATCATATCAAGTAAAGGACAGCTGATGAAAATATTCTTGGCTTCTCTAAATACAACTCAGTGTGTGTCGGTTATTTGGAGTCCATGACCATGAATTTAAATTCAACTGGCAGAAGTCTTCCTCCCAGTCTGGATGGGGGAAATCAACCGGGTCCTACTTATAGTACTTTTCATTTATATTCAGGATTTTCTTGATTTGCATTTGCACTTTGAGATGAAAGTGGAAGGCTCCCTGTGCACTGCATTTCGTGTGGATCGTGCATCTGACAGATCCTCTGTGATCTCGGGTGCAGGCATTTCCAGTCCTGGGCCACGTTCTCCATTTCCACCACCTCTTAGAAGTGCTTAGACTAGAGAAAGCCATGTCTTCCCTCCCCCATTTACTCAGCTGGAAAAACACCTTCTGTAGATTCATGAACCAGATGTGCTGTTGATGATTCTGAAGCTTATGCCCCTAATGAGCTAGTAAGGGCTAATACTTCTGCCACCTGCTCCTTGAGATTTGTCTTTCCTCAGGTTTTGAATGTTCTAAGGGTTGAGTAACATTGCTTCCTGCTACATATTTTGGGGTAGTAATTGGATATGCCTCTAGTGTTTTGTGTCCATCTCCTTTGGGGAAGACTCAGTCTTGTTTAACCTGCTGTTTAAATGGACTCCTTTCTTCTTTCATAGCCCTGCTTGTTGAGTCTATGTACTTTTTATACTTCTTCTGTCTCTTTGCTTTCTGACCTAGATTTTTTTTTCTCTAAAATACTGTTCTAGATTCTGTCATGTGGGGCTCATCATTGGGAAAGACATGGAATCAATGAGTCCTCTGTCTACTGAAGTATCCATTGTTCAAATGCATCTTCACCATCACCACCTCTGAGTTGGCTAATTCCACACAGGAAATATTCTCCCATCTGACCAGCATCCAGTTCTGGCCTATTATCATCCTGCCTGGCTCCCCCTGCTATGTCTCATGTTTGCTTCCTTTACAATGTAATTTCATACATTTCTTAGGCCACTTCCATCAGGCCAACAGAAATAACCTAGTCCCTTTAAAATTTACCCAGAAATATTTTTAAATCTCTTCCTGGGCTTCTTCACCCTTCACCTTTAAATCTGTCCAAACTTTCTGATCCCTCTTTGGTATAGCTGTCTCAAATCCTCTTACTCAAGCCCTGCAGTTTTGAAATCACCTCTCATTGTTCTCTGGGCCTGAGATCTCCATAGAAGTATTGTTGCATTCTGTTCCCTGTGGTTTTGCCTCTTCTTCTCAGATGGATTTCTTGAGGCCCTGTCAAGCCCTCCCTTCTAGTAAAAACTAAAGTGGTTCCCCACTTTTATGACATCTACTTTAATTGTAGTTAGGAACTGGCCTCCTGGACTTCACAGTCTCCTCTCCCCTTCATATCTGCACAGCCTGTTGTCTAAGATCTCCGTTTTTCCTTTAAGGAAACCTCTTTCTTCCTCTAAGAAATCTTCACATATTCCTTTATTTTCTCTCTTCCACTGATTCTGCTTTGATTGTAAGTCCACCGCATTTTCTCAAATCCTCCTTGGTGTCTTGTGCAAACCTGATTTCTAAAAACATGCATTTCCAGGTACATGCATTTGAAACTGTCTTCTTAGAAGTTTGCAGTAATTTTATGGTGCTTTGTTCTCATCTTGAACTCAGCAAGATGGCAGGCGTATTCTTGTGGCGTCCCCATTCGTTTTGCTTTGTTCATTCATTAAATGTGCCACCCTTGTGTAGGTATGAAGTTGAAATGTTTATCTCTGCAGTCTAGAGCTATAATCAGAGTCTATGTAGTCATCAGATCTAGAGGCACCATGAGACTTGGTGGGGAGAAAGCTTGAGGTGTTTTGTTTGAGCTGAACCCTCACTATAATTTCATGATACACATTAGGTACTCTGTTAGTACTCTGAAGTGCATTTTTATTTAATCCTCATAATAACCCTTATAAGATCATTCTAAGGCAAATTTATCCCTTTAAAAATAAATACTTTGGGGGCACCTAGGTGGTTCAGTCGGTTGAGCATCCGACTTCAGCTCAGGTCATGATCTCACAGTTCGTGAGTTCAATCCCTGCATTGGGCTCTGCACACTTTGTTGAAGTGTTGAGCCTGCTTGGGATTTTTTTCTCTCTCCCTCTCTCTGCCCCTCCCCCACTCATTCTCTCGCTCTCTCTCTCGCGCTCTCTCTCTCTCTCTCTCTCTCTCAAATAAATTAACCCTTAATAAAATAAACAAAACTCTAAAAAAATAAAAATAAACACTGTTGGGGCACCTAGCTGGCTCAGTCAGTAGAGCATGCGACTCATGATCTCAGGGTCATGAGTTCAAGCCCCCCATTCAGCATGGAGCCTACTTAAAAATAAATAAATAAACAATCCTAAAATTTGTATGGAACCATAGAAGATCCCGAATAACCAAAGTAATGTTGAAAAAGAAAACCAAAGCTGGAGGCATCATAATCCCAGACTTTAACCTATATTACAAAGCTGTAATCATCAAGACAGTATGGTATTAGCACAAAAACAGACACATAGATCAGTGGAATAGAACAGAGAACCCAGAAATGGACCCACAATATATGACCAACTAATCTTCAACAAAGCAGGAAAGAGTATCCAATGGAAAAAAAAAAAAAAAAAACAGACCTTTTAGCAAATGATGCTAAGAACTGGACAGCAACATGAAGAAGAATGAAACTGGACTGCTTTCTTACACCATACACAAAAATAAACTCAAAATGGATAAAAGATCTAAATGTGAGACAGGAAACCACCAAAATCCTACAGAAGAAAACAGGCAGCAACCTCTTTGATCTCAGCCACAGCAACTTCTTACTTGACTTATCTCCAGAGATGAGGGAAATAAAAACAAAAATGAAGTTTTGGGACCTCATCAAGATAATTCTGCACAGCAAAGGAAACAGTCAACAAAACTAAAAGCAACTGATGGAATGGGAGATATTTACAAATGACATATCAGATAAAAGGTTAGTACCCAAAATCTATAAAGAACTTACCAACCTCAACACCCAAATAACAAATAATCCAGTGAAGAAATGGGCAGAAGATATGAATAGACACTTTTCCAAAGAAGACATCCAGATGGCCAACAGACACATTAAAAGATGCTCAACATCACTCATCATCAGGGAAATACAAATCAAAACCATAATGAGATATCACTTCACACTTGCCAGAATGGCTAAAATTAACAACTCAGGAAACAACAGATGTTGGCGAGGATGTGGAGAAAGGAGACTCTATTGCACTGCTGGTGGGAATGCAACCTGGTGCAGCCACTTGGGGAAATGGTGTGGAGATTCCTCAAAAAATTAAAAATAGAACTACCCTACAAGTCAGCAGTTGCATTGCTAGGTATTTATCCAAAGGATTTAAAAATGCTGATTTGGGGGCATCTGGGTGGCTCAGTCGGTTAAGTGTCTGACTTCGGCTCAGGTCATGATCTCATGGTTCACGAGTTCGAGCCCTGCGTCGGGCTCTGTGCTGACAGCTTGGAGCCTGGAGCCTGCTTCCGATTCTGTGTCTCCCTCTCTCTCTGACCCTTCCCCCATTCATGCTCTGTCTCAAAAAATAAGTAAACATTAAAAAATTTTTTAAAAAATGCTGATTTGGAAGGGCATATGCATCCCAATTTTATAGCAGCACTATCAGCAATAGCTAAATTTGGAAAGAAGCCAAATGCCCATCAACTGATGAATGGCTTAAGAAGATATGGTATATAAGGGCACCTGAGTGGTTCAGTTGGTTAAGCAGCCGACTTCGGCCCAGGTCATGATCTTACGGTTTGTGAGCTCGAGCCCTGCACTGAGCTCTGTGCTGACAGCTCAGAGCCTGGAGCCTGCTTCAGATTCTGTGCATCCCTCTCTCTCTGTCCCTCCCTTGCTTACAGTGTCTTCTCTTTCTCGCTCTCAAAAATAAATAAACATAAAAAAAAAAGATGTGGTATACACACACACACACACACACACACACACACACACACACACACTGGAATATTACTCAGAGATGAAAAAGAATGAAATCTTTCCATTTGCAACAACATAGATGGAACTGGAAAGTATTATGCTAAGCAAAATAAGTCAGAGAAAGATATGATTTCAGTCATGTGGAATCTGAGAAGCTTAACAGATGAACATAGGGGAAGGAAGGAAAAATACAAACAGGGAGGCAAACCATAAGAGACTGTTAAATACGAAGAACAGACTGATGGTCGATGAGGGCGTGGGGGTGGGTTAAATGGGTGACGGGCATTAAGGAGGGCACTTTTCAGGATGAGCACTGGGTGTCATATGTAAGAGATCGCTGGGTTCTACTGAAGCCAAGACTATGCTGCATGTTAACTAACCTGAGAATTAAAAGAAAAAAAAGAGTCAACTATCTAAAATATATACATACATACACACACACACACACATACATATGTACATACTGTTGTTTCTATTTGCATCATGAAAAACCGCCTCTGATGTCCATGATCTATTGATATATTCTGGGCACAACCCATGTCACGACCTCTAGTAACGGAAGTTGCATTAACTTGGCATGCGGTGCAGGTGCTTCTCGTTCATATAGAGAGTGAGGCAGGTTTCCGCCATTGCTGGTTAACATGCCAATGTGCCCAACAGAGAGCGGCATGATCACCACCCTCCCTCATCCTTTGGCTGACAGCTTATTGTGGTGCAGCTGGAGCCTCCATCCTTCCCTCTAGAGTAAGCTCGGTAATTGCAGCTCAGCTCTGTCTGGACCAGGGCAGTGATGAACTGTGGGGCCTGCTCCACTTCCACCGGCCTGGGCATTCTTTCTTCGCTCTCCAGGGGATTCTCTTACACACCAAAGTTTGTCCAGGTCAGTGCTGAGACCTGGGAGTCTCCTCACAATCAGATCCGTTCTAAGTACCTGTGTCAGGCACTTTCCACTCTCCCCGCTGCCTCAGCCTCACAACGACATCCCCACACCTCCAGAGACCCTTTATTGGCAACTCCTGAGCCTCCGGGGGACCTCTTGTTCAAACTGGGTTGCTTTGTAGCTTTCTCCAATCCCAGCTTTAGGATTCCGTTTTTCTCAAGTTGGATCCGTTAGCACATAGTCATGCTTACTGGTTTCCAGAGTCTTGTTGCTATTGTCTTTTGTTCTCTTTGAACCCTTGTGGGATGATGTCTGTCATTTTAAAATCTCTTCTCTGTCATTTGAGTGTGGCTTCCCATGAGGGGGAGAAAAGGAAGGAAATCTATCTTTAATCAGAAAATTATTTAATTCTTTTTTAAAAAAATTTTTCTTTTACATTTATTTTTGAGAGACAGAGTGAGACAGAGCACAAGGTGGGAGGGGCAGAGAGAGAAGGAGACAGAATGTCAAGCAGGCTCCAAGCAAGTGTTCAACACAGAGCCCGACGCGGGGCTTGAACCCACGAACCATGAGATCATGACCTGAGCCGAAGTCAGTCACTTAACCAACTGAGCCACCCAGGTGCCCCAGAAAATTATCATTTAATTCTTAAAGCCCATTTTGAGATGAGGATGCTGAAACTCAAGGAGGTTGGCTCATGCACCTACACTGGTAGTAAATGGTGCAACCAGATCTGTACCCAGGCAGCTGCTCTGCTCTGCCACTTGTCTGTAAAGCCAGAAGCTAAAGATTCTACTTCAGTGCGAATCTCGTAGGCTACAAGTGTAGAAAACTGTCCAAACGGAAAGGCTCTAACTTGGAAATTGGCAAATTACGTTAGATTCCATTAATATAATGGCATTGTTGTATAACACATGAATTAGAAATTGCTGATGAATAATAGATTATACCAGCTGAACCAAAGGCCTTCCAGGAGCACTTTTTGCACATTTCATTTTAAAACAACTAAAATGACATCATTCCTAGAACAGCTTGATTTGTTCCATGCATCTAAAATAATAAAAATACAACAAAGGGACTCTTTAGAGTGGGGACATTTTCAGACAATAGTCACGAGACTGAAGAGAGGCCCATTGTGATCAAAATTGCGCTTTGCATATTGTTACTTCCTGTTCGTTGACTTACATACCACCTAAAATCATGACAGCTTTCTGTTGTGAGAGGGAAAGGTTCTGTTTAAATTCAGAACCCAGTGCTAACACTTTGAGGGGGTTCTGAAATAAGATTGCACGACTGCCTGAGCTCAACAGTGTGCCATTTGCAACTCTCTGAGACGTCTCGAGGTCCATTCTTGTTGGCTTTAGTCACAGGCTTTCAGTAGTAACGTTAACACACCCACCATCTTTAACGTAAGATTTCTTTGGTATAAGAAATGATATTGGTATTTTATAGATCATAGAAACCAAATGTCATTTCTTTCTTTGGTGCATTTCAGATTAAAAAAAAAAAAGTTATTCCTTAAGGCTGTGATTCTCTTACTTCGAAACCGCCTCTCTCAGATTCTGAAAATAAAGCAGAATTGGCAGCCGTGGGGCTCACATCACAAGAACACAGATTTGACACCGCATGTGTGTGCTCTTGTGAAACTACACCCCTCAGCTTGTGCTCTCGTTTGCTGTACACATGATCTAGCCTAGATCCGGGATATATGTTATAAACAAAAGGGTGTTACTGAAGGGTCTCTATTTTTTTCCTCATCTGTCAGTGGAGAGAATATTTTTCTTTTACCTTGGGACACATGTTTGCTGTGAACATTAAGTGGGAAAAATTTAAGGTGTACGAACTATATAATACGATACAGTATTGATCATCCAAAGTATTAATTAAAAAGTATCTAGGGGCGCCTGGGTGACTAAACGTCCAACTCTTGATTTCAGCTCAGGTCATGATCTCACGGTTTAGTGACTTTGAGCCCCACGTCAGGCTCTGAGCTGACGGCACAGAGCCTGCTTGGGATTCTCTCTCTCCCTTTCTCTCTCTCTCTCTCTCTCTCTCTCTCTCTGCCCCTTCCCTACTCATGCTCTCTCTCTCTCTCAAAATAAATAAACATTAAAACAAAACAAAAAAAAACAGTAAAAAAAAAAAATCCTCTAAGGAGGGAGGGAGGAAAAATCCTAGTAATGCATGAAACTGGAAATTAGGAGACTAAGAAGTCTCAGCCTTACCTGTAATGAGTTGAGAAGGCTTGGGCAGGTCACTTGCCTTTCTGTTACTCATATGAGGGCTTATGTCATCTCCAAAATTTCTCTGATTGTATGAAAACCTAGGGCCGTGCTGGAAAAACAGAGGGGAAAATGGAAGAAGGAAGCTTCATGAGTCCAGAAACATTTGGCTAGAATTGTTTTCCTCCCTTGACATGAGATCCTCAAACATGCTTTCTGATGGTTTGGGCTGTGGCTTCTATGTAATAAGCCACCCACTGAATGAGCACAGAGGAAGTAATGACTTACAAGCTGAGGAATCCTTTCTCTGTAGGCTGATAGCCCGGGTCAGGTGGTATAAGAGAAAGAACCGGGAACTTAACTCCATCTCCAGTAACTGCTGTTTACGGTCTGGAGACAGGTTCTTTCCATAAAGCTTTTAAATTAAGCAAAGGAGAGGCCCCGAGGCTTCTCTCTAGATTATTCCTATTTGCATGTCTCCTCCTGTGCCCCAGATCTCTGGCATGTCTCCAAGAGGCTTCTTTTGCACTGGGTGTGAATTAAATGTTGCAGTTCGGGGTTGGGAAAGACATCCCTCTTGAGAATCTCTAAAATCATCCTCAACATTCCAGTCTTGCCTTTACTTAATAATTTAAACCTGGAGACCTGCCAATCCCTGACATTATAATAGGGATTCACCAAATTTATCTTTGTTTTTATATATCAGGATGAATTTGTTTTCCCAGTGCCCCTTCCTCAACTTACCTACATCTCCTCATTTCTCAGACCTTTTCTCCTCCCCTTTTTCTCATCCAAAAAGATAGGTGAATTTGAGGAGGGAGGGGAACTTGAGAAGGAGGTGGGGTTTACCTCAGAGATTACTCTTACTGCTTACTCTATACATTTTCATATACTGAATTTGATACACAATGTATAATTTTTATTATCTGTTAACACTCAGGGTTTGGGTTGTTTGTTTGTTGGTTGGTTTTTACATCATAACTATATGGCTTTCAATGACCATGAAGTATTAAAGGATATCTTCTATGTCTTTTTAAAGTTCATATGTTTCTTCATGTGAATCCTACCTATTTTAACTAACATGACTTTTTCCCTTCAAAACCTCAAAGGAAAATAAAATTTCAAATGGAAAAGCTCATTGTTTGATCTCTCTCATAAGTTATGTACATATAAATTTACCTCCCCAATTTTTTATACGGGCTCTCAAGCACGTGAGTCTCCTTTTCCTCTCTAATAAATGTAATTGGTTATTGTTAGCTTGTTTGGCTTTTCTCAGATAGAGGACCTTACAGACCTTGGGACCTTTCTTCCTGTACTGTCCCTTAGGGTCTGAGAGCATAGGTGCACACTGTGCAGACGTGTGGGCTGACTGTATGTGGCTGCCTGCATATCGCCTGGGCAGTGCTGAACCTGTACGTGGGAGTATAGCACACAGACAGTGTGGTTGGCCCAAGAGGTGTACTTACTTGGCTCCACAAAGTTAACGTGTTACTGTGTTTTAGAATCTAATTTAAATTTCTGGTTTAATATTTCTTGCAACTTGCACTGTAGGGACAAGCACTCACCCACAAGTCAAGAAACCTGGGCTATAGTTAGTTGTGTCTTCATGACCACCTGGGTGACCTTGACCAACAAGTTTTCTCCAGAAATAAAATGACCTCTGGGGCCGTTTCCACTTCGAAACCTCCTGTTTCTCTGCTGTGCAGCCGAGGTAGCGTGCTGAGGAGGAACTTGCCGGCAGAAGGCTCTGTGGTTCCAGGTCATCTGAGGGCTTGTGCTTTGATCCCGGGAACCTTTTTGCCCACGTGATACCTGTATTGCTGCACTTGAAGCCTGGAGATAAATCCTGGGAGAGGGACCTCATCAATGATTGCAGGCTGGCCTCTCCCATCAGCTCTGTGCTGTCTGATTTCAGATGCCTGGGACAGATGAGCCCCAAGATTCGTGTGGCCCCGAGGAACCCAAGGGAAACCTGGAAAGTCCCAAGCAGGGCAGCAGTAAGATGAAACTCAAGAGTCGCCTTTCAGGTAAGCAGAACTCTGCCTGGTATGGCCTGTCAGCTTCCAGCCTCAGGAGTGGGAAGATCAAGTCATTAACAGAATGAGCTCTTTTTGTCCCCTTATACCCTCAAAATTGTTTTTCCTTTAGGTAGTACATGCCCCAAGCATAAAACCGCATTCAGCCCAGCTGCCCACGTGAATATTTTTATTTGAGTCATAATGAAGTGACTGTCAAGTTTGTGAATCTCTGTTTGTCTCTGCTTAAACTTGATCATCTACTTTCACAGGACTTCAGGTGACCCATTCGCCGTGGCGTATTCCTACTGGCCTATCTTCTGGGCACATGTCCCTCTCCCCAAGCCTTTGGTCCACCAGAACAAGGGGCAGTGAGCTATTTACTATGAAATCTACATCTCAACTACGCAGGTGGAAAAATGGGATAGGAGTTGAAGCTTTTGGGAACAAGTAGATTTCCCGTTTCCTGGGTATAGCCTCATAGTAGCTGGCCTAGGCCTTGAGAGAAAAAGTCAGTGTCGAAAGCAGAGGCCATGTGCAGAGACCTGTTATGATCCGTGCGTCCTAGGCACTATCTCCTTGATGGGCTCTTTTTCCTATTAAAAAAAAACTGAAGGGGAGCCGGCGTGGCTCAGTCGGTTAAACGCCCAGCTCTTGATTTCAGTTCAGGTCATGATCTTGTGGTTTGTGAGTTCGAGCCCCATATCAGGCTCTGCACCAACAGTGCAGAGGCTGCTTGGGATTCTCTCTCTCTCCGTCTCTGCCCCTCATCCGCTCTCACACATGTCCTTCCTCCCTCCCTCTCTCTCTCCCTCCCTCTCCCTCCCTCTCTCTCTCTCTCTCTCTCTTAAAATAAATAAATAAAATTTTTAAAAATTATTAAAAACACTAAAAATTATGTTTTATGGCTGCGAAGATTCAAGCTGGATTCATTATTCTCTCTCCATTACTATTCTTATAATTAAAGCTTTTTTGTGGGCCCTCAGCACTGTTTCTGCTGGCCTGTTGGAGAAGCCAGTCCTGGCTGCCCACCTGTGAAAGACATCTCATATGACCTTGGGCTGGTTATCTAAAGCCCCTGAACCAACACTCCCTCACCTGAAAAAAAGGAGATAATCTGACTTTGAAAGGTTGAGCACAATAGGAAACAAACAAAACACATCAAAGTAGCCAGCCAAGAAATGTCAGTCCCTTCCTGCCACACAGATCAGTGGCGAGGGGTGGTGTCTGTGCCTGACAGCCGGGAGCACCGCCCCCCAACACTGCCTGGCCCTCTGCTGAGTTATTCTCAGGTAAAGCAACCAGTATAGGGCCACAAAATACATCCGTTTGTCTTTAAAAACCCGAGTAACAAAGTGAATTAGTTTGTATTTGTAACTCATAATCATTAGGCAGTATACACCTGAACAGGGGGTTGTGACAAAACAATGTACTCTGGCCAGAGGCTGGTAAGTCGTAGGACAGATGTGGTGCCCAAGGTCCCCGTGTGGAGAGGACAACCAAGCCCCCCTGCAGCCCCCGAGGGACGACTAAGAGAAATACATTTACCTTCTGTGTGCTGGGCTCCTGGGAGTCACGGGGGCATAGCAGACAGAGATCTTTAGGGCAGCTGTCATAGCAGAGTTAATCAACACCTTATTAACAGTTCTCAGGGGGGCCACAGAGCTCTGGAGAAAAGTCAGGGACCTTTGAAACCCGTACAGTCACATTCCTCGCTTTATGGATGAGACCGGAGAAGCTAAGGGAATCCCAAAGGTCACCCGGTGCCAGCAAAAAGATCTGCCTCCCAGACAGTTCTCCTTTCCACCCCTTGGCTTCCTGAGACTCTTGAAGAGAATCCTCCTCCCCAGTCTGGGGCTTTCTAGATACAGATGTGGGGAGGGTGATGTAGCTGGGGACCTTTCAAATCATAAATCCCTAACACTGTTTATACTATTAATTTAGAACAAGCAGTACATTCAGCTGAGTAGTAAATCCAGGGCTGGCTACTGTTTGCCACAAATGGATGTCACCCTCCCTTCCTTTCCTTCCCAGACATCTGCGTCCATAATAAGGAACTATGCATAACGTGCACGAAGTCAGGGAGAAGTCAGTGTTCAGTTCCCAGCTCTGCCTCAGTTCCTCAGTTCCTCAGGCTATGTGGCCTGAGACCGATGACTTGACTTCTCTGAGTCTCTCTTTCTTCATGAAAGAGAGAATCCTCATGTGTAAAATGAGGATTCTAAGTTACTTTTATTCTAGGAATCAGTGTACCGTCTCAGTTGAAAGATGGAGAGAATGAATGTGGCATGGCCACTCCCGAATATGGTAGCAATAGCTCACGTGATAGCTGCCACTGTTGTCACGTCATTAACATCAATTCATCATCGTTGTCTCCTCTTTCCCTCTCAACGGGGGAAGATGGTTGAGGAGGGTCAGACAAGAATATTCTCAAGAACTTGAAGGCCATGATAAGGCACGAACGAGAGTGTTTCTGGGTTGTGGCACTTAGGGGAGGCATCCAGAGGACACAAGATAAAGGAGGGCCAGTACCTTGGCAAGATTTGACAGAACCAAAGAGGAAGAACACAGCGTTGTAGACTAGGGAGAAGATGCATGAGAAATGTTTAGGGGCAATGGGGGAGAATTGGTTAGAGAAGTTTTTGGCAACTGTTTTTCCTCCTCAGCCATCTGAAAGATCCAGTAACTCAACAGGAACAATGATTGAAACCAGCAGAACTTGTCAGAGAGATTAGGGGTAAGGAGCCCCTCAGGGTGGGAGCCGATGGCGGCAAAGTGAGGTAAAATGTCAAGTGATATTTATAGGCTCCCCGTTTTGGAAAGGATGCGGGAGGAGGACAAATCTGCTCCTTTGAGAATCAGCAGGCTGAAGCAAAGAATTCATGTAGCAGGGTAGTGGGAGATAAGGCTGGAAAAGCAATTTGAGATCTATGAAAGAGGCTTACGAGTCTTCATCCGGTGCTGTGAAATATGGTTCAGGCTAAAGACATTTGAATACAGGAGATTTTAATGCGATCAACTGCTAATTTGTCCTGTAAACTTGGATATTTACTTCGTATTTTCTAACAGTGAGTCACTCTGGTATTCACGTATCAGTATGTTATCTACAGACACTACCGTATGTGGTTTCTCTTCTGTTGAGGCAAGTGCCTCCCTGTTGACTCAGAAGGCACTTTCTTCTAATAAATCTTTTTCAGATGAGTAGGCTTGCCAAGATGGATTAATCTGGCCATGAATTAGTAAGTCATGAATTATTAAGGAGATTCTGTAAAGAAGTTCCAGCCATTTTCACTAAGATTTTGCCTAGCTTGGCTCCAAAATGACTAAAGCCATTTTATGGAACATTTTTCCTGATATTCTAACCTGAATTTTCCTTACTTCATACTTCCTTTTTTGCCAGCAGGGTTCCCTTTTCATTTTGGTATTTTTGATTTATCCACATTAATGCCTTAGGTTTGTGATCTTTTTAAATGGAAATTTCTCTTTGATTGCAAAGGAGTTTCAGGTGTTTGAAAATCTGTATCACAAAGTTAATATGTAGCTTTTGAAAAACCAAGTTTTTAGTGATGTTCCTGTTAATATAACTGTATCCTCACTCTTCCAACTTTTCATCACTATTAATAACTCAATATATTATTTTTAAAAGGCTACAGAATCATCTTTTTTATTCCATGAAAAACTTTCTGAGAAATGTTTAGGTAAATTGAATTTTAGGTCATCAAATGAAACATTACATAGTCTAGGAGAACTTAACATTACAAAGAATCTGTATGTGTATATAGCTATACACACACATATGTATATATACATATATAATGTATAATATAGACACTGTAATATGATTATAGCCATATTCAATGTAATTAAGCCATCATTTAAGATTAAAGTCTCTTAAATTATCTTATTTTTAAAAAGCATATAATATAAACTAGGTATTGATAAAGGTTTCTTTAAAAATTACTATAAAAATTTCTTGGGGCCCCTGGGTGCCTCAGTCTCAGTTAAGCTTCGGACTCTTGGTTTGGGCTCAGGTCATGATCTCACAGTTTGTGGGTTCGAGCCCCGCATTGGGCTCTGTGCTGGTGCATGGAGCCTGCTTTGGATTTTCTCTCTCCCTCTGTCTGTCCCTCCCCTACCTGTGTTCACTTGCTCTCTCTCAAAATAAATAAACATTAGAAAAATTTTTTTTCTTAAGACACAAAAGCTCTAAGCATATGGGGAAAAATTGATATATTATACAATATTAAAATTATGAACTTTTGCATCATAAAATACCATTAAGAGTGAAAAGGCAAGGAAGTCACAAAGATGGAAAAAGATTTACAGAACATAGATCCCATGAAGGACTCATATTCAAAATATGTTAACAATAAAAAAATAAAAACTTCTATACATCAACAACAAAAAGACAGAAACCTGATAAATAAACAAAAGACTTGAACAGGCACTTTACAACTTAATAAAAATAAAAATAAAAAAACAGCCACTCTGTAAATTTACAAAAGTAAAACAGCCAATAAATATTTGAAAGAAACTCAGTCTCATTGGTCATCAGTGAAATGTAAATTAAAAACCACAATGAGGGGCGCCTGGGTGGCTCAGTCGGTTGAGCATCCAACTTCAGCTCAGGTCATGATCTCGCAGCTCGTGAGTTCGAGCCCCACGTCGGGCTCTGTGCTGACAGCTCAGAGCCTGGAGCCTGTTTCAGATTCTGTGTCTCCCTCTCTCTCTGTCCCAACCCACTCACATTCTGTCTCTGTCTCTCTCAAAAATAAATAAACATTAAAAATAAAAAAATTAAAAAAAAAAAAAACACAGTGAGGGGCACCTGCCTGGCTCAGTTGCTGGAATGTGTGACTTTTGACTCTTGACCTCAGGGTTGTGGGTTCAAGCCCCACATCAGGTGTGGCGATTACTTGAAAATAAAATGTTAAATAAAAAAAAAAAAACAAGCTCGAAATGGCATTACAATATCCACCACAGTGGCTAAAATTAAACAGGCACTACCAAGTGTGACAAGGACGTGGGGAAACTTGGACTCACACACATGAATGTTACAACATTGGTAAAGGTGAATGTGTACCAGTAGCTCAGCCACTCCGCTCCTGGGTCTGCACCCCACAGATAGGACTTTTTGTAAGAATGTTTCGTAATAGTATATTCTAAATCTTGGGTCAGCAAACCACCATCCACAGCTACATGTGTATGGACCACAAGCTAGAAATGCTTTCTGCGTCTTCAGTGGGTTGTGTTAAAAAAAAAAAATGTTTAAAGATTATGCAGCAGAGACCACCCATGGCCCATAAAGCCTAAAACGTACTATCTGGCCTTTACAAAAGAAAAACGAAAAAAAAATGTTGACCCTTGTTCTAGATCTAAAACTGGAAATAAACCAAATGTTTATCAACAACAGAATGCGTAGCCAAATTGTGGCATGTTTATACAATGAAATAGTATGCAGAAATGGGATGAACAAACTATTAGCAACAGCCCATGTTTCACAAACAGATGCTAAGAGTAAGGAGCCAGATATCAAAAAGTATTTATCATTTGTATTCATTTATATAAAGTTTGAAAAGGCAAAAGTAATCTATGATATTAGAAGTCATGATAATGGTTACCCTGGGTGAAGGGTGGTTAGTGGTGCAAAAATGGCTTTTGGGTTCTGATTGTATTCTATTCCTTGGTCTGGGTGTTGGTTTTTAGAACATTTACTTTGTGAAATTTCTTGGAACCATACACTTATATGATTTGTACATATTTCTGTAAATTGTTACTCTTTAATAAAAAGGTTATTTAAAAAGTCATTAAGTGAAAAAAACCACCTGCCGCAAGAATGGAACTATGCCAACCACAGAATAATGTTCCTCCATCACTAGAAAACCACCTATACTGATGGCATTTTCACTATCATTTATTGCCATATCAACCCTGGCTACATCTTACTTGGATGAAACATACATTTTCCCATATCCCGTCTGGTCCCTTCAAAAACTGGCACATTCTTCACAATATGGCATTAATGGCCTCAACATGCACCCAGCTTAGGCAGAGCTTATTGGTAGAAAGCAATGAGCTCAGTGCTTTAAAAGTATGAGACACCAGGCCTTGTGAAAACCCTGAAGTGTGGACGTAAATGCAACAAGTGTATGCATATGATACTCTGATAAGATTCTTTAAATCTCGTATCAAACCATGTTTTCCCCCCTGTTTTTTCAAGGGGGTGTACACCGTCTAGAGTCTGTTGAAGAATATAACGAATTGATGGTACGAAATGGGGACCTGCGGGCCAGAATGTTGGAGGTCTCCCGAGATGGCAGAAAGCACTCTCTTCCCCAGCTGCTGGACTCTACTGGAACATCACAGGTAGGACAATACCATAGAACCTTTTGTTTTCTCATACAAAGTTGCCCAGTTAGGGATGTAAGAGCATGTTTCCACCCCTGGGTCTCTAGGCTTTCAAATATTTACTCTTTCAGAGACCAACAGGAATAGCCGTGTTATGAAGAACTTCCCATCTGTGTGGGTAGGGGTATTTGGGACTAAAGATGTAGCACGGAGAGCGAGGTCTATCCATGGAGGTTAGAAGGAAGTCAGCCTAGTATTCGGAACAGTAGAGAAAAACAATCCCTTGTTGGATCTCGACATCTTGCTCCCCTTCCTACTGTGTGTTTTGGAACTGAGAGCTGCTTTCAACTGCCAGGAGACAGTGGCGCCTCACGGTCTGTGGTCAACCACCATCGCTTGTTTAGTGGGCGCGTCAGGTGTCAGCATAACCACCGGCTGGGTAGGTGGGTGGGTGTTGGGTCATATGAGAGAGAGAGGGAGTGCATGTACGTGCCTATACTGTGTCTGGGATTTTACCTGTTACACAGTAATGACTCAAACAGGCAAGGTCAGTGGGGCTGTAGGTAGGGGTGAAGTAGGTGGTGATGTTAATATTCCAGGGCCTGCCTCATAAGAGTTCAGAACTCCATAATTCTTCACAGAGGCTCTTCCTCAATTACATCATCCTCAACACAGTCAAAAGGGGAGACAGCTCCTAACCAAGTTGAAGGCAGGCTCAGTCTCTGGGAAACTTGTGGAGTGTTCTTTGAGTCCTGGCATCATCAGCCAGAGAGCTCAAGAGAAGCCATTGGCATCTTGCCTACAACAAAGCAGAGATGGAGGTGGAGGGTAGCGGCAATGACATCCATAAGCTCATGTAGACTCACAGATGGTAGAGTCGTAAAGGACGTGTAACTGGTCATCTGGGTTGGGTCATTACTTTTGGTGTATCATCACCATTTTATTGACAGGCCAATGAATCTCAAAGAGATTGAATATTTTGCTCAAAGTGATATGCCAGAATCACTATAAAGAAAGTTTTACCTACCCAGTAAAATAGTAAGTGCCCACGTTCCATAGGCAATTGCTGATCAGGTTATTTTGTGTGGAATCTACCCAAAGACAACTTGAGTTGGGACATGGAGAAAAAGCAGAGCAAAAAACTTGCATGGGTCCTGGTTAAAACTCCTCCAAACCCTTGACTAGAGACGAGCCTATGACCTGCTCAGAATGATCCAACTGGGCCGGCAGAGTCAGGGGGTGGATCAGAAAGTTGTAGGAGAGCCACATTGTGGGCTATTTTAGTTTAGTGTGGAAAGTGAGAGAGGGTTTCCTGCCATCAGAGCCAAGGATGTCTAGCATTGAGGTGGTGATTTCTTAACGGACCTGCTGAGAAACCTGACCATATTTATTATTTAAAGCCCAGAAATACTTATTTGTAACCAGACTTCCAGAAAGCACAGGCTAGTGAAGATTTTAAAGGAAAGACTTTTTCCCCTTTTCAAACTGTCCTTTTTCTTGTCTTCTTTTCTGCCCTTTTCTTTTTCTCCCAGGATTCACCCTTCTTTTCCCTGTTCTCTCTCCCTCCCCTACAAAGCATTGTCTAGAGTAGAGCTACTCAATACAGCTTCCTGCAGTGATAGAAGTGTTTTATGTCTCTACTATCCACTGTGGGAGCCACGTGTGTCTACGGAGCACATGAAAAGTAGCAAGTGACACTAAGGCGTGTATTTTTTATTTTAATCTCCATTTAAATATAGACCGTGACAGGTGACTTAGTGGCTGCCATATTGGACAGCGGAAGTCTAAAAAATGCAATGGGACCCCTGAAACACATCAGGAGAGCAATGAAGCACGCAGACCTCCGGTTCCCATGGGCTCCCAGAAGGGGGATGGAAGGAGGTGCTGCTGGAGATTGGTGGTGAGAGAGTATTCCCTTCTAAGTCCACACATGAACCTCCATATTTGAGGGTTGAAAACCCATAGGCTATGTCTGCCTATCTCCATGATGGTTTCAGTAAAAGGGTAGTAACCTTGCCAAGCCAACATTTTTTAAATGAATCAGAGTCTGGGAAGCCAACATAGCTGGCAGATATTTTGTAAAACTGCAAAAATATAATTGTTCTAAGCTGCCAGGAATACAAAAATATCATTAGCAGACATCTCATTTCTACCTTTGAATGTAGAATATACTAATTAAGGATAGCAACTATTTTCTGATGTCTCTTTTCTCATATTAAGCACAAAGTGATTTTTTTTTCCTTTTTTGCTTATGCTGGAATATCTGTCTCATTTAAGAAATTTATTATTCTAAGAAGAATAGCAAGGAGCTAAATTGTAGAAGATTTTAGCCCTACATTTTCTTTATCTCTCGTTCATGTTATAAATAGTGTACCTTCCTTCCACACACGTACATGTGGGTGATGGACAGGAGAGGGATTGAGATTCAAGCTCTTGCGTGCCATAAAGGGGAAGGTGTGGCTTCTGGGAAAGAATTTTATTTTCCAAACATGAGGGATTAGAACCGAAGCTGCTGCATTTCTCACCAGGGTGTTTTGTACAGAATAATAGTTGTCGGGGTTTACGGTTTGGGTGTTATAAGAAACAAGGGCTTGCTAAGTTTTTGGTTGAGTGAATTAAGCTTAAAATGGCAAGATACTTTCTAACCGTGATTGTGAACTTGGCATGGGGGTAAGGGATGGCTTCCATGGAGAACCCGGCCACAGGATGGCCCTCCTACATCTCTGAGGCCTTTTGGCTTCTGGTTCCTCACTCCATTCCAGAAAGCAAGAAGAGTCGGATCTGTGGGGTACAGTCAAAGAGCAGCACTGAGTGCCAGCAGCCACCATGCAGCTCTTCATGTGCAGTGGAAGGCACGGCAACCTACTGCAGCCAGGGCTGTCCCTCCAGGGTTGTTGATAATAAACTTCCTTTAAGCTGCTGGACCAGAGATGGAGCAGGGAGAAATGTCTGTGTCACCCAAAAGACAACTGAGGTTTTCAAAACCTGAATATATTTTTATGCCAGAGGCCACAGGAGGATAAATGAGACTGTCCCTGACCTTGCCATGTGCTGACTTTTAGGAATACCAGATTGTAAAGAAGTCTACCCGCTCCCTAAGCACCACTCAGGTGGAATCTCCTTGGAGACTCATTCGCCCATCGGTCATCTCCATCATTGGCCTATACAAAGAAAAAGGCAAGGTGAGCTCCCTTCTGCACAGTTTTGTCCTCCGAGTGAATGTTAGTATATATTTCTTTTTTTTTTTTTTAACGTTTGTTTATTTTGAGAGAGAGAGAAAGAGAGTTTGTGTGCAAGGGAGGGGCAGAGAGAGAGAATTCCAGGCAGGCTCCGTGCTGTCAGCACAGAGCCCAACACAGAGCTCAATTTCACGAACTGTGAGATCATGACCTGAGGCAAAATCAAGAGTCGGACATTTAACCGACTGAGCCACCCAGTCGCCCCTGTTAGCGTGTATTTCTTAAATAGTGAATTTTGTTGTTGTTTTTACATGAAATAAAAATTAAGAGGTATAAAGAGGAATAGATTAAGTGGCCTTTATGTAGATTTGAGTGGATCCCTTTGCTCCTTTCCTGTGGGATTTGAGATGATCATGCCCTTTTGTCCTTATGACTTAGGGAGTCACCGGCACCTGGGAGCTAGGGTATAGTTGAGGGTGGAGTGAATGTTCCAACATTTACTACTATTGAAAGAAAGGCCACCCCTGTAGCTTCAGGGGGCATATTCCTACTTACCCTTTTGAATGAATTTCATAGCATTGCCATTATCATAAAGATAATACAAATACCTTGATATTATACAAATATCAAAACATCCATCTTGATACAACATGGAAGTACTGAAACAAAAGAATAAAATAAGTATGGCCCCTAAATTGTGTGAAATGACTCTCCTGAGCTATTAATCCATGTGAAATTGACATTTTTGGAGATCAAAGATTGTCAAATACTGGCAATTTCATGTTTCGGTGTAAAACTTTCTCCCTTTAACATAATGCAAGCCTAGTGCACTGCAAATAGATCTGAGGAAGGAAATAGAGGAGGGAACACAAATTCATAGCTGATTATCTTAACCCTGAGCCTAGTTGGGAAGGAGACTTCAGTTAAATACTACAATGGGAAAATGCCCTCAGTGAAATACTGAGACAAAAACAGATGCCCTCAGTCAACTACTGCAATGACAACCTGGACCCCCTTCTGCTTGGGGTGTAGGGCCTTGGCTTTAGCATTGCTGGAGGTCGAGACTGCATTCGAGGACAGATGGGGATTTTTGTCAAGACTATTTTCCCAAATGGATCGGCTGCAGAGGATGGAAGACTTAAAGAAGGTAGGAGAAAGCCTCTCCGTGGTTCTCAGTGGTGGTGAGTTCTGATTCCATCAGAATCTGCCTCCTTGCAAGATGTGAAGCCGGTGGCACAGCAGCCAAAGCCATGGGCTTGGGGGTCGAGAGGACATGAGCTGAATCCAACATTCACTGCATCATGGCCTTGGACAATTGATGTAACCTGAGCTTCACTTGTCTCAGTTTGTAAACTTGGAATATTAATACCGATCTTAAAGAGTTGTTGTGAAGATTAAATGAGATGATATGCAGAACATGACGATATTTTTATTTGGTCTTTAAGTGTCTATCTTGTCCCCTTGGATCTTGATCATATTCCTTGCCTTGAAAATTCCTGAGAGCTTGCAGGCCATTCTTGCCTCAGGGCTGGAGTACATGCACATCTTTTATATTCTCCATGCTACCTGACATTGTGCCATGCATAAACATGCTAGCAGAGTGCTTTTCTTTCTCCCAACTATTGACATGTGAATGATATATAAC
This sequence comes from Felis catus, assembly GCF_018350175.1. Classification (NCBI taxonomy): domain Eukaryota; kingdom Metazoa; phylum Chordata; class Mammalia; order Carnivora; family Felidae; genus Felis; species Felis catus. The sequence goes on along the minus strand of NC_058368.1, from coordinate 213,482,458 downwards.
ACTGTGTAAGTTTAAGGTGTACAACATGATGATTTGATGTGCATATATATTGGAAAATTATTAGCACACTGAGTTAGCTAACACCCTCATCATGCCACTGAATGACCGTGGGGGGGGGGGGGGGTGAGAACATTGAAGACTTACCCTCTTAGAAATTTTCAACTGAACAGCACAGTATTGCTAACTATAGTCACCGTGCTGTGTGATAGATCCCCAGAACCTATTCACGAGTCCTGATTTTTCTTCCTCCCTTATTAGCACACTTCCTTCGTGAAATGATGAAATGACACTATTTGTAGTTACCTTTAAAAATGCTATGACTGGTCAGTTCAGTTGACCCAAATTATAGGTACTATTCTGTTCTGCCAGCTTATTTTTTTTAACTGATAAGAGTCCATTGGAGTCTCCTTTTTCAAGCAGAGCTACCCTAGGAGCCTGTATGCTAATGATAAGACGTGACCAGGCTTATTTTGATGGCGGAATATTTATTTCTCTTTTTTAGAGGAAGGGTTAACTCCCAGGTGGTATTTGTGTCTAGTTTCAGAACAATGTAAAATTCTAACAGGGTGTTTTTTATAATGGATGTGCCATATGTTCATTTGATTGAAATTCATCCTGCAGTACTGGTAGAATGGAGACAAATGGAGGAAAAATCAATAGTTAGTAAAGGTTAATAGCACTTGATTCTCCTAAATACTGTTTTTTCATATGTGTTCATTTACAATAAAGGTAAGTCATTGGAATGGATTTTCAATGTGTTGAATGATCTTTTAAAAATCTTGTATAAAGATTTTTAAGAGCATGAGCAATCATTTTAATGATCGTATCCTTTTCCCATATGGAAGCAAACCAAGAACCTTACCTAGTTAGGTGGTTATTTTTAAACAGATTATATCACTTATTTTACAACTTCTGTAACTGCATTAAAGAAAAGCACATAACAAGTGCATGGAGGTACTGCCACTTTTTCAACCTCATCTACAGGATTCCTTTAATGGAAGGCACAGTGTGCCCCTGGGATTAGCTGCCCAGGAGAGGTTCTGCTGCTGTTGCTCTTTGTTACAGGTAAAGGGAGGCCTTCGTTTGTCCTGCACTGCTGTGTGAAGTTCATCTGTTCTTCTCTCAGTGGCCCCTTCGTAGTGTTTTTGATGAACTGTTATTCCAAAAAAACAGACCATGTTATGAGAGTATAAACCAAAACAAACTGAGAAGTCAACTGGATGTCCAATTTCTCTTATAGTCCCAGCAGACACTATCAACAGCTGGAAACATGACCTGACCATACGTCCTTGGGGTTGAAGATGAGTCCAGGATAGTTTGAGAGACAGAGAGAGAGAGAGAGAGAGAGAGAGAGAGAGAGAATGAGTATGAGAATGAATGAGAGAACAATTTGGCATTAGCCCACAGTAATCTCTCTTAGTCTTAATGGCTGAGAACCTGGAACAGCATCAGTAAGACCAGGCATCTAGACTATTTCTGGAGGGAGGACTACCATTTTTAGATAATATCTCAAAACTTTTTTGTCTCTGTTATTAAAACCATTTTCCACACACCATGATGATTCTGCAGGCTTGAAAACCTTGTCTTTCTGCAAATACAGAAGTGTCTTTCTCACATGTTATATATATATGTTCATGCTATATTGCCAGTAGGTTTAGGTTTTTTAAACAAACACTATGAGGAAAGGCTTGGGACTCATTATTGCATTTTGATCTCTAAACTTAGGACACCTGTTATCGAACTTGGCAATGGCTAAAGAATTAGAACTTAATGCTTCCCCCGGTTGTTTTTCATTAAAGATGGAGATACAGAATTACTGCAAAAGAATATGTATTGTTATTAATTGTCCCATTTTTTGAAATTCCTGAGAGCTATGCTAATGAAAGTAGGCTGGAACAATAAAAGTCCTTTTATAGAATTGTAAATCAGGTACCATATGGTATCCTCTTCTAGTACTGACCATGCAGTTAGATTCTAGTACATCAAAGTTTGATGTTAATGTAATTCTCCTATTTTGGCACTAGGGGATGAAATCCTAGATGTAAATGGGATACCAATAAAGGGCTTGACGTTCCAAGAAGCCATCCATACCTTTAAGGTAACCACATTCTTATTTATCTCTTTTATCTTCTTGATTTCTCTTCCCTTATTTCCTTCTGGTTTGGGTTCTTTTTTTTTCTTTTTTTTTTTCATCCTTTAATCTAGGAGTAGTCTGAATGTTTTAGCATTTAGAATGTTGTACTCTCTTGTTTTCTCAGCAAATCCGGAGTGGATTATTCGTCTTAACAGTACGCACAAAGTTACTGAGCCCAAGCCTCACACCCTGCTCCACACCCACACACATGAGCAGATCCAGCTCCCCCAACTTCAACACCAGTGGGGGCAGCTCAGCAGCAGGCTCTGACGAAGGCGGTTCTTCATCCCTGGGTCGGAAGGCCCCCGGGCCCAAGGACAGAATTGTCATGGAAGTCACACTCAACAAAGGTGATACCAGCTACTCCCCACTTCCTTACATTCTCTCACATAATAATTTGTCATCTGTTCCTAGGTTTCGTTTTTTTTAATTTTTTCTAGGAACTGTTCCTTTGGAACAGTTTACTGCCAACAACGTATGGTATTCTGTAAATGGACAGTGGGATCACACGTAGAGATTTTAGTCATTTTGCTAAAGTGAAAAAGAGTTACCAGTAGTACAAAGTCTTTTAAGCTCTCCCCAGATGAATCACTGTGTGTCAGAAACTCATGTTTAAAAAAAAAAACCAAAAAAAAAAAAATCACTGACTGACTTAATTCTAGGGCTAATAAAAAATTTTGAAGAACAAAAGATTATAGTTGAGAATACAGCTAATAACTATAAGTTGTGGGTCTTCACCAGATCTTACAGCCTTTCATCTGTTTCCTTTTCCTCTACACCTACTACAGAAATATGAGCAATGAAGTAACCAAGAGATTAGTTGCTAAAAAAGATAAGTGAAAGAAATGTATCTAGAATAAAAAATATTGGGACGTCTGGGTGGCTCAGTTGGAGGATCACGGGACTCTTGATCTTAGGGTTGTAAGTTCGAGCCCCATGTTGGGTGTAGAGATTACTTAAAAAATAAAATCTTAAAAAAAATATATTACTTTGACTCTGCCTGTTTCCAAAAACAGAATTGAGGAGGTTCTTTAGACTAAGCAGAGAGCAGACAGCTGAATTATTCAGTCCATAGTTAGCCCCTGGTTCTGCCGTGGACTCATTTCATTTACAGAGTATGATAATGTTAACAGCAAAAAGCAGGATTTACATTCTCAGTCTGGTCAAAAATAAATGATTGCTGGTCTGAATATACAGTGATGTAGCTTCGTATCACTTATACTTTTTTTTAACTTTGTTTTCTTTGATGCCTCTCAGAGCCCAGAGTTGGATTAGGTATTGGTGCCTGCTGCCTGGCTCTAGAAAACAGCCCTCCAGGTATCTACATTCACAGCCTTGCCCCAGGATCAGTGGCCAAGATGGAGAGCAATCTGAGGTTTGTTGTAAACCTGATAATATAGGCTTCTGGGATGTTCGTGAATTTAGGAATGAATATACGTGTAAGATATCTGCCCTATTACATTCTTTTGTGAGATTCTAAACTTTTGTATTATTTGCAGTGATAGTATAGCCAAGATTATAATTAATTTCCAAAGATGAAAAGCTAATATAGCAGTAGAGAACTATAGATCTTGGCTTCCCTATTTTGATCTGTTTGGACTCAGAAGCTCAGTTTCAGAAACTTGACAAAATACAACTCTACATAGATACCTATGATCGTCTAAATATTTTCTTTCACTTTTATATTCATTTATGTAAAATTCATAGGTGATGCCAGGAACTGCTCATAACAGTTCAGAATCACTGGATACAAAAGAGTCTGAAATCATGCCCTTAAACTGGGGGCCTCTATTATTATTAAGTATAATCTCTTGACCTTTCCTGTTGTTTCATTCCTTTCTGAGTGATGTTGTCTAGATGCTTATTGTCGGAAATCGCCACATGTCTGATTTCTCAGTCCAGCTAGTTGAGTTGTAGCATGGATACTCTGTTATACGAGAGATGTCTAGGTGTTCTATTATATAGTAACTGCAGTGGATCTGTGCCCACCCAAACGCCACAAGAATATACGCGTAGTGCACAAAGCACTCTGTGTAAACAGTATCACTTTTCCCCCCTATAAGCTTCTAAGTCCTTGAGCAGTTGAGGAATTGTCAAAATGACATGCCTTGAGGTTGCCATTTTGGGGCCCTGTTAATAGATTATGTTATGTTTTTAGTTAATCATCAGAGTGAATTTTCATACAAAAAAAATTTAGCAAATCATCCAAAGTACATTAAAGAAAATATACTTTTAGAACCCAAGGAAAAAAAATCCTTTAATGACATCCCAAGATGATGTTTCTTTCTTGAATGGTTCCATATGTCTGGAGCCTGCCAAATGAACATTCTTCAAACACCATATAAAGAGTCTTTTGTTCTCTCCTACTGAGTTCTCTGCCTATAATTTCAAGTCAAAATGGGCATCTTGTCCCCAATTTCTCATTTGTTCAAATTTAAAACGTTTTTACAAATTCTTGGGTAACCTTTGAGCTTCAAGATATTTCCCCCTCAAATTACATTACAATAATCATTTCAAGATGGTAGGGAAAAAAAGAAAATGGTGGTGGTCAAGGAGCTATCTTGTGATGATCAAAAGGTAGACAGACCTGAGTTCAACAGTGTGTGACATCAAGGTGGCCTCTCTAAAGTCTGTGGCCTTGTCTAAACAATAGGAATAATAATACCTGTTCAAAGGATTGTTATGGAAATTGCTTTGTATAGTGCCTGGTTTACACTCTGTGCTCAAGAAATGGTAACCCTTGTTATTGTCTTATTATCAATTTTATTTAACTTTACTACTGAAAATGCAGCTAGATACACATAAGGACTTTGCTGATTTAATATCTAATGTGTTTATATGAATGTGTTGCTTTTTCACACATATGCAAAGATGAAAAGATGTCATTTGCTTCTTTAAAGTATTCAGAAAAGATTTCCTATTATAAACCTCTCCCAGAGGGAAATCTTGTAAAAACTTAACTGTTACCACAGTGTGTTGGTTATGTTGTCCTCCCTAGCCGCGGAGATCAAATCCTGGAAGTGAACTCAGTCAATGTCCGCCATGCTGCTTTAAGCAAAGTCCATACCATCCTGAGCAAATGCCCCCCAGGACCTGTTCGACTTGTCATTGGCCGGCACCCTAATCCAAAGGTGAAGAACTTCTTATTGTTCTAAATATGAAAAGATGGCTTGGTTATTTGTCCTGTAGCAGTGATGACACATATTCCTATGATGACGCACACTCTGGTAAGACAGTTCACCCAGCCGGGCTTGGGAATCAGCCTGTGGTCACACAGTGGCCAAGTAACTGATACACATGGGAACAAATCATTGATGTGGACTTCTTCATCTTCACACTCTTAGAAATTTCATTAGAAAATTTTGACAGTGTTATTGGTGAATATAAAATATGGTAGGAAGATAAGAGTGCTGGGTTCTGAGTAACTTCCAGCTGTTTGATCTCTAGTGAGATACTTAACCTTTTTGGGTTTCTGCATCAAGAAAATGTGAGAGCATTGGATTAAATGATCTGTCCAGGCCATCCTTGACCTGAGGAGAATACTTCTGTCATTAAGGCTTAAGAGTCCACTAATATTTTTTCTGCATTGATATCACATTGTTGAATTTGCAGATAATCATAGCCCCTGTATCGTGGGCCTTTGTGTTATTTGGTTGCATCTCTTTTATACTTGAGCAGTTGCTTTTAATTTTTTTAGGTTAACCGGAGCACACCTCAGCAATTTCAACTCTACTGGCTTTGAGCACAGTTTTTTTGTTGTTTCAAGTACTTGATGTAAAAATCCTTTTAAATTAACTTGTCTATAGTATCAGGTTATATTTTACAAAATTCAGCCTTTCCTTTTCAGTAACTCAAAATGCTCCATAAGAACATTAGCTCTTTTTTGGGGCATCTGGGTGGCTCAGTCGGTTAAGCATCTGACTTTGGCTCAGGTCATGATCTCACAGTTCATGGGTTCGAGCCCTGTGTCAGGCTTCATGCTGACAGCTCAGAACCTGGAGCCTGCTTTGGATTCTGTTTCTCCTGTTCTATGCCCCTCCCCGTCTCTCACTCTGTCTCTCTCTCTCTCTCTCTCTCTCTCTCAAAAATCAATACACATTAAAAAAAGAATATTAGTTCTTTTTGTGCCTATCATATGACCACCTCCTCTGTATCATTTGTACTATTATTTGATTATATCCTAAACGGTCCCAGACTGCTATGCTTGATGGACTTGTATGCCATCTTGAGAGTAAGACGTGTGTGTGGAGAACTTTGGGTCATCCCATTTCGAGATTTCTTTAGTGTATTAATTTTATAGCATCATTTTTAGTGTTTTCAGTGGTGTGTTTTTGTTACACTGGTTCTCCATAGTGCTTGGACAAGGATTGCCATTAGACTGATTCAAAGTCAACTCCACTACTATTTTTTTTCCCAGATTGTGTTCTCCTGTCTATATATGTCTTAAATAAAAACTTCTTGAATAAATATCATTAAAATAAAATCAAGTCCTGCTTCTACCATTTTCCATTTTTTCCTTCTTGTCACTTCCTGTTTTTCTCCTTTACGTTTTATAGTCCTGGCATTTTCCCTTGTAATCTGTTCTCTGTCTCTCTGCTGTCCCCATGGCTCTGTTTGGGTCATTTTTTTTTTTTAAGTTTATTTATTTATTTTGAGAGAGAGAGTGTGCAAGCAGGGGAGGGGCAGATTGCTGTCAGCAAGGAGTCTGATTCAGGGCTTGATCCCAACAACCACAAGATCATGACCTGAGCTGAAATCAAGAGGCAGACACTTAACCAACTGAGCCATCCAGGCACCCCATGTCATTTTTAACACCACTTTGCCTCAAACTCACAGCTAGAGTGGTCTTGACTCCTTCCTCTAGGGTCCTCTCTGGGATTCCATCACCTGCTTCCCACTTAGGAAGCAGTCCAATAAGCTAGAGCTGACCTTGCACATCCCTCAGCAACATTATCAAAAATTAAGTTCTCAGTGGTTTCCAGGCATTCGTTTCAAGGCATGTCTGACTTCAAAATCCATTCCAAAATAGCACAGGTCACGATTTGTTGGGAGGTCTGCTTCGTCTCAGCCCAAAAGCATCTACCTAATTTGCCAGTACAATCAAACATCAGAATGGCATTTAAGCGCAAAGCATAATAATTCTGATGGACTGGTGGTCTGCGATCCTGTTGAATACAGGTTGATTCATGTTTCTGGCCACAGTAAATGGTCATCATGATGGTGTGGGAGATACATCCAGCAAAACCAGATTTCAGTATTTGTTTTACTAGATTTCACATTTCTTCCTAGGTAAACATGGTGTTCTTAATTGTAACATCATACTATATTTTTCTTTTGGTCAAGACTCCATTTTATGTTTAATGTATTTTTACACCGCTCACCCCAGCATCTCATGCCAGTAGTACATTTTGATACTGAATGTATGTACTTCCTTAGTTTTCATGTTGTTCCAATAGAAATACCACAAGGATTTTCTTTTCTTCTGTTTCTCATAATGACTGGCGCAGTGACTGCCCAACTGGGATATTCAAACCCTCCAGGTCTAGACAAGCTAAGATTTGGACTTACTCAGGTCACAGCTTCTAGCTTATGTTAAGTAGAAGAAAGTCATAGAGGTCCATTTTTAACTGGTCCTGGGGCTCTCAGCATGACTAGAATTATCCAGGAAATCTTTCACTTGTTTCAAAACCTGACCATTTTTCTCCCACTCAGAAAAATAGTTGCAAATATTGAAAGTCTAATGTCAATTAGAAAATGGCAACCTTGCAATTCTTGCAAATTGGCAAGAAAAATTTGCAACCACCATATAAGCTTATATTTTCCCTGACTCATTTATACAAAATTACTTTTGCTTTATGAAGTATATGTTTGTGTTTTAGTGTGTATGCTTTGTGCATGTATATATATATATATTTTTTATTTCCTGTGAAGGTTGCTAGAAAGTATTACATAAAAGCCATGATGTGATTATGATTTATCTGTTAGATTAAAACATAATGCTGAATCTTGCATAACTTTATTTACTTATTAAGAAAAATTGCTATGCTTATCCAAATATTACTTATGCTAAATGTTATTTTAGTACATAAAATTACCATTCTAAGTTTACAGTATTCTTACCTTTAAAAAAGAAACTCTATGCAAGTTATGTAATTGTCTTTTAAAATACCTCATAGTTCAGCATATATCACTTTTTTTCCATATTGAATAATGACAGGGATAACAACTAATGGGGGAAAAATGCATGAATCTACCATGATCCCAATAAATATCGAAAGAAAAGAAGAGTTATAAAATGACTATTTTGAAAACTTCATCATAAAAATTGATTCAAATAAGAATAATCAATGATGCTAAAACCATTGAGTAAAAATATACCAGGGAGCAGGATATTGATGTTGTCTGAAGCTGTTTCCTCCCAGATTACTCACTGATGACCAAAAAAAAAAAAAAAAAAATCTAGTAAAGAAATGTGGTGAAGTCCATCCTAATCAAGTGGTCAAAGTTACCATCAGTCATGAAACATGAAATGCTGACCCTGAGTGCCTCTCTGGTGCCCTGAAAAGGAAACAGTTGTTGTAGTTTTTCTGCCAAAAAAAAAAAAAAAAAAAAAAAAACATAATCTAAATCTCAGCATGAAAAAACTATTAGATCCTAATTGAGGGTTTGATTGGCCTAGGTTTCTTCCAGAATATCAGTATTGTGACAGACAAAAGCTCAGTAGTGTTTTGGATTAAAGGAGTCTAAAAAAGACTTGACCCTAAATTGAATTCTGGATTGCCAAAAATGAAATTTCTATAAAGCATTACTATGCGAAGGAGTTAGTTGGTGACAATCCGCTAAAGATCCACAACAAGATAAGGAGTTTGCACCAGAATGCAAATCAGTTACATCACTAGGGCCACCACTCAGTTCAGTGGATATTTTTCCCCCAGCAAGACACTGTTGGGAAAGAAGCTGAGTGTTGATAAGCATTCTAGAGGAAAATCCTATCTCCTCACAAGCTGGCATCAAACTTCCTGTGAACTACTTCTGCCGACTGACACATTTTAAGTAGCATTTCTGAAGGACGGTGTTAGTACAGTTGGCTGAATTGGAATATAAAATGTGCATTAGACAGTCATTTGTGTCAATGTTAAATTTCCTAGAATTGACAATAGTACTGGGGTTATTAAAGAGAATGTTCTTGTTTTTAGGAGGTTTGTAACTAACCTCTTAACGTCTGCAACTGACTCCCAAATTAAAATGTTAAATGGTGTGTGTATCTGTATAAAGAAAGAGCATGAGTGTAAATGTGGGAGAATGTTTTAAAAAACAACAATGAAGAATTCACTACTCTTGTGTTACTTTTACAAGTTTTATGTAGGTTTGAAATTGTTTAAGTAAAATCTAGGAAAAAAGAATTAGAAGTGAGTGTTCTAGAGAGAGGCAGGTATCAGCCATGTAGCACGTGAAAGCTTTAATGAATTTGAAAACCAACTGAGGGTCTGATTTTGAATACATTGTTTGAAGCAATATGTTAACCTGGCAATATTTCTTGTACGCCCTGAGCTATTGCTTCAGAGGATGGTCATAATCTTTGGTCCTGTGGTTTTCCTCTTTATTTGCACTCAGCCTCTGACTCTGGTCCTAGCTACTTTTTTGGGGGAAAAATAAATAAAACCAGCTAATTTGTGCTTTCTGCTGAAAACCAGGTTTCCGAGCAGGAAATGGATGCAGTGATAGCACGCAGCACTTATCAGGAGAGCAAAGAGGCCAATTCCTCTCCTGGCTTAGGTACTGTATTTGCACATTTTCATTCAACACTCAGAAGAGTCTCTCAATTAACCTTCCCCATGGGACACTCCCCAATGCAATGTTATTGGTTGGATTCTTTGTAATTACCAGGTTTGGCAGAAGTAGTTGTCCAGGAGATTCTGTGCTTTTTCTTAGCGTCTACTTTTGATTTCTGCAGTTATTTAATGTGCTTTATTAAAGTTCTAATTATGCATGCTTCTTGTACTACAAGATCATTTGCAAAAATGAGTTAGCGGCATTTCGTGTGTTTTATGTACAATTCATATGAAATGTTTTAGGTAAAAATGAAGTAATCCCAAAATATCAGTTGTTTGATAGATGCAGAGTGGTCTCCATTCCAAAACCTGGGGTTTCTTTACATGAATTAAAAATTTCCACAAAGTACGGCAGCTCTATTTCAATGATAAGTTGGTATTTTTTAAGTTTCAACTTAAGGGTAATAGAGGCTCCCAAAATCATGATTTTCCACTTCTTTAAGTGGGAAACTTAAGGCAGAGAAGGACTGAAATAGTAAGAATTTCTATGAATTTTAAATGTGAAACATTCCATCAAGTTTTGAAAGTAATGTTTCCGGTAGAATAGAAATCCAAAGGGACTGCAAACATGTCTCAACTCAAGATATTACTGATGTTAAGATTGATGTCAGGAGAAAAAGAACTGAGACATGAGTTACTGGTTGTCAGAGGAAAAGGAAGACTTAAGATTTTTTGGCAGCCATGTAATACCCTGATTATTTCCATCCATAATTAATATATTTAAAGTGGGCACAACCATAATGGGCCCTTTATTTGGCCAGCTCCTTCTCCTGACCTGCCTGCAAGCTGTCCTCTCCTAAGCCTGGCGTACCCATTCGATCATTTATTTTGAAAGATTTTATTAAGCTATGGACCTCATGCCCAAGATCTTTTTGCTCATGGCATAGAATTTAAAGTTTCAATGCAGAATCTTCACATCCTTCTACTAAAAACCAAAATAGGTTATTCAACCCTCTCCCCAGTTTCTTCATGGGTTTCTTGAGTGGGACTTCTTTGTTCGTTGATCCTTCGATCCGTTCAGCAGATATCACTGAATACTTCCTAGACCCAGGTGCAATGCTGAGCATTGTGGAGTCAGATCACTGAAGATCTCAGCCCTGTAGATGAATAGCTGAGGAAGGAATATGAGAGGCATCCACTTATAATTAAATTATACTGTGTGTATGGAAATTGGTTTATGGGTAATATAAAATACTCTCGAGATTCAGAAGAAGTTACTTCCAACTGGGTGATCCCATGGAGGTGGTAGCATCCAAGTTAGGGCTTGAAGCATGAGCAGAACCTTGGGAGGTGGGGTGGGGTGGGGATCGGGTCAAGTGCATGCATGTCTACCACCTATGCACACAGCCCATCAGTGTCAGTCAAGCAGAGAAGAGTTAATATGTTTGGCTCCTTCTTTTCTAGTTGAGAATGAGAGCCTAGTTGTAAGAATTCGAGCTGCGCTCTTTTAACTTTATGGTGAATTTTCCCTCCAACAGGTACCCCCTTGAAGAGTCCCTCTCTTGCAAAAAAGGTGAGTCAAGGCACACTGCTGCCTCGCTCAGATGGCCCACGAACCGATTCCTGGAGCCCAGAAGCCAAACCTGAGGGCCCAGCTCATATTTCTGTCCATGAGTCATTTTGGCCACTCTACACAGACAACTGCAACAATGCTAATTTGAGAACAAATATAAAAATGTGTGTTTCTTTCATTAACTATTCATCTAGGAAAAGAATAGAGCAACAAAATAAAAGAAGTGAGCTGCATTTTTTCTTTTTAATTTTTTTTAATGTTTATTTTTGAAAGAGAGAGCACGCGTATGTGTTGGGGAGGGGCAGAAAGAGTGAAGGAGACACAAAATCTGAAGCAGACTCCAGGCTCCTAGCTGTCAGCAGAGAGCCTGATGCGGGGCTCAAACTCACAAACCGTGAGATCATGACCTGAGCCCCATGAGCTGCAGTTTGAAGGATAGTTTACAACCTGCTCCACAGTAAAGGGTCCCAGTTGGTTTGGGGGGAGCCTGTGACTTTAAGGAGACTGGAATCTTTCTCAGCTGGCGGCCCCTCAATCCCAGTGGATCAGAGCCCAGGATTCAAACTCCCCTCTTCCTTGTTCCATCACTAGATTGAACCAGTGGCTGGGAATTTATTTCTATTTTCCTCTCTCTCTCCCCCAGTGTTTTTCCTGGGGTGGTTGATACAGTGCTGCTGTGGCTTTTCTGATCATTGCTAAGCATTTGGCAAAAAAAAAAAATCTTTTAAAAACATGGTCTGGCAGCAACTGTTGGCTTTTTCCTTAATTGTTTAATTTAGCCATCCTGAAGTAAATGGAACTGGGTGTTTATTGTCACCACTGTTTCACAGGACCATGGATTCAAACAAAGTGTTCTTGGAAAGACAGGAAGTAATTACTATTTCAGCTGATCAGCTTCTGGTGTGCTTGCTCATCATCCACCACTGTCTTCTCCAACAGGACCCCCTGATTTCTGACCCCGAACCCGCCCAGTACTTTGCCCCCGGTGTCCCAGGCCCCCTGTCAGACTTCATGGTGGCCGGCTCTGAGGACGAGGATCACCCAGGAAGTGGCTGCAGCATCTCTGAAGACGGTGGCCTGCCACCCAGCACCTCCAGTAAACAATGACTGTTTTCTGACTCGGGCCACATGGGTTTACGTATTATGATGCTTTAATGTGAACGGAGAACTGGAACCCAAGCCTCTGGTTGAGTAGAAGCCGTCTTTGTTCCCTGACGAAATTCAGAGTTTATTCTTAGAAAATGCAGCCCACCATTTAATGACGGGCCCCTCAGGTCTGCGGTAAAGGATCTGGACACCCGTTCTGCACCCAGGGTGTGGGAGGTGGCTAAACCAGCATTTAGATGCTATTTACATAACTTAGTCTTGAAATTTATGGCATGAAATCAGGTTAGCAACCTGATGGCTTTATGTTTTAGGGGAACCCTAGCCAAGATCCAGGTCCCTTCCCTTACTGGGCCCTAACTTCATTCTTTTTAGAAGGCAACGAGTGAAAGATTCTGAACCCGTAAGAGAGATGTTATCAAACAGGTGTTTTTAAATCTCATTGATTACACTCTCACTATAATATGAGATAATCCCATGTGAACCATACTGATTTCTCAGGCTTCTGCTGGTGTGGTTTGCTTTTTTTTTTTTTAATTTTTTTTTTTAATGTTTATTTATTTTTGAGACAAAGAGAGACAGAGCATGAATGGGGGAGGGTCAGAGAGAGGGAGACACAGAATCTGAAGCAGGCTCCAGGCTCTGAGCTGTCAGCACAGAGCCCAAGGCGGGGCTTGAACTCACGGACTGGGAGTTTCACAGGACAAATAAACACTAAAAAAATTACCAAAAAATATATATTTTTTAATGTTTATTCATTTTTGAGAGTGAGAGTGAGCATGAGTGGGGGAGGGGCAGAGAGAGAGGGAGACACAGAATCTGAAGCAGGCTCCAGGCTCTGAGCTGTTCACACAGAGCCCGACATGGGGCTCAACTCACAAGCCGCGAGATCATGACCTTAGCCAAAGTCAGACGCTCAACCAACTGAGCCACCCAAGCACCCCTGCACTTTTTTTTTTAATTTCTAATGTCTGAACAAGAACATCTCTGTCTTAGGACAGGCAGACTTGACCACTCTGGCTTTCATTTGAAGCAGCTGATGCACTTGCTCTAGTCTCTGATGGAAACATTTCAAGGTGGAAGCACGTGTAATTTTTCTTTCATTTAGCAAGATGCAAAGAGTTTGCTGAGCAAACAAGTTTTGCCCTATCCCTGGTTGGTTACAGACAATATAATATCAGGCTCCCTGTACCATGTTCTAGGAGCTTATGTGCCCCCCGTACCCAGCCCCCACTCCTTGCCCCTGAGGAAGGGCCTCCTGTGATGAAGGGGGGGGCCTCACGGGATAAGGTCCTGGAGTGCAGGGCTTGCTGGTCTCTGGGCGTCCTCCCAAAAAGGAGCTCCCAGCAGCAGCATCTTGTGCGAACCCCAGCCATGTATCAGGCATCATGGGTGTTGATGAATTAAACATTTCTGTCTCTAGGCAGCATACATGTGCAAACCAAATCCAGAGATTGAAGTAAAAAAAAGAAAAAAAATTTTAAACAAGAAAAGAGGCCAGTGGGAAAAGGAGAGAGGGACTCTGGCTGTCCACTCTGTGCAAATCCCAAGAAGCCCTATCATCTAAGCCTGGTCTTCAGTGGCCAGAGGACGAATAGGTGGCAGTTGTGAAGGGGGGGGGGGGGGGGGGGGGCGTGCTCATGTATAATGAGGGGGGTTGAGTTGTAAAACCAGGCCAGATGGGAAACCCTGTCTCATTTAATGATTTCTTTCCCCCTCCCCACCAGCTCACAAGGAACCAGGAAAAGCCAGGGCCAACAGCCTCGTGTCTCTAGGAAGCCAGCGGGCCTCGGGGCTCTTCCACAAGCAGGTGACGGTTGCCAGACAAGCCAGTCTCCCTGGGAGCCCGCAGGTGCTCCGAAACCCTCTCGTCCGCCAGAGGAGGGTTGGCTGCTATGACACAGACGATGCCAGTGACGAAGAAGAGTTTGATGGCGAAGGGGATTGCGTTTCCCTCCCAGGGACCCTCTCTGGTCCCAGCAGGTCTCTGCCAGAGGACGACTGTAGGCAGGTCTTGATGACCTCTTCCAAGGTCATGAGTATCAACAACCAGGAGGAACATCCCCAGAAAACACTGGTCAGTAAGGCCTCCTCAGTGCCTCTCCTGGGAAGCTCGCTGGACTTAGAGGAGAGTGTCCCAGAGGGCACGGGGGACACTCCTTCCCATTCAGCCAACCTGCTGGCCTCGGTAGCGGCCCCCAAGGGTGGCCCTGGCCGCTCAGGAAAGAAGGAACTATCAGGATCTAAGAGTTCCCCCAAATTGGAATACAAAGCCGATGCAGGCCCCCAGAATCTGATGCGCACAGATGTCTCCAGGTCCCCCCAGCAGAAGAATGACAACCTGGGGTCCAGGCACAAACCAGTGGCCAGGGTCAGCCCACACCACAAGAGGCCCGAGGCTGACACCAGGCCCAGCAACTCCGAGACTGAAAACCCAGCTGATGGAGCTGATGACCCATGTATCCAGGCCACTTCTGGCAGAGAGACCGGGACTGATTTTCATCCCGATGGAACCGTGGAGAAGGTAACTGGTTTCCTTTCAGTTACTTGGGATCTCAGTGACTTTTGTGTGAGTGAATACGGAGTGTGTTAGGAAGCAGAGGATATCCTGCCTGGAAGAGGGGGAATGGTTGGAGAAACAGACTGTAGCAGCTGGTGGGGGGAACATGCCCAGGTATTGAGTCATAGATCATTCTGCCAAAAGATGAAATCCCTCTCTTACCTGTACACGGGACCTGTACACATAGTTGATGAGGGAAGGGCGGCACTAGGCTGGTGAAGAAGAACGCTGGGTCTGGTCCACTGGCTAGTTGGGTGACCATTGAGGCAAGTTGTTGAATCTTTGTGAGTCACAGTTGTCTGGACCACTGAGGAGAGATCGTGCCCTGATTCTGAGGAGAGATTCTGCCCTGATTATCTCTCAGAGCCAGAGGGACCGTCACACAGGCTAACAGTGATTCTCTCCAGCTGGTGAGGTTCTGCGCGATCCTTATTTTTTCAGACTTTTTACAGCAACTGTGTAATAATCAAAACTATTCGTACCCTTATTGTGAGAATCACGTGAAAAATTGGGCAGGCATTCACTTAGAAACTTAACATTGCACCTGGGCGCCTGGCAGGCTCAGTCTGACTCTCCGTCTTGGGGTTGTGAGTTCCAGCCCCATGTTGACGGTAAAGAAGACTGAAAAAGAAAATCTTAAAAAAAAAAAAAAAAAAAAAAGAAAACTTATAATGCACCACTTTAAATGCGAGTCAATATTATTTATGTTACAACTTGGTTACACATATGTTAGAATGGTCCAGATTGTCAAATTGCTTGATTTTCAAAAAAAATTTTTTAATGTTTGTTTATTTTTGAGAGATAGAGACACAGAGTGCAGGCAGGGGAGAGCAGAGAGAGAGGGAGACACAGAATCTGAAGCAGGCTCCAGGCTCCGAGTGTCAGAGCCCAAGGCAGGGCTCAAACCCACAAACCGTAAGATCATGACCTGAGCCACAGTCAGATGCTCAAACAACTGAGCCACCCAGGCACCTCTCACATGGCTTGATTTTAGTCAGTATACCTCCACGTAAGCAAGGAGGAGTAAGAGAAACAAATGTTTGCGACCTCAACATAAATAGTTTCTCTCTGAGCTGATTGTAAGGCCGCATCTATAAAGATACATGTTCAAGTGGTTTATACAAACATATGTGTAAACAGACCCAGAAAATATGAAGTCATAAAAACTATATTAGGCAGAAGGGATTTTTGTTAACCATATAGAAAAAGTAGAAACACATCTTTTTTCATCCTCCTAAAATATGTTACTACTTCCAACTAGCATATGTGTTTTAAAATGCAATGTTCGGCTGATGGGTTAACCCCTTCTTTTAAAAAGTATCAGCCAGTTTTGGATAACTATATAAATCAGGAGTTTTGTTCATAATTGTTTATAAAATAAGAGCTTTTGTCATTGTGAATGAGTATTCCCAATAAGAATTTTGAGAGGCATTTAAAACTTTTGCACAAAAGTTTAACTCTTCTCTTAAAAAAATTTATTTCAAAAATATGATTTCATCTATACATCAGAAAGAAAATAGAATGCATTGCCATTTATGGGGCACCTGGGTGGCTCAGTCAGTTAAGCACCCAAGTCTTGATTTCAGCTCAGGTCTTGATCTCGTGGTTCATGGGATCGAGTCCCACCTCAGGCTGTGCACTTACAGCACGGAGCCTGCTTGGGAGTCTCTCTCCCTTTCTCTCTGCCCCTTGCCTGCTTGGTCACATGAACTCTCTCTCTCTCTCTCTCTCTCTCTCAAAATAAACAAAATTTACACTTGATCTTAGCCAAAAGGCCAAGAAGCAATAAATAAATAAACTTTAAAAAAAATGCATTGTCATTAAGTATTTACCCTCAAATATTGGAAGCTTAAAAAGAAAAAAACCTTCGGTAAGTAAGTTGTCTTGTGCTGTTTTTACTTAATACTTTTCAAGATGAGACGAATGTCACATAACATAAAATGAAACACTGTAGAATACAGTTCAGTGGCATTTGGTGCATTCACAGTGCTGTTCAGTCACACCTCTAATGCCAAACCTCTTTCATTGTTTTGTATTACATTTATGCCTTACTAATTCCAAACCTCTTTTGCTGTTTTCTATTACGTTTATGCCTTACTGCTAAAGAGAAATAACTGACTCAAACCCTGTGCAGATTTCCCTCAGCAGATACTAAATGATTTTTATACAAGAGCCGCTGAAAGACGCTGTATCCATTTCACCTCTCTCCTCTGCTGCCACCTTTGGGCCACTTTGTGAAGACTCCTTAACTCTGAGAGTGAATTTCAAATCTGATTTAACTTCCTGGCGGGTTGGTTTTGCAATTTTTTTCTTTTTTTTTTTTTTTTTTACAGTAGGTTTTAGATAGAAGAAAGGAAGATGAAGTAATTGACACTTGGCTAAAGTGAAATTTTGAAAGATTAAATGTCCGTTTCATTTGTCCAGATGAGTCCTGGCCCTAAGTACCAAACTGAGATGCTGACCTTACAGTCGTGGATATTACCATACTGTACACAGACAATAATACCTACGTCTGTATAGCCTTTTGTGGGCTGTATTTTTTTTTTTTTTTTTACTCATTTACTCATCTTTTATTTAAATCTCTGTGAGTTAGACAGGACAAGTCTTATCCCCAGTTTTTTCCCCATTTTTTTCTCCTGTGGTAAAATCCACCTTATGTGAAAATGCACAGTTCAGTGGTATTAATTTGTTAATAATGTTGTGCATTCATCACCACCACCTCCTGAACTCTTTTCATCTTGTGAAACAGATGGTTTCAGCCCGTGGATTCTGTACCTGTTATATAATAACTCTCCCACCAGCCCCCAGAAACCACCACTCTGTCTTCTGTCTCTCTGATTTCTACTCCTCTCAATACCTTATAAAAGTGGAATCATACACTTTTGTCTTTTTGTGACTGGCTTATTTCACTTCACATAATGTCCTCAGGGTTCATCCCTGTCGTAGCCTGGATCAGAATCTCCTTTCTAAGACTGAGTAATATCCCATTTTCGGTATATCCCCCATTTTGATTATCCAGCGATCTATCAACAGACACTTGAACTGCTTTCACATTTTAGCTATTGTGAATAGTGCTGCTATAAACATGGCAATACACATACCTCTTAGAGACCCTGCTTTCAGTTCTTCTGGGTGTATACCCAGAAGTCAGATATGTGGATCGTATGGTATTTCTGTGTTTATTTTTTTGAGAAACCTCCGTAGCCTTTTCCATAGCGGCTCAACCATTTCACATTCCCGCCAACAGTGCACAAGGTTCCGGTTTCTCCACATCCTCGCCAACACCTGTTATTTCTGCTTTTGATTATAGCCACCCTCATGGGTGTGGGGTGACATCTCAGTGTGATTCTGATCTGCAGTTCCCTGATCACCCACATTCCAAAGTTAGGAAAACTGAGGCTTAGGAAGAATGACAAGTCCATATAATTTCTAGTGGATCTGACACCCAGAATCTGGATCTCGGGGCTCCTCATCCAGGGTTCTCTGAAATTCCCCAAACCAGCTCTTCTCTGTGTGTGAGGTCTGAGGGTGCAGAAAACCTGAAAACTGACGACAGTGACTTGTGGTTGTCATTGTGCCAGGAATCTCTGGGGAAGCTAACCGTCGAGGATGGACGTGTCCCTTCCAACTGGGGGCCAGCCAGTGCCCCATGTCACCCAGATGCTGGCCACTGCACAGAGAACCTGCCGGAAGCTGCACCGGAGCAACCAAGGACAGGTAAGGTTATTTTGGTCTGGTTAAACTTCAAGATGGGAAGGCAGAAGTTACCCTTATACAAATGTTACACGTGGAGAATTTTGGGAAGTGGGGGGGGGGGGGCTTTTACACAGGTGAATGATATTTAAAAGCTCCTGCATTTAACAACTTTACTAAATCATTGTGCCTAAACCCCTAGTTTTAATTCCACATCAAGTGCATCCATTTTCAGTCAGTTGACACTCTTTACCTATTTTGTGATGTGAACCTTAGTGAATAAGTCATGAGATGACACAGAGGGGTTCCTGCCCTTCAGAATCTCAGCACTCTGCTTACATGAGATCAGATGCACCGAGAGCTATCTTTTCCCTCACACATCCACAGAATGTAATATTTGAGCCATGTGCTGAGGTCACAAGACACTCCTGGCCTGCACGGCTGACGCTGGCCCTGGCGGGCCGTCCCAAACACTTAATGAGTCCATCTCCACACACCTGTGGCCCCGCTCTAGCTCGGACACTGCACCCATGTCTTCCGCGTCCTCCTGTGCCTGCAACATCATCTGTAAGGCTGCTGGGCCTCCCTCCCCATTTTGTGCCGTAACTGAGGCAACATTCTGCCCATTATTGGACATTTGGGGAGGTTTACAAGTGAAGGATTACTTTGAAACGTGACATCAAGGACTGCCTCTACGTCATTTAATCTCCCCCAAAACACTTTTAAGTTACACGCTTTGCAATAAAGCCAAATTGCTAACAAAAACTTAAGGTTTGTTCAGCAAATGCATCTGAAACTGAAGAACGACTGTTAAATCCCTTCCTTTTGTCTCATTGTGACTTTTCCCCGAGTTGGTACCAGCAGAAGCAGGAAAGTCATTCTGAAGGGAGTTCAGAAAGGCAGAGCAGAAAGGACATGAGCCCGTGGATGTCCCTCCCCTTCCACGGGGTCGGGGAGGTTGTGTATGCTCCCCACGCATGTCTTGATAGGCCGACCTTGCTGTTGCCAAGTGCTGTCTACACAGAGGCCATGCAGTCGGGGTTTATAGATAACAGGGTGGGGTGTGGAGCCACCTTCCCGGGTGACCCTGGCTATAAACTCTGGCCCTGGATCCATTGCTTAACCACTCTGTGCCTCAGTTCCCTCCTGTTCCCACGTAGATGGTGACAGGACCTACCTCACAGTCTTGGGAGGAAAATTAAGTGCATGAAAAACTCTTAGCACAGTACTAAGTCCTAATAACTAGTTCTTAATTGTTGACATAGGAACTTCAGGAGGGAAAAGGAATATGCAATTAAGATGATTTGTGTGGAAGGGGCGCCTGGGTGGCTCAGTCAGTTAACTGCCCAACTTTGGCTCAGGTCATAATCTCCCGGTTTGTGGGTTCGAGTCCCACACTGGGCTCTGTGGTGACAGCTCAGAGCCTGGAGCCTGCTTCGGATTTGTGTCTCCCTCTCTCTCTGCCCCTCCCCTGTTCACACTCTGTCTCTCTCTCCTCTCTCTCTCTCTCAAAAGTATTTAAATTTTTTTTAATTTTTAAGTAAAAAATAATTTAAAAAATTATTTGTGTGGGAGATGTGGAGTGAATATAACGTTTGGGGAGACCATCTTCTCAAAGCAGGTGCTTTGATTGTGACTGTTTCCCAGCAACCCATAGTTCCCAAGAAAATAGCAAATCTAATGTTCTTATTATGTCCTTTCTCCTGATTATAAGATGCCATGTGCCAGAGGTGAACAGATTAGCCCGAGTGTGTGGGGGCCTCAGGAGGAGGCCCCTCCAGAGCCCGTCTCGTGAAAGGACTTCATTTCCCACCGTTGCCGGCATGCATTGCCTTTCCCTGCGCCTCTGAGGTTTCATGCACTCTCTTCTCTGCTTTCATTCCATTTTCTTCTTCGCCTTCCTCCCGATCACTGTGTGGCCCGACTCTCCCTGCAGAACTCCCACCCCCCCCCCCACCCCTGACCCCTTCTGTCAGAGCTTCCCAGATTATGTGGCCTTCCAGCTCTCCCAATCCTCTCAACGCGGTCAAGACACAACCAAGGTACAGTGCGGACTTGCCTCCTTCTGTGGCGACCTGTGTTTCTTCCCAAATTAGCCTCCTCCCTCCTGTCCTGCGCTGAGCAGTAAGTCCCCAGAGGTCGTCACTTGACTGTTTTAGACTCTACAGCACACAACTCCCACCATAAGGCCAAACCCATGACCTAGAGCTAAACCAGAGACCCGAAGCCTCTGCAGATGAACACAAAGCCGAGGGATCAAACAGAACAGCCTGACCCCTGAGGCCATTGCCATCAGAGCAGACGGTGTAAAGAAACCCAGGGGAAAGGCTTCTGGGGTCCCCATCCTTAAAAATAACCAAAAAGAGAGAAAAGGCAGAAACAAAGGGTTATTCTGCCAGCCAGTCTGAGTTATTTCGGAACGTCTAGAGCAGAGTGGTATTTGTTAGATGTGAGCGCTCTGTAATTTCAGAGGCAAAAACAGAACGACAAGGAGGCCTACATTTAGGCTGTGGGATGTCTTTCTGAAAAAAGACCAAAAATTTGAGAGTGTTTCATTTTCCTTTTTTTTTTTCAATTGAGAGTTTTTCTCACATTTTCCCCTCTCTCTCCCTGCTTCCCCCCTTATCTCCACACAGGACTGGATAGCCCCCAGACCTCATCCCTACCCCAGAGCAGAAGGGGGCAGCTCACCCTGAGCCCAGCAAGACCTCCATGGACACGGGGCCAGCAAGGCGGCCTGAGGACCGCGGAGAGCCAGTGTCACCCGGGGTGCCTGAGTCTGAGGACAGATGTCATGTGAGTCTCGCCCAGGAGAGCAGCGCCTCCCCAGGGAAGATGGCAGCGGCTCGTCGTGACTTCAGCAACCTTCCAGCAGCCCCAGAAGCCAACTTGCCCAGGAAGGCAGCTGCCCACAGGGGCGCAGGACCTGAGGCAGAGGCAGCGTCTGCAGCTAGTGGCGTCCTGTCCCCAGACCTCGTGTCCCAGGAGGAGAGACAGAGAAGTCCCGGTCACCACGGCAAGGCTCTGCAAGCAACAGGCGTCCTCGTGCCTGCAAACTCCCCAGGCTCTGCCCTGCCCGAGGGAACAGATTCTGTGTCCGAGAGGGCCCTGCAGGCCAGCCCCGCCCTGCCGTCACCAGCTGACCGGGCTGCAGGGGCGTGTGGGGGTGTCTCCGGGCACTGCTGCCCCAGGGAAAGCGGGGGCAGTCCTGTGACTGACATCGACACACTCATCAAGGAGCTGGATGCTTCTGAACCAAGACTTCAGTCTCCTCAGAAAGGGGACCGGTTGAGTCAAGTGGGACGTTCTCAGGGTCAACCTCCAGCAGGCACTGGAAGTGGAAGTTCCCACCATGCTGAGCCAGTCGTGGGGAGCCAGACCCCCACCCTAAGGAGGGCCTGGGCTGCTGGCCAGCCCCCTCCCCCACAGTGGGCCTCCCAGCCTTCAGTTTTGGATTCCATTAATCCTGACAAACATTTTACTGTGAACAAAAACTTTTTGAGCAACTACTCTAGAAATTTTAGCAGTTTTCACGAAGACAGCATGTCCCTGTCGGGCCTGGGTGACAGCACGGAGCCATCTCTCTCATCCATGTATGGTGATGCCGAGGACTCATCTTCTGACCCTGAATCGCTCGCCGAAGCCCCACGAGCTTCCACCAGGAACAACTGGTCACCCCCTCGTTCCCGCGGATCTTCTCACAGGGAAGACACTACAGAGTCTGAGGAGGAGCAAATTGAAATTTGTTCTACAAATGGTTCCCCCAATCCACCTTCAACTACTGCTCACGCACCTGCCCAGGCTGCACCCTGCCCTGTTTTGGCCAAAGTTCTGCCCTTAAAGCACAGTGCTCTGAGTCAAGTGGTGGGAAATCCACGCGAGAGAGCATCCTTTGTGCCAGGAAACTCATGCCCTTCAATTCCAAACTCTTCCCAGCCATTTCCTCTCTCGGATATAAGCTCTCAGGAGCATGAACTTCATGCAGATGTAAGGATTTTACAGAACCCCAGACCCTCGTGTGAAGAAGAAACCACGGAGGCCACCAGTACTAGCTCATCTGTGGGGAACAGGCAGCCTCCTGAAGCCGCCACGCATTTCCACAACCCTCCGGTCGCTCTCGGCAGTCTGAACACGGTAGATCGTTTAGAACATGACTTGCTGGGTGTCGAGACCCCAAATAAAAAACAAGAGACAAATGTCAATGCAACTGAAAATCAGTCCCCCTGTAGCATGCATGTCCCTAAGAATGGAGAGTCTGTTTTGACAAATCTACATATCTCCGAAAGTCACGAGCTGGATGAGTTGCTACAGAAACCAAAAATGGTTTCCAGGAGGCCCATCATGGCCTGGTTTAAAGAAATAAATAAAAATAACCAAGGGACACATTCGCAGGGCAAAACTGAAAAGGAGCAACCCATGGCGCCCAGCAGAAGCCCTGACTCCAAAAGTCAGGTGCTGAGTTTCAGCCAGAATTCCAGAAAGGGGATTGCTGTGCCTAATAGCTCCCCCCAGCCGAAAGTGAATCTGGAAAATAAAGACTCACCTAGAAAAAGTTCAGTGGAAACACTCTTAAGTAACTGTCAGAAACCCAAATCTGGTCCTAAGCTGAAGAGACTCAGCATCAAAAGCAAAAGCAAAGCCAGTTCCGAGGCCCCTGCAGCTCACGTTGCCAAGGCTGGTGGGACAGACCCCAGGAAACCCCTCATTTCACCCCAGACCTCCCACAAAATGCTTTTGAAGGGAGCATCTAACCAGTTCCACATAGACCACGAGGAGCTTGACAAAAATGCCACGGCCACCCCCAGGTCCCCCCAGTGCGTGCTGGAGAGCAGGCCACCTGCTGCCCCGGGGTCACTGAAGCCGTCAGTGTCGGAAACGAGCATCACAGCGTTCATTTCGCCCCACGCCTCCCCCAGGACTCTCCCTGAGCAGGGTGCATGCGGTAGATCCTATGTGGCTTTCCACTCAGAACCCAACAGAGGCTGCCCAGCAGCCCCCAGATCTCCTAAGTGTGGGCCAGAGACCAGGGCTCCCCCTGTGGCCTCGGGGAACAGCGGGTCCACAGCCACAAACGGACAGGAGGCCCCACCTCCTGGGCAGAGGGAGCGGCGCACAGCCAGCCGAATGGATTCGGCACCAGAAGTAGCCCGATCGGGGGTGACTGATGACAAAGGAGGCAGAATAATTACTGGTGATCCCCTAGAAAGAACAAACCAGCTGAAAATAGTTGAAATTTCTTCTGAAAGAATGCCCAAGAATGCATGTGGTGACAAGCTAGCTGAAAGTGACAGATTAAGAGGGTTCTTGGCCCAGAGCAACTGTCAAGAGAAGAGTGAGATCAGGTTCTGTCACCAGTCAGAGGAGACGTCCTCAAGTCATCCGCCGTCACTCACATCCCGTGCGTCCCAGGTAGAGCAGGAAACCCAGCGATCTTTCAGTGTGGCAAAACTGGCTTCCTCCTCCTCCTCCCCACAACTGCCTACTAGAAAGGTGGATTCCTCGCAGGGGAAGTCAAGTCAGGTGTCAGGCTCCCTCGGGATGACCAAGAACGGCACGTCAGCGGGCCCAGTGCCAGATGACCATCCATATTTCACACCAAGGCCAGCGACCAGGACCTACTCCATGCCGGCCCAGTTTTCAAGCCATTTTGGACGGGAAGGGCATGCTCTACACAGCCCAGGTCGCTCTCACCGGGACAGCCAGATCTCTGCAACAAGTGGGGGGCTCCTCGAGGCCAAGGCAGCCAGAGGTGGTGGTCTTGGCCTGGCTAACGGACAGGGCATGTACAGCGTCAAGCCCCTCCTGGAGACATCGAGGAACCTTCCGACAACAGACGAAGGGGATGTTCTTCCAGTGCGAGAGACGAGCTGCCTAGCCACGGACAAAATCAAAGTCACTAGAAGACATTACTACTCTGAGCAGAACTACGAATCTACCTCATTTTTCTCTGTGAAGCAGAGGATCAAGTCTTTTGAGAACCTAGCCCATTCTGACCGGCTGGTGGCCAGGTCTGGGGTGTCTCCTTTTTTGTCAGCGAGCTCCAAGCCTCCCATTGGGAGACGGTCATCTGGCAGTATTGCTTCCGGGAGCCTCAGCCACCCCAGTGACCCAGCAGCAAGGTCACTGAGACGCAGCCTGAGTTCCTGCAGCGAAAGCCAAAGTGAAGCCAGCACCCTGATCCCCCAGATGACCAAGTCCCCATCCAGCACAGCATTGACAGTCTCCCAGCAGAATCCAGCGGAGGCCAGTAACAAGGGCCCTGACTCAGACCCAAAGAAATCACTTAGTCCTTCTGGAATTCCCACCCCAACCATGACCCCAGCCTCTCCCGTCAAAAGGAACAAGTCCTCGGTGCGCCACACCCAGCCCTCTCCCTTATCCCGCTCTAAGCTCCAGGAACTGAGGGCCTTGAGCATGCCTGACCTTGACAAGCTCTGCAGTGAGGACTTCTCAGCGGGACCGACAGCCGTGCTCTTCAAAACCGAGCTGGAAATCACCCCCCGGAGGTCGCTTGGCTCTCCCGCGGGAGGCCTCAATGGGTCCACTGCCCTTTCGTGCCCCATGAAGCGGGGGGACAGGGCCTGTCCAGGAGGAAGCAGCCCTAAAGCCAGTGAGCCTGGGGCACCCAGTTCAGCCCATCATGTGGGTGAAACCACCTGGGATCTGCCTTCTGGAAAAGGCTGGTCAGTTAAGTAAGTATCTGCCTCTCCCCTTTTATTCAAATAAACTGTATAAAAACTTTTAATATTTATTATTTATTTTTGAAAGAGAGAGAGAGAGAGACAGAGTACAGGAAGGGGAAGGTTAGAGAGAGGAAGACAAAGAATTCAAAGCAGGCTCCAGACTCCAGGCTCTGAGCTGTCAGCACAGAGCCTGATGCGGGGCTCGAACCCATGAGCTGTGAGATCCTGACCTGAGCCGAAGTCGGATGCTTCACTGACTGAGCCACCCGGGCACCCCTCAAATAAACTTTTTTAAAAATTATGAACTAGTTTTCAATTTTTGGAAAAGGTGCAAAGACTGGCAGAGAGCTCCCAAGCTCCTCACCCAGCTCTTCCTAATGGGAACATCTTCTGTAATCCTGGTCCAGTTGTCAAAAGTCAGAAATTTAACACTAGAAGAACACAGTTAATCACAGACTTTATTCAGATTTCATGGGACACATTTCACTAACGTCGTTTTTCTGTCAGGATGCCACATTGCATTTAGCCCCCTTTGCTTTTTAATATCACTACTGGAAAAAGACCATGCCTGCAGAGAAACGGTTTCCAGAATGTCGCTCTGTAGGGCAGTCTTGATGGGACATGGCACTTTTGGCAAGAGCGCCATCAGAGAGATGAGAGTGGACAGGGAGGGCTGCACCTCAGGGGACAACAGTCTGGGCCTTCGAAGCCGACCCAAGTTAAGCAGAAAATTCCTAACATTTTAAAGAATATTTTTCAAACTGTCAGAAATGTTCTGCGGACCTCCAGCACTGGTTCCCTCACATCCTGAGGTGATGGATCCCAGAAGCCACAGTAATTCCTGTGAATGACATTCCTGCCCAGCACTCAGGATTCTTCAAGCAGTTTGTATTGAGAGTTCTTATGACCAAAAGGGGCACCTTTTGAAGGGGCGCCTGGGTGGCTCGGTCAGTTGAGCGTCTGACTTCGGCTCAGGTCATGATCTCACAGTTCATGAGTTCGACCCCCACATCGGGTTCTGTGCTGACAGCTCAGAGCCTGGAGCCTGCTTCAGAGTCTGTGACTCCTTGCTGTCTCTGTCCATCCTTCACAGTGCGCTCTCGAGAAAAAAATAGACATTAAAAAAATTATTTTTAAAAACAAAAGAGCATGAAAATCAGAAAACACCTGCAACTTGGTAGAAAGAGCTTTGTAAATACAACCTTATGAAAGGAGAAAATTGCCTTTTTCTTTCATATTTTTATATTAGTTTGGATCAACTTCTAGTCTCAGCAGGAGACCAGCAAAGATTACAGTCTGTTTTATCATCAGTGGGGTCAAGATCGACGGTCCCGGCTCTCATTCAGGAAGCGAAAGCACAATCAGAGGTGAGTGGAGCCCGGCCACACAGGGAGAGGAAGCCGGGGCAGGGCCGGGGTGGGGTCGTGCCCAGGTTCGGGGCAGGAGCTCTGGGAGCCAGGAAGAGCTCTGCTCTGAGCCCGAGCACAGAGCTGCCCAGCTGGGTCTGACCTCTCTCGCACTTGCAGCTTGCAGCTGGCTTCACAAGCTAGACCTTGACTTGAATTTCAGGTGCCAGATTGGCGCAGCCGCTGTGTTAATTCCCCAGTAGTGACTAGTTACCATCCTCCTCACCCCCCACGCTTGGAGTCTGTCAACAGAGGGTCCTCAAAACTGAACTAGGCATGTTGGAAACATGAGGGAATGGCCACAGCACATCTCTGCACCTAGGTGGATGTTAACTACTTGTCAAGGGCGCCACCTGCTGGGGAAATGAGTTAGCGCGCGCGCGCGCGCGCGCGCGCGTGTGTGTGTGTGTGTGTGTGTGTGTGTGTGTGTGTGTGTGTGTGTCTCCATCCCCCTACCCAGGCCCCCAGCATGAGAGCTTCTGAAGCCTGGGATTCAAGACAAGGTGGCTAACCGGTCATTAGAAATGCAGTCTTTTGGGGCACCTGGGTGGCTCAGTCAGTCGAGTGTCCAACTTCAGCTCAAGTCATGCTGTCACAGTTCATGAGTTTGAGCCCCGCATCTGGCTCTGTGCTGACAGTGGGCTCTGTGCTGACAGCTCGGATCCTGGAGATGCTTCAGATTCTGTGTCTCCCTCTCTCTCTGCCCCTCCCCCACTTGCACTCTGTCTGTCTCTGTCAAAAATAAACATTAAAAAAAAAAGTCTTTTGGGGCGGCCGGCTGGCTCAGTCGGTTAAGCATTCAGCTTCGGCTCAGGTCATGATCTTCTCGGTCCATGAGTTCAAGCCCCGCATCAGGCTATGTGCTGATAGCTCAGAGCCTGGAGCCTGCTTCAGATTCTGTGTCTCCCTCTCTCTCTGTGCCCCTCCCCTGCTCGTGCTCTCTCTCTCAAAAAAAAATAAACATTTAAAATTTTTTAAAAAAAAATGCAGTCTTTCAATAAATTGGATGTGATGATAGTAACAGAAGAAGCCATGGGTTCATATCTAGAATACTTCTCTGAAGAACAACATTAATTTCTCAGAACTGCCCTTAGAGATTTGAACCCTAATAAGTGAATATTTGTTTTGAGAAAACAAATATGAACAATTTTTTCTTGACTGGTAATGTACCTGGGCCACTCATAGATCTGAGAACACTGTGCCAGCAATTTCTAGCATTACCCAGAAGGGCTGTGATGTTGGCATCCCCTGAGGAAGGAACCAGGTTGGAGAGGAGACCAGCTCCCCTTAGTTTACACACTCCCTCTGGTCCTCAGCCTGCTGGTTTGGGTCTGTGCAGTTAACAAACACATTGAGACATCCAGCATTTTTCACTTTCAGTGAAAGGGACCGTTCTGTCCTCTCCCTTCTTTCTTCGACTTGTGACAATAAGTGTTTCATGCATGCAAGTCTCATTCTGGCATTTCCAATCAACATGGCATGGTGGGATCACACTTTGCCAGGTCCCTTGTCCTCAGACATTCTACAGTGTTAGATAAAATGTAGAAGGAGGGGCACCTAGGTGGCTCAGTTCGTTAAGCCGTCCGACTCTTGATTTCGGCTCAGGTCATGATCTCACGGTTCATGGGATCAAGCCTTGCGTTAGGCTCTGCACTGTCAGTGCTTGGGACTCTCTCTCCCTTTCTCTCTGCCTCTCTCTCTCAAATAAACTTAAGAAGAAGAAAAGAAAGTAGAAGCAGAAAACCAAAAAGTCTCAACCTACCTCACAAATGAGATGCACGTTTTCAGGGACCACAGACACAATGGGAGACTTTTTGTGCGGGCAGGACGCTGAGTGCCAGCTGGGAGGGTCTCCCACCCCGTCCCTCTGGTTCCACATTCACCCCCAGACAAGTACGGTGGCTTGGTGTGGAACAGCATTCCTACTTGCATCAGAATGCAGCTGTTCACCCTCATTTCCCTGCAGTCGTCACTTGCTTTCACAGAGTGGCCGTGGTCGGCTTCTAGTGCACTTGTATCCTCAGACACAATTCGAAAAAACATTTTTTGAGCAAATTAAAATTTGGGTGTACCAGACCACATGCCCCATTTTCATCAAGAACGCCTAGTTTTTATTCTTCTCTCTGAACGTGTCTGAGCCTGTAAATGGTTGGACTTCCCAACAAAGTCAAAATCCCCCAGCAGGTCTGTGGAACATTCTAGTGTCAGCAAATGGAGATTTGATTTGAATGAACTTCTTTGGGGACACATAAAATGCTTGGGATCACTCTTTAGGACGTATTAATAGGACTAAACTCTTTTTATTTTTTTATGTTTTATTTTGAGAGAGCGAGCGAGCCTGCATGTGAGTGGGGAATGGGCAGGGAGAGAGAAAATCCCAAGCAGGCTCCGCCTTGTCAGTGCAGAGCCTGATTCAGGGCTCAAATTCACCAACCATGACATTATGACCTGAGCTGAAATCAAGAGTCAGACGCTTAACCGACTGAGCCACCCAGGCACTCCTAAACTCTTTTTTTTTTTTTTTTAATTATGGGTTCCTTCCCCAGCACAATACAGAGGTGGTTCTGTCTTTCAGTGTTTTCACCTTCTCTCATCAAAACAACACTTCAGTTTTATTTTTTGATTCTTTTTCTGTTGCTGGGTTGAGAACACCTTGAATTGATGGATTATAAATCACTTCATGGGAAACCTAGCAATGCAGATCTTGAAAAATGTTGCGGAATCATTTTTACCATGTGTGGTGAAGGAAGTCAAAATTCAGAATAATTAGCCTCAGTTATTTTAAAATATTTTAAGGTATCTTTTGTTGGATGCTTGAAACACAGGACAGTCTTTTGTTATGTAAGCCTAGACACTACTAGGAATGTTCTAGTCTCAAATACAAGTTGGCAGGCAGTTTTAGGGTACTTTATATATTTTTTAAAATTTTTTTTCTTAATGTTTATTTTTGAGACAGAGACAGAGCCAGCTGAGCCACCCAGGCGCCCCTACTTTATATTTTTTTTAACATACTTTGTATTTTAGGAATACCCATTCATTAATTACACCTCAAATCCAACGAACTGAATGTGGCGGGAAGGGGTCATAAAACAGTTGGCCCCAGTGTGTTCTCATCCTGCCTCTTGGCACTTCTCTGCTGTTGTTGACCCTGGCCTGACTAAATTATAGACTTAAACAGTTATAGAATGAAGAATTCCCTTCGCAAGACACCTGGGTGGCACAGTCTAAGGCTAAGCATCTGACTTTGGCTCAGGTCATGATTTCACGGTTCAAGAGTTCAAGCCCCGCATTGGGCTCTGCACGCTCAGCACAGAGCCTGCTTCAGATCCTCTGTCTCCCTCTCTCTGCCTCTCTCTCTCTCTCTCTCTCTCTCTCAAAAATAAACATTAAAAAAAACAAAAAGAATTCCCTTCATGACCAAATTACGTGCTGTCTTCAGATTTGGGAAGACACAATCTGGTGCCTAGAATAGCTCCTATATGTCCCGTCCCTGCCCCTTTCTGTCCACCATCCCCGTGGTTCTATAGGTACAGGATGGACCCCCAAACTCCAAGTAAGCACTGCCCGGGATGGGTAGAGGACAGTTGAGTTCAGGAAAGGTGGGAAAGCTCCTGAATAGCCACTGGGGCTCGTGCTGACAAGCTGTGCAGCACAGCGGGAGGGCTGACCACAGAACTTACTAACTCCCAGCACAAGAAACAGATACGTGACCTTGAACAACACGGGTTTGAACTGCACAGGTCCACTTACGCGTGAGTTTTTTATAGCACTCTAAATGCACTCTCTTTGTTAGGACTTTCTTAATTATGTTTTTTCCCTTCTAGCTTTTTTTTTTTTTTTTTTTTTTTGAGAGTGAGCGAACAGGAGTAGGACAGAGAGAGGGAGACCAAGAATCCTAAGCAGGCTCCATACTGCCAACGCAGGGCCCAGTGCAGGGCTCGAACTCACAAACCATGAAACCGTGACCTGAGCTGAAATCAAGAGTCAGACGCTTAACTGAGCCACCAGGCACCCCTCTCTAACTTTACTGTAAGAATACAGTATATAATACATATAACAGAAACTATGTGTTAACCAACTGTTTATGTTATTAGTGAGGCTTCCATCAAGGGCAGGCTATTAGCGGTTAAGTGTGAGGGGCAGTCAAAATTTATAGGCACATTTTCCACAGTGTGGGGGTGGGTGCCCCAAACCCCATGTTGTTCAAGGATCAACTGTACTTTTTTCTGTTTCTTTTCACTAGAATAAAGAAGATGTTTGCTTCATCGTCTTGAATAAAAAAGAAGGCTCAGGTCTGGGATTCACTGTGGCAGGAGGAACAGATGTGGAGCCAAAATCAATTGTGGTAAGTGACAGTGTCAAGGTGCTCGCAGGAAAGTCACTCCCGAAGCAGCCTCACATTTGATCAGAACAAAATTCACGTCTGTGAGTTCAAAGAATGCTGGTGTTTGTTCCCTCCTAACAAAACAAAAATGGAAAAGTGGGGAAAGTAGGATATGATATATTCATTAGCAAAGATACACATTCTTACCACAGAGCTGACTGATGTATACAGACGGAGTGATTAGATGCAAATACACATCAGTTTTCTGTACCCTCCTATTCACCTAACATTTTATTCTAACACTAGGAAAACACTAGAATTAACTGACCAAACCCACATTTGCTTTTGAAATCACTTCCTTCTCAAGAACAACCTAAAATTTTGTATCACTCAAAGGACTTTGAGATCATTGGAGAGGCCACCTTCATTAGGCAAGACCAGGTCCTGTTCATTTTTGTGTTCTTCTTGCCCCCATGGAGTGCCAGGCATATATTAGACACGAGCAAGAAGTTGAGTAAAAAATATATTCCAGGGGCGTCTGGGTGGCTCCATTGGTTGAGCGTGCAATTTCAGCTCAGGTCATGATCTCACGGTTCATGAGTTTGAGCCTCATATCGGGCTTTGTGCTAACAGCTCGGAGCCTGGAGCCTGCTTCCAATTCTGTGTCTCCCTCTCTCTGCCCCTCCCCCGCTCATGCTCTGTCTCTTTCTCAGAACTAAATAAACATTAAACATTTTAAATATATATATTCCATCCCTCACACTGAATAGGTTTTTGGTAAACCACGTCTGTATGATGACTTTGGCTTTTGACTTCTCCTTGCCGCAGGTGCACAGGGTGTTTTCTCAGGGGGCTGCTTCTCAGGAAGGGACTGTGAACCGAGGGGATTTCCTTCTATCAGTCAATGGCACCTCACTGGCTGGCTTAGCCCATGGGGATGTCCTGAAGGTTCTGCACCAAGCACAGCTGCACAAAGATGTCCTTGTAGTCATCAAGAAAGGGAATGACCAGCCCAGATCCTCCACCAGACGGGAAGCCAATGGGAAGGGCTTGCTATCCAGAAAGACCAGCCTCCTGGAGCCTGGAGTAGGTAAGACACCAGTTCAACAACCAGCAGGGCGGGGGCAGCTGGCAGATTGGTTCCTGGTGAGCACGAAGGAACATAACTACTATCATCTGGGTCAGAGAAATCAAATGTAGTCAAGTCTTATGTCGGCGGATGGTTCTTGCAAAAGCAGTGTTACAAGGAAGTTATAAACCACTGCCCCCAGTAGTTAAAGTCATACTATTGAAGATTTTTAACGACCGCTTGACTGCTTCTCTAAATGTGCTAAGAAGGAAGCCCTTTCACATTTATATCTTCTTCTTAGGACTTAAGTGGCCGGTAAGTAAAGCAAGAAACTCTTGTGACAGGGGAGGGGAATCATGTTGAGACTGTAGAAAGAGAAATTCCAGTACTGAGATTTGTCCTCGGAAAATATCAAGGTTTGTATTCTTTCCTGTTTTAGAAGAATGTAAGGAAATGAGGGGGTACAGATGTTTAAAGACAGAGACTGTAGCCTTAATCAACCAAGAAGAACTTATAAAAAGAGGTTCAGAAGTAAGATTTTCTGTATGCCCTCCACACTGTCACACCAAGGCTCATGAGCAAGGCGTACGAAATACTTACTCAGGAGGAACTAAGTACCACTTGGGTTTCTGAAGCACAGGCTGATTACGGCCTTCAGATAACTACATCAGACTTCAGTGGTGTCCCCTACCTTGGAGTTCAGGAGTGATGTCTTTAGTCCAGGTGGCATAGGGGAGCCAACGAAGCCCGGGTCAGGGCATTGCCTTCTGGGGAGGTTTTTTTTCCACTCAACATCTCTCCCTAATGAAGTTAAGGGTAGCTGATTTCCTCCCTGTTCACCTTGGCTTCATGGCAGCCTGGGCTCTCTGTGATTGCTTTGCTGGAAAGGGCACTGATGTGCACTGAACAAACGGAACTCTTCTTGTCCAGATGCCTCCGCAGGCTGGGGGCATTCTCAGCCTTCTCTGTTCCTGTGCTTTTGCTCTTCTAGAAAACTGAAGCCCTTCCCAATATTGGGAAACACCTTAAGTCATCAGACCTTGTCATGCTCACCTTTGCCTCCGCATAGTCTCAATTGCTTGTACTTTCAGTGGGATCCGGGCAACTTGTCAAAGGAAACCACTTGACGTTTAATCCCAGTAGCTTCCAGAGTTTTTAAGACTCATGAACTCGGGATATGGAAGGCTAATCCTGTCATTTATAATCATTAAGTATTCCTGTGGCACCTTCAGAACATCCGGCCTTGAACCAGATTCTACAGAGTTACCAAATTGTAAACACATTCAGGGCCTAACCTTTATTTTTTCATATTCCTGTTCCTTAAAATGCCCGTGCCCAGGGCTCTACCTGAACCTCTGCAGTTCTCCCCTAACACAGAGAGCATCCCACTTGAGGGCTGATGCGGTAGGCTGCACGTTAAAGACACGTAGTAAGCTTTTTAAAATCCTCCTGCTCGGGGCGCCTGGGTGGCGCAGTTGGTTAAGCGTCCGACTTCAGCCAGGTCACGATCTCGCGGTGCGTGAGTTCGAGCCCCGCGTCGGGCTCTGGGCTGATGGCTCAGAGCCTGGAGCCTGTTTCCGATTCTGTGTCTCCCTCTCTCTCTGCCCCTCCCCCGTTCATGCTCTATCTCTCTCTGTCCCAAAAATAAATAAACGTTGAAAAAAAAAAAAAATTAAAATCCTCCTGCTCAGTAAATTCCCCAGCTTACTTCATGATTGAAATATTTCAATCATGAAACCTCAGGGATGGGGGTGAAGGTAAGGGCCAGGGCCCAGCATCACAATCTTTTTAAGGTTCCTGGGTGATTCCAGTAGAGTCTGGCCAGAGCTGAGAGCCTGTAATGGGCCTGTTTTCCTGTTTAACAGCAAGTGAAATCACCTACGGAAAAATCAGGCTGCTCCCATTAGCACATTTCCTTCAGACCACATGGGACGTGGAGTCGCCTTCGTGAAACCACACTAATGGACTGACCTTTATGTGCAAGAGCAGTGATGCTGGCTAGCTCGGCCTCAACCTGAAGGGGGCATTTAATCTGTGGTCCTTCCCCTGCCTCCCAGAGAGCTCGGTACGCCTTTCCATTCCCCTCAACGTCCTTCAATGAGAAAGTGTGTAAATAAGAGAAATAAAAGGCAAGCTTACAATCTCTATGCAGATCTCCAAGGCGGATTTCAGCCAGGCCTCTCCACACTAGCACACGGAGCAGGCACGAGTGTTGCCGTGGAAACGTCCCCCACCCCCCAGTGGAGAGAGGAGACGGCAGTGAAGGCAGCTGGCGTGTGATGAAAACACACAACAGGAGCATGTGTGGCAGGAGGAGGAAGGAAGGGAGCTCTGGGCGTCCCTGGGAGCTTTGGAATCCACGGTCACGGTCTCACATGGGGTCTGGCGTTTGGGTGTTGCAGGATTTCAGGGTCAGACTGTGACACACTGCTGCCATCGGCAGTCAGGGTCAGCAGGAAATCGAATTTGACTCCCCACGTGTGACTTCACTGAGACCCACAGCAACAGCGTGTGGGGCTTGCCAAGAGCAGTTCGGAGTCTGGGGGTTTCTGCTTGGGCACAACAGGAAGTGCTTAGGAGAGCACATGGTGCAGGTACGGCAGCAACTTAGCCACGAGGCCAGCTCCAAATTTGGGAGATCAGCTCTAACACTGGTTTCGAAGGTAGATGGGACTCCAGGGTCGGGGGGAATACATTTAGGGGACAGGACAGGAGGTGATGAGCGTCCCGGTCTCTTCATCCTTCCGAACATCGTTGCTACAGGTAGAAGTGTAGCTTCCCACGATGCTCTGTGTGTTGAAGTGCTGAAGACCTCTGCCGGGCTGGGATTGAGTCTGGATGGAGGAAAATCATCGATGGCTGGAGACGGGCCCCTGGTCATTAAAAGAGTGTACAAAGGTAATGCCCTAAAAAACCCAGTTAGCAGTCTTGTTTTCTTTCCATTTGGAAAATGTTCTTATTCTCTGTGACATACAGGGTGTGCTGTGTGTCCGCCCTGTTGTGTTCTACACATGTAAACACATGTCGCCCCCATGACAGTCCTATCAGGTACTGTTATCCCTGTTTCACCAGAGGAGAGACTGTGCCACAGGGGGCCATACAAGCCCCGAAGGTCACAGGTGCAAATGGCAGAATAAGGCTTGACCCCAGGCAGTCTGGCCCCAGGGTCTGTGTCCAACTCCGTGTTCTTAACTAGTATTAGCTGTAGCTGATGTAAATATACATGTAAGTAAGGCCATCAGGGTTGCCAGTCAGGGGTAGTTAACATGGACCAAGATCCCATTCATTTAAAATTGCAATACTGGGATGGGAGTAGAGATCATTGAAACATGTGGTAGATCTGAGGTCTCTTTATGACCCTGCATCGTCATTTAATCTTGGACAGTTCTCAAAGACCTCTTCAGGTTCCTGAGCTAAACAATTGTATTACAAATTTTAAATCTAATTATAGAGGAGCCTGGGCGGTTCAGTCAGTTAAGCATCCGACTCCATCTGGGCTCCGGCCGCGATGTCGTGATTCTTGGCATCGAGCTCCACGGTGGGCTGCGTGCTGACAGCACGGAGCCTGCCTGGGATCATCTCTCTTCCTCTAACATTTTTTTAAAGTATAATTATACTAACAATATCAGTATATATAAAAATATACTAATGTATATCCTATTTTATGTAATATGCTATCACAATAGTGAATACTAACAGTATCAGTAACATACACCTATATACTCCTAAGCTTGTTATGTAGAAAGCTGCGGTGTGGAAATACATCAGGTTTTGTGTGTAAGTAATCTCCACAGTCCCTGATTAGCCGTCATGGTATATTAGATCAAAGTGGAGCCTGTTTTCCTACACTTACTGGCCATTTGGATTTTAGTTACTGATTTGTAGTTCTTTATCTAGTCTGCGTATTCCCTCTGTTGATTAAATACATTGAAAATGATTTTCTCCTAGTCCACTGCTTATGCATCTTAGGAGAGGAGGGGGTTACAGATTTGAATATTTAATGGATGTATGCCCTGTGCGTCTTAAGAATATAGGCACTGGGTACCACTTAAGTTTTTCGTTTCCTTGGAATTTATTTTGAATACTGCAAAGGTGCCAAGCCCTTGTTCTGCATTTATTCTCACAGGGGGTGCAGCTGAACAAGCGGGAACAATAGAAGCTGGAGATGAAATTCTCGCCATTAATGGAAAACCCCTGGTTGGGCTCATGCACTTTGACGCCTGGAATATTATGAAGTCTGTCCCGGAGGGACCTGTGCAGTTAGTAATTAGGAAGCATAGAAATTCGTCCTGAAACCATCACCAGTGGTGATGCTCACTGGTCATGCTGGTTACATTTTTGAACAAGCATCTCCTTTTCTCAGTTCCCTTACTTGAGCAAATCAGAGTAACTTCTTCAAACGCTGGGTTCCTAAAACAACACAGGAACACTGATACAGGCAAGGACTATAGAAATCTCCACGTTTTGACATCTACGTGAAGCTGACCTCTTGTGCGTGCAGCAGCGGTGGAGCGGACCCCTGGAAGCCTTTGACCTGGACCACCTCGGCTGGGAGGGATCCTTTCGTTCCAGTGCCTGTCCCCTCCTTTTCACATTTACTGATGGGGATACGAGACATGGCGTGCCCTTCATTCAAACCATTTACCTAGACCTTCGCATCCTTCTTGCCTCCTTTCACACTGTACCCAGTCCTGGCAGTGAGGGAGGTAACCAGGTCCGAGGGGGCAACACAGATGTCACAACTAAAAGGACTACAGTTTTATATAATTTTGTAAGTAAATAACAGTGCTTTTAGGCACATTCAGTGGAAGGAGCTGTGGGTCTGTATTGTTACCGTGAAAAGAAATGAGACTTAAAGAAAGAAAGAAAAAAGATAAGTTATGACCTAACAGTTAAGCTGAGCTCAGGAATTATCCAAAAATGAAAAAGCAAAATACAGAAAGTGATATTTTTTAGAGAGTGTCATGTGCAATGTACGGATGCAGAGTTCAACTCAGTGGACTGTCGATCATCATGAAGTGCTGATCGTGATCTAAAAGTGTAAGTCGTAAGGCTATGCTACAAAAATGCCGTTCTGATAAACCACACTAAATAGCCATGAACTTTGCTGCTTTGAGTGAGCAGAAAGTTCCAGCTCTGAAAGCACCTTGCATCTGGTTTGCAACTTGTCTTGAATAAGTGCTTCAAGACCAGTCAACCCAAGAGTGGGCAGAAATATCATAGTCACTGGGTTTCCATTTCTATATTTTATGCACTCCAACCACTAATTTAAGCCAAATTTTTAGAAATCTTTTTAGTACCCTTGGATTTATAAACGTAGGCATTACATTTACAATCCAAATGGAGGAACTTAAAAATAATCCTTCTAGGGGACTTTTTTTTGGTTGGCTGGTTGTGTTCCCCTTTCCCAACAAGCTTAAGAAATAGAACCTTTCTAAAGCACTGGACCTCTTTTCCTGACCTGGGTGTGATGTCGGCTCTGCAGTGACTAAAGCGTTTGCTGGTTTTGTTTTCCTGTTTTGCAAATTCTTCCTTTTGCAAAACCGTTTCCCTGCAAAAGACTGTTGTGACTCATACTGCCTGTGAAAACCCATCCCGGCTGCTCTCCTTTCAAAGCATGACTTGTTCGTAGTGGCTGTTCCCATTCAATGCGCTGTTCCCTGTCACAAAACTGGCTTTTCTCCTCCTACTGCACCTTCTTTTCTTAAATTCTAAACCTTCACCAGCTACATTTACCAAGATGTAAAAAGAAGAAAATGGAGAACAAGGGTGAGTCACTCTTTCAAGGTAAAGCAGCCGAACTATGTAGTTACGAGCCAGATCCAAGGGTGATGCAGGCCAGCAGATCGAGTCCTGGGAGTACAGGTGAGAATCATAACCTGCCTGTGGGAGGACGCCGAGGTATTATTTCGGAGACTTCTTCCAATAACCTGCAGCTTGGGTCTGTGGCTTAGAGAAAAGAATGGAGGTCACCGTACCCCTCCCCCGATCATAGAGGTGCTTACTCACCTTTGTACATTGCTTTTCCAAGTGACTAATCCCAGTAAACCTCTGTAAAGTTGGCCCAGAGGGGTCTCTCAGATGGGACTGAAGTATCTGGCTGGTGAGCCCAGATTTCTCTTTTTTTTTTTTTTTTTTCCGTAGGTTATATACAAAAGAGAATGTTGCACAAGAGTTAGCTAGAAAGACCTGATTAATTTAGCTTCTACTATTCACTACAGTTCCAGGTAGGATACTATAGGCAGTCAGTGCAAGGTGCATGCTAGATTGTTTTTAAGTCTCTGGGGTCAGTTTTGTGGTTTCTGCTTTCTTGCCTGAATGGTAAGAGAATATTTGCCTCCACCCTTCCAGCTGTGCCTACCAGTAAGAAATTCACATTCCTACGCAAACAGGAACATCTACAGAATGGGGAGCAGTGGAACAGTCTCCTTCCAAGAGTCCCTGATCATCATATCTGAAGAGTGCAAAGGGTAGACCTTTGGCTCACTAAATTCTGTTAAAGTCATCAGCCATTTCTAGTAGATCTTGCGAGAAGGGTTTCCCTGGTCACCAGTTGGAATTGAAGGGAGAAAGCAAAAGGCTAAACTATCTCTGACCCTTAGAAGGCTACTTACTTGTCTTCAGTGTTCAAGGCATGACTAGTATTTCTAATTAGTCTAATTCCCACACTTCCTGAAGTGAGCACTAATGGTATTCTATTATCCTACTAAAATTTTCATTGTTTGGGGGTTTTATTTAACTCGTCAGTCACCCACAATAAGCTATGAGGGTAAATATGTGTTACAACAAGTAAATTGTAGTTGCAAGGATATTCTGTGAAGGTTGAAGTCGGGTTTCATTTCTGTCCTTCCATACACATCTCATTTAATTTTATGGTTGACTTAATTGGCACCACACCTGTTGTATGATAATATACATCCTTTATTTATGTAAAATAAAATGCCTTATATATTAAAGAGTAAGTGCAATAATATCAAATAGCCTGTACATTTTTAAAATGTTGTCGCCAAGTTATGTAAATCCACATCTCTGTAAACAACCTTTTTTAAGTAATTTTAAAAAAATAAACACTCTACTTCTTGGTTCTTTCCTTGTTGTTTTAGTTCTGCAATCCATAAAGTAACCTTTTAAAATATGATAAGGGGCGCCTGGGTAGCTCAGTTGATCAAGCCCCACTTAGGGCTCCATGCTGAGCATGGATTCTCTCTCTCCCCACTGTTTACACACTCTCTAAAATAAAAATATAGAAAATATCAAGACATGTTTATTATTACTTAAATTATTACATAAATGAGAGGTCCAAAGGCAACAGAACTAAAATCAACAACTCTTGGGGCACCTGGGTAGCTCAGTTGGTTAAGCGTCTGACTTCGGCTCAGGTCATGATCTCGTGGCTCATGAGTTCGAGCCCCACGTCAGGGATCTGTGCTAACAGCTCAGAGCCTGGAGCCTGCTTTGGATTCTGTCTCTCCCTCTCTCTCTGCTCCTTCCCAACTCGTGCTCTCTCTCAAAAATAAGTAAACATTAAAAAAAAATTTTTTTTTTAATCAACAACTCTTACATGGCCACACTGAGGATCTAACACAATCTAAATCTCCAAGACCTTCAACATCCCATGCCTTTGCAAAGCCCTGACCGTCTAGATTTTACTCCCCTCTTCCCACTACTAAAGTCTTCAATTTCCGCAAGCCTAATCCCAACACTGTCGATGTTCTCCCCATCAGAAGCCCCACCTTTCATTTCTTCTCTGTTAGACTAGACACCACAGTAGAGCACAGCAGCCCCCATCCATCCCAGAGA
Organism: Felis catus; assembly: GCF_018350175.1. Taxonomy (NCBI): domain Eukaryota; kingdom Metazoa; phylum Chordata; class Mammalia; order Carnivora; family Felidae; genus Felis; species Felis catus. The sequence goes on along the minus strand of NC_058368.1, from coordinate 213,442,340 downwards.
CTCGGCACCCTTGTCCCAGCTAATCCTGGATCCTTCCTTCCACTAGCCAGCTTGTTGGTTCCTACATTCCTCTTCCTAGAGGAAATCCCACAACCATGTAGAATAATGCTGCTATAAATCCATGATTTCCAGCGATACCTGGAGACTCCCCAGCTACTCAGCCATTGTTTCCTTGTCGGTTTTTCTCTTTATAACGACTACTATTCCTCATTTTTCTCAAAACTGCTACCCACCTCCCGCTACCACCCCACCCACCCCCGTGGCCCCATGCTTGGATGACCTGGGATCCTGCTTCACAGAGTAAAATAAAAAGCATCAGTTTACTTAGTCTCTTTTGATTTTAAGATGCAGACACCAACCTAGAGTAGCACAAGAAAGATGATGGCATGTCATAGAAATGTAAAAATGGGACTTGGCATATGACCGGGCCTCTGAGACTGAACGATGGGGTTCATGGGTGTTCACTCAGTGCCCTCCACTGGTAAGACTCCCCTGTTATTTGGGGCACCTGGGTGGCTCAGTCGGCTGAGCATCAGACTCTTGGTTTCAGCTTAGGTCATGATCTCACAGTTTGTGGGATCAAGCCCCACATTGGGCTCTGGGGTGACAGCACTGAGCCTGCTTGGGATTCTGTCTCCACCCCCCGCCCCCCGCCCTTCCCCTGCTCGTGTGCTCTCTCAAAAATAAACATAGTACATAACCATCCTGCTATGTGTGGGTCTGTTTCTGCAGATCCACTTCTCCCTCTACCAGTCAGTGGCCTTATCACCAACTCTTCATACCTTTTCTTTATTAGAAACCTTATAGATGCTATTTTCTCATAACTTCGGCCTCTTATCACAGAATTTCTCTGGACATACCAGCTGCTGCCTGCCTGAATTTTTCCATATACACCCCAAAAGTCAGGTGCTGACTGGCTCACTCCTACTCAGGTAAAACTTCTGACAGAGAGTGTGCTTATTTGTTCATGTAACTCTTTTGTCTAAAGCCCAAACAAAAACACAAAGAGGGATGAATTTTAATACAGAAATAGCCCATTCTAGGAGTGCTGGAGAATGCATACCAGGTACAATACAATCTTAAGACCAAACTGAAGAGCAATGAAATGGGATACAATTCTCTTTAGCAAAAGAAGTATGAAACGAGAGTCCTGAAGAAGGCCACCTAAAGTCTTACCCTGGAGAAAGGGGATTGCAGGACAAAGTGGGCCCCAGAAAAAGGAGGAAGCACCCGGAATTGGAACCATTTACACTCCTCAGAATGGTAAGGAGGGTGAGGTTGAAGAGGGGGGATTGTTTTGATTTTTCCAGATACCTGGGTCAGCCTAGATAGGGCCAAGGAACAACACACAAGGAATGGTCTGATCTGAAGGGAGCCCCCGCCAGATAGGACCCTACCACAAAAAGGCTGAGCTAATTCAGTAAGGGTTTAGCTGCCACAGCTCACCCACCCCAGAAAGGCTCCAGCAGCAAGTGCCACTCCACACACCCCCTTCCCAATCCCCCCAAAGCAGCTATCTGAATGAAACAAGACTAAGATCGGCCACTACCCAGCTTTCTTCTCTCATCCTAAAGGATGAACCGAACACACTTAAACAGAGAGACCTACCAACCAACCCTGAGCAAACAGCAAGCTCGGACAGGACTCCCACTAAAAACAATTTGGTTCAGCAAAGGTCTTCCTCATGAAGACAGAACTGGGAAAGGTGGAGGGAGGACACTGAAACACAATATGCAAAAGGCAGATAAATATAATGGAAGGACCACCCTGGGTATCAGAAGATGATAAATTCAAACGGATTTGTATTCTCAATGTACTTAAAGAGAGTGTAACTTCTAAGAAACAAGATCAAAAAAGAAAGAAAATCAAGTGAGATTAATATGGATCTGGTGTAACCAAGAACAGAAACTAAGAGACCACTTTACCAAACTAAAAGACCTAGCAGATGCATCAAGTCAAATCAAACTGCAGAAACCTAAGTCAGTGACATTGAAGATGAACTTGAAAAATGCTTAAAATACAATGGAAATGCACAAAGGCTATCCATAAATAAAATAAAAATCCTGATGAAATGTTAGGTAGTAGAATCCAGTAATGCATTAAGGAAAATACTAAGCCTAAGTGATGTTAACTCCAAACATGACTGGTATGAATTTAAGAAATCTTTAAATGTAGTTCATTTTATTAGGACTAAAAATATATGTATAAAAATTATAAAAGACATCAATAAATATTTTTTAAAGTTTGCATCATACTGTATTTTTTTTATCATAAAGTGAATAGGAGGCTAAATTCAGAAACTATAAAACAAGAGACTCATAATTTAACCAGACTACATCCAAACTAAAAACAACTGGGGACTGTCCCAGCAGATTTAGGCAAGATGGCAGAACAGTGACATAGTGTTTTAATCTCCTTACCTCCCACCCATTCTCTGCTCCCTGCAGCTACCACCACACACACACACACGCACATGCACAACTAGTATAGATAAACAATGTACTACAACAAAACTAGGTTTGAAAGTACCCCCACAAATCCCAGAATATACAAATAGGGACAAACTACTAACAACAGCAAGATGCGTGCAAACAAGGCAGAGGAAGCACCAGGACATCTGACAGCCCTTGAAAACCCCACCGTCCCCACCATAATCAACGTAATCAATAAGGGAGCAGAACCAGATCTCAGAAAGTAATCTGCCGTAGCTCTTTCCACTACACCCAAACGGAAGAGGCAGGTGTAGAGAATAAATACAGTTAGAAAAGCTACCCTGACCCACATCCCTTGTAAAACAGCAGCAAAAGTAATTTCATGTAAAAACAGGCAACAGAAGATAATCTAAGTAAAATCCCATACAACATTATTATAAGAACAAAGAGCCTGAGGCGCAAATACAATCAATCCCTATAGACAACAACAAAGCACACCAGAAAGACATGCTCAGGAAACCAGTGAAAACTGTAACCGAATGCCTCAAAAAAAAATACATCAAGAAAACGGCATAAAATATAAGATAAACTGAAATTAGAAAAAAATTCAGAAATTGGTTATTATAATAAAACCAGTAAAAACAATTTCAGAAAAGACGAAAGTAGAATACGTAACATCTTAAGATAAAAAGGGTGAGAGGCTTAAAGATCAACGGTAATGAGAAAAAAGAGCCCAAGCAGAGCAGACAAATATAAGGAGCTGTAATAACAGTCCCCAAAGAAGAAAACCTAAACCAAGGGACAGAACAAACACTGAAAACTTTACTTTTCCTGAAACTTAGAATAAAAAAGATTTGACACTACACATTGAAGGAACGTACCGTGTACTTGGAAATACTGATCCAGGGGCACCTGGGTGGCTCAGTCGGTTGAGCGTCCAGCAGAGCTCACTGCTTATGGGTTTGAGCCCTGGCTCAGGCTCTGTGCTGACCACTCAGAGCCTGGAGCCTGCTTTGGATTCCGTATCTCCCTGTCTCTCTGCCCCTCCCTGGCTGGTGCTCTGTCTCTCTCTCTCGCTCTCAAAAATAATAAGCATTAAAAAATGTTTTTAAAAGGTAATACTGATCCAGAACAACCAACACCCAAACACAGTATGATAACATTATTGGGGGAAAAAAATCCTGTGGGCTCCAGGCAAAAAGAACAAGGTATTCATGAGGGAAAGAAAATCATATTACAATCAGACTTTGACAGTAATGCTTTATGCCAAAAAGAACACACTTAACACACAAAAAAAACCTCAAAATATGATCTAGAATGTTATCCAGACAAACCGACCTTCAAATAAAAAGGCTGCGGATAACCTGTCACCAGAATACCAACACTCAGGGACTATTATTCTCACAGGCCTTTCTGAAGAATCTAACAAATGAGCAAGACAACCAAAATGATAATAAGGAATGACATAAGGAATGGTAGTGAGCACTAAACATGTATTTACCTGAAGAGTTAAGACCAAAGAGTTAAAAGGGAGACTGTACTATATAACGACGATGTTCTTACAATGCAGATACAGCTCAAAGTGGAGCACTGACTTGTACACTCAAAAATGGTTAAAATGGTAAATTTTATGTTACCACAATAAAAAAGGAAAAAAAAGTAAGTACGTCATAAGTTTACAGTGATACTTCTCATTTAAATGTAGAACTACAAAGGTTTTGACTACCTTCTGTCTTAAAGCTATACTTTTAAGTTTTCCATATCAAGAATCCTGGTTCTCATCAAGGAAATTAATTATGATAAAAGAATGTTTATTTCTGTAAGTCCATAATACTTAACGAATCAGTCACCTTTAGAGAATGTTAGAGAACCAACTCTATTTTGAAACTCGGTAAACAAAAGGTAGAATTTAGGGGGCACAAGGATGGCTCAGTTGGTTGAGTGTCCAACTCCTGATTTCACCTCATGTCATTATCTCATAGTCATGAGATCAAACCCTGCACTGGGCTCAGTGCTGACAGTGTGAAGCCTGGTTGGAATTCTCTCCCTCTCTCTGCCTCCTTCCCACACACGCACTCTTTCTTCTCTCACAATAATAAACATTTGTTAAGAAGGTAGAATTGGGGCGCCTGGGTGGTGGCTCAGTCGGTTAAGCGTCCAACTTCAGCTCAGTTCGTGATCTCACAGCTCATTGAGTTCAAGCCCCACATTGGGGTCTGCTATCAGCACAGAGCCCGCTTCAGATCCTCTGTCCCGTTCTCTCTGCCCCTCTCCAGTTCGTTCTCTCTCAAAATAAACACACACACACACACACACACACAAAATAAAGACTTTATCCTACTTTTCCTCTATAAATACTAAGAGGTAATAGCAATGATACAGGTGAAGTCTTTTATAGATATTCTCTAGCTAATAAGCAAAGAAATGTAAGAATTAAAGTATCACCCCTCTGCAATCCCAATAAATCACTGATGTAATAAGAAATGACCAGTAAGGTTGTCAACGTCACAAAAGGAAAGAGATTAAGAGCTCCCTGATGGAAGAACAAACCACCACCTATGAAACAGTGTTGCCCAAAGAAACCTGAATCTGACAGCCTCTAGATCCAATTACCAATACCTGGCAAGTACAAAAGTCAGAAAAACACATTAAACTACACCATGTGGAAACAACCAGCAAAATCCAAACTTTGGAAAACTCTACAGGACAAGTGATCCAATTTCATCAGCAAATATCTTGCAAGGGAAAAAACAAGAGATAGATGTCAGGGGGAGACCTACATTTTAAGAGAAACCTGGGGTGGCTCAGTTGGTTGAGCATCCAACTTCAGCTCAGACCATGATTTCGCGGTTTGTTGAGTTTGAGCCCGCACTTCGGGCTCTGCTGCAGTCAGCCTGTCAGCACAAAGCCTGATTCAGATCCTCTGTCCTCCTTTCTCGGCCTCTCCCCCTCTTGTACTCTCCCAAAAATAAACATTTAAAAAAAAAAACACTTAAAAAAGGCCATCAAATGAAAGATGAAAGGGGCACCTGGGTGGCTCAGTTGGGTAATAAGCATCTGACTTTTGGTGTCCACTCAGGTCACCTCAAGGTTCATGGGTTCGAGCCCTGCATCAGGCGCACTGTCAGCATGGGGCCTGCTTGGGATTCTACCTCTCTGCCCCTCCCCCACTAGCACTCTCTCTCAGAATAAATAAGCTTAAAAAAAAAAAAAAGGAAAATGAAACCAAACAGAACAAAAGTATCAGAGATGCAATACTGGGTCAGAACAGTATTCTCAGGGATTAGGGAGACTCTAACTGGGAGGAAGCCTTGAACAGATTCTGGATAGCTGGCAACATTCTGTCTCCTGACCTGGGTGATGGCTGCAAGCATATTTGCCTTAAAATAATTCATTAGCGTATACATTTGCTTATGTGATTTTCCATGTGTATTTTAATCAATACATGTGATTTTTAGATGTTATATTTAACTGCACCCCCAAATTCATATGATATATACATATCCCAAATCTGAATACCAGGCAGATCTCTTTAAGAGGACAATTAAGGTCTGCACAGATTCCATGCTTGAGCACTGCACCATATACTTTTCCAAAGATTAAAAAACAAAAACAAAAAGCCTCACCATATACCAACTCCAAAGACTGGGAAAACCAACTGCATCACAGACACAGGGTTAATACACATAATATATGGAAAGTCCTGATGAAGCAATACAAAAAAAAGATCAATGCCCCTTTAAAAAAATGAAAACATGAACAAATTACTCATGGAGGGGGGAATACAAATTACCAATAAAGATAGTAAATGATAACCCCTGAATAAGAATAAAATAATTTGATCATTCTCCTCTATTAAGCTCGGTAAAGACCAGAATTGATGATACCCTCTACAGTACTGGCTAAGGTCTAAAGAAACCACCATTTACATTATTGGTGGAAATTAACATGAATCTTAGAAGTCAAACTGATTTTATCTTTACATTTTCAAGACCTACTGTTTGAGTAAATTCATTTCTATTATTCCTCCTACAGAAATCAACTATAAAGACATGGGGTGGCTCAGCTGGTTGAGGGTGCAACTCTTGATTTCTGCTTAGGTCATGATCCCAGGGTCATGAGACTGAGCCCCACGTCAGGCTCCATATGCAATGTAGAGCCTGCTTGAGATTCTCTCTCTTTCCCTCTCCCTCACCCACACTCTCTTTTTCTAAAATTAAATTTAAAAAGACTTTAAATAAATATAAAAACAGGAGAATAATCCAAATATTCATTAGTGGCAAAGTTATACAATGAAGCCAAAAATGCTTAAAAAGAATGTGTGCTTATTCTGAAAGCTCTCCACAACATAAATGGAAGAAGAATATTGCATATTCCCATTATGATGCTAGTGGAAATCACGGTACAGCACTGGTCTACCAAGAGTAAATTCTAACATTCAACTGAGAAAGTATGTGTATCACTTTAACTATGTTACCATCCATACCCCTCTGACAGTAGCCCACAAGGTTATGTACATTAACACTGCTGCCTTGCCAGTGCTATTAAAGAATACAGAAAATTTATGCAAAATTCATGAGAGCCAGTGATATCGTCCTGGGACTCAATGGGCTGCAATGAATAGGAAATTACTCAGGTTGTCAGTCATATTGATCTGGATGAAAGTAAAATGGAGCAACATTATCTGTAAATATATATAATGAGGAAAGACAAGATGGAGAAACCACAGAGCTGGAATTAAACTTCATAAATACCTCACACAGACTTGTGACTACTGATTTCCATGTTCTTGGGGCATGAGTGGCCACGACTCGTAGTCCTGCACCCTTGTCATCATCAGGCTGAATGTCATTATTTACTGGTCCTGTATTGCCACTGAACCAAACACCAGCCCCTTTCACTTTCCTTTGGGTGATGACCAAACTCAGATGTTATATTTAAAAAGAGTATTGTATTCATCTGTTCAGAAACGATAGGAAGAACTGAATGATGGAATGTGTCTGAGACCACTGGGTAATCCTGTTTCCGCAGATCAGCAGCTTTCTTGGCCACCTGACATCTGACAGTGTCTTTTTCCTCTAAGAACATAGAGAACTGGCCAACTTTTTCATCCACAAAAGACAATTTATGTTAAATTATACCAAGATATTAGAAGCAAGCAGGAATATCCTTCTATCACTGAATTCTGTACCACCATGAGAATTTTTGCATGCCTGCTCTTCTGCTTCTCTCGGTTAGAGAAAATCCGTCCCCTCCTAGTGCCAAAATAAGAAAGGAAAAATTGTAGTTGAATGCCACGACTATTACTCAATCACTCGGGATTAAAAGTTCAAACACTTACCAGGTAACCTGAGACTCAGCAAGGCATCCTCTCCAGGCTTGTCCTTCAATAAATGAAGATAGTAATCGGGCTTTGGGGAGCTCAAAACGAAGTACAGACTACTTTATCAGGCACAGAGTGTGCATTCACCAAGGCTTGTTGCTCCTTTCTGTTGGAGTCTTGTTCTAGATCAGGTTAGAGCACTGTTAAAGATCAGGTTAATTTAAGGAACACTCAACAACTAAACAATATGTGAAGAGTTCAAGAAGCAGCAGATTCTTTACACAATAGACTTTTATGGAAGTTTTGTTATATTCAAACCCACTGCCTGATTTTTAGATCCAAGCAGCATAAACCCATGGAAACACCGCTCCTACCACACAGCACAATTATTTCCATGGGTCCTATCATTTCTCCTTTAAAGAGGACTGTACACAGTAGCATTTTATAGGAGAAAAAGTTCTAGATAACATCCCCCCACCTCCAAATTGTACTCCTCTTTCTCGCCTCTGGCTATAAAATATGTACTGCAGTTGGGGCCACAAACAGGTGGCGGTGACTGGGCACTCAGCTCTGAAACCACTGACAGAGGTTCGGACAAGGCCCTTTTCCAGCCTTGCTTGAGAATATAGATGCTGGCGATGAGGTGAAGAATACTTTAGAAAAACATCCATGATCTCACTTCTAAAATCTTTGCAAGGAAAAAAACAGTACATTTTCACCTGAAAAGAAATCCCAGGATAGAATCAGTTATCGGTTCAGTATCCACTTTATAAGGGAAAAAAAAATTTAACAGTTTCCATACTTATTTACCACCAGTAGTGTCCGTTTTAGAGGTAAAAGAGGTTATTTCAAAGGATAGAAAATCTTTTTCCATGCATTAAAAAAAACAGAGCCTGGCAAACTACTACCAACGGCCAGCTGCCTGTTTTTGTGAACAGTTTTATTGGTACACAGCCTCATCCACTTATTTGTATTGCCTACAGCAACTTTCATTCGAGAGTTGAGTAGTTGTGACATTACAAATGGCTCACAAAACCTAAATATTTACTATCCAGTCCTACAGGAAGAAGTTTGCCAGCCCCTGCACCAAAATATTACCACACTAGGGGTGCCTGTGTGGCTCAGTCGCTGGAGCGTCAGACTCTTGGTTTTGGCTCAGGTCATGAACTCATGGTCACGAACTCATGTGGGTTCAAGCCCCACGTCAGGCCCTGCGCGGACAGTGCAGAGCCTGCTTGGGATTCTCTCTCTCTGCCCCTCCCCCACTCATGCTGTCTCTGTCTCTCAAAATAAATAAATAAATAAATAAACTTAAAAGAAAAAAAAAAGTATTACCACACTCAACTAAGGCTAAGTAAAAATTAGAAAGAAAACTATGGTAGAATACAAAAATACAAATGACATGCTTGCTCTGATTCAGGCACTTTCAAGATCATAGTTTATTTATTACTTCAGATAAAAAGATAGTATACATATTAGGGAATCCCTTAAAATTCAACTCTACAGTTATACACCATCTAGTACTTTTGCATTGAATGTTAACCAAAAAAATCTCTAAACACCTGAAAGCCCCACTATTAACATGAACTATGGTAATAAAAAATTTGACATTTAATTTGTTCAATATATAGTATTTACATTATGAAACCAATGCTGATACCATAAACAGTGATAAAGAAATAGTAAAAATAAACTTTAAAAAGCAAAGGTTTATATCCTTACAATGTGCTAATTATCATAATTGTATATAAAAATTAAAACATAGCAGAGCTTTCTGTTACAAAATTCTTAATCATCTGAGTTGTAGTCATTACTTGCTAACAATTTACATGCAATATCTGCTAAAAGTGACATTTGATTTGTTTTCCCCCAAAAAAGTATGAGTAGATAAATGACATTTAAGAGCAGACATTAATTTACCTGTGGACAGAAAAAGAAAAAACTGTACTCAAGATTAGTACTGGTCACAAGCCTCTTCCCTATAGAAACGATAGAAACATTTAAGACCAAAAATAATTCCAAAAGGAGATGCATAGGCAAAGGGTGCCATGAATGGCACAGCTCAGAAAGTCTTGGGACCAATCAGACACATCTTTTCTCTTTCCTTCAATGATGAGAGGTCTATTTTGCCATCAAATAATACGGACTGAAGCAAGTGAGGGGCACCAGGTGTACAACGAGTAAAATCTTGCAAAATACTAAGATGGAGGCAGGAGTGGCCAGAAGGGGCAATTTATATAGAATTCAAACTATATACAGCATATGTGGAATGCGGCCCACCCCGATCCGGCTTTGTGAAACAACTGGACCTTTAGGATTTAACAGTTAAAATTACAACAAGTGTAATAATACAATAGATTTACAAGGGAAACAAAATCCAAGGGGCATTTTATATTATTTACTGTGTTGTTTCAATTTAAAAATAATTTTGCTAAGTATACATCTCAACTGAGGTCTATGTATAAAATGTCCTAATAGATACAGATATTTACCTTTGGTGAGTTAAAGGCCTTTTTGTGACTTCCGTCTGAATCGTAGGCAGAATGCTAGGTGTACGTGCACACGTGGGAAAAACTCAAGTTGAGGTAATCCAAAAGATGTGCGTGTGAGGAGACTGGAGTCACTTTGAAAGTCAAAGCGTGCCAGAATCCCAAAACAGGTTAACAGTGAGGATGGCAACAAGGAATGGATTGCCAATATGGCAGTAAAACTTTTTTTGAAAACAGAAAGAGGAAGGCCTCTCGTACCAGCAGAATCCTGCATACATACAAAAAAGAAAAGCCACCCACCGTTTCATAAAACAAAAGCCAATTACAGTGTGGAAAGTACAAACTGCAGAGAACCAGAAGTCAATAGAAGAAAACCTACTGGTTTACATGAGAGAGAGAACTTCATTCTGAGCAGCTACTTGGTGAACGCTGCCACCACCGCCCACAGGACCTCGTTGGTGTTGGCCTTCAGACACTCCACTTCCGGATCTAAGTCGAGGAGCTGCCGTACTCTCTTGGTGGCTAAATCATACTGCTCGTCCAGAAGGGGAGCGAAAGCATTCTCCAGGACGTCGGAGGCGTGGGCTAGGTAAATGAGGGCCAGCAAGCGTTTGTCCATGCGGTGAGGGTCATTCACCCATTTGTCAAGAACAGCTTCCTGTACCTTCTTGATGAGGCGCTGCTTGATATTGTTGTTGGTGAGGGGATGTGTGGTCATGTCAAAGAGTAGGAAGTTCTGTTTCTCTGTTGTCAATACGCCCTTTTCCACCAGGTTTTTAGCTAATCGTTCCCGCACGTTTCTTAACTGATAATGCAATTTTAACGGATTCCATGTCTCACCTAAACAAAAGATTTCAGAAGTTAGAAATGACAGGTATTATACTGCTGACTTTATAAAGTGTACTACTAAAATAAACAATAAAATTTGATTTCCACCCCCTCTAAACAAATAAAAGAAAACTCAACTATTTTTCTTGTCAACTAAACCATGAACCCCTTGAGGGCCAGGCCTTTGGATTCTAAGCACCCGTCACGTTTTCAGGCACAACAGTTACTCAAAGGACCAAATTGAAAGCAGTCTTCAAACCAGGTACCCTAAGGTGCAAATGAGCTAAATACTAAATACATTCAGCCTCCCTCCAGCTGTTGTCAAAAAGCAACCAGAGCAAAATGTTTCTTTTCTATTTAGAAACACTAATGTGCAATAGAGACACAAAAGAAAAAAAGTTTCCTGATTAATATACTATTCCAGAAACTGCTACATAACAGCCTGCAAAGCTAGGAAAGCCTGTTTGGACAAGGCTGTTCTTTGATAACAAATTAATACAAAGCCAATTCTAGAAGGACAAAACACTTTCACCATTTTAATCCGGTCACCTATGCACATTTCCTTTCAAGACAGAAATATTTAAAATAAAACCAAACAATTTTCACGAAGATAATTTTTTTCTCTACAGAAAGACTAGAAGGAAATGTATCAAAATATTAACCTTAGTTGTCTTTGGGATAATGTGTGACAAATTTTCTTTTTTGTACTTTCTATATTTTCTGAATTATCTCTAAGGAACACACAACAATTTTTTTAATTTGAAAAAAATACTACAGCAATTTTCCAAACTGGGACGTGTTAAAGATCAACCACGGGCACTTTTGTTATATGAAAAAGCAGTAAGGTTGAAAAAATTGTTTTAATGTTTATTTATTTAGAGAGACAGAATCCTAAGCAGACTCCATGCTCAGCGTGGAACATGACGTGGGGCTCAATCCCACGACCATGCGATCATGACCTGAGCTGAAATCAAGAGCTGGATGCTTGACCAACTGAGCCATCTAGGCTCAAGGAACCCCCAGGGTGAAATTTTATAATACTGAGAGAAAACAAACTGTATTGTCTACTACAGGACCCACTAGCCACGTGGGACTATTAAATTTAAATACATAAAAAATTCAGTTCCTCAGTTGTACTAACCACGTTTCAAAATGTTCAATAGCCATGTATGGCTAATGTCTACTTACTGGACAGCAAAGAAACAGAACATTTCCATAATCACGGAGAGTTCTAGTGAAGAGTGTGATCTTAAAATATATTACTATTTAGTTGACCATAAGCAAAAGTATTTTATCATATGACTTAACAATAAAGAATATGGGGCTAGGATAGAGTAATCAGGCCTGGACTTCTACAATTAGACCCTTTGGCCTTCCATAAATAGAAACCTGGATAAAATATATGAAACCACTGTTTTCCAACACTAGTCAAAAGGCAGTCCAGAGCTGTGACCCTTGAGAGAAACCTAAGTGAGCCATACTATTGCCCAGGCTTACTATCCGATAACACGTCCCAGGGAGCAAAGCAGGACAGAAGACCTCAAACAGAGCACAGAAGTTTTAAAACAAGCAGAAAAAAATTTTAATTGAAAATTTAAATTAAACAAACTAGAAAGACAGAGATCAGAGTTCCAAGAAGGCAAGGCAGCTGAAATACAAAGGCAGAGTACTGGAAAAGAGAGAGCTATGCAGAACAAGAGCTCTAGAAACCTGTACAGTGTTCCTTTGAGTCTGGTTGAAAACAGAGTCACACAGGTTAAGATGAGAAACTCTGCAGGGGTAGGCAAAGAAAAATTAACCAAAAGCTGTAAGCTGAACAACTGTAAGTGTTCACATGGGGCTGGGGAAAATTTGCGTGCCAAGTAGCCTGAGTAGAAAGGTCTCACTGAACATCCAAGATATTCAGAAGGGACTCCAGAGGATCACACCTTAGTACTAGGCCTAAACTAGCCTTTGAGAAAAGGCTATTCTAGACCTGGCCCAATAAAGCTTAAAAACAAACTGATCCACAAGTAATTTAATTGCCTATCAAAACAAATTTCAACATTCTTTAAAAACAACAGAATCCGGCATTCAACATAGCATTCACAATGTCCAGCAATCAATAAAAATCACTAGACTTGCAAAAAGCAGGAAAATGTGATCCAAACGGGGGGGGGGGGGGGGGGGTGCGCGCGTTCAACAGAAACAGTGAACCAAATTAGACATGACCCAGAAATGACAGAGATGATGGGAATTCGCAGACAAGGACTTTCAAATGACAATTATAAATTTCTAAATAATTTAAAGGAAAACCTGAATGCAATGAAGAGAAAATAAGAGCTATTTTTTAAACGAATGATCTGGAAGTGACATTCTGAATTTATGATTCACTCTATAAAACTAGGGACTTGAAAAAAACCTGTCAAATAATGAAGGGCTGGTGCCATGAATTATTAAATTGAAGTCATCTCCTGCATTAAAAAAAATATATATATTCTTTTCCATAAAAACCCAAGCTTCCAAAAAAAGAAAAACAATCATTGCATTCAATTCCCTTGGTAACTTTGAAAAGGAAAAGAAAAAATATTTGGGGCCCTATTAGATTTTAAAACCTAATAGTATAAAAGAGAAATGTAATTAAATAATGAATTAAATTCTACTTATTTCAATTTCTAGTGTTAAAGAAACCCATACCTACATTCAATGTTAAGAAATTATTAAAAGTTACTTGATGAAGCATTACTGCCTAACAGTCGTACCAGGCGAGCTCTGGAGCCAGACTGGTTACATGTGAATTCCAACCTGGTCATTTACTAGCTGTGCAAACCTGGGCAAGGTTTCTTACCTTCTCCATTCCTGTTTCCTCAGCTGTAAAGTCAAGATAACAACTCTACCCACCTCATCAGGTTATTATGAGGATTAAATGAGTTAAAGACATATCCAGTTCTTAGAACAGAGCCTGGTAACAAGGCTAGTTATTATTTATTCATGCACAGAATCAACACTCTGAAATAATTTAATGTGTTCACAATGGCCTAAAAAAATATTAGGAACTAACAATACAAATGTAAGTAAGATATTTCCAATTCTGAAAAGTTTTTAAATCAAGTGAAGGAAATAGATTCATAATATAATTAACAAGCCTGGCAAGAATAAGATGCGTAGGACCATAAAAACAATATGAACAAGGAGCCTAGAGGGAGGAAGAAATTATTTGGGTTTGATGTAAGGGGCATTTCTAGGGAAGTTTCCGGGGGAAGAACTTTCAGGTTCAATCCTGAAATCCAGCAGGATTCTACATCCCATGAAACAAAGAAGAGCCTGCATTACAGGCAAAAGAAACAACAAAGTGGACAGGCAGTGACTACATGCAGAATATAATGAGCCCTGGAAAGGAGGAACACATCTTTCCAAAATGTTACGACTTTCATTTTTTAAATGTTGTACCAACCCACTGTCCTCCCCAACTAATGCCTGCCTGCTGTACCTTTCACCAGACAGATTGGGGTTTGTTTTCTAGTATCATCGGCATGTGGTAGCAGCCTAGGACACTAAGCTAGAATTGGCTAGGTTGTGTTTTCTGACCGTCAGAAATTTAAATAAACACAAAATAATCAATAGCAAATTTATGTAAAAGCCCATAAAAATTATAGTTCAACTTTAAAAGTAACTGTGTTTATAGTAACTGGTCAATTATCAAACAAGCACTTTTCCCTAGCAACTCATTAGTCAAATAGAAAGGTATTTATTCCATGCCCCCAGAGGGTATCTTGGCTATCTAGTTCCAAAAATGGCGGGGGGGGGGGGGGGGGGGGGGGGCAGAGGGGCAGGCGAAATCAAGATCATTCTGAGAAGCCCATAGTTAAACTTCTCTTTACAGATCTAAAAACGCAAAATCCCTCAAATGCTGCTTTACAATGATTTTCTTTTTCATTCTCATGAGAAATCAATGGGATTAGCAATTTACAACTCTGTGCTGAAGTCATACTGAGGTTTATCCTCACTGTATGCAAAATTAAATCTTATATATTACAACCAATGGAACAAGCAATGCTCATGAAGTTCGTGTGAGAAATTTCTCAATTCCAAAATATGCTAACTTACAATTTAGTGTTACTACTAAAAATGAGAAGAGTCTAAACACAGATTTACTTCAGATAAGGCATTCATTCCATTTATGATTGGACCTTCTTCTGGCTATAGTTTCTGCCTCAGAGAAGTAATAAAAAGGGACTCAGACATCATCTCCCTTTGCAGCAACTTCCTGGGAAGGGCAAATCTCTCATGCTCACTCCAATAAAAAGGTTATTCAGACCACCTCAGATATTTGAAAAACAGAAATCTCATGTGCAGAAGGCTGAAATAGTGCAGATAATATGCAGATGTTGTTTACTATTTTTTAAACTCCCCAAAAAAGTACAATAAAATAACTGAGTGGTGAAAGTGTCTTGGCATCCTGACATTTCTGCCATTTATTTTAAGAAATAATAATAAATTAAGCTAAATCCAAAGAACAAAGTCACCTCTGAGATTAGCATACTTAAGGCACCGGTATAAACTGGGATGGGAGGGTAGCTGGATGAGTGAATACACAATTAAGATTTCCACCTAATTTAAAATGTATAGAATGTATTTGTAGTTCACTTTTTTGTAAAGGAAACTGTGAGAAGTCTATGCAGAGAACACACGGTTCTTTATGTCCACTGCCCAAAAATTACTTCAGTGAAAATGACACACTGACAGGTACCTTAATAATTTTGCTGCAAAAAACTTCTATATTCCTTGACTTGTGTTGCAAAACCAAAAGCAGCTTTGTTCATACATCTGGCAGTCTAGTGACGCCTTGTGATCAAACCGGTCAACTACAAGTCTTAAGATTTCACAAAGTCTAAAGCATATTAACAACACTAAGCAGTATTTGCCTCAAACATACGTATATTTGTTAACTTTTAAATTAATGAGATATGTATTGTTTGAAACAATTGGCAGTTTTAGCATGTATAAATGTACAGTGTAAATAATAATATAACGAACACTTGGGGCCTCCTACCCCGGGGAAGTCAGGCCCTACTGTGCACTTAAGGTCACCAACCACCAGACCAGCTCCATCTAACCCCTCTGAACAAGAGCACTTCCTTCCTTCTGTCTCATTCTTACCCTTTAAAGACCTAATCCAAGTTTTGCTTCCTCCTCCAAGTACCAAAGATCCCCACAATTTCTCTTCTTTGAGCGACTGTACTTTCAGAGAACCATATTGTTAAACCTTAATCAGTTATCGAATTATTACAAATACGCAAGTGTTTCCCAAATGGATTTTAAGATTCTTCAAGCACTTCCTTGATCACAGCACCTGTCAGTATAGCGATAAAAACTGGTATTTGCCACCACTCATTACCTGGAAGCAACTTAAAATTTTAAGAATTTAAAATTCAACAAATGAACATTTAAAAATGGTCAAAATGGTAAGTGTTATGTTGTGTATGTTTTACCATAATAAAAAATATGCTTTTTAAACAAAATCAGCAAGGTACTAACAGTACCTTCCTGGGGCAGAAAACAGATGCTTTCTTCTTTTAAAAGAAATTTACTTTTTTCTCCTCTCATTCTGGATTCTCTCCTTTTAAGCTGAAATTACAGGTCATTTCCTAATATGTCCGAAACACATAACTAAGATGCTACAGGTGATATTCTAGCATTTACAGCCACTCTAAACTTCAGAGGGTACTGCTTTTTTTTTTAATTGCCCTAAGTATTAGCCTCACAGTTTATCCAAATTCCTAATTCAAATGGACACTCTGAATTCCCAACCCAAATGGACACTCAGAATCATTTGCTGAGAATGAAGCGGCCTGTGGCTGACTCACAGCATGAGTGATAAGTCCTCAGGCTTCTGGGGCTTTGGGGTTGCTTGTTTCCGGAGCTTAGCCTAGCCTAGCCTACCCAGTACCAGGTAGCATGAGATAATTTTGAAAACTATTTTGTTTCACAAAATCTTAAGTGTATTTAAATACTTCGGAGAGGGGCGCCTGGGTGGCGCAGTCGGTTAAGCGTCCGACTTCAGCCAGGTCACGATCTTGCGGTCCGGGAGTTCGAGCCCCGCGTCAGGCTCTGGGCTGATGGCTCGGAGCCTGGAGCCTGTTTCCGATTCTGTGTCTCCCTCTCTCTCTGCCCCTCCCCCGTTCATGCTCTGTCTCTCTCTGTCCCAAAAATAAATAAAAAACGTTGAAAAAAAATTTTTTTTTAAAAATAAATAAATACTTCGGAGAAAGTTTTAAAGACTTCTGCCATCTCTTCATTCTCTTCCATCAGGGGAGAACGGTGCAAGAGAACAGCCCAACTTGATTCAATCAGCACTGATATTGAGCAGTGACAAGTTACTTTCATAAAATGTTACGAAAGAGGTAAATTTAAGATGTAGCCACGTTACATGTTGAGATTCACTCTCCCAGCATGCCATACTTGCATTCCCTACTCCTTGCATGCTTACTTGCATGACAGACATGTATATTGTCAAAGGAAATTTAGTTGTGTAAGACAAGTTAGTAAACCAAATGCCGATGTGCCATTAGCACGTATAAGTTTATATGAAGAGACTGTTGGTAATGGAGGGGTCTGAAAACATCTCCATGGTGCTAAGTGGCACCAAAGTGGGTATCAGTAACGTTAAGACAAGACCCAACTACATTCCATACTCTGACTTACCTGCCAAAAAAAATTAACTTTGAAAAACCCTGTTTTTCGTCAGTGGAGAACTTAACTACAAATTCTAATCTGCGCCACCAGAAGTGGTAATGCACCAACAGCAGCAGCACAATCATGAGCATGACACAAAGACTGCTTAGGCCAGTGATCTCCTGAATGATCCATCAAGGTGCAGTTAGAAATTATCAGCACTTCTATTTTTACCTGAAAAAAATATTTGCTAATACTGAATATCTAGAGTTAACGTTAATGCCCTCATTGAGTCTCTGTCAATGGCCATATGTCATCAACAGGCATAAGTGGAAGGCTAACCCAAAGAGGACTGACAACATGCTGGGCAATGTGACATACAGTACTGGTACATGCTAAGCAAGAATCTAGTTTTAATCAAACCCTGATCAAATGGGCAATTTTTTTTTCATTTTTTTTTTAACGTTTATTTATTTTTGAGAGGGAGAAAGAGACAGAGCGTGAGCAGGGGAGGGGCAGACAGAGGAGACACAGAATCCAAAGCAGGCTCCAGGCTCTGAGCTGTCAGCACAGAGCCCGACACGGGGCTCGAACTCACGAACTGTAACATCATGACCTGAGCCAAAGCCGGACGCCTAACCAACTGAGCCGCCCAGGTGCCCCAAATGGGGAAAATTTCTCTTACTCAATGAAGTAGAAACCACCTTGATCAGAAGATCTACAAGAGGATGGCCAAAAGAAAAATGTTCGAAATTAATGAAAACAATCTTGTAAGTTTGCTTTCCATCAGTAAGAAGAAAGAATGAACACTGCCCTAAGCATAAAGTACCCACTGTTGTCCTATTAGCTAAGAATGGAGTATGTGTGTTCAATTTTTAAATACACACAAATGCAAAACTCAAAATCTTTTACTGAAAGAACACCTCATAATAGAATTATTCTTAGAAACTGTTTTGTAAGTGGGAAAAAGAAATTACTTGTAAGAAAAATGACACAATGTTAATTACCAATCTCACAACATCTAAATGTTTTTAAAAGTTAAAGAGCAGTGAGGCACCTGGGTGGCTCAATCAGTTAAGTGTCCAACTTCGGCTCAGGTCATGATCTCACGGTTCGTGGGTTCAAGCCCACGTCGGGCTCTGTGCTGACAGCTCAGAGCCTGGAGCCGGCTTTGGATTCTGTGTCTCCCACTCTCTCTGCTCCTCCCCCACTCACGCTCTGTCTCTCTCAAAAATAAATAAACATTAAAAAGAAAAACTTAAAGAATGGTGGAAGCTCTAAGGAAGAATATTCTGTTTTACTGAACATGTATCTGCTTGTTAAAGGGAGTGAAACTTTTAAAACTACTATTTTCCCCATTCAGTGACTAATAACTTTTAAGTCTGCCTAAATAATAAGCTTTTGGCTATTTTGTGTAAGTTATTCCCAAAAGGATTTTAAACTTTTGCAAAAATCTTTTTTTTTTTTTTTTTTTTTCTTAAGAGGCAGCAGGAACAGGAGAGAAGGGCAGAGGGAGAGGGAAAGACTCTCAAGCAAGCTCCATACTCAGCAAGTAGCTCGGCTGCAGGGCTCAATCTCAAGACTCTGGGATCATGCCCTGAGCTGAAATGAAGAGTCAGATGCTCAACCAACTGACCCACCCAGGTGCCCCTTTTTACAAAAATCTTTTAAACAGAATTCAGCTTTTAGTTTATACACAAAAGCTTACCACTAAGTAATTCAATCCAGTTCTGGACCGTTTCTGGAGGTTGCGTCTCCTTAACGTGCTTTAGAGCTTCATCAAGAAGAACATCCCCCGTTGGAGCATCTGACTTACAGATCACCTAAAATGTAAGCAATAGGAATGAAATGATCACGAATTCTTTTTTCTGACTTCATCTCTTTAAATGAAAAACTTAATTATGCAAAAACTTCTTGAAGTTCTTCACACAGTGTGAACGTTCAGATTTCAAATTAATTCTCTATTCAGAAATCCAACGTTGAACCTAACCAGATTAGCCACAATCATGAATGAAAATAAAGTGTGCAAGAATTAGTAAAGACAAATGCCAGAACAGTTGACACTAATTCTTTTCATTGCTAAACCTTAGGCTATTTAATCAAGAAATTCATTTTTTAAACATTTATTAGTTATAGAAATAAACTCAATTATATATAAAAATTCAGTATATGATATATGTGGCATTTTACAGCAGTGGAGAAATGAATTTTTCAATGTTACTGAAACAAATGGCTAGCCAATTAGGAGTAAAAATTAAGTAAGACTTGGCTCCTCAAGAGCTTATGCCACAATAAAAGATAAAAATTTTAAATATGAAATATAATTTGGCAGGTGAGAAAGTTTTTTTTTCAAAATTGTGACAACTAGGGGCGCCTGGGTGGCTCAGTCGGTTAAGCGTCCGACTTCGGCTCAGGTCATGATCTCACGGTTCGTTGAGTTCGAGCCCCATGTCGGGCTCTGTGCTGACAGCTCAGAGCCTGGAGCCTGTTTCAGATTCTGTGTCTCCCTCTCTCTCTCTGACCCTCCCCCATTCATGCCCTGTCTCTGTCTCAAAAGTAAATAAACGTTAAAAAAAAAAATTTTTTTTTAAAAATTGTGACAACTAGCAGAACCTTGAATATACCGATAGGTTTGGTAACACAATTGTTACACTACAAAACTTTAAAAAAAAAAATTTTTTTTAACGTTTATTTATTTTTGAGACAGAGAGAGACAGAGCATGAATGGGGGAGGGTCAGAGAGAGAGGGAGACACAGAATCTGAAACAGGCTCCAGGCTCTGAGCAGTCAGCACAGAGCCGGACGCGGGGCTCGAACTCATGGACCATGAGATCGTGACCTGAGCCAAAGTCGGACGCCCAACTGATTGAGCCACCCAGGTGCCCCACTACAAAACTTTTTAAAGTTAAGATGGTTATAGACTCACTCCATCTAAAAGTGGAAAAAGACAAGACTGGGGAACAAGAAGAAAATGCTATTTACTGCTTTGGCCAAGCATTAGATTTCTGCAGCCTTCACGGAGTTCTTGGCTAAGAAACAAATTTCTGGTTGAAATTCTCTATAATCAAATTGTAATCTGCTATATTACTTATGTTACCTTTATTAAAACATTACAAAATCTAACTATTATTTTGTAAATGCAGCAGTCTTCCTTAAACTTATCCTCAACAATTGTCCTTACCTTTCTGTTCGATCTTCTGAAAAGTTAAAAAAAATATATGAGATCTCTGTTTCTGAGACAGCATGACCCAACAGAAATATAATTAGAACAAATGTAAGCCACAAATTTTTTTAAACTTTTGTAATTATTTTAAAAAAGAAAGACACAGGTGAAATTAATTTTAATGTATTTGCTTTAACCCACCATAGCCAAAATATTGACATGTAACAAATATTTTTAAATTGAGATATTTTACATTCTTTTCCATAGTAAGTCTTCCCAACTCCAGTGTGTTATTTACAACATGCCCCAGATGCACTAGCCACATTTCAAGTGTTTGGTTCACAGACACCATCACTGTAGCTAGGGGCTACAGTGTTGGCAGATACGGAACATTTTCCATCATCACAGAAAGTTTCGCTGGACAGTGCTATTCTGGACCATGCTTTTAGTTAAGGGGTCAAAGAGAAGAAAAAAGGAGAACCCTGGGAGAAAAAGTTGTATCTTTATACACTGTAGTCTTGCCACCACTTCTTACTTCCCACTTGCTCCTTAAATCCACTGCAATCACCTCATGCCCACCTTCTGAGATGGGTCTTCTATCAGGTCACAATAACCTGGGTGTAGGTGGGGCTTTTTTCTTATGAAATTCTCTCACAGATAGATTACTCTTCTCTATCACCTCTGTAATTATGCTACTCTACTTAATCTAATAATCTTTCACTTGTATTAAGCTTCCTAACTAGCCTCCCCAAACTATTTATAGCCCTTTTCAATCCATTCTCCTGATTTCAATTTTTTTAATTTATTTAAATCCAAGTTATTTTACATATAGTGTAATGATTTTGAGAGTAGTGATTGATCACTTAATTTATCATATGTAACACTCAGTGCTGATCCCAACAAGTACCCTCCTTAAAGATGCTCATCACCCATTTAACCCATACCCCCTCAATGACCTTTCTAAAAGGCAAATCTTAGCTCAACAGTTTCTGCCTAAAAGTCTTCAATGTGTAGAGTAAATTCCAAACCCCTTATCAAATTTCAGCAATGTGTGGACCACTAGTAAATATGCTCTCCCCACACCTTTAATTTCTATTTAGTGTATTTCTCCTTAGAGGAGAGCCTCATTCTTAAATATGAACAGATAACCAAGGATAACAAGATACTAAAATAAAACCTTCAACATGGAAGAGACCAAAAGACAGAAAATAAGAACTCTGAAGAAACAAAATAAATTTTCAAAACAGCCGTAATATCCTTAGAGATTTAAAGGAAGATATTACATCCCTAAAATAAGAAGGTGTGATTAAAAGACAAAACAAAGCGGGGGCGCCTGGGTGGCGCAGTCGGTTAAGCGTCCGACTTCAGCCAGGTCACGATCTCGCGGTCCGGGAGTTCGAGCCCGCGTCGGGCTCTGGGCTGATGGCTCAGAGCCTGGAGCCTGTTTCCGATTCTGTGTCTCCCTCTCTCTCTGCCCCTCCCCCGTCCATGCTCTGTCTCTCTCTGTCCCAAAAATAAATAAAGGTTGAAAAAAACAAGAAAAAAAAAGACAAAACAAAGCAAAAAACAAAAATAAAACACACGAAAACAAGAAAAGGTCCCTGGAAATCAAAAACATGAGAGCCACAATAAAAAACTCAACAGAGGATTAAAAGGTAAAGGAGCCAAGAGAATGCCAATTATACCTCAATAAAGCTAGGAAATTAAGAAACAGAAAGAAAAAAGACTAGTCAAGAGGTCCACATCAAACTTATAGAGGTCTAGAAAATGGAGCACAGAAGATACAAAAATAGAAGAAAATTTTCTAAAACCAAAACTAAACACTTCTACCACGAAAGAGCTCATGCATAATGATTTTCAATATACGTGCTGTCACAGTGAGCACAGCATAATGAATTTTAAAAGACCCACATCAAGGGACAGCGTACAATTTCAGAACACCAGGGAAAAACAAAAGATCTGAAACACTTCCAGACTGGAAAACAAGTATCACACAATGAATGAAAACCAGAAGGGCACCAGACCTTAACAGCAACTGTGCATACCAGAGGACAATGGGGAAATGACTTCAAAATTCTGTGGGAAAGTAACTTAAATGCAACATTCTATTCCCAAACCGTCAAATAAAAATGAGGTAAAGAAATTTTCAGGAATGCAAAGTCTCAAAACATTTCCTCCCTCCAGGATAGAAAAACAAAAAATACTAGATCCAGAAAACAGGGGGTTGAAAGCAGTAAAATATGACAGGAAGTTCCAGTAGCACCAAATCATAACCAGTCCAAACCAATGTACTTGAACATTTGAAAATTAATAATGCTAAATTTTTTCCAAGGGAGCATGTGAGAAAAAAGAGATAGCTACATAGAAAAAATTATTTTTTAATTTTTTTAACGTTTATTTTTAAGAGAGACACAGAGAGAAAGAGGGGTAGAGGCAGAGAGAGGGAGACACAGAATCCGAAGGAGGCTCCAGGCTCTGAGCTCGAACTCACGAACCCTAAGATCATGACCTGAGCTAAGCAGGACACTAAACCGACTGAGCCAACCAGAAGCTCCAAAAAGATTTTTTTAAAAGAAAATTATGAAAACTCTTAAGAAAAAAAAAAAATGAAAGGAGAATATAGGATCTGACATAACTCTGCAGGCAATAGTAACATAATTATAATACTATAAAGTAATTGTTATGGTTTTGCTCAAAATTACAACATAACCCTATTAGGAAAACTGGGGGTAGAGATAAGTAGTATGTGAGAGAGCCAAATATTCACCTTTTCTTTTCTTTTTTCCTTTTTTCCATCTTTCTTAATAGAAAGTAAACAGCATTTCAAAGTGACTAACCAAGAGATGGCAGGGGCCCCTGGCTGGCTCAGGCAGACAGCATGTGACTATTTATCTTGGGGTTGTGAGTTCGAGCTCCATGTTGGGTGTAAAGATTACTTAAAAATAAAATCTTAAAAAAGAGAGAGAGAGAGAGAGATGGCAGTATAAACTCATTAGCAATATGGAGAAAAATGCCAAAAGAAGTAACTAAGAGAACAGCAAGTTAAATAGTGGTCTCCAAGAGGTGTTCATGGCCTAACCCTTGGAACCCTTTACTTTTCAGCAAAATCCCTGTAGATAAGATTAAGTTAAATTAGATCTGGAGACGGTCTGGATTATCCAGGATTAATTAGATCAGGATTATCTAGGAATGAAAGCATCCTTATAAAAAACATACAATGCAATGAAAGCGTCCTTATAAAAAACACACAAAGGAGAGACACAGAGGAGAAAGGAGTGTAAAGACAGAGCACAGAGATGCAGTCAAAAGTCAAGGAAACCCTGGAGCCAGCAGAAGCCAGAATTAAGACACAGTATCCTTCTTGAAGCCTTCTATGAGAGCATAGCATATGCTGGCCTCCAGAACTGAGAGAATAAGGATCAGTTGTTTTAAGCCATCAAGTTTGTTATAATCTGTTAAGGAGACCCTGCAAAACTAATACAAGGACTAAGAAGGACTGCCTCTCAGGAGCAGGACTAAGGAGTGGGTAAAGGTGAATAGAAGATTGTTATTTTTTGTTGTAACTTTTACAATTTGATTTTATAACTATTAATATGTATTACTTTAATAAAATCCATCATTATTTTTAGGTCAATAAATTAAATCATATGGAGTATTTTTCCAAAAAACACATCAACCACCTAGTTAAGGTCACACCAACAATGAACTGAAACAGAAAGCCCGTGAGGTAGGGAACATGTGTCTCTTGGCCTCCACTGTACTCCCAGGGTCGAGCAGTGTATGGTAGACTTAAGCACTAAGTCAATATTGGACAAATGAATAAACGAACAAAAGAGCAAATAATCTGCTGATAACCAACACAAAGCTAGCTCTTATTCCCACAAAAAGAACCAGTATCAAATCTTTTCATTTTAGGTCAGGGCTTCATAACATTAATGTCAAATTGTTTATAATTACTATAATCAACAGCAATCTATGTGTATGTTTTATTGATAGCTATAATGGCAAATTCTTAAAGTTTTCCTCCATAAATCTACGGTTACACAGTAAAACAGAATAAAATTTATATTCTGCTTTATGATACAGTTCTCTAAAACAGTAATTTTAAAACCAATCTCAGGCCAGCTCATATAACTCTACTTTGCATGACTAAAAGTAGATTTAATTTTAAAATCCGATGAGGAATATGTTCTGCTATACAATGTTTACTTTGCATATAATTTTCAAGAACATATAAATGACTCTCTTTCCTATAGGATTATGGCATATCAATCAAAAAACATTCAGTTTTGATCTAAAACTATGTAGATTTCTTGAAGATGCTGTATTAAAGAAAAAACAGTTCTGGGCACCTGGCTGGCTCAGTCAGTTATGCATCTGACTTCGGCTCAGGTCATAATCTCAGAGTTCGTGAGTTCAAGCCTGGTGTTAGGCTCTGTGCTACAGCTCAGAGCCTGGAAGCCTGCTTTGGATTCTGTGACTCCCTTTCTCTGCCCCTTCCCCGCTATTTCTCTCCCTCTCTCTCTCTCCCTCATAAATAAGCATTAAAAAGCTAAAAAAAAAATTGAAAAGTTTTGAAAACATCATGCCCCCCAAGAAACACAATGACAGACTAGAAGAGAAACAGTTTTGAGTATTTCAGACTGAGGATGGAGTTAAGAATCCTAAAAACTAGCCAAAAATAACGATTTATACAGCCTATCACACTAGAGAAGGCAGAGATCTAAAAAGCACATATTCATATTCTGCTAAAAAGACCAACAGCCCATGGACAGTTAATTTGCACAATAACACCTTTGAGTTTTAAAACTAAATTATGTCAGGTCTTTCCAAATTATGGCTTTCAGAAGGAAAATGAAGTCTAGAGTCTTTCTGAATATGTGAGATGCAGTGGCCAGTGAGCCTGACAATGAATTACATGAGTCATTACGTACAAAGAACTAAGAAACCAAAAGTACAAAAAAGATATGGAAATACGACTTCCAATAAAGTCTTAACTTTAAAATCAACTTCCTAGTTAATTCTTTAAAGGTATTAGAAATTTTCACTTTTAGTCAGCACAAACTCTTTAACAAGGATGTTATTTAGCACTCCTCTTACCTTTCTTGTTAACAGACTTTTACGTCTCATTCCACAAGCCTCTAGTTGTAACCTTCCTCTCAGTGCTAATTCAATTAACATACAGCCACGTAATCCAGATGATATACAGTCATTCCAAAATGATGTGTAACCCTAGTTTAAAAAAAACAAAAAGAAAAGAAAAGAGCTAATTTATTTTGAATTCAGATTCAAAAACAAATATTTTTAGGCAAAGTTATTTTTGGTACCTTTTACCTTTATCTTTTCATTATTATAATTTTAAATAAAATACTAAAAACTTACAATTGTTATACATTACTAATCTAGAGTTTCAGGTGTTTATTGTCTTTTCACCACTAACCCTTACATGCAGTTAAACAAATAACTTTGGAAGTCAGAGGTTTAAAACTATGTCTCTCATTCTTCATTAAGTGTTTTCTAGGCTCTTTCAGATTACAAGGACCAGAGCTCACTCACGCAGTTAACTCCTGACTGTAGTTTATTATCAGTACATATGGGCAAGTTAAAAAGATCCGGAAAAACAATCTAGCCCAATGTAGCCTCAAAGAATATTGAAACATCATTCATTCTTTTTAGCATAAAAACACAAAGCTAATTGTTTAATGCTTATTTATTTTGAGGGGGGAGGGCCAGAAAGAGAGGGAGAGAGAATCCCAAGCAGACCCCACACTCAGCACACAGAGCCAGACATGGGGCTCAATCTCATGACAGCGTGGAAGTATCACGACCAGAGTAGATATCAAGAGTCAGACGCCTAACCAACTAAGCCACCCAGGCACCCCCACAAGATTAATTTTGAAAAAATATATTAGCAAATTTATGTGCTAGCCCATGCCTAAAGCTCTGAATAACAAACAGTAAGGCAATCAGATGCTCCAACAGAAATTTAAGGGCAACATGCGAGGTGGAAGAACCACCAGACAGAAGGAGACTGACAGACTATCTAGAGATCTGGGGATACTCATATCAACCAGACGAAGTCTGGGCACTATTTGAGAGCAAATAATTGGGAGTCCTCCAAAATATGAAGCTATGAACTTTGCCAACTACTAATCTAAAGCCCCCTACTCTGGGGACACCTAGATGGCTCAACAGATTACACATCGACTCTTAGATTTTGGCTCAGGTCCTGATCTCACAGTTCCTGAGACTGAGCCCCACTTAGGGCTCCATGCTGTGCGCTAACAGAACACAGCCTGCTTGGGATTCTCTCTTTCCCTATCTCTCTGCCCGCACCCCCCCCCCGCCCCCCGCTTACTTGCTTGCACGCACACTCTCTCTCAAAAAATAAAATAATAAAATAAAATAAAATAAAATAAAATAAAATAAAATAATAAAATAAAATAAAATAAAAAATAAAATAAAATAAAATAAAATAAAATAAAATAAAATAAAAAATTTTTTTTAAAATGTAAATAATAAAGTGCCTAACTCGGAGGAGAAAGGAGAACTTCTAAATGGTTCTCAGAACCTAGTAACATATAGTCTTGGTAGGAGGGAGAGCAGGCCAATGGATTCTCTGAGTAATAGAGGGTCTAGGATTAGGGAGGGACCTAGCCCTTTGATTCTGGCACTTGTTCAAGGTCAGTCTTGGTACTTTGCCAGGTCACAGTGATCAGCCTGTATACAGATGGTGACTGACCATCAAGGTCCATGAGATTCCACTATCAGCACAGGGACTTAAATTAGCCTAATAAACTACCACTCCTGAGGGAAAAGGCTTTGGGAAAGTGAGAATTTAGATTAAGAGAGCCACAAAAGAATAAACAAATTAGCAATTTAAAGAGGTCAATTTAAACTCTTTTTTTTTTTTTTAATTTAGTGTGTGTGGGGGGGGGGAGAGGGAGGAAGGGAGGGGGAGAGAGGGAGGGAGAGACAGAGGGAAGGAGAGATGGAAGGAGAGACAGAGGGAAGGAAGGAGGGAGGGAGGGAAGGAGAGAGGGAGGGAGGGAAGGAGAGAGGGAGGGAGGGAAGGAGAGAGGGAGGGAAGGAAGGAGAGAGGGAGGGAAGGAAGGGGAGAGAGGGAGGGAAGGAAGGGGAGAGAGGGAGGGAAGAAAGGAGGGGGGAGGAGGAGGGGAAGCAGAGAGAGGGGGAGGGAAGCAGAGAGAGAGAGGGAAGGGAAGGAGAGAGGGATGGAGAGGAGGAGGAGAGGGATGGAGAGGAGGAGGAGAGGGATGGAGAGGAGGAGGAGAGGGATGGAGAGGAGGAGGAGAGGGATGGAGAGGAGGAGGAGAGGGATGGAGAGGAGGAGGAGAGGGATGGAGAGGAGGAGGAGAGGGATGGAGAGGAGGAGGAGAGGGATGGAGAGGAGGAGGAGAGGGATGGAGAGGAGGAGGAGAGGGATGGAGAGGAGGAGGAGAGGGATGGAGAGGAGGAGGAGAGGGATGGAGAGGAGGAGGAGAGGGATGGAGAGGAGGAGGAGAGGGATGGAGAGGAGGAGGAGAGGGATGGAGAGGAGGAGGAGAGGGATGGAGAGGAGGAGGAGAGGGATGGAGAGGAGGAGGAGAGGGATGGAGAGGAGGAGGAGAGGGATGGAGAGGAGGAGGAGAGGGATGGAGAGGAGGAGGAGAGGGATGGAGAGGAGGAGGAGAGGGATGGAGAGGAGGAGGAGAGGGATGGAGAGGAGGAGGAGAGGGATGGAGAGGGATGGAGAGGGATGGAGAGGGATGGAGAGGAGGAGGAGAGGGATGGAGAGGAGGAGGAGAGGGATGGAGAGGAGGAGGAGAGGGATGGAGAGGAGGAGGAGAGGGATGGAGAGGGGAGGAGAGGGATGGAGAGGGATGGAGAGGGATGGAGAGGGATGGAGAGGGATGGAGAGGGATGGAGAGGGATGGAGAGGGATGGAGAGGGATGGAGAGGGATGGAGAGGGGGAGAGGGGGGAGAAGGGGAAAGGGGGAGAGGGGGAGAGGGGGGAGAAGGGGAAAGGGAGAGAGGGGGGGGGGGGGAGAGAGGGAAAGGGGAAAGGGGGGAGGAGGGATGGGGAGAGGGGGGAGAGAGGGGGAGAGAGGGGGAGAGAGGGGGAGAGAGGGGGAGAGAGGGGGAGAGGGAGGGAGAGGGAGGGAGAGGGGGAGAGAGGGGGAGAGAGGGGGAGAGAGGGGGAGAGGGGGAGAGAGGGGGAGAGAGGGGGAGAGAGGGGGAGAGAGGGGGAGGGAGGGAGGGAGAGGGAGGGAGAGGGGGAGAGGGGGAATGGGAAGAGGGGGGAGGGATGGAGAGAGGGAGAGAGGGAGAGAGGAAGAGAGGAAGAGAGGGAGAGAGGGGGGAGAGGGAGAGAGGGGGGGAGAGGGGGAACGAACCCCAAGCATGACCTGAGCTAAAACCAAGAATTGGATGCTTACCCAACTGAGCCACACAGGTACCTAGGCTAATTTAAATATGAGGCAGGGGAAGCAGAAATTGACTGAATTTGAGAGAATACTTTTAAACTTAATAAACAATAGGGGTCTGATTAAATTAATACTGCCATAGGTTTAGTGAAGTGGCTACTGAGATCAGTTAAGTTACAGAGGTTAGGTAATGCCCACAGCCTATGTACCCATGCCACCTAAAGCCCTGGGAAGCCTGGGAATGGATTCCACATGAAATCAAAGTTACAGATATCTGGCTTCTACTGACCTGGACACAGAGATGGAGCTCCCAGGTAAGCCTCTAGCAACTGCAAACAACAGAGTGCACCTCATGAAGCAATAATGGATGTGGACAGTACCACGCCCTGTCTGTCTACAAGTCTGGAAATTCCAGATGAACTGTACTGAGAAGCTCCCATTTGTTAGCTAAGGATGAAATTACGTCTCAATCTCAACTACTCCCAAGGTAACTGTGTATCCAGACCTTAGCCAACAGCAGACTTTAAAAACTTACATGAAGTGAACGGCTTTTAGGCATCACCAGTAGAAAACATACAATTAAAATCACATGGGAAAGTGGACTAATCAGCACAGACAGTTCTGTAGCAAAACATGATCAGGAATTAACCAAGTTGAGAGAGGGGAGGGAGAGGAGGAGTACTAAAAAATGCAAGATTAAATTTAAAATTTTGAATGGTGGGGCACCTGGGTGGCTCAGTTGGTAAAGTGTCCAACTCTTGGTTTCAGCTCAGCTCACGATCTCACGGTTTCGTGAGTTCAAGCCCTGCGTCAGACTCTGGAGCCTGCTTCAGATTCTGTGTCTCCCTCTCTCTCTGCTCCTCCCCTGCCCATACTCTGTCTCTCTCTCCAAAAATAAACACTAAAAAAATTTTTTTTTAATAAAAAATTAAAAACAGAATCTCTTTTTGTAACGATGTTAACTAAATCCATTTTGGTAAACATTTCACAATATTTGTAAAACAAACCACCATTCTATGCTCCTTAAACTTACACAACAATGTATGTCAATATTTCTCAGCACTCCTGCAGGGGCAGGGGGGTGGTTAGTATCTCTAAAATTGGGATGCATTTCAAATAAGATGGTATTTTAAAGGAAATGCCACATTACAGTTATTGAGCCTAAACCCATGGAAGAGAGAAGAGACATGTGGCATAGGCCCCACATGTCCACAGCGATGTAGTGATGTCAGTTACCTGGAGTACTTAAAACTTGGTACAAGACTGGATGACTGAAACCACATCCAGGCATGCCATCAGTCCACCTGACTTCTCAGTGGAAAAGATTTTTTACAAGGGCAGGTCAATAACCACTGCCTGAAAGATTCAGCCCTCAGACAAACCATTACTCCCTGAAACAATTGCAAGAACTGTAGTCTAGGTGGGATGCAAGACATGATGTGTTTGCCCCATAAAAATATACTGTTAAGCAGGGCAAGCCAGCCACAATAAAAGTAACAGTTAAAACAGGTGAGGAAGACCCAGCAATATAAAGCAGTTTATGATTTGGCTCAAAAGGCACAACTACCTACATTTGTAGCCACGTTTTAAGAGGGTAAAGAGGGGCGCCTGGGTGGCGCAGTCGGTTAAGCATCCGACTTCAGCCAGGTCACGATCTCGCGGTCCGGGAGTTCGAGCCCCGCGTCAGGCTCTGGGCTGATGGCTCGGAGCCTGGAGCCTGTTTCTGATTCTGTGTCTCCCTCTCTCTCTGTCCCTACCCCGTTCATGCTCTGTCTCTCTCTGTCCCAAAAATAAATAAACGTTGAAAAAAAAAAATTTAAAAAAAAAAAAAAAAAAAAAAAAGAGGGTAAAGAAGTCCCAGTTATGATTTTGTACCCAGTGACACCACACAGCTCTCAGATCCCTAAATGGGTTTGAGATTCTACCACCAGCAATGGAGGAGTATCTTCACGCCCTCGGTTGGTCCAAGGATAGGTACTCAACATTCAGGGTCACACTGAGAGAAGACCACTGGCCAGACAATCAACTTACTGATGAAGCAGCGGCAGCTGCACTAGGAATACCAGTAGCCACAGGACCTTAAGGATGCCCCCCCCCCCCCCCCCCGTTCAATGTAGAAGAAACAACTGGAGGTTAGAAAACCACAGCAAACTACTCTGGGGCCCTACAAGTTATCAGTTCCAATATCCTAAAATACAAGAATGGGAGAGACAGAAATATTCCAAGCAGAGATAGGTCATAAGCTGTTCCCACAAAACCCAGAGAAACATGACTTCATTAGGTTCATGGGTCCAAAATAGGAGGGAACATACCAGAACAGAAAATGTATTAAGACCCTAACTAATATGGTCATATTGATGAACTAAAAAACCAACAACAGGCACATTTGAAGATTATACCATGTGCAGCTCACAAGGCCTCCAACAAAGAACAGAACACAAGAGACAAGAAATCCAAGGGTTCTGGAAACTAATTCAAAGCACCTCTACTTGCCTTTCACCATCTACTTTAGTAACAACAAATAATAACCAGATAAGGAGAAACTTTCCCAATGGGGTGCCAGCTAAATTAATTACAGAGTTGTACTTCAATCAATCTTTTGTTATTCAGAGTCCCCAGCATCACAGAGTCACTCAGTCAAATGGCCAAACTTTCAGGCAGATCTCATGAGATGGTTGTGGAACATAAACTGAAATATGAATTACCTTATCATATAGTATGCCATTCAGATGCAAGGCGGTAAGAACAATAAATATGTAATAACAAATGAGGCAGTGATCTCAGGGACATGCTCTACAGACACAATTCCCTTGATGGGCAGTTCCAAGGTCTAAGTTTAGGGGACAGAGTCTACAGAAAGCCCAATGCTGCTACACATCTAAGCAACAACCTCCAACACAGCTTATTCTCAGTGATAATACTTATTTGTATCTCTATTTGCCTGAGTGCGTCAGGTGGCTCAACCTGAGTGGGGGAAAGGGTGTTGTTTTACTGGGTCCCTAAAAATGCAAACACTGGGCTCTCACCATTCAAGGTATAAGCTCCAGAAGTACTTAATGAGAAGCATTTTGCTGTTTAAGAATCAACTCAAGTAAAAGTAGAACTTCCCTATGACCCAGCAATTGCACTACTAGGTATTTATCCACGGGATACAGGTATGCTATTTCGAAGCGACACATGCACCCCCATGTTTATAGCAGCACTATCAACAATAGCCAAAGTATGGAAACAGCCCAAATGTCCATGGATGGATGAATGGATAAAGAAGATGTGGTATGTATGTATGTACATGTGTGTGTGTGTATGTGTACACATACACACACACACACACGCACACACAATCAGCAATCAAAAAGAATGAAATCTTGCCATTTGCAACTACGTGGATGGAACTAGAGGGTATTATGCTAAGCAAAATTAGTCAGAGAAAGACAAATATCATATGACTCCACCCATATGAGGACTTTAAGACACAGAACAGATGAACACAAGGGAAGGGAAGCAAAAATAATACAAAAACAGGGAGGGGGACAAACATAAGAGAC
Organism: Felis catus; assembly: GCF_018350175.1. Taxonomy (NCBI): domain Eukaryota; kingdom Metazoa; phylum Chordata; class Mammalia; order Carnivora; family Felidae; genus Felis; species Felis catus. The sequence continues at coordinate 213,409,482 of NC_058368.1, read as the reverse complement.
TCCTAAATATGGAGAACAGAGGGTTACTGAAGGGGTTGTGGGAGGGGGGATGGGCTGAATGGGTAAGGGGAATTAAGCAATCTACTACCGAAATCACTGCTGCACTATATGCTATTTTGGATGTAAATTTAAAAAAATAAAATTGAAATTAAAAAAGAGTCTCTTGTGGTTTGTTTCCCTCTCTTCTCTTCCCTCACCCCTTCCATATGTCCGTGTTTTATTAAATTCCACAAATGAGTGAAATCGTATGTATGGTATTTGTCTTTCTGACTTACTTCGCTTAGCACAATACATTATAGAACCATCCACATCATTGCAAATGGCAAGATGTCATTTTTTCTGATGGCTGAGCATTATTGCATTGTGTATGTATGTGTGTATGTTTGTGTGTGTATGTACGTCTATACACACACACACACAAACATACACACACAAAATCTTCTTTATCCATTCATCAGTCAATGTGGGCTCTCTCCATAGTTTGGCTCTTATTGATAATGCTGCTATAAATATTGGGGTGCTTGCACCCCTTCAAATCTGTATTTTTGTATCCTTTGGGTAATTACCTAATAATGCAACTGCCAGGTTGTAAGGTAGTTCTATGTTCAGTTTTTTGAGGCACCTCCATACTGTTCTCCAAAGTGGCTGCACCAGTTTGCACAAAGAATAGCAGCATCCTAACGACAGAACCAGTCCTATGTATTGGGCTGTATGCTGAATACCTGTGTCTCCTTATCTTAAGCTACTTTGAAGGGATTTTGTTCTAGTAAGCAAGTAATTTCTAGTAAGGCTAAAAAGAATTTAATAAATTCTGACATGTATCTGACCAAAGTCTCTAAACAAAGCAACTACAACTAAAAGATTTACACAGGCCAATAAATATTATGCATAGCTAAAAAACTCAAATCTGCATGCACTTAACATTTAATTGTTATTAGAAACCTACTCTGATTATGACTATAATTATGACTATAAGGGCAGCTGCATACTAGTAAACAAAAGGCAGTCCAATCCACCCACATTATCATTTGTAAGAGAGCAAATTAGGACTTATTAACCAAACGTCACTTACAATTTAACTGCCACATTCCAATTAATCTCATCTAATTAGAAGCAAATTAAATCCAATATCCCCAACCTTACGAAGGTAAAGAAAAAAACAAAACAAAACAAACAAAAAAACACGGACACTAAAAACAAAACCAAAATGGGGTGCCTGGGTGGCTCAGTCGGTTAAGTTTCCAACTCTTGGTTTCAGCTCAGGTCATGACCTCATGGTTTCATGAGTCTGAGCCCCACATCAGGCTCTGCTTGGGATTCTCTCTCTCCCTCTCTCTCTCTGGCCCTCCCCCACTTGTACTGTCTCTGTCTCTCAAAATAAATACATTTTTTAAAAATTAAACAACAACAACACACTAAGATACACATTAAAAAATATTTATATGGGGCACCTGGGTGGCTCTGTCAGTTAAGTGTCTGACTCTTCATTTCAGCTCAGGTCATGATCTCATGGTTCGTGAGATTGAGCCCCACACATCAGCGTGGAGCCTGCTTGTGATTCTCTTGCATCCTCTTGCTCTCTCTGCCCCTCACCTCACTCAAAAAAAAAAAAAAAGTATTTACACAAAAGGGGAGTCTAGGTGGCTCAGTCAGTTGAGCATCCAACTCTTCATTTCAGCTCAGGTCATGATCCCAGGGTCACTGGATTGAGCCCCCACGCTATAGATTTTCTCCCCCGCCTTCCCTCTCCCCTGCTCACACTCTCTGTAAAAAGTATACAACAGACAAATCCAAATTGAGGGACATTTTACAAAATAACTGGTTAAGAACTAAAGGAAATCAGATTTTAAGAATCATAGGAACAAGGGGCGCTGGGTGGCTCAGTTGGTTAAGCGGCCAACTTTAGCTCAGGTCATGATCTCGCAGTTCATGGGCTGGAAACCCGCATCAGGCTCTGTGCTGACAGCTCAGAGCCTGGAGCCTGCCTCAGGTTCTGTGTCTCCCTCTGTTTCTGTCCCTCCCCTGATGACACTTTGTCTCTCTCTCAAAAATGAAATGTTTAAAAAAAATTTTAAAGAATTAAAGGAATAACACAACGACTAATTAAGAAAGTTGATTCATCAAATACAGAATCTCAAGAGATGAGAATTTGAGTTAAAATTAATGACCTAAATGAAAAGTTCACAAGAAGAGTTCAACAGACTTGAAATGAAAGAAAATCAAGGAACCTGAATTTGAAGAACAGCAAGAGAAAAGAAGAAAATGAGGAATGTCAAATATACTTCAATTAAAAAGAGAGAGAGAGAGAGAGAAAGAAAATGAGGAAAGCCTCAGAGACTAAGGTCTTTTTTTTTTTTTTTTAATTTTTTCTTAATGTTTTTATTTATTTTTGAGACAGAGAGAGAGCATGAACAGGGAAGGGGCAGACAGAGAGGGAGACACAGAATCGGAAGCAGGCTCCAGGCTCTGAGCCATCAGCACAGAGCCCGATATGGGGCTCGAACTCACAGACTGTGAGATCATGACCTGAGCCGAAGTCGGACGCTCAACCGACTGAGCCACCCAGGCGCCCCAGAGACTAAGGTCTTTAAGACCTTAGGAGTAAAATAGGAGTAAAAGGAATCTCAAAAAGAGAGAAAGTAGAAAAAATAACAGCTGAAAATTTCCCAAACCAGGTAGAAAATAATTCATCTAAGATCTAGATGCTCAACAAACTCCAAACTGGATAAACACAAAGAGATCACCAAACATAGACATCATAGTCAAACTGTTGAGGGAAAAAAAAGTATCTTGAAGGCAGCAAGAAAAAAACAACTTATCACATATAAGGGAACAATGCAAATTACCAGTTAACTTCTCACTGCAATCACTGAAGACTGGAGACTAGAAGGCACTGAGATTTGAAGTGCCGAAAGAAAAGAAACTACCAACCAAGAATCTATACTGTGAGAGTGAGATGATTCATTTTCAGATATGCCAAATAAAAGCAGTGCTGTCTAGTTAACAATGGGTTAACTTTTAGAAGTATGTATGAACCACTCCCCGCTCCCCAAGCCCTTAGACACTTCACTTCCTGGTTCTTCTTCCCCCTCTCCTTTTCACAGGGTTATTTTCGCAGGATTTGCAATAAGCATGCTTCATAGAATAAAGGGAGGAGGGACTGAAAGTCTCTGCATTACCTCAGAGAATGTACATTTGTTCCAATCAGACTACTTTTTGGCCTTACATGGGCATAAGCAACATCCAGGTGAGGCTGTAACCTCTGTAGTACTCAGCCAATGAGGAAGCAGGAGAGGGACTTCATGCTAGGAGATAAATTGCCTGCTGGAACTGCCTGGAGTGTGCCCGTCCATCAGATACCCGCTCTTGGTTGATTAAACCCTTGCTCCACTGTGCTCCGAATCTCCACGTCCCTCCTTTGATTGGGTCAGTGGGCTTATTTCTCACACATACTCAGCAAAATTAACCTTCAAAAATGAATTTGAAACAAAGACATTCCTAGATAAAGGAAGAATGAATTTGTTGCTAGCGTATCAACCTCATAAGAAATTAACTAAAGGAAGTTCTGCTGCTGAAAGTATCATCAGATGGTATTTCAAATCCACATAAACAAAAGACAGATACAAAGGTACACTTTTAAAACTGTATTTTCGGGGCACCTAGGTGGCTCAGTCAGTTAGGCATCAGACTCTTGATTTCAGCTCAGGTCATGATCTCAGAATCACGGGATCAAGCCTCATGTCAGACTCCACGCGCTTGGGATTCTTCTTTCCTTCTCTCAAAATAAACAAACGCTTTTTAAAAAAGGATATTTTCTTTTTCCTTTTAAAACCTTATTTAAAAGCAAAGTCTTGCATAAAACTAAGTATAAAACATTGTTGTTGGGGTCATAACATAAATTTGTAATATTTCTGACAATGCAGGAAATAAAGGGGAGTAAATAAAGCTATACTGAAGCAAAGCTTCTATATTTTGCTGGAATTAAATAAGTATTAATTTGAAGAATGTGATAAAGATATATATTGTAATTTCTAAAGTAACTATTAAGAAAAAGACTCTAATATAGAAAAGAAAGAAGAAAAAAGGGAGGACATTTAGTTTAATTATAATTTTCTATTTAACACAAAAGAAGGCAGTACAGGAGGAACAGAGGAACAAAAGGGACATCTGACAGAAAACAAAGAGCATAGTGGCTGGTGTAAATCAAACTCTATCAATAATTATGTAATTGTGAATAGATTAAATACTCCAAAGATAAAAGCTTGCCAAGACTGGATAAAAGACCTAGCCATATGCTGCCTACAAAAGACAGTTTAGATTCAAAGACACAAATAGGTTTACAAGAGTGAAAAGAACATGCAAACACTAATCTAAAGAAAACTGGACCAGATATATTAACAAGACAAAGTAGACTTCAGATTAAATAAAGTTAATAGGAACATATAGGGGGCATTTTCATATGATAAAGAAGTATCAGGAAGATAGAACAATTATAAAGTAATACATACATACCTAACAGATGCAAAATACATGATGCAAAAACTGACCAGAAAGGAGAAACAATACAGTAACAGTAGCTGAAGATTACACTGACAATGATGGATAGAACTAGACAAAAAAAAAAACAACGAAGATACAAAACTGAACAGTACTATCAACCAAGCTGATTTAAATGGCATTGAGAAAACTCTCAAACAATAGTTTGAAACAACAGAACTGAAATCATATAAAGTATGTTTTACTCTAAGGGAATTAAATTAGAAATCAACAGAATGAAATCTGGAAAATCTCTATTTGGAAATTAATCTATGACTTCTAAATAATCCACTGTTCAAAGAAATCACCAAAGAAGTTAGGAAACATTTTGAACTGAATGAAAACAAAAACAAAATAATCAAAATCTATGAGATGCAGTGTTTAGAAAGAAATTTATCTCTGTTAAACATCTATATTGCAAAAGAAGAAAGGTCTCCTACTTTAAGAAACTAGAAAAACCAACTAAATCCAAATCAAAGAAAAGGAAGTAATAAAAATTAGTGCAGAAACCAATGAAATGCAAAGGGGCGGGGGGGGGGGGGGGGGGGGGAGGAAGAATCCATGAAGCCAAAAGTTATTTCTTTAAAAAAAAAAATTTCAAGGTTAAAACAGGGGCATGGAATAGAGGAATAAAGAGTAAAGAGATATACAAATTACCAAAGTCAAAAAAGTAACACAGGGACATCACTTCCAATCCTACAGAAATTTAAAGGATTATAAGAGAATACCATAAACAACTTTATGTCAATAAATCAGACAACTCAGACAAAATGTTCAAATTCCTGGAAAAACACAAATTACCAAAACCAACTGAAAAAGAAATAAAACTCAGAATAAACCCCTAACAAGAAACAGAATTAGGTAACAAAAATCTTTACACAAAGAGTGTCATTACGATGTATGAATAATCAGGCTGGACCAGATGCTGAGAAACCTCAATCCAGTCCCAGCCACAGGGAAAACTTTTTACAGGATTTGAAGCAGATCGTTTAATATTCTCTCTGTGCCAACATTTTCTCACCTAACATGAAAAAGACGTCAAGCATTCTACAAGGATGATTCTAACCAATTAAGAATTCCCTAAGGGGGTATGTGACTTAGGGCAAAACCAGATAAACAATCCTGTTAATTTCCAAAAAAGCATTTCCAAGTCAATCGTCAAGGGCATTTTACAAACTCCTTAACAGCATATAAAGAACTGTGTGAAGAATAAAGTTAAACGTTATCTCAGGATAGATAAGCATTTATGATGGGGTACATGAAAACTGGTATTTGGCACTGTTATATGGAGTCTAGATGAGGACAAAACAAATTTCCAGTTTTCATTTGACAAGGTGATCTTCTTAAAAGTCAAACTGGTAAGAAATTTTGGGACTATCTTGGCACACTATTAACAGTTACAGAGGCACAGCAAGTGTGTACTACATTTAGATTTTAAGAATCCAAATTAGACTCTCAGGATGATAGGTTGTGGAGTACACAGAATCTAAAGATCACCACTGTTTCCTAAAAACCACACATCCCAGTACATTAAGGTAATTAATGAGGCCTACAGAAAGCAGCTTATCATCAAAAAGAATATGGGCTAAAAAGCCAAAAAATAAAATAGGTTTCAAAAAAATAAGTCATCCTATCCTTGTACAGAAGCAGAAGCAGCCTCTAGGGCAGCCCCCAATAATCCCTGCCTCCTGGTATTCATGCCCTCATGTAATCCCTCTTTGTGACTGTAGGCTAGACTTGGAGTTTTGCTCCTATCAAGTGTATGGCAAAGATGATGGTGTGTCACTTCAAAGGTTAGTTACAATTACAGTGTGTGCTTCCATCTTGGGCCTCCTCCCTTCCTCTGCCAAATGCCATGTTTCCAGCTGTACTATATAGACACGTCAGGCAAAGAACTGAGGCTCTCAGACTAACAACCTGCAAGAAATAGAATTCTCCTCCAGTTGAACCTTCAGATGAAACTGAAGCTCTCTCCAGCCAACAATTTAACTGCAATCTCATGAAAGACCTTGAGCCAGAGGCACTCAGTTAAGCAATGCCCAGATTCCTGGTCCACAGAAAACTAGGAGATAAAATACATTTGCTACTTTAGGCTGCTAAATTTTTACACAGTACAACTTACGTAGGGGCTGCCTAGCATTGAAGAGACAGGAAAAAAGGAGGTGATGGCCGAAGAGTCTGAGTTTCTCTTGGGGATAACCAAACTGTTCTAAAATTGCTTGTAATGACTGTTGCACAACTCTGAACATACTAAAAACCTTGAATTGTATACTTTAAGTGGGTGAATTGTATGATGTATGAATTCTACCTCTGTAAAGCTGTTACCAAAAAAACCAAACAACAACAACAAAAAAAAAAAACAACTACCACACCTTGTATATGAAATTACTCTTGAAATCTTAAAAGAACTTTTCATTACTTTGGAAGAACCAAGAGTGAAAAAGTTCTTAGCACAAATAAACTGATCAAGACAATGAAAGTGACTTCAGGTAAAGACAGACTTCAAAGATTAGACAAAAATAAGCGAATGAAAACAGAAAAACTGGAAAACTATCTACATTTGCAGGTGATATAACTAGGGACTGAAAAAAAAAAAGGACACCCAGAAAAAACTGAAGAGTATAAATGGAAAAATTACTATACAATAAGAAAACTTTGAAAAGTACCAGGACTACAAAATTGACAACCATCAATAACTGCCATATACCAAAAAATAAAAATAAAAAAATAAAATATAAAAAGTTAAGATATAATTGCAGGGGCGCCTAGGTGGCTCAGTCGGTTAAGCGTCCGACTTCAGCTCAGGTCATGATCTCACACTCCATGAGTTCGAGCCCCGCGTCGGGCTCTGTGCTGACAGCTCAGAGCCTGGAGCCTGCTTCAGATTCTGTGTCTCCCTCTCTCTCTGCCCCTCCCCTGCTCATGCTCTGTCTCTCTCTGTCTCAAAAATGAATAAAAACATTAAAAATTAAAAAAAAAAAAAAAAAGATATAATTGCAAAGACCTCATTTACAATCTTAACCAAAGAAAGAATCTAGGCAAACCTATACAAAGAAAAGTTAAAACTTTCCTGCAAGACTTAAAAACAGACCTGGAAGATGTCTTACATACAAAAACATTATCATGTTATGAGTTCTTCCGAACTTACAAAGGTCCCGATAAAAATAGCAAGTTGTTTTTTCCTGGAGCTACAGAAGTTAAAAACGGAGTTCATAAATACAAAAGAATAACGAAGAAAACTTGGGAGAGGGCAATATGTGACGAACAGAAATGGAAACTGTCCTACTAGTTACTAAAACAGATTTAAAAGCCTCTAGAAATTAAATGATGTAATACCAATGCATGAACAGGCCAAAAGAATAAAATCCAGAAAAAGACCCAAGAATATACTGAAATCTAATAAATGATAAAACTGTAATCTCAAATTAGTATAAGATGGAAAGATGGGTATTTTAATTAATAATTGGGACAAGTGGATAGCCATTTAGAAAAAGAAATTAGATCCATACTTCATATTATACTTCTAAATAAAGCTCCAAATAGATGGATCAGAGACTGAAATGTAAAATGAAACAATAAAGTACTAGAAAAAAACAGAGGTGAATACCTTCATAACCTGGGAGTGAGGGAAAAAACTTTCCAGCTATTACTCCAATTTAAAAGAAATAAAAGAGACTGATTTTACACCACCCAAGTTTTTCCAAGTCTGCATATGGCAAAAACCATAGACAAAATCAAAAATTTTTTTATTTTCAAAGAAATTGTTTTCCCACTCAAGTGTTTTATCCTGAATTCTACCACTGACTCCAGGCTAAGAACCTCCACTCCCTGGGAACTTGGATACCAGCATCAAACCTCAAGAACCTCTGTTAGAACCCAATCTAAGTAGTAAGTCCACATCCAATCCACATCCAATTCTTCCTCAATTTTGTGGGGAATCCAATCCCAAGCCTCCCCTCCTTCATATCAGTCCCCTCCATCTTTATCCTCACCTCTAGCCAGAACAATCATTCACTAAGCACCCACAATATGTCAAGTATTATTCTAAACACTAAACACATAGTAACTCATTTACACCTTACAGTAACCTTCTGAGGTTAAGTATTATTATTTCCAATTCAAAAATAGGGAAAACAAGCCCAGAATACACCACTTAGACTACACTCTTGCTAATTTCCTAAATGTGTTTTCTATTTTTCTTCTACTACATTCACCTAGCAAAACTCCAACTCCAGAGCAATCCAACTGTCCACTTTCTCCTTTTCTGTGCTTCTGAACTGCTAGTGGGGAAAAAAAAAATCTTGCAATCTCAGTACAACTTAAACTGTCAATGATACCTGGCAAATCCTGTGTTTCCCTCAAAACTCTTCCCACTCCCTGTAGCAGCTATTTCAAAACTCCATTCTCCTCAAATCTCTGAACTTGGCTCATTTTCAGCAGATGACTTCATAGAAGCAAATGCCATCTGACAGGAATGGCCTCAACTTCTAACAATGAACCAAACCTATAAACTCAAATTCCTCCCTACTCATTCTTTTGTCTGGTAACAGAAAAACTGCCTAAGGCTCACCCTTCTACCAATGCTCTCGCATCTTAAGAAGTACCTTTCCTCACAATTCCCATCCTTCTAAAGCATCTTAAACCTCTTACATATATACTAGTACTTCCTATTGACATTCAAACATCCTCAAGTCCGCCCATCATGAGAAACAGAGAGAGAGGAACCAGCACTGCCCTGTATCCTGCCCACTCACCACGAACTCCTTGAAAGTACAACAGACACTTCAACACTGGTTTGAACTGCACACGTCCATTGATCCAGATTTTTTTCAATATGCATAGTACTACAAATGTATTTCCTCTTCCTCAGGATTTTAATAACATTTTCTTTTCTGTAACTTATTTTAAGAATATAGCACAAAATATATATACAAATATGTGCTAACTGACTTCATGTTATCGGGAAGGCTTCCAATAAACAGTAGTAGGCTACTGGTAGTTAAGTTCTGGGGAAGTCCAAAGCTTCCTTAGCTTTTGTGGTACCCCTAACCCCCACACTGTTCAAGAGTCAACTGTTTGGTCAAAAAATAACTCGCCACCACTTCCTTTTCACTTTCGAACCCATGCAATCTGATACAGTTCTCAACAAGCCTTGCCTTAACTAACTGCCCCACAACCTCTGCCACTGCTGACCTTTGCTCCTCCTCCCCTGGCTTCCATAACACCACTCCGTTACTGAGCAGCTCCTGTTCAGGCTTTTACAGATTACTCTTGTTTCACCTACTCCTGAAGCGTAATACTCCGTGGTCTTGTCTTACTTATACGCTTTTTTTTTTTTTTTTAAAGATTTTTTTTAGGGGCACTGGGTGGCTCAGTCAGTTAAGCGTCCAACTTTGGCTCAGGTCACGATCTCGCAATTTGTGAGTTCGAGCCCCACATCGGGTTCTGTGCTGACGGCTCAGAGCCTGGAGCCTGCTTTGGATTCTGTGTCTCCCTCTCTCTCTGCCATCCAAGACAGATTTGTTTAATGGGTAATCTAGGTATGCTTCACTTCAGCCCCATGAAAATGAAAGATACAGTAGTCCCCTCACCCCTTACCCACAGTCTGCTACCCATGTTCAATCACCATCCAGAAGTAGATAACCCTTCTGACTTTATTGTCAGAAGGTTAATAGTAGCCTAATGCTACGTACAATGCCCCGAATTCATTTACCTCACTTCATCTCATCATGTAGGCATATTATCATCTCAAATCATCACAAGAAGAAAGGTGGGGGGGCGCCTGGGTGGCGCAGTCGGTTAAGCGTCCGACTTCAGCCAGGTCACGATCTCGCGGTCCGTGAGTTCGAGCCCCGCGTCGGGCTCTGGGCTGATGGCTCAGAGCCTGGAGCCTGTTTCTGATTCTGTGTCTCCCTCTCTCTCTGCCCCTCCCCTGTTCACGCCCTGTCTCTCTCTGTCCCAAAAATAAATAAATGTTGAAAAAAAAATTAAAAAAAACAAAAAACAAAAAAAACAAAAAAACAAGAAGAAAGGTGGGTACAGTACAGTAAGATATTTTGAGAAACAGACCACATTCACATTACTTTTATTACAGGATATTGTTATAACTGTCCTATCTTGCTATTAGTTGTTAATCTCTTACGGTGCCTAATTTATAAATAAAACTTTATCATAAATATGATGACCAGGAAAAATCATGATATATACAGGGTTCGGTTCTATCTTGGGTTTCAGGCATCCCCTGTGGGTCTTGGAACATTACCCCTGTGGATAAGGGAGCACTACTGTACTCATTTTTCTTTCCACACCTGCCACTGATCACTTCAATACAGAAAGCACAAAACTAAGTGTGAGGAGAAACTGACTTCCTCACAAACAAATAAATCTTTTCAAGGATCCATGGCAAAATGTATGTTTATTTGATCAGTGAAGTTTTAAAGTGTATTTAACAGCATCTTATTAACAAAACCTAACTCTAATCCCAGTCTTAATTTTTCTCTAGAAAGCATGAGGGGTTTACTTAATAAACACAACACAAAAATATTTCAATTTGCAAAGCTCTCTTCACATAATCATCTCATCTCATAATAACCCAGTAAAATACTATCATTCTGCATTTGAAAAATCTGAAGTTTAGAGAAGAAATAAGACTACATTCACACTCCAGAAGCAGCAGTCGTATCTAACGCCACAGTGCTGTGACTGTAAATATAGTGTTTCACCACTGCATCACACTATCAGTATTCTGAGGACATTCTGAAAACTACAGATAATAATGAAAGCATGTAAGTTTTCTACCACATCACCATAACATTTATCTATTCGATGCAGGCGTGTGCATGATTTTCTAGCAGAAAATCCCATTTGGGAGGCAGAGACACAAAGCTGCATAAAGTAAAACATAATTTTGTAATTCTTAAAATAAGAAAATATCATTTTAATTCAATAAATAGCTATTGAGTGCCAAGACATTGCTAAGCAGAGATTAAAGATAACCAAGATAGAAGGCACACAATGAAAATAAAATTATAATTCAAATCATAATGCTAATATGAATAAAATGGCAACCATTCATTCCTTCATTCCAAAAACATGCTGCTATGAACTGAATTGTGCACCCCCAAAATTCAAATTTTGAAGCCCTAACCCCCATGTGAATCTACTGGGAGACAGGGGTCTCTGAGAGATAATTAGGTTTAGATAAAGTTACAAGTGTAGGGCCCTCATCAGAAGGGACACCACACATTTTGCTGTGTTTCTCGGCCATGTGAGGACACAGAGGAATCTCTCCAGAACCCAACCATGTAGGTACCCTAACTTCAAAATTCCTGCCTCCAGAACTGTGAGAAAACTTCTGTTTAAACCAATTCTTTTGATTATTTTTATTACAACAGCCCCAGCAGGCTAACACATATGCATAAACCCCTAGAACACACTAGACACTGCGGTAGGTGCTAGATACCCAATAAGCAAAAGAGATGTGAGAGCAACTAACACTGCCTAGGGGGCCAGAATAAGATGAAAGAGCCTCAGCTAGGCATCAAAACATGAGTAAGAATTGGCTGCTAGGTGAAGAAAAGGAAGAGCCTGTATGGGAGAACCTGCTAATACAAACATGAAAGCCTAACAAAATAATAATGTGATTTCCAGGCCATTAGAAAAATAAAGGAAGGTCCCTAACATACACACCTATTAACTATGGTACATCAAATAATATGTTCTATCATGCAGTCGCTGAAAATAATGGGACACTGTATTTCTCGCTATGCCACTTGAATTTTTTTTACATGAGTAAATGCATATTTACTAACATGGGAAAGTGGTCACTACATATCATTAAGAGAAAAACGGTTACAAAGCAGTACTGGAAGGAGATCTCATTTTTCTAACTGAAAACTAAACATGTTGCAAATTCATTTAAAATAAGACTAGAACAATAATACACGGTGTTACCACCCAATTTTCATCACTTGCCTTTTTGTTCAAGCCATTTTCCACCCAGAACTTTTTTGTTGTTGTTAGTGAAGTATATCACTCCCCAAAACCCTTCAATGGTTTCCCAACTGCACTCAGGAGAATATACAAAATCCTTAAACTGCCTTGTAAAGCCCTGTATTGTGTGTTCATCATCTCAGGCCTTCCTCCCCATCACCCCACTCCTGCCTGAACCATTTTTCAGTTCTTTAAGCCAAGCCAAGCTGTCTCACCTCAGGGCCTTGGAGTACACTCAACTAATCTATCTTCACTGTCTGCGGCTCCTACTCATTCCTTGAGTGTCAGCCTAAATATCATTTCCTTGGAAAGTTCTTCCCTTTACCCTCCCCCTATACCCACTCTCTCACAGCATACTCTAATTTTTCTTCATAATATGATCACAATTTGTAATTATACATATATATGCAAATTTATGTTGTTCTGTCTTCCCTAGTATAGTGCCTAGGATACAGTAGGCACTCCATAAATGTTTTTCAAAGGAATAAAAGCTGAATTGTGGATTTCATTTTCTACATCTTTCTCCACAAGGAGCATAGACTTGTAAAGGAAAATAACTAAGACACTGTTACCACTCTAATAGTTCTTTAAACTCAAACCAACCATGTTCTCTCCTCTAAGCTTTAATGGTAATTAAATCCTATTAATTCTTCTATAAGAATTATCTTTCTGATCAAGACTGTTCCCTCTGCATCCAAGATGCAGGCACAAAATTTCACAAATTCTAGTAACTTCAATCCTACTACCAACTTTCCTGCCTCCATCCTCTCCATCTACAAATTATTTATTCACTTAAAGGAACCACCTTTCTAAAAATCCAGTTTACAGTATTATTGCTATCTTTAAAACCTCCAACTGCCTCCAATATCATTTCCAACTTATATTTAAAGATCCTAAGGTAGCAATGACTTTTCATTTCCCTGTTCCACACAAACTCCCCCCCCCCCATAACTTAGTTCTCATTACATACAACAGATTTTCTTCTTTAGCTATGGTAAAATAATGTCAATCTTAGAAAGAGGACTTCCTCATATAGTTATTTTCACATATACCCTGTCACAATATATCCTGTCTAGAATGTCAGTTTCCTGTCAAGTGACATGCCACATCTCATTCAATATTCTGCTCAAAACTTACCTCCCTAAAGTGTTTCCTGCCCTTTCCAACGTCCTTCTTTGGGCACACTCCTCAACCACACATCCTCTCTGCCTTCCTCACAGCACTCAGCACTCCTACCTGCTCTACCAGTGACGACAGAATCACTTTTCCCTTCCTCACTGAAATCTGGACAACACCCCACAGGAGGAACTCCTCCCTTCAAAGGAATTCTCTAACCAGCTACTAAGATGATAACACATTTTCCCCTATATGAATAGGAAAAGACTGCCATTGTTCCACAGACCAGGCAAGACCATCAGCCAAAATGTGATCTAAGAAATCTGAAGGTGAGAGAAGAATCACTTCACACACCAAGCAATGAAAGAAATCACAAAGAAACACAAACCCTAGACCTTCAATTCAATACCAATTCTACTGAAGATAAATAGTTTCTAATAACCAAGTTTACAATCAGCACACATCTACAAAGGTATGGGGAAAATAAAGCCATGATGACAAAGCTTAAATGGTCATGTGCAGTTACAGAAGAGATGGACAGATGGAGGAGAAGAAGATCTAAAAGCTGAGGGAGCACAAGCATCAAAGAGGCAAAGAGACTATACTGGAGTGGGAGAAGGGGTTAACCTTAAGCAGAAACCCCTTCCCTGTAACAGAAAGGAAGGAGTTTAGATAAAGGCAGATAGAGGAAGACAGGTAAAGGAAGCCTCTATAGACCCAGAGCAAGGAAGAAGTAAAACAAGAAACTTGAAGGGAGTGATGAAGATTTTAAACAGTCACTGAGGAAAACCAATCCAAGAGAGAACAGGTGAGGAGGTGAACTAAGGCAGTGGCCTTAAAAATGGTCAGAAGACAAATTCAAAGAATTCTGAGAATGCAGACTGAGTTCCCTACTGGGCATGGATTGTGAAAGAGAGAAGACTGGGAAGTCTGACCTAAGCAACTGTGTGGCTGCAGGGGAATGGACTCTGACATGGAGTGTAGGAACAATCTTAGGGGAGAGATACAACTCCAAATCACCCTTTCCAATCCAGACACCTCTCCTGAACATCAAACCCAAATTTGCAACCTCCTACTGAAGCATTAAGGGATAAATATATAAGGTTAGGTATAAATAACTGGTTACTGGCTCTCCTTCTGAATCTCCTAAACACACTCACAACCCGGAACAAATCAGCAGACAGCTTCAACAAAGACAACGAAGTCAACAGACTTTAGTGTGAGACTTCTGAGCTCTTTTCAAGGGCTCTAACCTTTTAGGCAGATAGGATAGTTTTTACTATCTAATTTCATTTTCAAAAACTTACAGCTTGAACAAAGTTGGGGGATTCACACTTCCCTGATTTCGAAACGTATTACAAAGCTACAGTAATCAAAACAATGTGGTACTGGCATAAAAACATACAGACCAATGAAACAAAAGCCCAGAAATAAATACTTGCATGTATATGGTCACACGATTTTTGACAAGTGTGCCAAGATCATTCAATGAAGAACAATCTTGACAGCAAAGAGTGCTGACAAAACTGAATATCCATATGCAAATAGAATGAAGTTGGACCCCTACATTGTACCATACATTAAAAACTAACTCAAAACGATCAAAGACCAAAACATAAAAAAACTATAAAACTCATAGGGAAAAAACATAGCAGAAAATGCTAAAAACATTAAATTTTGAAATAACTTCTTGAATATGACACCAAAAGCATAGGCAATAGCAACAAAAAGATAAAGCAGACAATCAAAAGTAAAAACTTTTGTGGATCAAAGGACACTGTCAACATAGTAAAAAGGCAACCCACAGGATAGTAGAAAATATGTGCAAATCATAGATTTAATAAGGGATTAATATCCTGAAAATATAGACAACTTCTAACACTCAACAACAAAACCTTATTGGAAAAAAAAAAAAAAAACAGGGCAAGTATTTAAATAGGTATTTCTCCAAAGAAAATACACAAATGTCTAATCAGCACAAAAAAAGATGTTCAACATCACTAATCATTAGAGAAGTGCAAATCAAAACCACAATGAGATACCACTAAACACCTGTTACAGTGGCTATCATCCAAACAAACAAACAAACAAGTGTTGGCCAGGACACAGAAACTGCAATCCTTGTGCACTGCTGGGAATGTAAAATGGTCCGGCCACTGTGGAAGACAATATGGTAGCTCCTCCAAACATTTAACATAGAATTACCATGTTTTCTAGCAATTTCATTCCAAGTATGTATCCAAAATAATAAAAGCAGGGACTCAAACAGATATTTGCATAACAATGTTCAAAGCAGACGTATTCACAATGGCTAAAAAGTAGAAACCAAAATGTTCAACAGATGAGTGGATAACAAAACACAGTATACACATATAACGTAATATTATTCAGCCTTGAAAAGGAATGAAATTTAGGATACATGCTATGACATAAATGAACCCTGAAAATATGCTAAGAAAAACAGACATAACAGGGCAAATGCATGATTCCACTTGTATAAGGTACCGAGGATAGTCAAATTCATAGATATAGAAAGCAGAATATAGATCTTCCTCAACCTACAATGGAGGTACATCCCAATACACCCCACTGTAAATCTGAGAATATAATTTAAGGTGAAAATGCAGTTAATACACCTAATTCACTGAACATCACAGCTTAGCCCAGCCTACCTTAAACATGCTCAGAACACTTACATTAGCCTATAATTAAGCAAAATCATCTTAACACAAATCCCACTTTATAATAAAGTACTCAGTATCTCATGTAATTTACTGAAAACTGTACTGAAAAACAGAACGGTTGTGGGTTCAGAACAGTTCTGTTATCAGTTGTTCATCCCTGTGATCACATGACAGCTGGCGGCTGCTGCCCCCTTAAGCCCTGCCCGGAGTAAGGGGAGAGTATCACAGGGCACATTGTTAGCCTAGGAAACAATCCAAAGTCAATTCAAAGTACAGTTTCTACTATCTATATATCCCTTTCACACCACCATAAAATCAAAAAATTGTACATTTGACCACTGTAAGTTGGAGATCATCTGATCTGTAGTGGTTACCAGAGGCTAAGGGAAGGGAGAAAGGAAGAGTTAGTGTTTAATCGGTATACTTTGTTTGGAATGATGAAAAAGTTCTACAGATGGTTAGTGATGATGGCTACAACATTCACAACAATCTGAATGTCCTTAATGCCACTGATTTGTACACTTTAAAATGGCTGAAATCGTAAATTTTGTTACGAATATTTTACCACAAGAAAAAAAAATTAAGAATAAAGAACCTACAGCTTTCCTTTTACTCTTTGAGGCCTACCAGTCACAATTAAGACTATGGAGACTATCTTAATGTTTCTAGTCCAGCAGTAGGTGGACTAGAGCCATCTTAATGTTTCTAGTCCAGCAGTCAGGACCCTGCCCAGATCATAAAAGATCCTCAATAAAAGATCTCAATTATTTGAGAACGGGAGATGATGGATGGGCAGATTACTTTAAGTTCACATTTATAGGCAATAATTTCTAAACACTGCAAATATTTTAAGAAAATTAAAATGTATATTAAAACAATTTTCTAACTTAAAATTTTATAGATGCATGGGGCGGGACTGGCTGAGATGCCATCTTAAAAGATTATTTGTGACAATCAAATGAAAGTTAACCCCAAAACCAATTTCCAGTCAGCTTCAACCGACTCTGTGGACAGAATCCCCTGGGAGATTCTGTTATAAGCCCCAGCTCCCCCTCCTCTCCTAGAATGGAATGCCGACTCCTCTGTAAGGGGAATAATGCCCAGCTCAACTTCCCTCTGCTCCTGACCCTCCTGGCCAGCCTCAACCTATTTGCTACTTCCTCTGAATGAAAAATGTATGGTATCCACTATCCAAGTGGCACTTAGGATAGTGCTAATTTACACCGTTATTTGAATTCTACCATGTCCTGCCTCTCCACCACTAGACTATATAAACTTGTGAAGACTAGGACTTTCCTTGCTACTTTTATTCCTAGGCTCATTTATTTATTTATTTTTAAACGTTTATTTATTTTTGAGACAGAGAGAGACAGAGCATGAATGGGGGAGGGTCAGAGAGAGAGGGAGACACAGAATCTGAAACAGGCTCCAGGCTCCGAGCCGTCAGCACAGAGCCCGATGCGGGGCTCGAACTCATGGAACGCGAGATTGTAACCCGAGCCGAAGTCGGCTGCTTAACCGACTGAGCCACCCAGGCGCCCCCCTAGGCTCATTTAACAAAAAGACTTGCACAAAGTACAATTTCATAATTTAGTGCAACTTTGGAAATTGGCGTTCCCACCTTTCCCCACTCTCAAACCCCACAGGGCTCTGGCTTGGCAGCCAAAGAACCTATAGTGAGGACAAAGCGAACAGTACATTAAGACAGGAAGAAAATAGGAAAAAAATTTTCAATGAAGTAAGATAAAAAAAAAGAAAGGATTGTGTGCCAATGCCTTCTCCAGAGGACCTAGCCCTAACACCCTAAGAGAAGATCCTGGCCTTGAACTCAGGTAGAAAGGACCCCCTGCCTCCTAAAGGGGAGAGGGTATCAAAAACAGGGGGTAGGACTATGGAAAGTGGGAAGAAATGGTGACCACCGGGATTAGAAGAGGAATGTTCTACTAAGCCCAGTAGATAAAGTATAAGAGGGCCAAGAAACAAAAATTGTGAAAATATTAAATACTTATCAGTACCACTATAAACTGTAACTCACTTCTCGAGGCTAGGCCATTACTCATTTGTTCAGCACTTTGCAGTTTTCAAAGACCCTGCATATATGCCAGTTCACTGGAGCCCTACAATCTAGAGATTATGGGACAGCCCACAAATGTAGGCCCATTTTGCCCAGGGAAAAACTGAGGTTCTAAGAATTCAAATCATTTATCCTAGTTTTTCTAACTACTCAAAGGCAAGGCTGGGAGTCTAGAGCATGGCACAGTCTTTCAGCTGCTGATCCAAGGCATCCCCAGTATGTCCATACTACACTTAACATGTACTACCATTGAAGTCTGCAATCTCTTTTATTGAAATCATTTGCACATGTCTTCTACACAGACTGGATGCTTCTTGAGGGTAAGAAATTTTTCTTTGAAACCCAACCACGAAGGAAAGAGATGGACATACAGAACGTGTTCAATAATTGGACTGAACTAAACATATGGACACTAAACCAGATTCCATTTTAGATAATATAGATCCAAAAATTAAATGTGACAAGCTCAATTCAGTGCATGAATTGAAAGTTCAGTTTTTTTTAAAGTTCAATTCTATGTTATTTTGAGCTTATTTTGTTAACATAGCATAAAACTTTAACAGTAGTGTTTAAAAAAACAAAATTGAGGGGCGCCTGGGTGGCTCAGTCGGTTAAGCGGCCGACTTCGGCTCAGGTCATGATCTCGCAGTACGTGAGTTGGAGCCCCGCGTCAGGCTCTGTGCTGACAGCTCAGAGCCTGGAGCCTGTTTCAGATTCTGTGTCTCCCTCTCTCTGACCCTCCCCCGTTCATGCTCTGTCTCTCTGTCTCAAAAATAAATAAACGTTAAAAAAAAACAAAAATTTAAAAAAAAAAATTGAAAATAAAACCAGAGTAAAAATAACCATCAGCAATTTATATGCAGTCCTTTAATTTCCAGCCCTTCCCAGACAATACTGGGAGAACACAAAACTTTACCTACACATCATCAACCAACAAGAATAACTTTGATCTTAAAATTTTACTCACAACCTCTGACAGTTTGGTATGTTAAAACTGTTCCTCCCACTACTGAACTAGAAGCCAAAATCTATTACAATAAAAATTCCAGGGGCGCCTGGGTGGCTCAGTCGGTTGGATGCCTGACTTCGGCTCAGGTCATGATCTTGGCAGTTTGCAAGTTCGAGCCCTGCATTGGGCTCTGTGCTGACAGTTTCGAAGCCTGGAGCCTGCTTCGGGTTCTGTGTCTCCCTCTCTCTCTCTCTCTGCCCTCCCCTGCTCACGCTCTGTCTCTCTCTCAAAAATATATAAATGTTAAAAAAAAATTTTTTTTAATTCCAATCAGAGAAAAAGGTTTCTAAACCTCAGTAAAGGGCACAAATTTAGTATTTTCAATATTGACTCATTTCAGTGTTTCTCAACTTTTTTTTCATTATTGCTCCCTAAAGAAGCTTTTTCAGACTTATTTTTCCCTAACTACCCTCGCCCCATTAAATTTAATAAAATGGGGGCGCCTGGGTGGCTCTGTCAGTTAAGCATCTGACTCTTGATTTCAGCTCGGGTCATGATCTCACAGCTCGTGAGATCAAGCCCCAAGTCAGGCTCTGCACTGACAGCAAGGAGCCTGCTTGGGATTTTCGCTCTCTCTCTCCCCTCCCCCCTCTGCCCCTCTCCTGCTTTTGAGCCTCTCTCTCAAATACTAAAAAAAAAAAAAAAAAAATCTAAGATGGATACACCACCTGTTTACAGGACAGATGTACATTTATGCTTATACATAAAAAGAGTAAGGACTTTTCACCACCAGCCCCAGAAACAATTTTCACTCCCTTAGAGAGGACATTACCCTCATCAAAAAAACATGATTTATTTAATAAATACTTAAGTGGTAGTATATGCCAGGCAAGATATTCACTATCAAAAAATTCTAGAGGGGAGCCTGGGTGGCTCAGTCCATGAAGCATCTGACTCATTATGTCAGCTCAGGTCATGATCTCATGGTAGCTTCACCCAGGTGCCTGAAAGCAGACTATTTTCTATATGTTCCCATAATACCTAAAACCTCAATATTTGCTAGACTGCATTATAATACTGTACATGCTGCTGAAACAGGTAGCAATCTTTCAAGATTTGATTAGAGAAACCTAAAGCCACAGATATCAATTTCAAAATGAAACCAGATGGCCCACTTTGGCACTTGTCACTATGCTTATTAAATGGAAGAAACACAGGACAAGCACAATCTTTGTGTTGCTTTAAAAGGAGACTCACATGAAAACAGAATGACCTAAAGACAGACTACAGCAACTTGGAATGATACCATTTACTCTGATTAACAGCAGAAAAATTATGCTGATAGAAAGTAGGGAAAGTTTGCTTGGACACAGAGGAGTGTTGGGCCAAAAATGTAACATGACATAACAGGAAAAGCATGATTTAGGTTTTTGAGACTTACACATAAGCTGACACTGTAACAGTTTACTTCTTTAAATATCAAATGTGTCAAACTTTGATCAAAATGATTTCAAAGTATAATTCTAAAACATAATCTCAAATGATCCACACAGGGACAGTCAGATGGTTAAAATTAAGATATATCAAATTATTAGTATGGCTTGTAATATCAGTGAATATATTGGCCACACTGTGAAAGAACCCCAAAGCACTGAAAATGATTTCAGTATAAACTCTTGTTTAAAAGGTAAAAATGGTTCGATGAACTCCAAAAACTAATTTTTGAGATCCTATGTGTCTTTCACTGTGTACCTACTCTTAAATACACCTGAAAAAAATAAATGAAGATTCAATCTTTTGAAAATATGAAAAGAATATTATTACTAAAGGAATCACAAAATTCCAAAGCTCAGAAGCCTTTAGTATACACTAAGTTACTAAAATCTTAGCACATGGCAGCCAAGCCCCCCTTAATAAGGACTTTCATGAAAGGATCTTTAAAATTACAAAATTGAAAGCACCTGGCTGGCTCAATGGGTAGAGCAGGTAACTCTTGATCTTGGGGATGTGAGTTCAAGCCCCACGCTGAGGGTAGAGTTTACTTTTAAAAACAAACAAACAAACAAAAACAAACAAGGGTGTCTGAGTGGCCCAGTTGGTTAAGTGTCAGACTCCTGATTTCAGCTCAGGTCATGATCTCAGTTCATGGGATTGAGCCCCATGTTGGGCCCTGTGCTGAGCATGAAGCCTGCTTGCAATTCTCTCTCTCCCTCTCAAAATAAATAAATAAACTTAAAAAAAAAAAAAAAATACCACTAGGGGAAAAGTGTCTTAAAAACCAGGAGAGAAAAGACAGTACCAATGGGTTAGGGAGAAAGAAGCTCAAAGAACCATGTCAGAAAACATTCTGATCCACACACTGGCACTAACCTTGACAGGTCTCCAAAATACCACAGCCTGTTTCACTCTCAAGATCCAAAGCCCTGGAAGAAAATACCTGACTGGATAAGGCAGTGTGACTGCATCACAAAAGGGGAGGGCAAATGCTTCAACAGGGCCTCCAGGGGCTACGCACAATGCTGGAACCCCAATAAAAGGATGGGGGGGGGGGGGACAGATAGACAGGATTCAGCATGGTGGAGAGTAAAAGAATAAACCTCCAAAACAGCCCAATCAGAACCATGAAAGAGAATTATTTCTCTCTCCATTTTAAAGGAGAATTTTGAGGCCCAAGGGCTTAAATAATATATGTAAAACAAAAGATATGTCTCAGAGAAGAACTACAATACCTCTTTCCACTTCTATTCCACAGACACACTCTAAATTACACCTGGCCATTTAAAATAGTTACATCCAACCTCAAAGCACTAAGATCTGCCACAAACAAAAATATTTAAAAGTATCTGACAAGGGGCACCTGGGTGGCTCAGTCATTTAAGTGTCCAACTTCAGCTCAGGTCATGATCTCATGGTTTGTGAGTTCAAGCCCCACATCAGGCTCTGTGTGGACAGACAACTCAGAGCCTGGAGCAGCTTCAGATTATGTCTCCCTCTCTCTCTGCCCCTCCCCAGTTCACACTCTCTCTCTCTCAAAAATAAACAAACATTAAAAAAAAAATTTTTTTTTTAAAAAGGTATCTGACAATAGGGGTTCCTGGGTGGCTCAGTCGGTTAAGCATCCAACTCTTGATTTTGGCTCAGGTCATGATTTCGTGGTTCCTGGGATCAAGTCCTAAGGGCTCTGTGCCGACAGCATGGAGCCTGCTTGGGATTCTCTCTCCCTCCCTCTGTCATGCTCTCTCTTCCTCTCTCTCAAAATAAATAAACTTAAAAAAGTATCTGACAACAAAACAAACAACAGAAACACTCATAAACACAGAGAACAAAATGGTGGTTGCCAGGGGGCAGACGATAGAGGGATGGGTGAAATAGGGGGAAGAGACTTA
Source organism: Felis catus (assembly GCF_018350175.1). Lineage (NCBI taxonomy): Eukaryota > Metazoa > Chordata > Mammalia > Carnivora > Felidae > Felis > Felis catus. Next base: position 213,386,745 of record NC_058368.1, on the reverse strand, counting down.
GAATTACAAGCTTCCAGTTATAAAATAAGTCAAGGGAATAGAAAATACAGGATAAGAATTGGTCAAAAATATGGTAATAATTTTGTATGTTGACAGATGGTGACCATACTTACCAAAGTGAGTATTTTGAAATGTTCAGAATTGTCAAATCACTGTTACACCTGAAACTAATACAACTATACTTGAATTAAATTTTTTTGATAAATATAAGTAAATAAATACAATGATGTCCTGAGAGAAGAAATAAAATGCAAAAAAATAAACGATACCAAGTATTTGAGGTAATTGAGACGTTCTGAAAACTGACTCTTGGAGGCATCAGTGGAAAAACCAAATAGTCGGGGAAAGGAAAGTATCTGGCTCATTTACTGCCCTTCCCCCTCAAAGGAGAAGATTATAGAAAATCTTGCGAATTTGGAAGCTGAGTTCAAGTTTCAACCTATCTGCCATTCTTACTGCAGTCTCTGAAGATTTATTTCAATAAATAAATCACTGATGCTCCATCCAGACTGAGCACCGCAATCCCCAGAGGGCCCAAGCAGCTTCATGGAAGAGCCACAAAGGAAAATCATTGGTAAAAAGTGTAAAACGCATACCTAAATTTAAAAAAAGGAAAAAAAATCCCTCACAATGACTTCAGAGTCACTCCTGATAGGTAAACCAAGGCCAGACCATCTGCTTATTGGCAAGCTGAGCCTTCTGTTCAATAAAGGGAGGACTCCTAGGAGGAACACTAGATACAGGATGTAAGTCAATGTAACTGTTTAAATACTGTAAATTACAAATGTGTTAGAAGTTGAAAATTCAAAGAAAATGAACAAATGACAACCTCACACAATACAGATAAATGTCACAATGCAAAACAAAAGCTGCAAACGGAAGTACAAAAATGGACAAAATTACTCTATGCTGAATTCCAAAGTCAAGCTAGTTGCTACCCTTAAGGACTAAGCAATTACTGGAAAGGCATCAAGTGGGGCTTCTGGAGAGTGGTCATGTTCTGTTTCTTGATCTGGGTGCTGGTTTAACAGCTATGTTCAGTTTGTGAAAATTTACCACACTTCAGCACACTTTCCTGTATACTTCTTATTGAACAAAAATATTTTTAAAAAGCCATAATGTCTGTTTTAAAAGCCTAAGTAAGGCTAATTTCACCATCTTACAATTTCTTTACATTTTTTCTCAATTATTTGGAATTCAAATACAATAGTTCACACACGTGCATATATAATGTTATCTATCGTTAAGGACCTTAAAATGTAGGTTTTCATATCTCACAAGTACCCAAACGTAACAAAGATGGATACTAAGCTAAAGCAGTAAATTTATTAAGCTATATATTATGCCTAAAGCTTGAAACTTGTTAATATCAAAATCTAGTATTAACAAGCATAAATGCCTAGGCTCTAGGTAAGAGTAATTCCTGCCCCCACTTTAAAGACTGATACAAGTTGAAGACATGAGGGGAAAATCTCCCAAACTTATGAATGGAGGAGGTGACAGGTCCATTATTAGTACTGTAAAGATGTAAAAGAGAAGTTACACAGATTAATCCCTAAAACCTATATCTAAAGCAATGCCAAATCCCAAACCCACTCACCTCTACTTCTACTCCCTGGGCTTGCCTGCAAAAGGGGAAAATAAAAAAATTTCTCTAGGTAATTGCTGAAATCAGCAAGAAATGCTCAGAATTAGCTGAGTCTGGACCTTAGCCATGACATGGCAAGGTACAGTGTCTCCTGACATAAGCACAACATATGGTTTCAATTACCTGCCACCAAAGAAATTTAAATTGTCTACATTTTTTAAGTACCATTAAGCTTCAACAAATTCTTTAAATTATCTTCATGACAACCAAGCACCAAAAAAAAGCCAATCAATGTGCTTTAGCTTAAACTTTTTCAGTAACACATACTTTGGGGGAAAAAGGTACTTTTTCACCATAAGCTCTCACTTGGGAGTGACTCAAATCCAAAAGCTAGTTTTGGTTTTAGTTGGGGTTTTGGTTTTTGGTTTTTTTAAGTTTTAGTTTTATGCACAGGACACAGCCATACAGAAAACTATCACAAACGACATAAACCAGAATGTTCACTCAGGAATATGGAGGACTTGTTTCCTTCTTTTTTTTTTTTTTTTTTTGTATTTTCTAAAACATTACTTTATTCTAAAGGAAAAAGACAAAGAAAAATGTTTACTACCAAAATTCTAAATTGTGCAGCCTAAAAAGGCAAGTTGAATACTTTCTAAAATCACAGTTCTAGAACACTGTGCATCTACAGACCATCCCCAACTTAACAATTTTCAACTTTATGACTGCACAAAAATACTTCGAATTTTGATCTTTTCCTGGGCTAACAATATGCATACACATACGATTTGCTAGGCACAGACACATGACAAGGGTAAACACCTGATGCACTTAAAACCATTGTTTTTCACTCCCAGTACAGCATCCAACAAATTACACGAGATATTCAACACATTGTAAAAACGCTTTGTGACAGGTGAGTCTGCTCAACTATAGGCTAACGTAAGTGTCCTGAGCACGATGAAGGTAGGCTAGGCGACGATGTTTGGTAGGTCAGGTGTATTAAATGCATTTTCAATATTCAATTTACGATGAGGTTATCAGAACATAACCCCATCATAAATTGAGGAAGACCTGTAGCTTGTTCTTCCAAAGAACAAAAAAGAATTTCACATCGGTCTGTTTCCATTATAACTCAGTAATTAATAAACATACTGAGTCCCTTTCACACCCAGGGGAACCTTTTTTCAAGTGATCCTTATTAAAACCTAAAAATGGGAAACCAAGGTATAGCAAATACTCTAGACATCTCTATAGAAGTAAACTTTAATTCATTAAAAAACTAAATATTAGGAGGTCACAATCCATATAAAACTCTGGTATACAAAATATAAAATACCTGGTAAGTTTCAGTGAACTAAGACCAAATTGTTTTATAAGGATTTTTTGCCCACCTTTGTGACTAGGGAACACTTTATTAAAAATCAAAACAAAACTTGGATATTTCTGTATCTGACTCTCAAAATGTGCTGTTTGTAGTTTCCACGCTGAGATCAAACAAGCTTCTGAAACCACCTCACCATACGTGATTTATGGAATATCCATTCATCTGGCTGACCGGCTGGTCTCCAAAAATGGTTTTTTTGTAGATAAATGGATATGTGATGAAGCAAATCTAGGAAAATGTTAATGATAGAACCTAGGAGGGGAGTATACAGGAGGTGAAAATAATCTTTCAAAATCACAACACACAAATATATCCACAGCAACTTTAACCCACCTAAGGCCTTGAATCACAAACCTAACCTTCCAGCACACCACGAAAAAGCCCTTCCTTAAGATAGCAAGACTTTCTTGCAGACTAGTCAACTGATAAAATATAAAAATGATACTAAAAGTAATCTCTTACCCAAAGCAAGGTTACCTAGGAAGTCATTTTCCAGAAGGTGTCATGAGAATTTTGTTGGACTTTTAACTTTATTGGATGTAAAACAACTTTTGCCTCCATTACCATTTCACCGAAATTTTTCAAAATTCCAAACAGTACACCTTAAGTTTTGTTTTGTTTTTTAATCTCCCAAAAAGCAGATCCGTGGAGCCCTCCCAGGTCCTAAAACCTGCAAAACCCATGAGAGTTCGGGGCGCTGGTGGTTCCAGGTGTTTCACTCTAACGTGCAGTCTCCAGGTGGGGCTGTACCCTGGGGTCTACACGGGTTAAAAAGGCGGAAAAAGGGAGGAAGACATACAGACCGCCAAGGAGTCAAAACCAAAGGAGTGATTGTGTAAGGAGGAAGGGAAAATCCAAGCAATCTGTGCGGGGAGGATCTGGAAGCACCGGGCCAGCTGGGCGCTCAGCTCAGGAACTCGGAGGGCAGACGCGCGGAGCCGGAGGCCGGGCTCCCCCTGTGCCCGGGCCCCGCGCCGGCCGCCAGCCTCCGGCCGCCCCCGCCCTGCCCGCCGCGCCCGCACCTCTCGGTCCTTGAGGCCCAGCAGGAGCACCTCCTCCATCAGGGTCAGCCGCGTTTCCTTGGAGTCGCCCTTGTCGTCGTCGTCCTGCTCGTCGCGGCGGCTCTGCGCGTCGTCCTCGCCGCTGCCGCCGCCGCCGCCCGCCACCCGCTCCTTGTCGGCGGCGTTGCGGGAGGCCTCCGTGCGCCGCTGCACCAGGCCGGAGCTGCGCTGGGTCAGCGAGGTCATGGCTCCCGCCGAGACGCCGTGCTGGGCCGAGAGGGACGCGGGACCTACCGGGTCTCCCTCCTCCTTCCCCCGCGGCCCCCGACCCGGGCTTCCGTGTTAAATCCCGGCGCTGGGGCGACGTCCGTCGACAGCTGTGCCGGGGGCAGTCATGGGGAGACGGGCCGGGGAGAAACGGGCGGGCCGGGCGTCGGCGGACCTAGAGAGGGGCTCTTCCTTCCGGCGTCCGCAGGCCCCAAGGCAGCCCGAGATCCTAGGTGGAGGCGGAGGTGGTGGCGGCGGCGGCGGCGGCGGCTGCGCCTTCCCAATATGGCGGCGCCGACTGACGTCACCAGAGGATGTGGCACAGCCGGCGCGGGGCGGGCCCGGAGGGCGCCGGAAGCGTCGGGCAGGGACCGGGCGGCGGGGGACGAGGGCGGGGATCCGCCCACGATGACCCCCTGCTGGGCCCTCGGGTCTCCGTTGGCTCTCGCCCTCTGCTAGGCGTCCCTTGGCCGCCGGGCCCGCCATCCCCCTCCTCCGGAGACCCGTGACGTGTCCTCCCTCCGTCCGCCTCCCCCTTCGCCCCTGGGGAAACCGGGCCTGGCGCCAGAGACTGGCGAGGCCCCCGCCACGAATCGGGAGAGTCGTGGCCTAGCGAGGCTGGACCCCGCTCAGCCTCAAGCTGTGCACTTACCACGGCAGACACCGCCATCCTCAGAGTTGGCCTCGGCCGGGGAAAGGGCGGAGGGGGGTCGGGGAAGGGACCCCCCTTGGAATCCGGGGTCCCCAAGAGACACAGGAAGGACTTTGCCCGCTGCTGATAGAGCGAAGAGAGAGCGCGCTCTCTCTGCCCACACTCCCTAACCCTTCCGAAGGAGTAACTGCATTTAAATAGATTGAAAATGGACTTTTAGTATTTACCGCATGTGTTAAAGAGAAGTTAGACCAAATTGAATAGTTTTGTTTGTAGAACTTTTTCCTCGCCTCCTGACTTGTAAAGTGACCAGGGCGCAGTGAGTGCTGTTAGTGCTGTACGCGTCAGTGCACTTGACCTTAACGATCTTTTTATAGAGACAATAAACCTGTTGGGTTTCATGCCACGTCCTTGTACAAATTAAATCTCCCCGAATTTAATTACTAGGTGAAATCCTCTTGGCGTTCTTGACAGTTTGTGCAAGTTATGTTATAGCGTAGATGTCAAACCTGAGGGGGAGTTTGGAGGGCCAGAAGGATGGAGCTTACAAATAAAACATCCAGAAATGGCATTGTATGCCATCCAATATTATTTAAAATCAACAGTGGCCACAGGTTATGGCTACAGAATATTCAGATAGGAGAAATATATTGTTGTAACAGGACTTGAGCTGTGATAAATGATAAACGCTCACGGTAAAACTGTCCCGTCGAACGTTTCTGGCTACAGAGTTCTCCCGCCTCTACAAACCCATCATCCAAAACTCCTACTGGCTGCACACCATCATCACCCCAAACCCTAGAAAGTGAGAATGCTAAATGTGGGGTGAGGAGAGAGAAAGGTGAACACAAAGTAGACCCTCCCTTTTTCCTATCTTTCTGGGCAAAGGTCAATTTCACCTCAACCAATTTCTCCACATCCTGTTCAACTATTTTTTTTTCCTTTTATTTCCGTAGCACTTCTTTCCCAAATAGCTTAAAATGTTTTTTTTAAAGAAACGTAATTATTTGTTTAATCAAATACATAGTTGAAGGAGTATAAAAATGAATATAGTGAAAATCTACCTTCAAGCCCTGCCCCTATTCACCTAGTTGTTCCCCCCTTCTCCTCCCCTAGTGATTTCAAAATACCTCAACAAAATTCTCTGGTACTCCTTTCAAAAGATGAAGTCTGAGGTGCCTAGGTGGCTCAGTCAGTTAAGCGCCTGACTTCAGCTCAGGTCATGATCTCGCGGTCCATGGGTTTGAGCCCCACGCAGGGCTCTGTGCTGACAGCTCAGAGCCTGGAGCCTGCTTCCAGATTCTGTGTCTTCCTCTCTCTCTGCAACCTCCCCCACTCAGGCTCTGTTTTTATCTCTCAAAAATGAATAAATGTTAAAAAAAAAAAAAAAAAGATAAGCCTAATTCCCCTCCCTTGAGTGTGGACTAGATTCAGTGACTCTATTCAAATGAGTAGAATGTATGCAGGTGTCCACAGCTTCTTCTTTTATGTTCCCTCTCTCCCTGCCTCTATCTCTCAGATCTTTCACCCTGAGGGAGGCCAGCTGCCATATCATGAAGACATTCGAGCAGTTTTGTTTTAAATAGAGACTTTTCATTTCTTTTTCTTATAATGTATGGTGGTTCCAAACTGATTTTTTTTTTTAAGTTTATTTTGAGAGAAAGAGGGGAGAGAGAAAGAGAGAGAGAATCCCAAGCAGGCTTCGCACTGTCAGTGCAGAGCCCGATATGGGGCTCAAACTCACAAACTGTAAGATCATGACCTGAGCCGAAACCAAGAGTCAGGCGCTTAATGGACTGAGCCATCCAAGCATGCCAACCTTCAAGCAGTTTTATGGAGAGGTCCAGTTGGGAAGGAACTTAGACCTCCTGCACAGAGCCACAGGAGAGAGCCATCTGGGAAGCAGATTCCCCAGCTTAGTTCATATCTTGATTGCAATCTCATGAAAGATTTTGAGCCAGTCATTACCACCCAGCTAAGCCATTCCTGAACTTCTAAACTACATCAACTGCAAGAAATAAATATCAGTTGTCTTAAGCTGCTAAATTTGGGTCATCTGTTATGTGGTAATAGGTATTTAAATACTTGGGTGCTTATACAAACAAATAGGTAACAATATTATTTTTATGAAAATCGGGGGCACCTGGTTGGCTCAGTTGGTAGAGCATGAGACATTTTTTTTTTTTGGAGGTGGGGAGGGGCAGAGGGGACGAGAGAGAGAGAGAGAGAGAGAGAGAGAGAGAGAGAGAGAGAGAGAGAGAGAATCTTAAGGAGGCTCCACGCCCAGCACAAAGCCATGAGGTTCCATCTCATGACCATGAGTGAGATCATGACCTGAGCCGAAATCAAGACTCAGATGCTTAACCAACTGAGCCACTCAGGTGCCCTAAAGTAGAACACGCAACTCTTAAACTTCCAGTTGGGAGTTCAAGCCCCACCCCGGGTATAGAGATTACTAAAAAAATAAATAAATAAACTTTAAAAATAGTATTGTTATGAAAATCAATTCCAGGAAACCTCACTAAAGTAGAGGTCAGGAGGCTAGAAAGGGGAGGCTACAAGGGGGAGCCAGCCCACTCAACCTCTATTACAGGAAGAATTGTCAGTTTCAGACCCCTAACAGAAGAATCCTCAACAGGAAAGAATTATCAATTACAGGCCCCAACAGGGAAAGGATGTATATTGCATCTCCTACTAGAAATCAGCTACCCCTGCAATTCAGCCAATAAGAAATCATCACCACCCTGATAATGCTTGCTTTTCTCCAATGGACTTTCATTAAAACAACCCCTCCCAACTTCCTCCTTCTCGGTCAAATAACGTTTTTCTCTTTTTTTATTGGACTTGCCTGAGGTTTTGCCATAGCTTAACATGTTCTGAATTGCAGTTCTCTTGTGTTCCCCAATAAACCCATTTGCTGGTAAAATAACTGATCCTTTCTTTGATATCCTTCCAGAGAATTTTTTATGCATTTTCAAACAAGTATGAAAATATATTTTCCTTCCTTATCCAAATAATAGCACATAATATACATTGTTTTGTATCTTGATTTTTTTTCACTTGATGTTGGAAAACATTCTATATCAATACTTAAGAGTTTCTTCATACTTTGTTTCAGCTGCGTCATATTCTATTGTAATACACTTTTTTAAAGTCAATCCCTTATAGATGGACATTTAGATTGTTTCCCAGTCTTTGCTATTACAAACAATGCTATAATAAATATAATGAATAGCCACATATATTTTGTCCACAAAAATGCATGTTCACGGTCTGTCTATTCATGCACATTCTTCAAATTACTGACTTTCCACAGCTTCATTATTTGTTTTTTTCAGTTTTTCTAGCATTTTTCCTTGTTCATTTTCCACAAACTAGACTTCAAAATCACCTTATCTGGAAAGAAAGAAAAAGAAGGAAGGAAGGAAGGAAGGAAGGAAGGAAGGAAGGAAGGAAGGAAGGAAGGAAAGAAAGATATGATATTTTGGGAAACCAAAATATATATTCCAAGTAACAATGACCATTTATTTATTGATGACTGAGAACATGGCAGGCGTGTTCTCCAGGAACTCCGACCCAAATCCCGCAGACTAGGTGTGGGGCTGTTCTGCAAAACTCTAACCTCCTGGTGCAGCAAAGCCTGTCCACATACCTCATGCCCATGCAGAAGAACCTGGAAGTGTGCAGAAGTTAGCACTTCAAGCTGGTAGATAAAAGTGTCCCTTTCTCTCTTCAAATGGATCTTTGAGATCCTTTATACAATTTGTCAATGGCACTTAGCTACAGAAAACTCAACAACACTTTCTTGACATGGCTCTCCCCCCTTTACTCCTCCCTCCACCTCTTCCTTACTCCTGTTTTTGGGTGCTACGCTCCCTAACCAAATAGTGGCACAAAAGCCTTTATCTCAGACTCTGCTTTCTCAGAAGCCCAGATTAAGACAGAGGCACTGGCTGGCTCAGTCAGCTGAGGGTCCAACTGGCTCAGGTCATGATCTTGTGGTTCAGAAGGGTTTGGGAGTTTGAGCCCCGCATCTGGCTCACTGCTGTCAGTGCAGAGCCTGCTTTGGATCCTCTGTCCCCTCTCTCTCTCTCTCTCTGCCCCTCCTCCACTTGTGCTGTCTCAAAAATAAAGAAAAACATTTTAAAAATTAAAAACAAAAGACACTCATTTTACTGTGAAGAAACTGTAATTCAGAGAAATTAAGTAATCTGTCCAACATAACACATCTGGTAAATTGCAAGCATGCATTAATGAAAAACATATTTTCATTAGAATCCCAGTCCTTAATCCAATAATTACACAAATATTTGCATTTATACATATTTGCTGTATGCCAGGCACTGTGCTAAGCAATGAGGATATTATAATAAACCAAAAGAGACACAGCCATAGCTTTCACGAGTCTGTTTAGTGGAGTGCATAGATATTAAGCAAATCATCACACATTAACATACAAATTGAGAAATGCTTTGAACATATTTGAATACAGAAGTAATACAGTATTATGAGAGCATGTATTCTCAAAAATATGAGAAGTTTGTATTTTATCTGGGACTCAAGGAAAGCAACTCTGAGGAAGTAGTAAGCCAAAGAATGAACAGAAATTAACTAAACCAAACCTCTCACTCCTGAGGGGGGAAAAAAAAGCATGGGCAAAGGCCCTGTGGCAAGGAGAGATCATGGGATAATGGAGAAGGAAATAGAAGACCATTTTGGGTAGGCTAAGGGGGAGAGTGTTGTCAACAGCAATAGTGACAGACATGGATCAAATCATGCAGTGCTATAAGACCATTTAAAGATTTTGGTCTTTTTCCAACCAAACACAATGAGAAGCCATCAAAGGTGCTTTTAAATGCCAGCCTTGTGGGGAGAAGGATGGAATGGGTGAGTGTGTAAAGTTATCAGATGTGCATTTTGAAAAGCTCCCCCAATACACGAAAGAGATGGTCATTGGATACAGCAGCCAGTTAGTTCTGTAATAATCCCATAGGACCTGATAGTGACTTAACTATAACTATGGAAGAAGAGACATTACAAAGTGGAAGTTTCCAAAAGATACTTAGGAAGTAAAATTAATAGAACTCAATGGAAGATTGACTATAGAGTGGGTGGGCCACAAGAAAGATAGGTTTTCAAGGATGACTCCCCAGCTCTGGCTTGTGTGAGAGCACACAGGAAAGCCATTCACTGAGATAGGTACCACAGGGCCCTGAACAGGTTTGCATTTGAGTTTATTTCAGTTGAGTTTTTGAGAAGTAAATGAAACCTTCTAGAAGAGATGTTTTGTAGGTAGTTGGATGTATAGGTGCTTTCTGTTTTAATCTGATTAAAATTTCAAAACACCTAGAAAATGAAACTATAAAAGCACAAGAAGAAAACTATGAGTGAACTCTTTTATAACCTTGGAGAGGAGGCACGTTTCTTATCATGACTCAAAATTTGAGAAAAATTTTTTTTTCTGAAATAATTATATAGATTGACAAGAAGTTGTAAAATTAGTACAGAAAGGACTTGTGTAGTCTTAACCCAGTATTCCCCAATGGTAACATCTTATATTGTCTATAGTACAACACTAAAACCAGGAAAGGAATATTGGTATAATCCACAGACATTATTCAGATTTCATAGGTTTTATATGCACTTATTTGTGTGTGTGTGTGTGTGTGTGTGTGTGTGTGTGTGTGTGTTTGGTTCTATGCAATTTTACCACATGTGCAAATTTGTGTTACCACCACCAATCAAGAGATAAAATTGTTCCCTCACCAGGAAGATCCCTCACAAAGACCCTTTATAGTCCCACCCCTTCCTCCACTCCATCTCTAACCCCTGACAACCAACAATCTGTTCTTCCTATAATTTTATCATTTGAGAATGTTGTGTAAATTGAATCATACACTAGGTAGCCTTTGAGATTGCCCATTGCCACTCAATACAATTCCCTTGAAATCCATCCAGCTTGTATGTATCAATAGTTTGTTCCTTTTTACTACTGAGTCATATTGCACCGTGTGGATATTACACAGTTTGTTTACCCATTCACCCATTAAGAGACTTTGGGTTCTTTCCAAGTTGTATCACAAATAAAGCTGCTATGAACATTTGTGTACATGTTTTGTGTGGACATCGTTTTCATTTCTCTGGGATAAATACCCAGGAGTGCAATTGGGGTCACATGGTGAGTATGCATTTAGCTTTTTAAGAAACTACCAAAATGTTTTCCAGAATGGCTATTCTATTTTACATTCCTACCCCAGCTATGCCCTGAAGCACAGCAATATTATTGACATAACTAGCAAAACTTTTAGAGGCATTCAACAACATTATTTCTTTTTAAAACATGTGTTACAATGATTGCAAAGATTTATATTCCAGAGATGGCTCTAGGTGCCTTACACGTTAATTTTAAACTGTATCTATAGGTCACGAGTTTTCACTCCCCTATAGTTATACATCCACATCCTTGCTACCCGTATAGGTATAGCGTGTGGAGGATTCTTGATCACCCCTTGCCAGTAGGCTTGCCCTAAGTCTCCACCTCCGGGTTGGCCACGTGACTGTCTTCGGCAAATAGGATGTCAGCCGACACGATGCAGACGCAGGAAATAGGCTTCTGCGGTTGTACTTTTCCTTTTGTGCTCCTGGCTGCTGCCATGAGAAGAGCTTCTTTCATGGCCATGAAAACACTTCCTCTGGGTAGTCTGCTGGTCCCAGAGGAATGAGAATGAAGCAGACAAAAGCGAATACACAGCTTGGAGCCAAGCCTAACCAAACCCAGCTGAGATCTGCAGAGCCATTCCGGCCACCCTGCGATTGTTGAAATAAATGCTTACTGTCATATGACACTAAGATTTTGTGTTATGGAACAGCTCACTTAGTTCTCATGACATCCTGATTATGTGCTATAATTAGCGCCATTTTTCAGAAAAGGAAATTGAGACTCAAAGAGATTAAATATCTTGCTTAAAGTTCCACAGCCTGATTCCCAAGTCCATGTTCTTAATTAGGATCTCAGAGTGGCTCAATGAATTTAGGGTAAAAACAACTATGCGGAGTGGCCTTTTTTAAAAAAGGCATAAAACTCCAGTGAGACTAATGCAAAGTTTCAAAGATTAAAAAATATTTTTTAGAGGCGCCTTGGCGGCTCAGTCGGTTGAGTCGTGACTTCAGCTCAGGTCACAATCTCGCACTTACTGAGTTCGATCGAGCCCTGCATGGGGCTAGCTGCTGACAGTGCAGAGCCGCTTCAGATCCTCTGCCCCCTCTTCTCTCTGCTCCTCCCCCGCTCACACTCTCTCAAAAATAAGCATTAAAAAAAAGATTTAAAAATTTTTAATAGGAAAACCAGAAGTCAACCTTTTATTTTATTTATTTTGAGACCGAGAGAATTCCAAGCAGTCTCCATGCTGTCAGTGCAGAGCCCAATGCCGTGAAATCATGACCTGAGCTGAAACTGAGTAGGTGGCTTATCCCACTGAGATATCCGGGTACCCCTCAAAAATACAGCATTTTATTTTGGAATGAGTAATTAATTCACATACTTCAAAAATCAGAATGATAAAAGGCATATACATAGAGAAGTTGCAATTCTACCTATGTCCCCATCTGTCATAGACAAAATTCTAACATGTCCCTTGTGATTCTTGCCACCATGGTATCTACACTGTGGTGTGATCCCCTCTCCTTGAGTGTGGGCAGAAGTTGTGACTTGCTTCTAACTACTAGAATATGGCAAAATGGGGAGAAAAAGTTGCAGATGTAGTTAAGTAATTAATTAATTCACTCTGAGTTAATCGAAAGAGAGATAATCTTGGGTGTGCATGGCATAATCAGGGGGTCCCTTGAAAGCTGATCCAACCCTTCCCTAATGAGAGAGACCTGAGTCAGCTGAGACCCTCTTTTTTTTTTTAGATTCTCCATAGGGAGTGACTTCCCTTTCTTCTTTTTTCATTGAGGTATAAACATACAGTGCTATATTAATTTCAGGTGTACAATATAATGATTCAACATTTCTATACATTTCTCAGTGTTCTTGATGGTTCTCAAGAAGAGCTGCCTTCTTCCTCTTGAAGAAAAAAATAGCTATGTTGTAAAATGCCTATGAAGAAACGTAGCTTCTAAAAGCTGATGGTCTCAGTCTTAGAAACACAGCCACTGAGTTGTGCCAACAACATGAATGAGCTTAGAAGAGGACTCAAACTCCAGAGGAGAATGTACACCAGCTGATACTTTGATTACAAACTTGTGAGACCCTGAGCAGAGGACCCAGTTAAGCTACGTCAAATTCCAGATCAATGGAAACTGTGAGATTATAAGCATGTGTTGTTTGAAGACACTAAACTAGGAGTAATTTGCCATGCCCCAGATGCAAATAGGTTGAAACTAAAGGATAGGGGCTCCTGGCTAGCTCAGTTGGTGGCATGTGCAACTATTGATCCTGGGGTCAATTTATGGCCCCACAGTGGGCATAGAAACTACTTTAAGAAAAAAGATGATAGGACTCCCTGGGTGGCTCCGTTGATTAAGCCTCCATCCAATCTCAGGTCGTGATCTTGTGGTCCATGAATTAGAGCCCTGTGTCAGCCTCTGTGCTGACAGCTCAGAGCCTGAAGCCTGTTTCAGATTCTGTGTCTCCCTCTCTCTCTGCCCTTCCCCTGCTCATGCTGTGTCTCTCGCTCTCCCTCGAAAAAATAAATAAACATTAAAAAAAATTTTTTTTAATGAAAACAATGTTACTAGAAATACCCTCTCAGATTTATGCTCAATTGATTTGCAACAAGTGTGCGAAGACAATCCAATGGGGGAAAGAATAAACTTTTCAAGAAATGGTACAAGGACAACTGTGTATTCACATTAAAAAAAAAAAAAAATGAAGAGGTGCCTGGCTGGCTCAGTTGGTAAAGCATGGGACTCTTGATCTCAGGGTTGTGAGTTCAAGGCCCATGTTGGGTGTAGAGATTACTTAAAGTTAATTTTCTAAAAAAAAAAAAAAAAAAATTGAAATAAACCCTTACCTTACATCATATACCAAAAATTAACTCAAAATGGATCACAGGTCTAAATGTAAGAGCTAAAAAATATAAAATGTGTAGAAGAAAACAAAGGCATAAATCTTCATGACCTTGGAGCAGGTTTTTTAGATATGACACCAAAAACTCAAGTGACAAAAGAAAAAAGAGATAAATTAAACATTAAAAGAACACCATCTAAGAAAATGTGCTTCAGAGGACACCATCAAGAAAATGAAAAGACATATATAAATCATATATCTAATGAAGGACTTCTATCCAGAATATATAACTAACTCTGACAACTCAATAATAAAAACACAAATAACTCAATTTAAAATTAGGCAAAATATATGAATAGACATTTTTCCAATGAAGATAAAGAAATGGCTAAGAGGCACATGAAAAGATGTTCCACATCTTCAGGAAAAAGCAAATCAAAACCACAATGAGGTACCATTTCACACCCGCTAGAACGGCTATAATAAAAAAGACAGATATTAACAAGTGTTATTGACAATGTGGAGAAATTAGAGCCCTCATACAGTACGTGTGGGAATGTAAAATAGTGTACCACTTCAGGAAAAAAAGTTTGGCAGTTTCTCATAAGCTCTAAATGTAGTGTTATCAAATGACCCAGAAAAATAAAAATATAAGTTTATGCAAATACTTGTACGTGTAAATTCACAGCAGCATTATTCATAATAATGAAAAAGTAGAAACAACTCAAATATCCACCAACTTGTGAATGGGTGAATAAAATGTGGTATATTCATACTATGAAATATTACTAAATAATAAAAAGGATGAACTACTGAAACTTGAAGACCCTGAAAACATCATGCTAAGTAGAAGAAGCCAGTCAAAAAAGACCACATATTGCACAATTCTGTTCATAGGAAATGCTCAGAATAAGCAAATGTATAGCAAGAGGAAGTAGATTAGTGATTGCCTAGGACTGGGGAGATTGGGGGTGGGATGGAGAATGGGGAGTGACTGCTAATGGTTCCAGAGTTTCTTTTTGGGGTGTTGAGAATGTTCTAAAATTGGTTGTGGTAGTGGTTGCACAACTGTGAATTCACTAAAAACCATTGTGTTATATATTTTAAAGGGTGAATTGTATGGTATGTAAATTATACTTCAATAAACCTGTTATTAATGAAAATTAGGGATCTTTGAATTAGGTTTGGCTAGGAATATGTCCCAAGATACTTTATTACTAAGAGAAGAAAAAAAAGGTTTGTATTTTTTTAAATATACTTTTTGTAATATGTACTTTTAACTGTTAGGTTAAAATGGGTTTTTTTGTTTGTTTGTTTTGTTTTGTTTTTAAGTTTATTTATTTATTTACTTATTTATTTTTTTGAGAGAGAGGTAGAGAATGAGGGGGAAAAGGGTAGAGAGAGAGAGGGAGGCAGAGAATCGCAAACAGGCTCCGCACTGTCAGCGCAGAGCCCCATGTAGAGCTCAAATTCACAAACTGTGAGATCATGACCTGAGTGAAACCAACAACAAAATTCTACACCTGAAACCAAATTCTACACCTGAAACCAATTTTACCATATATGATAACTAACTAGAATTTAAATAAAAACTTGGGGGGGGGGGGAAATGAACTAAAATAAAAATTTTAAAAATAAAGTAAAATCTTTATCCAGAAAAAAAAATGAGGAATTGTCATAAAACATAATTTCATGTAAAAAAGAAAAGAAAGGAAACAGTCATTAGCTTTAGCCCATACTCAAGAGGAGGGGATTACACAAATGCTTGAATACCGGAAGACAGGGATCATTGGGTCTGCCCACCACAGCGGTATTGAATCCTCTCTGCAGGGGATGGAGAGGATGTGAATGAACAAATTAATGAGCAAAACTGAACCTGTCTTCCAATATTTTGTATTATCTTATCTCTTTATTCATAACTCCCCAGGAAAACATGTGTATAAATTATTTATTGCTGTGTAACAAACCATAGCCTCAAAATAGAGGCTTAAAACAGCAAGCACTTGCTCGTTTTTCTGTGGTTCGGCTATTTGAACTGGGCTTACCTGGGCTGTTCTGCCAGTGTCCCATGCAGTTACTCACGTGGCCGTAGGAAAACTGCAGCTTGACTTGAACTAGCTAGTTGATTTCACCTGGCCCCACTCACACATGTAAGAATTGGTGCCGACTGTAGGCCAGTCCACACGTCTCCCACAGGCTGGCCCAGTCCTTTTCACATGGTGTCTGAGTTCCAAGAGTAAGAGAAGCTGCAAATCTCCCAAGTTGTATACTATTACTCCGCCACATTTTATTGGCCAGAGTTTCCAAGGCTAGCCAGACGCAGCGGGTAGGGAAGTATACCCCGCCTCTTTTCCAGTCCAGAATTGCACAAAGTTCAAACCCAAGAGCCTTTAAAACTTACCTAATGGGGCGCCTGGGTGGCGCAGTCGGTTAAGCGTCCGACTTCAGCCAGGTCATGATTTCGCGGTCCGTGAGTTCGAGCCCCGCGTCGGGCTCTGGGCTGATGGCTCAGAGCCTGGAGCCTGTTTCCGATTCTGTGTCTCCCTCTCTCTCTGCCCCTCCCCCGTTCATGCTCTGTCTCTCTCTGTCCCAAAAATAAATAAACGTTGAAAAAAAAATTTAAAAAAATTAAAAAAAAAAAAAAAGACTTACCTAATAACTGTTCCAAAATATCCATCTTCACATATAAGAGCATTTCTTAACGGGTTCAAGTTTTAATGACATTTAATGTTTATTATTGTTAAAGTACAGTAGTTAATTGATCTTTGCTTATATACTAGAAGCTATCTTCTCCAAATACCTTCACATGGTAGCCTTAAATGTTGCTAGGTTTATTATTTTTATTAATGTTTATTTATTCATTTAGAGAGAGAGAGTACATACGAGTAGGGGGAGGGAAGAGAGGGAGAGAGAGAATCCTAAGCAGGCTCCATGCTGTCAGCACGGAGCCCGATGTAGGGCTCTATCTCATGAATCATGGGATCATGACCCGACCTGAAATCAAGAGTGGGATTCTTGGGACACCTGGGTGGCTCAATTGGTTAAGTCTCCAACTTCGGCTCAGGTCATGATCTCACAGTTTGTGGGTTCAAGCCCCGCACTGGGCTCTGTGCTGACAGTTCAGAGCCTGGAGCCAGCTTCGGATTCTGTCTCTCTCTGCTCCTTCTCTGTTTGCACTCTGTCTCTCTTTCTCTCTCAGATATAAATAAACATTAAACAAAAAAAAGGAGAGAGGGACACATAACTGACTGAGCCACCTAGGCACCCCTAGGTTTATTCTTAATAAGTGTTTGTCTTAAATATTGCTAGCTACTTTCCTTTTTCTTTCAATTATTTATTTTGATAAAGATTTCAAAGCACTTAATAAATGAACCGTAAAAGTAGCAGACGACACTATGAATGGATTCTTTTGTGACCTTAGAGAGGAAAAGCCTTTCTTATCATCACCCAGAATGCAAAGCCATGAAAGAAAACATCGATAAATTTGATTCTGCAAAAATCAAAAACTTCCACGTGGAAAAAAATACCACAGAGTCAAGACTTGTGGCAAATAAGAAAAAAAATGGTCACAGAACATTAACAGACAGTTCACAGAGAAATAAACATAGTTGGCTTTTAAATACGTAAAGAAAGTGCTTGACTTTATTAATAATAAAAGAGAAACATAGTAAAACTATGCTAATAATCCCATTTCACCAACTAGATGGAAAGTTTGGTGACACAGCATGTAGGCAAATGTATGGGGGAAGTGGGGCTATGATACATTGCTGGTGGGAGTACAAAATAGGGTGCAATATGGTGCTATCTATCAAGATTATGAACACATTTACTTTTTGATCTAGCGACCTCACTTCACTTCTCAGATTTGTATGCTAGTGTATGAAACGACGCATATACGTGGTTGTTCATTGTAACATTGTAGAAGTGAAATATTGGAAATAACCCAAAGGTTCATCAGTGGAAGGCTGGCTAGAGTGCAACATCCATCCGCACAATGGAAGACTGTGTCCTATGAACATGGATGGAGACACTCTCTGTTTGCTAATATGGAAACAACAACAATACCCTGCCTCATGTGTAGGAAAGGAAAGAACAAAAGAATATATATTCATATTTGCACATATATGCATTTTTAAATCCCTGGAAAGATACAGAAGAAGCTAAAAAAAAAAAGGCATTCCATGACCTGGGAGAAAGAGGGTCACAGTGGTGAACATGCAGCTGGTGTATTTGTTTTTTTCAAGTCTACACATACATGTATTTTTATTTACATTCAATTGTGGGCTTACTTACTTCAAAACATAAGCTCTGTTGAAATATAATTCATGTACCATAAAGTTCCACCATCACCACAATCAATTCTAGAACACTTTCATCATCCTCTCCCCCCCAAAAAATGCCTTCCCACTAGCAGCCATTCCCCTTTGCTCATCAACCTCACTCCCAGACCTAAATGACCAGTAATATATTTTTTGTGTCTATAGATTAGTCTATTTGCCTGTCCTGTGGGGGTGGTGATTCTGCTTTTTCCTTCCCCACGCACAAATTTAGTCCACTTGTCCACTTACAGCCTCCCTGCTTACTTTGCCCCAGTGCCAGTCCAAACTTCGTGCTCACCACCTGCCACCATACTTCATTTAGCTTTATTTCTATAGATGTTCTGTGTCAGTCACAAGCAACTTGCTGCCAACTGCCCCTGGCCACTGTCTCTAGCTGACGTGGCATTTCCTACGTGGCCTCCTGCTCTGTCCCCTCCTGAAGTAGGGAGCTCCCTCCCTTTCCTGCTGCTTCGCCTGAGGAAGAGCAGAGGGGCTTTGCTGAGGCACATCCACGTGAGAACAGACTTTACAGTCTTCTCCCAACTCCTACCCATCTTTAAAAGATACAACTGTATTATTTTGCATTTATATATCCCTTTCTAGAAGCTCACAATACTCTTCAGTACTGGGTGTCAGTTTGTACAATGCCCTCGTAAGGTTTACCCCAACAGTTCTACCATATTTGGTCCTACTCTACTGCCTTCTCACCACCAAAACCCCTTCCCATCAATTCACTAACAAAATTCAGGAAAGGGGCACCTGGGTGGCTCATTCGGTTAAGTGTCCGACTCTTGGTTTCAGTTCAGGTCATGAATTCATGGTTTGTGGGATTGAGCCCTGTGTCCAGCTCAGCACTGACAGCACAGAGACTGCTTGGAATTCTCTCTCCCCCTGTCTGTCGCCCTCTCTCTTTACCCGTTTCCCCTGCTCACACGCACACACATGTGTGCATGCTATCTCTCTGTCTCTCTTTCTCTCAAAATAAATAAACATTTTTGAAAATCTTAAACAAAAGAGGATGTAAGAAAGTTATCTTAACAGGTGACCTCACAACTTTCATAATAATATTAATAATGACTATATCTACTTTAATTCAAAATCCCAATAAACTTTTACCTTGCACTTACTTAATAAATAAGATAGTGGGATATAATTAAGTCTCTATTTCCTTCTTTATGAACGATAAGTTTACATAAGTCAAAATGTACATAAATAATAAATAACCCTAAATTTGACAATGAAATTGGATTGAATTTTTTAAGTTTTATTTGTTTAAGTAATCTCTACGCCTAACATGGGGCTCAAACTTACCACTCTGAGATCAAGAGTTGCATGCTCTACCAACTGAATCAGTCAGGTGCCCGACGAAGTTGTTTGTTTGTTTTTTTTTTGAAGAGTTGCACAATTGGTTAGGTTTTTAAAATATTTTCATTTTGCACTTGCATTTGAAGTTTAGAGTTTTTGTGGATTTTAGAAAATTCATAATCAGCCAAAAAAGCAAGATCTGATTGAGGGAGATCTGGGAAGATCAGTTTCTCAGTCTTCACATTTGCATCACTGCTTTTGTGTTCTACTTCAGATCCAGTAATCAACTCTGTCTGTGCTCTCCCTCAAAACCAAGGTGTGGCCAATAGCTGGCCTACATTCCCCACCCCCCCCAATCAAGAGCTAGAGTCTATACCCCCTGCCCTTGAACCTGAGTAGGCCTTGAGATGGCCTCAACCAATAGAGTATGGTAGAATTTACCTTATGTAGCTTCTAAGGGTATGTCATTGAAATATCATGTGTATCTGCTTTGTTGTCTTGGGATGACTGCTCTTGGAATCCAGCTGCCATATTGTGAGGAAACCCAAGCATCCTGTTCAGAGATCCACCTAGAAAAGAACTGAGGCTTGTGGCCCACAACACTGGCTGAGCTCCCTATTAAGTCTGCACCAATGTATCAGCCATGTGAGGGAGACATCTTGAAAGTGAATCCTTCATCATTCTAGTTGAGCTATCCCAGCTGATGACGTGGGGAGCAGAGATGAGCCATCAGTTCATGAGAAATAGATAACTGAAACACAGGTTAAGAAATTTCCTTGGCTCAATCATCTCTAGAGCAGAGTCTAGTAGTATATCTTGAGACTCAAAGGACTTCCCTCTTCTTGAAGTAAAACCATCAAGCCAGCAATCAAGAGAACTGTTAGTTGCTAGTACAACTCTGAACTTTTCATCAGTGAAAACTGTAGGAAAGATCCTACACTCAGTTTACAGGCTGGAGACTTTAAGTAGGCTTCACACTCGGTGTAGGGCTTGAACTCACAACCCTGAGACCAAGAGTCACATGCTTTACGGACTGAGCCAGCCAGGCACCCCCAGGCAGGAAACTTTAAATAGGAGAAGTTAAGCCACCAGTGGACACAAGGGCCAAGAGAGCCTGACTAAGAAAAATAATCGGGTTAATGCAGTAGTCAAGAAGGAAAGAAAGTAGATATGCCCTTGAAAGACAGGGAGAGAACCCTCTAATTGTGAGGTTAGGTTAAAAAAAAAAAAAAAGTCAAGCCAGTTGGGGTGCCTGGGTGGCTCAGTCGGTTAAGTGCCGGACCCGTGGCTTCAGTTCAGTTCATGATCTCACAGTTTTGTGGGTTCGATGGGTTCGAGCCCCATGTCAGGCTCTGAGCTGCCAGTGCGAAGTCTCCTTGGGATTCTCTCTCTTCCTCTCTCTCTCTGCCCCTCCCCTGCTGCACTCTCTCTGTCTCTCTCAAAATAAATAAACTTAATCTTTTTTTCAAAGACTTTAAAAAAAAAGTCAAGCGAGTTAAGTGATCTGAGCATGAACTTGAGGAATTGTCACAGAAATCATCTCTCTTGGTTTTTAGCTCTTGAGGGGGTTGTGGGACGAGGTCAGATGCCAAAGCGTTATGCACACCAGGGGATCCACATACCATTATGAATTTAGTACTTCTTGTTTTCAGGAAAGATTGACTACATCAAATGACCTTTTGAAAATTCCACAAGTAACATGAACACATTCTTATGATAAAAGATTCAAGCAAGAGGGGCGCCTGGGTGGCTCAGTTGGTTAAGCGTCTGACTCTGGATTTTGACTCAGGTCATGATCTCACAATTTGTGGGGTAGAGTCCCTCATGAGGCTCTGTGCTGACAGTGCAGAGCCTGCTTGAGATTCTCTCTCTCTCTTTCTCTCTGCCCTTCCCCTGCTCTCTCTCTTAAAATAAATAAATAAACTTAAAAAAAAAAAGATTCAAACAAGAATCATTTCTGGAGAGCAAAATATAAAAGTTATCTTTCATCCTCTTCCCCATTTTTACAACTCTCCTCTAAATCAGCCAGGACTGTGGTTTGGTGCCCATCTGTCCTGTCCCCATTCTATGCATTTACATGTAACACATGTACATACATTACATAGATTTTTAATATAAAAGAGTTATGCTATACATGTTGTTTTGCAAGTTGCTTTTAATAATGTCTTGGGGGAGTGCCTGGGTGACTCAGTTGTTTGGGCATCCAACTTTTTATTTCGGCTCAGGTCGTTATCCCAGGGCCATGGGATCAAGCCCCACCTCGGGCTCTGCACTGAGTGTGGAGCCTGCTTGAGATTCTCTCTCTCTCTCTCTCTCTCTCTCTCTCTCTCTCTCTCTCTCTCTCTCCCTCCCCACCCTGCCCCTCTCCCCTGCTTATGCTTTCTCTCTCTAAATAATAATAATAATAATATGCCTTGGGAATCTCCCTGTATCAGTGCATTTACCTCCATCTCATGCTTTTTAATGGTTGCAGAGTGTTTCACAGTATGGGCAAACAATTCACTAGATCAGTTCTGTGATGATGGATATTCAACTTATTCCTAAATGTTCACTAGTCCAACAGTGCATAAACCCCTTTGTACAAACCTCCATGTGCACTTTCTGTAAGATAAAGTCCATGTCTTAAGCCTATGTCCTGATTTCCCCATGACGTCATACTCACATACTACCTGATGTCCCTTTTTCCCGGTGCCTTTAAGGACAGTTTCTTTAGTGGGGTGCCTGGGTGGCTCAGGCAGTTAAGTGTCCAATTTCGGCTCAGGTCATGATCTCACAGTTCATGAGTTCAAGCCCCACATCAGGCTCTGTGCTGACAGCTTGGAGCCTGAATCCTGCTTTGAATTCTGTGTCTCTTTATCTCTCTGCCCTTCCCCCACTCTCTCTCTCTCTCTCTTTCTCTCTCTGTCTCTCTCTCTCAAAAATAAACGTTAAAAAAATAATAAAAAAGAAAAAAAAGAACCGTTTTTTTAATGACTTCTTCCAAGGAACTCTAGAAGGGCTACTGACTGAGGAAACAGAAGACCTCAGTAGCAGGACAACTAAGCTACAGAAGCTGAGGTTAACTAAGACCTAAAATTTAACATGAGTAACTGGAAAGCAGTTTCACTCTTCCCAAGAGTTGGACAAAGATGGCCTTGAAATATGTTTACTTTTCTTGTTACCCCTACTATTTTTAGTTCTTTGGGCAAAATTAATACTTGATTATAAATACATTCTTTTAAAATAAAAGAAAGGAAGCCTTATAACATAAACCTAGGAAGTTTCAACTAAAATTAGCCACCTTCTCCCACTGTAGATGCCCGCCTTGGGGTGAATGACATAAATGCTTTGAAGCATCATGAACTTCTTCATTCCATTACCTCTTCTTGGACAGATACATTTGCCCCATGTACTAACTATACTAACTCGTGCCTCATGACCTTAAAACCTTAGTGTGAGGCTCCTGGGTGGCTCAGCCATTAAGCATCTGACTTGGGCTCAGGTCAGTGAGTTCAAGTCCCACATCGAGTAAACATGAGCCCTGCTTTGGGTGAGTCCCACTTCCCTCTCTCTCTCTCTCCTCCTCTTTCTTTCTGTCCCTGTCCCTCGCTCACTTGCACCCCCCCTCTCTCTCTCAAAAACAAAACAAAACAAAACAAAACAAAACAAAACAAAACACCTTAATGTCTTTTCCAAACCTCATTTAGCCATGTCTAAATCACAGTGGTATCCAAACTTGTGGTCTATTCTGCCAGTTTTCCTTTTCCTTTCCTGTCTCAATAAGGGTTGGGGAGTGGAAAGGAAAATGAATACCTTAGGTTTGCCTTTTACAAAGACCAGACCAGGGGGAGACTTAAAATGCAAAGCTAAATATAATAAATTCTTGTTGGATGGGCCTTACATGGTTGAATTATATTCCACCAGTCATTTGAGTAAAGCCATAGCATTTCTTATACCTGTGTCAAAGATTACCTACCAACAGTGTGTGCAGTGGTCCCACGGACCTGTCTCTTGCTTCAACAGCGTTTAGACAAAACAGACCCAGGGATACCCCTTCTTCCAGCCTCCGACCACCCTCCAACCTCTTTTCCAGTTGCAACCTTCAGAACCATCTTCTTGGCCATCCTCTGCCTTCAGACCAGCCAAGCCTGTATTTTGAGCTTAGCCCCCAATTTCCTGTCATCCATGAGCTTCCAGATTTATCAGAATTATTCCACCAAGGTGTGGTCTGCCATCAACCACCTAGTCAACATGCATCTGGGGGCCTCCTACACTTACCTCTCTTTGGGCTTCTATTTCCACCTCGAGGATGTGGTCACAGAGGGATCAGGTGACTTCTTACACGAGTTGGCTTAGAAGCATGAAGGCGCTGAGTACGTCTTGAAGATGCAAAACCAGGGCAGCAGCCACGTCCTCTTCAAGGACTTGTAGAAGCTGTCCCAAGATGAGTGGGGTAAAACCCAGGACACCACGGGAGCCACCATGTTCTAGAGAAGAACCCGAAGTGGGTCCTTTTGGATTTGCATGCCCTGGTTCTGCCGGAGCAGAACCCTGTGACTTCCTGGAGAACCACTTCTCAGATGAGGAAGTGAACTCATCAGGAACATGGTGATAATCTGATTCACCTGATAATCCTGCAGGCTGGGCAGGGAGAGTGGACCCTCAAGCACAACTAGGAGCCTCCTGAGCCAGGCGGCTCTTGAGCAGTCCTTCCAGCAACACCCCGGTGGGGGAGCTTCTGCCTGAGCCTCTCTGGAAGCCACTAGACCCTGGAGCCCTGTCCTAAGCGGTGGGCCAAATGGAAACAATAAAGTTTTCTGCAGGGAAAACAGAAACAAAAGAAAGATCACCTACCATTCTAAAATGTGTTTCCGTCTGTAACCGTAACTCCCGAGGGCTGTGACAGTCCTATTCCACTTATGCCAGGCAGCTCTGCCTTGTTCCTCATGAGACAGCTTCCTCTTCAATGGCGGTCTGTTTGCTTGTGTGTTGACGGGTAGCTTTCAAACTGTCCAGCTTCAAAAATATAGGACTTTTGTTAGTTTGTTTGTTCACAACAGAAAAATAAGCCTATACAGGCTATTGAAATTTGAACTAAAATTTGAATTTCCAGACAGGAGTTTGATTTGGAATTAAGATGGAGAAAGAAGGGATTGACGATATCAGTTTGTTGGCTGATGAGATTCAGCAACTGAAACAAAGGAGATGAAGTGCCAGTGTGTGGATGGCCTCTGCTCCTGAGCGTTTCATCAGGAGAAAAAGAAATCAGACTAACGAGGTGACGTGCTGTAAACACATAGGTCCGCCATTTTCCATTTTGTTGGGTTTTTGTTGTTGTTGTTTTACAGTGAAGAAGTCTTATTTTTATAAGAGAGTTAAGAAGCCACTAAGATACTTGTAGGTATTATCTTCAGTGATGCTCCTTATCTTTCTTTCAAGTGATATTCAGCCCCTATATTCAGCCCCTACAGCTACTACAAATGCAGCAAATCTCCCATTTAATTCTTTTTTTTTTTAGTCTATTTATTTATTTATTTTGAGAGAGCATGAGCAAGTGGGGGAATGGCAGAGAGAGGGAGAGAGAGAGTCCCAAGCAGGCTCTGTGAAGTCAGTGCAGAGCCCAGTGTGGGGCTCAATCCCATGAGTTGTGAGATCATGACCTGAAACAAAATCAAGAGTCGGATGCTTCGCGGACTGAGGCACATAGGTGCCCCTACTTCTTTAAATAATGCACCAACAAAGGAAACATTGTTTGTAAAGCTGCCCATGTCTCTCTAAGCCTCATTGTGGCCCCGTGGATCCCTTAGCCCTCATGCAGCCAGCTTCTCCTGGGCAGGTTCTAATGGTGTCCCTTCTATCTTTTCATCATTTATAATCTGGAAGTTCCATTTTACTATGACCACATTCATGTCCATATCCATGGGCCATGTCTGACATTAAACTGACCTCTCAGGACTCTCAATATTCAGCTCTCTAGCCTGGGTCACCATTTTCCATTTCTGAGACTCATTACCATGGTCTACTCACCTTCCTGTCCTCCATTAAGTCAGAACTGAGAGACATGTCTCTATACTCCAAAATTAGTCCTTTTCTTATTCCCCTCTCCCAGATAAATTGCTTCCACGTATCTCAATATCTCAGTTAAGTGTGTGTGTGTGTGTGTGTGTGTGTGTTTGAGATAAAATAATTAAAACCAAGCCCATGACTACGACTATGTGCATTATTAAACTTTTAAGTCTGAACAACTTCAAATGTAAAGAAAAGCTGTCAAAATTACAGAGAACTCCCATACCACCTTTATCCAGAATAATCATTTTGTTTCTACATTTCATCACATTTTCCTTCTCTCCCTCTGTACTTACTTATTTTCTCTGAACCATTTGAGGTTATATAGCTCATGCCTTTGTTATGCTCCTAATACTTCATTGTACAGTTCCTAAGAACAAGTATATTTTCCTACGTAGTCACAAAACAGTTTCAAATCAAGAAGTCTCACCTTGATCTGCACTTTTTTTTTACTCTGCAATCCATATTCCTATTTTGTCAGTCATACCAATAAATTGTTTATAGCATCCCCCCCTTTAGTGGAAGCTTTTACCAAAGATCACACATGCCTCAGGTTGTCATGTTTCTTTAATATTCTTTAATCTGGAATGATTCTTTAGTATTTGTCTTTCATGACATTGATGCATTTAAAGAATATAAGGAATATAAGCCCGTTATTTTGTAGAATGCTCTTCAGTCAGACTTGTCTGATGTTTCCTCATGACTTGATTCAGGTCATGGGTCCCCTGCAAGAATAGCACGAAAGTGATGTTTTGTTTTTCTCTGTGTATCATATCTGGAAGCACACCATGTCAATCTGCCCCCTGTTGGTTAATTTTGATCAATTGATCCAAATGTTGTCCAGTTTCTCCACTATATAGTTACTATTTTCCCTTACAATTAACAAGCAATTTATGGAGAGACACTTTAGAATTGAGTAAATATCTTGCTCCTCATCAAGCTTCCCCTCCCCACCCCCCCCCCCCCTGTAAATTTAGCGATCATTGCTATTTCTTGCCCAAACCATTCTTCACTATGATGGTTGGTAAATGGTGACCTTTCAACTCTACCTCCCTCTACATTTTTTTTTTTGTAATGTTTATTTTTGAGAGAGGGAAAGACAGAGTACAAGTGGGGAAGGAGCAGAGAGAGAGGGAGACAGAATCGGAAGCAGGCTCCAGGCTCCTGGCTGTCAGCATAGAGCCCCATGCCGGGCTCAGACTCACAGACCATGAGATTATGACCTGAGCTGAAGTCAAGTCAGATGCTTAACTGATTAAACCACTCAGGTGCCCCTGCCTCCACACTTTCAATCTGCATTTCACTGTAAGGAAGAGCCCTCCCTTGCTCAGCCCCATTTATTTAGTTATCTATCATCAGCATGAATTGATGGATTCCTATTTTATTTAATGATTTTATTTAATTTTATTTAATAATCCTTTACTCTCCTGGTTTATATTTAGCTCAAAAATTTTCCCAGACATGGCCACTGGCCTCTCCTTGAAACCAGCTCCTATGTCCTTTTAACACGTTCCCATCTCTCTTTTGTTTTTGTTTTTTTTTTTTCATTTCCATATTTTCTGGTACATCAAAATGTTCCTATGTCCCTGGCTCATCTTGTGCTTTCCCTGCCTGAGCCCCGGTCTCAGTCGTTTCTCCAAGGAGCCCTGATTCTTTTTAAAGATGAAATCAGAGGCACCTGACTGGCTCAGTTGATAGAGCATGCAACTCTTGATCTTGGGGTTGTGAGTTCAAGCCCCACATTGGGCACAGAGCTTACTTTAAAATACAAAAGATGAATGAGCACTGGGTGTTGTATGGAAACCAATTTGACAATAAAATATATTTAATAAAATAAAATAAAAAAGATGAAATCATATTTAGAAAGATATGGGCACTAGGTATATCTTTTGCATTTTAAATGAAAAACTTGACCGTAAATGACACTGCTCATAATTGAATTGTGGGTATTCTGTTAGGTTATTTGTGATGAGATTTTTTATTTCTATCCATCACAAAATAATATAGAAATAATTTTTGCCATATCTTCCAAAAATAAAAAAACAGTGTATGCTTTCTGTGAAAAATTCAGAAAATGTCCAAAAGTTAAGAACATATTAAAAATCTCCTGTCAGGACACAACTAGAAATGTATTAAAGTGTTGTTTAGAGATTTAAAAAATCACCCGTTACTCTATTACCTAGGATTAACTATCAGAAAGACATTAATGCTAATTGTCACTAGGTAACCATATTTCACAGTAGAAATATACCAAACGTGTTTCACCAAAATACAATTCTTGGATAATTCCACTGTGTGTGTGTGTGTGTGTGTGTGTGTGCGTGCACGTGCACGCACACACATGCACATGTGTGAGTATTTCTTCAGGATAAAGCCCTAGAAGTAAAATTGCTGGATTAAAAATGTATATGTATTTATAAGCAAAGAAAATGTACCCGACATTTTAGTCATCAGGGAACTGCAAATTAAAACCACAGTGAGATACTTACAACTACTAAAACGTATCAAAAATATTGTATACTTCCAACGCCAGTTGTCGGCAAGCACATGGGACAACTGGAACTCTACAAACTCCTCACAAAAGTGTAAACTATAATAACCACTTTGGAAAACTAGCAATCTCTACTAAAGACTGTGTGCCTTGGTCAAAGTGTTTCTCATCCCATGGTTATAAAAAATACTCACCTCCATTTTCTTCTTGCTTTTTGATGGTTTCACTTCTTACATTTAATCCTTAATCTGTATTGACTGTAAGTATGCGGTAAGAATCTCCATCTTATTTCATTTTCTGCAAATGGTTAGACTTGCTCCAACTGTATTTATCGAACAATCATTTCTTTTATTTTAAGTCTTATTTTATTTATTTTGGGAGAGAGGGAGCAGGGCAGGGGCAGAAAGAGAGAAGGAGAGAGAGAATCCCAAGCAGGCTCTGTGCTGTCAGTGCAGAGCCGATCAAAGCGTTTGAACTCATCTGCGACATCATGACCTGAGCTGAAATCAAGAGTCGGACACTTAACCAACTGAGCCACCCAGGCGTGCTGAACAATCGTTTCTAACTGCAAATCAGTTTACTGATTGAAAACAAGTCATGATATTTTAAATTCTTATATCTACTTGAAACCACTCGTAAACTTTTTTTTTTTTTTTTCATTTACCTGCCTCTTCCGTTTTGGTATCTTAACTGTATCACATGCCTTATTGTCTTCAGGGGAAATTGTCATTTTTCTTTCTCCATATTGTTCTTCACGTTTCATATTTTTCTTTTCTAGTAGAACTCTAGCGTCCTTTTTTGGTGGTCAAATGTGGTTTTCGGGATTTAATTTGAGCTTGGGTTAAACTTTGAGATAAACTTGAGGAAAACCAACACCTTTGTAACATTGAGTCTTCCGATTCAGGGCGATGCGTGTCTCTCTTTGAGTCAAGTCTTCCTTTATGTCTAATGGAATTTCCCTTGAGACTGACTTGACTGTGGATTTCTTGAGGACAGAGCCTATGTTTTTAGTCATTTCAGACCTCCACCAGGGCATAGGGCCCAGTCATAGCAGGTGAATTCAGTGTTGGTTAATTGGATGAAGGAAGAGCCTCTCTGAGCTCTCAGATTACCCCCTTTTAAAAATAATCCACATGCTGTCTCTAACAGAGTGCCTCTGCTTTAAGTATTTTCAGATCTTAGGGGATGTGAAGGTGAAGACAAGGATAAAAATTTTCCTTGATTTAAGTATGTAAAATAATGCTGCTACCAGGAGTAAAAATGAAATAACTAGGGTCCTAAGTAAAATTTGAAGAATTAAACTTTTTTTGACAAATTAATTTTTTTAAAGGAAGCTCTACATCCAACATGGGCTTGAACTCACAACCTCAAGATCAAAAATCATATCTCCACTGACTGAGCCAGCCAGGTACCGCAAGAATTGATGTTTATAAGCACATGAGTCCTTGATTTTGCCCTTCAAGGAGCAGCTACACCTATGGCTAATACTTTTTGTTTTATTCATGAACACAATACTAGCTCGAGAGAGATTGTTGCAGGAGATGAGATCAGTTATTGGGTGGAAACGTGTGTTTAGAAATGTTGATGATATTTCAGGGAAATCTCCACTGACCCAGCTTTGAACCAAATCCATGTGTGATGCAAATAGGTGTGGCCTAGTGAAGAGATGCTAATCTGAATTATTTAACCTCTTCTGTAATGAATATTTCATGGAGTAATTTTATGTTTTTTTTCAAGCCACATTTCAACTTGTATGACTAAAGACAGCCAGTTTATGATACAGGATACAAACTTAGGTATGTGAAAGCATAAACTTCCCTATAATCGGACTTAATTTCTATCTAAAGCCTTCATCCTGCTTTGGTCTGAAAACTTAATCTTAGTTAATTTGGGCTGAACTGTCAATTCTGGATGTTCTCAGCTGATCTGGGCGTTTCCCACTTCTTCCCAGGGTTGTATGCAGGCTCCAGGGGAAGATAATCTTTTTTTTAATTTTTTTTTTCAACGTTTATTTATTTTTGGGACAGAGAGAGACAGAGCATGAACGGGGGAGGGGCAGAGAGAGAGGGAGACACAGAATCGGAAACAGGCTCCAGGCTCCGAGCCATCAGCCCAGAGCCCGACGCGGGGCTCGAACTCACGGACCGCGAGATCGTGACCTGGCTGAAGTCGGACGCTTAACCGACTGCGCCACCCAGGCACCCCACAGGGGAAGATAATCTTAAAGTATGTCAAGAGGTGGCCATGGGACAGGGGGTGGCTCTATCCTGGACTTCGCAGCTGTGTGCTCTCCTTCCTACTTACAAGACCCCTCAAATCTCTTGACCCTCTCTCTTAGCTCTTCAGATCCTTCTTGATGGTATGTGTCTTAGTGCATTCAGTCTACTGTAACAAACTTATAATCAACAGAAATTCACTTCTCACAGTTCTGGGGGTGGAAAGTTCAAGATTAAGTCACCAGCAGATTTGATGTCAGATGACAGCCTGCTTCCTGGTTCCTGGATTCAGAGAGTCTTCTTGCAGGGTCCTCACACGGTGGGCAGGGAGAGGGATTTCTCCGTGGTGTCTTTTATAAGGGCCCTAATCTCATTCATGAAGGCTCCGCCCTTATGATCCAATCACCTCCCAAAGACACCCACCTCCTCCTACCATCACAGCCGGGGTTAGGAGTTCACATACGAATTTGGACAAACGTTTAGTCCATCGCAGCATGAAAAATATCTTGCTCTTCTCCCCTGCCCCTCTGGGCTACCTCAGGCCTCTCTTCCCACACGGCCCACCCAACTGTCTATTCTATCACCCCTTTGACGGTGCGTGGAGAGGTCTTTGAAATGTGCTCCTTTCCAGAGCTACAAATAGGGGTGAGACACAAGTCCCCTTTACTCTGATTCCCCACATCAATGCTGTGGACTGTGGGGTCCTAACATTCCTCTACACGCATTCACGTGGTGGGGGTAGGGAGCAGGGTGCGACATGCCATTCCTTGCTCTCCAGAGACTCTCTTCCCAACCGAAGGATCTTCAGTCAAGAGAGGCTGGGGAGGAGGGCCTGCAAAAGTGGTAAGAAGAAGCCCCCGGAGCAGCCCAAGGAGCAGAGGCATTCAAACAGAAACAGGGGGCTGAAAATGCGGGAAATCCATTTTCCTAAACATTTAGTGATTTATACTCATAAATATTGTACCTAATTTTCCTGATAAAAAAATCAGAATTTGTAATGCACACTCATTTCCTTAAAAAAGAACCCTGTTTTTGGGCACCTGGGTGGCTCAGTTGGTTAAGCATCCAACTTCAGCTCAGGTCATGATCTCATGGTCCGTGAGTTTGAGCCCCACGTTGGGTTCTGCTGACCACTCAGAGCCTGGAGCCTGCTTCAGATTCTGTGCCTCCCTCTCTCTCTGCCCCTCCCCTGCTCATGCTCTGTCTCTCTCTGTCTCAAAAATAAATAAAATAAAAACATTAAAAAAAAAAGAACTCTGTTTTCAAAGCATGATGCAAGAATAAAAATACATGACATTTTTTATTAGGAAATCCTTGGTGATCTGCTGATAGGACTGTGGAAAAATTCATATCACCAGTTTTATAGTAACAGCTCTATTAAAAAGATGTACCAGTTCTTGCAAGATCTTTCTCCTTTACATTTCTCTTTCAGCTTGTACATCTAGAACTTCTCCAGCTCACTAGTAAGTAGCCTTCATTTCATGAGATGTCTGTTGAGTTCTCAACATGAGGTAGCTTCCAGCTGAGTACATCAGCCAACTTTTGCTCTGTAACAAATTATCCCCAAATTTAGTAGCTTAAAACAACAAAAACATGTTTATCATCTCCCAGTTCCTGTAGGCCAGGACTCTGGGCATGGCTTTGCTGGTTTCTCTGGCTCAGGGTCTCTTAGAAGACTGCAGTCAAGGTTTCTGGTGGGACTGTAGTCACTTCAATGTTCAACTCGGGGCAGATGTGTTTCCAAACTCACTCGTGGTTATTGGCTGACCTTAGGTCCTTTTGGCTGTTGGCTAGACACATCAGTTTCTTGCTATGTGGACCTCTCCACTGGACAGCTAACAAAATGGCAGCATGCTTCCCTCAAACAAAAGGCTCCAAACATGACAGAGAGAGAGAGAGAGAGAGAGAGAGAGAGAGAGAGATGAAAGGTACAGTCTTTTGTAACCTAATCAGCTTTTGCCATACCCTATTTGTTAGAACAGTCACTAGGTCCAGTCCATGCTCAAGGGAAGAAGATTAATATAGACATGACTCCTGGGAGTCATTTTAGCAGCTGATTATCATTCTGGGCCATTTTATTCTTGTTGTCCATTACTGTTCTTACTATCCTGCCCTTTTAAGATGGATTAGGCCATGTGGTATGGCCAGTCATAACCAGACCTGATAGCTCATACTTTAAGCACAGCCTGCATTCTTCCACTAATACAACAATGTGCGTAAAAACAAAAAACAAACAAAAAGGATATATAACAGAGGTGGCGAGGGAGGCCTTTACAGCAAACTTATTGATTGGCTTTGTTCCAGTATTTAGACTCTCAGATGAACAATCTGTAACATTTAGGAGCACCTGGGTGGCTCAGTCAGTTAAGCATCTGACTTCGACTCAGGCTGTGATCTTGTGGTTTGTGAGTTTGAGCCCGTGTTGGGCTCTGTGCTTACAGCTCAGAGCCTGGAGCCTGCTTCAGATTCTGTCTCCCTCTCTCTCTGCCTCTCCTCTGCTCACATGTGTTTGAGCTCTCTCTCTCTCAAAAACAAATAAACATTTTTTTAGTGCTTATTTATTTTTGAGAGAGAGACAGACAGTGTGCAAGTGGGGGGAGGGGCAGAGAGAAAAGGATACACAGAATCCGAAACAGGCTCCAGGCTCTGAGTTGTCAGCACAGGGCTCGAACTCATGAACTGTGAGATCGTGACCTGAGCGAAGTTGAGCCTTAACTGACTGACACACCCAGGCACTGCCCAAACAAATAAACATTAAAAAAAAGTAACAATCTGTAACATTTAGAGGCATGATGCGCCCTTCCCCCAGAATGTGCCTATGTCCTCTCCAATATATCCTTGAAAGGGCTTTGCCCTACCCATGCTCCACTGAATGTCAGGGAGTTAGAGTAATTATGCAGGAAATGACTCCAGGTTTCTAGTCCGCATTGGGGTCTAGGAAATGCAGCTGAATAGAGGGACATTGCCACGGGACTGTCAGGCTTGCTGTACTTTTAGGACTTCATTCTGAAAAAAACATCTGAGCTTAGGGGCACAAGCTCAGATGTGGGGAGGCCTTAGGGAGGATGGGTGACTTGGGCAGAGGAGAAGAAAGGCAATGGACAAGGAAGGTGCTGAAGATGGCAGTCTGCCAGCCCCCTGAGGGAGCTCAGCAAGTCCTGCCACCCCTCCGGGCTTGAGTCCATCCTTTCTAGAATGACGGGACTGAAGCAGATAATCTTTACAGTTTATGGGTTAATAAGTAATAGAATTTATGAACTAGCTGGCAAAGAATGAGTTATCTGTTTGAAAGAGAAAGGGATAAGTCAGTGCTGATTTACTAAGAAGTTACAGAAAATAATTTATGCACTTAAAAATCACATAATTTTTTCTGATCTTAACAAAATTTCATGTTGTGAAGACTATTGTTTTGCAAATACAGAGCTCCTTTCCTTCTAGAAACAAACCCTTGCTTTTCTGTTCTTCAATCCTTACACACACACACACACACACACACACACACACACACCATCCACATAATTACCACGCAAGCCACCATGTAGTGCACCATGATTCTGTCTGCAGATAACCGGTCCAGGGTGATGTGCTTATCCAAGTGGGGACAATGTCAGTCCTTGCCTGGAGATTTACATCTGGAAACAGGTGATGTCCAGCCGTTCTTAAGAATTTCAGGACTGGGGGGTGGGGTGCCTGGGTGGCTCAGTCAGTTGAGCATTCAGCTTTGGCTCAGGTCATGATCTTGAGGTCCATGGGTTGGAGCCCCACATCAGGCTTTGCGCTGATAGCTCAGAGCCTGGAGCCTACTTCGGATTCTGTGTCTCCTTCTCTCTCTGTTCCTCCCCTGCTCGTGCTCTGTCTCTCTGTGTCTCTCAAAAATGAATAAAGGTTTAGAAAATAAATAAATAAATAAATAAATAGATAGATAGATAAATAAATAAATAAATAAATAAAAGAATTTCAGGACTAGGGCCCCTGGGTGGCTCAGCCAGCTAAGCGTCCAACTCCTGGTTTCAGCTCAGGTCATGATCTCACAATTCCTGAGTTCGAGCCCCGTGTCACACTCCATGCTGACAGTGAGGAGCCTGCTTGGGATTCTCTGTCTCCTTTCTCTGCCCCTTCCTCGCTCGTACACTCGCACTCTCTCTCTCTCTCAAAATAAGTAAATAAACTTAAAAAAATTTTTTTTTCAGGACTATAGGGGCACCTAGCTGGCTCAGTCAGTAGAGCAGGCAACTCGTGGTCTTGGGGTCATGAGTTTGATCCCCAACTTGGGTGTAGAGATTACTTTAAAAAATAAAACGTTAATAAAAAGAACTTCAGGACTCTAAACTGTGAAGTCAGGGGCTTTCAGGAAGCACATTTTCTCTCACTTGGGCCAGAGAAAATTGGTCTGGGAGAAGGTGGGGAGAAACAAAGCAGACATACCGAGAAAAACCAGTGAACTGAAGAACACAGGCAGCATTTGCATTTCTGGTTCCAGTAATTGCTAAGGCCTGGCTCTTTTCTTGTCACTGAGTTTCTGAGATAGAACAGGATCCTCACAATAATTTCCCTATGTTGGTTAAAGCCCATGTGATTTTCGTCTCTGTCCCTTGCAACCAAAAGGGGGAAAACACCAACTCACAAGTTTTAGAAACATAGAACCTTATAGAAACAAATGTCAATTTTTTTGATTATAAAGAAAACAAAGAATGACCAATAATTCTACCACTTTGAGATAACTTCTTCTAACATTTTGGAATATTTTTCCTGTCACTTTTCTATGCATTTATAAAATTTTTTTTTTTACCGTTTATTCATTTTTGAGAGAGAGAGAGAGAGAGACAGAGAGAGAGAAGAGAGAGTGGGGGAGGGGCAGAGAGAGAGGGAGATACAGAATTCGAAACAGGCTCCAGGCTCTGAACTGTCAGCACAGAGCCTGATGTGGAGTTTGAACTCATGAACCATGATATCATGACCTGAGCTGAAGTTGGACACTCAACTAACTGAGCCACCTAGAAGCCCTTCTATGCATTTATTTAAATGAAATTAGAATTTTGACAGGATTTTAAAATTCATGCTTTTTCACTTAATGATCACACTGAGAACAGTCTCGTGTCAATATATTCTTCAAAACCATTTTTATGGTTCTAGGATAATTCATGTTTATGATATTTTAATAAATGTATCCTATGAGTGCAAAGAATAATTGGGTTTGATTTGATCCATGAGAACAAGATCCACGATGTAATCAACAGGAAAGAAGAAA
Organism: Felis catus; assembly: GCF_018350175.1. Lineage (NCBI taxonomy): Eukaryota > Metazoa > Chordata > Mammalia > Carnivora > Felidae > Felis > Felis catus. Next base: position 213,351,216 of record NC_058368.1, on the reverse strand, counting down.
GCTGGTTAATATAGAGAGGTGATTTACTGATTTCTGCTAAATAGTAGAAAGAATAAATAGGATAAAAAGAATAAAAAAGAATGAAGTATTTGCATAAAGTCATTTCTTTAGAAAACTGATCATCAGTAAGTGTCATGATTTCTTCCCTCTTCACTATTTACCCAAAAACAAGGAAATAGTTCTAGAAAGAAAAGGAATAGTCAACATTTACTGAGCACTTACAATTTGACAGGCATTATGCTATGCACCTTAAGTGGACTACTGAGTGTATTTGTGTGTGTGTGTGTGTGTGTGTGTGTGTGTGTGTGTGTTAAAAACACAACAGGAGTTCTACTCTCCTAATACATTTTTGAGTGTACAATTCAGTATTGTAGACTCTAGGTACAACGTTGTATGGCAGGTCTCTAGAACTTATTCATCTTATTTAACTGAAACCCCATACCCATTGATTAGTAACACTCCATTTCTCCTTTCCCCCAGCCCCTGACAAACACCATTCCACTCTTCGATTCTATGAATTTGACTATTCTAAGTACATCATATAAGAGGAGTCATGAAGTATTGGTCTTTCTGTGACTGATTTGTTTCACTTAGCATAATGTCCTCAAGGCTCATCCCCGTTGTATATTGCAGAATTGCCTTTTTTATGTCTGCATGGTATTCCACTGTATGTACATACCACTTTTTTTCCCCACTCATCTGTCAATAGACATTTAGGTTGTTTCCACATCTTAGCCATTAGGAATAATACTGTAATGAACATGGGGATGCTAATATCACCTCAAGATCATGACTTCAATTCTTTTGGATAAATACCCAGAAGTTGGATTGTTGGATCATATAGTAGTTCTATTTTCATTTTTTTGAGCCAACGCCATACTATTTTCCATTGTAGCTGTATCAATTTTCATTCCCAACAGTGTGCAAAGATTCCAGTTTCACCACATCCTTGCTAACACTCAATGTCTTTTTTTTTAATAATTAGTATGAGGTATGAGGTGATATCTCTTTGTGATTTTGATTTGCATTTCCTCGATGATTCGTGATGTTAAGCACCTTTTCATATACCTATTGGCCATTTGTGGGTCTTTGGAGAAATGTTCACTCAAATCCTTAGTCCATTTTTTAACTGAGTTATTATTTTTTTGCTATTGAGTTGTCATGAGCTACTTTTTAAAATATTCAAATATGGGGCTCATGGCTGGCTAAGTCAGTAAAATATGTGACTCATGATTTCAGGATCATGAATTCAAGCCCATGTGAGGTGTAGAGATTACTTAAATAAATAAAAACTAAAAATATAGTCAAATATTTATATGTGACATCTAATTAACAAGAAAATATTTCAAATTCTTCTCTTGATACTAACTGCAAGAGAAAAGGGACATCAGTACAATCTTAGAAGGGTTTCAGAATAAAAGATTTATAATAAAACTGGTATTAAGTTAATATAAAAGTCATAGTGGAAGTCTCAAGGTGAAAGCCTGGGCCTGATTAAATTGCTTACCACGACACTGAAACTGATTAGGGTCCTTGGGCTCTCCAAGCAATACAGGCCAAATAGAAGTTTCAGGCAAGATTTTTACTTGGGGTTATGCTCAAACACAAGGTAGACAGCACAAAGGAAACAGTCCTTCATGCTGGTTTTTCCAGAAAAGGCCCAGAAAAGTTTTTACAGAGACTGAGGCGGGAAAGGAGTGACATCTAAGCACGTAAGGGCGAGGAGAGATACAGGAAGTTGGAACGCAGGTGCGGTGGACAGAACATGCTTCTTCATGCATTGTGTGTCTCATTATCATGTTAAATCTCCCCCCACCCCGGGCGTGGTTTTTAGTATTATAATGAAGTAAAAAGTCGGTGAAAGGTCAGCACTGGGGTCCACCTTGGCACAGACTAGTTTGGTTTGGTCTTCACCAGTCTTTGGAGTTGAGTCTCTCTTTTGGTGAGCATCCTACTTCCGCATTCCTGTGAGGCATGCTACTTCAGAGGCATAGGGTTGCAGCTATCAAGGAATGCTGGGTTTCAGGCTAGGGCTGCACGGACCTGAGTCCAGTCCCTGCTCTGTCTCAAGACCAGCTTTACCTACCTGAAAATTAAGTGCTGAACAGTGTGGTCATAACTTCTGTCCTTGGTTCCTTTCTCAGACTTCTAATCATTGCTTTTATCATGTGGAGGCCGGCATGGCCTGGTCACGGAGGGCCTTGTTCAGGGTTAGGATTTGATTCTTCATCCTAAGGCAATGAGAAAATCTTAGATAATTGTGCGGAAGGAAGTGACCTGATCCGGTTGACATTTTAGGAGGACTCTGACTGCAGAGTTGGGACCAGACTAGGGAGAAACTTGTGGAAAAATGAGATCAGAGACACTGACAGGGGAGTCCAGGGGACTGCCTATGCAGGTTAAGGCCAGGGTGGCAACAGTGAGGGTGGAGAGAAGCAGAAGGACTCAGCAGACATGTAGTAGGTAGACTCAAAAGGCCTTGGGGGTTAATTAGGGTCAGAGAGTAAGCGGGGAAAACAAGACATCTAGAACAACTCTCAGATTTCTAGTTTGGACAACTGAGCGAATGGTAGTAATTTTGAAGACAGAATTCTGAAGGAGAAGCAAGTTTGGAGGGAATAAAATAACTTTAATTTTGGACATGTTGAATTTTCAGTACCTTATAAACAGTCCAATCTTGACAAATGGATCAAAGCAGGAGATAAAGATTGGGAGATCTTTAGGGATGCCTGGCTGGCTCAGTTGGTGGCGTATTTGACTCTTGATCTCAGGATTGGAGGCTCAAATCCCTCATTGGGTGTAGAGATTACTTAAAAATAAAATCTTAAAAAAAAAAGATTTGGAGATCTTTGCATATAGGCAGAAGATAAGGATTTGGGGGTCTCTTGTGTTCGCAAGGTCATTAAATCCACAGAAATAAATATCACCCAGGAAGAGAGTTAAGAGTGAAAAGAGAAACCTAAGGAGGACAGAAGAAAGAATGTCTGTCAAGAAGCCTAAGAAGGACCAGCCAGAGGGGAAGAAAACTAGGGAAGCATAACATCATGGAGCCCAAGAGAAGAGACTACTTCAAGAAGGAGGGAACGGCCCTTAGCATTGATCACTGAGGGAGTCAATAAGGTCATTGACAGTTGCCTTCCCCATGTCCATTCTTTCCTTATTCTTGGCTTGGCATGCTCAGTCCTGACAGACAAGATGAGAAATGAAAAGTGTTTGGTGGCATGGAGCTCACTGGGGCCCTGGGATAAGGGACTCAGAAGTTCTGGAGTGGATTAGGAGTGAGTGTAAGGTGGGACAAGGAAGACCTAAATGAAGATGCTAGTGTCCAGAAGTCTGGCTGGCTGGTGGAGGGCAGGGCATGGAGGTAGGGAACACAGATTGAGGGAAAAAATCAGATCAAGGCATGGTTTTGTTTTGAGATAAGCGAGAACATTAAATTACAGGGCAGGGCCAGTAGAGACTGAAGGACCAGGGAGACAGAAGCCAATAGAAAGCAAAGGTTCCTGAGCAGACAACAGGTGATGGCAGCCAGGGCACAGGTGTAGGGACTCCATACAAATGGAAGAAGGCCATATCTTCCACTGTAATAGGAGGGACAGAGAAGGGAAATAGCGGGATAAAGGCAATGGGAAGCCAAGGGTGACAAGGAGTATGAACCAGGAGCCATAGGCTCCCTGAACAATGCTGAATAAGACCCACAGAGCTACAAAGAATTTTCTTTCCTATCTTATCTATTAATAAAACTGCCCATTTAATCTCCAGTGATGGCTTTGTTCACAAATATCAAAGACAATCCTTTATAATAATATAAAAAATCTGAGGCTAAATAATCTAAACATATCTCCTCCTGAATTAGCTTAAAAAAATTTTTTTAAATGTTTTTATTTATTTTTGAGACAGAGAGAGACAGAGCATGAGCAGGGGAGGGGCAGAGAGAGAGGGAGACACAGAATCCAAAGCAGGCTCCAGGATCTGAGCTGTCAGCACAGAGCCTGATGCAGGGCTCGAACTCACAGACCGTGAGACCATGACCTGAGCAGAAGTCGGATGCTTAACCGACTGAGCCACCCAGGCGCCCCCTGAATTAGCTTTTTAAACATGATTTACTGGGTCAAAACTAAATAGTCGGGTTAAAAATGCCTAGGCACATCATTTCAGTATCCTATAGAACGCCTCTAGTTAAAATAGTCTCAACTACCCCATCCAGAATGAAAAGAGAAGCTTCAGAAAGAAACTGGACATGGATATCCACTTGGAATAGAATGAAGTTGGACCTTTACCTCAAACCATATATAAAAATTAACTCAAAAGGATGAAAGGTCTAAATTATAAGAACTAAAACAGTAAACTCTTATAAGAAAACATAGGAGTAAATCTTTGTGACGTTGGATTTGGCAATGGAACTTGTAACTAGGATATATAAAGAACTCTTAACTCAAAAAGACCATACAATTAAAAAATGAACAAAGGATCTAAATAGACATTTCTCCAGCTACAAGGAAGACAGACGAATAACCGACAAGCCCATGAAAAGACGTTCAACACCATCAGTCAATCATCAGGAAGATGCAAATGAAAAAGAAAATGAATACCATCTCATACCCACTGGGATGGCTAGAGTCAAGTCAGATAATAACCAGTGCTGGCGAGATGTGGAGAAATCGGAGCCCTCGTACATCGCTGCTGGGAATATAAAATGGTGCGGCCACTTTGGAAAAGTCTGGCAGTTCCTGAAGATGCTAAACAAAGAGTTCCTATTTGACCCAGACATTCCACTCCTAGATTCATACCCAAGAGCAAGGAGAACACACATGCACACAAAAACTTGCACACAAATGTTGGTAATAGCATTATTCGTGATAACTAAAAGGCAGAAATAACCCAGTTGTCTAGACTGATAAATGGATAAGCCAAATGTGGTATATCCATGTAAGAGGTTATTAGGCCACACAAAGGAATGAAGTTTTGATACATGCTACCATGTGAATAAATCTTGAAAACACTATGCTAAGTGGAAGAAGTTGATCACAGCAGACCATTTATGTGATTCCATTTATATGAAATGTCCAGATTAAACAAATAGAGACAGATTCATTAGTGGTTGCCTAAGGCTTGGGGAGGAGGGGGCGTTGAGGAGTGATAGCTAAAAAGGCTTCTTTTTGAGGTGATGAAAATTTTCTATAATTCTGTGGTAATGGCTGTACAACTGTGAATATATTAAGAACTATTGTATACCTTAAATGGGTGAATTGTTATAGTACGTGAATTATATCTCAATAAAGCTGTTACCAAAAAAAAAAAAAAAGAAAGAAAGAAACTTGCAATTGTAGGGAGGCTTTCTCCTACTCAGCCTGCTCCCTCTGCAAGTCACAAACATCCTCAACCACCTGGTCTAAGTAGAGGAGTAGCCCAAAATGTGGGTCCCTGGGATACGGCCACAGAACTGTATCTGGGAACCCAGCAGCCACGGAATCATGCTGGAATTCATGTGTCTTAAGTTGCCTTTTGTCTTGACAACTTGGCTCCTTTCTGCCCTGAGTCGGTCCAGGATAAGTTCTCCTTGTGCCTGCAACACACTGAGCCCTTATTCCCTGGCATGTGCTAGGTTATATGGCGAGGAAAACCAGCAAGTTCTGAATCCGCTCACACAGTAGAACTATACCTCAACCTGGACGCAAAGGCAAGAAATGGCACACGCCGCATTATGTTTTTCTCACCACCTACTACAAACAGAAACCGTTTGATCTCTTGGCTTTTACCTCATCTTTTTTTTTAAATCACAAAACATTTATTTCTTGAACTCTTGTCCTTTCCCCGTGCTCTGTAGCTTGAAGGATCTGGGGGTGGTGTGCACACTGGAGAATGTGAGTGCACTTCGAAGGGTTGGCAGGGATTCTTGGAATTGGATGATGAATAAAGAGGTACTCTGTGAGTTGAAACACTGTGGTTTTTATTGGATTTTTTTTTATTACATAAAAATTTCAACTTTACAGTAAGGAATGAATCATTTAATCATCCAGTTGATTTTGCCATTTCCTGTGAGGCAAGGGAGATGGTGTGGGTCAGATCTTCAAGAATTCTGGGAAATCACGTCCTGTAACCAGAAGCCCTGAGGCAGGATGAAACTCAACTTCCTGGGGGAAATAGGAAGGGCATTTAGAAGTGTCCACAGGCTTTGAGGATATAGAAATGGTATTCCTTTATAAAGAAGGGAGGCATAGGCAGTCCCACATTTGGAATTTGGGGGAGAAATCGGGGAATTTGTCTGGAGGGAAAGCTCAAGGCATTGATGCTCTCTGAGCAGCTACTACCTAAGAACACATTGGAACTCTACCACCCGACATAGAGGAATTTCCACAAGACAATGCCGAGGGAGAGGACATATGGTATAATCAAACCCCCTCCCCAAATTCATGTGGCCTCTCAGAGGGTCCTCATCAGGTTGAGCCCCAGTTGCCCCAACGATAATGTGCTCGTTCACATACTCTGTGCTGGCTTGCTTTCCTGTCCTACTTCCCCACACTCTCGCTGTGCTTCCCGGGATCACTCGACAAATAAACTACTTGCACTCAAATCTTTGTCTCAGGGTTGGTCACTGGGGGAATGCAAACTAAGGCCTAGGCAAGGAGCCCCTGGGTGGTGGCCACGATGGACCAAAGGCCACAGCAGACTGACACAAAGACTCCTGCACCTCTGTAAGGAGGGGGGAGTCCCCTCAATTTAACCATGGTTGGCTATCCAGTAAATCTAACTACATATCACAATTAAAGTTCCAGTCAATCTGGTGGAATGTCATGAATTGACCTAAGTCAATTTGACCATTCGGCCATTGTGATGTTCTTCCGGTAAATGTCAGTAGCTTCTGGAAGTCAGAGGTGGGCAGGGGCTATTGCTCCCTGGCACTACTACCACAACCTCCTTAGCAGATGGCATTGCACAATGAAAGCCAGCCTGGGACCAAGTTACTAGATGTGTGCTCATTTATTAACAGCACAAAACAATCGTGTTTCCCGTACTTACATTCTGGGAGAAGTCCCTCTCTTTGTTCTCCAGGCATGAAAGTTCCACTCCCAAGACAGATGAAATGAGATGGTAGAACCAACGAACTCTGGGGCCCATTGGGTGATGCAGAGGTCACTGGACCAGCGAGGTTTCTAGACCTTGTGCTCTGCTCCAAAGTGTTTATGCTGCTGGGCCTGATGGATTTTTATCCCACACATCTGAGGATGGGGCCTCTATGATATTTCTAGCCAATCACATATCCCACGTATCCACTCATTTCACCACCGAAAGGATTTTTAACATCCCAGGTGCTGCTCAACAAATCGTCTGATCTTGAAGACATTTGAAATGCTAATATGGCCACCTTTGGAACCTGGATTCCTGTTTAGGCTATTTCAGACTAGCTAACTGCTCCTGGGATGGAGATTAAATTCTCTCTCTCTCTCTCTCTCTCTCTCTCTCTCTCTCTCTCTCTTTCTCTCTCTCTCTCTCTCTCACACACACACACACACACAACCTGTTTACATGAAGTTTTTAAATGACCACACCACAATACAATCAGAGCTAACACTTAAACATTTATTGAGCATTTGCTATGTGACAGACACTTAAAATGAACTCCTCTTTGGTGCACCTGGATGGCTCTGTCAGTTAAGCATCTCTTGATTTCATCTCAGGTCATGATCTCTTGGTTCGTGGGATCGAGCCCTGCGTCGGGCTATGTGCTGACAGCAAGGAGAAGGAGCCTGTTTGGGATTCTCCCTCTCCCTCTCTCTCTCTGCCTTTCCCCTGCTCACACCTTCTCTCTTCCTCAAAATAAATAACGTTAAAAATTAAAAAAAAAAAAAGGAAACCACGTTTAACCCTCCAATACTTCAATGAGGAGGGCTCTGTGAATGTCACCATTTTGCAGATGAGGAAGCTGAGATGGAAGGATGTTAACTTCCTTGCCCAAGTCCCACAGTTCATAAGGTGCAAGTCAGAGGTTCAGATTCAGAGAACCCACTACACCACATGCCTCTTTGAACTTGGGGCTGGGAAGATACGCATGCCACACTCGGAGCTGGTGGGAGTGACCACACAAAGACCTTGCTCGTGGCTGCCGGCCCAGGCTCTCTTCTCCAGGATTCGGAATGAGGACCAAGATTCCAGTCAAGGTGACTGGCCTCCTGAACTCAGAGTTGCTGTGGGAGTTGCATCACACTTCACCAGGAAGAGGAGAAAGCTGGTGTGTCGAGCAAGAGCGGTCGGTAACACTCAGAAAAGACTACAGGGGCTTCCAGTACTGAGACCCAACAACATCTCTGGCCTTCAGACACACACAATTCCTCTTTTTGGCATGAGTTGTTGCAACCCAGAGTTCTAACGGATGCAGCCATTAAAACATTTCAAGTAAAAAAAAAAAAAAATCACATGATTATTCTAGGAAGATTCATTGGCAGTGAGAGAAGGAGCTGAAAGCAGAGGAGGGAGTTGACAATAATGATCCAGGCCAACAGAAAATGACCCAGAGGGACAATGGAAATGGAAAAGGGAGCTTGAGGCAGGGGGACGTGAAAATTCTAATTCCTTCCCCAAGGTCCATTATATCCTGGTGGCCAGGAAAGGTGCTGGTGTCTCTTCTCCCATAAAGGTCCAATATACTCCTATATATGTTGTTTATAGTTACTTCTTCAGGGATTCATTTAAAACTTCCCTAGCATTTATCATGTCAAGTTTCCAACACAGCAAAGGTTAAAGAGTCTTGTGGACATTCGTACGCACACAGGCCCAGCTCTGAGATCACATCACTGACATTTTGCTGTACCTGGCTTTACCACACACCCAGTCGTACCCAGCCGTCTGAACCCATTAATCCATCCCATCGCTGCTGCCATTCAAACAGCAGACAACAGCACACTTCTCTTCGCGTAATTCAGTGGCAGTGTCATTAACTAGAGTTCCACATTTGCCTAGTTGTTTCTTTTAATATGAAATTCCAACAATTAAACACATCTCAAATGTACTTTTGCTGAGTTTTGGCATACATCTGCATATCCCAAACTTATCAAGATACAGAATGCTGCAGCAACACGAGTGGGCCTAGAGGGTAGGATGCTAAGTGAAGTAAGTCAGAGAAAGACAACTATTTTAGGATTTCACTTATATGTAGAATCAAAAGACAACACAAATTTATAAACAAAAAAACAAAGACTCTTATTAAATACAGACAACTGGTGGTTGCCAGAGGGGAGGTGGGCGGGGGGATGTCGGAGCTCTGTGTGATTAAGAGGTACACACATCCAGTTATAAAAGAAGTCCCAGAGATGGAAAGTACAGCATAGGAGACAAGCGACAATATTATAATGACACTGTATGGCACCAGATGGCGAGGACACTGTGGTGAGCACGGAGCAACCAACTTGCGGTACCTGAAACGGATACAGCGTCGTATGTCAGTTATAATTGGAGGGGACAAAAAAGATCTAGAATGCTCCCTTCATTCCGGAACACTCCGTCAGGCCCCTTCCCAGCCCCGCCCCCACACCTCCACCCAGGCAATCGCTCCTGCTGCTTTCCGCCCTGGAGGGTCTGGGGATCGGCTGTGTTCCACTCTTCTGGAAGATCCTGCAGGAGCATTGCAAGGCCAGGTCCTGGGGGCAGTCTGAGGGATAAAATGTACTCCGTCTGCATTCCTTTCTGACCCAAGAATGGCACATGCTGTACCCTTTCGGGGCTGGGGAGAAAGAAGCACCACATTCGCCTGGCCCCAAACCTCAGGGAAATGGTAATTTGCAAAGCCCTCCATGCTGGATTTGGGAGCGGGGGGGGGGGGGGGGGGGGGGGGGGGGGGGGGGGGGGGGGGGGGGGAAGCAAGACACACAGCCTTTTATAAAAGTAATACTCAAATCTAAATTTAAAAAAAGTTCATTGCTTTACAAAAACTGGACTAGCTAGCAAAACCGGAAAGTTTTTCTTAACAGAAGGCCAAAAAAGCTTACTGTGTGTATTTCCATATGATTATACACTTCGTATCCCTTAATTGCTAGAGGCAGACGATGTAATAGGATTCAAAAGAAAAAAAAAGAACCTGGGCCTGAACCACAAAATAGGCTGAGATGTCTGTGTTTTTAAAGACACAAAAGCATCACTCCAACAAACTGTTTTCCTCTTCAATCTATAAATGATATTTAAAATATTACCCATGGCTGGTTATCAACATACACATCCCTCCTTACATTGGAATCCATAGCACAAACAGGTCTTCCCTCACCCACCTCCATCCTAATATTCTTTAAAAATTTTTTTTTCAATGTTTTTTATTTATTTTTGGGACAGAGAGAGACAGAGCATGAACGGGGGAGGGGCAGAGAGAGAGGGAGACACAGAATCGGAAACAGGCTCCAGGCTCCGAGCCATCAGCCCAGAGCCTGACGCGGGGCTCGAACTCACGGACTGCGAGATCGTGACCTGGCTGAAGTCGGACGCTTAACCGACTGCGCCAACCAGGCGCCCCTAGAAAAAATTTTTTTTAATGTCTATTTATTTTTGAGAGAGAGAGAGAGACAGAGCACGAACTGGGGAGGGGCAGAGAGAGGGACACACAGAGTCCAAGCAGGCTCCAGGCTCTGAGCTGTCAGCACAGAGCCCGATGTGGGACTCGAACCCACAAGCCGTGAGATCATGACTTGAGCTGAAGTCGGGAGCCTACCCAGGCGCCCCTCCATCCTATTCTTAAGGGCAGTATGTTGTGTTGGGGAGGCTGTGGGAACGGCCTATGTGGAAGGCCATGGTCATTACAGACCAACCCTGCAATGGGCTGTTGAGGGGGAGGTTCCTGTCCCAGCCCCAATTTGTCCTGTACCAGGGCCAGCTTCATAAATGCTCTGGAGTCCCAGTGGGGCCTAAGCAAAGCACGCACAGCTGAGGAAACTTGACCTCTGTTGAGCAACTTTGCAACCATAGGAAGGGTTTTGAAAACAGGCTCCCTCTGCCCCCAGGTCCCCGCCCAGCACAGGAGCCAGGAGTCTGTTCTCAACAGGAGCCCCACCCAGTGCTGTTTCATGTTAGATGGGATAGGCCCCACTCTTTACCTGTTCCTCCCAAACCCCCAATGCCCTCACCTGGAAATCAAGGAACAAGCAAAATCAGGAGAGATTGCCAAGTCCACCAAAAGTTCAAGAGCTGTTAAAGAAATGTGGGAAACAGGACTAGAATCCACTCACCTATAGGGTCATAACTGCTACTTGGGAATTTGTTCCGGAAGAACCATGAAAAGAATGTGGCAGCAATGGGGGCTTACTAAGTTCCAGGGATGTCTCAGAGCTGGCTTGGTAACAAAGAGACAGGCCTGGCTGAACATAATAGGAGTAGGTGAGCAGAGGAGGGGGACATCTTCTCTGGTCCCCAAAAGGGAGAGGGCTACAGGCCGGAAAGGTCAAGGAAATGGAACTCTCCCAACAAAGACAAGTGATAGGTCTCAATCTAGTAAGTGTTAAACTGAACAAATTAGAAAAAATCCTACCATCACACACTATCTCATTTCTCCTCTCTGGAAGGCAAAACAAAGCTTCTTCTTATTCATGGTTTAACTGAATGAACTCAGATCTCTTTCAGCAATAAAACAGACGTCTCACATATCCCCGCAAAAGCAAAGCGGCAGCAATATTTAATTTCACATGTTTGCAAAAACCCTTTTCCTTTATTTGCCGTGCAGGGCTCTTGCCTTATTTTATTTTTTCTTCATATCATATCATCACCACCTAAAATTTTACTTTTTTTGTTTTAGTAAACTCTATACCCAACGTGGGGCTCAAACTCACGGCTCCAAGATCAAGAGTCACATGCTCTACTGACTGAACCAGCCATGTGCTCCTAAAATTTTAAATATTTATTTGGTCATTGTTTCCCACCACTACCAACCAATCAACCAACTCAACCCAACACACACTGAATGAAAGTAATTGTTCCATGTTATATCAACCACATCGAACGCAGCACTGCTTGTAAATTGTGCTTTAATTTCTGCAATCAGGTATGATGCAGTGAGATACAAGTATAAACTTTCATACATCCAGAAAATAAAAAGCACATTTATACAGATATAGCCCAACAGCTTATTCCCTAAAAAAAAAAAAAGTTTTTAATGTAATTAAAGCTAATTTATCTTCAGTGTAAAAACTTGGAGGTATAAACAAACTCAGGATATTATATACAGTAAATTAATGTACATTTCCAAACTTGCACAGTGCAGCATTTTAAACAAAGTAAATGGTCTCATTTCAGTTTTTACTGTTAAGCATAATCCATATCTCAATCTTGAATAAAAATGTCACAATATATAAACCCACTAAGAATTCTGTACACAAATACAAGTTTATAGAAATCTGATTTCAAATATAAATACATAAATTGTCATGACCTCACGTTACAACAGCTTATTTTTCTATTGTAATTTTTAAAAAAATCATAGAAAAATACTTCAATGCACATTCAACTGCTATGACAAGGGCCATGACCTTGTGCCTTTAAACCATACTTTGTGGAGTGTAAAGCATCACACCGGGCATTTTTGGAATGAAAATTACTAAGATTCTAAGATTGAAGAGGCTACTGTATAAATATTCGTGTTATAATATGGTAACAAAAATAGCTCCATAGTGTATCTGGGAGGCAACGGGGCAGAGAAGTGGAGGTTAGTGCTAGTTTAAGAAGGCCCACAGAACGTATGTTAAGGTAGCTCATAGACTAGTGTATTTGCAAAATCCCTACTGCAAGCCTAACACTGAACTCACTAGTGAGACTTAAGGCAACCAAGACCGGACATGTGTTTGGACCCCAATGCACGAATCCTGCCCTCTCCTCAACCTCTGTCATTTTAACAGACCAACATGGCTCATGTGCCAACATGAAGAGGGGAGAAGAGCAAAGCAATTTCTTGTACAAACAGAAAGACAATATTCAGTGCAAACTGAGAAACTTCTTTATCAACAGTTTCAAAATTTCTTATTGCCCTTAAAGAACTGAAGTTTTTCTAAACATGTAACATTCAAATTGGGATCTATCCTGGATAGCAAATGTATATCAAAGGCAAACATTCTATTTGAAACATTCTAACATTAGTTCCCCCCTCCCCCACCTTCCTTTTGTGGGATTTAACAGGGTTCTACTGAGAATGAAAAAACTGGTCTTTACAAAGTGTACTTTCCTGCATTACAAAATATATACCATTTAGACAGCAGATTCAAGAAGGTCACCAGGCATAGTCAAGTTTCTTCTATGGCTTTTTAAATCATTGAGGTACTATATGATAACCATCGCTTCTCATATTTATGCTCAGTTGCTTCCCTATGAAAGCCACGTTCAAAAATGATCCTGCTCATGTCTGGGAGGGCTGCTGCGGAGGTCACAAGCGTTCCCAAGCCTCAGCACACTGTCAGAAAAAGGCAAAGCCATTACTTTCAAACACTGAGAGGCTCCAGAAGCATGGAAGCTCCTTCAGGCAAACCAAAGGGATTCCCCCAGTTTAACCAACAGATTCAGCAGCAAGATTCTGGACTACATGCCCCGTGGCGGGGAGCATGGAGGGACGGCAGTGAGGGGTGCCCAGTAGGCAGAGAGAGACCCGGAGCTGTCAGCACACAAAAGGGCGGTGTGGCTGCTTGGCTAGCCCACCAACCCCACACAAAGTGACACAGTCTATGCAGGACGGGGGATGGTTGGAAATGTCAGGATGGGCGCTATGGGTGGAATTTCCCCAGCTTTTCTCAGGCAAGAGGACACAGAAAGGAAAAATACTATGGCTTAAAGGAATGCCATAATCTTAATACCTCTAAGTGAGTCTTTCGATTTGCCATACACACATCACATAAAGCTGCACTTTCTCCAAGCTAAGATGGGTAGACTGGATAAATTCCCAATGACTGGATAAATTATCTTGGCACAAAAAAGATCTGAAGAAAGCATTGAGTCCAAGAGTGTCTGACCAAAGCCCTTTCTCGTAGTAAACCAGCCACTGCAGGTTGTATATAATACTTATGCACAATGGCCACAGTTCTTTTTTAGGTCAAGTAGTAACTCCTTCCAATTAATAATACTAGAGATATGATTTTAATTGCATAGTCTTCAGGAGAAAGAAAAAAAACCACGAGAACCAGCTCTTTTCCTGAAGATCCCGGCTTCCTCCTACAGAGCCCTGGACTAATGCCTGAGGCCTCCCACTCCCCCCACCCCCACAGCAGTAAAGCATGAGCCGCTAATCCGGAGATCAAACATGGTGGACTCCTGCCTCAACCTTCAACGTTCCTCTTTCACATCACTGAGTGGATGAGTCACACATCCCCTAGGTCCACAAACTCGTCTTCTCGTTTGGCCAGATCTTCTTCATCACCCAGAGCTTTCCAGCCGCTGGTGGGCAAGACCGGCTTAGAGGGATGTCGCTGCAGCAGAGCGAAAGGAAACAGGGCCGACAGGCGGGCAGAGCCCCTCAGCAACAAGGGGGCCTCTGCCAGGAGCGCCCCCTGGCCATGGGGTCTCGCGTCGATTTTCTCTTGTAAGCGCTCTACTTCCTCCATCATTTCCAAGAGTTTGCTCACGGTGGCCGCTCTGCCACCGCCCAGGATTTGGGCTTCTGGAATCCAACGCAAGTAGCGCTGAGCCCACACTTTGATTTCTGGACCCTCAATGTGCGGCAACAACAGACCGTGGTAGTCAGTGGGTTTGCTGTGCCAGCTGTCATAGAACTCTCGAAAGTTGTCGTGTAGCTCATCGGAAGAGTTAATTAATTTGCTAATTCTCTTGCCCAGAAGGTTTTTAATTAAATGATCGGTTTCTTCCCTGAAAAATCCTCTTTTGGGAGATGATTTAGATTGTGTGAGTGGCAAAGAAAGTTGTCGTTGATGCTTTGAGAGAAAACACAAAAAAACCTCTGGTTAGCCTGAGAGCAGTTACGTTCATGAGAAATCAGAACTGCCATGAGACTGGAAAGCCATTAAAAAGCAGTAACACAGTGGGGGGGGGGGGGGTTCTTATTTGTTCCATGATGCAAATGTTGGATGCACATCGTGTTCATAAACAAATGGGTGAAAGCAGGCACCAGGGCGCTGTGACAGAGAGGGAAGCTGTCTACCCCCCTTCCCCTGGCACAGGAGCACTAAGGCACTTTTGAAGAACAAGCTTAAGTCGAGACAGGCTGTGGATTCAGGGCAGTCTGGATGTCAGGCCTATTCAGTTTTTGAAGAGTGCAAAGTGCTTCTTCTTTGAGAATGAAATTCTGAACACCTGAGAGGAAGCAGCAGCCAACTACCTGAAGATCCTATCACTCAAATGAACTGCATTTGTAGGTTATCAGGCAGCCAGTGGGAGTTTAAGCCTATGTCATAAAGATTCTTTTGGACAGAGAGACAGGTGGGAGCAAAAGGAATTTGAGAAGTGGCTAAACTGGCCAGATGTTCTTGCCTGACGTGCTGCACCGAGTAAAAAATGTGACAGCATGTACATTACTTCCCTCCTGAGTAAATTCTACCTGCAGCCAAAGCAAGGTGATCGATACTGAGGAGTGCCAGGGAGGAGCCGTGAAGGTGGGGAAAGACGTCAAGAGGTTACAAAGAACCCCAGAGCCCCACAGAAAGGTCAGCAATGTGGGGAGATGCTGTTTCTCCCCAGCTCTTTTGCTCCTGAGGTGTGAGTCTGAAATAAGAACAGACAAGTTTTCTGGGCAGGCTAGCCCTATGACTCTCTAACATACTCCTGCCAGTGGTTCTTCTTTGTGAAAAAGAGCATTCTTTATTATGGAATATAGAATAATAATAAACATATGAGAAAAAAGCAAAACCATCCACAATGCCACAACTCAGAGCTGACCAGGATTTCTGACCTTCCAGCTGGGGGTGGGAGAGCAGCCTGGCCTCTCCTCCCCAAGGATCAAGGCCAGTCCGTCCACACAGGGGACTGCTGACTGCAGGCGGAAGCTAACAGCCACTGAGTGTTTACTGCCTGCCAGGTTTTGTGCTCAGTGCTTTACGTGCATGGACTTAGCCGATCTCCACAGTCACCGTTATTGTCCTGTTTCACAAATGAGGAGACTAAAGCACAGAGGTTAAGCAGTCCACAAAGACCCCGGCTAGAAAGTGCTAAAGGTGGTCTTACAAAAATCAGTCTGGCTCCAGAGACTGCGCTCTAACAGAGCTCCACTGGTCTCGAGAGCCCTTTCTCTCAACCCCTAAGTGAACAGAGGGCTCAAGAAGGGCATGCTGGGAGGGAAGCCTGGTCAAGGCTGAGGCTGAGAGTGCACACCAGAGCAGGCCCTGCAGCCTCATGTGGCTGTTCACAAGCAGTGCTTCATGCTGGTCCGCCACAGCCTCTTAGTTTCTACAGAACTTCTCCAAGGCCGCCTGCCCACTCAACAAGGGGCCCTAAGCCCTATGTGTGGTGTCCTAACCCAAAAGCTTCAAAGTTCCTTGTGGCCCCAACCCCAACTCTGCTTTAGCTTTGGCTCAAACCTCCTGCACCAGTCAGCTCCTAGAGCCTAGGCCATCTGCTCCTAACTACAAGGAAAAGGGACGTATGTACAAGGAAAACTGGATGTAAGTACAGAAGTGAAATCCAGTCTTGCAAAGGGGAACGTCACTTTCCTCCCATGCACAATAAGGGATCAGGCCCTGGCTGTCTCTGAGGTCCCCTGCCCCTGGCCCGGGGCAGTTCTGGGATCCTGAACAGGTGACAAGTGTGCATGCAGCCACCAGGGGGCACAGCACACCGAGGAAAAACTGACCTCTGGCCAAGCTGTTCCGGAGCTCAGGGCAGTTCTGGTCCAGCTGGCAGGAAAGAGACTAAACCAGGAGGAGAAACGTCCACCCCGGCCCTGAGGTCCCTTGAAAGAGTAAAGCAACAGTTCTAAGTTGTTCAGCAGCTGGCATCTTCTGCAAGTGCGGGCTTTGGTTCACCTGGCCCCCAAGCCTCTTAGAATGGAGCACCTCCCACACCAGACTGGCCAGGCTCCCTGGAGGGCAGGTGGGATCAGAAGTAGGGCAGTGGAGAAGGCAGAGACACACAATGACTTGGGATTCACCACTACCACTTTCCCCTTCGTTGGGTCTGGTGGGGGGAAATTCCAGGCCAGGAGAAAGAGCTAGGAAATGCCACAGAAATCATTTGTCATCTAGGGAACTTTGGGATTTTATTAACTACAATCAAGAACATATATCTGAAGGGATATCCATATTATTTGACACTTGTGATTCACAGCACGGGTCAGCAAATGACAGCCCACGGCCAAATCTGGCCTGCTGCCTATTTTTATAAATCCTGGAACACAGCCGTGCCTATTTGCTTATGTGCTGTCTGTGGCTACTTCTGCACATCAATACAGTGGGGAGACTGGACAGCCCTTAACAGAAAAAGCTGTAGCTACCTCATCAGGAAAGGTCTTGCTATTGAAGACATGAACCAGTACAGACCGAGCAAATCCCACAATCAATGCATCTTTTACTCTGCTAACCACACTCAGGTAGAGGGTTCACACAATCCCATGCAGTACAACTGTCTTGGCAGTAACATCCCCGGTGACATTCAGCAAATGGTCATGTCTCATCGGGGCAAAGGCTGATTTGCTGAAAGCAAATGATTCTCATGGGCCCTGACAGTTGGCCTGCCACAAATCTTGACTCTTCAGACTGTTTACAGAATCCATATGTCACTTTTTCCTGCCATACCCGGGGATCCTGGGCAGATGAAAGGGGTTAGACACGTGGACATCTTACTTTGAAACGCGTTCCTTTCCGCTGGCCTTTGTCCAGTTTTGGCTTTTCCACATAAAGAGGGTTTTTGAGCAACATCTGGGCTTTGGGTTCAAACTGTACAGACCAATCCCACACGGTGAGCAGATTCAAAGGCTTGCTTTGTGTATCCTGGCTTTCCCTGCCCTGCCAAAACAAGCACAGGTCATGACGGCTCCCAGGGGGGGCTGAGGAGAGCAAACACACAATGCCGAGCGGCACCAGAAAGGGCGCTCCTGCCCCGAGACCAAACACTCACGGCTTCCTCGTTTTCAAAGGCTGCGGCCTTCAGTGGTCGTTCATTTAAGACTTTGGGTGGGAAGGGAGAGGGAAGAAGGTCACCTTATTTTCCAGCAGGCCACATGTCAGCCGCTGACGGGCACTTTGACACCAACTCTGGGAGGTCATGTCACATTTTATATTTAGGAAACTGAGGCTCAGAAAACTGAAGTGAACCGCCTGAGGCTCACGAAGCTGGTGAGTGACCGGCTGGGATCTGAAACCGGGGCCGGGGGACTGGAAGCCCAGGCTCCGTGCCTCCGCTTCACCGAGGAATTGGCTAACGCTGCTCCTGGAGGCCCAGCTCAAGCAAACCCGGGGCCGAGAGGAAGCCCCGAGAGGAAGCCGGTCAGAGGCCGTAAGCTTGGTTAGAAAGCAAAACCCCCAGGAGCAAGGCCCTAGGAGAGACTTAAAAGAGTGTAAGATGGAAAGTAAAAGCTTCCCTGCTTTGCCTTGCCTCCATTCTCTCCAGAGTAACTCCAGGCACCAGGCAAACGGAAGAGAATGCTGACCAGCTTTATCAAGGACAGCTTTTAATTCTGCTTAATTCCTCAGCTCCAACACTTGCTCCCAATGTGGACTTGGGCCAGTTCCCCATCCTCTCAGTGCCTTGACTCCTCAGGAATAAGAATATACCCCCCACAGGATGCTGTGACAATTACCAATACCCAGAAAGCGCGCAAAACAGGGCCCAGTATATAGTGTTCTATAAATATTTTTATCATCAAAACTATTGCAATAAACTCATGAATCAGGGCTTCTTTAAGACACAGGTTCCTAAGAGGGACTCTTACCACGTTATCTTTCTGATGAGGCGAATTGAAGAAGAAGGTGCTAAAAATAGGTATGTACAGGCTATCTGACAACACAGTCAGGTAAGTCTCCGTGAAATCAAATGCTGGGGGGTGCTGGTGCACCAGCTGCCAGACACAATCTAAGAAAAGCAGGAACACAGGAACCTATGTGAAAACAAGACACGCATTACTGAGCAGGCACTACAAGGCCAAGGCCAGCTGTCCTGAGTTCAGGGGCAGCCATCTCAACAGCCATGGAAACCACTTCTGAGCACTGTATTCCCTGGGAAACACAGTCGACTCCATCTCACTCCACACAATGAATATGCTCAATTAAAGTCACATGCCTAACCTTTTGGGATGAGCACTGGGTGTTATATGGAAACCAATTTGACAATAAATTTCATATATTAAAATAAATAAATAAATAAATAAATAAATAAATAAATAAATAAATAAATAGTTACATGCCTGTGACTAGACTCATTTCAGTATTTGGCAGTACCGATCTGTACGAAAGACATTTTAGGGCGAAATAGTAAAACCTCGTTACTGACCAAACACTGACACATGAGCGTTTGCAACTGATTTTGATGACAGGGAACACTCTGAACCCCAATTAAGTGAAATTGTTATCACCTCCTGAAAGAATTCCATTCTTCACATTAGTAAATCGTATTACCAAAAAACTATACTCCATCACATTGAATTTTGTCAATATTCCCTTCTTCATCCCCACAAGGAGGATGCAGAAGAGAAAGAGGATGGGAAAGACAGCAGAAGCAGCAAAGGTGAGTTTCTAACCTTTTTTTCCACAAACGTACAGATTTTTTTTTTTTTAACAGATAGCCTCCTTTACTAGCTTCCCGGAGGCAAGCCCTTTATTGGTAGGGATGGTTTTCTAGGGTGCTTCATCATTCACAAAGTGTTTATCCTTCTGAGTCATCAGCGAAGCTGTCAGGTGGGTAAGACAAGCCATGTCACAGTGTCTCCCTTATGGAGGCTGTCGAGGCCTCACAGAGCTCAGAAGAGAGACAGAAGTTGAGAGGCGCCCGGATGGCTCAGTCAGTTAAGCGTCTGACTCTTGATTTTGGCTCAGGCCACGATCTCACGGTTTGTGAAATCAAGCCCCCCATCAGGCTCTGCATTGACGGCACGGAGCCTGTTTGGGATTCGCTCTCTCTGCCCCTTCCCTGCTCGCTCACTCACTCACTCTCTCAAAAATAAATAGATAAGTAAATAATTCTTTTAAAATGGCCACATTTAGAAGGAAAATAACCCCCAACAACATCAATATGTCATTGTGGAGATGCGAAGAAATGCTGATATAGCAACTTTATTTCATACTTCATTTTCTGCTCAGTATATCATTAAACAGAGTGGAAAGTACCTGAACCCTACTATATAGTCATGAAAATGGGCTCAGAAAGTGTGGATGACTTCTCCAAAGGATGGGTGAAAGCAGATCAGACTGTATCTGCTCTTGGACTCATTCTCCCTCCCCAGACATGGTCCTTGACAGTCCTATCTTCTCAAGATATCCAAAACATACTCGTCCCCACATAGTATCTGCTCTCTGCCCATCATGTTGAGTCCCATCAACCTTGCAAAGTTCCTCAGAAAGGCAAAGTCCATTCCAAGGGTGAAAATGGTGATTTCCATTCAGCTTGATGAGACACAGATGAGCAGAGACCAGGCCTGAAAGAAACCTCACAGCCTAGCAAGAGAAGCCGCAGTCTTCCAGAAACATGCCAAGACCCTGAGGGCAGGAGCCATGGCTCTCTATTCCCACGGCATGCTGCTTCCCATCACAGACAGACACGTTCATTACCTGCAGTAAGAACAACCACGAGCCATGCTCCTAGAACACGGAGCTTTGTAGGTGACTTCGTTAAAGAAAGTTCACCTGTCTTCATTTTCTCTTCAGCAATCATTAACAATGCGGCCAAAGGAGTATGCATAGCTGCAGCTGAGACTAGACCACGACGTGGGGGCCAGCTAAACTACAACGCAATTCACACAGCCAGACGCAGAAGAGGTCATGTGCACAGCACGCTACGTCACCGGTAAGGTCCTGGTGAGGGACGGCGTTAACATAAACCTCATGCTTTATTTGAAAAGGCTTATGTGCAAGGGAAAATTCACTTTGTGTTATTATGTGGAATATTCATTTTTTTGCAAGCACTAACTTCGCAGAAATTATAGGAGTCCCTCTGAATTAATTTTTAAGTTTTATAAATCAGTGTTATTCCCATCATGAAATACATATTCCCATCATGAAATACGCAATTTAGAAGAAAAGGCACTGAACCACTTACTAATACCCTTTTCCTCTGGGAAGGATTTCAGTACTGTTTAAAGCATTTGGAGTCATCCAACAGTGAACTGAACATGGCCTTCCTAACAAGCCCAACAGCATGCACTTCACAAGCACCGGCCCGACACCTGAAGACAGGTATTAGAGACCGGGCGCTTCTCCGACGAGGACACTCACCTCCTCTTTGTCACTCTGACGTAGATGGTTGCAGCGATCCAGGAAAGAGTGCCCGCCCATGATCCACTCCTTTTGGACAAGGCTCTGGAAACCAATCCTGGTTCTACAGTGGGGGTCCATCATCACTTGCACCAGAGAGGAAACGAGGCAGCAGAGGTCGGAAGCATTCTCCTCTAGGAGGGGCCCAGCGGCAGTGCAAAGAGGCAGGAGAGTATGGAGTATTAAAAAGCCGCAAAGGGTGCTCACCCTTGCACAGTTAATGGTGGGGTTCCCAAAACCAAAGTGTGCCTGCTACTGACAGTCAAGGTCTACTTCCCTGAAGGCGAGGGCCCATGGGGAAAACAGGTAGTGTTCAGACAGACAGACAAACTGCTTCCAGCCAGTCCCGTACAGGTTCCGGCATATGCTGGCACTAAGCACAGATCTGCTGACTGACTGAATAAAACGCAGCACGTCAAATCCACTGTCAGCGTACCGGCATCCCGGCGTGCCGCATAACGAGGGCAGAGCCATACACGTGGTGGCAACCCGCTGGCCTTCACAGACCAAGTTCAAAACTCTTCCAGCTGCCGTGTCAAAGTCTCCATCACTGGACTCACTGTTCCAGGGCTCAGCTGCTCCTCAGACTCCCCTCAGAGCTCCTCTCCTCCACTCCCTCTGCTTGGACTCCCTTATTCCCAGCTCCATAGCTCCTTCCTTCTCTGAGAGCACAGAGGTGCCCGCTTCTCCTTGCCTAGCCTGGCGGAGAAACTCCCCTCGGTCTATGTCCACGTGCCCACCCCCAGAGTGCACCGGACGAAACCTGTGTGATGAAAACACCATTCATACGCGTGTTCGGCATTCATGACTCCCGGCAAATAAAAGCATACATTTCTGTCCATGCATTTGCCTTAGAGTTTTCAGATCCTAAAAGTTAGGGTCTGCATCCCCGTGGTTTCCTCTTTGCAGAAAGAAGTGCAACTCAAGCTGCTATTTAAAAATGTCCAGGAGGATGGCGGTGCTAGTATCGGTGAAACTAGAGAAACTTACAAATTCTAAGGAGGGGGATGTCTCCACCGTTAAAACTCTTTCATTCTGACCCTGGAACCATGAGGCACTAAGGTCTAGGCTTACGCTTGTGCTTCTTTTTCTCCTCCAGGGAGACAAGTCTAAACTACGGGAACACATGGCTTCAAAAGAAACAGAGTTTTGTGTTTGGAGTGTTATCAGCTTATTTCAAGTTTCTTTTTTTTTTTTTTAATTTTCTTAACGTTTTATTTATTTTTGAGAAAGAGACAGAGTATGAGTGGGGGAGGGGCAGAGAGAGGGGGAGACACAGAATCTGAAGCAGACTCCAGGCTCTGAGCTGTCAGCACAGAGCCCGACACAGGGCTCGAACTCGTGAACCGTGAGATCATGACCTGAGCAGAAGTCGGACATTTAACTGACTGAGCCACCCAGGCGCCCTGAAATAAGTTTTATAATTTTAAGGGAATCATCCTTCTTGCATCTGACAGGTATTAACAGTAAACCTGTAACAGGAAGAAGGACCAGAAAATGAGATTTCAGAGGAGACAACTCAGTCATTCTTCTGGACCGAGTGACTTCTCACATCTCAGCCAAAGATTCAGATGTTGTTTTATGCAACTGTGACTACTGCAGCCTGGCCTGAGAACTTCTGCCTCTCAGATTCTGATCTTTATTCGTCCTCCTCTGTACCACTTAGTTCCTCAGTTCTGCCATTGGTGATTAGGTCTTTTTCAATAACATGCTCAGGCCAACTCTCATTAGGCTGTAAACTTCTAGAAGGCAGAAGTATAGAGCTCTGCACATGGTAGGTGCTCAGTCAATATCGTAAAGTCCAAGTCAGCGAGCCAGCATCAGGTGGTACAGAAGCCCCAAGCAGACACATGTGCAGCCCGCCCACAGAGGCTAAATTTCAGCAGTCATGGAGCACGTCAGAGCCATGGTAAAAGCTTGAGGGCATGAAAGCGTGAGATGATCTACTGAACCGAAGTGCAGGGCTATGAGAAGTTTAAAATATTCTAAACGGCAAACATCGTATTTTAGCTCAGGTCTAACCAACTCTAGCAATCTTTAAATAAAAGCGGTTTGCACCTGTTTTTACACATTCTGAATGCTTATGTCCTGTCCACATGTTTAGCAAGTTAAGCCCACTGAGGCAAAGGAAATCGTGAGCCACAAACTTTCTATAGCGACTGCACAAGGTTGTCTGTCAAACACAAAGATATAAAAAGAACAATTAAACCATTCACGGATTTCTTTATATAAAAAGGATTATCAAAAGATTTTAACTGTAACCAAGTGGAGTTAATATAAAACAAAACCCAAAGCAGTAGGAAATGTGAGCTTTGGTGAAGATACCAAACAATTCCTTCTTGGGCTGCAAGTAAGTCTGCCAAGTTCTAAATGAAGGATTTATTTTTAAACTGTAACACTGAAATCAAACGCAAAGAATTCCAAGGTCAGGGTAGAAAAGAATGGGAAGGATTTCTACACTAGCTCGCTCCTTTTGTAAGACACTTCCAATTACATAAAGCTATATATGCAGAAATTGAGTCTCGAGTGAAGGGAAATGAAAACCACTCTTTGTGCTTTAAGTGTATTACCTAAAAGAAGAACGTTCACGTTTTGTGCTTCTAGACATTCTGTGATTTCTATTGCTTTTTTCAGGCAACGTCTACATTGGAAAGAGACAAGAAAAAGGGGCATTAGTTTCTGAGGTTGGCATCAAAACCATGAGAAATTTAGACAGAGGAAACTGAAGATTGAGACAATCTCATTTGTTTTTTCACTTGAAATCCTCCAGAAAAGAAGTTACCATTTACCCTATTCACATACTGCAAGACACTCATCTGCCAATTAGAAACTGAAAATTTTCAGAAGGGAATCCCAAAATTGATGTCAAAACCTTCCTAGGTGATTTCTAAACTATAGTCTCCTATTGAGAACTCATGCCTGAGTCTGGCCGGAGAGTCCTAGTAAGACACACAAATGCCCACGTCGGAAACTGTGCTGCACGCCCACATGGTCTAATTCAAGGTCACCTGTCCAATGTGTCAGTGTGGCTGAAACAGTCCAACAAGGTCCAGAAATCCCTTCTGTCACTCTCTGTACACACTATTCCTGATTTTCAGCGTTGACTTTCCTCTGCTTGTAACTAAGGGCTTCACATATGCTGTTCCCTGCCTGCAGGGGCACCCTTCCTGGACGGTGCTTCATTTGGTGAGGGATGCTCAACCTTCTTTGCCCACCCCCCCTGAAGAAGGGTGCTTTTCCTGGTGACGTTGATCACTGTCGGCAACTACACATTCCGACTATGGGCCATGCAGCAGGTTCTCCGGAACGGATGCGTTAACAAGTGTTTGGGGGGCTGAGGCTCCTTGCCACAAACCTCGCTGGCAGAACCGAGAGATGCAGTGCCAGTTGGAGGCACTGTCCAACTGTGCCTCACAAGTGTCCTAGGGGTGGGACTCTTCTCGCACCCTGATCATTGCTCTTCTGTGCCTCCCTTTGCCCTCTCCTCTCTTTAACAGCAACAGAGAGGAGCTATTCAAACTATGAAGTAGGGAAGGGAATATAGGAATTCTGTCTCTGGGAATCTCAACCTAATTCCCAAACCCAAAATGCCTAATTGAAATTAATCATGAAATTATGAAAAACCGACATTACTCATTCTAAAATAGGTAATATACACAGGAGAAACGTAATTAAAAAAGGTATTCAGTAAAAAGTCAGCATCACCCCCCTTCTTCCTGTTCCCTTCTTGGAGGCCAGCACTGCTGCCTCAGTTAGACTTATGGGTTGCCACCCCCCTGTTCTGCAGTCTTTCCATGCCTAGTCTATAAATATAGTCTAGAGAGATCTCTTTGTGAGCAAGTAGCATGTCGATAAATTCAGATCAAATGTGCACAGAAATAATAAACAAATGTAAAATCCAGCTGAGCTGTCAATAGAATATGTGATCTAAGAACATCTAACTGTGATGTTTAACACATTTAAATGTTTAACATTTAAAACAGTTCCATCGTTTGTCAATTTGTTTTACTACTTTGAATTAGAGAACTATAAAATTCATGAGCAAAATGATGGCTTTAAAATACCTGATTATGTCAAGCCAGCTGCTACTTTCCAACAGAGAAAACCATTTTATATCTGTGTCCCAAAATTCGGTACTATTATCTGAAAAAAGAAAAAAGAGCAAGGAAGTCAGGTCACTGTTCTCTTACATGTCTGCCACCAAAAATCTGTGCTACTCAAGTGTGCTGTTCAGACAGTCTTGAACTTGAACTGCAGCATCCAAGCACAGATCTCCATTCTCAAGAAAGGACACTTCCAGACTTCAGCTGAAATGGTGTTTGAACTGTAAGCCTCTGGAAGGGGGTGGCAGTCAAAAATGGATTTTTTAGATTTTTATTGTTCAAATAAAAAGTGCCCCACAATATTTATGTAAAGCCATGGTTGACCTTGTGACTCAACAAGGAGAGTAACATGTTTTAGGCAGAAACAGTTGACACCCAGGCTACACTATTCTAGCACTGGAAGACAACAGGGTACCTCCTGATGCCAGGGAGCCCAAAGGGGGAGACTTGGCTTCTGCTGGAATCCTAAATACACAAGCACATTTTCCTTGCATACCCCTACACCACACACCCCGCCCCCACACCTTTGGTACAGAGAGCCCTGCGCTGCACGGACACCTAATACAGGTCCAAGCTGCAAACTCAAATCAACGACAAGGCAGATACCTCTCTGCAAGTCCTGGGTGATGAGACGGAAAGTGGTAGAATCACAGTCCTGCACCAACTAGTGCAGTGAAGACTATACTTTCAAGGATCATTTCTATAGTTTATTACTAGAGAAGTTTCTCTGAATGTGCAGAGTACCCAAAATTTAAGATCTGCAAAAACAAAAAAACCCCAAAAAACTAGGGCACTCTCCACCAGGTCCCTGCTTTTTATAAATCTAGTTAGAGGTGGACACTGCTGTTTACCTGGGCATATTCATCTTTATCTCAAATGCCTCCATAATCGGTGTATATAATGGAAACTCAATAAATGTCAGCTGAATGAATGAATGAATCCTAAGTCATTAGAATTTGCTAGGCTAGAAAGTCCAAGTTAGGAAAAACTGTGACAAATCTCAGATGGTAATACAGATTCACTGAAGAACGAGAATTAATAAACAACTGGGCTGGTTAAGTAGGATTCAGGTCCTAAGCTGTTCATACTGGGTAGCCCAGGCAGAGAAGTGGGGGTGGCCGGGATGGGCATATTTCATTTCCTACTTTGTACATTTCTGCTTAATCAGAAGGAAAAAAAGATATTTTCACTTGGGGTGGGGGGGTGGGAGGCGGTCCATTCAATAAGCCACTACGGAAAACAAAACCAATCATCCACTTTATCAATCACCGTGAGCGAGCCAGCGAATACAGGTGTCGCATGGCTCCACAACTTTTAAAGAGAGAAGCCCCTGTGTACACCACTGGGCAACACTGTGCTGAGGAAGGAGAGAAGAGGAGCAGTGGAGGGGTGGGCCTGTGTTCCCTGTCGTCAGAAGGGGCAGTGGGGTAAAAGCCTGGAAGAAAATGGAGGGGGAGGGGGGGTGCGTGCGGTGAACGTGGCAATGACAGCGGCTCCTCAGCTACCAGCCCCTCTGCTCTATGACATCAACCCTCATGGTCATGAGCCTCGGGTACATACAGAGACCAGGGAGAAGGTACCAGCTGTCACCTGATCCACACGGCATGTCTTACCCTATTTGACAGAGAGCTTTTGTTCTGCATTTTTCTCACCTATCAGAAACAGCTGTTTGAATTTAGAGTAGGCAGTCTGGATGTCCTGCAGGGACAGGAAGTTGCTTGACAGGTCTTCAGTTTTAACAATTTCATAGGGTGGCCTGTGGATGGTCTTATAGATTCTAGGTATCAAAAAGTAACAGGAGATTAAAAGAGAAGTGAATTAGAAACAGCTTATTTTTCCCAAGCACTTAGACGTGGCAAGATCTGTGTGTGTAGGTATCCTCCCATTTGATCCTTGCCAACAAACTAGCTACCACAGGACCGCTGTTCCCAGTCATCAGAGGTGGAAATGGAAGCACGTGGAACATGTATCAAAGGACAGTGACATAGGCCATGACCTGGATTTGACCACTGTCAATACCATAGCCATCATGCCCTCCCCCCTAAATACCTCAGTGTGCATCTCTAAAAATAATGCAGTTGACATCCTTTTTTTTTTTTTTTTAAGTTTTATTTATTTAAGTTATCTCTACACCCAACATCGGGCTTGAACTCTACCCGCGATCAAAAGTTACAAGCTCCTCTGAGCTAGCCAGGTGCCCCTGCAGTTGACATTCTTAATGATTATGTTATACCGACTCCTTTCAAAATTATGTATTTTTAAGTTTTTTGTTTTTCAGTAATCTCTACACCCAATGTGGGGCTCGAACTCATGAGCCCAAGATCAAGAGTTGCATCCTCTACCCACTGAGCCAGCCAGGCGCCCCTCCTTTCAAAGGGATTAAAAATGATCCCTCTCTATGGTATTCCTGAGCACTAAGCTATCAGCAGGTAAACAGGAATGAAGCTTCTTTGGAAAACAAGAACTCGAGCTAACCAGTCACAAAATGTAGAACAGTACTGACCCATCCAAGAAGCTCTTTTGCATTTGTGAAAGGCCATCATCCTGTTCTTTTTTGGGCAGTGCTGACATTTTCAAAAGGGCACATCCATTGTGGCAGGACCAACACCATAACTGCAAAGGGGAAGAAAGGTTTTTCAGTCATAATATACACAATCCTGCGGGAGAAAGGTAAGCTGAGCATTTAAATTCACTCCGGGAAATGTATAACTTGGGTAGGAAATGGCTGAATATTTTCAACTTTGTTAAGCCAAAGACTAGTTACTTACAATGAAAAACAATGATTTAGTCTTAAAACGAAAACAAAAAAGACCCCCAGGTCTAGACAGTTACACTCAGACCTGCTTATGGTCTGACCGGGCTTGAGTGCCGGGAGCCTAGATGACCGCATCACCATCACTAGGCTAGACACCGTGGCGAACCTGCTCTGCCAGGGACTTCATGTCAACTAACTCATATGATTCTCAGTCACACTCTCAGACTGCAGTGATTTCCTTCTTTCCCCTCTTAAACACTGAGGTTTTCTTTTCTTTTCTTTTTAATGTTTATTTTTGAAAGACAGGGAGACAGAATCTGAAGCAGGCTCCACGCAGTGTATGCAGTGCCTGATGTGGGGCTTGAACCCACGAACCATGAGATCGTGATCTGAGCCAAAATCAAGCGTCGGACGCTTAACCAACTGAGCCACCCAGGTGCCCCGACAGGGGTGATTTCTAATTTCATTAACAGCAAGGAACTGAGGCTTGGAGAGACCAAATAACTTCCTCAAGTTGCATTGAAAGCTGCAGCAGTGTGTCTAAATGCTGTGCTCTACCTGGATGGCAAGAAGGAGGCAGCTCCTGTCAGTAGAGAAAGTTCACACCAGACAGAACAGGAAGCTGGCTACTCAACAAAGGATACCAGACCCGTACATGCAAGGCGCTGCATTAGGTGAAGAGGAGGTGAAGAGGATGTGAAGAGGGCGAGGATTTGTGTGTCTACTCCAAGGAGCTTATACTCTCAAAAGGGAAATACATTCACAAACATAATAAAATGTAGAACGTGGTAAGTAAGAGAAGAGAATTACAAGGAACCACAAAGGGAAGGCAAAAGAGGAAGAAATCACATGAATGACTGTAAGTGACAGGTTCAGGTGTTCAGGCACTTTTCTGGCTACAGTGGGAGAGTTTGTTTGCTGTTTTGCAGGAACAAAAGGAAATGAGAACTGATCTTGGGGTAAAGTAATCTGCCAGTGGAGCCTGGAACGGAGGACAGGGCAAGCCTGGTTAGGGCAGGTGAGCACTGTGTGGACTTTGTGCCCCATCAAGGCCTGGTTAAGGGCTGAGAATGGCTAGAGCACAGCCACTGCTCTGCTGACCAAGTCATCAGCCTTAGCTCAAAGATAAAACCTAGGGGAAGATACTTTTTATAATTCTGCCATCCAGCACTGATACCTTTTTGCTATTCATCTGCAATGAATGGTATAAGCCATACACTGGACATGCTAGAAGTCTGGGCTGTGAGGTTCAAGATGAGCACACGATCCAGGCGATAACTCTGCACCACACTTAGAAAGCCAGGAGGAACTGGCTTGGGGTTACAGGGGAAGATGATGGAATGGGTGTTGGATGTATTAGGTGTCCAGTGCCAACAGGATACCCATGTGCAGCTATCCAGGAGGCACATTAGATGAGGGTTATGAGTTTAGGAGGGGAAGGCAGGATTGGGGCTCCGGACATGGGAGGTGGCAGCCAGCTGATAACGAGCCCGCCCAGGGAGTGAGGGCAGAGGAACATAGGACCGCTCTAGGAAATGCCAAAAAGCAATGCCTCCCCTTTCAGGGCCAGGCCGTACTTTGACTCTTTAAGGTTCCTAATGAGGTGGACGTGTTAGGACACTAAGACAAATCAAAGGGCCCTCTGCTGTCTTCTCCCAATGTCATACTGAGCAACGTACAGAAACCACCACACAGTTTCTGGCCCTCAGCCAAAGGTGGCAGCAATTTGAATGCCCAGGCAATCATGCCCCTAGTTGCTGCAGCTCACTTGGATAAAAGGAGAGACACTCTTAACCACGACTAGGTGACAGGTTCTAAGAAATTAAGGGTCCGTAATCCTTTTTTATCTCTTCTCTTGGGATAGAAAGGGTTAACTCTTGGTGACATTCAACCATAATTCATGTTCTCTTTGGGGCACAACCATACCTGTCTCATCTCTTCTGGGGTAATTCCCTAACTATTCTCTACTTGAAAAAATAAATAGGGATGCCCGAGTGGATCAGTCAGTTAAGCGTCTGACTTTGCCTCAGGTCATGATCTCACAGTTCTTGAGTTCGAGCCCTGTGTTGGGCTCTGTGCTGACAGCTCAGAGCCTGGAGCCTGTTTCAGATTCTGTGTCTCCCTCTCCCTCTGCCCCTCACCTGTTCATAATCTGTCTGTCTCTCTCTCAAAAATAAACAAATATTTTTTTAAAAATTTTTTAGGGGCACCTGGGTGGCTCAGTCGGTTGGGCGGCAGACTTTGGCTCAGATCATGATCTCACAGCTTGTGAGTTCGAGCCCCGCGTCAGGCTCTGTGCTGACATCTCAGAGCCTGGAGCTGCTTTGGATTCTGTGTCTCCCTCTCTCTCTGCCTCTCCTCAACTCACGCTCTGTCTCTCTCTCTCTCTCAAAAATAAACATTAAAAAAATTATTTTTAATTTTTTTAATACTCTGAAAATAGATAATAAAATAAAAGCAAAAGCACTAGGTATTGTTTTTAAAAATAAACAGGAAACAAGCAAAATTTTTAATTTTTTTAAGTTTATATATTTTGAGAAAGAGAGAGAGCAGGGGAGGGGCAGAGAAAGAGACAGAATCCCAAGCAGGCTCCTGACTGTCAATGCCCAGAGCCCGACATAGGGCTGGAACCCTTGAACCATGAGATCATGACCTGAGCCGAAATCAAGGGTTGGATGCTTATCCAGCTGAGCCACCCATACGCCCAGAAACAAGCAAAATTCTTGGTCAAAGACATACTTCTCATAAGAATTTAACAAAAAGCATGTCTTCTCCTATTGTAATATGTATGATTTCTGTCTGGGTTCTTAGTATAAAAGTCTTGACAACAGACAAGAATCATTCCTTGTTAATCCTGTTTACTTTTATTATTTAAAAAAATATTATTTTTATTTTTAGAGAGGGAGAGAGTGAGGGGACAGAGGGGGAGGGAGGGAAGGGCAGAAAGAGAGAGAGTGCGCACGAGAGTGTGCAGGAGAGCAAGAGAGCGAGAGAATCTTAAGAAGGTTCCACACTCAGTGTGTGGAACCCAATGTAGGGCTCAATTCCATGACCTTAGGATCATGACCTGAGCCAAAATCAACAATCGGACACTCAACCAACTAAGCCACCCAAGTGCCTCTATTCTGTTTAACTTTGAAGAGGGAGAGGGGGAGATTATTCATTATTTGGTACATCTTAAGGTATCTCTCTTAGTAGAGCCAAAGACAGAGCTTTAGGGGATCATCTACAACTGGACACCAGTGTAAGAAAGAAGAAACTATTAAGGAAGTCAGAGGACCAAGAAAGCACAGTGTGTCCAAAGCAAGACAGGAATTTAGAAGCAAAAAAAGAGAACATAATTAGGGTCAAACCTGCAGCGATGGGAAAGAGAGGTGGCGATACACAAGGCATAGTGACTTTGGGAAGGTCCTTCAGCAGAGTAGGGGGTAAAAGTCACCACGCAAGAAGAAACAAGTAGAGAGACAAGTAGGGGCAGTTAGTACACAGTCTTTTATTTTTTAACGTTCATTTATTTATTCTGAGAGAGAGAGATGGGAGATAGTGTGAGTGGGGAGGGGCAGATAAGAGAATCCCAAGAAGGCTCCTCGTGCTAGCGCAGAGTCCAACATGGGGCTCAATCCCACGGAACTGTGAGATCATGATCTGAGCCAATCAAGAGTCAGATGCTTAACCAACTGAGAAACCTAGGTCAGTAGAGTCTTGAAATATGTTTGTCGGAAGGAGAACAAGACAACAACTTAACTCTTCAGGAGGGGCTTCTTCAGGTTAGGGAAAGCTTGAACATGCCTTCAGGTAGAGCAGAACCATGGAAAGATCCACGTGGAAGGCGGAAAACTGATGGAAGCAGGCTCCAGACAAAACAAGGGCAGATGAGATCAAGAGCCAGGCAGATGTTTGGTTAGATTCAGGATAAGGAAACAGGAACACAGAAAAAAACAACAGGAGGTGAAGGAGGAAGCTGAGGGAGGAGGTCTTGTCGCTGATTGTCCAAGATCCCACAGAAGTGGGGGAAATGTTGTCTCTCAGTACAAAAGTTAAGACTGGAATTACAGGGGGGGGTTGCCTGGGTGGCTCAGTCGTTTGAACAGTCCAACTCTTGATAGTGGCTCGGGTCATGGGTCTCATGACGTGGGATTGAGACCCACGTCAGGCTCTGTACCGAGTGTGAAGCCTGCTTGGGATTCTCTCTCTCTGCCCCTCTTGGACTTGGGCTTTCTCTCTCTCAAAATAAATAAACTTAAAAAAAAAAAAAGAAGAAGAATGGAATTACAGGGGCACCTGGCAGGCTCAGTTGGAAGAGCATGTGACTCTGTGACTCTGGATCTCAGGGTCATGAGCTTGAGTCCCACACTGGGAGTAGAGATTACTAAAGGAAATAAAACTTAAAAAAAAAAAAAAAAAAGAATGGAATTTACAAACTTAAAAAGAATGCAAAGATGGTTTACACCAGCCCCAGGGAAGAATGATACAGGATCCAAAAGGAGTTAAATAACAGACTGCTGAGCCAGAACAAAGGCCCAACAGAGGCAAGGTAACATGGCTTTCGCATATCCCATTAAGGAACACTCTGCTGTTTGGTTTGAATCATCTTTAGCAATGTTCACTAGCCCCACGGCCAGAAAATATACTCAGGGGCTGGAGAACAGCAGAGGGTAGAGGACGTCAAAGTCGCTATTAGAGCAAGGATGTGACTGAATTTACAAACGATGTAGGTCTTCACTGAAAATAAGTGAAGGCAAGAAAAAAACAGACTAGCTGAAAAGTCAGGGTAAAAAAAGCATGGAGATACGCAAATGTTCTGGAACTAGAAAGCAGTAATGGTTGTACAACATTGTGAATACATAAATGCCATTAATGGCAAATTTTACGTTATGTGTACCGAGAGCTCTGTGTTCCCTGGGTAAATGTGAAAATTCCATTACGTACAAAATGTTTCTGCTGTCCGTTCATGCAAACTCCACTAACAACTTCCAGGACATATCATGAAGTCAGATCTGAAAAAGTGAGAACACTTTCCTACTGTTTCTATCAAAGTTATGTTGCTGGTTCCCCACTCAGGTCTTAGCAGAACACTTCCTACTCCTCAGCCTGAAGGCCTGGCTAGAACACAGTATCAAAATTTCATACAACGCCAGGTGGAAAAGCGGCCTGTTTGCACAGGTGTGGACAATTCGTATTTGTCTCTTCCCACAGAGCTCACCTTCTTTCCCTAGATCCATCTCTGAAAGGCTGAGAAATGAAGACGTTCATTTTCATTCTTCTACAACAGCAATTCTTAAAATGTTGAGATGGAGGCATGGTGGGGGGTGGGGGGTGGGGGCAGGGTCCCAAGACCCTTTCAGGTGTTCTGAGAATAAATATTAAGGGGTAACTGTGTCCTTTTCACAGTGTTGACATTCGCACCTATGGCAAAGCCCTGGTGGGCAAAAGTGCTGGTGTCTTAGCACCAACCAAGGCACCACCACCAGATGCCATCGGTCACCACTGTATTCTTCGCTGCCACACACTCACAGGAAAAAAAATTCTCTTTCACTTGAGAATGTCCTTAATGAAGGACTAAAAATTATTAATGTTATTAATCTTGACCATTATGGACAATTTAATAGTAATATGCTTTCTATTCCGTGTGATGGAGTGGGAAGTAAGCACTGAAATGGTGTTGGTCACAAGAAAGAGCACGTGTGTGCCTGAGCTGAGAGGCGAACTAGCTGCTCTTTCCATGGAATTGAAAGAATGAGTGAGGAAAAAAACCAAAAAACCAAAACCCATACAGAATGAGTGCGAGTCAAACAACGGGTGTTCAGACTTTGGAATCTGGCAGATGCATCCTCAAAAAAAAAATGAAGTGACCCTGCCACTTCAAGGAAAACAACTGACAGATTGTTGCAAATAAAAAATGAACTTTCAAGCAAAAATCAGAATTGTGTAAAACTAACCTCTGACTCCAGCTGGACAGCTTCCCAAAATATACAGACTTCTGACAAGACAAAGACAATGCTAATGAATGTGATTTCTTAAAATTTTAGAGAGAGAGAGAGAGCATGAGATCGAGCACAAGCGGGGGAGAGGGACAGAGGGAAAATCCCAAGGATTCTCCTTCTCTCCCCCTCTCTCTGCCCCTCCCCTGTGTGCGCTCTCTCTCAAAATAAATAAACTTAAAAAAAAAGTTGGACATTCAACTGACTGAGCTCCCAGGCACTTCTGATTTTTATATTATATAAGGAAGTAAGTTAATATTTGGATGATCTGTACAGCCCAGTGAACCAACATTTTCCAAATGACCACTATATAACGTCATAAAATCATTCATGTTTTAAGATCTATGACAAGTACAAGACAGACCCATGGGTTTTAATTTAGC
The DNA here is from genome assembly GCF_018350175.1 of Felis catus. NCBI lineage: Eukaryota > Metazoa > Chordata > Mammalia > Carnivora > Felidae > Felis > Felis catus. The sequence goes on along the minus strand of NC_058368.1, from coordinate 213,316,632 downwards.
AGAGAATGAAAAATTCATTATATTTTCAGATTCCTTATTGCAATTAACCTTTATGAAACTACCAATCATTTTTTTTTTTTTTTTTGGTGTACCATCAAAGAACAATATTCTCAGTTATCTGAAAAGGCTAATAAATATTCCTCCCTTCCCCAAATATGGATTTGTGTGAGGCTGGATTTTCATGTACTTCAACCAAACGCTACCATACTAGAACACACTGAATGAAAGGGGCAGATAGAAGAATTCGGTGGTCTTCTATTTTTAAGAATGTAAAACACTGTTATCCTATGTTTTTGTTTGTTTTGAACAATAGTTATTTTTCACAAAAATATGTCACTTAGATTAAAATGTAGTTAAGTTTATTGCTAAAATAAGCAGTAAGTTTTTAGTTTTTCATATGGCAAATATGAAACAATATAATCCACATAAACAAAAACTCCTTGAAATCCTCAATAATGTTTTAGAGTGTTGAGCACTAAGACCAGAAAGTGTGAAAACCACAGCTCTCAAAGGTTGTAAACTGGTGGGACATGAGCCAACTCTAGCCCAAAGACCAGAGTTTTTTAAACATCTAAATCAGTTGCATACATTTAGAAACTGGGAAAACTCACAACTCACATAAAAATCCCTATCTCTGGCTTCTCCTGAAAAATCAGATATCTGGCAAGACAAGGCCCATATTCCCACACAGCACAAATTGGCTGGCACAGAGAAGCAGACTCCCCTTAACTCAGGCGGATGGTATCTGGTTCACTGCCAAGGGCCAAGCTCATTACCTACCTGCCTGCATGGGCTTCTGAACACGTGACCTCTGATTAAACATCTCGACTCCCATACAGGAATGACCTTTTTGGTGAACAAGCCATGTGCACAGCACAGCATTTATTTATAATTCTCATTCCTTACTAAATTCCCTGAAGGCTTGGCAACTCCCGCCACCAATTAGAAACTGGAGTAACTGCCAAAGTATTGCTTTCTTTGATCAGTGACACATTAAATATGGCTCCCATCCCAGTCTATTCTGTGAAAAATAAGTTAGTTCTCCATGTTGCCTCTGGGAGAAAACATGGCCACGCCCACTCAAAAATTAATAGTGGGGCCCAAAAGAATCTTAAACCTTATTCCCTTAGGGTGGTCAGCTAGCTCAGCCTCAAAATGATTTCAGGTGTTAAATCAGGCTGGCTTTCAATACTAGACAGATACATAATCCTCTTAAATCTCTAAGATGTTTCTGCTAAAAACTCTACTGCATCTGTGAAAGCTTTAGAGCTCTGTCCTAGGGAGCGTCAAGTCTGAGAGAGAAACTTTTTTAGTGACTCCCTGAGATATTTATGGATCAGTTTTGAACGGAGGACCAAAGCCAACGGCTTTAAATAGAATAATTTGTCAGAATGGGTTGATGAGCAACCCACGGCTATTAGGGTTTCTAGATGTACTTACTGGTATGCCGTGACCCTGAAAGCGTGACAAATCCTCTTCGGGAAGAGGGGTGGGGACAACAAAGTATGCTGGCAATCTAGAAGAAAGAGATGTCACCAGTTTTAGTACTAGAGTAATTCACTAAATATGAAAGCTCAACTTTAATGAACTGAGGAAGCGAAAGCAGAGTGGCAGGACATGAACCTTATTTTCCTGTTAAGAAGAGCAAATGTACATGAATTATCTCTGGCCAAGTCAGTTGGGACTCTGGGTTCAAATCCTAGCTCTGCCTCTGATTCTGTGTGACCCTAAGTAAGCTACCCCACCTCTCTGGGTCTGTTTCCTCATCCATGAAATGAGGGGACTGGAATCTGTGATATCTAAAAATATATGAATTCCAAAATTGGGAGTGATCTTTCTCATCATATAGTGGCAATTAAGCATCCATGTTGTTTCAGTCAGACCAATACGAAAACCAGTAATTAAGATGACTGCTGCCTAGGGGCACCTGGGTGGCTTGGTCGGTCAAGCATCTGACTCTTGGTTTCAGCTCACATCATGATCTCATGGTCTGTGGGTTCAACCCGTGTTGGGCTCCACACCGACAGCATGGAACCTGACTGGGGTTCTCTCTCTCTCTCTCCCTTTCTCTCTGCCCCTCCCCCTGTTTGTGGTCTCTCTCTGAAAATAAATGAACTTAAAAAAAAAAAGATGACTGCTGCCGAGACATTTTATCAAGCACTCTGACAACAACAAACAAATAAGTGTTTACTGTATGCCAGACTCTAATTAGGTAACACAAATTATTCATTTAATCCTCCTGACAACTCTTATGAGGTATGTACTACTATTATTCCATTTCACAGATAAAGAAATTGAGACAGGGCCACTAAGGTCCTTCACAGGTTATACAACTAGTAAGCATTAGGAGAGCTACACTCTGAACCCAACCAGTATGACTTCAGTTTCTGCATGAGAAATTTTAGGTTCTAAAAATAACCTGTTAAGTGGTAGGATGTGGGAAAGTTAGGTTTCAGAGTTGCAAAGATCAGAGCTATACAGGGACACCACCTCTTCCTCTAGTTAACAGATGCAGGTTTCTATTAATAAGAAACCTGCGTAAGTTGCATCACTGTGAGCTACAAACACCTTTCAGTCAAAGAGCTTAAAATAAAGCCTCATGGGAAATAAGAAGTTTAACTGTAGTGTAACTATAATGGAAAATAATCAGATGCCACTTGTATGCACACTGCACATTTTAAGTAAATCCGTTACATATTAGGTGATGAGACATAGGGACCTTCTAAGTTGAAGAGATCAGAATTTTAATGTGATCAAGTCATTAAATCTAATCAATCCATGGGGGGGCACTATTTTAAATACCAACCGAATCTAGATTATAAGAAACAATCAAATAGCCTGGTTTCTTCAAATAAATTGCAAGAAAACAAATAATGGGGGCACCTGGGTGGCTCCCCATTGGGTGTCTGACTTCGGCTCAGGTCATAATCTCATGGCTCATGAGTTCAAGTCCCTTGTTGGGCTCTGTGCTGACAGCTCAGAGCCTGGAGCCTGCTTCGGATTCTGTCTCCCTCTCACTCTCCCTGTCCCTCCCACGCTCACACTCTCTCTCTCCTTCAAAAATAAACAAACACTGAAAAGCAAGAAAACAAATAATGGTGGGACAATCTATAGATTAAGACACTTAAGACACCTATCAATCAATGGCAAGAGATCAATCTCATTGAGTCTTGATTAATGATAAAACATAAAAAGATGAAAAATTGTTTTAAAAGTTTATAAAACAATGGGGACATTCTGAATACTGACTGGCTATTGAATGGTATTGATGGTTTTAATGTTAAATTTGAAAGGGGTGACAACAGTTTTATGATTATATTTATAAAAAGAATCCTTAATTATTAGAGATGTATACCAAAATATTCATGAATGAAATGTGGTAAGGTCTGGGATTTATTCCAAAAGGATTCAAGGGGAAAATAAATAAATAAATAAATAATTCAGGGGAAACACAGAGAAAATAGGATTAGGCACGAGTTAAAAATTGCTGGGGCACCTGCATGGCTCAGTTGGTTAGGCGTCCAACTCTTGATTTCAGCTCAGGTCATGATCTCACAGGTGGGTTCAAGCCCCACACTGGGCTCTGTGCTGGCAGGTGCGCCCTCCCTGACTCACACTCTGTCTCTCTCAAAATAAAAAACTTAAAAAAAGGGAATTGTTGAAGGTGGGTGATGAATGAAAGGGAATTCATCATATTCTCTTTTATACTGCCTGAAATTTTCCACTTAAAAAAATCTTAAAGGTGTTTAAAAAGAAAAAAGTGCCCATTATATTATAATATAAAATCAGGTTTAGAAACTACTGGTCAAGGAGAAGATACTTCAAACCATCAAAACTGTTAAGAATTATTTGGCTTTTGAAGTCTGCAGTGTCCAGAATATTTTATTAGATGTGTGCTTAAGGGGATGGGTGGTAAGGTGTTCCTTGTTCAGGTGTTACCACTGAAGTAAAAGAAATACATACATACATAAATACCTCTTCACAAATCAACGAATAAGGCTGCCCATTAAAATCACATGGGAAAATTAAAAACCTCCTTATGTCCAGGCTCCACCCCAGAACTATGAAATATCAGAAACCTGAAGAAGAAAATCCAAAGCTGAAAAGCCCTCCTGGTATAGAAACAGGATGATGGCTATTGCTCCTACCTATTGCTCCTAGAAGACCCTACCGCTCCAGGTATGCAGGGGCACCACCTGGACAGCAGACTCTCAAGCCCAACCTCACACCTAGTGATCAGAATCTGCACATTAACGAGCTCCCAGGTGATTTAGCTGCGCAAACTGGGAGCAGCACTGCCCTGGATGGCAGCTTATACACAGACCACTGTTTCTCAGTCTGCAGAGGGGAGCCACCTGTGTGGTGGGTTCAGCCCCAAGTCTCAGCTCCCTCCCCAGCTTAGGCCACAATATTTTTATTTTTTAGTTTATTTTTATTTATTTATTTTTGAGAGAGAGAGCACACACGTGCACGTGAGCAGGGTGGGTGGGGCAGAGAGAGAATCCCAAGCAGTGGCACTGGCAGCACAGAGCCCAATTCAGGGCACAAATCCACAAACCGACTCAGGGCTCAAATCCATAAACCGCAAGATCACGACCTGAACCAAAATCAAGAGTCCAATGTTCAACAGACTGAGCCACCCAGGCGCTCCTGGGCCACGTTGTTTTAAAAAATTTGCATGTCTTTCCCCTACAAGTGAGGCTATTTTACAATGTTGGTTAGCCAGTTAATTTTCTCTTATAAATAGTCTTTCACCAAAGGGGGAAAAACGTCAGATCCAGTGGCTACAGAAAGGAGGGCGCACAGAGATGGACAGCTGTGCACCAGCGACGGGAGTTCAAGATGTTCTCTCCTGTCCCAGTGAACTACAAGGAAGTTCTAAGGAGTCTCTGCTGTGAGGCTCCCAATGTCCACAAACAGTTAATCTTCCCTCCTTGGAGAGCAGTCATTTTAGTCATTAGGACAAGTTTCAAGTAAACAGCCTTTCCCAATACAGGACGACTTTATTATTCAAGGAAATATTCAAAATAAATATTCAAGGAAAGTTGTCCAGTCCACTCAGGCACAGCCTTACTTAGGGTGAGGAAACCCTCAGAGTGACAACATCAGGGCAGCAATGTCTTCCTGAGGCAGCACTGGTTTATACGTTACCCTGCAGGGTAACGGGCCTTCTGATACCTTGACAGGAGGCAGGATGAGACAAAGGCCTTCAGAAAGGCTTTTCAGAAGGAAGACTGGTAAAGAGCCAGCTCTGACCTTGGGAGATGAAGCAGAAACTCAGTTTCCTATTCTTATCCAAATTGGTTGGAGTGCCCTCTCACTACTGAAGGAAGGACTTCCATTAATTTACTCATTCTATTTATGGAGTGCCTCTCAAAACCAGGCACTGTACTAGGGACTGAGGATATAGTGATGAACGAAAACAGTGTCCCTGAATCTCTCCAGACCTGCCAGGTTGCAGAAGCAAACATTTCCAAACAGTGACACAGATAAAAATAAACTCACAATTGTAGGAAGTGTTGTGAAGAGAGGCATACAGTAAGTGCAATGAAAGCTCTCCCAGAGACCTGGCCTAGCCCTGGGAAGGCTCCCTATGAAAGTAACACCTGGGCTAATATCTGACACACAAGCTGGAAGGAACTACCCTCCTGCAGCTGAAAGACAAAGGAGCACCCCCAACAGGAGACCACTCAGGCAAGGTCTATGGCAGGGGGTCAGAGTGGCCAGGGGACTGGACAGAAGGCAGTCGGGCAGGAGTCAAACACGAAGCGCCTTGTAAATATAGCAATGAACACTGGGGAGACCAGCAGGCTGCACCACCTTGGTCCGGGTGAGAAACAAAGCACAACTTGCCCCGTCTCTTCCCCTTGGGACAGAAAAGGGTAGAGGACGGTATGTGTGGCTGGGGCAGCCCAAGGTGGGGGTGTGTTGGCACCAGGTGCTCTAAGCACTAAAATCTTGCTAAAGCTTCGTTTTCCCTGCTAACCACTCATTAAAGGCTTTCTCCCCACCTGCCTTCCCTACCAAGTATATTTTTGGTGTGCTGAGAACTACACAAATCCTAATGAATTTAATCAGTCCATGGCAGGATTTTTAAAAACCTTTCTGAGAACGGGGATGCCTCCTATCAGTGTCAACATCACATTACATGCTACCACCTCCTGGGTGCAGGGATTTCTAAGTTCTTTCTGAGGGAGAGCTAGCCTTCCCTTTCCAAGCTTTGTTGACTAGGAAAGAGTGGAGGAGGAGGGTGGGAATGGGAAGGTGACACTTGCTCTGCAGGTCCCTCCCCACTGCCACTCCAGGTTGTGCTGTGTCAGGAGAGCTAACTTGATAGATATTTGAGATTGATCAAAATCAAAACTGATGTGAAGAGGCCCATCAGAACCATAAATACAAAATGCTTTACAAAAATACAAATCTTATAAAACTATTAGCAGCGTGCTGGGGAATATGTCCCAAAATGATAAGATTCAAGTTTCTAAAAGAGGATTATGCAGAGTCATCCTTTAAAAATGTAGGTCAGATCACATCACGCCTCTGCTCAAACTCCTCCTCACCGCATGATAAATTCTGAAAGCCTCCTACCGTAACCATCCAACCACCCCTCTGCGCCCTGACCTCACCCCTACTCCTCTGTCCCCTGATGACTGCTCCCCAGCCCCTGGGCTCCTTGCTGTTCCTCACAGAAGCCAGACTAGATTCCACCTCAGGGTCTTTGATTTTGCACTGTCCCCTGTGCCTGACCAACCTCCGCACCAACACCCCCCAGCACTCCCTAGTCCGTTGCTGATTTAATTTTCTCCACAGTACTTAACTACCTTTTAATACACTCTATTCACTCATTTGTTCTCTCATAGTTTGCCTCCTGCCAGAATGAAAGTTCCAGGAGGGCAGGAATTCTTAGTGCTGTATCTCCAGTAGCTAGGTCACTACCTGGCATGACAGTAGCCACTCAAAGATTTTTACTGAATAAAGTGCCCAAGAAAAGTAAAGCAAATACACAATATAAATTCAGAAATGCCTCTAATCGTTTTACACTTGGACTACAGATAAAATGGAAAAAAAGACACACACAAAAAGACACAAATTCATTTCTGAATGTTTTAAGGGACACCTTAAGGTTTTCTTAAGCATGGTTTCAATGTGGGAAAATGTGGCAACCTCACACCCTGCTGATGGGAGTGTAAAATGGTACAGTCACCGTGGAAAACAGTCTGGCAGTTCCTCAAACAGTTAAACAGAGTTACTACATGAGCCAGCAATTCTACTTCTAGGTGTATATATAAATATATATACACAAAAGACCTGGAAACCTCTGTGCACATAAAACCTTGTATACAAATGTTCATAGCAGCATTATTCAAAATAGCCAAAAAGGGAACACAACCCAATGTCTATAAACTGATGAGTAAATAAAATGTGGTACATCCATACCATGGAATCTTATTCAACAATAAAAATGAATGAAATTCTGATACATGCAACAACATGGACGAGCCTTGACAACATCACAGTAAGTGAAAGAAGCCAAGCATAAAGACCACTTTACGATATGATTCCATTTACATGAAATCTCCAGAATAAGCAAACTATAAAGACAGAAAGTGGACCAGAGGTTACCTAGGGCTAGGGGTGTTGAGGGCACATGAGGGGCAACTACTAAGGGGCATGAGGTTTCTTTTAGGGCTGACGAAAATGTTCTAAAATGGACTGTGGTGATGGTTTCACGCTCTGTGAACAGATCTCAAAATACTGTGTACTTCAAATATGTGAACTGTATGGCATGTGAATTCAATCTCAATAAAGCTGTTAAAAAAAAAAAAGGCAGAGCACTGAATGCTTACCTTTCACAGACTTTATAGCCTTCATTGACACTCACTGCTTTGTACTTGACACTGCCTTTGGTCCGCTCCAATTCCCAACACCAGTCCTTAAGTGTGTCAAACATCACCGTATGGTTCCTGGGATCGGTGGCTAACAAAACAAATTTGAAAAGACAATAAAATCTTGTCGTGAAGTACAAGTATTTTAATGATGTGAAAGTAGATCTCTAAGCCCCAATTTTGTCCACTAAGCCCATTTTTATCCAAGCACAGTAAATTCACTGCTTAATCCTAACCTGGTTCCTTTTTTTTTGTCATTAACCCAAAATTATGACCAAGGGCCTGTCTCCTCATACTAGACGTGTTCCTGCTCCACTCCTTGCAAAAGTAATTTGTAGCTCCATTTTCAGTCATCTGACCATGAGATAATTTACATAACATAAAAGATCCTGTGAAGCACTAGAAGACGGGCTTGGCACAAATGCTAAAATAATAAAATATTTTTAGCCCTACCAACATGTGCATAAGATGGCAAACTCATTTGAATAGCATGTCAGATGCCTGAATGTAAATCTTCCCTCAGTTTGAAGATGACCGCCAGCAAGAGGATTTTCCAGTGTGACACCTGGTTACTAAAGGCCATCACCAGATCAGACAGCCACAGTGAGGGTTGGGGCTTATAAAGGACAGCACCCTGGTGATGGAGAATTCTGCCCCTCACCCTGCCCTGCTACTCCCTGCTAGGAGGAAATGTCCAGGAGCGTTACTCTTGCAACCCGACAGATGTGTCCGTGGCCCTCTCCCAAGCCATAGACTGCAGGGTGGCACGCACCAAAACAGTCTCAGGTATTTATGCAAATCAGTTAATTCAAGCCCTTTGTTGCACATCAAAACACACACACACACACACACACACACAAAACCCAAGACTTTTGGGAAAAACAGTGTTTGATAAAACTCCCCCATGCTTTTTTTTTTTTTTTTTTGAAAGAGACAAAGAGAATGCGAACAGGGGAGGGGCAGAGAGAGAGGGAGACAGAATCCCAACAGGCTCCCCGAGGTCAGGGCGCAGAGGCCAACGCAGGGCTCCAACTCATGAACTGAACTGTGAGAACATGACCTGAGCCAAAATCCAGAGTCAGATGCTTAACCGGCTGAGCCACACAGGCTCCCCTCCCCCATGCTCCTTTTAATCAAATCATATCATAGTACAAAAGATAATAGGAATAATGACAAAAACAGTGATTACACTTATATAGCCCTTAGTACGTGCCAGGTGCCGTTCTGAGCATATTACATCTTATTAACTCAATCTTCATAATCCTACAGCATATGCAATATTAATCCTCCATTTTATAGATGTGGCACAGAAAGGTCAGGAAACTTGCCTAAGGTCACAGAGCTAAGCAATGACAGAACCAGAATTAAAACCCACGCAGCTACAAGGGATTTCCATAAAGTAATAAATGCAAAAAAAAAAAAAAATCCCCATGAACACAAATAATAATACTCCAATTCAAAAACAGATAATATTCTTAGCAACACCAGTAAGTCCTTCCCTAAAATGCCATGTCTTCAGTATTCAGGACCTTTCAGCCAAATCACATTCATGAATTATCAAGCCAGGAAATAACTAAAGATGTTCAGATTGCAAAGCACCCATCTCTACACACCCCTACTCAATGCAAAAGCTAATTGGTCAATTAGCATCTATCAGTTATAACATTTACTTCTCAAAAAATGGGGGTGGGAAGGAGGATAAGAAAAAGATGGAATTAAAATAGAATAAAAGATGCCACATATCCTCGGCCTTCTGGCACACACAAAAAAAGGCACCACACGGTGAAGAAACTGCCAGAGTCAATCAAACGAAGGGCTTTGGAACACAGATCAACCTAGTGTTGGCGAGCCAAGAAACTGTCCTATGTAGAGTCTGGACCAAGAATCAGGGTATAAGGAAAAAGCAGAATTCCTAAAAATAGAGTATGATTTTTCAAATACAAACTCAATAAATGTTTATAAAAATTACAGTAACCAACAAATAAGTCATATTTTGTATATCTCATATTGCAACAAGCTATTATAAGCCAGTTACCCAGCACTTATATGTACAGCTCCGGTGAAAAGATCTGTCATTCACAAAGATGAACTTATGAAATTAAGGAACTAATTTTATGTTCAGTCTAACAGTAGAGCTGAACATTATCTTAAGTTAGTGTGTGATCAAGTCTCTAAACATAATCCACCCCAAATAATATGCAGTTACACTTTCAATTAACCCTCTTTAACTTACTGCACCTTATATGCCACACATTTAACAATTTACAATCTTCACGACACTTCATCAGAGGCATGAATGCTGTTTTGAAAATGAGAAAACAGATGCCCCAAGAGTTTAGTGTCATCCCCAGGATCACACAGCTACTGAGCAGCTGGGCAAGGATTTGAATTCAGGTGGGACAGACCCCAAAATTCACAGCTCTTCTACTAGGTCACCAGAGTTCCCAAAAGGCAACCTGCTCTTTCAGATATCTACATCTCTGCACGTGCTAATCCCTCTGCCTAAAATACTCCTCCTCGCCCACCAGACACTCCCATACCTCCACTATCTGCTCAGGCACCCCCCGTGCCCTGTGTCCCTGGCAGGCCCTTCCACCAGAGGACACAGCTCTCCGCTGCCTCTGCTTGACTTGATGCTCAGAGGATAGGGATTTAGTTGTATTCACATCCATCCCCACAGTCCTGACCCACAGCAAGCGTTCAAAAAATGCCGACCAAATGAGCAGTTCAACTTTGTACTCCAGCATGCCACCTCTCTGACGAAAAGCATGTAACACCCAGAGTCACTTGACATCAATGTGACCTTACAGGTGACGGGCAGAGTGAGTGCACGGACCGAGGAGAGAGATGGAGGGAAGGTACAGACAGGCATCTGAGGAAACACTGAACAGTGCTGGGCATTACTGATAGCTAATTCAGATGACTGAAGTTTCTTAGTAAAGGACTGTTCCCTGAACTGAAGGGCAAACACTTCGGATTTTAAGTTCTGTAAGCACACTTGTTTTCTGATGTGCTCCCTTATGTACAACTATTCCATTTCCCCCAAAATATCTGCTACAGAGCACATTCTGGTTGTTTAAAGGCTTTCTAGAATGCAAAACATTCTCTTGAGTGTTATGAAATGAGATCAAGTACATTAAAGTGAAAAAAAAAAGAACCCAGGAACAAACAGGATTATTTTAAACTTATCTGAATTTTGCTTCTCTATAGTCTCACATTCCCAGTTATAATACGTTGATTTTATCTTTCGTAAGAAATAATCAAGCCAATAATCCCTCACAAAAAGCAAATAAACCTAAAAGATAAGTTAAAGCAACAAAGATCGCAGGAAAAAAGAAAAAAGTTTTTTTCTTTTCTTTTCTTTTTTTTAATAAGAATCTTGAATGAATCACCCAAGCAAGAGGCAACCAGTTGCTGGGAGAGAGGAAAAAGCTCATGGATGGGTTTTCTCCTGCTAGTTTCTGTAGGAATTGAAAGGGTCTGCCTGCAAATTACAGCCCAGAAGACACTCACCTGCATGGTTTTGTGCAGCAGCAGCATAGGAAAACAGAAACAATCGCTTAAGCAGTTTGGGAGCCTGGGTGTGATGGATTATGCCACTGACAATCTAGAAAAGAACCAAACAATGGGTATAGTCATGCTTTTGGCAGATAAACACTGAGTCTAGGTTTTCAGTCATGCTAATAGGCTCCTCTGGGCAGCACACAAACACAAACTCTTGTTGAGGTCTCTATGATCTTATCTTTTGGAATAATGCCAAATAAATGGAATGTTAACAATTTTGTCAGGTTTTCTAAGAGCTTTGAATTTCTAGGGAAATTTTTAAAAACCATCTAATTTCTCAAAATCAAGGTGCTACAGAAGCTTAAGTGCCATATTCAGATATTCTAAAAATCTGACACATCAGAGACAGAGGGCTAATATCAGACAATAACCAAGATATTTAGCTATTCTGATCCACTTGTGGCCTTTACAACCTTCTTCTAGAAGATCAGAAAAAGAAATCAATCCATTGTGCTTTTTGTTTGAAGTTGCAAACTAAAGTATGTTTGGACAGATGACTAACATCATCATTCAAAATGAAGTTTCTGGCTTCTCTGGGACTTTTCCCTGTCTGCACCACTCATTTCCTGCTCAGAATAGATACCAGAGTCATGCTTATTGTTCTAACTGAACTCTCACACTCCCTAAAAGAAAACCAAGGATTTACTTGTAAGTGTGCACAACTCAAGTGTAACCAGAAACAACAGGTGAGCTGCACCCCCCACCAGGTCTCCCCTGACATATTTACCATTACAGTGGCAAGTTTGAGACCTTTGATACCTCAGTAAGACAAATCTTGGAAGTTACAGTGACCCCTGTAACCAGTTCATATAGTTATATATTTCAATTTGCTGCAGCAACCAGATTAAGTTTCCTTAATGTCCAAAATCACAGGCCTCATTTGGTAACTCAGCTTTGCCCATCCGACCCTATACCACTTCCTCCCTCCCGCATACTTCTACTACCTCCCAGGTACGAACTCATCCATTCCAGGAGCTGGGGGTCCCTGCTACTACTTTTTGGAAAGACTGTCAGGTGTGGGAGAAGAAGGTTGCCTCCTGACCCTGGTTTCCCACCTCCCACTCTTCAGTTTCCAGGAATCAAAACATTACGAACTGAAGAATTAAAGGTAAATGGGTGCCAACATAATAGACAAGTTTTCCCCAATTCTCTCTCAATTCTAATCAAAGCATATAGGATTATAACCAATTTCACTTTGCAGACAGGCATGTTCCCCCCTCCACCATCATACAATATAAGCCAAAAATAAGAGGGTAAAACCTGATGGGAAAGAAAACCTAAAAATACATGCAACTAGTTACCCTTTTGACTTCCTCTTCTTTTGTGTACCTCAGACAGAAGTGGAATACGCGGAGGTCTTTGCAGTGGATGATGAGTTTCTCGGGGTATTTCTTCAGTTGTCCAAAGAGAGTTTTTTTTTTCTCATCAAACACTACACATCAACGATGAAATCAGGAAGGGAAATCATGTTAGAAGGCAAAAAGTCAATGCTAAGGAAACAAGAAAGACTATTAGGGCCTCTCAAAAGTAAGAGGGAAAGGTGCTGTCTTCTAAGTAATTGTGAGCAAGGGCCCGGCTCTGAGAATGTGCAAGGCTCTTCGTTCCTCTGCACGAGACCAAAATGAACTGGCTACTATCGGCAAAACTGACTCCAAAAGCTAACATTACAAAAAATGAAAGGGAGTCACTAGGGACATGCTTTCAGGACAGTCAACTCCTGGGTTTATGGCCAGGGGCCCCTCCCTGTCCCGGAGTTCGGACCAGGCTGCACCTACTGGTGTTGGGATCTAAACAGCTACTGAATGATTTCTGAAAAAGCCCTGACTGAAAAAATAGAGAAGTGAAGCACAGAGAAGCTTGACCCTTAGCAGAAAAGACATGGAGTACAAGTCTTTCTCAGATTAGTAAAACATTAGTATACAGTAAAACCTACACAGCTAACATGGACAGCCACAAGTGTGATCTAGCATATAGTGGCCCTGTCTGGGCACCTGGGTGGCTCAGCCGGTTAAGCATCCAACTCCTGATTTCGGCTCAGGTAGTGATCTCACGATCGTGAGATGGAGCCCCATGTCAGGCTCCGCCCTGGGGGTGGAACCTGCTTAGGATTCTCTCTCCCTCTCTCTCTGCCCCTCCTGGCTCACGCATGCATGTTCTCTCTCACTCTCAAAATAAACAAACACTTAATGGCACTGTGGAGTCTCAGAATAGGTTCCAAGTTCAAGTCCAAGTTCCCCCAGCTAAGTGACCCCAAACAAGCCACTATACATCTCAATTTTATCATCCATAGAACTGATTTAAACAAAATAAATATGTAAAGAAATTTTAGTAAACTGTAAAGGACCATAAAAATATTGTCATTATCAGCTATACTTTCAAAGGCTGGCAACACCCCAGGGGAAAAGATACTTACCTCCATAAATCTGATCAACACAGTGGAGTGTTATGTCATTTTCTCCTATAACCTTATTCTTAAATTGGGTTTCCTAAAAGATTAAAAAGGAAACAACTGTGACTCTTTTCTGTGCCCTATTAAACATTTAAAGGCAGAGCAAATCACCGATTTCCAACTGCACATTAAAAAAACCAGAGAGGGGATGGAAGAATGGGTGAGAGTGGTCCAAAGGTACTAACTTCCAGTTATGAGATAAATCGTGGGATGTAATGCACAGCATGGTGATTATAGTTAATAATACTGTATTATATATTTGAAAGTTTCTAAGAGAGTAATTTTAAAAGTTCTCATCACAAGGAAAACAAATTGGTAACTATAGGAAATGACAGATGTTAACTAAACCTACTTTGGTGATCATTGTGCAATATATACATATATTGATATACATCTATCAAATCATTCTGTTATACTCCTTAAGCTAATGCAATGTTATTATTTATATCTCAATAAAACTGAGGAAAAATAGAGTGTACGCTCTAAAAAACAAACAGGGAGATGGAGGCACATTCCCCGAGTAAGAGATGACGAAGTGTGCAAGGAAAGCTGGTAAGCACCTTGTTTTCAAAGCCAGGCACAACATGCCATTCCTGGGCTGCTCCCAGGCTAACCGGCCGTGCCACACACAATCACTCTGGGAGGTTAGAGTCCTCACAAATGCAAACAGGTGAGTGACAGAGCTACGGGAAGCCAGGTTTAGGAAGCAAACGCTGGGAGATTCAAGTATCTGTGAATGCTGTCTTTATTTGCACAGGACAAGGAGCCAAGCCACTAGAGCAGACAGCAGCACAGAAGCCCACACTCCAAGACAGCCAGGGTGGGCTGGGACAGCTGGGTTTGCATCAACGTACAGCGCTCTCTGAGTGGCGTGGGCAGGCCTCTCCTTCACTCCACTGCCCATTCTCCAGGTCTTACAAGGGCACTGCTACTCAGGGCAAAGGAAACCCGAATTCAAGTGCTGCAAGCATCAGTTTCATAATCGAACTCAGTTCTTGAATTTGAGGGACAGCTTAGTACAGAGAAAACACGGGGAACTAGTATTAGGGGAGATTAGTGATTCCAATGAGTGATACATACTGTGCTGAAATACAGAAGAAAGTAAGAAAAAGTTGATGGTGTCAACCTATGAAGTCAGATGCAAGCCAGCATGACCTGGGGCACTTAGAATGGCCCTACAACTGAAAAGAGGTTCCAAAGGACAGACGACATTCTGGTGTTGAGGACCTCTGTCGTTGGTGTTTCATGTGTGTTGTGAGGGTGGTGAGCGTGGTAGGGAATTGAGGAGCTGGGAAAAAAGACAATGGGGCCACAATTTTATTGCTCCCCACAAACTGAGCCAAACGCAGCTCATACATACATCATTATCCAATGCAGAGTCATCATCGCCCAAGAAAGCAATCTTGAAGTCCGTGCAGACAAGTTTCCCATAGATCCCACGCTGACAGGAATCTTCCTGGACATACTTCAGCACCGTGCTGGCTTCACAAAGCAGCTGTTCACCTGATCGAAACCAAACAAGCCCTCCTCAGAGTCCTCAGGGAACATACGGTATGCAAACAGTAAAAGCCTCCCCAGCTCCATTCCCGGGAAAGACAAACACACACTACACTACAGCCCTTCAGAACTCTACGCTTTCTAGCACAGCGGGAGC
This sequence comes from Felis catus, assembly GCF_018350175.1. NCBI lineage: Eukaryota > Metazoa > Chordata > Mammalia > Carnivora > Felidae > Felis > Felis catus. The sequence goes on along the minus strand of NC_058368.1, from coordinate 213,301,079 downwards.
GGCAAACCTTAGGTGTGGAGATGAAGCAGAGCAGGGACCACTCATAAGTGAATGCAAAATGGCTGATACACCTTCACACAGGGCATTTCTCTACCTTTTCACTGTGAACCAGGAAAGTGTCCAATAGGTGGAAATGATCTCAGCTACACTTGCAAGTACAGACCTCAGTGTTCCTATTACTTGGGCCCAAGCAGGTAGGTGTGGTATAGAAATGAATGAAAATGACCCTAAATGAATGAAATCAGAAAGGCTCTGGAACGTAGAGCTCAAGCCCACTTTGCGGTGAGAGTGGGCCATCTCTCACTCTGCAATCACTGAAAGATGGCGGGTGCCTCCCTGGCCAAAGGGCTCGCAGGTGGCTTCCTCAGACACAGAGGTGCAGCTTGATCACATTCATTCTGGCTTCACAGAGAAGGATGGGAGGAAAAGGGAGGTCAGAGGTTTGTGGGAAAAAAATTGTTTCCTCTCTTTCTTAGTTGAGAGTATTTCCTCTCAGTGTGTCGCCTTTCCTGCTCTATCTGCACGCACCCCGCCTGCATGAGAAGCTGTATTTCCTGCAGATAGAGAGTTCTTCTCTTTACAGTCAGAAAGATTAGGATTTAGGGATAGGTAAGCATTCTCTGCTCCATGGAAGAGAAGTTCATGAGGGCTGGACATGTGGGTGAGAGCAGGAAAAGGAAAAGGAAAAGGATATGGAAGAAATAAAAAATCAAGTGCAAATATTTTAGAACAAAAAAGAAAAGGCATTTTCTTCCCCTTCAACAGACAACCATCTCAGACCCTCAGAATCTCCCTCTGGATATTCTCCTCAATGACTTTAAATTTACTTTTTGGCTCAAAATTCACTTGGTCTAACTTGCAACATGAAAATAAAGAAGGCTTTCAGACACTCAGACAATCAAGGGACACATATTATGGTATATTTTTCCACCTCCCAAGGGGTTAATTCCTAAGGAAATACAAATAGATGGCTCAGTCACTAGGTCGGCCTCTACTGAGACCACAGAGCTTGAAGAAAACAATGAAGCTGGGGCCTCGTTATGGTTTAAAACAGTCCCAGAAAAAGCGCCTCAGCTGGTTCAAGGTGGAAAATATATGAGCAAAGCTTCCTGTGCTTTTTCAACTCCTAGTGTGAAACAGCTTTTAAGTGTGAGTGTATCCCCGAGACCAGGCAGGCTGTGTCAGTCAGTGGCCGCGCCCTGGAGACGAGACATGGGCACACAGCAGCTAACACAACACCCAGCGATGTGCTAGTCTGTCAGCAAGGCACATGCTGTGCCACAGCCACCAGCTTGCGTGTGCAGATAAAGTCTCGAATCGTGGGAGGTGGGAGCTGGAAAAGCTCATGGTCTGGTCTAAGAAATGGAGGCTGCGCATCTAGAAGAGACCTGAGGTACTCCAGGGGATGGGCGAATGCACGTAGCACTGAGCTAAAAATGAAAGTTAATATCAGAATCTATAACCCAAGAAAAGGAAGGAAAATGTGGTATATGGATTAAGGTTTAGGCCATTATTGTAAAAAAAAAATAAACAAAAAAACATACAAACCTTTGAAACTTAGACATTTTTTTTTTTAAGTTTCAGGACCCCAATATATTTACCAAATAAGGTGGATCAGTCAGAAACTTGTGTGTAATCATATCCTCCCAATAAACTGGAATAAGGTAAACAGTACCAGAATGAGGCCTCTACTGTTTGGGGGGAAATATACCTAAAAACAAAAACTCACAAAAAAAAAGGCTACTGGGATTAGAAAAAAGAAAATGGAAGAACTTAATGCACAGTTCCCAGGACAGCCCCACATATGGAAGGGGACAGACCACCAAGTAGTTTCCGTTTCTGAATTCAGAAATGATTAAAGCTTGACTGAAGGTATAGAGTCACTCTCTTCCATCTCAAAAATGTCCAACCAATCCAGACTCCTCAGTGATGACCTCAGAGCAAAGCCCTGGCAGTCCCAAGGTTAGTAAACCACAGCCTGCCTGGCACTTATGCTCAGATGCAGAAGACCACAGGTGAGGCCACCCACCAACGCTGCCGGGGGAGCCTGGGCAGCCGTGCTTGTCTAGGGCAGCTGCACGGGGAAGTGGGATGTAGGGCTCTAGAGAGGACCAGAATTTTCCTGACTGAAGACCAGAATCCTGGATGTGTCCAAGTACAGTGACGCAAAAAAGGCTTCATTTGCTTGTGAAGGAGGTGAATTTGCCAGGTTGATTTTCATCAACTTGTGGGGAGGGGAAAACAAAAATTCTTGGCAGATGTTATAATACTCAGACCTAATATGTAGTGATTGAACTAAAGACCTTGATATTTTTGTCCAACTCATTCCTGTTATATGCCTTCTGGATGAAAACAAAGGAGTTTATATAAAGCAATACCAGGGATGACATAATTTATCACTGGCTTTGAGTGGCACATGAGGTCTGATGCTAAACGACCGTTACCTGGCAACAAGTGAAGAGTGACTTCCTTCTCTGTTACTTCCTTCTCGTTTGTGTGAATTTCCTAAAAGAGAAGAGCAAAGGGTAATATTTTTCTTTGTTTAAGGGCTCAAAATGAGTAACATAAAGCCATGTTTTCAGAATACACACTAAAATGTCACATACCCTCAGGAATTTTTTGACAAGCTAGTTACTTTTTAAAAATGTATTTTTAACAAAAAGACAGAAAATTCCAGCAAATTAGTCCAGTGCACTAACCTATTTAGGATTGACAACTATTAGTTGCCCCCAGTGGAGGGGCAGGGATGAGCACTCCCTACCTAAAGGAACAACTGTTACACAGAAAGTAAGGCAGCTCAAACACAGAGTCAGAGAGGGAATGGAAGACATTTCACAACATGGCTCCTCTCTTCCTCCAGTGAGAATCAAGGATCGAAAACAAAAGATGACTGTGTGTTCTTGAGAGATAATAGATATATGTAAAGGGTTTGAAGAACAGGAAAATATGAATGTATCAAGTCAGTACTCGACCCATCTACTCTGTAGCATACCAAGACCCAGTAAAGGCAGATGGGAACATTCTAAATTACCTAAAACCACGGCACCTGGGTGGCTCAGTTGGTTAAGCATCTGACTCTTGATTTCAGTTGTCATGATCCCGAAGTTTTGTGAGTTTGAGCCCCATTGTCAGGCTCTGCACTGACCCTGCAGAGCCTGCTTGGGTCTCTCTCTCTCTTTTCCTCTCCCTACCCACCCCCCCACCCGCCCCCGTCTACACACACACACACCCCTCCCCTGCTCATGCTCTCTCTCAAAATGAATAAACTTAAAAAATAAATAGATTGATAATAACCTTTAAATAATAAATTATTTTTTTAACTTTTTAATTTTTTTTAATGTTTATCTTTATTTTCGAGAGAGAGAGAGACAGAGCATGAGTGGGGGAGAGGCAGAGAGAGAGCAAGACACAGAATCAGAAGCAGGCTCCAGGCTCTGAACTGTCAGCACAGAGCCAGATGTGGAACTCGAACCTACGAAAGGTGAGATCATGACCCGAGCCGAAGTCGGACGCTCAACGGACTGAGCCACCCAGGTGCCCCTTTAAACTTTTCTTAAACATTTATTTTTGAGACAGCACAAGCTGGGGATGGGCAGAGAGAGAGGGAGACACAGAATCTGAAGCAGACTCCAGGCTCTGAGCTGTCAGCACAGAGCCCGACACGGGGCTTCAACTCACAGACCACGAGATCATGACCTAAGCAGAAGTCGGATGCTCAACCGACTGAGCCACCCAGGCGCTCCAATTATTTATTTATTAATAAATAATAAAATAAATAAATAACCTAAAACCACAAGGCACTGCCATGGGATATAATCACTTCTGATAAGGAATCAAAGCCAGGTTTTATGTCACTGTTTCTCAATGAAAATATCTCCAAATGCCTTCATGTTGGGTTCACTGTTTATTGGGTATTCAAACATAATTAGCAATCCTTAATGAATTAATGGAACAAAGCAACAGTCATAAGTGGCTGTTAACATAACAACAAGAGAGGCCTGGTGAGTCTCCTAAAGCAATCTACCACACCATCTATTAAGTATTCTTGCCAAAATATCTAACTTCAATCAGCTTGACTTCCTATGTCAATCTACCAATTTATAAGAAACACTGGGACAGGAGAAACATGTTAAATGACACCATGGGGATGCAACAACTCAAATCTTAACTGTGGAAAATTCTATAAGACACAACCAACTTTGTCAACAAAGAAAACTGGAATTTGTTTTGTTTTTTGGCATAAGGCTCTGGGTGGTAGGAGTTTTCTAAAATTGTTAATTCAGGTTGAAATAAGCATTACAAGAAACTTGGGGAACAGCCGAGGCAGGAAGAAGCAAGACAGCCTATCTTAAGGCTGAAGAAGAAAGTCACAGCTGTTTCAGAGAAAGAGCTGTTTCAGAAAATACACCACTCTGAGTGTGATGTATTTTAGAGATGCCCACAGTTTACATCCCAGAAGATGCTAATAAATCCTTCTGAGGCAGTGCTTCTTACATGTGGGGAGTGTTCCATCACCTGTGGATCTTGTTACCTCTTTAGGTGCTCAGGCCTCACCACGAGTGTAAAAAATCAGAGTGCAGGGGATGCAACTGGGCCTTTGGTTGTGCAAAAAGCTCCCCAGATGATTCTGATGCATTGCTCTATGTTGTGCAAGAGGGACTATATTGCATATGTAAATGCTACGAGTGTTTTGGTAATTTAGAAATTCTCATGGAGTTTTCATCGTCTGTTATTGGCACAGAACTAAATGAAAGCACTATTATTTTTGACAGGTCTATCATCTTTCTCTGAGGACAGAGCAAAACGATTCATTAAATTCAATCACCTGTTAGAAAACTAGTGATCATCTTGACTAGTGCCTGGAATTCAGTTCAAACACTGCAGCCAGCTTGGAGAGGGCTACCCTATTGTTTTGTCTCCAAAAGTAGCATCTTCCGATGATAAAGAATTTATACTACTTAAAACTACCTACATCAATTCCTGAAATGGGGGGCGCCTGGGTGGCTCAGTCGGTTAAGCGGCCGACTTCGGCTCAGGTCATGATCTCACGGTCCGTGAGTTCGAGCCCCGCGTCGGGCTCTGTGCTGCCAGCTCAGAGCCTGGAGCCTGTTTCAGATTCTGTGTCTCCCTCTATCTGACCCTCCCCTGTTCATGCTCTGTCTCTCCCTATCTCAAAAATAAATAAATGTTAAAAAAAATTTTAAAAAAAAAATAAAAAAAAAAAATTCCTGAAATGGTCAAATTCTTTCTTTACATTCCATAAACAAAACAATCAGGAGACACCTTTTAGGATTCTGTCCTGCCGAAAACTCACTTTCCCTAAACAACTGTTCTCTGCTCCCCCAACTTCCTGGGGTGAACCCACCTCCTCCCATCAAATGCCTGGGGAAATGAAAGTGCTAATCATTTTATGTCAACTGCACACATTGACTATAACGATAATAACCAACATTTATTAAGCTTCTATTATGTGCCAGGTAAGTGCTCTTCATTAGTATCTCATTAATCCTCATACAGAGGTATGAGCACTAGTATTACCTCCATTTAAAGATGAAACTGTGGCTTAAAGAGGTTCAGGAAATTTCCTTTTATAGGAAGTAAGTCACTAAGCAAGGATACAGCCCAACCCCCAACAAGCTCCAGAGCCTACATTCTTCACTGCTGAGTACTGCTTCTAACAAACATGGTCTCCAGTTTCCTCCTACAAAAGGGAGAACAGCTGTAATATCCACTGCCTACAGTAGGAAACTAGTCTCCTATTACAAAACTGATTAGGACAAGTTAGAAAAACTCCCTTAAGAGAACTGCACTTCACCGTACAGGACATACAGGACAAAAGCATGTGAAAGCTAAAGTCAGCTAACACTCCTGAGAATCTGCTGAGAGGCTGAAAAGCAGCCTGCTTGTTTTCATTCCATTAATTCTCAAAAAGTAAATTCTCTAGTTTCTTACCAAGTTCATATTTAAGGTGCCCATCTTCTCAAATGTGTGATCGACCCAGGGCACCTCAGGAAAGGCAGAAAATGGGTCCTGCCAGAAGATCGCTGATCTTGAAAAGAACAGGGGCGTGTGGAGGGCGATCCCACAACCAAGCTCTCATCAGGCCGGAATGCTTATATATACCAAAATGCTTCACATCAACCCTTCACTGTTTGCGAGGGCCTGGAGTCAAAAACTGAAGTTGTTATTCTCAGCTTAATTTCATCCAGCCAGAAGGGCAAATTCCAAGAGCCAACATCCCTAAAGGTTCCAAAACACAATTTCTCTCAATCGCATTTGGCACCAAAATGCTAAAAAGACAAAACACAGACATTTTATTTCCTCAAAGTCGCTCCATGCTCTAAAATGGACATTTAATACACTTGTTTTCTCCACTAAAATAGAAAATCTGAAGGGGAAAATGTATTTGCACCCACACATTAGGTGGGAACGAAATGTACCTTTTTTTACAGCAGAAAGCCGTATTATTAATACAGCATTGTACGAATAATTTTTGTTTTCCCCCTTGTTTCTCCAAACTTCTCTCGGTGCCTGCACTACAATAAGGATACAGATGTGGCCACAGTTCAAACCCTGCTCTGCTACCTATAGACGTGACCTTGGGCATGACATTTAACCTGAGTTTTGGTTTGTTCCAATGTAAATGGAAACAATACTACCTAATATGAGGCCTGAAGAAAAATGTGTACCAACACCTGGCACACATGTTCAGTAAATGAGAGCTGTAATTGTTGGACATAGCAGTATCTGTGCTTCTTGATTTCCTTTTCTTTCGTTCTCTCGTCCTTTCCTTTAAGGAATAAACAAAGAATTCAAATATCCTACATGAGAGGGGCAATTATCCAAGATTCTGTCACAGGTAAGTATAATTTCTACTTCTCTCTCAGTCCTTCTTCCTACATTAAACTACACTGAATCTACTCAGGAGGCCTCTCAATTCTTTTTTTTATGGATCAGAAACTCCTGCAATTAGCAACACCCAAGTTGGTCCTAATTCTGTAAGACAGAGGATACAGGAATATGTGAAGCAAAGGAAAAAGAAATGGCATTTTTCTATTAATAGGATTTGTTTTCTAAAAGCCCACAATGACGGGGGCACCTGGATGGCTCGGCTGATTAAGTGTCTGACTTAGGCTCAGGTCATGATCTCTCGGTTTATGGGTTCGAGCCCCACTGGGCTCTGCTGACAGTGTAGAATCTGCTTGGGATTCTCTCTCTCTCTCTCTCTCTCTCTCTCTGCCTGTCCTCACACTTTCTCTCTCTCTCAAAAATAAATAAATAAAAAATAAAAGCCCATAATGACTTAGGTCTGGTCATTTTGTGTCTTATCTTCTGCAATATGAAGTACTTTGAACCCATTACAAGACCAAGAGAGAAAACTAATGGCTTCCTTAAAAGAATATCACATCCAAGGAATGGACTGCTCAGGCATACTGTACAAAAAGTAAAACCTTCTCGACTGCTGATTCTATTGAAAGTAGACTAAACTGCTGAACTTGAGAATAAAAACCTATAGAAATACTTGAGCAGTGGAATTTAAGGAGGCACACTGTAGACAAACATCACTAATATCTAATCCTTCTTTGGTTCATACTTCAAAATAATTATAAATATACACTATCCAATTCTTACAAATAATTCAGGAAAAAATAAGTACCACAATCACTACCATCAAATACCCATTCCCAAATCAAAACACACACACACACCAGTACTCAGAGGAGAAATAGCCTAGAGGACTCCAAAAAATCAGGGTATACAAAGAGAATCAGAAAAAAACAAAACAAAACAAACAAAAACAAAAACAAAACCGTCCCAGGTGCCTGGCTGGCAGAGTCCAAAAAGCATGTGACTTTTGATCTTGGGATTGTGAGTTCAAACCCCAGGTTCAGTGTACAAATTACTAAAAAAATAATAATCGTTTAAAAAAAAAAACCTCCTTTCAAAAAATTGAATTTTTCTTTTAATTTAGGAACCTATCTCTTTGGATAGTAGGGAGGCATCAGGAAAGACAGAATGGATTCTCATTGGCTACATCCTATAGTTCCTTCACTCCTGTATTTTACAATAGTTTTCTGAACTCCACAGAAAAAGACTGACAAATATGGAGATTCTATCTCAATGTTTTTGAGAAAGAGAAAAGAGTAATAACATCCGTTGCTTGTTGATTCTGGGAGAATGAACACAGTCGAATGGAAGAGAGGAGAAGCAGTTATCAACAAGGGTACAAGGAGCACCCATGTCTGTATATGGATCTTAAAGTGGGTTGGTTATAGGACAGGATGAAATTCCCACATGTACATCCTACTCCTGCTCATGCTGCACCCTGAGTGTGTATAAGGTGTTGTCTTCATGGGAGAATTTATTAGATGAGTGATTAAAGGCTGTCCAACTTGATCTTTAGAACTGGGTAAGTACAATTTCTTCCCTCTCAACATTACAAATTACTACACATCATGACTCAGGGGTCACTTGTGGACTGTAGAAATCATAGGGGCACCTGGGTGGCTCAGTTGAGCGTCCAACTTCAGCTTAGGTCATAATCTTGCTGTTTGTGGGTTCAAGCCTCATGTCGGGCTCTGTGCTGACAGTTCAGAGCCTGGAGCCTGCTTTGGATTCTGTGTCTCCCTCTCTCTGCCCCTCCCCCAGTCATATTCTCTCTCTCTCTCTCTCTCTCTCTCACTCTCTCAAAAATAAATAATAAACATTAAAAAAGAGAGAGAAATCATAAATGTCCAATCTGTAAATGCCAAAGTGGATACTTCAAAGACCAGCCCTGAGAGGTGAATAATGACAAATATTTCTTGGGTTGTATGCATCAGGCATTGTTAAAGGGTTTTATACTTATTAACTCATGTAATCCTCATAGCAAGCCCTTGAAGTGGTGTTATTATAGCCACTATTATCTCCATTTTGTAGATGAAGACACCCAACTAGTACATGTGGAGGTGGAAGTCAAACCCAGTAGCTGGCCCAGTCTGTGTCCTTACGGGACATGCCGCCCCTTACATGGAATGAAGGAAAACCAGGACAAAATAATCAGTGAATGTATCTGCCAGACCCACCTGAAACCAAGTTAAATCAAGATTCATACAGAGTTCCCAAGGAAAACCTGAGAGAGTGCTGTAGAGAGGCAGAAGGAAGCTGAAGGGAAGAAACAAACACCAAAAAACATGTGCCCCACAGGAGTAATGGCTGGCTGCATGGGAAAGAACTCTGGGGCTTCTTCAACCCCAGCTGAGTTACCTCTTGTAACTTACTCCACTGCGTCTGCTAAGGCCGAAGCCTCTATCACCCCGACAAACCCTCCAGGGTTCAATGGGAATCTTCTGATTCATGACACTCCAACCACAATTAATACTGCTGTATACTGCCTGGACAATTCTGTGCTTCCCTTCAAGAGCATGTAATCTAGAGGTCAACCTAAGAGTCCCCCTTTACACCTCCTTCTCCATCACCCTCAATATCCAATCTATCACCAAATTCCATCAATATTACCTGTTAAAAATGTTTCTAGAATTCATGTTCCTCTCTTATCTCCACCAGCATCACCAATTCAAGCTACCACCACCCATTTGGACCACACGCTTTGCAGCTGGTCTACCCACATCCGTCCACTTTTCTGATCCATTCTCCACCCAAAAGCAGCAGTGTTACTTTCAGCACACAGTCTGCTTTGCATTATTGGCAGGATGAAGACAACGACTTGATATGGGCCTGTGCAGCCTGGCCCCTACCTACCTGTCCAATCTGGTTTCCTACCATCCTCTTCCTCAGTCTGCACATTGGCCACACTGGCCTTTCAACCTCCCATACCTGCCATGCTCATTCTCATCCTGCGTTGTTTCCACAGGATGCTCCTTCTATAAAATGCTTCTCCTCTACTTCTCCGCCCTATGAAGTTTGTGTATCCATCAGATCTCATGACAAGGGCCATTTCTATTACCAGGTTCTCACAGCCCTATGTATCTCTCTCCCTCCTAGCCCTTGTCACAGTTGCAATTTCACATTTGTTCTATGTATTTAAGTCTGTCTCCCCAACAATCTAAACTCTGAGGGTAAGTCCTTATCTGTTTTTATGCTCACCATATATCCCCAGAATCCAATACAGGCCCTGCACATGGTACGTGTTCAAAAGATTTTGCTAATTTCATGAGCAATGACTAAGTAGTGAGATGTTTTAAAGAGGTTTTAAAACCACTTGAGCAGGGACCAGAGAAACATATGGCTTAAGATATGATATCTAGGCTTGAGCCATTACTATAGATGGCATCACTAAATGCTCTAATCATATGGTAAAGTTCTGGAGAAAAGAGTGTGTTCCACTGAACACAGTCATGCATGAGGTATTCATCCAGAAAGACCAGAAATTGTGAAGCCTGTCCAGTAAGAACTGTAGGAGCACGACAGCCGTGGATGGGGCTGGCGTCATCCCAGGATCCGACAGCCAATCCAACCAGCCTCTAGTGACAGCTGCCTGTGTGCTTCCTTACATCGCCATCTGGTTTCAGAGAGGGGCCTGGACTCCATTTTAACCCTTTACTACTTCTATCCCACCATCCTTCAACTCTTGACACTCCCTGCCCAGCTGCCTAAGAGCAAACAGTGACAATCGTACTTCCAAAGCTATGAAACATGGGATAAAAGTCCTAGCTGACCCCAATTAAGTATCTTGGTTCAATGGGTAGGAAAAAAAGGTAGAAAAGTATGGTTCTTTAATAATTAAGGAGAATTGGTTCTCCTAGTTACACTGACAGACTTTTCTTGAACTCTGCAAGACTCCTGAAAACCAACTCATTTGAAAATGATGCAAATTTTCAGGGCACCTGGGTGGCTCAGTAGGTTGAGCGTCCGACTTCCTGCCCAGGTCATGATCTCACGGTTCACGAGCTGGAGTCCCACACTGGGCCCTCTGCTGACAGTGCAGGGCCCGCTTCAGATCCTCTGTCCCCCTCTCTCTCTTCCCTTCCCCTGCTCATGCTCTCTCCCTCAAAAATAAACAAACATTAAAAAAAGAAAATGATGCAAATTTTCAACAAACGTAGCAGTTACAAATGGACCAAATGATCTGTGTGACACCTCTTGCGACTCCATCTGAGTGTGGACATTTTGTGCCATTACGGTGCAAAAGAATGGCAAAGACTGCTGTCAGCAGTCACAGCATGCCCACAGTTTCCAAACTAGGGTATCCCAGTGGCCTGAGTTCAGTCACAACAGTGGCTGAACACAAATGGGGAACAGTTCTACCACAGTGGTAGGATGGGAGTTGGGGTTTGTAGTCACTAATTCCTTATTTCAACATTTACCCCAATGTTTTGGCTACTGTTTGTTTTAATTTAAAAAGACAACAAGGGCATGAATAACAAGTCTTCCTGTTTCCGCACGGTTTACCCCAGAGATCAAAAGGAGCCGCAGGAGTACCACCCACCCCTAGGACCTGCCAGTGCCCCCACATCATCTAAAAAGCCCACCCCACGCTGAGCCAGAAGCGCTCCTCTCCTGGCAATCTGTGACAACTGCCACCCATTCTTCCGCAAGCTGATGGCCCAAAGGAGACACACCTACCGGAACCTGGATCATCCACGTGGCCTGGCACTGAAACGTTGTCAATGGCATCTCTTCTCAGAACTCTGTTTCTGAGAAGGAGTGGCCCAAAGCACAGGGCTCCGATGAGCCCGAGGAGCGAATCTAGTGAGTCAACACTCAAGCTGAATGTCTGGTTACTCAGAGCTGCGGGGTGACCCATCTCTAATACATACCAATTCATTTCAACAAACAGCTCCCGAACATCCTAAATACCTAATGCCGAGAATAAAAAGATAAATAAGAATTGACTTCTGCTCTCACTAAATCCAGACAAATAAAGAGTCATAATTGGAACAGTGGGTGAACAATGCAATAAATACTAGAAGCCTACAAAAGATTATATATCAAGACTGCATCATCTCACGTAATCCTCACAACTCTGTTAACAGCCATTACCGTTCCCATTTTACTGATGAGGAAAACAAGGCCGACCTAGGTTAAGCGAAGCGAGACTTGAGCCTCAGTTTACCTGATCAGAATCATATTCTTCACTATAATATAACCTGCCTCTGCCTGCTGGCCACATCCTTCTCCAGGGCACTGTCTTACCCTTGCCTTTTCGCACCCTCTTTCACCAATGAACTATCACTTCTCGCGTACCTGCTGTACTCCAGCACAGCAAACCCAGGAGAGAACAGAACACACTGCCTCTGCCTCCCCACCCAGAGCACACAGGAGTCGACCACAGTACATGCGTAACAAAGATGTGTGCGAAGTGCTGCTCTCGGGGACGGACAGGCCATGATGGGAACACAGCAGGAACACCAAACCGCACTCACACAGGGTTAGAGAAGATTGCTCCCCTCAGGAAGTGTCATTTATACGGAGACCTGAAAATAAGCAGAAATTAGTTCCAGGCCAAACCACCACTCTCTGGCTGCTCCTCTGCAAGGCTCCTTTCCAGGCGGGGTCCTCCTCCCTCTTCACAAGACCCGTGTTCCCTGCACAAGCTCTCCCACTCACGTCACTTCCAGCAATATAGCGGATGACCCCCAAAGGGCTCTTCACTCCAGATCTCTATTCAAAAGCTCCAGGCCTAGACACCTGAACAGCCTCCTGCCCACCTGCACTGGAATGTTCCTAACATCCTCCAAATTCACATTTTAAAACCAGCTCATCACTCTGCTGCCCACCACCAAACCTGTTCATCCTCCTCTGGGCTCTGACTCAATGATCGGTCCCATCAACAGACACCCAAAAGTCATTCATTTCTTTTTTTTTTTTTTAATTTTTTTAAAATGTTTATTTACTGGGGCACCTGGGTGGCTCAGTTGGCTAAGTGTCCTACTTGGGCTCAGGTCACAATCTCACCGTACGTGGGTTCAAGCCCCACATCAGGCTCTGTGCTGACAGCTCAGAGCCTGGATTCTACTTCAGATTCTGTGTCTCCCTCTCTCTCTGCCCCTCCCCAGCTCGCACGCGTGTGCGCATTCTCTCAAAAATAAGTAAACCATTATAAAGTTATTTTTATGTATATTTTACTTATTTATTTGTAAATATATTTAATATATTTATTTATTTTATTTTTAATTTTTATTTATTTTTATTTATTCGGGGGAGGGGCATAAAGAGAGAGGGAGAGAGACAATCCCAAGCAGGCTCCACACTATCAGTGCAGACACGGAGCTCGATCTCACAAACCATGAGATCATGACCTGAGCCAAAATCAAGAGCTGGACACTTAACTGACTGAGCCACCCAGATGTCCCTCTTTTTTTAAAGTTTTCATTTAAATTCCGGTTAGTTAGCATATAGTGTAGTATTAGTTTCAGGTATACAATGTAGTGACTCAACACTTCCATACATTACCCAGTGTTCATCACAACAAATGCACTCCTTTATCCTCACCACCTATTTAACCGATCCCCCCCCACCTCCCTTGACCCAGCAGTCATTCTTTACTACTCCCTGCCCCTCGTGACCTGTCTGCTCTGCTTTATTAATAGCTCCAGAATCCATCCACATCTGTCCATCCCTTTGCTGCTTTTACTTTCAGCCACCATCACCTCTCACTTTGCATGCTCCCGTGACCACAGCCACACTGTCACCATCTAGCTCCCAGTGAAGCCACTGGACCCATCAGTCAATTCAACCGTCCACACAATTCAAGACCCCTGCCAAGATCTCTCCGATCGCCCCTCCCTCCTGTATTGCAACAATCTCTTACCTTGTCAGCCTCCCCAACCGATGACACAAAATGGGGGAGGAGGCTGTACCTGTATGTATTTTCTAGCCTCAGATAGTAAATTGTCAAGAAAAGTCTACTAAAAGAATGCATAAACAGAAACATACAAAGAGACAAGTAATTCTTCTTCCTGGTAATATTCTTTATCCTAAGCATAGTTCTTGACAGATTTTTTTAAATTACTACCTAAGTATGATCAGTACTAAAGTATATGATTAGTGCCAAGTCTTACCAACTTTTGTCACACTTCTTTCTGAAACACATTCTAGTCCCATCAATAGGGCAGGGGCATATGCAAAGCCAGACTTTAAATATGAAGCTCTATCACTGAAGATACAGCCTAGAAGCTAAATGAATGTACCTACTGTCCAATTCTAGGGAGCTGGAAATCTAGGCAGGATTTGTTCCTGGAGCTGGTTCCCAGACTGCTAGTTCCCTGCTCCTGGCCAGAGGGCTTCACTCGCTTTAGAGCCAGCCTGCTAGCAGGCTCAGTCCCCTCTGAAAGCATGCCCAGGTAACAGCTCTGCTAACCACAGCTCCACTCTATACCCTCTATATACTCTCTGGCATACAAGCAACAATTACTCTGACAAGAAAACAGTATCTGAAGCCAGGAAAGCAGACATGCAGTAAGAGGTGAACTGACAATCTCTGTCTGGGCTCAAAGTAACAGACCACAGACTAAGCCGGTTCAGGTATCTGGTCTTTAAGGACTCTGCTATTTACTCACCATGCAGATCAGGTCTCAGCCTTTAATAAGTGTTCATTTCATAGGGTTGTTGGGAACTTTCAATAACATTTCAGACTAAGCATCTATTATCCACAAAAATATGTGTCTAACTTAAACACATAAATGTATAATTTGCTGGAGGTTTCACTACGTCCACTTCCACATGTCCCATGTCATTATCTTGATAATGATCCTGTAAGGTTTTCTCATCCCTGCTTTACAGATAAGGCCAATGAAGCTCCAAGAGGTTAAATCGTGTGTCTGGACTCATACAGCTAAACAGGTGATGAAGCCAGAACTTGTTCGCAGGAGTTCCAACACCTGGCTTAGTACTTTTGATTTTTACTTTGTTTTTGTAAAAGTTGTACTAGGATACAAATTCAGGGGCGTCTGGCTGGCTCGGCTGGTAGATCATATGACTCTTGACCTTGGGGTTGTGAGTTGAAGCCCCACATTGGGCACAGAGTTTGCTTAAAAAAAAAAAAAAGGCAAATTCATACACCATACAAATCACCTACTTAAAGCACATAATTCAGTGGTGTTTAGTATATTCAGTTATCCAACTATCACAACAATCAATTTTAGGATATTTTCATCACACCTAAAAGAAACATGGTACCCATTAGCATTCATCCCCCCTATTCTCCCTGACACCACCCTAACACCACTCTGAGCCCTAGGTAACTACGAATCTTAAACTTTTTTCCTATTACAAAATAATAGCATCAAGTGTCCTTTCAACTGTAACAAGTGTTCAGGACAGGGAAACAGGAGACAACCTGTAACAGTGCATTACCCTAACAGCTAAGCAATACTTACTCATGTGCCCATTCTAAATCCTTGCATTCACATTTAGACTGCTTTTTCCCCTTATCTCGGATTTTTTTTCTTAAAGGAAGAAAAGTAACTGCTCGCTAAGACCCAAATTAAGTCCCTCACTCTGGTTTGACAGCTCATCACTTATTGAATGACAGTAAAAGCATTACTCATTCATGCTTCTTGACAACAATCACTCTAACAGATGACTGTTGGGGTATAGAGACCAAGAACAGAGTCAGGAACCACACTAACGGCCTACCACAGTTCTCACCTCACCACCCCAATCACTCTCCCGGAGAAATAAAAAAGAGGCTCAGAACGATGCTCCCACCAGCTCCCCTGAGGCCCCCTCTTGGGATGGCCACAGTCCTCTCTGAAGCCATGCTGACCTCCAGGAGGCCACACTCTGTGGCACTGCAGGCCAAGGAGCTTACAGCTCTGTTGGAGAAAGATCTGCAGACACAAAGCAATTACACACAAGGAGTAGAGAATAAATGCTCGACTGTAGCAACAAAGAACCCAGAGCTACAGACGGTCTGTACCATGGGCAAAAAGAAAGGGAGAATGCCAATTAGGAAAGACTGGTGAACACAGAGAGGCTGAAGTGGCTCTGGCCTTCAGTGTTCCCTGGCCAGCAGCCTTTCCCACTACACTCCTCGTTCACTTTTCTCTATTTGGGTTTCCCCTATGACTTCATTTGAAATAGCAGTTCTCAATAGGGGATGAAGGAAAAAATAATAATTAACAGAAAAAAAAAATGTGGATACTTACAGCAGGTGCCCCTCCCCCCCCCCCCTTCCCTGACCCTAAAGCACATTCAAATCTCTAAACCAGGACTTGGTACAGTGTATTTATTTTGAAAAAGCTCCCCCAAAGAACCATGCTGTTTAAAAAAAAAATAAGGGGGGGGGAGGGGCACCTGGGTGGCTGAGTCAGTTAAGCATCCAACTATTGGTTTCAGCTCAGGTCATGATCTCGCAGTTTGTGAGTTTGAGCCCCACATCGGGCTCCATGCTGACAGCGTAAAGCTTGCTTCAGATTCTCTCCCCCTCTCTCTCTGCTCCTCCCCTGCTCACACACTCTCTCTCTCAAATAACTTAAAAAAAATTTTTTTTTAATTTCCTTGGGCAAAATAGGTTCAAAAGCACTTGCCTAGGCCAACTCTATGAATCAGGAAATGACAGCCAAAGAGGTCAAGGGGGCTCCCTCAAAATCACACAGAAAAAAATGAACAGAGTCCTGGCCTCCCAAATGCAAACTAACACTCTCTCAACAAACCAGAAGAAGGCAGGAATCTGCAGTGAGTCTGGAAAGGGTGTTAAGATTTGGGAAAGCGGCAGGCACACAGGAGGACTCTTAAATGGGAAAATGACACACGCAGGCTGCACCCAGCAGGAACCTGGCTGTGCCGTGCAGGGTGACTCAGGTAGAGGGAGAGACCAGGTAAGCATCTATGGTCTGTGGTTCCAACCACAGCAAGGAGGGTGGAATGAATGGAAGTGAAGACAAACCAGCAAAGAGGGCACTCCCCAAGGGAACCCTGGAAACTGTGATGGCCAGGAGTATAACTGGCTGGCTGGGGAGAGAAGGGGCCACTGGCAGGCTAATTTAAAAGGAAGATAGCCACACTGGATCGGACAGAAGGCCCAGGACATGAAACACTGCCCAAACCTCAGGTCCTCCTGCATGCCTTCAAGACAAGGAAAAACACTGTGACAGAAGGACAGAGAAGGAATCCATGAAAGAGCTTACTGAAAAAGAAAGCTATGAAGGAAGGGAAGCCCTCTGGATGGAGAGGAAAGGCATCCTTTGTGGGCACCTGCAAAAGGGACAGCACCCCCCACTCTGGTGACCGGCCTCTGAGAGTGCAAGGGAAGAACAATGCTAGAAGGGAACATAAAAAATGTCGCCACTATCGGGACCTGCACTTATGGCCCAAAGAATGAACACATGCGCGCGCACGCGCGCACACACACACACACACACACACACACACACACACACACACACACCCTTGCAGCTTCTGGGGTAAAAGGTAATAGCTACTACAACAATTAACATTTAATAAGGGTTTGCTGCACTTTGGGTACTGTGTTAACTTCGATGGACTGACTCACTTAAGACTAACAACAATCTTATGAGCTAGACACAACTGTTTTTATTCCCATTTCAGAGGTCAGGAAACCGAGGCTCAGAGAAGTTAAATACCCAGACCAAATCCACAAGGCAAGTAGCAGAGCTCTAATTCCAAAGCTGTGCTCTTAACCACACTACACTAAAAGTTAAAGAGGGTAGCACTGGAATGTATACAAGTGCTGGAGAAAAGTAGCAGGTGGCAGTTACAGGGCTGTCAGAATCTCAGAGTCGAAGCTAACTGACGTGACTAACAACAGCTGCAAACACACATGGCATTGCCTTCTGTGCACCAACCTCCTGCCCCACTCCCAGGACTGCTACACAAATACTAGGTCAGCTGAATAGCTGGCAAGGAGCTAAAAGCCTTGGAACAGGAGCTTTTCCGTGGTCTTGGACCAAGAGGAACCAGGAGCAAACGAGAAGGTGCCTACAGGCTCACAAAGGGCCAGACTGACTTCATGGTAAAGCAGTATTCGCAGAAAGCAGAATAACAAGCTTGCGTGTCCTAGCAGCACCCCTCGGATTCTACTTTTCAGGATTTAGCCCACTTCACCCCCCACCACGCCTTACATAAGGTATGAGACAGATGCTTCGACCACCTGGGCCCAACATGCCCATGAGCCTTTCGAGCTGTCCCTGTTGCCTGCCCACTACATCATCCCCCTCCTCCCCACACCAGCACCCACCCTCACACTGCCCTTTCCAAGTCCTACGCTGCCTTCACATGAGGCCGAATGCTGCCGCAGCCTTCTGTGCTCCAAAAGCATTCTGTGCACGCCTCCTTCATGAACAGGCAGCACCTACTTCTGTGCATTAGAGCCATCTGTTGACTTGCTGTCTCTCTAACAGAATGTGAACCCCCTGAGAGCACAGACTGTTTTTATGCATTCCTAATTCTAACACGGTGCAAATGGGAGGTACACGATCGATAATTCTCCCAATTCAAGTGACTATCAATAATAACAGCATCTAGGGGTGCCTGGATGGCTCAGTCGGGTAAGCGTCTGACTTCAGCTCAGGTCATGATCTCACAGTTCGTGAGCTCGAGTCCCGTGTCAGGCTCTGTGCTGACAGCTCAGAGCCTGGAGCCTGCTTCAGATTCTGTGTCTCCCTCTCGCTCTGTCCCTTCCTTGCTCACACTGTCTCTCTCTCTCTCTCTCTCTCTCAAAAATAAGCAAAAAAAAAAAAAATTTTTTTTTAAATAATAGCATCTTAACAGTCATGTCATGTACACGTGGTTATTTCTTATCACATTCAAAGTCAGCCTGCAGGGAAGATGGTCATTCAATGTTACAGTTGAGGAAAAAAATCTGAAAGGTGAAACCACACTGGGAAGTGGATCTCAAGGGATTAAAGCAAAACAGGAATTCGATTGTATGTCTAGAGAAAAGGTAAGAACACAGTGAGATTTTTTTATCCAAAAATCTGGGCTCATTCCCTTCAAGGTATTCTTGGGAATTTTAAAACTCTCTTAGCAAGAAAAGCAACACACCCAGCAGCTCAGGACCACTGTCTCAAACAGGGGTTGGCAATCTGTCATAAGGGAAGGGTAGACAGGTGTCTGGCTGGCTCAGTTGGAACAGCATGTGACTCTTGGTCTCAGGGTTGTGAGTTTGAGCCCCATTTGGGGTGTGGAGATTACTTAAAAATAAAATCTTAAAAAAAATAAAATTAAATTAAAAAAAGGAAAGGCAGACTTCAAAATATTTCACCAAAGTGTCCAGGACTTCCATTCACAAGCCCTGCTTTTCTTGTGGCTGCAACCCTTCCCTTTCCCAAAAGCAAATGACTGAGGGCTTAGATGCCACCTCTGAAGGGCTTCCCCCACTGAAGTCTATAGGGAATAATGAAGGACAGGGGCACAGGAGGTAAAAGTGATGATTATACTATTTTAGGAAAAGTATTTACCCATGAAAGCAAAACAGCACAGGCTTGCAACTGCCTTTTAAATAAACAGTTATTACTTCCAGGGGTAATCTGATTTTACTTACTCATAACTTAAGTAAACCATTGAACAGATGTGATACATGGACAAAATTTGGCCTATGATAGAGTCATTAGAAATGAAGGACAATGGGGGCACCTGGCTGGCTCAGTCAATAAAGCATGCGACTCCTGATCTCAGGGTTGTGAGTTCAAGCCTCATGTTGGAGGCAGAGATTAAAGAAAAAAAAAAAAAATTAAAAAAAGAAAAGAAAAGAAAAAAGAAAAAAAAAAAAGAAATGAGGGAAGAGGGAAAAATACATTTCCAGCACAAAACTAGCAAAATGTCAAAGGCCAAATGTTAATAATGAAAAAAGTCAACTAGTAAGTGTTCTCATTAGGTTGGAATTTTAAATATAATTAAATCATTCTCAAATATATAAAGGAACAAAGAAAAGAGGAAAAGAAACTTTCAGAGATAGTGAAAAACACTCTAAGAAAGAGTTACCACACAGTGAATTTTCTGGGCATGATACCATGGCAACAACCACAACAACTAAATACTCCACTTTCATTAATACCTTAGCTGGGAAAGATTTCTGTATTCTAAGATTAATGATTAAGCACTTTCTGAAACCATCCAAATGGTCCTGACCAACAACTTAGTGACAGCAACAAGAGCCCACATCTACTAAAGGCAAACCATGTGCCAAGTACTCTAAGGACTTGCATAATCACACTTAATATTCATAAATGTTCACATATACCTATCAGAGATTATTATGATTTCCATCTTCCAGGTAGAAATACAACCAAGGCTTAGAGGACGGCCTCACTCACAGCCAAAATAAGCGGCTGTCTGCCCTCCTTAGAGTTGTGACCCTGGAGGCATGCAGAGGGGACTAAGGACAGAAGTGGCCCTGTGGCCCTTCTAGCTCTTGAGCAGCTTCACTCTGCTCCATTTGTACCTCCCCTCTTCATCCTCCCAAACAACAAAAGATTAGAGGTTGTAAGAATTATTCCAGCTCCGGGCGTCTGGAGGGCTCAGTTGATTAAGCATCTGACTCTTGACCTTGGCTGGGGTCACGATCTCATGGCTCCTGAGCTCACTGCACTAACAGCATGGACCCTGCTTGGAATCCTTTCTCCCTCTCTCTCTGTCCCACCCCACTCGTGCTCTCTCTTTCAAAATAAACAAACAAACTTGGGACGCCTCGGTGGCACAGTTGGTTAAGTGTCCGACTCAGCTCAGGTCATGATCTCAAGGTTCCCGAGTCTGAGCTCCATACAGGGCTCTCTGCTGTCGGCATGGAACCTACTTCTAATCCTCTGTCCTCCCCATCTCTGTCCTTCCCCCACATGTACTCAGAGTCTCTCTCTCTCTCTCTCTCAAAAATAAACATTAAAATAAATAATAAACTTTAAAAAAATTTTTTTAAATTGTTCCATACAAAATTTTTAAAAAGAATTATTCCAGCTCAATCCTACCTCCCAACCTCTCTGAAGCGGTTTATTTTAAATCATTCATTAAACTGCAAACCCGCCAATCTTCTTGTTGTCTCCCCAAAACACATCAGAAGCCACAAGCATAACTCATGGGAAACTAAGGGTAGTTTCCTGCTGGTAAAACAACTCAAAGTGCACACTCTCCTGTCACAGATCAGCAGTACCATCTTCAAACATGACAACCACATGCAGGTTATACATTTTTACATATATTATGACTGGGAACAAAGCAAGAACATACTAATAACTGGAAATAACTGCTTTGGTTAAGACAGCATAATTAATGGTAATTTTACTTTTCTAACTTCGGAAGTCTGCACCTTTGTTACATTCTTTTTTCTTTTTTTTAATATTGTCTTTATCATAAAAATAGGTATACATCTTTTAAGGTGATTTAAAAAATCCAATTCTAAGAACACCGTCATGCAGGATGGTTTAATGTGAAATTATTCCAAGAATGTCAAACATCTTGTTGAAGATGCTCAGAGAAAAATCTAGAACTTTAAATTTCTAGTATGGGTTGCCCTCAGCCTAAGATTTTGATGGTAGCCATCACATTTGGTGATGGTAGCCAACATTTTGATGGTTTCACCATCACAGAGGAAAGCAGGGTGCAGGAGAGCATCGGGTTCTGAGACAGAGGCTGTCAGTGTGGCAGCTGTTCGATCAAGCTGCAGGAAGTGTTGCCGGACGTAGCCTCATGACATCTTCTGATGCTCCATCTGCAGAAGTTGAATGGTATTGGAAAGGATCCAGGGAGATGCCGCAGGAAGCACATGCAAGAGAGAAAAAGCGGAAGCTTTGGAGAGATCATCAGACTATAAAAGCCACAGCTAAGAAAGTGGTCATTTTAGGAAGAACTTTTGATGTCCTTTATATCACTGTCAATGACCTCTAAGTTCAAAGAGAAAATTCTGCAGTCATCAAAAAATTAGTTTGGAATGGAAAAAAGTTAAGAGTCTTTAAAAAAGAAAAGTGAATGGATCTAGATTTGCTTTTAAAGGTATATCTTTAAGTTTATTTATTTTGAGAGAGAGAGAGAGAGTGCACATACACAAGCCGGGGAGGGGCAGAGAAAGAGGGAGAGAGGGAATGCCAAGCAAGCTCCATGCTGTCACCCCAGAGCCTGACTCTGCGATTCAATCCAAGGAACCGTGAGATCCTGACCTGAGCCGAAATCAAGAGTCAGACGCTTAAACAACTGAGCCACTCAGGCACCCCTAAAGGTATTTTTTATTGCTGGGACTGAGCAAGGAAGTCTGATTTAGGATAAGCCAATCTCTTCTAGCCACGGATCCACCCAACTCATCAAAGCCAGTAGTCCAGCACAGTAGTGTTCCACCAAAAATAATCTCAATCATTTCATCTGTTTTGTATCCCCAACCTCTAAAACAATGCCTCATCAACCTCCAGAACAATGCCTCGTACTTGCAGGTGCTTTAAGTAAATATCAGCTGAATGAATCTCCAAGGGGCCCTTGTATCCACTCACAGTCACCTAGTGGAGAAGCTAACAAAAGCCAAGAACAAAACTGCTACTAGAGAACACGAATGAGAAAGCATTTTAGCATGTGAAGGCCGATCATGACTACAGGCATGTTTCACTAATAATACTCCCTGCATTCATAAAAAGTACGGAAGAACAGCTTTGGAGTCAGACTGCGTGAGTTTAAATCTTGGCACCACCCCTTGCCAGCTATGGCCGTGAGCAAGGTACTAATTTCACTGGTTCTCTCCACATCTAAACACACAAAACGGAGGGAATAGTATCCACTGCATAAGATAGTTGAAAGGATGAAATGAGAGAAGCACAGTTCCTGGGACACAGAAGTGCCTAATAAATATTGGTAATTATTCATTTTATTATTCTGATATATACCCCCCGCCCGGCCATTACCTCTTGGAAAAACACTAGATCATAGATAGGTTCACTTCTTTCCATGAAAAGATATGGCGGTAAGTGAAGATTAGGCAATCAAATGCATTCTTTTCCCTAAGGGTTAAATGAGAAGATAAAATTGGCTCTTAAGTCTGGGTTTTTTGTTTTTTTTTTTTTTTGACCCTTCTTCAAGCTTTGTTTCTTTTCTTGCTTTTTCTTCCCATGTCTATGTATTCCCTAAGCTCCCAGGGGCCTGGCTTACCATGGGCACCACTGGCTTCAGGAGACAGTTCTCTCTGGTCTGAAATACTTCTGTGGTGTGGACAGGACATTTAACCTTGCGAGGCCGCACTTCCACATTGTGTTACAGAAGAAGAGTACAGTGGTGGAGATTATCTTTAAATTCTCTCCCAAATCTAAAAATCCACAAATGGGGGGCACCTGGCTGGCTCAGTTGGTAGAGCATGCGACTCTTGATCTCAGGATTGTGAGTTACAAGTAAGTAACTGATAACTTATTAGTGTATTCAAGTCAAACACTGACTTAAATTCTACTAGAAAGTCCATTTAAATCATACTTGGAAAATCATACAAATATGGACACAAGTACCACAGACTCTAAAAGCTGGATTCTTCCTGGTCTTAGTTTCAGAGAACAACGCAGGAGCACCCTGAAGCTTTTATTCAACTCCCTTATCACAATGAACCCGGCTCTTGCTAAATCAGAACTTTCCCTTAGGACCATCTAATGGTCCTCTATCTACAGCTTCTTCCTGGCACAGACAATAAGCATTTCTAATCACGATAAATACCAAACCAGTGCTTACAATTTCAAGGTAACTGACCAGAGAACTGGCAGTCCTGAACAATCAGAACTGATACTCAGCACCAGAGAAGGTGATGAAGTAGAAATCCATTAAAAATCACTCTGCCTCTGCCTTTTTTTTTTTTTTTTTTTTTTTTTTTTTTTTTTTTGGCTCTTTGTACTACCTAACATCTCCCCATCACAGTATTTCTGTTGTGGAAAACGGGTCTAATTTTTTTTTTTTTTTACGTTTATTTATTTTTGAGAGAGAGGGAGACAGATTGCAAGCAGGGGAGGGGCAGAGAGAGAGGGAGACAGAGAATCCAATGCAGGCTCCAGCCTGTCAGCACAGAGCCCGACGTAGGGCTCGAACCCACAAACTGCAGATCATGACCTAAACCAAAGTTGGACACTTAACCAACTGAGTCACCCAAGCATCCTATTGGGTCTAACTGAAAATGACATTATAGGTTAACAACTGACGTGGAAAGACATTTACAATATAGATCTCTGGTGAAAAGGCAGATTACAAAATAATATGATTAGCAATATTAATCCCACTTTGGAAAAGACATATGCAGACACCTACACACATATCTGACAGGGTACACTCCACGTTGCTTATAACTTTCCTTTAAAAAATTCTTTGTCGGGGCGCCTGGGTCGCTCAGTCGGTTGGGCGTCCGACTCCGGCTCAGGTCATGATCTCACGGTCCGTGAGTTCGAGCCCCGCGTCAGGCTCTGTGCTGACAGCTCAGAGCCTGGAGCCTGTTTCAGATTCTGTGTCTCCCTCTCTCTCTGACCTTCCCCCATTTATGCTCTGTCTCTCTCTGTCTCAAAAATGAATAAACGTTAAAAAAAATTTTTTTTAATAAATAAAAAATTCTTTGTCTATCTTTTATTATTTTTCTATAATGAACTACAGCTTCTCCTTTATTTACCAAGAAAAGCGGATCTGGCTCCCAAACCATAACCAAATGCCTCCTTGAAGGGGAGATCAGCACCCCGGGATCCCCTTGTACAGAGGCACAATTTCCTTTGCACTGTCTGTCTGGGACTCAGCTGGGGCAGTGATGCTGAGATGTTTCTAGGTACCAGCCATCAGGTACCACCAAGAATGATCCAGTCCTCTCTCTCCTATTCACCTCAATTTCCAGAGCCACTGGCTTCCCACTTGCAAGCTTTACTGATTTATAACTCTCCGGGCAGAGTTTACAAAACATGACCAAAGGTCCTAAACTACAGTTCAGGATTTTAACATTCACGTTCACTGACTTAGAATCAATGACAGAAGAACCCAAGTTAACTCTGGCAGAGGTCCAGGTGGAAACTAACTACTATCCTTCATTTTAGGCTGTTCAATGTCAATCTTAGCACAAAAAAACATATAAGCCATCATGTTTAAAAGCATCATCTTCAAATACTTTATCCAGTTAAGTACTTCTGTTTTTTGCACAAAGTGCTGACTCTTGACAGACTCTTTAGCATACTGAAGAAAGCCACTCTTGAACCTTCCAAGATCTAATCAGCCAAGAACAAGTTCATTACCAGGCACAGGTATCATTACATCATAAGGTGTGAAGATTGTTCTGGCAGCTCAGTGACCTACCAGCAAAAAGATGCCTAAGAAACCTGCAAATTCCCAGCTAACAAAAGCAAACCGCATACAAAGAAATGTGATAGGAAGACATACACCAAAGCAGTAAAGATGAGGGCAATATGAAGGAAAGCAGTAGAAAAAGAATGGCAGTCCAGAAAAGTGTTGTGAGGGACGACTCCTACTGAGTGAACCAACAGAAGGTTACCAGGTTCAGTACTTTCAGAGGTACATAAGCTATGCCTCAAAGCTGCTCACATGAATTTCCAATAATAGGATATCTAGCAAAAGCTATACACTTAAACAACAAATTGGTTTCTCACTCCCTCATACCTTTATCTTTTAAAAACCATAAGCAATTTAGGTCAGAGCCCTTCCCTCTGTTAAAAAAATTTTTTTAGAGACAGATTACAACAAAGAAACATAGTATCTACACAGCAGTATTTTATGGCAAGAAAACAAAACTGCCAACTAGAAGGATCTGAAAAATGTGACCATTTGGGGGCTGAGCCACTCCCCTTCCCTAATTATCCCTCAAAGGAAATATATCAGGCACTGTGGGCAAAGAGGGAAAACATGTCTAACTACAACATGTGCACTTGGTGGATGAAAAATCTGAACATTCTTGAACTCTGGCCACATTTCAGACTTTCCATGTGTAGTTCAATCTCACTGAAGAGGAAAGGTTAAAGATCAAATCAATCATAGAAGACACAAAGAGAAACTGACATTACTTACTCATGATACCAGGGAAACCTATTGAAAATTCAAGATGACCCTGACTCCTTCATCAAGCATCAAAGGAGGAAGTGGTTTTTATTTTCAATTAGGATTAAAAATAAGACCCATTTCAAGAGTATTCTCCATTTGGAGGAAACACACACATTGTGAATTTGAAGATGCATGTGCAAAGGCTTCAGGCTTCAGGCCCCAGGTGGTTTTGTGGACGCAGTCCTTGATCAAGACCTCTCATCCACAGCCCACCTGCCTGTGCTTTACAGGGGTAGGAAGACAGCTGAAGACAGAGGTTTGATAGTGCTCGTGCACATGCTGATTAAAGTGCTGGGCAGAGGAGTAGGAAAAACCTTCAGAAATCCAAAATGAGAACACATCTCATTAGGCATTTGGATTGGGAACTCAAGAAGTCCTCAGCATGGCCAACAAGCTGTAACCTCTCTAACCTGGTTTCCTGGGACTCTTCCCCCTCACCTACTAGGCTTCCTCAGGGCTGACTTCCTTGATGAGCCTCCAACACTCCAGACCATTCCCTCTACTAGCACTACTCTTCCCTCAGACCCCAACATCCTTCAAGTCTGCTCAAATGCCACTGTGACATGGAGGAAAATGGTGCCTTTTCTTTTTCCCATGATACTTTTCACCTTCTAATATAACCATATAATTTACTTATATTTATTCTATTTGTTGTTTACTCTGATCTCCATCAAATACGCTCCAGGAGAGCGGAGATCTGTTTTGTTCAGAATAGTGCAGGAGGTCAAAAAATATTTTATGAATGAATGAACTTAAGAGTAAAACTCCAGGAGGAAAGCAAGTGGGGGTGAGATGAAAGGGGGGAAGAAATGACAGAGGGGAATTCACAAGGGAAAGAACTGTGCTGCTTGCAGATGGGAGGCGGGAGGCAGTGCACGGTATCCCGCCGGCGGCATCAGACAGCCCTCTTAGAAGCAGGCAGCTCTGAAGACTCAACTGAGAAATTCCAAGGGCAGACCCACCCAGACGGCGGGCTCCGGGTAGGTCCCCACGGGAGCCCGGAGCGTCCAGCCCTTCCCCTCCCGCGCGGTGCCCAGAACCCCAGCTCCTCGCCAAGGTAGGCAAGGGGGGTCCCGGGCCGCAGCACCTTCCCGGCTCAGGCCCCTTCACCTGGTCGCCAGCGACCGGGCCCTGCGCTCCGGCACCTGCCGGCCCGCGCCGGAGGTCCCCACCTCAGCCCGCGACAGATCTCAGCGCGCCCCCGAGGGCCTCACCCCGCCCGGCTCTCCTCCCGCACCCGCACAGGAAGCGCCCGCGGCCCTCCCCCGCAGCGGGGAGGGGGCTCCCGGCGCCCCTAGCCCCGGCAGCTCCAGCCTGACGCCCCGCCCGCGCGGAGCCCCCTCACCTCTGGGCGCACGTACGACACGAAGGAGGGCTTGGGCGCCTTGGTGCCGCCGCCACCGCCGACTACCCCTTTCCCCAGCATACCGCCGCCCTAGGAAGCAGCGACGCGCGGGAGCAGAGGCGGCCGCTCGGGCTCCGGCAGCGGCGGCGGCCACCAGCACTGGCGGCTGGGGCTCCGCCCATCCCCAGGGCCGCTGCGGCCCCGGCGACGCCCGCATCCGGCTCCGCCGCTGACACCGCTCGCCCCGCCCACTCCGCGCTCGAGCCCAGGGAGTCGGGAACCCGCAGCCGGAGACCACGCCCCCTCCGCTCGCGGCGGGCGGGTCTGTCGGGCGCAGATTCGCCTTCAGAGATAGGCTCCACTCCGGCAGAACCCGCCTCATCCGTTCTGTGATTGGCCAGAAGGCACTACCGGCCGGAGCCCCACGCCAAGCTACTTCTTGAATGAACCTGGAGAGATGTTTCCTCAGACCAATCCAGAGAGCGTTCTCTCCGGACTCCCCGGCGATTGGATAGCAAGAATGTCGCTGTCGTCCAATGATCCTACGGTCACTAAGTTGAGAGCAGTTGTTCTTTGCCTTGGTTCTCTTCTTGCTTGCCGTCTTGGTGTAAAACTTCCAGAAGTGTGGTGTATCGAAATCCCCCGTATGAGTTCCGGATACACATCGATGACGTCCAGGTTTATTACTTTGAATGTAGACAAAGATGAGACAATTCAAGTGTTAACAGGCACTTAGGAATAGGTTTGAATGTTTCATCATAAAAGGCCTTGTCAGCCTCATTTTTCCACTTGTTTTTGTTTGTGTCTCTTTTTTTAATATTCATTTATTTTTGAGAGAGAGAGTGTGTGAGTGGGAGAGAGGCACAGAGAGAGGGAGACAGAGGATCCCAAGCAGGCTCTGGGCTGACAGCAGAGAGCCCCATATGGGGGCTCAAACTCACAAACCATGAGATCATGGCCTGACCCCAAGTCCACCGCTTAACCAACTGAGTCACCCAGGCGCCCCTGTTTCTTTGTGTTTGTAACAATACAAAAGCCCTTAAGAGACTTATTTTATCCACTCTCCCAAGTTATCGATAAAATCCTCATTTTTAGTGCAAATTGCAAAGAAAATCCATTTTCATTTCACATTTGGTGCTAAGCATTATGCTAGACACAAGTGAATAAAACAGGGCCCCGCTGTCAAGAAATTTAGTATGAAAAGCTAGTAAATATTGGCAGTTAATTTTTTCTGTGTCAGGCACTGTGACTAATGCTTTTTGCCCTCTTCATCTCCATAAGCATGCTTCCCAAAGCCACTCCAAATAAACCAAAAATCTAAGTGAAAGTGAATGTGCTTAGTTTTGCAAACATAGTTTCAGGACAAGTCCTGTAGCCTCATTTCCAGCTAGACTGCCATTATTAAGCCTAACAAGTATAGCGGCCCTGGGGCCACAGATGCATAGCATTATCCTGGTTTTCAGGTGAGAAACTAGATGCAAGTAATTTGCCCAGGTCTCACAACTAGTCACTGACAGAACTAGGATTCGAACCCAGCTTTGTATGATTCCAAAGCCCAAATGTTTAACATTGTAATTACACAA
Source organism: Felis catus (assembly GCF_018350175.1). Lineage (NCBI taxonomy): Eukaryota > Metazoa > Chordata > Mammalia > Carnivora > Felidae > Felis > Felis catus. The sequence goes on along the minus strand of NC_058368.1, from coordinate 213,272,216 downwards.
ATTAGGAAGGAGCATGATGAAAGCCGTCAATTCTATTTGAGAAGGCCACGTCAGGCTTCATAAAGACACTCTGTAGAGAGGTGTTGAGGAATGAAGTTATTTGTCCAGACTAAAACATCACTTAAACTTCACAACAATTTTTACTTTCAAAGTGAAATGACAGTCTGAGCAAATTTTTACTTTCTTGCTTTTCAGAGGAGTTTGGATTTCCACAGTCTTCCACTATAGCATATTTAGCTTGGGCACCTGTGGCCAGGGCTGGCTTCTTGGACATCCAACTAGTGCAGTCACATAAGGCTGGCCCTTAGAGGTAGGATCCACACCCAATGTGGGGTTCAAACTCACAACCCTGAGATCGAGAGTCACATGTTCCACTGACTGAGCCAGCCAGGTGCCCCATTAAGAACCCATGCTTTCCTACAATTATATCTGTACTTGTGCATGTGGGTGTCTGCACACGTGCCTTCTGGTGTGTATGACCATGTGTGTACATAAGTGTACAGCCACCTGCATCTATCTGTGTGAATATGGGGAATGTGTACCACATGTGTGCCCAGAGCTGTGTGCTACGGAGAATGCTGGAGACTAACTCCTCTTTCTCTTCAGTTCTCTGTTCCAATGATAACCATTCACTTTCAGCAGGGCCCAAGTTAAAACCAGCTCTAGATCCAACTGTTCTGCTCTGACCTGGACCTCAATCTTGGGGCCAGCATCTCCCATTGCTTCCACATATCACGACTGAAGTGCCCAGAAGTTTCTGGGCCTACCACACAGCCCAGTCTCCCTCCTCTCCATCATGTAGCCTGTCTCCTTCCTGATGGGCCCTCCCAAGCCCTCTATCCCACCTCACAGTGCTCCCTGAGAGCAGCCAAGGCAGCCATGAGAGCAAGGACCCATGGTCCCCATGTCAGGATGGCATCTCCATGACGGAGGGGCCTAAAGCCATTGTGGGCAGACCTCCCCTGAGCCTGTCTGAAGAGCCAGACCTTAGTGCATTCAGGCTGCCCCTGGGCAGGGATGCCACCCCTGCTCTTCTGCAGGATGTGCCCTGTCCCGTCACCCTGACGTTAGACTCGCCCCTGTGTGCCCAGCAAAGGCCTTTCTGCAGAAAAAAATGAAAATAAACAAACAAATGAAAAAACAAAACATCTTTTCTTTAAGGAGCAGTAAGGGAATAAAGATGGAGAATAAACTAACATCTGTTTCCATCTTGCTCTTAAGGTTCTCCAGCTATGAGCATATTTTTACTTAATCTTTAGGGTGTGGGTCAGATCTCCTTGGGAGAGTCTCTCTCAGCTGATTGAAAAATTCCTGTCATGCTGAGGTCAAATAATTCTCCATCTATTAATAAACACAGATGGAAGCCCTTAGACCTTGAAATAGTTTAATTTACACACAATACTTTAAAGTCACTCTTTTCTCCTAATACTGCCCTAAGCTTTCTCGGAGAATTATAAATAGGAACAAATCTTAGCTCCCATGAAAACAAGTGCCAGACCAAAGGCAGTGCTTCCCACAGACAAGTGAAACTGACAGCATGTTCCAAAATGGAGAGAAAACGGTTTCCTTTGGTAAATAGTTAAGCCTAGCCACATTTGCATTTCCTCCTCTTGGAGTCACTTGAAGCAGCCTATTTGTGTGTGTTATTCACCTTTATCTGGTGCCAGGCATGTAGTAGGAACTCTACCAATATTTGCACCTGCGTGAGTGAAATATTATCAGATGAAAAGCATCCCGGGCAGCAATTGATTACTAAGTGGAGGAAGCAAGAGTTTGAACTTTGGCATCCAGATTAGAACCTCCACTTTTAAATCACTTAGATACTAGGCCAAATTTAAACTAGGGTCTGAATTTAAAATCAATAAATAATGTATGTATGTGTGTATATATATATATATAATATATATGTATATATATGATATGTTACATATGATGTATTACATGTAATGCGTTATACATGTAATATATGATATACATGTGACATGTAATATACATACGATTATATATGTTATATATGATATATTACATGTAGTATACTATATTAACATATGTTACATATATCATATGTAATATATATATATTCAAAGACTAAGATGCACATGTCATTTAATGACCACTTGCCAAATTTCAACTTTAGCAAATAGTCTGGATCTGAAGACTTACCCTCTTCTTTCACGGGAAAAAGAAAATTCTTTAGCCTCTTGCTGTAGCCAGGGCTCTTTCAACCTTCTTCTGAGGATGGTGAGTAATGGACCTGGATTAAGAAGCATTTGGGGGCACCTGGGTGGCTCAGGCGGTTGGGCGTCTGACTTTGACTCAGGTCATGATCTCGTAGTCTGTGAGTTCAAGCCCCACATCAGGCTCTGCGCTGACAGCTCAGAGCCTGGAGTCTGCTTTGGATTCTGTCTCCATCTCTCTCTGCCCCTCCCCTGCTCTGTGTCTCTCTCTCAAAAATAAAATCATAAAAAAAAATTTTTTTAAAGAAGGAAGCATTTGCATTGTTCTCTGGGGGTACCTGGGTGGCTCTGTTGGTTAAGCGTCCGACTTCGGCTCAGGTCATGATTTCATAGTTTGTGAGTTCGAGCCCCACATCAGACTCTGTGCTGACAGCTCAGAGCCTGGAGCCTGCTTTGGATTCTGTGTCTCCCTCTCTCTCTGCCCCTCCCTGGCTTGCACTCTGTCTCTCTCTCTCTCATAAATGAATAAACATTAAAAAAAAGAAGTTTTTTTAATATTTGGATTGTTCTCAATCTTGTGGTACTACAATATGACAGCCTGCTAGGCAGACTCAGAATTGTAAACAAAGACTTTTCTGGTAATTTTTTCCCCTATAAAACATCCAACTTAAGATGGTCACATGTTAGGGGTTCTTGATGAGCCTACTCTATGATCTATATTCTATCTTCTTCAAAACACAAGTTAATGGCCTGATTCGTTTTTCATTAAATAAAGATTTACTGATGGTTCACTGTGACTTGTCTCCCAGACTCTCCCAATAAGACCAGAAGTTCTCTAGAGTAGAGATAGACTCCTTTATAACTAGCTAATAACCATTAATCGGATGCCACAATATTAAGTGAGCCCTCAGTGAAGATAGGAAACAGAGATTCTCATCCATTACTGGTGGGGCGGGGAGGATGGGGTAATTGATGGGGCAAGAGGGAGGGCAACTTTGCAATATCTATCAAAAACTGTATCAATAATTTCACTTCTGAAAGATCCTACAGATACACTCATACATGTGTGAAATGCCATGTATCCAAGCCTACTCACTGTAGCAACTTTAAAACAACAGAAGTTTGGAAAAGTCTAATATTCATCAGTAGGGATTGTTTGAATAAATTATGGTACAGCCATAGAGCGGGATACTATGCAACTGTAATAAAGAATGAGAAAATTTTTAGGTAGAGGCTGTGAAGTTTAGTGGTTAAAAAGCGAATATTCTGGAGTTAGGCTGCTTGGGTTCAAGTCCTGGCTCCAACAATTATTATGTGTGTGACTTTTAACTAGCCATTTATCTTCTTAGTCTCAATTTTCTCACCTATAAAATGAGAGCTACTGGGGGCACCTGGCTGGCTAATCAGAAGAGCATGCAATTCTTGACCTCTGGGTCAGAAGTTTGAGCCCCATGTTGGGTTTAGAGATGACTAAGTAAACAAACAAACAAACTTTTAAAAATATTTAAAATGAGGGTTATGAGGATTCTAATGGCATCTACTTCATAGGATTGTTGTGAGGATTAAATAAGTTAATGAATATAAAGTGTTTAGAATGTTGGTACACAAGGTGTGATGGACACAGCACAGTCAGTGATTAAAGCGGGATGCACAACAGCAGGCAGAGTAGGCTACCATTTGTGTAAAACAGAGTGGAAATAAAGACTAGGATACATAGATCCTTATATTTTCATAGAACACCTTTGGATAGATACAAAGGGAAATATGACACTAGTTGCTTTTAGAGGGGGAACTAGGTGTTTGGAAGAAAGATAGAAAGAAAAGTTTCACTGTACTTTCTTTTATACCTCTGGATTTTAAACTATCAGAATTATTACCTGGCTCAACAACAAATTAATTTAAAATCACACACGCACAGAAACAGTTATCTCCCATAGACTTTTTTAAATTGAGATGAAAGTCAGATAACATAAAATTAGCCATTTTATTTTGTTATGTTTATTTATTTTGAGAGAGAGAGCAAGCACAAGCAGGGGAGGGGCAGGGAGAGAAACACAGAATCCGAAGCAGGCTCCAGGCTCTGACCTGAGCTGAAGTCGGATGCTTAACTGACTGAGCCACCCAGGCGCCCCAAAATTAGCTATTTTAAAGTGAACAATAGGGGCGCCTGCGTGGCTCAGTTGGTTGGGCATCTGACTTCAGCTCAGGTCATGGTCAGAGTTCAAGCCCTGAGTTGGGCTCTGTGCTGACAGCTCAGAGCGTGGAGCCTGCTTCGGATTCTGTGTCTCCCTCTCTGCTCCTTCCCCTCTCGTGCATGCTCTGTCTCTCAAAAATGAATAAACGTTAAAAAAAATTATAAATAAATAAATAATAAATAAATAAATAAATAAATAAACAAACAAATAAATAAAGTGAACAATTAAAATACATACGTTGGATTTTAACTTAAAAGCAAGAGACTTGGGGCACTTGGGTAGCTCAGTCGGTTAAGCATCCGACTCTTGATTTCAGTTCACGTCACAATCTCCCGGTTCGTGAGATTGAGCCCCAAGTAGGGCTCTGCACTGACAGCGAGCCTGATTGGGATTCTCTCTGTCTCTCCCTCTTTCTCTCTGTCTGTCTGTCCGTCTCTCTCTATCTTTCTGCCCCTTCCCCAGGTGCACGCACATACCCTATCTCTCTCAAAATAAATAAATAAACTTACAAAAAATAAAAGCAAGAGCTTTTTATAAGGCATTGCCATTTTCTGTCTCCATGGTAGTTCCCAAATCGATCCATCCATCATGGTCTGACCTCAATGTTACCACCTCTTTGACATCTTCCTTGGAGACTGTCGGAACCAGGGTAGAGCTCTTCTGAATCCCTAAACAACCAGGATCTGTATGCTGTATTGGTCCATGAACTTGCATATGTCTTGGAATCCCTGCAAAAGGGCCTCACCTTTGTCTTCTTTCCTACAGCTATGCCTGGAGCTTCTCACGGTCATAGGAGACCCTCCTGTGCTTCTAGATAGTTCCTAAAGCACTATCCTTGGTGCTTTGAAGAGATTATCAGATTGATGGAAAGCCTTCAGAACCTGCTGGAGTCACTGACATTCCTGAACCCTGGAAGCCTCTGGGACAAGGAAACTGTGCCCTCTACAGGACTATCTAAAAAGTGGTGAATGGAAGGTACAGATTTCCCCCACTATCCAAAAGTTTGTGTTACACTACTCCGCCTTTACGAAAGACCCACATTAGTACCTGTTTTTGCAAACGAAAATAAAAAAATAACCAAAGACAATTTTTTTCTTTTACAGATGGTAATTGCTTCTTTGCTTATGCCATTTAGGCTTAGAATAGGTTTCATAGACAAAACAGATAACACATGGGACAGGAGGGGTTGGGGGAAGAGGAGAGAAACAAACCACAAGAGACTCTTAAAGGTGGAGAACACAGTGAGGGTTGCTAGAGGGAGGTGTGTGGGGATGGGCTAGATGGGTGAAGGGTATTAAGGAGGACACTCATTATGATGAGCACTGGGTATCGTATGTAAGTGACAAATCACTGAATTTTACTCCTTTTTTTAATGTTTATTTTGAGGGCAGGGGAGAGAATGAGAGAGAGAGAGAGAGAGAGAGAGAGAGAGAGAGAGAGAATTCCAAGCAGACTCCTCAATGCCAGCACAGAGCTCTGGAATTTATAAACCATGAGATCATGACCTGAGCTGAAATCAAGGGTGTGACACTTAATTGACTAAGCCACCGAGGCTTCCCTGAATTCTACTCCTGAAACCAATGTTGCACTGTATGTTAACTAAGTAGAATTTAAATTTTAAAAATTATAATAAAAAAAGAATAGGCTTCATAGGAATGCTTCACTTCCTGTATTCTCAGCACGGGCTGGGGAATCTCCTCAGCTCCGCAGGCGATCAAGAAAGATGATAAAGGAGGAGGAGGCTGGGCCCATTCCTTCTCTGTCCTCTGGGCACACAAACGTCCTCTGGCGCCCTCTGTGCACACAGGCACAGGCAGCCTGCTGGAGAAAGCCTGCTTGAGTCAGCAGCTAGGCCACCCCCTTCGTTTTGAGGAGGGGGGGGGTGGGGATGTCACAAGGCGGACAGAAGTAAAATGACTGGCCAGAGATCACGCTGATCAGGGCCACCCTGAGACTTATTTCTGTAACACAATCTTCTTTCCGAACGTGAGTTCTAGGCCAGAGAGAGGGGTCTAATGCAGGCAACTAATTCTGGTTACTTCTGAGCTTTATCTTTGTCACTTCAAGTCTTCTAAGCCATTCACAATCCATTTCCCAGCTCCCTTCTCCTACTCTCTGGGTTGAATTAAAGGCTGTAAGGTACACAAAGCCCCAGCCAGGCCTGGGGTGGGGCAGGGGCAGGGGCCAGGACAGGTTGTTGGCCTCCCTGCCTCTGTCCCATTGCTGGTGCTGCGTGTTCCTGGGCAGGGAAGCTGCTGGGTTCAGAGGGTGCAGACTCGGCCTGCGATCTCTCCGTCCTGCCCCTGTGCAGCTGGCTGACATGGCGTGTCCCCGTTTCCTCTGTGAGGCACTCAGCCTTCTTTCCTAATTACTTTCTATGTCTCACTTGAGGGCCACTGAATACTGTGGATCATTTCCAAAGCCGTTGGGAGACACAGAAGCGTCAAGAGGCTTTGCAAGGTCTCCAGCACCTGGAAAGGCCACCACAGTTTCAACCATGCTCTGCCTGGAGGCAGGGGAGGAGAGACTGTCAGCAGGGCCACCACATACTCCAAGTCCCCTCTGGGGGTGCCAGGCTCAGGCTCGTACCCCCAGGCTCCCTCTTCCCCTCTCTCAGCTTTCCTAAGTGATGGAGTAACTGGGGAGCAGGGTTAGTGCACAGACACCACCTGCTTCTCACTCTGCTCTTTCTCTCCCAGGTTAGCTCTCTGCCCAGCTCAGAGCCCCAGGTAGGGGCGGGGGGCACAGGCATGGGGGGGGGGGGGGGCAGGAGGAAGCAGCAGGCAGAAAAAAACTGCTATTTTGGTTGGCTTTCCTTTTCAGATTTCTCTTGACTCGTCCCAGGATGATAGAAGTCAAGATCTGGCATCTGATTCAGAGATGATCTCCAGGAGAGGAATGAGAAAAGTTTGTTGATGTCTCAAATTATTATTATTTTAAAACATTTTTAATGTTTATTTATTTTTGAAAGAGAGAGACAGAGTGGTGGGGGGGGGGAGGGGCAGAGAGAGAAGGAGATATAGAATGAAGCAGGCTCCAGACTCTGAGCTGTTAGCACAGAGCCTGATTCGGGGCTGGAGCCCACGGAATGTGAGATCATGACCTAAGCTGACGTCGGACGCTTAACTGACCGAGTCACCCAGGTTCCCCGATATCTCAAATTATTAAAATTGACACAACTTCATGCTTCACATGTCATACAATCATGTGGAGAATGTGTATCACAAAATAAAAATAATGTATTATTCCTCCAAATTTTAATTGAAATCAAAACGTTATGTTCATTTGTTAAATTTTTTTTTTAAGAGAGAGAGAGAGAGAGCATGAGCAGGGGAGAAGGACAGATGGAGACAGAATATCAAGCAGGCTTGACATTCAGCATGGAGCCCGACACAGGGCTCGGCCCCACAATCCCGAACCCCACAATCCGGGGATCATGAACTGAGCCAACATCAAGAGAGGGGCGCTCAACCGACTGAGCCACTAGGGCACCCCAAAGCACCACGTTTAGATCTTAGAAGTCCTGGTACTCCAGAGGTGGTTGGGAAAAATTGAGGGACCTGACACCCAGGGTGTTTAGTCTCTAATTTGCAGGAAGACGGCACTGAAAGAATCTTCTCTTCCTTTCCAGTTTTGTTCAGGGCTGCACCTGGTTTGAAACTGGAAGAAGTGGGGTTGGGCACCTCTTCTCCATGGAGGAGGGCCACCGGTTTTTGCAGCCTAATCATCTTAGACGGCAGAAGGAAGCTGTTGGTGTCACAGGGGCCAGGAGAACCTTTTCAAATACAAACGGGCTGCCCCTCCCTCCCTGCCGGGGTATGTGATCTTTGTTGAAAGTGCAGTCAAGCCTGTTTTGAGCTTGGCTGACCCATTCCTACTCACTGAAAACCTGAAAGGCTCATTGTTCAGGTGGTTGTAAAAGAACACAGAGGTTGTGAAAGGCCCACTGTTTTATATCTGAAATAGTTATCTGTACCAAAGTGAAAATGTAATCAAAATTGTTTTTTAAATATCCTTTTTTGTCCAAAGGCAAAAAAAAAAAAAAAAAAGAGAGAGAATGCAAGGGATAGAAATGACTGCAAAGAAACATCTCAATATTTTTTACAGTCATTTTTCTGCTTGAGCACTGTTAATGGGTGGCCATTTCCCCATTTCCCTATTTCCCTGCAGGACACTGGGGTCTATTCACCATTCATTCACCTGGTCTCTGGAACAGAGTCTCGGGGCAGCCAAGCAAAGCACCAGGCAAGACAATTTCAGCCTTTGCAAATATCTTACACAGGTTTAAGAAATCCAAAAAGAAATTCTGTGGCTCAGCTGAAACTGGGGGCCCAGAGAGGTGGTGGGGGGAGGAGGGGGGAATCAGTGCGTTCTCCCACATCATGTGAGACAACATCAGCTGAAGAGAAAATACTAAGAGAAACTTAATCTGAAACCACACAAGATTAGAGAAATAAGCGATTCATTTTTTTCCTTTTATTTCTTTATTTCCTTTTTAAGTAACCTCTACACCCAGCTTGGGGCTCAGACGCACAACCCCAAGATCAAGAATCACAGGCTCCCCTGATTGAGCCAGCCAGGCACACCCCTTCCCCCGCCAAACCCTCACACCGATCCAGATTCATCTTTATTTTTCCTTTTTAATTTTTTAAGTTTATTTATTTATTTTGAGACAGACAGTGACAGCGTGAGTAGGGGAAGGGCAGAGAGAGAGAGGGAGGGAGGGAGAGAGAGAATCCCAAGCAGGCGCCACACCATCAGCACACAGCCCCATGCGGGGCTCAAATTCACCAAACCGTGAGATCATGACCTGAGCCCCAGAGTCAGACGCTTAACCAACTGAGTCACCCAGGCGCCCCTGGATTCATTTTAGAAGGCTTCTCTACTCTACTTTTTTCCTGGGCTCCTTGTGTGCCAGGGCCACACCCTCCCCATCCCCAAAGGAAAGGCTCTGTAAGAAAAGGAGCACCCACATTGGCCTATAAGGCTGACCTCAGAGGGGACAGGATGTGTGTGCACCAAGGGCAGAGGCAAGAGCTGGGGATTTGCCCTGGCATCACACTGCTGGTTCCAGTACAGGCAGTGGTGGGAGATGGCACTGGAAGGACAGGCTGGAGCTGTAGTTTAGGGGGCCCTGTATGCTAGGCTAAGGATTTTGTAATTTATCCTTAGGTATGTGGAGCTAGTGAAAACTTTTTACACCATTTTTTTTCTTTTTAAAGAATGATGTGGTAATTAAGAATTATCAGGTGATCACTTATTATTATGTAATAAAATTTATTATATAAACATAGAAACAAGAAAATCTCATAATCAGGTAGAAATAAAAGTCCCAAACTGAACAAACCATAATCATACTACACAAGAGGTAACCACTGTAAAGATTTGGAGAAAGAACGGTCTTTATATACGCTTATCTATTAAAATAAAAAGGGATAATACTTTGCACATGGCTTTGTGATCTGATTTTTTTCATTAAACATTATAAAGTAAATTTATTCGTGTATTATTATTATTATGCATAGTTCTTTTCTTTTCTTTTTTTTTTTAAGTTCATTTGAGAGAGAGAGAGGGAGCTCGAGAAGGGGAGGGCCAGAGGGAGGAGACAGAGAATCCCAAGCAGGCTCTGCACTGTCAGCACAGAGTCTGACACAGGGCTTGATCCCACAAACTATGAGACCACGACCTGAGTCAAAATCAAGACTTGGTTAACCGACCGAGCCATCCAGGCACCCCTGCATAGTTATTTTCAACTTTTTTCCTGAACTAAGATTCCTGAGGGAGCTAACACCAAGTCATGAGTAACAGGTTGAACAAGCAGTGATTTTTGAGGGGCACTCCTCTTTAGAATCTTTGGTCTATGATACCATTTAGATGTTGAGCTGTATTTCAATAAAATACTCGTGGACATTTTAATTGTTTTTAATCTTACACATTTGCTAAGAATGTTTCAGTCAATATATTTGAACTCACAGTTTGTAAACTTACTAATTAGATTTAATTTTTTAAGATAAATTCTTTGAAGTTCAGCTGTTTATTTGCATTAAAAAAAAAAGAGAGACAATTTAGATGTCAACTGAATGAGTGACCCTTGCCTTTGCCTTTGCAATTTTTGGTATTACTAGCTCAGACATTAATACTTTCAATCTTTATAATCTTTGTAAATCTGGCTGACAAAAAGTCTATGACCTTTTAAAAATAATTTGCATGTGTTTTCTTAGTAGTAAGGTTGAAATTTTGTTTTCATATGGTTATCAGCCATTTGTATCTTTTTTTGAGAATTGTCCACTCATGTATATTGTTCATTTACACTTTCAAACAAAGTATTCCATGTTCATTGTCAAATCATCTGCATCTCTTAAAAAAGTCATTGAGGATCTTGTAACCCAGAGATAACCAGTGCTAATAGTTTTGAGTTAGAACTTTTTCTATGATGTGTATACATATGTAGATGCTTGTACGGCAATAGTGGACTCTTACACAGATACTTGTTTTACATGTATTATTTGTGAACATCTCGGTATGCCAGTGAGTACATAGCTACAACATTATATGCAATGGTTCACTACATGTATGTTCCATTTGTTTAATTCTTGACCATTTAGGTAACAAATCTTTATGCCTGTGTCCAATTCTTTTCTTAGTGGAATCAGATACAAATGATTTGAATATCTTTATTAATACCAACTGTTATATTATGGTGTAATGGCTTCCCCAGTTATTTGACTTTATTTTTATTATTTTTTTAAACATTTTTAAAGTTTTATTTATTTTTGAAAGAGAATGCACATAAGCTGAGGAGGGATAGAGAGAGAGGGAGACACAGAATCCAAAGCAGGCTCCAGGCTCTGAGCTGTCAGCACAGAGCCCGATGTGGGGCTCAAACCCACGAACCGTAAGATCATGGCATGAGCCAAAGTCGGACACTCAACTGACTGAGCCACCCAGGTGCCCCTTGACTTTAAATTTTATTCTGGGATATGGTAGTTTCATACTTTCAGTAGTAAAATTTGTATGTTGATTGATTTTCATTTATTGAGTCCACTTTACATTCCTAAGATAAACTCCACTTGGTTGTAGTATATTATTCTTCACATATATTGCTGGATATGATTTGATAAATCTCTCATTAAGGGTTCTTCAATCTAATTTCATCAGGTACATTGGTCTGAACTTTTTTTTTTTAAATGCATTTTTTTTTATTTTGTTTTTTCAACGTTTTTTATTTATTTTTGGGACAGAGAGAGACAGAGCATGAACGGGGGAGGGGTAGAGAGAGAGGGAGACACAGAATCGGAAACAGGCTCCAGGCTCCGAGCCATCAGCCCAGAGCCCGACGCGGGGCTCGAACTCACGGACCGCGAGATCGTGACCTGGCTGAAGTCGGACGCTTAACCGACTGTGCCACCCAGGCGCCCCGGTCTGAACTTTTTTTTAAAGTAAGTTCTACACCCAATGTGGGGCTTGAACTCATAACCCTGAGATCCAGAGTCACGTGCTCTACCAACTGAGCCAGCCAGCCAGTCCTGAGCTTTCTTTGAACTGTGTTTATTTGGTTTTGATATCATGGTAATGTTGGCCTCATAAAATAAGTTGAGGTTGGGCACCAGAAAAAATCGTGAAGTTATTCATAGATAACTTTATGGGGTCACTTACCCTAGCTTCTCCCTCTCCCCAATCTGCCCAGTATGTTCTAGTTACCCAGGACTCCCCCTTTCAATCCTCTGGCCAGGAAAAGTCCCAGCTGGGTCTTTAGTTACTGCTGCCTGCCACACACTTCCATGGCTCTATTCAAATTCATGGCTAAGCAGTGATTTTACCTCTGGAAGGGGGAAATGTGGTCAACTGTTAAGTTTGATGGTATGTCAGTTCTTGTCTTCTCCAATCTGCCTGCCATTAGTTGTTTCAGAGTCCTCAAACTGCTGTTTTATGTATTTTAGCCACATTTTATAATTACATTCAGAGGGACAGACAGGATGAGGGTGCTTACTTCATTTTACTGCGAACTGGCACTCATAAATTGGTTTCAAGGGGCACCTGGGTGGCTCAATCAGTTGAGTATCCATCTTTGGCTCAGGTCATCATTTCACAGTTCATGAGGTTCGTGAGTTCAAGCCCTGAATTGAGCTCACTGTTATCAGTGCAGAGCCCACTTCAGATTCTCTGTCCCCTGGTCTCTCTGCCCCTTCCCCACTTCCTTTCTCTCTCAAAAATAAACATTAAAAATATCTAAATGTGGTTTCAATTAATAATTTAGGTGTAGCTGCCTTTCCACTTTACTGTAGACTAAGCCCTCTCCTTTTCATCTCCTTTGTTGTACACTAAATTTCATAAAAAAAAAAAAATTAGAAACTCATATAATTTTTTCTAAAATTTTCATTCAGTTTTGAGAGACAGAGAGAGACAGAGTGTGAACAGGGGAGGAGCAGAGAGAAAGGGAGACACAGAATCTGAACGAGGCTCCAAGCTGTCAGCTCAGAACCCGACACGGGGCTCGAACTCATGAACGGTGAGATCATGACCTGAGCTGAAGTTGGATGCTCAACCAACTGAGCCACCCAGGTGCCCCTAAAAACTCATACAATTAAGAATTTTGTCATCTAGAAAATCTTATTTTCCTTTGAGCCCATCTTTGCTCCTCATCAACTCCCACTGATTCTTCTACCTCTTTCATTAAGTCCAACCAAAGAGCAGACAGGAGGACAGACCGGCTGCTCCAACATTACCATGAGATTTCTGGGAGATTTTGGTCTCTGCTTTGAAATAAAGGATTCCCTGAATATGTAGTTTGCTTAAATTTTAGGTCTCCTTCCTGACATTTCTCTTGAAACAATCAATGAAGGAAGTGCATTGAGTGTTTATGACAGTCCTTGAGATTTTATTTATTTTTAATAAGTAATCTCTACACCCAACATGGGGCTTGAACTCACAACCCTGAGATCAAGTTACATGTTCCACCGATTGAGCCAACCAGGCGCCCCTATGACTGTCCTTTATACTAAGTGTGAGGGACATCAAGTATCCTAGTGTTTAAGAAGAGAAACATGTGATCACAGAATTGAAGAATTTGGGAACTGAAAGTAATTTTTGAGATTATGCCTCAATTTAAGAGATGTGTTTGCACACTAAATTTAGGAGTCCATAGGTAAAATGACTGGGGTCTCTAATGTCATAAAATCAAATGCACACAAGGCCAGCCTGGTAGACAAAATAGGGAATGGTAGAGGCTGTGATAAACTTTCCAGAGAAGATGGTCTTAAATTTGTCCACCAGAGGGAATAGCCATTCCTCTCAGCTTCAGTTAATTGTTACCACAGAGGAACACATGCCCTCTGTCATCAGATCTTCCATTTTTTCAAGAGAAGTCAAATTGGGATTTCCTGTGAAATTTTTCTTTTCTAAGTTTATTTATTTATTTTGAGAGAGAGAGAGAAAGAGCACCAGCAGGGGAGGGGCAGAGAGAGAGAGGGAAAGAATCACAAGCAGGCTCTGTACTGCCAGCACAGAGTCAGAGGTGGGGCTTGAACTCAAGAATTGTGAGATCATGACCTAAGCTGAAATCCAGTCAGATGCTTAACTGACTGAGCCACCCAAGTGCCCCTGTGAAATTGTTCTTTAACATTGGCTGTTTAAAAAAAATTTTGGGGGGGCGCCTGGGTGGCTCAGTCGGTTAAGCATCCGACTTTGGCTCAGGTCATGATCTCATGGTCCGTGAGTTCGAGCCCCACATCGGGCTCTGTGCTGACAGCTCAGAGCCTGGAGCCCGTTTCGGATTCTGTGTCTCCCTCTCTCTCTGCCCCTCCCCTGTTCATGCTCTGTCTCTGTCTCAAAAATAAATAAACGTTAAAAAAAAAATTAAAAAAAATTTTTTTTAGGCTGCTTTCCCTCTCCCACAATACCTCGTGGTCTTCCTTTCCAACCCGGGCCTGGCAGGATGGCTCCTGCCAAGAAGGGTGGCGAGAAGAAGGACCGTTCTGCCATCAACGAGGTAGTGACCAGAGAATACACCATCAACATTCACAAGCGCATCCATGGAGTGGGTTTCAAGAAGCGTGCCCCTCGGGCACTCAAACAGATCCGGAAATTTGCTATGCAGGAGATGGGAACCCCAGATGTGCACATTGACACCAGGCTCAACAAAGCTGTCTGGGCCAAAGGAATAAGGAATGTTCCGTACTGTATCCGTGTGCGGTTGTCCAGAAAAAGTAACGAGGATGAGGATTCACCAAACAAGCTCTATACGTTGGTTACCTATGTACCTGTCGCCACTTTCAAAAATCTACAGACTGTTAATGTGGATGAGAATTGCTGATTGTCAAATAAAGGTATAAAACTGCAGAAAAAAAAATTAATGTTTATTTTTGAGACAGACAGAGGCAGAGAATGAGCAGGGGAGGGGCAGAGAGAGAGGAAGACACAGAATCCGAAGCAGGATCCAGGCTCTGAGCTGTCAGCACAGAACCTGATGCGGGGCTCAAACCCACAAACTGTGCGATCATGACCTGAGCTGAAGTCGGACACTCAACCTACTGAACCACGCAGGCGCCCCTTGGCTGTTTTTAACAGTTTGGGCCAAATAAGATATAGCTATATCCTGGATATAGTACGTAAGATATGACTTCTGGCTCAGGTAAAGGTTAAAATGCAGAGCAATGGAGATGGCATTCCCTTTTCCTATTATTACTTAACCACTGACCTTTGAAAAAGAAGTAGTGTTGTGAATTCTTCAGAATCTGAAGACTGGAAAAGGGCTGATGGGTAGGCCTTTGGAGTAGAACAAAATTTGGGATACTTAAAATCCATGTCTTAAGCATTAAAATTGTACAGAAAGAGGCTTAGCTGCAGGATACATCTATGGGAAGTACATGGCATAAAGGTTAAATGCTCAGGCTTTGAAGTCAAAGAACTCTCCAAATATGTAGCTTTCTGATGATCTGACCCAATTCAAGAAACTCTATCATTCAAGTGACCTTTTATTACAGAAACAGCAAGTTACTTAATCTCAAATCCTCGTTTACTCGTGTGTAGCAAATACAATGTTGTGAGGATGAATACATACTGTTCAGTACATTGATGTAGAGTTGCTTGAAGGTATCTTGAGTAGCAGTGACATAATCAGATGCTTTAGGAGGAATAATCTGGGGGCTGTAGGCTGAATAGACTGGAGTTTGGAAAAAGGCAGGATTTGGAAATAATTTTAACAAAGGGGGTTATCTAAATCCTGAAAGGTGGATGAGATCATCAATAGCATGTACACATGCAGAAGATGTTGATGACAGAACCATGGAAAGTGCCACCTAGAAGCAGCAGCACAAAAGGAATGTTCGGAGAGGTAGGAGGAAATAAAACCAACGAACCAGGAATTTCAATGCCATGGAAAACAAGGGAAAATTTAACAAGGTATAGAGCAAAACAAGCCTCCACTTTGCCGAAATCTTATTCATGCCTGCATTTTGGCTGCCATGAAATAATTATCAACTTTGAGACAATGGCTATTTGAATTCTATTCAAATGATCTTTACTAGGCACATGGACTAACAGTATAAAGGCATACCTCATTTTATTGTACTTTGCTTTATTTCTGCCCTTCACAGATATTGAGGCTTTTTTTATTTTTTTATTTTTTTTTTTAATTTTTTTTTTTTCAACGTTTATTTTATTTTTGGGACAGAGACAGAGCATGAACGGGCGAGGGGCAGAGAGAGAGGGAGACACAGAATCGGAAACAGGCTCCAGGCTCTGAGCCATCAGCCCAGAGCCTGACACGGGGCTCGAACTCACGGACCGCGAGATCGTGACCTGGCTGAAGTCGGACGCTTAACCGACTGCGCCACCCAGGCGCCCCAAGGCTTTTTTTATTTTTAAAGATTTTTTTTTTTTTTTAGGGGTGCTTGGATGGCTTCGTCGGTTAAGCGTCTGATTCTTGACTTCAGCTCAGGTCCTGATCTCACGGTTCATGAGCCAGAGCCCACATTGGGCTCTGTGCTGACAGTGCAGAGTGTGCTTGGGATTCTCTCTCCCTCTCTGCCCCTCCCCTACTCATGTGCTCCCTTGTGCATGCTCTCTCTCAAAATAAATAAATTTGTAATTTTTTTAATGTTTATTTTTGACAGAGAGTGCGAGTACACACGAGCAGGGGAGGGGCAGGGAGAGAGGGGGACAGAGGATCCAAAGTGGGCTCTGCACCGACAGCATAGAGCCTGAGGTGAGGCTCAAAACATGAACCATGAGATCATGTCTTGAGCTGAGGTCCTACACTTAACTGAGAGCCAGACAGGTGCCCTGATACTGTGTGGTTTTTGTTTTTTTACAAATTGATGGTTTGTGGCAACTGTGCATCAAGCAAGTCTCTCAGTGCCATTTTTCTCATAGCACTTGCTCACATAGTGTCTCTGTGTCACATTTGCTAATTCTCAAAATATTTCAAACTTTTTCATTATTATTATAATTGTTATGGTGATCTGTCATCAGTGATTATGACTCACTGAAAGCATGGATGATGGTTAGCATTTTGCTTTAAAAATTGTTTTCTTAAAATTTTAATTTTTTTATTTTTTAGAGTTAAGGTATGTACATTTTTTTTTTTAAAGTTTATGTATTTATTTTGAAAGAGTACACATGCTCACCTCTCTCTCGACGCCAGGCTGGAACTCACAAACCGTGAGATGATGACCTCAGCCGAAATCAAGAGTCAGACGCTTAAATGACTCAACTGAGCCGCCCAAATGCCCCTGTACAATGTTTACTAAAGACATAATGGTATTGCACACTTAATAGATGAACATAACTTCTATCTATATATAGGAAAACCAAAAAATTCATTTGACTCACTTTATTGTGACATTTACTATGTTATGGTGGTCTGGAACTGAACCTCCAAGTATCTGAGGTATTCCTGGTAACAGCATCTTAAACTTTGAAAAGATCTGGTTAGCTTATATACTTTCATACTTAATGCCAGAACCTTTAACCAAAATGTTAAGCAGGTGGTTATATTTGAACACAGGCACCAACTTCTTTCCAGTGACATTCATCTATTTTATTGTTGCAGTTAACATTTTCAAAAACTATGCTTTCTATAGATATTCATATTTGAAGACACTTCTAATCCTTTCTCTCCCCCACATCTCTTGTCCCTCCTGTGCTGTGGTTCTAACTGTAGAGTTTAGTTTCAAATTTTCACTACCTTGGTCACTCCAAGTTATCACTCAACAACAAATGCTCAGACAGGCACCTGGCTGGCTCAGACAGTAGAGCAAATGACTCTTGATCTCAAGGTTGTGAGTTCAAGCCCCACATTGGGCTAAAGCTCAGTTAACAACAACAACATCAACAAGAAGCAGCCAGAACTGAACATCAAACTGAACATTGGTGTGAACCAATGCTAAGGATATGTTTCTCTCTCTTTGGATATCAGATAAGGGACACAGGGAGTTCCTTCCAGGTTAGAAGTTCCAATGCTATCTCACCAAAATTAGCTGTTATTGGTAATGTTGGTTTGAACTTCCCTCCAAACCCCTACCTTAAGCATTAACATTTTAAGATTTTTATTTTTTTTGAGAGAAGAGGGCAGAGGGAGAGAGAGAATCTCAAGCAGACTTCATGCTCAGTGTGGAGCCCAACACCGGGCTTGATCTCATGACTGTGAGATGAGATCATAACCTGAGCCAATGTATCAAGAGTCAAATACTTACCGGACTGAGCCATCCAGTCATATATATTGCCATATATGTGTGGCTGATAAAAAAAAAAAAAAATACTTAGAATACAAAATTTAAGATACAGTTTTGTAGGGATGCCTCAATGGCTTAGGCAGTAGAGCATGTGACTCTTGATCTCAGGGTTATGAGTTTAAGCCCCATGCTGGGCACAGAACTTATTTAAACAAATGTATACACAAAAACACACAAAATAGCTTTTGAACTCTAGAGTAAATGATGGTCACTGTTATAATGCACATTTATTCAAGAATGACCAATGTACCACTCAATCAGAACCACCTATACTTAAAGAAAAAAAATTCTAATTTGAATGATCTTATAGTGCTTGATAAAAATGCAATTTCCCTATGTGTACTGATATGGAATAATCTCTAGGACTCAGATATTTAAAGGAAAGGAAGGCAGGTGCAGAATAAGCCCAGTATGCAGCCATTTGTAAAAAAGCAAAGAGGTGTACACGTTCATGCCACATGCACAGACCATGTGTGGAAGGACATACAATGGATAACACTGACTGCCTCTGGGAAGGGGCAACACAAGAGGCAGACCTTTTAAGCCATATACTCCTTTACACCTTTAAAATTTTAAACGTGTGTGTAAACCATCCATTCAAGTAAATACCTACAAGAAAGCCATCTTAAAATGTACAGCCTTGGGGTGCCTGGTGGCTCAGTTGGTTAAGTGTCAGATTCTTGACCAGCTCAGGTCATGATCTCACAGTTCCTAGGTTTGAGCCCTACATTGGGTCTGCGCTGAGCAAGAAAACATGGAGCTTGCGTGGAATTCTCTCTTGGAGACAGGGGAGAGGGGAGAGGGGAGAGGGAGAGGGGGAGAGGGGGAGGGGGAGGGGGGAGGGGGAGAGGGGGAGAGGAGAGGGAGAGAGGAGAGGGAGAGGAGAGGGAGAGGGAGAGGGAGAGAGGGAGAGAGGGAGAGAGGGAGAGAGGGGAGAGGGGAGAGGGGAGAGGGGAGAGAGGGGAGAGAGGGGAGAGAGGGGAGAGAGGGGAGAGAGGGGAGAGAGGGGAGAGAGGGGAGAGAGGGGAGAGAGGGGAGAGAGGGGAGAGAGGGGAGAGAGGGGAGAGAGGGGAGAGAGGGGAGAGAGGGGAGAGAGGGGAGAGAGGGGAGAGAGGGGAGAGAGGGGAGAGAGGGGAGAGAGGGGAGAGAGGGGAGAGAGGGGAGAGAGGGGAGAGAGGGGAGAGAGGGGAGAGAGGGGAGAGAGGGGAGAGAGGGGAGAGAGGGGAGAGAGGGGAGAGAGGGGAGAGAGGGGAGAGAGGGGAGAGAGGGGAGAGAGGGGAGAGAGGGGAGAGAGGGGAGAGAGGGGAGAGAGGGGAGAGAGGGGAGAGAGGGGAGAGAGGGGAGAGAGGGGAGAGAGGGGAGAGAGGGGAGAGAGGGGAGAGAGGGGAGAGAGGGGAGAGAGGGGAGAGAGGGGAGAGAGGGGAGAGAGGGGAGAGAGGGGAGAGAGGGGAGAGAGGGGAGAGAGGGGAGAGAGGGGAGAGAGGGGAGAGAGGGGAGAGAGGGGAGAGAGGGGAGAGAGGGGAGAGAGGGGAGAGAGGGGAGAGAGGGGAGAGAGGGGAGAGAGGGGAGAGAGGGGAGAGAGGGGAGAGAGGGGAGAGAGGGGAGAGAGGGGAGAGAGGGGAGAGAGGGGAGAGGGGAGAGGGGAGAGGGGAGAGGGGAGAGGGGAGAGGGGAGAGAGGAGAGAGGAGAGAGGAGAGAGGAGAGAGGAGAGAGGAGAGAGGAGAGAGGAGAGGGAGAGGGAGAGGGAGAGGGAGAGGGGAGAGGGAGAGGGAGAGGGGAGAGGAGGAGAGAGGAGAGGAGAGAGAAGAGAGGAGAGGAGGAGAGAGGAGAGGAGAGAGGAGAGGAGAGAGGAGAGGAGAGAGGAGAGGAGAGGAGAGGAGAGAGAAGAGAAGGGAGAGGAGAGAGAAGAGCACATTCCTAATTAGGCTTATTCTGGCCCTCCTCAATCTTTTTAGAATGTTCTCCAGA
Source organism: Felis catus (assembly GCF_018350175.1). Lineage (NCBI taxonomy): Eukaryota > Metazoa > Chordata > Mammalia > Carnivora > Felidae > Felis > Felis catus. Next base: position 213,252,143 of record NC_058368.1, on the reverse strand, counting down.
CAACTCTCATGGAGTAGTCAAATTTGAGACCAATGCTATGAACATTATCTTTCTAGGACACTATAAAATTTGCCCTTTATTGGGAAAAATCTTTATTCATGTTTTTGTTAACAAGCAGGAAAAAATTACTTAAAATACTCTTGACACCAGAGATCTGGGGGTGCCTGGGTGTCTCAGTTGGTTGAGCATCTGACTTTGGCTCAGGTCATGATCTCACCATTCAGGAGTTTGAGCCCTGCATCAGGCTCTGTGCTGACAGCTTGGAGCCTGGAGCTTGCTTCAGATTCTGTTTTTCCCTCTCTCCTGGTCCCTCCCCCAATCGCTCTCTTTCTCTCAAAAAATGAATAAACATTGAAAAAAAACAATAAAAACTAGAGATCTTTTGCTATGCTGTTCATGCAGTTCTGCATTTTCAATTCTAACTTATCCAAAGAAACAGAAGAAATAGTAGTGGTGAAGAAAAAGAAAATTCTAATTTGGAGTGTATCATTTAAATGGAGGTAGGTGAGAGGAATCAATTTGTTTTATTATGGTCATCATTAAATTACTGTAACAAAGTAACAGGGAAAGCCAGCCTGAGATGCAGAGAATAACTAATAATTAGTTACCAAAACAACTGATTCCAGAATGTATTATCAGGGTGATAACCAATGCCTCTTTTAACTAAAGTTTATAGTTTTCTTTAAAAAACTGTCAAAGCAGAAGATATTAACAAATCCAAGTTATTTCACACAAGATGGTTAATGTGGGTCTAGCCACAACTATGAAACTATTACATCATGCAAAAAATAAGTAGTACTGAAACATTTATTTTCATAAAAAATTTAAACGGCGCTAACTATAGCTCCTACTGAAACCTGACTCAATTTCAATCCTGTCACATAAGTGGATCTGTGATCTTTTGTTAGTTAGCCACTCTGGGCTTCAGTGTTCTCACCTGAAAAATAAGAAATACAGCACTGTCACTTATTCTTATCGTTATGATAGGTTAAAACGGGAAATGACCAAGCATGGTATGTTGTGTCATTAGTGCGTGACAAAATGTCAGTTCTTGCCTTCTCTCTCAAGAGAACTGTGAAAAACAAAATTCCAAAATTTTACTGGGCAACTAATTATTCAAAAGAGCAAAAGGAGACCCAGAAACATTAAAAAAAAAAAAAAAAGGCTTGCCAATGTTACACAGTATATGTGACAAAATTGGTAAAAAAGCCCAAGTTTCTTGTTCTAGTTCTCTGGTAGTCGTCTCCTACGGTTTCCTGGTTCTCTAAGGGTCCAGGGAAAGATTCTGACCAAATTAAGAAGTTAAGCCAATAGACTACTGAATTATAAATTCTTCTGAAATTATGTGTTCAGGTAGCATAACAAGATGTAAGTACCCAAAAAACTTGAATATGGTTTTACTGAAGTATAAGTCATTTCAAAGCAAAAGTAGTTTATGAGTCAATTCTAACATATAATACATTTAAGTCATTATATGAATTTAAGTTTTTATTTGTGTATTTCACTGTAGTGCTGTGACAACAAAATGACATCTGTGTACCAGAGCATACATACATCAACAGTAAGATGTAACTTCTCATTACACCACTGCTAGAATATTTAGCTTTTTGTAGGACACATAAGCATGTAAGATGGCCACACCAAATAATTTTCTGGTTTTTCTCCTTAGATAACCTTAATTTTTTATCAGTAATACTTTATCAACCTCACTGTTAAGAGAACTGTAAATTATGTGGGTGATGGGCAGGGGGAGGAATCATTCAACTGTGTTACACTGTAATAGTTTGCTAGAGTAATCTCACACACACCAATAAGGAACTGTCATCATAATTAAGGGCTAGTTACTGTTGTTAGTTGCACAATGATAAAGTTCTTTTGAAAATATTGGTTAGCCCACTTATATATGAAAAATGCCCTTTCCACTTATGCAGAAGAAAAAAATATTCAGAAAGTTATTTTTGGCCTTGCTATGTCAAAAAGTCAACTGTACAAAGATCTACGTGTCAAACCTAAAATTATAATTTTAAAAGTCTATTAAAAACAAAAATGTCATGCATTTTTATTATCAATTATGCAGAGGCTTTAAAACTGTTGCAAGACCATATAGTATATATTAGCTTTTATACTGCTAATGCACAACTAACAGCAAACTTGATTAGATTAACAGAAATCTGTCTTAATTACACCTTTATATATCACACTAGGGACAAATGCCACAAGATCTGCAGAAACATTCAGTTCTGAGCACTTAAATGGCAGGATAACTTTTTGTGTTGAAATCCGTCACATACAGAATAAAACAAAAAGAAAAAATTCTGCAGTTCCACGTTACAAAAAAACGTACTGCTGTAAAATATTAAGAAGGGCAAAGGATATCATCTATAACACAAAGTAACATCTAGTGTCAAAGAGCAAACAAAACTAAATAAAAATATCAAAATACACATAGCAACTGAAGCACAAATACTGCATTAAATACAGTAAAGATTTAATAAGACTAGTTAATAAAAGACACAAAAATAGGGGGAGCTAGGGCAACCAGTAAATAAAACCAAAATAATGGGGAAAAAATCTGAACCACTGTTTTTCCCCTAGTTGGAGCACAATTTTTTTTTTGGGTGTCTTTCCATTCAATATAATACCTAACACTGTACATTAAGATATTAATGTCACAGAAAAACTTGGTTCTTCCATGAAATTCTTTAAATTCTTGATAAACTTTTCAAAGTAGACATTATTATGAATGAAAAACAACCAACAAATGGGCACCTGTTGTTTTTAACACTGCAGATTTACAGAAACTTTTTAAAAGTTATCATAATCTTTTTTGTCTTTTTTCCCCTCAGCTTCAAATCCATCGACTCCATCGCTATCCCTTCTTCGTTTCCTGTTGTTGTGGATGTTAAAACGTTGGCTCATTTGGGGTAATGGATCCATGCCTAGAACTTTGTGTATCTGGCGGAATGCAAGGAGTCTCAATGCAAACTGCAACAAAAAGAGCCAAAATTCAGAGTTAATTTTAAAGACAAAAATATTCATTCTTAACTAGGTTTAGGTCTCCATGTAACAATATAAAAAAGCATATTTGGTGAAATAACTTCAATAATATTAGTTTCACAACTGAAATACTGTGAAATACTGTTCTTGTTTTATATGTTCAGACTTTTCTGTATACATGCTATTTTGCTTTTTAAAACCTAAATTAAAAAATAAATCTTAAAAAAAATTCAGTATTATGTTCATTTGAAAAAATCTTGAGGGGCACCTGGGTAGCTCAGTCAGGTGAGCACCTAACTTCAGCTTAGTTCATGACCTCAGGGTTTATGAGTTCAAACCCCATGTCAGGCTCTGGGCTGACACCTCGAGGCCTGGAACCTGCTTCAGATTCTGTGTCTCTCTCCCTCTCTGCCTCTCCCCTGATTGTGCCCTGTCTGTCTCTCTGTCTCTCAAAAATAAACAAACATTAAAAAAATTTTTTAAAGCCTTGAAACAATATACAGCAAAACACAGTGTCTCTCACTCATGCAGTAAATCCCTGTTTGGTTTATAGTCATGTATTTTCCCATTTTTTCTGTGGATGACCATGTGTATAGGCTGCACATATATACATATACACACTTCCTCAAGTTTACAAAAAGGCCATTTCTTTAACTTGTTACTTCATGAACTAAAAATAAAAATTTCATTACATGGTTATGTACGCACAGGCATACATATGTTAGGCATCAATGTCACAAGATTTCACAAAACATAATCTATTCCTCAAATTTCTGGGAATAAGCTAATTCAAGAAGATGTAATCATCTGATTATATGGCAAATTTTACTATACGGTTATAACCTTCAATGTAACTGTTTAGACTACTTCTTTAAAATGTTTACTTATTTTTGAGGTTGGGGAGGGAGAGAAGGAGGGAGACAGAGGATCTGAAGATGGCTCTGTGCTGACAGCAGAGAGTTTGATGCAGGGCTCAAACTCACAAACTATGAGATCATGACCTGAACTGAAGTCAGACACTTAACTGACGGTAAGCCACCCAGGCGTCTTTAGACTATTTTTTTTAATTTTACATTTATTTATTTATTTTTGAGAGAGACGGAGACAGAGAGAGAGAGAGAGAGAGAGAGAGAGAGAGAGAGAGAGAGAGAGAGAACGAACACACATGAATAGGGAAGGGGCAGAGAGAGAGGGAGACAGAGAATCTCAAGCAGATTCTGCGCTGTCAGTGCAGAACCTGATGACTTGGACCTTAAACTCACTACCGTGAGATCATGAGCTGAGCTGAAACCAAGAGTGGGAAGCTTAACTGACGGAGTCACCCAGGCACCCCAGACTATTTTTTTGAGATATAATTAACATATCCTAAGAATCACCCTTCTAAAATGTACAGTGTTTTTTAGTATACTTAACAAAGTTGTTCAACCATAACCACTGATTTCAGAACATTTTCACAAACTCCCCCCCCCCCCCCCCGCAAAACTATGACTCAATGGCAGTCATTCCTCAACCCCTTCACCCTTAGGTAGTGACAACCACTAATCCGCTTTTCTATGATTTGCAGACTGTGGACATTTCATATAAATGGACTCCTACATTATATAGCTTTGTGTCTGACTTCTTTCACTTAATAAGGTTTTTAAGGTTAATCCATGTTATAGCATGTATCAGTACTTCATTCCTTTAAATGACTAAATAATATTCCACTGTACAGAATATATACTGTATTTGTTTATTCATTTACCAGTTGATGGGCATTTGGGATGTCTCCACTTTTTAGCTATTATGCATAATGTTGCTACGAACATTCCTGTACAAGTTTTTGTGTGGACATGTTTTCAGTTGTCTTGGGAATATACCTCGGAGTCTGTTTTCCAAATGGCTGCTATTGAGAATATTTTTAATACCTGTTGATTTTCTTCAGCTGAGATACAGTTGTTGGTTATAGTCATCTGTGTGAGAATTTACTATTCTAAAACTTTCCCCAATTATACAATTTCAGTTCCTTAGAACTTTGTGCCACATTATATTGGCTTTTGAAATCCTAAAAGTCCCCAAATCATCTGTGTTCATAAGGACTTGATAAGGTATTCTATTTAGTTTGTAATTCTGGATTTTCACCAGTAGTGGGTGCTTCTCTATCTCCTTTAAGCTATAAGGCAACTTTCTGAAGCCAGAACTAGGAATATTTACCATAACAGAATACAAATTCTCTGAGAGAGACTTATGAAAGATAAACAGAGTAATTTTTTTCTGTATTAACAGAAAATATCCAAGATACCTGGTATACAATAATGAATATTAATACATTTCTACCATAGGGCGCCCAGGTGGCTCAGTCGATTAAGAGTCTGACTCTTGGTTTTGGCTCCAGTCATGGTTCTTGAGTTTGAGCCCTGCATCAGGCTCTGTGCTGTCAGTGTGGAGCCTGCTTGGATTGATTCTCTCTCTCCCTCAATCACTCTGTCCCTCCCCTGCTCACGTGCACAACTGTGCACGCTCTCTTTCAAAAAATAAACTTTAGGGGCGCCTGGGTGGCTCAGTCAGTTAAGTGTCGGACTCTTGGTTCTGGCTCAGGTCATGATCTCACGGTTCGTGAGTTCGAGCCCTGTGTCGGGCTCTGTGCCAACATCTCAGAGCCTGGAGCCTGCATCAGATTCTGTGTCTCCCTCTCTCTCTGCTCCTTCCCCACTCATGCTCTGTCTCTCTCTGTCTCTCAAAAATAAACAAACATTAAAAAAAAAAAAAGATATTAAACTGTGCCATCACTGTAAGACTCCCTTTCTTGTAACAATCCCTACCCCCATCCCAAACTCCTAGGAAACACTACTCTGTTCTCCATCTCTGTATTTATGTTACTTTATGAATGTTACAGAAATGGAATAATGCAATTAACTCCTTCACTATTAACAAGGACATCTGTCACTACCTCCTAAAGTCAGACCACTTTCTTCGAAGTCACGTTTAAACAAAAAAAGTGCCTTTCAAAAGTGAATTCTATTCGTTTTCGAATGCCCTGTTCCCAACCGTAAATTTCATTTCCCTTAGAATTTGTAAGTAATTCCTTCTTTAAGTACCAAGGAAGAAAGAAAGCCACTTAGGGTAACCATCTTCATCCCAAAAAAATTAAACCCAGAGAAATAAAAACAAAACTTGTCTAATACACACGAATTAGTAATCGTATAAAGTCTGTAAGATAATCATAAGGTTCTATTACTACCAATTACCCCTTAATATACTTTTGACACAATTTAATCTTAACATCTTTCAAATTCTAAATTACCCTTGCCAGAAGAGACCACAAATCAAGAACTTAAGCGCAACAACTTAATATCTTAGAGTGAAGTATTTCTGTTCATAGCTAGTTGCCTTTTCTCCCCTTAGTACAATTTTGGAATAAAAAAAAGGAAAGTTATAGGAGTTTTAGACTTTTTTTTTCCATTAGGTTCACACAGTTTTTCCTTTCCATAATTCTTCTAATAAAACTGTTAACTGATAATAGCTAACATTTATTATGATCCTTCCATATATCAGATACAGTTAATAGTTATACACATTAACTCATTTAATCCTCCCCCAAATCCTGCTTGAGACAGATACTGCTTTGGTCTTTGTTTTATAGATAAGATGGAAGAGCTTATATTCAAACCTAGAGAGTCTTGACTCCAGAGACTACATTTTTAATTAACTACATTAGACAGCCTTTCCAGTGGCAGGGGAGGCTAAATTATAGGAATAACTACCAAAAACCACACAGCACATCACTTCTTAAAACCAGAGGACATAAACAGTTCCTAAACTGATCATGATATATAACCTAATATTCAGATTTAATAAGACACTGAAAATACAGAGGTATTTTAGATTTATATAATATACTTACTTAGACATATAAATTATAGTTAAAATAATGCAGTTAAGATTATATTAGCGAAATCTAGTTTAAATTATATCTCCTCCAAGGGCTTACTAAAGAAGCACAAAAAAATACTATACATCCCAAAGAAGACATCCTATTGACTAACTGACACATGAAAAGATACTCAACATCACTCATCATCAGGGAAATACAAATCAAAGCCACAATAAGATAGCACCTCACACCTGTCAGAATGGCTAAAATTAACAACACAAGAAACAACAGGTGTTGGTGAGATGTGGAGAAAGGGGAACCCTCTTACACTGTTGGTGGGAATACAAACTTGTGCAGCCACTCGGAAAAACTATAGAGGTTCCCCAAAACTTAAAAATAGAACTACCTTATAACTCAGCAATTGTACTACTAAGTATTTACAGAAAGGATACAACAACCAAAAAACAATTCGAAGGGGTACAGGCACCCTGATGTTTACAGCATCATTATTAACCAAAAGCCAAACTATGGAGAAAGCTCAAATGTCCACTGACTGATAAATACCCACACATGCACATTATGTATATATAAACACTACACACACACACACACACACACACACACACACACACACACACACACACACAGAGAGAGAGAGCAATCAAAGAGAATGAAATCTTTGGGGACCCTGGGTGGCTCAGTCAGTTAAGCATCCGACACTTGTTTCAGCTCAGGTCATCTCACGGTTGCTGAGTTCGAACCTCAACTGGATGTGTGGAGCCTGCTTCGGATCCTGGCGCGTGCGCTCGCTCTCTCTCTCTCTCTCTCTCTGCCCCTCCCCTGCTCCTGTGTGTGAGCTTTCTCTCTCTCTCTCTCTCTCTCTCTCTCTCAAAAATAAACATTAAGGAAAAAGTTCTAAAGTATAAAAAAAAGAATGAAACCTTGCCATTTGCAACATGGATGGAGCTAGAGTCAGTCAGAGAAAGATAAATACCATATGATTTCATTTATATGTGGAATTTAAGAAACGAAGAAGACGAACATATGGGAGGAAAAAAAAAGAGAGAGGGAAACGAAACATAAAAAGACAAAGATAGACAACAAACTGAACGTTGATGGAGGAAGGTGGGTGGTAGATGGTGATGGGTACTAGGAAGGCACTTATGATGAGCACTGGGTGTCATATGTCAGTAATGAATCACTGAATTCTATTCCTGAAACCAATATTTTACTGTATGGTAACTAACTAGAATTTATCTGTGTGTGTTTATTTACTTATTTTTTAAATTTGAGAGAGAGAGAGAGAGAGAGAGAGAGCGAGCGAGCAGGGGACGGGGGCAGAGAGAGAGAGAGAGAGAGAGAGAGAGAGAGAGACTGACTCTTAAGCAGACTCTACACTCAGCATTAATACTGCCATGGGGCTCAATACCATGACTCTGGGATCATGACCTGAGCTGAAATGAAGAGCTGGGTACTAAAATGACTGAGCCACCCAGACGCCCCAACTAATTAGAATTTAAAAACTTGAAAAGAAAAAAAAATACTATACAATGATTTCTAAAGGACAATTACAAAAAAGATAAAACTTTGGGGCACCTGGGTGGCTCAGTCAGTTAAACATCGGACTCTGGTTTTGGCTCAGGTCATGATCTTATGGTTAGTTAGTTCAAGCTCCGCATAGGGCTCAGCACTAACAGTGCGAAGCCTACTTGGGATTTTCCCTCTCTGTCCCTCCTTCTCTCTCAAAAATAAAAATAAAATGAACATTAAAAACACACACACACACACACACACACACACACACACACACACACACACACACACACACACACACCACAAAAAACCTTAAGGGCAGTGACCCAACAAAACTTTGGGATTAGGAATACACTGGTACCTGTGCACTGGAAGTGATGTCTTCACGCTGTTGGTCAGTCATTGTTGCCAAGGTATCAAATGGATCCTTCTCACAAGGATCCAGAAGTCCAGGACTACCTACAATCACCATAGAGAAAAAAAGGCATTAGCATTATCCATTTGTAAAAGAAAGAGTTATTATTCAACTATCAAATGCACAAACATTAAAAATGAGCCAAAACTTACCTTTAAGAATAATCCCTGAAGAAATGCACTCAAAAACTCTTCTCAGTGCATCTCCAGGGCTCTGAGGACTAGAAGCACTACTGATCGCCTTCTCGACTAGTAACTCCATAGCCTAAAAATAAAAAAAATAAAAACTGTGTTTAATAACTTACAGACCAAAGGAATTACTCATTTTCAAACATCAGAATGAAAAATTACTTATTAAGTTGCTGTTAAAAGTTTTAAATACTGAAAACGTTACATAGAACAAATCACAAAAACAGAAAATTAAATATAAAAACAATCAAAATGAAATAAAACAAGTAATGAAAACAAAACTCATGAGGCAATATACAATTTACACTTTATCTATTTATTTTTTTTAATTTTTGAGACAGGGAGAGACAGAGCATGAACAGGGGAGGGTCAGAGAGAGGGAGACACTGAATCTGAAACAGGCTCCAGGCTCTGAGCTGTCAGCACAGAGCCCGACGCGGGGCTCGAACTCACGGACCGCGAGATCATGACCTGAGCCGAAGTCAGCCGCTTAACCGACTGAGCCACCCAGGTGCCCCTACACTTTAAAAAGATATTATAATTTATGCTTAATGAAGAAAAATGCAAAATAAATTAATAGAGTTTGGTTTGTTTTTAGTTTTAAGTATTGCTGGTCTTTCCTATTAAAATGACAGTCCTTAAAATTCTTTAGATATTTAGGGCTCACATGTTTGTTCCTTAATACCTACAGTTAGAGTAGATCAATATCTCAAGTAAAGAGGACTTGTTTTTTCTTTTAAAAACAATGTAGATTATCTAAATTTTCATTTAATGCACAACTGCACTTATATTATCCCTAAGGAAAATACAAATTATGCCTTCACTATAAATAAATTACATCTGAGAGACTCAAAATCTAAACCAATGAATAAAAGACAAAAGTAAAAGTATAGATTTAGAAAGAAACCACTTCAGAATATGGTTTGAATGGTCTATTAGAAAATTTGCTTTAATTTAGATTTTAAAACTTGAGATATAATTCACATAAGATCCATTCTTTTAAAGAGTATAATTCAGTGGTTTTCAGTATACTTACAAAGTTGTTCAACCATAATCACTGTCTAATTCCAGAATACTGCATCACCTCCACCCAACCCCCGCAAAAAACCTCCATATCCACCAGCTATCATTATCCATTTCCCTTTCCTCCAACCCCTGGCAACCAGTAAACCACTTTTTATTTCTACAGATTTGTCTTTCTGGACATTTCACACAAATGGAACAAATATAAAATATGGCCTTTTGCATTTTGTGATAGTTTTTACTGAAATTTAAAAAAGTATGACCACCAATACAATATTCAAAGAAACTAAACAGATTAAAACTACAATAAAATCCTTAAAATGATAATGAAGCTGGGGCACCTGGGTGGCTCAGTTGGTTGAACATCTGGCTCTTGATTTTGGCTCAGGGCATGATCTCAAGCTTCCTGAGATCAAGCGTGCGCTGGACTCTGTGCTGACAGCATGGAGCCTGCTTGAGATTCTCTCTCTCCACCCCTCTCCCACTTGCTGTCTCTCAAAACAAATAAACATTAAAAAAATGATAATGAATGAATTACTGGAACCTCATCAAAACAAAAAGCTTCTGCACAGCGAAGGAGACAATCAGCAAAACTAAAAGGCAACTGATGGAATGGGAGAAGATATTTGCAAACGACATAGCAGATAAAGGGTTAGTATCCAAAATCTATAAAGAACTTATCAAACTCAACACCCAAAAAACAAATAATCCAGTGAAGAAATGGGCAAAAGACATGAATAGACACTTCTCCAAAGAAGACATCTGGATGGCCAACTGACGCATGAAAAAATGCTCAACATCACTCACCATCAGGGAAATACAAATCAAAACCACAATGAGATACCACCTCACACCTGTCAGAATGGCTAACATTAACAACTCAGGCAACAACTGATGTTGGCTAGGATGCAGAGAAAGAGGATCTCTTTTGCATTGTTGGTAGCAATGCAAGCTGGTGCAGCCACTCTGGAAAACAGTATGGAGGTTCCTCAAAAAACTAAAAACAGAACTACCCTATGACCCAGCAACTGCACTACCAGGTATGTATCCAAGGGATACAGGTGTGCTGTTTCAAAGGGACACGTGCACCCCAATGTTTACAGCAGCACTATCAACAATAGCCAAAGTATGGAAAGAGCCCAACTGTCCATCGATGGATGAATGGATAAAGAAGACGTGGTATATATATATATACAATGAAGTATTACTCGGCAATCAAAAAGAATAAAGTCTTGCCATTTGCAACTACATAGATGGAACTAGAGGGTATTATGCTAAGCAAAATTTGTCAGTCAGAGAAGGACAAATATCATATGACTTCACTCATATGAGGACTTTAAGATACAAAACATATGAACATAAGGGAAGGGAAGCAAAAATAATATAAAAACAGGGAGGGGAACATAACAGAAGAGACTCTTAAATATGGAGAACATACAGAGGGTTGCTGGAGGGGTTGTGGGAGGGGGGATGGGCAAAATGGGCAAGGGGCACTAAGGAATCTACTCCTGAAATCACTGTTGCACTATATGCTAACTAATTTGGATGTAAATTAAAAAAAAATTAATAAAAAAAAGAAAAAAATCAAAACAAAACAAAAATAATGAAGCTGAAAATACCTTAGTCAGAATCTATTTTTGTGTACCTAAAATGCTTATGAAGTTATATAATCTGAGATTTACCATATCAACCTATTCACCCTAAGACCATTAGTCAGATTGTTTTTTTTTTTTATAATGTTTTTATTTATTTTTGAGAGAGACAGAGTGCAAAGAGGGGAAGGGCAAAGAGAGAGAGAGAGGGAGACACAGAATGTGAAGCAGGCTCCAGGATCTGAGCTATCAGCACAGAGCCCAAGAACTCGTGAACAGTGAGATCAGGACCTGAGCAGAGTCGGAGGCTTAACTGAGCCACCCAGGCGCTGCATTAGTCAGATTTTTTAAAAAAATTTTAAAAATGTTTTAATTTTATTTTTGAGAGACAGAGACACAGTGAGAGCAGGGGAGGGGCAGAGAGAGATGGAGACAGAATCTGAAGCAGGTTCCAGCCTCTGAGCTGTCAGCGCAGAGCCCGACGTGGGGCTTGAACTCAGACTGCAAGATCATGACCTGAGCTGAAGTCAGATGCCCAACCAACTGAGCTACCCAGGTGCCCCTGCATTAGTCAGATCTTTAAATAGCAATAACTAAAAAGTCTGGACATGTGGAGAAGTAGCCTCAAACAAATTAGGAATAAATTATAAGAGAGTTGGAAATTTAAAGAGACAGTACACAATTAACAGGTACAAAAATAATAGCCAGCAGCATGAGACACTGATTAACAGAAATGAAAATAATGAATGGTCATATGATAAATGCAAATCACAATGAAAAAAATTAAGATGGTTCAGTTTACTCAGAAGAATGCAGGAAGATGTTCAAGCATTTTGTTTAAAGATTGTCATTTAGAAATTTTTAGAATTTTAGGGGTGGCTGGGTGGCATGGCTCAGTCAGTTAAGAGCCTGACTTCAGCTCACGTCATGATCTCACGGTTTGGGAGTTCAAGCCCCACATTGGGCTCTGAGCTGAGAGCAAGGAGCCTGCTTGGGATTCTTTCTCTCCCTCTCTCTGTCCCTCCCCCACTTGCTCTCTATTCTCTCTCAAAATAAATAAAAATAAACCTAAAAAATTTTTGAGAATTCTAAGGAATCAGCTTCAGTTACTCAGACAACTCTATGAATGTGTAATAAATGGCTCTCCTTTTTTAGACAAATCAAGTACTATTTTAAGATGTTCAACAGACTGTGAAATCATTGAGAAGATCAATGTCATTTATTTTGAACTCCTGTGCCTAGCATAAGTAGCCAACATGTAGAAATTACTCAATAAATGTTTAGGAAACAAAATGCTTTTGAAAATAATGTGAGAACAGTCCTGGTCATAAGAGAAATTAAAGGTGGTAATTATCAAAATTCCTGATGCTGTGCTCAAAATACAACACTGAGTTACAAAATATGCAGCTTTCACAAATATAGGTGACCCTTGAATAACATGTGTTTGACTGGTGTGGGTTCACCAATACATGGATTTTGTAAAAATAAATATTTTAGACGGGTACCAGGCTGGCTCAGGCAGTAAAGCATGCTCTTGATCTCAGGGTTGTGAGTTTGAGTCCTACATTAAGTGTGGAGATCACTTAAAAATAAAAATCTTTAATAAATAAGTAGGACAATATTTTGGACATTTGTGTTAATTTGAAAAGACAGATGAGGGGCACCTCAGTGGCTCGGTCAGTTGAGCATCTGACTCTTGTTATCGGCTTGGGTCATGATCTCATGGTCATGGGATTGAGCCCTGTGTTGGGTTCCATGCTGGGTGGGGAGCCTGCCTGGGATTCTCTGCCCCTTCCCCGCTCGCTCTCTCAAAATAAATAACATCAACATTAATGACAACAACAAGATGAATGTAGCCTTGATATATCAAAAGAATTTAAGAAAAGTTAGGCATTACTATAAGAACAAAGAATGTAATATATACAACATACAAAATGTGTTAATGGACTGTGTTATTTGTGAAGCTTCCTATGAAGAGCAGGCTATTAGTAGTTAAGTTTTTGGGCAGTCAAAAGTTGTACACGAATTTTTAACTGTGTGGGGATTGGTGCCCCTAACCCCTACATTGTTCAAGGGTCAACTGTACCTCACACTTTTAATAAGTACTTTTAGAAAATGTTAAGAGAAAAAAAGTATTAAATAATCAGCTGTAGTCTTGGTATGTCAAGACACAGGGTGTGTTTCAAGTAATTCAAAGTTTTATCAAAATCTACTTATTAACCTTGAAAAGTGAGGATTTATGATTTATACTTGCAAATAAAGGTATAGACTAATTAAAAACCAAGAAGGAAATAAATTACTTGTGGAAAACCAAAGTCAATATATAAATACCCACAATAAAACTAGGTCAACGATCTGCCTTCTGACATCATTTGATATGAAGCAAGCAATTTAAAAATATTAATTTTCGGGGCGCCTGGGTGGCTCAGTCGGTTAAGCGGCCGACTTCGGTTCAGGTCATGATCTCGTGGTCTGTGAGTTCGAGCCCCGCGTCAGGCTCTGTGCTGACAGCTCAGAGCCTGGAGCCTGTTTCAGATTCTGTGTCTCCCTCTCGCTGACCCTCCCCTGTTCATGCTGTCTCTGTCTCAAAAATAAAATAAAAACGTTAAAAAAATAAAAAAAATAAAAAATAAAAAATATTAATTTTCTTCAGAACATGGTTATTTTCTAAGCAAATGTCTATAGTTGGGAAAGCAACAAAAATAGTATGCACGTGGTTTATAAACTCTGAGATGTATGCATTTGAAAGTAAAAAGTAAACATTAAAGATGAACAGAATCAAGAGAAATAATATTTAGATTATAATGAATCTTGGTAGCTGAAGCTATGGAGAGAGAAAAGCTCTCCATATTAAATGATTTGAGATCTACAATTTTAATATTTGCTTTAAAAGCCACTTGTGGGGGGAGGGGCTCCTGGGCAGCTTAGTCAGTTAAGTGTCTGACTCTTGGTTTCAAGTCAGGCCATGATCTCATGACTCATGAGTTCAAGCCCCGCATCAGGCTCTGTGCTGATATCGCAAAGCCTACATGGGATTCCCTCTCTCTGCCTCTCCCCTGCTTGCTTGTTCACTCCCTCTCTCAAAATAAATAAACAAACTTTTACACACATACACTCATGGGTTCCTTTCTGGCATTCAAGATGTTGAAGTGAGGATGTGGTGGGTCCTTCAGTGTGAAATTCTGGATTTCCCTAGGTCTTCTAGTAGGAGCCATGATCAACTGTGCTGACAACACAGGAACCAAAAAACCGTGTATCATCTCTGTGAAGGAGATCAAGCAACGACTGAACAGACTTTTCACTGCTGTTGTGGGTGACATGGTGATGGCCACAGTGAAGAAAGGCAAACCAGAGTTCAGAAAGAAGGTACAACCAGCACTGGTAATTTGTCAAGGAAGGTCATACCAGAGAAAAGATGGTGTGTTTTTCTATTTTGAAGATAACAGAAGGGTCACAGTAAACAATAAAGGTGAAATGATAGGTTCTGCTATCACAGGAGGAGCTGCCAAAGAGTGTGCAGACTTGTGGCCCAGGATTTCATCCAATGCTGGCAGTATTGCATGTTTCTTTGGTGTATTGTTTAAAAAAAAAAAAATTATTTGCCCCGTAACCCAAACCACTTATGAAGCCTATTTTTCCTTCTCATCTCTAGTTGTACTAATTAGGCTTACAATGTGGCAAGCACCATGCTAAGCACTTTATTTTTTATGCTAAGCACTTTATTTTTATTTTTCTAAATGTTTATTTAAAAATAATTTTTTTAAGTTTGTTTATTTTTGAGAGGGTGAGACAGAGCACAAGCGGGGGAGGGGCAGAGAGAGAAGGAGACACAGAATCTGAAGCAGGCTCCAGGCTCCGGTCAAGTGTTCAGCACAGAGCCCCACATGGGGCTTGAACCCACAAACTGTGAAATCATGACCTGAGACGAAGTCGGTCACTTAACCAACTGAGCCACCATACGCCCATATTTATTTTTGTGAGAGAGAGCGAGAGCGAGAGAGAGAGAGCGCGTGCACCCAAGTAGGGGAGGGGCAGAGGGAGAGGGAGACACAGAATGTGAAGCAGGCTCTAGGCTCTGAGCTGTTAGCACACAGCCAGATGCGGAACTTGAACCTACCAAAGGTGAGATCATGACCGGAGCCGAAGTTGGATGCTTAACCGACTGAACCACACAGGTGTCCCACGTGCTAATAAGCACTTTAAATGCATAATTTAATTTAATCCTCATAACTAGATGCTACTATACCTGAATTTTAAAGACTGGGGGGGAAATCTTAAAGACGTTAAATAACTTGTCCAAGGTTATGCAGCTAAAACTGTAAAAATTAGGTTGAGATTTGAACCCAGGTCTGATTTAAAATGTTTTTGTTTTTAAAAACCACAACTATATTGCAATGTATATCCTTTATCAATGGGTGATCCAGACCAGTTAACTAGTTTCCTTGGATATTAGTTTCTTTCCTTTTTAAAGATTTAATTAATTAAGCAGGCTTCATACCTAGTGTGGAGCCCAATATGGGGCTTGAACTCAGAACCTTGGGATCAAGACTTGAGATCAATAGTCAGATACCCAACCAACTGAGCCACCTAGGCCTCCCTAAAAGATTTTACGTAGTCTCTACACCCAATGTGGGGTCCAAACTCACAACCACAACTCTAAGTCACACATTCCACTGACTGAGCCAGCCAAGTGTTCCACTGACTTAAAAAAACATCTTCTGAGACTGTGAGAACACAGATACTTTCATTTGGTGGCAAAGTAAACGGGTAAACCCTTTTTTAGCATACAACTGACAAGCTCAAAGATTTACAATAGGGCTATTATATTTAATGTAAGCACAATCTAACACTAGGAAGTCTGGTTATATAACAGAAATAATAGTAGTTATCCTCTTTATTAAAACTAATGCTTACTGAGTGCTTATTATAAACTAAGCACTATTCTAAGCTCTTATGTACATTAACCAATGTAAATTCCCACAATCACCTTTTAGGGGCAGATAGGACTATTATTCCCATTTGACAGATGAAGATGTTAGTAATAATAAAATAGGACTTTATGAATATCATTTACAACAAGCAACTGTATACACAAAATCCATTTCTATATTCTAGTTGACACAGGTTAATATTGATACATGCATGACAGACTTTCATTCCCATGTCCATTTGCAGGATATTGTATTTTTGTATTACATTTATGCAGTAACACCTCATTTCAGACTCAACAATTCTTGGTAAAAATTGTCATGTCTTGTGAGAATAATTTTTTTACAGCTTTTGGTGATTAGGGGGTACATGTGTAGATGGTTTGAGTAGATGGTTTTTGTTGGGGGGTAGTAGCTAAGTGCTACATTATTATTTTTAAACTAAGGTGAATGAGACAATACCCTTCAAGTGTAATTTGCTGATTCTTTTACAAGCTAAGACAATGTTATTTCTTCGCCCTGAATGTCAGTGTCCTATCATTTAAAAACTCTTCACTGGTTCTAAAAGTTACAGGCAGGGGGCACCTGGCTGGCTCAGCCAGTAGAGGATTTGACTCTTGATTTTAGGATGGCGAGTTTGATCAAACCCCATGTCGGGTGTAAAGATTACTTAAAAAGAAAAAAGTGATAGGAACTCTCTTACTATAAGCCACCACCACTAAAATCTAAATTACTTATATTCTTGGGAAAAAACACAACAAAATATGTAGAAAGAAATAATCACATATTTCAACTGCTATTTGAGCACAAAGCAGAAGAATTACGGCAGTTCCCTCAGCCTCTTTGAGAACTGTCCTTTAACATTTGGCAGATCATTCTTTTAAAAAGTGAGGTAGGGGCACCTGGGTAGCTCAGTCGGTTAAGCATCAGACTTTGCCTTGGGTCATGATCTCATGGTTTGTGAGTTTGAGCCCCTCATCAGGCTCTGTGCTGACAGCTCAGAGCCTGGAACCCGCTTCATATTCTGTGTCTCCCTCTCTCTGCCTCACCCCCGTTTGTGTGCTCTGTTTCTCAAAAATGAATAAACGTTTAAAAAAAGAATTTTTTTTTTAAATAAAAAAAAGAAGTGAGGTAAAATTCAGGACGCCTGGGTGGTTCTGTCAGTTAAGCATCTAACTCTTGATCTTGGTTCCAGTCAATCTCATGGTTCATGAGTTTGAGCCTCGTGTTAGGCTCTGTGCCAACAGCACAGGGCCTGCTTGGGATTCTCTCTCTCCCTCTCTGCCCCTCACCCACTTGCTCTCAAAAATAAATACATACAAGTTTTTAAAAAGTAAGGTAAAAGTCACATAATATAAAATCAAGTACTTTAAAGTGAATAATTCACTATGTTGTGCAACTAACACCTCTAATTCAAAACATTGCCATAATTTCAGAGTAAAACTTCTTATCCATTAAGTAGTTTCTCCCATTTCCTCTTTCCCCCCATGTCTCTGGAAGCCCATCAATGTGCATTCTGTCTGTATGTATTTGTTTATTCTGGATATTTCACACAAATGTAATCACATAATGTGACCTTTTGTGTCTAAGGCTTCCTTCACTTAACACAGTATTTTGGAGGTTCATCTATGTTGTGACAGGTTATTCTTTTTATAAAATATTCCTTAACTTCATATATACTGTTCATAAATATAATATATAATAAACATTAAAAAAATAATCATATGTCCTTTGTAAATTATACCATAGTATACCATTATAGAGGTATACCATTCTAAAAGAGGTTGAGATACCACATAGCAACACTGATGCCAGGCCAACCTGACAACAGCTGTCTTTTCTTTACTTCATCACCATGGGTTTAGGACAAAAGAACTACTCTGAAGGCAAAGTACCATTTCAGTACTCACTGTAGTGGTAAATGAAAGCCTAAAAGCAGGCACTGTTACTTAAAGATTTACTCAAATAATCTGAATGCTAAATAAAACTAAAGATAATAAAGTTCATAAAAAATTTCAAATTTCTTTTATGAAATCAAGAAAAGTTACTCTTTGCTTAAGGTGACAGCACAAACCCAAACTTCACCATCTCTGGCCCAAAACATGATTAAGAAATATGTTACAACACATACCACCCAAGCAAAAATGTAACAGCTTCAACCAAAAACAGAGGAAAAGGTCAGTGAAAGAACTTTCCAAGAAATTGCAGGCCTTGGGCAACTCTCCATGTAGCTCCCAACTTGGTTCTCTAGACAGAAGATGGGGGTGGGGGTGGCAGTTGAGTGAGAAAACTCCAAAAAATTTTAGCAATAACTCTCCAACCAGAGAGGTTGGAAAGATATAACAAGTCATATTGAAGGTAATTCCAGAAGAAATTTTCCTAAATGTAAAAACCCCTTTTCCTTCTACCTCCCCTTCCATCTTAACAGAGAAAGGAAAAGAGTAGAATTCACCATCCTGAAGACTCTTGCAGAAAGGAGGAAGGAAAGAACAAGAAGAATCCTAATTATCCACATCTAATTATCTCTAAATAGACATTTGGCTAACATGTAGATAAAAAAGAAAAAAAAAGATCTTTCAAAGGAGTAAGGGTAGGAAAAATGTATTACCAAGGATGGCTGTAAACTCTCAAGTGTCCCAAAGTGGCATCACATACCCAAATACTCTGTTGGTTCAGGGAAATGGAAGTAGTTTCTACAAGGAGAAGGTAGTAAATAGGCTTGGAGCGGGGGTGGGGATAGGGGTGGGGAAGAGAGCAGATTCTGCATAGGCAAAAAAGCTCTAGGTGTCCACCCTGGGTTTGAACACTAAAGCCTGAAATGTGTCAATGGAATCTACCTCACACAATAGCACAGCACATTCAACCAAGATATAATAGAGAGCACAGCCTATGTCTGGAATAAGGCTGGATACAGCAAATCCATATACCTTTCCAATAAACAATCCTCAAAGCAGAGCTCACAGGAGAAGAAAAAGAAACAGATTTTAAAAGGCAAAGACAGATTCAAAGACAATTCTTGTTTGGATGTCTCAGCACAAAAATAATTTTGTAACCGAACTGACAACTAAGGAGAAGAAAAAACAAAAACAAACTAGACATGACATCTCTGTATTTGGGTGGAATGTACCATGAAAAACAGAGATGAAAAATCTATTCTCAGAACTGAGTGATGTTGATGTGTCGATACAGGTTCACTGCTTGTAACTAATGTACCCCTCTGGTGAGGAATATTGACAGGGAGGGAGTGAACATGTGAGAGCAGAAGATCCAAAAACTACTCTAAAAAATTAATGTCTATTAAAAAAAAAAAATTTAAAAACCTGCTGTGGAAGCGCTTGGTTGGCTCAGTCAGTTCAGCGTCCGATCTCACACTATGTGGGTTTGAGGCCTGCATCAACTCTGTGCTGACAGTGTGGGGCCTGCTTGGGATTCTCTGTCTCCTTTTCTCTCTCTGCCCTGCCTGCTCTTTCTCTCAAAAATAAATAAACTTAACAACAACAACAAAAAACCTGTTCTGAAAGAATCTCTCTGCTAACATTCTGAGTTGTAAGAGAGAACCTCATCAGCAAAAAGCCAATAAAATTAAGAACTCAAAGTTGAGATGAAAAGCAAGATTAGAGCTAATAAAGCACACTGAAACATAAAATAACATTATTACAGAATAAATGAATTATAAATAGTAAAGAAAAATACAACATAACTAAAAACCAAGGTACTGCCAAAGAGATAATCATAGGGATACAAGAGGAAAGAGAACAAGACTTAAGATAATTACGAAGATAAAAGATATGCAAGACAAAGGCAATCCAACGTAAGGAAACCTGGTTTCCCTAAAATAGAGAATCCTATTAATCAGAGGGGAGCCTGGATGGCTCAGTTAGTTAAGTGTCTGACTCATCATTTCAGCTCAGGTCACAATCTCAGGGTTCGAGAGTTTGAGTCCTGGTCAGGCTCTGTGCTGACAGCAAGGAGCCTGCTTCTCTTCCTGGCCTGCTCCCTCTTAAAAGAAATAAACTTTAAAAAAAATTAAAAAAAAAAAATTAGACATAATGGAAGATTATTTCTCCCCTAACTGAAAGAAAAACCAAATCTCCAGGACAAAAGGACATAAAGATTAAAAAAAAAAAAAAAATGCTGATATTAAACAATAGATTCCAAGACATAATTTGGTTAAGGTAATGATATGGAAGAATAAAGAAACAATTCTTTCAATAGCCTGTAAAAAAAACATCAGGGCAAAAAAATTAGGCTGAATTTAGATTTACCAATACACAATGCTGGAAAACAGTGGAGCAAAACTAAAAATGGAGAGAGGAAAAACTGTGACCTAACAATGAATTTCTCATTAAAGTAATGGCGATTGGCAGAGATTCTCAAATGTGAGAAATTTTTAAAAACTTACACATCTTTTGATAAAAACTATTTGATGATAAAATGCAGTCAATCAGGAAATGAAAAGGCAAAGCCCCAGTAAAAAGACCTAGTGGTTGGCATTGAACCATTAAAATATAGAACATTAAACAATCATACAGAATATGGCTACAGAAGGTAAATGTAGTTATTTTTACACTTTTAAAATTTAAAACGCGTAACTGTGTAAATTGACCTGTTTTCTAAATGGAATCAGTATATATTAAGATAAGTTAATCAAGAAACAGGTGTAAATACATTAAAGAAATAAATGGAATGAACAAAAGAAATAACAAACCCAAGAAGGAAGGGGTAAGGGGAGGATGTATAAGTGATCATTTTCTCAGCTTTTATAGGTGAGAGGTTGGCAGATATTATCTAAAACTGTTAAAAGAGATAGATGAATAAGAATAGTATATAAAATAGAAGGGCAACAATAGTCAAAAAGAAAAAAATCCACACATAAAAAGGACAAGAAAAGAATAAGAATTATGGTAAAGCACAGAAGAAAACAAAGGAAACACGAAATACACTCCTACTAGACAAATGCTGACGAAAAGAAAACTAGAGTTTCAATATTAATCAATGAACAAGGCTTATTAACTCTCGGCAGAAAATGTTAAAACGGGGGGCCCTTTATAATGGGAAAGGGTTCATATTCACAATGACAAAACTATATTAAGTGTTTATGTCCAAAATTATTACTGCAACAAACAGTAAAGCACAAACTATAGGAAACAGAAACACAATAGAAATAGTGGATTTTAATTCTTTCATCAATCCATGGATAAACAAAGTAGACAAAATATATGTAAGGAAAAATATAGAAAGATGATTAAACTGAACTAAGGAGTGAATGTTGTTTGCTGTAACTTTTTTTTTTAATTTTTTTTTTTTAACGTTTATTTATTTTTTTGAGACAGAGAGAGACAGAGCATGAACAGGGGAGGGCCAGAGAGAGGGAGACACAGAATCTGAAACAGGCTCCAGGCTCTGAGCTGTCAGCACAGAGCCTGACGCGGGGCTTGAACTCACGGACCGTGAGATCATGACCTGAGCCGAAGTCAGCCGCTTAACCGACTGAGCCACCCAGGCGCCCCGCTGTAACTTTTTAAAAAATACTGATTTATTTTGAGAGGGAGGGATAGAGAGAGAGGAGAACAGGGGGAGAGGCAGAGAAAAGAGAATTCCAAGCAGGCTCAATGCTGTCAGCACAGAGCTGGGCGCAGGGCTCAATCTCATGAACTGTAAGATCATGACCTGAGCCGAAATCAAGAGTTGTCCCCTTAACTGGCTGAGCCACCCAGGTGCCCCAATATCTTACTGAGAACACCTCTTTAACGTGCCCATATAGATTATAAAAATGGTATATATCAGACTGCAAAGCAAAACTTTAAATTCTAAAAACTGTAAATAGAATACCTTTATCAGATTACAATGCTATAAAAACTAGAGCTTATTTACAGAAATAAAAGCAACCGTCCTTCAATCACAATGAATTCAAAAATTCCCTCAAAACTACTCTTTGCTTAAAGACCACGTGAAGACAAATTTCAGATTACATAGAAAATAAAAAGAAAATATTACATATATAGCCAAAATCTGTGTTAAAACCTCTACATAATTAAAGAGTGAATGAGAGTGGGGGGATGGGTGAAATAGGTGATAGGGATTAAGGAGTGTACCTGTCTTGATGAGCACTGGGTGATGTATAGAATTGTTAAATCACTCCATTGTACACCTGAAACTAATATTACACTGTATGTTAACTATACTGGAATTAGAATTAAAGAGAGTGAATGAAACAAGTACCCATCTCAAAAAGTTTGTAAAAGAACAATAAAATAACCCCCCACCCAAAAAATATAAAGAGATGAAATTAGAAATAAATAGGAAAATGGTAGATCTGGCAAATAAACCCAAGGAGCTGATTCTTTGGGGACAGGAAAAAATAATATGAAAAGTAAACCACTGCCTAAATAAGACATTTTTAAATGTCAAAATACTGACATTCTGGTGTGTTATAAATAATCAAAAAATTGGTGTATTTTTGTTATATGTACACGATTTCAAAAGATCAGCCATCAGGTGAAATAACCTCAAGGGCACCTGGGTGGAGAGGACTGAAGTTAAAGGAAGCAGAAAGCAAAATGATGATGTACAGGGCATATATTTTTATACACTAAAAACCTGAGGGGCACCTGGGTGGCTCACTTGGTTGGGATTTCGATATCAACTTAGGTCATAATCTCGTAGTTCATAAGTTTGAGCCTTGCACTGGGCTCTGCACTGACAGCTCAGAGCCTAGAGCCTGCTTCGGATTCTGTGTTTCCCTTTCTCTTTGCCCCTCCCCTGCTCTCTCTCTGTCTCAAACTAAATAAGTAACCATTTTGGGGGCGCCTAGGTGGCTCAGTCAGTTAAGCTTCCCACTTCTGCTCAGGTCATGATCTCAGGGTTTGTGAGTTCAAGCCCCCCACCGTGCTCTGTGCTGACAGCTCACAGCCTGGAGCCTGCTTCGGATTCTGTGTTTCCCTCTCTCTCTACCCCTCCCCTGCTCTTTCTCTCAACAATAATAAACGTTAAAAAAATATGAAGTTAGGTAATGCTTAATACAATTTTATATTAAAATATATTAAGAATTTTGTGAATTCTGACCACATATAAATACTGAAACACTCATTCATTTTGCTCTTATATGCTAACTACAATTGTTGGCTAGTGTGATCAATCAAAAGGAGAATTACAAAGAAACAAAATAATAAAGATGCTGCAAGTACTTAAACCCTGAGACAGCAAAATTCTATCATGTAAAAATCTGAATATCTAGCTGAATTGGTCAATTTTTCTAGGAAAATGGAAGTTGCCAAAATGAAGCTCAGGAGACAGAAAAATTAGACTAATTAATCAACAGAAAAAAATGAGAAAATGCTACCCCATTTCTTGAAAGACACTGGGAAATAGGTGGCTGCTGCTCTTTGAGCTTCACAATGTCACCCAAGGACAAAAAGAAAGATGGCAGAAAGTTGGCCAAAAAAGACAAAGTTGGCCAATGAACGAATCGGGCCCAAAAAGAAGTGGCCCAAAGGCCAAATTTGGGACAAGCTCAATAGATAACCTGGTTTTGTTCGACAAAGCAACATATGACACTCTGTAAGGAAGTTCCCAACCATAAGGTTTTAACTCCAGCTGTTGTCTCAGACTGAAGATTTGAGTTTTCTTGGCCAGGAAAGCCCTTTAGGAGCTGGTTAGTAAAGAACTTACTAACTGGTTTCAAATCACAGAGCTCAAGTAATTTACACCAGAAGCACCAAGGGTGGAGATGTCTCAGCTGCTGGTGAACATGCATGTAGAGATCTCACCAAATGAACATTTTGGAAAATAAAAATTTATTAAATTAAAAAGAGAGAGAGATTGGAAAACAGTATCATCAAATGACAGTAGTAGTTTGATTCTATTAAAACTGTTTCAGAGTTCAGAGAAAGAATAAAAGGTTCCAGATTGTTTTTATACCATTAGTGCATTCTTTATTCTAAATCTGAAAACAAGGATAAAAATAAAACTAGAAAAAAATTTTATCACCAAAAAAAAATCCTAAACAGACCATCAGCAAACAGAATTTAATAGTTCATTAATATTCTCATATATATGAGAATCACCCCTGGAATGCAAAGCTAGCTCAGTATGAGATAATTTATTTGTATTATATACAATATTGAACAGACTGAAAGGAGAAAAACTATACATTTAGGTCAATAAACCCTGAAAAATTATCTGGTAAAGTTCAATTTCCATTCCTGCTTCTTCTTTTTTTTACTTTTTGTTTTTAAGTAGGCTTCATGCCCAGTGGGGAGCCCAATGTGAGGCCTGAACTAACAACCCAGAACTGAGATCAAGAGTCAGACGCTTAACCTACTGAGCCACCCAGGTGCCCCTCTTTACTTTTTTTTTTTTCATCTAAGTTCCATGCCCAATGTGGGGCTTGAACTTATAACCCCAAGATCAATAGTCGCATGCTCTACAATAAAAGGCTAATCATCATGTTAATTAGTACATTTCACACCTAGAAGCACTTTTTTTCCTTTTTCCAAGAAGCATTTTCAATGCATGTATGAACATAGCATGCATGTAAAGTATTATTATATTCCCTATTTATTCTACAAGTATCAATTAAATTAGAAAAGAGAAAGAAGGCAAAATATCATTTATAGTTATGTTTCTAAGATTAGAAAACCCAAGAATATCATATGAAAAAAAATATTACAAATAAAGGAATGCAGTCAAGTGGCAGGTTGCAAAATTAATACCGAAAGTTAATAGCTTTCATATACACAACAACCGGAAAATAAAATGTGAAGGGGGGAAGGAAAAAAAAAACCTCTAAAAGATTAAATATGTAGGTACAAACAAACAACCCAAACCAAAATTTAACATGCATACAACCTATTCAAATCTGAGCAGGTATGTAAAATTAACTTCAGCAAGCAGGATATCACATACTCTCGGCCAAGAAGAGTCAGTATTATAAAAGGGATATTCCCCAAACTAATTTATTAATTCAGTGAAGTACTACTTAAAAAACATCATGAGAACTTTGGAGAAACTGAACAAAGCTGTAGTAAAGTTCATTTGGAAAAACAAACATATAAGAAAAGCCAGAGAAATTCTTCTGTGCAAGATGATGTTTACAATGAGGGGCAGAAATAAAACGGGGGCAGAGAATAGCCTGGGTGCTCAGTCCCTTGAGTGTCTGATTTCAGCTCAGTTTATGATCTCACGGTTTGTGGGTTAGAGCCTATAAGGGATCACCGCTGTCAGCACAGAGCCTGCTTTGGATCCTCTGCACCCCCCTTTCCTGCTCATGTTCTCTCTCATAAACAGGTAAACATTAAAAAAAAATTTTTTAGGGGCGCCTGGGTGGCGCAGTCAGTTGGGTGTCCGACTTCAGCCAGGTCACGATCTCACGGTCCATGAGTTCGAGCCCCGCGTCGGGCTCTGGGCTGATGGCTCGGAGCCTGGAGCCTGTTTCCGATTCTGTGTCTCCCTCTCTCTCTGCCCCTCCCCCGTTCATGCTCTGTCTCTCTCTGTCCCAAAAATAAATAAACGTTGAAAAAAAAAAATTAAAAAAAAATTTTTTTTTAAACATACTCTGAAGCTTTAATAGTTAAGAGTTTAGTACTATAGAAGAAAACAAAACAGTCAGACTGAGTAATAAAAGACAACTGCCAAAATGGACCCACAAAAAAAGGAACTCTGGTTTAGGACAGTTTCTCAACCTCAGTACTACTGATAAAGGAAAATGTCTCCTGGAGGGCAAAACTGCCCCTGCATGAGAACCACTGGTTTATGAATAATGGTGGTATTTCAAACTGGGGGTTGGGATAACAGATTTCACTGTTAAATTGTTAAATCATACTGGAATAATTGGCAATTGGTCTGTAAAAGCATTTAGCTAAATCCACTTATGATTTTAAATGATTATTTATTTAAAATTATTTTTAATTGTGTTAAGTCATATATGTATATTTTGTCTTGGTAAAATTAAACATTACAGATCTCTATTATAATCATCCCTTTCTCTTACTCCTCAGAGATAAGTGCTTTAATTTTAAGTTGATATATAGCTTTCTCAAAGCTTTTGTTATGTATTAAAAAAATATGTAATACACACTTGTGGAAAACATAATTTTTTAGAAATTTATTTGAGAGAGCAAGCGTGAGTGGGGGAGGGACAGAGAGAATCCCAAGCAGGTTCTATACCTGCCAATGGGAGCCCGATGGGGGCTCAAACCCATGAACCGTGAGAACAGACCTGAGCTGAAATCGAGCTGGATGCTCAACCGACTGAGCCACCAGGTGCCCCAAAATATAATTTGATTGTGGGGAGGACGGCGGGAGGCTTCAGAGGAAAGCATGTGTGAACTTTTTTTTAAGTTTATTTATTTCGAGGGGAGCCTGGGTGGCTCAGTCGGTTGAGCATCCGACTTCGGTTCAGGTCATGATCTTGCAGTTTGCTTAGGTTTCTGTGTTTCCCTCTCTTTGCCCCTGCCCTGCACATGCTCTATCTCTCAAAAATAAATGTTAAAAAAAAATTAAAGTTTATTTATTTTGATGGGGGGGGAGAGGCAGAGAGCGAGAAAGAAAGAGAATCTCAAGCAGGCTCCACCCTGTCAGCGTGCAGCCCGACCTTGGGCTAGATCTCGACTTTGGGCTTGACTTCGAGAACTGTGAGATCATGACCTAAGATAAAATCAAGAGTCTGACGCTTAACTGACTGAGCTACCTAGGTGCCCTATAATATATAACCTAAAATACAAGAGGATTTTATAAATAGAATAAGCAAAACCCAGAAGTCATAAAAGATCAATGGATTAGAATTTACAAAAATTTTAAAACTCTGATACAGCAAAAATGATCATATAGTTAAAAAATAGATAAAAAACTGGAAAAAATAATTTTTGTTACAGATAAGGGCTATTTTCTTATAAAAAAGAGTTGATATAAATTATTAAGAAATGTTGAGTAACAATGGAACTGCAAATTAAGAAAAAAATAATTACAAGTGCCAGCAATCACTCAACTCACTTAAAGAAATGTAAATAACCACATGTGAAGTAACCAGTTGAGCTGAAGCTGACCCTAAAAAACGTAAATAAAAAATGAGACACCATTTTGTATTTATTATATTGTTAAGAAATGTGATGATATCCCAGAGTTAGTGAGGGTGTGAAGGAAATGATCAATCCAACAGTTTTTGGATGTTTTCAATGATCCAACTTTCTGATAAATGATTGGCACATTTCTTTGACCTTGGAATTCTAGCCCTAACAATTTATCACATGAACATAGTACTCAACAAAAGCTTGATAGCAATATAATGAAGATTTAATGGGAAAACACTGCAAACAACCAAAATGTCTATCAAATGCATGCAGGTTAAATAAAATTTGGCATATCCATACAAAGGGAATACCGTGTAGTCAATGCAGAGAATAAGGTAGATTTGACTGTGACCTTCTCAAAGAGTTTCAAGATGCATTTTGTTAAGAAAAATCCGAATAATGTAAATAGCATAAACACCCCTGTGTTTATTTAAAAAATTACAGAAGTAAAGTAACCCAGGGGCACCTGGGTCAGTTGAACATCTGACTCTTGATCTTGGCTCAGGTCATGATTTCACGGTTCATGGGATCAGGCCCCACGTTGGGCTCTGCACTGTTGGTGCGGACCCTGCTTAGGATTCCCCCTCTCCCTCTCCCTTTCTGCCCCCCCCCCCCCCGCGCATGCACTCTCTCTCTCTCAAAATAAATAAATAAACTTTAAAAAAAAAAAAAAAAGTTCGGGCGCCTGGGTGGCTCAGTTGGTTGGGCATCCTACTTTGGCTCAGGTCATGATCTGGCAGTTTGTGAGCCCACATCGGGCTCTGTGCAGACAGCTTGGAGCCTGGAGCCTGTTTCAGATTCTGTTGTCTCCCTCTCTCTCTGCTTCTCTTCCACTCACACTCTGTCTCTCTCCCTCTCTCAAAAATAAACAAACATTAAAAAAATTAAAAAAAAAAAAAAAAAAAAGAAAAAGTAAAGTACCCTGGCTATTTAATTCTCACTAACCAACTCTGGAATCAATAGGTCCAGTCATATTTTTGGATGAACCCCTCTCTATCTGAATTCTTGCTACTGAGGAACCAAAAAAGCTCCAACATCAAAGGGATACTAGTATTACATATATAAAAACAGGAATATATATGATGCATACGCATGCATTTTTTTTTTTCCTGGAAGAACCCACAACAAAGTGTTAGACTTTCACTTTTTGGTGCCTCTCTGCATTATTTGAATTTCCTAACTCTACACATTTTTGAAAAGCCCAGATTTCTGAATTCTTAAAATTTTAAATTTTTGCACATTATTTTAAAACAACTGTCAACAGTTGTCAACAGAACACGGCATAGGGAGATAAATACCTTATTTTTAAACTTTGTACCTTTATGTAAGTAAATGCCAATTAATAATTGCTGTTATTTTAAAAAATAAACATTGTGAGAAGGGCAAAAAGGGGGGGGGGGCGCGATACAAAAAGAAACATCAAGTCCAATTCTTCAAATAGTAAAATCTCAGAAAATTAGATATTCTATGACCCCTAGGATTTCTCACTAGAGAAGGAAAGAAATATTTAGCAAGTGAACATAAAGTTGATGACTAAATATAAAAGATTATAAAAACTGCAGAAATATTTCCTAAATGTTTATTTTTCACACCATGAAGTTACATAGTACTCACCCAGCTTGGAAAATCAGACCAAGTTGGAACTCGCTGACAGAGGTCCCGGAGAATACGTATGATAATCACACAGGACTGCAGACCATTAGCTCTAGCCTTAAGAGCAACACAAAAACCAGGTGAATTAATCTTAGAAATATTGAAAATATCCCTTGATGAAAAAAAGTTAAAATACCACTGTTCAATGGAAGCTCAGGTAAAAATAAAACAAAAATAATCACACTTAAAATTGGATTCAATGAGCTGCCATTTACAGCAGTATTTTATGCCAGGGTTAGTATTTAAGAGCTGGTATTTTAGGTCAAAGTAAACAGATTATACAAGAATAATATTTCTTGATCCCCTGTGAACCTTGACCTGTGTCATTTAAAACAGTAAACTTAAAAAAAATCTGCCTACATTAGAAATAAAAGAAAAAGTAAAGAGCTAAAAAGTTTGTCTAGGGACTGAAAGGTTAAGGAAATCTGTTTGGTTTCCCTTCTGTGCCTTTGCATGACTGCAAAGTCACTAAACCAAACAGTTTCTTCCTCACCTTTCACTCCCTACACTTATTAACTTAGAGAAAGAGGGGGAAAAAATCTTAAAACTATACACAAAGCTTTAAACACATATTCCATTATTTAAAGCAAAAGTTAATCTGCAGCCTTATGGAATATAATATATATACACAAACATGTGATGTTCCTAAACAAGTAAACTTTAAATATAGCTACTAAAAATGAAAATAAAAAAACCCAAACTACAAAACACCCCCAAAACCTAAGGTTATTGTCAAATTAATAGTAACTGCAATATGCA
Source organism: Felis catus (assembly GCF_018350175.1). Classification (NCBI taxonomy): domain Eukaryota; kingdom Metazoa; phylum Chordata; class Mammalia; order Carnivora; family Felidae; genus Felis; species Felis catus. The sequence continues at coordinate 213,222,133 of NC_058368.1, read as the reverse complement.
GATCTTCATACCCAGCTATGTTAACATATTTTCTGAGATTTAATTTAAAATAGTATTGCTTGGGCAATCTTTTGAAATGTTTAAGCACAGTTAAACATGTTGTACTGAACTACTCTCTCATAAGGCTACAAGAAAAAAGTAAAATGATGTTCCGAACCTGGAACCACTTAGCGTGGCGTAGAGCAGCCAGAGCGTCAAGGCATTTTTGCCTGTCCAAGACGTCCGGTGGGTCTTTCACCATACCCGAGGTTACATCTAAAATGGATTGAATTGGCAAAATGCAGTGAGGAATGGGTGTTTGACCAGGTGAGCAAGACACTTCCTTATAGTAGCATCAGTGTCACATGAGCCATTTGAGAGTTTACCGGCACATTAATGTACCCAGAGAATTATTTTCAACAAATTTACATAATCCAATGTGAAGATCAAAAGGAGAATTTAAACTCTTATAATAAATAGTTTCTCCAAATATAAACCCTACCCACCAAAATAAAAAGGGAGGATTACTGGACACAGCGCACCAGCACAAAGACAAGACAAGAGGGAACACAAAAATCCACCTTAATAAATGAAGAGTGTATGATAAACTATGAAGTTTGTTCAATATTCTAAATGGTCATGTCATTCTGGGGCTCATATAGCAAAGAACTAATAATAAAGATGGATTTATCAATATAGTAATAATCAGAGAAAAATGAAGAGTCAAAGATAAGCATTTCTAAGAGATCAATACTTTCTCTCCTGCAAGGAAAATTTTAGCTTCAAGGGAATATGAAATGCTCTTTTAAAAGGTTACCATAAAATATTCCAAAGAATAAATGTAGAGGAACAATGGGTAAAGTGGAAAAGGGCGATAGGAACCAGCATGATTAAACAGAATACGTACAGAAAGGAAGAGATGCAGTAAAGTAAGCAGAATGCTTTGATGATAAACAATACGTATGGTCTAAAATTGTAATAACTGATTTTAATTAGATTATTGTATTAAAACATAAATGAGCTATCTAAAAACTTGAGGAGAAAACTAGAGACAAGAAGGTAATTTTATATTCATGATAGCTGAAGGGCCAGCTATGTATCCATCTATACATATCTGTAAAGTGTGTATAAAAATAACAGCTTATCTGCTAATCAAACTAGCCAAAATAGCAACTAAGTCAATCTAATTCATAGCTCTTGGGTAGTTTTAATAGTATAAATATTTTCTAAATACAGTATAATCATATACCAGGAAAGTAGTCTCTGGAATTTAACAGTCTTCTGGCTAAGTGCATCAGATGTATGCAGTACTTAAGATATAATTTAGGGGCACGTGGGTGGCTCAGTTGGTTGAGCGTCTGACTTCGGCTCAGGTCATGATCTTGGGGTTCATGGGTTTGAGCCCCGCATTGGGCTCTGTGCCAACAGCTCAAAGCCTGAAGCCTGCTTTGGATTCTGTGTCTCCCTTGTCACTGCCCCTCCCCCGCTCACACTCTGTCTCTGTCTCTCTCTCTCAAAAAATAAACGATAAAAAAAATTTTTTTTTAAGATATAATTTAATAAATCATTGAAGGTACCAAAGGAGTAGGAGGGTCAAAAGAAATATATGATAAAAGAAGTTAAAGTTGGTTTTAAGAGTACAGGGCCACTTTAGGTAAGTTATTTAATTGTATATTTTGTATGAGCATTCAGTTATCTTAAAAGACACTTGTCCTGGGTTGCCTGGGTGGCTAAGTCGGTTAAGCATCCAACTCTCGATTTCAGCTCAGGTCATGATCTCATGGCTTGATTTGTGTCGGGCTCTGCACTGACAACATGCAGTCTGTTTGGGATTCTCTCTGCCCTTCCCCCACTCTCTCCCTCATAAATAAACATAAAAAAAAAAGACACTTGCTCTTATTCTGAATAGGTAACACATAAAAAACCTTATTTTAGAAATGGTATTGAAGTCTCTCCACTGCATGGGCTTTCTGTTCTTAATTCTTGCTCTTCAAATAATCAGATGATACAGATTTTTTTAGAAGACATGTTAGAAGGGCGATTTACAGATAATCCAAGAACACTACGTCACACTACGCCACATTCTGAGAATTAACACTAAAAGAGGAATCTGAGTGCTAAAAAGAAACTGTCAAGACAAAATATTAGTGTTAAAAAAAAAAACAGTGAACGGGGTGGGGCGCCTGGGTGGCTCAGTTGGTTAAACGTCTTAGACTTTGGCTTAGATCATGATCTCGTAGTTAGTGAGTTCGAGCCCTGTGTCGGGCTCTGTGCTGACAGCTGAGAGTCTGTAGCCTGCTTTGGATTCTGTGTTTCCTCTCTCTGCCCCTCCCCTACGTGCACTCAGTCTCTCTCTCAAAAATAAGCAAACATTAAAAAATGTTTTAATATTTTAAAAAAACAGTAAATAATCCTAAAACCTGTAAGACCTACTACTAACGTCAGAAACATACTGACCATTAGAAATGGGGCTATTCTGAGATAAGGAAAAGGGACACAGGAAAGCACAGCTAACTAAAGAAAAAGAAAGAAAAAAGAAACAAGAAACCACTCCTCAAAGCAAGATTACAGAACTGCTGAAGGATCCTCTTTCCATGTCCCCTTATTTACATTATTTGTTAAAGCTAGAATGCAAATAGGTGACAATGTGCAATCTCTTTCTAAAAAGTTTCTGAATTTCTAAATGTTATTTTTACAATGTTATAATTTCCTCCAAAATGTAAGAAAATTTCTCTTTTAGCACACATTCATAACTTTGAAAATTTTAATGACAATTTCAAAGATGCCAAGACACCTATTGCAATTTAAAAACAAATTAAGAGCTGTAAGTAGGAAGTTTCTGTTAAATTTAGAGTGTGGATTTTTGCACCCATTTTATATTTCAAGTGGATTAACCCCTTAGGTATACTGTACTAAAAACAAAACAAAACAAAAATCATACTTGTTGCTTAATACCCAGTTAACAAAAACTCAGTTAATTTAAAAAAAAAAAAAGGCAAATTCTTACCCTACATAAATGTATTTCATAAATTTTAAGGGGTTAATCACCAGTTAGAAGACATGCTGTGTCCACACTACTTTATGATTAAAAGTTAATGGGAATGTATTAATTTAAATTAACATGGTTATATAAAATATATAATCCACCCACAACCATTTAAAAACTAGTGTGAACACTGCTCAATTCTAAATTAGACAAAGACAAAACAAACAAAACAGCCACACAAAGGACACTAAATGCCAGACTCTGCATCCAAAAATCCCTCCTTAATCAAATGGCAGGTGTGACACTGAGCTTTTGAAAACCTTGGTCAAAAATCCTTCCGATGTCTTGGCAGCAACCCCTGACAGGAATCAATCCCCTCTGCTAGAAGGCTTTGGACCGGGCCTGATAAGCTACAGGTGGAAAAAAACACACACAATACTTGTCTTGCTGCAGAAAAGACTCTGTAGCAAGGGTTAGAGCATTTCGAACATTTCAAGCTTCAAGTCAATTAACTGTTAACTTAATGTTTAACTGCCAAACACAGTACCATAAAATAGATCTGTCATGCGTTTAACAGTTATTTGGGCAATTTAATAATTTCTTTTAAGTAATTTAAAGATAATTTTTGGTATTAACCAGGACCGTTAAAGAGGCTACCACACTGCGCAAGTCTTGAGATTTATAATTGCTCTTCCGGCAAAGCCTTCCTTACCCTCTGGACTAACTCCCCAAAGCAAGCTATAGGCTTTACGTGATTTTAAGACACAGAGCATTGGGAGCTGCAGTGAGAGAGAATACATACCGTTATTCTGCAGCAAGAAAGAAGCAATCTTCATAATGAAGCTAAAGACATAGTTTACTGCAGTTATCTGCAGCAAGGAACACTCTATCAATGTTTCTACAGTTTTTGCACATCCAACTTTTCAGCTCAGTGTCTTGAAGTAAAATCTTCCAATTTTGGACTGATCATTTCTCTCACCAAAGTATTTATGAAATCCAGAACAGTAATTCTAACTCAAGTCTGGGTCAGACAAAAATATAATTTTGTTTCCTTTAGAAGGGATAGGTTATCAAAGACTACCACAAATGCGATATGAACTTTAGACTTTTGCAACATAATAAAATGACTTGATATTGCACAAATTTAACTACAGTTAAATATAATTAGATAAAATGTGCTCTGAAATAGTTAAATGGTCATATGAATATAATTTCATCCTAAATATAGCAACTTTTATTTATATCATATTAGATTTTTTCCCCCAAATCCTAAGGGTCATATGTTGCATATGAATTGACCAGATTGACTCAGGAACTGTTTTTCTAGCAATATCCATAGCTAGACCTTGAGTGGAAACTCATGTTCATAGAAAAGATCCTTTTCACAAAACCCATTTATTTTTAAGACGCAAAGCTTTTACAACATACAAGCCCTGATATGGTATACATATGAAGTATATGAGACATGTCTCCCAATGACTACATTTTAAATAAAGTGTTCTCTTCCTGGGTTGTGGAAAGCCCAGTGCCTTAAAAAAATTGTTTTGCTGTAAAAAAAAAAAAACCAAAAAAAACAAAAAACAAATTTAAAGGGACTACAACTAAGAGCCTAATCATGCTATTTTAGATAAGTTAATTTTAATATTCAATATATAGTATTTTCTCTTCTCCTTTATCACAAAGAAATATTAGTGTAGACTAACTCCATACTCAACAAGTTAAGATGTACAAAAACAACATGAAAGGAAACAAAGTAAATTTTATCTGACCCATAAAACAACAGAACCAACATAAGGCAGACACTGACCATGCTTTTTGGCTTAAAAGCTTTCGAAGCTTTGAAAATGTTATAGAACAGTCCCTAAAGCAACATTGCTGGCACCAGCAGGATTTCATATTCTACAATTGTAAAGTAAGTTTAAAAACCCTGAATTGTACTAGAACTTACTAACTACACCTACACCATTTATTTTTCAATATATCTAGTATAATAATATTGGGATCAAACGCCCAAATCTATGTGCATTAGGATGCTCTGCATTTATTAAAACTCTCCAAACCAAAGAGCAACCTCAGAGAACTAGAAGTATTTACCTGAGGACAAGCCAAATCCATGATTACACTTATAACAATGCGTCTTAAAGTATAAGCATTACAAGTATTAAACCAATTTTATTTATGAAACTCTCTTGTCTTTTTTGTAAGACAAGGCAAGAACAAGAACTTCTTAATAGAAGTTAAATTTGTGGCCCCTTACTACCAACATTTCTTTAATTTTTTTCATGTGTCCACTATGTCAGCAAGAATAATTTTGAACTTTTTTTTTTCCAGAAATCTGAGGTTAGCAAGAAAAGAAAAAAATTAGAAAATCAACAATACCATGAATGTTTTATGTAAAAGTACATTACTAAAAACATTTACTTTCTGGGAAGTGATCTTAAGCAAAACTGGTTGCTATAAGTCAAATCTATCAAATTCATATTTAATGCCAGCATGTTGCCTTCTAGGGCTTAATGCCATCTTAAAAGAGTAGATAAATGAAAAAAAAAAGTTAATAGAAAAGTAGAATGCTTAATGGCTTTCCAACCTCCTTCCCTCATGTTCTCCTCTCGAATAATTGGAGATGTCAGGGTGATAGTGACTTGCATTTTGGGTTCCACACATGAATTCAAAATTATTGCCGCTTCAGACACAGCACATTTTATGTCATACTTCTCAGGACTTATAACCTATGTAATGAAAAGTACAAACAAATTAGTTGGACCTCTTACGTTATCAGACAAAGCAATTTCATTATGGATCTTTCATTTTCTCGGTACCTCAAGCATTTTACTTTAAAAAATTTTATTTTTAAGTAATCGTTACACCCAACATGGGCCTTGAACTTATAACCCCAAGTTCAAGAGTTGCATGCTCCACTGACTGAGCCAGCCAGCTGCCCCTCCCTACCTCAAGCATTTTAAAAGTTGATAATATACTACTTCCTCCAAGAAGCCTTGCAATAATGCAAATATCATTAGTTTCTTACTATACTTTCCTTTTAGAATTACCATTATCTGTATCATGAGTTATGTGGATATGTCCCTCTTAGATTATGAATTCTTGGGTAACAGAAACACTGCTGTATTTATTATTGTACCTTCCAAATAGCACCTGGGTAGCTAAGTACTTGTACATTTGCAGAATTTGACTGAAACTTAAATAGATATTTGAACCTAACAGAAGCATAATTCAACCTTTCCCATTGTAAATTGTGAAATCAACAGATCTATATTTCATCAGAGAGCAAAAAGTCTTTATTAACATCCACAAAACCAGGAATCACTGCAATTTGGAAGATATTTAATAAGCCCCAGTTTACATTAATGAATGAAGACTACAGAAATTATACTGTTTATATTTATAACACAGTATCTAAATTCAAATTCTAGCTGTTACTTTACTAGTGATGTGAACATGGGCAAATTATTTAACTCCTCTGTTTCTGTAAAATGGGGACTGTAATTTTACCTAACCTATAGAACCGTTGGAGGACAAAATGAATTAACTACATAAAGCACTTAAAACAGTGCCTAGTACATACTAAGTATTATATAAATGTCAACTCTGACAATGATAATGATGAATTAATTCTGTTTCTTTTGTTTATCCACCTGTATAAAGTACAGACTGATTTGGAAAGAGTATTCTGCTTTTAGCCTAAGTGCCTGATTATTTCCCTAGGATGTATTTCCTGTGTTGTAGTTTTACTAAGCATCACAATTAATATCAAGATGTTTCTTGCAAGTTACATAATTCTCTCAAGGTCCTCAAACCTTTTTCTCTCCCCCCGTTGTGCACCCCACTGCCCTTGCAGCCTCAACAGTGGGGGAAGAAGTAGATGCACAATGCTAACTCTGCTGGTTCCTAATACTTAAAAGTATTAGTTGCTTTGCTGTGGTCAGGCAGTATTTATTCTGACTCACTGCTGTAGAATACATATTATCAATGAAATGTCAATCCTTGATTTAGAATGCCTAATTAAATTGCAAGGTTTTGAAATAAATTTTATACATTGAATTATTCAAGGATATTTATTTTAAATCTTAATCTGAGATTCTGACAAACTAATGTATAAAACTTGAAACAAAAAAAGTTTGCTTTTGTAAGACCAGAAGGGGGTATGCTACTAATTGTGCATTGCCATAACTTAGTGGACACAGATAGGAGAAGTAATTCCTACCATCATTAACACAGAAAACCAAAACAAACAACAAAAAAATATATCAAACACAATAAAACGGAGGAAATTCAAACTGGAAAGACTATTTCTTATTATATTTTATTAAAAACATGCATTCAGTTAAATAGGCAAAAGATTCATGAATTTTCAAAACTTAAGCTTGCAATACAGGGTCTTTATTTAAAAAAGAAAGAAAAACCATTTTCTGTCCTATAACAACTGCCTTCTCTCCTATGCTTCAAATCTTGGAAAAAGAACAGGAAGAAGACATGTGCTAAAATTTAACATTTTTAAATAAATTAGCAGGATGGCTTCATGTCAAATACAAGCACTATAAAACCTAAAAAGACAAAGTAGAAAATAGTTCTGCCAGTTTGCACAACCAAGCAAAAAACTCAATATGGAAAGTCAAGCCAATAATTTAAAGGCTGGCTTAGGTTTAGGCTAAAGCACAGTTAGTCCTGCCAAAAACTTCTGAACTAGACAAGGGGTAAAAATGAACATTTCCATAATACTTACAGCAAGCTGTTTGGGTAGGTTTTCTGCAATACGGCTTAATAATGTCTTTGAAGGTTTCTCAGAGCACAGCAAAACAAGGTTGACATTTCTATCTCCTCGGAGAAGTAATCCTTTTGCCAATACTCCCACTCGCAAAACTCCTTTTAAAGCTCTGCAGTGAAATCAAATTATATTATGACATTTCTCTTCTCAACCAGAGCCATCATAATATCTACACAATAGTAAATCAAATATTTTTTACACTATTAAAAGTTTCATCAACTACAGTATAAAGATGAATTCAATATTATTAAGAAGTATACTTCATTTAGACAAGAAATATGGATAAATAAATGAAGAGCTAAGTTCTCACAGGGACAATTTCAAAGAACATTAACATTTCTGTCTCACTTTATAAATTAGAGTCATGTTTAATATAAAAATATTTCCAAATGGTAAAAGGAAAATGAGAGGTTATTGAGAGGTTATATGCAAAACTGATATGAAAGATACTCCTAAAGCTTAAGCTTCTTTATGCTTTATGGTCAATGCATTAAGGAAAAAAAGTTGCTAAAACAAAGACTGAAAATGGGACAGATGCAACACATAAAAACTGAAGAGCAGCTGAATCCAATTACCAAGGCTGCTTTGAAAACACTCAAAATAGTTTTATACAAATTTCAATAAAATGAGTAAAATCACAAGGTTGGAGATTCTAAGGAACTGTGCATTTCTCATTTTAGCAAACAGCAGCTGAATACATTAAATATCTGACCAAGCAAGGTAAGACATGTACACTCACACCAGAGAGTTTTTCAGTCTTTGTAACTTTTTATTTCAGGTGTAAGAAGCCCATGTAAAGAAAACAAAAATATGCAAAGTAAATAACTCTGAAAACACACCTGTCTTTACCTCCCTCTTTTTTATCATCTCCCTCTTTGCTCTTACTCTTCTCATGTTCAGACAAACTGTCTGAAACAAGTTTTAAAGCACGTTCAGTGATAGAAACAATTTTCTGAACTGCTTGTAATTCTTCTTCAGTTGGATAAATGGTTGCGTGTTTTGTCATTACATAACGGTCATCAGATGAGTCAGGACGACGTAAAGGCTAGAGAAAAAAAAGTTACTTCATTTAAAAACGATGTTTCCTGGGCAAAAATAAACTATTTTTCAACTCTACATGTTTTTCGTATCTTTTTAATAAGAAAAGACAATGATGCCAAGTGTCTATTTAAAATTATCTTCTCTTTTTCCATTTCAGTAAAAACAAAAATGCAAACAATGGAAAGTTATACTATCAAGAGTATGTATCTCTGTATGTATATATGCTTTGCCTAAACACCAGATCTAAGGTTATGAAAATATTTTTTACTCAATTTTAAAGACCAGTGGTTGTGACACTTTTTTTTTTTCTGGCTTTGATAAAACAGGTCTTACAAATGCTTGTTCTGTGTAAAGACAAATGAGAAAGAGAATCGGTTAAATAAAGAGGAGGAATTTGCTGTGCTCTCTGGACAACAGAACAAAACAAAATCCTCTTGTTTTTTGTAATCTAAACTTCTATGAAATGTTCTTCATAACCCAGGTGTCTCTTCTTTTACAGCTTCCATGGAACACAAACTCTCAAGATGCATATCTTTCCTATAGTTTCCCTAATACATCAAGTGTGATGCTCATGTGGAACCATGTACCTACCCCTTATCCTGTACTCAATTCAGAAGTAGTAGTAGGTTTTAGATGGTCAGGATTCAAAGAAGGAAAAAAAAGATTCTTAACTGGTAATGGGAAGGTAATAATTTTGAAGGCAAAGCAGCTGCCTTCAAAATTGGTTGCTCTTGCTGATCTCAAGAAAAACAAAGGATAGAAAATCTCTAATGTTAAAGAATAGTTGATAAAACAAGTTCAGGGCGCCTAGGTGGCTCAGTTGTTTAATGTCTGACTCTTGATTTTGGCTCAGGTCATGATCTCATGGTTTGTACGATCAAACCCTGTGTTGGGCTCTATGCTGACATTATGGAGCCTGCTTGGGATTCCCTCCCTCTCTCTCTCTCTGTCCCTAGCTTGCCTGGGTGTGCTCATTCGCTGTCAAAATAAACCTTAAAAAAGAAAAAGAAAAAAAACAAGCTCTTCTCCTGTATAGCTTATACTGAAAGTAAGAAAGACTCATGGAAACTCTATCAACTCCTTATATATAAAGCATGAGTTGGGAACCTGTTAACAAAAAAAAAAAAAAAAAAAAAAGGAGGGAAAATTCTGTATCAGATGAAAAACTTACATTGAGATTATGAGACTATTAAATCTAAGCATTAGCCCCCCAAAGTGTTATCCTGTAATACTGAACCAATCTTACACGTTCACCCCCTATGTAGACAAAGTGGATACTCACTGCAGGCCCCTGTGGCTGAGGAGGCATGCCTGGTCGGACTCCCAGAAGGCCTAATGGGCCTGGGGGACCGTGAGGATAGCCTCCATCAGGCATTCGGCGGCGATCATCCCAATGGTGTTGTTCTTCCTCCATTCTTCTCCAGTACATGTCCTCTTCGTAACGTCTGAAAATACAGAATAATGCTACAAGCCTCAGAGAAATACACCCCAATAACTTACATCAATAATGACAAAAAGCACAATTAAAAAAAACCTTCCCAAATCAGCCTACCTAATGCCTTTTTTCCACTACTGTATCTAATGTCCTTCATTTGCTTCCATCTATAAGTAAGGAGGCAAATATGAGTGAAGAGGTGAGAAAACAAAGAGAAAAGCAACACAAAATTTCATAGCCTGATGTCAAGGTTGAGGAAGCAAACACCAGAAACCTCAGAGTTCCTTCCAATCTCTCCCTCTTTAAGGGGAAGATGGTAAACTTAAATGGCTACCTCAAATGGCCAGACCAGTAACATGTGTGAAAGACTTGAAGCACACATTCAAGAATTTTCTCTCTCTTATTTTCTCCTTAGAATCTCTTTTATTAATGTTTGTTTATTTATTTATTTTTAAGAGAGACAGAGCACGAATGGGAGAGGGACGGAGAGAGAGGGAAACACAGAATCTGAAGCAGGCTCCAGGCTCTGAGCTGTCAGCATGGAGACCAATGTGAGGCTTGAACTCAAGAACTGTGAGATGATGACCTCAGCCGAAGTCGGATGCTTACCTACTGAGCCACCCAGGTGCCCCTGGAGAGAATCTCTCAAGACTATTTTTAATCTCCCCATTTATGACACAGGCAGAGACAAAGACATCTGTACACTATGAGGAAAAACAACAGTGCAAGACAGTGATAAATGGCAACTCACATTCTGTCTCATTTTGGGGGATATATTAACAGTGGAGAGGACTCCGGTAAAGTAGAAAGCACATGTTCTGGCTAGACAGAACAGCTGCCACCCAGCCTCTATTAATTATTGCTATAAGGGAATAAAGATTGCAATCCCCAAACCATCAAGATTTTATTAACAGCTTTCAGTATCTTTAATGTTGGTTCAGATTAAAAATACCATGTATACCAAATAAAACACCCATGGGCTGAACTTGGGACTGCAGGCAGCTAGTGTATAACCTCTGCTTTAATGGTCCTCTTCAGAATCTAACTTCTTTTTTATTATCTCACTTTCTCCGAGTTCTATCTTCACTTTTAGCTTCATACTATGATATCAATAACTCCCAAGGGAAATCATGTCTCTAAAGTAAATTTTGAGAGGCAACTGGGTGGCTCAGTTGGTTAAGCAACCAACTCTGGCTCAGGTCATGATCTCACAGTTTTGTGAGTTGGAGCCCCACATCGGACTCTATGCTTGTCAGCGCACAGCCTCTATTCTTCTTACTCTCTACCTCTCCCCAGTTCTCTCTCACAAAAATAAACATTAAAAAAAAAAAAAAGAAAATCCTGATACAATAAGGTTTTGGTAGATAAATTTATTTAATATAAAACATTAAGAAAGAAGTATGCTTTTCAAGTAGCTCTGCAAAAATTACCAATTTCCTCAGGTGGGGAATAAGCTGTGCTTTTTTTAGGTCATCTGACTTAGAAGTATAGAAACATACTTCTCTATTATTTAGGTCTTGGAAGAAAAATGAATCACAACAAGCTGAAGGCTCTGGAAAACCACATACATACCAATTTTGAATAGTTTTTTTGTTATTACTGAAGAGAAACATTTAAGTTATATAAGGGCAGGGATTTTTTATCCACTGTTTACCAATCCATACTCAGTGCCTAACACACTATGTGCAATTTCCTAGCATATCGTAGGTGCTTAATAAATATTTATATGCAAAGGAGGAAAAGCTGCGTAATCTAAGTACAAAGAATTTCTAATACATTACAAAGGCAGATTATTCATTAAAAAATGAGAATGATATATTTAAATACATTTAAAAGCCTGGGTGGCTCAGTTGGTTAAGCCTCTGACTTAAGCTCAGGTCATGATCTCACAGTTCATGGAGTTCGAGCCCCTGGTAGGGCTCTATGCTGACAGCTCAGAGCCTGGAGCCTCCTTCGGATTCAAAGTCTCCCTCTCTCTCTGCCCCTTCCCTGCTCGCGCATGCTCATGCTCTCTCTCTCAAAAAATAAACATTAAAAAAAAACAACAACACTTTTTTAAAATAAAAAATAAAAACACATAACAGCAAAAACTAAAGGTCACATGCTAATAATAGGCTATTACAATATAGTAATCTATAGAAATCAACAACAGGTAAATAAAAAAATAAAAAGTGAATAGGCAATTACCACAGAAAAAATACAAGTCCTCGAGCAGGAAATAAAATTCAATTTGTGGGGTGCCTGGGTGGCTCAGTTGGTTAAGAGTCAGACTTCAGCTCAGGTCATGATCTCAAGGTTCATGAATTCAGGCCCCACTGTCGGGCTCTGTGCTGACAGGAGCCTGTTTTGGATTCTGTTTCCCTCTCTCTCTGCCCCTACCCCAGCCCCGCTTGTGCTCAGTCTCTCACTCTCTCAAAAATGAACAAATATTAAAAAAAATTTTTTTTAATTCAATTTGTGAAATAACAAGTGTTGGCAAGGATGTAGAGAAAGGATGTAGAGAAAAGGAAACCCTTGTATACTGTTGGTGGGAATGTAAATTGGTATAGCCACTGTGGAAAAGGTATGCAGGTTCCTCAAAAAGTTAAAACAGAAATACCTTATGATCCAATAATTCCACTACTTGGTATCTACCCAAAGAAAATAAAAACACTAATTTGAAAAGATAATGCATCCCTATGCTTATTGCAGCATTATTTTTAACAGCCAAGATATGGAAGCAACCTACGTGTCCACTGATACACAAATAGGTAAGGGAGGTTTGGCACACACATGCAAAATATTATGCAGCCATAAAAAAGGATAAGATAGTGCTGTTGCAACATGGATGGATCTAGAAGGTTTATACTAAGTGAAAAAAGTCAGACTGAAAAAGACAAAATACCCTACGATTTCACTCATGTGGAATCTAAAAAAGACAAATGAAAAAACAGACAAAAAGCTAATTCAGACGTATAAATATAGAGAACTGATTTTTGCCAGAGGGGAAGGGAATGGGGAAATAGGCAAAATGGGTATAGGGAGGTGGGAGATACAGGCTTCCAGTTATGAAATGAGTTAAGTCACAGGAATAAAAGGCATAGCTTAAACCACTGAAATTATACTACTCAGTATAGGCAAAAACTACAGGTCTCCTTCAAACAAGTATTTCTGTTTCTGGGATTTTATTATTAGCAACCAATCATGTTTTATGCAATAATACAACCTCAAAGATTGTCAATGTAATGATTAAAGACACAATGGAAACAATGTAAATATCTAACAACATGAGAAAAGTTATAAAGAAAATTACACATCTATATGAGAATACTATGCTGCCCCGAAAATAAAGATATAGCTTCATTTTTTAAAAAGTTGACATATAAATGAAACAAGTAGGTTATAAAAGTGATACACTGTGGTTCTGTTCCTGTTTTCTGAAACTGTATTTTAAAACTTGTACACAAAAACTCCTAGCAACAGTATTCATGATAGCCCCAAAGCAGAAACAACACAAATGTCTATCAACTGATAAATGTTACACCTCCATATAATGGAATATTATTCAGCCATGAAAGGAACAAAGTACTGACACATGCTATAACATGTATGAACCTTGAAAACATTGTGCTAACCAAAAGTAGGCAGACAAAACAGTCCACATATTGTATGATTCCATTTATATGAAATCTCCAGAGTAAGTCTATAGACAAAGTATATTGTGGTTGCCTGGGGGTAAAGGCTGGAATTCCGGGGAAAATAGGCAGTGACTGCTAATGGGTTTTGTGGTTTCTTTTGGGGGTGATAAAAATGTTCTAAAATTGATTGTGGTGATGGTTACACAACTCTGTGAACATTACTTAAAAAACACTGAATTGTACTATTTAATTTTTTCGAGTAAACTCTACACCCAATGTGCGGCTTGACCTCATGACCCCAAAATCAAGAGTCACATGCTCTACTAACTAACTGAGCCAGCCAGGCGCCCCTGAACTGCATTATTTAAAGATATGTCAGTTATACTAATAAAACCAAACATTTATATATCTCCAGAAGATGAATTTTCTCCTTTCTCCTTCCCTGTAGCCTCTAAAGCTTTTTAATAGAAATTTCTTTGAAACAAACAAACCCACACTTTATTTATGTCTAGAATCTACCAAATCTTACACTCAGGATATTTTTATTATGTAACCAAATGTTCTGTTTTGTTTTAAACAGAGGCCATTTACTTATAATATGATAATATTAAATATAATATTAAACTTATAATATTAAATATAATAATTAAACTTATAATATTACTTATAATATTAAACTACTTTGGGGCACCTGGTTGGCTCAATCAGTAAAGCATGTGACTCTTGATTGTGGGGTTGTGAGTTTAAACCCCATGCTGGGTGTAGAGTTTATTTTAAAAAAGAAATCTATAAATCTATATATATATAATATTAAACTATTTCTTCACATATTTAATATATATAAGGTACCACTTACCACATAATTCCTAATACCAAGGCCACGGTCAAATACTAGAATAGTCAATAAGTTAATTTTAATGCATTTCTTTCCTAGACCTAGGATCTTCCTGAAAAGTGAAAATTAAAAGTGCATTAAACAAATCTGGATTGCTTTGAATGGGAGTCACATACTCAGAATAGCTGTTTTTTAGAAAGGCTGAACCACTCACTATCATGTTACTAGAAGTTAAAGATATTACCTCATTTCCATTCTCCAACGTTCTTCTTCTTCTCGTCTTCGCCAATACTCCTCTTTCTGCATTTGCTTCCTCATTTTCTCTTCTTGAATCTTCCTGGCTCGAATACTGGGCTTTACTTCTACTTGTAAATCTGGATTTACTTTTTTCTGTTAAAAAAAACATTTAAAAAATTAGCAGCCCCTCTAACAATCTACACATATTATTGAATCATACAATCCTACATATTCTTTCATCATAGAGGCTTTCAGTTTCAAATTTCCTATTATAAGAGTAAGATCAGTAAATAAGTTGTATTAGAGAAAAGATTCAGAATACATTAATAAACATTCGTTTTCCCCTCCCACACCCCCAAATTCTTACTTGTCCAAACTTATGACAACATACTTCTTACATAAAAAGTACATAACTTAGTGCTAACCAATTGAAGAAATCTTTAGGGAACTAATGGCTATTTAATTTTCCTTTACTTGTTTGTGAGTAGATGATTCTAAACGTTTGAGTGTTGGGGTTAAAAAAACAACTATTTTAATTTTCACCACCTCTGTGTTTAGAAGGGAAAACATGAATCTAGTGCATCAGTCTAGCCTAATTAAAAACTTTAGGGGGCGCCTCAGTGGCTCAATCAGTTGAACATCTGACTTTGACTCAGGTCATGATCTCACAGTTCGGTTGATGAGTTCGAGCCTGCGTCATGCGTGCTACTGTCAGCTTGGAGCCCGTTTTGGATCCTCTGATCCCCTCTCTGTCTGCCCCTCACCTACTCATGCTCTCTCTCAAAAATAAATAAAAATATTAAGCAAAACTTTAAATAGATGATTTGTATTTAACTTAACACTTAACAAGTTTTCAATGCAGAATTTCTCATCTCAAAATTCATCTTAATGAGAATTCTACCAAGACAGAGAAGGTAAATGAAGACCTGATACTTCTTTCAAAACACTTTATGTGAAGCAATTATCTGTATTTACATATTACTGGATCCAAGCAACGTTACAAGTCACTAAAAGTGATGAAATATGGTTATACTGTTCTTACTTAAGTATAACAAACTAATCAGTAAAAACAAACATCTGAATCTAACTGAGACATGATATGCTGTTAAAATCGAAGTTCACAAACTGTGTGCATTATGTTTAGATGCTTTGTTTTCCACATAGAATGTTCCAAGCTGTGTTTAAAAAAAAAAAAAAAAAAGTTGAAATCTTACTCACTTTATATTGAAGTCTGTGTCTTCGCCCTTTTAAGTGCATCTCCTTAGCATTGGGATCATTAAAACTGCACTCACATAATTTACAATGGAATCGAATTACTTTTCCTTCATCATTTCGTACCTTGACACAGGGAGAAAAAAAAATAACAAAAACCCAAGAATCATAACAGGTATGCTACAGTTGAAGATTTCATTCACGAACCTTCACAGATTCTGTGATAAGAAAATGTTGTAAACAATTAAGAGTTTGAAGTAGGGGAAAAAATAAGAGACAATGTCTATAATTTTTTGAAAGGATAACCTATAGAAATGAATTGTTAAAATTCTTAACTGTAAGATGCAAGATGTGTTAGCATGTATTTGCTTTTGATATTAATTTTAATTTCAGCACTTTTATCCATGTGCAAACATTTAGATTTAAATGCAATTGGCTAGGGGTGCCTGGGTGGCTCAGTCAGTTAAGCGTCCAACTCCGATTTCGGCTCAGGTCATGCTCACAGTTGTGAGATCAAGCCCTGCCTTGGGCTCTGCACTGGGCATGGAGTCTGATTATGACTCCCTCTCTTCCTCCCCCACTTGCACTTTCTCTCTCTCATGAAAATAATGAGTAAATTTAAAAAAGGAAAAAAGTGTCATTGGATAATATTTCTCTAAGGTGTCCTGGCCATGTATATTTCTTTAGATAACCAAATCTTACTCTCTTAAGATCTGTACTTTTAAAATTGTGATCTACTTATAAACTACACATTCTAGTTTTCTATCTGGTGAACAAAGAAGACAACAGAACACATAATTTTTTTTGATGGGAGAAAAAAATGAACAAATATTTACCAAAAACCTACTACATGCTAGGCGCTATTCTAGGTACTTTATTTAATCTTCACAACTTTGGAAATATCCAAGTTTTACTGATGTGGACACTGAAGCTCAGAGAACTTACATATGTTCTACAACACAGTGAAAGTAAAGAGTAGTGCTATACCACTCTATGTTGGGCCTTTTGCTAACAGCAAATATTTATTAGACCCTCTGACTTTCCCTCTTTCCTCAATTTCCTGAGTTTAGCTATAAAACCAGAAGCTTTCTTACCAGCTTGAGAAACCAAATAAACATGATCTGTTAAATCAGCACCTTTA
Source organism: Felis catus (assembly GCF_018350175.1). NCBI lineage: Eukaryota > Metazoa > Chordata > Mammalia > Carnivora > Felidae > Felis > Felis catus. The sequence continues at coordinate 213,204,867 of NC_058368.1, read as the reverse complement.
ATTTTACACGTGAAACTACGTGACTGTTCAGAAATAAATACTGGCTCTCTCTGTCAATATTTTCACTGCTCACAATTTTTTTTTTTTTACTCTTATTTGCAGGACACTTGGAAGGATACAAGAATGCCTACCAAACAAATGGAACGTTACCTTCTATCACAGTGATGGTGTTGGAAGGGAAAGAGAGAAGTTAAAAAAATCATGGTATCACTTAGGGAAGCTTCAAAGGCATGTTTTTTAAAAACCTTTAACAATAATACCTACCATATTATATTCCTTCATAAGTAACCTAAATCTAATTTTAGACTTAAAGCATGCCTGCAACAAAGTCACACACTTCTCTCCTATATCTAATCTCACAGGAACGGTATTCTCAAATCAATACCTCTTCCACATAGTCATGCCCTACTGGCTGCACATCGCTCTGCAAAGCAGCAAGAGATGCAGGTGTGACTGGTTCTGACACGGTGTCTGGCTTTACTTCTGGAATCTGTACAGAGGTGACAGGAGTGCTTTTAACACATTCAGTTCCTTTTAAGTCTTCTGTTTTATTTCCTGTTGATTGCAACTTATTCCCACCTGGAAGAACATAAAAGAATTACAGTAATTTTAACTTTCTTTTTGTGTAAATGTATAATGATACAGGAAAAATTTCAGATAAAGTTCTTATTTTTTCTACCGATAGTCAAACTCCTGGTGACATCCATCAGAATTTTGAAGAACATATAAACCATTTGGCCTTTTTATCCTATTAATGAAATAAATACACGTCTGGATTTTGCCCTTCTCCACCACCCAAGGATCCTCTCCATCCCCACCAGGACTCTACTAACATCAAGTACCTAAAAGTGAACAGCAAGTACCTAAAAAGGTAGGGTCTAAACTTAATTTACATTTGTAACCCCAGTTCCCTCCCAACTGGGCAATGCCCTAAGTTCTGGTGATATAAGAGTAAGACTGTGTAGCTGCCTTTGAGGTGCCAACAATTTAACAGAAGACACAAATAATTACAATACAATGTGGTAACTGCTATAGTAAGTAGAAATACATTATGGGAATGCTTTAAAAAAAAAAAAAAAAAAGAGCCACTCCCCTCTAACATGATTCAGTTAGGAAAGGCTTCACCAAGGGTGTGTCCCTTGAGCTGGGCTTTGAAAGAAGAGTAACAAGCATGAACTTGGCCAGGTAGAAAGTAGAGAATGATGTTTAAATAGAACACCACATACAACAACAACACAAAGTTTAAAAGACTATGGTAAACTCAAGGAAGACATCAGCATCAATTACTAGACAGACAGAGGTGATGACCTATGAGGCAGGGGTCAGACTGTGAAGACTGTGGGATGACATAAATAAGGAATATAACTTTTTCTGATATGCCAGAAGGTCAGTGAAAATTTTTAAGCAGGAAACTAACACAACTTGACACATATTTTAACAAAATAACTTTGACAAGCATTGGAGACTGGACGCAATCAGAGACAAAGCTCTGAGGAATAGACTTTGAAGGCCTAAAAACAAGGCAGTAGCTATGAAGAAAAACTGACATTTTTTGTAGAGATACTGTGGTGACAGAAATAAAAGAACTATGTACACAACTGAAGGAGGCAATAAACAAGCGGAAATAACGTCAGTGAAGTTTTCCATGTGAAAAAAGCAGCACACTGAACAGATTATTTCATGGTATTCTTGTGACAGAATGAGACACTGGTTGGCCATAGAGAGCCACACAGATAATGACCAGGTAATTCCTACAAATAGCTCTAAAAGGTGGCAGTTTTGAGTTTGCCCGAAAGATTTCAAAGTTCCTGTACAATGGAGTGAATGAGACAACTTGAGAACACTGGGTGACTAGAGAGGAGAGCCAGAATCACAATCTTAGGAGCACCGCCATTTAATGAACTTAAAGGCAGGAGAACCGATAGAGACACCTGAGAAAGAGGTGGGTGGACATAGGAGAGACTTTAATGCTCTAAGATATAGCAGTCAACTGAGCAAATATTACAGAGGTCAACAAGTTGAGACTGAAAACTAGCCACTAGATTTGGCAATTAGGTCTTTAGTGACTTCTGAAAGTGGTTTTAGAAGAATAGAGTGGAAACACTAAAACAGACTAAGGACTAGAAAAAAAGCATAGAAGTAGAGAAAGTAAGAATTAGGTTGCAGCTTGAGAAGATTATAGTAATAAGACAATATATATATTTTTTTAAGACTACAGAAGACACAGGGAAACCTGTACGACTATAAGGAAGAAACTATTAGAAGATTGAGGACTGCTTAAAAATTCAAGAGAAAAGAACAGGTATGTGATTAAAGAAGGTCCCAGAGAAGAAAGGAGGAGATGGATACAAGAGCATAAAGCAGATGGGTTAGTTCTGGAATGGAGAAGAAACATCACTTTGACAGAGTTAGGAGGAACACAGAGAATCTTCAGTACTTGCCAACAAAGTTTATTTTGGGTGTAGAGGTTTTCTTGGCAGCCATATTTGTAGGCACTGCTGATACTTTAGTGTTGGATGTGCTATTAAGAGACGAGTTTCCTGTAGTTGTAAGACCTTTCACTGAAGAAGTTGCAATTGATGAAGTATTCACAGTACAATTGCTTGCTGCAATGCTTGAGGGAGAGGCAGTTGGTTTTGAAGCAGACACAGCTGTTGAAGAAGTAGCTTGGCTAACAACGTTTGGTTCTGTTGAAGGAATGGGTTTACCAAGTTTTGTGTGTAATTTAACCACCTACAAAATAAAAGCACATTTGTCAGGAAACTCAAAAAGTGTAGATTTTTGAGTTTGTCTAAAAGATTTTATACAATGAAAATCTGAACTATATTTTTGTATTTTTATATTTTTATACACAAAACTCATTACTTTCAAAACAATCTCTGTGATGCAGATTTCGATACATATTCCATCTAGCACTAGGTGAGGAAACCAAGGCAGAGGAAGATGAAATCAACTTGGCTACATGCACACCAACCTAGATTTAAGTATGACAAGAGGAGGCAAATAATCATACAACAAATTTCCAATTGGCAGAATAAATGATCGAGTTCAATTTAAAGAAAAAAGGTCTACAGTCTTTCTCTCGTTAAGCAATGACTATCTGATATTACTTTTATATATATTAACATACAAACAAGGCATGTAATCCACTCAGTTTTTAAGTTTTGAAGTCACCTATACTTAAACCCTCCATTGAAAAAGTAAAAGAAAAGAGAGTAAGACATAAGGGTGTGTGGGGAAAAAACACCTACTTTCTGATGCTTAGCACCACGAATGTGGGCAGCATATGCATCTGCTCCTGTACAAGACACATCGCAGAGCTCACAACGTAGCTGATTTTGAGTCCCACGAGTAGAGTTGTTGCTGCTGCTGGTATTTTGTGAGGCTTTCAATGCGGCTTCTTTTTTTTTATGTTTCTGTCCTTCTAAATGTTCTTTATAAGTCTGTTTCAAACAAAAAGGATAAATTTTGCTTTGCTAATTTTCTATCTATAACCATTTAAAATATTCAATTCTCAAATCTCTAATACTCATTTAAGAATGAGTACTAAACAACTGTAAAAGCAATTACAGCATGTGGGATTCCCTATCTATTTATCTATCCATATTTATCTGTGGTTCTCTGCACTTTGTTTACCAAGAATACATTTATCTAACACTGATTTACAAAGGCCTTTCATACTTAGCCACATTATCAATAGAAGGTACATCACTTTCAGTTTTAAGAATCTGCATCTTTTACTGCTTATGTATAGTCATGGACAGAGTGATGATTCCACAAATTATTTTCATTATAGAATTAAGATGGGGGGCTGTATCTACATCATGAAAAAAAAATTATGGAACGGTAACAAGACTCTTTACAAACAGGTATGTCTATTTATAAAACTGACTTTTCTACTTAGAATGCATTTTCACATAGAATCCATGCCATCCCGAGCAAAAGCCTATTTAAAATAGGTAACAGCCAAAATTGTATGTATTTGCAAGGAAAAAATTATTGTACTTCTAACCAACAAAATAGTGAAATTGTGTATAAAAAACTGTCTGGAATCAGATGATCAAAGAAGGCAGATTTGTGAAGAAGGCAGAAGTGAAGAGGCTACTAAGGACTACTGTTTGCTTTGTCTTGAGTGGGGCCAAAAGTTCCTCTTTCATGTTTTATTTTTAAAATTGTTAAGACAGATGTATAATTAGCAAAAAATTGTATTTTCATCATAGAATCTCAGAGGTGGATGGGACTTTAAAGATAACCTAAAACAGTGATTTTCTAATTTTTAAAAAAGAGAATCCTTTCTCCAAGTGAAATCTTATACAGAAGTAGAGAAAGTTGTTCTGTTTTTGAAACAGAAGAGGGAGACCTAAGACTCAGCCATTTGATTCTTCTCGTTATCTGCAGTGGCCTGAACTGGCTCCATGAAGCACTCTGAGGCTCAATTATTTAGGGCACGTCCTTATCACAGAAGTGAGGAAACAAAAGCCCAAAGAAGTAAAGGCCTTCAACTTGCCCAAAGCCACACAATGGTGGAGCCAGGACTGGGAACCATGGCCCCTTAAATCTGAACCCACTTATTCTCCCTCCTTATGTCTACACCTAGACTCTAACTTACAATATCAGTGATATTTTTCCCTAAGGCTCATCAGCCCCTTAAGGCACTGCCCTCTGACCTGCTTGGCCTGTTCTTCCAGAACAATCTAGACAATGGTCAGCCTTATATATACTCATTAAAATGCTGCTTTTCACCTGTCATCCTACAGCTATGTTCTATCCTTTTATATGTATATCACATATTCAAAACATCTCTTAGGCCACTCATAGCATCATCTCCTCTAAACAGCCCATCGTGGAGTAGGATATCCTCCTTCCATGTTTAATCCTGGGCCAACACCAACATTCCCACCTGTTCCCTCTCCCCTAGCCATGTAATCACAATGAAACTGTTTCCTATCACACTCAAAATAGAGAGAAAAAAGGTTTTACATAACTAGTCACATATATTAAATATTCCACAATTATTTCCTAATTTGGTGTAACACAGGAAATACTGACAATTTAAAATAATCTTTAAAAATAGGTATTTAAAAGTAGAACTTATCTAGTAAATTAACAAGAATGTACACAGGTGGGGCAGGAGTGGAAAACAATGTAACTGAAAGAAACTACTACAAAGTTTGTTCCTTTCCAATAAGCCTTTTATCTGCCAAACTGCTTATCAAATTTTTATATAAAAACACTCTTAAATATTAACAAATTATGTTGGGATAAGAGTTGAACATATTAGATTTTATAAACACTCATGCCTAAATCACACATTTTAAACTGCAGCAATCAGGAAAAAAACAAAATGGGGGTGGGGGGGGGGCATAAAGATTTTACTTTATGCTTTACTTTATGCTTCTTTAGTTGATATTTCTGAAAAAGACACTTCCCCACATCTTTCTTGTTTCCAAAGTTCCTATTCCCTCATGGAAGATATTATATAGCAATAGTAATATTCTACAAAGCATATACAAAAATCAGTCTTATTAGAAATGTTACCCTGCAAACTACAGATTAGAAAAAAATTTATTTTAAGAATTTTTAAAATTCAGAAAGACAATTTTCTTCTGCTATTTATATGCTCCAAAAAAGTAGCACACTTGACAAAGTCCTCTCATCTTTAATGCAAGTATGTAAAGCTGAATTCTCTCTATGGTCATCCTTTTTCAGGTATAAAATTCTATCCATACACTCAAAATGGACCTCAAAGAAAAGCTAAGGAAATCAAGAGCCAACTGTGTTAAGCAAGCTGTGGATGCTAAAAGAGAAATAAAAATTCAATCTTACCCCCAACCCCAATTAATCTGAATGTAAGGCTTCTAAGTTAAATTTAAGTTTTACTTTAAAGAGCAAAGTATCTTTACGGAAAAAAGTACAATTTGCCCATTTTTCATTAACATTCATAATCATTTTTAAAGTTTCTTCTTAATAGAATTCTTATGTGTCAGTACAAATACTTCCTTGAAAATGACTGTTTAGGAAAATATGTATGTGTTAGCTAAAAGCTAACAGGAAAGAAAATGTAAACCTTCTCTGTAAGCATAAGAGTTAGAATATCAACCATACTTAACTATCAAAAATAACCATTGAAGACTCATGGTAAAACATACAACGTTAAGTACCTGTGGTCCAGCACAGCTGATCTTACAAACATCACAATAGTGAATCTGGGGTGGTTTGGGAGGCTGTTTTGGTTTCAGTTGTTTATTTTGGAATGGTGCTTTTTTAGTAAAGGTGGTCCCTGTCCAGGCAGCTGTTGCAGCAGCAGCTGCTGCTGCGGCCGCCGCCTGCTTCTGTTGCTGCTGCTGCTGTTGGTAGTAGGAGGATGCAGCTGAATACACTGCTGCTTCATAACCTGAATAAGACGTACCTTACAAATAAAATCAAACAAAGATTATGTTAAATAATTACAAAAGGCCAAGTTAAATGTCATGAATTTAAATTCAATAAATTCCGCCAATATAGGTAGGTTTACGTGTGCATATTTACAAATATGTATCTCACAAAACCTGGAAAAATCTTTATCTTCCTTTTATAGAAGTCAATCAAGTTTTTAAGTCAACACATGCCAGGTGTTACAGAGGCATAGAAAAAGTTTAAGATTTGGTTTTTGCCTTCAAAAAACATACAGTTCAGTTGGTGGGCTACAACAGAGTGATAAAGTTACATGGTCACAGAATCTGTTAATATTTCTCCCAAAAGAATTCCTCTGAATACAATTTGGGAAGGGTTGAATTTGAGGAAGAGTCTGAACTAAGATACTAGTAGGAAAAAAAGAAACTCATGAAAGTAAGATTTTTATATACTTGATGGCTAAGAGAATAGAAGAAATAAAAGAACAGAAAACACACCAAGATTTTGAAACCCACTGATTGACTGATGGACTGTGCAACTGATAAAAGCAAGTGGCTGACAGAAGCTGGTTTGCAGAAGTAAGGTGAATAAACCCTAGCAGAAGTTTGTGATATGGAACCAGAGTTTAGATGAATATACAGGACAAGACGGAAGATTTTGGACTTAAGGACCAAATACACTGTTTTTCATCCTCCAAAAGAGACAAAAGCACTATATTTTCTGGTTGAATGTATGGATTCTATCCATGTCCATTGTTCAAAGTGTAATGAGTAAGCACATGAAGCTTGTTACTGACATAAACATAATACATATACACATGTTGTTTATGTTCAGTGATTTATAGACCTAAAAATCTATAAAAGTTTTAAATTTGACAAAGTTGCTGTATAAAATGACCTCAAAACTAGAAAACTTACCCCCTTTCTAAACTAAGATCTCTGGAAATTTGGTGGACTCCCTATTTGCCCCATTACAGTAAGACTTCTTTTTTCTCTGAAGTGGAAATGAGTGGAAAAAGAGTCATGTAAGGCTCAAAAAAAAGATTCCTGGTTGCCAGGATGGCAAAGAAGAACTACTTGAGGAAAACTGAACTTTTGATGTCTCAAATGCAGACTGCTTATTGGGGAGGAAAAACAAAAAAAAAACAAAAAAACAAAAAAACAAAAAAAAACAAAAAACTTCTGACCCACTAGCTCCAAGGCATCTACACGCAGGGAAGAAAACATTAATTAGAAAGGTGAGGATTTTAAGATGCATGGGAAATCAGAATCACGGCATCCGAAACTGGAAATATCTACAAAAGAGACCAAATAACTTGCATGAAAAGGCTTCCTAGAGTTTTATGTCAGGTTATTAAATTACATAAATGCTTCTAAAGATAGAAAGTGTAGTAGGGGTGCCTGGGTGGCTTTAGTCAGTTGAGCATCTGACTTCGGCTCAGGTCATGATCTCACAGCTTGTGAGTTCGAGCCCCGCGTCGGGCTCTGTGCTGACAGCTTGGAGCCTGGAGCCTTCTTTGGATTCTGCGTCTCCCTCTCTCTCTCTGCACCTAACCCACTCGCATTCTGTCTCTGTCAAAAATAAATGAACATTAAAAAAAAAAGAAAGAAAGTGTAATAAGAGAAGAAAACATCTAAAAATAAAAGTAGGGAGAAGTAGGTAGGCATATCAATACTAAGAATATGATCAGATAAAAAAACAATTAGAAAACAACTGATGTAGGGGCACATGGGCAGCTTCGTCAGTTAAGTGTGTGACTCTTGATTTCGGTTCAGGTCATGATCTCATAGTTCATGAGATCGAGCCCCGCGTTGGGCTTTGTGCTGACAGCTTGGAGCCTACTTGGGTCGGTCGGTCTCTCTCTCTCTGCCCCTCCCCAGCTAACATGCTCTTTCTCTCTCTCTCTCCCTCAAACATTTTTTAAAAAGACAGAAAAAAGAGAACAACTGATGTAAATGATCAAGGGAAAACCTATATAGATCAATAAACTCTTTTCTGGTCAGTTTTACCAATGTCCTTTGTTATTTAAAAATGGGATAGAAGAGGGGCACCTGGGTGGCTCAGTTGGTTAAGTGTCTGACATCAGCTCAGGTCATGATCTCACAGTTAGTGAGTTTGAGACTCACGTCGGGCTCTGTACTAACAGCTCAGAATCTGGAACCTACTTCAGATTCTGTATCTCACCCTCTCTCTACCCCTCCCCAGCTTGCTCTCTATCTCTCTCTCAAAAAATAAATAAAAAACAATAAAAAAAGTTTTTAGGAATGTGATAGAAAAATATAATTAAGTTCACAGCCAAGTATCTTCAAAATAATAGTTTAAATATCACTCTTAAAATCCATTAAGTTGTCTAGTTAAAGCTACCTTTAGATTAAAACTGGCTAGGACCATGATTTTTGTATGAATCTTTATAATAGATATTTTCTAAATAACTAGCTGTTATATACAGAAACTGTAAAAATGCCACTTAAATGTAAACTCATGAATTATGTATCATAAAGTAAAAAAAACAGGGTAACAGCAACAGCATACTACAATGCTGGATGACCAGGACTTGCAGTTTTTTGCTTTTTTTTTTTTTTTAATTGAGAATCCACAGTATATGACAGACAGTTTTCCAGACACAGTGAAGTCTCAAAACAGGTGTGTTAAGGCAAGTATCTCCTTATTTGACAGATGAGAAAACTGAGGCTAAGAGATTGTGAAGTACTTTAAACACTGAGTTATCTAAACCACAAAAATAACCAGGTTAAGCTTACTGTTTACAAAATAATCTCCATCTGTACACATGTAGTCTAAAACTAATAAAAGGCAAGCTTAACTATAGCTTACTACTTAATCTCCTATGAACATTTGCAAACAATCGTACATTTCTTATAAAAGCACTGTAGAAAACAAATATAAGGCTGCATCTTTAAGTAAAAGCTCAATTTTTGAGGGCTGAAACAGTTTCAATTAAAAAGTACTCTTATTTAAAATGCTTATCAATTAGTAAGTTAAATAAGCTGAAATTTTAAGTGTAAGATATCACAAACAAAACCATACCACCTCAGTAGAAAACTCAGCACGCTACAAGTCACCATTTAGTACATACCAATATTCTAGAACTCATCTTAATGACACCAAAAAAATAGCTAACCTAAATTGTAGCTGATATAAAACTGCATATACAGAACTCAGACACCCTAATAATGACTCTTCTGGATGACAATTTCACACTGTGTATTGCATTTTTTTCAAGTGCATACCCTTCGACACAACAGGAATTTCTAGGAATTTATCTTAGGAAAACAACGGACAACTACACAAATCTTTTCATACAAGGATTATTTAACTCAATGTCGTTCTTAGCTTTTCCCTAATACGAAACCAGGCATCCAAAGACACAAACTCTAAAATCTATATAGTACATCCATACAATAAAATATCACGCACCCGTTAAAAACTACGTACTTCTAAACGTAGATTTTGATTTCTAAATACTATATTAGAAATCACAGCTCCTTTGTGAAATGGCTGATTGTGAGACTCGGGCAGGAAATGCTTTAAGTGTATGTATCAGCAATATCTTACTGTGCCAAAAACGAAATAGGGGCTCAAAGAATAACGATGCCAAGTCCAAAAGGCTCAGGAACTAGTTTGAAATGGATCCCATTGGCCAAATTTGGGAAAATGTGTGCCTCAAAAAGAAAAAAGAGAATAATGGATTATACTACAATGAATAAAAAAGAATGAGTCCACAGTAATACTAAAAAAGAAGGAATAGGGGACTCTTCCTTAGAGAAGAGTGCTAAGAATCAATGTAAAAGGATTTTACATCCACCATCATTGAACTTGATTCAGTTAAGAGATTTTCAAAGGATCTAACACCGTAGAGTGAAGAGTAGTTGGGTAATAGGCCCATAGATTACTCGGTTACTTACAAAGTGAAAAAGGTATCCTTAAAATGGAGAGATCTGATAGTCATTATACCTGGCTGGCATCACCAACACAGAATTTATAACATTACTTATGTGCTCTTGATGTGATGAGATACAAAAGTTCACTTAGGTAGTTTTATTGACTAAAAAGCTGTCATAATCTAAGCATAAAGAAAGAAAAATCCAGATTGTGGGATATTCTATAGGACAACTGGCCTGAACTCTTCAAAAAGGTCAAGGTCATGAGAGACAAGATAAAAATAGGAGATTATTCTACATTAAAGAAAACTGAAACTAACAAGGTATAACAACCAAGTATAATCCATGCTCCTTGATTAGAATCTGAATTTAAAACGAAGCACATGGGTGCCTGGGTGGCTCAGTTGGTTAAATGTCCAACTTCGGTTCAGGTCATGATCTCATGACTTCTGAGTTTGAGACCTGCGTCAGACTCTGTGCTGACAGTTCAGAGCCAGGAGCTTGTTTCGGATACGGTGTCTCCCTCTCTCCCTCCCCCTCCCCACCCAAATAAATAAACATTAAAACATTAATGTTAATTAAAACATTAAAGAAAAAAAGAAAGAAAGAATAACTTAAAAAAAAAAAATGGGGAGGCTGGGTGACTCAGTCACTAAAGCACCTGACTCTTGGTTTCGGCTCAAGTCATGATCTCCTAGTTCTTGAGCAGGAAACCTGCATCAGACTCTGGCTAACACCACATAACCTGCTTGGGATCCTCTGTCTCCTTCTCTCTGCCCCTCCCCTGCTTGTGCACATTCTCTCAAAATAAACAAACAAACATTAGATAGATAAGTAAATAAATAAATAAAACAAAGTGCAAACACACCAAACACCTAGAAAGCCCAGCCATAAAAGACACTTGAGGACAATTAAAGAAATTAGATAATATCCATGTTCAATTTCGTTTTATGATATTTGCATTTGGTTATGTAAAAGAATGCCCTTATTCTTAGGAAATACATGCTGAAAAATTCTAGGCAAAGCACCAGGTCATCTGCAACTTGTAAATATACTGCTGAACCATTTGAAAATGTGTCTTGATAAAGCAAATATGATAAAATATTAATTGATAAATCTAGTTAAATGGTATATAGTACACTTGTACTATTTTTTCAACTTTTCTGCAAAATTAAAATTTTCTAAAATAAAAAGTTGGGGAAAAACAAATCAAAAGGATGATATATTTTAATTTAATGACATGAAAGAACATTCATAATGAGAAAAAAGCCAATTAACAAAATAATATGCATTAGACAAATTCCTTTTTATGAAAAAAAAGGTATATACTGTATATGTATATTCCCATGAAGAAAAGACAGACATGCACCAAAATGTTAATGGCAGGAAGTATCTAGGAGTAGATGTCCAATGATTTAATTTTTTCTCCTTTTTTATCTATAGTTTCTAGTTTTAAATGTATTTACATGTATTATTCATGTAATATAGCAGTAAATAAAAACAATTAACTTCATCCTTTGTAAGACTTATTCAAGCAACTGAGACAATGGAAGAGAGAAAAGAGAGGGAGGAGAACATGTAAGAGAGAAGCAACAATAGGAAAGAATACTATTGTAATCCTTATTTTGCTGAAGTTAATGTGGACATTTTTAAAATATGTGCCCAGGGCACCTGGGTGGCTGGGTCGATTAAGTGTCCAACTCATGATTTCAGCTCAGGTCATGATCTCACAGTTGTGAGAGTGAGCCCTGCTTATTGGTCTCTGTGCTAGGCATGGAGCCTGCTTAAGATTCTCTCCACCCCCCCACTGCCCCTCCCCCACCATACACACACACCTTCTCTCTCAAAAAGAGAAAAACAAAACTTTAAAATGTGTCTAGTCAGATTCCACTGAAATAATTCCATATGCAGTTATAACTTATTAATCAGAGATAAAGAGAGGCAGAAAAGTATCTTGGCAATCCTAGGAATCACAGACCTAGGAATAACAACATTTCCTCACTCCTAATTCATTCCTGCATGGTTGCCACAGTTAACTTAAAACCTGCTCCTACTGCTCCTGTTCTGCAGATTTCCTCTTTGGCACCCTTTTGGCCCATAAGACTATAACAGAGCCTACAACGCTTTTCACAATGACATTTCTAGCCTCATATCTTGAGATTTACCCCGTGTATCCTGTATTCCAGCCAGAAAAAAAAGGTTTTCCTAAATACTCCATGTCTGCCTAACTCACCATTATATACCTAGCGCCCAGCATAAGCATTTAATTTTGCATAGGGTAAGAGATTAAAAAAAAAAACAAAAAAAAACTCTGAAAAAAAAATATATTTTTTTAAATTCTGTAGTTAGTCTTCTAACACCAAGCTACAACAAAGTATCAAGAAGAACTAAAATTGCCCATATTGTTTTAAATCCTCCATGGAACAAGATGGGGTATTAAGAAATAAACTGCAGAACAAAACAAACCATACAGTAATGCAAGGTTACAGATCTAATAAAAAGCAACATGTCATTTTTTTTTCCCAATCCAAAAAGGTGGTTTTATTAAAGCACGGGGACAGGACCTGTGGGCAGAAAGAGCTGCCACAACATATGATTTTAATCACTGAAACACTGCAAAGTACCTCAGCTAGAAATGAGAAAAGCAGTGGACATAAGTAAGATTTTAGTGATTATATTTCTCTCACTGTAATGATTACTTAAGGAAATACATACTTTCCTTAATAAGATAATAAAAAAAATATACGATTATTTAAGGAAAATAAAGCTACTCTGTCCTTCTAAGAGACATGTGTTACAGAACAATCTTATGGATGTTTACAAAAGCTACCTAATATTTTCAAGATTACTTATTCCTGATAATAAAGATAAAGAAACAGCTCCCTGACAGAGCTGAAATAAATACAATTTGTCAGTGGTAGTCCCTGAATGTCAACCTTAAGTTTTCAAATTCATCTGGAAAAGTCAGGAAAAAAAAAATGACCATGTAAAATACTAGGTGTTATTTTCTCTAACTGCAATGCTAGGCCCAGGACTCATGACTACCTTTCAAATGCCCAAAGAGCATTTTACATTGTTAAAATCTCCTAGCTTAAAAAAATAAAAATAAAAAAACAAACAAACAGTAACACCACCACCAACAAAAACACAACCTAGGGTACGGTCTATTTGTTACACTATGCACATATAACAACAACTGTCAATTAATTCAATTCTGGCTACTGGGAGGAAGATCATTCCATAAAACAAGGTAGTTTCTAGTAACTTGTTTACTCATTTAAACACAGCTTATCCATCTTACCAGAATAAGTAACTGCCGTGGTACTGTAAGTAGCACTCTGGGTATAAGATGGCACCACAGTAGCTGCAGCTGCTACTGGCTGTACGGTGGAAGATACAGGATAAATGGAGAAAGTAGTGGTAGCTGGACTTGGTGTGGCTGGTTTTATGGCTGTCACTTGTCGAGTCTGCTGGGCTTGTGTATACTGAGTTGCACCTTGGCTATAACCTGCTTTGGGGGCTAAAATGGGAAAGAGACATCAGAAAATTAGAAGGGTGTACCTTGATATTTTTTCTAACTTTCAAGGATATTGATAAACTAAGTATAAACATCAACTGTAAATTTGATGCCAGAAGTTTTTTCTTAGCACAAGGGTTGAAATTCTTACTACCAATTAAATAACACATCTATATAAATTCATCTAATATCCCATTCTCAGATGCTTTCTATGTATTTCCAAAATGGCATTTTGTCCAAATTTACAACTAACTGAATAGCAGTACTATTTAAATAACGTTTTTAGAAAAGGTGTGTGTGTGTGTGTGTATTTAGGCTAGTCAGTCTAATTTGAGCATTATGCTTAATATTAGGAATAGCGAGCCTCAAATATGTATTTCAATTCAAAATAAAAATTTCATTGTTTAATTACGTCAACTTGTTCAAATATACTTCATCACATTTTTATTAATTCATCCATAGTGAACTTCAGTCTAATTTCAACTCATAAGGTGACACTGACTTAAATCTTCAAATGTCCAATGGCTTCAGTGCAATTGTTCTCAAATGGCTAATATTCAGGTTTCTGCTGCCTTTGACCATGTTCAAAATATTTATTTTAAGAATCTTAGGAACCTTATTATTAAGCCCTAAATTAATAATTAATCATTTATTAACAATCATTAAGGCATACAAGTCTAATTCCTGATAAAGGCCCAAATATCAGAGGGCCAGTACCTTATGCTTAGTTTAGTAAAGGTACCTTAAGTAAACAGCAGTTCAGTTTATAAAACTGTTATCTACATGTAGTATGAAACTTGATCCACACAACACACAGATCAGGGCATTTTACAAAAGGAAATTAATGTCCAAGAGCTAAATGACTTACAAGTCACATAGTCAATATCAGACCCAAGACTAAACCAAGGCTCTTCTGACTCTTAAATACAATCTAACTTTGATAATTAACTATGAAGTTCACTACAGATCAGTGTACTCACAAATCATTAGAGAACAAACTATAAGAAAAATCAGTCATAACTATAAAAATATTTGTATACCACTTTTAAGAGACTCATAAAAATCTGAGAACTAGAAGTACCCTAGAGAGATCTGGATCAACTACCTCAGTTACTAATAAGAGAACAGAGACGAAAAGAAGTAAAAATCACTACCCACATTAGTGGTAAAGTCAGTACTAGAGGCTAGTCCTACTTTTTCCTAATCCAAGGTTCTACCCACACTCTCACAGTCCTTCAAAAATAATTAAAATAAATGAACTGTCTACTTTTCTGAACTCAGCTGTTTTTAAAAGTTTTCAATTCAATCTCTATTAAAAAAATCCATCTTCAGGGTGCCTGGGTGACTCCGTTAAGTGTCCGACTCTCCATTTCAGCTCAGGCCATGAGGTCACAGTTCTTGAGATCCAGCCCTGTGTGGGGCTCTGCACTGACAGCACAGAGGCTGCTTGGGATTCTCTCTCTCCCTCCCTCTCTGCCGTTCCCCCCAGTTGCACTCTCTCTCTCAAAATAAATTTAAAAACTTAAAAAGGTGGGGGGCCTCAAAGGGTCTCCACTGGTTACACAAAGGCAGGCAGCAATATGTTCTGAGCATCTCTAGTGAAGATAAGAATGTGGCCAGAAATTATCACCATAACTCCTTTTGTATAGCTTATTTCACAGCAGGAAGAGAACTGTAAGAAAAGGGCATTATTAGGATTTGTCCCCATGGCCTTCTCTCTTTGGTACTCAAAGGCATTACAACAGCAGAACAGAGAACAAGGCTAAAACCTGCTTCTTTTTAAGTAATGTAACACAATGACCTTAGATGAACTCAAAAGGGTACCTTCATTAAACACAGTGAACAATTTATTTTAGTAGTTTTCAATGAAACTATATGCTAATAAAACCCACCTGTCTGATAGTAGGTTTCAGCAACAGAAGGCTGAGGCTGGGCAGCAGCTGCTACGGCAGCAGCCGTTGCTGTTGGCTGTTGGTAGTACTGCTTACTATCATAAGCTACAGCAGGAGCGGTGGATCTTACATACGAGTACGAGTCCTAAAGAAAGGCAATAAAAGAAAGTCTTCCTGTAAGTGAAGTGGCAGGAAAAAAAACCCAACTCTACTATATAAAAGTGTAATAAAGGAAAACAACTAACTACAGACCTATGTATAAGAATCAAATTCAAAACAAAGGGCAATCATTTTGGACTTCAAATAAGGTCAAAACCATTTCAAGCAGCATGTTTAACTTTCACATCAGAAAAAAATCACTGAAGCATTTAAAAATAATGCCTATCTTTAAAAATGGATCTCATAGTAAAGACCACCTGTGTGTTCTAAGCTTTGACTGCTCTGGCTTTCTTTTCATTCTTTACCACTATTAACAACATGATGAGTAGCAGCTTCTGGGTGGAGAGGAAAGGGGAACTCAGGTTCCAGGAAGAAAGAACACCGTATATAAGTCTCCAAAGCAGTGAAGATCAAGGTGAGCTGGGTGAACTCTGGCACTGCATAAAGTGAGGAGGGGGACATGCAGGTGGAAAGGCTGAAAAAATAGGCAAGGCCCAGAAAATGATGGGTTGCATACACCCTATTAAAAACAATGGATTTATTATATTGTGTCTCTGGACATAATAAAAACAATCACACATGGCAAAAGGAGTTTAGTAACTTGCCCAATAGTAACAGAAAATACTAATGTTATGATTCACATGTCAATTCATTACTGAACAAAATAAATTTATATACTTTAGAAAGAATATAGGAAAACTAGGCAAAGTCCAGAAGGATCTGAGTTTAAAAACAGATCCTAGGGGAGCTGGGGTGGCTTAGTCAGTTAAGCATTCAACTCAATTTTGGCTCAGGACATGATCTTGCATGAGTTTGAGCCCTGTGTAAGTCTCTGTGCTGACCCTGCTTGGGATTCTCTCTCTCTGTCCCTCCCCCACCCCCTCCCTCAAAACAAACATTTAAATCAATCAATCAATCAATCAATCAATCAATAAATACAGATCCTAAAAGCAAACAAACAGAAAATGGGTTACTAAAACATGAGGACCAAATTTAGTAAGTAGTAATTTAGTGTCATAACAAACATAGTACTACTATAAAAGGGAATTAGATCTTTGGGTCCCCAAAAGACTGAACCAAAAGCAACTAAATGAATAAGAGCAGTCATCAATTTGTTACATACCAAGAAAGAATACCTTGAGCGGAAGAATGTACAGGCAACAGTTTTCTGTCCTTGTTAAATTTCAAGAGAACACTATGTAACTTGTTTGGCCTATATAGCTTAGGCTCATGGTTCTCAAAAGAGGAGACACAGCCTGTGTTCCAAATGGATGAATAATGCCATAATACAAACAAGGAGCATCTTCACTATGTCTTCATTTTT
This sequence comes from Felis catus, assembly GCF_018350175.1. Taxonomy (NCBI): domain Eukaryota; kingdom Metazoa; phylum Chordata; class Mammalia; order Carnivora; family Felidae; genus Felis; species Felis catus. Next base: position 213,187,683 of record NC_058368.1, on the reverse strand, counting down.
CTGAAAACCTTGGTTAATATTTAACCAGTAATTAATGGAAAATATTTTTAATTAAAGCAGACACAGATACAAAATGGAGTTGAATGGACTCAGGGGAATTACTAACATAAAACTCACTGCAAGGATGCCCCTAAATTACCTATGAACACACACTCACTTCATCATTACAGGTAGATTTCCGAAGACCCAAGTTTGAAAGCACTGGCTTGGACACTGTATCACACACTATGGCCATTGAAGCATGTATGTCAAGACTAGTGGAACCAGTAGTTTTCTTACCTGGTAGTTCTGTGTAGTAGCTGGGGGTGGTGGTGGTGGTGCTTCTTGTTGTCTCTGGGTATAACCGTAGTCAGTTGCTGTATGTGCAGTGGGGTAGCCTCCATAAGCAGCAGCTGTTGCAGCAGCTGCAACAGCTACTGGAGCAGGCCTGGCAACTGCAACTGTGGCGGCCGCTGGTGCATAGGCAGCAGTAACTGTGTGAGCAGCTACTGGAGCCTGATGGACAGTGTAGCTAGCAACTGTAGTTGGATGAGAGTAGGCTACACCCGAAGCTGGCTGCTGGCTATATTGTGGAGTAGAAGAATAAAGATAATACAATTTAGTTGTAAAATCTAAGCATTTAATAAAATACAAAGCACATTTTCAAGAAATTTAATCACGGGCTACAAAACACCAAGTATTTGAACTCAATAAACCTCCTAGTCAATACCGTATTTGTTACTGTTGTATAGTTTTTATTCCTTAATTTTAAAACATTGGACAGTCACACATACTACGCTTAAGATCATGGACCATATCACAAAGCAGGGATGACAAACTGGGATAAAAAGCAGTACTAGGAAGAAAAGAAAAACTGATGAAACTAGGAATTTTAAAAAATATTTGTTTGTAAAGTTCTTTATTCTTGTTCTATAGTTAAAAAAAACTCTACAAAGAAATCATGTTAAAAATATTGAGTTCTAACTCCAATTATAGAAAACATTTAAGGGAGAAACTATTACTTATTTGACATAAGAAATACTTCTGATACCCTAGGGCAGTACTTATCAACTGGAGGAGATTGTGTCCTCCAGGAACATTTGGCTATGTCTGGAGATAATTTCTGATGGTCAAATTGCAGAGGAGGTGGTGGTGATTGATGTGTGCTACTGGCATCTAGTGGGTAGAGACCATTGATGCTGTTACTTATCCTACAATAAACAGGACAACTACCCACAACAAAGAATTATCCAAAGAATGTCAATAGTGCTGAGGTTGAGAAATCTTGCTCTAGGGCACAAAACCTACAATGGACTATCTATGATTTTAGATAAATTACCCAAGTTACAGGCAGCATTTCATTACATACATTTATTTTTCTCTTAAAAATGTAGCACATGTTGCAAAAGAAGACCTAAGTCAGATGCTTTTCAATCATAACCATTTAAAACATAAAGAGGCAAAAACATTTTTCAAAACTGTAGATCAAATAAATTTCCAGCTAAAGTTCTCAGAAAAATGTTTAATTTTTAAATTGAGAGTCTATGTCATATAAAACCAAGGCTTACAGATGTTAGCACATGAAAGTGTATTTGTTATTCTAATACACTTAGAATTACACTTAAGTTTTATTATCAAGGCAGAAATGCCTTCTAAAAAAAGGAAAGCCCCAACAGTTATTTTAGCTGACAGGTTTTAGATGACCGTAAGTTTTAATATGAGCCAACAAGTTAAGAATAGCTAAGAAAAAAAATACCCGACGTAAGCTGAAGCTGCACTAATAGAGTGTCTGATTCATGGGTTATAGTACAGGATATTCTTCACTGGTGTGCACAATACCATACAAATATGGCATACAATTAAAATTTGGGGCCATCACATTTTAACCATATTAGGGAAAACACTGATAATTATAATGTATTCAAAGGGAATCAATATGAAACTTATAAGTATGGGTATTATTTCACATAAAAAGTAGAGGACCTGGGAACATTCAGTCTAGAAGAGATGACTGGGGAAGATATGAGAGCTGCCTTCTAATAGAAGAGACTTACTCCATGCTGCTCCAGAGAACAGAACTAGAACCAATGGATGGAAGGGTGGCAGATTTCAGCCCAATATGAAAAAGAAAAAAAAACAAAAACTTAGAACAAAGTCCAAAGAAACTCTTATAATTTATATTTGGAAGAGGTTTTCCACATTTTGATATTAAAAATAGCTAATAATTTCTACATATATGACAACTGAAAGACAGGAGAAGGGAAATTTAAATAGTGGAAAATTGGTTTGGGATTGACATTTTCTATGGATAATTCCACAGCCTTAAGAAAAAAATGCCAATAACATATTATACTTCTTCAAAATTCCTAGAACTGAGAAAAAGAATTATATTTAAAATATAAATACACCAGTTCTGTGAAACTTATATTTAACATTTACTTATAAAATTTCACACATTCAGACTACACTGCATAAAAGGGGTTTGTTTATATAAAAATTTAGATAGTCTTGGACTCCTATACAGTTTCCATTCACCCCACGCTATTTATCAAAATATTTGCTCACACTTCTTGATCCCCAAAACTTGTCCTACAGGACAAAAAAGAGAGTGGGAATAGAATAGGAACGTTAAGTCAATTTGACTTATACTGCCTCTGATCCTTAAAAGACCCTGTGACTGAGAAAGGGAGGACAATATGCTCTGGTTTAAGCCCACTGTCCCCTCATAATTATTAACAGTACTCTCTCACACCCATGTGTCTTGGCTTGAACAATAAATCTTATAATCATCCTTCCCAGTAACCATATAAAAAGTATGTCAATACCTTTAGCAATTATCATAAAGTACATGCCTAGGGCTGCCTAACCCAACTGCTCTTAGCCAGATACCTACCCATCATCTGGGCTGAAACTATATCCTCTACCAAAAGCATCATGATGAACGATGATCTAGTCCCAATTCCCAGGGGTTTAAGGGCTAGGGCAACTGTCTGCTGTTCAAAATAAAGACTCTCTGGTTATCTTAAACCCATCTGGGAAATTCTTTTTCAACTTGAAATATGCTTAGAAAAACTGCCTTTAATGTGATGTATATGACCAGCCTGGACCATACCAATTCAATTAAATATCTACTGGCTAAGTCTAAATAAGTAAGTAAATTTTTAAAAATTCAAGTTCAAATTAGTTTAAGCAAAATTAGTCTTAGGTCGAAATATTTTAAACCAAGGATTGTGCCTACTTTGGAGTGTTAGAATAAAAGTCTTAAATTATATCCCTACATAAAATTTAAGGCTTAATGGCCATTAATTTTTTAAAATAAAACTGGACAAGTAATTAAGAACCCAAGTCTTGTAATAAAAATTTATTTGTGAAATGAGAAGACTTTCATTTTCATTCAGAAGAAGCTTCCATTTAGATAATATCCTTTGTGAATAAATTAAGTCTAATAAACTTCAGTCAGTTTTAAACCAGGACAAACTAAATAATTAACCACAAAACAAACATATAAAAATATGTGTAAGTAAGGTTATGAAATACTTGAAGAATCAGACATAAAATGGAAAGGTATTTCTCTTCGGGGTTGAAAAATAAAATATTTAGGGAATTATTAATATTAAAGAGTAATGACACTTTTTATATTCTTGGACTTAAACTGGAGGTTAATGGCCAGCTTTCTCCCCTTCCTTACCAGAAAGTGAAACCAACCAGAGACCTTACCACAACAGATAGCTGACCAAAATCACCAGACAGTTGGAAGAAAGCCTACTATAAACTGCAAAAGAAACAGGATTGATCCAAAGAAAATGAATATCTCAAGGCAACAAACAAGAATTTAAAAAACTCTGATTTATCCATAAAATAAAAACTTTACACTCTGGTAGAAGATAAAGTTGAGGGATACAGACAAGATCAGAATATGAAAACTAGAAAAGAGAAGATAATCTAGGAAGTCCAATATCCAATTGGAAAGAATTCTGAAAAGAAAAGAAAAAACCAAATGAAAGAAATTAAGAAATAGTATTTCCCATTCTGGAAGGGAAGCATATATTTTCAAATTTAAAGGGACTACAGAGTGCAAAATTGAATGAAAGAACTACATCTAGAGACATAGCATTTTACAACACTTCAAGGTTTAAAAAAAAAAAAAAAATCTTTCAAGTCTCCAGAAAGAAAAAAAATAAGTCAGCTGTATACAAATAAATGAAAATCAGACTTTTACTGATAACACTAGTGGCTAGAAGACAGCAGACTGTCTTAAAAATTCAAGGAAAGATGATTATTAATACAGAGTTCTGTACCCAGCTAAACCATCAAGACAGAATTATTTTTTTTTTTGACATTCGAGAACTGAAAGAGTTTACTACCTATACACCACCCCCCTTTCTGAAGTAACTAACATGAGGATGTACTTCAATAAAAAATAAACCAAGAAAAAAAAAATGAGATCCTATAAACACTGGATCTAAATCCAGGAGAGAGGAGAGGCCAGGTCAGCAGCTGTGCAGCAGACCGACACAGGCAATGAGCTTAGACTGTAAGTAAAAACAGTATAGAGGCCTCCAGGAGAGAAATGTCCAGGAAAACAGGATTGGACAAGGGACAGTATACCAGGAGCCTGGAAAAATCTTAAGATACAATCAAGGCACCAAAAAGATGGGGGGGGGGGGGGGTGGTAATGAAAGGCTTCAGCAAATATGAAATTGCTCAAGAAAGGCATGATCCTGGTAAAAGACACCACAGTTAAGCAATCAGTAGGATGTAAAAAACAAACATCCATTTGAACTTGAACCTAGGAAGATTGTTCTATTAAGTGGCACAGGGTTGTAAAAATGGAACAAACATATTAGAAATGATAATCGTACACCACCACCACTTGGCTCCACAGTAAGTACTACTATTTACAATCATAAAAGAATAAAAGTTTTTGCATTAAAGTTTCAGAATCAACCTAAATTACAGAAGACAAACTACGATTACAGAATATAACATAAATGTTAATCACAAGTACAACCACAGCTAAGTTGGGGGATGGGGTGGGGAAAGAGGGAAAGTAAAGCACCAGAGTTCCAAGATTCTTTTCCTAAAATAGAGAGTACTGAGAAACTGACTACCTTTGATGGAAATGGAGTGTTGAAGAGAAATAGGCATATCAGTGAATTTGGAAGAAGAAATGAGAAGCATGAGAAAGTATGTACTAACTCCTGACTGTAGGAAGTCAAAATATAATGCATAAAAAAGTTGATAAATTAAGATACAGAGAAGCATATGATTTCATGATATGCAGGTTAGAAATAAAACCAGAATGCACTAAAAGTAAGGGTCTCTACAAAGTGGAACTGGGAAGAAGGGAGAAGGAAAATAAGGGAATTTTTTCATTAAAAGCCCTTCTATACTATTTTATTTTTGATTACAGTATTATTACTCTAGGGGGGAGCATGAAAGTACTGGAATAGAATTCTCAAACTGGCAACTTGAATAACCGACGAACCACCCACCACAAATTTAAGATACTCCTAATTTCTACATTTCTGGACTAACCTATATCCAACCCTGAGCCCATTTTTAGCATTTGCAAGTTCCATTAGTATGAGTTGGCTATTATACTAAAGTTATAGTCACTACTGACATTAAAACAACTATGTGTACCAATGACTTGTCCATATAAGTGGCATCTGGTAACAGGGAAAACATTTTTATACCTCTTTTTTTTTTAAGTTTATTTATTTAAGTAATCTCTACACCCCACATGGGACTCAAACTCACAACCCTGAAATCAAAAGTCGTATGCTCTTCAGATTGAGCCTGCCATGCTACTCTCTATATTTTTTAATCTTTATACGAGTGATTTTCAAAATGTGATCCAAGGACTACTAGGATCCAGGAGGTTATCCCTTTTTCAGTTACAGATTGCTTTCATATAATTTAATCCAAATAATTTATTGCTTTCACATAATTTAATCTAAACAATTTAATAAAAATCTCTGTAAAAGTGTGAGGTAAGGCCTCTTGTCTCACTATTTTGGGGGGATAGTAATCTAGTTATTTTTCATAAAGAAATTTGGGGTTAACATATGGTAATTTTATTCTTATTTTAAAATGACTTAATAATTTTAAGTTTTTACTTATTTTGAGAGACAGAGCAAGCAAGGGAGGGGCAGAGAGAGAGGGACAACAGAACCCCAAGTAGGCTCCACTCTGTCAGCACAAAGCCCGATGCAGGGCTAGAACTCTCAAACTGTGGGATCATGACCTGAGCCAAAAACCAAGAGTCGGATGCTTAACCAACTGAGCCACCCAGGTGTCCCAATAAATATTTTTTTAAATTCTAAGACAGTAAATATAACCCACATAAACAAAAGCTCTTTGGGGTCTTCAATAATTGTAACTGCTTGAGGGGTCCCAAAACTGTAAGCTTCAAGAACCACCATTTTACCATAGAGCATTAACTTAGAGTCTATAATGGTATTCATCATTCATTTCCCCACTCTTTAAATTATATCTTTAAACAAAAACATTTCCTTCTATTCTGTAACAGGGAAACAGTTCTCCAGGAAAATAAGCAGTGCACATGGTCAGAGCCCTATATCTGCTGCCTACAGCTGCAATAACCCTATCCAGGGCTCCAAATCTCCCACTTTGCCTGCTGTGCTGCTCAACAAATATCATTTTCTGTGTTAGCAGACATGAAAGGCATTGGGAAGCAATGGCCTAGAACTCTGGGACTCCCACGAGAACCAGCACAGAAGGTGAATTAGGAAAAAATCCATTCCCCCCACTTCTTTTAAAGATTTTTAAAAAATGTTTATTTATTTTGAGGCATATGTGGGTGGAGGGACAGAGAGAAGGAGAGAGAGAATCCCAACAAGCAGGCCCTGCCCTGTCACCACAGAGGCCACACATCAGGGCTCTTGGGGCTGGTTCCTACAAACCATGAGATCACAACCTCAGCAGAAATCAAGAGTTGGACACCCAACCAACAAAGCCACCCAGGGACCCCCATTTCCCCTTTTAAGGGAAAATTGTAAAAGAAACTTTACTATCTCAGCCTTGGCTCTGGGGAAAGGGGAAAGAAGTCTCCCCTGACAATCAATCACAAGCCAGCCTTCCCCTAGTTTGGGCTCTGGAATGCACATTCTCTAACTAGGAACACTCCCAGCTAAGAAGTTCGTTTAATGTATCTCTGGGCTGATAGTGCTTCCAGATGCCACAAAACACATTTTCCTCTCTAAATGCTACAATGTTCCAAGAAACAGGAGCTCTCAATAAAAACACAACAAAACCCACAAGGAAACAAGTTACTATGAGCAAGAGTTTGCAGAATAAAAAAAAAAATTTGAAAAGACTAGAAGCATTAGAATTATTAGATACAAAATATAAAATAAGTACACTAAAAAAAGTAAAAGAGACTATCAAAACTAAGACCAAGGACCAAGAAATTGATCAAACACAACCAGATGAATTTTTAAAAGAACAAAACTTCCAGAAACAAAATACACTATATATAAAAATTATAATCAGGAATTTAGAAAGGCATTACATAACTGATTAGACATGGCTGACAAAAAAAAAAAAATTAAACTTAAAATTGTCTCCAAAATTACTTAGAATGGACAGAGACAATGAGGTGAAAAATATTAGAGGTTAAAAAATCAGGAGGAAAGAAAAAAAGTGGTAAGTTACATCTAAGTAGAGTTGCAAATGGAGAAAAAGGAAACACACCTAAAATGAATGTCTGAGATTTCCTAAAATTAATAAAAAAATAACAATCCTGAGATTCAAGAGCCCCAACAAAGCACTGAGGGAAAACAATTTGCCTACAGAGCCTAAGTGATGACTTCTCAATAATGAGAAACATGAGATTAAAAACACACACAACACACACACAAAATCTTACCAGTAGACCCATATTTAAGGACATTCTTAAAGATTTCCTTTAGGAAAAATGAAAATGATCTCAGAATGAATAAACTTATGTTTAAAAAGTGGTAAATATAGGGTGCCTGGGTGGCTCAGTCAGTTAAGCAACCAACTTGTGGTTTCAGCTCAGGTCATGATCTATGATCTCATGATTCTTCAGTTCAAACCCCACATTGGGCTCCATACTGACAGTGCCGAGCCTGGTTGGGATTCTCTCTCTCTACCCCTCCCTGCTCGTGTTCTCCTCTCTCTCTCTCTCAAAATATATAAACTTTAAAAAAAAAAAAAGCGATAGAGGTGCCTGGGTTGTCCAGTTAGTTAAGCTGCGACTTTGGCTCAGGTCATGATCTCTCTGTGAGTTCGAGCCCCTCATCGGGCTCTGTGCTGAAAGTTCAGAGCCTGGAGCCTGCTTCGGATTCTGTGTCTCCCTCTCTCTCTGCCCCTCCCCCTACTCGCACTCCCTTTCTCTCTCTCTCAAAAACAAACATTAAAAAAAATTTTTTTAAATGGTAAATATGAAAGTAAGTTTAAATAATCACTAATATGGGGCACCTGGGTGGCTCAGTTGGTTGAGCCTCTGACTCTTGATTTTGGCTCAAGGTCATGATCTCATGGATCATGGGTTCAAGCCCTCCACCCCCCTCTGCCCCTCCCCGACTTGTGTGTGCCCTCTCTCAAAATAAATACATAACTTAAAAAAAAAAATCACTGACTATATAATTTTGTTCAACAATGACTAGTTGTGGGGTTAAAAAAAATCTAAAATATTGTATAATAATGGCACAAAATCAGGAGAGGATTAAGATTAAAGCATTTTATAGGGAAGCAAAAATAACAAAAACAGGGAGGGGCACAAAACAGAAGAGACTCTTAAATATGGAGAACAGAAGGTTGCTGGAGGGGTTGTGGGAAGGGGGATGGACTAAATGGGTAAGGGGCTTAAGGAATCTACTCCTGAAATCATTGTTGCACCATGTGCTAACTTGGATGTAAGTTATAAAAAATAAATTATAAAGTTTAAAAAAAAAGGCAAGAAAGAAAAAAAAATAAAGCATTTTAAGTCCTTATATTGTTTAGGAGAGTAAAGATAATGATTAACTTTGGACAGTGTGAAATATCCATATTAAATTTCTAGAGCAACCACTGTAAAACAGAAACAATGTTTAATACCTAATGTTGTAAAAGGAATGAGAAAAAGTCTCAATCAAGAAAATGTAGACTGCTTCTGTCACTCACATTATTAAAGGTGTTTTTTTTTTCTCCTCTGGAAAACATACTCTGTGTGTGTACATTATTTTTAATTTTGGATAAAATGTCAAATTGATTGATAGACAAAATGTTTTTTTTCTTTTTCATGGCATTCAAAACACAATTCGATCTTTTCATGAGTCCAAATTTAATGCTCAACATTGTTGGACTTCTCTAAATTTTCCAGGTCAAATTATGGCATTTTATGTATCTACCAAAGCACTGAGAGACTTTTTTTCTTTTTTTTCTAACGTTTTAATTTATTTTTGAAGGAGAGAGAGACAGAGCATGAGCAGGGGAGGAGCAGAGAGGGAGACAAAATTTGAAGCAGGCTCCAGGCTCTAAGCTGTCAGCACGGAGCCCAACATGGGGCTCGAACTCACAAACTGTGAGATCATAACCTGAGCTGAAACCAAGAACTGGACACTTAAATGACTGAGCCACCCAGGTGCCCCTGGCACTTTTTATATTTTTGAAGTCATTTAACAAATTATTTACAGAAGATTAAGGGATAATAAAAACCTATTAGAAACCCAAATTTTTATTCCGTATGTTCTTGGTTTTAAAACAAACCACGTTCCCTGAGCCTAACTGCTCATCAACTTTTATGCACAAACCACAACGTTTCTATCTTGTAAATGTGGAATCCAGATTTCAAATGTATCTCCAATGAGTTCTAATTTATTACTTCTGGCTCTTCTTCCTGCACCTGAACTGTCAAAATACAATGCTTAAAAAGTTTTTTAGAACATTTGATGGCTCCATTTTTATTTTATTTATTTATTTTTTTTGAGAGACAGTCATCTTCTTTGCTCCATACAAACATTTTCAATTTTAAGTCTGGAATGATCAATCTAATCAATCTTTTCCTTTCTACACCATCAACTTCCTTCCGATTATCTTTGAATACATACGTACCTTCAGTATCTGTCCACTGATGAATCCTATCCAGTAAATTGTGATGCATAAACATTACAAAAAGATGAAAGAATTCTGCCACATACACTTCTAGCAAATTGAGATGTTGAAGATCTTGTCACAGAATATTATGTAAGAAGTCCTTCCTACTGACTGATTAGATGAGAATACCATATTTACTTTTTTTTGAGAGAGAGAGACAGGAGAGGAGAGAGAGCAGGGGAGGGGCAGAGAGAGAGAGAGAGAGAGAGAGAGAGAGAGAGAGAGAGAGAGAGAGAGAGAGAGACACACACACACACACACACACACACACACACACACACACAAACAGGCTCTTCACTCTTGGTGCAGAGGCCAACGAGGGGCTCAAACTCACCAACCATGAGATCATGACCTGAGCGGAAATCAAGAGTCATATACTTAACAGACTGAGCCATGCAGGTGCCCTTACCATACTTACCTTTTAATCCTTAGAAAAACTTGATTTTTTCACTCACTGATTCCTGACTTAAAAAAAAATGTCATCTAGGATATTGTATCTAAAGATTCTTAGTCTGAGATTTTGCTTTTACAATCAATGTCACTATCATTAGTCTATAGTGATCCTGTTTTTTTGGCATTCATGCTATTTATCTAATAATTGTCAAATATTTTCCTGTTAATTTTCTTTTCTTTGCCAATATGGACAAAGTATGAACAGCTTGGAATCCTCAACTGTGCTGAAGGACAAAACTAAAAGCCAACTATAATGGTAGTGTCTCTTTCATATTTCTTCAAAGATGCAAAGATGAGGACAATGCAATCAATGTCCTCCAGTTATTTCACTATTGTACTACCCTTCTAGGTGATTCCAACATTCCTCCATTTTTCTATCGTATTAATCTTTCTTAGTGTAGTTGGGAATAAGTGACAAGAGGAAATAATTCCTAGGATGATGAAACAGCAAAATGTTTCAAGACATAGAACAGTAAAATCACTAAAATCCCATATGGTAAATCTTAAGACTTATAAAAAGGACCCAATGGATCCATACAGTAATTGCAAGATAAAAATGAATTTTACTCCACTTTTAAAAATTAAGCAGATTTTCTTTGAAGACCTCTAAAAAGGAACAAGTCATGAAATGTCAATCCTTTTAACTGTTTATAAATAGAACTGCTCAAAAAAGAAATTCACCAACTATTAGGTACAATAAAAGCTGATGGATACTCTAAGGTAATTAAACCAAAGTGCCTTGTAACTTTCCAAACTCAAGAAAAAATACATTCTTCATTATTTCACAAACACATTAACATTTCTTCAGTTAAAGATATGAATATTCACAGTAAGTAAAATGAAAAACAAAACAAAACTAGGGTGCCTTGGTGGCTCAGTCAGTTAAGTGACTGACTCCTCTGATTTCAGTTCAGGTCATCTCCTCACAGTCCGTGGGTTCAAGCCCCATGTGGGGCTCTGTGCTGACAGTGTGAAGCCTGCTTGGGATTCTCTGTCTCCCTTTCTCTCCCCTTCCCTGCTCGCTCTCTCTCAAACATAAACAAACATTAAAAACAAAAAACACACAAACTAAAAATAGGCTCCTGATATTTCAGATCAATTTTTTATTGTCAAGTGTTTTACAAACTTACCAGGAGTATTTTCAGTAGTTTTTTGATTTCATAAATGTAGATAAGGAATTATAAATGTGTACAATAAGATACTGAAGTCCTTAATAAAGCTAGGATAACCAGATATTCTCAAAGTAATAGCCAGTGAAGATTTTAAGCAGAAAAGTGGTGTGACTGAATTTACATTTTATGATGAGTATTCTGTTTACAATAAAAAAAAATGGTTTGGGATGTGTAGGACTGGGAGAGTGAGAGAAGCTATAAAGCCATTTTTATAAATAACAGCACTTTGCCCTCATCTAGATGATTATCGTTTAAAAGGTTTTTGTGTTGTTTCCTATCAAAAAAGTATTAGATCTCTTCAAATCTTTTTAAGAACATTCTTTCCCATTTAAAACTGATTACCATATCAATGTTAATGCATTTTATACAGCATATATTTTCCCAGAAATAAAAAATATATTAAAATTTTTATTTTCACTTAATTGATCTTCCCAATACTTTAAGCCCCTTTGATCTCTAGGGCCCTCAAGAACTTATTTGAATACTAAATTAGACCATAAAACTTTTTCAGTTTGTTTTTGTTTTTGAGCCCCCAGGACCAAGGTCCAAGGTGTGTGGACAGAAATGCAGGTTTCTAGCAAGGACTCAGGACACAGGGAGTGAAGTTACCCCATCCACCCTGCAGTGAGGCTGAGAAGCTGGGAGAAGGCCTTCCCCCCTCCAGGAACTCTGTGCATGCCCTACTTATTTCTTTCTCTGGCCTTACCTTAAACACAGATGTTTCCCAAGTTTGTAACCATGGCTTTATTTTTTCTATTTTTCTCTCATTCGTTCAAAATTTTTTACTAAATGACGTATGCCAGCCATTGTACTTTCTCTGGTTTCATCCATGCTCAACAACTAAACGGGGCATCACTACCATATGAATGATATCCAGATTTACACTACCAACCCTTATCCCTTTCTTAAGCTCCATTCCAAATGTCTACTGAATATAATAGCTAACGCTGATGGGGATGTAATATATGCCAGGGACTGTACCCAGCATTTTGCAAATACTATGTCACTGAATTATCAAAACAACACAATGGAGAATGTAGAAGCCTTCCAGGATGCTGATAATGTTTTTGTTTTTAATCTGGATGCTGTTTATACAGGTAAAGTTTAGTATATGACAGTTCATCAAGCTATACTGTGCAGTTTTTCTCTATGTTGTACTTCAACATAGAACTTTCTAAAAATCTCAATCCTATGAAGAAAGGAACAATATTTTCTCCAGTTTAAAGATGAAGCTTAAATATCAAGAGACTGCCCATGGTCACACGGCAAGTAGTACAGGGAACCAGGATTCACCTCAGGTAGTCTGACTTCAAAGTCATTCCACTCTCAATCATATCAAGCATCATACATTGCCTTCCTGGCTCAACATATTTCCTTTGTCTAAAATGATCTTCCCTCAATTTTCAGAATGGAAGACCATGGAAGTGCATCTCAAACTCCACAGTGAGAATCCTCCAATTCCCCATTTTAGTATTTCATTTAAACTCAAGTATGATCATCATCATGGCATGGTTATTTGCACGTATATTTGTCCTCCCACAGGACATCCCACGAAAGCATAAACTCCTTGAGTACAGAGACTGCACATATATATTGTAGATATTCATTAAATATTACATGTTACTCCCTAAAAATGTATTTTAATATACATATTATATAGGAAATATCTTTTAAAGCCCAATGTAATCTTTATTTTATTAGTATGTCCTCTACAAGCCTGAATTAAAGAGCTGCACTGCACATAGCTTTCACACAGCACTAAGGAATACTATACTCTGAACAGTGACCCTAATTCTGAGGAAGGCGTGCCAAGGGCAATTTATGGCCAAGCATAGTGGGTGCACTGCACACCTTCAATCATTTAGCTAAGTAATTCTAACATACTTTGTCAATTACTACACTTATAAGCCCAAGGCCTGTCTTCTGATTAACATGATGGTGTACTTGTGAAAACTAATTTGGCTGATTTAACGTATATGTCTATTTAAACAGCTATACATTAATAATCCAACTGCTCATAAGCATAATTCTATCTCTGGGATCTCTATTTTATTCCGGTTATCTATTTGTCTATCCCTGTAACTGATTAATATGACATTCTCCTGTTTAATAAAGTTTGGGTATGTGATAATACAAGACCTTCCTTGTCATATCTTACAAGACTGTTATGACTACTTTTGGACAAACACTATTTTCATTACCAACATTAGAATCTCTTTATCAAGTTAACCCCTGTCCCCCCAGACTGTTGATTTTTATTGGAATTGCATTACATAGATTACATAGAAGAAAGTTGATAACTTGATGGTATTTTTTCACTCCACAGACCCAGTCCATCCTCATTTATTTATGTATTCTTTTATGGCCTTTATATCCTAATGTATTTTTTCCTTAAGTGTTTTGTAGATCTCATTAGTTCTATTTCTACTTAATAGGTTTTGTGGCTATATAAAAAAAGATTTATTTTGAAATTTAATAATCTAACACAATATTGCTGAAACAGGAATGTTACCAATTCCTGCCTGATTATAGATTCAGAAAATTTGCTAAGTACTTACTATTTCTCTTATTTTTGTCTGTTGGCTGCAAATAAAATAATCATGTTGCTTGCAAATAAAAAATTTCCGGGGTGCCTGGGTGGCTTGGTTAAGTGTCTGTCTGATTCTTGATTTCTGCTCAGGTCATGATCTCAAGGTTGGTCATGAAATTGTGCCCCTGGTCAGGCTTAGCATGGAGCTTGCTTGGGATCTTTCTCTCTCTCTCTGCCCCTCCCCTGCTCATTCTCTCTCAAAATAAATAAACTTAAAAAAAAATCTCCTTCCTTCCCCATTAAAATGACACGGTGGCAGGGGGAGTGGGGGAGTGGGAAGCACCTGGGTGGTTCAGTAGGTTGAGCATCTGACTCTTGATTTTGGCTCAGGTAGTGATCTCACATTTGGAGAGACTCCCACTGACAGCACAGAACTTGCCTGGGATTCTCTCCCTTGCACTCTCGCGCTCTCTCTCTCTCTCTCTCTCTGTCCCTCCCCTCAAGTGTCCTCGCTCTTAAACATTTAAAAATAAGTAAAATAAAAAAAACAAAATGACACAAATTGAGGCCCATCAATTGATACTCAATTACCTACTTTTAAAACATTTTACCTTGAGATTATGAAACTCTATACATTAAATATATGAAAGACATCAACTAATGAATTCCTTTAAAACCCTTATAGTATTATTCAAATATCTATACTTCATAGAAAACTAATATTGGTAAAATGCCTACTGAAAATCAGGACCAGGGTAGGAAGTTTTTATATTTAATCTTCACCTCAAGGTAAGTCAGGTGAGAGAACAGTTTCAGAAAGATGAAGGGATTTGGCCAAATGACTGATGGGATAGAGCTGAGATTCAAATCTGAAGTCTCACAAGCTCCAAATTCATGCTCTTCCCATTAGAGTATACTGTAAAGCAGTTTACAAAAGCACAGTCAAGCATACACCTTAAACATTCTCTACAGGAATATTTTGGCTCACACTACCCTTAAGGCTACTAATAACATAGGCAAGAAATATCATCAATGTAACAGTAGTAATCCTTTTGGAAAGAAAATTTTCATTATTTCAAACTCATTCAAGCATTATGAATCCTAAGATCTCTGATTCAACAATGAAAGAGCTGATATAATTAGCAGTTGAATTTTTTTTATAGAGCCAGTAAATTTCCATCACCGTGATTGGTTTCAAAAACCTGTTCACCTGGTTTTTCACCTTCTCAGTTAGGGATTACTCCTTTTTTACCCTACTAATGTTACTCTCATTCTTTCCTCAAGAGAGTATTCTTAACACTATATTCAAAATAAACTAAAAAGGAAAGAAAAAAAAAATTCACCAGCTATCAACCTACCCAAGTTATCTTAGTGATGTGAGGAGATACTTAACCTTTAGGGACATACTAACCAGATCTTAAGAATCACTGATGAGATGCCTTCTTTTGAATTAGCAGATGCTGAATTTAAACTAATGTCCAGATGATAGTCAAAATCCACTTAAACATTTATCCTTAAACAACATTTGCTAAGATTCTAAGAATATGGGGGTAAAGTAATTATTTTATATTTTTATAAAATCTCTACCCAAAAGCCTTTAAATTCAATAAATATTAGATATAAAAAGGGTAAAAAAGAAAGTTACCAAATGATTTTTTCAAATAGCTAACTTTAAATTATTCAATGATACATTATGAATTATATATAGGACAAAGAAAATTAGTTTAAGCAAAAGCTAAAGATTTAGGTTATCCAGGTAACAAATAGCTTGATTAGATAGAAAGAGGACAAGGAACTTGTATGTCCAAGGCTTGTCTAAATAATAAAGGGAGGGGCGCCTAAGTGGCTCAGTCAGTCAAGCTCTGATTTTGGCTCAGGTTTGTGAGTTCCAGCCCCTTGTAGGGCTCTGTGCTGACAGCTCAGAGCCTGAAGTCTGCTTCAGATTCTAGGTCTCCCTCTCTCTGCCCCTCCCCTGTTCATGCTCGCTCTCTCTCTCTCTCTCTCTCTCTCTCTCAAAAATAAATATTGGGGCGCCTGGGTGGCGCAGTCGGTTAAGCGTCCGACTTCAGCCAGGTCACGATCTCGCGGTCCGTGAGTTCGAGCCCCGCGTCGGGCTCTGGGCTGATGGCTTGGAGCCTGGAGCCTGTTTCCGATTCTGTGTCTCCCTCTCTCTCTGCCCCTCCCCTGTTCATGCTCTGTCTCTCTCCGTCCCAAAAAATAAAAAAAAATAAAAAAAAAAAAACGTTGAAAAAAAAAATATTAAAATAAAACAAAATTATAAATAAATAAGGGAAATTGGCTATTTAAAACTCTCAAAGAAATGTTTATGTCCTATTAATAGTAAAATATAATGGAATTATATTACTATTTTATTATATATATAATACACATAATATATATTATTTTACACATTTATTACGTATACATGTATCTGTATATGCCACAACCCTTTCAAAAAGTAAAAACTATGAGAACTTCTCTATCACTGCCAATGAATGAATTAAAAAATTGATTTTGAGCCTATGTAACTATCAGAAAACTTTTTTTTCTATTGGGAACTATCTTTCCCCACATTCTTTGCTACACTAAGTCTTCATAACTGTTGAAATACTTTTTCCAAGATTGCAAAATTAAATTTATCTGAAAGTCTTTCTTCTCAAACAAAAAAAGGTTAGCTCTACTAAAGTAGGTTACCTACCCAACCAAGTCCCCCCCTTTCTGCCATGAAGCCATCCTATTTTCTCACCATACTTCTTATCCGCTTCATCCTGTGCCCCACAAATACTACCAGAAACACATACATATAAACACACAAACTAATACTTAAAAGTATTTTGAGGGGCGCCTGGGTGGCGCAGTTGGTTAAGCGTCTGACTTCAGCCAGGTCACGATCTCACGGTCTGTGAGTTCGAGCCCCACGTCAGGCTCTGGGCTGATGGCTCAGAGCCTGGAGCCTGTTTCCGATTCTGTGTCTCCCTCTCTCTCTGCCCCTCCCCCGTTCATGCTCTGTCTCTCTCTGTCCCCAAAAAAATAAATAAACGTTGAAAAAAAAATTTTTTTAAGTATTTTGATTTCTTCATTTCTAAGGAGGAAAAAAGGTCAAAAAAATGAAAAGATTTTATCTGCAACAGTGGCTAATAGGCATAGGTTTATTTACTTGCCTTAAAAAAATACAAAAAGAAAAACAGTAGCTGATGGAACATGTAGCACAAGGACTGAGTGCTTATCATGAAAATATTTAATATGCATTATACAAATAAAAAACTTAATTTAGAAGTTAGCAGTGAGAAGAACTTACAGCCTTACACAAACAGCTATAACCAAGAAAACTAAGAACTAGAATGAAATGTAGACTTAGGTTACTTTGTTACTTGTATTCAATGAGTTATTTGTATTTGATTCAACACATTATCCACAAGTAAATGCTTAAAATTTCCAAGTTTGCATCCTTTAAATTAAAATAAAAAACAAAAACTAACAACAAAAACTTGCAAAGTAAGCCCTTGGTCTTCCATGTCTACAAGTTACATTATAGTGATTTCTAGACAGGAAGAAAAATAAGCATCATCACCGCATTTTTTGTATATGCTTTTATTATTAATGCTATTTATCTTCCTTGAGCTGCAGGATTAGCATTATTGGGCCTGATTTCTTTCCATAAAAGCAAACAATTTGCCATGTACTATATCTATATACAAGGACAGAACATATTAACAATTAGTTTTGCTGGCATATGCATAAATAAGTATAGTTAAAAGACTAGTATTTCCTTATTAGACATATAGATAAAATTTAGTAATTTGGATGGTTGTTACAGTTTACTGAAACTTGAGATTCAAAGCCAATAGAAAAAGTAGGTACAGAAATTCTGTACTACTTTTCTATACTGGGATGAAACACATACATACAACTATTTTATCAAAAAAATGATTAAGTGGGGCGCCTGGGTGGCTCAGTAGGGTTAGGCATCCAACCCTTGTTTTTGGCTCAAGTCATGATCTCATAGATGGTGGGATAGAGCCCTACATCGGAACTCTGTGCTGACAGTGCAGAGCCTGCTTGGGATTCTCTCTCTCCTCTCTCCCTGCCCTTCCTTTCCCCCACCTCTCAAAATATAAATGAACTTTAAAAAAAAAAAAAAAAAAAGGTTAAGCATCTTTAAGTTAGCATTTCCTCTCCCATTTTTTTTTTTAAACATTTTATTTATTTTTGGGAGACAGAGACAGAGTGTGAGTGGGGGAAGGGCAGAGAGAGAGAGAGAGGGGGAGACCCAGAATCTGAAGCAGGTTCCAGGCTCTGAGCTGTCAGCAGAGACCAATGCAGGGCTTGAACCCATGAACTGTGAGATCATTACTTGAGCCAAAGTGGGATGCTTAACAGACTGAGCCACCTAGGCACCCCTCCTCCCCCATTTCTATCTGTAGGTCTGGACTAGAAAACAATTATTTCAAAACTGCCAAAGAACCCATTCTATTTTCATCAAATAATCCCAAAATCTATCACTCTGCCCATAGTAACAACAAAAATACTGTGTGAAACAAGTAAAATTTTTAATGGTTAAATACAGCTTTGTCTAGAACACATAGTACTTGGTAGCACAGGATTTATGGCACAGATGCTGATTAGCTAGCTTGTTTTCCAGGAAAAGAAAATGGTTTTTTTCCCCTCTCTCCATGAAAATTATTAGCTCTAAAAGATTTTTATCAAAGTAACTGATGCTTTGTTAGTAGCAAAGAATTTGTTAGTGTTTGAAAAGCCCCAAGATCTTGCCCCCAATATTTTCTGGAATGTCTTAAGATAAAACAGATTTGTAAAAATTGCCACATGCGTTTAAGAAATTCAACGATTAACAGGGGCACCTGAGTGGCTCAGTCGGTTAAGTGTCCGACTTTGGTTCAAGTCATTATCTCAGGGCTTGTGAGTTCAAGTGCCGGGATTCCGGCTCTGCGCTGACAGCTCAGAGCCTGCAGCCTGCTTTGGATTCTGTCTCCATCTCCCTCTGCCCCTACCCACCTCCGGCATACTCTCTCAAATATAAACAAACATTAAAAAAAAAAAAAAAAAAAAAAGGAATTCAACAATTATAAAAATTTAATACCAATTTTTAAATAAAATGTACATTTACACATTTTAACATCTCTTAAAACCAATGGGGTCTTAAGCACTGTATACTTTAATTGGCAACAACTTTCTTTGGTGATATATAAAATAAAGCATACATAAGCGGTATCTTAGAATTCCATGAAATATAGCAACCTTTTCAGAATTACAAGCTTTTACTCAAGAAGACAGCCGAATATCTCATTTTACAGATGAGGAAAATGAAAGACCAAACAAGTGATGCCCCCAACGACATAAAATCAAGAGGAAAAAAGACATGGAAGCCAGGTCTTCTGATTCCCAGTGATGCCCTTTGCATTACACAACCTAACACCTCAAGTTAAGGAGATAAAAAAATTCCCTGGGTTTAACCAAATAGTTAACACACATATCTAATATATCTCTTTCTATAAAAAGCTGGTCGCTTAGGAGCCCTGTAGGTTTATGGCCTGAATCTGAACACAATGTCTCAGACTGACTCAAAAGCAACAACGACCACAAAAAAAAAAAAAAAAAATCTAGCGCGTTTTTCTCTTTTGATAAGATGTATAATGAACTACTCACACTTCAGAAATTAGAGCTTCCCTTAAGGTACAGATTTCATTGGATGCATCACAATGTCAGTACAATCTCACTCGAACTCCCCCCCCCCCAACCCGCCCCCATACTCGAGGAAAAAGACCCGCCAAGGGGAATTATTACCACCTCCCACCCCCCGGCCTAAACTCAAGAGCTAGAATAAGGCCATGGATTCATTTATCAGTACTAGAAACTTCGCACATCTTTACCAGTCTACCAACTACAAATTCACAGGTGGTTGGTATGTTTACATCTCTCCCTAGAGGAAAAACTAAAGGAACCCAATGTAGTTGACACCCGCGGTTTGTTTGCAGGTTTCGAGAGGAGGGACAGGAGGAGCCGAAGGAGAAGGTACCCGAGAAAACGACACGTTATCTGGCTCAAGGGGCCTCGGCACTGGGCGAAGACTGGCGCACGGGAGGCGTCGCGGAACAGGCGGGTGGGCAGTGCGACTCGGCGCTCCCCTGCGCCCACCCTCTCCATTCCCCAAGTGGGAGGGGGTTCAGAGGTGGGAACTGGACCGGCGGGGCGGAGACTGGGGGGGAGATCCGAGCCCCGGCCTCGCTTCCCTCCCTCAGCCGGCCGGGCGGGGGTGGCGGCTGGGCTCCGAGGCCGCGGGAGGCCATTTTAGCTGCGGGGCCGCCGAAAGCCCCGGCGGCCCTCCACGTCCCAACACCTCGGCGGTCTCTCGCTCCCGCCCCCACCGAGGGGGCCCCTCCCCGTCGCGGGCCGAGCGGGGCGGGAGAGGCCGCCGGGCCGGGCCCGTCTCGGGCCGGGACCCGGGGGCGCCGGGCGGGGGCCGGCGCGGGGGCGTTGTGTCGGCGGGATGTGGGCGGAAGAGCGAGCAGGGGGAAAGAAGGGAGAGGGCGGGGAGCCGTTACCTATACTGGGCCGCAGCCGCCGCCGCCGCCGCCCCGCTGTGGGTGAATCCAAAGTAGTTGCCGGTCGCCATTTTGGCATCTTCCCCCAGCCGGCTGGGCACTGCGGCGGGCACGGAGAGTCGGGTCCCATGGCGGGAGGAGAGGCGCAGAGGGGCAGAGACGCCGAGGGAGGGAAAGGGAGAGAGAGAGGCGCTGTGAGAAGCCGCCCTCGCCGGGCCGGGGCCAGGGCCGCGGCCGCGCCGCCTCCCCCTCCCGCCTCGCACTCCCTCACTCACTCGCACGCCCCGGTGGCGGCCGCCGCCTCCTCCCTGGAGCCAGCCCCAACCCCCGCGCCTCCCCGCGGCCCCGGGCCGGGGAAGGGGCCGGGCAGGGACCTCGGCGGGGCACATTATACTCACCATAGGTGAAAGAAACTACAGGGCATATGGGAATCATGGGCTCGGGCTGCTGCTGCTGAACTCTGAACTCTCACCCACTGCCTCCCTCCTCTGCCCCGCTCCTCCTCAGCGGAGAACAGACCGCCGCCTCCCGCCGCACTGCGCAGGCGCCCCCGCGCTCGGCACCCTGGGAGGTGTAGTCCCGGTCGCCTTAGCGGCTCTGGCGGGCGCGTGCCAGGGCCTTGGCCGAGGCGGGCGGGGGAAGCTGACGGGCGAAGGCGGGCCTGGTCTCCCCCAAAGTGATGGTGACTGCGAAACGCAACAGGAGCGATAGAGGAGCGTGCGAGCAGCGCCTCGCCCCAACGTGGGGGTGGAGGGGGGGGGATCAGGGAGAGATTGGAAAGAGTGACGCCTGTTAGCCTTCTCTTACTTTTCACTCTCACTTTTGCGTGTATGCAGTATTCTTTACCTTTCAGTCCTTCTCGCTTTTGCACTTTTAATTAGAATTTGAGCTGGACTAATTTGGATGCTTCCTTAATTCTCTCATTCCTGCTTCTGATTCCTAGCTTCCTAGGGGAGGAAATGCCTGGGGAGGAGAGAAAAATTGCTGTTGTGTTGAGCTGTAAGCACACCCCCAAACACCCCTTCGGATCACCGTCTCCGCCCATCTACACCCACTCCTTGAGTCCTTCGACTTATGTTGAGCCCCGCCCCCACCTCAAAGTGTCAGGCTAGGTCCTGGAGATGTATCAGTGAAGAAAATGAAGACTCGGGGCTCCTGGGTGGCGCAGTCGGTTAAGCGTCCGACTTCAGCCAGGTCACGATCTCGCGGTCCGGGAGTTCGAGCCCCGCGTCGGGCTCTGGGCTGATGGCTCAGAGCCTGGAGCCTGTTTCCGATTCTGTGTCTCCCTCTCTCTCTGCCCCTCCCCCGTTCATGCTCTGTCTCTCTCTGTCCCAAAAAATAAATAAACGTTGAAAAAAAAATTATAATAAAAAAAAAAAAAAAGAAAATGAAGACCCTTGCGCACATAGAAGTTACCTTCTGGGGAGGGAGGTGGAGAGTGTCAGACAATCGCAAATCGTGTGGTGGATGGTGATTGCGGCTTTAAGAATAAAGTCGGATAAAAAGGAGGGAGGTGTTATTTTACGTAGGGTGTGGATAGAGCGACCACTTGGGTAGAGCCTTGAAGGAAATGAGGGAAGAGCCCGGTAAATACCTGAAGGACAGCAAATGGAGGGTCCTAAAGCCAAGTGCTCAAGAGCAGCAAGGAAGTTAGTCTGACTGGAGTTGAGTGGTAAGGATACAGGATCTTCTGAAAGGTCCTTGGTAGGGATGCCAGGTCTTTCATGGTAAGGACAGAATACTCTCTCCCATGCAAGCATCTCTTTCTTCCTCTGCTTTCTCACTGTTTTCTCTTTGCTTTCCCAGTTCATTTCCAACCATTCTCTTTCCTCTTACAGTCCCTCCTTCTTGCCTGCCATTAATGCATAAGTGCTCCATTTCACCTCTTGCTCATCTTCTCCATGCCCGTGCCCCAGACCCTTTGCTACTGGCCTCTCTTCAATGTTTATTATTTATTAAAATCATTTATTAAAAAAATAACGATTTTTTAAAGTAAAAAAAAATTTTTTTAACATTTATTTATTATTGAGAGACAGAGAGGCACTGAGGATGAGCAAGGAAGGGGCAGAGAGAGGGGGAGACACAGAATGTGAAGCAGGCTCCAGGCTCTGAGCTGTCAGCACAAGGCCCGATACGGGGCTCAAACTCACAAACTGAGATCATGACCTGAGCCGAAGTCGGACGCTCAACCAACCGAGCCACCCAAGTGCCCCCCATTTTTAAAAGTTTATTTAAGTCATCTCTACAGCCCAATGTGGGGCTCAATCTCACAACCTAGAGATCAAGAGTCACATGCTCCTCCATCTGAGCCAGGCAGGTGCCCCTCCTCAGTGTTTAATATGAGCACTAAAAAGAAATGCAGGGGTGCCTGGGTGGCTCAGTCAGTTGAGTGTCAACTCTTGATTTCAGCTCAGGTCACAGTAAGGGGATCAAGACCCAAATCCAGCTCCACAGTGCGTGTGAAGCCTGCTTGGGATTTTCTTTCTCCCTCTCCCTCTGCCCCTTACTTGCTTGTGCTTTCTGTCTCTCTCTCTGTCTCTCTCAAATAATAATAATAATAAGAATAAGAAGAAGAAGAAGAAGAAGAAGAAGAAGAAACAATAATTTTTTGAAAAGAGAAATGCAAAGGGTGAATCAGAACTCATCATGAAGTTTAGGGCTTTATCCCACCTTCCTATGCCAGGGCAGAAACAATACCTCAGTTCCTATTTGTGCCAACCTGGCTCCCCCACACCTCCTACAAAGGTGCAAGTTCTAAGAACCTGTCTGATTTATCCTATTACTCATTTCAAAAAAGAGAAAATGTAGAACATTGGGGGGAAAAAATCAATGTCATTGTTTTTGACAATACTGGTGTTTCCCTAGGCAGAAGTTCTTTGCAGTCCAAGTGTGTTGCTAGGAAAAAATATCTCCTACACAAAGGGTATTAGAACTGCATTTTCAACGTAATTTGTCTTGAACTTCATGGAGCAATAAAGCTTTTAAGGCACTGACTATCACTGCTTTGATAAACTTGCACTATTAGTTCCTAGGCTACTTGAATAAAACTGGAGGAGAAAAGACAGGTGTTAATCACCTAAGATTATTTTTAGGCCAATTTTATGCTTGGCAGGCCTTTAGGGGATGGAAGAGGGCTGCTGGCACACCCCAATGAGCAAGCAAGTAACTAGAAAGAGGAAGGCGTGCCTCTTGTCTTTGGTAACTGTTCCTAGAGTTCAGAGTAGGTGTGGCAGTAGTGAAAATTATTTACCACAGTGTACTCCTTAAAGAGGGAATCTGTAGGAAGGGCTCCACCAACTAGCATGGATTTATTTAAGGAAGGAATTTGGGGGAGGGGGCGCCTGGGCAGCTCAGTTGGTTAAGCGTCCAACTTTGGCTCAGGTCATCTCAGGGTTTGTGAGTTCAGGCCTCACATTGGGGTCTTTGCTAACAGCGCAAAGCCTGCTTAGAATTCTCTTTCTCTTTCTGCCCCTCCCCTGCTCCTGCTCCCCACCCCCACCCCGCCCTGCCTTTCAGAATAAATAAATAAGCCTTTAAAAAAATAAAAAAGAAAGGGGTTTTGGGATGTTTGGGATGGACTTGGAATCAAGAAGCAATGGGTCCTGGGGCACCTGGGTGACTCAGTCGGTTAAGCATCCGACTTCAGCTCAGGTCATGATCTCATGGTTTGTGAGTTTGAGCACCACATCAGGCTCTGTGCTGACAGCTCAGAGCCTGGAGCCTGCTGCAGATTCTGTGTCTCCCTCTCTCTCTGCCCCTACCCTGCTCACGCTCTGTCTCTCTCTCTCCAAACTGAATAAACAGTAAAAAAAAAAAAAAAAAAAAAAAAAAAAAGAAGAAGAAGCAATGGGTCCTTTTCCTGGGCTTTAAGTAGTGGAATGACCTGAACACATTATTGAACCTTTCTGAACCTCTGTGACAGGAATGATACTAATGTCTCCCAGGACTGTGGTGGGGGTTAAATAAGGTAGCATTTCTATAGAACAACTCCAAGCACAGGGTATTTATGTAAAAAGAAGTAGGCTGGATGATTGTGAATCTTTTTAAAATCTTCCTTCCAAAAAGTGAATGCACTGCCCAAGTCACTCACCTAAAACCAAAAAGTAGGTGGCTCTGCCTTAGAGGGTTTATGTCCCAGAGTGTACCCAGTCCAGCCAACAGAGCAATCTGCAGTCCTCTGGGCCAGGTGGGAGACTTGACAGGAGGAAGTCACTTATAACATCTGTCATGCTTCATGTCCAGAAATGCTTGGCATTGGAATACAAAAAATTACACTTACCAGTCATTCTCCACACTTTCACTCCAGTGACGTGTTCAAAATGCAAATCTGATCAAACGCTTCTGCGCTTCCCCTCACTCTTAGGACAAAGCAAAACTTTCACTTGGCTTACGCTGTGCAGTCAGGCCTACCAGCCAATTTCAGCTTCTTCCTCCTCTTCATTCCAGCTACCTTGGCCTCCCATCTAGCATGCTATTACCACAGGGCTTTGCATGTTCTATCTGACTAGAATGTTCTTCCTTCCTCTCCTTACCTAGTTAATCCTCATGCTTCAAAATCTCCACTCAGTCAATCCCTCCTCAGCCTTCCCTGCCCCCCCCCCCCCCATCAGACTCTTATCATGCTCTCAGAGCACGGGGCATCTCTCCTTAAGGTGCCTTTGTGACAGCTGCAATCTTACACTTACTGCGCGATTGTTTGACTGACATTGTGTCTCCCATCAAACTACAGCTTGATGAAGGCAGGATGCCAATATTAGGTGCCTGGTGATGGGCACTCAGTAAGTCCTTATTTAATAAATGAACCAGGCAGTGAACAGCTTAATCTTTGATGATTCAGAAGACAGTTTCAGGAAACTGTAATGCCTCGGGGTCATCATTAAGAACCTCAATTAACATCTAAGGGCAAATGAGGAAACATTAATTGGCAGACCGATTAACCACAAGGTGGAGCTAGCCTGAAAAGGCCTGCCCCTAAACTCACCCCAAATATTTGTAGTCACCTTTAGTCACACCTTTGAGTCAGGCCCAGTTTCCTGAAAGGTCTTGTTAAAATACAAATGTGTTAGGGACATCTGGGTGGCTCAGTCAGTTAAGCGTCTGACTTCGGCTCAGGTCATGATCTCACAGTTTGTGAGTTCCAGCCTTGCATCGGGCTCTGTGCTGACAGCTCAGAGCCTGGAGCTGGCTTCGGATTCTATATCTCCCTCCCCCCATCATACCCAGTCTCTCTCTCTCTCTCTCTCTCTCTCTCTCTCTCTCTCTCTCACTCTCTCTCAAACATAAATAAACATTAAAATACAAATGTGTCAGCCAGAGAGGATGACATATGAGCTACTCTATAAACCAAGAGAGTATGGCATGGTGAATGAGGGCTTGGTCTCTGAAGCTGGACCCATATGGCTTCAAATCTCAGCTGTCACTAACTGTTGTGTGACTTCAACCACAATCTCTCTGTGCTTCATTTTTCTCCTAAGTAAAAAGAGGTTATAAAAGTAGTGTCTACAGCAGGGTTTTGTTGGCAGGGCTTTAACAACTTCCAGAGGTAAAGGTCCTAGATCAATGCTGGGTTCTTTGCAAGTGCTATGAGTATTGGCTGGTCCTTCTAACTACCACCCATTCTTTTTTTTTTTTTTTTTAAGTTTATTTATTTTGAGAGAGGGAGAGAGAGAGAATCCCAAGCAGGATTCTGTCAGTGGGGCACAAACTCACAAACCTTGAGATCATGACCTGAGCTGAAATCACAAGTCTGATGCTTAACTGACTGAGCCACCCAGGTGCCACTAACCACCACCCACCCAGTTTTATCACAATCAGAGATAAAGCCAAAGGATGAGGTCATTCTTTTTGTAGTGGAAGGGGGAAGATGGAGTCCACAAGGGCATAGAATGGGCGGGACCTGGATAGGGAAAGGGGCATAGAGGGTCATAGGGAGGAATGCACAGAGAGGCAAGGGACAAACTTGCTGTTGCATCGTTGTTTCCTTGAGAACCCAGGGAAGGAGCAAGAAGGCCAGGAAGCTCACTTGGAACCTGTGATGCTTTCTCAAGATAACTACAGTCATTGCATTTGGGGTTAATAAAGAAAGAATGGGAAATGAAGCTCTAGCTCTGGGTGTGACTCGAACAGGCTGAGGCTCCAGGCATTCTGGGACCTTCCCAACACAGACAGGTGGTGGTGGGACAGGAGAGAATGTGGAGAGCAACAGAGTCAGTCTGGGGAGCTGACCCAACTATCAGACTGGCTCTTAAGGGCCAAGTGGGGTAGGACAGTGTTGATTCAAAGGGAAAGCTCTGATTTAAAAAAACCAAAAAATTGTTTTAATGTTTGTTTTTCAGAGAGACAGTGAGAGAAAGAGAGAGAGAGAGAGAGAGAGAGAGACAGAGAGACAGAGAGACAGAGAGACAGAGAGACAGAGAGAGAAGGAGACACAGAATCCAAAGCAGGCTCCAGGCTCTGAGCTGTCAGCACAGAGCCCGACATGGGGCTCGAACTCACGAACCGCGAAATCATGACCTGAGCCGAAGTCAACCGACTGAGTCACCCAGGCACCCTGAGAAAGCTCTGATTTTAATCAAGAAAACCGTAACTGAGAGATGCACTCCAGGTGGTGGATATGACAGTGACACATCAGGAAGTGTTCCCCTCTAAATTCTTCCATACTCTCTCCTCCTCTCCCTCCTATCTCCTTCTCTTCCTTCCCCTCTAGTCTCTTTCCTTCCCTCTGAGGAATAACTGTGTGGTCTAGGAGATGTCAGACACTAGGGTAATCCACAGAGATGGAATGCATCCTTGATAAACACAGTGACACCTACTGGTGCAAAAGGGGGTTTAGTGCAATGATGATGTATTTAATCTCAGTAAGAGAGTTTATGATACAGTGGTTTCTTCTAGGGCTAAATTTTGTGGGTTCAAATCCTACCTGCACCACATACTAGTTGTGTAGACCTAGGACAAGTTATATAACCTCACTGAGCCTCAGTTTCTTCAGTTCAGGTGGTTGTTGTGGACATTAAAGGAAATACACATAAAGTTCTTGGAACATTGCTTGGCACATAGCAAGTTCTCAATACAATCCTTGCGGTTACCACAAAGACTGAATAGATATTAGCAATGTCTTTGGGAATAAAGGATCTCTTGGCATAGGTAATCTCTAATCTCTTTCACCCTGTTATACTATTTTTTTAATTAAAAATTAAAAAAATTAATTTATTAATGTATTCTGAGAGAGAGAAAGCATGGGGAGAGGGGCAGAGACAGAGAGAGAAGGGGAGAGAGGATCCCAAGCAGGCTCTGTGCTTGAGCCTGATGTGGGGCTCGATCCCACAAACTCTGAGATTATGACCTGAGCCAAAACCAAGAGTCTGATGCCCAACTGACTGAGCCACCCAGACACCCCTCAACTAAATTTTTAAATTAAAATATAATTCACCTACTATAAGACTCATGCTTTCAAAGTGTTCAATTCAGTGGTTTTTAGTATATACATAAAATTGTGCAATTCTCACTGCTATCTAATTTCAGGACATTTTCCATGACTGCATTAATAAGTCCTGAACCCATTAGCAGTCATGCCCTATGTCCTATTCCTCCGAGGTCCTGGCAACCACTAACCTACTTTCTGTCTTTATGGATCTGTCTACACTGGACATTTAATGTAAATGCAATCATACAGGGGCACCTGGGTAGCTCAGTCGGTTAAGTGGCCAACTTCCACTCAGATCATAATCTCATGGTTCATGGGTTTGAGACCCATGTTGATCGCTGTCTGAGCTGTCAGCATAGAACCCGGAGTCTGCTTCAGATTCTGTGTCTCCCTTGTTCTCTGCCCCACCCCCACTCATTCTCTGTCTGTCTGTCTGTCTGTCTCTCTCTCTCAAAAAATGAATGAACATTAAAAAAATTAAATGCAATCATACAATATGTAGCTTTTTGTATCTGGCTTCTTTCACTTAGTCTAATGTTTTCAAGTTTCTTTTATGTTGTAGCATGTTTTGGTACTTCATTCCTTTTTATGATTGAATAATATTCTACCATTTGAATATACCTCATCTTGTTTATCATTCATAAATTGATGGACATTTGGGTTGTTTCCACTATTTGGCTATTAAGAATAATGGTACTAAAAATCTCTTTGACCTTGGCCGCAGCGACTTCTTACTCAACACGTCTCAGGAGGCAAGGGAAACAAAGGCAAAAATGAACTATTGGGAACCTCATCAAAATAAAAAGCTTCTGCACAGCGAAGGAAACAAACAGCAAAACTAAAAGGCAACCAATGGAGTGGGAGAGGATATCTGCAAATGACATATCAGATAAAAGATTAGTATCCAAAATCTATAAAGAACTTTTCAAACTCAACACCCAGAAAACAAATAATCCAGTGAAGAAATGGGCAAAAGACATGAATAGACACTTCTCCAAAGAAGACATCTAGATGGCCAACTGACACATGAAAAAATGCTCAACATCGCTCACCATCAGGGAAATACAAATCAAAACCATAATGAGATACCACCTCACACCTGTCAGAATGGCTAACATTAACAACTCAGGCAACAACTGATGTTGGCTAGGATGCAGAGAAAGAGGATCTCTTTTGCACTGCTGGTGGGATTGCAAACTGGTGCAGCCACTCTGGAAAACAGTATGGAGGTTCCTCAAAAAACTAAAAACAGAACTACCCTATGACCCAGCAATTGCACTACTAGGTATTTATCCAAGGGATACATGTATGCTGTTTCGAAGGGGCACATGCACCCCAATGTTTATAGCAACACTATCTACAATAGCCAAAGTATGGAAAGAGTCCAAATGTCCATCGATGGATGAATGGATACAGAAGATGTGGTATATATAAACAATGGAGTATTACTCGGCAATCAGAAAGAATGAAATCTTGCCATTTGCGACTATGTGGATGGAACTGGAGGGTATTATGCTAAGTGAAATTAGTCAGTCAGAAAGACAAATATCATTTGACTTCACTCATATGAGGACTTTAAGAGACAAAACAGATGAACATAAGGGAAGGGAAGCAAAAATAATATAAAAACAGGAAGGGAGACAAAACATAAGAGACTCTTAAATATGGAGAACAAACAGAGGGTTGCTGGAGGGGTTGTGGGAGAGGGGATGGGCTAAATGGGTAAGGGGCATTAAGGAATCTACTCCTGAAATCATTGTTGCACTATAAGCTAACTAACTTGGATGTAAATTTAAAAATTTTACCTTTTTTTATTACTTTTTTTTTAATATATGAAATTTATTGTCAAATTGGTTTCCATACAACACCCAGTGCTCATCCCAAAAGGTGCCCTCCTCAATACCCATCACCCACCCTCCCCTCCCTCCCACCCCCCATCAACCCTCAGTTTGTTCTCAGTTTTTAAGAGTCTCTTATGCTTTGGCTCTCTCCCACTCTAACCTCTTTTTTTTCCCCTTCCCCTCCCCCATGGGTTCCTGTTAAGTTTCTCAGGATCCACATAAGAGTGAAACCATATGGTATCTGTCTTTCTCTGTATGGCTTATTTCACTTAGCATCACACTCTCCAGTTCCATCCATGTTGCTACAAAAGGCATATTTCATTTTTTCTCATTGCCACATAGTATTCCATTGTGTATATAAACCACAATTTCTTTATCCATTCATCAGTTGATGGACATTTAGGCTCTTTCCATAATTTGGCTATTGTTGAGAGTGCTGCTATAAACATTGGGGTACAAGTGCCCCTATGCATCAGTACTCCTGTATCCCTTGGGTAAATTCCTAGCAGTGCTATTGCTGGGTCATAGGGTAGGTCTATTTTTAATTTTCTGAGGAACCTCCACACTGCTTTCCAGAGCGGCTGCACCAATTTGCATTCCCACCAACAGTGCAAGAGGGTTCCCGTTTCTCCACATCCTCTCCAGCATCTATAGTCTCCTGATTTGTTCATTTTGGCCACTCTGACTGGCGTGAGGTGATACCTGAGTGTGGTTTTGATTTGTATTTCCCTGATAAGGAGCAACATTGAACATCTTTTCATGTGCCTGTTTGCCATCCAGATGTCTTCTTTAGAGAAGTGTCTATTCATGTTTTCTGCCCATTTCTTCACTGGGTTATTTGTTCTTCGGGTGTGGAGTTTGGTGAGATCTTTACAGATTTTGGATACTAGCCCTTTGTCCGATATGTCATTTGCGAATATCTTTTCCCATTCCGTTGGTTGCCTTTTAGTTTTGTTGGTTGTTTCCTTTGCTGTGCAGAAGCTTTTTATCTTCATAAGGTCCCAGTAATTCACTTTTGGTTTTAATTCCCTTGCCTTTGGGGATGTGTCGAGTAAGAGATTGCTACGGCTGAGGTCAGAGAGGTCTTTTCCTGCTTTCTCCTCTAAGGTTTTGATGGTTTCCTGTCTCACATTCAGGTCCTTTATCCATTTTGAGTTTATTTTTGTGAATGGTGTGAGAAAGTGGTCTAGTTTCAACCTTCTGCATATTGCTGTCCAGTTCTCCCAGCACCATTTGTTAAAGAGACTGTCTTTTTTCCATTGGATGTTCTTTCCTGCTTTGTCAAAGATGAGTTGGCCATACGTTTGTGGGTCTAGTTCTGGGGTTTCTATTCTATTCCATTGGTCTATGTGTCTGTCTGTTTTTGTGCCAAAAAATTTACCATTTTTTAAGAAAACTAAGAAACTACGAAAAAATATTAAAGAAAATAATGCTGCTATGAACATTTGTGGTGGCTAATTTTATGTGATGAGTTGACTGAGCTGAAGAATGCCTAGATAGCTGGTAAAACATCATTTCTGAGTGTGTCTGTGAGGGTGTCTTTGGAAGAGATTAGCACATGAATCAGTAGGCTGAGTAAAGATGCCCTCACCTGTATGAATGGGCATCATCCAATCTGCCAAGGCCCAGAATACATCAAAAAAGGCAGAGATCTGGAGAATTTGCTCTCTCTGCCTGAGCTGAGACATTCATCTTCTCTTGTCCTCCAACTTGGAGTTTCTGGTTCTTGGACCTTTCAACTCCAACAGGGACTTAACACAAATGACATATCAGATAAAAGATTAGTATCAAAAATATGTAAAGAATATATTGGTTCTCATTCTCAGGCCTTTCAACTTGGACTTTCATCACCAGCTTTCCGGGTTCTCTAGCCTGCGGATAGCTGATCAAGGGACTTCGTGGCCTCCATAACAGTGTGAGTCAATTCTTATAACAGATATCCTTTTATATATATCACTATATATCCTATTGGTTCTGTTTTTCTGGAAAGCCCTGCTAATACAAAATTTTGCATCGACATGTTTTCATTTCTCCTGAGTGGAATTGCTGGTATAAACTTTTAAAAAACTTTCCAAATATCTCAAATTCTCTTCCTCTGCATAGTCACTGCCCTAGTTTGTCTCTTGCTAAGGCCACTTCAACAGCCTACCAATTGGTCTTTCTAAGGATCCCATTCTCTACATAATTATCAAAGGACCTAAGTTTGAAAAACTAGTGGTAATAATAGAAAGAACAGCTATGTACTTTACAATAATTCATTCTTTAATAAAATATGAGGTAGAGACTATTATGTTTATCCCATTTAGAGATGATGAAGCTGAGTTCGCAAAGCTAATAAGTGGCAGAGAAGGATTTAAATCTAACACCAACCTGACTCCAGAATGCCTAATTTCTATGACATACCACCTTCCTGAAACACCTCTGACCAGCATGTAACTACCCTGCCGAAAACCTTATGAAGATTCCTATTGCCTAAAGTAAAAATCCTGGCCAGTTATTGTACCTGGCTATATATCATTTATAAACTCCTAGAGCATTTATGTTGTCAACTGTCCAATTATTCTATTCTGAAGCATCCCATACTTTACATTTCCTAACATACATTAGATTTGTTATTTCTTGTTCAATGTCTTTCTTTCCCCCAGAAAAGGATGTAAGCTTCACTGAGTCAGGAGCTATGTTTTATCCACTTTAAAATTCCCAGTGCCTAGGAAAATGGCAAGAACATGGTAGACACATCCCACATATTTGTGGAGTGAATGAGAGTAGTTCTGTGTTCTTCGTCTCTTGAGGGCAATGGTTTTATTATGTATTTTTGGTATCTCCCTCTACCCTCCTCCAGCTACCACCTGGCACAATCCTAAGCACACAAGAAAATTCCAACCTGTTTTAGTCCTCCAGGTTCCTTGACACGTGAACATGGGTTATCTGTTGCCAAGTCTCAACACTCAACACCTGTGTTGTAAGGGTTTCTTTGTGTCAGTAACACATTTTGAGGTATCTGAAGAACATGCAGAACTCAAGGCAGCCATAAAGAATAGCTATTTAGGGGCTTGGAGAAGAGTCTAAGCCATGCTGTGATCATTTAGAGATTGATATCAAATTAATGAGAGATGCTGAAGGGCGTATTGTGACAGAAACTAAATTTTAATTTTGTTTTTTTTAAATTTTATTTATTTATTCTGAGAGAGAAGTGTGCGTGTGCACAAGCAGGGAAGAGGCGGAGAGAGAAGGGGGGGGGGTGTAGAGAGAGAGGCAGAAAGAGAGAGAGATAATCCCAAGTAGGCTCCATTAGAGTCTGATGTGGGGCTTGAACCCATGAACCATGAAATTATAAACTGAGCTGAAATCAAGAGTCAGATGCTTCACCAACTGAGCCACCCAGGCTCTCCTAATTTTGTTTAATTTAAATACCCATATATGGCTAGTGGCTACCATATTGGATAGTACAGTACTAGAATCAGATGACCTAGGTTCAAATCCTGGCTCCACTACTTACTGACTATATGATTGACTGATTTACTCAACCTCCTTGTGCCCTGCTCTCCTCATCTATAAAATGGGGACAATAATAACAGTACTAATGTCATAAATTTGGTGTGAGGATTAAGTAACTAAATATATACTTTAAGCTAGCACTGGGGTAGCTAGGGAAAGAGGCTGACTGACATTCAAAAATGGGTCATCTGGTCCACCTGATTAATCGAGTGCCTTCTCTGCTGGGAATACCCTCTCATGGGCATTAACATGGTGTATTAGTTTCCTATTGCTGCTATAACAAATTACCACAAACTTCTTGAGCTGAAACTACACATTTTATCTTACAATTCTTTAGTTCAGAAATCTCACTGGGCTAAAGTGAAAGTGTCAATAGGGCTGCATGCCCTTAGAAGGCTCTAGAGGAGAATCCATTCCCTTGCCTTTTCCAGCTTCTAGAGGTTACCTATATTACTTGGCTCATGGCCCCTTCCTCATGTTCAAAGCCAGCAGCAGGGCATCTTCAAATCTCCCTCTGACTTAGACATGCCTGTATTCCTCTCACAAGGACCCTTGCGGTTATATTAGGTCCACCCGGGAAATCCAGGATAATCTCCTCATCTCAAAATCCTTAACATAATCGTATTTGTAAATTCCTTTGGCCATGTAAGGGAACGTAGATATGGGGACCATGATTCTGCCTACCACACATGGGATATAGACATTTCACATTCAGTGACCCTTCTGAAAGGTCCATCCATGTAACCTCTCCCCTGGATTATCTTGTCACCATTTCCTTGGCCTGTTCTTTCTGAAGTCTCTGATCAGCTAGCCAACCTACTAGCCAGTGCTCGTTAATAAATACAGGTCCATGCTCAGTCTATCTTTATTTACACACGAAGTAGACAATAAGGTGGACACTCTAAATCTTGCCCTCTGGGAAGATTTTCCTTTATCATTATATGTCAGGGCCACCCTGAGTCGGGCAGTAGGACAATCATCCAATTCCAGCTGGAACCAGTATGGCATACAGATTGATCAATGATTCTTCCAAATTTGCCTCTTTCATTAACTGATCACAGGGAATTCCCCGAGAAGCTACAGGGATGCCTGGAGGAAGAGAGTGCAAAGTAATAGGAGCAGGTAACAGGGGATTCTGGACACTGGTTGTGATAGTGTGTTTGTGCCTTCTGGATTGCTCCAGCCCGGTTATATATATATATATACATATATACATATGTATATACATATATATATATACATATGTATATATGTATATATATATATACGTGTGTGTGTGTGTATACACATATATATGTACCACTTCTATTTTGGAATGCTGCTGTGTACATGTTAAAGTTTGGTAGATAAGATAATAACTCAGTTTGGGGCACCTAGGTGGCTCAGTCGGTTAAGCAACCGACTTCGGTTCAGATCATGGTCTCATTGTGAGTCTGAGTCCCGCATCAGGCTCTGCGCTGACAGTGCAGACCCTGCTTGAGATTCTCACTCTTTCCCTCTTCTCCTGTCCCTCCTCCCCCTCTCAAAATAAATAAATAAACTTAAAAACAAAAAGATAATACCCAGTTCATGTTGGACAGTTCTCATAGGCACCTGGTGTCTCACAGTCCGGTCCCTCCTAGGGCCCAGAAGCCTCCCCAGGCTAGAAGTAAATTTTTAGTAAACTTCAATTATTTCACTTGTTCTAATCTGCTATAGATTATAAGAGCGGCAAAGAAAAAAAAACTCTGCCAATAATAATTGTAATACAACATTGATTGTAATGATTATATATGCGTTCCAAATTCAGAGATATTAAAATGTGAAAAAAAAAAAAACAACCCACAAACCATGCACCTTACAGTCAGTAAAATAAGATACCACGCAATCCATTCTTCCATTGTATACACAAGGAAATGGGTCTAGAGAGGTAAGTGACTTGCCCAAGATCACAACTCCTTTGCCACAGTGGCGCATCCAGACACACCTGACTTCTACTCCAAAGCCAGTTTCATTTCAACTTAGAGATTTATTATTAATGATTTAAATGAAAAATAGCAACCCCAACTTTGCAAAATAAACTTATATTAAGTGTCCTTATTCTCCCTTATGTCAGAAATACCAGGAAAAGTAGAGGCTGGGTCTTTCAGGACTGTGCCTCTTACACTCTGCCCTTTGTGTCTATCCTTGCATAACCACAGGCTGCTTCTAGAGGGACTTTGGGGAAGGGGCCTGGAAGACCAGAATTTCTAAGAAGCAAAAGAGACTATTTGCCTTTTTGTGGTGGTTCAGAAAAAAAAAAAAAAAGTTTTCCTTGTATAATGAATGACTTTTTAATTAAAAATCTAGTTCTAAGTTCATCTGATTTGCATCCATCTTGGAAATACAGTCATTTGTACTCTGGCTCCCCCACTCCAACGTACCTTGCTTGAGTCTGCTTCGTAGCTGTCACACTGCTCCTTCCTCTCCCGTTCCTCTGCCCACTCCACACTCCACCTGTGCGGTCAGCCCTGCCTTACTGCTGCAGCGCAGCTATGCTGGGGGCCAGGAGCATCTGAAAGGCCCATTCTCTGCTGGGAAGGCCTTGGAGTTGTTATCTTCCCGCTGAGACACAGTGAGAGCCCCAGAGTCTCATAGCCTCTAGGCTTGGCTGTGACTCTTCTGCACTTGCCAGCAAGGACCTGAAGCAGCAGTTGGCTTCCTGGACTCCCAGAGAGGACTCCAAGCCTAAGTCGTCACACTCCCACCTTTCTGGTTTCTCCCAGCCACATCTCAAAGCCCCACCGTCAAGGTTCTATGTAAGGTAGGGATAGAAGAATATATTTAAATGTCTAAATACCTGAGTGCGGGCCAAGTGGATCTGTGTTAACTCTATTGGAAATGCCACTGCTTCAACCTCTCAGAAACTGGCAGTATCTATTAAAGCTCAACAAGCACATATGCCCTGCCCAGCGATACTGCTCCTAGGCATGCCTGCGGAAATGTATATTTACAAGTTTACTAAAAGATATGTTCAAGAATATTCATAGAAGGGGGCACCTGGCTAGCTCAGTTGGTTTAGTGTCCTACTTTGGCTTAGGTCCTGATCTCACAGTTCATGAGTTCGAGCCCCACATTGGGCTCACTGCTGTCAGTGCAGAGCCAGCTTTGGATCCTCTATCTGCCTTTCTCTCTGCCCCTCCCCCACTCTCTCAAAAATAAATAAAAACATTAAAAAAAAAGAATATTCACGGCAGCAACTACTTACATTGTTTAAAGTTGGATACTGTCCAAATATTCATCGATAGTCAAATGGGTAAAATAAATTCTATTACATTCATACAATAGAATATTATCAACAATGAGAATGAATGAATGATACATGCAGCAGCATAGATGGCACTCACAAATATAACACTGAGGGGGAAAAAAGCCAGACATAAGTAAGTACAGGTTATATATCATTTTCATGAAATTTTCTCCCCCCCCCCCAGTTTTATTGAGATGTAATTGACATAATATGTAAGTTTAAGGTGTACAATGTGATGATTTGACACACATATATATTGTGAAATGGTTACCACAACAAAGTTAGTTAACACATCCATCACCTCACGTAATTATAATTTTTTATGTGAAGTTTTAACCAAAAACACTCAAAGTTAATCCCTGGTGTTTTAAGTCAGGATAGTGGGTAGGAAGTGACTAGGAGAGAATATTAGGGCAAATTCTATGGAACTGGTAATATTAGAGTCCATCAGAGGTGATGGGTAATTTATAAAACTTTAATTTATAGATGTATAAGTTCTGTAATACTTGGGTAATTTATAAAAATTCATTGAGTGGTCCACTCATGATTTGTGATTTTTCTGTATGTGTGTTTACTTCAATATAAAATTTCCATTAAGGGGCGCCTGGGTGGCACAGTCGGTTAAGCTTCCGACTTCAGCCAGGTCACGATCTCGCGGTCCGGGAGTTCGAGCCCCGTGTCGGGCTCTGGGCTGATGGCTCAGAGCCTGGAGCCTGTTTCTGATTCTGTGTCTCCCTCTCTCTCTGCCCCTCCCCCGTTCATGCTCTGTCTCTCTGTCCCAAAAATAAATAAACGTTGAAAAAAAAATTAAAAAAAAAAAAAAAGTCACCACAGATCAGTAGTTATCCACTTTATCAAACCCAAACACCCCCTTTTCATAACAAGGGTTTTGTGACATTCTCTGTATCTCTTGAAATTAAAATTGTACATACTACATGTATAATTAATTTTTTTCCTTTTAAAATAAAATTTTAATTTTATAATTTAAAAAATCTATAATGCATTAGCTGAAGTATAAAGAAAAAAGGAGAGGGGGAAACTTTATAGTAGAATATACTGTGTATGATAAAATACAATGTGTAATTAATAGACTGTGTATTTCAACGTATAAATGTTTGGTCATGACTACTCTGGAAGACATTAAGTGAGTACATCAGGTTCCTGCACCCAGTGTGAAAATCTCTAGGAATGCAGCGGTTGCAGGTTCAGATGGCATCAGGTAACGTAATTGGCTAATTACTCGGGCACTGGTGATGTGCTTTTCTGAAATGGTAAAAAACTCTGTGCTAGAGTTTTAAATAGAACACAATACAACCATCCTTCTATTTACACAATAATGACATCTCTTTCAAATCTAGAGCATGTTAAAACTATGCAAAAATATTTTGTATTTGTCAAAGCCAACTTAGATTATAGGCTTAAATCATTACAAACTTGCTTTACACGTACATGAACGTCCAACTTGATATTATAAAGTCATGCAGGAGGTAAGACAATCCACTGTGGTCCAGGACTGCCCTGTGTATTGCAGGGTATCTAACATCTGTGGCCCCTGACCATTATATGCTAATGGTGTCATTGCAATAACCACAGTTTTCCGATATTCCCCCAGGCAACAGCAATACTTTGGTCAAGAATCATCTGTGTATCAATGTAATTTGTTGGGCATAATAGCAATTTGAATAAGCTCTCTCAGGTCTTCAGAGCTTCTCCACTCACTGCACTGTAGACCT
This sequence comes from Felis catus, assembly GCF_018350175.1. Classification (NCBI taxonomy): domain Eukaryota; kingdom Metazoa; phylum Chordata; class Mammalia; order Carnivora; family Felidae; genus Felis; species Felis catus. The sequence continues at coordinate 213,149,101 of NC_058368.1, read as the reverse complement.
GTCTCAAATTAGCCTCCCTGAAATCTTAATGAAGATTTGGGTTGTTTTGTGGTTGGTGCCTGAGGTTGAGGGTCTATCAGAGGAGATGAGTAATGTTCTTGGACAAACAAGTGAAAATTATGCCTGCAATTTCAAGCTATGTCCCTACCTCTGCCCTGAGAGCCCGCTTTGTTTTGTTTTTATGTGTATGTATTTATTTTTTAGAGACAGAGAGATAGAGAGCAAGTGGGCGAGGGGCAGAGAGAGAGGCAGACAGAATCCCAAGCAGTCTGCACACTGTCAGTGCAGAGCCTGACATTGGGCTTGAACTCACGAGCCATGAGATCATGACCTAAGCTGAAAGCAGGAATTGGTGGCTTAACCAATTGAGTCACCCAGGTGCCACCTGCCTACTTTGTTTTCATAAATAAGACTCCAGATGTTCCAGAAAAGAGGGCCCCATTAATTTGTCAGTGTGTATGATCAAGAGTTGCACAAATCCATGCAGGACATTCTTGCAGTGAATGCTGGAGACCTTCTACCTCATCTTCTGCCATGGAATATAACTAACATTTGAAAAATTATTATATGCCAGGCTATACACCAACCCTGTGCAAAGCAATTTACAGGCGTTATTTTATTCTTTTAACAGCCCAATGAGGTAGGTACTATTATTATTCCCAGGTTTTGATGGAGAAGGAAACTAAGACACAGAGAGGTTAAATAACATTCCCAGGGTCACACAGTTAATAAGCTTAAAAGCCAGGATTTGAACCCAGGCATCTTATTCCAAATTTATATCTCTTAATGATTATGGCGTCTTGCTCCATAATCCAAAAGGAGAACACCCTTTTGCCAAAAACCTGTATCACAGGCATAGAGACATGATGCCTGTTAGCTAAATGGCTGTTGGAATTCAGCCTGCCTGGGGAGAAGTCTGGTAGCCTCCAGTATTAGTGAGATTACATTCAGCTTCAAATAACACGAAGCTGACCAGTAAGTATGAACAATAAGGACATTTATTGCTTACTTAACACAAAGTCTCAGGATTGGTTAAATGGCTTAGTATCATTAAACACCCTTGGCTTCACCATCATCAGGGTGAAAGCCCATTAGCTTTTCTTCCTCATATATGTTTTCTCCTGGTCACAAGATGGCGGCTGATGTTCCAACTCTGCCAGAGGAAACAAGGGGCAGAGGAAAAAGGATTTTTTTTAATGGTTTTTTATCTGTAGCCAATTTTCTTTCCCATCTCATTGACCATAACTGATTGATGTGCCTACCCCTAAACCCATTATTGAAAACGGGGAATAGTAGCACAATGATTATCTTACACAAATCATTGTTGATCCCCTGGGCTTCTTTTTCCAGAGGTTTCCACCCATTACAAAATAAGGTTCTGTTAGGAAAGAAAGAGAATGGCTGTTGTATTAGTCTGCGAGGGCTACCATAACAATACTGTAGACTGGGTGGCTTAAGCAACAGCAAATTGGAGGCCATAAAGTCCAATGTCAAGGTGCAGCAGGGTTCAGTTTCTGTTAAGTGTTTTCTTCTTGTTTGGAAACAGGCATGCTGTGCTCTCACATGCTTTCCCTTTCCTAGGCATGTGTGATGGGAGAGAGGGGCAGAGAGAGAAAGAGAGCAACTTTTCCAAAGTCTCTTCTTGTAAAGGCATTGATTCCATCATGAGGGCACCACTCTCGTGACCTCTTCTAACCCTAATTACTTCCCAAAGGCTTCATCTTCAAACATTATCACATTGGGGGTTAAGTCTTCAACATATGAATGGGAAGCATTGGGGGTGTGGGGGACACAAACATTCTATTCATAACAGCTGCCAAGTAGGCTATAAATAGTGTCTGCCATTCCTTCTCTGTGGGATGATTAGGTGGTCCCAGCTTGGTAGTAGCCTGGGGAATATGTCGGTTGCAGGAGATACCAAAGATGTGATTATGGTACTCTCAGCCATAGTGAAATCACGTTTCTCTAGCCAGTCAGGCCTGACATTCTCTCACATTCTCCTTCATGGACCTCCAGAGCTTGGGACTCCTAGTGAATGGGCTCTACGCACAGACAATGTCCTTGATTATCTTAGCCATCGTAGGATAGGCTGAGTGTGGGTGGGCCTTGCTTCTGCCATAAAAAGACCTGCTGGATCCCAAAAAAGTCTACAACTTATGACCATGTACAGTAGCCTATTGGAAATTTCCTGAGTTCCCCGTGCATGCATTCTTTGTTCACCAATGCCTACTGTCTCCATCACAAACAACTTCACAGTTATCTATGTTGCCCAATTCCTAGGCAAGTCCTGGGGATAGGTATTTCTAGTCCCCTGAATAAAGAAAGTAAATGTGATAGATTAGAATTTCACCAATAGTAATCTACATACTTTTTCACTTGATATCTTCAAATGTTTTCATTTCTACCACCTTCACCCCAGATAGCTGGACCTCAGTCATTCACTTCTCTGGAGGTATAAAAATTAAGGATCTTTGATCACAAGCAGTAGAAACAAACTCTGGCTGATGAAATCCACAGGGAACTTTGGAAGAGTTTATAGAAAGCTCACATGCATAACAGGAAAGCTGGAGGATCAGGCTCGGAACTGGATGGAAACAAACTCAGCTCTGGAAGGTAAAGAAGCAGGAAGTGCGGGAATAGTCTGGACAGACACCATTGTCTCATGAAGGAAATCCAACCATTTTCAATTCAGTTCTAGGCAGAACGCTTGAACTAAGGCAGGATCAATTTCAGCTGGATTGCAAATTTAAATGTGAAAGGAAAAGTCAATAAAGCCTTTAGAGGAAAACAGGGGAGAGCCCTTTTGGGCCAGAGAGGGCAGGGTGTCACATACACGCCTGGCTTGTCTAGGGGACAACTCTTACTCCAGCCCAAGAATGGGAGGTAGAGGCAGAGCCCCTAGGCTTGAAGGGGCATGCTTGTGGCTTAGGGGTTTGAGAAGTTCAAGCACAGCAGATGCTAGGCCTGTGGCAGCCTGATGGATTCCAGATCCCTTCCGTGGTGGCTTGGGTATTCCCAGTACCCTTCCATTCTCGGTCAGGGTCAGCTCAGCCTGCTGGAAAAAGGCCTCAAGGCCCACAGCTGAGCAGTGACAGGGACAGATACCATGCATCTCTTCTCCCATTGCAGGTGCTCAGTTAGCTGGGGGCGAGGGATGGAAAACCAGCTTAGCAAGTGCAGAAATCCAGCATTCCCAGGGAAGCTCTCTGAGTGAGTGCAGCACACAGCTCTGGATAGGAAAGGCAGACATTCAGGGCCACGGGTTACTTCAGCAGCGGAATAGAGCAGTGGTGGCAGAGACCACATGTTTTGCATATGTTTTAATAAAAAATAACTCTTACTGTTGTGTTAAGCCTGTTCTAAGCACTGCACATGTGCCATATTGTCTTTAAATTTTTTTTCTTTTTTTCTTTTCTTTTTTTAATTTACACCCAAGTTAGTTAGCATATAGTGCAACAATGATTTCAGGAGTAGATTCCTTAATGCCCCTTACCCATTTAGCCCATCCTCCCTAAATTTTTTTTTAATGTTTATTTATTTTTCAGAGAGAGAGAGAGAGACAGAGTGAGAGCAGGGGAAGGGGCAGAGAGACAGGAGAACATGTGTCATCTTTTTAATCCTGTCATGTAAGTTGCTAGTACTCTCCCCTCTTTACAGATGAGGAAACTGAGGCTCAGGAAGTTTAAGACACTTTCCTCAGATCACACTCTGTGTCACCTTGACTTGGTTGTAGGGTACACAGACATTTGGTCAGACCTTATTCCGGGTATGCTGTGAGGGTGTTTTTGGATGAGGTCAACATCTTTGAATCATCCGACTGAGGAAAGCAGTCTACTGACTGAGTGACGAGGCAGAGCTGGGATTTACATGCCGACAATATGGCTCCAGAGATACTTAACCACTGTACCCAATTTTGCCTCTCATGTAAGCCAAGCAGATAAGCACAGACACAAAGCAAACTCTTGAGCAAGGACTGGCAACCAGAATGCACCAGAAGTCAAGGAGACACAGATACAGGTGCATTCTAAGGATGAGAACCAGAGAGCCGAAAGAGGTGGAAAGCAGGAGAGTCCCAGAACCAAGGTGTGAGTGTGTGTCTGTGCTGAGGTACAGCTCTGGACAGCCCTCATTTACCTTGTAGCTCCCTTTCGGAGGGTTCCCAAATGTATCTCTTTCTTTCTTCCTTTTTTTTTTTAAGTTTGTTTTATTTAGAAACAAAGAAAGAGAGAAAGAGAGAGAGCACGCGTGTGCATGTGAGCACGAGGGAGGGGCAGAGGGAGACAGGAGAGAATCCCAAGCAGGCTCCGTGTACAGAGACTGACTCGGGGCTCCATCTCACAGTTCGTGAGATCATGACCTGAGCTGAAATTGAGAGTCGGACGCTTAACCGAGGGAGCCACCTGGGCGCCCCGCAAATGCATTTCTTAACGTGTATGTGACCCTTCTGACACCCGGTTGATAATGAGAATCTTGGGTTCCTTCAGAATTCCACAGTGGAACTTGCCCAGCAAATCCTACTGCTTTGAGCTGTTTTGCATACACATTGGACTTCTTCAATACCTGCCTCTTTATCTTGTTTAGAGTAGACAATGATTCTTGTTTGCCTGTGGGACAGTGTACTTATTCCTTACCCTGGCCTCCAAAACTCTGCATAACTCAACAATCCCAAATCTTAGCTGCAGTCTGCCCAACCTCCCCTCTGAACCCCACGTAACATATTCATATTCCAGACACTTCCACTTTGCTTTCCTTGCATACTATCTCCCCTTGTCTTTAACCATTTAAATGCCACCCAGCCTTCAGGGTTAGCTCAAGTTCCATTCTCTCTGCTTAGTCTTCTGTATTGGGTTTTCCAGAGGAACAGAACCAATAGGAGATATGTATGTATATCATATATGGATGATATATGACATATATACTTATTATAAGGAATTGGCTCATGCAATTATGGAGGATAAGAGGTCTCAAGATCTTCAGCTGGCAAGTTGGAGGGCCAGGAGAGGTGATATGTAATTCCACACAAGGTCCAAAGGCCTAAGAACCAGAAGAGTTGATGGTGTAAGTTTCAGTGCAAAAGCCCAGAGGCTCAAAAACCAATGTTTCAGTTTGAGTCCAAAGGCTGGAAAAAGACCAGTCCCAGCTCAAGCAATCAGGCAAGAGAAATTCCTTTTTACCTGAAAGAGGGTCAGTGTGTTTTGTTCTATTGTTGATTGGATGAAGGGCATCTACATGCGGGAGGGCAATCTGCTTTACCCAGTCTACTGATTCAAATGCTAATCTTATCCAAAAACACCGCACAGACTTACCCAGAATAAGCTTAGACCAAAAGTCTGGGCACCCCATGACCCAGTCAAGTTGACACATAAAATTAACCATCACTACTTCCTTCATTTTTGAATTGGAACTATATACTCCAAGTCCCAAATTGTTACCTGTGGTTACTCCTGAAAGGTGTGATTCCAGGACGGGAAGGGAGAACTTCCATTTCTATTCTCTACTCTTCAAAAGGATGGTGGAACTTTGAGTAAATGGTGCTTTTCTATATTTTTTGGTGCTTTTTCAAAATATTTAGATTAAAAAATGTTATATTAAAAATAATGATCCAATTCCAACTACCAGTTATAGAAAATGCAGAGGACAAAGGAACATGTTTAATAAACCATGTGATACTATAAGCAAAATCCATGACTATTGGAAACTATTCAGCATAAACAACCTAGTTTCTTCAACAGATAAATTGGAAGTTTTATAAAAAGAAGTAGAAGAAAATCCTATGATTAAAAGAGATTTTTAAAAACATAGCAACCATTTGCAATGTGTGGACATTATTTGGATCCCATTTAAAAAAAAAAAATCCAAGAAGTGAAAAAAGAAAAATCCATAGTATTTATGAGACAATTGGAAATTTAAGCACTGACGGGACATTTGACATTATTAAGACACTTTTTAAAAGTGTAATGGTTGTGTTGTGGTTATGTTTTAAGAGCTTATCTTTTAGGGGCACCAGGGTGGCTCAGTTGGTTAAGCATCAGACTCAGCTCAAATCATGATCTGGTGTGGTTCGTGGGTTCGAGCCCCAGGTCGGGCTCTGTGCTGACAGCTCAGAGCCTGGAGCCTTCTTCAGATTCTGTGTCTTGTTCTCTCTCTGCCATTCCCCTGCTTGTGCTCTCTCTCTCTGTCTCAAAAATAAGTGAAGATTAAAAACATTTTTTAATAAAATAAATCAATAAAAGCTTAGCTTTTTATTTACTTAATTAAAGTTTATGTATTTATTTTGAGAAAGAGAAGGAGATTGTGAGTGGTGGGGGAACGGAGAGAGAATCTGAGGGAGAGAGAGAATCTCAAGCAGCCTCTGTACTGGCAGCACAGAGCCTGATGCAGGGCTTAGACTGACACCAGGAGATCATGACCTGAGCCGAAATCAAGAGTCAGGTGCTTAAACAACTGAGCCACCCAGGGGCCCCTAAAAACTTATCTTAAAAAATTTTTTTTTAAATATTTATTTATTTTTAAGAGAGAGAGAGAGAGACTGAGATAGAGCACGAGCAGGGGAGGGGCAGATAGAGAGGGAGACACAGAATCCAAAGCAGGCTCCAGGCTCTGAGCTGTCAGCACAGAGCCTGACCTGGGGCTCGAACCCACGAACCACACAAGATCATGACTTGAGCTGAGTCTGATGCTTAACTGACTGAGCCACCCAGGTGCCCCTAAAAACTATCTTTTAAAGAAATGTACTCAAAATTTTAAGAATGAAATAATGTTATGTCTGAGATTTACTTCAAAATAATTTGGCAAGAGAGAAAGTGGATGAAGATGTGGATGGGGCAGGATTGTCATGGGTTGATAATTTTGGGGATTAAGTGATACAGAGAGGGCTCATTATACTATTTGATCTACTTTTGTGTGAGTTGGAAAGTCTCCACAAATAAAAATATTTTAAAAATTATAATATGTCCAGCAAAATTTCATTGTAGGTAATTATTTCTACCCTATCAACTATGAAAGACTTATTTAAAAACTCAGAGGTTCACTCAAAAGATAGTTGAAAATTTCAAATGCTAAGAAATTTTCATCTCCATTTTCCTCCTCCCACACAACATACTTGTCATTCTGGTCACAGAACCAAACTCGTACCACGTATGACACAAAGTAAATTATCAGCTCACCTCTGGTTTCTGGCTGCAACTCAGTCCTGAGTTGGTTTTGTTCCTTCAGGTTCCCAGCTGAAACCTCAGTTGAGACTCTCCCTGCTTAGAGACAGGGGCCAGACACCAGGACTTACGCAAAACCTGGAAGGGTCACCAAGATGATTAAGACAGGGCTCCTGCCCTCGAGAACATGAATCCATCATTACGTCCAAATGGAGAACTATCTACATTTTTTAGGACGTCTTCCAGATTGTGAGACTCCAGATACATCAGACTCTCCTCAACTACCTTCTCTTACTACATTTTCTCCCTCGAGAGTTCGCCCTGCTTCACAGCTTCACACTCATCTAAAAGGTGATGATTCCCGGGTTCACACCTCCAGCCGAGGCCTCTCTCCTGATTGCCAACTGAAATATTCAGCTGTTTTCGTGACATTCTCATCTCAATAAAGAAAGGGATTCTTCAGCTACCGTGCAACAGGGCTTGAGTTGTTTCCTCAAGACACACCCCACCACACCCTGCCCTTCCCAAGAAGTCATCCCTGATGCTTCTCTTTTCTTTACTCTCCACATCCAGGTGCTTACTAAGTCCTATGGACCCTACCTTGAAACTATTCCCCAAATCTGAGTCCTGCTCATCTTTGTACCACTACCACTTGGTCCAAGCCACTAATATCTCTCATCTGGGCTACTGCAGTAAGCTTCCAACTTGTCTTTTGTATTGATGAAGATTAGGTTTTAAAGATATTAATCAGATTATAAGCCACCTCCCTATTTCCCTCTCAACTCTCTCTAGTGGCTTCCTCTCCTACTTGTAATAAAATTCAAATTCCTCACATGGCTGACAAGCTCCTCTAGGACCTGAACCCCTGTCTACCCTCTGTTTCCCGCTCCTCTTGGCTCATTCTCCTCTAGCCACTGGCTTTTATGATGTTCTTTGAATGTTTGCTCAAGCCTCAGGTCCTAGTATTTGCTCTTCTTATTCTAGATGGTTCTTTCTTAAAACTTTATGGCTTGTTCCCTCCCTTGATTCCAGTGCCTACCTAGACGTTAGGTTCTCAGAGATACTTTCTCTCTGCCCTATGTGAAAGAGCCCTAACTCTTCTTATCATTTACCCTCCTTCTTTTGTATAGCACTTATCACCACTTAAAATGATATGTTTATGTGTTTATTTCTTTGTTTTCCATTTCCTTCCCCTCCTCCTCCCAGGAGTATAAGCTTCACAGGGGCAAGGACTTTATGCCTTTCACTGTTCTATCTCTAGGGCTTAACTCAATAGGTGAATAAGTATTTGTTGAGCGAATGAATGAATGAATCTTCCAAGATTAATCTGATACAGACTTATCTTCTCTAAGAATGGGAAAATGAAAATGTCAGCCCGGGGGCACCTGGGTGGATCAGTCAGTTAAACCTATGATTCTTTCTTTTTTTTTTTAATGTTTATTTATTTTTGAGAGAGAGAGAGAGAGAGAGACAGAGACAGAGACAGAGAGAGACAGAGCATGAACAGGGGAGGGGCAGAGAGAGAGGGAAACAAAATGTGAAGCAGGCTTCAGGCTCTGAGCCATCAGCACAAAGCCCAATGCAGGGCTCAAACCCACGAACAGTGAAATCATGACCCGAACTGAAATCAGATGCTTAACTGACTGAGCTGCCCAGGCGCTCCTAAGCCTCCAACTCTTGATTTCAGCTCAGGTCATGATCTCACAGTTGTGAGATCTAGTTCCGTGTCAGGCTATGTGATGACAGCTCAGAGCCTGCTTGGGATTCTCTCTCTCCCTGTCTCTCTGTCCCTCCCCTGATGAAGTGCTCTCTCTCTCTCTCTCTGTCTCAAAATAAATAAACTTAAGATAAAGAAAAGAAAAGAAAAGTAAAGAAAAAAGGAAATACCAGTCTGTTATTCTGCTTCGAATGTCAGAGTGCAGGCGTGTGCTATGGAGTTCACGTGAATTTCCACATGTGTTACCAGGGATTGTTCTCTCACAAGAGCCTGGTGCCTGGTAAATGGGGACTGACACCCCAGGGCTGTACCACATTCAATCAGAGATCATTAACTTTGCCTTAACCTTCCTGATGGTATTCTGAAAGGAAAGCAGCCCACCCCAACAGGAGCACTCCTAACTTGCCCTGGGACACTGTTGAGGTTGCTGAGGAGAGAGGGTTTGAATGCAGCCCAGAGTCTCAAATGATCTTTAGGTCCAGCTATCTTGTAACTATCTCCTGGGGCGAGGAGTCTTGTGCTAAAAAGGAAAAAATTAGTTAAGCTTCAGAGCTGCAGACAGCAGCATAGGGTGGCTCTATTTTGTGACCTTGTACAATTTAACCCAGGTGGGAAGAAAGTAAGCGTTTCACTTCAGTGGGAGCTGAGCGGAGTTGTACCTTAACTGTGACCACAGAGACATGGGAGATGTTACAGGGGGTGGTGGGGACACCAGCCATGGTGGGGAGAGTGAAGACCCGTGCAGCAAGAGTCACAGCATGTGTCTGGTGAGTAGGGACTATTGGAATGACACGCCAGCTGCATGGTAAACACCAGGGATGTGCCCAACAAGGGGCTGGATTGAATTACGTTGAAGACCCTTCAATTTTTAAGACAGGTAATACATTATATATTTTAGAGCAATTCTACTTCTAAAAAGTAGGGGCTGGATCAGTCAGGTTTTATTGCAATGGTTTTGCATAAACAAATAAACTCAAATTTCAGAGGCTTATATCAACATCAACACCACATTTATGTTTCTCACTATAGGTCCCAATATAGGCTTCAGGCTGAGTCTGGTTCAAGTTAACTCCCCATGTCTCTTAAGCCGGGATCAGCAACTTCTCACAGCGGATGGCTGAGGTCCAAGAAGCCAAACCAAGTCCAGCCAGACCTTGTAAGCACATTTAAAGCCTCTGCGTAGGTGATGTTCATTAACATTCTGTTGACAAACAAACTAGAGTCAAGCCCGACATCAGTGGGGCATGAAAAGGTACTGCACTGGGAGACCCTATAAGGTCTCGAGGCAAAGGCTGTGGATGTTTCCTTTTTTGCTGGGAGGAAGTAAAGGAGCAGTAACCCAATCTCCTACAGGGCCCATCAAGGCTGTTTGGAGGCACAAGTGAGTTACCATGGAAACATCTTGAATGAGAAGCTTAAAATCTCAAAGGTAGGGGCACGCAGCCAGAATCGTTCCTTTGTTACTGTTACTTTGATACATATTCCTTGATTTTTACCCTCTAGGCTAAAATTCGAGCCTCCTTGATTTTTGCCCCCAGGCTAAAATATGAGCCTGTGGAAGCTCAAATTACAGGGTCAGGAATTTCTGTCTCTGGCAGGAAGCACCAAGGCTGAGAACTTGAGCACGTAGAGTTTGCAAATTGTAATGTAAAGGGGGCTGTGTGCTCAGGCAGTGAATGTAGCAACTAGGCCTGGCATGGAAAAATAAAGCTCCTAGGTCTTTTTCAGGTTTGTTTAAAATTGCAGGTAAGATCTTCCTTGCTCTGCATTTATGAGGTTGGTTCCACCGTGGCTTCTTTTCATATCCAAGAATTACAGCAACACTCAGTGTACCCACATAGTATGTGAATCAAGGTCCCATGCAGCTGATAATTCCATGTGATGGAAACTTGCCCCTTCAAGTGCCAAAACAGTGTTTATTTTGACCACTTTAAAAAAATAGATATTGTTTTAAAATATGTAATTTGTTAACTGTTTTAAAAACCAAAAGGGCAGGATGCCTGGGTGGCTCAGTCGGTTAAGCGTCCAACTTTGGCTCAGGTCATGATCTCATGGTTCATGGGTTCAAGCCCCACGTCGGGCTCTATGCTGACAGCTCAGAGCCTGGAGCCTGCTTCGGATTCTGTCTCCTTCTCTCTCTCTGCCCCTCCCCCCACTTCTCTCTCTATCTCTCTCAAAAATAAACATTAAGAAAAAAATTTTTTTTAATTCAAAAGGGCCTAAACATAATCCAGTCTTTTCTTTCTTTCTTCTTCTTTTTTTTTCTTTTTTTTAAAGTAGGCTTCTCGCCTAGTGTGGAGCCCAATGCAGGGCTTGAATTCACAACCCTGAGGTCAAGACTTGAGTTGAGATCAGGAGTCAGAAACTCAACTGATGAGTCACCCAGGTGACCTTCTGCAGTCTTTTCTTCAAGACTTGGGATATTTATCTATTATTGTGCAAAACAACAAAGCTTCCTCTCTTTTGTTTACCTGTGTTCTTTGTGTTCAGCTTTCACTTCCTTTTGCCATCATTTGACTTGTTTTCTAAAATAAAGTCCCTGATTTATTTTCTTACTTCCAATCTGTAATAGACAAGGAAACCAGTTATCCAGCTCTGTTAGAATCATGTCAGGACCTGTGCAAGCAGGGGAAGACAGTATTTGATAAAGACGGCATTTTATTTATTTATTTATTTTTAAAACATTGAAGCATATACTTTATTATTTTAGAGAGAGAGAGCGAGCACACGTGCATGGTGGGGAGGGACAGAGAAAGGGAGAGAGAGAATCCCAAGCAGCCTCCCCGCGATGTCAGCACAGAACCTGATGCAGAGCTCAAACTTACCACCATAAGATCAAGACCTGAGCCAAAATCAAGAGTCAGACGCTTAACCAACTAAGCCACCCAGGCGTCCTGATAAAGATGGCATTTTAAATCAGTGGGGGAACAAATGGAAAATTAGCTATTTGGTAAAAAACTAAATAAAATGATTTCCTTACCTCCATTGCAAGTTCCTGCTGGATTTTTACATTTATTTCAAAAGCAAAATCATAAAAGTATTTGAATAAAATGGGGAAGAAAGAAATATGGAAGGATCTTGAAATAGTAAAACTTACTTAATCAACAAAATAATGCAGAAACAATGAAGTTTTTTTAAAAAGTAAATTATGACAACCTGCTAAAAATAAAATTTCTGTACCACCAAAGCTACACAACTTACAAAGCTAGAAAGAGTAATTGTCACAAATATAAAAGGCAAAATATTAGCATCCAAAGTGTACAAAGAATGGCAAATGAATAAGGAAAAGATAACCTAAGAGAAGTATGGGCAAAGGAAATGAACAGATAATTCTGTGAAGAGGAAATACAAATGTCCAGCAAACATAAAAAGATGCTCATTCTCTAGGTGTCTGGGTGACTCAGTCAGCTGAGTGTCCAACTTTGGCTCAGGTCATGATCTCATAGTTTGTGAGTTTGAGCTCTGCGTTGGGCTCTGTGCTGACAGCTGAGACCCTGGAGCCTGCTTCAGACTCTATGTCTCCCCCTCTCTCTGCCCCTTCCCTGCTTGTTCTCTCTCTCTCTCTCAAAAATAAATAAACATGAAAAAAATCTTTTAAAAATGATTCTCATTCTCCCCAGTGATAGAATCATATATTGTAAACCAAAACAAAGATATCTTTTTTACCTATCATATTGGCAAAAATTTAAAAGGTCAGTTAGAACCAACATTGATGAAGATGTGGGGAAACAGGTGTTTACACATTCTGGCTTAAGTGTAAACCATGTATAGCCTTTTGGAAAGCAAATTCTCAGTATTTATTAAATTTTTTAATGTTTATACATTCAACCTAGACATTCACTTCCAGGTAGCTTGCCTGAGGAAACTTACATGTGTGCACTGTGAAACATACAGGATCTTCTCTGACACTCGTTTGTTGTGTGAAAGCCTAGAAAGAATCTAAATATCCATTAATGGAGGAAGTGTTAAATAAACTCTGGTAAGCCCATACTATATGTTGGGGGAAACTTCATTTCTCTTCTGGTCTCCTATTTCCAATGAGAGGGGATTTAATTAGAGTAACATCCCTGTCCCTTTATTCACACCTCTCTATGGGAAGGAGAGATGTCTATAATTAATGAATTTGGAAGAAAGAACTGGACGTGCTCAGCCAAGTCCTTCCCTTTTTCTCTTTTTTGATGACCTTCAGGAACACTGCATTTTGACCTGTCACTGTGTGATAGTTTCTAGTCCTCTAGGACTAGTGACTGAACGAGGAAGCCTATCTCTTTCCACCCCGTCTTTTCACCCCATCTAATTATAGGCTGAACTGCTTGTAGCCAAAGATTTGAATCCATGTGCTCAGGACTATAAAAAGAGCAGACACTGTGGTCTACTATTTTTCAGTTGCTTCTGTTTTGGGGTGGGAATAAAGAACTGTAAATAGTAGCCTCCTAAAAACCCAGAAACTTGGAACCTTGGGCAATAGATGAGGACTGGCCTTACAAACAGAAAAAACACATGGAGAGACTATACCCCTGGCATAGCCAGGGCTGCTGGCATTAGGCTTTATTGCCATTATAGGAAGGACAGGGCCAGGGTTCTTTTGTCCTTGACTGATACAGTTGAAATGTGGCCATTTTATTTTTAATTTTTTAATTTTTTTTTTTTTTTTTTTTTTTTTTTTTTTTTTTTTTTTTTTTTTTTTTTTTTACTTTGAGAGAGAGAAAGCACAGGAAAGAGACAAAATCCCACACAGGCTCTGTGCCGTCAGCGTGGAGCCTGACATGGAGCTTGAACTCATGAACCATGAGATCATGACCTGAGCCGAAATTGAGTAGTGTCTGACTGAGCCACCCAGGCACCCCATAATCTGTCTTTTATTACAAGGGTCTTAGCTAAGAGCTCAGAAGGGTAGTGGGACTTTTTTTTTTCAATACCTACCCCCAGGATGGAATTGTTTGATTCAGGAAGATATTAGAATTTGTTTGCTGTTGTTTGTTTGGAAATGAATGTGTTCAGAAAGCCCAGAATTTGCTAATTGAATGTCTCTTTCTCCCAAACCCTACAAGATGAATTACAGATGACTGTGTCAGAAAAAAAAAAATTTCTGGGCCAGAAAGCAAAAGGATGGTGGGGATGAAGGCACTCAGGCGCAGTGAACAATGTCAGCCACGTAGGAGTTAGAGAAGACAGTCAGTGGACTTAAGTCACTGGCTAAATTCTTACAGTCTTCCTGGCGGAGGATGGGAGCTACAAGTGGATATGGAACCCCAAGGCTTACACCACTACTGCAGGAAAAAGGCCTGGTAGAATAAAGTAATTCAAGACCTGAAATTCAAATACAGGACCTCAAAAATATAAAAAGCTAAGAAAACCTAGGGTTTGAGGAAGAACAGATAGCAGGGGTTTGGGCCCTTTGCAGGGCCCTGGGGGTGGGAGGCAGTGCTTCAGGTCAGAATCTACAAAACTGGGGAAAACAGGCCCTTGGAACCCCAGAGAAGGTTGGTGCTGAACAATTGGAACAGCTTTCCTGGGGCATTTCTGCTGAATCTCAGACCTGCATAGACCTGAGCATCCACAGCAAGAGCAGCATAGGATGACTAAAAATGTCTGTTCAGGACATGGTGTGAAGGCTTTGTCACCAGACAGAGCACGGAGTGGCCAGGAACCCAGGGGGAGATATGAACTAAGAGGTTTGAAATCAGTTGGGTGGCTAAGAAAGGAACCTCAAATAAAACGTGGCGACTTTGCAAGAAGGTAGGAATATCTCAAATGCCATCCTCCAAAGGAGACGTTTTTCTTCTATGTATATTAAATGCATGGTTCTCTAATTCACCTCTTGATTTATTATTATTATTAGTATTTGGATATAGTTTGTTTTCAGGCTATGGTCTCCAGATAGCTGACATGGATGATTTGCCTTCTGATAGAGCTGGAAACAAAGATTTCTCCACCTAGTCTGCTTCTTTCAGATCCCATGGCCTTGGTCTTTTATAATTTTCTAGATCAAGCTCTGTATACTTACAGACAGCTTGGGGGATTGAGAATTGCTTGAGTTCCCAAAATGTGGTAGGTATGTGACTGGTGCTGACAGGCTTGTGAATCCTATTTACTCTTTGGATTCATTAAAAGAGAAGTACATTAGAGTCCTACCATTGAATGGATTCAATGTATGAGGGTTTAAGAGAACTGTACTCATGGGGCTCCAGGATGGCTCAGTCAGTTAAGCATCAGACTTCAGCTCAGAAGAGTGTGCAAAGTGGGAGAGAGGCTGAGGGGGTGAAGGAAAGACAGAGGATTTGAAGCAAGCTCTGTGCTGACAGCAGAGAGCCCGATTCAGGGCTTGAACTCACGAACCACGAGATCATGATCTGAGCTGAAATTGAGAGTTGGACACGTGACCAACTGAGCCACCCAAGCACCCCAATATTGTATTTTTTTTATTGTGGCAAAATATACATAATATAAAATAAATGTTCCTCTTTTTTTTAAACTATTTTTAACTGTACAGTTTAGTAGCATTAAGTACATGCACATTGCTGTGCAACCATGACCACCATGCATCTCCAGAACTTTTCCATCTTCCTAAATTGAAACTCCATAACCATAAAACAATAACTCCCCATTCTCCCCCTGTCCCCAGCCCCTGGCAAATATCATTCAACTTTCTGTCTCTATGAATTTGATTATCCCAGGAAATCTCATGTTAAGTGGAATCATACAGCATCCGTCTTTCCATGACTGGCTTCTTTCACTTAGCATTGAAGGGTAACAGAATATGCCACCCCAAAATATGCTGCTTTAGTATATTGATCATTTTTAGGGTTAGGCACTTGAAAAACAGCAAATGCAGGGCGAGGCTTTCCCTGATGTCCCCTTATCCTCCTAAAGACCAGTCTTCCAAAGGAACGCTATTTTCATCGATCCCTTCCTCTGGTGTTTCAATGAGCAGGGAGGACTGACTCTTATCACTGGTGAGGAGATTAGAAAGTTGACAGCACCCCCAGACAAACTCTGTCACAAACTATCATACTTCCTGCCTATTCTTCTAAGAGCCCATTCATCTTTCCTAAAAAATCATTTACTCTCTCCTTTTTTTTTTTTTTTAACGTTTATTTATTTTTGAGACAGAGAGAGACAGAGCATGAACGGGAGAAGGTCAGAGAGAGGGAGACACAGAATCAGAAACAGGCTCCAGGCTCTGAGCTGTCAGCATAGAGCCCGACGTGGGGCTCGAACTCAGGGACCGCAAGATCATGACCTGAGCCGAAGTCGGCTGCTTAGCCGACTGAGCCGACTGAGCCACCCAGGCACCCCTTATTTACTCTCTCCTAAGAGACCTATATCTTCCCTCCCCTTTCCCTAGTAAGATGGTATTTAATCTAGAATTCTAATGCCATCTTGGACAGTTATTCATTTTTCTTTGATTATCTCCCATATATATAATACATACTAATAAACTTTTTGCTTTTCTTGTGTTAAACTGCCTTTTATTACAGGAGTTTCAACAAAGAACTCAGAAGAGTAGAGGGAAAATTATTTTTTCTCCTCTACAGCATAATGTCTTCAAGTTTCAGCCATGTTGTAGCAAGTGTCAGAATTTCCTTCCTTTTTAATGCTGAATAATATTCTATTGTATGTATATGCACGTTTTGTGTATCCATTCATCCATCAGTGGACATTAGGGTTGTTTCCACCTTTTGGCTATTATGAATAATGCTGCTGTAAATGTGTGTGTGTGTAAATATCTGTTTGAGTTTCTGCTTTCAATTCTTTTGGGTGTATACCCAAAAATGAAATGGCTGAAACATATGGTAATTCTATTTTTAATTTTTTGAGGAGCCCCATGCTGTTTTCCACAGTGGCTACACCAGTTTCTATTCCCACCAGCAATGTGAAAGTGTTTCATTTTTCCACATCCTCTGTGATTTTGATTTGTATTTTCCTAATGATTTGTAATGTTGAACATCTTTTCATGTGTTTATCAGCCTTTTATATATCTCCTTTGGAGAAATTTATTCAAGTCTAGGATTCTCCAGAGAAACAACCAATAGTGTATATATATATATATATGTATATATATATGTATATATATATGTGTGTGTGTGTGTGTGTGTGTATATATATATATATATATCCTATATATAGACAGAGGTTTATTATAGGAATTCGCTCATGCTGTTATGGAGGTCAGGAAGTTTCATGATCTGCCTGCCATCTGCAAGTTGGAGAATGAGGAAAGTCAGGAGTACAATTGGAGTCTAAAGGTGTGAGAACCAGGTGAGCTGGTGAGCTCTTAGTCCAACGCTGACGGCCTGAGAATGAGGAGCTTTGATGTCTGATGGCAGAAGAAGATAGATATCCTAGGTCAAAAAGAGAAAGAGAAAATTCTTCCTTCCTTCTGACAAGGAAAGCCAGCAAAAACAGATAGAGAGCCAGCCAGATGTCCTGAGAAGGAAATCTGGCGAGAGCAGATACAAAAAGGGACCAGCCAGATGTCCGAGGCCTGATACTCCCCTTGCATGCTTTTGGCTTCTGCAATCTTGCTTGCTCCCTGCATCCACCAGCTGCCTGCATAGCACAATCCATAAGAGCGCCCTCCCCCTACTTTTTCTTCCTTGAGCCCCTGCAATCCCACCCATAAAAGGAGACCAGCGCCAGTGCTTGGGCTCAGCCTTTGGAAATAAACATCGGTGTGAAATAAACAGTCTTTCCTTAATTCCCCAAGTGGTGTTGCTTGTCTCTTCCTGGGCACGAGAATTTTCTGTAACACTCCACCTTTTTGTTCTATTCAGGCCCTCAAAGAATTGGATGATGTCAGCTTGCATGGTAAGGTCTGATCTTCCTTACTTTGTCTACTGATTCAAATGCTAATCGCTTCCAAAGAAACCCTCACAGACACACCCAAAAATAATGTTTTACCAACTATATGGGTATCCCTTAGCCCAGTCAAATTGAATTATAACATTAACCGTTGCAAAGCCCTTTGTCCAATTTTAACTGGGTTGTCTGTTTTTGTTGTTGAGTTCTAGGGGGTGCTTTGTATATTCTGAATATTAATTTCTTTTCAGATATATGATTTACAAAAATTTTCTTGCATTCTATGGAATGCCTTTTAATTCTATTGATAGTGTCCTTTGATACACAAACTGTTTTAATTTTGATGAAATCTAATTCATCTATTTTCATTTTTGTTGCTGCCTGTGTTGTGGTGTTATATCCAAGAAATTATTGCCAAATCTAATGTCATAAAGCTTTTCCCTATGTTTTCTCTAAGTGTTATAGTTTTAGTTATTTATTTACTCAAAAATTTTTAATGTTTAGTTTTGAGAAAGAGAGAGAGAGAGAGAGGAAGGAGCAGAGAGAGAGGGAGACAGAATCTGAAGAAGGTTCTAGGCTCTGAGTTGTCAGCACAGAGCTGGACATGGGGCTCCAACCCAGGAACCGTGAGATCACGACCTGAGCCAAAGTCGGATACTTAACCGACTAAGCAACCCAGGCACTCCAAGAGTGTTATAGTTTTAGCTCTTACATTGAGGTCTTTGATCCATTTTGAGTTAATTTTTGTATATGGTGTTAGGTAGAAGTGCAATTTCATTCCTTTGCATGTGGATATTGTGAGAAATAAGCCCACTGACCCAATCAAAGGAGGGACGCAGAGACTCGCAGCACAGTGAAGCAAGGCTTTAATCAATGTTCTTGCAAGACTAGGTATCTTGCAAGACTAGCACAGCTTTTATTTTGCTTTAATCAATGTTCTTGCAAGACTAGGTATCTGATGGACAGGCACACCGGGGGAAATCACAGCAGGCAGTTTATCTCCTAGCATGCATGTCCTTCCCCTGGTTCCTCATTGGCTGAGTACTAAGAAGTTACAGCCCTCCCCGCAAACCCCCAACATCACCTATGCCCATGTAAGGTAAGGCAAAATAGCCTGACTGCAACAAATGTACATTGCCGGAGGTAACGCAGAAACCTTCAGTTCCTCCTCCCCTTATTCTATGGCGCATGCTCATTGCAAAGCCCATGAAAACAAACCCAGGAAAATAAGCCCGCGAACCCAGAGACAGGAAGAACCAGGAAGTGAAGTGTCTAAAGGTTAGATTAGATTAGGTTAGGACTCCATTGGGGGGTGTGGGATGGTGTGGGTGCGTGGTTGTAGACCTACTGTTAACTGGACAGTACAGCTTTTATTTAGTACTTCTGAAAATGAATTATCTATCTCCCTTACTTCTCACAGATATCCAGTTTTCCCAGCACCATTTGTTGGAACAATGCTCTTTCCCCTTTGACAGGTTTTGACATCCTTGTTGAAAATCATTTGGCCATATATTTGAGGGCATATTTCTGCATGCTGTAATCTATTCATTGGTCTGTATGTCATCTTTATGTCAATACCACAGTGTTTTGATTACTGTAGCTTTGTAGTAAGTTTTTAAAAAAAACCAGCTTTGGGGTGCCTGGGTGGCCCAGTTGGTTAAGCATTCGACTCCTGGTTTTGGCTCAGGTTATGATCTCACGGTTCACGAGTTTGAGCCCAACATCGGGCTCTGTGCTGAAGTGTGGAATTTGCTTAGGATTCTCTCTCTGCCCCTTCCCTGCTCTCTCTGTCTCTCTCATTCAAAATAAATAAATACGCTTAAAAATAATATTTTAATAAAAAAATAAGAAAATCCAGCTTTAATAAGGTTTATAATTGACACATAAAATTTAGATATTTAAGGGCACATCATGGTGATTTGATCTATATATAGTGAAATGATTCCCCCCATGTAGCTAATTAACATATCCATCAGCTCACATGTTTTCTTTTATTGGTGAGAACATTTAAGTTTTACTCTCTTGGCAAATTTCAGTTATACAATACAGCGTTATCAGCTATAGTCACCTGTTTTACATTAGCTAATGTAAATTTACATTTACATTAGCTGAAAGTTTGGGCCCTTTTACCAACCTCTCCCTATTTCCCCATTCCCTAGCCCTGGCAACCACATTTCTATTCTCTATTTATGTTTGACTTTTTTTTTTTTTTAATATTCCACACATAAGTGGTATCATGCAGCATTTGTCTTTCTCTGTCAGGTTTATTTCACTTACTATAATGCCTTCAGGGTCCATCCATGTTGTCACAAGATTTCCTTCTTTCTCATGACTGAATAACATTATATGTGTGCGTGTATATGGGTGTGTGTGTAGATAGATAGATCGATAGATAGATCTCCATGCATCTGTTGATGGATACATCAGTTGTTCCCCATCTGGCTATTATGAATAATTCTGCGATGAACTTGAGAGTGCAGCTATCTCTTCAATATCCCATTTTCATTTCCTTTGGGTATATACCCAGAAGTGGCATTGCTGGATCATATGGTAGTTCTATTTTTAATTTTTGAGAAACTTTCATACTATTTCCCATGGTGGCTGTACCAATTTACATTCCCACCAAAGATGCACAAGGATTCCTTTCTCTCTGCATCCTCGTCAACACTTGTTATTTCTTGTCTTTCTGATGATAGCTATTCTGACTGGTGTGAGGTGATATCTCGTTGTGGTTTCAATCTGCATTTTCCTGATAATTTGAGGTTGAGCACCTTTTTCATGTGTCTGTTGGCCATTTGTATGTCTTCTTTGGAAAAATGTCTATTCAGTTCCTCTGCCCATTTTTAAACTGGTTTTGTTGTTGTTGTTATTCTTTATCCATTTTGGATATTATTTTTTCAAGTTTATTAATTTTTAGAGAGAGAGTGTGTGTGTACAACTGGGGGAGAGGCAGAGAGAGAGGGTGAGAGAGAATCCCAAGCAGACTTCCCCCTTCAGCACAAAGCCCAATACAGGACCTGAACCCATGAACCGTGAGACCATGACCTGAGCTGAAATCAGGAGTTGGATGTCTAACTGACTGAGCTACCCAGGCACCACACCTGGATATGAATTTTTATCTCAATATATATGTTGCAATAATTTTGTCCCATTACGTAAGTTACCTTTTAATTTTGTTGATGGTTTCATTTTCCATGCAGAAGTTTTTTAGTTTGATGTAGTTCCACTTGTTTACTTTTGCTTTTGTTGCCTTTGATTTCCATGTCAAATCCAAAACATCTTTGCCAAAAACGACATCAAGGAGCTTACTGCCTACTGTTTTCTTCTAGTTTTATGGTTTCAGGTCTTACATTCCAGCCTTAAACCATTTTGAGCTGATTTTTATGAATGGTATAAGATAGTGGTCCAGTTTCATTCTTTTGTACTTGGCTGTCCAGTTTTCCCAACACCATTTACTAAAGAGGCCATCCTTTCCCCGTTATATATTCTTGGCTCCTTGGTTGTAAATTAATTGACCATACATATGTGGGTTTTTTTTTTTTTTTTTCTGGGCTTTCTATTCTATTCAATTGATCTATGTGTCTGTTTTTATGCTAATACCATACTGTTTTAATTACTATGTTTATTTTTTTTTATTACTATGGCTTTGTAATATAGTTTGAAAACAGGGAGAGTGATGCCTCTAGCTCTGTTCTTCTTTCTCAAGATTGTTTTGGCTATTCAGAGTCTTTTGTGATTCCACACAAATTTTCAGATTGTTCTATTTCTGTGAAAAATGCCATTGGAATTTTGATAGGGATTGCATTGATCTGTAGACCACTTGGGGTAGTATAGACATTTCAACAATGTTAATTATTCTAATCCATGAGCATGGAATACCTATTTATCTGTGTCTTCTTCAATTTCTTTCATCAGTGTCTTATAGTTTTCAATGTACAGGTCTTTCACCTTCTAGATTAAATTTATTCTTAGGTATTTTATTCTTTTCAATGAAATTGTTTTTTTTTTTAATTTATTTTTTGTTTTTTAAAATTTACATCCAAATTAGTTAGCATATAGTGCAACAATGATTTCAGGAGTAGATTCCTTAGTGCCCCTTACCCATTTAGCCCATCCCTCCCTCCCACAACCCCTCCAGTAACCCTCAGTTTGTTCTCCATATTTATGAGTCTCTTCTGTTTTGTCCCCCTCCCTGTTTTTATATTCTTTTTGTTTCCTTTCCCTTATGTTCATCTGTTTTGTCTCTTAAAGTCCTCATATGAGTGCAAGCATATATTTTTGTCTTTCTCTGACTGACTAATTTCACTTAGCATATTACCCTCCAGTTCCATCCACGTAGTTGCAAATGGCAAGATTTCATTCTTTCTGATTGCCGAGTAATACTCCATTGTATATATATATACCACATCTTCTTTATCCATTCATCCATTGATGGACATTTGGGCTGTTTCCATACTTCGGCTATTGTTGATAGTGCTGCTATAAACATGGGGGTGCATGTGTCCCTTTGAAACTGCATAACTGTATCCCGTGGATAAATGCCTAATAGTGCAATTGCTGGGTTGTAGGATAGTTCTATTTTTAGTTTTATTTTTAGTTTTTTGAGGGACCTCCATATTTTTTTCCAGAGTGGCTGCACCAGCTTGCATTCCCATCTTTTCAATGAAATTGTAAATGAGATTGTGTTTTAATTTCTCATTCTGATAGTTCATTATCAATATATAGAAATGCAACAGATTTTTGTATATTGATTTGGTATCCTGCCACTTTACAGAATTTATTAGTTAAAACAGTTTTGTTTTTTTTTTTTTTGGTGGAGTCTTTAGGGTTTTCTACACATATCATGTCATCTGCAAATAATGACAATTGTACTTCTTCCTCTCCAATTTAGATACCTTTTATTCCTTTCACTTGCCTAATTACTCTGGCTTGGACTTTAAATACTACATTGAATAATTTAAATACTATGTTGAATAAATGGTGAAAGCATGCATCTTTGTCTTGATCTCCAAAAAATATATTTAGTCTTTCACTGTTCAGTATGATGTTAGCTATGGGTTTTTAATATATGACTTTTATTATGTTAGATATTGCATTTTCAAAAGGAATATCTTTTTGCTGTATAATCTTTGGTAAGTTACATTGGACAATGCGATTAGGCATGTTTTTGATGGAAAGCAAAATATGGAGCATATTTTGTTTAGATAACATTAAGGTCTAAGAGTTGATTTAATAAATGGACTGTCCTAACCCATATTAGAATCTTCTGAGGCTAAAATGGAAACTGTTCACAAGACAGATCTAAAAAAAGCTAGTGATTGGTATTGAGGGAATGGATTCATGAAGGCAGAAACCAGGAACATTCTGATAAATGCTTGTTCTCTTCTACAGGGAAAAAGAGGGAGTCAACCATGTCCCCGTACATTTTAGGCTAAAAGAGTTACAAGAAAAGCTGGAAAATGATTGGGGGAATCTCTATTTCCCTGGCCTCCATTAGATTCTAGGTTACACTCCTGTCTTCCTTCCTATCCCTCATGCACTCATTCCTTCGAGAAGAGGACTGGTTTGCCCAATCGATGAGTTGAGTAGGAGGGGCTGGGCACCTTACCTCCCTGCCCTTTTACTGCCACTTTCCAAGGTGTCTGCCTGGGGGGCATTCTAGCCTCTGCCCTGCTCTGTAGTAAGCTCTGAAGCCTGAGGGCATGTGGTTATCCAAGGATGCCTGTGACCCTTCAGGTAAGTCTATAATCATTCAGGGGTGAAATGCTAGTCCTTCTAGATGTACCTTAAGCCATGTTTTCTAATCAACATGTTAACAACACAGACAGTTTGATCTCTGCCAGCTTTTGATTTGTATCTGTTTGTCTCCAGTGCCTTCTTTCTCCATTGATCACAGACTTAGGTGAGAAAGAAAGGAGTATTATTTTGGCTTTCTAAACTCCCAATACTATGGAATACTATACAGCAGTTAAATGGCTCCACATTTTTATAAAAATGGAAAGATGCATTGATGAAACAAGGCTTTTTTCACTTTTTTTTTAAATTTTTAATGTTTATTTCTTTTTGAGAGAGAGAAAGAGAGAGAGACAGAGCACGAGCAGCGGAGGGGCAGAGAGAGAGAGAGGGAGACACAGAATCAGGAGCAGGCTCCAGGCTCTGAGGTGTCACCACAGAGCTCGATGCAGGGCTCAAACCCACAAACCGTGAGATCATGACATGAACCAAAGTTGGAAGTTCAACCGACTGAGCCACCCTGGTGCCCCAAAAGATTTCATTTTTAAGTAATCTCTACACCCAGTGTGGGATTTAAACCCACAATCCCAAGATGAAGAGTCACATGCTCTTCTGACTAAGCCAGCCAGGAGCCCCTAAAGATTTTTTATTTGTAAGTAATCTCTATACGCAATGCAGGGCTCAAACTCACAACCCCGAGATCAAGAATTGCATGCTCCACTAACTAACTGAACCAGCTGGGTGCCCTATAAAAGAATCTTATTGTTAATTAAAAAAAAACAAGTTGTAGGGGCGCCTGGGTGGCTCAGTCGGTTAAGCGGCCGACTTCGGCTCAGGTCATGATCTCGCGATCCGTGAGTTCGAGCCCCACGTCGGCTCTGTGCCGACGGCTCAGAGCATGGAGCCTGTTTCAGATTCTGTGTCTCCCTCTCTCTGACCCTCCCCCGTTCATGCTCTGTCTCTCTCTGTCTCAAAAATAAATAAAAAAAACGTTAAAAAAAAATTAAAAAAAAAATGAGGTATCTCTTAAAAAAAAAAACAAGTTGTAAAAAAAGGTAGGTACAATAAGACCCTATTTATTTATTTATTTTTTTAAAAAAGCTCCACAGGCTCACAAATCTCTGTATTTCTCTATGTACACCTATACGTGTAAATACCTATGGAAAGTTATAGACGGACATACTCCTAACTAATAACAGTGACTTCTGTATGGATACTTGATTTTTTTTTTTTGGAGACAGAGTGTCAATTAGGGAGGGGCAGAGAGAGAAGAAGAGGGAGAATCTCAAGCAGGCTCCACGCTGTCAGCACAGAGCCTGACACGGGGCTCGATCCCACAAACCTGGAGACCATGACCTGAGCTGAAATCAAGAGTTGGGCGCTTAACCTACTGAGCCACCCAGGCACCCTGATTTTTTTTTTTTTTGTAATAGACTGTATCTGTGTAATTTATATAGTTAAAAATAAAAAAAATCTGGCATGTGTGTAAAGTGTCTGGCTAAGAGCCAGCTTGTTTTGAAAGTTCAAAGGCTTTTTCCTATTACTTTCTGGTTAGGAGTTGTGAGATTTCCCTAATTAGGGTGGTGGGGATGGTGTGGACCTATGGGTCAGATGGAGCCTAGGGGCCACAGGGTGAATGCAAGCTCGGTCCCTGAGAGCAGACTCTGGGGGTCCAGGCACCACAAAGGACTGGGGAAGCTTGGTGGGCAGGTTTGGATTTGAAGCGGGTGCTGGTGGAGCCAAAGGCCCACGCTGAAATTGGGACTTGATTTTTATCGAGCACTTTCTGTGACATACACTTGCAGGTTGGCCTGGAGTTGGGCTAGGCAAGAGCTGTGCATTAAAGGCTTGTTAAGTGTCTGCCTTTGTGAAGTATCAAAGTACCCAAATATTTCAGGTGTGTGCAGTAAATTGTGTGGCTACTACCAGAGCTCATATCCTGACATATAGAACAGTCCTGGTGTGTCTTTGAAGATGACTCTGTACCTGCAGATCTGTCCCTGAAAAAGCTCTGTGTGGGTGTTGAGTGGCGAAATGCAAGAATATAAAATTTGATTTTCTCCTAAGGTAAATTGTAGTTTACCTTTTAACCACCAGGGGGCGAACGCGTGTCGGCCAGAGAGCTGGTTTTGGGCTGGGCGGGAGCCAAGGGGGATAATTACCTCCAGGTGTGGGGGACTCTGCAGCCTCTTCCCTGAGGCCATAGAAATTAACCCTTCAATTGTCCAAATGGTTTATTTCTTTTTGACCATTGGTTCTGCCCTATGGTTGTTGGCTCTAAACCAGGTTTAGAAAGACACCGTTTTAACAAATTTCATTTAACTCTCGATTATCCCAGTGTTCATTTGAGAACTCTTCCAGCTGATTGCTTCTTTCTAATGTGTTTACCCTTAGGCGCTCTGCAAATATGGCAAAAGTTAAATGGGAGAGGAGAGGACCCTTTGTCCTCATTTTTGTCATCAAAGACTAAATCACACACACAAAAAAGACCCTTTCCCTGTAAACAGAAAGAAAAGAGGAAAATGGCACAAAATTCCAAGAAGCAACATTCCATCTTTTGTTTATTTGTCTGTTTTGTTTGTTTAGTTTTAAGGTTGTGAGCAGATGGCCTAGCTACATCAATAACACATGAAGTCAGAGCTTACGAGGAAAGAGTTAGCTGGAGATTCTGGAGGGCAGGCTGTGCTAATAGCTCAACCCATCTCCCTGGGGCACTATTTTTCTAAGTATAGTCTGCCTCATGCATTTGAACCACCTGGGGGAAGGAGGTTTATAAAAATGCAGCTTTCTGGGCTGCATCCCAACCTACTGAATCAGAATCTAGATCTCGGAATCTGTCTTTTAAATGAGTTGCCTAGTTGATTTCTTATGAATATACATTACTTTTGAGATATGAGGTAGGCCTCCTGGGATGAAGTAAGAGGGGAAATGTGGCAGCAGGGATATTTCTGTGTCTGGTTTCCAGAACCTTACCCCGAGGTAAAGGCCACATTCCCCAGGAAGCTGCGCTGTGGAAAACAAAGTGGGGGAAGCTGAGTCTGAAGGTGGACAGGAAAGGCTGTAAGGCTGTAGGAGATAGACTGGTGTGTCATTGGGAGCCTTCTGGCAGGAGACTGGGGATTATTGGACACCCAGGAAGTTGCCCTAAAGCATCTCTGAGGACTCCTTGTTCTGCGCCTCTCAGAAGCCCCCAGTAATCTCAAGCACAGTATCCAACTATAATATTGGTATCATCTGCAGCGCACCTGAGAAAAGTTCCTCTTGCCCCCAGATATCTCCCTTACTTGAGGAAATCTCCTCACTTAATCACACTTCTGGAATCTCACCAAGGATAGCTTCATTTGTGCGGGATTTGTGTTTTGTTTTAAAATCTTGTCAAATGCAAATCCTCTTGGGGAAATGAAGCTTCTATTGACAGGTTGGAGGGAATTTTCTCATTACTTCTCGTTGCACACTTGTGATCTCCCACACCGAGAAGAAAAAGAAACATTTTTTATTGAATGGAGAGGAAGAGGTAATTTTAGAGCTGAGGGAATTTGAATGAGGAGGGCAGAATGGGAATAGAACACTGATTGATTCCAGGGACACTAAGCAGAGACTTCAAGAGCTGTTTCTGGTCTTGCAGGGCTTCAAGCCCTGGGATAATTCTGGCCAGAAGAAATAAGAAATAGTGAGTACTTGCAACAGGAGTGAAATCTTGGTCTGCAAACTCCATAATGGAAGATATAGAACTTTCATCTCTTTGGCCTCCCTATACCTGCCTATGGACTAGGTGATGTCATGGTAACAAGCAGCCTCCACATCTTACCACAATGGAGGCTTATTTCTTGTTTATGTTACCTGTTTGCTGTGGGTCGGCAGAGGGACTTCACTTGCTATTGTCACTTAGGGATCCAAGGTGAAGGACTCACCTCCACCATTACCTCCCCAGTGTCTAGCACGTATTACACAGTCACAGAAAATATACGGAATGGATGAACGAATATATGAACAAACAAATAAATAAGATGGAAATTTCTCACTGGGGTCTCAGGCATTTGATTCGGCCTTCAAGGTGTTTGATACACTGAACACTCTTAAATCAATGCTTGCAGAACTGGGAAGGAGTTAAACTGATGAGTCTTACCAACAAGAACAGAAGAAAAGAAGCTGAGGAAACATTTTATTCATGGAACCATACAGGAAGAGAGGGGAGACAAACATAATCGCATTTATATTTCTTTAAAAATTTTAATGTATTGGGGTGCCTGGGTGGCTCAGTCGGTTGAGCAGCCGACTTTGGCTCACGTCATGATCTCATGAGTTTGGGCCCCACATCGGGCTCTGTGCTGACAGCTCAGAGGCTGGAGCCTGCTTCAGATTCTGACTCTGCCCCTTCCGACACACGCTCTGTCTCTCTCTGCCTCTCAAAAATAAAGAAAACTAATAACAAAATTTTTTTTAAAAAACAAACAAAAAAATTTAATGTATTTAACAAAGTAATATAAGCACATGGTTGTTTTTTTTTTTTAATTTAAATTCTACAATGTTCTACTCTTGTGTACCAGGAATATACTCTGATACCCAGAGGCAGATTCTTGGGTTCAGTTTTAAGGTAATTACCTCTGTGTGTCTGTTATGCTCACACTGCTGTTTCTTGATTCATCAATGTTAGACATTATCTCTTGACTTCCTGTTGTGAACGATAAGGATCTAGCGTGCTCACACCCCTCTCCCAGTAGATGTACATTGTCATTTTCAGTTCTTCTTGTGGTTACTCTTTTAAGTGACGGACATACATGTCTCTTTCTTGTTCCAATGATTTTAGGCATTATCTCTGTGACTTTATTAAAAGTCAAAAAAGATTGCCTTTCCCTTAAACTCTTCTCTCCATGCTCTACTTCCCAATTTCCAACGTCTATCATTTTGTTTTCACATTGTCAAAGCTGGTAAAAGTTTACATTCTGTTTTGTAACCATAATTACATAATTTGTTGCTCCAAACTTTGTCCAGCTTGATTCTTCAAAAAAAAATTTTTTTTAATGTTTATTTTTGAGAGAGAGACACACACACTGAGTGTGAGTGGGGGAGGGGCAAAGAGAGAGGGAGATACAGAATCCAAAGTAGGTTCCAGGCTCTGAGCTGTCAGCACAGAGCCTTACATGGGGCCTGAACCCACGAACTGAGAGATCATGACCTGAGCTGAAGTCGAACTGAACCACCCAGGTACCCCCATCTAGCTTGATTCTAAAAGGTCAAAGTCTCCAGGAGAGGAGAAGAATGAGGAGAGAGATTTGAGAAGTTCCTGAGACAAAGCCTGACCCAAAATGGCCTCTTAGATGGGATAAGAGGCTTTATTCAAGGCCTCCAGAAGTGAGTGGGAGCTGAGTTATTACCTGTCATTATCTGTGCTCAGGGGCTAAGGCAGCTGTGCTTTGAGAACTTCTTAAGGTAGCCCACATCTCACCCAATGTCATGACAACTGGTGATTCCTGTCCATCCCTAAACCTTAGCTCAGCCCCTATTTGTCTTACCATTGGCTAATCCTCAAAATATACCATCCTGAGACGTCAATAAACTCCCTGAAAGGAGCTTTAAAACTCATCACGGGTTGGGGGGCCTGGGTGGCTCCATCGGTTAAGCATCTGACTCCTGATTTCAGCTCAGGTTATGATCTCACTGTTTGCGAGTTCCAGACCCATATCCGGCTCTCTGCTGACAGTGCAGAATCTGCTTGGTTCTCTCTCTCTCTCCCTTCTCTCTACCCCTCCCCAACTCACACACACACTCTCTCTCTCTCAAAATAAATAAGTAAACTAAAAAAAAAAAAAATCCCAACAAACCCAAAAAAACCTCATCAGGGGCAATCCTCTACAACTGATTCTGAAATCTGAGGTGGTGCAAAGCCCCCCAGCTTACAACTCCCCATCCAGCCACCCTGGGGCCAGAGCAGTAGCTACGTGTCACCCTTCCTGCAGACTTTTAACATTTTTTTTTTAAGTTTATTTATTTATTTTGAGAGAGAGAGAGCAAGGGCGATGGGAGGGGCAGAGAGAGGAGAGAGAGAATCCTAAGCAGGCTTCACGCTGTCAGTGCAGAGCTCAGTGCAGGGCTCGATCTCATAAGCCGTGAGATCATGACCTGAGCCAAAGTCAAGAGTTGGGCAGTCAACTGACTCAGCCACCCAGGCGCCCCTCCTACAGACATTTAGTAGACTCCTCGTTTTCCTCCTCACTTCTCCATCTGCCTCTGTCATACCCACAGTATGTTGTGAGGCAATTCTTCTGGTGTTTCTACACATTTTATGACAGCCTTTTGTCGGGACAACCTTTTCCAGATTGTTTGCATGGCAATCATACTTGGAAGCCAGCAATGTCATTCTCTGGGTCAGAAGACAGTCTTGTTTCCTGACCAGTATAATGAAGATACTGTCTTCCTCTAGGGCCTGGGAAGGGGGGGATATTTTGCTAGCAGTTCCCTTATAAGATTGGGGGTTTCCTCAGCTGTGGTATGACCTCTGTGTGGGCAGTATTCACCCAGATGGCTCCACATCATCCCCCTGAGGGCTGGGGGGGGGCAGGTGGATCTGGTGGAAACTTTTGGGGCTCCTGCTGCCTGCCATGTTGGGAGTAATAAACTGTATCTGCTCGGGCTGGTTGTTTCCTTACTGCCTATGACAGCATGGAAAGTCAGCAGACGTGGCAGCTGCATGGTCATGCTGTTTAGGGACAGCCTGACAGTTTGACACAGACCCTCAGAAGGGCTTCGGGCTTCTCCCTGAGAGTTAGACCTTCCCTGTATATTCAAGGCAGTGGCTTCCTACGTTCACAGGCCTGCCTCTGAACTCCCTCAGCTGCAAGGCCTCTCCTCTGTTCTCTTTACTGTCATTCGGATGAGGTGTCAGGTGTGGTCAGTGATAGATTATTAATGTGTGTGCTCTGATTACCTAGTGGGACCAGAAGCTCCATTTGCAATTCAACCTAGACTGAAAAAATAATACAGAGAGATCTTTTTGAGATGTTCCATAGCCTTGTATCCTACAACATTCAACTAGTAAATTGCGAAGCATAATGCACCATAAAAAGGGATATTTTTGCTGATTCCAAAATCTCTTTTTTGCATGCCTCCTCAGATTTTCACCATAAGGATCAGCAGAACTTTTTAAAGAACAGATGCTGAATGATATTTTTTAGTAGCATGAGAAGGTGAGACAGGGGAGACATGGTGCCCTCCACTGCAAATCTTAGGGGCTGCCTCTGTGGGTGATTTTACAGGACACCATTCACACATTCCTGTTTGTGGGGGCTGGAGGAGCCTATAGTTACCAGACTCCTGCACAGCTAGGGCTCCTCAGACCCCTCATCCCATGAGACTTCGAGGTGGAAATGAGGCTCCGGCTGAGGGCCGGGAGGCTGTATTTTCTGGAGAGCGCCACCGTGGAGGTTTTGATTCTGCTGGAACAACTGTGGTGGGGTCTCTATTGTTTAATATCTGATGTCGTGGGCATGGTTACTGCTAAGTTATACAGCATCTTCGGATCACCTAGAAAAAGATATCTAATGTGGCCTAAAGCACTTCAATTCCAACCATAAAAAAGATTGTCATTAGGACACACTGATGCATTAGAATAACACATCATCTGCTGGAAATTGAAATACGTAACCTATGATGTCTACCATGTGAGTAGCACTCCCTGGGATTATAAAGAGAATCCTGCCAAGAGACACTAAGCGGCCTGCAGTGGCAATAGTGAAGTTATTGTTAGTTTGCTAGGATGCTTCCCTAATCCAAGGCTGGTTCCCTCCACAGTCTTCTCAGAAATGCATAAGTCTACCTGATAGCTTTAATTAATTAATTGACTAGAGGGAGTTCTTGTCAGCCACTCACAACTCTGATCACTACAGACAGAAAACACAGAGAAGGTAGCAGCAGTGAGGAGGAGAGGAGGAAAACGAAATGAGTCTTTGGGGTCTGTAGAGAAGAAAATAGGTCCCGGGAAGAGAGATGTGATCTTCCTCTTTGCTGCTGGGAAGACAGAGCGAGTTCCTTTGGAAAGGACCTGTCATGTACATATTTGGGGGAGGGTTATCGGTTCAATTAAGGAGAAGAAATATACTTATATGAAAAATGAATGTACTAGATATTTTTATTTTTTTAAGTTTATATTCTGAGAGAGAGAGAAAGAGAGAGAGCATGAGTGGGGGAGGGAGAGAGAGAGAGGGAGAGAGAGAATCCAAAGCAGGATCTGCTCTAGCACAGAGCCTGACTCCAGCTTCGATCCCACCAACCATGAGATCATGCGTGACCTGAGCAGAAAATCAAGAGTGAAACTCATAACCTGCAGAGCCACGCAGGCGCCCCTGTGCTAGATATTTTTAAATCAGCAAAACACCCCTTTTCATGATGCTTTGCAATGTACTAGCTGAATGATCTTGAGGAAAATAAACATGAGATCCTATTGGTTACCCCTGTGTTGGAAAGGAAGTAGCTGTCTGATCCACGCCACAAATTGATACGCTGATGAAGCCCAGACCCCAAGTCTGGAAGGATGTCCATTAGAGGGTTCACCAGGCCAGGGTGGGGGGTGCTGGAGATCCAGGGGGTGGCCTCTGTCCTATTTCATCAGCTTCCTGCCTGGTTTTCCTCACTGGGGTGGAAAATCTCAGCTCAGAACTGTGTGAGCCAGATTGCCTCTTTCTCCTTTGCTGTCCCCCTTTTAGTTCTCTTCTTTCTGGTGAAAGCTAGGTGGGGGGAGGGAGGGCCAGGTCCTCGATTTTGTCATCAATGTAAAGACTGTATCTCCACCTCTAGCTGCATTTCTCCTTGCAGATGGAAAATACAGAGGCCCCTCAAGGTACAGAGAGGTCTTGCCTTCATTTTCTACCTCCTTGGATTTCTTATCTCTTCTGCCCCTCCCCGGTGGCTCCTCCTTTCTTACCCCTTTTGTCCTCTTCCTCAGTTTGCATTCATTCCTTCTGCTTCATCTGGTTCTTTT
This sequence comes from Felis catus, assembly GCF_018350175.1. Lineage (NCBI taxonomy): Eukaryota > Metazoa > Chordata > Mammalia > Carnivora > Felidae > Felis > Felis catus. Next base: position 213,116,724 of record NC_058368.1, on the reverse strand, counting down.
CTGGATGGATCCAGGGCTTTGGGCCAGGAAGGTGCTGGAAAAGAGGGCAAGAGAGGCCTCTGGGAGGGACTGCCTTTGGGGAATGGCAGAGGGAGGCATCCAAACCTTTGACACCTTCCAGTTTAACAAATCTTTAGGTTAGTAGGTTAAGAAGCATGGCTGCCTCCTTTGTTATTCTATTTTGTATTCAACCCAGGAGAAGAAGGGTGCAGGAGGAAAAAAAAAACCCTTTCCTGCCACATATAAAATATTGCAGATGTTAACTGATGATTACAAAGACAGTAAAGCAGGCCAAGAAACTGTTGGGGGGAGGGGGCTTGCTGAACTGACTGTTCAGGACAGATGCTCTGGAGGATTGAATTACAGAGAGTGAGGCTGTGGGTGCCATCCATCCCCCAGCCCTGCTCAGTAGGGCTGGGAGCTATTTCCAGCCTGTGGGAATGAGAGAGCCTGCACTAGTATCTTTAGGAAGCACTTGATTTTATTCCTTGTTTTGGAAAATGATACCCACCTCTGCATGCACGTGGGTTCCTTTTTTGTGAAGTGTTACTCGGAGACTCAAAATAAGGAACAGTGATAGACTGGGCATGTGTGGGTTTTGGTTCTTCTGCAGCCATTCCCCCTCCTCTGGTAACAGCCCTACGGTTTTGTGGGGGGACACCGTGTCTTCCTCACTCTCCAGTTTATGTAATCAGTGGGACCAAACCCCACCCACCCCAGCGCCCCTATTCCAGCTGGCACTTTACATCGACCTAAGCAATTTGTCACGGTGAACGCACTGGGGTGTCCATGTGACTTAAGCTGGGGTGATGAGAATCAGCCCCAGGATTTTGCTGTCACATTGTGACAGTGGGGCTTGCCTTCTGCTCTGGGTGCTAAATGGATGGGATATAAGTCTGGAGTGGCTCCTGGCCTTTTTTTGTGAAAGCTTGCTGGAGAACAAAGCCCAGTGCAAGGCATCCAGTTGTGTGACGAAGAGAGAAGGTTCCCCAAAACCTTATCTGAGTGTTTGCATCCAGCTGCAGCTGAAACTGATAACGCCCCAGGACTGTTAGCTATTTGTGCCCGTAAGTCTTCCCTCCTCCCTTTTATTTTCGTCATTTTGCATTTGAGTTTCTGTCACTTGCAACCTAAAGGGTCCCACCTGGTACAACTGGGTCCAGAAAGCCCAGCAGGTTTGTTAGAGTTACTGTGCTGGGCCCAACAGAGCGGGCGCTGCTATTCCTTTGCCTCTGATGCTGCTCTTGCAGTGGATGAAGCTCGCAGGCTTCTTTCCAGGTCATGTTTGACTCGGAGTACATACACAGCTGCCTCTGAGAAAGATTGCCAGCCAGGAGTCGCAGCCAGGCCTCAGCTAAACAGCCCACATGTTCAGTTCTGTGCTAGTGTACCCAGGGCTCTCCAAGGACACCCAGCAACAAAAACGAATGCACATAAAGGTCTGACAGGAGTTGAGAAAGCTGATGTTCCACTCGCACCCATGTGAGAAAAAAAAAAATGGTTCTCAGACCCCCTGCAAGAGACAGCTCTTGGCTCACTGACAGGAGCTGATGTGAAAATGTTCCTTGAATGGAAGGCAGAAGCTGTTAAGGGTATGGAAGATTGGAAAGGAGAGGCCACTTTGATATTTACTTGTTTGTCTAGCGAACATTGATTGAACATTGTATTGTGCTAGGGACAGAAACACTAATAAAAGACAAAGTTCATGCTCTTGGGAAGCGTGCAGGTAGGTCAGGGAATCAGGCAAGAAAATTGATGGATAAATGTAATTAGCGATACCTCAAATGGAAATAATAGAAAGTGATGCCCATCCAACATCGTCCATCCATTCTTCCTTAGTTCATAGAATCCTGGTTTTATCCCAAGAGGCAAGATGTTCAACCCTCCCCAGGCTCAGGATGAACCATGATAGACCTAAGCCAGTGATTCTCAAATTTTAGTATGCATCTGAATCACCCTCGGAGGGCTTTTAAAACCCAGAATCCCAAGCCTCCCCCGAGCTTCTGATTCAGTAGATCAAGGTGAGGCCCAAGAACTTGTATTTCTAACAAATTCCAGGTGATGCTGCTGCAGCTGGCCTGAGTTCTGCTAATCTAAATCAAGAATGGTCCACTGGTTCTACCATCCTGGTGTTTGGGTTAGGGATGGACGCATGGCCAACTCTGGCCAATGAAGCGAAAGGGAAAGCCTATGGAGGACCTCCAGGAAGAATGCTCACTTCCAGGGGAAAAGGGAGTTGAAAAGAGGCCTGCCCTTTCATCCAACTTTGAGTGGAGTTATGGAGGACATATTGTTTGGAGCTTCTGTTGGCATGTTCTGACTTTGTGGATGTGGCTGGGATACTTGGGAAAATGCTAAACCAGAGCCCTGACATTGATAAGGAGCTGAGCACACTCTGGAGCCACCCACCTTCAGACTCTGCTGGGTGAAATAATTAAATGCTGTTATTCCCATTTTCATTTAGAGCTGGAAATATCCCAACTGATTCTGAGGGCCACTGATCTGAGACTGAGTGGGATGGAGTATCAGGAGAGACTTCCAAGAGGAGGTGACTCACTCTTGTTTTCCAGCTCTTCAGGAAGAATGTTTCCCATTTGTGCTTTGGCAAAACGACAAATGATGACACTTTATAGACTCACTATTTTATAGAGTAACTTTTGAACTGGCTAAATGAGGAGGGTTAGATTTATGAATGCCAAGGGTTTATTTCGTATAAAAAAAAAAACTTTATGGGAACAGAGAGTGAGGAAAGCATTAAATCTACCTGTGGTAAAGTCAAGGAACAACTTGCGTAGGAGGGGACATTTAGGCCAGGCCACCTACAGCTGGTGTCGGGTGGAGGGGAAGTGTAGTGCCAGAGCCTAGTGTATAGGATGTACCCGTGTGTTTCTAGGGCTTAACTGATCTCGAGAACACACCATCCAGAGGAAATGGCTCAGGCACTAGTCCAAAGACAGGTCTGAGCTTGGTGTCTCTGGTTAAGAACGCACACTCTGGGGGCGCCTGGGTGGCTTGGTCGGTTAATCGTCCGACTTTGGCTCAGGTCATGATCTCACAGTCCGTGAGTTTGAGCCCCGTGTTGGGCTCTGTGCTGACAGCTCAGAGCCTGGAGCCTGTTTCAGATTCTGTGTGTCCCTCTCTCTCTGCTCCTCCCCTGTTCATGCTCTGTCTCTCTCTGTCTCAAAAATAAATAAACGTTAAAAAAAGAAATTAAAAAAAAAAAAGAACGCCCACTCTGATATGGTGACCTATAGGCAGTGTGGGTTGGACTGTGCCATGATATGAAAAGAATTGGAGAGCATTGAATTAGATTAAATTAGAAAGCAAAAATCAAGTTAAGCATCAGTTAAGTCAACCAAACCAAACTGAAACAACAACCCCAAACCTATCCCAACCCTCAAAGGCTTCTGAAACCCAACCTCTTCCTGCCACAGGCAGCTCTGTACTTCCTGAGCCTTAAGGAGGCAGTCCCTCCCTCAGAAGGGGAATTTGTTTCCGCCCTACGTGATTTTACAATGCCAGTTAACCAAAATCTAAATACAACCTGGCCTGCTGAACCGAGCAGGGTGTGAAATGAGACAGGAAATCATAGAAAATGATCATTTGTATGGCATGCTGGGTTAAACACATGAGATTGCTTACAGCTGGTGTGACCAGCTCAGGGGCTCCATTCACCTGGCCCCAGCCAACTGCCACAAGGAGGGGACCAGTAACCCAGATAGGTTACACACATCTGTAACCCATTGCTTATTTACTTTAAAAAGTCCTGATGATGTATCTGAGAATGGATTTGAAGCCGCTTAAACAAGGATGATGGGATACAGTTTTAGTTTGGGCTGAATAGGGGTGCGGTCACATGCCAGGGTGGGCAGGAGAGTTTGCCTTTTCTCCTTCTTAACAATGAAAATCGCTTTTGAAATGATGTAAAGTAATACTCCTTGAAACAATTCAGAAAAGTCAGGCATCTGTAAATCAGGTTTCACCCCTGGTCCCGGGGAAATCTGCACCTTAGACTCACTGCCTGGGGAGGGTGGCTAATTCCTTTTGATCCTTAAATAACAGCTTTATTGAGATATAATGCACATATAAAATTCACCTTTTTCAAATGAACGGGGAAGGGGCAGAGAGAGAGGGAGACACAGAATCGGAAACAGGCTCCAGGCTCTGAGCCATCAGCCCAGAGCCTGACGCGGGGCTCGAACTCACGGACCGCGAGATCGTGACCTGGCTGAAGTCGGACGCTTAACCGACTGCGCCACCCAGGCGCCCCCACCTTTTTCAAATGTACAATTCAGTGGTTTCAGCATATTCACAAGATTATGGGAACATCCCTTCTGACTGAGAGGGCTGCCTGAGGGTATGATGGGACCCAGCGGAAAGAATCTACCCCCTAATATCTAAGGCGGGTGGGGTGGGGGGTAGGAGGGAGTGGTGGGTAGGATAGTGAGGAAGGGCAGTCAGAGAACTTCCAGAGCAGTCCACTCGAAGTAACCGGGAGGGAAGCATCATCTGGATCACTTAATATGTTCAGAGAAACTGCCAGCCTGGAGTGGTCAGAAGTCACAGAAAGCAGGAGTGGGGGGTGGAGGGTGGAGGGTGGGGAGGGGCTGGCAGAGGGAAAAGACAAGGACGCATCAGGACACTCTTTCTTTAAGCTGAGGGAAGAAAGATGCTTCAAGTTTACATAAAGCTAGGGGTTCTGATTATTACATCCAACAAGACATTCATTTCTAAAATTAGATATTTCTTGTAGCCAAAAGCAATCAGAAAATGTTTTTCTTTTTTCACAGTAAGTGATAAAAAATGGGGTTTGCCTGGGCTTCATCCCGGACAAACAATTAGCAAGAATCAGCCTCATAAGCTATATGGTTCCTGTTGTTCAACATAGAAGTTACCCTAATAAATAACTTCAAGGAATAATAAGTATTATAAAGGGATAATAATAGTTCAGGTGAGAGACGATGAAGATAAGAAATAAGGTATTTCAGCCAAATGGAGAAAATTGCTTTCTTTTTTTAAAATTTTTATTTTTTATTGTTTATTTATTTTTGAGAGACAGAGAGAGAGAGAGAGAGAGAGAGAGAGAGAGAGCATGAGCAGGGGAAGGGCAGAGAGAGAGAGGCAGACACAGAATATGAAACAGGCTCCAGGCTCTGAGCTGTTAGCACAGAACCTGACACGGGGCCTGAACTCAGTAACCATGAGACCATGACCTGAGCTGAAGTCAGACGCTTAACTAACTGAGCCACCTAGATACCCCAGGGACTCTAAGCTTTCTAATTTAAGGGATTAGGTGGATGACAGTCCCAACACCTGAATGAGGAACACAAAAGGAGGAGCAGAATTTGATGGGGGAGAGGAAGATCAAAGAGTTTTGTTTTGGATTGAGTTTGAGGTATATGTGCCCCAGGTATATGTGAGGTATATGTGCCCCAGGAAGGCCCAGAAAACAGTTGGAAATACAGTCTGGAGCTCAGGTGACAATTCAGATGGTATGGATTTTGGAGTTTTCAGGACATGGAGAGCAGGGGACACAAAGCTAGATAAAATCCTGCAGAGAAGAAGAGCATGGGGGAGAAAAGGCTTGAGAAAGAACCAACATTTATGGCTAGCAGAAGCTAACAAAGCCAACTGCAAAGGAGCAGGTAGAAAGTGCTAAAGGGAGAGAGGGGCACCTGACTGGCTCAGTTGGTAGAAAATGTGACTCTTGATCTTGGCGTTGTGGGTTCAAGCCCCACATTGAGTGAGAGATTACTTAAAAATAAAATCCTTGAAGAAAAAAAATAAAGGAAAAGAGAACATGGTAACCATACCCCTAACATAGGGAGATGAGAGAGGATGTCTGAGCCATAAAACCACTCCTTTCAATAGTGCAAACAAATTGAATTTTGGTGATGGCTGGCCTAGTGATGTGTTATTCTTCATAGTACATCAGCTAACACTCTTGACCCAGTGATAAGATGTGATATTTGAACAGTGGATGAACTTGCAGAATTCTACCTGCTCATTTGCCTGGTGATTCCTTAAAATTAGTGACTTGACCCTACAAGATAATTGGATAGAGTTGGGTTTTGGACGAAAGTCCAGAATGAAGTCAACTGTTTGACTTCTGGATGATTTATCAGATCCAAAATGCCTTAACATGGGGTAAGAGGCCCTTCCTGCCGTGACCACTGGTTACTTTTCAACCTTATTTCTCACCATTCCCCTCTGTTTACCTTCCCCTTGAGGCAATCCACTTAGTTGAATGTGCCAAGTGCTCCCTCACCCCTCATGCTTTTACCAGTCTTCTCTCAGCTTGGAATACTGGTCTCCAGCCTAAAACCCTTGGTCAACTTCCATTTAGTCTTGGAATAAAATTCAAACATGATTATGCATGACCACATCCTTGCCTATTGATGAAGAAAAACCATCCCCATAAGGAAGCTTCATGTTACCTAAACTGCCAACTGGAGGAAAGTTGAAACCTTATGAAAGTCCCGATCTTTAAGTTTTTAACAGACACTGTGTTCCATCAGATAGGTAATGCTTTCCATCATCTTTTACTGTAGCCAGCTTTTGAATTTCCTAACTTACAATCATATTTTCCCCTCCTCTGTGGAATAGCATGACATCCTTCTCCACCACCTCAGTTTCATGAACCTTCCCCTTCTTTCCCTGAATGCCATGAAATCTCTCCTCCCCTGAGTGTCACAGGACATTTCTCAGCCAGGTTCTTCAGTGTACCCATGTTAAAAGAAACCTGTCACACCATTTCTGTTGTTTTCTTTCCCCAAATCTAAAACTTCAGTCTAATACTGAGAAAACATCAGACAAACCCAGACTCAGAAACATTCTACAAAATACCCGGCACTCTTCAGGAGTGTCAAAGTCAGGAGAAATAAGGGAAGACCAAGGAACTGTCACAGACTGGAGGAGACTAAGGAGACATGACAAGTGATGGATATTGGATCCTGGATTAGGTCCTGGGACAGAAAAAATAATTGAGTGGTAAAACTGGAGAAATCCAAATAAACTGCAATTAATTACACTGCACCGATGTTAATTTCTTATTTTTTTGAGGAAGTGCCATGGTATGTAAGATGTTAACATTAAGAAAGCTAAAAGAATACCTATATGTAATTTGACACATGAAAATAACTAAGGTGTGGGGGTCACTCAGCTTTTGATTGGAGAACACTCCCCTTCTTCCTTCATTAGTTCTTAGTAAATGACGAATCCTGACATAAAATTCTAAGTTCTACACTACTTCTCTGATCTTATCTCATGCCACCTTTCCTTTGATCCATTTCACTCTGGCCTGGACCTTCTAGCTCCGGGGACACCAGCCTCCATTGCAGGGTCCTTGTGCTTGTGATTTATTGTATTTCTCAGTTCTTTCCCCTGCTTCTTTGCAAGGCTGGCTTCTCTCCTTCAAATCTCAAGCCTAATGTCATGTTTCAGCTTAATGTCCTTCAAGGTCAAGGAGAGACCTTTCTTGACCACCTCTCCCATCAATCTGTCAGACCACCTTTTGTATTTTTCTTCATTGCCATCATCACAATCTGTAAAGTATTGATTTATTTACAGAGTTTTGCACCTCCAGAATGTTTGCTCCATGAAAGCAGAGACCTTGTCTATCTTGTTCTCTGTTCTATTGCCTGCCCTAAACACAGTGCTTCACCTGCAATAGTTGTTCAACAAGTATTTGTTAAGTGGATGCCAAAGGATAATTTTCCAAGGGTTGAAAATATGATATTCACCAAACATATAGTGGGCATGTGTCAAGTATTTACTTCACCCATTTAATGACAGAACCAGCAAGATAATAAAGCTGGTCTAGGGAGAATTCTGGGAACAGAGTCAGGAGGCATGTTGAGATAAGTTAGTTTGGTTAGAGGCACATCTGGTTAATGTCCTAAAGGGCAATAAACTGTAATCTTTGGGGTTGTCTTTTCTCCTGAATCATTTGCATTTCTTTTTTTAAAGTTATTTATTTTTTAATTTGCATCCAAGTTAGTTAGCTTATAGTGCAACAATGATTCCAGGAGTAGATCCCTTGATGCCCCTTACACAGTTAGCCCATTCCCCCCTCCCACAACCCCTCCAGCAACCCTCTGTTCTCTATATTTAAGAGTCTCTTATGTTTTGTCCCCCTCCCTGTTTTTATATTATTTTTGCTTCCCTTCCCTTATGTTCATATGTTTTGTATCTTAAAGTCCTCCTATGAGTGAAGTCATAGGATATTTGTCTTTCTCTGACTAACTAATTTTGCTTAGCATAATACCTTCTAGTTCCATCCATGTAGTTGCAAATAGCAAGACTTCATTCTTTTTGATTGCTGAGTAATACTTCACTGTATAAAAATGCCACATCTATCCATTCATCTGTCAGTGAACGTTTGGGCTCTTTCCATACTTTGGCTATTGTAGATAGTGCTGCTATAAACATTGGGGTGCACGTGTCCTTTTGAAACAGCATACTTGTATCCCTTGGATAAATGCCTAGTAGTGCAATTGCTGGGTCGTAGAGTAGTTCTATTTTTAATATTTTGAGGAAACTCCATCCTGTTTTCCAGAGTGGCTCACAAGCTTGCATTCCCACCAGCAGTGCAGAAGAGATCCTCTTTCTCTGCATCCTTCCCAATATCTGTTGTTGCCTGAGTTGTTAATGTTAGCCATTCTGACAGGTGTGAGGTGGTATCTCATTGTGGCTTCGATTTGTATTTTCTTGGTGATGAATCATTTGCATTTCTAATGGACAAAACCCTACAAATGAACAGGTAACTTCACAGAATCTGGACCCTAATGGTAATAATTAATAAGTCAAACAAAGTTACATTCTTTAGAGGAATAATGCTTGGGTAGGTCTGCTGAGCAAAGCTCCAGCATGACATCAAAAGGACATGTAATTATCTTTTTGCCTTAATTCTAAGTATTGGACAATTAAAAAAAAAAAAACCCAGAATGAATGAACAAACTGAAACTTTCCAGTTGAAAGGGGTAGGGCTCCATACGTTAGGGAGCTAGACAGCAGCTATCTGCTTTATCACGTCTTCCACAAAAGTCATCAGCATTTGATTTCACATCTTCTTCAGGAGTCAGTCAGTGTCTTGCCTTCTCTATGAAGTTGGCCTAGCATTTTCTCTCACCCCTGGTCAGGCAAACTGAAGTATTCATCCTTGTTATTGAGACAGTGATTGTTTTCAAGACCCTAGATTTGTTTCCTGCAAAGCCCTGGTTTATGCCAAGATGCCCTATTCCTGCTGTATCCCTTGCTTCCCAGGCCATGTTTTTGTTTTGTGGGTATACGTGAGATGTCCCCTGGCAATCCCCAGAAATAATTGAAGCAGTGTAGAGAGGAGACTTTGAGGGTGAGAACCCCATCCCTGCAGTCAGCAAGTGAGGCCAAGGGGTCAGGACAAAATAAGCAGAAATATTAAGGAGGACCTCATTTGTATTCTGGCTGGTAAAGTCAGGGGCCTACTGGTCAGACAAGTATCAAAGATGCTTCTTCATTGTTCTCTCCATCCCATGAGATGCTCTTCCGCATCAAGTCTGGAGGCCAGCCTTGCACAGGTATCTTTCTCTAGTTTTAGAATTTACCTTATTTGGGGTGGCGGTGGGGAGAACAATCTCTGGGACCAAAGTCCTGAGCATCAAACCAGGGACTATTCCAAAAAGAAATCATTTCAAGGCCAATAATGACTCAACCCAAGCTGAAAACAGTCCCCTTTGTACATCAGAAGGGACCTTTAGGCAAGTGGCATCTTGCCAGGGAATTGACTCAAAACAAATCTGTGGCAGCCCAGAGGTGTTGGAGGGGGGTTTCAGAAACAGTCAGCACCGGGAGGAAGGTGCAACAGTTTACAGGAATTGCCTCACTCACACTCTGATGTTCATCCTCTGCAGACCACTGCTCTTCTCTGTGGCTTCAAAACAGCACGCAGGAATCAGAGATGGTTACATCAGGAGATCAGGAGACCCTGGAGACATTCCACTCAATCTCTTTCCTTGTGCAGGTGAAGATTCCATGGCACAGAAAAATTAAAGGGTTTGCCAGAGCCACACAGTGGAGAACTGTGAGCTAACCCTGGCTCTCTTGTTTCTTAGTTCAAGTATTTCCAATCCTTGGTAGCTTATATATTAGCTAGACAGAAGGTGTGGCAAACACATGGGTTTGCTTTCCTGCTGATGTATCTCTATTCCTGGTGCAGAGCGCAGGCATCAATCAACGAACAGTAGGAAGAGAGATGTGGCCCCAGCGTATGGGAGCAGCATGTGACAGTGTCAGCACAGACATAATTCAAAGCAGTGCCATGGCAACCAGTATTCACTTTGGCCCCAGATAGCACCGCAAGCTTCCGAGTATAATAAAAAATGGCTTCTCACTTGCTGAGCAAGAGTGTTCCAGCCTCTGTTTCCCCTGTAGTGAGTGACTCTAAAATATCCTAAGCACTGACTAGTCTAGCTTCTTTACCAAAGGTTGGGTTCAGGTGGGGAGTGGTGTGTGTTCCAACAAGAGAAATAAACTCCACAGACTTGGGAATCCCCGAGAATTACTATGTCTAGCAGTATGGTTTTACTTCCTCGTAGAGTAATGCATTGTTTCAAAGTGTTTTCCCTGAACACTGATGTTCCGATGAAGTACCTTGGGTGGTAAGCGGAAGGTCAGGGGGAGGGGCACCACCACGGCTATCTTTCATATATATATCAGGTTCTGCTGCTACCAAAACAACAACAATGATGACGACGACGACGACAGTAAGCCATGGCAGTAGACCGGGAGAGATCTAGACTGAGTTAAGTGTCATTAGTAGAATTGTTTTTTAGGCCATCATACTGACATGATGAGGCTTCCTTGATTTTAACTTGAATGCTCATGTAACAGGCAACACAGAACTCAAACAGACCATCTGTTTTCCCTTAATATGTGCTTTCCCCTCCTTTTCCTAGGTTTCCAACTGGGTACCTTGGAATATAGACTTGCGGCTTCCCTGACACGGAGGCACGGGACTGTGACACTGCTGATGCCACTGAGTACAAGTGTGGCTTCCCTGATTGTGCCCTCTCCTTGGGCCTTCTCGTTTTCCCTTCGGCTGGTTGTAGTGTGACAAACCCTGTGGGCTGGAAGATGATGGCACACAGGAATGGTACGGCAGTAAGGTACACTTTTTTGATAATTCAAGAATATTGCTACTTATTTTATAAGTACCGAAAACAAATAAGGTAGGAAGTATTCAAGCTGCTAGATACCTGAAACCTGGTTCTGAATGAAGCTCTTGAACGTGAACTGCCTTACCAGCCCCCTATTATTTTAAAAGAATTCTTTTGTGGGTGGTTCAGTTGGTGAAGCATCCCACTTGGGTTCAGGTCATGATCTCACAGTTTGTGAGTTTGAGACCCACGTTGGGCTCTCTGCTGTCAGTGCAGAGCTCTCTTTGGATCCTCTGTCTCCCCCTCTCTCTCTGCCCCTCCCCTGCTGGGCTATCGTTCTCAAAAATAAATAAACATTAAAACAAAACAAGAATGCTTTCTGTATTAACAGCTAAATCAACATTCTGTAATACCCCCACCAAAACTGCCATTGGTCATGCTAAAATTGTTATTTAGGACACTTTGGGGTACAAGTTAACAACAAGCTTTACTCATAACAGCTTTAAAACATAGGCATTAAAAAATGACGTCACTTGAGAAGAAATCCAGAGATAAGGAAATCCCAGGGCTGGTTCATCATTAGGTTGTTGTCGATGACAAATTGCTGCTATGACAAATTATCACAAAATTGACGGCCAAAAACAAAACAACGCAGACTTACTCCCTTACAGTTCTGGAGGCCAGGAGTCTGAAATCAGTTTCACTGGACTAGTGTCAGTTGGCAGAGCTGATATTTTCTGGAAGCTCTAGGGAAGAATCTATTTCCTTGCCTTCCTTAGCTTCTGAAGGCCGCCCACATTGCTTGGCCCATGGCCCTTCCTTGAGATGCTACAACATCACATCTCCTGCAGCCAAACCTCCCTCTGCCTCCCCCTGCCACCCCCTTGTGGTGACAGGGCCCACCCAGAGAACTCAGGATAATCCTGAGATTTGAGGATCCTTCGCTTAATCACACCCGCAAAGTCCCTTTTGTTATATAAAGTAAGATCGGCAGGTTCCAGCGATTAGAACAGATATCTTCAAGGTTGTTATTTGGCCTACCACAGTTGTTAAGCACAGAGGCTCTTTCTGTTTCCCTGCCCTGCTGTTCTCAATGTTTTTGGTGACATCTCCCTTCAGGAATTTTAATTAATCATCAATCAATTAATTAATCCATTATAAAATTCCTGTATAATTGACATACAATGTTATATTAGTTTCAGGTGTAAAATACAGTGATTCAACTCTCCCTTCGTGGTTTCAAAATCACATTGTGGAGTGCCTGGGTGGCTCAGTCGGTTGAGCGGCTGACTCTTCATATCAGCTCAGGTCTTGATCTCAGAGTTGTGAGTTTAAGCCCTGTGTTGAGCTCCACGCTGGGTGTGGAACTTACTTATTAAAAAAATACTTATTAAAAAATACTTATTAAAAAAATACTTACTTATTACTTATTAAAAAAAATAATAAGATAAAAAGATAAAATCCCTTTGGGGCTCCAAGCATCACATCCTCATGAGGCCTTGTCTATGGCAAGAAGGGAGGAGTGTTCCCAGCATGCCTCTTTGGTTATCAAGGAGGACCTGCTTTCCCAAATAAGCCACGGCAAGTCCCAGGAGTCAGGACTGGGTCGCCTGCCTGTGCTCCAGCAGCAAACAAGGCTGGGAATGTGCTGGTCTCTGCAGCATGGCATGGGTACTGCTGCCAAGGGGGAGAACAGCTGCTAGAGAGGCAGCACCTCACTCTTGAAAGTCTTGCTGTTGATTCCACAGATATGAGCACCAGGCAGCCTTAAAGGCACATGTGATGAGAAGATAATCATGACAGATAAACTGTCAATGCACTGATGGAAGCAACGATGTTTAAGGTGTGCGTGTGTGTGTGTGTGTGTGTGTGTGTAAAGCATCAAACATAATGTTTAACAACTACGGTCATGAAACATACGCTCTTTAAGGATGATGTGTGATAATGAAGCTGTCTTTCATTCATTTAACTGATACCTGAATCACCTTTTCTGGGCCAAACTTCTCCATCAAGGGCTGAAGTTATGAATATGAATAAAGAGGGTCTCTGGCGTCAAAGAGATCCCGGATAATCATGGAAGAGATGATCTACTGAGGACATAGTGTTGCTCTGAGGGAGTCATGCGATGCTGCGGTGAAACACGGTGACGCTTTCTGAAACCCAGTGGCTGTCAAGTTTTATGGGAGCAAGAAATGAACTAGCAGGAGCCAGAACTGGCTGATGGCTTCTCACTTTCCCATTTCACAATTTCTTCCCTCCACACCGTCTCTCTTTCTCCTCTCTGCTCTCATGACTGGAGTTGAACACCCTACAACCGATGGACTCCTCCGCAGTTGGCTGTCACTGTGGTCACACCTTACACGGATGCTACAGCCACGTAGGAAGGTTGTGAGTGCAGGAGGCCTCCGTAGGTACCTCTCGGAGATGGAAGATGACAAAAAGAGTGAGGAAAGGGGGAGCAGGGAGAGGAGGTGTTTGTAATTTGAGTCACTTATGTTAGCTGTCTGTACCCACTTTTAGACAGCTTGTTCCACTTCTTTGAGCCTGGAAAAGAGTGAATAAAAATCTTGCTGGGTTTGGAGGAGGGGGGAGCCGCCCACTGCTCTCCCCAGGGAGGGCTGAAGCAGTCTGCCATGCAGAGGCTCACCGCAGGTGCAGAGATGTGGGGCTGGCGCAGGGCCAGACCCTGTTGTGTTTTGGATTAAGTAGGAAAAGTTCCTGCCCAGAAATAACAAAGCTGAAGGATGTGTGTGGGATTTTCTTCTTGTGCTCAGTGTGTTTCTACCTCCATCCTGGTCTCACTTCAGGAAGGGGAAGTTGGGGTGCTATTGCCCCTGGCAGGCCACTGTTAGTCCTGGAACCCCTTCAACAGGGTTTCACTTCCATAAACAATTACAGGGCAAATGCTCGAAGTATGAATTAGTCTTTCCGGGGTAGACACTTCAGGTCGCAGAGACCCTGAATCTTTAGGAAAGCTGAACTTCATCACTGGGGAAGGGAGGGGGTGGGGATGGGGCCCCTATCTTAGCTGTGATTAAGCTGGCATTTTCCCCAAAAGCTAACGTATTTTTCATCTTGACTTCAAATTAAAAACGTCGGTAAGAATACTCAGGTAGTTGGGGCGCCTGGGTGGCGCAGTCGGTTAAGCGTCCGACTTCAGCCAGGTCACGATCTCGCGGTCCGTGAGTTCGAGCCCCGCGTCAGGCTCTGGGCTGATGGCTCAGAGCCTGGAGCCTGTTTCGGATTCTGTGTCTCCCTCTCTCTCTGCCCCTCCCCCGTTCATGCTCTGTCTCTCTCTGTCCCAAAAATAAATAAACGTTGAAAAAAAAATTAAAAAAAAAAAATACTCGGGTAGTAGATGAGGAGGCTCATTTTGTTTACATAGGGAAACAGTGCCCCGGCTGTCTGCGGCTTCAGGAGGGCCCCAGGCCGCCCTAGGCCTGAGGCTGGCCTCACCTGAACAGGTATTCACTGGGTTCATGCTCCCTTCCCCCAGGAGAGAAGGTGAAGCAACGTTTTGAAAAGTTGGCTTCTCCCTGCCCTAGGGAAAGTGGGTCCAAAGGAGAAGGCTGCTTCTTTGTTGTTGTGGAGACTCTCCGGTTTTGAAGCGTCAGGGAGGCCTTTCCTGCTGGTCCACTAGAGGCAATTTTGGGGAGGATAAAGAAAATGAAGAAGGAGTAAATAAAATAGGATGTTTGAGGGGGAAAACTGGAGGAGAAACATTGGAAGTGGCATTGACAAGGGCTGCTGCCCGAGGGGTGCCATGAGATGGGCCCCCAGAAGGGGGTCGCTGGGAGTCTGTTCTTGAGGTGAAGTCCTACCAGCTTTTCCATGTAGTCTGAGGAATTTTCTCTCCACATTCCGGCTTTCTTTATTTCTGACAACACCTGAATTCCAAGTGCTGCGTCCGTCAGGGCTTCACTCTCGGTACCTGGGGCATTTGTTTGAATTTAAACCTGCATCTGCAGGGCTTACGGACACCAGAGTGTGGCGATGGGGGTGGTGGAGGCCATTTGATCTTCCGGTCATCTGTGCACATAGGTGTCTGCCGAGACTGCCCCTCCAACTCCCCAATTCATGCGGTTTGCACCTACGCTACTCCTTGAAGGAACCCACTTGTTTCCTTCAAGTACCAGGGCCTTTTCTATGCTATTCCACGCTTAGTCTTTGTTGTTGTTTTTAATATTTATTTTTGAGAGAGATAGAGTGCAAGTGGGGGAGGGTGAGAGAGAGAGAGAGAGAGAGGGAAACACAGAATCTGAAAAAGGCTCCAGGCTCTGAGCCTTCAGCACAGAGCCCGATGTAGGTCTCAAACCCAAGAACCACGAGGTCATGACCTGGGCCAAAGTTGGGTGCTTAGCTGACTGACCCACCTAGACGCCCCTTCCACACTTAGTCTTGAGGGCAACAGAGTCCCTCTGAGACATGAAATTCTCTGCAGCAATTAAGGCACAGAGCCGCAGGCCCTGGGCCTCAGTGACATCTGTCCATCTGTCCATCCCTCTTCACCCAGCACAAAGCAAATTTTCTGGAGCGGAAAAGTCCCCCCCTCCAATCTCACTTCCAAACATCTGGCTCTGCTTGACTTCTCTCAGTATCACTGTAAGCTTTAGACTTCTGGAAGCCACAGTCAAGAAGAAGTCTGTCTGCCTGTCTTTCTCATTCTCTTTTGCTTTTGTCTTTCCAAATGGCAATGGGCATGAAATAGGCTATCTGCTGGAAATGAGCAAAAGAGAAAAATATATGGAAAAGATTAGTTAAGGCTTCAAAACATTATTCTGTACACACATAGTTTGGAACCTCATATCATCTGCCTGGAACTAAACCAGTGTGTACGTCTGGAACCAGAACCACTTGTGTGCTTGCTAAAACTATAGAATCCTGTGCCCCATGCAAAGTCTGCTGATCGGAAGCCTTCCAGGCAATTCTTGTGTGCACTAAGGCTTGAGAGTGACCTAGTCCCAGCCTCAATCCAATCATCTATGGAGTTCAACATTGAGTTGTACCTGTTTCCAAGCCAGTTCTGAATGTTTGCCTGTGTGTGTGTTCAAATCATGCAGGAATCTTGTTAAGTTGCCTGGTGGGACCTGAGATTCTACGTTTCCTTTTTTAAAAATTAAATTAAATTAAATTTTATTTTAATGTTTATTTATTTTTGAGAGAGAGAGAGAGAGAGAGACACAGAGTGCGAGCAAGGGAGGGGCAGAGAGAGAGGGAGACACAGAATCTGAGGCAGACTCCAAGCTCTGAGCTGTCAACACAGAGCTGGACACGGGGCTCAAACCCACAAACTGAAAGGTCATGATCTTTACTGAAGTCGGGCGTTTAACCCACTGAGTCACCCAGGTGCCCCTGAGATTCTATGTTTCTAACAGAGGCTGTTGCTGGTTGGAGGACCACATTTTGGGGGGCAGCGTCTGGAGAGTCTATGTTGCCATCCGTTGCAGGCCTGTGAGTTTGTGACTAGCGGTCATCTAGACTCACTCTGCCTCACTGTTCCCCTCTTCCCTCCCCTTACTGCCTCTACCCTTCCCCACTCCACCCTCCCCTTCCCCACCCCCCCTACCCCCCACCCCCGGCCCCACACCCCCCCACACCCCCCTGCCCGCCCGGCTGGTCTTCCTCACTCTGTGGGCCTCCTCTGTCTGTAGGTAAGTAACTGAACATCTCTAGAGTATCTTTAAGTTTGCTAATATGACAAAGCCCTTTCTTTTTTTTAAAATTTAATTTATTTTTTATTTTTATTTTTATTTCATTTGAGAGAGTGAGAAAAAGAGAGACAATCTTTTTTTTTATGCTAAAGAATTTTATTTTTTTTCAATATATGAAATTTATTGTCAAATTGGTTTCCATACAACACCCAGTGCTCATCCCAAAAGGTGCCCTCCAAAGAGAGACAATCTTAAGCAAGCTCCACCATCAGTGAGGAGCCCAACTTGGGGTTCGATCTCACAACCCTGGGATCATGACCTGAACTTAAATCAAGAGTCAGATGCTCAACCCACTGAGCCACCCAGGCGCCCCAACAAAGCCCTTTCTGTGAGAAAAGGGGAAGTAAAATTTGAGCAGGCAAATAAAGGTGAGTAAGGAGTTCTCTTTTCTCCTTAAGTCCCTCCTCAGTGGGAAAGACATTATAACTGCTGACACTAGCCTTGACTTTGAAAGAAGAACTGATTCTGAGTCTGTGGGAACTCCTGCCCTTTCTGATGGGCTGAGGATAAAGAGGAACCCTAAACTCTCTTGCATGGCACGTGCTATCCCTCAAGTCGTGGGGAGTGGAGGGAAGAGTTATAGAATATAAGAAGTGGTGAGATTCTTTTCTGCAGCCATGGAGAACTTTTGATGTTCAAACTAGCACGGCTTTAATCTCTGTTACTTAATAAGAGAGTAGGCCTAAGGTAGAGCTACAGGGAAAGACTGACCTGTGGTGCTCTCCAGGCATGGAGAATTGTTGATCACATGGAAAGGTCTAAGGTTGGAGTGAAGCCAGCAATGGTCAGTGGATTGTAATGCCAATGGATCCAGAAAGAGACTCCTGACAATATGCTCTGGCCCAGAGTGAGATCCCCTAGGCCTGGGAGGGTAACCATGGAAGTCATTGGCCCTGTGGCCAAAGACAATTTCTCATGGCAGCGGCACCCAGGCAAGGGTCTGTGGAAAACTCCATCATGCCACTTAGGGAAATTTAATAACAATGATTTCAATGCTCACCCCAGAGAGGCTGATTCAGCAAGGCCTCCAACTATATTTTTAAAAACACTCTTTAGGCAATTTTATACATACAGCCAGGTTTAGAAACCAATACCTTAGTACATGATTTGCCAACTTTTTAGCAGAAATATTCATTCATTACTTATTGAACAACTGTTATATGTCATTTATTGTTCTAAGCCCTGGGCAAGCAGAGGTGAATGAGACTGGTGATATATTTATAGCGCTTCAAAATATGGGACAGATAAAAATGAGGAGTGGATTTTTCAGGAATTTTAAATATTCATTGTTTGGCAGAAAGTACTGGTTTTTGCTGAAGCCTTGAAGCACCATCAGATGCTGTGATATATAGTTTGAGAACCTCTGCCTTGGAGGCATGGGAAACAGTTTGGAGCAATAAAACTAGAACCGGCATTCAGTTTCCAGATCCGTTAGGTGGGGACACATTACAGTTTTACTGTGAGTTACAAAAGTTCCAAACACAAAGCATAGTGTATGGTGCTTGGTGTGCAGCTGGCCCTGGCTGCATTTTCTTTCTCTTTCTCTTCTCTATGCTCAAGGGGCAGGCAACCTAAGCAAAAGGAGGAGGAAACATCTGGAAGTGTGCTGCCAGAGGGACCTGTGGATCAGGCAGGTTATGAGGAGCACAAAGTGCAGAGGCCGAGGAAAGGCCCTACCCCGACTGTAACAAGGAGCAGCCACAGACGCAGAATGGTACAGCTGCTGTGAGCAACAGTCTGGGAGTGCCTCAAACAAGTTAAACCGAGTATCACCCTATGACCCATCAGGTCCCCTCCTAGTTGTATATCCACAAGAGAAGAAGACACATGTCCACCCAAAGACATGTAACCACGGTTCACCGTAGCATTATCCATGACAGCCAAAAAGTAGAAACAACCCAAATGTCTATCAAGTGATGAATGGATAAACAAAATTGGATATATCCATACAGTGGAATATTATTCAGCCATAAAAAGGAATGAAACACACACACACACACACACACACACACACACAAAGTAATGAAACACTGCTAATGTGCAACAGCATGATAAGCTTGAAATCAATAGAGAGTGAAAGGTCGCAGAAGACCACATATTGTAGGGTTCCATTTACATGTTTAGAATAAGAAAATTGATAGAAACAGAAACTAGATTAGTGATGGCCAGGGACTGGTGGAGAGAGTAGGGGGTGATTGCTGATTGGCAAGGGGTTTCTTTTGGGGTGATAACAATGTTCTGAAACCAGATAGTGGCAGTGGCTACACAATCTTGCGAATATACTGAAACCCACTGAGTTGCATATTTTAAAAAGGTGAATTTTATGATATGTAAATTATATCTCAATCTAAAAATTTTTTTAAATTTTTTCAATGTTCATTTATTTTTGAGAGACAGAGAGAGACAGAGCATGAGTGGGGGAGGGGCAGAGAGAGAGGGAGACACAGATTCTGAAGCAGTCTCCAGCCTCTGAGCTGTCGCACAGAGCCTGACGTGGGACTCAAACTCATGAACCGTGAGATTATGACCTGAGCTGAAGTCGGATGCTTAACCAACTGAGCCACCCAGGTGCTCCGCAATCTAAAAATTTTTTTAAGAAAGAAGCAACCACAGATGATAAAGCCAGCCCTGTGTTGTGTGTCTAAGAACTAAGAAAATGCCCAGACCCTATTGTGCCTTAGCTGGAACCTGTAAGACGCTGCAGAAGGGGACCCAGGGTTCAGATGACAAACCTGGTCAGGCCCAAGATTGCCTTTCTTTGCTGGGTTTGATAAGTTTATCAGTATCTCAGACAAGAGGGACTGGTGATTAACAAAACTATGCCTATTATAATAATTATCTTTTCTAGTCCTACGTTGATTTTTTTATACACATTTATACTCAAGTCATAGGAATGGTTTATTAATTTTCTTTTTTTAATGTCTATTTATTTTGGGAGAGAAAGGGAGGGAGGGAGTGCATGGGGGGAGGGACAGAGAGAGAGGGAGAGAGAGAATCCCAAGCAGGCTCTGCACTGTCAGCATGGAGCCCCACACGGGGTTCAATCTCACAAACCATGAGATCATGACCTGAACTGAAATCAACAGTCGGACACTTAAATAACTAAACCACCCAGGCACCCCAATTTGTCAATTTTCAAATACTTACTTCAGTTTGCTATTTTTCAAAACCCAGTTCCAGAAGCCCATTCGGATTGTCAGAAATTCAGTGACAGGTCTTGGTGTAACTCTTCATGTAAGCCCATTAGACAACAGGTACATGGGCCTTGGTCGAGTAAATCTCCTTGATCAAGTCTCAAAGGCTTCTGTTGGGTGGTTGAGGAAAGTATTTTCAGGAGAAACAGTTTGACATTTACATGCTCTATGGAAATGCCTTAGGGGGACAGAAGGTGTTTTTAAGCATGAAAAGTTTGGATCGTTGATGGGAGTGAAGGCCTGCCAGTGAATCGTAATTCCACTTTCTGGCGCATCACTGCCTTTGGGTTTTCTTCCTTGACTGGTTCTGACAATGTGCCATTTTACAGAATGTGTCACTGTTGCTTCCGAGCCGCTACATACGCTCTCCTGCACATCTGGGATTACTGTGTCAGGTTCGCAAAACCAATTGACAAAAAAAATCTTTTGAAGTTTGCCTTTAGCATTTTGCAAGGAGGTTGCTCACCAGCTGTTGGTTTATGTTCTCTAGTGACTGTTTTGCACATTATCAATGAGTAGCATGCAATTACATCATTATAATGGCAAGTATAAATGGAATTCTCAGTAGGGCGTTTCTGGAAGAATAGATGTACTCTTTCTAGTCCTAGTGCTCTAAAGAGACTCCGTAGTTAGACTAACCAGTGGCTTCAGAGAGATGAGGGCCCTGTGGTCAATTGCCAAAGCTTAGGGCTTCTAGCAACCCTCAGGCCATTAGCCAAAAAATATCAAAGGACTGAGGTTTGCCAATAAGACCCATCTGAACCTCTTACTACCTGTATTTCTGACCCAAATTATTAATGACAAACCTCCCTTCTCCTGGAATTGACACTGAATTAAAATAATCCCAATGATCTGGATATAATTAGAATCTCATTTGTTCGTGCATTTTTTTAAACAACAGCTTTATTGAGATATAACTTACATATCATAAAAGTCACTTTTGTTTCAAGAAGCAGGACTAGTGAATTCAGGTTGAAGGAACTATATTTCAGTTTGACATAGGAAGAGGTTTTTTTTTAATGTTTATTAATTTGAGAGACACAGAGAGAGTATGATGAGCAGGGGAGGGAGAGAGAGAGAGAGAGAGAGAGAGAGAGAGAGAGAGAGAGAGAATTCCAAGTAGGCTCCATGCTCTCAGTGCAGAACCTGATTTCAGGCTCAATCTCACGAACTGTGAGATCATGACCTGAGCCCAAACCAAGAGACAGATGCTTAACTGACTGAGCCACCCAGGTGCCCCTAATTTTTTTTTGAATTTTAGAGAGAAAGCAGGGGGGGGGGCAGGGAGAGAATCTCAAGCAGGCTGCACACTCAGCATGGAGCCTGATGCAAGACTTGAACCCATGACCCTGGGATCATGACCTGAGCCAAAATCAAGAGTTGGACGCTCAACTGACTGAGCCACCCAGACATCCCTAGAATTTCCTTCCTTTTATTTAAATTATTTTTTAAAGTTTATTTATTTATTTTGAGAAAGAGAGAGAGAGGCAAGGAGGGACAGAAAGAGGGAGAGAGAGAATCCCAAGCAGTCTCCACACTGTCAGCACATAGCCCAATATGAGGCTCGAACTCACAAACTGTGAGATCATGACCTGAGCCAAAATCAAAAGTCCGATGCTTAACTGACTGACCCACCTAGGCACCCTGGATTTCCTTCTCTTTAAAGACTGAATAGTATTTCTGTGTGTGAGTGTGAGTATGTGTGTAATATACCAATCACGTTTAGTTTATAATTCTTCTGAGTTGATGGACACTTGGGTTGCTTCCATCTTTTTGGCTATTGTGGATAATGTTGTTATGAACATGGATCCCTGCTTTCAATTCTTTGGGGTAAATACTCAGAAATGGAATTGCTGGATCATATGGTAGTTCTATTTTTGATTTACTGAGGAATCACCATACTGTTTTCTATAGCGGCTGCACTATTTTACATTCCTGCCAACAGTCTACAAAGGTTCTAATTTCTCCTACATGTCTCCAACACTTGTTATTTTCTGTTATTATTATTTTTTTGACAGTAGCCATCTGCAGGGGTGTGAGGTAGCATTCATTCATTCTTCATGCTAGGTGGGTGGGAAGAGGGAAAAATATAAGCAAGATCATAGACATAACCCTTGTTTCAGTCTTAAAATTCACTTAGGGAGGTGAGATCATAATTTTAAAGTCAGCATTTTCAAAGCAATTACTATGTTCCAGACACTGTGCTCAGTGTTTCTCTAATTCAGTCTTTTCAGCAGCCCTGTGAGGAAGGTAGGATTGTCGCCATCTTGGAGGGTGTGAACTTGGCATGTCCCAGTGATTTGCCATTTGTCTCCAGGTCAGAGTTGAAAGGCTAGATGAGCCACCTGCCACTCTGAAGCCTGCGCTCTCTGTACAAACCAGAGAATGAGCTTAACCTGATCTTGTTAGCCCAGTCTTGCAGGGCTGGAGAAACTGGTATGGCCTACAGAGGTAAGGACAGGTGGTGCTAGGCTCACATTGGAAATGTTAGTCATCTGCTGTAATACACTTTTACTCCATTGTCTAGAACTAGAACGTAATTTGTTTGTAAATGGAAGGGATAGAGAATCCACCTAGAGATGCCCTCTATCCTCTCCATTGCTATTTTTACAGAGAAAGGAAAAGGGCCGCCAGGTCTCTACCTTAACCAATGTCATATAGATAGATGCAGGGAGGGGTGGGAGACCAGGACCTGAATGCTGACCTAGTGACAAGTCTGATTCTTGTTCATTCTGGGATCATACTGTTGTTTAATGTCTTCACTGAATATCTATATCTTTACCTATGTATCTCTATCTCTATATCTTTATCTCTATCTATATAAATGGATAGCCATCTATATCTCCACTGAATCTCTCTCTCTCTCTCTCTCTTTCTCTCTCTCTCTCACTCCAGGTTCCCCACATGGCCACTGAAGGAATTTTTGGTCTAGACCTGCCTGAAGAGTCTAGCGAACCCTCCCAACTTCGAGCTAGTGACAAAGGCCAGCAAGCCCTCATAGAGGCAAAGGAAATTGGGAGCTCCACCAGCAGTTACAGCTTTAGAGCGGGCTTGAAAAAGATGAGAGTGGGGAAGGCACGTGGAAGGCAGCACATGCCATTTATCCGTGGGTTCTTCAATCTGGACCGTTGCAGGGGGCTCCCTAGAGGCAGTTCCTGTACCTCAACTCTGATTCAAGTCCTACTGAATCCAGTTCTTTTCCACTAGGTAGGGTTTTAGGATGACAGTGATGGTCAGTTTTATGTGTTAACCTGGCTAGGCTATGGCTATGTTAAACACCAGTCTAGATGTTGCTGTGAAGGCATTTTCAGGTGTCATTAATATTTAAATAAATAGACTTTGAGTAAAGCGGATTACCCTCCATAATGTGGGTGGGGCTCCTGCAATCAGTTGAAAGCCTTAAGAGCAAAGCCAGAAGTTCCCCAGGGCAGAGGGAGTTCTGCCTGCCATCTGCCTTTGCATTTGAGACTGCAACATCAGCTCTTACCTGGGTGTCCAGCCCACCTGGCAGATTTCAGACTTTCCAGCCCCCACAATCATGTGAGCCAGTTCCTTAAAATCTCTGTCTTTCTCTACACATACACACACACACACACACACACACACACACACATCCTATTTGTTGTGTTTCCTTTGGAGAATCCTGACTAATACAGCTAACCTAATGTCCAAAGATATATGGCCTTTGTGCTCCATATAATTTGGTGTTAGGGTGGAATTTGCAGCTGGTGGGAGTGGCTCAGCCCTCAGGCCCCGTCTCACTGGGGACAAGGCTACGGGAAAAGCCAACAGGAGGAATGGAAGGAAATACAATGCATACTGACAGCACAGTTTATGCAGTAGCCTTACAGTATACAGAATCCTTACAGCAGCTTGCTTTGAAATAATCTTTTTAAAAAATCTTGTTCTTTTCCCCCCCATTATAGCTTTTTGTCTAATCATCTTTCTGATGCCGTTTGTTTTCCCACTCTTGTGGGGAATCTACAAGATAGCGGCCCTCGTCCCCAGGCTTATTCATGGTGGGGGACAGTCAAGGCAGAAATGGTCCATCTCTGTCCTATAGCAGAGCTCATCGCCCAGCCAGCTGTACAGGAGACAGCAAGGGAGGCACATTACAGATGCTCAGAGGCCGGCTTGAAGTGATTGAAATGGAAGTTCTGGGAGGAGAGAGCTACAGAGGCAGCCGCAGGCAGAACAGGAGGGGAGGGGATGGGCCTGAAGGGGAAGAGAAGGAGAGCCTGGGAAGCCTGGCCTCCTTTCAGCAATATCCTTACCTTGAGAGCCATGAGACAGAGCGCAGGAGCTGCAGGGAGGGGATGGTCCCCACTGGCAATTTCTCTCCAGGCGCCCTGCACATCCTCTCCGGTGACAGAGGTAGCTAAGGACCTCTTATTCCCGTGACCATCATGGATACTAGACATACAAGAAATGACACCGATCACTTTACTGTGTCCCAAGAGTTGAAGCTATACCCACACCACCCATTTTACTCCTACCTGTGGTACTAAGAGAAAGCTAACTCCTGTAGCCGAGTTGCTATGCCAAATGGAATAAGACATATATTGTCTATTTGCTTATCTATAGATATAATTATATATATAAATGCCCTGCATTATAAATTTAAAAAGGTTATGAGTTGTAGCTGTTGGCATCATTTTCAGACAAAAAGGATAGGATGAGGGAATGTTTGCAAGTGAGTTTTTGTGGACGGACATGTGTGTGGTGTTTAGAAGTCTCTGTGAGGGGTAGTGCAGGGCCCCTTACTTCCTCCTCCTACACTAAGTCAGGGTTCCTGTATAATATGTAAATTATATAGTTGTAATATACTTTTGGGCATCATTAAAAGTTTTTTTAATGTTTATTTATTTATTTTTGAGAGAGAGAGAGAGAGAGTGAGCATGACAGAGAGAGAGAGCCAGAGATGCAGAATCCGAAGCAGGCTCCAGGCTCTGAGCTGTCAGCACAGAGCCTGATGCAAGGCTCAAACTCACCAGGGGTGAGATCCTGACCTGAGCAGAGGTCGGACACTTAACCAACTGAGCCACCCAGGCACCCCCACTTTGGGTTATAATTTTGGGATGACTAGAATTATGAGTGTTCTGTAACACGTCATCTTTCCTCTTATTCAGAATTCACAGGAATGTCCTAGATGGGAAAGTCACTTTGATGAAGTCAACTGAGACACTGACAGTTCTTACAAGCCACAATTCTCAAATGGGGACCACTTTGCCCCCTGGGGGATATTTGGCAATGTTTGGAGATGTTTTTTGGTTGTCATGACTGGGAGGGGCGCCATTGGCATCTAGTAGAGGCCAGGGATGCTGCTAACCATTTTACAACGCACCGGAGAGCCCTGCAAGGAAGAATTATTCAACCCCATGTGCGATAGTGTCAGAGTTGAGTCTCTGCCCAAGAACAAGTCAGCAATCCTTCCGATTGGCCCCCTTCCCGATCTTTGTGGGCAACAGGAAGCCAAAGTGTCATTATCAACATCCCTGGCTTCTGTCTTTCTGGACCCCTTTCTCCTTGATGTGGGACAGCCTCCTCAGGAGAAGCTACATGTTTTTTTTTTAAAGCAATGAAAGGAAATACTCCCATTTAGACTTGGATACCTTCAACCCTTATTTCTTCTTCAGCTTTCTTTGTTGTACCACCAACTCAACACGTGAGGTGTGCAGGGGCAGTCAGCAAGAAAACTGCCACACGGTGGTGTTAGAGCCCGGCCCTCTGCATACCTCCCTTGGTCTCTAGGCAGACTTGCTTGAGGCCGGCAGGCAGGCCCAGGGCAGGAAGGGATCCAGCAAGCTGTGGCCTCCTTTTGCATTTAAAAAAATGTTTATTTTATTTTTGAGAGAGAGAGAGAGAGAGAGAGAGAGAGAGAGAATGTGCATGAGTGGGGATGGGTGGGGGAGGGGCAGAAAGAGAGGGGGACAGAGCATCCGAAGCAGGCTCTGCGCTGACAGCTGAGAGCCCGATGCAGGGCCCGAACTCACAAACCGTGAGATTATGACCTCATGGCCAAACTGACCTGAGCCAAAGTCAGATGCTTGACTGAGCCACCCAGGTGCCCCATCCTTTTACATTTTTAAGGCACTTGAACTTTGAGGAAAGTTAACCTAAAGCAAATGTCAGGAGACATTCAGCTTTTGTTTGAGGGCTCCCCTGGGTGAAGGAATGCCTTGCTTCAGCACAATTGTCTAGACTCAGAAATTAGAGTGTCTGTAAGGGGCCATGACAGGGGGAAGGTTCATGAAGTATACTGCTTAAAATGTCTTTCTTGACATTGTTCGGGTGCACCCTTCAAGGCCTAGGCAAGCCTTGCTTATCTAGAAGCTCCCCAGGCCCGGGATTAGGGTGGGAGGAAGCGAGGTGCAGAGGGCACAGACTCCACAGAGGCGCTCCCTTTTGGGGTCCTGTGAGTGCGGGGGCAGCAGGGCACCAGCCTGAGTGGGGCCCGGCTCCTGCTCTTGCCTCACCCTCGTCCTGGCCTGAGGTCCCCTCACCTGCAGAGGGGCCAGAGCTGCCCGTGCCAGTGGAAAGGGTGCGGCAGGATCCAAAGTGCTTGTGAACAGACATCCTCAGGGGCCTGAGTGATCTTGAATCTTCTTTTGTCCAGCCTTGGAGATAAGCCCTAACAAGGTGTCTTGGTCTCAAACTCTCCCTTCCAGCTCTGACCCAGTCTATTCTTGGTCCAGATTATTTTACTTGGTTCCCTAAAATGTCTGTGTTGTCTTCTCATTTCCAAATCACTTATGCTCCTCTTTCTGACTATCCAAGCAGTATCTCTCTGTTGACTTTCTCCGTGTGCTCTCTTTTTATTTTATTTTAGAGAGACAGGAAGCACGAGCAGGGGAGGGGGGCAGAGGGAGAAAGAGAGAGAGAATCTGAAGCAGGCTCCACGCTCAGCATGGAGCCTGATGCGGGGCTCGATCCCACAACCCTGGGATCATAATCTGAGCCGAAATCAGAGTTGGACACCCAACAGACTGAGTGACCCAGGCACCCCTCTCAGTGTGCTTTCTTAAATTTTTTTTTAAGCTAAAAAATAATTGTTGAAGTATAGTTGACGTACAATGTTACATTAGTTTTGGGTGTACAATGTGGTGATTCAACAATTCTCTCCATTAATTGTGTTCACCATGATGACATGCCATCACCATCTGTCACCATACGTTATCACAATATTATTGACAATATTCCCTATGCTGCATTTTCATCTCCATGACTTATTTATTTTATTACTAGAAGCTTGTATCTCTTAATCCCCTTTATCTATTTTACCTACCCACCCTTCCTGTGGCAACATTACTTTGTTCTCCATATTGAAGAGTCTGTTTGCTTTTTTGTTTTTGAGTTTTTTTTTTTCTCGAGTCCACATATTAATTTTGCTTTTTTCAAGCTTATTTATTTATTTTGAGAGAGATAAAGACAGTGCAAGTGGGGGAGGGGCAGAGAGTGAGGGAGACAGAGAATCCCAAGAAGACTCAGCACTGTCAGTGTGGAGCCCCATGTGGACTCGAACTCATGAAACCATCAGATCATAAACTGAGCTGAAACCTAGAGTCGGACACTTGACCGAGTGAGACACCTAGGTGCCCCTAATTTTGCTCTTTATTTAAGGCATTTGCAAATGCTGTCATCCTTTTTTTCCCTTGCACTTATTAATTTATAACTTACTATTTGTGGCAGGCTGAATAATGGCCACTAAAGATATCCATGACCTAATTCCCAGAACCTGTGAATGTACATCACAAGGCAAGAAGCACTTGGCTATTATGATTGGGTTAGGGATCTTGCGATGAGAAGGATTTCCGATTATCTGGATGGGCTGCAAATGTGATCGCAGGGGTCCTTACAAGACAGAGGCAGAGGGAGATTTGACTATAGCAGGAGATGTGATATCTCAGGGACTCGAGGAGAGGGCCACCGGCTAAAGACTGTGGGTGGCCTTTCGAAGCTGGAGGCAAGGATGGTCAGGAAACATACTCTCCTTCAGAACCTCCAAAAGGAAGGAGCCCTGCCAACACCTTGGACTTAAGCTCAGAGAGTGATTTCAGACTTGTGGCCTCCAGAAGTGTAAGAGAACAAACCTGTGATGTTAAGTTGCCTAGTCTGTTGTTATTTGTTATAGCAGCAGTAGGAAATGAGTATGCTGTCCTTGTGTTCTGGTAAATAGCACACATGCTTTCCTAGACTATATATCCATGAAGGAGTCAGCATGGTTTGGGATTAAGAGTAATGACTCTGAGGGGCGCCTGGGTGGCGTAGTCGGTTAAGCGTCCGACTTCAGCCAGGTCATGATCTCGCGGTCCGTGAGTTCGAGCCCCGCGTCAGGCTCTGGGCTGATGGCTCGGAGCCTGGAGCCTGTTTCCGATTCTGTGTCTCCCTCTCTCTCTGCCCCTCCCCCATTCATGCTTTGTCTCTCTCTGTCCCAAAAAATAAATAAACGTTGAAAAAAAAAAAAAAAAAAAAAGAATAATGACTCTGAGGCAATCAAACCTGGGTTCAAATTCTGGCTGACCCTTGTAGTGGGCATCTGCCAATGTTTTGTCCACTCAGGCTTTTGAACACCCTTGCTGCATGAGGCAGACTATGTGACCTAATGTTCATTTTCCACTTGCCATTACTAACAGAGCTCTGATTTTATATAGGGGGGTAAATGTGACCATCTTAAAAGTAATCACATTTCACAGTCTCCTTTGAAGCGAGAGTAGCCACTGACAGTTCTTGCCAAGTGATCATTTCTGGGAGGGGCTTCAGAGGAAGCTCTTTAAAAGGGGAGTGATTTTGACTGGCATGTACCTTCATCCTTGGACTTACCCTTTTTTCCCAGAAGGCCACACGTTGAGGATGGTGGAGTGGAAAGGTATGAATATCTGGGGTTTTAATGGAGTCACGGAGACAGCGTTCCAGCCCCGGTCTGGTCTGCACACTTCCAGGCTTCTAACTTTTCGGGAAGAATAAGCCCTTTATTTGGGTAAGCCACTGTGTTTTGTTTGTTTGCTTTTGTTTTAAATACTTCTTTGGGGGAGGGGGCGCCACACTTCTCATTTAAGAGAAACATGGTTACAGTCTAGAGGTCCTTTTTTCACACTTATCATGCCATGAATTCACAGGGACTGGGTTCCAGCAGCTGCCTTCTGTTAGTTCTCACAAAGTGTGCTTCTTGGGTGGGGCAGGCTGGCGCTTCGGTTGAACCCCAGTATCTTTCTCTTTGGCTTCCTTCTTTTCCTGGTCATTTTCCTTCACGCGCTTCAACAAGCTATCTCTGCTCACAGAGTGCTTAATATACTCACTACGTACATGAATTCTCTTGGCAAAAATCCTGCCTTTGTTTGCTTATAACAGTGCCAACTGCATGCTGGGTACCACTGTAGACTCTTCCAGTTTTGCCACGATTTGTGGGGCATTTCTTTCTGAACAGCGCCCATTCCCTTGATGTCCACAATATCACCTTTCTCGTAGACTTGCATATATGTGGCCAAAGGAACAAATCTATGTTTTCCAAAAGGCCTAGAGAACAGATAGCCGGAGTCCTCCCTCTTTCCTTCTTGTTGGTCATCTTGGTGCGTTACTGGAAGATGGCAGATCTGGCTGAAAGGCCAAGCCACTTGTTTTTCTTTTCTTTTCCTTTTTTTTTTTTTTAAGTTTATTTATTGATTTTAAGAGGGAGAGAGAGTGAGAGAGTGCACAAGTGGGAGAGGAACACAAAGAGAGGGAGAGAATCCCAAGCAGGCTCAGCATTGTCTGCACAGAGCCCAATGCAGGGCTCAAACTCATGAACTGTGAGATCACAACCCGAGCTGAAATCAAGAAGTAGACACTTAACCGACTGAGTCACCCAGGCTCCCTATAAGCCACTGGTTTTTTTATGCCCTCTGTTACATTAACCCTATGATTTGTTATTTATTCCACTCTGTGGAACTTAGCCATTTCTTTCTTTGATTCTAGTATTCTAGTCCATTGTACATGCATCTATGACCAGGCTCTAAACTTCCCAAAGAAGGCAAATGACAAGTGGATAGGAACACGGGTTCTGGAGTTCCATAGACCTGGCATATTTGTTAGAATAAGTGGTGCCCCTGGTAAAACAGACAAAACTCAAATTCTTTGTGGTTTCATGCAATAGAAGCTTATCTCTTGTTCACATGAAGCCCTTTCTGGTGCGCATTGTCGTTCAGTGAACTAGGCTCTTACCATCTCCTAGTTCTCTACTGCCTATCTCCCTGGAGTGGTTTTCCCACGTGCACAGTTAAGCACTTGGACAGATATAGCTACTCAGTAGATTGAGCTGGAAGAAACTGACAACATTTGAACAAAAAATAGCCTACAAAATGGCAGTTTCACATGATTTTGCCTAATTTTACATGTATGATTTTAAGCAAGGGACTCTCTAAATCCATTTCCTCAGCTGTAAAATGCGGTACCAACACTTTTTCCCTCTAGGGAGGTTATAGAGATTAAATAAGAGGGTGAAAGCAGATAACTTAGTAAAGGGTCCGACACACAGTAGGTGGCTCAAAGGGATAGCTACTTTTTTATGTAGTGCTTACCTCAGGATCTCTGGAACATACTAACCACTCTTGAATTATCTGAAAAAAATTTTGAGATACAATTCACATACCAAAGAATTCATCCCTTTAAAGTGTACAGTTCGGTGTTTTTATTTTCGCCACCCCAAAAAGAACCCTCATAACCAATTAGCAGTCACTTTAATTATCTTTTAACTACCACTGTAGCCCTGGAATCAATGATCTTTTCTCTTTAATATTATTTTATTATTTATTGATTTATTTACTTAAATTTTTTAAAAATGTTTATTAATTTTTGAGAGACAGAGAGAGACAGAGACAAAGTGCAAACAGAGGAGGGGCAGAGAGAGAGGGAGACACAGAATCCGAGGCAGGCTCCAGGCTCTGAGCTGTCAGGAAACAGCCCAACGTGGGGCTCAGACTAGTGAACCTCGAGATCGTGACCTGAGTCAAAGTCGGACGCTTAACCGACTGAGCCACCCAGGACCCCCTATTTATTTATTTATTTATTTATTTATTTATGTATTCGCTTATTTATTTATTTTAATGGAAATATCATGGACACACAATGCTACGTTAGTTTCAGGTGTACAACCGTGACTCCACATGTCTACACGTTCTGCTCTGCTCATCACAAGTGTAGCTACCATCTGTCACCATACAACGCTATTACAATACCATCGACTATATTCCCTATGCTGTGACTTTTATCCCCGTGACTCCATTCATTTTATAACTGGAATCAATGATCCTTTTTCTTTATTTTTTTAATTTAATTTAATTTTTTTTATCCTTTTTCTTTAAATATATTTAAAAAATTTTTTAAGTAATCTCTACACCCAGCATGGGACTTGAACCCACAACCCCAAGATCAAGAGTCACATGCTCCACTGACTGAGCTAGTGAGGAGCCCCTGGAATCAATTATCTTTTGAAAGAATAATCTTTGTTGAGAATACCTTGCTGATAGCACTTGCTTATAGGACTCACTCTGTATTTGTTTATTTTATTGGCATGGTCTG
This sequence comes from Felis catus, assembly GCF_018350175.1. Taxonomy (NCBI): domain Eukaryota; kingdom Metazoa; phylum Chordata; class Mammalia; order Carnivora; family Felidae; genus Felis; species Felis catus. Next base: position 213,085,131 of record NC_058368.1, on the reverse strand, counting down.
TAGAGTTAAAGAAACATTCCTTGTTTATTTAACAACTGGTAACCTAATTTAATGTGCACGTGCATGTGTGTGTTAAGTGTATATAATCACAGACATCCTACACTGGCGCTTAGTGTAAATCAGAGTATCCCACACCAGAATAACAAAAAAAGACAACAACAACAACAATAATAACGTTGGTAACAGTCCTGGCTGTATGTTTAGAAAGACATAAGAAGCTGTCGTGGGGCTGTGAGAATCTCTACCTCCACGTCTGGGAGAGAATTCATAAGGGAGACTGGAAGGAAGAGTGAGTCTCCACATTTTTCTCACTCGCAATGACCTTCTTACTTGTGGCAGTCACTGCAGCTCCTGGAGCCTCAAGGGAAGAAATGGAATCAGTGTTTAGGAGGGTGCCTTGAAAGCTCAATTGTATTTAATCTTTTGTTTCAGAGCATTCTATAAATAGCACCATTTGGGGCACACACAAGGAAGGGCAAGTCAAAGTGAAAATAGCCTAGTTCTTCTTCGTAGCTAAGAATGCCCACTTTCCACACCTGTCAGATTGGACAGGATGCGTCACTGGGGCAGTTTGCCTGATTCTGTTCAGAGTCGCAGCTGTAGAGGCAGATGCAGTTTTGCCTGCTTTACATTCTTGAAGAAAGGTCATCCTGGAAAACGACCCACTTTAGTATTTATGTTACTCTGCATGGTTGATGGTTTCAATGGTTAATCACTGGACTATATTTATTTTGGAGACGGTTCGTTGCTCTTGTTTCGAAACAGGCCAGTTCTCCTTTGCACCTGCTGTGGCTACAAGGGCATTGTTCCGGCTTGGGTCCTTCCTTAAAAGTAGAAGGTGCTTCAACTCAGAAGGAGCAAGAAGTACTGTGCCACTGCACTGCAATCAAAATAGGCCCATTATTTTAATTTCTGATGCCTGGGAGTGAACAGATAGATGTGAGAAAGAAACCTTTAAATGTGAAATGTGACCAATCCAGTGGCAAAACATTTAAAAATTGAATAATCCAAATAAAACTTGTAGACCAAACAAAGCAACAAAAGTGAAAATAAAAACAGCCCCTGGTGGGTCCAGCCAGCTTGTTCCACAGTTGTCTGGAATCACATGGAATATTTAGTTTGACTGCTGACAGAGCAGGACCCTGAGAGCCAGAGAGGTGACATGACTTGCCCTAGCTCTATTCTGGTCGATATCACTACTGGTCTCTGGACCTGGCTCCTTAGCATTCTTTCTGTTGCTCTATACAACCCTCCAAGTATCAATTCTCTGATTGACAAAAACAGGGAGTTTGGGCATCTGTAACTCTCACCTTGAATTCAGCCAGATCAACACTTCTAATTAGCTTATGGAGCCTGGAGCATTCCTGAGTAGGTTTAGGATATCAGGTGGCAACAAAAACCACCCTTGATAGCATGGAGTATGGGTTATGCTTGATATCTGGGATGCAGGCAATTGAGATCAAATCCAGCCCCTTTACTCACCAGCTGCATGATGTTGGTGCTTTTGTGTCCTGAGATTGTCTTAACAAATAACTAAAACTGGCTGGCTTAAAACAACAGAAATTTATTCTCTCACAGTTCTGGAGGCTAGAAGTCCAAAATGAAGGTGTCAGTGGAACCTTGCTACTTCTGTTGGTATCGGGGAACGATATCTCCTTGACTTTTCCTAGCTTCTGTGACTTCCAGCAATCACTGGTGTCTGTTGGCTTGTAGACTTTTCATTCTAGTCTCTGCCAAGGTCATCACAAGGCTTTCTTCTCCATATCGCTGTATCCAAATCTCTTTCTCCTTTCTCTTATAAAGACAGCAGTTATTGGGTTGCCTGCATGGCTCGGTCAGTTAAGCGTCCAACTTCGGCTCAGGTCATGATCTTAAGGTTCGTGAGTTCAAGCCCCATGTAGGGCTCTGTACTGACAGCATGGAGCCTGGAGCCTGCTTCAGATTCTGTGTCTCCCTCTCTCTCCACCCCTCCCCTGCTTTCTCTCAAAAATAAATAAAAAACATAAAAAAAAACCCCAACAGTTATTGAATGTACAGCCTTTGCTAATTTAGCATGATCTCATCTTTTTTTTTTTTTTTGAAAGAGAGAGAGTGTGAGTGGGGGAGGGGCAGAGAGAGAGAAAGAGAAAGAATCCCAAGCAAGCTCCATGTTCAGCGTGGAGCCCGACCACACCACTCGGGGCTCCATCTCACAACTGTGAGATCATGACTTGAGCCAAAATCAAGAGTTGGACACTTAACCAACTGAGCCGCCCAGACATGATTGCATCTTAATTTGATTACATGTGCAAAGACCCTATTTCCCAATGAGGGCACACTCAAAGGTACTGGGAATAAACCAGTAAACCAGCCTTGGGTCAGAATTATAGAGAATTAACAAAAATTGCATAAATGACCTAAATGTAAATTCATGTAGAGTGTTTGAAACAGACAAGTTTTATTAAAAACTGTCCTGGAGAAGAACGGTTCAAATTCATAGAAGACATATCTTATTTTTAAAAAAGATCTGGATTTTCAGAGCAGAGACATTAGTAATCTGAGAATATACTTTAGCAGAATCTAATGTGGTAAGGGGTCTCCAGAAATTTCTTAAAAAAATTTTTTTTCAATGTTTATTTATTTTTGAGAGACACAGTGTGAGTAGGGAAGGGGCAGAGAGAGAGAGAGGGAGACGCAGAATCAAAAGCAGGCTCCAGGCTCTGAGCTGTCAGCACAGAGCCCAACGTGTGGCTTGAACCCACGAACCATAAGATTATGACCTGAGCTGAAGTCCGATGCTTCACCGACTAAACCACTTGGTGTCCCTCCAGAAATTTCTTTAAAGGTAAATTTTGGGGGTGCCTGGGTGGCTCAGCCAGTTGAGTGTCTAACTTTGGTTCAGGTCATGATCTCGCAGTTCATGGGTTTGAACACTGCATCCAGCTCTGTGCTGACAGCTCAGAACCTGGACCCTGCTTCAGATTCTATGTCTCCCTCTCCCTCTGCCCCTCCCCTGCCCACATTCTGTCTCTCTGTCTCTCTCAAAAATTAAAATAAAATAAAGGCACCTGGTTGGCTCAGTTGGTTAAACATTCTACTTTGGCTCAGGTCATGATCTTGTGATTCGTGAGTTCAGGACCCCTATCTGTCTCTGTGACGACAGCTCAGAGACTGTCATCAGGCTTCAGATTCTGTGTCTCCCTCTCTCTCTGCCCCTTCCCCACCCCCACCCCCCACTCCCTCTCTCAAAAATAAAGAAACATTATAAAAAATATTTGGGGAGAAATCACTTATCAATGACGTTTAATCATTTGAATTTTAAATCATTTCAATTATTCATTCATGTTTTTCATTAAAAATAATTAAGGATGATGGTGCTGATTTCTTTACCTTGCTATGTCCTTCTGTGTATAGGTCCCTGTTTTCTTTACTTGGTTCTATATCCCAATCTGATATAGTTATATGTTCTTCTACATGGATTTCCAAATTCAGCATTGTCATATTAAGGGATATGAAGGCAACAATATCCTAGGTGCTACCGTGAAAGGACAAAACTATTTAACGCTTGTAGTCTAGGTCTGACAACCTAGCAGAAGTCATTGAGGGACAAGGATGTCCACGTTAGGTGTTACTAAAAAGTAGATCTTTTAAAAAACAGAGATACCAGAATCTATACACCTGTCCTTGTTCCTTAATCGTAGTTAAATTTTTGAAGCTCAAAGTAAGAAGCTGATTGCTTTTAAACAACATGCATTTATTAAAGATACAGTGATGTGAAAAGACTACAGTTCTGAATGAGATAAAGTGGCATTGTCATGTTGACCCTGGTCTGTGGGTTTCTGGGATAGTCCAGAGTCAAACATCCTACGTTGCTACCCTGAACACCAGTATTCTGAGATATTACCACATTGGATTATTGAGTTTCTCAATGTAGGTGTCACTCAGCCCTGTGGTCTCTGGTTAAGTGGCTTTGTAAGGTTGGCAGACAGGAGTTCTCATCTCAGCAGAGACCATCCCAGTATTTGATTGTCTGCTCAATCACTATGCCTAACCTGTTGGCTGATATAGCTCATGCTGTGTTTATGGACAGTCTCCCCAGGGGTGTGATGGTCAATCAGCCAGGTAACCCTTAGCATTGGGCCTCAGATAAAGAGGAGAAGGCTTGGATTGGATTTTCATATTGGTTTCATTGACTATCACAGGCACAGCAACATAGGATGCTTGTTTAATATGGAGCACTCCAAAAAAGTTTAACAATACAAAAGTTTAACAACAAAAGTTAAGCAATACAATACCTAAATGGAGTATCCTCCATGGTCTGTTTGGGGGGCTATGTACTTGTTCAAACAGTGCTACCACATTTACAGTCGACATCCTTCTTTGTTTTGAATTGTCACCAGAGCCATTTAGTGATCCATATATCATTTTATGAATGTATTTGTGACTCATATAAACATGGCTCTGATAATTTTTTTGCTCTTTCCAAACAGAAATTGATCTCAAAAGCTAAATATTTCCTGTTACCAGGGACATATAAAAGACCAGACAGCTACTCTCAAAACGGAGTTCTGAAAGTTAACTTTGACCAATGTCAGAGTCATTGTGGTAATTATATGGCTCCTTAGAAGACTACTTCTGAAGGGGAAAACATTCATTTGGTTGTAAGTTATGGCATATTTACTAGGAACTAATTACACTATTTTATAGAACATTAAATAAGTCAGGTATAGAGAATAAGAGGAGTTATGCCATTCACCTAGTAAAGATGGTTTGTATTCTTTGGTATTACAAAATGCATTCTTTTATAAGAGGTGACATGGCATTTCTAATGAAAGTTTGACCTAAGAATAGCTCTGCTACCAAGTTCAGAAAAGTCACCCTAGGGGAAAAATGCTTAGCAGTTTGTATTTAAATAGCCTCCTTATATATATTCCTGTTACTCATTGCATATGACCTTACATATAATTCATATTTATTTATAATTACTTGAGTGAGAAGAAGTATTAAACTTTAGGAACTATAAATTATTAACTTTTTAATGTTCTACTATGAAAGTTAATTTCAGCAGATAAATAGGAAAAAAAGCTTGTAGCAGCTTGTTTGCTAGAAAATTTTAACCCTGTGCTTTCAGGAGCAAACACAGTCCTTCCTTTCTCCCCGCATGCAAGTCAGTTTGTCCACTTTGGCCTCCAGCTGTCCACAGAGGAATTTTGCTCTTGCTTGTGATTGCCGTTGGCTATTTTATCTGGTTTATGCGTCACTGAAGCCAGGCCCATATAACGCTAGGTGAATATTCTTGCTGGTTCCTTCCTTCTCTGTCTCCAGACTTAACTTTCCAGACTCTCAGTGGGGTAGGAAAGGGAGAAAGGAAACTCCTTTTGCCATCTTCCTCAAAGCTTTTGAAGCATGACTCCTTTGCCTTAGCTTTCTCTCACTTCACTGCATCTGAGGGATGTAGCTCTCACCCTGTGAAGACAGACACACTTCCTATGTCTCCTCTCACGGAGAGGGTGTGCCACCGGCTCACATTGCACCCTCACCCTTCCCACCTCTCCAGCATCACTGCACTGAAGGGTGCCCAGGGCTTGCTTTCACTTGTTTTCTCACCTGCACATATGACCCAGATGGCCCCATCCTAGGTGTTCCCAAGACCTCGAGACGTCCAAAGCTACCAGTACTTTAATAGTCAAATGGAATGTTTGTTGCTACCATTTCATTTGCTGCAGGATCTCCGGTAGGCTCCCTAAGTGTCCAAAAATCTTCTGGAGGGAACTGTGTTCTAATCATTCTGTGGTGTGGTCTGCTTCCCTGTTTTAGCCTCGATGCTCTTGATCAGAGGCTTCTGACCTCCCTCTGTGCCCACCCCATCCCTGGCACATAGCACGGCTCCTCTTCCTTTATTTCTTGTTCCCTCTTCTTTGTATGTTACAGGTACAGCTCTTGTGCTACAAACTCAGGCTCAGGAGAAATGTGACTTTCTGGATTTTTCTATGATTGCATTTACTGATCACCATTCATTCCATCTAGTGGCACACACTTTATCTTAGCCAATTTCAGGTTAAACTCATGATTTCTTCCCTTCTCAATTGTGGGCAGGGGTGGGGTGGGCTTCTATGGTGTCAGAGCCTCAAGGGTGGTGGCAGAGTCCAGCCTGTTTCCCTCTACCTACTCACGCAGATCTTCAGTTAAGAGCTGATCTTGTCTGGTTCTTGTCTTTGGTGCTTTGTCACCCAGGCATTTGTTGAGATGTCCTTTGTTCTGTCCACTCTGTTCAGATCATGGCTGGTGAGATCTCCTTGCCCTGACTGCAAGGCCCCTCAGATCTGCGGGTTGTCAGCACCACATCTGTGCTACTCTGGACAAGAGAGGAAGACATTCTGCTATGTGCTGTAGCAACGTGGAGAGGCCTGGAGTGCAGTGAGGCTGCCCTAAGCCTCCCATCCTCGGCATGCAGACGTCTCTGCCTATACCTTGTGGGGCGCAGAGGACCTCCAGGAGCCCAACTGGCTAACAAGTCACTAGGTTTGCTTTGCTTCTCAAACTCTCTGGGGATCTTCCCCCAGGGCTGGTCTTGGGGACAGAGGACCGAGCTACCTTCTCAAAGACACTGAAGAGAACTTTTATCTCATTTGTTTCTTACTCTCCCTTTCCGTAGTCTGGACAACATCTCCAGGGCCTTTGGGTAGGGACAGAAGTAACAGGATTTAATTAATTATATATTGTTTTAAATCTATAATTTATGCCTGGAATCCTAAGATTTTATTTTATCTTTTTTTTTAAAGTTTATTTATTTAGAGAGAGTGAGAGCGAGCGAGCAGTGGAGGAGCAGAGAGAGAGGAGAGACAGTGGATCCCAAGTAATCTCCATGCTGTCAGTGCAGAGCTCTATGTGGTTCGGATCATGACCTGGCAGAAACCCAGAGTCGGGCGCTTAACCATCTGAGCCATCCATGCCCCTTCGGAATCCTAAGGTTTTAAGTCAAAAGCCAAGAATCGGAGCCCTGTGCTCTGCTCTGACATCCTTCTCCTTTGGAAGGCTGTGGCCCGGAAAGTGGGAAGTCGGGGAAAGGATAAGGGGCAGAGAGTGGGAAGTGCTGGAAACCGGAGCTGCCCTGGGTAACATTTCAAAATGATACCCTGCAGCCTGAACAACTTTTTCTCAAGTTTTGGAAGAAATGAGTAATGGAGGTATTCACAGTGCAGTACGCGCCAGGGAACCCTTGAAGAATCCTCCGCACCCCCACCCCTCAAGGGTACTAGGAATTTCTCCCTAACTGTCTCTTCCTCAAGCTCTGGTCTTCCCGAGCAACTGAACTGTTTCCCGCACGCTTTCTCTTTTCATCTCTGCTCCCCAAACCACCTCTCTTTCTGGTCTACCTATAGATACTCCAAATTCAGCTCATTTTTTTATCATCTGCTTCTTCTGGAGCAAGGCCTGGAGTAGGGGATGGGGTCCATTCGTGTCCAAAGATTCCTTCTAGGGATTTCCCTAGATTTCCCTATGAAAGGAGTAATCCCTGACCCCATCCTGTACAAAGGTATGTGAATTCGCCCGCCTCCTATTATTTGAAAGCAACAGCATTCCTATTTTGCTGTAAATTAAAAAAAAATCAAAAACAAAAACAAACCACAACGTCCTCTTTCACTTAAATGTAGTCATTTATTTTTGTTAATTTTTTGAATTATATTTACTTAAAAAAAAAGTGGAGATCACTTATTTTCAAGGATTTGCTAACAGTTTCACCAAGTATCACAAACCCAAGAAAACGAGCCAACAACATTTGTATGCAAAGCTTCACCTTTCCCTGCTTCTAAAAATTCATACTTCCTTAACAGTTCTCCTCTCAAAGCTCAGAGAATGGAAACCCAAACCCACTGCAGGCAGACCGCCCAGTTCCCTCTGCAACACAGAAACTGAATGAAAACTTTTGTCAAAGGGGGAAGGGATGGAGATGCGAGGACGCTGTGTTTACTTATTGGTGCTTGGTTTACCTAGAATAGTAAACAAGATTTTGAAGGAGACCAAAATATGTCATCCCAAGAGGTGCCTCGAAATTGACATCAAAATTATTTTGAACTAAGGACACTTAAAAAAAAAAAACAGTGGGTGCAAGAAAGACACTCTGAATATCCCCCTTTTCTTCCTAAAAACAGGAGATAAAACCCCCAGATGGAACCCCCATATGGAAGACGTCTTTCCCAAACCAGAAGGAAAGTAATGTTTCTTATCGTCAGGACTGAAAGTTGAGACTGAGGGAATTCTATACACATAGACCACGTTCAAATAATTCCTATCTTTCTTTAGACTCCCCACATAACTGAGTTACTTATCTGTAATCACCTCTAGTTCAACCTAATATAAAGACGTGTAGGTTTTGCAATTTCTGGGAATCTTCATTTCCTTATGAGGGCTGCTGTGCCACACAAAACTTACGTTAAATAAATCTGTATGCTTTCCTCCTCTTTATCTGTCTTATGTCAACTTAATGCTCAGCCTCAGGGAAGACCCTAAGAGGGGGAAGGTAAATTCTTGCCTCTGCTTCAGTTTCATTAGGTAGGTATGTGTGACAGAGAGGGAACAAGTGAGCAGGGGGCCCGAACCAGTGGGCTGTGTCTGTGTTTATCTGCACGGCTACTTTTGTTTCATCACGATTTAGAGTTCCACGAAATATGTATTTTTAAGGAATTAACGTGTATTTTTTTCTGCATTTAATTATTTATTTGTTTATTTTCAGAATGGTTTGGTCTGGTCTTTACCAGTCTTTTTTTTTTTTAAAGTTTATTTTTGAGAGAGAGAGAGAGAGAGAGAGAGAGAGAGAGAGACAGAGAGAGAAGAAACGAATGAGTGGGGGAGAGGCAGAAAGAGAGGAGACAGAGAATACCAAGTAGGCTCCCCCCACCCCCATGTGGGGCTGGAACTCTGGAACCTAACCATGAGATCATGACCTGAGCTGAAGTCAAAGGTCTGAGGAGGCTTAACCTACTGAGCCACCCAGGTGCCCCTGCATTTAATCTTTTAAAAGTCAAATAGTCCTAGAAGGGAAAGGGTCTGGGGAAGGATGTTTCACATGAACAGACTTAGAAGCAGCCTTCTGAATTCTGCTTGTTCCTCAAGCCCTTCACACATGCCATCCTCCCTCCCATTTCTCCAGAGAAGACGGAACTCCCTTCTCCTGGGAGATGGGTGGATGGGAACCACTGATCTCATCGTTCCACATACAGTCCCAACCATTCCCTGATTTCCTCACTCCCATTTCCTGTACCCCTCATCCTTCTGTGGCATCTCAGACCTGTAATTCTGAGCTTCTATAGGATTCTGCATTTATTTTGCCAACTCCCTTACCATTCTTCTACCCACCCACTGTTCCTCATATTTTGGGAATCTGCACCACATATGTTCTCTGCTATGGCGGCCATGAGAATGCACGTCTCTGTTCTCCTACTTATAAGGGAGTGAATTGACTCAGAGCCTGATGGTCTCTGCTGAGTACTGTTTTTTTTTTTTGTTTTTTTTTTTAAACAGGTATTGCTCTGCTGGGTCGCAGTCTCCTCTCTGTCCTGGATACTGTGTCCTCTCTTATTGCACATTGAGGCCTAGGAATTTATTTTTGGTGGTCACCATGAGCCCACACAATTCCACAGTGGTGCCATAATCAGTGGCAAAGAAGGAAGGTCAGCTCTCTTCCCTTTGCATTTAATGCAGGCAAATGGTCTGAAAGCAGAGTTGCTTGGACCCAGTGGGTTTAAGTTTAGAAAAGATCTTTCTTCTCCTTATTACTCCTAGTGGTCTCTCTATTGGATGCAGATGTGTGCACAGAGAGCTCAGCTGGGGCCAAGTCCATATGATAGTGATTTTGATGTTCTAGAAATTTGTCCCTTTTTTTTTTTAAGTTTATTTATCTTGAGAGATGGGGAAGGGGCAGAGAGAGAGGGAGAGACAGAGAATCCTAAGCAGGCTCTGCACCGTCAACATGGAGCCCAATGTGGGGTTTGAACCCATGAATTCTGAGATCATGACTTAAGCTGAAGTTGGATGCTTAACCTACTGAGCCACCCAGGGCCCTGGGGAAATTTATCACTTCTTGTGTTAGCAATCAAAAAAGCCTCCTGGAAAGTGTTTTCCAGACTCTAGCTCTTCCTTCTTTCTTCAGCCCCATCTTCATTTTACCCTGGACTTTCTGAAAACATTTTAACTGCCATGGCTCAAAAATCTTCCACATTTCATTGTCTTCATTTTCACATGGGGTGATCCAAACTCCTTCAACTTCATTTAGGGCCCTTTGCCATTTGGCTTCATCCTACTTTTCTGGAAGAATTGCCTACTCTTCCTCTGTGCCAACTCTACTCCGATAGGATTGACACTCATAGCTTCTCAATGTGCTCAGAGTGTTCCTTTCTTCCCTCTCCACATGGTCTCTCTCATCCCCCCCAGGTCAAGTCTGAGGCTGTCATTCTCTTCAAAGCATCCCCAGTTTATTCTAATCCAGAGGTCCAGCTATCTGTGGAATTTTCTAGTATTTGTGGCGGTAGCTGTCATTTCACAATTACCCAGGGCCTTGCACTATTTCATGTAGATCGATACCCGAAAAAACAAACCCCTGGCTAATGTGGATCCATTTCTCTGGGCCTGGACACCGCTGGAGGAAGCTGTGGGATTCCTTGGTGCTGATCCATAATGATGGGTGAGGAGGAGAAGGCAGAGGTGCTGTCTTGGATCTTGGAGAAAGGCCAGAACTGGGCCCCTGCAGCTCTGCAGAGCCAGCACTTTCTAGGACTCGAGCAGCCCTGGCACTGCCCCTGGGGAGCTGCTGTGTGGGCCACACATGTGGTAGTCCCTGGTCTCTGATGGGTTTCTACATCGAGAGAACTTTTTGATCTTTAAAAAAAATTTTTTTTAAATGTTTATTTATTTTTGAGAGACAGAGAGCAAGCGGGGAGAGGCAGAGACTCCAGGTTCCAAGCTGTCAGCAGAGCCCAATGCCGGGCAGATGGTGAAATCATGACCTGAGCTAATGCCTACCCGCATAACCTACTGAGCCACCCAGGCACCTGAGAACTTTTTGATATTCAGACTCACCTTAGAGCCTCTGCTCTGTTTGAAACTCCCAGCACCAACATTTTAGCCCAGCTGCCCCTTTTCTTTCAGGTTCCTGTCCAAATAGTCCCATTTCATCCTTATCATATCTAAATTAATCTCACCCAATATCCTCTATGGCATCATCCTGTTTTTCTTCTAGTTTTCATAGTACTTATCTAAAATTATCATCTGTATTTCATTTTTTGCTTGTTTATTGTCTGCTTCATGTATTTACACAGGCCCTATCAATCCTATTTATTCCTGAATTCCTGGCGAATTCCTGGCGAATTCTCTTTGAGTAAAGAGAGTTGTAACTCTTTTTATCTTGGAGGAGGAGGAGGGGAGGTTGTGAGTCAGATGACTACAAACAGTGCCCTGAACTCTATCCATCCTCAGCTGACACCAGAGTTCCAGGGAGAGCCACGTCCATGGCTTTCAGGGCCTGGGCAGCCCAGTGATCTTCTAGTTACCCCAGTATATGAGTTCAGTACAACCAGATACCCTGACAATGCTCTAGGGCACTGTTGGCCACAGGGAAACTTTGGTCAGCTGGCCATAGTGCTGGTGGGGGAGCTCCCCAAACTTCTTCTAGGTGTGCAAACTCTAGGTTAACAAGAGACCATGCTGGAACAGTAGTTATTGAGTACCTTTCATTTTTTTACAAATTAATTTAAATATTTCTTACTTTTTCAACTTTCTCATTGAAGTGTATCTTATATACTGTGAAATTTTACATCTATGTACACCTGTGTAACTGCCACCCAGACCAAGATATATTCATCATCCTAGCAGATTCCTTTATACTTGCTCCCAAGTGATATTCCCCAAGGGTTACTGACCTAGATCCCCATAGATTATTTTTGCCTTTTTTGGAACATCATGTAAAAGGAATTGTACAGTAAGTGTTTCATTTTTTAAAAAGTGGTCATCTAGCCTGACACTGCATGATTAGGAGAGGGTAAGATCCCAGTCGACAGCAATGTGAGTCAGACAGTGCAGGGTTTGAATCATGACTCACTCCCTATATAACCTCTAGCAGCTTATTCAACCTTGTTGACCCTGGGTTTCTTCATTATAAAATTGAGAGAATAATTATTCCTACTTTGGAAAGTTGAGATGAGTAATATATGCAAAGTGCCTCATGCAGTGGCTGACACATAGTGGGTGCTTGATAAATGTGTGTTGGATAAATAAAACTTTATATATATATTTTTTAAGTTTATTTTTGATAGAGAGAGAGAGCGAGAGAGAGAGCGCACTTGAGCAAGGGAGGAGCAGAGAGAGAGGAGACACAGAATCCCAAGCAGGCTCCACACTGTCAGTGCTGAGCCCAACGGGGGCTGGAACTCATCAACTGTGAGATCATGACCTGATCTAAAATCATGAGTCAGGCTCTTAACCAACTGAGCCACCCAGGCACCCCTATATATATTCTTGGCTATAGCAGGCATTTATTAACTGTAAATCGATTGGCCATGTTCCTGCTTGTAGTATGGATTTCTCCTGTCTTCCGTGAACTACCTCCAAGACTTCAGTTTAAGGATAAGGGTGGCCAAGGACTTCTGTAAAGATTTCTTGCATTTTCCAGAATTAAATATGTGACACTTTGGTTTCCTTCCTTTGGATTTTACCAGCCAAAAACTGCTGAAGGTAGGGGGGGTGGGGTAAGGACCATTTCTGGGAAAATGGGCTTATTCAGTATGGACACTTCACTTTAGTACAAGAAACACTTACGGAATTAAGGGCAAAGTTCGATGGTTGTCATTCGTGTTTTATTCGTGCCCTCATTCACACTCACAGGTCAGGCTCAATCTCCGCTGCATTTCACTTTCAAGGCACTGGCTCAGCACGAGGACGGTCCCTTTAAGGCCCTGGAAAGGGTCTCGCTGTTGGTTTCGGCGAGGAAGCCACGCCCCATCACGTGTACGCAGTCCCAGAGGGGCGGGGCCGGCAGCTCCTCGCTTTCGTCACTTCCGGTTCTCTGTCAGTTGCAAGCGAGCGAGCAGAGGGCTGTTCGGCTGCAAGAGCGGAGCGTGAGTGTTGGGGGCCCCGCCCCCACCCTTCGAGCCCCTGCCCGGCCGATCCCCACCCTCCCGGCGGGGCCGCGAGCCGTTTGCGGCCTCTACACCGCTCGGCGGCGACGGCCGCGGGAAATGGCGGCGCTGCCAGACCTCCCCTTTCTCCGCCTTGGCCTCCCTGGACCTCCTCCTTCGCCGACCCTGCGCCCCATGCGCTGTAGGCCATTCCGCGCCAGAAGCTGGCTCCCGGGATTGGCTCGGGCGCGGCGAGAGCTGCGGCCCCGGGCGGCGGGGTGCGGCCGGGTGGGGGGCGGGGAGCTTTGGGGAGGGGGCCGGGGCGCCCCCGGGACAATGCAGCGGCGGCCCGGGCCACAGCGGGGGCGCGTGCGGAGCCTGCTTTTCCTCAAGGCTTTGCTGGGGCTCTCACCGTGACTCCCAGGGTGGGGGGGGGCTGTCTAGGGGAGGGAGAGAGCGGACCCCGTCGGAGGAGGGCTGCGGGGGAAGGACGACTGGTATGTTGGGGGTAGGTAATGCTTCGAGAGAAGAAAATGGCGCTTGGTGCAAGTCCCTCCTCTTCCCATACGGTCTCCTCCGCACTTCGCCGCCTCCCACGCCCCCTCCGACCAACCTGTCTCCCCCCCCCCCGCCCCAGCCGTTGCCAGCCCCAGGGTTCCAGCAGTTTCCTGGTGTCGCGCAACCCCCTTTCCCCATGTTGGTGCTCATCACCCTCGTGTAGTACCGAATTCGTGTGCCTTTTAGTCTACGTTTATTTTCACCTCGTCTTTGCTAGTCCTCCACGCCATCATCAGAGAATGAAGATTCGTTTTTTCAGTTGCGTTTTGTATATATTCTACACTAGCATTTTAATACCACCTGCCTGAATTACTAGCCTGCCTTTTTTTTAAGTAAAAATACATTTTGTCAAAAGTTCAAAGTGGCCTTAGTTACCATTATCTTGTTTTTTTGTTGAATGGGCTTCTAATTTGGATTAATTACGAGGTCATTCTTTGAAATGATCTTAGCCCTCCCCCTCCCCCCCCCCGCAGCTTTTATTAGTAGACCGTATAGTTATGCTTGATTATTTCAAAGTGAAAAAATAGGTTATGTTCAATTTAATTACCTTTAAAAAAATGTTTCTTGGCATCATTAGCTGCTAGCATAAAAAAACTTAAATTGATTTTGGAGTTTAGGATGTAAAATGGAGGCAGTAACAGGATTAGTACATAAAACATGGTTCAGAACATTGTTGGTTCCACCTGAGTTTACTCTTCTCATCAGGAAATTACCAGTTAAAATCAACATGGCTGGTTGGGTATGTTTGAGCTTTTTGAAATTAGTGGCTAGAATTGGAATGGATGGCCCACTTCTTTTACCTTGACCTCCTATTGTGGAATACATTCAATGTCAGTGTAGAGACAGGTTTAGTCTAGAGAGCTAGATTATGATATTTTGAGGAGAAAATGAGGTCTTTTTTCCTTTATTCAACATTTGACAGACTTTATTGTATATATCGGGGCCTTTAAGTTATACAAAAAGTAATGGGACCCATCCTTTTTGGATAGAAAGCAAAAGATTTTTTAATAAGTGGTTTACCACTTGGTTTTATAAAGTGCCTTGAAAAGAAGTACAGCATGCCTTGGAATTCCTTGAAATTTGGGCTTTAGCTTTTTTTTCTTTTCTTTCTTTTTTTTTTAATCACTGCAAAAGTAGAGAAACAAGGCCCTCTGGCTGGCTGTGCTCCGTAAACCTCCACTTGAAAGCAAGGGATTGGCCTATGTATGTACCTCTGGGGAACTAGGGCCATAGTAGGAATTTGAGAAAAGGTGTTGCCCCTCCCATAAGCAGATTCTTCAGAATTTAGTTATATTCCAGAGAAAAAAATCAGTGTAAAATGTAATGAATTGTAAAAATTACGTATAACTTTGTGAACTCTGAATAGGTGCTTGTTATTTTGATGGCATGGTCAAAAAGCCAAAGAGCATGAAGGACATACACAAAATGTGAAAAAATAGGATTATACTGGCGAGTGAATTAGCTATTGACATCTGTATAGTGCAGCTCTTCTCCATGTTGGGTGGATAATTCCGTTAGATCTCATGAGTGAGAAATATAAAGCAGTATTGAGGATATTCCTACTTCCTGGTTTTAGCAGATTGCTGTCACCTGCCTTCTTGCAATTTTTCCTACCCATAAACCTCTAACCTCTCTAAAATGCAGTATAAAAAGACCCAATGGCTTTGAGAAAGAGGTGTAGGAGTATGAGAGGTGTGTGACATTTTACTTCTTTCTCCTTGCTGGGTTCTGGGTGTTATTTTCAACTCAGAAGAGCATAGATTAAGAGTTTAACTTCTAGCATTGTGCCTCACGTCACAATTCCAGTACCACAAAATGATAGAACCATGGAACTTCTTAAATTTTTGCTTGGGAGAGATTAAGCTGGAGGTAATCGAATAATTTGTTAATTATATAATGTATTTGTCTTGCAGAATGCCTAAGTCAAAGGAACTTGTTTCTTCAAGCTCTTCCGGCAGTGATTCTGACAGTGAGGTTGACAAAAAGGTGACTATTAATGCAAGTCATTTCTGTGATACTTAATTCAGCAGTATTGCCCACATCCAGTTCTAAAGGACAGCAAGGCATATCAGAATGGTAAAAAGAGAGCTTGGACAGGTGTTTCTGAAAGTGCAAATGGTTCTGGGACCACTTGACCAAAGTGCCTAGGGTACTTGTTCATGCACACTCCTGGCCCCTAAATCAGACTTGAGCAAGTCTTTGGACCTGAACAAGTCTCCCATTGAGGACTTCTAGGAACACTAACTCTGCAGAACTACCACCTTATTCCCTAGGGGGAATAGCATTAGAAATAGGCCAAAGCCGCTATTTGCTTTATTTGGAAATCTGCCTAATCTGTAGGTATTGTGTGTTGTAGTTGAACTAAATTACCTGAACTCTGAATGCAGGTGTCAATTTTGACAGTGTCCTTGGCCACTGATGTTTATCCAGCCCACTAGGATTACCTCAAATGTAGGCTTGGTACATGTTAAGTTAGAATGTTATTTACTCTGGTCTCCTCCTTTTAGTGAAATCAACACCCAGCAAAGCTAACGTGAAATAACCCATTTTGACAACAGGCTTTTTCTACATTAGTTGACACCTGTGCTGGAAGCTGTGCATTCTGCTTACCTGAGCAGCTCACATTGTAGTCCGAGCTTCCTTCCATGCAGAACGTTTTATTTCCTAGAAGCTTACATAATTATGTCTCTGAGTTTAGTTGACAGTGTTAGTTAAAAGAGCTTATGGGAGAATCTTGGAGAAGATGGATCTTTAGGGAAATAAAGAATATATCACGTAAAGGTTGAAATGAAGCCTCAAAGAGCATACATAGCTGTACTGCAGAAGGAAATCTGTCTTAAATTCTTATTTGCATTTGGTATGGCATTTGATTATGTTCATTTAGCAAATTTTTATTGAGTGTTTATGTGCCGGGCATGTGCCAATCCCCGGGGAGTATCCAGACCCTGATACAAAGAATAATCACTTTCTGCTTATTGAGCAGAATTGATTTTTGCCATTTGTCCCAAATAGTATTCTTAATCCTGTAAGCACTTAAATTAAATACATTCACTTTTGGGGCACCTGGGTGGCTCGGTTGAGTGTCTGACTTCGGCTCAGGTTGTGATCTCGCAGGGTTCGAGCCGTTGGTCGCGCTCTGTGCTGACCGCTCAGAGCCTGGAGCCTGCTTCAGATTCTGTGTCTCCATCTCTCTCTGCTCCTTCCCGCTCATGCTCTCTTAGAAATAAACTTAAAAAAAATTAAATCCGTTCACTTTTTCAGTTATATGCATACGTACATTATATTTTGTCTAGTTTCATCTAATTTAGTAAGACAACACGTCAGTTTGTACTTTCCACCAAAAGGAACACGACTGCCCTCTACTGTTTAGGTTGGGAACTCCACTAGTTTTCATAGGCATTAGCTCATTTTAAGAACCAGGCTATATAAAAAGTTTTTACAATAATGCTGTTTAATTTAAAACGTTGTTTTGATTTTGAATAGTAGTCTAAGCACATTGCTGTCCACCTTTGGTGATTTTTTTTTCTGATGAGGAAGTTCTTGAATTGTTGACTTCTAATGCTCAGTACGAAATAGCTTTCTTAGGTTTGTGTACTCATAAATTTTTCTTTCTTTTTTTAAAAGCTTATTTATTTGTTTATTTTGAGAGAGAGAGTGCGCACATATGTGCATGAGCAGGGGAGGGGCAGAGAGAGGGAGAGAGAGAATCCCGAGCAGGCTCCATGCTCTGCGTGGAACCCGTCTCGTGGCTCGATCCCATGAAATGTGAGATCATGGCCTGAGCTGAAATCAAGAGTCAGATGCTTTAACTGACTGAGCTACCCAGGTGCTACGTGTACTCATAATTTTCAAAGTCAATTTAAGTCCCTTTTGGAATAGGCAGCGCATGAATAACATATCCTAGATTGGAACAAGTTGGTTGTATTCTTACGAATTAATATATTTCCTTTGTAAAAAAAAAATTAGTAGCTGACTAACTTTAATAAACTTGTGGTTTCTAAAAGTTTATTCAAAAGCAGCAGGCCCCCCCCATTTTTTTTCTTCCCAGAGAAATCTGATGTGCGTATCTGGTCTATTAAAGAGTTGTTTCTCTGGTTATTACCTCTTTGATGCCTGAAGTGACTTTTGGGCTCTTGGGAACACATTTTGAAGACACTGTGTTAGATATTAGGTTAATTCCATAGTTCTCTTGTCAAGTGAAACTTGCCTGTGTGTGTTTTTAGGATTCCTCTGATCCTTTAAGTCCTAAGGAGTCAGGAAGTGTTTGAACCTGAAATGTGTTTTATTCTTATGTATGCAGATTTTAACCATTATTCTTGTTTTTCTTTTAAGTTAAAGCGGAAAAAGCAGGTTACTCCAGAAAAACCTGTAAAGAAGCAAAAGACCGGTGAGACTTCAAGAGCCCTGTCATCCTCTAAGCAGAGTAGCAGCAGCAGAGATGATAACATGTTTCAGGTAATTTCCTTAGATCCAGAGGAATTATTATCTGGCTTGATCTGATGAATGTTGAAAGTACTATAATCTGATCCTGCATAATAATTTTTAATGTTTCTTTTCTTTTTTTTTTTTTTTTTTAAAATTTTTTTTTTTTCAACGTTTTATTTTATTTTTGGGACAGAGAGAGACAGAGCATGAACGGGGGAGGGGCAGAGAGAGAGGGAGACACAGAATCGGAAACAGGCTCCAGGCTCCGAGCCATCAGCCCAGAGCCTGACGCGGGGCTCGAACTCACGGACCGCAAGATCGTGACCTGGCTGAAGTCGGACGCTTAACCGACTGCGCCACCCAGGCGCCCCTAATGTTTCTTATAATCATCTTCTATTTGTTGAAATGTAAGAGCAAGTTTGTAGAAATGAAAGTAATTTATATGCTGCTAGATTATTGTTAAAGTCTAGAAACTTGTGGTTTGGCTAAGTGTAAAACAATGAATTTAAAATTATGGACATCCAGGGGCTCCTGGGTGGCTCAGTTGGTTAAGCGTCTGACTTCAGCTCAGGTCATGATCTCACAGTTCATGAGTTTGAGCCCCGCGTCTGTGCTGACAGCTCAGAGCCTGGAGCCTGCTTCAGATTCTCTCTCTCTCTCTCTCTCTCTCTCTCTCTCTCTCTCTCTCTCTCTCTCTCTCTCTCCCCCTCCCTCCCTCCCTCCCTCCCTCCCCCCCCTCCCCCCCTCCCCAAAAATAAACATTGAAAAAAAAAAAGATTTTAAAGTTGTAGGCGTTCAGAAACAGATTGAGAACTGCACATTTAGGAAGCAGTTTGAATGCAGGGCTTGATCTCATGAACCTGTGAGGTCATGACCCAAGCTGAAACCAAGAGTCGAACACTTAACCAACTGAGCCACCCAGGCATCCTTGAGTTGTTAATTTTAGCCATTCTGACCGGTGTGAGGTGGTATCTCATTGTGGTTTTGATTTGTATTTCCCTGATGATGAGTGATGTGTGGAGCATCTTTGCATGTGTCTGTTAGCCATCTGGATCTTCTTTGGAGAAATGTCTATTCATGTCTTCTGCCCATTGCTTCACTGGATTATTTATTGTTTGGGTGTTGACTTTGATAAATTCTTTACAGGTAAAATAGGTATATGTTTTGAATCTACTGATGGCCTTGAAAGACAGTGCCAGGATTAAGGTTAGAATAGGAAAATAGAAGTTGGATATTTTTACTCACTTTTTGCCTAGTTATGTGTGTGGATGAAAATAGACACATGATGGTTATACTTACTACTGTATTGAATATGGAATATGCTAAAAGAGATTTCAGGTGCACTGATCACACAGAAAATGGTAACTGAAATGATATGTTAATTATCTTGACTAGTAATCATTTCACTATGAATAGATCACATCTTCATGTGGTACACCTTAAATGTACACATTTTTTGTTAAAAAATATTAAAAATTTAGACAAAATGCAGATGGATTAGTTATAGATTTTAGTCTTCTGACTTGCCTATAGCTTAGGGGAGCAGACTACTTTGATAGAGAACATAAGTCAGTATATGTAAGGAAGAATTATGAAAGGGCCCTCATTTCTTTAAGTTTGAATGCTGTTTTTTGTTTGTTTTTTTGAATGCCTCCTGTACATCAGGCCTTGCTAAGTTCTGGGTAAGCAGTAATGGTCCCAGTAGACATGGTCTCTGGTTTTGTGGAATTTATAGGGATAAATATTATACTAATAAACATACGTATATATGTATATGTATACGTATAAGTTATGTTAAGGGCTGAGAAATAAAAGGGTAGGTTATTATGAGAGAGAAGGTGCTGTGGGAATCTCTCTCTAAAGAAGTGACATTTGAAGCTTAAGACATAAAGGAGGAGCCAGTCATGAAATATACGAGAGAGGGAATCCTTTCTAAAGTGGAGAGGCTTGTGCAAATATTTTGTGGCTGGAGCCTAGGAAACCTGGTTGAGAATGTAGATAGATCTGGTTGGTAACGAGGGTGAAGGACCAGGTCTTGCACTCTTTGAGTTTTATTCTAAGTGCTGTGGGAAGTTTCCTTAAGGGTCAGAATGAAATGTGGAATCTGCAAGAGAAGCATCCCGTCCTTTCATAGACCTTCTTGTAGAGAACGGACTTTCTTGTGCAGAATGAAGTGCTGCATTGGAATATTTTAACTTAATGTTTGCAATAGAGGTAAAAACTTTCAAGGATTTGGGCAACTATCTACCTTGGGCTTTCTCTGATTAGTTCTTGTTTACCGTTTGCCTGCCTTTGTCTGTGTAATGAAAACATCTGTAGCATTTTAATGGATTTTATCTTGTCTATTGAAGAAACAGGATCCACATTTAGAGATTTTATTATGTTAGAGCAGTTTGGGGAAAACCACATCTATTTTTAGGGGGTGGTTATCTCATCAAAAAAAGTGGGTTCAGTTTTTAAAACCTCATTTGGAAAGCTTCCTGAGCCTCATAAAGCTGTAAGATTCCTCACTCTTTTGAAAGCGCCTCTTGGTTTCTCTAGGAGGAACTATATATTTTATTTTCAAAGTGACTTTTCACAGTCCTTAGTAGTGACAGGCATTCTACAAGATAATCTTTAATTTTTTGAAATGGTAATTTCAATTTCAAATACCAATTTCAAATATCAATTTCAAAGAATACCAATTCTTTGAAATGGTAATTTGGCCATAGAAAAATATTTTAGGGGCGCCTGGGTGGCTCAGTCGGTTAAGCGGCCGACTTCGGCTCAGGTCATGATCTTGCGGTCCATGAGTTCGAGCCCTGCATCAGGCTCTGTGCTGACAGCTCAGAGCCTGGAGCCTGTTTCAGATTCAGTGTCTCCCTCTCTCTGACCCTCCCCCGTTCATGGTCTGTCTCTCTCTGTCTCAAAAATAAACGTTAAAAAATTTAAAAAAAAAAAAAAAAAGAAAAATATTTTGGTGATAATACTGAATTTTAATTGGTTTAAGAACACAGTAGAGTACATTGGTTATATAAATATAAAATGAGGACTTCATTTTTACTTATAATAGTGGTTTGACAATTTTATTAATATTTTATTTGAAATTTTTTTTTCCTAGAATTTTTGTAGTTTTAACCTTCACGTTTAGGTCTGTGATCCATGTAGAATTAGTTTAGTTTTTCTGTGTATGGTGTGAGATAGAGGTTGAACTAATTTCTCCCCCCCATGGAGATATTCTTAGAGTTATTAAATCAGTATTGTAAGTCCCAATGAACAGTTCCACTATGAGAATTATTCTGGCCTTATCTAATTTATCCATTAAAACAGTTTACTAAGAACCCAGTATGATAGGCACTAGGGGGTTTCAAGAAGACTGATTAAAAAATAAGCCATTAAAAGTGACCATAAGATCACTGGTGACTAATTTAGTGTAGGCAGTGGGAATTTAATTAGTAGAAACAGTATTCCTCTCCTTTCAAAATTTAGCAATAAATGGAAGAGGGAAACACGGAGAAAGTTTACAAAATGCAGTTAGGGAAAATGTTTTCTAGAAGAGGGGAATGAGCATGTTAAGAAATGGTAGGTATGAAGCCAGTGAAATGGGAAAGAACGTGTATGAAAGAAACGGGTAGAAAAAGTAAAGAAAGTTAACTGGTAATGATGTGAGTACAGAGAAGAAAGATTTGAAGGCACTTAACCCGTACCCAGTGAACTTCATTTCTCCATAAAGCATGGGGCATACCCTGGAATTAGGGGTATACCAGCAGGACAAGAAACTTAACTTGAAAATGGAAAACTAAAGGAAAATGCACAAGACCTAGCTGAGACCAGAAAAAGCAGTCTAAAAGGACATAGGCGAGATGGAAGCCATTAATATGTACTGGGTCAGCACAGCTGTGATTCTACTACGGTAATAACTTATATCCCCGTGAAAAGGATTATTTAATAATCAAGGGGCCCTGGTTCAAAGGGAAAGGAGCATAACCGAACCCCAGATCTTTACATGTTGATGTAAGCACAAAAATCATAGCTGGTTTTTAGTCAGTAAGCCTGAAGAGTAGTTTCAGAATGAGTAAGAGATGGGCAGGTGTTAAAAGTTTTGATCAGAAAGTGTGACTTCTTAGTTTAAGTGCTAGATAGTATATTACAGCAGTGTAAGACATCCTGGAAAGTGCTTACAGACACTTTGTTGAGTAAATTGTTTTCCTTTGTAGTTTGTTAAGCACAGTGTAAGGTTTTTGAAAAATAGTTTTCTGTGGGTAGTTTTAAGTTCTTACTTTGAGACTATGGGTGAAGTGTATTAAAGATGTTATTTGAAATGAATGTCTAAAAGGAAAAGCTTTCTCACGTTACTATTGACTGGATCTCTGGATTCTTAGAATGGTGTATTGCTGGTGGAGTCTATGGATTCCTACTGGTTGTAGTTTGTACTGCAAAACTTTGCTTTCTAATGATTTTTATTGTGGTAAAAAATAAAAAACACTTTACATAGAATTTGCCATTTTAACCATTTTTAAGCATACAGTAAAGTATGTGTATATTATTGTGAAACAGATCTCCAGAACTTTTCATTTTGCAAAACTTAAATAACAACTCCCCTTTACCCCCTCCCCAGGCCCTGATAACCACCATTCTACTTTTTGTCTCTCTGAATCTGACTAGTCTAGGCATTTCTTAAAAGTGGAATCATATAGTATGTATCTTTCTGTGAGTGGTTTCTTTCACTTAGCCTATGTCAGCAAGGTTCATCCGTGTTGTAGCATGTGATTTCCTGTTTGTTTATTTATTTATGAGAGTGTGAGCAGGGAGGGGCAGAGGGAGAGAAAATCTTTTTTTTTTTTTTTTTTTTAATGTTTGTCTATTTATTTTGAGAGAGAGAGGGAGGGAGAGAGAATCCCAAGCAGGCTCCGTGCTGTCAGTGTGGAGCTTGATGTGGGGCTTGATCCCACGAACCACGAGATCATGACCTGAGTCGAAATCAAGAGTCAGACACTTAACTAAGTGACTGAGCCACCCAGGTGCCCCTAGGATTTCCTTTTTTTAAGGCTAATACTCCATTGTATGTATATAACACATTTTATTTATGTCAACATTTAGGTTGCTTCCATCTTTGGGGTGCTGTGAGTAATGCTGCTGCGAACATGGGGGTACAAATAAATATCTTCTCGAGACCTTGCTTTTATTTCTTTTAGGTACATACCCAGAAGTGTGGCTCCTGGATCATTGCTAGATCATGTATTAGTTCTGTTTTTAATTTTTTTGAGGCATCTCCATACCATTTTCCATAGTGTTCCTCTGTTTTACTAATGATTCCTTTAATGTGAAAATGATTGGAAGGGTCAGATGTGCTTCATTTAATTCCGTCTTTTTAAGAAAGATTTTTTGAGTGACATTTCCTTTGGTTGTAGTTTCGATATTCAGAATAGTAGTAAATATATATATGGACATCACTCTTGAATACCTTTCTATGTTTTTTTTTCTTTGGCAGATTGGGAAAATGAGGTATGTCAGTGTTCGAGACTTTAAAGGGAAAGTCCTAATTGATATTAGAGAATATTGGATGGATCCGGAAGGTGAAATGAAACCAGGAAGAAAAGGTGAGATTTAATTTCCTGAATTTGGTCCTGATATTAGGACTGAACTAAAAATTATCTAAGTAACGTATCTTACTTGAAATTGAAATAATGTTTGGCAGTGCATTGGGAGAATCTTCATTCAGTTGAGTGTTCTGTAGTCTTTTTGGATATGACACTTCCTTCAGTCACCTGTCTTAAATAATTGTTGGAATAAAACCCAGAAGAAAGAATACCCCTAATATCATTTCATTTGGCTGCTAATTTGTTTGGCTATTTTTTTTTTTTTAATGTTTGTTTATTTTTGAGTGGAGGAGGGGCAGAGAGAGAGGGAGACAGAGGATCCAAAATGGGATCCGTGCTGACAGCAGAGAGCCTGATGCGGGGCTCAAACTCTCAAACTGCAAGATCATGACCTGTGAAGTTGGATGCTTAACCAACTGAGCCGCCCATGTGCCCCTGCTTGGGTGTAACTTTAAAAAAAAAAAAAAAAGTTTATCTGAATTCTTAAGTAGTAGGCACTATCTGAGAAGTTGTAAAAATTGTAATGAAAAATTCTGGTTTATAGTGTTTCCTTTTGGTTCATCTTCTAAAGGATATTCTTTAACGGGGCGGGGGGGTGGGTGGGTGGGATCCTTTTACTGGGTCTTTGTCCTCTTTCCATTTATGCTGCATCCCATCCCAAGCATATCAGCATCATAGAAGCATACTGGATTTTTTCACCAGATTTATAGCTAGAGAACATTTATGGATTAGCATAAATTCCTATATTTGGGTAGTTAGCTGCTTTAGGTTGATCCTTAGCTAATAATAAAAGGCCTCTTTATCTTCTACTCTGCCTGTTTGTCATTTTGAAGGTACTGCTTGTTTGCTTCATGTGGGTTTTGGGTTTACTAAACCTAACGTTTGTTTTCATACCCTTTAACATTTTCTTGTTCAGGTCGTTTCTGGCTCATTCAGGTTGTTTCATTGTGGGCAATGCCACATTTCTTGTTTCTGCAAACATTTACTAAAATAATTTGATCAGCTTAAAGTCTTTCCAAGATGTTCATGCATTATGTTCTTCTGCCTTCCTCACAATTTCATGGCCTCCCAGCAGTTTTCTGAAAAATACACTCATTCTTCCAATTCTAGTTTATTTCTTTATTTACATGGGTCAAGTATTAGAACATTGGAAGTTCCAAGTTCAAAATACTTTCTGTTCATAGTCTTACATCTTAAATAGAAAAGACATGTTATTAACTAACATTTTAAGTGTTTACTTATGTGTCATGTGATACACTTAGCTTTTTATTCAGATTAACTAATGTATTGGTTCTCAACACCCCTTTGAGGTGTAAATACCATTTTACTGGTGAGACCGAGGCTCAGAGGTAATGACAGTTTTTTAAGGTGACATTAGTGATTGGGAGGTAGTGATAGAACCCTGACAGCATGATTGCAGAATGCATTTTTAATCAGTACATACATTCTGAGAAGTTCTGTATGGGTCACGTCCCAGGAATTTTTCCAAAGTGAAATGAAGGTTTCTGGAATAACTCAGCACAAAGTCATTCACCTTGAGTTCCTGTAAAAATTTGAGCAAATGTTGGAACCAACTGGATGTAGAAATGGAGTGTCACATACAAAATCTGGACCTGGCCACTTAGCCTGCTAGTTTACAAACTAGCAAATTAGCTTGTGAGATGCATCTTCAAATCATTTGTTCTCACGGGGTATAGTAAGTATTGTGCAGGATACAGTGTTGGAAGTAAAACTAGATATAAGACTGGTCTTGGTTCAGGTAATTGTGATGAATATGTAATTAACAAATTAAGAGATTTGACTCTCAGTATGGTTCCATTATGCCTTTCAAAGTGACGGCTGTTGATAAAGCAGTATTTTAGTTGTAAGTATGAAAATCATCAAGAAAGCATAAATAGAGTTTCAACTTTTAATTTTTAAAACTTTGTTTTAGGTATTTCTTTAAATCCTGAGCAATGGAGCCAGCTGAAGGAACAGATTTCTGACATTGATGATGCAGTAAGAAAACTGTAAAATCAGAGCCATATAAAACCTGTACTGTTCTAGTTGTTTTAATCTGTCTTTTTACATTGGCTTTTGTTTTCTAAACGTTGTTTTCCAAGCTATTGTATATTTGGATTGCAGAACAATTTGTAAGATGAATACGTTTTTTTTTAATGTGCATTATTAAAAATGTTCTGAGTGAAGCTAATTGTCAACTTTATTAAGGAGGATTGCTTTGTGCCCGCCACCTAGTGTAAAATAAAATCAAGTAATACAATCTTAACTGTTGTGGCCTTTTTTGATCAAAGGAGTTGGTACTGTTTAAGGCCAAAAGTAACAGTTTATAGACCTGTTAATTTCAACTTGGCTTTTACATTCGAAAGGATTTGTATTGCATTGGATTTATAAACTCTGACTTGTGAAATCCATAGTTGATCTGTTTTCTTCCAGCCCAATGTCTAGACTTGTTGTATTTTTCCACCCCAGTGATACTTCACTTTCCCTTTTTTTTACTTCATTTTCCTTTAGTAACTTGTCATGTTCAGTTTTCATTTCACTTTTTGCTCTTTTTCTTGAATATATTCTAATTTGGAAAGTCAGTGAAACTGTCAAAATGTTAGTTATCTCAATAAGGTACTTGTAATTAAAATATTATATGAGAGCTACAATCACTAATTCTACTGTATTAAATATTAGGAGATATAGTTTGATAAAAAAAAAAACATGGCTTGTATGAAAACTGAACAAGTAAGTGTATGTCGTTACCTGTAGCGTTCTGTGTAGTTACCTTACTGCTTAGTCTGCAGAGAATAGTGACTTAGATGTCTGATTTGCTTTCACTTATTAAACATGTTCACCATGGGATGATGTCTATAAAATCAGATACTGTTATATTAGATTAGGATTTAATAAAAATTGTGAAAGCTTATTGGCCTAACATTTTATTTTGTAACATGGAGTATATATATAGCCTGAGATCTCACTGAGCTTTACTGTCATAGTAATGTGGTCAGTTTTTGGAGGAAAGAGTAGATAGAGCATATTCTTACTGGCCTTTTCTTAGTAGGCTTGGTTCTTTTGCAGTTTTATCTCTCGGATAGTAGTATTCTAGACTTAATGTTAAGTTTTAGCAGGTACTCTGAAGTGATTTTCACTGAACCATAGTGATGAAGCAGATCCAGATTGAGGCACAAATTTCAGGGGCTTTGCAGCAATAAATAGGGCATGGTGTGCCTTAGGTAAAGAATGTAAAGGAGCTATAACTGAAATTGGAGAAGGTGGCAGTGAAGAGGAAGGAATTCTCTTCACACTAAATGATAACACGTGATATTTTGATCACATTGATAGGACACAGTTCTAAATTGAATGGTAAAAGAAACGTTTAAAGACGTGAAAAATTCTTGTTAACAAATTACGTATTTTTGGTAGCTAATCTTAAATGGTTTACTGCCATATCAGAGAGTTGCACTATTATACCAACTTTGATTACTGCATCTAAAACATTTTATAGAATTGTCAAGGACTTGATTTCAAAACCAGCTGCCAGGACACATACAGTTACTAAATTTTTTTTCTGGCAGCTGTTCTGTTTTAAGTCTGTTTTTACATTTTTTAGATGATTTTTTAGTGTTTTTAGCAGTAGCCCTAATAGGTGCATAATTGGGGAAGTAAATCCTCTCTTCTGGTATTTTAGCATCCAAATAATAGGTACCAAAAGTGTTCAAAATGGTATTTTAGACAAATCATGCTTGATTGATAACTTCCCCTTATTTGGGAATATAAATGTGTTCTATTAACTTAATTGGGTGAATTTGTAAAGTATTCCTAGATACGTATACAAGAAAGGGTAGTTAGAACACAGAGCTTTGATTTCGGTGTAGTTGAAGGAGTAATGGGTAGATTTCCTAGGTATGTATGAATTCAGGGTGCCGTGTGCATTTTGAACCAATCTGCTGATACAGAGGTGGTGCTGAAATCTACTACCTAGGCATTTTGTAGCTGTATAGCATTAGGTCATTAAAACCTTCATGTAAGGAGAGTTTCCCTGGCAGAATTTGATAGGTTGACTGCTAAATTCATTTAAGTCTACTGGATATGCAATACACAGACATTATTTGTCTTTTTTTGGGTGCAGGAAACGATGAGAACTGGGTTTAAAAGAAGAGAGCAATTAACTGTACTGAAAAGAGAAGATAGGGGACTGGTGTTTTCTGTTTAAACTTCTCTTCCTGGTAAGGTTTCTTCCAGGAAGAAAGCTTGACATTTTGAGACAGCAGTTTCTTACTTCGTGATGCCAGAATGGATTTAATTGATGCCAGATCCGAGTGTAGTTGTAGCAGGGTGTTTCTAATGGGGTTTTCCCTCTTTGTCTTTTAAAGTATGAGTGGCATTTGACCAATTTCCAATGCCCTTGGTGTTTTAAAGAAAACCACTAAAAAAGAAAAACTCTTAATAATTTGATTATTCTCTTTTGCTTCTTAAATGCTTTTGAAGAATACTCCTACCTCATTAGCCAGTCAAGTTGCTGTGGTGATGTACCTATTTCTACATAGGAGAAAAGACTTAGGAAAAAAAGTATGTTCATCCTGGCTTGGCTATTGAGGGGAAAAGAGAAAGAATTGGGTGTTACTTAGGTGTTCCTGACACTTAAAAGTCAGAAGAGCACTATAAAAGTTTGAAAATTTAAAAAAGCACTGGCTGATATTTTGGTGTCTCCTGAAATTCTTTGCTATTTACTTTTTATGGAAATTAATCCAGTGAAAAACTTGAAAGTTTTTTTTTCTTTTTTTAAGCGGTATTTTCCAGATAAAGACTAGGGGTAAACATTCACATAGTCACAAATATGTAATTTTGTAATTGTGGAATAACCTGTATGCTTTGTTTGGTACATCTTCCATGGAGAGTCAATGAATACAATACTCCATCTGTGAATATTTTAAATGTTGAAATAAAAATAAGAAATGTGCCCTATGTGTCATCCCAGTTTCACAGACCTAAAGATGAATGGCTTAGTTATTTGTTGAATGGATTTTGTTAACAAATAGAATGCCTTTCTGTGTGAATGCTTCTGGAATGTGAATTCGCCTCAGCGTGTTAAATCTTCTGAGGACCTCTGGGATGGGACGGGATGGGCCAGGCAGGTTGGGGTGGAGTGGGCCTGTTTTTCCCATCTCTCTGATCCAGATGGGAAAATGCAAATACTGAGGTGTACACAGCCCTTCTCTCTCTCTCTCTCTCTCTCTCTCTCTCTCTCTCTCTCTCTCTCTCTTTCTCTCTCTCTTTTTTAAAGTTTATTTATTTTGAGAAAGTGCACAAATGGTGGGGAGGGTGAGAGAGGAGAGAGAAAATCCCAAGTAGGCTCCAGGCTGTCCACACAGAGCCCAATGTGGGGATCTCATGAACTGTGAGATCAAGACCTGAGCCAAAATCAAGGGTCGGACCCAGGTGCTCCTCCCCGCCTTTTTTGTAACTTTATGAATGTTTTGCAGTCTAATTATTCCTTGGTATACTTAACTGTATTGCCTACTGGACTCCTTTGAGTACTTTAAACTTATACTTTTGTTTAGAAAGCATCTCCCCCCCCCCCCTTTTTAAAAAAAATATTTATTTTTGAGAGAGCAGGGGAAGGGCAGGGAGAGAGAGGGAGACAGAGGATCTGAAGTGGGCTCCTCGCTGATAGCAGCGAGCCCAATATGGGGCACAAACTCAAGAATGGCAAGATCATGATCTGAGCCAAAGTCAGATGCTTAACTGACTGAGCTAACCCGGTGCCCCTCTTTTTTCCTTCTTGATTAGTGCTTTTGCTTTGTTTTGTATTGAGATCTCATTGTGTAGATTTCTGTCGAGGGGAACTTAAACAGTGATAGGAAGATCATGGAAGACTACTCATGACTCTTCTTGCTCTGCCTAATTGACTGTAAATTTGCTCTTTAGTAAAACATACTGACTCCATCCAGTCAAGGAGGAATCAGTAGTACTTGGAATTTATGCAGTTAATCACTGACTGCAGTTTTGTAGCATGGCTCAAAGGGGAGTTAAGGGATTAAAAAATGGGTTTAAGGGGCACCTGGGTGGCTCAGTTGATTGAGCGTCTGACTCCTGATTTTGGCTCAGGTTGTGATTCCAGGGTTCTGGGATCAAGCCCCACCTCAGGCTCCACACTAAGTGTGGAGTCTGCTTGAGATTCTCTCTTCCTCTGTCCCTCTCCCCAGCTCACATGCTCTCTCTCAAAAAAAATCATATGGAATTATTTACTGTGTAACAGTTCATCCAAGACAGCCCATCTTAGTAGAAGATCTCGCTACACAGGACTTTTCTCCAACTCTCTTTACCTAAGTCGTTTACAGAGTTCAGACTGTCCCAGACCTGGTTTTACAGCCATTTCAGCCCTAGATTAACAATGGCCTGTTGTTTCTAAGTAAAGGGATACACAACTCTTTCTCATTTCACTCTTGGGCTCTTGATTGAATTTAAATGGTTTATCTTTTTGGGTGACTTCTTTTAGCTTGGAAAGGATTTTAGGCCACTTCCTTTCTTTCACTCTACCAGGAAAAACACTTGTTCTGAATCTCAGTTGGATGCTATATCTATACCAGGGTAACAAAAACACTGTGTGCAAAGTGCTTCTCCTACCACCCATGCTAGAATTTCACTAGAATTGTGCATGTAGTCGCTCATGTGTCTTGGAAAGCGATGTGAAGTTCCAGTTGGGCCCTCTTCTAAATAAGACCGAGTCTTCTAATAGCTCCTACTCTAGCTCCCTCTCGCCGCCCTCCCCAAATACATAGTTGTTGGAAGAACGGCACATACATTATGTATTCTGTGTGCCATTTAGCCCTTTGCCTAGAGGCCCATTCAGATTCTGCTGATTGTTGGAATAAGGTCTTCATAGAGAAAGCTTCCAACCCATTTCATAGTTGTGTCTTTAGTCTTCATTCTGACATGGCTCTTGAGGTTTTCCTTGACTTACAACCTTGACGTTTCTGCAGATGTGATTTGTAGGTCACTGGTGGTGTTGATGGTGTTGACCAGGGCAGGGAAGACTGAGGCTGGGTGAATGGGGAGTGGAGACTCAGCAGCTTGGCTGTGAAGGGTAAGGAGAAATGAGAGGGTGGCTGTGGAAGGGTGTGGGGTCAAGGGAAGGCTGTGTGTGACTGAAACAGTGTGACATCTAGGTATGGCTGTGTTCAGTGCATGTTTAAGTTGACCTTTGTGGTTCTGGTGACTTCTTCTAAGTGCTTTCCTGAACCATGAATCCTTTCAATAATTTTAAAGAAAAAAATGTATGTACTCTACTCCATTTTGCTATGAATATGATTGTTTTGGTTCTTTTTTTTTTTTTTAAACGTTTGTTTTTTGAGAGACAGAGACAGAGCATGAGTAGGGGAGGGGCAGAGAGAGAGGCAGCCAATGCAGGCTCTAGGCTCCGAAGTGACAGCACAGAGCCTGACATGGGGCTCAAACTCAGACCATGAGATCTTGACCTGAGCCGAAGTTGGATACTTAACCGACTGAGCCACCCAGGCGCCCCTGGTTCTCACTTTTCACTCCTCCAGCTCAGCTGCTCAAATTTGGAGCATGAACTTGTCCAGCAGTGCGTGCGGGCCACTGCGGTCATGCTCGGTGCATGGGCCTGTCACGGGCCTCCCTCATTTATTGTTTTTGAGGCATGAGTTCTCTTTCCTCTCTTCACCACCATTGGCCTTGGAAGATAATAAAGGAGAAAGTACATTTTCATTTCTTCATGCTTGAGTGATACAAAATGGTGAAAGGGTGGGAAGGTTTATAGTAGAAATCTGAAGATTTTGAGGAATTTGAGGGTTTCAGCCTGGATCCAGGGTCAAAAATCCTTCCTGGTGGTCAGGTTTGAAGACCAACCCTTTATATTATTAATTGGGAAGTAATTTCAGAAGCTTTATTTTCCTTAAAATTCTTTGCTTGGAAACCAAGGTCTTTTGGTATCCAAGCACTCATAAATCTGTTTTTGATATAAGACTTGTTTTTTTCTGAATATGGGGGAAAATGCTTCTTGCTCACTCTAGAGTCATTAACTAGTAGGCAGAGAAAGCTTTCAGAAACAATTGAGAACATTTTCAATGCATTAGAGTCCTGGAACAGTGGTTCTTAAATTTTTAAATAGCAAGGAAACTTACTCACTGTGAAGAGATGTCAGAAGCAGTGCCCTCGGTGAGCCTCTTCCGTTAGAAAGCCGCCTCCCTCAGGCTGGTGTCTGAGGACTCTGAAAGAGATTTAAAAAATGCATTGAAGTCTGGGTTTGTAACCTTTCCGACCCTTGCAGTCTCCAGGGGGAGAAAAGAAACTAGAGTACTTACAATTCTTTCCTGGAAGAATTGAAGTAATGAAAAGAATTTGGGTTAGACTCCTATTTAGAAATATTTTATCTCAAGAAAGAAACACTGAGTTTACCTCCTAAGTTTATGTAAAACATCCCTTACAGTAAACTGTCCAGTGTAAAGATTAGTAACAACAACCACCCATTGAGTGCCATGGTGGAGAAGTGTGGTTAGTGGCGGGTATTTTATTTATTTTCGCATTTAATAGTCTCTGTTCCATGAGAAGGTACTCTTGTTCCTTACTGTACAAGCGGAAGTTGAGGTTTCCAGAGAATAGTTGATTTGGTCAAAGCGACACAGTAAGTGGCAGAAGCAGAATTTGAATCCACATCTGGCTAACTCCTGAGACTAATTTACCTATGTTCCTGTGGTATAGACCATGGACAATGGCAGAATTCTTTTCTTGGTTCATTGATTTTGCAGTGAACTCTGTCACAGTAACTATCGCCCTGATTTTCACCAGCATCATAAACTTGGATTAGTGTCTGACCCAGTGAATCTTGCTCATTTTCTTAAAACCACATTCCCAGCAGCAGCAGCAGCAGGAAGGGCAGTTGTCCACACTTGCACCCCAGCACACAGTCACATGCTAGGATTAGGTCGACTTTGCTGCACCCTTTAATCAAGGCTGAACTCCCAAAAAAGTCTGTGTTGGTTTGCACTGGTTAGGTTTTGCCACTGGCCAGAACTCCTAAAATAGAAGTAAGTGGAATTCTTTTTTTTTTTTTTTTTTTTTACAGTTTATTTATTTTGATGGGGGTAGAGGTAGAGAGAGGGAGGGAAAGAGAATCCCAAGCAGGCCCCTTGCTGAAAGCACAACGCAGGGCTCAATCTCATGAATTGTAGAATCATGACCTGATTCTACAAAGTCAAGAGTCAGACACTTAACCCACTGAGCCACCCAGTCTTTTTTTTTTTTTTTTTAAGATTTTATTTTTAAATGTTCATTTTTGAGAGGGAGAGAGAGAGCATGTGCATGGGGGAGGGATAGAGAGAGGGGGACAGAAGATCTGAAGTGGGCTCTGGGCTGACAGTAGCAGGCCTGATGAGGGTCTCGAACTCATGAACCTTGAGATCATGACCTGAGCCAAAGTTGGATGCTCAACTGACTGAGCCATCCAGGTGCCCCTTAAGATTTTATTTTTAAGTATCTCTATACCTAACGTGGGGCTTGAACTCACAATCCCGAGATCAAGAGTTGCACGCTCCATCAACTGAGCCAGCGGGGGGCCCTGTGTTGAATTATTCTTGAGTAATACGGACTACAATTTCCTTTTGGCCTGGTCTCTACTGCTTCCAGGCACCCTGGGCCTTGCGATAGTATAGGAAACACTTAGTAACGACAGTACTGGGGGAAAGAAGGGGATTGTATGAGATTTGGCCTTACTCTTCCCTCCACCCAGTGTTTCAGTGGGCCTAGAGAAATTGGACCTGGAGGCTCTCTAGCCCACCGTAGGTGGGGTGTCTTCTGGTGCTCCGAGATCCACTCCGTACTCCGGCCCTGCAGGCTGGCCCGGGTGGACACAGAAACAGCGTTCCCTGCTCTCCAGCTCCTGGCTGGGTTTGGCCAGCACAGAGCCTCACTGGGAGACTGGAGAGAGGGAGAACAGAGGTCAGATAACTATTCCTCGGCTGCCCTCCTCCCTCCCAGGTCACCGTGGGCCGGCGGTGTCCCTCAACCAAAGGTGACGTCTCAAGGGGACGTTTACCTAATTCTTTTGATTTCCGGTAGTTACCCCTTATCTTGTTCCTTTGGGCCTAATGTGTTAACTCTCCCTGTGGTTTTCTGATATTTGACTCATATTTGTAAATGGTCTCTCTTAAATCCTCCTCATGTGATGAGTGTGCCACCTGCTTCCTGTTGGCACTGTGCTACAGGAATAGGTACCGGAAATGGCCCCAGGAAATACCTTCTAAATTGTTGAGGAGGCACATCTATCTGGAGAGGACAGAGGGAATGTCAGTGTGGCGGCAATGAGACATGAGTAAATCGTGGTATATGGGGAGGCCACGACTGCTGAGTCAGTGTGGTAGTAGGAGGGCAGTATACCGTTGGAGGGCAAGACTGCCATAGACCAAAGGGCTGTGACACTTCATCATTAGGGCAAGTGGGACTATAAAGATCTTGCAGACCCCTTACTTACGACAGTCCCGAGAAGGTACATAGGGAAAGAAAAAGTAGAACAAAGACGCTTCGAGTGCTCCAGAGGCTCCATGGCAGTTGCGAGGGGCCTCATCTGGGGTCACAGGGCAGTTGCGGGATGAGCCCAGGATTGGTTGTAAGGGCTCCACGGTTGTGGCACCCATTAGATGCTCAGTCTTGCTAGATCTCTTCAGGGTGCTTCCTGGTTGGGAAAGGAGATGGCATTTGAGCCTCCAAATTTCCCTGGACCTACTCCAGAAGCAGCCACACCACCCCCTACTGCCCCAGCTCCACGACCAGAGCAAGATCCTGTTGTGGCCCTGTTAGAGCTGCAGGGCCTACTCCAGGAGGAGAGCCCATAGACCAACGAAGGAATTTTAAGACTTCTCTAATCTAGTGAAGGGGCTTAGCATTTGTGGGAGGAGCTCCTAAGCATGTTAGACCAAAGGGGTCCTAGATGGGAGTGGGTTCTCTGCCTCTCACATCCAGTAACTGCTAGAAGAGTGTTTGTGTTCCATCCCAGTGACCTCGGACTTGATCCACCCGCAAACACATTTTTATTTTGGGAATTTTCAAACCTATAGTAAAGCTGAAGGAATAGTAAAAAGAACATCCTTTTATCCTTCACCTATTATTTTGTAACATTCTCTCTTTTTTTGCTGAACTCTTTGAAAGTAAATTGCAGATACATATGTAAATATGTTTGGATACAAACATATACATAATATACAAATCTTTTTGGGTGGACTGCCTGAAGTGAACTGTATATATCATATTATTTCAGCACTTCAGTATGCATTTCTTAGGAATAAAGGCAAGCTAAACACAAATAATGGTTTTAAAAGAAAAACAGCCATGTTTTCCAAAGCAGAAAATGAGAAGAATCCCATTATTTTACCTGTTACCGCTCTCTTTAAGACAAGATAGCTGGATTCTCCTTCCTGCCTCTGCAGATAATTTGTGATATGTTGTTTGGGCGGAAGTATGAGAAGCAAGTTTAGCCTCACAGAAACGTGTAGTTGGAAAAAAGAGGAGTATTTTAATAGCTTCTCAGATACCGTAGATAATCTTTGATGACCATCCCAAAACATGGCAAGTGGTAGTTTCTTAAGGGTTAGTTGCACCATTGGCAACAACTCCAGCCAGTTGTTTTCCTTGAAGTGAGAGGCTCAGGTTCTTCATATTTGAGAAATGCCTGCCGGACCCACGAGTCTGGATAATCCTGTTCGGCAGTCATTCTTGCAAGTGAAAATGGTGCTCCATGGACGAAAGCATGGGTTTTAGTTCATAATCCAAACGGTCATGTTTATGCTTTTCCTTGAGACAGCTATTGAACTTCAACATGTGTCTCCTAAGAATAAAAACATTCTTCTACCTAGCTTCTCTATTATCACAACTTAGAAAAATTCACCGGTTTTACCTAATGTTCAGTTTATATTTAATTTTCTCCAATTGTTCCCCAAAACGTTGTTTGTTTCTTTCCCTGATACAGTGTCTGGTCAAGGTTTGTGCCCTTGAATTATCGGTCTCTTTTAATCTAGAATAATTACATACTGTTTCTGTTTTCCATAACACTGACTTTTTAAAAAGAGTCCAACCTGGGGTGTCTGGATGGCTCAGTCGGTTAAGCGTCTGACTTCGGCTCAGGTCATGATTTCGTGGATCGTGGGTTCGAGCCCCTCTTCGGGCTCTGGGCTGACAGCTCAGAGCCTGGACCCTGCTTCGGATTCTGTGTCTCCCTTTCTGTCCCTACCCCTTCCCTGCTTGTGCTTTCCCTCTTTCTCAAAAATAAATAAACGTTAAAAAAATTTTTAAAGAGTCTTGTAGCATGTCCCACGTTCTGGACTTGTTACTTCCTCATGGCTTAATTCAGGTGAAATGTCTTTTGCAAGAATACTACCTACGTGAGGTTCTGTACTTATTACAACACACCCTAAGGCCCATCAGGCTGGGTTGCTTCACTCAAATCACTAGGTTAGTTAAGGTAATTGTCAGATCTTTCATTTTAAAGATACCTTCCCCAACCCTTTTAATTCCTTGAAAACCATGTAGGTTTGGGGGACTTAGTGTGGAAGGGAAGAATGGTTCCAGTGAATTGGTGGGAGACTGCCCTTGGCCATCCTGGACATATCATGATTGAACCAGTGGACTGTCACTGGAAACTGGGCTGTGGAGAGCTATGGAAACCAGGAAAGTTAGTGGTAACCATTTATACCCCCTTGACCAGCTGTCCTGGTGAGTGACAAACTGCAACAACCCGTAAAGAAAATAGTGCCAATGTCTCAGACACTATAGCAATGTAGAGTTTGAACCCTGGTGCAGCCACAATGCTGGGAGGGCTTAAGGGGCAGGCACATGGAGTACAGTGGGAGGAGGTAGGTACAATGGACCAACAGAAGTCAGTATTGAACAGTGTTTTATGTAACTTAGTTTTCTTTTCTTTTTTTTTAATTTAAATTCAAGTTAGTTAATATATAGTGTAGTGTTGGTTTTAGGAGTAGAATTTAGTGATTCATCACTTACATATAACACCCAGTGCTCATACCAACAAGTGCCCTCCTTAGTACCCATCACTCACGTAGCCTACCCCCTCCCACCTCCTCTCCAGCAACTCTCAGTTTGTTCTCTATAGTTAAGAGTCTGTTACGGTTCGCCTCCCTCTCTATTTGTATCTTATTTTCCTTCCTTTCCTATGTTCATCTGTTTTGTTTCTTAATTCCACATATGAGTGAAATCATATATTTGTCTTTCTCTGACTTAGTTCGTTTAGCATAATACCAGGTCCCTCCACATTGTTGCAAATGGCAAGATTTCATTCTTTTTAATGGCTGAATAATATTCCATCGTGTATACACATCACATCTTTATTCATCAGTCAGTGGACATTTGGGCTGTCTTCATAGTGTGGTGATTGTTGATATGTCGCTGCTATAAACATTCGTAATTTAGTTGTTTCTTGTCTCCCTTTCCATTTAAAAAAATTTTTTTAAATATTTACTTTTGATAGCGAGAGAAAGAGACAGAGTGCAAGCTGGGGAGGGTCAGAGAGAGAGGGAGACAGGATCTGAAGCTGGCTCTAGGCTCTGGGCTGTCAGCCCAGAGACTGACGAGGGGCTCGAACTCACGAATGGCAAGATCATGACCTGAGCCAAAGTCGGATGCTTAACCAACTGAGCCACCCAGGCGCCTCTCTTTCTTTCTTTTTTAGTTTTAAGCTTTTATTTAAATTCCAGTTAGTTAGCATACAGTATAATATTAGTTTCAGGACTTTTCTCTGAAAGAAGTTAATAGGGATAACACCAATATTGGCTAAAGTTTTAGGTTTAGTTGGGAGTATGAGGAAAATCAATATCAACTTGCAATGACATGGTAGTTGATAGAACTTCATGCCTACCCTGTGATGGGGGCTTAATCTTCCCACCCAGATGAAGGACCAGAGAGGATGATAAAGGCGAAAAGTCTTGAGTGGTTCTGTGTATGTGTGTGCATGTGCACACACACACACGTACTATATATATATTCCATCAATTCCTCCAGATCCATTGTACCTTGGTCTGTGTCCTGGGAGGCTATATGTGTGGATCACAACAGGTCATCCTGTCTAGTTTCTGGTTGGGCTTAGTCCATCATGAAAAGGAGAGGGAGGTGGAATGGTTCACTTCAGGCTGGCTGTGTTTCTCATCACTGCTCCTCTCAAGGTGACTTTTTTTTTTTTAAATGAAAAACATTTTTTTGTTGTTGTTGTTTATTTTTGAGAGAGAGAGACAGAGAGAGACAGAACATGAGCAGGGGAGGGGCAGAGAGAGGGAGACACAGAATCCGAAGCAGGCTCGAGGCTCTGAGCTGTCAGCACAGATCTCAATGTGGGTCTCGAACCCATGAACTGTGAGATCATGACCTGAGCCAGAAGCTCAACCTACTGAGCTCCCTAAGCACCCCTCTCAAGGTGACTTCTCTGTGAGTTTCTTCTTTTGGATTCCAGTAACTGCTCTTTCCCCTCACATTTTGGCTATGGATGGTAACAGTTCCCTCCATTGTTACCAGTTATAGTGTGGTGACCTTGCTGTCTTCCCCACTGGCTCAAGTCGTTTTACAGGGAAGGAATGTATTGAAAGCTAAGGGACTTGGCAATTTATAAAAGCGTTGGTGGGGCGCCTGGGTGGCTCAGTCAGTTGAGCGACCAACTTCGGCTCAGGTCATGATCTCACGGTTTGTGAGTTCGAGCCCTGCGTCAGGCTCTGTGCTGACAGCTCAGAGCCTGGAGCCTGCTTCTGATTCTGTGTCTCCCTCTCTCTCTGTCCCTCCCCCACTCATGCTTTGTCTCTCTCTGTCTCAGAAATAAACATTAAAAAAAAAAAAAAAAGTTGGTGATAGGTTGTTGTTATTACCCTTCCAGTGTGGCTGGAGAAATGGGTTGCTTTGGTGAACTTTGGCGTAGGTCATGGGGTATGGCCGGGCTCATCAGGGTTGGATTTCCATACGTGTGAATGGAAAGCTTTGCATATTTCATTTGTGTTTTTAATAGAATCCAGCACATCTTTTAAATATAGGAATATTCTGTTGTGAGTGGCTCTTGAGGGAACAGCAGGTGTCATGGGCCATCTATTAATGTGGAGAGGTTGTCTTTCTGTTGGCTCTGGGTCTCACATTTGCAAGAGCTATGTGCAAGGCATCTGGCCTCGTGAGTCTGTTCTATGGACTGACTTCAGCCAGTTATTTTTTAGAATTCTCTCCCGCTCTTCCACTGCCCTGCTGATTCTGGGTGCTATGCACAGTGAAAAGGCTTTATAGACTTCCTTTGTAATTTGACCTGGAAGTAATTGGCTCCCCTTGTTACTATTGGACAAAGAAATCTCAAATGGAATCTTCTTGATAACAGTTGTTCTAACTAACAGCTTTGGTGTATAGATATGCTTCACTTCATGCAGGAAGCTATCAGCAACAATTAACAAAATGTATTTATACGAAAATACGTATTTTCATTTGTATCAGCCAATCTCAACTTTTACAAATGTCCCATACAAAGGAGAAGGAGACTAACTTGCCTTCTCTGTGAGCTTGACAAGTGGGAAAGGTCTGACAATTCTGCCAGACTACACTGGAAAAGTTGGTAGCATACAAAGTGCCTATTCTCAATTGGAGCTGCCATTCCGGAGGTCGCACAAGCAGTGAGAAGATCCTTGGATGCCATCTAGTGGCCATTTAGGGACTGTCGGGGACAGGAGTGCTGCCCAAATTATCTGCTCAAATGGTTGTCATTTCCAATTGATTGTGGACCAATACTTTTGTAAAATACAACAAAAAATTATCGCAAAAGTTATATAAAAATACACACAAAATACAAGTCACAATTTTTAATTATTAGATTCAACAAAACAAAATTTTAATAAATATCAGAACAAAAAGAAAATTAAAACTACACATTGTTCATTGCAAATGTAAACAAAACTAAACAAGATGTTAGGGTGAAAAAGCTATCTTCCCATGTTAAATGCCTAAACGCAGTTTTTTTTTAAGTATTTTTTTAATGTTTTTTTTTTTTTTTTTTTTGAGAAAGAGTATGAGCGTGGGAGGGGCAGGGAGAGAGGGAGACACAGAATCTGAAGCAGGCTTCAGGCTCTGAGCTGTCAGCACAGAGCCCATTGTGGGGCTCGAACTCATGAACCATGAGATCATGAGCTGAAGTCAGATGCTTAACTGACTGAGCCACCCAGGCGCCCCATAAATGCAGTTTTGAACAAATGCCATAGTATTTAAATTTTGTACCAAATATTTGATACAGTTATGTATCAATATTTAAGTTTTATATCAAATATTTGGTATAAAGATGTACCAATATTTGCTGTGTACAAAAATTTTTAATGTGGTAAATGAACTTGTTTTCTTACTTGTTTCTGAAATAATTTCAGACTTCAAAAAGTAACAAAAACAGCCCAGAGGATTGCTATAAGCACTCACTTGCATTCTTACTTGTTATTATCTTATATAACCACAGTAAGATTGTCACAATTGGGAAGTGAACATCAACACAATACGTAGTCTTACGGACGTTAGAATTTCACCTTGTCCCACCAATGTCCTTACTTTTAGTCCTGGTTCCAGTTCAGGATCACAAACTGCATTTTCTCATCATGTCTTCTTTGTTTCCTCTAACTTGAAGCACTTACTCAATCCTTCTTGACCTTGATACTCTGGAAACATACTGGCCAGTTATTTCGTAGGATGTCTCTCAATTTGGGTTTTCTGACGTGCGCTGCTGATTACACTCAGGCTCTGCATTTTTGACAAGGATGTAGCCTTTTTAGTACATCTTATCAGGGGGTACACGATGGTTATTTGTCCCATTACTGGTGACAACTTTGACAGTTTGGTTAAGGGGATATCTGTTAGATGTCTCCCGTGGAGTTTCCCAAGGGGGAGGACAAATAATGTGGGTCTGATGAGGAGCCCACTTTAAGGAGCAAGGAGGACCTCTCCTCTGCCTCTGCCTCTGAGCCACCAGGCGAGTGAGGGAAGCCCCAGTATCAGTGAAGAGGGCTGCAGGGCAGGGTCCTCAGAGGGTGCCACGTTTCTGCTAAAATGGGCATGTGGGGAACATTCTGAGAGGCTGGAAATGCTAAAGGATTTGCTGCTGATGGAAGCTGATTCCAGAAGTCACAGGGAAGGAAGGGAGATTGGGTGAGAGGAGGGAAGTGCAGAGCCACCTGGCGGGAAGAGGCCGTGAGGACAGGAGGCCTGGGGGCTTGGCCTGTGGCTGGTGGCCAAGGTGAAAAGGCTTGTGGGGCTGGGTGGGCTTAGGGTCATGGCCAAGTGACCTGAGAGCCCATTGGAAATGTGGAATTCGGGCCCAACTTCAGACACTGCGAAGCAGAATCTACAGTTTTCACAAGATGTCCCAGTGGTTTGTAAACATCTCCAAGTTCAGAGAGCACTGTCTCAGAGAAAGGGGAGCAAACACTTTCATCCGCATCCGTGTCACTGGGATTGCTAATGTCAACAGCCTGCACCCCCTCCCGCGAGTCCAGCACTGGGGTGGCAAGCCACCTGCCGTCCCTGGCCCACAGCAGTGGCCCCTTTCCGACTGTCGTTCATGGCAGCTCCACCTGGAATCTGTTTCTTTAGCCCTCGCGGTGATTCTGAGATTCATACCCACAAACAGACCTCTTTCTACCTAAACCAGCTGGGCTAGGTTCTGTGGCCTGCCACTAGAAGCTTGACCAGTCTACCTCTTCTCTCAAAGTGGGTGCAACCAAGCGGTGCTCCATGGTGAGGTGAAAGAGGAGGCCACCTGCAGTGTGTCCAGCTTCATGAGTTTTCTCCTAATGGGACCACAGACCAGGAGAATTGAAAGATGGGATCCAGGCAATTCGGACCGGAGACTATGAGACTACACCCATGAGCTGACTTCACTACTGTCATGGGCTGAATGTTTGTGTCCCCCCCAATATCCAGATGTTGAAGCCCTAACCCCCAGCTGACTGTATGTGAAGATGGGACCTCTAAGGAAGTAAGTAAGGTTAAATGAGGTCATCAGGATGGGACCCAGATCCAATAGGATTAGTGTCCTTATAAGAGGCACCAGAGCTTCCTCTCACGATCTCTCTCTCTCTCCCTGTCTCTCTCTCACACAGAGAAGAGGTTATATGAGCATACAGAGAGATATACAAGCAAAGAGAAGAAGTCTAGAAATGAAACCTACTTACTAACACCTTGATCTTGGGCTTTCCAGCCTCCGGGACTATGTCTGTTGCTTAAGCCATCCGGTCTAATACAACTCGGAGCTAATACAACTACTATAGCTGTCCCCACAAATGACTTTCTGAAGGATCAGTACTATTTAGGCTGCACAATGAGGTCTTTTTTATAGTGAGTGAATAAGGAATGGTATGATTTCATATTATATTATTTTCAGTAGGTAAAGATTTTGCTACAGAATCGATACACATACACCAAGAATGTATATATGTGTATCATATATAGTATAAATATAAAAAATATTTATATATAATATGGCATTTATAAATATATACATTTATTTTAATGTTAATAGAAGGGCACAAAACTTTGGGTGAAAATGTCAGGAGGGGCAGGGTGGGGGGAGGAGTGTGTCCTGTTCAGCAGGGACAGATGTGCCTTCTCCCTACAGGGCAGTCATTGCTCTGACTTCTCACAGTAGAGTTTGGTTTTGCCTGTGTGGTTTTATAATATATATATACATATATATATATATATAGTAATATATATATATAGTAATATATATATAGTAAAATATATAAATAAATAAATATTTAAATATTTAAAATTAAAATTTATTTAAATATTTAAATTAAATATTTAAATAAAAATTTAAATAAAATAAAATAAAATATATAATGTAAACAGCATTATATAGTATGCATCCTCTCACATCACACATCTTTCCCTCAGCATTTGGCTTGTGAGATTCATTCATGTTGGGATGCATGGTTACAGATTTCTCACTTCCATTGTGTTGCTCTTCTGTGTGCCATTTCTCTGCACAGTGTTTATGTTTCACGTGGATGATTCTGTCTAAAACTCTTTCCTTATGTGTACAGTGTGGGCAAATCTTCCTTGACGGTTGCCCATGTTGTTGAGGACCTTTTTATCTTGCTTCCTTTGAATGACAGTTTAATGGCTGGGTATTCTTTTCCCTTTCCCTTTTTCTGTACGCCAACAATATGTGTTCCTTGTGGAGGGCAGAGTGTGGAGGGCAAGGTCGGCTCTTTTGGGACCAAGTGCAGCCATTAGTTGGAATCCTGGTCTTTCATTCTCTTCTGAGCCATTAAAATGTTCTGTCCAGGCTCATTTCACACAGCCATTGGTGTGTCCCACCCCGGTGGGCATAAGCCCGGTCCCCTGACTCAACCTATTGCCCTGGACAAGCTATAGCTACACTTTCTGCTTCTGTTTTTAACCTCAATGGATGGATGCAGGGGAAATAAGTATACAACGTGAAGTAAATAAAATAGTGGAAACTCATCTAGACAAAGATTTAAGATGTTCGTTATTTTGCCAGAAGGTGGTAGCAAAGTTACAATCAGACCTTGGGTAAAAAATTTCAATACTCAGTGAAAAGCAAGCCAAGACAAATGAACACAAAAAACGGGAACAAACTAGGAAAATGAGAAAGTGGCACCTGCTTATTTAATATGTAATTTTTATCTTATAATCCTGCTACCGGAGTTAGGTATTATTAGAAGAAAAAAGTCTACAAAATAAACACAATTCTTACCTCTTAAGTGTGAAGAAATAAATGATTATGAAAAATTCTTTAAGAGTCAAAAGTCTCTATCCAACTAAATTCCTACCCTCTCCCTAGTATTTGCTACTGAATTAAGAGACTGGAAATGAAAACGGTAAACTAATAAAGTTCACAACATGCTATGAATTTTCACAATGGTATCCCATTTGGTGTCAAGTTACATTATTCCATACATTCTCCAACAGGGAAATGTTGGGAAAGAGACTAAGATCTGATGGTTAAAATGTTCTCTATTGAGATTCTCATGATTAGTTTATGAAAATTGAAGTAAACAATGATGAGAAGAACCAAACACTTTCCTTGCTTTTTT
The DNA here is from genome assembly GCF_018350175.1 of Felis catus. Taxonomy (NCBI): domain Eukaryota; kingdom Metazoa; phylum Chordata; class Mammalia; order Carnivora; family Felidae; genus Felis; species Felis catus. The sequence goes on along the minus strand of NC_058368.1, from coordinate 213,041,409 downwards.
TCTACCCTGTTCAAGTTATTTTCAACATTTCTTCATTTTCTTTCCATTGTTGCCTACCTAGTGAATCTTCCAGTTCGCTTGTTCATTCATTCATTCATTCATTCATTCACTCATTCACTCCTTCACTCATTCTTTATTCTTCACTGAGTCTACCATATGCCAGGCATTGTTGTAGATGCTACAGAAATTATGGTGACCGAGAAAAATAAGGACTCTGCGTTGATTATAGTTGTGCTAGTGTCTTACTAGTTTTTAACAGACTGAAAGAGAAAATTTTAAGTCTTTAAGATTTTCAGAGGCTAACCCTGTTACCTAAAACCTTATATGACATGAACTTTTCCCCTCAGGTGTGGAGATGCTTTAATTATCTGGGGTTCTGAGAAAAAAAGAGCCCAAGGTGTTAAGATTCTGTAATTTTATTTCCACCAAACAAAATTCCAGACTCTTCTGGCAATTTCCAACGTCTCACAAGTCTCAGACTCAGAAAAGAAGTTATAATCCATGGTGCACTTCTGAGCCATGCATATGGCAAGGTTTCCTTAACATATGAGGATGTGGGCCGTGACCAGAGCCAAGAATTAAAGGGTGCTTCTCTGCATCTGTGAACTTCTTACATGTGAATTCTCAACTCGGAAACTGGAAATGTTTTCAGGGAAGGATGAAAACCTCTGAAACCCAAACTCAAGTTTCTGCATGTGCTCTGCCCCAGAGTTGCAGGGGCTCCCTGGCATCTGCGATGGGGACACTTGACCTGCAGGGACTTAGGGCGAAGTATGAGTGCTCACTGGTTAGTGCACAAGTCACGTGTTGACCTCAGTGCATCATGTGGGCCAAACCTGCCTTTCAAAATACTAGCGTGTACTAGAATGCCTTGTAATCCATCCAGATAGCTTCAGTGGTGTTTACTTTCAGAAATGGCTCCATGTTTTGCAAGAAGATGATCCTTGTTTGCTTGGATCCTTGTTTGATTGTCTTCCTTATAATGTCCTCACCGTGGTATTAACATAGATGTTGGAGTCAGGCGATGTGGATTACAGTCTTAGATCTGGAAAGATTTGTTAGCATTTGGACCTTTATTAAGTTGCTTAATTTTTCAGAGCCTCAATTTTCTCATCTGTGAAAGGGGATAATATTAGCAATAGTATTGTTGGAGTGAAATGAATATTTTATCATATATGGGCATGCATAGTAAACACTGCATAAGGGTTTATTCTTGCTTTTCTCCTCTGGGAGTTTAGGACAAGACAAGTGGCTCATCAGACTAGCTCATTGTGTGATGCAACCAGCCGTACTCACACGCGTACCAGCCTTCACAACCCACTCCTCTTAGTCCATGTTGGTTGCAGATTGTCTTATAACTGCCCAGAAGGGTTGGAGAGGAGACTGTCCTATTTTAGGAGCAGAAGGAGGCGGTAGGAAAGAGCTCTGGTTGTAAGCATTTTGCTGGAGCCCAAGGACCACAGCCTTCAGAAGACCGCGGCTGCTCAGGTGGAGGAAAAGTAGGCCTGCCTTTGTCGTTTTTCCTCTCTAAGGACCTCTCTCTGCCTAGCGGCTGTCGCCTCTACTGCCATGGCTCCCTGAGGGGTCCCGTCATCCACAGCATCCTAATTAGGCCCTGGACTCTCTTGGGAAAAGCCTTGAGATCAACCTATCGCCCCCCTCTTAGGAATATCATTTGGCCCTTTCTTTCAAGGGTTTAGTGTGTTTTCTAAGCTGCTCCTGAATACATCTGAGTGCAGTTCAGCTCAGTAAGTGAGGAGGGGACACTGCATCATGTACTAATTACCTTCCATGTTTCCTGACAGATGTCCCCTCTGGTCTGGGCGATTTGAAAGCAAGGGGGCCAACAAGTAGCGGAAGAAGGCCCCGAAGATGGGGCACTTTGGTCTGCTTGTTTTACATTCAACATGTGAAGGGCATCTTCGTGACTTTCTGTGTGTTGCTCAGGGGGAGCAGGAGAGACAGGGCAAGGGCTTGGGGGCTTGGGCACACTGGGCCTGCTTGGCTTCTCTGCTCAGAAAGGGGAGCGCTTGTGAGAGAGGCGCTAAGGCAAGAGCACCCAGGATGAAGATGCCAGCTCTGACCCCAAGGAAAGGCATGGAGCCACATTTCTCTGTGAGTGACAGGATCTTTCAGTCTTCTCATCTCTCTTGGTCTAGACCAGCACTGTCCAGTTGAACTTTATGCTATTATTTTAAACAATTATGAAAAATTAAATTAAAGAAAAATTTGAAGTCTGTTTTGTGGCCACATGAGCCACATTTCAGGTGTTCAGTAGCCACACATGGCTAGTGGCTACCATTTTGGGAGCGCAGGTTCTGACCAGCAGCCCTGTGGGGGTGGGATGGGCATTGCTGTTGAGCTGCTGGTTGATGTCCTGATGCAGAGAAGAGACCAGAGACTCAGAGACCCTCAGGAGCCCAGCGGGTAAAGAAAGCGAGAGTGGCGGGTGGGTGAGGGGTGGCAGCGGTGGGCGCCAGGCCAAACTGAAGAGTGTGCGTGTGCCCTGCCCTGACAGCAGCTGTTACTCGGCTCGGGCTAATTGTTGCCGTTTGGGGATGTGGGCCCAGGGGTGCCACATCTTCCTTTTTTCTTTTTGACATGGAAAATAATGATTTTTAAAAATTCAACATTATTCAGGTTAAAAACAAAAAATCCCAAAAGCCAAAACCTAATCACATTGGAGCCTTGACACAGTCCATGAGCCATCAATCTCCAGTTCTACAGATGGATCAAACCCCTGTACCCGAAGCAGCTTCCGTGGAGGCAGCTTCATGTAGAGAGACAACACTGTGGGGCTGTTGGCTGTGGGAGGCCAGAACTCGGCTGTGAGCTTCTAGAAATGGGCAGACTAAAGGAAGGAAATTGTGCCAGGAGTAAAAAGAAAACAAAAAACAAAACACAAGCTGGTTTTTTTTTTTTAAAGTTTATTTATTTGTTTTGAGAGATTGAGAGAGAGAGAGAGAGAGAGAATGTGTGCACAGGGGAGGGGCAGAGAGAGAGGGAAAGAGACAATCCCAAGCAGGCTCTGTGCTGTCAGTGCAGAGCCCCACATGGGACTTGATCTCAGGAACCGAGAGAACATGACCTGAGCTGAAAGAAAGAGTCAGATGCTTAACCGACTGAGCCACCCAGCCCAGGAGCCCCTTTTTATTATTTATTTATTTATTTATTTATTTATATTTTAAAAATTTTAATGTTTACTTGTTATTTCTGAGAGAGAGAGAGCGGAGTAGGAGCAGAGAGAGAGGGAAACAGAAGATCCAAAGCAGACTCTGTGCTAACAGCAGAGAGCCTGATGTGGGGCTCGAACTCACGAACCTCGAGCTCGTGACCTGAGCCGAAGTCTGATGCTTAATCAACTGAGCCACCCAGGTGCCCTGATTTTTTTTAAAGGTCAAAAGTCAGAGAAGCTTCCAATATGTCACAGGCTGGGAGAGAAGAATGCTAGGGGTTGGCATCCAGTGATGAAGGATCTCTAATAAGAGGCTGTGATTCCCCCCAGTGATCATAGTGTTCCCCACATCAGCGTGCTGCGGCTCATTCACAGGCAGGGAGGAGAAAAGTGTTTCTGTGCCTCAGTGCACACAGCTGTTTAATTGCCCCCAAATCTTCATCGTAGGGCTCCAAAGTCATAGTACAGGAAAGCATCTCAAAACAACAATACTAACATTTCAGTAAAAGGAATAGACGGTGGGGTGGGGGGAATATTTATTAGTTATAGAGATGTCAATTAATGAATAATTGTCCTGCTCTGTGATGAATGCTATCCATATTCAATTCAATCAGTTGTTTTAACTTATAAGGGTTAGAGATAGCTTTCAAATTATCAAAAGTAAAGAGTATAATACAGAAAGCGTCTGTTTTACAAATTCAACACTGCAAAAAAATTGCTGTCTCTTAAAGTTCCAGTCTCTTCAACCACCTATTTTACTAGATTGTATTTCCCATGCATTTTGGTTCAGATACTTCAAGAAAAATGGTTTATTTGCATTTCAAATTCCTGGATTATGTCTTAGTTATGACTCAAATGTTCTGCTGATTGTATTAACACTGCTGTTTTATCATGCTCTTCTGACATGATGCCAGGAATGTTGCAAAAACCAGATTGAGAAACCTGAGTCAAACTGAGGCAAACATGAACAAACTTCATCCAAACGGAAGTAGAACTAGCAGTTTTCAAGCAGCTATTTAAAATGGCTGCGTTTGGTGGTGGCTGGGTGGCTCAGTCAGTTGAGTGCCCTGTTCTTGGTTTTGGCTCAGGTCATGATCTTACAGTTTGTGGGTTCGAGTCCTGTGTGGGGCTCTGTGCTGATGATGTGGAACCTGCTTGGTATTGTCTCTCTCCATCTCTCTCTGCTCCTCTCTTACTCTCTCTCTCAAAATAAATAAATAAACTTAAAAAAATGGCTGAGTTTTGTTTTGTTAAATTTCACTGTAGCCAACATTTATTGAGTGACTAATTTTTTTTTAATGTTTCTTTATTTTTTGAGAGAGAGAGAGAGAGACAGAGTGCAAGATGGGGAGGGGCAGAGAGAGAGGGAGACACAGAATCTGAAGCAGGTTCCAGGCTCTGAGCTCTCAGCCCAGAGCTCAACACGGGGCTTGAACTCACGAACTGTGAGATCATGACCTGAGCTGAAGTTGGGTGCTTAACCCACTGAGGCACCCAGGCACCCCTTGAGTGACTATTGTATACCCTCTCTTAAGTGCTCTAGGGTTGGGATATAAGGATAAATTCAACACTTTCATTCTTGCCCTTAGCAAATTTGAAATTCAGAAATGCAGTCATTGAGGGGCACCTGGGTGGCTCAGTAGGTTAAGCATCCAACTCTTGATTTTGGCTCAGGTCATGATCTCACAATTTGTGAGATTGAGCCTGGCCTTGGGCCCTGCACTGAGTGTGGAGCCTGCTTGGGATTCTCTCTCTCCCTCTCTCTCTGCCCCTCTCTCTCTCACAAGCACACACACACTCTCTCTCTCTCTCTCTCAAAATAAATAAATAAACATTAAAAAAAGAAAAAGAAATGCAGTCATTGATATCTTCTTCTGAAATTCAATGGAAGTTGACCAATGACGACTGAAGGCTTAAGGTATTCCAGGCAACATGCTAAGCATTTGAGTCACTACATGATACAAACAGGAATAAGGAACTTACTGAGTAATGTAAAATACCATCAAGGTGTTTACAGATACAAGAATTAAATTCTCTCTCAGGATGTGGATGTTTCTGGAAAAGGAAATGCTATTAAGTGACAAAGAGGTTATTGCCTTCAGATCATGGAGTCATTTTCTCCTTGGAGCCTTGGACCTTGTACTTTACTGAAGCCCTTAACAAGTTTGTTGAGATAACCTCTTTCCCTGGAGGCAAAGTCCTCAGAGAACTTGCAGCCATGAATACAGTATTTTGACAGGCACTTCAGCAAAGGACAAAACTGTTCTGGGAGCTAGGGGCCTTGCCTTCTCTATTTGTCTTCTTAGGCTGCCATGGCCAAATACCATAGACCCGGTGGCTTAAGCAACAGATTTTTTTTGTCCCCACAGTTCTGGAGACTAGAAGTCCAAGGTGAGGTGCTGATGGGGTTGGTTTCTGGTGAATCCTCTCTCTCTGGCTTGTAGACCGCCACCAGTGTGGGCTCACTGGAGACAGATCTCTGGTGTTTCTTCTCCTTCTTGTTCTTCTTGTTCTTAAGTTTATTTATTTATTTTGAGAGAGAAAGAGAAAGAGCAGGGGAGGGGCAGACAGAGAGAGGGAGTGAAGGAGAATCCCAAGCAGGCTCCACACTGTCAGCACAGAGCCCAACACAGGGCTCCAACCCACGAACTGTGAGATCGTGACCTGAGTCAAAATCAAGAGTCGGACTCAACCGACTGAGCCACCCAGGCACCCCTCTTCCTCTTCTTATAATGACACCAGTCCTTCCTATAGGATTAGGGTCCCACCCTTATGACTTCATTTGATTATAATTACCTTTTTAAAGGGACTCTTTCCAAATACAGTCAAAATGGGGTGAGGGTTTTAACATACGAATTTTGGGGGGATAGAAATTAAGCCCATAACAACTTCTTTCGTTTTAGATATCAGATCATTTCATGTAGGAAACAGTAGTGCCTGAAAGTAATGACCCCCACCCCAATTTTATTATAAATAAATAAATAAATAAATAACAACCAGGTCCTTCGAGGTTAACCCTGGAAAGAGAATCTCCCGGAGAGGAGGAATGGCTAGATCCCACAGCCCTGTTTGTCTCCCAAGTTCCACTGACCTGCAGGGGGTATGTCTTATGCACCCCAGCCACCAGCTCCATGCTGGCTGGGGGTAGTGGTGAGAGTAGCCAGCATCATTTCCCTTTTAACAAAACTGGCCTAACCAGGGAAGCATGGCCTTCCCATGCATGACTACAGCACAGCTGAGCCGAGATTACGAGATTATGTCACTTAAGAGAGCTTTCTGAAGAGCTAGGAAGTGACAAAAGGCAGAGAATTACTGACTGCCAACAGGAAGCAGAATCATCCCTTTGGCCAAGCGTTCTCTGGGGTCCACTGGAGTGAGCTGTCTTGCATCCTAGTTCCTGGGGTATTAAAGATACCCAACCTTCCAAATTCTATCCCAAGAGACAATTCCTAAGCAACTTTTTTTTTTTTTAATTTCCCATTTTCCCCGCTAGCTGGTTACTCCAGCAGTGACCACCCTTCTCCAGGAGAAGTCATGAAGGCAGAACCCCGACACCATAACCGTGCCAGTGTGCCTCTCAGCATTTTGTAACAGGTCAGCCCTTTGTATCCATGCTTGTGGCTAAATGATGAGTCATCTTTATCTTTCTAGTGTTCCAACTTAAGCACCGAGCTGTGCTGGGCACCCTTGGTGGAATAAATTGCTCACATAACATCTTTCTGTTGGGGTGCTAGATCTCTATTTCATCCCACCTATTCACCCTTGCAGCTTTCTTCCTTCCAAATGACAGACGTCCAGTGCCCCCGCAAAAAGGAGTCAAATGGGATGAGAACAAATAATTCTACTGAATCTTGATGGCAGAGTTTAATTTTCATAATTACTCAACAAGCTCAGACAATATGAAAATCCACCCGAAAATCTCCATAGGCTGGCCCATAGTTGCACAGAAATAATGAAAGGACTAAAGCAACATATTTACATCTAGACATTCTGAGCATCTCATGTTTGTGACATTTAAAAAATACTGTTTCCCATACATGCATTTTATCTACCAAGTAAAAATTGATGGCAAATGCTTTCATGTAGTAAATTAGCAGTAAAAACCAACGTTATTTTCCTAAATCAATCGAAGCTATAATTCTCAGCCTTCTGCTGTCATTCTTCAAAGCAGGCCCCCAGTCTAAGGTCTGGGAGGCAATGCCAGTTCCCAAATCAGCTCCTGACTCTCAGTGCACAGTATTCCTCTTTGAGCATTCTCTTGAAGAACTAAACCTACTTCCTTAAAGACAATATTAAAGAAACTTAGAGCACTGTGTTGTGATCTTAGTTGAGACAAATGTTCGAAAGGATTTCCCTTTTCCTTTAAAAATTTTAAACATGTTTATTTATTTTTGAGAGAGAGAGAGAGAGAAAGAGAGAGAGGGAGAGAGAGAGAGAGAGAGAAAATATGAGCGGGGGAGGGGCAGAGAGAGAGGGAGACAGAATCCGAAGCAGCAGGCTCCAGGCTCTGAGTTGTCAGTACAGACCCCGATGCAGGGCTTGAACCCATGAACCGTGAGATCATGACCTGGACTGAAGTTGGATGCTTAACCAACTGAGCCACCCAGATGCCCCAAAAGGAGTTCCTTTTTTAAAAATTTATTTTAATAAGAAAAAAATAGACAATGATAGAAATGACCAGGAAGCCAGACTCAATTTTTCTTTGAGAATGTTTAATTTCCATGTTTCCAATTTTGAGTATTTGGGCAGGATGATAGCCGTCAACAGGACCTTTTCAATCCACTGATGACCCTGAATTAAAACAGGTCTCCCAATCATTCATTCATACAGTAAGCATTTGTTAAAGGCCATCAGGTAGGTCTGAGGGGTGCCCAAGTGGGATGTGACACTCTCCTTGCTTTCAAGGGTATATAGTCAGGACCCACAGCGGGGTGAGCGGTCCCCTCAAGCAGGCCACTCAGTAGCACAAGCAGCTTGGTGGCGTTTGTGGGAAGAAGAGTGACTGGGAGGTTTAGGGCAGTTTGGAACAAAATGGAGTCATGTGTCTTTCCACATATACAGTAGGACGTGAGGGGAGACTGTGGCTGCCTGGCTCCCTGGGCTCAGCAGATGTCAGAAAAAGTTATGTAGATGACTCAATAAAGCGAAAAGATAGGAACCAGGCTTTTGGTTAAATACAGCTTATTTGCAGGAGGATGGGCAGGGAGAGGAGAAAGTGGGGAGAAAACATGCCTACGTGCAGCAGTGCAAATGCTGAAGAGTCTAACGGGCAAGTGCAATTGACTGACCAGAGAACCCCAGGTAAATGGCATGGGGATGAGCTGATGGATGCAGAGGGCGTTAGGACGGTGATCAACATGTTTGCAGCAGCTCTCCTGGAAAAGACTCAAAGGACTTTGTGATAGTTAGAAATTCATTTTCATTGTCTGTAACCCTCTACGATGCTTTTTAATATGTGTGCTCTTCCTTCTCTATTAATCTCGCTCTAGACCATCCATGGGAATTCCCCGCCACCCCTCATTTTGCCTTCCTCTGAGCCTTCAAAGCTTAGCTAATTCCTATTTTATCTGTAAGGTGGCAGTGTCTAACACAGTCAGTAGATGTCACTGTCAAATAGTTAAGGTGTCTACCCAACCAAGCCCTTAGGTCAGAAGCTTCAGGTTCCCTTTGATGGATTTACTCCCTACTTGGTTGGCTCTGTAAGGTCTAAAATCTGAGCATAGTATTTACTTAAGAGAGTGATGTAGCCATCTCTCCATTTCAGATATGACGTTTGAGACTTGGTGTGCCTGGGGTCTGTGATCACAGGCTGTCACCGGCCTCCAGCCACAGCACATTGCCTCATGCTCTAAGAAGCCACAGTTGCCCTTCAAGGCTGATTCAATGGCATTTAATGGTATCTAACCCTGGCCCATTGCCCTCTGGACTTAGATCTTTAAGTTGTGGCCAAAATCTTAGCTCTGAAGATGGAGACAGGATCAGGTACCACATGGTCCTGAGCATAGGAGCCAGTCTGAATGTGTCCTGTCACTTGATAGCAGACAGACACTCTTCATCAGCTACTCAGGACTCCAGGCGCCAGGAAGTAAGTTGAGGTCAGGGAGTTTGTTTTATCTACTGATTTGGAAAAATATTTAGCCTCCCTGGAACAGGGATGTGCATTCCGTGTGCCTGAAGCCATGAAATTTGGCAAGTCCTATATCAGATGCCTAAAACCATTATACAACTCAGTCTAATTTTGATTGTAAGTCTGCCAGAAGGAGTCAGGTCTCTTGTTTGGTCCAAAAGTCCCCTCTGACAATTCTTAGGGCCCAACAATCAATACCAACCCACAACAACAACAATAATAATCTTCGTTGCCTAGATTCGATAACATGGCTTTGGATAATCAGAAGCTAGAGTTTGGGCCAGAAGGACATGTGAGAGGTTGTGCAATCATTTGGCCCTCCTGCAAATGAAGACAAAGGTATCTGACAGTGTGGATTAGAATGAAAACATCTCCCAAGCTAATGTTTCTTCCAAAATTGGCTCTGGCGACCCAAAAAGAAAAGCCATCTTTCTTATAATTTTTCAAAGAAGAGGCTGTTGCATGTCCGAGATAATTTTTATTCAAAATTGTCTTAAAATTTCATTTCTACTTAATTTTGCATAGTATATATGAATCTGCAAGAGCAAACACTTAAAACTTCATTCCCTGGCAAAGTAACACTTAGAACAGAAAAGCAAACTCAAAACCAGTATGTCTAACACTTATGATGACACTTAATGTGTTTGTGATGTGTACGAAACTGTGGAAAGAGCGTACGTTTTAGTTTCAAATAGATCTGGGTTCAACTCATCCATCAGCATATTCCTCGTCTTCCTCAGCTTTATGTTCTATTCATCACACCAAAGTGTACCCTGTACAATGCTGGTTTTATAGAATAGAAAACAAGGATCTTAGGAAAGAAGAAAAGAAACCGAAGTTAAAAATTAAGTTTGGGAAGGCCTAGGTTGAATGAAGTTCAACTGGCTTTTTAGTCGTAGGGTCACTCAGAGCCTTTACTATATTAACACAAAACCAGACTATCAAAGAGGGGAGCTGTATACATGAAAACACAATGGGTATCCAAGGGTTGCCCAAACTTAGCTATGGAAACTTGTTCTCTTAGAGCATCTCATGGAATCCATGAATTTAGAAAAATCAGGACTACATATCTCAGGACTCTTCAGGTTGCAAATTATAGGGACCAAACACCAGCTGCAATATTTGCTTAAGTAACCAAACCAATGGCAGGACGAGGGTGGCAATAGTGTCATGGGCAGCTGGAGTAGCTTATAATAGTTAATATTTATTGTGGGAGGGCCATGTGCCAAACCAAACACTGTTCAACATGCTTCACATGCATTAATTCATTCAATCCTCACAACAGCCCCATGAGTTAAATACTATTATTATCTTTTTGCAAAAGTGAAACTCAGGTTCAGAGAGGTTCTTTCCCAAGGTTACCCAGGCAGTCTGACTCTGAGCCCACACTTGGAAACACTGTGTGTTGTGCATCTCCAGAGACTTAAATGCTGTCAAAGTTTATTTTCTCCGTGTGATTCTTGTGTCCTTGGGTCTGTTTCATTCTCTTCAACCAGCTTTCCCCATGAGATTGGTGACCTGGCTCTCACCTCTTAGCTTGTGCCTCACCTGTTTCCCAGGAAAGGGATCCTCCCATGTAATGCTCTATTGAAAACATTCTGGAGAAGGGCTTTGATTAGCCCGACTTGAGGTCACACTTCCAGTCTTGATGGGCAGGAGGGTGACGTGTGCTAATGAGCTCAGCTCATTGACTGCTACCGTGGCTGGCAGAGTGGAGAACACGATTAGCCACCTCCATTAGATCAACATGGTCTTCATGATAGCATGATGGGGAGCCGGTCTCTGAAAGGAGGAAGCTGTGTTTTCCAGAAGAAAAGGCTTGGGGCATTGGTATTCTGAACTCTGACACACCCTGGGATCTTTTAGGATCGAATGGAATACGTATATAGAGATGCCAGCACAGTTCCTGGCACTGAAATAGGTTGTCAGTTTCTTGTGGCTACTCTTCTATTCAGGTTGCAGGAGAGAAAGACCCTTGTTTTAACAGGGACACTAAACTAAGGAGAGGCAGAACTAGCTGGGAAGTGTGCTTTGAATAAAAATCACAGGGGCACCTGGGTGGCGCAGTCGCTTAAGCGTCCGACTTCAGCCAGGTCACGATCTTGCGGTCCGTGAGTTCGAGCCCTGCGTCAGGCTCTGGGCTGATGGCTCAGAGCCTGGAGCCTGCTTCCGATTCTGTCTCCCTCTCTCTCTGCCCCTCCCCTGTTCATGCTCTGTCTCTCTCTGTCCCAAAAATAAATAAACGTTGAAAAAAAAATTAAAAAAAAAAATCACAGTTAGTCAGGTCAAGATCTGGGCCTCAGAGGTCAGGCCAACCTGGAGGACAAACAAAACCAGGTCACAAGTCCAGGGAAGGACACACAACAAGATCCAGATTTGTCACAGAGCACAGACATGCTCGGATGGGACAGGTCAGGAGTCAACATCTGGAGGTTTCCCATCTAAGTGAGAGGGTGCAGGCAGGAGTCCAGCCAGGCAGGAGGTCCAGCTCAAAGTGAGGTCAGAGTGTAGGATCCCAGATGGGTGGGGGGAGGGGGGAGGTCAGGGAGCAGCCCTCAGACCTAGAACAGACAGACAAGGCTTCAGATTCCAAAATCAGGGGTTGACTAGGAAGCAAGTGATACCAGGGAGTTTCCTCCAGATCCTGGAGGGAAAGATCACACAAACAACACACTGATTTACTGCAACCCACCGCATCCGCTAAATTGCGGAGGCCATCACTGGCTACTTGCAGGGATGGGCTGCCAAATCCCAAGTCCCAATGGGGATATGCACGGAGCTCTTGTGTTGCCTGCCAATGGCTGCAGTCCTAAAGGATGACGGTCTTCTTCAAGTTAGCCTTTGCACTGGCGGCTCTGTTCTCTCGGATGGGTAGGGTGAGGTGTGCCTCCTTTTCTGTGAGGATCCACAAGGTGGGTCCTCCTCCACCTTTGCTGTTGTTCATTTCATGCCACTGCTGTAATAAATTACCACAAACCCGGCGACTTAAAACAACACAAATGTATTACCTCACATTTCTGGAGGCCAGACGTAAAAGCTGGGCCAAGATCACTGGGTTAAAATCAAGGTGCTGGGAAGGCTGTGTTCCTTCTGGAGGCTCTAAGGGAGGATCCCTTTCCTTGCCCTTTCCAGCTTCTAGAGGCTGCCACATTCCTTGGTTGGTGGCCCCTCCTCCATCTTCAAAGGCTTAGCATCTTCCAGCGTCCAACTCTGACCCTTGTGTCTTCCTCCTTAAGGACCCTTGTGATTACATTGGACCCCATTTCCTTCCAGATAATCCAGGACAGTCACCTCTTCTCAAGGTCCTTAACTTACTCATACCTGCACAGTCCCTTCTGCCAGGTGCGGAAACATATTCACAGGTTTCAGGGATTAGATGTGGAAATCTTTGGTGGGGGGAGGGGGCGGTGCCATTAATCTGCCCACCACAGCTGTCATGTTCACTGTTAAACCTCCAAACAGCTTTGGGTGTTTGCCACATACATACATCATTTCCACAGTGCTTCCATTGGTCTGTTCCAGGTTTTATAAGCACTAGCCTGGGTACCTTCAGGAGGAAAGCTGCATGTCCTGATGTATTATTAGCTCTCCCCATGGAGGAGGGTGAGGCGGGAAGGTTCCTGCTGTTCGCCGAGGGAGGGGGCTTCTGTAAGAGCCATTGTATATGGTAGAGGCCCAGGTCACCCAGAGAGCCCTCCCTGGCCATTATGTTTTCCTCTGCGAAGGGAAGAATTTCTTGGCAACCTGTAGCTAGCTGCAGCCATATAAATCTGCTATATTTAAGCAACCTTTATGGAAAAGCAAATGGAATGGATAGGCCTCTGGAAAAACTCTCATGCCTGTGCTCCAGGAAAAATGCATGAGACTATTCATCAGAGTCTTGTTTGTAATGGTGAAAAACTGCAAACAACTCAGATTTCCTTCAGTAGCAGAATGGATACATAAACTACTGATACAACCTACAGTAACCAGCACAAATGACTTAGAAGTATGTGTATTAACATGGAAGAAATATTAAAAATCTAGTGTTAAGTGAAAAAACCCAGGTTATAGAATTATATACTTAGGAGGTTAAAGTTTAAAAATATGCTTGGGATAGAAACACTTTGGCTTCAGAGTAGTGGGCTCCTCCAGGCAGGAGGGAGGGAACGACATCGGTAAGGGCTACATAGGCAGCAGCAACCTCACGGGTGGGGTTCATGTCTTTAACAAAAAAATGGGAAGTGAATATGGCAAGGCAAAAATATTTGTTATAGCTAAGTGGTAGGGACCATGTGTTTATTGTATCATTCTCTATACTCCCTTGTGTATTTTGAAATATTTAATAATAAAATAATAATTAATAAAAAAATCTAAGCATGAGACATAACAGAGTTAGATTTTATTTTTTAAAGCAATCTTTTTTTTTTTAAGCAACAATTTTCTTTTTGTTTTTAATGCTTATTTATATTTGAGATACAGCGCGAGAGGGGTAGGGGCAGAGAGAGGGAGACACAGAATCCGAAGCAGGCTCCAGGCTCTGAGCTGACAGCACAGAGCCTGACACGGGGCTCAAACCCACAAACAGTGAGATCATGACCTGAGCTGAAGTCGGATGCTTAACTGACTGAGCCACCCAGGCGCCCCAAAAGCAACATTTAAAAACCTATAATATAATGTTAAAAAGAAATTTGAACTAGTTCCATTATGGGGTCAAACTACATACTAAGCCAGTGAATGATGTGTAGATTTTCAACCCTGTACCCTGACTTAGGACTTGAGCTGCAGTTCTTTAATTATAATACAGCTAGTAATCTGCTTGTCTGTCTAAATAGCATGGCCAGTGAGAGTGTATCCTCTTGTTTTACTCTTATGCAAAATCCCACTTGAAAAGGGGATAAGGTGTGTGTGTGTGTGTGTGTGTGTGTGTGTGTGTGTTTTCTAACACTAATTCTTGCTAAAAAACCTCTCCAGTATGGTAATTTCAGCATGAACTTGCTTTAGCAGGGTAAAATTAATGTTCCAGATTCCCCCCCCCCCCCCCCCCCCCCCCAGGGACTTAGGCAGTAGACATGAGTTTTCTCTATGGAACTATGTGCTAGGTAAATATTTTATAATGAACACAGGATTATCTCTTCACCATGATCATATTGAATATTGAATATGACATCATCCAAATGTAAGAAGGCCACTTTACCAGTTCTACATTTCTGCCTTATACGAATGTTACAGGTGAGTTTAAAAGTGACCACTATTTAGAAATCTGCTGCAATCCTCCTGTGGCCATTCTTTTTCACTCACCTAGTACTTTGTACAGTCTTTCCTCTGCAAGTACCATGTTGTCCTATTTCTCCAGTTTTCTCAAATTGCAAGGAGAGGTTCCTGACACTCTGTAATGAAGGAGAATTTATAGTTGAAAAATAAGATTTTAAGGAGTTGAGGTAGTGGAGTCAGAAGTGAACATATAAAAGTTTTTACACCATTTTTTGTTGTTGTTCACTAAGTTAGAGAAGTAAAAATAATACATTCATGGATGCTGCTAGGCCATACAGTTCCTCTGTGCAAAACTTAAAATGCATCTCTTTTTCTGGATGGACACAGCCTTAATCAGCCAGGTGCCCTTGTGCACAACTTGACCAACCATACGTGGCAGCTCTGAGAGGGATTATCCATAGCATTTTACACATCTTAAAATAGTCATATGGATATGCTACAAATAATTTAAACGTGCTTGATAGAAACTTTTTTTCTTTAAGTTTACTTAATTTATTTCGAGAGAGGGAGAGAGGCAGAGAGAGAATCCCAAGCAGGCTCCATGCTCTCAGGACAGAACCATGAGATCATGACCTGAGCTGAAATCAAGAGTCTGATGCTTAACTGGCTGAGCCACCCAGGCTCAGTCTTGACAGAAACTTTATAGGGTCTTTCTTCTGTACTTGAAGCAATATGCATGCAGATAATCTTTGCTGAGATGGCACGTAAGCAATAAGAAACATTTTTCTTCCTCTGCCTCTGTGTGTCCATCCCAAATAGTCAGCAAGTCGGGCTGTTGAGTCATTTCCCACACTCACTGTGGTTCCAAATGTGATGACCCCAGCAGAGCCCAGGGCGGGTGGTGGGAGCAGGTATCTGGAATGCAGTAATGCAAAGGTAAGTTGTTTCAGACACACGGTACCTATGAGGAGAAATAAAATAACTTGAGTGCCAAGCTCGGTCTCCTGTTTTTGCGATGCCCACACGCAGTCCCATCCAGTCAGTTAAAAGTGAGCAGTCCCAAGCAACTGGAATTCTGAAACCGAGGAACGCATGGCACAGGGAACTTTGTGTGGATGGAAGAAATGATGGATTTCTTTTATTATTTAGTATACCTCCCGATAACTGGCTAGGATTAGAAAATTCCAAAAGGAAAGAACTACAGAAAAGCTGGAAATGTTCTGTTGACTTTTTTTCAGACCACTGACTCTGTTTCAATCAGAATCAAATTAGCATTTCTCATATACTTTTAAAATATATTATTTTGACCAATGACACAGGAAAGTTGCAAGTACAACACAGAACATTTTTACCTCTGAGACTTCTCTATTCCTCTTTGTAATTAGTAAGTATTTTGTGGGGAGAGCCTCTAAAACTGTATACACATCCTGTACCTCATTAAACTGACAATTCATTGATTGCTTTTCCAATATGAATATGGGTTCACGTGTTTGGGTAATAATCTGTGACGACTGTAATTTATCTTGATAAACTGTCCCCGTTTTGGCCCCTGCACAGGCTGGCTTGTGTCCTTTTTGGCATGTCCCCTCATTCTTTGAGCGCTTCTTGCTTTCTGGCATAAGATTCTCCGGGTCCATCTTCTACTTTCGCTGCCCCAGCCTGGGGCGGGTCAGCCATTTCCTCAGGGAGCCCTGGTTCCTTTTAATGGCCAGTGGTGTTTAGGATTCAAATCTGGGTGCTGGGTGTATTCACTGTTATCAGAACACTGTTGCTTCCAGGCCCTTTTAGTAGGTGGATTCTTTCTCTGTCTCTCTTCTCTCTTGATATATCCATGTACAGAAACACACACTTAAGTTTATAGTAAGTTCTGTATCGGCTATTTATTGAAGCTCTTGACCTCATGCCAATGCCTTCAGTCTGAATCCATCACCATGAAAGTTCTTTCCTTCCTTTCTATATTTGTACCTCTCTTCTGCGTGAGAAACCTGGCTCCATTAGCTTTACAGTTGTCCCCTCTTTTGAGAGTTTTCGTTTTCCTTGGTTTCAGTCCAGAAGTAGACGACCTTCCTTCTAACCTATTGTCTGGTCACTAGTAGCCTAATGCTAGGTCACCACACCTCTGTCATTCACCTCACTTCCTCTCATCACATAGGCATTGTATCATCTCACGTCATTACAAGAAATAGAAGCGTGAGTCCAGTAAGATCTTTTGAGAGAGAGACCACATGCATACAGCTATTATTACAGTATATTGTTATAATTGTCCTATTTTATTAAAAAAATTTTTTTTTAATGTTTATTTATTTTTGAGACAGAGAGAGACAGAGCATGAATGGGAGAGGGTCAGAGAGAGAGGGAGACACAGAATCTGAAGCAGGCTCCAGGCTCTGAGCTGTCAGCACAGAGCCCGACGTGGGGCTCGAACTCACAGACCGCGAGATCATGACCTGAGCCAAAGTCGGACGCTTAACTGACTGCGCCACCCAGGCGCCCCATAATTGTCCTACTTTATTATTATTGTTGTTAATCTCTTACTGTGCGCAATTTATAAATTAAAGTTTATCATAGATACGCATGTCCAGGAGAAAATATGGTACATATAGGATTGGTACTCTCTGTGGTTTCAGGCCTCCACTGGGGGGTCTTGGAATGTATCCTCTGCGGATAAAGGAGGACAACCATAGTTTACTTCTTTGATCACCCAATCTTCCGTCTCCGCTGCCAACCCTTGCCCTGCCCAGGTGCTCTCTTCACTCCAGAGTGCTGGTGCCCTTTGCCCCTCTCCCCTCCACAGAGACACCCTTCTCCAGCTTACCCCAGCACCCCCACCTGGTACCTCCCAGGTAAGGACACACTCCTCTTGTGCAGAGCTCTGACAAACCCCACCGGGGCACCCCAGTGTGCAGACGGACGCTGCACTCTCCCTGCTTGGCTGACATCCTGTTCTGGGCCACTGTGGCCTCTTCCCTCTTCCTCCCTTTTCCTGCCTCATCTGGTAGCTTTAGGACTGAATGGTTTGAGAAGGAAAGAGGAAAGCAGAAGGAGGAGGAGTTAGACGCACTTTTTAAGAATGAAAGGACCCTAACCTTAACCTCACTAAATAAATGTTGAACCATTAAAAAAAATAGCGTTGATCCGAAGATGTGCCAAATTGTTGGCCTTCCCGGGGCACCCCATGTCTCTGCTCGGCCCTGGCTGTCAAGTCCTCTTATCTATGTCTTAGTTCCTTCCTTCTGTACAGTCCCAGAGTACAATCCCAAGGAAGTAGGCTTCTCTCAGTTTCCTTTATCTTCCTGAGTTTTCATTGGAGAAATGCTCTGTGGTTTACCTTCATTTTCTATTTTCAGGCATTCTATTTCCACTTCCATTCTTTCTTTTCTAGAAATGCCCATCAGGGGCGACTTGGGTTTGCTGGCTTCAGAGTTCTCAGGCTTGCCAAAGAGATGTATAGCAGTAGGTTTTTTGCTAGAATTGGTTTATCAGGAACTGGTCACTGAATTTCTATACATGTTTATTCCTGAGTCTAGAGCTGTTTTTCTTCTTTGGTTTGTTTGTGTTTTTAAGACTTGGCATTGCACCTGACACCCAAGAGGCAATCATTGCATGTTTGTTGGATTGTAACAAGGGATCCTGACTGATATGTACCCCACAGTGTTTGAACACTTGATGAGCCGAAGCTGGGGAAACTCCTGACTTTTCATTTATTTGGGCAGCTGTCCTCTTGTTCTGGGGAAACTAGTCAAGACAGGCCTTTAGTAATGAAAGGAGACGCAAAGGCCTTCTTTTGGAACTGACAGGTATTAGCTAAATGACTTGTCTATGTGCACAGGGACCCACAGGGGCAGAGCCGCCTTGCTATCCATTATTTTTGTATTAGTGGGGTTTTTCTAGGTGCGGATCCAGGCCATGATGTTTTGTATGTTAGTGCTCCAAATATTGGTGCAATGTGTATTCTTGCTCCCATATCAGAAGCAGAGACCCTGAAGAGTCTGGGAACACACGCAGTCCCCAGTCTTCTCTTATGCTGGAGGAGAAGCTGTGCCAAGAAACTTTGCTTGGAGCAAAGGGACACGGGTGGGATTTGGCTGACCCCACGTGGTGTTATTAAAGATTGAATACCGCATTTGGGAAACGTGTTGATATAGAAATGCATTCTGATGTCTTTTGGGGCTAAAGAACAATAGTACAGTCCTGGGAGTGGAGGCTGGGAGTTTCCTGTGAAACCACCATCAGTCGTCCTGGAAAGAGGTCTGTCTTGAGGAAGGAGGTGGGAGCATAAGGGGTGGGTCTTTGCAGAGGCAGAGAAGAACTCTTCTTTTGTCTAAGGCCTAAGGTTGGTTAGCCTGGAGTGCTTTGGGAATGATTTCCAGGAAAGCTTTTATTTCACATGCTCTTAGGCTTGCTTTGAGCACTTCATTCCAACTAAGAAACAAAACAAAAACAAAAACAAAAACAAAGCCCATTCTTTACCCCACAAGTCTTCATTTTGATCAACATGCTCATGTGTATCATGGTGGCTGACAGCATTTAATTATCTGGCTCATCCAGCGTGATTGTAAAGAAACAATGAAACTAAAATAAAAGCTAAAATGTCAAAGTGAAAAGGTCAGGGATGATCTAGTTAGTTTCACCAAAGGGCTATGTTGATTTCCTGATGGAACAATTCTTTGTTGTATGGGACTGTCATCCCCACTACAGGGTATTCAGCATTCTTGATTCCCTTAATTTTGGGGACAACCAGAAACCACTCCACACATTTCCAAATGCCCCTGTGGAGAGGAAAGTAACCTTTCCTGTTGAGAACCACTAAAACATTCATTTCTTAGAAGATAGGAGGCTGGACTGGTCATGTGACTGTCCAAATGACAGCGTGAATTAGAGAGCCAGGAAAGAAACCAAGTCCTCTCACTCCTCCAGGTAAGTCTTATCACCCTCTTCACCTCAAATTATGAAACGAAAGTTCAGAGTGGTTAAGGGCATGCTTTGGATCACACAATTCATAAATGGCAAAGCCTGTAGTCAGACCCAGATTCAAAGTCTAGTTTCAAAGCCCACCCATTACACTTTATCATGCGATGCTCATAAGCTAGTTCACATCCAGTTTGAAAATGAAGACTCTAGCATGATTGTCACTTTCTGCAGGATAGTTCCTCCTCCCCCAACTCACAACTAATACAGGGAGAATCCTAGATTTTTCTGATATTTCTAAAGTGTTCTAATTTTTCTTATAAAACATACTGTAAAAGGTGACATTTTAAAGTGACAGATGATGCAAAAATCTCTAAATTTTTTTTTTTTGTTATTTCTCAACAATCAACTCACTTTGAATTGTGCAAATAATTAAACTTGCTCAACCCTGCATTCTTTCAATGTGACCAATTTTATCATGGGAGTTTTCATACAGATAGATGTAAAATGTCGATAAAACATGCTGCTATTAATGTATTACTATTAAAAGCAAATTCTTTGGATTTCTAACTGTGGAGATTAGAGATTATATAGTATATTTTGTGTAAAATGAAACTAAATATTAAGAACATGTTTCTGTATAGCCTCTCTTCATAAACCTAGCCCATTAACTAGTTCTGTTGATCTATGTAATCAGAATCATTCAGATGATTTGGCATTTGGAACTGGCACACATGAGATTACTTTTTTCCTATATGGACAATATGAGAGCTATTCTTTACTGAAATATTCTCAGTGCTATTTGTTCATGTTTCCAAGACACTTGTAAAGCAAGGCATAATTATAAATTAAAGAGACCTATGCCACCGGTGATAATTAAATCCTTCTCATTGTTGTAGATGGTCACCCAGATAATCATAACATGCTGATATTAAGCTTTCTGAGATTATTTTATAAATGTAAATGCAAAATTCAAACATTCTTGGAGGACTCTATCTTACATATGAAAGCATTTCCTTTTAGCTATCAGTGCTTTGTTCCTTATTAGGGGGCTGTAATTCTGAGTCTAACTCAGCCATATAATTTAGAATAATTAAAAAAATGTATTTAGAAAGTCAATGCTTGCAAAATTTGGTTGAGTTGATCTTTTTAAATAGAGCAGAATGTCGTTCAGCCTTACTGGATCAGAAACATTTTAAAATAAAGTGCTGTGTTTCACAATCACTGGAAAGCAAAATTCTCCACATGTGCATTTACTCAAAATAGCTAGATAATTATTAGCCATTTCATAACTAGAGGAATGGTCAGAATCTCAACCTCTGCTCAATTAACATGATTTTTTATGCAATTTGACAGACATGTATTACTGTATTCTTAGAAATTGGAGTTTTCGCCCACTCCATAGAGATTATCAAGAGGCTGTTAAGTATTTTTTTCTCTTTATATACAGTATGCAGAATATCAAGGGCATAAGAACTATCAGAAGGCATATGGAAATTTTATACAAATACATATCTAGGAATTTATAGCAGCAAATCATTGTAATACCCTTTTCTTTTTTTTTTTTAACTTTTTTTTTTTTTTTTTTGAGACAGGGAGAGACAGAGCATGAACAGGGGAGGGTCAGAGAGAGGGAGACATTGAATCTGAAACAGGCTCCAGGCTCTGAGCTGTCAGCACAGAGCCCGACGCAGGGCTCGAACCCACGGACCCCAAGATCATGACCTGAGCCGAAGTCGGATGCTTAACCGACCGAGCCACCCAGGCGCCCCTGTAGTACCCTTTTCAAAGGGTTCATCACACATTTATTCTAAGGATGATGCCATGGCTCTAAACACTGTTTCTCAAACTGGGGTTCACGATCCCTGGGTGCCAAAGGATGCAGTCTCAGATATCCATGAGTTCTCCATAAGAAAGTTTAAAAGTTGCATTTATGTGTCTAAGGTACTCTAAAAACTTTTAGTATCAGCATGTTATGGATCACCTGAGCGACCATCTCATAACAGCACTGCCAGGAATTTTTGTGCCTCTACGTGCGTTTGTGTTTCTGACTCGTTCACATCAGAGAACAGTACTGTATCCTGGGTTAATAAGAAAAAAGCACAGATATTTTCATGCCAAATGAAGGCCAAGTAAGGACCTGGCCATGCTGTCCCGAGGTTTCCCTGTGGATTGAAGGGATAAAGTGGCGGGAGAATTGAGTCATCAGCAGGCATGCGATAGCACAGCAGTGCTGAACTCCAAAATGCCTGCAGTATAGCTGTCACTACCACCTGCACATCGGGAGCAGAGCAGCTCAGGTTCAGAAAAATGTCCTTTGTCAAGTTCAACTTATGTAAGTAACTTGAATGATAGTGGTTTTGTCATTTTTGTTTGCATTGAATTTTAAAATTTGTTGTGCTTCTCTCAACAATAGCCAAATTATGGAAAGAGCCTAAATGTCCATCAACTGACGAATGGATAAAGAAATTGTGGTTTATATACACAATGGAGTACTACATGGCAATGAGAAAGAACGAAATATGGCCCTTTGTAGCAACGTGGATGGAACTGGAGAGTGTTATGCTAAGTGAAATGAGCCATACAGAGAAAGACAGATACCATATGTTTTCATTCTTATATGGATCCTGAGAAACTTAACAGAAACCCATGGGGGAGGGGAAGGAAAAAAAAAAAAAAAGAGGTTAGAGTGGGAGAAAGCCAAAGCATAAGAGACTTTTAAAAACTGAGAACAGGGGCGCCTGGGTGGCTCGGTCGGTTAAGCATCCGACTTCGGCTCAGGTCATGATCTCACGGTCCGTGAGTTCAAGCCCCGCGTCGGGCTCTGTGCTGACCGCTCAGAGCCTGGAGCCTGTTTCAGATTCTGTGTCTCCCTCTCTCTCTGCCCCTCCCCTGTTCATGCTCTGTCTCTGTCTCAAAAGTAAATAAACATTTAAAAAAAAATTAAAAAAAAATAAAAACTGAGAACAAACTGAGGGTTGATGGGGGGTGGGAGGGAGGAGAGGGTGGATGATGGTATTGAGGAGGGCACCTTTTGGGATGAGCACTGGGTGTTGTATGGAAACCAATTTGACAATAAATTTCATATATTGAAAAAAAATAAAATAAAAAACACCAGGGGGACACCAGGGTGGCTCAGTGGTTAAGCCTGGACTTCAACTCAGGAGTGCAGAGCCTGCTTAGGATCTGGTCTCTCTTTCTCAAAAATAAACAAACATTAAAAAAAATAAATAAATAAAATTTGTTGTGCTTTATAATTTCATAAGTGCTACAAATCCAAGGATTTTTACTCCTGTTTTGATATTTGTACACATCCAAGTAACATTGCAGTAAAAAGTAACTTAAGACAACATTAGATGGTCCATAAAATCTTTTATTTATTTTGGGGCATCTGGATGGCTCAATTGGTTGAGTGTCTGACTCTTGATTTCAACTCAAGTCATGATCCTAGGGTCGTGGGACCGAGCCCTGCATCGGGCCTCCGTGCTAAGTGTGGAGCCTGCTTGGGATTCTCTCTCCCTCTGCCCCTCTCCCCTGCTCTCTCTCTCTCTCTCTCTCAAAAATAAAAAAAAAAATAAAAAATCTTTTTTTTTAATTTTGTTAAAAGCGGTCCTTTTGATACATGGTGCTCTAAACATTTTGAAACTTTTCTCTAGGAATAGCTTTTGTCGTGCATTTCTTTGGATATTTTCAGTAGTCCACGTCTTTCTCCTCTGGTCTTGGATGTGTTAAGGTCATTGCAGCAGACATTTTGTTGCCTGCCCAGCACCCATGAAGCCAACCTCTGGTTACTGCCCCTTGATTTTCCTTTCTGGAATGCAGTCTTGGTGGAACTGCCAGTCACAGTGCCCCCTCCCGCCTCCACTCCCATTCCCTGGCCTGGGGCTGGACAGGGGATCCAGATGATGTCAGGCAGACTCTCCCTGGAATCTGAGGCTTGAAGCACAGTGACACAAGGACTGAAAATAGTTGACGCTGATTCATTCCAATGGTGGAGGCCCCAAACAGCCTCCTGCTTATTAATTCCTGCTACTTTATTCCCTGGGTTTGCCTAGATTCTGCCCCTTCCCAAAGTTGCTGATCAGCCATTACTTTAATTCTGTAGGCTAACCTTACCTTTCAATGAATCCCTCTATTTTTGATAAGGTTAGCCAGAGTTGGTTTGTTATATATACACAACCATTGATGGGGCCATAAGGGTAAAGTTTGGTAGAAAGGGTTAGCGATAATGCTAGGAAGTTTTGTCTGGAGTCAACAAAATAATGTGGAAATAAAGTCATATGGATAGCATTTACTGGGGCTCCTCATCTGGCTATTCATTCTATAAACACTACTGAAAGAAACTGTGGAGCTTAGCGGCTTTAGCATCAAATAGAGCTGGTTCTCTGACTTACCAGCTGTGTGTGACCTTGAGCATGCTACTTTAACTCTCCAGGCCTGTTTCCTCAGAGGTAAGTTGCAGATAGTAATAGTATAAACCACATGGTATTGTTGTGAAGATTAAATGAGACAAGATACATAAAACTTACAGTAAATACTTATAATATAAGGTGCTATTATTACAGTTTTGATATGTATTATGAGACAGTCATTGAACTACGTGCTGGGGGCACAAAAGTAGTAAGAGAAAAGAAATTAAATCCACCCATATTTTTCTCGGAAAAAACATTGACTTTGAAGAAGAACATTGATAATCTGCTTCAAGTGCAAAGCAAGGAATTAAGCATCTCCAGGGAAATGCTTAATTAAAAGTCAAGTGAGGACGGGAAGAGAAATTAGCCAAAGAATGACAGATCGGAGATTTTAGAGTAAAAAGTGATGTAATATGACGCAGCCTGTGTGAAGTTAGGGGACACTTGTTATCTGTGGTTTATTTCTGGAGTTCTCTATGGGATTATGGAACTAAGGGATGGCACCCAGCCTATAATTTATATTATACTCCAAAAACAGACCCTTGAAATGGGATTTTGGGATTGGGTTGTGTATATATTCAAGAAGCACAGAGATCACTTACTTGGTAGGGGAGAAAGAGACATAGATCATTCATGGCATGCAGTGGCATCATGCCTACCCAAATTATCACTGCCTGACAGCAAGAAGTGAAGTGCAGGTGAAGGGCACAGCGTGGAGAGATCAAGTGGCTGTGGGACTTAATTGCTATAGCGATAGTAGTGTTTGTAAGGATCATGGAGTCACCTGGCTCCTTCTGAGAACCCTAGACAGTCCAAGAGAAATGAAAAGCTTTAAAGATAAACTTAAGAATACACACAGGGAGCCCGAAGGCCTCCATGACAGCTTTGAGGGAATCCTTCCTTCTTTGTGACTGCAGGGTTGATATGGCTGAGGGATAAAGGGTGAAGAGGTACGAAAACGATCAAATGCATATACCTGCTAGGCTTACCTGGGGTAAGGGCAGTGGTGGGCCTGGAGCGGGACATGAGATGCGGTTGGTTTGAAGACATTTGGGCAGACATGGACAAGGCTGAGAACTTTCAGTCTGAAAATTCCCCTGAACTCCCTTGCCAACTGAGGAAACCCCACCCCTCTTCGAGGGAACAAGCCTTCCTCTTCTAAAAAAGTCTTTTATACCTGGCAATTGTCTCCCAAACTAATGTCATCACTCATTGCCTCCAGGCCCATAACAAGAGTTAAAGCCTAGAGAGCCCTGATAGAGAGGCACAAAAGCTGGTCTGGGAAGAGAGAGTTTATACAAAGCCACAAGATGTCACTGATCTGTATTGACAAGAGTCTGGGGAGCAACTATGAGAGCAGGCTGTAAAAGTGTTAGACAAAAAGGGACACTATTTAAGGCTCTTTTGGTCTGAATTATTAACATTGGAGTGCTCTTCAGGGATTCTACATTTAGCGGATTGACTTTAGTGCGTTAAATTGGCTAACCAAAACCTGCACTCAGCGGCCATGTTGTGACAGATTGTATTTTCCGAAGCTTTTGGAATATATATCCCATCTAATATGCTTAGCCCTAGGCTAAGTCAGTTCTCTTGCTATCACAGTATAGTTTGGAGGACAATGGTCATTTCGATATCCCGTAGAGGATGGAATTAGGCTAATGGGACCTGGTGGTCAGGAGGTAGCAAACCCCTTTGATGTCTTACCAAGAAACAAGTATGCCTTAGGACAAATAGGGTCTGGAATAAGAAATGATTGTGCGGTAAGTCTGGCTGAGATCCCAGCTGCCCTGCCCCTTGAACCTTATGACCAGCCAAACCGGCAGTAGGAGAAAATTTCTTTGGGAAAAGAAACTCCAATATAATAAAAATAAAATTTTTATTTTCTCATTTTTATAAAATAATACATGCTTCTTAGGAAAAAATTAAAAAATTTTAAAATGTTTATTTAGAAAGAGAGGGGTGCCTGGGTGGCTCAGTCGGTTAAGCGTCCGACTTCAGCTCAGGTCATGATCTCGCGGTTCGTGGGTTCGAGCCCCACGTCAGGCTCTGTGCTGACAGCTTGGAGCCTGGAGCCTGCTTCAGATTCTGTGTCTCCCTCTCTCTCTGACCCTCCCCTGCTCATGCTCTCTCTCTGTCTCAAAAATAAATAAAACATTAAAAAATTTAAAAAAAAAAAGAAAAAAAAAAGAAAGAGAGAGAGAGAGATTGTAAGTGGGGGAGGGACAGAGAGAGAGGGAGACACAGAATCCGAGACAGGCTCCAGGCTGTCAGCACAGAGCCTGATGCACGGCTCGAACTCACAAACTGTTAGGTCATGCAAAGCCAGATGCTTAACCAACTGAGCCACCCAAGCGCTCCCCCTGCCCTGCTTCTTACGAAAATGTTAAGAATACAAGAAAAAAGAAGAAAAGAAGTAAACTATAACCCCACAACCCATATAACTGTGGATTCTATTTTGGTGCATCTCCTCTCAGTGTTTTTTTTTGTTGCTGTTGTTTTTTAAATGCATATAAATGTCTTTTTCTTCAGAAGAGCTAATTATATAGGACACAGAATTTTATAACTTATTCCATTAAGTATGTTAAAAGCACTTCTTTATTCTTCAGTTAAAAACTCTTTAAACATTTAAAAATTTTTTTAATGCTTATTTATTTTTGAGAGAGACAGAGACAGAATGAGAGTGGGTTAGGGGCAGAGAGAGAGGGAGACACAGAATCTGAAGCAGGCTCCAGGCTCCGAGCTGTCAGCAGAGCCCGACGCGGGGCTCAAACTCACAGAGCTGTGAGATCATGACCTGAGCCGAAGTCAGAGGCTCAACCCACTGAGCCACCCAGGCTCCTCTAAACATTATTTTAAATACCTGTTTCATGGTTCGTTGTATGGATAGCTCATAATTTACTTAATTTCTTAGCTGTGGATAGTTAGATTGTTTTCAATCTTTAGCTGTTATGACAGGTTTCGCTGATCAACACATTAAAAATTTTATTCTGGGGGCGCCTGGGTGGCGCAGTCGGTTAAGCGTCCGACTTCAGCCAGGTCACGATCTCGCAGTCCGTGAGTTCGAGCCCCGCGTCGGGCTCTGGGCTGATGGCTCAGAGCCTGGAGCCTGTTTCCGATTCTGTGTCTCCCTCTCTCTCTGCCCCTTCCCCGTTCATGCTCTGTCTCTCTCTGTCCCAAAAATAAATAAACGTTGAAAAAAAAAATTTAAAAATTTTATTCTGTTAAACTAAAACCACAACCTATAAAAGAAAGAAAGCTATGACCTGAAAAGTAATATTTCTTTAAATAAAAAAAATTTATGTGGAAATAATATACATGCATTTTAAATTGGGGAGGAGGAGGGTAAAGCATGCATGTGTCCTTGCAACAATGTAAAACTTACTGAAGGTAATGCTTTTGTGATTTAGGTGATTAGTTTAGCTCCATATCCTACCGCTTGGAGTAATGTCTGGTACAGAATTATGTGTCAAAGCCACAGTTTGTATACATTTCCCTTTTTTTTTTCCATAAGAGCTGATAAATATCAAATAGCACTTCTACATGACATTTCGGTTTTGGTTAATTCCGCCTAAGAACGACTTGCCTAATAGGGGCCTGTATTAATCATGATTTCTATTTTCCATATTTTATGACGTTTGACATCTTGGGAGGCCCTGGCTGGGGAGAGACTGCCCCTCCCAGGGCTGGCTGGTTCCTGGAGCCCCAACAGCTCCCTGGTGAGTGTCATTTTCATACGCACATTAACCCATCCAAAGTCTGACTCTCCAAAGTCTGACTCGCCAGCTACTTCCTTTATTTCACTCACACGCCAAACCAATGTTTCCCCTGCCCTAAATCAGGTACTGGGCAACTGGAGACCACCCCTCTAGCTTAGAGCCCTGCAAAATTATTCAAACTACTCAATCTTAAACTTGCTCAAATCTGTCAATCCTGCCTCACCCCTCTCTTCCCCCAGGAACCACAATAAAGACTCTGGGTCATCCTTTCTCCTTTGCTGCTTCTGCCTCCTGGCTTTCCCTTGGGGCCCTGGCCCTGTGTGGTGTGGTGGCCGCATCCACGCCCCCACCTTGGGAAATGTAAGGAATAAACTCTTCTTTCAAAGGCAATTGTCTCTCTGTCACCACCATATTTGACTAAAACAAATCCCTAGTACATCTTGGAACACCTACCTTTTCTCCTTAACCATAAACATTCTAAAGCTGCCTGGGGTCCCAATCCCTTAGCCTTTCCTGGTTTATGGCAACATCCATGCAGGGCTGGTGGGCATCTGAGGTTTTAGGAATGCCCAAACCCTGAAGTTCTATACACTGTGTGGACAAAGTGGTTCCCCCCATAATACAGAATGCCCTTTGGGTATTACAATCTGGGTTTTTGTTTTTTACTTTTAACTGGATCTTCATGGTCTTTCCTTGTTCAAAAGAAGAAAATCCATTATTTTGCTTCATAATCTTTGAATAGCTGCATGAAACAAGAGGGCCCCTGGATTTTAAATGACAAAAATTTATCTATAGCAAACGGAAATTTTACCCAGTGCGATTCTTTCCCCAAAGCCCAGTAATGGGCTTGTAAAAGATGTTAACCAAAGCCTCCATTTGATCTCCATAGCTCTGGCAGCTTAAAAATAACTCCTGCTGAGAAACAGAAAAGTGCCGGCAAACAATGAGATGAGGAAACACAGGCGCTTCTAGGAAAACCTGTGATTCAATAGGAAAGTATAAATCAAACAGAAATAGAACCTGAGGGCTTATGTACATATTAAAAAAGACTTTTTTTCCCCTCTGAAAAATAAGCTTGGTAGATAGCTTTTTTAAAAAAACGACTTACTTGATGCTGAATTGAGAAAATGTAGAAAATTAACTCAAACATTAAATGCTCACTGAGTAGCACGTTTACACACTGCAGCCTCAGGACAAAAATTGCAAAAGTTCTTAATAACATAATGTGTGGTAATACAATAAAACCTGTCGTACCAAGGAACGATAGAGTCACCACGCCTTAATTCTTGGCTTGTCTTCAGTTGGTGGCAATAAGGTATTCCCTTCACTTTCCAGGCCCTCCTCCATCCGTGAAATCAAAGAATTGGACTGGCTGAATTCTTCCAGTTCTAAAATTCTGACATATTAATAATTTACTTGAGACTCTTTCTGTGACAATTCCAAGCCCATCTTTAGATCTTCAAATTAGAAAACCCTCTGGTAGAGACCTTTCCTCTTAATTTATTAGCAGGACCAAACACTTCTGATATATGTCAAAATATAGATGCATGCATTTATAATTTATAATAAAGAAATGAAAAAAAAAGATTAATGGCTAAAATGGAAAACTCTTTGACAATGATTTCTCGAAGCAAGGAGGGTAGATGGTGTTCAGCACAGCTATGGAGTCCGGAAGCCCACCACGTTGGTAGGCTCTGAATCGCTCTTCACTATGAGAGTGACAGTTGACACTGGCAAGTTCGATCCTAGTTCTGGTTGAATCTAAACCCCTTATTTTGCTTGTGGAATACTCCTTAGGAATATGGGCTTTCAAATTAAATAACTGGGTTCGGATCCCAGCCCTGTCACATACTACCTGTGCTACTGCAGACAAATCATTCCATTTTTTTGAAGGCAGTTTCATCATCTCTGAAATGGAGCTGAAATGCCTACTTTGGAGAGTTACTGTGAGGTTTCAATGAGATAATGTATGTAGAGCACTCAACTGTGCTTTGTTCTTGTGGAGTGAGCACTCAAAAAGGAGTTCCTCTTACAGTTCTTCAAAAAACTAAAAACAGAACTACCCTCCGACCCAACAATTGCACTACTAGGCAGTTATCCACGGGATACAGGTGTGCTGTTTCGAAGGGACACATGCACCCCCATGTTTATAGCAGCACTATCAACAATAGCCAAAGTATGGAAACAGCCCAAATGTCCATGGATGGATGAATGGATAAAGAAGATGTGACATATATACACAATGGAGTATTACTCGACAATCAAAAAGAATGAAATCTTGCCATCTGCAACTACGTGGATGGAATTGGAGGGTATTATGCTAAGTGAAATTAGTCAGTCAGAGAAAGACAAAAATCATATGACTTCACTCATATGAGGACTTTAAGAGACAAAACAGATGAACATAAGTGAAGGGAAACAAAAATAATATAAAAACAGGGAGGGGGACAAAACAGAAGAGACTCATAAATATGGAGAAAAAACTGAGGGTTGCTGGAGGGGTTGTGGGAGGGGAGATGGGCTAAATGGGTAAGGGGCAGTAAGGAATCTACTCCTGAAATCATTGTTACACTATATGCTAACTAATTTGGATGTAAATTTTAAAAAATAAAAAATAAAATAAAAAAAAGGAGTTCCTCTTATTATGCTATATTGCCTTCTCAGATCTCAGTTCTGTGCCCTTATGATCTTGTGAGATTAGGAAAAAAAAAAGAAAAAATGAGATATGATTTATAATAATATAAAGGAAGCTGGGGGGAATGGAACATCTAGTATAAGAGAAAGATGAATTGTTTTGCAAATATAGAGAGTAGATCCTAATAGAGTTTACAAAGGGAAATTAAGAAATGACAGATTAAAAAATTTCAGTATCAGATTGGGAAGGAACATGACATTTTTTTAAAAAAGTTTATTTATTTTTGAGAGAGAGAGAGAGCGCACACCAGCAGGGGGAGGGGCAGAGAGAGGGAGACACAGAATCTGAAGCAGGCTCCAGGCTCTGAGCTGTCAGCACAGAGCCCGATGCAGGGCTCAAAACCCACGAACCAAACCGTGAGATCATGACCTGAGCCAAAGTCAGATGCCCAACCCACTAAGCAACCCAGGCGCCCTGGGAAGGAACATGACATTTTGACTGTCATAAAGCTTTCATACCACAGACATTTTGATAAGCAGATGGCAAAGGGTATGATTACTACTTGGGTGGTAATAGCAGAAAACAACCAGTGGCTTCACATCTTCTTCATCACCCTGGAGACTGAAATACATTCAA
The DNA here is from genome assembly GCF_018350175.1 of Felis catus. Classification (NCBI taxonomy): domain Eukaryota; kingdom Metazoa; phylum Chordata; class Mammalia; order Carnivora; family Felidae; genus Felis; species Felis catus. The sequence goes on along the minus strand of NC_058368.1, from coordinate 213,010,607 downwards.
GGCCACTAAGTTTTTTTCTGCTTGGAGTAGACATTTGCCTTTTTCCCCCCGTCTTTTAAGAGTTCAACTTTTTTTGTAAGAGCACCCAGCTCATGTTACAAGTCTTGATGGGAGGAGACACCCACCTTCCATGTCAGAAGCCAAAGGGAACATTTTCTCCTTTCCAACCCGCACACACAGCCAGGGCTAGCCCTGGAACTGAGGTCTGCAGACTGGACCGTCTCTCAGACTCTGGCTCCTCTCAGAGATATGGAAGCATGTGGGCTAGGCTCTTGCTGGGCCTACCCCTGCTGAGTTCTGTGGATTATCTATTTTACGGCTTGGTTGTGAGCTTTGCATTGCCTCCAGTGGCTTCCCAGTGAAATCCCTTTTTTGCTGAAGAAAACCTGTTTGGTGCCCCAGAAGCAGACTCTGAGGAAAGACTTTGAAAGCAAGTAGCTTATTTGGGGGGTGGCAGAAACATTGGTTAGGAGGGTGGTGAAGTGAGATGGGAAGGGAGGCAGCTGATACAGGGTGTATAATCACAGCTACCACTGTGGGCCCCTGAAATGACCCCCCAGCGGAAGGAACTCTTTGAACCTGTGGAAACATGGATCTTTGAGTTAGCTTGCTTACGTGGGACGGGCATTGGGATCGCGGGCATTGGGATGGTTATGCACTGACTTCTGTTAGTCCTAGCCTGGGGACCGCTCTGGGGCTGCTCACTGTCCCACCGTTCCAGCTGCCCTTAGCACAGGGAGGGCAGGCTTCTCCTGCTCTGGGGAAAGCCTCCAGTTAGAGATGCAGCCAGTGGCGGTTGACTCCGGGCTGCAGCACACAGAGGGGATATAGGTGAGGTGCTGAGAACAGCCAGTCCCAGTTGCATGAGAATCAGAACCAGGACTGACGCATGCCAGAAGCAAGGCTGCAGCCACGCCGGCCACTCCCGGGTCAGTAATGCCAAGGTCACCTGCCTCTCTGACACATCCACGTCTTCCTAATAGTCTCAGCCCCCCAGGCGCCCCTCCTTCCAGATGACTGGACCTCGGCAAAAAGAGGCCAGGCAGCTGTGTGCTGGCTGGTAGGGAGTGGAAAGAGGAAAGGCTCTCCTTGACCTGATTTCCACAGTGGGAGGCAGAGCACCGAATCCCACCTAGATTGTCCTAAAATTGGGAGGAGTGGGGGTTGGGGAGGCCGTGGGGGAAAAACCCTGATGAATATGCACTGCAGAGATCACTTCGGCATCTCAATTTTCACCTTCATTGGCATCCCCACACCATGCAGCCAAACAAGAAAATCACCTGCCTAACATGATGAATTATTCTTCATGTAACTAATATGAAGCCCCCTCAGGATCTACACCCATCTCCTGACCTGGCTATCAGGCCAAAAAGCAGGGTTAAATCACAGTAAAACTCGGCTGGGGAAGTGCCAACCTGCTAGGGAGGATAGAGGCTGTATGAGGGAACGCACTGACATGCGCTAGCAGCAGCCGGGAGGATAGAGATGGAACTGGATCCTGAGGGTGCCAACTGAAGGGCGATTAGAGCTTAATGAAATAAGAGTTGATCACGGGAGCATTCTTCCATGATATGTGACTTAACACCTTTGGCAATGACCCTGGGAAATGATAGTTCTTGAAAGTTTGAAGAAAGGCAAGGCCCACACCAAGTGAAGTAGAAATTCCAGAACTGCTGTGGCAGATGGTGGAAAAGTAGGTCAGAAAGCTCAGAGAGGAGTGCATGCTGGAATGGACATATAATCGAAGGCCAGAAAGCCCATTCTGGGGAGGGGCCCAGAGAACAGTCCATTTATCAACATATTAAAGAATGCTCTGGTGAGAGGGCACCAGATTCACTCTTTGGTTGTTGTCCCTGTAGTACAGGGCTGACGATAGAACTGGGTTTCCTGATAAGAAGGGGATAAAAGAACTCCAAAATAATAAAGACCAGCAGGTGTTTAATCATCAGAAGCAATGAGGCTACAAAATTGAAGGGTCATGGGGGTGGGTGGATCTGATGTCTAAGAAGCCTACAGAATTGGTTAATAGATGTGCTCCCCGGGAGAAAGACAGATGGGCAGGCAACAAAGGTATTGCTTAATTTAAACTATTGAGAGAAATCAAGGATGGATGATAAAAGGGTTGAATGCAGCCAGACCTAAAAGTCATAATCCTTTGCTCAGTTTTCAGACATGAGCTGTTTTAAGACTCCGATACCCTGAATTTAGGAGCTATGTCTCCAGAAGGAAAGATACTGCAACAATATGACAAGTAGATATAGTAATGTTTCCTCTAGTCCTTTCCCAGAGAGACCTGTGGCCATTTGCTTATATAACCAACCACGGGGGGGGGGGGGGGGGGGGGGGGGTGGGGGGTGGGGGGTGGGGGGTGGGGAAGGAATAACCAAACATTTCAAAAACTGTTGGACATAGGGGACAAGTTGACATTGCTATCTGAGAACCCAAAGCAGTTTTATGGATCACTGTTACAGTGGGGGCAAGTGGGAGGCCAGGTAATAGAGTCTTGACCCAGGTCTATTTCCTAGCGGGTTAGCTGGGTCTATAGACTGAGCAGTGGCCATTTCCCTGGTCCCTAAATTGGTATATGGCAGAACCTCTACATTTGCTCCTGGGCCTGAAAGATAAGAGCACCACAGTGGGAATCCCTGAAGCTCCTTATCCCCTGCCCACTGCCCCAGCCCAGTTAATATTACATCCTCATGGGAAATAGCACAGGCTCATGTTACCCTAAGTGATGTAGGGGGTAGTGGCCCTCATGCATCCCTGTTTAATTCACAGATTCGGCCCCTACAAAATCTAGACTGATCACGGAGGACTACAGAAGATTACCACCACTCAACCAGGTAATATCTTGAACTGCAGCTGTTGTGCCAGATTTGGGCATGTACACAAAGCCTTAGGCACACAGATAGTGGTTAATGAACACTGATGTGAATGAACACTGAAGAACACTGATGAATGTGTTCCTTTCCATTCCCGAAAGGAGGATTAGAACAGTTTGTATTTCACCAGAGGTGGACAATGGTATACATTTATGGTCTGTGAATGCTCTTACCTCGAGCCCCTGCTCTTTCCACATGAGGTGGATGACTAAGTGTTCGGCCCAAAGCTCTGCTCCTTGTGAATACTTCCCTTCACTGCCGTGTTTCAGGGCTGCCCCTGAATTGACTACAGCATGGCAGCAGTCTATTTTCAGCCCTGTGCTCCTTCATCAGTTGGTCAGAAGGGGGCTCTACTCCATACTGCTTTGGGTGTGAGCTGAAAGAGGGAAACATGATAAACCCACCTAGAATGCACTCCTCTGCATTATATTAATGGATTTCTGTCACCTCAACTTTGTTTAACATTGGTCACCTTAGGTTAATATTGGAGAAACCCAAGCTGCCTGAGGTGGCATACCGTGAATCCAGAATCTTAGGTGAAGTTACCTGTATCAGTCTAGGTTCAACCAGAGAAACAGAACCAATGGGAGATACATATTAAAAGATTTATTCCACAGAATTGGCTTAGGTGATTGTGGGGGTGGCAGGGCAAGTCCAAAATTTATAAGGCAGGTTTGCAGGAAAGGCAGGTCAGATTTCTTGAGTAAGAGCCTTATCTGCTATCCACGGGTGGAATTTCTTCCTCATGAAAGACTCAGTTCTACTCTTAAAAGCGTTTCAACTGATTTAATCAGGCCTATCCACGTTATCTATAGTTTCCTTCAGTTAAAGTCAACAGGATTGTGGACTTTAATTATATCTACAAAATACCTAGAAACGCCTAGATTAGTGTTTGATTAAATAAATGCAGGACTGCAGCTCAACCAAGTTGATGCATAAAAGTGACCATCACAGTACCTATAACATTAAATCCAATCTCATTAAAAAATCAAATCTTGTAATGTATAGCATGGTGACTATAGTGAATATAACTTTATTGCATTTTTGAAAGTTGCTAAGAGAGTAAAGTTCTCATCACAAGAAAAAAATTCTGTAGCTATGTTTGGTGACAGATGTAATCTACACTTAACGGTGGTGATCATTTCCCAGGGTATGCAAATATCTAATCATTATGTTGGACACCTGGAAATAATACATTGTATGTCATTTATACCTCGATAAAAAATCAAATATGAATGTTTTTCATTTCTTTAAAGAAATACTTCATTTTTTTCTTACGTTTTTATTTAAATTCCAGTTAGTTAACATATAGTATAATATTAGTTTCAGGTATAGAATTTAATGATTCGACACTTCCATACTTCTTTGACATCGGCCATAGCAACACTGCTTACTAAATGTGTCTCCTGAGGCAAGGGAAACAAAAGCAAAAATAAACTATTGGAACTTCATCAAAATAATAAGTTTCTTCAGAGCCAATGAAACAATCAACAAAACTAAAAGGCAACCTATGGAATGGGAGAAGATTATTTGCAAGTGATATATCTGACAAAGAGTTGGAATCCAAAATATAAGTTATAAGTTATAAAACTCAACACCCAAAATAATAATGCAGTTAAGAAATGGGCAGTTAAGGGGTACCTGAGTAGCACAGTCAGTTAAGCGTCCGACTCTTGATCTTGGCTCAGGTCACGATCTCACGGTTTGTGAGTTTAAGCCCCACGTGGGGCTCTGAGCTGATGTTGTGGAGCCTGCTTGGGATTCTGTCTCTACTTCTCTCTTATGCTCCCTGCATGTGCTCTCTCTCTCTTTCTCAAAACAAATACACTTAAAAAAAATAAAAAAATAAAAAGAAATGGGCAGTTAAGAAATGGGCAGAAGATATAAACAGACATTTTTCCAAAGAAGACATCCAGATGGCCAAGAGACACATGAAAAGAGGCTCAACGTCACTCATCATCAGGGAAATACAAATCAAAACCACAATAAGATAGCACCTCACACCGGTCAGAATGACTAAAATTAACACAGAAAACAACAGATGTTGGCGAGGATGTGGAGAAAGGGGAACGGTCTTACACTGTTGGTGGGAATGCAAACTGGTGCAGTGACTCTGGAAAATAGTATGGAGGTTCCTCAAAAAGTTAAAAATAGAATTACCATACGACCCAGCAATGGCACTACTAGGTATTTATCCAAGAGATTAAAAAAAAAAAAAAAGACTTCCTTTTTAAGGGCAGTTTTAAGTTCATAGCAAAATTAAGAGGAAGGTATAGAGGTTTCCCATATTCTTCTGCCTTCATATGTGTATAATTTCCTCCTAATTATCAATAGCTGACACCAGAATGGTACATTTGTTACAAATGTTGAACCTGCATTGACACATCATAATCACTGAAAGCCTATGGTTGACATTAGGATTCATTCATGGTGTACATTCTATGGGTTTGGACAAATGTATAATGACACATATCCATCATTATGGTATCAAAAAGATGATTTTCACTGCCTTAAACATACTCTGTGTTCTTTGTATTCATCTCTGTCCACTCCCCAAACTCTGGTAACCAGTGATCTTTTACTATTTCCATAGCTTTGTCTTTCCAGAATGTCATATAGTTGGAATCGTACAGAATGCAGCCTTTGCAGATTGATTTCTTTCACTTAGTAATATGCATTTAAGGTTCCTTCATGTCTTTTCATGGCTTGACAACTCATTTATTTTAGTGCTGAATAATATTCCATTGTCTGATGTGCCACAGTTGATTGATCCATTTACCTACTGAAGGACATCTTCATTGCGTCCAAGTTTTGGCAATTATGAATAAAGCTTCTATAAACATCCATGTGCATGTTTTGTATGGGTATAAGTTTTAAATTTCTTTGGGTAAAAACCAAGGAACATGACTGCTGGATCATATAGTAAGAGTATGTTTAGTTTTGTAAGAAACAGCCAAACTACTGCACCATTTTTCATGAAAAGCCCACAGCTAACATCATCCTCAACAGGGAAAAACTGAGAGCTTTTTCCCTGAGATCAGGAACACGACAAGGATGCCCACTCTCACCGCTGCTGTTTAACATAGTGCTGGAAGTTCTAGCATCAGCAATCAGACAACAAAAGGAAATCAAAGGCATCAAAATTGGCAAAGATGAAGTTAAGCTTTCGCTTTTTGCAGACGACATGATATTATACATGGAAAATCCGATAGACTCCACCAAAAGTCTGCTAGAACTGATACAGGAATTCAGCAAAGTTGCAGGATACAAAATCAATGTACAGAAATCAGTAGCATTCTTATACACTAACAATGAAGCAACAGAAAGACAAATAAAGAAACTGATCCCATTCACAATTGCACCAAGAAGCATAAAATACCTAGGAATAAATCATTCCCATCAGCAATGAACGAGCGTTCCTGTTTTTTCACATCCTCACCAGTATTTGGTGTTGTTAGTGTTTCAGATTTTGGTCATTCTGGTAGGTGTGTTGTGGTTGAATTGTTTTTTGACCAGCAAGTTTTTAGATCTTTCCATTACTTTGTGAGTTATTTGGGAACACTTTTGAATAAAGAGTTCACCAATACCACAACAAATAAAACAGTGTTACTGGGTACTAGGCAGGGCACTTTGGATTTTACCTGTATTGTGTCCTTATTTACCATGAGATCAGTACTATTGTTGCCCTCTTTCATTTGTGAGGAAAGTGAGGTTTAGGGAAATTGCCTAAATTCATTCAGCTGGAGTTCAGTCTAGGTCTGATTGGCTTCAAGTTTCTGGCTTTTTATTTTAGAACAGTTTTAGATTTACAGAAAAGTTACAAAGATATACAGAGAGTTCCTGTATTCCCAGTGCTATGGACTGAATGTTCTGTCCCAGAGTTCATACGTTGAACCCCAGTATGATGATATTGGGAGGTGTGACCCTTGGGAGGTGATTAGGTGATGAGGGTGGACCCCTAATGCATGGGATGAGTGCCCTTGTAAAAGAGAACCCAGAGAGCTCCCTCACCGCTTCCACAATCTGAGAACACAGTGAGAGATCGGCTCTCTACGAAACAGGAAGTGGGCCATCACCAGACGCTGAATCTTCCAGCACCTTAATCTTGGACTTCCAAGCCTCCAGAACTGTGAGAAATAAACGTTTTTGTTCAAGCCACCCAGTCTATGGTATTTTTGTTACAGCAGCCTGAATGGGCTAACATACTCAGTTTCCCCTAATAATAACATCTTATGTAACTATGGTACATTTGCTCAAACTATGAGTTTAATATTGGTACATTACTACTTACTAAGCTCTAGACTTTGTTTAGATTTCACCAGTTTTCCCACTAATGTCCTTTTTGTATCTCAGGATCCAGTCCAAAATACCAAACTGCATTTAGCAAAGCTTATAGTTTTGTGGTACCTGGGTGGCTCAGTCAGTTGAACGTCCGACTTCAGCTCAGGTCATGATCTCACAGTTTGTGAGTTCGAGCCCTGCATCAAACTCTCTGCTGTCAGCACAGAGCCATCTTCAGATCCTCTGTCTCCCTCTCTCTGCCCCTCCCCTGCTCATGTTCTCTGTCTGTCTCAAAAATAAATAAACATTAATAAAAAATTATAATAAAAAAAGCTTATGGATTTAACCATTTCACTTGGATTGCCCTATAGAGAAGTTTATAAATCTACCAAAAGGTATACAGTTCCATAATTGTTCTATGGGTCTGGGTGACACAGCTTAATAATGGGACTGTTCAGGTTGAACATTTTTGTTTTCTTTGAATATGTTTGACTGTTCTGATTTTCAGATATACTTTGACTTTGGTATCTGACCTAAAAACCCAGAAACTTTTCCTTAATGCTTTTTGTAATAGGTCTCAGTAACACTTTTTTTTATTTAAAAAAAAAATTTTTTTTAACGTTTATTTATTTTTGAGACAGAGAGAGACAAAGCATGAACGGGGGAGGGGCAGAGAGAGAGGGAGACACAGAATCGGAAGCAGGCTCCAGGCTCCGAGCCATCAGCCCAGAGCCCGACGCGGGGCTCGAACTCACGGACCGCGAGATCGTGACCTGAGCTGAAGTCGGACGCTCAACCGACTGAGCCATCCAGGCGCCCCAGTAACACTTTTTTTTAGTTTCTTAGTTTTTCAGAGAAACAAGCTCCCTAATAACCATGATAGTGCTACTTAAAACTTTTAAGTCCTCTTGTCCTGATGACTTCCTTCGATATGCCTTTACTGACCTCTTCCTCTTCCTTTCCATTCCTGTTGCTATCAATTTAGTCCATCCAGGAAAAGACTGTTTCACCTCTGGATTATTATAAGAACACTCAAAGGCTCTTCTAACCTCTAGACTCCCTTCAGTTCCAAACCCATCTTTAATATCATGACCAGACTGACCTTTTAAAATTTTTAGTTTCATCATATTATCCCCCTACCTAGAAAATCCTCAGGCTCTGCTTGATGATTTCGGGAGAAATAATCAGGCTCTATAATGTTATTAAAACCTTTCTCTATTCTTTTTCCAAACCTAGTCCTATGATTTTTCCAGATGAACCCTTCACCCTAACAAGTCCATTCCTCTGAGTCCATCCAGAACACTGTCACTCAGAGTTCATGCTTATGAGACTACTCTTGTTTGGAATGTCCATTGTCTTCTCTTTTCTGTGTCCAAATATTTTCTATCTTTTAAAGAATGTTCAAGGTTTATCTGATGGCTCTCTAGGATGTATGAAGAATAATTCTCTTCTCTTAGTAATTCAGAACCTCTACTGTTTAAGTTTATCAATGTGTAAAAGTGGTGAAGGGAAGCCAATTTGTAGTTCTAATTATGACCTTTATGTGTCTTCTCATTTTGTTATTACCACCACCCACCTGTGCACAGTCTCTGTCTGGGCAAAATTCTCTTGCCTTGTGCTCCTGGGTACAACTGGAACAAGAACAGAACTTCTAAAGACTTTCTGTAAAACAGAATAAAATGAAAATAAACACCAAATTTCACGAAGCCACAAATAGCCCAATTTACAAAATATAAATTACTCAATCTACCTTGAGTAGTACTAGTTAGGATTAAGTTCAGATGTATTGGCCAAAAACTCAAACAAAGAATGGCTTAATAATATAGTTTGTTCATTCTTGTAAAAGAAGCCTACCAGTCTGTCACTGGGGACTCAGATATTGATTTTTCTTTTCTTTTTTCAGTCATCACTATAAACATTTATTTTATTAAAAAAATTTTTTTTCAATGTCTATTTATTTTTGAGAGACAGAGAGAGACAGAGTGTGAGTAGGGAAGGGGCAGAAAGAGAGGGAGACACAGAATTCAAAGCAGGTTCCAGGCTCTGAGCTGTCAGCGCAGAGCCCAATGTGGGGCTCGAACCCACGAACCGGGAGATCATGACCTGGGCCGAAGTCGGACACCCAATCAACTGAGCCACCCAGGCACCCCTAAACATTTATTGACATATATCTAGCCACCATTGTTAAAATCTTTTTTTTTTTTTAAATTTTTCATTTTAATAACCCGGTGCTCATCACAAGTGTACTCCACATCACCTAAAAATGTGGAATGCTCACAAATTTGTGTGTCATCCTTGTGCAGGGACCACACTAATCTTCTTTGTATCATTCAAATTTTAGTATATGTGCTGCCAAAGCGAGTGCAGATACTGATTTTTCTACTCCACCATCGTTGGCACAAGGACTCCATTCCCAAGGTCATTTCACAGTCTAATATTACTGCTGGAACTCCAGCCATCATGTACATATTCCAGGGAGGAAGAAGGGAAAAGACCAAGGAGCTCAGTACGCCCCCCCTTTAAGAGTCTTCCTGGAAATTTTACCCAACAATTAATTTCCACTTACATTTGATTAGTCATATTTATTATTATTTTATTATTTTTTATCCTTTTGGGTTTTTGATTTTATCTTTAAAAAATGCTTATTTATTTTTTGAGATAGAGAGAGAGAGCGAGAGACAGAGAGAGACCATGAATGGGGGAAGGGTATAGAGAGATGGCGACAGAGGATTGGAAGCCGGTTCTGCACTGACAGCAGTGAGCCCAACGTGTGGCTCGAACTCACGAACTGTGAGATTATGACCCTAGGCAAATTCAGATGCTCAACCAACAGCCACCCAGGCGCTCCTCAAGTTTTTATTTAAATTACAGTTTATTAACCTACAGTGTAATCTTAGTTTCAGGTGTAGAATTTAGTGATTCATCCATCATTTAATAAAACACTCAGGGCTCATCACAAGTGCCTTCCTTAATATTCATTACCCATTTAGTCCATCCATCTGTCCACCTCCCCTCCAGTAACTCTCAGTTTGCTCTCTGTAGTTAAAAGTCTGTTTTTGGGGAGCCTGGGTGGCTCAGTCAGTTAAGCGTCCAACTTCAGCTCAGGTCATGATCTCACAGTCCATGAGTTCGAGCCCCGCGTCCGGCTCTGTGCTGACAGCTCAGAGCCTGGAGCCTGCTTCAGATTCTGTGTCTCCCTCTCTCTCTACCCCTCCCCTGCTCATGCTCTGTCTCTCTCTGTCTCAAAAATAAATAAAAACATTTAAAAAAAAGTCTGTTTTCTGGTTTGCGTCTTTTTTCTTTCCCCTATGTTCATATGTTTTGTTACTTAAATTCCACATATGAGTGAAATGATATGGTATTTGTCTTTCTCTGACTGACTTATATCACTTAACATAATGCTCTCTAGCTCCATCCACATTGTTGCAAATGGCAAGATTTCATTCTTTTTGATGGCTGAGTAATATTCCATTATATGTACCACATCTTCTCAATCCATTCTTCAGTCGATGGGCATTTGGGCTCTTTCCATAATTTGGCTATTGTAGATAATGCTGCTATAAACATTGGGGTGCATGTATCGTTCCAAATCAGTATTTTTGTATCCTTTGGGTGAATACTTAATAGTGCAACTGCTGGATAGTAGGGTAGTTCTATTTTTATCTTTTTGAGGAAACGCCATACTGTTTTCCAGAGTGTGATTGGCCATATTTAGTTTCACACTGCCATACTTAGTTTCGAGGGAGGCTGATCAATATAGTTTTTCATTAGAGAAGATCGTTGCCTTGAATAAAATGGGGTTATGCTAATAAGCACAAAGGGAAGAATGGGTATTGGGTGGACAATTAGCCCTCTCTACCACACATTGCTTCTATGGCTGAGAATCTCTGTTCAGAAGATGTCCTTGTGCTACAAAGCTCGAAGTCACATTGTCTCTTTTGTACTTTGAACTTCTCCCCAGTCTCCATGTAGGGGTGTTGTCTTAGAACCCATTATGTCAGCATCTCCTCAATCTCCTGGGCTGGCTCACCCCAGAAGAGCCAAATATTTCTCTAGGTTTGTCTTTCTTGGTTTCAGTTTTTGGCCAGTGAGTCCCACCTCTTTCTAGGTGACTCTCAGGAAAACACAAGTTTAGTGTAATATGTTGTGGAACTGTCCTCTAGGATAGTAGGCTGTAATTTTAATGGCTCCCAATAAAGCATGGATCTGGTACTCACCCCCTATGTGATGCCTTTCCACGTTGATTTTGGATTTGGCCATGTGACACACTTTGGTCAGTGAGACATCAACAAATGTCAAGCCAGAGACCTGATATGTGCTCTTGCACTGAGGCTTGCCTACTTTTATCAGCTCTGTGTAAGAAATGCAGGCCATCTTGTCAGAGAGGCTGCATGGATAAGAATGGAGACATTCCAGCTGGCAGCCCCAGTTGATCTCCAGGCATGTGAGTGAGGCCCTCTTGGATCTTCCAGCCCCAGATAAGCTGCCAGATGATTATAGTCACGTGAGTAATTCTAAACAAAATACCAGAAGAACCACCCGGTTGAGCTCACGTACAGGATCATGAGTAAATAAATGGGTGCCATTTTAAGCCATTAAGTTTTGAGGTGGTCTTTTATGCAGAGAGAAACCTGAGCCATCTTGGATATTGCTCAGAGATGTTGTGGCTTGGGCTAGGGTTGTGGATGGGTCATACCTGCTAACCACAAGGCTGTGGTTTCAGGAACATATGCTCTAGTAAGCACTTGTTCTCATCATTCAACATCCTTTCTCCCTCTTTTGGTAACAATACTGGGGTTTTACTTGGGGCCGTCAGTTATTCAGTTCTCACATGTGATTGCTTTGGCCACGGTGTTTGGACAGGAAGAGGTAGGTGATCTAATTCAGACAATTAAAAGTCAGGTTTAGGATTTGTTCAAATTCTCTTTTCATCTAGAAGACAGACTCTGCCGTTATGTAGGGTCTGAGGAAACTGGTTCAGCCCTCTTTTTTGGTAATGAAGACACACTAAACAGGCATTAGGAAGTTTTGCTCTAAAGACGTTCCTAAAGGAAACCCTCGTGTAGAGCTTGTGGGGATGTAAACTGATGCTGCCATACTGCAGAGTAATCTGGCCATAATAAATACAAACACATACACCTCTGACCCAAATGCCCTAGGGAAACTCTCTAGGGGACACAGATGACCATCTTCATCAGAGCAGTTTCTGGCAGCAGAGAATTAACACTAGTTGAAAGCTAGGAGGATGAATAAGTGAAATATTATGGAGTACTATGCAACATTCAAAAGTCATAATGTAGTTCAGCACCATGGCTGGTTGGAAGATCTTGGCACTCATCTCCCCCACAAAAACAAACAAAAATCCCAGTAAGTAAACAACTACAAACTGGTGAAAACAGCTCTGGGGAAGCTCTGGACTACAATGAAGGAGCAGCAGAACTCTGCAGAGCTAAGAAACCGAGGATGGCTGCATAGAAAAGAGTAGGAAACATTTTACCTGTGTCATCCCCTCCCCCTGTCCAAAACAACTCAGCTCCAAGAAGGATCCCCTTGGAGGGATTTTACCCCATGGAGGAAAAAGAGAGCAGAACCCTAGTAAGCCTCACTGCCCTTGCAGCCTTTGCTATTGAGAAACCATCTGATGGAGCTGCCCAGACTCCCCACTGGTCCCCACTGCTATGCTACTTCCCCATGGCTGGAGCTGTCACTGCACTGACATAATAAGGGCTATTATATGACAAACCCACAGCTAATATTATACTCAATGGTGCAAAGTGAAAAGCCTTTCCTTTAAGATTAGGAAAGGTAAAAGGATGTCCACTCTCACCACTTCTATTTACCATAATATTGGAAGTCCTAGCCATGGAAATTAGGCAAGGAAAAGAAATGAAAGACATCTAAATTGGAAAGGAAGAAGTAATAGTATCTGTTTTGCAGATCAGATGATCCTATATAAAGAAAACCCTGAGAACTCCACTAAAAAACTATTAGAACTAACAAATGAATTCAGTAAAGTTGCAGGATATGTAATCAACATATAAAAATCAGTTATAGGTATCTATACGCTAACAATGAAGTATCTGAAAGAGAAAGAAAGGAATCCCACTTATGGTGGCATAAAGAACAATAAAATACTTAGGAATAAAGTTAACCAGGCAAGTGAAAGACCTGTGCACTGAAAACTATAAGACAAATTGAAGAAGACACAAATAAATGGAAAAGATACCCCATGCACTTGGATTATACGAATATTGTTAAAATGTTCACACTACTGAAAGCAATCTACAGATTCAATGCCATCTGTATTAAAATTCCAATGGAGGGGCGCCTGGGTGGCTCAGTCGGTTAAGCGTCCGACTTCGGCTCAGGTCATGATCTCGCGGTCCGTGAGTTCGAGCCCCGCGTCGGGCTCTGTGCTGACAGCTCAGAGCCTGAAGCCTGCTTCCGATTCTGTGTCTCCCTCTCTCTCTGACCCTCCCCCGTACATGCTCTGTCTCTCCAAGTCTCAAAAATAAATAAACATTAAAAAAAAATTAAAAAAAATTCCAATGGAATTTTTCAAAGAACAAATACTATCCTAAACTGTTTATGGAACCCTAAAAGACCCCAAGTAGCCAAAACAATACTGAGAAAGAAGAACAAAGCTGAAGTATCACACTTCCTGATTTCAAACTATATTACAAAACTATAGTCAAAACAGTATGGTTTTGGTATAAGAACAGGCACACAAACCAGTGGTCAGAGCTGAGAGCTCAGAAGACCCACGCATATATAGTCAACTAATCTTTGACAAGGGCAACAAGAATGCACAATGGGGAAAGGGTACTCTCTTTAATATGATATTGGGAAAACTGCATATCTACATGCGAAGGAATGAAATTGAACCTGTATCTTACACCACTCACAAAAAATTAAGTTGAAATGAATTAAAGACTTACATGTAAGACCTGAAATCATAAAAATTATAGACAAAATCAGGGAAGAAGCTCTTTGACATTGGTCTTGGTAATGATTCCTTGGATAAGACACCAAAAGCACAGGTGACAAAAGCTGAAAGAAACAAGTGGGGCACATTAAACTAAAGAACTTCTATACAGCCGAAGAAACCATCAGGAAATTGAAAAGGCAGCCTATGGAAGGGGGAAAATATTTGTAAACCATATATCTCTCTCTTTCAAAATAAATAAACTTAAAAAAAATAATAGAGTACTGTATACTTGAGCACTTGCTGAGAGTAGATTTTAAGCATTCTCACCAAACACACAAAAAGAGTTAACTATATGAGGTGATGTATGTACTAATTACCTTGACCTTGGTAACTATTCCACAATATATACATCTATCTCATCATGGCGTTGTACAATGTGAATAAGTACACTTATGTTTGTGAATTATTCCTCAATAAAGTTAGGAAAAAAAGAGATCACCAGTTTTAAAAATTAAACAAAATTAAACAAATTAAGGATGTAAAATTTTCACCTAATAGTTAAGATCTATCCATGTCATTCTCTGTGAAAATGAGAAATAGGACAATACAATTTCTATTTTGGAATAACACATGCATGCATGAGAAACACTCTTTTTCAAGAATATAGATGTATCAATGCATATATTAAACACAGAAAGATGATCCCATGGAGTAAAAGGAATGTGAAGAGAGCAATGAAGGAGAGAAATTAAGAAACTTTCAGATCGATATGTGCCAGATTGAATGTGCCAGGAATTGAGGTTGTGATTAATTAAAAAATTTGTACCTGAGGTTCAAAAAACCCCATAATGATTTATTACAACATGAATGATTTGCAATTTGAGACAACTCATACATGTAATATACACTTGAATATGAGAAAGTGGCCCACGTAGGAAGTCTTCTCCATGTCATACTTTGAGACTTCCAAGAGTCTGCAACACAATGGATTCTGTTTAAAATAATCTTTACTATTTCCCCCAGGCAGTTAGTAAAGGAAAAAGAGAATATGGGCTGACAAGAGAACATTTTTGTAGGATGGATGAAGAGGAAAGAAGAACATTTAATGCCAAAGGAGTTGTCAACAATTGAAAAGTAACAATGTCAGCTTGAAGAAACAATTTTCTCCACTAGTGTCAGGGCGAAATTTGATGTCACAACATGATCACCAAAAGTATGAGAGGGCAAATGTCAAGAATTTTCCTGATGTTTTCCTCATGGCATTCTATTCTATTTTAGTCTTATGTATCAGCTATCCAAGATTTAATACCTAGTGGAATGTACTTGCTGGAAAGAAATAAAAAATTGCATCTCACGGCATTGCGCATTAGTGTGACAGAAATGTTCCTCATCGACCTTAAATTCCAGTTCATAGCATTACAAAAGATAATGAGCTGATTTCTTTTAGGGTACTGCATTTTTCTCACTGGCAAGAAAATAATCAAGAATTGAGCACGAGTGATGAGATGCTGGTGTATCAGTGTGTTGAGACCTCTTAAAATTGATATTTAGGATTTTTAGTTTATAAGATTATTTGTATACTCAGAAATCCAATATGGTCATATCTGAATGTTCTGAAAATTATGAATTTAGAAGTTTATATATATGTGAGTTTGTATCTATGAGCGAATTTCTCTTTGAATTATCTCTTTTTTCCTTTCATTACTATTTCTCTTCTAAATTCTGTTTTATGGGAAATTTGTATTCTTTGGATTTATCAATGGTGCAGGATTAAAGAAAAAAATCGCAGCCCTCATGCAGTTTATATTCTAATAGGTTAATGTTTGTTAATTTAGAGTACAAACTGTTCGATACTGTAATGTAATAACACCAGGAAAATTATATTTATGTTTTCGAAATTTGATATAATTTTGTCCTTATAACGTTTCTCCTAAACATAGCATATTCGGCCATTATAATGTGATTGCTAGTGCATAGATTTAAGTATAACTTGGGTCAAATCATATCCCCAAATAAAACAAATGACTGTCTGATATGATAGGTTTAAGCTATAGAACACCATTATCCTTGATACACTCTAGGGATTTTGAAAGGTTTGCTGAATTGGACAAGAGCATTAAGCCCTGGGCCTGATACTTTTATTACCTGGGTTTTTAGTACATCAGGATACCATTCTATTCTTTTCTCATTATTTATTATAATGTACACAATCTATAAATACGTTCCTTGCAGCACAATGCTCTTTGTACTTCCATATAATCTTTCTATTGCTTCCCCATCCTCAAAGTCCTGCCCCTTTGAGCAGCTGCTTCTATTTTTTTCTCTTTTTAAAGAAATCACTCTGTGATGTATCCCTGTCTCCCTTGTTCCTGTTAGTTCTCTGAGGTTGGAGGCAGCCTGGATTTCTGGAGGCTTTTAGATGTTAAGGGCAGCTGTGGGTGGCAAACATCAGTGCCTGCTCTCTTTGCTCCACTGTGCAGAAGGAAGAATATTGAACTAGCTCTTGTCTCGAGCTTACCAGGAAATATCTGAGGTTGGACATCCAGGGCCAATATCACAGTGATTGCCAAAAGCGTTTCCCCCTAGGGAAGCCACTGTCACCAAATAAACATTATTAAGTGAGGTCTGTTGTGATGAGGCAATAGATAGTTCTAAGCAAGTTACACATAAGCCACACCATTTGGGGTTTTGAATTAATTCCTTCATTCCATAAACATTTATTGAACACTTACTTGGTGTAGTACTTTTTACCAGGCATTGAAAGGAATTTAATAATGAGAGCTGCCATTTATTAATTTCCTCCTGCATACAAAGGACTGCATCTATTTTTTCTGATCCTTACTTCTACAACTCTATCTATCTATCTATCTACCTATAGATATATTGTTTATATATAAAAATATAATATGTTTATAAATATATATAAATACATATATATTTACAGTATATATACTACAATACATATATTTTTATTTTATTTTATTATTTTATTATTTATTTTTTAATATATATATATTAATGTTTATTTATTTATTTTGGGGGGGAGGGACAGAGAGAAAGGGGGCAAGAGACTCCCAAGCAGGCTCCGCACTGTCAGCACAGAGCCTGAGGTGGGGCTCGATCTCACTATCTTGAGATCATGACCTGAGCTGAAATCAAGAGTCCAATGGTTAATGGACTGAGCCACCCAGGGACCCCAACACCAGAACAATATTATTTTCTCCATTTTAGAAGCAAGAAAATTGAGGCAAGTGGGGAAACTGGCCAAGGAGGTGAGGTGATAGCCTACTGACGTGCTGTGAGGGTTCTACGCATGTGCTGGCTTCCCAGGACGCCACTCTGAAGCCTGGATCCCAGCCCTGATGTGCCTCCCTGGAAATGGAAGTAAAACTGAGTTTGCTCATAACCCTGAGGAGCACGGTGGAAGCTCAGAAGGGAGAGGTGGATGTTGCTGAGGTTTGTGGCTGTTAGTAAAGGCTTAAAGGAATAGCACAATCCAAGAGAGGAGGACCCAATGGCTGTGGATTTTGCCCTAAGGACATTTTTCCAAATTTCCACTTTATATTTTTATGTGCTTTTAAAAATCCTTTCTGGAATAATTCAATGCAATGTACAAGTAATTATACCAACAGAATATAGTCAGTATTGGTATGCATGAAGCTGAGGCATATACACTGTTTTTTGTGAATGAGATACTCTACATTAAATAACTTACCTCTAAATCAATGATAGGAGAATTCTTCATGTGGCTTGCAAATCCTAGGAAACATGTCAATACTCAGGTTAAATCAGACCAGTTGTATGTTTTTCAGAAGTCTTTCTAACGTCACTTTGTCTCAGAACATCTTCAAAGAAGTGAAAACAGAATGTAGTTAATGGAAACCTGTAGTTAATGGAAACCTGACAGTAATTTAGAAACAAATCTGACCATAAGGAAGAAAATCTGTTAGAGCTGTGTTTTCAAAAGAATCCCTCAAGGCCACCTTTCACTGCAGTTTCTGATGAAATTGAATCATAAATTTAAATAGAAAAAATATGTAATTGCTATTATTTATAGTGCTGGAAAAAATCCTAGATTTGTATAATAGAAGAAAAAGGGTCAATCAATGAATAGGGTCCCTGCTAAAGAAAGCTAAAACCCAGAGGCAAAGTTTTAATTTAAGTTTTTGGCATTCACCGATTTCCCTCCCATGTCTTGAATGGTTCCCTCTAAAACATCAAATATATGTTAAAAATAAAACCTCAATACAATACTCATTAAATTACAGAAATGTTGTGAATTGTGTGTAATATTCTTTCATCTTTTCTGCCTCTAGGGGGAAGTGTGTTTTCAACAATTCTGTCCCCAGAAGGTATTTTCTTCGTGGGCTGAAGGCTTCACAGGAATATTCTTTAATGTGACCTCAGGGCTGGCTTCACAAGAGAGATGTTCTCTGCGAAAATCTGGAAGGGCTCTTGCTTTAGAGATTGCCGTGGGGATTGTGAGGGAGAAGATCATACAGACGATTAAAACTGGTGGAGAAAATTTCCTTATAGCATTTCTAACACATTTCAAAGAATTACATGTTGAGGTTCCTTAGATAATGCTGTCTTTCCTGGTGGTAGAGGAATTAACATATAGACACTGCTTTCATTTCAAAGAGCTGGCAACCAAACAATTGAATATAGAAAACTGGCCACTTTAAAGTTAAAAAAATATAGTTTGTGGATATGGATGAAAACATTTCTAAATCCTATAAAAAGTCTATTAGTTTCTGTAATAATCATGTTTAGAGCTAACATTGCCTTTCATTTGGGTAATTTTCTTTTATTTTCCAGGACTTCCCTGTAACTTTCTTTTGTTTTCATTCAGCAATTGTAGCCATAATGTACTAAGTGAAAAGGTTAGCAATCTTCCTCCCCCGCCCATATCAGTGTTTTACAGAATTAAAAGGAACAGTATTTAAAAACTGAGTCTGAAGGATGAGTTATTTCTATTTGTTTTCTTTTCCCCTCTCTTCTTGGTTTGATTCACTTTTATGATTATAATGCTGCAAAAAATTCTATTATAACCTATTAATAATTATCTTAGTGTGCTGTATATCCTCAAAACTTAGCCACATATAAAATAAAATCTTTATACAAAGACTGTTATTATTTAATGAAAAATAGCTTTGTTTCCAAACCTTTTTTAGATGGTATAATAGGTGGTAATGCTTATTTCTAATTCAATCTCAGGGATGAAGATATATTTAAGTATGTATTTTCTATTCTTTGGCCTTAATGAATGAAAGGTGTCAGGCTGCGTGACTTCTAAAATCTTTTCTAGTCCTAAGATTGGAGAACTTCATGATAGTCAAGATATTCACACAGACTTCCAGCTATTTGGAAAAATTTTAATTTGATGGAAAGTAAACTTGTAATATTACAATTCATATACTTAAATTACTTGATGGGGTTTCCTATGATGTGCATATTTTCAATTAAAGATTTTTCTTCAAAAATCCTAATTTCAAGGGGGTGCCTGGGTGGTTCATTCAGTTGTATCTGACTTTGGCTCAGGTCATGATCTAGTGGTTCATGGGTTTGAACCCCCCGTCAGGCTCTGTGCTGACAGCTTGGAGCCTGGAGCCTGCTTCAGATTCTGTGTCTCCCTCTTTCTCTGTTCCTCCCCCGCTCATGCCATCTCTCTTCATCTCTCAAGAGTAAATAAACATTAAAAAAAATAAAAATCATAATTTCTATAAAATAAATAAGTCCTGGGGAGGTAATGTATAGCAATGTTGACTACAGTTAAGACTGCATTGCATATTTGAAAGATGCAAAGAGATCTTAAAAGTTCTCATTACAAGAAAAACATTTTTGCAACTATGCATGGTGATGAAAGTTAACTAGACTTATTGTGGTGACCATTTCCCATTATATAAAAATATGGAATCATGTTGTATATAAATTATACAACATAATACATATTACAAGACTAATATAATGTTATGTATTAATTATACCTCAATTAAAAAAAATCCTAATTTCTGCTCATTGAAAAATTTTAAGGGGTGCTTTGAACACCAGCATGGGCAGTAATGCTGGTTTTTCCGGTTCTGCTGTCTAGTTTGGGGGCTCTTCCTTTCCACAGGTTGGTTTCTCGGTGTCCTTGAGTAACAGGCTGGAAGTTGAGAGCTCTGATCCAAAGGCCACTGGGAGACTATGATACCCAAACGCAAACGTACTGCCCTGGGCGTGACCCTCGGTGCCGGTGGGGCAGAGGCCTTCACGCCCGGTG
Source organism: Felis catus (assembly GCF_018350175.1). NCBI lineage: Eukaryota > Metazoa > Chordata > Mammalia > Carnivora > Felidae > Felis > Felis catus. The sequence continues at coordinate 212,990,254 of NC_058368.1, read as the reverse complement.
CCACTGAAACCCCAGACTCTCCTAATAAACCCACACCACATAGTGTGCAGAATCATATCGCCATTGGCTGGTGTTCCCCAGACGCAGGGCACAGAAAGCAGTAATAGGAAACCTTGGTTCCTTCACGTCTCCTGGCAACCAGTTTCAAAATCCATTTAAGACCCAAGGAATTCGTGATATAGTCGTGTTCTCTTTTTTCTTTCTTTCTTTCCCTTTTCTTTCTTTCTTTCTTTCTTTCTTTCTTTCTTTCTTTCTTTCTTTCTTTCTTTCTTTCTTTCTTTCTTTCTTTCTTTCTTTCTTTCTTTCTTTTCCTTCCTTCCTTCCTTCCTTCCTTCCTTCCTTCCTTCCTTCCTTCCTTCCTTCCCTCCCTCCCTCCCTCTTCCTTCCATCCTCTTTCTTCCCAGGAGTTCAGGGAGGATTTAATTGCTGTGAAGTGCTAAATCTAATTTCCAGTATGTGCGAATTACCTCTTTGTGGAATTAAAATTTTATACAGATGCCTCTTTTGCTGCTGATTTGCAGCTCTGATTAAATAAATGAGAGTTCATGCAGGGGTTGGAAGGTCCTACTTGGAAGTTTTAGGGATCATGGTGCATAATCTGAAATCTAAATGACCCAGAGAGTGAAATGTTATCCATAATCACACTTCCGGTGCCAGAAAGAGCGTTAAGGAGGTGCTTTAAATGGCAACAAGCGCTGTTACTTGAAGTCGCCACGTCTCCTTAAATCCCAGTTTGCCTTTTCACCGTCACAAATAAGAGCGATTGCTGTTTGGGGCCTCCGTGTTTAAAAGAAAAAAAAAAAGAAAGAAAGGACAAAGAAAAGAAAAGAACAACCAACAACAAACCAACCAAATGCAGCGCCTGGGACGGTGGCACCGGCGATAGCAGTCAGTCGGCTGCAAGTTTCTGCCGAAAGAGGGCGTTGGTCTAAGACTAATAGAAATTCGTGGACACAGACACCCAGTCTAATGAAAGCCCATTTAAAATCATTTTCACCTTATTTTAATTTGTGGCCTTTAAGTATCAGAATTCCCCAGTCCAATGTAGCACGTTCACACTGCAAATGACCTCGGCGTGTTGTCACTTTCATTGGGTCAAGTTCCATTTGGACCTGCCCTGAAGCGCGGCGGACTTCCGCGAGGCTCCTCTGGCCGCTGACTTCACCGCCGTTTCCATCCTTGTCCCCACTGCCGTTGTGGCTGTGACCAGTGGCAAGCCTAGGTCTCCGACACAGGAACCTCTCTCGGCAGTGCAGAACCCGGAGCACAGTGTGTCGCGCGCTGGCGAGGAGAAGCGGTTAGAGCGGAGGGTGGTGCTGCTGCACCCAGGGGACCCTCGAGTGACGATTTAGGGAGGTCTCTTTAGCTACCTGGTTTGGCAAACAAAACCCTGAGGACGCTTCGGAGATGCTCTTCAAACTATTCGCCACTTCGAGAAGCGGAATTCTTCGCTCGCCTTTGGGAGCAACAAGTTTCGCTTTTCTGCTTGCAGCGCGCCGGCTGAGGGGCTTTGCGCGGGGACACTGGAATCCTGGAAACGCTACGACTCCAGCGCGAACCCGCGTGGCCCAGGGGGAGGACGCGGGCGCGTAGCAGGGGAAAGCGGGGTAGGGAGGGGTGTAAATAACGCCTCGGCTAGCTGGGAGTTCTGGGTCCTCGACCGAGCCGTCTGCCCTGGGACCTTGGTCCCTGTTCCCTGACCTTGCGCCAAGGGACCAGGAAGGTCGGTGCCCGCCCCGAGTTGGCGCGTCAGGAGGGAATTTGGCCGGAGTGAGAAAGAGGTGAGAGCGAGCGGGACCTACGGAGTTCTGCAACGAAACTACAAATTTCTAGGACCACCCCTTTCCTCTAATCCAGTTATTTTTTGCATGGTGTGTGTGTGCCTGTGCGCACTTCTTTACTATCAAACACATTTCCCTGTGTAAAGCCTGGAGCTGGGGAAAGCGCTGCCGCGTGCGCGGCCAGGGTAAGGCGGGGAACCCCAGGGGTGGTGCGGTGTGGTGGGGGCTCCCGCCGGTGCGGACGAGGGCGACTGCGGCTTTAAGGCCAAGGCCGAGGGGTAGCTGGGAGCTGTTGGGGTTAGGGACCCGGGAAGGGTGGGAAGGTAGGGGTGCGGGGAGGAGCCCTGATGTAAGAATGTTAATGAGAGGCTCCCCCAGCCCAGCCCCCATCACTCCCCACCCCCACCCACCCCACCCGCTGGAAATACAAGCCCAGCCTCGGAGCGCCTTGTGTGGTAACACGCTCCGCCGCTGCCACGCTATTTAAACGCGGACTATGGATCCAGGAACCGGCGCTAATCAATGAGATCAAATGCGGGGGAGATGCACCGTCAATTACAAGCACTTGGACAAGTCTAACTTTTTTTTTCTTTTCTTTCCTTTTTTTGTTTTGTTTTGTTTTGTTTTTTACAAATACGCTTTCAAAAGCAATCTTAGCAACGCCCAAATAAGAAGCCACCTCTAAGTAAAATAGTATATATAAAGGGAGGGCAAATATATATATATTTATTTATAAGTATATATATATATTACAGGCGTACAGGTTTACACGCGGTGAACTTTTTCTTCCTTCTCTCTCTCTCTCCCTTTTTTAAACGAGTGACATTGCAAAGGACTCTTCCTCTCTGTCTTTTGTTAAGTTAGTGAAAGGGATATTCTATTTTCTTAGAGCGCCCAAGGGGGCGCAGGGACCTCGCAGAGAAGAGTGGGGAGGAAAGAGGAAGGGTGGGTGGGGGGCAGAGGGCGAGTCGGCAGCGAGGGCAAGCGCTTTCCTGCGGCACGATGCCGTCCCTGCTGGTGCTCACTTTCTCCGAGTGCGTCTTGCTTGTCTGGGCGTTGCTGGTCGGCAGCACCGGTGGCGGTGGCGGCGAGGGCGCCAGCCCCGGCGGAGGGCGCCAGGAGAGAGAGGCGCTGCCGCCGCAGAAGATCGAGGTGCTGGTATTGTTACCCCAGGACGACTCCTACCTGTTCTCCCTGGCCCGGGTGCGGCCGGCCATCGAATACGCGTTGCGCAGCGTGGAGGGCAACGGGACCGAGAGGCGGCTTCTGCCACCCGGCACTCGCTTCCATGTGGCTTACGAAGACTCGGACTGCGGCAACCGCGCACTTTTCAGCCTGGTGGACCGCGTGGCGGCGGCACGCGGCGCCAAGCCGGATCTCATCTTGGGGCCGGTGTGCGAGTACGCGGCAGCGCCGGTGGCCCGGCTTGCGTCGCACTGGGACCTGCCTATGCTGTCGGCAGGGGCACTAGCCGCCGGCTTCCAGCATAAGGACACGGAATACTCGCACCTCACGCGCGTGGCACCCGCATACGCTAAGATGGGTGAGATGATGCTCGCCCTATTTCGCCACCACCAGTGGAGCCGCGCCGCGCTGGTCTACAGCGATGACAAGCTGGAGCGGAACTGCTACTTCACCCTCGAAGGGGTCCACGAAGTCTTCCAGGAGGAGGGCTTGCATACGTCTGCCTACAATTTCGATGAGACCAAAGACTTGGATCTGGACGACATCGTGCGCTACATCCAGGCCAGTGAGCGAGGTGAGCAGGAGCGCGCCCCGGGCTTCCGGCCCTAACCCTACCGCTCTCGGCGGCTCTCCCTACGTACCCGTCCGCTCCTCTGCGGAGTCCACTACCCACTGCTGCACAGAGGACAGGGGGAGATCGCGCACACGGGGATTCGCCGGGGCGTGCGCTGTTTGGCTGCGACAGCCTTTGACTATCGCCCTTCCAGGTCTCGGGGTGAATGTAGAGGGCCTGGGGGAGGGGCGTCTGAGCCTGCAGCTCCCGCTTGACCAGGTCCGACAGGTGCTGTCGAACCGCTTGGGCTTTTCTTCCTCCCTCCCCCTTCACCAGCGCCAGTCTAGTGATTGGGGGCGCACTCCGATGCCCTGCTCCAAACATGGTCTGAAAACGTCTCAAGGCCGAAAGAACTTGTTGCCCAGTCGTTTACCGACTTGTCGCCCCCCACTAGTGCGGAAGCGTATGCGGACTCACTGCTGGCTCGCCGCTATTTGGCTAGCTTGGTTGTCCGGTTTTCCTGGCTGCTCCTTCCACAAATCCCAGCTTCCTTTTAAAGGGTCATTGTTTCGCCCTTCTCATTTCTTCTGTGCCCCTTATAAACGAGCTCCTGCGGTTTCCACCAAGAATGCCTCGTTGTGTCTGGACTCAGGTTCACTTAACACCCCCACCCCCGGTGCGTTCGAAACCGCGGTCTCTAAAGCGTCCTGACTGAGGCTTTGCGCGAGAGAGCGCTGGAGAAGCGGGCGCTGTGCTGCTCTTCCAAGTGTACCCCCCCAAGTTTTCTCCCTGGGTCTGTGGAGGTTTGAACAGCCACCTAACTGAACAAAGCTCAAGGTTGAGGATGGCGGCTATGGCTACAGCGAGCGGGTGGAGAAACGGGTGGTCGCGGATACCTAATTGCAGATGCCCCCAATAAGGCCCCTTTTACAGCAGCGTAGGCTGCGTGAAGGTGGGCTGAGGTCCCAGTAAAGTGCGGTTCCCTCCTTCCGGGTGTCAGGTTTGGGGTGCACGGTGCTCAGGGAATCCCACCTCTGCTCCCCCTCGGCGCGCACGCGCCTGGATTGTCAGTGGTGCAGTCCGGGCAAAGCTGCCCACGACCCCACAACCCCACGACCCCACGACCCCACGCGGGGAAGCTAAAGGTGAGAAGGGCTGAGCCAAACACAGGGCTAGCCCACGATTTGGCAAGGCCAGGCGCCTGGACGCTGGCCGTGGGACACAGCGCAACCGGAAGCTGGGGGCCTGAGGAACAGGTGAGAGTGGGCAGAGGCTCCACGGAGGATGGCGCTGTGGCAATCCCTTTTTCCCAGGTTGGCCACTCGGACTCGACTCCGGAGTGAACGCTCTCTTTAGAGGGAGGAGATGGGAGGTGTTGACAGTGGGGATGCACCGCCAAGTTTTGAGCGTTGAACTCCAGTCTGTCTGCGCCGAATCCCTGCCAGACAAGCAGGCGGGGCGCCGGTTTCGCTGATTATGAAAAAGGGCACTTATGTCCAACCGCTGCGGACTTGCCACGCCCGGCGGAGAAACCCACGTTTACTTCTTTCCCCTCTCCCTGTCCCCAGGTTACCGCAGACCCCTGCAGACCTCGGGTTCCTCTGTTCTTCGGAACCTGGTTTTTCAGCTCTTGACTTTCGAGGGCCAGGCGTTTCCAGGGCCTGGCTTTCGAGGCCAGGAAGGGCTGGGAATCGGGGGCGTGTTACCCTGAGGGCGCGGGCCGCGATCCGCCTAGGCGTCTATGCTGCCAAAGCCCTGAAGGTCTAAATGCTGGTGGTGGTGAGCCATGTACACATGGCCTGCGATTCCTGGCCTAGCGGAGCGGTCAGCCCAGAGAAGGACAGGCCCCTCAGCCTCACAATGGTGTGGCTGAGGCGAGGGGTAGAGAGGAACCAGTGCCCTGGTAGGCCTGGGGGCTCAGAGGCCTTGGGCTACAGTCTGGTGCTGCCGATTATTTTAAATCCCGGAGCCTCAGAGCTGTTCCCAGGTCTTTTTGCTGCTGCTTCTATGTTTTTGTTCCACGTTTGAATTTAGTAGTGGAAGTTTGCTGGGCTGAACTGTATGCTTTACAGGTGATAAGGCCACCATGCTTACTCTGAAATACATTTCCAGCAGTGACCTGGTGGAAATATAAATATTCAGAAATATACAACCAAAGTTTCTCTCCTAAGCCTTCACTCCCACCCCCCCATTTCTGTACCCTCAGGAGAGAAAGTTGCTTGATAACAAAGCTCTCTTTGGGCACCTTTTTAAAAAATTAAAAAAAAAATTTTGTTTATTTAATTAAAAAAATGTTTATTTTTGAGAGAGAGACAGAGTGTGAGCAGGGCAGGGGCAGAGAGAGGGGGAGACACAGAACCTGAAGCAGGCTCCAGGCTCTGAGCTGTCAGCACAGAGCATGGTGGGGGGCTTGAACTCACAAGCCCTGAGGTCATGACCTGAGCACAAGTTGGAAGCTTAACTGACTGAGCCACCCAGGTGCCCCCAGAATGGTTATTTATTTATTTTGAGACAGAGAGAGAGCAAGTGGGGGAGGGGCAGAGAGGTGAGGAGGAGAATTCCCAAGCAGGCTTCGAGCCATCAGTACAGAGCCCAACTCAGGGCTTGACCCACAGACTGAGAGTTCATGGCTTGAGCCAAAATCATGGGCTGGACTGCTCAACTGACTGAGCTACCTGGGTGCCCCTTTCTGGGGACATTTTACTAATCACTCTTACTTCTCCATAAGTGGTTAAAGTACTAATCACTCTTACTTCTCCCAGAGCACCTGCTCTGGCTCAGGCATTCACTGGCAAAACAGGTGGGCTGCTGCTAAACCTCGGTACCTCAGGCTCCTCAGGTCAAGTAGGGGTGGTTGGGGCACCCCATCTTGGGCATGCTGAGAGGGCTAAATGAGCTAACACACGGGATGTGCTGAAGCAGTGCCAGACACACACTGAATGCTCAGTAAATGCGAGGTTTTATTACAGTTATTACTATTTTATGTATGTGATGATAATCGCCCTTGCAGGGGTGAGGCCCTGCTGTGGGGAAAGAACCCTGGAAGGAGAAGCAGGTGCTCTGGCTTTGGCATCTCCACTCAGCTGCTGTGTGGCCAGGCATGGCACTGACTTTCTCTGAGGTGGAATTTCCTCCCCGAAATGGTGAGGTTGGATGAGAATCAGGCCTCTTCACACTGATCCTGGGTTTGGATTTGTGCTCATTCAGGTATGAAACATATGACGGACCACATTTTTGTCCTTGAAAACTCCATGTTAAACCTCAGAGAACTAGAGAGTCTCCCATTTCTCCCCTCTTTTGGAGGTAACATTTTTGGCAGTTTTTTTGATCTTAAATTAATCTTTATTATTTTTTTTAATGCTTATTTACTTTCGAGAGAGAACATGAGCGTGAGAGGGGCAGAGAGAGACGGAGACACAGAATCTGAAGCAGGCTCCAGGCTCTGAGCTGTCAGTACAAAGCCAGATGCAGGGCTTGAACTCATGGACCATGAGGTCATGACCTGAGTTGAAGTCAGGTTTAACCGACTGAGCCACCCAGGCGCCCCTGATCTTAAGTCATCTTTAAGATCATATCACAGATGTCTGAATTTATTAATGGGTAAAAACTGATAATGCCACCATCTCAAATAATAATATGACTAAAATTTCATTTGGTCATGTGCTGTACTGTAAAATGAAGGGACATTAATCATTCCTTTTAGGGACTTAGCATTGAAATCAATAGTTAAAAATTTCCCCCCTCTTTTATCTTTAACCAACATATATCATCACCAAAATACACACACCTGAGTATATATTCATAAAAAATAATGATCTTTATTTAAAACTGATTCAATTCTAACGCCTACTACTGCCCTCAGTATTCTATACTCAGCAATAGATTTAGTTTCAAAAAGGCTAGTTTAAAAATAAAGATTTTTTCAAGCAATAGAGGCTAGCAGTTGTTTTGTCTATACATGTTATGAGATGCAGAACGAGAAGTCTTACACACACACATTTTTGTGTGAAGAACTATAGTTTTATCCTTTTAGTTATTAATATGTCATTACTCTGGGGCTGCATAACAACTGTAGAGATAACAGTATTTAATCAGTACAAGAGCCATTTATTTTTAGAATTAGCCTGGGGTAAATGACCAAGTGGTGGGTCAGCAGAATTTTTGAGCAAAGAATGCATGTTAAGTGTAAAATAACTAACACACAGCAGGGGAAGAAAGAAGCATTGTAAGTTGTAGTGTTGAAATTCTGAAAGCCTTTGGAGTACATGGAACTTTGTGAACAACAAAAATAAAAGTGCAATCTCTGTTTTGGAAATGAAACCCGTTGTTGTATAGCGTAGGAACAGCCAGAAAGAAGTATTTTTAAAAAATATTAATCTTATGGGAGTTAGTTACACAGTTACGTAGTTTAAAAAGTCAGAAGATTGGACGTTTGGGTGGCTCAGTGGGTTAAGCGTCTGACTTTGGCTCAGGTCATGATCTCACAGTTTGTGAGCTTGAGCCTTGCATCCGGCTCCATGCTGACAGTGCAGAGCCTGCTTGGGATTCTCTCTCCTTCCCTCTCTCTGCACTTCTCTCTCTCTCTCTCTCAAAATAAATAAATAAACTTAAAAAAATGTAAGATTACACAAGCCTTATTAGGAACAAGAATTTCCTATCTTGTATTTCCCATTTCTCACTTCCCAGAGGAAAGCTTTTTTTTTTTTCTTTTCCTTTTTTTTTTGTTGCTGGCAAGTATATTGGTTGAAGCAAAAACAGTATTTGATCAAATCAGCAGCTTTTTCTATCCCCAAATTCTTTCCCTGAGAAAAGAAACAAGTGGTTGCCTTCCATGATGCTAATTTCAAAAGAAATATTAGCCATAACTTCCCATACTAGTGAATTTTTAATTTCATATTTTTTACAGATGTTACCTGTGAATTTATTTATGTAACCTTCCTCAGTCTACACACACACACACACACACACACACACACACACACACACTTTATTTATTTATTTTTAATTTAATTTATTTTTTAAAATTTATATCCAAGTTAGTTAGCATATAGTGCAACAATGATTTCAGGAGTAGATTCCTTAATGCCCCTTACTCATTTAGCCCATCCCCTCCCACAACCCCTCCAGTAACCCTTTGTTCTTCATATTTAAGTCTCTTATGTTTTGTCCCCCTCCCTGTTTTTATATTATTTTTGCTTCCCTTCCCTTATGTTCATCTGTTTTGTATCTTAAAGTTCTCATATGAATGAAGTCCTATGTCTTTGTCTGACTAATTTCTCTTAGCATAATACCCTCTAGTTCCATCCATGTAGTTGCAAATGGCAAGATTTCATTCTTTTTGATTGCCGAGTAATACTCCATTGTATATATGTACCACATCTTCTTTATCCATTCATCCATTGATGGACATTTGGGCTCTTTCCATACTTTGGATATTGTAGATAGTGCTACAATAAACTTTGGGGTGCATGTGTCCCTTTGAAACAGCACACCTGTATCCCGTGGATAAATACCTAGTAGTGCAAATGCTGAGTCATGGGGTTGTTCTATTTTTAATTTTTTGAGGAACCTCCCTACTGTTTTCCAGAGTGGCTGCACCAGCCAGTGTGAAAGAGATCCTCTTTTCCGCATCCTCGCCAACATCTGTTGTTGCCCGAGTTGTTAATGTTAGCCATTCTGACAGGTGTGAGGTGGTATCTCACTGTGGTTTTGATTTGTATTTCCCTGATGCTGAGTGATGTTGAGCATTTTTTCATGTGTCTCTTGGCCATCTGGATGTCCCCTTTGGAGGAGTATCCATGTCTTTCGCCCATTTCTTCACTGGATTACTTGGTTTTTGGGTGTTGAATTTGAGAAGTGCTTTATAGATTTTGGATACTAACCCTTTATCTAATATGTCGTTTGCAAATATCTTCTCCCATTCTGTTGGTTGCCTTTTAGTTTTGCTGATTGTTTCCTTCGTTGTGCAGAAGGTTTTCATTTTGGTTCATTTTTGCTTTTGTTTCCCTTGCTTCTGGAGACGTGTTGAGTAAGAAGTTGGTGCGGCCGAGGTCAAAGAGGTTTTTGCCTGCTTTCTCCTCGAGGATTTTGATGGCTTCCTGTCTTACATTTAGGTCTTTCATCCATTTTGAGTTTGTTTTTGTGTATGATGTAAGAAAGTGGTCCAGGTTCATTCTTTTGCATGTCTCTGTCCAGTTTTCCCAGCACCACTTGCTGAAGAGACCATCTTTATTCCATTGCATATTCTTTCCTGCTTTATCAGAGATTAGTTGGCCATATGTTTGTGGGTCCATTTCTGGGTTCTCTATTCTGTTCCATTGATCTGAGTGTCTGTTTTTGTGCCAGTACCATACTGTTTTGATGATTATAGCTTTGTAATACAGCTTGAAGTCTGGGATTGTGATGCCTCCTGCTTTGGTTTTCTTTTGCAAAATCGCTTTGGCTATTCGGGGTCTTTCCTGGTTCCATACACATTTTAGGATTGTTTCTTCTAGCTCTGTGAACATGCTGGTGTTATTTTGATAGGGATTGCATTGATGTAGATTGCTTTGGTTAGTATTGACATTTTAACAATATTTATTCTTCTTATCCAGGAGCATGGGATATTTTATCATTTTGTTGTGTCTTCTTCAACTTCTTTCATAAGCTTTCTATAGTTTTCAGTGTATAGATTTTTCACCTCTTTGGTTAGATTTATTCCGAGGTGTTTTATCCAGAGGAAAGTATTTTCAACCCTTGCAGCTATTTCTGTTGGTATTTGGCTTCAGACCTCCAGAAAACAGGTTACTTTGATTATTTCAGTTTTTGTTTTTCTCTCTTGCCATCCCAGTGGAAGATGTTAGTTTGGTTCTCTTCTGCTGCGTGTTCACCACACACTCAAGGTTTTCCTTGCAGCCATTCTTTCAATGGCTGTGTGAATATTTTTGGTTAGCTTGCATTCAGTGTCTATATCATTATTGCCTTCTAAATGCTATTTGTAGTTGGCCCATATAGGCTATTACAATGATATTTCCTTTATTGCTCTAGTTTTCCTTGGGCTAAAAAAAGTCTGTTTTTGATTGTTTGCTTAGTGTCCTACGAGCTTATAACTAAATCATCTATCAACTCTATTTTAAGCCCCCTGAAATTTTCCGGTTTGGTTATTATCTAAGCAGTTTGCGCAGCTGTCAATCTGGATTCTTTCCCCAACACCCCCCTGTATCTCCCATTGCCTCCCTATCTCTCTCTGTCTAGATCTCTATGTGTTCGTCTTTCTTGGCTTATGCTCTTGTTTTGGTGAGCACATCCTCCAGGAGTTTCTCAGAAAGGGTGGATGAGAGCTAAAGCTTGGTACCTTTCATGACTGAAAATGTCTTCATTCTTCCCTTATACGTTATTATGGAATTCTAGGTTGGAAATCGTTTTCCCTCAAGATTTGAAGGATTGTCTTCTAAATTCCGCTGCTGCTACTAGGAAGCTGAATTGATTTGGATTCTTGACCTGTTGTTTGTTATCTGTTATTTTTTTTCCTGAAAAATTTTAGAATTTTCCTTTTGCTCCCAATATTTTAACATTTTTAAAAATTATTTTATTTAAAAAAACTGTTAATGTTTATTTATTTTTGAGAGAGTGAGAGAGAGAGAGAGAGACAGAGCACAAGCAGGGGAGGGGCAGAGAGAGAGGGAGGCACAGAATCCAAAGCAGGCTCCAGGCTCCGAGCTGTCAGCACAGAGCCCGATACGGGGCTCCATCTCATGAACCATGAGATCATGACCTGAGCCGAAGTCGGACACTTAGCCAACTGAGCCACCCAGGCGCTCCCTAGAATTGTATTATTTTGATGTTCAATCTAGGCTTCCTGGATCAAAACGTTACTTTTCTTACTCTTTTTCTCCTATTTGCCACCTGTCTTTTATTTATTTATTTATTTATTTATTTATTTATTTATTTATTATTTAAATTGAAGTTAGTTAACATAAAGGGTAGTCTTGGCTTCAGGGGTAGAACCCAGTGATTCATTTCTTAAATATGACACCCAGTGCTCATCCCAAAGAGTGCCCTCTAACGCCCATCACCCATTGCCCATTTAATCCATCTCCCCACCCACCTCCCCTCCAGCAGTCCTCAGTTTGTTCTCTGTATTTAAGGGTCTTCTATGGTTTGCCTCCCTCTCTGTTTTTATCATATTTTTCCTTCCCTTCCCCTGTGTTCATCTGTTGAGTTTCTCGAATTCCACATGTAAGTGAAATCATATGATATCTGTCTTTCTCTGACTAATTTCGCTTAGTATAATACACTCTAGTTCCATCCACGTTGTTGCAAATGGCAAGATTTCATTCTTTTTCATCACCGAGTAGTATTCCACATATTGTTAATCCATTCATTAGTCTTTGACATTTGGGCTTTTTCCATAATTTGGCTATTGTTGATAGTGCTGCTGTAAACATTGGGGTGTATGTGCCTCTTGGAATCAGCATTAAAATTTTTTTTAATGTTTATTTTTAGGGGGGGGACAGTGTGCGAGTGGGGAGGGGCAGAGGGAGATGGAGGCTCAGAATCTGAAGCAGGCTCCAACCTGTGGAGCTTGAACCCACAAGCTGTGAGATCATGACCTGAGCCAAAGTTGGACACTTAACTGACTGAGCTACCCAGGTGTCCCTCGAATTAGCATTTTTGTATCCTTTGAATAAATTCCTAGTAGTGCAATTGCTGGGTCGTAGGGTAGTTCTGTTTTTAATTTTTTGAGGAACTTCCAGAGTGACTGCACAAGTTTGCATTCCCACCAACAGTGCAAAAGGGTTCCCCTTTTTCCACACTTTGCCAGTCTCTGTTGTTTCCTGATTTAATTTTAGCCATTCTGACAGTACCACCTGTCTTTTAAAAAGAAATTCCTCTTATTTAGATATTCCTCTGACTATGCCCCAGATTTCTATTAAGTTTTGGTTTCTAATTTCTGCTATCATATTTTTGGTTTTCAGCACATGGCATATCTTGCTTCACTTTCATGACATAACATCTCTTTTCCTTTTTTTAAAAAAAGTTTATTAATTTTGAGAGCGAGTGAGCAGGGGAAGAGCATAGAGAGAGGGAGAAAGATAGAGTCCCAAGCAGGCTCTGCGCTGGCAGCACAGAGCCCAATGCGGGGCTCAAACTCATGATCCATGAGATCATGACCTGAGCCGAAACCAAGATTCAGATGCTTAACCGAATGAGCCACCCAGGTGCTCTGAAAATATGTTTTTACTGCTGATAAAATGTATTAGAAAATATGGATTTAGTTTTGTTGCCAAGAGGGCCTATTTGCTATTATTTCCCCCCTAATATGTGCCCTCCACAAGCAGACATGTCCCAAAAAAGGAAGGAAGAAAAGGCTGGGTCCAGCATGCCATTTTTGGTTTTAGACTCACCAATCCAACAATTTAGTCCTTTTCCTCTGGGGTGGGTGGGGGGAGAGGGATAAATGGAGGTCCATTGAGAGTGGAGGAGTGTCACTCTCTCAGAGGTTGCTCCAGATGGAAACTTGAGCCGGGGGAAAAGATAGCCTCCTAACTCAGTTATGCTACCTGCTCTGTTTCTGGTTCTCTGAATTGACCTCTGTAGTCACTCCTCTGCACTTCTCTCTCTGCCCTTCTTAGAGTGATTGCAAGAACATATTGTGATCGTGAGAAGTCACTTACAGAAGACACTGGGAATCAGATGGTGGAGGATGCCATGGAACATCACAAGTTCTTTGGCAAAGAGAAAAATAGAGCAGAATGAAGAACACCCAGAAACTTAGGATCACACTATCATCCCCTCTTTTAGAAATTTAACAATTTGACCAAAAAACTTAGTATTTATATATTTAACTATACTTAAATACAACACAAATTGTCTTAATTGACCTTCATTTAAGCAGCCTGTAGGATTAGCTGAAGGTTTCTTTTTCTCTGTACACTTTATTGACTGTTGGTGAATGCTGGTAGTTGTATACTTCTCCTGAGTATGCCCACACTCTTCTCACGCTTGTCCGTGTCCTTTCCAAGAGTTGTTGCCAAATGTGTTTATAACACTTGTACTTATTATCGTAAGTATGTAATTTAATTAGTTATTATATAAACTGATGAAACATAAGTAGGAAGAGAAAGCTATTTTAGTGAAAACTATTTTAAACCTTCCGACAGATTGTATAAAGGCAAGTTGTTAAAAATAGTTGCTGTGGAGTTAGGCGTGAATGAAATAGCCGTAAGAGATTAGGGAACAGCCTACAGATCGAGAAGGATTCTGCATTCTCTCTGCTCTGCTGGTGTCTGTGAGTACTTGTTCCAACTTAAACTGGATGATAATGTACATTATGGGTTTGTTTTATGCAAGAAAAAAACAATATCCTGTCCATGGACTTGGAAATTAAGATTTCCTTTTTGAGAGTTTAACTACATGGTCAACACAAAGTGGATGAGGTATAAAATAATCAAAATCGGGGCACTTAGGTGGCTCAGTCGGTTGAGCATCTGACTTTGGCTCAGGTCATGATCTCACCGTCTGTGGGTTCAAGCCCCACATCGGGCTCATTGCTGTCAGTGCAGAGCCTTCTTGGGATCCTCTGTCTCTGTCTCTTTCTGCCCCTCCCCCGCTTGTGCGCTCTCTCTCTCTCTCTCAAAAATAAATAAACCTTAAAAAAAAAAATCAAAGTCTGCTTACATAGACACACTGCTGCTGTGGGTCACTCTTGCCCAGCCCAAGCAGGTACTGACATTTTAAAGAAAGAATATGTCTGTCAGAAGGTTTGGTCTTGGTGGTGATAGGAATAGGGAGGAGATGGGGCAGGACTGTAAAAATAGACAAAGAAGTGATAGAGGGGCAGGTGTTGGGCATAGCCTGTCCAGGACTTGGGGAAGCTTGTGCTCTGGCCTAAGGACACAGCCTGCTCGGTCCTGGGCCAGGTATAGCACTTGTATGGCCTGGTGCCTTTGGGTGCCTGAATCCTCCAACTGACGTCCCTGAGTCTGATTTCATCCTCACTAACATTCTACTACCTTACAATTTGGCTTATCAGTTGGCATGCCCAGGTATATGCTGACACAAATGTGTTCGTGACCACTCTGGTTATCATTGAAATCAAGTAATCTGCGTCTCAGGGTACCTAAACACATCTGAGTTAGGGGGTGCCTGGGTGGCTCAGTCAGTTAAGCGTCTGACTTCGGCTCAGGTCATGATCTCATGGCTCGTGGGTTCAAGCCCTGCATCGGGCTCTGTGCTGACAGCCCGGAGCCTGAAGCCTGCTTCAGATTCTGTGTCCCCCTCTCTCCCTGCTCCTGCCCCTGCTCAACGCTCTGTCTCTCTCTCTCTCTCTCTCTCTCAAAAATGAATAACCATTAAAAAAAAAAAACCCAAAACATCTGAGTTAGGTTATTGGGATTCTGCCTCTAAGCAATGACTCTATTTTTTATGTGCTGACAGAATCAGGTTCTATATCCAGGGGTTTAGAGCCAAGCTCCAGACTATGATCAGTTGATCAAAAGCTGATAAGGGCTGTGGACAGTCAGCCAGAGCCTCCCAGGGCCTTCTGCAGATGCCCACTCTTGGAATCTGTGCTTTTCAAACTTGTCCAGCCTCAGCCTTGTCCTTATTGGCTGCTCTGTAGGACTCTATGGCTCTTTTGTCATTCCAGGGTCGAGAATTGAATCAGAGCTAAAACAAGGGTCTAGGTCATAATAAGCGATGAAGAGTTTCTTTGAAAGCTTCCTTGCTAAGGCACCTTGGAATTTGACTATTCATTCCAAATATATAACAATATTTCCAGGCACAGATAACACCTATCCCCACAGTTATAGACCTTTAGGAGTTTTGTATTGTTAAAACTTGTTTTTCAGAGCTTTTACCCTGCACACAGAGCCCTTTTGTGGTAAGAAATGTCAGAGTCATGATTGAACACTTTGAATTAACATGCACAGTAAACAGAATATCAAGTGCGTAAACCTTCACGTAGGTTTGTTTTACGTCTTTCAGCACCCATGCTTTTTCAAAGAACGTGTACATCGCGGAGGGCTGCACTCATGGTGATAATATGGCTATAGCCCCCCCAGACCTCTCCAGGGCTTCTGTTTCCATGTATGCAGCAAAACACAGTGGTCTGTGTTTTGATGGACCAGGGCCATCAACAATGATCAAATTAACTAGATAACGGCCAGGTACCCACTTCACTGTTGGCTGATGTAGCTCTTATGTGGCGGGCAACAATGTTCTGGAGCTGTTTAAAGCTTCTCAAGTTTGACAAGTGTGGGTATAAGCTGAGAGAACATGAGGTGGGGCCTGGAATTCTGTTAACTATTTCCTATATACGTTGAGACAGCTTGAGAAAAATGTTTCAAAATTCAGACAGCAGAAAGCTTATACCCCTCACTGAATCCTGATTTGCCAAATGACTGTTCTCCCTCAAACCATTCAGTTTGCTTCTTCAGGAAAATGTATTTTCCATGCTGTTAAGTATTAAAAGCAGTTGACACACTTGACTGGCTTATATTGGGTAAATCTGATGGAACATTTGAGGTATTTTTAAAGAACTTTATTTTGAAGTAATTTTACACTTTTGGAAAAGATGTAAGAAAGTATAAAGAACCTTTGCACAGCCTTCACCCAGATTGTTACCAATTATTAACATTTTGCCACATATGCTTTCATTCCAAATCTCTCCCCTCCTCCTTCTCCTACTCCTCTTCAAACACACACACACACACACACACACACACACACACACACACACACACACTCTCTCTCTCTCTCTCTCTCTCTCTCTCTCTCTCTCTTACACACACACACACACACAATGATCTTTTTATGGACCACTTGAGAAGTAGGGCCATCATGTTCCCTTACCCCTAAATACTTAAGTCTGTGTTTCCTAAGAACAAGGGCATTCACTTACGTAACCACAGTATAAATATGAAAAGCAAAAACTTGAACACAGATGCAACACTGCTATCTAATTTACAGACTTATTCAGATTTCTCCGGTTGTCTCAATAATGCCCTTTATAGCAACACTTTTTTATTATTTTTTTTAGGATCCAGAATCACACACGGTATTTAATTTTCTGCTCCTAAAAGTCTTTTTAGTTTGGAACATTTCGTCAGGCTGTCTTTGTTTTCATGAAACTGATCGTTTTCATGAGCAGAGGACAACTATTCTATAGACTGTCCCCCAAGTTGAGTTTTTGGCCTCTCTCCTGATTAGATTTATGTTGCCCATCTGACATTTGGATCCTGGGTATAGGCTCATGAATGTGTTCCCATGGTTGATGATATTGGCTTCCATCACTTGGTTATGCCGGTGACCGCTTGCTTTCTCCACTGTAAAGTTACTGTTCACTCCCTCTGTAATTAGTAAGTAATGAGTGAGGAGATGCTTTAAGGGCTATATTAGTACCCTGTCTCCCTCCCCTGGTTTCCGTGTTCCCACTATCCTCTGGGAAGGGGTGTTTCATGCATGTTGTTTGTTCCTCCTTCCCCAGTGGTGATCATGTGTGCAAGCAGTGACACGGTCCGGGGCATCATGCTGGCAGCGCACAAGCACGGGATGACCAGTGGAGACTACGCCTTCTTCAACATCGAGCTCTTCAACAGCTCTTCCTACGGTAAATGCTTATACTGCTTCCAGTCTCCCCTCCCTCGAAGGTGTCAAAACGAGGTCATGAGAAAGCCAGTAATTTGAATTACCTCAATAGATCTGGTTCCATAAAAAGGGTTTTAGAAATCTGTGATATTGAACACTCTGGGGACTTCTTGTAAGTTCTCACGCTTTTCTTCTCTGAGAACTCAGCAAGCAGGTACCTCATACTGGTGATGGCAACAGACTTGTTTGGGAGTGAGCATAGCTCTCTCCAGTCCTCCAGATGGTTGTAAATCCAGGCCCTAAAGACCCCTCCTCAGTGTGTTTCCAACTGCAGGTTGCCACCATGATTGACTACTGGAAGAATGTTAGTGAGATTTGGGCATAATTTTTTTTTTTAATTTTTTTAACGTTTATTTATTTTTGAGACAGAGAGAGACAGAGCATGAACGGGGGAGGGGCAGAGAGAGAGGGAGACACAGAATCGGAAACAGGCTCCAGGCTCCGAGCCATCAGCCCAGAGCCTGACGCGGGGCTCGAACTCACGGACCGCGAGATCGTGACCTGGCTGAAGTCGGACGCTTAACCGACTGCGCCACCCAGGAGCCCCGGGCATAATTTTTAATAGAATAGACTAGAATATATCAACATAATAGAACATGCCAAAGTGTATTACACATTGCATGTGTATTATTTCATAAAACTTTTATTTTGGAAATATAATTGTATGTGTGTATGTATTTATGCATGTTACACATGTGTTTGTAATGGGTTATAGTGTGAAAGTAAAACAACTATTACTGTAAATTGAGGTAAAACCTTTTAAAAGCTACTGCTCCCAGCCCCTCTTCCTTCCAGATTACTGCCCATTAAGCTTCTCCTTTGTAGAAGTTTGAGATCCACCAACACATATGATTGAAAGAATATAATTTCTTAAAATGGATCTGGGGAAGTTCCCAGTGTTCCTGTGATGGAGGGTGTTTAAGAAGGCCATGAAGATCACAGATACAAAACATTTTCTCCATATGTGATTAGGGCTCTCTCTGAAGGAGACAGTATAGAGTAATGGCACATTTTCTTAAATACTGCATCTTGACTGCTCAAAGCTGAGCAGTTATAGGGAATCATAAGTGTGCTTATCGCAAATGGCTTGTTTATGCTGAGCTCGACTTCCCAGTTCTTGCTGTTGAGATATGGTTAGACAGGATCTAAACATCGAAGCATCCACCTCAGTTTCCTGCTCTGATACCCTGGCTTATTCAAGCAACCCAAGCAATAGAGCATTGTGCATAAACAGATAATAAAACACAGTTCTCACAGGGATAAACAAAAGTTGATGAAACACAAGTAGCTACTGCTTCCTGTAGTGGATAAGATTGGAGATTTGAGGCTTGTAGGGTAAACACCATGTTTTTCCTCCTTGCTGCCATGGTTGTCTTTCCCCTTCTCTTTGCATAAGCAAAGTGCTGCTTTCACTTTTTGACCACAGATCAGAATGTAATTATGTTATTGGCTATAGCATTGAGTTCACTGAGATAGTAGTAGAGACTGGTGAAAAATGAAAAACATTTATCCTGAGTTTTGTAAGTTGGTAATGCAAACATAGTATTTATTTGGAGAAAATGATGTGAATGCACAGTATAAATGGGCCAGGGCAATGCAAGCATTTCTTGCATCTGCAGGTAAAGCTTGTATTACTTTTCCTTGCTAATTATAATACATGAGTATTAAGAAAATTTGAGAGAAATAGAAAATCACAGGGCAGAAAGTAAGTTACTATAATTCTGCCACCCAGCTAAAAGTATATTGATAATATGTAGAAGTATGTACGTCTTGCTTATTTTATAAAAAAAATATTTACGAAAATATTTTTTAATAAAGTGTTGATACTGTTTCAAGTGTGGCTACATAGTATTTTGTAATGCTGATATGCCATCTTTATGTAAATAGTCTGTCATTTTTCAATATTTATGCTGTTCTCAGCTTTTTACTATTAAGAACAGTCCTATATTGAGTGGCTTTGTATGTGCGTGCACACATGCACATACACATAGTTATACATACATATTATCTGTAGGATAAGTTTCTTGAAGTAGAATTTCTGGGTCAAAAGTTTTAAGTTTTGATAGATATTGCCAAGTTGACCTCTAAAGAGGTTTACCACTTTATGCTTTTGCAACAAGCTATGAGATTGTCTGTTTTTCTGCATCCTTACATCATCTAACTTTTAAATTATTTTATATATTTGAACTTCTTTTTATGTCCATAAGCTAAGTTTTTCAGTTTCTTTATTTATATTCTGTACCATTCTTGTTGAGTTCATTCTTAGAGGTTATGTTTTCCGGTTGTTACTATGATGGTGATCATTTCCCATTACATTTTATTTTTTATTTAAAATTTTTTTTTCAACGTTTATTTATTTTTGGGACAGAGAGAGACAGAGCATGAACGGGGGAGGGGCAGAGAGAGAGGGAGACACAGAATCGGAAACAGGCTCCAGGCTCCGAGCCATCAGCCCAGAGCCTGACGCGGGGCTCGAACTCATGGACCGCGAGATCGTGACCTGGCTGAAGTCGGACGCTTAACCGACTGCGCCACCCAGGCGCTCCCCCATTACATTTTATAATTGTAGTTGTTATGTAGATAAGCTATGAATTTTTATTTATTTATTTTGCAAGAATTCCACATATTAAATCCTCTGTTCCAGTAGTTTTTATATCATTTTCATATAAGAACAAGAGTTTTTCCTTCATTTTGAAGTTGAATATATATTTTTCTTTTCTTATTGCATTGGCAAGAACCTCCAGAATAATATTATATTATATATATTATATATATATATATATATATACACGATATATATATTAATTTTTGACTTCTTGAACTGAAGTACATGTTAAGGTATCCTTTTATTTCTAGTTTCTTAAGTGTGGTTTTAAAAATTGGAAATGAGCAGTGAATGTTATCAAATGCACTTGACATATACTTTTAATAAATTTCCTAATATTGAGCCCTTGTAGTATTCTTGGAATTAAGTACATTTTGTCATGATGACTTTTTTAGATGCACTGCTGATTTTATGTTTTTAGAATCTTATTTAGGATTTTTGAGTCTATATTCATGAGTGAGATTGGACAGTAGTTTTCTTGCTTGAGGTGGTACTGCCAATTTTAATATCAGGTTTATATTAGCTTTATAAAATTAATCGGGACACTTTCCATTGTTTTTGTGCTCTAGAACAGTTTATATACCATAAGAATATTCCTTGAAAGATGGAAACAATTCAACTCTGTATCTGGACCTAACTTCTTTTTAGAGGTAATTTTTGAAAAACTTAAAAAAATAGTTTTGAAATAATTTTAGACTTAAAGAAAATCTGCAAAAATAATATAGAGAGTTCATGTATATCTTTTACCCAGATTCCTCTAATGTTAACAACTTAAATAACCATAGTACAATTATCAAAATAAGAATATTAACATTGGTACAATACTACTAACTAAACTACAAGTCTTATTTGAAATTTACTACCTTTCCTCCTAATGATCTTTTTCTGTTCCAGGATCCAAACCATTTAGTTGTTGTATCTCCTTAATCTTTACCAATCTGTGATATTTTCTTAATCTTTGTCACTTATGACCTGACACTTCTGATGAGTTTGTTATTTTGTAGAATGTCTCCCAGTTTGGATTTATCTGTTGTTTTCACATGGTAAGATTGAGTTTAAACTTACTTGGCAAGAGTACTACAAAAGCGATGCTGTGTCCTTCTCATTGCATTATATTAGTGTATAATCAGTGTAATTTTGGGTCAACTTTTTAAAACATATTTTTTCCATGAATTCAGTTTTTCTGCTTCTTGAAAATTTAATTGAAGAGTTACACAGTGTACTCTATATAACCTACAAAGTATCCTTGGTGTTTCTGATTAGGTACCCTTTCTTTTTCACCTGATGGTTGTCAGGTTTTGGGCTCTGGCATCAGTCTCTCTGAGGGGCTGTGCTCTTGGCAAATTGATGCAACCCTGCCCTCCCCCGCAAGTCTTAGTTTCTTCTAATGATAATAATAGTACTTACTTCTTCATATCAGGCTGAGTAATAAATGAGATAATGTATGTGAGATACATAGAAAACTTCTTGAAACATAATGAGTGTTTAACAAGTATTAGCTTTATTATTAGTGTTAGTTTGCTTTGATGATTATATATAGTACTCAAAAAATGGTAAGTTCATAAACTCTTCTTGGTATAGTTTTATAGATAAGTTCAGGCCATACATTCCATTAACAAATTAACCAACTTTATCTAATACAGCCTAGGAATGGATGTAGGTGCATTAAGAATTACATCTGCATGCAAAACTCCCACCTATAGTGATTTAAACAAATGTAGAGGTTTATCCTTTACAGAGGTGGGCAGTTGAGAGCAGAGGTGGTCGTTCCATAATGTCATCAAGGATGCAAACTTCTTCTGTTTTTTGGCACCTTTAATCTTAGTGAACGGTGTCCATCCTCAAGATCACAAGATGGTGGCTAGGACTCCAGGGATTGTGTCTTCAATCTAGGCAAGATGAAGGGGGAAAGAGACCATCTCCGTTGACTCAGTTCTGTTTGAAGGCTCTCTGGAAGCCTCTCTCATTAACTTCTTACATATCATTTGCTACCCCTAGTTGTGAGGGAGGGCAGTAAATGTGCGCTTTCAGCTGGACTCATTGTTGTCCCAAATCAATTTAGGAATCTGTTACTAATGGAGAAAGAAGAATGGATGATGGGAAACAAATGTCCATGTTTGCCATAGGCCCTGAAGCCCTTTCCTCCTCAGAGTAGAAGCAGTAGACAGAATGTTATGGCAGGCAGGGGGACCTGGACCAAGATTCTGGTGTCCATTATCAGTAAAGGGTCCTCTCTGAGATTTTGTGCCTGAAGAATCGGATATATGTTCAGAAAAAGTTTTTCAACATCCTCCTCTCCCTGTGCTTCCTCCATACAAGTTCTAGGAAAAGGCCCTCTTTTAATTAATACTTAACTTGCCATTGGATTAAAAAAACATATGGACACTGTGTTCATATTTACTGATTACTGGATTGTTTGGTCTTGATGAGTACTCAAAAAAATTATCAGATTTGCCCAAATTATATTGTTACAGGAATTCAGAATATACTATGGGGGGTAGGGGATTCAAACGATGGAAAATAAGACTGAAAGGATAGGTTTAACAAAATCTAGAGAGAAGATGATATATATTGCCTTGTAGAGTTTTTTTTTTTTTAATTTTTTTTTTCAACGTTTATTTATTTTTGGGACAGAGAGAGACAGAGCATGAACGGGGGAGGGGCAGAGAGAGAGGGAGACACAGAATCGGAAACAGGCTCCAGGCTCCGAGCCATCAGCCCAGAGCCTGACGTGGGGCTCGAACTCACGGACCGCGAGATCGTGACCTGGCTGAAGTCGGACGCTTAACCAACTGCGCCACCCAGGCGCCCCTACTTGTAGAGTTTTTAATAGCACCTCTTGGCATTCTTATTCATTGGCATTATTGTCTTTGGATGTAAGTTAGGTGGCAGGTTATTTAGGTGATCCTGTCCAGGACTGTAAGATTACTGTAGAGCTTTCTTGACTTCCTGATTAACTCAGCACTAATTAAGGTGAAGATGAAAGTGAAGTAGAGCTAGGTGATGCACATAAATTGACTTGCTAAAAGTGGAAAAATAGAAACATTGAGGAGAGATTAGATTTATTATGTTTTGCTATAAAAATAGTATATGCCCATTAAAGTCAGTTTGTGACCATGAGAAAAGAAAAAGAACTTTCATACAATCTTTGAACTGTAACATTTAGACGCTTCCTCCTCTGATCTTTCTTTCTGTGTTACTTTGTTTTTAACATTTTTGTCATCCCATTGCGTTGTTCAGTTTTAAAACTTGGAACACCCCAAACTCTGATGAAATGAAGGTAGAGCAGGTATGGCATGGCACCAGTGTTTGAGTCTGGCTTGCATTTGAATCCTGCCACTGTTGTTTATTAGCTAAGTGGCTTGGGGCACATTAATTTCCTTGAGCCGCAGTTTCCTTGTCTGGAAGGTGGCAATCATACTTAGATCTTCTTCGTGGAGTTTTTATGAGGAATAAAGAATGAAATGCTATAGGAAATGCCATTCACAATGGAATCACGCAGTAAGTGGTGCTGTTATTACTGATGGGAGGAAGACTGGACCAGCCTAGCTCATGACAAGCATTTAACACCTAGACATTCGGAGAGGGTAGAGTGAGGCAAGGTCAGTCCAGGTAAACTCCAGGCATTCATTTCTTGGATGTATTCTGTGATGTTTTAGCTTGGTATCCCAGTGTGGGTACCTTTTGCCAGTTCCAGCTCCCTGGCCACAGGAGGGCTTGATGGTGAGCAGGTTACTTCCTCTTTCACAAATATTCTGTGCCCTTACTCTAAATGCTAGCTTGGGACTCCGTGATGTTTAAAACAAAACAAAGCAACACTTTCCTCACTCCTGAACCAACTTCAAAGAATCACCTTCCCTGCCCTACTTTTCACTAGCAGACTTCTTTTTCATCTTCTTGATCCCTTGCTCAGGAGCATTGAAAGAATATGACATTAGTGCTCACCACTCTGAAAGTGCCATCATCAAGGTCACCTATGACCTCACTACCAAAGCCATTGGCCTACCTCAGAACAAGCCTCTGTGCCTCTAAAGCAGTGCTGTCCAGTGAAACTCTCTGTGACGCTGCCTCTGTTCTGTTCTAGGTTGCCCAGTATGGTGGCTACTAGCCATACGGAGCCATTGAGCACCTGAAATGTGGCCAAGTGTGACCGAGGAACCAAATTTAAAATTTTATTTAATTTTAATTAATTTAAATGTAAATGGTCACACATGTGGCTGGTGGCTGCTCTATTAGGCAGCACAGCTCTAGAGAATTCTGTATTGTTTCCACCCATTTGTTTCTGGAAATCCTGTTTTTTCTTTCTTTCTTTCTTTCTTTCTTTCTTTCTTTCTTTCTTTCTTTCTTTCTTTCTTTCTTTCTTTCTTTCTTTTTAAATATAATTTATTGTCAAATTGGTTTCCATACAACACCCAGTGCTCATCCCAACAAGTGCCCTCTTCAATGCCCATCACCCACCTTCTCCTCTTCCCCACTCCCTAACCCTGTTTTTCTTGGTTTTGGTGGCACAGCATTCTTTGGTTCTCTGTTAGCTCCTTTCTGTCTCCTCTTCCTCCTCCTGCCCACTAGAAACAGCATCCACAAGGTGTCTGTGCTCAACCCTTCTCCTTCTCTTTCTTATCCAATGTGGTCACTCCCTGGTTTCACTTGAAGCCATTTGGAAATGGCATCCAATACTCTCTAGTGCTCACTCTTTTTTCTGGCGTCAGACTGCTGTTTCCAACTCTAGCCTGGTGTTGTCACTTGGGCATTCTGTAGTTAGTCACCTTGGGTTGACCGTGACCCTAACTGAAGTCATTACCATTTCCACCTCATATCCCTCTTCCGCCATCTGGCTCTGCGCTTTCCTTTAATAACATCCCATTTTCCTTTCCTCTTTGGCGTCATCAGCAATGTGCCTCTCTTTTTGTTGTCCCTCACTCCCTAACTCTTCAGAGTCTTGAGATTCCTCTTGCACTGTCCTCTGCTTTTATTCTCAAGGACTCTCCCTCTTACGATTGTAAAAGCAGTAAATATTTTGTACTTATAATTTACTAGATTCAGAAAAATGCAAAAAAAAAAAAAAAAGAAAAGAAAAGAAAATTTTCCTGTAATTCTAACTACCCAAAGAGCCATGTTTAGTTTTTTGGTGTGTGACTTCCCATTAGAGCCTCTTGTAACCTCTTGCCTGGATTACTGTGGCTGTGAACCCTCCGTGTCTCCCCATTCTAATCCATTGCTATTTCCCAAGGCATGATTCTGATCATGTCATTCTTCTGTTACACTCGTAAATCTCTAGAGGCACCCAGTTGTCTACTGAATTAAATTTGTCCTCGCTGATGGGGCATCATGCCAAGCTAACTCTGCTTTTCCAGTGTTCAACACCCTGTGTATGGGAAATGTTACTGACATATTACAATAAGAAATGCCCACAAAAGTGAGAAGTTACAGTATCGATTATGGTTGTGACAAGGGAACTATTTAGTTTGGCTCAGATTTATTTAAGCATTATTGTTTCCATTTTTTTTTTCTAGAAGACAAAACTCTACAGTTATTCCTCTTTGGATTGTGGTAGACAGATTTATTACATTGTATTTCACTTCTTTCAGAAAAGAGTGTTTTCCTATTTCATAACAGAGATAGTTACTGTTTCCAGTTGTATATGTATTTTCTAATTCCACAGACTAAAACCCTTTAGGGTTAAGTATTTTCTTTCTTCTGTGTCTGGAGAATACTCTTTCCCGGAACTTAGAAACTCTGACCCTCTTTGCCTACAAAATACCATTCCTTTTGAGTCTTGGTATCTCAAATCAATTATAAATGAATCAATAAGTATTGATTGCATGCTTATAAGAAATGGGTTCCTCCTTGGGATGAAGAATGTTCTGGACATTCTTAGAATTGGGGGTCTTCCTGGCAAATGGACCTGGCTCCTTAACAGAGACTGTGTTGCCTGGGCCTTGAGCACCCCGCTGGGTCCCCTGGCTGGTGGCAGTGGCTGTAACTCACTCACTACGGGCACAGCTGCCGTGCATGTTGCAGCTTCCTTGGTGTTTGGGAGGTTTCATATGAAGGAGGAGGACTTTGTCAAGTTTTGTTTGGTGGCTTGAAATTTAATCTGTGCTCATTGAGAGCGGATCTAGTCCTTAATGAATTCTGTCCTCAGCTCTGTCTTATTTATCTTTTAACAGCTCCCTGGCACAGAGTAAGCAATTAATAAATGGTTGCTATTAATAGGATTATGGTTATACAGATGCCCCCACAAATAAATTCTTTGCCTCTGCCTTTTCTCATGCTCTAGACTGAGGCTCCCAGCTGCCTACTTGATGTCATACACATTTGCACCTTTGCCTGTGCCACAGGCTCTGCCAAGCACGCCTTTCCATCCTGCTCTCCTTCTATTAAAATCCTATTCACACATTTAGGACCAGCCGATACCTGCTCCTCCACCTCCCTCGAAACCATCCCCCTTAGGAGTGTGGGAGCCTCTTGCCTCTTCCTCTAACCTCTGCATTGTTTCTTTGTATTCCCCCCGCCTCCTGCTATAGTAAGCTAACTGTTACCCTGTAATAACTTCAGTTATTTACGTGTCTATTTCTGAATCCCTCTTTTTTTTTTTTTTTGAGAGAGAGAGAGAGAGAGAGAGAGAGAGAAGGGGAGAGAGGATCCCAAGCAGGTGCTTAACGGGGAGCTTAACGGGGGGCTTAATCTTATAGCTGTGAGATCATGACCTGAGCCGAAACCAAGAGTCAGATGCCCAGCTGACTGAGCCACCCAGGTGCCCCTCTAAACCCCTCTGTGATGGTGGTGGAGACTGTTCAAGACATTCATGACGTGTCCTGTGCTGGCTATCACAGAACCTTGTGTGTGGTATACAGTTAGTTAATGTTTGTCTGATTTAAGCTGTGGTAGAAGTTCCAGAGCCACCGACTCTTTATGGAGCTTTGTCTATAAGAGCAGAGTGAGTGCCCCGAGCCCTGGCTGCACACTCCCCAGGCATCCTCACTGCTTAGCTGCTGGGCTCCACGTGTCCACTGTGGACTAGGGGCTTGGTGTGAACAACTGACTTTGATGTTGAACTCTAGCGGGCTGAATTCCTTGTTTTACTTCCAGAGATCTGTAGGGGTCATAATGGTAATTCATAGAAACAACAGTTTATTGCCACATGTTGGAAGCCCATGTTTCCCTTTGGGGTCCTGCAGGCCACATATTTCCTCAAAAATGAAATCATAACGAGAAGAGTAATGATTCTTATCCGTGTAATCTGCCTTTGCTTTTGTGAGAGGGAGTGCTGTGAAGCAGGGAGGACCCAGTTTCTCAATGCCTCAGTTTCCTCATCTGTAACATAGGATAATGTGCCCGAATCACAGAGAGTCTTGTAAAGATTCAATGAGTTTATATGTATAAAGTGCTCAATAAACAGAGCTTTTATTGTTATATATGTCCAATAAATGTTAGCAATTTTAATTTTGTTACTATTGATGCACTGACGAATATTGTCCAAAAAATAATTGTTATGGTGCTCCCGACACTACAGAGATATAAACCCTCGTGTTCACCTGAGCTGCTTTTATTCTGAAGAGATTCCAGAAATATTTCAAAGAATATCAATAATGTCAAACTTTTCCCTGTGAATGGTGCCAGCTTTATCATACTTGTGCATAAGTCTTGTGCACAAGACTTGTGTTGTCACACACAGACTTCCCTGTCATTCCACATCTACATAACATCAGGTTTGTTGCACAGTAGTAACAACTCGGTTGACCTCCACGGTTGATTGTAGGTATTAAAAAAATGTGAATGGAAAGGAAGACAAATTTACTTCTTACTCCTCCAGTGCTGGATTCTCAGGTGCTGAAAATTACAGTTATGTGGTTGAGGCAGTGAAGTCCACAGTGCTTTTATGTTCCTCTCCCATTTCAAAGGAACACGTGTCCAAAAGGCCTTCTTCTCCTTTGAGGATCTTGATGTGGTCATGTTATATCCAAGTGCAGAACTGTGACAATACCGCTTGCCCCAGCTGCCAAAAGTAACATGTAGTGACACGCTGCAGCTGAAGAGGGAGAATGGTCCCTTTATGGTGACTGCCTTGGAATTATAAATATTTTTCTTTCTCTGTAGGAGATGGCTCGTGGAAGAGAGGAGACAAGCATGACTTTGAAGCTAAGCAAGCATACTCATCCCTCCAAACAATCACTCTACTGAGGACAGTGAAACCTGAGTTTGAGAAGTTTTCCATGGAGGTGAAAAGTTCTGTTGAGAAACAAGGACTCAATGAGGAGGATTATGTAAGTGCTTGATTATGAGCCGAGACCTTCAGCATCCCGAAAACAGTCTTCTAATTAAATCAGAGGTGACAGTGTCCTATTCTGAACCATTCAAAAATCCCTAGGTTCACGTCTGAATGTCACTGAACTTTTTGTCTTTTTTTTTTCTGACCAGTTCCCCCCTCCTCCATGTCCGTCACCCCACTTTTCCAACTGCTGCAGGAAGGAGAATTGCTTTTTGTGGGTACTTGTGGCCATGCTGAGCAGATGTCTATACACTTCCAAGGCTTTTTCGACTGGGAGCATGGTGGGGGAGAAGATGGACGAAGGAATGCCAAAGTTTTGCATGCCTAATTTTTCCAAAGCTTGATGGCATAAGATATTTTGGGTTTTAGAAGGCTCTTTCTTTCGGCCATCTTTTTGGCGACTCTGCTTTTCTCTCCTGTGGTAGCGTCACTTCCCCTTGGGTATTCTCGAGCTTCCCACTCCATTAGTGGTGTTTTACTGATGCATTTTCCAAGGGTGGACTAGGGTCAGAAGTTTTGGCCACACTAAGGATTGAGCAGAGAACTCATCTGAGAGGTGGCACCAAAGACAGCCGGCCACACCTCACTTGGTGCCATTGTTTTGTTGCTTCTGGCGTACTTTGCTATGTGGGCCCTCAAACTCTGTGTCCTTCCAGCAAATTCTTTCTCAGAGCAGGGTGAGCAGTGCACTCCTCAGGCTGGTTGGGGGGTTGTGTGTGTGCCGGTTTTCAAAACTGTTCATTCCACAGAGTCCAAAGTGGAAAAGGAGCACCTTCTTAATGATAGATATATGGCTTTGGATAGTCCTTGCCCAAAGTGGATAATGACCATCTTCGTAAGACGAGCTTCATTTGGTCACTTCCAAACAGGGCCTCTCTCGATTTCCTTATTTGAAGGAGTACAGGGTGCAGACATTGTCCTCAGACAGACCTACATTCAGAGCTTGAGTTGAACACTTTTTAGCAGTGTGATCTGGGGCAAATCGCACAGTCTTTGTCCAAACTACTGCTCCCTGTTGGAAGGATTACAGATAATCTATCTGAAGCTTTTAGTGCTATCCACATCACAAAGTTGGAGCTCAATAAATGAGGCCTCTTTTATGCTATTATTATATCATACCTGTCTTTGTAAGAATGATTTGCTATCAAATAATGTACAAAAGTTCTCATAAATATATTTATTCATGGCTTAAATGTTATATATGTGTATAATATACATATCATTTAAAATATATACATATGCATACATACTGGATGGTTCTGGTTTAGAAAGCCAAAAGGTGTGTGTATATGCAAATGTGAGCCATGTATGTAATTTAAAATTTCTAGTAGCTACATTTTTTAAATGATTTCAGGAATAGGATTTAGTGATTTATCACTTACATATAACAGCCAGTGCTCATCCCAACAAGTGCCCTCCTTTTAATGCTTCTTGCCCATTTAGCACATCCCCCCACCCAACATTCCTCCAGCAACTGGCAGTTTGGTCTCTGCATTTAAGAGTCTCTTATGGTTTGTCTCCCTCTCTGTTTTTATATTATTTTTGCTTCCCTTCCCTTATGTTCATCTGTTTTGTATTTTAAATTCCACATAGAAGTGAAATCATGTGATATTTGTCTTTCTCTGATTTATTTTGCTTAGCATTAATACACTCTAGTTCCATCTGTGTTGTTGCAAATAGCAAGATTTCATTCTTTTTGATCACTGAGTAATATTTCATTGTAAATATATACTGCATCTTCTCTATCCATTCATCAGTTGATGGACATTTGGGCTCTTTCTATAATTTGGCTATTGTTGATAGTGCTGCTATAAACATTGGGATGCATGTTCCCCTTCAAAACTAGTAGCTACATTTTTAAAAAGTTAAAATAACCAGGTCAAATTAATTTGAATAATACATTTTATTTAACTCACATATAAAATGTTCTTTCAACATTTAATCAATATAAAAATTATGGATGAGATTATATATTCTTTTTTATTATATAAAGTCTTTGAAATTCAGTGTGTGTTTTACCCTAATAGCATATCTAAATTCAGTTCAAATGCTCAGTAGTCATGTGACTAGTGGCTACCACATTGGAGAGTGGGTTCTGAATAATGAAAGTAGAACTTTTGCAATAGAGACCAAGTTGAAGGAAACCTATGATAGTATTGTCATTATCCAAATCCTTTGCCTCAGAAATAGGAAAGAATGTAAAGGGCACTGAGCACATTTTGTTTGGCCTCCTACCTGAGGCTGTTGAAGTTAAAGTATTACAGTAGAGGCTGTCCAACATAATGATACTTCTTGGGCAAAAGAAGTATGTATCTTTGTACCTGCTACAAAGATCCATAACATATTCCAAACCATGTGTCAGTGCTTTAGAGATTAGCTGTGGTTGTGGATTTTAATAGCGCTTCCCTCTGATGATGGGATCATTAAAACTGACTTTATAAATAAATAAATAAAAATTATGAGTAGAAATTAGAGCTCGTTATAGTAATTTATTCCAGTTCTGAAAATATGTCTACTTTTCATATTTATGTGTGTTTTAGTTGGGCTCTTTTGAGTTCATCAGGTTAGTGTAGACAGGAGGTTGTGGGGGCTATTGTGGGAGAGGGAGCTGTGGGAGCCAAAGACCCAGGAGCTGGTGCAGCTGGGACTCACAGGTGTGAGACTTTGCTTTAATGCAGCAGGAGATGTTTAGCACAACTAGAAAGACTTAGTGGTCTTCATTCTAGGGCTCAGCTCCTTTCTAGGTCATTCTGCTTCTCTTCTTTGTACTAATGGCTTGTCTTATCTCTTTACTTAGAATTTCAGTTCATGACACTCATCATGGGCTCTTCGGCCTCTGCTATCGATTTCAAATCCAGCAACTTTGGTGGAATCTCTTATTAGTTCTAAAATTTACCACTTATTCTTTGAACAATCACATGGCTTGTGGATAGAGATAATTTTCTTTCTTTTCAATTCTTCTCCTAAGTATGCTTGATTGAAGGTATACTTCATTAAATTAAGCATATTAAATTAAGTATATTTTATTAAAACTTTTAATGGCACTGGCTAGGATTCCAGTACAGAATTGAATATAAGCAGTGATAGTGGACATCCCTGCCTTGTTCTTAACTTTACTACAAAGAACATATAACACATTTCATATCTGTTCATATCACTGTTTAAACATAGTGTTGAGTGTGAAGTTTTTGGGAGCGTCCTTAGATTATGGAAGTTCCCTTCTATTCTTTGTTGGTGAAGTTTTGTTTTGTTTTGAAAGAATTACATATTTTGTTGGAATAACTGAAACGAAAATAGCATAGCAAGCATCGAAGTTTATATAATGTAGGTTTAAGTTTATATAATATAGGTTAGGGGAAAGGCTTTGGACACAGGTTAAAAAAAATTTTTTTTAATGTTTATTTATTTTGAGAGAGAGAGAGAGAGCAAGCAGGGGAGGGGCAGAGAGAGGGAAACAGAATCCCAAGCAGGCTGCACGCTGTCAGTGCAGAGCCCGATGTGAGGCTGGATCTCACAAACTGTGAGATCATGACCTGAGCCGAAATCAAGAGTCAGACACTTAACTGACAGCCACTGGCACCCCCAGACACAGTTTTTATTGTAGGCACTGTAAATTGTAATATATCGTTGACATTATGTCATATATGTTAGTATTGTATTCATCATATTTAGCATCCCTGGAAAGGTCGTGATATTCTCAAAATGCAAAAATTTGAGGGGTGCCTGAGTGGCTCAGTCAGTTGAACATTCGATTTCAGGTCAGGTCACGATCTTACAGGTTTGTAAGTTTAAGCATTGTGTCAGGCTCTGTGCTGACAGCTCAGAGCCTGGAGCCTGCTTCAGATTTTGAGTCTCGCTCTTTGTCCCTCCCCCACTGGCTTTCTCTCTGTCTCTCTCAAAAATAAATAAACATTAAAAAAATGAGAAAAATGCAAAAATTTGAAACTTTAAATTTTTATAAGTCTATACTAAAACATTGGGAGGTTGGAATGGCTATGATTTTTTAAGTAAAATTACTATCCTATATTTTTAACTTAACAAATTTTGATGGATTAATGTAATTTTGTTTCCAAAAAATTGATCTCCTTTCTCTTCCTCTCTCCCTTTTCCCCTCCATTTTCATCCTTTGTCCTCTCTTTTTAAATTTGAGTTGTTATTGAGATAATTGCAGAGGTACATGCAGTTTTAAGATGCAATACAGAGAGATCACTTGTATACATTGCCCAATTTCCTCCATTGGTAACATTTTGGAAGATTATATATATACGATCACAATACAGATATTGACACTCACCTTACTCAGCTTTCCTCAGTTTTATTTGTACTCCTGTGTGTGTGTGTGTGTGTGTGTGTGTGTGTGTGTAACATAGTATATGCATATTAAGTTCTATGCAGTTTTATCACCTGTGTAGGTTGGGGGTGTTTGAATTTTATCAAATGCCTTTTCTTATCTGCTGAGATAATCAGATGGTTTCCTCTTTATTCTATTATAATGTAATGAGTTACATTACTAAATTTTCCTCTTTTCCAGTTTTATTGAGCTATAATTGATATATAACATTGTATAAATTCAATGTTTGATATATGCACATACTGCAAAATGCTTACCACAGTAAGTTTAGTTAATATCCATCACCTTGCATAGTTACAAACTTTTTCTTGTGATGTGTTTAAAAAAATTTTTTTTAATGTTTATTTTTGAGAGAGAGAGAGAGAGAGAGAGAGAGAGCAAGCACTAGCGGGGGAGGGGCAGAAAGAGAGGGAGACACAGAATCTGAACTCGGGAATGGCGAGATCATGACCTAAGCCAAAGTTGGACGCTTAAGACTGAGCCACTTAGGCGCCCCTCTTGCGATGAGTTTTAGGGTCTAGTATCTTTGTAACTTTCAAATATACAATACAGGATTGCTAACTATAGTTATCATACTGTACATTAGATTCCCAGAACTTATTTTTCCTATAACTGCAAATTTTTGTACCTTTTAATGACCTGCATTACTAGATTTTTCTAATTTTAATAATGTCTGCACTCCTGGCATAACTCTGGTCGCTCTACACTTCAAGACTTTGAGCTTTTCTACTGCCCAGGTCGTATAGTGGAGAATAAGAGGCTCTTTGCTGCCTGTACATTAGCATTTCTGGGTCAAATATCTACTCTTGTTTCCCTTGTCTTTGGTGGGTGGTTTGGTGGGTGCATGTGTGTGGTGTATAGAAAATCAGATTGCTGGGGCACCTGGGTGGCTTGGTCAGTTGTGTCCAGCTTTGGCTCAGGTCATGATCTCTTGGTTCGTGAGTTCAAGCTCCGCATCAGACTCTGTGCTGACAGCTCAGACCCTGGAGCTTGCTTCAAAATCTATGTCTCCCTTTCTCTCGGCTCTTCCCTGGCTCGTGCTCTGTCTTTCTCTCTCTCAAAAATAAATAAAAACATTTAAAAAGTTAAAAAAGAGGATTATTTAAAAAAAAGAAAATCAGATTACTTAGGGCTCTTCTATCATTGGGGCTGTGGGTGTTGCATGTACTGTAATGGTCATTAGTACAAGTGTCTTATGATGATATTTCTACCATTCCTATAGGTAATATAAAAATATTTTTAAAAGTATATTTGTTTTCTTACTATTGAACCTACTGGAGACCTGTTCCATTCTGATACATCATGTTTTAGTAGGGCCCACGGGCACCACTGGAGATGGTGTAACCTGATGGTTAAATATGCAGGCTGGGGGTGTCATAGACCTGGCTCTGTCTCTTACAGTTCTTATCTTGGGCACATTTCTGAAACTCTGTGCATTAGTTTACTTACTCTAAAATGGGGATAATAATTTTTAACTGACAAGGCTGTTGAAAGAACTCAAGGATTGTATATAAATATTACTTAACACAATGTCAGGCATTTAGTAAATATTCAATGGATGATAGCTATTATTTCTCTTACTCTTGTTTCTTATACTCCAGACCAAAGTGTATGATGCTCCTGCATGCTTACCGTAACTAGTACTTGTACTTAACCTTCAGATCTCAGCTCAGATACCATCATCTCCGTATGTGTCTTTCCTGACACTCCAAACTATCTTATGGCACTCTGATCCTTACCATCATAGCCTCTCAGCTAGGTGGGGAATTTTCTTTTTAAAAATTTTTTGGAATGTTTATTTATTTTTGAAGGAGAGAGAGAGACAGAGCGTAAGCAGAGGAGGAGCAGAGAGAAAGGGAGACACAGAAAGCGGGCTCCAGGCTCTGAGCTGTCAGCACAGAGCCCAGTGTGGGGCTCGGACCCACAAACCGTGAGATCATGACCTGAACCGAAGTCGGACACCTAACCAACCGACTGAGCCACCCAGGCGCCCCATCAGCTATGTGTGGGATTTTATAATTAAATCTTGCCTCTTCTACCAGACTGTCACCTCTGTGAGAGCAGAAACTATGTCTGTTTCTGTTTATTCTTGCATCCTTTTGCTGTATGCTTGGCACAAAGGAAGCAGCCAATACACTTAAGCTTTTATTATTATGCTTATTAGTTTAGTTATTATTAAACCAGAAGGACATCAAATTCAACCTACTCCTTGCATGGTGACGGAAAGGTAGAAACTGAGGTCCAGTCAGGTGAGGTGGCCTTTCCAAATGTAACCTGTATGCTGCAATCAATATAGCAATGGTGAGTGTTGAATAAATCCTATGCCTAGACCTTGTTAGGTCCACAAAACCAGGAGTTCAGTTTCACTTGTCCTGTGGGAGATGGTATTGGGAGACAGTAATGGGTTTTCACAATGGGGATTCTGAAGACCCTCTAGCAGTCATTAGAAATCTAAAGTTAGAAGTAAAGCTCTGCTGGAGAGGCCCTCAAGTAGCAAAGGGGCTCCCAGCATGGCTCAGACAAGTGTTTGCAGAGTGCCTGCCTGGCTTTCTCTAGTGGTTTTATTGTGTTGCCCACATGGGCAGTGGCTCTGACTCAAGGATATCTTAATGGGTGTTTGGCCTTTGCCATGTGAGTGGTTCCAATTCTAGGGCACTGGTATTTGGTTTTAGAATGCACTGTGTGGTGGCCAAGCCAAGATTAGTTGCATCCCCTGAATCCTGGTTCAGTGACTTTCTTTTTCCACTACATCAGTCTGACCCTTTTATTAACAACATGCCCACTATGGGGAGTGAACCCGTGACTTGAAGATTAAGTGTCTCAAGCCCGACAAGTGAGTCTGGCAGGCAACACAGGCTGAAGGACTTCTCTTCTTTTCTTGCACACTGCCTCCCCAAATATACACTTTTAAAATACCAATTTCTCCTTACTCTTTCACACACTTCACAAAATCTGCTGGGACTCTGTCTCTTCTTCATCAGCAGCAACCTGTATTTCCTGTTTTCTTCTGGAGTGTAAATCATTATTTCTTAGATCATGAGATGTTGTTTACTGAGTGCTCCAGAGAACATGGCTGTGAGCTTGATCTGTGACCATGCGGTGGTCCCATCTGGGGTGAGATCCTCATCACCTACAAATTCTTAAGCAGGTATATAAATATCCATGGCCACGAGCTCTGGAAGCCCCCAAGATCTGCATTTCTATGCCAGGATGGATATTAAACATTACGCGCCTCAGTGTAAAGCATTCTCATACACTGACGGTACTCACAGAGATGTGGACCATTTATCGTGTAGCAGACCATATGTGGTGCATATGTGAAAATATCCATGTTTCTAGAGAAATGACATTAAACACAGTGGAGTGGGTTCATTTAGTTCTTTAGTGAGAAGTTCCTTCCAAATTCATCCAAGTTTCCATGACCTCTTTAAGTGGATAATGATCTCTTGACTTAGTGTGCATTAACTCTATACTTATGTACAAACTTTTGTGTGTAAGTGAACATGTGCGTATTTCTAGAGAGAGGGGCCAGTACCCCCCACTTGATTCTTAATGGGGTCAGTGTCACAAAAAAGCAAGAATCATTGAACTAGATGATGGCTAGTCAGCATGCCATTTGCCCAATTATTGTCTGAAGCCCCTTTTATTCTCATGGATAGGGCACAACATGGTGTATGCACTGCTGCACTGAGAAATCACTCCCCTGGAAGAAAATGAAGAAACACTTAAATGCTTGAATATTTACTAATCTTAAATTTGAAAAACATTAGTTTTATTGGTGAGATGAAAGAGATGCCAAGTCATTCCTTCCTTCCTTCATTCTGGGCTAGGGAGTCAGTCTAGTCTTTCCAATTCCTAGTGTTTTCACACTGTCTTTAAGAGGTAGACTCAAATTTGTCCTTGCTACTATTTCTCAGTTTAGGCTGAGCCAGTGTTGGAGACATCTCTTCCCCTCTGGCAGCCTGTCTGACTTCTCAGTCGTGTAAATCCCACTCTTGGCCTTGCCCCTTTCTCCCTATTGTGTTTGGCACTTCTGAAGCCCATTCACTGGCTGGCTTCACGAGCTGTTGGCTCTGCCTTTGGGTGAAGCTCACCTTCTTTCCCTGATGTTGTTGTTGTTTAAATCAAAATAATATATGCCATTCTAGATTGACTATAACAAGTGAAAAAAAGAAACAGAATGAATTAAAAATAAATTTATGGTACTGTATGAGTTGTAGACAAACAGGAGTGTCCTGTTCCTCTCTATTCCTGACTTCCATTCCTTAGAGGCAATAATCCTTAATGTTTCTATTGGCTTTTTCTAGTGTTGCCCTCTGTATTTCTAAAATAGCTTCTTGATATTGCTGTTTTTGATATGAGAAATTTGATATAGCTCATCATTTCCTAAAATGGAAAAAGATTTAGCTCCTTTGCACACTTCCTCTACAAATCTGTACTTTTCCTCCCATCCTCCTAATATTTTGTAGCATAGTTTTTACTTACAGGTACATTCATAAAATAAAATTTGAATAATAGCTATCCCCCCTTATTAAGAGCTATTATTATTATGACCATATATATTGAACCATGTAGCAGAACCGTGTAGTGTTCTATGATTACATTTCCTTTCCTGTGTAGCTTTTTTTCTCTGAAGTTAATAATTTCCTTCCTTTTTAAAAATTGCTTCCATGTAGTTCTGTTTCATTCTCATTCCCTAGAATGATGTTAGTGATTTTTTTCAGCCCTTTGTTTTCCTGCTCCTGTTTAGAGTAATTACTTCCTTTAGTATAAACCTGGAAATGCCTTCAGTTTTCTCCTATATCAGTTTCCCTTTTTAGTGGATATTAAATCTCCTTCTTAGTTGAATTTCACCTTAGTTTTGAAGAACAAGATGATATGAGTAGAAAATCTTTTGAGACTTTGAATATCAGAAAACATTTTGTTTTATTTTTATATATAGTCAGTTATTTAGCTGGGTATAAAATTTTAGTTTGAAGATTAATTTTCCCTCAAATTTTGATGACATTGCTTTATTGTTTTGCAGCTTTTGGTGTTACCATTCTGATTATTTATCTTTTTCATGTTATTTTCTTTTTCTCTATCCCAAAGACTTTAATATTTTCTTTACATAATGGTGATTGCTTAATCAGAGTCTAGTCTGGAAAAATTAAATACTTCAACAGAAGGAATTTAATTGGAGAAACTAACTTTAAAGTGTAGAAAGAGCCAAAACACCAAATAGAATAGTAAGGCAAGCCAGAAATTAGCAACAGCAAAAAGCCATTACCACCTCCAGAGCTAGAAAGACCAGGGAAGAAAGAGTTTTACGGGACCAAAGACTTAGAGCTGCTCGTAGGAGCTAGCAGCATGGAAGAAATACAACCTCTCCCAGAGATGGTACCTAAGGCGAGGTGAGAGAGAGGAAGACATATCCTGGCTTTCCTCTTACTTCCTGACTCTTCCACCAGTGCTTCTTTTGGCTGAACCAACCAGAAGTCAACTGACAGGGAAATGCAGCCTGGAAGAATCGTCTTCCTATGATTTAGAGCAAAGCAAAGCAGGTGTAGGGAGGGAAATGAATTGGAGACCATAAGGCAGACAAGTGGCTCACTGGTGCTCTGATGTTTCACAATGATTTCACCTTGGTGTGTGTCTTTTAAAATTTTTGTGCTGGTCACTTTGCTTGCTCTTTCCAGAAATTTTAAAGTTGGATGTCGGCTCTTGTCAGTCAATTCTCTAATTTTTTCTCCCATTTTCCAACTCTGCATTTTTCTTTTCCTTTCTGAGAGATTGCCTCACCTTTATCTTCCAAAGATATTTGGAGTTTTTAATTTCTGCTATCATATGTTAAATTTCTAAGAGTTCTCTTTTGTTCTCTGAGTGCCTCTCTTTCTAAAAAATAGTACCCTGACATTGTTTCCTGGATTCAATGTCTTATCTTTCTGCATATATCCTTTCATCAGTTCTAGAACACATTTAACTTACCTGAAGTTGGGATCCATTTCATAACTGGTAGACTGTCATAATTTAGTAAGTAGAATTTTTTTCTAAGGGAACATAAAACAAAGGTGCTTTTTATAATTCTGGTATCTTACTTTTGCTGACACAAGGTGTTTTTTGTAAGTTTTCTTTAACTTACATTGCATTTTACTTACATCAGATTCCTTATAAAAATATTGTGATTTCTTTCATATTACAAGGTTTTCTTAAACTGTTGGTAATCCTTAGCTGTCTGTTTATATTTAAGGGTGAGCCATGAAAGAGGCTATCTAGAAGCTCTGTGTGCATGGGAATGTGTCTAGAAGTAGAATTTATTGTAGGGTAATAACATGTTGAGCTAGCTTTTTCAAAGGGTTATCCCAAATATGATTAGCTGGAGGTTGTATCTCCTAGGCTTATCAGTTTCATTAAAGAATTCTCCTCCAACGGGGCACCTGGGTGGCTCATTCGGTTAAGGATCTGACTTCGGCTCAGGACATGATCTCGTGGTTTGTTTGTTTGAGCCCTGCAGAGCCCAGCTCTGCACTTACAGTGTGGAACCTGCCTGGGATTCTCTCTCTCTCTCTCTCTCTCTCTCTCTCTCTCTCTCTCTCTTTCTCCCTCTCTGCCCCTCTCCCACTTGCACACATACTCTCTCTCTCTCTCTCTCTCTCTCAAAATAAATAAATAAATAAACTTAAAATTTTTTTGTATATAAGAAAAAAGAATTCTCCAAATCTCTTCTTGAGAATCATAAGCCTTTCCTACATTCTGGGAGCCCATGGTGGGGAAGCTTCACCTTTAGGATTGCAGACTTTCCACTTAAACCTGATTTTCAGTTTTATGCTTCACCTGAGCTCTAGATGTGCCTGGTACCTTCCTGTTCAGATCTTTTTTTGTGTCAACACCTTCAGCCAATAAACCTCCTTTTTTTCTGCCTGGTTGGGAAGGGGCAATTTTTTTTCTGGGTAAGGTTTGGTGATGGCTGGAAGGTGGGGTGCACTTGAGTTGAAGTGATCCATTATTAGACTTTCAGTGAATCCCGCCATTTTCATCTGCAGGGCATCCCTACCTCCAGAGGTAACTAGTGTTTCCAATTCTAGAACCTCTGTACAGGAATTCTTTGTTTCTTACTGGAGCTGCCTGCCCTGTTCCTGTGCACACTCTGGTTTTAGTTTTTCAGGTCTGTTGAATTGGTTACCCCTTTCCAGCTTCCAAAATTTTGTTGATATTTCTCATCTATTTCCTTCCTGTACTCTTTCCACTTACAAGTTTATACCTTAAAAGATATTTTTATTGTTGTTTTGGTAGGGATTTTGGAGGGAATGTGCGTTTTACCAGAGTGGTTTACCAGAAGTCACCCTGGATTGTTGACTCTCAGTACCGTGTAAATGTTCAGAGATGGTGATGGCATCTTGGTTTTTTTTTTGTTGTTGTTTGTTTGTTTGTTTGTTTGTTAGTGCAGGGGTAGGAGGGTAATCTTACATTCAAAGCAAGGAAGAAAGAGAGTGTGTGTGTTGGAGAGAGGGATCTATCATGTTTCTTTTGGCCTCAAATGCTGTAGCTCCTTTAGAAATTCCTATTCAGTTATAGTTTCCCTTCTAGTGGCTACTTTTTCTTGATTTACCAACTTAGTGCTCACTCTCTCCCCCTCACAGACATACCTGCCTTCTGTGATTCTTTAAAAGCAATTATATACAAGTGACATACATTGACAGTAATACTAAGAAAACGGTTGTCTTTTACAGGTTTGTCATACTGGTGTATGAAGACCTTTTTCTATTTTATGTCTAGGGCTAAACTCCTCTAATACAGCTTATGGACCAGCTTCACTTGTAAGTGATTCCTTTGTATATATACAGGAACATCATCTAGGGATCCTGTTGCCAGTATAAGTAGAAGTTTAGGTTTTAAAGTAGATTTTTTAAAAAGCCAAGTCGACTCAGTTAAAAGTTTGAAGATGGGTTATTTAAATAAAAATAATGGGAGCTATTTGTGTCTTGATAGGTTATTTGTAATTTATCACAGTGCAGTGGTAGCAATTTAAAACCCTTTCTAGAATCTGCTAGGACTCTTTTATTGTAAAACAAAATATTTCAGAAAAAAAGTTAAAAGACATTTGAAGATGTAAAACATGTTAAGAGGGCCCCAATGTGGGGCTCAGTTACCTTCCTATGCAGGGACTGTCTCCTCTGAATGTGATCCAACCCTTAGTTATCTCTGGGGTTGCAGACAGCATTACTCTAGAGCCAAAGGCAGCCCAGCTGGGAAAGAGCTATAGAAGAGAAGGCAGAGTTCCTGACTGTGAACTAGGGCAGTGAACTTGGGCCGAGAAAGCCTTTGGCCAGGTCCCTTTACCTCTTGGGGCTTCCTCTGTTGTAAAACCAGATATTTGGGCCACCACCTCGAGAGGCTTTCCCATTTCCGGGTTTCTGTTATTAACATGTGGAAAGTGTTTTTCTAATTTAGAACTGTCCTTCTCTGGGTATGGAATGTACATATCCCTTACTGAAAAATCACAGTGTAACAATCATCACAAGTGCTCCCCAACCCCCCACCCCCATTTTTAGGAGACTTTTATGACAATGTACTATTCTGCTGCTTGTAATATTACATCAGGAAAGTCTCTTGGAAATTTTCATTACTCCAGCTTTAAAAAAACAAAGGACCAACTTTTCTTCAGCTTTGAACTGGTCACTATTCTATGATGTGTAACTGTTTATATATGCATAATTCACCTTTGTATACATGAATTCAGTAATTGTAGTGTTCTGTCTTCAGTTTGCATTAGCAAAGATACAGCTGCAAGTGTACTTTTGCAAGCACAAAATTACAGCGTAGTTTTTAAGAATGGATCAGAACTGTTTTTTAGTATTTCTCCAGTTAATTTCAGAAATGGCTTTTTGTTGTTGTTAAAGAAAGGTGTTCTAGTTATAAAGAATATGTAGAGTCTTTTTTCTATGAAATAATGCTTCATCCTTAGTGTTTTGGCTTTCAAATTCAGTTTCATGCTTCTTAATGCCACCTCTGTTCTTGACTTGGGGTAGAATTTGGTAACTGCTGTTTTTATTTCTAACCAGGTATTCTGAGCAGGGGGTGATTTTATAACCTTGAATATTTGCTCGTTTGAGGTTACGGGCCACCCATAGCTTGTTTTTTCTCCTTATTTAAAAGTTGAAAATTTAACTAATTAAACAAATATTCCGGCAGTGTTTGGTGCACAACGGTATTGTTAGGGAGGTGGGATATGTATTTGGGCATTTCCTCTCTTCCAGGTTTCCCTCTGACACTCAAAAATGAAAAGGGAAGCCGGAGAGCAGCTGATGTATCTAGCCAAGGTATTTGAACAGAGACAAGTTTAATAAATCATTGTTTAGATAGGCAGACATTACATTTTGGAAAGTCCGAAATGTTGAAAAACAACTCTCAATTCCTTCAATGAGGGGACGGCCTAGCAGTAAAGCTGTCTAAACCAGCTTGTATTTTGACACTGGTTTTGCACAGGAACAGTGTGGGAAGTGACATCAGTTGAAAAGTTATCAGATCATCAATAAAATCTTTGCCAGACATTTCACCCCCTCTTGTCTTAAAATAGTATCATTTAATTGACTCTGTGCACTCTGATTGAGATTTTTAAAAATTAGCTCTTCGGTGAAAGTAATGTAAGAAAAAACCCGCAGCTGATGGGTGCAAGCCCTGTTGGCCCCTCTTCTGGTGAGACTGTGCACAGGCAAGTTTTCGTGTCTTCCAGAGATACGTCAGAATGGAGGAGACTCTGCCCCGTGCACCAGCCATCACCCCTTTTTGTCCTCACCCCCTTTCTTTAAAGCCAGCCCGGGAATAATTTGTCCGAATGAAAAGACCCTTTCAGGCACTGGAGAGCTTTGCTAATTGTATTTGAAAGAGTAAAAGCAAACCACAAGTTGGCTTTTAACAGCAGAAAAATAATGAGTTCACATGCCAACATATTAATAAGATTAGTTTTATTAGGAAAATGTAATCAGCAGACAGTGGCACTGCAAGAGGAATGGCTTATTAAAAGCCATTCTTTTTTCCA
Organism: Felis catus; assembly: GCF_018350175.1. NCBI lineage: Eukaryota > Metazoa > Chordata > Mammalia > Carnivora > Felidae > Felis > Felis catus. Next base: position 212,947,860 of record NC_058368.1, on the reverse strand, counting down.
GCTAAAGAAATACCAATTGGCTTTCAGAACACATTTAAATGAAGATGTACTGAAATCTAAAATATAGTTACTTCCCTTTTCTTGAAATACAGAGGAAGAATCCTTTGAAATAGATTATTCTTACAACTTTTAACTCAATTAGTTGTGCCAAATTAGAATGTTTTAAAAAATTGGGAATCTCCCGGTTAAAGTACTTTTTTGTTTGATTGTAAATAATTGTCCATTTGCTTGTGATTTTCACATGTTGGCAGGTGTGGATTGCTTAATTGCAAAAAATACTATTTTTTTGCAGAATAGGTGCAATCTGAAAATGTTTAAAGAAGAGCCACAGTACCTATGAGAAAGGACTTTTCCAGGCAGTAGGTTTCATTTTGACCTTTTGAAAGACAATTATTGTTTTTTCCATTTCCATTGTGTACAGTGATGTAATTTCAGTTAGAAAGATATTTTGCAGTAAGGGTGACAATATACTCAAATATGCATGACTAAAATAGCAATGCAGTGTGGAAATGTATTTCACAATTGAAAGGCTAAGCTGTTTTACTTTTTTTCACATCTATTGTCACTTAATGGAGTAGAGGGCATTTTAGTACATTTGGCCAAATTCTTCACAATGAAAACACAACTTAACTTCTTTTTTTTTTTTGGTGTTTATTTATTTTTGAGAGAGAGAGAGAGAGAGAGAGAGAGAGAGAGAGAGAGAGAGAGAACAAGCAGAGGAGGGCAGAGAGAAGAGGGAGACACAGAATCTGAAGCAGACTCCAGACTCTGAGCTGTTAGCACAGAGCCTGACGCGGGGCTCGAACCCGCGAACTGTGAGATCATGACCTGAGCTGAAGTTGGATGCTTACCAGACTGAGCCACCCAGGCGCCCCTTAACTTCTTTTTAGAATTATCAGATCACATAAAATATGGACTGTGGATACATGACCAGTCTAGCTTGCAGAAAGAACATGCATTAGCTCCTACAATTATACTCCTTAGCATAAGTGAAGGAGCACATGGCAAAATTGTAGAGGATGAAAGCTCTGATTTTTCTTTTTTTTTTTTGCTTTCTCCCCTGGTTCTCCTGGGCGCTCAGGGTCTCAACATCTGTCTTTTTCTACTTGGTGAAGAACTCATTTACACAAAGATACTGGGGTTCAGCAGATGGGCCTTACCAGGATATCACATTTAAAGGAAGGATCTAGAAAAGGAAGACTCACATAAATGAACCTAAAGGTGGTATTTTGCTGTCAGGAGGAGCCTGACATATGAAAGAGCCTCAGGTGAAAGAACCTCCCATATGTCAGGATTCATTCTTTCTCGGAGAGCTCTGCTCAGGAGACATTGCTTTAGTCAGATCACCCCACGGCTAGAGCAACACAGTGATTTCAGAAACTTCAACTCCCTTACACGAAACCTTGCTCTATTTCATGAGTAGAGCAAGCAGCGAAAGGACTCTGCATCTCACATAATTTGACAGGAGCCAGAAGAGAATGCCCGTGTGTTCCGCCTTCCAGCTTGGGAGAAGGGAGGCAGACAGGGCCTGGCCAGCTTTGTTGGCCACTGCGCTAACACAGGACTCTGGTGTTCGATGCTGACAGCAGCCACAGGTTTTTAAAGTCCAAGGGTAGATTTCTGGTTCATGAGGCCTGGCCATTGATGCTGCTGCCCGTGTGGGTGGATGTGGTGGAGGAGCCCAAGGTAGTGGTTCAATAAATATTAATTAATGGGCATTAAAACAATTGGTGACCTTGGGGCATGCCACCTTCTGTGCCAGAGACTTTAATCTGTGAAATGGAGAAAACCGCACTGAGTTGCTCTTGGGAGTTATGAAAAATGATTGTAAAGGGGTTTTATAAGCTTAAGCGCTTTGAGTGATAGTGTCCAAAGAAAATAGCCCCAGTAGCTGAGAGCAGAAGATCCCATAGCCCTGCAAGCAGCAGGCAGTAGCAGTTTTAAATGACACCCTTCCTGGGGCCCAGCCAATTGTTAAAAGAGAGGAACTAGAATAATATATTGCTAGGGACTCAGTCCTCTTCCCAGTTGTGAAATTTGTAAGTAGCTCAAGCTGTAAGAAATTATTTTGGATTAGTATTTATTTTCTGATTCTTTCCCCCCTGGAGTGAATTTGCTTCATTTCGTAAATTTCTAAAAAAAAATCTTGCTCCCACGGGCTGTGATTGGAGGCAGGGAGGAGATGAACAGGGGATATCTTTTTTTTTTTTTTTTTTGGTATAATAAACAATTTGACAATTGGTCTAAATTTGGAGATCTTTATTAATTATTTCCTTTATTCTATCCTTTTCCTGTTATCTCTGGGTGAGATAATTACCCACTCACCGAAGTCAGATGGCTGTGTTTCTATCCTGTCATAAAGATCTTGAAGATTTGATTTCATTAGCAAATGGCCCTGTGTCAGATTTGCCCAGTGTTGCCATACAAGTTACATGCATTTCAATTTTAGGACAGTTTTTCTTCTCTCTGCTCAGCAGTGACATGTATTTATGTCAACCCTATGTCCAAGAATTTCTTGGGTAGAACAGATTTCAGGTGTAGTTCATATGCTGTCTAGGTGCACATGTATTTTTATTGACCACTTGACCCAGTTTATCACCATGTGTATAGTTAAGCCTGAAGATGGTTATTGTTTGAATCTGTGTGGATACCTTCAAGCATTTATCGAGGCCTTCCTTTGGTCAAGGCATTGTGCTGGGTCCAATGAGGACAATTTAGTGTCTGTGTGGGTGTCTCTGGAAGGATAGTTAAGAAGAGATGGGGACAGATGAGCCTCCTAAGTGAAGCTAAGTGACTCCAAGCTTAGAAGTTGGAATGCCATTAGACACATTTAGGGAATAGTGAGCAAAATAACCTGGCTTGACCGGAAGGATTTCACAGGGGAGTAGTTTGGAAAGGTCTCCTTCTGTTTTGAAATTTGCCCCTCCCTTGGCTTCCAAGACACCACCGTCTCCAAGTTCTCTGCCCACTGGGGTCCCCCCTAGTGTCCTTTCATGAATCCTCTTTTCCACTTGCTCCACAAATACTGATGTTTCCCAGGGTTCTTCCCTTGGCCCTTTTCTCTCTAAACACCACTTCTGGGCAGCACATCCACTTGTCTGGGTGAGATGTTCATCTCTGTGGATAGCACCTAAATTTGTATCTCCAATTGCAACCTCTCTCCTGAGTGGCAGGCCCCGCTTCCAGTTTCCCACTGGCTCCTCCACCTGGATAACACGGTATCTGCCTGCCTCATCCTTTTTTTGGGAATTGCTCCATTTCAGCACTTCACTGGAATAAGCATAAAGGGGGTGAGTGAGGATGGAAATTTGAATTCAATGAACTTGTTCTACCCCCAGAAGGAAGTAGGAAGTAGGAGACTATAGTCAATAAGAGATTTTCAAGGATTTTGAAAGTAGAGCAGCTCCAGGTGATGACAAGGTCTAGGGTCTTACTCCTCAAACAGTGGTCATGGAGTAGCTGCATTAGTATCAACTAGGAGATTGTAGAAATGAGGAATGTTGGTGCCCCATTCCTCAAACCTACTGAATCAGAATCTGCATTTGAACAAGATTCCTAGGTGAATTGTATGCACATTAAAGTCTGAGAAGCATTGGTCTAGGGCATGTGCATGAGAGTGAGTTGAAATTGAGTGCAGATGAAATTTGTCAGATAATGGCAGTCAGGGAACCAAGAGGCTATGGTGTTGGATGAATGAATAATGCACAGGGACATTGAAATCTCCCAGTATGAATGCAAGAACGTGGGTGGAGAGGAAGAATGTGAGCTGACTGCCAACCTCCTTAATGCATTCATTATGCCCGGGGAGTGGGGGAGGGTCCTTGCATCAGATGACAGTGATATTTGACAGAGAATTTTTGACATCTCAGTTCTTTGAGAACACAGTCTCTAATTAGGACTTTCCCCCTTTAAGTTCCCTGTCTCAGCTCTTAAAATAACATAGCAGGTTCTTAAATGATGATGAATTGGCTTTATGAGCAGTGGACTTAATGAGGCTAAGCCCTTTTTTTTCTAGCTTATTTCAATTTACAATTTGTCTTTTCTTTTTCTTCTTCTTTTTTAAAAATTTTAAAATTTATTTTTATTTTTTTAGCAGCCCTAGAGCTCTCTTTAACAATTGAAGAATCTGGTATCCAATATTATTGCCCCCCCCCCCCCCCCGCCTTGATCCTATTTCCCTGACAATTAAAAACGTGTTTGCTAGGATAAACTTTTGCGTTCTTTTTTTTCTTCCTCCTGATATGCAGATAAGGTCTTGGAAATCTTATGTTAGAGAAGTCATGTTAGTCTTTGAAAGAGGCTGATATCCTTGGTGTTCTATCCCTGCGTGTGAATTCGGTCCTTAGGGAGGTGCCTTGCTTGATAAGCAAGTTAACACTGATGATGGTGCTGGTTTGGAGTCTGGAGTCTTTAGTTCTGGTTGTAGCTCCTGATATCTGCGTGACTTCAAGTGAATCAGGCAACAGTTGTGGGCTTCAGTTTCTCATTTACATAATACGCTGGTTGGACTGAAGGAGCTCTAAATTCCCTCATGTTGTGGAATTTTGTAATTCTGTAATTCTTTTGGGCTATACCAGGAATTTCTTCTTTTGTGGCCAATATGTTTATTGAGCTCAGTCTTATTCTACCTTTTAAAATATTGGAACTACCGCCATGATTCAAAATCATGACACATCTGCATCTAGAATACTGTCACTGTTTTGGTAACTTTCTTAAGAGTAATGAGTCTCCTCACATTAGCAGAGTGTATGTTAGCTCTACAGATTTTAAGAAAGAAATGGAGTATCTTTTAATTGCTCAAGGGGATAAAAAAATTTTCTTAATGAGATAGACTTAAAAAGACCAGTCTCTTCAAAATGTATAATAATATGTAGCATGATCCAACCTTGTGAAAACTATGGGCATTTCTTGAAATTTGAAGACTTAACTGAATTCTCAAACTGTAGACCTGAAGGCATACTTTCAGGATAATTACAAGGAATGACTATTTTTCCTGGTAGTTAGTAAGCATATGAAACTCATTATTTGCATAGTTTTCAAAGGCTGTATTAAAATATGTTCCAGAATGATTCAGATAAGTTCATTATGATGGATTCCAAATGGGACTGAGAGTGTGGTGATCATTTGGTATGTTGCCCTATTCTTTTAGCATGATATTTAAGATCTATAAATGTCTTTAAAAAAATTATTGATTTAAAATTAAAAAAAATTTTGATTGATGATAGAAGACAAAGAACTAGACTGAACAAAACATGAATGTTGACCTGGTTGTTAGTATTTTCATACGTTCTAATCGCACCAACTGTGGAAAATTTCCATTATTTTCCAGGCTGGAGTTGTTCATTTAGGGAACTGATTAGTAAAGAAAACTTTTTTTTAAGAGAGAGAGAGGGAGGGAGGGAGAGAGGATCTTAAGCAAGCCCCATCAGTGTGGAGCCTGACACAGGGCTCAACCCCGTGATGCTGGGATCATGACCTGAGTCAAAATTAAGAGTCAGATGCTCAACCAGCTGAGACACCCAGGCACCCCAATAAAGAAAACTTTTTATGTGGGAAATTTAAAATATATATAAAAAGAGGGAGCACGATGTAGTGAAGCTCCATGCCCCCATCACTCAGCTTCAACAACTCAGTGTAATTTAATCTATAAACTTTCCTCCACCTTCATCCCCAACTCCTGATAATTTTGAAGCAAATCCAAGGTGTCCTCTATTTCATCTGTAAATATTTTAGTTTGTATCTAAATATAAGACTCTTTGTTATTTTATACAAGTATACAATATAGTATTGGTAACTGTAGTCACCATGCTATATATTAGATCCCCAGAACATATTCATCTTATAACTGAAAGTTTGTACCTTTTGACCAACATCTCCCCATCCATTTCTCCCATACTCAGCCCCTGGCAATCACCATTCAACTCAGTTTCGATGAATTTGACTTTCTTAGATTCCACTTAGAGGTGAGATCACAGAGCATTTGTCTTTCTCTGACTTATTTTGCTAGCATAATGCCCTCTAGGTTCACCTATATTGTCACAAATGGCAGGATTTCCTTCTTCTTTATGATTGGATAATATTTCATTGTATATCTACCAGTTTCTTTATTCATTCATCAATGGATACTTAGGTGTTTTTTGTGTCTTGGCTATTGTGAATAATGCTGCAATGAACATGGGTTGGCAGATGTCTCTTCAAGATATTCCTTCAGACATATACCCAAGAAGTGAGATTTCTGGATCATATGGTAGTCATAGTTTTAATTTTTGAGGAATTTCCATACTGTTTCCCATAATGACTGTACTAATCTACAATCCCACATACAGTGCACAAGTGTTCCCTTTTCTCCACATCCTTGACAATATTTGTTATCTCTTGATTTTTGTTTCATTTTTTTACTTTTTATTAAAAAATTAAAAAAAAATTTTAAATTTATTCTTGAGAGAGAGAGAGAGAGAGACAGAGAGCAGAAGAGGGGCAGAGTGAGAGAGGGACACAGAATCCAAAGCAGGCTCCAGGCTCCAAGCTGTCAGCACAGAGCCCGATGCAGGGCCCAAATCCACAAGCGGTGAGATCATGACCTGAGCTGAAGTCGGACACTCAACTGACTGAGCCACCCAGGTGCCCCATTTAGTTTTTATTTTTTAAATGTTTATTTATTTTGAGAGAGAGAGAGAGAGAGAGGGAGAGAGAGAGAGCTCAAGCAGGGGAGGGGCAGAGAATCCCAAGCAGACCCCATGCTGTCAGCACAGAGCCTGAAGTGGGGCTTGATCTCATGAACCATGAGATCATGACCTGAGCCAAAATCAAGAGTCAGATGCTTAATCCACTGAGCCATGGAGACACCCCTTGTTTTTTAAATAATAACCATTCTAAGAATTGTGAAGTAATATCTCATTGTGGTTTTGATTTACATTTCCCTGATGATTAGTGATGTTGAGTACCTTTTCATTGTACCTGTTGGCCATCTGTATGAACTGTTTGGGAAAAATGTCTATTTGGGTCCTTTGCTCGTTTCTAAATTAGATTATTATTATTATTCTCTGTTGACTTGTATGAGTTCCTTATGTATTTTGAATATTAACCCCTTAACAGAAAAATGGTTTGCAAATATTTTCTCCAATTCCATATGTTGCCTTTTCATTTTGTCGCTGTTTCCTTTGCTGTGCGGAAGCTTTTTGATGTGATATAGTCTCACTTGTTTGTTTTTGCTTTTGCTGCTTGGGCTTTTGATATTATTGTCATATCCAAAAAAACATTGCCAGGACTAATGTCTACAAACCTTTCTCCTATGTTTTCATCTGGTAGTTTTATGGTTTCAGCCTCACATTTTGAGTTAATCTATTTTGAGTTAATTTTTGTGAGTGTTGTAAGATAGAAACCAATTTCATTTTTTTACATGTGGATATCTGGTTTTCCCAACACCATTTATTAAAGAGACTATCCTTTCTCCATTGTGTATTCTTGGTTCCTTTGCCAAAGATTAGTTGATCATATATGTGTGGGTTTATTTTTAGGCTCTTGATTCTATTGTATTGACTTCTGTGTCTATTTTTATGCTAATACCATACTGTTTTGATTGCTATATTTTTGTAATATGGTTTGAAATCAGGAAGTATGATGCTTCTTGCTTTGTTCCTTTTTCTGAAGACTGCTTTTGCTGTTTGTGATCTTTTCTGGTTCTATACAAATTTTAGGATATTTTTTTTATTTCTATGAACATTGCCATTGGAATTTTAGTAGACATTGCATTGAATCCATAGCTTGCTTTGGGCAGTATGGGCATTTTAACAATATTCTTTCTTCCTAACCATGAATGGACAGGATATTTTCCATTTATTTGTGTCTTCTTCAGCTTCTTTTTATCAATCTTTTAAAGTGTTCAGTGCACAGATATTTCAGTTCCTTGGTTAAATTTATTCATTCCTAAGTAGTTTATTGTTTTTGATGCAAATACTCTTATTTCTATTATCATAAATTTGTTTTACCTGCTCTTAAACTCATATAGCACATACTATATGAATGGAATCATACAGTGTATACTCTGTGCCTGGCTTCTTTCACTAATATGCCACTTTGGAGATTTTTCATGTTTTATGCATTCACTTTTCTCTTTTTAAAAGTGCTGAGTAATATTTTATTATATAAATATGCCATAATTTTACAACCTATTCTCCTGTTGATGGACCCTTTTTTTCAGGTTGGGACTATTATGACTAAGGCTGCAGTGAGCATTCTTGTACAAGTCTTTTTATGGACATATGCTTTCATTTTCATCGGGTAAATATGTAAGAAAGAAATTGCTGGGTCACAGCATAGGTCTATGTTTAACTTTCTAAAAATCTGCCAAAGTAATATTGTTTTAAATCCCCACTAGCAATGTATGAGAATTACAGTTGTTTTAAAATCTCATCTACGTTTGGGGTTGTCAACTTTTTACTTTTAGCTATTCTGATGGGTGTAGGATGGTACCTCATTGTGGTTTTTAAACTGTATTCCCGTGGTGACTAGTGATTTTGAGCCTCTTTACATGTGCTTGTTGGCTTACTTTACTTTTGTAACTTGTTTGATGAAGTGTTTTGCCCAGTTTAAATTGGGTTATTTATTACTTTTGTTATTGAATTTAAAAGTTCCTTTTTAAATATTCTGAATGTAAATCAGAAATATGTATAATGAACATTTTCTTTCAACTTTTCACTTCTTGGTATTTTTAATGATACTTTTTGATGGCAGAGTTTTTTTTTTTATATTGATGAAGTCTTTTTTAATGTGTGTTGCTTTTTTGTATTCTCTTTAATAAAACTTGCTAATCCCAAAGATAAAAAGATATCCTGTTTTCTTTCACAGCTTTATATAGCTTAAAAAATTTTTTTTAATGTTTATTTATTTTTGAGACAAAGAAAGACAGAGCGTGAGCATGGGAGGGGCAGAGATAGAGGGAGACACAGAATCCAAAGCAGGATCCAGGCTCTGAGCTGTCAGCACAGAGCCTGATGTGGGGCTGAAACTCACGAATTGTGAGATCATGACCTGAGCTGAAGTCGGACACTTAACTGACTGAGCCACCCAGGCACCCCTATAGTTTTAGCTTTTATGTTTAGGTCTGTGATCCTTATCAAATGAATTTTTGTATATGCTGAGAGATAGGAATCAAGTTTTAGTTTTTTCCCATATTTTAAAAATAAATTTGTCCCATTACCGTGTGTTAAAAAAATTCTGTTTTTCCCACTGTGAATTAAATGCCTTGGTCAAAACTCAGATAACGATATTAGTGTGGATTTTGGATTCTATTCTGTTCCTTTAATCTATTTATTTGTATATATACCAATTCTATACTGTCTTGAATACTGTGGCTTTACAGTAAATCTTGAAATCTGATAGCACAAGTCCTCTAATTTGCTTTTCTTTTTCAGGGAAGTTTTGCATGTCCTAAGTTCTTTCTTTTTTCTGTATAAATTTTAGAATCAACTTGTCAATTTCTAAAAAAAAAAACTTGCTGGGATTTTTGATTTGGATTGTATTGATCTGTAGACCAATTTGGGGAAAAACTGACATCTTAAAAACACTAAATCTTCCAATCTGTGAACATATATCTTTCCATTTATTTGAGTCATCTTTAATTTCTCTCAATAATGTTTGTAGTTTTCTGTGTGGCGGTTTTGCATGTCTTTGGTTAAATTTATTGCTAATAATTTTATGTCTTCTGATACTGTTGTAAGTAGAATAAAAAAATTCATCTTCAGTTTTTTGTTGGTAGAATATACAGTAGAATATACAGAAAGTACAGTTGGGGTTTGTATGTTCACTTTGTATAGTTTCTGTTCTTTAGATTGAGATATTTACTATTGATATATCTTTTTAAAAATTAATTAATTTTTATTTATTTGCTTATTTTAATTTTTAATTTTTTTAACATTTATTCATTTTTGAGAGACAGAGAGAGAGCACAAGGAGAGGGGTACAGAGAGAGAGGGAGACACAGGACCCGAAGCAAGCTCCAGGCTCTGAGCTGTCAGCACAGAGCCTGAAGCAGGGCTTAAACTCACAAACTATGAGATCATGACCTGAGCCAAAGTTGGCCGCTTAACTGACTGAGTCACCCAGGAGCCCCACTATTGATATCTTTAAGATCATGAACTCAATTTGCTTTTAAACTTATCCAGTGAATATTTCTTTTTTCAATATTGTACTTTTTAGTTCTAGAATATCCACTTGTTCTTTTTTAAACCTTACATTTCTCCGCTGATTTCTCATTTGGTCCTTCTTTTTGGTCATCTTTTTCTTTAAGTCTTTGAACATATATAAATCTGCTTTAAAGTTCTTATCTGCTGATTTCAACATTTGGATCATTTCAGGGTCACTTTTTACTCACTATTTTCTTGACTATAGATGATCTCTCCTGCCCCTGAATGTCTACTTTTTTTGAGTTTGTAATAGATGTTGTGGATGATATTATAGAGAGTGTATTCAGTTATGTTCCCCTGAAGAGTGATTTTTGTTCCAGCAGGCAGTTAAATTACTGACCACCCACTTTGAACTTTTGGAAGCTTGGTTTTATTTTTTATTAAAGTGATTCTGTTTTGGGTTACTTTCAGTTTTAGGATGAATCCTTAGTCTCTTGGTATAGACTTTACTTCTAAGGTGTGGCCCATATGGGGTTTTACCAGAAAGCCTGAGATATTTCTCAAGTTACAAACTCTAGAAGGCAGCAATTTAAATGTTCCTTAGCTTCTTCAGCTTTCCAGCTGTTGCTTTCTACTGGATACCTTGGTGTCTTTCTTGTATATGTGCAGTTTAGAAATCAATTAAGGACTCGGGGGGCCTGGGTGGCTCAGTCAGTTGAGCATCTGACTCTTGATTTTGGCTCAGGTCATGATCTCACAGTTTGTGAGTTCGAGCCCCACGTCAGGCTCTGTGCTAACTGCATAGGTCCTGCTTGGGATTCTCTCCCTCCATCTCTCTCTCTCCCTCCTCGGCTTGCTTTCTCTCTCTCTCTTCCAATTTCAAAATAAATAAACATTAAAAAAATCAACTAAGGACAGAAGTTTATGAAACAGGTTGGAATGCTCCCTTCTCTGTGGCTCTCTTCTGCCCAGGATTTACTCCCTCATTGTATGTCCTCAATATCAGCTCTGAACTACACCCTCTGACCTCTAAAGCCAAGAAGGCTGTGACTTTCTGCTTGAGTCCTAGATACCCCAAGACAAGGAGTACCCTTAGAAGAAAACCATATACATTTAGTTTTTATGAAATGTGGTCCATTTTTTCAAGGATCAAATTTCCTCTATTTTTGGCCTTTTTTTTAGTCACTTCCCATTGTCTTCAATTAGTTCTTTTTAAAACGTTTTGTTTAGAGAGTTTAATTTCTTTTTGAAAAATTAATCTAATACAAATTACTCTGCCAGTACTGGAACTCTTTTTAAAAACACAGCTATAATACTATTACCACACCTGAAATCTTCCAATAATTCCTTAATTTCCTTTAATAAACAGTGTTCAAAATGTGTAGGGAATTAAGCTTCTTGTAGGGGAGATAATATTTAGTTTTATTGTGTGTGTGTGTGTCTGTGTGTGTGTTTAGCAAACTTGATGGCAAAAAATTTATTAAAAGAAAAAATGTTCGGCAGTGTCCAACTCTTGATTTTGGCTTACATCATGATCTCACAGTTCATGAGTTCAAGCCCTGCGTCAGGCTCTGTTCTGACAGTGTGGAGCCTGCTTTGGATTCTCTGTTTCACTCTCTTTCTGCCCCTCCTGCTCATGCTCTCTCTCTGAAAAATAGATAAACATAAAAAAAAGAAAAAAAAGGTTCATTCATTTACTAGCTGAGAATTATTTGTTAGTTTCAGCATGAGAATCCTGTATTGGGTGTCAAAATCTGGAAGTCTTTCTCTTAGAAGTACCTGCTGAATCAATTTTATGGCAATCTCAACTACATTAGACCCAGTCAAAAGCAAAGAGTATGTGAAAAAGGCTTTTGAGCAGCTAAAGCAAACATCTAATTTATTAATTTTATTATAGGAGAATCTCTCAAATCCTCACTCAGAAACTGTTTACCCCCATTTTAAGTACAGTTATAATGAGCTTTGTGATTTCTTTCTCCAGCTTACAGAACATTAATAGTAGTAAGTCTGAGAGAAGAAGATGGCATCTAGAAGTAGGCACAGTGAAAGTAACAGGTAGTGACAGGTGACAGTGGAGTCAACTCAAGTGAGTACAGTCTCTGTGTTAGATGCAGGGCTAGATTCTAGGAAAACTAAGGTACCTAACATATGGTTTGTGCATTAAGGGGCTTGTGGAATGTCAGGGTATGGAGGCATGAAAAAGAGTAAAATAGACTGGTGAGTGAGATAATATGTGCACTAAGTGTACTTGTGGAAGAAAGGAGGAGTTGGGTGGTTCAGGGAAGGATGCAGCAAGAACAAGTTTGAGTGGCTCACAGAAAGTTAATGTGTCCATTAGGATCCTGGGAGGAAATAAAAGACACACTGAAAGGAAATGAAAGAGAACTCAGTAAAGGGACTATTACAAAGGTAAGTGTGGAATTAAGGAAAATCAACAAACAATGGCAAAGAACCTCATGGCCTGCAAATGTGGGAAGCTGTTACAGCCCCTAGACTAGAAGAGGCAAGAGGAGGGAGAGGTTTCTAGCACCCATGAGGTCTGTGGCTGTTGGGGAGAACCACCTGTGGCATCTGGTGGAGGAGTGCAGCCTCTCACATCCTGACCATTATCTCCTTCTACCCTCTCATCTGCTGAACCAACCAGAAACCAGAGGGCAAGGGGACCCAGTTGATGTTGTCCATATATGCCAGCCTCACAGGGCACAGAGCTGGTTGAAGAAGGGTAGAAGGTGGATCTGGAGAGGGTAATCTGAGAATGTCAAGTAAAGTTGAGTAGGAGTTTGCTTTGGATGAGACGAGACTCATGTGGAGGGCATTCCAAGCCCAGGGGCTAATGCATAAAGGTACTTCATGGCATGCTCAGAGAATCTAAGAGATTTTGTAAAGAGTAAGGCATAAAGTTCTTTTGGGAGTGTGGCTAATAATAAGGAGTGTTTTTCACCACCCTGGAACATTTAGACTTAGTTCTTTAGCTGTTGAGAACCCTGGAGTCACCAACAGGAATGGCTAGATAAGGAGATGCAGAACAATCAGTAGCCAAGGGAAGGAAGCATTTCAGAAAAGGAAGTGGGTCCCAGCTCATGTTCTATCAGAATGGAAGAAGTGAGAATATCTAGAAACATAGAAGTCTGGTGTCAGCATTGTGTAAAGAGCCCAATACACTTTCCTTTTCTTTTTTCTTTTCTTTTCTTTTCTTTTCTTTTCTTTTCTTTTCTTTTCTTTTCTTTTCTTTTCTTTTCTTTTCTTTTCCTCTTCTCTTCTCTTCTCTTCTCTTCTCTTCTCTTCTCTTCTCTTCTCTTCTCTTCTCTTCTCTTCTCTTCTCTTCTCTTCTCTTCTCTTCCCTTTAGAGAGAGAGAGTGCACATGTGCACATGGGGACAGGGCAGAGGGAGAGGGAGAATCCCAAGCAGGATTCACACTCTGTGCAGAGCCTGCTTCAGGGACTTGATCTCATGACCATGAGATCATGACCTGAGCTGAAATCAAGAGCTGGACACTTAAGCGACTGAGCCACCCAGGTGCCCCCCAGTACACTTTTCAATACCAATGAAGCCTACTGGACTGGCTATTGTCATAGCCTTACATATGGAGAATCGTAATAAGTTAATATCACATTCAGCTTACTTATGTTACCAAGGCAGGAATGTATGTGGCTAATTTTACAAGCACTTTCATCAAAAGTGTTTATATTATTCAAAAACTTTGATACTTAGAGAAATAATGTTTAAGAACCTGGAAACTTTGCTGATATGAGACATCTTTTTTTTTATTTGATGAAACTGGGTAGATGAAGCTTTGCTACATTTACTACTATTATTTATCAAAGTCATCATATTTTATGTTGTGTGCTAGTTAAAAAAAATTACATTAGATCTTTTATTACATGGTTTGGCTGCTGATGTGCTTGGAACGGACTGGTCTCTGAAGTAGGACCCTCATCCTTAACATCCAGCTTGTTTAGATGCTCCTTTGGCATAACAGGCCTTTTTATTAATTGCTGGAACACAGTTAACTTTATCTGAGTCAATGACTTATCAGAACTCCTGATCCACTTGATCTGAGTCATGTTGTATTAGCTCTGGCTTAAAGACTGGATTAAGAAACGAGGGACAGTTAGCTTGTTGCCTCATGTACCTTCTCCTCCTTTCTTCTTTCATCTTCTGCCATCTCATTCCCTCTCTAGGTGTGGGTTCTATTCCTCCATCACCTTGAAGAACATTGTCTTAGTCTTCTCATTCATAGTCTCTCATTGCTCTTTGCAATCTATGTACTCAAATTGTAGAGCTACCAAGTCAATTAAAAACACAAAGTAGAGCACAAAGCTTTTTTTCCAGGATTAGTTGGCTGAACATATCAAGAAGATAAATGTCATAACTAGGCAGTTCTGGTTTGGACCCCTACTAAGAGCTTGTCCGCCCCAACATTTTCTGGAATTTTGACCTAATCAATTGACCAAGATATCTCCATTCTGTTAAAGGGTTAGTCAGAGTCTCTTTCAGGGGATAATAACAGGACTTATCTATGAAAGTTTTGTCAGGACTAAATGCAGTAGAACTTAAGTGTTTACATATCTCTTAGCATGTAGGAGATGTTCAGTAAAAGTTAGCTGTTATGATAATTATCTGGCAGTAAAGAGAACTGCTTGACTTTATTCAACCTATCATTTTGTAAACTTATTAGACACATTACTGCTATTTCTAGAGTCATACATTACATTTTAGAGAATTCTTCCTCTGTGGAATACAGCTTGGGAAACTCTGAATTAAAAATTGAACAAAATTAAGCTGCTGACTGTTCACAGTGATTGAATAAATCAAAAATGCTAGAACTAGGAATTAGGGTTCTGGATCTTAGCTCAGTCCTTACCATATCTTGAAATTGTTTAAAGAAAAAGGTACTGGTTTTATTTTAAGATACAAGACAGAAATGAAAAGAAGTAACTACCACCCCTCCCCCCCCAAAAAAACCCACCTAAGCTTGGATTTTTGCTCATCTCTTCCTTGCCATCGTATCTATAGATGACTCAAGAAATTCAGGAGAAGTGATCTGAAGTTCTCAGTTGTCTAAAAGGATGTCATCAAGTTGGAGAAATTAGAGTTTACATGTGCTTTCTGATTTTGGCCTTTTGGAAATAATGAAGCCAGAAATTGTCCTCTCATGTTTCCTTGTCTCCATCTCCCTTTGACTTGGTCACCCCTTGTACTGGCTTGGGCCTACCTCACTATCTGCTGCATGCCCCAGCCCTTCTCTCATTGGATTTTGGTATACACATTTACCCACTTCAACATTGAGCCTGACAGGACCACAGACCCCTGGGAAGAGAGGCCAGAGAGTGTCCAGAGTAGTCTTGGGGGTTTGGTCACCAAGCCTTCCAGAGGTACATCTGGTCAGGTACTGGTGGAAATCAAGGCCAAGGGCAGACATTGCTCACTTGATCATCTGAAAGCCAGGGACAATTATGTCATTATGTATGTGTATTTCTCAACTAAGCCATCAAGGGTAAGGATGATGAGAAGCATCTGGATATGACGTGTGTGTGACACATTCAGAGGGTAGATATATCAGATGACTGAATTCTCTGCATGAGCAAGGGGAGAGTTTTTAAGTCATTATCATTTGCTTGTGCTCCATAGCCACCAATTCCAACAGGCCAATTCCATGGAGTCCTCCTCTACCTTGTTGCTCCCCACCAGCAGACCCCACATGGCCTTCCTTGCTGAGGTTTGCTTGTGTAAATAAATGAGTGCCATGTATCAGCACTGTGGTGCCTGCATTTAGCCTCCACTGCTGCTGCAGTCATTAAAAGGGCAGTCAGTTGCTGTGGTATGGAAGACAAATGAGGGGTCATAAGTTGACTTAACAATCTTCTCAGGACTGCTTTTGTTTAATGATGCATTATGTGTTAGGTGATGAGAGAGAGAAAAAAATCTACCTCTGTTTGTCGGCAGCCACACTCTAGGCTATAAGATCTGAGTTAATCCTAGTAGGTATTGCTATAGGGGTGGAGCTGAGCCCAGGATAGAGATAGTTATTTGAAAAACTTAGGGCAAACCCCAGCATAGGGAGAAAGAAATATGTCAGATATTATGGCAATGCTTCGGCCTAGCACATAACTGGGTTCTGGCTCTCTCCCTGATGTGCTGCCTCACTGTTGTTAATAAGCCACTTGACCTTTGCATTTCCTCAGATTTCAACTAGGATAAGGATTTAGATTTTCAACTTAACTTTCCTCAAGGCTAAAATAAGCAAGTGACCAAGTGTGAATTCCATGAAGGCAGGCCCAGTACAGAAGAGCAGACATTGGGAGTGTCTGCCAGTAAGAATGAGAACTCTGCCTTTTGGTGTTGAAGAGGTTGTGATGTCCATTGGATTATGGAAGTTCTTGCTGTTATCCTAAATTATAGAGTAAAAAAAAAATTTTTATGTTTATATTTGAGAGGTGAGGGAGGGGCAGAGAGAGAGGAGACACAGAATCCAAAGCAGGCTCCAGGCTCTGAGCTGTCAGCACAGAGCCCGATGTGAAGATCGAACTCCCGAACCATGAGATCATGACCTGAGCCGAAGTCAGAGACTTAACTGACTGGGCCACCCAGGTGCCCCCTAAATTATAGATTTTTAATTTTTTAATTCAACAGAAAGTTGAATTAAAACAAATAGTATCTCTGTTTTTATTGCATGTAGATCACTTGTAAAGTGTTCATCAAATGTATAGTGTTCTCTAACCTTTGGCCTACCCATGTAGCATGCCCAGGCAATTTCTTTCCCCCGTCCATGATCAACAGGGGCCCAGCTAGATAAGTTTCATTTGAGGGTCTTATTACTAATTAGACAAGTTGCCATTGTTCCTGCTATGATGGACCCGTCTCTGGGTGTCCTGGACCCGTCTCTCTTCTTACCTTTTCAGAAAGCCATCAAAATTTCCCTTTCCTCCATCTCCCCTTCAACTGAGTGAGAGGTTAAGGGTCATGTCTTTTTCAAAAGACTTTTGAGAAATGTTGCCCAACACCCTCAGCTTTCCTCATTTGCATTACGAGCCATTGGTTTGTGGCAAGGAAGATAGAACCACTGTGTGATATGCTTGAGTTATGTGGATACCACAAGCAAAATCCCAGGGCAGCCTAGCCTTAGCATTTAACTTTGGTAGCTTTCTCCCAGTAGCCTTGGTCTGAGAGCTTTAGAGTCTTTCTCAGATATCCAGACATCCCAGGAGCTAGATTACTGCTGTGTTACTCATTCTCACTTTACAGAACAGCTGAGGCATGCAGCATACTTTGCTTACTTGTTTGGAACTCAGGCATTGAAGAGTTCATCTATCAGTCTATCAACTTGCCCCTCCAAAGAGAAATAAGAAAGACTTTGCTCACTGTCACAGATAAGAGCCATGTTATGAATGGCAACTCTATATGCTCAGTTAAAATATAACAAGATTTCTATTCAGCTTTCCCCATGACAGAGGATTAAAAAAAAATTAAAAAACACTAATGGACATGGCTGACAGGCACTATCAGAGAGGAAGGCCAGTGGCAAAATGGCTTTCTTTCACTTGGAATATCTGATGCTGGCCAACTAAAAGGGCAAGATCAGGAGGATGGAGATGAAATGATGAGAGAGTTAGTGCCAGCATGCTACCTTGTTCTGGAAAACTTCCCAGAGTGAGTGGAAGATGATGAACGACTTCCATCTTGTTTAAATGATAGATACTTTATTTGATGATACCCAGCACAAATAATTATTACTCTGACTCTTGTCCCTCATTGCTTCATAACTTGCTGCTTCATAACTTTCTAGTATGGAGTTCATCTATGTGTTTTGTGGAACTGTGGGGCTATTTGGTTGAGATTGTAAACTCCCAGGGCTCAAGAACTACATTGTTCTCTCTTTAAAAAAAATTTTTTTTAACACTTATTATTGAGAAAGAGACACAGAGCATGAGCAGGGGAGGGGTAGAGAGAGGGGGAGACACAGAATCTGAAGCAGGCCCCAGGCTCTGAGCTGTCAGCACGGAGCCCGATGCGGGGCTCAAACTCACAAACTGCAAGATCATGACCTGAGCCAAAGTCGGTCACCTAACCAACTGAGCCACCCAGGCGCCTCAAGAACTACATTGTTCTCTTAACTCTGTTCGGTATCTAGCAGGGGAATGGCTGCATTTAGGAATTTAATTAAGACTTATGCTTAATGACGGTACGGAAGAGCTTTTTGGCTAGAAATGATGCTAAATACTGGAATACTCAGGTAAGGGTATCCTATTTTCTTTGATTAGTAACTATAGCATGATCTGTCATGGATCATGGATTTCGAGGTTCAAATTTTGTTATGACCACAGGCAGGGGGACAGAGCAGATGATCTTGTTCCTTTCAGCCTGGAGGTCGAGTGAAAAATGTTTCAAAGCCAACTTAATACTCTGGCTCTTTTTCTTCCTCATTAAAAAAAATGTTTGCACTTGTGATTTTTAGTGTCTATAATGTGCTGATGGGCTTTCCTCCCATTAAAAAACACATGTGGATGTGAGAATGTTCTCCTCGAGAAAAGACGGTCTCTGGGGTTTTGCTTCTGGCTTGAAGTCCTATGAGGTAGGTGTTATGAAACCTCCTCCGCAGCAGCCCAGGGTGCCAGTGAGCCTCGGCGCAGGTCAGCAGCTCTCCTGCTAATTTTGGCAGGAGAGGGAAACACTCAGCCACTTTGAGAGGAAAGAAGGTAAATTTTGCGATCCATTTGCAAATCAAGATAGAATGAGTTTTCAGACCTGGCCATGTGTTCAGAACCTATCTATTCTCTTCTACCATCAAACCTGTTAGGAAAAGGGTAATCCACATTCATGTTTCTCAGCCAGATAATCTGCAATTGTAGAAGGGGCAATTTAGAGGGCACAGCAAGAAGGAAGGAAGAGGAGGGGCCAGAAGGTGGTTGATGCTGGGGCGCATGTCCAGTGCTTTGGGTGCCCAATGTCAGCATGGTGGCCTTAGGTTTTGAGCAGGAATCAGGAGGGGGAGGAAGATAAGTGGAGAGCTGATACCCAGTGGCTGGTAATTTACAATTTAACAGGGCTCAGACTAGGCTCCCCAGGAACAAGGAGAGGGAAAACCTTCAATTAGAGAGTGCAGAAAGACTAATGGGGAGTGATGCTCTTCTGGTTCTCAGAGTACTGAGAGGATTAGACCAGAGTTTTTCTGAGCCACTTTATATTTCCCATAGTCCAGGGCTGTATGACTTCCCTGTGTAGCAGGATGAGTTTTATATAATTATCCTAGGGAAGATAGATTTTTTTGAAAAATGTTTTTACCGTGGCCTAAGAAATTATGCTAAAGACCACTATGTTATTTTTTTTTTAAGTTTATTTATTTATTATGAGAGAGAGAGTGCAAGCAGGGGAGAGGCAGAGAGAGAGGGAGAGAAAATCCCAAGCAGGCTCCATGCTGTCAGTGCAGAGCCCAATTCAGGACTCAATCTCATGAACTGTGAGAATGGAGCCAAAATCCAGAGTAGGACGCTTAACTGATTGAGTCACCCAGGTGCCCCTAAAGTCCACTTATTAGGGGCGCCTGGGTGGCGCAGTCGGTTAAGCGTCCGACTTCAGCCAGGTCATGATCTCGCGGTCCATGAGTTCGAGCCCGCGTCAGGCTCTGGGCTGATGGCTCAGAGCCTGGAGCCTGTTTCCGATTCTGTGTCTCCCTCTCTCTCTGCCCCTCCCCCGTTCATGCTCTGTCTCTCTCTGTCCCAAAAATAAATAAACGTTGAAAAAAAAATTAAAAAAAAATAAATTCCACTTATTAAAATTCATTAACTCATCAGCATGCACACTTTCTTAAGCCATGATGACTTCATGGCTTAAGTGAAAATTTCATATTCCTTTGGAAAATTGAATTAGCATAGCCAAATCAGCAGAAAATCATCTTTGACTAGATGTTATTTGTACATCATTCTTCTTTGCCTAAGAAAATAATGACTCTCTGAGACTTAAGCTGATGGTTAAGAGTGAAAGCCAATGTCTACCATTTGCTTTCTTAGTCCCAGAAACTGTTTCTGATGTTTTATATGCAATCACTAATTCAGTCCCCTGAAGAGCTCTGTGGGATGAGCAGGCACTAAACCCCCATTCAGCCAGTGAGGAAATTTAAGATTAGGGAGATTAAGTAATGTGTCAGGGCTAGGATTAGACTTTGGGCCCTGCAACTAATTCTGAGCTTTTCTGCGATCAGACACCTCTCTTCTCCCAGATGGTCTGTGGAACTGACCAGTGCGGGCTGCACACCTTATGCTTGGGCAGAATTAAGGATGTGACATTCTGGAAGTAAGAACACTGCTTGGCATGTTAAAGCATGAACAAGGAGTCTTAGTTTCCATTAAGTGTAAAATGGGTCCATAAGATATGTTATACCTTAAGTAGAATGCTTATTTTCTGAATACTGCTGTTAGGAATTAAAGGCTAAGCAGGATCCCTAGGTTTATAATTCTCTATATGTAGACAATAACAACAATAAAACCCAACAGTGAGTGCCAACTCTGTTAGGCACTGTTGGAAGTCTTTTACATCTATTAGTTCATTTAAACCTAAGAGCAACCCCACGAGATAAGTACTACTATTTTCCTCATTTTCCAGATAGGGAAAACTGAGGCCCAGAGTTGTGGAGAAACACATCCAGGAAGTGGCAGCTCTGGGTAGTGAGCCCAGGCTCTAGCCATTATTCTAAACAGCCTCTCAGCACTGGACTTTGGCAAATGCAAAACATTTGCTTCTATGACAAAAAACAGGACTCACCATCCTTAAGGATGAGATGAGGCCAAGTAGCACTGGACATTGAGCTGTGTTTTCTATGGATGTTTGTGTATTTGAACTAGGTGATGCAGGTCAGTTGTGGCTCTCTTCCTATGGGAACCTTTTCTAGGAATGAGGCATAGAATGCCTCCTCACAAAGACTTATGGTGGTCATCTGTGGAATGCCGAATTCATTCTGCTCCACGGCATTCCATTCTTGACAATTTCTCCTGAAATAAAAAGACTTGCTTTTGTGCGTGTGGTGTTTTTTTTTTTTTTTTTGTACTTTTATACAGAATTTGTAAGCTACTAAATTTCAAGATTGTATTTTCTCATTTCATGTTCAATGGGTTTAAATATGGTATCTGAACTTTCAAATGATGCTTATTGAATGAAACAATGCTCAAAGAAATTAAATGACTTCCCCAAATTCACATGGAGCTTAAGTTTCTTGAGGGGAAGGGCTATCTTACTTAAGCCAGGACCTGGCTGGGATAAACCAATGGCCCAGCATATTTCCATTCCTGTCCTTAGAACTTGGGGTGGGGAGGGGTAGTCCAGAGGGTGGGTAGAGATGGTCAGATCCACAGGAACCAGTACAAACACAAACTGGAAAGAGAAACTGAGATGCCATTGCTGATGGAAGAGAGGACACAGATGCCAGGCAGGTAGGAATGGCAGTGCCCACAGATGCCAGGCAGGTAGGAATAGCACTCCTCTTTGAATCCTTAACACCAGCACTAGAGTAGGCTTTCAATAGTATCCAAACATGAATGAGTGGATCCCTACTGCTCTTTTAGTCAGTTTTATATTCAGAGCATGGAGAGATCATGGTGACTGATGGAGATGAAAACCTAAAGGGGGAGGTTGGACTTAGGTTGGCTTGAGGTAGAGAGTAGACACGAGGAAGAAAGAAGGCACCCGTATAGAGGGAACTATGGGCAAGTGTGATGCACCTGGAATACTTAACCTCGTCAACAGGTACAATTTCCTTGACTTGTGTAATATCTTGTCTGCTCTCCAAATTCCTAAACCTGGGAAGGATTTTCCTCACTAAGCCAGTACCAGGAAAATCATGGCATGATTCTTGTTGGCTACACTTTGCCCATCTCTGCCATTGCTTGTGAACCTTGAGTCTAACTTGTTAACCATTTGATTTGCTTACATTATTCATGAACGTTGAGTCATTGGTGTTTGGGCTCACCCAACTGGGGTTTCCTTTTCAGGTTAACATGTTTGTTGAAGGATTCCACGATGCCATCCTCCTCTATGTTCTGGCTTTACATGAAGTACTCAGAGCTGGTTATAGCAAGAAGGATGGAGGGAAAATTATCCAACAGACTTGGAACAGAACATTTGAAGGTGAGGATTTAGTCTATAAGATGATAACACTCTGTAGATGATCAAGCTGCTTCTTCCCTGGTTCTGTTTTTCTTTCTTACACCTATGGGACTTTGTCAGTTTCCTGTTTTCCTCAGCTGTAAAATAAGGATAATATGTCGAGTTCAAACTACCTCACAGGCTTGTTGTGAAAGTTAAATGAGATAAAGCTTGTGAAAGTGCTTTGAAAGAATCCCACTGAAACAGGAAGTACCTTGTCTCCTTTTGATTGTTAGATAACAACTCTATGCTTCTTCAAATTAAATTTGTCACAAGCCTTATTCACAACAAATAATTAGTTTGTGAAGAGTTCTGTGATCAGTTTTAAATGAAATAATCCCAGATACACATTCATCAATTTAATCATGGATAGTTTGAGATTATAAGCAAGTCTAATCAAGCCCTCTGTTTTTATTTTATTTCTAAAATGGTGAATATCAGCTGTGGCTTTCTTTAGAACAGAGAAGTATATGAACCACAGCAAAAAAATGGCCCATAATCTCATCACTCAAGCAACCTCTGTTGACATTTAAAAATTGTACAAGAATGAGACTATTCTTGGCTGGAAAATTTAAACAGTACAAAAATGTACAAAATGAAAAGTGAAAGTTTTCCTTCCCACCCTAGTCTCCTCTCCCTAATGTAACCACTATTAACAATTTCCTATGATTTAGTCTAAAAATATTTTGTGCCTTCTGCCAGCACATATGCATTTATATATCTTATCAAAAAAATGTATACAAAAGGAACCATACAATGAATGTCACTCTTCCATCTCATCTTTTTTTAAAACTTATATGTCAAGTAAAAAATTTTTCCATATGAGCACTCATAGATTCAGCACAGTTTAAAATGATGGTTCTATATTTTTCTACTATATGGTTGTACAAGGATTTCTTTAATCAGTTTCCTATTGACGGATACTTCAGTTGTTTACAGTTTTTGCTGTTATGCAAAATGCTATCTCAAGTATCTTACACATCTTGATGAATTTTTGTGAGTACATCCAATGTACTCAATATTTCTAGTCATGAGATATCTGGGTCCAAAAGTATGTTAGTGCCTTTTAAGGTGCATTAAATATTGCCAAATATCTTCCCCAAAGGTCTCCTGGTCTGAATTCATGCTAATAGTGTATAGAATTCTGGTTTCTTTTCACTTCACTGATAGTCTCAAAGAAGATTAACATGGGACTCAATGAGAATGACCCAGCTGCTGGAGCCTTGCAGATGTCAATTTTATATTCTTGCATCCATTCATTCATCAAATATTCTTGAGCACCTGCTATATGCTAGGCACTGTTCAAAGTGTTGAGGATTCAGCAGTGAGCTAAAGACCCTCCCTGCAATCAGTTGAGCTTTCCAGGTAGTGGAGGGAACTGGTGATAAACAAACAAATACACCATTTCAGGGGCAATAAAATAAAGCAGGGTAGGGAGATAGACAGTGACAGGAGGGGGTGGTGGGAGGACTGCTAATTTAAAGAGTGGCTGGGAAAGGTCTCTGGTACGTTGAAGTTGAGTAGAGACCTGAGTAAAGTGAAAGAAATTATGTAGATGTTTAGGAGGGAACATTCCAGACAGAGCAGCGAACACAGAGACCTTGAGTGTATCTGGCGAGAGAGTGCTGAGTGGCCCCCCTGAAGAGCAAAGAGGCCTGTTGGGCTCAAGCACAGCACGTGAAGGGCAGTGTGATAGGAGCCACAGTCAGAGAGGGAGTGGGGGACAAATCACATGCATCTGGAAGCTGTGCTGGTGACTTTAGTTTCCACCCAGAGTGAGATAGAAAGCCACCAGAAAGTTTTGAGGGACATGATCTTTCTGAAGTCTTTAAAAGGAGTCCTTATGGGGACTATGTGGAAAATAAAGTATAGTATACTGATGGGTATCATTTAAAAACCACTGATATGGAGTACAGATTGCTGGACCAGGAGTTCAGGGAACCTGCATCCTAGCCACTGTCACAGTATTTTGGGCTTCTCTGTTATCACCTGTATGAAGGAGTTGGACTAGCTGATGACTGACAAGAGCCCTTTCAGTCCTACATCGCACTAACTCTTCCTGTGAGCCCTTTCATGCACTGGGCTATGCTTACATCTATTTGCAATTCAATTAATGAAATTTTTCAGTGATGGGAACAAGTACTGCCAAGTCTAGATTTGGAGCGCGCACGGTCACACACACACACACACACACACACACATATTCATTTGGGACTTCAATGCACTCCATTGCCTCATCCTGCCCTCGTTTATTAGGAATGGTAGGACAGTGCTGAGAGGTCAAGTTCCAGTTGTCTGGGCAGCAAATATGATGACAATTGGCTTTAGTTTCTCTGTGGTGGTTTTAGTGAATGTCACGTCTTACTTGACACTAGAGTAGCATCTACGTTACGTTTAGACAGATTGTAGGACATGACAAACAAATAAGCCTCCAGGATTGTCTTGCTCAACTTGTGACTGCTTCAGTTGAGGAGCTGGAATCCAATCAGATAATTCAGGGGGCATGTTAGGACAGAGTCAGATTTCCCAGAAGTTGTGCCCAATACACTGAGAAACTAGTGTGTGTGTGGACACAACCTTGGTAGGCCACATCCCATTTTTAGCTGTTCCTTACTACATGGTGTGGTCATTTGTTCTTGGTCTTCTGAAGGAGGTTGTTAAGGGAAGGGCAGGTGCCCACAAGGGTTGGAATTCAGCATTGTATAGAGGGCATGGACTAAATTTTCCCATAGGTCATCCTGATGCTTCCATTCTAGGGCCAGGTCTACACAGACAATATGAAATGAGCCCTAAAACAATCAACTATATAGTCGAGTCTAAACTTAGACTCTTATTTGTCCAGATATAAAGATAATTGAAGCCAATGTAAGTTTTGGGCTTGAATTATTTGGAAAACCCATTTTATTTGCTAAACAATGATCAGTCTGAGGGTAGCTCCCAAAAGAACTCTGAGAAATGGTCATTCTGTAAGTGACCATTAAATTGTTAAGGGAAAAATACTCTGGATGTTATTTGACAAATTTGGATTTTATTACTGTGAAACCAATGACCGTCTTTCAAGGCTCTCAATAAATGGCCTGGGAAGAAGCTGAATTTCCTCTCTGTGGGAGAGGTCAGAGTGACAAGGTAAATAGGACTGTGGCTCAAACCTTGAAGTCCACTACACGCCAATGGAAATGAGGGTGGAAAGTCTCATTACTTATGTACAGGAAAATTCTGCTGTCACCTTGACAATCTCACCTTATACACAATACTCTCAGGTGAAGTCTCACTTGCTAATTGGCCACCCTGAGGGTTCTCACCCCATTTCTTGGCAGAATTGTAATAGCTTAAAGTGTAATGAGGTCTTGGATTACTAGGGCCACCTTGTCTTATAAAATACTCTACAAAACCCTTAGCAGAACACATCTTTCTTTATAAACACCTCTGAACAGGATAACAAATGGTTTTGGATAGACAATATGTTTGGAGATAAATATGATGTTTTCAAAAGATTTTAAAAAATGTTTATTTACATTTGAGAGAGAGAGAGAGACTGAGCACGAGCAGGAGAGGGGCAGAGAGAGAGGGAGACACAGAATCTGAAGCAGGCTCCAGGCTCCAAGCTGTCAGCACAGAGCCTGATTTCGGGCTTGAGCCCATGAACTGCGGGATCATGACCGAGCCGAAGTCGGATGCTTGAGTGAGTGAGCCACCCAGGTGCCCCAAGATAAATATGATGTTTAAAAATGACATATGTGACTTAAACGTTGTATAGGCTGTCAAGAATAAACAAGTTTAAGATAGGTGTATCCTCTGTAACCGGCATATATTAGAAAGACAAAAAAATCAAGATGAATGGTAGCTCCATTCTGTTTGCGGCAAAGTAGACCGAAGTCTGGAAAAATCAGTGGGCCCTCAAACCATAACCAAAAGGACAGTAAACCCAAATACTTGCCCTCTCCAAACCACACTAGAGGATGGAACTTTCCCTTGGGATCCCTTTTCCCAGACATTCATTTTACTTCCAGAGAGAATCAAATCAATAGAAACACTAAGAATTACACTGAACTTTAACACAGTTTAAAATGAAAGAAAACAAATTGCCTTAGTTAATTAGAATGTGGCTGACCTATGCATTCTCTTGCTTAGTTAATGAAAATTACAGTATAGACATTTAATATCAACTAATGATACATATTCTCTTTTACTGATTAGCTGTCTAAGCCACTGTTGCTAGCCAAAGCAAATTGAAATCCTTTGTGTGGGCACTCAGGCTTTCCATGCTCTGGCCATCCTATGCCAGCCTTACGTCTCACTGCTTCCTTCCACACGCATGGGCCACCTACCCCAGAACGTCATGGTCCCTCTGGTTCCTTTCAGCTTCCATGACTTTGTAAATATGAACAAGGCTGGCCTTTCTGCTTAGAATACTGCTACTTCCTGATGGCTGCTTGTCTAAATTATGGATTTTACTAGTATTCCTGTGAAAGATCTGCTCTTTTACTGAATCCTCCTTGAGTCTCCAACTGGATGTGCCAGCTCCTTTTCTGAGTGGTGTGGGCATGGTCAGATGCCCTCTCCCAGATTCCGGGCACAGTAGTGGTGGTATTCCAGGCACACTAACAGTAGAAGAAAACAACTAACTTCTTTTATACTTGTGGTGGAAGTGTTTTACCTGTTGTAGCTCATTTAATTTTCTCAACAGTCTCTTGGCTGAGAAGTACTAGTATACCTCTTTTACAGTCCTGAAGGTGGAGACCCAGAGGGCTAAGTCCTTGCCCAGGGTCACAGAGCTAGTAAATGTGAAAGCTAGGATTAAAATACATGCAGTCAGATTCCAGTGCGAACAAGTGAAATCCTTAGTCCAGGCTGCCCCTGTCTTGAGTGGGGAATGTGTCCAGTTCGGCACCTAGTAACGACCCAGAACTCATGTGGATAAACAACGAGTGACTTCATGTATCTATATGAGATGACAGATGTCAACTAAACTTACTGTAGTGATCATTTCACAATATACCCAAGTCAGACCTTTATGCTGGATGCTTGAAACTCATACAGTGAGGTATGTCAATTATAGCTCAATAAAACTGGGAAAACACCCCCAAAACAAAACACAATAAAAATGAATTAATGAGCACAAGTAGGGTGAAGACTAGCTCTTCTTTAGCTCTTGGCTCCCATGGCCCTCTGCTCTCCTGTACATTGAGTGTGCCTATAGTGATGCACATTCACTGAGTCCTGGGCCTGGAATGACTTCTATAATGTTTGGCCAGTGATAACACGAACTCATAACAGGTCTAGGAGTGCACCACACCTCCAGCCTCTCTCTCTTTGCAGTTTTTGTTTGTTTTTAATTCATACAAGACTCTGGGATAAGCATGCTGCTTTCAGGATTAGCCTTAATCTTTTTTTTTTTTTTCTAAACATATTCCCCAAAGAGGGTCATTTATTTCTTTTTCTTTTCATTTTTAAATGGAGAAATGTTAAGAATTTAGGAATGCAGACACAGATGAAATTACAATGTCTTTCCAAATGCCAACAAAAATGCTCAGAGTCTGATGAGCTTCCCTGTGGCATGAGTTTGTTTAAAAAATCCTGTCAATTCATTTTCTTGTTTTTGTTGGCAGACAGAGGCCTTTGAAGTCACTAACTTGGAGTTCTTCCCGTCTCATCCTCTAGGTATTGCCGGGCAGGTGTCCATAGATGCCAATGGAGACCGGTACGGGGACTTCTCTGTGATTGCAATGACAGACCCAGAGGCGGGCACCCAGGAGGTGAGCGAATGAGACTCTGCCTCGGCTGCTCCTTCTGCTTGTTGAGGTTCCAAGGAATGCATTTGTTCTGGTGTCCAAATAGCTGTCCCCAGAGCAGCCTCCAAATAAAAATGAGCTGGAAATCTAGGAGTTTCCAAGTAGAGAGGGCTCCCTTCTGGTTGAGGGGATCCTGGAAGATTTCAAGAAACGGTTCCATGTTTATCCTGAGTGGGGAAATCCTGTTTCCAGTGGCCAAATGTGCTTCTTTGATGGCTCTCATCCAGGGTTGATGTTTCCATAGCACTTGATGTGACCCTGGCCTAAAGGGCTTGCTGCTTTTCTCTTAGTACACATATATGTGGCCTTTGTGGGAGGAGCAGAGCCAGCTGGACCTGACACTTGCTGCATGTACTGAATGATTTTTCACCCTTGGAGTGGCCTGAGTCTCATGTGCATTCTAGTCTCTCCCTCTGTAAAGGGAGGATAGTAATAGTCTATTATGGGCTCGCTGTGAGGTTAAAGTACTTGGGACATGCTCCGTACATGCCAGTGATTGTTGTATTTTCGTGATTATCTAGAATTCTTTTTACTATGACATGAGCTAGCCTGGGAGAGCTTGCTGGCCCTCCTTCAGAAGACAGAGGGGGAGATGTCACAGGCCACTCAGGAGCAGTGTGCTGGTGCCCAGGAAAAAAAGAGAAACAGATCCTGAGAACCTGGGTGGGAAGGTACTGCTAGATCAGGGCCCAGGTAGCTGATGGAACATCTGTTTGAACCAGGAACCGTGGGTGAACCTTGAAGTGAGCATCAAAGAAAACTGAACCAAGTGAAAAAAAAGTTGTCTGGAAATGGGGTGCAAATGGGATAAATTCAGCAGAGAGGAGAATGTAACTCTCGAAATCAGGGAATAATCTTCCAAACAGAGGAGGGTGAAACAGGATGTTCCTAAAAGATACTTTTGACCCTTTATGTGCCCAGCTAATTGAGTGGTATGAGGCCATGTACCTGGACTGGCTTAATCTGGGTATGAGATGCCTGACTCTCTCCCACATCCCTAAAAGTAACTGGGGCCTTACAAAGGGCTGCCTGTGTGTGGGCTGCTCTGTGGCAGACGGCAGATGGGTCAAGCAGCACCTCCTCGGATGAGTGAGGGAAGAGCCATGAGTTCCAAGATTATTGTTTTCTGTGTAACCACTTTCCTGCCATGGGGAGCCACAGTTCTCCCTCAATTATGCCTCCTTTGAAAGCACCATCAGTGACCACAAATCCTGACTTACAAAGTCCTCAAAAACACATCACTATAGTCAGTGTCACAGGGGAGCCCACCCTATGCCTCCTTTGGAAACAGATAACTTCGACCTTTCAGTTTGCATGTTTTCTGCTTTTACGTAGGTTATCGGTGATTACTTTGGAAAAGAAGGTCGTTTTGAAATGCGGCCGAATGTCAAATATCCTTGGGGACCTTTAAAACTGAGAATAGACGAAACCAGAATCGTGGAGCACACAAACAGCTCTCCTTGCAAATCATGTAAGTTTAGAGACTTAACTTGTGCTGTGTTTCACCATCTTTAATGTCAGTGTTATGCAAGTTTAAAAGACAGATGTTCTCTAGGAGCTCATGTTCTGAACGTTCAGCTTTCTTTTTCCGATGTGGTAAAACCCAGGGGAACAGTTCACGAACTGGCACCCCACCTTCACCAGAGGTTTCTAGGTTTTTCTTCTCTTTCATCTTTTCCCAAAATGCTAGATGACTTCTCCCTATTACTCCATCTCTTACTATGTATCATCTCTTAGCATCTGGCCTTGCTAGTTGGGGAAAATAAAAAGATCAAATAGTAAATGTGTAGCAAGTCTCAGTCTGATCTTCAGAGTTTGTTGGTACCTTCCTACCCCTCAGACTTAAACACTCCCAAATTTGCAAATTAGCAAATACGTGTAAAATATATTATTCATGAGAAGCCTTGTCATAAATATAGAAGCAAGTGGACATTCTTTTATTTTTAATTAAAAATTTTTAGTGTTTATTTATTTTTGAGAGAGAGAGAGAGAGCACGAGTGGGTGAAGGGCAGAGAGAGGAGACACAGAGCACAGAGCCTGATGTGGAGCTTGAACCCATGAATCATGAGATCATGACCTGAACCAAAGTCAGATGCTTAACTGACTGAGCCACCCAGGTGCCCCAGCAAATGGACATTCTTTTTTTTTTTTTAATTTTTTAACATTTATTCATTTTTTGAGAGACAGAGAGCACAAGCAGGGGAGGGGCAGAGAGAGGGGGAGACACAGAATCCAAAGCAGGCTCCCGGCTCTGAGCTGTCAGCACAGAGCCCGATGCAGGGCTTAAACTCATGAAATGCGAGATCATGACCTGAGCTGAAGTCGGACACTTAATGGACTGAGCCACCCAGGCGCCCCACAAGTGGACATTCTTATAAGGAGCTTACAAATAGGAGACTGTTGGAAATCATTGCTTTAGAGAGACCCTTTGATAAGCTAGTGAGGGAGAACCAAGTGAATATTGATCTTTCAGGCCAGTTGGTCACTTTAGGCTAATGTATTTATGCTTATTATTTTGGGTCCAGCCTTCAAACCATGTTATTTATGTATATGCAATAATTATGGGGAGGAGTAGGGCAGAAGTGTGTTAAGAACATTCTCTGGAGTTACTGGACATGGGTTTGAAATCCCACCCTTGTCACTTACTGGTTTTGTGACCCTAGGAATATTCCTTTACCTCTTTAAACCTCAGTGTTCCCATATGTAAAATGAAAAAAATGCACCCAACTCTTAGAGCTGTTCTGAGGATTAAATGAGATAATGCATTAAAGGCTGACACTATACTGTTTATATAAAGCTAGCTTTTTGTCATGTTTATATAATAACTGGGACACTACTGAATTTGATTGTTTCAAGTTGTTATTCCCATCTTTGCAAAGCTATATAGGACATTTTGACATGAAACTCTGGCTCTGGTGAGAGAACATCTAAAAACAGAATATTAACCCAGTGCATTTTTCACCAAATCTTCTAGCACTTTGAAGTGTCATCATCCATCTGTGAAAGTAAGATGTGCTGGGTCAGTCCCATGGTCTGTCCAGTTGTCTTCTCTGACTATGAACTCAGTGTGGATGTGTCTAAAACTTCAGTCCTTGTTCTCCTCAGATACTTTTGGAACCTGCTTTTTCTCATTGTTCTCACTCTCTTCGAGTGGTATGTTCGTCCATCTGGTCCTTTCTTAAATGCTTCTGAAGCTTTGCGCTTAGCAAACAAATGAAGGTGCAGGATCCCCTAGAAAATCTTTCTTAAAAAAAGGGAAAATTTGCCTCAAGTGGGAAATTGAGATACACCTTCCAGTGAATGAAACTTGAGACATTTCTGTTTCTCAAAATGAACTCTGATTATCTATGTTTATTTTTTAAGCAGGTGGTCTAGAAGAATCGGCAGTGACAGGAATTGTTGTGGGGGCCTTACTAGGAGCTGGTTTGTTAATGGCCTTCTACTTTTTCAGGTGAGAACTGTTTTTATCAAGTTTTAAAATTCACTCTCCTTTATTGCCCTTGTCACTTGCCTTTGCACAGTCCTCCCTATGACTTGTCTATATCTTGCTCTTACCCCCAAAGCATGGTGGTTAAAAGAACTAAGCTGTTGTTCTGTGATGGTCTTTGTGACCCTGGTGGTTTGGTGGCCAGTGGGTTAGCATACTGGGTAGCGGGTCAGGCTTTCTGTTGCATTCCCCCTGTCAGCCACAGCCACTGCTATCCTTTGATCACAAATATTCTGGCACAAATTCCTACTACCCACCAAATGTGTAAGTAGAGAGGGAATGTAGACAAAGGAGAAACAACTTACCTATTCTTAAGCTTCCTCCAATTCAGAAATAGGTGTCTGAGTTCACCTTCTGAAGAGGAGGAGGTGGCCTTTAATCTACACTCTCGGGCTGGTGTGTGCTCAGTTTGGAGAATCCATGTGCTCAATTATCACTGTGGTTAAGTCCCAAAGCTTGTAAACTTGTAATATTTATGTGTGTTCAAGATACTGATAGTCCCAAATGATGAGGGCGATTCATTCCTTTGTAATCTTTGGTGATTGAGTTTGTGGCTTATTCTCATGTCATTAGACCAAGATTTCTTCATTTCTGTATGGAAATTTAACTCCGGGTGTATGTGATTCTTTGTGGGAACAATTGTATTCCTGTTCCTTTGGTCACAGTATACTTAGTCTGATCTTTATCTAGGGCACATCCTGGGAGTTAGGGAGAGCTTCTGTGGCAGAACAGACAAGACTTAACCCACAAGGCACCCAGGGAAAAAGGGGGAGGTTTGTTCTATGGCATTTCAGAAAGCATGCCAATTTTCCTCCTTGAAGAAGTGCATAATGCCTTGGGGCACACAGCTTTAATCTCTGACCAGGGTTTCATATTCTGTCACTTCTCATTTATCAGCCCAAACCCAGATGTCCCTTGAGGGCATTCTTTGTAAGAGAAACCATAGTATTTTGTAGCCAACTGAGGTTTTATTACTGCATTCACTTTCCCTTTACCCAGGAAGAAATACAGAATAACCATTGAGAGGAGAAGCCAGCAAGAAGAAAGTAATGTTGGAAAACATCGAGAGTTACGGGAAGATTCCATCAGATCCCATTTTTCAGTGGCTTAAAAGAAAGCCTTTTCTTTTGCCCTGAGATTCTTTAAGGAGATAGATGGGATGAAAGACATCAACGGAACAGAAGGGGCGCTCTTGAAGAACTCATTCTTTTAAGCAGTTAGTCATTTTGTTGTATAATTTCTTTAGAAGCTCAGGAACTATTATTAATCACCATATGCCTCCTGGCCTTTCATCTCATGACAAGCAAATATGAGAATATAACATCACTCTGTTTAAATAGTCATACTGTTTCAGGGCCTATGATTAGATTTATGTTTTGAAAATGCGATGTCTCCATATCTTGATGGCTTTTGGGGACATTTCACATAAGGCTACAACGTGTGGTTTTCTTAAATGAAATGTTTTATAGCTAGAATAAAATCATTTTTAAAGTAGAATATTCTTGGAAAGAATTTAACATCCAAAAAGAAGAAAATGTAATGAAAAATCTCAAAGTTGGAAATACAGCATTCCTTTTTCTAGTGCTGCTGGATGGATTTGAGGTTGAGGAATGCTCTGTCCAATGTATATATTCAGGTCCTGATGTCATATCTTGAAAAAGGATTTCCTGCCTGTCTCCTTCAGTGTCTCATAAAAGCTATTCTGGAAAGTTGTAACTATTAATAAGATAAGAGGATTTATATAAGAAAGGCAAATCTAAAATGTTTCATTTTTTAATGTAAAAAAACCCTATTTCACACTAACATTTTATTTTTAGGTATTTTTAATCTTATATTTTGCTATTAGAAAATGTGTCTATTTTTTCATTTTGAAGATTGAATTTCACTTATATTTTAAAAGCATGGGTAAAGTGTACCACAAAACAACGATGATGAAAGATGCTTCTCTTTTTCTCTGTTTCCCTCTTGCCCTTGGTTATAGCCAAATGCCAATTGCTGCTTTAATTACAGAGACCTAGAATTGTATTCAGATCACAGACTCTACAGGAGTATAACAATTTACCTGTTTTATTTTTTTATTATTATTATTTTTTTAATATGAAATTTATTGTCAAATTGGTTTCCATACAACAACAATTTACCTGTTTTAAATGCAAATTATTTTCAGGATGGACCTCTTCCAGTTCTGGTCAAATGATGAGTTTCAAGATAAAGGGTGGAATTTATTGGAATTAAGTATGGTTTTAGGCAGCCTTTTCCCTCAAGAACAACTTTATAAAGAGTATTAGAATTTAACAGTAAGCACAAAGATGATAAATTTAAAAAATGCACACATGACGTTTTACTAAAATTCAGTGATGTTTTGGTTAAAAGAGGGAATCTAGATAGCTTTTATATTCCTTTTTAGTTGATTCCACAAAGCTTAATAGTCATCCGCTAATAACCCGTGTAATGGTGGGTTATGGGTGTATATGTAAGGGATTTGAACAGAGTTGAATAGGTATTTGCCGAATACCTACTTTGCACCCAATACTCTGCACAGAGGTTTAAACTCAGGTTGCCATTTTTGCTTATAATTTATGGAGAAAACAGTGAGAGAAGAATAGGAAGTTGCCAGATTAGTGTACCATCTTGTAATTATGTCACTAGGGGCTTTCCTCAATAACATTTTGAACATCTGGAAAATAGTTTTAAAAATTATCTTAATGACTATAAAAGACCATGTATAGAGAGGAAAATAGAGGAGTTAGAATAATTCCTTGGTAGTGATGGAGGTCGTAGTTGACACAGGTAATAGTGGAGGTGGAGAGAGTGAAAGCTGTGTGTCTTGGAAGCTGGCCTGAGGTTGCTTCCCAGGAGGAGTCTGCCTCTGTCACTCCTACTTCAACTGGCCAATGGATTATTTCAGTGAATGAGTTATTTCTGTATAAGGCATATTTTCCCTCCACGTTTAAAAAATAGGATTCAGGCAGCTGGAGAGCACATAACAGAATGAGCTATGATCAACCAAAATGACTATACTGTAGTTCTCCATAGTGGATGTGAAGGAAAAAGTGCTGACTTCAAAAAAAGATGGAAAAAGAAGGCAAGAAATGCAAGCTCCAGAAATTCCAATGTAGGAAGAGAGTTTGGGAGGTATAATCTAGAAAAGCAAAACATTTAACAGCTCAGGACTCCTTAAAGTGAAAACATAATGGAAGGTTTGCGTCTATCTTATTTTCGTGAATTGAGAGCTTATTTCTCTCTAATTTTTATTTTTCAATGATATTTTCAATGTATTTTAGAGATATTCATTTTATACCATCTCGTGTTCATAAAAAAAATTAAATTTCAAGCCTATGTGCTTATTACAGGGGAAAAATCACTCTACCTGGTTGTAGTCTTTGGGTATAAATGTTTCTAACCTTTCTGGAATTTATATAGGGGCCCATTAACTCTAACATTTTTAAAGCAAATATCTTTTATTTCTACTTCAAGTAGTAGAATAGTTCTAAACTTAATATTTTACACCCAGATAAACTGGTAGAATTGAGATTTTGAGTCTTTTAAATGTGGCGGAACAAATCTTGAGGTTTCTCGTATGTGCATGCCATTCTCTTCCAATCTTAAAGCAGTTCTGATTGCTTCTTTACATGTCTGGTTTCACTTCTTTCCTCCTTGAAATCATCCATGTGTTACCAAAACTCTGTTAAGTTTTGAAAACTCTATTACGTTGGAAAACTTTGCTAAAAGTATAGATGTTTGGCCCAAACTTACCCTGGGTTAAGACCTCTGGAAATTATAATTTGGGATTTAAGTTCCTAAGTGCTAAACAGCACCTTTGACAACTAGTCATTCATACTCCACCAGAAGCCACATATCATACAGTAAAATGAGTAAGGCTTTAGTTCTTAAATCACCCTATAAATTTTTACCCTGAAATCTAGGGTGTTCAGATTTCAAAAGGGAAACTTCATCAGTATTTTTCATCTGGACAAACAAGCTGATGTTTATATAGGTCAGAATGAGTATATACTTTCTGTATATACTTATGGTGTTGGAAATAAGTATAGGTTTTATGGTCATCATTGTCACCTTCTTAGGGATTTTTCCCCCCCTGGACTCAAAAATAAAAGCCTTCTCCAGATGATCATTTCTATCCAGAAAGAAATTTCTGTATAGAGTGCATATTTTCCCCCAGGCTGATCACAGATTCCATGAGGAAGCCCTTACAGCATTACATTTCTCCAAACTGTCAGCTTGTCCCTTTCCTGAACTACATACGTGGTTCCATAGGCTTTAAAATAGTTTGGTTATTATTATTATTATTATTTTTTACATTTCAGATGCTATATTTAGTGGAGAGAGAAGAGAAAGGCATGGAAAGATAATGCCCTTTTCTCCTCTTCTCTAAAATTCAGATTTTTACTTTACTCACAGGCTTCTAGAGTTAGCTTATTCCAGGTACCTGTGTCCCCTTTTTCCCTAATTTACCACTTTCCTTCTGGTTGGTACTGATTTTGGAAGTGTAAGATATGCCATTGGCAGGGAAATTAAAGCTATTGTATAGACCTCATACAGTGACAATTCAGAAAGTCGTTTCCGTGGCATCACCACCTTCTTGTGAGTGAGTATACTGGGCTATTTGTAGAAGTCTGTTTAGGACGCCAAGTAAAATATTATACCACCAGTATTAAGGGGGTGTTTATAAATTGAAAGGAATGCGGACCTATGTTTCTTGGGACACAAAGAACCCAGATCCTGAGTGGATACAGGATAAAGCCAAACACCAACCAAAATCAGGCCTCTTGATCTGTATTTCATGGGTTTTGTTTAGTTATGCCCTGTTGGTTAGTGCTTCATGGAGAAGCTGAAAATGGGCTGAATTTCTTCTTCACTGGAACAAACTGAAACTGTCTGAAAACATGGAATATGTTTTGGGGGCAGTGCAGAAGCATAGAAAATGAGAAGGTGCTGTTCAGAAGGATCTGTTTCCTTTTCAGTTGATCTTTAAACTACAGAATACCCAGTAGTTTAGCTCATCTTCAATAGCCAGACTCAGCAAGAAGCTTGGGACACACCCAGCAAGAAAAGTCAAGAGTTTGATCCTCCGAAAGAAACAGAAGAGGGTGGCATTGCAAGCTGCCACTGTCTTTACCACCCCTTTCTCCCCTACTCCCTCTGCCCACCCCTCCACCATCCATCATGGCTCCAAAGATGCATCGGCATCTTGCCCATGCAGGTAGAGACTTGAGTAGGACCTCTGCACTTCCTCAGAGGGAAAGAAGAGAAAACAGTGCTGCCTATAAGAATGTAGCTGGCTTTGGATCAGAACCCTATGCTGACTTGACCACACATGCTCTCGGGGCAGTTCAAGCCTGTGATGTGCGTATATTCCAACAAGCCTGGCTTTGGTTTTCAGCATGTAGATCTCACAAATGTCTCTTGCAGGCATATCCCACAGCTAGACTCTAGGATTAAAATGACTTTCAAAGGGTGCTGGATTGGAGTTTGTTCAAATTTTTCATTAACCACTAACGTTAATTCATACCAAAGGGAAAGCAATTCTAAACCAGCTGATGCTGTTAATGTTCATGTTGTAAACTACTTCAAACACGGTGAAAGGGTTTCAATGGGAGCTGAGTCTCGGAAGTAAAAATCTGTATGTTATAATAGCTCTTTGATGTATCAGGTGTGGAATGATTTCTAGGGGAAAGATTTGAACAAGCAAAATTAAGAGTTAGCAGAGATGCTGTTGCTTTGATTCACGTGTTTAAAGATCTAAATTTTATGCACAGGAATAAAGGGCCCTTCCACCAAGGGTGTAAATAATAACATAGACTACCAAATTTTGTTTGCTAGGGGAACAAAGCTGTCATACAATAACTGGGCAGAAAATGTTGAGAAAGAGGAAAATTTGGATTTCAAAACCAGATACTCTATTATTTAATGCCGACATCTGACAAAGTTCAGTGTGGTGTGTCTTACTTATAAGACAGTGATAAGGCGCTCCCAATAACATGCAGATGCTGTGAGTTTGCATACCTTTTTGCTGGGTCCTGGGACCTGAGCATTGTGTCCTGTGTGTGGTGAATGGTTGAAACCAAGAGGACATGGAACAGACACTGTGGAGGATTGCTTTTGTAGCCTTTGTCTTCTGGGCCATTTATTACTCATTGTTATCTTAAATATAGGACTACCAACCAATATAAATCTACCATGAGGATGGTAGAAAAGTAAAATAAGAGCTGCACAAGCTACATACAATTTATTATTCTAATGTAAGTAGAACTATCTGCATATAATGTGATTTAATTTATTGTTTTGTGTGGAAAATGAAAGTTAATGACTGTGGATATAACCCCTGTTTTGTATAATATATTTTTATTTCTGGTGCAGACTGGTCATTTAAAGTATCTACTTCATTTGGTGTTTGGATATAAATATGTATGTTCTTGTAAATGTTTCTATTAAGCAAGAATGCCACATGCTCACACTATAACAATGGTGTTCTCATTAAAAATACATCCCACAGAAACTTTTTCCTGCTTATAATTCAACCAACATACACTGCACATATCCATATTCTCTGGGGACTTTGTTTTCCTAGGGGGAGTTTAAGTAAAGATCAATTAGTAGATGTGATGAATTGTACTGCTTGAGTGGTACCCATGAAAGAACTCAATAATTTCTGCCCAGCAAAGGGAAGTTTATAGAAATAAAAAAAAATTACTATTATTTTACTTTTTTATATTTTATTATATATAGAAAGAGAGATAGCATGAGTTGGGGAGAGGGGCAGAGGGAGAGAGTGTCCCAAGAAGTCTCCATGCTCAGCGTGCAGCCTGACACAGGGCTTGATCCCACAACACAGGGATCATGACCCAAGCCAAAATCAAGAGTTGGATGCTCAACCAACTAAGCCACCCAGGTGCCCTAAGAAAACAATATATTATAATGAGTGGTGAACCTTGAATTGGAGGGTAAGGGAAGAACCCTTCAGAAATCCTATTACCTGCATCTCTACAGCTTGAGAACACTGCACAGCTACACAGTTGGCCTCACTGACTCCTATTGCCCAGTTTGAAGAGGTCCCAAGTCAGTTTTGTCACTAGAGAGTTCTTCAGGTTCTGGTGTACTCATTAGACTGATGAGATTTAAGCATCTCTAGTTTCCTCAAGGTTGTAAAAAGCTGCTTCATTACCTGGAAAATTACTTATGGTTTGTTTTAAGCCAGAGCACCACATAGCGATTTCCCTGGTCTTCCTGCTCCTACCACTGCCATGGAGTCCCCTGACAGAACCACGAATGCCACTCATACTGGGGGCTTGTGTTTGAGAGGATTCTGAGCCGGATGCTGATTCTGGGCTGGAGGTTGGAGTGGGGGCTGGGGGAAGGGTGTGGAAGGGCAAGCCAGAAATGAAGGGTGGGGCCAGGAAACCTCCAGGAAACACAGGCTGTCTTAGTCCACTCAGGCTGTCATACCAAAAATACCAAAGACTGGGGGTCTGAACCAACAAATTTATTACAGTTATGGAGGCTGCAAGGCCAAGATCAAGATGTCTCCCAATTTGGTTTCTGGCGAGGGCTTCTCGGCTTATAGATGGCCGTCTTCTTGCCGTATCCTCACGTGTCCTTTCCTGGGTGCATGTGTGCACAGGGAGATAGGCAGATAGAAATGTTGGGAAGCTGGAGCTAGTGTACTGAATTGACAACATGCAGAATCTGATCTGATGAATGAGGAGGCACAAGGCACCTACACAGGGTTGGCAGCTAGCTCCCTTAGCATCAGAGCTCGCACTTTGGGGAAGTAAGAACCCTGGGGTTATTTTGATTGAAGGCACAGTTTCAATACACTCACAGAGAGGAAGTAAAGTCACATTTATTACTTACCAATCCCAGAAATGGGTGTGTGTGGGGCAGGTAATGCAATGATAGAAATAGAAATAGAGAGAGAGGTAGACAAGTAGAGAGGGAGAGGGACTCTCTCATGTCTCTTCTTTTTTAAATTATTTTTTAATGTTTATTTATTTTTGAGACAGAGACAGAGTGTGAGCGAGGGAGGGGCAGAGAGAGAGGGAGACACAGAATCTGAAACAGGCTCCAGGCTCTGAGCTGTTAGCACAGAACCCAATGTGGGGCTCGAACCCACGAACCATGAGATCACAACCTGAGCCGAAGTCAGGTGCTTAACCGACCGAGCCACCCAGGCGCCTCTCTGGTGTCTCTTCTTATAAGGACACTAATCCTATTAGATCAGACCCCCACCCTTGTGACCTCATTTCCAAATAGAGCCACACTGGGGGATTTGAACTTCAACATATGAATTTTAGGGGGAATACAAATATTCAGTCCATAATGTACAGAGTATTCCTAGTGTTTTCCCATATCACCCTGGGGACCACCCTGGGGACCTGGGCCTTCTTGAATCTCCATCTTGTGTATTACCTCCTCATCCCTCTCTGAACTTCTTCATGCATACGCAACATCCCACGAATGGCCAAATATGCTTCATCACTGTGGCTAGTGGGGGCTATGTTCCCCAGAGGAGCTCTATGGAGCTCCAAACACCATTGATTTAGTACCACACTCCTTCCCTAATGCTAAATCATGGGCTTCTGGAGTTGACAGAAATAGGACTACTAATAGGAGAGGTACCAATGGCTGTGTTTTTTTTAAAGAATAGCAATTAAAAAAATCATCTATTAACACCAAACTAGAAGTAAGGAAAAGAATTCCATCTGCAGGCTTTGTGCATCCCTGAGCATTGTTAGCTGCTGAAGCTCTATCATTCCCATTTCATAGATGAGGACACTGTTGGAGCTAGGTTATAACACGGCTCCATTCTTGTGACTTGCACCCTGTGGTGAGTGGGATTGTCATAGTCCCAACCTCACAACTGCTGTGAAGACTTCAAATTTAGAACCCTGCCTGGCATAGAGTGAGGCATTCAGTAGGACAATTACGATACTCTCCTGTTGCCCTGGATAAGGGGACAAAGCCCCCAGCTTGTCATTTTTGAGGCCTTTCAAGACAATTTGGCTTGGTGACAAGTAGCCCTGCCCTGATGTAGGAAGAGATGACAGTAAGGAGGAAGAGGTCCCTCTTCTGTACATTGGCCCCCATCCAAAGGGGCCAGACAAGGGCCAGTGTGGGCCAGTGACAGCCCTCAGAGGGCCAGAGAAGTTTCATTCAAATCTGCTTTCTCCTCGGGGTGGAGGCGCCTGCTGGCCTAGCGTATCAGCACTGTCACACACCTGCTTTCTCGCCCTGGCTTATCAGAACCTCTAAGAACTGAAGAACCTAGCATTCCTAAGAACTGCTCCCTGGACGTCATTACCCTGGGGCAATCATGCTAGCAGCTGTCCTCTGTCAGAGCAATGCCTGCCCTCCCCCCAATATAAAAGACCCTCATGGGTCCCGAAGAACATCTTCTCCACCAGTGCCTGACCTCAGTCCAAGTCTCTCCTGGGAATTCTGGGATTTTGCAGCACCTCATAAAGGTGTTAGTGGGTGGGTGGGGAGATTGCATAGTGTAGACAAAAGGGATTCTTATTCCACTGCTACTCCAGTGGGCCAAGAGAGACCAGGCATCAGGCAGGCTGGTAGAAGATGATTGCATCAAAGCCCTGAAGTTCCTAATACCTATAGGGATACCTCCCAGGCCCAGGGACACCAGAGACCAGAATAGAGACAACACCTCTCTTCCAGAAGAGCCTCCGATAGTTCAGAATGAGGGTCAAGTAAGACAGGTCTGGGAGACTGCATTCCAGGCTGTGTCACCCCCTCCTTATCCTGTAGTGTGGTGGCCAGTGCTGGGTGCTCTCCATGGAGGGTTCGAAAAAGAACCAGCTATGCAGGAGAGACCTGTGCTCCTCCAGCAGGAGTGTCCTGGGTGGTGTCAAAGGTATTTTATGCTTTTAGGAAAAAATCCAACAAAAGACTAACTAAATGAAACTTGTCACCTGGTGTCTTAACTGTATACCTCTCATGACTGTTCTCAGTATTTAATGAAGAATGAGCAAGAGTGTGTGCCCTTCTCAGTTCAGTAACAGTAGTGAGCTATTGAGAGCTCTTTGCATGCCAAGAGACCTACGCACCTTAAATGGGTTAAGCACCATAAATGGGCTGAGCACCTTAAATAGGTTCATTTTCTGAACAATGTGTCAGTGTCACTCCTATGAAGTTCCTATGACACACTATCCATGTGTCACTCTTACGAAGTTCGACTACGGTCACTTTAAAAGTGTGTAAATGGAGGCACAGAAAGGTTAAGTAACTTGCCCAAGTCCTCCCAGCTACCAAGTAGCAGAGCTGGGGTTTGAAGTCAGGCTGTTTCTAGACAATGACCATGCCAAACCACTTAGGCCAGTAGAGTGGTCATTTTTCATCTTCTGTAAGTAGACCTGGCTTCCTTTTTATCACCTTTCACATCCAGTCAGATTCTCATCCATCTCTCCCTGTCCATCTTCTCTGCCACCAAACAAGGCCTTTATCACCTCAGCCTCAAAGTAGTGGAGAGCAGCCTCCCAACTCCTCAACACCCCTCTTTTCCTCCTTCTTTTCACTGCCGCCATGTTGGTCTTCCTAAGATGCTGCTTTGACAATGTCACTGTCTTGCTCAGTAACCTCTAATGAGCTTCCCTCTTCCCCATCAGATTCCACACCCGCCTCTGGTGTTCACAGCTCTACACCCTCAGTCTGGCTTTACTGTCTTACTAGTGGCTGGTCCTTAGGTTCAAATTGTGCTGAATTTGACTTCCTCAAACTGATTTCCTTGTCACACACAAAACATTCCTCACACTTTCCTGACTGCAACTTTTTATCCCTTTTGTTCCTCCTGCTGGGAAAACCCTTGGCTTTCTAGTCGGGTCTGTTTTTCACCCGATGGTTCATACCTGCTGCTCTGCAGACCTCCCCGGCCACCCTGGCTTCAGGTGAGCTCTCCCTCATTCTGGGGCATTTATTGTCTCAGTGATTATGATTGGAGTCTCTGCAGATGCATTCTGTTTGGACAGCTAGTGTTTGCAGAAAGAAAAAAAAGGAATTTTAATGCCTTTGATGGGGCAAATACTCTCTAATTTGCTGGGAGCCCTCCACTCCCAGTGTTTTTACATCCAGCGTTCTTCACTAATTTACATCAGGTTTTGGGGCTTGCACTCTGTTTTGAACAACCTTGTAGCTTTGTCCCATCTCTTCAGTCGCCACCTTATTTATCCTTTTAACATTATAACTTCCACACTGCTGGTCTTCAAAGAATTCCCTGAAACTTTTCTTTCCTTTTATCTTCTTTGTCAAGTACTAAGTATTCCAAAATAAAACATTTCCTGCACCAGGGGAATTATTACCCAAAGAAACTCTGTATAGTTTTTGTAAGGTTAATACTCCATGATGTTTCTGCTTTGTGAAATTTTGTTAAAACTTAGATTTTCTCAAATGGCCTGCTTAAATCTCTGTGTTTTTATAAACTAGCTGTGGGGGTCTCAGCACACCACAGGCCTTTGTTTGCCTCAGTTTGCCCCTTGGTACAATTAGGAGAATAATAAGTCATTTGAAGGGTTCAAGTGGTTCCTGATATGCAGTGGCAGGTCAACAAATGGGGTTGCTACTATTTTAGCATCTCAAGTTCTTGGGCTCCTAGTGTCAAGATTGGCCCATAACTGTGGCCCTGGGATCTTTCTTGTATGTGACCTTGTGTGTGGTAGATTCTATCTACTCCTTAACTTCATTTCATAGATGAGGACCCTGAGGTGTGCACAACGTTGTGGGTGGGAGGTTCCCAGCAGAGAGAAGCAATGATGGCTCACACTGGTGGCATCAAACTTCCCAGGACCCTCCAGGGCTAAACTATCTCATGCAGTCCCTGCCACAGCCCTGTGAGGCAGGCACTGCGATCATCTCTGAGACAGAGTCTTACACCTTGCCCTGGTCACCCAGCCAGGAGATGACAAAGCCAGGGCGTGAAATACGGCAGTGGCCACAGTAACAACATGAGATTAGTGTTGTTCACACCTTAAGTATACCTAGATGACCCTCAAAGACCCTCTCACCTTTAATCTTCTGTCGCATACTGCCCTATCAGACATTGATCGTGATGATAAGAAAAAGATGCTACCTTTACAGCAGAATTTAGGACTGCTGCTCAGAGGTTTCCATGTCACATCTTCAGGATGGTTGTCTGTCCAGGAAGCATTAGCAGTTTGTGCTTTAATAAGAAAAACAAGGACAATAATAGGGAAATGTTCATAAACACTAATTGACTGAATATATAAAGCTTTGTTTGGCTTTTTTTTTCCCCGTGAGATTACAACTATGATTTTGTGTCTGAGCTGTGAGAATACCTTTTCTATCATCAAATGGTAGTGATAACAGTGGTCGCCCCACCCCCGGCTTTTATGTCTTTACTTGACAGAATTAAACATTGGTAAATGATAGTTGAAATTATGAAATCCATCAGTCTGGAGACATTAGTCTGTTGTCTGATGGGATTACATAATGTCTGCT
The DNA here is from genome assembly GCF_018350175.1 of Felis catus. Classification (NCBI taxonomy): domain Eukaryota; kingdom Metazoa; phylum Chordata; class Mammalia; order Carnivora; family Felidae; genus Felis; species Felis catus. Next base: position 212,903,837 of record NC_058368.1, on the reverse strand, counting down.
TGTTTATTCACTGTAACCTGAGAATAGATCCTGGGCCACGCTTCCCCCTTGTTGTATCTCAGTGTCTTAGAGATATCCATCTGTTTAGTAAATCTTTGCTCGCTGATTCTATTAGAGGCCACACAAACCTGTGTCCACCCCAGATTCCTAATAGTTTATCTTTGTCTTCCTTGAGAGATCTCTCACATTCTGACTAGTTGAGTGATTAACAGGCTATTTTTAAACCCAAACTACTGGCAAAATAGACATCTCATGCCTCTGCTCTTTCCTTCAAAGGTTTTCATAACTGTTTCTTAAAACCAGCCTCCAGTGTTAAACTTTTAGTTACATTTACAGGCTGCTCCTATAGTGAAACAGAGCACTAATTATCGGTTTATTATAATAACAACAATAGTGATAGTGATAATAATGCAACAATACACTTGCAAATGATCATGCTGAAACATTTTTTTCTTACTCTATTAAGCATTTTCTATCTACTTAAAATTTTTTTCTTGAAAAATTTGAGTATAGTTGACACACAATGTTGCATTAGTTTCAGGCCTACTGCATAGTGATTCAACCTTTCTATATCTTATGCTGTGTTCACCCAAGTAGTCCCCGTTTGTCCCCATACAACACTGCCACAGTATCATTGACTATATTCTATGTGCTGTGCCTTTTATTCCTGTGACTCACTCATTCCATAACTGGAAGTTGGTGTTTCCCACTCCTCTTCACCCATTTTGCCCATCCCTTTACCCCCATTTCCTGTGACAACCATCAGTTTGTTCTCTGTATTTACAGGTCAGATAACGCTTTTTGTCTGTTTATTCATCTGTTTTGCTTTTTAGATTATGAGTGAAATCATATGGTATTTGTGTTTCTTACTTAGTGTATCCTCCAGAAAAGCACACTGAAACATTTTTTTTCTTTTTTCTTTTTTGAAACATTTTTTCCCCTTACTTTAAGCTTTTTCTAGCTGCTTTGACTTAAGAGAAAAAAAGAAAACCCCCCGAAGCCAAAACCCTGTATATTAGTCTGGATGCTTTTTTTGCATTTTATTCTTAATTTCTACCCATCCAAGATCCTGTATCTTCTCATTCAAGTAAGCCTTGGCCCAAAAGCTTTATTAGATCTTATTTAAGAATTAATTGTCATTCTCTGGTTCAATTCTGTCATATAAAGAAGATATGTGTGGAGTTGTGCTGGAGTTGTTTGTACTAGCTTGTGAAAACAATTTATTATAGTTTCAGAAACTTTGTGAGCTGGTTAACAAAGTCATTCTTCAAAGCTAAGTTATATAAGCTTACAATTAAATTCATTTTATTAAAAACAATGGAAATAAATACTCAAAATTTCACTTTCAAATTATTTTGCTATTTTCTATGCATTTGAGAGTATTTACATCTATTCTATCTGTAAGGCATCTGTATGGAAATATAAAATAATCACGTAACACACTGTACATCTCTTCTTAGCTCCACATTCAGTGACATCAGCTTGAAATTGGTCATGTTTTTCCATTTCTTTGTATCTTTTTCAATTTCCTTCACAAGCTTTCTATGGTTTTCAGCATATAGATTTTAACATCTTTGGTTAAGTTCATTCCTAGGTATTTTATGATTCTTGGTGCAATTGTGAATGAGATCAGTTTCTTTATTTGTCTTTCTGTTGCTTCATTATTAGTGTATAAAAATGCAACTGATTTCTGTACATTGATTTTGTATCCTGCGACTGTTCTAAATTCATGTATCAGTTCTAGGAGACTTTTGGTGGAGTCTATCGGGTTTTCCATAATAATGTCATGTCATCTGCAAAAAGTGAAAGCTTGACTTCATCTTTGCCAATTTTGATGCCTTTGGTCTTCTTTTGTTGTCTGATTGCTGATGCTAGAACTTCCAACCCTATGTTAAACAACAGCGATGAGAGTGGACAGCCCTGTCATGTCCCTGATCTCAGGGGGAAAGCTCTCAGTTTTTCCCCATTGAGGACGATATTAGCTATGGGCTTTTCATAAATGGCTTTTATGACGTTTAAGTATGTTCCTTCTATCCCGACTTTATCGAGGGTTTCTTTTTCTTTTAAGAAAGGATGTTGAATTTTGTGAAATGCTTTTTCTGCATTGATTGACAGGATCATATGGTTCTTATCTTTTCTTTTACTAATGTGATATATCACATTGATTGATTTGCAAATACTGAACCAGCCCTGCAGTCTAAGAATGAATCCCACTTGGTCATGGTGAATAATTCTTTTCACATGCTGTTGAATTCGATTTGCTAGTATCTTGTTGAGAATTTTTGCATCCATATTCATCAGGGATATTGGCCTGTAGTTCTCTTTTTTTTGCTGGGTGTCTCTCTGGTTTAGGAATCAAAGTAATGCTGGCTTCACAGAATGAGTCTGGAAGTTTTCCTTCCCTTTCTATCTTTTGGAAAAGCTTGAGAAGGATAGGTATTATCTCTGCTTTAAATGTCTGGTAGAATTCCCCAGGGAAGCCATCAGGTCCTGGACTATTATTTATTTGGATTTTTGATAACTGATTCAATTTCTTCACTCGTTATGGGTCTGTTAAAATTTTCTATTTCTTCCTGTTTGAGTTTTGGAAGGTGTGTGGATGCTTAGGAATTTGTCCATTTCTTCCAGGTTGTCCAGTTTGTTGGCATATAATTTTCATAGTATTCCCTGACAATTGCTTGTATTTCTGAGGGGTTGGTTGTAATAATTCCATTTTCATTTGTGACTTTATCTATTTGAGTCCTCTCCCTTTTCTTTTTGAGAAGCCTGGCTAGAGGTTTATAAATTTTGTTTATTTTTTTAAAACACCAACTCTTGGTTTCATTGATCTGCTCCACTTTTTTTTTTTTTTTAGATTCTATATTGTTTATTTCTGCTTTGATCTGTATTATTTCTCTTCTGGTGGGTTTGAGGTGTTTTTGCTGTTCTGCTTCTATTTCCTTTAGGTGTAATGTTAGATTCTGTATTTGGGATTTTTCTGTTTCTTGAGATAGGCCTGGATTGCAATGTATTTTCCTCTCAGGACTGCCTTTGCTGCATCCCAAAGCATTTGGATTGTTGTATTTTCATTTTCATTTGTTTCCATATATTTTTTAATGTCTTCTCTAACTGGCTAGTTGACCCACTCATTCTTTAGTAGGTTGTTATTTAACCTCCATGCTTTTGGAGGTTTTCCAGACTTTTTCCTGTGATTGATTTCAAGTTTCATAGTGTTGTGATCTGAAAATGTGCATTCCATGAACATTGGAAAAATAAATATTGTTAAAATGTCAATACTATCCAAAGCTATCTACACATTCAATGCAATCCCAATCAAAATTGCACCAGCATTCTTCTCAAAACTAGAACAAGCAATCCTAAAATGTGTATGGAACCACAAAAAAACCCAAATAGCCAAAGTAATATTGAAGAAGACCAAAGTGGAAGGCATCACAACACCAGACTTTAGCCTCTACTACAAAACTGTAATCATCAAGACAGCATGGTATTGGCACAAAAACAGACACATAGACCAATGGAATAGAATACAGACACCAGAATTGGACCCACAAATGTATGGCCAACTAATCTTTGACAAAGCAGGAAAGAATATCCAATGGAAAAAAGACAGTCTCTTTAACAAATGGTGCTGGGAGAACTGGACAGCAACATGCAGAAGAATGAAACTAGACCACTTTCTTACACCATTCACAAAAAATAAACTCAAAATGGATGAAGAACCTGAATGTGAGACAGGAAACCATCAAAACCCTTGAAGAGAAAGCAGGAAAAAACCTCTCTGACCTCAGCCACAGCAATCTCTTACTCGACACATCCCCAAAGGCAAGGGAATTAAAAGCAAAAATGAATTACTGGGACCTTATGAAGATAAAAAGCTTCTGCACAGCAAAGGAAACAACCAACAAAACTAAAAGGCAACCAACGGAATGGGAAAAGATATTTGCAAATGACATATCGGACAAAGGGCTAGTATCCAAAATCTATAAAGAGCTCACCAACTCCACACCCGAAAAACAAATAACCCAGTGAAGAAATGGGCAGAAAACATGAATAGACACTTCTCTAAAGAAGACATCCGGATGGCCAACAGGCACATGAAAAGATGTTCAGCATCGCTCCTTATCAGGGAAATACAAATCAAAACCACACTCACCTATCACCTCACGCCGGTCAGAGTGGCTAAAATGAACAAATCAGGAGACTATAGATGCTGGAGAGGATGTGGAGAAACGGGAACCCTTTTGCACTGTTGGTGGGAATGCAAACTGGTGCAGCCACTCTGGAAAACAGTGTGGAGGTTCCTCAAAAAATTAAAAATAGACCTACCCTATGACCCAGCAAAAGCACTGCTAGGAATTTACCCAAGGGATACAGGAGTGCTGATGCATAGGGGCACTTGTACCCCAATGTTTATAGCAGCACTTTCAACAATAGCCAAATTATGGAAAGAGCCTAAATGTCCATCAACTGATGAATGGGTAAAGAAGAAGTGGTTTATATATGCAATGGAATACTACTTGGCAATGAGAAAAAATGAAATCTGGCCATTTGTAGCAATGTGGATGGAACTGGAGAGTGTTATGCTAAGTGAAATAAGTCAGGCAGAGAAAGACAGGCAGAGAAAGATACCCTATGTTTTCACTCACATGTTGATCCTGAGAAACTTAACAGAAACCCATGGGGGAGGGGAAAGGGGAAAAAAAGTTACAGAGAGGGAAGGAAGCAAACCATAAGAGACTCTTAAAAACTGAGAACAAACTGAGTGTTGATGGGGGGTGGGAAAGAGGGGAAAATGGGTGATGAACATTGAGGAGGGCACCTGTTGCAATGAGCACTGGGTGTTGTATGGAAACCAATTTGACAATAAATTACATAATAATAATAATAATAATAATAAAGAAATTGGTCATGTTATGAGTATTTCCACCACAGAAATCAACAAATGCTATAAATCATGGCACATTCCCTCCAGAGACCTTGCTGTTAAATGCTCACCAACATACCAACTGTTTACCATTCTCCCCTTCCTACTAAGTGAACCCAGAATGCAACCTGTCAATGATGCTTCTCTTTCACAGAAAAAGAAATTGATATCCTGAGAAGTTACATGATCTGTTCAAAGTCTCATGGTTGATAAACAGTAAGCTCAGCACTAGAGCCTAGGGTTTCAAAAGCCTCTAGCCTATGCTAGAGAATGAAGGACCTCAGACTCTAAAAAGAACCTCGAATATTAGTATAAACCTCCCAGCTTAATGGCTTTGGAGAAAGTGCTGCCCTGAGGGTCTCCCAAGAGATCAAAGATTTGATTCCTGTGACCGAAATCCCTAAGAGACAAAAATGCTTTTATGGCCACAGCTAGGAGTCCCAAATTGCTTTACAAGAAGCTGCAGATATTTTAGTGAGGTTTGTATGTACATTGGAATTTGGGGGATGGGAAGGGGAGGTCCAAAAGATTGAGAGCCCTTAGGAATATGATAATTGGAAGCCTTGCTTTTGTTGAACTTCTTAGAACCCCCATCTCCTCCTAAATTTACAACTCCCACCCTCACACACCACATACCCATACATAGCACACATAGGGAAGTTGGCAACATGATGAAAAATATAGAAAATAATAGGCTTTCCAAGTAACATCTCAGTCCATGCATTTGTATAATACTTTAACTTGTGGCATTTTCAATATTATATTTATGATGTAAAACCAATTAAGCACACTCATAGTACAGCAGAGAAATTTTACAGGCTTCCTCAAGAGTAATGAATATAATTTTCTAAATAGAAGGGGGAATCCAGCATCAGCCTCCTATATAAACTCTCAGAGACCCACCGCAATTTTTTAAATTCTCTTATAGGACAGTGCTTTTAATATTCTTAATTTTATTCCATAAAATCAATAAAATGAATGTAATAATTGAAAGTAAATTAATGGATTGCTTCATCTTTTCAGGTTGTTATTTGCATGGCCCAGCTACTGCCCTTAAAGGACTAGTGTTTTCTTTTTCTACCCTCACTGGCCAAGCATGTTCAATTCCTCTGTAGGCATCGTATCTATGCTTCTGTGATGGTATTTCTGACTCAATATTTGACTTTCAATTTCACACCCAATTTCCCACCACTCAAATTTTATCTTATTTTCTATCTTAGAAACTTAGGTACATTGTAAATATTTCCCTTGACAACCACAATATGTAGTGTTAATAATAGAGTATTTGTCTAGGGACAATGTTATGCTAAATAAAAACGGGCTGGGAATAGTCTCCTTGTCAAGTCATAGACTTAGGTATTCAAATTGCAATGACCCCCTGAAATTTTCAAGTCTGAGTGATGCTTTCTGATATATAAATGAAGGACTGTGAATAAGTAAGAAATGGACACTGAGTGCATCTACTGGCCCTCTAGAGGGTTGGGGATCATTTAGATGTTCACATTATTATCCTCTTCACTATTATTACATTCAGACAGGATACTGAAAAGTGTAGGAAGCTTATGCTGTTTAGTTTAGCATAGAACTTTCAATGACAAAAAGGGATCTGGGTAACCTTGATAGATTTTTATATCGCTGTGTTTGTATATCATGTAGAAGATACAGAGTCCAGCCATGTCCTATCTCAATTAAAGCCACTCTCTCATTACTTCACTACATTTGGTGAAGAAGATTCCTGATGTGATCTGGGCTTCTCACCCTTTGCTTGAGAAGCCCATGATAACTCAGCTTTACTGTTAAGTCCCCAAGAGCTTCATTCCTTTCAAACATGTACAAGAGACATTCCTGCAGCCTACTTAGGAAACTATTTCTTGAGGTACAGTCATCACATTTCTGAAAAATTATGGTGGCAGCTGATCCAAAATCTTGGCCTTGAACTCCAGCCAATGTTTTCTTGAATCCAAAGTGTCCTGCCAAAACAAAGTAATTGCACAGCTGACAGAACCTCTCTTGTTACCTCTTAGGAATGACCATAATTTACAGCCTGCAATGCCAATGAGGGTCTCCTAGTGAACATGCCACTCTGGGTGCATTTCAGTGAGTCACCTCAAAGCTAATGATCTTCTCATATTTATCAGGAAAACACAAAATTCCTCATTTCTTTGAGGAGAATGACATCACTGATAAGGAGCTCTGTTTTTACTGTAACTGTATACTTCTTTTTTCCTTCTAGATGTCTACTGGTTTCCTGACCCAACAGTTTGGTATCATTTCCTGGGACCTCCAATACTTGAGGTGCTGGTTCCAGGCTTGAGGTGGCCATGACCAAAGCTGTCACTACAGAGACTTCTTAAAGGAAAGACATCCCATTTGGCTTTAAAAACAGGCAGGCAGGTGAGGTGGTTCCCAGTGGGGAGGTGGTTAAGGGGTGGGCAGAAGAGATGAAGAAGATTAAGAGGTACAAACTTCAAGTTATAAAATAAATAAATCACAGAGATGAAAAGTACAGCATAGGGAATATAGTCGATACTATTGTAATAGAATTGTATGGCAACAGATGGTGAATATGGTTATCATGGTGAGTACTAAGTAATGTATAGAACTGTGGAATCAGTAGTTTCAGTACACCTGAAACTAATGTAACATTGTATGTCAATTATACTTCAAAAATGGACTAAAAAAAACCCTAAGCTCCTACAAAATTCAACTTGGGTATGTGACTTGAAGGTTGTTAAAGCAGGAGGAAGCCAGAAAGAAGAAAAAAGAAAGTGAGAAAGGCAATGAAGCAGAGAAAGACCATGAGACTGGTCTGTAGGACAGGAAAAAGCCATCCTCTTAGCATGGGATTCCCAATGCAGCACAAAAGATAAGTAAGTAAATAAATAAATAAATAAATAAATAAATCACCCAGGCTGTTAATGTTCTAAGTACAATTGAGATCACAATTCAGAAAAGACCCCCTTCTGTGCTGAAAGACTGATTATGTGATGTTGTATAAAGGGTTGCAATCATTCATTGTTAATTCAATAAATGTTTTAAGTACTTGTTGCTAGATGTTGGGGACATAATGATTTTTTTAAAAAAGAATGAGATGGCGGAATAGCATGGAAGTTTTTTTTGCATCTCACATCCATGAAATACAGCCAGATCAACACTAAACCATCTGCACACCTAGAAAACTGATTTGATGATTAACACAACAATCTGCACAACATGAACCACAGAATTCAGCAGGTACATGACATGGAGAGGTGAACTGGGGGAGAGAGAAGCCGCGGAGGGCAGGGAGCTATTTTTGCTTGTGGAGAGAAGACAAAGATGGGGTGGGGGGAGAGTATGGGAAAAGCACCCCCCACAAAGCAGCTGGAGAGAAAGTGGAAAAGTGGAAACAGCCACAAGGACTGAACTAAAAAGGGAGAAAGGAGAAAGGAGAGTGTTTAAATTCCATTAAGAATCTATAAAAGGGGGAGCGCAGAGTCTGAAACTCCACAGCTAAATACCTGGCGGTGCTCTTGTGGGAAGGGCGAATCCCTAGAAGCAGAGTGGGGTCTGGAACGTTCTCGGTCCACATGGGGAAAAGCAGTTCCACTGCTGGAAGGGCATTTGGTAGAGTCTGTGCAGCCACCTAGTCCCAGCAGGTCCCAGAGAACAACCACATTCACTGGTGCTGGAACAAGGTCATTAAGGGTGAAGCCTAGTGCCAGATGTATGTTGTGGTTTTCCATAACCCCTGAAACACTGCTGCTACATGATTGCGTGAACTTTTTCTGGGGCAGGGTGGTGCCCAGCCGCAGTCTCTGGGCGTTGATAGCAGCATGGTCCTGTGAACATTTGTGGGTGCAGCCAGTACCTGGCCATTGCTTGGTGAGACCCTCCCCCAGCGGATCTGAGTGGGTCAAAGCTGCTGTCCCTCAGAAATGAGGGATTGGGAAATACAGTCACATCTGAGATAAAACTCAGGAGGGAGGTGCTGCTTGGCAACGTGATGGCTTGGTCACAGATAGTATAAAAGCGGGGAGTGGACATAAGCCAGAGACAAAGGATGGGTGTGCGATTGCTGGTCAGGGAGAGCACAGAGTTCTGATACTAGAGACTGGGTAGCTGGGTGACACCATTTTCACTCCTCCAGCGCATGTGCACACACACCTACAAGCGCCACAAACAATCCACCCCTTTAAGCTAAGCAGCGCCATATAGTGGAGAGTGGAGCTGTTACACTAAGTCCCGCCCAACCGAGCCAACCTTGCTCTTCAGGAACACCACAAATCTCTCCACCTGCTTAGTTTATGGACTATAAAGTGCTTCACAGTTTGACTCCTAGGGGAAACTAATGTAATTTCAATTGTATTTCGGTCTGTTCTCTGGGTCCATCTATTCAATTTTCTTTCTTTCTTTTTTATTTTTTCTTTTTTGTTTCTTTTCTTTTTCTTGAATACAGAAAGAGAAAAAATATTTTTATTTTCAATTTTTATTAAAAATCACTTTATTTTTTCTACTATATTTTTAACTTTTTTTTGTAAATTTTTCAAATTCTATTTTACTTCCATCATTTCATTTTATTCTATTTCATTGTATTCATTTTCTCAAATTTTCAACCTTTTTCCTTTTTTTCTCCCCCCCTTTTTTTCTCTAATCTATCAAGCTCTTTTCAATAGCCAGACCAAAACACTCCTAGGATATAACATCGTTTATTTGATTTGGTGTATGTGTGTTTTTAATTTTTTAATTTAAAATTTTTTTACCTTATCAATTCCTTTTCTTCCTTCAAAATGATGAAATGAAGGAATTCACCCCAAAAGAAAGACCAGGAAGAAACGACAGCCAGGGGCTTAATCAGCACAGATACAAGCAAGATGTCTGAACCAGAATTTAGAATCACAATAATAAGAATACTAGCTGGGGTTGAAAATAGTTTAGAATCCCTCTCTTCAGGGATAAAAGAAGTAAAAGCATCAGGATGAAATAAAAAATGTTATAACTGAGCTGCAATCTCGAATGGATGCCACGGCAGCAAGGATAGATGAGGCAGAGCAGTAAATCTGCAATATAGAGTACAAACTTACGGAGAATAATGAAGCAGAAAAAAAAGAATGAGACTAAGGCAAAAGAGCACGATTTAAGAATTAGAGAAATCAGTGGCTCGTTAAAAAGGAACACCATCAGAATCATAGGGGTCTCAGAAGATGAAGAGAGATAAATGGGGTAGAAGGGTTTTGTGAATAAATCATAGCAGAAAACTTTCCTAACCTGGGGAAAGACACAGACGTCAAAATCCAGGAAGCACAGAGGATTCCCAATAGATTCAACAAAAACCAACCATCAACAAGGCATAGCCATAGTCAAATTCACAAAATACTCAGGAAAAGAAAGAATCATGAAAGCAACAAGGGAAAAAAAGTCCTTAACCTATAAGGGAGGACAGATCAGGTTTGCAGCAGACTTATCCACAGAAACTTGGCAGGCCAGAAGGGAGTGGTAGGATATATTCAATGTGCTGAATTGGAAAAATGTGCAGCCAGGAATAATTTACCCAGCAAGGCTGTCATTCAAAATAGAAGGAGAGATGAAAAGTTTCCCAGACAAACAAAAATTAAAGGAGTTCATGACCACTAAACCAGCCCTGCAAGAAATTTTAAGGGGGATTCTCTGAGGGGAGAAAAGACAAAAAAAAAAAAAAAAAAAAAAAAGAGACCAAAGGCAAGAAAGACTAGAAAGGACCAGAAAACACTACCAGAACCTCCAACTCTACAAGAAACATAATGGTAATAAACTCATATCTTTCAGTACTCCCTCTAAACATCAATGGACTAAATGCTCCAATCAAAAGACATAGGGTAACAGAATGGATAAGAAAACAATATCCATCTATATGCTGTTCACAAGAGACCCACTTAGATCTAAAGACACCTTCAGATTGAAAGTAAGGGGATGGAGAATCATCTATCATGCTAATGGTTGACAAAAGAAAGATGGAGTAGCCCATACTTATATCAGACAATCTAGACTTTAAAATAAAGACTGTAACAAGAGATGAAGAAGGGCATTATATCATAATTAAGGGGTATATCCACCAAGAAGACCTAACTATTGTAAACATTTATGCTCCAAATGTGAAGCACCCAAATATATAAATCAATTAATCAGAAACATAAAGAAACTCATTGATTCTAATACCATAATAGTGGGGGACTTCAACACCCACTTACAGCAATGGACAGATCATATAATCAGAAAATCAACAAGGAAACAATGGCTTTGAATGACACACTGGACCAGATGGACTTTACAGATATATTCAGAACATTTCATCCTAAAGCAGCAGAATATACATTCTTCTCCAGTGCACATGGAACATTCTCCAGAATAGATCACATATTGGGACACAAACCAGCCTTCAACAAGTACAAGATGGAGATCATACCGTGCATATTTTCAGACCACAATGTCATGAAACTCGAAATCAACCACATGAAAAAATTTGGAAAGAGAACAAATACTTAAAGACTCAAGAACATCCTACTACAGAATTAATAGGCTAACTAAGAGGTTAAAAAGGAAATTAAAAAGTACATGGAAGCCAATGAAAATGATAACACCACAGCCCAAAGCCTCTGGGACACAGCAAAGGCAGTCATACGAGGGAAGTATATAGCAATCCAGGACTTCCTAAAGAAGGAAGAAAGGTCTCAGATACACAACCTAACCTTACACCTTAAAGAGCTGGAAAAAGAACAGCAAATAAAACCCAAAACCAGCAGAAGGTAGGAAATAATAAAGATTAGAGCAGAAATCAATGCTTTCGAAATAAAAAAAACAGATCAATGAAATGAGAAGCTGGTTCTTTGAAAGAATTAACAAAATTGATAAACCATTAGCCAGTTTGATCACAAAAGAAAAAGGAAAGGACCCAAATAAATAAAATCAAGAATGAAAGAGGAGAGATCACAACCAACACAGAAGAAATAAACACAATAATAAGAGTATATTATGAGCAATTATACACCAATAAAAAGGGGAATCTGGAAGAAATGGACAAATTCCTAGAAACGTATAAACTACCAAAACTGAAACGGAAGAAATAGAAAATTTGAACAGACCCATAATGAATAAAGAAATCAAATTAGTAATCAAACATCTCCCCAAAAACAAGAGTCCAGGGCCAGATGGCTTTCCAGTGGAATACTACCAAACATTTAAGGAAAAGTTAACACCTCTTCTCTTGAAGCTGTTCCAAAAAATAGAAACGGAAGGAAAACTTCCAAACTCTTTCCATGAAGTCAGCATTACCTTGATTCTAAAACCAGACAAAGACCCCACTAAAAAGGAGAATTATAGACCATTGTCCCTGATGAACATGGATGAAAAAATCCTCAATAAGGTATTAGCCAACCAGATCCAACAATACATTAAAAAAATTATTCACCACGACCAAGTGGGATTTATACCTGGGATGCAAGTCTGGTTCAATATCCACAAAACAATCAGTGTAATACATCACATCAATAAAAGAAAGGACAAGAACCACATGATCCTCTCAATAGATGCAGAGAAAGCATTTGACAAAATATAGCATCCTTTCTTGATAAAAAACCCTCAAGAAAGTAGGGATATAAGGATCATACCTTGAGATCATAAAAACCATATATGAAAGACCCAATGCTAATATCAGCCTCAATGGGGAAAAACTGAGAGCTTTCCCCCTAAGGTCAGGAACAAGACAGGGATGTCCACTCTCACCATTGTTATTAAACAAAATATTGGAAGTCTTAGCCTCAGCCATCAGACAACACAGAGATAAAAGGCATCCAAATCAGCAAGGAGGAGGTCAAACTTTCATTCTTCACAGATGACATGATACTCCATATGGAAAGCCCAAAAGGCTCCACAAAAAAAGCTAGAACTGATCCATGAATTCAGCAAAGTGGCAGGATATAAAATCAATGCACAGAAATCAGTTGTGTTCCTATACACCAACAATGAAGCAACTGAAAGAGAAATCAAGGAATCGATCCCATTTACAGTTGCACAAAAAACCATAAAATACCTAGGAATAAATCTAACCAAAGAGGTGAAAAATGTATACACTGAAAACTATAGAAATCTTGTGAAAGAAATTGAAGAAGACACACACAAAAAAATGGAAAAAGATTCCATGCTCCTGGATAGGAAGAACAAATATTGTTAAAATGTCAATACTACCCAAAGCAATCTACATATTCAGTGCAATCCCTATCAAAATAACACCAGCATTCTTCACAGAGCTAGAACAAATCCTAAAATGTGTATGGAACCAGAAAAGATCCTGAATAGCCAAAGCGATCTTGAAGAAAAAAACCAAAACCGGAGACATCACAATCCCAGACTTCAAGCTGTATTACAAAGCTGTAATTATCAAGACAGTATGGTACTGGCACAAGAACAGACACTCAGATCAATGGAAAAGAATAGAGAACCCAGAAGTGGACCCACAAACGTATGGCCAACTAATCTCTGACAAAGCAGGAAAGAATGTCCAATGGAATAAAGACAGTCTCTTCAGCAAGTGGTGCTGGGAAAACTGGACAGCGACATGCAGAAGAACGAAACTGGACCACTTTCTTACACCATACAAAAATAAACTCAAAATGGATGAAAGACCTAAATGTAAGACAGGAAGCCATCAAAATCCTCAAGTAGAAAGCAGGCAGAAACCTCTTTGGCCTTGGCCGCAGCAACTTCTTACTCAACATGTCTCTGGAAGCAAGGGAAACAAAAGCAAAAATGAACTACTGGGACCTCATCAAAATAAAAATCTTCTGCACAGTGAAGGAAACAATCAGCAAAACTAAAAGGCAACTGACAGAATGGGAGAAGATATTTGCAAATGACACATCAGATAAAGGGTTAGTATCCAAAATCTATAAAGCACTTCTCAAACTCAACGCCCAAAAACCAAATAATCCAGTGAAGAAATGGGCAAAAGACATGAATAGACACTTCTCCAAAGAAGACATCCAGATGGCCAACTGACACATGAAAAAATGCTCAACATTACTCAGAATCAGGGAAATACAAATCAAAACCACAATGAGATACTACCTCACACCTGTCAGAATGGCTGACATTAACAACTCAGGCAACAACAGATGTTGGTGAGGATGTGGAGAAAGAGGATCCCTTTCGCACTGCTTGTGGGAATGCAAGCTTGTGCAGCCACTCTGGAAAACAGTATGGGGATTCCTCAAAAAATTAAAAATAGAACTACCCTACTACCCAGCAATTGCACTACTAGGTATTTATCCAAGGGATATAGGTATGCTGTTTTGAAGGGACATACGCACCCCAATGTTTATAGCAGCACTATCTACAACAGCCAAAGTATGGAAAGAGCCCAAACGTCCACTGACAGATGAATGGATAGATGTGGCATTTTTATACAATGGAGTATTACTCAGCAATCAAAAAGAATGAAATCTTGCCATTTGCAGCTACGTGGATGGAACTAGAGGGTATTATGCTAAGCAAAATTGGTCAGTCAGAGAAAGACAAATATCATATGACTTCACTCATATGAGGACTTTAAGATACAAAACAGATGAACATAAGGGAAGGGAAGCAAAAATAATAAAAAACAGAGAGGGGGACAAAAACATAAGAGACTTAGATATGGAGAACAAACAGAGGGTTGCTGGAGGGGTTGTGGGAGGGAGGATGGGCTAAATGTTTAAGGGACATTAAGGAATCTACTCCTGAAATCATTGTTGCACTATATGCTAACTTGGATGTAAATTAAAAAAATGTATTAAATAAAAATTAAAAAAACCCCAAAACCTAGTTTCCAATGCAAAAAAAAGAAAGAAACAAAGGAATAAAGAATGAAAGAAAGAAAGAAAGAAAGAAAGAAAGAAAGAAAGAAAGAAAGAAAGAAAGAAAAATAAGGAAAGAAAACCTAACTAAACAAACAAACAAAAAACCGGCAAGCTCCCTTCTAAAAGTAATAACTGTTGGGGGCGCCTGGGTGGCGCAGTCGGTTAAGCGTCCGACTTCAGCCAGGTCACGATCTTGCGGTCCGTGAGTTCGAGCCCTGCGTCAGGCTCTGGGCTGATGGCTCAGAGCCTGGAGCCTGTTTCCGATTCTGTGTCTCCCTCTCTCTCTGCCCCTCCCCCGTTCATGCTCTGTCTCCCTCTGTCCCAAAAATAAATAAAAAACGTTGAAAAAAAATTAAAAAAAAAAAAAGGAATAACTGTTGAATTTTTCTGAAAGAACATTCTAGGCTTCACTGTTCATTTTAAGCCAAGGTAGGTTCTAGGCTCAGGATCCCCTGGGCTATAGATTCTAGAATCCAGAAGCCTTGTAATGGGGCAGGCAGGAAGATGGATCCCTAAACTTTGTAAATCTTGGTGAGAAGATTAGAAGCCGAAGGCCTTGGATGACTAAATGCTGCCCATGCTAGAAGACTCTGAGGGTCTCCAGGGTTTGTTACTACACTTAAGAGTCTTCAATGTCTTCTGCTTTCTGATAAAAACATACCCAGAAGAAGCACTGAAGAAAGCTCACTATGTTCATCTTTAGGACCAGCCAGTGGGAAGAAAGATTTGGGGGCTGGTTCTGACAAGCAGGCTGGCTAGAAGTCCACCAGAGGTCATCCAAGCGAGATACCTAGTCATGGAAAAATTTCTCTAGAACATTTATTCTCTGTTCCTGCATGGCTGTTAAAGCCCAAGTCCTGGTTTCTGTAAACTCCCCATCACCCCTTCATGCAAAGGGCAGTGGTGCTTTGGCTTATGCTCTTACTGCTCTGGAGTTTATTCAGTTCCTTCTGCATTTTGGGACCCTGGAGCTTTCCCTTGATTTTTTTTTTTTTTTTGTGAGCTCAGTTATACATTTACAAGAATGTTTGATACATTCTCTCTCTCTCTCTCTCTCTCTCTCTCTCTCTCTCTCTCTCTCCCTCTCCCTCTCTCTCTCTCCCTCTCTCCAGTATTTCTATCTGTTCAACAGTGTGCAGTGTCCATATCCCCCATACTGCCAGAAATAAAGTCTGTTCAACAGACTTCTATCTGTTCTATCTGTTCAACAGTGTGCAGTGTCCATATCCCCCATACTGCCAGAAATAAAGTCTTTGCAATCTGATTAAAGGGAATGAAAAGAGATTAAGAAAGAAACAGTGGGTGCCTTTTCTTACTCTTAGTTGGAAGGGTCAAGCACTGGCAAAGTCCTAAATCTGGTTCTTTAGGTGAGATGAGTTTCTGTACAGAATGGTCTGTATTATTCCTGGGAAGAGCTCTGTAACAGGGGCATTGGTTACATTTTGCTTCAGGTTTCCTGGGTGTGGCTCCTGGACCACCTAACTGAGTCTCTAAACCTCTGTTAGTCATACTTACTACCTGGGGGATGGAGGCTCCTATTTATGCCTATGGACTGGACTACTGGTCTCTGCTTCTTAAGCTCTGACCCACTGGCTGGTCTTGTTTTTAGTTATTTCTGATCCTGTGGTTTCTCACAGGAATGAGATAAGCCTGAATGTTTTGAATTAATGTCTTGCTCCAACCTAAAGAACTATGTATGCATATCTGCTGGCTTACTTGATCCCCAGGTATCCCCCCAAGCCCAATCCACTCTTGTGTTTTAGCTCTCAGGATATAAGTACTTTCTTTTAGTCTTCCCCAAATGGATAGGGGCAAATCTTATGAAGACTCTTCCTTGACAGTTCAGGTAGTATTGGTTCTAAGGAGAAGAGACTGGGTCTGTGGTATCAAAAGATACAGATCTATCAAGACATTCAGAATTGAGGAGCCTCAAAGTTGGCAGAAGGGAGGTCTTTCATACATCTCTTCAATCCCTTTTGTATTCTGAGGTTATTATCTCGACTCTATCCTCATTACACTCAATACTTCCCAAGTCACCAGGAAGGACAGGCAAGTCCAGACCCCTTAAAACTTCATTCTTTCTCCCAAACATCTCCTTGTTTTCTGTGAAGAAGTCTCTCACCAGGTTTCTTCTCTAGTTTATTGCCAATGAGATAATTGGAAGTCCTTTTTTTTATTGTGATAAAAAGCACATAACACAAAATTTGCCATCTTAGCCATTTTTAAGTTCAGTAGTGTTAAATATATTCACAGTGTTGTGAAACAGATCTTCAGAACTTTTTACTCTTGCCATTCTAAAACTCTATACCCATTAAAAAACAACTTTCCCTCTCCCAGGTAACCACAATTCTTCTATTTCTGTGAATTTGACAAATAGATACCTCATATAAGTGGAATCATACAATATTTGTTTTTCGTGACTGGTTTATTTCACTTAGCATAATGTCCTCAGGGTTCATCCATGTTATAGAATGTGGAAAGATCTCCTCCCTTTTTAAGGCCAAATAATATTCTACTGTATGTGTATACATTTTGTTTGCATTCATCTGTCAATGGACATTTGGGTTTCTTACATCTCTTGGCTATTGTTAATAGTGCTGCTATAAACATGGATATGCAAATATGTCTTTGAGACCCTGATTTAAATTCTTTTGGGTATTGTGAGTGAGATTGCTGGATCATAGGGTAGTTCTATTTTTAATTTTTTAAGGAAACTTCATACTGTTTTCCATAGCAGCTGCAGCATTTTGCATTCCAACAGTGCATAAGGGTTCCAATTTCTCCACATCCTCGCTAATACTCATTTTCTGTTTTTTTATGATAGTAGCCATCCTAATGGGTGTGAGGAGGCAATGTCTTTCTTATACTTCTTCATGAGATACCTGGAATTATGGGTGTTTTGAAAAAATCTGATCAGCTAACCTCTGGTTGCTCAATTCAACTTTCAATGGCAGATGGGGATTCAAATGATCTTCAAAATTCAAAGAAACTGTGACAAATTAAGCATTTTCTGATCAACAGTGGAAAACATCCAGAACATTTATGTTTGCTTTCCATCCAAAATTATCACTCAATTAATGTTCACCACCAAATTCCACCTGGTTTCATTACATAAACTTTATAGAGCTCCCCTTACAAGACTTCTGTGTGTTTTCTTAATGATGGAAAGACCACTTCATCTTGGCTTCTGCTTTTCTTCTGTGAGCTCATGCTAGGGTCATTGTGCCGTGTCTTTTATATGTTTGGACTAGACTAGAACTCCAATCCCTCCTGATTCTAAGTCTTGGTCTCTCTTCAAACTGGGGTGGTTGGCTTCTTTTGGAGGTCACAAAGGTCACCTTGGCTACCTCTAAGTAATGACCACAAGCAACATATTTTCACTGTAAATGGCTTTCTTGTTCATCAAATTTTATTTGAGGTTGATATTGGATCAAAACCTGGTGTATTCAGCTTGGCAGCCTACGTTCCTAAGAGCATCATGCCATTCCCAAGGAGGGTATCTCATGATGCCTTTCTGCCTGGTGTGCCTCTCTTCTCATGCATGGCTCTAAAATAGTAAATCATATATCTTATATTGCCTTTTATTTCCTAATTATCTCTTGAGTTACAGCCCTGCACCCATTCAGCACAGCAAAGTACATGGCAAGGAGAGAATTTATGACTCACAATTGCTGAATATTTCATCTCATTGCCTGAAGGCAACACAGTGTGCCAACCTATGCTTGACCAAACACTATTAAACATTTCAGTCCAATACAACCGAATGCTTCTGCCCTTGAAACTCACTGACTTTCGGTGCTTTGCAAATAAGTTGGTATGGGACCATAAGTTTTTTGGTCATGTGAACAAAGTGGTGTTTCTCAAACTGTGCACCCTGTATGAACCCTATCTATTCTCACTTGAAAATACCTTGCAAAAGTACCCTCATCGTAATTAAAGGACACAATAAAGTATGTGAAGGATTGATATGGAAAGGAAATTTTTTTCATGACCAAAACTATGGTGAGGATAAATCAGAAATCTCAAAAAAAATTCAATGGCAGAGAAGAAAGATTGAAAGGAAACTGGGTCCCTGATGATGTTAATGATCTATCTGGAGCCACTATTTAAAAGACTTACTGTTAAGTGACATAATTATTACTTAAGCTAGTTGAGTGGGAGTTCTCAGTTATTTGCAACCCAAGGCATCCAAAACCATGAAGCCATGTGTAGGGTTTTAACAATGGGAAGCTGCTAGAGGGTTTTAGCAAAAATATTACGTGGTCATATATGAATTGCAAAAAGATGGTACAGTTTCACTGTTGATAATGGTGTTGTAGGGGTTTAAGGATGAGTGCAGGGGGAAGTATAAAAGAGGACCAAGTTTGAGAGGGAAAATTATGAGGTACATTTCAGACATGATGGATTTAATAAGCCTTTAAGTTTTCTTAGTGAAGATGCAAAGTGGGCAGTAAAATATATGGAACTTAAGAGCTCCATATTTACCTCTGGAGATAAATTTAAGAGTCAATGATATATATATCAATATATCAATATATCAATATATCAATATATCAATATCTATCTATCTATCTATCTATCTATCTATCTATCTATCTATTGAAGTCTCAGAGATGGATAGATGGCCTTGGGATGAATTCTTGAGGCACTTAAAGATTAAAAAATTTTTTTAAATGTTTATTTATTTTTGAGAGAGAGACAGAGCATGAATGGGTGAAGGGCAGAGAGAGAGGGAGGCAGAACTTGAAGCAGGCTCAGAGCCTGACGCGGGGCTCGAACCCACAAACCATGAGATCATGACCTGAACCAAAGTCAAACACTCAACTGACTGAGCCATCCAGGTGCTTGGAGGCACTTCAATATTTAATGCCATGATAGGAGAGGATGAATCTCCAAAGGAGACAAAGAAGAATATGAAATGTAGGTCTGAATACCTTAAAGTCAGTCCATGAATTTCTACCTCCCAAGAAACCATTGGGCAGAGGACTGGACTTGATGATTTCTCAGAATTTTTCTTCTTCTGAGATCCTTGATTCTAATATAATTATGATTGCTCCATATTGTGGCATCAATGATAAATACTGTTGAATCTTTTTTTGAATCCTGTCAATCTCAAATAATCCTTCTGCCTTTGAACTTAGATTGCATATTATCTGTATTCCTGTTAGGGCATGATCCTACTTTGTATGGTGGTTGTCTGTGACTATGCCTCATTTCTCTTACTAGAGAAGGCGTTCTTAGTCTAGAAACATCTTATTTATGTATTTATCCTTCTCCCCAAACTGCTCTACTGAATGGGCAAGGTGTTTTGAATATAGTAGGACACCAATATATTCTTTGGTGAATTAGTATTTGAGAATTATTTAAAAATACTGAGTGAAATTGCTAATTTTTAAAACTGAATTCTTGAACGCAAACTAGAAAGTCTGACTGAACATAAAGGTAAATAAAGATCTCATCCCGGAGAGATCTAGGGTCATGGAACATTTCTCTGAAGTCCTCTACCTAGTGAGCAGCCAGCTGTCTACTTAAGGTGGTAAGATTATTACCAATCACTGACTTCCAGATTTCTGATTCAATCTAATCATCAAAACATACAGAAGATAAAATAATCCTTACCCTGGCCAGCATTCTTATGCTCCCAAAGCTGATAATTTTTCTATTTCCTATAGTACTACCAAACTGGATCCTTCCTTAGTTGAGGAAGAAAGGAATGCCACATTTAACCAAAGCCTTCAAACCAAAGTCTTCAAAAATGGATTTAGCATCAGAGATCGGTATTACCTGCAAGATAGTCAATGTTGTCAGCTTGGTCTTACTATAGTACAGTTCTGTGACTGTGTATTTAACTGGTGTCCACCCAAAATGACACACTTCACATTCAGCTGAGTTCATTACAAAATCTAAAAGTTGGCAAAAAATTGATCCCTTATTATAGGGAAATTGGGTAAAGCATAGAATAGAAGATTAAATGAAACTTACATTTATTTATATCTTCTATTTGCTGGGATCTTTAACACTGTAATTTCATTTGATAAGAAAAATGAAAGTATATGTGCACTTGTTTTCAGGTCTTACCCATATGTTCCTAAGTAAGTAGAATTTTGAGTATTCTTACACCATTCACAATTATCAATTTGAGATAAAAATTAATTAAATGACTTCTATGTCCGAGGTCTTAAAAAAATCTAGATAGGTACTTTTGCTTTCACATATCTAATAGTCTTTCAAAATTCCCTCTTTTTTAAGCCAGCAACCATTAAGTTACTCTTAAACCCACACTAAGTACTATTTAATACAGGGGACAGAAAGCCAGATAGGTCTGGTTTTTGGTATCAGTAGTGTCTTTGTTGTGGAGAGATGTCAGTTTCCAAATTCTCACTACACTGTACAGACCTGTGTACCTCAGGCAACTTTATAGCTCAAACCCCACTCCCTGGGGACTTATAGCAACTTGTAAATCCATGAGGAATTTTTCAGCAAAGTTCTATTTCTTAGTTTATTCATGGATTAGACTTATAAGGGTAGATTCATTCTAAGGCTCTAATGAGCAGGGTTTTTTTTCACACTGAAAAGAACACTTGCTTCTCTTTTTCCAACATTCAGCTTATGATGGCTTTAGAATTTATGTTCTCAGTTATATCCCCCATTGACTTTGAAATCTTAGAAAATACTCACCGTGGTTCTTCCCAGAATCCAGCACTATTCAAAGCCTTTCTTTATGTAGCATTAGAAAATGGAGACCTACAAAACTATTTCACATGAGTTTGTTGCTCCGGTTTACTTCTAAGAACATTGGCTCTGCTCTTCCGACTAACCAGAACTCATGACAGTGGTCTAATAACTGAGCGATGTCTGTTATTAGGGGTGGAGAACACGAAGCGGATTTCCATATTAAGTTTCTCAGAGTTGGGCTGAGGGTAAGTTCTTTTTTCTTCCACTTGAAAAGATTTGAGCTAGATTTTTTTTTTTTAAACAAAGAGATGTCTCCATAATGAAGTCCATAAAACCAATCTGAGAACTACTAATGGTCCCATTGCCCATTTGGTTATATGTGCCAGCACCACATCTGTGACTGGTCTGGATTGTCTCATTTCATTGACTTCTATGGGGCTAACTGTATATGGGCTTTTAAAAACAGAGCTGAATTTCTTTTATTCTTCAATACTTGCTCATTTCTGTTTTACTATTTCTAAACTTCATTCTTTTCTGTTTCACCTAACTCCAAACGCATTTCAAGGGTATCTTTCTCTTTTTTGGATGATAAGACATAACATTTTTTAGATGAAAGGTCCTTTAGAGTTCACCCACTATAATGTCCTTATTTTACAGATGAGAAAAATGAGTCACAGAGAAGGGAAGGAAATTGCTTGCATAATTTAATGGGATTTGTCTTAGATCCTAGTTCTTCTGAGTACCGATTCAGGCAGCTGCCTAAAGAGGCAATATAATCTGAATCAGGGATCAGAACTAAGGCACATATCTGAACAGTTTGCTCCCTCACTATATGACTCTGTATTAGTTTTCTACCCTATGTAACAAATTGCCACAAACATAGTGTTTTAAAACATCTATCTCTTTATTATACCATACTATATGCCCTCAGCTCTCAGAGGCCACCCTCACTCTCTTGACATGTGGGCCTTCTAACATGCTCATTTACTTCTATAAAGCCAGCAAGTCTCTAACAAGATTGAATCTTATACAACTTAACATAATCACGGAGAGACATTGAATCACCATTGCCATATTCTATTGGTTAGAAGAAACTCACAAGTACTGCCCAGACTCAAGGGGATGATATTATAGAAAGGCATGACCACCAGAAGATGAGGATCTTTGGGGGTCACTTTAGAGTTTGCACACTACAGCCCCCCAATATTATTGACTTGGGCTAACATCAGAATGAATTCCAGGCAAGCAATATTTTCACTGTGGATCACCGCAAATTTGCAAATATATTTCTAAAGGTATATCTCCAAGATCTATCCTCTACCTTATTCAATAATTTTATCCTTTTTACCAATGACTCCATGAAGATACAAAAGATGAGTTTTTCACATTTATAGGCGAATGAGATCAAGCTAACAAATAATCTGGATGACACAATTAGGTTCTATTTTTATTTCCATGCTAATGTTATGGGGATATTTTTTTGACTTAAAGAAAATGATCTTCATATTTGAATTTCCTTGTATGTGACCTCCTATTCAGCCAGAGACACCCATTTGCTTTGTGGAATATTAGGATTTTTGCATCAGAAATGCAAGGAAAAAGAAAATGCTAAACTTTAAACTCCAAAATGGAAGTTTGGAGTTCACAGACTGACAATATTTTGAAAGACAGGCTTTGGTGGTGGAGAATAGATTTTCTAAACTTCTTTAGCTCTTAGTAACAGTTTTGATCATGGAGTTTTAATATAGGTAAAGGGCAGAGGGGACTTAGGTATGATGTCACAGAAGTCATTAAGGAAGGAAGGAAAACTCATCCCTTGCAATCTCAGAGGGCTGTGAGAAGGAGAAAGGAGGCAGAATAGGATATGCAGCTCTGATGTTAGGGCCCTTTGGGTCCTTATTCAAGACCTCCAAAATTTAAAGGTGCAGAAGTATTCAGATATGTATATGGAAACCCAGTCATATTGAGATGATTGGTCAGTTTCCCTAGGCATAGCCTGTGGTAACCTGCAAACTTCTGGAATTAGTGTCACAATGGGCTGGGTATCCATAGCTTCTAGTATGGTGTATTACTGACAGAGAGCCCGCTTGATCAAAGGACTCAAGGCACCACTTCAGCTTCCTGTAATCCATCTGTGTCATTCTCAGTGCCCAGAAATTTTCACATGCTGCAGAGAGGGCACATGAGATGCCTAGAGAGCTTGGATTGGACTGAAAACCAAGGTTCACAGTGACAATGTAGGACCGTACCTGAGCTCTGTGATCCTGGGAGACAAAAGACAGGAAGAAATCCCCCATCTTTTTGTGTTCCAGGAAAGGGCTCATTGCAAAGAACCACCCACCCTCACCCATATGACCTAGATAAGATTCTCCCACACTGCCTGGTTTATCTACAACAAGGCCAGACACACACCTGCTAAATTCCCATTTTGCTTCATAAATCATTAGGTGAACTGCTTTCGTCTATTGACCAATCTGAAAAAAAATACTTTTTAATTGAACTTTAGCTAGTTAGGATTCTCTCCTAACTTCAGGTCTCTGAACTTTGGCCTACCCTCAGCCTCAGCCAGCATACAACCCCTCCTAAGAATAGGCTGGCCTCAGAGTAAAATATTCTCTGGTAACTATTCCATCATACCACCCTTTCATCCCACCTCCCCACATCCAGTTATTTTTACTCTTGTTTACTCCTCTCTATAAAAGAACAATTCTTTTTGCTGAACTCTTGAGAAGCATGCAGACTTCATGCTCAAGACATTCTCCCTATAACAATAGTCCCTAATCCTACTGTTTTTCCCTCTTTTGCAACAATCCTTTTGAATAAAGACTCCCCTTAGTAAGTCTGGATTTGTTTTTATTTGATAACAGCATACAGCAAGTTTGTAACCAGAGTCAAATGACCAGAGCCACTGATCCAGCTGTGAATGACCCAAGGCTCAGGTGAGGTCATGGACACCTCTGGGATGAGACCAGTTGAGTTATTCCACTGTACAGACGAGCAGGACTAGAGGAAGTCACTTGGATATGAGGCCCATTTGCATCATCATGAAATCTCATGACTCTTTCCTTCAAGTAGTCAACATCTTGGAGAAGAGAGGCTGGAGTGTTCCAAAGGACTAAAAATTTACTCAAAAGAATCAAGTCAGTTTCTTCTGGCCTAAAAGTCTTTTTCTGAGACACTGTTACCGGAAAATTTTTTTTTTCTTGCCACTCAGCAGGGTCTTATGAGGGTGACTAGTTCTGTTACCAAAAGTTTACAGAAGCCACTTTTTCTTAGCACAACTGACAGTAGTGAATACAAATTTGTGACCAGCTACACTAGAATTATGAATCAAATAAAACAAGATGATGTTCCACAGCAGTAAATGTAAGATCCTGCCTTTGAGTTCAAAAACATGTAAGTACAGGATGCGAATATTTGGTTTAGGAACAGCATGGCAACACTCAGGAAGAAAAAATTAGAGGTTGTTATTAGTCAGGAATATTTTGGTTGCAACTTACAGAAACCCAACTGAAATTAGGCAAAAGGGCAAAAAGGGAATTTATTGGCTCCCAGAATCCAAGAACAACCAGACTGAGGGAAGGAATGGAGCTGTTGGGTTTCAGGGATAAATGGGGCAAGGGACACAAAGGCCCTGGGGGCTCTCTATTCTAGTCTTGGCTTCTCTTTGGGTGGCATTCTCTCCTTTGGGTTTTCTTCTCTCTCACTACTGACGATGTTTCCACACTAGGCAGTGTTATGCTCCTTAAATGCTTGTGAGCCTTACCTCTTCTGACTTTTGCTACTGAACTTAAAAGAGGCTCAGAAAATTCTGTGGAAGAATTCTGATAGGGCACCTGGTAAAGGGCTTTCCTGTAGCCAGGGAAACACAATCATGCAAAAAAGGGCGGTTTTCAAAATAGCAATTCAAATGTGCTTATGGGGAGGGGGAAAGAAGAGGCCCATTCCAAAATTTCATGAAGTAAAGCACCTGGTAAAGGGCTTTCCTGTAGCCAGGGAAACACAATCATGCAAAAAAGGGCGGTTTTCAAAATAGCAATTCAAATGTGCTTATGGGGAGGGGGAAAGAAGAGGCCCATTCCAAAATTTCATGAAGTAAAGAGGGCTTCTGGATAAATAGGCCTAAAGGGTTCACGTATAAGTGTGTGCCTACATTAATACTAAGTCAGTGAGAGAATGTGTTTCTCAAAGCTTTATGGTAGGAGGCTGCATCTGTAGATGTGAAGTTTAGGGTGCAGCAGTTAACACACCTGAGGCTGAGGTTTTATCATGGTGGTCCTGCTTATAGGAGATTACAGACCACATGGAAGGGACTTCTGGGGAAGCAAGTAACCTGGTGAAGCAACTCAAACCATTCCATATTATTGTTGATGCAGCTATCTCGAGGACCCCATGAAAGCACTGAGGATGTTTAGGTTGGAGGAAAAAGCCTAGGAACATGCAGTTGTTGTCAGCTGCTCTTATTCTTTATAAACTGATGCATAGAGACTTCGGGACAACAGACTGATTCAGTATAAGGACTTCCTCATAATGAAAACTGTCCTGGGGTTGGATGGGTGTGTATGATGAAGTGGTGAGGTAACAATAAATGGCATTATAGGGTTCATTTATTCACTCTTCCATCCCTTCATTCATTCAGCAAGTATTTATTCAGTAACAAATAGACAACAGGGACAAATAGACAACACATTCAATAAGAGCAGCTCATCACTGCACTACATACACCTGGCCCAGTGTACTAGCACTATATTAGTATTTGTTAAATGAATGAAAGATATGAACGAGCGAGGGGGCATGGTTACTGTGCTGGGTACTAGAGATGACCATAGGTTCCTCAAGGAACTGACAACCCAACACTTGATTAACAGGGACGATGCTCTGCATGCATTGTTGCTCTGGTGGATGATGTGCAGGTTGCTTTGAAAGGACAAAGGAGTGGTATTGAAAGTGCTTCTGGAGCTCAGAGCAGGGTTGGCAGAGTTGGAAACACTCCTATTGGAAAAGGTGAGGAAGGTGGAGGGTAATGGGAAGGACATTCCCAGAGGAAGAAAGAGTGTAGAGAAGGGAAAGAGGTAGGGCCAGATGGTGCTTCTTGCTCCTGGGTTGTTCCCTGGACTGATGGAAGCCCTGCTGCAGGACCTATGGTGCTGTGGTTCTGTTCCTTCCATTTCTGCATTGCATTTCCTATTCCTGCCCCATTATATGTGCTGGGCTGGAGGGGGACAGCCAGGGAACTCTAGGTGTGCTGAGGAGGTTTTGGGGTGGGGAGAAAGAAGGAATTGGCTATCTTAGGAAGTGGGTAAAAAGCAGTTTAGGGCATGTGTTCACCTTGGAAATGTTCTATTTAACAACTGGGTCATGCACATCTGGTGTAGAAACTTTTTTCTACCATAAGTGACACCAATAAATGTTTAAAAAAATGTTAAAAAATGTTATTAAAAAAAAGCACCTAGGTTCTCTCCACCTTCATAAGGGGAGAGGGCAAAGGTCTAGGATGACCAAGGTACCCTAACCTCCTCAGAAGAAGCCCTTCACTCAGTCCTTCCTCAGAGCATTCTCATTTTCACTGTCACCCCCCCACTCCCTTAACCAAGCTGAACTCTTTTCTCCATTGTGATGTGATGTGATGTGATGTGATGTGATGTGATGTGATATCATGCAATACTTTCAGTCTCATAAAGGTGTACATGATAAACCAAGTTTAATCTCTTTTACCCATTCATGGTTCATTTACATTTTAATACCAGAGAACATTTTTAGCCAAAGCAATGCCATCCTCAGTGAGAAATTTGAGCATCTTCAATAGAAGTGGGAGGATTTAGAGGAGTTATGACAAAATTAACTTCTTCCCCCACCAACCCCTAGGATTTTTTTTCACAGTGGGGGTCATGCATGGGGAAACCAATTTTGTGAGTTGCAGCTAGTCTTTTAAAAAGAATGAAAGAGAATTGAATAGGATGAAATAGAAGAGATAAAAATATCAGAGTTCATAGCATGTAGTAAGAATAAGTGATGCTTCACAAAATGTATTTCAGGTAAATATAAATATGTGTGTATGTGTAAATAATGTAAATTGTATTTTTTGCTGTGGGTTGTAGTAAAGGCAAATGTTTGAAAATGCTGTCTTAAACTTACTGTCTAGAAAAGTACAATTTGATATTGCCTAAATGATTTGGCTTTTTCTTAGAAATAATCTTGGCTAGTCCATCTTGTTTGGTGGTGGGTTCTAAGCAAAATATTTTAATTGACTTTTTTAAGTCTCATATCAGAGGAGTGGAAGTCTCTCAGTTTTTCCAAGTCCCCTCAAGAAAAGATACAAAATGAAATACCTAACAATTGTTTCCTGCCTACTTAAGCAAATGATTCTTTGCCTGAGATTATAATGCTCCTGGGAGAGCAATGGGAGAGATGAAAACTTAGTGTTTCTAAGAGCCTTTGAGGATTTGAGTCATTGTTAATGTGTATCTGCTCTCCATAAGAGTAAATGTGGATTTCCTATTGGACTTTTCTATTTGTTGAAGGCAGAAGAGCCAATGTGGCTTGTTTAAATTAAATAAGGTCACTGTTTGAATAACTAATCTTGAGGAAGAAAAACTAGATCCACTCCTGGTATTGTAGTGTTCCTCTGTTCCCAAAGGCCAGCTGTATCCTTGAGTCTACAGCCCCAGGTGATGGGGCAGAAGAAGGCACAGAAGTGTTTTTAAAGATGATTCCATTTTATGGTAACAGTATATGAAAATGATAGTCTATACAAACATTTTTCCCCCAGAAAAGTCTCCTGAGCTCTGCAGAGATACATGGAGGGTTCCATTTTATCAAGTCAAAAGGATGACTGAAAGTGCCAAGTCTATTAAGGTGAAATAGATCCCACTGGAAATTCAGGACATGTGTGAGAGCTTCTGCTCCAGGGAAACCACCCAGAATTGTAACCTAGCTGTTTATGTGATAAAGTTTGCCTAGAGTCTGTGCCACCCAGATACATTAAAAAAAAAAATGAAAAGAAAAATAAACCTACAATTCTTTGGCTAGATTGATAATGAGTAATGATTAACAAAATGTTCTTTTCCTTGGCCAGACTCCCAGGAGAGAGATTCTGCTTCTCCCAGGTGGTTTAGAGAGGAGCCTGCCTTTGTGTGTTCATCAAGTTACAGAAGGGGAGGCAGAGCTAATGCCTCTCCTACAGGTGAAGTTCCTTGCCTTAGGTGGTCTTTATGGGTCAGGCTGCCTTCTCATTACATCGTGATCATTTTACAAGGGAAACTCCAGGAAGCAATGGGCCAGTGAGCAATCCCTCTGACTTCTCAGAACTCTCAGACACACAGGAGTAAGTGGTTACCTTAATGCTATAATGCTTCACAAGTTTCAGAACATAGCCTGGATGCTCTGTCCCTGAAACCCCATATGACACTATCCCTGAGGAAAATACAATGTGCTGAGAGAAGTCACCTCCAAGCCTCATATATTATCTAATTTTAGCATGAAAAATTTTTTACTTAAAAGGAATAATAGCTTGGGGAAGGCTGGGAATATCAAATGCTATTAGTATTTCTGTCACATTTGTCCCCAAGCAATTTGAACAGACTTGTTTGTAGTTTAATAAAAAATGTCTATAAAGAAGTGGTGAAATTAAAAGTGGCATGCTGGGTCCTGGTAAGCACAATTTTAGGGAGATATGGACCACCATGATTATCAGAATGAGGGAGGATGGTGCTATTGGCAATGCTGCCTGAGAAATGGCAAACATGATCTTTTAAATAGAGAGCTTTGCTTAGAAATGAATGGTCTGTCTCACATTCTTGCAAAGTTACAGGAATTATGCCAAATATGATCCAAATTTCACTAGAAATGGCTTATGGACCAGAGAACTATGTTTGGAGAGACAGTTGAAGAAAATTCAGTAAAAGCCATGAAATGTAAATGAAATTTAAGAGGTGGGAGCCTTCTATGAATGCCTGTAAGGAGCCTTTCCCAAGAAGAGTTCTTTTGGAATGAACTTCTCAATTCCTGTTTTCATCACTTGCAGCCTAATATATTCACTTCTCCTCTGAGCGAGCTGGGCATGTGTATACTTGACATCTCCCCTAATCCTCCATATTACTTAGCAGAATGCAAGAGTTTCACAGATAAAGGTTGAAAGGAAGGATGAAAGAAAAGAAAACAGAAAGCTTATAATGAGGAAAATGGAATGAGGGAAAAGAAAGAAAGAAGGAAGAAGAAGCAAATCCTACTAGAGCCTAGAAAACAAAATGCAGACAGAAATAGAGGCAGGCTTCACTTATCCTGTTTCTTTTTTTTTTTAATGCATTTTTAAAATTTTTGAGAGACAGAGACAGACAGCGTGAGCAGGGGAGGGGCAGAGAGAGAGGGAGACACAGAATCAGAAGCAGGCTCCAGGCTCCAAGCTGTCAGCACAGAGCCCGATGTGGGGCTTCAACCCACGAACTGTGACATCGTGACCTGAGCTGAAGTTGGACGCCCAACTGAGCCACCCAGATGCCCCATCACCTATTTCATAGTCATGCAGTCTCGCTGCAGCCAGGACTGATGTCTGCTTCCTTATTCGGGGAGGAAGGGGGAGTCTTGTCCATTTGGGCTTGGGATATGACCAGGAGTGGGATTCTAGAATAAGCAGCACCCACAAGGCCTCCTAGGAAGGCCAGTCAGATTGAATTAACTTTAGACAAGAGAAAGAGCAAAAGAGAAGAGAAGGAGGGGGCCCAGACGCAGTATGTGGGAAAGAACTGGGCAAGTGAGTTTATTTCTGATATATAGCAGAAGATTTGTATGTTGTGCAAACTAACAGTAGATACATGAGGTTAGTCTTGGCACGGAGTAGGTTCTCAATAAATAGTCACGGGGTGAGGTCTGATAATGGAATCTGGGGGTGGGCAGAGAAGTAGGTGCTAAAAGACTGAAGGGAACAAATGATTTTCAAGCATATTGGAAAGATTTATGTTTCAAATTGATGTGCCAATTATACATCATTTTATTTATTTATTTTTTGGTGAAGCAATTGCCCTAAGGATCTTGTTGGCAACATGTGTTGTGTTGTGTTGTGTTGTGTGTGTGTTTGTTCATGGTCGTCAAATGGACCACTTCCTAATTCAAGACTCTGAACTATTTTGTTGTGAACTGGAGGCCAAGCCAGAAGCTTATCTCCCTGCAGGCATCACTGTTCCTGTGAGGGGCCACCTTTTCCTTCTCCTGTTTCCTTACTCCTCGTTTCCACCATCATTGCCACTTGGCAAGGACTGGGACCCCCATGTGAACTGTGCACACCTGCTGCTGCTTGCTGATGTTCACTGAAGGCTTAGATTCTGTTGCTGCCAGCACCTCATGTCCCCCACAGAACCCCCTCTCCTTTTTCTGGGATTCCCATATCACTGCTGGGGGTTCTGCAGAGTCCCGCAGCTGGACCAGAAGGGAGTGAAGGAGAGTGCTGGCACAGCTTCTGCAGCCCTGAGCTGGAATTTGGGATGTTTTCATTTCAAAAGCAGCTAGCTGCAAGTGGTGATGAGATTTCAAGGCACTATATACATAGTACTGTACTTCAGGAGAAAAATGAGTTAAGGAAGCATCTGGGGGTTGGCTCAGAATCTAACCACAATGTTTCTACAGCAAATTTGCTACTAATTTGCCAATTATCAACTTAGAAATGGCTATTAGAATCAAGACATATTCACTGAGAACTAATAGAACTAATATGGTCTAACTATTTTAGATTTAGTACAAAACTCAGATGGACCTAACTTGTTTGAACTAGGGCCTTCAAATAGAGTAGATTGAATACATCCTATTCCAGCAGGCTTGCCTTCATTACAGGCTGATTTTGCCCATAGAGGAAAGTGGCAATAAACTCTGATATTCTGGTGGTACTAACACCTTCTGGATGTTTGTAGAGGGAACAACCTTAGGCCAAGTTAACATGAAAAGAGGAAGTTCCTGAACCACTTGCAAAGGGTTGAGGCTGAAGAACAGATGTCTCTGGGCTGCCCAGACATCTACCACATGACCCAGCAGTGCTACCGCTGCCGAAACCCCAAGTCTACAACTCAGGGTGGTCTGGAAGTGAAGGATTGTTTTCTTGAAAGTGGTTTCAAGAATGTAGCTCCTCACCTAATAAAAGGAATGTGCAATGATTAACTGAATCTAATATTAGCATCTGCAAAATAAAGAGCAATTGGGCATGCTATGAAAGAGAACAAACCTTGCACGCACCCACTGCCAGGTAAAATCTGTTCTTTTTCAGTCATAAATCTTTTTTGGATGCCAGAGAAGAATTTCAGTTCCGTCAGAAATACTGGATGAACCAAAGAGAAAGAACATGCTGTTTTGGAGATGAAAGCATCTTGAGTTTAAAGCCCTTGGTGTCTTTTCTGTCTGTTTTGCTGCCTTCTTTCTAATGGTGTCCTTGACTTGACCATGCTTTGCATTATTTTTCATAGGATGAGGCAGCAGTGGGGAAAGGTAAGGATGGGTCATTTGCTTCAGGCATTAGCTTCAGTCAGAGAACTAGCATCTGACATTGACTCTCATTCTCCAGAGTGGACCCTTGGTTAAACTTCTTTGAACACCAAATCTTGATAATTCTAAAGAATACATTGATTTTATAGTTTTCCTAAACTCAAGAACACCACTAATTGAGATGCAGAAGTTGAATTAACTCATTCATCAAATAAGGTTACCACTCTTGCTGAACCAGAGATTCAAATTAGAAGTAGCCACTTTACTTACATGATCT
The DNA here is from genome assembly GCF_018350175.1 of Felis catus. NCBI lineage: Eukaryota > Metazoa > Chordata > Mammalia > Carnivora > Felidae > Felis > Felis catus. The sequence goes on along the minus strand of NC_058368.1, from coordinate 212,871,649 downwards.
ACTTTGTCTTCATGAAATCCTTTGATGTGGGGCAGTGGTTTTCAAAGTATGATCCTCAAAACATCAGCATCACTTGGGAACTTCCTAAGAACATACACTCTTGGGTCCCACCCCAGATTTACTGGGCCAGTAATCCATGTTTTAGTTATGTTTCCCAAGTGTTCTTTTTTTATTTTTATTTTTATTTTAGAGAGAGTGTGAGCAGGGGAGAGGGGCAGAGGGAGAGAGAGAGAATCCTAAGCAGGTTCCAAGCTCAGAACAGAGCTGATGTGGGGCTTGATCCTACGATCCTGGGATCATGATCTCAGGTGAAATCAAGAGTCAGACACTCAACCGATTGAGCCACCCAGGCACTCCTCAAGTGCTTCTAATGCACAATAAAGTTTGGGATCCACCAATGTAGGAAACATTATCACTATGGAATTTATTATATGCCATCTTATCTTGGATCTTTGAAGCCCCTTATAGCTAAAATTTTCAATGTTAAATCCTAGTTTTCTAAAGATCTTTGGTATCAACATTGCAGTTGGTAGTTAATAAATGTTTCCTATAGATGGAGCATCTCTGAGGTAGTAAGTCATTTTTACTTTATTCCTTTCCTCCCTCCCTCCCTCTCTTCCTCTGTCCTTCCTTCCTTCCTGCTTTCTTTCCTTCTCCTTCTTTTGTTTTTTGTATGTATGTATGTATGTATGTATGTATGTATGTATGTATGTATGTATTTTTTGGGCTGGCCCTATACCACTTTAGGAAACATCCTCTTCCCTTTTACATATATTTTAGATGGGGCTGACAATCAAGCAGATCTTATATCACCTGCCACTTGGTGAGCCACTAAGTGGCCAAGCCACTTAACCTAGGCTTACCAGTCATAGTGCTCCACCCTTTGGACACAGTGATTGGTCCAGAGATCCTAGCAGGGCCACTGAGAATCTTTGGAGTGGGAGAGATCACTGTAAACTCTATGAAGGAGAGACTCTCTTTATTTCTGACGTTGTGAGGACCAAGAAACCAGGTAAACTTAAAGCTTTTGGGAGGCATATTTGCTTCCACATGGAGATAGTCTGCCCAGGATTGAAGCCAACTCAGAGGAAGACAAAGCCAAGTTTTGGAGGGAGAGAGGGCAGGGAGCTGATGTCATCTTTTGAAACTTCATGTCTTGAAGCTGGAGTCTATTTTCTTCCCAAGGAGAGATTCATAATCAACTCAACATTCTTTGTGAATACCTTAAGTTAGGATTTTGGGGACATTCATATTAGTGATTTTTTTCCTTATCACAAAAGTAAGAAATACATATACAAATTTGAATTTAGCAGAACTGTGTCATGTAGAAAGTTAAAGTCCCTTGTGATTACCTCCACTTCATGAAAATCACTGTATATAGTTTTGTGTACATTCCTTTAGATGTTTCTATCAACATACTAACAAAATGGAATGTTAATTTGAGAATTTTATTAATGTCTATTTTGCTAGAGGCCCATAAAATCAAGAGTAAAAAAATAGGTGTCAACACCTACATTCTAGAGTGAGGTTATCAGACTGTTTATGTAGGATTTGCAAAGTGATTGATCCAGGTCTGCCATTATTAGCTCATATAAGAGGTTATATTTTTCAGAAGGCTATGAGTTAATGAGATTGACAAGGCAGATAGGAGCACATTTCTGGAGAATAATTTTGGTGTGGTGGGGATAGCCCCCATCCTGGGGTGGAGTCAGAGACTGACTTCCTTTCACCCTAAGTCAAGTTGAGGAGGAGACTTCAGTAAAATAATTCAGAAGACCTTTTATGCATCCCTGAAATTTGGGGGACATGGTATTTGGTGGCTCATTCATCCCTCATTCCTACCTGCAGGGCAGCAGAGGGAAGAGATGAGACTGAACTCATAATGTGATTTGATTTGATTGTTTGCCAACTGTTTCTAATTTGGAACCATTGCAAAACATGAAATCATCCAGGCAGAATGCAACTATTTGTTTTGGTCGACAGTTGAGAAACTTCCCTCCATCACAGCCAATCACAGATTTCTCCTCCAAAGCTATAACTTTTTTTTTTTTTTTTAATGCTTTCCTGAGTCACTGCTTCTATCTTGGGTTGTCTCCACTCAGTAGACTCAGGCACAACACAAATGAGGCTGTTCTTGTGTGAAGAGATTTGGTAGGGCCAGTTATATGTATAATGGCTTTAGTTATGAATGTACAGACAATAGAAGTCTTTACAATAATTTCCAGGTCTATGTCAAAATTAACATCAGAACTTTCTGGAACTATAATTCATTTTCTTGAGGCTGTATCTACCTTTCCAACCCCAGTTTCTTCCTCCTATACCCAAATGAACTCCACTGTATGAAGTTCTTGAATTCTGCCTATGATATCTCCCCTCATTGAATCCCCTCTTTCCTGAGCATCTAGCCTTTAGGTTCTACTGCTTATAAATACTGTAAGAATGTTGTTTATAACAACCACTTATTAACTTTAAATAAGTGTAATTTTTTTGCCACATTACCTCATTTTCACATTATAATATCCCTGTGACATATTATTGTCTTTGTTTTAAAAATGGGAAAACACAGGCTCAGAGGGATTGAGTGATTTGCCCAATGTTATAGCAAGTTAGTAGTGGAGGGAGGACAGGAATTCATGTTTTCCTCTTGCAAGGTCTATATTCTTTTCCTTTCAACCCCATCTCCTCAGCTGCCTGCTGTCTGAAGCCACAAAGATTATGCTCAGTTTCACCAGCTTCAGTTTGCTTTCTCTGCTGTGTATCTCCATCATTTCTCTTCAAACTCCCTAAAGCTTCTTCAAACTATTTTAGAAGTTTCTAGTAGTAGAGTTATAGTTCACATATTCTGACCCTGGTCAGATTGATGCTGCTAGTTTACAAAGGAATTTGGGGGAAGAAACTGCTCCAGTTAATCAATCCAACGTGAATATTTGAGATTTCTATTCAATTAAGTTTTCTTCAGTGGTGTTTTCTTTCTTTCTTTCTTTCTTTCTTTCTTTCTTTCTTTCTTTCTTTCTTTCTTTCTTTCTTTCTTTCTTTCTTTCTTTCTTTCCTTCCTTCCTTCCTTCCTTCCTTTCTTTCTTTCTTTCTTTCTTTCTTTCTTTCTTTCTTTCTTTCTTTCTTTCTTTCTTTCGTAAAATGTTTCCCTCCAAACAGAAAAGAATGAAATCTTCATTTGGGAAGACTTCTGGAAAAAAAAAAACCCAAGACTTTTCTAAAAAGACAAGGATTTGAGCAAATATCTGAAAAATGTTGGTAAGTTAAAAATTCACTAAAAAATCATTTGTTTTATTATTATCCTGTAGGTATATAACATTTATTTTTACTCTTCCCATATTACTCTTGGCTATCAGCAATTTTTATTAAATCTTTGTTCTGTGTAACAGTGTCTTGGTAACTTTTTGGCTAAAAAGAGAAAAAAGGATAATCTTTAATAATATTATTTGCTTTTGGTATCACATCATTTAAAAATAGTTGACACTGAATAATAATGGAAATAAAGAATTAAACAGATTATTTTTACTTCTATATGGCTGCTTGAACAGACACTAAGTGACTTTTATAACTGATTTCAAAATTTACATCTTCCTTTTTTTAAAAAAATACACTTTCAAGTGTGTTAGGTTTTATCTTAATCTGTTTAAATATTAGGCTTCCTGGTTTATATGTACACTGAAAGTGGCTTGGATTAACAGCATTTATTCTTGGTTCTTGGAAAAAAATGACATAACTTCTTAATTTTATATGTCCCCAAACACAAGTCCCCAAGCAGCATTTACAGTAAATGTTTACATACATAACCTCACTTGACCTTCAAAACAAGCCAGTGAAATGTTATCATTATTTACAAGGTGAGAAGTATAAAGGTCAGAGGCCCCTATTCTGTAAATATTAAGGTTTACAGGGCCTATAGGAGGAGAGGTTCACTGGGGCTGTTTGGCCCAATCTGTGATCTTAAGAGGGATTTTTGTTTTGGCTGCTAAGAAGTAGAGATTTTATCTATGGAAACAGGGTTTGCCCTTGTCTCTGATGCCAACTTCAACCTAGATTTATTCTTCTTTTTCAAAAAGCCACATTGCTGTCATTTAAGAAACTGTGATGGTCACTCAGGGGTATTAGGAAATGGCAAGCCAGTAGGGTTGCAAGATAAAATACAGGACATTTAGTTAAATTTGAATTACGGGTAAATAATGAATCATTTATTTTTTTTATTAAAAATTTTTAAATATTTATTAATTTTTGAGAGAGAGAGAGAGAGAGACAGAGCATGAGCGGGGGAGGGGTAGAGAGAGAGGGAGACACAGAGAGAGGGAGAGGGAGAAGGAGAGGGAGAAGCTCCTAAACAGGCTCCAGGCTCTGAGCTGTCAGCACAGAGCCTGATGTGGAGCTCAAACTCATGAGCTGTGAGATCATGACCTGAGCCAAAGTCCGAAGCTTAACTGACTGAGCCACCCAGGTACCCTGATGAATCATATTTTAACATAAGTATGTCCCATGCAATATTGGGACATTGTTATACTAAAAAAAATGTATTATTTATCTGAAGTTCAATTTTTAAAAAATTTATTTATTATTTTGAAAGAGAGAGAGAGTGTGTGCATGTGTGAGTCAGGGAGGGGCAGAAAGAGAGGGACGGAGGGAATCCGAAGCAGGCTCTGCATTGACAGCACAGAGTCCAGTGAAGGGCTTGAACTCATGAACCATGAGACCATGACCCGAGCCCAAATCAAGAGTCAGCCGCTTAACCAACTGAGCCACCCAGGCACCCCCGAAGTTCAATTTTAACTGGGCATCCTGTATTTTTAATTTGCTAAATCTGGCAATCCTATGAACTGGCTTCCTAGGCAAGGAGAAGTTGCTGGCCTGGTCCAGGCTTTAAAGAGAGTGAATCCACTAATAACATCATGAGAGGCAGACAAACAGAATTTAAAGCTGGATTGTTTGTTGCTTGGGTTCATATTCTGATTCCACTGTTTACTACCTTACTTCGTCTTCCTGAGTCTTGGTGCCCTCCTCAGCAAGACAGCAGGTAACAGTCTCTATCTCCTTAGGATTGTTGTGAGAATGAAATAAAATAACTCAGAATACTTTTCACATACGAAATGCTTTATAAACTTTGTTTTTATGTTAGTATTCTATATAGCATCTTCTCTTCTCCAAGAACACAGTGATGAAAATACTTTGAATTATCCAGTATATATATCTTTCTGTCTATGTCTATATCTACATCTATATCTATATGCAGAGTTTCTTACTGGCCAGAATGCTTATATTTAGTATCTGCACTGCCTGGTGAATCTCCTTTAAAAATATTTTTTTTTTCCCATTTGTAGTATGTTTTGTGTTAAGTTGCCTATATTTATTATTATTGGTTTCAACTTTGGCTAGGAAAAAGATTAGTATTCAGCTTTAACACGTTTGAAGATATGTTTGACTTCATCTTTTTATTAGCTTCATCTCAATATTTGTAAACTTTTAATGTATAATGTATTGTAAACTGTCTTTCTCTCTCTATACACAGTTTTATTGCAATTTAAAAACTATTTTTCCATTACATCCTAAATTTCCTGAATTTACATATTAATTAGGGAACAATTTAGGGGAAAATGCAACTACTGTATGCTGTGAATAGTGCAGGCATTGCAGTTTTACCAAATGTCATTTTCCTGTAGGCATGTGTCTACATACATATGCCTACACATGTATGCATGTATGTACATATGTAAATAAAACAAATGTTTTTGGATTTAATTAGTTATCTTTTAATTTATGGTTACCATATGATTCTCCCTAAAACTGATAAATCTAGTAATAGCTACATATGATGGATGAGGGACCTCAGCATGTATAAGTTGAATGAATTTTTCTGACGTTTTTAGAAAGTGTGATGACTATGTACCTATCATTGTGCTAGTAAGCATTGTGGGATTACACAAAGCTGCACCAAACCCTAGGGGCTTATGCTTGTTTGAGGATGGAAGAATGGGGAATAAAACACACGTAAAAGTAACCAAGTAAAAGCAGCAAGTGATGAAGGACTTATGATGAAAGCTGATAATGCCATGGAACCAGATGTGTTTGTCCTATTGCAAGGACAGGTGATGGATCCATCTGGTGCATTTTACAACAATGACTTTAGGTAAGACACTTCCCCACTGAGGTTTAACTTTCCCTTTCCTTTTCTTTTTCTCTTCTTTTCTGCTAGATAGAAACTTGCCCATTAAGATTAACATGAAAGGTGACATTTTATAATACTGTCTGTTGCATCACTAAATAGCATGCTTTAATTTTTAAAACTTTTGATGGTTTTCAAAGTTTCAACATATTTCAGACATAAAGTACATAAAATAATATTTTAATTAAAATGAAAATAAAAGTAGGTTAACTTTTTTATATTAAATGAACAAAACTATTTACCAACATACTGTGCCCCCCAGTGCCTAAACGGAGGTAGTCAACTTGCTCTGCTAGGGTTTGTGGTGGCATTGGAAGTGACCACACCCTTCAGCAAGGTAATCCATCAATGTGCATCAAGTGCCCCAACAATGTCTATACTTTCTATACTTTTGTCTCAGTAAATCTGTATCTGAGCAACTAACTTAAGAAATACAGGGAAGAGTTGGTTACACACATATAAATGTACGTGTGTATGTATTCTGTTTATCTAAATCTATATATTTGAGGAAACTCTCACAGTTTTCACCTTCATATCCATATCTCCTGTTTTAGAAGAAAACTGGGCTGGCTTCCTGAGTGGGCAATCGGCACAGCTGCACAGGGTCCTATGCTCAGAAAGGGCTTCATACTTGGGGTTTAATGCTCTGTAGTTGTCATCCTGAAATTCTGTTTATCTAAATCTATATATTTGAGGAAACTCTCACAGTTTTCACCTTCATATCCATATCTCCTATTTTAGAAGAAAACTGGGCTGGCTTCCTGAGTGGGCAATCGGCACAGCTGCACAGGGTCCTATGCTCAGAAAGGGCTTCATACTTGGGGTTTAATGCTCTGTAGTTGTCATCCTGAAATTCTAGATAATTTTATCTTTGAATTTGTGTTTTGTAAGTGAAGTCTGAAGGTTCAATGAAGCTTGCACAGGGGTTTGGAGCCTTGATTTACCTGTGCTCTTATCCACCATCATCTCTTTTGGATGGGTTCTCTGTCTCCCATTCCCTGAGAGTGTTCAGTTATTGTTGCTCTCTTCTACCCCTGGTGGGGCATGGGCATGGATGGGAAGAGGATTGGGGTCAAGCATATGCACCCTACACTGTGGGGTGAGGCCCCAGACACCTGTGAATTCACCTGGAAGCTCCCTGTTGCACTCAAGGGAATGCAACATTAAATAGCAAATAACTCCCCACCTCCACACCACATTTGACAGACTGAAAGACCACAAAAGAAAGGAAAAACTTTATTTCTTGCTTTTGTGGACCAGGATATCACATTTGCGTTTTTCATAGGGTCCCATAAGTTATATAGCTGGCTCTGGAAGAAAAATGCTTGGAAGAAATTCTCTGGAAGGAATGGAGAAGGCTTGGGATTCCAATGCAACTCTAGCAAGAAGTTATTCTAGATAAAATGGGACAAAGACAAACTCTTCCCTTTAGTTTCAGACCCAGGCCGCAGGAATTGAAGCCAGGAAGGGAGAGAATGCAAACAGAGCCCATGTCATTCCTGTGGGCAGAGCTTATGGCTTTTCCCACACTAGTAAGAAAGTGTCTTCAACTCTTGGCCCTGAGAATTATTGCCCTTCTGGTGTGTGTGTGTGTGTGTGTGTGTGTGTGTGTGTGTGTGTGTGTGTAGGAGGGAGGTGTGGAAGTCATTGCTTCCTGAGTTACTTTCTGCAATATTTTTTGTGACTTTCTTCTTTGTTTCCTTTTTCCCTCCATTTAAAGAAATCATCCCATTATTTGAGATGAAATTTGCCCCAGAGCTTTAATTCTTGTGTGTGAAGATTTGTTTTCAAAGTGAAAAAAAGGAACTAAGGTAGATTCAGCACTGCAGGCAGACTCATCAATCTTGTCTGTAATTGGGTCTGCCATTGGTGAGTAGCCACTTGAGAGGAAATTGCTCACCCATGTGGAGTGAATGAACTCTTTCAGGGCGCTGGGCCTCTACAGAGGGCCGCACCATGGCCTCCTGCCAGACAGTATCCTCGTGTTGCCTGGCTCCGCTGCAGACTCAGTTCAGACCGGGGAGCAGTTTGTTCCTCTGGTCCTGCAGATAAGCATCTGTTTGCTCTAGCTCTTCCTGGTTCAGCAGGGCCGAGGTCCCTTTAGAGAGGCATTGACATTTAAATGCATGAGGGCATTTTGGTGATAGGAATAGGGAAATGGACTCACCAAGAGCTTTGAGTCCCTTTGTTTGAAAGAGGGAAGAGCAAGCAATAGTAGTTTCCTGACGTCAAGGTGAAAGCTGATGAGGTCATTTCTGCTTCCAGTCCATTAATCTCTGGCTCATTTGAAGCCAACTGTTTATAAAGAAATGCCAGCTTCATTGGCAGTTTCTCCATAATTGTTCTAAAGAACTGGCATTACTTTTTCTTTCCTCCAACATATTCCAAATAATGCCTTGTTGCAAGAACTCAAGTAAGATAGTTACCCATCCAAATTAACAATGTGAGATCACCTCTTTTAGCCATCAGAGGCATTGGAGATCAATAAATTAAGGCAGTGGAATTCCTGTGTTTATGCTTTCAGATGATTTTACTGAAAGAACATTTAGCTGCCACTTCTTCCTGTTTTGAAAGAACCCTCTGCTTGGGAGGTCAGTGACTGAATTCACATCTTTAATATTTTGCATAGAATCCTTCAAAAAGAAGACCTCTCTTCCTCTTGAATGAATTTCAGGGCACAAAAGCCCATGTGATTCTTAGCTATTATTTGGAATGGCGTGGTACCTTAGAGGAGAGGGTAAAAAAAAATCTCCCAATGACCTTTATGTTATAGGGACTATATGAGAGCTATAACAGAATAAAGAATTAGTGGCTTTGTGTAAAACAGACCTTCTAGGCTCATCCATTGGAAAAAGTAAAGAATAATGTTCTTCTAGAAAGAACCGAACTAAATGAGAGATATTTATAGTTGGGGTATAGTAAGAGTCTAAGAAGATAAAATCACTGAGATGAGCCCATAATTTAGTTGAGGACAAAATTGTTGAAAAATATTCCAAAAGCACTTTGTTCTAAATCTCTTAGCAATAATCACCTTGGATTATGGTTTTGTGTTGACTTGTTGATCTCTCCCACTTGCCTAAGTTCTCTAGCTTAGTGTCTGGAACAAATACAATCCTTAAAGGCTTAGTGAATGGAACAATGGATGAAAAGACTCATTTCTATATGTTATGAGGTATAGAATAAGGAGGAGCAGTCAGGGTGTGGTGATACCCAGAGAAAAATACTTGATGTGTTGTTAAAGCCTTTGCCTCAAACAAGCCAAAATGAAAACTTACAAGGGGAAAAATGTTCCCTGAAGGGAAGACTGTATTGGCAACACCCATAGTGTCTTAAGCAACATTAAACACTTACAGCTCTTGATAGATGAGCTAGGAATTTGGAGCATATATGCCCATGGGAAATCAGCCAAAAACACTGCTTGGCTATATATTTTAAATCTATAGTAACAGCTCAGACAAATTGAGGTTGTTCTCAACTCTGACCCTCACAGGGCTCCTTCCTGGACAAAGCTGCTTTCCTTTCCCCTTGCTGTTCTCATTTTGCTCCCTAGAAGAGAGCAAAATGTTCTTCATGGGATTTTATCTTTAAATTTCTGTGGCCAATGAGGAGAACCCAAGGGCATGTCTCGGGAAAATGGAAGGACCCAGGAGTGCAGCCTCATCTTTTTCACAGTGTGATAAATTTAACACTTTAATAGTCTAAACCAAACGAAGTAAACTTGGAGCCTTTATGTAACTTGGGGAAAAATCATGTTTTGACAAATTTCATACAGTTTAACTGAAATCAAGCCTGTTAACCAGAATCAAAGGCTACATGCAACTGTCCATAGTATTTCTAAACTGTTGTCTAAATAGACTCGTAAGAAGACAAGGTTATCCAGAGTAATGTTCTTCCACAGGCCAACCTGACATGACAGGAACGTTTATCAAGGAATGAAATTCATGTCAGGCATGAACATGTTCAGCTGTCTCCTTCATTGCTATGATTGAATTTGTCATAGCACAGGACTGTGCTTGCATACCTGGTTTACTCAGATATCTTTTTTGTGTTTGACAGTTACTACTGTGGGATCCTAACGTCCTGCTTCCTCAGAGGAAGGTTAATTGTCTTCCGCCAGTTTTACAACATACAGAGTATAACTTGTTGGGCTCGGGCAGTGTGGTGGAAGGGCAAAAGCATGAGAATCAGGAATCCTTTCCTCTGGGCATCTTTGATCAGTCTGATTTGCAACCATTACACTGAACAGAATGGAATGGTGGCTTCTTTAGTTCCTCTGAGCTTCCACTAGTCTATATTTGTGCCTCATTCTGAATCCACCCATAGGGCTGAAACTAGATCTGCCTCTGAAGATAGGATATTTAGTGAACAACCTTCTGTTGAGCAGACACCTTCTCAATGAGGACATCCTTCAAAGCAGAGAAGGAGCTAAGCAGAGGGGAAGGGTTGTATGTGAGCATTGCATAAACAAGGACCAGGCTGAGGAGAACTTGAAACTCACCTTAACCGGGGCCTTCTCAGCCAGGAAAAACCTCAGAAGGAAGGAAATGTTCTGGGAAGTGTTTTGTCTTCCTCCACAGTGACTCCCCTTAGCCTCTAGTCTAAAGCTCCAGTCCCTTGACACAGCCTTCCAAACCTCCCTGATATGGTCTTGCTTACTTTTCCAGCTTAATTTCTTGCCTCTCCAGCCTCAAACTTTATGAACTGACAATCCTTTTTCTTCTTTATGTACCATGCCATACTCAGGCTCTGCCCTTGCATGCTGCATCTCCTCTGTTTGGCTAATTTCTTCTTTAGCCTTTATGATTCAAGTTAAGCATCATCTTATTCAAAATATTTCTTCAAGACTCACAAGACTGGATTAAGGTCCTTTTTTGGGCATCCATAATATTCAGTGCATATTTTCATGGGTGACCTAATGGCATTGTTGTATAATTATTTGTCTCTACTTTCCCTACCATGAGAGACACTGATCCCTCTTCAGGAATGAAAAACATATTCCCTCAGATGCTGAAAGTGCCACCGGAGACAGCCCTTTGATGTCAGCTCCCCGTGGTGATTGCCTTTGTTGCAAAGAGCTGCCTAAGCCAAGTCAGGTCCCTTTTTCTGGGTGGTCAGCATCCAACGATTAACCAACACAGAGGTTAAAGGCTCAGCCCTTACACCTAGGTGGGTTAAAGTCTGATGCTTACAAGAACTTCAGAACTCTCTGCAGGGTCAACTGCGGCCTCCATTGATACTACATCCTAGCTCGACTTCTCCCTGTGCCTAATCCTGCTTCCTTCCTGCCTTTCTATGGGTGTGGGTTCCAGAACTCCCTAATTAATTCTCTGCATGTTGTTCTCCATCTCAGAATTGGCTTTTAGTGATCCCAAGGTGTGACACCTACCTTCACTTGATCTGAGAAAGTTGAGGACAGAGACAGTGCCTTATTCATCTTTGTATTTCTAGCACTCAGCAAGGAGTCTGGCACAGAGTGTGCTTTCAACCAGTGCTGGTGGGTACGTCTAATAAATGAAATTCAAAGTAAGAAGGGCATTTGGTATAGTTCAAAAAATGAAGGGGACGTCATGTTTCCTCTAGAAGGCATATAGCTTTATCATACTGATAGCTTTCACAATTAAATAGGGAAAGAGGCCTGCAGTTGGAGTTAACATATCTGGGTGCAAGTCTTGTTCTTCCCCTTACTTATGAAGTGTGTGCGTTGCTGGGTTCCAGCACCAAACAGAGGGCACACTCAAACGAGATGATTTGGGAATTTAATAAATAAAAGGACTACTTACAATGTGAAGGCCAAGTTCAAGGAAACAAACAGTGCAGTATTTGGGGCTATGAACATGTTACCATCTCTAGGTCTAAAGGGGAATGGGGAAGAGGGCTGAGTCTAGAAGGGAACTGTGGTTTGCTAGGGGAATACAGCTTGTTCACTGAGACTTGGTAAGAAGGGAGTAGGGGAAATAAAGGCCCAGAGCTTATTCTCCACTGTCCTCCCCTCTCCTGCCAGTGTCTACCATTGGCCAAGCCCAGTGAGAAGCCAGAAGCCCAGGGGCTTCTTGCTGCAGGCCAGTGGCTTCACAGGAACAGAGGACAGAGAAGGGGGAGAGGGTGAAGGGAGGATAATGGGTCTGGAGTGACAAAACAGAAGATACCCAGCACAGGGACCACACAGGCTCAAGAGTTTAACTAATTTGCCTTTTAATTAGGGAAGGGAGCTCCAGCTAGACCACTGGATGTGTAAGATACATAAACATGTTTTGTTAACTGTAAACTGAAATACCTATATTACATATAGTTTAATTGAAAATATTCACTTATTGTTTCCAAGAGTAGGACTTCATACAATCCAAATCTAGGAAGAGTTGCATCACACAGTGCTACTGATTCAGTAGCAGGAAATCACTCCAATGCCTGCTGGCTATACTGCATTTTGATTCATGGGGACTGGGGTTTGGAAAGGCCAATTTTCTGAATCATGACCTTGTGCCCCGAAATTTTAGTTCTTCTTCGGTTCATACATAAGCATGTAGCACATTTTCTTCTGTGAGGGGCTTCAGAATTATGAGCCACTAAATGCTGCTGGTAGAGTTCAGCATTATTTGGGAGAATGGTGTCTTTGATTTATTTGCTCAATATTCATTAAAATAATCTATATCATAACTTTTCTAACTCCTGCCATAGCTTTCATCCCCATCCAGTGGAAAATGGCAGGATTTCAAATCTTCTGGAGTAAAGAAAATGTGTCCAGACTCAATATCATTTGTGGGAAATGAATTCATAACAGTTGAGTTTTGTTTTTAAAATCTACAATTCTTTCATTAAAATTTTTTTTATTATTTAAAAAATTTTATTGTATTATTTTGTTTGTGTATATATGTGTGTGTATGAGACTGAAGAGTTTGAATTTCTTGTGTCCAAAGCAAAGGGCATTATGGACTGTGTGCTTGCAAAGCAGCTTCAGTGTCACTGTTTAATTTCCTTCTCTCTGTCTCTCTCCTCTCTCTCCTTCTCTCCTTATTTCTTGCACACATTCATGCATGCAGTCACTTTATACATGTTTACTGAATACCTGCTGTGGACCAGTCACTCTTCTAGGCAGTACAGACACAGAAATGAACAAACTGTGAAAAAACTGCTGCTTATATTCTAGTGGGGGGCAGACAATAAACAAGACATGTAAGTAAAATATATAGTATTTTAGATATTGGTTTGGGAGATGTTGCTTGGGAGAAAAACAATTAAGAAAGGAAATAGGGGGAGTTGAACTGCAATTTTCAAAGAGTGATCAACATAAAATGAAGTTATACTTTGTATCACAAGCAAACAATTTTGGCTCTAAATCCTCTAACGTAAAGACTGGAAAATTCAGTGAGATTCTCTGTGTCCTACGTTTTTCACCTGTGAAGTAACAGAGATGGAATGGGGGCAAAGAACATAGAAATGTTCTAACTTTAGGGAAACTATTTGGTATAATGGCTCCCCTGCTACCACCTTGGTCTGAACCACCATCATGTGTTGTCTGGTTTATTGCAATAAACACCTCATGGCCTCCCAGCTCCTAACTCTACACACATTAGCTAGAGTGAGGTTTTAAAAAGTCAGATCTTGTCACTCTTTTGTTCAAACCCTGCACTGGCTCCCAATCCATACAGGTCCCAATCCATACAGAGAAACTGCTAAAGTTTTAAAGTTTTAAGCAAATACAGGTCCCAATCCATACAGAGAAACTGCTAAAGTCCTTACAGCGGCCTTCAAGGCCCACTTTGATCTTTCCTATAGTTTCTTCCCTCACTCACCCTCCTCTGGCCACAATGGCATCTTCATTCTTTCTTTAATATCAAGAATTTTCTGCCTTTTAGGTCTTTGCTTTATCTTCCTCTCTCTGGAATGCTTTCCCCAACTTATCCACTTCACCAACTCCCTCAAGTCTGCTCAGTGAGGCCTATGTCAACTCCCTAATGAAACTTCTCAACCTCTCTCCTTTACCATTGGCACCCCTGACCCCTATCTCTTGCCCTACTTTCTTATTTCCATGGTACTCATCACTTTTACACATTCGATAACATTTACTAAACAATTGACTCATTATATTTATGTGTGTCTCCAACTGCTAGAAATAACTCCATGAGGGCAGCCCATGTGCCAAAAACAATGCCTGGTCTAGAGCAGAAACTCAATAAGCATTTGTTTAGAAATAATAGCTTCTCATGTACATGTCTGTGCACATACATGTGCACCCCCCCCCCCCCCCCCCCAATATATACGTTTCCTATATTCTCATTTTCTCTCACACTGTCCTTGGTCTAAAACACTTTCCCACACACTTTTTGGTCATATATCTTGCTGCTATGGGCTGAATGCTTGTGTCTCTCTGCCAGATTCATATGCTGAAGCCCTAACACCCAGGGTGGCTATATTTGGAGATGGGGCCTGGAAGGAAGTATTTAAGGTAATTATTAGTAATTACATACTTAAATGAGGTACTAAAGGTGGGACACTGATCCTATAGTATTAGTCCTTTTAAGAAGAGATGAGAGAGAACTTGCTCTCTTTCTCTATCCTTGCTCATGTACTGAGGAAAGTCCATGTGAGCACACACTGAGAAGGCAGTTATGTATAAGTCAGGAAGAGAGTTCTCACCAGGAACTAAGTCAGCCAGCACCTTGATCTTAGACTTCTAGCTTTCAGATCAGTGAGAAATAAATTCTTGTTATTTAAGCCTCCCAGTAGCTGGTGTTTTGTTATGGCAGTCCTAACAGAATAATACACCTACCCATGTGTTTAGACTCATCTTAAATCTCTCCTCCTCTATTAAGTCATTGCCAAACATATAAGTCCATAAGGACATCCATTTACTGACTTTTGATAGCATTTTTAGGTAAATGACAGTTTTTAGAGTTTGATTATAGTTTGCATTGACTTGTTCTTTGTTTTATGTAGGTGCTTCTGGTCTCCCACATCAAGTATAAGCTACTTTATGAGGGCAGAGGCTGAAGCAAATACAGGTCCCTGGTGCCAAGTTCCCTCTGAGGAAAGCAACTGCATCTTATCCACAGAGAGGATTATAGGATTATTTTATTGCCCAAGGTCACACAAATGGTTCTGAAACAGAACTGGATTCAGTTCTCATAAAACCCAGATCAGCATTCATTTTTGATAGGTGTTGAATTCATAGATAAATGAAGGCTTTATAAAATATGTTTATGACAAAATGTAGTTTCTAAGGACACCAAAGCATGTCTTCCTGACACCAAACTAAGGAATAAGAAGCAGGGTGCCAGAAATGAAATCTTGGATCTCATCTCAGCTCTCAATTATCTGTAACATTGTGTACCCTCACCTTCATGCTGTGTGGGCAAGCTAGTCAGTGACAGTGGGGCTGAAATAATGAGGAATAATAGGAAACTAAGGGAAGGGGCATGAATTATGTATTCAATGATCAAGCAGGCAGGCAACTGAAAGGGATAAGAGGATAAACACATTTAGATAATTATCCTTGTGGAAAAAAATAAGGAACAACTCTTTGGTGTATCAGATTATGGGAAAGGGGAGGCTGCTATACCGACTTAAATAGGAGCTTCCACAGACTTTGGAGACATTATACGTATACTTTCCCATGTTATACATTTCTACAAACTAACAAACTATTTCTAATTAAAATGGGATTTCAAAAATTCCTTCTCCTAAGTTACCATAGCATGTTTGGTGGTTGGGTTCCCAGATCAGCCTGCAAAGGTCTTTTTGACATGAAATATTGCAACTTTTGTGTAAAAATGACAAATTGAAAATAACATAATTTACTGCTGATGGTTAAGTTAAAGATATTTAATTTGAGAAGGAGGAGAAAGTGGATACACATTCCTGTAGAATTCTGGAGGAATTTTGGGGGTCTTTCAATCTTTGAATAGTGCGTTTATTCTGTTTATTTTTACTTGTAAAGGCACAACTTTTGTTTTCTTTAATAGGCATCTGCTTAAGTACTACTTTTTTCACATTTAGAACAGGAAAAATAAGAACGAATAAAAAATAAGCCAGACATTTTTATCGGGAAAGCAAGAAGAAGCAAAGAAAAGGGGTTAGAGAAAGTGTGACAGAATGTTCAAAAGACAGCATGCTTGATGAGTGGGCTGGAGGTGTGTAAAAGAAAGGCAGGGGTTGGGTGTGTGGATAATCTAGTGCAAGTTGATGGAAAGAGTGAGGTTTTGGAGTCCACCTCGATGTGGACTTGCATTCTGGACAAACTGAATTCTGGATAAATTTCTCCCTTAATTTCCTCATATGTAAAATGAGGAAAGTCTTTGCCTCCTAAAATCGGTGTGAGGATTAAATGAGAGAATGTAGCTAAGACCAAGAGTAAAGGAATCCAAAAATAAGAGTCATCGGTAAGAGTGCTGCTGCAGCCCAGTGGGGTGGCAGTGTGCACATAGGCAATAGGGACAGAGCACTGGCTGTTATTGTCTGGAATGCACTAGAGCAGGAAGGTAAGATGGGAAAGGGCACAGTAAGAGCACTAAGGGAGGAGCAAAGCGTGTGCATGTTCAGCCTATTCTTCTATGCCCCCAGTGGAGGGAATAAATGCATAATGTAATGTATTATACTGTGCTCTGTTCTGCAGTGGAATTTTGTATAGCCTCAATTCTTTTTTTTTTTTTTTTTTCATTGAGAAAGTAGCACAATATCTCTGGGGTCTTTATCTGTAAGCACTATTGGGTTGCTTGTGAATGTTAAAAAGAAATGAAGGTTATAGCCTCAGGGCACTATCTCTGAGTAGCCTTGTGCTGTAGAGGAACAATAGGAGCATTGCTCTGTAAAGCACTGTGTCTATTTATTATTTCCCTTGGAGACTGTTAGAAGGCAACCAAGTCACAGTAAGGTTGCAATAAACAGTAAGGACCTTTTCACATCTTTCCTAGGACTGACTTCCCTCTTTGCTTTGTGTCTAGCTTGGCCAATCCACAGCCTTGCCTTCCCAGGATGACTTTTTCATCTCTCTTTTCTTTTACCACAGGGATTCTCTGTTCGGCTTTAGTGGGCTTTTAGTCTGGGTGGGCTTTTAGTCCGGGTGGGCTTCCATACCTGGTGCCCCCTTGAGTCCAATTTCTCATTTAGGTGGCTCTTTTCTTACACCTGTACCTGTGGAAACCTCTTTGTAGTCCTCTTTACCTCGTACTGCCCCAATTCCCTAAATAATCTCAGGGAGCCAGTTGCATTCAAGGAAGGATGGGCTTATTGGTTAGCTACTTAGATTTTCAAGAAGTAATTGTAGGTAACTGTGCAATTGTTTTAAAACTTCATTGAAAAAAAAAAAACCCTGCAGATTCACTATATGACAAGTCAATCTTCCAATTTTCTGCAGAAGCCAAAATTTATGGGAAAGAATGGAGAATTGGTTTGAGATTTGGTGGTGTTACCAGCACTCTCTGTCCTGGGAAGGGAAAAACAAATCAAAGGATGAGGGACCTGAAGGGACTTTCCAGGCCCAGGAAACTGCCTAGGGGCCTAGAGTCATGACAATCTTCCCACTCTTATGGATGCCCCACAGTCCAAGACATGACCTAGATATATTGTTTCCAGGCAAAGAAAACTCCACTGGGGTATTGAACAGAATATTCTAAGAATCTTTTAAATCAACAGCCCTGCTGCTTGACCATGAGGAATGTGCCCTCCCTGGGGATGCCTGGAGGAGACGGAATGTGCACCAACAGTGATGCCTTACCTCATCCTCCTCCAGTCTCTGTGGGCCCTTGTTCTGCAACATGATAGCTAGACCTCCCTGCCCTATGCATCTGCACTCTGGGCAAAACTGTGAAGTGGATTAGACTTGCCTTTCAGTTCATCCATTTCATCCTTATGACACTTTATACCCTCATGCTGCCCCCTGGCTGTTCAAAACTTATTTGGGGAGATGCAGTATATATTAAAGTTTGCAAAAATAGATAGCCTATTTATAGATGTTTTATCTCAAGAGGTTTTTAAATTTTTATTTAGAACTAATTACCAACATTTGAAATTTGAAAAACAAAATCCCAGATTCTCAGCTTTTCATGAAATAATTCCAAATTTCTAGTCTCAACAGACCACATTTCCTCATGTCATAAAGCTATCCCCTTTAGATGGAGTTTGGGCTCTTAATTTTGCTACAGTCTTCACCTCTCCCTTTTAATTTAAATTGATTTGTTTCACTCAATTTAAAAAATGTATAGGCTCATAAATATTGTGGTTTGCTACTTCCCAGTGTAGGAATATGGGTAAGCAATACAGGCATTCATTAGATTTGAACCCCAGCCTGTGTGATGGAGGGCACATTACTTAACTCTAGACATCTTTTTCTCATCTGTGAAATGGGGATAATAACACTTCTTTCATAAGTTATCATGGGAAGTATATAAAATGATTTCTACTGTATGCCTACTACATGCCTACTCATAGAAAACTCCCAATTAAGGATGGCTATTTGGGGGAATTCCTCTCAAAAAGTATTTACTGTATTACACTTTCCCTAACCTTTTACCTCAATTCTCCTCTCTCTATGCTTGTTTCCAACTCTTACAAACAAACAAGCAAGCAAGCAAGCAAGCAAGCAAACAAACAAACATTTTTGCCACTCATTCATCAAATATGGATTTAAATATCAACTAAGTGCCAGCCAACATGTTAGGTACTGGAAAAAGCAGGGTGCAGGAAGATATATTTCCAAAATAAGACACAGTCCTATGTCCCAAGGAATTCATGGCCTATTATACAATAATGTTACACTGTAATTAGTGCTACAATTGAGCTATACATTAGGCCATGATAACATCAAGGAAGGCACAGCAGTAAACACAATTGAAATAATCACTTCCATTTGCAGTCTTACAAATGGAAGTGCTCATAACCAGGCTCTCCCAAAAACAGAGAAATAAAAGCCCCTTGTAGTATTTGCCAATTTCCATGGTGTAAATACTCCCACCATGGCTGATCTCAAGCTATCAATAACTAGCAACTAGCTCTTGTGAGCCAGTAGGAGTAGGTCCCAGGACATGTTGTTTATACAGAACTTTCACCATACAAAGCCCCTTCTTGTGTCCTCTAAGCAGGCACAGTTTGGATTATTACCCATTTCAGAAAGAGAAATGAGGCCCAGAGAGTCCTGTAATTTTCCCAAGATCATAGAGATAGTAAATACAGTATCAGAGAAGAAGGTTTTTGACTCATGCCCAGAATTTTTGCTAACATACTGTCTTGCAAGTATCCCTTCAACTTTTTCAGATATTCAAAGATTAAAAAAAATTTACTACTTATCCACCATGTCAGGAAGTTAAAAAAGAATGTATTCCACTAAAATGTAGGAGTAACTAAGAAGAAGAACATTATTCAGGGAATAGGGATCCTACACAAGAAAGAGGTGAAGGTAATCCCTTCACCTTCACCAAGGATGGTGAAGAGAGTGATGTACCAAGAAGTCGTCTTATAGGAATAGCCTTGTAGCAGGCCTAATGTTCAACAATCCAGATTAGAGCATGTCAGAGGCTTTGAGGGAGATTTTTTCTTTTTTTTAATATGAAATTTATTATCAAATTGGTTTCCATACAACACCCAGTGCTCATTCCAGTAGGTGCCCTCCTCAATACCCATCATCCACCCTCCTCTCCTTCCCACCCCTCATCAACCCTCAGTTTGTTCTCAGTTTTTAAGAGTCTCTTATGGTTTGGCTCCCTCCCTCTCTAACTTTTTTTTCCCTTCCCCTCCCCCATGGTCTTCCATTAAGTATATCAGGATCCACATAAGAGTGACAACATATGGTATGTGTCTTTCTCTGCCTGATTGATTTTACTTCACATAGTACTCTCCAAGTTCCATCCACGTTGCTACAAATGGCCAGATTTCATTCTTTCTCATTGCCAAGTAGTATTCCATTGTATACTTCCAAGTAGTATTCCATTGTAGTATTCCATTGGCTGAGGTCAGAGAGGTTTTTTCCTGCTTTCTCCTCTAGGGTTTTGAAGGTTTCCTATCTCACATTCAGGTCCTTTATCCATTTTGAGTTTATTTTTTGTGAATGGTGTAAGAAAGTGGTCTAGTTTCAATCTTCTGCATGTTGCTGTCCAGTCTCCCAGCACCATTTGTTAAAGAGACTGTCTTTTTTCCATTGGATATTCTTTCCTGCTTTGTCAAAGATTAGTTGGCCATACTTTTGTGGGTCTAATTCTGGAGTCTATACTTTATTCCATTGGTCTATGTGTCTGTTTTTGTGCCAGTACCATGCTGTCTTGATGATGACAGCTTTGTAGTAGAGGCTAAAGTCTGGGATTGTGATGCCTCCTGCTTTGGTCTTCTTCTTCAATATTACTTTGGCTATTTGGGGTCTTTTGTGGTTCCATACACATTTTAGGATTGCTTGTTCTAGCTTCGAGAAGAATGCTGGTGCAATTTTGATTGGGATTGCATTGAATGTGTAGATAGCTTTGGGTAGTATTGACATTTTGACAATATTTATTTTTCCAATCCATGAGCATGGAATGTTTTTCCATTTCTTTATATCTTCTTCAATTTCCTTCATAAGCTTTCTATAGTTTTTAGCATACAGATCTTTTACATCTTTGGTTAGGTTTATTCCTAGGTATTTTATGATTCTTGGTGCAATTGTAAATGGGATCAGTTTCTTTATTTGTCTTTCTGTTGCTTCCTTATAAATGTATAAAAATGCAACTGATTTCTGTACATTGATTTTGCATCCTGCGACTGTGCTAAATTCATGTATCAGTTCTAGGAGACTTTTGGTGGAGTCTATCGGGTTTTCCATGCATAATATCATTTCATCTGCAAAAAGTGAAAGCTTGACTTCATCTTTGCCAATTTTGATGCCTTTGATTTCCTTTTGTTGTCTGATTGCTGATGCTAGAACTTCCAACCCTATGTTAAACAACAGTGGTGAGAGTGGACATCCTTGTCGTGTCCCTGATCTCAGGGGGAAAGCTCTCAATTTTTCCCCTTTGAGGATGATATTGGCTGAGGGCTTTTCATAAATGGCTTTTATGACGTTTAAGTATGTTCCTTCCATCCCGACTTTATCGAGGGTTTTTTTTTTTTTTTTTAAGAAAGGATGCTGAATTTTGTCAAATGCTTTTTCTGCATTGATTGACAGGATCATATGGTTCTTATCTTTTCTTTTATTAATGTGATGTATCACATTGATTCATTTGCAAATACTGGCAGTCCTGCAGCCCAGGAATGAATCCCACTTGGTCATGGTGAATAATTCTTTTTATATGCTGTTGAATTCAATTTGCTAGTATCTTGTTGAGAATTTTTGCATCCATATTCATCAGGGATATTGGCCTCTAGTTCTCTTTTTTTGCTGGGTCTCTCTCTGGTTTAGGAATCAAAGTAATGCTGGCTTCACAGAATGAGTCTGGAAGTTTTC
Source organism: Felis catus (assembly GCF_018350175.1). Taxonomy (NCBI): domain Eukaryota; kingdom Metazoa; phylum Chordata; class Mammalia; order Carnivora; family Felidae; genus Felis; species Felis catus. Next base: position 212,850,077 of record NC_058368.1, on the reverse strand, counting down.
CTTCCCTTTCTATTTTTTGGAACAGCTTGAGAATAGGTATTATCTCTGCTTTAAATGTCTGATAGAATTCCCCAGGGAAGCCATCAGGTCCTGAACTCTTATTTGTTGGGAGATTTTTGATAACTGATTCAATTTCTTCGCTGGTTATGGGTCTGTTCAAGTTTTCTATTTCTTCCTATTTGAGTTTTTGAAAGTGTGTGGGTGCTTAGGCATTTGTCCATTTCTTCCAGGTTGTCCAGTTTGTTGGCATATAATTTTTTCATAGTATTCCCTGATAATTGCTTGTATTTCTGAGGGATTGGTTGTAATAATTCCATTTTCATTCATGATTTTATCTGCTTGGGTCCTCTCTCTTTTCTTTTTGAGAAGTCTGGTTAGAGGTTTATCAATTTTGTTTACTTTTTCAAAAAACCAACTCTTGGTTTCGTTGATCTGCTCTACAGTTTTTTTAGATTCTATATTGTTTATTTCTTCTCTGATCTTTATTATTTATCTTCTTCTGCCGTGTTTGGGGTGTCTTTGCTGTTCTGCTTCTAGTTCCTTTAGGTGTGCTGTTAGATTTTGTATTTGGGATTTTTCTTTTTTCTTGAGATAGGCCTGGGTTGCAATGTATTTTCCTCTCAGGACTGCCTTCGCTGCATCCCAAAGTGTTTGCATTGTTGTATTTTCCTTTTCATTTGTTTCCATATATATTTTTATTTTCTTCTCTAACTGCCTGGTTGACCGAGTCATTCTTTAGTAGGTTGTTCCTTAACCTCCATGCTTTTGGAGGTTTTCCAGACTTTTTCCTGTGGTTGATTTCAAGCTTCATAGCATTGTGGTCTGAAAGTATGCATGGTATGATTTCAATTCTTGTAAACTTATGAAGGGCTGTTTTGTGACCCAGTATGTGATCTGTCTTGGAGAATGTTCCATGTGCACTCGAGAAGAAAGTATATTCTGTTGCTTTGGGATGCAGAGTTCTAAATATATCTGTCAAGTCCAACTGATCCAATGTGTCATTCAGAGCCCTTGTTTCTTTATTGACCGTGTGTCTAGATGATCTATCCATTTCTGTAAGTGGTGTGTTGAAGTCCCCTGCAATTACCACATTCTTATCAATAAGGTTGCTTATGTTTGTGAGTAATTGTTTTATATATTTGGGGGCTCCAGTATTTGGCGCATAGACATTTATAATTGTTAGCTCTTCCTGATGGATAGACCCTGTAATTATTATATAATGCCCTTCTCCATCTCTTGTTACAGCCTTTAAATTTAAAGTCTAGTTTGTCTGATATAAGTATGGCTACTCCAGCTTTCTTTTGACTTCTAGTAGCATGATAAATAGTTCTCCATCCCCTCACTGTCAGTCTGAAGGTGTCCTCAGGTCTAAAATGAGTCTCTTGTAGACAGCAAATAGATGGGTTTTGTTTTTTCATCCATTCTGATACCCTAAGTCTTTTGGCTGGAGCATTTAGTCCATTTACATTTAGTGTTATTATAGAAAGATATGGGTTTAGAGTCATTGTGATGCTGTAGGTTTCATGCTTGTAGTGATGTCTCTGGTACTTTGTGGTCTTGCAACATTTCACTCACAGAATCCCCCTTAGGATCTCTTGTCAGGCTGGTTTAGTGGTGATGAATTCCTTCAGTTTTTGTTTTTTTGGGAAGACCTATATCTCTCCTTCTATTCTGAATGACAGACTTGCTGGATAAAGGATTCTCAGCTGTATATTTTTCTGTTCATCACATTGAAGATTTCCTGCCATTCTTCTCTAGGCTGCCAAGTTTCAGGAGATAGGTGCTACTATCCCTATGTGTCTACCTTTGTATGTTAGGGCCTGTTTATCCCTAGTTGCTTTCAGAATTCTCTCTTTATCCTTGTATTTCACCAGTTTCACTATGATATGTCATGCAGAAGATCAATTCAAGTTACCTCTGAAGGGAGTTCTCTGTGCCTCTTGGATTTCAATGCCTTTTTCCTTCCCCAGATCAGGGAAGTTCTCAGCTATGATTTGTTCAAGTACACCTTCAGGCCCTTTCTCTCACTCTTCTTCCTCTGGAATTCCTATGATATGGATATTGTTCCGTTTGATTTCATCACTTAGTTCTCTAATTCTCCCCTCATACTCCGGGATTTTTTTTTTTATCTCTCTTTTTCTCAGCTTCCTTTTTCCCCATAATTTTATCTTCTAATTCACCTATTCTCTCCTTTGCCTCTTCAATCTGTGCTATGGCCACCTCCATTTTATTTTGCACCTCATTTATAGCATTTTTTAGCTCCTCATGACTATTTCTTAGTCCCTTGATCACTGTAGCAATAGATTATCTGCTGTTCTCTATGCTTTTTTCAAGTCCAGCAATTAATTTTATGACTATTATTCTAAGTTCTTGTTCTGTTATATTGCTTAAATCATTTTTGATCAATTTGTTAGCTGTTGCTACTTCCTGGAGTTTCTTTTGAGGAGAGTTCTTCTGTTTCATCATTTTGGGTAGTCCCTGAGGTGGCTCCAAACTATAGGGCACTTCCCCTGTGCTGTCTGGAGTAACTTGTGTTGCTGGGCGGGGCCACAGTCAGACCCGATGTCTGCCCCCAGCCCACCGCTGGGACCACAATCAGACTGGTGTTTACCTTATCTTCCCCTGTTCCAGGGGCAGGACTCACTGTGGAGTTGTGTGGCTCCTGCCTGGGCTACTTGCACACTGCCAGGCTTGTGGTGCTTCCACAGGGTGCAGGGGTGTTAGGGGCAGGCTTAGTTCACTTTGTGGTTGGTGGTCCCCTGTGGGAGGGGCCCTGCAGCACCGGGAGGGAGGCAGACCCATTGGAGGGATGGATCCACAGAAGCACAGTGTTGAGTGTTTGCACGGTGGAAGCAAATTCAGTGACAGGAACTGGTTCCCTTTGGGATTTTGGCTGGGGGATGGGAGAGGGATATAGGGCTTGCTAGCACCTTTGTTCCCTGCTGAGCTGAACTCTGTCTTCCGGGGCTCAGCAACTCTCCTTCCTGGTGTCCTCTTGCCCTCCCCCACTCTCTGAGAACAGAGCTGTTGACTTTTAATATTCCAGATGTTAAGTCCCGCTGGCTGTGAGAACTCATGCAGTCTGGCCCCTCTGCTTTTGCAAGCCAGACTGGGGGGCTCTGCCTTGCCAGGTGGGTTGCCCCTCCACCTCTTGTCTCCCTTCCACCAGTCCCTGTAGCACGCACTGCCTCTCTGCCCTTCCTACCCTCTTCCATGTGCCTCTTGTCTATGCTTGGCTATGGAGAGTCCATTCTGCTAGTCTTCTGGCAGTTTTCTGGGTTATTTAGGCAGATGTGGGTGGAATCTAAGCAATTAGCAGAGCGAGGTGAGCCCAGTGTCCTCCTATGCTGCCATCTTCCCTCAACATCTTATCAAACATTTAAAAAGAATTAATACCAACCCTTATCAAGATCTTCCAAAAAATCAAAAAGAAGGGAACATTCCCAAACTCATTTTATGAGTCAGCATTATTCTTATGCTAAAGCCAGAAAAGACAGTAGTAGAAAAATCTATAAACTAATATCTTTGATGAATATAGATACAAAAATTCTCAATAAAATACTAGCAAACTGGGTTTAGCAGCACATTAAAAGGATCATTCACCATGAGCCAGTGAGATTTATCTTGGGGATGTAGGGGATGGTTCAACATACTCAAATCAATCAATGTGGTATATCACATTAATAGAATGAAAGAAAAAATCGTGTGATCATCTCAAAAGATGAAGAAAAAACATTTGACAAAATTCAATAGCTATTCATGATAAAAACTCTCAGCAAATTATGTGTAGAAAGAACATATCTCAACAGAATAATGGTCATATATGACAAACACACAGCTGACATCACACTGAATGGTGAAAGGTTGAAAGTTTTTCCTCCCAAATCAGGAAGAAGATAAGAATGGCCACTCTCCCCACTCATATTCAAAATAGTACTGAAAGTCCTAGAGAAACCAGGCAAAAAAGAAAAATAAAAGGTATCAGGATTGGAAAGGAAGAAGTAATATTGTTAAAATGTCAATACTACCAAAAGCCATCTATAGATTCAATGTAATCTCTATCAAGATTCCAGTGGCATTTTTACAGAAGTAGAAAAAACACTCCTAAAATTTGTGTGGAACACAAAAGACCCTGAATAGACAAAGAAATCCTGAGAAAGAAGAACAAAGCAAGAGGCATCACACTTCCTGATTGCAAACTATATTAAAGCTATGGTCATGAAAACAGTATGGTACTGGAATAAAAAACAGACATATAGACCAGTGGAACAGAACTGGGAGCCCAAAATAAACTCATGCATAGATGGTCAACTAATTATTTGAATACTCAATGGAGAAAAAACAATATATTCAATAAATGGTGTTGGGATAATCAGATATTTACTTGTAAAAGAATAAAACTGGATCATATCTCGTACCACTTACAAAAGTTAACTCAAAATGTATTGAGAACTTAACTGTAACACCTGAAATTATGAAACTCCTAGAAGAAAACATAAGAACAAAGCTCCTTGATGTGGGTCTCTTGGTAATAATTTTTTGAATATAATACCTCAAGCACAAGCAAAAAAATAAAAAATGAACAAGTGGGACTACATTAAACTAAAAAGCTTCTGCACAGCAAAAGAAACTATCAACAAAGTGAAGACAACTTGTTCAGTGGGAAAAAAATATCTGCAAACTATGTATCTTATAAGGGGTTAATATCCAAAATATAGAAGGAACTCATATAACTTAATAGCAACGCCCCCTCCCAAATGACCCAGTTAAAAATGGGAAAAGAGGGGTGCCTGGGTGGTTCAGTCAGTTAAGTGTCTGACTCTTGATTTCAGTCCAGGTCATGAATTTATGGTTTGTGAGATTGAGCCCTGCATTGGGCTCTGTGCTGACAGCATGGAGCCTGAATGGGATTCTCTCTCTCTCTCTGCACCTCTTCCACTTGCTTGCATTCTCTCTCTCTCTCTCTCTCTCTCTCTCTCTCTCTCTCTCAAAATAAATAAACATTAAAAAAAATGCAGGCAAAGGACCTGAATAGACATTTCTACAAAGAAGATATACAAAAGGTATATGAAGAGATGATCAACATCACTAACCATTAGAAAAATGCAAATTTAAACCACAATGAGATTACCTCACACCTGTTAGTCTGGCCATCATCAAAAAGACAAAAGATAATAAATGTTGGTGTGGATATGGAGAAAAGGGAACAATTGTGCACTGTTGGTATAATTGGTAGAGCCACAATAGAAAACAGTATGGAGGATCCTCAAAAAATTAAAAATAGAACTAACATATGATCCAGCAATTCCACTTCTGGGGATATATCCAAAAGTAACAAAACCACTAACTTGAAAAGATATCTGCACTTCCATGTTCATCACAGCATCCTTTACAATTGCCAAGATACAGAAACAAGTGTCCATCAATGGAGGAATGGATCAAGAAGTTGTGATATGTATATCACATATATATATGATATATATAAAAAATGAGGAAATCCTACCATTTGCAACAACATGGACAGTCCTTGAAGGCATTATGCTAAATGAAAAAAGCCAGACAAAAACAAGTACTGTATTATCTCACTTATATGTGGAATCATAAAACAAAAACAAAAAAACAAAATTAGTAAAAGAGATCAGACTTGTGGTTATCAAAGGCAGAGGGTGGGAAAAGGGAGAATTGGAGGAAGGCGGTCATAAGGTACAAACTTCTGGTTATAAGATAAGTAAGTATGAGGGATGTAATGTACAACATGATAACTATAGCTAATACTGCTGTATTATATATGGGAATGTTATTAAGAGAGTTCTCATCACAAGAGGAAAAATTTTTACTTTTTTCTCTTATTATTGTACCTATCTGAGAAGATAGATATTAGCTGAATCTATTGTGGTAATCATTTCACAGTATATGAAAATCAAACTATTATGTTGTATTCTGTAAAACTATACAGTGATATATGTTAATTATTTCTCAATAAAACTGGAAAAATTAAAAGGCCAAGAAAAAAAAAGAATAAGACATAGGAGAGGAAGATAGCAGTGGACTAGGAGAACTCTTAAAAACAGCTATATATTCATCAAATCATTCTAAATACCCCAGGAATTGATATGAAGACTGACAGGACAAACTCCACAACTAAAGGGAGACAAGAGGCCACACCAAGAAGGTAGGAAGTGCAGAGATGTGGTTTAGGGAAAAAATGGATCATGGGTGCTGCAGAGGGGAGAGGGCTGTGGTCTTGGAGAAGGAAGGGAGAGAGAGGGAGAGAGGGAGAGAGGGAGATAAGAGGGATAGAGGGAGAGAGAGAGACAAAGAGACAGAGAGAGACAGAGAGAAGCATATTGGGGGAATGCACAAGGAGAATGTTTCCCCAAAGCCATTGGTTTGGAAAATGACAGCGGATGAATTTTGTGAGTTCTTGCAATGAGTGGAGCTTTAAGCCTGGAGTTTTAAAGATCAGCAGGCGTGGCTGGGATAGAGCCTGGAGGGCACTGCACTGTGCCCGGAGAGAAGGCAGGCAAAAATCCTGGGAACAGACAGCATGGAAACAGTGATGTTTCCATGGGGCACACTATGGGGAGATTACAGCTCTTCTTAGAGTACATCTCTGAAAGGCAGTGTTCATGGAGAAGCTTCTTTGGGAACAAAGGCACTGGCCAGAGCCATTTCCCTCCTCCACCCTCAGTATAAATACATAGCCACTTGTGGGAAGCAGCTCAGTGCAGATACTGACTGCCTAACTTGCTAAGTCCCATCTTTCTGTACTCTGGCAGGACTGTCCTTCTGAGTCAAGGGTACTTCAGTCTAAGTGCAGCAGGCTCCTCCCCCAGAAGACCAGCACAAAACCCTTTCCATACCACATCTCCCAAGTAAAGAATTCTACAGGGCCTCAGTTCTGGTGGAGTTGGTGTCAGGTCTCATTTCACAGACCAGAGAATACCTAGTTAAAACTCACCACATTCAGGCCAGGGACCAAACACCGCCCATAGCAGGCAAGGAGAACCTCTGCAGACGACTGGCCTGAAGGATGGAGCAGCCACAAGACAAAAGCATAGCACATGCAACACACACCAGAGACACTCCCTGAAGCTCCAGGCCCTGGGAACTACATGACTTCTTCTTCATAAGGACATTACTTTTAGGAGCAAGAGACATAACTGGCTTTTCTAACATGAAGAAGAAAGCAGAGACTTAGACAAAATTTCAAGATGGAGGAATTTATCCTAAATGAAAGAACAAGATAAGGCCATAGCCAGAGGTCTAAGTGAAACAGATATAAGTAACATTCCTGATGGAGAATTTAAAGCAACAATCATAAGAAAAGAAGACCACTGGGTTTGAGAAACTAATAGAAGACATCAGAGAGACCCTTACCACAGAGTTAAAAGAGTTAAAAAAGAGTTAAAAGAATCAATGAGAAATGAAGAATGCAACAAATGAGATTGTAAACAGGCTTTATGCAACGGACAGAAGGCTGGAAGAAGGAGAGCAATGAATTAGTGATATGGAACACAAAATGATGGAAAATAATGAAGCTGAAAAAAGAGAGAAAAAAATTATGGAACATGAGAACAGACTTAGGGGACTCAGTGACTCCATCAAATGTAATAACATTAATATAGGAGTCCCAGAAGAAGGAGAAAAGGAAAAGGGGGCAGAAAATTTATTTCAAGGAATAATAGCAGAAAACTTCCTTAATCTGGGAAAGGAAACAGACATCCAGATCCAGGAGACACAGAGAAGTCCAATCAAAATCAATAAAAGCAGGCCAACACCAAGACATATCGCAGTTAAATTTGCAAAAGATAGTGATAAACAAACAATCTTAAAAGCAACAAGAAAAAAGAAGTTATAAGGGAAAACCCATAAGTCTAGCTGCACTTTTCTCAACAGAAATTTGTCAAGCCAGAGGGAGTCGCATCATGTATTCAAAGTGCTAAAGGGGAAAAATTTGCAACCAAGAATACTCTATTCAGCAAGGCTATTATTCAGAATAGAAAGAGAGAGAAAGAGTTTCCCAGACATACAAAAACTAAAAGAGTTTGTGATCACTAAAGCAGCCCTGCAAGAAATATGAAAGGGACTCTTTAGATGCAAAGGAGAAACTAAAAGTGACAAAGATGAGAAAGGATCAGAGAGGATCTCCAGAAACAGTGACAAAGAAAGGAATAAAATGGCAATAAATACATAGCTATCAATAGTTACTTTGAATGTAAATGGACTAAATGCACCATCAAAAGACATAGGGTGTCAGAATGGATAAAAAACCAAGACCCATCTTATGCTGCCTACAAGAGACTTATTTTAGACCTAAAGACACCTGAAGATTGAAAGTGAGGGGGTGTAGAAACATGTCAAAAGGAAGCCAGAGTAGCAATAGTTATATTGGACAAACTAGACTCTAAAACAAAGACTGTGGGGTGCCTGAGTGGCTCAGCTGGTTAAGTGTCCAACTCTTGATTTCAGCTCACATCATGATCTCATGGTTTGTAAGACTGAGCCCCACATCAGGCTTTGTGCTGACAGGTTTTGTGCAGAGTCTGCTTGGTATTCTATCTCTCTCTCCTCCCACCTTTGCTCTCTCTTTCTCAAAAATAAATAAACATTAAAAAATATGTACCAGGCACATCTTAAACTGTTTAAAAATAAAACAAAGACTGTAAAAAGACAAAGGAGGGCATTATATAATCATAAGGGGACAATCCAACAAGAATATATAACAATTGTAAATATTTATGCACCCAACATGGAAGAACCCAAATATATAACACAATTAATAAGTAACATAAAAGAACTAATTGATAAGACAATAATAGTAGGGGGCCTTAACACCCCACTTATATCAATGGACAGATTGTCTAAACAAAAAATAAACAAGGAAACAATGGTTTTGAATGACACACTGGACCAGATAGACTTAACAGATATATTCAGAACATTCCATCCTAAAACAGCAGAATATACATTCTTTGCAAGTGCACATGGAATATTGTCCAGAAAAGATCACATAATTAGGTCACAAAGTAGTCATCCACAAATACAAAAGGACTGAAATCATACCATGCAACTTTTCTGACCACAATGCTATGAAACTAGAAGTCAACCACAAAAAAAAAAAAAAAAAAGGAAATCCTTCAAACACATAGAAGCTAAACAACATGCAACTAAACAATGAATGCATAAAAGAAAGTGGTCCAGTTTTATTCTTCTGTATGTTGCTGTACAGTTTTCCCAACACCATTTGCTGAAGAGACTGTCTTTTTTTCATTAGATATTCTTTGCTGCTTTGTCCAAGATGAGTTGACTATATAGATGTGGGTCCAATTCTGGGTTTTCTATTCTGTTCCATTGATCTATGTGTCTGTTTTTGTGCCAATACTACACTGCCTTGATGACTACAGCTTTGTAATATAGCTTGAAATGTGGAATTGTGATGCCTCCAGAATTGCTTTGGCTATTTGGGATATTTTGTGGTTCCATACAACTTTTAGGATGATTCTACTTCCCTGAAAAATGCTGGTGTTATTTTGATAGAGATTGCATTGAATGTGTAGATTGCTTTGGACAGTATAGACATTTTGACAATATATGTTCTTCCAATCCATGAGTATAAATGCTTTTCCATCTCTTTGTGTCCTCTTCAATTTCTGTCATAAGTGTTTTATCATTTTCAGAGTACAGATATTTTACCTATTTGGTTGGGCTTATTCCAGGGTATCTTATTGTTTCTGGTACAATTGCAAATGGGATCAATTCTTTGATTTTTTTTCCTGCTGCTTCATTATTGGTGTATAGGAATGCAACAGAATTATTTTATATACTGTGACTTTTCTGAATTCATGTATTATTTTTAGCAATTTTTTGGTGGAGTCTTTTGGGTTTTCTACATAGAGTAATCATGTCCACTGCAAATAGTGAAAGGTTGACTTCTTCCTTGCTAATTTGGATGCCTTTTATTTCTTTTTGTGGTCTTACTTTTGAGGCTAAGACTTTAGTACTATGTCAAATAGTAATGGTGAGAGTGGATATCCTCATCTTATTCCTGACCATAGGGGAAAGGCTCTCAGTTTTTCCCCATTGAGGATGATGTTAGCTGTGAGTCTTTTGTGGCCTTTATGATGCTGAGGTATGTTCCATCTATCCCTAGTTTTTTGAGGGTTTTTATCAAGAATGGATGTGGTATTTTGTTAAATGTTTTTTTCTGTGTCTATAGAGAGGGTCATATGGTTCTTATCCTTTCTTTTATTAATGTGGTGTATCACGTTGATTGACTTGTGAATATTGAACTATGCCTGCAGCCAAGGAATAAATTCAATTTGATTGTGGTGAATAATTCTTTTTCTAAAAATGTTTATGTATTTTTAAGAGAGAGAGAGAGAGACAGAGCATGAGTGGGGGGAGGGCAGAGAGAGGGAGACAAAATCTGAAGCAGGCCCTAGGCTCTGAGCTGTCAACACAGAGCCCAGCATAGGGCTCGAACTCCTGAACCATGAGATCATGACCGAAGCCAAAGTCAGATGCTTAACCGACTGAGCTACCCAGGTACTCTGTGAATAATTCTTTTAATGTACTGTTGGATTTAATTTGCTAGTATCTTGAGATTTTTTGCATCCATGTTCATCAGAGATATTGGCCTGTAATTTTCCTTTTTAGTGGTGTCTTTGCTTGGTTTTGGAATCAAGATAATGCTGGCCTCATAAAAGAAGTTTGGAAGTTTTCCCTCCTTTTATATTTTTTGGAGCAGTTTGTGAAGAATAGGTATTAACTCTTCTTTAAATGTCTGGCAGAATTCCCCTGGGAATCCATGTGGCCCTGGACTTTGTTGTGATATTTTTGGTAACTGATTCAATTTCTTTGCTGGTTATGGGTCTGTTCAAATTTTTTTATTTCTTCATGTTTCAGTTTTGGTAGTTTCTATGTTTCTAGGAATTTATCCATTCCAGTTTGCCCAAATTGTTGGCATATAATTGCTCATAATATTCTCTTATAATTGTTGGTATTTCTGAAGTTTTGGCTATATCTCTCCTATTTCAGTAATGAGTTTATTTATTTGAGTCCTTTCTCTTTTCTTTTTGATAAGTCTAGGGGTTTATCAATTTTATTAATTCTTTCAAAGAACCAGCTCTTAGTTTTGTTGCTCTGTTCTGGATCATTGTTTCTATATCACTTATTTCTGCTCTAATCATAATTATTTCTCTTCTTCTGCTGGCTTTAGGCTTTATTTTCTGTTCTAGCTTCTTTAGGGGCAAGGTGAGGTTGTATATTAGAGACTTTTATTGCTTCTTGAGGTAGGCCTATATTTCTTTCTTTCTTTTTTTAAAGCTTATTTATTTATTTTGGAGAGTGGAGAGAGAGAGGGGAGAGAGAGAGAGAGAGAGAGAGAGAGAATCCCAAGCAGTCTCTGCATTGTCAGCACATAGCCTGATGTGGGCCTCAAACTCACAAACTGTGAGATCATGACTTGAGCAAAATCAAGAGTCATATGCTTAGCCAACTGAGCCACCCAGGCACCCCAGGCCTGTATTTCTATGTACACCCCTCTTAAGACTGCGTTGTTTTCATTTTCATTTGCTTCCATGTATTTTTAAATTTCTTCTTTAATTTCCTGGTTAACTCACTCATTCTTTAGTAGGATGTTCTTTAACCTCCACGTATTTCAGAGCTTTCCAAATTTTTGTCATTGACTTCAAGTTTCATAGTGGTGTGGTCTGAAAATATCCATGGTATGATTTCAATCTTTTTGTACTTGTTGAGGTCAGATTTGTGACCCAGTATGTGATCTATTCTGGACAGTGTTTAATATGCACTCAAAAAGAATGTGTATTCTGATGCTTTAGGATAAAATGTTCTGAATATACCTATTAAGCCCATCTGGTCCAGTATGTCATTCAAAGCCATTGTTTCCTTATTGACTTTCTGCTTAGATGATCTGTCCATTGTTGTCAGTGGAGTGTTAAAGTCCCCTACTATTATCATATTATTATCAATGAATCTCTTAATGTTTGTTATTCATTGATTGATATATTTGGGTTTTCAAGTTGGGGGAATAAATATTTATAATTGTTTGATCTTGATGTATACCCCTTAATTATGATATAATGCCTTTCTTCATCTTTTGTTACAGACTTTGTTTTAAAATCTAGTTTGTTTGATATAAGTATGGTTGCTCTGGCTTTCTTTTGATTTCTGTTAGCATGATAGATGGTTCTCCATCCCCTTACTTTCAATAATCAGGTGTCCTTAGGTCTAAAATGAGTCTCTTTTAGGCGGCATATAGATGGATCTTGTTTTTTTTTTATCCATTCTGATCCCTCTTTTGGATTTCTATACACCATTAATGAAGTAGCAGAAAGAGAGATTAAGGTATGAATCATATTTGCAATTGCACCACAAATAATATGCCTAGGAATAAACCTAACTAAAGAGTTGAAAGACATGTATTTTGAAAACTATGAAACACTGATGAAAGAAGTTGAAGGGGATACAAAGAAATGGGGAAACATTTCATGCTCATGGATTGGAAGAACAAATATTGTTAAAATGTCTATACCAAAGAAATCTACACATTTAATGCAATCACTATCAAAATACCACCAGCATTTTTCACAGAGCTAGAACAAACAATCCTAAAATTTGTATGGGACCACAAAAGACACCGAATAGCCAAAGCAACCATGAAGAGGAAAAGCAGCGCTGGAGGAATCACAATTCCAGACTTCAAGTTATAGTACAAAGCTGTAGTGATCAAAACAGCATGGTATTAGCACAAAAATAGAAATGTAGATTAATAGAACAAAATAGAGAGCCCAGAAATGAACCCACAACTATATGGTTAATTTGTTTTTGACAAAGCAGGAAAGCATATCTGACAGGAAATACAGTCTCTTCAACAAATGGTGCTGGGAAAACTGTACAGCTACACACACAAAAGACAGTGGATCACTTTCTTACACCATGCACAAAAATGAATTCAAATGGATTAAAGATTTAAGTGTGAGATTTGAAAACATAAAAATCCTAGAAGAAAACAGGCAGCAACCTCTTTGACATCAGCCAGAGCAACTTCTTCTAGACATGCTCCAGAAGTTAGGGAAACAAAAGCAGAAATAAAGTATTGGGACAACATCAAAATAAAAAGCCTCTGCATAGCAGAGGAAACATTCTACAAAACTAAAAGGCAACCTATGGAATGGGAGAAGATATTTGCAAATGACATATCTGATAAAGGGTTATTTTCCAAAATATATAAAGGACTTGTAAAACTCAACAGCCAAAAAGCAAATAATCCAATTAAGAAATGGGCAGAAGGCATGAATAGACATTTCTCTAAAGAAAACATCTAGATGGTCAACAGACACATGAAAAGATGCTCAATATCAATTATCATCAGGGAAATACAAATCAAAACTACAATGAGATATCACCTCACACCTGTCAGATAGGCTAAAATCAACAACACAAGAAAGAACAGGTGTTAGCAAGGATGTGGAGAAAGGGGAACCCTCATACACTGTTGACTGGAATGGACACTGGTGCAGCCACTTTGGAAAACAATATGGAGGTTCCTCAAAAAGTTATAAGAGAACAACCCTATGATCCAGAAATTGCACTACTCAGGATTTACCTCAAGAATACAAAAATACTAATTCAAAGGGATACATGTACCCTGATGTTTATAGCAGCATTATCTACAATAATCAAACTATGGAAGCAGCCCAAATATCCATCGACTGATGAATGGATAAAAGATGTAGTTTATATACACAATGGGATATTACTCAGCCATAAAAGAGAATGAAATCTTGCCATTTGCAATGACATGGATAGAGCCAGGGAGTACTATGCTAAGTGGAATAAGTCAGAGAAAGACTAACACCATATGATTTCACTCATATGTGCAATTTAAGATACAAAACAAACAAAGGGAAAAAAAAGAGAGAGGGAAACAAGGCAAGAAAAAGACTTTTAACCGTGGAGAAAAAATTAATGGTTACCAGAGGGGTTGGTGGGGGATGGATAAATTAGGTGATGGCGATAACAGAGTGCACTTGCTGTTATGAGCACTGGGTGTTTTATGGAGGTTTTGAATCACTATATTGTACATCTGAAACTAATGTTGCACTGTATATTAACTAACTGAAATTTAATTAAAAACTTAAAAAAATAAACACATAATTAAAGAAAAAAATAAACACATAAATAAAAAATAAACATTTTGTTTATGTGCTAGAAAAGGACAGAATAAAGAACATAAAAAAAAGAAATGTTAAAAAAAAAAAAGAATGTAAGATACCAGGAAGGGTCAGTAAAAAAATAGTTGAATCTGTGGGTAGGAATACAGGAAGCCATCATACTGTTTGAGAAGATATTGTAACAGATCTGTTCAGTGCTTTGTTAAACTCTGATTCCTTCTAGGTTAAATAAAGATACTTGTGTATTGTGGGCTGACTAAACACTGCTTTTTTTTTTTAATTTTTTTTAACGTTTATTTATTTTTGAGACAGAGAGAGACAAAGCATGAACGGGGGAGGGTCAGAGAGAGGGAGACACAGAATCTGAAACAGGCTCCAGCCTCTGAGCTGTCAGCACAGAGCCCGACGCGGGGCTCGAACTCACGGACCGTGAGATCATGACCTGAGCCGAAGTCGGCCACTTAACCGACTGAGCCACCGAGGCGCCCTTAAACACTGCTTTTATATGGGCCATTGACATGTGAGATTGATAAAGATTAGGGTTTTCCAGAAAGATATAGTAAATGTAGAAGACAGCAGAATTTACAAAAGCTAACATCTAGAATCTGAATCCTTCTCAAAGAAAGGCAATTCTATTTCTCATTGGGATTAAAATCACCCTGAAAGGTATGGTAAACATTGACAGAAGAAGCAGTTTTGAAAATATGTGAATTCACCAGAGATAAGAAATGACTTGAATGCCAATTGTTGAAGATATAAGGAGATAGCAGCAGAAACATTTTATTCAAAGATTCAAGAGTTTAACTTATACTGCAGGGTAATTATTGATAGCACTTACAGAGGAGTCTATCACAAAGTCTGATCATTGATAGGAAGAATCTTTCTTTGGTCTTTTGCTTTTTAAACCTGGAAATTTGAATTATAAAAGCATGAACAGATGTAAAAAAGCAATTTCTTTTGTAATCTCTTTTAGTCATTAATTCAGACTTTTCTAAAAGGAACAAAAATGTAACATGGTATTGAACACTTGTAAAGTTCTTATATCCCTTCTCTAATTTGCAGAACCCACCAGGAAGGAAAAATACAATTTCTACTTTTCCCATGAGAAAATATACTAAGAGATCAGCTGCAGGCAAAATATCATATAGGAATTCATAAACACTGAATGAAGAAAAGTCCCCTATCTATAGGAATCACTGCAATGATCATTAGACCATATAATTCAATTAATATATTCAATTAATATATCATTACTGAATGGTAATATTAATTTAGGGACAGTCCCTAGAAATAGGACATAAATTTAGATTTATTCATGTGATTTCCCTACTTTTCTCTTTCATATAAAAGCTGCATTTTGAATTTTAAGGATGAAATAGCATATGTTTGCAATGCATTCACTCATTCATTTAGTCACTCATTCAATTGATTACCCAAGAGATTAATCTGGTATCTATCATAGGCCAGACACTGTTCTAGAACAGTGTCTAGATTTAAAAAGAGATAGATAAGAACTTTACCTATTGTAGCTCAGAGCTGATGATATTAGACAATTAAATCAGAACAATAGAGTGGAGTAAAGGCTGTGGTAGGACAGATCTGTGAAACATATAAGCATGTTTCAGAGCTTTTTGGAAATAGTTGTGGAGAGGACTAAACTTTCGAAATCACACAGGAAGATGATTTAGACTTAGTTACTGGTCATTCATATGAGGGCTGTTTCTGAAGGTAGAAATTGAAAATATCAATTACACTTATTTTAGAAGAAGTAAACATTTCTATCAATTCAAGTTAACCTCTGATTTAAAAGAAGAGAATTGAGATAGCTTCAAACTTGCACCATGCTGGTCCAAACCTGTGACACTAACTCAACATCAAGGAATTTCACATGCTAGATTTAAAATATCCCTGTTCAATACATGAATGGTGGGGTGCCCAGGTGGATTAGTCCATTAAGTGTCTGACTCTTGGATCTCGGCTCAGGTCATGATCTCGTGGTTTGTGAGATGGAGCCCTGCATCAGGCTCTGCACTGACAGTGGGGAGCCTGCTTGGGATTCTCTTTCTCCCTCTCCCTCCCTCTCTCTCTCCTCCTCCCTGCCTTCTCTCAAAATAAATGAATAAACTTAAAATAAAAATACATGAATGGTTATGAGCATTTAATACCAATCAACGGGCATTTAAAAATATATTATAAAGAAGGCTGGAAAATCCTATTAAAATTTAACTATCAGTTACACACCTTTTAAAAATCTTGTGACTTTACAATTATATTTAACTTGGAACCAACAGACTCCTAACTCTTCTTAAAGATGAATGTCTTAACTCTGCTCTCTTATATTGGCCAAGCACGGTGACAAAATAACATATAAAGAAACCACTGGCTGTCAAAAAACTAAGGGACACTAATTGCAAAATACTTACAGATCGAGCAATGATGAAGAATTCTATTGACTTTATCTCCCCAGATTGCTTTTGTATAAAATCTAGAAATTCTTTAAATTCAAAACTGGAGAATAAAAATGGAGACATGGAATACCATGTAAAAATAGAGACCATTACAAAATTCCCTTTAAACTTGGTCATCCTTTTCTTCAAATACACGTGTTGAAAACAAATCTGCATCATACCTAGGCAGGATAAAGCCAAATTTCAGGATTCGTGTCTTTAATGTTTTTAACCCCCACCCCCCAACAGACATATTAATTTAAATCTCCAAGATGCCAATAGCTAGGTTTAAGAGACATCATCACACTGAAAAGGTGGACTCTGTTGTAACCGCTTATTAAAAACAAACCAAGCCAAACTTGTGGTTTAAAAATTGGGACCAGATGATGCTTAATAAGCATGAAATGCTTTCGGTGTTACAAACGAGAACCAGGTGTGGAGAAAAGCAGCATGAAGCTGAGCATGGCTACCTATAAGCAGGACTCATCTTCCTCTCAAAGGGTGACAGTCAGTAAACTACATAGCCTGGTTACCACCTTGTCTTCTTTAGGTGAGCTGTCCAACTGCACAGAAAAAACTGGGCATTAAAAAGTGGAGAATATGAAGGCTGTTTCTTAAAAAAATGTGTGTGTTCTACCTAAAAGTACCTAAAAGTAGACAGGGAGGAAATGAATGCTCAACATCAAGGCAATTAATAGAGATTCTGGATAGGGTGGCTGCCTCTCTAAGTGCCCAGCCATGAGAGGCACCAAACAATCAGCAAGGTGATTCTGACTTTTAACTTAATAAACCTTTCTCTTTTAGTGAATGTCTGATAGCTGAGTGATCTCTGTAAAGTTATTTTACTCTCTGGGCCTTGATTTTCTCATTTGTAAAATGTGACAGTGGGGTCTTAAGATCTAGTATCAGTCTTCTGCAATAGCACTCTATGGTGTTGTCTCCAAAACGTGTCTGTTCAAGAGAGCAATTAAAAGAAGGCTTCTTTATTTCACTCGGACGTCAAGCTGTAGCCACCAAACCCTTCTATATTATTGGTTCTGACTTCAAAGGAGCAGGATAAACAAATTCTTTGCCAAGAGAAAAAATCAGTTTTGCTGTTTTCCCCTCTATTCATACAAACTCATTAAATCAAAGTTTCTAAGCCCAAATATCTGCCAGTTGTCCTTCAGTGGGTCTATATTAAATAATCTCCACCTGGCTGAGACACAGTAGGAGACAGACTTGTGCTCTCAAGAGGATGACAATGCCATAACTCAGTGGTTGCCAAATTTCAGCATACACAAGAGTCATCTAAAGGGCCTAAAACACAGATAACTGGGTTCTGCCTTTAGAATGTCTAATTCAGTTACTTTGGGGTGAAGTCCAAGCATTTGCACTTCTAAGAAGTTCCCAGGTGATGCTCATGCCCTTGGTGGGGTCTCACCTTTTAAGACCCATTGCCATACTGAACGTAAAAATGCCAGTAGTCTTGGTGAACAAACATGACATTATTATATTAGAGCCATTGTTATTTTTATTGGATCTTAAGACATAGCACTGTTAGGCACAACAGAATATAAATAACTTCAAATATAAAGATATGTTTCAAACTATGTCCCTGCTATTTTTCTGCATTTGAGCAGGAGTAAAGGCATACTGAAGAGGAGCCTATTGGCAAACTGATGGTGTTGACATTAAAGCTATGTTGGCTACTATCCCCAACTATGTTTTCAGGACAGATTACATAACTGGGGGGCTCCTTGTTAAAAAAATTATTAAGAATTTCAAGATGGTAACAGCAGAGCATTACACCAAGCACAGGGCCCTTCTAAGCACAGGTTCCTGTGTGACTGCATGTGTGACACCCATGAAGCTGGCCCTACCTATTCTTGTCCTGAGGATTAGGAACTCTGGTTCTATAAAAACCAGATGCTAGGAGTAAGAGAGAGGTTTTGAAGAGAAGTAGAGAAGGCAGGGACAACTACCACTTCCACCTGGGATAATTGGAGCATTTGTCACCAATAACAAAAATTAAGCACCTACTGAATAATAACATCCGTTGAATAATCATACTCAGCTCCTGCCCTATAGGGCTTTGTAATTTGATGAAATAACAATATACATTTAAGGACAAATATATTTTAAGCCCCATGAGGACAAGGAAGTATTGGGTTTATTTACCACTGTATGCCAGGATCTAGCATGATGCTTAAAGTGGATGTTCGTTATGTATTAAGTGAAGGAGAGAATTTATCTACAGTGGATGTCCTCTGTCTATGGGCAGGGTATGCAATCAAAGAATGAGAATTCTCAATAATTAGAATCAGAATGTTTATTACCAGGTTAGAAAGCAGTGGGTTCCTTTAACATATTTAGTACTACAATAAATATTTGCTGAATTAAGTTGGATTGAATTGTAGAATCCTTTACCAGCATAAGCTTCTAAAGAAAGAACTCATGAAAGAAAAAAACCAAAATCTATTATCATAAGACTTGGGTTTGAATACCAGTTCTGTCAATCACCATTTGTAAGAATTAATACCATTGGTCACTTTTTCTGGAAGCTTACTCTTAACCTTCCTTACGTGAAGAAATGAAGAATGAGAAAAGTGAGAGAGTACAATGTTGATATATTGTAATTTCTAGGCGGCTTATTTTAACAGAAATAGAGAAATTTTTGTGCTACAGAAAACAAGAAATGGGATAAGGTATTTCTGGCTGTGGTAGTTGGTGAATTCTTCCTGGTATAAGCAGGGAAAAATTAAGAGATATAGAAAATAAATATTTTAGTTACAGAGCTGAGGGAGAGTAGGAAAATAAAGAGAACATAATTATCAAACTCAAATGGTTATATAACATCCAAGAAAGTAACATAAACTAGCTGTGGCTGTAACTGAAAGAGTATAAGCCCTATCTAGAAATGGCAGCCAATTGTCATTAAAGATTCACCATTGCCTCAGATCCATATTTTAATATTAAATCTCCCAATTTTTAAATACTGGAAACTAAGTCAAAATTTGGAAAACACTTTGATGTTGAAAAGAAAAAGTAATTGTGGGCAATATCTGGCCTCTGGGTTTTCAGTTTACCGTTTCTGGCTCAGAAGGAGAGTTGACTTGTACTGGTTGCACTGAGGTGAAGGTAGGGCAGAAGTGTGGCAGAAGCAGTGGAAAGCAGTCAAAATATAAAGAAGCTTAAGCAGCAGACCTGGCTGAATATCAGAGAGCTCACTAGCTTTATTTTTATCTATCATCTATCTATCTATCATCTATCTATCTATCATCTATCTATCTATCTATCTATCTATCTATCTATCTATCTTTAATGTTTATTTATTTTGTGTGAGAGAGATTGAGAGTGTAAGCAGGGGAGGGGCAGCAGAGAGACGGAGAGAGGGACAATCCTAAGCAGGCTCTGTGCTAATGCAGAGTCAGACTCAGGGCTCAAACTCATGAACTGTGAGATCGTGACTTGATCTGAAATCAAGAGCTGGACACTTACCTGACTGAGCCACCCATGCACCTTATCACTAGCTTTATTTGATCAAAGATAATTTTGGAGACATATTCACTCATTTACTTGACAAATATTTAGGAGTTTCTATGATGCTCCAGGCACTGTGCAAAGCAATAGGGATGCACATGAGTGTCTTAGGTTAGGCTTCCAAAACAAAATACATAGACTGGATGGGTCAAATAACACATTTATTTTCTCAACTGCTCTGGAGGCTGGAAGTCTGAGATCAGGATTACATGGATGGGTTTTGGTGAGGGCTCTTTTTCTGGCTTGCAGATGGCTGCCTTGTTGCTGTGTGCTCATACAACCTCTACTTTGTGCACATGCACAAGGCTGGGGAGGAAGAGAGAGAGAGAGAGACAGAGAGACAGAGAGAGAGAGACAGAGAGATGATAGAGTGAGAAAGCTTTCTGGTATCTCTTCTTTAAAGGGTACTAATCCCTTTAAAAGGGCCCCACCCTCATGATCTCATCTAACCCTAATTATCTCCTAAAGGCCAAATACCATCACTTTGGAGGTTGGGGCTTTAACACTGAATCTGAGGAGGGGACACATTCAGTCTATAATGAATAAGTTGTGAACCCTACTCTGAAGGAATGTTTAGTCAAATAGGAAGACTAGATTATATTTGTGTGTGTATGTGTTTGAATCTTTAGTAGAACATCCATAGAAAGCTACCAATAAACATTAAGAATCTAGGTTAAGTAATCTCTGTGTTGTGCTGGGCTATGGGAAGTAGATATCTGAAGAATATTCAGGTAGAGTTGGTTTTTACACCAAATCTCAAAAAGTCTGTGAATTTGAACACAAAGGGATGGGTGAGGTATTGCAGACAGTTGGAACAACATGAACAAAGACATAAATGATAATAGAAAATATTTATAGGAAATATTGGAAATTCTATTTGGTTGAATACAGGATGGCCAGTGGCCAGATCCTGGAGTGATCTTAATTTTGAGATAAAGAGTTTTGGACTTTATTGTATCAGCAGTGGGGGCATTGATTTTGGGGGTGAGGAGTAACATAATAAAAACTGTTGTGAAATAATAAATTTCAATGTAATGCATAGGATGAAATAGAAGATAGGGTGAAGGGGGCCAAGAGATTCTTAGAGTCTAGTAATACTCTTGGTGAGAATAATAAAAGCTTGATCAGTGTAGTGGCAGAGGGAATGGAGAAGGAAAAATTACACAAGATATCTAGGGCACCAGATAGATTCATTAACTGTTCCTTATGAGGGATCAGTGGGAGAGAGAATCAAAGATGATTCTGGGGTTTTAAACTTGGCTGGTTACATGGATGCTGGTGATCCAAACCAAATAGGGAATGCAAGAGCAGAAGCAGGATGCCGGAATTAGGAGAGTTGGGTGGACATGTTAAATTCTATTGTGCAGCTGTTGACTTTGAGGTGCCAGTATGTTTCTAGATTGAGCTTAGAAAGAAATAAGATTTGAGAGCAGAGGAAGGGTCAGATATGTATACTTGGGAGTCATTCATATAGTGACAACATTTATAGTTTTGGAAGGGAATAGAGGTCCTCAAGAGAGACCAGAAAAAGAAAAGAAGATTGATGAAGACATGTCCATACTGAGTGGGGAATTTTGCTATTTTGTGATCAACAGAGAATGAGGACCAGGGAAAGGAGTGGTCAGAGAGATCAGGAAGAATCATGATGGTGCAGTGTTTTGTATGCCTTCACAAAAAAGAGTTTCAAGAAAGAGGGGCAGGTGATCAATGGTATCAAATTCTACCAGGACAGCAAAAAGAATGATTGAGAAGTGGCCATTGGATTTGGCAATTAGGAGATTAGTGATTATCAGCAGAGACTGAATTGTAGTATTTTCCTTAAGTTACAAGAATATCCTGCTTTAACCACCTCCTACTTTGATGGGTATGGACATGTGCATTCACATAACAAACCCAATTCATACACATAACAAGTTCAATATTAATGCACAATGTAGAGAGACTTGCAAATGTTTTTTAATACAATTTTATTCTTATCATAGGCAAGAAGGACACACAGTGCTCTTGAATTGAGTCAAAAGGCTGAATTATGGCATTTAAAACTTTAATAAACAGTTAAAAATTCTTTCAGTTCCATTCCAATTCAAAAGGCCTATACATCTGAAAGAGGGATGCAAACTGCTAGGAAGAAGTTGCCTTAAATGTAGGACCCTCAGTTTGAACAGTCACTCAGTGAGCAGCCTCTTTTCTGTGCACTGTCTGGCAGCCAAACATGTTTATGAGATTTTAAAAAAGGACTGTGAAGGCATAAAGGCTGAGGGCATACAGAGAGGATGTGTACTTGCTCTGTAATGCCATCATGGAGATCTCACTCATGTCCTAGGCTGCACTGCTATGGGATAGGAAAATCCTAACCAATGATAGCTGCAAACACAATTGCTGAGCTTTTCTGAACAAAGCTTTGTGTTCAGGCACCACTGAAAGTGTCCACATAGTCAAAGGCTGCCAACTTCACCCTTCAACTGGGTGAAATCTGTGCCAGGAGAGAGGGGTTGGAGGGCCTTTTATTCACTTGGTAATTATACAGAAATGGGTGTTTCATGCATTTTTAGAAATGGAGAGTGGGGTGAGGAGAGAAAGGCAGGCACTTAGTGCAGTGACAGCTCTGGTCATGTGGCTTGGCCTCATAGGCACCACCGCAGTCTCTTTGGGGGCAGCCTGTCCAGCACTGGCCCAGGCTGGCACCAAGTATGAGAAGAAATGAGAGGGCAATCTGGCATTTTCATATTTGTTTATTTTTACCTCTCAGGCCTGCTGAAAACAACTGGAATCTTCTGAGTTGCTGAAAGCACATAGGCTTCTTTGATGGAGCTCTTGGCCTCTGCCACTCTAAAGCCAAAGAGGCTCATTGATTAAGTTGTCGGGTGACCATGCCCTCTGTAAATTCAGGTCAGACCAGAGGCAATGGTTAATAGCTGGCAGGTAACTGTCCCTAATACAATCTTGCTATAGCCTTCAAAGCTTAACATAAAATAGTATTCCACGGAAATCCAAACTGAAAATTGGGAAATGTTTTGAGCCTGGGCATCTGCCTGTGTTATTTAGCAAAGGAAATTCTGGGAAAGCAAAGATAAAGAAGTAGAAACGAATGATTGAACACAGCTGTAGAGAAGCCATGTAGATAGCCAAGGACAAGGGTCAAAGGTAAACTCAGAACCTTTTTTTCTTTCTTTTTTAAGGATTAGGGGTGAATCAGGTTGGGGAATGGTGGACTGTGAGGACTGGTTTACATCACACTCAGGCTACTGATTGTTACCCTTGGTTATGGTCCCATCAAATGAGCTCACAGTCCAGTTAGGCTTTACTGGATTGCCTTTTATTTCAGGGGAAAGGGATCCTAGGGCAGACTGTTAACTTGTAGGCTCAATAGTTTGGTGTGGCTCTGACTGAGTCCAAGGACCAAGTGAAAGTTTATGAGCAGGTCTGCACCCTTTAGCTCCATAAGTTTATGTTTTTCATTGAAGAATTCCCGTTGAAGAATTCATCAGACTCTGATTTACTCTAAATCAAATCAAGTTTATCACTATTGGGAAAATTTACTGGGCTTGGATTTGGGGAAAATCTAAGAATTTTAGTACCCAAAGCCCTGGAAATCTGGGTTTATCAACAATTAGCAATGTGACCCACACCAGACCAAGGTACTTGGCTTTTCTCAGTGATAAGGAGCTATATTATACTGAGCACTTGCTACCTACTACGCATTGTGCTAAGTGCTCTACTGGCATTACCCAAGTTTTTCTTTATAATATCTCTATGACAAAGGTATTGAGTTATCCTCCAGTTCTCTCTCTTATAGAAGTGGCTAATTGTGTGAACTTGAGACTCAATTTCCTGTCTGTAAAATAAGAGTTTAGACTAGAATGATTAAAAAATACCTTTCAATTCTGATATTTAATGGGTTTCAGGTTTTAGACGATTAGAAACAAATTACTTTCTGGAAGTTGGAAAGAATCAACCAGGAGGAAAAAAGAGTGTGATATCAATAACTTGAAACCATTTTCCAAATTAGATAAAATTTACCCCTTAAAAGCAATTTCTTATACATCTAGTAACTAATAGTTTTAATAGTGGGCTTTGACACTGTATTGAGAAATTAATTTTCTCACAGCTCTGGAGGTGGGAGTCCAAGATCATTGGCAGGTTTGGTTTCTCCTGAGGTCTCTCTCCTTAGCTTATACAGATGGCCACCTTCTCACTGTGTCTCCATATGGTTTTTCCTCTGTGTGTATTCCTAGTATCTCTCACATGTTCAAATTTCATCTTCTTAAGGACACCAGTCAGATAGGATCAGGGCTCACCCTAATGACCCCATTTTAACTTAATCATCCTTTTAAAGACTCTATCTCCAGAGACAGTCACATTTTGAAGAAGTAGTAATAATGTTTCAACATATGAATTTTGAGGGATACAATCCAAACTATAACAGACATTTTGATCATCAAAACAATACCATGTATTAGCAACCCAAAAAGTACTTTTGTGCTTTTTACAGTTGAGAAAATTGAAACTCAGAAATGTTAAGTAACATGTCTAAAGTTATATGGCTAGTAAGCGGCAGAGCTGAGATTGGACCAGGTTTTCAGACCCATTCCTAGTGGTCTTTGCATAAGACCACATTGCTTCTTTAATATTATTTAGGGGGTCTCTCTTACTTAGTAAGATGGCTAAGAATTTCTCCTCCTGAGTATGAAGTGACAAACTTCTGGTTGTTTAGAGGTCACTTGTAGCTTGGACACTAATGAAGTTAAATAGAATCTGCTTCTCATAGATTGGAATCACTGTTAACCCAAAAGCCTTATAAAGTGAGATCAAGAGAGTAATATTTATCCCTATTTTCCCCTGGTATCAATGATACCCTGTGTTTTATATGAGCACAAAAATATTTTGCCCAAGCCATTGAAAGTTGTCTCAATTCTGGCTGCTAAATGTGGCCAGATATATAGTCCAACTCACATCTTGGTTTTTGGACACTCCCGTGAAGGAAAGTAACTCAGGTAAAAATTTACACCCAAAGAAGTGGTAGAAGAAGAAAACAAAATGCTCATTTTGGAGATACAAGATCATTTCCCTCTACAACATAAGTAGATTGCACTACGTTTTAACTTTTGGGGGATTATGGAATCCCTTTAAGAGTATTTTTTCAGAAAAATGCACATACACATTTTACTGATAATTTCTGGAAGTTCATGGACTCCTAAAGCTCATCAATGGATCTTGAATTTGAAATTTGGTGATTATTTTTCTCAGTTTAAAAATAACAAAAATTTGGAGTAAAAGAAAAAACAAACCTATAGTAGTAGAAAGGCAAGAAAACTAGGTTCCAGTTGAAGTTTTGCTAGAATGATTATATTGTATGATACTTAACATTTTGGTTTTCACTTTTTCATTAATAAAAGGAGAAAGAATGATTTCTAAAGTCATGACAATTAAAACTTGCATGAATCTAAGCTAAATATATTTCAAAGTTAAAAGCTTTGAATGCCACGTGGTAATCCTATTCCAACCCCCACTTCTACCATATATCATTCCCTTAGAGAATGCTAGAGACTATTTCTTTCTTTTTCTTAATAAAAGAGAAAGAATCTTGCTAATTCCCATCTAAGGGAAGGTAGATCTAGGAAATTTCAATATTTTTGGCCAGGTTAAATCCTGAGAGGACTGTGGCCTCGGATGCAGATCTATGAAGTTGAAACTGGTGAGACCCCTAATTAGTGAACATTTGAGATCTTTTTCTGAATCACACAAAATCCCTCTTCCCAAATAGCCCAGAAAACAACCCCTGAAGTCTATTAAGCACCAAGGGCTCTCTACTGAGTCTGGGGTAACTTGACTCACCAAATTGATCCCTGCTGCTTCTCTCAAGCTATAAAATACGTCCGTCTATGTCTGAGCCATAGAACCTGCCTCCTACTTAAGTGAAATTTGTCTCTAAATCTCACAAACCTGATCCTATTAGCTCTTCCATAGAAAGTACCATAGACTAAGTGACTTCAGAAATTTCTGACAGTTCTAGAGGCTAGGAAGTCCAAGATCAAGGTGCTGCCATTATTCATTTCTGGTGAGAGTTTTTTACCTGACTTAAAGACAGTTGCATTCTCATTGTATCCTAAGCTTGACTGGCTCTCAAATGGCAAGACAGTAAGACAGAGTGCTTGGGTATCTTTTCTTATAAGGGTACTAATGCCATCATGAAGGACTCACCCTTATGACCTCATCCAAACCTAATCAGCTTCCAAAGTCTCCATCACCAAATATATCTCATTGGGATTATGTCATCAACATATGGATTTTGTGGGGATACAAACATTAAATCTTTATCAATGTTTGCACATGGTTTGAGTTATGGGTTCAACTTCATTCTTTTGGTATGCTGATATCCAGTTGCCATTTCAACCATTTGTTGAAGAGACTCTTCTTTCCCCCATTGAATGGCCTCAGCACTCTTACTATAGTTTGATTTTTTTTTCCGTACTCAAATTCTATTCCATTGATTTATATGCCAGTTAGCTGTATGCTAGTACCACACTGTTTATGGAGCTTTGTAGTTAGTTCTGCAATTGGGAAGTATGAGTCCTCTGACTTTGTTCATCTCTTTCAAGATTTTTTGGCTAGAGTTCCTGGCAATTCCATGTGAATTTTAGGATCAGCTTTTCCATTTTTGAGAATAAAAGCCATTGAGATTTTTACAGGGGTTGTGTTGAATCTGTAAATTGCTTTGGGGAGTATTGGCATCTTAACAATTTTAAGTCTTCCAATTCATGAACATGAAGTGTTTTTCTATTTATGTAAGTTTTAAATTTCTTTCAGCATTGTTTTGTAGTTTTTAGTGTGCAAATCTTGCATCTCTCTAGTTAAATTTATTCTAAATATTTTATTCTTTTTGATGCTATTGTACATGGATTTTTTGTCTTAGTTTCCTTTTTGTTTTTGTTTTTCCAGCTTTACTGTTAATTTCCTTTTTGGGTTGTTCATTATTAGTGCATAGGAACTCCTTTAAAAAGGCTTTGGACATAGATGAAAAGATTTGTAAATGAATATTCATTATACATTAGTTAAAATAAATGTTTAAGGTAAGTAAATATAATGTTAAATGAGTATCTGTTCTAAATTGATTTTCAATTAACCAATCAACTACCCTAAATGATCACATTGGATAAGAGAATTCTAAGTTTTAAAAACTTACATTTTTATAATACATTTTTATATTCCAAAAGTATCACCAATACATTATTTGCAAATGTTATGTTTACTACTATTTCTATGAGTAGACAATGAATACTTAAATGGGCTAAGTAGCATTTACTCTGCTAAGAGCTCACAAGGTAAATGACTGGGGAAGCAGTTTTTACACTGCATTTGTTGCCTTTGATATTCAAAGAAGATACTCTTTGGATATTAACTGTGTGTCCCTCCCTTCCAGGCTTTGAGAAGCAATAAATTTAAAGGGAAGAAGCTCAGGATCTGGGTTCAGGTTCTAACTCTGAACTACCTCTCAGCTAAGTAGGTAATTTCATGATTCTGAATTTTAGTTTTTCTCATCTGGTAAATGGGAAAAACAAAAACTGCTTAATGTAGCTGTGAAAATTAAATGTGGGCAATCTTTTATGAAATTGCCTGGTATATAGGATGCCCTCAATATGAAAGGAGAGATTTTGAAATATTTACTCAGTTATTATATATTATATTATATATTTATTTCACCTATTCATTCTGTCAGGTCCAACTTTGGGGCCAATAGCAACTGTGCAAAATGCCTATGCTATGCATTAAATACATGCTGAACAAATATTGTCTTTTATATGATTAATGAGGGGTCAGTGTTACTGTTTTTGGCCATGAAACCTAGCAAAGTTAATGCTCCAAAAGAGATTAGGGCTTCATTATTACTGCCCTCACAAACTAGAAGTTTGATGGTTTGTTCTTTTTTTTTAAAGTTTATTTATTTATTTTGAGACAGAGAGAGAGAGAGAGAGAGAGAGAGAGAGAGAGAGAGAGAGAGACAGAGGCAGAGGAAGAGAGAGAATATCCCAAGCAGGCTCTACACTGTCAGCACAGAGCCTGATGTTGGGCTCAAACTCATGAACCATGAGATCATGACCCAAGCTGAAATCGAGACAGAAGCTCAACAGACTGAGCCACCCAGGTGCCCCTGATGGTTTGTTCTAATTATGAGGGAGCCCCTCTAGGGTTCTGAGAAATTTTCTTAAAAGCACATGGCTAATTTGGTACATCAAAAGCCTTTCATGCACTTCCCATTTGTGAGTGATTCTAAGTTGGCTTTACCTGAAACTTAATAACTGGTACCCTCTAGTTTATGAAACCCAAACTGGAAGAGGAAGAAAAGAAGGCATCCTTGCTTTATGTCCGTTTCATGGATGCATAACTTTTTGAACTGTTCTGCCAAAGTATGAGATTTTGAGTTTTTCAAATATGAAAATGTCATTGAAGAGATCATGGATGATTGGGCAAATTCCTTCAATAAGATGGCTAGAACATGGTTCAGAGGGTGAATTACATACCATATGGCATGTGATCCTCATTAAATAGAAGAAATCCAGGAGCTTTAACAGATGTTTTGCTGAAGCAGATCTCTTGAATGGAGTCAAAATCCCAAGGTAATGTTAGTCCAGTTTGTTTGATCAGAGGAACTGGGAACTGCTTAAAGAATGCCATGCCTGGATGAAGTGGTGTGAGCCAAGGACATTTGAAAGAAATTAGGTCTTTCTAAGCTTCTTTGTGTTGCTTGGACATATTGAGGGTCCCATTTACAATATGCCTTGGCAGAAGCATCAAGCTGCCATGTAACATAGGTGGAGAAAATTTTCTTTTCTGACAGAGACTTTCTAAAGAAATGTAGTGAATGTAAGGAACTTGAGGGAGTTATCAAAAATTTAAGTGTTTCCTATAATGGATGGTTTTCAGAGTGAAAATATAAATGGTAAGCAACTCTGTTTTCTGCTGTTCTGTCTTAAATATAAAAATGGAGTTGGCATCTCCATGCCTTTCTTTCCCTTCTGAAATTCTTCCCAACATCTGGAGGGCAGCAGCTTGTGAACAAGGTTCTCCTCACTAAACTTTAGTAATTAACTCCATTCCTTTCTCTAAACAAGAAAATGTAGGCCTTATAAATGTTAATGTCATGATTTATTAACAAGTGGTGACAATACCTTGTGCCTCCTAATGAATAAAAGTAGGAGCAGAAATGGAGAAAAAAGGGAACTGTTTGGAGAAGATGAGGATCAGAATCAGTGATGATTTAATTTATATTGAGTGAACTGTCAGCAGTGGCTACAAAAAAATGATTTGGGCTGACTGGTAACAACCCAGTTTAGAACTTATTTTTAATGAAGAACATTTTGGAGGCATATTAATCAGACTAATTTAGGCTATGTTCTGTTAATTAAGAACTTCCAAATGTCTGTGGTTTAAGATACAAAAATTTTGGTTTTTGTTCCCATTATATATCAGTGGGTCAGAGGGGGCTCTGCATTACATAATCGCTCAAGGACCCAGTCTGATAGACACCCTACCACTTTACCTTCTGGTACAAGCTGTGGCACGTCACCTTCTAGGTTGTTACAACAGAAGAGAGAACTGTGGAACTTTTATTGACAAAGGCCTTAACTAAGAAGGGACATGTCATTTCTATTCACAATTCACTGGTCATTTCTAGTCATGTGGCCTCACCTACAAATGAGGGAGTAGAGAAATGTAATTCTGTGTTTCTACAAGGAGAGGAGAAATTGATATAAAGAAACTCCACTGCAGGAAAGAAGGGAATAAGAACAAAAAGAAGGAAAGAAACAAGCATTTATTATAAAAGAATGGACCTTGGAAAGTAAATGTCACACAATCATTCTGGGGATAATATCCAAACCCCTTACCCTGATCTATAGGTCTGTATAAGATCTGGCCCTTGCCCACTTATATTACCTCCTGTTACACCTCTCTGCTCAGAGCTCCAGCCTTTGGATCTTCTTCTGTTCCTCCCATATGTCAACTTTTCCTTACCTCAGGGACCTTGCATCAACTGTTACTTCTGTCTGACACGCTCTTCCCTAAAATATTTACACCCTTGTCATCCAGAACTCTGCTAATATCTACTCAGAAAACTTTATTGATCTTCCAATCTAAATAAGCCACCCTTCCTAGTCATTCCATATCTATGCCTATATAAACAGATAAGCTATTTTATTTTTGTCCCAGCATTTTTCATTACCTGATATTTTCATATTTATTTCTTTTTTATTGTTTGTTCGCCTTCACTAGAATATATTCCAAGAGATTAGGGACCTTGCTTGTGTTGTTCAACACTGTATCTCTTTTACACAGTAGGCATTTAACAAATGTTAAATGAATAAATTCAAAAGAAGCTGAACAGAATCCTTTGGAGGCTAAAGTCACCAATGGTGCTCAGTATTTGTGAAAATAGGCATTTTCAACATGAACCTAAGTCATACCTGGAAATGAGGAACAGAAGACATGGTATCCACAAGACCAAGGAGAAGAAAGAGCCATCCGGCTTCTTTGAATAAGAATGGGGGAGAAATATAGAGGTGAGGGATGGAAGTAATATGAGCTTAGCTAGTCAGATGAGGCAAATCAACTCTGTCCATTAATGGAATGAAACAGATTTCAGAAAGATATCATATACCCTCACATTTTGTGGCTCTAAAAAAAACATAAAACTGTATTAAAAGTAATAACTTGATTCAGTAAAATATATCAAATTGTTAGGAGCTCTGTCAATACAAGTGGCTAATAATGAAATTTTCATTTTAGAGCTGATTGGTCAATGTGAAGGAAGTTCTTGTGTTCAAATTTTAAAGCTCAAACATATAAGCTAGATTTTCTGGTGTGGGGTAGGGAGATCCCAGTTTCATATTTTATGGTTAGGTTTTTAGAAGTGCAGTTTGTAATGAGTTCTGTTGACTTGAATGAGACATATAAGATTACGGGATCTGGTAATAAACACAATGTATCACTTTTGGGAGGTAAATTTCAGATGTCTTTCTTGAAGATCTTCCTGTTACTGGAAAAGCTGACCTATAATGTATGTATAAAAATCCTGACTTTTGGCATTCCTATGAAGTGTTTATAAAATCTCATTCTGCTCCCAGATTTCAGGGAATTAAAAATGTATGTGTTCATCTGTTTGAAAGTCTCTGAAGTTCTGAGCTTCATGCGCACCTTTGACTTTTCCTTCTCTGACCTGACATGCTTATCTTCGCGGATTTCTGAAAGACTTTTTGGATGAGGGTATGAAGGAAGAGATTCTTCACTCTCTATAGTTTTCATTAGTAGAGTGTCATTCTTCTTTATTGTGTTTCCCTATGGCCTTGCACATAGCTTGCTATTGAGTGGTCCAGCTCTAGGATCAGATGCCTCTACTGGCATTTTTCAAGCCATTTCTTATATTCCAATAACATCTTAATAAAACCATTATTTTTTGCACAGGAGCTCCTTTGACCTCTTTTGGGAATCTACTCTAATACTCTGTGGCTCTTGTTCATAGGAACATTCTTTTTCCTAATATCTAGTCTAAACTTTTCCTTCCTTAGCTGAGGCCTGTCTCCCATTTTTTGAAATTACAAGTGATTCCCTTTCCTCACTGAAGACTAAACTTTATACCTAATGGCTAGAATGTCAAACAAACATTAATCTTGTCTCCTGCCTCTTTACAGATGGAGTAATGCCCAAAAGCAATTTAGCTTTAGACAGCAGAAGTATTTGTGTAGTGTTCTTTAACCTCTGATTCATCTCAAATCATTTTGGATTAAGCTTTATTTCTCAAAGATGCCAACAACATAAGTATCTACCTTGAAACTTAATAATCACTCCATACTCCTACATTTCATTTTAAATTATGTCTCTCCCTTACATAAGGTACCTACTGTAAAAAGGATACTTATACATTTGCAAAGAACCATTTATATGCCTCAGCAATACATGTATCATTTGAAATTTTCTCTTCATAGATAGAGCCTACTCTAAGACCACTTAATATGCAAAAAATTCATACTTTCCAAAGGGCTATGTATGGGGCAATTGTTCACATCCAGGCAAACCTCCCCACTTCCCCCACCACTCTAAACACACATACACATGGGCCAGTCACACTGAAATTCCACCTTTGGGAATGTAGCCCTTAGGGATAACTAGTTTAAGATTTTCATGTTGATCCCCTACGAGGAGGAGGACACTGACATTTCTTGATATTCTCTTTATGCTTTTATTTCCAAACTAAAAGGGAAGGGATTTCAATATAAAGAGCTGAAAAGAGAAGAGCTAGTGCCCTGAGGCAGTAGTTAACTTATTTCTTTTAGTGTGAACTAGTTTGATCTATTCTTCACTCTTAAGATATTTCATTTAGATCCTATTTTGAGCGAATGGAATTTTAATGGAGAGGGCATAATGGTGGAAGACATGGGCAAGGGGTAGTGATGATAACCAAAAGAAAATTTTCAAGTGAGTGGGAGGACAGACTAGTGAAAAATGTTTTAATAAGGAGTTGGGGATGTTTAGAAGAGCAGAAGAATTCCATGGAAGAGCATCTTCTCTCTATCCCAAGTTGAATTTTTCTTCTACTACATGCACTAGAAAAATTTGAAAATCTATGTTCAGGTTACTGGTTTGCTTGTCTGTCACCCTCATAGGACTCTTTGAGGACAGGAAACCAGAAGACATGGGAGGATGCAAGTGCTATGGGGAATACAATATGGAATGGGGTAACAGGAACATAGACGCCTGGAGGAATAAAACTATAAATAATTTCATAATAACAGCTGCATAAACTAAAGCCAAATACAATTTAAAATAAATAGTCCATTAGCTAAGAAGATTTCCAATGATTTATGGTAGGCTATCAGAATATGGAGTGTATTGCATGCAATTTTATGCTTATAGAAATGGAAATTAAAGGGGGTTGAGAAACATTGCATCAGATTTTGGGATGCAAACCTTATGGAAGAAAAAAAAAGGAGTAAATGGTCCAGAAAAGACATTAAATTCAAATAGTCTGTTGAAATAAATGGTGATGATGGCAATGACAGAGGTGACAGTCAATATTTACTAATAAGCATTTGTTGTGTGCCAGGGACTGTGTTGAATCCTGTTCGTGAATTTTTTTTTAAATTTAGGTTTATTTATTTTAAAAGAGAGAGAGCAGAGAGAGGAGAGAGAGAATCCCAAACAGCTTCCATGTGGTCAGCACAGAGCCCGATGTGGGGCTCAAACTGATGAACCATTAGATCATGACCTGAGCTGAAATCAAAAGTTGGACGCTAAACCAACTAAGCCACCCAGGTGTCCCCAAATCCTGTTCATAAATTATTATTTAATCCTTACAGAAGTCTTTGAGATAGGTACTATTATTATTCCCACTTTTCAGAAAACAAAAACAAACAAACAGACAAACAAAAAACCCAACAAAACCCTAAGGTTTAGAGAGGTGAAGTAAGCTAGGAAATAATGGAGGCAGAACCTGCCATCTTAACTTGAAGAAAGAACTCAATTCCCCATGTAGGTGAAAATGAACCCATGCAGGTTGGAAAATGCACCACCAGAAGAACTGTTTTTTTTTTTTTTTTTGGCTGTTTTTCTAATTTTTTTTTTAATATTTATTTATTTTTGAGAGAGAGAGAGACAAAATGCAAGCAGGGGAGGGGCAGAGAGAGGGAGACACAGAATCCAAAGCAGGCTCCAGGCTCTGAGCTGTCAGGACAAAGCCCAATGTGGGGCTCAAACCCAGGAACCACAAGATCAAGACCCGAGCCAAAGTCAGACGCTTAACTGACCGTGTCAGCCAGGTGCCCCATTTTGGCTGTTTTTCTAATAGTAATACCATCAATATGCCTCTGTGAAGTCTCTTGTGGACAACATCAAATTTTGTGAAATGGCTGCCTATGGTTACAAATGTATAGATTACAAGTATTTTTTTTTTAAGTTTTATTGATTTTGCAAGACACAGAGACAGTACAAGTGGGGGAGGGGAAGAAAGAGAGGGAGACAGAGAATCCCAAGCAAGCTCCATGCTGTCAGAATTGAGCCTGATGTGGGGCTCGAAACCAGGAACCTGTGAGAACATGACCCGAGCTGAAACCAAGAGTCCCGCGCTCAACCGAGGGAGCCACCCAGGTGCCCTGCAAGAATTGATGTTTTTAATATTTGCTTGCAACAGCAGGCTACCACACTGGGACTTCACCTCATGGTCTTCATTTTATTACAGTGATCTAAGTTAGTGAATTTCATATTCTCAGCTCTTTATATCTGACAGATATAGCCATGTTACCACTTGTCAAAGTCATGGCAGGTAAACACGGACAATTTTGAGGAAAAACTTTAAAATACTGGAGGTAGCAGTATTTTAGTAGTTGTATTTAAGAACTGATTCTCAAACCGTTGTTGCCACAAAAAACATGGGGAAAAAACAGCACAACAGCAGGAATCCTAACATTCCTGGATCAAGTTTCAACTGCCATTAAAAATGGTTTGAAAAAAAAAATGGTTTGGCATTTCCTCATGAATATCTGTCAAAATGTCCTCACATTAGATAGTCTTCCAATATGTTGAATAAAGTTAATGGAGGAGTCATAAAAATAAGAATTTTGTAGTTTGATAAACGAAGTTGTTATATGAAATAATGTTTTATATTTTGTTTACTATTTTGGCCAGGGCTATAATGTTTGTTTAAAATACTTTCTATGGAAAAAAAAATGGTATCTGGTCCTTGAAACTAAAGGGCTAGTACTACATCGTTTCTTAGAAAAGTCAGGTTTGGTTCAAATAATTTTATCTTTGGTATATTTTTCTGTAAAATGGCCTATTGTGAGATTAAGGATAATTTGTACTTAGTATCAGGAATCAAATAGTATTTGACCTACAGTAAGAATGCAATCATGCTTTCTAGAATCATGGCATAGCCTGGGTTCCTCTGAAAGCAGAGCCTGAGGCTAAGGCTTGCATGCAGGTAGTTTATTTATTTATTTGGTTCTGAAGACAAACAGGGAATATGAAACAGGGAAGGAGCGAAAACCAATACAAGGATGCATTATTGATTTGAAAACCACTGTAGGAAAAGTAATGTAGGTGCTTCATCCTGCTGGGAACTTCTGATGAGCCTTTTGAAGTGTCTCTTGTACTGTTGCCTAGAGTAGGAGTTGGCTAATTATGACCTCTGGGGAAAATCTTCCCCAAATCAGCTATTTTTTGTAAATAAAGTTTTATTGGAACACAGCTGCATCATTCATTTATATATTTTCTATGCTTGTATTCAGGTTATGGTGGCAACGTCAAGTAGTTGTGAGACTGTATGGCTTGCAAAGCCTAAATTATTTTCTATCTAGCCATTTACAAAAAAAAAAAAAAAAGAGTTTGCCTACCTTTGCCTTAGAGGATGAAAAGAGGAAGAATTTATCCATTAGCTTTCCTCCCCAGTGGTCAAGGGTCTTTTCAATGGGGTTATTAATTCTCCAGCCTTCTGGGTTGCCCTCATGTAGTAAGCAGATTCCCACACTTTGGCATTAAAGAAAGCCTCAGTGCAAGAAGTGAAAGATCCATTACATGGTCTAAGATAAGTCACTATCATATTAAAGCCAGGACAATTTGGTCAAAGTCTGTATGGAATTGCTATAGGATTGGAGTAAGAAACTGGGTGAGAGAATATGAAGTGTGCACAAAAGTTGCCCAATATTTATTGAAAATGTCATGACATCTTACATTCATTCATTACAAAATATTTATTGAGTACCTATCTATCATATGTCAGACTCTTCTAGATGCTAGGGATATGGTGGAACAAAATTGACACAAATGTCTGCCCTCATAAAGCTTACAATCAGGTGTAGGAGACTGATAATAAATAATCCATAAAATACATGTTGTGTTAAATAGCAATGAGTGTGCAAAGAGCTTCTGATGGAAGAGCAATGACCCTGAGACAGAAGAATGCCTGGTGTATTTCGGAAATAGAGAGGTGGAGCGTGATTGGAACTGGTGGGGAGGCAGATCACATAGGCCATGTTAAATAGAAAGAACTTGGGCTTTTATGAAGAATGAGATGGGAAGCCAGCCATTGGAAGGTTTAAACAGAGATGGACTTTTTTTTTCCTTCTGAAGAATTTTAAAAAATTGATATGTAACTTATACACAGGTAAACTTAAACACAAGTGCACAAATATTAAGTGTGCAACTCAGTAAAATTTTACATATATATTCACCCATGTAACCAACATCTGGATTAAGGCATAGAATATTGCCATCAATTGAGAAGATTCCTTGCTCCTTTCAGTCCATATCCTATCTCCTCAATGAGGTAATCACTCTTCTGTCTTCTAATACCACAGATTAGTTTTCTTTGTCCTTGAATCACATTTACGGGGAATCATACAATATGTACTTTTTATCTGGCTTTTTGTGCTCCATTTTATATTTTGAGATTCATTCATGTTATTGCATGATCAGAAGTTCTCTCTCATTGTGGAGTAATGTTCCATTGTATGAATGAATATACTATTGTTTATCTGTTATCCTACTGATGGGCAAAAGCCCATTATGAATAAAGATGTTATGAACATTCTTGTTTATTTCTTTTGGTGGCTATATGCACTTGTTTATCTTAGGTATACCTAGGAGCAGAAATGCTGAGTCATTGGGTGGGCATTTGTTTAACTTTAGTACAGGCGGCCAAAAAATTTTGCTAAGTGGTTCAACAAATTTACATTCCATTAGCAATATATGAGTGTTCCAGTTGCTAGACATCCTCGCCAACTCTTGATATTGTCAGTCTTTTAATTAATTAATTAATTAATTAATTAATTTTTAAAATATAATTTATTGTTAAGTTGGTTAACATACAGTGTAATAGTGTGCTCTTGGTTTTGGGCATCTATTCCCGTGATTCATCACTTACATACAACACCCAGTGCTCATCCCAACAAGTACCTTCCTTAATGCCCATCACCCATTTTCCTCTCTCCCCCACCCCCCATCCATTCTCAGTTTGTTCTCTGTATTTAAGAGTCTCTTGTGGTTTGCTTCCCTCCCTCTCTGTTTGTAACTATTTTTTTTTCCCTTCCCTTCCCCCATGGTCTTCTGCTAAGTTTCTCAAGTTCCACATATGAGTGAAAACATATGATATCTATCTTTCTCTGACTGACTTATTGCAGCAACATGGATGGAACTGGAGGGTATTAAGCTAAGTGAAATAAGTCTATCAGTCTTTTTAAAAAACACTCCAGCAGGTGTGCAATGGTACCACAAAGTGGTTTTAATTTTCATTTTCCTGATAGGTAATAATATTGAGCATTTTTAAATATGCTTTTTGAGGGATACCTGGTGGCTCAGTCCATTAAGTGTCCAACTTTGGCTCAGGTCATGATTTCCCAGTTTGTGGGTTTGAGCCCCACATCGGGCTCTGTGCTGACAGCTTGGAGCCTGAAGTCTTTGGATTCTGTGTCTCCCTCTCTCTGTCCCTCTTGCATTCATGCTCTGTGTCTTACTCTCTCAAAAGTAAGTAAACATTAAAAAATTCTTAAAAAATATGATTTTTGGCCATCTGGAAATGAAGTAGCTGTTCAAGTTTTGTTCATTAAAATTTTTTTTTTTTTTTTTTTTTTTTTACTTACTAGTTTGTAGTTCTTAATATATTCTACATCCAAGACATTTCTTAGCTACATGTATCCCAAGTGTAGTTTTCTAGTTTGGAGCTTGCCAATTTACTTCCCTAATGATTCATTTCAATGAACAGAAGTTCTTTATTTTAATGAAATCCAATCTATTATTATTATTATTATTATTATTATTATTATTTAAGAGTGTGCATGTGAGCAGGGGAGAGTGACAGAGGGAGAGAATCTTTTTTTTTAAGCTTATTTTTTTTTTATTTTGAGGGAGACAGAGTATGTGAGTGGGGGAGGGGCAGAGAGAGAATCCCAAGCAGGCTCTGTGCTGTCAGTGCAGAGCCCCAGGCAGGGCTTGATCCCACGACTCTGGAATCGTGACCTGAGCTGAAGTCCAGAGTCAGACACTCAACTGACTGAGCCACCAACGTACCTCAAATTTATCATTTTTAAAAATGGTTACTTCTTTTTGTGTCCTGATAAGGAACTCTTTTTCTAGCCCAGAAGCAAATGTCTGTTTTCTTCTAGAAACTTGACTGGTTTAGCTTTTATAGTTCAGTTTATGATCCATCTTGAATTAACTGGTTTGTGGTGGGGGATATACATATTTCCCCCCATTTTGATATCTTATTATTCTAACACTATTTATTAAACATATTATTCTTCCTTCATTGAATTGCAATGGTCCCTTTGCTATACATCAAGTGGTAATGTATATGAGTTAATATCCAGACTCTATTCTGTTCCATTGTTCTGTTTATCTCATCTTTCTCTCGTACCATATTCTTTTAATTTTGTAGATTTAGAAGAAAACTTGAAATGTGATCATGTAAGTTCTTCAACTTCATTTTTTTTCAAAATTGTCTTATTCTTGGTTCTTTGCATGTCCTTAAAATTTTTAGAATCAAGTTGTCCATGTTTTTCAGTATTGTCTTTTAGTGATTATTCTAGAAAATTTAAAATTTATTCCTTATAGCTCATGATCTTTTTGTGATCTCAACATAGGGTATTCAGCAAAACCTCTCCTCTCTGGCTGAGCCAGATATCTACCTTCTCCCAAGCACTGTGACTTTGGAAATCTTTTTCCAACTTTCAGCATCCTAGAAGCTGTTCTCTGATAGGCCTCCTGGAATCTCTCCTTGCACACATGTGGCTCAACACTCAGGTGAAGGTCCCACAGATAATTTCCATGCAGCTGTTGGGGGTTCCTTTTCTGTGATTCCTTTGTTTCTGGTACCCTGACCATGCCCTCCCCCAAATCCTAGCCACTTTAGTGTTTCTGAACTTTCATCTTGGTTTCATCTGCCCACTAAACTGCTGTTCTTTGAAAAGTGTCAGGGAAAAGGTGGAAACCACCTCATATGAGTCCCTTCTCTTAAAGTTTGTAGCACTGTGTTGATCTTTGTACAATTTCTTATGGCAAACTATAATGATAAATATTTTATCCAGTTTTATGGCTACTTATAGCAGCAAGAATAGGTTCAATACCAGCTACTTTGTCATGGCCCAAACAAGAAGTCCTGATTTGGGTTTTGAAGAGATTGCTCTGGCTTCTTTCTGCAGAAAAGACTGGTGGTGGTGGTGCCAGGAAAGAATCAGTGAGATAAGTAAGGTGACTATTGCAGTAATCCAGGTGAAAGATGAGAATGGCTTGTCTAGAGTGTTAGTTAGCAGTGATGTGTTAAGAAGTGGTCAAATTTGGAATATATTTTGAATACAAAGATGGCAAGGATTTTCTGATAAATCTGATGAAGAGTGTCAGAGAAATAATGGGGTCCATGACAGCTCAAAGGATTTTAGCCTGTGGTACTGGAGGAAAAAAGCTTCCATTTACTGAGCTAGGAAGACTGCAGTAGTTGGAAATTTGGGAAAAATACTAGAAGCTTAATTTGGACCTATTATTTGAGATACCATGTAAGAGTCAAATGGAAAGTTGCATATATGGCTCAGTAGTTTAAGAGACAGAGGAGGAACTGGTGACATAAATTTGGGAGTCATAAGCATATATATTGTATTTAGTCATGAGATTAGATACAACCACCAAGGAATCAAGTATAGATATAAAAAGAAGTTCAAAGATTATGTCTTGATGATACACTTATTAAGAACTTAATTAAAGCTTTATAAGTCTAATTTATAGGCAGCCTAATGGGGAATTATGGTAGGAAGAATCCCTCTTTACTGAGAATTCATTAAATTTTATATAAATTTCGGCACTACATGCTAATCAGGTGTTTGAAAAAATTATTCCCTGGTTCTTGGTCTCCATACATGCATGAGAATAAAATTAGAATTTAGTTCTAATATATTTACAAGACTTTTTTTGTGGAAATTTTTTTTGTGAATCAGAAGGATACATGCGTGAAAAAGAATAAAAATCACTTATGTTTACTGATGACAGTGGGGCATATAATATTATGTTAAGACTTAAGAGACTTCATGAATTGCCCTTCAGACCAATTTTTAAAGAGCTGCCATACTAGTCATATGCACAATTTGGTCTTTCTGAATATTAAGACACTTTTTCTTTTGGAAGGGCATATTATGGCTCAGCTCAACTATATATGTATATATATTTAAAGATTTTTTTAAAAAATGTTTTTTATTTATGTTGAGAGAGAAAGTGAGGGAGGGGGCAGAGAAAGAGGGAGAGAGATGGGGAGTCTCTCAGAGCCCAAAGCAGAGCCTGATCCCACCAACTGTGAGATCATGATCTGGGTTAAAATCAAGAGTTGGACGCTTGCTTAACCAACTGAGCCACCCATGTGTCCCATCAGCTCAACTGTATTTTTAAAAACAATATATAAAGTGAGAAAGGCTATTTTAATAATTTGAAAAGTTGAGCTTTAGCCTTTTAATTTAAGAAATCAATCAAGCTCCCTGCATATTTCAGAGTGTAACTTCTTCCATTCTTTCTTCTTTTATCTCTGTCTCTTAAGAGACAATAATCTAAAACTGTAGCCAAAAGCCTGACACAGCCCATAATAAAAATGACTAGATTTTTTTCCTCAAATACATTATCTTATTTTTCTCTAATGATAACAGGATGAATTTCAGATGAAATGCTTTAATTTGGCCCATGAAGCAAAAACTTTTAGTGACCACTCCATGCTCTGTATTAGCACAGCCCAGTTATTAGAGGTGGTCTGGTAGAGGGGACAAGGTGAACACAGCTGAGCCAAGAGCTTGTAGGAAAAATCTGGTGTAATACTGAAGCGTTTTTACTCAAAACTGTAAATCACAGTGAAAAATGCCTATGAGTCAGAATATGAAAACAACACTAAAGATATTAATCAAATAGGAAGTGGTCATCTTAATGGTGAAACAAGGCTAAGATGGATGTGATCACTATGAAAAATTAGGAAGTTTAAAGTTATAGCAACTGTGGTTACATAAAAGAATGTTCATATTCTTTTTTTTTTTAAAGAGTTTTTTTTAAAAATTTTTTTTTTCAACGTTTATTTATTTTTGGGACAGAGAGAGACAGAGCATGAACGGGGGAGGGGCAGAGAGAGAGGGAGACACAGAATCGGAAACAGGCTCCAGGCTCTGAGCCATCAGCCCAGAGCCTGACGCGGGGCTCGAACTCACGGACCACGAGATCGTGACCTGGCTGAAGTCGGACGCTTAACCGACTGTGCCACCCAGGTGCCCCAAGAATGTTCATATTCTTAAAAATACACACTGAGGGGCGCCTGGGTGGCTCAGTCAGTTAGGCGTTCAACTTCAGCTCCGGTCATGATCTCACGGTTTGTGAGTTTGAGCCCCGCGTCGGGCTCTGTGCTGACAGCTCAGAGCCTGGAGCCTGCTTCAGATTCTGCATCTCCCTCTCTCTACCTCTCCCCTGCTCACGCTCTCTCTCTCTCAAGAATAAATAAACATTAAAAAATTTTTTTAAAAATACACACTGAAGTATATAGAGGTAAAGGGGCTTGATGTATGCAGCTTACTTTCAAATGGCTCAAAATATAATATTATATTTTATATATTAAATATTTAAATTAAATATTTAAATTAAATGTATTAAATATTATATATTTATAATTTATATATATATATATATATATATATATATATATATGAGTGTGTGTGTGTGCGCACATACACAGAGAAAAAGGGAGAAAGAAAAAGAGGGAGAAACCTATAATTGATAAAGTAAAGAGGGGCAATATGTTAACAATAGGTGACATTTTTGCAGCTTTTTAAAATGTTTGAAATTATTTCCATATCCAAAGGTTAAAAAATATATACACATACCCATGCACAAACACACAAGTGCACACACACAAAGGGAAATTAATCATGAACATTGCTGCCTAAGCCATATTCACTATCATTCCTCCTCATGCATAACCACCTCAAGAATGTCTTTGGAATCTTTCAAATGACCAAGCTCCTCATGCTTCATCTCAGGCATTGTCACTTCCTGTTCTTTTCTCTAAAGGACACAACTCCTATGACAGAGAAGATGAATCTGGAAGACAGAGGCCACATAACTCAGCTGCTCAATGTGCTAGTTTTCAAAGCTTTGTTGAGGACTAGGCCCTTATGGATTCAAACCTCCAAACTCTCAGCGTCTGGCTGTGGGTTTTCTTTAGCCCAGCCCACGTGGCTAATGGTCTAGAGAATGGAAGCAGCTCTTCTGCCTCCTATATTTAAGTGGCAGCTTTAAATGCCATGTGATGAGACCTATTCTGTGTTTTCTAGCAGGAGAAAATTTGTCAGATATTAAGTTCTAAGGCTCATTTCCTAGTACATGGATGTTGAAATTATATTTGTTTTTTTTTAACATCTTCACATGATTTTGTTTTTTAAAAATTTATTTATTTAAATTCAAGATAGATAACATACAGTGTAGTGTTGGTTTCAGTAGTAAAACCCAGTGATTCATCACTTCCATATAACACCCGGTGCTCATACCACCAAGTGCCCTCCTTACCCATTTATTAGCCATCACCCATTTAGCCCACACCCCTCCCCTCCCCTCCAGAAACCCTGTTCGTTCTTGGTATTTAAGAATCTCTTATAGTTTGCCTCTCTCACTGTTTTTATATTATTTTCCCTTCCCTTCCCTGATGTTCCTCTGGATTGTTTCTTAAATTCCACATATAAGTGAAACCATATATTTGTCTTTCTCTGACTGACTTATTTTGCTTAGCATAATACACTCTAGTTCCATTCATGTTGTTGCAAATAGCATGATTTCATTCTTTTTGATGGCTGAGTAGTATTTTATTGTATCTTCTTTATTCATTCATCAGTCAATGGACATTTGGGCTCTTTCCATAATTTGCCTATTGTTGATAGCACTGCTATAAACATTGGGGTGCATGTGCCCCTTTGAATCAGCATTTTTGTATCCTTTGGATAAATACCTAGTAGTGCAATTGCTAGGTCACAAGGTTATTCTATTTGTAATTTTTTGAGGAACCTCCATACTGTTTTCCAGAGTGCTGCACCAGTTTGCATTCCCACCAACAGTGCAAGTGTTCCCCTTTCTCTGTATCTTTGCCAACATTGTTGTTTCTTGAGTTGTTAATTTTAACCATTCTAACAAGTATAAGGTGGTATCTCATTGTGGT
The DNA here is from genome assembly GCF_018350175.1 of Felis catus. Taxonomy (NCBI): domain Eukaryota; kingdom Metazoa; phylum Chordata; class Mammalia; order Carnivora; family Felidae; genus Felis; species Felis catus. Next base: position 212,806,710 of record NC_058368.1, on the reverse strand, counting down.
TTTGATTTGTACTTCTCTGATGATGAGTGATGTTGAACATCTTTTCATGTGTCTGTTAGGCATCTGGATATCTTCTTTGGAAAGGTATCTATTCATGTGTTTTCCCCATTTCTTCACTGGATTGTTTTTTGGCTATTGAGTTTGATAAATTCTTCATAGATTTTGGATACTAACCCTTTATCAGATGTGTCATTTCCAAACATCTCCAATTCTGTTGGTTGTCTTTTAGTTTTGTTGATTGTTTCCTTCATTGTGCAGAAGCTTTTTATCTTGATGAGGTCCCAATAGTTCATTTTTGCTTTTATTTCCCTTGCCTCCAGAGATGTGTCTGGTAAGAAATTGTTGTGGCCTAGGTCAAAGAGGTTGCTCCCTATTGTCTCCTTTAGTATTTTGATGGCTTCCTATCTCACATTTAGTTCTTTCATCCATTTTGAATTTATTTTTGTGTATGGTGTAAGAAAGTGGTCCAGTTTTATTTTTCTGCATGTCGCTGTCCAGTTTTCCCAACACCATTTGCTGAAGAGACTGTTTTTTTTTTCCCACTGGATATTCCTTCCTGCCCTATTGAAGATTAGTTGGCCATCCATTGTGGGTCAATTTCTGGGTTCTCTATTCTGTTTTATTGATCTATGTGTCTGTTTTTGTGCCAGTACTATACTGTCTTGAAGGTTACAGCTTTGTAATACAGCTTGAAGTCCAGAATTGTGATGTTTCCAGCTTTGGTTTTCTTTTTCAAGATTACTTTGGCTATCCAGGGTCTTTTCTATACAAATTTTAGAATTGTTTATTCTATCTCTGAAGAATGCTGGTGTTATTTTGATAGGAATTGCACTGAATGTATAGATTGCTTTGGATAGTACAGACATTTTAACAATATTTATTCTTCCAATCCATGGGCATGGAATGTCTTTGCATTTCTTTGTGTCTTCTTCAATTTCTTTCTTAAGCTTTCTACAGTTTTCAGCGTACAAATCTTTTACCTCTTTGGTTAGGTTTATTCCTAGGTATCTTATGGTTGGTGCAATTGTAAATGTAAATTCCTTGATTTCTCTTTCTGCTGCTTCCTTATTGGTGTATAGAAATGCAACCGATTTCTGTATGTTGATTTTATTTCCTGTGCCTTTTCTGAATTCATGTATCAGTTCTGGCAGCTTTTTGGTGGAGTCTTTTGGGTTTTTCACGTAGAATATCATGCCATCTATGTAGAGTGGAAGTTTGACTTCTTTGTCAATTTGAGTGCCTTTTTTTTTTCTTTTGGTTGTCTGATTGTTGAGGCTAGGACTTCCAGTACTGTGTTGAACAACAGTGGTGAGAATGGACATTCTTGTCATATTCCTGACCTTAGGGGCAAAGCTCTCAGTTTTTCCCCATCAAGGATATTACCTGTGGGTCTTTCATATATGGCCTTTGTGATGTTGAAGTATGTCTATCTATCCCTAGTTTCTTGAGGGTTTTTATCAAGAAAGCATGCTGCATTTTTGTCAAATGCTTTTTCTGCATCTATTGAGAGGATCATATGGTTCTTATCATCTTTTATTAATGCGGTATATCATATTGATGATTTGAAAATATTGAACCAGCCCTGTAGCCCAGGAATAAATCCCACTTGATTGTGGTGAATAATTCTTTTAATGTACTGTTGGATTCAATTTGCTAGTATTTTGTTAGGATTTTTTGCATCCATGTTCATCAGGGATATTGGCCTGTAATTTTCCTTTTTGTGGTATCTCTGGTTTTGGAATTAAAGTAATGCTGGCTTCATAGCATGAGTTTAAAGCTTTCCTTCCATTTCTATTTTTTGGAATAGTTTGAGAAGAATAGGTATTAACTCTTCCTTAAATATCTGGTAGAATTCCTATGGGAAGCCATCTTGCTTAGGACTCTTGTTTGTTGGGAGATTTTTGATAACTGATTCAACTTCTTTGCTGGTTATGGGCCTGTTCAAATATCCTATTTTTTCCTGTTTCAGTTTTGGTTGTATGTGAGTTTCTAAGAATTTGTCTGTTTTTTCCTTATTGCCCAGTTTGCTGGAATATAATTTTTCATAGTATTCTCTTATAATTGTTTGTATTTCTCTGGTGTTGGTTGTGATCTCTCCTCTTTCATGTGTGATTTTCTCTTTGCATTCTCTCTCCTTTGTTTTTGATAAGTCTGGTTAGGGGTTTATCAGTATTGTTTATTCCTTCAAAGAATCAGCTTTTAGTTTCATTGATCTGTTCTTCTGTTTGTTTGTTTCTATATCTTTTATTTCTGCTCTAGTTGTTATTATTTCCCTTCTGCTGTCTTTAGGCTTTATTTGCTGTTCCTTTTCTACCTCCTTTCAGTGTAAGGTTAGGTTGTATATTTGGGCCATTTCTTGCTTCTTGAGATAGGCCTGAATTGGAATGTACTTTCCTCGTAGGAATGCCTTTGTTGTATCCCAAAGGGTTTGGGCTGTCATGTTTCCATTTTCATTTGCTTCCATGTATTTTTAAATTTCTTCTTTAATTTCCTGGTGACCCCTTCATTCTGTAATAGGGTGTTCTTTAACTTCCATGTTTTTGAGGACTTTCTAAATTTTTTCTTATAGTTGATTTCAAATTCCATAGTGTTGTGATCGGAAAATATTGGTATGATCTCAATCATTTTGTACTTGTTGAGGGCTGATTCATGACCCAGTATGTGATCTTTTCTGGACAGTATTCCATGTGCACTGGAGAAGAATGTGTATTCTGCTGCTTTAGGATAAAATGTTCTGAATATACCTGTTAAGTCCATCTGGTCCAGTGTGCCATTCAAAGCTATTGTTTTCTTGTTGATTTTCTGCCTTGGTTGTCTGCCCATTGTTGTAAGTGAGATATTCCTGACTCCTACTGTTATGGTATTATTATCAATGAGTTTCTTTATGTTTGTTATTCATTGATTAATATATTTTGGTGTCTCAAGTTGGGGGGTATAAATATTTATAATTGTTAGATCTTCTTGATGGGTAGACCCTTAATTATGATATAATTCCCTTCTTCATCTCTTGTTACAGTCTTTATTTCAATTTTCTCTAAGTTTTTTTTTTTTTTTTTTTTTTGAGAGAGTGCACGTGGGTTGGGGAGAGGGGCAGACAGAGAGAGAGAAAGAGAATCTTCAGCAGGTTCCATGTTCAGTGCAGAGCCTGATGCAGGGCTCAATCCCATGACACTGGGATCATGACCTGAGCTGAAATCAAAAGTCAGACGCTCAGCTGACCAAATCATGTAGGCACCCTGACAGTCTTTATTTCAAAATCTAGTTTGATATAAGTATGGCTACTCTGGCTTTTTTTTGACCTCCATTAGCATGATAGATGGTTCTCCATTCCCTCACTTTCAATAATCAGTTGTCTATAGGTCTAAAATGAGTCTCTTGTAGGCAGCATATAGATGGCTCTTGTTTTCTTATCCATTGTGATACCCTATGTCTTTTGTTGGAGCATTTAGTCTATTTACAATTCAGAGTGATTATGGAAAGATATGAATTTAGTGTCTTTGTGTTACCTGTAGAGTTGGTGTTCCTGGTCATGTTCACTGGTATTTTGTAGTCTTTGTTGCTTTGGTCTTTTTTTTTTCCCCCTCACTCAGAGTTCCCCTTAAAATTTCTTGCAGGGCTGGTTTCATGGTCATGAACTCCTTCAGTTTTTGTTTATCTGGGCAACACTTCCATTCTGAATGTCCTTCCATTCTGAATGACAGCCTTCCTGGATAAGAATTCTTGGTGCATATTTTCCCCATTCAGCACATTGACTATTTCCTGCCACTACCTTCCAGCCTGCCGAATTTCAGTGGACAGGTCTGCTACTAACTTTATGTTCTACCCTTGTAAGTTAAGGAAATTTTGTCCCTAGCTACTTTCAGAATTCTCTCTTGATTTTATTTTGCAAGTTTTACTATGATATGTCATGGTGTTGACATATTTTTGTTGATTTTGAGGGGAATTCTCTGTGCCTCTTGGACTTGAATGCCTGTTTCCTTCCCCACATTAGGGAAGTTCTCAGGTATGATTTGTTCAAATAAACCTTCTGCCCCCTTTTCCCAGTCTTCTTCTTCTGAGACTCCTATGATATGGATTTTGTTTTTCTTTCATGGAATCAGTTCTCTAAGTCTCCCCTCATGATCTAATAATTTCCTTTTCCTCTTTTTCTCAGCTCCACTATTTTCCATAATTTTATCATCTATTTCACCTATTCTCTCCTCTGTTTCCTCAATCCTCATTGTTCCTGCATCCAATTTGTTTTGCATCTCAGTTTTAGAATTTTTTTATTTCATCCTGACTAGTTCTTAGGTCTTTGATCTCTGCAGAAAGGGTTTCTCTGGTGTCTTCTATGCCTTTTTAAAGCCCAAATAGTGTGACTTATGACATTACTGCTGTTCTAAAGTCTTGTTCAGATATATTGCTTATATCTGTTTTAGCAAGACCCTGACTGTGATTTCTTCTTGACCTTTCTTTTGGGGAAAATTCCTCTGTCTTGTCATTTTGGCTAAGTTTCTGTCTTTTGTGTGTGTGTGTGTGTTTAATTTTAATTTTTTTATTTAAAAATTTTTTTAGGTTTATTTATTTATTTTGAGAGAGACAGAGACAGCACAAGTGGGGAAGGGGCAGAGATAGGGGGAGAGAGAGAGAGAGAGAGAGAGAGAGAGAGAGAGAGAGAGAGAGAATCCCAAGTAGGCTCCACACTGTCAGTATGAAGCCCAATGTGGGGCTCAAACTCATGAAACCATGAGATCATGACCTGAGCTGAAACCAAGAGCTAGACACTTAAGCAACTGAGCCACCCAAGTGCCTCTGTCTTTTGTGTGTTTTAAAAGCTTGTTATGTTTCCTGCACCTGAGTATGAAGTACTAGCAGTATGAAGTACTGCTATTTTAAAAAGGGGTCATACATTATCCAGGGCCTAGAACTTCAGGAAGTGTTTCTGTTGTATGCTGTGTGCACTCTGCTGTTGTGGTTTGGCTGCTCTTTCCTACTGGTCAGTCCTATGCAGAGCTTCTCCTTGCTTGCAGTGGTGGAGTGTTTCGACCTTTCACTAGGTGTATTTTGATTTGTTTATTGAAGTAACTCTGGAAAAAAAAAAGTGTGTGTGTGGGAAGCTTCATCCCAAAGAAAAAGGAAAGGGAAGAAAAACAATAAAAAAGAAACAGAATAAAAAAAAAGTATAAGGCTGATTCCAAAGAAGGGGAAAAAAGAAGAAAAGAAAACAGAATGAAAAAGAAGAGTAAAAAAGCCTGATCCAAAAAAGAGAGAGAGAGAGTAAAGGAACAAACAAACAAACAAATAAGAAACTATGACTCTGATTCCAAAAGAAAAAAAGAAGAAGAAAGAAAAAACGGAAAAAGAATTGTCGATGTCATTTTGAGGCACTGGATTTTTAGTGTACTTGGTACATGGGGGTTGCTGGCTGTGCTGGTCTTCTGGAGGAGAGGCCTGCTGTGTTGGCTCAGAGTCAGTCTTGCCTCAGTAAGTAATAGTTGCCAGGCATGGGGATGGGGGGTTGTGTGTAAGCAGATCCTGCCTCCACTGGAGTCCCACCATGTTGGTGTCAGGGAGAAAATGGCGCCAATATCTCATCCCAGGATTGGGGATCTCACTCCCCTCCTCACTGTTCAGGCAGCCCTCAAAGAATAGTGAGGGCAGTCAGCACACCCTGCACAACTCTCCTGAGTTCTTTCTTCAGTGCATGGCTGGTATTCAAAACTCAAAGTCTTAAAGGACCTGGCACCATGTGGATCGACTCCCCTCCTCTAGAGCAGAGACTCTCCACCCTGCTGATGAAAGGCCTTTTGCTGGCACCTTCAGGGTCTTTTGTCCTTGGGAAGGCAATAAGCCCTCTTCTAAAAGTACTCCAGGAAGGGGAATGGTCTCTCCCAGTGTGCTCTGGAGATCCCTACACTATCCTATGCACTCTGGGGTCAGCTCCCTCCTCCACAGGAGTGCTCCCCCCAGCTCCACTCCAGAGAAAGTCACACACTTCCAAAGCCTCCGAGTTCGAGCTCCAAATGCTGTTTGCAAAAAAGAACTGGGACACTCGGTATTTCTCATCCCCCAGTCCGTGGTCCAGAGGTTTTCCTCTTGTGCTAATTCAATGTTGTACTTTCTTAACCCCTCTTTTTTCTCTTTTTTTTGTGTCTCCACAGAAAGGGTTCCCTCTCCTCCACAGCACTGCCATTTTTATTTCCCCCAATTCACTTCCATGCACCTTGCACCTTCCAAACTGTCTCCTTCCAACTGTGGAGATCCTTCTGCCAGTCTGCAGATATATTTCCTGTGTGTTCCAAGTGATCTGACTTCAATACAGCTGCATTTGAGGGATGAGGAAAGCCTAGAGTCCCCCTACTTCTCAACCATCTTTACTCCTCTCCTCAAACTATTTTTGTTAATTGACTCCAAATTTGCTTTGAAAGAGGCTGAAGAACTATAAATATATTTACACAAGGTATAATGTCCATTTGGAAATCAAACAGTTGAATGCAATAAAGTAAGCAATACCATTAAGGTAGATCTGGGGATCTTGCTAAAACACAGCTTCTAATTGGTATTCTGAGTGGGGTTTCTGCATTTCCAAACAGCTCCCAGGAGATTCTGGTCTATGGATTGTACTGAGTAGTGAAGTGCTATGAGGACACAGAAGGAGGAAGGGCTCATGGTGGCCTGGAAATCTTCATGAAGAGGAAGGTTCTAGAAGGGCTGTGGAAGGAAAGTAAGCAGAATTTAGGTAGATCAGGAGGGAAGAGAGCATTTCAGGTACAGAGACTGGCTTGAAGACACAAGGATGGGAATGCACTTAACTTGGTAGGCAAGCTCCCAGCATGAGTTTGTGAGTGTTTGTAGTGGAGAGGAGGAAGTAGGTTTAGAATGGAGATTTTGAATATTGGGCTAAAGAACATGGGCTTTAAATTCTAGACAATAGACAAAGAAGGTGTTAGAGAAGAGGAGGATGTGACAAAAGTCTGGACAGGCTACCCCAGACATTTCCACTTTCATGGGACAGAATCATTGTAATCCTCTTTCTATGGGACTTCTATGGGAGTATTTGAAAAACACAAGAAGCTACAGAAAAATCATCAAAGGAGATGTCTTGCCTAAATAGTTCTTGGCTCTAAATTCTTTTTCTCAGAATCTGCCAGATAAATTAATTGTTGGGGCCAGTATTTAAATTGAGTACACTCAGAGTAAATTAGGGAAGTGATTAACATTTAGTTGTGTGATGTGGGGAATAAGCTTAGGAATTCCCTGGGCTTACACCAATGGGTTAACAAGGCTTAAAGAATTAGAAAGCCATAGGATGTTCACACCCAAGTTTGGGTAAACAAGATTAGGTAAATAGGTATAGAGAGGGCAGGGCCAAGGCCTCAGTATAGAGACGGTGGGGCCAAGGCCCCAGTATAGATAAGGTTAAGGCAAAGGCCCCAATATAGAACAAAGGTTTATGAGGTAAACAAGATTAGGTATTTAGGGCAGAAACGCCCCCAATTTAGTACTATAGCAGAAAGCTGCTTTCACAGGAAGGAAGGACCAAATTAGGTAAGCAGGTAAATAGGGCTCTAGACCCCTGCAGGGTGAAGTTGCCCAGAATGGAGCTACTTAGCAAAAGAAAGGTGCCTTGTTGACCCTGAGGTAGCATGCTCTGTCTTTCTTATCCCCTGGACCAGTTTAGGTAAACAGAGGTGGTGCCTCACATCTGCTATAAACAACCTCCACCAGCACCAGGATTTTGTTTTGTATTAACCCAAACCCCTAACCCCACATATCTTCAAAACTCCCTTTCTCTCACATCCATGAGTTAATGTTCACAGTTTCGTTGTCTCTTTGTGCACGTCCATCACCATGTTTGTAAGACTTCTGATCCTAATAAAAACGGAGCAAGTACCCTTAATTGGGGCTCTTGTCTTCTCCCGGACATTAGCCATCTCTCACATTTTTAATCCTGTGTCCCATTTTCTTGCTGGACAAGAAAGAACTCCAGACCCTGAGTCTAAGACAGTGTGAAACTGAATTCATATCAGAGATAGACTGAATATTATAGTTTGAGATGGAAAAGGAAAGCTCCAAGATCCTTTATAACTATAAGATTAATAGGAATTAGTAATGCAGAGTTGCTTATTTAAAAATAATAAAGTCTGTCACTTAGGTATATAAACAAGAATATGATATAAAAGTTTGTAAAGTGTCCTCATAGCTCTTTAACTGCTATTGGAGACTGAGGCTTTCAAGTAAATAACATAGCTATGTAACACAGTACTGACTCCTTAGTTTTAGCTGTGAAAATGGAGGTTTATATGAATATTTTCTGTTTCTCAATTGTCTCCTTAACTTATCTTCTAATGATAAATTAGAGCAAAGGATATTTATATGCAGTCTTCCTGTGAAATGATAGGTCTTCTTTACTGGTTTCCACCAAAGATATGATATTTTTCTTTCTCTCCCCACTTCCCTGGGTGTTTTCCTCCTTTAAGTTTAGCACCCACATGATCCTCTTGGGAACATAGGCAGAGCACAATTATTCATGTGCTACAAAGGTAGATTGCAGAGCACTCTACTTCAGATAGCATTTGTTAAAAGCTGAATTGTGTCTTCTAAAAATTCATATGTTGAATCCTTAAACCCCAGTACCTCAAAATGGGATTACATTTGGAGATTGGGTCTCTCAAAAAATGATTAATTTAAAATGAGGTCGTTAGGGTAGGCCCTAATATAATACGACGGGTGTCCTTATAAGAAAAGGAAATTTGGACATAGTTAGCTATAAATGGGAGATTATTTGAAGACACAGAAAACATATACAAGCCAAGGAAAGAGGCCTGATAAGAAACTTTGGTACCTTAATCTTAGATTTCTAGCCACTATAACAGTGAAAAATTAAATTTTTGCTGTTTAACCACTCAGTCTGTGGTATTTTGTTATGGCAGCTGCAGCAAACTAATATAGCATCATTTTCTCTTCATCCCTCACCTTAATCAATCAACTAAATAAATGTATGAAACATCTTCCATAAATAAGATACTGTGCTTGGCACAGAGGGAGATAGAGAAAAGTACAGGATAAAGAGAAATGTAAGACATATATTTGTTCTTAAGAAGGTGCCATTCCAGGGCGCCTGGGTGGCGCAGTCGGTTAAGCGTCCGACTTCAGCCAGGTCACGATCTCGCGGCCCGTGAGTTCGAGCCCCGCGTCGGGCTCTGGGCTGATGGCTCAGAGCCTGGAGCCTGTTTCTGATTCTGTGTCTCCCTCTCTCTCTGCCCCTCCCCCATTCATGCTCTGTCTCTCTCAGTCCCAAAAATAAATAAACGTTGAAAAAAAAAATTAAAAAAAAAAAAAAAAAGAAGGTGCCATTCCTAGGGGACTTCTAGGGAAGATGGCAGAGTAAAAGGCCCCTGAGCTCACCTTGTCCCATGGATACAACTAGATAACACTCACATCAGTGTTTACAACCCAGAAACAACTAGAAGACTGGCAGAATAAACTCCACAACTAAATACAGAGAAGAGGCAACATCAAAGAGGGTAGGAAAGACAGAGACAAGGTCAGAAACAAAGGGGACTCAATGGACTGTTGTAGGAGGGAGGGACACTGTGAGAACAGAGAAGGGAGAGAAACAAACCCCCACACTGGGGAGCCTGTATGGGGAAGGTGAATCCCCATAACATTTGGTTGGCTCTGAAAACCAATGGGGCTGAATTTTGTGAGTTGTTACAACCAGTGGGACTCAAAACCTAGAATTCTAAAAAATCAGTGGCTCAGCTCTGGGAAAGTCAGTAGGATAGAGGAAACTGAGTCCCTGTCCTTAAGGAGACAACACAACAAATAGCCTGTGGAGATACAACCATAGAAGCAGCAGTCTGAAAGGCAATTGTCACGTCTGGGAGGGAGAGTTATTTACTAATCTCAGTGTGTCCCAGAGGGACAGAAATCCCTGGGGAACTCCTCTAGGCACAAAGGAACTGGCAGGTGTCATCTTCCTGCCCTGCTGCCCAGCATAAACACACAGACACCTGCAGGATTTGCTACCTAACTTGGTAGCACTGTCACTACACACTCCCGTGCTGTGCTTCCACTAATTCACCCTTCCAGAGAGCCTGCCTCAGTCCAGGTGCTGTAAGGTTCCTCTTTCAGAGGAACAGGGACAGGCAAAGCTTGCTAGCACTGCTTCACTTCTACCCCCACCTTCAACTTGTGCTTGGGTGGATCTGTCCTCTCCAATTGTCTCTTGGCCAGAGCCCATACAGGGCAGTGCCACAGGCATGAAAGTGTGCAAGCAACTCCTACAGTGGCCAGCACCACTCCAAAGTGATTCCTGCCCTGGAGAAGGGAAAGATAACCTCATACACAAGTCAGGCAGAGGGCCTAGCAGTGGGCTGGAGGCAGACAACTGGTCTGACTGCAGCCCTTGCCCACCAAATGAAAGCTTCGCAGGGGACAACACAAGGAAAACACTCTGGAGCTTGGTGCTACTGCATCTCTGGCATCTCTTTGCATCTCTGGCAAATGCCTGGTCTGACTCAACTCAAGCCCAAGGTGACCCCAGCCTGGCCCACTAATACCACAAGAACTAAACACTGCCCACATTAGGAAAAGAGAGCCATTGCAGATGACTGGACTGAAGGAAAAGGCAGCCAGCCGTAACAGTAGGGTGTTAGCATCACACATAGGAGATACCCCTGAAGCACCTGGTTCTGGTAAAGAGGGAATACTGCATGCAGGGTACTACAGGACTTCTTCTTTATAAGGCCATTCCTTTCAAGTACAGGAAATTTAGCCTGCCTTTCCTAACACAGAGAAACCGAAACCGAGAATTAGGCAAAATAAGGAGACAGAGGAACATGTCACAAATGAAAGAACAGGACAAAATCACAGTAAGAGAGTTAAATGAAATGGCATTAAGTAATATGCCTGATAGAGAATTTAAGGTAATGGTCATAAAAATACTCACTGGACTTGGGAAAAGAGTGGAAGACATCAGTGAGACCCTTAACAATGAGATAAAAAAGAACCTGTCAGAGATGAAGAACACAATAAATGAAATTAAAAATATACTAGATGTAATAAATAGTTCATAAATAGTATGTCTAGTCATAGATTAGAGGAAACAGAAGAATGAATCAGTGGCCTGGAGGACAGTAATTGGAAGTAATCAAGCTGAGCAGATGAGATGGGAAAAAATATGCAAAGTGACAATAGACTTAAGAACTCAGTGACACCATCAAGTGTAATAATATTCACATTATAGGGATCTCAGAAGGAGATGAAAAAGAAAAGGGAGCAGAAAATTTATTTGAAGAAATAATAGCTGAAAACTTGCTGAATTTGGGGAAGGGAAAGAATCCAGATCCAGGAGGCACAGAGATCCCCTAACAAAATCACACCAATGAGGTCTACACCAAGACACATAGTAATTAAGATGGCCAAAAATTAGTGATAGATATGGGGAGAATTTTTAAATTTTTTTAATGTTTTATTTATTTTTGAGACAGGGAGAGACAGAGCATGAACAGGGGAGGGTCAGAGAGAGGGAGACACAGAATCTGAAGCAGGCTCCAGGCTCTGAGCTGTCAGCACAGAGCCCGATGCGGGGCTCAAACTCACGGACCGCGAGATCATGACCTGAGCTGAAGTCAGCCGCTCAACTGACTGAGCCACCCAGGCGCCCCTAGAGAGAATTTTTAAAGCAGCAAAAGAAAAAAAAGGTAGTTACATACAAGGGAACCCCATAAGGTCATCAGCTGATTTTTCAGCAGAAACTTTGCAGGCCTGAAGAGAGTGGCAAAATAATTCAAGTGCTAAAAGGAAAAAAAAAATCTGCAGCCAAGAATACTCTATCCTGCATAGCTATCATTCAGAATAAAAGGAGAGCTAAAGAGTTTCCCAAACAAAAATTTAAAAATTCACAATTACTAAACTCTTCAAGAAATGTTAAAGGGAACTCTTTGAGTAGAAAGGAAAGACCATATGCAAGAGTAAGGAAAGTAGGAAGCACAAAAGCAATAAAAATGAATATATTTATAAAAATCAGTCAAGGGACTCACAAAACAATAGGATGTAAATTAAGATACCATATATCTACAATGTGGGGAGGAGAGGAGTAAAGAATGGGTTCAAACTTAAGCGACCATCAACCTAACATAGACTGCTATATATAGGTGATGTTATATACAAACCATATGGTAACAACAAATCAAAAACCAGTAATAGATATGCAAAAAATAAAGAGAAAGGAATCCAAGTATTTTACTAATGCAAGTCAGCAAACTGTGAGAGAAGACAGCAAGAGAAGAAAGGAATGGGGAAAAAACTACAAAACAACCATAAAACAAATAACAAAATGGCAATAATTACATACCAATCAATAATTACTTCTGCGGTGCTTGGCTGGCTCAGTCAGTAGAGCATACAGCTCTTGATGTCAGAGTCATGAGTTCAAACTCCATGTTGAATGTAGAGATTACTTAAAACAAAAACAACAACAAAAAAACCCTCAAGGAACTGGGAGGCAAGGACATGTCCTAAAAAATAAATTACTTTGAATGTAAATGGACTAAACACTCCAATCAAAAGACACAGGATGACAGAGTGGATAAAAAAAAAGAGACTGATATATATGCTGCCTACAAGAGACTCATTTCATTTTTTTTTATTATTTTTTTTATATGAAATTTATTGACAAATTGGTTTCCATACAACACCCAATGCTCATCCCAAAAGGTGCCCTCCTCAATACCCATCACCCACCCTCTCCTCCCTCCCACCCCCCATCAATCCTCAGTTTGTTCTCAGTTTTTAACAGTAAGAGACTCATTTCAGACCTAAGGACACATGCAGATTGAAAGTGAAGGGATAGAGAAATATTTATCATGCAAATGAATGTCAAAGGAAAGCCAGAGTAACAATACTTATATTAGACAAAATAGACTTTAAAACTAAGACTGTAACAAGAGACAGAGAAGAACACTATGTAATAATAAAGGGAACAATCCAATATAAAGATATAATAATTGTAAATATTTATGTGCCCAACATGGAAGTACCCAAATACATAAAGCAACTATTAACAAACATAAAGGAAATATTCAATAGTAATACAATAATAGTAGGGGAATTTAACAGCCCACTTACATCGATAGACAGATCATCCAAAAAGAGAATTAATAGGGAAACAGTAGCTTTGAATAACATACTGCACCATTTGGACCTAACAGATATATGTATAACATTCCATCCTAAAACAGCAGAATACACATTCTTTTCAAGTGCACATGGAACATTCTCCAGAATAGATTACATGTTAGGCCACAAAACAAGTCTCAACAAATTAAAAAAGGCTGGTTGAAGTCATACTATTCATCTTTTCTAACCACAATACTATGAAACTAGAAATCAACTATAAGAAAAAAATCAAGAAAGACCATGAATACATAGAGGTTAACATGCTACTAGCCAATGAATGGGTCAACTAAGATCAAAGAGGAAATAAAAAAACATGGAGACAAATGAAAATGAAATCACAGTGATCCAAAATCTTTGGGATGCAGCAAAAGCTGTTCTAGGAGAAAAGTTTAGAGCAATACAGGCCTACCTCAAGAAGCAAGAAAAATCTCGAATAAACAACCTAACCTTACACCTAAAAGAGCTAGAGAAATAAGAACAAACAAAGCAAAACTCCAAACCCATGGAAGGAGGAAAATAATATGAATTAGAGCAGAAATAAATGAAATAAATACTGAAAAATAATAGAACAGGCCAAAGAAATCAGAAGTTATTTCCTTTAAAGATCAATAAAACTGATAAACCTTCTGCCAGATTCATTAAAAAAAAAAAGACTCAAATACAATTAGAAGTGAAAGAGGAGAAATTACAAAAAACACCACAAAAATATAAAGAATTATAAGAGAATGTTATGAAAAATTATAGGCCAACAAATTGGACAACTAGAAGAAATTGATAAATTCTTAGAAATATATAACATTCCAAAACTCAATCAGGAAGAAACAGAAAATTTGAACAGACAAGTTACCAGCAGCAAAATTGAATCAGTAATCAAAAACTCCAAACAAACAAAAGTCCAGGGCCATATGACTTCACAGATGAATTTTACCAAATATTTAAAGAAGAGTTAATACTTACTCTCAAATATTCCAAAAATTAGAAGAGAAAGAAAAGCTTCCACATTCATTCTGAGGCCCACAATACCCTGATACCAAAACCAGATTAAAAAAAAAAAAACATGAAAAAAGAGAACTATAGGCCAATTTCCCTGATGAACATGGATGCAAAAATCCTCAACAAATTATTAGTAAATTGAGTCCAACAATACATTTAAAAAAGTCATTCACCAAGACCAAGTGGGATTTATTCATGGGATACAGGAGTTGTTCAAAATTTGCATATCAATCAACATGATATATCACATCAATAAGAGAAAGGATAAAAACCAGATGATCATTTCATTAGATGCAGAAAAGCATTTGACAAAGTACAACATCCATTCATGATACAAACCCTCAACAAAGTAGGTTTAGAGGGAACATACCTCAACATAATAAAGCCACATATGAAAAACCCACACCTAACATCGTACTCAAAGGTGAAAAATAGAGCTTTTCCTCTAAGATAAGGAAGAAGACAAGGATGTCCACTCTCACCACTGTTATTCCACTTAGTATTGGAACTCCCAACTATAGCAATCAGGCAATAAAAAGAAATAAAAGGCATCCAAATTAATAAGGAAGAAGTAAAACTGACACTATTTGCAGATGACATGATACTATCCCTAAAGACTCCTAAAGACTCCACCAAAAAACAGCTAGAACTGATAAATGCATTTAGTAAGGTCACAGGACACAAAATCAATATACAGAAATCCACTGAATTTGTATATGCTAATAATGAAACAGCACAAAAAGAAATTAGGAAAACAATCCCATTTACAACAGCACCAAAAATTAATAAAATATCTAGGAATGAACTTTTAAACTTGGTTGAAAAATATAAGACGTTGAAAGAAATTGAAGACGTCACAAACAAATGGAAAGATATTCCATGCTTATGGATTGGAAGAACAAATGTTAAAATGTCCATACCTCCAAGGCAATCGACATACTTAAAGCAATCCCTATCAAAATAGCAGCAGCACTTTTCACAGAACTGGAACAAATAATCCTAAGATTGGAATGGAACCACAAAAGACCCTGAATAGACAAAGCGATCTTGAAAAGGAACAAAAACTAGATGTATCAGAATTCTAGATTTCAGGATCTACAAAGCTGGAATAATCAATCAGCAAGGTACTAGCACAAAAATAGACACATAGAGCAACGGAACAGGAAAGAGAGTCCCAAAACGAACCCATGATTATATGGTCAATTAATCTTTGACAAAGGAGACAAGAATATGCAATGGGAAAAAGACAGTCTCTTCAAAAAATAGTGTTGGGAAAACTGAATAGCTACATGCAAAAGAATGACGCTGGACCACTTTCTCACATACACAATAGTAAACTTAAAATGAATTACAGATCTAAATGTGAGACCGGACACCATAAAAATCCTAGAAGAGAGCACAGGTAGTAATTTCTTGGACATCAGCTATAGCAACATTCTTCTAGATATATCTCCTGAGGCAAGAGAAACAAAAGCAAAAATAAACTATTGGGATACATCAAAATAAAATGGCTCTGTACAGCAAAGGAAACAATCAACAAAATTAAAGGGAATCTATTGAATGAGAGAAGATATTTATAAATGACATAGCAGATAAAGGGTTAGTTTCCAAAATATGTAAAGAACTTACACAACTCAACACACACAAAAAAAAAACAAATAATACAATTAAAAAATGGGTGAAAGACAAGAATAGACATTTCTCCAAAGAAGACATCCAGATGGCCAACACACACATGAAAAGATGCTCAACATCTCTCATTATCAGGGAAATGCAAATCGAAACCACAGTGAGATACTACCTCACGTCTGTTATAAAGACAAACATCAAAAACACACAAAAAAACAGGTTTGGTGAAGATGTGGAGAAAAAGGAATGCAAACTGCTGCAGCCTCTGGGGAAGACAGTACAGAGATATATCTAGATATATCTCAAAAAATTAAAAATAGAACTATCCTATGACTCACTAATCAGACTACTGGGTATTTACCCAAAGAAAACAAAAACACTAATTCAGAAGGATATATGTTCCCCTATGTTTACTGCAGCATTATTTACAAACTATGGAGCCAAACTATGGAGGTGGTCTAAGTGTGCATGTATTGATGAATGGATTAAAAAGATTTGGTATATATATATATATATATACACACACACACACACACACACACACACACACACACACACACATATATACAATGGAATTATTCAGCCACAAAAAAGAATAAATCTTGCTATTTACAACAGTATGGATAGAGCTAGGGGGTATAATGCTAACTGAAATAAGTCAGTCAAAGAAAGATGAATACCACATGATTTCACTCATATGTGGAATTTAGGAAACAAATCAAATGAACAAAGAAAAACAGAGATAGACCAAGAAACAGACTCTTAATTATGGAGAACAAACCAATGGTTACCAGAGGGGAGGTAGGTGTGTGTGGGTGTGTGTGGGGGTAGGTGTTGGGGGTTAAAGAGTACCCTTATCATGATAGTTACTGAATAATGTATAGAATTAGTGAATCACTATATTGTACACCTGAAACTAATTTAACACTATATGTTAACCATACTGGAATTAAAATTAAAAACTTAAAAAAATAAATAAAATTTAAAAAAGAAGTGTATAAAAGATGAAGATGTGGTACCCAACATCAGTACTGAAACCTGGGTGTTGTGTATTCAATGCTATTTCATCTTTGTGGTAGTGGCAGTGATAGATAGAAAGACCGGATGAACACCATAATAATCTCCATAGATCACAGTCAACCACAACTTCGTTTTCCTTTGTAGGCTTCTAGTAGTTAGAGGAAACAATGAATCTACAACAGGAACATTTGTTTTGTGAATTACTCATGCTTTCTTTCAGTCACAAAAACAAGTTATATAAAATTGAATTGTTGAGGGGTGCCTGGGTGGCTCAGTCAGTTAAGCATCCAACTTCAGCTCAGGTCATGATCTCATGGTTCATGGGTTTAAGCCATGTGTCCGAATCTGTGCTGAAACCTCAGAGCCTGGATCCTTCTTTGGATTCTGTGTCACCCTCTCTGCCCTTCCCCCACTTGTACTCTGTCTCTCTCTCAAAAATAAATAAACGTAAAAAAAACTGAATTGTTGAGAAAACATTAATGTAAATAAAAGGAAAACATAGGCACCCTAAGACTTTTATAGCCAACAGTAAAATAACAAGATTATTTAAAGTTGAAATGTGTCAGTTTGTGTGGTTCAGTAATTTAGAAGATACTCTTCCCCTGCCATTATCTTTAGAGTTAGAAAATAGGAGACAAAAAGATCATTTTGGAAAAGCCTGTACTAAACTTTAAAGTTAGTTGAAAATATTTGAGAAGTGGGCCTAGGACCATGGCTATGCCTTCAGTGAATTTGGGCAATTTCCTGAGAAAAGGATTAGTCAAACCACAATTAAAATTTAAACTTTTCAGTATAATGTAATGGTTTCATACATTTTGGATGTAAATTCCTTGTAGCTATGGATAATTTGTTGTCGTTTTCCCTAGTAGGATTCATTATGGATTTTAGTACCTAAATTGGATTGAAGAATGAGTACAAATATAATTGTTTCAGCCTAAGAAGAATGACAAGTATTGTGGAATGATATTTTAAAATGTATACTGCAAGTGATCATAACTTTTCTTTATAATAAAGAAAAACAATAACAACATTAGTAATTGTTACAGGATGTAGTACGTATGAATAATGCAGAGTTAGGTTGAATACAATTTAGTGATCTTTGTGTTTTTATAGTATTTGTAAAATTGCTATTTTGTTTCCAGTAACCATGAGTCTAGTTTTTAAACAGCAAATTGCTTCTAATTTTAGTGATGATCAGAGGAAATTAATGAGAAGCATTTGATTTTGTACATCATGCAAACCACATTGGTTTTGATATCTGTTGTATTCTAGGAAATACAATTGTTCAATTACCTAAATTGTACTTTACCATGCTTAAGTGGGCTTAACCAAGGGATGGAGTAGATGAAAAGAGGTGAGGAAGAGGGAAATCCCAAAGGGATATTTTGATTTCTACAATGAAATAGCAGATTACTATGGCTTTACTTTAAAAAAGATAAGACTAAATGATAGCCAAGCAGCATGGGTATCATCTGAGAGCTTTGTAGAAATGCAGTATCTCATATATCACCCCAGACCAAATTAATCAGAATGTGCATTTTAAGAAGATCATATGATTCTTATGCATATTTAAGTCTGAGTAGCTTTTGTTAAGGTACCCCTCCTCTACAGTACTTACAAGTACTTTCTATTTTCGTGGTATTTTGCTAGGTAGAGAATTCTACTCAGTTTAAAGCCTAATAACCCAGTGGTTGCATTTAGGTAAAAGGCTTTAAACTACAAAAACAAAGGGCTTCTATGTAATCTAAAGCATTATTATTTTTTTAAGTTTATTATTTTGAGAGAGAGAGAGAGAGAGAGAGAGAGAGAGCGAGCAGGGGAGGGGCAGAGAGAGAGGGACAGAGATAATACCAAACGGGCTCTGTGCTGTCAGTGCAGAGCCCAAGGCAGGGCTCTTTCTCAGAAACCATGAGATCATGACCTGAGCTGAAATCAAGATTCATATGCTTAACCAATTTAGCCACTCCAACGTCCCTGATCTAAGGCCTTATTGAATAAAAGGGAAAATGTATGCACCAGAACCTGTATTTCCTCTAAAACTGAGCCATAGAAGTGACAATTACTCTACATATAAGTCAGTCAATTTCTTCAGTAATATAGAACAAAGTAATTTACATTTGTTGGATCTTGGTTTTAGCTTATTGTTAGAAATTCTGGGCATAAAAGTCATTATGCATAAGAGCTTCAATGGCTCTTATGGGTGATGTCAGTTTTTACAGACACATGTCTCCTAAGAATGAATACGCTATCTGCTCAGAGCGAGAGGGCATACTTCTGAAATCCTGGCTGCTTTGGGTGAAAGCAATGTTTGTGGTATGATTATGTTTATTCAGATTGCCTGAGGTCACTCTGCTAATTCTTTGTTTTAAACTTATGATAGAAAAGATGAATTTTAAGGAAGATCTTTGAATTATGCATATATGGGCTTGAGAATTAAGTATTTCATTATCATTGCCTGAAGACACTTGAAGAACTGTTGATATGTTGAAAGGGTCTTACAGTCACTAAATGCAAGACAATAGAGGGTGTATTAACTTAAATATTCTAGACAAATATTAGCAGATCAAATTATGTTACTGTGAGCCAGCTGAGAACTTGACATCTATTGATGCAATTTGTGGTTACATTAAATAGTTGGTTTTATTAATTAAGTGGGAACTTCATCCTTCCAAATTCCATCTCCTCTGTAGTGTATATCTTGCAAAGTTGGTACTTCAAATGCCAAGGTGTTAGTCTTAATAGTACAATTTATTTACTATTTGTTTATTAATTAGATGTAGTCATTCTTTTTATTTAAAATATTTTGATAAATCTTTTACTGAAAAATACTCAGGCTGACTTTAGGAGTTTGTATTTATTTACATCAGCTCAAAATTGGATTTTTAAAATTATGTTAAATATAATTTATTGTCAAATTGGTTTCCATACAACACCCAGCGCTCATCCCAACAGGTGCCCTCCTCCATGCCCATCACCCACTTTCCTCTCTCCCCCACCCCCCAACAACCCTCAGTTGTTCTCAGTATCTTAGAGTTTCTTATGGTTTGCCTCCCTCCCTGTCTGTAATTTTTCCCCCCTTCCCCTCCCATATGGTTCTCTGTTAAGTTTCTCAGGATCCACATATGAGTGAAAACATATGATATCTGTCTTTCTCTGCCTGACTTATTTCACTTAGCATAATACCCTCCAGTTCCATCCACATTGCTACAAATGGCCAGATTTCATTCTTTCTCATTGCCAAGTAGTATTCCATTGTGTATATAAACCACGTCTTCTTTATCCATTCTTCAGTTGATGGACATTTAGGTTCTTTCCATAATTTGGCTATTGTTGAAAGTGCTGCTATAAACACTGGGGTACAAGTGCCCCTATGCATCAGCACTCCCGTATCCCTGGGAGTGCTATTGCTGGGTCATAGAGTAGATCTATTTTTAATTTTTTTGAGGAACCTCCACACTGTTTTCCAGAGTGGCTGCACCAGTTTGCATTCCCACCAATAGTGCAAGAGGGTTCCCATTTCTCCACATCCTCTCCAGCATCTATAGTCTCCTGATTTGTTCATTTTAGCCACTCTGACTGGCATGAGGTGGTATCTCACTGTGGTTTTGATTTGTATTTCCCTGATGAGGAGCGACGTTGAGCATCTTTTCATGTGTCTGTTGGCCATCTGGATGTCTTTAGAAAAGTGTCTTAATAGTGCAATTTAAACAATTTTCTCAACTGAAACCTATACTTCTAACTACTAAATGATTGAAAATTATATTTCAACATATATTTTCTGGTTGTAAAGATAATGCATTTCATTATAGAAAAAAATTAGAAATGGTAAGAAAAAATAAACAATTTTCTCAATACTTTGGTTTAATTTCCTTCAAGGAATATCAACTTTCTGCTAAAAATCTTTCTACTTGCCTAATCTCAATGAAATAAATTGGCAGTAGTTTTTGTAAAAAGCAGTATTTTCTAATACAAATACCATCCAGCTAAAGACCACCAGGAATAGGTCTTTAATTGAACAAGTTTGCTTTATTACTTGATACAGTAAGAAAAGATGCACACCATGGAGCCACTGGATGTCTCAGTAAGAAGGCTGTTATGGACTGAATGTTTGTATCCCCCCACCAAATTCGTGTGTGGAAATCCTAACCCCCAACGTGATCATGATTGTATTTGAAGATGAAGTGTTTAGGAGGTAATTAGGGTTAGATAGAAGTCATGTAGGTGGGACCTTCATGATGGGATTAGTGCCCTTATAAGAAGAGACACTAGAAAGCTTGCTGTCTCTCTCCACTATGTAAAGACACAGTAAGAAGGCAGCCATCTACAAGTCAGGAAGAGAGTTCTCAGCAGAAAGTAACCATGCTGACACCCTATTCTTAGACTTCTAGCCTCTAGAACCGTAAATAAATAAATTTCTGTTGTTTAGGCTGTTCACTGCATGGTATTTTGTTATGGTAGCCTAAGCAGAATAATAGGGTGTTGGAAAGAATCTATTATATACGGTATTTTGGCTTTGGTTGAGTGATTTGAGGAGGGAATGTAAAAAGCAGGAGGTTTGCTCTACTTAGGATACTGTCAGAAGGTGGAGATAATTTCATAATTGGTTTTCTCAATAAATGGATAGGTCAGACAAAAAGAGTAGATAAGGCTATAACTGGCAAAGAAGCAGCAATCATTTGAAATAACTAAGGGAGAGAGAGGTTTGGTATTTTGTGGGTGGCACAGTGGCCTTGATTTTGTCTATGTTTAGATTGAATTATAAAGTGACATTGTTTTGTCTCACAGTGTCATGGTCTCAGAGTGACCTTGTCTGATATTGGTATCATGTGAGATTTTTTTTATGTCCAGCAGGGGAATACATGGCCTAGCTGTGAACACAGGGCCAGCTTCTTAACAACAAGCTTATTAGCTGTACATGCCAACAAGTTCCCAGATTCTGATTCCCAGTTTCTTCTTTTTTACTAGGTATAAAGTTGGTTTCTAGATGTTTTAGAAGAATTATATTTTCCAATAATAAAAGATGTAAAAATCCTCAACAAAATATTAGCAAATTGAATCTAACAATAGAGGGAAAAAATCATTCACCTCGATCAAGCAGTATTTATTCCAGGTATGCAAGGGTGGTTCAATACTCTCAAATCACTCAATGTGATACATCACATTAATACAAGCATAAAAACTATATGATCATTTCAATAGATGGTAAAAGCATTTGAAAAAGTACAATATCCATTCATGATAAAAACCCTCAACAAAGTAGGTTTAAAGGAAACATACTTCAATGTAATAAAGACCATCTATAAAAAACCTACAACTACCATCATACTCAATGGTGAATAATTGAAAGCTTTCCCCTAAGATCAAGAACAAGAAAGACAAAGGTGTCCACTCTCACCACTTTTTTCAGCATAATACTGGAAGTCCTAACCATAGCCAAAGGCACCTAATTGGTAAGGAAAAGTAAAACTGTCACTATTTGCAGATGACATGATAATATATGTAAAACACCCAAAAGACTCCACCAAAAAACTACTATTATTGACAAGTGAATTCAATAAGGTCACAGGATACAAAATCAATGTATAGACATATGTTGCACTTTTATACACTAATAATAAAGGAACATAAAGAGAAATTATGAAGGCAGTCCTATTTACGATTATACCAAAAATAACAAAATATCTAGAAATAAACTTAACCGAAGAGGTGAAAGTTCTGTATTCTAAATGTGAAACCTGAAACCATAAATATCCTAGAAGAGAGCCCAGGCAGTAATTTCTCAGATATCAGCTATAGCAACACTTTTCTAGATATGTTTCCTGAGGCAAGGGAAACAAAAGCAAAAATAAACTATTTGGTAGTAAAAAAAAAAAAGCTTCTGTACAGCAGAGGAAACAATCAATAAAACTAAAAGATAACTTTCTGAATGGGAGAAGATATTTTCTTTAAAAAAGTTTTTTTTAATATTTACTTTTGAGAGAGAGAGACAGAGCGTGAGTGGGGGAGGGACAGAAAGAGGGAGACACAGAATCTGAAGCAGGCTCCAGACTCTGATCTGTTAGCACAGAGCCCGATATGGGGCTCAAACTCATGAACAGCAAGATCATGACCTGAGCTGATGTCAGACGCTCAACTGATTGAGCCACCCAAGCACCCCAAGGGAGAAGATATTTTCAAATGACATAGCCAATAAAGGTTTAGTATCCAAAATATATAAAAAACTTATACAACTTAACACACAAACCCCAAAAAATACAATTAAAAAAAGGGCAGAAGACATGAACTGAATTTCTACAAAAAAGACATCCAGATGGCCAACACACACATGAAAAGATTCTCAACATCACTCATCATCAGGGAAATGAAAATCAGGGAGCTCCCAGCTCCATCAGGGAGATGAAAATCAAAGCTACAATGAGGTATCACCTCAAGTCTGTCAGAATAGCTAAAATCAAAACCACAAGAAACAATAGGCGTTGGTGAGGATGTTGAGAAAAAGGAACCCTCATGCACTGTTGGTAGGAATGCAAAGTGGTGCAGCCATTGGGGAAGACAGTATAGAGGTTCCTCAAAAAATTAAAAATAGAACTACCCTATGATCCAGTAATCAGACTACTGGGTATTTACCCAAAGTATACAACAACACTAATTCAAAAGGACATATGCACCCTTTTGTTTATTGCAGCATTATTTACTATAGCTAAACTATGGAAGCAGTCCAAGTGTCCATATATTGATGAATGGATAAAGAAGATGTGGTATACACACACACACACACACACACACACACACACACACACACACACACACAATGGAATTATTCGGCCACCAAAAAAGAATGAAATCTTGTCATTTGCAACAACATGGATAGAGCTAGAGAGTATAATGCTAAGCAAAATAAGTCCGTCAGAGCAGGAGAAATACCATACGATTTCATTCATATGTGGAATTTAAGAAACCAAACGAACAAGCAAAGACAAGACAGAGAGAGAGAGAGAGAGAGAGAGAGAGAGAGAGAGAGAGAGAGAAACTTAGAACAGATTCTTAACTATAGAGAACAAATGGATGGTCACCAGAGGGGAGGTGGGTGGGGGGATGAGTGAAATAGTTGACAGGGATTAAAGAGTATACTTAGCATGGGGCACCCCGGTGGCTCAGTTGGTTAAGTGTCCGACTTTGGCTCAGGTCATGATCTCACAGTTTGTGAGTTCAAGCCCTGCTTTGGGCTCTCTGCTGACAGTTCAGAGCTTGGAGCCTGTTTCAGATTCTGTGTCTCCTTCTCTCTCTCTGCCCCTCCCCAGCTCGTGCTCTGTCTCTCTTTCTTTCTCAAAAAAAATAAACATAAAAAAAAAGAGTATACTTAGCATGATGAGCACTGATAATGTATAGAATTGTTGAATCACTATGTTGTATACCAGAAACTAATAAACACTGTATACGAAAAAAGAAAAAACTTAATAAAATTAAAAAATAAAAAATGGTATATTTGCAAAAAAAGAGAGAAAGACCAGGATATAGATCAACTTCCATTTATAGGAAAAATTAAAATATAGAACCATTAAGCATTCTCTTTAGGCCTGAAATTATACTTCTTCAGACACACTGTCATCATAGGGAAGCATGAAGGTAGACTGGCTAAATTTAAAGCATGCTAAATAATTATATAACAAAGCCAAGTTAAAAAAAAAAAGGTGCCATTCCAGTGAGGGACATAAGTTACACATACATTTTAACATGAATATCTTTTTAAAGCTAATAATATATAGTCATATTTACTTGCTTTATTTATTCATCCACCCTTTCAACAAATATTTAATGAGTACCAATTTAAGTGTCCAGCACTGTTCTAAATGCTAAGGATGTAACCGTGAATAAAAAAAGGGCCTATATTCTGAAGGGATATATATATATATATATATATATATATATATATATATATATATATAAAATATAAAATATATATATAGACATTTTATGTATACTTTATATATACATTATATATATAATTTATATATATACAACTTATCTGGTGTCTTGAGAAAAATATAAAGCAGCTTGGCCTACAGAGGGAGAGAGGGTGAAATAGGTATGATTTGAGGTTGGATGGTCAGCCAGGACCTCTTTAATAATGTGGCATTTGAGCAGAGACTTGTGGATTTATGGGAAAATCAAGAATGTATTATGTTAATTTCTATGTAGGATCAGAGTATCCAAGGAAGAATCCACAGTCTATAGGGAAGCAGACATTTAAACTGAGAATTCCAACATAATTAGATAAGTGTTATAAGCAGGCCATACATAATTAAATGCCAGATATTCACAGCTTGTACTCAATAAAAATTTATTGAATGAATACATAAATAAATGAATATTAGAAACAGTGAATAAAATAGCAGCCCAGAGGAAGGGAGGAAATATTTTTGAGTAGGATGGCAGTTTTCAAATTGAGTTCTGCACACCCTAGGAGTTCCATGAGTCCCCTTCACGGGCAGCTGCGAGGTGATGGGGAGAAGTGAAGATAGATCAAGTGCGCTCTGGGCCCTCTCCCTGTATTTCAACAGATATTTTATCTGCTTTACCTATTGGGTGCCCATGAAAGATTATGTCTGAGTAAAGAGCACTGCAACTTGTAAACATTTGAAAATCTCTGGGCTGGCAAGTCAGTAAATACTTTCTTAGAACATTGAAAGGGGATAGAGTTTGAGTGAAAACTGCCAGAGGAGATTTAACCAAAGCAGAACCTAAAAAGAGCAAGGCTTTAGGAAGGATGGGAGCAGAAAAGAGTTAAACTGCACTTTGTTTACTTGTCTGAAACCTCACAAACCCAACAAGCCCTGACCACAATTTAGGGTTAGAAGAGGCTCGGTGAGCTTAAGGTTACCTTGCTTTCCTGCCATAACCCATTAAGATTTCTATTGGGGTTGCAGAGAATGTAAATTATTGAAGGCCTGTAAACATTCCTTCCATAATTTTCATTTTATTTTATTTTTTTATAGCTAACTGATCTTTTTAATTTTTTTATTTGGAAATTTTATTCTTTTTATTGCAGAATTCTGGTAAAGAAAAGAACACGGAAGCTGATCCTCATTTAAACCTTTGGTCATAAGAGTACGCTGTAAGTCAGTGGCTTACAACCTCAGTGGCCTTTAAATCACCTGGGGAGCTTTGGTACCTACTAATGCGTGCATCCTACCTCCCAGAGGTTCAGGCTTAATTGGTCTAGGGGACAGCTTGGGCATCAGTAGCTTTTTGAACTCCTCAGGTGATTCCAACATGTTGATGCACTCTATCCTATAAAAGTTTTACAGACAAAATAGAAGGCAGGATAATACATCAGAATTACGAAGTAAAAATGGGATCCTATATAATTTTTACACATTCTAAAAATTTTATCACTGTTAAGACATTAATCATTCAGTATTATTAATGGGATAGAAATTCATACTTTTGTAGGGACAGAGAATCTAATTTAATTTAATTCCAGCATAGTTAACATATAGAGTTATATTACTTTCAGGTGTATAATATAGTGATCCAACAGTTCCATACATTACTCAGTGCTCATCAAGACAAGTGCACTCCTGATGCCCTTCACCTATTTTGCCTATACATACATATCACATCTTTTTTTTTCATCTTTTTCCTTTTTTTTATTATATGAAAATTATTGTCAAATTAGTTTCCATACAACACCCAGGGCTCATCCCAAAAGATGCCCTCTTCAATACCCATCACCTACTCTCCCCTCCCTCCCACCCCCCCATCAACCCTCAGTTTGTTCTCAGTTTTTTTTTTCAGTTTATTTATTTATTTATTTATTTTTTATTTATTTAAATTTATTGTACACCTTAAATTTATTCAGTACTGTAGGCCAGTTACATCTCAATAAAACTGAATGGAAAATATTTTTTTATGAAGAACAGTTTTTGTAATTTATAGTCTCATCGTTAATTTTTTTTTGTTTTGTTTTTTGTTTTGTTTTTGTTTTGTTTTTTTATTTTTTTTATATGAAATTTATTGTCAAATTGGTTTCCATACAACACCCAGTGCTCATCCCAAAAGGTGCCCTCCTCAATACCCATCACCCACACTCCCCTCCCTCCCACCCCCCATCAACCCTCAATTTGTTCTCAGTTTTTTAACAGTCTCTTATGCTTTGGCTATCTCCCACTCTAACCTCTTTTTTTTTTTCCTTCCCCTCCCCCATGGGTTCCTGTTAATTTCTCAGGGTCCACATAAGAGTGAAACCATATGGTATCTGTCTTTCTCTGTATGGCTTATTTCACTTAGCATCACACTCTCCAGTTCCATCCACGTTGCTACAAAAGGCCATCTTTCATTTTTTCTCATTGCCACGTAGTACTCCATTGTGTATATAAGCCACAATTTCTTTATCCATTCATCAGTTGATGGACATTTCGGCTCTTTCCATAATTTGGCTATTGTTGAGAGTGCTGCTATGAACATTGAGGTACAAGTGCCCCTATGCATCAGTACTCCTGTATCCCTTGGATAAATTCCTAGGAATGCTATTGCTGGGTCATAGGGTAGGTCTATTTTTAATTTTCTGAGGAGCCTCCACACTGCTTTCCAGAGCGGCTGCACCAATTTGCATTCCCACCAACAGTGCAAGAGGGTTCCCGTTTCTCCACATCCTCTCCAGCATCTATAGTCTCCTGATTTGTTCATTTTGGCCACTGTGACTGGCGTGAGGTGATACCTGAGTGTGGTTTTGATTTGTATTTCCCTGATAAGGAGCGACGCTGAACATCTTTTCATGTGCCTGTTGGCCATCCGGATGTCTTCTTTAGAGAAGTGTCTATTCATGTTTTCTGCCCATTTCTTCACTGGGTTATTTGTTTTTCGGGTGTGGAGTTTGGTGAGCTCTTTATAGATTTTGGATACTAGCCCTTTGTCCGATAGGTCATTTGCAAATATCTTTTCCCATTCCGTTGGTTGCCTTTTAGTTTTGTTGGTTGTTTCCTTTGCTGTGCAGAAGCTTTTTATCTTCATAAGGTCCCAGTAATTCATTTTGCTTTTAATTCCCTTGCCTTTGGGGATGTGTCGAGTAAGAGATTGCTACGGCTGAGGTCAGAGAGGTCTTTTCCTGCTTTCTCCTCTAAGGTTTTGATGGTTTCCTGTCTCACATTCAGGTCCTTTATCCATTTTGAGTTTATTTTTGTGAATGGTGTGAGAAAGTGGTCTAGTTTCAACCTTCTGCATGTTGCTGTCCAGTTCTCCCAGCACCATTTGTTAAAGAGACTGTCTTTTTTCCATTGGATGTTCTTTCCTGCTTTGTCAAAGATGAGTTGGCCATACGTTTGTGGGTCTAGTTCTGGGGTTTCTATTCTATTCCATTGGTCTATGTGTCTGTTTTTGTGCCAATACCATGCTGTCTTGATGATGACAGCTTTGTAGTAGAGGCTAAAGTCTGGGACTGTGATGCCTCCTGCTTTGGTCTTCTTCTTCAAAATTCCTTTGGCTATTCGGGGCCTTTTGTGGTTCCATATGAATTTTAGGATTGCTTGTTCTAGTTTCGAGAAGAATGCTGGTGCAATTTTGATTGGGATTGCATTGAATGTGTAGATAGCTTTTGGTAGTATTGACATTTTGACAATATTTATTCTTCCAATCCATGAGCAGGGAATGTCTTTCCATTTCTTTAAATCTTCTTCAATTACCTTCATAAGCTTTGTATAGTTTTCAGCATACAGATCCTTTACATCTTTGGTTAGATTTATTCCTAGGTATTTTATGCTTCTTGGTGCAATTGTGAATGGGATCAGTTTCTTTATTTGTCTTTCTGTTGCTTCATTGTTAGTGTATAAGAATGCAACTGATTTCTGTACATTGATTTTGTATCCTGCAACTTTGCTGAATTCCTGTATCAGTTCTAGCAGACTTTTGGTGGAGTCTATCAGATTTTCCATGTATAATATCATGTCATCTGCAAAAAGCGAAAGCTTGACTTCATCTTTGCCAATTTTGATGCCTTTGATTTCCTTTTGTTGTCTGATTGCTGATGCTAGAACTTCCAGCACTATGTTAAACAGCAGCGGTGAGAGTGGGCATCCCTGTCGCATTCCTGATCTCAGGGAAAAAGCTCTCAGTTTCTCCCCGTTGAGGATGATGTTAGCTGTGGGCTTTTCATAAATGGCTTTTATGATCTTTAAGTATGTTCCTTCTATCCCGACTTTCTCAAGGGTTTTTATTAAGAAAGGGTGCTGGATTTTGTCAAAGCCCTTTTCTGCATTGATTGACAGGATCATATGGTTCTTCTCTTTTTTTGTGTTAATGTGATGTATCACATTGATTGATTTGCGAATGTTCAACCAGCCCTGCATCCCAGGAATGAATCCCACTTGATCATGGTGGATAATTCTTTTTATATGCCGTTGAATTCGATTTGCTAGTATCTTATTGAGAATTTTTGCATCCATATTCATCAGGGATATTGGCCTGTAGTTCTCTTTTTTTACTGGGTCTCTGTCTGGTTTAGGAATCAAAGTAATACTGGCTTCATAGAATGAGTCTGGAAGTTTTCCTTCCCTTTCTATTTCTTGGAATAGCTTGAGAAGGATAGGTATTATCTCTGCTTTAAACGTCTGGTAGAACTCCCCTGGGAAGCCATCTGGTCCTGGACTCTTATTTGTTGGGAGATTTTTGATAACCGATTCAATTTCTTCGCTGGTTATGGGTCTGTTCAAGCTTTCTATTTCCTCCTGATTGAGTTTTGGCAGAGTGTGGGTGTTCAGGAATTTGTCCATTTCTTCCAGGTTGTCCAATTTGTTGGCATATAATTTTTCATAGTATTCCCTGATAATTGTTTGTATCTCTGAGGGATGGGTTGTAATAATTCCATTTTCATTCATGATTTTAGCTATTTGGGTCATCTCCCTTTTCTTTTTGAGAAGCCTGGCTAGAGGTTTGTCAATTTTGTTTATTTTTTCAAAAAACCAACACTTGGTTTCGTTGATCTGCTCTACAGTTTTTTTAGATTCTATATTGTTTATTTCTGCTCTGATCTTTATTATTTCTCTTCTTCTGCTGGATTTAGGCTGTCTTTGCTGTACTGCTTCTAGTTCCTTTAGGTGTGCTGTTAGATTTTGTATTTGGGATTTTTCTTGTTTCTTGAGATAGGCCTGGATTGCAATGTATTTTCCTCTCAGGACTGCCTTCACTGTGTCCCAAAGCGTTTGGATTGTTGTATTTTCATTTTCGTTTGTTTCCATATATTTTTTAATTTCTCCTCTAATTGCCTGGTTGGCCCACTCATTCTTTAGTAGGGTGTTCTTTAGCCTCCATGCTTTTGGAGGTTTTCCAGACTTTTTTCTCTGGTTGATTCCAAGCTTCATAGCATTGTGGTCTGAAAGTATGCATGGTATAATTTCAATTCTTGTAAACTTATGAAGGGCTGTTTTGTGACCCAGTATATGATCTATCTTGGAGAATGTTCCATGTGCACTCGAGAAGAAAGTATATTCTGTTGCTTTGGGATGCAGAGTTCTAAATAGATCTGTCAAGTCCAACTGATCCAATGTGTCATTCAGGGCCCTTGTTTCTTTATTGACCATGTGTCTAGATGATCTATCCATTTCTGTAAGTGGAGTGTTAAAGTCCCCTGCAATTACCACATTCTTATCAATAAGGTTGCTTATGTTTGTGAGTAATTGTTTTATATATTTGGGGGCTCCCGTATTCGGCGCATAGACATTTATAATTGTTAGCTCTTCCTGATGGATAGACCCTGTAACTATTATATGATGTCCTTCTTCATCTCTTGTTACAGCCTTTAATTTAAAGTCTAGTTTGTCTGATATAAGTATGGCTACTCCAGCTTTCTTTTGGCTTCCAGTAGCATGATAAATAGTTCTCCATCCCCTCACTCTCAATCTAAAGGTGTCCTCAGGTCTAAAATGAGTCTCTTGTAGACAGCAAATAGATGGGTCTTGTTTTTTTATCCATTCTGATACCCTATGTCTTTTGGTTGGCGCATTTAATCCATTTACATTCAGTGTTATTATAGAAAGATACGGGTTGAGAGTCATTGTGATGTCTGTATGTTTTATGCTTGTAGTGATGTCTCTGGGACTTTGTCTCACAGGGTCCCCCTTAGGATCTCTTGTAGGGCTGGTTTAGTGGTGACAAATTCCTTCAGTTTTTGTTTGTTTGGGAAGACCTTTATCTCTCCTTTTATTCTAAATGACAGACTTGCTGGATAAAGGATTCTTGGCTGCATATTTTTTCTGTCTAGCACCCTGAAAATCTCGTGCCAATTCTTTCTGGTCTGCCAAGTTTCAAAAGAGAGATCAGTCACGAGTCTTATAGGTCTCCCTTTATATGTGAGGGCACGTTTACCCCTTGCTGCTTTCAGGATTTTCTCTTTATCCTTGTATTTTGCCAGTTTGCCTATGATATGTTGTACAGAAGATCGATTCAAGTAACGTGTGAAGGGAGTTCTCTGTGCCTCTTGGATTTCAATGCCTTTTTCCTTCCCCAGTTCAGGGAAGTTCTCAGCTATTATTTCTTCAAGTACCCCTTCAGCACCTTTCCCTCTCTCTTCCTCCTCTGGGATACCAATTATGCGTATATTATTTCTTTTTAGTGTATCACTTAGTTCTCTAATTTTCCCCTCATACTCCTGGATTTTTTTTATCTCTCTTTTTCTCAGCTTCCTCTTTTTCCATAACTTTATCTTCTAGTTCACCTATTCTCTCCTCTGCCTCTTCAAGCCGAGCTGTGGTGGTTTCCATTTTGTTATGCATTTCGTTTAAAGCGTTTTTCAGCTCCTCGTGACTGTTCCTTAGTCCCTTGATCTCTGTAGCAAGAGATTCTCTCCTGTCCTGTATACTGTTTTCAAGCCCACCGATGAATTTTATGACTATTATTCTAAATTCACTTTCTGTTATATTATTTAAATCCTTTTTGATCAGCTCATTAGCTGTTGTTATTTCCTGGAGATTCTTCAGAGGGGAATTCTTCCGCTTGGTCATTTTGGATAGTCCCTGGCGTGGTGAGGACCTGCAGGGCACTTCCCCTGTGCTGTGGTGTATAACTGGAGTTGGTGGGCCGGGCCGCAGTCAGACCTGATGTCTGCCCCCAGCCCACCGCTGGGGCCACAGTCAGACTTGTGTGTGCCTTCTCTTCCCCTCTCCTAGGGGCGGGATTCACTGTGGGGTGGCGTGGCCTGTCTGGGCTACTTGCACACTGCCAGGCTTGTGATTCTGGGGATCTGGCTTATTAGCTGGGGTGGGTAGGCAAGGTGCACAGGGGCAGGAGGGGCAGGCTTAGCTCCCTTCTCCTTAGGTGATCCAGTTCAGGAGGGGCCCTGTGGCAGCGGGAGGGAGTCAGATCCGCTGCCGGAGGTTTGGCTCCGCAGAAGCGCAGAGTTGGGTGTTTGCACCGAGCGAGCAAGTTCCCTGGCAGGAACTGGTTCTCTTTGGGATTTTGGCTGGGGGATGGGCGGGGGAAATGGCGCTGGCGAGCGCCTTTGTTCCCCACCAAGCTGAGCTCTGTCGTCCGGGGGATCAGCAGCTCTCCCTCCCTTTGTCCTCCAGCCTTCCCGCTTTCTGAGCAGAGCTGTTAACTTATGACCTCCCAGACACTAAGTCGCGCTTGCTGTCGGAACACAGTCCGTCAGGCCCCTCCGCTTTTGCCAGCCACACTCGGGGGCTCTGCTTGGCCGGCGAGCCACCCCTCCGCCCCGGCTCCCTCCCGCCAGTCCGTGGAGCACGCACCGCCTCACCGCCCTTCCTACCCTCTTCCGTGGGCCTCTCGTCTGCGCTTGGCTCTGGCGACTCCGTTCTGCTAATCCTCTGGCGGTTTTCTGGGTTATTTAGGCAGTTGTAGGTGGAATCTAAGTGATCAGCAGGACGCGCGGTGAGCCCAGCGTCCTCCTACGCCGCCATCTTCCTTCCCCCTCCTCTGTTCTCAGTTTTTAAGAGTCTCTTATGCTTTGGCTCTCTCTCCCACTCTAACCTCTTTTTTTTTTCTTTTTTTTTTTCCTTCTCCTCCCCCATGGGTTTCTGTTAAGTTTCTCAGGATCCACATAAGAGTGAAACCATATGGTATCTGTCTTTCTCTGTATGGCTCATTTCACTTAGCATAACACTCTCCAGTTCCATCCATGTTGCTACAAAGGGCCATCTTTCATTTTTTCTCATTGCCACGTAGTACTCCATTGTGTATATAAACCACAATTTCTTTATCCATTCATCAGTTGATGGACATTTAGGCTCTTTCCACAATTTGGCTATTGTTGAGACTGATGCTGTAAACATTGGGGTACAAGTGCCCCTATGCATCAGCACTCCCGTATCCCTTGGGTAAATTCCTAGCAGTGCTATTGCTGGGTCATAGGGTAGGCCTATTTTTAATTTTTTGAGGAACCTCCACACTGTTTTCCAGAGTGGCTGCAGCAATTTGCATTCCCACCAACAGTGCAAGAGGGTTCCTGTTTCTCCACATCCTCTCCAGCATCTATAGTCTCCTGATTTGTTCATTTTGGCCACTCTGACTGGCGTGAGGTGATACCTGAGTGTGGTTTTGATTTGTATTTCCCTGATGAGGAGCGATGTTGAGCATCTTTTCATGTGCCTGTTGGCCATCTAGATGTCTTCTTTAGAGAAGTGTCTATTCATGTTTTCTGCCCATTTCTTCACTGGGTTATTTGTTTTTTGGGTGTGGAGTTTGGTGAACTCTTTATAGATTTTGGATACTAGCCCTTTGTCCGATATGTCATTTGCAAATACCTTTTCCCATTCTGTTGGTTGCCTTTTAGTTTTGTTGATTGTTTCCTTTGCTGATATCACATCTTCTTTATTCGTTCTTCTATCGATGGATACTTGGGCTGCTTCTGTAGTTTGGCTATTGTAAATAATGCTACAATAAACATAGGGAGGTACATATCCTTTCAAATTCGTGTTTTTGTACTCTTTGGGTAAATACTCAGTAGTCTGATTACTGGGTCATAGGGTAGTTTTATTTTTTAATTTTTTGAGGAACCTCCATACCGTCTTTCCCAGTGGCTGCACCAGTTTGCATTCCTACCGGCAATGTATGAGGGTTCCTCTTCTCCATAGCCTCACAAACACCTGTTCTTTCTTGAGTTTTTAATTTTAGCCAAAACATACACATACATAGATCAATGGAACAGAACAGAAAGCCCAGAATTAAACCCGCTATTATGTGGTCAATTAATCTTGGAGAAAGGAGGCAAGAATACGCAATGGGAAAATGACAGTCTCTTCAACAGTGTTGGGAAAACTGGAGACCTACATGCAAAAGACTGAAACAAGACCACTTTCTTACACCATACACAAAAATAAATTTAAAATGGATTAAGGACTTAAATGTGAGAAACTATAAAAATCCTAGAAGAGAGCAGAGAATATAATTTCTCTGACACTAGTTGTAACATTTTTTAGACATAACTTTTCATCTTAATGGAAAATGGCTTATTTTGCAAAATAGAAAAAAGGGGCCAATCGGGAAGTTGAATGTGGCAGTGTTAGTATGTGAATTCCAAGCAATAACAGTTTACATATCCCTTTAGTTTTACTTTATCAGTGCAATTTTTAGAGTCTGTCAAATATCTTTTTAGTATAGTGTCTGCAAGAAAGAGGTGCCTTAGAATTCTTATCAGATAGTCATTAACAACATATCTTGAGTCACTTGTGCTCATGCGAATGGTTTGCTTTTCAGATATATCAGTATCCAACCATATTTGGATCAAATCCTTTGGTTAAATGTGGACTTCTGAAAGTCAGAACAGAATTATATCTTTTGCCTGCCGATCTTCTCATTAAATAAAAAATAAATTAGGCAGGATGCACATTAAGCAACATTAGTCAGGGACCTCATGGTTCCTGAGAGCACAAAGCCAAGTGGCAGGGGGCAAATATATTATGTCACTATGAACAGAATGATGTCAATTACCCAGGATAGAACCTGAGATATGTATGCTCCCTTATTTAGGATGAATACTGTTTTGTGATCAACTCAAAACCTCTACAGACACAAAAATTTCTCCTATAAAGAAAACACAACCACATACAAAGTACAGCTCGTGTTAGCTTAGCATTGTACTATCCAAGACTAATGAATATATGGCAAAACAAAACAAAACAAAACACTTTTGCTACCAATGAAACATGTACCTTCACTTTCCCTGTGAGTTCTTATCATTCTTACCTGAGTTGGGTGGTAGGACCTTGCATGACATTCATTCATGGGACTGACATTCATTCCCAGTCTATTCTAACCCTATTTTCTCTTTGTCTGCAAAAACTAGGAGCTAACAATAGAGTTCTGGATAGTCATGGAAATGGTGAGTATTTAAGGAAGATGCCCTGTGAAATATAACAGCTCCATGGACATTGCTGGTCAATGATTAGGTTTTACATACTGCAACAGTGTGTTACAGTGGCCTTGAAATACTATGGAGAAAAGCCACAGAGAAAGTCAAGGTGGGCAGGTACTTCTAACTAACCTGGTGTTTTTCCATACAGATTTTAGTTTTAGGATAAATTGTTTTGAGGAAGCAACTCTGGCTAGAGCAATTTCAGGTGGAGGAACATTTACTTACAAAGAGAGTTTCAAAAGCATGATGGCTAGATTAATCCAGTTGAAGTTATTTGTTTTACAGAGAAGGAAATTGGGGGTATAGCAAAGTTAAGTGGCTTACACAAATTGCATAATCTGATAGAGACCAGGGAAGAAGTAGAAACCAATGTCTCCACCACCAATGTTTTGATATGTTTTGCTATAGTTCCCATTTGAAATCTTTTCTCTGTAGCTTTACTGAGGAATCCCCAAATAGAAATATTCAGAAATGCTATTTATTTTATTTATAGGCCATGATGTAATAATACATTTGCTTGATAAACAAGACTAGTGCTCATTTTTCCAGGACCACTTGACAGCCTGAGGTGGTCTCCTTGTAATTTAGATCCACTTCCATATTTGAGTCTTATGTTTTAGAAACACATAGAAAAATAAAAATGCTTATTTGCAAGGCATGTGTCCAAAAGCACCTATGATATAGTCAGAGAATTTCTTATCTTAACGAGGAAAACTTACAAGTGAGAGTCTAGCATGGTCATGCAGCTGTGTCTTTATCATCTAGTGTCTTTGCTCACACAGTACAGGTCTCCAGAGAACTTTATCACCAACTTGCTATGTGACCTTGCCTATCTTTATGCTTTTCTTTCGTCCTGTCCATAAAATTGGGCACCATGTAAAGTAACAGAATGGGGAAGTTTATATAGTTTTTGAGAATGACAGAAAATGACTTATGTGTTTGTGGCTACAATATGCATAATTTAGGATATAAACTATCTAATCCAATCATTTTTAAGACTGCCTTAAAAAACTAGAGTAGCTCTCCCAGCTCTATCCCTGAGTGCTCCATCCATAGGCTACATTCCATTTATAGTTCCAATTCCTTTCTTTTTTTCTACTCTTGCTCACATATTATTACATTCTTGTTAAGGCAATGTATTGCAAAGGAATGGTCTTCCAGGAAGCTTTGTTTTAATAGACCCAATAATAGGCAGTCAAGTGTTCCTCCTCTCTTCAATTTAGCTCTTAAGAGTTCCTCCTATTTTAGGGAGACAAGCTGAATGCTGCCCCACAAAATAAGGCAGAAAGAGCACCAGTGCCACCACCTGGATGAAGGGAGAATGAGGCACCACATAGAAAAGAGAAGTCACTACATGTCCGAGGGTGAGCAAACTGCCTTGCTTGATTCTTTGCCCTTTTCAGTTCCTTGTTGCAATATCTATTTCTATTTGTCTTCACTTTTTTTACCCTTCCTACACATATTTGTTAATGCTTTCTCAGTTTCGCCACCACCCTGGTTTAGGAAGAGCTCCAGGGAATGATGAGGGGCCTACCTTAAATTGGGAGATGAGAGAAACCAGAATAAGATTACTCTTCCTTTGGAGAACTTATCCAACAGGTTTTATGCCTGGATGCAGGTTTATATGTTCTGAATATAGAGGAAATGCCTCCTTGTAAAGGTCTTCTTCATGCTGTCCTAGGTTTAGTTACACTCTATCAAATCATTAGCCCTGAAATCAGGGGGATAGGGTCAGAAATTTTCTTATTCTGTAAAGAAAGACAATATAAAGTTTAGTTCCTGTCTGCCTTGTGACATGTGAGTTATGTAATGATACGAAGTTCTATTCTGTCTGATATGGTTTTATAGACTACTCTAACCAGAGATTTAGGATGACTGACTATAGATGCTCCTTAGAGTAAGAAATAGGCAGAGAGACAAAAGCCTTCCCAAGTGGACCGTCTTGATTTCCTTATTTTCTCTAGATAGTTTCTAGTTCTACTATAGAACTAGGAGTCATGTGCTGTTCTCAGCACCAATTTAGAAGCAAAATAGAAGAACCAACTCAATTTTCTAAATCAAGGTTAGTTTTTATTTTAGTAGTTTAGATAATCATTACTGATGCAAAATATTCACTTTTAGTAATCCATTTTAGGTATCCATGGCTCCCAAGGGTGTGCTGGAGATGACTCAGAGGCTATAGGTTCTGGTAGAGAGAGGATGGGGCAGATTGGAGGGGAGGTCTTACTGATCAATCAGAGGAGCTTTACTTCCATCTGCTTTCTACATCAATATTCTGGGATACATTTATTTTTAAAGAAAAATTTTCTAAAGATTTAAAAAGATTAAGTATAATGTCCATCAACTGATGAATGGATAAAGAAATTGTGGTTTATATACACAATGGAGTACTACGTGGCAATGAGAAAAAACGAAATATGGCCTTTTGTAGCAACGTGGATGGAACTGGAGAGTGTGATGCTAAGTGAAATAAGCCATACAGAGAAAGACAGATACCATATGGTTTCACTCTTATGTGGATCCTGAGAAACTTAACAGGAACCCATGGGGGAGGGGAAGGAAAAAAAAAAAAAGAGGTTAGAGTGGGAGAGAGCCAAAGCATAAGAGACTGTTAAAAACTGAGAACAAACTGAGGGTTGATGGGGGGTGGGAGGGAGGGGAGGGTGGGTGATGGGTATTGAGGAGGGCACCTTTTGGGATGAGCACTGGGTGTTGTATGGAAACCAATTTGTGAATAAATTTCATATATATATAAATTAAAAAAAAATAAAAAGATTAAGTATAGATAATTATGCCTGTTAGAATCAGTCCTAAGAATGACTGAGATATCCACCAAAAGTTGTGTGATTGATTTAATGCTTCAGCTTTGATAAACAGTGGTGATCCATTTTCAGCGTTGGACAACGTACATGAGTCCTGTATTCCTTAAATATTTTCAGTGGTTTGTTGGGACAGATCTTTTGTTTTCCTTTTTGTATTTGTTCAGGTATTTTGTTTTAAATTCCCGATTGGATTAAGGGTTAACTTCTGTTAGACCTAAGGTATTTAAAGGAATTTAGTTGTCTTTTCTGGAGAAATTATAGTAAAACCTGAAATTCAGTGGTCTTTTTAATCCCCATAGTTCAAAGCTTAAAATAAAAATAATGAATAAATGAGTTCTGAATATTTTGATTTTGATTTGGACTTTGTCTTCTCAACCCTTACAACACCTACTACAAGGTTGGGTACATAGTAGATGTTCAACAAATACTACTGGGTTGAGTTGAATTTTTTAGATTCTAAAATTAACAAGTGCTGAACTCAAGATTTCAGAAGTAGTACTACATAAACTAACAATGTCTACCTTCATAAATCTTTTTAGAGCATTTCTGATAATGGGATGGAGATGGCAGAGTTAGTTATGAGGGTATCTATTCCTCCCTCCCTTCCTTCCATGTTTCCTCCCTCCTTCCTTCCCTCTTTCCCAACCTCTCCCTCCTTCCTTCCTTCCTTCCTTCCTTCCTTCCTTCCTTCCTTCCTTCCTTCCTTCCTTCCTTCCCTCCTTCTCCCTCTCCCTCTCTCTCTCTTTTTCTCTGTTACTCCATCATGACCAGAAAACTAATGAATTTTTGGAGAAGAAAGCCAGGAAGTTAAGACTTATTTTACCATTACTGAAGCTGTATCTGTCAGTGTATTATTGTCAGAAGAGATAAACAGATCATAAGAGACCCAGGTAAAGAGATTTAACTTATGCAAAAGGTAGTATTGCAAAGCACTGAGGAAAGCACAATCTTCACTACTGGTGTTGAGACTGAATGTTCATATGGAAAAGAAGAAATCTGATCTTGTACCATACCATATACAAAAACGAAACCAGGTGATAAGCAAAACAATAAAGATTATAGAAATTAATTCCAGCAAACATTTTCAGAGTAGGAAGAGATTTCTTAAATAGTATGCAAAAAATAATAACCCTAAAGGGAAAACTGCTCATGGGAAATCTCATATATAACGAGTGAGAGTGCAAACTGATACAACCAATTTGGAAAATTAATCACTATCTACTAAAATTGAGGATGCAGACACATTATGATCCTAGAAGCAGAACTGATAGGTCATAATGTATTGTGTCTTCAACAGAAATGGATATATAGGATGCATGAAAAAAAACCCAGCCATTATTCATAATAGCCTTAATTTAGAATTAATAATGTTTTATTTCTTGATCTGGTTGGTGGTTACACACATCTCTATTTTATCTTATTTATTTTTATTTTTTTATTTTTTTTTGATATATGAAATTTATTGTCAAATTGGTTTCCATACAACACCCAGTGCTCATCCCAAAAGGTGCCCTCCTCAATACCCATCACCCACCCTCTCCTCCCTCCCACCCCCCATCAACCCTCAGTTTGTTCTCAGTTTTTAACAGTCTCTTATGCTTTGGCTCTCTCCCACTCTAACCTCTTTTTTTTTTTTTTTGTTTTCCTTCCCCTCCTGAAGATAGAAAGCTTCTGCACAGCAAAGGAAACAACCAACAAAACTAAAAGGCAACCAACGGAATGGGAAAAGATATTTGCAAATGACATATCGGACAAAGGGCTAGTATCCAAAATCTATAAAGAGCTCACCAAACTTCACACCTGAAAAACAAATAACACATCTCTATTTTATAATAACCCATTATGCTACACCTTCATGCTTTATGCATATTTATGCACCCATATTATTTCTCACGAGGTCAAGAAATAAAACAAATCACTAAAAAATGTTAATTCTCTGGGATTGCATTGAATGTGTAGATAGCTTTGGGTAGTATTGACATTTTGACAATATTTATTCTTCCAATCCATGAGCACGGAATGTTTTTCCATTTCTTTATATCTTCTTCAATTTCCTTTATAAGCTTTCTATAGTTTTCAGCATACAGAGCTTTTACATCTTTGGTTAGATTTATTCCTAGGTATTTTATGCTTCTTGGTGCAATTGTGAATAGGATCAGTTTCTTTGTCTTTCTGTTGCTTCATTATTACTGTATAAGAATGCAACTGATTTCTGTAGATTGATTTTGTATCCTGCAACTTTGCTAAATTCATGTATCAGTTCTAGCAGACTTCTGGTGGAGTCTATCGGATTTTCCATGTATAATATCATGTCATCTGAAAAAGTGAAAGCTTAACTTCATCTTTGCCAATTTTGATGCCTTTGATTTCCTTTTGTTGTCTGATTGCTGATGCTAGAACTTCCAACACTATGTTAAACAACAGCGGTGAGAGTGGACATCCCTGTCTTGTTCCTGATCTCAGGGAAAAAGCTCTCAGTTTTTCCTCATTGAGGATGATGTTAGCTATGGGCTTTTCATAAATGGCTTTTAGCCTCTACTACAAAGCTGTAATCATCAAGACAACATGGTATTGGCACAAAAACAGACACATAGACCAATGGAATAGAATAGAAACCCCAGAACTAGACCCACAAACGTATGGCCAACTAATCTTTGACAAAGCAGGAAAGAATATCCAATGGAAAAAAGACAGTCTCTTTAACAAATGGTGCTGGGAGAACTGGACAGCAACATGCAGAAGATTGAAACTAGACCACTTTCTTACACCATTCACAAAAAATAAACTCAAAATGGATAAAGGACCTGAATGTGAGACAGGAAACCATTAAAACCCTAGAGGAGAAAGCAGGAAAAGACCTCTCTGACCTCAGCCGTAGCAATTTCTTACTTGACACATCCCCAAAGGCAAAGGAATTAAAAGTAAAAATGAACTACTGGGACCTTATGAAGATAAAAAGCTTCTGCACAGCAAAGGAAACAACAACAAAACTAAAAGGCAACCAACAGAATGGGAAAAGGTATTTGCAAATGACATATCGGACAAAGGGCTAGTATCCAAAATCTATAAAGAGTTCACCAAACTCCACACCCAAAAAACAAATAACCCAGTGAAGAAATGGGCAGAAAACATGAATAGACACTTCTCTAAAGAAGACATCTAGATGGCCAACAGGCACATGAAAAGATGTTCAGCGTCGCTCCTCATCAGGGAAATACAAATCAAAACCGCACTCAGATATCACCTCACGCCAGTCAGAGTGGCCAAAATGAACAAATCAGGAGACTATAGATGCTGGAGAGGATGTGGAGAAACAGGAACCCTCTTGCACTGTTGGTGGGAATGCAAATTGCTGCAGCCACTCTGGAAAACAGTGTGGAGGTTCCTCAAAAAATTAAAAATAGACCTACCCTATGACCCAGCAATAGCACTGCTAGGAATTTACCCAAGGGATACGGGAGTGCTGATGCATAGGGGCACTTGTACCTCAATGTTCATAGCAGCACTCTCAACAATAGCCAAATTGTGGAAAGAGCCTAAATGTCCATCAACTGATGAATGGATAAAGAAATTGTGGTTTATATACACAATGGAGTACTACGTGGCAATGAGAAAGAATGAAAGATGGCCCTTTGTAGCAACGTGGATGGAACTGGAGAGTGTGATGCTAAGTGAAATGAGCCATACAGAGAAAGACAGATACCATATGGTTTCACTCTTATGTGGATCCTGAGAAACTTAACAGAAACCCATGGGGGAGGGGAAGGGAAAAAAAAAAGAGGTTAGAGTGGAAGAGAACCAAAGCATAAGAGACTCTTAAAAACTGAGAACAAACTGAGGATTGATGGGGGGTGGGAGGGAGGGGAGTGTGGGTGATGGGTATTGAGGAGGGCACCTTTTGGGATGAGCACTGGGTGTTGTATGGAAACCAATTTGACAATCAACTTCATATTGAAAAAAAATATTAATTGTCCCAGCATCCAGTTTATACTGGTCTTATATAAGCACAAAGATAAATACTTTGTCAAATGTTTTGCTTAAGTCGAGATACATAACATATATACATAGTATCCTGATCTCCTTAGTAATTTTGTCAAAAATGGAAATATTTCGGGGCGCCTGGGTGGCGCAGTCAGTTAAGCCTCCGACTTCAGCCAGGTCATGATCTCGCGGTCCGTGAGTTCGAGCCCCGCATCGGGCTCTGGGCTGATGGCTCAGAGCCTGGAGCCTGTTTCCGATTCTGTGTCTCCCTCTCTCTCTGCCCCTTGCCCGTTCATGCTCTGTCTCTCTCCCAAAAATAAATAAACGTTGAAAAAAAAAATTAAAAAAAAAATGGAAATATTTCTTCAACATGTGTTGCTCTTAATGAACCACAGAATAGAACCACATGAGGCAGTATATTGTCACATAAAGAACATAAAAATGGAAGTCAAAATGCTGATACATCAGTTTGGTTAGCTGGAACGCCTTGGAAAATCAGTTGGTTACCTTCCTCTTTTCTGAAAAGAGATCTTGAAATAGATGATCACTCAGGTCTTCTCTGGCTCTAAATGTTTTAAGGTTTAGTAACTGCATGAATAAAGAATCTCTAAAGTATCTTGAATTCCTGTTCTAAAAGGCTTCCATGATATTGAATCAATAACCAATTGGCATAATACAAAGGCACATCAAAAGTCATGCATTCCAAATTATATTTAGTAATAACTAGTTAAAAAACTAGAAAATTTGTGGCTAGAACCTGTAAAATCTTTAAGCAAAATTTGTTGAGCAGTGTCAATGTATATACAGTTCATGCTGGTGTTAAAAGGTGGCTTACAAATTCAGAGCAGGAGAGAACTAGCCTAAAAATTATTCTACTTTTGCTTGAGGGTCCTCAGCACAGTCCATGCTATTTCCAGAAGGCAAGGTCTAGCCACCTACCTCTCAAGTCTTGATTCCTGGAAATATTATCTAAAGGCCTTAATTCATTCATTCAATCTGCAAGTGTCTATTCAATTTCTATTATATGCTGGCACTGTGGATAATTCAAAGATGGAGGAAATATTATTCTTGCCCTCAAGTTACTCATAATCTGCTTATTATTTTGAACAAATGTTATCCAACTTTTATTAACATGAAACTTGAAAAAAAAGCTCTTGACAGACATTGATTTATTAATTGATGTAACAGGAAGATAATTATCAGCAGAAAGTTGATAGAATTATTTGACAAATTAAAAAATAAAGTAGTAATAATTATCAAGCATATCCTGTATTAGAAAGTGGTTCAAATAATGTCAGAAAATGCTTATGCTATAATGTTATGTTTAAAAGGGTGAAGAAAACTTGAGTATGCAGCATGATCTCAACTATGGAACACAACAAAAGAAAAGCACATTTAAACGTGAGTAGTGGTTATCTCACATTAAATTTATTTACACCAAGGGACATATTTCCTTTATAATCAGAAAAATATATGCATTTATTTAAAAAAATGAGTAGTGTAAACGTTTCAAAAAATAGAGTAAAAACCCTAAATCTGTACTAGTTTACTTGGAATTAATCCTACTGAATTAGAACAG
Organism: Felis catus; assembly: GCF_018350175.1. Classification (NCBI taxonomy): domain Eukaryota; kingdom Metazoa; phylum Chordata; class Mammalia; order Carnivora; family Felidae; genus Felis; species Felis catus. The sequence continues at coordinate 212,763,161 of NC_058368.1, read as the reverse complement.
TGAAGAACAGAAATATACAGCACTTATAATTAAAGGCCATACTAGAGTTTATTTAAAAAATAAAAAAATAGGGGCGCCTGGGTGGCGCAGTCGGTTAAGCGTCCGACTTCAGCCAGGTCATGATCTTGCGGTCCGTGAGTTCGAGCCCCGCGTCAGGCTCTGGGTTGATGGCTCAGAGTCTGGAGCCTGTTTCTGATTCTGTGTCTCCCTCTCTCTCTGCCCCTCCCCCGTTCATGCTCTGTCTCTCTCTGTCGCAAAAGTAAATAAACGTTAAAAAAAATAAATAAAAAAATAAAAAAACCCCACAACCTGCAGCAGAGAGATTGGAGTATCAGAGAATAGGAGGAAAGGAAATGCGACTCTATGATTGGGAAGGGATTTTGCGGAAAACAACTTGCCAATTTTTCCAGTAATAATATTATTGTTTGCCTGATAATCATACTGTGTCTGCCAATGACATTGTTCTCCAGTGACAGTGAAAGATAAAAAGGAGATATGTGACATGTTGCTATGTGGGGAAACATTTTCCCTTGCAACAGGAAGAACAGAGAATCTTACCTCCCTAAGCCTTGAGAAACCTTACTCATGTCTCTGAGGAGTAACAGAGTTTTAATTTAATTTTTCGTTTTATGGGTGTTTTGGTTAGTCTTATTTATTTTATATATTTATTGAGGTTTAACTAATGTACAATGACATACACAATTATTAGGTATTCAATTTTATGAGTTTTGATGACTGTAATAAGACATAGATGGAACAAGAAAGTTCCCTCCTGCCCTCTTTCCCATCAATCAATGCCCTTGACCTCCTCCTCAACCACTTTCTGATTGCTATCACTACAGATTAGTTTTGCCTGCTTTTGGATTTCTTAAAAATGGAATCAGACAGTGGATACACACTAACAGAGCTTTGAAACTCCTACTCAAACAAGAATCCTGGATGTTATCAAGCTGTTCATACAAACAGGTAAGGGACTCACTACAAAAGCAACCAAATTTAGCTTAAAGTTGCCTTTTCCTTTTTGTTCAGTTTTCCTAGATGGGAACCTCTGAACCTCAAGGTACCACTTTCAGGATGGTGGAAACTGACCATGAAATCAAAAGGCTTGGGCTCCATTCCTGTTAATTCCACACACTAGCTTCACAGTTTTAAGTCATTTGTTTCATTTGTTCTCTGTAGTTTCTTACTCTCTAAAATGAATATAACTCCAATAGCCCCTATGTACATAAATAGTAGGATTAAGTTTTCTTTCAAGGCTTCTTTCCCTCTAAAAAGGTGGGAGTGGTGGTAAGCATGTTTGGTCTTAGGTACACTCCTGCACTGGCCCACAGTCATTCCTTAGACCACTCTTCCACTTTCTGCTGGTCAACTACCACACCTCATAACTGACTTCTCCAGGATATTGCCACAACCCTGCACAATTTCGCCCCAAGTATAGACCCAGTACTCTTTAATTCCTTCAAAGAATAGTCAAGACAAGGCTGCAATATTTAACAGAACTTTACTGAAGGCTTGCAGATAACAGAAGTTCAACACAGATTATCTTAGAATCAGGACAGACTCAGATTCTGTGGGGAATGAAATTGATATAATTTTGGGGTTTCCTATAAGAAAAATAATACAAAAATATTTTGCTTTGCAAGTTTGAAAACCTATGAGCATGTATACACATTGCCAGGGCTCCTCTTAAGACCTCTGAAGAGGCCCTGCAAAGTGAAAAACCCTGATGATTAAGCTTCTTTCTCTTCATGGTGAATTCACCTTTGCTTATAACCGCTCCTAGCAGTTCCCACACCCAAACTGATTACTGCATAACTCCTGCCAAGCTTCCATGAGATGTGAATCCAGTTCAACTCTTATCAGTGGGCATATTGGAGAATCATCACCATAGCCTCTATTTTCTTTCCCAGGATGCATCATGATAGGAAGATCCATTTCCTTCAAGGAAATGCTAATCCCTACCTCCAAGATGTGGCCTGGACCACTTGTCATGGACATGGCAATCACAGTGATTCATAGTATATGTGTCAAAGCCTGAAGCATACAGTATTAAAGCCCTTTATGACACCAGGTTTGAGAAATCACTGATTTCGCTGGTGTACTTCACAGTCAGGTCTGATGCATTTCTCAATCTGTTGTTTAGATGATGTGAAAGAGAAGGTCAATCTTGCTTGTTCCTCTTGACCATCAGCCAACTGACCCTTTTCTATGAGCCAGTCAGTGTTTAGGCAAGGATATAGACACATTTACCAAGAACAAAAAGTATTTTCCAGCAAAAGGGAACTTAAAACAAATTTTAAAAATTGTCCAAATCTTTGGTGTCATGCTCTTGTTAATAGACTAATTTTACATTAGGAAACCAAATTCTTAACATTTCAATCTAACAGGTTTTCTAAGCATTGCCTATGAGGTACTGCCTTATAACTGCTTGACAACAACAATGTCTCCTGGAACAAAAGGAGAACTTACCCTAAAGATAAAATCCATTTTCTCTTGAAATGCACTGGCTGCTTTAAATGTCCTAAAAGACAGTTCTCTAGCCTCAGAAGAAGCTAGTTCTTTAGGTTCAAACTTCCCAAGGGCACCCTCACACTTTGTATAACAACACTCTACCTACTTCACAAGGTTGGGTGAAGATTATTTTTATTTTTATTTATTTTTTGGTGAAGATTAATTTAATCAGTGTCTGTGAAAGTGCTTTGTAGCCTTTAAAGACTATAAAGACATAAGCTATGCTACTATTAGAGAATTGTAGCCAAAGTTTCTTCAGTTTAAATTATTGGACTATTGACAATGTTGTATTTATTACTTGTGTCAGTGGCCTTAGGAAGGGCAAATTAACATCCACAAATGATGGAAAATCAGAACTTCAACTAACCCCTTTACTTTTTTGGTCCACCAAAAGCTGGTGAAACAGCCCAACAGCCAGAAGTAAAGGGCACAAGTCAACCTAAAATCAACAATCTAAACTTGGTGGTGTCCTCCAAACAATTAAATAAGTAAAGCAAGACTTTTTAACATGTAAATATATTCAAGGTAAATATCATCTCTTGAAAAAGCACAATTATTTATACCTAGATAATACTTGAAATAGTTTCTGCATAAAAGTTGGGTATAAATAAGTCAAAATCTTTAAAATTGTAATTAGTTTACAATGCTGGCATTAGTCTCAGACCTTAGTACAAGGAGGCATCACTATATTCACTGTGTGCGCACAATATGCAGAGCAGTTCACCAATTTAAAAACATGTCTTTTGTTGTGTTAACAGGTTTTTCATTAATTTATTATCTAGTTCAAGGTCTTTCAAACCTCAATCATTTGTGAACTAGCTTCAAGATATTTGTCATATTCTAGTGTAATCTGTAACCTTACACAAGAAATATTTTTCTTTAAGCCGACTCCTTAAAAACTTAAGTCTGGTTTCATTTTAAGTAATTAATCCATGAAATATTGAGTTTGATGTGTTAGTTTTCTATTTTTTTCCTAATCCACATTAAATAGTGAACAGTTTATTAGAATTTGTTTTTGAAGTTCAACCATGTGACATCTAAAATAACCATTGTTACTATCATTAATTTATGGGCCACAGTGTAGACAAAACTAAACCAGTTAATTTATGAGGAGGTAGTAGTAGATTTTGAATTACCTGTAAAGGTAATTGTAAATTACCATTTAGTCTAGCCTCCACCAAAACTGACAAAACAAACAAGGAGAGATAGAAGAATCAATAATCATAGTGGAAAATTCTAATATACTGCTCTTCATGATTGATAGAAGAAGCAAAAAAACTCAGTGGAGTAACAGAGACTTGAACAACACATTTTTTTAAAAAAAATATATTTTTAAATGTTTATTTGAGAGAGACAGAGAGAGAGAGAGACAGAGAGAGGGGGAGGGGAGGGGCAGAGAGAGAGAGAGGGAGACACAGAATCTAAAGTAGGCTGCAGGTTCTGAGCTGTCAGCACACAGCCCAATGTGGGGCTTGAACTCTGAACTGTAATATCATGACCTGAGTTGAAGTCAGATGCTTAACTGATTGAGCCACCCAGGCACCCCTGAACAACACATTAAAAAAATGTTTTATTTGTTGGGAGAGAGAAAGAGAGTGCATGCATAAGAGAGCAGGGAAGGGGGAGGGGCAGAGGCGGAGGGAGAGAAAATCTCAAGCAGGCTCCATGCTCAGTGTGGAGCCCAACATGGGGCTCAAACTCATGAACCATGAAATCATGACCTGAGCTGAAATCAAGAGTCAGATGCTTAACCAACTGAGCCACACAGGAGCCCATGAATAACACATTTTTAAAAATTGCTTTATGGCTATATAAAAAACATGCATCCACAACTGCAGAATATGCAACCTTTCAAAACACACATGGAACTCTGGCTATATAATGTGCGCAAAGTAATCCTTAATCATTTCAAAGTATAGAAGTCATATAGAGCATGGGCCTTGACACATAGCAAGTAAGCAAGAAATCAATGAAAAAATACACAAACATGCTTTTTGAAGCACTATTAAAAATGATGAAACATTCTACAGAAACTAAAGGGATGATTTAAGCAGAAAAGAATACGTTTGCTCCCTAGATATTGCTGATATTTTAGTTGGTATCCACCTGCTGTTTTTGCCTGGCATCTCCTCTGATTGTTCAGTATCTTCTTCCTGACTGCTCAATGTCTGGGCCAGACTGTTAGTATTCTGAACATTACCCCATCTTTAAAAACTAACAGGGGGGAAATCCTTTGGTGATGGCAGATGGTTGGGTGAAAAGTCACTTTGCAAAATTCAAAATAGGATCACTTGAAATGACCCTATTCTGTAAAATAAACTACTGTATATATTCCTAAAAACTATAGTTTATATTTATTTAACTGTACAGAATAGGAATCTTATTTAATATTTAAATTAGATTAAATGAAAGAAACATGAAAGAAATGTTTGTGAAAGAAACATTATAATTATTTTCATTTTGCAAATGAGCAAACTGAAGCTCAAGAGAGGTGAATGAACTTGACCAAGATTGTATAGCTAGGAAATCATGGAGTTGGCAATCAGACTACACAGCCTCCGAAATATTATTACTAATGCTGTCTGTGATTGCTTGGGAGGACAGAGAAGAAAGTGGGCAGTGTTTAGCACTGGGAAATTTGATTGGGGTTGTTAGGGATGGGTATAGGACAAAGGTTGAGGAAGTATTATTCTATCTGTGTAATTTTTGATTACTAAAGCTTTTTTTTTCAAGGAGTATGTTGTGATTTTTTGAAGAGAAAAAATTACAACTAAAATGAAGGAGTAATAATTCAATCTAGTTTTAACAGTCTGTCCTGTGACAGTCTCTAGAGGAGAGGAGATGACCAGGAAGGAGCTCTGCCCACTGAGCTAAGGGTTCAGCAATATTAGTGTGGTTTTATGAAAATAAAGCCCCCATCTGTATTAGAATTGCTTTGTATTTCTTTAGCACATAATCTGAGTTGCCTGAAAGGTTGAATAAATAACTCATTAATCCTCAAAGCACCCTGTGAGTTCCCTGGTGTGGTCTGCCAGGGTGTGGGGTTGAGTGGTGATAGCCCAAGATTAGCTCTTACCCACACTTAGGGATTCTAACCCCTGGAGGGAAATCATTTAAACTCTGTGTGTCTCCAATCACTGTCAACTAGAAGTATCATCATGTTCATAATAGTAACTTCCAGTCTCAAAGGGATACTATTAATTAGTCTAAATTTTTAAAGGGCTTGAGAATGCCAGATGCCAAGTGTTGACTGAATGGGAAACGTTACCCAAATCATCTAGCTGGGAGTTCTGGGGAGGAAGGAGGTAGGTGACTTGCAGCCAGTCACATGAGGAGGCTAAGGGCAGAGAGAACAGAATGGTCACTGTCCTGGTGTTGAGCGCCCTCCTTTAACCACACCAGACCACGTTCCCAGCCTCCAGTAATTAGAAATTACTTTAGCACATAAACAGGCACTTTATAATGTTTTCTTTTTACACCGGGCACACACTTCTCCTTTCCACAGGGAGAGGGGAACCAGTTTTGGCTTTCCACCGTCCCCACCTTCTTCATATCCCAGCCTAATATTCACCCACAGAGAATGCAGCAGTCACATAGGAACATCTGCTCCGAACATGGCCGTGGCTCAAAAGGAGCTGGTACAATGACCTCCTTCAACATATATTCCTGCTGCCTTAGGGTGTGGCCTTGAGTTCTCAGCCACCAGCCACAGTGTCCTCTCCCTCTTCTCTTTCCCATTGCCCATCAACAAGTTTCAGATAGCTCTTCATAGAAAGCCTCACTATTGACATGGACACTCTTGCTCAGAACACCCTTCCATACACCACTCCATCTATTGGTGAGTGATAACAACCCTGTTTGTGTTTAATTAGCTCTTGGTTTATGGGGCAGTTTGTGTTGAGGGCACGGCAGTTCTAGTTGGTTCTACAGTTGACAGAAATGTATGTATATTGGTATGGGTTGTCTGTGTATGCCCTCTCAATGTTCCAGTCTGAAAGCTCAACAGTCCCTCATTACACTACCAATGCAGACAAATTGTTGAAACTTTTATACTACGGTTTCGTTCCATAAGACTGGAATGATAAAGCTTATTCTCAGTCTCTAAATATCTGGGTAGGCAAATGTCCACATTGCTTATCACTAGGCATAACTTCTGGATGAACCACTATTGCTGCTCTATTTCACAGTACTAGAGAAGAGTGTAGCTTTAGAGACTACTCCCCAGGCAGCTGGCTATGTGCCCTGACCCTCAGTGTCATCTACTTATTTCTTGAATGTTTATTTCTCTTATTTTTAAAATCCTGTCCCTCATATGATCCATGTCATGACATATTCATGAAAATATCTAAAATAGAAGCATGATTACAAAGTAGTGGATTATTTTTTTAAACAAACATTACAGAATGTACTCATATAAATGTGTGTTGTCCCTTTCAAAGTAATCACTTCTGAAAGTTGTACACATATTCCCCAAATGGTAATATTATGTAACATATTTGAAAAATTCTCCTTTGGAATTACGTGAAGCATGGTATATAAAAACAAAATAAAATGAAAATTCTTTTAATTTAAAAGTAATACATATTCATATTGAAAGCCTGATTTTGTTTTGTTCTTTACTGTTTTCTGAACTTTTACTTTATAATTCTAAAACCTAAAGATAAGCATGGTTAACATATATCACTTTCTAGTCTTTTTTTCTGAGTTGTGGCCTATTGAATAGACCCAGTGGTAATGAATCTTCATTCTCTAAGGGTCATTTGGAGTTTTGGAATCTAATTCCATCTCATTGAATTCTTCTCATATTTATTAAGTGTCTCTATATGCAAAGAGCTGACTAAATGGAATAAAAAATGTTAATAAGATGTATTCAGATGGATTTTTTAAAGAAGCCAATAAATGGTTCACAAGGTGATGCCAAATAGGATTACAAGATATATTTTGAACAATTGCAGCATCATTGGGATAAGCTGTAGTCTTCCAAGAGAATACATTGAAGAGGACAGTACAAATAGTTGTGCAATGCTGAAATGTTAGAAAAATGAACATGGCCCACATGATATGCTGGATAAAACTATTAGTGGTAACCGGTAGCAGCCACTAGTTCTCAGAACTAGAGCCAGCCTGATGCTCAGGTAAGAAATAGGTAAGGTGACTCTATATTCCAGTTTGCCTGATGTTACTAGTACAGTGCTCCCTTTCCTCTCTGAAGAGCACTGGCTTCCAGGATAAATTCATGACCACCCTAAAAATAGAGACATTGTTGGTACCTTCCCCCATGCCTTCTAGTCCCTACAAGCAACACTTTGGTTACTTTAGTTAGTTAGTTGGTTAGCCCTGTTGGTCTACCCTGAAAAGTAGACTTTTTCCTCTTTTTTTCCTTTTTTTTCCCCTTTATCTCCATCAATTAAAAATACATGTACTAATTTCCTAAAGAAATACAAGGAGCTAATAAACAATGAAACAATATTAAATCTCAACATTTTAAATCAGAGAAAAGCAGATTAAAATAATGAGTTACTAATAATAAAAGTTAAGAATGCAGTGAGTTGGGTACTCTGTGAGAGGGTGAAATTATTAAAACCCTAAAGGTAATTTAGTCATAGGTCCCATATTATGTGGTAAAGATTGTGGAATGTGGAGCCAGACTGCCTGAGAGTGAATCCTAGTTCTACCACTTACTAACGTACAACTCTTGGAAGTATTTTCCCTCCTGGTGCCTCAGTTCTCTCATTAGTGAAATGAAGATAATAATCATGTTTTTCTCATAGGGGGATTTTAAGGAATAAATGATGTCATACCTGTTACATCCAACATACACACTACATGAGTTTACTCCTGATAAGTAGAATGATAATTTATCAAAAGCTATGAAACAAACAAATAAAGTTATAAAGAAATATAAAGTTATAAAGAAATATAAAGAAATAAAGTTATAAAGAAATATGAAATAAACAAATAAAGTTATAAAGTAGAATGATAATTTATCAAAAGCTATGAAACAAACAAATAAAGTTATAAAGAAATATTGAAAAATAGCAAAATGCATTCAATAATTTAACAAATGGGATTTGAAGATTGATAATAAATCAGACACTATATTCTAGACACAAAGAATATCAGTAATGAAAGAGACAAATTTATTTCCTATGCTCTTCCTTTCTGAAGGAGAGGAGAAACATTAAATGACTAATTATAACTAGTATAATGAGTAGTAAGTATAATTAGTAAGCTGGGAGACACACACTGGAGAGGTCCACCTTAGTATAGGGGATCAGGAAACCCCCCTGCTGAAATGACACAGAGGTTTTAAATGGGAAGATATATGGAAAACCCAGATTGATAAAAAGACTTTATACCTCTATATTAAAAGAGCATATTCTAGTTTGGCTAAGTGAAGTCAGATTATTGTAAGGATTCTTAATCTAATGCTCCCATAGACATATGCAGTCAAATCCTATGGAGGTGGGGTGATCTTTAATTCAGGCTGGAGCACGAATTCGGCACCTAACACCATGGTGTTTGCTTCTCTGATTTTCCAAGCTTAAGGATTCAAACAGTGTAGAAACCCAGTCTTTTAGGTCTTATTCTGAGAGTATAATATCTCTCATTTAAAATTTCTCTTATTTGAGTAAATAGGCACAGTGTTACATTAGTTTAAGGTAAGAGTATAATCTCTTATGCCTTCTTTTAGGAGTGGAGTTGTGAGATGTAGCGTTCTAGTTAGGTTATATAAGAGACAGTTTGTTCCTTCTCTAAGCCTTCTATACTCTTCCCCTGGATCAACTGCATTTCCAGGCACTTTCAGAATTGGTCTCAAACTTTAATAATATCACATATTCATCTTCCAAGTTGTTCTTTAATCCTATGCCATGAGTATTTTATTGAAAGTTACCATCAAAAATTGCCATTTGAACCCCACTTAATTTGGTATAAATATATTAAGAAGTTTGTCCATAAATACCTCCATATCTCTAAAGTAAATCTCTGTGTATCATTCTATTTATAATTTAGTGCTAAAAAAAGTTTTTTCTCTTTTCTGTACACTGGTATACTTCTTCCTCTCTGATGTACATTACAGCCCTGGCTGTCAGGGGATTCATAATTAAATGTGAAGGTCAGTTACAGAAACCACACTGACCCTCATGGCTGGCACGTTTACATTCTCCTTCTTCTTTAGGCCTGGTTTTCTATCTTATAAATTATCATATGTTTTGTTAAAAGAAAACTTAATCCTTTGTGCTAAAAAGGATAGGTACACATAAACAAATATAATACATCATTACCATTAATCAGCATATATGAATAGACTGAGTACATTCTTGAACAGTTTTAGTTATCATTAAGAAAAAATGTAAGGCATAAATCAATGACTGAGAAAATGGAATTCAATAATCTTTGTTATATGTGAGGCAAAGAGGATGACAGAAGCCTTTTAAATCTGCAAGTTTGTGCCCCAAACTCAGGGAGTCCAACAGATTTTGTAGGTATGCCCTACAGAGGATGCTGATCTCCACCCATGTCTTAGAACTCCACTGTCCTAGAAGGAGGTGGGAAAGGTCCCAAACTGAGGAAGACTGAACAAGCAGTACTCATTTCCTTTTACAATGTGTTCTCAGAGCTCACAAATTAAAAATAGCCTTCTGTAAGGCAAAATCCGTAAAGCATGCTGAATCTTGACTCTGCATGTCTTGTGCCTTTTATCTGTTTAGACACCAGTAGAAATAAAATGAACAGCCTGAGGCTATATGAAGCATAGAGATGTTCACTAGCCTTTATTAAAAGCACAGAAGCATAGTAAAGTATGGAGTGGGAATGATTTAGAACTTCCAGGATTCAGAATCATCTTGAGGATCATCTAGGTGTCCATTTGTAGAAGAAAGGAAGGAAGGAGAATCACATTTATCAAACAGCTACCATGTTCCAGGCCCTGTGCTAAGTACTTTTACATATGTCTTCCTTTTAATTACCCATGACAATCTTCTTGAAGATAGGAAATTGTATTCAAATGCTTTCACCCCAAGAAATAAGAAACTACCTTGCCTCCCTTCCCTCCCACCCCCCTTATTTTGCTATCATAGTATAGCAAAGAACTTTTGCCTTCTTGGAAAATAATACAAACTCAAATCATAGGTTTTAAGCATTTGTGATTCTTAACCTACTTCAGTTAATATTTTATAATAAAGTTAAGGAATTAACTCTTATTAATATTAATGAAGAAGGAGGATCTTATGAGGATAATATCGACAGTTTAGTTAGTAAAAAACAAGCCCTTCAATCAGCCTTAGAGATATTGGCTGTATATTGGCTCTAGTAGATCAAGTCTAGGGAATGGGTGAAATTTGGAAAATGTGAGAAATAAAACAAAGATTGGATCCATTGGAATTACTTTTTATCAAAGATGAAATCTGGCTTATGGCCTAAAACTAGTAATCACATTAAACCACATATTCATGTTAGCTACTCCTTCTTTTTTCTGGTGCCCCTATTATAAAATCCCTATCTCCTTTTTTTATATCTATCTATCTATCTATCTATCTATCTATCTATCTATCTATCCATCCATCCATATTATGAATAATGAAGTAATGTTTTTATCCTCATGAAATTTACTAGGTAGAAAGCTCTTATCAAGGTGAAAGGGTTTTATACCACTCTCACCCAAATTCCAACTGCCATTTTATAGTTGTCGATTTTCAAAGATGTGAAAATTTGTTTACAGTATGTTAGGGAAATACACTTTGTGTAGTCATAGAAACATAGAATTATAAGACCTTAGAAAAGAAGAGTATTTAGATACATTCTTGCGCAAACTCCTGATTTTACAGGTAAAGGAATGGAAGCTAAAAAAACTTGAAAAGAATTATGAAAAATAATGACACTGAGACTCCAGAGTTCTTTTCACCATACCATAGTCAAAAGAAGACTATGGGGGAAGGGAAGGGGAAAAGTAGTTTCAAACAGAGAGGGAGACAAATTATAAAAGACTCTTAAATACAGAGAACAAACTGAGGGTTGATTGGGGGAAGGCAGAAGGGAAAATGGATGATGGGCATTGAGGAAGGCACTTGTTGGGATGAGCTACCCTGCTGCACACTACTTCAGGAGTGCGTCATTGGCAGTGGCCTCTGCGTCTTCTCCAAACATCCAATTCAGGAATTCACCCAGCATGTCTACACCCTCAATGGGTACCCCTACATGATCCATCATGGAGACTGGTTCTGTGGGAAGGCTGTGGGTGTGCTGGTGAATCATGGGAATCTACTGTATGTTAGCTAACTTAACAATAAATTATATTAAAGATAAATACATAAAATAAAAATTTTAAGAAAAAAATACTGTTTTTAGTGCCGTTTTGGCAAAGAAATCTACACATCTGAGTGCTTTTACTTATTTCCTAGTTTGTACAGAATTTTAAGGCTTGAAATAATTTCAGAGATTATCTAATTCTAAACCTTTCATTTAGAGATGAGGACATCAAGACCTACAGAGATGGAATGCCCAAAGTCATATAGCTAATGAGTGGTAGAGCTGATACCAGAATCCAGCTTTCTTAACTCCTAAGCCAAATCCTTTTCCATTCCACCAATGCATACATTACCTTCACAAAATAGGGAGACTAATGAAGGTGTTTCTAAGCACAAAATACTGTTAAATAAATAATTTAAGTTTACTTCAACAGCATGGATAATCACCAAAGCCTGCAGCAACTAGGGATTAGCAGGGCTAATTTTACTTATTATTTATCAGTCCAGGATTAGAGGCTCCTCTTGAATGTGGAGCTTACCATTAGCATTGAGCTTTTGCTTTATATCATGGCTACTTTGGAGCAAGCTAGACTACAAGGTCATATAACCTTCCCCAAGATTATATATTAAGTCATCAGCTCAAAAGAATCCAAACTTAAGGTACTCTTGGTAAAGTACAACCATAGAAAAAATGGCAAAGCAGATGTGTATTATTTTAGATATCTCCTATTTTCCCCTTATTCAGTCTTCCCTTTCCTTCCATTATTTTAACATGCAATGTGTAGAACATGGGTATATGTAAGAAAGGAAAACCAAACATTGGGGGTCTAAATTAAGTGTTGACAGCAAGTTAAGAGAGAGAACCCAAGACATATACATGATTTTGTGTCCAGATTAAAACACTGAGACAGAGGCTAGTTAGGAACCTAGACAGACAGATGGGCAAGGCATAGGTGAAAAGGTCCAGGGAGATATTCAGGAAGCAAAAAACCAATAAGAACTGAAAAAGCAAAAACAAGGTGAACTGGGATAAGTAAACAGCATCATGAGGCCCTTGAAAGTGGTAACCACTGCTTGAGAATCAAAAAGTCATTAGATGCTTTCTGCAGAGCATTAAAAAGGGCCTGCTGGTTGTTAGTTTGGGATTTACAGGTAGAAGTAGGTAATGAATACTCTTGATTGAGGTAGTGAATGTGTAGTGGGGAGAAGGCATATCCAAACACAAGGCTGGGTAGTGTTCTCACATTCATTCATTCATTGAACACATATTTACTGTTACTACTATATTCCAGGTCCAGTGCTAGGTTCTTGACATTTATGATGAATAAAATAAAGCCGTTAATCTCCCAAGGTTTCCTTGGGAAAAAGATGGTAAACAAATAAATGTACAATGTGAAATCCACTATTCATAAATGCCTTGAAATAAAAGGAAAGAGAGTAGTGGTGATGGTGATGGCCCTGGTTTAAATAAGGTGATCAGGGAAGGCTCTGGTCTAAATCAAGTGGTCACAGAAGGCAGTAATTTGAATCAAGTGCTCAGGGAAGGCATTAGTCTGGATCTGGTGGTCAGGGAAGGCTTTCCTGAGTCATTTAGGCAGACACTTGAATGAAGTGAATAGAAGGCCCCTCAAGTGTCTCTCAATAGGCACTTCATGCTCCCAACCTTGTCTATCTCCTCTGCACATCACAACAATTCTAGCCTATTGTTTATTAGTCATTTTATCTGTTGGAAAGCCTTGCTCACTGATGTGTAGGATGGCAAACAACTATACTTGATGGTACTCTTGAAACCATACATTTAGATAGTGGTAGGTGATTCTTGGTACTTCCCCTCTCTACAGGTCATTAAATTATGATCATAATTATCACATAAAATGAGCAGGTAATGGACAAGTCAAAATAAGGACTGCAAGTCCTGACTTTGCTTGGATAAAGTAACTCCAAGGCAGGCTCTTTTCCTGACCTTTATATTGCTCCCTCTACTGTCACTGCTTAGGAAAGAGGAAAAGAATTCTATCAGTCAAGATTTCACCAGAAAAACAGAAACTATTTTGAATATTTAAAATAGGGAGCCTAATGCAGGGAAGTAGTTACAGAAGTGATGGAGAAGTGGAGAGTCAAACCAAGCCACATGGACATCACCGGTGAGCTAACCCAAAAGTTAGCCATTACTATCCCTAATCTGGAAGAAGATAGTATTAACAATGCCTAAAGAGTTGAGATCATCTGAACCAGAGGGCAATGTGGTGAGCCTGTCTGCTAGAAGGTAGAACCATGGACATGTAGCTGCTGCCAGAAAACCGCTAAAGGCCGGGAGTAGGGAAGGGGAAACATACCTTGGATTCCCCCTGTACCACTTGTTGTCTAACATCCATAGTGCTTTCCATGAGTGAAACCCAGCCAGGTGATATAGAAGTCTGGGGAAGATAGCATACAGGGGTCAGCCCCTCTGCAACATACGGAGGAAGAGCAGAAGAAGGGTGATGAATAGATTTGAGGGCAGGTAGGTTCAGGACTGTCAAAACAGCTGTAAAAATGTACTCAAATGTTCTTAAATATCCACAGGCCAAGTGATCTATTAGAATCTCCCCAAACATATTCTTATTTAATTATCACAAGAGCTTTCTTTGAAGGTAGGAATGATTATTACATCTTTAAAGAAGAAAAAAAATGCAAGACCAGAAGATTTGTGGAATTTGTTTGTGGTCAGACACTAAGTAGGGTGAAGTCAGAATTCAAATGCTCTTCTTACTCATTATTAACCTCCTGTTCCTTGCACCGTATTCTTGACCCCTCAGGAGAATGGTGGTTAGTGGGAAGGAGGCACATCTCCTTGCTAACTATTCACTTTCCCTTTTCATCTCTGCTATGGTAACCAGGTCACTTTTGAGCCACATAGGCAGGATCTCTGTACCCTATCCTAAGACTAGAATACATGAAAATATGATATTTAATTGAAGTTGAATCTCATTTCAGATATAATTGTTGAGGTTGGAAAAATGGCCATATTGAAACCATATTTCTTGAGTAGATTTAAATACTAGCCGCTTTCCTTTTCTGTACTGCAAAGGTGAGCATAGCTGCCTACACCTACATTTTTCAGAGGGCTGCGGTGGTGGTGGTGGTATTTGCCTCAGGTCATGAGGTAAGAGACTAAAAGAGTGAGGGTGGGGCTTTTCCTTCCCAGATCTCAGGTGGAGCTTCTAGGTTGACAGCAAAATCCTCCTTTCATTTATAAATGGACTATGTTTGCTCTGGAAGCATCTGAAAAGATAAATATGGGATCCCACAAAAGCCACAATGTTATTTTTAGTGTCTTTTCTCATTATAACTTCAGTCCAAGTCTCTCTCCCTCTTTTGCCCTGACCTCTGCTTTCTGGAGGGGGAGAATTTGTTTCTCATATATGAATGCATGCACATGTATGACTGTGAATATGAATATACACACACAGAGGTAGTTCTTTCTAGTTGAGAATCCTGAAAAAAATGCAAAGATAGATCCTCTGAATAACGTTTACCTGATGTAAAGATGTTTACAGCATTACTTTTTCAATTTTTTCCCCCTTAGATGAGATGTGAAATGTGGTTCAAATGTGGTCAAATTCTATCTTGGAAAAATATGGAACTCTAAAGAATGTACAAATTAAATAATGACTAAATTGTTAGGTAAATACACTTTTAATTATTTTAAAAGACAGTTAATAGCAAGTGTCATTTGGTATTTATAGGACATACTGGTTTTTACCCTGAGAGATATCAGAGTATGGCTAATCTGGGTGAGGAAGTTCATGCTTAATTTAAGGCTAAATTTTACCTTAATAAGCAATGTTTTAGGTACCCTTCAGTGGTAGGGAGAATAATGTCCCCCTGTCCTCCATTAGTATCTATATCCTAATACCTGCAACCTGTTGGGTTCCATGGCAAGGGGGAATTATGGTTTCAGATGGATTTGAGATTGCTAATCAGCTGGCCTTAAAATAGGGAGATTATCTAGAATTATCCAGGTGAGCCCACTGTAATCATAAGGGATCTTATATGTGCATGAGGAAGGCAGAAAAGTCAGTGTCAGAATAACATGATGTGGAAAAGTCTGGACTGTCATTATTGGCTTTGAAGATGGAAGGGGGCAACAAGCCAAGGAATGTGGGCAGTTTCTAGAAGCTGCAAAAGGTAAGAAAACAGATTCTCCTCTAGAGCCTCCATAAAGGAATAGAGCTGTGTCAACACCTTAATTTTAGCCTAGTGAGACACAGGTTGGATTTCTGACCTGCGAAACTGTAAGATAATAAATTTGTACTGTTTTAGGCCACTAAGTTTGTGGTAATCTGTTACAGCATCCACAGAAAAGTAATACACCTTCTAACTCAGGCTAGACATACATAACACCAACAAAGAAAGCTTAAAAAAAATAACAATGTCAGTGTATTAGTTAGGGTAAGTTTATATTAGCTGCAACAACAACAACAGCAACAACAACAACAACAACAACACTTTGAAAATCTCATGGCTTAATATAACTAAAAGTTATTACCAAACCCATAGAATTCAGACAGATGTTCTGGTTTGGTCACCTTCCATATATCATTTAAGCTTCAGTATTTTTCCATCTTGTGGTCTCAACTTTCTCAGAGACCTTGAAATCCTTTCCATTTACTGGAAGATGTGGAAGGATTTCATGAGCCTGGCCTGGAAATGTCATATCACTTCCATACACATTCCATTGCCATTACTCTAATATGCCAAACTTTCGCAGACTGGTGCAAATCTGTTCAATTTCTAACATCTTCCTAGATGAAGATTCTACACCTAGCTTTTTCTTAAGTTTTCATTTAAATTCTAGTTAATATACAGTGTAACATTAATTTCAGGTGTACAATATAGTGATTCAACACATCCACACAACACGTGATACTCATTGCAAGTGCTCTCCATAATCCCCATCACCTATTTCACCCAATCCCTCTACCCACCTCCTCTCTGGTAACCATCAGTTTGTTCTTTATAATTAAGAGTCTGTTTCTTTTTTTGTCTCTCTTTTTATACTTTGCTTGTTTGTTTTGTTTCCACATATGAACGAAATCATATGGTATTTGTCTTTTTCTGCCTGACTTATTTCACTTAAGACTATACTCTCTAATTCCATCCACATCATTGTAGATGGCCAGATTTCATTCATTTTTTATGACTGAGTAATATTCCTATTGTATATACACATACCACATTTTCTTTACCCATTCACCACTTGATGGCAGCATAGGCTGTTCCCATAATTTGGCTATTTGTAAATAATGCTGCTATAAACATCAGGGTGCATGTATCCCTTTGAATTAGTGTTCTTGTATTCTTTGGGTAAATACCTAGTAGTGTGATTGCTGGATGGTAGGGTAGTCCTATTTTTAACTTTTTGAGGAGCCTCCATACTGTTTTCCACAGTGGCTGCCCTTAGCTTTCAGAACCACTTCTAATGTATACCATATATCAGTCTTCACTGTCAGTACGTTCTTCTTTCTAATTTAAATCTTTGTGCTTAGGCTTGTTTCTTCTTGTGAAGTGAAAATATCAAGTGGCTCTCATGGGTGAGAATTCTTCAAAGTCCAGAAAACCACTTTTTAATCATTAATAGTCTTTATTGTCCCATGTTCATGTGGTTTTGAGATGTTTTAAATTAATCTTTAAAAATTTCCCATCTCCAGGCAAAACTGGTAAAAAAAAAAAAACCCCGATTTTTTAAAATATATAATTTATTGTCAAGTTGGTTTCCATACAACACCCAGTGCTCATCCCAACAGGTGCCCTCCTCAGTGCTCATCACCCACTTTCCCCTCTCCCCCACCCCCCATCAACCCTCAGTTTTTTCTCAGCATTTTAGAGTCTCTTATGGTCTGCCTCCTTCCCTCTCTGTAACTTTTTCCCCCTTCCCCTCCCCCCTGGTCTTCTGTTAAGTTTCTCAGGATCTACATATGAGTGAAAACATGGTATCTGTCTTTCTCTGCCTGACTTATTTCACTTAGCACAACACTCTCCAGTTCCATCCACATTGCTACAAATGGCCAGATTTCGTTCTTTCTCATTGCCAAGTAGTATTCCACTGTATATATAAATCACATCTTTCCATTTGTCAGTCGATGGACATTTAGGCTCTTTCCATAATTTGGCTATTGTTGAAAGTGCTGCTATAAACATTGGGGTACAAGTGCCCCTATGCATCAGCACTCTCGTATCCCTTGGGTAAATTCCTAGCAGTGCTACTGCTGGGTCATAGGATAGATCTATTTTTTAATTTTTTGAGGAACCTCCACACTGTTTTCCAGAGCGGCTGCACTAGTTTGCATTCCCACCAACAATGCAAGAGGGTTCCCATTTCTCCACATCCTCTCCAGCATCTATAGTCTCCTGATTTGTTCATTTTAGCCACTCTGACTGGCATGAGGTGGTATCTCACTGTGGTTTTGATTTATATTTTCCTGATGAGGAATGATGTTGAGCATCTTTTCATGTGTCTGTTGGCCATCTGGATGTCTTCTTTAGAAAAGTGTCTATTCATGTCTTCTGCCCATTTCTCACTGGGTTATTTGTTTTTCAGGTGTGGAGTTTGGTGAGTTCTTTATAGATTTTGGATACTGGCCCTTTATCCGATATGTCATTTGCAAATATTTTTTCCCATTCCATCAGTTGCCTTTTAGTTTTGTTGATTGTTTCCTTTGCAGTGCAGAAGCTTTTTATCTTGATGAGGTCCCAATAGTTCATCTTTGCTTTTAATTCCCTTGCCTTTGTAGATGTGTCGAGTAAGAAATTGCTGCCAGCAACCCCAATGTTGATGTGCATGTTAAAACATTGCTCTGACTCAAAGAATCGGAATGTAATTTATCATTGAGGATAAACTCTGTGAAAATACCTCCATGATCAAAATAAAAGATGAAAAAGAAGAGTATCTTTGGGCCCCAGGAGGAATTAGATCTGATGGTATCCGTTGCAACTTGCAAATGTGAACATTTTTAAGGGTAACAACAGGACTGGAATATAGCAGCACAGAGAGAACTGTACCTGAAAATGTTCCTGTCCATTTGGTGCAAATCAACAGTGGAAAATAGACTTTGAGTACATTTTTTATTTATATCAAGTGCCTGCTTCTTTCTAAAGTTGATTTTGTTTTCTTTTAACTTGTGTATTCTCTGGCTGCTACAATGGATACTGCTGCTAGGCATGCAAATATCAAGAACCAACTAGCCAAAGTAGAGGGGAAGGAGAGAGCCATGAGGTGTTACATATCTATCACTCCATAGGGCTTGTGATAACATTTACAAGAGAAGACTGTCTGTTAAACTAATCAGAAAAAGGTGATAATAATGCTTTCTACTATCACATACAATGTCATGTAAACATAGTGTTGGGTACAAGGATAAAATCGGGAACATGAAAAGTCCCCTGGAAGATGAAGCAGCAATGGGGGCAATATGTGCAGCAGCCCTAGCAATGGGAGGGAGGCAGGACAACACTGTATTTGTTCATGAAGAAACAAGCCCTTTTGATGCATTGTTCTCAAAACAATTCTTTCCATCTTCTGTGACAGTACCTTCTCCTAGGTAATAGGTTATCCTACCTACTCTGTTTTAATCTAAGGCTAATCTTCTACCTCCAGCCCCCTGAGAGCCTTTTCTAACACCCCCTCCTCACCCCCTCCTATGATCTGTTCACATTTTGACTTCTAGAATAAACCATGGCCTAGTCTCTAGCTATAACCAAACTCTTGGCCTTGAATTTCCAGTTGCCATCTAGAATTCTCCATAGAGATACATTTTAAGAGACTGTAAGTTTGAATGAGCTTTGTAGAAATGAGCCACTCTTCTTATCAACTAGAAACGAACAAACAAAACATACTGGTAACAGTCTATACCTCAGGGTATAGATTCACCTATCCTTTATAGAATCTAAATATAAGCACAGTATTCTGTTCATAGAGATTCCTCAAAATAAGTTTTTGACTAAATGCATTCACATGAATTAATGTGAGTAAAATTTTACATAACAGAGTATAGATAATAATTATTAATATTTTTGCAAGCTATTTAAGGTCATTAGTTTTGGATTGATGAGTGACAAAGAGTAGTAGAATTCCTTGGCTCCCAAGACTCTTGGGCAAGTAAGCTGTGCCTTCAGTACTCTGGCAACAGTTACTGGCTGAGGGCTCTCTGAGGGACTTCTGGCTCCCTGCCTGTATGGGCAAAAGCTCAGTAATAGTCTAGTAGTCTCCCAAACAAAGTTGCTGGTGTGAGCTTTTAGAAGCTAGAACATACAGAGGTCAGGGGAGGGTCACGCAAACGGTAGGCAGAACACTGGTAGTATCTCCTAAAACAAAGCTTAATGTTCTCATAAGACATTATTAATATGTCTACTTCTGTCTTTTGAAGATTCCAGTAAATTTGGAAATAAAACCATTTTCAGAATGATATCATCACTGCTCAAGACTTAACTTTACCATTGCTTTTAAAGATGCTCCAATTGGACTCCTCTCCTTAACTTCTTTGGCTGTGTGGCTTGAATATTTCACCTGATGACAAGGATGGCATGAGAATGGCATACTGAGGGGCAGTTGGGGCAAAGGATAATATACCTGAGAGCTGTTGGGCAAGCTGAGACCAGGAGAGTCCTACTTTCCCTTCCTGCTCACAGAATAATATCTAACTGTGGCTTTGTGATGCTACCATACACAAGGCTGGAAGCAATCGTAGGAAATGCCAGAGAAATTCTCAAGAAAACATTTGGATCTACTTTTTTGTTAAAAAGAGGTATGACAGGGGTGCCTGGGTGGCTCAGTTGGTTGAGCATCTGACTTCAGGTCATGATCTCCCAGTTCGTGGGTTCAAGCCCTGCATCAGGCTCTCTGCGGACTCAGCTCGGAGCCTGGAGCCTGCTTTGGATTCTGTGTGTCTCTCTCTTTCTGCCCCTTCCTCCACTTGTGTTCTTTCTCTTTCTCTCTCTCTCTCAAAAATAAATAAATAAACTTAGGAAAAAAAAGAGGCATGACTGAAGAGAAATGACTTAAAAAACTCTAGGACAAAAAAAAAACCCCTTAAACACATCAATAGTATTGTCCTTCAAATTCACCCTTACGGTTTGTTTACTTATTCCAGTATAGTGTTCATCATTCAGTTACCTCCAGGGACAGCCATGAGCCAGACAGACAATATTTTAACTTTTAGGTTATAACTTAATTTGGCTTCAGAAATGTGAAACAGAATTTACTAAGGTGTTTTACTTATATTTCTCTCCAAATAACTACTAATTGTTTACAAAAGTTTTAAAAAATCACCCTGAAAGGATGAAAAATTTCCACTACTGAAGGCATTATTTGGATCTATAAGACACTATGTAGAAATGCCATAATCTAGATAAATAAGGATCCAAAGTTGGAATTATTTGGATATTTCGTGTGAATGTGGCTTTTTTTGCTTACATTACATAGATGATTTATTGAGTTTCTTCTGTGGTTCATAGTGTGCTCTGATTTTTCATGGTTAGTGTGTCTTAGGTATTCACTTTTACCATATTTGTCATATAAAAAATAATCATATACATCGTATAGCATAGAGGCTCAAATCCTCTACGTGACAGAAACACAAACAGAAACACAAGCATGACAGAAACATAATCAAAGTTCCCTCCAAAGTCCATGTCTTCATATCTATGGAAATAGAACATCATACCTGGATTCCTGGGACCTAAGAACAAAAATAGGGTACAGGCTGAGGGCCAACTGTATGCTTCACATACATGACTATTGTACAATAAAATCTATTATGAGTAGAAGATTTACACTATGCAGTACTTAATACCATTTTGTAGTATTTGTACAATTAACACAAGAACACACATAGTTGTTTTTTTCCTCCAGTTAGTTACCACTCAGTATTATATTAGTTTCAGGTGTACAATACAGTGACCCTCCCCCCAACCCCCCCACCCTTCCATACAACACCGGTGCTCATCACGGCAGGTGCACTCTTTAATCCTCATCACCTATTTAACCCATTTCTCCACCTACCTCCCATCTGGTAACCATCAGTTTGTTCTCTATAATTAAGAGTCTGTTTCTTGATTTGTCTCTTTATCTTTTTCCCATTTGCTCATTTGTTTTGCTTCTTAAATTTCACATATGAGTGAAACCATATAGTATATGTCTTTCTCTGCCTTATTTTGCTTAGCATTATACTCTCCAGTTCCATTCATGTATTGCAAATGGCAAGACTTCATTCTTTATTATGGCTGATTAATATTCCATTGTATATATATACCATTTCTTTACCCATTCATCAATCAATGGACACTTGGGCTGCTTCCATATCTTGGCTATTATAAATAATGCTACAATAAACATAGGGGTGCACGTAACCTTTTGAATTAGTGTTCTTGTATTCTTTGGGTAAATACCCAGTAGTGCAATTGCTGGATCATAGGGTAGTTATATGTTTAACTTTTTAAGGAACCTCCATATTGTTTTCCATAGTGGCTGTACCATTCCCATTCCCACCAACAGTGCATGAGGCTTCCTTTTTCTCCACATCCTCCCCAACACCTGTTTTTTCTTGTGTTGTTGATTTTAGCCATTCTGATAGGTGTGAGGTGATATCTCACTGTAGTTTTGATTTGCATTTCCTTGATGGTAAGTGATGATGAACATCTTTTCATGTGTCTGTTGATCATCTGGATGTCTTCTTTTGGAGAAACGTCTGTTAATGTCTTGTGCCTGTTTTTAAATTGGATTATTTGTTTTTCAGGTGTTGAGTTTTATAAGTTCTTTATATATTTTGGCTACTAACCTTTTATCAGATAATTCATTTGCAAATATCTTCTCCCTTTCTATAGGTTGCCTTTTAGTTTTATTGATTGTTTCCTCTGCTGTGCAGAAGTTTTTTATTTTGATGTGGTCCAAATAGGTTATTTTTATTTTTGTTTCCCTTGCCTCAGGAGACATATCTAGAAAAAAGTTGCTTCAGCCAATGTCAAAGAAATTACTACCTGGTTCTTTTATAGGATTTTGTGGTTCACATGTAGGTGTTTAATCCATTTTGAATTTGTTTTTGTGTATGGTAGAAGAAAGTGGTCCAGTTTCATTCTTTTGCATGTGGCTATCCAGTTTTCCCAATACCATTTATTGAAGAGACTGTCTTGTTCTCATTGGATATTCCTTCCTGTTTTGTCAAAGATTAATTGATCATTTAGGTGTGGGTTTATTTGTGGGTTTTCTATTCTGTTCCATTGATCTATGTGTCTATTTTTGTGCCAGTACCATACTGTTTTGATCACTATAGCTTTGCAATAGAACTTGAAGTCCAGAATTGTGATGCCTCTAGTTTTGCTTTTCTTCTTCAATGTTGTTTTGGCTATTTGGGGTCTTTGTGGTTCCATACAAATTTTAGAATTGTTTGTTTCAGTTCTGTGAAAATTGCTATTGGTATTTTGATAGGGATTGCATTAAATGTATAGATTGTTTTGGGTAGTATACACATTTTAATGATATTTGTTCTTCTAATCCATGAGCATGGAATGTGTCTCCATTTCTTTTGTCTTCAATTTCTTACATCAGTGTTTTATAGTTTTCAGAGTACAGGTCTTTCTCCTTTTGGTTAGGATTATTCTGAGGTATCTTATTATTTTTGGTGCAATTGTAAATGGGATTGTTTCTTAATTTCTTTTTATGCTGCTTCATTGCTGGTATATAGAAATGCAACAGATTTATGTATGTTGGTTTTGTATCCTGCAAGTTTACTGAATTTGCGCACGGTTTTAGAAGTTTTTCGGTGGGGTCTTTCAGGTTTTCTATACAGAGTATTCTGTTGTCTGGGAATAGTGAAAGTTTGACTTCCTCCTTACTAAATTGGATGCATTTTATTTCTTCTGTTGTCTGATTGCTGTAGTTAGGGCTTCCAGTACTGTGTAAATGACAGTAGGTGAGAGTGGCATCCCTGTTCTGTTTCTGACTGCAGAGGAAAAATTCTCAGTTCTTCCCCATTGAGGATGAAATGAGCTGTGGGTTTTACATATATGGCCTCTATTATGTTGAGGCATCTTCCCTCTAAGCCTACTTTGATGAGGGTTTTCAACATGAATGGATGTTGTATTTTGTCAAATGCTTTTTTCTGCATCTATTTAAATGATCAAATGGTTTGCAAATACTGAACCACCCTTGCAACCCAGGAATAAATCCCACTTGATAATGGTGAATGATTTTTTTAATGTATTGTTGTGTCCAATTTGTTAGTACTTTGTTGAAGTTTTTTGTATCTATGTTCATCAAGGATATTGGCCTGTAGTTCTCTTTTTAGTCATGTCTTTATCTGGTTTTGGTATCAGGATAATGCTGGCCTCATAGAATGAGTTTGGAAGTTTTCTTTCCTTTTCTACTTTTTAGAACATTTTCTCTATTTTTCTACTTTTTGGAATAGTTTGAAAAGAATAGTTATTAGTTCTTCTTTAAATGTCACCTGTGAAGCCATCTGGCCCTGGACTTTTGTTTGTTGGGAGTTTTTTGATTACTGACTTAATTTCTTTACTGGTTACCAATCTGAAGATCATGCATAGTTTTTTAAATATTAAAAATAGTTATATCTTGATGGTGTTTACCACATTGTCTCATAAAAGAAAAGACACAGTAACCAAAGAGGCAAAAAAACCCCAAGAGGGCTTTGTGGTACATGTTACACCATTTACAGAAGGTTTTGCTCAGGTGAGTGAGTAAAGAACTTGGAGAGGTTTGCAAAGTGGAAGTACTTTTATTGCATTTCTGGTACCAGGTTTCTGAAACTCTTCATCACAGCTTGGGGAAACATAAATTTTTATTTGACTAAGGAAAAAATAACCATGACATGGAAGTACAAAACATTTCAGAATTAGTAGAAGAGTAATTTCAGTAAAGGAGAGTCTGGTGGAGGTAATTTATTACTTTCAACTGACTTTAAGAATAGCCATTCTTGTGGCACCAGCTGATGAATGGATAAAGAAGATGTGGTTTATATACACAATGGAATACTACTTGGCAATGAGAAGGAATTAAATCATACCATTTGCAGCAACGTGGATGGAACTGGAAGGTATTATACTGAGTGTCAGTCAGAGAAGGACAGATATCATATCTGACATATCTGGACGGATATCCACCTTATAAGTGGATCTTGAGAAACTTAACAGAAGACCATGGTGGAAGGGAAGGGAAAAAAAATAGTTAGAAACAGAGAGGGAGGGAGGCAAACCACAAGAGACTCTTAAATACAGAGAACAAACTGAGGGTGGATGGGGGGGTGGAGTGGGGGAGAGGGAAAATGGGTGATGGGCATTGAGGAGGGTACTTGTGGGGATGAACACTGGGTGTTGTATGTAAGCCAATTTGACAATAAATTATATTAAAATAAATAAATAAATAAATAAATAAATAAATAAATAAATAAACAGTATGGTTTATATAAGATTTAAGATAAATATAAGAGAATATAATACACATAAAAAAGGAATAGCTATTCTTGAATCCTTCCTAAATAAGGCAGTTATATTTTACATGAAAATATCTATTCTAGTGAAGAGATTTTAAAATGTATTTGGTAATGCATTTCCATCACAACTAATTAATAAACAAAGTCTCTTCTGCTTTATTAAAACCTATTTTTACCTTTGTTATTAATGGAATTGATAATCAGGATTCATTGTCTTCTGAATAATTCTACTTTAACAAATACAATTATTAAGTTGTTTTTCAGTTTAATAGGTTTAGTACTTTAACTTTATTCTTCAGGTGTAATTTTCTCATATTTTCAATAATCTCTTTGCATCTTTCCCAAGCTTCACTCATGTTAATATAGACCTGGTTTTAGTTAATAAGTTCCAAATTGTTGTTAACAAGTGAAAAATTGACGTTTCTCCATTACCTGGTAGCATTATCTAGAGTGCTGGGCATGATTTAGGAAGTGCATAATGTCCATAAGCTATGACAGAATAATTGGCTCAAGCAAGGACTAAATTCACAATTGTGGCTTCATTTGTACTGTGTCAAATAAAATCAAGTAGGATAGGGCTTTGCAGGAACAAGAGGGCTTTCAGGAAGAAAGAGGATGGTGGCTCAAAGAAAGAGTTGTTGGAAGAACCTAAATGTTTAGAGAATTCTCACTGGTGGGGCAGAGACTCTGAAAAGTTAATGTGAAACATCAGAACATGTTTCTGTGCTGATTGAAGTGCTCCAGCAGAGAGGGGATAATAACAGAAGCAAAGTGACTGAGCTGTTGAGAGGGTTTAGGATACAGGTGAAGGGGATTGGATTTTGATACAGAAATTATACAAATTCAATGTAGCTGAAGAAATGCAGAGTTTGGGTGCTGAATGAAGTTATAATTTAATATTTGATACTGGAAAGCTGATGGTGACTGCTTCTACTGTCTCTACAAATATCATCACTGAGAATGACAGAAAGTTGGGGGTTAGGAGACTTGAAGGTAGAAAAAAAATGTGAACTAGTAATAATTTAGAAGAACAGGAATAAGCTAGGCATGTGTGGTAGGGTTCCCCATTGGAGGTTAGCAGTCATGAATTTAAAGTGAGATCAATCAACACAGTTGTGTTCTGGAATGGTCAGGGAAGTCTCAATTTTAGCTGTTAATGCTTTTCATTATAATTAATTGTGAGGGATTACTCTTTGGCCATTGGCTGTTTGGATAACCTCTGGTCTTAGAGAATGTCCAAGCCCACTGCTCTCTGGAATCACAACCTGGGATAGTATTACAGCTGATAAGCGACAGAAATAGGAGGAGGTGACTGCAGAAGAGAGATGCAGTTTCCTCCTCACTGGAGTATGCTCCCTATGAGTTGAAGATAAGAGAACTAAGGGAGGCCAAGTTACAGGTCAAGAAGCAGGAAGGAAGGGTCTTAGGATGAATAGCTAACCCCATCTTATCCTAGACAACAAGGCACCATCCCATTGTTGATTCTGGGAGTAAAATGGTTTCCCTGGTTACTGAAGCCTGTTTATTCAGTCAGGCCAAAGCAGCGAGTATGTTCATGCTATGGCAAGCATACCAAAAGCCTTTATTAACACCTGCTGTATCATCATATTCTCTTGGACCTTCTTCCTTCTAGCTGCATTCTGCTTTTTATCCCCCCATGGCTGCTTTTTTTCCCTCTACATCCAGCCCCATAACTGGGAGGCTTCTCAAAAGCTCATCCTTGATTCTTTCTTATGATATGTTCACACTTTCACTCCTAGAAAGAAGAAGCATTCTCTTGGTTCTAGTTTGCGCCTAAGCTCCCTCTCTGTGTTTTCAAATAGCATTTGGACATTTTCATAGAGATAAACATTAATTCATCATTTGTCCTAACCAAAACTTAACTGTTCTTCCTCCAGGGTCCCCTACACTGGATCATAGAGCTACTATTCTTACAATCTTCCAAACTGGGAACTTTGCAGTATCATGACTTTGTACTTTTCTTTCTTCATCATGTCCAATCTATCCCTAAGTCCTACCCATTCCCCTTATACAATGTCATTTTTTTTCCATCCTCTTTTCTCTATCCCCTCTGCTATTTTCCTCAAGACCTATAGCATCTTTCTCAAGGACTAATTCATAGCTTCTTAACCTGTCTCCCAAGATCCAGTCTCTTTGCTCTGAACCTTCACAACACCACCCATGTTATTTCACTGCTGCTGAATAAAGTCTATAGTCCTTAACATGGCAGTTAGGATTTTTAGTCAGCAGTTTCTAGTCTATCCAGCCTTAATACACATAATACATGTATCCTCATCACATTAGTGGCACAAAAAACTGTACTTTTGTCAAAGCATGTCCTATTCTGTTTCTTACACGTCTTTTCTCATGCCACTGCTTCCACAATTGTTTTTTTCTTCTCTCACAAGCCTTCCCAAATTAAATATTCCTGACACTCTGGATAAACTGTGGATGGCATTACAACATAATGTTTCTATCTATATCTACAATATAAATATATAAAATATGAAAAATGTAATTAGTTGAAACATTACATATATAAAATTACATATACATACATGTAATGTTTTCAAGTCAATTATGTTTTACTTTTCCATTATAAAAGACACACTAGCACACTGAAAACAAATTTGGAGATATGGATAGGCAGGAGAAAACTATATAGCCTATGGAACAAACAGTGAACATAATACAACCACAGTTATGATATTAGTAAGTTTCTTTCTTTAGATGTTTCTAGTTGAAATCATCATGCCAAACATTCCACTAGGTTCCTAGAACAGTGTTGAATGCATCAAGAATTATCCAACTATGAAGGTAATTTTTTATTTGAACTCTTGGAGAACACAGAGTTGTGCTGTCTTAGTGCTATGATATTATTATTTTAGGCGTGCCGGGTGGCTCAGTTGATTGAGCATCTGACTCTTGATTTTGGCTCAGGTCATGATCCCAGAATCATGGGTTGAGCCCCGAGTCAGACTCCATTCTAGTGTAGGACCTACTTAAGATTCTCTCTCTCCCTCTACCCACCCCTCCTTAAGAAAACAAAAAAAAAATTTTTAAACATTACCCCACTAATCAGGCAATTTTTTATTTGAACTCTTGGAGAACACAAAGTTGTGCTGTCTTATTGGTGCTAGGATATTTTTATTTTAATGAAATGAATAAATCAGTTTTGTCCAAAACAACCCAATTAAATCCACAGATTCCACAAAAAATAAATTTGTTTCAAATCTTGAAGGCTTGACTTCCTCACTTTTCTCCATTAAGTCTTCTGGGGCTGCCATAACAAAATACCACAGGCTGGGTGTCTTAAACAACAGAAATTTATTTTCTCACAGTTTTTGAGAAGGAAGTCCAAGATCAAGTTGCTAACATGTTTCTCCTGAGACCTCTCTTCTTAGCTTGCAGATAGCACTTTTTGCCTTCTCACATAGCCTTTCCTCTGTGTGTATGCATCCTTGGTATCTCTCTTACAAGGAC
Organism: Felis catus; assembly: GCF_018350175.1. Classification (NCBI taxonomy): domain Eukaryota; kingdom Metazoa; phylum Chordata; class Mammalia; order Carnivora; family Felidae; genus Felis; species Felis catus. The sequence goes on along the minus strand of NC_058368.1, from coordinate 212,734,435 downwards.
ACCAGTCATATTGGTTTAGCCCCAGCCTTATAACCTCATGTAACCTTAATTACCTCCTTTAAGGCCTGATCTCCAAATACAGTCACAATGGAGGTTAGGGATTCAACATATGAATTTTGAGAGGAAACAATTCAGGCCATAGTACATTTTACCTGGCCCCTTCAACACATGACAACATATACTGATAAGAATCTCATTTTTTTCTTTGCTTTGTTAATAATAGGATATTTGGAAGGGGGAAAAAAAAAGTAAAATACTGGCCTAAGTCTATATTAATGTCAAATTGGAAAATTCAGAACCATTTCATATGGCTGAACATTTACATTGAAATTTCACTTCAAGTAAGATTGTAAAACTTTTTTTCCTTGTTTTCATCTACTTTTTTTTAAAGTTTACTTATTTATTTTTTTTAGTAATCTCTACACCCAATGTGGTACTTGAACTCATGACCCTGAGATCAAGAGTCTCATGCTCTTTCAACTGAGCCAGCCAGGCACCCCTTATTTTTCCGTTTTCAAGGAAAGAGATGTAAAAGAATCCCAGTTACATTAACTGAATTTGGTCATGATTCAGAATGATACAAAAGGGAGGCAATATCAGGTCTAGTGGTGTGGAGGCAGTCACAGCTTATCCTATCCAGTTTCTAATCCATCTGGAAGAACAGTATCTCCCTTCTATGAGATAATTTTATATTGGATTGGACATAGAGATAAAATCCTATTCTGATATGTATAAGGTGTTGACACTTCAAAAAGAAAGTCACAGTGTGTTCTCTCCGTGGGTCACCAATAAGCTCTGAATATGGGATCCAGCGGGACATCTGTTTACCTTTCCTTTGATTTCTCCACATAAGAAAGTGCTCCACACAACAGTGTTGATGAATGTACTTTGCCATCACAAATGGAGGTGTTGATTATGAAGATTAAGGAGAAACAAAGCCATACACTGTCACTGGGAGGAGGAAGCCAGCTAAGAATCCAGGAACAAAAGCTCTCAAAGAGGCCAGAAAACAAGTCAAACACCTCGGTGATCACACTGAAAAAATTAATTTTACAGCACAGAATCTTGTTCTTTTCCTTGCCGGTTTGCACCATGTATGCCCTCAAGTTGGAAGCTTGATTTTGGAAGAATCCAATAGAGATGACATCAAGGAAAAACAAATATAGGTTGGAGCAGTGATCAACTGTTCATCATTGGTTAATCCTTAGCACTTAGAAAAAGTCTATATTTATGGAATTTGCTTGGAGGATCTAATAAAGGTGCTTAAAATAAAGGTAGTTAAATCAGTGCACTCAAAATTGCTATGAGATAAAGACAGGTTATGTTATTAAACACCCCAGAGATCTTCAAGTTTCACTTTACAGTTATCCTGGAGCTCTCCCCTTCAAAAATCTTCCATGATTTTTATGTGTATATACATATATGTATATGTACATATATGTATATACACATGTATATCTGTGTATATACATATACGTGTATATATGCGTATATATGTACATGTATATGTATACACACACACACACACACACACATACACACACACATAGAGCAATGTAAGTTTCATCTCCACTATTTCCTGCCAGCTCTCTTAGAAAGGTAGTACTGATCAAAATAGAGGGTCCCCAAGTAGGATTTGGAAAGAGAAATAAGAAAATCCAGGAACCAGGATAACCAAAGCCAGATAATAACCCAGAACCAACTGCAGATAATTATAGTTGGTCTTCCACAATGCTGCCTGCAGTATTAGGTTTTCTTAAGCCACTTGTTAAATGGTATCACAATGATAACATCACTAGGCATTCCTCAGCAGAAACTTTTCTAGGTAATAGCACTTTTTTCTTTTTTTGTTCCTTTCTATAAATGGAAAACATGGAATTCATATTTTCTCTAAAAGATAAACATGTGATTCACTTACTACTGTTCTGCCTCTAAATTAACTCTGGTTAAAGGTGTAAATAGCATTCCAGCCATTGTCATCACAGCATTCTTTAAGTAGTCCCTTTCAGGTATAGAAAGGCAGAAGCGATAGCAACCAGGTCACATGGTGGTTTTAGTTTATCTTCCCTAACATGTAATTCCAATTACCAAAAAATAAGGAACTCCTAATGATGGGTTCAATAATAATTGTGTGGAAGTGCTGCTTCACGACCAGGCCAGGTTTTCACTAAGAAATTAAATCATTCAAATATTTTATTCTTAATTGGAATTGGGGAAGTAAAAATGATTCACTGTGTTTTCTAATTGCACTAAGATTTGGCTCTATGTGCTCCCCTCTTCTATTTGGGCAGAAAGTGAGAGAGGTTGTGGAGACTATGGAATTTGGTGAGTCTTATGAATTTCTCAGCGAGTCAATTTTCTGAAAACAATAGAGCTTGTATTACACAGTTGCACTGTGACATAAAACTAAAGTTATTTACTACTGGCCTTCATAGATCATTAAATCCTGAAGCCAAATGTCTTTTGACTTCATTACAACATCAGTGGGCATTTGGCCAAGTTAAAATTTTACCTTTTGTAATGAGTTATAGGTAAGGCATTTATCCTTCATTCTTAATCACATAAATAGCATGGGGAGTGGAGTTCAAGTGGAGCAAAAACTGTCTAGAATTTGGGGAAGTGGTCACAAGTTAGCCCCAGGAGATGCATGTACCATTTCCAAATTTATATCCCCATTTTGGGGATCAATTTGGGGAAATCTAAAATCTTTGCAGATGAGAGATTATTAGTTCAAAGAACTCCTACTAAATTTCCACTTTGTCCTTCATAATTCAGCTCAAGTAGCTCTTCCACAAAGTATTCTTTGGGAATTTCCCCCTTTCTTGCATCAAGATATTCCTTCCTTTCTGCATTCATTGTACTCTACACATAAAAGAAAATTCACCCCACTTTTAAAAATTATGTGCTTATTTGTCTGTATCTTCCACTTAGACTATGATCTCATGGTAGTCAGGTGTTTTCTCATTTGTCTTTGTACATCTTGAATCTAGCACCAAGTTATGTGCTTTAGGAGACTAACTGAAATCTGATGCTGATGACAACATAGTCAACTTTTTCAGAATAGGGAAACTATGAACATGCTCCTGGTTATTTCCTAAGAAAATACTGAATATTCACTATGAATTCATAACATTATAACAATATACTATTATACAACATTATACAACATTATAACTATATACAACATTATAATAATATACTATTAATTATAATAAAGGCTTATTTGGAAATTAAGAAAAAGGAATGTGTTTTCAAATAAGGTAGAATAAGATGAGAAATGAAACTGAGAGATGGGGTAAGGTGATATTTTGTAAATAGGTGTTTTCAATATTTATGGAGGGGGACATGCCTTATCTGAATTTCTCATCTGTTACCTAGCTGATAAATTATTATGTGAGTACATGGAAGCAACTGGCTTCTTTAGGAAAGGACCCATTCTTTTAGCCCATTAGGTCCCTGATAACCCTCCCATCTTGGAAGGATCTGGCTACTGAGACATTAGAAAAGGTCTTTGGAGTTTTCCTGGTATTAAAAAAAAAAATCTCACCTCTAGAACAGGTACAACTACACAGTCATCTACTGTGCAAAAGTGGGTTAATTTCACCAAATTTAGGGATCTGTTTGCATCTGTTTGGTTTAATTGTCCCATTTGGAATTGAGAGCTAGCCGTGAATAGCTAATGAAAGGGTTAAAAGAAATATAGCAAAGGGCTAAGTGAAATGAGGGCATGAAGATCATCTGGATAATAAAGAGGCTGCCAAGTTTCAGAGAACAAATGTAGAAACTATGAAAAATGTTCCAAAGAAAGCAAAAGAAAGGGAAGTAAAGGAGAACTATCTAATTTGGAAAAATGTCATTTATTGCTAGATTTCTCATTTCATTTTAGTGAAAGAATAACAAGTAAATAGGATCAATTCTATTTCTTTAATATTTTTCAATTTAAACATTATTTCCTACATATAGTATATTTTACTATTGTGAACTACTAGTCCTTGGATATATCAAAATAAATTTTATTTAGTGTCTCTCATAAGAATGCAAACCCTGTAAGGCAGGAGTTTTGTTCTTGTTCACTGCTCTCCTTCTTATGGTTTGAGCAGTGCCTAGCACACATTAGACAGTCAAAAAATATTTAATGATGGACACACAAATCTCATTCATTTTAATTTATTACCTCTAATTGATCCTCTACACTACTATCAAACTAATCTGTCGAGAATATGAATCAGATCATATCATTACCTTGATGAAATCCTTTAATGGCTCTTCATCTTTCTTAGTTGAAAACCCAAGCTCCTTAGCATGTCACATAAAGCCTTTCATGATCTGGCTTTTGCATGACTCTTCATGACTCTTTCATGATTCTTCAGCCTTCTCACTTTTAATTAATTAACTGGCTAATTAATTCATTCAACAAATATTTATTAAGTGCCTACTATGTTCCATGTACCTTGTTAGATACTGAGGACACAATGAAAAGCAAAATCAGGTAGTCCCCTCACTTCTCATTGTACCATTATTGAAGAAACTAGACTTTTTACTGTGTTTGAAAATGGATCTGACACATGGGTCAAAGACGAGAGCACAACAGAAATTAGAAGATATTTAGAACTGATTGATGATGAAGACAGCAAAACTTGAGGGATTCAGCTAAAGGTGCCTGAAAAAAAGTTTATAGGTTTAAGATGCATATTTTAGAACAGAAGAAAGGCACTCAACTTCAGTTATCAGATAGATGAAATCGAAAATGGCAATGAAATATACTTCACACTCACCAGAATATCTAAAATAAAAAAAAAAAGGACAATATCCAATTTTGGTCAAGATAAGAAGCAATTTGAATTCTAACACATTGTCAGTGAAAGTCCGACTTGTTATAACCACTTTGGCAATCTGTTTGGCAGTATCCTCTCAAACTTTGAAACAATCATTGGCCAAGTGTTCTTGCTTTCCTCTTCTTTAGCTAGAACAGACTTCACGTAGGCTTCTCTCCTCCCTGCAGGCGCCTAAACTTTGGCTCACTCCCAAGTTTTAAACAAGCACTAAAGCATTAAGGTGCTGAACATCCCTCTCCTTAACAGCTCATTCTGAAAACTGACCAATTACAGAGAAAGATATTTCTTGTTTAAGCATCTTGATATTGCCAATTGCTCCTGCCCACCTGTGCCTGCTTCTCCCACAAAATTCCTGCTAGTCCTTCTCCCTCCATATATAAAAATAAACCTTTTTTCTGTTTGATTTTGAGATACTTGTAGATTTCTGAGATCAGAGAGTCGTCCCTATTGCAGTAATCTTTTTGGATAAAGTCTTTCCTCATCTAAGTCCAGTTTTGTTTTTATTTGCCATCATACAATGGAACACTACATAAAAATGAGAATAAATGAGTCACGGCTATATGCAAGAATGTAGATGAATCTCACACATACAGTGTAGAGCAAAAAAGCAAGACTGAAATGGCTATACACTGTATGGTTTCATTTATGTAAAGTTTAAAACAGGAAAAATTTATCTATGTCGTTGGAAGTACTTCCGTTTAGGGAGGCAGTTGCTAGAAGGGGACAAAAGGGCAGCTCCTAAGGCATTGATAATATTCTCTTTCTTGATATAGATGCTCATTACATGGAATGTGTTCATTGTGTAAAGTTTCATCTAGTGGTGGATTTATAATTTGGGAAATTTTCTATGCATTTTACTTCATAAAATTTTACTTTAAAATTGAGTTATTCAGAATAATCACAATTTATTTATCTCAGATTCGGATGAAGCAAAGACAAAAGGCTCTTAATGTTTTCTAACTAGCAAATAAAAACATATCACTTATATATGTAACTTAAATAGTGATGGAGTTAAGAATAACATAAGTTAGCCCACAGTGAGTTAATTGTCAAGATGCTGATGTATTTATTAACACTTAAGAGACTAAACTCAATTTCTTATTAAACATAGTTTAATATATTAAAAATATATTAAAAATTTGAAAGTATTAAATTTTGCAATAATCACAACTTTTTTATGTTCTGTGGAAAAATATAGTTAATAGAAGTATATCTTGAGAAATCTTATCATTATAAGAAAAAAAGAAAAAAAAAGAAACAATTTCATGATGACAAAATATGACAGTACAGATATGTACATATTTAACTTTAATAAGAACAGCATCTCCCCTGGTTGGTTTTCTGGTACTTGTGTTTTATGGTCAAAGGAATGTAAATATCCTCTGACTTTTATTTCCTTATGTTGTATAGTAACAAAGAATAATAACTAGTTCAATTACTTTTTCTAGAAACCTGTCTTAATGGTTTTATTTTTTTTAATGAAATGTTTTATTTAAATTCTAGTTGGTTAACATAAATGGTAACATTGGTTTCAGGTGTAGAACTTAGTGATTCATTACTTACATATAACACACAACAAGTGCCCTCTTTAATACTCATCACCCATTTAGCCCATCCCCCACCCATCTCCCTCCATCAACCCTCAGTTTGTTCTCTATAGTTAACAGTATCTTCTGGTTTGCTTCCCTCTTTGTTTTTTTTTTTTTCCTTCCCCTATGTTTCCCTATGTTTCCTTCTCCTATATTTTATTTCTTACATTCCACCTATGAGTGAAATCATATGTTATTTTTCTTTCCCTGGCTTATTTCACTCAGCATAATGTGCTCTAGCTCCATCCACCTCATTGCAAGGGGCAAGATTTCATTCTTTTTGATGGCTGAATAATATTCGTGTGTGTGTGTGTGTGTGTGTGTGTGTGTGTGTGTGTACCTCTTCTTTATCTGTTCATCATTTAATGGACATTTGGGTTCTTTCCATAACATGGCTATAATGCTATAAACATCACGGTGTATGTGCTCCTTTGAATCAGTATTTTTGTGTCCTTTAGGTAAATACCCAGTAGTGCAATTGCTGGATTATAGGGTAGTTCTATGTTTAACTTTTTGAGGAACATCCATACTGTTCTCCAGAGCATCTGCATCAGTTTGCATTTCCAACAGTGCAAGAGGGTTCCCTTTCTCCACATCCTTGCCAACAACTCTTCGTTTCCTGTGTTAATTTTAGCCATTCTGACAAGTCTGAGGTGGTATTTCATTATGATTTTGATTTGTATTTCCCGGATGATGAGTGATGTTGAGCATCTTTTCATGTATCTTTTGACCATCTGGATACCTTCTTTGGGAGACTATTTCATGTCTTCTGCCCATTTGATAACTAGATTATTTATTTTTGGGGTGTTGAGTTTGATAAATTCTTTATAGATTTTGGATACTAACCCTTTACCAGATATGTCACTTGAAAATATCTTCTCCCATTCTGTAGGTTTTCTTTTAGTTTTGTTGATTATTTCTTTTGCTATGCATAAGCTTTTTATCTTGATGAAGTCCCAGTAGTTCATTTTTGCTTTTGTTTCCCTTGCCTCCAGAGAGGTGTCTACTAAGAAGTTGTTACGGCCAAGGTCAAAGAGGTTGCTGCCTCTAAAGGTTTTATTCCTTATCAAAGCTTCTCATTAGGTAATGTTTTAACTTACAACTTAAGGTTTTAGTCACAGTTTTAACCAAGGCTTTACAAAACACATAGGGCTTAAAATTTTCCATTCCCATACATCCCACTTGAAGGATAAGATATAATTAAATAATAATTATAAAATTAAACTCATTTTTAAACTATGACAAACACTATGAAGGAAGAGTATGCAAGTCCTACAAGAATATGTAACTGGGTATTGAATTTCTATACTTAAAAAATTATTTCAGCTTCAATATGGGGATTGGATCATAAAGTGAGGAGAAATGAATGTAGGAAGACAAGGTGGGAGGCCTGTGCGTTAGTGTAGGCAAGAGATCATAATAACTTGCAAAAAGGTTGAGCATTGGGGATGGAGATGGTGGATAAATTATAGGCATTTGGGAGGTAAAAATCTTTCATCACACCTCACACTATAGCTATGTAAAACTCTTTGCAGGTCCCAGCATATGTCAGCTTTGTCTTGCTTTGTATCTGTTTCTTCTGTGGTTTATCTTTTCTTTAATGTTTCATCTAGCTACATGCCACTCATCTTTCAAAACTCTGCTCTTTCAAGCACTCCCATGACTCCACTTTTTTTTTTTTTTTTTGGTCAGCATTGTCACACTTGTCACACTACCTTTTAGTCATCTACTTATTTGTTGCTCTCCCAGATAGACTATGAGTTACTTGAGGTCAGTGTTTGTCTACTTTGTTTCTGTAGCTTAGGGCTGTAGCCATGATTGGAACACAGCATGAAATAAGTAATTGTTAAATTACTAAGTGAATAATAGATCTTTTCAGCAATCTAAATGATGACACTTAAACTATTCTTTCACTCAAAACAATAGAGTACCACAAGCCCTGCCTGCCCCTCCCTCAGCAATCTCCAGAATGTGTGGCTTCTTCCAAAGAAGAGAAACATAGTTTTTTCCCTGCTATTGAGGTATTTGGGTAGTCACTCATACCCTCCTCTACTCTTCCAAGAGTGGTATCAGCTACACACACACACACACACACACACACACACACACACCCTGTATAATCAACAATTTCAGCTAGCTCCCTCTATTCTTACCTCTTGATTGGAAGGCTTTAATCTTTTGATGTGAAAATACTTTAAGAAGTAGAATAGATTTTTTCCATAGAAAAGGGCAAGATAGTTTGTGTCAGATGGCTGAAGATCTTTGGAGTTAACTGAGAAGAAATTTGAGTGTGAAGTTTAACATACATCTAAAAAAGCTATACTAACTTAAAGGTATGATCTGTGTTAACAGGTGTTTGGCATTTACCCTCATGAAGTCTACCTGACAGAAGTTTTCAGCTGAATATTGACTTAAATGCTTCCTTTGAGATACTGGTATCATCATTTTATATTTAGTACCTGCAAGCTTGAGGTGCTAGTTTTTTTACTTTAAATTTTGACATAATTTAAGGTGGATAATGAGGTCTTAGTTATAGCCTTTGACTGAGTAGCTAGACTTCTAGCTACTTCTATTTGTCTCTGGCCCTTGGCTGTATGCATCTTTGCAGTCCAACTGGAATGGGGAGCTGGGATAATGATTATTGTTAGCTTCTATTTACTGAGCATTAACTATGGGTCAGGTGCTATTATAGCTACTTTCATACATAATTTTATTTATTCATCACAACAAACTTGTGAGGAGGTTATTATTATCATATCAATTTTACTGGTTAGAAAACTGAGAAAACCTCTCAGTAGATCAGTTTGTCCTAAGTTACACACACAGCCAGTAAATGGTGGAGCCTAAATATGGCCAGATATTACTGATTTCAAAGTCAGTTAGTTCGTTCAACCATTGCCTCTTCTGCCTTCCAAGTTGCCTTCCAGCTCCAGATCTGGGTAGAGAGAAGTGGAAGCACCAAACTGCCATGTGTGTATAGGGGAGCAAGGAGGGAGGAGGAAGAATAAATATTGGGGGCATTTGTTTGTATAAGGCCTGGCCTTGGTTTGGTCCCAACAAGATCCTCTTCGTTTACATATGATGCTCTGGATGAGTTTAAAATCTTAAAATCTCAAATATGATCAAATTACAAAAACATTAAAATAATCTGAGAACCACAAAAAATATTTTGCAGTAGAAAGGAATAGAAATAGCATGTGAAAAGTTCTAAAATTGATTCATATCAAAGAGAAAGAACTGTTTAAAAATGAAGTGGCCTTTTTCCCCTCAGTATAATGATCTAGGATATTCTCTCTATTAAATAAGACTTGGGCAAAATAAAATGGGAGATTAACAGTATAGAAAATCCAATGAGGTAACATTTTCAATAGTGACCATAAGAAGAAGACTTAAAATTGAAGAAAATGGAGCCAGCAATTTGTAGAAAAGTTTAGAAAACTATTCTGAAAATTAAGAAGGTTCATATAAAATTGAAAAAATAAGAAGATAACCATCACTGTGGAAAGATCACAGAATTCCAATCTGTAAAGTTATAAATAATATCCTTTTATTATATTTTAAATGTGTATAGGATTAGTAGTTATATCACCCTTTCAATCCTGTGTTACGAATTTGTGCCTTTTTTTTTTCTTAATAAGCTTTGCCCAGAGTGTACTAATTTAATTAGTCTTTTCAAAGAATCAATTTTTACTTTGTTGATCCTATTATATGTTGGTTTTCTGTTCCATGAATTTCTGTTCCTTTCTTCATCAGTTCTTTTTTTCTATTTTTGAGGCATTTAAGTTGCTATTATTTTACTAACTTCGCGAGATGGATACTTTGATCACTGATTTTCAGCCTTTATTCTTTCTAATATATGAACTTAATATATGTATTTCCCTCTAAAGCATGATTTTAGTTGAATTTCACACAATTTTCATTATCATTAAATTAAAAATATTTTCTAATTTCCATTGTGATCTCTTCTTTGATCCAGAGGTTGTTTAGAAGCATATTTTGTATTTTCCAAATATATGGGAATTTTTTAGTTATCTTTTTACTATACGTTGATCTATGGTCATCTAATGTATTCTGTGTGATGTCATTTTTTTGAAATTTGTTGAGTTGCTTTATGGTTTAGCAATTCTGAAAATTTCCCATGTGTATTTGAAAAGAATGTGTGGCTTGCAGTGGTTGGGTATTCAATTACATATATTTTTAAGTGGGTTGTTCAAATATTTTATATAATTTTTTGTCTGCTTGTTTTATCAATTACAGTTATCTGTTATCTACAGAGTTACTTTTGTAGTTACCTACAAAACACTTATCTGTTTTATATAGAGGTAAATTTTTAAATGTTCTAGCATGATAAGTGAAATATGTCAGTCAGAGAAAGACAGATATCATGTTTTCATTCATATGTGGAATTTGAGAAACTTGACAGAAGACCATGGGGGAAGGGAAAGGAAAAAAAATAGTTACAGAGAGGGAGGCAAACTATAAGCAACTCTTAAATACAGAGAAAAAACTAACGGTTGATGGTGGGGGTATGAGGGAGCAGGGAAAACGGGTGATGGACATTGAGGAGGGTACTTGTTGGGATGAGCACTGGGTATTGTATGCAAGTGATGAATCACAGGAATCTACCTGAAGCCAAGAGCACACTGTATACACTGTGTTAACTAACTTGACAACAAATTATATTAAAAAAAAATGTTCCAGCATTAATGTGCATTTGCCTCTTATTTCTTATAATTCCACCAATTTTTACTTTTATGTTTTTAGGCTACATTATTAGGTGATACAAATTTGTGATTATTATACTATCTGTTAAATTATGCCCCTTTTCCATAATGTTTCTCATTTTTGCCTTAAAGTATATATTTTTGTCATCTTAATATAGCTCTGTCAGCTTTCTTTTGGTTAGTGATTTGGTTATTTATTCCTGACTAACAAACTCAGTAGCTTAAAACAACAAATATTTATTGTTTCTAATAGTTTAAGGGAGTCAGGGACATAGAAGCAGCTTAGTCTTTCACAAGGTTGTCAAGGGGGGCTACAACTTCATGAGATTTGAATGGGGTTGAAGGCTGGAGTGGGGACAGTCCATTTCCAAGATGGCTCACTCACATGCCTTTTGGCTGAAGGCCTCAGTTGCATATTGGCTGTCGGCAGGAATCCTTGATTCCTCATCACATGGACCTCTCCAAAAGGCTGCCTGAGTGACCTCATGATCTGGAAGCTAGCTTCCCACAGAGCAAGCAGTCTGAGGGATAGAGGTCAAGGAGGAAGCCACAACACATTTTATGACCTATGCTAAGTTGCACACTTTCATTTCTGCCACATTCTATTCATTGGAAGTGAGTCATTAAATGCAACCCATTCTGAAGAAGAGGGGGATTGGTGGGATGCTTGGGTGGCTGAGTCGGTTAAGGGTCCGACTTCAGCTCAGGACATGATGTCACTGTTCCTGAGTTCAAGCCCCATGTTGGGCTCTGTGCTGACAGCTCAGAGCCTGGAGCCTGCTTCAGATTCTATGTCTCCCTCTCTTTCTCTGCCCCTCTCCTGCTCATGCTCTATCTCTCTCTTTCTCTCAAAAATAAATAAACATTAAAAAAATTTAAAAAAAGAAGAAGGGGGATTGGCACTACCTTTGAAGGAAGTATTATCAAAGAATTCAAGGGGTTATTTTAAAACCACCACATTTAGTGTTGAGTGGTACATTTTTTTTTTCATACTTTTACTTCTGCACTTTAGGTTTCCTTATGTTAGGTTTGGCTCATAGTATGAAGAATATACACATTGTATGCCACTCTGTCAATCTTTGTCTTTTAATTGGAGTATTTAGTACATTTTTACTTAATGTAATTATGGATACATTTGAATTTAAATCCATTGTACTGTTACTTAGTACCACCTGTGTGTGCTCCTTTCCTCTCTTTTCTTATTTTTGGATTAATGTGATTTGAAGCTAGGCTGCAGTCTCTGCGAGGGCTGGTTTACTTCTGATTCACCATCATTCTTAAGAAGCTGCCTTTCAGAATCCCTGCTGAAAACAGACACTGAACTTCAATTATTCTCATGTGAGTCAATACAAAGTTCTGCTCACTTCTGCCCTCCTCAGCACCCTCTTCTGGAACCAGGAGACACTGATGGGGAAAAGAGGCCCCATACTGAGCTTACCTCTGTGGGTTTCTTTCTTTTCTGAGATTTTGTCTCTAATTATTTGCTGTCTTATTGGTTCTCCAAAGCTTTACTGGAGGTCAGGTAAGTCATTTAATGTTTACAACTAGTGGACTATCATTACTATTTCCCTTACTGGTGAGGGAACTGGATTCAGACAAGCCAAGTAAATTGCTCAAGGTTACATTTAGAAAGTGGTAAACTTAGAATTTGAACCTATGTCTTTCTGTCTCTAAAAATAAAACTCATGCTATTTACATTAGTTAAAAGCAATTTTGGCTATAATCCTCCAAGTAGAACACATGATAAAAAGATTTATTATTGACAATCATCTTTATACTTCACATCAATTATAAATGTATGTCTGCAAAATTGGAAGTCTTTCTATTTTGTAGCAGTCTTTAATTAATCTTACTAAAGCACAGTTTGAGTTTCCAATGTATTTTGATTTATAGTTTTATAATTCCGGACTGTATGGTAAAAGTCTAACATAACAAGTGGTTATTTTAAAAGTATAAGTAAAAATTGAATCTGAATTTTTGAATTTATTAACTGCTACTTCTTCATTCCTTATCTAGGATTCATTAAAAAACCTATTCTTACTTCAAATATCATTTATCATACATTAAAATTCCACTGCAAGACAATGTATTCCTATCCATAAAAGCCATATAACTATTAAATTCCACCACATGTTACTTGTCTTTCAGGGAAATGACATATTTTGGAAATCTATATGGATACCTAAATAGTCAACAAATATGCATTCTATGATATATATTGTTATCTAGATGATTAAGCTTTAAAATATTACTTAATTGTGAAGAAAAGTCCTACTTTCTTATAAGACATATATGTATTTAGAAAAATAATTTCCTTGCCCATTTTTGCTGATAAGAAACCTGAATACTTTCTCTAGAAGATAAATCAAATATTTCAATCTGCCTCTGCAGTGGAGAGACTAAATTAGAATTGAAATAAATATTTTAGAAAAGGTAAAATAGCAAAGGGTAAAAAGAACACATTTCTTTAACAAAATGGCCTTATGGCCTGAGAACCAGGGTTTCTGAGGTTACTGAAGGGTTTTTGTGTCGAGTGCCTTAAAGGGCATCTGGCCTCTAACTAGACTTGACTTTTCTCCTCATGTATTGTTGCTACTCAGAAGAAAAGGAAATAATAAAAAAAGGCCTCTTGGGCCAACTGGTATAAGCTTTAGGAAACAAAAAGAATCTGATTTAAAGTTTCTAGGTTGGAGAGTTTAATCTTCCCAGGGTAAGGAGACAGAGAGGGATTTGGAGCCAAGTCCCAGAGTCCTACTCTTTAGCTGGCTAAAGACTGTGTATTTTACTACACCTGTGTTACATATATTAGAACCAAACCTCTGTGCTTGTTGGAGAGGGAAGATATGGCCCTTCAGGCAATGGAAAAATCTTTACATTGAGGAAGAGGGTGGAAAGGTACCTGGGTTTCACTGAACTCAGTGTAACATGGTGTGGATCAATTGGGAGAAGGCCATAAGTTAGTACAAGTCCTGGAAAGTCAAAATTACATGCTATATTCTTTATGGTTTCAAATACCAAGTGAACAGGAAGAAGAAAAACGGGGAAAAGGATTTTATGGAAAATTATTTCAATAACTGCAAAGATATTTCTTTTCAGTGGAATTGTTGTCCCAAAGTTGTAAACTTCTTGGCTTCTAGAAACTTGAAATGGTAGAGAAGAGGAAATGCAGGCTGCACTGGGGTAAACTGCCTTTTTGGGAACTGCACAGGCAGGTCACATGAGAGCTTACCTTGGACACAATTGCGACCCTTTGGGAGGGAGTTAGCTGAGAGCCAGCTAAACTGGACTTTATCCAACAGAGCCAGTGATGAGGCAATTGACATGTGTGTGGTGCCTGCATATGTGTGTGATGATTGCTGGGTTCCTAGGCCTAAGGGGTTTAGCTCCCTAGCAGTCAATCAGATTGCCAGTGTCTTATGAATTACCATTTGATGTTCCTAGTGGGAGAATCTTAGAGAAACCCAGAGGAAAACTGCCCATGAGAAAAAGAATCCATACTGAGAATCTGCAATAACCAGAGAGCACTAATATCAGATTATATCTCTTCTAGTCAGTGAAAACTTTCTTTTAGTTATGCCTACCTTCACAAATGACTACTGTGGAGGGATGAGGGTAGGTGAAGGAGAAGGAAAGTGCAAGGCTGGGAAGTAGGGAGGTGAGTCATTCCCTATTTCCCCACTGTAGGCATGTCGGCTGGAAGTAGCACTGAGCCAGAGGAAGGAAGAAGCTTCAGCTTCACATAAAGTATAAAGTTGTGATTTTAATACTGGACTGGGCATTTAATTACTGGATTGAGATTTACCAGAGGACTTTTAATATTTAAAAGGTTCAGAAAATTACAAACCCTACCTGAGTCCTATCCCAGGTTGGGAAAGAACTACTAGCTACTAACCCATCAAACTAGTATGAAGGGAAGCTCTGATGAAAATAAAGCTGCTTTATGATCACCCTTTTTTGTATTTTGCTTCGTCAAATACTGGTTACAGCTTACCCAAATGTCTCAGTCTCTAGCAGGCTGCAAGAGTCTATGTAACCACATGAAGAACAATTTCCAAATTGCCATGGCTCTTAGTTCATACCTGCTCCTGAAGGTTATCACCTACTCACCCACTCAACCAAGGTTTTCTAGGGTCACATTCAGTTTTCCAGGGTCTCAGTGCAGGTTGCTCTTCATCTTTTGTTTTCCCCTGGGAAGCCCATGACTCGTGGACCCTGAATGAGGCTCTTAGCCACTGCTTTGGAAGACAGGGATTCTGGGCATGGTAGGCTGAAAAATGGTCCCCAAAGATATCCACATTCTAGTTCCTGGAACCTGGGACCATTATTTTATCTGGAAACAGGGTCTTTGCAGAATTGATTAAGATGATCAGAGAGGGGCGCCTGGGTGGCTCAGTCAGTTGAGCCTCTGACTTCGACTCAGGTCATGCTCTCACGGTCCGTGAGTTCGAGCTGCGCGTTGGGCTCTGTGTGCTGACAGCTTGGAGCCTGAAGTCTGCTTCCAATTCTGTGTCCCCTCTCTCTGGCCCTCCCCGTTCATGCTCTGTCTCTCTCTGTCTCAAAAATAAATAAACATTAAAAAAATTAAAAAAAAAAGATGATCAGGTTGATTGAGATGGAAAACTATTTTAGATTACCAGGGTGAACCTTAAACACAATCACATATACCTTCATATATATAATATATATCTGATAGAGGCAGATTTGACAAAGAAGAGAAGGTGATATGAAGTTGGAGACAGAGTGAGATTTGAAGATGTTGGCCTTGAAGACGAGTGATATAGACACAAACCAATGAATGCCAGCAACCACCTGCAGTTGGAAGAAGCAAGGAACAGATCCTTCCTCAGAACCTCCAGAGGAAGGGACACCTGGGTGGCTCAGTCAGTTAAGCGGGTAAAGCATCTGACTTGATTTCAGCTCAGGTCATGATCTATCTCATGGTTTGTGAGAGTGAGCCCCAAGTCGGGCTCCCACGGAGCCTGGTTGGGATTCTCTCTCCCTCTCCCTCTCTCTGGCCCTCTCCCACTCATTCTCTCTCTCCCTCAAAACAAATTAAATAAAATAACCTCCAGAGGAAAAAGTATTCTGCCAATACCTAATTTTACCCCAGTGATACCAATCTCAAATTTCAGGTTTCCAGAACAATGAGAGAATAAGTTTCTGTTGTTTTAAGCCACTGAGTTTCTGGTAATTTGTTACAGCAACTTTAGGAAGTTAATCCACTGGGAGAGCACTGCTCCCTCCTTCTCTGCAGGGTAGCAGACAGTATATGGTATGGGGCATGCTCCATTCTGGATTCAGTTTGGTCCCAATTCAATCTGATCCCCACATCAACACTGTTTATGCCCTGACTCTTACCTGGACTTACACCTTCTATCCTAATTCTTCTTATGTAGGGGCTGAAAACCAACCAATAATGCTGAAGGTGGAAGTAGGGAGAGATGAATACATGAAAGGAGGCTGCTGCCTCTCCTCCATTGTCCTAGTTTGCTCTGTTCTCTTAGACACCTGCCCCAAATTGTACATTATCTTCCAGTAAGACACAAAACAAAAGACAACTCTATACAACTCCAGAAACACTTCCCATGCATATCAACTGATGCTTGAGGTAAAGCTATCATCCGTCACTTCTCCAAGAAGCATTAGTGCTTCATCAAATCCAGGAATATCACATGAACCATCTACACATATGAAACTGCTTATTCCAGAGCCTGGAACATAGTAGGTATTCAGGAAATGGTGGCTACTGTTGGAGGAAAACTGTCTTAGATTTAGTAGGACTGGGTTTGAATGTCTAATCTTACCTCTGACTGGCATTGGTACTTTATTCCATATGTTGAATAGGGGTAAAATATCTCTTTCAAAGAATAGTTTTAAGAATTTAGTGGGCATAGGGTCTGGTACATGGTTGATGAAAAAATGTTAATTCCCACCCACCAACCCCTTTACATCTTGCATATTCCTTTACTTCTCCATGGCATTTTATATGTAAAGGCTTTACTATATTATTGCAGAACAATGTGTATGTTATTATTAATAATAAAGACAGAAATAATATTTAAATGGTAATTATATAATAATCCTACTCATTAGACCATGAGTTTATTAAGAACAGGAACTATTTTTTTTCATCTCCGTCTATTATCCAGCACACAGTAGGCTTCATAAGTGCCGATTAAAATTTAATTAAAACACTTGCAGCAGCAGGACTGTTTTTCATTAATAGTTCTAATCAGAAACACAAATTCAAATGAGATTCAGATAGGAAGTAACACATTCATTTTCCTATAAGAACAGAAAGGAAAGATGTGAACAGAAGCTTAGAGCAGACTTAGTTGGAAAAATAAAATAGAACCGGTCAGCTGAACCAATGTGTAGACTCAGATAAGGTAGGAGCAAAGTTCTTTAGAAAAACTAAGTGACTTTGGTGACCTAGCTCTGACCTGTGCTCCTTTCATGGAGTGACCTTCAAGTGAACCTTTAAGACTGTTTGCTCAATCCTCTACAGGGGTGCCCATTTTAGAAAAAAATTCATCCCAGTGAAATCAAAACCTAATTATGAATGAGGTAATCATTCCTATTTCAAAAGAAATTTTCTCCTTACAAAACTATCAAGTTCTTATGGGGATGGTCCTTAGTTCATTTAAAATATTACTATATTCCAGAAGTTCTGCAACTTAAAATTTTTTTTAATGTTTATTTTTATTTTTGAGAGAGAGAGATACACAGTACAAGTAGGCGAGGGGCAGAAAGAGAGGGACACACTGGATCCAAAACAGGCTCCAGGCTCTGAGCTGTCAGCACAGAGCCTGACATGGGGCTTGAACTCACGAACTGCGAGATTATGACCTGAGCCGAAGTTGGAAGCTCAACCCACTGAGCCACCAGCCACCCCCAGAAGTTCTGCAACTTTTGGGCAACACATCCATAGAATCACTTTTGATTTATATTCAATACTCTGCAATTTGGTATATTTTGATTCCCCTATTTCATCTACTCATTCACTGTCCTATTTGTTTAAAAATATGTTCAACTGGGGCTCCTGGGTGGCTCAGTAGGTTGAGCGTCTGACTTCAGCTCAGGTCATGATCTCAAGGTTCGTGAGTTTGAGCTCTGCATTGGGCTCTGTGCTGACAGCTCAGAGTCTGGAGCCTGCTTCAGATTCTGTTTCCATCTCTCTCTGCTCCCCACCCCTGCTCATACTCTGTCTGTCTCTCTCTCTCTGAAAAACAAAGACAAAAACAAAAAAACAAAAAACAAAAGCAAAAAAACCCATTAAAAATATGTTTAACAAATTTATTCTTTTTTTATTTTTTTTTAAATTTATTTTTGAGAGAGAGAAAGCAGAGCACAAGCGGGGAAGGGGCAGAGAGAGACAGAGACACAGAATCTGAAGCAGGCTCCAGGCTCTGAACTGTCAGCGCAGAGCCTGATGCAGGGCTCAAACCCATAAACCGTGGTATCATGACCTGAGCCGAAGTCTGATGCTTAACGAACTGAGCCACCCAGGCATTCCTAAATTATGCTCAACAAATTTAATGTTTATCAAGCACTGACCAGGAGAAAGGCCTAGTAAGACTACATGGCTGGAGCAGTCTCAAGTAGCCCAAATAACCAATAAGTCTAATCTCTCAACTCATGGTGGCATCACATGCTTTACAGAAAAATTCACATAAGTAGAATATTTCTGAGTTTGACCCCAGCACTACCAGTACAATACTAGTGGTACCATGGAGATATTACCTACCCTGAGTCTTAGTTTCTCCATCTATAAAAAGGGATAATTTCTAAAGTTGCCATGAGGATTCCTGAGATAACAAAGTACGTCATGCTTGATTTATGGCTGCCATTAAAACATGTTTCTTTTTCATCCAGATATCTTTCTCACCTCTATCCTTTCACCTCCTACAACCCTCAGTAAGTCCTCTTAGACCAGGCATACTGAAATCTGCATTTTATCTGCATATCATCAGAAAGGATTCTATGGCAAGAAACATCAACAGTGATAACAACAATTGCTAATATTTTATTGAGGGATGTTAGTAAATACCTGCATTATTACCTCATTTACTTGTCACAATAACCCTTTGATCTGAAGTGACAGTTATTATCTTTATTTTAGACGGATGCTGCAGTAATTTGCCCAAATGAGATGCAAACTTAGGTAATACATGCTGTTAATGCATACTGAAGCCATTTTGCTGCCACTAAGAACCTAAGTAGTAGAATTTTCATTAATTTCAAGTATCAGAAAAATTCTCTATCTATTCCCCTACTCAGACATGGAGAATGAGAAAATGTTTCTACCACGGAGACATGGTATTGTGACAGCTCATAACCAGAATGTGAAAGTGATATTTGACTTAGTGGTTTTCTCTGAATCCTACTTTCCCTTTCAGAAACCCCCAGTCTCATGGAAACTGGAACTTTCATTCTACCTTGAGAGAGACTCCTGAGTAGAATATTAACGTGGTCCACACATTTACGTACAAACATCAGTTAATTATTATCCAGATGGATTTCACATTATAAAAGATTATTTTTAAAATGCCTCTGAATTATCCAATAAAATGAATTTTTAAAAAATTTAAGCAATAGACTTTAGTTATTAGGGTTCATTTTTTAGATTTAGCATTAATGGGGCACATTTGTTATAACTGATGAACAAATATTGATATTATTAACTAAAGTTCACAGTTTACAATTCACTCTGTGTTGTGGGGTTCTATGGGTTTTGAGAAATGTGTATAAGTTGTGTACCCACTATTACAGGATCATACAGAATAGTTTCACTACTCTAAAATTCTCCTGTGCTTCACTTAGTCATCCTTCCCTTCCCTCAAACCCCTGGCAACCACTGATCCTTTTACTGTCTGTAACTTTGCTTTTTTCAGTGTCTTATAGTTGCAATCAAATAATACGTAGTCTTTTCAGACTGGTTTCTTTTATTTAGCAATATGCATATAAAGATGCCTTCATGTCTTTTTGTGGTTTGATAGTGAATTTCATTTTACTGCTGAATAATATTCCATTGTAAGACACACCACAGTTTGTTTATCCATTCGCCATTAACCTTGGTTACTTTCAAGTGTTTGCAACTATAAATAAAGCTACTATAAATAATTTTACAGCAGGTTTTTGGATGGATGTGAGTTTTCAACTCATTTGGGTTAATGTTAAGAAGTGAGATTTCTGGGTTATATGGTAAGACTATGTTTCATTTTATACAAAACCGCCAAAATGTATTCCAAAGTGGCCGTACCACTTTGTATTCCTAACACCAGTGAATAAGAGTTCCTGTTGTTCCATATCCTCACCAGGACCTGGCATTGTAAACCATTTTGCATTGTAGTCATTCTAATTGGTGTGTAGTGATATCTCATTTTTTAAATATGTAATTCCGTAATGAATTGTTGTCAGCTGTATGTTTTTTCTGGTAAGGTTTCTGTTCAGGTATTCTGTAAATATTTGTATTTTACAAATATTTTCTACTACTTTATGGCTTCTCTTCTCATTCCCTCCATAGTGTCCTTTGCAGAACAGAAACTTTTGACTTTAATAAAATTGCACTTAACAATTTTTTTCTTTCATGGATGGTGCTTTTGGTGTTGTATTTAAGAAGTCATTAATAAACCTGAAGTTACTTCGACTTTCTCTTGTGTTCTCTTCTAGGAGTTTTATAGTTTTTCATATTGCATTTAGGGCTATGATCGATTTTGAGTTAATTTTTGAAAAGGGTGTAAGTTCTGTCTAGATTCTTTTTCTTGAATGTGGATGTCCAGTCATTCTCACATCATTGTTGAAGCAATGATGTCCTTTTGCTACTGAATTGCCTATGCTCCTTTGTCAAAAATCAACTGATCGTATCTGTGTGGGTCTATTTCTGGGCTCTTTGTTCTGTTCCATTAATCCATTTATCTATTATTTTGACAATACCACAATATCTCAATTATTGTAGCTTTACAATAATTCTTGAAGTTGGGTAGCATTAGTCCTCTGACTGAACACAGTCAACTGTGTTGACTATTCTGGATCTTTTGCCTTTCTTTTCTTTTTAAATGTTTATTTATTTATTTTAAGAGAGAGAGGGAGGGAGAGACAGAACGCATGCATGCGAGTGAACTGGGGAGGAGCCGAGAGAGAGGGAGAGAGAGAATCCCATGCAGGCTCCCCACTATCAGCGCAGAGCTGGGACGTAGGGCTTGATCTCATGAACCTTGAGATCATGACCTGAAGTTGGATGCTTAACCAACTGAGCCACCTGGGTGCTCCAGCCTTTCTATATAAACTTTAGAATCAGTCCATATCCACAAAATAACCTGCTGGAATTTTGAATGGGATTGCATTTAATCTACATATAAAGTGAGTAAGACCTGATATCTTAATAATACTGAGTCTTTGTATCTATGAATATGGATTAACATTTATTTAGATCTTTGATTTCTTTTGTTTTTGTACTTTTCATCATATAGATCTTGAACATATTTTGTTAGATCTATACCTAAGCATTTCATTTTGGGAGGTGCTGATTGTAAATAGTATTGTTTCAAATTCCAAATTGTTCATTGCTAGTGTATAGGAAAGCAACTGGCTTTTGTATATTAACCTGGTATCTTGCAATACCAGGATTTGGATATAATTGTTAGTTTCTGGAATTTTTTGTTTATTCTTTGGGATTTTCTACATAGATAACTGTGCCATCTGTGAACAAACACAGTTTTAGTTCTTTCTTTTCAATATGCATACCTTTTCTTTCTTTCTTGACTTAGTATGTCAGGCAGGGCTTTCAGTATGATGTTAAATACAACTAGTGAGAGTGGACATCCTTGCCTTGTGCCTGATCTTAGTGGGAAAGCATCTAGTTTCTTACCATTAAAATGATAAGCATAGGTTTTTTTTTTTCAGATGTTCTTTTTCAAGTTGAAGGAAAAATTAATTTTAAATAGCAGGTTTTCAAGTGTCAATGAAGGATGTTTTATGGGTTAGGGATTACTCTCAAATCATACTTCACAGGACTTCTGTTATATATGAGAATGGTCAGGTACAGTAAAAGAAACATCTCTCTTCTCCCAGATAAACATAAACAAATCTTCTAATCCTCCTCAAAGTTTCTCTTTTTAGCAAAGGCAGATCCACTAGTCCATACAATGAGTTCTGTTTCATTAATTCAACTCAAAAGTGTCTACTGAGTCTTTACTAACACCTTTTTTGCTGCAGAAATACAAAGATAAGCAGAAAAAAAAATCCCAGTACTCAAAGACGTTACAGTAGAATGGGGGCATTTTGGGGTAAGACAGACCTTGTTGACTAGGAATAAGACATGCCTAAATTTATCTAAAGTGTAAAGAAAAGTATTTTAGGTTTTAGAATAGTACTTACAAAGTGTTTTTTTATTTTTTTAAAGTTTGTATTTAAAAAAGTTTTTTTAATGTTTGTTTTTGAAAGAGAGAGAGCGTGTGCGCGCGCGTGAGCGAGCATGAGTGGGGGAGGGGCGAAGAAAGAGGGAGACAGAATCTGAAACAGGCTCCAGGCTCTGAGCTGTCAGCACAGAGCCTGACATGGGGCTTGAACTCATGAGCCGAGCTGTGAGATCATGACCTGAGCCAAAGTTGGATGCTTAACTGACTGAGCCATCCAGGCGTGCCTTAAAGTTTTTATTTAAAGTCCAGTTAGTTAACATATAGTGCAGTATTAGTTTCAGGTATCCAACAAGTGCTTTTTAAAACTTTCTTCTTGTTATTTCTTAGAGCAATCTATTGGTGATTGATATTTTTATTTCCATCAGATTTGGACTGCTGCAAAAGTTTGCTAAACAGATTGTCTTGAATCCAGTCTCTAGGTTTTAAGGAAAGACAAGAAGATTCCTGCTGTGACGCTTGTTATTGAATGAAGTGTTGCTATCAGAGTGTTAAAAGACAGCCACATTCATGAAACAGGAGAGAATGGCATTCTGGAGACTAACCTGGAGAATAATCTAAAATATCCCAATTTCTGGAATTGAAAAAAATTAGCTCCATTCAGGCTTAGGAAGCTTTCACATGATTGTAGTCATTTGATCTCTGAGACCTTTTTTTATTTTTTTTATTTAAAAAAAATTTTTTTTTCAACGTTTATTTATTTTTGGGACAGAGAGAGACAGAGCTTGAACGGGGGAGGGGCAGAGAGAGAGGGAGACACTGAATCGGAAACAGGCTCCAGGCTCTGAGCCATCAGCCCAGAGCCTGATGCGGGGCTCGAACTCACGGACCGCGAGATCGTGACCTGGCTGAAGTCGGATGCTTAACCGACTGCGCCACCCAGGCGCCCCCTGAGACCTTTTAAAAATAAATTAACCAGAATCCTAGAGGTCAGCTGCTGAATGAAAGATTACTACTCCTAAAACATGATTTTGCCTTATTTATTTTTTGAGCAAGGAACTAAGTGTCCCTCACATCTTAGAAACTGTCAAGGGGGAAAAGTTCCCTGTGAGGAAAAAATGCAAAAAGAAAATATTGGAATGGAATCTTTCCACAAATTGAATATGTTTGCATTTGTTGAAGTTCATGAGATTTTGCAGAGTAACAGATAATTTAGAACTGTTTGTTCTAAGAAAAGAGGAGGGTGGTAAAGATGTTCTCCAAAAAAATTCCATATGTTAACATGTCAGTTCTTGGAAAATTCAAAGTATGTCTTACCATCTCAAAAGCAACCCCAGTGGGCAATGGCTGACCAGGGCATAAAAGAAACAGATAGCTGTGCAAAAGGAGAAAACAAAAAAAAAAAGAAACAGATACTAATGGCAGAACTGAAAGGTTTATTTTTAAATATAGAGACCTAAAGATTAATTTTAAAAAGCTGGGCATTTGAATATTTTCTTCTTAACAAGGACTAGAGGTGTACAGGGTACAGATTGGGAGTGGGGGCATGTGTCAAAATAATCTACATTCTTTAGGAGAAAAATTTCCCAAGCTATACTATAATGGAATGATAAGTGAATGTGAGGGCCAAGAGAACTACATTTAATCCCTACTGTATCAAATATTATACTTCAAACTTTATTTTCCTTGACTTAATTTCTGAGAGCTTTTAGGGATCTTTTTCCACTGCTCATTTCAGGTAGTTCTTTCCTTGACTTTGTGCAACTTTCTCTCACACACATGCTCATTGGTATTATGCTGAAGACTTGAGCGGGACTTTCTGCAGATATTCAGAGTCCCCCTTTCTATGGAACTTGTTTCTTCAAGGCACTCTATAAAAGGGGTGTGGCAGGATTGGTTTCCCCACTCCTTCTACCACACATATCCCACTATTTTCCACCCCTTTTCTGGGGAGTGGTATATGCCCACTTTCCTAAGGGGTACAAGGCAATATCATACTTGCTTACTAGTGAATAACATATAATACACAGCAGAGGCTGGGAGAGTAGCAAAGGTATTAGATGGAAAAGAGGGCCTAAAGAAGGATTTTTCTTAAAAATCTTCTAATGATTAGGAAAGGAGAAAAAACATGGAAAAGGGTAAGCTTTGAAAATAGAGACTAAAAGAGGAAGAGCATTGAGTAGTTCTTGGTAGAGGGCATGGTGAAGTTTCAAATTGAACATGAAAGGGAAGACACTAAAATCCCCACTTTTCTGTGGACATCAAAATGGGTTGGAATTCTTAAGCAAAGGTCTTTATGGGCTCCACATCAGCACATGGCTGACTAACTGTAGGGGTATAATTACTGACTAAGCATACTAACTCTCTCTTCCACGAGTGTAGAAGGAGACTGTCTTATTCATTTCAGGTTGCTATAACAAGATGCCATAGACTGGGTGGCTTAGACAATGGGACTTTATTTCTCATAATTCTGGAGGCTGGAAGTCCAAGATCAGGATGATTTTTAAAACCCCATTAATTTATACATGCAAGAAACTCAATGAACTTTAAGTAGGGTAAACTCAATGAGATCCACACCTAGATACCTTAGAATAAAACTCTCAAAAGATAAAGACAGTGAAGTATCTTGAAAGAGCAAGAGCAAAACAACTTATTATGTTCAGAGCCATGAATAAGATTAATAGCTGATTTCTAACCAGAAACCATGGAGTCCAGAAGGCAGTGGGATAACATATTGAAAGTGATAAAAGAAAAAGATGGCCAACAAAGTCAACAAAGAATTCTATATCCAGCAAAATTGTCCTTCAAAAATGAAGAGGAAATTAAGACACTTGTAGATAATCAAAAACTGATAGAATTAATCACCAGAAGACCTTCCCTATTAGGAGAACTAGTCTTTAAGTCTTGAATGAAAGAACACTACACATAAACAAGGCATAAAACAAGCCTCAATACATTTAAAAGGACTGAAATCATACAAAATATGTTCTTTGGACATATGGAATTAAATCAGAAATCAATAACAAAGAATCTTGGGAAACTCACAAATATGTAGAAATCAACACACTACTAGATAACAAATGGGTTAAAGAAAAAAATCAAATAGAAAATTATAAAATACTTTGAGATAAATGAAAATAAAACATAACAAAACATATGATATAAGGCAAAAGCAGTGCTCAGAAGGAAATTTATAGCTGTAAATGCATTAAAAAAAACAAATGATCCCAAATAAATAACTTATTCTTTTGCCCTAAGAAACTTGAAAAAGTTTCCAAACCAAATGAAAGGCAAGAAAAAAAATATTAGAATAAAAATAAGGTACAGCATAGAAGGGCAACAACAACAAAATTAATAAAACTAAAAGTTGATTCTTTGAAAAGATCAACAAAATGGACAAATCTTCAACTAGACTTGCCACAAATAAAGAGAAGACTCAAATTAGTAACATCAAGAATAAAAGAAGGGTCATCACTACTAACCTCAGAGAAATAAAAACAAATATAATAAAATGCTATGAATAACTGTTTGCCAACAAATTAGATAACCTAGATGAAAAAACACATTACAAAAAAATACACAACTACAGAAACTGACTTATGAAAAAACAGAAAGTCTGAGTAGACCTACAACAATGAAGACTGAATGAGTTCTTTAAAACTTTCCACAAAGAGAATCCAGGCCCAGATTATTTCACTGGTGAATGCCGCCAAACCTTTAAAAAAGATTCATTTACTATGAATCTTTCTTAAACTCGCCCCCCAATATAAGAGGCCAGTATTCCCTGATAGCAAAACTAGACAAAGACATCAAGAGTAAGTAAAACTATGTATCAATATACCTCATGGCCACAGTCCTAAACAAAACAATAGCAGACCAGATCCAACAGCATATAAAAAGAATTATCCACCGTGACCAAGTGGGATTGAGCCCAAGAATACAAGATTGATTTAACATCTGAAAATCAATCAATGTAATACAATATGTTTAATAAAGTATAAAAACCACATGAATATCCCAATAGATACAGAAACAAATCCAACTTCCTTTCACTACAAAACATTTATCAAACTAGGAATAGAAGAGAATTTCCTCAATCTGATAAAGGGCATCTAGAAAAAACATACTTAGTGCTGAAATCCTGAATGTTTTCCTCTTCAGTCAGAAAAAAAAAATAAGGAGTTTTGTTGTTGACACTTCTATTCAACAATGCATTGGAAGTTCTAGCCATGGAAACCAGTGCAGAAAAGGAGATAAAAGTCACCCACAATGAAAAGAAGTAAAACTATCTCTATATGTAGGTGACATAATCTTGTATGTAGAAAACCCTAAATAAAAAGAAAGACTAAAAATAACAAGTGACTTTAGCAAACTTACAGGATACAAAATCAATAAAACTCTATAGTATCTCTATATACTAGCAATGAACAACTTGAAAATGAAGTTATGAAACCATTTCATTTATCATGGTATAAAAAAATATTTAGGAAATAAATTAAACAAAAGAAATGCAAGAATTGATCACTGAAAACACAAAACATTGTTGACACTAAAGAAAATCTAAATGGAAAGAAATCCCATGTTCGTGCACTGGAGGACCTAATTTTGTTAAGATGGCAATATTCCCCCAATGGTCTACATGTTCACATATTGAATGCATTGTCTATCAAAATCCCAGGGTTTTTTTTTCAGAAATTGGTAAGATGATCCTAAAATTCATATGGAAATTCAAAGGTCCTAGAATCACCAAATAATTTCACAGAAGAAAAAGAATGTTGGAGGACTCATAGTTCCCAATTTTTAAACTTAATACAAAGCTACAGTAATCAAGACAGTGTGGTCATGGCATAAAGATAGACATATTGCCAAGACTAGTCAATAGTCTTTTGAGAAATAGTGCTGGGAAAACTGGATATCCACATGCACAACAATAAATTGGAACCCTTTCCCATACTATACACAAAAATTAACTCAAAATGGACAATAGACCTAAGTGGAAAAGCTAAAAATTATAAAACTCTTAGAATAAATCATTAAAGTAAATATTTGTGACCTCAGATTAGGTAATGGCTTTTAAATATGACACCAAAAGCACAAGCAACAAAAACTATTTAAATTGGACTTCATCAGAATGGTAAGCCTTTGTGCTTCAAAAGACTCTACCGAGAAAGGGAAAAGACAACCCACAGGATGAGAAGAAATATTATGAAATCATATCTCTGTTAAGGAACTTGTATCCATAATAAAGAACTCTTACATCGCAGTAATAAGACTAATAATCAAATTAAAAAGGATTTGAATAGACATATTTCCTGAAAAGATATAAGAATAGCCAATATGCATATGAAAAGATGCTCAACATTAGTAATCAGGGAAATGCAAATCAAAACTACAATGAGATACCTTTTCACTTTCTCTAGGATTGCTAACATTCTTAAGAAAGACAGTAATAAGTGTTCATGAGAATGTATAGAAAGTGGAATCTCATATGATGCTGGTGGTTGTCCAATGGTGCAGCCACTTTGGAAAACATCTGGAAGTTCCTCAAAATGTTAACTGTCAATTTTACTTCTATATATATATACTCAAGAGAAATAAAAACATATATTCACACAAAAACTTAGACATGAATATTTATAGCAGATTAACAATAGGTAAAAATGAAAACAATTTAAATATTCATTAGGTGATGGATGGATAAACAAAATGTAGTATATCCATAGACTGTTATTTGTCAATATAAAAAAATTAAGTTTGGATACTGTCTACAACATGGATGAATATGAAAGCATTATGCCAAGTGAAAAAAAAAAACAGTAACAAAAGACCACATTCTATATGATCCATTTGTAGGAAATATTTAAAAGAGGTCAATCAATAGAGACAGAAAGTAGGGAGTTATTGCTAATGGGTATATGGTGATGAAAATACTCTGAAGGTAGATAGTAGGGATAGTTGCAAAACCATCTAAAACCTACTAAAAATCACTGAATTGTGCAATACAATAGTGTGAATTTTGTGGTATATTAATTATATCCCAATAAAGCTGTTAAAAGTGATCAATTCAAGAGGACACAGTTTTAAACATTTTTACAGTTACTAACAGAGCTTTAAAATATATGAAGCAAAAACTGATAGAACTCAAAGAGAAATAGATACACCAATAATTATAGTAAAGATTTCAGCACTCCCTCTCAAGTAGACAGGCACTAGTTAGGATATAGAAGATTTAAATGTCAAGCCACTTGCCCTAATTGGCATTTGTAGAACATTCCACCCAAAAATAAAAAAAATAAACATTCTTTTCAGGTATCAAGTATATCTGGAACATTACCAAGATAACCACATTCTGGGACATAAAATAAGCCTCAAAAAATTTAAAAAGATTCAATCCAACATAGAAGGTATGTTCTTTGAACAAAATGGAATTAGATATGAATAACAGAAAGAGATATGAAAATTCCCTAGTAATTAAAAACAAACATCCTTCTAAATAACCCATGGGTCAAGTAATAAATCAAAAATGAAATTAGAAAGTTCTTTTGAACTGAATCAAAATGAAAACATAATATCAAACTTTATGGAGGTAAATGAGTATTTAGAGTAAAGTTTATAGGAATAAAATACCTGCAGTAGAAAAGAAGAAATGTCTCAAAGCAATGACCTCTACTTCCACCTTTAGAGACTAGAAAAAGAGCAAATTAAATTCAAAGTAAATGAATAAAGGAATAAATACAGATAAGCGCAGAGATAAATGAAATTAAAAAATAAATGAAATGCACAGCTTGTTTTTTTTTTGTGAAGATTAATAAAAATGATAAACCTCTTACTAGATTGATCAGAGGGAAAAAAAAAAGAAAACACACAAATTACCAATATTAAGTCCTACAAAGGACCTGATAATCAGGGATTAGCATGGATAACTCTATGCCAATGATATGACAACTTAGCTGAAATGAAAAATGTTCTCTTTTTTAAATAAAGTTTATTTATTTTGAGAGAGAGAGAGAGAGAGAGAGAGAGAGAGAGAGAGAGTGCAGGGGAGGGGCAAAGAGAGGGAGAATCCCAAGCAGGCTCCAGATTGACAGATGTGGGGCTCAAATTCACAAACTGTGAGATCATGACCTGACCTGAAATCAAGAGTCCAACGCTCAACCCATCAAGCCACTCAGGTGCCCTGAGAAACGTTCTTTTAAAGACACAAACTACTAAGATTCAATCAGGAAGAAATACATAACTTCAATAGCCCTGTCTATTAAATAAATTTAATTTATAATTAAAAACTTTCCCACAAGGAAACTCCAAGCCCAGATGGCTTTACTGGAAAATTCTACCAACCATCTAATAAATATATGATAGCAATTCTCTTCCAGGAAATTAAAGAAGGAGGGACACTTCTCAGCTCATTCTGTGAAGCTATCATTACCTGTATGGCAAGATGAAAGACATTATAAGAAAAGAAAACTACAGACCATAGATACGAAAATTCTTTAACGAAAAAAAAATTCTTTAACGAAATTAGCAAGTAAAATCCAATAATATAGTAAAAAGATAATATCTCACAACCAAGTGGAGCTTATCCTTGTAATGCAAAGTTTATTTAATATTTGAAAATCAATCTCTATAATTCACCACATTAAAAGACCATATGATCTCAATAGTTGCAGAAAAAGCATTAGATAACATCCCATATCTATTCCTGATAAAAATTCTCAGCATTCCTACTGCAATAAAAGGAAACTTCCTTGATCTGATGAAGACCATCTATGAACAATTTACAGCTAAAATCATACCTAATGGTGAAAGACAAAGTCCACCTTACCACTTCTATTCAACACTGAATTGGAGTTTCTAGCCATTCAATAAAGCAAGAAAAATAAATAAAAGTCATTCAAATTGGAGAGGAAGAAATACTTAATTTGCAAATGACATGATTATCTATGTAGAAAATCCTATGGAATCTATATAAATTGATTTTAAACTATTAAGTATGTTTAGCATGATTGCTTGATACAAGGTCAATATGCAAAAATCAATTATATTCCCATATACTAGCCACATGCAATCAGATATTGTAATAAAAATGCCATTTCTAATGTCATAACATACAAAAATATTAAGGGATAAATTTGGCAAAAAATGTGCAAGAGCGGCACACTGAAAACTAAAACACATTTCTGAGTGGGGAAGAAATATATTGTGCTCATGGATTGAGAAACTTGGTACTATTATAATGTTTATTTATCCCCAACTGACATATGCATTAAAAACAATCTCAGTTATATCCCCAGTAGTCTTATTTGTAGAAATTGAGAATCTGATCTCAAAATTTATATACAAAGTACTTAGTATAACCATAGAACTTTGAAAAGAATACAGTTGGAGGACTTTCCATTACCCGATTTTATGACAATGCTAGTTACTCCAGACAATGTTACTGGCCTAAAGACAGATCAGTGGAACAGAATAGAGAATTCAGAAATAAACCCACACATGCATGATCAATTAATATGGAGCAAAATTGTTGAGGCAATTCATAGGAAAAGACTAATCTTTTCAATAAATGGTGTTAGATAAACATGTGCAAAAACCAACCAAACAACGTACTAACCTCCATCCTTACCTCATACCATATACAAAAATTAATTTAAAGTGGACCGTCATGACAGAATGTATATCAGTATTTCCCTGGGGTTGTGGGGAGAAGTGGAAAGGAATGATTCCAAAAGGAACAAGGAAACTTTTGGGCGTGATGGATAGGTTCATTATCTTCATGATGACAATGGTCTCAAGTATATATAGGTAAAAACATCACACTGTACACTTTCTTTCTTTCAAAAAAAATTTAATATTTATTTGAGAGAGAGAGAGAGAGGCAGAGAGAGAGGGAGACACAGAATCTGGAGCAGGCTCCAGGTTCTGAGTTGTCAGCACAGAGCCCGATACAGCTCAAACTCATGAATAATGAGATTATGACCTGTGCAGAAGTCAGATGTTTAATTGACTGAGTCACCCAGGTGGTGCCCCTCCAATTGTACACTTTCAATATGGGAAGTTTATATGTCAATTTTATCTCAATGAAGCTATGAAAAAAATTCAGGGGAGTATTTCTGTGTTCTCTCTGTTAAATTACACAGTTTTGGCCTTTCCTACTTTGCTATTATATAGTGGAAATAATGTCCTACCTGCTTTCCAGGTCTCAATCTTTGTGCACTTTTAAGCCCCACCTCACTCCTCTATTCCCTCTAGAAAGCTTTTAGTAAGTTCACACTGTGAAGTCTTCCTGACTTGAGACTTATTGACAAGAGGTTGCCTCCTTGATTGCTATCACTCCCCACTCCACTCTCCCTCAGCTCTACCCTATGGCATGTGGTGCTCAGAACCATCATCCAAAATTGCTTCCTAGTATAGCGCTCCCCAGGGTAGAGACAGAGTCCTGAGCCTCTATACTTCTGGCAGAAGGGACAACCTTCCATCTTAGAATGGATACCATGTACAATGGTAGGTGTGAAATGAATAACTAACACAGGACAAGTTTTGACACCCACGTTTTCTAAATGGGGATCCACTTTCAGTTTGTACAGTTGGGACATCATTACATCAGCAAAATATGATAGTTAAGGGATAGCATCTAGAACAAAATTACAAGAGGTAGAAGAGCCCAGTGAGGGGAAAGGGCTGCAAGGTCACCCTTAATAGGAAGAAGCCTGTCAGCAGATATTTTCAAAGTATATTCCAAGAAATAAATCTCCTTAGCTGCCATCAGTCTAAGTAAGTATGCCCACTTGCTTTGTACTAAACATCCCAAGGTTCTGAGCTTACAAACAAGTGTAAGGCATAACTCTTGTCCTCAACAACATTTTGGTATCTCAAAGAGAAAGGTAAGAAGCCAATTTCTTAAAAAAAATTATAGTTAAGTAATGTAAATCAGTTGTAAATTTTAACCACCTTGTTCATTATGGCTAAGTGTATAATTAAATACAATAAATTATAGAAACTATACATTTTAATTTCCAATTAGTGACTTACCAGAGCTCCAAGTTGAATAAACTTCAACAAAC
The DNA here is from genome assembly GCF_018350175.1 of Felis catus. NCBI lineage: Eukaryota > Metazoa > Chordata > Mammalia > Carnivora > Felidae > Felis > Felis catus. The sequence continues at coordinate 212,701,869 of NC_058368.1, read as the reverse complement.
CTAGGTACTGCTATAGATGCTTAGACCAGGTGTATACTGGCTAAATATTGCTGTCAAAATTAGAGTTCAGAACAGGCAGTCATTTAAGACAGACCTATCACAGAAAGGGACATTAGTTAGGCTTTCTGTGCAGCTGGATGAAGGCCTAGAATGACCTACATTCAGCTCTGAGTGCCTGTTCTAGTGTCTGTCAATTAGTAAGTGCTAAGTAAAAATGTGAGTGTTTATGCTTAGCTCATAAACAGTGGCTAACAGATATATTTCATTGGGTGAGCCATTCCTGAATGTGTGATGTATCTTATACTGAAAACTCAAATAATGGATATTATAATTTAATCCAATTTCTTAGAAAGATACTAAAAGTGACATGTTCTTTACCAGACTCCTTGTTCTTTACTAATGACCTTAATACAGACAACCTAAACTCAAGCATGAAACAGGGTCATCAAATGAATTGAATGTAAATTACTGTTGAAAAGTCAAAGAAATGGTGACTTTTTCCAGTGATTGAAACTTATACTTTAAAAACAGTATCAATAATAATCACAAATTTAAAATTAATTCAACTTCATTTCTTGATCTTTAAAAAAATGATTTGGAGTGCTTCTCAGTCATTTTATTAACTCCAGAGAGATATGTAGGAGAGAAATTTTATAGCATTGGCCATTTTGACAGATTTGAAAAGTCCAGTCAGGCAGAAACTAATTCTCTATTTTTAAATTAATTGATTTGGCTTCTTTTACTGAGTTTACTAGGCCTTAGTTTTGGCATTGTTTATATACTACTCTAGTTTTCCCACTTTGCAGCAGAGATAACATGTGCAAGGAAGTATATGCAGAATGTCCATGGAAAATCAGCATCAAAACACAAACCCTGTCTTAGGAATCTGATTCATAGCCTCCTAGAATACCATGTTTCAAACAGTGGGTCATTACACACCAGGTTAAGAGATCAGTTTTATAGACAAGAACAGCATTAATAAATAGAAAATATCAGAGTGTGAAAAGCACTGTACTAATGCTTTTGTTCCCAAATGTATGTACCCAAAATGTATGTCTTAGTTTAGACCAGGTGCAACAGATTAATACTTAATGCATACTTCCTGAGTACCATCCAATAAAAGAGAACTTCTTTTTAAAAATATTTTTAAATGTTTTATTTATTTTTGAGAGAGAGACAGAATGTGAGTGGGAGAGGGGCAGAGAGAGAGGGAGGCACAGAATCCAAAGCAGGCTCCAGGCTCCGAGCTGTTAGCACAGAGCCTGATGTGGGGCTTGAACCTACAAACAGTGAGATAATGACCTGAGCCGAAGTCGGACGCATAACCGACTGAGCCACTCAGGTGCCCCTAAAAGGGAACTTCTTAAGTGGTTCTCTGGAAGATCTAAAGTAAAAAACTTGAGAAATATTTTTTGATGTCACTGCAGAGCCATCAATCTTCCATGGCATTCAACATCTTGGTGAAAACTGAAATATTCGTCATTTATAAAATCCCAAATATACAATAAGTAATAAGACTATACTGTGATTAAGTTCTGAATGACTGATTCAATTTTTCCATCTTCATCTAAACATTGGTTTCATGCAGCAAGGATATTACCACAGAGGAACTGATCCTCCAGAAAGAATTGTTTCTTCATTCCAAACAATGCCAGAATTTCATTATTTTTTTCTCTTAGATTTGCAAGAGGCATCCATTCCAACTCTCCTGGCCTCACTGTATAAAACAGAATGTGCTACTCATGAGTGATAAGAAAAAAATTAATTCTGTATTTGGATTAATTCATCTCTCTCTTCCTGCCAACTCACCTTGACTTGCGGGGAAATACTACAGAGTTAGAGAGAGACACTCAGTGGAACCTACCTTCAAGAGGATAATTAATTCCTGGTCTTTGATTTCTAAGTTTCTGCCCATAATCAAAGGCAGAGAAAACACTCTTGGATGCTCTGGGCATCCCACACCTGCTCAATGTATGAGCTCATGCTTTTAATTAACTTTGAAGAAGCCCTAACATATCCCTTTGCCAGGGTATACACCATGCAAAACTTGTCTTCTGAACCTTCTTCTCTTCTCATGTCATTCTTAGTCACTTCAGCTATCTCTTCTTCAATATGCAGAACCTTCACATGGCCCACCACCACTATCCCAGGCACAGTGTTGAATGTCTTCTATCACCTGCTCTTATTTACAGTATCAGATTCCCTAAAGACCTTTCCTCTCCCATCAGAACTGACCTTTCTTCCTAAATGTCATTATTCTTAGACCTCAGTTTATTGCTAGGTGATAATGAGTGGTGAATGCTTTTCCACATAAATGATTAATTAATGTGCTAATTAATGAGAACAAGCCTGTTCACTTCCAAGGGTGCTGCTCAAATGATTGGTGCTGTTATCCACTAGTGTTATTGTCTACTAGTTCTACAGCAAGAAAAGCTAAACATGTGATTGTTGGAGCTGGTAGAAAACATAGAGGGTGTTTCATGGGAGGGTGGGGAGGACACTGATGCTAGGAGGGGAAGTGACTGACCCTTTTGGGTCGTTCCATTGGGACCTTAGTCACTCGGTTGACAGCTGAGCCTCAGAAACTATCCAAGAGACAGATTGATATAGCTGAGTCAGGAGGCCTAGATTCCTTTCCTACTTTGTAAACTAAACCTACGTGTCTTTCCAATTCCTTTTTCTTCTTCATTTAGCTGAACTAGTTGATTACACTGGCCTCTCCAGCTCTAAATTTCTGTGTTCAATGTAGTCCCAAGTGGGAAACTCTCTTACTGTCCATTAATATGGCTTCATACTTACCATCATGTTCTGCCTATAAGACAACATGCTGTTACAGTTTCTTTGCTTGAAAAGGGAATTTTGTTCATGATTAGGCTGATCATTCGTGCTAGTCAGCTGGTTCAGTCTTGGTCTATACGTGTCCCAATGTAATTAATACTTCTGCTTTCTAAGTGTCTACGATGGATGATAAGTTTTATGGCCACCCTACTTAGGTGAGCAGAGGGTAGGCTGGGTAAACAAACTCAAAGAATTATACACTGGTAGCTATGTTGTCATTTTCATAGTTTAGAGGGCTTCAAAACTTCTAATAACATGACAAAAATGCACATAAATAACTTTCCTTAATAGAGTAGAACTCTCAGCACATATTTACTAAAGTGTATTTCCTGTTTATGTATAAACTCTCTGATTTGAAGTTCAGTTCAAGGTAAACTAACTCCTATGCTCTGATACAAATCTATTCCATGCTGGAACCCCTTGAAACTGTGCTCCTTCCTCCTGGGTGAAGCACACACACATTTTCTATAATTCCCATAACCAGTTCTGCCTTGGGACTTATGGTATTTGGTCTACAACTCAGTAAAGCAATAGGTTTTTTTCCTGGAAAGAAGAAAAAAAAAGGTCTCAAAAAAGTAAATAAAGCATTTCATTTGATTTTTCCCTAAGTGTTCCAAAATTAAAATGTAAATTCCTGTCTTGGGAAGGAGGAGGTAGAAATATCATTTGCTTTCAATACTAAGGCCTCTAAGACCACAAACGGGGAGGCAAAGATTAAAATAAAACATGAACACAGTCTTTTATCTGTCTGTGCATTTCTATCTTAGAAAGGCTAGTGAAGTCTGGCTGAGTATTTTGAAAACCTGATTATTATTATACCTTGCATGTGGTAGAAGCTCACTATTCACCCAAACACACCACGCTTTTGCTCACAGTGCTTTTTTGTTTAATGGAAGTTCAGTCTTATATTTGTCATATCCCCCTATCCAAAGCTTGGGCACTTCTAAACAAGGACCCCAGAGTTGCTATTCTAGGGAATGTCTTACCTTTTTTTAAGAAGTTACTTGAGAGTCATCAGTCTCTGACAGACCACTAAGAAAAATAGACACTCTGGGGTCTTAGGAGCTAGAATTTAATGCTAGTCTGGTAATAAGAACAACTCGATTCACCCCTAGCTCCTTAGTGTTTAACCTGGGAAATCTGGTGAAGTCAGAGTGGCAGGATGCACAGTGGTTAAGAGGATGGGAACTGGATGACGCCCTTTTTGTTCTGCCATTTACTGATGTGTTACTCAGGCATGTGACTGAACCTCTCCAGGACTTGTTTTTTTCATCTCTAAAATGGAGATCACAATAGTTTCTATCTCATAGGGTTGTGTGAAGCATGAAGGAGTTCTTAGAAATAAAACATTTGCAGCATAGCCTGACACGAAATAGGAAGAACAGACACACAGCAGCAAATACTTGAGGCTTTCTAGGTGTTCTTTTCTATGTTGGCTCTCCCAACAACCTCCCTTCTTCTGGGTTTCTTTTGCACTTGAATTACACTGTTTAGTACTTGTTTATGTATTTCATTTTCCCAAAAGAATGTAACCTCAGTAACCAGCCCAGTGCCTGCCATGTACAAGATGTTGAATACTATTTCTCAAGAGCCTAAATGAATTAATATGTAACACAAAAGAGTTGGACTGGGTAATTCTTTAGCCACTTTAGCTCTAAAATTCTGACTCTGTGATTCACAGACTGAGTGATTTTAATGGAATCCAGAAGCTTTCTGAATCAAAAAGAAACTTAATTTTTCAAAAAATGTGATGAAAATGGTTCATCATAGTAACCAAAAAACCAAATGAAGAGAAAGTGAAATTATACCTGAATCACTCTGCTTGCTTCAGAACCCAGGTGGGAAAGATTAGAAATGGGTATCTTAGCAACAGTATAAATAGGTAAATTAATTTTAAAAAATACAAGGAGGAAGGAGTGCATTTGGGGATTCCTATGAAACTATCCAAAGAATGTGGGGTTTGATTTTACTGGATTCCCTTAGATATTGAAGGGATCAACTCTACATCTAATTCTTCACTGAAAAGAGACACTTGGATGAGTTCCATCAAAATACAGAAGAAGGATCTTAGACTCTTGGGTAATGAAATCCTAGCACTGGGACTTTGGCTTATGATAAATGAAATGTATGAAATATGGAGATAAAGGCAGAGAGTAAACAGAAGATGGGTGAGGGAACGAGCTGTAATCTGATTATTCATTATCTTCCTCCCTGATTGTTAATTGAACATTACTACTTTATTGTCCCTGAAAATCTAAGACAGAATGAAACCTGCTCCCATTACCAAAGTCAAAGAAGGGTTTAAAAGTCATAATCTGCAAGTGCAAGATTGCACTGGGCTGCCTAATCTGCAAGTGCAAATGCCTTCTGAATGGCTTTACCTCTAACAGGGGAGACATCTTGAGCTCAACAAACATTTATTGAATATGGGTTCTGGACAAAGACACATAAGACAGGACCTCTGCTTATCAAGAGACCTTTTTTCTTTCTTCCTCCTTTCCTCCCTCCCTTCTTCCCTTTCTCTCTCTTCCTCTTTCTCTCTCTCTCCCCTCTGCTCTCCTCTCCTTTCTTCTCTTAAGAGAAAGAAAAAATAATGGAAACTTAGAGAAAGCCAATCTTGGAGAATCAAAATGACTAGTGTCCAGTTCTAGCTTTCACATGGATGTTGACTTATGCTTGTCTCTTGTTTATTATAGCCATCCTTCAATTCTACCAGTGGTGGTGTGAGGCACAGGTGAATGAAGTAGTGGATGGGAAAGGGCTTTGTGTTTGTTTGGATCATCTATGAAACAGTCATCTAGATAAGATTCAACCTGTAAGCGATGTGTTAATATCTACAAGGGAAGAAGACTGCGATGTAGGTATGGTTCCTCCCTGTGAAGGAGAGAGGAAGGAGGGAGGGATGTGTGGGAAGTATCTCAAAGTACAGCGCAGTCCTAGGAAAATTTCTGCCAGCCTATGGGGAGTCCATCAGCCAGTCACTCATCAGAGGAGTCCTGCATCTTGACAGATGGGCCTGCCATATCATGCCTACTAACATGAGTCGTGGCCAGGGAGTGGCCAGTGGGAAGTGGACCTGCGTGTGGGTCCCGAGGGCCACAGCTTGATCTTTCCTGTCATACTCCTGAAGTAACAGATGTGAAGGGGCATGTTTTTATGACTGTCATAGGCTCCCACACTATTTCCTGATATTTTATCTTACCCAAATTATACTACAAAGCAATAATTCCTGAAATCTGGACTAGACAGTGGTGAAACTAAAAAACAAACAAAACCAAAACAAACCAAAAAAGGATAGATAATAAACTTTTCATAAACTTACTAAAACAACTGTTCTTTATTCTTAATTGATGTCATTATCTTTTTTTGGCATTAAAATATCTATTTTTAATGAAATGAAAGTAATACTAGAGAGGTGATATGTTTAATGTCCTTAACCTGGCACATTTAAAAGTGGGCACCTCTATGGAAGTTCCAACAGAATTTTATTGTTTAGGTCAAAAAGACAAAGACTCACAACTTTAAGATAAGTGTAAGCCATAAAACACAGTTTGAATGAAAAGGTTTATTGTTAATAGTGTTTTTTTCCTTCTTGGAAATGAGAGGAAAATAATCAGTATCAAACATTCACAGCTACCGCAGCCTGATTTCTGGCCAGAGACACCAGGACCCCAAGAGGTGCAGGGAATTTGGAAGGACCGTCTTTAGTCTGACTGAAATCATGGAGGAGGAGGCAAACATAGAGGAATGCTTTTGTCAATGGCATAAAGCTCATCAAGGAGAACTAAGGAGAACTTGATTTTAGTAAGGTGGCATTCTTTTACTAAGGACCCAGAAATGGATCACAGAAAAGTAAAAAAAAATCCATTCAGGGATATGTATTATTTTCATGTTTCAGGACAAAGATAGCTAAACAGCAAGTTTTTCTAAGTGCTCAGCAAGCCCAGGCAAATTCTTGCTTGAGTAGAAAAATAAAATCAAATAGCCTCTGTTCTTATAAATCCACATTATTTATATTTTAACATGACAGTATTGGTAAGAACTAGTAATTAGTTGGAAGTATCTGGTCAAAATCAAATAAAATTGAGTCAACCAGTTCCCTTAAATTCACTTAAGTCTTTTTCAGACTTTATAATATTAAATTGCTTATGTAAAGTGGCTCTTAAGAAAACAAAATAAAGGATAGCTTGAGGATATCTTGTCAGACTTCAATCATTGTAGATTAATTATGTTTTTCAGAAACAAAGCACATTGTTTGAGATGTCTCCAAGCTTGGCAACACCTGAGCTGGCATGTTGAAAGAAAGATTGGTTTAGGCAGGTAAATGTTTTCAGATTACTTGTGGTTGAGTTATTTCCAGGCTCCATTCTCAGCAAACAGAAATTCTGATTTGTGGGGCCAACACTGCTCTACTGGGAAGGAGGCACTGACAGATACCATCAACAGGTAAGTTTGTGTAAAGATGAAGAAAGCCATCAGGGGAATATTTTGAAGTGTTTACCTACAAAATTTTACTCAGCACTGCCAAGCTCCTAGTCACCAGCCATTTCTGGGCAAGATACTATGCACTTTTTGGATGGCATAGCTTGGATACCACGGGATTTCCATTCCTAGTAACTTGGTGAGAGGGGGATGGGGCAACAGAGAAATTTAGAAAGCCACATCTCAGAGGAATATTTAAATATCCATGACTGATAAGATGTAAACCAACCACAGATGAATAGTATTTATACAGGTAAATCTTTAGAAACTTGATTTGAATGTGGGCTGTTTTTCACCATTTCTCAGAGAAAATGTTGTGTGGAGAGAATATGGACAAGTTAAAGAGAGTATTCCTATATAAAGCACTTAGTTAAGCATGTGGAACTCATTACCAAGACAGGACAGGAAGAAAATATAAACAAACTAGAGGAAGTTCTAGATTCATATTGTGAATAACAAAAAAAAAAATGATGAACATTCAGATTCACCTCCAATTTTTTCATAAGGGTATTAAGGACATCAGACCAAGGAGAAGAATAAGATGAACAAAGGTGAGGATGTGTAGGGCAAAGGAGAGAGTCATTGCAATACAGCATTTTTCTAAAAATTTGTTTCAGTATCCAAAGAGACATAAATCCAAGACTGGGAAGACTACTGACTGTAGTCTGACTATAGAACCTCAGTTGTTACTATTTTTAGAGAGGCTGCAAATGCAAGTACTTTCGTAGTCCACAGATTCTTAACTGTTCGACTGTGGATAGAACGTAGGAGACAGTGGAGGTATGTGTGGCCTACGAACAAGGATGGGAAAAATTTATAGCAGTTTTTCACATCTAACTGAAATTTAACTTTTCCTTAAATTATGAATGTAGGCAACAAACCATAGTAGTATTAGTATTTACGACTCTGCACCAATATAAATAAAAAATATCTTCATATCATAATTTTAGTAAGTGCAGGTATTTTGAACTACCATTTATATTCCTCACATTTCAAAATTATAGTAGGTCAGAGACCTATCATTAGATCTTGTATTTGATATATTAATGACAACACACATATCCGTAACATAACAAATTTGTGGGTTTTTTACTATTTGATTACTGCATTTCAATAGCATTTGTTTCCTTTGTAATTCATTATCTTTTATGTTTCTCAGACTACCAAAGGCTTCCACGACATAAACAGATTACAAATGCTGGCCTGTGGGAAAAGCAAGGAAGCCTGGAATCAAGAGGCCTGGATTTATCCCTATATCAGTCATTAATTCACTTAAAAAAAAAAAAAACACTTTATTTTTTTAGAGCAGTTTTAGATTTGCTAAAAAATTGCCAACATAGTACACAGAATTCCCACATATTTGGCACCCAGTTTTACCTATAAATAATACCTTATATTGATGTGATATAGGTATATTTGTTATATCTTGTTGATACATTGTTGTTAACTGAAGTCCATACTTGATTCCCTTAGTTTTTACTCAGTGTCTTTTTTCTGTTCCAAGATCTCACCCAGGATACCTCATTAAGTTTAATCATCATGTGTCCTTAGACTCTTTTTGCCTGTGAAACGACTCATTTTTCAACCCAAGTCATTTAATGTTTTGGCTCTTATGTGTTTTATTGATTCTATAGTTCTTTCCCAAGCAAGTAAATGTTCAGTCAGTAGGTGCTGCTTAATTGATTGGTGGCCTAGTCTTTAAGGAATGCTGTTGAGGACAGAGATCACGTCTGGCACTTTTGTTGAGCAGGCATATGAGCTTTTTTTTTTTTTTTTTTTAATTCTTAGGTTTTCTATTATTAGCATTATTTTAATTGTTATTCTGGTTGATACATAGAAGTGGATAACTAAAACCCACTGTAAATATTATGTACAATATATGCTAAAGTGAATTTCTAAATTCTCTAGCAGCAGGGATCTGTTTATCAAAATGCCTTGTATTGAGAGATACTTAAAGCCTATACTTAGGGAAAATAGGTCCACAATTAATTGTACAATGAGACATGAGCTATTTTATTTTAAAATTTTCTTTCTTTTGTTTTAGTTTGTTTGGCTTTCTTACGAATGTGAATTATTTTAGGCAGGCAAGCATGCTCCAGTTTGATCACAGTTCTGCCTACCCCCACCCCTGTCTGCAAGTCTCTATTATATATTGCCTCCCTTTACTCACTTGTGAAACTGGCCCCTGTAGTCTTTTGACTTCTCAACCTGTTGTATAAGATCTTGGTTGCATTTCTCTTAGTAATTTTCTGTGTTTTAGAGGTGATTGGATAAGATTCTAAGTTGTATGTTGCAAATAAATGTCACACAATCAGAGACAGGTCTTCATGGGGGTTGGGAGGAGAGGTGCAACTGGGTTAGCTACTTGGTTTATTTTTACTGTCTTTCCAACTAGAGTATGAGTATTTAGGATATAAACCATATATTTAATTTTGCATCTGTAACTCCTTTCCTTCCTTTCTGTCTGCTATAGTTCTTACCATATATTAGAGGCTCAATATCAGATATTTTATAAGTTATCATGGTATTTTTTTAATAGACTATTTTTTGGAGCAGTTTTAGGTTCACAGCAAAATTCAGCAAAGATACAGAGATTTCCATTTAGTCTCTACCATCACAGATGCAGAGCCTCCCTCACCATCAAAACCCTACATCAAACTGGTAAATTTGTTACAGTCGATAAACCTACACTGACATATCACCCAAAGTCCACAGTGTACATTAGAGTTCTCTCTTGGTGTTGTACATTCTATGGGTGTGGACAAATGTATAATGACATGTATCCACCATTATAGTATCATACAGAGTAGTTTCACTGCTAACCCTTGGCAACTACCTATCCTTTCACTGTCTCTATAGTTTAGCCTTTTCCATAATGTCATAGAGTTGGTATCATACAACTGTAGTTTTTTTTTCAGATGGTTTCTTTCATTTATTAATATCCAGCTAATTTCTTCAGTGTCTTTTCATGGCTTAATAGCTCATTTCTTTTCAGCACTGAATGATATTCCATTGTCTGGATTCACCATAGTTTGCTTATTTATTCACCTATTTAAGGATATCTTGGTTGCTTCTAAGTTTTGACAATTATGAATGCAGCTGCTATAAACATCCATGTACAGGTTTTCGTGTGGATATAAGTTTTCAACTCACATAGGTAAATCCAAGGAGCACAACTATAGGATACCATGGTAAGAATATGTTTAGTTTTGTAGGAAACTGACAAATTGTCTTCCAAAGTGGCTGTACCATTTTGTATTTCCACTACCAAAGAATGACAGTTCCTGTTGCTCCACATCCTAGCTTAGTTGGTATTGCTAGTGTTTTGAATTTTGGTGTGTAGTGGTACTTCATTGTTGTTGTAATTTTCAATTCTCTAATGACATGATGTTGAACATCTTTGCATATGCTTATTTATCATCTACATATCTTCTTTGACGAGGTGTCTGTTCAGATCTTTCCCCCATTTTTTTTTTAATTTTTTTTTTCAACGTTTATTTATTTTTGGGACAGAGAGAGACAGAGCATGAATGGGGGAGGGGCAGAGAGAGAGGGAGACACAGAATCGGAAACCGGCTCCAGGCTCTGAGCCATCAGCCCAGAGCCTGACGCGGGGCTCGAACTCACGGACCGTGAGATCGTGATCTGGCTGAAGTCGGACGCTCAACCGACTGCGCCACCCAGGCGCCCCTATTTCCCCCATTTTTAAACTGGGTTGTTTGTCTTCTTGTTGAGCATTTAGAGTTCTTTGTATATTTTGGATATCAATCCTTTATCAGAGATGTGTTTTGTAAATATTTTCTCCCAGACTGTGGCTTGTTTTTCCATTCTCTTATCATATCTCTTATAATATAAGATCAGAAGCTTTTAATTTTAATGAATTCCAGTTTTTATCAATTATGTCTTTCATGGATCATACCTTGAGGTTGTTTCTAAAAAGTTATTACAGTATGCAAGGTCTTCTAGGTTTTCTCCTATGTTATCTTCTGGGAGTTTTATAATTTTGCATTTTGCATTTAGGTCTATTATCCACTTTGAATTTTTGTGAAAGGTATAAGATCTATGTCTAGATTCTTTTTTTTTTTTTTTTTTTTTTGTATGTGGATGTTCAGTTGTTCTAGCATCATTTGAAAAGGTATTTCTGTTCCATTGCTTTGCCTTTGCTCCTTTGTCAAAGATCAGTTGACTATATTTATGTGGGTCTATTTCTGGTCTCTGTGTTATGTTCCACTGATCCGTTTGTCTATTCTTTCACTAATACCACACTGTCTTGCTTGCTGTAGCTTTATAATAAGCCTTGAAATTGGGTGGAGTCAGTCCTCTGACTTTGTTCTTCTCCTTCAATACTGTATTTGGCTATTCTGAGTCTTTCACCTCTCCATATAAATTTTAGAATCAGTTTATTGATATCCACAAAATAATTTTCTGGAATTTTCATTGGGGTAGTGTTGAATCTATAGAGCAAGCCACGATATATAAATATTTATTTTGCCTTTGCTTGTGTCACATCTGCTGATATCTCATTAAGCAAAGGAAGTCACATGGCCAAACCCAGAGTCAATGGGATACCAAAATTGTAAGTCATTGGGGGTCATTAATTAATAATCTACCAAAGTACTATAGTATTACCTCCCCCTTTATCAATTACAGAGTGGTTTTACTAGCTTTCCTTTTAAGACACAAAAATTAATATTCAGAAATATATAAGTTCTCAGGGCCATTCAGCTAATTAATACTAGTAGCAAACATTCATATAGTATTTTCTCTGTGCCATGCCCTATTATAAGTATTTAGCATATATCAGTCAGTTAACCTTCCCATTCAAGGTTGGTAAACAGTACTATTAGTACCATCATTACTATTTTTTTTCCCATTTTACAGAGAAAATTAAGGCACAGAGGTGCTAAACAACATGCCCAGGATAAAATAATTAATAAGCAGCATGACCACAATTCAAGCTATATGCATCTCCACTTGAACCTTGATTCTTATGACTAATGCTGTTCCTGTGTTACCCACAATATACAGATCTTTCATTGTGTAGTGTTAATCCTAGCTTCTTCCCTGGTTCGGCCCTTGGAGTTCCTTTTTTTTTTGTTTTTTTCAATTTTGTTTTTTAAATTTATTTATTATTGAGAGAGAGAGAATCAGGGAGGGACAGAGAGAGAGGGAGAGAGAGAATCCCAATCAGGCTCCACACTGTCAGCACAGAGCCCGATGTGGGGCTTGAACTCACAAACCATGAGATCATGACCTGAGCCGAAACCAAGAGTCAGACGCTTAACCAACTGAGCCACCCAGGCGCCCCAGCCCTTGGAGTTCTGTTTGAGACTATTGATACTGAAGGTTGAGAAATCAGAGCTTACTAAATTGGCCTATCACACATTGTGATTTTGGCCCACCTATCCACGAATGAGGGGAGTCCTATGTTTTACCCAAATATGATGTATGTTTTCTCTCTCTTTTAATGTTCATTTATTTTTGAGAGAGAGAGAGAGAGAGAGAGAGAGAGAGAGAGAGAGAGGCAGAGAGAGAGAGAGAGAGAGAGAGAGAGAGAGAGAGAGAGAGAGAAAAGGACAGAGAGAGAGGGAGACACAGAATCCAAAGCAGGCTCCAGGGTCTGAGCTGTCAGCACAGAGCCCGATGTGGGGCTTAAACTCATGGATCACAAGATCATGACCTGAGCTAAAGTTGGATGCACTCCCGTTTTCTCTGTTTTCTTAAACAGCTTTGTGAGTCAGGATTAAATAATACTAGCTCCTGAATAAACCCCAAATATTAGTATTTGACCCAACAAAGCTTTATTTCTCACTCATAACCCAATGAGGGTCAGAAGTGGGGCTCTGCTCTCCCCATGCTGTGGTCATATTACTTTCAATTTGTGTCTTCTTTAGGTCGCCTTAGCGTGATCCAGCCAACAGATAGAAATAAGAGAAAACAAATATGAAAAAGTTACATTCTAAATTTTTTTCATTTCTATTCATTTCATGAGTAAGAATTAGTTATATAGTCTAGAATGTTAAAGGATTGGTAAATGTAATTTAGCCATGTGCCTAGGAAGAATAAACAGATTTGGTGAGTATCTCGTCAGTCTCTGCTGAGCAAATTTTTTTCTATTTACTTAAACAAGTATAAAAATATACTTCATATATAATATATGAAGTACTGCTTTACCTCGGAGCCCTTTCAAAAAGGTAGCCTACCCCCCAGGGAATCTATGTTTTGAGGTATTTTTCGTTTGAAGTTATGTTTGGATGAGTTTCACAAACTTATAAAGACTCAGGAAAATGCCGAAGAGGGAGAAATTTTTGTTTTTAATAAGACTGATAAGGATTGAATATGACTTTTCTTCCATATAACTTTAGAATGGGATCATAACAGAAGTATCTATAGATCTGGTGCTCTCTTTAGCAAAATCATGAGGGAAGTGAAGTTGCGCAATGCTTTCTTTCCCTTTCTTTCTCTTTGTTGGATTTCTCCCTCTTCATCTTTCCATTTCCAGGCACCAGAACCCTCAAACTGGCTGTCAAGCACCACCTCCTCTCTTTCAGAATTTACCAGCCTTGTGTCCTATCAGGGCTTTGTATGGTACCTAATCAGAGAACGATTTCATAGTTAGATATTGACAGCTGATTAGCTAAATGGGATATCACCTCCAGAGATATTTGCAATTCAACAGGCATTCTTGGCAATATAACACTCAAGAATGAAATCTCTGTCCGTTCTATTGGACTTAGAGGGCTGCAGCTAGCTTACAGAGCTTTTTAGTGTGGCTTCCAATTCATACCTTTTGGCATTTGCCAAGAGAGGATATAAAGGGAATCTACTTGGACATTCATGAAGGTCTATGACATTACCACATAACTAGTGCTGGGGCTGCTAGTTTTCCATATCCTGATTTCTTACTAATTCTATTATTATAGTGACTCATTTTTCAGCCATCTTTCCTCTCTAGCTATACTAACAAGTACCTGAAAAGAAGGGAAAAGACTTGTGACCTATTGAAATGGCTTCCAGTAGTACAAACTCTGGCTCTCATCTCTACTGAAGAGACCTTCTGATATGCAGTCACAGTGAACTTCTATTTCATATAGAATTTTAATAAGGCAAGTAATCTGACTTCTAACCCAGGGATACATTGAAAGTAAAATAAAAACAACAGAGGTTGCAAAAAAGAGGGCTTTTGTAAAGTCAAGGACAATTTGGGCAACCTGCAATGCCAAATAACATTGACACGGATGGAAGAGAAAACAAAATATTACACACAAAGAAAAAACAAAACAGGTGGCCTAGAGGCATTAGGGTGGAGGCAAATGTCCTAATAAACTCTGAGAACAAAATTGCAAGACAGTGCAGTGAAATAGCTATTTCACACCATTTAGAAGAAATAGAGATGTGATTAGTATTCTCTAGTTAAAAAGACATATTTAGATTTCTAGCAAACAAATTTAAGTTAAAAAATTTGGGCAGGAAGCCAGTATCTGTTGAAAGGAAAAGAAATCTTCTGGCAGTGGGGAAGATGTAAGCTGATATTACAAAACTGAAGGTGGAAACCTCTGCATCTACATTCTCTTGGAGAGCCATGAGTTACTAAATAAAATATGCAGCAGTTAATGTGGCCACATTGTATTTCTGCATATTCTTCACTCTTTTTTTTTTATGGAAAAAGTGCAGTGCCAAGTTGCCCAGAATGTATGCTAAAAAAAATTATTTCTCTCAAAGCTAGGTAGCCTGTTTTAGCAATGTGTGGGGATGCTGAGTTTTTACAACATAACCTTTTGGAGAAGAACAAAGATTGTGTTGGCCCAAGAGTATTACATCAGAGGCCATATGCTACATGGCCACAACCCTTAGCAAGGCCACAGTGATGGAAAAGGCTGACATGAAGAAGCAAACAGATCCACTATAGTGCTTGTTATCAGAAATCTTATTTGCCTTGAAAATAATTGGCAGCTGAAAGGGGCTACCTTTAGATATGTCCATAAATGATACAGAAGGTTCATGTGAGGTGTTTTCAATGAGGAAGTACTTTAGATTTTTTTTTAGTTTTTGCCTTGTTGGTTTTAATTTCCATTAATAGAATCTGCATTAGGAGAAAACATAATGACCGAAGTTTTAGAAGAACTCTTTTCTGTATGTTGGGGTGGTGGACAAAGATTGCAGTATGTGAAAGAAAGCTTCTGGCTATATCAGGGCTAAAAAAATGAAGTGTAATGTCCATCACTAACTGGTTTTATTAATGCAAACTAAAATGACCTTATCCTTTCTTAGCATCCAGTAGGAGGGATATTAGGGTCTAGATTACCAGTCTTCTCATATGTCTAGTTTATTTGGCCATAGAAAAAGAACATCTTCTTCATTTATTCATCATTGATGGATATTTGGGCTGTTTCTATAATTTGGCTATTGTAGATAATGCTGCTATTAACATTAGGGTACATGTGTCCCTTTGAACTAGTATTTTTGTATTCTTTGGGTAAATACCTAGTAGTGCACTTGCTGGATTATAGGGTAGTTCTATGTTTAACATTTTGAGGAACCTCCATACTGTTTTCCAGAGTGGCTGCATCAGTTTGCATTCCCACCAACAGTGAAGCGGGTTACCCTTTCTCCACATCCTCGCCAGCACCTATTGTTTCTTGTATTGTTCATTTTAGCCATTCTGACTGGTGTGAAGTGATATCTCATTGTTGTATTGATTTGTATTTCCCAGATGGTAAGTGATGATGAAAATCTTCTCATGTGTCTGTTAGCCATCTGGATATCTTCTTTGGAAAAGTGTCTATTCATGTATTCATGTGTTTTGCCCATTTCTTAACTGGATAATTTATTTTTGAGTGTTGAATTTGATAAGTTCTTTATATATTTTGGATACTAACCCTTTATAAGACATGTCATTTGGAAATATCTTCTCCCATTCCATAGGTTGTCTTTTAGTTTTGTTGATTGCTTCCCTTGCTGTGCAGAAGCTTTTTATTTTGATGAAGCTTTTTATTTTTGTTTTTGTTTCCCTTGCCTCAGGAGATATATCTAGAAGAAGTTGCTTCGGCCAATATCAAAGAAGTTACTGCCTGTGTTTTTTTCTAGGATTTTCATGGTTCACATTTAGGTCTTCAATCCATTTTGAATTTGTTTTTGTGTATGGTATAAGAAAGTTGTCCAGTTTCATTATTTTGCATGCAGCTGTCCAGTTTTCCCAACATCATTTGTTGAAGAGACTGTCTTTTTCCCAGTGGATATTCTTTCCTGCTTTGTCAAAGATTAATTGACAATTTAGTTATGGATTCATTTCTGGGCTTTCAATTCCATTCTATTGATATATGTGCCAGTACCATACCGTTTTGACCACTACAGCCTTGAAATATACCTTGAAGTCTGGAATTGTGATGCATCCCGCTTTGCTTTGCTTCAAGGTTGCTTTGGCTATTTGGGGTCTTTTGTGGTTCCATACAAATTTTAGGATTGTTTGTTATACTTCTGTGAAAAATGCTGTTGGTATTTTGATAGGGATTTCATTAAATGTGTCGATTGTTTTGGGTAGTATAGACATTTTATAACAGTATTTGTCCTTCCAATCCATGAACATCGAGTGTTTTCCCATTTCTTTGTGTCTTCTTCAATTTCTTTCACCAGCATTTTATAGTTTTCAGAGTACAGGTCTTTCACCTCTTTGGTTAGGTTTATTCCTAGGTATGTTATTGTTTTTGGTGCAATTGTAAATGGGATTGATTCCTTAATTTCTCTTTCTGCTGCTTCATTTTGGTGTATAGACATGCAGCAGATTTCTGTACATGGATTGTGTATCCTGAGACTTTACTGAATTTGTGTATCAGCTCTACTAGTTTTTTGGTGGATTCTTTTGGGTTTTCTATATAGAGTATCATGTTATCTGCAAAGAGTGAAAGTTTGACTTCTTCCTTGCGGATCTGGATGCCTTTTATTTCTTTTTGTCATCTGATTGCTGTGGTTAGGACTTTAAGTACTATGTTAAATAACAGTGGTGAGAATGGACATCCCTGTCTTGTTCCTGACCATAGAGGAAAAGCTCTCATTTTTTCCCCTTGAGGATGATATGAGCTGTGGTTTGTTCATATATGGCCTTAAAATGTTGGGATATGTCCCTATAAACCTACTTTATTGAGGGTTATCATGAATGGATGTTGTACTTTGTCAAATGCTTTTTCTGCATCTATTGAAATGATCATCTGGTTGTTAGTCTTTTATTAATGTGGTGTATCATGATGATTGACTTGTGAGTATTGAACCACCCTTTCATCTGAGGAATAAATCCCACTTGATTGTGTATGTCCTTTTTGGGTAAGTGCCCATTCAGGTTGTCTGCCCATTTTTTAATTGGATTTTTTTTTTGGTGTTGAATAAGTTCTTTTTATATTTTGAATATTAACTCCTTATCTGATATATCATTTGAAAATATCTTTTCCCATTCAGTAGGTTGGCTTTTTGTTTTATGGTGGTTTCCTTTGCTGTGCAAAAGACTTTTATTTTGGTATAGTCCTGGTAGTTTAGTTTTGCTTTTGTTTTCCTTGTCTGAGGAAATATATCCATAAATATGTTTCCAAGGCCAATGTCTAAGACATTACTGCCCATGTTTTCCTTTAGAAGTTTTATGATTTCAGGTTTCACATTTAGGACTTTAATCCATTTTTTGTTTTATTTTGTGTGTAAAGAAAGTGGTCCAGTTTCATTTTTTTGCAGGTAGCTTTCCAGTTTTCCCAGCACCGTTTATTGAACAGACTCTTTCCTCTATTGCATATTCATGGCTCTTTTGTCATAAATTAACTGACCATAAAAGCATGGGTTTGTTTCTGGGCTGTCTATCCTGTTTCTGTTGATCTACATATCTATTTTTGCGCTAGTACCATACTGTTTTGATTACTACAGCTTTGTAGTATATCTTGAAACCTATTTTGTTCTTTTCTCTTAAGATTGCTTTGGCTGGGTGTCAGCTGGCTTGGTTGGAAGAGCATGAGACTCTTGATCCTGGAGTCTTGAGTTTGAGCCCCATTTTGGATGTAGAGATTACTTAAATAAATATATAAAAATTTTTAGAAGATTGTTTTGGCTTTTCAGGGTCTTTTGTGGTTCTGTTCAAACTGTAGGTTTATTTGTTTTACTTCTGTGAAAAATGGTATTGGTATTTTGATAGGAATTGCATTGAATCTACAGACTGCTTTGGGTAGTATGAGCAGGGTATATTTGTTTGTATCATCTTCAATTTTTTTTCATCAATGTCTTATGAGTTTCCAGAGAATAGGTCTTTCCCCGTCTTCATTAAAATTATTCCTGGTTGTATCACATTGTATCACCTGTATTCCATTGATTGAATTGCAAATATTGAACCATACTTGCATCCCTGGAATAAATCCCAATTGACTGTGGTAAATGTATTGTTGTTAAATGTGTTAAATGTATTGTTGAATCCAGTTTGCTAATATTTTATTGGCCTGTAGTTTTCTGGGGTTTTCTTTTTTTCTTTTTCTTTTCTTTTCTTTTCTTTTTTCTTTTCTTTTCTTTTCTTTTCTTTTCTTTTCTTTTCTTTTCTTTTCTGGTAGGGTCTTTGCCTGGTTTGATTTCAGGGTAATGCAGGCCTCATAGAATGAATTTGGAAATTTTACTTTTTTTCTTATGTTTTGGAGTAGTTTGAGGAGAATAGGTATTATTTCTTCTTTAAATGTTTGGTAGAATTCACCCAGGAAGCCATATGGTCCTGTAGTTTTGTTTGTTGTGGATTTTTTTAAGTTTATTTATTTATTGAGAGAGAAAAGGGGGGTCAGAGAGAGACCAAGAGAGAGAATCCCAAGCGGACTCAGGTCCAGTGCAGAGCATGATACGGGGCTCAATCTCATGAACTATGAGATCATGATCTAAGCTTATATTAAGAATTGGATGCTAACCAACTCAGCCACCCAAGCACCCCCTGTTCTGCTCAATATGTTAAAAGTTGCCCATATTAACAATGATCATTAATTCATTTCCTCCCCAAATGTTTTCTAAGAATTCAAAATGGTGAAAAAACCCAGACATGGGTCTGTCTTTATGAAGCTTATAGTGCAGTGATATTAAAAAGCATAATCACAGTACAAATAGTAGTTTTGTATAATTAAAGCAACTATGTAACATGTTAAATTAATATTGAATTTTATGGATGTCATGAGTTTATTTGTGTTTTTACATTTGTTTAGCTTCTTTGGGGGGGCAGAACAAGAAGCACATTTGCTTTATTGTTTATGTTGCATATCCAAACACAATAGATCCTGTTTTAAAAATGTAAGGCACATAAAAGCCTCTGTGCAAGTTCCATATTATTTTAAAATTCTTATTGGCTAATAGAAGTATTTCTACTATAGAACTGGAGCTATCTAGAAATGCACATGATGAATTTTTTGCATGGGACAAGTGAACAGTTTCAAATCAAATGTTTGTATATGAATAATAACTATTGTTACACTTGCAAAAACCTTAATTAGCTTATGCACAAATGTTAGCTTAGCCCTCAAAGCTTAGCCTTAAGCTTAGCTTAGCCCTCAAATGTTAATTATATAAAATGTAAAGGGGCACCTGGGTGGCTCAGTCAGTTGAACGTCCGACTTCGGCTCAGGTCATGATCTCACGGTTTGTGAGTTTGAGCCCCGCATTGGGCTCTGTGCTGACAGCTCAGAGCCTGGAGCCTGTTTCGGATTCTGTGTCTCCCTCTCTCTCTGCCCCTCCCCCACTTATGCTCTGTCTCTGCTTATTTCTCATGCTCAGAAATAAACATAAAAAAAATTAAAATGTAAAAGAAGAACAGTATCTAGCTGCATTTTTGTCCTGTTCTTTAAAGGGAGATTTGGCATTTTTAGTTTTCCTTCCATAAGTCATGTTGCTATTTGCAAAGGCCAGTGTTATAAGAGGCTAAAGACCATAAACAGATACTGTTCATATTACACCTGAATCCAGCCGACCTGATCCAAATGGTAATGCCTGAATATATCTGTCAATCTCAGTGCGGAAATCATGGATTGTTGCACTTAGCAGGCCACAGAAACTTCACTTTCACTGATCTAGCATTCTGCAAGACGATGTGGCACTGGATGAAGTCATCAAACATGATCTGCCCCCATCCTTGTCTGTGAAACTTGCAAATGAGGATGTTGTGAAACTGGTCAGAGAGCTCATATCCTGACAGGGCTTGCTTGAGCTTGTTCTTATCAATCATCCCAAAGTTGTCTCTGTCATAAGTGTGAAAGATGTTTGGCCAGTCTGTGATGTACTTCCAGACACCAGTGAACTCACTTAAGTTCACGGCAGCCTTGTTCTCTCAAACATAGACATGATTGACCTGACAGTCACTGATTAAATGGAGCGCAAGTACTGTTAGATAGTGCTTGCTGAAGCTTGTTATCCCATATCACCCCGCTCCCGTCTTTATCAACCCTCTGGAAAACGTTCCACAAGTTGTTCTGGTCCGGCAGCACCATGCCTTCGGCAGGGCCAGCCCCAGGGCCCCAGGCAGCAGGGGTTGGTGGCCATGGGGCCAGGTGCATAGCTGGCCTGAAGTGCCAGGGGAACATGAGAGGTGGTTACATTTTATAGTATAAAATCATCTTCCATTTAATTAACATCATGATAAAAATAATTTAACAGCGGGATCTACAAGGACTTTTTTCTTTTGCAAAATGTCTGTATATCACTGAAATTTGAAAAACTGTTTAAGAAAATGATTTTTGCCTAATTCATGTTAACTGTCAAATCTGAATGTCAAATATGTAGGTATAATTGTGGACAAAGTAACTCAAAGAACTTTCCAGAAATAGCCTCTAATGTTTGGTTAAAGAGTTACTGATGGAGTTTCTTCCTGAAGGTAGCAGAAGAAAATTTTCTACCAAAAAAACACCTCATTTATTAAATGAAATGTCGGAGGAAACACTCTGACATATCAAAGATAGAGCATAAGCTCCAAGTCCATCATAGTCCATGAGAAATTAACTTGTGGCTTTTAGTCATTTGTATTGAGTCATTGTTCATGCCTGGTTAAAACACTGATGTTATCTTAGAACAAAAAGTATACAAATACAAGAGCTATTTGCTTAGGACTGAGCTCAAAGCCAGCTGATTTTAAGAAATTTTTTGTTGAGGTTTTGTTTGTCTTTGTTTTTAATATTTGATTTAACAGGATCTCTGGAACATTAATCTATGAGTAATTTGGGTCAGGGAATCAAAGTGTGAAGTAAGGCAAGATGCAAGGTGTATCTATATAAATAGTATTTGGGTGAAAAGTGAAGAACTTAGGTGATCAGATTTTTCCATATAGATATATTTGACATGATGTAATTTAAATACCCAGATCTACTACCAGTTTCTCTTCTTTTCCTACAGATATTTGGCATTAATAACAGATTATTCGAGATAATCTCAAATAGCAGGCACTGTGTTTCATGCATATATGTTGAATTGGAATAAATTGTACTTATAAATGCAGACAAAATCTTGTTTCTTGTCAAAACAACAAAAGTAGTATTGTTAACTCTTGAGAAAAATCCTTGTTAAAAATAATTTCTGTAAAAACAATAATCATCTTACTATATCTATAAGCTCATTATGAAAGACCTAAAAATGTGATGCCTTTGAAATAGGGGAAGGAGAGACCTGCTTTTTTTCACAATGTCATTCTCCAAGTAGTGTGTGACTAATAGAGAAGGTATGTGACTCTCAGGTACAGTGAATGAGCAAATTCTTAGTGGCATCATGACATCACCAGGAGCGTGACTTGGGTCAAGAGCTTGGCAGGAGGCTTTGAGAACAGCAGAATCAACAGCAATCAGGATTGGGAAGCCAACATACTGGCCACCATAAAACTGAAAAGAGAGCTTATTGTACCTCATGCACAGCAGCAGGTTTAACAGAAAAGTAGACATGTTTATAGTCCCAGATTTACAGCATGCCTTATAAACACCTTATTACTTAGAATCCAGTCTGCTGTCCTAGAAACTAAGAATGTGACTTTGTTAAGCAGTAGGATTTGTTGACATAAATGTCTTGACTAAGTTTGCCATTGTGGTTAACCAAAACGCATTTACTCCTGGGAAAGTAAACACAAGCAAACAAAATGTCTCTTATACTACAATACAGTAAGTTTCAAATTGACCAAACTTAATGCTATGACATAAATATGCTTAATGTTTATGGAATTTTTTAGAAACCTTTTGCCATGTTGGGCTTACCATCCTGTATAAGTCTTACTAAATGGGAATGTGTTTTCAGAATTACATGTGATTAAAGACTTCATCAGAAATATTCAGAAAACCTGCCATGAATACCGGGGCTAACCATGCAGCAAATAAAATGGGTCACGGTCTCCTCAGACATTAACGTGGATAAATCAGTTCTGCACCATGTAATAGTAACACACTGAAATGGCTACCAACAATTAAAAATAGAGAACTAATGGAAAATAATGTTGAATAAATATTATAAAACCACATGAAAATATGTTCAAGGAAGGCAACGTATCTGGCTAAAACCCACAAAGTTGAAAAAATTCCTAGGGAAAAATGAAAATTCAGACTGATCTTCTGCTGCTTAAAAATTCATCTAAAACCTTTGGTTTGAGGGTAGACTTTTGGAATTACAGACTCAGGACCATTGAAGAATAACAAAATCAACTTAGCAGGTTTCCTACCTTTTCAGGCTTACAGTCAGCCCTCTTCAAACCTCAAAAATTCTATAGTAGAAAAGTTCTTTATGTCAGATATAAATGAGTAGTCATGATTAGATATTTCTGATCTAAAATAATGACCAACTTTTTTGCAACAGAATTTATATCAATAAAGATCTACAGAAAATTAAGAAGATGGTGTCTCTGTGATTGACAAATAAAATGTGAACAAAAAATACAGTCATTTATTTACCAAATCCTACAAACTAGATCCTATAAATGATAAGAACATGGACATATTTCTAACAGAACCATGTGGTTGGCTTCATAAGCCACAGTAAAAGAAAATGACCGTGTGAAGCCATGAAAAATTTTTATAAGTCTAAAATATGAGAGATACCATTCTGCAGTAGGACATTCAGGAATGGTGTCAGGAATTTAGTTAACTAAGCTCCATGAGTCTCCTCCAAATCGAATCAGGCCATGTATATTAACAGAAGTGAAATGCTCAAAATGAGAGAGTTGATGGTTGCATTCAAGATAGAAGTTACTGCTCATAGTTCTAGGCACACAAATTAAAACTGACATTGACAAACTGAAGGAAACCCAAAGGAAAGTGATTTGAACAGAAATTAGGACCACATATTCTCACATGATGAGAAAGTTGAAAAAAATCAGGACGTTTAGTTTGTAAAAAAATGTTTTCAGAGAAATATGGTCATTGACTCAAATACATGGAATACAGTACAATCCAGTTTTATTCTAGGTTCAACAAACAGAAGTTACAAGGAAACCAAAAAAACAAGAATAAACTTTGTATTTCTAAATAAACAAAGCTTCTAAAAATAGAATGGCCTACCTTGGGAGGATGAACATCACTGGAAATGTTGAAAGGTTGAACAAACCATTGGTGGTTATTGTAGAAGAGACTGTAACCCTGGAAGGAAGGGGAGATTGATCTATATAGAGTGGTGTTCAAACGGTATAATAGAACCTTAGTATCCCCAATGAAACAAAAAGACTGAGTAATATGTTAGAGCTCACTCCATCTTTATCCAAGGCAGTTTTGGTCAAGTCTATTTTGTATATGGCACAAGATTTCATTTTATAAAAGGCTTGTGCTAATAAAAAGTCTTGCAAACCATTACATACGATGATTTCTGAAGTTAATTCTGACGTTATTACATGATTCAGATATGGACAAATTCCTTCTTTATGTGTGACCTATTGACATGTTTCTAAATGAAACGCTGGTACTCAGAGGGCTCAGAGCATTCTATGCGAAGGAAGAGCAATTAACTTGATAGTTACTACCAAGAATGTGGGTTAGGCAGTAGAGAGTAAATCATAGCAGGGATGTGGGGAAGATAATTTCTAGGAAAATCAGAAGAAAAAACCAGCAGTCTAGAGATGTGGCATATTGAAGTAATTTCTAAAACCGTGTGAATATTATTCATAGTATTATGAAAGAAGAAACATCCCTGGCCTCCAAGAGTTTTCTCAACGCTGATACTCCTTAAATCAGATTTCATTTCCAGTGAAGTGCTAATTTTTGAGTTACTTGTAGAAAGTTTAAGTCTCCGAGGACAAGGAAGAAAGAAGGCTGATTTCATTTTTTAGGTATCTTAGCATGTTAAGGCCACTGGCATAATTCCAGAGAAAGTGTGCATCCTTCTTTGGTCATCCTCTTGTTTAGAAAAGCAGTTGATAATTTAGAACTATTATCCCAGACATGATCTCATTTTGTCTCCCAACAATGACCTAAGGAATATCACCTTCAATTCCCACATGAAAGAATTGGAGATCAGATATAATCAGTGCCCATTCCAGTTCACACAGATACTAAGTGGGGGGCCAGCATGAAATCTATCTTGATACCAAGTTTAAAATTCTTTTGCAATATTTTCAGCACATGAATTCTTCAACAAAGGAGCTCTAATAAAGTTTAGAGTTCCCTTAAACTTTGTCTTTCTTCTTACAATTTCTTTGTGTCTGACATATAGTAACTACTATTTGACACAGCCTTAGCTTTGGATACATAAGTGGACAAAAAAACCTCATTTGGACTCAAATAGTAACATCTCTATTAAAAATCAACAGTTCTCTAGAAATAAACAGGTCTATTAAAAAAAACACCTTAATTTAGTGACTCAGCAAATCGTGCTGTGATAGCTTTCAGTAATTACTTTTTATTTTTGTTTTTTTAAGTGTCTATGGTAAGAGAAGCATGTAGAAAAACATCATGTTTTGCATGCCCTTTTATTTTCATTACCTCTTCTACTACTTGAGAATGTCTCCAGACTGCTGAATGTCTGGCAGGTGGACCAGTCTTAGCAAAACATCTTGGATTGTATTAGCTGAAAACAAATGTAAAGGGACCATAAGGAGCTAGATTTCCCTCAAATGGTGCCCTGGAAGAGGGTTTATTTTTCTTGACTGTTCAATTTCTAGTTTGAGTCTTCAAAGTCCAGAATGCCAGGGCCTTGGATGCAAGTATTAGTAAAAAGCAAATTCTAATTTGGCCCCTATGGGAAGCAGAGAAAATGCCATAAAGATTTTATCTCTTTTTGTACTTGGAATTTTCTTTACTGCCTCCCCTAAGAAGAGGGTAGATGGTGTCTATTAAGAGATAATTTACTCTTACAGCCAATTCAGAACATTTCCACAAAATCAGTCCTACCTTCCTGGGTGAGTCTAGCTGAAGATAAAGTTTCTGAAAGGATAGTCCTTAAATAAAGAGATTAAGACTACATATGCACAGCACATGGCATAAAAGAGTTCATTTTCAACCACATACTATATCCTTTCCATGGAAAATCATAGTGCATATGAAATATCCTATAGTTAAGAAATCAATTGTTCTTTGTTTATCCCAATATTTCTCAAAGTTAGTTGGCTATTGTGTTGATCCCTTGCTTGCCCTTTCCCTGCTCTTCCTGTATTAGGGAAAGGTGAAAGAGAGTGGGTATTCTAGGAAACTCTCTGTGTGTGTGTGTGTGTGTGTGTGTGTGTGTGTGTGTGTGTGTGTGTTCAGGCTTTCTTGCCAACTAGCTTTCTCCTGAGCTTGGTGGTAGGTCAGTAGATGGGAAGAAGGGAGAAGCCAGGGTATTCCTCCTCCCCTGCCCCACCACTGCCTCAGTGGAGTTTCCTGCAACAGTGGTGTTTCCTTCATAGTTTCAACCTCCCCATGATAGACTCTCAGTGGTTCCAACTTTTACTGGGTGGTCCTAGATCCACTTTCCTTTACACTGGAGGTAGTAAGGGATTCCTGCTATTGTGAAACTACAGACTGCTTTTATAAGTGGCGGGCCAGGTGGTTTTCAGAAATGTCCCTAGCATTCTGTACACCAGGACTCACAGAACATGCTCACTTATCCTGATAGCAGAGCAGTAGTTGCATAGATTTCAGAACAGTGGGAATATTGGTTATCAGCAGCATGAAATCTGTCTCTTTCTCATGTTTCTAGATTTTTGGGGATCTATTAATCTAGATAAGTGCTCTGGCCAGTTTGTTGGTAAGCAGAATGTCCTATCCTAAGGACTTTGAGCAAATGGGTTCTTAGAGCTGGATCTGTTCCTGCTGTGTGAAGACAAATTTTTGCATCACCACTGACATCTTCTCAGAATTTTTGAGGTTTCTAACAAGTACTCATCTGCTCTATAGTCATAGGGGAAAAAATGGATGGTATACACCAGGTCCTAAGTTTTGTCCCACAAGAATCCCATGTTGAGATGCATAGTGACGCTTTTAGGGCTGATGACCTCTCCAGACAAACTTGAGATAATGTATCAAGTCACCGATTCCTGATCTACAGTTTGGCACTCTTTTGCAAGAAGCAGTACTAGGTATGGTAGGCTAATAATGTCCTTCCAAAGATGTCTACACCCTAATGCCCAGAACCTGATATGCTACCTTATAAGGCAAAAGGGACTTTGTACATGGATTAAGTTTAGGGTTTTAATATGGGAGTTTATCTTGTATTATCAGGTGGGCCCAATATAATCATAAGGGTCCTTATAAGAAGGCCACAGGAGAGTCATAGAGAAAAAGATATAATAATGGAAGCAGAACTGGAATTATATGAAGCCACAAGCCAAAGAATGTGGGCAGCCTCTAGAAACTGGAAAAGGCAAGGAAACAGATACTTCCCCAGAGCCCTGCTGACCCATTTTAGACTTCTTCCAGGCCTGAATATAATAAATTTGTGTCATTTTGAGTCACTAAGTGTGTTACAATTTGTTGCAGCAAGGGTGCTATAATATACCAGGAGTGATGAAGGTAAAATAAAACTTGAGTAACTTAAGAATCAGGTTCCTTCAGCACCCTTACATAGTCTAAATTTCTCTAGGAGGATTACTTTGGACCAGTCTCCCCATCTATGTGTCCTAGTTGGGCCTGATTTGTCATTCTCAGTTCAATCATACCTTCAGGTACTTATCTTTGAAATAATAGTTCCTATAATCATAATACCTGCTGGGCGATTTTTTTTTCCTCCTTCCTTATAACATTGATGTAATATTTGGTGAATGGTTAAAATTTAATGGAAAGTGCAAATAATTCTCCATGTTATCAAACTGTGTACTATCCAAATGCAGGGCCACAGAGACTTTGGGATAGCTCTTTCTATGAGAAATCTTTTGACTGCAAGGATAGTCTACTTGAAGGGCAGGGGAGAACTTCGAAAAGATAACAAAGTATCTTACAGATAGAAGCAAAGGCTTAAAGACCAAGCCTTGGAAGGCAGGAGCCAGAGAAGGAGCAAGACCCAAAACAACACATATGACAATCACACTGATATAATCTCAATTCTCCCTTCTCCTTTTCTACTGGAGTCTTTCCTTTTCAGTTTTCTGTCTCTTCCTCTGTCTCTCACTTTCTCTGTCACTGTCTTTTCACTCTTTCACATGCCTTGCCTTCTTTCTGAAAACCAGTTTGTGCTATCCTTTTAAAGATAGGAGATTTTCTATACAATGAGGGACACAGCTGGGGGCAATAGCTTCTGTTCTTACATGGTCATAGAAGAAAGGACATTCTTCTCCGGGAAGGACACCAACTGGCTAGGTGTGGGCCATGTGCCAAGATTGTGGGATCATGTAAGAAAATGGCAGATGCTCTTTGGACCGCATGCTGCTTCAAAGAACAAAGAAGATTAGGGATGGGAGAGGGGCAATGTCCTAAAAGAAGAACATGGAAAGCATGCTGAAGAAATAATGAATTTATTTAAATTCATTTAAATAAATAAAATGAAGCCTCATTTGAGGCTTGCTGGATATTTTTAAAGACCAGAGTGGACTTATGACTGATACTATAGAACATTTCTCTTCATATAGAAAGTGTTTAAGTCTGGACTCTCAGGAAAATCCACATAGTAAGATCAGAAAAATTTAAACTTGAAATGACAGAGCTATTCAAGTTTCTTAGTACTTGGCCAAACTTCTTATAAACTCTGTGCGTGTGTGTGTGTGTGTGTGTGTGTGTGTGTGTGTGTGTGTGATTATATCTATCTATCTATCTATCTATCTATCTATATCTATCTATCTATCTATATATATATATCTTCTTCTTTAAACAGGAACATTAGAAATTCTCATTTGTATAAAAGATTTATTCACAAACATTCAAATTCAAGACTGCCAAGAACATAGCAATCTAATTTTCTAAAGCTTTAATAGTATGAATTTCCTAAACATTAGGTAATTTATAAGCACATTGTAGAATCAAAATAAATTATATTAATTTATTCACCAATTTTATAAATGCTGTAACTAAAATTTTAAAAAATACAAGTTTTATATGACACATATTTCTGAGATTGTGGGTCTTAAAATACTTAAAAATCTGTAATGGTCATTATTAAAATCATTATATCAGAAAGAGAAAACTAGAGATAGTAAGAGAGGGAATTTATTTATTTATTAAAAAATGTTTTTAATCAAAAGTCATCGTTATTACTAGTTAAATTGGATTTAAGAACAAGGCTTGACCTGTGCGTTATTAAGAAAGAGGATTTAAATTCTATTAAAAAAAATCTTAGGGTGGGTATGAAAAATATATTTGGGAGATAGCAGCCTCTAGGATCTTAATAAAGTGAAAACTGGAAGAAGACAGGCTAATAGGAAGAATTTTCCAGTAGAATTTATTTGTGAATCTGGTTTAAGAAAGAGATCTCATGATTAGATATTATCATTGTGTTGTTTCTGGAAAAGTTTAAGACATTTAAAAATGTGTGTTACCTTGGATAATTTAAATACTTTTCCTTTAACATTATTTATATTGTTATTTTCCTAAGAAGATCCCTTCTTAATAGACATTCTAGAGGGATACTTTTGTCGAGCCTTTATCCAAATGACATAGATTGAATCGAATACACAAACTTCTTATAACTTGGTATCTTTATGTATGGAGAGATAAAGCAGCCTGTATAAAGGGCTAAAGAAGACCAACAAAGTTAAGGAGCACTACAAAGATCTAATCTTATTTATACAGATGGGATTACATAAATAGTTTTCTTTCTTGACATTATTGTGGCTTTACTGAGCATTATAGAAACATTACTCCAGTTTGCAGAAATTTTCAGTGGCTTAAACTTGCTTGTGCTTTAAGGGAATTGTCCCCTTCTTAAGTCTGAATCCAGGAAACAGTAGTGGACACATGACAGTTATGATGTGCTTGTGACACCTAAGCTGCTCAGAGTCCATGCTTGTGGCAATGGCAAATGGCAAACACTTATATAACAGTTACTATGTGCCAGGCCATGTTCCAAACAAATTAGGCTTCCCACAAGCAGCCAGCGTAACCCCAACCACTTAAAACACCCCTAAAATCAGTTACTGCACTGCTGGCTGCCAGCTTTTTACAAAACAGTATTTTTATATTTGCAATGCAGTATAGTGAAATACTATGAGCTCTGGAGTCAGTTTGGTTCCACTGTTTATTATTTAAATTCATAAAAATTAACCTTGATGAGGCTCAGTTTCCTCATCTTAAAACTGGATAGAACACCTTCCTTCCTCCCCTCCCCATGCAGTGGGGCCAAGAAGGTCTGAATGGGACCACCAATGGTGTCAGAGCTGGAGTTCAGATCCTCTAGGGAGAAATTTGGCAGGAGGTATCAGGCTTTAGTTGGCCAGAAGCACGCACAGAAGAGTGTAAGTCAGTGTTCTTATGGAAGATGGTTACCATTGCAAGATTTACCACCTGATGATATCCCAGGGCTCACCCAAATCCCAGCAAGTTAACCAATTCCGCACTTATTTACTGCATAAGTTTTGGAATTCTGAAGATTGATAACACACACACCACACACAGACACACACACACACACACACACACACACACACACACACACAGAAAGAGAGAGAGAGAGAGAAAGAGAGAGAGATTGAATTTCCTCATTAACTCAACAGACTTTTAGGTGAGATGGAGACAGCTAAATGGATTTGCTAGCACTTATATTCCATTCTCCAAGGATAATTTACACTAGAATGGGGAATTTATAAATTGGGAAAATATCCTAAGGGCCTTTGGAAAGGGAGAGGGTAGTTTAGGTTTAGAGTTCACATTCACTGAGTAACAACAAAATCACTGATTTTCTTTTAGTTATTATTTTGGAACTATTGAAAAGAAATTCAAATACAAAAATTACTCTCTATCATGGAAAACTGTGTGTCCTTACAATAATTTATATAGCATACCAATTCTGTTCATGGTCATTTTGTCTTTATTGTCATTCATATCTTAATATTGTAAGTCTTAATTCATATCTTACAAACAAAAATATATACCTAAAATGAAACTTAAAAAAATCTCAAATTCATACTAATAAATACATTCTGATAAAAAACATTAATGAAGGGGCTACATAACCTGGGAAAAATTCCCACTAAAAACATGTAGAGGGCTGAATGAAATATTTTACATATCTTTTTAAATTTATGGCTCAGAGAAAGTAAAGTGTGAAACTGGTAACCAAATCTTTAGCTGCTGTGGGCATTTGACAATGTCTAGGCCCTGAGGCTTGGGTATTATAGGTGGGGAGGGGAACTAGCAAGATGTAGAGTAGGAACTGAGACCTCAGATTAATGCCGGAACTCCTGAAGTCCTACAGCCTCAGCAAAAGTTTGCTTTATTACTCTTTATACATTTCTGTAATGTCTGGTATATTTCATTATTTTTTAAGCTCTAAAGGCTTTAAAAGCATGGGAAACTAGGGGTGTCTCAGCCGGTTAAACATCCGGCTTTGGCTCACAGTTCATGATCTTGCAGTTCATGGGTTCCAGCCCCGCTTTGGGGGCTGTGCTGACAGGTCAGAGCCTGGAGTCTGTTTCAGATTCTGTGTTTCCCTCTCTCTCTGCCCCTCTCCCACTCATGCACTGTGTCTCTCTCTGTCTCTCAAAAATAAATAAACATTAAAAAAAAAAAAGCATGAGAAACTACCCCTCACCGCTCCCCCCCACCCCGCCCCTGCTTCAGGGTTATATAAACTAATCCTAATTCACTTAGCTATCTATTAGAGTGAATTTTTATCTTAACAATTTAAAATTTTTTATTTTAGTAATTTTTAATTTAACAATTTGATGCATAGTGGTGTCATAAACATTAAATAATCAGTTCTAAAGGACGGGGAGTGTGACATGGATAAGCCCAACTATTGGCTATCTAAAAGTAATTTCTTCCTAGGTTTTGACAGTTTCACAGTCCACTCATTCAAACAGCATAAGCAGGGTACAGGTTATTCTCATTAACTGAAAGTGTTTAATGCATGGGTTGAAGCCACTTCCTAGTCACTCTAACATCCCCATTTTTTACTATCTTCTGGTGATCTTCAAGAAGAGTCCTTTGGCTATTTCCCATCAGTGAGATAAACCCCATTCCAGTGCAGATGACCTACTCAGGGAACACAAAAGCTTGTGCACAACTAGATTCGGACTATATATGCTCTTCCTCAATCTGGCTTTGGTGGTATAGCCACTTAACAAAACTGGATGCATCTTTACAAATACAGTGTTTCCTTGAAGCATCATCTAAAATAACTAAGAGTGGGCACCAAAATGTTAGCAGTCCTGAGGAGACTGGATGTATATATGTTGTATTAATTAGAATAGTAACCCTCATTAAGTGATGGGAAAAAAATTCTAAACACTTTCAGTTTATCTTATTTATTCCTGAGAACATTCCAGAAGAAATATATAATCATTTCCATCTTATAGATGAGGAAATTGAGGATCAGAGATGTTATATATTTTGCCAGCATATTAAGATGATGATACAATTAGTTGTGAGCCAGGATTTGGATCAGGGCAGTTCACCTCCCCAAACACAGGGTTCTAGGTCTTTTATTTTCTCAGCCATTAAGGATCTTCCTGGCTTTGCCAGGCAGATATATGGGTATATTGGTTTTCTTCATCTTGGCTAACCTCAGGGTAAGTGCTAGGGAAATACCTAGGCTTATATGAAAAGAATCTTTTTGTCCTGGTTTTGATCTAACTTTCTGGCAGGCTTGTTAAGATTTGTCTTAACATGTACATTTCCCTTGCCAAAGCACACGTGGTATGTTTGTACATATGGTCTCATTTTTATGATCTTTTAACCTTTACATATTTTAAATACTTCATGGTGGGGTTAATTATTTGTGGTGACCAAGATTGGCAGATGGTCTGATGGGGCCATGTTTGGAATCCCTAAGGAATGAGAGGATTGATACCCTGTGGAACACACTTTCAAAGATAAATATATAAATGTAAAGAAGAAATTTTTGACACACTCATAAATGAACAGAGCCTCATGATATCTCATGATAAATCAATAAATTTATTCTGGGATTATCACTATATTTTGAGATTGGCCTTGTTTTGATTCCAACTATTTTTAAAATGAATTAATATTGAGTAATGTGAATTGCTTAGAAAATGATCATTTAACTATTATTTGTCCTTGTATATTCTGAACACACAGTTGGGTTGGAAGGGTTGAAATAATGAAAACAGTAAGATTGGCTAAAGGACTTAAACCTTCTTGAGCCTTAAAAATATGCCTCAGGCAACTTGATGGTGAGATCTCTAGTGTCATAGAATTACAAATAACTTTAAAGCAGTTTTAGCTACAAAATGTGATAGTAAACCAAGTTCTCACACTTCTAGAAACCCTTCAACAAGGAGGTTGGAATGAAATAAACAAAGGTAATAAAGCGCCAAGTGGAGCCAAAATCAGGAGGCATGTTCTCTCTAACGACCTGATATAAATTAAACCTTATATGGTATATGTATATTATATGTTTACCACTGCTTAGCTTCAACAAACCATCAGTGGACACATGAGTCTGCTTTTAGAAGTAGTTGAGAGGCCAGGTTCTTAGGTACAGTTTCCTGAGGTTTGGATCCAGTGAATAAGGTCATGCTCCTAAATTTTGGATACTTGGAAGGCTTCTTTACCTACTCTATAAACAAGGGGCATATTTTTCCTCCAGGGAACATTTGGCAATGTCTGGAAAAGTTTTTGTTTGTCACAACTGGGAAAGGAGGTGCCTCTGGCATCTAGTGAGTAGAGACCAAAGTTGCTGTTACACATTCAACAATACACCAGCGAGTCCCCCACAAGGAAGAATAATCAACCCCAAATGTAGTAGTGCTGAGATTGAGAAACCCTGCCATAAACCCAGATCACTGAAGCTGGTTTTTATATATCCCAGGCTGCTTTGCGATTGGATCCTAGAAAAGTCTCTCACATTGTGTAGCTAATTTAAAAAGTCAATCTGAATATAGTGTTTAGGGCGGAATATAGTCTCCAGTTTGATTAATAACTGTCCTGAAATGTAATGTAAGCTAATCTTGATAAATTTGTTAACTGTCAGCAAAGCGCTCTTTGAATAAACCTAGTGTATATTTTATTCCATATTTCAAAGTGCAACTATTTAATAGTTTAATACACCTTTTGCTGTCTACAAATTATAGCTCTATTAATTTATTGTTCAAAATTTGTAACAGATACTTGCTTGATGAACAGCAATTCTGAGTTTTGCAGAACAAGGTTCACATGAGGAACAAGTGGAATTTAGATAAAGCTATCTCATGAAATATCATTATAAAAGACTTCAATACTTCAAGGAAAATGCAGCCAAGCACTACATCATTTGTGACTTTTGACTGCATGGTCAGAAATTGATAACTGGTTCACTGGCCCACAGTGGATGTATGTATACTCCTTAATACTGATGCTTAGACAGTAACTGCTTCATGACAGTCAGGATTAATAGAAATTATCTCCAGATTAAACTCTGCAGTAGGTTAAAAAGGAGATGTTCCACACCTTCGTCATCCCCACTCCTACTCTTGTTTCTTAACTTGCTTCTCAATTATCTGATATTTCTCTTAAACGGCCAGGTACATTTATCTTTTGTCAGTTTCTTGCCTGTTTAGGCTGCTACAACAAAATATCACTTACTGGGTGAACTATAAACAACAGAAATTTATTTTTCATAGTTCTGGAGGCTGATATGTCCAAGATCAAGGTATTGTCATGACTGGTGATGGTCTTCTTCCTGGTTCATAGCTGGCATCTTTTTGCTATGTCCTAACATGGTGGAAGGGGCAAGAGATCTCTCTAGAACCTCTTTTCTAAGGCACTAATCTTATTCATGAGGGCTCCACACTCTTAAGCATCTCCCACATCCCTACCTTTTAATATCATCATCTATAGGAGTTAGAATTTCAACATTTGAATTTGGGAGGAACACAGATATTCAGACCACAGACTCATTGAATAGAAAAAAAAATGTATCTTTCATGTAATTTTATTTTTTGATTTTATTATTTGAAACAAGGAGTGGCTTAAATAAACAACTGGTCCTATTACTCAAGTACATCAGATAGAATTCCTTACATTAATTACACTATCATCAAATTTATTTTTGGCTGATGTTCTATAATCTTATTTGTTCACTTTTACTTAATAAATAATTTACCCTGTCAAGATACTAGGAAGTGGTATTACTGAAGCAAGTTGTGTAGGAGATCTATTGAATGTTCTTTTCTTTGTTGTTGTTGTTGTTGCTTAGGGATTATTGGCGTTTTAATTTTTTTCCAGCCTAAAATCATTACAGCCATGCTGAATGGAACAAAGAAAGGGTAGATAGGTAAGAGTTTACTGAGCAGTGATGGTTGAACTAAGACCTGAATGACAGCAAGGATCCAGTCATGGGAAGATATATGGGAAATGTGTTTTAAGTAGAAGAAAGAACAAGAACACAGGCCCTGGAGGACGAAGTTGGTGAGTTCAAGGGGCTGAAGATAGATCTCAATGGCTGGAGCACAAGGAACAACAGAGAGAATGGCTGGAGACCATGGCAAGCAGTGGGCAGGGCCCTGATTGTGCAAGGCTATATAGCACAGATTTTATTCTATACGCCATGGTGAAGCAGAAACAAAATGCTTGTCTGAGGAGCCTCTTGCCCTTCACTTCTGTTAAGACCATGTCCTTGAGAGGTTCTTTAGCTTGTGAGAAGATATAACTCAAGTATTATTGCCTGAATTAACTGAATTGGCACAAGTGAAAGTTATTGGAAAAGTGCAGACAGACAACACAAAATCTCAGAATTAGTTCAGGAACACACCACCTAATTAGATACATAATTGTGAAAGGACTCACCATTCCCAAGGTTCTGATTTCAAATTATCTCAGACCTCATGGAACTTGGTTATACTGAGTGAGATCTTCCAGAGAGGTTGTTAAACATTTGGTCTGTAGAGCAAAGTCTTAACTCATTGTGTTTGGGCTAGAAACATTATTCAAGGTGTTCCACAGAGTTTTGGCTTTGCAGTATGCTCTTCCGGTTCAAATCTTAGCTTTCCATTTAACTAGTTAAAGACATTGAAATACATTATTCCACATTTTTATGCCACAGATTCCTCATCTGTAAAGTGGAGATAATGGAACTTAACTCACAGTGTTTTGGGGGAATAAATGAATACATTTCATTTAGGACAGGTTCCAGAACGTGCCAGATAAATAGTAATAAACAAATGTCAGTTAGCTATTGTTATCTTCATTGTTGATGAGGACCACCATTTCTCTCTCTCTCTCTCTCTCTCTCTCTCTCTCTCTCTCTCTCTCTGTCTTAACAGTGTCTTAGACCTTTGGGCCCATTCTCAAATGAGCATTTATTTTAGGTACTGAACATTGAACTTGACTCTTTCCCTTCCCCTCCAAGATAGATGGATCCTCTTAAATTTGAGGGAAGTTTAGGACAGAGTTTGACTCTAAGTTTTATTCTTAGAACAGCAACTATTTAGGAAGGATCTAGGAAGCATTTTTTTTCCTTCTCCAATAAGACTTCAACTGTTGGATGATAGGAAATTTGTGTGGTAGAGAAATGAGTAGTACTTTTGGGGTCCTCCATCCCCCAAAGCATGACAACGATGAAAGGAAGACTAAATACAGTCAAGATTACACAATTCTAATATAATTAGAATTGTGTGTGACCTTGAGAAACAGCACAATCATACAACTGGAGGCACTGAGTTGAACAATCTGTGAAGCACATTTTAGCTTTAATATTCTATAGTTTAGAATATGCTTTCTACTTCACATTCTTTATCTTGGGTCTTAAACTATGGAGGAAGAGAAAGCATATTGGGAAAAAAAACAATGGAAAGAGAAATATAAGGGGAAATAAAAAAAAAGAAGGAGTAGGTTATTAGGAAAGGAGTACAGTAAGAAATAGCAAGTAAAGCTAGACAGGTTCAGACAAATGGCTGATACTTTTAAACATCCACAATATGATAGACCCTGGGGATATGTTGATGGCCAAGCCCTCATTGAATTTACAGATGATTGCGGAATATGTAAACAGACAGCCACAAAGAGAACACTAGAAGCTAACATCATCTGGAGAGTAAGGGGGGGATACTCTGAAAACGAGTGCTGGGGTTGGAGGCAGAGCATTCTGGGTAGAGAAAATAGCATTTACAAAAGCTATGAGATAGTAGAGAGCTTGGAATTTTCAAGTACTGAGGGATTTCATGTGTGGTTGTGACCAGGAAGAAAATGAAGCAACAAAAGATAAGCATATCCTCTAAAAACCAACTAGTGGGTGCAGATGAAAATCATTCCATTTCATTCCCTCCCGTATCGGCTGCAGTGTGGAATGGCCACATGTGGTTTTACCTTCCCCAGTTGACTATCCATCATCCTATAATAAGCAGTAACACATATCCTAGCCTGGTCATCCCCAGAGAATTCCTTCCAGGTCATCTGAGGGCAAAAGAGAATGCTGTGCTCTGACAGGGGGAAATTCCTCAGTAGAGAAAAGAAGTAAGGAGAGAATGTTAAACACGTCTCCATATGTTTCCTCCTTGCCCTCATTCTTGCTTCTCATGCAAAGTGTTTTCTCTTTTCCTTAGATTCTCTCTTCCACACTCTAGAAAAACTTTTCCCCTTTTTTCTTTTTCTTTTCTTTTCCCTTTTTGGCCCAAATCATAGTACTGAAAATGTAAAACCTGCAGTTTTGGGTATGTTACCAAAGGAAACAGTTTTACTTAAAATCTTGTTTTTGCCAAAATATTTTCAAAGTAGCTGGAGAGTTGTCAAACCACAGTGGCTCTCAGCTGTGTTTCCTTCTAGCATTTCCCCAGGTTCTCCCAGAACAGCACTCAGTAATTGGATATTATTTGAAGAGGAGGGGAGAAAACGCTGCACGAGACAGTGTGTAGATTTAAGAATTATACTTTGGGTGCTGAAGGCCAGAGATCCAGAGGTGCTCAGCTGCTAAACTCCAGGGCTGCATGACTCTGTGTCATTCCTGGGTATAGCTTTCGGCAAGGAGACCTAGAGGAAACATGCTGGTAACTGTCAATTTTTAGACTGTCATTCCAAAATCTTTAGATTGTCTTCTGCCTTAGTTACATGTCTTTTACCGAAAGAATCTATTCTGATACACACAAAAAATTACTGAACACATCTTGAAATGACACGTACTTCGTCCTTGCAGGTATTGACAGGCTTCCCCTGTCCCTAGCTGTCTCTTCCAATTCTAGCTAGCATTTGTGGGTTTTATGTACCAGTGAAATTATTTAACAGTAAGCAGTCAGCCTTTATTCTCCTCCAACAACTTTCTTCCAAGACCCTGAAGGAGGTACAAACTCATTATTTACGGACTTCTGAAAGCAGAGGCAGTAGTTCCCATGTCTGTTTAACTCACTCAGCAACTGAAGTTCAGAAAAGTGACATGACTTTTCTAAGGTCATTCAACAGGTCAAAACTACTATTTCCTTATAATATGCTTCTAATCCATTTGATTGTAAGGATAAAATAAAGCAAATAAAATCATAATAAAAATAATTTTAATAACTATATATAATTATCAATAATCACTGGACCTCAGGGTTCAAGTGCTACCACCTCCAATCTATTTTTACTGGATCTACTATTATATCATTAGGGTCCTGGCAGAAAACAGATGGCATACTCTGAAGCAGTAACTTAAAGAAGTTAAATGGAGTCAATAGTGTCAAGGGAACCAATGAGAGGTGGCAAAGCACCCAGGACTGGTAACAGTGAGAAACAGTTGTCACTCCATCATTCCTAGGCCTAGAGAGCAAGGGAAGAAGTGGTGACCAGAGCATGTGAAACCTTTTAGAATAGCAGAGGGGGCTGCCTGACATGGACATGAGCTGGGGGACCTTCCCAACCCACGACCTTGCTCTTCTCTTCTCTGCTTTCCTGCAAATGACTCCTATTGGCCAAAACCAACAAGAAGCTGGAGGATAAAGAAGCATGGGTAATGGTGTCTGGAGTGCTTGGATCTCTTCTCCTTATATACCATTTATATGCTGATAACAGCCAGGTTTTTATTTGGACTTTTTTGCATTTCAATTTAATGAACTGAATTTCAAGTTTCTACTTGGTATCTCCTAACTGAGCACCGGAGCTTCTTCCCTCACAATTTCTGTTCCTCCCACAGTCTCTTCCATCTCAGTTACTTGTTTTTTACCAGCTGCAGTTCAAAAATCTTGGAGATATCCCTAACTCCTTTCTTTCTCATTTCAGCATTTTGTCCTTCAGCAAATCTTACTAACTCTCCTTCAGTATCTATCTGGAATCCTATCACTTCTCACTGTTTTAAAAATTTTTTAAATTTTAAATGTATTTATTTATTCAAGAGAGAGAGACAGCATGTGAGCAGGGGAGTGGCAGAGAGAGAAAGGGAGAGAGAATCCCAAGCCAGCTCTGCATGGACAGTGGGGCTCAAACTCATGAACTGTGAGATCATGACCTGAGCTGAAATCAAGAGTTGGACGCTTAACTGACTGAGCTTAACTGACTAACCCAGGTGCCCCTCACTGTTTTAATACTACGTCCACAGTCTGAGTCCTAACCATCTCTTGCCTGGAATATTACACTGGATACACTGCTTCCACCTTTACCCTTTTTAGTTTCTATACAGAAACTAAAGTGAGCCTTTAAAAAACATAAATTAGACCATGTCAGACTTCTATTCAGAATGTCTAATAGCCCATTTCACTCGAACAAGAGAAAGTAAATCCTTAAAACGGCTTATAAGATCTTCCATCTATCCTCTTAATTCTCTGGTATCATTTCCTATCACTTCCTGCTCTTTAATCCATTCTGCTAACACCACACTCTGTGCCATGCCTAAAACAAACTGCAAACACTTTCACCTCTCAACAGTGTTTGCACTTGCTGCTTACTCTTCCTGGTACACTCTTCCTCCAAATATCTGCATGGTTCAGTCCCAAATCTTCACATTTTGTTGAAATGTCACCTTCTCAATAAGGCCTTGCCCAACTACCTTATATTAAAATGTAATCCCCCTCCATCCTACCATTCTCAGTTCACTTCTCTACTTCACTTTTCTCTACGGCACTTATGACCATATGACACATTTTACATTTAGTTTAGACTTCTCCTGCTTATACCACCATCCCCACTATCATCAAAGATCTATCATACTCACAGGAATATGAAGAGACATGAGCAACTGTCAAAGATAGAAAGAAGTCTACTTTTTTGTCTTCATATTTCTTGACTTGATAGTACTTGGCACAGGAATATATAAATGCTCCTACCTTGAACCAGAGAGTTTTAAATATATCCAGAGTAGCCTAGCAACAAGGGTTTAAATCTGAAATCAAGGCAACATTTGAGCCCTTTCTGTAGAAACAAGTTAAAGGGATTCTAGAGATCTCCCTGGAAGCTGGGAGAACCAAAGAGAGGCCTCTTTCATAAAAATATTATCAGTAGATTACCTGAAATCCCTCAGGGCCAGGGCATATCCTAAGAACAAACTATATACCACAGCATTGCTGAAATCTGAGACAATGTTACAAGTTAAAGAACTGTGAGAAAATGAGAAAGGCTTCATAACAGAAGCCTGGAGGATTCGATATATTCTATCTGGTCTTGGCAAATGTTCAATCAAAAAAACTCGCAGGCTATATTTCTCAGTCTTATTTTAAAGATTTTAATGTATAAGGTTTTAAAAGTAGTAGAGTATGTAAGGCCTCACATAACCTGGAGACCAAAACCAGTAAAATGATAAAGTTGTTGAAAAATAGTTCTGACTTCTCCACTACTGAGTTAAAGAAATAACAATAAACTGATATTTACTGAATGAATACAAAAAGCTGTATCCAATTTCAGCAGAATGGAAAACCTGAAAAGAA
Organism: Felis catus; assembly: GCF_018350175.1. Taxonomy (NCBI): domain Eukaryota; kingdom Metazoa; phylum Chordata; class Mammalia; order Carnivora; family Felidae; genus Felis; species Felis catus. The sequence continues at coordinate 212,661,215 of NC_058368.1, read as the reverse complement.
ATTAATTACCATTGGGGGTTTTCCTTATACAAAGAATAGAATTAGGCATTATTAAGTAATATGATTTCAGGGGCTCAAGAGGCCTCAGCAGGAAAAGAAATCCGTTTTATAAGCTTGATGAATCCTAAAGTCCTATATTCCACAATTTAACTCTTTTACTTAAGGATTTAATCCTGCTTACATGCAACTACCCCTTGGGTAAGGTCCCTCACCAGTTATTTATTCCTTAAAGTGAAAAAAGAATTTGAGACAGGGGGAATAATGGTAGGATATAAGGATTTTGAGAAGTGTGTGATCCAGGAAACAAAGGATTAAGAGATTCAGACAACAAACTTCACTTATCTCATAGTTTTGCCTGGATTCAGCATCACTACATCTGTTTTACAGATTCCTCATCTCCAAGATTAAATGTCTTTGTGGTAAGTTGTCATTTCAGAGACCCAGGTCAGCTTTCATATATCTGGACATGGAGTTAGGGAATTGCAGGAGAGTGGTGACTATCAGATGTGTGAATTACACAGCCCTCCCTTTATTTCCTAACTCACCCTCTCATTTGTGTCTTTATAATTAACTCAGCACAATCAATGAGACTATTAGAAATTTAATCACAGAAGAAATTGATAGTGATGACTAACATCCATTCAATACCCTCAGTACATGAATGGATCTCAATTACTCAGCCTTTTTTTCCAGTTATCCAAATTTCCACACAGGAAGATAACTCATTTTAAGGAGTATGTTCATTATGCTCATTTTCACAGCAATTTTCCTCTAAGAAACCTGGATTGCTTGATCAATACCAGATATTGAACTATAGTAAAGGACTTATTGAGGAAACATAACAGCAAATATAGGATTATAGAAGCTTCTACCCTAAACTATTAATGAATATAAGTAAAATTAACAAAGAAAAGAGAAACAATCCTCTAACAAGAAAAGGTATGCAATGATGAATTCTAAATTTTAGAGTACCTTTGGATAATGAAGATTTTAATAATAATGTAAGATTTCCCTACCTACCACCTCCTCCTCCAAATACAACACACACACACACACACACACACACACACACACACACATACAGAGTGAGTGAGAGAGAGAGAGAGAGAGAGAGAGAGAGAGAGAGAATAAGCAGAAGCTGTACCATGGGGAAGAAAGTGAGTGGACAAATTCCTGAAAAGTTTCTTGATGGCCGATGGGAGAGGATGGAAAGGTAGGTGAATGAGAAGGTGAAAAAACTAAAAAAAGTCACAATTTGTTTTTTCTGGCTTACAACAACATGAGAGAAATACTTCAGGAAGAATTATCCAGAGCTAATTGTCTATAATAAATAAAAGTTTGGCAAAATGAAAGATGAGAATAAAAGGAAAATACCACTCCTCAAAACACTGGATACTTTTCCATCGTAGCTAAAAAGCATCACATTGATTGTTGGAAGAACTTCTGAATTTTGAGTATTTCCCCAATGTAACCACAACTGTGGGTGGGGAACAAAAGATGGCTGGGGAATGGTGAGCTAAGTAGTGATGTTTTCGTATAGCCAAAGACTTAATGAAGATAAACTGAAGGACTCACTCTAAAAAAATGGGTTAATAATCCAGTACCCTCATGGATCTGGAGGTTCCCCTCAAAGAAACAAGAGTAAAATCTGAGGAAAGATGTTTAACAAAGTTCCAACGAAAAAGGTTAAAGACAAAATATGTGAATAGAATCAAGGCACATGTCTAGCTCTTCTTTCTCACCTCCATCCCACCACTGCCCCTTTCTAGGTAACTAAAAAGCCAAACATAGAATTTAGTCAAATATTCAGTGAGGTTACAAAAAAGACCAGATCAAGTAGAAAGCTGGCAGGGAGAAACTATCCATATATTTCAGAAAAGAAATGGCAAAGTGAAACAGAGCCACTACACCAAAACAATACAGAAAAACAAGCAAAATTTTAAAAAATGTAAGCACATAATTTTGCAACCCAGGAAAATAATTCACTTTGGATGAAGACACCAATAATGAAAAAATATTTATGCATTAAATAAAATTAGAGAAAAGATTATTATTATTATTATTATTATTGCTTGGAGAGAGAGAGAGAGAGAGCGCGCACGCATGCATGCATTAAGTGAAGGAGGGGGCACGGGGAGAGGGAGAGAGAATCTTAAGCAGACTCCACGCTGAGCACAGAGCCCAGCACAGGGCTTGATCCCCTAACCTTGGGATCATGACTTAAGCTGAAATCAAGAGTTGGATGCTCAACCAACTGAGCCACCCAAGGTCCCCAAAGATGAAATTTTTGAAAGAAGAAATCATGCTGAAATGATGGCAACAAAATAAGGTAAAAGTGAGGCTGGATGACGAACTGGAGGCAAAACAAAATTATAGTAAGACTAATTAATTATTTATAAACAGCAAGTAATGAATGAGAACAACAAAAGAGCAAGCTGAGGATGAGCTCTAGAAAATGTTGCAGAATGCAGTTAAAATAGACAAAATGATAAAAGGAAGTAAGGAGGAGCTATAGTGACAGACAACAAAGACCAATCATGTATAGATAAATTGGTGTCCTTGAGGTAGTATACAGAAACGATGGAACAGAAAAAAAAAACTTTAAAGATAAAATGAGAGAACTGAACTTGCCATTTACAAGTGCAGTATACTGTTCTAGGATAATTTCATAGAAAATGATCAGTACTGAGACATAGCCTACTGAAAAGATTGGACTTAAAGTATTAAACAAAAAAAGAATCCAATTTCCATTTTTAGCTTCAACACGTAGAATTTAAAAGTCATCACTCCTGTCCTATAAAAACAAACAAACACAGTTGAGCAAACTGCAAATCAATGACTCTCCTTGGGCCTATTAGAGAAGGAGGTCACAGGCAAACTACTAAGCATACACTCTGTAGGATATCTGCAGAGGCAGGCAAACACAGAGGTCCACAGCTGATATCGGTTTACCTGGAAGAGAAGCTGCTAAGGTCAAAACACTTAAGTGGTAAGTTTGAGGAACTGCTGATTCCTGAGTGGGGACTAGCATGGATGAAAAATTCCTGGGGACTACAGTCCAAGATGAACCTGCACTGTCATGGCTTTTACCTCTGGGACGCCATCCAGTTCTCAGGTGAAAACCAATAAAAATTCCCTAGTGTTTCTGACAGTGGGAGGTGGAAAGTAACCATTCTGAAACAAATTCAGAGCATTCTCCATAACAAAGGCCTATTCTTCAAAAGAAAACATTATCAAAGCCCTATTCCATGTGAGGGAAGGGCAATTACACATTCCAGCCCTCTCTAGACTTCCAGACTCATCTAAGAGGGGGAAAAGCTAAGAAACACTTGTGAAGGTCACAGCCCAGGGATGTAAACCTATGAAAAGCCAGACTTAATCATAATATTATAGAACGTTACCCCCAGGTTATTGCCACATTGACAAGGCTCTAGTATCCTAACAATGGTTTGCAGACCAAAGAGCTGCAAGTAGCAGACTCTATTTGTAAAAGGGGTTCTTAGGGAAACCCAAGGAGAGCAGGAGAGACAAAAGCAAGGACACTAGAGGAAATGAAGGCTCTGGCATCTACAGGTAGAACAAACATTAGACACAACCCAATTCCTAACCAGATTAATATTAAACCTCACACTATACAACACATTTACCTCAGTTTCTATCACCTGATACGCCATGTCCAGTTTTCCACAACAACAAAAATCCCAAGTTGTGCTAATAGGCAAGAAAAAAAAATAAAAAAACTGTCTGAAGCAACAAAGCAAGCAAGGGGTTAATTCTCCAAGAAGACATAATCTTTAGCCTGTTTGTACTTTAACAATAGAGCATACAAATATATAAGGAAAAAACTGATAGACCTCTGAGGAAAAACACACAAATCCACTACTATAGCTGGAAATTTTAACACCCCCCTTTCAGTAATTGATACATCAAGCAGGAGGAAAATCAGTAAGGACGAGTTGACCAGAAGAGCAACGTCAATCAACTGGATTTAACTGACATTTAAAGAATCTCCCATCCAACAACAAAAGAATGCACAGTCCTCTGAAGCTCATATGGAACATTCACCAACAGAGACCAAATTCTGGGACATAAAAGAAGTCTTAAAAAACAAATTATACAAGGTGTTTTCAGACCACAGTGGAATTAAACTAGAAATCAATAACAACACAGCTATAAATAAAGATAGCTATATATCACCCAAAATATGTGAGGATTAAATAACAAACTTTCAAGTAACACTTGGATCAATGAAGAAGTCCCAAGAAAAACTTAAATTGAAGTAGCTGCATTGCCTCTCTCTTAACACACGAACACACACACACACACACACACACACACACACACACACACACACAGTCCTAGTGGTTCTGCTTCTCAGATTGAACCCTGAATGATAAAGAACTTAATATTAAAAGTAGTTCCTAAGGAACATGATCTCAAACAAGAGTTCCTAAATTGATTCTGGGGTTTTTTTTTGGTTCTCTGATATAGTTAGATTTAAGGGCATTGATGACTATTTCCAATGGTAAAGGCAGCACTGTTGATGGCATTCAGTGGCAAAAGAGTTACTCAACTTATTACCTGTAATAAGGTGCCTATAGAAGGCAAGGCTTTGGGTTGCAAAATATTTTCTGCCACAGAAAAGGTTAGTGAAAATAAGTATAATGGAGTTGGTTGATTGCTTCTAAGTGTGCTAGAGAATTTAGGGGAAAAAATTATGAAAGGAAGGCTTTAAATCCCCAGCTTAGGGTACTGCTTCTATAACTACTCTCAAAGAAACTCCTATCTCCTATAGTAGCAAGGCTGATATTTCTGAAAACCAAAACCAAAGTCCACTCTGATATGTAGCTGAATTACAAGACAAATTGAATTCTCACTTATAGAGTCTCACTTGTTAACATTAAGATGCTGATTGGGAAGGAAAGGGATTCTGAAAATTATTATGGGACAGTTGGGCAGATTCTAGTAAAGCAGGGGACCCTGAATACCTAAATTCCATCAAACTATTTTTGCCCATAGAAGCAGCCCTATCATTCTGGCCACACTGGCTCTGAGGGACACTATTTCTGGAGACCCAAAATATCATTGTGTTCCTGTCAGATGACCCACAGAGTTTTGGCTCAGGTCTACTGTACAGTGAGCCCAGTGGTCCCTGTATTGGCTTTATGGTTATTGCCCAAGTTCTGGAATGCATAATGGGAAGAACATTATTCAGCCATTGGCAGAGGCATCACTGTGGTTCCTTGACCCATGGAATGGAGGTATTAAGGTAGAACACATCCATTTGTGCAGAACACAAATGGATGTTGAGAATGAAAGAGAATTTATAATTCTCATAAATTCAATCAGGTAATGACTCCAATTGCAGGAAAGAAATTGTGTCATTAGCTAACCCAGAATCATCCAAATTCGGATATCGTGTGGTTAGCAACTGGTTCTACTTCTCATTCTCACATGGGGGTAGACTAAAGTTCTCATTTTATGGTGAGGGGTGGGGCATAAAGGGGAGAGGCAGGCAGGTATGTGGCATGAAATCCTGTGTCTTTCAAAACACAATATGGGAAACACAATATGAGTCCCTATGTCCTCATAATTCTTGTGGGCCAATATTCCCAGGTCTGGCTAACAAAAGAGGTACCAAATAACAGAGATTTGGAATGACTGCTGCTATGCTGTAAATTCCAGCCAGCCACCAGGTTCAGAATTTTCCTCATTGCCTTTTTTTTAATTAAAAAAATTTGTACTGCGTATTTATTTTTGAGAGAGAAAACAGAACATGAGCAGAGGTGGGGCAGAGAGAGAGGGAGACACAGAATCCGAAGCAGGCTCCAGGCTCTAAGCTGTCAGGACAGAGCCTGATGCAGGTCTTAAGCCCATGAACCGTGAGATCATGACTTAAGCTGAAGTCAAATGCTCAACCGACTGAGCTACCCAGGTGCCCCTTCCTCAGTGATTTTTAAGTGAGAGTGGCAACTGCCATCAGGACTTGGGATAGGTTTGGATTTTACAAGTGGACATTAGACCTCCCACCTGGCTACCTATATAGACCTGCCTCATTAACCCCACAATAATATGATCTCAAATTGTATGTGGTTGAAATTATTCAACCCATTTGTTGTGCTGTGGCAGAGTTTCACTAATACTATATAATTTAAGAAAAGTTGTTATTTACAAACTTGATCTGAAAATTAATAGTTCGACTATATTTAAACAATTATAAAAAATAATGTAAATATGCCTTTCACAACTGCAACTATAAGAAAATAACAAGCAATAAATTTATTCTATAAGAAGAAAATTAAAATGCTTTAATTTTCTTCTTCAATTAGTAAAAATACATGTCTTGTTTAGGAAAGAAAAGTCTTGATATTGTGAGGATGTCAATTCACATTAAATTAATCTATAAATTTAATACATGCTGAATAAAACACTACTAAATGACTTGAGATATTTTATATTTTGTACATGGGGTGGGGGATTTAACAAAATGATTCGAAACCCAGGTGTCACTTGGAATTTCCTCAACCTGTGAGACATTCTTAGGACTGCCTTCACCTCTTTAATTTCATAATCTAAGAAAGTCCTAAACCCTTCATAAGAGTTCTGTAAATCTCTGGGATCTATATCCCATGACCTTTTTGCTTTGGGGCTCTTTGAGTAATTTTTTTTTTCCCACAGCTTACTGATCTCACATTGATACTCAGCTCCTCTTTAGTTTCTATAGCTGAAACGGTCTCTTTAAGAATTTGTATATTTGGCAGACTTAAACTAAAATCAGAAGAAGAGCATGCAGAGAAGGATTTTATATCCCACCAATAGAAATGCTTTCTATTCAGTCCCTCGCAGATTGAATTTTCCCTCCAAGTCCACAATCTTCTTCTGTGTTATACAATAGGAACCTTCTTTTCTGATGTCTTGGTGCCTTGCAGTGGCTCAAGTATCTCTTAGGAAATTTATTAAGGCATTTCTCCAAAGCACTGAATATCTCTCTTAAGTAAAAATTCTGTATATAAAAATTTTACTTTACTATGGATTGTTCAATACATACCAAAAATCTGAAAACTCTGGGGGGGGGGGGAAGGGTAATGGTCTAATCTTACGTGATATAGAGACTAAGTCTATGTTAATTAGAACAGAATAGCACTGACACAGGAAAAACTCACAGTGAGAACGAGGAAAATGCGAGAATCTAGATATGAAGAATCCACTGGGATTGATGGTATCATTTTGAGGAGTCTGGCAGAGACCACCACTTTACCCCTAATAGTCTTTTGTTGACTTTTCCCAGAGCTCAGCCGTTTTTAGGTGGGCACATGCATGCTCAAAATGAACAATACTTTTTGCAGCATCTTTTACAAATACGTCTAGCCAAGAGATTAAGTTTTAGCCAATGAAATTTAAGCTGAAGTGTTATGTAACAACTTTTGGGAAACTGCCTTAAAAGTCAATTTATGTCTCACCCTTTTCTTGTTTTCTTCATCCTATTCTTCATCCTGTTGCTTAGCATACAAATGAAACCTATGTGAATCAAATAGCACCACATTGACTCACATTTTTGATTTGGACCCAAAAGCCCACATTTTAGAGATAGTACATCAGTGAGACAGTGTGTGTCTCTGGGGGATTTAATGGATTAGAGCCACTATAGAAACCCCAGACTACTGGCCTCCACTGCAACAGAAAAATATACTTTTTTCTTGTGTATGACACTTTTATGTTTAGTATCTAAGTCACAGGTAAACCTAATCCTGATTTGGGTGATGAGTACCATCAGTGGGTAAAAAGATGGATTATGGTGGTGCCTGGGTGGGTCAGTCAGTTAAACATCTGACTCTTGGCTTCAGCTCAGGTCATAATCTTACAGTTTTGTGGCTGTGAACCCCACATTGGGCTCTGCACAGGGGATGCTTGGGATTCTCTGTCTCCTTCTGTGCCCCTCCCCCACTTGCACTGTCTCTGTCTTTCCCAAAATAAATAAACTTAAAAAAAAAGAGAGAGCTGGATTATCCAGGAGGTGGTATGAGAGAAACTAGCTATGTATATAGGAAAAGGCCTTGCTACTCCAGTGCTCAAATCTAAATCTAGATAAATCAAAATTTTGAGCTTCAAAATTTAAAAACCCCCAAATATGAGAAAGTAAATGAGACTATTTTATTTCTTGAAATGAGGTAGGGCCTTCTATGTAGAATGGGAAACAAAAAATTCATAAAGGAAAATAATGAATTTGAATACATGTTAAAAATTTGTAGACTTCTGTAGGGAAATATACATACATACTCTACAAGTAAAATAAATGGATAAAGAATGAATATAAAGTATCTTCAATATACAGGACAAAGGACTAATTTCTTAAATGTACAAGGAAAGATGAGCAATCTAAATAGATAATAAATAAAGGCTATGAACAGAGAATCTGTAATAAACAGTCTGTAACCATTTAAAAAATATCGTTTACTTTCATTCATAATGAAATTGATAAAAAAATCAAAGATACTGTACCTAAAAGAGAAAAAGACTAAAAATACAAACATAAAGTAAACATAAAGTAAACATCAGTGCCTTATGGAATAATGTGCGGAGTCTATCATAATTGTAGTTTAAGTTATAGGAGGGGGGAAGTGAGCTAAAGAATGTTAAAAAAAATAATGGCCCCAAATCTGCCACATTTGATGAAAGTATAAACATATAGATCTAAGAATCTCAATAAGTCCCAAGCAACATAAACACAAAGAAAACCATTTGAAAGCAAATCACAAACTGCTGAAAATAGGCACCGAAATGAAAAATTTTAAAGCAACTAAAGGAAAAGAAGACTTAAAAAGGAACAAAGAGAGCATTCAAAGGAACAAAGATAAGGATCCACAGAATGCTTGCTATAACTATGGAAGCTAAAATAAAAAAAAAGATTCTTTTAAATGTTCAAAAGAATCTATACACATGGAATTCTATGCAAAAATATCCTTCTAAAATGAAAAATAAAAACTTTCTGAAACCGAAAAGCAAAAGCAGTACCAGTAAGTTCATTGTCAGAGGACTTACAGTACTTGAAATGTTAAAGGAAATGTAAAGGAAGATGGCACCAAATAGAAATCCAGATCTATACAAAGGAATGAAAAATGCCAGAAACAGTAGAAATGTGAGTAAATGTAAGAAATTTACATTTAGCACTTAAAATTATTTTTAAAAGATAAAGCAAAAATAATAACTTGCTGAGATTTATAACATAGAGAAGCAAAATAGATAACAACAATAGATGGGGGAAAATAGATATGTACTGTTGTGAGATTCTTATACATATATGGTATAATATAATTTGATGGTAGAATGTGATAGGTAAATTAAAAAATCATATTGTAAAACCCAAAGAAGCACTAAAAATGAATAAGCCATTAGTAGAGATAAAACTGAATTCTATAAAATATTTAAATTTTTAAAAAGTCAGGAAAAAAGAGGAAAAATTGGGAAAAATAGAAAATGTAAAGAAAGATGGTAGTTCTAAACTCAACAACATTGATATTTACATTAAAATGAAATGGCCTAAACACTCCAAGTACAGGACAGTGGTGTCACTATGGATAAAGCAGCAAGATTTCACCATCTGTCTAGAAGTAAACCACTTCTAACATAAGGTCACAGATTTAAAGTAAAACGATGAATATATAGCAGTCATTGGCAACTAGTAGAAAGAAAGCTGGAGTGGCTATATTAACATTAGGCATAATAGATATCAAATAAGATATATCATCAGAGATAAAGACAGATATTTCATAATGATAAATGGGTCAATTCAAAATGGGCCTAGAAAAGATAGTACACCTAAATGTGTACATACCCATAACAGAGCTTCAAATTTCATGAGGTAAAAAATGACAAATAAAAGCGGAAATTCGGCAAATCTATAGTTTTAGCTACAGATTTCAACTTTCCTTTCTTAGCAATTCTTCAAACATACATACAAAAATGAAATGAGTAAGATTATAAAGGTGTGAACAACACTATCAACCATCTTGACCTATTTTATACTTATACACGTTCTACAGAATAACAATAGTTTCATGTTCATGTGGCCCGTATACTAGGCCACAAAACAAATCTCAACAAATTTTAAAAGACTGAAATCAAACCAGTCTTTATATACTGGTATATAGTATATATACTTTATATACTTCCCCTATAGTGTGAAGTAGATAAAAGGACAATAAAGACAGTTCAAGAGGATTTAAAATTGCTCTGAGCAGTTCATAATGTTCTGAACTGGCAACATGTAGTATTTTCCTCCACACTTATTTATCTTTTCCCACTGAGTAAATGAAAATGCTCAGCCAATTTAAGAGAAAGATGCCTCTGTCCTATAAGTTGTATTATTTTGAAAGACTTGGGAATTGGCAAAATTCCATTCATTCCAGCAGAAAAACAATTGCCTAGGGTAATGGGGGGCAGGTAAGGGAATGAGGATGAGTTTTCCTTTATCTGCACCTCAGTAAAAGACAAATATTTTATCATTGAAGGGAAATATTTCAGAAATACCAAGAATTTTATCTTGGAACAGGTAACCATTTATATGAACTTTGATACTAAACGTTCAGATGCTAAAACCTGTTGTAGGCTTCACTACAGAAACAACTGCACCAGACACTCAGAGTTTGGAAATCTGAATTTGCAATTATGCAACTAAAACAGGTCAAGACAATCTTTGGCGGACTTATTTTCCCAGTTTGGTTTAATACTATGGCGAGCAGCCCATAACATCAGAGCTCAACAGTGAGTCCTTAGGCAAAATTTAGAAGGTAGCCGATTTCATCTTTGGAACCTTCTCTTCTCCACCTTCTAGTGTCTCTCCCTTACAAGAAATATAGTTCATGGTTTATCAATTCAGCATCTTACTCTTAGAAAATCTAAAACATCTATAGAGAATATTCCTATGGTAGTGGGAACTAAGTGAGGGTAGATTTACAAACTGGAGAAGTTAAAGAGGCTGTGAGATCAATAGAAGCCAAATTTCTGTATATATAACTTCTTGTTTCATACCTAGTATGTTTAGCTGTGATTAGAACTGCAGGAAAGTTGAGCCCCCGTCCAGTGTTAGTTGTTAATGTCTGAGGAGCTAGCCTCCTGAGTACTTGTGACTAAAATTTCAGAAAACCTAGTCTTACAGAGTCAGTGAATGATTTAATAGGGAGATTTTAGGTATCACAAATAAATAAGAAAAGGGAAAGCATTTTGGTTTGTACTCCCCAGTAACCCTAAAAATTTATTCCTTTTTTTCCAATCTGAAAATTGTTAGTGAAATTCTGTAAGACTCTCTCATCTTTGAAAAAAAAAAAAAGCCCAATTTCCTCTTTTTATCTTTCTTTGAAAAAAAAAATCTATTTCCTTTATTATTCTTCTTCATCCCATCCCCATTCCTTTTTTCCCTCAGTTTTGAAGACATTCAAACAATTTTATGAGTTTTTTTAAAATAAGGCCATATTAAAACATACTCTTCAAAAAAAGTCAGAGACACAGTAATGGAGATGGATATGATTAAGAAACTGATTAAAGTATATTAACTGAATTGAGAGTAACTATTCTGCTCATGTAATTTCTGATGTTCAGACATTCAATAGAAAAAGGTTTTTAAAACTTTTGCTTTAGTTTACATGGATATGTTATTTCCACTTGTTGCAACTAGAACTTTGATTCTGGAAATAGTTTGGGAATAAAGGTATTTTGTAGTTCTGCCAATTGTATAAAATTTATTTTCAGTCAATAAACATTTCAAAAAATTATAGAATTTAAACAATATTAGCAACTCCTTTTACTTTCAAGTGTGTCCTAGTTTGGGAGATAAATTTATACACTCATTCTAGTCATGTTCAATATAATTTAAACTATACAGGAATGAGGTGATAAAGTAATTGTTTTTTATGCCTTCAAATAAGAAAGTTAAAAGTTCAGAAACCAGCAGTAAGTTAAAAAATATTATGCTAAAAAATAAGAGAAAAACATTTATTACTCCCATCCAAAGGTAACCATTCTTCTGAAAGAAATGAGATTCTGATAATAAAAATGTCTGCATTTTCCTAAAATAACACATCTAGTAGGTCCAACAGTATCTTATTATATAAGGTATTCAAAATCCTTCATTCATGTAGGAATTTTAAACTTACACATGTCTGCATTTTGAGCTAAGAGTATTCCTTTACTAAGTGTGACACAAGAACTGTAAAATTCTATAGCTCTAGTTGTGCAACATGTTCAGATCACTCTGTCTCATGTAGAACAAAGAAGATGGATGGTATGTTCTGAGGTCCCTCCTGAATCTGACTGGATGCCTGGGTTTTAGATTTTAGGCAGAGAAAGTCTCCTTCATTTTCCACTTTCTCCTGCATTCAATTTCTGTTTACATGTTATTTCCACTTCTGAAGCTCCAAGTCAGTTAGGAGCTTATAAGTCTGTAAGTTATTTTAGGATTTTCTACCCTAACAATATACTTTTACCCAATTTTGTCTTATGGTTTCATGTTCATTTCAACCTGGTAAAACTCAGGTGGGTTAAAAATAGTTCATAAGTTTAAAAGAAACGAGAGCTTCCTATAGCACTGGAAAAAAAGCAACACAGTCCATTCTAATGATATTCTAAACTTCTTATGTGGTTATTTTCCATTTGCTAGCATCTTCCCTCCCCTAATTTCTCAGTTTTTCTGCCTTGTTTTGGGCTGGGAAGCTGACCTTTATGGAGTAGTTAACCAAGATCCCTTATCCTCTGGCTTTCTTGTAGGTCCTGCCAATGAGCAGAGCCAGTAGGAAATTGAAGAAAGGTTGGGATATTCATTCCTCTTGTTCTCTCCCTGTCTTACTGCAGTTATGCTAGTGGCTGTGCCCCTAAGGTAACAGTTCCTCTCCAGCGGCCCTTTTCTCACAGTCCCAGTTCTCATTAGCCTCTGTTAGTAGAAATGTTTTCTCTTTTTGCCTCTTCAGGCCTTGCAGTGACAATGATTTCTTGCTGTTAATAGTCCCTGCATACTTCAGTCATACCTTACTGATTGCCCTGGCCCTGCTTATGCCTCTGTAAATAATCTCTTCCAAAATTTATTCAGTTCAACCTCTCTGATTGTGTCATTTTGTTTTCTGTAGAACCCTGACTGGTAGGCATGGTATTACCAAAATGAATGTCTCTGAATCTAACTTCTAATTCCACACTATTAGAAGTATGAAGTATTGGTAGTTCAAGGTTTATAGGATCCAGGGGTTTGTTTTGAGATCATTGGCAAGTGAAATTTAAATTTCATTAAAAAATGGGCAAAATAACATGATTTAACCTGCTTCCTAGATATTTCTGAAAGCACAGAAATAGGGAATATTCTCAATGTATACTACAACACTGCCACTTAATAATGAAGATTCTAGAAAATTTAGTTTGAGAAAACATCTCACTCATTGAACCACAAATGCTATTTTAAGTGGAAATTATGAGTTGTTACAGGTTTTCACCAAATTAAAAATGAAGGTAACTATCCTAAGAGACATCCAGACTGAACCATGTTCTTAAAGTAGACTAAAAAGTTCACCATTATGGCAGGCTATTCTGTGGCAGTCCCAGTGATGACAAGGCATTTTGCTCTCATCCCTTCACTGGGAAAAAACAAATGTAACCCAGATGTCACTTGGGATTTCCCTGACCCTTACGGAGTGCTCCAAACTCCCAGTTTCAGAACCTGGAATGTCCAGTGGCCTCCCAATGACCTCTGCAAGTATCTGACAAACATCTAGTGAATCTTTTGTTTTCATTCCAGCATCAATTAGATTTAGCATCTTGTACAAACCCAACACAAAATTTTTCTCCATTTATGCTTCTGCAGGAAACCCAACACATGAAACACATTATGGTTTGTAGATTTAATGAAAAATTCTGAGATCACTGTGAAGAAATCACACTGAAAAATATACTGCCACCCTCTCTTTGGCTTCCCTCCTTTCCCTTCTTGTTTCTCCTCACTCTCCCCTTTATTTGTTCTTCTTTTCTTTTCCCTTTCCCTCTGTGCTCTCTCTTCTTCCTGCTGTTTCTTCCCTAAGTACTTGCTTACTTCATATGATTGCATCTGCCTTTTGTGATAGTACCTATAATCCATATTGTCACATCCATTGTCTTTTCTTTTAAGGTTTTTTTTTAACGTTTATTTATTTTTGAGACAGAGAGAGACAGAGCATGAACGGGGGAGGGGCAGAGAGAGAGGGAGACACAGAATCCGAAGCAGGCTCCAGGCTCTGAGCCATCAGCACAGAGCCCGACGCGGGGCTCGAACTCACAGAGCACGAGATCGTGACCTGAGCTGAAGTCGGATGCTTAACCGACTGAGCCACCCAGGCGCCCCTCCATTGTCTTTTCAAAGGAAATTCTATTGAATATATTTTTCTCTGCTTTGATGCACAAATAATGTATGTAAATATAATTAGTGGGGAATGACCAATTAATTGCTCAGAGAAATCTAAAGCTCTACTGTAAAGGGAATGTGTCTTTAAGAAATTAACTAGAGAAGAAAGCTTAATATAAGTACATGTTGAGGGACACCTGGGTGGCTCAGTTGGTTGAGCATCCAACTCTGCATTTCAGGTCATGATCTTACAGTTTGGTGAGTTTGAGTCCTGTGTTGAACTCTTCACAGAGCATGGAGCCTGCTTAGGACTCTCTCTCTCTCTCTCTCTCTCTCTCTCTCTCTCTCTGTCCCTCTCTCATCTGCATTTACTCTCTCTCTCTCTGTCTCTCTCTCTGTCTCAAATTAAAAAAAAAAAGTCCACGTTGAACCTCTCAACCATCAAAAGAGGCTCAGATCTTTAAAATATAAAGTATTCCCAAATACTTTTTTGTGATGATCAAAATCTGTGAATTAATAAATCTTGGCAAAACCTTTAGAATAAACAACTATGTGTTACTTGTTTGGGGGCAGATTAGGGACAGAAAAGATGGTACCATCAGAATTTGCCTTTCTGAGTCAAAATAATTTTGCAGACATGCTAGTTACCCCTGTCATAGATTGAGTCTCCAGGGAAAGGACCATGAGATAAAAATTTGTGTACAAAAATTTATTAGGGAAATTCTAGAATATAAGGAAAAAAAAAGGAACCAAGCAAGGGTGTGTTTTTAGGCAAAGTTCTATGGAGGGAAGTTTCTTTTTTAATTTGCAGAATTAGAATGTGAGTTATGTTCCACCCCATGAAAAAGGGTTTCCTCATGTCAACTTTCAGGTACTTCTGACATTGGGAGCAAAGTGGCTTAACTCGATGGCAGTCCTTCAAGGGAGAGTCACAGGGCAAGCTTTTGCAAGCAAAAGCACTCAGAAGCCAGAGGTAGGAGCACTGTGGTAATAATGTAAAACTTTTAAATTTTCGCAGTCTCCAGTACTCTTCCCATAAAGCGGAGCCTAATTCTTCCTCTCTTTAATATGGGCTTGCCCTAACGACTCACTGCTAATGAACACAATGCAGCAGAAGCGACATTGTGTGAATTCCAAGCCTAACTTCAAAAAGGTGTTATACCCAATTGGTTCTGAGTCCCCTTGGGCTAGTCTTGCTCTTAGAACTGAAGTACCATGTAATGAGGAAGCCCAGGCCACATGGAGATGTCTGGCTGACAGCTACAGCTAAGATCTAAGACCATGGCCAACATCAACCAGAGACATGTGAATGAGGTGGATTTCCAATGATTCAATCCCTCAGCCATCTGGCTGATGCCCCAGAAATCATGGGCAGAGGCCATTCTGTCCCTGCTATGCCTGGTTCAAATGCCCAATCTGAAGAATCCATGAATACAATAAGTGGTTGATCTTCTGGCACTGAGTTGTGGGGTAATTTGTTACACAGCCATAGAATCTGGAACAGGCAGAGAAAATGTAAATGTTTCTGTGAGAAGTTTCTGAAGGAGTTTGGGTAGAGTACTGAAATCTGTGACAGTGCTAATGATATTTTTTGACCAAGAGATTGTGAATACCATTTCTGTCTCAGGTAATTGGATAGACTCATGGGATAGTGTGATTCAGGGGAAAGAACACTGGCTATGGAGTCACAAGACCTGGGTTCAAATTCCAGCTTGGCCACAAGTCTCTGAATGTCTTATAAGGTTTTTTTTTTATCAGTAATATACACATAATTAAAACTATGTGACAAGGTTGTTTTTGAGGACTGAAGATGACAAGATATGCAAGAGTATCTGAGACACAGATACTATGTATAGAATCTCAGTGAGTCTACTTTCTCCATCAAAGTGTGTGTCTACTTCACAAAAACCAATGCTATTTTACCCAATTATTGCTCAAGTGAACAGTTCTCTTTGCTAATAGGGGAGTGGCTTGGACTTTTTCTCTGATATAGGACTTTTTCTGAGTTAGGAAACCTTTTGTGACTCCATTAATGATCTTAAAGAACATTTTCATCAATTTAGGTTTCCAATACTAAGTAGATGGCCTGTGCAGGTAATGTCTTAAAGAGAATTTATAGTTCTCCTTTTAGGGTGTCATTATTATTAAATAATGTGGCATTCTCCATTATAGAAACCATCTTGACTGTTGGAAGCATTGTCAAAACCATATTTGGTGAACCAGGAATGAAATGTATCCTTATTAAGTTATTCAACAATTTTGAAGTTTGCATTTGGAACTATTCACAGAGTTCTTTTTAAGCTATTAATTTCACATGAGGCAAGAAGACATGTCTAGACAAATGTTCCTCAAAGGAAGTATTTTAAAATAAAGGCTTTTCTAACATGGCTATATACTCTTGTGCCCGAACATTTTACTTTGAACTCACTGTGATATTTGCTTTCTTGAAAGCAAGCTAATGTTCTGTGAATTAACCAGACTTCAGAGAGTTCTGATTTTTATGACAAATTTTCAGGAGTATAAAAAAAACTTAGTTTTGTTAACAGAAAGCCTTTTGACAGAATATTTTTATGAAGACTTTTTTTTAAATTTAATGGGATTTATGGGCCTATGGACATAAAAAGTAATGGGGAGACCATACTCTAGTCTTAGAAGAGTCCAATATGAATACAGTGAAAATTCAAAAGAAGAACCTTTGTGATTTGTAGTGGCATATCATTTGGTTATTGGTGAAATGACCTGCCAAGACCATGGAATTTTAAAATCTTTCTTGGCTTCCATACATTACTGACTTTCTCCATAAACTTTGTTTGGCTAACAATTCAAATTGTTGATGATATAAAGTAATTAATTCAGCTGAACTCAAGATTGTAATAAAACTGATGTCTGACTAATTCTTCTCACCTTGTAAGGAGCTTTCCAGACAAAAGCACTGGAGTCAGATTCTGGGTTATCTCCTGCCTAATAATGTCTCTCTTCTCCAGCACTATCTCTAGAGAAGTGCCTTCATAAGCCACTTCCATACAAATCCTCATACCATAGTCTGAAAGGTGACCCAAGAAGATTCCCCACTGCTGTCATCCCACAGGGAGATGAATGAAAGCCATATATAGGAATTGTGGAACTATGAAGATTTTTGACTTTCTTATGACTCTGCTAACTCATACATTTATGCAACAAATATTTACTGAGTGCTTACTGTGTGCAATTCTAAGCACTGAGAATATAGCAGTGAACAAAAACAGGTAAAGATCCCAGCCGTTTAAGGTACATATTAGAGGGTGGGGAGACAGATGATAAGCAAACAAAAAAAAATGTATATAATGTCTGATAGTGTTAAAATAGCATAGATAAATATGAGACATGAAAGTGAGTGTGGAGCATAGGAATTACTGTTTCGCATGGGATGATATGGGACAGCCTCACCTGTAAGGTAATGCTTGAGCAGAGAGCTGAAGGGGATGGGGAAACAAGCCATTCAGATACCTGGGGAAGAGCAGTCCAAGTAAAGACAGCATTAAATGCAAAACCTCTGAGGTGAGAGTTAGATTGACAAATACAAGGAATGCCAAAAAAGCCAGTGTGGCTGGAGCAGAGGGACAAGAGGGAGATCACAGACATGTGGACTCGATCTCACAGTTGAATTCATACAGTGAGCATGAGAATTAAGGGAGTCTTTGAAGAGAAAGCAAATAAGATATCAAGAATAGAATTTATGGAAATGCCTCTGTTTAGAAGGTGGAAAAGACAAGGAGGTAGTAAAGGATATTAAAAGAAGATGGCAAGGGGACCCCAGAAGAAAACAGTGCCGCAAAGCCTTGGAAAGAGAAATTAATAAAAGAGACTGTTCAACAGTATTAACTGAATGTCAACTGCTTCACATTCTGCACGAAAACAAGGACTAAGTAAAAGTAACAAGTAAAGACTATATAAAAGCCTTTCGATTTGTTAATCCAAGGTTGCAAGAGATCTGTAATAGTTTTCCTTGAGTGGTAGGAGTGGATGTCAATTTGGAAAGTAAGAAAAGTGAGTGGTAAAGAAAAGCAGGTAGCATATGTCTGACTGCCTTCTCTGTCTCCTTCCTCTTCTTTTTTTTTGTTGGGGGGCATTAATTTAGTCACAAATAGAAAAAGGGAGATAGGATGATACTTTAAGAACACAGGGAGTATTTGCAAGAATAGCTACTGGCTTTCCCTCTTTGTGAATATGTGGCCAGTGAAACCACTGAAGAATTCAAAATCAACCTGATACTTACAATCTGTTTAATCTAGGGAATATACAGTAGCATACAGTGACTTATGCTAAAAGGTTTATTGGGATGAGATACAATCTCTCCTTCAGTTGGCTCTCTAGATTAAAATTATTTTTTGCTAAGGTTATTTATCCACACCCCACCCCTCACACCATTGCTAACTTGACAGAAAGATTTAGCTATTCTAGTTCTTCTTGGCACACTTATTAAGACAATGGAAGTAGCATTTCTAAGCAGTTATTATTAAAATAGATCAATGATAATGGATTTGGGTGAAAGGGATTAGCCAAATCTTTTTGGTTACAAAGATACTTTCTAGGTCTTTTTAAAAATTTTGTAATTGCTTAAAAAAATTGGCAGATGTATGCTAAGCTAATTGGCAGGCACTGTAATCTTGTGCTTTGTACAATTCCTAGGGCAATGTTGACATTCAAGAAATGTTACATATTAATATTAATACTTTCCATGTTGCCTTCATTACATTTTTATACCTTAATTAAATGATTACACTGGAAGCAAACCAGATGATTAGATGATTATAAAATGTCTCACCCCCAAAAGTCAAAGATCAATGTGTTAAAATCCAATGCCACTCTTCATAATCGACCAAAGAAAGCACATTTATGGCATTACATATAAGGTGTGATTTGCTTTTCTCTCCTTAAACTAGGGAACAAAATGAACATCAAATGATGTTTTTGGCTGGTTGGTCTTCCCATGATGTGCTATTAGAATATCTTTGGGTCAGCTATATTTTGCCTTCATATAAATAGTAAGAAGCTAAGCTCAAAACCCTAACTAAAAAAAAAGAAATTTTATGCAAGAAATTAGGATCCAGCTCACTAGTGCTACAGCTTTCTTAGGCAGTGCCCCATCATAACCTTGATCACAAAGCAGAGTAAAGGGAAGATTAACACCAAATGGATCAATCATGCTAGTAAAGTTCTTAGAGGGGAATTCCAAGAATTATCTAGTATCTCTTACCAATTAGGAAGGGAGTCCAGTGAATCTTCTGTACTAGAAAGATTTGTTTAGAGAAAGGTAAACCTTTCCATTCCAAATCATCTAAATCAATGTGAGGAAAGATGAGGGTGAACAGGGGAAAGATTACACAAAACATATATTATAAAGTCTAGAGGAAGACCCAAGCCCCAATACTAATCTTAAAACATCTTAAAACACCATTTAAAACATTGTTTTAATTGAATTTTCCAACTCTTTTAGAAAAAATGATGTGACTTGCATTGGCTTGCATTTTGCTTTGTGGTTCATCAGTTAAAGCATTAATGGTGTTTTATTTTTAAAAACCTGTGGTTTTCAAATACATTTGTATTACAGTATGTCAAGCTTGGTGTTCTTAAACTTACTTAGAATGATCATCTAAAATGCAGGTGTTTTCCCATCATATAGGGATGAAACAAGATCTTTTTGATCTAACAAAATTTTACTACAAAATTTATTACACTTTTACTGTAAATGGATTAACGATGCAATATTTGATTGACAACAGCAAATCAGGAGTAGCTGATTAATAGTGGGGGAAAACCAGGAGAAATTTGTTATATGAATGCAAAAATCTTTGTACATCAGAGATGTCTGTTTACCATTGTGAAGAATGAATGGGACTTCACAGAGGTATTTGGGTGGGGGCGGGAAATAGTAGCATTAAGTTGTTCAACAGACTCTTGCCTTATGCAGGGGCCATACCAATCTCCGTATCATTCCAATTTTAGTATATGTGCTGCTGAAGCAAGTGCTAGCCTCTTCTTTCTTCAGGTAAGATACACCAGAAACCATTGACTGAAGAATTATTTTAGATTTCTGATACATTCAAATTCTAAGTATTGATTGATAGGTGTGCCTTGGAAACTTCAGACTCCTTTCTTCCTATTTCAATATTCCGTACTCCATGTAACACCTCCAAATTAACAATATTTGATGACAATCAGTATTACTTTTTAGAACTAAAGGATTTCTGTTCTTTAAATTAGCTTTAAGAATCAGGATTAAATGTACCCTTTTCCTTTCCAAAGTTAACTTAGTTTTGCTAGAAGATGCTCATATATACTGATTAGGACTGAGATCTGTTGTGGCAATGGTGAAATATATTCAGCACAATTTTATACCCAGTCACATTACTCTGTTAAGCCGAATTTTAATACAATAAATAATCCATATTAGAAGAAAGCTAGTCAGTCCCTCTATAGGAAACCAGCATGTTTCCTTACGGGTATTAAGAGAAGAAGGAAGTTGTCATGCACATACCACTATTTTTTTGCTCTGCCTCCTAAATAGATTTACATGGCTTTTGTCTTTGTTGGTGTTGTGGGAGTTGTGATGATTAATTAGGATGCGAAATTTGTTGAGACTGATTTCCTTTTAATAGGGGGATAAAATAATTTAAGCCTATTTATAGTTCCTAGAATTTTTATATTATGGTCTACATGACTATAAATTTATTGGAGAAAGTCTCTTGTATTTCATCACTCTTTAAAAAATATTTTCTCTATCTTAAAAGACCATTTTCAGAAATATTCCTTATCCTTATTTAATGTTTTCCCCCGAGTTACTTTAGAACATGTCATGGAGTCAGTTCTGTGGAGATGTTAGCTGCAAGTGAGGTCTGGAGCAGTGTGGTTAGACACACAGCCAATTGGTACTTAAAAGAATGATACCTTTTTAATTAACTGGTTTCTACCTCAAATTATTACTAAAAATAGGTTGCTAAGGCAAAAAACAATCAGGGAAGAAATTATAGTGGACAACAGCTGCCATGAGGTCAGAAAATCTTTCGTTCTCAAAGTTGTCATTTATAAGTACTGTGGACAACACATGTTCTTCTGATCAATTACTTCCCAAAGGAAAGTCTACATATTTAGGCTCCCAATTCCAGACATTCTTTCTTCAACATCTTCTGAAGTTGATTCTGGTACCAAACCAAAAAAGATTGTGGGTTCAAACTACTAGGAAGTAATTAGGCGTTGATGGACTGTACCGTCTGCTGGCATTATGGAGGATGAGGGCCTTGGAGCTGAGATCTTCGTTCCCAAATTCAGTATGGCAGACCACCCACAAGATCAGTCTTCTGACAACCCTCAGGAAAATGCCTACTACCAGGGACCATGAGCCAAGGAACAAACTAAGCTAAGCACAGTTTCCTTTAATATAAAATCTCTTTCTAAACACACACTCACATATACACACACAAAGACACACGCAAAGGCAGATATGCATGTACACACACACATAGATCCATATGGATGTGCAATTTATAATTCATCTGATATCCTATCTTTAATCGCCTCCCAAATATGGCCAAGCTAATACAATGCAAGCTATTTATAACACTGGTTTCAGAAAACAGGTTGCATGCTAGTATCATGGAGAGTGATTCACTATGCTCAGAGAGGATGCCAGCTTGAGTAAGAAAACACTGTTTGTTTTCAAGAAGCTTAGAGTTTAGCATGTACCAAAGAGGAAATTTTTTCATGCACTGATGAAGATAATATGTATACACTCCAAAGTAAAATTAAAATAATCACTTAAAGGAAGTATAAGGTGTTAAAAGTGCTCAAAGGTGAGTGAGATATACCTATTTGGCTTTGTCATCCTTATGAATACAGCATACATAATTTAACTGTGAAGCAGAGCAAGGCACTTAAAATGCAATCTTATTAAACTAATATACTTGTTTTCTATATGTATATAATGCCATTCATAAAATATTTTTATTAATAGATATTATCATTACTATAACAAACTCTATCCATATATTGAATGTTCTAGTGTATATTAGGCATTTTATTTTTTATTAGATGCTCAAATATTTTTGAATGAATGAACTAAATTCTGGAAATGGAATATCAACCAAAGAACTGGCTTGATTCCAAAGCCCTTGCTCTTTTCATCACAAAATGCTACCTTTCTAAATCAGTAGTCTCAATCTTGGCTACACGTTAGAATCATCTAGGGAGCCAGGAAAAGTACTGATGCCTAGATGCCATGTCCTAAAATTCTGATTTAAGTGGTCTTGGCTACAGCCTGGGCATCAGAATTTTTTAAAGCTCCTTAGATGATTCTAACGTGAAGCTAAGGTTAAGAATCATTGCTCTAAATACACTCTTTTGAGATAAAAATATAGAAGCTCTTATTGGCTAGACAAGAGCTTTAACAATTTAAATAAGAAACACACCATTTTAGCACAGTGTTTTAGGATGAATTCAGATCATCTGTATGAAATTAAAACACTTTTAAATATCAGGGCTTTATAAATGCAAGGGGTAGGTGGTGCAATCAAGAAGGTTCTTTAATGTTAAACAGGCAATACCTCAACCAAAAGGTAGAGATATAGTCAGGTAAATAGCACCAGCATTAACAAATTATAATTAATTTATATGACTTCCTGTAGAAACATATATGTGGTAATTAGGCACAAGAAGGGCTTTCTGTTATTTAAAAATTTTACAAATGTCTTAAGCAATGTATTTGTAAGATATGAAAAGTTTCACCTAAATTCTTGGGTCCCTCCATCCATACTTGAGTCTGATGTACAAGTTTCCTGCAGACCTATTCACAGTTACTCCCTTTTATCCAATGAAGCATGTTTGGATCATATATGAAGTAACTGCATACTAGTAAATTTATTGTCCAACTTACAAAAAAGCCACATGAAGGAGGGAAATTCTGAGACCTGTAATGTGGTCACTGCTAACTCAGCCAAAACTAACTTTTTGATATCTTTATGTTCTTAACATCTGCATTTTGCTCAGTCTCCAGAGTAGTAGTAGAGGTAATATAGGAGACAGATGAGAAAAAATGGAGGAAAAACAGCCCTCCAAAAACAGTATAATAAATTATTATAATGTATCTTCATTAATCATGCTCAGCAATGGCTTCAATTATTTATTTTTCAGTGGAGGTTTAAGGGTGAGTGAGTGAGGCTTTCTTTCAAGCTGCTTTATGATTCTTTGAAAATCTGAGATGGAAAAAATTCTCAGGCCTTAGCACTGGGATCCTAATTTAAGTCTCATTCCTATTGAAGCCAACAAGAAGGAACAGCACAGAGGTATCCCACACCTTGGAACCTATAAATCTATTTTATTTTATTTTTTTAATTTTTTTAAACATTTATTTATTTTTTGAGAGAGGGAGAGACAGAGCATGAACGGGGAGGGTCAGAGAGAGAGGGAGACACAGAATCGGAAACAGGCTCCAGGCTCTGAGCGGTCAGCACAGAGCCTGACGCGGGGATCAAACTCACGGACCCCGAGATCATGACCAGAGCCGAAGTCGGCCGCTTAACCGACTGAGCCACCCAGGCGCCCCCCTATAAATCTATTTTAATTGATACAAGGAATCAGGTCATTGACTTCCCTAAACTAACTTGGCCTTATTTTTTCTCACATTTTAGAAATGATATTTATTCTAAGGAACACAAATAGCTTGAAGAAACTCTTTCATAAAATTATGCTTCAGCAGTAGAAATATTCTCTTCCTGAACCATCTCCACCAGAGTCACTACACAGTAGAGTGAAGCTGCTTATTCCAGGATCAGTGCAAATTATCTCTTCAGTTTTCATGGTTTTGCACCAGACTTCAACTTCTAGTTACAACATGACTTGAATAGTTTGAAAATAAGCCCTCTCTCTCATGCCAGCTGAGGGTGGCCTTTTCTGGAAGCCCACAAAAGATGGAATGTCTGAGATCCTAAAGGTTTCTCTTTGGAGTTTTAAGACAGTCCACACTTCCTCAAAGATGGTGCCAAATTCACCAAACTTTTCATAAGTCTGACCCAAATTGTAGACTGTGCACAGGGCCAATCACCAAGCCAAACTCATCTGGTTCAAATGTATAATTTCATTTGTAAAACTGGCTGCATCTGGCGAAAGGAACAGTAGAGCTGGGCACTGATATACAGCATGTGAGACCAAAGCTGGAGATACACACAGGTCTAGCAGGAAAGGAGCGTGAAATGGGCCTAGAGCTCCAGAATGGAGGAAAGTCAAGCAGTGACTGGTAAAGATAATACATATTTCCATAAAACTTTGCTTATTTTCTTCAACTTTAAGAAAGCTGAACAGATAAATAATAACTGATGCTATCATCACCCCAAATACTTTACAACTGTTATAAACTGGAGTTCTGCTTCAAATGGCTGAGACCAAAAAAAGAAGATATAGCCAAGAGTCTAGAAACATTGCCTTGGAAATGGAATGGATGTATTCTAGGCAGAGGTAACATGCAAAAGGGACCTGGTGGTTTGGGATAAAAGGTTGAAAAGTTGAAAACAGTGAGAACCTGGAGTTCTATTTCATCACATCTGGTGACCACATGTTCCCTTATTTTGGGACACAGAAGCAACAACTTTTCTCTATTTAATGAATATTTTCAGTGTTTCCAAAATTCACATTCCTCATGACAACATCCACAAAAGAAAAGGAGAACCCCTGTACCTTGAAACATGCCATTGCTCAGGTTAACTCTTCATCCTCCTCTTTGTTATAATCATCATCATCATCTTAGCCATTGGCTCAATGCAAATGAAGATGATTGAGTCAAGAAGCCACAAAGTAAGGGACAAAGTTTTTAAAATAAAGGATCATCACTGGTATTTACCCAAAGAAAATAAAAATACTCATTTGAAAATATATATGCATCCCTATGGTTACAGCATTATTTACAACAGTCAAGATGTGGAAGCAATCTAAGTATCCATCAATAGATGCATGGATAAAGATGTGGTATATACATACAATGGAATATTACTCAGCCATAAAAAGGAATGAGATCTTGCATTTGTGACAACATTGATGAACTTAGAGGGCATTGTGCTGAAGTAAAATAAATCAGTAAAATAAATCAGACAGAGAAACACAAATACCACATGATTTCACTTATGTGTAGAATCTAAAAGACAAAGCAAACAAAAAAAGCAGAAAAAGACCCATAAATACAGAGAACAAACTGGTGGCTGCCAGATGGGAGGGGTTGGAGGGATGGGTAAAATGGGCAGAGGAGAGTGAGAGGTACAAGCTTCCAGTTATGGAATGAGTAAGTCTCGAGGCTGAAAGATACAGCATGGTAAATATAGTTAATGATACTATAATTTGTAGTACTGTATGGTGACAGATGGTAGTTACACTTGTGAGAATAGCATAATGTATAGAGTTGTTAAATCACTATGCTGTATACCTGAAGCTAATGTAACATTGTGTGTCAAATACAACAACAACAAAAAAAAGAATTTAAAGAATTCAGACTTCAAGACATAATAACAGGGAACAAACAAACAAACAAAAAAAGAGAACAAAAACATGCTAAGAACTTAATCTTAGGGAACACAGGACCTAAAGACTTAAAGTCAGAAAGAAACTAGAATAGTTTACTTTTAAAAAGGAAAGGAAAACAAGAAGTGAAATTATAATGAAAACAACAGAAATTTTGTTGGAGGGGTTGAGGTTCGGGGAAAATCAACTGTCAAATGTGGGGGAATATTTAAGTATGATGATGCCCAAGACTGCTCAAAAGTCTTGGAAATTTGACATTTTCTGGAGACCACAGTGCTGTGGTAGAGGCATTCTTCAGTGAATGGGCAAGCATATAGGAAATTAGACATGGTGGCAATATCTATTCTTTGGCCTGCTGTCTTAAGAATGCTACTTGGGAAGAAATGGGAAGCAATCACTGCAGGAGAATAAAGGGTAGAGAGTGGATTTTTATTTTTAAAAATTTATTTATACCATGGAGTAAACAAATCAGTAGAGAGGCATTGGGAATAGGAAAATATGTCAAGATTAGGACTGGTTAGTGAAAGGGAAACTCCTGTTTTGAGATCAGAAGATTTCATGTAGAAATTTTGAGGATTAAAAGAGAAATTAAGGGGGTTCTTAGCTAAAGAGCTGTGTTTCTGTAATACGTAGGGAACCAAGCCATTTCCTGTGCTGGTAAAAGTAAGATAGAAAGTTATAAATACAGATCAGCCAGTGGAATGGCCAATGCTGGAAATAGGAAACAATGAGTTAGGTGTAAGTAAAAGGATTTATGAATAGTATAAAGTCTCTAAATGATCTTAGGAAACATAAGTTTGTAATAGAGCCAAATTACATGTGTCTCCCCCAAACAGTTGACAGTCTAGGTATATAGTGAAGAAGGCACATGTTTTGATTAATCCAGATTTGATAATTGATGGAACAGACAGGATAAAAAGACAAAAGAATTCAGAGTAGTCTGTAAAGTAGAATGAAATGTACTGTAGTCTCAGCTTAGGAATCCCTAGGAAAGAGACAGAACTAAGAGAAAGAGACATAGAGCTAAGCTAAGACATAAAATCTCTGATCATTTCTGAGCTTTTATTAAAAAAATGCCTTTACTTCCACTCCCCATATTTAATCCAGAAATTATGCTTCCAGAAATATATCTGACAAATAATCCCATATATATTCAAAGTATATTCACTGCAGCATTGTCTATATTAGCAAAAACTGGAGATAACATGAATTTCCACTAATAGCGATCTGGTAAGTAAACTACAGTGCAATGAAATAATGGAATCCTAGGCATCAATTAAATAGAATGAGGCATATCTGCATGAACTGATAGGCAACAACTCCCACATGTGTTAAATGAAAAAGCAAGATGTGAAACAGGTGTATTGTGTGCTACCATCTGTATAGAATTAAAGGAATGGGCATGTACACACACACGTACATAATATCTCTGGAAGGACAGAGAAAGTCTGGATATGGTAAATGCCTCTGGAGATGGGGCTATATGACTGGCAGTAATGGTGAAGAAGACATACTCTCACCTTACCAAATATATGTTATATTTTTTCATTTTTTATTACATACCCATACAATTGCCTGGACAAAAAATGTTTGCAAAAGTTACATGCCATCATTATATGCCATCCCCATTAGTGGTGAGGGCCAGTAGGGTAGCATAATTAAATAAATTTGTGCTGGCTTTTACCTGAGTCCTTCTGGACTAGTCAATTTTTAGTTATATTAGATCAAATGAGATAATTTAGTATAGGCAATATTTTTTATGTCCTGAACCAGCAAGACCTAGGGTTCAAAAATAAGGCTATTTCTGATAAAATGGCATGCAGAAAAGACATTCATGTTGAATTGTCCTACTGACAAATGCTAAGCTGAAATAGAATTCTATAGAAACACCCATCCCCTTTCTTCAGAACTTCAGGAATAGAATGAGTTTATAAATAAATGTTCAGGTACAATTCTACTGAAACTTAAATATCATGTTTTATGCATTAAAGTTTTCTTGCTTATTAAGATTTTTTTATGGCTTAAGGAAAAACTTTTTTTTAAACATCTCTTAGGGTATACTTAGCTATGAGAAAATGCACCTCATAAGTAGTAAAATTTGTCAGTACTTTTCTTGCTTCATAGCAAGCTACAGTCTTCAGCTGCTTTGTATATAGACAGCACCTACATTTCAACCTTATTTCTGAAGAGACATATGCAAGGCTGTAACCCATACCTTGCCAAATAAGTCTGTACAGAGTCCAGAGTCATCTTATTTGGTGGGATATTTCAAAAGTTCTATACAGAGCAGGATGATATAGACTGTAAGATGGAGAAATATATCTGACAAATAATCTGACAAATATACCTGGGGATAGCCTAAAACAAAGTATAATGTGCAACACAAACAGCTTTTGTAATGCCTATGTTTTGGTACGTATTCATTTTCAAAACTAATAGCAATTACTGCCAAATCCCACATTGTTGTCTGTGCTGATTTATACTGTTGTGGGGTGGGTGTGTAGGGAGGAGAAAAAGAAAACTACAGAAGCAAGAGAGAGACTTAATTTTTTAAGCTTATTTATTTATTCTGAGAGAGAGAGAGAGAGAGAGAGCAGGGGCAGAGAGAAAGTGAGCAGGGTAGGAGCAGTGGGAGAGAGAATCCCAAGCAGGCTGTGGGGCTCAAACTCATGAACCACAAGATCATGAGCTGAACTGAAATCAACAGTCAGACATTTAACCAGTTGAGCCAAATATTGGGTCTCGAGTGTCTTCTTCTCTAGCTTACTAGAAATCTGATTATTTTGAACCATTTTAGAAGGCTGTAGCCAAGCTCACATAAAGCACACCTGAGCTCTGGGTGCCAACTCAAAAGGTGAGCCATAGGTTGAAAAAGAAACATGGACAGCACTGCTTTCCCTGTTTATAATAAACACCCTTATGCCTCTACAACCTAAAATGTCATTTACCCCTTTTGTACCTCCTAGAGAGCTACACATTCTTCCAACTTTGGTTCAAATGTCCTTTATACAGTGCTCTCCCTGCTTCTCCAGGCATTACACGATGTGTTAATACAATTCCGTGTTTACAGAGCTATTACAGCACTTCTCACAGAATTTGGTAATAAGAATTTACGTCTGTACCTATAATGATAAATATCTGCTTCAATATTGGGCTATGAAGTCCATGAAAACAGAGGCCTTATCTTTTCATTTTTGAATCTCCAGCAGATGACAGTGACCTGGCAGGCCACAATCTCTCTCAGCTTCAGTTTCCTCATATATAATGCAGAAAGAATAATTCAGTCTTGAAGTGTTATTGTAAGGATTAAAAATAATACATGCACAATGTGGAGAAAGGAAAACCAACAGGAACTCAAGACTAGGAAAATTCTTAGTAAGCATATTCTACTCTGGGTGGTCATATTTTTTCAGTCAGCTTTGGGAGCAGAGAGAGAGGACAGAAGGAGCAAAGAGGAGCTTAGAGAAGATGAACCAGACATACAGCAAGAAGCAGGAATAGAAAATGGAGTGAGGTCATCCTTGGCTCTCCCTATAGCTTTCTAATTCTAAGTTCCAGTCTTTCCGAGGTCCACTTGCACTCTTTAGCATTAAAGGAAATGGTTTTAAGCATAACATGTTCAAGAAAGAAAAATTTTTATCATTTGTTAAGTGATGAATAGCTTCCAAAGAGAACAGAAACAGAAGTAGTAAACTTGGAGGAGTTTATATCAATGATGTTTATACGTATCTCTTGGATGTCTTGTGATACATGCATGAGATTTTTATATAAGATATACAAGAGGAATCTAGAGGCCAATAAATCAAAGTTGGACATTTAAGCCTCTTCTCAATCTGCATACTCCTCCTGGGTGATTCAATATATACCCAAAGTACCACTACATAGGTACTTTGGTGTTCACACCTTCATCTCCAACCCAAGCATACAACTTGTGCTCCAAAGTCTCATTTCCATCACCTGAAGTAGCTGAATATAATGGCCTACAGGCATCCCTGTCTCAATATCATTAAATACTAATCTTCATATATCTCCAAATACCATGTTCTCCTCCAAACATGTCCCTCTACCTGCATACCTGGTTTCAGAACATGGATGCCACCACTTGATACCTAGTCTACTTAGCTGGAAAACTGTGGTTCATTCTTGACTCCCTAATTTTCTTCCCTCCCTACACTTAGGAGAGCAATGCTGCACACATATAAAGACAAAGGCTTAAAATTCTGACAGGCCTAGATTTTGGTTCTGCCACTTATTAGTTATGTGACTTTGAAAACACTATGTCCTGTAATTCATTATTTGTGAAGTGGGACTATTAATGCCTATCTTAGAAGAGTGTTTAACAACTAGATATAATGTACATATATATGTATATATATGTATAGATATGTATAGATATAATGTACATATATATGTATATATATTTATATATATATTTATATATTTATATATATATTTACATACGTATGTAAGGCACTTATTTTTAAAAAGCATTTGCAAAAAAGCAGAGAACATTATAAGAAGGGAGAATATGCTATACTTTTCAGAGTGGAAGAAGACTATAAAATATCTTGATAGACAATCTAAATCAGACAGAAATCCTGTAGACAATCAAAAACATGGTTACTATGGAATGTTTGGTCTGGCTAGCTGGGGGGGACGGGATGGTGGGGGAAGGCACAGCCAAGAATTGCATTTCTGTGACTCACTACTCCTACAAAAACGATGGCTTCTGAGAAATACCATTTAGAAAAAAATACCTATAATAAAATGTGTGGTGCCATACCAAAAATAACATTCAGAAGGGGAAGCCCTCAATTAATTTTACTTAGAAAACAGAACGTTGAAATCACTGAGAATCTACCTAAAGATTTCAGGAGGTTTATGTGAGCTCATTTGTTCATTTATTCGTTCATTCATTTATTCATTCAACAAATATGTAATAAGTGCGAACTGTAAGCCAAGGCTCTGATAGGTATGGTGGCAAACAAAGCAGACACAGTTCTTATATTCAGGGAAGTTATCATTTACAGGAAAGACAGACAAACAAGCAAAAACAATAACATGTAATAAGAATGTACAAAATATATTCTCTACTGAGCATTATGCTAGAATGCTTTGGGAACAAATGGGAAGAGCATTTAACCAATATAGGGTTAGAAGGAAACACTTTCCTCAAGATGAAAAAGAAGTGGAAAGATTATCAAGTAGTAGGGACAGTTTACGCAAAAACTTGAAGGTAAGAAATACCTAAAATGGAGAAAATTTAAAGTTCAAGATGAAACAGTTTGAGATTAGGCTACAGAGTGGGGTGGAAGTTGGGATATGAAGGATCTAATTTTTTTTAATGAAGTGAATTGAATTTACATTCAATAAAATGCATAGATTTAAGCTCAAAAGAATTCTGACAAATGTATACATGTGTAACTCACACTCCAGTCAAAATATAGAATATTTTCATTTCCTGGGAAAGTTTGCTAGCATCACTTTATAACCATCTCCTCTCTTGCTCCCCTACCTTCTGACTTTGGTAAAAACTGCTCTGCTTTTAATCACTTTATGATTTGGTTTTACTTATTCTACAGTTTCATATAAATATATTTTTCCATATAAACTCTTGGTTTCTTTACTCAACATATCTGTGAAATTTCTCCATGTTGTATGTATTAATAGTTTATTTCTTTTTTATTGCTTACTAGTATTGATTTTATGATATTCTATAATATTGTTTGGGCTGTTTGGCCACTATAAATAAAGTGGCTATGAACATTTATGTACAAGTCTTTTTTGCACATGAGTTTTCATTTCTTTTCAGGAAATACCACAGAAAAGATTGGCTAGCTCATTTGATAAGTATGTTTAGTTTAGAGAAAATGGCAGACTATTCCAAAGTGGTCATGCCATTTTATATCACACCATAAATTTATGAAAATTCTTGTTTTTCCATATCATTGCCAATATTTTATATTACCAATTTGTTTAATTTTAGACATTTTATACTTTTGAAATGTATTTCATTATGATTTTAATTTATATTTCCAATAATGACTAATAATGTTGAACATCTATTTACATAATTGGCCATTTGAATTTTGCCTTTTATAAAATGTATTTACTTCATTTGCCATTTTAAAAAATTGGGTTGATTGTTTTATCATTAAGTTGTAAGAGTTCTTTATATCCAAGTACTTTGTCAGTTATTTGTGTTATGAGTACTTTCTTTTAGTATGTTGCTTGCCATTTCACTTTCTTGAGTTTCCCCTTTGAAAAGCAATTGGTTTGAATTTTTGAGGATATCCAATTTATCAATATTTTCTTTTATGGTTACTCATCTTTCTGTTTTCCTATGTTTGTTTCTAAAAGATTTATAGTGTTCATCTTTGCATTTAGGTATAACATCAATTTTGAGCTAATTTTATATATGGTGTGAAGTAAGAGTTGAAATCTATTGTTTTCTACATTTAGATCACATTACAATTGTTTTGGCATCATTTGTTGGAAACACTATCATTTTCCCATTGAATTACCTTGCAGAAAATCAACTGTTTCTATTGACTTTCTTTCTTAACTATATATTGCATTTCTATGTTTCTATTTTCCTCACTTTTTATTTGGCAACAAGTTCAATTGCTGGCTAATCCCTTAGAATCTGTATAGGTTTGATTTTATGCTTTATTAGTGAAGAGCTATGGAAAACCCAAGGTATTTTGTCAGCCCTTCTAACTTAGTGGGACTCAACCTCCAAACTCTATTGCTTTATGGATCTCCTGAGAACTTGGTATTAGGATTTCTTAAGGCAATTTTATGGTAGGTCTTACTCCAGGGTATGGTCCTTACTTCTAAAATGCCTTTCTGGGGGCGCCTGGGTGGCTCAGTCGGTTGGGCGGCCGACTTCGGCTCAGGTCATGATCTCACGGTCCGTGAGTTCGAGCCCCGCATCGGGCTCTGTGCTGACGGCTCAGAGCCTGGAGCCTGTTTCGGATTCTATGTCTCCCTCTCTCTGACCCTCCCCCATTCGTGCTCTGTCTCTCTCTCTATCTCAAAGATAAATAAATGTTAAAAAAATTAAAAAAAAATAAAAAATAAAATGCCTTTCTGGTGTCTCAGTTGGATGTCAGGGGTGTTATAGAGGCTTCACACAAAAATCTCTACTCTGGCAAAGCTGGAACTTCAATGTCAGTAGGTATTGTTTCACCTCCAATATCTTTGTTCAGCTCTCACACTTATAGCAGCTGGTAGCTATTAAGCTGTGAGTGATTTGTCCTGAGAATATATAGCTCATGGACTCCTCAGTCATGGACTTAAGGTGGTCCATCACAGATTTCTGGGACAGCTCCCTTTCTCAATGATGCCCCACCCACCACTTTCTAACTGTGTCAGTAATCCAGAACTGGGCAATCGTGGGACTCACTTTGTGACTTTTCCTCCTCAAGGATCACAGACTTAAACTGGATATTGTGAATTGCCTGAAAACCAGTTGCCTGATATGTTTTGTCCAGTCTTAGTGATGTTTATGGCAAAAAGTCTAGCTTGGTACCATTTACTCCATGATAGCTAGAAGGTGAAACTCTATTTAGACAATTAAGCAGAGAAGTAGAGTATTCTACTTGTACTTTAGAAGGGTCACTCTGCAGTCACAAGGGAATTGGTGGGGAACAGGATTAGGGGCAGAAACACAAACATGTGACAGTGGCAGCAATCTTGGTGAAAAATTACTTCTTTAGTAAATATATATTTAGTGCTCACTACATTGTAGGCATGATTCTCATTTTAGTATTAACTTGCTTAATCATTACAAGTCAGGACCAAGTACTAGTATCATCTCTGTTTCATAGACTGGAAAACTAAGGGACACTGAGAATAAGTAATTTGACCAAGGTACATAGTAGGGCTGGAATTGAACCCAGGCTGCCCGACTCGAGTCCATGATCTTTAATACATACAATGCTATGGTAAGAGGCCCAGACTAAAGCAATAGAAATGAGTAACCTTTGCTTCATGTGCCTGAAAATGATGCGCTTCCCTTTCCAGACATTATTATCAGCAAACATTCTGAGTTTCCAGTGTGAATAAAATGATAACCTCGGCATCTTCCGGGATAAGGAAAGGCATTCAAAGCAGAAAAGATTCTCAGCCTACAGTCTAGATAAAGAATGTTAAAAAGACATAAAATCGGGGAGCCTGGGTGGCTCGGTCGGTTAAGCGTCCGACTTCAGCTCAGGTCATGATCTCACGGTCCATGAGTTCGAGCCCCGCGTTGGGCTCTGTGCTGACAGCTCAGAGCCTGGAGCCTGTTTCAGATTCTGTGTCTCCCTCTCTCTCTACCCCTCCCTTGTTCATGCTCTGTCTCTCTGTCTCAAAAATAAAATAAACGTTAAAAAAAATTAAAAAAAAAGACATAAAATCATGAAATAAGTAATCATCAAATGAATATACTGCAGAGGAACTCCTGAAGGGCTAAGCAGAGCTAAGGAGATCACTGCTATAAGTGACATTTATGTCTTTCTCTTTCATATCAGCAGAAGTAGCAGATGGCTTAAGTCATACATTTGGGCTATCAGCAGGACCCAGTTTTCTACAGACGAATGTAAACCACAGTTTTCAAAACATGATTTTTATGGCATGTTTTAATCTTAGTGGTTGTTTGCCACCAAAATTCAGAAGACACCCTTAACTTAGTACACATGACACGTTGACCTAAACCCAATGTTCTGAGCTCACAACCTTTCTGAAGCTTTTGATTTTAGCCTCAGCTGCTATTTTTCCTGATCTCTCAAATAAAGTTATTTCAAAATAACAGATATTTTGTTTCATTCTTTGACCCAAGAATGGCAAATTTTCATCATTTTTTTCATACTGTAGGTTTATTATTTCCTAATTCATTTAAGCTCTTTCCCTCAACATTTGCACCAAAGTGCATTTTTGCAGAGAATTTCATCGTCCTTTTTCAATGAAAATTAATTCAGTGTTTTATGCTTTGATTGTTATAACATTAGTCCCATTTTATAGCTGGGGAAGTTGGTTTGGAGGCAAATTATTTCATAAATTATAAGGCAAGTTCTCATCAGAGACTTGCTGGCTATTGCTCTCAGGACCATGGCTGACTTTCTATTGTCAAGTGTAACCTATATAAAAATAGACTCTGATTTTATAACTTATAGCCTTTCCTATCTTTGCACTTGTGA
Source organism: Felis catus (assembly GCF_018350175.1). NCBI lineage: Eukaryota > Metazoa > Chordata > Mammalia > Carnivora > Felidae > Felis > Felis catus. Next base: position 212,626,142 of record NC_058368.1, on the reverse strand, counting down.
CTTAACATCTGCTTAGCCCTTCAGGAGTTCCTCTGCAGTATATTCATTTGATGATTACTTATTTTATGATTTTATGTCTTTTTAACAATCTTTATCTAGACTGTAGGCTGAGAATCTTTTCTGCTTTGAATGCCTTTCCTTATCCTGGAAGATGCCGAGGTTATCATTTTATTCACACTGGAAACTCAGAATGTTTGCTGATAATAATGTCTGGAAAGGGAAGCGCATCATTTTCAGGCACATGAAGCAAAGGTTACTCATTTCTATTGCTTTAGTCTGGGCCTCTTACCATAGCATTGTATGTATTAAAGATCATGGACTCGAGTTGGGCAGCCTGGGTTCAATTCCAGCCCTACTATGTACCTTGGTCAAATTACTTATTCTCAGTGTCCCTTAGTTTTCCAGTCTATGAAACAGAGATGATACTAGTACTTGGTCCTGACTTGTAATGATTAAGCAAGTTAATACTAAAATGAGAATCATGCCTACAATGTAGTGAGCACTAAATATATATTTACTAAAGAAGTAATTTTTCACCAAGATTGCTGCCACTGTCACATGTTTGTGTTTCTGCCCCTAATCCTGTTCCCCACCAATTCCCTTGTGACTGCAGAGTGACCCTTCTAAAGTACAAGTAGAATACTCTACTTTTCTGCTTAATTGTCTAAATAGAGTTTCACCTTCTAGCTATCATGGAGTAAATGGTACCAAGCTAGACTTTTTGCCATAAACATCGCTAAGACTGGACAAAACATATCAGGCAGCTGGTTTTTAGGCAGTGCAGTGATTGATTTGCTGGGGGAATTGATGCTCTTTATTAGTGCTTTAACTTGGGATAACTGGGATAACTATGCTTGAGGCATATTATCAAAAAAGAGTTCCACTGGTATGTCTCCCGGTAAAGGTAGGTTTACTTGGAGGGGCACTAGGATAATAATAGCACAGGCTAATAAGAAAAGAGAGTAAGATTCACTGTGTTTATAAATTTTCAACTCTCCTCAAGATAAACATGTAATCCAGAGTTTCCCATAAGAGACAATGTAATAAAAGTAGCACAGATTTTGGTGAGAGATTAATCCAGATTCAAATTGCTTACCTAATCTTGACCAAGTTATGTGGATTTTCTGAACCTTGGTTTCTTCACCCACTAAAAAAGTTTTAATGACAGTAGTGGGTTCAATGGTAGTCCCATATGTCTGTGTTCTAACCTCCAGAACCTGTGAATGTAACCTCATTTGGAAAAAGGGTCTTTGGAGATGTAATTAAGTCAAGGATCTTGAGGCATGATTCAGGATTTTCTGAGTAGATGCTAAGTCCAATGACAGTGCCCTCATAAGAGACACACAGAAGGAGAGACACACAGGGAGAAGAGAAGGCCACGTGAACCTGAAGGTGGAGTTGGCAGTATTCACAAGCCAAGAAATGCTTGAGCCACAGGAAGCTGGAAGAGGCAAGGACAGATATTCCCCTTAGAGCCTTCGAAGAGAACATGACCCTGTAGATTCTTTGGTTTTCAACTTCTGGCCTCTATATGAGAATATAGGTGAGTTTTAAGCCACTCAATTTATGGTAACTTGTTACAGAAGGAAATAAACACAATGACCTTACATGATCTTTGTAGGGAATGGACATAGACCAGTACCTAACCCAAGTAAATGTTTATTAAATGTTAACTACTATGGTGATAATACATGATACTTCAAACACAAAGCAATGTTCTTGAAGTTACCGTTTCCCAATATATTTTTTCTTCTTCTACAAAAGGCCATATTTATGATGGGTTATCTTGAAATGTTGAAGGCATACAGGGCCACAGGATATCTCATGAACCATGGACCAGGTGTCCTTTACTCTGATATAAGTTTCATAAGGTTGGGTGTTCAGGTTACTTCTAAAGATGTTCAAAAAAAGCTAAGGAATCTTAAAGTCTAAGGATATCAATAAACTTCAGTTTCCTTGACAGCTGATAGAAAACTCACTTGCAAGAAGAGGGCGGTCTTTATTCAAGACAAGATTTTAAAAGCCCATTTCAGAGGAGAAGCTATGCTTCCAGCACCTGCATAGAAATAGATGTGTTTTAGGTAAGACAAGAGGAAATACTTCTTGATGACTCCCAAAAAATGAAGGAATGAACTAGACAGAAGGTAGAAAAGGCTCCAAGCTCTAAAATCTAACCCTTCCTCCTTAACCCTCTTGAAGAAAACTATAAACAATGAAAAATACGACTCGACCAATTTCCTTCCTACTTCTTTCCCACTCCTCCTACCTGCCCCCCTTCCTTCTTTCCCTTGTCTATTGCTCTGTTTGTAAAAAGTGCAGAGAGACTAGTCTTTAAATCCAGAGTAACCTAAAACCGAAAGAGTGTGTGAAAGTAAGAACACAAAGGCAAAAAGATACACATGTTATTTCATCTTTGCTTAGATCTAGCCACTACTTCAAAGTTCAAGTTAGAGTACAGGGGGAAGATATGTGCAAAAGAACTGCTAAAGATTAGGCTGGAGTTTTGATGTTCATTGTCTCTTCATAAAAATCCACTCACCAAACATACAGTTCAACAACTGAAAACATTTTATCCATAAATTTCAAGATTCCTGAAATGAAAGTATATTTCTGGGGTGGAAAATTAACTTCTGAGGTGAAAATACTTTTCACATGCAAAAACCTAGTTTTAGAATGTAGTTTTTTAGGGAAACATGTATGTCTTGAAAGATGGTTGGTTTTAACTAAGACTATCACGATTGAAACATGGTTATGACTGGTTATAATCAGTTGCAGTAAAATTACTTTATGTATGTCCAATAAAGGATTGAATTACCAGCAAAACTACATGCTATACATAATATGACATCTTTGAAACTTATTTCTTCATCAATCTAGGGGGACTGATCACATCAAATATATATCATATTATTAGAGAAGTAGTACATGCTAGAGTGTAAATCTGTGATAAAACACAATTCAGGTAATGTAGGGTTAAATATATATTAGAACTGAGAAAGGCTTTATGTCAGAACAGTAGATTCGAATTAAACATTGAAGAAGATTGAAAGCTATCAGCAAAGTTAAACTTCATAAAGGCAAGTTAGTTAAACTCCCAGGATTGTAAAGATGAGGGCAGTAAGGGAAGAAAGGGATATTAACATTCTTTCACTGAGGATCACATTTGGATGAGAACTCACATGTCTGAATACAGTAACTGTATTTAACATTCACTTAACAAATGGGGAAAATTGCAAATGGGTACATAAAAGCTTAGCAACTATCCTGGGAGATAGAAAAGAGAATAAGAAGTATATTCTCTGATACACTTAGGCTCACGAGCAAGGAGCTAAACTGCAGTGGTACACTGAGAAATTGGAAAACATTTTAAAATGAAAATGTAGTCTCCTTAGTTTGAAATTTTTGCCCAAGTGGGTAGATTGGTTAGTCTGGACCCTTTGGAGACTTCTAAGCATTCCGAAATGCCTTCAATGGGTTTAGAATGCCAAGAATGTGCACAAATTTGGTATTTAAAATTCTAGACTTGCATTTGCTAATCCAATTAAGTCTAGCTTTGCCAGACACAGGGGCTGATCTCCACTTCGAATTATGTAGCTAAAACAGAAAAACTCAAAAAAATCTGTCTGAAGAGAAACTTATTTTAAGGCCTAAAATGACTATAAATAATTAAGGTCACTAACATTTCTTTGAAATTTATTATTGCTACAACCTTCAAAATCCTCCCAAAAACATTACATAAAGTGGACAAAATAGGTAGGTATCAGTGTTGCAAATGTATTTTATTTTCTGATCGTTTTTATGTTTAAACTTATATTCATGTCTTTACTCATACATTCCCATTCTTCTCAGAATCACCTACCTTAGTTAGTCCACTTAATTAAATAATCCATTTTTTTATTCAAGTCCATTTCTAGTATTTTTCTATATTTCTAATAAACTCTTTAACTCTCTGCTATGATAGTATGTATGCTTTATCATTCCAACAAGATGGTAAGTTCTCCAAAAGAAAAGACCATATTATATGGTCTTTTATATCCTCCTGATGCCTAGTTAGACCCTGACTAACATGTGTTGATTTGATATTCATGAATTCAGTTCTTATCTTAAAGCACTTTTATATTAGCAGATGTTACTTTGCACTATTAGGGAATGTACTTTATAGTAGACTGTATATGGAAATTGGAGTTCTTTAAACAAAGGTGGAAAGATAGGCTTATGTCTTAAAATTCTGAAATCCTTAACTTCCTTTAAACATGGCATATTAATCCCTGAAAGGTCCACAAATCCATATAAAGAAATTTCTAAGAAGTATAAAGCCCACAAGAAAAATAAGTGGAAAAATTAAGAAAACAGGATATTTAAATATAACTTTGGAAGATGGAAAATAGATAATTGAGTGCTCCCTAATTTAACAGAGCAGATAAGTTAAAACTTAAGTGCCAACAGAAAGTAATGCCAAGTAAGAGCAAAATAGTTTATACTGCAAAACCTAGAAAGGGTCAGAAGTTAGAGGCACAAGATATCTATGAAAACGGGGAATGTCCTAGAATGGGATTAGTTGAGAGTGTGAATAGAGACCCTCACTTCATGCTAATTAAACAGAATGTAACAGTGTAGAAATCAAATATCAAATTTCTCAACAACAACATAAAAAGCTAGATTGGAGAGCAGGAGTCAAAGGTAGGAAACGCAGAAGACAGGAACATCATTTCTTTTATAAACTTGTACCAATATTTATCTTTTAAACTATGTATATGTATTACTTTGGAGAATAAAATTATGTTATAAAACACCAAAAACAAAGAAAAAAAGCAGAAAAAAATTAAGAAACAAGCACATAAATTTTTGAAATCTCCAAATATTGAACATATTACGATTTATACTTATAGTAAAATAATCCATAGGTTAAATGAGTTTTGTTAAAAGGGAGGTTTTGTTGACTTTATAGAGAATTTCCAGATTCCTGATATTTCCAGAGAAGGGACACCATGATAAAGTTCTGATCTAATACATAAACCAGATGACATTATGTCCAAATCCTCCAGTCCAATGATTTTCTTACACAGAGTCAAGCCACAATCCTTAAAACGACCATCACCATTCTGGAAAAGCTGCACCCCAACCTACCTGACCTCATGTCCAAATCTTTCCCTTTGCTCATTCTACCCTAGCCCTGTGGTCTTTCTTGTTTATTGACTGCACCAAGAACATTCTGGTGCAGAGCTTTTGCATTTGCTGATTCCTCTGTTTGGAATAGTCTTCTCTCAGATATATCTGTGGATCTCTCTTCATTTCTTTCAGATCTCCTCTGAGACAGAGGGATCCCCTGACCACTGTATATAAACTAATACCTCCCACCTCTCACATATACATATCTCCCTTCAATACTGTTTTATTTTTCTTCAAAGCCCTTTTATCACCACTTGAGCTGATAAGAATGCAATGAGGGTTGAAGTTGATCAAATAGGAAAAAATGAGAGAACTCTAGAAAGCAAAGGAAACAAAGTTAAAGAGGTAAGCATGTGCAAGAAATTTTAAGGGACAGTGAACAGACCTATCCAACTGATGCTGGAATTACATTTGAGAGGTGAAGATGAGAAAATTAGTAAAACAGTTGTGGTCAAGTTCTGGAGAATCTTTATGTCTTAAATAAGGAGATGCATTTGGAAGTTTTCAATCAGGATTTAATATGAAAATACTTTAGTCATATGAACTCATAGTAATAAGTAGGATAGCTTAGGGAAGAAAGAGGTTGGAAGCCTAGCAACCAGTTAGCAGGCAACTGCTCAGATAGGCGTAATGTCAAATATAACAGAAAGGATGAAAAGAATCAGGACTTCATCACCCAGTGTAAAAAAGGAAAAAAGAAAATGGATTGATCAAAGGATTATAAAGTTTAAACTTTGGATATATTAAGAAAGTAATGATGCCAAAGACTGGAATAAGTATGTCAAAAGACAGAGTCATATTTGATAAGTAAGTTGAAAGTGTGATTCTGATGCTAATTGTATTTTGGGATGACATTGAGGTTTTAAAGAGGGAATTATTTGCTAGAAAATATAAATACAGAAAAAAATCAGGGCTATAAATACAGACAGGGAAATTTATCTGTTTAGAAATGATAATTGTAGTGAGAGAAGACTTCTGGGAAAGACTGTAAAGAGAGGAGAATACTTCAGATTTCACCTTGGGAAATGTCACCGTGGGAAATGGGGGGAAGAAAGAAGAGTCAAGAAGGCAGAGAAGAAATTGTTGGAGAAGTGGATGAAAAAACTGGCTATTATAATGGCATGGAAGCTAGAAAAAAGGAAAATTTCTTAAAGAAAGTGATGCTGTGTGGTTTTAAATGCTGTATAAAAATCAAAGGGAATAAATGAAAAAGTCTTTGAGGTAATCAAGGTTTTAGATCCTGAAAAAAACTGAGACAAAAACAAAAATGAGTTCAGCAGACACTTTAACATTGTCTGAGACTTAATTTCTCAAGTTTCCACAATAACATATGACTCTTCAACTCTAAAAAATGGTGATTTTAATGTTGACTTAATAGAGTTGTTATAAGAATTAAATAAGTTACCATACAAAAATATAAATGGCAGGGTGCCTGGGTGGCTTAGTCAGTTAAGCATCTGATTCTTGATTTTGGCTCTGGTCAAGATCTCATTGTTCATGAGTTCAAGCCCCATGTCAGGCTCCCCAGCAGAGAACCTACTTTCTATCCCCCTCTCTTTGCCCCTCCCCTGCTTGTGCATCCTCTCTCTCTCTCTCTCTCAAAATAAATAAACTTTAAAAAATTATAAAATAAAATAAAATATAAATGGCAAATCTGTGTTGAGATCAGATTCTGGACAAGCGGATAGACACAGTCATTAGATAAATGTTCTGATTATCTACTGTTGTGTAATGAACCATTCAAAACTCAGCAGCCTACAGGAAACACAAATGTTTCATTATTATTCTCTCTCATGAGTCTGGGAATTAATTGGGCTCAGCTAGACAGTTTGTGCTCAGGTTATCTTATGTGGTTACAGTCATACAATGGCTGGGGACTGGAGTCATCACATAAGCTGGTAATCATATAATCTGAGACCTCAGCTGGGATATTGGCCAGAACACCTATACGTAGACTCTCCATATGGCCTGGGGTTTCTCATAGCATGGCTCCAAAAGAGAGCATCCCAAGAGGAAAAGAGATAGATCATCTTATAAGATCTGGCCTTGGATATAATGTGGTATCATTTCTGCCATATTCTGTTTGTTAAAGGCAAATCATTAAGCTTAGCCCTTATTCATGGGAAGACTAGCAAAGAATTTGTGGATGTGTTTAAAGCTCCCACAGTAAATGACTTTTTCTTAAACACAGCCCTGCATGTTTAATGTAAATTCATGCCTCAGTAGAATTATCTACTCTTACAAAGACCTTGGGGGAATTCTTATCGATATCTAAATCTGTGAATATTAAATCTATATATTCTAAATGCTTACTATATTTAAAAATATAATACTAAGAAGTTGTTGAAGCTCCCTTCTGTTGCCTCCCCTTAGAGGTGGCAGTGTGACCATGAGACATGGAGGTGGCAGCATGCTCAAGGGCCAAAGAGGTGATAGAAAAACTGAAACTGAAATAGCAGCAGTGAGGCTGGAGTCTTGAGGACATGGCTGGTATGGTTGGAAGAGTGGTTAAATACACGTGAAAATGAACATGTCAGTAAATATTTTGAGTCGAGAGAAGGGATTTACATATATAGAAAGGTACGGTGTTTGAAAATTCTTAGGTCAGTGTGTTAGATGCTGGATGGGAATCGAGAGTATTGGTATGTTGGTGGAAACTCATTTTTTTAAAACACACACACACATATACACATATACACATACATAGGTAGATTTAAAAGCACATCATATGTGTATGTATGTATATATAAGATATTTTTCCCAGCTCTCTCTGCTGAGTGGATCTAGCAACAATACCACCCCAGTAACAATGAGCACATTAAATACCAAGATCTTCAATTCTATTTTTTTTTTTAATTTTTTTTTCAACGTTTATTTATTTTTGGGACAGAGAGAGACAGAGCATGAACGGGGGAGGGGCAGAGAGAGAGGGAGACACAGAATCGGAAACAGGCTCCAGGCTCTGAGCCATCAGCCCAGAGCCCGACGCGGGGCTCGAACTCACCGGCCGCGAGATCGTGACCTGGCTGAAGTCGGACGCTTAACCGACTGCGCCACCCAGGCGCCCCAAGATCTTCAATTCTCAAAACACCATCTTTTGCTAAGAGAAATCAGGCCTTCTTAGAGAAACAGCTAAATTTCAGGGCTGGGGAAAGAAAGTATAAAGTGGGCCTGGAATAGTTATGCCAGAAAAAAAAAAGTCCCTAAAAGAAAAATGCAAGCATGTCAAGTGACACAGATATCAGTTGAAAGTGGCTGTCATAAACCAAATATGAGAAAATTTCAGCACCAAAGTAATGAATGTGAGATATATAAAACCCACTGAAAAAACAAGAATATATGCATTTATGCTGGTGTAAATGAATGAGTGAGAAAGAAGGAGCACAATGGTTAATTTTATGTGTCAACTCGACTGGGCCACAGGGTACTTAGATATTTGGCCAACAATTATTTTGGGTGCATCTGTGAGGGTGTTTCTGGATGAAATTAATATTTGAATTGGTAGACTGAGGACGGCAGATTGTTCTACCTAATGTGGATGGGCCTCATCCAATCCACTGGAGGCCTGACTGAAAAACCAAAAGGACTTGGACTAGAACTTAGACCATTAGCAATTCTGATTCTCAGGACTTTAGATTCAGGCTGGAATTATACTATGAGCTCTCCTGAGTCTCCAAGCTTACCAAATGCAGACCGTGGGACTTCTCAGCCTCTGTAACAACATAAGACAATTCCCATGATCTGTGTGTGTGTGTGTGTGTGTGTGTGTGTGTGTGTGTGTGTGTGTGTCTTGCATCCTATTGGTTCTGTTTCTCTAGAGAACACAGACTAGAACTAAAATTTAAAAAAAAAATTAATGTTTATTCTTATTTTTGAGAGAGAGAGAGAGACTCAGAAAGCATAAGCTGGAGAGGGGCAGAGAGAGAGGGAGACAGAGGATCTAAAGTAGGCTCTGTGCTGAGAGCAGAGAGCCCAGTGCAGGGCTCAAACTCATGAACCATGAGATCATGACCTGAGCCGAAGTCGGATGCTCAACCTACTGAGCCACCCAGGCACCCCAGACTAGAACAAAATTTTAAGGGCAATTTTTTCTGGATTGGTTCTAGGCTTTCCAGAATTGCATCTCTAACCTGATTAAATTTAGAGACACTAATGACTCTATTTCTAGAAGTAAAGATGGCACCGATAGTCCATGATACGATCTGGCAACACAGATATACAAATTATCTCTATTGGATACTTCAATGAACCATTTATAAGAAGCAAGGAGATGGGGCACCTGGGTGGTTCAGTAAGTTGAATGACAGACTTCAGCTCAGGTCATGATCTCATAGTCTGTGAGTTCAAGCCCTGCATCAGGCTCTGTGCTAATAGCATAGAGCTTCAGATTCTGTGTCTCCCTTCTGCCCCTCCCTCGCGTGTGTTCTCTCTCTCAAAAATAAATAAACATTTAAAAAAAAGCAAGGAGTTGGGAGACTGTGCATATGATACTTTTGAACATTTTTGGAAAACTAACAAATATATTGAGATTACTGTTGCTCCTAATTAGCTGGACAAATAGTGAAAGAATAGGATGAACTCAGAGATTGGAATTCGCAGCTCAAGCATAAAAACCTGAAAGCTTCTATGGGTGCCCTGAAAGATATCTCTATCTCCTATAGTTTCAGGACTGAGATTGCTGAAAATTAAAGACAAAATCTCATCCTGGGCCTGGCTAAATTATAGTACAATTCAGTACAATTTGAACTCCAACTCTCAAAGGGTGTTTACTGTTAAAGTGAGGACACCTGATGGGGGAAATAATGGGTTCCTGTAAGTTGGAATAAAGCTATGTGGGAAGATTCTGTTGAAGCTAGTGACATTGAGCCCCTAAAGTCTGATGAGTCTTCTTTGGCAGTGAAAGCGGCCTTTCTACCCCCTTAAGTAAAAGCAGCCTCCTTACTCCCAGTGGAAATAGTCTCACCACACTCAATAGAAATGGCCTCCCCATCCCAGTAGCAGTGGCTTCCCCACTCCCAAGTGATAGCAGCAGCCTCTCCACTCACTGCATCCTGCCCTATTCTGCGAGGATTAACTCTGCATTGCCTGAGGAAACTGTAATGGCCTTCTCTGATGTACTTGTCATACAAGCAATGCTGATTCTCCTCATGACCCACTCCCACAAACCCTCTTTTCTTTAGTTTTTAAAAAACTTTTTTCAGAGAGAGAGAGAGAGAGAGAGAGAGAGAGAGAGAGAGAGAGATAGCATGAGTGGGGGAAGGGCAGAGAGAGAGGGAGACACAGAATTCAAAGCAAGCTCTAGGCTCTGACCTGTCAGCATAAGCCCGACGTGGGGCTTGAATTCACGAGGTGCGAGATCATGACCTGAGCCAAAGTCAGATACTTAACTGACTGAGTCACACAGAGGCCCCACCCTCTTTGGTTTTTGACCTATAACTAGACTCCTTGCAGCAGACCCCTAAAGGTGAGGTATGAGGTATAACTCATAAGGAAGTGTACTACATTACAAAAGAACTACTTAAGTTTCCTAATTTATACAGACAGAAATCTGTGGAATATGTGTGTAAAACAATATTGAGGGTGTGAAAAGAGCATAAATTTGGGTCAGGCTGAATTTACTTAAGTAATTTCACTAAGCAGAGGTTCTGCATTTAATGCTCTATCTTGGGGAGTGAAGAAGGACTCTCATAGTTTGGTTGGTTGGCTGAAACATGGACTAAAAGGCGGCCAGCCTATGGTGAATAAATTGGAAATGTCAGACCTGCCTTGGTTTAATGGAAAGGGATTAAAGGCTTAGAAATATTGGAATGTTGGAGTAAATTTGTCATTTAAGACCTACTCACTCACAATGGAAGGGTTTAAAAGGCATGCCTTTCACCACTACTGTGAGAAATAAATTGGTAAGAAGAATCCTGGCATCCTTGAAGAACTCTATGACAGCTCTTCTCTATAGGTCAGACCTTACAGTGGTAACTGCTGTCACTGAATTGGGAAACCTAAATGCAGTGGGAGTAACTGGGTTACGGGGAGGCAGGGGCCAAGTGGTAGCACTCAATCGTCAAAGGCAAGGGTGACATGGTTATGGTAATAGATGACAGAATCAAAGCAGCAATTAGAACAGTCTGACTCATGTAAACCAATGGCATTTTGTATCTGATTGTGGTGTTCCTAAAAGTGGAAGAGATATGAAAATGACTAAATTCTTACTTGATTGTATAAACAGAAAAATTCTAGGTCAAGCGAACAAAAGTTTAACCTGAACAAAAACAAAGAGTCACAGTCCCTCAATCAATTCCCAGACTCGAACCAGTTAACCACCCAAAGCCCCTTGAATGAAGAGGAGGCCTGATAAAAATTTATACCATTAACAGTTCTCCCATCCCTTTCCAAAGGGACCTATAACTTTTATCAGGATAAATCCCTGGGGAAAAGTAAATAATCAAACCTTTCTGGGACTACTAGACATTGGCTCTGAACTGATATGAATTCCAGGAAACCTAAATGTCATTGTAGTTCACTAGTCAAACCAAACCATGTAGATACTAAGTGATCAGTGAAATATTAGCTCAGGTCCAAATCTGAGTGTGCCCAGTGGGTCCCCAAACCCATCCTGTGGTCAACTCTGCAGGTTCTAGAACACATAATTGGAATAGACACACTGTGTGCTCCACTAGCAGGATTCCCACATTAGTTCCCTGACCTGTGGACTTAGAGCTTTTATGGTAGGAAAGACTAAGGGAAGTCTCTAGAACTGACTCTAACTAGGAAAATAGTAAACCAAAAATAATACCACATTCCTTGAGGGACTGCAGAAATTAGTGCCACCATCAATACCTTAAAAGATGTAGAGGTGGTGATTCCCACCACATCCTTATTCAGCTCATCTGTCTGGTCTACATAGAAGAAGGATGGATCTTGGAGAATGACCATGGATTATCATAATTTTAGCCAGGTGATGATTCCAATTGCAGCTGTTGTATCAGATGTGGTTTCATTGCTTGAGCAAATTAACATATCCTTTTACTTGGCATACGAATGCTTTTTTTTCTCCGTACAAGTCAATAAGGACCACCAGACAAAGTTTGCTTTCAGCTGGCAAGGACAGCAATACACCTTCACTGTCTTACCTAAGGGGATTATCAACTCTCCAGCCCTGTGTCATAATTCAATTTGCAGAGATCTTGATTGCCTTTCCCTTCCACAAGATTATCACACTGGTTTGTTACACTGATGACCTTAGGCTGACTGGATCTAGTCAGCAAGAAGTAGCAGCTGCTTTAGATTTATTGGTAAGACATTTGCATAACAGAGAGAAGGAAATAAATCCAACAATAATTCAGGGGTTCTACCTCAGTGAGATTTCTAAGAGTCTAATGGTAAAGGACATGTCAAGATATCCTTTCTAAATTGAAGGATGAGTTGTTGCACCTAGCCCCTCGTACAACCCAAAAAGAGGCACAACACCTATTGTGCCTCTTTGGATTTTGGAAGCAACAGTTCCTCATTTGAGTGTATTACTTCAGCCCATTTACTGAGTGAACCGAAAAGCTGCTAATTTTGATGTTGATTGTGATTAGTAGAGAAAGCTCTATAACAGGTCAGGCTGCAACGCCAGCTACTCTGCCACTTGAGCCCATGATCCTGCAAATCCAATGGTGCTTGAGGTGTCAGTGACAGATACAGATACTGTTTGGAGCCTTTGGTAGGTCCGTATAGGTGAAATACACTATAGGCCCTTAGAATTTTGGAGCAAAGTCCTACCATTCTCCACAGAAAACTACTATCCTTTTGAGAAAGTTGTAGAGACTGAAGGCCTAGTCATGTGGGCCATCAAATTACTATGCAACCTGGGTTATGAACTTGGTGTTATCTGAATCACCAAGACATAAATTTGAGCATACACAGAAGCATTACATCATCAAATAGAAGTAGTATATATGTGATATGGCTCAAGGAGGCCTTGAAGGCACAAATAAGTTAAATGAATAAGTGGCTCAAATGTTCATGCTCCCATTCCTGCTACACTGACTTCACTAACCCAACCTGTACCTATGACCTCATTCAATCCTTACATTCAATTAACAGAAGAGAAGACTTGGGTCTGGTTTGCAGATGATTCTGCATGACATACAGGTACCATCAGAAAGTGAACAGCTGTAGCATTATAGTCCATTTCTGGGATATTGCCTGAAGGATAGTGGTGAAATGAAATCTTACCAGGGGGCAGAACTTTGAGCAGTGCACTTGGTTGTTCACTCTGCTTGGAAAGAGAAATGGTTAGGTATGTAATTATATACTGATTCATGGGCTGTAGGCAATGATTTGACTGGAAGGCCAGGGACTTGGCAAGAACATGGTTACAAAATTGGTAACAAAGAAATTTAGGGAAGATATATGTGGAAAGACCCTCTGAATAGGGAAAAAAAACATGAAGATATATTTATGTCCCATGTGAATGCTCACCTAAGAGTGACCATAGCTGAGGAGGATTTTTAGCAATGAAGTGCATAGGATGACTCATTCCATGGCTACCAGTCAGCCTCTTTCCCCAGCTACTCCTGTCATCACTCTATGTAGGCTCAAGAACAAAGTGGCCATGGTGGTAGGGATGGAGGTTATGCACGGACTTAGCAACGTGGACTTCCACTTACCAAGGTCAACCTCACCATAGCCACAGCTGAGTGTCCAATCTGGCAGCATCAACAACCAACACCAAGTTTCCCCTATGGCACTATTCCCTGGAGTAATCAGCCAGCTACTAGGTGGCAGTTGATTACATTGGACCACTTTCATCATGAAAAGGGAGCATTTTGTTCTTATGTGAATTGACATTCACTCTGGATATGGATTTGCCTTCCTTGTATGCAATGATTCTGCCAAAACTACCACCTGTGGACTTACAGAATGCCATATTTGCCATCATGGTATTCCACATAGCAAGCTTCTTATCAAAGAACTCACTTCAAAGCAAAATAAGTGTGGCAATAGGCCCATGTTCATGGAATTCACTGTCCTTACCATCTTTCTCACTATTCTGAACAGCTGTTTTGATAGAATGGTGAAATGGCTTTTTGAAGACTCAGTTACAACACCAGACAATACTTGCAGGGCTGGGGCAAGGTTCTCCAGAAGGATGGATACACACACACACACACACACACACACACACACACACACACACACTCTGAGTCAGCACCGCAGTACATGGGTCCAAGAGTCAAGAGTTGGAAGTTAGAGTCGCACATCTATCATCTCAAGTGACCTACTACCAAAATTTTTGCTTCTTCTTCCCATGATATTATCCTTTGCTAGCCTAGAGATCATAGTTACAAAGGGAGAGATGCTTCTACCAAGGGACACAATAATGATTCCACTGAACTGGCAGTGAAGACTATCATCTAGCCCCTTTGGGTTTTCGCATGCCTGTGAATCAACAGGTAAAGAATAGGCAGTTACTGTGCTGTCTGGGGTGACTAATCCTGATTACCAAAGAAAAATTGGACTGTTAATACACAATGGAGATAAGCAAGAGTATGTCTGCAGTAATGCAAGATACATCAGGGCATTTCTAAGTATTACCATTACCTGTGATTAAGGTCACTGGAAAACTACAACCCAATCCAGGGAGGACTTACTAATAAACTTGACTCTCTGGGATGAAGGTTTGAGTCACTCCATCAGGTAGTGAACCATAACCAGTTGAGGTGCTTGTTGATAGCAAAGGTAATACAAACTGCATAGGGAAAGAAGTTAGTTGTAAATATCAACCACAACCACGTGAACAGTTATAGAAATGAGGACTTGTCATGAGTTTTTCCTTATGTTGTTATGAATATGTTTGTATATAAAATCTTTCTTTTCTTCCTTCTCTTAGGCCCTCAGAAGATTTATTGGGTTTATATCATAGCAATTAAGTATTGTTAACTTTGCATAGCAATACTTTGTTAAGTATTGTATTTAAATTAATAGTTACCAAGGAGAAGAGTTAACATCACTCAAAGACTTTACCTCCTCTTCTGGGTAAGGGGTTAGTGTGGTTTTGGCTGTATGCAGGACAGGTGTACTATGTTAGCTGGAATTTTATTGTCTTTATTTGGGGATTCAATATGGTTTAAGATGTTCATGGGTTCCAAGATGACAAGGGTTGAACTTACAATGGTTAATTTTATATGTCAACTTGACTTGGCCATGGTGTACCCAGATATTTGGTTAAACATTATTCTGGGTGTGTCTGTGAGGGTGTTACTGGATGAGATGAACATGTGAATAAGCAGAATGAGTAAAGCAAATTGCCCTCCCTAATGTGGATTGGCTTTTTCCAATTTGTTATTCTAACTAGAATAAAAATGGCAGAATAGAGAAGGTTCACTTTCTCTGCCTGTCTTTGAGCTGGGACATTGGTCTTCTCCTGATTTTGGATTCAGACTTACACTATAAACTATACTATTGGCTCTTCTGGTTATAAGGACTTAGAAATCAGCCTGGAACTTATACCATTGGCTCTTCTGGGTATCCAACTTGCTGACTGCAGATCATCAGGCAGATTCTCAGCCTTCATAACCAACCACATGAGTCAATTCCTCAGCCTTCATAACCACATGAGCCTCTTTACATATATTTGCTCTTGTCTTAATCAGTTTGGGCTGATATAACAGAATACTGGAGGTTAGGAATCTGAGATAAGGATGCCTGCATGGCTGGGTTCATGCTTAAGGATTCTTCCTGGTAATGTCCTCACATGACCTTCCTTGGTATGTACAGAGAGAGAAAGAGAGAGAGAGATCCCATGTACCCTTCTCTTTTTATAAGGGCAATAATAACATCATGAAGGCCCTACCCTTATGACCTAATATAACTGTAATTACTTCCATAAGGTCCCAACTCCAAATACTATCACACTGAGGATTAGGGTTCCAAGATATGAATTTTGGGGGGAAACAAATATTCAGTTTACAGAAGCTTTGTTTCTCTGAAGAAGCCAGACTAATACAAAGGGATACCTTATTTTGGGTGCCAAATAATAAAGATAGATTTGGCAACACAGTGGTGGTTTATTCGGAAGAGATTCTTGAATGGATACTAAGGCTTCTAGATGAAGCTTTGCTGTAGTAAAGATATTAGCATAAACTTAGAATACCTCCTCCTACCCCAAATACTTGGGGTATTACCAACAAGGGAAATAGTGACTTTACAGTGGAGCAAACTGGCAGACAATAACTTGTCTGGTGATCAGGTTAGCCTCACTTGTAGAGGGATGGGTAGATACTGTGCACACCCTTAATGTCACACATTACGAAGAGCACAGCATCAGTTCTGTAATATTTCTGCCAAGAAAGCAGGACTTGACACTGGTCCCAAGGAAACATCAGATGGACCCAGGTTGAGCAATACCCTTCAAAATGAAAGTCCTTACTATTTTAAAAGTCAAGATCATTAAAACCATAGAAACACTGGACCAGAAAGGAACAAGAGATACAATTGATACAGTTGGCAAAATCCAAATAGAGTCTGTAGGTTGGATGACAGTGTTGTATGACTACTGATTTCTTTGGATGTTGGCATTTAGTTATATAGGAGAGTATTCTTGTTTTTTGAAAAATACACACTGGAGGATGAGAGAGAGAGAGAGAGAGAGAGAGAGAGAGAGAGAGAGAGAGAAAATGTGGTAGAATGTTAACATTTGGAGAACTTGGATGAGGGAAATATAGAAGTTTTTTTATTTTTGTAATTTTTCTCCCAGTTTGAAATTGTTTCAAAACAAATAACATAAAAAGAGGTTCTTAGAAATGTGTATCTTCCACCAAAGTTTCCTGATCCACTACCAAATTAATCTACATCCTCATTTATTTTTATTCCTTTCTCCTTATTCCACCACCAAATCATCCATGCTTTCCCCCACAATTTCCATTTATTTCTTTCAAGAAAATCCTGAGATTCATTAAACCAGACACAGAAAAAATGATGCAGCCTGATCCTTGGTGAACTGTCTTTATGCATACCCTCCCTTTGTCCTTTTCTTAACTTTGAGAGTAGTGCCTGAATCTGAGCTCAGACTGCAATACATCTGCATCCAATTTCTCATTTTCAACAATTACATAGGCCAGAGTCAGTATACGCAGTTAATTCAGGGAACTCCCAAATACTGGGGGCTGAAGTATGACCAAGAATATCTATAAGCACACTAAGTAAAAAATCATTCCAGCATAAGAACATGCCACTGACTCAAGGAACCTAGCTTTAAAAAGTAAGAAGCTAAAATATGGAAAAATATCACATTCTTCTCAGATGCCCCTAAGTCTAAGACTGGTGATGTCCAGTGGCATTTGCCGTGACCACAAAAAATGTTCCTTCCTTCCAGAAATGCACATTCATTTGATCCTTATGAAACTGCAACTCTCCAATCCAAATCAGAATCCAGACCGTGGGCTTAGGAGACTGTTTTGATAACAACCAAAAAATTCAGAATGTTTTACAGACACCATACTGGGAAGGATCCAGTAAAGGAAATAACTTTACTCAACAGAAGATCCCCCAGGAGGACCCATATTATGATTTAGTCAATACCAATCAAGAAGGTGGGTGGTAACAAGTGAGGTTCTTCACCCAGGAGCCAATTGTGCACAGAGGTAAAGAAAATAGTTAAAACAGATTAGAAGCTAAACAAATTCACAATTATATTTTGTCACTGGATCATATTCTACCTAAGGCCGCACCAAATATTTTTAATTCCTAGTACTAAAAAAAAAGTAAGAAAGTAAAAGAAAGAGACATTGGCATAGAATATAAAGCATTCTTTCTCTAAGCAAATGGTGCACATTTTCTTCATATTTTCTCTAACATTTTTACAATTGGGAAAACACCCCAGCAGGCTACAAATATTTATGTATAGTCTAACCTCTTCGAGTGTTTTCCAATTACCAGGCCTGATGCTTCATAGCACATGATGAGCTGGTGGTGATTGTTTGATGGGCCTTTTCCAAAACTAAGTATCAAACCTCCCTGAGAGTTTAGAGTTGAATGTGCATGTGTTTCTACCATCCTAACAGCATATTGTCACAAGACAGAAAAAAAATTTTTAAATCAAAAAAGAAAAATGTTATATCTACATTTTAGCTTATTAGTTGGTAAAGATGGGACTGTATGGCATTTGGCTTTTGAGGTCTTTTAGATACTTGTGTCTCATTCATTAAGGTACTGGATTCGCTGTCTGTATAGGCCATAGGAAAAAGACTGTAATGATTTCAATCTCAGCAGCAGCATCTCCTATAAACCAGTTACAACATCGGGTTGCAAGACACGTCACATGGCAAGACACACGCCAAACCTATTTCACCCAGAAGCATTCATCAAAACAGCAGCATCCCATTTCTTTCTATGTGTAGTGCAATTCTGAGTCATTATAACCAAAAGTATGGAGTAAATAATAGGGTGTGAGGGGAGAAAAGAGAGGAAATAAAAGTTGAATATCCTCTTAAGTCATCATGGAGATTAAATGACTGATGGAAGTTTCTAGTTTTTACTGGCCTTAGGTCAGCATATGTACTTCTTGCTTATCATTCTTGGTTAGAGTGGGAGCATCTTCCGTTCCTGCTGAAAGAAATCTGGATCACCAAGAAGAGTACTACAATAGTAATCATGATGCTGGCACAGTCGTTAGGATAGATTATACTATCTGGCAGAAACTACAATATCAGGCAGAAAAACAGGAGCATATTGCTAGCTCCCTGCAGCTTTCTAGAAAGACTAGGCATTTGTGGAAAAGTTATGTTTACTTGGAGAAGCTCATTTTTCTATGGCCAGGGGAAAGATCAAAAAAGTTTAGTTTGAGAATCTTGGTCAGCTAGCCTAACCTAGTTAGCTTCACTCCCCTCCTACCACACCAGCCACTCATGATGAAGTACTGTAGTAAAGTCATAAATGTCACACACTACACAGATTCTTCAGGGGAACCTGGATCAACATGTAAAATAGATCCTATATTGAGAACACCACCATAGGAATACACAGTAGACTGCCCACAATCTCTATGACGCTGTCCTCAAGGAGGACCAGAATTTATACTGTCTCTTAAAGGTTATGTAGCATTTAAATAGAAGGATAGAATAAATACCATCTCTAAATGGTGAGAAAGTAAAAAGTTTGGGCAATGGGGCTGTTTGATCAGAGCAGGGAATCCTGTAGGTAAGTAGTAAAAAGAAAGCAAGAAAAGCATTATAAAGGATGTTGAATACAAGTTTAAGAGTCTGAACTTTATCCTTTGCTGTTGTCACTAAAGGGGGTACTTCATCAGCAATTGAGGAAAACCACATATGGTGACGAATTTACCAATGTTGTATGAGTGATAACTTTGGGCTACCTTTTCATGTGATATAAACAGCACTCGCTCTTCTAATAGTGACAGAATCCTGTTATGTTTTCCACAACTGGATGTTGATAGAGCTGCCAGTTGTGGTAAGGTCTTTTGGGCCTTTTGAGCCCTCAAGATGGTAATCTCTGAGCAGGTATTCCAGACACGTAGAATAAAACCAAAGCAGTCATAAACAGAATCAATCCAAATTGCAAAGCACCTTTTCCTCCAAAATGCTAAAAATTAATACTTTAAACATTAAAAGAGAGCCTGGCTCTTCACAAGTCCATGCCAAAATTCACTTAAACTGTTTGCTTAAGAGTGATAAAATCCCTGAAAATGTGCATCTGTAAACTCTACCACTCTCATTATGGCTTACACAGGTTAGTATCATAGATGCAGGAAGTGGCCAAAGACAGGGTATTTCCAACTCATAAGTAGAAGCATAAAGGCTGCCTGCAGCAAGGGCTGCTCTCAAGGTCTATAGCACTGACCTAGCTAGGGAATGCATACTGGTAACCCTTGGCTAGCATCTCTGAAACAAAGAAATGAACCCCTATATTTGATTCTGGCTTTCCACATGGCCTTGGCAAGTTTATTTTAAGTAATCACTTTTTTTTAAAGTCAGTATTATACAATACCTTCCATATTTCTGTAATGCCTAACAAACCAAGTTCAGACATATTAATCAGCTGTTTGAGGTCTGAGGTCTTTCCTGAGTACTTATGGCCACTATTTTCTTTCATTCCACTTCTCTCTTCTACACAAGACTGTCTTCTCTCTATCCCTACATATATTACACTCATTCCTGCCTGAATATGCTCACTAATGGTAGATCTCTTGCCTAAAATGTTCCTCTGTATAACTTATTCAATCTCCATGAAGCCATCTACATCTATATAAAGTCCTTACTGATTTCTGACTTCTAGCAGCATTTATAACTCAAAAATGTTATTCTGGGACTTAATTATATAGTGTTACATTATTATTTAAGTTATTTTTAAAAATTAGATTACACGCCTCCAGAAGCAATGAGTTATTTTTGGTAAATTCTTTTATGTTCTCCACAATGGCTATCAACATATAAAATATTATAAGGTTCTAACCAAAGACCTATTAACTGAATTATCATGAACATCCTTTGGTCATTGCTCTATGAGATCAATAATCAGAAAGGCAGCATGTTTATAGGAAATAGAATAGACTCTGGCACCATGAAGACCATAGTTCAAATCTCAGCTGTACAACTTACTAACTGGGGGACACTGAAGTTGTTCTCTCTTTGCTTTAGTTTCTTAGCTGTAAAATGGGGATATTTCACAGGATTATTAAGAGAATTGAATAAGTGAGCCTTGTATTCCATTGCACATAGTAAGTACTCAATAAATTTTAGTTCTTTAGTGAGTAGTCATGCAATAACTAATTATTATAATTGTAAAGTGAAGAGGCAGAGGTGTCATTTCGATAAGCTAGTTAGCCACTTTAGCAGTAACCTGTAGGGTAGAGATTTGATTAAAGAGACAATATTGTCCTCAACTTTTCACATCCAGAAGAATAAGCACACAAAACGCCAATTTATAATAGGAATAAGAACAATTTCTTAGAGAAGACAGGCTGGTTAGTCTCTATTTGCATCAACCATTATCCTCCTCCACCAGGTCCATTCTCTACCTTTCTCTTGTTGCTTTGTGCCCTCAGATGCTGATCCCTATAGACTGTATTGCCTAAATTCTCTTGCTTTATGGGTTTTTCATCCCCCCAAAAGATATACTGAAGTCCTAATCCCTTGTATCTGTGAATATGACTTTATTTGTAAATAGGGTTTTTGTACACATAATCAAGTTAAGATGAGATTAGGGTGTCCCCAATACAAAATACCTTGTGTCCTTATAAAAAAATGCCATATGAAGGTACAGACACATAGGCACACAGAATGAATACTGTATAAAGATTAGAATTATGTTACCACAAGCCAAGGTACAAGCTAGCTGAGAGGCCCAGAACAAATTCTTCCCTAGAACCTTTACAACCCTAATGACAACTTGATTTCAGACTTCTGATATTCAGAACTGTGAGACAATAATTTTCTGTTGTTTGCCCAGTTTATGATACTTTGTTATAACAGCCCTAGGAAATGAATACACTGTCACAGTAGAGCATACATGAAGTAGTGGGTCAGAAATTTTTCTTAATGGGAGAGGCAGTGAACTCTAAAGCTATCACCAAAATATTTGGCTTTATTGGAAACAGTATGGGGAAATTCAAGTCTAAGGGAACTCTTGAAAACAATGGGGATTTTTATGGTAAGAAGTTAAGAGGAGGCTGATAGTTTTATAAAAGCAACAAAGTAAACATTACACCAGCTAGTTTACCAGAGAGAACTAGGAAAAGAGACAGATAAGAACCTTCTTTGGGCAGAAAAAACCTCACACTGGTCTCAAAAACTACCCTTCCCCAAATGTAATTTAATCTAACTATGGAGCAATTTATGGCCTAGAAATTCTCTTGGAAAAAAATAGAGCAATCTGCCTGAAATTAATGGAGCCAAATAGCTGAGTGTGATATCATATCATATGAAATAGACAACTTAACAATAAAGATCATGGAAAGAGATAGTCAAAGAGAACCCTCCAAAGCCATTGTCATCTCAGGGTGACTGCGCATATGCCCAAGGCTGCACCCTCTGTGGAGTGTCATTAGAAGTTTCACACTGCAGGGTAAATAGAATTCACTGAAATAGTTTGGCCAAGTCCCTAAACAAGTAAATGAAAAAATACATCAACATAAAGAAGCCCAAAAGAGGATGGAGGGAAATCATGTCTGAATTGCTACAATATATTACCTAAAATATCCACCTTCAATAAAAATTGAGACATTAAAAGAAACAGGAAAGTATGATTCATATATAGGAAAAAGCAGGCAAGAGAAATACCTATGACAGAGTCCAGATGTTAAACATAACAAAGACTTCAAGACAATCACTATAACTATTTTTGAAGAACTAAAGGAAATCATCCTCAAAGAGGTAAAGTTATAGTGAGTTATAGTGACCATGTTTTATTAAATAAAGAATTCAATAAAAGGTGTAGCTTCTACAAAAGAACCAAATAGGAAGACTAAAGTCAAAAGTACAACTATCATGAGAAATTCTTGAAAGAGACTGAAAAGTAGATTTGAACTGGGAGGTGAAAGAACTGGTGAACCTGAAGTGAGATTAATAGATATTATGCAGCCTGAAGAATAATGAAGAAAAATGAATGGAGCTTCTGATAAATATGGGACACCATTGAGCACATCAACATATGCATAATGACAGTACCAGAAAGAGAGGAGAGAGAGAATGGAGCAGAATAGTCAAGGAAATTATAGTTTAAAACTCCCCAAATTCATTGAAAAAATATTAAACATCCAAGAAATTAAAAAAACTCTAAGTCAGATAAAATGAAAAAGATCCACATGCAGACACATCAAAATCAAATTATGTAAAAACAAAGAGAAAATCTTGAAGGAACACAAGAGTTAATCCACAAAAGGGAACCTCAATATGAATGACAGATGACTTCTTATCAGAAATAATGGAGGCCAGAAGGCAGTGGAAGATATATTAAATGAGAAGAAAGAAAAAAAAAGTAAACCAATAATTTAACATCCAGCAAAATGATCTTTCAAAAATTAAAGCAAAATAAATACATTCCCACATAAACAACAACTGACAGAATTTGATGGTAGCAGACCCCTCTCACAAAAAATACTAAAGGAAGTTCTTCATGCTGAAGGAAAGTGACCCCAGGTAGTAATTAATTTGATTTCTTTTTTTTTTTTTGCAGTTTTTAATTTATTTATTTTTTAATTTACATCCAAGTTAGTTAGCATATAGTGCAACAATGATTTCAGGAGTAGATTACTTAATGCCCTCTACCCATGTAGCCTATTTCCCCTTGACAACCCCTCCAGTAACCCTCTGTTCTCCATATTTAAGACTTTCTTATGTTTCATTCCCCTCCCTGTTTTATATTAATTTTGCTTCCCTTCCATTATGTTCATCTGTTTTGTATCTTAAAGTCCTCATATGTGAAGTGATATATTTGTCTTTCTCTGACTAATTTTGCTTGGCATAATATCCTCTAGTTCAATCAACATGGTTGCAAATGGCAAGATTTCATATGGATAAACAAAGAGTGCTGGTAAAGGTAATAATGAAGCTATAAAAAAGTACTTTTTAACTAACTTAAAAAGCAACTTTATAAATGAATATGTATATTGTTGAGCCTATAACATATAGAAATGCAACTATTGACAATAACAGCTAAAAGGATGTAGGTAGAACCAAAGTTGTATTGAAGTAAGGAAATAAAACCAGATAGTAACTTGAATTCATAGGAACAAATGGTAAACAAAGGTCAACATTTTGATTCTATAAATATGTACTTTCTCTTCTTTCTTTTCTCAGCTTCTGTAATGGACACACTTAAAGTAATAATTGTAAGAAAGCATTTTAGGATTGGTAACATATATAGGTGTAATATGTACAACCATAATGGCAGCAAAAGGGGAAAAAGGACTAGAGCTATATATAAATAATGTTTCTCTACTCCACTGGAATTAGTTGCATATAAATCAGAAGTAGATTCTGATAAGTTAAGATATATATGGCAAGCCTTAGAGAAATCACTAAAAAAGAAAAAAACGCATAGAGTAAAAAATAATGAAAGAAATTAAAATGTTATACTAGAAACACTGATTTCATGCAAGAAAAGCAATAAAGGAAAAAAAAGGACCAGGAAAAAAGAATCAGACAAAAAGAAAAAAAAAATCACTTTAGACATCTATATCAATGTTCAGGCAACTATATCAATAATAGTATTAAATATGAATAGATAAAATACTCCAATCAAAATGCATAGACTGAATAAATAAACAAGATCCTACTATATGCTGTCTACAAGAGACATCTAATTAATTCATTAATACTTTAAATTAATTTTTTTAATTCAAGTTAGTTAACATACAGTGCAGTGTTGATTTCAAAAGTAGAACCCAGGGATTCATCACTTCCATATAACACCCAGTGCTGATCCCAACAAGTGCCCCCCTCAATGCCCATCACCCATTTAGTCCATCCCCCTACCCACCTCCCCTCCAGCAGCCCCAGTTTGTACTCTCTATTTAAGAGTCTCTTTTGGTTGTCTTCCCTCTCTGTTTTTATCTAATTTTTCCTTCTCTTCCCCTATGTTCATCTTGTTTGTTTCTTAAATTCCACATATGAGTGAAATCATATATTTGTCTTTCTCTGACTGACTTATTTTGGTTATCATCATACACTCTAGTTCCATTCACATTGTTGCACATGGCAATATTTAATTCTTTTTCATCGCTGAGTAGTATCCCATTGTATACATGTATATATATATATATATATACATTTCTTTTCTTTCTATATCTTTTATTTCTGCTCTAACATTTATTATTTCCCTTCTTCTGTTGTCTTTGTGCTTCATTTGCTGCTCCTTTTCTACCTCCTTTAGGTGTAAGGTTAGATTGTGTATTTGGGACCTTTCTTGCTTCTTGAGATAGGCCTGAATTGCAATGTGCTTTCTGTTTGGACTGTCTTTGCTGCATCTCAAAGATACTGTTGTGTTTTCACTTTCATTTGCTTCCATGTATTTTTTAATTTCTTCTTTAATTTCCTGGTTGACCCCTTCCTCTGTTGTAGGATGTTCTTTAACCTCCATGTATTTGAGAGCTTTCCAAATGTTTTTTTGTGGTTGATGTCAAGTTTCATACTGCTGTGATCTGAAAATATACATGGTATGATCTGGATCTTTTTGTACCTGTTGAGGGCTGATTTGTGACCCAGTATCTGATCTAAGCTGGAGAATGTTCCATGTGCCTTGGAGAAAAATATGTATTCTGTTGCTTAAGGATGAAATATTCTGAATATATCTGTTAAGTCCATCTAGTCCAGTATGTCATTCAAAGCCATTATTTCCCTTTTGATATTCTGCTTAGATGATCTGTCCATTGTTGTATGTGGGGTAGTAAAGTCTCCTACTATTGTGGTATTATTATCAATGAGTTTCTTTTGTTTGTGATTAGTTGATATATATTTGGGTTCTCCTATATCAGGGGCATAAATATTTATTGTTAGCTCTATTTGATGGGTACACCCCTGAATTATGATATAATGCCCTTCTTCATCTCTTATTACAGTCTTTGTTTTAAAATCTAGTTGTCTGACATATGTTTGGCTACTCTGGCTTTCTTTTTACCTCCATTAGCATGACAAATGTTTCTCTATCCCCTGACTTCCAATCTGCCAGTGTCCTTAGGTCTAAAATGAGTCTCTTTTAGGCAGTATATAGATGGATCTTTTTTTTTTTCTAGTCCATTCTGATACCCTAAGTCTTTTGGTCCATTTAGTCCATTTAGTCCATTTACATTCAAAGTGATTATTGAAAGATATGAATGTAACGCCAGTGTGTTTTCTGTGGATTTGGTGTTCCTGGTACTGCTGTCTGGTCCTTTGTAGTCTTTGTGCCTATTTTTCTCCACTCAAAGAGTCCCCCTTAATATTTCTTGTAGGGCTGATTTAGTGGTCATGAACTACTTTAGTTTTTGTTTGTCTGGGAAAGTCTTTATCTTTCCTTCCATTCTGAATGACAACCTTGCTGGATAAAGTATTCTTGGCTGCCTATTTTTCCTGTTCAGCACATTGAATATTTCCTGCCACTTCCTTCTGGTCTGCCAAGTTTCAGTGGACAGATCTTCTACTAACATCATGGGTTTAACCTTGTAGGTTAAGGACCTTTTTGTCCCTAGATGCTATCAGAATGCTCTCTTTATCCTTGTATTTTGCCAATTTCACTATAGTATGTCATGGTGTTGACCTGTTATTGTTGATTTTGAAGGGAGTTCTCTGTGCCTCTTGGATGCCTGTTTCCTTTCTCAGATTGGGGAGGTTCTCAGCTATAATTTGTTCAAATAATCCTTCTGCCCCTTTTTATCACTTTTCTTCTCAGACTCCTATGGTTCAAATATTATTTTGTTTCATGAAATCACTTAGTTCTCTAAGTTTCCCTTCATTATTTAGTAACTTCCTTTCCCTCTTTTTTCCAGCTTCCTTATTTTCCATAATTTTATCTTCTATTTCACCTATTCTCTCCTCTGCTTCTTCAATCCTATCACTACATCTACTTTATTTTGCATCTCAGTTATAGCATTTTTTTCATTCATCCCGACTAGTTCTTAGGTCTTTGATCCCTACGGAAAGGGTTTTTCTGGTGTCTCCTATGCTTTTTTTTTCAAGTCCAGCTAGTGGTCTTATGACTGTTGTTCTAAATTCTTTTTCAGATATGTTGGTTATACGTATTTTGAGCAGGTCTGTGGCTGTGATTTCTTCTTGACCTTTCTTTTGGGGAGAATTCCTACCTCTTGTCATTTTAGCTAAGTTTCTGTCTTTTGCATGTTTTAAAAGCTTGTTACATTTCCTGCATCTGACAGCACTACTATATTAAAAAGGGGTCATACATTGCCCAGGGCCTGGCATTCCACGAGGTGTTTCTGGTGTATGTTGTGTGTACTCTGCTGTTGTGTTCTGACTGTTCTTTGCCACTGGTCAGTCCTCTGCAGAGCTCCTCCCTGACTGCAGCGTTGAAGTGTTTGGACCTTTAACTAGGTGTGCTTTATTAATTCATTTGTTGAAGTAATCCTGGAAAAAAAAGGGGGGGGTGCTGATCCCATAAAAAGAGAAAAAGGAACAGAAACAAAAACAAACAAACAAACAAACAAACACAGAATCAAAAAACTATCAGGCTGATTCCAAGGGGAAAAAAAGGAGGGGAAAAAAGAAAAAGCAGAAGAAAAGAGAAAAGAAGGAAAATGAAAACAACAATAAAAAAGCCTGATCAAAGAAAAAAATGAAGATAACAGGAAATGACAAAAAAAAAAAAAATCAGAAACTATGAGACTGATTCCAAAAGAAAAAAAAGGAGGTTAAAAAAAAAAAAAGAGTTTTCTATTGGTGTCTGGGGGCTGGGGGCTGTGCTGGTCTGGAGGAGAGGCTAGCTGCATTGGCTAAGTGTCAGTCTTGCCCCAGTAAAGAAGCAATTGCTAGGCATGGAGGGGCAGGTTTGGTGTAAGTGGGTCTTGCCTTCGCTGGGGGTCATTGTGTTACTCTCTGAAGTCCTACCATGTTGGAGGGAAAATGTTGACACCCCAATCTCTTGTCCTCAGACTAGTGATCTCAACACCAACTGTTGACAGGTTAGCGAGGGAAGCCAGCTCAACTTGCACCACAACTCTCTTGTGGCTTCTTTTTTCTTTTTTCTTCTTTTTTTTTTTTTTTTTGGTGTATGGCTGGGATTCAAAACTCAAAGTCTTAAAGGGTCAGCAAGGCACGGATCTGCTCCCCTCTTCCGGAGTAAAGTTTCTCCACCTTGCTGGCACCTGCAGGGTCTTTTGTCCTTGGGGAGGCAATAAACCCTCTTCCAAAAGTCCTCCAGGAAGGGGACTGCTCTCTCCTAGTGTGCCCTGGAGATCATTACACCGAGCTATGTACTCTAGGGCCAGCTCTCTCCTCCCCAGGAGTGGGTACAACAGTCTGCTTAGTGGGTGCCTAGCTCTGCTAAGAGAAGACACACTTCCAAAACCTCAGGGTTTGAGCTCTGAAAGATGCATGCACTTCACATCTGCCAAGCTGTCTTCCTCCAGTTGTGAAGATCCTTTTGTGGCTCCGCAGATCTATTTACTGGGTGTTCTAAGTAATCTGACCTCAATACAGTTGTGTTTGAGGGAGAAGGAAAACCCATAGTCCCCCTACTTCTCCTCTTAACTCCTCTCTACAAGAGACATTTTAGATTAATAGATACAAATAGATTGAAAGTAAAAGAATGGGAAAGGATGTATCATGCAAACAGGAGCCACAAGAAAGCTGCAATGTATACACTAATATCAGAAAAAAAGGCTTTAGAATTTAAAAAAAATGTTACTAGAGAGAGGAGGAAGCATTTTGTAATGACAAAAAGGGTCAATTATACAGGATTAGATAACAGTTATAACCATATATAATGAAACATGCATCAGATATGCACAAGGAGCCATAATACATGTGAAGCAAAAATGGACAAAACTGAAGGAAAAAGTAGAAAATTCAACAATAGCTGGGTATTAACTTTCAATAATGGATGGAACAACTAGATAGATAACCAACAAGGAAATAAAAGACTTAAACAACACTGTGTATTAACTAGACTTAGATACCTACAGAACATTCCACCCAACAACAGCAGAACAAACATTCTTCTCAAGTGCACGTGGAACATTCTCTAGAATAGACCATACACTAGCCCATAAAATATGCCTCAAGTTTAAAAGGATTAAAAAGGCTGAAATTATATGAAGTGAATTTGAGTACAAGGAGATAAAATTAGAAATCAGGAGCAGAAAGAAATTTGGGAAATCCACAAATATGTGCAAATTAAACAACACACTCCTAAATAACCAACAGGTCAAAGAATAAATTACACTGATGATTTAAAAAATTTTAAGATGAATTAAAATGAAGACAAAACACACCAAAACTCACGAGACACACCTAAACAATATTTAGGTACATTTTTAGTGGTTAATGCCTGCATTTAAAAGAAGACCTAAATTATATAAAATAAATTTTCACCTAAGACACTGGAAAAGAAGAGCAAACTAAAGCCAAAACAAAAATAAGTAATGAATAAGATGGCAGAGTAGGAGGATTTCGTGGACATACTGAGGCAACATCTACATTTATTGAAGTGAATTCTGAAAACAACCTGAAGAAGGGCAGAACAGATCACTCACAGCTAGTTACAGGGAGAAAGTCACATCAAAAAGGATAGGTGGGGTGGAGATGACCCCTAGTCAACTAACCACAAATGGGAGGGCCATCACAAGCATGGAGGAGCCAGGGGATCAGATCCACACTTGACACCCTGGGCCCTGGGGACCCACAGTGGGAAGATGAGACCCCATAGTCTGGCTTTGAATGTCAGTGGTGCTTAACTCTAGGAGCTTTAAAAATCAGCAGGGCTTAACTCTGGGAGACCTGAAGGGTGATGGAAAACCTAATCTCTGCCCTTAAAGGGCCAGCACACCAAATGACCTTGCCTGAAACACAGCACAGAAGAAGCAGTTTGAAAAGCACCTGGGGTATATGGAGAACAAACCATTGGTTATCAGAGGGGAGGTGGGTGGGGTGATGTATGAAATAGGTGAAGAGGATTGAGTACACTTATTGTAATTAAGACTTAGTAATGTACAGAATTGTCAAATCACTATATTGTACATCTGAAATGAATTTAACACTTTGTCAATTGTACTAGAACTAAAACAAAATAAAAACTTAAAAAATAATTTTTTTAAATAAAGAAAAGCAAGGGCACCTGGGTGGCTCAGTCAGTTAAGCGTCCAACTTCTGTTCAGGTTATGATCTCGCTATTCATGAGTTCGAGCCCCGCAGCAGGCTCTGTGCTGACAGCTCAGAGCCTGGAGCCTGCTTCAGAATCTGTGACTCCCTCTCTCTCTGCCTCTTTCCCACTCATGCTCTGTCTCTGTCTCTCAAAAAATAAATAAATGTTAAAAAAAAAATTAATAAAAATAAAAAAGAAAAGCACATGGGGCATTTATTAACTAGTCAGGATGTATGCTAGAGGAGCAAGGATCTGCAGATTTCTCCAGAAACAAAATTGCTGGTAGGTACCATTTTTCTTGCCTTCTCACAGTTTAGAAAATGGGATGCTTATGGGAACCAGTTCTAACATTCTCCATCAACCTTGCTAGTATGGCATGCCCCACTCTGGTGTTCCTCTGCAGACCCTCCCCACCCAACCTACAGCAGGCAGCAGGCACCCCCAAAGTGGTCCCTGCCTTCCACAACAGCAGGCAGCCCTGGCCAGGACTAGGACCATTATTCCTCCTAAGTGACTTCTGCCATGGAGAGGAGGAAATAACCCCAAACACCAGCATGCCCAGAGTTCCTGCAGCCAGGAACTTCCAAGGGAGCAAGCCCTGATAATTGGTGTGCCTGCAGAGGCTAACTGCAGACAGCTAGGCAAAGTGCCTGCCTCACCCACCAGTGATCCCAAAGCAATCATGCTTCAGCCACAACAGGAGGGCTCATGAAGCCCACACAGGAGATACCCCTTTGAGTGTCTGGTAGGGTGACCAGGAGGCATTGGATTACAGGGCATCACAGGAACTCTTTGACACAAGGCCACTACTTTCATGACTAGGAGACATATTTGAACTACCTAATACAAAGAAACAAACACAGAGTGTTAGACAAAATGAGGAGACAGAGGAGTGTATCCCAAATGAACAAAGAAGACAAAGTCACAGAAAAAGAGCTAAATGAAATGGAGATAAGCAATATGCTTGATAGAGTTCAAAGTAATGATTATAAAGATACACACCACTTTTGAGAAAAGAGTGGACAAATTCAACAAGAACATCAACAAAGAGATAGAAAATATAAAAAAACCAGTCAGAGCTGAAGAATACAGTAACTGAAATAAACAATACACTAGAAAGAATCAATAGTAGATTAGAAAATAGTAGATTAGAAAAATGGATCAGTGATCTGGAAGACAAGGTAACAAAAAGCAACCAAGCCAGACAGCAAAAAGAAAAAAAGAATAATAAAAAGGGGAAAAAAAGAATAATAAACAAGGAGAATGGCTTAAGAAAACTCTGCAACATCAAATGAATAACATTTGCATTACAGGGATCCCAGGAAGGGAAGAGAGAGAGAAGGGGCAGAAAACTTATTCGAAGAAATAATAGCTGAAAACTTCCTTAATCTGGGGAAGGAAATAGAAATCCAGGTCCAAGAATCACAGAGAGCCCCATGAAAAGTGAGCCCACAGAGGTCAAATTAGGAGACAATCAAAAAACTAAAAGGCAGCCTGCTGAATGAGAGACAACAACAAAAGGCAAGGTAGCAATGTTTATATCAGACAAAACAGAGTATAAAACAAAGACTGTAGCGGGAGACAAAAAGGGCATTGTGTAATAATGACAAAGGTATCAATCTAAGAAGAGGATAAATATCTATGCTCCCAACACAGGAGCACCTAAATATATAAACATTAACATACAGAAAGGGAGAATACAATAATACAATAACAGTAGGGAACTTTAGCATCCAACTTACATCAATGCATAGATCATTGAGACAGAAAACCAGTAAGAAAACAGTGGCTTTGAACAACACATTAGACCAAATGAACCTAACAGATATATACAGAACATTCCACCTAACAATAGCATAATAAACATGATTTTCAAGTGAACATGGAACTTTCTCCAGGACAGATCAGATGTTAGGGCACAAAACAAGTGTCAATAATTTTAAGAAGTTTGAAATCATATCAAGCTTCTTTTCTCGCTGCAGCAGTATGAAACTAGAAATCAATTACAAGAAAAACTGAAAAAGCACAAACATATGGAAATGAAACAACGTGATACTGAACAACCAATAAGTCAACAAAGAAATCAAAGAGGATATTAAAATATATATTAGGGGCGCCTGGGTGGCGCAGTCGGTTAAGCGTCCGACTTCAGCCAGGTCACGATCTCGCGGTCTGTTAGTTCGAGCCCCGCATCGGGCTCTGGGCTGATGGCTCAGAGCCTGGAGCCTGTTTCCGATTCTGTGTCTCCCTCTCTCTCTGCCCCTCCCCCGTTCATGCTCTGTCTCTCTCTGTCCTAAAAAATAAATAAACTTTGAAAAAAAAATTTTAAATATATATGGAGACAAAAGTAAAAACACAGTAAGTAGTCCAAAATCTTTAGGTTGCAGCAAAAGCATTTCTCAGAGGGATGTTATAGCAAGACAGGCCTAACTGAAAAAAAAGAAAAATCTCAAGAAACAATCTAACCTTATACCTAAAGAAGCTAGAAAAAGAAAAAACAAAGCCCCAAATTGGTAGAAGGAAGGAAATAATAAAGATTAAGGCAGAAATAAATGAAATAGAGACTAAAAATCAATAGAAAAGATCAATGAAGCCAAGAGCTGGTTCTTTGAAAAGATAAACAAAATGACAAACCATCTGCCAGATTCATAAAGAACAAAAGAAAGACTCAAATAAATAAATAAATTCAGAAATGAAAGATGAGAATAACAACCAAAACACAGAAACACAAAGAATTATAAGGGAATACTACGAAAAATTATGTGCCAACGAATTGGACAATCTGGAAGAAATGGATAAATTCCTAGAAACATATAATCTTACAAAACTAATCGGGAATAGATATAAAACTTGAACAGAGCAATTACTAGTAACGAGATTGAAACAGTGATAAAATAACTCTGAACAACAAAAGTCCAGGATTAGATTGCTTCATGGGCAAATTCTACAAAACTTTTAAAGAGGATGTAATACCTATCCTTTTCAAACTATTCCAAAAACTACAGGAAAAAGGAAACTTTCCAAATTTCTTGTACAAGTTCGCATTACCCTGATACCAAAACTAGACAAAGACACTACAAAAAAATAATAATAGATAAAAATAAAACTACTGGCCTAAATCCTTGAATATAGATGCAAAAATTCTCAACAAAATATTAGCAAATCAAATTCAACAATGCATTAAAAGGATCATTCACCACAGTTGGGGTGCCTAAGTGGCTCAGTCAGTTAAGCATCTGGCTCTTGATTTCAGTTCAGGTCATGGTCTCATGGTTCATGAGTTCCAGTCCCACGCCAAGCTCTGCACTTAACAGAGCAGAGCCTGCTTGAGATTCTCTATCTCCCTCTCTCTCTGCCCCTCCCCTGCTCGCTCTCTATCCCTCTCACTCGAAAATGAATAAATAAACATAAAAAAGGATTATTCACCACAATCAAGTGAGACTTATTCCAGTGAGGCAAGATGATTAAATATTCACAAATTGATCAATGTGATATATCACATCAACAAGAGAAAGG
Source organism: Felis catus (assembly GCF_018350175.1). Lineage (NCBI taxonomy): Eukaryota > Metazoa > Chordata > Mammalia > Carnivora > Felidae > Felis > Felis catus. Next base: position 212,592,668 of record NC_058368.1, on the reverse strand, counting down.
ATAAAAACCATATGATCTTCTCAATAAATGCAGAAAAAGTATCAGACAAAATACAACATCTATTCATGATAAAAACTCTCAACTCTCAACAAAGTGATTTTAGAGGGAAAATACCTCAATATAATAAGGCCATCTATGAAAAACTCACAGCTAACATCATACTCAATGGTGTGAACTGAAAACTCTCCCTCTAAGATCAGGAACAAGATAAGGATATCTACTCTGATTACTTTTATTCAACATAGTACTGGAAGACCTAGCTGCAGCAATCAGAAAAGAGAAAAAAATAAAAGGCATCCAAATTGGTAAGGAAAAAATAAAACTGTCACTATTTGCAGACAACATGATACAATATATAGAAAATCCTATAAATGCCACCAAAAAAACTAGTAGAACTGATAAATGAATTTAAAGTTGTGGAATACAAAATTAATATACAGAAATATGTTGCATTTTTTGTATACTAATAATGAAGTAGCAAAAAGAGAAATCAGAAAACAACCCCATTAACAATTGTACCAAAAAGAATAAAATAATCAGGACTAAATTTAACAAAGGAGGTGAAAAAGCTATATTCCAGAAACTATAAGACATTGACGAAAGAAACTAACGATAACACAAACAAATGGAAAGACACACCATGCTCATGGAATGGGATATTTTTTTTTTGTATTTGACTATACTTTATTTTTTTTAAATATGAAATTTATTGTCAAATTGGTTTCCATACAACACCTAGTGCTCATCCCAACAGGTGCCCTCCTCAATGCCCATCACCCACTTTCCCTTCCCTCCCAACCCCCATCAACGCTCAGTTTATTCTCAGTTTTTAAGAGTCTCTTAAGGTTTGCCTCCCTCCCTCTCTAACCTTTTTTTTTCCTTCCCCTCCTCCATGGTCTTCTGTTAAGTTACTCAGGATCCACATAACAGTGAAAACATATGGTATCTGTCTTTCTCTCTATGACTTATTTCGCTTAGCATAACACTCTCCAGTTCCATCCACGTTGCTACAAAAGGCCATATTTCATTCTTTCTCATTGCCACGTAGTATTTGATTGTGTATGTAAACCACAATTTCTTTAATGGAATGGAATATTTAATATTGTCAAAGTGTCCATATTACCCAAAGAGAATACAGATTTAATGTAATCCCCACCAAAATACCAATAGCATTTTTCACAGAACTAGAACAAATAGTCCTAAAGTTTGAATGGAATAACAAAAGACCCTTAAAATAGCCAAAGCAATCCTGAGAAAAAAGAATAAATCTAGAGGTATCACAATCCCAGATTTCAAGATATACTACAAAGCTGTAGTAATAAAAACAGTATGGTACTACACAAAAATAGACACATAGATCTACAGAACAAGATAGAGGGCCCAGAAATAAACTCATGATTAATCTGTGACAAAAGATACAAAAATATACAAAAGGGAAAAGACAGTCTCTTCAATAAATGGTGCTTGGAATGTGAACCACTACTGTTGGTTTGCAAAAGGAAAGGGATTGGAGGAATGGGCAAAATAGATGAAAGGGATTAAGTATTATAAACTTCCAGTTATAAAATAAATAAGTCACAAAGACGAAAAGTACAGCATAGGAATATAGTCAATAATATTGTAGTAACATTGTATGGTGACAGATGGTGACTACTCATCATGATGAGCATTGAGTAATGTACATTATTACTGAATTGCTATGTTTATGCCTGAAACTAATGTAATATTGTATGTCAACTACACTTCAATAATAAAAATAAAAATAAAGAAAATATTATTTAACTGACCTTTCAGAAATAACAAAGATTATCAAGAAATACTATGAATAGTTACATGCCAAATAAATAAGATGACTTAGGTGAAATGGGTGAATTCCCAAAAGACATAAAGTACTCTAACTGACTCCAGAAGAAAAGAAAAATTCTAAATAGATCTAGAACAAGTAAAGAGATTGATTTAATAATATAAAAACCTATTATAGAGAAATGCCCAGGCCCCGATTACTTCACTAGTAAATTCTACCAAACATTTGAAGACACATTTTAATAATGATTTTCACAAATTCTTCAAAAATTAAAAAAGAGGAGGGACACTTCCCAATTCACTCTTTGAGGTTGCTCTCAACTTGGTATGAAATCTAATCAAAAACATCACAAGATAAGAAAACTACTGACCTTTTACATGACTATAAATATTATAGTTTCATAAACTACTAACCTTAATATCACTTATGGATATAGAAAAATAAAAACCTATAGCTAATAACATACTAAATGGTGAAAACTAAATCCTTCTCCTTAAGATGAAGAACAAGACAAGGATGTCAACTCTCCCTACTTCTATTCAACATTTTACTGGAGTTCAAAGAATGCCTCTCAAGAAATGCAACTCAAAGAATGAAAGAAGAAGTTTGCAAATCGTATGTTTGGGATGGGTTTTCTTTTTTTTTTTCTTTTTTTTTTTTAATTTTTTTAACGTTTATTTATTTTTGACACAGAGAGAGACAGAGCATGAACGGGGGAGGAGCAGAGAGAGAGGGAGACACAGAATCGGAAGCAGGCTCCAGGCTCTGAGCCATCAGCCCAGAGCCCGACGCAGGGCTCCAACTCACTAACCGTGAGATCGTGACCTGAGCTGAAGTCGGACACTCAACCGACTGAGCCACCCAGGCGCCCCTTGGGATGGGTTTTCTATTTAGAATATACAACATGTCTTACTCAATAATTTAAAAAGACAAAGAACCAATTAAAATGGACAAATATTATGAATACAGATGTTTGTAGTGAAGATATAAAAATAGCCAATAAGCATATGAAATAAATTCATCCTTTTAAAAAATCTTTTCCTATTCATGTGGTATAAATTTATATGTTTTGTTCATTATTGAATATCTATGATTTTAACAGTGCTTGCATATGGTAAACACTTAGCAAGCATTTGTTGAATGGATTAAATATTATGTGAGTAAGTAGCAATACTTTTGGTCATAAGCACTCTGGTAAGTAAGAAAAGAAGAAACTGATAATAGTTTAAGAATAGGGACTTACCTTCTGCACAAATATGAAGCAGTTGCTGTTATTGATCTAGAAGCTCAATTAAGCTAATATCTGGAGAGTTCTCTTGGCCTTTATCTCATGGTTGCAAAATGGTTGGAACACTTCCTCATACAATATGGGAGGTAGGAGAAAATGGAAGGCAGTGCAAAACAGACTCCTTATATTTTGACAGCTAGAACTGTGTGTTAAGTAAAACTCGGTACTGGGCTAATTGTAGCTATGATCAAGTTACTCTGCCTGATATGTGAGCAAAATCAGGGTCTTGTTAGTATACAAAACCATGACATCAGGGCGAAGTAGGGAATGCCTTTTGAGATAGGCAACAGGCAGTGGCTGACCAAAAAAATATAAGAGGGAAAGAAAAATACACACACACACAGAGCTGATTCTTGTTATTTATGACACTTATGTTATATAAAGTCACCATGAACATGAATTCAATGTTGAATTCACAAATACTGAACCACTGCCCCTAGAAGAAATACAAAGTTAGGTTTTGTGAGCCTCAGGTCAAACAGTCTATATGCAATTTTGTTTTATGTGAGTTTCTGTCTAAAGATATCTTATTTACTTGCTGATGACTTATTTTATTGTTGACTCATTAACATTGAACTCACAGCCAACAGCACTGTAATTTGTGCCTAAACAAAGCTTACCTAATACATGTATTTTCTCCTCAAGGCACATCATAGCCTTCCTGTGCTTAGAACACTAAGTAGCACTTCAGAACTATGCTTGAGGGCCATTTTAACAGGTGAAATCACCAAAAAAATTAACAAAAAAAAAAAAGAAAAAAAATGAAAAAAAATATGGCACTAAATAGACTGTGAAAAGCACACTTGTTTATAATATGAGGGCTGAAACATGACACAGCAGGTCATCACCTTACGCAACCTCAGCTAGTAATGTGCACAGTTGGGTGATTCAAACATTGTGCGGCTGTGTGCGTATCGACAAATAACTGTGAAAGCACTGAAAGTCTGGTTTGGGGGTTGCATACAAATTTCAGTAAGTAGGCAAATTTATAAATCTGTAGTCCACATAAATGAGGATTGGCTAAGTTTTTCTTATTCTTTTTTTTTTTACACCATGTTTATCTTATCAATGGATTATACATTGTCTGCCATACTTATTTCCTTCTCCTTACAATAGTTCAACTACATTTCTCATAACACACTATAAAAATTATTCCTGAAAGGATAGTCTTTGACCACATTTCTAGCTTTACTAGGACTTAGGCGTGGCCTTGTGTAAACCTTCTTGCCAAAGGAATGGACACAAAAGTAATATGCACCCTTTCCAGACTTGGCCTGTAAGAACCGCCATACGAGATTCCCTATGAACTTTTCCCTTTCTCACTTCTGGATGGAGGCAACCCCAGGGCAATCTTGGGAATCCTATGTTAAATTTTCCAGAGTCACAGGATGGGAGAAGCCATTGAAAGAAAGTCAGGACAACATTATCCCTTAATCATTATTTGGAGGTGAACTGCCCAACATGATGAAAAAATACACTTTTGTGTTCAACGATTAAGATTTGGAAATTTATTTGTATACAGCAGCAAAAGCTACATTAAGTAATATTCTGACTAACTCCCATTCCAGTTAGCCTAACAGGGCTTCCTCATATCCTGTCTATGTCTCTATTGCCTAATTCTCTGGAGGATGTATCATAATTGCTCTGTAGAGACTTAGGGGATATTATTTTACTCACCTATTTCTGGTCAGCTTCAATATTAAGGCCAAAATGATAAGAAAGGAACTTGAGACACTGACAACACATTCAAAGTGTTCTTCTGTGCAAAGATTCATGCTGCTGTCTGTTACTGTTACACTAGAAAATTTAGGTCCTGGATTATTTTATTAATTCAGAAATGTTCATTGAACTGGTAGGGATATATGATTATTTCTTTATCTGCTACATTAGACAGATAATTTGGCCTGAAAGAGACAGCCTCCACAGGGAAACCCAAGATAGGTTCAATAGGTCAAGCTATATTAAATGCATGTAAATCCATAAGTGAGGGGGAAAGTTACACATTTTAACTCTTGTAACATTTCTGGAATGTCCTTAGCTTCTGGCTCAGTATTCTCCTTTCTCTCAATCTCCTCGTCCCTTCAGCTTTCTCTTCACATAAAGTGTAATTTAAGAAGTTGTTGGAAACTAGCATATTAAAATGCTCCAAATTTTTTTCCCTTCAATGATAGCACTTTGGGGCAAAGAATTAAAGTTACTCTAAGGGCTTCCCTCATGGGAGAGCTCTGCGTTCCAGACTAGTTACTAAACCTTTGGTCATGAACTGAGAGCCTCCTGTCTCTTGGCCAGGTTTCCAGCTCTCGGACAAGTTTTTCTTGCATCAACAAACATTTACTGAGAAACTGTGTTTCAAGCTACATGTTAGGTACTATGCTAAGAATTCAAAGATGACAAGGTCTCTATTCTGGTGAACTAGATACATAACATATTAAACAATGTAATACATACTACAGCAGAGGCGTGTACAGAATTTACAAGAGCACAGAAAAACAACGAATTCTATGAAGGTTGGGCAGTGGAATAAAGGTAGGGAAGACTCCCCAGTGAAGGAGATACTTGAAGTAGCCCTTAACATATTTATGGGATCTTGACATGCAGAGTAGAAGAAAAAGGCTTCTGGGAAGAAAATGTGCTCTCTATAAAGGCTCCAGAAATAGGAAGCAACCAAAATGTGTTCAAGACATGGTGAGGTGGTCAGCATGACTGGAATATAGGAGGCATAAAGGGGGAAAGATGGAGATAAAATTTTTAAAAGGGGAAATGAGCCAAACACAGAGGTCGTGCTTGTATCATGGGAAAATATAATTTGTGATCCCTCACTGCTTTCTGAGGATGGTGGAAACAGCAACTGAAAAGCCTTTATTATTTTCTTGAATGGGTGTATGACCATGCATGTTTGGTATATTTAGTTTAGTATAAATAAATAAGAAAGGGAATGGATAAAGAGACTTATAGGCATAGAACAGAAGAACTGGGAAGCTATAGGTCCTTCATGCTGGGAGGGATTAAAAAATAAAAAAGCCCATAAATGGTCACACAGCTGACAAAAGACTAGAAGAGAATGAAAACTGTGATGGGTATTTATCGAGTTGTTTGCCATTCAGTGAATGACCTCTACCTCTCCCGTGAAACTGTAGGTAACTTCTAGATTGCTTGTTAATGTTTTGGTATGACAGGACTATGTACTGAATTAGTCAAACAGATGCCAGCTTCATGTGTTCTTCAGTGTTAGTACTAGATGAAAACAGAAACTGTTTATATGGAAATAACATGCTAAATTTGATGCTGAAACCGCAGGCAACTAAGACCATAGATTTTAAGCAGATAATTAATATCACATTGAATTTTTAGGACTAATAACTCTAGATTAAAGCATGTTAAATAAGTGATGACATAGCAGAGATAATAAATTGCTCATAATAATGAATGTTAATATTTTTTTTTTCTTGTCCCCACAGTTAAAGCTACATTTTCTTGGCTTTCTTGCATGTATCTTGTAAGATAAATGTGAAACAAAACAACACAAAACAGACAAGCCTCCATCAGTCTGGGCCCCTGAAAGACTGTGTGGAAGGAGGAAACCATGTACCTATGATAATAGTGTACAAATGTGAGCAAGAAGTAAACCTGTATTGTGTTTGAAACACTATACATTTTAGATCAACTTCTAATAGCTATTGGGCTACCCTAACTAATGTAGGTGGGAAAAAATAGGAAGCTTTTAAAACAATCCAAAGAGGCAGGATAAAAGCTTGAATGGAGGAAGTAACAGTGGAAACAGAAAGGAAGAGGCTACTAGTTCATGACCTAACCATTTCTTACAATATGTTAGCATTAGTCAGGTGGTGCTGCCATAATATCAAGTAACAGCCCTCAAATTCAGTGGCTTATAACAACAAATACTTATTTTTTTTTCTCACAAGTCTATAGGTCAGTTGGGTTTGGCTGATCTCTGCTGGGCTCAGGTGGGTTTGGCTTCAAGTTGCCAGAGGTTCAAGTCTGTCCTAGATGACTCACTCTATAGCCTTCAGTGAACTGGGACATGCTCTTCTCATGGCACTGGCAGAGACACAAAAGAGGAAGAAGAAACACACGATTTCTCTTTAGGCCTAGTTCAGAACTAGCACTAAATCAACCATTTCTGCCTACATTTCAGAGTGAAAGCAATTAACATAACTAAGCCCAACATCAATGGGACATGTACGTATAATCCTGTCATAAAGGAGGGCAGGATCATGGCTACGGGAAGGGAGGAAAGAAGGAAGAGTTGTGAATGAAGAACACAACATACTCCAAAGTGTCTCTCAAACTTGTTCTCCCTTGTGAAGCTTTCCACAGTTATTCCAACCTACCTCATTCCTTTTATATTTATTGTCAGTAATCACATCATTCAGATCACTTTATAAAAGGAGGCTGCTTTTTTATTCTATTCACTTAAATGGTTAAGAAGGCTGCTATATAACTAGATATAGAAGTGACTACCTAGCTAACAGTCTTGAGACAAACACTTTTTTAACATATTCTCAAAGCAAAAATAATGTTACTTATTTCGGGTGGCTACCCTATGCAAAGGGTAAGATGAGGCAGCTGAACTCAACAAGAAGTGCACAATGAAGTTTAAAGTCCATAAATGATAAAGTCAGGAGGGATTGAGGTGGTGCTACTCTTGGAAAAGGGAAATTAATATTAGATAATGTTCACAGAAAAAATTATCAGCAGGGTATTCTGCAACTACAAAGATCTGAATCTAAAGACTGACTATGAAGTTTTTGATTTAGAGACAATAAATTTATTTACTTATTTATTTTTTTTTTTTAAAGTTTATGTATTTTGGTGGGGAGAGTGTGCACAGGTGGGGGAGGGAAATAGACAGGGAGAGACAGAAGCTGGGTATTGATGAGGTGAAGTAGTCTCCTTGCTATGGAAAAACAAGCATACTGGCTATCTCAGAAAAAAAAAAAAAAACAGTTCAAAAAGCAGGGGATTCCCAGAAATGTATTTATATTTATTACATAAATACTTTCTCTTGCCTGATTGTGTCTAATAGTTTTGGTCCCTGTTGTATATCTCCAGAAAAAGCGATCATTGTAGGCAAGTCTCCAAAATCAGTCTAGCACGGTTGCATTCAAAGATATGACAAATAATGTTTGTAATTATGCCATTTACTTGCATCATGGTTTACAAATTATAAAGCACTTATATATGTATTTCATATCCCTCAAAACGATTTTTATTTTAAGCCTGGAAATGTAAGAAAGAACAAAAAAAAGAATAACAGATTTAAACTAGTGCTTAGTTCTAATATCATAAGCATCTATAAAAACATTTATTGACTATTTTCTGTAGATAAGATACATTACAAAGAAGAATCTCTTCCTGGACTGATTCTTTTGTGTAAAATGAACTTTGGCCTTTAGTCTTCTGGGCAAGACTCTCACTGCATTTTATTGCAACTATTTCCTTTTCTGTTTCCTCTCTTAGACTATGGGCTCTGTAAGGCATTCATATTTATTTCCTAACATTTAGCAGAGTACCTGGACCATAGTAAGTGTAAAAGCAAAGGTTATTTTTTTTGTTTGAATGCTGAATGAATGACACTTGTTTTGAAAAGTTAAATTAATGTTTTGTATGTAATATGTCAATTATGTCTCAAAGCTGGAAAAAAATCAATGTTTTAGCAATTGTTATAGAATTTAGTAATTGATAAACTTAGTCTTTGATAAATGGACTGTTTTTACATCCGGTGTTGAATTTCAGCTCTGAAGATTCTTTCTAAACCACTCATTATAATATGTCTCCATAGGTTCATTTGTCAAAATATGTGGTCAAAGTTGTTCTAATCAACCCCATAAGCTCCTTTTTCTTAATAATCCATCTGTTGTTTACAGAAGGGTTATTGACCAGAAAAGCTATCACATTTCTATGAGAATCCAAACTTCCTTTGGAGTGACGTGAATTTAGAATAATAAATGTTTAAAAATAATTAATTAATTAATTAATTAATAATAAATCATGTCTATTTCTATTTCTAAACATCACAAATTTAGAGGCATGATTATCACCTATAGCTAAGGGAGAGTATAGCTGCTTCTCTCCTCCCTAAATTTTACTTCAGTTTAAACTAAAAATGTTGATTTCTTTTCAAGTGACAATGCTCTAGCTATAAGCAATAATCTGGACTTCAAATTATGAAGTTTCAGATAATTTCCTAAAAATAAGTTTTAACAGAGAAAGAAATGATTAGGTCCTAATTATTCAATCTATGGAAATTACAGAAGCGGAGGCCCACTTTGCCAAATCTGCAGGTTTGTCTATGGCAGGCGGAACTTCAAAGTCCAATAGTCACATTTTAAATCAGCTGTAATCAAGTTATTACTGATCTCTGTCTCACAAAATGAGAGGGATTAATTTTTCTAATTCCTTTGTTAGCAAACTCAGGCATATACCATAGTATTCTAGAGCTTTCTCCATAGAAACAAAGTTTGTAATTTAAATGAATCCATTATGGCCATTCTGCTCTGATCAAAATCAGGTGAAAACTTTTAACACAGTCCTGTGACTCTTCCTATTTCAGGAGAAAAAGTCCCCCCAAACTAGTTGAAAACATAGCTTCAGTCATCTACAAAAAGCTTTACCTTAACTGTATTTCATCTCAGAGATTCTCAAGGGACAGAGAATTCCTTCCCTGGACAGTATCATGGAAGGCTGATTCTCTCTCTGTAAGAGGATGTGGTACTTGTATCTGATATAAATATAAAGTAAGACTGTAGCCTAACTACATAGATTAATAAAAGCTATTAGAATGATTTTGATTTAGAAATTTATTCCTGCTCTTACTTCATATACACACTCCAGCACGAATTAATTTTTAATCAAATGAATTACCTGATGTAATAATTCAGCCTTAAAATGGAGTGTAGTATGTTGAAGGAATGCTGTTTTTCTGTTTGCTGCAGAGTTTAGCATAAGGAAAGGGATGTCAAGTATGATCTTTCCCACGAAGTAGTCTACTGTAGAACATGGCCGTCCTCCAAATTACTTAAGGAAAAAAGAAATCCTAATGAACTAACACAGGGGAAAGGCTGTTTCCATGGCAATTGAACTATCAGAAAGCTCAAAAAACAGAGATTCTCTCTCTAGCTAGTTTAGGTAGTTCCATTTTTAACTCCTTGCTACTGGCAGTCAGAATCAACAGGAGCTCAGGCTAGCCAAGTAAATGTTTATTTTCTAAAGCACCAAGAAATAAATCATGATCCAGTTATTATTTTTTGAAAAGGTGATCATTACCCTTGAGAGAGGGGGGAAGGGGAGAGATGAGAGAGATGTTTATAAAGAGTTTTGGGCAGAAGGCAATGAAGATTAAGCAAAATTCAATAGAACTTATTTGAGTTTAAGAATCATGTACTAAGGACACAAGAGGCCATCAAAAGAAAATTCCTATTCTCTTGTAAAGTCTGTGATAGTGATACAATCAGTGTACTAGAAAGTATTGAAGAGGGGCACTCATCTCGCTTTGGGTGGGGCTGGGAGTCATCAGAGAGGTAAAACCTATACAAGTTTTAAAGGATGAGTCAGTGCAAAATAAGCCAATAAGAATGGAAAGGAATTGGGACACAAATGAGCAGAGGAACCAGAATGGTCTGTATGGGAAAGAATTCCAAGCAGTTAGTTTTTACTAAAGCAGTTAGTATTACTGTACCAAGTGTGAAACAGCTGCCAGAGATGAGCCTGGACAGAAAATGAAAAAGCCTGTGACATAGCAGAATCTGTGACTTTGGATTTTATCTAGAGGAGAGTCTATGGAGGGTTTGTGTTATCTTTCCTGGTAATGGTAAAAAAATAATATAAGAAATGACAATGATAACTAAAGATGTCTGTTATTTAGTACCTTCTATGCAATAGGCATAGAATTAGCACTTTATATAACATCTAATTTAATATTTAACCAATCAGGTATACTCTATTATTGTCCTTTGTAACATAAATGTTTGACTCACTCATCAACTTTTGAATCCCATTGGGAGGGTTAAATACTTGTTTTCTCAAATTCCTTAGGTAGAAGTGACCACCTGACACAGTTCTGGCAGTAGAAATTTGGGTTCCTAGAGGTAATTTTGCTTTTCTGATAACATAAAAAGAAAGACAGCAATACTATTACTACCACTCCTATCTTCTTCCTGCTTTGAACACAATGAAATGCTTCGAATTGCAGCAATTTATTGCCTTGAGGTGAAAGAATTGGGGAGCAGCCTAGAGAATGGCCGAGAAGCTGGCCCTGACATCCTCAAGCTTGTGCACCCAAATCAGCAGCTGCTTATTGATGAGTGGGGAAAATGAACCCATTGACAGTTGTAAGTTTTGTTACATAAAGCTGTGACTACTCACATTTGATACACCTATTTTATAGAAGAGGAAATTAAGTTTCCAAATCATTAATAACTTGCCCAAGGTTATGCAAATGGTTGACTCGGGATTCCAAATCAAGTTTGACTTTAAAGCTTGGCTTCTTAAACATCTTGACATATCAGCACTTTTCCCCTCACTTTTTAGCTTGAAAAGGGGCAAAGTAGAAGGTAGGTCTGTTCCTAGGTTAGAGAAAAAGAATCTTCTTGGCACAGAAAGGGAAAATTTAAGAATAGAAGAATGGAAAACTCACTGTAATAACCCAGTTTGCTTTTGGCCCACATAAAATGAAAAAAGAGATAAAAATGAATAGAGGAATATCTCCTCTACTCCAGAGTGCTTTCTTTTCATATATGCAAAGCCTTTTCCATCAAGCTTCCCTTACTTCTTTCAATGAGAAATATATGAATACTAGCTTAAGGTACTGCTCTTCTCTAGGAAATTAGAAATTTAATAAGTATGTTGGCAATATCTTATAACACAAACTACAACCTTGATTCTTAAGTTATTTATTTACTCAAACATTTACTGAATCTTTTTTTATTTACAGTAATGAAGGAAGAACTTAGAAAGCTGGTGAAGGGACAAAGGAATTTCTCTATCATCTCACATTATTTTATATGTTTATTATACAAACCCAACCACTCCTTTGGTAAATTGACTGTAGCTTGCTGGGCTAACCACTCTGTGCCATGCAGGGAGCTCTCAATCACAGGGTACATGCACAAAATTGTGACATAAATGAAGTACAAGATGGTGGTTAAGAGTGCAGGCACTTGTGTCAGTCTGGACTAGAATGTCAACAACTTACCAATTATGTAACCTTGGAAAAGTTACTTGATTTCCCTGTACTTCAGTTGCCACATTTTTAAAGTGGGGGTAAGAATAGTAACTACCTCACAGTGTTGTTGAGGTGGGTTAAAGGAGATAACTCATTTAAACTTCCTTAAAACTTCAAAAATATTAGCTAATATCATTTTGTCTTTGGAATCTCCACCTTCCCTTTATTGCATCTTCCAAATCCCCTCCCTCTTCATATAACTGATACCCAAGTAACTTATCCTTACCATAATGAACAAAATTTGCATTTACAATGCATTTATAGTACAATGTAAGTATACAGTGCCTCACCTAGGGACATATTAAGTACCAAATGCCTTACCTAGGTACATATTAGGTATGAAATGCCTCACCTAGGGATATCTGTACCTTAAACTTCATCACTAATTGTGGAATGATTTGTTTACCAATATATAGCAATGAATAGTTAGGAAACTATATCGCTGGGCAGGAAGTCCTTTGTAGCATTCTTTAAAAAAATTTTTTTTAATGTTTTATTTATTTTTGAGACAGAGAGAGACAGCACATGGGTGGGGGAGGGGCAGAGAGAGAGGGAGACACAGAATCCGAAGCAGGCTCCAGGCTCTGAGCTGCCAGCACAGAGCCTGACACGGGGCTTGAACTCACAAACTGTGAGATCATGACCTGAGCCAAAGTCTGACGCTTAACCAACTGAGCCACCCAGGCGCCCATGTAGTGTTCTTAAAATCATAACAGGTAGACAGTCTTCTAATGGGATGTAAGTAAAGCTCCAGGATGAATCATCATTTGAGAGTCAATAGAGTATTTCACACTATAATAAGAGATTACTATATTATGACATCACCTCTATGACTCCCACATGGCTCTCCAGTCTAATTTTGTAAGATATACCTTGTCCTGCCTTCTCATAGATTTTTTTCCTTTACTTCTTTTTTCCCAGAGTAACAAAAAGAGCCGAAAGGTCAGCAGCTATGTAGAATGGTATCTACCTTACATTTGTAAATTCTAATAACAGCAAAGGACAGTATGTCAGTCTTGAATGGACTTGGCAAGTGCCTGAACAAATACCAGGAATATATGCATGCCCTGGGTTTCCAGCACCTGTTTGACTTTACTACAAGGAAAACTCTCCTCTTTTTTTTTTTAAGTTTATTTATTTATTTATTTTGAAAGAGAGAGAGAGAGAGAGAGAGAACAAAAGAGTGGCAGAGAGAGAGGGAAAGAGAGAGGTAATTCCAAGCAGGCTCCACACTCTCAGTGCAGAATCCAATGCGGGGCTAGATCCCATGAACTGTGAGATCACGACCTGAGCCAAAATCAAGAGTCAAATGCTTAACCAACTGAGCCACCCACGCACCCCATAAAACTCTATTCTTCAAGAGAAAAGTCCCCAGTATATCTTGAAGGAAAACGTAAACATTATTTTTTGAAACACCAAGTTGAATTTAACCTATTTAACATATACAGATGAATGCCAACTATATTTCATCTTAAGTCTTTTCAGAAATATTATTAGAAGAAATCCAAATACATTTTATCACAATAGTATATAAAAATTAAATTAAAAGATCAGCCTTCTAAAAGAGAAAAAACAATCATAGAATTAGTAAAGACTGTGCCTCCTTTGAAAAAGGAGTTAATATAATTTTATTTAATAAAATGTCACAACCCTTTTCTCACTAGCATTAGGATATAATGAATATAACTCACTTCTGAGGATACAGCTGTGTCATAGCTTGGCTATGTAGTTGCTATTTCAAAACAGGTTTAAATGTCCACTTTAAGGCAATATGCAATATTACAGAAAAGTTATTTAATTGCAAGTAGAAAGTAATTCAGAACATCAATAAAAGAATGACCTTATATGCAAAGGAAGGTGAGCATAGTAATTTAGTAAATTATTATTCTAGAAAGAATAAGATTTGCTCCTTAAAATCCTCTTGAAAGTCTTATTACCACAAATTCCTTTTATTATTATTTTTAAAGTGCAACTAAATAGTTCTGCATGGCCTAAAGGACCATGACCAAAGTCTTCTGTGTGGCATATAAAAACCTTCACAGTCCAGTCTGCTTACCTCTCAAGCCACACTTTTCATATTCCTCCTCTGTTTCCTTGCACTTAAAACTTCATCCATGCTGAACAACTTGCAGTTCCCCAAACAGGACATACCTCAGGGATTTTTGTCATAATTTTCCCTCAGTCTAGAAGTCTTATCCTTTTCCTTGACTATCTGGTGAACTTGTATACATCTCACACTTCAGTTAAAATACTGTCTCCTCAATGTAAAGCCTCCTCCCAGGGGACTGAGACACTCTTAACTCTTAAAATCTCACTTTATTTTGCACATCACTCTATTACAATGGTTCTGATACTGTATTGTAATAGTTGTTTCCATATATGTCTTCCAAATAGACAATAAGAAACCCAAGTACAAAGGCAATCTTTTTATCTTCACACTCTCTAATACCTGGTATCATATCTCACTATACTAGGTACATACATCTGTTAAATAATGAATCTTTGGAGTTATTAACCATTTGCAGTTGTGTATAAGATATGTTTATTATATACATTTGTCAGGAATCAAGATGGGTCTGAAATTTTACCCTACCTACAAGGTAGTAAGTTCAATCACCAGTCTTACAGATGCTGGTGGAAGAAAACAAGACTCCAGAGCAGAGAAGAAGTGAAGATTACTGCAGCAATAGCAAGAGCCAGAGTACCAGCATTTTTTTTTTTTTGCATTAATTTCCCTTACCTCAAGTCCCATAAGGGCACTACAAATGGTCCCTGATGGATGCCCATAGGTTGTATTACAAGGAGGGAAACCCTGAATTTAGGAAACCCAAAGTTTTTATACTGGGATATAAGCATGTCTGCGCCTCACTCCAGAGTGAGAAACGTATCTTTCTAAAGCTATTCACTGTACAAATATCTTTGGAGAGATAGTCCAGAACAAAAGAAGTCAATTCTGTTTGCAAGATGTGCAGAAACATAAGATACCCAAAGAGAACTGTGTACCAACAATATTCTGTCCAAGGGACTATAGAGTAGAAATGGTCTTTAACGCTTCTAAGAGCAAACAAGAGAGGGCATGGGTTCTCTGTTCTCTCACATCTAATGTAAAAATATGGAGGTCCTGTACTGAGATGCTAGAGTGTGTCATCAGACTCTGAGTGACTATGTGGATCAGAGCTGCTCTGCTGACCAGTATTAGATATGTAACTTGAGTGAGAAATAGAATTCTATTGTGTTTAGCCACTGAGACTTCAGAGTTCATCTGTTTTCACAGTTCTTTGTCAGAGTGCAAGTATTTCATGAACAAAAATTTTATCACTTTGTGTTAATTTAGACTCCCCACCAATAAAATTAAATAACCTTACATTGCTATGAAAATACTGATGAAATATTGATGAAATCTAACTTGTTTAAAAATGTAACCACTTCTTTTATTGACATCTATACTCAATAGTTAACTCTGTGAAAGGTGTTGAAATACCTAAGAAAATTGTTTCTATATACTGCAAGAGCTCTAATGTAAAATAATGAGCAGTCTGCTTTTCTATTTGACCCAGAAACTACACAGATAAAAGTTTCTATCCTGAATCTATTCATCAATATGTCATTCAATTTTCATTCTCTCACTCACTCAAGCTCATCAATTAAGTAACTGTTCTGTGTGCTTACAGTAGCATAAGGGCATACATAAAATGCTATAAGAAATGTTAAAAGCCAGTAGTTTTTCTATTTAATGACTGGTTGGTTTACGGGAGTTCTAGTTTTCATTCATAAATTCAGACCTACATTTGGGCAGGATCCACAAACTTCCTTTAATTCCTTATCTGAAACAAACCTTTAGAAGTCTCCCTTTGTAGAATCACAGAGAAAGTATCAAATAAATTCGAAGAAACGGAAAGGAGGGAAAAGAATTAAAACTCTCAGTATTATTTCCATTTGGCCTACAGAAAAGTTAAGAAAATGACATCCTCTCAATTTTCCATGTTGAGACACTGAAACTGAGAGAGGTTTATGTAATTTTCCCAAAAGCTAACAAGTGGTAGATTGGAATTTGAACCAGTCTTTATTATCACAGCATCTTCCTTTTCTTAAAACTGCACTGCCTGTATGAAAAAGACATTTGTGATTAATCTGGGAGGATTTCAAAAGAAAACACTGAAGGAACAAAAATAAGCAGGAGAGCATAGCATTAGATGGGCATCCTCATATGGGATAGAGTATAAAATCTTTAAAGGGATATACAGAATGTTTAAACTTAAAACTCTAGATCATAACTATTCTAGGAAAGACTTGGAATGCTCTGCTAGAAAGGATAGAGTATCTTCACTAGAATACAGAACTAGTAAGAAGGGGAGAAAGGAAAGAATGCATGATTTAATCTGGTGTCTGCATTTTTTAGAATAATTTATTTGGAATAAATTGCACTTATTAAAAGTGGAAAATTTTATGAGTTTTGATATATTTTTACTCTGTAAAATCATCATCATAATCAAGATAATGAACCTATCCATCACTTCCTCAAGTCCCTTTGTAATGCCTTCCTCTCTTCACCCCTAAATCTACAACTACAGGGAACACCTGATGTGCTTTCTTAGCCCATTATGTAAATGAAATACACTGGTTTCCTTCTATCAGCGTTTTAAAAATACATCCATGTTGCTCATTAGTATACCAATATATGGATATACTGTAATTTGCTTATCCATTCACCTTTGGTGGACATTTGGGTTGCTTGTAGGTTTGGTCTATAGCAAATAAAACTGCCACAAACATTCTTATACAAGTTTTTCTGTGAATAAATGCTTTCATTTCTTTTGGGGAAATTTATAATATTGCAAATGGCTAGAGGGTATGGTAGGTGTATATGTAATTTTTTTTTTAATGCTGGCACAACAGATCCACAATGAGATGCCACTTCTTATCCAATAGGATAGCTATAATTAAAAAAATGGAAAATAAGTTTTTATGATGATAAGGAGAAATTGGAACCCTAATACATTGTTGGAAGGATTATAAAATGCTCCAGCCACTGTGGAATACAAGGCACAGCATAAGGAATATGGTCAATGACACTCCAATAGTGTTGTATAGTGACAGATGGTAGCTACCCTTGTGGTGAACATAGCATAATGTACAGAGAAGTTGAATGACAATGCTATACACCTGACATTAATGTAAAACTGTGTGTCAACTATACTCAAATGAAAAAATAAGAAAAATGAATATTCTATTGGACTGGACTCTTAAATGCATTAATGTTGTTATATGAATTTCACCTCAATGTAAAACAAACAAACAAAAAAAAACTTTCAAAGTGTTTTCCAAAGTGCCTGTACTATTTAAAATTACTAGCGTTAGGAAATGAGAATTCCGGTTACTCCATATCATCACCAAAATTTGGTATGGCCAGTCTCTTTAATTTTAGCTAGTGGTGTCTCAGTGGGGTTTCATTTGATAACTGCCCAGTGACTGATGATGTTCAGAATCTTTTCTTGTACTCATTTATTATAGGCATATCTTCCTTCCTTGCTAAAGTGTCTTCATATTTTTTGCTCAAATTTTAGTTTGTTTTTCTTAAGTTTTTATTTATTTCTTTTTAAAAAGCAATCATTCATTTTATTTTTTGTTAACTTGTTTTACTTTTTATTTTCATAAATTTACATCCAAATTAGTTAGCATATAGTGCAACAATGATTTCAGTAGTAGATTCTTTAATATCTCTTACCAATTTAGCCCATCCCCCCTCCCACAACCCCTCCTGTAGCCCTCAGTTTGTTCTCCATATTTATGAGTCTCTTCTGTTTTGTCCCCCCTCCTTGTTTTTATATTGTTTTTGTTTCCCTTCCCTTATGTTCATCTGTTTTGTCTCTTAAAGTCCTCATATGAGTGCAATCATATGATTTTTGTCTTTCTCTGACTAATTTCACTTAGCATGATACCCTTCAGTTCCATCCATGTAGTTGCAAATGCCAAACTTCATTCCTTTTGATTGCCGAGTAATACTCCATTGTATATACATATACCACATCTTCTTTATCCATTCATACATCAATGGACATTTGGGCTCTTTCCATACTTTGGCTATTATTGAGAGTGCTGCTATAAACATGGGGGTGCATGTGTCCCTTCGAAACAGCACACCTGTATCCCATGGATAAATGCCTAATAGTGCAATTGCTGGGTCGTAGGATAGTTCTATTTTTAGTTTTTGAGGAACCTCCATACTGTTCTCCAGAGTGGCTGCACCAGCTTGCAATCCCACCAGCAGTGCAAAAGAGATCCTCTTTCTCCGCATCCTCACCGACATCAGTTGTTGCCTGAGTTGTTAATGTTAGCTATTCTGAATCAGTTCTAGCAGTTTTTTGGTGGAATCTTTTGGGTTTTCCATATAGTATCATGCAATCTGTGAAGAGTGAAAGTTTGATCTCCTCCTGGCTGATTTAGATGCCTTTTATCTCTTTGTGTTCTCTGATTGCAGAGGCTAAGACTTCCAATACCATGTTGAATAACAGTGGCGACAGTGGGCATCCCTGTCTTGTTCCTGACCTTAGGGGGAAAGCTCTCAGTTTTTCCCCATTGAGGATGATATTAGTGTTGGGTCATTCATATATGGCTTTTATGATCTCGAGGTATGCTCCTCCTATCCCTACTTTCTTGAAGGCTTTTATCAAGAAAGGATGTTGTATTTTGTCAAATGCTTTCTCTGCATCTATTGAGAGGATCATATGGTTCTTGTCCTTTCTTTTATTGATGTGATGAATCATGTTAAGTGTTTTGCAGATATTGAACCAGCCCTGCATCCCACGTATAAATCCCACTTGGTCATGGTGGATAATTTTTTTAGTGTATTATTGGATTTTGTTGAGTATTTTTGCATACATGTTCATCAGGGAAAGTGGTCTATAGTTCTCCTTTTTAGTGGGGTCTCTGTCTGGTTTTGGAATCAAGGTAATGCTGGCTTCATACAAAGAGTTTGGAAGTTTTCCTTCCATTTCTATTTTTTGGAACAGCTTCAAGAGAATAGGTGTTAACTCTTCCTTAAATGTTTGGTAGAATTCCCCTGGAAAGCCATCTGGCCCTGGACTCTTATTTTTTGGCAGATTTTTGATTACTGGTTTGATGTCCTTACTGGTTATGGGTCTGTTCAAATTTTCTATTTCTTCTGTTTCAGTTTTGGTAGTGTATATGTTTCTAGGAATTTGTCCATTTCTTCCAGATTGTCCATTTCATTGGCACATGATTGCTCATAATAATCTCTTATTATTGTTTTTATTTCTGCTGTGTTGGTTGTGATCTCTCCTCTTTCATTCTTGATTTTATTTGTTTGGATCCTTTCCTTTTTCTTCTTGATCAAACTGGCTAGTGGTTTATCAATTTTGTTAATTCTTTCAAAGAACCAGCTTCTGGTATCACTCATCTGTACTACTGTTTTTTTGGTTTCGATAGCTTTAACTTCTGCTCTAATCTTTATTATTTCCTGTCTTCTGCTGGTTTTGTGTTTTATTCGCTGTTGTTTTTCCAGCTCCTTAAGGCGTAAGGTTAGGTTGTGTATCTGAGATCTTTCTTCCTTCTTTAGGAAGGCCTGGATTGCATTATACTTTCCTCTTATGACCGCCTTTGCTGCATCCCAGAGATTTTGGGTCATGATGTTATCTTTTTCATTGGCTTCCATGTACTTTTTAATTTCCTCTTTAACTGCTTGGTTAGCCCATTCATTCTTTAGTAGGATGTTCTTCAGTCTCCAAGTATTTGTTACTTTCCAAATTTTTTCTTGTGGTTGATTTTGAATTTCATAGCATTGTGGTCTGAAAATATGCATGGTATGATCTCAATATCTTTGTACTCTGAGGGCTGATTTGTGTCCCAGTATGTGATCTATTCTGGAGAATGTTCCATGTGCACTGGAGAAGAATGTATATTCCTCTGCTTTAGGACGAAATGTTCTGAATATATCTGTTAAGTCCATGTGGTCCAGTGTGCCATTCAAAGCCATTGTTTCCTTGTTGATTTTTTGACTAGATGATTTGTCCATTGCTGTGAGTGAGGTGTCAAAGTCTCCTACTATTATGGTATTACTATTGATGAATTTATGTTTGTGATTAATTGATTTATGTATTTGGGGGCTCTCACATTTGGTGCATAAATGTTTACAATTGTTAGGTCTTCTTGGTGGATATACCCCCTTGATTATGATATAATGCCCTTCTGCATCTCTTGATACAGTCTTTATTTTAAAGTCTAGATTGTATGATATAAGTATGGCTACTCTGGCTTTCTTTTGTTGACCATTAGCATGATAGATAGTTCTCCACCCCTTATTTTCAATCTGAAGGTGTCTTTAGGTCTAAAGTGGGTCTCTTGTAAACAGCATATAGATGGATCTTGTTTTCTTATCCATTCTGTTACCCTATGTCTTTTGATTGGAGCATTGAGTCCATTGACATTTAGAGTGAGTATTGAAAGATATGAATTTATTGCCAGTATGTTGCTTTTGGAGTTGGAGTTTTTGGTGGTGTTCTCTGGTCCTTTCTAATCTTTGTTGCTTTTGGTATTTATTTATTCAAAATAATACAATTTATAGGATAGACACATCCTTCTCTTAAATTCGCTGAGCATTTTCATTTACTCAATGGGAAAAGAAAAATAAAAGTGTGTAGGAAAATACTACATGTTGCCTGTTCAGAACATTATGAACTGCTCAGAACAATTTTAGATCCTTTGAACTGACTTTATTGTCCTTTTATCTACTTCACACTATAGTGGAAATGTATTAAGTGCCTTACTGATGATGCAGATTCCTCCAAAATTCTTTTTTGAAGTATCTCTTCATTATTCATTTCTAATTTAATTTTCTTATTGTCAGAAACTATGCTTGGTTTGATTTCAGTATTTTAAAATTTGTTGAGATTTGTTACGTGGCCCATATACGGGCCACATGAACATGAAACTACTGTTATTCTGTAGAACATGTGTAAGTATAAAATAGGTCAAGATGGTTGATAGTGTTGTTCATACCTTTATAATCTTACTCATTTCATTTTTGTATGTATGTTTGAAGAATTGCTGAGAAAGGAAAGTTGAAATCTGTAGCTAAAACTATAGATTTGCCGAATTTCCGCTTTCACATTTGTCATTTTTTACCTCATGAAATTTGAAGCTCTGTTATGGGTATGTACACATTTAGGTGTACTACCTTTTCTAGGCCCATTTTGAATTGACCCATTTATCATTATGAAATATCTGTCTTTATCTCTGATGATATATCTTATTTGATATCTATTTTGCCTAATGTTAATATAGCCACTCCAGCTTTCTTTCTACTAGTTGCTCATGACTTCTATATATTCATCGTTTTACTTTAAATCTGTGACCTTATGTTAGAAGTGGTTTACTTCTAGACAGATGGTGAAATCTTGCTGCTTTATCCATAGTGACACCACTGTCCTGTACTTGGAGTGTTTAGGCCATTTCATTTTAATGTCAATATCAATGCTTTGAGTTTAGAACTACCATCTTTCTTTATATTTTCTTTTCTTTTCTTTTTTTAAACAATAAAAGGAATTTATTGTGCACATTACTAATTATTCCAGAGGTAGGTCTTACTTCAGGTATGGCTTGATCGAGCATCTCAAACCAAAATTCCAGTTTATTTATTTCTTTTTCAATCTGTTTATCATTTATCATTAACCTGTAGCTAAAATTGTCCTTTTGGTTGGAAGACTATTTATGAGACATACATGCTTTTTTGCTATGGCTCTCTCCCACTCTAACCTCGTTTTTTTTTTTTTTCCTTCCCCTTCCCCATGGTCTTCTGTTAAATTTCTCAGGATCCACATAAGAGTGAAAACATATGGTATCTGTCTATCTCTGTGTGACTTATTTCACTTAGCATTAACACTCTCCAGTTCCAACGTGGATGGAACTGGATTCGTCAGTTGATGGACATTTAGGCTCTTTCCATAATTTGGCTATTGTTGAGAGTGCTGCTATAAACACTGGGATACAAGTGCCCCTATGCATCACCACTCCTGTATCTCTTGGGTAAACTCCCAGAAGTGCTATTGCTGGGTCATAGGGTAGGTCTATTTTTAATTTTTTGAGGAACCTCCACACTGCTTTCCAGAGCGGCTGCACCGGTTTGCATTCCCACAAATAGTGCAGGAGGGTTCCTGTTTCTCCACATCCTCTCCAGCATCTATAATCTCCTGACTTGTTCATTTTAGCTACTCTGACCAGCGTGAGGTGGTATCTCACTGTGGTTTTGGTTTATATTTCCCTGGCGAGAAGTGATGTTGAGCAATTTTCATGTGCCTGTTGGCCATCCGGATGTCTTCTTTAGAGAAGTGTCTATTCATGTTTTCTGCCCATTTCTTCACTGGATTATATGTTTTTCAGGTGTGTAATTTGGTGAGCTCTTTATAGATTTTGGATACTAGCCCTTTGTCCAATATGTCATTTGCAAATATCTTTTCCCACTCCGTTGGTTGCCTTTTAGTTTTGTTGATTGTTTGCTTTGCTGTGCAGAAGCTTTTTATCTTCATGAGGTCCCAATACCTTGCTTTTTTTTTTTTTTTTTTTTTTTTTTGCTTTTAATTCCCTTGCCTTTGGAGATGTATTAAGTAAGAAATTGCTGTAGCAGAGGTCAGAGAGGTTTTTTCCTGCTTTCTCCTCTAGGGTTTTGATGGTTTCCTGTCTCACATTCAGGTCCATTATCCATTTTGAGTTTATTTTTGTGAATGGTGTAAGAAAGTGGTCTAGTTTCATTCTTCTGTATGTAGCTGTCCAGCTCTCCCAGCACCATTTGTTAAAGAGAATGTCTTTTTTTCCATTGGATATTCTATCCTGCTTTGTCAAATATTAGTTGGCCACACTTGTGTGGGTCCAATTCTGGAGTCTCTATTCTATTCCATTGGTCTATGTGTCTGTTTTTGTGCCAATACCATGCTGTCTTGATGATGACAGCTTTGTAGTAGAGGCTAAAGTCTGGGACTGTGATGCCTCCTGCTTTCGTCTTCTTCTTCAATATTACTTTGGCTATTTGGGGTCTTCTGTGGTTCCATACAAATTTTAGGATTGCTTGTTCTAGCTTCGAGAAGAATGCTGGTGCAGTTTTGATTGGGTTTGCATTGAATGTGTAGATTCCTTTGGTAATATTGACATTTTAACAATATTTATTCTTCCAATCCATGAGCACCGAATGTTTTTCCATTTCTTTGTATCTTCTTCAATTTCCTTCATAAGCTATCTATAGTTTTCAGCATAAAAATCTTTTATATCTTTGGTTAGGTTTATTCCTAGGTACTTTAGGATTCTTGGTGCAATTGTGAATGGGATCAGTTTCTTTATTTGTCTTTCTGTTGCTTCATTATGAGTGTATAAGAATGCAACTGATTTCTGTACATTGATTGTGTATCCTGTATCAGTTCTAGCAGACTTTTGGTGGAGTCTATCGGGTTTTCCATGTATAATATGTCATCTGCAAAAAGTGAAAGCTTGACTTCATCCTTGCCAATTCTGATGCCTTTGATTTCCTTTTGCTGTCTGATTGCTGATGCTAGAACTTCCAACACTATGTTAAACAACAGCGGTGAGAGTGGACATCCCTGTCGTGTCCCTGATCTCAGGGGGAAAGCTCTCAGTTTTTCCCCATTGAGGATGATATTAGCTGTGGGCTTTTCATAAATGGCTTTTATGATGTCTAAGTATGTTCCTTCTATCCCGACTTTCTCAAGGGTTTTTATTATGAAGCACACTGAATTTTGTGAAATGCTTTTTCTGCATCGATCGACAGGATCAAATGGTTTCCTTTTCTTTTATTAATATGATGTATCACATTGATTGATTTGCAAATGTTGAACCAGCCCTGAAGCCCAGGAATGAATCCCAGTTGATCATAGTGGATAATTCTTTTCATATGCTGTTGAATTCGATTTGCTAGTATCTTACTGAGAATTTTTGCAGCCATATTGGGATGCAATCCCATACAGGGATATTGGCCTGTAGTTCTCTTTTTTTGCTGAGTCCCTGTCTAGTTTGGGAATCAAAGTAATGCTGGCTTTCACAGAATGAGTCTGGAAGTTTTCCTTCCCTTTCTATTTTTTGGAATAGCTTGAGAAGGATAGGTATTATTTCTGCTTTAAATGTCTGGTGGAATTCCCCAGGGAAGGCATCTGGTACTGGACTCTTATTTGTCAGAAGATTTTTGATAACTGATTCAATTTCTTCACGGGTTATGGGTCTGCTCAAGTTTTCTATTTCTTCCTTTTTGAGTTTTCGAAGTGTGTGGGTGCTTAGGAATCTGTCCATTTCTTCCAGGTTGTCCAGTTTGTTGGCATATAATTTTCACAGTATTCCCTGATAATTGCTTGTATTTCTGAGGGATTGGTGTAATAATTCCATTTTCATTCATGATTTTATCTGCTTGGGTCCTCTCCCTTTTCTTTTTGAGAAGGCTGGTTACAGGTTTATCAATTTTGTTTATTGTTTTAAAAAACCAACTCTTGGTTTCATTGATATGCTCTACAGTTTTTTTTAAATTCTATATTGTTTATTTCTGCTCTGATCTTTATTATTTCTCTTCTTCTGGGTTTGGGATGTCTCTGCTGTTCTGCTTCTATTTCCTTTAGGTGTGATGTTAGATTTTGTGTTTGGGATTTTTCTTTTTTCTTGATATAGGCCTGGATTGCAATGTATTTTCCTCTCAGGACTGCCTTTGCTGCATCCCAAAGCATTTGGGTTGTTGTATTTTCATTTTCATTTCTTTTCATGTATTTCTTAATTTCTTGTCTTATTGCCTGGTTGACCCATTCATCCTTTAGTAGGGTGTTCTTTAACCTCCATGGTTTTGGATGTTTTCCAGTCTTTTTCCTGTGGTTGATTTCAAGCTTCATAGCATTGAAAGTATGCACGGTATGCATAGGTATACCTATGCATGGTATGCATGAAAGTATGCATAGGTCTGAAAGTATGCATGGTATAATTTCAATTCTTGTATACTTATGAAGGGCTGTTTTGTGACACAGTATGTGATCCATCTTCGAGAATGTTCCATGTGCACTCGAGAAGAAAGTATATTCTGTTCCTTTGGGATGCAGAGTTCTAAATATATCTGTCAAGTCCATCTGATCCAATGTGTCATTCAGGGCCCTTGTTTCTTTATTGACCGTGTGTCTAGATGATCTATCCATTTCTGTAAGTGGAGTGTTAAAGTCCCCTGCAATTACCACATTCTTATCAATAAGGTTGCTTATGTTTTTGAGTAATTGTTTTATATATTTAGGGGCTCCGTGTTCAGTGCATAGATATTTATAATTGTTAGCTCTTCCTGATGGATAGACCCTGTAATTATTATATAATGCCCTTCTTCATCTCTTGTTACAGCCTTTAATTTAAAGTCTAGTTTGTCTGATATAAGTGTGGCTACTCCAGCTTTCTTTTGACTTCCAGTAGCATGATAGATAGTTCTCCATCCCCTCACTTTCAATCATGAAGGTGTCCTCAGGTCTAAAATGAGTTTCTTGTAGAGAGCAAATAGATGGCTCTTGTTTTTTTATCCATTCTGATACCCTATATCTTTTGGTTGGGGCATTTAGTCCATTTACATTCAGTGTTATTATAGGAAGATATGGGTTTAGAGTCATTGTGATGTCTGTAGGTTTCATGCTTGTAGTGATGTCTCTGGTACTTTGTGGTCCTTGCAACATTTCACTCACAGAATCCCCCTTAGGACCTCTTGTAGGGCTGGTTTAGTGGTGATGAATTCCTTCAGTTTTTGTTTTTTTGGGGAAGAGCTATATCTCTCCTTCTATTCTGAATGACAGACTTGCTGGATAAAGGATTCTCGGCTGCATATTTTTCTGTTCATCACATTGAAGATTTCCTGCCATTCCTTTCTGGCCGCCAAGTTTCAGTAGATAGGTCTGCCACTACTCCTATGGGTCTCCCTTTGTAAATTAGTGCCTGTTTATCCCTAGCTGCTTTCAGAATTTTCTCTTTATCTTGTATTTTGCCAGTTTCACTATGATATGTCGTGCAGAAGATAGATTCAAGTTATGTCTGAGGGGAGTTCTCTATGCCTCTTGTATTTCAATGCCTTTTTCCTTCCCTAGATCAGGGACGTTCTCAGCTATGATTTGTTAAAGTACACCTTCAGCTCCTTTCTCTCGCTCTTCTTCCTCTGGAATTCCTATGATACGGATATTGTTCCATTTGATTGCATCACTTAGTTCTCTAATCTCTCCTCATACTCTGGCATTTTTTTATCTCTCTTTTTCTCAGCTTCCTCTTTTCCATAGTTTTATCTTCTAATTCACCTATTCTCTCCTCTGCCTCTTCAATCCATGCTATGGCTGCCTCCATTTTATTTTGAACCTCATTTATAGCATTTTTTAGCTCCTCATGACTATTTCTTAGTCCGTTGATCTCTGTAGCAATAGATTCTCTGCTGTCCTCTAGCTTTTATCAAACCCAGCGATTAATTTTATCACTATAATTATAAATTCTTGTTCTATTGCTTAAATCGTTTTTGATCAATTCGTTAGCTGTTGCTACTTCCTGGAGTTTCTTTTGAGAATTCTTCCCTTTGGTCATTTTGGGTAGTCCCTGCAGTGGCTCCAAACTGCAGAGTACTTCCCCTGTGCTGTCCAGAGTAACTTGTTTTGCTGGGTGAGGCCGCAGTCAGACTGGTATATACCTTATCTTCCCTCTCCCAGGGGCAGGACTCACTGTGGGTCACCGCCATGTGGGCTACTTGCACACTACCAGCCTTGTGGTGCTGCCTCAATGGGATCTGGTGTATTAGCTGGGGTGGATTCGTAAGGTGCACAAAGTGGGAGGGGCAGGCTTAGCTTGCTTTGCTGACAGTGGTCCCCTGCGGAAGGGGCCCTGCATCACCGGGAGGGAGGCAAACCATCAGAGGGATGGATCCACAGAAGCAAGCATTGGGCATTTGTGTGGTGCAAGCAAGTTCGTTAATGGGAACTGGTTCCCTTTTGAATTTTGGCTAGGGGATGGGAGAGGGATATAGCACTTGCCAGAGCCTTTGTTCCCCTGCCGGGCTGAGCTCTGTCTTCCGGGACTCAACAATTCTTCCTCCCGGTGTCCACTCAACCTCCTTGCTCTCGGAGAGCAGAGCTGTTGACTTTTAACACTCCAGATGTAAAGTCCCACTGGCTGTCAGAACTCACCCAGTCTGGCCCCTCTGCTTTCTGCAAGCCAGACTTCGGGCGCTCTGCCTTGCCTGGAGGGCTACCTCTCCATCATCCTGGCTCCCTCCCACCAGTCTGTGTAGCATGCACCACCTCTCCACCATTCCTACACTCTTCCATGTGCCTCTTGTCTATCCTTGGCTCCAGAGAGTCCATTCTGCTAGTCTTCTGGTGGTTTTCTGGGTTATTTAGGCATATGTGGATGGAATCTAAGCAATCAGCAGGACAAGGTGAGCCCAGCATCCCCCTATGCCACCATCTCCCAGGTACTGACTACATTTTGTATTTTTCCCAATTTTTCCTCTTTTTCCTGCTTTTTTAAAAATTTAAATATTTTATAGAATTCAGTTTTATCTCTATTAATGGCTTATTCATTTTTAGTGCTTCTTTGGGTTTTACAATATGATTTTTTAATTTACCTATCACATTCTACCATCAAATTATATTATACCATATATGTATAAGAATCTCACAACAGTACATATCTATTTTCCCCCATCTATTGTTGTTATCTATTTTGCTTCTCTATGTTATAAATCTCAGCAAGTTATTATTTTTGCTTTATCTTTTAAAAATAATTTTAAGTGCTAAATGTAAATTTCTTACATTTACTCACATTTCTACTGTTTCTGGCATTTTTCATTCCTTTGTATAGATCTGGATTTCTATTTGGTGCCATCTTCCTTTACATTTCCTTTAACATTTCAAGTACTGTAAGTCCTCTGACAATGAACTTACTGGTACTGCTTTTGCTTTTCGGTTTCAGAAAGTTTTTATTTTTCATTTTAGAAGGATATTTTTGCATAGAATTCCATGTGTATAGATTCTTTTGAACATTTAAAAGAATCTTTTTTTTTATTTTAGCTTCCATAGTTATAGCAAGCATTCTGTGGATCCTTATCTTTGTTCCTTTGAATGCTCTCTTTGTTCCTTTTTAAGTCTTCTTTTCCTTTAGTTGCTTTAAAATTTTTCATTTCGGTGCCTATTTTCAGCAGTTTGTGATTTGCTTTCAAATGGTTTTCTTTGTGTTTATGTTGCTTGGGACTTATTGAGATTCTTAGATCTATATGTTTATACTTTCATCAAATGTGGCAGATTTGGGGCCATTATTTTTTTATAATATTCTTTAGCTCACTTCCCCCCTCCTATAACTTAAACTACAATTATGATAGACTTCGCACATTATTCCATAAGGCACTGATGTTTACTTTATGTTTACTTTATGTTTGTATTTTTAGTCTTTTTCTCTTTTAGGTACAGTATCTTTGATTTTTTTTTATCAATTTCATTATGAATGAAAGTAAACAATATATTTTAAATGGTTACAGACTGTTTATTACAGACTCTCTGTTCATAGCTTTTATTTATTATCTATTTAGATTGCTCATCTTTCCTTGTACATTTAAGAAATTAGTCCTTTGTCCTGTATATTGAAGATATTTTACATTCATTCTTTATCCATTTATTTTACTTGTAGAGTATGTATGTATATTTCCCTACAGAAGCCTACAAATTTTTAACATATGTATTCAAATTCATTATTTTCCTTTATGAATTTTTTGTTTCCCATTCTACATAGAAGGCCCTACCTCATTTCAAGAAATAAAATAGTCTCATTTACTTTCTCATATTTGGGGGTTTTTAAATTTTGAAGCTCAAAATTTTGATTTATCTAGATTTAGATTTGAGCACTGGAGTAGCAAGGCCTTTTCCTATATACATAGCTAGTTTCTCTCATACCACCTCCTGGATAATCCATCTCTCTTTTTTTTTAAGTTTATTAATTTTGGGAAAGACAGAGACAGTGCGAGTAGGGGAGGGGCACAGAAGGAGACAGAGAATCCCAAGCAGCCCCTGTGCAGAGCCCAATGTGGGGTTCACAGCCACAAAACTGTAAGATTATGACCTGAGCTGAAACCAAGAGTCAGATGTTTAACTGACTGACCCACCAGGCACCACCATAATCCATCTTTTTACCCACTGATGGTACTCATCACCCAAATCAGGATTAGGTTTACCTGTGACTTAGATACTAAACATAAAAGTGTCATACACAAGAAAAAAGTATATTTTTCTGTTGCAGTGGAGGCCAGTAGTCTGGGGTTTCTATAGTGGCTCTAATCCATTAAATCCCCCAGAGACACACACTGTCTCACTGATGTACTATCTCTAAAATGTGGGGCTTTTGGGTCCAAATCAAATGTGAGTCAAAATGTGGTGCTATCTGATTCACATAGGTTTCATTTGTATGCTAAGCAACAGGATGAAGAATAGGATGAAGAAGAAAACAAGAAAAGGGTGAAACACAAATTGACTTTTAAGGCAGTTTCCCAAAGTTGTTACATAACACTTCAGCTTAAATTTCATTGGCTAAAACTTAATCTCTTGGCTAGACGTATTTGTAAAAGATGCTGCAAAAGGTATTGTTCATTTTGAGCATGCATGTGCCCACCTAAAAACGGCTGAGCTCTGGGAAAAGTCAACAAAAGACTATTAGGGGTAAAGTGGTGGTCTCTGCCAGACTCCTCAATATGATACCATCAATCCCAGTGGATTCTTCATATCTAGATTCTCGCATTTTCCTCGTTCTCACTGTGAGTTTTTCCTGTGCCAGTGCTATTCTGTTCTAATTAACATAGACTTAGTCTCTATATCACGTAAGATTAGACCATTACCCTTCCCCCCCCCCCCAGAGTTTTCAGATTTTTGGTATGTATTGAACAATCCATAGTAAAGTAAAATTTTTATATACAGAATTTTTACTTAAGAGAGATATTCAGTGCTTTGGAGAAATGCCTTAATAAATTTCCTAAGAGATACTTGAGCCACTGCAAGGCACCAAGACATCAGAAAAGAAGGTTCCTACTGTATAGCACAGAAGAAGATTGTGGACTTGGAGGGAAAATTCAATCTGCGAGGGACTGAATAGAAAGCATTTCTATTGGTGGGATATAAAATCCTTCTCTGCATGCTCTTCTTCTGATTTTAGTTTAAGTCTGCCAAATATACAAATTCTTAAAGAGACCGTTTCAGCTGTAGAAACTAAAGAGGAGCTGAGTATCAAAGTGAGATCAGTAAGCTGCGGGAAAAAAAAATTACTCAAAGAGCCCCAAAGCAAAAAGGTCATGGGATATAGATCCCAGAGATTTACAGAACTCTTTTTTTTTTTCAACGTTTATTTATTTTTGGGGGGACAGAGAGAGACAGAGCATGAACGGGGGAGGGGCAGAGAGAGAGGGAGACACAGAATCGGAAACAGGCTCCAGGCTCTGAGCCATCAGCCCAGAGCCCGACGCGGGGCTTGAACTCACGGACCGCGAGATCGTGACCTGGCTGAAGTCGGATGCTTAACCGACTGCGCCACCCAGGCGCCCCAGAGATTTACAGAACTCTTATGAAGGGTTTAAGACTTTCTTAGATTATGAAATTACAGAGGTGAAGGCAGTCCTAAGAATGTCTCACAGGTTGAGGAAATTCCAAGTGACACCTGGGTTTCGAATCATTTTGTTAAATCCCCCACCCCATGTACAAAATATAAAATATCTCAAGTCATTTAGTAGTGTTTTATTCAGCATGTATTAAATTTATAGATTAATTTAATGTGAATTGACATCCTCACAATATCAAGACTTTTCTTTCCTAAACAAGACATGTATTTTTACTAATTGAAGAAGAAAATTAAAGCATTTTAATTTTCTTCTTATAGAATAAATTTATTGCTTGTTATTTTCTTATAGTTGCAGTTGTGAAAGGCATATTTACATTATTTTTTATAATTGTTTAAATATAGTCGAACTATTAATTTTCAGATCAAGTTTGTAAATAACAACTTTTCTTAAATTATATAGTATTAGTGAAACTCTGCCACAGCACAACAAATGGGTTGAATAATTTCAACCACATACAATTTGAGATCATATTATTGTGGGGTTAATGAGGCAGGTCTATATAGGTAGCCAGGTGGGAGGTCTAATGTCCACTTGTAAAATCCAAATCTATCCCAAGTCCTGATGGCAGTTGCCACTCTCACTTAAAAATCACTGAGGAAGGGGCACCTGGGTGGCTCAGTCGGTTGAGCACTCGACTTCAGCTTAAGTCATGATCTCACGGTTCATGGGCTTAAGACCTGCATCAGGCTCTGTCCTGACAGCTTAGAGCCTGGAGCCTGCTTCGGATTCTGTGTCTCCCTCTCTCTCTCTGCCACTCCTTAACTCGGGCTCTGTGTCTCTCTCTCAAAAGTAAATAGACATTTAAAAAAATTAACACATAGTGTTGTGTTATATCAGTTTCAGGTGTACAATATAATGAGTTGATACTACTATACATTACTCTATATATTACTCAGTGCTCATCACAATAAGTGTACTCCAATCTCCTTCACATATTTCTTTTTTTAATATAATTTATTGTCAAGTTAGCTAATGTACAGAGTATACAGTGTGCTCTTGGCTTCGGGAGTAGATTCTCATTATTCATCACTTTACAAACAACACCCGGTGCTCATCCCAAGTGCCCTCCTCAATGCCCATCACTCATTTCCCCCTCCTCCCTGCCCCTTCTCCATCAACCCTTAGTTTGTTCTCTGTATTTAAGAGTTCTTATGGTTTGACTCCCACTCAGTTTTTTTCCTTCCCTCCCCCATGGCCTTCTGTTAAGTTTCTCAAATTTCACATATGAGTGAGAACATATGCTATCTGTCTTTCTCTGACTGACTTATTTCGCTTAGTAGAATACCTTCCAGTTCCATCCACATTGTTGCAAATGGCAAGATTTCATTCTTTTTCATTTCCAAGTAGTATTCCATTATATAGATAGATAGGTAGATAGATAGATAGATAGATAGATAGATAGACAGATAGATGTAGAAGATGTGTTGTACATCTTCTTTATCCATTCATCAGTTTATGGATATTTGGGCTCTTTCCATACCTTGGCTATTGTTGATAGTGCTGCTAATAACATCGGGGTGCATGTCCCCCTATGAACCATCACTCCTCTATCCTTTGGATAAATTCCTAATAGTGTTATTACTGGGTTGTAGGGTAGTTCTATTTTTAATTTTTTCAGGAACCTCCACACTGTTTTACAGAGTTCCTCCACCAGTTTGCATTCCTACCAACAGTGCAAGAGGGTTCCCCTTTCTCCACATCCTCACCAACAATCTGTTTCCTGAGTTTTTAATTTCAGCTACTCTGACTGATTTAAGTTGGTGTCTCAGTGTGGTTTTGATTTGTATTTCCCTGATGATGAGTGATGTTGAGCATCTTTTCATGTGTCTTTTAGTCATCTGGATGTCTTCTTTGAAAAAGTATCTATTCACATCTTCTGCCCATTTCTTCACTGGATTATTTGTTTTTTTCAAGTGTTGAGTTTGGTTAAGTTCTTTATAGACTTTGGATACTAACCCTTTATCTGATGTATCATTTGCAAATATTTTCTCCAATTCCACTGGCTGCCTTTTAGTTTTGTTGATTGTTTCCTTTGCTGTGCATAAGCCTTTTATCTTGATGAGGTCCCAAAAGTTCATTTTTGCTTTTATTTCACTTGACTTTGGAGAGGTGTTGAGTATAAAGTTGCTGTGGCTGAAGTCAAAGAGGTTGTTGCCTGTTTTATCCTCTAGGATTTTGACAGTTTCCTGTCTCACATTTAGGTTTTTCATTCATTTTAATTTATTTTTTGTGTATGTTGTAAGAAAGTGGTCCAGTTTCATTCTTCTGTATGTTGCTGTCTAGTTCTCCCAGCACCATATGCTAAAGAGGCTGTCTCTTTTCCTTTGGATACTCTTTCCTGCTTTGTCAAAGATTCATTGGCCATACATTTGTGGGTCCAATTCTGCATTCTCTATTGTGTTCCATTGGTCTATGTGTCTGTTTTTGTGCCAGTACCATATTGTCTTGATAATTACAGCTTTGTAGTCCAGGCTAAAGTCTGGGATTGTGATGCCTCCAGCTTTGGTTTTCTTTTTCAACATTACTTTGGCTATCTGGACTCTTTTGTGGTTCCGTACAAATTTTAGGATTGTTTGTTCCAGCCCTGAGAAGAATGCTATTTTGATTGGTATTGTATTGAATGTGTAGATTGCTTTGGGTTGTATTGACATTTTGACAATATTTGTTCTTCCTATCCATAAGCATGGAATGTTTTTCCATTTCTTTGTGTCTTCTTCAATTTATTTCATAAATTTTCTATAATTCTCAGCACATAGATCTTTTACCTCTTAGGTTTATTCCTAGGTATTTTATGGTTCTTTGTGCAGCTGTAAATGGGATCAATTTCTTGATATCTCTTTCTATTGCTTCATTATTGGTATATAGAAATGTAGCCAATTTCTGTACATTGATTTTATATCCTGTGGCTTTGCTGAATTCATGGATCAGTACTAGCAGGTTTTTGGTGTAGTCTTTCAGGTTTTCCATGTAGAATATCATGTTATCTGCAAAAAGTGAGTTTAACTTCTTCTTTGCCAACCTGGATGCCTTTTATTTCATTTTGTTGTCTGATTGCTGAGGCTAAAACTTCCCACACTATGTTAAACAACAGTGGTGCCAGTCACTGATCTACATGCCTAACCTATATTAACACGTTTCTTTCTTCACATCATCCTTGGGAAATAGATATGATTTTACACATAAAGAATCTAAGATTACATAAATATGCATTCACATAAATGTGAATTCAAATGTAGGTATTTTGACTCTATGTCAAGCATTTTTTACCTTAAGAAGTACAATCAACAGAAATTGAGAACTGGATATAAATACAATGGAGATTCTTACCAGCATTTAGTAAGTATTGAGTAAAATGTAATGAATGAATTAAAAAGAAATTACTAGGTACTCCACCAATGTCACTCCTTCAATTGATTTTATGTGTTCTACACAAGGAATTTTCTACAGGACATGTCAAGTCCTGTAGAAATTTTGGGTTGTACTATTTCCTTAAAATTTGTGAACAGAACACAGAGCTAGAATGCCACATGCTGAACTAGAATATGAGTTTGGATACCCTGGAGCAGGGCCCTCCCATGCCTCAGGACATAAGTCAGACTTGCAATCCAGAACATACATATACTCACGAAAATTCTCTTTTGAAAGGTATGAAAAAAGTCACCCCCTTCCGTTGCTCTCTACTACTCCTTGTTAGCTCGAGCCCCACGTGAGATCATGACCTGAGCCGAAGTCGGACGCTCAACATGTGGGTTCTCTAATTATTAAATAGGCCTAAGAGTTGAGCTGATTATCCAAGGAAGTGTGGGCTCTTCACAAACAGGACTGAAGCTGGCTGACACCATCACCTACTGGTCCTTTAGCACAAAGGATAGTATTCATTTCTAGCCTCTAGGAGCACATTCACAAGGTGGCCCCATAATTAACTAAATAGGCCCCTTCATTTAGGAGTGCCCCAGTTCTGAAGTCTCATTCCTGTCAGAAAATCATCTCTTCTAGCCTATTTACTGGGGAGAGAAGGACTATTTATGAAAGCAGGCTTATCTTTCACTTGAATCAACACATTACCATGCATTTCAAATTAACTGACCACATTCTACCCTCTTAGTGTCCACTGGCTCTGAAAACATAGCCATACCCATAGTTTCATTTGCATTCTGTCAGGCACTACATTACCTGCTACACGCTGGGGAGTCCACCTACTGAGGGGAAATTCCTGCTAGCTCCCATATTCTTTCAGCAAACAATATACTAAGTCAGCTTAAAGGCTTTATAAGCACATGTCTTAAGAAGAAAGCCTAAAGATATATGATGAGAATTTTTAAAAAAAATTTTTTTTCAACGTTTTTTATTTATTTTTGGGACAGAGAGAGACAGAGAATGAACGGGGGAGGGACAGAGAGAGGGAGACACAGAATCGGAAACAGGCTCCAGGCTCCGAGCCATCAGCCCAGAGCCTGACGCGGGGCTCGAACTCACAGACTGTGAGATCGTGACCTGGCTGAAGTCGGACGCTTAACCGACTGCGCCACCCAGGCGCCCCGATGAGAATTTAATAATAGAAGAGTTCTTCCTTTCCTCATGTGTATTGTGTTATATGACTATGGGGGGAAGTGAGTTAATATTCTTCCATATCTTAATGCCTGTGGATTTAAGTCAGTCTAATTAATTAAATATTTGTTGACTGTCTACTAATTAGTTATCAAGAATTACGCTATGCAGTAGTAATATCAAGAAAAGTAACCTATGGTTTCTTCCCTTAAGATGCTCACCAATTACAGTCCAGCAATTCCACTTCTGGATATATCTGAAGGAAATGAAATCACAGTCTTGAAAAGATATTGCAGCATTATTAAAATAGCCAAGACATGAAAACAGCCTGAGTGTCCATCAGCGGATGAATGGATACAAAAAATGTGCTATATATATGTGTATATATACACATACACACATACATACAGTGGAATATTATCTCTTAAAAAAAGGAAATCTTGCTGTCCGTAAAGACATGGATGGAGCTTGAGGGCATTATGCTAGGTCAAACAGACAGAGAAAAATAAATGCTGCATGATCTCATGGGAATCTAAACAGAAACTCACAATAACAGAGAACAGATTGGTGGTTGCCAGAGGTAGAGGGTGAAAGTGAGGGAAATGGGTGAAGGTGATCAAAAGGTACAAACTTACAGTTATAAGGTAAATAAGTTCTAGTGATATAATGTGCAACATGATTAATACAGTTAATGATACTGTATTGTATATTTGGAAGTTGCTAAGAGAGTAGATAGAAGCAGGGACATTTAATTCACTGTAACAGGAGTTAAAGCAGAGAATATTGGCACAGATTTTAATAAGCTGGCATGTTTGCTGTTGGGAGTGTATAGAGAGTCACATTTGAATTTTTATATTTTTCCCATTAAGTTAGATATACAGTCATCAATTAAGAGTGAAAAGGGAGAGTATTGTTGAAGTCTAAAATACTGTTTGAATATTAAATTTAATATGAAATATAAGAGTTTATGAAGCCCTTTGATGAGTTTTTGTTTCTTGGTGTCCTGGAAATACCACTTCTTTCTTTTTTAAAAAAATTTTTTTAATGTTTTATTTATTTTTGAGACAGAGAGAGACAGAGCATGAGCAGGGGAGGGGCAGAGAGAGAGGGAGACACAGAATCTGAAGCAGGCGCCAAGTTCTGAGCTGTGTGCACACAGCCTGATGTGGTGCTCGAACTCACGAACCGTGAGATCATGACCTGAGCTGAGGTCGGACGCTCAACCAACTGAGCCACACAGGCGCCCCCCCTTCTTCTTATTAAAGATCTAAGTATGGTCTAGCCCAGAGACTACTCATAGCTAGCAATGGAAGATTATAAAACATCATTTATTATCATCAACTTGAATCTATTTATATGTATATTTATGTAAATACATTATAAAATCATAAATATTGAGATTTCACAGATTGTAAAGTCATAAATATTGAATGTGTAAGAAGCATTAGAGATTATTCACTTGCTGCCCTTGTAACAGATAAAATCGATAGTTGGAAAATTCTAGCAATTTGCATATGAAACCTAGCTACATAGTCATATAAAGAACAGATTCCATATATTTTAATTATATATTAAAGTATTATAATTAAATCATTTCAATTATATTCTATACTTCTCATATTTCAGTAGCTTGTTATGTAATTGTTTAGTTGGCATTGAGCTATATATGATTTCTAGAGAAGAAATGGTTACTAATACAGTGTCCACTTTTCATCTGTTATAAATCTAAGGCATTCCTTTATGAGGTATTCTCTTAGCTCTTCAAGAACTGACTCTTTCTCATTATTTAGGTATCATTTTACACATGTCTGTCTCAGCAAGGTTTTTCCCAATTAACTCCATGTATACATCTCTGCCACTACACCATCATACCACCTCATTTTATTTCCTTCATAACAATATTCCTAATAGAAGTTATGACATTTGTTTCCTTTTATTTTTATTTTGTCCGCCTGAACGCACAAATATAAGCTCCATGAGTGCTAGGAGACTTGTCTATATTAATTATAAACTCTGTACCTTAGGGATGCCTGGGTGGCTCAGTTGGTTAAGCGTCTGACTTTGGCTCAGGTCATGATCTCATGATTTTTAAGTTCACGCCCTGCATCAGGCTCTGTGCTGACAGCTCAGAGCCTGGAGTCTGCATCAGATTCTGTGTGTCTCTCTCTGTGTCCCTACCCTACTCACACTCTGTGTCTCTCTCTCCAAAATAAACATTAAAAATTGAAAAAAAAAAACCTCTGTGCCTTATATTTAGCACAACTGGTGCTTAATCATTTAAAAAAATGAGCAAATACATGAATAAATAAGAGTTTTAAAATACTTGGAGATTTTATATATATCCATTTAACTTACTTATGTTCTAGCAAAATTTAAAATCCCTAAATAGATATCTTAGTCCTGATTTTGAAAGTAAACAGTATTACAGGTCTTCCTTAACTTACTCTAGAGTTATGTCCAGATAAATCCATTGTAAGTTGAAAATCTCATAAATCAAAAATGCATTTAATACACCTAACCTATGGAATGTCATAGCTTACTGTAGTCTACCTTAAATTTTCTCAGAACACTTACATTAGCCTACAGTTGGGCAAAATCATCTAACACAAAGCCTATTTTGTAATAAAGTATTGAATATCTCATGTAACTTATTGAATACTGTAGTGAAAGTAAAAAAAAAAAATGGAATGGCTGTATGGCTATAGAATAGTTGTACCAGTTGTTTACCAGGATCACAAGGTTGACTGAGAGCTGGAGCTGCCGCTGCCTAGCATCAGGAGAGAGTTATCTATCGCATATCACTAGCCTAGGAAAAGATCAAAATTAAAAATTCCAAGTATGGTTTCTATTGAATATATATTGCCTTTGCACCATTATAAAGTTGAAAATGTAAGCTGGGGACTGTGTTTTATTTTTATTATAAACTTTTTATTTAGAAACAAATTCAGACTTACAGAAAAATTACAAAAATAGTACAAAAAATTCCTGTATATCCTTCACCCAGATTCCCCAAATGTGAGAATCTTATCACATTTGCTTTATCATTTCCTCTCCTCTATCCCTCCCTCTATATTATCTCTTTATCCCTAAATATATCAATATGTATATCCCAAAACTAAAGACATTCCATAAGAGAAGACGTTTCCAAATGACATTTCGGATAAAGGGTTTAGTATCCAAAATCTATAAAGAACTTACCAAACTCAACACCCAAAAAACAAACAATCCAGGGAAGAAATGGGCAAAATACATGAATAGACAATTTTCCAAAGAAGACATCCTGATGGCTAACAGACACATGAAAGAATACTCAACATCATTCTTCATCAGAGAAATACAAATCAAAACCACAATGAGGTACAACCTCACTCCTGTCAGAATGGCTAAAATTAACAACTCAGGAAACAATAGATGTTGATGAGGATGTGGAGAAAGGGGAACACTTTTGCACTATTGGTGGGAATGCAAACTAGTGCAGCCACTCTGGAAAACAGTCTGGAGGTTCCTCAAAAAGTTAAAAATAGAACTACCCTATGATCCAGCAATTGCACTACTATTTATCCAAAGCATATAAAAATGCTGATTCAAAGGGGCACATGCACCACAATGTTTGTAGCAGTGGTATCAACAATAGCTAAATTGTCTATCAGCTGATGGATGGATAAAGAAGATGTGGTGTGTGTGTGTGTGTGTATACATGTATATATGTACACACATATATGATTTCACTCATATGTGGAATTTAAGAAACAAACCAGATGAACATAGAGAAGGAAAAATTAGATAAAAACAGAGAGGGAGGCCAAATGTAAGAGACTCTCAAACACAGAAAACAAACTGAGGGCTGCTAGAGGGGTGTTGAGTGGGGGGATGGGCTAAATGTGTAATGGGCATTAAGGAGGGCTCCTGTTGGGAAGAGCACTGGGTATTATATGGAAATGATGAATCACTGGGTTTTACTCCTGAAACCAATACTACACTGTATGTTAACTAACTTGAATTAAAAAAAAACACATTCCAGAAATAACTTCAGTGCAGTGATCAAAATGAAGACACTAACATTGATAATATAATATTATCTAATCATTAGACCTTATTCAAATATTACCAATTGTCTCACTAATGTTCTTTACAGAAAAATGTTTTGTTGTTGTTGTTGCTGTTTTTTTGCTTTTTTTTCCTGGTTCAGGTTCCAATTCAAGATAATACCTTGGATTTAGGAGTCATGTCTCTATTCCAGAACAGTTTTTCAGTCTTTAATAACTTTGAAATTTTGTAGAATATCTCTCAATTTACATTTGCTTGATGTTTTCTCAAGACTAAATTCACTTTTCCACTTTTGGCAGGAATAACATAAAATATGATATGTGTCCCAGTATTGGCAATGTTGACTTGGTTATGGTGATGTATGTCAGGTCTGTCCACCATAAAGTTACTATTTTTCTTTTTGTAAGGAAAATAATTAGTAAGTATTTTATGAAGAGATATTTTGAGATTATGTAAAAATCTCATTTCTCATCAGGACACTTTTGCCCAATAATTTTATTGATGATTCTTTTTTTTTATTTATATCCAAATTAGTTAGCATATAGTGAAACAATGATTTCAGGAGTAGATTCTTTAATGCCCCTTACCCCTTTAGCCCATCCCCCCTCCCACAACCCCTCCAGTAACCCTCAGGTTGTTTTCCATATTTGAGTCTCTTCTGTTTTGTCCCCCCTCCCTGTTTTTATATTATTTTTGTTTCCCTTCCCTTATGTTCATCTGTTTTGTCTCTTAAAGTCCTCATATGAGTGCAATCATATGATTTTTGTCTTTCTCTGACTGACTAATTTCACTTAGCATAATACCCTCCAGTTCCATCCATGTAGTTGCAAATGGCAAGATTTCATTCTTTTTGATTAATACTCCATTGTATATACGTATACCACATCTTTATCCATTCATCCATCGATGGACATTTGGGCTCTTTCCATACTTTGGCTATTGTTGATAGTGCTGCTATAAACATGGGGGTTCATGTGTCCCTTCGAAATAGCACACCTGTATCCCGTGGATAAATGACTAGTAGTGCAATTGCTGGGTTGTAGGATAGTTCTATTTTTAGTTTTTTGAGGAACCTCCATACTGTTCTCCAGAGTGGCTGCACCAGCTTGCATTCCCACCAGCAGTGCAAAAGAGATCCTCTTTCTCTGCATCCTCGCCAACATCTGTTGTTGCCCGGGTTGTTAATGTTAGCCATTCTGACAGGTGTGAGGTGGTATCTCATTGTGGTTTTGATTTGTATTTCCCTGATGATGAGTGAAGTTGAGCATTTTTTTTTATGTGTCTGTTGGTCATCTGGGTGTCTTCTTTGGAGAAGTGTCTATTCAAGACTCTTGCCCATTTCTTCCCTGGATTATTTGTTTTTTGGGTGTTGAGTTTGATAAGTTCTTTATAGATTTTGGATACTAACCCTTTATCTGATATGTCGTTTGCAAATATCTTCTTCCATTCTGTAGGTTGCCTTTAGTTTTGTTGATTGTTTCCTTCGCTGTACAGATTTTATTTTGATGAGGTCCCAGTAGTTCATTTTTGCTTTTGTTTCCCTTGCCGCCGGAGATGTATTGAGTACGTTTCTGTGGCCAAGATCAAAGAAGTTTTTGCCTGCTTTCTCCTTGAGGATTTTGATAGCTTCCTGTCTTACATTTAGGTCTTACATCCATTTTGAGTTTATTTTTGTGTCTGGTGTAAGAAAGTGGTCCAGGTTCAGTCTTCTGCATGTCGCTGTCCGATTTTCCCAGCACCACTTGCTGAAGAGATTGTCTTTATTCCATTGGATATTCTTACCTGCTTTGTCAAAGATTAGTTGGCCATACGTTTGTGGGTCCATTTCTGGGTTGCTTATTCTGTTCCATTGATCTCAGTGTCTGTTCTTGCGCCAGTACCATACTGTTTTGATGATTACAGCTTTGTAGTATAGCTTGAAGTCTGGGATTGTGATGCCTTCTCTGCTTTGGTTTTCTTTTTCAAGATTGCTTTGGCTATTCGGGGTCTTCTCTGGTTCCATACAAATTTTAGGATTATTTGTTCTAGCTCTGTGAAGAATGCTGGTGTTACTTTGATAGCGATTGCACTGAATATATAGATTGCTTTGGGTAGTATTGACATTTTAACAATATTTGTTCTTCCTATCCAGGAGATTGGGATATTTTTCCATTTTTTTTGTGTGTGTGTCTTCTTCAATTTCTTTCATAAGCTTTCTATAGTTTTCAGTATGTACATTTTTCACTTCTTTGAGTAGATTTATTCCTAGCTAATTTATGCATTTGGTGCAACTGCAAATGGAATCGATTCCTTGATTTCTCTTTCTGTTGCTTCATTGTTGGTGTATAGGAATGCAACCGATTTCTGTGCGTTGATTTTAT
Source organism: Felis catus (assembly GCF_018350175.1). Classification (NCBI taxonomy): domain Eukaryota; kingdom Metazoa; phylum Chordata; class Mammalia; order Carnivora; family Felidae; genus Felis; species Felis catus. The sequence goes on along the minus strand of NC_058368.1, from coordinate 212,550,722 downwards.
ATCCTGCAACTTTCCTGAATTCATGAATCAATTCTAGCAGTTTTTTGGTGGAATCTTTTGGGTTTTCCATATATAGTATCATGTCATCTGCGAAGAGTGAAAGTTTGACCTCCTCCTGGCTGATTTAGATGCCTTTTATTTCTTTGTGTTGTCTGATTGCAGAGGCTAAGACTTCCAATACCATGTTGAATAACAGTGGCAACACTGGGCATCCCTGTCTTGTTCCTGACCTTAGGGGGAAAGCTCTCAGTTTTTCCCCATTGAGGATGATATTAGCGTTGGGTCGTTCATATATGGCTTTTATGATCTCGAGGTATGCTCCTCCTATCCCTACTTTCTTGAGGGCTTTTATCAAGAAAGGATGTTGTATTTTGTCAAATGCTTTCTCTGCATCTATTGAGAGGATCATATGGTTCTTGTCCTTTCTTTTATTGATGTGATGAATCATGTTAAGTGTTTTGCAGATATTGAACCAGCCACGCATCCCATGTATAAATCCCACTTGGTCATGGTGGATAATTTTTTTAGTGTATTATTGGATCCGGTTGGCTAACATCTTGTTGAGTATTTTTGCATACATGTTCATCAGGGAAAGTGGTCTATAGTTCTCCTTTTTAGTGGGGTCTCTGTCTGGTTTTGAAATCAAGGTAATGCTGGCTTCATACAAAGAGTTTGGAAGTTTTCCTTCCATTTCTATTTTTTGGAACAGCTTCAAGAGAATAGGTGTTAACTCTTCCTTAAATGTTTGGTAGAATTCCCCTGGAAAGCCATCTGGCCCTGGACTCTTATTTTTTGGCAGATTTTTGATTATTGGTTTGATGTCCTTACTGGTTATGGGTCTGTTCAAATTTTCTATTTCTTCTGTTTCAGTTTTGGTAGTGTATATGTTTCTAGGAATTTGTCCATTTCTTCCAGATTGTCCATTTCATTGGCATATGATTGCTCATAATAATCTCTTATTATTGTTTTTATTTCTGCTGTGTTGGTTGTGATCTCTCCTCTTTCATTCTTGATTTTATTTGTTTGGGTCCTTTCCTTTTTCTTCTTGATCAAACTGGCTAGTGGTTTATCAATTTTGTTAATTCTTTCAAAGAACCAGCTTCTGGTTTCATTCATCTGTACTACTGTTTTTTTGGTTTCGATAGCTTTAACTTCTGCTCTAATCTTTATTATTTCCTGTCTTCTGCTGGTTTTGTGTTTTATTCGCTGTTGTTTTTCCAGCTCCTTAAGGCGTAAGGTTAGGTTGTGTATCTGAGATCTTTCTTCCTTCTTTAGGAAGGCCTGGATTGCATTATACTTTCCTCTTATGACCGCCTTTGCTGCATCCCAGAGATTTTGGGTCATGATGTTATCTTTTTCATTGGCTTCCATGTACTTTTTAATTTCCTCTTTAACTGCTTGGTTAGCCCATTCATTCTTTAGTAGGATGTTCTTCAGTCTCCAAGTATTTGTTACTTTCCATATTTTTTTCTTGTGGTTGATTTCGAGTTTCATAGCATTGTGGTCTGACAATATGCATGGTATGATCTCAATATCTTTGTACTCTGAGGGCTGATTTGTGTCCCAGTATGTGATCTATTCTGGAGAACGTTCCATGTGCACTGGAGAAGAATGTATATTCCTCTGCTTTAGGACGAAATGTTCTGAATATATCTGTTAAGTCCATGTGGTCCAGTGTGCCATTCAAAGCCATTGATTCCTTGTTGATTTTTTGACTAGATGATTTTTCCATTGCTGTGAGTGAGGTGCCAAAGTCTCCTACTATTATGGTATTACTATTGATGAATTTATGTTTGTGATTAATTGATTTATGTATTTGGGGGTTCTCACATTTGGCGCATAAATGTTTACAATTGTTAGGTCTTCTTGGTGGATATACCCCCTTGATTATGATATAATGCCCTTCTGCATCTCTTGATACAGTCTTTATTTTAAAGTCTAGATTGTATGATATAAGTATGGCTACTCTGGCTTTCTTTTGTTGACCATTAGCATGATAGATGGTTCTCCACCCCCTTATTTTCAATCTGAAGGTGTCTTTAGGTCTAAAGTGAGTCTCATGTAAACAGCATATAGATGGATCTTGTTTTCTTATCCATTCTGTTACCCTATGTCTTTTGATTGGAGCATTGAGCCCATTGACATTTAGAGTGAGTATTGAAAGATATGAATTTATTGCCAGTATGTTGCTTGTAAAGTTGGAGTTTTTGGTCGTGTTCTCTGGTCCTTTCTAATCTTTGCTGCTTTTGATATTTATTTATTTATTTATTTATATTTTCATCTTTTCTCCCCTCAGAGAGTCCTCCTTAAAATTTCTTGCAGGGCTGGTTTAGTGGTCACAAACTCCTTTAATTTTTCTTTGTCTCAGAAACTTTTAGTTTCTAGTTTGAGTGACAGCCTTTCTGGATAAAGAATTCTTGGCTGCATGTTTTTCTGATTCAGCACATTGAATATATCATGTCAGTCTTTTCTGGCCTGCCAAGATTCTGTGGATAGATCTGCTTCAAACCTAATCTGTCTTCCCTTGTAGGTTAAGGACGTTTTTTTTTCCCTTGCTGCTTTCATGATTCTTTCCTTGCCTGAGTATTTTGTGAATTTAACTTTGATATGCCTTATTGATGGTCGGTTTTTGTTGAATCTAATGGGAATCCTCTGTGCTTCCAGGATTTTGTTGTCTGTGTCTTTCCCTAGGTTAGGAAAGTTTTCCACTATGATTTGCTCACATAACCCTTTTACCCCTATTTCTCTCTCTCCCTCTTCTCAGACCCCTATGATTCTGATGTTGTTCCTTTTTAATGAGTCACTGACTTCTCTAATTATTAAATCATGCTCCTTTGCCTTAATCTCCCTTTTTTTTCCTGCTTCATTATTCTCCATAAGTTTGTCCTGTATATCACTGATTCTCTGTTCTACTTCATCCATCCTTGCTGCTGCAATATCCATTTGTGATTGCAGCTCCGTTATAGCATTTTTTATTTCATCCTGACTAGTTTTTACTTCTTTTATCTCCACAGAGAGGGACTGTAATCTATTTTCATCTCCAGATAGTATTCTTATTATCATGATTGTAAATTCTGGTTCAGACATCTTGCTTGCATCTGTGTTGGTTAAGTCCCTGGATGTCATTTCTTCCTGCTCTTTCTTTTGGGGTTAATTCATTTGTTTTGACCTTTTGAAGGGAGAAAAGGAATTAATGATGTAGAAAAAAAATAAAATAAAAAAATTAAAATTTGAAAAAGTATTAAAATTAAAAAATTAAAAATACACACAACACAAAAAATAGAATAAATGATGCTAGATCCTACATGTGTTTTGTTCTGAGTGTTGAAAGTGGCTTGATAGATTAGAGAGAAAAGTGGGAAAAAAGAAAAAAAAGGAAATCATTTGAAAATTTGACAAAAATGAATACACTGAAGTAGACTAAAATGAAATGATGAAAGTAAAATAGAATTTGAAAAAATTTACAGAAAAGTAGAAAATATAGTAGAAAAATATTAAATAAAAATGTTTTATTAGCACCACGCTCTAACCAAGTGAGCTAACCGGCCACCCTAAAGAAAAATGTTTTAGGGGCGCCTGAGTGGCGCAGTCGGTTAAGTGTCCAACTTCAGCCAGGTCACGATCTCGCGGTCCGTGAGTTCGAGCCCCGCATCCGGCTCTGGGCTGATGGCTCAGAGCCTGGAGCCTGTTTCTGATTCTGTGTCTCCCTCTCTCTCTGCCCCTCCCCCATTCATGCTCTGTCTTTCTCTGTCCCAAAAATAAATAAACGTTGAAAAAAAATGAAAAAAAATGTTTTAAATAAAAATTGAAAATAGAATTGAATTTTGTCTCTTTCTGTATTCAAGAAAAAGAAAAGAAAAGAGAAAAAAGAAAGAAAAAAAGGAAGTCATTTGAAAATTTGAAAAAATCAATACACTGAAGTAGACTGAAATGAAATGATGGAAATAAAACAGAATTTGAAAAAATTTACACAAAGTAAAAAATATAGTAAAAAAATTTAAAGAAAAATATTTTTAATAAAAATTGAAAATAAAAATGAATTTTTTCTCTTTCTGTATTCAAAAAAAGAAAAGAAATGAAAAGGAAAAAAAAAGAAAGAAAGAAAATTGAATAGATGGACCTGCTAACAGACTGAAATACTACTAAAATTATTTCGTTTTCCCCTACAAGTCAAACTATGAAGCGCTTTATAGTCCATACACTAAGCAGTTGGTGAGACTTGTGTTCTTGAAGAGCAAGGATGGCCCAGTTGGGCGGGGCTTAGCATATGGCCCATTCTCCCCTAGATGGTGCTGCTAGCCTACTGGAGTGGATTGTTGTGGTGCTTCTAGGTGTATGCGCATGTGCGAGAGCGGTGAAAATGGCGCCACCCAGCTACCCAGTCTGTAATATGGGAACTCTGTCCTCCCCATCAGCAATTGTGCACCTATCCTTTGTCTTTCATCCACTCCCTGCTTTTACACTGTCCATGACCGAGCCCCAGGTAGTACCTCTCTCCTGAGCTTTGTCTCAGATACGGCTGTCTTCCCCAACCCCTTACTTCTAAGGGACTGTGGCTTTGACCAGTTCCGCCCCCTGTGGAGGGTCTTACTGAGCAATGTCGGGGTGCCGGCCGCACCCAGGAATGTTCACGATACCATGCTGCTGCCAATGCCCAGAGACTGTGGTCAGGTGCCTGCCTGCCCCAGAAAAAGTTTGCAAGATAGTGCAGCTGCAGCTTCATAGATTATGAAAAATCACAACACACACCTGGCACCAGGCTTCACCCTTAATGACCTTGTTCCAGCACCAGCAAATGTGGCTGTTCTCTGGGGTCTGTTGGGACCTGGTGGTCTCACAGTCTCTACCAAATGTCCTTCCAGCAGTGGAACCACTTCTCCCCATGTGGACCGAGAACCTTCCGGACCCCACTCTGCTTCTGGGGATTTGCCCTTCCCACCAGAGCACCACCAGGTATCAAGCTGTGGAGTTTCACACTCTGTGCTCCCCCTGTTTACAGTCTTAATGGAATTTAAACCCTCTCCTTTATCCTGTCTCTCTTTTTAGTTCAGTTCCTGCAGCTGTTTCCAATTTTACACTTTGTCTCCAGCTGCTTTTGGGGAGGGGTGCTTTTCCCATATTATCCCCCCACACACCCCACACACACACACCCGTCTCCGTCCTCTCACCACACACAAAAGTGGCTCCCTGCCCTCCGTGGCTTCTCTCTCCCCAAGTTCACCTCTTCATGCCATACATCTGCTGAATTCTGTGGTTCAGGTTGTGCGGACTGTTGTGTTAATCCTCAGATCAGTTTTCTAGGTTTACAGGATGGTTTAGTATTGGTCTGGCTTTATTTCATGGACGCGAGACACACAAAACACTTTCATGCTGTTCTGCCATCTTGGCTCCCCCTATTGATGATTCTTAATGGAAACATTTATTACTATGGTTGATTCATTTTTTTTTTACAATTCCATCACTCTTCTATATTTACTATTTGATATTTTACAATTGGAAAGGAAGTTATTGTATCCTCCTTTTATTTATATATTCATTTATGTTTATATATGTAAAAATTTATGGATTTTAATATATTTTGATGCTCAATTGTCCAAGATTTGGCCAGTGAGAGCTCTTCAAACTAGTTCCTGTGCCTTTATGCTATGTGTCTATCACTATTTGAGCACTTCTTTACCTACTGGCACCCACACAAAAAAGTTATTCTAATTTCAACTTCAACTTTTGCTACACTACCTCTGGAATCAGTTATTTTTCTAACAATCCCTGGTTGTTTTTAGTGAAGAATGGTATTTAGAAACCAGTATCTGGGTGCTAGGGATGCTTATTAGTACTAGAGTGTATTATGTTGAGGTCATCTCAGTGCACAGAGATAGAAAATATCTAAATACATATATGCATCGATAACTATTTCTATATCTATCATTATATTTTGAAACCATGAGTTCACACTGACACCTCCAATTCCAATATAACATCAAAAGCTTCAGTCTTCTCCCTTTCCATTTCTGTAATTTGCTTCTGTGACAATTAGAAAGCTGGCTCTTATAACCCACACTATATTTACCTATTTGCTCAGTACTAGAATATACTTCAAATATTTCATAATTGCTAACCTAAACACCTATGAAAAACAAACCTAGTAACTAGAATCAGTATTTGTTTATAGTTATTTTTTATGTAACCTTATGGTATATAATCAAAATATAGTGCACAAAAGTTCCCAGAATTAATCCATCTCACTCCCGCTCAGTGTAGTTATATTACTCATTTGGAATACAATTAGGCTCTCATTTGTTTCTGTTGGATACATTTTGGTCTCCCCTGCCCAACCCTTATTGATTTCATTCATTCATTCATTCATTCATTCATTCATTCATTCAAGAATGTGAAACATCATCTTGGTACTGAAATTCAGAACTATGACATAGTGCAAATTAAGAGAACTGTCTCTCCCCTAACCCATACATTCTATTCCATTTGTATAACTCCCATTCTTTTCTACCCCATTCCTAACCACCCCTGGTGGTAACTATCACAGTCTTTGGTTATGCTTCCTGTGTTTTGGAATACTTGAATAAGCAAATTTTTTTTTCTTACACAATTCAGTAAATGCCAGACACTCTTTAATATTTTGCTTTTCAAAAAATCATGTATACTCCAAATCATTCTCTATGAGCTTGAAGATTTTCCTCTTTCTTTTTACAGCTGCATAGTATTCTTTTGGAGAGAAATACCATAATTTGTTCAACCTCTCCTCTATATAGGGGCATTTAGGTTGTTTCTCATGTTTTGTAATTACAAACAATGTTGTAGTGAATAACCTTGTGTATATATATTTTCAAATTGTTGGGTGTATACGTTAAGGATAGATTCCTATAAAGGGCTATGTGGGTTGAAAGATAAATGTATAAGTGCTTTTGTTAGCTATTGCCAAATCCCCTTCTCCACAGGTTGTACTGATTTGCATGTTTGAAATTGTCTCACTAGCAATATATGAGTGCTGGATTACAGACAGCTTTCCCAACAAATATGTTTTCATAGTTTTTAATTTTGCCAATCTGAAAGATGAAAATGGTATGTTTGTGTAATTTCAATTTATATCTCTTCTATTTAGGAATGAGGTTGAATGGCTTTTAATTAGGGTGATTTTTATATCTCTTTTTGTAAATTGTTAATTATCTTTTACCTACTTTTCTATCAGGCATTTGGTATTTCTTCCCTCTCACTTAAGAGTTTTTTTATACATTCAGGATATTAGCCCTTTATCTGGCTATATATAGCAAAAAACTTTTTAGTTTTTTAGTTGCCTGTTATTATCTGATTTGTTAGGATTTAATGGTTCATTAAACTCCCATATAGAGAATATACTACCAAGACCTTATTCTTCTTTCCTATTTATTTTTAACTCTCTTTAATCCTCCCATATTTTATTCACATCATTTCTACATTGTCAGAATTATAATATTTCTAATTATACATCCATCCCTGTACCTATATTTGTTTTAGTCTTAGAGGTACAATAAAATATATTAAATGTTTACCATAAACCACTTTGCTGAAGTTTTCTCAGTTATCTCTTTATTTAAATAAACCCTGCCTCCAGCAGATTGTTTTTCTATTTTCTTAAGATCTGAATACAAAATCTTTGGTTTACAATTTCTTCCTAGTTTTTTGTTTTGTTTCATATTTATGCTGTCGATCTCTATTATTTTGTAAGTTGTTTTGGAGAAGTCTGACTCCAGGCTATTTTTCCCTCCTTACAAGTCATTTGATATTTTTGAAAAAGTGCCTTTAAGAAAATTTTTTTCTAGATCTGAGAATCTAAAAGTTTACTTGGACATGTCTCAAAGCTGGCCATTCCGGGCCCATTTTCTCAAGTACACACTGAACCTTTTCAATATATTAGCTCAGATCTTCATTTGTAACTAGAAAAAAATTTTGGATTACAGTTGTGAGTTAATTCTATCCCATTGTTTCCTTTTTCTGTTTTAAGGACTCCAATTTATACACTCTCTCTCTCTCTCTCTCCTTTGCCTGTCTTCCATTTCAAACACTTTCTCTCTGTTCCTTTTTATTTTTGTGTGTCACTTTTCATTTTTTTTCCTATTTCAATGTGTCATAAAAATTTAACTTCAGTCTGTTTTCCCTTGAGTACCCTGTATAATCATATTTATGATAATTTTCTCTTTTTCTTTCTTTATTTATTGAGTTTAATCAATTCCTTTTAATTACTTTTTGTCTATTTCTGTCTTTAATGTTTTCATATCTGTAAGTACTTGTTTAGAATTCTAAGTTCAATTTGGAGTTCTCTTATTGCAATTTATCTTCTTCATGCTCTCTGGGACAACTTCTCATCAAATGAGATATTTTTATTCTTATTTTATTATCTTATGGCAGCTTTGAATAGATTTATTCACTGTTCTCTTATTTATTTTGTGAATCTGTGGTGGCTTCCAATATTTTTAGTTCAATGGTGCCCTCTTCTGTCAGTGTAGTAGAATCCACCTTGTTTAATGAATTTTGTGGGGGGGTTGCAGAGTAAGGTGGGGGAGGGATGGTGTGTCCTCCAGTTTTGGATTACTTTTTGGATTGTAAGACCCTAACATTTCTTTTTGCTTCCTTTATACTTCACTACCCAATCTCCAAAAGTACCTTTCCCTTATCTTTTTGTTTTTTTCTCCCCCAGAAGCAATGTCTTACAAAGACTGCCACCTGGAGTTGTGTGGACTTTTAAATCTCTTTAACGTGGTCAGTGCTCTTATCTACCAGCATATTTTTCCAATCATTTCAACATAAGGGTGAACTTTCTCCTATCTGGTATTGGTTTTCTATCGATCTTTGACCCATCACTAGCTTTCTTCTACTCTCTTTCCAGCAGTTTTTCCTGTAGTGTAAGTGTACAAGTTTACAAGAAGGCTTGTAGACTTACAGGAAGAGCATGAGAGACAGCTCATTTAAATATAAATATTTGTACATATATGTAAATGTATATGTATAATATATATTATATACATGTAAAAGTAATTTGGACTTTGAATGTTCTCTGTCTTCCAGTTATGCTTGGAGTGTAGTTACGTGTAGTTTGTTCTTTTGTTGTTCTGTATTATATTTGAAGGAATATGGGGAGATACACATTAAAACAAGTGCAATTTTTATAGTGACCAGAAGCTCTATTTATTCTATTATAAAATTATTTGTTAGCTAATTTTTGAATGAGTGATATATTCACTCCCGCCTACTTTTATCTTCTGTCACTTCTTACTAATATTTAGTTCTTGAATGTCCTTCCAGAAATTTTAATGTAATATATATATATATATATATATATATATATATATATATATACACACACATATATACACACACACATATACACATATATATGTATACATATATATATATATATACAGACACATACACACACACACACACACACACACACACATATATATATGGTTATTTGTCCACTCCTTGTTTTTATATAAATGGTAGACTACTATATATAATGCTTTGCAATTGGATTTTTTTCACTTAGCAATACATCTTGTAAATCTTTACATTTCATTAAATGAAGTGTGTCCTTTATTATTCTTTACAAAGTTTTTCATTTCATTTTATGCATCTCAGTGTACTTAATCAGTTCCTACTGATGAAAATTGAATACATTTTGCCAAATTAATTTCCATAGAAACTGTATTAATATGCACTCCTACCAGCAATGTATGAAAAGGTCTACTTCCTCCCAGCCTCACTAATATAGTATATTATCTAACACATCTAGCATTTCAATTCTTAATAATTCTACAGGTAAAAAATGGCATTAGAGTGTAGTTTTATTTTATATCATGAGTAAGTTAAGCATTTTCATAGATTTAGGAACTGTTTACATTTCCTTTTCTGTAAACTGTATTTTCATAGTCTTTATCCTAATCTGGTATATAAATAATTATTTGAGCCTGAATTAGGTTTCTGTAATGAATACAAGCCTGGCCCTTGACTACAAGTTTGAATGAGGACAATGATTAGATGAGACTTAGAGCAAGGAAATTCATATGCTGAACTGATCCAAGCAGATTCCCTCATCTCAAAATTTGAACTGGCCCAAGGCTGAGTCACTTAGATGTTCATAATTCCTTAAGATAAAATATACTATGGATTGAGGATGCCAGTTTCTTCTGAGCTGGTACCAGGCTAAGCCAAAGTGATCTGCTGGCTGAAGTTATGAGTGAAACAGAAATAGAGAAAGATCATGGGCAAGAATTTTAAAAAATGAGAAAGATACTCCACGAGAAGTAGAAAAGAGAGATGATATGAATTTCTGGAAGATGTGAGGAAGAGGCTTAACTTGCCAGAATGCAATGGGGATTTTCTTTTTATCAATGTCTTTGAGATGGCATGTTGTAGCCTTTCAAAAAAGATTTCTTAATTTGAACTTATGTGGTTTTCTTTTTCTTGATGAAAATACTTTTCCTATGAATAACATTAGTTTTATTCTTTATTGCTTGAAGGGGTATAAGAACAGCCCATGGATAGAAGATATTAGGAATCAAGGAGCAGCTGAACTGTCTGATTTATGGAATGCACTGTCTCAGGCATCCAAATGTTTCATTGTATTGGAAATATTTCAGTATATTTTGGGCAACTCCTAAGCAAGTATGTCAAAGAGAGGACACCAGCATCAAATGAGTCATTGATTTACATGTTATTTAAGTTTTCTTTCATAAGAAAGAAATTTAAGATTTTAAAAATATGACCTTATTACCTATTTAATATTTGCTTGTATAATTAAGACCCTAAATTTAAAAATGTCTTTTTAAAAATAAAATATCTTTACTATTGGAAGAAATAAATCTTCTAAAACATCTAGAAACAAACTTTCTGGTCAGTGAAAAAGAAGAAACTAGGAATCAGAATCAGGCAAATGGTTTGGCATGTACAGCTAATAAGCTTGTTGTTAAGAAGCTGGCCCTGTGCTCACAGCTATGCCATGTATTCCCCTGCTGGACATAAAAAGTCTCACATGATACCAATATCAGACAAGGTCACTCTGAGGTCATGACAGTGTGAGACAAAATGATGTCACTTTATAATTCAATCTAAGCACAGACAAATCACAGCCACTGTGACACTCATAAAATATCAAACATCCCTCTACCCTGGCTAATTTGAATGATTGCTGCTTCTTTACCACTTACAGCTTTACCTACTCTTTTGTCTGCCCTGTCCACTTATTGAGAAAACCAGTTATGGAATTGTCCCCACTTTCTGACAGTACCCTATGCAGAGCAAACCTCTCCTCCTTCAAATCACCCAACCAATGCCCAAATGCTATAATAGATTCCTTCAAACACGCTTGTATTATTCTGCTCAGGCTACCATAACAAAATACCATAGAGTAGATAGCTTAAACAACAGAAATTTATTTCCTTGTGGTTCTGGGGACTAGAAGTCTAAGAACAGGGTGTCAGCCTGATTGGTTTCTAGTGAGAACTCTGTTCCTGACTTGCAGATGGCTGCCTTCTCATGGTGTCCTAACATGGTGGGGGGAGAGAGAGAGAGAGAGCAAGCTTTCTGGTGTCTCTTCTTATAAGGGCACTAATCCCATCATGAGGACCCCACCCTCATGACCTCATCTAACCCTGATTACTTCCTAAAGGCCTCATCTTCAAATACCAACATGTTGGGGGTTAGGATTTCATAACATGAAATTGGTGAGGGGACACAAACATTTAATCTATAACAGTCTGCTTACAGAGACACCCAGTGATTCCATAGTGTGCATCTTTTCTTACTGTATCAAGTAATAAAGCAAACTTTTTCAATTAAAGACCTATTCCTGGTGGTCTTTAGCTGGATGGCATTTACATTAGAAAATACTGCTTTTTACAAAAAATGCTGCCAATTAGTTTCATTAAGTTTAAAATATTAGGCAGGTAGAAAGATTTTTAGCAGAAAGCAGATATTTCTTGGAAGAAAATTAAACTACCCTGTTGAAAAAAATTGCTTAAATTGCACTATTAAGATCAACACCTTGGCATTTGCAGTACGGACTTGCATCATACATACCACAGATGATATGGAATTTTGGAGGATGAAATTCCTATTTAATTAATAACTTAATGTAACCACAACTTGCATCAATAGCTTTCAAGTTGTTTGCTACCTGGCTCACAGTAACATAATTTGATCTGCTAATATTTGTCTAGAATATTTAAGCTAATACACCCTCTATTGTCTTGCATTTAGTAACTGTAAGACCCTTTTAACATATCACCAGTTCTTCAAATGTCCTCAGATAATGATAATGAAATACTTAATTCTCAAGCCCATATATGCATACTTTAAAGATTTTCCTTAAAATTTATCTTTTCTATCATGAGTTTAAAACAAAGAACTAGCGGAGTAACCTCAGGCAGTCTGAATAAACATAGTCTCACCACAAACATTCCTTTCAGCCAAAGAAGCCAGGATTTCAGAAGTATGCTGGGCAGACACAGCACTCCTTCTTGGGAGACAGGTGTCTATAAAAACTGACATCACCCATAAGATCCATTCAAAATTGCATAATGATTTTTATGCCTAGAACTTCCAGCCATAAGTTAAATACAAGACTCAACAAATTTAAATTACTTTGCTCTGTATTACTGAAGAAATTGGCTTAATTACATGTGGGATAATCGTCACTTCTATGGCTCAGTTTTAAAGGAAATAGAGGTCCTGGTGCATACATCTTTCTCTTTTATTCAATAATGCCTTAGATTACACAGAAGCCCTGTGTTTTTGTTGCTTAAGACTTACAGTCTTTTGGTTTTTTAATTTTGTTTTTAATGTTTATTTTTGAGAGAGACAGAGAGAGACAGAGCTTAGGAGCAGAAAGATAGGGGACACAGAATTCGAAGCAGGCTCCAGGCTCTGAGTATCAGCACAGAGCCAATGCGGGGTTTGAACCCAGGAACTGTGAGATCATGACCTGAGCCAAAGTCAGACAATTAACTAACTGAGCCACCCAGGGGCCCCAGACTTAAAGCCTTTTATCTAAATGCAAGTGCTGGGACATGCAGAAAAATGAACCTGGACCACTTTCTTACACCATACACAAAAATAAGCTCAAAATGGATGTAAGACCTCAATGTAACACAGGAAGCCATCAAAATCCTCAAGGAGAAAGCAGGCAAAAACCTCTTTGATCTTGGCTGCAGCAACTTCTTACTCAACACATCTCTGGAGGCAATGGAAACAAAAGTGAAAATGAACTACTGGGACCTCATCAAAATAAAAAGCTCCTGCCCAGTAAAGGAAAAAATCAACAAAACTAAAAGGCAGCCAGTGGAATGGGAGAAGATATTTGCAAACTACATATCAGATAAAGGGTTAGTATCCAGAATCTATAGAGAACTTATCAAACTTAACACCCAAAAAACAAATAATCCAGTAAAGAAATGGGCAAAAGACATGAATAGACACTTCTCCAAAGAAGACATCCAGATGGCTAACAGACACATGAAAAACTGCTCAACATCACTCATCATCAGGGAAATACAAATCAAAACCACAATGAGATACCACCTCACACCTGTCAGAATGGCTAACATTAACAACTCAGGCAACAACAGATGTTGGCGAGGATGCGGAGAAAGAGGATCTCTTTTGCACTGCTGGTGGGAATGCAAGCTGGTGCAGCCACTCTGGAGAACAGTATGGAGGTTCCTCAAAAAACTAAAAATAGAACTATCCTATGACCCAGCAATCGCACTACTAGGCATTTATCCACGGGATACAGGTGTGCTATTTCGAAGGGACACGTGAACCCCCACGTTTATAGCAGCACTATCAACAACAGCCAAAGTATGGAAAGAGCCCAAATGTCCATCGATGGATGAATGGATAAAGAAGATGTGGCATATATATACAATGGAGTATTACTCAACAATCAAAAAGAATGAAATCTTGCCATTTGCAACTACATGGATAGAACTAAAGGGTATTATGCTAAGTGAAATTAGAGAGAGACAAATATATGACTTTACTCATATGAGGACTTTAAGATACAAAATAGATGAACATAAGGGAAGGGAAGCAAAAATAATATAAAAACAGGGAGGGGGACAAAACATAAGAGACTCTTAAATACGAAGAACAAATAGAGGGTTGCTGAAGAGGTTGTGGCAGGGAGTATGGGCTAAATGCATATGGAGCATTAAAGAATCTATTCCTGAAATCATTGTTGCACCATATGCTAACTAACTTGGATGTAAATTAAAAAATAAATTAATTAAAAAATTAAAAATTAAAAAATAAATAAATAAATGCAAGTGCTGGGCTCTTAGGCTTTAAATGGAGTAGAATTCCTTAGCTAGCAAAACACCAAGAATGTAGAAAGCACTTGTAAATACTGCAGAGTAGAGGTACCTTAACCAGAGCTACTCAAATCTGAATAATACATAAGAATCATATGATCTTGGAGCGCCTGGATGGTCCAGTCAGTTAAGCTTCCAACTCTTGATTTCAGCTCAGATCATGATCTCGTGGTTCCTGAGTTCAAGCCTCACATCAGGCTCTGTGCTGACAGCATGGAGCCTGTCTGGGATTCTCTCTCTCCCTCCCTCTCTCTCTCTCTCTCTCTCTCTCTGACCCTTGGAGCCTGACACTGGCTCAATCTCATGACTGTGAGATCATGACCTGAGCAGAAATCAAGAGTCCTACATTTAACTGACTGAGCCACCCAGGCGCCCTAATAAATAAACCTAAAAAACATGCGCATTCTGATTCATTTGGTCTGGGGTGGTGTCTGAGATACTTCATTTCTAGAAAGCTCCCATATGATACCAGGCTGCCTGGTTGTCATTTATTCGTATCTATTTGATAGTAAAGCAATAGTAATCTGCTATTTCATTGTAAAGATCAAAATATCCCTTTGAGATTTCTCTCTTCCTCTCCCCTTTTAATCTACTCCATCTCTTGGTTAAACATACTTAAGCAGTAAGTACAATTTGGGTTATTGAACAACTGTTTTCTAGAGTACAACAGGTATCAAAACCAAAACAAAACCTGTATGGTTTGCATGACATACAAAACCAAATACTTCTCATTAATTTCCTCTGATCATCACTAAAATTAGAAAATTTATCTGATGTTTAAAAATTAGACACATTCTTACTGAGAATAAAAAAGCAATTTTACAAATACTGTATGACACAAAGATTAACAAATTGTGTTCAACCTAACTGTATTATTCATATGTAATAATACTATAACAATTACCCTTGTTATTTACTTTCTTTATTATAAAGAAAAATTATGATCACTTGTAGTATACATTTAAAATATCATTCCACAATATTTGTCATTCTTCTCAAGCTGGAACAATTAATTTGTACTCATTCTTCAATCCAATTTAGGTCCTAAAATCAATAATGAATCCTACTAAGGAAAAGACAACAAATTATCCATAGCTATATGGAATTTATACCTTAAATGTATGAAACCATTAAAAGTTTAAAATTTAATTATGGTTTGATTAAATCTTTTACTCCTGAAATTGTCCAAATTAACTGAGGGCATAGTCACTGTCATGGGTCCACTTCTCAAATATTTTCAACTAAACTTTAAAGTTTAAGGTCACATGGGTGACTGAGTCAGTTAAGTGTCTGACTCTTGATTTTGGCTCAGCTCATGATCTCACAGCTCATGGGAACGAGCCCCATGTCAGGCTCCATGCTGACAGTGCAGAGACTACTTGGGATTCTCTCTCTCTCTCTCTCTCTCTCTCTCTCTTTCTGTTTCTCCCCTGCTTGCATATGTGCAAGTGCTCTCTCTCTACCAAAATAAATAAATAAACATTAAAAAAAAACTTCAAAGTTTAGTGCAGAATTTTCCAAAATGATCCTTTTGTCTCTTATTTTCCAATTCTAAAGATAATGGCAGGGGGAGAATATCTTCTAACTAAAAGAAAATCACAGAACAAATGTTTCTGTTGCAAATTCAGTGTTTCTTCCAACTACTAGCAGACTATGAAGGAAAACGAAGTTATGGTTTACTGTAAACTATGGTCATTATCATGGTGTTCACCAGGCCTCTCTGTCACTACTACTACCACTAAGATGAAATAGCACGGAATACACAACACCCAGTTTTCAGTACTGGTATTGGGTACCACATCTTCATCTTTTATACATTAAAGAAAAATTTTTTAATGTTTATTTATTTTTTGAGAGACACAGGCAGAGAATGAGTGGGGGAGGGGCAGAGAGCGAGGGAGACACAGAATCCCAAGTAGGCTCCAGGCTGAGTTGTCAACACAGGGCCTGATGTGGGGCTTGAATTCATGGACCATGAGATCATGACCTGAGCTGAAGCTGGACACTTAACCAACTGAGCCACCCAGGAGCCCCTATACATTTCTTTTTTAAAATTTTTATTTATTTTTTTAAAAGTTTTTAATTTTAATTCCAGTAGAGTTAACATACAGTGCTATAGAGTTTCAGGTGTACAATATAGTGATTCAATAAATCTATGCATTATTCAGTGCCTATCATGATAAAGGACCTCTTTAATCCCCATTACCTATTTTTCCCACACCCTCCCCCACCCACCCCCACCCTCTGGTAACCATTAGTTTGCTCTCTATAATTAAGAATATGTTTCTTGGTTTATCTCTGTCTTTTTTGTTCATTTGTTTTGTTTCTTAAATTCCACATTTAATCATATGGTGCCACATGAAATCGTATGGTATTTGTCTTTGACTGATTTCTTTCACTTAGCATTATACCCTCTAGCTCCATCCACGTGCAAATGGCAAGATTTCATTCTTTTTTGTGGCTAAATAATTCCATTGTGTACATATACTACATCTTCTTTATCTGTTCATCAATACATGGACACTTGGACTGCCTCCTTAGTTTGCTATTGTAAATAATGCTGCAGTAAACACAGGAATGCATATATCCTTTTGAATTAGGATTTTTTGTATTCTTTGGGTAAATACCCAGTAGTCTGATTATTGGATCATGGAGTAGTTCTATTTTTAATTTTCTGAGGAACTTCCATACTCTCTTCCCCAGTGACTACCAGTTTGCATTCCTACCAACAGTGGATGAGGTGAGGGTTTCTTTTTCTCCACATCCTCTCTAGCACCAGTTGTTTTTGTGTTTTTTTTTTATTTGCCTTATAACAGATGTAAAGAAATATCTCATTGTGGTTTTGATATGCATTTCCTTTATAATGAGAGATGTTGAGCATCTTTTCGTGTGAGTGTTGGCCATCTGGATATCTTCTTTGGAGATCATTTATAAATATCTTCTCTTACGGAACCTACTGAGGTTCCCTTTTAATTTTGTTGATTGTTTCCTTTGCTGTAACAGAGCCTTTTTATTTTGATGTAGTCCCAATACTTTATTTTTGCTTTGTTTCCCTTGTCTCAAGACATATCTAGAGGAATATTGCTACAACTGATGTCAGAGAAATTAACTGATGTCAGAGAAATTACTGCCTGAGCTCTCTTCTAGGATTTTTATGGTGTCCAGTCTCACATTTAGGTCTGCAATTCATTTTGAGTTTACTATTGTGTATGATGTGAGAAAGTGGTCCAGCATCATTCTTTTGCATGTAGCTATTCAGCTTTCCCACCACTATTTTTTGAAGAGACTGTCTTTTCCCCATCGCATGTTCTTGTCTCCTTTGTCAAAGTTTAATTGACCATTAACCATTAATTGACCCAAATGAAATGGGTTCATTTTGGGACTCTCTTTCCTGTTCCATTGCTCTATGTGTCTATTTTTGTGCTAGTACCTTGCTGATTGATTATTCCAGCTTTGTAGATCCTGAAATCTAGAATTCTGATACATCTAGTTTTTGTTCCTTTTCAAGATCGCTTTGTCTATTCAGGGTCTTTTGTGGTTCCATTCAAATCTTAGGATTATTTGTTCTAGTTCTGTGAAAAGTGCTGTTGCTATTTTGATAGGGATTGCTTTAAGTATGTCGATTGCCTTGGAGGTATGGACATTTTAACATTTGTTCTTCCAATCCATAAGCATGGAATATCTTTCCATTTGTTTGTGTCGTCTTCAACTTCTTTCAATGTCTTATATTTTTCAGCCAAGCTTAAAAGTTCACTCCTAGATATCTTATTAATTTTGGTGCAGTTGTAAATGGGATTGTTTTCTTATTTTTTTTGGGTGCAGCTTCATTATTAGTGTAGAGAATTGCAATGGATTTCCGTATATTGATTTTGTGTCCTTTGACCTTACTAAATTCATTTATCACTTCTAGCAGTTTTTTTGGTGAAGTCTTTAGGAGTCTTTTGGAATAATATCATGCCATCTGCAAAAAGTGTCAGTTTTACTTCTTCCTTATTAATTTGGATGCTTTTATTTCTTTTTCTTGCCTGATTGCTGTAGCTGGGACTTCCAATACTAAGTTGAATAACAGTGGTGAGAGTGGACATCCTTTTCTTGTTCCTGATCTTAGAGGAAAAGCTCTGTTTGTCACCATTGAGTATGATGTTAGCTGTGGGTTTTCCATATATAGCCTTTATTATGTTGAGGTACGTTCCCTCTAAACCTACTTTGTTGAGGGTTTTTACCATGAATGGATGTTGTACTTTGTCAAATGCTTTTTTGCATCTATTGAAATGATAATTTGGTTCTTATGCTTTCTCTTGTTGATGTGATAGAGCATGTTGAGTGATATGCAAATATTGAACCACTCCTGTATCCCATGGATAAATCCCACTTGATGTTGGTGAATGATTTTTTTAATGTATTGTTGGATTCATTTTGCATATATTTTGTTGAGGATTTTTGCATCCATGTTTATCAGGGATATTGGCCTATAGTTCTCTTTTTTTATGGTATCTTTATTGGTTTTGGTATCATAAGTGGTCTATGAGGGTATCATGGGCCTCATAGAATAGATTTGGAAGCTTTTCTTTCTCTTCTGTGTTTTGGAATAGTTTGAGAAGAATAGGTATTAACCCTTCTTTAAATGTTCGGTGCAATTCACCAAGGAAGGATGCAGGAATCAAAAACCTCTTGTGCTGGGCTCTCTCAGTGTGGAACCCCCAGCCCATGAAATGGTGGGCCCCAGTATTCTCCCCAGAACCATACCCAAAGTAGAGAACTCTGTCTCATTAGTGGGAGTTGAGTGGAAAAAGAGAGCCTCCCCATTTTTCAGCTGCACTCAGCTAGAACTTAGCCTCAGCAACGAGCAGGTGGGGTAAGAAATAAAAAATACTTAAATCCTGACTTTTCCAGGAAGGCAGACCTCTGGCTGGGAGTTTAGACGAGAGAGAGCCTTGTGTTCTTGGTTGTACCAGTCTCAAAAATAGTTTCTGTCTTACTGAGCTGGGAGAGTTAGGAGAGGGCATGGTTCTTTGTTCAAATATCACAAACTTTTGCAGTTCTTATCAAGTTTTAGTACATTTTTGCGAATAAATGTTTCTTCATTTGCAGTATACCCTTAGGGCCATTTTCAGAAACATGTTAAACTGTTCTTTTAAAAAATAATTTTCACTCTGGTAAGTTTGCTCATTTGTTTTGTTTCTTAAATTCCACATATGAGTGAAATCATATGGTATTTGTCTTTCTCTGACTGACTTATTTTACTTAGCATACCAGAGGGGAGATAGGTGGGGGATTGGGTTAAATAGGTGATGAGAATTAAGAAGTCTACTTGTGATGAGCACCAGGTGTTGTATGGAAGTGTTGAATCACTGCATTATACACTTGAAACTAATATTTCACTGTATGTTAACCAACTGGAATTTAAATTAAAAAATACTTTTCACAAGTTTCACAGGCACCTAATGAGCAGGTCCTTGGAGGTTTTCACACTATCATGCTGAAAGTGGAAACTTTGCATTTATTTTTATATATGTGTGTTTTAGGTAGTGACTTCCAAATGGAGAGTCAGTTGTACATTCTTTATTTATTAAATAAATTATTCTCTTTCCACTGAACTAAAATATCACCTTTTATAAAATTAAATTTTGTACACACTAGCTTATATACTTAAAAATTGCTATATATTTTATATTGCTATATATATTTATATTTTATATGTTAAATATTGCTTCTATTTTTACTTTAAAAGATAATTAATTTTATTAATGTTGATATTAATTAGATAATTGTTAATTTTCATTAATGTTAATTAATGTTTCTCTTGTGCTCTAACATCTTAGAAAATTTTCAATTCTAGTACAGTAGTTGTTTTGCTTCTTTTTAAAAAAAAATTTTTTTAATGTTTATTTATTTGTGAGAGAGACAGAGTGTGAGTGGGAGAGGGGCAGAGAGAGGGAGACACAGAAACTGAAGCAGGTTCCAGGCTCTGAGCTATTAGCTCAGGAGTGGATGCAGGACTGCGAACTCAGGAACCGCGAGATCATGACCTGCGCCGACTTCAGATGCTTAACCGACTGAGCCACCCAGGCGCCCCTTGTTTTTCTTCTTCTTTTAGCTAGATTCTGGATATTAACTCAGGTCATCAGCAAGACATTTTATTTGTTCTTGTTATTAATCATACTAATTATCTCATTACTTTTTTCATTGCATGTACTAGAAGCTTTAAATTAATTTTGAAAAATGTTGACAGCAAGCATCCCTATATTACTGCTAATTCTAATGAAAAATTCTTTAGGTTCCACTAGAGAGGATCATGTCGGTTGTTGGGTTTTGATATACAAGTTGAAGAATACTTAACTTCTCAAAAGGTAAAGAAAGCCTTCTCAGTCCCTATTGATATATTTCTATAATTTCTATTTAAATTTTTTGATATAATTGTTTATGTTGACAAAATATCTAACACTGAACTATATTTACAGTTCTAGAATAAATTCTATTTAGTCATGCTGTCTTCTTGTGATAAGACCCTGAAGTGTGTGTGTGTGTGTGTGTGTGTGTGTGTGTGTGTGCATGTGTGTACACAAAATCTCATATAACTTTTATTTATAATTTTCTTTACTTATCTTTTCTTGGGTACCAAGGCAGCATGGTTTTGTATTAGGTTGTGCTTTATTTTTCCATGATTGGAAATAGTTTATATTACAATGGAACTTCTAATCTTTAAAGGTTAAATAAAAATCAATTCTGAAAAAAGTTTTCCATGGGTATTTTCCATTGGAAGACCTTTAAACAGCTTTTTAATCTGTCCTACCTAAATCATCAACTCAGGTTTTCTACTTCTTTGATTAAACTTCTCCAATAGCAATTACTAGAAAATCACTCATTTCTCTAGATTTTCAAACTTGTTACCACAGAGGCACATATATATTCTTTATATAATTCTTTTATATCTGTAATCATGATCTTATTTTTCATTTCTAGCTTTGTATTTGTTTGCTAGCTCTTTTTCTTCTTAGTTAGAATCTTAATGAGTTTATCAGCTTTATTGAAAAGCTGGTTTTGAATACATTTACCCATTCTTGCTATTACATGTTGTATCTTTTCAGCTTTTATATATATATCATTGCTCTCCAAATTTATTTTTGGTTTTATTTTTGCATTCATGATTTCCTTTGATTATTACTAAGTCTCTGTATTTTACTCTTTTTTCTCTACTAATTAATGCATTTAAAACTAAATTTTCCTCTGAGCCCAGCTTTAGCTGTATCCCATGGGTTTAATTCTAAAGTAATCTCATGTCCATTCCATAATCTCATTTTCTTTTTTAAACAGAAGATATTTAGGAGTCTTATTCTATTTCCCAGTAGTTAAGCTTTTAGGTCACTTTTTTATTATTTATTTATAATTTTACTATATTAGGACCAGAAAATGTGGCAATAAAATTCTCTGCTTTGATATAAGATTACTAAGGTTTTTATCTGTGGCCAAACACACGATCACTGATTGAGGTAATTTTTTGTTTTGGATATGACAACAAATCTATCTTTGCTTTTTGAGTAAAGGTTTTAATTTATATATGAATTTGAATTTTTGATTATATAATTCTCCTCTGCCCTTATTTATCATTTTCTCATTGCTAATTCTGAAGATATATGTATACATATACACATATATATATATCACTACAATTGTATCTACTTCATACATTCTTAGTGTTTTGCTTTATATATTTAGTTGCTCTGTTGTTTGGTATGCACAAGTATGCTCATTCTTAATTAGCACTAACAAGTAGTATATTTGATTTCTTTCTTCCATTTTACTTTATGTTTACTATTTACTTTCCCCTTCTTGTTTCTTATTTCTGATGACTTGATCAAGTATTCTCAACTTATTGGTGTATATCTTTCTTTTTTAACCCCATAACAAATAGGTTTCTCTAATTTTATGCAAAAACAAGCAAAAACCTATTTCTCTTTACTGCTTTTTCTCCAATCCAATAAACCTAGATTTTATGCTTTTGCTTCCTCATTGTAGTCTGATCCAGACGAGAACTTTAGGATGATACTGCTTAACCTTCTTTCCACCCCCAACCAACTCTCTCTGTTTTG
Source organism: Felis catus (assembly GCF_018350175.1). Lineage (NCBI taxonomy): Eukaryota > Metazoa > Chordata > Mammalia > Carnivora > Felidae > Felis > Felis catus. The sequence continues at coordinate 212,528,272 of NC_058368.1, read as the reverse complement.
TTGAAATTATTTAGTGTTTAGTTCCAGATTATTGTTATATTTTCCTTTAAAATATTTTGCTTACCATTTTCCTTTCTTTTTTATTTACACCTATCTTAATGTCTCTTTTGTTTTATTATTTGGTGTCAGTTATTTTCTCAAGTATTTTCTTAGCTGGAATACATTTATTCCAACATGTTTATGATATCTTACCAAGGTACAGGATTCTTAAGTTATAGTTCTTTTCTCTGAGCAGCCTGTAGAAAGCATCACCACTGTGTAGTTTTTCATATTGGAGATAAAAGGCCTGATTCTAATTGGATTCTTCTTCCTTTGTGAATTATTTAGACATTCTATCTGAAAGCTTTTATGGTATTTTTCTTAAATTTTAGACTCTTGGAATTTTACAGGCATATGTCCCTATGTATGACTTTTCTTATCAGATATTCCCAGAATGCATTGAGCTCTTTCAGTTTGCTAACTCAAGTCTTTCTTCAATCCAGTGTCATTTTATTTTACTTTTATTGCTGCTTTTTTCTCCTTCAACTTCTACTTATTAAGTGTCATGGACACATCCTCTAATATTCTTATCTTTTTCCTCATAATTTGCTTCTTTTTATATTTTTTACTGTAGTTTTGAGATGTTTCACCCTTTAGATCAGTAATTAAGGCCACTTAATTTAACTTAAGTTATCAATAGTCACCACCTTTCCAACTCAATTACTCAAAATTTAAAATAAAAAACCTGTGCATTTTAGTTTCTTTTTTTTTAACGTGTGCTATTTATTGTATTGATCCAGATTCTCCAGAGAAACAGAAACCATAGGATGTACAAAGATACACAACACACACACACACACACACACACACACACACACACACACACAGATACAAAACCAGGAGACCTGATGGTATAGTTTCAAGTGGGAAGGCTGGTAGTCTTAAGACCCAGGAAGAGCCAATGTTTCAGTTCTAGCCTAAAAGCATAAAAAAAGTCAATATCCCAGTTTGAAAGCATTCAGTCAGGAAGAATTCCCTCTTACTCAGGGGAGGATTAGTCTTTTGTGCTATTCAGGCCTTCAAATGATTGTATGAGGTCCACCTACATGAGGGAGGGCAATCCGGTTCACTCAGTTTACTGATCTAAGTATTAATCTTATCCAAAAACAACCTCATTGGGGTACCCAGAATAATTAAGCAAATATCTGAGGACCTCATGGCCCAGTCAAGATGACACATAAAATTATCCATCAGACCTATTACTCAAATAGAGTTATCTCCTCTTATAATCCTGTTAAAAAGAAGTTGCCTTTTCTGGATTTTCTTCTTTCTTTCTGGCTGCTATGTCCCTTACTTATGTTACTATTTTTCTTTGTATACTTCCCTCAAGACTCTATAAACCTTAAGACTCAGGTCCAGCCATTAATGTATGTTTAAGTGGCACCGATAGAGCAAAATATTGCTACATGGCAAGTTTTCAGTTCCCTGTCTGTGCTCCCGGAGGAAGTGTCTTTGTTCCCAAGCATCTTGGCCACAAAAACCAGTGTACTCTATCAGTCTTGGGGAGAACAGAAGGCTCATCCTACCTTTAAAGAAATCCTAATTTCTTGGGTCCAGGAAGATGAGAAACTCCTCCCTCTCCAGAACATTTTCATAGGCTAGAACTCTCTCTCCATGATACAAGATATTCTGTTCTTGCCCTTGGGCTCTCTTACTGTGCTACTCACAAAAATGTTGAGAAACATAAAGACACTAACACTTTGTCTTCTAAATAAACAGTTGGCGAGTTTATTTTTGGTCAGAGAAACTTTCTAAGTTTCTCATGTGGTTAGGCACATGTGGTTAGGAATGGTGGTTACAATTATTCAATTTTCTGTTCCCAGGTTTTACTACCCACTGAGCCAGGTGGACAGAACATTAAAGATTCTGGGTCTAATAGCATGAGTAATAATGAATTTTAAGTCTCGATCCAACGCCTACATAATTTAAATCCAGAAAGAGACATTTGGGCGATTATGTAGAAACCTGGGTTTCAGGCAAAACGCTCTTTTATAACTGAATTGTGTGCTCTTATGACTTAAATGTGTGATATAGAACTCATTTAATCTTTTAATCTGTCTCTATACATATATATACACATGCATATGTGTGTGTAAGTTTTACTTCTATAAAATGGGAAAGTTATCGTTTATATAGTCTATCCTTCAACTTTATTTCTCATAAATATTATGTATAAAATAATGCAATAGATAAAAGAAATTTAGTTTAAATTTTTTTTAGACTCTAATGCTACATTTTGACTCTTATATCAAAAACAATGAAATTCTGAGCCCTTCCTATCAAGTGCACATTAGTAATTTGGGGGTATAATTTTTATTTATTCTCATGTCTTTGCTCAAAAGCCTCTAAGAATTTCTGAATAGTCTGCGCTCCATACTCTTTAGCTAGGCATTCTAATGGTCCAATATCTGGTCTTATTTTTATTTTTTCCGAACTTTTTAATATTCATTCTCAATTACTAATGCTTCCACTTTGGTTATAATTGTCTACTCAGGTGTCTCCAAATTATGTAATTTCCACATTGTTCATTCTGTTTTAAAAAAAAATAACGTTTATTTATTTTTGAGAGACAGAGAATGAGCAGGGGAGGGGCAGAGAGAAAGGGAGACACAGAATCTGAAGCAGGCTCTAGGCTCTCAGCTATCAGCACAGAGCCTGACGCGGGGCTCAAACCCATGAAACGTGAGATCATGACCTGGGCTGAAGTCGGACGCTTAACCACTGAGCCACCCAGGTGCCCTGTTCACTCTGTTTTAAAATCTCTGTGGTTTGGGGCCACCTGGGTGGCTCAGTTGGTTAAGCGTCCAACTTTGCATCATGTCATGATCTCACAGTTTGTGGTTTGAACCCTATGGTGGGCTCTGTGAACCCTATGGTGGGCTTCCTTGAACTAATGATTGGGAAAATCAGGTCTATCCTGATGTATGAGGATGTAGTACTGGGGACAATACCTACCATGGGTTTTCATTCACAGTTCATTAACAACAGGGTATTGAAAACTATAGCCAATATTTAATTAGTCATGTCAGGGAGAGCAAAGTAAATTTGATAAGAAGTATTTTGCTATTTTAAAACATTTGTAAGACTTTTTTAACTACATTAGATATTTGATATTTCTGTCACTTCTCTCTTCCAGGGGATGCATGTTTAATCCACACATGTCTATTGGAGGCATTATAGCAAATATGATGAAAATCAAGTATTCTGGAATCCCCCAACCAGGTAATCAGGTATTAAATAACACAAAACTGATTTTTAAAAACCATTTTCCCTAGAGTTGTTTCTTTTAAATTTGTTCTCAAATTGTTTTCCCTTTTTAAAAGTTTTTAAATATGAATCTACATAATAAACAAAATCACATATTGCCTTAGTGATGCATTTACTACATGAAATCCTCTCAAGATATTTTATGTTGACCTTTATTTTTTTTTTAATTTTTTTTTTTCAACGTATTATTTATTTTTGGGACAGAGAGAGACAGAGCATGAACGGGGGAGGGGCAGAGAGAGAGGGAGACACAGAATCGGGAACAGACTCCAGGCTCTGAGCCATCAGCCCAGAGCCTGAGGCGGGGCTCGAACTCACGGACCGCGAGATTGTGACCTGGCTGAAGTCGGACGCTCAACCGACTGCGCCACCCAGGCGCCCCCGTTGACCTTTATTTTTAATTGAGAAAAGGATTATCAATCTAATTAATTTCCACTCAGATATTGAATCTATGTTCATATTTATTAATATATGATAAATAATATATTTTATTTGGATGTTTTCAACACATTTGGAGGGTATGACTAGGGTATTGTTAGGTGGTGCTCACCATTACACATAGTGTTCTCTTCTTCTAGGGCACACAACTAAAATACATTTTCCACTCTCCAATGCAGTGAGGTGTAATGATGTGACTGACTTCAGATCACTGGAATGTGAATGAAAGAGATGTACACACCTCTAGGCTTTGCTTATAAAATCCTATCTCATGTGAGACTCTCTATTCTCCCATGCATGGTCTGAATGAACAGGATTCCGAGGAATGAGAGAGAAATACAGCTACAAGATGGAAGGAGCCTGGCTTCCATGAGCCATGGCACAAAGAGCGGGCAAACCCTAAGAATTTATATAAGCAAGAAATAAGATTTTTTGGTGATATGTCAATGAGATTTTGGACTATTAGTCTGACTCAAATTAATGAAACTGACTAAGTTTGGCCATTTTTTTCTTTCATAAAAAGCAGAGTGGCACATCATTTTAAGGATGCTAATGTTACACTCAGAAAATTCTATTGTTTGAATTTTGCTTTAATTTTATAAATCTGAATCCCTCACAAAGTGAATGCCATCCAAGGATACACAAGACTTAGCTTCATATGAGTAAGAGCTAAACATTAAGGGAAGAGAGGAATGAAGAGTCTAAAAAATCTCTCTAAAGGAGATAATTATTTGAAAATCAGTCTAAAGAGGCAGTCTCTTTTAGGAGCCAGCTATAACGCTGTCCTTTGTGAAGAACACTTGGGGGCCCATTGAGAGAACTACACTCTCTTAAGGGCAAACAAGATTAAGAACCAATGTGAAAAATATTTGAGTAATCAAAAAAATACAGTAATTTTTAAAAACATCTATAACCAAGGTATAGTATGCTATGACTGCCTTTGCAGAAGCACTTGAAGCCAAAGCTTAGCTCACAGTACATTTGGCAATTTAAAGACACACACCACTGAGGCACCTTGGTGGCTCAGTTGGTTAAGTGTCTGACTTCAGCTCAGGTCCTGATCTCACAGTTTGTGAGTTCAAGCGCCACGTAGGGCTCTGTGCTGACAGCTCGGAGCTTGGAGCTTGCTTCAGATTCTGTGTTTTCCTCTCTCTCTCTGTCCCTTCCCTGCTCACGCACTCTCTCTCTCTCTCAAGAATAAAAAAAACATTAAAAAAATAAAAAAAATAAAGACACATGTCATTAAGCACTAAAATGTTATAGACAAAGCAAGATATGACTTGAAAATAATGGCTTCAAATTAGGTATGCTGAAGAAATTCAAAATCTGTTGAACATATGGAAATTTCTTTTGTCAATACGTAAAATATAACAGTGAACCTAAGATTACATGCAATTCCATTGTTAAATCATGTCAGAACCATTGAAATTTTTTACTAATGCGACAAAATCCAGAATTTAGGTATTTAAAAATAACATAAAACCCTATAATTAGATTCCTCAATGGAGCACAAGAAAGGAAAATTTCTTACTTATTCCTGAATGTCTCTGAATCCCTGGAACTCCCCCCCACTGCTTTGCTTTTATAGGTCAGCAGTTCCCCGTAAGGATCTGTGCCATGAGCCTCAATAAGTCACAAGATGAAACTCTAAAATGCAGGTTGTTTTGCAAATAAGCTTCTTCTTGCATGGGCATTTCTTTGTTTATATGGCAGGGTCTTACTCATAGGAGATCTAGATAGTATGGTAACAAATGTGGCATGCAGTGAAGCCACAATTTTTAAGTTATTGCAATTATAGGGGTGCCTGGGTGGCTCAGTCAGTTGAGTGAGTGTCCAACTTGGGCTCAGGTCATGATTTCACAGTTTGTAATTTTGAGCCCTGCATTGGGTGAGCTCAAGCCCCCTTCAGATAAGCTCAAGCCCTGAATGAGCATGAGCCCTATTATGGGTGAGCTTGAGCCCCGTCTCTCTCCCTCTCTCTCTCTCTGCCACTCGCTCACTCATCCTCTCTAAATAAATAAATAAATAAATAAATAAATAAATAAACAAATAAATAAATAAATAAAATGTACTAACTACTAAAAAATAAATAATTGCAATTATAATGAAACTTAGTAATATTAATACAATACTTCATTGATTTTAAAACACACCTTTTCCCATATTTTAACATTTCAGAAATCAAGATCTGTTCTTACAGGTGGCATCTTATAAGCTCTGCCAGATAGGGGCTGTTTGTTGTCTAAGTATACACCTTTTACTGAAATCTGCAAGACAAGAATGTGCCAACTTCAAAACTGGCATATTGAGGGTCCACAATTAGGAAGAAAATACCGGAGAGGATGCTAGAACACTGTTTGAAGAAAGGCAATAATACCCATATTATCGATGACACAAAAAATGATATGTGTGACAACTCTGAATTTTAAGTGATTCAGAGGAATTGAACTTTGAATGCAAAGATATTTGAGGAGTATAATAAACGTACTTTGTTTACATTTTCTTTTTACATGAATGTTCAAGAGAGTAATTTTTTAAGTTTATTTATTTTAAGAGAGAGAGAGAGAGCACATGTGAGCAGAGGAGCAGAGAGAGAGAGAGAGGGAGAGAGAGAATCTCAAGCAGGTGCTGCACTGTCAGCATGGAGTCTAACACAGGGCTAGAACCCACAAACTGTAAGATCATGACCAAAGGCAAAACCAAGAGTCAGATGCTTAACCAACAGCCACCCAGGTGCCCCCCAAAATAATTTTTAAAATATATATGAATGAGCCTAAAATAGCTCTTTTATTATACATAAAATTAAAATTCTAAGCATTAATAAAGCATTATATCATAGTTTAGTTAGCATATTTTTCTCTCTTGGTCTTCTATAAGGTATATCTTCCACTAGAAAGAATCTTAGATTTAGTGAAATCTGAAAATAAAACTACACCTTCAGTACAATGGAATAGCTTAGTTCATTAGTGACTATGTTTCTGGATACATTTTTCTAGGTAGATTTAAGTTCACACTGAATTTATATATACATGACATAACCAGAGCACAATGAGATTGAACAATGCTAAAACTGGTCTAAGGACTTCATAGTCCTAATAAATCTCTATCCATATTGACTCATTTTATTGAATTTTATGAAAAAAGTCAATTACTTAATTTTTGTGTTTGTGTTTATGTCATGTTTGCATAGTCATAAGGCAATCAAATTTCAACACTATTCTGCTTGACCAGTGTGCATCAAAATATCAACAGTTCCAACCTTACAAATTTGTTTGCAAAACAGCACTCATTTTCCTAGCTACAGTTTAAAAAGTAGCAAAATTTAACATTCACACAAATCTCTGAGTGAGCAAATAGAACTCAACACAGTATCATTCTTTCCATGAACGTCCATAACATATAATTAATGAGCTATATTATTACCATATGCAATAAACAGTTACAAAAGTACTTCTAGAAAAATAATATAAAAAATAATATTTGATTTTTGTGGCAAGAATTTGAGATTTCTCACATCAGAAACAGTATATGAAATATGTAAGTTCATGCAAAAACATTTTAATAAGTTTAGAATATTCATAAAATCCCATGAATGAGGTGCATGTGGTAGAGTCACTATTGGGCAAATTAAAGATCGTTTGGCTGTTCTACAAAATCAACTAGAAGAAGGTGAGAACTTATGTTTATGACTAGGGGAAGAGTTATCTAATATTAAAAAACTCGTGTTAAACTTGGAAAAAATGTCAAGCTGCCTTTAAACACTAACTAAAATGAAATATTTTGTCTACATGCTACTTTTCTATGATCTGTGTAGAAACAGACATAGCAGTTTTGAGGAACAACTGCATCATTATTCCATAGTCTTTCATCTATACTAAGCATGTAATAAAATCAGGCTTCAAAATGTATTTACTGTCAGTGATACATTTCCCTAAATGGAATCTCCGTTAAATGCTTTATGTTACTCCTCATTTCAGTTCAAGATGTTATCATCATTTCTCAGAAAGGAGTCCTCAGACTGAGGAAATGTCTAGTTAATTCATACTTTGCTGGTGGTAATGTGAATGGTGCAGGGTCTTTGGAAAACAGTTTGGCATAAACATGAGTATGATATGACTCAGCAATTGTCTACTTAGGTTAAACCTGGAGAAATAACTGTCACAGAAAAACTTCTTCATGAGGGGCGCCTGGGTGGCTCAGTTGGTTGAGCATCCGACTTTGGCTCAGGTCATGATCTTGCAGTTTGTGAGTTTGAGCCCCGCATCGGGCTCTGTGCTGACAGCTCAGAGCCTGGAGCCTGCTTCAGATTCTGTGTATGTCTTTCTCTCTGGCCCTTCCCCTCTTGAGCTGTCTCTTACTATTTCTCTTTCTCTCTCTCTCTCTCTCTCTCTCTCTCTCTCTCTCTCTCTCAAAAATAAACATTAAAAATTTTTTTAAAAAAATTGTTCATGAATGTTCATAACAGCATTAGTCATTATAGCTATGAAGTGGAAACAATTTAAATCTCTATCAACTGATAAATGGATAAATAAAATATGGTATAACCAAGCAATGAATATTATTTAGCCATAAAAAGGAATGAAGTACTGATACATGCTACAATGTGGATAAATGTTGAAAACATTATGCTACACGAAAAAAAAAACAGTCAAAAAAGACATTCCATAAGACATTTCACTTATATGTAAGTCCAGTATAAGCAATTCCATACAGACAGAAAGTAGGTTACTGGTTTCCAAAGACAGAGAGAATTGTAGAGAAATAAGAAGTCACTGTTATTGGACATGGAGTATCTTTTTCACAGGTGCCAGAGATTATGATGTAAACAAATTTTAGGGGCCAGTATTCTGCCTACCACATTTGGATTGTATGAAAGTAGCTGAAACTGAGACAGTCAGACCTGAGGAGACGCTGCTGTCCTCTGTGAGTAGCAACACAGCCCTAAAGAGTGTGGGGCTATTAAGTGAGGAAAACAAGTTACAGAGCAATGCACATAGTGTGTATTCATTTTAATAAAAACAAACAGTAACTATGTATGTATAAATTTGTATTTGTATTTATATGTATGTTTGAGCATGTTTCATTTTTAGTCCCTATGGAGATGCATTTCTTCCTTCCTTATTTATTTACCCTGGCTGTTATTTCATTCTATTCAGATATTGTAAAGTCCCATGATGTACTGATCATATCAGTGTAGCCTCCATTTGTACAATTGGTGGTGACTTCTTCCCAGCTGTAGCAATGTTTACACCGTCCTTTATAATGTCCTTTGCAAAAGGCCTCCACCCATGTCTAAAGTCCTGCTGAGCTTTATAATCTGATCTCTCATACATTTCCTTTTGAGTGCTCTCTCACTTCCAGCCAATGAAAATCTTCATTTTCACAAATTAAGAAATTCTTCTTTAGCACTCTTGCTGTACTCGTAGCCAAATCACTTGGATGCTTTTTAAAAGGCATCATGGACCTAAACTTTTCACCTTAACACAAATTAATGGCAGAGAGACCACAGACCATGTTGGGATAAATAAATAGGTTTGAAAATTTAAAAAGGAAAAGAACTGGCTCACTGGCCATCATGTAAGCTACAGAAAGCATGAAAAAGAACACTGCTATTTATGGGCCTAAAATTAGAGAACAATATGGACCAGTCACTATTATTGTCTATAATCCTCTGATTGTGTTTTCTGAATTACCTGGATAACCCACCATAAGTAAATAAGCAAGTCAACAAATAAATAGTTCTTCTTTGGTACTACTACAATGGATCTGTCTAGCTACTAAAACACTTTGGTAAATGATCAACAACATAAACTATTCAAAGGTAGTAAGACTGGGAATATATTGGTCTGGAAATTGCAAACTTCTCAATGATTAACTCATATTAGCCCATCCATAAACCATTTAACTATTTGGCAAATGGTCTTTATAATATACACATAAGTAATTAACCATCTTACGGTACGTCACACATGTAATACCCAACCTGTGTGTGCATACACTAAGATTGTACATGTTGATTACTTTTCCCTGCCACCAAAACAGTAAACTCTTCCCACATTAAATAGTACCAATTAAACATAAACCAATTTATAACCCACTGCTGACTCAGTAATGCCTATCCTCCATTACTGAATAATTCATAGGAATTTAGTTATATTTCCAAAACAATATTCTGCTATCATTCAGTCATCTTTCCTCACAATAATATTGTGAGGTGGTTGTCTACAAGAAATAGAAAAAGGAAATAAATCAGTGTCTTGGAGAAGTATCTGCACCACCCCCCATGTTCATGGTAGCATTATTTATAATAGCAAAGTTACAGGAACAATCTAAGTGTCAGTCAATGGACGAATGGATAAAGAAAATGTGGTATGTTTACACAATAGAATATTATCCAGCCTTAGAAAATAGTCTATAACTTGTGACAACATGATGAATCTACAGGACATTATGCTCAGTAAAATAATCCAAACATACAAGAAGCAAATATTATATAATCTCATACAGTGGAATGGATCTTTTTGTTTTGTTTTGTTTTGTTTTTTATATATGAAATTTATTGACAAATTGGTTTCCATACAACACCCAGTGCTCATCCCAAAAGGTGCCCTCCTCAATACACATCACCCACCATCTCCTCCCTCACACACCCCCATCAACCCTCAGTTTGTTCTCAGTTTTTAACAGTCTCTTATGCTTTGGCTCTCTCCCACTCTAACCTCTTTTTTTTTTTTCCTTCCCCTCCCCCATGGGTTCCTGTTAAGTTTCTCAGGATCCACATAAGAGTGAAACCATATGGTATCTGTCTTTCTCTGTATGGCTTATTTCACTTAGCATCACACACTCCAGTTCCATCCACGTTGTACAAAAGGCCATATTTCATTTTTTCTCATTGCCACGTAATATTCCATTGTGTATATAAACCACAATTTCTTTATCCATTCATCAGTTGATGGACATTTAGGCTCTTTCCATAATTTGGCTATTGTTGAGAGTGCTGCTATGAACATTGGGGTACAAGTGGCCCTATGCATCAGTACTCCTGTATCCCTTGGATAAATTCCTAGCAGTGCTATTGCTGGGTCATAGGGTAGGTCTATTTTTAATTTTCTGAGGAACCTCCACACTGCTTTCCAGAGCGGCTGCACCAATTTGCATTCCCACCAACAGTGCAAGAGGGTTCCCGTTTCTCCACATCCTCTCCAGCATCTATAGTCTCCTGATTTGTTCATTTTGGCCACTCTGAGGCGTGAGGTGATACCTGAGTATGGTTTTGATTTGTATTTCCCTGATAAAGAGCGACGCTGAACATCTTTCCATGTGCCTGTTGGCCATCCGGATGTCTTCTTTAGAGAAGTGTCTATTCATGTTTTCTGCCCATTTCTTCACTGGGTTATTTGTTTTTCGGGTGTGGAGTTTGGTGAGCTCTTTATAGATTTTGGATACTAGCCCTTTGTCCGATATGTCATTTGCGAATATCTTTTCCCATTCCGTTGGTTGCCTTTTAGTTTTGTTGGTTGTTTCCTTTGCTGTGCAGAAGCTTTTTATCTTCATAAGGTCCCAGTAATTCATTTTGCTTTTAATTCCCTTGCCTTTGGGGATGTGTCGAGTAAGAGATTGCTACGGCTGAGGTCAGAGAGGTCTTTTCCTGCTTTCTCCTCTAAGGTTTTGATGGTTTCCTGTCTCACATTTAGGTCCTTTATCCATTTGGAGTTTATTTTTGTGAATGGTGTGAGAAAGTGGTCTAGTTTCAACCTTCTGCATGTTGCTGTCCAGTTCTCCCAGCACCATTTGTTAAAGAGACTGTCTTTTTTCCATTGGATGTTCTTTCCTGCTTTGTCAAAGATGAGTTGGCCATACGTTTGTGGGTCTAGTTCTGGGGTTTCTATTCTATTACATTGGTCTATGTGTCTGTTTTTGTGCCAATACCATGCTGTCTTGATGATGACAGCTTTGTAGTAGAGGCTAAAGTCTGGGATTGTGATGCCTCCTGCTTTGGTCTTCTTCTTCAAAATTCCTTTGGCTATTCGGGGCCTTTTGTGGTTCCATATGAATTGTAGGATTGCTTGTTCTAGTTTCGAGAAGAATGCTGGTGCAATTTTGATTGGGATTGCATTGAATGTGTAGATAGCTTTGGGTAGTATTGACATTTTGACAATATTTATTTTTCCAATCCATGAGCAGGGAATGTCTTTCCATTTCTTTAAATCTACTTCAATTTCCTTCATAAGCTTTCATAGTTTTCAGCATACAGATCCTTTACATCTTTGGTTAGATTTATTCCTAGGTATTTTATGCTTCTTGGTGCAATTGTGAATGGGATCAGTTTCTTTATTTGTCTTTCTGTTGCTTCATTGTTAGTGTATAAGAATGCAACTGATTTCTGTACATTGATTTTGTATCCTGCAACTTTGCTGAATTCCTGTATCGTTCTAGCAGACTTTTGGTGGAGTCTATTGGATTTTCCATGTATAATATCATGTCATCTGCAAAAAGCGAAAGCTTGACTTCATCTTTGCCAATTTTGATGCCTTTGATTTCCTTTTGTTGTCTGATTGCTGATGCTAGAACTTCCAACACTATGTTAAACAACAGCGGTGAGAGTGGGCATCCCTGTCGCGTTCCTGATCTCAGGGAAAAAGCTCTCAGTTTTTCCCCGTTGAGGATGATGTTAGCTGTGGGCTTTTCATAAATGGCTTTTATGATCTTTAAGTATGTTCCTTCTATCCCGACTTTCTCAAGGGTTTTTATTAAGAAAGGGTGCTGGATTTTGTCAAAGGCCTTTTCTGCATCGATTGACAGGATCATATGGTTCTTCTCTTTTTTTTTGTTAATGTGATGTATCACGTTGATTGATTTGCGAATGTTCAACCAGCCCTGCATCCCAGGAATGAATCCCACTTGATCATGGTGAATAATTCTTTTTATATGCTGTTGAATTCGATTTGCTAGTATCTTATTGAGAATTTTTGCATCCCTATTCATCAGGGATATTGGCCTGTAGTTCTCTTTTTTTACTGGGTCTCTGTCTGGTTTAGGAATCAAAGTAATACTGGCTTCATAGAATGAGTCTGGAAGTTTTCCTTCCCTTTCTATTTCTTGGAATAGCTTGAGAAGGATAGGTATTATCTCTGCTTTAAACGTCTGGTAGAACTCCCCTGGGAAGCCATCTGGTCCTGGACTCTTATTTGTTGGGAGATTTTTGATAACCGATTCAATTTCTTCGCTGGTTATGGGTCTGTTCAAGCTTTCTATTTCCTCCTGATTCAGTTTTGGAAGAGTGTGGGTGTTCAGGAATTTGTCCATTTCTTCCAGGTTGTCCAATTTGTTGGCATATAATTTTTCATAGTATTCCCTGATAATTGTTTGTATCTCTGAGGGATTGGTTGTAATAATTCCATTTTCATTCATGAATTTATCTCTTTGGATCATCTCCCTTTTCTTTTTGAGAAGCCTGGCTAGAGGTTTGTCAATTTTGTTTATTTTTTCAAAAAACCAACTCTTGGTTTCGTTGATCTGCTCTACAGTTTTTTTAGATTCTATATTGTTTATTTCTGCTCTGATCTTTATTATTTCTCTTCTTCTGCTGGGTTTAGGCTGCCTTTGCTGTTCTGCTTCTATTTCCTTTAGGTGTGCTGTTAGATTTTGTATTTGGGATTTTTCTTGTTTCTTGAGATAGGCCTGGATTGAAATGTATTTTCCTCTCAGGACTGCCTTCGCTGTGTCCCAAAGCGTTTGGATTGTTGTATTTTCATTTTCGTTTGTTTCCATATATTTTTTAATTTCTTCTCTAATTGCCTGGTTGACCCACTCATTCATTAATAGGGTATTCTTTAACCTCCATGCCTTTGGAGGTTTTCCAGACTTTTTCCTGTGGTTGATTTCAAGCTTCATAGCACTGTGGTCTGAAAGTATGCATGGTATAATTTCAATTCTTGTAAACTTATGAAGGGCTGTTTTGTGACCCAGTATATGATCTATCTTGGAGAATGTTCCATGTGCACTCGAGAAGAAAGTATATTCTGTTGCTTTGGGATGCAGAGTTCTAAATATATCTGTCAAGTCCATCTGATCCAATGTCTCATTCAGGGCCCTTGTTTCTTTATTGACCGTGTGTCTAGATGATCTATCCATTTCTGTAAGTGGGGTGTTAAAGTCCCCTGCAATTACCACATTCTTATCAATAAGGTTGCTTATGTTTATGAGTAATTGTTTTATATATTTGGGGGCTCCGGTATTTGGCGTATAGACATTTATAATTGTTAGCTCTTCCTGATGGATAGACCCTGTAACTATTATATGATGTCCTTCTTCATCTCTTGTTACAGCCTTTAATTTAAAGTCTAGTTTGTCTGATATAAGTATGGCTACTCCATCTTTCTTTTGACTTCCAGTAGCATGATAAATAGTTCTCCATCCCCTCACTCTCAATCTAAAGGTGTCCTCAGGTCTAAAATGAGTCTCTTGTAGACAGCAAATAGATGGGTCTTGTTTTTTTTATCCATTCTGATACCCTATGTCTTTTGGTTTGGGCATTTAGTCCATTTACATTCAGTGTTATTATAGAAAGATACGGGTTTAGAGTCATTGTGATGTCTGTATGTTTTATGCTTGTAGTGATGTCTCTGGGACTTTGTCTCACAGGGTCCCCCTTAGGATCTCTTGTAGGGCTGGTTTAGTGGTGACAAATTCCTTCAGTTTTTGTTTGTTTGGGAAGACCTTTATCTCTCCTTCTATTCTAAATGACAGACTTGCTGGATAAAGGATTCTTGGCTGCATATTTTTTCTGTCTAGCACCCTGAAAATCTCGTGCCAATTCTTTCTGGCCTGCCAAGTTTCAAAAGAGAGATCAGTCACGAGTCTTATAGGTCTCCCTTTATATGTGAGGGCACGTTTACCCCTTGCTGCTTTCAGAATTTTCTCCTTATCCTTGTATTTTGCCAGTTTCACTATGATATGTCGTGCAGAAGATCAATTCAAGTTATGTCTGAAGGGAGTTCTCTGTGCCTCTTGGATTTCAATGCCTTTTTCCTTCCCCAGTTCAGGGAAGTTCTCAGCTATTATTTCTTCAAGTACCCTTCAGCACCTTTCCCTCTCTCTTCCTCCTCTGGGATACCAATTATGCGTATATTATTTCTTTTTAGTGTATCACTTAGTTCTCTAATTTTCCCCTCATACTCCTGGATTTTTTTATCTCTCTTTTTCTTAGCTTCCTCTTTTTCCATAACTTTATCTTCTAGTTCACCTATTCTCTCCTCTGCCTCTTCAAGCCGAGCTGTGGTGGTTTCCATTTTGTTATGCATTTCGTTTAAAGCGTTTTTCAGCTCCTCGTGACTGTTCTTTAGTCCCTTGATCTCTGTAGCAAGAGATTCTCTGCTGTCCTGTATACTGTTTTCAAGCCCAGTGATTAATTTTATGACTATTATTCTAAATTCACTTTCTGTTATATTATTTAAATCCTTTTTGATCAGCTCATTAGCTGTTGTTATTTCCTGCAGATTCTTCAGAGGGGAATTCTTCCGCTTGGTCATT
Source organism: Felis catus (assembly GCF_018350175.1). Classification (NCBI taxonomy): domain Eukaryota; kingdom Metazoa; phylum Chordata; class Mammalia; order Carnivora; family Felidae; genus Felis; species Felis catus. The sequence goes on along the minus strand of NC_058368.1, from coordinate 212,512,996 downwards.
TTGGATAGTCCCTGGCGTGGTGAGGACCTGCAGGGCACTTCCCCTGTGCTGTGGTGTATAACTGGAGTTGGTGGGCGGGGCCGCAGTCAGACCTGATGTCTGCCCCCAGCCCACTGCTGGGGCCACAGTCAGACTGGTGTGTGCCTTCTCTTCCCCTCTCCTAGGGGCGGGATTCACTGTGGGGTGGTGTGGCCCATCTGGGCTACTTGCACACTGCCAGGCTTGTGATGCTGGGGATCTGGCGTATTAGCTGGGGTGGGTAGGCAAGGTGCACAGGGGCAGGAGGGGCAGGCTTAGCTCGCTTCTCCTTAGGTGATCCAGTTCAGGAGGGGCCCTGTGGCAGCGGGAGGGAGTCAGATCCGCTGCCGGAGGTTTGGCTCCACAGAAGCACAGAGTTGGGTGTTTGCGAGGAGCGAGCAAGTTCCCTGGCAGGAACTGGTTCTCTTTGGGATTTTGGCTGGGGGATGGGCGGGGGAGATGGCGCTGGTGAGCGCCTTTGTTCCCCACCAAACTGAGCTCTGTCATCAGGGGGCTCAGCAGCTCTCCCTCCCTTTGTCCTCCAGCCTTCCCGCTTTCCGAGCAGAGCTGTTAACTTATGACCTCCCAGACGCTAAGTCGCGCTTGCTGTTGGAACACACTCCGTCCGGCCCCTCCGCTTTTGCCAGCCAGACTTGGGGGCTCTGCTTGGCCGGCGAGCCGCCCCTCCGCCCCGGCTCCCTCCCGCCAGTCCGTGGAGCACGCACCGCCTCACCGCCCTTCCTACCCTCTTCCGTGGGCCTCTCGTCTGCGCTTGGCTCCGGAGACTCTGTTCTGCTAATCCTCTGGCAGTTTTCTGGGTTATTTAGGCAGGTGTAGTTGGAATCTAAGTGATCAGCAGGACGTGCGGTGAGCCCAGCGTCCTCCTAAGCCGCCATCTTGCCCAACCTCCTATGAGAATCTGAGTATACACCAGGGACAACTAGACAGATCAGTACACACTGTTCTACTTTCAAGCGCCCTAATCGTTCTCCTGTAATGGATCTTATACTGTGGAATCTAAAAATGTGAACTCTGTATTATTTCTTACAACTGGATAACTGTAATTTGATTAAACTGTAATTTTTTAATGTAAAAAAACCAAGAAATTAGCAAAAGATTAATTCAATTAAATTTGTCCATTTCCCACCTCACAATTTTGGGTTAGAACTCAGGGTCCTGAATACAAATTAGTTATGAAATAACCAAATCTCCCATTTTATGACATATCAGATTAAAATAGCACAAACCAAATTTACAAGAAAGATAGTTTCACCTGCTTAGCATTCACTAAATGTTGCTTACTTGTCATCAACAAATATAGATTTGTTAGGGCAGAAGTCAACAGAATTGCTTGCTCTGACTCAATTCCAAAATTTGCTGAATATGTATTAGATGACTGGAAACATAAAAGCAAAGATGTACTCTCCACTGTCAAGTTTATTTGGGACACAGACACGCACTCACTGAGAACTGGATTTGAGAGGTGAACAGGGTGATATGGAACCAAACGGTGAGAGATGATTTATTATATCTACGACAGAGATAAGGGAGTCGGTAGTGGAGTCACAGAAGATTACCAGAATAGATAGCATTTAAGCAAGACCTTGCCTTTCAACAGAAGTAAGAGTTCACCTGAAGGAGAATGAAAGAAAGGATATTTAAAACAAGACAGTAAGGAAAAAAAAACAGAAATTAATATAAATATTTATAATAAATCTAAAATTACACAGTATATTCATAGACTCTTAAGTGAAGAGCCAGTACATATTTATTAAAATGTACTAGGAAAGATGGCAGAGATATTTTCTTATTCTTGAAGTATTCAATTCATCATTAGAATCATTAATGTGTTCTTATGCAATGTATCTCTGACCTGTCCTTTTGCACCAGTGGAACTGACAGAGGGCAGCTATGAAATAGGGAGCAAAAGCAAAATGGGTGAGCAACCTGTGGATACCCTGAGTATACTAACAGGACCAAGAGAAACCAGTGAGTGACTCTAGTAGGGGGTCTGTAGGAGGAGAAGAAAAAAATCATAAAAAGGAGACAGCAAAATGGATCTCAGGGGTTCATGAAGGTAATGTAAGCAGTCCTTTGGCCACTTGCCCTGCTAAAAATAGAAGCATCACCAGATACATTTGGAAGGATGTCAATGACCTTGAGCTCAGAGTTCAGGAAAGAATTCTTCAGTTAGAAATGTTTAGAGTCAAGGGTGAATGGCTTGATTTTAATGAGAGCTAATGTGATTTAGTGTTTAAGAGTTTAGGTTCAGGCCACTACTTTCTGTTGAACTCTGAACAAACAATGTCTTAGTGCCTTCATTTCTAAAAAGGGTAAAATAATACTATCTACTTCATAGAACTGATATATAGATTAGAGAGTTAATATATGTAAAAGTACTTAGAATAATCAGGATGCAGGCACAGAAATCAAACTCTGGAACTCTATTCTCAAATATGTTGGAAGTGCTGAAAGGTTAAACAGGGACCATGAAGCAATCCAGAGATTAACAAGAACAGGAAGCCTTTATCACTCCATAGGATTGGAAGGCAAAGAGAGGAAGAAGTTTTAACAAAGCCTATGAGCTGGAGATTTCTGGAAGAAACTGGAACCATGAGACAGACATAGTCTTCTCTGGAAATCCTACTGCAAACATATAAGATGAGAGACACACCCTGGTTCCAACCGGGTCAATAAGCTCTCAGCCTAAGATTCTTTCTCCCTAAAATAGGGATAATATAGCCTCTCTCAAAGGATTTCTGTGTGCCATTTGAATAAGCTAATGTATATGAAAGCATTTATAATATAAAATGCTACACATATGTAAGATACTATTAATGATAATAGACATAGAACTGTTCATTCTTAACAACACACACATTTTTTGATCATTTGTCCTCACAGTAAAATAGAAATACAAGCAACTAATACAAAATTACATTTCTCCACAATGAACAATGTGAGCAGAGTATTAAGCCAAAAGAGATGAGAACCAAGGAAACCTAAATGTAATGTTACACACAAAATAAATATGATTTGCTGTGATTTCCTGACTTTCCAGTTAACGTCAGAATAAGAAAGAAACATCACAGTTAGAAAACTTTAGGAAATGCAGAATTTGGAGTGTGTTCTGTGTTCATTTAACCCTGTTAACATATAGTATTTTTTACACTTATGATTTAGTTACCTCATTTGAGATTTTGAGGATATATGTGCATGCACATCATCTTCACCTTGGTTAAGATGCTTTAAGAAACATATTCTGAAAGGTGTAGTTTTTGTTTATACCTATGTATTGTTTTTAATAATAGTATTAAGTTAACATACACAGTTCAATTTTTTGTCTTTCTCTTCTCTTCCAGAGATTTGATTTTACAGGTTCTGTGTCTTTGTATTATCTACTTCATTTGGAGAACCATAAATCTTCGGTCCCACTGATTTTAGAGGCAATTAATCCTTGGTCCTCCTGTACAACCACAACTCTAGCTGTTGCCATCTTTAAGACTTTGATCTTTTGACCCATTATAACTCACAAACTGTTTCACTTTTTAACCCAACTTGTAGTTTGGTTTTGGTAATTCTGCAATTAGATGAATTAACAATCAGGTGACCACATATCCAGGGGTTCTTGGAACCCTCCCAGTTTATGCCTGTTGTTCCTACATAATTATTTATAGCTTCCCCTTTCATTCTCATAAGTGTCCTGGTTTGGATAATAAATTATATGGCCACACATTAGCAAGTGTCTCAAAAGCAGAAACAGTATGCACTCTGTGATAATAATGTGCCCAGAATTTTATAAACAAAGCTCTACACAAATGTAAGCTATTGTTATCATTTTCTATGCAATATCCTGGTATTAATTTTATCTGCAGAAAAACAGAACAGATTGAAGGAGTTCCCTATCTCACTTGTAGCAGCAAGGCTGAGATCTGCTCAAGAAATATAACATTCTAAGGTCTCAGTTTCTTCATATGCAAAATGGAGCTGAATTACATTATCCCTATGGTCCATTCCAACCAAAAGAAGGTCTGCCTTCCACATCTTCCTATTTCCTACATAGCACATCTGAAATTGCATACTCTGTCCAGAGATACCTGGTACCCTCCAAATTGTCTGATTCTTCACCCTAACCTTGAAATTTATCCTAAAAGGCACCCAATACACAGAGAAATCTTGACCACAAAACCATATTCCAAGAGTTGTAAGTTTGAAACTTTATAAATTTTTGCCATTTTTTCCCTTAAAACTCTAGATTTGTCTTTACTTTTGACATACTATACATCTCTGGAAACATTCAGATCCAACTTAGGGATGATCAGCCTTATCTGTGCCTTGACAATTTCTTCTCTTGCTATCATCCAGCTAAGAGTAGACACCACTTATGGAATAGCATTTTTGCCAGGCTAGACAAAATTTTAACAGGCTATTTACTCTCCATCAACTCCTATTTCCTTTTTCTTTGATCCCCTCTTCCTTCTCATCACCATTTCTTCTTCCCACATGACCTTCCTGTTACTGGAGAAAACAATTTGATGGATTAAATCTCACTAATATATAAAATATTTAATACTCTATTTTCCTAGAATGTTTAGATTTTTAGAAAAGGTAAAAAGAGTAAAATGCTTAGTATAGAGAAACTTGCTGATAGCACAAAGATTAAATTATGTTAGCTGCCAGAGTTCTTTGCATATTGTAGGTTCTCAGTAAACACTAGTTGATATGTATGTGAGTTCTTAAAAAAATGAAAGGAAGTCTTCCAAGGCAGAGGAAGGTGAATATTTCTCAGGCAGAAATTCTTCCATATATGTCCAAATATCTCAAAATAACAAAAGAACATATGTTCACTAGTAGTAATAAGTTCTGTGTAGCTTTAATTTTAAGATGTGGGGAAAGGGAGAAATGGCATTGGAAAAATCTGTAGATGTCAAATGGGAACCAGAGTTGGAAGTAACTTTCAAGCCATGCTATTTAACAGTTCTAGGAATATAGGTTAGATGTAAAGTTCTGATGTAGTAAAATCACTATGGCATCAGTGTGTAGGGTACACTAAAAGCAGGAGACACTGGACCCAGGAATTCTATTTAGAAGCCTACAGCATTTATCTAGGATCTGTTAGGTTTCACTGGCACTTATAATATACACCCACATGGGGACAGTGAATAGGGCTGGATTGAGAAATATTCCAAGTATAAACTCTATAGGATTTTATAAACAATAAATATTGGGAACAGGTAAAGGTAATAAGAACAGTTGGATATATACTGAATTTAACATTTAAAATATGGGAAACTACATGGGAGATAAACTCATAAATGAGATAAGAAATATAGGAAGAGATTGGGAAGAGAATTTGGACAATTAATTCAATTTTAAAGATACTGAATTCAATTTGAAGCTATCCAGTTATAACTATAAACAGAATCTGACACTCAGAATAGAAATCAAAGCCAGAAGATTCAGACAGTTGCTGATACCATAAAATCACCCTGGATTATGTAGAGAAAATAAAGAAGACCTGAAGATAGAACATTAGAGAACCCTGGCACTTAACGGGAGTATCATAAGGCCACATATGACAAGCCCATAATTTATATCTCTTTCAATGATGAAAAGCTGAAAGATTTTACTCTAAGATCAGGAACAAGACAAGGATTCCCACTTTAGCCACTTTTATTCTACATACTACTGGAATCCTAGCCAGAGCGATTATGCAAGAAAAAGAAATAAAGGTATCTAAATCATAAAGGAAGAAGTAAAATTGTTTATATTTGCAGATGACATGATGCTATATATAGCAAACCCTAATGACTCCACCAAAGAACTGTTAGGATTAATAAATAGACTTAGTACTAAGTTGCAAGATACAAAATCAATTTAGAACAAACAGTTGCATTTCTATATACTAACAATGAACTGTCAGAAAGAGAAATTAAAACAATCTCATTTACAACAGCATCATAAAGATAAAATACTAAGAATAAATTTAACCAAGGAGGTGAAAGATTTTTCCACAGAAAACTATACGACAGTGATGAAAGAAATAAAAGAAGACACAAATAAACAGAAAGATATTTTGTGCTCATGGACTAGAAGAATTAATATTGTTAAAATGTCCATATCAGCCATATTAATATAAAAAAATTGAATACATAAGTAAATGGGGGAGGGAGAGAATAAATAAATCTCCTGTATAGATTTCCAAATAATTTATGTAGATAATCCATCCTCAAAGAGGTAGAGTTTAATCCCCTATTCCTTAAGCATAAATTACACATAGTAACTTTATTTAAAAGAATATAAAATGGGGGGTGCCTGGGTGGCTCAGTCAGTTAAGCGTCTGACTTCGGTTCAGGTCATGATCTCGTGGTTTGTGGGTTTGAGCTCTGCGTCAGACTCTGTGCTGACAGCTCAGAGCCTGGAGCCTGCTTCAGATTCTGTGTCTCCCTCTCTCTCTCTGCCCCTCCCCCACTCATGCTCTCTCCTTCTCTCAAAAAATAAACATTAAAAAAATTAAAAAAAAAAGAATACAGAATGGAATAAGGGGAAGGGGAAGGAGTAACAAGAGTGGAGAAACCTGGCAAATACTACCTCAAGCTAGTAAATCAAAGTTAACATCAACAGTGTTAAGTCATGTTGCTGCTACGTACTCTTGATATATGATGAGAATGACACTTTACTTCTGTGGTCATCTTCCAAAACCCATAACTCCAGTCTAATCATGAGAAATATCAGGCAAACACAAACAGAAAAACATTCTAGAAAATACCTGATCAGTACTCCTCAAAGTTGTCAAGGTCATCAAAAACGGAAGGTCTGAGACACTGCCAGAGTCAAGAAGAAGGCTACAGAGACACGATGACGAAATGTAAGGCAGTATCCTGGATGGGATCCTGGAACAAAAGAAAAGGACATTAGGTAAAAACAAAGGAAAACTTGAGTAAAATATGGACTTTAGTTAACAACAATTGTGTCAATACGGTGTTCGTTAATTGTGACAAATGCACTGTATTAATGAAGTCTGTTAATAATTGGGGGAAAGGGGTGGTGGTGGGGGGAGGTATATGAGAACTCCATACATTCTTTGCAACTTTTCTGTAAATTCAAGACTGCCCTAAAATAAAAAGTTTAATTAAAAAAATTCTAGAATTCTGTCCAACATATAGTAGGTTCAAAATTATTGAAAACTGTATTATTAACGGTGCTATAAGTTACAGGACAGAAAGTAAAGGAAAATAAGTATCTTCACTGCTCTGCTCACCAAATTCATTCATTACACTGACATCCTTACTTAGTAATTAGTAATGTCAGCTGCAGTAGGTATATTTACTCCTCATAATATTCTTATTTATTGAGCCTTTATTTGAGGCTGAGTACATGAATTATCTTAATACTCCAAAACGCTTATGAGATTTGTACTGTTATTATTCCAACTTTACAGATGAGGAATAACAAACTCAGAGAGTCTAAGAGAAACTTAAACAGGCTAAGTAATTTGCCTAAGGCCTACAGCTAGTAAGTGAAAAATTTTGAGCTCACGAATTTGTTGTTAGCACCTATACTCTAACTGGTCTGCTAAACAGACCTATACATGTAGATATGCCAGCCCCTGCCATACACATTCATACTGCATTATTCATGCACTTCCCTCTTTATACTACTGTCAGGACCAACATGCTCTCCAACCATTTCTTTTCTATCTGCAAATACACAGATAAACTCAGGACACAATACATCAGATCATTCCTAAACACCTGGCCTTGCCCAAGCCCTCAGTGCTGTGACCACTGGAAATAAGTCCATTTCCTTATTATTAAATCTACTACAAGGTAATATTTCAACTTGATTGAGTTGACAATTTTTTTTTCCTTTGAGGAATATACTGAAAGCAGCAGCCTTCCCTGTAGACAGAAGATAATTTAGTGAACACGTCCACTGTGTCCAGCCTCTTTTTTATACCCTCATTGCCCACTCATCGCTCTAACTCACTGAAGCAAGAGGCTAAAGAGAGAAAGCATTATTTTCCTTAGAAAGGCAAGTTATAGTGAAGCTCACTTTCTGTCTTCATGTTAAAATGAGAACACGGGTTCCTGGAAGCAAGGATTTTCTGTTCATGTGCAGCAATAGCACCTTCCAGTTTTCATAAATCTAAAGCAATCTTGTTTTATTTTCCATAATTAGGCCATAAGCTAGTCCATACCAGCCTGACTCGCTCAGCCACCCATGTGCTGCGGCTGGAGTGTCACTGTTCCATAACTGTGGTACTGAGTGCTTTTGTTAGGGCCTGTAGCATAAATAGAACAAAGAAAAAGATCTTTCTCAGAGAAAACCTTGAAAGCCGAGGAATGATAACCTTTCTCACACTGACGGCTGGGGTTGGGGGAGTGGTAAACTGGCAAACAAATCCAAGTCCTTCCTAGGGCTTTCCAGTCTTCAAAAGGATTCAGACCCACACAAATTCCTTCCTAGAACTGCCTGACAATGTTAACATTACCCAAGCAGCTCCCCACACTATTATACAGTTACACAGGTTCTTAGTTTACTTCCCGAGTAGACAGCAAATATCCTAACCTAGAAACTCTTTTCCTCCTATAATCAACTACAAGAAACCTTGGAAGAATTTAGAGAACTTAAAGAGCCATTTGCATATCCTCTAGGGTTACTCCTCATTTGACAAGGGGCAGGCTTAAAGAGAGAAGCCTCTGTCTGACAGGAAGTAGAGCACACAGGAAACAGTCATTCTCCCCTATGTTTTGAATGGGTGCCACATTTTCCTCCCCTCCCTTCTGAAGCCTTCCCTAACTAACCTAAAATGTTCTTACCACTTCTCTACTGGCATCCCCTTGCTAATAAGTCACATAATCACATAGTCACCTCTATTAGTTTGGGCTTCATTCTCCACTCTGCTTCCCCTGAGAACACTTTGTTTTCCTGTTGTAGCCCTTAATACCCTCTGCCTTGTAGTACAGCCCAGGATAACCGTATAGCCTGCATATGTAACTAGACTGTAAATCCTCTAATATAATGGATCCAGTGCCCTCCTCCCCACAGGGTCTCACATGCTGCTCAAAAATCCTTGCTGAACCAAAAATTTGCAAGTGCTTTTATAAACCTTTTTCATCAAATATGTCAATAAATTCTTGAAGAATCACAGCTATTTCTTGGCAATAGCTCTTCCCATATACTATTTCCTTCTTCCCATCTCGCAACAAACCCATAAATAAACACACACACACACACACACACACACACACACATTCATACTTTATAGTCTAAGCAAAATTATAAACAAATCAATTAAATATTTCATGAGTTATACTAAGACCACAGTTGCTTATTGATACATGTTATCTTTCTGATACACATACATTTAAAGAATGAAAATAGCAAGAACAACAACAAGAAAAACAGCAACTGGCCAAGAAAACAAAACCTACTATCCTAGACCTGGAATTCCAGGAAGTAATCCTAACATTGTCTTCATATAAAGAGACACGATCACAAATAAATACTCTAACCAGGTTCTCTATTAAATCAATCTTACATAGGTATTCTTTATAAAATATTTACTGAATTCTTACTATGAACGACATAGTATTCTAGAAGTTGGAGATAAAAACCTTTGGAGCTCACATTCCATAATACATGGAAATATACAATAAAAAAATCATGTATATATCTAAGAGGTTAGGTAGAAAGGAAAATATAGATCAGGGGACAGAAGAAACAAATCTAACAACCAGGGAAGGTTTGTAGAGGTTTTTAGTTGTTGTTATTTTAGAGAAACTTGCTATTAAATTTACATTTCTTTAAAAACATACTTTCTCCAACCCTCACCCACTCTAGGAAGGAAGAGAAAACCCTTACTCTCTCCATTTAGTGGATTCCATGTATAAAACCTGAGGTGATGAGCATGAAGTATGAAAATACTATGTACAAAGGGAAAGAAAGTATCTGCTGTTACCTTAATGTTAAGATACCCCCATTCCCAGGCCCCTTTTGCTTCATTTGAAAAAGCCCTTAGGAATCCATTTGAGTAGAGAACAACCTCTCTCTCTAGAGGGACACTCAAACCCCAACATGAAATTAAATAACTAAAGAAGAAAGAAAATGGATAGTACCTCATATTCTAGCGGGGAAGAGGATTTGCCCATTTATTATCCTGTAGTCCGCAGGCCAGCCTGAATGAAGTGAAAGCTGAGTCACGTATATACATGGTGGAAGGGCATTTTAAGTAGAATAAATAGCAAATGCAGAGTCCCTTATATGTTTAAGACATTTAAGTAAAAGCAATGGAACCAGTATGCTGGAGAGGAGGAAAAATAAAAGAGAAACAGGAAGCAGATGGTCTAGGGCCTTGCATTGTGAATGATCTTTTAGAAACTCACATTAATATGATCCCTCTGCAAAAGGGAAAGGCTTGAAATAAATTAAAACCAAAGGAGGAAGAGAGGCAAGAAGAAAGAGAAAGGAAAAAATCCTAAAACTACAGGTAGCTTTGTTTCTTTGTTGTTAATGGATATGCTAATTTCATTTCAGGTAGAAACTTGCTAAAGTCTCTCAGATCATCTCTCTTATATCCCCCTTCCTTTCTAACCATAATGTCACTGTCTTCTGATTCTCTTCATCTATGGCCGGAATTATTTACAATCCCTCCAGATTGGTTTTCCTCTCCATTTTAGGCCCCTCAACACAACCACATTGCTGTCACAGTAATCTTTCTAAAATCCACATCTTACCATGTTTCTCTCACCTTTTCAGAGGCTTCCTTCTAATTTTCCTTCCCTAATCCAAGTACCCCATTCTCTATACCAAACTGTAGTCCCCACTCTACTTTTAGTGGTTATTCCCTGAATACACTAGGCACTTTCACACTTTTATCCATATGTCCCCTGAAATCCTCTCCCAGTATCTCTTACTCATTTATACATGCAACTCAACTCCCTTAAACTCCATAAATTTCATCATATCCTGAGTATCTTCTACCCCCATGGAAGAATTAACCTTTTTCCCATATGCTTGCATGACACTTTGTTTATGTCACTACCTTAGCCTTTATCAACCAATCAATGTTGTGCTTACTACATGGCTTTCTTCCTTCCTACCATGTGAGTTCTTTGTCAGAAACACTGTACTCTTCATTTTTATATCCCAAGTACTTAGCAGAGTAATATATATAAAAAGATACTTAATATTTATTGAATTAAAAAACAAAATAGGAAAAGAGATGAAAATGAGGAAAGTCCCAAAGCAGAATCAGAAAACAAGAGAAATGAAGATGATAAAGAGATTTACAAAGTCAGCAGAGAGAAAAAAATTACAAAATATTAAAGCCAGAACAAAATTTTGTAATATTTTTTAATCACCAAATTAAAAAAATGATAGAAACTGGATTCAGAATACTCAAGCAGCAAATGATTAGAAGAGCTTAAAAGTTTCAATGCTTGATCCACAAATCTTAGAGAATAACACAAACTACAGATAAAAAGCACCTATAGATCATCCTGCTCAACTGTACACTGTGACTCTCTGAAATCGAAAAAGGTTGGAGAAATTTTGATGTACCATCAAGTTCATTTCAAGGGTTCTAATTTTCCTCTTACTTAAATTTTTTTTATATGACAACTTTACTCCCCTGCATGTACCTTATTACATGTATATTGATTTACCACTTCACAGTCTATGAAGCATTAAAATACCATTTCACCAGATTCTCATAGCAGTCTTTTAAGTCTTTGGTTTCAGTTAGATATCTTTCACTATTTTACTGTCTCCAATAGCTATGAAAGATCCCTTAAATACCACCTGTGTTTGTGTGATTTAATACAGATGCACTGAAGACAGTACCTCAGAAGTATAGGGTTTTGATGCTGGCCCTGCCAACCTCAAGTTCAGTGTCACTTCACCTTCTGTGTCTCAGTTTATGCATCTGGAAATCAAGGAGGCTTCACCAGATCAGTGGTTTCCAAACCTGGCTAGGCATCAAAACTACCTAGAGGCTTTAATAAATCTAATTGTCTAGATCCTTCTCCCAGAACATCTCACAAGTGAGGACCAGAAATCTGTATTTTCCAAGTTCTCCATCAGGAGGAGTTCAGATGAGGAAAAGTAGGGGGACCCTAGGCTTATCTCGTCCCTCGAACACAGCTAGATAAATATCAACTCCTTCTCAACAGCCAAGAAATCAGTCTGAGGATTGAAAGAACAAAACCTCAAGTCTACCAGTAGAATAATGGCAGGTAGGAGTTGTGGAGGGTTGACCTGGGGGAGATAAGAACTGTGGGTACTGCAGATGCTGCAGAGGGGAGGAAGCCCTGCTTACAGAAACTACTGTAAGGTATTATAAGCAGAAGAGAGCAAAATCTGAAGTTTTATTAGTCTGCCACTGTTGGTGTTGTGCCTGACTTAGAGGTGCTCCTGTGGGAAGCAGAGCAGAGACCCAGAGCAGGCAGCATGGTCTCAGGATCCCCAGGGTCACACAGGAAGGAATGGTTCCCCTGCTCAGAGCACATTTAGGAGTGGTGGCAAGGCTTCTCTGAGGACAGAAGAACAGGTGATGCCAACGTGCTGCACTGTTCCCAGGCACAGGAGCAGGACACAGACTGTGGCCAGCAATTCTTGATACTGGCTTTCTTGCTCCACTATGCCCTCAACTTGAAACACCTGGGACTGGCTGGCAAAAGCACATCAAGAGCCTCCCCCAAAGGATCAGCTCAGGAGCTGCACTGAGACCTTAAAATTTGGAGTTTAGAAACCCAGCCCTGCACCTGAGATAAAACAGCTCACACACAGGGTGAAGGCAGGGATCTGACAGAAGCTGGGGACATGAGGGGTAACTCTGTGAGGGCTTCCTGAAGAGTGATGAGTAGGAGCTCTCCACTCCACAGAGAATAGAGCAGTGTGAAACCATTACCCCCATCTCCACCCCCTATCTGTACTGTCCTACCTCAGTGAGTTAAACAGTGCCACCAAGTGGAGACTGGAGCTGCATACATCAAGCTCCACCCCGCTACACACTGCAGGTACATCTCTACCAGAGCAAGTGGGTCTGAGAAGCAGTGCAATGGGCCCTTCGCTCAGAAGACCAACACTAACACCTCACCAGATGTTATTCTGATCATGGAGTCTACTGATCATGGAGTGCTGATCATGGAGTGCTGCAAGTCTACTGATCATGGAGTGCTGCAAAGCTTCAGTTCTATGGGAAATAGGATCTAGCTTGCTTTTTATGTTTATAATTTAAAAAATTTTTAAAAATATAATATATATATATATATATATATTTACTGTTATTTTCTGGATCTTTCTTTTAACAGGCAGATAAAAACACACCTAGGATTAAGCTTTTTTCTTTTTTTTCCTGGGAAAAATGATAAAACAGAGGAATTCACCCTAAAAAAAAGAACAGGAAGTAGAAGTAATAGCCAGGGATTTAATCAGTACAGATATAAGTAAGATGTCTGAACCAGAATTTAAAACAACAATTACGAGAATAATAGTGGGGCTTGATAAAAGCATAGAAGACACTAGAGAACTCCTTCCTGCAGAGATAAAAGAACTAAAATCTAGTCAGGCTGAAATTAAAAATGCTATAACCAAGATGCCATAATCTTGAATGGATGCTATAACAATGAGGATGAACTAAGCAGAGGAACAAATCAGTGATATAGAAGATAAAATTATGGAAGATAATGAAGCTGAAGAGAAGAGGGAAAGAAAGGTATTGGATCACAAAGGCAGAATTAGGGAACTCAGTGATTTCTTAAAACGTAATAACGTTTGTATCATAGAAGCCCAAGAAGATGAAGAGAAAGAAAAAGGGTCAGAAGGTTTATTTGAGCAAATTATAGCTGCAAACTTCCCTAATCTGGGGAAGGACAAAGACATCAAAATACAAGAAGCACAGAGAACTCCCATTAAATTCAACAAAAGCCAGGCATCACCTAGACATATTATAGTCAAATTCACAAAACACACAGACAAGGAAAGAATCCTGAAAGCAGCAATGGAACTAACCTACAAAGTAAGACAGATAAGGTTCATAGCAGATTTGTCCACAGAAACTTGGCAGGCCAGAAAGGAATGGCATAATATATTCAACATGCTGAATGGGAAAAATACACAGCCAAGAATAATTTATCCAGCAAGCCTGTTATTCAGAATGGAAGGAGAGATAAAGAGTTTCCAAAACTAAAACTAAAATGAGTTCATGATCACTAAGCCAGCCCTGTAAGAAATACTAAAGGGGAATCTTTGAGTGGGGGAAAAAAAGACCAAAAGCAACAAAGACTAGAAAGGAACAGAGAACATCATCAGAAACACCAACTTTACAGGTAATAAATGGCACTAAATTCATGTCTTTCGATAATCATTCTAAATGTAAATTGACTAAATGATCCAATCAAAAGACACAGAGTATCAGAATGGATAAAAGAACAAGACCCATCTACGTGCTACCTGTAACACTCATTGTAGACCTAAAGAAACGTGCAGATTGAAAATAAAGGGATGAGGAACCATCTATCATGCTAATGGATGTCAAAAGAAACCTGAAGTAGCCATACTTACATCAGACAAACTAGATTTTAAAACAAAGATGTAACAAGAGAAGAAGAAGGGCATTATATCACAATTAAGGGGTCTATCCATTGAGAAGATCTAACAATTATAAATATTTATGCCCTCAACTTGAAACACCCAGATGTATAAATCAATTAATAACAAACATAAAGGAACTCATTGATAATAAAACACAATAGTAAGGGACTTTAACACCCCCTTATAGCAGTGGACAGACCATTTAAGCAGAAAATCAACAAGGAAACAATGGTTTTGAATGACACACTGGACCAGATGGACTTACAGATATATTCAGAACATTTTATCCAAAAGCAGCAGAATACACATTCTTCTCGAGTGCACACGGAACATTTTCCAAAATGGATCACATACTGGGTCACAAATCAGCCCATAACAAGTACAAAAAGATTGAGATCATTCCATGAATATTTTCAGAACACAACACAATAAAACTTGAAGTTAATCACAAGAAAAAAATTTGGAAAGCCCTCAAATGGAAGTTAAAGAACATCGTCCTAAAGAATGAATGAGTTGACCAGGAAATTAAAGAATAAATTAAAAAGTACATAGAGGTAAATGAAAATGAAAACATGACAGTCCAAAACCTTTGGGATGCTTTCTTGGCAGACCTAAGAGGGAAGTATATTGCAATACAGGTCTACATGAAGAAGCAAGAAAAGTCTCAAAAACACAACCTACTTTACATCTAAAGGAGCTATAAAAATAACAGCAAATAAAGCCTAACGCCATCAGAAGAAGGGAAATAATGAAGATTAGAGCATAAATAAATAATATAGAAACAAAACAAAACAAAAAGCCAGTAGAACAGATCAACAAAATTAAAAGCAGGTTCTTTGAAAGATTAATAAAATTGATAAACCTGTAGTCAGACATATAAAAAAGAAAAGAGAAAGGATCCAAATAGATAAAACAAATTAAAGAGGAGAGATCATAACCAACATCACAGAAATATAAACAATTATCAGAGACTACTCTGAAAAAATTATATGCCAACAAACTGGGCAATCAGTAAAAAAATGGCCAAATTCCTAGAAACATACAAACTACCAAAACTGTACAGGAAGAAATAGAAAATTTGAACAGACCCATAATCAGCAAAGAAATTGAATCAGCAATCAAAAATTTCCCAACAGACAAAAGCCCAGGGCCAGATGGCTTCCCAGGAGAATTCTACCAGACATTTAAAGATGAGTTAATACATATTATTCTCAAATTGTTCCAAAAAATAGAAATGGAAAGAAAACTTCCAGACTCATTCTATGACACCACTATTACCTCGATTCCAAAACCAGACAAAGACCCCACTAAAAAGGAGAATTACAAGCCAATGTCCCTGATGAACCATGGATGCCAAAATTCTCAACAAAATTCTCAACAAATCCAAAAGTGCATTAAAAGAATTATTCACCATGATCAAGTGAGATTTATTCCTCGGCTGCAGGGGTGGTTTGATATTCACAAATCTATCAACATCATTCACCACATTAATAAAGGAAAGGCTAAGAACAATATGATCCTCTCAACAGATACAGGAAAAAGCAGCTGACAAAATACAGCAGGCATTCTTGACAAAAACCCTCAATAAAGTAGGGATAGATGAAACATACCTCAACATCATAAAGGCCACATACAAAAGACCCAGCAAGGAAAGCTAAGAGCTTTTCTTCTATGGTCAGAAACAAGACAGGGATGGATGTTTACTCTCATGATTACTATTTAACATAGTACTGGGATTCTTAGCCTCAGCAAGCAGACAACAAACATAAAATACAAGGCATCCAGATTGGCAAGGAGGAAGTCAAACTTCCATTATTGGCAGACGGCATGATACTCTATGTAGAAAACGCAAAAGACCCCACCTAAAAGTTGTTAGAATTGATACATGAATTCAGCAAAGCCACAGGATATAAAATCAACATCCAGAAATCTGCTGCATTTCTATACACCAATAATGAAGCAGCAGAAAGAAAAATCAAGGAATCAATCCCATTTACAATTGCACCAATACCCATAAGACACCTAGGAATAAACCTAACTAAAGATGTAAAAGATCTGTACTTTGCAAACTATAGAAAACTTCTGAAGGAAACTGAAGATGACACAAAGAAATGGAAAAACATTCCATGCTCGTGGACTGGAAGAACATTGTGAAAATGTCTATACTACCTAAAGCAATCTACACGTTCAATGCAATCCCTATCAAAATACCAACATCATTTTTCACAGAGCTAGAACAAGCAATCCTAAAATTTGTATGGGACCACAAAAGACCCCAAATAGCCAAAGCAATTATGCAAAAGAAAAGCAAAACTAGAGTCATCATAATTCTGGACCTCAAGCTGTACTACTGTTTGTACTACTACAAACCTGTAGTCATCAAGACAGTATATTACTGGCACAAAAACAGACACATAGATCAATGGAAAAGAATAGCAAACCCAAAAATGGACCCACAACTATATGGTCAACTAATCTTTGATAAAAAGGAAAGAATATTCAATGGATAAAAGACAGTCTCTTAAACAAATGGCATTGGGAAAACTGGACAGCAACATACAGAAGAAGAATGAAATTGGATCACTTTCTTACAACATACTCAAAAAATATATTAAAATGGATGAAAAATCTAAATTTGAGACAGAAAACCATCAAAATCCTAGAAAAGAACACAGGCAGAAACCTCTTTGACCTTGGCTGGAACAACTTCTTACTAGACATGTCATCCAAGCCAAGGGAAACAAAAGCAAATGTGAATTATTGGGACTTCATCAAGATAAAAAGCTTCTGCACAGCGACAGAAACAATCAACAAACCTAAAATGCAGCATACAGAAATGGGAGAACACATTTACAAATAACATATCTGACACAGGGTTAGTATTCAAAATGTATAAAGAACTTATCAAACTCAACAGTCAAAAAACAAATTATTCAGTGAAGAAACGGGCAGAAAATATGAATAGACATTTTTTCAAAGAACACTTCTAGATGGCTAACACATGAAAAGATGCTCAACATCACTCATAATCAGGGAAATATGAATCAAAGCCATGATGAGATATCATCTCACACCTGTCAGAATGGCTAAAATTAACAACATAAGAAACGATAGCTATGGCAAGGATACGAAGAAGGGGGAACCCTCTTACACTTTTGGTGGGAATGCAAACTGGTGCAGCCACTATGGAAAACTGTATGAAGGTTGCTCAAAAGTTAAAAATTGATCTACCCTATGATCCAGCAATTTCACTACTAAGTATTTACTCAAAGGATACAAAAATACAGATTCAAGGGTGTACATGTGCCCCAATGTTTATAGCAGTATTATTAACAATAGCCAAACTATGGAAAGAGCCCAAAGGTCCATTGACTGATTAATGGATAAATATGTGGTGTATATTCATATATATATATATATATATATATATATATATATATATATGTGTGTGTGTGTGTGTGTGTGTGTGTGTGTTTTCAATATATATATACAATGAATATTACTCAGCCATCAAAAAGAATGAAATCTTGCCATTTGCCATGATGTGGAATGAGCTAGAGTGTATTATGCTAAGCGAAGTAAGTCAGGCAGAAGAAAAATAGCATAATTTCACTCATATGTGGAATTTAAGAAAAAAACAGATAGGAAGGGGAAAAAAGAAAAAAGAGAGGGAAACAAACCATTAGAGACTCTTAAAGACTGAGAACAAACAGGATTGATAAAGTGAGGGGGCTGTGAGATGGGCTAGATGGGCAATGGGTATTAGGAGGGCACTTGTTATGATGAGTAATGGGCATTGTATGTATGTGATGAATCACTGAATTCTACTCCTGAAACCAATATTGCACCGTATGTTAACTAACTAGAATATAAATAAAAATTTGAAAAGTAAAACAAAATAAAATAAAAGCTCTCCATGTGATTTGATGAGCCGTCAGGTCTGGAATGATGAGCTGATCATCTCAACCAGATGATGTCTCAGGTCCTTGTTAGCTCTAAAACTATGAATAAATCATGTTTATCTTTTGTATCCATTGCTATCTGTACCAATTAGTCTTAGACTCAGACATTGGGTTCCTTGCTGGAGAAAACAGACTTGAGATGGTAAGTCTAGTTAGACTTAAGAATTAATGGCTTTGTTTATATTCTAAATCAACAGGACCACATGAGAGCATGGTCTTCTTTTCTTTATTTTCTAGCAGTAGCCTTCTTCAGTGAAAGTACTCACATATTTTCCAGAAGAATCTATATGTTCTCAGAAATGTATAGGTTTATTATTATCTTGTCATCTGCTAACATTTCCAGTTGGACTCTAAAAGCCATATAAAATACTGAAGAAACCCAGTATCTGTGTCTCACTTAACAAAATACACTAAAAAAAAAGGTAAAATCAGGTGATGTACTTTTCAACAAGTTACTAATGCTCAGATGGTGTTAAGAAGAAAACAACAAAGACCAGGAGAGATACTTCACCATTACAAATTAAGAACCTTTAGTTTTGTTTTTATTTTAATTTGATTTAATTCAATTTTATTTTATTTTATTTTATTTTATTTTATTTTATTTTATTTTATTTTATTTTATTTTATTTTTAGTTAAAATAGTGATTTTAAGCTTCTGGGAAATTGAACTAATAACCTAACTCAAAAAGAATATTGTATTAGGGGTGCCTGGGTGATGGTTAGGTCAAGACTC
Source organism: Felis catus (assembly GCF_018350175.1). Classification (NCBI taxonomy): domain Eukaryota; kingdom Metazoa; phylum Chordata; class Mammalia; order Carnivora; family Felidae; genus Felis; species Felis catus. The sequence continues at coordinate 212,493,685 of NC_058368.1, read as the reverse complement.
TTTGTCTACTCTACAAAAACACCCTTGTCCTAAATCCATAGCACAGGGTTAATCTTTCACCATTTCTGCCATTGCCAGTAATCACAACATACTTACCTCCTTCCAGTACTCCAGGCCCATGCCTTTTTGAATTTGCATCATTCTGCATTCAGTCTGCAGCTATCTCTTTGCTATTAATTCCTGGACCTTTATGAGAAAGGCCATTCCCTATGCAACCCTACGGTGTCCTTCCCTGGGAAGCAAAACATTCTGAAGTGATTTTGTTTTCTCCTCCTTCCCTGAAATTAATTCCATCTGAATTCTAGATGCAGAAATAAGACCCCACCTTTGTTTTTCCCTAGCCAATTACCTTTTTCACATTCTGATTCTTTTGTCTGACTAGCCAGTCTTATTAGTTCCTATGGCTGATCAATTACACTTTTTAGATATGTTAAAATTGCTCATCTATTTTTTCTGGGCCTAGTTTCTTAAATACCCATATACTCAGGACTATACTATTTACCTCACTCTGTGTCTACTTTTTCCTTCTCTCACAGGACAGCTTTTCCTAATGCTCTTCAAAGAATAATGAGGTCCCTCCCAAAGAACTGCCTGACTCCCTGTTGTGGACTGAATGTTTTTATTTCCCCCCAGTTCATATAGTAAAGCCCTAACCCACAATGTGATAGTATTTGGAGGTATGGCCTTTGAGAGATAATTAGGTTTAAATGAGGTTATGGTGATGAGGCCTCTATGATGTGATTAGTGTCCTTGTAAGAAAAGAAGAGACCTAAGCTCACTTTCCTTCTGAACCTGCATGAAGAAGAGGTCATATGACTACAAACGGTGATGGCAGCAGCCTACAAGCCAGTAAAAGAGGCCTCAGAATGAAACCTACTTTTCTGGCACCTTGATCTTGGATTTCCCAACCTCCAGAGCTGTGAGAAATAAATTTCTGCTTAAAGCACCCATCTATGGCATTGTGATGGCTTCCCAAGCAGACTAAGACACTCCCATCATCCTCTCCATTAAGAAAACCTTGAGTGACTGCTTCCTCTGCCTCATCACCATTGACCATCTTGAGGGGTGAGTCTCTTTGCCCAGGGGTCTGTGTTTATCAGGAGGGGAACAAAGGAGAGAAGTCTCTCCAGCATCACCTCATCACCTCTAGCCCCTTTTGCCAGACATTTTATTTAAGCAGTTTTCTTTAAGGTATAAATCTTTCCCTGGGAAAGTATGTGGCCTTTCGTCATCCCCATCATTCTGCTTTTCACCAATATAACCCTTTGGAGGACAGTTTCAGGCTCATCTTCTCCAAGGAATGTTCCTTGATGGTTCCTTCCATTTTAATCACTCCATTTTCTAAACTTCTCTGGCATTATTGTCTGCAAGAAATAATTTAAAAATTTAACACACTTATACATGCTTTTCTCCCCTTTGGAACTTCCCAGAAGTCCCATGCTCCCTTCTGTAAATGTGTTCCCAATATTTATTTTTCACTTTTTACTAAAGTGTTACTGTTGGTCAGGTGCTAATCTACCATGACAATCTCTCTTACGTTCTTCTATCCTTGTGCAATGCATACACACATATATTCCTATAATCTTCTGCATCTGGCCACTTCTTCATACCAAAGGTATTTTAGGGTCTAGGTATTTCTTTAATTTCCTCAGCACCCTGGTGACCTCAGCAAGTTAAGCGATTTTTATACCATCCCTTTAATCGGGTTGTTAATGTTGTTTTTACATGGCGTCTCTGTGAGAGAAATTAGTAGGATCAGTCTGGACTTCCCAAGGGCCTTTAATAGGTCCCTGATTACCTAAGTTATTTTTTCTTTTTATTTTTGAAGGAATGAGAATGTGGGAACAAAAAATAGCAAGGGTTCTCTGGAGTGCATTGTGTCAATTCATAAGTAAGAAAACAAAGAAAGGAAGGATCAGTGAGCCAAATACCTCTGGTACCATTGTCCATATGCCCTTTCTAGAGCTAGTTCAGTGGATAAACCATCAGTCACTATTCTCAGGCCTATAATTCTAAAACTTTAAATCCTCTTGAACACATGGGTTTGGATTTACCTGCGAAGAGCATAATATATGAGTGTGTTAAATTTTCATGAGTAGCATGACTTTTTTTAATGACTTTTAGTAAAGCTTATGAGAAACCATTAGTTGTTTTCATTATCAACCTTTATTTTGTTTTGTAAGATCATATTACTATGCTCCAACTTAGTAAGATGGGGACAAGGAAAAGGAGTTTCTCCTCTTGACTTTTAAACTTCTGCATGTGCCAAATCACAATAAGAGACACACATAAAACACAACAGATATCCATAAAATCTTCATTTGTTAAATACTTTCCATCCATGCAAGGAGACGGTCATAGTAATTACCAAGTTTACATTTGTCATGTAAAACCAGTAAATGCCTGGTATCAGGCTTGGGAAGTCTCAATCAACAAGTGTGCACTGAACACTCAGCCATTTATTTCCCAACTGTCTACTTTATCAAATATATGCATAACAGTATGTGAGTTACGATGAGTCATAAAAAATATATGAGGTATGATCCTTATCCTCAGGAACATTATAAAGAAGCTTTACAATCTCAAAGAGGGGCAAGACAAACACAAGATGCACCATGAGGAAATAATGTCTGACAAAACCATTATCAAGGGTAAAAAAATGCTGGGCAGAAACAAAGATATGTTAGGATGTTCTATATTGTCCTCCTAGTTCTGAATTACATGCTTCTGAGGAGGGAACAGAAACATGGTAAACCTAGGGATGGCTTATATTTAGCTTTGGAATGCTTCTGTTTGCCTTTGGTCAACCCAAGATTGCAACCCCAAAGCTTGTATCAGTTTACCATGGTGAGAAGCTACAAAAAATACTAAGTATCTAAGGAAAACTGATTGGAGATTCAATATTAACATATGAATTGATATTCATACACTGCATTTTTATGACACTTTACAAATTCACATGCATTATTGGTCCTCTTGGCAACACTTCAAGGTAGGCAATATAGGTATTACATAATTTTACAGATGAAGAAAATAAAAGGTCAAGAGACTATCTGACTTGTCCAAGAACCTGAATGTATCTGTTAGAGTCCTGACAGGAAACAGATGGCATATCTACAGGGTCTGACTGAAAATAATTTATTGAAGGGCAGAGGTAAGGGGCCGAAAAGGAGGAGTAAAGCACACAGAGACTAAAAAGCAGGAAGCCACAACTAATCCAGGCCTGAAAACGAGAGAACAATTTTGCCAAAGCCTGGTGAGAGCTGCCACTTTGAAAGAGAGGTTGTCTGACAGGATGATGGATTTAGATACTTTCAGAACTGTGGCAAAGCAAGGTAAAGTCAAAGAAGAAATACCCTGATCCTTCTCTCTTCTCACCCTCCCACTCCCTGCCATGCCTATCAATGACCAAAATAAACCAGAAGCTAGAAAGCAAAGATCTCAGATCCCAGATGATGTAACCAAAAGCTTCCCAGGCATAGAATTTAGCAGAGGGGGTGTAAGTGATTTGGAAGAGGTAGAGAGGAGCAGCATAGTAATAATAACTATTTTCAGGTCTACAAATCCAAAGTTCTTCCTTTAATTACTACTCAGATAACACCCCAGATGGAAAATAATGAGTTAAACGTAATCATTTTTAGAAATCAGAAAAGAGTCAGGGTGCCTGGGTGGCTCAGTTGATTAAGCATCCCACTCTTGACTTTTGGCTCAGGTTGATTCGTGAATTTGAGTGCCGTGTCCAGCTCTGCACTGACAGTGAGAAGCCTGCTTGGTATTCTCTATCTCCCTCTCTCTCTGCCCTTCCCCTGCTTGCAGAGTTCTCTCTCTCTCTTTCTACCCCACTTTCTAAAAAATAAATAAATAAACATTTAAAAAAATTAGAAAAGAGTCTTATTTGAGATGCATTTCTTCATCAGGTTAGACTGAAGCTGCTGCATTTCCTGATGGTTTATAGCTATTCTGGAATACTTTTCACTTGGACAGAAGCCATACTTTGTAATCTGTCCTCTTTACTACATATCTTTATCTCTTCAAAAAAGATGCAACCCCTAGAGGTCATATTGTTGCATTTCAGTATAATGCTAAGTTTGACAGAGTCCTATTTAAACAACAAAAACAAAATTTGGAAAAAATGATGGAGACTGGTAGGTTCTGTGTGTGACAAACACTAGGGCATGCAGTCTTATAGTGGTATAAATTTCCTCTGGGAAGGATGCAAAATGAAATGAGACAAAACAGGGGTAGTAATTTAGCCTATTTCATATACTACCTAAGAGAAATAATATTTTTTTAACACTACACAAATATATTTGGAACCCAACACTTTGTAAGTCTTTGGAAAGAAAGTGGCAAAAAGAAACTGTAGAATTGAGGGAAAGGTTGCATTAGGAGGCTGTGGGAAGTGAGGGTACAGCTGTGGAAGTCAAACTTTCTTGTTATTTGCTCAGGGCATGCCCTCTGCTGAGCCACTCATTCTCCTGGTGGTAGAGTCCCTTCTGACTGCTCTCACCCAGCAAGCTACCATTTACCACAGTACTGAAAGCTAAGCAAACTGTCACTAAGTGTCTCACCTTCCCCACAGAGCATTTTCGGCTTTTATTTCTGAAGGGAATCAATCCAGTTTCATTAAGAAAGATTTCCTCTATGCTTAAACTAACTACATTTCCTTCCACTACTTAAACCAAGGCTCAGGCTTACCTACCCTCATTTCCGAATATTTGTTTCCATTTTCCTCAGACAACGAGGATGACAGTGATTTGTGGTTAAAGGGCCCGAACACCTGAGTGACAAATGGAATCTTTCATTAAAAAAGAAAATTTAAAGAAGAAAATATATCAAAAGTGTCCAGTGAAGATAATTAAATAAATAAAACTGTTCAATTTTATAAGAACTTAGACACAATATGACTGGCCTTCTGTGACCTGTTTGCCAGTTAGGGCAAGGTTATGGTTCCTGAAATAGAAGAGGGACGTAATCAATATCCTTGCAACTAATTTGTTTTTATGTAGACAAGAATATCAAGAAGTGCACTTGACCATAGGCCACGGGCAGAGTTCTCAGAGAAAGAGGGCTTTTCCCCCCAGTTTTCCTTCTGCTTGAGTTAGATTTTAACTGATGTACATAATAAAACACTGTCTATCTTAATGATAGAGAACAAACTATGGGTTGACGGAGGGAGGTGGGTGGAAGATGGACGAAGGGAATGATAGATACTATGGAGGGCACTTGTGATGCACACTGGGTGTTATATGTGATGAATCACTGAATTCTATTCCTGAAACCAATATTGCACTGTATGTTAAATAAACAGAATTAAAATTAAAAAAAAAACAACAACAACACTGTCCATTATCCATGTAGATACCATTCTAACTAAGCTTCTGAGCCAGATGTTTCAACCCAGGGAACACCTTTGTGAAATTATTTTTATTTGTATATATTATATACAAATGTATGTAATTTTATGATATATATTATATATATGTGTACACAATTATAAATTTATATATTCAATTTGAACATAGCATATATACATATACAATTGAATTAACATACATACGTATAATAATTTAATTTGTTAATATTTAATAATATTTAATTGAAGTGTGGTTGGCATACAATGTTCTATTACTTTCAGGTATACAACATGGTGATCCAACAACTATATGCATCACAGAATGCTCACATAATAAGTGTAGTTGTCATCTGTCACCATACAAAGCTATTACAATATTATTGACTATATTCTCTATGCTGTATTTTTCATCCCCATGACTTATTTATTATATAACTGGAACTTTGTACCTCTTAAAGCCCTTCATCTATTTTGCCCTATTTTGTGTTATTATATATTTTGATTAAAGATTACCTAATTTGGTATAGCCCAATTTATCTTAGCAGGAGGTTCTTCAATTATCCAATATTCCCTCTATGTAAATTCCTTTCTATCCAGAAGGATTTGGCTGTCTCAAGGCCCCAAATGGTGATGGCAAGACTTTTCTTAAACAATGTTTTTCTATTTTAAAAAGTAATATAGTCACATTACTGAAAATCCCATGCTTACTCATCAATATAAGTATCTAAAATGCTTTATACCTGCATTTATTCATTCAATGGGTATGCAATAAAATCTTGTTTGTTTTTTAAATTTCACTATCAGTTGAATAACTGCACAGGTGCCAGACATTGTGTTAGGTGTAGTCTCATGAATTACCTTCTAAATTCATCACAATAATCCTAAGTAGGTGATATTGCCTTCAAGAGAGCTTGCTATGTCAGGGGTAGGGGGGAGTTGGGGCAGCATGATTAAGATGCAGGCCCTGTTCCACAGAAATACAACTAAATTCAATTAGATTTTTTTTAATCCAATCTTTAGCATCATTAAAAAGTTTCTTAACCATCATTTCAAGTTTCTTAACCAACTAGTCATAGCTTCACCTTTGTACCACTTTTGACTCTATTTCTGAAAGCCTACGGTATCATTCTATGGTATCCAAAGCCATTACACAACACACTCACTCCTGATGAAAATCTTACAAAGTGCTGCACGCTCTTGGTCCCAGAGAAGACTAAAATGCATTAGATGATTTGGCCCAAATTCATCATTTGTAATGAAAGCAACTCAATGTACACAGCCCACTGACACCAAGACTCTTATGTCACTTTACATTATAAAGACCCTTTTCATTGTAATGTGTCTGTGATCCATTAAACTCAGAAAGTAGAAAATGTATCAGTATTTTGCCATTGTTTACAAAGCAAGTACAAAGGCTATATCTAGGATAACCGAAGGTTAATGGGAGAGGGATTCTCAATTGCATTTTACAAGCAAAAATAGTGAATGACAAATACGAAATTACAGAGATATACAATGCTAATATATTCATGACCATAGGTGAAATTAATTGGCAGAGGCTAAAATTCATTGCAGTGGTACCATTATATCCTCAAGATTTTATAATCTTCCTCCAACCCTCATTCTACAGGGATCAGATCAAACCAGCCACATCATGACTCAACACCACTGCTGAGTAATTTGGATTACTCACCTGGTTATCTTCTGATATCTGGACTGCTATCATTACCTGAACATCAGTCATCTTTTACTTAAATTAGAGGAGGTTCCGTTTTCTAAAAGTTTAAGAAAACCCATCCAGGTTAAGTCCTCATACTTAAAAGAATATTGCCTCATTTTTTTCCTACTATTTTCCCCCCAAAAAGAGACTCTGTGTACAATGAAAGTTTCTGTCTACTCTTTTATATCTTTGTAGATCAGGCATGTCTCCATGAATCCTTTTAAATGAAGTGTAACTTTAAAACATTTTAGTTCAGACCTGGGGCAAAATATACTCTATTCACTCATAAAAGAACAAATTAAATTTTAGCCCAAGATACTTGTGGATATAACGCCTACAGATTTGGCAATGCCAGCTGGGTATATTCTTCAGTGTCTCTTTAAATCATTCTTAATGTATAAATGACATTTAAAAGCCCCCTTTTCATTGCAGCTGGCAGAGTACCTAAGACCATAACAAGTTACTTCCCCAGTAAATGTCATTTTCCCTTAACCACAGGGCTATAATTCAAAACTGAAGATTTTTTTTTAAGAGAAGTGTTAAAAAAAAAAAAAAGGCCCTCTGGGAATGAAGCCTAGGATTTCCCATCTATGTAAAAAGGGAGTTGTTACAGAGTGGGGGACTGGCTCGAGGCCAGGGGCCTAGAGTTACTACTTTCAAAATGACTTTCCAACTAACTATACCAGAGGGAAGTGTCCTATATCTACTCTAGCCATGGCAACTTGCGGGGAGAGGGAAACAAAGAGAAGGCAGGTGGCGGAGCTTAATGCAACACGGTGGTTAAATACACACACTTTGAAACCAGAAATCCAGGTTCAAATCCAAGTTCTACACTTACTGACTTCGTAACCTTAGGCAATTTAGTCTACCTTGTACCTCAGTTTCCTTATTGTAAAATGGAAGTAATAATGCACAGGTGTATTAATTTTCTATTGTTGCAGAACAAAGTGCCATAAACAGCAGTTTCTGTGGACACAAATATAGTGGCTTAAAACAGAAATGTATATCTCATGGTTTTTGTGGGTGAGCAGTCAAGTACATTTTAGTGCCTATGTTTACTACGCTCAGAGTCCCACAAGGTTGAAATCATGGTGTTGACTGGATATATCCTTGTCTGGGGTCTTAACTAGAAAAAGATCTGCTTCTAACTTCTCTGAGTCATTTCCATGTGACTACATGACTAAGGTTGCCACTTTTTTTTTTTTTTTTACTGTAAATCAGAGGGCCATTCTCAGCTTTTAGAGGCTGCCTGCTCTTCCTGCCATGTGGCCTTCTCCCCAACATAGCAGTTTGCTACATCAAGACCAGTAGATGAATCCCTTTTACACTACAGTTCTGTCAGCATGGGCCCAGTCCCTTTGAAGGGCTCATCTGATTAAGTCAAACGCATCTAGGCTAATCTCTCTTTTGATTAACTCAGAGCCAGCTGATTACGGACCTTAGTAACATCTACAAAATTATTTCACCTTATAAATAAAATAATCATGGAGCATAACCTTCATATTTATAAGTCTCATTAATACTGAAGTGGGTGTGGAGGGGGGAACAGATCATACAGGGTATACAGGTATATACAAGGGGGCAGGAATCCCGGGAAGCATTTTAGAATTCTAAGACAACAGGCTTTCAGAACCCTAGAAAGGACTGAGTTATAATAAATGTAAAACATTTAGTCCTTGACTAGGTATATGCACTATGTCAATTTTTACCATCATTATTCTTCACAGGCTAAATTTCTTAGGAAGAAACACTGGGTCTAAATGACCTGTCCAATCATTGTGTTCTTGTGCTAGAGTTGGGATTAAATCCAGACCTCCCCTGATCTGTTCAAGGTTTTCCTCTTCATGCTACATCCTCAATGACATTTGACCTAGGATAACCTTCTTGGAAAATGCTTCTCCCTGCAGCTGTTTCCTCTGTTTCTTTTTTTAAAAAAAAAATTATTCAATTTAAACTCAAAAACAAAACCAAAAACTCAGCAGTTCCTCTGCTTCTAAAGCAGCTATTTCAAAAAAAAAAATAGTACCTCCTCCTCATTACCTTGAGTGAACAGGTAACAAAACCCTTCTTCATGGGACCACTATGGTGGGTGGGCTCTGCCATCTAATCCTCAAGATGTGCATGGGACAGGGAGAAGGGAGTCACACCAATATGTCCAAGCCGCAGATTCTGCCTGCACAAATCACTGCAGATGTACACTGTTGCCTCAGAAGGGGCTGGCCAACAAGGACCAGGGTCATATCGTATATAGAAGATGTCTGAGTTTCTAAAGCTGCTCTTCCTTCCCACCAAAGTATAAATCACAGCTTGAGTTTGTAGATTGGCTGGTACTGTCGACTTACCCAGTTCACTCAAATAAATACACAAAACTCCCACAGTCAATTTGGGGAAGGAAGTTCTTTACTTTGACTCCATATCTAATTAGATTCAGGAGGATTTTTTGCATCCTGAAGGCTGGAACATGCCTGTAGTGACATACCAGATCTATCTTTTGTGCATACCTCAGTGGGATGCCTCTAAACAGAAACTTAAAAAATAATAATAATTACAAATTCCTTCTCACCAACCTGCCTCTTCCTCAGGGAATCACTGATATGCTAGACAGACATTGATTGGCATGCAATGCCAATCCCTGGAAAATCTGAAATAATGAGGGTAAAGTTTTCAGGTGTTGACTTCCAACATCAGTGATGTCAAAGCAAGTATATGGGGAAGAAGATGTGGGGGAGTAGATGGAATTACAGCAGCCTTATTTCTATATGATAAAAAATTTTGAAATCATGTCTTACTGACTCTCCCTTACTGTGTGTGTACTAGGTTCGCCAGGGCTGCCATAATGAAGTAGTGGATAGATTAAACAGTCTAGATGGATTAAACAGAAATTTATTTTCTCATAGTTCTGGATATTTAGAATCAAGATCAAGGTGTTTGTAGGGTTGGTTTCTTCTGAGGCTTCTTTCCTTGGTCTGTAGATGGCTACCTTTGTTTTCACATGGTCTCTCTCTTTATATGTCTGTGTCCTAATCTCCTCTTCTAATAAGGACACCAGTCATACTGGATTAGGGAACACCTATATGGCCTCATTTTGCATTAACTGCCTCTTTAAAGGACCCGTCTCTAAATACAATTACATTCTGATATATTGGGACTCATGACTTCAACACATGAATCGAGGAGCGGCACAAGCCAGTCCATAACCCAATGTGTTTATGAAGTGTATCACATTTCTATTTAGCATTAAAGTGGAGGAAGTGAATGTTGCCAGCATATTAAGTGCTGATGCTCTGTTTCTGCACCCTTGATCATACCTGACATGCCTGCCACTTATTCCAGTTACTGTGAAGAACAGAGTTGACAACATATTAATATGTGTTGCAGGGGGCAGGTAGAGGTTGAGCTTCTGATGAGGTAAACTCATTTTAGAATTTAGATAATCAAAAAAACAAAATGTAGATTCAAGGCACCACTCACTCTGTCTCTGATGTTCATTGATATATTCTTATAGCTTGAATAGTATCTGAAGTTAGTAGATATTTCATAAATATTTGTCAAATGAATGAGAAAGAGTTGCTAAAGGCAGGAGGAGAAGTAACTAAAAGAGGAATGAAGTGGTGTCAAAACCAAACTACCATTTTTACAAGGGCTCCCCCCTCTAGAACATATTACTAATAAAAACAGCACTGTTATATCTTTTCTCCCTAAAAATAAGCATGCCTTTTTAAAACTCACATGCTATTTCATCTCAGCACATATTTCGTATATAGTAGGAGTTCAGTAAACACTTATGAAATGAATTGCAAGTCCTCTGATGTAGAGCTGTTTAATTACTATTCCAATGGGTGCTTTCTAATAGCTAGAACAAAAAATAGTTGCTGGAATCTAAACTCTCTTCTATTCTTTTTACTTCTCAGCAAACACAAAAGACCACATGACAGTGGTCTTTATATACATAATAATGCTTTATATCTTCTTTCTTGTTGCCATTGTCTTCTTTTCTTGAAAAAAAAATCATAGTTCTTTTAACACTCCTGAACAGTCCATCTATTTTTGTGACTTACCTAACCATTATTTTATTAAATCATATGACAATGTCTAATCTCATATCATCACGGGAATATTCTCTACAGTATTCCTGAGACATGTGTAAATATATGTCTGCTTGAACAATCCCAGTGATGGGCAAGGTACTGCCCTGAAAGCTAATGTATTCCTCTCCATTACTGAACCAATGCAAATATTTGAAAAGTTTTTCCATTCCTTGAACTTAGATCTAACTCCTATAACGTCTACCCAACAGTCCTGATTTTTTCCCTTCGTATCCATATAGAAATTAAATCTATCTTTTAACTTTATATATTTTGAATATTTTAAATTTCCTTTCTCTAGAGAGCCTATATACCTTTCTTTCCAATTTTATATTCCACAATCTTATTGTTGTTTTTATAAGTCATGCTGCCAAACAGTCTAGAATAATGAGAATAGAATTATAAAAACTGGAACCAAGATCATCTCATGGATTTAATCAGCATATTTATCATGTGGAAAAGGAGTCCTAGAGAACCAAAATATACACATAAAGTTAGAGTCTTGTATACCACTCTATATGCTGGATAAAGGAAACCTCAAATTCATCTGGTTGTACCCAAGCTCCTCCAGCTGCTTTGTATTTGCAATGGTCCTAGCTAGCCCAATTAAGTCCAAATAAAATGAGGCAGAGATCATAAAGCATTTAAAGGGGAGAAATTAACTGAGCCCCATTTTATTTTGTCATCCAGAAAAAGAAAAACCCACATCCAGGTGCTTGCTTAAGGCCAAAAAAATAAATTATATACAACAAACCCCACAAACTCTAAAATAAAGCTTTATGAGGTGTCAGATTGTGAACTGAATTTCCCTAGCTATAATCCCTACCAAATGGTTTTATGTGGCTTGTAACTCAAATGTTTAGTCTGAAGGAGTCAAGGAAGAACTGAATTCTTACCAGCAATGAACCAAACCCTAAAGAGCTAAATCACCTGGCTGCAGGGTTGTGGCACAGACTGACCCATGGCCCACAGAGAGGAAGTCAGGACCTATAAGGGATTCTTTTGAAGGTGACTGTAGGGAGAAGTAATGCAAGGCCATTTGTGCTTTCAAAACCCGGTGTTCCCCCTTGAGGGCATTTTTTTGTTTGTTTTTTCTGTAATGTATGCAATCTTCCTAACTGAAAGTACTGGAGATAACTCAATTCCAAAATGCTTTATCTACAAAAGTTTAGTTGGACAAAACACCCCTGAAGATCCCTCAGCTCATGGGGCAGGGAGAATTTTTACTTCTGAAGCGCCAACCTGCTCTAAGGAACCTTAGAGCGATATTTAGTCCAACAGTGTATTTCTCAAACTTGTGCTTGTGAAAGAATCATCTAGAGGTAGAGAGTGTGACAAAGGCGATTTCAGGGCGCTACCACAAAATTCTGATGTAATGGGGGCCAGATGGGCCCAGGAATCTGCATTTGTACAACCATTTTGAGCCTGATGTCGGTGGTAAACAGACATTGACTAGAAACACTGACCTAGTACAACTTTGTCACTTTATAAACAAGTAAACCAAAGTCCAGAGAAGTTACACCAGCAACTTGGAAAAAGAACCTAAAAGAGAACTCACGTCTCCTGATTTTGTTGCTCAAAGGTGCTTCCTCAAGTCTCACCACACAATACATAATCTGATAAATAACATCACATCTCAAAATACTGGATGATTACTCACACGGCTTGCTGGCAGAGTTCAATCTGAACACCTTGCTCTTAGAGCCAGTGAGCTGTTTGTGGACCCAGGGAAGCTGCCTCTTGTGAATAGAGTCTAATCTAGAACAGAGGCTGTGTACTGCTGAGCTCAGGCAGCTGTCCTCTGTCTGCAGCTGATGATCAGCTATAATATGGACACCAGAGGTAAGGAGGTATCACTTCCAGAAATCCTACTTGTCAGCTTGGACAACGTTTTCTTTTGTGGGGTCCCAGCATATGTTCCCAGATCTTTATCTATGATGTACTTCAATGAATATTTGTAAAGTTTTACTCAGTTGGTATATCAACTCACTCTTTTTTTGTTTATCACTGTGTTAGTTCATATACGTGATGAATCAATGCACTTTTTCCACATTTCACTGGAGACATCACAGGTGCCTGCTCAGAGCTACTGCTGTCTCCTTGCAAGTAAATACCTGTTAGACTTAGAAAATAGACTTAGAAAAAGGTCTAAGACGATAGTAGACTTTTACATTTCACCAGAAATTCTGGTGACCAACACTGGGATGTAATATTTTTCTATTTTTTTGTAAAGAGATAGACCATATGACTACCTACTGTCACAAACATTTCATAAAAGAAGATGCATTTAATGCCCATAAAATAGAAAGTAATGACATAAGTTTTAAATAATTAGTCTTCTGAACAACTCACTATTGTGTCCGTCTTTACTACAAACAGTAAGAACTTGACAACAAAACAGCAACAGTCCTTGGACTAACATTTGTTGACTCAACATGACATATGGCCATACTGAATAAAATGACTTAATAAAAGTCATTACCAGACTTTTTGGTCATTACCAAAATCCTTGTATAACTTCCCTAATTTGTTTAGTATAATGTCTAATTTGTTTATTTAATCCAGTGTGTCACAATTGCCTTATCTGATGATTCCTCAGAATTTGAGATGCTTTCCCAGAAACCAAAGCTGCTTTGAGTTGTAGGAAGGTCAGTTTTTTTTTTTTTAAAGAAACTAATCTCATCTGTGTTCTGTTCTCTTTACTCCTCTGTTACTGGTCAAGGTATAGAAGGGAAAATAAATATGACAAGTGATACCAGCTGCTGAACTTGAGCTTTCTAAGCATTCTCATTACTGGGCAGATTGAATATTCTTTTTATTTTGACTTTGAAAAGTATTTTTAGATCTATATCTTCTCAAAACAGAAAGAAGATGCTTCCCATTTCTCATTATATCAGTTTTATTGCAAGTAGATGGAGATAATGAAAGATGTTTAATATTGGTTGCTTTTCAAATGTGGAAATTGCTGTTGTCCACTGAGAAGTGTGGTGAGAAAAGCTGTTTTCAGCTCATAAAGTTGTGGTTGTTATTTCATATTTTTATAGAGCTCTAAATGCACAGGGTGCTGACAATATTTGAAGTGGGGCCAAGCATATCAAATTCCTGGACCAAAGCAGGTGGAGTATATATACAGATCCAATGCAATAATAACCAATGATTCAAAATAAACATGTTATAGCTCAGGACCACTGTAAAGGGAGGGCTATAGAAAGGGAAGTGGCTTTAGCATGAAGAAAAGAAGGGATCCCCTTATAGTAGAAAATAATACAAACTCTTTGAATAAACCCTAGAGCCTCAAAATCAGTTGTCCAAACCAGTATTTTCTTTAAGAAGTCTTTCATGTTCCAATTTCCGAGTAGAAAAAAACAAATATGCTGCAGGCCAATAATTCAGATGTCAAGTGTATGCACATATAATACATTTTGATGTACACACATTGATCCCTAGACACAAAGCCATTCAATCTTCATCAGTTATTGGACTGAAAGCCTGGAAATGCCCTTATTTAGAGGTGCAAATAATGCCTTTCTCTTTAAGCAAAAGGAGAAAAACCCTCTAAACGGTGGAGGTTCTTTGAACTCTGTTAATAAATCAATCCAAGAATAGAGCACTGTGTTCACAACATGATCAATCAAAAGCCACATACAAAATGGAAAAAAAAATCTTCCAGAGCAGTGCCAGAGGCTTATCACAATTGCTTCCTGACAGAAAGAGAGGATAAACAAGCTCAGGACAAGGCCAACCAAAGACTGGTCCAGAGACCTTGTTCCTTATTGCTTTAGGTATCAAAATAGGAAGTAAACAGCTTAGAAACAGTTCTGAGAATTGCCTGAAGGAAGTGCTGCTTCCTCTCCCTGCACTTGCTAAGTCTGCTTATCTTTCATCCTCTCAGCATAGCCTTTTGCAAGCTGGCTGAGACCCTTTAGCAAAGACCATCTTTTCCCATCTGCCTCTGACCTAATGCCATCCAGCTGACCCAATAAATCCGCTCTCCTCTCTGGCCAACAAAATATGATAAGAAAATGAAGGCACAAACAAAGTTCACCAATTTCCATTCAATGAGTCCCCTTAAAAAATGCAGACATCTGGCTCATGGAAATATCCACCATACTGTGGGAAAAAATGGGCACTGAGGCTGCGTAAGCTTCCAGCACCACCCAAACAGCATCTTAGCATGACTGAACTACTTCATCAGGCTTCCCAGGAGTAACCAATAAACAACTCTGGAGCTCATTAACTGTCCAGCCTAGTGTTGGTTCCTACCAAAAAAAATATGTAAGCTTATTTTACGAGGAGCCTGGATTTGTGTTACCACCTATCAGACGATTTTTAATACACCATCATCACCAGCTGGCACCTGATACTTACATAAGGCTTTTCATGCATGTATGCCCACAGAGCATTAATGCACCTGGCTGTCCAAGTTCTTCTGTGAGCCAAAGAAAGTTCCTATATTCACTTAGTCGCCTATTCTTGGCTTTGCACATCCTAATTCTAATTCATGTTAAGGTGTTCATAAAGTGAGCCCTAGATCATCTGAGTCCCATTCAACCTGAGATTTTGATATGAAACATAAATGCATTAAATTGAAGGCAATTAACAATTCAAGATTGTCTCAGAGGAAATGGGCTAGGTTTCCAGGATAAGAACAATACCCATCTTGGTTTCTATCTTGGTCTTCAGTTCTCCAAATTCTACAAAATCTTTGATACTGAATTGTCTCTTGAATAACTGAATGTTTTAATCCTGTGTATGCTTTAAAGCCACAGACAAAATATACATCTTAAAGACATGCAATTATGCTGGGGTTTTATAAGCATAAAGAGGGCAAATTGTTGGATGTCATACTTCTTTTACAGTTTCTTTATGACACAATTCAGTAAGTCATTCTTTAACAAGATTTACCACAGAATCAACCTTTATGATAAAGAAGCTGAAACCATCATGGTTTCTTCAGATCTCTTTAAAGGCAGAGTTGTAAAGAGCATTTACATTGCTTTCTATAGAGCACTCATCTGACCAGGCAGTATTTGGGGCATTACCTTTATAGTGTTGATCATATAAATATTATTTTTCTGTGGTTTTTCAGTGAACTAATCACATTTAACATCATATTAAGGAAGTCATTTTAGTAGGAGCTTTATTTATGGAGAAAATTTCAGCCAAAGTGTATGCAGAAAAATTATTGATATTATGATTTGGTTGGAGAATCAAAAACCATGCTAAATGAAGTCTGAATTTCATAAATGCTGCTCTATGGAGGAACGAGAAAATTCATTTGGACTGAATATTTAATTTCCCACACTAAACTGTTAAGAATTCTTTCTTTCTTCTCCATGTATTGCATTTACAGAGAAAATATAGGAGCCCTCTATGATTAAACTCCATATCCCCTTGGAGGAAAACTGAACTGATTGGGAGTCAGATGACTGAGCAGGGGTAGAGTCTGTAATGAAAACTACCACTGAAGACTTGACAAATTGAGGTGTCCACCTCAGGTCCTTCAAACTACTGTAAGTAAGCAGTGACTAGGGAATTAACAGGAGGAAGAAGGTGACAACTCACAGGCCAGTCCTAAACATAAACATTATCAATTCATAAACTATATATCTATGTTTCTCTTCTTCAACTATTTCCCACTTTTTCTTTCCATCAATAAAACAGAACTGGGGCACCTGGATGGTTCAGTCAGTTGAGTGTCCAACTTCAGCTCAGGTCATGATCTCGAGGTTTGTGAGTTTGTGCCCCACATCGGGCTCGCTGCTGTCAGCCTGTCAGCACACAGCCCACTTAAGATCCCCTGTCCCCCTTTCTCTGCCCCTCCACCACCTGCACTCTCCCCAAAATAAATAAATATTTTTTAAAAATAAAATAAAACAGAATCTATTCCCATCAGTCAGGGTGCAACCAAGAAAACAGGGATGTGGAAATATAATAGAGGGAATTCTATTACACAGGTGGAAAGAAGGGCTGAGAAGCAAAACTGGGGACTATAACTCAGGGGTTAGCAAAAGCAAGCTTAAGCTGCCATTCAGCTAGAAAGTCAAATATACAACTACAACTAAATAACTAGCTTGATTCTTATTCTCAACTCCATAATGGAATCGATGTAGCCATATTTGTTCATTCCATACATTACTCCTACACATCCCTCTCTCTCTGGTGAATATTTCACCATTTAAAGAGGAAGAGGAATTTGGATAGTGAATGATTTATGAAATGATAATACTTTGTCCTCAATGAACTCAAAAACTCTAATCCATGAAAGCAGAATTCCCCCAGAAAGATGCTGTGGCTATCATCTGTGGTCTCTTTCTAAAGTGTTAATAAGACAAGCAGAGGAAATATGAAAAGTAACAAGTACTTTCATTTATTTCCACTCAGTCAAAATATAAAGCAATGGTTTACACATCTTCAATTTTTCTGACCAGTGCTTCAGAATTTAGACTATCACCACAAGACTCACGTTGGGAAGAAATAATTTCAATCTCTAAATTAACTATGTTGGTCCTTCTTCCAGGGTGGAGCCTGTTGCCAGTTTGCTATAACCCCATACCAAGAGCAATTACCTTGTCTCATTAATAGCACAATAAGGCCTATTAACCTTACAAACGTTATTAGTCAACACTCAATAAATATCAACACTCAGGTCTGCTGAAGGAGAAGTTGGATAGTCAAGACATTTTAGCAGTCAATTTTAGTATGCAAATTAGAATTGTGATGGATTACTCCATTACAACGCAATTGAGTAGCATGATGTTTACAACTGGATTCTAGTGAACCCAATTGGGATTTCTGCATGGTCTCCGTCCTGGAAAACCAGCTTGAATTCCTATACTCAGGCCATATTCCAAAAGACATCATAATTAGGTCCCAGAAGAATACACTGCAGCTGAAGAGGATATCCCCTGTAGAATTATATGGGGGAAAGGCTGGCTAAAGCAATGCTCACATTCATGCAATTATCCAGTTAATTGCACAAGGTGAATGGAGTCAGTATAATTATGGCTAAGTTCATGCTGTGATTAGTCTTGTCCTGAAAAAAATAGTGTATTTTGGGAAAGAAGACATAATACTGGAGCAGACTCTTCATCAACATGTTTTATTTCCTTTTGCAACACTTCAGTGAAAGTTCACTGAGACAAAGGTTTTAGCAAATCTCAAAGCAAAATGGGAAAAGTGCCAAGTATTGGATCTGACATGTTTCAACCTACTCCATTATACCTCCTGTTGGCCCTCATGTGAAAGACCATTCATGGACATTCAATCATAATTACTTGCAGTTTAGTCCAAGAACCAGGCCCTCTGTTGTCATATTTACCAACAAACCTGAGGTTTTAAATAAAGAAACTCAATAGGGGATTCCTGCAGCAAAATTATGACGCACAGAACACATGTGACGGGATAGGGGGTGGTTAAGCAAGAAACTCACCTTTATTGTGTCTTTTCTTCATTGAGATTTGTGCCAGGTGTTGGTGGTAATGGTGATGTGTGTGTGTGTGTGTGTGTGTGTGTGTGTGTGTGTGTGTTCTCATCTGTTACTTTATTAACTTAAATTTTTAGCTCAACTAATAAAAACATTTGCTGAGTGCCTGTTGAGTGCCAGAGTCTGTGACACAGCAAACATTTAACTTAATAGAAATTGTCAGCGAATACTAAAAAGAGTAACAAATTTTAAATACTAGAAAGAAGCAAGTCCATATTCTTGTGTACTTATTCACTCTTTCAACATCTTTTACAATAAACAGCATTTTAGCTACTAGGGTGGAAGGAAAATTGCCTATTGAGGTAATAAATTGAAATTCTTTACTTCATATGGATATTGTAATTTTAATACTTAAATTTGTTTTTTTCTTTGTATAATTAAACAATGTTGTTGTATATCATGCAACTATTGTTAATTTCATGTAAGTATATAATAATTCCTAATAAGGTCTTTAGCTTTTAAGAAAAAATAGTATCATTTTATACACAAGACATGATGCTTGGGGTACACAAGAAAGTAAACCACATAGATCTTCCCTCCAGGAGATTACAATTATGAAGATAAGAAGCTTAAACTACTGTATTTAACCTTAAAATTAAATTCAGCAAAATTAATCATACTCTGATGATATAGAAACCATTTCAACATTTTACAGTGTCCCATAGTATTAGAAACAACTGTTTTAAATGGAGAACAGAGAAGTAACCATCAATAGAAATTATTGGCTTATGAAAAAGTCAGAAAATTAAGAGGGTATCATTTGTATTGGTGAATATCCTAACAGGGAAATCAAGTCAAAGGAATTTAACAGACTAGATCCCTTAGGCTTTGTAAAACTTTTTTTTTCTGGTGGTTGTGGTGGGGTGGTGGGAGTATGAAAACTATCTCCAAAAAACTGTTTTTTTTTTTGTTTTTTTTTTTAATTTTTTTTTCAACGTTTATTTATTTTTGGGACAGAGAGAGACAGAGCATGAACGGGGGAGGGGCAGAGAGAGAGGGAGACACAGAATCGGAAACAGACTCCAGGCTCTGAGCCATCAGCCCAGAGCCCGACACGGGGCTCGAACTCATGGACCGTGAGATCATGACCTGGCTGAAGTCGGACGCTTAACCGACTGCGCCACCCAGGCGCCCCTCCAAAAAACTGTTTAATAAAAATGCAAAATATATAAGGTTGCAAACTGTTTCCACATAAGTAGCATGTGTCTTAATGTTTCCATATTTCCCCACAAAATTCAGCACACACATGGAAAAACAATAACTACACAATAAATAAGTGACAAGGACTGGGCTCCTGGGTGGCTTAGTCAGGTAAGCACTGGACTCTTAATTTCAGCTCAGGTCACGATCTCACGGTTCAAGGGATGGAGCTTCATATTGAGCTCTGTGCTGACAGAGTGGAGCCTGCTAGGGATTCTGTTTCTCCCTCTCTTTCCGCCCCTTCCCCACTGGTGCTTGCTCCCGTGCACTCTCTCCCTCTTCCTCTCTCTAAAATAAATAAACTTAAAAAAATAAGTGGCCAAAACCCAGTAGCTGAAAAAGATGATTAAAAACAAAGTGCTAAACTGGTTTTAATCAGAATTTATTGATTACATGCCCAACAAATGAATTCTTATTTTTAGGGAAAAATACATTTTCCACAGTATGGATGAATCACTTTCTACACTTCTTCCAGAAATAGTTGCTTTTGAAAAATATGTCTGAGAAATATCTATAATTTGCCAATATTATTACATCTCTGCCTCTATAATCCTAACAAACATGACGGGGACTGAAAATATAAATGATCTGTTTGTTGTAAATTACTATCAGCATTAGCCAAAACATTTAATAATAGCACAATCTTAGATTCACACAATGTTTTAATTTTTAAAGAGTACAGGCTTTACTTCACTCTTATTTTCAATACTACCTTATAAAATAGGGAAGATAGCATTATTCCCATTGTATTTTTCCTACTTGACTAGAGCACAAAGAGATTAAATAAAATCTCAAGGTATCAAGGTAATTTGAAAAAGCCTGGATTTCAGTCCTATATTTACTTCTGATTCTTCAAAGTCAAAACTCATTCTAATGCCACAATAACAACAAAATTAATGCCTCCATCTCCCAGAAGTATATCTGTGCTGTGCTCAATGAATTATATAGACTCAACATAAATATAGGTAAGGTACAGGGTTGGATTGCCTTACCTATAACTGATGTAACTATCAAATAAAAATGGTAACATTTAGTTTGTGCCTAGAAACTCTTATTTTTTACTGATTTTATAGTTACATCAAAAATAGGTACATGACTTACAACAAAGAGAAAGCAGTATTTTCTTTACCTCATCCAACTTTCGAATACTGAGTGCTATCAAACACGATAACAAACAGGCTAATTCCAGAATTAGTGGTTGATGAGTAGCTGTGACAACAAAGAACCAAAGGATTTCTTATTCCTGATTCCCAGAAATAAGTTTTTAAAAGACTATATTTACTTCTGAGCATATAATACAACAAAGAGGTCACAACAGTTCATAACTGGCTCTAGATATTTCTTTTTCTTAAGTTTATTTAAGTAATCTCTACATCCCACCTGGGGCTCAAACCCATGATCCCAAGATCCCGAGTTGCACACTCTTCTGACTGAGCAGTCAGGCACCCCATGGCTCTAAATATTTCTTAATGAAAAAAATTAACAAGTTATTGTGAGCACTTTCACCCTTTTAGGGTTTATGGAGCAGTGGGATTTTTTTAAGCAACTTTAATCTCCTTCCCCATATTCATTCCCAGGTCCTTCTCTCTACAACCACCCAGATTTAAATCACCTCTTCCACTTACTTCTTCTTTAACAATATTTTTAAAAATTCAAATTTAAGAATTCACATAATCCCCCAATATAAACATATTAAAATCTATCCATGAAATACACTACCAACCCTCTTTTAATTTCTGATAAAGTAAAAAATGGCACCCAACCAGGTGTTTCTTCACTCAGTACATTTATTAAAATAGTAAACTAGGGGCGCCTGGGTGGCGCAGTCGGTTGAGTGTCCGACTTCAGCCAGGTCACGATCTCGCAGTCCGTGAGTTCCAGCCCCGCGTCAGGCTCTGGGCTAATGGCTCGGAGCCTGGAGCCTGTTTCTGATTCTGTGTCTCCCTCTCTCTCTGCCCCTCCCCCGTTCATGCTCTGTCTCTCTCTATCCCAAAAATAAATAAAAAACGTTGAAAAAAAAATTAAAAAAAAATAGTAAAGTTGAAAACTGTTGTTAGAGCCTTTTATACAAGTTATAACTTGATTTTCTAAGTTGTTAAACTGTTCAGAAGACTAGTGACCAAAATTAAACAGTTGAGGTTAATCTGTGAATTACAGCAGATCTAGGAGCGGATGAGTGAGTGTGTAAGTAGCATATTTTGTAGTATTTACTCATTTCATTTATTCATTCAACAATATTACTGTTATTATAACTGAGCATCAACTATGTACCAAGTACCATACTTGGTGCTGGAGATACAATAGTAAACTAAATAGTCCATGATAAATTTTAAAAGTCTACTTTTGAAGCTAAGTTTCTCTTAGAAAACACAGCCAAGAGTGGATGCAACTCTTAACCAATAATCTTTCCTCATTGGAAACCACTCCATATGGAATCACAGACTCTCAGAACAAAGAGTTTAAAGATTATGTAGTACAAGGATTAATAATAGGATTTAACACCTAAAGTTGAAAATCAAGAAGCAAAAAGATGTCTGGAAAGCATTTAGATGATGATAGTTAAAACTTATTGAGGAGCTACTGTATGTCATTAGTACATTCCAAAGAATCACACTATGTAAAACAAGCAGGAATTTGAATTTAGTAAATTTGTGTTGGGACCCACAAAGAGGCATTTTTAACAACCCTGTGGGATTGTGATATGAAGAGAACACACTTTGAGAAAGGCTACCATACCTGGATATCTCAAGAATAAGAATAGGGACATGGAGGTTTTTCCCAGTTTTACAAAGCCCCTTTGAAAAATAAAGGTCTGCTATAAACATTGGGGTACAAGTACCCCTATACATCAGCACTCCTGTATCTTTTGGGTAAATTCCTAGCAGTGCTATTGCTGGGTCATAGGGTAGATCTATTTTTAATTTTTTGAGGAACTTCCATACTGTTTTCCAGAGCGGCTGCACCAGGAGGGCACCTTTTGGGATGAGCACTGGGTGTTGTATGGAAACCAATTTGACAATAAATTTCATATTTAAAAAAGAAAAGAAAAGAAAAACAAAGGTCTGGAGTTCATTTGCATTTGGCAAAGTCTAACTTTCTATTTCTAAGAACCAAATGCTAGTAGGAAAGGTCTTTTTGGAGACTAAGTAGTTCTTAGACTCCAGCTATGTGAGATGTCTAAATGAATATGAAACACATGGAGTAAAACATGTGGGCATTTTAAGTGAGGAAAAGAGCACTTTGCAAAACTGGATGGGAGGTTTTAATGGAATTCAGAGCACTACAAGAAGTTTGACAAACCAAACCATGAAAGTCTTCCCTGTTTTTTAAAGGGCAGGTTTTCCCTCAAACCATATGGGTGTTATACTAAGAGAAGCAAGCATAAGTCAAGAACCTTAATTTGATAGGCTGGGGTTGGCCTCTCAAAAATGTTTGGATAGGCATATTTTTGTTTAATGTACCTAGTATTCTTTTTAAGGTTCTAAAGAACAATCATGAAACTCAAAGAAGAGAAAGGTGTATATGCCAATCAGATGTGAAACCCTAACTAGTGTGTTGTTTCTAGATGGTTCAGTGCCAAATAAATCACATATGTTGACCACCTATCACTGCTTTGCCTCAGTGCCCTCTACAAGCTTTATGTCTTAAAGTTCAAGAATTAAATCTAATTGCTCTTACCCAAAAAGTTCCCTAATGAACACACATTCTTCTTGCAACAGTAGATTCTCTGTAAAAATTAGAAATTGACTTCTAAATGAGGGTGACATGTAGGGAATGCTAACAAATGAGAAGCCCTCTGTTTTGCCATTCAATGTTTTTCAATTCTATCCAGAAAAAAAAAGAACAAATACGAATAACTGAGGGAAAAAAGGAGGCAACAGATATTCTGTTGGTGTGAAGAGACTTTTATCATTAGATTGTAACCTTCTCAAAAATAGAGATTATGACTTTTTATATTCCATAAATATCCTTAACAGTCTTTTAAATGAACTTCATTTTATGTAACTTATTTTTCCTAATGAATTCAGTATAAAAATTTACTTTTCAAAATGCACAAAAGGAACTCGCTACTTAAGAGGAAGTTTTCTCTGCTTTCTAAAGGGGGGGGGGGGACACCAAAAAGTACTATCAATACTTCTCCAATTTTTCTGATTTGCAAATTTGCCTTAATATAGATCAGATTTCCTTAAAGCAGGGCATCCCACTATTGTTAATTAATGCACATTAAACACCATTTATTAATGTTAATAAATGTACTTTTTGAGACACAGATCAATTTCATTATCTTTATGGGCTATAAATTATAAATTAGCATCCCTCTTTTATAAAATCAGAAACCATGATTTTAGTCACACTTGAGAATCAAATAAATCTAGGTGCTTGAATCACATGGAATTCATTGCTCCTAAAAAAGATTCTCACTAGGTCACCATGGAGCTTAAACTATTGTCAGTGGTTTCCTCTCATCCACGATATTAAGTGCAAGCTACTTTATATGAAATGAGATCACAGAAGGATCTCTGTGTCTCCCTACTCTGCAGCCTCATCTCCCCTAACTTCCCTGTTTAACTTTAGCTCCCACACCACTGTCTCTTGACCTTGTGCCACTGCAACCTTGTTCTGCTTCTAAGGTACCCACTTTCCCCTTCTAGTACCATGACTCATCCTTGCCT
The DNA here is from genome assembly GCF_018350175.1 of Felis catus. Lineage (NCBI taxonomy): Eukaryota > Metazoa > Chordata > Mammalia > Carnivora > Felidae > Felis > Felis catus. The sequence continues at coordinate 212,469,165 of NC_058368.1, read as the reverse complement.
GGCTAGTTCCAGGCAATCACCTCATTTGGGATGCATTTCCTAATCCTAAACCCTATCTAGCCCTACCAGCATGTACCAATGTTTTTGATATTGATATACTTACCAACTTATTTCACAATTAGCATCCATTTTTTTTAAAAAAGTGTCTGCCCTACTGGGCTAGACTCCTTGAGGACAAGGGCAATTATTATTTAAGGACTGAACGCTAAGTATTGAGCACAGTGCCTGGCAATGAGTTCTCACTAAACTTGTGAAGGAAGAAATGAAGGAAGGAAGGGTGGGAGGAAGAAAAGAAAGCATAAGGAGAAAATAAAGGAGTGGAGAAGAAAAGAGAGAGAGGAGGGAGAAAGGAAGGAAGGCAGAAAGAGGGTATGAGGAGAAAGGGAAGAGTGAGGAGAAAGAATGAGGAAAGAAAAGAGAGAGGGATACAGTTCATAGTTTGGATCCTAATGATGAGTCTGTCTATATTGTGTTTAAGGTGAAGTACATTGACAAATTTGATCAAGGTATTCAGATAATTCATATTAAAATCAATAATTAATCAATTCACACCAGTTCACCTAAATGGTCCCATAAGCAACACATTCAGAATACTGAACTTCTTGACAAAAACCAACCAGGACTCAAACAACCAAGCGAAACTAATATCCATCTGATTTGTTAATCTGAAAGTAAATAGCCTTGGTTGGTATGGAAATAAATTAGTTCCCATTGTAATTAGTTCCCATTAGTTCTCTTCTAATAAAAAGCAATAATTTATAGTCATATTTTAGATGCCCATCTAATCTGACCTCTTTATATTGCAGATAAGGTAAATGAAGTCCAAAGAAATGTCAGGATATCATCTAAATGGCAATAAATTCATAGAACAATAATAATACAAAGCTGTAAAGTTAGTTAAATCAAAAGATCTAACTATGAATCAGGAAATACTCACCAAGCTCAGTCACACTAACATTTTAACAATAATCTATGTAAAGTCAAAGAATGAGGCTTGTTTCACACAAAACCATAGTGGAATCAAAGAACCATTAAACTTCATTGTTGGAAAGAGCAAAGTTCAGATTTGCCAATTCCCTGTGAGAAGCTTAAATGGATCTGCTGCATCCTTACTAAATGCGGGAATAGAGATATGTAAAACCAAAATACAAGCATCAACTATCCTTTAAGAATCAATAGCACTTTTGTTTAGGAATTTGGGGGATAAATAATCACTGAACAACTGTTATCTTCAAGGCACTAAACTAGCTATTGCATGGGACACAAATATGAATAAAAAATAGAATTCATTCTTAATGACTTCTAATCTGATAGGAAACAATGTACACAGATACACATATCTGTAGCATATGGTAGAGAAATACATTCACCTACCCATGAGTCCACAATGGTGAAAAGAAACTGGGCGTGCACTTTGAATTCCAGCTCTTCAACTTACTAACTAGATGACCTAGATAATTTCAGGTTTAAAATTACTTAACTTGCATCTACATTTTTAGAAAATCAATGAAATAATAATGATATAAGTTAAAATATATGAGTCTAGTACAGAATGTAGATACCTAGTAATGATGACAATAATAACATCCAATAGTTATTAAGCACTTACATGCCAGGCATTCTACATATTTTAACTCAGTTAATCTTCAAAACAACTCGATAACATAGGTACTATTATTACCTGTATTTTATATATGGGGAAATTGAGACACACAGCAGTTAAGTAATTTTCCCAAGGACATGCAGCTATGTGTTAAAACTGGAATTCGGATCCAGGCAGACTGGCTTCAGAGCCTATTCTCAAAAAAATGTTGAATGCATTCAAGATCCCTGTAATAAAGGAGCCACCCAACCTTTCATAAGGAAACAACCGTTCTTAGTATTCTTTTCAATTTAACATTGAGAACAAAGTGGGAAGACATGACCATCATCCAACCTAAAACCAGGGGTATTTCAGATACATTTCAGTCCAGTGAGATAACGATACAAGACAACAAAGAAATACTGTTTATTTTAAATCTTTAAGATATTGTTTATTTTAAAAACAATTTCATAATAAACAAGTATCTCAAAGATTTCACAATTAAAGAGATAAATTTTTCTCTGCCTGCCATATTCCTTTGACTTTTAATAAAGACAAAGATATCTGCTTCTCTTGGAGCAGTCTTTCAAGAAAGTATTGACAGTATGTATCGACCACAACAGAATTTTACTAACTGAAAGATCCAGTAACTTTATCTTAAATTTACATAATATATTCTTAGCTTCTCTGTTTTTCCACAAATGTGGAATGATTTATCTTTAACAGAAACTTGTGTACTGTTGATCAACAAAATGGGAAAAAAAAGAACAGTTTTGGTTTTTCAATCCCACTTTGGTGTCACAATTCCTCAAGCCAACTTAATTGAATAATATTCACCAAAGTTTGCAAACTCATGTCAAAAAAAAAAAAAAGCACAGAGGAAGTATGCTGTGGTTCTGTAGAATCAAGAGTCCAAGCAAATGCTTCATGAGTTATCTGATCATGTCATAGAGTCCCATCATTTTAGAGCTGAAATGAATTCTACATATGACTCTGTCTTATAGTCCCCTGGTTTGGTGGTATATTGGAATCATCAGGGAATTTCATTTTTTAAGCTTTTGAGTTGTTGAAAATAAAAAATTCAAACCTACAGAAAAATTGAGAACAGTATACTCTTCACTTAGTTTTACCAGTTATTTAGTATTTTGCCAATTTTAACTTTCCCTTTCCTGCTTTTCCACATTCCTTTTTAAAAATTAATTTATTTAAATTCAAGTTAGTTAAGATACAGTGTAGTATTAGTTTCAGGAGTAGAACCCAGTGATTCATCAGTTACATATAACACCAGTGCTCATCATAAAAAGTGCCCTCCTTAATGCCCATCACCCATTTAGCCCATCCCCCTGCCTCCCCTCCAGCAACTCTATTTGTTCTCTGTATTTGTCTCATGGTTTGCCTCCCTCTCTGTTTTTACCTTATTTTTCCTTTCCTTCCCTCATATTCATCTGTTGTGTTTCTTAAATTCCACATATGAGTGAAACCATATGATATTTGTGTTTCTCTGACTGACTTATTTTGCTTAGCATAATATACTCTATTCTTGTTTTTATTTATATTTTTATAGAATATGTCATTTGCAGAGTCATTTTAGAGTAAATTGCAAATACCATGACCAGAGTGGACACTGTGGTCTGACACGTACAAGAGTTTGGCAATGAATAGCTTGCAACTGAGTCCCCTTCTGAAACTATCCTTGGTTAAAGAGACCCACCTTGACAAAGGTCATACACTCTTCCCTGGTACATCTTATACCCAATGACTGGCCAAAGCAATGATATAAATGTTTTCCCTGCTGGCCTCAAATTCAGGACAGCCGAATAAGGCCATCTCAGCTTCAGAGCGACTTGTCTCATCAGCTGAGTTCTCTGTTACGGCAGCATTGTAGTGCCAGTCTCAACCTAATTCTACTTGCTCACTCTACACAAGCGGTGGCCTCTCATAAACTTTCTGGGAACTCAATCTGTGATAACTCTTAAATAATTCAGCATAATTAGATGAATTACATATTCAATAATATTATATAAATCTAGTAAGTATAATAGTAAAAAAATGGAAAATTTAACATTGATATCATATTATTATCAAAAAGTCCACACCATGGGGCACCTGGGTGGCTCAGTTACAAGTGTCCAACTCATGATTTCGGCTCAGGTCAAGATCTCACAGTTTGTGAGTTTAAGCCCCACATCGGGCTGTACGCTGACAGTGAGGAGCCTGCTTAGGATTCTCTCCCTCTCCCTCTCCCTGTCTCTCTACCATCCCCCATTCTATCTCTCTCTCTTAAAATAAATAAACATTAAGAAAAAAAGTCCATACCAAATTTTACCATTTAACCCAGTGCTATCCTTTACAGTAATTTTATTTTTTCTAATTCGAGATTCAATCCAGAAGGATACATTCAATTTAGTGGTCGTGCCAGTTTAGCCTCCTTTAATGCTAAATACTTTCTCAACTTTCTTTGCTTTTCCTGAGACTGATATATTTTAAGAGCAGTTCTTTTGCAGAATGTCCTGCAGTTTGGGTTGACTATTTCCATAGGATTAGCTTTAGTGTTTGTTCTTTATTATTCCTGAACTGGTAATATAACTGTTACTAATTCTGAAAATTATACAATTAATTTCAAAAAAATCTGAAAACTTCTATTGTCTTTAATCGAATTATATGGCGTCTGATAGGTGATCTTCTACTCCACAATAACTATTGATGTCTAAGCTATGTCAAAGGATCATAACATAATCCTTCTGAAAACATTTGAAGCAATAATTAGACATCAAAATTTAAGCTTATGCTATTAGTACAAAGCATCAACTGGGTGAGTAGTTATATTCTCTGCATGAGTAAGTCCACACATATAGATATAAGGACTATGTTACACCCAATTTCCTGTCTGAAGGATGGCAAATTTTCTTTGGCACTAATTATATGGTACATTCTGAATTCAGAAATGTTAAAGTATGAATATAGTAATATGCATCTTATGATTGAATCACATATGCTAAACATTGTCCCAAATACTGCATGCATCCTATTTAATCTTCACAGTAATTTTATGAGCTAGCTGTTAATAATATCCCTATTTTACTGATGAGGAAGTGGTTCAGAGACGATAAATAACTTTTCTAAAATCACAAAGTGGGCAAACAGCAGAGTCAGTATTCAAACACAAATATTCTGTTCATTTTCCATCACATTATGCCATTTATCTCCCCCAGTTTAGCCTTTTCCTACTACAAGCTTCATAATTCAGATTCCACAGCTCTCATTTAAAAATCTGGGGTAACTACACTACAGTGTGTCTGTAAACAAATTCCTCAAGTACCAACTGGGGACCTGAAATTATGCTAAATATTTTGAAGAACAGAGAAAAAAAAAAAAAACACCAGAAGCATACCAGCTTTCGAGATGTGCAAAATCTTAAAAAAACATTTACAAATCTGCAATGAAGAAAAAAAAGTCCACGATTTAAAAAAAAAGCTCATGATTAAAGTACTAAATTATACATGGCTGTGCTACAGAAAATCAGAGAAGGAAACATGGCTGTAAGCTAAAATAATTAGTGAAGACTATAAGCAAATTATCCCCCCCAAAATTTTCAGTAATATGCAGCCAGATATTTAATGACCTTGCTAATGAGGAAAAGTGATGATAAGCAAGAAACCAGAAGTTCCTGTGAAAGGAGAGAGGTCACTTAAACGAAAATTGTCACCTTAGGGATACTGGAGATATGGAGAAAAAAGAAAAATATTTAGACTTTGCTATGAGCTGAATTGTGTCCTCTCCACTCCCCAAACTTTGTATGTTGAAACTCTAAACCCAAAACCTCAGAATGTGACCATATTTCGAGACAGGGTCATTAACAGAGGTAATCAAGTTACTTAACATAAGGTCATTTGAAGGAGCCCTAATCCAATATTACTGTCTCATTGCAAGAAGAAATTCAGACACACACAGGGAAGACCTATGAAGAAACAGGAAGAAGACAGTCATCTACAAGCCAAGAAGACAGGCTGGACTGATATTTTCCTCACTGCCCTCATAAGGAAACAACAGCTCCTATACCTTGATCTTAGATGTCTACTTTCCAGAACCATGAGACAAAAAAAAATCTGTTGTTTTAGCCACCCAGTCTGTGGCACTTTGTTCCAAAAGCCCTAGGAAAACTACTACAGATTCCTCATCAAGTTGAGTTTTTGCTAACTAAATTTTGTATGTGAGGGTAGTATAAGCAATGCTAATATATTTACAAATTTTTTCCCAAGGCAAGTTCAAACTAGAAAAAAATGTCTAATACACTGTCTGGTGAATAAGAAAATCTCCTGAATGAAATCAGAGCCTCTAATACTCAAAAGGGATAAAGTGAGTCATCACTATTGCCTATGAAAGAAAAATAATTTCTCTCATAAAACACATGTAAAAAATGACACCATGTGGATTAAAAGAAGAAAAACAAGTATAAATAGACAAACTGAGTGTTTCCCCTGCACAAATTATAATAATTTTATAGTTATAAGATTATAAATCTTTATTCTTATCTTTCTCTTGATTTTAGCATCTCAGCTAGAATTTTCATCATCACATATTATTTACTTTTTTTTCTTATGACTCATAGAACGATCCAGTTCTACAATTAAAAATAATCTTGCAGGACGAGGAAGATGGCAGCATAGGAAGATGCTGGGCTCACCACGTCCTGCTGACCACTTAGATTACACCCATGTCTGACTAAATAACTCAGAAAACCACCAGAAGACTAGCAAAACGGGCTCTCTGGAGCCAAGCGTAGACGAGAGGCCCACGGAAGAGGGGCCTCTCCCAAAGCTGACCACAAAAGGTAAAGCGAGCTGAGCCTGCCCCTCCCGCCCCTATGCACCTTGCAGATCCACCCCAGCTAATACACCAGAACCCATCGAAGTAGCACCACAAGCCTGGCAATGTGCAAGTAGCCCAGACAGGGGCCACACCACTCCACAGTGAGGCCAGCTTCTGGGAGAGGGGAAGATAAGTACATACCAGTCTGACTGTGGCCCCAACGGTGGGCTGGGGGCAGACATCAGATCTGACTGTGGCCCCACCCACCAACACAAGTTACTCCAGACAGTACAGAGGAAGAGCCCTGCAGTTCCATGCCACTCCAGGGAGTATCCGAAAGGACGAAACGGAAGAATTATCCTCAAAAGAAACTCCAGGAAGTAGCAACAGCTAACGAACTATCAAAAACGATTTAAGCAATGTAACAGAAAGTGAATTTAAAATAATAGTCATAAAATTAATCGCTGGGCTTGAAAAAAGTAGAGAAGACAGCAAGAATCTATTACTACAGAGATCAAGGGACTAACAAACAGTCAGGAGGAGCTACAAAATGCTATAAATGAGATGCAAAATGAAATGAAGGTGACCACAGCTCAGATTGAAGAGGCAGAGGAGAGAATAGGTGAACTAGAAGATAAAATTATGGAAAAAGGGGAAGCTGAGAAAAAGAGAGATAAAAAAATCCAGGAGTATGAGGGGAGAATTAGAGAACTCAGTGAAACAATTAAACCCAATAATATACATATAATTGGAATTCCATAGGAGGAAGAGAGAGGGAAAGGTACTGAAGGTGTACTTGAAGAAATTATAGCTGAGAATTTCCCTGACCTGGGGATGGAAAAAGGCATTGAAATCCAAGAGGCACAGAGAACTCCCTTCAGACGTAACTTGAATCGATCTTCTGCACAACATATCATAGTGAAACTGGCAAAATAGAGGATAAAGAGAAAATTCTGAAAGCAGCTAGGGATAAACAGGCTCTAAATTACAAAGGGAGACTGATAAGACTCATGACGGATCTATCTACTAAAACTTGGCACTCCAGAAAGGAATGGCAGGAAATCTTCAATGTGATGAACAGAAAACAAAATGCAGCCAAGAATGCTTTATCCAGCAAGTCTGTCATTCAGAATAGAAGGAGAGGTAAAGGTCTTCCCAAACAAACAAAAACTGAAGGAATTCATCGCCACTAAACCAGCCCTACAAGAGATCTTAAGGGGGATTCTGTGAGTGAAATGTTGCAAGGACCACAAAGCACCAGAGACATCACTACAAGCATGAAACCTACAGACATCACAATGACTCTAAACCCATATCTTCCTATAATAACACTGAATGTAAATGGACTAAATGCCCAACCAAAAGACATAGGGTATCAGAATGGATAAAAAAACAAGAGCCATCTATTTGCTGTCTACAAGAAACTCATTTTAGACCTGAGGACACTTTCATGATTGAAAGTAAGGGGATGGAGAACTATCTATCATGCTACTGGAAGTCAAAAGAAAGCTGGAGTATCCATACTTATATCAGACAAACTAGACTTTAAATTAAAGGCTGTAACAAGAGATGAAGAAGGGCATTATATAATAATCACAGGGTCTATCCATCAGGTAGAGCTAACAATTATAAATGTCTATGCGCCAAACATGGGAGCCCCCAAATATATAAAACAATTACTCACAAACATAAGCAACCTTATTGATAAGAATGTGGTAATTGCAGGGGACTTTAACACTCCACTTACAGAAATGCACAGATCATCTAGACACACGGACAATAAAGAAACAAGGGCCCTGAATGACACATTGGATCAGATGGACTTGACAAATATATTTAGAACTCTGCCTCCCAAAGGAACAGAATATACTTTCTTCTCGAGTGCACATGGAGCATTCTCCAAGATAGATCACATGCTGGGTCACAAAACAGCCCTTCATAAGTATACAAGAATTGAGATCATACTATGCATACTTTCAGACCACAATGCTATGAAGCTTGAAATCAACCACAGGAAAAAGTCTGGAAACCTCCAAAAGCATGGAGGTTAAAGAACACCCTACTAAAGAATGAGTGGGTCAACCAGGCAATTAGAGAAGATATTAAGAAATGTATGGATGGGGCGCCTGGGTGGCGCAGTCGGTTAAGCGTCTGACTTCAGCAAGGTCACGATCTCGCGGTCTGTGAGTTCGAGCCCCGCGTCGGGCTCTGGGCTGATGGCTCAGAACCTGGAGCCTGTTTCCGATTCTGTGTCTCCCTCTCTCTCTGCCCCTCCCCCGTTCATGCTCTGTCTCTCTCTGTCCCAAAAATAAATAAACGTTGAAAAAAAAATTAAAAAAAAAAAAAAAAAGAAATGTATGGAAACAAACGAAAATGAAAATACAACAACCCAAACGCTTTGGGATTCAGCGAAGGCAGCTCTGAGAGAAAAATACATTTCAATCCAGGCCTATCTCAAGAAACAAGAAAAGTCCCAAACAAAAATCTAACAGCACACCTAAAGGAACTAGAAGCAGAAGAGCTGACACACCCCAAACCCAGCAGAAAAAGAGAAATAATAAAGATCAGAGCAGAAATAAACAATATAGAATCTAAAAAAACTGTAGAGCAGATCTATGAAACTTGAGTTGGTTTTTTGAAAAAATAAACAAAATTGATAAACCTCTAGCTAGGCTTCTCAAAAAGAAAAGAGAGATGACCCAAACTGATACAATCATGAATGAAAATGGAATTACTGCAACCAATCCCTCACAAATACAAGCAATACAAGCAATACAGAGAATACTATGAAAAATTATATGCCAATAAACTGGACAACCTGGAAGAAATGGACAAATTCCTAAACACCCACACACTTCCAAAACTCAAACAGGAAGAAATAGAAGATTGAACAGACCCATAACCAGCAAAGAAATTGAATCAGTTATCACAAATCTCCCAACAAATAAGAGTCCAGGACCAGATGCCTTCCCTGGGGAATTCTATGAGACGTTTAAAGCAGAAATAATACCTATCCTTCTCAAGCTATTCCAAAAAGTAGAAAGGGAAGGAAAACTTCCAGACTCATTCTATGAAGCCAGCATTACTTTGATTCCTAAACCAGAGACCCAGTAAAAAAAGGGAACTACAGGCCAATATCCCTGTAAAATTCTCAATAAGATACTAGCAAATTCTCAATAAGATACTAGCAAATCGAATTCAACAGCATATAAAAAGAATTATTCACCATGATCAAGTGGGGTTCATTCCTGGGCTGCAGGGCTGGTTCAACATTCGCAAATCAATCAACGTGATACATCACATTAATAAAAGAAAAGATAAGAACCATATGATCCTGTCAATCGATGCAGAAAAAGCATTTGACAAAATTCAGCATCCTTTCTTAGTAAAAACCCTCGAGAAAGTTGGGATAGAAGGAACATACTTAAACATCATAAAAGCCATTTATGAAAATCCCTCAGCCAATATCATCCTCAATGGGGAAAAACTGAGAGCTTTATCCCTGAGATCAGGAACACGACAGGGATGTCCACTCTCTCCACTGTTGTTGAACATGGTGTTGCACGTTCTAGCATCAGCAATCAGACAACAAAAGGAAATAAAAGGCATCAAAATTGGCAAAGATGAAGTCAAGTTTTCACTTTTTGCAGATGACATGATAGTATACATGGAAAATCCAACAGACTCCAGCAAAAGCCTACTAGAACTGATACATGAATTCAGCAAAGTCGCAGGATACAAAATCAATGTACAGAAATCAGTTGCATTCTTATACACTCATAATGAAGCAACAGAAAGACAAATAAAGAAAATGATCCCATTCACAATTGCACCAAGAAGCATAAAATACCTAGGAATAAATCTAACCAAAGATGTACAAGATCTGTATGCTGAAAACTATAGAAAGCTTATGAAGGAAATTGAAGAAGATATAAAGAAATGGAAAAACATTCTGTGCTCATGGGTTGGAAAAATAAATATTGTCAAAATGTCAGTACTACCCAAAGCTATCTACACATTCAATGCAATCCCAATCAAAATTGCACCAGCATTCTTCTCGATGCTAGAACAAGCAATCCTAAAATTTGTATGGAACCACAAAAGGCCCCGAATAGCCAAAGTAATTTTGAAGAAGAAGACCAAAGCAGGAGGCATCACAATCCCAGACTTTAGCCTCTACTACAAAGCTGTCATCATCAAGACAGCATGGTATTGGCACAAAAACAGACACATAGACCAATGGAATAGAATAGAAACCCCAGAAGTAGACCCACAAAAGTATGGCCAACTCATCTTTGACAAAGCAGGAAAGAATATCCAATGGAAAAAAGACAGTCTCTTTAACAAATGGTGCTGGGAGAACTGGACAGCAACATGTAGAAGGATGAAACTAGACCACTTTTTCACACCACTCACAAAAATAAACTCAAAATGGATAAGGGACCTGAATGTGAGACAGGAAACCATCAAAACCCTAGAGGAGAAAGCAGGAAAAGACCTCTCTGACCTCAGCCATAGCAATTTCTTAATTGACACATCCCCAAAGGCAAGGGAATTAAAAGCAAAATGAACTACTGGGACCTCATCAAGATAAAAAGCTTCTGCACAGCAAAGGAAACAACCAACAAAACTAAAAGGCAACCAACGGAATGGGAAAAGATATTTGCAAATGACATATCAGGCAAAGGGCTAGTATCCAAAATCTATAAAGAGCTCACCAAACTCCACACCCGAAAAACAAATAACCCAGTGAAGAAATGGGCAGAAAACATGAATAGACACTTCTCTAAAGAAGACATCCGGATGGCCAACAGGCACATGAAAAGATGCTCAACATCGCTCCTCATCAGGGAAATACAAATCAAAACCACACTCAGATATCACCTCACGCCAGTCAGAGTGGCCAAAATGAACAAATCAGGAGACTATAGATGCTGGAGAGGATGTGGAGAAACGGGAACCCTCCTGCATTGTTCGTGGGAATGCAAACTGGTGCAGCCACTCTGGAAAACAGTGTGGAGGTTCCTCAGAAAATTAAAAATAGATCTACCCTATGACCCTGCAATAGCACTGCTAGGAATTTACCCAAGGGATACAGGAGTACTGATGCATAGGGGCACTTGTACCCCAATGTTTACAGCAGCACTCTCAACTATAGCCAAATTATGGAAAGAGCCTAAATGTCCATCAACTGACGAATGGATAAAGAAATTGTGGTTTATATACACAATGGAATACTACGTGGCAGTGAGAAAGAATGAAATATGGTCTTTTGTAGCAACGTGGATGGAATTGGAGAGTGTTATGCTAAGTGAAATAAGCCATACAGAGAAAGACAGATACCATATGTTTTCACTCTTATGTGGAATCTGAGAAAATTACAAGAAGTCCACGAGGGAGGTAAAGAAAAAAAAAAAGGAGGTTAGATAGGGAGAGAGCCAAAGCATAAGAGACTCTTAAAAACTGAGAACAAACTGAGGGTAGATGGGGGTTGGAAGGGAGGGGAGGGTGGGTGATGGGTATTGAGGGCATCTTTTGGGATGAGCATTGGGTGTTGTATGAAAACCAATTTGACAATAAATTTCATATTAAAAAAATGAAAAAAAAATAATCTTGTAACCCCCCTCCACCTCTGACACACACTTCATTTGGATGAAAAAAGGGTTTAGCCCAACTGACAGTCTGTTATTTCAAGTAATATTTGATCAGATATTTTGTTAAAACATCAGCTCACCCAATCTCATGCCCCCTTGTCCATCCTCCATTGAGCTTTTATTTTAGAATACAAATCTAAGAGTTCCTTTTTGAGGTCTAAATACCTACCATCAGTTCCCCCCCACCCCCACATACTGGCTGAAGCTCAAAGTCCTTAATCTGGCAGAATCTTCAAAGCCTAGACTCAGTTCTATATTTTTAGCCTATCTCTACTCCTCTACCACCCAACCACCATAAACTTTATTCGCTAAAAATATCTGGCTGTGTTCCATTCTCCAAGCATTGTTTCCATAGCACTGTATGCATGGCACTATCTTTGTACATTAAGTATACGATATGTAATATGTCTGGACTATGCCTCAGATTATAACCATCTTATGGTGAAAAACTAGGTCGTTCACATTTTCTTTCAGTATTTCTAGTGGCAGTGGCACCAGGGCAGTAACAATCACCCATTTCTCACCTTCTCGGAGAGGCTTTCACTGAATTCTCTAGGCAAGATTGCAGTTCTCTCCCCACCCTATACTCTATCCCCTTGCCCTCCTTTATTTTTCTTCTTAGTACTTATCAACATCAGACATATACATATTTAATTGTTTGTTATTATCTATCTCTTCCCACTTGAAAGTAAATTCCAAAAACCCAGGACATTGGCCTATTCAGTACGTTATCACCAGTGCCTAGATATTTGGCACATTATAGACCCACAATAAACATTTTTAAATAAGTGAACTCATTCAGCAAATATTTACAGATAGCTTACTAAGTGCTAGGAATCTAGCAGTTGAAAAAAATGAAAAGTTCTGCTCTCATGAAACTCAATACTCCAGAAGGAGGTGATAAAAAAATAAAGATCTTGTTTTACATAATTTCAGACAGTGATAGTAGGTATTCAATTGCTATTTTGCAACTGAATCAAACTTACACTGATTTCAAGCTTCATAAATGTCTTGTAGGAATCTTAAATTTGTGCTAGTATAGCTATACTTCATTAAAATGTAATATATGAATTAGTTTATATTTGTAAATACTAAAGTCAATAAAAGAATGAACCATTAAAAGAAAGTCATAATGTAGTATCCCTATAGTAATGAAAACTTATGTTTTCAAAGACAAAATTTTCAAACATATTAGATAAAACAAGAGAAGAAAAATGCTTACTACAAGCATAACACAAGTAAGAGGTGCTTTTCTAAAGCATATCACATCATAAACACTTGCTAGAAAGCAGTTTTGACTAAAACTTTTAACAGAATATTTATATAAAGGGAAAAAAATGGGAAAGAATTTTCATAATATGTACTCATTACTTAATAAGAATAATTGGTTTATGACAACTTGGCAACCCATTAATGCAAGTGATATTAAGGATTTGCATACTTCTTCCTATCTTAGAAAATCCAGGCTTTCCTGTGGCACTTATTTGATACATAATATGCCAACCCTTTTACTTGTTATTTAATTGAAAATCTGGTCTTTTATACGGCCAAAGGAGATTTCATTATATGTTTAGATTTTTAAAAAAAGTCATAACTATAGTTGAAAGAATTCTCTAAAAGGACCTATTCACTTGAAGAATTCCACTTCTGGTCATCCTGGTGCAGAGGTAAAGGGTAATGAAGAGCCACCCGCAGGCATGACTTCTGGGAATGTTGATTAGTGAACTCAGATCTGGACTTCATTAATAAGGGGCTAGGTTTCTTAGAGAGCAGGGAGGGACTGTTATCAGGGACTACTAGGGACTAGAAAGTCAGAGTGTATCTTTAATGAAATATGAAAGGTAAAGAAATTGAAGTAAATCCAAAATCAAACTGTAAGCAGAGTAGCATTAACACTGAATTTGGATCATGTATAACTGAAATGCAGAACATCTATAAATACCATATTCCCAAAATTTTTGATGTTTCATATAATAATGTTGAGTTGATGTTATTTTTAGCGTTCTAAAATGCCAGGACTTTTAAATTTTAATTTTTATTCCTACAGAAAAGGGGAAAGAAGAGATCCACGAAAAAATTGTTTTTAATAGGTACCACTCAATAATTAAAATTTGGCAGAGGGGTATTATTTATACTATTTCCCTCAAATTGTGTCATGAGAAAATCACAGAAGTGGGAAAATAATTTTTTTAAGCAATTCAAGGCAATTAATCATTTGAAAAACCAAAAATCTATCTTGGCTCATGAAAAAACAAATCCCTATTGTTTCCAAATGTCTTCCAAATCAAAGATCTACTATTTTTTTCTATATGTGTACAAATAAATCTTTTAAATGCAAATTGATAAATATTTTGAAAATTTGAATGTAGTGCTTAGGATAGCATTTTGATATACCCATCATTTATCTCTTTTTCACCTCTCCCTACTTCCTTTCTGACAAATCAAAACTTCTCAAATTTCACTAGTTTCACATGGAAGCTAAAAGACCAAATTCAGGACTATATGTACAAAGAAGAGTCACCTAGGATAAGAAGTGAAACACATGATTACTCTGCTCATCTTCCACATCTCCATTATTTATTAATGTTATCTCCAGCACAAAAGAATTCTGATCCAATGTGCCATACTGGCTCAGTTGATGGTTTCGACACTCCCCATCACCACCACGAGCACCACAGAGGTCCAAAGATTCTCACCCCTTCCAACCACCATAACCAAAAGAAAGATTCACAAACAGGAAATGACAAAAGTTTCATATCCTCTTTTTTTCTAGTCCTTTCCAATATCTCCCACTGCCTCCACACACACACCCACACACTCATACATCCTTAGCTAGAATTACAGTTGTTGCTATTTTGATGGGAAGAAACAATTCAGGGCAAGAAATGAGAATTCTGTTAGATGATAAGAGCAGTCATCTCATCCCAGTATTTTAGACATTCTTTTTTTCATTTTCCTATCAATCATACTTCTTTCTTCCTGCCATCTGTGTGTGCATGGTGGTAGGGGCAGGAGGAACAACTCTGTGTTTAACAGCAGCAGCAGCAGCAGCAGCAGCAGCAACAACAACAAAAAGCCTAATACAAAAAGCAATGGAAAATCTATGGGAAATTCAAAAAGGAAACAGGACTGATGATCCAGAAATCTAGAGTTAGTTCAAACTGACACTTGGTAACTGGGGGCTTTATAGCCTCAGTTAACAGAATTCATGTTTGTATTTGAAAATGAAGGATCTAGGAAATTTAACTTAAACTTACTAAATAACACACTTCAAAAGTAAAGACAAATTGGACTATTTCTTGGCTAGTACTATGGAGAATGATGTCTTAACATGGGTTTGTAGTGGAAAAACAAGACCTAACTAGACTATAAAAATTTGCTGACCTGACAAGATACTCTAATGAATAGATCACAGATATGTATAACCATGGTGGAAAAAAATTTTTGACCAAAAAGAATACTTATAGCAGGAAGCAGTGGATGGAATTTAATTTTGGAAAAGGGGAATTTATGATTTGGAAATAATTTAGTCATTCAAAAAAATAGTTAACAAGCCCCTACCACGTATTAGATACCAACCATTACACAAACCCTCATAAAGTCAGAAATCTTGTTCTTTTCTCAACCCATACTACTCTTTTCTTCCTCTGGGCTTTAACTGGTAATGACCGCCTTCTTTATACAATACTAAATCCTGACCAAGTCTACCTCAAATTCTACTTTCCCCCCAAAACATTTCTTGATAATTAGAAAGTATATCACCCCTTCTTTTTACCTACATACACGTAGTGTAATCAATCTTGGGTCAGTCATTTCTTGATCAAGAAACTTGGCATTTTGTTGGTTATAGAAGCAAGGGCTAAGCACTCAATCCTGGTATAAATCCATAGAAAGGAAAGATCTATTAGCAAATTCATATAACTTCCTATAATTGCATGTCAGCATTTCTCTAAGTAGTGGTTTATGCTTGCATTCCATATGTTATAATAGAAATATATTCCCTCATCAAGTTTCCTGGAAAGAAAGTAGTGTTTGTGAAATTAAAACAGTTCCTTTATGGGGGCACCCGTGTGGCTCAGTCAATTAAGTGTCTAACTCTTGATTTGGGCTCAAGTCATGATCTCACAGTTGGTGAGTTTGAGCCCTGCACTGTCAGTGAGGAGCCTCCCTGGAGTTCTCTCTCCCTCTCTCTGCCCCTCACCTGCTCTCTCTCGCTCTCTCTCAAATTAAATAAACTTATAAAAGTTATAAAATTAAAAAAGTCTCATTTATTAATAGTCATGATATACTCTTATTTAAGAAGAAATTTATAAGGCAGTTTTTATTTTAATAAAATGAACAATAAGTGTTATGAAGGAAATGCCATTCAATTAGAGTATGTAACAAAGGAATCTGACCTAAATTTTATGGTCCAGGAAAATATGTCAAAAGTGGTTATGTACAATTACTTTTAGCAACTTGGGTTCTCTGCTCAAATCTTCAGAAAACTAACATGTGTTACTGATAACTAAATATTCATTTCTCAAAATATATGAAAAATAGACAAAAGAAATATCTACAAGTAAACATGAGATTATTCCATATTCCAAAGGGATAATCACAATTTTCATGGTGCCAGACTCAGATTTGTTTTAAGAAAGTCTAAGCAAATTCTTATTTTTGTTTAGTTTCGGATCTCTTCCAGAATTTTTCTGAACCATAGCAGACTAACTGGCTTTAAGAAACCAAGGATAGGCCCATTGTTCCCATCATTTCAAAAGTTTCCTTGTACAGAGTGCTGAAAAGTTAATACCTCTAGAGAAAACTAATCAGAAGCACAGCTGTTCAATAGGAATGAAAAGTTATGGAAAGCAGAGACCCAAGAATGACAGCAGCCAGAAAATTATAGATCATTTTCCAATAGAGCACTGCTTAAAAATGAGGCCAAGAACATTTGGTATAATGATCAAGTGAATGTCTCATGTCACTTATGACACTAGATCCCCATGATGATGTAACCACAGTGGTGAGGACTTAGGGATGGGTCTTAGAGGTACCAGCTTGTCACTGTGGAACTAAGTGTTGATAAAAAGTAGAGCTAGATGCTACTATGTTTGATATCTGTCATTTGTAAGGAACAAATGACAGGGATCCTGGAGGCTTAACTAAGAACAAAAATGTAACACTAAAACATGAATCTTTAAGCTGACAATATTTTCCATTTTCTTCTCCCCAGTCCAAAACAGAGGTCTGAAGCCTGCACAAAATCAGACATGATGGGGATGAGTCTTGGAGAAAGACCCCCTGGGACCATCTGGCCAAACACAGCTGCAAAAAAACAAGTCTCTCTGTCTGGAAAAAAAGTTGTGATGGACACAAAATTGGAAGGGCTTCCAAGAGAAATGGTGGATTCCTCACTAGGAACATTTGATACGGGCAAAGCACACAGCAGGGGCCTCTCCAACACAGGGAAGGGTATAACAGGCTTTTCCAGTGATGACTGATGCAGCTTGTCCTTTAGGATGGCTCTCTCACAGTACAGTGAGGAAGGTGAGCCATCAGAGTCATATAATTATTTCCATATATGTATCTCTGTACAAGTTTTTGGAAATTAAGATTTTCTGACACAAAATTGGCCCCATATAGTGCTTGTGAATGTCAACACAATTCAAAGGCTGGAAATTGAGGAGTAATCAGTATAAACCAATTCTGCTGCTTAAATTCAGCCCTGTCCTCAGTTAACATCAGGTCACCATCAAATGATCTCTAATTTCCTTTCCAGACCAACCATATAGTTTCCTTTTTTGTCAACTTCAAATAGAAGTAAAAAATGAAGACCACTGAAAAAAATGTCATCATCTCCCTAGCCAAGAGCAAGTGTTAGAAACAGGATACAGTCACTCCAAAGTCTTCACAGGAAGACCCAAATGTCTACTCTTTATATTGGTACATCAACAAATGAAACCTGATAACAAAGACCATTTGCCAAGACAATGCATAATTTTCTTTGTCTAGGTTTGTTGGAGTGGAGAATATGGAGAGAGGAAAAAAAAGAACACATGTGTGGGATAAGTTGTACACAAATGTATTTGAAAAGGATCTCTCTACTACATGCAAAAGAGAATTTTATTAGAGAGTAGGAGAACTGAAGTTCTAAGTTTAGATTCTGAGAGTGAAATTCTAATGCACAGTAACACTTTTAAAGGTAATAATAGACTGGAATGAACTAAAATGAGGATTGCAAAAGCAGAAAGTCCTAGCTAAGACTTTCATTCAAGAGAAGTTTAGAATACCTATATATAAATTCAATTAAAATCAAAACAATGATTGGCCATCTCTTTGAAGTATAAAATTACACTAAGAACTGCTGACAGTACAAAGTTAAGGAATACATAGTACATCTCAAAAAAAGTATAATTCTCAGAAAGAAAAATTGAACAATTTATCAGTTAAGATGGTCCGAATTACTCTTCACTTTAGTACAGCCTTGGCCAAAATGGCATATTGAAAAGACAGAACTTGGAGTTACCAGACCTGGATTCAAATCTAACTATATAATTTTTTTTTAATTTTTTTTCAACTTTTTATTTATTTTTTTTTGGGACAGAGAGAGAAAGAGCATGAATGGGGGAGGGGCAGAGAGAGAGGGAGACACAGAATCGGAAACAGGCTCCAGGCTCCGAGACATCAGCCCAGAGCCTGACGCGGGGCTCGAACTCACGGACCGCGAGATCGTGACCTGGCCGAAGTCGGACGCTTAACCGACTGCGCCACCCAGGCACCCCTAACTATATAATTTTTAAGTATAAATAGAGATGATATTTTGCCTTGCCTATAGAATGGGTTGAATGAGGGTGCATGAGAACTGTAAAGCTTACACAAGCTGTTGTTGACAACTATGTCGCAATCTAACTACCTTATCATTCCAACTCTAAGATGCCACTCTTCATAATCCCATGCAACCCCCCATCTCCCTACCCTTCCCTTTGCCTCCTTACTCTTGACTTTTCAGAACTCATACCATAGGTTACCGCCACTCAATAGTTCTTCCTGACCCCAAAACCACTCTCATAAAAAAAAAAATCTATTTTTATGTACTCTATGCCTGGTACATACCTTATTATACCACTAATTGTAATTCTGTGTTTACTTGTTCTTCTCACTTACTAGATTATGAACTCTAAGAGGGTAGGAACTATGTCTAAGGTATCTTTGAATCCCAGTAGTAGAATTTCCCTTCTAGTGGTGATGGATTTATTTTTTGTTGTCTAGTCTTCTTTATAACTAGTAGTGCACAGCCAGGTTAGGAATAAAGTTTGTGGCCATAAAAGGATGAAAAACCATCCTTCACAGGATTGACTCTTGGCTCTCTCAAGTCATTAGCAATGTGTGCTAATCTCACTACAATCTAAGAGAATATAAAAGAATGAGGGTCATTATGAACTCATCAAAAAATGATAATTACCTAAGAGATTTGCCTTACTAATTAAAAAATCTCTCTCTTGGTTTTCTTAATGCTTAAGCAAAAAAATATTTGAGTATAGTTGTTATGCAATGTCACATTAGTTTCAGGCATCAACTCTGTGATTCAACATCCCTCTAAACATATATATGCTCACCACAAATGCAACTACCATCTGTCACCATACAATGCTATTATAATATCATTGACTATATTCCCTCTGGTATATCTTTTTTCATTCTACAACTGGAAGCATGTATCTCCTACTCCCCTTCACCCATTTTATTCTTCCCCCAAAAAGTAACCAGAAGGTAGAAGACCACACTTTATTACCACACTCATTCCTCTAAAAGTAAAAGCAGGGAGAAGCTAGATATGGATGGGAAGAGACAGATCTGGAGAGGTGAATGGAAGCTGTCTAGCACATTTTTGACCCCTTATAAGCAGCATGCTAAAACCATTCATGTTTTCATGGTAGTAAAAATGAAGAGAACAATCTTCTTTACCAAATATTGAGAAAAATTAATATGGAAGTTATGCTTTATCTGTGTGGGGGTATTCATAATATATTTGTAATCTCAGAGACTTGCGTAAGATAACCCCCAAGTAAAATTAATCTAAATAAAGCAAGTTAGTGAAGATATATCTAATTTTATAAATATTTATAAATATTTTATAAATATATAACTGATTGAAAAAACAAATGATTTTGAATTATCTTTTTAATTATCGAAGTCACTAAATTCTGACATTAACATGAAGAATTCTTACATTACTATGAAGAATTTCCAGAATAGATCCTATTTTTTAAAAAACCCATTCTCATGCATTATATCCTAAGACATCAGAAGATAGAGAATCAAGCAATTAATTAAAGTCCAAAGATTGGATTCTAAATCATACACCATTCCTATAGGAATGAGGCATGCCAATTAATGCTGCTTTTTCCATTTGCAAACACAAACCAGCTTCACAGAAAAAAATTTGAGACGAAATAAGAATCATTTGCTTATTGGAGGTACCCACGGCGTAGGAGGACGCTGGGCTCACCGAGTCCTGCTGATCACTTAGATTCCACCTACGCCTGCCTAAAATATCCCAGAAAACCGCCAGAAGACTAGCAGAACGTAGTCTCCGGAGCCAAGCGCAGGCAAGAGGCCCACGGAAAAGGGTAGGAAGGGCAGCGAGGTGGTGCGCACTCCACGGACTGGCGGGAGGGAGCCAGGGCAGAGGGGCGGCCCGCTGGCCAAGCAGAGCCCCCGAGTCTGGCTGGAGGAAGCGGAGGGGCCGGAGGGAGTGTGTTCTGACAGCAAGTGGGACTTAACACCTGGAAGGTTCTAAGTTAACAGCTCTGCTCGGAGAGTGGGAAGGCTGGAGGACAACGGGAGGGAGAGTTGTTGAGCCCCGGACGACAGAGCTAAGCTTGGCAGGGAACAAAGGCACTCGCCAGTGACATCTCCCTCGCCCATCCCCCAGCCAAAATCCCAAAGGGAACCGGTTTCTCCCAGGGAACTTGCTGGCACCGCGCAAACACCCAACGCTGTGCTTCTGCGGAGCCACCCTTCCGGCAGTGGGTCTGACTCCCTCCCGCTGCCACAGGGCCCCTCCTGAACTAGATCACCTAAGGAGAAGCGAGCTAAGCCTGCCCCTCCTGCCCCCGAGCACCTTGCCTACCCACCCCAGCTAATATGCCAGATCCCCAGCACCACAAGCTTGGCAGTGTGCAAGTAGCCCAGACGGGCCACGCCACCCACAGTGAATCCTGCCCCAAGGAGAGGGGAAGAGAAGGCACACACCAGTCTGACTGTGGCCCCATCAGTGGGATGGGGGCAGGCATCAGGTCTGACAGCAGCTCGCCCACCAACTCCAGTTATACACCACAGCACAGGGGAAGTGCCCTGCAGGTCCTCACCATGCCAGGGACTATCCAAAATGACCAAGCGGAAGAATTCCCCTCAGAAGAATCTCCAGAAAATGACAACAGCCAATGAACTGATCAAAAAGGATTTAAATAATATAACAGAAAGTGAATTTAGAATAATAGTCATAAAATTAATCGCTGGGCTTGAAAACAGTACACAGGACAGCAGAGAATCTCTTGCTACAGAGATCAAGGGACTAAGGAACAGTCAGGAGGAGCTGAAAAATGCTTTAAACGAAAAGCAAAACAAAATGGAAATGACGACGGCTCAGATTGAAGAGGCAGAGGAGAGAATAGGTGAACTAGAAGATAAAGTTATGGAAAAAGAGGAAGCTAAGAAAAAGAGAGATAAAAAAATCCAGGAGTATGAGGGGAAAATTAGAGAACTAAGTGATACACTAAAAGAAATAATATATGCATAATTGGTATCCCAGAGGAGGAAGAGAGAGGCAAAGGTGCTGAAGGTGTACTTGAAGAAATAATAGCTGAGAATTTCCCTGAACTGGGGAAGGAAAAAGGCATTGAAATCCAAAAGGCACGGAGAACTCCCTTTAGACGTAACTTGAATCGATCTTCTGCACGACATATCATAGTGAAACTGGCAAAATACAAGGATAAAGAGAAAATTCTGAAAGCAGCAAGGGATAAACGTGCCCTAACATATAAAGGGAGACCTATAAGACTCGTGACTGATCTCTCCTTTGAAACTTGGCAGGCCAGAAAGGATTGGCACGAGATCTTCAATGTGCTGAACAGAAAAAATATACAACCGAGAATCCTTTATCCAGCAAATCTGTCATTTAGAATAGAAGGAGAGATAAAGGTCTTCCACATAAACAAAAACTGAAGGAATTTGTCACCACTAAACCAGCCCTACAAGAGATCCTAAGGTACTTTGTGAGACAAAGTACCAGAGACATCGCTACAAGCATAAAACATACAGACATCACAATGACTCTAAACCCATATCTTTCTATAATAACACTGAATATAAATGGATTAAATGCGCCAACCAAAAGACATAGGGTATCAGAATGGATAAAAAAACAAGACCCATCTATTTGCTGTCTACAAGAGACTCATTTTAGACCTGAGGACACCTTTAGACTGAGGGTGAGGGGATGGAGAACTATTTATCATGCTACTGGAAGCCAAAAGAAAGCTGGAGTAGCCATACTTATATCAGACAAACTAGACTTTAAATTAAAGGCTGTAACAAGAGATGAAGAAGGACATCATATAATAGTTACAGGGTCTATCCATCAGGAAGAGCTAACAATTATAAATGTCTATGCACCGAATACGGGAGCCCCCAAATATATAAAACAATTACTCACAAACATAAGCAACCTTATTGATAAGAATGTGGTAATTGCAGGGGACTTTAACACTCCACTTACAGAAATGGATAGATCATCTAGACACACGGTCAATAAAGAAACAAGGGCCCTGAATGACACATTGGATCAGTTGGACTTGACAGATATATTTAGAACTCTGCATCCGAAAGGAACAGAATATACTTTCTTCTCGAGTGCACATGGAACATTCTCCAAGATAGATCACATACTGGGTCACAAAACAGCCCTTCATAAGTATACAAGAATTGAGATCATACCATGCATACTTTCAGACCTCAACGCTACGAAGCTTGAAATCAACCACAGGAAAAAGTCTGGAAAACCTCCAAAAGCATGGAGGTTAAAGAACACTCTACTAAAGAATGAGTGGGTCAACCAGGCAATTAGAGAAGAAATTAAAAATTATGTGGAAACAAACGAAAATGAAAATACAACAGTCCAAAAACTTTGGGATGCAGTGAAGGCAGTCCTGAGAGGAAAATACATTGCAATCCAGGCCTATCTCAAGAAACAAGAAAAATCCCAAACACAAAATCTAACAGCACACCTGAAGGAAATAGAAGCAGAACAGCAAAGGCAGCCTAAACCCAGCAGAAGAAGAGAAATAATAAAGATCAGAGCAGAAATAAACAATATAGAATCTAAAAAAACTGTAGAGCAGATCAATGAAACTAAGAGTTGGTTTTTTGAAAAAAAAAACAAAACAAAACAAAATTGACAAACCTCTAGCCAGGCTTCTCAAAAAGAAAAGGGAGATGACCCAAAGAGATAAATTCATGAATGAAAATGGAATTATTACAACCAATCCCTCAGAGATACAAACAATATTCAGGGAATACTATGAAAAATTATATGCCAACAAACTGGACAACCTGGAAGAAATGGACAAATTCCTAAACACCCACGCTCTTCCAAAACTGAATCAGGAGGAAATAGAAAGCTTGAACAGACCCATAACCAGCGAAGAAATTGGATTGGTTATCAAAAATCTCCCAACAAATAAGAGTCCAGGACCAGATGGCTTCCCAGGGGAGTTCTACCAGACGTTTAAAGCAGAGATAATACCTATCCTTCTCAAGCTATTCCAAGAAATAGAAAGGGAAGGAAAACTTCCAGACTCATTCTATGAAGCCAGCATTACTTTGATTCCTAAACCAGACAGAGACCCAGTAACAAAAGAGAACTACAGGCCAATATCCCTGATGAATATGGATGCAAAAATTCTCAATAAGATACTAGCAAATCGAATTCAACAGCATATAAAAAGAATTATTCACCATGATCAAGTGGGGTTCATTCCTGGGCTGCAGGGCTGGTTCAACATTCGCAAATCAATCAACGTGATACATCACATTAATAAAAGAAAAGATAAGAACCATAGGATCCTGTCAATCGATGCAGAAAAGGCCTTTGACAAAATCCAGCACCCTTTCTTAATAAAAACCCTTGAGAAAGTCGGAATAGAAGGAGCATACTTAAACATCATAAAAGCCATTTATGAAAAGCCCATAGCTAACATCATCCTCGATGGGGAAAAACTGGAGTTTATCCCTGAGATCAGGAACGCGACAGGGATCCCCACTCTCACCGCTGTTGTTTAAGAAAGTGTTGGAAGTTCTAGCATCAGCAATCAGGCAACAAAAGGAAATCAAAGGCATCAAAATTGGCAAAGATGAAGTCAAGCTTTCGCTTTTTGCAGATAACATGATAGTATACATGGAAAATCCGATAGACTCCACCAAAAGTCTGCTAAAACTGATACATGAATTCAGCAAAGTCGCAGGATACAAAATCAATGTACAGAAATCAGTTGCATTCTTATACACTAACAATGAAGCAACAGAAAGACAAATAAAGAAACTGATCCCATTCACAACTGCACCAAGAAGCATAAAATACCTAGGAATAAATCTAACCAAAGATGTACAAGATCTGTATGCTGAAAACTCTAGAAAGCTTATGAAGGGAATTGAAGAAGAAATAAAGAAAAGGAAAGACGTTCCCTGCTCATGGATTGGAAGAATAAATATTGTCAAAATGTCAGTACTACCAAAAGCTATCTACACATTGAATGCAATCCCAATCAAAATTTCACAAGCATTCTTCTCGAAACTAGAACAAGCAATTCTAAAATTCATATGGAACCACAAAAGGCCCCGAATAGCCAAAGTAATTTTGAAGAAGAAGACCAAAGCAGGAGGCATCACAATCCCAGACTTTAGCCTCTACTACAAAGCTGTCATCATCAAGACAGCATGGTATTGGCACAAAAACAGACACATAGACCAATGGAATAGAATAGAAACCCCAGAACTAGACCCACAAACGTATGGCCAACTCATCTTTGACAAAGCAGGAAAGAACATCCAATGGAAAAAAGACAGTCTCTTTAACAAATGGTGCTGGGAGAACTGGACAGCAACATGCAGAAGGTTGAAACTAGACCACTTTCTCACACCATTCACAAAAATAAACTCAAAATGGATAAAGGACCTGAATGTGAGACAGGAAACCATCAAAACCCTAGAGGAGAAAGCAGGAAAAAACCTCTCTGACCTCAGCCATAGCAATCTCTTACTCTACACATCCCCAAAGGCAAGGGAATTAAAAGCAAAAATGAACTACTGGACCTCATCAAGATAAAAAGCTTCTGCACAGCAAAGGAAACAACCAACAAAACTAAAAGGCAACCAACGGAATGGGAAAAGATATTTGCAAATGACCTATCGGACAAAGGGCTAGTATCCAAAATCTATAAAGAGCTCACCAAACTCCACACCCGAAAAACAAATAACCCAGTGAAGAAATGGGCAGAAAACATGAATAGACACTTCTCTAAAGAAGACATCCGGATGGCCAACAGGCACATGAAAAGATGCTCAACATCGCTCCTCATCAGGGAAATACAAATCAAAACCACACTCAGATATCACCTCACACCAGTCAGAGTGGCCAAAATGAACAAATCAGGAGACTATAGATGCTGGAGAGGATGTGGAGAAACGGGAACCCTCCTGCATTGTTCGTGGGAATGCAAACTGGTGCAGCCACTCTGGAAAACAGTGTGGAGGTTCCTCAGAAAATTAAAAATAGATCTACCCTATGACCCAGCAATAGCACTGCTAGGAATTTACCCAAGGGATACAGGAGTACTAATGCATAGGGGCACTTGTACCCCAATGTTTATAGCAGCACTCTCAACAATAGCCAAATTATGGAAAGAGCCGAAATGTCCATCAACTGATGAATGGATAAAGAAATTGTGGTTTATATACGCAATGGAGTACTACATAGCAGTGAGAAAGAATGAAATATGGCCCTTTGTAGCAACGTGCATGGAACTGGAGAGTGTGATGCTAAGTGAAATAAGCCATACAGAGAAAGACAGATACCATATGGTTTCACTCTTATGTGGATCCTGAGAAACTTAACAGAAACCCATGGGGGAGGTGAAGGAAAAAAAAAAAAGAGGTTAGAGAGGGAGAGAGCCAAAGCATAAGAGACTCTTAAAAACTGAGAACAAACTGAGGGTTGATGGGGGTGGGAGGGAGGGGAGGGTGGGGGATGGGTATTGAGGAGGGCACCTTTTGGGATGAGCACTGGGTGTTGTATGGAAACCAATTTGACAATAAATTTCATATATTGAAAAATAATTAAATAAAAAAAATAAATTGATGCACAGGCTTTCACTTAAAATACAGCATGGAAGATTAATGAAAATACACAGATTTAGTGATTCTTCTCAAGAGTAATGAACCCAAACCAAATTATATAATCATAAATGAAGATCCTGCTTTGCTGTGTGCTTTAGCTTAGCCCTAAAGAAACCCTTCATCTATTCATATTCAGTCTGCTCCTACCATTTTGTTTATTCAGACTTAACATGCAACAGTCTTTAGCCTGCTTATCACTACTACTGCTCACATCTCCTTTTTAAAAGCCAAGGTGATGTCAGAAACCCAAATTTCATCCATTCATTAATCTTTTGGCACAACATTCTCGGCGGTCAGTATCTGCTCACGGTCTTCAGTTTTATATGATATACAATATTTGTATCACGTGAATCTGATCTAAATAACCCAGTCTTGGGTGTTGTTATATGTAAGTGATGAATCACTGAATTCTACTCCTGAAACCAAGATTGCACTGTAGGTCAACTAACTAAGATTTAAATTTTAAAAAAATACATAAAAAAAAAAATAACCCAGTCTTGGAAATCAATCTATTTGGCTTACAAAAATACTACTTATACATAATATACACTGGCTCAGCACACAGAAACTAATATTGCCCCTTACTTATCTTCCTCAGTTGCACAGAGCTGCCCATGGAAGAAAGAAAGAAGGAGCATTATCTATGAAATATGTTTGAGGTAGTGACATTTTAGTCCAAAAAAACTGTGTGTTACTATTCTCTATCTTGCATTCTTTGTTACTTGAAGGTTTTAGGCTCTCCAGGAATTTTCTCTTAAAATTCAGTAGCTTGGACATAGGGGTAGGGGTTGGGGGTGTGTGGGTCATTGTAGCAACTCAAGAGTTGAAGAACTGAAGAATCTGGGAAAAGAAAACATATGCTAAAACAGGATGTGAGAAATCCCCAAAATCAACATTGCCTATCTCATATTCTTGCCACCTCATATCATTTATCCCTGCAAAATAATGCAAACCTTTTTGCTTTCAGCAAACACTATAGATTTCTAGTTTCAAAAAATAAGAAAAACATCTCTAAATGATAAAAGTTGAAGACATGTCTTATTTTCTCCTACTGACTTAGCAATTTTCTGAGACATCAATGAAAAGCCATTGTATTTGGCCATTTTTGGAGCTTTCCTCTAAACTGGGACAAGTAACAATAATTAAGACAATGTGAATGGTGGCAGCTTGTGATCACCCTCCTCCTGATCCTGTTTATCAGGATGTTTCATTCAACTCCCACAGTTGGTCCGTTAATTCAGTGGTGTTCAAATGGCTTTACAGATAATTATATTACTAAATTCTCAGTTTCCATACATTCTGTTTACTGAAGCTGATCTGCCTGAGAATATGTCTGTGGTGTTCTTTTACAATCTCCTCTCTCTTTACAAAGGACAGACATAAGTCTTTACCTACCCAGAATCGTACTATGTCATGGTTCATGACCCACAAATGTCAAAACTTCTGGGATACAAAGAAACCTTTTCAAATATCTGCAGCAGTACTGAGAAAATGAATTATTCTAATGTCAGTATAACAAAACCTTTTGTAAATCAGGTAGTTTCAGATGCTTTGCTTTTAGCAAAATTGGAGGACTAAAATCAACTTGTCAGCTGATAGATCATTAAAATTAATCTCAATAAAAGTTCACCATGTGAATTTTGGCATTTACTACAAAAAAAATAACTGAGTGAATATTTCTATAACATCACACTGAGTAATACTGCTATAACAAACTTCTTCCATTCTCATATACTTACTTGTATGAAAAAGATTTATCAGCATTTATGCTTTAAAAATAAAATAAAATTCATGCCAATCCTGTTCCATCCAAGCAGGAAACAGTACCCATAGATACATGAATTGAGTGGGAAAAGACATGCCTTATGTATGTCATTAGTAAGGTTATTTCTAATAAAATTTTTGTTTCTTTGTTAATAATTATCAAAAATTTAAATGTACTTATTTTGTTCTTATTAATCATGCACTGAAAATAATTGTAGTGATAATGCAATCCAGAATAATGTCTTTAAATACTTTGTGCCTTGGGGCGCCCAGGTGGTTCAGTCAGTTAAGCATCTGACTTTTAGTTTCGGCTTAGGTCCTGATCTCGCGGTTTTGTGAGTTTGAACCCCATGACAGGCTCTGCACTGGCAGCATGGAGCCTGCCTGGGATTCTGTCTCCCCCTCACCCTCTACTCCTCCCCAACTTGCATATCTCTGTCTCTCTCAAAATAAATAAATAAACTTAAAAAAATTTTTTAAAAACTTTGTGCCTTATGGTCACAGGAAATTAATTTTTAGAACTTTCATGATAATGAATACATATCTTTTTTTAAAAGATATATAATAAGTAGTCAATAAACAACATTAAGTATAAAGCTGTTTACATTACTACTTCTGAGAGAAAAATGGAAGTCACGGTTCTAGGAGAAAGAGATAAAATTTCCAACTATTAAGAGGAGCTTATTCACATATTTTTAAAACAGAGTATTGCATTTTAGTAGATAACTGCATTTATATGCCCTTGGACACATTTTAAAAAGTGATACAATAGTTTTATTTTAATATTTCAATGTGTATAATCCAATGGCAATTGCATTACTTGTAACCATTTCCTTATAATAAGAATTTTGGATGTCAATATAAAATGTGCAAGGAGATTTATAGTTTTTCAAAATTCTGTTAGAAGTAGAAGAGCAAAGCTGTTTGTTTGATACCACTGCATTTGCCAATAGTGAAGTAACTTCATGGCACATTGAGCAGATTGTAAGCAAGTTTGGAAAGCACAATTGCCTTGAAGACTCACGAGGCCCAATGGAACCAGCTGCTCTCTGCCATCCAAAACGCCCAGATATACTCAGAGGTCTCACTGGTATGTGAAAAATTATATGTGATTTCTCTTTCAAGTACTTAATTCACAGTTTCCTCTGTTATCAAAGGATGGACAGTATTTCACTAAATCTTACCTGAAGTTGCTTACTCATTTTAATTTTTAAGCAGTATCGTCATCACTAACAATGTGTCATTTGGAGATGTGAGCCCTTAGAGGGAACAGGACACTCTCCCAGGAATCCCTAGTTCCTGTGTAGCCACTACCAGCTGACTGAATTTGGGCAATTCTGGTAAACTCTGCAATCTCAGTCTTACAATATGTAAAAGGAAGAAAATATTTTCTTTTCTACTTCACTGGGTTTTTATAAGAAAAGATGTGCTACTTCTTGTTAGAATGCTATGATCTACATAAAACTGAAGTTATTTTCATTATTATTTGACCAAAAAATGATTACTGAGTATTTACTATGCCTCTAGCACTATGCTCAAATAAAAATATATGATCCAATTTCCATCCTTAAGGAGCTTCCAAATTAGTTGGAGGACATGGGAGTGAGACAGATGTTGTTACAGTAAGAATAAAATGACAGAAGATAAAAAGCAATACTGCTGGTTTGACATTCATCTTGCTCATTTTGTTACTCAATAAAAGAGAACATTCCCTGGCTACCACTGACCAACCCACTGGAGAACACATTCCATGAACTTAAGAAGATGTTTTCTGCCTTTAAGCACAAATATGAAATGTAAGAAAAAGAGATGGCACTAGCTATATGCTCTATTATCATCTCAAGTTTCCCCAAATTAAAAAGACAAATATAAGGTAAAAGTTTTTTTTCAGTTTATGCAAATATGTATATATTATTTCAAAGCTTTAGGCTTTTATAAGGAGAAAGTTAAATGAAAAAGTGACACTATTTACAGAAGGGAGTCCCTTAAAATTAAAAAAAAATAAATAAAACACCATAAAATTTGCTACATTTATTGATTTAACACATATTTAATGAACAGTGGCGAACACAACAGAGCAAGTCTCTACCCTCATGGAGCTAATATTCTAGTGGGATAACAGAAACAAAAACAAGTAAACAAAAAATAAGGTATTTCCATTTAGAGAGTGACATAGGGTGAGTGAGATACAAGGGTCTAGTTAAAGAGTTAACAAGTATAGAGCCCCAATATCAACTTCAAAAGGCTTCAACCAGGAATATACTCAGTATATCCAAATCATTGAGACATATGGCTGAAGCATAAGGAGAGAACAGTGAGAAATGAGGTCATAGAAAAAGCTTAGGCCAGAGCAAGAAGACTTTCATATACTGAGATACAGAGTTGGACTTTTATTATAAATGTATTAGGAAGCACGGAATGTTTTAAGCAAGAAAGTGATATTATTTGGCTTATGTTTTTAAAAGATCATTCTGGCATATTTGTTGATATGGAAATGGTGAGAATATTCTGATTGGTATGTCCTAAAAACACAATGCCTCAGCAAAGAGGTCACGAGGAAAGATGGGAGAGAGGATGGAACAAGGAATGAGACACCAAGAGAAATGGCTGAGACAGAATACAATGTCAGTCCATGGTGCCATTACAAAAAGGAGTTTCTCCTTAGAAATGGATCTTCCCTTCCTTACTCCATTCTCCCCCTTACTCTAGATTCCTTAGGCACCCACTTCCCTTATTTGTCTTCTGGTTGTCCAAATATACCCACTACTCATACCTAATGTGCCACATTAATCAACTATTTCTTCTGTAAATCCCCTTAAAAAAAGTTTATTCTCTCAATGAAGTTTTACTCTAGGTGTTAAAAGGAAAGGACTCTGATTCTACCAACACTAAGATAACAGTCTTGTAACAAGTCCAAGTATGTATGCATTTTAAAAGCTTGATAAAATACAGGAATAGTGGTTGAGAAAGTTTACATAACTGTAATGAATTTTAGACAGTATGA
The DNA here is from genome assembly GCF_018350175.1 of Felis catus. NCBI lineage: Eukaryota > Metazoa > Chordata > Mammalia > Carnivora > Felidae > Felis > Felis catus. The sequence continues at coordinate 212,437,916 of NC_058368.1, read as the reverse complement.
AAGAATGGCAGGAATAGGCAAGAATGTGATAAGGGGCACTCTATACAATTCACCTCTATCTACTACAATATCTTGCATAGTGCCTGAAACACAGATATTTAGGAAAGAATGAATTAAGACTTTTTAAAAAGTTTATTTATTTATTTATTTTTATAAAGCGAGTGCACTAGCTAGGGAAGGGAAGAGAGTGAGGGAGAGAGAAAATCCCCAACAGGCTCTTTGCTGTCAGCGCAGAGCCCAACACAGGGCTCTCACAACCGTGAGAGCGTGACCTGAGCTGATATCAAGAGTCAGATGCTAAAGCGACTGAGCCACCAAGGTGCCCCTATTACATTTTATACAATCTATTTAATTATTGAAAAATAATTCTACTTATAATATGATCATTTCAGTATATTTCCTTACTTTTAGTTCCAGAAAACAGATAACAGAAAAGTGTACATAAAGAAATTAACTGTTCTACTAAAAAAAAGAAAGCTATTAATGCCTGACTACCTCACCTAAGGACAAGTTGAACTAACACTATTCTATGCCATTGATAGCTGAGCTTAGTGACTGAATAAATCATAAGTTTAAAATGTAAAGCAAATTATAACGCTACTAAGTTTTAAGACATTAAAAGAAAAATAAGGGGAGAGTTAGACTGAAGAAAGTATTTAAGTTAGTCTTCACAGTGATGTCTTATTATGTGCAAAGTGCTATGGGGAAAGGAGAAGATACTCCAAATTCATTTGGAGATTAACTGTATATTTAGACAGCCTGATCATCTTGCAATGACCTATTCAGGCAGCACTTATATTCGGAGAGGCATACGGATTCACATAACTCCTTCTCAGCCAATTCTTTTCATAATTATACACTCAGCTCAGACACTTGTTATTCCTACCAAGAGGTTTTAAGTAATTACATGGAGCAAATCAATAGGAGACATTAGCTCAAATTTAGAAGTATTTCCAAAATAATCACTCCTCATTTTTCAGTATCATCTGGGAAGAAGGAAAGCCATATAAATAAATTTTGTGCACTGAAATTATGTTTAAATGCAAAAACATGTTTTATTTATTTTCTAATATAGTGAAACATTTGACTACTCTCCAACAAAGGGATATGGTCATAATTGGGGCTTTCTTAATGCAATCATGATTATTCATTTTACTGTAATATCCCCAGTGATGAAGTATGAAGAACGATTTGCTCCTGTACTCATTAACCTGTACCTTCTCCTCTCATTTGATAGTAGCTGTAAAGAGCACCTTTCTTTTTACCACCATCTAATTTGCTGCTTCTAGTTACCAATAAATTAGGAAATTGTGTTACCACTAATAATTTTATGACAAAGTCATCATAAATACATATAAGTATTTTCAATTCAAATATATAACTACAGAGCATTATTGCTTCTTTGATTTTATATTTTTATCTCTTTATCTTCTACTAAAAATATCGATTTAGTAATAACATTAATATAGTTATTTATTAGTGTTATTTTACTATATATTACACACACAAAGGTTGGTTCAAAATAACAGTACCAATATTATTATTATTATATGACTACTAAAGACAGTGTAAAACTTTTTTACAGTTTGTTTCAGTCATAGGATATATATCCCACTAGCAGTATGTAGTCACATTGTTCTGTTTTAAAATCACTTAAAATAACCTCTCTTTATGTGATTAAGCCAGCAATGCAAAAAGTAAGTATATTAGGTTTCACTTTACTTGTGATTTTAGGGACTTTTTTTGCTTTAATTCTGTCTTATAATTACATAAAATATTTCAGTAGTTATGCTGAGTTTGATCCATGAATCCATGTATATTTGGAGGTTTCTAGTTTCCATCCTGTTCCCTTCCTCCCACCAAACATTTTTATTAATTACTGGTATATCCTTTCATTTTTCTTTACTCTTTTTTTAAACTTTATTTTGAACTAATTTTCAGTTTTCACTAAAATTGAAAAGATAGCAGAGCAAGGGCCATATGCCCTTCATTGAGCTCTCCCCAATGCTGACAATCTTACAAAAATATCATACATTTGTCAAAATGAGAAATTAACAAATGAGAAATTAACATATGTCAAAATGAGAAATTAACAAATTAACTAAGTTACAGACTTTTATTTTCTCTCATTTTTCCTTTAATGTCCTCTTTCTGTTCCAGGATCTAATTCAGGATATCCCATTTCATGTAGGTCATTATTTTCTTTTTTTTACTATGAAAGTTATTGTCAAATTGGTTTCCATACAACACCCAGTGCTCATCCCAAAAGGTGCCCTCCTCAATACCCATCACCCACCCTTCCCTCCCTCCCAACCCCCATCTACCCTCAGTTTGTTCTCAGTTTTTAAGAGTCTCTTACGCTTTGGCTCTCTCCCTCTCTAACCTCTTTTTTTTCCTTCACCTCCCCCATGGATTTCTGTTAAGTTATCAGGATCCACATAAGAGTGAAAACATATGTTATCTCTCTTTCTCTGTATGGCTTATTTCACTTAGCATCACACTCTCCAGTTCCATACACGTTGCCACAAAAGGCCATATTTCATTCTTTCTCATTGCCACGTAGTATTCCATTGTGTATATAAACCACAATTTCTTTATCCATTCATCAGTTGATGGACATTTCGGCTCTTTCCATAATTTGGCTATTGTTGAGAGTGCTGCTATGAACATTGGGGTACAAGTGGCCCTATGCATCAGTACTCCTGTATCCCTTGGATAAATTCCTAGCAGTGCTATTGCTGGGTCATAGGGTAGGTATATTTTTAATTTTTTGAGGAACCTCCATACTGTTTTCCAGAGTGGCTGCACCAGTTTGCATTCCCACCAACAGTGCAAGAGGGTTCCCATTTCTCCACATCCTCTCCAGCATCTATAGTCTCCTGATTTGTTCATTTTGGCCACTCTGACTGGCGTGAGGTGATATCTGAGTGTGGTTTTGATTTGTATTTCCCTGATGAGGAGCGATGTTGAGCATCTTTTCATGTGCCTGTTGGCCATCCGGATGTCTTCTTTAGAGAAGTGTCTATTCATGTTTTCTGCCCATTTCTTCACTGGATTATTTGTTTTTCGGGTGTGGAGTTTGGTGAGCTCTTTATAGATTTTGGATACTAGCCCTTTGCCTGATATGTCATTTGCAAATATCTTTTCCCATTCCGTTGGTTGCCTTTTAGTTTTGTTGGTTGTTTCCTTTGCTGTGCAGAAGCTTTTTATCTTGATGAGGTCCCAGTAGTTCATTTTTGCTTTTAATTCCCTTGCCTTTGGGGATGTGTCAATTAAGAAATTGCTATGGCTGAGGTCAGAGAGGTCTTTTCCTGCTTTCTCCTCTAGGGTTTTGATGGTTTCCTGTCTCACATTCAGGTCCTTTATCCATTTTGAGTTTATTTTTGTGAATGGTGTGAGAAAGTGGTCTAGTTTCATCCTTCTGCATGTTGCTGTCCAGTTCTCCCAGCACCATTTGTTAAAGAGACTGTCTTTTTTCCATTGGATGTTCTTTCCTGCTTTGTCAAAGAGTAGTTGGCCATACGTTTGTGGGTCTAGTTCTGGGGTTTCTATTCTATTCCATTGGTCTATGTGTCTGTTTTTGTGCCAATACCATGCTGTCTTGATGATGACAGCTTTGTAGTAGAGGCTAAAGTCTGGGATTGTGATGCCTCCTGCTTTGGTCTTCTTCTTCAAAATTACTTTGGCTATTCGGGGCATTTTGTGGTTCCATACAAATTTTAGGATTGCTTGTTCTAGCATCGAGAAGAATACTGGTGCAATTTTGATTGGGATTGCATTCAATGTGTAGATAGCTTTTGGTAGTACTGACATTTTGACAATATTTATTTTTCCAACCCATGAGCACGGAATGTTCTTCCGTTTCTTTATATCTTCTTCAATTCCCTTCATAAGCTTTCTAGAGTTTTCAGCATACAGATCTTTTACATCTTTGGTTAGGTTTATTCCTAGGTATTTTATGCTTCTTGGTGCAATTATGAATGGGATCAGTTTCTTTATTTGTCTTTCTGTTGCTTCATTATGAGTGTATAAGAATGCAACTGATTTCTGTACATTGATTTTGTATCCTGCGACTTTGCTGAATTCATGTATCAGTTCCAGGAGACTTTTGGTGGAGTCTATCAGATTTTCCATGTATAATATCATGTCATCTAAAAAGTGAAAACTTGATTTCATCTTTGCCAATTTTGATGCCTTTGATTTCCTTTTGTTGCCTGATTGCTGATGCTAGACGTCCAACACTACGTTCAACAACAGTGGTGAGAGTGGACATCCTTGTCGTGTTCCTGATCTCAGGGATAAAGCTCTCAGTTTTTCCCCATTGAGGATGATATTGGCTGAGGGATTTTCATAAATGGCTTTTATGATGTTTAAGTATGTTCCTTCTATCCCAACTTTCTCGAGGTTTTTTTTTTTTTAAGAAAGGATGCTGAATTTTGTCAAATGCCTTTTCTGCATCGATCGACAGGATCATATGGTTCTTATCTTTTCTTTTATTAATGTGATGTATCACGTTGATTGATTTGTGAATGTTGAACCAGTCCTGCATCCCAGGAATGAACCCCACTTGATCATGGTGAATAATTCTTTTTATATGCTGTTGAATTCGATTTGCTAGTATCTTATTGAGAATTTTTGGATCCGTATTCATCAGGGATATTGGCCTGTAGTTGTCTTTTTTTACTGGGTCTCTGGTTTAGGAATCAAAGTAATGCTGGCTTCATAGAATGAATCTGGAAGTTTTCCTTCCCTTTCTATTTTTTGGAAAAGCTTGAGAAGGATAGGTATTATTTCTGCTTTAAATATCTCATAGAATTCCCCAGGGAAGGCATCTGGTCCTGGACTCTTATTTGTTGGGAGATTTGTGATAACTGATTCAATTTCTTCGCTGGTTATGGGTCTGTTCAATCTTCTATTTCTTCCTGTTTGAGTTTTGGAAGTGTGTGGGTGTTTAGGAATTTGTCCATTTCTTCCAGGTTGTCCAGTTTGTTGGCATATAATTTTTCATAGTATTCTCTGTATTGCTTGTATTGCTTGTATTTCTGAGGGATTGGTTGCAATAATTCCATTTTCATTCATGATTGTATCAGTTTGGGTCATCTCTCTTTTCTTTTTGAGAAGCCTAGCTATAGGTTTATCAATTTTGTTTATTTTTTCAAAAAACCAACTCTTAGTTTCATTGATCAGCTCTACAGTTTTTTTAGATTCTATATTGTTTATTTCTGCTCTGATCTTTATTATTTCTCTTCTTCTGCTGGGTTTGGGGTGTGTCTGCTCTTCTGCTTCTAGTTCCTTTAGGTGTGCTGTTAGATTTTGTGTTTGGGACTTTTCTTGTTTCTTGAGATAGGCCTGGATTGAAATGTATTTTTCTCTCAGGGCTGCCTTTGCTGCATCCCAAAGCGTTTGGGTTGTTGTATTTTCATTTTCGTTTGTTTCCATACATTTCTTAATATCTTCTCTAATAGGCTGGTTGACCCACTCATTCTTTAGTAGGGTGTTCTTTAACCTCCATGCTTTTGGAGGTTTCCAGACTTTTTCCTGTGGTTGATTTCAAGCTTCATAGCATTGTGGTCTGAAAGTATGCATGGTATGATCTCAATTCTTGTATACTTATGAAGGGCTGTTTTGTGACCCAGCATGTGATCTATCTTGGAGAATGCTCCATGTGCACTCGAGAAGAAAGTATATTCTGTTCCTTTGGGATGCAGAGTTCTAAATGTATCTGTCAAGTCCATCTGATCCAATGTAACATTCAGGGCCCTTGTTTCTTTATTGTCCGTGTGTCTAGATGATCTGTGCATTTCTGTAAGTGGAGTGTTAAAGTCCCCTGCAATTACCACATTCTTATCAATAAGGTTGCTTATGTTTGTGAGTAATTGTTTTATATATTTGGGGGCTTCCATGTTTGGCACATAGACATTTATAATTGTTAGCTCTTCCTGATGGATAGACCCTGTGATTATTATATAATGCCCTTCTTCATCTCTTGTTACAGCCTTTAATTTAAAGTCTAGTTTGTCTGATATAAGTATGGATACTCCAGCTTTCTTTTGACTTCCAGTAGCATGATAGATAGTTCTCTATCCCCTCATTCTCAATCTGAAGGTGTACTCAGGTCTAAAATGAGTTTCTTGTAGACAGAAAATAGATGGCTCTTGTTTTTTTATCCATTCTGATACCCTATGTCTTTTGGTTGGGGCATTTAGTCCATTTACATTCAGTGTTATTATAGAAAGATATGGGTTTAGAGTCACTGTGATGTCTGTAGGTTTCATGCTTGTAGTGATGTCTCTGGTGCTTTGTGGTCCTTGCAACATTTCACTCACAGAGGCCCCCTTAGGATCTCTTGTAGGGCTGGTTTAGTGGTGATGAATTCCTTCAGTTTTTGTTTGTTTGGGAAGACCTTTATCTCTCCTTCTATTCTGAATGACAGACTTGCTGGATAAAGGATTCTTGGCTGCATTTTTTTTTTTTTCTGTTCATCACATGGAAGATTACCTGCCATTCCTTTCTGGCCTGTAGTTTCAGTAGATAGATCCATCACGAGTATTATCAGTCTCCCTTTATATGTTAGAGCATGTTTATCCTTAGCTGCTTTCAGAATTTTCTCTTTATCCTCTATTTTGCCAGTTTCACTATATGTCGTGCAGAAGATCGATTCAAGTTACATCTAAAGGGAGTTCTCTGTGCCTCTTGGATTTCAATGCCTTTTTCTATCCCCAGGTCAGGGAAATTCTCAGCTATGATTTCTTCAAGTACACCTTCAGCACCTTTCCCTCTCTCTTCCTCCTCTGGAATCCCAATTATGTGTATATTATTGGGTTTAATTGTTTCACTGAGTTCTCTAATTCTCCCCTCATACTCCTGGATTTTTTTTCTCTCCTTTCTCAGCTTCCTCTTTTTCCATAATTTTATCTTCTAATTCACCTATTCTCTCTCTGCCTCTTCAATCTGAGCTGTGGTCACCTCCATTTCATTTTGCAGCTCATTTATAGCATTTTTAGCTCCTCCTGACTGTTTCTTAGTCCCTTGATCTCTGTAGTAATAGATTCTCATGTTCTGTACACTTTTCTCAAGCCCAGCGATTAATTTTATGACTATTATCTTAAATTCATTTTCTGTTACATTGCTTAAATCGTTTTTGATCAGTTCGTTAGCTGTCGCTACTTCCTGGAGTGTCTTTTGAGGAGAATTCTTCCATTTCATCATTTTGGATACTCCCTGGAGTGGCATGGAACTGCAGGGCTCTTCCTCTGTACTGTCTGGAGTAACTTGTGTTGGTGGGTGGGGCCACAGTCAGATCTGATGTCTGCCCCCAGCCCACCCCTAAGGCCACAGTCAGACTGGTGTGTACCTTATCTTCCCCTCTCCCAGAAGCAGGCCTCACTGTGGAGTGGTGTGGCCCCTGTCTAGGCTACTTGCACACTGCCAGGCTTGTGGTGCTGCTTCTATGGGATCTGGCGTATTAGCCGGGGTGGATCCGCAAGGTTCACAGGGGTGGGAGGGGCACCCTCAGCTCGCTTTGCCTTTGGTGGTCTGCTTTGGGAGGGGCCCTGTGGCACCAGGTGGGAGGCTTACCCATCAGCAGGATGGATCCACAGAAGCACAGCGTTGGGTGCTTGTGCGGTGCAAGCCTCATGTAGGCCATTTTTATAAAAGCAAGGTAGCTAGCTTGTATTTTTACTTTATATTTATTTATATACCTCTTTCTTTAATAAAACTTGGAATACTATAGACATCTGTCTTCATTTTTCTTTTTTAAATTAACAGTATATCCTGAAAATTATTCCACAGTAGTATATAAAACTATTTTTCATTTCTTCTTATATTAGTTTGTATTCTATTGTGCAGATACATTAGAGTTTAATGTCCTACACATAAAAATTCAGCTACTCAATAATAAACTTAATTACCATGGAGAACTTTTGGAACAATAAAATGGTAAATACTAAAAAAAACAACAGTCATGTCCAAAGCCTAATGATTAAAAACACTAAATGTAAGTGATCACATGACCTAACCTTACAACATAAGTTGGTACCAGAAACATCACTACTGAACAAGTACAAGCAACATGTTTAACTTTTTTCTATTACTGCACATGGACCTCTTAGAATGTTTCTAACCATCAAATATACATATAGTTAATGAAACACTTAAATCATCACACAAATTTGTGAGATAGTGATATGTATCTTTATCAATGCATTCAGTAACAAGATCTAGCAGCAATCTAATAACTACGAATTCAAAGTAATCATGAATATAAAGCATGCTTCAAACTTTCTGTAAATCTTATAATGAAAATACATGAAATACATGAAAATAATGAAATACATGAAAATATTTGCCAATCCTATAGGTGACAAAGTTGCTGGTATTGCCAATATTGCTGTGTTTATAGCTTACATTTTTAATTGAAGGAAATGTAAAATTCCAGTTAAAGGTTAGTGAAAATAAAGACATAATTGTTCATCATTCAAGTTCACAGAGCCTTAATGTCAGGAAAGAGCAGTGAAAGGAAATACTACCTAGGTATTTTACTAATTTGCTATTTTAAGACAAGCAGGAAATTAATGTTTATTAAAAAACATCAATTTGTCAGGATGTACCTATATATATGAGAATTTATAGATAGATAGATAGATAGATAGATAGATATGGGCATTAAGTTCTGTTATATATATGTATATACATATATGTATGTGTATATGTATGTGTGTATATATAATAAAACTCAATCTCCACAAAACCCAATGAGTCTAACAGAAGTTTAGTAACTGGCCCATTATTAAGGACAGAATCAGAAATCAAGGTTTATATGATTTCCACTATATCACAAAGCCTTATATAGCAACATACTAGGAATGTTTGCAGTTTAAAAGAGAAAGTCTATAGGAAACTGTTAGAAAGAAATAGAAAATAGAAAGAATTGCTTTAGTGGTAAAATTTCAGATATCAGAAATGATCCAGAAAGGATATTCTTTTGGCCTTTCTGAAAGTCCTTCAGATCACTTTACTATTCTATACAGGTGGAAGATCTGCCTCACACACTATCTTTGATTATCTTCCATGAGAGTGTCTTCTCTATTGCCAACACCCTCGAAATATTTTATTAAAGGAATGAAATACCAATAGAACAATATGGTAGTTTTGCAAGATATCTCTTAGTAATCACTGCCATGTTTTAGTCACATTAGGTTGTTCCTCACTACTATGTTAGAGTGAGGTTGTGTATCTAGAGCTCAGAGATCCCAAATGGTGAAACTTGAAGAGTTGGCATTCTATAAGATAGGACTGGATACACAGTGATTTCTGGAATGCAGCCATGTAATTACTCTCTCCCAACTACAGCTGATTCAGCACACACTCATACTAACAGCTCATATGCCAGAAGTGAATGCCTGATATGAACATCTCACCTGAGATATCCAACTCGTGTAGTACTGAATGATACAGCAACAGCCTTATCAAGAAATATCCACATATCCTCTTTAGAGCTAGTTTACTAAACTAATGCTGGTAATTCATTAGGTTATAAGTACCAAATTTTTTGAAAATCCCCAGTCTTCAATTTTTTTTTACCTCCTCCTGACTGTTTCTTAGCTTACAACACTATTTTGGCAGCTAAAGTGTTTGCATAATAGGTGTTTTGCAGACAGCTTCATTTCATATTTTAATTTTCTAAGTCCATGAAATGCTTAGCTTGAGAAAAATTTTTTCATCCCAGGCTGATTACATATCTAAATTGAACTATGGCCTGTTGACTTCAGCCTTTGCTTACAAAAAGGAGAAAACTCTAGGGTAAAAAGCCAAGTTTTGTCCACTGGCCAAGTCAAAAAGAGTAGTCCCCAGAGCTAAAGTCATCACAGAAAAGTCTGCCTGCCAAACGCTTCACACTCTTTTCTTTGGCTGCTGCTCACAGATTGAGTTTGTTCCAGAACACATGGCCTGGTGTCAGCAACTCACCCTACCACTCACTAACCTGATGCACAAATCACCTCCTCTATTTCATTAGCATTACACTTCCTTGCCCCCTGCAGCAGATTGTTTGCAGGAATGGCCACAATTCCTCGCATCTCATATGCCCTTTTGTAGCGTGACTTTGCCCCTCTTCCCATTAAGAGATGGAATCTATTTCCCTTCTGCTTGAATCTGGGCTGCTGCTGTGACCTGCTTTGACCAGCAGAATGCAGAAGTAATACCATGTGACTTCAAGGATTAGGTCTTCAGAGGACATATAGCTTTCATATTTGTCTCTCTTGGAAATCTGAGACTACCATGTATTAAAATAGTCCAATCTCACCAAATGGAGGATGAGAGGCCATGTGGAGTAGAACCAAGGGGCCCCAAAGTTAGCCTTGACTGCTACCATCAATTGCCAGAAATACTAGGGAGGATATCTTGGGCCTCTGGCCCAAATAAAGTCATCATATAAATGCAATCATGTGATTCCACTCAAGACAAACAAAAGAACCATCCAGATTGCCAACCCAGAGAATTTGAGAAATAATTAATAGTTGTGGCTTCAGGCTAGTAAGTGTTGCAGTGGTTTGTTACACAGCAATAAATAACTGAAAAACTCTCTTTAGCAATCTTTCCTCAGCAACGGTCATCCACATCAATCTTTTGTTCAACAAGGAAGAAAATCTCAGTATTTTTTTAAGTTTATTTATTTTGAGGGGGGGGGAGAGAGAGAGAGAATGAGCAGGATAGGGGAAGAGAGAGAGAGAGAGAGAGGGAAAGAGAGAATCCCAAGTAGGCTTTGACTGTCAGCACACAAACCATGAGATCATGACCTAAGCCAAACCAAGAGTTGGACACTCAACCAACTGAGCCACCCAGGTGCCCCTCAGTCTTTATCAATACTTTTTTTTTTGCACATAACAGTTGCTTTTCATGCCAAGTTATGGCCAATCCAAAGGTAAGGATATGGCCTATGTGATTAGGGAATTCCCCAAAGAGATAGCTGCAAATAAATAAATGACAGAAAACACTGAGTGTTTAAGAAATATACTATAGGTATTAAAGTAAAGAAGACCTAGATTAGAATGGTATCTCCACCACATTTAAGGACTGCATTAATTACAACTGACAGAAGTTTCTTCCTGTACATACAAGTCAACTGTCTACCTAGGCTAACAAAATGGAGTTTTGTAGAGCTTGGGTGTGAGGACTACCAGCCTGTCATAGAAAGAGTCCTGAGTCCTATATTTCCTAACATTTTTTTCCCTTCTCTATTCTTGGTGGTTTGTCAACTTCACAGCTCATGTTAAGAAAGAGATTATTTACAAGGTGCTATAGGCTATCTGTGAATCTCATAAATGGTAAACAAAATTTGGGGGCAGAAAGTATATTGTTTTAATCAGATTCTCAAACAAGTCTTTTGATACCTCCCTAAATCCTTCCAAAAAATAAGAAACAGTGATTTAGAGAGTAAAATGCCACTAAAAAACAAAGTGTTTTAAAAATAGCATCTATTTAAATGCTTCACTTGAAAAGTAGTAACTCGTTTATTTAGGGAAAATTCATTAATTTTTGAAGGGATAAACCAATATGAAAGGCCACCTTTCACACAAATAGCAAGCATACAAATTATGCAATCAGAACATCTGGAATCCGGAAGTTCTAATGTTAAAAACAAATTCTTCTGAGGACTTCCCTTCCAGGAAGGTGGAGTAGATGCACTTTTCCATATTCCTCTTATTAAATAATACAAAACCCTTGATATTATGTATAAAACAGACATAAGAAGACTAAATGGTTAAGAGAAGAAGGAAGATGAGCTGGGGACCTCAAGACCCAAGTAACAACATGGTGGTGGGTTCCCTACATTTTCTGTTTGCCTCATATATCCCAGACTTGGAGCTGAACAAATCAGCAATCCAGAAACATCAATAAATAAAACAGACAAAAAACAGCCTGCTTTCTTTAGCCAAAAGTCCAGGAAAGGAATAGTGTAACAAGACAAAAAATGTTTAGAAAATAAACACCACAGAAAATGAGTACCACAGAGGAAATTGACCCAACCCCCACCCTCACCCCCACTAGGAGAGGGCAATTGAGGACCCTAGACTTCCACCATAACCAGGCTATAATAAGGCATCATAATACTCACCACCCATTTACTTATCAGAGAAGTAAATAGGAAACTGGGACATCTATCCCTGTGGGCAGTAATGAGCCACCCTCTCTTGCATACACAGCCATGGTATCAGCAGAGACCACATGGGGAGCATGGACTTCTATCCCTACCCAGCAGTAACATGATAACCTTTTTCTTCCTACTACAGTGGTGTTAGAGGAACCCTAGAGGAAAGTAAGGACTTAATGCTACTCTCCAGGAGAAATGAGGCCACTCCTCCTCTCTGTGTTGTCAGTGGTGGTCAGATAGAAAGCAGTAAGGAGTGTTCCCAGCCAGGAAGGTATCAGTGAAGACCTAGTGGACAGCTGGGACTTCTATCCCTGCCCAGTAGTAACAAGGAGTATTCTCCCTTGAGTACCAAGGGACCCAAAGAACCTGGATGGACTTCTACCCCAACCTGGCATTAAGGAGGTGGCACCTCTCCTTCACTTAGTGTCAGAAAAAACCACCTTAGAGATTTAAATAAGATATAGAATCTCTTAACATAGCAAAATACCCAGGTTTCAACTGACAGTTATCATACCAAGAACCATAAAAATCTAAAACTGAGTAAACAAGTGCAATCAACAGATGTCAATATGAAGATCATAGAAATCTTAGAATTATATAACAAAGATTCGAAAGCAGCCATAATAAAAAATGTTTGAATGAGCAATCACAAATATGCTCAAAACAAAATAGAAAATCTTAACCAAGAGAAAGTCTTAGCAAAGAATAGAAGATATAAATATAAATAAGAACCAAATGGGAACTTTAGAATTGAAAAATACAATAACTGAAATAAAAAACTCAGTGGATAAGCTCAACAGCAGAATGGGCCAAAAAAAAAAAAAAAAAATCAGTGAGCCAAAAGATAAAACAATAGAAATTACCTAATCTGAAGAAAAAAGATACACTGTAAAAAACTAACAGAGTTAAGGGACCTAAGGAATTATAACAAAAAATCTAACATTTATGTTTTAGAATCCTGGAAAGAGTGAAGAAAAAGAGTAGGGCTGGAAAAGTACTTGAAAAAATAATAGTTGACTGACAACTACCTAAATTTGGCAAAATACATTCAAGAAGGTGAAAATATTCCCAAACAGGATAAACCCAAGGAAATGCACACCAATTATGCATCGTAGCCAAACACTGAACCAACGAAAGGTCTTAAAAGCAGCAAAAAAAGATGCACCTTACCTATAAGGGAAAAACAATTCAGATGATAGTAGATTACTAATCAAAAACCATGCAGACCAGAAGGAAATAAGCATACCATTTTTAAAGAGCTGGAAGAAAAGAACTGTCAACCCAAAATTCTATATCTAATGAAAAAATCCTTCAAAAATAAAGTAGAAATCAAGACATTTTCAGATGAAGATAAACCAACAGAATTTATCACCAGTAGACCTACTCTAAAAGTTTTTTAAACAGAAAAGAAATGATAAAAGAAGGAAACTTGTAACATCAAGAAAGAAGAAAGAACCCAGTAAGCAAAAACATGAATAAATACAACAGACTTTCCTTTTCAGTTTTCTAAATTATGTTTGATAGTTGAAGCAAAAAATATAATACTATCTGATGTAATTCAAAATGTATGTACAGGAAATATTTAGGACAATCATATTGTAAATGAGGGAGGGTAGTTATATTGTAAATAAAGGAGGTAAGGTTTCTATACTTCACTCAAATTGGTAAAATGATGGCACCAGTAGACTGTGATGACCAATGTATAATAATACCTAAATTATTTAAAAAGCTAAACAAAATGATACACTCAAACCATTATAGACTACAATAAAAAGGAACAAACTATTGATACTGGCAACAACCTGGTCATATCTCCAGAGAACTATGCTAAGTGAAAAAAAAAAAGCTGATCCCTAAATGTTATATATTGTATTATTCCATTAATATAACATTAGATATATAGAACAGAATTATAAAAATGGGGAAAAGATTAGTGTTTGCCAGAGGTTAAGGAGGGGTAAAGGACAGGTGGATAAAAGGATAACATCAGAAATCTTTGTGGTGATGGTAATTTTTGTTAACGTTTATTTATTTTTGAGAGAGAGCAGGAGTTGGGGAGGTACAGAGGGGGGTGGGGAGAGGATCCAAAGCAGGTTCAACACTGACAGCAGAGGTGCACAGGATCTCCCTGTATTATTTGCAACTATCACATGTGGATCTACAAATATTTCAGAATAAAAAGTTTAATTTTAAAAATTAAAAATTCCACAAAAGTAAACAAAAATAAATAGATAAATTCTTCTTGAAGAGTTACAATGGTCTTTTAGTTCACTTCTCTTTCTAAGCCAAAATCAGTATCACTGATGGAAATTTTGTGGAAAATTCTTGAGGTCCATATAAAAACAGGCATACTTGGCTAAAGTGAGAACAACACAGTAGTGAACAAATTTTAAAAACTCAGACTAAATTCCATCTCTTCAACCCTCACTGAAATTTAAGAATACTAACCTATTAAAAAACAGATACTTAAAGTTACACTATGGAAAGCAGTTTAGAGCACTGTTTTGAGATTGCTAAGCAGGATTCTCCTTGCTTATGTGTTATCATCGTTTATGTCTGAAAAGAATAATAGTGACAGAATTCTACCAGATAAGCTACACCTGCCATTCTAACTCTTAATTGCAAACCAGTTCTACCTCCATAGGGTAGACCCAAAGTCATCAGATGAATCCCCACCCTTAAACTCAGCCACTGGACTTGACTGAGACCACTTGGACAGACCACTAGAATGGTCTGTTCATTTGTCCCAAATTTCTGTCCACTGTCCTGCCTCCCTGTCTTTTTATCACAATACTTCTCCTACCTGGAAAGCTTCCCATTCCTCCTCTCTACTCCACTGAGTTCTATTCTTTTAAGACCTACCTCCATTCTGAAGCCTACCTTAGAGATGTCTCTAAAATCTCTTTTCTTTCTGCTGTAAGTCATTTTTCACATATGTTATTTTCCAACATATGTTATTTTTATTATTTATGGTTTTGTTTTGGGGGTTTTTGTTTATTTGTTTGTTTGTTTGTTTGTTTTGCCAAAGTCCTGTATCCCTATTCAGATTTCAAGACACTCAAATGGTCTTTTATCTCTATAGATCTCTGAAAAAAGAAATATATATGTTTATGTTGATGATGGCAAAGATTTTAATATTATATCTTGTGTGGAAATAACTTGCTCTCCTTCTGGACTTCAATTCTTCAAAAACAAAATGAGGAAGGTGAATTAGACCAGGAGTTCTTAATCAGGGATATACATTAAACTCATCTGGAACTATATTTGAAAATACACATGTCTAAGCCCACCTACCTCCAGAGATTTGGGTTTAGTATAGCTGTGGTAGAGTCTTGGATTCTGAATTTTAATACTCACCCAAGTAGCTTCCTACTCCACTTGAGAACCACCATATTGGATGATATATACATATATATCTTCTAGGTATATTATGTTGACTCTGTGTTTTAATTAAAATGTATTTTTGTCCCAGTAGCTTTAAATTGGTAGTCTATCTCAGTTTTCCTGATTGTGTGTTTGACATAGGCATGAGAATCAGAATTATCTATAGGTATAAAACATATTAAACTCTCAACTGAAAAACACTGTAATTCAGTGAAGGAAAAGGCAGTATTGTGGTTAGTGTCCAGTTCTAGAATTTCTTAGACCAGGGCTCAGATCTCAGATCTGCCACTTATTAGCTATATGACTTTGAAAAGTGACTTAAACCCTCTAAGCTTCTCTCTACATTTATTTTTTTTTTCTTGTTTATTTTTGAGAGAGAAAGAGACAGCACAAGCTGGGGAGGGGCAGAGAGAGAGGGAGACACAGAATCTGAAGCATCACCAGGTTCTGAGCTGTCAGCAAAGAGCTCAATGTGGGGCTTGAACTCACAGACCTCCAGATCATGACCTGAGCTGAAGTCGGACGCTTAATCCACTGGGCCATCCAGGCACCCCTCTACATTTATATAAAATGGGGACAATGCTAGTACCTACCTTACAGGGCTACTATGAGGACTAAGTTAATTAATACATGTTAGGCAATTTTGTTTAATGCCTGGAACACATTAAGCTCCCAATGCACTTTAACTGCAGCTGAATATAAATCTTTACAAACCCATTCACTTGCAGACATCCTATAACAATGGTTCCCAACTTATAGTGTGGGGGAAGTTCCAGAGAAACTGCATCTAAGTCCCTAAATGCATTCAGTACTATCTTTTAATTGAATACGTAATATATTTTGTTCATAAAATTACTTCTATTTTTCAAATATAAGTGTATGTTTTATGACTAATAAAATACAAACTCAAGTAAACGCTGTTACTGAATTTAGAGTTGTTTCTTGTCATGTATTTTCATAGTCAACACGTTATAAATACAACTATTATCATGCAAATTTCCTTCAATTTATTTTCTTCATTTTAAAGGTTTCAAACAGACCAGGAAACACTACTCACAGAATATCAAATTACTATCAGCATCATTTCCTAAAACTATCCACCATACTCACAGTTCTAGGTAAAGTGACTTGTAGTCACAACATGATACACAAGGGGAAGAAAAGGTTTGCCAATAAAAGAAAAAATATAAACTGCTAAATATTTAATTTTTATTTTGAATGAGACAGATTTGAAGAAAGGAAAGAAAAAAATATGACTAATGCATAATGTGCCCTCAATAAAACAGTTACAGTCTTTCAAGCAGATTTCTACAATTTTAGTGACTCTTTAGAATTTACAATTTGGTAACTAAACACCTGAAGAAAGAAAATCCAAAGAAATTAGCATTATGTTGGCCTATCACTACTTCCATGATTTTTGTGCAGGCATATCAGGAAGTAGATGAGGCTACATGTACAACTCTTTCCTGTGTAAATGAACAAAGGGAAAGTTGAGGAGGCACAGACCTCCCTTTTAAGTATGTTCTTCTGGCAACTTGCAAGTGGAAAAAAATTATAAATAATACATAAACTTAAAAGAAGATAAATTAACTTCCTTGGAAAAAAATGGCAAAATAAGCTGGAGTTCTATAAAATTGTTTTAGAAAACCAGTTTTTCTCCATTTTCTACTTAATGTTCACATTTTTTTCAGTGAAATATTGTAAGACAGGCAAACTATCACTTAAGTCCATTTTTAAGAAATGGGGAACTTTAATTACAGAGACTTTGATTACACATGACTGTACAGTTGCACAAATGGTGATAAGGGATTTGCGCTAGTTTAAATATTCCATCCTGCTTATGGAATTTTATTTTATTTGTTTGTTTGGTTGGTTGGTTGGTTGGTTGGTAAATGCAAAGTGATCCTGCAAACTCTCATTTAGTTTTGGTATCTAACGTAGACCATGTAAGTTTATTAAAACAAAACAAAGGATAGAAAAACAAAGGATGGGAGTCTGAAGACTATTTTTAAAGTAAACTTGAACAAATCACTTAACCTCCCCAGGTCTTATGTACTAGATTCTAAAATGCAGAATTTGGCTTGCTCAGGGATCGCTAAAATCGATGACTCAACAATCAACAAAGCATAGCTTGTAACTCTGCAGGTCTCTTCCCCTGGATCTGGAGATGAGATAAAGACAGATTCTTCCTAAATAAATCCAACCCTCCTCACATAACTGCACTGTCTCAGGCTAGGCCTGTCAGCATGTCACCTGGGGTACAAAGAAAGAACTCTGATAAAACGAAGGCAACTAAGACCCAAGGAATGATTATAATACAATTGATTCTGTCCTCTACAAAAGGATGGCTTTTGGTTTTCTCAAAGACTTCGGGTTGATCTATGATGAATCTCCTATGAAGAGATATGTAGTGTCTCAAAACAACAAAGCTACATTCCCTTTAATTTGTAAGCCATACATTTTGACAAGAGCCATCATGGAAGGAAAGAAGTGTATAGCACTTTCAGCACCAGCTGCAATTAAATTCAAATTAAAACAAATGTTAGAGGTGATAGTGCCATCTAGCTGTTAAAATAGGAAGACGTGATTTATTTTTATAAACTCCTGTAAGAAAGCCAATATCATGATCATTTTATGTAATCAGTGAAAGACATAATCTTTCTTTCTTATGTTGTATGGTATACAGTAAGGAAATAGGCACAGAAAGGGCAAATGGTTTCACCTAAAGTCAGTCAGCTAATCACTAGCAGAACTAGAATCAGAGCATGGTTCTTTTGATTCCTAGACTTTAGCTCTTTCCACAGCCTCACTGCTAATGAAAGAGAGGTCCCTAGGCTTCAAAGCAAGTCCCCTTTTACCAGACACCTCTCCCACATCAAATAACTCATTAGTTACAAAAGTATTCTCCCTTTATTACACATTTGGGAAAACTGCCCACTAATCAACTCTCTGAGAACCTAATTCTATGAAGATTCTACAGAAAACAGGTCAGAGCAACTAAAATGAGTAATCAGACAGATCTTGTTTTCCACTTTTTGTTAATTTTTTTAATGTTTATTTATTTTTAAGAGAGACAGAGACAGAGTGTAAGCAGGGGAGGGGCAGAGAGAGAGAGGGAGACACAGAATCTGAAGCAGGATCCAGGCTCTGATGCAGGGCTCGAACCAATGAGCCGTGAGATCATGACCTGGGCCAAACTCAGATACTTAACCGACTGAGCTACCCAGGCACCCCTTGATCTTGAAAATCCCTAGAATCAGGTTCCAAAATCACCAAAAATCTTTGCCTTGCCAAATTAGTATTGTAGAGTTCCCCTCTTTTGTTTTTTAAGTTTATTTATTTATTCTGAGAGAGAGAGGGTGAGCAGAGGAGGGGCAGAGAGAGAATCTCAAGCAGGCTCCGTGCTGTCAGTGCAGAGCCTGACACAGGGCTCCATCCCACGAACCATGAGATCATGACCTGAGCCCAAATCAAGAGTCAGATGTTTAACCAACTGAGCCGCCCAGGCACCCCTCTTCTAACACTCAAGAAGGTCATTTGCACTAATGTAGGAGCATTCCTTTCCCTTTTTTTGCCAGTCACCCCAGCATTGTTGCCATGAAAGCCATTGGCAGGAGAAATGGAGGAAAATCTTGTTCACTGTCACAGCTCCTGACATCCTCAGCCAGCCTCACATCCATGGAAAAGCCATTCTCTTGGAACAGAGCAACAGTTTTAACAAAGTTCCCTAACAAACACCTGCATTCATATACATGTATCACTACTATTTTCCCTGAGGCCCAAACATATATATTTTTTTTAAATACTAGAGCAATATTTGTATTTTGTAACTATTCAAACAATATAGAAGTGTTTAAAAAATAAAATATTTTCTAGCTACCTTATCCAATCCCATTCTCTTGACAAAATCAATGTTAATAGTTTGGTGTATAGATTCTTTATGCTTTTTATGCTTGTATGAGTATATACAAAATATATATATTTATAGTGTTTTCTTTTTTATGCCCATGAAATTATACTGACCATTTTATTCTAAACCTTGCTTTTTCACATTTATCAACACATTCTAGATATCTTTCCATGTTGATACATATAGTTTTAACTCATTTATAATAATTAATAGCAAAGTAAGTCCATAAAAGAGCTTTAATTTTTTTTATCTCAGTAAAATACATATAAAATTTACCATCTTAACCATTTTTAAGTATACAGTTTAGCGGTAAGAAATACATGCATCATGTGCAACCATTATGTCACCATCATCCATCTCTGTGACTCTTCATCTTGTAAAACTGAAACTATACCCCTTAAACAATAACTCCCCATTCCCTTCCAGCCTCTGGCAACCACAATTCTCCTTTCTGTCTCTATTGTTTTCACTACACTAAGTACTGTATGTTATAGAAGTGGAATCATATAAAATGTCTTTTTGTGACTTATTTCATTTACTATAACATCCTCAAGTTTCATCCATATTATAGCCTGTGTCTGAATTTCTTTACTTTTTTAAGACTGAATAATATTCACTTGTATGTATACATGATATTTGGCTTATTCATTCATCTATTGATGGACACAGGTTGTTTCCATGTTTTAGCTCCTGTGAATAGTGTTGCTTGAACATGGGTGTACAAATATCTCTTTGAGATCCTGATTTCACTCTCCAGGGTATATATCCAGAAGTGTAAATGCTGGATCATATGGTTATTCTATTTTTAACTTTTTGATAAACCTCCATACTGTTTTCTGCAGCAGCTATACCATTTTATACTCCCACCAACAGTGCACAGGGTTTCAATTTCTCCATATCCTCACCAACATTTATTGTTCTCTGGGTTTTTGTTTGTTTTTGTTTTGTTTGTTTGTTTGGGGATAATAGCCATCTGAAAGGATAGGCAGTAGTATCTCATTATAGTTTTCACTTGCACTTTCCTAATGATTAGTGATGCTGGGCATCTTTCCATGTGCTATTGGCCATTTGTACATATTATTTGGGGAAATGTCCATTCAAGTTTTTTGGCCATTTTTGAATTGAGTTTCTTGTTCTGTTGCTGTTGAGTTTTAGGAGTTTTCCATATACTATGGATATTAATCACTCATCAAATACATGATTTATATTTTCTCCCATTCTAAAGAATGCCTTCTTATTTTGTTGAGAGTGTTTTTTGGTGCACAAAATTCTTAAAATTTTCAGGAAGCCCAATTTGTCTATCTTGTTTTTCTTTTATTGCTGTGCCTTTATTGTCATACCCAAGAAATCCCTGCCAAGTCCAATGTCATACATCTTTTGTCCCATGCTTTATTTTAGGAGATTTATAGTTTTAGGCCTTATATTTAAGTCTTTAATCCATTGCAGGTTAATTTTTGTATATGTTAGATAAGTGTCCAACTTCATTGTTTTACATGTGGATATCCAGTTTTCCCAGCACCATTTGTTGAAAAGATTGTCCTTTCCCCCAGTGAATAGTCATGGCACCTTATCAAAAATCATTCAACCATATACACAAGGATTAATTTCTGAGCTATCTATTCTATCCCACTGGTCTATATGTCTATCTTTATGCCAGTCCCCCACTATTTTACTTACTGTAAGGTTTATAGTAAGTTTATAAATCAGGAGTGCTCCAGCTATGTTTTTTTCAAGAGTTTTTGGACTATCTGGGGTTCCTTGAAATCCCATATGAATTTTAGGATAGGTTTTTCTTGTATGGAAACCAATCTCACAATAAATTTCATATTTAAAAAAAGGATAGGTTTTTCTATTTCTGCAAAAAAATGTCATTGGGATTTCGATAGGGATTGCATTGAATGTGTAGATCACTTTGGGTAGAATTGACATTTGAACAACATAAGTCTTTCAACCCATGAACATATGTGTTTCCATTTATTATGTCTTTAATTTATTTTAGCAATGTTTTATAAATTTCATTATATAAGACTTCCCCCTCCTTGGTTAATTCCTAAGTGTTTTATTCTTCTTGATACTATTGTTAATGGAATTGTTTTTGTAATTTCCTTTTCAGATTATTAGTGTATAAAAATGCAGTTGATTATTGTGTGTCATACAATAAAGCTGTTTTTAACCATAATGGATTGATGATCAGCATTCATTTTGTTTCTAGGTTATTTTCTTTCTTTCCTGCTTTTTTTTTTTTTGGACTATCATAAAGAAAATTGCTAGAAACATCCCTGTATTCATCTATGTTTATGTTCTGTTGTTCTTATTTCTATAAAATAGATTCCTAAAAAGTGGTGTTTCAGTTACCAATTTTTACATAATAAACCACCCCAAAACTACTCATGGATTTAAAATTTGAGCAGGGCTCAGCAGAACAATTCAGCAGCTTCAGCTGGGGTAGCTCAAATGGGGCTAAAGGACTCATTTCAAACAGCTATTAGTTGGCAAGTTCTTGCTGGATGTTAGCTGGGGGGCTCAGATGGGACTATTAATCAAAGACTTTGATTCCTTTCTACCTGGACTCTCTGTGGACTGCTCAGGCTTCCTCACCGCATGGTGACTGGTTCTAAGAGCAAGTTTCCCACAGACAGGAAACAGGAACTGCTAATCTCTTAAGGCTTGGTTCTGGAAACTGTCAGTGTCCCTTCAACCATATTCTGTTGGTCAGTCAGTCATACAGTCTACATCTAGATTCAAGGGAAGGGAACATAAACCTCACCTCTCAATGCAAGGAGGAGCAAAATATATGCAACAAACATTAATTTACAAGTAAGACTGCTAAGAGAAACAATATGTGCATTTTTAGTATGAATAAATACTGCTAGATTCTTTTCCAAAGGAGTTCATTCATGCATTCAGCAAATATTTGAGAGATATTACTTGGCAGGAACTGTACTTGATATGGAATAAATAAGTGATCAAAGCAGGAAAGAAAACTGTCCTCATAGAGCTCAATTTTAGTGGTAGATAGAGAATCAACCAATCAGTCAATCAACAGTATATCAGGTGGTGATAAATGCCATGAAAAAAATAAAGCAGAGAAAGGAACTAGGAAGTAACTGGAAAGAGAGGGTAAAATTTTATTTATTTATTTTTTAATGCTTTTATTTATTTTTGAGAGAGACAGAACACAAGCCAGGGAGAGGCAGAAAGAGAGGGAGACACAGAATCTGAGGCAGGCTCCAGGCTCCACACTGTCAACACAGAGACTGATGCAGGGCTCGAACTGACAAACTATGAGATCATGACCTGAGCTGAAGTTAGATGCTTAACCAACTGAGCCACCCAGGTGGAGGGGTAGGTGGGTGATGGGTATTGAGGAGGGCACCTGTTGGGATGAGCACTGGGTGTTGTATGGAAATCAATTTGAAAATAAATTTCATATTTATAAATAAATAAATAAATAAATAAATAAATAAATAAATAAAACCCAGAATGAAGAAAGAAAGAAAGAAAGAAAGAAAGAAAGAAAGAAAGAAAGCAAGCAAGCAAGCCCGAAGTATGCTGTCCAAAATGCTAGTGATAGGGAGGTGGAAGATAGGAAGGCAGCCCTGGACATGGTACATAAGAGCAGTAGATATCCTAGAGTAAGACATAGCAGAAGGTAGACAGAGACATAGAACTGAATAGGGCTAACAGGCCCAGCAAAGACAAACTTCATCTGCTTCCAAAATTTTTATTAGGATCAACCTTAATGGAAACTTTAACCTTGAAAGTTGAAAGTGACTGTTTTAATTAGTTTCATAATTCTGCAATAATTATTTTCCAAAGGAAGTATTCAGAACTCCCAGATGCTTTCTTTACTCATGTAAAAATCCTTTTCATCATGCTATGTTTAAAAATGTCTTTGGGTTTTATACAGCAAATCCTTTTTTGTTAAAGTCTATAACAGAAAATATTTACTTTGGAAAAAAGTCTACAATTAAATGTCTTGGGTCCAAAGCTTTTGTCTAGTAGAGTTCTTCTATATGAAATCCAATGAAATTATATTAGTGAGTTTCACAGTTTATCTGTAGCTTTCCATCAGGTTTGAGGAAAATAGCATTCACATCCTTTAACTGGTTTAATGATACTTTGTTGTTTGGTAATATTTGAACTTCTGACATCCTCAGATCCCTGATGTTGAAGTCCAATGCTTTGAAAAAATATCATTAATTCAATTCATGAAGAGACTTAAATGGCCTTTTTATCCTAAAGGGATATTACTGGTCATTTCCCCACCTCTGTCCTTAGTATATTGTAAATCACAGCTTGCAGAAGACCTGCTGGCTAAATATCTTTTTTTTGTTTAATTATTTATTGTGAGAGAAACAGAGATATAGAGCTAAAGCACAGAGGTACGTGGGGAAGGGGCAGAGAGAGAGGGGGAGAATCCAAAGCAGACTCTGCACTGTCAGCACAGAGCCCAACATGGGGCTTGCACTCATGAAGGGAACCTTGAGATCATGACTTCAGTTGAAATCAAGAGTCAGACGCTTAACCAACTGAGTCACCAAGGGTGCCCCTTGGCTAAATATCTTTAAATGGACTTTTCTATCAGGCCTTTTTCAGGAACTTCTTTGAAAAATTTTGTAAATGAAAAGCTTAAGAACTCTCACACTGTCTTTATTAGTCATAAAGAAGTAAAAAAATGCATCAGATTTTCCTAAAGAGAAGTCCACTTCCTAGGAATATTATAGGCACTCACATAAGCAGAATTCACTCAACTAGACCTCCCAGGATCTTTCAATAAGATATTTTTATTCCAACTGACCTCTAAATGTGAGCCTATAAGCTTTAAAGCTGGGAAAATATGTATTTGTAACCCCCATTCCCCACCCTGCAAGCATGTGCACACACATGCATTCACATATTTTTCTAGCAGAGCTAGAAAACTCAGTGATCATTGTCTTTGTCCTATTTACTGTCTTTTGTCAATAATCTGATTAAAGACTTAGAAGGCATATTTATATCTATGGATGACAAAGCTAAAAGAGTTTGATTATAGGATTTATATAAAATTTGGTGAACCATGAGCTAAACCTAATAAGGTAACATTAAATATGGCTGAATATAAAACCTATATTTACATCTAGAAAATCAACTGCAACTTCCAGTTTCCAGTTCTGTTTGTAAGGAGCTTGGAAGTTGCCATTTCATCCTAATAATAAGTAATAAGATGAACAAGCTGAAAAATCAACAACTCTTCTTGGATCCGTAGGAGAGAGGAGGAAAAAGAGCAAACCATTGTCCCCAGTAGTGGAGAGACTAACAGGAAAATTACAGGAAGCCATGGCACTCTGACGTTCCTACAATGGAAAAACAGTACCAGGGTGGGAAAATCTGAACTGTGATGAATTTCTGGGAGCTCAATGAAGACAACTCAGTTCTTATGAAAAAGGCATGTAGGTTTTAGTTAATTATGGACTTGCTCTACGAAACGATATGATGTGATTCAAAATGGTAAATAAATTCTTAGGCTTCATTAATAAAGAAGAATAGTATCCTGATCCGAGGAAGTAATTTTCCCATTTTTCCCTGATCAGAGCACATTTATAGCATTTTGTCTATTTTTGGTACCATTTTTGTCTATTTTGGTACCATTTTAAAGATGTTTAAAACCTACTCAGTTACTGAAACATATAGATCGGTGGTTCTCAAACTTTGTTGCACAATTAGAATCCCTTGCTTAGCTTTTAAAAATCCTGATGCTCAGGCTGCATCCTGCACCAAGTAATCCATTTCAAGGGGTGGACTGAGGCAACAATGTTTTTTCTAAAACTCCCCAGGTGATTCTAATGTAAAGTTTGAAAACAAGGACACTAGATATCGCTCTCTTCTATCCACCAACCATCTCCCTTTCTCTTTCTTTCTCGGTCTTCCCTTCTGTCTTTCCTTCTGTTTTTCTTTCTTTTCTTTCCTTCTTTTTCTTTTTTCTTTCTCACTCCTTGCCCTCCCTCCTTTTTCTTTGTTAAGTTCAGACCCCCCAAAGTTCTTCCTGAATTACTTATTAATAGCCTAAATAGGTTCCTAGATTCTAGGTTTACTTTAGTTTAACCTATTCTCCCTTTACCCAATGCCAGGGTGATCTGACTAAAAACCAGATGTAATCAAGTTGCTTCCCTGCTTAAAATACTTCAATAACTACCCACGGTGCTCAGTATAAAATTCAAACTCCATTAAATACACGAGATTCTTTGTGGTCTGGACTTGGTCTATAATCTATAGATCCTTCTCTAGTCTTCTTCTCTCCCAACACTACACCACATGCTGTTTTCATTCCTGCCATATTTCACCAGAATGTGTCACATTGTTTTTATATCTCTATGCTTTTGCTATTGTTCAATCCAAATATCTCTCTGCCTTCAAATCCCAATTTAGATGACACTTTGAGAAAACGAAATGTCTTTGATGCATCTGCTATACATTCTATACCATGTAGTATATACTTTTATTTAGTGCTAATGATGCTAAAACATCTTTTCCATTAAAGTCTAAACTTTTTGAGTTTAGTGTTTAATTCTTATCTTCCTGGGAAACTTCAACATACAATACCCAACACGTAATACCTCAAAAAACTTACATGGATTGAATGAATGAATGAATAATGATAGTCTCCAAAACCACATTGTATAAATTGATTATGGATGTTTGCTCTGTAAGAAAAAAAGCTTTGTGGGACATAGTAACCAATTTTAAATGTGTAAGGGAAAAAGTTGTTCCATTTGTTTACAGAAGACTCTAGAATAAGTGAGTAGAAGTTACAGAAAACATATTTCTGTTAAATGTATGGTTAGATATTTTACAAATGGAATGATTCACTTTCAATAAAATGTTCACTTTCAATAAAACTGTTCAAGCAGAGTATGAATATATTTTTCACCAAATGAAAAACAGAGTTTCTAAGATTTCTTCAATTCTAAGATTTTTTTTTATTTTTAAAATGAGCATTTGGCAAACAAATCATTGAAGATCTTTTAGTCAGAGAAACTACTGTCCAAGATGAATGAAGGCTAAAGTAGAAAAAAGTTGGTCATTAAAAAAAGCATCCTTTATTATATATCTAGCATTAAGATAAGGGCACTAAACATACTTAGAAATAAGTTCCACTGCTACTCCAAGCTGTTACTTAAGTTCCATAAATCTGGTAAAATTCTGAGAGCAAGTGGGTCAGAGAAAACAAATAACCAATATTTATACCAACCTCCTACTCTAAACCCTAAAAGCATTATGCATTGGCAATGGCTAATTATGAGAATTAAAATATAAAATCAAATCATCTACATTCTAACTCTTTTACTCTCCAAGAATAGCCATCTCTTCCAATAAAAAAAAAAAAAAAAAAACAATAAATTACATTTAGAAAGAGCAACTCAATCACCCAAGCAGCTCCTGGCTGCCACCAAAATGATCAGAGGAAGCTATTATTAGAAACTTGGGAAAGGCATATTAGAAACCACAGCAAAGACCTTGAATATTTAAAAACTATAGCCAAATCTTCCCAAACACTGAAGACATGGGGAAAAAAGATAAATCAGATACAAGATTAGCAAGTAAAAAATACAGAAAAGAAAACCCTTAGAAAATGTTGATGTAGATACTGAGAAACTGAAAGTAGGGAGTAGAGAGGGAAGTTTTGTTAGAGAAAACTGCAGTTCACTTTTTCTGACCTATAAAGTTCTACACTTCGCATAAAAATTAAAGAACTTTCCTAGCAAATAAAGCAAGAACAATGCTTTGCTTCACCATAAATATCTGTATGGTGAGACAGACAGATAACACAAGATTTTAAAACAGCCAGGCCCTAAAAGAAATTTGTGCTTAGTTCCTCCCTAAAACTCAAAAAGGACATTTCAAATAAGCAAATTGTGAAAACATCCCCAAAGGACCATGGGACATTTGTCAGAGGCTTCTAGATGAGCCTGTATCTCACCACATGGTGGCTTTACTTGCCTTCACTTATTTGGGCTTGTTATCAAGCCCTAGAAGCTCTCTTCTAGGAAAGCTTGTCCTCTAAAGGTGAAAACTGCCACTGAGAAGTGTAGCATTCTTGCACATTCACCAAAAAGTGCCTAGCACATAATCTGTTTTCAATAAAAGCTTGAAGAATGAATGAATGAAAAAAATCAACTGAAGTAAATGGATGTAATCAGGCCCCAGTGCCCTCTCCTTTTATGCACACTTAAAACTTCTAGATACAATTATTTTAGAATTCAAATTAGTATCCTCTAGCACAGAACAACTATAATACAATCCCTAGAATATCTCCATTAGCACATTCTTGAAAATTACCTTCTGAAATCATTCAAAATAGAAATTATTCCAATACAGAAATTCTACTATATCTTTAAAATTATTCCCGAATTTTGTTTCTCATCCTCCTATAACTTAAGACAATGCTAGTGAACCTGTAAAATCTGCATGTGCCTGTTTTTTCAAGTTATTTGTCCTCTTGTAGACGTGATGAATTTTCACTAACCCATCTGAACATTTTCTCCAATCTGGACTTCTCTTGGGATCAATGACAGTACTTTTTTTTTAATTTATTTATTTTTTTATATGAAATTTATTGACAAATTGGTTTCCATACAATGACAGTACTTTTTAATTTATCTGGCCCTTAATTAAGGCTGTAGTCATGGCCATGAATGTACTTTTCCTCTAACCGATATAACTGACCTTTACAGAGTGTCTAGTATTTTTAGTAAATGGACAAATAGATTCCCAAACTCAGTCCCTCCTATAGTTGCAGCATACCATTAGGTAGAATGATTCTCCTTACATATCCTGAGTTTCCCTCTCCTATCCCAATCACATGTACACCTTAATAAACTTCCATCAAAACCAAGGCTACAAAAGAAGATAAGCAAGACAGAACACAAGAAATTCTTTTTAGGCTTCTAAGGGTGTTTTCCATTATCTTCACAGAGATTTCTTTTACAGCCTGGCTGCTTTAAAATCTTTTGCTATGGGGCTTGGAGAGTGTCTTAAAATACAAATATTTGTGGTGAAGGAAAACAAAGTCATACAGTTTTACTGTCAAAACTCCTCTCTGGACATCATAAGCTTATTTATTGCAAACAGAGTTCTCCCCAAGGTGAGCAAAGAGGCAAGGGCATGAGGTATATATCACTAAAATACCGAAGGATAAATAGCCCAGCTCTATATTATATTCACAGTCACTAGCATTGCTGTTCAGGGACACTTAATTCCCCACCAGCAGTTTGCTAATAATCTTCCTATCTTACCTTTTTCAAAGCTCTATAAGCCCCTAAACTACACTAGGATCCCACATTAGTTGAGGATAAGATAGAAATTATGAACAACAAACTACAAGTGAACTCCAGGGCAGCAGCCCCTTTACTCCCTCTCTCTTTAGGACATTCTTTAACCACTGCCTTTGGCCACTGCCAAAGCCATTAAGTTAAACTTACACCATCCAGACAACCTTGTTCCCCAAGCAACCAGTCTGGACAATTGTGTCCTGTTCTGCCTCAGCAACCTCAGCTCCCAGCATAACTTGCTAACCATTAAACTGTTCCTCTTAATACCTCTTCAGGGGCCAAGTCCAGGCTGCAAGCAATGTAAAGCCAGTCTACTGGAAAGACTTGAATACAACAGAAGGAAAACTGACTCAAGGTCAAAAAAAAAAAAAAAAAAAAAAAAAAAAAAGAACAGAAGACAAAGGCTACAAAAGACAGTGATTACATTCGTATGTCATTTTTGTAGTTCTTTTCCGTCCTTGCTCTCAAAATTGTAAAAAATCGTATTTTAAAATGACTCCATGTCTCCCTTTATTCTTTCATTTAGAACCCTAATTCCACACATTCAGAAACCACAATATGGTGATGAAATGCAAGGTATGTAGAGTATATATGTGTATATATATTCCAAACACATTTGAAGAGATTCCAGAGGCAAATGACATACTACCTTGCACCATGTTTGTTAAGACAGAGAAATCTCTATGATGGAGTATGTCAATTAAGTATATTATTGACTTATCCTCAGTCACAGCTAAACACAAGTTGTAATATGCTGGGAAATATTAGAGTGTTTCCCTCTTAATAGAAAGATATGGATACAATCTTATACAGCAATGGAAACGACTCTCCAAATATATAATTATGCTTAAAGAATAGTGAGGACTAAAAACCCCAGATACCTGACAGAAATATCTAGATTATTACCTGAATTCCTCATCCTATTCTTTCCTTCCATTCATTACTTTTTGCCTATCACCATTAAACCCTCTTCTAGGAAGCAATTATCATATGGTTCCAAGTTTATGCTACAAAGTTTTCAGATGTTTTCTCTTAGAGAATTTTTTGTGGACCATGTGTTTATTCAGCACCCCACATCTGAGTTAGAATTGATTTAAATTTTTTTATTTTAAAAGAACTTGAGTAAGATGTTAATAATGAGGGAAACTGGGCAAGCAGTATATGAGAACTCACTGTATTATCTTTGCAACTTCTATGTAAGTTTAAAACTATTCCAAAATAAAAAGGATATTTGAGAGAAGGAGACCTCAGGCAAGCAGACATGGAATCAAATGCTGGTCCAGCATTTTACCAGGCTGTGAAAAGAGGTAGATTACTTTTATTTTAACTATTTTTATCTTGTTTTGACATCAAGGAATAGCAGTCTCATAAAAGGAATTATTAAACATTGCCTTTTCTTTGTTATGAAACAATTTGCAATAATATATTTATTACAAGCATGTATTAATTAATAGTTTTTGAAATCCAAGGAAATATCATTACATAATAATGTAAAGTATACACAGTACTAAAGTATGGTATGAGAGTATATTTAGTGGTCTTGACTAATCTGTCCAGACCCTCTTCAAAACCAGAGCAACAAGTACTGACAAATAATTTTATTGAAAAAAAATCTTTGTATCCTAATAAACACTAGAATTAATATTTCTACTACCAAACTACTTATATTCCATCTACACAGACACAGCTACCCAACCTGCAAGCATGAGAAGCTGATAGAAGGTAGATGTCCCCCCTTCTAGTGTTTAGTTAATACCACACTAATTCCCCAGACCACGGTGGTAGCTCTCTAGTCTCCTTCCCTATTAAATACAGGGGTTGCATCAGATTATCTCTAAGGTCCCTGGATGCAACAACAACCTATGGCAATGCCTGTGTACCCTGGGCTCTCTCTGTCAGAGTCCAAGGTTTCCAGGACTCTTGGCTTCACCTATCTCATGTTCTCAGAGCTAGAGGTCATCTTAAGCAATCTCCTTTCGGGCCAGGATAACTCATCTCAGTGAGTGAAGCAAAGCAATAAAATCAGGCCACTATATGGAACAAAATTTTCTTACGTTGGGAAATAAGCAGTTTTGTCCACTAACTTATCTTAGCTTCTATTTGGGAAGACTACACTCTATGCCTACTTATCCTTCAAATCTTAGCTGGAACATCATTTTTTAAAAGAAGTATCCTCAGTCCTCCATGAGGAGGTTAAATCGCTCTTACATTTAAGTTTTCATGGTTTGGTACCTCTTCTACATAGTATTTATCAATCACAGTCACAATTTTACAATTGCAGAACTCTTCAATCATTCTTCCTGTAAGCTCTAAATTCTATGAAAACACATATTGTGCCTACTTTTTTACATTTTTTTAATGTTCATTTATTTTTGAGAGAGAGAGAGTGCACACACATGCATGTGAGCGGGGGAGGGGCAGAGAGAGAGGGAGACACAGAATCCGAAGCAGGCTCTAGGCTCTCAGCTATCACCACAGAGCCCAACACGGGGCTCAAACTCACAGACTGTACTACGAGATCATGATCTGAGCCAAACTCGGACACTTAACTGACTGAGCCACCCAGGCGCCCCTGTGCCTATCTTTTTTTAACCATCTTATTACCAGTTATAATTAAGTTTAAAATCTTAAAATCTTCAATCTTTAAAATAACGTTTAACTCATTCCACATTAAGAAAAATTTTATTGTTTTTCTCTCAAAGCAACAAACAAAAAAACAGAGCTAACAATGATGGAGTGACACTCATATACATCTTTATTGGAGCTTTATTGGGGTTAGAGAGGGATTACAAACTTGGGTTCAGGTTGGAGTTCCACAATTAACTAGCTTTATGGGTAAGTGTTGAAAACTGTAAGGCTTTAGAGTCAGATAGAACTAGTTTTAAATCCTGACTCTGACAAATTAGTTGGGGAACTTTGAACAAATCCCTCAACCTCTTTGAGACTCAGATTTCTTCTCTATAAGTGGGGCAAGTAAAAAGGGAACAGTTACAGTCATAGCAAGAAAGGAAAGAACATCCAAATGGGGTAAATAAGGAGAACTTAATGAAGGGATTATTAACAAAGGTGTGGTCGAGGTAAAGGACGTGCATAAGCATTGGTGGAGCATTCCAGATCTACCAAAGCAGAGAGTCAGAACTTCCTCTTCCCTCCTCCCTCCTGACCCCAAATCAGCTGGAAGAAGGAAAAAGTTAGACATATAAGTAATGCTGTAGCTATAGCAGAGGGCCTTCCAAAGACCAACACAGCCATGACCAACATGCAGCCTGGCAAGTAAGGAGCAAGGAGGATAAAGACCACTCCCTCTCTCACCTACCACTCGCGGATCTCTGGCCTATCTGTCCCATTGGCAAAGGAGTCTAGTTAATGAAATACACAGAGGGAAGTGTCTTAGTACGCAGAAGGCAAAAAAGAGCTCTGAAGAGCAGACTTAAAGGGCAAACAGAGAAGACCTAGCACAAGCCCCTGCCAATATTTCACAGACTTGAGGAGCTAATGAAATAAGATACTATGCATGAAGGTGTCCAGTACAATGTCAGCCACACAGAAAGCACTCAGCTAACGTGAATTCCCATTCCACCATAATTGAGCAGGGCCTTCATGTCACCAAAAGTAAACTTTAGAAGTTGTAATCACAGAGAACTCCATGGCTCCTTCAAACTCTAATTGCTACAACTAAGCCCCCACGCCTCTTACTTTTGTAAAACAGAACCCTCATTTCAGGCAACTTCTTCCATGGGCTAAACGGAAGTCCCCACTTGGCTGTTTAACAGTACTTGAGACACCATCCTGCAAAGGAGCCTTCTATAACCAACAGAAAGCTTTCCATTAGAAACCAAGAGTAGAAAATGAAGATTGTGGTAGATAGAAAGACAATTTAGCAAAGTCATCTCAGCTAAAATGACTCATAAAATATTTTCCCTATTTCATCAAAGTCTGCTTCTCCCTTAGCAATATGCTTTTTGACTCTAATGCCTCAACATAAGCTGAGTAACACAATGACTGAACCACAATGATGCATCCTAATTGCATGGACATGTATCTAGAATACCATGATTGGATTTATCCGATTCAAGTAATTTGAGACCAGAAAATTAAAAGGGAAAGCAAGTCCAAATGTTCTTGGGTAGAATGGAGAGCAGAAGACACAAAGAGAAGAGAAGTAGGTCTTATCCTCAGCTTTGATCAGGAGAGATTTTACCCCAGTATAAACCAGTTTTTCCCTCCTCTGTATATTTGTACTTAGTTCTGAATCTGAAGCTGTTTTGCATTGTCTCTTGAGACAGGATATTTGTTCTCACAGTTTACTATGTCAAGCAAGCATACCCCCTTTGCAATTGCTGTTCCCTCTAGGGAATGCTCTCTTCAACAGCCCACCCTGACACTCCCCAAAATATCCACAAGTCTAGCTTCCTCAATTTTTTACATGTCTGCTCAAACATCACCTTATTGGATAGGTCTTTCCCAACCACCTTATCCAAATAGCAGCTCCACCCTATCACTTCCTCTCTGACCTTAATTTTTCTTTACATTACTTATTGCCACAAAATATATTTTATTTGTCTGTCTCTACTTACTTAACTTCCATAAAATCAGGGACTGTGTCTGTTTTTTCCCAGAGCCTATAACTATCCCAGTAAATAATGAATAATCAAAAAGTATTTGTTCTTGGCTGTAGATAGGCAAAGTTTATCAATGAAAAAGGATTCTGTGCTTTTGGTTGCAGTATACAAAATATGACTACAAGAAATGTGATTTATTTTAAACACATACACACAGTCACACACACCTACATCAAAACCTACACATACAAATGTGTATTGTCCTATTTAAGGTCTTCCACTTTGGTAGCTATACACATATTCTCATTAAGTTGCCATTACTTAAAATTTGTCAGAGTTCCATTTTATTACAGACATCAGGTCTTCTGAATAGTGTCAGTTTTAGCGAAACTTCATCCTCTAAAAGTGAATTTTATTTTCTTACATAATCCAAAATGACTCAAAGTAAGAGATGGCAAGTAAAGTGCATCAGCAGGTTGCATGATACTGACTGTGGACATTAAGGATTACATTAAACATTAAGGATGATTATGTAGTAATAAGAGCTCAATTTTTCAGAAGTTGGATCTGAGGACAATTACCTCATAAAAGGAGCTACAAACATTTTTATACAGTGGTCATATCATCAGAATCAGTGCACTATCCTTCAGAGTAACAACTCTGAGGGAAAATTGCCACTTCAATGCAAATATTCTAACTGAAATTTCAAAAATGATCTCATTGTCCCCTCCCTCATAGATGAGTCTCAGATTTTCTTCCCTAAAGAGTTAAATGGGAGTTTAAAATGAACAGTTTCCATGAATTTCACTCCTCTAGAACTCTTAGAAGACAATTGTAAAGTGCACATCCTTACACTGCGTTTTCAACTTATGGGACATTATTTTCCTTCTCCCTAGAAATGTAAAGTTGTGTCAAGGGACTCATGATTAGGTTGTGCAATGAGAACTATCAGTGGAAAGTAACTCCAATAAAATGATCTCTTGCATTTATAGATATTCACAATTTACACCAGAACTTGTAAAATGAACACACACACACACACACACACACACACACACACACAAACCCACAAAAACGGTTCCTGACCCTGTGAGGTTTCTGGGAAGTATTAGCACTTGATATGAACCAAGCAAAACCGGGACATCCCAGCTAGTCACAAACACACACCATGTTTATCACAAAGCCAAGACAAAGCCTTAGATAGCCCAAAACTTGAAAAGTCCATAAGCTAATGATATCCAAAATTCTTGGCTTGGTTATTAAATACAGCATGGATATCCAAATAGTTTCCAGCTAGTAGACCCATGAGATTAAGTGATCATTTGGTCTTTTTTCCTAAATCCTACTATCAAATATAAACAATTTATGGTATGTGTGGCCCCTACAGACATCAGGAAATGTTTTTTAAAAACAGCCCTTTTAATGGGGCGCCTGGGTGGCTCAGTTGGTTAAGCGTCCAACTCTTGATTTCGGCTCAGGTCATGATCTCATGGTTCCATTTGTGAATTCGAGCCCCGCATCTGGCTCTGCACTGACAGCCCGGAGCTTGCTTGGGACTCTCTGTCTCTCTCTCTCTGCCCCTCCCTCGCTCACATGCACTCGTGTGCTCTCTCTCTCTCTCTCTCAAAAATAAACATTAAAAAATAAATAAAAATTAAGAAAAATAAAAATAGGCCTTTTGGATTTGTGGTAAATCAAATAATGCCCCCCCCCAGAGATATCAGCCTTTAATCTGTGGAACCTGTAAATGCTACCTTATAAGGAAAAAGGTTTTTTTATAGATGTAGGATCTTGAGATGAGTTGAGATGAGGAGTTGTTTTAAATTTATTTATTTACTTTGAGAGAGAGAGAGAGAGAGAGAGAGAGAGAGAGAGCGCGAGCCAGGGAGGGGCAGAGAGAGAAAGAGTGAAAGAGAGAATCCCAAAGAGATTCTGAGTTGTCAATGCAGATGCGGGGCTTGAGCCCACAAACTCTGAGGTCATGACCTGAGCTGAAATCAAGAGTTGGACACTTAACCAATTGAGCTACCCAGGCACCCTTTGAGACGTAGAGTTTATCTTGGATATTCTGGTAAGTCCTAAATGCAATCACATGTATCCTTATAAGAAACATCAAATGCACACACACAGACACACAGAAGAGAAGCAATGTGACCACAGAAGCAGACATGGGAGTGATACAGCCACAAGCCAACGAATGTCAGCAGCCACCAAAAGGTGGATAGGACAAAAAAGGAATTTTCTCCCAGAGCCTCTGGAGGGAGAATAGCCTCTGCCAACACCTTAATTTAAGCCCAGTGAAACTAATTTTGTACTTCTGGCCTCCAAAACTGCAAGAGAATAAATTTCTGTGCTAATTTTTTATAGGAGACCTGGGAAATAGCTTTATTTAGATAGAACTCACAAAGCATACAATTCATCCATAAAGTATACAAGTCAGTGGTTTTTAGATATTCACAGAATTACACAACCATCACCACAATCAATTTTAGAACACTGTCATCACCTCAAAAGAAACATATCCACTAGTCACTCACTATTTCTCCACAACAAACTGGGAATCAACAACTTTTCTTAGATCTATCACCAAATCAAGATCACAAACAAACCACTGCCTCCAAATTCTGAGAGGAGACAGGAAGATAGAGAGAATCATAACTTACTAAACCAAAAACCCAGGAGCAAAAACCTCCGTGGAAACCAGTACCAGGGTAGAAAAATCTAGAATATACTTGATGAATTACTAGAAACTCAGTGTGAACAAATTTGAGAGCTAAAATTTCCAGGGAGGGACAGTCTTGGGGAAAGTGGGGGCTCTTTCACTTTTGTGGGTATTCCCCCATGAGGTTTTCCCAGAGATGATTAGAGAAAAAATCCTTTCATGTTTACATCAGGGGGAGAAGAAAAGTATTCATTTTGAAACAAGCCCAAGCATTGTGTTCTTCTTAACAAAATAAACTATTTCACTAGAATGTAAGAGACCTGTAGGAAGGGAAATACCCAGCTCCAATACTCTGTAGCATTTGATGCGGAGGAAGGGAAATATATAATTACAGCCTCTTTCTTTAACAGAAGGTAAACAGTAGTGATTGAGCATGATTAGTGATCAGAAAGCCTAGGTTTGAATTCTGGCTCTGCCACTTACTCAATGAGTGATATTTAGTGAGGAGCTTAACCACTCTGTGTCTGTTTACTCCTCTATAAGAGGGTATTATACAACTGTTCTGAAGATTAAATAAAGTATTGAATATAATAAAATAATAATAATAAATGCAGTCTCTTCTAGTCTTCCTGTCCCACCTGAGTGTGTGTGTGTGTGTGTGTGTGTGTGTAGAAGCGGGGGGGGGGGGACACTTTTGAAGGTCACAGCTCAGGCCACAGGCTCACTAAAAACCTAAGACATAATCATAGAGCATTCTATAGAATGCTTCCCCTCCCACAATACCTTACCACCACATCAATAATACCTATATACTGAAGTTACTTTTATCCCATATATTACATCCCACTTTCAACCAACTTACATGGCATACTAGAAGGCAAAAAACACAGGGCAAGCATAAGAACCACACTCAGATATACCAGGGATGTTAGAATTATCATCAAAGACTGGGAATTTAAAATAGCTATGGTTGGGGCGCCTGGGTGGCTCAGTCAGTTGAGCATCCGACTTCAGCTCAGGTCACGATCTCGCGGTCTGTGAGTTCAAGCCCCGTGTCAGGTTCTGGGCTGATGGCTCAGAGCCTGGAGCCTGTTTCCGATTCTGTGTCTCCCTCTCTCTCTGCCCCTCCCCTGTTCATGCTCTGTCTCTCTCTGTCTCAAAAATAAATAAACGTTAAAAAAAATAAAAATAATAAAAATAAAAAAATAATAAAATAGCTATGGTTAATAAGCTGAGGGATCAAGAAAATGAGTAGAGAGACCACAGACCTGGAGAAAACATTTGCAGAATATATATATATGACAAAGGACTGATATACAAATTGTATAAAGAACTGTTACAATATGACCAAGTGAGATTTATCCCTGGGATGCAAGGTTGGTTTACATATGCAAATCAATCAATGTGATACACCACATTAACAAACTGAAAAATAAAAACTACATGATCATCTCAATAGAAGCAAAATAAACATTTAACAAAATTCAACATCCATTCATGATAAGAAAATTCTCAACAAAATAGGTATAAAAGGAAATTTCCTCAACACAATAAAGGCCATTTGTGAAAATCCCACAGCTAAAATTATAATCAGTAGGAAAACAAAAGAAAGCTTTTCCTCTAAGATCCAATATAAGACAAGGATGTCCACTCTCACTACTTTTTTAATGTTTATTTTTTATTTTTTGAAAGGGAGAGACAGCATATGGTAATGGGGGCAGAGAGAGAGGGAGAGAGAGACTCCCAAGCAGGTTCCACACTGTCAGCATACAGCCCACTGTGGGGCTGGATCTCACAAACCATGAGATCATGACCTGAGCCAAAATTTAGAGTCAGAACATTAACTGACTGAACCACCCAGGTGTCCCCACTCTCACCACTTTCATTCCACATAGTACTGGAAGTACTAGTAAGAGCAGTCA
This sequence comes from Felis catus, assembly GCF_018350175.1. NCBI lineage: Eukaryota > Metazoa > Chordata > Mammalia > Carnivora > Felidae > Felis > Felis catus. The sequence goes on along the minus strand of NC_058368.1, from coordinate 212,400,011 downwards.
GACAAGACATAGAAATAAAAGGCAGCTAAATTAAAAAGGAAACAGAAAAATTATTTCTGTTTATAGATGACATAATTTTATATGTAAAATTGCCTTAAGACTCCACCAAAAAACCTGTTAGAATAAATGAATTAAGTAACTTACGAAAATATTTTAACATCAGAATGTATTTGTATGTGCATGTATGCACACACACCACACAGTATAAAGGAAAAGATTGTTAAATTTGATTTTATTGGAAATGGTATAAAAACAGCATAATGTGGGAGAAGATAATTGCAACAAAGGGCTTTAGACTGCCCAATAGCTTGAGTAGGAACATCATGAAAGAAAAAAAATCCAAGCAATCAATAAATATATGTTAATGTGTTCAACCTCATGCCTAATCAGACAAATACAAGTCAAAACCAAAATGAGATTCCACTGTACTCTGAACCAATTAAGAAAATTTTGAGTCTAAAACCAGCATATGTTAAGTGAGGAAATGGGGGCAAATGGAAACTCTCACACTATACTGCTGAGAATACAAATTGGTACAACTACCCTGGGAAAACAAATGTATATTATCTACTAAAATTGAATATATACATATCCTGTGACCCAGCAATTCTACCCCTGGGTACATTCCCTAGAAAAACTCTTGCATATTTGCATTAAAATACATATATAAGAACATTGGTAGCAGTCTTATCCTTAACAGTCCAAAACTGGAAACAAGGTATCCATCAACAGTAGAATGAATAAATTTTAATATGTATCAACAATGCAATACTACACACAGCAATAAAGATGAATAAAAACTATATATAATAAGATGGTTGGCTCTTAAAAACAAAACACTAAGCAAAAGAAGCAAAGATGACAATAAGATAAAATATGAATCTATTTTTATGAAGTTCAAAAATGTGCAACACTAAAATTATTATTATTTAGCAATGTATACCATTCCAATAAACTTTTCAGACTATTTAGTTATAAGAAGATATCAAAGTTGGGGGGGGTTGTTTTGTTTTGTTTTACATTTTGCACACAAGGGAAAAGATACCTAGAGACTTATTCAAATATTTATTCTTTGTAGGTATATTTTGTAGAAAAAGAAAATGATTAGGTAGTCATCCTAGTCTAGACATATAAAGATGAGAGTCTTGTTAAAGGTAGTAGATTTTTTTTAAATAGAAAATCCATTTTTTAAAGTTTATTTACTTTTGAGAGAGAGAGAGAGTGGGAGAGGTGTAGAGAGAGAGAGAGAGAGAATCTCAAGCAGGCTCTGCACTGCCAGCATGAAGCCTGATGCAGGACCCCAACCCATGAACCGTGAGATCATGACCTGAGCTGAAATCAAGTGTCCAGCACTTAACCGACTGAGTCACCCAGGTGCCCCATAAAGGTAGTAGGTTTTTGACTGATAGTCAAATGAGAACCAAACTAATGGGTAATTAATTTCTGAAACAAACCTTAATCTCATTAAAGTCCATTAGAAAAGTGTTCAGGGGCTCTCTCAGAAACACTAATCTTTACCAAGAAATTTGTTATAAATTACATCACACAGAAAGGTTCTATTCCAGACCAGAGTTGGGAAATTTTTCTTTTATATCACACAACATACAAAATTAAAAGAAAAGTAAAGAAATCATTGCCACAAAATGCAGGACAGCAGTTACCTCAAGCCAAGAGCAAGGGAGTGGTGCTTGAGAAGAGACACAAGACATCTAGAACACTGTTCATGTTCTCTTGTGTAACTGCAATTATGTGTATGGCTATTTTATTTTATTTTATTTTATTTTATTTGTTCATTAAATTGTTTTTCATTGAACTGTTATTCATTAAACCATTTGGGGTACTTTTCTAAATATGTATTATATACCTCAATTTCAAAGAAGGTGATAAAATAAAGGGTAGATGAAAATCTGAGTCACAGAGTGATTAAGTGATTTGTATATTTCACACTCACATGAAATATGTTACATGAATACCAAACTTTATATGATAGAGACTTAGCATAAAGCTGCCTTCTCTAATCTTCTAAAAAGCCTTCACATTCCTCCCCATTCCATAGTGATTGTTTTCGTCACCTGTTCTCACAGAACTCATTGTTTAGACATCTCACTGGCAATTAACTATGAAATGTCTCACAACCATTCCTATACTGTTATTTAGCCTTTCACACTATACACTGTCTTCTAGTTTATGACTTGGGGCATAGTATCCTCTTGACATACATTTATTTATAAGAAGCAATACAGAGTCTAAGTGTGAATCCCATATTAGAACAGAGCATGTTAAAGCAGTGTTCCAGTATTTATCATCATCATTTCTAAAACATTTTTCTTGAATTCAACTCTGAGTGCTGGAAATGAAGGTACAACCCTTCTTCCATCAGTCAGAAAGCTCTCCTACTCCTTCTACAACCCCAAAGACTGGTGGCCACATGAAAGCACTTGTTATCCAATTATGTGACAGCTGCTCTACAGACTCATTAAGGACTTTGAGGCTTAAAAATTGATGACCAACTTCTATGCAGGGGAAAAAAAACACAATATTTTGGAGTCTGATGTAGAGTGAGCACACAATTACTTTACCTGCACTATCCTTATGAGGGGTGGACTTAATTCTGATCATGAACTGTTTTCCAAATATGAATTTACTTTTCAGTTTCCACTGAAAGCACGAAGCTCAATCATTCTTTCAACAAATATTTAAGTATCTACTACATGCATGTCACCATGCCAAGACATAATGATATGACATCCTGAATGTTCTTTTCTCCCCCTGCCAAACATATTCTTATTTATTGATAGTCATTACCAAGGCATAAGTTAGCAAATAATCCTTTTCTTTGTAACATGATATTGCAAGCAAGGCATCAAGATATAATAGCTATGACATTTCAGGGTGAAGTGCCAGACCAAGATGCAAATTTTAAAAGGTGGAATTTTTAAAAAATGTTTATAAAACTTTGGAGTCCCTCACTTGCATCTAAGGAATAAAAGATGAGGGAAGAATAGAGCTTGGGGAGAAAGATTTCCTCAAAGGATACCCTCCCTCTTTTCTTCCATGAAAGGTATGTGGGAGAAGTCCTAGCTCCTAAAACCAAGTCTAATGAGAGGGGCTTCAATGATATTTATTACTCAGGGAGGATTTCTTAAGAAGATTTCTGTAGAGAAAATTCTTGGCATTATATGAATCCATCCCTTTCTAAGGGTAAAATGAATTCTGCCTTCTTGACTCCAGTCAAGAGAGATAGAGGACAAAGAGAGGACTCAGAAAATTTATCATCAATCTCTTTCTGTTAGAGAGGAACCTAGTGAACTGGTGTCTGACTCCTACCTGAAAATTCTAAAGAACAAGAGATACGTAGGCTTGCAGTTTCATCAAAGGAAAAAGTTGCTGATGCATTCACTGTTTACTGAGGCAAAGATGATGAAGGGATTCCCATGAACTGGATATGGGACATATACAAGTTACGAATCAGAAATGTAGGTCTGATGGAAAGAACTACCTGGAAGAAACTGAAAACCAACCCTCAGATTCCCAAGTAGTTTGTTAGTTCATCCCCCTGATTCTGTCCTTGCCCTTGTCAGTGCATTTTACCACGGAAGTCAGATCATGTCACCTTCTGCTCAAAATCCTCCAATGATTTCCATGTCACATGAAGTAGAAGCCCAAGCCCTCATTAGATCTCCAAGGTTCTATATAATCAGACTCCGTGGCCCATGCCCTTATTTCCTCCCCTTTCCTCAGGTCTCTGCAAAATAGGCCCTCTGCCTGGAATGTCTCCATGCATTGGAGACCTTACCTTCTTCACAAATCTTCCCTAAGACCCCCCATTTAAAATTTCAATGCTTCCCCTTCCTAATACTATTTCCCTTTCCTCATTTTACCTCTCATCACTGCCTAATTTACTATGGGTATGTTTATATATCTTATGTATAGATGTATATTTTTATATATGTATACTATGTAGGCATATTATATATATATATGTTATGTCATGCATATATTATGCATAGATGTGTACATATATACTATACATATATGAAATAATACCTATAGTATAATTATATTTATGTGTGTGTGTATGTGTGTGTGTATAAAATTATGTCCCCACAAGAACCACAATTTCCATAAAGGCGGGTATTTTTGTCTGTTTTGTTCATTGTTATATATTACTGTTATGTACCAGGGCTTGAAACAGTACCTGGCACAAAACAGCTGCTTACTAAATATATGCTGACTGAATGAATGCATTAATAATTTGGGGGAATGAAAATATTTCCTAGGTTGTTGTTCCAAGAAGAGGCCAAAAGGGAAAAAAGCAAAGAAAAACAAAACAAAACAGAAAATCCCAGAGGAGGAAGTCACCAAATCCACATTCAATTTGCTGGAAGCAGTAGGCTTGAGCTTTTGTTCCTTCCTCTTTCACATGCCCAGTGCATAGATTTCAGTCAGCAGTGGTTATGATCTGTGATTTTCCCCTCTTGGGATGGATGAGAACTCAAACAAGCCAGGAAATGTTTGCACAGACATGAAAGCAAAGGGAAAAATCTAGGGCATGAATCATGGGGGACTGCAATTTTCCTAATGTTAAATATGATAACTATCATGATTTCTAAGTAGAGTTGAGAATACATATTTTTCTTTTACTCCAAAAATTTCTAAAAATGTGTTCCTATCTTTAAAAATCCTGAGTCCAGAGTTCAAGTGTTAAAGGAGGCAAAGTTAAGAGGCGGCAGAGGAGCGAAGAGCAGGGAGACTAGCAACATTAAAGTGGCCTTCTTACCTCTCCTTCAGCATGACTTTCCCCACAGTTTCTTTAAAATAACCAAGAAAACCCCCAAAGTGTTAAGGAAAAAGAAGCAAAGAATATTAAAATTAGCTAAATAATATCTCAGATCCAAATAAACCGCTTAAAATATAAACACTCATGACCACTCATGCCAAACATGAACACACATGTGCACATGCTCACAAGCACACACACAAGTATATTCTGAGGGCCCTTCATGCCAACAGATCACAAGGAACCACAGCCTTCAACCTCTCAGACTCTCCCAAATGTCAAGGCCTACTTTACACAGGAATTCATTCAATCTATTATGGACCCCCATTTCAACCCATTTCTGCACAGATAGGACAGTAGAAATCGAAGTTACAAATGAATATGCTGGAGGTTTACCCAAAGCCAAAGGAAGTCACAACTATCATACAACAATTGTAGTGACAGTAGTAGTAGCAGTAGTAATAGTAATAACAAACAATAGGAAGAGGAGAGATAATAGCAATAATTATCCCTCTTGAGCATTAAATGCAGATAAGCGGTTCTAATTCATCGTGTCACTTGAATCCTCACATTCCCTTAACGTAGATTATGGGACTCAAAATATTTATCGCATAAGAAACCATTGTCCAGTGTAGTTTTAAATCATGTGCTCTAACAATTTAGCAAATTAGAGGAATAAAAAATATATATAAAAAGAAATATTTTAATGCAATTACAATTTTTTTTTATTATTTTAATGAAGTAATACACCTTCCTTGTATATCAGTGAGAATAAGCTGTAAGAATATACAAGGACCTCACTGCAAATTGTTAGCAGTGAATTAGGAAAAAGGCTACAATGTCCTCATACACATTTACCTACACAGTGTAGTCATCAATCAGTTCCTGATGAATGAATAAATGAGTGAACAAAAAACAAGTGAGTGAACAAACAAACCAAGCAACCAGCACTCCTCTTTAAATTCTTAGTTCCCTAAAAAAACATGAGTCTTTATTCCTCTTGAGTAATTTCTCTTGCTGGATCTGTCTCTCTCCATATCCAGCAAACTCTCCAGTGTTTTCTGGATAGAAACAGACACTCCAGATTCCTCTAATGTTCAGAAATAGCCAGTCATCCCTTCCATTCTGTTCCCATTGCCACCAACCTCATTCAAATTCAAGTCCATATCACAAAGTCATCCACTTTCAGCCTACACTCCAATCCATCTTCCACATTACCCCAGATTAAGCTGCCTTTTATATCACTTTGCTTACATTATAACTCCTCAAATTGCTTTCAAATAGAGAGGAAAGCCTCTCTGTTCTGACATGCAAAACTTTCAACAATCTGACACCTACTCACATTTCCTCTTTTATCTCCTTCCACTTCTCAGCATATACTTTAAATCCGGGCACTCCTGACAGTCACAATTTCCCAAAACCTACTACACTTTCCTTCTGCTCATGTCTTTATTCATGCCATTCCTTTTACTCATAAATATCTTCACTCGGCTTCAGCTATGAAAATTTGATCCATTTTTCAGATTCTAGTTCTGATTTTCCTCCTTCAACATGTATTCCATGATTGACTTAGTCACAGAGACCCTCCATCCTGTTATCCTTAAAGAAAGATTCTGAGATCAAAAAGTACATCAATTTTGCATAACTGCAGAGTCAAATACTATGCAGTTCAATGTTTCACTGTGCTTCAAAGTGTTAAATAATTCATAATTTGAAACCATAATTTGGTTTCAAAACTAAAACAAAAAAAATACGTTTCTGGTCACATAGCTTTTTAATGCCCCATCACCCATTTAGCCCATCCCTCCACTCACCTCCTCTCCAGCAACCCTCAGTCTGCTCTCTGCATTTAAGAGTCTCCCATGGTTTGCCTCCCTCTGTTCTTATCCCATTCTTCCTTCTCTTCCCCTATGTTATCTGTTGTTTCTCAAATTCCACATATGAGTGAAATAATATACCTGTCTTCCTCTGACTGACCTATTTCACTTAGCATAATACCCTTTAATTCCATCCACGTTGTTGAAATAGCAAGATTTCATTCTTTGTCATCACCGAGTAGTAAGTACTCCATTGTATATATATACCACATCTTCTTTATCCATTCATCAGTCAGTGGACATTTTGGGCTCTTTCCATAATCTGGCTATTGTCAATAGTGCTGATAGAAATCAGCAGCCCCTTCAAATCAGCATTTTTGTATCCTTTGGATAAATAACCTAGTAGTGCAATTGCTAGGTCATAGGCTAGTCCTATTTTTTATTTTTTGAGGAACATCTATACTGTTTTCCAAAGTGGCTGCACCAGTTTGCATTCCTACCAACAGTGCAAAAGGATTCCTCTTTCTCAACATCCTTGCCAACATTTGTTGTTTCCTAAGTTGTTAATTTTAGCCATTCTGACAGGTGCGAGGTAGTCTCTCATTGTGGTTTTGATTTGTATTTTCCTGATGATGAGTGATTTGAACATCTTTTCATGTGTCTGTTAGCCATCTGGATGTCTTCTTTGGAAAAGTGTCTATTCATGTCTTCTGCCCATTTCCTCACTGGATTTTTGTTTTTTCTGTCTTAAGTTTCATAAGTTCTTTACAGATTTTGGATACTAAGCCTTTATCCAATATGTCATTTGCAAATATCTTCTCCCATTCTGTTGGTTGCCTTTTAGTTTTGTTGACTGTTTCCTTAGCTGTGCAGAAGCTTTTTATCTTGATGCAATCCCAATAGTTCATTTTTGCTTTTATTTCCCTTGCCTCCGGAGACATGTCAATTAAGAAGTTGCTGCGGCCAAAGTCAAAAAGATTGCTGCCTATTTTCTCCTGTGGGATTTTGATGGTATCCTGTCTCACAGCTAGGTCTTTCATCCATTTTGAACTTATTTTTGTGTGTGGTATAAGAAAGTGATATGGTTCATTCTTCTGCATGTCACTGTCCAGTTTTCCCTGAACATTTGCGGAAGAGACTCTTTTTTCCATTGGATACTCTTTCCTACTTTGTCAAAGATTAGTTGGCCAAATATTTGTGGGTCCATTTCTGGGTTCTCTATTCTATTCCATTGATCTATGTGTCTGTTTTGGTGCCAATACCATACTGTCTTAATGATTACAGCTTTGTAATACAGCTTAAAGTCCAGAATTATGATGCCTCTAACTTTGGTTTTCTTTGCTATATGGGATCTTTTGTGGTTCCATAAAATTTTAGGATTATTTGTTCTAGCTCTGTGAAGAATTCTGGTGTTATTTTGATAGGTATTGCATTGAATATGTAGATTGCTTTTGGTAGTATTGACATTTTAACAATATTTGTTCTTCCAGTCCATGAGCATGGAATGTTTTTTCATTTCTTTTGGAGATTCGAAGTGAATATTAGCATATCAAAGGCTCTGAGAATCCTGCAGTGATGAAATGTGATTAACTTGGTTTAACCCAGTATTTCCCATGTATATGTGACCAGATTCTCCAGATTTCACATATATCAATAAAATTTTCTTAGAATGTTAGTTTTCCATGGAACATAGTCTAGGAAAACATTGATCTAATACAACTTTCTCAAGGCAAGAGATGATGAAATTAAGCTCCAGAGAAGTGAAGTAACTGAAAAGACCACAAGTGAGTTTGTAGAAGAGTCAGTAGCACATCCCCAAGTCTCATCTTCCAAACAAACCAATGCTCCCTCACTATATTACTAGTATCAAATCATATTATAGCATGAAATTGTATGCTTAGGATTTTTATTTTGTACCTACTAAATGTCTTAGACATTGAAATCATTTCAGCAGTAATTTGCTTTGGGAGGAATATATTATAGGCACAAAATAAAGCCACATTTTAATCCAATAAATAATCTCTATACTCATACAAAAAGAAATTAATCAGGAAGCTGTATAGTCTCTACGGATTAGAATTCATATTACCAAGTTGAATTTATAGAAATCTAAAGTTCTGGGATACCCTATGGACAAGGTGGTTAAGAAAAATAAATTTAGTATATTATACAAGTAGGGACAAACAGAAAATAAATAAATATGTAAATCTCTTCCAGGATCCACTATACAGTATTTGTTCCCATATCAGAACAAATACAAAAACAAAAACAAAACAAAAACAAAAGCAAAAGCATATTTTTGTCTAAAGAGATCTCAGCTGGACCTATCATTTGTAGCAGGTACTATTGATTGCCTATTCAGTACCTTCCCCTTTCATTTTTCCTTCCTGATTTGGTCAGAGTGCAAGCCATGTATTCAGGAAAGGTGAGTTCTTCCCCCATTTCCAAAAGATAATCCATGATTTGTCTATGCCAATACTGATCATTCTCACTGCATTTGTCAGTGGATGAATAGTGAGAATATAACCAATATTTAAGGAAAGTATACTGGGGTTTCTGGAGAAGACTTTTGCCCCTGGGGTGGGTTAGGACCACTTCTCATACCTTCCTATATTCCTGTAATGAGGAAGTGATGTCTGGAACCACTGAAACCATCTTGACACCATAATGAATAAGCCTAAGAATAAAAGCTAGTATGGTGAGGTTGGCAGAACAGGAGGTTCTCAGGAAAGGCAGGTGTTCTCCCTTCACACAGTGCTTCCTGTTTTTTCTTCTCTTTTCCTTACAATCCTCCAAACCATGCACCCTGAATCAATCTCTCCCTACCTTCTTTCTGTGTCTGCCTTCACTTCTAGAAACCAATAGTTTTCCAAACGTCTTCATTGTCACCTCAATGCAAAAGTTTAAACACTTAAGGTCACAAATTTGCTACATATACCAACATCCACCACTTCTCCAACCTCTTAGGCTGGAGTTCTTTCCCCTCTTCCCGCATATCAGCGCCTTTTGGAAAGAGTATTTTAATGAAAGCAACAATGACAGATCTACAGTTTTACTGAAGGCCACCCTACTTCCATAAGACTCTTAGATCTCTTTTTATCACTGAATTGCTTAGCAGTACATTTATTAGTGTTCAAAAACTATTTTTTATTAATTTACAAAAAAGTAGGCTCAATTAATTTATTCCAAAGGGAAAAAAAAGGTCAGGAAAAGACAATAGGTTACCTGAAATGAAGTGCCTAAATAAAATGATAGAAATAAGTTCTATCGACGCAAGGGTATTTCAACAACGATTTCAGAACTGACATGTTGATAATACGAAGACCTTAGTTACAACATCTCATATTTGTTTAGTGCTTCGTGAGTTACAAACAGCCTATATCTATTACCTCATCTGAGCATTCTCTATGTGATATATCACTTTTAGGTATAACAAGTTCGTACAATGATATTGGTACACAATTTGAGAGACACCATATGATCAGAGTTCACTCACAAACACATATTTCAATTAAGTGGATTTGAAGCTTTGAAAACAAAAAAAGGAAAAAAAATGAAAATGAAAAATAAATTCCCCAGAATGGAGTCTAATATATTAGGCAGGCCAGATGTAGGACACTATACTTACTTCTGCATGTTGTATTTTAAAAGGGACATTGTCAAAATAATGTATCCAGACAAAGGCAACCAAGATGATGTCTGGAAATTATCTTAAATGAAAAATGTAAGAACTGGAAATGTTTAGCCTATAAAAGAAAAAATTTCAGAAAAGACATCATAGACATCTTTAAATTCAAGGGCTATCAAGAAAAAAGTGGCAAGTTTCTTCCCCTCATGGTTCTCACAGTAGAACTAGTGTCAATGAGCAGAAGTTAAAAAGGCAAAGTGATCAACATAAGAACATAGAGGATTTTCTGACATCCATCTCTTCCACTGTTCTCCAATCTTCCAGGCTATTCAACACAAAGATGAAATCTTCTAAAATCTAAATTTGTCTAGTAATAGACTGGACTACCTGCGAATTAGAAATACCTGAAGAGTTTCTGATACCCTTCCTCAGGAATTATGTAAGAGAGATTCTTATATTGGCAGGATGAGCCAAATAACTAACTTCCATAAACCCTTCCAACTTAAAGACTCAAGGATTGCATGTTCTGATAGCAGCCCCACTCAATTTATTTGTGTAACCAACTTATCTTTCAAAGTAGTGAGGTAACGAAATATATAATTTGCAAAACATGTGGGTAAACAACTAAAATCTAACCTACAGGGATTGGCATTGATCAACCCTAGATGATCATCCCTAGAACCTAGAACAATACCAGGCACAGAGTAGGAGCTCAATAATACTTATGATTTAATGAATAATGTAACTATCTAAAAGTCAGGTAATTCTGACAGGTTTCCAAACATTTTCAACACAAGTTAGCTCTCTGAGCTTCAGCAACAACCTGATAAGGCAGGGTAGGCAGGTTAGTATGCCCATTTTATACATCTTATCTTATTGCCCTCCCCAAAGAATGCTCTTCAGTTAACATTATGTTTTTAGGTTTCATCAAAATTGTTAAAAGAAAAACCCATCACAAGAACATCTTGTGCAAAATCATGATTGAAACTATCACTGTCCATCATACCCATCATATAAGAAACAAAATTATAAATTCCTTCTGCAATTAATGACAAGAAAGTTTGCCTTGCCATACTGGTTTGTCTGTTCTGCCCTCCCTCCCTTCCTCCTTTCCTTTTTTTTTTTTTTTTCCTTTTTTTCTTTTCTAAATAAGATAATGGGGACTCTATAAACAAACATGGTTCTTTTTCCTCAGAAGTTGCCAGAAAGTTCAGTCAACCTTGTGGCTCTAACTTTGACGTCCCAAATTCCTAACATAAATCTCTCCAACATTATAACAAATCAGGACATAGAAACTTTTTTGTTTTTAAAGCGATGGAATTTTTGGTTTGAAAATATTACTTGGAATTTTGATACATAAAACAGATAAAAGTACAGCTATTAAGAACAGAGCTTAGAGCCCTTCCAACTAAGCCTCCTTCAAAAACCCTCTACCCACAGGTGACCCTAGATCCCAATGGTCATCATTTGAAAACTACTGCTCTATAATATTTTAAATTATTTTAGCTGCCTTGTTTCATGCATTTTTATTATAAACCCCATGAAAATGTTTCAGTATTAGGCACATGAAAACTGTGTGTATTCCCATATATGCTTACACATGAGAAAATGGAAATGTTAGACATTAACAATAGGTAGCCAATGGGTGGAGCTGAGATTATAACCCAAAACTGACTTTAGACTCGAGCAATTCCTAGGTTTAAACCTCAGCTTTTCACTGTGTAAGGTTAAGAGTTATTTAATCCATCTTAGCTAAAATTTACACATATATAAAAATGGTTACAATAATATCTATCTTACAACCATGTTTTGAGAATTAAATGAAATAAAGTGTGTAAATAACTCTACACAATACCTGACTACATAATAGGTACTTATTATTATCTTCATTATTTTTTGACTCCTATCCCTTTGGTCTGGTCAATATGTTATGCCAATAGGAATTTTTTTAAAAGGCTGGGGAGGGACAGGGTAGGAGATACTAAGTCTGGAACCTGGAAGCCACAGGGATAACATAGATTACTGGAAAGCAAGTGCAGGATAAGACTGACCAAGAGAAAGTTATTAGCCTAGTATTCATTAATAATGTTGAGGGAAAAGTATAATTGTCAAATTTTGCTAACAAAAGAAACTAGGTCATCATAAAAGGCTGAAAATGAGGCAGACTTAGAGTAGTACTTAAAGATTTTGTCACCTACCCCATCACCATCAAACCCAATAGGTAAGGGAAAATTTTTACTTTCTTGAGCCTTGTTCTATCCCAGCCATTTTACTTTCAAGGAAACACATTAAATTGCTTGTATGTGAAGAATTAAAACTCAACAGAGCCATTGGGGAAAACATTGAAGAGCATTTGTTGGCCCAGCCCAGCAAAACTGTCCTCCAGATCCTCTATCAGACCCTTACAACAGGAAATCTTTTAAAGTAATGTTTTAGCTCTACCACTGACATCTACCTATAAACTAATATGATGTTTGGCATGGAAGATTGTTTATTTGGATGTGCGAAAGTTCTGGCTGTTAACTTGGAGAGAAAAGTTATTACTCTACCTCCCTTCAGAGACCATCCAAACACTTGTCTGACAGGGTGAATACCTATTACACACAAAAGTGGGGCTGAGCCAGACTTCCGCAAAACTAAATAGGTGAACTTCTAACACTTTCTTTCCACCTTTTTTGTCTGTGAGCCCCATCTACCCTCAGATGTCCCAGTACTAAATCCAGGTATCTAGCTGAACTTTTTGCCAGAATTTTGCTATTATCTAATTGTCATCTGACACCCCTTTTCCCTTTCCCTTATCTTTTCAAGCAGGTTATAGCTGCTAAGTGTTCACAGGAACATTTAAATTTTAATTGGTATTTAAAGAATATTGTCGAAAGTCTTCAGAACTTAAAAGAATAAAACCCAACTGACAGAATTTGAGGTTCCATGGTGGGTCTGAGGGAAATGTTTATAAGGTCACACAAGTTAATCACCCCATTGGTGACCATCTACTACCCTTATATTCAAGGCTGACCTGGAAAGAAATAGTCATCCCCCTAGAGATACCTAGGAGAAGGAAATTATAATAGATAGATGACAGATAGATAGATAGATAGACAGATGGATAGATACAGATATATAGATATATAGATATACATGTAATATATACTATATATTGATACTATAGATAGTAAATACTATGTGTGTTGTGTAAATATATAGTATATTTAGGGTGATGTATTTATTTACACATATACAGTATATATAGACATATATAGTACATACTATATATAATAGACAACATATATTGATAGCATATATAGTACACACACATATAGAGTATATACCATATGTATACTATATACATATATATGATTGATAAATTAGAGTGTGTATATATATATATGTATATATATATATATAAATTAATGCACCCCAAGCCTCCTAAGTTTTCTTTTCTTTTTTTCTTCTTTTTCTTCTTCATGATAGACAGATAATGTGCCAAGGTTGTAGCAAGGTTTGAGCGAGACACATGTCACAAAACAGCATGAACATCCAATCATCATGCTTATGAACTACAAATGAATCCAAGCCCTGTGAGTTTTTTAAAAATATTTATGAAGCTTCTTTTGCAGGTCACACAATCTTTACAAATGTTTCCATAATTGTATCTTGGCTGGCTGCAGAGTCACTCAGCATTATTAATTAAGAATGTTTTTGGACTAACAGCTCATTTCCAATAAGAATCTTCCACAGTAATGTAGTTAGGCAGCCAGGTGACCTCCAGAAAGCAGGTTCTTAAATTCTCATGAATATAGTTCATGAGGCTGAGCTGCCAGAAACAGCAAGTCACAGATTCCATGACCTCCATCCACCCTTTTCTTTATCCTGAAGAGTATAGGATACTTCACAAGGTACATACACAGGCTAAATACCCAAGGGATGATTGCAACATTGACAAGTTCAAATCATTTAAATCCAGAAAAGGAGTTGCCTTGGTATAGAAAGATATGGGATCATACGGAGAATTGGGAAGAATTAAATTAAAAAAACAGAATATGAAGAGGAAAGTAAACCAGGCATTTAGAAGACTGGGGTGGGGGGGGGGGGAGGAAGGTGGAATTCAAATACTTCATGTATAACTATTATAACAAGATGACAGAGGGTATTTTTTAAAAGCCTTAAAGTGGAGACACTCAGGCCAAAACATCTGTGGAATTGAAAAAAAAAAAGAAAAAGAAAAGCCCTTATGATTGCCAACATCTCCATTCTGCTTCCCTCCCTGTTCAGCACCAGCAATGAGCAATACATTAAAAAGGTGTTTAGACTGTCAGTAAATGTGATTGATTTTTTTTCTATTCTGCTAAAAGCCTGCTACATGGTGGAACAAAAAGCAAATGCTTTCCTCATATCCAGGTCTGGGTGGAACTTTTACATTATTTTAACACCCATCAAGGGATAGCTTTGTCTCTCCATGGAGACAGGGAAAGCAATCCATGTCCACAAAAAGCTTTTTGGCCTTCCATTGTCCCCCTTTCCCTCCAGAACCCAATGGAATTTCACTCAAGACTAGAAAACCTCACAATGGAAAATTAATACAAATGGTCTATCTATTTACTGGACCAAAATGGGATGAAGAAACATGAAAGCCTGGATTATCTTAGAACTGAGCTCTGTAGGATGGGAACAAAGCTGGGTGGAACTAATCAGTTCAGAATAAATGGGGCTGTACTTAGTGTTCTATTTTTCCATCCATCAAACTGACAGTCAGAATCACCAAGATAGAAATGATCATTCATTACTGAACTAGGAAAAGAAAGGCAGACATTGGAGCCACATGCCAAAATTGAGGATCAGGTGTCTTTTAATTTAGTGTGGACTGCAGATGGTAAAGTGATTATTATTAACTAGTTATATAATTGCTTACTTAGGGTTAAAGGTCACACCTCCACCTGTAACTTTGCCAGGAATAGAATTGTTAGAAAATGCAATTTCTTATAGAAAAGACAAAAGAGCCAGATGTAATTATAAATAGTTTTATAATGTAAATTCTATACTCAGATTTTACATTATGCAACTCTGTATTATCCTGCAAATCCACTAAATAACTGATAAGTTTCTGAAGGACTTAAGTCCAATATAAAAGATCTGTAACTAAATCTAAGCAACATCTCTCAAGGGCTTTTATAAACATCATAGTCATTATTTCCAGTTCACACGGTACAATTCATGGTTATGGTAATATTTTACTGTTTTTCTGAGTCCCTGTAAAGTCAAACTGCATGGGATAAAAAGTAAGGAAGGAGTTGTATTGGCTTGCTGTAATTCAAGTTATTACTTTACTGTCAGAATGGAAATTGAATATAAGGAGGCTCTTACCTGGAGATTTTCTGGGGCAGGGAAAGTTTATGGTAATGGTACCTTTTCTATGAATATTCTGTGTTTTTTGAGACTGAAGAACATCTGGAAAAAATGTGACTTATGGGAGGAAAAACTCTGCAAGGGATATGCATGCCCTATGATCTAAGTGATTATTAGGATCTAGGTTTATTTCCAAGATGTATGACTAGAATTTGTTCTGTTAGAGGCTATTGTTGCTCTTCTCTATACTGTGTATTATATAGATAGAACTTGATCAAGACTCCTGCTACCTCAGGATTTTGGGGGGAGGTAGAAAAAAGAAAATTATTAACCATCAGGTCTGGAGCAGTTTAATAACTGAAGAAATAAAAAGTACCCAAAGGGTGAAGAAAAAAGTTTGTTCTATCTATTCTCCAATTAATAAGAAATAGATATTTTACTATCTATGTTGGCAAAAAAGGTAGAAGCCAAGATTATTACTGTTCATATTCTTGGAATAATTAAGCTTTTATTAATTTTAACCAGCCAACATAATAGTGTGTTCCCCATGCTGAACTTGGTAAGGCAGTAAAACACTTTCCTCACCAAGCCCAGGCCGAGGTAACTTTCTTCCTAACTTCTGTAATATCTACCATACTACAGCTGTCATTCGGCACATATCACCATCTCTGTCCGACTCACCTGTACAAAGAAAGCACAAGATACATCAGTGAGACTGCCACCTCCAAAGTTTCAGAAGGGAAAAGGAAAACACACGTTTCCTTTGTTCTTGAATGCCTGAAAATCTCAAGGGAAATGTTAAAAGCCTCACTCCCACTGGGACGCGGAGAGCAGAGCACAAGGCTACCGTGCTATGTCTAATTTTCCTCTTCCTGTCCAAATGCTCCTTCACCTCTGCCAATTCAATAGGTCTTTTATCCAGTCTGGAAATAGGCTGAGAATCCAGTTTATTCTGTTGGCATCTCCTGCTCAAATAGTCTCATTCTTGCTCCATATGGGACCTTTTTAAGTTAGAAGCTACAAATTTGGCATGTGCTGTTTATAACACTAAAGTAATAAATAACCAAGCTATAACTGCCAAATGGGGTACAACTGACCACTACACTAGGAAGATGAAAACAGCTCATTAATTAAACTTCACATTTTATCACACCACAGATAATTGTATATTGGCTGTCAACTTCAATGCCTTGAACACGGTAAAAGCCCAAGAAAGGCCTGTGATTTATAATTAATGAAACTATTTTAGACATATTTTATTTTAAAGTTCATACTAGAGAGTTGTGATATCAATCTTTCCCAACAAAATACTGCTAACATCAGCAGTACGTGGAAAGTTTCCACAGCAAGGGAAGCTGTCTTTTAAAGACTTGTATTTTATTTAAACAGTGTGTATATACCCCAGTTTGACTTTTATGATAACCAGAAATATCAGTAGCCCAAAGTAGATATTCTATTGAGCAACCTAGCTTAGTATATTCTGTTTCCAAGTGAATTTCCATGTATCCATCTCTGTATGCAGAAACAATCAAGCCTCCTAAGGTCTGAAGGGGAAATTCTCTCCCTCTATCAGTGCTGCATCAAGACAAGCAATCTTTTGGTACCTTTAGCATATCTGTTTCCAATGCTCTAACCCCACATTCTTACTCCCCATAATCTAACAGAGACAGTGCATAACTATTTGATCGGTTCTTCATATAGGCAGAAGAATACTCACTGGCCGCCAAAAGATACAAATCAGGTTGTCCTTTATAAATATAAAAATGATTGAAACCAACAGTGCTTTTATGGCTAGCCAAAGAAAAATACCTGTCAAAGAGAAATCTATTTCTATAGAACCTGGGTCAACTTTCTAAGTCTAAATGCATCTCAGTAATATAAAATTCTTTTCTACATCCATAGAAATTGATATTCATTACTCACCAAAAGCCAATAGATAACATGTGGTAAATGCATGAAAGAAACCAATGATTTCTTGCCAGCCACATGGTAGACACTCATAAATACTTTTTTATTAGTGGATTGTTATACTTTAAGCATTTCCTCCATGAAGTGATATATGCTAAGGATTATTTTTTTTTCTTTCAAGTTATATAAGACCCATGAACCAGAAAATTTTGGTACACCCTAAAGATGTTTGCAGAGAGGAAAAATTTTTTTCTGTTATTTACAAACATTTTCTGATTTAATCATAAGCAGCATGGTTTGAGGCTCAGAACCAGTATGAAGCATCCAAATTTATTATGCTTTATCATCTTGGGTGATTATTTTGTTCTCACAGGCCCTTCTTGTAGCCTACAGACAAGAAGAACTAACTAACTAACTAACTAACTAAATAAATGTGTACCAATCTTTGTTATTTTTATCTTTAATTAGACCCAAAAATATGCATAACAAATGAAGGATTTTTATGGGAAAAAAACCACCAATATTGTGAGTGACTTAGAATGATAAACAGAACACATTTCTTCATTTTCTAGACAGAAAACAATGTCTCTCACATATGCATAACTACTTGCCAGAGATGTATGAAGATGCTATTGTATTTAATAAAATAATAAAATAGTTGCTAAAGAGCTTTACTACAGTCATAATAACTGTTTTCCACTGTGGATTTTTTTTAAATAACAAAGAGTAAAAGTGTATGTGTGTATGCATGTGTCCAGCGGGGAATTCAAAAAATGGTCCTTGCACTCAAAAAGATTCAAATCATTGCTATGTGATTTGTGGCATAACTTCTTTGGGCACAACTTCTGTTGTGTACAATGATACCATGTATGGTGTCAACTATCTGCATCATGATTAACAACTAGCACATGAATAAGACAGTCAACAGAATATGAAAAAGCTTCAACCTGAGCAAATATCAAAACATACATTTACATTCATAAGAGTGCTGCTCTCTTTTTAGTATTGCATGAATTGTAAGATGCTAGAATAGAATAGTAAAGGAGACTGACACAATCTCTTCCACTCGACATTTTAAGAGATTTAATAAGAGAAGAAATGAGAGGCTAGGTTAGGCGGAGCACTGGACGGTCATGCCTGGTGATTTCAAATGTGCTAAAGGGTGTTTTAAAGTCACCAACAAAGGTCAATGAAAACACATCCATCGATCATTCCTTATTCTTAATGGACTATTAGTTTCATACTGAATTCAGAAACTTTATTAAACTGTATCCGAATTTCAAGTACGGATTTTAATGAGATTTCTGGGGGAAAAAAATGAAGTGTTATGTTCACTCGAGTAGTTCCAGAATGCAGAAAATATTGGCAAAGCAATTTTAAGGGCTTCTTGCCACTGAGTATTCAAAGGAAGAAGAGCCATCAGAGACGTTCTGAAGAGAGGGTTCAATTTTGATGAAGTAAAATTTATTTCAGGGACACCAAATTCTCATGGGGAAGAGTCCGTGGTAGTTAAAAAGCAGTAACAAAACAAAATGAAAAATGGATTCTCCTTATGCACTCCTTATACCTTGTGCACATAGAAAGATCTGCAAATGCTGGCATGTGGAAAAGGTATTAGACCCAGAAGAAAATGCCCCAGGTTTTCCTATTTGAATCCATATCTTTCACTCCATCAATCCTCTCTCATTTACAAAGGCCCCAGAAAAGCCCATCATTCAGCATGTACTATAGTTAATACTACCCTCCAAACTCAGTCTCTTACTCTTATTATAGTGAGGTCTGAGCCCAGCCCTCTGTGGTTAGAGACAGAAGCCATCATGTTAAAAAAAGAGATTAGTATCCACTGCTTAATTTTCATTCCTGTAGTAACTAGGAACTGTCTTTTGCTGTAAACTAGGCTTGTTATTATATACACATAAAAAGCATTCTTAGCCCCAACTTAATATTGTGATCAGTTTTAAGGGAACAGAACGTAAAATGCATATAGCTAAACAATATGTAAAATAAGGCTGAGAAAAAAATTAAGTACACAATCAACAATCTTCCGTTGGTGCCATTTATCCCTACGTGAAGATCAAAAAACACAAGTTTTATAGTTCTTTGCCATATGTCTTTTGTAGACAGACTCTTGCAGCTATAATCCTTGCCATTATTTTGACTTCATCACTTAACAGTGTCTGGCATGTTGAATGAGTGAATATTTTCATCCATCTGCTTGAACTGAATTCGAGCCCTGTCCTAAAGATAAACTTGAAAATTATATGAATGATATCCACTACTTATTACCATGTATTTTTAGTGAAAAGCCAGTCACCATCAAATCAACCTTTGCACCATATTGCTTCTTTCCTAGATTTCTCATCTAATATACATTATAACATGATAGTGTTTGCATCTTGAAACAGGAAGAATAATCTCTTTTTCAACTACCCAGTCTCCATCATAAGCAAAATTGGGGAAAAACAAAAATGAGTTGCCTTTGTAACCTTTATTTTGACATTTCTTTGATGTGAAATTGGGATTGAATATCCTCAGCCACCCAGGAAGTGAATATCAAGTTTGGTATTGAACTAAGGAGTGTTCCATGGTTTTCTTATGTCTATGACAGGGCCCTGCTGCAGTTAAACTTCTGCTAATGCACATTAACCAATGGTTTAACTGTCTGGTTGCTTGCATCATAACCAAGGTTTATTATTTTTGGCCTTAGTTAAAAAGAAGGAAAAAACCTTAGAATGTATAATCTGGGAAGGTTCATGTTATTTGAAGATTGGAGGCCAGGATACAAGAGGAACTTGATTATGAAAATAAAGTTTAAACAAATGAATTTATGCACATGTGAACCCAAAAAGTGGGAAAAAGTACAGAATAAACATGCACTCATTATAAAATGCCTGTGCATGTGACAGTGAGCAGCAGGGAGAGGGAGTGGTGGAAATGCTAAAAGTACATGTTGCTACTAAAGTAAATAGTGTTTATGACCCTATTCATAAGCCTTTAAAGACAGTTGTTAGCACTGGGCACCAAGTCAGGACCTGGCAGTAGAATAACTCTAACAGTCAATAAAAAACACAGTGAGAACAGGATATTAATTTATGCCTCCTGAGGATTACTGTATTCACAAATGATCATTTCAGCACAGCAATTTTTGGCCACCTTTCAGGAATGAAAGCACCATGAGACTAGTCTGAAACAGGAATAAAGGCAATATGCCACCTTGCAGGTAACAAACATGGAGCCCTCTCTTGGGAAAGCAAAAGGACCCTGAAAAAAACAGATTTTCTAAGAGTGTACAAAAGCAGTGTGAAAATGGAAGAGGAACTACAAGTTTTAGGGTGTCACATAAAATACATAAACCAAACAGGCTCAAAAGAACAAAATGGATGAGAAAATTTTACTCACTCATAAATCAGAAAAATCATAAACTCTTTCCTGTCTTCTTTAGAGTCCCTGGAGGTGAAAGGGAGGTCAAGAACCACAAATTTTTACATTTCCTTGCAGTGTATTTACTTCTGTGTGGATTCTACCAGGTATAATCCTAAGAACTCATAAAACCCAGGGCTAGTTACTGAAAAGGTAAAAATAGCAAACGTTTCTGATACCATTTGGGATTGCAAAACACAGAACTGCTACTACCTAATGCCTTTGAAAGTTAACAGCAGATCACCTGCAAGCATCACCTAAGCCCTAAAATGAGAGATTGCCCAGTCCACTGATGAGCACAAACTAAATTCCACCTTCTTCCCAACACTGGGCTGAGCACCATGAGAACTAGAGAAGCAACTACATGCACTTTGTGGTCTCTGTCCTCAAACAGTTCTACAGTAGCTGGAAATATACAATTAACACATGCAAAATAATTGGTTACAAAGCAAAATAGTGTATGATTAAGTCTCAGAAGAACTGGTGCAGAAGAAGGATATGAAATTCCACAGGAAGCTGATTAAGGCCTGGGACTAGGGAAAATTTTGTTGAAGTAAAGATAAAAATCATAGCTACAACTTATTAAGCATTTATTAGATGCCAGGCCCTATTCTGAGCACCACATTTGTATTATTTCATTTAATCCTCACAGCATTCACAAGGACAGTTATCCTATTCTGTACATGAAGAAACTGAGATACATAGAGGTTACATACTGAATTGTCACAAATCATTTAAGTTGAGTCTGTTTTGGAATATCCTCTATTCATCTATTTGTCTATGCTTGTGCCAGTGTCACACTAATGTAATTATTATAACTTTGTTCAAGTTTATATACCTAAAAAACATAAAAACCAGGATCCAGAAAAAGGCTCTAGAATCTCCTCTCTGAATCAGTTTATTATTTGGAATTTGAGGAAAGGACGAATATGAAAACATAAAGGAAAAAAGAGAAGGCCTTCCTTATAAGCAGATACTGTTTCTGTCAAGAAATCCTAGGATTGATCAGCCCTGCCTCCTTCTCTTCTATAACTATCACTTGTAACTTTTGACCAATTTCTTCCTACTTTGGCCATCTGAGGAATACAAAATTGTCAGTTTTAGCACTAATTTTAGTTTTCAGAATTTTTTTAGCTGCTAATAAGCACAAAATCAGGTTTAAAAAACAAAAAACAAAACAAAACAATACAAAAAACCTTTCCTGGGTCCTCTTTCCTTTTGTCTTATTTAGACCCTGAAGGGAAAGACCAAGAATGTTAAGATCCCTTTGAATCCACAAAAGGAAGACTACTCCTCTTACACAAAAGTTCCTTAAAATCTTTCTAAGGGCTTTGAACTTTCGGGATTGAGGTGTGATTGGTGGATCAGGTAGGAATGTGGCTATAGCACTGGGCCTAGTGGAATACATTTTCAGTTTCTTAGGTCACCCTTTGCATTTGCAATCCCTGTTCCTTGCAGCTATGCTCTGAATTAGCATTGAGGTCAGCAGAAGAGCAAAGATTTGAGATGAAGATCAGAGGAAGCAGAACTGGAGGGGGGAAAAGAGGAAGAAAGATCCATGCCCTTTTCTCTTGTAGTTATCAAGTCCTGACACTTGCAGTCCTAACCTAGACAACTGCAGTTATGGTAGTAAACATAACGAATATCTCAATAAGGAAGAAGAGCCTGGCAAATAACATATTCATGACAGTGGATAGCAAAGAGAAGGGAAAAAAGGAAAGATGACCATGGGGAGCAATGGACAGAATAAAACCACAAAAAATAATACATATATTTAACAAAAATTGCAAATATGAGAAAGTTAATGACCACAAAGGCAGCCAACAAACTAAAGTGGACAATTCACACCCAAAGAGGTAGAGTTACTTGAAAATAAATATACATTTTTTCAAAAGAATAAATAAAATGTTTCTGGTTAAACATAGTGAATTAAACACATAATTTTAGCTTTCCTCCATCTCTTTAAAAAAAATTCCTCTAAAAAATTCTTCTAAAAAATAAAAATTTCATTTTTTAAAAAGATATAAACCCACAAGAATAAGAAAAAAAGAAGAGGAGAGCACAGCAAACGATCCACATTAAGATTTTTGGAAGCTGGAAAACAGATAAAGCATGAACACTGAAAACATACTGAATGAGGCAGGAAGCTAACCACCCACAAGTGGTAGGCTGGGAGTGGGGGTAATAATGAAGCAGAGTCACACCATGGAGCCCCAGAGAGAATCAGGAACTGGATGCACCATGTGTATCTAAACATGGGAAAGTAGTGGTAAAGGAATCAATAACATATATATATATATATGATATATATTACGTAATATATATGATATATATTACGTAATATATATGATATATATTACATAATATATATCATAATATATATCATAATATATATCATATTACATAATATATATCATATATATATTATATAATATATATTTATATCTTTATATATAATATATATATTTACAGAAAGAGAAAGAAAGAAAGAAAGAAAGAGAAAGAAAGAAAGAAAGAAAGAAAGAAAGAAAGAAAGAAAGAAAGAGAAAGAAAGAAAGAAAGAAAGAAAGAAAGAAAGAAAGAAAGAAAGAAAGAAAGAAAGAAAGAAAGAAAAAGATAGGTTGATATGGAGCTGGAAAGCTAGGAGACAGTCTCTACTTCCACACAGAAGTCTGAAGACTGATTTTATAAGCAGATTGAAACTGAAAAACTTTAGTATAGACTCAGAGACATCCAGCATACATAAAGGCAGCAGTTCCATACTGAAAATAGGTTAAGTAAAAAACTACTATTCCCAGGTTCTTGCTTAAACCATTAAAAACTAGGTTATACTTCTAGGGCAGGAAATTAGACAATTCCTCTTTGGAATAACAAACCACTCCAAAGGAAATGCCTAAGTTCCTCTTAATATTAATAATCAAAGAAAAAGTATTTGCAAAACATGACCAGCCTCTTTCTTGCCTGGTAATTCTATAATGAAGCACATTTTGATAAGCCCACTCCATATCTATGGAAACTTTTAGTGTCTTTCAGTAAAATATCAATGAACAGCCAAATATCATGTGACACTGAATAAAATTTATCAAATGAAACACCAACAAAAACAAATGGGAAAAAAAAAGAAATACAGTAAAACCTTAGTTTGCATGCATAATTCATTCCAGAAACATGCTTGTATTCCAAAGCACTTGTATATCAAAGCGAATTTCCCCATAAGAAATAATGGAAACTGAGATGATTCATTGCACAACCCAGAAATATTCATATAAAAATGATTATAATAGTGTAATATAATACAAAATAATAAAGAAAATACATAATATAAAGAAAACTAAACAAATGAACCTGCACTTACCTTTGAAAACCTTTGTGGCTGGAGTGAGGAAGACAAGAGAGGAGGGTTTTTATGTAGGATGACTTTCACTATCACTAACAGGATCACTGCTATGTATTGGCTCAATGGAATCTTTTTCTGCATGGGGGCCACTGTATATGTTCACAGGGATGCTGACTACCTTACAGTATTAATAAACTCTTGTCATATACTGTATTTAATGTAACTGACAATAAGGCAGCAAAGGAAAGGGTTTATATCTACAGGCAGCCTGACCTAGAATGAAGCAAAGCATTCCTAAGTTCACTCTTATATGGAAAAGCAAAGGACTGTTCATAGGTGCTTTGAAGTGACAAAAAATACACTAGTGCCAGTTGTGGACACCTTCCAACAGTCTGAAAAATCACTGATTTCTGCCAAACACCACAGTCTGAGACTCAGCATCCAAGCATGGGAAACAATCACGCCCAATCTTGCAGAAGAGAGAGAGAGAGAAGAACCATTGGCTCAGTTGTGATCATGTGATGTTCAGCATCAAGCACTACTCATATTTCAAGACATCACTCATTTATCAAGGTAAAATTTATTAGAAATGTTCGCTCGTCTTGCAGAACACTCTCAGAACAAGTTACTCACAATCAAAGGTTTTACTGTATATAAAAAACAGACAATATAGAGGGCAGGAGACTTAAAAACATATTCTATGGTTAACTTCCTCAGATATATAAGAAAAAATATTGCATATATGAAATAAGAATAAAATGTTGTAACAAGAAACTTTCAGAGAATTTTTTAAAAGGCCTCTTTCAAACATCATAGAAACAGGATTTTAGAAGGGTTAGAAGATAAAGTTAGGAACTCTCCCCCCAAAAAGAAGAAAAATACAAATTTTATCTAAGGGATCAGACCAGATGGTCCAGAAAAAAAGAGAACAGAGAGAGTGGAGATAAGGTGGTTGTCAAAGAAATAATATAAGAAACTTTCTCAAAAGGACATTAGTTTTCACATGGAATGAACCCACTTTGTATACAACACAATGACTAAAAATAGGTTCATAGAAAATATATCAAACTTGGTCTCTGAGTACTATGGATTAAGAAAAGTACTAAAAGCTTGGGAAGAGAAAAACAGATATCATATTTAAAAAATCAGAAATAATAATGGTTTCCAACTTCCTACTTCAAGACTAAAAACTTGAAAAACTTAAGTTAGTACTCCAAACTAAGAGGGAAATTATTTCAAATCTAGAATTCTACATCTGAATGTAAGCCTAGAATTTATTTCCAGACATATATTTTTTTCAAAAATTTTACTTTGCACCTGCCCTCTGAGGCTACTGGGTTATGTAATTCAGCAAAACAAAAAACGAAACAAACAAACAAAAAAGGAATACATGGGATCCAGGAAGTAAGAAAATCAACACAGAAGTCCTGGGAAGACAGTTTGTGTAACAATGCTAGAGGGTAATTAAATCCAGATTGGAACAGGTGGATCTAGGAGGAATATCTCCAAGAAATACAGATTCTTGATCTGTTACTAAGTATCTGAATTACTAAGAGTTCAGGAATAAACTTGGATAATGATGAATTCAGTGAGGAATTCAAGACAAGAAGGTAAAAAAATAACACTCCCCTCCCCCCCCCCCAAAAAAAGCATGTATGGAGAAAACAAAAAAATTTTAAATGAAGGAAACATACACACTACATGATTCAGGAATGAATAATCTTTATATACTCTTAGTAAACATTAAATTTTGTGTTATTGAAAGGAATAGGAAAGCGGAACCCTCACCTTTTTCATGTTCCATAGAAGAGAGACTACAAAGAATATGTAAAATTAAGAGAGAGCAATATAAACATGTTATTTAGAAACACAGAAGTAAATAATAGAAACATCTAGAATATTGGAAAATAGTTGCCACTAGGAAAAAGGAACCAGAAGTGGAGAGGGGTGTAATAGATGGCTACTGATCTTTATAAGCCTCATAGAATTATTTCACTTTTAAAATTATTCATTTGATCCATTATTTCATATGTGTTTGATAAAAATTAATTTAAAATATAAAAACAAAGGCAAGATTAGCATTCATGAAACAGGACAGAGAATTAGGCACAAATAGATTATACAAAATGTAATCATGAAATAAAAAGTCAATATATGGGTGAATTAGTAGACTAAGTATAACTGCAAAGAGATTTAGGGTATTGAAAAATAAAATAAAGAAATTTCCCAGGATGCAGCACCGAGATTTGAAGAAGGAAAAAGGTGAAAGTGAATATATATGAAGGGTAGAAGGAAAAGTTCCAACACACATCCAAAAGGAGTTCCAGAAATATAAAAAATAGAGAATGGAAGAGAAGCAGCACATCAACAGCACCAAGAGAGTTTATAACGACAAACTGCAGATCTACTGTATCAGAAAATCCATTGTTGGAACCAAAGCATCTATATCATTCTACAGTTTTACAGATAATTCTAGTGAGCAATAAAGATTAAGAAATACTGCTTGAAATCATGTTGAACAATCCACCTAATTAATTCCCCCTGGACCTTAATTAGTGAAAGAACACTGGACTAGGAGTTAAGAATATCAGATTGGAATCCCACCCTGGACCACAAATGAGCCATATGACCTTGAACAAGTCCCTGTTAATCTTCTGGGAACTTTAGTTTCCTCACAGTAAAGTGTAGGAACCAACACACCTCCAATCTCACAAGCTTGGGGTGATTAAATACTCACATGTAATGACACAGGCAATGGGTTAAATGCTTAATGCACAGTCTTCTTGAAACTTCACAACAGTTTTATGACATAGAACTATATTATCAGCCTCATTGTATAAATGAAGTAGAGAGGCCTAATGCTTTCAAGAACTTGCATGTGAAAGTTACTAGTATTAAGCTACCTGAATTTATTTCTCCAGTAATTCACTCTTGTATATTAGTGCCTATACAAAGTAAGGAATTTAATTATCTTAATAATTTCCTCCATTCTAGAAAATTACAGTAACCCTGTTACAAAAATTAGTTCAGTAAGCTCACATTTTCTAAGGAAAATTATTATTAGCCTGAAGAAATCAATCTGCAAAAAATGTGAATCTCTCCTAAAAAAAAAAAAATCTTGGAAACATGCCCTCGTCCTCACTTTCATACCAGTTAGTTAAAGGGGTGCTGCTCAACGAGTGGAGAGGCCAAGTGCAAAAATGCCCTTTGAGGACTGTTCTAAAGAGGGGAAAAAACCTGAACCTTTATGGAAATGTTTGCTCAGTTTGGTAATAAAATGTCTGTAACACTAGAGTGTTTGCCAACATAACTCTCCTCACACAATGACTGTGTGAGCAGTTTTTTAACTGAGTTACAATCAAACTGGCACCAGGGAAGAGCAATAACCATAAACTGAATTCTCAACAATATGTTTTCAGGCAAAGAGCTACATGACTATTTCCAGATTTGATTGCTATGATTCATAAATTCCAAAGGCCTCATGCTTCTCCATATCACAATGTAGTTAGGCTTCACTAGTCCCTGTGAAGAGAGATAGAGAATTAATTGCTTACAAACCTTAGCAATAAAGCCATCAGTTTGGACCCAGTAAGAAATAAAGACAAGCTGGCACCTAAGAGAACAGGTAAGAAAGCAGAACAGGTTGGATGCAAGCCTGCCATCTATGTGCAGAAATACGCCTGTATGAAGTCATTTTTGTGGCAGAGCATTGCAAAACAGAACATGCATACAGTATGATTATTCACATTTTTACCTAATGCAGGACTTATAAAGCTAACTGCTTCCAATGGACTCCACACTATAACAATTCTTTTCATCAACGCCAAGGGTAAAACGAGCCAATAAAAAGCACAAATTTCAATGCTGGCAAACATCATTGTTTCTCAAGTTTGTCTCCTTCAGAAGTTTAGGTGAGCTTTCTCTGAATTTTCTGTAGCTTAATGGAAAGGTCAAGTTAGTGGAATTATCTGAGACTCATTCTAGATAACTGTCAAAGAAAAACTAAACAGTTTTCAAATGTGAGGAGAAACTTAAGAGGGGGCACGTACACATGAGTACGTCTATGGCCCGCAGATCTGAAGTGTGCATGGAACAAAAGGTGCAGTTGTTCAGACAAGTTGGACAGTTAGATGCTATTTAATGGGTTTTACCAGTAATGACAGCTGCAGAGGTCATTGAAAAACCTTACTCTAGAACATTTTGAGTGGGAGGAAAATAAATGAATGGAGGATTATTAAAATCAATGATATTCTTGACTTGACCCTGAAACCTGAACTAACTCAAGAGAAACAGTGAAAAGAAGCTGGAACTAAGAATCTAAAAGCACCATCTTAGCCTTAGTAAAACAAAAGCCAAAGAAAGGATTAATAACAATGTAGCCTCCATGTTCTGGGTGAATACTCTGTGTCAAGTGCATTGAGAAGTTCTTTCTGGGCATTTTTAGCTTATTTAACTTAATCCTATCCACAACGTTATTAATTCCATTTTACAGAGGCACCTATTTAGGCTCAGAGAGATGAACTAAATTGCCAAGGTCACAAGGCTTGTAAGGGAGGAGCTAGGATATGAACATAGATCAGTGTGACTCCAGCATATGTCATTTAATGATCCCTGAGAGTGGGGCGCCTGGGTGGCTCAGTCAGTTAAGCGGCCGACTTCGGCTCAGGTCATGATCTTGCAGTCCCTGAGCTCGAGCCCCGCGTCGGGCTCTGTGCTGACCGCTCAGAGCCTGGAGCCTGTTTCAGATTCTGTGTCGCCCTCTCTCTCTGGTCCTCCCCCGTCATGCTCTGTCTCTCTCTGTCTCAAAAATAAATAAACGTTAAAAAAAATTTTTTTTTAAAAAAATGATCCCTGAGAGTTTCAAAAATTCATTATTTCATTTACCAACTTTTTTCAAAGATCAATTCTCATTCTAAAAAGTTCCAAATAAGATTCAGATAGCCATCCAATTGCATGAAACAAATACGGACAACAATACAAGAATAAATTCAATCAGAGACAACATGGGATCATATTCTGTAACAAAACATGCTCAGTTAGCCTCTCTCACCAAGAAAGGAACGGCACCCTCCAGTCTGTGCTATTGTTGAACAGTTCAAATTCCTACTAAATTCTCAAGATTGAGTTGAAACCCTCCCTTCAGTTTCCATTCATAGATACCACTGGACTCTTCTGTCATACATGGAAATAAGCTGAATCCCTTCTCCACATTCTTAGAGACAGCTATCATGTTACTTCTCTATCTTCTCTTTAGGTAAAACAGCCTCAATTTCTTCAATCATCCCGCATAATATCAGACGCTTAATGACCCTTGACTCTCCTGTTTTCAACTAAACTCATTTTTCTTTCTTTTTTTAAATTTTTTTTTAACGTTTATTTATTTTTGAGACAGAGAGACAGCATGACTGGGGGAGGGGCAGAGAGAGAGGGAGACACAGAATAGGAAGCAGGCTCCAGGCTCTGAGCCATCAGCCCAGAGCCCGACGCGGGGCTCGAACTCACAGACCGCGAGATCGTGACCTGAGCTGAGCTCAGTCGGACGCTTAACCGACTGAGCCACCCAGGCA
Organism: Felis catus; assembly: GCF_018350175.1. Lineage (NCBI taxonomy): Eukaryota > Metazoa > Chordata > Mammalia > Carnivora > Felidae > Felis > Felis catus. The sequence continues at coordinate 212,370,211 of NC_058368.1, read as the reverse complement.
CCCCTAAACTCATTTTTCTTTATGAGTATCATTCCAAGTATGGTACCAAATCTGAACAGATACCTCTGGAATGGTTTAACAGGAAGTATAGTGGAACAACTATGGACCAATTTTGCTATGGATGTTATTACTCTAACCTGAAATCACTGTAGCTTTTTGGCTGTCATATAACACTACTGGCTCATTCATATTGAGCCTTCAGTTCTTCTTGCACACACCCTCATTCTAGGCAAGCAAATTTGAGGTTCTAAATATAAAATCCTGTAGTTATCTTAATGGATTTTTTTTTCCTTATAAAACTTCATTAAATCCTAAACTGTCAGGATTGATTTGAGTTATTCTAAGCCAAAGAGTGATACAGATGCTAGACCCTACAGAGTTGTTTTTCCCCCACTACCATTTTGACCAGCAGTATTCTAAATGATAGGTACTTTGTCAACCTAGGTCCCAGAGTGAGGACAACAATGTTGTCAAAGCCCTCTGGTGACCCATGGTGGACACGCAGTGGGAGAAAGAAATATTCCTTTGTTATTTAAACCATTCAGATTTTGGAGTGGCTTGTTACTACAATCTGGTCCAGCCTGGTGAATAAAAGAGTTTTGCAACATAGCATCTGACTACCTAGGTACCAGATGGTAGTTCCAGCAGCCTATCTCTGATTATCATTCAAAAAGCTAAAAGACAAAGATTTCCTTGCTTACTCAATGTTACCAGGAAAGAGCTCTTCAGAATTCTTCCCCATCTGTGAAATTCACCATTACCACCACTGTATACACACACACACACACACACACACACACACACACACACACACACACACACCTTTCTCAGGTTCTTTTTTTTCCATTCAAAAACAAAATTCTGCCAAGGAGACCAGTTACAAAGTCCAAAGACTCCTTCACTCTAGGACTGGTACACTGATTCCCAAGATGGAGGCATGCAATTCTTGTCCAAAGGACCACAGATACAGCATCATGCAGATATCCAGATATTCAGCTTAGTTGTATGTGCCATGTCCTTTTGTTTTCAAAATGCCATCAGCACACTACAAAGAATCCTGTGTTGTTTTCTTTGGTGGGTGGTTAGGGTAAGATTATGTCATTGGAAAAGGGAGGAAAAAGTTAAAATAAAAATTATAGATGGAATTTCCAATATGTGACAAGAGGAATATGACCTTCAATAAAATAGCCAGTCTGGGAAGATACTGGAATAGTAATTTATTATTTATCTCAGGAACCACAGATGTACTACTTCAGCTCATATTAATTGATTCTGTACTCATACAGATTCGATTGCACAGATTGTACCCTGCACAACCAGTGATTGTATGACATAGTATGTAACTTAATAACTACTCACTGTTTTCTCAGAATATCTTTTATTTTCCTAATTAGATTGTAAATAAATAGCAAAAATATCCTAAATTTCATTTAACCCAACTACATTTCCCAGCCATACTGAGTCCATATAGACTGTTCTTATGCCAATACCATACTGTTTTTAATGACTATAGCTTTATAGTATTTCTCAAAATCAGGAAATGTGATGCCTTCTGCTTTGTTCTCCTTTCTCAAGATTTCTTTTGGTATGTGGAGTCTTTTGTAGTTCCATATAAATTTTAGGAATGTTTTTTCTATGTCTGTAAAAAAAATGCCATGAGAATCATGATAGGGATTGCATTAAATCCACAGATGGCTTTTGGCAGTAATCACATTTTAACAATATTAATTCTTCCAATCCATGGAATATGTGATAGTTTTCCATTTATTTTGTCCTCTTTCTTTTCCTTCATCAATGTCTTATAGCTTTCAAAGCAAAGTTTTTCATCTCCTTTGCAAAATTTATTCCCAAGTATTTTATGTTTTTGATGTTACTATAAATGGGATTGATTTCTTTTTCATAAAATTCATTGTTAGTGTATAGAAACATGACTGACTTTCACATGTTAATTCTGTATCCCACAACTTTACTGACTTCAGTGATTAGATCTAACAGTTTTTGGTTGAGTCTTTAGGATTTTCTGTATATAAAATCATGTCATCTGCAAATAGAGACAATTTTACTTCTTCCCAAATCTTTTTTGTTTTGTTTTTAGTAAGCTCTATGCCCAATGTGGGGCTTGAACTCACAACCCAAAGGTCAAGAGTCACATGCTCTACCAAATGAGCCAGCCAGGCACCCCTTCCTTTCTAATTCTGATATTTTATTTCTCTTTCTTGCCTAATTGCTCTAGCTAGGATCTCCAAGTTAACTATCTTGAATAGGAGAAGGGAGAATGGGTACCTTTGTCTTCTTCTTGATCTTAGAGGAAAAGCATTCAACCTTTCAACACTGATTATAACGTTAGCTGTGTTCGTCATATATGGCCTTTTATCATGTTGAGATATGTTCCTTTCATGTGTAATTTGTTAAGAGTTCTTATCATGAATGGATGTTGAATATAGTGAAATGCTTTTTCTGCATCTATTGAGAGGATCATATGTTTCTTTTCTTTCATTCTATTAATGTGATATAAATTCTATTAATTTCCATATGTTGAACCATCGTTGTATTCCAGGGATGAATCCCACTTGATCATGATGCTTTTTAATGTGTTTGATCACGATCCTTTTCATGTGCTGCTAAATTTGGTTTGCTAGTATTTTACTGAGAATTTTTGCAACTATATTTATCAGCAATATTGGCCTATAGTGTTCTTTTCTAATAGTGTCCTTTTCTGGTTTTCATTTCAGGATAATGCTGGCCTCACAAAATGAGTTTGGGAGTGTTCTTTAAATGTTTGGTGAAATTTAGCGGTGAAGCCATCTGGTCCTGAGCTTTTCTTCATTGAGAGATTTTTTATTATTGACTCAATCTTCTTACTAATAATTGGTCTCTTCAGATTTTCTATTTCTTTTTGATTCAGTTTTGGTGAGTTGTATGTTTCTAGAATTTTTCCATTTCTTCTAGGTTCTCCAGTTTGTTGGCATATAGTTGTTTATAGTAGCCTCTTATGATCCTTTGAATTTTTGCGTGATATCAGTTGTAATGTCTCTTTTTTCATTTATAATTTTATAGATTTGAGTCCTTTCTCTTTCTTCCTTGGTTAGTCTAGCCAAGCTTTTGTCAGTTTTTTTTTTTTTTTTTTTTTTAATCTTTTCAAAGAATCAACTCGTAGTTTGGTTAATCTTTTCTAATGTTTTTCTGTTCTCTGTTTCATTTATATTTGCTCTAATCTTTATTATTTTCTTTCTTCTAACTTTGGGCTCAGTTCTTCTTTTTCTAGTTCCTTTAGGTGTAGAGTTAGATTGTTTATGTGTGATCTTCCTTGCTTCTTAACATAAGCATTTATTGCTATGATCTTCCCTCTTAGACCTGCTTTTGCTGCATCCCACAAGTTCTGGTATGTTATGTTTTTATTTTCATTTGTCTCAAAAAAACTTTTGGTATTCCCCCTTTAATTTGTTCTTTGATCCACTGATTGTTCAGAAAAGTTTTATATAATTTCCATGTGTTCATGAATTTTCCAGGTTTCCTCTTATTTTTTCCTGGCTTCATGCTGTTATAGTCAGAAAAGATACTTGGTATGATTCCAATCTTCTTGAATTTGTTAAGACTTTTTTGAGCTTAAAACATGGTCCATCCTAGAAAACGTTCCCTGTGCAGTTGAGAATAATGTGTATCCTGCTGTGGTTGAATAGAATGTTCTGTGTCTGTTAGGTCCATTTTGTCTACACCGTCGTTCAAATACTGTTTCCTTACTGATCCTCTCTCTGGATGATCTATCCGTTGTTGACAATAGAGTATTAAAGCCCCCAACTATTATTATATTACCATTTATTTCTCCTTTTATCTCTGTTAGTTTTTATTTTATATATTTATGTGATCCAATGCTGGGTGCATAAATATCTACAACTGTTATATCTTCTTAATTTCTGACTCCTTTATCATTATATAATGACCTTCTTTGTCTCTTTTTACCAATTTTAGTTTAAAGTCTGGTTTGTCTGATAGAAGTATAACTACCCTTCCTTTTTTTTTTTTTTTTTGGTTACCTTTTGCTTGAAATGTTTTTTTCTATCTCTTCACTCAGTCTCTGTGTGTCTTTAAGGCTTAAGTGAGTCTCTAGTAAGCAGTATATTGCTGGATCTTGTTTTTATTTTTTAATCCATTGCACCATTCAATGTATTTTAACTGGAGAATTTTACCCATTTTTGTTTAAAAAATTATTGCTAGGTAAGAACTTCCTATTATCATTTTGTACGTTGTTTCCTAGTTGTTTTGTAGATCCACTATTCCTTGTTTATCTTGCTATCTTTTTTGGTGTGTTGATGTCTTTTGATATCAATATGCTTTGACTTCTTTATCATGTTCTTTTGTGTAATTACTACAGGATTTTCCTTTGTGGTAACCATAAAGCTTATGTAAAATATCTTAAACTTGTAACACCTTATTTTAAACTGATAACAGTGTCAATAGAATTTATAAACTTTATACTTTTACTTCTCACATTTTAGGTTATTATGTTACAATATCCATATTTTTATATTGTCTAACAACAGGTTATTATAGTTATGGTTATTTTTACTGTATTCATTTTTTAATTTTTAAACTAGAGTTTTAAATGAATTATTCACTACTACTACAATATTGCAGTCTCTAACTATGACTATATATTTACCATTACCTATGAGATTTACACTGTACTTCTGTTTTTATGATGTTAGTGTTCTTTTATTTTCACCAAAAAACTCACTTTAGCATTTCTTATAAGGCAGGTCTGATAGTAATGAACTCCCTCAATTTTTGTTTGTTCAGGACTTTGTACCTTGTTCACTTCTGAAGAATAGTTTCATTGAATATAGAATTCTTGGCTGACAATTATTCTTTCTTTCAATATTTTGAAAATGTCATCCCATTCTTTCCTGGCCTAAAAAGTTTCTGTTGAGAAATCTGTCTATAGTCTTATGAGAGGATTCCATGTATGTAATGTCTCTTTTCTCTTACTGCTCTTGAAATTCTTTGTCTTTGACTTTTGACAATTTAATTATAATGTGTCTTGGTGTAGCCCTATTCAAGTTCAACCTATTTGGAGTCCTTTGGGCCTCATGGATCTAGATATCTATTTCTCTCCCTAGGTTCAGGAGGTTTTCAGCCATTATTGCTTTAAATATACTTTATGTCACATTCTCTTTCTCTTATCTTTCTGGAATTCCCATAATGCAAGTATCATTTTTTCATTGTCTTATTGCTGTCAGCTTTCTTCACTCTTGCTCATTCTTTTTTATTTTTGCTCCTCTGGATACTTTCCAATGTCCTATCCTTCAAATCACTCATTCTTCTGCATGGTCAAGTCCACTTCTGAAACTCTCTATTGAATTCTTCAGGTGGGTAACTGTATTTTTCAACTCTAGGATTTCATTTTTGTTTTTGATGGCTGCTATTTCCTTGTCAAACTTGTCATTTCATTCATGCATTGTTTTGCTAATCTAATTTTGTTGTCCACTTGTAGTTCACCAAACTTCCTAAGAAGTTCATTCTGAATTCTTTGTCTGACAGTTCACAGATCTCCATTTCTTTACAGTTATTGCAGCTTTACTAGATTTCTTTGGTGTGTCATATATACGTGACTTTTCATGATCCTTGGTTCCTTCCATTGGCATCTGCACATTTGAGTAATCAGACTCTACCGGATGTTACTGGTTTGCTTTGGCAGAGACAGTTCTTCACCAATCACTTTAGTTTGGGTTTCTGGTCATATTTATTTTTAATGTACTTAGATAGGTGAAACCTGCTTTTATGGTCCACTTTTGGGTGAAACAACTGTTCAAGCTCTGAGGATAGGGACGAGGGATACGCCATGGGCTGAGAACAGTTGAATAAAACTGCTGGCTTGGACCCCAACCAAAGTGCAGCTGTAGGATGGGTTCCACACTTGCCTAGATTCTCTTGTCAGGATTACCAGATGATAGAGACTGGCTACAATATTCAGTAGTGGATGGGGCCATGAATTAACTTCCCTGCCCTGGGAGAGCTGCAGGATGGGACCCAGAGCCTGTATAGCTTGTTGTTTTCGAATCTGAACCAAGCCAAAGTGTGAGTTAAATTTCCTACTCTAGTGAGGCCACTGGTTTTGCTCTACAGATGGGAAAGCCATGGACTATGCTGCCTATTCAAGTGCCACTGCATGTAGGGTTGTTGAATAGGCTTTGCAGCTTTCCTGCTGTGGTTAGGTTCCCTGGTCAGATAGATAGGCTGCATTCAGTGATGAGTAGAGCTACAAATTAGATTCCCTGCCTGGGTACAGTGGGAGAAGCAGCTCTACGGCTGGTAAAATCCTTAGTTGTCTTATCTCAAACTGATCCAGACACCAAGTTCCCTGACTGAATAGGACCAGTGGCTTTGTTCTGCAAACTACTGACTTTGTCTGACCACCTCTTGGCTCAAGTGTTGCTGGGCCACACAGCTTCCAGGAGTTGTCTACAGTCCTTCTAATGAGATGGGGCCAGAAGATGTTTCTCGTCACAGCAGGTGGGTCTATGTGTCAGCAACTTTGCCTGGGTGGGAGGTGGAAGAGCTACTCCAGGCTACTCTCAAATTTTCAAAACAGGTTCTCCAGTTGCTAGTAGCTGGAGCCTTTGCTATGAATTAATCCCCCTGACTATGTATAGTACAAGAACACTACATGCCTGATAGTGGCTTTGTTCTAGGGATGACCAACTCTGCCTGCCCACCTGTCAGCTGGAGTGCCAATGAGCCACACTGCTTCCAGGAATTGTTGCCAGTCCTTCTGATCAGATACGGCAGAAGACACTCCACAGAAGTTGGGGCTGTGATTCAGCTCCTTCCCTGGGCACAGGCAAACCAAGCTCTAGGGCAGGCAAAACTCACTTGAGGATCAGAATCAGGCAGATTTGAACCCTGCTGACTTCCTTGGTCATGAAGCACCCCTGACTTGATTCTGCAGATGAACAAAACCACAGTTTGGGATTACTACTTGGGCACTGCAGGGATGAACTTGGTCTGCTAAGATTCATGTGCTGGTTGTTATAACCTCCCCCACTCTCCATCACAGTCAGATTCCCAGTGGTTGAGTCCTGAAGATTCCCATGCACTCCCCATGGTGAGAGATCAGAGTAGGGGCTCATATAAAGAAACTCACAATGCTGACAGGTGGAGTGGTTGTCCCCTTTGGGTTCTCTTTTCCCACTGGAGGAACAAGATGCTCAGCAGAGACCACTCTGTATGGTACTGCGCTGGCCTAGAAGAGAAGCAATGTAGTCAACATGTAGCTATTTCTCTTACTCCCTAATGCAATCTGCTACAATCTGTCATGGTCTCTGTAGTGCAGGAGGTGCTTCAGCCTTACTCTCATGTTCTAGGATTCTCTTAGCGGTGTCTTGTTCTTCAACAGTGGCTAGTTGTTCTTGTGAGGGGTGCAAAGTCAAGAACAACCTATGTCACCATCTTGGTAACATCACTCTGACCAAAATCCAAACTTTTTTTAAAATCTTTATTTATTATTTTTTAATTCCAGTATAATTAATATACAGTGCTATATTAGTTTCAAGTATACAGTACAGTGATTCAATAATTCTATGCATTGCTCACTGCTCATCACAGTAAGTGTTCTCTTAATCCCCTACAACAACTTCACCCATTCGCCCATCCCCCCTGGCAAACACCAGTTTGTTTTCTATATTTAAGAGTCTGTGTTGTTTGTCTCTTTTTTTTCTTTGTTCATTTCTTTTGTTTCTTAAATTCTATATTTGATCTATACCATATATAGATCCATCCATGTTGCTGCAAATGGCAAGACTCATTCTGTTCTATGGATGAGTAATATTCCATCACATATATATTTCACCATACAGTCTTTATCCATTCATCTATGCATAGACACTTGGGTTGCTTCCATAGCTATCTGGCTATTGTGAATAATGCTGCAATAAACACAGGGGTGCATATATCTTTTCAAATTAATGTTTTTATTTTCTTTGGGTAAATAACAGTGGAATTTACTGGAGCATGTGGTAATTCTATTTTTATTTTTTTGAGGAACCTCCTTACTGTTTTCACAGTGGATACACCAGTTTGCATTCCCACCAACAGTGCATGAGGGTTCCTTTTTCTCCATGTCTTTGCCAAACACTTGTTCTTTCTTGTTGATTCTAGCCATTATGAGAGATACAAGGTGATATCTCACTGTGGTTTTGATTTGCATTTCCCTGGTGATTGGTGATGTTGAGTATCTCTCCATGTGTCTGTTGGCCATCTGTATGCCTTCTTTGGAAAAATGTCCTGCTCATAGCTTCTGTCCGTTTTTTAATTGTATTTTTTTTTTTTTTGGTGTTGTTTGTATAAGTTCTTTACATATTTTGGATATTAACCCCTTAACATATGTATCATTTGCAAATATCTTTTCTCATTCAGTGGGCTGTCTTCTTGTTTTGTTGATGGTTTCCTTAACTGTGAAAAAGCTTTTTATTTTGATGTAATCCCAATAGCAAAACCCACACTTTTAAAATAAGCAATTAGAATTGGGGCACCTGAGTGGCTCAGTCGGTTAAGTGTCCGACTTCAGCTCAGGTCACAATCTCACAGTCTGTGAGTTTGAGCCCCACGTCGGGCTCTGTGCTGACAGCTCAGAGCCTGGAGCCATCTTCAGATTCTGTGTCTCCCTCTCTCTCTCTGCCCCTCCCCTGCTCATGCTCTGTCTCTGTCTGAAAAATAAATAAAATCATTAAAAAAATTTTTTTAAAAAGCAATTAGAGTATTACAATTTATTTGAAAAAAAAGAGACCAAGAGTGTATCTTTGAATATTCAGCCCCTCTAAAAAATTTTAAATAACTTTATATATTAAGAAAGAACAGATTACCAGGGTAATCAGATTACTAGAATAATCATATTACTTAAGAAAGAACAGATTACTAGAGTAACAAATGATAATAAGAAGTAAAAACTTGGCAAAATTACTAGCTAGAAATCAAACTGCCCATATTATTTCTTAGTTTACACCAGTGATTCTTAATGTTTTATGGGATTCAGATTTACTAAGGAATCTGATACACACTATGAACCAACCTCTACCCTCAGGAAAATACACACACTCATACAAACTTTTACAAGGATTTTACATAGAATAGTAACACTGAGTTGTGAGCAATATTAAAACAAATAAACCAATTAGATCTAGAAGTCTATCACTAATTAGATGAAGTCTGCAACTTAAAATATGATGCATTATGGGAACAATTTAATAAAATGGCACTTAGAAACCCAAGATAGGCCACTATATCAGTAAGTTATATGAGTAAAATACGTATTTTTTTTAAATAATAGAAAACAATCCCTTCTAAGTGGAATCAATTGATAACTACCTGTTGGGTATCTACTGCATATGCAATTGGGGTCGGCATATCAGGTATACAAAACAATATAAGACTTGGTCATTACTCTTTAGATAGGGATTGCTGACTATCGCCCAATATCTTTTCTTTCTTTCTACCTAAGTGAAGTACCCTCCATTTCTGCCTGGTCTTAAGGCACTCATAATAAAGACTATGTTTCCCAACCTCCCTTGAGGCCAAGTTCCAAGGTTTGGCTAGTTGGGTATAAGCAAGTGAACTAAATTACTTTTAAGAAATGTCCTTAAAGGGAAGGAGCTTTCCTCTTCCTTTTCCTACTTCCTTTCTGTTGCTGCAATGTGGACATCATGGATAGCTTTTGCCTTCATCTTGGACTACATAATAACCATAAAAATAGAAGACTCACTTGGCAGAGAAGCACAATAGAAGGATCCTAGGCATCTAAAATCATGGAAAATCATGCCAGACCCACATTCAATTTACACATGAGAGAGAAATAAACTTTTTGTTTGTTTGTTTAAGCAACTATTATTTTGGGTTTTTGATCACTTGCACTCAAACCCAATCTTCCCTCAAAAAGCTTATAATGCTATTGAGTATGAAAATTAACCTATGTGGGGCGCCTGGGTGGCTCAGTCGGTTGGGCGACCGACTTCGGCTCAGGTCACGATCTCACAGTCCGTGAGTTCGAGCCCCGCGTTGGGCTCTGGGCTGACGGCTCAGAGCCTAGAGCCTGTTTCGGATTCTTATGTTTATGAGTAATTGTTTTATATATTTGGGGACTCCGGTATTCGGCGCATAGACATTTATAATTGTTAGCTCTTCCTGATGGATAGACCCTGTAACTATTATATAATGTCCTTCTTCATCTCTTGTTACAGCCTTTACTTTAAAGTCTAGTTTGTCTGATATAAGTATGGCTACTCCAGCTTTCTTTTGGCTTCCAGTCGCATGATAAATAGTTCTCCATCCCCTCACTCTCAATCTAAAGGTGTCCTCAGGTCTAAAATGAGTCTCTTGTAGACAGCAAATAGATGGGTCTTGGTTTTTTATCCATTCTGATACCCTATGTCTTTTGGTTGGTGCATTTAATCCATTTACATTCAGTGTTATTATAGAAAGATACGGGTTTAGAGTCATTGTGATGTCTGTATGTTTTATGCTTGTAGTGATGTCTCTGGGACTTTGTCTCACAGGGTCCCCCTTAGGATCTCTTGTAGGGCTGGTTTAGTGGTGACAAATTCCTTCAGTTTTTGTTTGTTTGGGAAGACCTTTATCTCTCCTTCTATTCTAAATGACAGACTTGCTGGATAAAGGATTCTCGGCTGCATATTTTTTCTGTCTAGCACCCTGAAAATCTCGTGCCAATTCTTTCTGGCCTGCCAAGTTTCAAAAGAGAGATCAGTCACGAGTCTTATAGGTCTCCCTTTATATGTGAGGGCACGTTTACCCCTTGCTGCTTTCAGAATTTTCTCTTTATCCTTGTATTTTGCCAGTTTCACTATGATATGTCGTGCAGAAGATCGATTCAAGTTACGTATGAAGGGAGTTATCTGTGCCTCTTGGATTTCAATGCCTTTTTCCTTCCCCAGTTCAGGGAAGTTCTCAGCTATTATTTCTTCAAGTACCCCTTCAGCACCTTTCCCTCTCTCTTCCTCCTCTGGGATACCAATTATGCGTATATTATTTCTTTTTAGTGTATCACTTAGTTCTCTAATTTTCCCCTCATACTCCTGGATTTTTTTATCTCTCTTTTTCTCAGCTTCCTCTTTTTCCATAACTTTATCTTCTAGTTCACCTATTCTCTCCTCTGCCTCTTCAATCCGAGCTGTGGTGGTTTCCATTTTGTTATGCATTTCGTTTAAAGCACTTTTCAGCTCCTTGTGACTGTTCCTTAGTCCCTTGATCTCTGTAGCAAAAGATTCTCTGCTGTCCTGTATACTGTTTTCAAGCCCAGCGATGAATTTTATGACTATTATTCTAAATTCACTTTCTGTTATATTATTTAAATCCTTTTTGATCAGCTCATTAGCTGTTGTTATTTCCTGGAGATTCTTCTGAGGGGAATTCTTCCGCTTGGTCATTTTGGATAGTCCCTGGCGTGGTGAGGACCTGCAGGGCACTTCCCCTGTGCTGTGGTGTATAACTGGAGTCGGTGGGCGGGGCCGCAGTCAGACCTGATGTCTGCCCCCAGCCCACCGCTGGGGCCACAGTCAGACTGGTGTGTGCCTTCTCTTCCCCTCTCCTAGGGGTGGGATTCACTGTGGGGTGGTGTGGCCTTGCACACTGCCAGGCTTGTGATGCTGGGGATCTGGCGTATTAGCTGGGGTGGGTAGGCAAGGTGCACGGGGGCAGGAGGGGCAGGCTTAGCTCACTTCTCCTTAGGTGATCCTCTTCAGGAGGGGCCCTGTGGCAGCGGGAGGGAGTCAGATCCGCTGCCGGAGGTTTGGCTCCGCAGCACAGAGTTGGGTGTTTGCGCGGAGCGAGCAAGTTCCCTGGCAGGAACTGGTTCTCTTTGGGATTTTGGCTGGGGGATGGGCGGGGGAGATGGCGCCGGTGAGCGCCTTTGTTCCCCACCAAACTGAGCTCTGTCGTCAGGGGGCTCAGCAGCTCTCCCTCCCTTTGTCCTCCAGCCTTCCCGCTTTCCGAGCAGAGCTGTTAACTTATGACCTCCCAGACGCTAAGTCGCGCTTGCTGTCGGAACACAGTCCGTCAGGCCCCTCCGCTTTTGCCAGCCAGACTCGGGGGCTCTGCTTGGCCGGCGAGCCGCCCCTCCGCCCCGGCTCCCTCCCGCCAGTCCGTGGAGCGCGCACCGCCTCACTGCCCTTCCTACCCTCTTCCGTGGGCCTCTCGTCTGCGTTTGGCTCCGGCGACTCCGTTCTGCTAATCCTCTGGCGGTTTTCTGGGTTATTTAGGCAGGTGTAGGTGGAATCTAAGTGATCAGCAGGACGCGCGGTGAGCCCAGCGTCCTCCTAAGTCGCCATCTTGCCGCTTCCCTCTCCTATATCGAGCCTGTTTCGGATTCTGTGTCTCCCTCTCTCTCTCCCCTCCCCCATTCATTCTCTGTCTCTCTCTGTCTCAAAAATAAATAAACGTAAAAAAAAAATTAAAAAAAAAAAGAAAATTAACCTACATGAAACTATGAACAGAACTGTACAGGTCAGTGTCCAATTAAAAACCAGTTGAGTTCTAGTTGGATAAAGTTTTAAGCTTGAAATGGGATGATTTTCCCATAAGACTAATTTAATAAAATGATGTTTAAGAGTCTCAACATAATCCACAAAAAGCACTAGCACAATGTGGTTAAAAAACTGCTTAAAAATTTTAAACAATAAAATAAGTAAATAAATAATATATTTGAGCTTACAGAATCTATAGAAGAGTGTTTAAAGAGGAACAACACAGGACTTCCCAGTAAACTACAATATTAAACTTGGGAGAAAAATAGTGAAATAAGAACTATAAAATTCATCATTAATGCTGGTGCATTTGGAAGCACATAACAAGCTTTTAAAAATACTGACTCATGGATCCCACCCCAGACTAGATCAGAACCTCAGGGATAGGGGTAGAGGGCCTAGTATCAATAGTTTACAAAGCTCCTAATAATTCTAATGGACAGTGATAGCTCAGAATCACTGCTAAGGAAAATTAAAAGGGCTGGGACATATCTAAGTGGTATAGCTAGGTGCCTTCAAGGGCTTCAGCAAGTGATTCTACTAGTTTCTTAACATTTTGCCTGGGGTTTCATTGAAAAATAACTTGCTTTTAGGTATTTTGTTATTTTGGAATTGTTTGTTTGTTTGACCCAGCTATTATCACATTTCACCTCTTACTCAAAATTAAGTTCATTTTGAGTTTATAAATGGACTAAACACTCTCTATTTTCAATCTGAATATAACAAAATTTCTACAACGGCTAAACCTAAATATCCCTTTTAATCAATCTGTTTCTTAACCTAGTTCTAGTTCCTGTGTCTTGCAGGGTTTCTAGCTCTGACTCTTTCCATGTTTCTCTCTCTACTGACTTCATATTCTCCCTTCCTTCAAAATCCAGGAGAGGTAAGATACTTCCCCTCACCCCTCCATTGTCCAGGCTCATGGGAAAGGTAAATCCCTGAGGCTGGGGTAGCCATGAACAGACCAAAGGCAAAGACTGAGACCAGAGATCAGAACAGCATCATCAACCAGCATTCATGAGAACACAGTGTAGGTCTCTAGACATACAGGAAGAAAGAAAATCCCTTTAGATAATATATACTGCTAAGAAAGATACTGCTAAAAAATATTTTTGAGTCAATTAGACAAATTCAAATATTGACTGGGTGTCAAATGTTAAAAGGAATTATCATTAATTTTGTTACATTGATGGCATTGTAATTATAAAAAAAATCCTTATCACTTGGACATACTTAATGAACTATTTACATATGTAATTACATGATGTCTGGGGATATGCTTCAAAATACTCTGGCCAAAATTAATTAGGAGCAAGAAAGATGGGTGAAACAAGAATGACAAATGTTGATCATTGTTGAAGTTGGGTAATGGAGCCCATTATACTATTTTCACTATCTTTTATGTTTGAAATGTTTGAAATTTCCCTTAATAAGAAAATTAGCTTTCAAATATGGTTCCAATTGTAGCATTCATGGGGAAAATAATAAAAAAGAGACTATGTAGAAAATGTTTGAAATGGCTCTCTAGGTCATTTAGCACAGAGAATGTGTCAATCAGGAAATTAAAGGAGACAGAGATAAGTGGTATGGAATGGTGAGAGATTTCATCAAGGAGGTGAAACTGGAACCAGAACTTAAGAAATACAATTTAACACAATTGAAAACAAGATAGGTAGCATATTGATTAGGAGAGAGATTTTAATAAAGATAGGAATGATACCAACCCCCAGATCAAGATGTAGAAGACTAAAATTAGTTAATTTTTATGGACATTATTAATAAAGGCATTAATAATAATAATAACAACTAGCAGCAACTGAATGTTTACTACTTGCCAGGTAGTATGCAAAGCACTTTATATATATTTCTCATTTAAGCCTCACAGCACTCCTAAGACATGTAGGCTATTATTCGCACCGAACACCTACTCTTTTAATATTTTACGAAACTGAGTTCAGAGAGGTAAACAACAGTCTGCCCAAAGTCATATGTTAGTAAAAGTCAGAGCTGGGACTTTAATTCAGGTTTGCTCGAAACCAAACCCAGGTCCTTAATCATCTTGTTATTCTATTCCCTTATGTCAGTGTAAATTCCTCTGTATATAAGGAACCATAAAGGATATTTGGGGCTGTATTCCCAGAATTAGTGATTCCCTATTGTTGCCTGGGGTTTTTAATATAGAAATGTAGAGAATCCCTCAGGGAAAGGGTTACAACAAGGCAAGTACACCTTACAAGAACAGAAGTACTGTACCTCAGCCAAGGGCTCACCTAAGAGGGAAAAAAGAAAAAAAAGAATCATACATCTCTTACAGATCCAGAGGTTATTAAAAACAAAACAAAACAAAACAAAAAACAAAAGGACCAGCTAGAGAAAAATTAAGAAGTGTATATGCCAGGGTCACATCCTCCACTGTTGGGATCAATTTCTACCCCAATAGCAATCCATCTATCCTTCCAATTGTAAGTTCCCAGATTGTTCTGTGCTCTTCTCCATGAAATGCTTCTCTCAGGCAACAAACTCCTATCTAGATTTACCTATTATGATGGAATAGGATAACTGTCTAGTCTCCCCCAGGTATTTATGTTTTAAGCCTCCACCACCCCTAGCGGCAATCAAAACACTCTCCAACCTTCCTTGAGTTGTCAGGGGGAGTCATGTGTACTGGAAAGCTAAGAAACTCTTGGGCCCTGAAATGTGCATAGTGTGAATGACAGATTCCTCATGTTATGGTGTTAGGAACTGGGTACACTTGAATAAAAAGCACCATCTGGGAGCTGGAGGACCTGGGCTTGTATTTCCCACTTCTGCTACTAGATTATCTTAAGTCATTTCACCTCTCTGGGCTTCAGATTCCTTATTTGTAATGGGGTTGGGGGGAGCTATAATAAAAAGTTTCATAACTTATTTCTAGCTGCAGAATCTTTTCATCAAATGATCTTTCAGGGAAACTACCAATGTGTAATAGACAAAATGTGAAACTATTTTGAGTGGGGGTCAAAGGGACCCCTTCCCATGCCCCATTGTAATAGATCTTATTAAGGGGGTTCTCGTTTTAAACATTCCATGATTACAAGTAAACTCCTTGCAGCCTGAGGAGGAGGCAGGGTCCCTCTGGGCAGCTGCACCAGAGAATCCTCTGGCCTCCAGATGGTTGCCCTCCTTTATCAGTGAGCCTCTTCCTAAAGCAAATAAGCAAAGAAAAAAATCCCACAGAAACAGAGTCCGACGTGAGGACTCAGGGAGCCAACAGAATACTCAACTCCATCCAGGCAAACTAAAACACATTCCAAGGAAGAGATAAGGTTTATGAAAAGGAAACTAACACAATCACTTAAAAGAATTTAAGCATTAAACTACTCAGGCCAGGCTGCCAGGCCACAGGGAGGATACAAAACTTCCAAGGTCGGCTGTGAAAAAAAAGACTTCACAGAGACCCATGCCTTGATTTTCCTCTTTTGTTTCTCATTGCCCTGGGGTCAACTTCTTTCAGGTCCCTATGTGTGGGAAGTAGCAGTACATTGTACACAGCATACATTTCTTCTGGCACTGAGTCCTACAGGAACTCAGCTTTTTGGGAAAAGGGGTTATAGAAAGAGTGACTACAGATTAATAAATCTGGATTTTTACATATATCAGAACAAAGTAACCAACTCAATAGGGTCACCTGATGAAAAACACAACACCCTGCTTTTGAATTTTAAACAACAGATTTCCGATAAATATGAATTTCAGATAAAAAACATTTTTTAGTATAAGTATACCCCAAATATTACATACTTAAAATAAAAACATTGTTATTTACCTAAAATTCAAATTTTACTGAGCATCCCATATTTTTATTTGCTAAATCTGGCAACCCTAACCCTCAAAATGAAAACATATTCCAGCTATATTTCCAATATGCAAATAATTTTTTTTTTTAAACTCCTCCTTGGAAATGGCCTTTACAAGATGAGGTACATTCCTTCCCCAGGCCTCTATGGAATTAAAACTTCAGCCTTGGAGACTGGATTAGATTTCTGAAAACTACCAAATGTTATTTATAAAGTCCTCTATTAGGGGCCAAAGCATGAGGTGTGGTTTTACGTTAATGAAACTAGTTGTCTTATGACACCCACTAACTATCCTTACTCTCTGCCTACAGAGTAAATTCTCAGTTTTGTAAAACTGCAGTCAAGGTATCCAGCCAAATCTACCTCTCCAGCCTCTGTTTTCACCTTCTGGGGCCACACAAGCTACTTGTTGATGGAAACTTTCATACTACTTCCCATGTTATTGCCTCTGTCAAGAAAGCCCTACCTGATTGACACACGTGTCTTTAAAGACTTAATTGAAATGTCAATTTTCTAAAAGCTACCTTAAATCTTTTCTGAAATATGTGAAAGGAAAGATGACTGGATGGATGGATAGATAGATGAACTAATAAAACTTCTTTATAAAATATTCTTGTCTCTATTCTCAACTTCCAAGCAGTGGTTAAAAACATGGGCTTTGGAGTTAGGCAGACCCCAAAACCAAATCCCAATTCTCTTATTGAGTAGATAAGTGACTTGGGGCAAGAAGTTTAACATCAATGAATTGTAATCTTCTTACTTGTAAAACAAGGATAATATAGTTATCCCAAAAAAGGGTTGTGGGGATAATTAAATAAAATAGAGTACAAAAAGTACTTAGCATAATGCCTAACTCAGAATAAACATTTGATTAATTGTAGCTATTATCTTATTAGTATCACTCTTTTCTTCGCATCTTTCAGTACTTCCTATCATAGAATTCAAACCACTTGACTGCATTTAACTATTTACAGAGTTCTTAGACAAGGATCACTTCTTACTTTTTTTTTTTTTAAATCATCAACTCCTACATGGTGTAGAAGAATAAAACACTGAAAAAGGAGGAATCTAAAATTTACTGTATCTAACTATATAAATATGTACAAGGCACTGTGCAGGAGATTTTCAATATACTACTTAACCCCAGTACAATACTTACAAAGTAGATTAAATTATATTTAAGAGATGAGGAAACTAAATCCTAAAAGCCCAGTGATTTACTCAGGATGCAGAGGTAGGTAAGAACATGATTAGCATTTGCCTCCAGGCCTATCTTACAATAGGCCTGGGAACACCACCCCACACCACAAAGATCAGTCTCTGGACTTTCCGTTTCCAGCTCTTCCCAAGATCAGAATGAGTAAAGTGTGTGGAAAGTAGTGGAAAGTTTTTGCTTAGTGGTGAGTAAACTAGGGATTGTGATAAGGAGCAGGAGGAAGTACAAGGGGAAAGACTAGTCAGGCAATTATAGCATGACATGGGGAAGGCTATCTTGTGCCAATTATCTCAATTTCCTTTTTCTTCCTTCAAAACTGTTTCACATATGATTTAATAAGTCTTTAACTCATTATTTTTCAGTTAATATCTAAGAACATCAACTATAAGTAAATCCTCCTTTAAAAGAAATCAAACATTATAGATAACAAAGTCCTCGTGCCCACCTATCTAACCCAGGTCCCCTCCCTACTTCCTCCAATGTGAGCAATACTGGATTAGGTATGTGCTCTTTCAGGCATTTAAAATGCATTTATATACAAAAATATGTAGCCATATAAAATACATGCTATTTCATGCATGTTTAGTTAATGAATAAATTATTTTTACTGTATACACAAACAAAAAAACAAAACCCTAATTTACCCAACTTCTACTAGGTAGGCATTCTCTAACTTCCAAATGGGACTTCCTAGATTTCAGAATCCACCAAAGAGAATGACTTCCAAAAAGATATTTTACCAAGGGATACAAAAAGGAAGCACCTTTTCAAAAATTTATTTTGAAATCAAGATTGTGTACTTTCTCCAAAGCAGTTTTGAAATCATTGTTTCAGAGATGTCTGATAAAGAGATGGAGCTAATTTATTATTTAGTATTGGTATGATCTACTGAAAACTGGATTCTAAGAGAGACATTGTAAAAGAAAGCCAAAATAAAGACTAATACCAGAATCAAGAACTGACCACATTTTTTTTAAGTGAAATTCAAGCCAAACTTTTGCAAAATATTTAAAGTACCTTCGTGGATGGAGCCCCCATGGAACATTGTTTGAAAACACTTGATTTACTATTCTCTAGGCCTTTCCTAAGACTTTATTCCTATGAGTAATAAGGTGTGTGCCTATCAAATCCAGACTCTGAAGAAGAAGGACTTGGTTCTTTGGATGCCTACTCCAAATATAAGAAATCATAGATCCATGAGACTCAGTCAGGTTGGAGCCAGTTCTGACCTTAAAGAGTCCCTGCCTGCAATGAAAACAACCCCATGTTGTTGTTTCCCCTTCCTGTACCAAAAAAAAAAAAAAAAAAAAAAAAAAAAAGTATACATAGACATATCTTTAAGTGTCAATTTCCTCACTGAGACCATATCCCTGTTATAATGGAAGGGTTTTGCTGAGAGCTATTAA
Organism: Felis catus; assembly: GCF_018350175.1. NCBI lineage: Eukaryota > Metazoa > Chordata > Mammalia > Carnivora > Felidae > Felis > Felis catus. The sequence goes on along the minus strand of NC_058368.1, from coordinate 212,351,226 downwards.
TAGTAATTTCCTTCAGTAGTGATATACTCTCTATTTCTGGTAAGAGCAAGGAAATCCAACCAGCTTCTTCCTAACAACATTATACTACTTATATAAGAAAGTGACTTACAGAAGCAGGATGGTCATTTATAAGGTAAGAGGGTGGGGCGAGGGGCCTGGGAAATGGGAATAAGCAGGGGTGATTTTACTTTATTCTCCTGAAACTATCACCTCATTTCTATACATGAGGAAAAAAATTAGAAACATATCTCCATGGTCTCCCCCTCCTTCAGGAAAAAAACAAAAACAAAAACAAAAACAAAAAAAAACACCTAAAGCTCCCCTCTTTAAAGCAGGGAGGATTTTAGATTAAAAGAGACTTAAAAGACATAACCAAATACAATGACTGGACCTGTTTTCGGCTCTAAATGGAAAAACAACAAAAAGGAAATGATAAGACAATCAGAGAAATCTGAATATGGAGTTGGTATTAAATAATAAATAATCAGGAATTATTATGAATTTTGTTAGGTGTAACAAGGCATTGTAGTTGGCTCAAAATCTGTTTGTTTGTTTTTTTTTAAGATGCATCCTGGAGTATTTAGGGGTGATATGCCATGCTGTCTACTTGTGAGGGTATGTTTGAAAATTTTCATGATAGTTTCAAAGAGAGGTAAAAATAAGAGTACGGCATAATATTGATGGTTGTTGAAACTAGGTGATGAGTTCATGGAGGTTTGCTGAACTCCTTATTTTTGTGTATGTTTAGAAACTTCCATAATAAAAAGTTTATTTTGAAACTTGTGAAATGTGACCCATTCCTTTACCTAACCACACACCCATGCTTTTCCTTTTTCCCACCCAACCATTATATTGATTTATCACTCCAATGACTGGAAACAGATTTAGTGGTTAAGTTGAAGACTAGAACTACACTGTCTAGGTCATTGCTTGGGTCCTAGCATTGCCCACTTGACCTTATGAGAGTTAACTAACCTCCACATCTCCTCATCTGTAAAATGGAGATGATAAAATTTGCCTTGCTTGGGTCCTGGCATTGACCACTTGACCTTATGAGAGTTAACTAACCTCCACATCTCCTCATCTGTAAAATGGAGATGATAAAATTTGCCTTTTGGACTGTTATGAAGATAAATGGGTTAATAAATGTATTTAGAATAGTGGCTGGTACAGGTGCCTGGGTGGCGCAGTCAGTTATGTGTCTGACTTCAGCTCAGGTCATGATCTCGTGCTCTTTGAGCTCAAGCCCCATGTCGGGCTCTGTGCTGACAGCTCAGAGCCTGGAGCCTACTTCAGATTCTGTGTCTGCCTCTCTCTCTCTCTCTCTGCCCCTCCCTCACTCACACTCTGTCTCTCTCTCTTAAAAATAAATAAACATTAAAAAATTTTTAAAAAATAGAATAGTGGCTGGGATATAATAAGCACTCAGTAAATCTTAGTGTCATTATCATTATTAGTTAAGTAACTTCTGAAAGTAGGAAGGTACTCTACAACATCATCTCGTCTAATTCTTTGTTTAATAAAAGAAAAACTTAGGGTCAAAATGTTTTTAAAAAAGAAAAAAATACTTGCCTAAGGACACAAAGCTGGATAAAGGCAAAGCAGATTAGAATTCAGCTTTCCTGGAATCCAGGTCAACGTCATTTATACTTTATTTACTTTAATACATATTCAATATCGAACTGAATCAGTATCTATCATGCTCTCTGCTTAGTACTAAGTAAAAGATTAGATCTTTTCTTTTAAGTAATACACCATCTAGCTACAAAATAGTAATAATACTAGCTTTTGTACAGTGACTTTCACTTTTCAAAGTGCTTCTAATAAGTTCAAGGACAGGAAAACAAATCTCTAGTAACAGAAGTCAGAATAGTGGTTAGAGTCTGGATGAGAGGGATTCATTGGAAGAGGATATAAAAGGGACATGCAAGAAGTTTCTGGGATGACAGAAATATACTATATCTTGATTAGAATGCTGGTTACACAGATATATACATTTTTTAAAACTCACCAAATTGTATACTTAGGACATATGCACTTCACTGTATGTAAATAATTTTTACCTTAAATTTTATTTTTTCATAAATGTTTTTAATGTTCATTTATTTTTGAGACAGAGCATGAGCAGGGGAGGGAAGAGAGAGAGGGAGACACAGAATCCGAAACAGGTTCCAGGCTCTGAGCTGTCAGCACAGAGCCCGACACGGGGCTCAAATCCACAAACCATGGGATCACCTGAGCTGAAGTCAGATGCTTAACTGACTAAGCCAGCCAGGCACCCCTATCTTAAATTAAAAAAAAAAAAAATCCCTGTACATACATGTATTTTCCTGGTTTCTCAGCACTGTTAACTACAGCAAATAGATATTTCTTGAAAGTTGAGAAAACTGGAAGTTTTAAAAGGGCATGATCAAGGATATACAGCAAAGCTAAACCTGGAAGTAGGTCTCAATTCCTTGCCCAATATGTCTTCAAACTCCAGAGTGAACTCACACAACATAAGGTATTAATATAAGTGGGAAAACAGAGGCGGGGATAGAAGAATTGCTAGTCTTGTTTGGAGAAAATATAGAGAAAAGAGAAATATGGAGAAGACAGAGATCAACACAGGACAGACAGATGCAGTAGTAGGGAAGGCTTTGGGTAAAATAGGGCTTATTTAAGTGTGTCGCTAATGCTCTGGTGGCATCTGCCCCTCTCTGTCAGAATGTCTCAGGCTATTGGTGAGCAGGAATCATATTGCAGGCAGTGGACTCCAGGCATAAAAACTATCACCTCAACTTGTCCTGTAGGCCCTCTAATTCTCCTGTTTCATTCCCCTACTCCTTTCCAATGAGCTCCCAGGACGCTGATCAATCCCCCTAGGGATAACCTCTGAGCCAGATGCCTTTACTTTTCCTAATGGCAAAAGTCTCAAGACCAAGAGTGGTAGAACAAAGCCCGAGGCATTCTGTGGGATACAGTGAATGTTTAGTGGTTAAAATAAAAGTCCATTGTCCTTTATTCTTCCCTCCAGATTTTATCAACGTGGAAAATAATGCCCTTCACGAAATGGCAAAGTAAAGTACAATGTGGTCTTTAATCTGTCCTTCAGTGTTTATATGTGAGCCATTTGGCACCAAGTAAGCAAACAGGGGTTCACTTAAGTGGGGGAAAAGTTGTCACTGTCACACAATGCATCTGAGCTAAGTGGTGTGATGTCACTACTGTCTTAAGGTAGAACTGCCCACTAAGGAGTTCTAAACTGCTCCTGCTATTATTGGCTTCAATAGCCTGTGGTTTAACTGCACACAGCTGGAAGACTCAGTAGTTAACTGATGTATATGATCCTCCTGATCTACAATGCACTAGTCTTTAGAACTGGAAGGTTCCTTAAAGATCCTAGGATGTGGGTGGGAGGTGGGGTGGGGAAGGGGCAAAGGTGAGGAGTGGTCCAGTTACATGGCAGAGCTGCAGGGCTTGTGACCTGAATCTTTCTTGTGGATTTTACCTTGCAATTGATATTTGATTATTCCCTGGACTTCTTAGTTTCTAATTTCTCCATCCCTGATGGTCTTGCTTGCCTAATGACAACAAGAGTTCTGAGGGAGAGACTTTACCATAGTGCAAGGCTCTAGCAGGTAATAACTACATATCTTTCTCACAGGAGTTACCATTTCATGAGCACCTACCATGTGCCAGGCACTGGATTTTTAAAATGACCCTATGACATGAGCACTATAATCCTCACTCTACAAACAAGAACACCAAACTACCAAAGTTTGTAGTGGCAAAGCAATGACTGGATCTTATGTTTAACTAAGAATCCCATGTACTTTTCACTTATTCACAGTTATCATGGAATGTCCATAAGAAAATTTCTGTAGCCTCAAGTACCTATGAAACTCTAACTTTATTAATTCCTTTCTGTTATATTAAATTAAAACTTTTCAAGCTACCCTTTAGTGTCATCTTAGCAAAATATGGAATTGTTCCAAGGACCAATGGCTGGATATTTTTTATTTGTCCTGCCAGATCCATTTTCCACTCAGCTTTGTGCCCTGGGAAGTGGCCTTTAAGGACTATCATTTAGTTCCCTACCCTCTGGCTTTCAGTTAGGTTTACCCACTGGGAGGCACTAGATGGAGGTTAAGGGAGAAAAGAGAATGATAATCATGTTCTCCTTCTTCTTTTAATTCTAACATCAATGGACACTAGAGAGGTCCTTCAAATTGGCTGGGTTTATCTACAATATCCACCATTCCTACCCTGTGGCTCTCTTCTAGAACCACACCTATTCTCTTTGGGATGAAACTTCTCCCTTCACTTGCCCATTCAGGTTTAGGGGTACCAACCCCACTGTTGCAAGCCCCAGGATGCTTTATCATCCTTTGTTACTTTCCCTTAAGTCTATTTCACCTGTATAAACAGTTCCTAAATTAAACTTTCCTCAATTGTTCCATTTGAGGATCTCATGTATTTCCTGCAGGTTTTCAAACTGATACAACCTGAGCTCTAGAATTTACTTGATGCTTTAGATCACTGAACAAATACAAGATGCCTTTACATTTATACATTCATTCCACAACTATTTATTGGGCACCTATTGTGTACTAGACAATGGGTTTACAATGGTAACAAATGTGACCACTGGTCTCCTACATAAAATACGGTACACAGGTTAAACAGATAATCACACAAACTAGTAGAACACTATAACTGTGCCATGTGCCATGGCACAGTGAGGGCTAATGAGAGGAGTCAATCTAATAGGGAGATCAATAAAGGCTTGCATAAAAAAATAAAACTTGAGCCAGAGACAAATAGGTGTTATTGGGCATAGAAGGAAAGAATGATCATTGCAGGCAGAAGCTGATGGCTGACAAAGGCTGGTGTGGCTGAAACAGACAAAGCAGAAGATGCTTGAAGAAAGATAAAGCTGAACAGGCTTTGTTGAAAGCCATATTGAAAAACTGCCTTTATCTTCTAGTTACAGTGTGAAAATTGGGTTGGAAGGTCAGAGTGGTTTGACCACAGGCCAGGTAAACAAGGTGAGAAGGAATCTAAATGGTGATAGGAAAAATGGAGAAAACAGATTGATCTTATATATAGATTCAAAGAAAGATTTGCTCCCTGCCGGGAGATTTCAGTGCCTGGTTCCTTACATACATTAATACAACTGTCTTAGGTCAATGACTTCTCAATAAATGGAAAAACTCTGCCTTCTCATTGTGGGATAGGGGTAAAGAAAGATTATTCTAGGTCTAAGAAAGAGGATGAAACTCAGTAATGCAGTTATACACACAGGCTCAGGACATAAAAACTGTCCCCATATTGACTTCCTGTCTTGACCTCCAACAACCCTTACTGTCTAGAAATTCCTTAAGAAGGAGAGACTGAGTTTTAGAGAGAACTGCAAAACCCAAAGATCAGAGTTTTCCTCTTGGCTCTACCACTTACTGTGTTGACTGTGCAATTAGTTAATTTCTCTGATCTTCACATTCTTCTTCTGTAAAATGAGAATGATAAATATTTCATAGGATTGTCATGAGGATTAAATTAGACAATGTATGTGTATACATATGCTGTTTGCTAATTCAAGTAACAGAAAACTTATTTAAAAGGACTTAAAGAAAAATTTAAGGGGCGCCTGGGTGGCGCAGTCGGTTAAGCGTCCGACTTCAGCCAGGTCACGATCTCGCGGTCCGTGAGTTCGAGCCCCACGTCAGGCTCTGGGCTGATGGCTCGGAGCCTGGAGCCTGTTTCCGATTCTGTGTCTCCCTCTCTCTCTGCCCCTCCCCCATTCATGCTATGTCTCTCTCTGTCCCAAAAATAAATAAAAACATTGAAAAAAAAATTAAAAAAAAAAAAAAGAAAAATTTAATATTGGGAAGTCTTATGACAGATTTCAAGGTGTATTGACTCAGCAGTGTAATTAATTTCTTTTTAACCTTCTCTTCAGTCACCCTTGACGTGTTGTTGACTCTCAAACTGGCTTCCCTTGTGATCATAAGTTAGAAGTATCACATTTAAAGAGGGAAACATCTAAACTGGAAATGAATATCTTTTTCACTATTTCCTACAAGAATGTGAGAAGCCTTTACCAAACAACAATAGACTTATAGCTCATTAACTAGAACTTAAAGTAAAATACACAAGGGCAGGAATTTTTGTCTGTTTTGCTTACTGATGTCTCCTCAACATTCAAAATAGTGGTTAGGCCTCAATAACCATTTGTGGTCTGAATGGACCACATGCCTAACTCTATTCCAACCACTAGTAAGCAAAGTGGGATTACCACGTATTGGCACTTTTCTGTAAAAGGTAAAATAGTAACAATTTTAGGGTTTGTGGGCCACATACAACCTCAGTAGCATATTCTTCTTTTTTCAACCCTATAAAAATATTTAAAATATTCTTAGCTCTTCCAAAAACAAGCCTAGGAATGGATGGCCCATGGGCCATAGTTTGCTGCCCCATGGCTTAGACTAACTATGTGGGGTGAAATGGAGGGACAAATACCATGACCAGTAGAATATGTACAGCACTCAGCAGCATCCTCCACGTATAAAAAAGCACTCAATAAATATCTGCAACTGTCATTGATGATGTACTATTTTCCTTGTTCTTATTTTTCTAGGATATTAGACTCCAGAAACCTCTGTTCTATGATAAACCTGCCATAGGTTATTGACTGCCTCTGACTCTGGACTGAAGCAGCATCTGGGATAGGAACCTTGTGGGCCAGTGCATAGAAAGACATACCATACAAAAATAAGTAAATATAGAGAAAACAATAAGCTCAGATTCACAAAATCAGCAGAGGATGTGAGAAGTGTATTATAGTGGAGGAAATGAGCTCTATTCTCAACTATTAGGGAATTCAAAGTTAAAAATTTTAAATAAGTTCCTTTATGTCTCAGAATCTTGAATAGGCTAATAGGCAACAAATCCCACCAAGGTAAAAACCTATGTGATATTTTCAATACAACAGAATTCTCTTTCCAGAGACCATTGCTATGATATTTTCAAAAACATTGCCCTTAAGGTTTACAGATGGTATGTCATCTTCATTGTTTTATATTATCTGATCTTCAAGAGCAGCCCACTGAAGTTGGGAAGAGCATGACTATTGTCCCCACTCATTAATCATATTAAAAATATTTAACAATGAATATAGCTTGGGACCAACCATAGCCCTGTAATGAAGTGGGTCCTTAATGCCTCCTGCTGAGCCCCACACTGATGTTTTTATTACTAAAAGAAGAGATAGGTGGGGATCTTAAAGGAGGGGCCAGTTAGAGTAACTATTCACCAAACAGTACAGAAGGATTTCAATATTTTAATATTCAGTATGGCTATACCAGTGTGTACCAGATAACTATAAGCCCTACCTACTTTTGCCAAACATGAAAGAAAGAAAGAAAGAAAGAAAGAAAGAAAGAAAGAAAGAAAGAAAGAAAGAAAGAAAGAAAGAGGGAGGGGAGGGGAGGGGAGGGGAGGAGAGGAAGTGGCTTTTCCAGGACTATAAACCAATAAATGGATTCAAACTTAGTCTTCAAGAGTCCAAATCTTCTACTGTTTTTCTCTTTGTTACCCATTCTCTTTACTTATATGTTCTTTTTCACATCCTGTGGATCATCCTAGTCAATGACTCAGATCAGGGAAAAGAATATCATATTTGGAGACAGAAGACATGTTCAAGTCCTAACTCTGCTATTTATTAATTGTGAGACCTTGGGCAATTCACCTGATCCTACAAGACTGAGTTTCTTCACTGAGGAAATCACAGTAATTATGTCTGCATAGCAGGGTAGCGGAAGAAAAGCTCTGTAAAATATTAAGTGTTGTTCAGATGTCAGCCATTCACATTTTGCACAAATTGGCAGTTTTCATCTTAAAAACCTGGATGTTGGAATTGATATTCTTTTTCCAGATAGAAAACTCAGACTTCTGAGAGATTAAATTACTTGCCCAAGGTCACACAACTAGTGATGATAGAGCCAGGAATGACTTCAAAGCTCTTGACTTCTAATTCATGGCTCTTTGCTGGGGAGCCTCCAAATTCACATCACAGGCTGCCTACAAAGATGGAAATGTGAATGATCCTAACTTACAGTCACAGCACTGTTGGCAGGCCTTTGTCATCAGCTCCTTCCAAGTCTGCAGGAAGAAGGCCTGCTTCTGGCCCAGCATACATCTTCTGTAGTTCAGGGTATGCCTAGCCAACTGCTAAGTCACTCCAGCAGCTGTGGAACTAGAATAGCAAAACATGATGTTAATAACATTTCCGCTACAGATACACAAGCAGAAGAGAGCATGGTTGGGGACAGTGCCTACCCCAGAGGGTCTGCCTTTCAAGCCCTCATCTGCCAAAGGCCAAAGGGGTCGTGATTCACCTTATGACAACTGAGAAGGAAGAGTTATTCTCAGCCCAGGAAGATTCAGCCTAGGTTGCTTCAAGAAGACAACCCTCACTGAAAAGCAACAGAAAGTCAAATGATATAGATATTTCGCAATTCCAGAATTCTAGGTAAACTGAGTAAAGCAATGCGGTTTTGTGAAATCTGGCTTTGGAGTCAGATAATTTTTGGATTCAGAAACCAAGCCTTCCACTTACTAGAGCTGGTAATCATTTGCACTGCCTCCCAAATTTCTCACTCTGTCTTCCAGGCATATGATAGGACTACACTTCCTAGCTTGCCTATGGTTAGGTGGAGTCATATGACGAATCCCGGCAAATGTTTTGTGAGAAGAAGGGATGTATGTCACTTCTAGGCCAAGCTTTTATGGCTGGTATGACACTCTGCAGAGATGCCTTTTCCTGTGGTATAGCAAGAGTTGTGATGGTTGCGGCTCTGCTGCATCAATGACCCCACTACACTGAGCAGGGCCCTCCTGCTGACTCACTGTGAACATGTGACAGAAACAAAAAATAAACCTTTGTTTATTTTAAGTCACTGAGATGTGTAGGTTGTTTAGCACTACAGCATAACCTAGCCTATCCAAATTGATGCATGAGCTATGATTTTTAGTATATTACTTAGTTTCTCTGAGCATGAGTTTCTGATGTTTAAAATAAGGATGCACATCTTTTCAGGATTATGAGGATTACCGATCGTTTATGTAAAGCACCTCACAGCTTTTAGCACAGATTTGGTCCCCAAGCAATGTTATCTATTACCATTATAAAACAGTGAGGGAGAAAAGCAGGTGGAAGCAGGATATCCTTAAGCAAACACACAGTTCATAGACTCCATTCAGCCAGACACCTGGACACAGAGCTTTGGCGGCCAGGTCAGCCAGCTAGAAGGAGGCCCCTGAATGCCTCCAGTCACTTGTTCATTCCTTCATTCTAGAAACATACAATGAATACCTACTATGTGACGGACACTATTTAGGCACTGGAAATATAAGAGAAACAAAGTCCCAGCTCTCATGGTCTTTACCTATAGCACCTAATGCATTTAAATAAATGGCTGGTTTTCAGATTTCCTAATTATACCTTCAGAGAAAACAAAGAGCCTGGAATTTGATCCTTTACATTTTAGCGATTTTTTTAATTCCTTGGAAATATTTTTGCATATATTTACTGCACTTTTACAAATAGGCAAGGAAGTTATTATCGTGTATTTTCCCCGGTGCAGAAATTAAGGAGGGGAAAAATAATTATCTTGTTTTTATTAGCATCAGTGGCAGTGCCAGATCTAGAATCTGTACTCTCAGGTTCCTTGTTCAGGGTCATTTTTTTTTTTTTTTTTAATCTCAGGCTGACAAAAAAACTTGAATCACCATCCTGCTCAGGGGTACTCCTGGATAACACCTATATTAAAGTACTGTAGGTGAAATATAAGAATGGAATTGTTCTGTGATTATAGTAATAATAAACCAACACAAATAGGATACTAAACAGAAGTGTCCTATACCAAATCCTGCCTAGTAATGGATCACATATCAGAAAGTTCTACTTCACAACTCCATGTGTGGAAAGAGACCTAAATATACATATAATGTAGGTGATTTTACCACTGTGGTGAGGTATGTAATAAGAAAAAGCCAAATGGTATCTCACCTCCTGGTGTCTTTATTATTGGAGTAAATGTCCTAGAAAGCTAGGCCACACCTAGTTCCTCACCAATAGCTCAGTATTTTACTCTAAGCCCACGCCTTGAAAATCCAGCATGTCGGGGCGCCTGGGTGGTTCAGTAGGTTGGGCAGCCGACTTCGGCTCAGGTCATGATCTCGCAGTCCGTGAGTTCGAGCCCTGCTAGGGCTCTGTGCTGACAGCTCAGAGCCTGGAGCCTGTTTCAGATTCTGTGTCTCCCTCTCTCTCTGACCTTCCCCCATTCATGCTCTGTCTCTCTCTGTCTCAAAAATGAAAAAAGTTAAAAAAAAAAATTAAAAAAAAAATCCAGCATGTCAAAGATCAATTCAAATATCATCTCTTTTATGAAACCTTCCTTTATCGCCTTATCAAAAATGATGTTCTACCATCCTTTGTATATTAATCTGGCTCTTACTGTACCCTCATGTAATATTCAGATGGCAGTGAAACAGCCAGACTGAGCCGCTGTTTCACATGGGAAAATGACGGAAAATAAAATAAGAAATATAGATTGAGGCAAATTATGGAGGCCTCTGATACCAGACTAAAAAGTTAGACTTCCCTCTACAGGCAAAAGTAGCTTCTGGGAAACGTGGGAGTATTTACAAAATATAAATAAAATCATATGATCACTCATTTACTAAAAGAAAGGGAGAACGTGGAATAGAAATCAGGGTTTAGATAATGTGAAATTAGAGATAATCTAAACAGGTACTTTTGTTTGGGGGATATTTTTATGTTTGTATTTGACTAGTTAGATTTGTTTCAAATCTGATAAACAAGCTGCAACTGAACACCTGAAATCAAGACTTAGGAAACTGTCTCTGCAGTGCCATAATCTGTGAAACCTTGCGGGAACTCTCCCAGGTCACTACTTTCATGGAAAATAGCCCCTACTTTCCCAGCAGATCAGAGAACTCTGAGATATGAGTACTCTTTCCCAAAGTTAAGAAGTTGAATTAACCAAATATCGATTGGCTTTGGAGAGCGAGTTCGTATTTACACGGATGTCATCATAATCACCAAGGGTCCCTGGGCTTCTTCGGTTGGCAAACCCATTCATGGCAACCAACTAACACCTTCCACCTTTTCCTAAGTAGTGTGTGAAATTCTGAGGTGTTCTCACTTCTATGTGTAAGACACACAGACTGCTCTGCGTTAGTTGAGCCATGAGTGTTCAGAAACGGGCCTTTCCGCATCTCCCAAGTGAAAAAAAAAAAAAAAAAAAGACGCCTTTCCACTAGCACTGACTCCAACTCACCCACGGGGCATGGCTGGAACCCCTTCATGTCCCATCTCGCTGGAAGCCTGTCCTGACAGCAGCTGTTGCTCCAAACCAATTCGCTGTCACTAACCTGGCCGAATCTCTGCGGAGCCGCCCCTTTCAGTCGAACGGCCGCCATTTTGTTTGCCCCGCGCTTTTTCCAAGAGCCACTCGTGTCCCGCCCATCCCAGCCGACGCCTCTCTGTCTTCCAGTCCTCCAGCGCCCCTCTATGGTACGTTCACTGTACTACATATAGTAGTACAATTTCCCCAGCTTCACTGCTCCCCATTTCTCCCCACTTCTCCCCACCTACTCCTGGCTACCCACTGTAAGGAGAGCACCAGCCTTAACCAAACTGCATTTTGCACGCTACCTGTAACAGTAGTCTTCAAATTTTTTGGATTATTTACTTCCAAAGTTTGAAAGTTAAATACCCATTCACACATTTTTAACTTCTGTCCTTTAAAATTTCTCATCATAAATTTAAATCATTGCAAAGGGTGATATTTCCAGTGTATTGTAAATAGTAACATATAAAAACAAAACTCTCTTTATACATCTGTCCAATGAAATCTAAATACTACAATGATTTGATATCCATCCACTTGAAAGTAGGTAAATGAACACTGCTTTTAACATATATTTCACACTGTTACTTTTTAGTCACTAAAGAGAATGCCCTCACAGAATTTGTTCAAAGAAATATATCTCCGGGCGCCTGGGTGGTTCAGTCGGTTATGCGTTTGACTTCCCCTCAGGTCATGACCTAGCGGTCCAGGGGTTCGAGCCCCACTTGAGGCTCTGTGCTCACAGCTCAGAGCCTGGAGCCTGCTTTGGATTCTGTGTCTCCCTCTCTCTCTCTCTCTCTCTCCCCCCCTCCCCCACTCCTTCCTCCCTCTCTCTCTCTCTCTCTCTCTCAGAGTAAATAAATATTTAAAAAAGAAAGAAAAAAAAAAAGAAATACATCTCCATGCTTTGTTGATCACCCTATCATAGTTCTCTACGACAAAAGTATACATGTTATTCAGATATGTATTTATATTTTTAATTTCCTATTTCCATAATACTCTTATGTTTATAATTTCTTCTAGATTGAATTACACATTAAGATTATTAGTAGCACAAAACTGTTCCAAACAACATAAATATATTACAAAATTTGATAATTATTGAATAAAAAAGTAAAATTTTACTAGACATATATCTTGTAATAATATATAAACACAATATATACTACATATCATATAACATATATTTGTTACAAAATATATATTCCATATTTTACAAAATATCTCATGGGAAATGTAGGGCTCCGTTGCAATAGGAAGGCCATCAGAGCAATGACAGTCTTTTACAAGATGCAGAGGCATTGGCAACTTCCTTGCTTTCCACAAAGACTCTTCAGTGCATATGGGAGAAATCCTTCAGCCAAGGATTTGAAAACCTCACAAATTGAGCCTACATTTCTCTTTCTAGATTTTTTTCATTGCACCTTCCTTTACCAAATGCTCTCTTTTTCTGCCAGCACATATTTTTCCCATTTCTGTTTTTTGCTTTATTTGAGAACCTCTCCCCAGGCAACACAGTATTCCGACTCAGTAAGATTCAGAAATGGTGGGAGGTATGCCTCTCTTCTGTCAAGTGGTTAGAAAGGTGATTATGAAAGGAAAATGGGGAAAGAGACCTAGAATGACGTCTAATTCAGGCTGATCAATTATAGGAAAAAGTAAATGTAGAGCTTGAGGATCTAGAAACATATTCCCTAAATCTCTCTCAACCCACTCTACCCCTCTAGGTGTTTCTGTGCACACTAGGGGTACAAGTGATCCAGTTTGTTGATAGCTGGTCTAAATAGAGGGTAGATATTTGCATTTCAAATGGCTCAACTGACAGGCATTTCCTGAATAACAAAGTACAAATAAACAGGCAGAAAAGAGAAATAAGCACTTTTTGAGACCAGGCTTTGAGTCAGACTCTGGGCTAGGTACTTTCACATATGCTGATTTCAGCCCTTACATTAACTCCGATATGAACTTCTTCCATAACACTGATGTACCAATACTATCACATGCTTTTAATTTTTTAATTCAAATCAAATTTTGCTTAACCCACCTGAGATAACTAAAAATCAGCCACCACTTAATTTCCTCTTTCCTGTCCACAGCTATGTCTGATTTCCAAACAAAGCTCTGGGTGGCGATGGCCTTGGCAGAGGGGAATGCCTAATATACAAAGAAACGTAATTCCTTTAGGAACCAGGGAGCACAAAACTCCTGAATACAGGACATGTGGAATGTGCCAGAGAACAGGAACATTACCTTTTGAATTTCCCATCTTTCTATAACATTAAAACCAAACAAGATGACACTGAACACCTGAGTAAAACTTCTAGTGGCATAGTTACTATTATCCACATTTTAGAAGTGAGGTGAGGAAACTGAAATTCAAGGAGTTGAAGCAATTTCCCTAAGGCAGACGGCCAAGAAGAGCTATTGATTCGGAATGGCTTTGCTCCAGTTTTAACTATTTCACTAATGAGATATGGAAATATTCACTTCTTCCCCCCTGATTCCTCTGCAGCTGTCACACATGAGTTTGGAAGGTAAGGCATGTCCTCTCAGTGGGTATGTGTGAGTATTCCTACAAGTGGAACACTGGAGCGTTGGTGGGATTTACTGCTCAAAGATAAGATATAAATGAAATGCTTGTGTGCCAAGGGCCCTCTGCTTTTCTTGCTTCCTCCATTGCCATCTGTGCTTTGGGAGAAAAGTCGCTTGATCCTACTGGGGTCACTCGATTGGAAAACTTAAAGTCAAGTGACATATTTTATTGGGCATTTCTCATGGGCAGTCTCTTCTGCCAGCCTACGAGGAATTGCTGGGAGAGTCTGGTGTGCCATGCTTCCGCCCAACAGAGGATGTGGAAGAGAGGCAGTCCAAAGTGGACATATAGATGACGCAGCCAAGAAGAAATTGAGGTATCCATTTCTTTAAACCCCAAATCCAGTCATTTCTGATTCTGTCAGCATTCATACATTACAAACAACACAGTGAACTGGTGCTAGGCACCCAGACCCTTCATAGTCTAGCTCTGCGGTGTTCTTTGATCAGTCTCTCCCTCTTTGAACCCCTAAGGAAAGATCGCTTGCCTTTCTACCCTCCACCTGAGCTTAGGGTGGATTCCCTAAACAGGTTCAGTGTTGAGCCAATACCTGACTATCTTCTAATCAGCCCCCTCACCATGGTCAAAGGGAAATCTACAGCCACAGAATTCAATCATTTTTAAGATTTAAGACTTTCAATACATAACCCCTGAGAGATCTCATCAGTGACTTCCTATTATCTCGATTCAAATGTATTTTTAAACTATTTCTATCTGCTTGATGCAATAGGGTATATAAAAATAAAATTGCTCGCAGTAAAGTTGGGGATCTAAAATGTATAAGAGGAAACTACTTAGTTTCTTAGTAGCAGAGACAGAATTTTCACTCTGTTTATAATCCTGGAAACTGGCCTGCTGTGTGGTACTCTGAAAGTGCTAACAAGTATGAACTGAACTGAATCGAAGTAAATCTAAGTAAGTGAAAAATAAGAGTATAGTTAAGTAACAAGATGAATGGTACCAGGAAGTAAGAGACAGGCTGAGGACCAAGTCAGGTAAGGCTTCAGGGAAGAGGTGAACCTGGCTTTGAGGGACTGGCAGGTATTTTCACAAGGAGGGTATTTTATATAAAGCAAGAAGTAGAAATGAGAAAAAATGAGTGTTGGCAGAAAAAGAAAGCATTTGGTAAAGGAAATTCTAATAAAAAATATCTAGAAATGGACGTTTAGGCTCTGTCCGGGAAGTTTTCAAATCCCTGGGTAAGAAGTTTGGTCTTTCTCCAATACGTACTGAAGAGAAAGCAGGGATATGTACTTGTAGAAAGCAGGGAGGTGGCCACTGCCTCTGCACCTTGTAAAAGACTGTCATTGCTGTGATGGCCTTCCTACTGCAACCTCAGCCCTCCATTTCCTATGAGGCATTTGGTAAAATATATAATAAGACAACTCTGTCACTAAGGCTAGGAGGCAGATAGGTATGTGTTTCTGTGTGTGTCTTTACCTGGGAAGGAAGCTTCAGAGTTACTGCAAAAATATCAGAAAATCCATAAGCACAAACTACACTTTCTGTAAAATACATAAAAAATAGCTCATATATACAAGTGCCAGTATTTTCAAAATGTATGTTGATACAGATATTGTTGGGATTAACAATAATATAGATACTGTTGGGGAGAGAGAATGGATTACTGCTACCCTCATCACCCTGACTTCAGGGGGCCTTACTGGTTTTGGCTCAAATGGCATAACATTGCCAAGATCAATTTTAAGCATTTAAATAAAACTTTGCTGAAGTCCTCACATTACAAAAAGGAAGTAGAGTAAATGAAGCAAGATAATCTGTCTTCTAGAATATCTTCAGCTGTGTCTTCCAAAATATCTTCTATGGGAAGACCGCTTACTATGAACCCTCTGCCTCAAGATAGAAGTAAGAATCTTTCCTTACCGCTCAGTAAGGCCCTTGAACCCATCTCAAAGTCCAGACTCATAAAGATGTAGACTTGAAAGAAGCTGATGTTCCCTCCCCAAAACTGGGAGAATCAACGTTCCATCAGAAGATTGTTCTCTTCCATAAATGAGGTACTCAGAAATCCATCCCCCTTTAGAAGGGATCCCATTACCTAGTCATGATAGAGTGGTCTTAACAAAACAACCGTGTCAGAACCCAATACGGTAGTTCATATACCTGTCCAAGATGTATGAGCAGGCAGGGGACATTGGGGAGATGAGCTCACAGAATAAAGACAAAACAATGCTCACGGAGCCTTTATCCATTATGTCTTCTACCTGCAATGCTAGGTCCCCTCTCTCCTAACTATTTCCATTGTCCCAATTCCAACTAATTCTTCAAAGCCATCCCATTTGACCTGTTCTCTGAAGTTTTCTCTGATCACCATCCCATTTCAAATCCTGTAGGCATTTGTCTACAGAGTAATCACACAGAAGAGGGGGAAATATAACTTTGACTTTCAGAATCCCAGATATGCCACTCATCATTAGTGGAATCGTGGTCAAGTTGCTTCATACATCTGAGCCTCAGTTTCCTTATCTAAAAATAGAGATGGTAATAGCACCTACTTTGAATAATGACGAAGTAGTCTATAAAAACACTTAGTACTGCCTGGTATATGGTAGGTGTTCAAGAAATGTTAGATGATATTATTATTATTATTATTATTAAAGTAATTAGTTTGCAGTATGTGATAATACTACTATGATATCTGCCACATAGTAGTGAAATATTATTTTCTTATTATTTATTAGCAATCACTTTATATTCCATAGTTTTTACTTTTCCTATAAAGGATTCTTTTTTTTTTTAATTTTTTTTTTAATTTTTTTTTTCAACGTTTATTTATTTTTGGGACAGAGAGAGACAGAGCATGAACGGGGGAGGGGCAGAGAGAGAGGGAGACACAGAATCGGAAACAGAGCCTGACGCGGGGCTCGAACTCCCGGACCGCGAGATCGTGACCTGGCTGAAGTCGGACGCTTAACCGACTGCGCCACCCAGGCGCCCCCCTATAAGGATTCTTAATTCACACTAAGAGATCCTTTTGAGATGAGTCATTTACCCATCTTATACCCCTAGTGAGATTCTAAGTTCTTGAGGACACATTGTTCCCAAACATCTTATCTGTGGAGGGTAGAGAAATTTGAGGTATTTACAGTTTTAGTGTTACTCACTCTCCGGTCAGAAACTGCTAACCTCTCTACTAATGACAGAAATTCTACCCTTGAATGCAAGTCCAGCGGTGCTGCTCTGCAAGCTAACTGCACTCAGGGTTGGGGTTGGGGGCGGGGAGACATGGTCTCTTTTACCCTTAGCAATCAGGAAGAATTAAATCAGATCTCCAGCATTCTCCAGGCAGGCCAGACAGACAGCCTGGTGAGGGTGTCCTTAAGTGATGACTGGGAAAACAAGATCTCCTTTCTGCAGCACTAGTAAACATGGCAAACACCAGACAGCCTGGATGCCTACGTCCTGGGCAGAATTTGATTTAGGATTTCTTTTTTCCCAGTGAGTCATAGTTGTCATGGTCCTAACACCTGTCACCAGAAAAAAGGCAAAATCAGTGTAATCACCAGAGCAGTTGCCTCAGGAATACATTCGTCTAGTAATTTGGTTGGAGGAAGTTCAAGAATGCAAGTACTGAGTTGATTTCAAATGTGAAGAGATCAGAGCTGGCCTCAGTGCTGAGCTTTCTGAATTTAAGAGAGAAAGGAAAGGAGAGAGAAGTTATTACTAACAACAGCAGGAAATCAAGTCATTGAAGACTCATTTAGTAATAGGCAAAATCATCTCTGATACTAGTATTTCTAGTCTGCATGAAGCAATGAAAAAAAATTATTGGATTCCCCAACTGAGCAATTAGTGATGGGGTTGGCCAGATAAAAAGATGAAAATTGATGGCCAAAAGAATAATTGTCTGGGATTACACCCACCTTTTAAAATAAAGCCAGATGAAGGAGCCTGGGTGGCTCAGTCTGTTGAGCATCTGACTCTTGATTTCAGCTCAGGTCATGATACCAGGGTCGTGGGATCGAGTTCTGAATCAGGCTCTGTGCTGAGCATGGAGCCTGCTTAAAATTTTTTCTCTCTTTCCCTCTGCCCCTCTCCCCCACTCGTGTGCTCTCTCTCTAAAATAAGACAATAATAATAATAAATAAAATAAAATAAAATAAAATAAATAAAATAAAATAAAGCCAGATGAAAAGATGAAGAAGTAGGGAAAGGGTCTTTAGGTGGTCGGGTGGAGCTTACAGTTGACAGCATACTGCTGGTAATATTATTTTCTTATTGTCCATGTTATTAAATTCCTTAAAGTTCCTAAAGGCCATCTAGATGAAATTAAAACCACAAACCAATGGAGTCATCTTGTTCCTAAACCACCAGCTTTGAAGTTCCTGATGCTGATGTTCCAATTTTTAAAAATTATTTTAGCAAATCAAACTATAATAGAATGATTCCAGTTTTGATGTTGAATCTTTAACAATTTCTAAGCCTTACCTCTCTTGTTTACCCTTTTACCCCACAGCTGAACAAGCCATAAGGCCCACATATTTTTTTCCCTTGGCACCAGCAGAATATTCAAAGCATGCAGATAATGGCCAGAGGTAATACTTATCCTGGCCCCATCCCTTGATCCCAAGGTCACTTGTCTCTCCTGTCACTCAAGCCATTCCAGATGGCTTAAGTATCTGCCCTATTCTCCCTCAAGGAGAAAAAGAAATAAAAGGCATACAGATTGGAAAGAAAACATAAAACTGTCTTTATTTGAATAAAGCATGACTAAAGAAAATCCTAAGGAATCTACCTAAAAGAAACTAGAACTAATATGTGAATTTAGCAAGTTTGCAGTTTATGAGGTCAATATTTTTTTTAAGTTTTATTTTTATTTATTTTTAGAGAGAGGGAGCACACGTGTGTGAGTGGGGGAGGGACAGAGAGAGGGAGAGAGAGAATCCCACAAACCATGGGCTCGATCTCACAAATCGTGCTATCATGACCCAAGCCTAAATCAAGAGTTGGATGCTCAAAGGACCGAGCCACTCAGGCACTCCTATGAGATCAATATTTTAAAAATCAGTTGTGTTCTATCAACCAGCAACAATTGTAAGTGGAATTTTTTTAAGTTTATTTATTTATTTCAAGAGAGACAGAGACAGTGCAAACAGGGAAGGGACAGAGAGAGGAGACAGAGAATCCCAAGCAGGCTCTGCACTCACCAGAATGAAGGAGCCCAACATGGGGCTCGAATCCACAAAACCATGAGATCATGACCTGAGCCGAAACCAAGAGTCAGATGCATCACCAACTGAGTCACCCAGACGCCCCATAAATGGAAATTCTTAAAATTATCATTTATAATAACATCAAACCATAAAATTATTAGGTATAAACAACAAAATATATGCATCATCTATACACAGAAAACTATAAAACATTGCTGAAAAAATTTAAAAGACATAAATAAATTGAGAGATATACTATGGCCATGGATCAGAATACTCAATATTGTTAAGATGGCAATTCTAAGTTAATTTATAGATTCAATAAAATTCCCATTAAAAAATCCAAGAAGATACCTTTTAGAAACTGACAAACTGATCCACAAATTTATATAGAAATACAAAAGAACTAAAGTAGCCAAAATAATTTTGGAACAAAAGGATAAAGTTAATCTGAGGACTTACTATAATGCTACAGTAAACAAGAGAGAATGGTATTGGCATAAAGTTAAACATACTGATCAAAGTAACAGAATTAAAATTTCACAAAGAGACCTTCATATATATAGTCAATTGATTTTCAACAAATGTTCCAAGGCAATTCAGTGAAGGAAAGGAAATCTTTTTAACAAATGATGCTGAAATAACTGAATATCCATATGCAAAAAAGAAAACTCTTTACATTCTCCAATATACAAAAATTAACTTGAAATGGATTATGGAACCAAACATAGTTTTAATAAAAGCTACTATAAAATTTCTGGAAGAAATCATAAGAGAATATCTTAGTGACCTTTTGTTAAGCAAAGTTTTTAAAATTGGTTACAAAAAGCATAAAATATTTAAAAATAGAAAAAATTGGATTTCATTAAAATTGAAAACATTTGTCCTTCCAAAGAAAGGCCCTTCTGTTAAGAAAATGAAAAGGGAAGCCACAAACAATTATTGGAGCAGATATTTGCAGAACCTGTATCTAATGAAGACTCTTACCCAAATTATATTTTTAAACTGGTTACAATTCATTAAGAAGAAAATGACAACAATAAAAGGAACAAAGATTTTGCAGATATTTTACCAAAGTACATATATGAATGGCAAAAACTGCTCAACCTCATTAGTCATCAAGGAAATGCAATTAAAACCATAATTGAATATACCGCTCATACTCTAGGACCCTAGAACTTCTAAAATCAAAAAGACTGACAATACCCAAGGATTGGCAAGAATGTAGGACAACTGAAATGCTCATAAATTTGGATTTCTTGCAAAGTTAAGCATACATGTGACCCAGCAACTAAGATTCTAAATATTTATATGTCTTCATGAAGATATATGCTTTCATGAAGATGTGTGCTCATATATTCAGAGCAGCTTTACTCATTATAGCTGAAAATTGGGAGATTAAAAAAATAAATATTCACCAAATGGTAAATGGAATAAATATTTTGGGATGCACTCATAGAATATTGCTCAACAAAAAAAAAAGAAAAGGACTACCAATAAACACACAGCATGTATGAATCTCTAAAGCATTATGCTAAGTAACAGAAGTCAGACCAAAATAAATAAATAAAATAAGTCAGTAGTTAATGAAGGAATGGGGAGAAGGGATGAACTGCAAATGGCAAAAGGAAACTTTTTGAAGTGATTGAAAAGTTCTAGATCATGGTTATAATGGTTGTTACACAACGGCAGATATCTGTCAGATTTCATCTAATTGTGTATTTCATCCAATGAATTCTATTCTAAAAATCTGTTCTAAGGAGAAATCTTTGATATGTAGAAAAATTAGCAAAATGATATTTATTGCACTTTTTAAAATAAGGGAATAATGTCCAATTATGAATAGTTTCCAATTGCAAGAAATTGATTAAATAAATCATGTATATCTATAACATGGATTGTTATGAAGTTACTTAAAAATTATGGTGTTGGAGATATTTAATGACACAAAGATATAGGGTTATTTTTAGGTAGATAGGGTAGTATACCTATAGTCAACTTTATTATCCATTTATGTGATTGTTTCATGTATGTATGAGCATGTGAATATGTATATATACATATATTTAGATCTCTCTCTATATATATTAGAAGGTTATGCACTACCACACTAACTAGTTGTTTCATCATTTTACTTATATTTATTTTCTAAGTGTCTGTTAATACACATGCATTTCTCTTGAAGTAAGAGAAAAAAACAAAAGTTACTATTTTAAATATATATATCCTGCTTTTAAGTCTAGATAGACCTGCTTTATGGTCTAGATAGAAAAAGAGACACGTAAATAGCATAATACACGATAGAATGAAATAAGCACCCATGGAAGGTGAGGGAGAATTGATTGGGTCAAGTATAGTCTCATACCAACACTGGAACCACTGCACACTCTCCAGTATATAGACCATGACAATGTTCTATCTGAAACAACGAGCCCAATTTCTTTACTCACAATCATTTTCTCTCAGGGGATCCATGATCCCTAACTGCCACTTTATCTCCTATCCCCATGCATCAGACAGATGTATTAATATTTGAACTTCAGTTGTGGATTACATTCAATTTTCCTTCCACAACAACTCAAAGATGCACCTGGACACCTGCTGTAGTATCCTTGAACTGCAGGTCAAGGACAATTTCCAAAGATCCTCTGGAAATTCCATAATAGAACACAACCTGCTAAGGGGAAAGAGCTCCTCTAAAAGGCATGGTATCCCCAGTGCCTGGCACACAGAAGAGGCTTAGTAATATTTGCTAATTGTTTATTGAATATATTGAGAATAAAAGCATGAGCTCAAGATTGTTTTGGCTGGTTATTACCCTGACTTGTCTAGGAGGACTTCCTGAAAGAGCTGGAATTCTCTTGTTTAAAGCATTGTCTACGCACTGTCTCCACCCTTGTTGTGCTGTTATATTTGGACTAATTCCAAGACAGAAAGGTTTTCTTCTAGTCACTAGGATGCTTTCCACCTCACCAGGTGGGCTATTAATAGACTAAACCAATTTCCAATGTTTTCTACCAAACTTCCCTAGTACTCTTGAGAAGGGCCGAGCAAGTCAAGCAATGAACAGTTTGGTCCAAATTCCCCAAAAACGTTCTCAATATTGCATTCACTAAAACCCCGAACACATTCCTACCTAGCAGTTTTGTATAGTATTTTTCAAACTCTGTGGGTTTTCAACAAAACTGAATACTGTTGCAAATCTGTTTGTGTTCCATTCCATTCAAACCCAACTTTGCTAGAACCATCTAGTGTTTCTAGTTAGAAGCCTGCAAAATCTTGTGTCTAAGGAAAGGATAGCAGGGAATCCCAATTTACACTTGAACAAACTAAGAATTTAAAACCCAAGTGTGAATAGTGACTGTAATATAATAAAATCCAAATTATAGATTTTAATTTACGGTGCAGGAAAATGAATACAGACCTAGGAGTGAGATATTGAATCCAAAATCTGCCTTTATGGCCTGATTAAGACAGGTCACAAGCTTTCTGAGAAACCTCAGTATCCTCCTTTATTGTCTAGGGGAGCTGGTTTCTTTTATTTGGGCCACAAGGTCCTTCCAACTCTGGCATTCTATGATTTTATAATGTTCCCAAACAGATGTCTAGAGGAGGCAGTCATTTGGCAAGATGCTTCCCTAGTCCCTGCCTTGTCTCATTGCTTGTCAGTGTGTGCAACAACAATAAATAACCCATTTGTTGCAAGAAAAGTACATGTTGGATCAAGCTGACATGTCTGCTCTGCCTTCTGGAGAGGACAGGGGAGGCTTTGATGTTATCAGAATGAGATCCACATTTTGATCTAGAGACCCCTCAATTCCAAGTGGCCTTTATTGCCAAACATATGAAACAATTACTTACAATTAAAGAAGCACTGTGTACCTCTTTCAAAAGTGTGACAGTATTTTATTTGTAAAAGAAAAACAAAGTAGGGGCGCCTGGGTGGCTCAGTCAGTTGAGCAACTGACTTCAGCTCAAGTCATGATCTCACGGTTTGTGAGTTCAAGCCCCACATCAGACTCTGTGCTGACAGCTCAGAGCCTGGAGCCTACTACTGATTCTGTGTCTCCCTCTCTCTCTGCCCCTCCCCCAGTCATGCTCTGTCTCTCTCTGTCTCAGAAATAAACACTAAAAAAAAAAAAAAAAAAAAGAAAGAAAAACAAAGTATAATCCCTAAGATTAAATCCCTGATCTGGAAATGGAAAAATGGGGTGGAGTGGGGGGCTAGAACCTTCTCTTCATATACTGTTCCTGTTCAGTGGCAGGTAAGGAACAGGGGAAGTGACGTAGCAGTCTGCATGTTAATAGAAAACTAAACCAGATTTCTGGTTTACAATGAAGACATGAAACAGATATGTATAATCCTACATAGCACCCAAAAGTCTTGAGGCCTTTCTCTGCTCAACTCTGGTCTCTAGACCAACCCTTCCCTTGGGCTGAGACTTTATAGTGGCCCACAGGATCGGTAATGTACAAAATGCAGCACAATTCCTGTCACATGAGAATTGTTACGTCCTTTCCCCTTCCCCAAATGTGCTGTAAGATAGCCAAAGGCCTGCCTTCTTCTACATTCACTCAGTTCTTTCAGAGTAGAATGACATTTTCTGGAATGTGTCTTAAGGAATTCTAATCCTGACAAATAAATAAAGTGACACGTGTACTAATAAATTTGAGATGTCCTGCATAATCTTCTCTTGAGGTTCACTTACAATATTAAAGGCTCTAAGGAGTTCCACACACAAATAAACGGTGCTATTTATCTATTTACTTATTTAAATTCAAGTTAATTAACATACAGTGTACTATTGGTTTCAAAAGTAGAACCCAGTGGTTCATCACTTGCATACAACACCCAGTGCTCATCCTAACAAGTGCCCCCTATAATGAATGCCTATTACCCTTTTAGCCTACCCCCCACCCACTTCTCAGCAACTCTCAGTTTATTCTCTGTATTCAAGAGTCTCTTATGGTTTGCCTCTCTCTCTGTTTTTATCTTATTTTTCCTTCCCTTCCCCTATGTTCATCAGTTGTGTTTCTTAAATTCCACGTATGAGTGAAATCATATATTTGTCTTTCCCTGACTTATTTCACTTCACATAATACACTCAAGTTCCATCCACTTTTTTGCAAATGGCAAGATTTCATTCTTTTTGATCACTGAGTAATATTCCATTATATAGATATACCACATCTTCTTTATCCATTCATCAGCCAATGGACATTTGGGCTCTTTCCATAATTTGGCTATTGTTGACAGCACTGCTAAACATCAGGGTGCACGTGCCCTTTCAAATGAGCATTTTTGTATCCTTTGGATAAACAGCTAGTAGGGCAATTGCTGGGTCATAGGGTAGTTCTATTTTTAGTTTTTTAAGGAACCTCCATACTGTTTTCCAGAGTAGCTACACCAGTTTGTATTCCCACAAATGGTGCTTTTGTTATTGGCCAGGAACTGCAAAGACTACTGAGTACTTTCTCTGTACAGATTGTCCATATTTCCTGATTCCAAACTTCCTGACTTATCCTGCCCCCCCGAAAAAAAACTCCCACTAGTGGGAAACAATATCCCCTCCTATGAACTAGATCTTTATTTGCATCTGTCTTATAAACTTTTTGTTTTTTATATTATAGATATATAGAGATAAGTCTTCCCTGTCCTGATTGACCGTACATTGGCTAGAGAAAAGATTCCTCATTCTTGCATCTTTATCTACCATAGAAGACCTTCTACATGTGGTCACTTTATACATAATTGGTTGAATGGATCAATCAGTCTGGGAACTAGCATCTTCGAAATGTTTGCACCTTCAATTGGCAAATAATGCAACCTACATAAATTCGCAAATAGTTTTAAAAAATGCTACACCCAAAGATAAAGTTGGAAGGATGAAAATATTAACATTTGAGGTATAGCACCAAATGTCTCTCTTTCTATCTTCACTAATTCAGTTACAGAAAAACTGGATATCATTACTCTTTGACCTTCAGATCTTGCAATGTGCTTCGTAGTCATGCAATTTAGGTGCCATAAACTGACTCCAGGGAGAAATGTTGATTTCAGTGAGTTCACTATAAAAAGAAGATATTATTTGTGAATAGCATTATGTAGGCTCAATATTTGGAGAATTATTGTGTTAAAGGTTTGATGCCACATCTTATTTGTTAGAATGGTGATTGTTCTAGTTAATTTTATACTTTAATAATTTAAAAATTACCAAATGAGAGGTCCACATAAATGGTCAACTTTGAAACAATTGTAGTTTCACAAATGTACCCAATATTAAAATCAGACTGACAGAATTAGGTAAGTCTTGGAGGGGATGTGAGTGTTGATCTCTAGGGAACAAATATGCAAATATGAATAAGATATAATCTCTGTCCCTAATAGGTATGCCATATAGCAGAGTTTCTCAACCTTGGCACTAATGACATATGGGACCAAAGAATTCTTTGTTGTAAGAGGCTGTCCTGTACATTGTAGAATGTGTGTTGGCATCTCTTGCCTCTTCCCACTAAATGCCAGCAGCCCTTCTTCAACTTTGAGAATAAAAAATATCTAGTCATTGCTATGTATCTCTAGACAGACAAAGCTGCCCCAGCGGATAACTTTTGCCATGCAGGAAGACATACTTAAAATTGTATAGGATTTCAGAGGCATCTTCTGACCACCAATTCTCATTTTACAATCCTATCAGATACAGGAAGTAAAGGAAACCTCGGGGCTAATTGTAGACCACATCCAAAACACAACAATAAATGTTTGATATTAGTTCCCCTTTTTATATTAGAATAAAAATTAAAATAGTTGCACTTTCCGGGGGTTTGAAATCTACTTATAATTCATTTACTGAGTTCACCTTTGCATACAGTAGCCAGCTAAGCATATTAAAGATAGAAGGGTCTGACATGGTTCTATGTGCAATTAAAATCTATTTGAACAACAGAAGTAATAGAATTGAACTAAAGGCATCTTAGAGATGATCTACCTACCCCTCTGGTTTTTTTAATGAGAAAACTAAGATCCAGAAAAGTCAGAAAGGTGATATGACTTAAGGACATCTACCTAGTAAATGAACTTGGGCTAAAGCATAAATGTCTTGACTCCAAGTCAATAACTTGGACCAATACCAAATATTAGCTAACTGATAAATAGTGTAAGACAGATTACAAAATCTGGAGGTGATCAGGTGAAGGAAGCTGGAATAGTCAGAGTAGGCAACTAAGAAAAGGAACTCAAGGCAGGCCTTAAAGATCACAGGTGGCTTCAAGAAAGGGATTGAAAGGGCTGTGGTAACTTTCCCATGGCCTTGGTGCCAAGTCAGGAATGACATGAGAGGAGACAGGCAGGAAAGCATCTGATATGAGCCAGGAACTGAGTTCATGTAGGGAAAGAATAAAAATAAGACTTGGGATAGTTTTCAAAATCACTCTGAGGAGTCCCAGATTACCTTCTTTTCTGGATATTGTCCCTACTTTTGTTTTTCAATCTGCAACTGCAAAATACCCTCCTGGCTCAGGGCCTTTCAGAGCAGCTTTGCTAAAGGTGAAAGGTATCCCCAAGCTCTCAGGCACCCTTGGAGCTGCCAGTCCCAAAAGCCATAATCTTTATGATTCAATTTATGAATTCAAAAAATCCCCACACACAAAAGTGTTAGGAATAAAAACAATCATTGTGTTACTAAAACTGAAAATTTCATCACTTCTTTCCCTTTAGTATTTGATCTTGAATATTAAAATGGACTTGATTCCTTGTCTTGCACAAGCTACATTTTCCCTGAATATCAAGAAATGAGTCTAGCATCAGTGAATGAATTAATGGATCATAAGAAAAATGAATCTGATTATATAATTCAAAAAATTGAATTAAATAAATAAATAAACTCGATATATGAAAATTTCATCAAAACCTAAAAAAGATCCATTGACAAGACATTTTCAGGAAAGAGCTGAGGGAAGTCAGCTCACTAATATTGTGAGCTTCTTAGAATGATTGCCTGGAAAAAAGAGAGAAAGAGAGAAGCCATATCTTATCCTATCAGTCTATTAAGAATGGAGGTGATCCGTCCGAGGTATGTATGTGCATACATATGTGTAGAGAGAGAATGAAATTGTGGGATGGAAGACAGGTATTGATTCTAGAAGGAAAAATATGAAGAAGGTAGATGATCTATTTGAGGTTAAAAAAATGCAGAGAGGCAAGTACAAATCTAATACATTACTTAGTACCACTATCACAGAGTGATAGTCAAGGTGGAAATTAAGATAGTATTGTCCTCTCCCACTTCCTCAGGCATTTCTCAGGCAAAACACATCCCTAAGGCATTGAGGTGATTTGCCAACTGTTCAAGTCTTCTAAACAGATTTGCTGAGTACCAACTGTGTAATTTCTTTTCTCTCTTATAACCGAATTTCTCTGGAATCAAAATGTTGGGAGAGAAGAGAAGTAGGACACCAAACTGGATGAGACATGATGGCATCTGTTTCAGATATCATCCCCAACCCTATTTCTGAGTCCAGTGAAGAGGGGACGGCAGGTAGAACCCAAAGGAAATGTTTTCAAAGGGACTCCATGAGACGTGGGGACCTGCTCAGTGAGGCATTGATGTTTTAGGTGACAAAGTGCAGCAGAGAGCTAGGAAGCAGAGCCTTCTCCACACCTCTGTGTGAAGCATCCCCTCAGTACAGTGAAAAAATTAGGAAGAGCATGAGAAGACAACACTTAACAGACAGCACTTACTCAGAAAGAGTGCCAGCAGTTGGGACACTGTTGGAGCATATCCTCCAAGGAGTCCTTTCATGTATTGAACACCTCCGTAAAAGTTTATTGAATAGATCTCTGTGTCAGCCATTCTTCTAGATTTTGAGGATTCCACAGTGAGCAGGAAGCAAGGGCAGAAGACAATGAGAGAAATAAAACAGCACATGAGAAACTATTGATGAGTTCATATGGGACACCCCCAGAGACTCCCAAAAGTAATTGGCGTGAAGTGGAGCTAGAAGGCTGTAGTTGGAGGCTGGAACTATGCAGATGAGGACATAATCCAGTTAAATTTCCGTTAATATTCTTACTGCTCCTCACTGATATATGCATACTGGTATACATATGCAAGTATAAGGACTGGAAGAAAATACACCAAAAGTGGTAACAGTGGTTATTATGGGAAATAGGATTATGAATATTTTTATATAATTTCATATGATATTATCTATTTCCAAATGTTATAGGGTGAATATACATTATTATTATAAACAGAAAAAATATTTTTATTAGGGAGGAAGTGGTATTAATCTTAATGCATCTTTCACTTGTTTCAGCAAAATAAGTTTTACCAGAAATGAAAAAAAAAGTGTGTAATTATCCCTCTCTATGAATAATAATAAAAATCACCCCTATAACTTCCTAGAAGATCAATTCTACATCAATACGTAGATAATTAATTGAACACTCCAGACAATTTAAGAATTCAAACATTACATCTTTGTCCTGGTATCTCTATAAAGAGATGAAGTGGTTTACATGTGTTCTATATCCTGTTATTATTAATATGTACTTTCTACTTCATTTGTAAGAAGTTCTCCTTGAAACATTAGTCTTCAAAAGTTTAATGTTATCTCTAATGAAACAATGCACCTTAACGTTATACACACTAATTGCTTCTCCTAGAGAACCATAATTCAACCTAGTATCTGATTCAGTTGGTATTCCTTTGTTGGACAAAAAAAGCAATGAGAAATTTTATCTAGTTTTTCCCCCTTCAGATCTAATTACAATTAAAAAAATGGAAGATTAATTTTTCTAAAAACAATGCACTTTATGCCAACACAAGCAACAAGAAATGAGTAAGATACAGAGATATGTAGCAAGACTGGAAAAGCCAGGCTTCAGTGAGACATAAAAATGAGGGTTCATCATCGGGACCTAAAATGTGGAAATTCCTGGCAGTGAGAGACTCTGGAAAGAGAGGTGATGGCACTGCTATACAGTGTTGTCCCCAAATGGGTCCCTAATTAGTGCCTGATGATGATGTGAGTGGCAACTATGCACCTTGCATCTCTACTCCCAGAAAATAAACTATAAATACTAGTTTGGTTGAATCAGACCTTCAACAGAATTCATCAAGAAGACCTTCAAAGAATTTCCAAAGAGGCTTACTGTCCACAAAACATTCATAATTCTAATCAATCCAAACACCAGGGCAAGCTCATGAGGCTTTGGCAGCCAGAATGGCCCCATCATAAAGGATGCCCCAGGCATCCCAGCAAGGACACATACTTGCATGGGTATGTATGTGTACTTTGTCTTAGAAGTCCAGACCTTAGGGTCTGTTTGTGCCCTTCCAGCCCTGATTGGTTAAGAGGTAACCTTTGAAAAGAAGAAGTTCACCCTGCTTAGGTCAAGTTCATTGGGAATCTTCGATACATTACAGACCTTTCTTTAAGCCTATGTTCCCTTTCAGAGGCCCTCTGATAAGATCTCCTGGGAAATCTAAAAGGAGAGTTGTGAAGGGCATCAGATCACAGCCAATCTATAGAAACATTTGACAGCTGATTCCTTCTATCACACTGAAAATGTGGGAACTCTCCAGTCAATACTCTACTGTTTTCTTATTCAGTCCTTGCCTGCCCTGGGAGCCAGGCAGAGCCAGTTGGAAAACATGAGATGTTGGGGGAGCTCTCCCCTGCCTGATGGAGATAAACCAAGTTGGATTCTCAATATACCTCTAAGCCTTGCCAAATGAGCTGTTCTGCCTGAGTAACAATCCAACAACCTTATTGTAAAAATGCATATAATTTTCCACATTACAAATGCCATACAGTTAAAAATGCAAGTCTTTCAATGGTTGTGAAATCACAGAAGAGGATGGGAATGACATTCATGTTGAGTTACAATTCATCTCTATGGTACTTGCCAAGGCTTTCTCATTGTTTCCATTTTTTTTTTCTCTTACAGGATAAAAGAAAATATGCTTTGAGTTTTCCCACTTAAAAAGAGAAATGCAGAACTAAATAGATAGTACATCTTAATAGTTCTTCTCTTGCTTTCAAGGGAGAAAAACAAGTGGAAAAATTATTAAATACATGCATAGAGAAGGAGAATCCTTCCCCTTGAAGCTAAAATGAGGGTGAAACAAGAATAGTTGCATATCAGAAAAAAAATTATTTTGACCCACATTACTGAGCAAAATTCCAAGAATCATCTGGAAAATATGTTCTGAGGCAAATTAATCTGATGCTATTTTGCGGCACTCATCAGTTGGAGTTATTAAGATTTGGATCATGTTCCCTAGTCTACACTGCTGGGGCTCAGCAGTTCCCTTGTGGAAGATCTCTCAGGTAAGAAGGCAAGTCTCTCTAAAGAAAAGAGTGAGGACGAGGCACGTGGACTTGATGCCAAAATTTAGCTCTGCTATTTACTAGCACTGTGTCCTTGGGGAAGTGAATTAACCTCTCTGAGCTTTGGCTTCTTCATCCAAAAACTGATGACAATAATAGTATCTACCTCATTAGGTGTACTACTATAAGTAAAGTAGTTAATGCCTTCCTGGCACAGAAGTATACAAGCATGCATTAAACCAGGAGTCAGCAAACTATGGCCTGCAGGCCATCAATTTTTGTAAATAAAGTTGGATCAGAGCACAGCTATACCTATTCATTTACATAGTGCCAATGGCTGCTTTTGAGACAGAGACCATGTGGTTTATAAAGCTGATAATAGTTGCTATCAGGCCCTTTCCAGAAAAAAAAAATCAATCCCTGCAAAACTATAAAAAACAACTATTATTATGATAGCTTGCTTTTTTTTTATGTAGAAAGAAACTGACTTTCAGAGAAGTGTAGCAACTTAGTGAAACTTACCCAGCAAGGTGGTGATGGCTTCTCATCCCCTTTCCCATCCCATATTCCTTACCCTGCTTGTAGAATATTGAATGAAGTCATTTTTTTCAGGAAGCATATTTAGTGTAGGGTCACATAATACATCTGCTATTTTATCAACGGATTGGCTTTCAATTTAAATTTAACTTACTGAAACCAACTATTATTATTCACAGCTTTGAAGGTGATTAAAAGTCATACATAGCCTAGTTCATCCCAAGAACCCTGGGCACGATATTCTGGACACAAATTTGGCTCAGATGTCTCCACTATGCTTATTATCTCTCTCTGTGCTCAGTCTGCTTTGAAGTCAGTAAGAGCAGAAAATATACCCAGCAGGGGAGTGTGCCCAACTAAAGCCCTAATCTCTGAAAGTAAATTCAACAAAAGCCTTAGGGTCACCCAAGTTATCATTGAGCCAGTGGATTAAAAACTGAGAAGTACAGACAAATTGGCAGCTAAAAATTAAAGTTTTCCAGAAAGACAGTTCAACTGAAAAAGCATTTTACTTCCACAACACCCTGGCTCACTTACTGATAAGCTATAATGAGACATTTTTATAAAGTGAATTTGATGTGCATCTCTGTTCTGTTCACTTCTACCCCCAGAAGTCCCTTGCTATTAAAGTAAAAAGTAGAATTTGAACTAAAACTTTAAAAAGGGAAAAATCCACAAGTAACTTGAAAGAAAAGGCAACTGAAACAGGATTTCTGTGGGTTCATCTCAAAGGTTGAAGAAAGCATGAGAACACACACAAATAGTTCCTCTCGGGCCCTTATGTTGTCTGCCCTTCCACTGTGTAAACTTTACAACACTTTGTTAAAAACAAGGATTTTTTAAAAAATTTTTTTCAATATTTATTTTTGAGAGAGAGACAGAGTGTGAGTGGGGGAGGAACAGAGAGAGAAAGAGACACAGAATCCAAAGTAGGCTCCAGGCTCTGAGCCATCAGCACAGAGCCTGATGCGGGGCTCGAACTCACGAGCCACAAGATAATGAACTGAGCCGAAGTCGGAGGCCTACCGTCTGAGCCACCCAGGCACCCCCCAAAAAACAAGGATGTTTTTAAAAATAGAATTATTTTCTCACCCAGATGTTGACTTGGTTTATTTGTAGAGATAAAATGTCCTTCTCTGATCTAAAAATGAACTTCTAAAGTATATTCAAAGTCATACAGAAGGAGAGATGTACTGAATTCAAAAATTGTGTCTGGGGTGCCTGGGTGGCTCAGTCGGTTAAGCGTCCTACTTCGGCTCAGGTCATGATCTTGCTGTCCGAGAGTTCGAGCCCCGCATCGGGCTCTGTGCTGACAGCTCAGAGCCTGTTTCGGATTCTGTGTCTCCCTCTCCCTCTGACCCTCCCCCGTTCAAGCTCTGTCTCTCTCCATCTCAAAAATAAATAAACGTTAAAAAAATGTTAAAAAAATTGTGCTTTATGGTTTGGAGTTGATGAAAAATAGCGTCTAGATTTGAACAATTGGAGGGTTTTGGTGTTATTTACATTCTTTAACTTTTTACTCAATTTAAGATAACTTATTTTCTTCTTTCCTAAATGGTTCTGGGATTGAGAGCAATTGTCAGACTTCAGGCAGAATTTTACAGCCAAGGGACAAAAGTCTGATAAAGTTTATAATGGGAACGCTGATACCACCTTAACACAATAATATGACTGGCAGCACTATAATGTAATCAAAATATGCAAGAAATGCATTTTTTTCCAGTATTAGACAAGAGAATATGAAATTGCCACATTGAAATAGAGCATATTTGGGGCGCCTGGGTGGCGCAGTCGGTTAAGCATCCGACTTCAGCCAGGTCACGATCTCGCGGTCTGTGAGTTCGAGCCCCGCGTCAGGCTCTGGGCTGATGGCTCAGAGCCTGGAGCCTGCTTCCGATTCTGTGTCTCCCTCTCTCTTTGCCCCTCCCCCGTTCATGCTCTCTCTCCCTCTCTCTGTCCCAAAAATAAAATAAAAGTTGAGGGGCGCCTGGGTGGCGCAGTCGGTTAAGCGTCCAACTTCAGCCAGGTCACGATCTTGCAGTCCGTGAGTTCGAGCCCCGCGTCGGGCTCTGTGCTGATGGCTCAGAGCCTGGAGCCTGTTTCCGATTCTGTGTCTCCCTCTCTCTCTGCCCCTCCCCCGTTCATGCTCTGTCTCTCTCTGTCCCAAAAATAAATAAACGTTGAAAAAAAATTAAAAAATAAATAAATAAATAAAAATAAATAAATAAAAGTTGAAAAAAAATTTAAAAAAAAAAGAAAGAAATAGAGCACATTTTCTGGTTATTTATTGGATTCTGACATCATAACACCTTTGCACAATACAGGGTGACTTGAAGAAATATAAAAACTCAATCAGCACATGCATGAGAGATCTGGACATAAGTGATGGCCAACTTGTCTTGCTTCCTCATTGAAACCAGCTGGAATCTTCCTACAACAAGCAACTTTCATTTTTTAAGTATAAGTTCATCAAGAGGATTAAAAAGAGGAAGGAAAATATTGAAGCCTGACCACATAAAGTAGGGAAAACAGCAGAGAACCCCACTTGTCCAACCTAAGGCAGATACAAAATAAAACAAAATGGCCTAAATGCAGGTCCTGATGTGGTGTTCCTTCATGATGGAATTGAACAGGAAAAAAAATGAGGATACAAGAGCATGTCACCATTCTCCTATCCCAGGATAGGATAGAATGGTGATAGGAGAGTGTCACCATTCTCCTATCCCAGGCAGAATCTCTATGATCGCTTTCTATCTTTTGGAAAGTAGATCGGTCCTGCTGCTTCACCACTGACAGAGAAGTTAACCCATGGCCTTCTTTTCTGTTTCTTCTGTCTTTTAAATTTTGTGCTTCTCAATTTTCTTGGCTTTTCTTGGGAGCGTATATGCATTCACTTCTCCTTATTGTCATCATCTTGATAGCTTACAATTACATAGCATTTTCCACTTTCTACACTCTTTCAAACATCCCACAGCCCCCTATGCAGTAGTATTATTCCCAGTTTACTCAGGAAATGAAGCCAGTATTAACAGACTCACTATTTATATGCATGATCCATTTCCACCCCCATCCTGAGAAAAGGATTTATTATGATTTCACATTTATAAGCATTACATAAATGACTTTCCCATGTAAGTAAAACTTCTTCCTTTGGACACCAAACACAAAAATCATTCAAAATGGATTAGAGACCTAAATGTGAAACCTGAAACCACAAAACTCCTAGAAGAAAACGTAGGCCATAACTTTGGCATTGGCCATAGCATCACTTTTCTAGATATGTTTCCTCAGGCAAGACAAGCAAAAGCAAAAATAAACTATTGGAACTACATCAAAATAAAAGGCTTTTGTACAGCAAAGGAAACAGTCAATAAGAGGAAAAGATAACCTATTGAAATGGAGAAGATATTTGCAAATGATACATCTAACAAGAGGTTAATATCCAAAGCATATAAAGAACTTATACAACTCAACACACACACACAAAAACCAAATAACACAATTAAAAATGGGCAGAGGACTTAAATAGACATTTTTCCAAAGAAGACATTTAGATGGTCAACAGACACATGAAAAGACACTCAACATCACTCATCATCAGGGAAATACAAATCAAAATCAAAATGAGATATCACCTTAAACTGTCAGAATGGCTAGTAATCAAAAAAAAAAAAAAAAAAAAAAAACAAGACATAACAATGTTGGCATGGGTGTAGAGAAAAGAGAACCCTCATGTACTGTTGGTGGGAATGTAAACTGGTGCAGCCACTGTGGAAAACACTATGGACATTCTTCAAAAAATTAAAAATAGAAATATCATAAGATCTAGTAATTTCACTACTAGGTATTACCACCCCCATAAAAAAAAACTAAAATACTAATTTGAAAAAATATATACACCCTATGTTCATTGCAACATTATTTACAACAGCTAAGATATTGAAGCAACATAAGTGTCCATTGTTGAATAGACAAAGAAGATGTGATACACACACACACACACACACACACACACACACACACACACACTGGAATATTAATCAGCCATAAAAAATAAGATCTTGTCATTTATAACAACATGGATGAACCCAGAGGGTGTTATGCTAAGTGAAATAAGTCTGGAGAGAAAGACAAACCTATATGGTTTCACTTATATGTAGAATTTAAAAGACAAAACAAAGTAGAAACAGACCCATAATACAGAGAACAAACTGATGGTTGCCAGAGGGGAGGAAGATGGGGGAATGGGCAAAATGGGTGAAGGAGAGTGGGGGACACAGGTTTCCAGTTATGGGATGAATAAGTCATGGAAATAAAAGGCACAGCATGGGAAATACAATCAGTGGTATTGTAATAGTATTGTATGGTGACAGATGGCAGCTTCACTTATGGTGAGCATAGCATAACCTATAGAGTCTTCCAATCACTGTTTGTATGCCTGAAACTAATATAACAGGTGTCAACTATACTTCAACTTAAAAAAAAAAAAGCTTATATGTCACAAAGGATAGCAATGTAATTTAACCTTTTCTTTTTTATTTTTTTAACTTTTTAAAAAATGTTTAATGTTTTATTTTTACATATATATATTTGAGACCCAGAGAGAGAGAGAGAACACAAGCAGGGGAGGGGCAGAGAGAGGGAGACAGAATCTGAAGCAGGCTCCAGGCTTTGAGCTGTCAGCACAGAGCCCAATGTGGGGCTCAAACTCATGAGCAGTGAGATCATGACCTGAGCCTTTCAGATGCTTAACCGACTGAGCCACTCAGTTGCCCCTAATTTAACCTTTTCTTGAAGCCACAAGGTTGTCATCATAAAGATCTTGTCATTTTACAAAGATGTATAATATAGTTTTGATTTTTTTTTTTGAGTCTAGCATTTTTCCCCCTTATTATAATCAGGCTATCTGCTGTGGCTTCTTATTTTAATAGGCCTGCCTCTTATAGTTCCGTTTCTGTTTCAAATCCTGCAGACTCATCTAAACCAAGAATTAGATTATGGTTCATTATGAATCATGTTCATTAAGAATTGCATGTTAGATAAGGTTCAAAGGATGATATAGAAATTAATGTTAATGGGTTTGATGCAGAGACCTTAAAGCGATTTCACTTTTCAAAGAAAGCCCTTTTCAACTTACTTTCTATTCAGGGCCATGTTAAGAAAGGAAAACCTCAGGTTGCTAAAGTCTAAACTTCAGATAAGCCAGGTGGTTGTGAATTTTGATTTCCATTTTCATTCACAGCTACCCAATTTCTTACATTCTCCTGTGAATTATTTTCAAACAAGACAAAGTAGTAATCTCTGAGTAATGTTACTTTTTTGTTCCAGTGTTATGGTATAATTTTAAGTCATAGAAATTTGTATAATCTAGCCCCCAAATTGCTCTTATTAATAGTTCAGGAAGAAAAAGAAACAAAAACCATTATCAAAGTTGATAATTGATGTAAAACATCATTTCCAAGCATTGTTCAGTTTAAAGAGAGGAAAGTCCCCTGGACTAGAAGTCAAGAAATTGACTAAGTCATTTTATATATCTAGTCCAAATAGTCTGTTTTTGTTCTTAATTAACTGACATGATTGAACAAAAATGATTTTTAAGGTCCCACTCAGCTCTCAGATATCCTGGCATTTAAAATAAGATCTGAATAGCACAAAATCGATGAGAGAGCGACATCTAGTGGCTTCTTAGTTTATACACATCCTGACTAACAATTCCAATGAATTACTGATTACTACAGTAATCACTGATTACTACAATCTCATACATTAAAATATTTAGAATTTTGCAACCTAGATGAATCTAGACAATCATCTAGTTCAAACCTCTCACTTTACACTCATGACAACTGAGAACCAAAATGGCCATATCCTTGCTTAAAGACACACAGCCAAAGGTTACCCAAAGTCTACTGACTCTAAATCTGGTGTGTTTGTGTTTTACAATTTTATGTTCCCCACAAAAGCCAACAAAGGCAAGAAACAATACCATAAAAGACCAAGGAGATTTTATTCCTTTGTGCAAGATCATTATCTGTTGATGGTTATCATACTGTTTTGTAATGTTTGTTTACATGTTTAACTGACCCCATTCATTAGTCATGAGTTTCATGAGGCTAGGGACCCCAGTTCTCACTCATTTTTGCAGCCCCAGCACCTAGAGTTATACTGAGCCTATCATTCAGGCTCAAATCTATTATCTTTCATCTATCTTCCTAACTATCACTCAAGGTTTAATAACATACTGTCAATACATTATTTTTAAATTCATTGAGGACTGTGTAATTTTATAAAATAAGAATGTAACTGTGTTTTACGTGTGGCCAAAAACAAGACAAATTTACTGAACTATTTTTTCCCAACTCTCTTTTGGAAAACTACCTGTCTCTATTCCACATCACTCAGATGGGGCTGACCGAGTCTTTCTCAGCCCCAGAAGTTCATGATCTAGGGCTGGCCAGTATCACTTTGTGTTCTCCCTAGCCAAAGTGACTGGTCTGGGGACTTTTCTGCTGAAGCCACTGGGAAAGATGCCTCCACTTTGTCTGGAATCTTGAGCTATACATGTTTAAAGATGACACAGACTTGGAATAGTCAGTGGCCATTCTTCCTGCCACATGGAAAAAGCTCCCCTAAAAAGAGAGAGCAGATGAAGGAAAACAGAGATAGAGACAGTGGCCTGGCATTTTCAAATACCCTGAATCTGGCCATGCATTTTCTTTTTGCTTAAACTATCTTAAATGGGCTTCTGTCCCTTGAAAATAAATGCTGATAACACTAAAATATGTGGCTCAAAAAGCAATTGAGGACAAGTCTTTAAAATTTAGTTCCCAACTGTTTCCACGTAAAACAAGGCAACAGTATCACTTGATGTGAATAGAAAGCCATATCCTAGATATGAAATATGAATTATCTCTTCCTCTTTCTCCAAATGCCTGTAGAATGCATTACCTGATTCCATAATTGAATATTTGATAGCCTCTATGTTGAGATATTTTATTTCTTTAAGCATATTGTGAACTTCCCAAAGGTACAAATCACAGAATAGCTTAGAACAAAGCAGAGCCCCTGGGTGGCTCAGTTGGTTAAGTGTCCTACTTCAGCTCAGGTCATGATCTCATGGTTTGTGGGTTCAAGCCCTGCATTGGGCTCTGTGTTGACAGCTCAGAGCCTGGAGCCTGCTTGGGATTCTGTGTTTCCCTCTCTCTCTCTCTGCCCCTCCCCCACTTTTGCACACACTCACTCCCTCTCTCTCAAAAATAAACTTTAAAACATTTTTTTAAAGATGATTCTTTTTTTTT
The DNA here is from genome assembly GCF_018350175.1 of Felis catus. Classification (NCBI taxonomy): domain Eukaryota; kingdom Metazoa; phylum Chordata; class Mammalia; order Carnivora; family Felidae; genus Felis; species Felis catus. Next base: position 212,312,873 of record NC_058368.1, on the reverse strand, counting down.
AATGTTTATTTTTGACGGGGGGCAGGGGGGTCAGAGAGAGGGAGACACAGATTCTGAAGCAGGCTCCAGGCTCCAAGCTGTCAGCACAGAGCCTGATGTAGGACTTGAACTCATGGACCATGAGATCACTACCTGAGCCGAAGTCAGACACTCAACCGAGCTACCCAGATGCCCCTAAATTTTTTTTTTTAATTTTTTTTCAACGTTTATTTTTGGGACAGAGAGAGACAGAGCATGAACGGGGGTGGGGCAGAGAGAGAGGGAGACACAGAATCGGAAACAGGCTCCAGGCTCTGAGCCATCAGCCCAGAGCCTGACGCGGGGCTCGAACTCACGGACCGCAAGATCGTGACCTGGCTGAAGTCGGACGCTTAACCGACTTTGCCACCCAGGCGCCCCAGTGAATATTTCTTAATGTGTATAAGGTCTAAATTGTGTATAACTATTTAGTTATATATAACATCCTCAGAAAATATTTTATGAGAATTATTTCAAATGAAGAAAAAAGAATTTCCTAATTAAATAAAACTTGCAATAGGGAGAGACTTATGTAATTTGCAGAATTGCCTCCTAAGTGGTTCATCTCATGTGGCTGTGGCTGCTAGTTTCCCACTAAAATCTGTTCTTCCTAACAGAAATTAAGCCAGGTACGTGACTATCCAGGTAGAGACTGAATTCCCCAGCCTCCCTAGAAGCTATGTAGCTAAGATTGGACCAATGGGACATGAATAGAAGTGATTATATGCCACTTCTGGGTCTGGACGTTACAAAATTTAGCTTGAGAAATTTCATTATCTTTTTTCCTTTTTTTTTTGTACATTGAAATACAGAAGTGCCAGTAACCCATACAGATGAGAACAATGCTCTAGGCCAGGAGTCAGTAAACTATAGTCCACAGACCAGCCACCTGTTTTTTTTTGTAAATAAAATATTGGAACACTGCTAGTCCATTTGTTTACATAGTGTCTATAGCTGCTTCTGCACTACAGTGACAGAGTTGAGTAGTTGCAATAAATACTGTATTGGCCTGCAAACCTACAATATATACTATCTGGCTCTTTCAGAAAAACTTGCCAGACATAGGGAGTCACTATGGCTAGGGGAAAGCATAAATGTTCCACCATGGTCTATTTGGTTCCAGAAAGGTTATACCACCAGAGAGCTCCACTTTAATTGACCCTGCAAGCTGAGAAGAACTGAGCCAACTATATAGGTCCTCAAACTAGCTCAGTGGCTCAGATTGAAATCCCAGTATCAACCCTGCTAAGGCAGTTCTTGAGAAGATGAATTAGGATTATCCAAAAATTCAATGGGAAGGTGTAATAGTTAATTTTGTGTGCCAACTTGCTAGGCCATGTGGTGCCCAGACATCAGTAAAACATTTCAGGGGTTGTGTCTGTGAGCACGTTTCTAAGAAAAACATTTCAATGAGTAGACTGAGTAAAGCAGATTACTCTCCCTAATGTGTGTGGGCCTTATCTAATCAATTGAAGGCCTGAACAGAACAAAAAGGTTGAGTTAGAGGGAACTCCTCTTGCCTGATTTATTTGAGCTAGAACATCGGTCTTTTCCTGCCTTCAGACTCCAACTGAAATATCAGCTCCTCTTGGGTCAGAAGATCTCCTTCTGGCTTTCAGACTAGAACTTACACCACTACTTTCCTAGATTTCCTGCTTGCTGACTGCAGATGTTGGGACTTAACCTCCATAATTACGTAAGCCAATTCCTGATATTCTGATAACAAATCAATCTCTCTCTCTCTCTCTCTCTCTCTCTCTCTCTCTCTCCACACACACACACACACACACACACACACACACACGCACACATCCTATTCTGTTTCTCTGGAGAACCTTAATACAGAGGATATTTCAAAGACATATATGTTAATCACCCATATATTCCTACACAAAACAGAAAATATGTTTTCATTCATAATCACAAGTCGTCATAATTGCATCACTAGGTAATAAACATTAAGGGAAAACATGGATATGTGCAGATTGTGTGTGTGTGTGTGTGTGTGTGTGCGCACGCAGATTTGTTTGAAATAAAAATGAGCTGGTGGTGTCATTCAGTTAGAAAACCAGAATAGCTTAGAACAGGTGGTCCTTTACCAATAAGCACTCAAAGTCTACATTTTCAAAAGCATTTCCAGATTATTACCTTAATACACAATTTTCCTTTAGATTTGATCATGTCCAAAGACATGCACAGGTGGAAGTTCATCCTTTCAGACCAGTGTTCTCAGTTGGGTGTGATTTTGCCCCCACAAGACATTTGGCAATGTCTGGAGACACTTTTGGTTGTCATAACCAGGAGAAGGATGTTACTGGCATCTTGTGTGTTGCTGCCAGGGATACAGCTAAGCATCCTACAATGCATAGAACAGCCCCCTCCCCAACAAAGAATTATTTTGGCTCAAAATGTCAATAGTGCTGAGGTTGAGAAAAACCCTGCTTTAGACAAAAGATTGTGCTATCTGAGTGAGATAACATATCAAAGTCAAACAGTCATTTATTTAGTGAAAATGAATTCAGAACCTTTCCTGGAAGCTGGTTTTCATGGAGAAAAGTGCGTAGAAGAATGTGAGGTTCCTGAGTACCTTCAGGGAATGGCAGAGGTACCCCACAAAGAAATGAGAAGGGAGAAACACCAAAGACAAATTACACACATTTACAAATTTACAACTCACTTTAGAGGAAAGCATGCCCTTTGGAGAGGAGGTCCAGAACTTCCAAAAAGCTATTCAAATTCAAATTCCTGGGAGGCAAGGAGCCTATGATTTCTTGTGTGCATCAAACTTGAGCTTTAGTTTCTAGAAGAACTCAATTGGTTCTTCTCTGACAAAATTAAGCAGAAAACTATGAGTTAAAAAGTAAAGAGTCAGTGCCTGAGCTGTGTCTCTAGACCAGTGTCTCTAAGCCCTCCCTGGGTGTCAGACACCAGGCATTGAACCCACCCTCCTACCCCAAGAGGGCACTGTGGTAACTACTGTTTAAAACCTAGCTTAACTTGCTCTTTCTTTCCGTGCAGATAGCCTTCTTGCAGCCATGGTGAATGTTGCTAAAACCCACTGGACTTTCTGCAAGAAGTGTGGCAAGCACCAAAGTGACACAGTACGAGAAAGGCAAAGATTTTCTTTATGCCAAGGGAAAGAGGCGTTATGACAGGAAGCAGAGTGGCTATGGAGGGCAAACTAAGCCTACTTTCCAGAAAAAGGCTAAAACTACAAAGAAGATTATGCTGAGGCTTTAATGTGTTGAGCCCAGCTACAGATCTAAGAGAATGCTGGCTGTTAAGAGATGCAAGCATTTTGAGCTGGAAGGAGATAAGAAGAGAACGGGCCAAGTGATACAGTTCTAAGCTTCATATTTGTTACATTTTGAAGACAATAAAATATTGAGGTTATGTTCATTTCAAAAAAATAAAATAAAATAAAACCTGGCTTAACTTAAGTCAGCTTGACTCCAAGCTTCATGTATTACTGGGATCCTGGCAAGAACAGCTGGAATTCACAAACTGGGTAATTTTGAAGAAACTTTAATAAAAGGACTATTTCCAAAGATATGAGCATGATATAGGGAAAGCTCAGGAGATAGTGCACTACTTCGTACTAATAATACCACCTTTACTCCTGAAGGGGTATTTGGAGGGAGCATTTCTCTAACCACTGGATTCAGAGAGCTGCTTAGGAAGGACAGCCTAATGAGGGCTATGACATTCAATCAAGGGATGCAGCCAGGCCATGAAGACCCTAAAAGAAAGCAACTGAGAAATACATATATTCATTTCACTCCCTTTGCTTCTTCTTTTTTTAAAATTTTTAAAAATGTTTATTTATTTTTGAAGGAGACAGAGCATGAGTGAAAGAGGGGTAGAAAGAGAGGGAGACACAAGAATCTGAAGCAGGCTCCAGGCTCTGAGCTGTCAGCACAGAGCCCAATGCAGGGCTTGAGCCCACGAAGGGTAAGATCATGACCTGAACCAAAGCTGGATGCTTAAGTGACTGAGCCACCCAAGCGCCCCAGCCCCCTCGCTCCTACTGATCACCTTCTGGTGCTTCTCATCGACAAAATCCAATGGGCACTGAGAAAGCAAGAGGATCATTTGATGAAGGTCAGTGTCTGAATCCATTCAGGCTGCTATAACAGAATACCATAGAGTAGGTAGGCGGCTTATAAACAACAGAAATTTATTTCTCATAGTTGGAGGCTGAGAAGTCCAAGATCAAGGCACCAGAAGATTTGATGTGTAGTGAGAGCTGCTTCCTGGTTCATAGATGGCTGTCTTCATGCTTTATTCTCACATGGTGGAAGGGGTAAGAGAGCTCTCTACAGTCTATTTTTTATAAGGGTATTGTCTAATTTGCTCATATTGCCCCCATAAAATGCCATGGACTGGGTGGCATATAAACATAGAAATTAACTTCTCACAGTTCTGGAGGCTGGGAAATCCAAGATCAAGGCACCAGCAGATGTGATGTCTGGTAAGAGCCATTTCCTGGTTCACAGATGGCTGTCTGCATGCTGTGTCATGGTGGAAGGGGTGAGAGAGTTCTTTGCAATCCTTTCTATGAGGACAACGATTCTGTTCACGAGGCCTCCACTCTCAAGACATAATCACCACCCAAAGGTCTCACTTCCTAATACCATCATATTGGTGGCTAGGATTGCCACATATGAATTGTTGGGGAGACACAAACATTCAGTCTATAATAGTCAGTCTCCAAGTCAGACCCAGGGGAAGAGTAGGAAGTAGATCTTGAGGAATGCATTCTTGTCCTTAATTCAAATGAAAACTTTGTGTCACCAATACATAGCAACCATTTTAATTTTTTTTTTTAACGTTTATTTATTTTTGGGACAGAGAGAGACAGAGCATGAACGGGGGAGGGGCAGAGAGAGGGGGAGACACAGAATCGGAAACAGGCTCCAGGCTCCGAGCCATCAGCCCAGAGCCTGACGCGGGGCTCGAACTCACGGACCGCGAGATCATGACCTGGCTGAAGTCGGACGCTTAACCGACTGCGCCACCCAGGCGCCCCCATAGCAACCATTTTATTCTGACTGATACCCATTCATTCACGTTCTCACCTGAAAACTAAATGTTAGCCAGCATCGTTATTCTTCATATTATAAGGAAGGGTGGAAACAATGAGAAAAAGAAAGTTAAATAATATCTAGCACAGCTGCTACAATCCCTACTTCTATAGCTGCTCACCAGCCTAAAGCTGTCTTCTTCCCCCACTTACTTCAAAGTCCCTTTACCCTCTGATAGCATCTCAGCTGGATTCTTTAATTGGTAGGGATATCCAAATAATTTATTTCCATGGTATATAAGCCTTTGCTGACCTTATCTTTATTGGACTGCCACAGTTTTACATTGAACAGGACTATTTGTCATGGCAGTATTATGAGGTACTCTAGTGATTCTCTGGGTCCTAAACATAATCTTCCCCATACCCACTGTAGAGTGGAAACCCAATTTCCCATTAATTAACAGGATTAGGCATCCTGGCTAGTACAGGGAGGTGTGGAGAAGGTAAGGAAGTAAAGCTAGATCCCAAATAAGGAAGACCACTTCCTTCTGCCTCCACTCCATACCACTACAATCTACTCTCTGTGGGACAGAGTGACAATCCTAAAACAAATCTGATAGGCCCATTCCTTCTTACTGTTCTTCAGTGCTCCTGGTAAAAAGTCTGAACTCTTTATATATTGGCCATTATCTCTAAATTCTGCCTTTCTGTCCAGGACTTTCTTTTACCACTACCCCATTTCTATGTGGGCCCTTATAGACACACAATTTTAAACATCTTTCAGTTTTGTTTTATTGTTTTCCATGTGCTGAGATTACTCTTCACTTGCAAGATTGTCATTCAGCAAAGAAAAATTACAATTGTGATCTAATTATATATATATATGTATATATATGTATATATACATATATATACATATATATGTATATATATGTATATATACATATATATACATATATATGTATATACATTATACATATGTATATATGTATATACATATGTATAATGTATATATGTATATATACATATATATATACATATATATATACATATATATATATATATATGTATATATATATAAAGAAAACAGGTAACATAACCTATTTGTCCTTGAAAACCTTTCTGGAACAATTAACCAATAAATATATGGTAAACACATGCTATGTATTCAACCCTTGGTAAAGGTGCAATGCCTAATACAGTGACATAAAACAACATTTCTGTCTTCAGTTAGCTTTATAAATAATATGGAGACAATATTCTTAAACATTAAAATAAAAACTAAAAATGATAAAAGATACAAACACTAAAATCAAAATGAAACAGAAGTGCGTTCATACGCTTTCATATGATCATCTATTGTTGCCAGGAAATAACTTAATGTTGGGGTAATGGAGTTTGTGAGAGGAAGAAACACAAATTTCGGAGACAAATAGACCTGTGGTCCATTCCTAGCCCTGATTTTACTAACTGAATAATGAACAAACCACTTAACTCTCCTAAATCTGTTTCCTCCATGATGAAGTACTATGCAGAATAATTAAGAGGATTAAATGAGTTGCTCAAAAGTAGTTGCTGTTATTAAGATGAGATTTCTACCTTGAACACATATATTTAAGTGAAAGACATCTAGACTGGAACCCGTTAAAAAGAAAAACACAGGCCCAAGATGGAGTCACTTATGCTACACCAAATCCCCAAACCAGGGCTTAATACTTAATCTAATTGCAGTTTCAACCTCCTTCAGAAATGTAGTTTTAACAGAACAATCAGGAATTTTCTGGTCGGCCCCAATGAGGTCATCTGCCAGGCAGGCCCCTTCCATCCCCCAAAGGATGATGAGGTAATCTGATGATAAGACCCCCAGGCCCCCCACCCCACAGACTCCCACCCCTGCTCTCAGGGAAAGTAACCTCGGTTGAAACATTTCTTTTTGCTAATGACTTCTTGTCCCACCATTCTTCCCATAAAACCTTTTCCATTTTGTTCTACTCCTCTGGAAGCTCCCCTCTACTTGCTAGATGGGATGATGCCAGATTCATGAATAGCTTAATAAAACCTATTAAATCTTCAAATTTACTCAGTTGGATTTTTGTTAACACCCTTGATATGTAAATGACTATCCAGCAGATAGAGGGCCCCTGACTGGTGAGAAGAATCCCATCTCTATCTATCTTGGAGGGAGAAAAGTCTCTGGAAAGAAAGTGGCTTCTGGCACCTTATGAGTAATGGGACGCACACTGGTCCTATAGGCCTGCTTAGAAAAAGGGTGAGGTGAGATACTGAAAATGTGCCTCTCAACTGCCATGACGCATATTAAGGTCTTCAATATTTGCTCAATTTCAAGAGAACTGTGTACCCAATATGTGCTCTAGAAATACACGGTAACTATGAGTTTGCTAAAGTCTTATGCTAGGCTTTGAGAGATGGCAATGGTTAGATGGATCTGAATGGTAAGTACATGACCAAGTGAGCATAGGCCAGGACACAGAAAAACAATATGTCAGTTTTCCTGGGGTACCTCTATTTCACTGAAAGTTAAAGGGCAGAGAAGAAACATAAACTGGAAAGCGATTAGGATCCAAGCTGTGAAGATGTTTTAATGCTAGGATAAAGACGACCATTGCTCCAGGCAATGAAAGACCATTGTAAGGTTCCCAGCAGAGAAGAGATAGGACAAAAGTGAAGATTAATTCAGAGGGATATATCAGTATAGTTCCTAATGAACCTAGAATAAGTCTGAGAGGGTAATTAGCTAGAACATTCATTTCCCCAAACATAATTCACTTGTAGAGCCTTTTAGAGTTTGCAAAGTACTTTTCATACATCTACTTTCATTTAACTATCCCAACAAGTTCCAGAATCATGTGTTATTCTTATCCTTATTTTATAGATGAAAAACACATACATCACACAGGGTCCCACCAGAGAACAGATGGCAAACTTGAATTAGAGTAATTTAAAGTATTTATTTACAGCAGGTTATAAAAGGATAGTCGAGGTGTAGAGAACCTGGGGCCAGTAATAGTGGCAAATCTGTAACCACTCCTAGGCCAGGAAGGGTGAAAAAAGCCAGCTGTACTGGAACCTACAAGCAAAGAGTTGTGTAGAAAGAAGTGCCCTGACATGAGCAGTGACCTTTAGCAGTAAAACATCAGCTGGCCAAGTCAACCTCCTCTCATGGAAGTGCTGGTGGAATAAATACCATGGTTTTGTTCTCTGCCCTCCCATCTCCTGTTGAGGGTCCCATAAATTGGAGGCAACAAGAAACTAATGACCCATAAGTCTATGGATACAGGACAAACCTTTTCCCCTTCAACAGCTTCTCTAGTCTCTCCCCCATATGAAAAGTTTATGTCCCTAACACAAAAGACATATGAAATCCCCTAAGACTGTATAGCATCATGGAGCAATGTTGGTTCAATAATATTCCCTCACGATACCTAAATGTTAGCTACCCCTGGTATTCTTCATATGTGAAAGAAGGAAAAGTCAAGTGAAGAGGGAAAAAAGAAAGAAGTGATGTAAAACATAATTGCTACAATCCATACTTCTTCCTGATCATAAAAGCTAAGTTGGTAATCATAGCACCAGAACCAGCTTCATAGGTGTGTTTCCTGTGTGGCCAAATGGAGCCCTGAATTCAGAAGGGCTCTCTGAATTAGTTAATACTCTCCTATTGATATACTGAAGTTCTTGATAATATTTGAGCAAGGGGCCCCACATTTTTATTTTGCCCTGGGTTCTACAAATTATGTAGCCAATCCAGCATAGCTTCCTTTTTATAGCATCTATTCAAGTTAACTTAGCCTTTGTTGAAATTTGGCTGGACAGGATTCTTTACCACTAGATAAAAGTAGATGACCCAAACCTTCCTTCCTTGCCTTTATTGGGTTTTCCAGTGAGTAAAACATTAGGTAAGGAAGTACTATAAAATGGCTCGTCAATATTCTGGATTCCTGACAAAATCCTCCTTTATGTAGCAGAAACCTATTTGCCCTCTACTAATCAGGATCAGTCATTCTGACCTGAACAGCAATCTTTAATTCTTCCTGTAGGTACAGCAGCCTATGGAGCCCCCAAAGGCCAGGAGGCAGTCCCAACCAACTCATCTGAATCATGACTGTACCCTCTTAGGGACTAGGACCTTCAAAATGATCCAGCCCACAGGTATAAGAATGAGAAGCAAGCATTCTTCAGATGAGTTATTAAGGGCTAACAATGAGAAGCATCTCTCCTTTGTCCTTCAACTTATGAATTCTGGGCATGGAGTTAAAGGCCCTATATACTGGCAAAAACTTAGGGCATATACCCAATGGTATACTGGTAAATGTTTAACAACCAGCTCCCTGGGAAAGCAATAAGCCCTGATTTGTAGGATTTGCCAGTTCTGAGGTATAAATATTCCCACTATGGCTAATTTCAAGCTACTAATGTCTGAATGCTGAGTTAGGAACAGATATGCAGTATATATAGTATTTTACCACACTGATAAACTAGACAAAAATGAGCTCAAGAACATAGACAATATTTAATGTAGTAAAATAATTAGGAAGTGGTAAGTTTTTAATATGTTATCTTTTAAAATATATTTAATTGTAAGTTTATATAATAACTATAAATTATAAACATATGTGTGTATGTAGCCAAAATGTAAAATTATTTTAAAATAAAATTTCTAAACTTTTTATTTTGAAATAACTTTATAATTACATAAGAGTTGCAAAGACAGTACAGAGTTCCCATATGCCCTTCACCCAGCTCCCTCTAATATTATCATCCTACGTGCCTGTGGTACATTTATGAAAGCTAAGATATTGACACTAGTGCAATATACAAAATAAATTCCAGACTTTATTTGAATTTCATCAGTCTTTTTCACTAATCTTTTTTTCCTGTACCAGAATCCAATTCAGGATACCACACTGCACTTAATATAACTTAATTTTTAACCATGGCTATGCTTAACAACTGAAAAATCCTGAATAGTTTTGCAGTTGTTTATATTATAACCAGAAGCTGATTTTTTGCATTCGTTGTAATTGGCATTTCACTGGAGCAAGCCAGGCACCTATCCTTATAAGCAGGTTGTATGGGCCTCCAAGAATGTCTGTGTCAGTTTTTCCTTGCACTAAACACTAGGCTGGGGTACTCTGTTAGGTATTGTAAAACAAAAAACAAAAAACAAAAAACCAATATTTGTTCTTTCACAGTGTTTTTCAGCCAATGTGCAGAATGATGAAGTACAAAGGCAGCCAAGATACGCATGGGCTATGGAGTAGTGCTGTGTGGTAGTTACTAGTTCTAGTTTTAGTACTATATCTAGGTATCCAGAGCTAGATCCACTGCACCAAATTCCATGCCTGCTTGCATGGTTTTGGAACTATATTTAAAGGCAAAGGGGGAAGCCTGAGGAAACTAACTTTTTTTTACTTTTCTGGTTTGTTCACAAGTTTGATAAGTCACATGGCTTTAAGTAGGTTCTTGAGAGTTAAGAAAATTAAAAAAAAAATTGGTAGGTGTTATTGACAACAACAAAAAATGAACACAGGCATTTATTATAGAGAGAATATGATCTTCTGTGGGACTGAAGTAGAGAAAACATTCAATTAAAGTATTGCAAATCCAAAGGTAAAGAAAGTAATTCAATTTTTAAAAAGATATGTATATGAATTCTCAGTCTCAGGAAGCAGGTATCTTAGGAGATCCAGGAGAAACTAGGGTAGCTTGGAAAATATGCTTGTTTTACTTATTAAAAATGAGCACTGGACAACTGAAAGCAAAATAAAAGAAGAAAGGCTGATTATGCTGGAGGAAGCCGAGGTTCCCTTAAAAATTATTATATCAGAGGAAAGAGAGGAAAAATTATATCTTTAAGAAAAGAATAAATACATATAAAATGGAGTAACTTCAAAATGTAGTACAGAAAGATATTCTCCAAAAAGGTAGGAGAGAGGCACCTGAGTGGCTCAGTCGGTTAAGCGTCTGACTACGACTCAGCTCGTGATCTCGTGGTTTGTGAGTTTGAGCTCTGCATCGGGCTCTGTGCTGACAGCTCGGAGCCTGGAGCCTGATTTGTATTCTGTGTCTCCTCCTCTCTCTGCCCCTCCCATGCTCATGCTCTCTCTCTCTGTCTCTCAATAATGAATGAACATTAAAAAAAATTTTTTTAGGGGCGCCTGGGTGGCTCAGTTGGTTAGGCGTCCAACTTCAGCTCAGGTCATGAACTCACGGTTCATGGGTTTGAGCCCCACGTCGGGCTCTGTGCTGACAGCTCAGAGCCTGGAGCCTGCTTCGGATTCTGTGTCTCCCTCTCTCTCTGCCCCCTCCCCCACTCATGATCTGTTTCTCTCTGTCTCAAAAATAAATAAACATAAAAGAAATTAAAAAAAAAATTTTTAAAGGTAGGAGAAAGCGGGGGGGAGGGGTTCAATGTTATTAGATTAGAACAATAACAGATCCACTGAAATCAAATCTAACAGAGGATGGAAAGCAAGGTCTCTAAACAAACTAGAATAACTCACGTATAAGAAACTAGGATTCAAATACCATAGAGAGTACCCTCTTCAAGGTATAGTTAGGCTATTTTGGAACTATCTACCAAAGATTGACAGTGTCATTGGAAGTGCCCTAAGAACATTTGGATATATTTGAAAGGGAAACCAGAAACATTGGTGCAAAGTACTCCAAGAATTAGTGGGTGAGTTTCAAGCTGACAGTTATTATACTTGTGCCCAGAATGAACATCATCTTCTAAAATTGCATCAGCATTATCTTCTGTGCTATTATCTATACAGATGTATTTTGTATGGTATGAATGTGCATGATCATTGGTGTCATTTCTAATGGAATTCACAATTTTAATCATATTTTTTAGATTAATTGTAAGGAAATTAAAAGGAAAAAAATCCACATCAGTAGGGACCACATATCTGATAGCTCTAAAGATCTTACACTAAAACATAAGCCAAGATTTATTTGGAAAGCACTGTCACTCCAAGTGTGATTGATGGGTAATTTTTACTGCAATAATGAACACTTTATAAGTGTAGTGTCACATTTTCCAAAGTGCATTCATGAAACAACGATTTCTGTTACATACTGTTAGAAGTTCAGCATCCCTGCCTCCTCTCCTCACAAAATAACTCCCACAAAAACTTAAGTGAAATAGCACCAAAATTTATTTATAGTGAAGATATTGCCAAATGAATCACAAACACATTTTGCCTTAGAGATATTACTCATAGCACCTGTCATGCTCAGCATCCCCTTCTAAAGGTGCCTACACTCCATACTGAAGAAAGTATCTGGTCCCTGCACCATGATGGCTATACCATATGACTAGTCCCTCAGCCACTGCTGAGTAGACTATGGGAAGCACCTGACTTTAAGGAACAACCAATCAACCCATAAGCTGGCCTGTAACTTATGATTATGTGGCTTGGTAATTAGACAGCCTCTCTGATTCTCCTCCTTGGGAATTTGAACCATGATATATAAAGTAAATTGGTCAGCTGGTAAAAGGAGGAGGAGCAAGAGACAAGATTAACACATTCATGCTAATAGTGGAGTACCAGAGCTCAAAGTCACAACTTCTTGTTACTAGAGAGGACCTTGGATTTTGATTAACCATCAAACTACAGTCCCTGCAGTCTCACATGAGGCCCAATTGTTCAGTTTTCCCTGCAACCAGTGTGGCCTGGCTACATAGAAGAGATTCCTGTTCCTTTACTACTTCATGTAGTTTTAGAATAAATTCCCCATTTGTCAAAATCACCAAGTGACTATTTCTTGCAACAAAAAGAGCACCTCTCCCCGTTCTTCATGTGATCATATTTATACTTACCTGGCCACATCCCAGCTGAGTGTTTTTCTGAGATATACTATCACCAAAGCAGAACTTGCCAGGCATATCTTCCATTGTTGCATACTCTTTGTACTTCCTTTTTAAAAAATGTTTTTACATGGATGAATAAAAGATTATTAGATAACTTTGATTCTTCTTTAATTCATATTTTTAAAAAGTTGATTATGTGCAATCTTCTGTTATTTGTAGCACTATTTGTTACAATTCATAAATAATTTTGTTTCACTTCTCAAGGTAGAGCTGTTGAGAGTCACTGTCCTAAAAAGTACCCAGGTTAGAGGGCGTAGATTACAACACTGGATGTCAATCAACAGTTTTCTTCTTAGTAAATAGATAAAAGTTGAAAAACAACATGTTGTGCTCTAAATCTGGGATTGTTGGAAGCTCCCATTATCTTTGCTTAGCCCCTAAATGCACATATGATGGGGGGAAAATCTCTTCCTAACACCAGAGGGCACTGTGCCATTGGGTTATCTCCCTGAGAGGTTCCCACACTGGGAGCTAATTTTTACAGCTTCTCTTACATTCCTGTAGCCATTCAATCTTTCAGAAATGCCTTCTGCTCTTTCCTTTTTACCATCCTTTCACCAGGACTGTTCTGAGGTTGAATGAGAATAGGGGATTAAAAGAAGCTGCTAGAGGCCAAGTTGCACAGCAGTAAGAGGAATTTGCAATTGTTAGTCTATACTATTCTACCTCTAGCAAATTCAGTAATCTCCCAATCTTCTGGTCCTTGTTACCCTTACTTAAAATTAGGATACAATTCAGACAAATATATATAATGAGCATACCTAAATTGTTTTAGACTGGAAAGTAAAATCTTGTTAATTCTCACTCTAATTTAAAAATAAATCAGATTGGTCTGCTTAAACCTATTAAAGTTCTATATAACTCCTGGAACTTTTTTTTTTTTTAACTTTTTTTTTTTTAACCTTTTATTCACTTTTGAGAGAAAGGGCATGAGTGGGGGAGGGGCAGAGAGAGAGACACAGAATCTGAAGCAAGCTCCAGAGTCTGAGCTGCCATCACAGAGCTTGATGTGGGGCTCCAACTCACAAACCATGAGATCATGGCCTCAGCCCAAGTCAGATGCTTAACCAACTGAGCCACCCAGGCACCCCACTCCTGGACCTTCTTAAGGAGAATACCCACCAAGTACTACCAACAATCTATTCTTATTATAAACCTCCTAGAGCTAGTTAGTTTAGGGAGTTTGGCCTCTTTCTTTCACAATACAAATTAAGAGGTAATTTTTCAAATAAGGTTTGTCTCAACACTTATTAATGCCCTTAACATTTATTGAAAAACTGTGTGCCAGGCTTACATCTGCTAGATGCTAGCAAAAAATGCACAAGTTGTGCTTCCTGAAGTTTTCAATCTAGGAGACAATAAAAATATTTTTTTTAATTGTGAAATTGAACTGATAGGTGCTACTGAGAGCTACATGAAACTACCAGCAAATGTAACATAGAGACTTGCTCCATCCAGTTAAGGGTGGTCAAGAAATAGTTCCTCTAAGTAAATGGTTCTTGAGATCTGACAAATAAGTAGGGTCTCAACAGGTAAAGGGTGTGTGGGGGTAGACAGGGACGGAGGATGGGGAGAATAATCTCCACACGTACAAAAAAAAATTGTGGGAGAACTAAGGGAAAAAAGCTTACTGTAACTACAGTTCAGTGTATAGTGAAGGGGCGAGAAAGTTGGGCAATCACAGGCCTTCAAAGCCGTAACTATATTTATTCTAAGAGTAACTGAAAAACCACATAAATAGTTTTGAGCAGAATGTTGCCATGATCACATTTGTATTTGAAGACTATCCTGGCGCCACGTGAAAAACAAAATGCGGGGTTAGAAAGCTGTTTTTCTTTGTGGAAGGAAGACTCTCTAGGGGGCAGATTGTCGAGGATTAACGTTTACAAAATATAACCCACACAACAAGGTGATGAAATACATAAACTATGAATGAGCTCAGTGCACTTCTGATTTCAATTTAGTAACTGTTTTAAATTGGCTGGTAAAATAAATAAAAATAAGCCCGTTCGATTCCAAACACTGGGGCTTATGCGCCAGATCCGTGGAGTCAGGGTGTTTATTTCCTTAAGTAAAGGTTTCATTGTATTTTCATGGGCCCAAGGAAATGCTCTCTGACGCATTACAGATTGGCGGAAGTATGTATTAAGGAATGTCCAAAGAAAGGCGCCGGTCCTTGGATCATTAAGGCTTGGGTCTTGGGAAGCCTGGACTACCATGAGGAGAGCACCATTCACCGCTACAAACAGAGACAGATCCCTGGGACGGCCTCAGAATTCGGCAGTCACGCGAGGTCAGGCAGAGAAGAAGCCTTAGGAACCCTGGACTCTATTCCGGAATTCGTCCCAGTGACAGGGAGAGTATTCAAGTCGCTGCAGACTTCCCGGAGGCTCAGGCCAAGCCCCTCCCACCCGCTACGGTGGCTGAGAAGGTCCTTGACTAATAGGCCAAGTCTGCGTACGTGAAAGAGCAAGTACTTTGAAGACTTCTTGGCTCAGGGAGGGGTTAAATCCAGAGCCCGCAGAGAGCACGGGTTCAGCTCCGGCGGATCCGTCTTGCAGACCGCCGCAGCTTGGTTTCCTAATGGGCTGTCACCCAACAAATTTCTCCATTGGTTTAGAGGCGAGGGCCCGCCTTCCCCCGTTGTCGATTGGCTGCCCATTCTCCCAGAGGATTGGGAGGCGGGGCATGGGCGCTTACAGATTGCATCAGCTGGTCCTTTCCGGGCCACGTGGCGCAAGCGCAGTGTTCTCGGAGCCTCAGCCTGTCTCTGACCGGCCTCGGTTCTCCTCTCCTCCAGACCGTCCTGTTGGGTCCGTCTTCCTTTCGTGGTCTGTAGATGTCGGAGGAGAAGGACAGAAGCCCTTCAGGGAATATGGGAGGCGAGGAGAAGCCGGTGAGCGAACTGAGTGGGACCCGGAGGCTGCTTGGTGTCCACGGTGTCCGACCAGGCGGGAAGGAGGAAGCAGCTCCTGCCGTGTGGGGGCGGCGAGACCCGAGGGGGACGATGGAGTTCCTGGTTGAGTCAGAGCCTCTTTGGGGGACAGATCGTACATTCATAAAGTAGGGTAGGGCCTTGCAGGTCATTTCTGGGTCCATCCTCTTTTTGCAGATGAAGAAACTGAGACCCTGAGTGAGTGCCTAGCTTAGAGCCAAACATCTAGTTAGAAGCCTAGAGAGAATTAGAATCTAGGACTCGGGGCTCCCAGAGTAATGTTTTTGACTCACGTTAGGCGGGAAGAGCATTTGAGAACCTCATTTAATCCTAAAACCCTGTAGGGCTAAGAGCTTCGGTTTAAGGAAGAGAAAAACCGAGTCTCCGAAATGTGTCCCACCTGACTCAAGTTTGGGTGATTTATAATAAGTGATGGAAGCTGTATGACCCCAGCTGACAAACCATAGCGAGGTTATACCCTTGCCCTACCTCCTGCTGTAGGCCTTCGATGTCATCCATTGCTTAGGAACAACTCCCAGGTCACTTTCACACCACCAGGTCAAGCTTTTTTATGGCCAACAAATGTCAGGTATTTATTCTGCCAGGCACTGCTGGGAGATGCAGCTAGGAAGGTGAAAAGGACCCAGTGCCTGTCACTAAAAGCTTCAAAGCCTGGTGTGTGAGGCAGGAAAACAGTCATTGTGCAGTGTGATCAACCCTCTGGGATTATAGAGAGAAAGAGCCTAACTCTGTTTAGGAAGGAAGGGCTTGTTTTAGTTCAGTTTGGAAGAATGAGTCAGTTCACCAGGTAAGCCTGGCAGGGCAGTGCTTTCCAGGTAAAGGTAGCAAGGGCAGTGAAAAGGCACACCGAGAAGTATCTGTAAGGTTTTTTGCAAGGGATAAGCCTGAAGGGGGACCTACGGCTCTTAGAGTAGTTTTAAAGATCACTGTGGCATTGGGATGGAAGGTGTGTTGGAAAGAGGTCAGGCCACAAGCAGGAGGCCATTGCAGTAGTCCAAGTGAAAAGTGGTGATGTCTTAAGCTAAAGCAGCCTCAGCCCTAACTCTCTGATAGGATAAATCTTCCTATCTCTGATAGGAAAACTGTAAAAGTCACCGTTTTCTCATCAGTAAAATGAAGATGTCCTCTAAGTCCAGGATAGAATGGGAAAAATGCATTCTAAACTATATGAATTAAATTTAAGGTGATAAATGCTGCCAATCCATAGAGTTTTCTCCATCTATATTTTTTCACTAAAAAATTATATCTTTATTGTTTTGTAACTTGTTTACTTTTTTTGCTTAATAGTCTATAGTCAGCAACTTTCTATGTCCACAAATACTATGCTATGCCATTCTTAATATTATTATTCTTCATATTATTCCTCCCTCCCATAATAATAATAGTAACTATACAATACCTAATTTTTATTGAGTGCTAACTGTGGGTCTGATACTATATTATGTATTAACTCAACTATTTCAATCCTTATAATAACTATGAACTGGGTTTTCTTATTGTCTTCATTATCAGATGAGGAAACAGGCAAAGAACACTAAGTACCTTGCTAAACCCAATATTCTGTAGCCAATGCTCATAACTCTAGTGCTCTCCTGCCTCCCATCACCTGTTGGGGTATGAGTCAGGGACAGATACTCCATCAAACTATTGGACTCCCAGGACATACCTAGCCCAGCTGTCCCAGTCTCTGGGATGGAATTTAATTAAACTACACTCTGTAGATGCTTTTCCTTCAACTCCTATATATCTCTGAGGAAAATAATTCTGTAGCTTCCCTTCAAAGTCCTTGTTCTAACTTTTAGGTTGAAATTTTAGATTGATTATATGTAAATACGCGATACATAAACTCACATATTTTTGTTCTGTTTTCGTTAGAAATAGAGAACAGTTGGGGCGCCTGGGTGGCTCAGTCAGTTGAGCGTCCGACTTCAGCTTAGGTCATGATCTCACTGTCCTTGAGTTTGAGCCCCACATCGGGCTCTGTGCTGACAGTTCAGAGCCGGGAGCCTGCTTTGGATTCTGTGTCTCCCTCCCTCTCTCTGCCCCTCCTCTGCTCAAGCCTTGCTTCTCTCTGTCTCTTTCTCTCTCTCTCTCTCTCTCTCCCAAAAATAAACAAAAATTAAAAAAAAAGAAATAGAGAACAGTTGCCCAACATCTTCCTAATTGTAGTAGAGATGGAATGGACCTCAGAGTTCTAGAGAAACCTGTTTTAATGTCCTGGCTCTGCTACTTATCAGCTGTATACAAATGGGCAAAATAATTTATATTCCTTGGGCCAATATTCTCATTTGTAAAAAGAGAGGTATTTAGAACATGGAAAACTTTTGTGTTAATTCTCTCCCTCTTTTCCACGACTCCTATTTGTTTGGCAAATACCCATATGACCAAAACCAAAAACATATAATCAGCCAAGTAGAAGTGTCTCATTCTTCATTTTAAACCTGCACAGAAGATCTGTAATTAACTTTTATTCCTCTTCTTACCAGAAATACTGATTAGTTACATCATTTCTATAGTATAGCAAAGGCATACAGAGTCTTGTAACCCTGTTGGTTAGTACTTTATTGGTTAGAATAGACTTAAGGTATGTTCATTATTTATCTCTTGACTATAAATTAACCTTAAAACTTTATGAAATCCAGAATCCCAGAGTGGGGGAAGTTTTAGCTCAGCCTGAATTTAGAAGTCGTCGTTTTTAAATTTAGTTTATTTTTTAAATTACACAAGTAATACATTTTATAAGACTCAAAAGAATCACCAAAAATGTCCAACTGTTAAATGAATGAACAATGGAATATTATTTGGCAGTGAAAAAAAGAATAAAGTACTGATGTGTAATATGAATGATCTTGAAATCATGCTAAGTGAAAGAAACCAGTCACAAAAAACAACATATTGTATGCTTACGTTTATATGAAGTGCCCAGAATAGGTAGATATATAGAGACAAAGTAGATCTCTTTGTCTACAAAAGTGGTTGCCAAGTAATGGGGAGAAGGGAAAATGGAGTGACCACTAATGAGTACAGGGTTTCCTTTTGGGGTGATGAAAATGTTTTAAAATTCATTGTAGTGATAGTTAAGTGAATACCTTAAAACCATTGAATTGTATACTTTAGATAAATTGTATGCTATAGGAAAATATCTCAATAAAATTGTTAGAAAAAAATCAAAGACCACAAATGTATACAAGACTGTAATAAAGTCTCCCCTTCATATTCCCAGTTCTACCCTCAAACTTCTCAAAAGACTGCTGATCACTTCCCTCCTTAGAGTTGACCACTGTCAACACCTACATGGGTGTCTTTGCTGTTACTTAATATGTGAACCTAGAAAAAGCATCTAGCCTTTTCCAATTTAATCTTACCTGTTGAATGGGAATGATAATAATAGCAATCTCACAGGGTTGCTGAGAACTAGATGTGATTGTGGAGAAACTTAGTAAATCGCAAAACTTTGTGTAGTGCAATTTGCTTTAGGGTGTTTCTGTGTGAGCAATCACAGTGAAGTAATTCATTTCTGTGAAGATACCCTTCACAGTATCCCATAATGCATTTCAGAGTTTCCTGACATTGTGGACTGGATAATTCTTTGTTTGGGGAGGCTGACCTGTGCATTATGGGATGTTTAATAACATCCCTGGTCTCCACCCACTATATGCCAATTGCACCTCCCAGTTGTGAAAACCAAAAATGTTAGTCGACATTGCCAGGGGTCTGCTAGAGAGCAAGATTGCTTCTGGCTGACAACCACCAGTATAAACCAACTCTACATTGGTTATTTTTACACAGGACTTACTACTTTAAAACTTTCTAGGGGCGCCTGGGTGGCGCAGTCGGTTAAGCGTCCGACTTCAGCCAGGTCACGGTCTCGCGGTCCGGGAGTTCCAGCCCCAAGTCGGGCTCTGGGCTGATGGCTCAGAGCCTGGAGCCTGCTTCCGATTCTGTGTCTCCCTCTGTCTCTGCCCCTCCCCCGTTCATGCTCTGTCTCTCTCTGTCCCAAAAATAAATAAACGTTGAAAAAAAAAAAAAAAAAACTTTCTATGCCTTCATGTACTTCTAATCAAAGTCCACTTTCCTTATGGTAACCCCATAACTTTTAGTGCATGCTTCTGTCTGAGCCCTAGTTTGTCTTAACCGGCGTGATTTCCTAAAACAATGTTGTTGTTAAGTTTATTTTATTTATTTATTTTGAAAGAGAACACACAGGAGCAGGTGCGTGACAGAAAGGAAGGGAGAGAGAATCCCATGTGGGGTTTAAACTCGTGAACCCTGAAATCATGACCTGAGCTGAAATCAAGAGTCAGATGCTTAACCTATTGAGCTACCCAGGTGCCCCCTAAAACAGTCTGTTTTAGTCAGCCTGGTTTTCTCATTCTCTCTCTCTTTCTCTCATTTTTTCTTATTCTCTCTCTCTCTCTCTCTCTCTCTCTCTCTCTCTCTCAATTTCCAACAATTTATTTCCTCCATTCTCAAAATACAGCCTATTGAAATCTTCTTCATCCTTTAAAGTCAGTTGTCCTAACTTATTTGACATCTAATCATAGTGCTACAGCTGTATTCTTTCTTCCCCTGGAAATTTCTCACATGTGTGTACCTCACTTTCCCTAAAGAGATTAAGTTTGCACAATGTGGACTGGATAATTCTTTATTTGGGGAGGCTGACCTGGGCATTACGGGATATTTAATAACATCCCTCATCTGCAGGATTTGGGTCGTATGTTTGCTTTTTTTCTAGGGTTAAAATCCTATGAGTACAGTGTCTTGGTAGTACTTGTGGGATGGATGGATATATTGCGTTAGACTTTTTTTTTTCTGCAAATCCTGTTACTGCATGCTTATACTAAAATTGCATGCTTTTTTTGTGGCTATATATTGAGTATATGTTCAGGCAAACCTGAAGCGAGAGTCACAGGAACAAGCAAAACAAACAAAATTTGAGGAATTGAACATTATCAAGTAACTCCTCTCTCTTTTTAAGGCTTTGTCCTGGGGCGCCTGGGTGGCTCAGTCACATCCGATTTCGGCTCAGATCATGATCTCCCAGTTTATGAGTTCGAGCCTTGCATCGGGCTCTATGCTGACAGCCTGTTTAGGATTCTGTGTCTCCCTCTCTCTCTGCACTTCCCCTGCTCACACTCTTTCTCTCTCTCTCTCTCAACAATAAATAAACATTAAAAAAAAAAAAAAGATTTGTCTTTATTGCCAGTTATTTTGTCTTTGATAGTGGTGAAATTTTTTAGTCTTTCAAAGTCAGATTTCCTGCTCTTTTTTTTAAATACATGCTAAAATAATATCCTCAAAACTTTTCTGGCTGCAGCATGGAGTGGTGTCAAACTAGATTAAAATATAAAATCTTATTTCTTATTTGCTTGTATAGATAGGTGCCGGGGAGGAGCAGCGAAAGGAAGGAGGCAAGAAGAAGAACAAAGAAGGATCTGGAGATGGAGGTCGAGCAGAGGTAAATGTTTTAGAGCTCTGTTATCAAAGATTGAAAGGTGGTAGGAGCTCAGACTTATATTTTGTAAGATTCTAATGCTTTACATGAGGTTGTGAGATGGCACACTCAGGAAGAAAATTAGGAAAGTCTGAGAGGGGAAAAAGATTTGAAGCTATTTGTAATTGAAAAAGGAAAACAGCACTGAAGTACGATTGCAAGATAATCTGTGGGGTTAGATTACGAAAATCAGACAAAAAAAGTTGGAAAGAAGGGGCCTCATAATTACTCAGTTGTCAGAGTGGATGCCAGCAGTCTGATCATTTCAT
Organism: Felis catus; assembly: GCF_018350175.1. Taxonomy (NCBI): domain Eukaryota; kingdom Metazoa; phylum Chordata; class Mammalia; order Carnivora; family Felidae; genus Felis; species Felis catus. Next base: position 212,291,216 of record NC_058368.1, on the reverse strand, counting down.
TCAGTGAGATGTTACAGGGTAGAGATTTGATGTTTGAGTTCACACTGAATGCAGCAGAAACCAAAGAAGCCCCAATTCCTTGACCCTTCACATTATTTCCATGAGGACTTGTCACTAGGGTTTGGTTATAAGCCAGACAGATCTTGAGTCTTCTCCGTTGTAAAGAAAATGCTTACAGTTCCCCCAGCTCACACTAAAAAGAGGTGGCATTTCAAAAGTCATCCCAGAATCAACTCGGTTTCTGGGTATTCTACTTTAGGAGGCAGTTAAACTTGTCTTCCTACTTTATGAGTTGAACTGCTGTGAACTCTGCTTCATTTTTTTGCTTTAGTCATTGCAATCATTTTATTAGAGACTCCTTAGAAAGCTACCAGAATACAGAAGCACAAAGGAACAGGCCTTTGAGAAGTATACTGTAGCACAGTAAACTGTAAACTGGCTTTAAAGAGCTGCTTTTATTAATGCTGTGTTGCTAAATTTATAGCGATTTCATTTACGTAAGGGTCAGTTTGTGGGTGATCGAGAACTTCTCAGTGTTGCTTAGAGCCCTATCTAACCATTTCTCTTACATTTTGTCCATTATATCCCACTGTTACCGTGGAAGAAATTGTTGTGAATTTTAAAAATTTGCAAAGAAGTAGAAAAACGTGTATGTTTCCTCATTTGTTTTTCATACTTTGAATACAGTAGCACATGGTATTCCGTCACACCTTGGGAATTAGTCTGCAGATAGGAAACAAAAGGTACAATTAAAGGACTCTTCTGAATAAAGTATTTTGAGTACAAAATGTGATTATATATATTTTCAATGATCTGTCTGGAAAAAAGTTCACAGTGAGATGTCCAGGACCTTTCCTCCTCCTCTGTGCTCCCATCATTTATGTACTTGTCTTATCTCCCTTCTAAGGGCAACATGGAAGGTTTTAGTCTTCTCTTTGAATCCAGCAACTATTTTCGTTGAATGGGAGCCTTTACGTTAAATCAATTTATAGTTGGTTAGTTAAGAATTGTTAAGTGGACATATAGTCTGACCAGCTGCACAGACCATTCCTAAACAAGATCGAAACAAAATGGAAAAGCCAGCTACTTTTTATTTCTAGTATTGTTTAGAGCTGTACTTGTAAGGTCATTTAGTTAGAAGAGACCTTAAGAGAATATCTTAAAAAGGAAAAAAAAATCACCTTATGCAAATAGCAAATGGTAATAATTATCCATTTAAGATATTGGCAGCCCACATGTCTGTTATTTATACTTTTCTATTTTTAAAAAAATTATTACAATAAAAATTATAAGAAGACAGCATTTAGTTCATTTTTTTACCTTAATTTCCAGCAGGATAAGTGAGTGCTTGGTGATTTGGACAATCCATTTACCATATTGAATTAGTAATCATAATTTTTGTATTGTCTATTTTTATTATTTCTTCCCTTTTTCTAAAAAGGAAAGCAAGTATTTACTGATCATTTATTTCCTCATTTGTTGTCTTAACAGTTGAATCCTTGGCCTGAATATATTAACACACGTCTTGAGATGTATAATAAACTAAAGGCAGAACATGATTCCATTCTGGCAGAAAAGGCAGAAAAAGATAGCAAGCCGATTAAAGTCACTCTTCCTGATGGTAAACAGGTCAAAGCAGAATCCTGGAAAACTACACCGTATCAAATTGCTTGTGGAATTAGGTATAAACTACACCTGTCTTGACCTTCTGTTTGTAACTAAACTTTTTTTATCTTGTCAAGTTTTATCCTTATAATGTTTTTATGTTATTGTGTTTTTAATGTTTATATTATTTGGGATTTTTAAAAATCAAAATAATGTGGAGTTTTATGCTCAAGACTTAATTTCTGAGAGTAGACAGTGTTTCACCTGTTTTGACTTAATTGTCTGTTTTGAAGTTAAAAATGAAGATAGAACATCTGATAGTTGAGAAGTTAAACTAATAAAAGACATGTGAAAATAATGTATAGATTATGTTTGATGTTAAAAACTTTTATTGGGTTGGGAAGAAATAACTGAGGTTAGATATATATACTTTGTAACAGAGTCAGGCTTTCTTTTTCTGATATGATGGGATCAATAGTTGGTCAATTTATACGAAATGATAAAGACAAGAAAGCATAAATTGATGCATATGTATAATACCAGGTATTGTACAAACTTGCTTTGTACAGCCCAAGAGCTAAGAATGGTTCATAAGCGGCTTGAAAAAAAATAAGAAAACTAAGAAGAATATGTGACAGAGATCATGTGTGGCCCAGTCTGAAATATTTATATAGCCCTTTACAGAAAAAGTTTGCCAATTTCTGTCTTAAACATTTTAATTTAAAACATGTAAATACATATTTATTCACTCTATCCACCCTATATTTAAGTATGTAATTCTGTTTATTTTTACTGTTTCATTATATGTTGAGTTGAACCACATGCAGTCACCATGTAATTGTCAAACATGGTTGATTATCATCAATTTCATATTGTTGAACCTAAGGCCCAAAAGAACAAATACATAAAGAGGTTTGGGAACCAACCTAGCTGATTACTGGTAAGCCCACTATGCAGCTGGTGGCCTATGAGCAGTTGGTCTATGAGCCATGAGTCTTTATTGTGCCATGGACACTGATTAGTACTTTTTACAAAGAAAATGGAGTGTTTCCATTAATTTGACCATTGCTTCTACCTAAACTACTTCTAGCTTATTCCAAAGGAAAGTAAGAAAAAAAATTATAACATCAAGCAGATTTCCATGTGAAATCATAAATAAGTGGGTGTACTCCTAAATACCCATTCAACCTTTCATTTTAGAGATAATTTTCAAGGGCATTTTGATTAAGATATTCCTCCATTGTTTCACACTGAGATTGTAGCCGTGTTGGTATTAAAATTCAAGCTCCTGGGGCACCTGGGTGGCTCAGTCGGTTGAGCTTCTGACTGTGCTGACAGCTCAGACCCTGGAGCCTGCTTCGGATTCTGTGTCCCTCTCACTCTGGTGTTCCCCCACTCATGCTGTCTCTCTCAAGAATAAATAAAACATTAAAAAAATTTCTTTAAAATTCAAGCTCTTATTAGTTCAGGAACCTATTCTCTACATTCTACAGTGTCGTCCTCCAGATTACATTGTAATTTGTCAAATAACCAATTAAGATATTTTTTTTGAGAACTGCAAAAGTTTACGTAAAGCGTTGATGAGCTTTAGGGCTAGAGTTAAGTCACTGATCTGCAAGTGAGGGTGTTTATGACATTTTTACAAAAGTCCAGGATAAATTCTTGCTATTGTGTGAAAAATTATAGCATGGGTAACAGTTGAAAGGTTTGGATGATCAGTTGTGAATACAAAAAAAAAAAAAAAAAATGCACGCCCTATTTGCTTTAGAAGGTTTTTCTTTGAAGTTTTGTTTTAAATCTGAAAGTTTAGATTACTGTATCCCTTTGGAAAACTGAAATGATCTAATATGGTCTCTGCATATCTACATTTTCAAAGTAACTCTGCTTTAGTATCTTAAGACACCATTTTGGACCCCAAAATAAAAGCCATTTTCCCCCAAAGAATACAAAGAATATTAGTTGCCTTTGATCAATTCTTTAATCTTCTGAAAACTATTTTACACCAATATGATAAAATATATTTCTCTCTGCCAAACCCATGTATGTCTCTGAAACTTTATATGATCTCAGAAGGAAAGAAAACATTGGATGTAATTTGTGGGAAATTCAGTGAATTTGAAAGTTGCATTAGGAATTTATGGTTATCCTTCTGTTAGTTCTTCTGAACCTTCAGCCCCTCATTTCTTTATCCTCAAAGCCTGTCCAGACTGTCTGACCTTTGCTGCTTTCCAGTCCTCAGAATTCCTGTGGCTCTTACACTTGGTGTGGTCTCATAGTGTGGTCTTAACCACTTGGTGATCCTTTATGTTGTGTACTCTGTGGTGTGTGTCTAGCTGACTTTTTAAATCGATATTATAAAAAAGTTTTATTGAATAGTCCTTTATTTTGCCTATATGCTTGTCATAAATCATACCATCTTTGGCATTACAGAATTTATTCTGAGGTTAACATTACCTCACAGAGAAAAGATCTATCACAAATATCAAGTATGAGGAAAATTAGAGGATTACTCAGTAGCCCCTCTTTTTCTTTTTTGGAGTCTAAATAGCTTGGCTTTGTGGAAAATTCATTTGGAGAAATTAAAAGATTAGTCAAACCACTGAAAATTGTTTGTTTATCACAGTCGTCATATCTGCTTAAATAAGAGGCATTAGATGTGAAATAATAGTGTTCTGGATTTTCAGGATCCTCTAGTTACACTTGGGTACATTTTGGAGGGGTTTGTTGCTTTTTCCATTTTAATTCAGAAAGCAATGATACATAAACTATAATATAAATAATACATGTGTTATTATAGAATATATGTAATGTTTATTTTCGTGTTATTCTCAGATTAAGTGTTGTGCTACAGAAGATTCTTTTTTATATTCTTTTGTTTATATATATATACATGTGTGTATATTTTTTAAGTCAAGGCCTGGCTGACAACACCGTTATTGCTAAAGTGAATCAAGTTGTTTGGGACCTAGACCGTCCTCTGGAGGAAGATTGTACCTTGGAGCTTCTCAAATTTGAGGATGAGGAAGCTCAGGCAGTAAGTTTTTATTCAGTAGTCACTGAATTTCAGGATCAAGGTTCCCGTTTCCGGTCTCTTCCTGCTCACACTGTCAGTGGGTTTAGAGCTTATTGGTCTCATTGTCATATTTGAAATCTTCATTTTGTCTTTGATTTAGGGAGCATCGTGAAAGAGTTTGCTTTATAAATTTAAGAAGTGAACTTGAATAAATTTATCTTCATTACTAGATACTTCAGTGGGAAATATGTTCTGGGATTTTTATTAAAAATTGGTAAAGCAAGTAAAAATTGGTTCTACTCTATCAGTCAGTACTTAAGCAAGATGTATAGATTTTACAAATAAAATTGAACATTTCCTTAAACTACTCCCCTATTGGACAATTAATTTCCATATTTTCCTCATCTTAAAATGCAGATTTGCTGAAGCACTATAAAAATCAACCTGCATTTGATGTCATGGTTTTCTTATTTCTCCTTGATGGCATACCATATAAAGGGAAATAAAATATTTTGTTTTATTCTGATAGTTTACTTATGTATATGTATTAATGCTTTTCAGATGTATTCTGAATTCCTTACGTTTTTTATGAAAATCATTTTTGGGGGTGCCTGGGTGGCTTAGTCAGTTAAGTGCCTGACTTCGCCCCAGGTCATGGTCTCGCAGTTCATGGGTTCAAACCCTATATCAGGATCCATGCTGGCAGGGTAAAGCATGCTTGGGATTCTCTATCTCTCCCTCTCTCTCTGCCTTTCCCCACTTATGTTTTCTGTCTCTCTCAAAATAAATAAATAAAGTTAATTAAAAAAAAATCATTTTGGTACCTTACAAATAAATCTTGAAAGTATAGCTTTGGGTATATTCTGACTCATCTGTCCACCTTAAAAGCCAAGTATAGATGACCCTTGAACATGGGTTTGAACTGCATGGGTCTACTAATATATGGATTGTTTTTCTATAAATAAATATCTGTGAGTATTTTTTGATGAAATAAATGTATTTTCCATATGATTTTCTTAATATTTTTTTCTAACTTTATTGTAAGAAGACAGTGTATGATATATATACCATACAAAATATGTGTTAATTGACTGTTTATGTTATTAGTAAAGCTTCTGGTCGGGCTGGTCAGGCAGCTTCAGGCTGTTAGTAGTTACGTTTTTGGAGAGTCATGAATTGTACTAAGATTTTTGACTATACTGAAGGCCAGCATCTCTAACCCCTGTGTTGTTCAAGGGTTAGCTGTACTGCCATCTGTTTTCAGCATCCATATATTTGTCCTTGTGTTTTATAGTTGTGTTGTGGGGACAAGTTCTAGCACCTTAGTTTTTTGAAGCCAATAAAGAAAAAGAAAGTGTAATTTTTAAGTGGTGTTCCACGACTCAATAAAGGTCACAGGATAGGACATAGTTGTGGGATATGGGCACATTGACTCAAAAGATTCTGAGCAATTATGGTCAATAAGACAGTGACATTGTGAGTGGCAGTTGTTTTCAGGTAACAGAATCCATCCAATTTAAATTAATGATGCTAATTTGAATTTAATTAGTTTGAAAATGACTAAGCCAGATGATTCCTAAGGTACAAATGCAACTTAGTAATTAGAATCCTTTTAAATTATTTTGGCTCTGCATAGAATCATACCACTGTTTATACATTTATAAGTTTAGATTTTTTTATGTCTTGGGTTTATTTTTAGTAAATTTTAAATATCTTTTTCAAGACAGCTATATTTACAACATATATGCTCAGACTCCAACCATCTCATTTTTCTTTGTATTTTCAGGTATATTGGCATTCAAGCGCTCACATAATGGGTGAAGCCATGGAAAGAGTCTATGGTGGATGTTTATGTTATGGTCCACCAATAGAAAATGGATTCTATTATGACATGTACCTTGAAGAAGGGTGAGTTATTGAGCTGAATAAAGAAAAATAAATTCTGAATTACTAAGGGTCCATACTTTATTTTTAAAGAGTTCTCAAGAAAGAAGGAATGATATCAAGTTTATTGCTTAATAGTCAACAGGTATTTCCACTATGAAAACTTGAAGTCGTGTAGTAACTTTTGAGGTGGTAGTAATTTATGAAAGCTCTGTTATAGACAGAAGTATAGCCCTAAACTATGTTGGGAAATAAAATAAGCGGGTCATAGAAGTGGAGGGAGGGTGCAGTAGTGGGCATAGTCTCCATGATGATCAAGATAGAAGCCACTGAAAATATAAAATATAAAAATGATAATGATACCTAGTTTAAGATTCTAGTATATGGTGCAAGGGTCTATTTTTTTATATTAAAACTCTTCACTTTTTTAAAGAAACATTCCTCCAACCTATTATGTGAGTAGAATAGAGTGGAATGAGATTAATTACACTTCCTTTTCCTTCAGGGGTGTGTCCAGCAATGATTTCTCTTCTTTGGAGGCTTTGTGTAAGAAAATCATTAAAGAAAAGCAAGCTTTTGAAAGACTGGAAGTTAAGAAAGAAACTTTACTAGAAATGTTTAAGGTAAATTGAGATGTAATGTATGGCCTCCACTTTTATATCACTTATTATTGTTACTTTAAGTTGTCACACAGGGGTTTAGTGTACTAAGTTGAAGCCGGTTCTGTTCTTGATAAAAATGTAACAATATTTGTAAAACATGAAGTATTGACATATTTATTTTCCTGTAATGCTTCAGTAAGATGTATTCAAGTTATGTTTTAGCTGTAGTGTTCAGAGGTAAAAATTAAAGGAGGGTTTTTAAAAAAAATAATTTTTCCTATTTTTAGTACAACAAGTTCAAATGCCGGATATTGAATGAAAAAGTGAATACTCCAACTACCACAGTCTATAGGTGAGACTGTCAAGTGTCATTAAGTGTAACTGGTGTATATGTCATTTTAAGTCTTTGTTAAAATTGCTTTCATTTTATCTCTAGGTGTGGTCCCTTGATAGATCTCTGCCGGGGTCCTCACGTCAGACACACTGGCAAAATTAAGACTTTGAAAATACACAAAGTAAGCAATGTAACCTTAAAGACTCTATATAAATGTACTTATCTACTGTAGGTATATGTTTAAACTTCTATTGGTTTCTCTTTCTACCTATTTTTCTGTTGCATGTTTAAGGGTGGGGTTTTTTTTTTCTCTTGCTATCTACTTTTTAGCTGAAAGTCTCCAACAGTGACTGACTCACCATTCATCAGCAGAGCACGTGAGGATGGGGGGCTTCCGGGGCTTTACAAAAATCACACAGTCATGTTTCTAGAGTTTTAAAGCTCACTGTTAATGTGTGCTTTTGTCCTTCGTTTGTTTAATAATTACTTTATTTGCACTTTTTAACCAAACTAGTCCTGACAGTTTTTACCAATTGGTAAATATTTTATGGGTGATTATTCAAATGCACTTTAAATATCATAAGAATAATTGAGTCATTTCAAGATATTTTTTGTTGGTTTTCCATTTTTGTTTAATCATATTATGGGAGATGTCCTTGCGTTTCATTCATGGAGTTGTGGTTTGAGTGGGTAATTGAGAGGGAGTTATTTTTGAGGGAATTAAACAGCCAGCTTTGTACTCAGAGCAACTGTGAGATGTTTGCTAAGTGTGCACTTTTTATACCACTTTTTTTGTCATAAGGACTGTTATGAATTTGACTCCTAGGCGACTATGAGAAATAACATCTAACTCAAAATAAGCGAGATATTAACAGGTTTGAGTATTGTTTCATGATTTATCTTTGCTTTCAGAATTCCTCCACATACTGGGAAGGCAAAGCAGATATGGAGACTCTCCAGAGAATCTATGGCATTTCATTCCCGGATCCTAAAATGTTGAAAGAATGGGAGAAGTTCCAAGAGGAAGCTAAAAACCGAGATCATAGGAAAATTGGAAGGGTATGTTAAAAAAGAATAATGTTGCTAGACTGAATTTTCTTTATTTTCATTTGAAACTTCGCTGTATTAAGAATTTCCTTTGGAAAAGATGTTGTGGTTATTTCCAGTAGTTTTTATACTGTGTCCTATATAATCCATAAATTACTTCCTGATTATCTTACTGTTATCTTACTTATCGTTTACTATCCACATTATCTTTCTAGGGTGTGCTCGGTACTACACAAATACTCATTTTAAATACTCCTTTTATTGAGAACAAATGCTGACGACCTACAGTTTTCTGTGAAAGGCAGTACAGCGATGTTTTATACAGCTGGGAGATGCTTTGAAAGTTTCCTGGTCTCACTGACTTACTTTAAAGATGTGGAAACTGATTTCCCCTAAAGTGAATCTTCTTGTTGCCCAAGGTGACATAGCAAGTCACTGGTGGGTGCCACAGTGTCATTTCCTTTATTATTCCTCGACCCGACTGTTCTCTGGACTGGAAGTTACATTTGGTTAAAATATTCCTTTCTAAAATTGTGTTCACTCTGTGCCATCCACTACTCTGCTCCCTTGAGGGCCTGAAAAAAATTCCAGTGGTAAGGAAGCACCAACAGTTGGGGGGCTGGGGGTGGCCTCTCCAAGGATCCTGGGCATTTTCGGGGGGAGAGGCAAGAAGGTAGGAGGGTGTGCTTCTGTCACCAAACCCAGGGGCAGCCACCTTCGTCTACATCTCCTCTTTCATTATCACTGTCCTCTTTCTAGTCTTCTTCTTGCCACTCCTACTTTAAAAAAGAAACAATAGTCACATCTTGGAGCTTTGAGGAATTAAAACTATGAGAACTCCCACTGGATAATAAAGAGAACTAAGACCCCTGCTCCATGTCATTCTTGGGTAAACTTGACTGGATTTAGGAATAGAACATGCGGAGAATGTACTTGTGCTAAGTTGTAAATCAGCGGCAATTCTATCCTCCTGAGTATATCAGAAATGTTGACATGTTTTCTTTGATTCGGGAATGGCACACATTAAAATGCCAGATACCACGGTTGTAATCTGAACTCAGGAGCCCAGAAGTTTATGTTGATGTTACATGCGTGTATAAACATTCTTTTGCTTTTCTTTTACTCAGGACCAAGAACTGTATTTCTTTCATGAACTCAGCCCTGGAAGTTGCTTTTTCCTGCCGAAAGGAGCATACATTTATAATACACTTATTGAATTCATCAGGGTAAACCATATTCGTTATTTTCTTCTGTAAATTTAGGATATAAGTTGATTTAATTAAATAAGGTCTGCTAAAAAGAAAGATAATCTTGTATTTGAGAAGAAATATTTAAAAGAGTAAAATCGCAAGTCTGAGTTTTCACGAAATGTTTTAAAACGTTCCTTTTTCCTCGTATGTGATTTTGTCCATGTACATTGGTATGTACACAACAGAGAGGCTGGTGAGCTTGAGGTGGGACCTGAAGCCCTTTACCTGGGAGCTCGATATGCTCTTTGACCATTTGTTTGTGTTTTCCTCCAAAAAACAAGTTAATCTTTACACTGCTTTTTTATTCTTTATAAAATAAGAAGTCTTTTCAAGCATAGGTTTATAGAGAATAATACCACCAACATCTGCATACTCACCACCTAATTTACCACATAGGTACATTGGTACATATTTGCTTCAGATTTTTTTATTACAGTAAACTAATACAGAGTAAAGCAAAAAGCTCCCTTTTGGGACCCTTTCTGATCCGTTTCCCTCCTTGCAGAGAAGAGATCAGTATTTGAAGTTAACATGGATCCCTGTTATTTAATACGTGCCCCATATACATGTACCCTAAATTCTGTGTCTGTCTGTGTAGTTCAAATTGACATATGCAAAGTCTCATTGTGTCTCGGTCGGCATTAGGATTTTTTAAATCCAGTTTAGTTTCACTTGTTACTTACTATTCTCTATACCTGTCACACTGTGCCCATTCCTTTCTTGGTGGGCACTGATGTAAGTTCTAATTTTCTCATATTACAAATCATTGTTTTGATAGGCCTCCTTATGAACGTGTGCAGGAGTTTCTTCTTTGGTATATACCTCAAAGTGGAATTTCTGGATTACAGCATGTGTGCATCTTGAATGTCACTAGATAGTATAAAATTGCTCTTTATATTTTACTCCCACCAGAAGTATAAACTTCTGTTTTCTTCATGTGTATTGCATTTGTTTTCTAACAGAGTGAGTATCGGAAACGAGGATTTCAGGAAGTGGTCACCCCAAACATCTACAACAGCCGACTCTGGGTGACCTCGGGCCACTGGCAGCACTATAGTGAGAACATGTTCTCCTTTGAGGTGGAGAAGGAGCTGTTTGCTCTGAAACCCATGAACTGCCCAGGACACTGGTATTGAGCAGCTTTGACTTTCTAGCAAAGATTTTCCCATGATACAATGTGTCTTGGATTGCTCTCCCTCCTTCAAAGGAATTTTTGTTTAAAGCAAATTATGGAATCAGAAGAATATTTAAATACAACCATTCTGTGATATTGTAATATTCTCCATGCCCAGTTAGATGCTCAGATATGTAGACATTCAAGAACGGCACTGGGGTAATAGCAGTGAACAGGCAGAATATAAAAGAGAGATTGAATGTAGACATAGCAGATTCTCTAGATTTTTTTTTCTTTCTTAAACATGTTCTGTTAAAATCTGCTAACGAACTGAGAAATCTTCCTTGCTTTGCAACTGCTTTCACTTTCTAGCCTTGAAAGTTGGGTAGAGTGATCAGGGGAAGAGTAGGTAGCTTGGTCCTGGCAGCAAGGCCTCAAGGGTGAGGGGAGAGTAGAATCTCCATAAGGGAACTGGGTTGTAAGTCAGGGAGCCGACTGGGTTTCTTCTTAGTTCTCCCAGATTCGCTAACGTTGCTGAAGTATCTTTAGACTGAAGCAGTTTTGGGAGTGACAGGAAAGCACAGTCTTTAGTTTCCAGTATGTTAAATGATTTGTATGGAGCTAAGATTTTTTTTTTTTAATGATCATTAAAGGCAGTCCTCAAATGAATGGAAATATTGAGTACAAGGATTTGACTCCAGACTCTTGGGAATAAATTTTTATTCTCTCTCTTGGTTGTGGATGGTCATACTATAATTTATTTGCTGTTTTATTGATGCTTACATTGTGGTATGAAGTCCAGAATTTAAGAAATGTTGCCTGTTTGGACAGTCTTTCATATTTTAGAAAAGCAGTTTTATTCTTGTGAAAGTAAATATCAGTGGGTTTTAATTTTCTGTTTTCTTTAGCCTCATGTTTGATCATCGGCCAAGATCCTGGCGAGAGTTGCCTCTCCGGGTAGCCGATTTTGGGGTACTTCATAGGAATGAGTTGTCAGGAGCACTCACGGGACTCACGAGGGTACGAAGATTCCAACAGGATGATGCCCACATATTCTGTGCCATAGAGCAGGTATTCTGAGACTCTGGGATGAAATATTCTGAGAGAATTGTGAAGAAAGTCAAGGAAAAATTACCAATGTCTATTTTGTTTTTGTTTCTTTTAAGATTGAGGAGGAAATAAAAGGTTGTTTGGATTTTCTACGTACAGTATATAGCATATTTGGATTCTCTTTTAAACTGAACCTGTCTACTCGCCCAGAAAAGTTCCTTGGAGATATTGAAGTATGGAATCAAGCTGAGAAAGTAAGTGTGTTTTTCAGCATGCTTGAATGCTATTTGACTGAAATGAACTTGTTCCAAGAAACCCAACCCTCTTTAAATGGGTAAAAAGCAAAAGAGAAAATTGAAATGGTTCATAGGTTGAGTAAACTAGGTTTTTTTTATGTATGATTTTATATTAGAAATGGTTGAATATTTTTTTCAGTCATTGAGCTATAACTTGTAAAAGGAAATGGGAGGAAGTTGGTCAAAAGATCAAAACTTCCAGTTATAAGATAAACTGGTACTAGGAATATAACATACATTGTGATGACTGTAGCTACTAACACTGTTGTATGATATACAGGAAGGTTGTTAAGAGAGTAAATCCTAGAGTTCTCATCACAAGGAGAACATTTTTTTCTTTTCTCTTTTTATTGTATCTGTATGAGATGATGGATGTTCACTAAATCTAATATGGTAATCATTTTACAGCCTATGTAAATCAAACCATTGTGCTATGCTTCTGAAACTGATACAGTGATGTATGTCAGTATTTCTCAGAAAAGAGGAAATTTGTGTATTTTAGGTGGACCAAATTCTAACGCAGAGAATAGGAGGGATTCATGAAAGTAATTACAGTATTTTTAGTCTCAAATTAGGCTGGAAGAAGGGAAGTTGCGGATGAACAAAAATAAAAATGATTTTGCTTTGTCCTTAGCAACTTGAAAACAGTCTGAATGAATTTGGTGAAAAGTGGGAGTTAAATCCTGGAGATGGAGCTTTTTATGGTCCAAAGGTCAGTATGAAAGTCTATTTGAGTAATGTGATGTTTATTTTGGAGTGAAGAAGAGATTACTTTAAAATAAGAAAGAAAGAAAGGAGGGAGGGAGAAAAGAAAGAAAAAGAAAAGAAAAAGAGAGAAAGCCAGCCAGCCTTGTTACAACTACTGTTCAGCTTTAATGTAGACAGCATCTTAAAATAACCCAGTCTCTACTTCTTAGATTGATATACAGATTAAAGATGCAATTGGTCGGTACCACCAGTGTGCAACAATCCAGTTGGATTTTCAGTTGCCCATCAGATTTAATCTTACATTTGTAAGGTGAGTTTCTGGTGTCTGCTCTGAATATTCATTTTTAGGGGACTGTAAAGGAAAATATATATATATATATGTATAAAGTAAAACATTTTTTTTTTTCTACCTAGCCATGATGGTGATGATAAGAAAAGGCCGGTGATTGTCCATAGAGCCATCTTGGGGTCAGTGGAAAGAATGATTGCTATTCTCACTGAAAACTATGGCGGCAAATGGTAATTTTTGTCCTTGTTTTTGTTTGGAGAATGTAAATCGACTAAGAAATGTCTACTTTCCGGTTTAGTTGCACAGTGGAAGAGAAGAATGATTCTGATTGGTGACTTCTAATTGATGACAGGTGTACAATAAGGAATCACAATCTAAGCCCAAATTTTTAGCTTTAAGAATATATATTTTTTAATTTTGTTAATGTTTATTTTTGAGAGAGAGAGAAAGAGAGCATGAGCAGGGGAGGGGCAGAGAGAGAGAGAGAGGGAGTCACAGAATCCAAAGCAGACTGCAGGCTCTGAGCTGTCAGCACAGAGCCTGACGCAGGGCTTGAACTCACAAACCATGAGAACATAACCTGAGCTGAAGTCAGACACTTAACTGACTGAGCCACCCAGACTCCCCCTTTAAGAAGAATAATCATTATTATTTTTATTTCACAACTTGATTTGTTTGAATGTTATATAATACTTTCTAATTAGGAGTTATACACTGAGAAGCACATTTGTTTTGATTGCTTTTCTTTCTTTTTTTTTTTTTTTTTCCAATATATGAAATTTATTGTCAAATTGGTTTCCATTTGATTGCCCTTCAAGTAATTTTGGGGATTAATATGGTTTTGATGTTTTTGTCTGAGTGAACAAGAGTAGGCTTTGGGCTTACACTGTGTGCTGATCATAATAAGCATGTATTTTGACGTCCTTGAGAAGCCAGTTGTTTTTGTTGTTGTTGTTGTTGTTGTTTTTTTTTTTTTATATATGAACCAGTTGTTTTTTAATTGGAAGTACCGACTCCAAACTGATCAACACTTATTGTCTTGTTTCTGTGAGGTTATGCTTTTGCTGGCAAGATCTGAGCGCATGCCTTCGTTTTGTTTTTAAGCAATTTTCTCTGTTGGCCTGCAGTTTGTGAAGGCAGTTGAAAGCGGCACAAGGTTGTCAAGCCCCCGTTCTGTAGAGTCTGCTATATTAATTGTACTGATGCAAAACTTTTGTAAAATGTAAACCCTACGTACATACAATATGTTTGTCCCTGCTCTCAATGCGCTTTGCAATCTGTGTAGCAAATCAAACTTTAGTTATGGATTTTCCTGATTTAAGGTTACTTTTCTCCTGAATCTCTTCCCTTTAGTCTGTATTGGATATTATGGGAGAAGGGGTAGGGGTAGTTTTTTTAAGTGGCCCTTACATATTTCAGGAAAAGATCTTGAAAAATAGACTAAGAGATATGCCATCCTTGTTTATGAAAGGGCCCCAATCCACATTAAATATTTTTAATTTCTTCTAAAGGCCCTTCTGGCTGTCTCCTCGCCAAGTAATGGTAGTTCCAGTGGGACCGACATGTGATGAATATGCCCAAAAGGTAATCCTTAAATATGACTTTCCTTTAATTTCCTGTCATTCAGCTATATATCCTTGGTAAACCAACCTGCTTGTGGTATAGAGATATGTTACTATTTTCAATCTGTGATAAACCTGAATAGATTATATTACCTCTTTAATACTTTCCTACATGGTTTCATGATCAGAAGATGTAATTTGAATAGTGTCTATATATTCTTGTTTATTTTAGTGTTTAGAATTAGGAAGTAGTAAATGCCTCAGGATGATGTGTAAATTCAAATGCATAATGTATTTTAAGCTGCTCTTTGACTCAGAGAGTAATTTTGCTTCACTTTTTTTTTTGTTAAAGTTTATTTATTTATGTTGAGAGAGAGCATGCATGCATGCATGCATGCGTGCAAGTGGGAGACGGGCAGAGAGAAGGGGAGAGGGAGAATCCCAAGGAGATTCTGCACTGACAGTGCAGAGCCCGATGTGGAGCTCGAACTCAGTAACCCTGATATCATGACTTCAGCTGAAATCAAGAGTCAGATGCTTAACCAGCTGAGCCACCCAGGTGCCCCGGTTTTTAATGCACATTTCTTCAATTATTTATAATTTTTTTTTTTAGGTTAATGCCATGCCCGACCAATGTTTTGCCCTACCCACCAAAAAACTACCTTACTAACAGATATGTAAATATCCATTCATATTTCATACCTTAAAAACAATTTGTTCTGTTATAGGGACAATTTTATACTAAGGAATTTCAGATCAGTAAAAGTTGTGTTATAAATAAGCATTATTTCATAATTGCAAGCTAAAAGTAGTAAATTGGCTAGTTAATACAGACAGACCTGAATATCAGCAAACAATATTGTAATATCAAAGCCATCATGTTTCCAGATCATCAGAATAAATTGCACTCAGGTCTTAACTGCCTTTAAAAAAAATAAATGAACATTAGGCCAGCTAAAAAGCAAACCATTCAGACATACTATATTTCTATTACTGCACACAGTAGTTTTAATTACAAGTGATGAAAATCAGTTATGTTCCATGGTTAGTTGGTTGTACTTTATCTTATTTGTATTGTGAAAGCTCACATGGTAGGAGAAAGGTCTGTAATTAAATAACTCATTTCTCAACTGGAGACAAGACTAACTTACTCTGTTCCATCAGTGGTGGTGGGAAGCGCTTAGAATTATACCGGGGTGGGGTTTTTGGTTATATAGAGTTGACAGGGGTTGGGAAGCACTACTACTGATACTTAATGACTGGAGACCAGAGGTGCTAAACAGTCTGAGATTACCAGTTATAGAATAGCCCAACTCACGTACACACAATGGCCCATGTTAAGAAACTAAAACACCGGTGCTTTGGGGTACCTGGGTGGGTCAGTTGGTTGAGCATCCGACTCTTGATCTCAGCTCAAGTCTTAATCCTAGGGTCGTGAGTTCAAACCCCACAAAAAAACTAAAACACTGGTGCTTTATTCTTTAAAACATGTTACAGTCAAAAGTGTAGTCTTCTTCTGACACTCTAATAAACTGTGTAAGAACCCTTCAGAAATTTGCTTACTTACACAATCCCAGCAGATTAATTGATTAATGATCACTTACACATAACAGCCTATTAGTGAAATATAAATGGTTTATTCAGATCTTTTTGTCATATTAGTGGTAATGGGTAGTCAGGTAGATGGGAATTTTAATCTAGTTTAATTTAACTTAATAAAACAATGTAATGTTGCTTTTTTTGAAAAGGAAAAATACTGAAAACATTATTTAATATGCAAAAACTTAGGACAGTAAAGTGGAACTAGTATTTTTGAGGGAGATAAAAAGGCACAGAATGATAATCTGTAATGTAGCTTGCTAGATTCCTGGAAGTTTACTTCAAGAAATCCCAATTTGATCTCTGCCTCTGACTCCATTATTTAATAAGCTTTCTTTTAATCAAAAAGGAAATCACTGTTTAGAAAAAAAATTACTTTTTAATATTTCTCAAACTTGATATTATATTTAAATTATTCTTATAGAGTTCTGTTTACTTAGGTCATATACATAGAGATGTTAAAGAAATAATTAGTGTTAAAAGAATTTTATGTAATGGTTTGTATTCCATTCTCTAATAACATAAAAAGTTTATTAAGATGCTTTTAGCCTATTGTTTGTGTGTATCAACATTTTATTTTAAAATGTTGCATACACAGATGGCAGCAGTGGCTGGATTCCTGTTGCCAACTTGCTGCCTTTTTGAGGGATCAGAAATATTACATTCTCTATTAGACTGGACATCCATCATTGTATATTAATATGGAGACTGATTAATAATTTGTTTCCTGACAACTATTTAGGAAACTTAAGATATGTTTGCGAAAGGATTTGTTTTCTTTTGTAATGCGTTTTAACAGAGCTGATTAAATTTAGCTGATTGCCTGAATTCTGATTTTTAAGGATTTTCTAAAACATTTACCTCTCAAGAGCAAAATACGACATTTTAATTTTTTTTTTTTTTTTAATTTTTTTTTTTTTCAACGTTTATTTATTTTTGGGACAGAGAGAGACAGAGCATGAACGGGGGAGGGGCAGAGAGAGAGGGAGACACAGAATTGGAAACAGGCTCCAGGCTCCGAGCCATCAGCCCAGAGCCTGACGCGGGGCTCGAACTCACGGACCGCGAGATCGTGACCTGGCTGAAGTCGGACACTTAACCGACTGCGCCACCCAGGCGCCCCCGACATTTTAATTTTTAAAAATGCAGTCTTGGGGCGCCTGGGTGTCTCAGTTGGTTGAGCGTCCGACTTCGTCTCAGGTCATGATCTCGCGGTCCGTGGGTTCAAGCCCCGCGCCGGGCTCTGTGCTGACAGCTCAGAGCCTGGAGCCTGTTTCGGATTCTGTGTCTCCCTCTTTCTCTGACCCTCCCCTGTTCATCATGCTCTCTGTCTCAAAAATAAATAAAATGTTAAAAAAAAAAATGCAGTCTCAAGTCACAAATTAGCAATATGTGCTTCAGTATATCTATTAGCATTCTTTTTTAATATCTGTATGATTATCCAAATCATGTTAAACCATTTAAGATCAAAATACAGTTCTTACTTCAGATCTAAAGAATTCTGTATCTTTTTAAATAGGTACGGCAACAGTTCCATGATGCTAAATTCATGGTGGACATTGATCTGGATCCGGGCTGTACGTTAAATAAGAAGATCAGAAATGCACAGTTGGCACAATATAACTTCATCCTAGGTAAGAAAGGGACTTACCAAAGAAAATCTGCCAAACTATAGGAGAACACTGAAATCTTGAGACTCAGCCTTAAGAGAATTGTGGTCATCAGTTTAGTTCCCTCCAATCTAGACTCTTAAACTATTAAGTTTGCTCAGTTATTATAACAAAGGGAAATTTGGGTGTGAAAAGGAATAATCTTTAAAGGTTTGTTTAAAAATCTTCTTTTTTCTCCTATTCATATAGTAAGTTTTTTGTTAAGTTGGCTGGTTTAAGTGAATATAGTGGTTTGAAGCATTGTAAAGTGATATATTTTTTTAAATGAAAAGATTTTTAAATTGGTCGTCTAACTGTACATGGTCACCTGAAGGTTTTATTTTATTTATTAGTCTATTTAAATAGACTTTATTTTTTAGAGCACTTTAACAGCTGTCCCATATACCTCTTGCCCAAAGCGGACACAGCCTCCCCCACTACCAGCATCCTGCACCAGACTGGTATCTTTTTTACAAAGGCCACAGTTTACATCAGTGTTCACTGTTGGTTTTGTACATTCTGTGGGTTCGGACAAATATATAATGACATGTAGCTACCATTGTGGTATCATAGTGAATTGTTTCACTGCCCCGCAAATCCTCTGTGCTCTACATACAAAACACTCTCTCTCTCTCCTAACCATAGGCAACCTCTGATTTTTTTTTTTTTTTTACACCTTTTCCATACTTTTGCCTTTTCCAGAATCTCATATGGTTGGAATCATACAATACATAGTCATTTTAGATTGGCTTCTTTCAGAAAATAATATGCATTTAAGTAAGTATGCATTCCTTGCTTTAAAGCAAGTAATATGCATTTAGATTGGCTTCTTTCAGCAAATAATATACATTAAGTAATATGTATTGTGTATCTTTTCATGACTTGATAGCTCATTTGAACATTTTAATGAGTCAAAAGCTACATGGGGGCTTTTAGGTCATAGGATCATTTCTGTTCGAATGTTCAATAAAAACTCTTCCATCTGACAAAGCTTTGTGTCTTTTGTTTTAGTTATTGGTGAAAAAGAGAAAGCCAGTGGCACTGTTAATATCCGCACAAGAGATAATAAGGTACATGGAGAGCGTACAATTTCCGAGACCATCGAGCGGCTGCTGCAGCTCAAGCAGTCGCGCAGCAAGCAGGCAGAAGAAGAATTCTAATGAAGAGCTTTTCCCGGATTGTCTCAGCGGGACAGATGAACAGAGTTTCTGTAACATTAATTTTACACTCTAGAAAACATCGATTCATACTGAATTTGGAATGGTTTAGCAGAGTCTGCATAGGTGACTGCAGGGTCAACCTATTTTGTGACCGTGACAGGTGTTAGACAATGGGTATTTGGAGGAGGTAATTAAAGGAGACAACGTTAAAATGATTTTATTTGTTAAATGAACACTGGAGTACTGGAAATAAAACACGAGGAATGCTTTAATGTGGGAGGATGTTTTTATAAATTTAATGCACTCGAAAAATAAAAATTTTCAAATTTGGTTAAAAGAAAGACTAGAAATGGATTATGTTGTAAAAATAAAAACTTTAATTCACCTAAGTTTCAACACGTGTCCTTCGCATACGTATATGCTTACCTGGAACAAATTGTGTGATTCAGTATTTATCTTTAATGTTTTCTAATATGATATCAGTTGGGAGTGTCCACTGTTCATAAACCGGGCGATGGGCTAGGTTCCTGCTTCTCGGGCAGAGGATAGCATCTTTTGGAATGTCACTTCTTTTTGGATGGAAACAATTAAAACCAACCCTGGCTCTAATATAAGTAGATTTGCACAAAATTTTAAGATGAAGATGAGTCTTTAAAGGAAGACATGTGGCCGGCAGGCTGCTCAGGGCCATAGCATCCCTGGTTATGCAAATCCCCTATCCTCTCATAAAGGATAATTTTTTTAATTTGCTACCAGTGAATGGTGATTGGGAGAGACCCACAAAATAAGGAATTCCTTATGTGGGTATACAGTATATTGATTCCTCTTAACACAGTCGTCTTAAAAAGGCAACAGCCTGTTCGTTCTCTAATAACCCCAACAGCTTGTGTAATAGAGTCACTTTGAAACAAAACCACTTTGCATGGATCATATCCTCACTTTAATAAAGGAGATAAGACCTTTAATCATAGGGATTTTTTTTGGAAATTTTATAATTAAGTCTTCTGTATAAATGTCTTAAGACTTAGCCTTTGACAGGCTTTTAATGAACTTTTGTATGTGTCTTGAGAAAAACTAATTATATATTTGAACCAGAACTCTGCATTCCTAAGTCATGACACCAAAATTTGATTCACTGGATTTTTACTTCGTTACAATTCATTGTATCTTAATTTTATTTTTCTTCAGTTTGAAAAAATCCATATTATGGAATCATTTTAAATGGGTTCCTTAATACATTATCCAAAAACCAACTATAGTTTAGCTAGATTTTTTTCAGTACTTATTTTACATAAAGCAACAAATGGGTTATGTATTACTAATCTTGAAATGTTCAAAGAAGCTTTATAAACTTTTCAGAACTTAAGATATACAAGTATGTATTAATAAAGACATAGGTTGGCAGGACCAGGAATTGGAGAATCCTCTTTTTAATGTTTACTTATTTTTGAGAAAATGCAAGCAGGGGAGGGGCAGAGAGAGAGGGCAACACAGAATTTGAAGCAAGCTCCAGGCTCAGAACTGTCAGCACAGAGCCCGATGCAGGGCTCAAACTCAGACCGTGAGATCACAACCTGAGCTGAATTTGGACACAACCAACTGAGCCACCCAGGCGCTCCAAAGGATCCTCTTTGTAACTGACAGCTTATTCCTAGGTTCCGGGTGGAAACAATAGGGCACAACCCTCTAAGAGCTTGTAGAACTGGGCTTATCCCATCAAAGCTCTTAAAGTCTGTAGTTCCTTTTGTTTTGTTCTTTCCTGGAGTGCAGAGACTGTTCTATTCACTGTTACCCATCTGTTCTGGTCTGGTACTTGAAGAATTGAAATAGCTGAGTTGCTAAGCTTTTATCAAGCATCTAGTCTATTTAGAGTTAGATGATCTTGGTAATCAAATATGCAGGAACAATTTTAGAACAGTGACAGCACAGTTGCAACTACCATGTAACTAACTCTGTAAAGACCAATTTTGTGGAGTAAACTAGGTACCCCAAACAAAATAGGTACCAAAATGTGTTAAAATTGGGGCACCTATACTCCTTAAGTCAGGAGTCCTGAGGAGGCAGGTTAGGGAGGCAGAGGCAAGTGGAAAGGGCCAAGGAACTAGAGTGGCGGACTGAGTTCACATACACTGATGACTCGTGTGCCCGATGAGTCCCTTTGCCTCACTTCCCCCTTGTTACAGAAAGGGACCCCCGCATCTCACTTCAGGCCTTGCACCATGACAGACCAGCACTTGTCAAGACTGCTGGCCTGTAAGTCTCCGGGACGTGGCATAAAATAAAGACTCATTCTGTAAGCCCTGTGCTGGGTTCTGAGATACTGCACCTCACAAGCCCCCCACTGGTGCTGGGAAGTACACTTAGAGGAGGAAGCTCCCACTTCCCATTCTGAACAGTCTTACTCAATTCTACCTTAAAAAAAAAAAAAAAAAAAAAGGCAAACAAATAAAAGGCTTGTAAGGAAACCAGCCTCTTGTCCCTTTGACCCTTGCCTGTTGCCGTGCCCCCAGGTAGCCACTCTTAGCCCCTGTTCCTGTCTGTAAGGACTGCTGCTCTCTCATTGTTCATCACTTTTAGAACCCTTCTATTGATTTCCTATTTCAAAAGATGAGGATTTTAGTTCATATTCCTTCATTTTCTCCCTCCACCCTTCTCATACCTCAACTTTTTGTGAAATCCATTATTAGGTGTTACTATGTTCATAAATGCTATTTATTGTTCTAATAGACCAAATAGTCTAATATGATTACATTTTTCTTGTACAATTATTTTGATTGTTTTGTTGGAGTTTTATCTCTTTTAAAATATTTTCTTTGAGTATCCAACCAGCTCTGTTTTGTTCTTTCACTACTGTTTTCCCAAAAGCCAAAAATTTTTTCAGCTTTATTGAGATATTATTGACTTTTAATATATGTAACTTTGAGGAGTACAATGTCGTGATTTGATACACATATATAGTGCAAAATGATTATCACAGTAAGGTTAGTTTACACCTTCATCCATCCCCTCACGTAATTACCATCTAAAAGCCAAATGTGACAGACAATTCACAGGTTCCATTTATCTTCTGAGACAAATCCCTTCTAGAATCCTGTCTCCTGCTCCAATCTGGGCTCATGGCAGCCCTTCCTGTGTCAGCTCCCACCTCTCCGCCATGTTTGGTCTTCTTTCCTGGATTCCATGTCTTCTTTTATCTGGGTTAACAACTGTTAACCTGTTAGTGAACAGGATTTTCCAGTTGCTTTTCAAAGAAGAATGCATAGGATTCTTGATCGAAAATAATCTTATATTTCTCTCAGAACTGGGAAGACCTTGATCCCATTTTCTTCTGCCTTCTAGTGTTTCTATGAGGAATCCATTCTAGTCCCATTTCTTTGTATGTCACCTGTCATTTTCTCTGAAATGTTTTAGTCTTTATTTTTAGCCTTATTCTGAAATTTCATGGTAGTGAGTGGCCTTTTCATTCTGGAGATTTGTATCCTTCAGTTCTGGGAAATGCTTTTTTGTGTTTTCTTTGATGGTTTTCTCCCCTATTTTCTGTTTTTAATGGACCATCTATTATTTTATTATTTAGTTGTTGCGGTTTTTTTTCCAAGAGTTCTTTCTTGTTCTTATGTTATTCCTTATATTAAGGCATCCTATTCTTGTTCCTTGGATTCAGTTTCTTATCATAGGGTATTTGTTTAGCACACTGTATTATCTCTACTTTCTTCTAAGTTTATATGTTTATATTTTGGTCTCTGTCATATTGGAATCATGCCTAACTACCAGAGATCCTACTGAAGAGTGAAGCACTAAATATATCAGAAGTACGTGCTTGTGTGTGTGCATGAGTGTGTGTGTGTGTGTGTGTGTGTGTGTATGTGTGTGTACAGGAGGTGGTTATAGGCTGGAAGATTCTACTGAATTAATTTGGTGGACAAATTATTTTCTCATTCTGTTCTGTTCTTAGTGAAACTTCTATTATTTAGATGATCGGCTTTCTAAGAGTTCTTTCTTCTTTATTTTCCTATTCATTCTACTGATTTTTTAAAAAATATTTCAATTGTCACTTTTTAAGTTGTTAAATTCTACCTTCTTCTTATCCTATTTCCTTATATTGTAGTATCCTGTAGAGGGCATTAAGTTTCTTCAGAGAACTTTCTTCCAATCTTCCTGCAAGGCAAGCCTTGTCTTTTTGGTGTTGCATTTGGGAAGGGGGCTGGGAAGAAATAGTCTTCTCAGCCAGTATGCAGACTTTCACTTACTCCCTTGTGTTCAGAACAGTTCAGAGTTATCAGGAATTGAGGTTGAGACTTCATCATAGTCCTCCCCTGACTCTGCTGTCCCTGCAGTTTCTCTGGTTCTCTAAGGAATAAACCCAACAGTCTTCTGGGCAGGATGGAACAGTCATCTGACTGCATAAGTGAAGATGTAAACAGCAGTCTAACCACTCTCTATGCACTTTCAAACAATGCCTTTATATTTAGTCTGCTTTCTTCCCTTGTACCTGATGCCTCTAGTTCCTGAACCTTCTGGGTTCAAATAGCCTTGCAACTCCTACCCTTTTCAAGTACTTAAATTTGACCTTCCTTTTCCCTGCTGCATCATTTTCCAATGCCCCATTTAGCCTCCATCTTCAGATGTTGGGTTTAGGTTTCAGATGTCTCCTCCTAGGTCAGACTGCTAATTTCCTGTCCAACTTCATACTTCTGAGCTCAGATTTTGTTGAAGTCAGTGTGCCCTCCTTAAGATGCTCAGCTTTCCAGAGTTTTGTTTTGTTTTGTTTTGTTTTTCACTAGGAATACTCATGAGATAGATCTGGTCCCTGCGATAAGAATGGAAGTCCTGGGTGGGTGTTCTTGGGAGCTTACTAAAGAGGACAATATTTTGCCCTTTCCTGCCCTTCTCATAAGTTCCTTCTTTCCTCTTTCTTCTTGAAAGGCAAAATGGCAGCTATCTTGCACGGACAAGGTGACCATGAGAATGAAAACCACATGTTCATAGTGAAGAACAGAATGATAGAAGGAGCTCAGCTCATTGGTGACATGGTGGATCTGGTGATATGTGTGTTTAATCAAATAGACATTGCATTAAATTACTGTGGTCACATTTCTGGTTCATTATAGCCAAAGTAATCTCCAACACATACACTTCCTTTTGTCAAAGACGGACATGTGTTTCAATCTTCGTTTCAAGGTCATTATTTGAGTTAACAGGATTGAAAATCCTCCCTCATTTTTTTTCAATATATGAAGTTTATTGTCAAATTGGTTTCCATACAACACCCAGTGCTCATCCAAAAAGATGCCCTCTTCAATACCCATCACCCACCCTCCCCTCCCTCCCACCCCCCATCAACCCTCAGTTTGTTCTCTGTTTTTAAGAGTCTCTTATGCTTTGGCTCTCTCCCACTCTAACCTCTTTTTTTTTTCCTTCCCCTCCCCCATGGGTTTCTGTTAAGTTTCTCAGGATCCACATAAGAGTGAAAACATATGGTATCCGTCTTTCTCTGTATGGCTTATTTCACTTAGCATAACACTCTCCAGTTCCATCCACGTTGCTACAAAGGGCCATATTTCATTCTTTCTCATTGCCACGTGGTACTCCATTGTGTACATAAACCACAATTTCTTTATCCATTCATCAGTTGATGGACATTTAGGCTCTTTCCATAATTTGGCTATTGTTGAGAGTGCTGCTATAAACATTGGGGTACAAGTGCCCCTATGCATCAGTACTCCTGTATCCCTTGGGTAAATTCCTAGCAGTGCTATTGCTGGGTCATAGGGTAGGTCTATTTTTAATTTTTTGAGGAACCTCCACACTGTTTTCCAGAGTGGATGCACCAATTTGCCTTCCCACCAACAGTGCAAGAGGGTTCCCATTTCTCCACATCCTCTCCAGCATCTATAGTCTCCCGATTTGTTCATTTTGGTCACTCTGACTGGCGTGAATCCTCCGTCATTTCTATCTGCTTTAGGATCTCACAAGAGTCTAGTCTTCCAATTCCTTTTTTAACCCTCTGTCCCAGGCTGCCTTTTGCTTTTTTTCTCACCAAGGCTTGACTTCCATGGCTGATCAGTCGAATTTCTTTTTCACTGCACTCTCAACTCTCAAGCATCCTTACTCACTTCACCCGTTGGACAAATACTTAACGTTTCTCCATTCCTACAGCCAAAAGACTGAGCACTGTTAGAAAAAACTATAGAAGTGTAAGAACTGGTGTTTCTTCCAGTTCATGATCTCCAACTCAGATGCACAATCATTTATCCTCATGAGTAGTTTCTTTATTCAATCCATCCATAACTGTCACTACTTTCTTCAAATCTGCTACATCTCTCTACATCATCTACATCTCATCTACATCAGACTAAATCTATCTAACAGACTGTGGAAATCATATGACTTTATGTTTTCAAATGTCACTTCACACTTCATCTACCGCCCTCACTCTCAGGAGGCTACTAGCTCTCTTCCTACTTCATGAAATCTGGAAACCTATATCAGTGCTTCCCTCCTTCTCTCCAGTGAATGAGGTCTTCTTCCTCTTATTTTGAGGCCAACAATTCTATTGGAGATCTTGATCCCGTGGGAGAAAGTATGGTATAGAGGCAAAGGTGTGAGCTTTGGAGCCAGACAGTTGGTTAATATCCTAATTCTGTCACTTACCAGTTAGGCAAATTTGTTTAATTACTCTGAGCTTCTTTTCTTATCTATAAAATGTAGATGATGCCTCTTTCATGAAATTGTTATAAGGAGTCAGTAAGTTTTATATGTAGTATAAGAAAAGTAATGTTATTCTCATTTCCTCCAGTACTTTGCTGCAACAACTCTCTCTGGAGGAATTCATGTGTTCAAGGCGAAAAGCCATTGGGATCCAACGATGGAACTGGGGCTTCATTAGGCAGTGATCAAGGAGGACAAGCTCCCTGTCCTCATGGAGTTTACAGTCCAGCAGGAGAGGAAGAAATCAAGTACTTACAGTCCTGATGTATAGTGCGGCGGAGGAAGCATCAGGATGAGGGAAACAGGAATAATCTGCAGAGTCATGGAAGGCAGATCAAGAATGAAAGCCTGAATGAAATCAGGGGCTGTGGAGAATGAGGAAGGAATTGACAGAAGAGTTATCGAGAATGAAGAGACTGGGCTTGGGAGGAGGATGGGGTGAAAAGTAGCGGGGAATATGAGGCAGGGGTTCTGCAGAATTGAGGGCGGAATGACTGAAGGATGGAAGGGACGTTGAGTGAGAGGTGGTGGTGTCCCAGGAGGGAGAGATCATTATATATAGATTTACAATGGCCTGCTTGAAGTGATGTTTATTTGTCGACTTTGAAACTATAAAGTCATGTGCTTTCTGTAGGCTCTTACAATATTCAATCTGGGAGAGACTTAGGTAAAGCAGTTTCTTCATGGCATGACTTCTCAGAGTGCATTATAAATCTCCAGTGACGCCAGAACTCCTTTTATCAAAGGGGACTCTCCTCTGGCTACTAGAGTAAGGAATTCAATTCCCTCTGGGAAAGCCCCATCTAGGAGTCCGGGTAGTTATGAAAAATGAAGGCTATTTTAATTCCAGGCAGCAGAGGGCAACGTTGGCCTTCTTATCCAGATTGATAGGTGCTTCAGACAAGGTTAAAGTTAAAATCCCATTAAAATGACCTTAGGGCCAGTTTGTACTTTAAAGGAAGATTCTTCTGTTTCCTCCATGGTTACATCCCAAGTTCATCTCCATTATTGCTGAAAATTAGCCTTGAGAATTGTTGAAATGAGGTGTCCATCGAGGTGCCAAAACAAACTCAGGTGGAGATACCTTTCTGAGTTGCCTGCTTACCGGGGAAGGGTAATGGAATCAAACAGCATTCTCTGTTTACATCTTAAAACGGGACCTTGCATTGGTCATTCTCAGATGCTCCTTATTATAACTATATAAGATTATGTTTCATATTTGTAAATATTTATTACTATAAGTTAAATGCAAGCTCATTTAGAAAAACTAGAAAACACATGGGTGCCTGGGCAGCTCAGTCCGTTAAGTGTCCACTTCACTTCAGCTCAGGTCATGATCTCACAGTTTGTGGGTTCCAGCCCCACATCCGACTCTGTGCTCACAGCTCAAAGCCTGGAGCCTGCTTCGGATTCTGTCTTCCTCTTTCTCTGCCCCTCCCCTACTTGTGTGCTCTTTCTCATACGTACCCTCACTCTCTCTCTCAAAATTAAATAAACTTAAAAAAAATTAAAAAAGAAAAACTGCAAAATACAAATAAGGAATAAAAGACTCATAATTTCATAGTGTGGATGATTACTATTATACTTTCTTGTATATCCATCCACACGATTAGACTTATAGATAGGGATTATATGTTACCAGTTTAATATCCTGATTTTCACTTTCGATTTATATCCCAAACATCATTTTGATGTCTACAGAATGGACCAATAAATAACGGTAACATGTTAATTTGATCAAATTCCTATACTTTATCATTTAGCTTTCTAGATCTCTAAAATTATGTACAGGGATTTTGAACCAACTTGTAATGCAATCTTCTATTTTTTAAAAGCTTTCTTTTTTTTTTTCATTACTTCCCTATTCATAGATATTCTACTTTTGTGATGGTTATGTTTCTCTCCATACCTTTCTCCAAATTCATACAGTAATGTACAACCATCTATGCACTTACATACATTTTTTTAGATAAACAAAAAATAGCATTATAGGATACACATCCTGCCATCCTGCTTTTCTTGACTAACAGTATACAGTGGCTACACCTCCAGTTCGACGGGTATAGATCCATTTTATCCTTTAAAAAAAACTATACACAATTCCATTATATGTCTTTCTTATAGCTTTATCAGAGATTCTCTTACTGATGGAAACTTCAAGTTGTTGTTTTTTATTTGTCTGTTTTTGGTTTTTTGCCACACAAACTATGCTGCAAATGTCTTTTACATACACTCCTATATAAAGGCCCTCTTATTTCTGTAGAGTAGTTTCTCAGAAGTGGGGTTGCAAGGTCAGAGGATCTGTGTGTTTTTGTGTTGTAAGCTCTGTTTAGATCGCCTAAAATCTAAGAGATCCTTGTTCCACATAATCACTCACCTAACAAAGAAAGACAACTTTGCCAATGTGAAGGGCAATAAGTGCTAACTCATTATTCAATGATTTTGTTTCTCCTAGAACTAGGATATAAAATTAACCCGTTGAATGACAGAGATGCGTGCATTACCTCCAATCTGAAGACAAGAGATGGCAGAGCCATGGCTGTGCCTGGGGTTTGATGAAGTGTCAAATGAATTTGCTGCCAGGCAGGGCAGCAGTGGATTGTGCTGTGCACTGTGTCTGTCCCCACCTGGCTGTGACTCCAGAGTCATGCTTCCCATCCTGCTGCCCTGCACTGGTGTGCACGGTTGCACAGGCAGCTTCGCCTCACGGGAGCTCCTTCCTCGTGTCCAAACTTGGAAAAGGAGCAGCGCAGACAAAGAGGCCCAGCTGATGCTCAACTGTGGCCAGACAATATGAAATGACACAAAAGTTTATGATACATGGAGTTCCTGTTATAATAACTAACCGGAAGGGAACACTCTTTTTCTATGGCGTTATTCCCTAAAGAGGATCAGGAAGCCCTGTTGCTAAGAGACCTTGCAGGGACATTTTAACGTGCTCATTTTAGTGAAATGAGGGCATCAGTGACTGGGGATTAGCTACATAGGGATGGAAGTAGAGAGGGGGAGATATGAGGATATAAGGGCTTTAGGGTTTGGGAAACAATACCCCTTTCTACCTCTCCTGGGTGTTGAACCAACTGAGAGAAACAGAGAGAGAGAGAAAGAGAGAGACAAAGTCTAGCAGCTGGAGAGTCCATTGTTACCTTTATCACTGATAAGCTGTTCAGAGCAAGCCACATATCTGTCATGGCAGTGGGCTGGCTGTCCCTTCTCTACAGAGGTAGAAGTAAATTCCTCCATCCAGTCCAGGCAGAGCTGCAAAACCCTCTCCTGATAAAATGTGAGGCAGAGCATTTTCTGGACTCGTTGGTTCACAGTTGGTTAACTAGTTAGTTAACAGGAGGTGGCTCTTCCTCCTACCCACCCACCAGATCACTCCCTGCCTCCCCCTTAGAGAAGGGAAATGAAGATAGGTGAAGAGAGGAAGCAAGGGATTGAGTCTAAATAGGAGGAGGGAATTAACATTCTATCAACAGTTGTTGTTTAGACTCTCTTATTCAGAAATGCTCCAGCCACTCAGAATGCCCAGGTAAGTAATAGAATGCCCAGGGTGGGTGTTTAGGCTCCAAAGTCAAAGCTTCAGACTGGATCTCTTCTCTGAAATGTATATGGGACTCTGAATTTTTTTCTGTAGCCACTGTTTTCGAAAGTACCTCCTGTTTGGAACCCCACCTGCTCATAACTGACTGCATAGACCCTTGGGCTTTGTTTATGTGATCTGGAATGAATAGCTTCCATACACCAGCAATTTTCAGCAACTGCTCATACTTTAACAGAAGAAACAGCGCTTCCGTTCTAAAATTTCCATCTGGGGAGGGGAGCCACTGCTGCCAAGTCCAGACCCAACACCATGCGCCTAGGACGCCCACCCGCCGATGTGCATTCCTGATTCCTCTTGGCTCTAAATCCAATATGGCAACTCTCAAGGATCAGCTGATTCAGAAACTTCTTAAGGAAGATCATAACCCCCAGAATAAGATTACCATTGTTGGGGTTCATGCTGTTGGCACGGCTTGTGCCATCAGTGTCTTAATGAAGGACTTGGCAGGTTGAACTTGCTCTTGTTGATGTCATGGAAGACAAACTGAAGGGAGAGATGATGGATCTCCAGCATGGCAACCTATTCCCTAGAACACCAAAAATTGTCTCTGGCAAAGACTATCATGTGACTGCAAACTCCAAGCTGGTTATTATCACAGCTGGGGCACGTCAGCAAGAGGGAGAAAGCCATCTTAATTTGGTCCAGCATAATGTGAACATCTTTAAGTTCATCATTTCTAATATGGGTTGTAAAATACAACCTAAACTGCAAATTGCTTATTGTTTCCAATCCAGTGGATATCTTGACCTAGGAGGCTTGGAAGATAAGTGGCTTTCCCAAAAACCATGTTATTAGAAGTGGTTGCAATCTGGATTCAGTCTGGTTCCGTTACCTAATGGGGGAAAGGTTGGGACTTCACCCATTAAGCTGTCATGGGTGCGTCTTGGGGAGCATGGAGACTCTAGTGTGCCTGTATGGAGTGGAATAAATGTTTCTGCTGCTTTCCTGAAGAATCTGCACCCTGACTTAGGCACAGATGCAGATAAGGAACAGTGGAAAGAGGTTCACAAACAGGTGGCTGACAGTGCCTATGAGGTGATCAAACCGAAAGCCTATACTTCCTGGGCCATTGGACTGTCTGTGGCAGATTTGGCAGAAAGTATAATGAAGAATCTTAGGTGGGTGCCTCCAATTTCCACCATGATTAATGGTCTCTATGGAATAAAAGATGATGTCTTCCTTAGTGTTCCTTGCATCTTGGGACAGAATGGAATCTCACATGTTGTGACGGCGACTCTGACTCCTGAGGAAGAGGCCCATTTGAGGAAGAGTACAGATACACTTTGGGGGATCCAAAAAGAGCCACAGTTTTCAAGTTTTCTGATGTTGTACCACTTCACTGTCCAGACTACAACCAGATTTTAGTTGGAGGTTGTGTATATTACCCTTCTTACCTGATCTGTTACTCAAGTAGTAATATTAAAATAGCCTAGGAAAAACCTGTTTCCTAAAGTTACAAATAGGCATGGTTCACAAAACCCTGAAGCTACATCCTGATGCTGGATGAGACCCCTCTTGTCCTAAGTTGGTTAATGTAAACTAGCTCTACCACCTCAGAGGCGCCAATGCTGTGTATGCTGCTGTTGCTTTTCAAACCAGATGTGTATTTACTGTGTGTTATATTACTTCTGGTTCCTTCACCCAACATGCCCAGTCCACCTTTTTTTTTTCTCCAGTCAATCACATCCTGGGATCCAATGTATAAATCAGTATTGCGTCTATAGTGCATAACTGTTCTAAAGGATCTAAAGGATCTTATTATGTGTACTATGTATGTCAGAATATAGTGTACATTGCCTTATAATGTAAAAAGAAACATCTACATATAAATAATGCAACCAACAATGTATCTAAGTGTCATACCAACCAACTAAACTACCAAATAAACTTGGAACAGTGAAAAATAAAATAAAATAAAAATCTCCATCTGGGATCATCCTGGGCGATGTGTAAGCTGGACATGGGAAGGGGTGGCCACGGGAGCGGGAAGCTGAGAATCTGGGTTCCAAAATCCAGCTCTGCCCCAACTAGGAGTGCTTGCATCCATCCTCCCTGTGGGCTTCAGTTCCATTTCCTGCACAGGATGAGGGGCTCGAATATGGTGGCAACCTTTCCACCTTAACACGGGTTCATTTTATTTTCAAGTTTATTTTTTTAGCTGAGATAGACAGAAAGAGGAGGAGAGAGAGAGCATGAGTGCACACGAAAGCAAGGGGAGGGGCAGAGAGATAGGAGAGAGGGAGAACCCCAAGCAGGCTCTACACTCTTAGTACAGAGCCAGATATGAACTCAGGAACCGTGAGATCATGACCCGAGTCGAAGTTGGACACTTAGCCAACTGAGCCACCCAGGTGACCCTAAACACAGGTTCATTTTAAATATATAAAGGGAACACTCTTTACTAATGATATGCCTATGTTTGTTTGTTTTTTAATTAAAAAAAACTTTTTTAGGGGCTTCTGGATGGCCCAGTTGGTTAAACGACTGACTTCGGCTCAGGTCATGATCTCACAGTTCATGAGTTCAAGCCCCACATTGGGCTCTGCACTGACAGTGTAGAGCCTGCTTGGGATCCTCTGTCCACACTCTCTGTACCTCCCCAGCATGCTCTTTCTCTGTCTCTCTCTCTTCTGTCTGTCTAAAAATAAAGGGGCAGAGAGAATTCCAAGCAAGCTCCATGCTGTCAGTGCAAAGCCTGACTTGGGGTTCGAACTTGCAACCTGAGCCAAAATCAAGAGCAGGGAGCTTAACCGACTAAGCTCACCCAGTGATATGCCTATGTTTAAAAACAAAAACAAGAACAAAAAACCTGGGCAAAGTGGATGTGATGACATATCAGATAAAGAATAAATGTTTGTAGATTATAGGATTGACAATTACTATTCTCCATCAGGATTCTTAGTAGAAAACCACAGAATTCCCTCTAGCTAGTTCAAGTGGAGAGGAGTTTATTAAAAGGATACTAAGCGGTTCACAGAGCCTGCTCTGGGGAGGGAGTCTACCCTCACATCTCCTTGAAGGTTACCTTGTAAAGCTGGGCATCCCTCCCCCACAATCCTCCGGCCTCTCTTCGGCAGCTGGATTCTCTTGGTGCTACCTTCTTCCTGTGAAAATCTTGCTCTTTGTGCTCTAGCTTCGGGGGAGAGGGGTGGCTAGTGGAAGGCTTCCACCTTGAGGATGTAGCAGAGGGGAGAGGGGAAATTGTCCAGGTCGTAGGAACAGAATTCAAAAAGTATTGAGTGACAAAAAACACGGCAAATGTGCATGCCCACTGTTGCTAAATTGTCCCACAAGAGACAGAAGACTGAAGACTGGAATTTTATGCATCACAAAGCATTTGATTTTCATGTGTGCCCACACATCAAAGAACCAGAGAACCATCCTATATTAACTTGGCATCACAGTTCTTGTAATAAGGACTTAAAAAAAATTTCAGTTCTGGCAAATGGAAATCATTACTTGTTCATGGCTCTGAAAAAGGACACGTAATGTTAAATTAGCCATTGACGTTAATTCAGTGTGCAGCTAAATGGAAAAGTTGAATTACGCTGTCTTCAAGAGGGTTTTTTGTGGGGAGGGGAAGTGGTCAAGTAAAGAAGTTAGCCAAAGAAGTTGTGGCTGGGATATATCTAGTGCCTTAACTTCAAGATAGGAGAGAACTAATTCTAGGTATGCTCGGGCCTGAATTAGAAAGACCACAAAACCCCACACAGCATCATTTGGCTAAGTCTTCTTTCTCTCCCTCCTTTGATCCCTCCCTTCCTTTCCTGAAAAACTCAGCCCAAATATTACTTCATGGGATTGAGCAAAATAGGCATCTATCGCAGGGGGTGAGGGGCAGAATTAAGGCTGGGTGTCAGAGCCTAAATGGGGTGAGGAGGGATGAGGTTTGTGGGGTAATGGGGAGGTTCATGGGGTCCGGAGTCGACGACCAAGAAAGAATTCTTGAAGACATCTTTGGTGCAAAAAGGTGATTTTATTAAAGCACGGGGACAGGGCCCATGGGCAGAAAGAGCTGCCCTGGGACCATGAAGAGACACTGGTTAATATACTTGGGAGGTGGGGGAGGTAAAGTCAAGGGTAAGTTTCCAATGGGATTTTCATATACTAAAGAAGACTCACAGAATACTGGAGGCCTAGCTATTGTCAAGCCAAGGTTCTTTTTCCCCTCTAGCAAAGCATTAATAATACTAAGAAGGTAGGGAGTTCCTGGAGAGACATTTTGCTCTGCCTGCCTTGAGTATCTGCCAATGGGCTGCAAATTATAAGGAAATTTAATCTTATCTGCCATTTCCTTCTGCCTTTGTTTCCCACATGAAGGAAGATACCTGTGTGGGTGAGTGGCAGGACTGAGGCAGAGGCCCAACAACCCTGGGTGAAGATGGCATCCAGCAGGGGTGATGATGGTGGCTCAGAGCAGGAGGTCTGAACACATGTGAAGTAAAGAGGCGTCTGTGAAGGTGGGGGTGGGGTGACGGGAGATAATCCAAGAAGTAAATCCATGGAGGATGTTGGAAGCCAGGTTTCTCACAGTCCAAGAAGTGAGAAAACTCACATAAGCCCTGTGATATTCATTTGGAATTGGAGATATCAGTGTGGATTCATGATGTTCAGTAAATATAGACAGAATAATGAATATAGATATAAAAGTTTATGTATACACACATACTCACACAGACGCCACCTTAAACAAATGATCAAAATAACATTACTAGTGAGGGGACACTTTGAAATTGTGTGCCACTTGATGAGATTTACCGAGAAGAACATGGCATCACTTCTGTGATACTCCTGTCCCAAACAATGACCTGAATCTAATCATGGAAAGTATCAGACAAATCCAAACTCAGAGATGTTCTACAAAACAACTGGCCTGTAATCCCCAAACATGTCAAGGCCATAAAAGTCAAGGGAGGACTGAGGAACTGTTCTAGACAGAAGGAGAATAGGACAACTAAATGCCATGTGTGATTCTGGGTTTTATCCTTTTTCTATAAAGGATATTATTGCAACAACTGGTGAAACTTGAATGGCGTCTTTGGATGGGAGGCTGGATATGTATCAATGTTGATTTCTTGACTTTGATGGTTGTTTTGCAGTAGGAGAATGTCCTTATTTATAGGAAATAAGTATTCAGGGAGGATGGGGCAATGGGTTGAGGGGGAAAAGTTCTTTGTACTATTCCTGAGAGTTTTCTGTAAGTTTAATATTATTTTAAAAAAATCTATTAAAAGATTCATGTATTTCCCTAAAACTGCTTTCGGGATTTAAGAAATTACTAACTTTTTAAAAAACTAAGTTACATACTGAAAATTCAGTCTTTTTGGTGGTTTAGTTCAATGAATTTTGACGAACATATACAGTAATGTAATCACTACAAACAGCATTTGGAACATTCAGTGTGGGGAAAAAAAAAAAAAGGAAGCCTTAATTGTGGATGTTTCTTACTTTTAAAAGTGTTCAGGAATTAGTGGGGTTTTTAAAGATGCTTTTATTTTACAGGTATAAGTATTAAACCTGTTCTTACACTTCTCTTTCAAATATTTAGATATCAATAGGTGATATGAAGCGATGTTTGACTTTAAAAAAAAGGTTTAAAATCTTATAAACAAGCAAAGAGACGCGAAATAAGATCTTTCACTGAAGAAAGTGCTTACATTTCCTCTTTGCCTCCCCCGAAAGGTAGAATTAAGCGCAATGTGCTTCTGCCAGGAAAAGTCTCATTAGTCCCAAGAAGAAGGCCCGCCCACCTGCCCCACGGCCTGCTGCTGCTCTCATGCTTCCCAGCCCGTGAAATACACCTACGTGCTCCGCGGTGGGCGACGGCACTTAACTTCCCTCGCCCTCAAGTTTGGCTGATGGGCTGTGAAGAGCCGGCTCACACTTGCTCTCAGGAGACTGGGGTGCTGTGTGCTGGGGCTCAGATCTCACAGGGCCTTGGAGGGAAGGGGTCAGGAATGGATCACTGATCACAGGGGTGAGAGATCTCTTAATTCATTCTCTAGCTTTCTCCTGAGGTCCTTGAAGCAGGACAGAAAAATTCAAGTCTTGTCACAACTCAGAGGTGCAGGGAAAAGGAGATTTGCTCTACAGCAGTCTCTTGTGGGATACTAGGTGAAAATCAATTACAGCTCCACTCCAATTTAAAGCTTACTCCCTGTAAGTGGGGTTCAGCTTCTGTTAAGAAGATACAGTCCCTCAAAGAGCATCTCTTCCTTCACCCCTTTCCCTAAGATTGTGTCTGATATCGAAGGATAAGAGCTGACTTGTCCTTGTGGCTTTGGGGAGAAGTTGGGGTCCCCAGGGAACTCTAGAGATCTGGTGCTGCCCAGTGGATCTGGTTTCTGGATACTTCTTTTCCACCAAGTTACTATGCACCTTGCTGGTCCCCTGTGCCAACATCTGGATGGGTAGTACTCAGGGTTGTTACTATTCCTTGGGCAATGCACCCAGAGGTGCTTTCTGGGTAATCCGATTTCAACTCGGCTACTGCCGGCACCAACGTCAACTTGCTGACAGGCTCCCATTTGGCTCCTGTTTTTTGTCCTGCAGGAGTTTCTCCCAGTTGAGACAAGACCTGGCAATTTCCCTTAGGCAGACAGGCAGATAATTCCAGGTCCTGTGGACCTAGGACGCTGGGCAAAATGCTGAACCTCTCTCTGCCTGAGATTCTTCATGTATAAAATGACAATAATGATAAGTAATGTTAATTGAACACTTACTCTTTGGCACTTTTTAATGTGCTGTACACTGAAGGGTACCAGATAATTTCAGGAGAGCTTCAGTGCTCCTCAAACTCTCTGTGACAAGTGATTACTTTTTTCTTTAATTCCCAGTTTTTCACAAGCTAGTGTTTTTGCAAGATACATAAAAAGGAATGAATGGAAAATTACATAAGAAAAAGGAAAAAAACTACAAAACTTGTACTACTTGCACTATTGAAAGGGTATGTATGATTATTATAGAGAATTATTATTATACTAATAATTTGTTATTTCACAATTAAAAGTTCACAAATAGTTATGAGTGAAATAGCAACTCTTACATTAAAGTTCTTTATGCATATCTTGAATAAATACATACACATCAATATTTAAAGTTTGTAATGTGACAAATGAGCTTTCTTTTTGCTTTTTAAACTCACTGATCCAATGAGATTTGCTTGACAAGTTTCAAAATAAGTTCTGCCATACGTCATATTGATCTAGTTGCAGACTGGGACCAAGCAATCCGTGGATTGTATTGGTCCATAAAATACACTTAGAACAGCCTTTTACTACATGTTTCTACATGTATGAACAGATTTCATTCTCACAATAACTCTATAAGGACAGTATTATTATTATACAACTAGTGAAGGCAACTAGTAAGTGTCAGAGTTTTGGGACCCAGGTTCTGAGACTCCAAGGCCATAGCATGTTGTAGAGGGAAGGAGAGATGTGCCAGGTAGGTTTTCCTCATCTTGTAGACCCAGAGTGGAGTGAGCTAATGATCAGTAGGCTGTGGAAAGGGCATGGGATGGAATTAAAGTGAGCTGGAGGAGTCTGTGTCATCTAGGAATGGGTAAAATGGATGAAAAGGCTAAAATCAAATGACTTTAATGAAACATAAATAACAGGTAGGGGTAAAACTAATGAACTAATGGTAGGGTCCCAGCCTCTAGTCCTGGGGTTGAGGGGAGGCCTGAGGCAACAGGCCCCTGTTGCTCAGTGTTGACTATACCCTTTAACCAGAAGATACAGAGTAAAGTGTGCAAAGTGTTGCCTTTTATTCTGTGAACCAAACGGATGATATGGACAGTTGATTGTAACTAGCAGAACAATGGGGCTAATTAACCACATGTAGTTGAAAGAGATGCTTGACCCAGTTCTTCACCAAGAAGTGACATCAGCACTTTGTCAAGAAGTGCTGCCAATGTCATTTAGAAGAGGGGCTTGGCTCCTAATAAGTATTTCTAGAACTTTCTAGAAATTTCCTCTTTTACTGTAGTGTTGTAATGAAAAGAGGATAAAATTTTCCTAACATTTTATTTTACTCTTGTGACTTAAATAAGACCTTAAGGGTTTGGAAACATCTTCTCTATGATAAAGCAGATAAATAGGTGAAAGGGTGTATTTACTGAATTGTCTTATCAAAAAGGAGTCTGATTTAGAAACAGGTGATGCTATTCAAGCTATTCCTGCCAAATGTAGGGAGGTGAAGGAAACCAAGATGAGGGTAAGACGTGTGTGTGTGTGTGTGTGTGTGTGTGTGTGTGTGTGTGTTTCCCCACTTTGGCTGGCAGCTCTCTGGCTTCCTCACAAATATGCTCTCTGACCCAGCCTGGCTCCATAAAGAGGTAGAGGTGACTGTGGGGTAGCAGTATCTCAGTTACAGTAGACTCTCAAGGTATTAGGCATAGACTTGGTGAGGATATGGTTTGAGAATTGGGCTACAGGTATCCACAAGTGTAGCCTACAAGTGGGCTATAATTTCTCCTCTGTTTCCTGGATGGGTCTTTCTCCAAGACCTAGTATCAGGCCATTTTAGGCCTGGAGTTCCTTTGGTCCAGTCCCTGTTCTCAACTACAGATAAAAAAAAAATACAACTGTTTAGCCTACAACACAGTGTCATATTATTCACTTGACTGAAACCCTTTGATGATCCCTTTCTATCCTTAGGCCAAAGTAAAGACTCCTCCACAAGGTGGCAAGGCCCTTTGTGATGTTACCCTTTACAGTCGGCATAGTAATGTCCCCCCAAAGCTTCCCATGTCCTGTTCCCTAGAATTTGTGGATGGGTTAGTTTCATGGCAAAGGGGAATTAACATTGCAGAGGGAACTAAGGTCGCTAATCAGCTCACACTAAAACAGGGAGAGCATCCTGGATTATGCTGGTGGGTCCAATGTAATCACAAGGCTCATCGAAAGTCAAAGAAGGAGATGAAAGAACAGCCAGGGGGATGCCATGTGAGGAGAACTTGACCAGCCGGTGCTGACTTTGAAGACAGGATAGGAACCATGAGTGAAGGAATGCTGGAAGCTTCCAGAAGCTGGAAGAGAGGCAAGGAAGTAAATTCCCTGATGTAGCTCCACAGGGGGTCCAGCTCTGCCAACACCTTGATTTTAACCCTATGAGGCCTGTACTGGACGTCTAACCTACAGAATTACACAATAATAAACATGTGTTGTTTTAAGCCATCATGTTTGTGGCAGTTTGTTGGAGGACTTAAGCTCAGCTTCCAGCAGGAAAGCCAGCAACATCGTTCTCTTTTTCCTCCCTCTTCTTGTGTCACTCTGTCCTGTTTCAGCGCTCTCGAGCACAGTGACATGAGAGAGACACCCTATAGCATGTTCTCCCTAGTACTAGTTGGGAGAGTTATCATGAGAATTATTCAAGATTATGAATGTAAGATGATTCCTTCCGGAATGCCTCAGTTACACGCAGCAGATGCTGTAGCAAAGGGCAGTTCTCTCCATTTAGAATTACTGGCTATCCTGTATCGCCCTTTGGAGTTACAAGCCCTGGGTGTGGGTCCTGGTTTGAAATGCCTCAAATAGACTGTAGAACCAGGGGTAAATGTTCATGTTTTGTTTTTGTTATTTACACAACAGATATACACAGGGCAGAGGAACCTTTGGATCTGAGGATGTGTGAGAGCAGGCTGAGGACATGGAATCACAGCCTAGACCCAAGGAAACCAGGCAGATCGTGGCTTGTCCTGCCTGAAGATGGCCACCACAAAGCCCCTAAGGCAAGTGCGCAGGGGTGCTGGGCAGAGCACATTTCCCAGATAACTGTGTTCTCCCCTTCCTCTGCCTGGGACATGTGGTTTGGGAAGGTGTTCAGGACTGCCTGCAGATTTTGAGCTGGAAAAGGGAGGCATGGGGGAGGGGAAACTTCCTGACCTGGGGAGCTTGGCCAGGTCATTCTCCATCAGGGACTTGGGTTCAGTCCTGGGTCTGGGCCACATTCTCAGGAGGCAGGGCCAGCTCAGGGATGATTCATCAGTCACAAGCTTCTCAGTCACAAGGAGAGAGGGCCATCCGACGCTGGATAGAAACCCAGACTGGGTTGAAGATGTAGCTTGTTTGATAACCTTTATGCATTGAAACATTTGGGATGTGGACCCTCAATTGTACTGTTACTCCAGGCCTCACAGTGGGGCAAGGCTAAAGCAAGCATCTCTTGGGGCCCAGAATGGGCAGGATAGGGTGGGTACTAACATTTGCCTGGTGAAAAACCTTTGGCAGCTTTAGAGAAAGCCTGCACGTGTTCCCCTCAGTTGCCGGGGCTGCTGCAGGCTGGGTCTGGTCCGGACAGGAGGAGGCTTCAGGTTAGTCTGAAGATCAGGAGGAAAGTCCAGTCCCCTCGGAGATGGCCCGGCTGTGCCCTTGGTCTCCCGCCGAGGTGGGTGAATAGGGCAGGATATGGTCTCTGTGGTTCAGCCTCTTGTGCACTCCACTCCTCATCTCCCCTCCTGGACGCCCACAGACTCACACACTGCTCCATCCTCGCCGGAGACAGGCTGCTTTCATGTCACAGAGCGTGACCTGTGTCTTTTCACCTCTGCCTCCCTCCTCTTCTCCAGCCTTCTATTTGCTGCCTCCTCCCCCTCCCACCCCGCCCCGCCCCAGTTCTTGACCACACAGCCCTCCTAGAAATCAACGAACAAAAGAAAAGATGATTTCCACAAATTGTTAAGCTCTCACTAGCTGGCAGGCACCATGCCAGACGCTGCAATTCTCAGAACATATTGCCTCTGTCACTCCCTTGTTTAGTGAGATCAGGAAGAGCAGAGGTTTAGATGCCACAGTGAGTGGTCAGCTGGCTACTTACACTGGACCTCAAAAGGTAGCATTTTGAGGGGATGGCTCAATCCTAATCTGAGTTCTGACCTTCCAGCTTTAGAAACTGAATTTTATCTGATTTAGGGGAATTGACTTATATTAACCAAGCTCACAGGAAATTGATGGATAAACCAGAATGTCAATTTATTATATTTCCAGGGGTACTTTATCAGTTAATGGTGATAGTTGTATCAGGTGGTGAATGACTTTCTATTTTGGAAAGTGGTGGGAAAGCACATGCAAACTTTTATCTTATGCTCTGTGAAGAGCCACCGACTTTTTTCTCCATGTTTTTCCCTGGAACAGATCAACGGTGTCAGTTGAGCCTCAGCTGACTTTCAC
Source organism: Felis catus (assembly GCF_018350175.1). Lineage (NCBI taxonomy): Eukaryota > Metazoa > Chordata > Mammalia > Carnivora > Felidae > Felis > Felis catus. The sequence continues at coordinate 212,250,571 of NC_058368.1, read as the reverse complement.
ACGTTGGCGTAACTAGACAAGATTTCCAGTTCCAACTCTTACTGCTTTGATTAGGGGAATGACAGCAAACTTTGTCAGTGTTCCATGAACTCACACCAAAAATTAGATACCAGTGAGCCTTTCTCCAATTAAAAGTAAGTGAAAGTAGGAAAATTTTAGAATTTTTTTTCCCAACACTTTTTCCTTGAGACATTGGTGACCACTATTCCTTCTTTGCAAGGAAAGGTTGGCAGAAGCCAAGACAAATGAATATGGAGCAAATACAGATGATCCTTCTGCTTCACTCAGACGTGTGTGTGTGTAATTGGTATAACATATGTTGCAGAGTATGCATTGAATTAACATTTCTAAGACTGTTAAATAAATATAAGTAGACTTAGGGTAGTTTGGCTAAATCACAGTTCAAATGTTGGAATGAAATATTAATATCTCATGATATTCCTCTAAGAGTCACCACTGCCAATGTCTTGTCTCCGATATTCCACACCCGATATTCCAAAGCCCGAGGCGACTTCTACAGGTGGCAATTTCCATTCATCTGGCGATCTTACTAGTGGTGGGAACAAAGTTTATTAGTCCTGCTGCTCAACCTCTTCCTTATTACACCCCAGACCAATGGCCTGCTGGAGGCAATTTGTGTTTTGTTCTTGCCTTTCAGCTTGCCTTCAGTCCTGACCCTCTGAGGATGGTCCTGTCATCGACAAGCCCATTCCTGGGTTTTATGTTGCCAGTTGAGGAGAGTGGTTAGCTAGACTCTGGCCTGGAGAAGTTGGACAAGTAGGGGAGGTTTGGGACTTCCTGACAACTGTGGGAAGAATTAGGGTGGGACAAAATTAGCCTCTAAATGTGGGACTAGAAGGGAGAAGAAAAAATGGAAAGAAATATAGACGTAGGTTTGGAATTGCATTCCTTCATGTTTTTTGGGAGAAGCTAGCAAAGTTTGGAAATACTTTCCACTTGCTTTTTGGTTGTGGGACCATATTTCTTTCAGTGAGTCATTGTACTTAGACTGGGCTACTCAGATGACTTCTCCCTGTGGGTGATTTTTCTAAACTCTGATGGCTGGTTATTCGGATTCCCTATACACTAACGATTCTGCTTTGTGGAATCTTTTGCTTTATTCCCTTTTGCTGTATTTTGATTTTTAATTTTTTTTAGATGCTTAGTTTAGCTCTCTGCTGGATGGCAAACTCCTTTAAGGTGGAGACTTAATACTTCTTTGAATTGATCATAAGTTAAAGCATGGTGCTCGTTGCCTAATGGGCAGTCAATAATTAAAATCCTTAATGAACAAGTGAATGCTGCAATTATGCTGACACTAGGTTTCTATTTTCTTACCTGTACAGCCTTTAATGTCAGGAGGACTCCTCTTATTCACTAAAGACCCTAGACAAGATCCTGCCAAACAGACACGGCCCAGAGGCATATCTGCTAAGTAACCTGCCAAGGAGCCCCAGAAGATCCTTGTTTACTTGGCAAGAGTGGGTATTTTTTCTACCTTGGACCTCAGAGGTCATGCATGATAGCCTAGCAATGCATCTTTGGGGAAGCTGGCCTGTGGAATTGTGTTGTGAAAATGTATTAGGAATACTATGGTACAAATGAGTTGTCAGCGAGATTTCAGCTTGGTAAGTATCTTGAAAAAAAAAAATTCCTACAATGGAGCTCACAGCTGCACCACCTCCCCTTCTGATCTCCCTGCTCCCAGTAATCTGACAATTAATTTTAATTGACAATTTAATTTTAATATGACAATTTTAATTTAAAAGTAACCCTCTTGCTCCCAGGTTGTAATTCCCTAAGGAAGAAGGAGAGAAGAAATGTTTGTCAGCCTGCATCTTCCTTCCTTAGCTTCTGAGGCTCAGATGCCCATTCAGATGGCTTCGGATGCCCGTGTGCCCGAACACAAGTGAAGGAGAGTTTTCTTAATATCCTACTCTTTGGTGGATCATAGAGTCAATAAAGGGCAATTGTTACGTACCAGCAATACGTAACAAATTCATTTCCCAACCCATGAGGGTCAAGGAGAGCTAATTTAATCTCATGCTTCATTAGTTTATCCGTTGTCTGAAATCAAAAACAGATGCAAGGACAGTCAGCCGAAAACAAATTGTCATTTTGTGTGGCTATAGTTTTAAGCTGGTCCCCTGAGGGTCCACCCATTGGAATCCATTAACAATTATTTCCGCCGAGTTGGAGAAAGGTGTTCCTGTTTATTAGCTGATTGGCACCACCACTGTCTACCACTCTAATTTCTCCTCACAAGGGGATTTCTTTCCTGTTGAGAATCGGTGATTTTAAATGGGAAACACCAGCTTTGCGTGTTGGCCAGGGAGGTTTGTGCAACTTTTCTCTTCATGAAGCTAGCCACCAGGGGGCAGCCCACGCATGGCTAAGCCCAGGTTTGTGCCAGAGGCAGTAAGGATGACCTAGGACCATAGATGTGCAGGTCCAAGATGAGGCAACACTGGGAGAGGTTTGGGAGAGAAAATCAATTAGGAGACTAGGGAAATTACCCTTGCCCTGGAGAGCTCTAGAATCAGTCTCCAGAGATGCATCATGAAGAGGCTGTGTGGGAGCGGAGAAGCAAGCTCATTAGGCTGGCCGCCTGGGACATGAGAGAATGGAGGACACCCAAGGCTGGCCTTGCTGTCCCCAAATACCTCCTCATTATGGGATAATGTCTCATTCCCTGGATTCCAGAGAGTTGCTGTTCTTGTTCCTGCCAATATTGATTGTCTCCAAGTGTAATATTTTGGGTCTGAGGGCTATAAGTATGCCCGAGTGCCAGACCTGTCATGTTTGGATGCTGGTGACCTCACAGTTTACTGCACTGGGCCATGCATATACAACCATCTTTCTGTGTTTCATTCATGCTGTTCTAATGCTTCCCCTGACAGATAAGGATCAGACCAAAGTGACCTAACAAGGAAGCAGAATCCAATGATGAAGTGTGAGGCATTAACTTTGTGATCAGGAGACTCTCAAGGGGCTCAGAGATCAGGCACATCTGGGGACTTAGAGGTCAGAATCTAGGGAGTGTCCTGAGAAACAGGCATTACTGACCAGCAAGAAAAATGGTGTTTTATATTGAGCCACTTGTACTCAGCCCTGTGACACCAAGCCACCATCCTGGGTTCTGCCCCAGCCAAGGCCAAACTGTGAGAGCAGATAGATCTTTGCAGAAGAATGGAATAGGCACTGGAGGTTCAAATGGGAAATGTGGAACACTAGATTTGGTAAGGAAGCAGCACATTCAAAGTGATGGACACCATCCACCATCTTTCTTTTCTATGGTAATGTCAGGTGCCACCCTTGTGATCATTTTCAGCCTTGTTTCATCTCCCAATATTCACCAGTTATCTTTGTTTGGGTTCCCCCAGAACCTGAGACAAGGACTTGGATGAGAATAGCTTATATGGAGGGTGGTCTCAGGAAACAGAAGTGAGGGAGCTGGGAAGGTGGAAAAGCCAACTTCAGGGTGTGCTATAGAGGTTGCTGCTAAAAAGGAAAAAAAATGCTGGTTAAAAAAAAAGAGGCTGCTGTGGGCAACAATGCTAGCCCCTCCTGCGAAGCATGGAGGGTCCTCCAGATTTGTCCTGAACATTTATCCACGATGTCCACTCCCATTGGTTGAGAGTTGCCCCCAGCAGTCTTAGCTCCTCTGCCTTTCAGAGCTGCATGTACGTGAGTGCTCTGGAGCGGAAAGCAACCAGATGTACAGCATGTGCTTGAAGCAAGATGACTCTAGGCTCATACAGAAAGAAAAGAAGGCTTTGGAAATGTGACATGGACAGCAGGGGTGTCTGCTGTATCAATCAATCAAGGTTAGATTGGAGCACTGGTTCTCAAAGTATGATTTCCAAGACTAGCTGCTGGAAACTTATTAGAAATGCAGATTCTTGGTCCTGAATCAGAAATTCTGGGCTCAGAGCCCAACAATATTTCATATGGCCCTTTCTAGTCAATTCCCGCTTTCGCCCAACCCCTAGAGGCAACTATTACTCTGATTTTTTCCACTGTATATTGGTTGGGCTTGTTTTCAAATTTTATTTTAAGAAAGAATTATATAGTATGTCTTCTTTTGGGTACAGCTTCTCATACTCAGCGTATGTCTTGAGGCCTTGCATATTGTTGCATATATCTATAGTTTTTCCTTTTTATTGTTGAGAAGTGTTTCATGATATATCACAGCTTATCATTTCTGCTGTTGACAGACACCAGGATAGCTTCCAGTGTTTTGGCTATTTTGAATAAAGCTGTATCAGCATTCTTGTGCAAGCTTTTAGGACCGGTAGTGTAGTTCTTGCAGATTAATGACAATGGAATACCACATGAATGCTTTACCTTGACTCTCATGGTCATGGAATGCCATGACCTGTGGAGGTCATTCTAACCCAATGTTCTCTCAGACTTCAGAATGCACGTCACAGCCTTCTCACACCTAGAAGCACCAGACGGCACTTCAGCACTATACTCAAAGGCCATTTTAGCCAGTGAAATCAACAAAAAGTACTGAACTGCAAACAAACATGGCACTAAATAGACCACGAAAAGAACATTTGTTTACCATACGAGAGCTGAAACAAGAAGGCAGAGCATCGCCTTGTTCAACTTTAGCTGAGACCATGCGTGCAGGTGGCATGTATCTGTGACAGCATTGCTACTATTGACTTTGGAGTTGTGACTCCAAAATAGCAAATTATCAAACGCAGAATCTGCGAATGGTGAAGTTCTATTGTACGGGGAACTTGGGACTTGGTGCGTGAGGTGGTTTCAGAGCAAAGCCCCAGTTATTTGGCACCTGCTTCATTGAGAGGTGGGATTATGTCCTCTGCCCTTGAATGTAGGAAGAGACCTCACTGTTGTGAGCTCAGCTCCAGTTTGTGCAGTAGTGATGGTGTTTTCAAGGGAGAGTGAGAGATGGGGAGAAGGAGTGAGTGGGGTCTTGAGCAGAGTAATAAAGTGAAAAATTACTAAAATGGGGTTAGTCAATGTCAATGTCATTAGGTCATCTCTCTCAAAGTGAGGTTTCTATCCTCCCACAGAGACTGAAAAACAGGCACCTTTCCATTGTTGATGATTGTATTTCAAAGGAATGGCTTTCAGTCCCAGAGAAAGACACTCCTAGGTTGCAGGAGATACACACATGTCTCAAATGGATGGAGAAAGGATTTATAAGTTTTTAATAAATACTCTAAGAAAAGGGAAGTCAGGGGCCTATCCTCAAATGTTGGCTGGAACAAATGCTAAATTCTTTCCACACATTTAAGCTTTTCCAGACAGAAACTCAACTGGGGTGGGATGAGAGGTGAGGGTAGGGTGGGTTGTCCCAGGGACAAGGCCTTAAGCTGTTAGAATCCAGGCTAACATTTGGTCCATTTGGTCAAGTCCCTAAATGTAGAGCTTTGGACAGAGTCGTTCATGCAAAGTTTTTGCAGTTCTCAACATCATGGAGCAGAGACGAATTATCTCTCTGTGAGCCTGCGTGCTGAGTCTCTGACCCACAGAATCTGTGAGCACAATAAAATGATGGTTGTTCTTACACCACTAAATTTGGGGGAAGTTTGGGATGCGGCAATCATAACTAGAAGATTGCAGCTGGTCCCCTCTGGCAGGAGCGGCCCCCAGCCTCCTGCCCCTGACCAGGGTAAACAAACCAGCTGGATGAAGTGCCCTGGATGGATTGCTTATCCCATCCTCAGAGTCATGGTCTCAGCAGTTGGCTGCCATGAGTTGAAACTGGAAGAGTACTGCTGTTTTCCTTGGCATCCTGCCCATGACTAGTTCCAGGATAGTGCAGGGTGATGGGGTGAAGGGTGGAGTGGAAAAAGGAAGTCAGCTGCCACCAAAGCTTTTTTGACTGTCAGGAAAATTGGATTAGCAAACAAAGAGCCTTGTGGGTGGGATTGCAGTGAGGAACTGTGTCGCACTGGAGGGACAGAGGGGAATGTCCAGGGGGATTTTGACAGTGGCCAGATTGTAAGGAATCATCATGTCACAGAATATCAGAGCAGATCTGACTTCAAAGAGCACTGAATTCAGCCTTAAACATTTCCACAAAGAATGCTGAGGCAGGAGAGAGAGGCCCAGGGGGGCTGACTGAAGTAGCCCCCACAATTGAGGAAATGCTCTTGAAGTTTCTTATTTTATTTTAAAGACTTATATTTCATTCTATCCAATATGTGTTTTACTTTATTTAATAAAATTCATGTATTTTTTTGAGTGAGAGAGAGGGGCAGAGAGGGAGAGAGAATCCCAAGCAGGCTCCATGCTGTCTGCACAGCAGGGCTCGATCCCATGAACCATGAGATCATGACCTGAGCTGAAATCAAGAGTCTGATGCTTAACTGACTGAGCCACCCAGGCACCTCATACATATTTTATTTAAAAAAAATGCTTCTCTTCTCCCAACTTTGCAGCAAATTGATAATTCAGAAGCTGCATCATGTTTTCCCTGTGGTTTTTAAAAATTATTTTGAGAGAAAGAGAGAGCATGCGAGTAGGAGGAGGGGCAGAGAGAGAGAGGGAGAGAGAGAATCCTAAGCAGGCTCCATGCTCTCAGTTCGAAGCTCTACATGGGGCTCAATCTTCTGGACCTTGAGATCACAACCTGAGCTGAAATGAAAAATTGACGCTTAACTGAACCATTCAGGCACCCCTTTCCTGTGGCTTTAACAGCCCTCACACACCCAGACTTGTTTCACAAGTAGAGCTGTCCAGGCAACTGTTTGCTGCACTTGACCAGGTATCCTTTCCATGTCAGGCATGGTGTTGAGAACTGGGGTGTTAATGATAAATGTAAAAATGACTATTGCCATAAGGGAGCTGATCACACATCAGGAGACAGAAATGTAGGTGAATGCCGAAGACTTGCCCAAAGTCCACAACTTGGTGGTGGCGGAACAGACAGCATCCAGTTCTTCTGCTCCCAGTTTCGTATGTTTGGTCCCCACCACACTGCCTCTCTTTCAAACACTGGGAAGACCTCAGAAAGAGGATGAGTATCAGACATTAGTAAAGTGGAAACACTGGGCTCCTTAGCTTCAGCCCCTGGATCCTGCATGAAAGGGTGTTTCATGGGGCACATCATGTTCCCAAATACTGCTACTGAAAATTGCTGGAATGTTTCAAGTCCCTGTAATTAATTGTTGATTACTAGCTAAGATGGTTAGTTTAGTTCTCTGTGTTGGTTCTGAATGGATTATCAAGTTCAACTTCCAGAATAATCTTTCATCTCTCAGCTGCTAAAAGACTTTCATGTGTCTTCCCAGATCCTTCACTTGGCATCAACACATTTTTGTTGAACACACACTGTGTGCTAGACAGTGAGCTAGGTTCCTGGAATAGAAATAACAAAAAATATTTTCCCTCCCCTCCAAGGGCTACATCTAGAGGAGTGGTATGTTGGTAAAAGAATTGTAAGTAGATCTTAGCCTGGAATTAAGAATATAGTGAGTGATAGTTAAGGGTTTTTCCCTGGATCTGTTCCAACCTGCTCTGAGGGATTTCCAGACCCTGCAAATTCCTCTCTGATAGTTTGGGAGCAACAAGAGAATGTCTCCTGTGGACTAATTCTCTTAATGACTTTCTCCCACAGCTTATTATTTTCCTGTCCTGCCACAACACAGCTGGCTATGGGGATGTTTCCTAGTTGTCATAGCAGCCAAAGAGGATGCTGTGCAGGGATGGTGCCAGAGGCACCACTGTAGATGGCATTTGGGCAGAGGACCCCACCCCCCACCCCCTACCCCCGGCTGGCTGATGTCTGATGCCCAGCTCCAGGCAGACTATGCTGCTTCTTTGGGAATCCTTTGATATTATGCTGGTGCCAGGCACCATATGCAGAAGCCACAGCACTGTCATTGAGGACCTCTAGTCCTGGCAACATCCCACAAAGCTGGTGATGGAGGTGTGCCAGCCTCTTCCACTAAAAAGAAGGGGCCTGGGGTTGTCCAGTGAAAGTGTGGGCAATGCTTGGTTGGGGAGTGGGCGCAGAAGGCAGGATCACTCTCATTAACTTCTGGTCTTGTTTTTCTACTCTTCCTGACAAGTCTTTTCCTTATGATCTTTAAAAAAATATCTTCATGCCTGGGTGGCTCAGTTAAGTGTCCGAATTTGGCTCAGGTCATGATCTTGAGGTCTGTGAGTTCAAGCCCTGTGTAGGGCTCTGTGCTGACAGCTCAGAGCCTGGAGCCTGCTTCGGATTCTGTGTCTTCCTCTCTCTCTTCCCCTCCCGCAGTCGTGCTCTGTCTTTCTCTCTTAAAAATAAACAGATGTTAAAATAATTTTTTAATTAAAAAAATCTATCTTCAATTAGGACTTCTGGAAAAGGTACCATTTTTACAAAATACCTTCTCTGTTCCCCCACCCCCACATCTCTTCCCTTCATGCTCTTTTACCTCTCTCCCATAGAAACAAGAGGCCTCAGTGTTGGTAGTGTTGGGATATGCTTCTGGACCTTTATGACACCCTTGTCAAGAGCTCCTCCCAGTACAGGACAGAATGCTGCCATTGGTGAACATTTAAAGGCCATGGATACTTTTATTAACAGGTTAATGGGTTGAGAGATCCACCTCTCTCTTTCTCTCCCTCTCTAGCCCCCATCCTTCTTGAGCCTGCAATTTGGAGATGTAGAGAAGAATAGGAAAACTCTTTTCCATCTGCATCTATGGTATGCTCTCTAAACCAGCCTTATCCTTAGTAAAGGTGTTAATTTGATCTGGCTGATTACATCTGTTCTGTTTGGGTAGAAACCTCAGTTGGAGGAGGTTATTCCAAGTCCCTAAGATGTCATTTTTCTATTTTATTTGCTTTTAGTTTATTGCCCCCAGCTCTAAGATCAAACACCTGAACCCCCAGGGGCTGATTCAAGACTCTTTTGGAGCTATACTCACAATCCTTTGTCCCCTCCATTAAGATGCTTTTTCAAGCTAATGTGCTTTGAATCCTGATAATTTTTTTTATTCTTTGAAGGTTTTCTGACTCACCTCATTGGTCCTCTTATGAGTTCTAAATTTTAGGGTGGGCTCAGTTTTACTCAACCCAGAAATGCTGCTGCTCACTCCAGGGTGATATTGTTGTAGTGCAGCTTTTCAACTTCAAAACTATTCACACTTTGAACCAGACAAATCTTTATTGGTTGGGGGGCTGTCATGTAGAATGTTTAGCAGCATCCTTGGCCTCTACTCACTAGATTCTTATAGCACTTCCTCCCCTCCCAATGTTTCCAGTCATTGTCAAATGTCTCCCAGGGACAAAATCATCCCTGATTAAGAACTAGTGTTCCAGAGGGGAGCCTGGGTGGCTCAATCAGTTAAGCATCCAATTTTGGCTCGTCATGATCTCACAGTTCATGAGTTTGAGCCCAGCATCAGGCTCTCTGCTGTCAACAAGGATCCTCTGTCCCCCTCTCTCTGTGCCTCCCCCACTCATGCTTGTGTACTCCCATGCACTCTCTCTCTCTCTCTCATGGTGAAGGAGGAACAGAAAAGTGCCTCAGTCTTTCTGGCAGGGTTAGTGTAGGCTTCTTTGGTGAAATAGCATTTGAGCTGAGTTTTGTAGGATAAGAGTTACCCAGTGATTACAGAAAGAAGAGTTTTTAAGGTACAAACAAGGAGGTGTTCATGGCCCTCTGTGATGTCTTCTTGACCAAAAATGATTCCTACTGCTCCTATGCATGCCTTCAAACATCCTAGGCCTACAGATGCTTGGCTCTTGCCAGCCTCATTTTTACTCATTCCATTTGAATAAATTCCATGTCCCTATGTCCAAATTCTACTTTTGCTGGTTACACTTGCTATGCTAGGTACCATTTTGGAAGAAGGACTGGATTTCCAGAGCAAGATCCTCTAGAGGTGGGTTAGTTTCTCTTAAATGTTATGTCAACATGCTGGATAGATTGAGGGAATAGGTTATGCTGTGAACTGCATACACAGTTCTGCATACACTGAACCTGGTACTGAGGAGAATTTTAGGCATCACTTTGGATCATCATATGGTGGATTGTGTCAGCTGCATCAACATTCACAAGGGACCTATATTCTACATCACCGCGGAGGTGACTCATCTGATGACATAATGATCTAGGGGTGGAGTAGGAAGAAATCTGCAAAGAAGTGTGGGAGGAAGAAGTTGACAGCATCCTCCTCCAGTTGTTAAATTCCAGGGCAATACTGGTGGGTGGTGGGAGTCTCATGGCAGGAGTAAATGTATCACATGGAAACATTGAGTTTAGCGATTTTATTAATGCTACACGATAGCAGGCTATGATTACACTCTGGCTTTAAATACTGAGGTACCCACCAAGGTACCCCTAAAGGAGGCTGGGCCTGGCAAAACAGCATAGCATAGAGATGCAGGGAGAGCACATGGGTTGGGCCATATACATCATACAACCACTGTGGAGGACAGTCATGGGTAGAACTGTGCTTTGCCAATGATTTTTTTAATGACATAACTTAAAATAATGTTAACACTAACAATATTTGAATTTTCAATACAACAAAATAGGAGTAGCATCAAATATGTTAGCTAAGTTGTAGCACCAGGCAGTTCACGTCATGTGGTCTCTCCCCTGAGAGTGAATCACTGTGCACCGAGCAGCAAATACACTGTCCCAGGACTTCATCTTAAAGTCAGAGGGAGAAGAGCTAAGATTGGCAGTCTCTGGGGTAGCAGGGTGTAGATTTTAGAATTTGAAGGATTTCAGCCAATTGATTGGGAAATTATAGTCTGAAACAGCATAAATCTCTCACATTGGTTTCAGAAACTTGATGAAGTAAACATTCATTAAATATCTGAAAGCACCGCATTGGGACGACTGCACCAGGAAAACCCATTGTAAAACAAGTCATTTCCATGAAGAGGCAATTGTTTGTATCCACAAAATTATTTCTTTTTTTGAAAAGTCTTCGCTGGTCTCTTGGAATATTTTCTCTTGGTGTGTTAAACTATGTTTCAATGTTCAAGAATTCAATTCACCCACAACTTTCCAGAGAACAGTGAACTCTATCACTATGAAAGACAATGGAAATAAACCAAACTGGGTTTGAGAACCTCACTGTATTTAAGCACTAGACCCTGTGGTGGCCCCCCTGGCTCATGGCAGATGTGTATACAGCATGTCTTGCCACATTTCTCACTTGCCTGTTCAAGGTGGGAAGAAAGGAGGACGTGCACTAAATAAATCAACAATGCTGTTTGATGTTGTCCCCTGTGAACATCCAAGGAATGGTGAAGGTACCATCTAGGTTCTCGTCTTTAGAGCCTTCCTGTTTAGGCCTGTTAAATCTGAGGCCTCTTTATGACTGCAAGCAGGGGGACCTGTCAAAACCCTGATGATCCAAAGCTGAGTGTCAAGGTAACAACTGTGTCAGATGACTCTATCCTGGAGTACAGACTGACAGATGCCACACAACTATCTCACAACACAGCCTCCATACAGGCAGTGAATGTCTGTGATACATGATTAGGGGCTCATTTCCTACCTTTACGAAACTGGAGAAAGCCCTAGAATGGAATATCTGGCCAGACCCTCCCCACATGTCTATCATCTTCTCTGCCATGTGGGTCATAAATAACATGGTCCATTTCGTGTATTGAGAAATCTGGCCTAGTTGAGTTTGCTGAGGTCAGTAGGAATCCAGGTTTGTTCCTGAGTTCTAGAAGACTGGTCATACCCAGGTCTCTGATGGCATGCATAAACTGATGCTAGATAGTACAGTACCAGGTGAAGTTAAATCAACCTAGCTTGCTAAATTTGGCCCCCTGAAAGCCCACACTACACTTCGGGGATGGTCTCTGCAAATAGCCTCATTAGAAAAAATCAGGTTCTCCTCCACTCCTGTCACTAACCATTTAAGCCTCTTCTCTCTAAAACATATTTCACCAATGATTGTCATCTACCAGCAGTGTTTGCATTCAAAGAGAGAGAACACAAGACCATTATTATTGAGAAATAACCTCCCTGGCTTTAGGTAAATGTTTCTGCTTTCCTCCTGTTTCTGCTCCTTCTTAAATTTCATCCCAACCCCAGTGTTCTATTTTCCACAGGAATTTATCAGAATAATAGTCATTAATGGTTTGAAAGAAAATGAAAAAGCACATAATATAAACATTTTAAGCTTCTAGTATCCAAGCAATAGAACTGGCATTGGCCAGCAACACCATCACACATTCAATAGATGTATATGGACTCGCCCACCTGTACATCTATCTGTATGTTTATATTAGTTCTGCCACCATCTAGATATTAGCACCATTATTCAATAGCACCATTCTGCTGAATGGATAGGTAATCCACCAGAGCTATGGGACACTACACTACCTGTGCATGAGTCTGGAATGTGCTACCCATTACCTGAAGTCCACATCCCTGCTTCCCGCTCTGTCAAGAACTGGTTCTGAGGGCTTCTTCCCTTTGAGGCCCTCCCTCCCCACCCACCCACCCAGGAAACTTGCCTTGTATTTGAGACCACAGCCTCCTGATTGGTGGTGAGAACGTCCAGAATAAGCATTCCAGCATTCATTTCACTTTTTGGGTCTCTTCTGACTGTTCCATCCCAGGAAACAGACCTTAAAACTAACTACTGGGTGTACTGGGAAGTAGATCATCTTAATTTCACTTTTGAGTTTTTTTTTTTTTCAAGATTAGAGGTGCGTTCCAAGTTCTTGTAGTTAATACAGTTTACCTGGTTCTTTGAAATATTTTAATCTTGAGCACCATTTTCTGTCCTGGGGGTAGGCAGGTGTGTGTTGCAGCCACAGACCTGGCTAGAGTAGCTGTTGTGTGTAAACCCCCAGCAGTGGAAACACAGCTGGACCTGAACTGATGACTCACTCAGGCAGGGAATGTGCTAGAGAGGAAACGTCAGACAGGAAGACTCATCTACTCTTCTGCAAAGGAAACGTATTTGCCAGGAAAGGGGGAAGAATAAAGATCCATGTTTCTTTTCTTATACTAGCAAGAATTTGATTTCTGCTCGTTTGCTTTTTAAGAGTTTTCATAGAAATTATCCTTGAGTCAGAAATGTCTTCTGTATAATTAAGCTAAATCTTTTACCTTTACAAATCTTATAGTTTCTGCCCATTTTCTCTTCTTCTTATATCTCCAGGCACGCAAGGGAGTCTAAACAGCCCAGATATGGAGTCTACAGTGATGTAGACGGAGTGATATAGCCAGCACTTTCTCTCCCTGACTCCGGTGAGTACTGGCTAAACAAAGTGGTCCTCTGCCTGGGTGAAGTAAAGGAATGTTCCTGAAAGCTCTCTCCCATGACGTATTCAACAACAGCTTCCCCAAGCAGGAAGGAAAAAAAGGATGGTTTCACCTAAGTAAATTAACAAGATTATTTGTTACCTGGATACATCTGGTTCTGTTTCTTGATACTCCTGAGGTAGTCTGGGAAAATCCTGGTGTCTTTGTTTTTATTTTTAAGGAGGGGAAAGACATCATGTCACTGACTTAGCTAATCTGGCACCTTTCCTGGGAGCCAATCCCAGGAGATGCCTGACTCTCCTGGATATCTCACCTGCCTGTCAGGGAACAGCAAGCTATCACAGTCCCACGCCTTTTGCAAGGATGTTTTGTGGCTAAAAAACACAGTGGATTTTGTTTTGAGCCAAAGTTGGGCCTGAGAAACCTCAGTGCAGTGGTCCCTGGGTCTAGAAAGTATACCATCAGCAGGTTGCTGCAGTCTGTGGTGGAGGGTGGCTTCCTTCTGGACTAGAATGCTTTGGGGTTTTTGAGCGACTGTGGCTTTCTTGGCCTTTGGGTGTGGACGATGTGTGTGTGGGGACATGAAAGGCAGCACTGAGCCCTCACAGTGGGCACAGAACATTTCTTCATGGTTTTTAGTGTTTGGCAGAAACTGGCTGATAACTTGTCCTTGGTGCAAAGTAAATCTGTGGAAGGAGAGAAAAATAAGAAAAAACAAAGATTATCCTTTGTAAGTGAATGAACACAACTTCTATTAATGGAAGATGTTATGCATCTACCAAGAAAGGTTTCATAATAATTCATAATAGTTGACATCCACAGAACACTGATTATGTATCAGACACTCTGCAAAGTATTTGTGTTAAACTGAACCATCAGTCACAATTCTTCACTCCTGCGTAGCGGTGTCATATACATTCCAACCCTTGCCATGGCTGCCTGGTGGGTGTGAATACTTCTCCATTGCTTAACTTTGGGTTTAGCCCTATGACTTGCTTTGGACAATGTGACCTAAGTGCACATGATCCTTGCAGGGCTTTGGGGGGTGCAGGAGGAGGAGCCTGCCCTGATGAGCTTCTGCTGTCACTGTGAGAAGGACATGGTTCATGCACCTAGTGGACCAAGGAGGATGAAAGATACATGAAACAAACCTAGACCGGACCTACAGCTTGCAGCCAAGACCAGTCAACCACAAGCTAGATCAGCTGACCCTCAGCTGATCTGTAGATGCTGAGCAAAATACACATGATTGTAGTCCCCAAGTTTAGAGATGTTTTGCTCTGCAGTATTGTTCTGCAACAGTTGAATGCAATGTTTCACATGCATTGCCTCATTTAATCATCCCAGCAGTACTACCGGGTAAAAATGACTCTTTCCATTACACAAATGAAGATGGTAAAGCCTACAGGAGTTAAAAACCTGCACAATGTTCCCTGGCTAGTAAGTGGCACAGCCAGATCTAAACAGAGACAGTTTTGACCCCAGAGCTTATGCTCTTATCAATCATATTACTCAGAGCACCAAGCAATCACCCAGCTAGCCAACTAACCAATGTGTTCTGAGCATAGCTCAGCACAGCAAAGGATACAGGTATATAGAATGTGGTCGCTGCCCTCCAGAAATGTACCCAGTAGATGAAGCCATAAGACATACACAAATAATTCCCCTGGATTCTAATCCTTGTTTTACTCTAACAGCTCTAGGTAATTAAGTTTCTCAATTTTTTTTTCCTTTGGCCCTGCTCTCCTCATCCATGAAGCAGGGAATTTCTCAGCGACCATCAACACCACATACATTCTAGGAGCAATATTCAGACTGGACTGGTCCATGCAGTCCTGGGCTGGAAGAAATTCAGTGAGGCCCCAAATAACAGATTTTTCTTCTACAAAGTGAAATTGTTTCAAACTTTGCGTGGGTGCCTCTCAGAGCTCTGGCTGCTTTTCCTTCTTCTTTCCAGAAGAGATTTGAATCATCTTGAAGAAAAACATTTTCACAAAGAGGCTGTTGTCCTTTGTAAATAGGACTGTCAGTAGAAATAAAAATTGAGGTAACATCGTCTTTACCCAAAATCTGCGACAGTATGTTTTCCTCTTTATACTGTCTTTCACCTTCAGGTCATGAAGGCAGAAAATGCTTTGTATCTCCTCATAACTCATCATTCCCTTGAATGCACCTTGTGTTTTTTTTTCTTCTTGTGAAGAAATAAATGTCTTCTATTCGCTGTCAGAATCCTATTTTGTTTGCAAGTTTTAACAGCACTTGGGAATAGGCAACACACAATGTGCCTAGATCCCCCCAAAATCTTCACTGTTGATTCTTTTCTTCTTCAGGCCCCTTCCCTAAGCCTATTATAAAATTCCACAGGAAACTTTCTTAGGTGCGTTCACGTTTCAGAAAAGGCACACATTTCAGCCAGGGATTCCTACTGTGGAATAGGAATTGGAGGTCCTCATCTCCCTCATCTCTGCTAGAGCGGCCAGTATTCTCCTTGAGGGCTGGCCCTCCATCATGTGGACAGCTGTTCAGAATGAGACAAAGATTCCTCTCTAGGCTGCTGGCTTTGGAACAGGGCCAGCATGGAAGCCTGGGTGTCACAGGTCTGCTCCAATTTCTCAGTCAGTATCTCCCGAAGCCCTTGTGGACAGTGGATGGAAGAGGTGCATCTGGTGTAGCTCTCGGCCCCACGTTCTCCCTGCCACGGAAATGTGAGCACTGAGGTCACCTCGGGAAAGGAAGAAGACAGAGGAAGTGCGAAGGCTCAGCTTGCACCCCCTTTCTCCACAAAGCCTCTTTTGGCCATGCTGCCCCACGTGGATCCCTTCTGTCTCAGTCTCCGAACTTGTATTACTATTGCAATATTTGCTCCAACATGCTACTACATTCCATCTTGAACTCTTCTATAGTGATGTGAGTCTTTTTTGTGAGGGCTAAAGTGTGACCTCTCAAGCATGTCTACCATTATAGAACAGGCTTCCTAGAGGCTCCCAAATCCCTTAACCTATTGTGGGCTGAATTGCATCCTCTGAAGTTTTAGTGTCTCCCAAAGTTGGAGTCCTAACCATTGGTACGTGTGAATGTGACTTTGTGTGGAAATATTTCTTTGACGATGTAATAATGACATATATGAAGATGAGGTCACATCAGAATAGGGTAGACCCTTAATGACTGGTGTCCTTAGAAGAAGAGGAGACAGGTACACATAGTGAAGAGAAAACCACATGAAGACACTGACATCAGAGGGAAATTGGCCATGTGATGATGGGGGCAGAGATTGAAGTTATGCAGCTACAAGCCAAGGAAAGCCAGGGATTGCCAGCAACCACCAGAAGCTTAGACAGAGAGCATGGCCCTGTTAAGACTTTGATTTTGAACATCTGGCCTCCAGAACTGTGAGAATACATTTCTGTTGTTTTAAGCTATTTAGCTCCTGGTAGTCTTTTATGGTAGCCCTAGGAAAGTAATACACCCCCCCTCCTATGACAATAATAATAACAGAAATACAATTTATTAAGCACTTACCAGATTACCAGACAATATACTTCACATATACTGCCTTATTTGAGGCACGTAGAAATTTACTTGTAGGTATAGCTATTCTTCTTTTAAAAACAGAAGGTTCCAGAGAGGCTTGGTAACTAGCCCAACATTGCATAGCTGGTATGTAGATGGTGGCTGGAATTTGAATGTTGTTTCATTGCTTCTAAAACTCGGACACCGAGGGAATGAATCTCTTGTACTGGTGATAGGGGAGGAGGAGGGCACATGGACAGATCTTCCTTGAAAAGAACATCCTCATTTGCTCACACGGGGCCCCCTATTGTTAGGTTAGGTCACCTATGTGACTGACAGAGGCTCAACCATGCCTGGTGTTCTTGCCTGATCTTGGGAACCATGAGATCACAAAGTCTGCTTTTCAATGGTCTTCAGAACACTGGGAGCATGCTGGATCCTGGGGTGCTCCTGTTTGAGAGTGGGGAACTTGAAAGACGAGTGGAGGATAGAGGTGGCCTATATTGAGAGTGTGTTCCAGGCCTGTGTTTAGCAGCTCATTTAGATAATGACCATGAGCCCAACATCATGGCACGGCTTAACTGCACAGTTCTCTTTATTATAATAAAACAATGAAGGCTTGTTGTATTCATCAGCAAACTGGATCCTGGCCGAAGCACACACAATGCTTATAATTAGGGGCGACTTGGAGAGGAGATCTCAATTTGCCTTTGCCTGTTCAACAGAAACCACGCTTGGAAATTTAAAGGGACACGTATAAGCTTGTTTCTTTGTTGTCAGCTGTGTCTAGGTTGAAAGGATAATATTTTTCCCATAGAAGAAAGTTTAAAAACGATTTCAGTATTGCTGACAAATTCAGTTTCTGTCAGAGTTTGGGTTCCTTGAGGCCAGGGGCTGTATTGTACTCATTTCTGTCCCCTCAGTTTTTAGCATTTGTCTGAGACATATGTTGTGATCAGTAATATTTGCTGAATAAATGAAAACACAAAATTCTATTCATCTGGAAGAATATTCTTGAGTAGAAAGTTTGCTGATTCAAATGTTCATTTGTAGCAACTCTGGGTCCAAGTACTGTCTTCATTACTTTCCTTATTCTTTTTCTTGCCTTCTCTACCCCTCATTCCCTCATTAAAAAACAACAACCCAGGAATGGTGCACATAAGAGCTTTGCTTTTGTTTTATAATCATTATGAATATAATGCCTAGAATATACTTGATAGTACATATTTCTGGATAAATTTTTAAAAATTTGTTAAATCTTTAAATTAAATTTTTTTTATCTTCTAGATACTTAGAAAGGGTTTAATAGTCTCTACTATGGAAATGGTAGTTCTGATTTAGAATTTAAATCATTAACAATTTTGATGGCATCTAAAGGAAGTAAAATGGCCTGGAGGAAAGCAAACTTTATGTGGAATTCATACCTGATTCTACAGGATGGACACAGCGTGTATGTTTATTGTGATGGCTGGCTGACTGACAAGAATCCAGGCACAAAATGACTTATTTTCAAAGCATTTTAGAAGGCTCAGGGGTCAGGGTTGGTGGTAGATTCTTTAAATCAAGGAATTTCTT
This sequence comes from Felis catus, assembly GCF_018350175.1. Taxonomy (NCBI): domain Eukaryota; kingdom Metazoa; phylum Chordata; class Mammalia; order Carnivora; family Felidae; genus Felis; species Felis catus. The sequence continues at coordinate 212,232,267 of NC_058368.1, read as the reverse complement.
GAAGCTGCTCTTCATGTTGTTTCTGTATGAGTAAGCATGGCTCTGCCTTCAGGAGAAGCTAGTAATTATCTTTTGTTGCCCTGATAATTGTTGAGGTGAGTGGAATTCATTGCTATTTGCATCCACTGACACCCAACTATTAGTCACCATCTTCTCAGTGTGAGATTTCAAGATAAAAATACCATGTATGCATTTCACCTAGTTTTGATTATTGAAGATGGCGCTGTCCAGTGATAAGACAGTTAAAGACTATCTACATAGAGTTTAAAAATAACAGCCCACAACACTGAGCATGGTCAATCAAGCCTTTTTGCTGCTTCAATTATGTAAAAATCAACACAATACAGACAGATACTATATCGCCTTAACATTTGAAAAACACGGTACCATAGAAGGTGATGAGATGACACAAAGGGAAGAGGGTCTCAGATTGGCTCCTTGATCTAGAACAGGGTGCTTCTCAAACTTTAATGCACATCCAAATCACCTGGGGATCTTGTTTAAGTGCAGATTCTGATTTAAATGCAGTAGATCTGAGGTGAGGCCTGAGACCCTGCATTTCTAACAAGCTCCCAGGTGTGATGCTGAGGCAGCCAGTCCAGGGACCAATAACACCTCTGAAAATGAGTGTTAGGTAGTAGCTTCTTTCGGAGTTTCAAATAAAGTCAATGATAGCCACCCCCAAATGCAAGTTAGTCAGAAAGAAGTTGCACATGACAATCACATCTAAAGCATTTTCTCCCTCAGTGTATTACATTCAGAATTTCCAGCTCAGATCTCCCTCTTGGCTCTGCATCTGTGTAGAAAACCAATCACAGGACACTCCTACCCAAATGATTCATAGTCACCTCAACAAACATGTCCTAAACAGAACTCATTTCCTTTCCTCATTCTCAAACCCACTCCTGGGGGGGCCTGTGTCAGTGAATGGTGGCCTCCTCTACTCAGCTGCCCAGGTTGGAAATCTGGGCTTATCTTCCCTGTTATTCCCCCAGGAACAGAGACTTGCCAAATCTTCCTGTCAAGTAGTTCCTGAATCCACTTACTTCTCCCTACCTGCACACCACCCTAGTTCATGCCACATACATCTATGGCTTGGGGGACAGCTGCAGTCTCCTGAATGGTCTTATCTATCTTCCACATGGCAGCTGGCATGACTTTCTCATCTCCATGTCCCTGCTTGGAATACTTCAATGCTCCTTCTGCTCTAGGATAAAGTCCACACTCATCCACATGCATTGCAAGCTCCAGCTTTGCTTTCTACAGTTCTTAACTTCATACTTGAGTTAGACTCCTGTGCCATGACATTGTATTCTTCCTGGTTACTGCAGAAACAGAAAGCCCCTCAGGAACCTCTTGCGTGACCTGTCTACACATCGTTCACTTCCTCTACAGGTCTTCCCTGCTCTCCCCAGTTCCCAGTCCATGCCCTTTTCCAAGAACTCCTGCAACATTCTTACCTCCTTTATCAGGGTCACTGGGTTGCAGCTTTGTTCCTTGTTTGACATTATGTTTAGCATGGAGTCAGTCAGGGCCCAACAAATATTTGCTGAATACGTGCATGATTTGTAAACACACAACCTCTAAGGAAAATCTCAGGGTATGAATTCTAATGGCAGTCTCCATTGAATGCCAGTCCCCTCAGTACTTGGAAGGAGGCAAGGAACAGATGAACAGAACACAGGCTCCACTACCACTAATCTCTAACAATCTTTAGAAAAATACCACCACTGTGTCTGACCCACATGCTGGTTTTTCACTTAGCTAATGACGTGTAATAGTCAGTTCTATAAATAGGGACAGAGTAAATTCAGTCTGACCATCTAAATCGCAATTTCAGGACTACATCTACAGGAGGTACCCTCCGCTTTGTAATGGATGTAAGTAGACTATCAAAAAATCCTCTCTTTGCCTGAAAATCTCCTCCCTAGGTTTTTAACTTAATTTTAAAATATCACATATTAATGAAGCCCCAAATACCAATGAAACGGACATTAGAGTTCATGATTATGCTTGAACCCATTCATTCATAAATGGATAGAAGAAAGCGTAGTCTATTGAAATGAAGTAAGTTGCCCAAGGGAGGTAACTGAACTGGTTTGTTGATGGATTTTTTTCTCTTTTTAAAGGCACTTAATACCTGCTGTTCAAAATCTTCACAACAACTTCAGAAAGCTTGTATTATTATTCTCTTTATATCCAAAAGGAAACAGACTCAGAGTGTTAAATAATTTGCCAAGGTCACAGATAGAAAGAGGCTGCTACTGGATGCAAACCCATTGCTGTCTGATTCCAAAGCTGGATTCTTTTCACCCCCGAGGAAGTGACGCATGTGAGGAGAAGACCTGGCTTGGTGCTCTGGCTCTGAAGTCAGCCCACCGGGTCTTCATGAACGGGCCACTTAACCTTTCCAGGCTGCAGCTCAATGGACTTAAATGACGAAGGTGACCATACGTTATTCAGATCGGGATGCTTTCGGAAAGTGGAAGTTGAATGTAGCAGGTAACAGTGATCTTCCTCTGTTCAGGTGTCCCTCCTTATGTTTTTTGGTCTATTTTCATGTGTCACCCCAACCCCCTACCCTGCTAAGTCCCAGCATCCCTGTTATGTAGCCTCTAATACCCAGTGATTCTTGCTCTTTTGGAGGACTGCCCACAGACCCTCCTGGAGTTGCTTTGTCTCTCCACGTAGAGAGCTTTTAAGACCTGCGAATTCACTTTCCCCAGTGTAGCCGTTGGCCAATGTGAAGAGTGTGGGAGTGTGAAAGTCCAGCTCACAGGCCTCAGGAACAGACAGATCTGACATATAGCTTACACCCTAGAGCTTCCCTGTGGGACCAGTCTGAAACAGCAGCCTGGCTGTGCTTTTGCCCTCTTTTGTCTTGCTTCTCCTATTCCCTTAATGGTTTTCCTTGGGAGCACTTCCTAAGTGAATCCCTTGCACATAAATTTGTACCTCAGAGCTGTTTCTGTGGAACCTGACCTACGCCAGTGGTGCTGGATTGATAGAGACAGCCGTTCACCACTTGACTGGTTTCCTGAGAAAGGCTGGAGCATCTCTCAGAAATTTCTGAAAAAACAGAAGTGATTCTCATCTGTGTGGGATGACATCAGTGTGAACGTGCTTTGAGATGGGAAAATGAAAGAGATAATCCCTCAAGGATCACCAGATCAACAGACAGCTTGTTCTGAGTGGAGCTGGCTGGCCTCTTCAGCATTAAGATTCTTCGCTCAATAAAGGGGACTAAAATTATCCACAGTCGATTCATACAGGACACCTTATTGATGAAATGTTCTCTCCCCCCTGGGCAAAGGCGTTCACCCACCAGCACTCTTCTTGCAGGCCTGCAGGCTGCACTTCTGGACTTCTGGAGGTCTGGCTTCGTGATCACACACGCATCGGTCTTCAGTTGTGTTGTCTTCTGAGGAGACACAATGCACAGTCCTCTTCTGAAAGCCCCCTCCACAGGAAGCAGTGCACTGAAAAAGAGGGGTGCACAGAGAGTCACGGTTCTTCCCTGGGACCACCAGGGGGACTCTAGCAGAGCACCGCTAGCCCCACCATACTCAAGGAGGGGACAGTCTCGATTATCAGAAATCGTTCTGAAGGAGTCAGAGAATAAGGCACTACAAATTTGGAGATGTGAATTTAGGCAGAGTCTATACTACTCACTGTGTGGATTGAATTTAACTTAATTGACTGTTGGGTTCTCTGAGGAATGTGGACAAAGTTTGAAATACAAGCAAAATAGAAAAAGATTTCATTTCTAAGCCCTGGTGCCTCAGAAATCCAGTTTCTCTGAACTAGATTTCACTTGAGGCTGGGAATCAGACGTGAAGAAAGAGAAGTAGGAGAGGAAACCATGAAAGAATGGAGAGAGAATCTGGAATGGGTCCAGCTGGACCATGTATGGCCTCAAGCCACTCACAAGATTTTATCGCAGTGTCATCCAGTGGCTGCCTGGAAGCAGAAAAAATTTTTTATTTTGTCTATATATTATGAAAATATATAATATAAATGTATGTAATATATTAAAATATAATATATAAATATTTATATTATATATATTAAAAATATATAAAATATATACTATAATATATTATACACACACACACATACACAACATAAAATTCATGATTTTAACCATTTTTAAGTATACAATCCAGTGCCCTAAGTGTATTCTCATGGTTGTGCAATCATCACTTCTATCCATCTCTAGACCTTTTTTGTATTTCCAAATTGAAACTCTGTACTCATTAAATAAGAGTTCCCCATCTTCCACCCCCACCACTAGCCCCTGGCAACCACCAATCTATTTTTCATCTTTATGAATTTGACTATTGTATGTACCTCATATAAGTAGAGTTGTCCCTGGATTACTTCAGTTAGCATAATGTCTTCAAGTTTCCTCTGCAATATAGCATGTACCAGAATTTCTTTTAAGGTGGAATAATATTCCACTGTATGTATATACCACATTTTGTTTATCCATTCATCTGTGGATGGACACTTGGGTGCTTCCGCATTTTGGCTATTGTGGACCACAGATACTCTAATGACTAACATTCCATTTCAACATTTTCTTTCTTATATAATTAAACTTCCCAGAGGGCAGAAACCAGAAATAACTACTGAGCTGATCTTGAGTAAATAAAAGTGTGCAACAGAAGACAACAGGAAGAACAAGGGCAGTTAATCAAGCCAGAATTTGATCAAGAGTCCTGGACCAGGATTCTGGAGATGGGCTTTTCCACTCACTGCATATTGTTCTGGATCAATCATTCAACCACTCTCTTTCTTCCTCCGTAAAATAAAGTTGTTACATAAAGAACAAATTACTTCTTTTCCTACTTTCTGCTCCTAAGGGTCTGATGGAACAAGGCTGGGCTGGTCCAGGGTGCTGAAGTCCTGCTGGCCCTCTTGTCCGGGGCAGATAAAGATGGAAGAACTAATTCCAAGCCAAGCACAAAAATGAGCAGAGAGGTCACTATCCATGCATTAATTAGTCAATTAAAATGACTTGTGATAAAGAAGATGCATGAATTTGTGTTGTACTTAATTGGAGGATTAAACAGGAAGCATGGTTACTGATTTGGGTTTTGTTAATTGTGGTAATGCGGTCAGTTTGGGGTTTTAGAGAGAAGGTACACCTCTTTTAATGCTGAGTTCCACTTCTTTGGAACCATTGATAATAAGGAATCTTTGTGTAGAACTGAGAACTCCAAAATAAAGATGCAGCTTAGCTCCCAGCTAAGGCTACTGAGTAACTGAATTGACCATACCCTAAGGTGAACTGCATACTAGTCTCATTCAGTCCTGGATGCCTTATCCAATCAGAGCCCAAGGGTTCTCTTCAGCTTAAGCTGGCCTGTTTGGAAATGTTGACTCCCAGGGCTTAGCAGATGATCAGCAAAGACTCACTCTGTGTGAAGCTATAAAACTCTGTTGTTGCTACCACTCAACCAACATAGATGGATTGGAGAAATAGGAAAAGGAGGAACCATTAGATGTTTCAAAACTAATGCAAGCATCTTCACTGAATAGTTTTCTTACACTTACTACTAATATATGGTAGGCACAGTTCTAAGTGCACAGGAAATATCCTTGAGTTCAGTCCTGGTAGCAACCATGTAAAGTAAGATTTTTTTTTTTTTTTTTTTTTTTGGCTTTTGCTAACATAGAAACAGGTCCACCTCTCTTCTGACTTTCCTTTCTCTTACAGAATTTAATGGGCATGGAGACTCACGTTCTTCAGATTTGGAAATTTTTCTTGTATTAATTCTTTGATTGCCTCATTTCTATTCCATCTCTATTCTCTCTTTCTGAAATCCTATTTCAATTTCATACCTCCCGGTCTGATCCTCTAATTTTCTCATCTTTTATTTATTTTTTATTGCATTTTCTTTTTGTATTTTCTTGAGAGATTTCTTCACATTATTTCCCCAACCCTTCTACTTACTTTTTTACCTTTCTATTATAAAAATACTTAAGATCTCTTTATATTCTCTGAGTATTCCTTTTATATAGCTGCAATAGGAAGCTAGGTCATGGGTGTAGTCTCCTATTTCTCTGAAGAAATTAATTATAGTTTTTTGGGGGGAAGTTTGATGTTCTTTTCAAGGTCTCTGTTCCTTGGAGTTTCTTTTGTTCCGTTTGTTATTTTGTCCTTGGTGTAATAGATTTTCTTAAATGTCCAGTAATCCTAGCCTATCTACTTAAGATGAGGTAACTATGAGCTGACTGGAAGTTCCATGGATGGCAGTTATTGTGAAGTGGTTTTATATAAGGTGATCAGGAGGAGATCTATTATATGAATTTTTTTTTCTCTTGAGGCCAACCCGGTCCCTTGCCTTTGTGGAGCTCTGTTAGGGAAAGGAGGACACAATTTACTGAGTGTATTTTCACATAACCATTGGTGAGATGAGCTCTTTTGTTCCCACCACCTGTGGCTGATTCCAAGGTCTCTCTTGGTTTACTTCTGCAGCAAGAAGACCTCCAGGTTATGGTCAGGAAGTAGGAAAGCTCTAAAGATCCAACTGTCTCTTTTACAAACTTTCAACCAACTCTCCATTTTCCCCCACCTTCACTGCTGCCTCAGAAGCTGCCTGGAAAATTTCTGTGCTATAGACAGTTTTTAGCTTTCTCTGGCATGCAAAGTCAACTATATGTTTGCCTATCTGGTTCTAGCTTCCAAAATTTTATTGATTCCTTCTCTGATATTGTCTTCTATCCTCTGGTCTTTGTGGATTTGAGGTGTTTTTAATTTTTTTCTCTTCTATTTAATGCAGTTTGGGGAAGAGAGGCAAATGTGTATGCTCAATCCATCCACATGCGTTCCCTGGCCTCCGTAATTCGTGTTTTTCACTTGATAATAGATCTCAGAGGTCAAGAGTAATTCCAAAGCCTGGCTTGGTAGGTGTTAGCCACCTTTCAAGCCCCCTATTCTTTGATATGCGCAATTGATGAATTTTTGACAAATGGCTCTTCCAAGGAAACTTTAACTCATGTCCACCTCCAAAATGCAGTAACCTCTAACTCTCTTTAAAGAAACTTTGAGGGGCACCTGGGTGGCTCAGTCGGTTAAGTGTCCGACTTCGCCTCCAGTCATGATCTCACGGTTCGTGAGTTCAAGCCCCATGTCGGGCTCTGTGCTGACAGCTCAGAGTCTGGAGCCTGTTTCAGATTCTGTGTCTCCCTCTCTCTCTGACCCTCCCCCGCTCATGCTCTGTTTCTCTCTGTCTCAAATATAAAAATAAACATTAAAAAATTTTTTTTAAAAATAAAGAAACTTTGAATTTCTGTTGTTAGGAATTTTTACAACTCAGAAATATAGGTCTACCTCATTCTTAAAAGGGCTGTACTCTAATAAATTAATAGACTGACCAGTTCTTCTATCAAAGGATATTAGGTTATTTTTAGGAATTGCTGTTACAAACAACATGGAAACGAACATCTTTATCATCATCTAGGATTACGTTTGATGGAATATTTGTGGGCTAAATTACTACAGGTAGAACTTCTGTGTCAGTCTATGTAGTTTAAATTTCTCGTTGATTTTAATACTTTCCGTTCTAACTCCAGACACATTATTATAAAAAAATGTGCTGGAAATTTGACTGAAGAATAACAACCACACAGAACCTCACAATTTACAATTTAGCTTTCTCTGGCATGCTAAGTCAACTGTAAGTCTGCCTATCTGCTTCTAGCAGATACTACCTGAGGGCCAAAATGAGAAGCAGACCATATTATAGGTAAATGGAGGGGGGGGTGTTTTTGACAATTTTCTTTCCTCACTTAGTTCCCTAAGAACAGGATATGCTTCACACATCATTATTATAATATTTACTGGGCTATCATTATCTTTCTTGCCAAAAAGAAACTGTTGAGCTAAATAATAAGGTACAAGAGCCTCAGGGAATTGACAGACTTAATTCATCCGTAGGGGTGCCTGGGTGGCTCAGTCAGTTGAGCATCTGACTCTTGGTTTTGGCTCAGGTCATGATCTCATGGTTCATGGGTTTGAGCACCACATTGGGCTCTGTGCTGACAGCATGGAGACTGCTTGGGATTCTCTGTTTCCCTCTCTGCCCCTTCCCAGCTTGTGCGCTCTCTGTTTCTCAAAAATAAATAAATAAATAAATAAATAAATAAATAAATAAATATTTAAAAAAAATGTTCATCTGTAGTTGTTAATCTTCTATGGGATTTTGTGTTCCTGAATGGGGCCAAAGTTATAACATTTTCATAATAGTTCACATGGTATGAATTATTTTCTTCTAATGGTCACATTTGATTTGATTAGTGATGCTTATATTGTTATATAGGGTTCCAGGGTATTTTTGAAGAGCTTAATCCTGAAACACATATTTATTTGTTGGGTAAAGTCTTTTCAGGTTTTGAAATCAAAGATGGATGAAGAAAATTGGTTTTGGAATAACTGAATTTCTAGTGAACAGGAAATAAAGTCATTTTCCAAGGGAGATGCCAAATGTAAAGTGATTAAATTATATTTACATGAAAAAAAGTAAAATTGCATGTGACATTTTCTGTTGTTCACATGGCCCATGGGGACAGGGTGAAAGTCAGCTACTGGCCCTGGCACACAGTTCAGCAGGTTGCAAAAACAAAAGCTTGTCCTGACACCAGTATCTTCTTTGGCAATTCATTATGAATCAGTATTAGATGCCAATGAAGATAGGGAATCGATAGAAAATATGATGTGCCCTGTCTACCTACTGAAGTGGTTGACATCGTTCTTCTTTGTCTACTGGAAATTTTTTAAGCTATGAATATAATAAAATATGCATTTTTAATTTTTTGCAGGCTAAGTGATTAATGGACAATGTTCCTTTAGCAATAATAAATCATCTTGTTCTTCCTGGATTTGAGCAGGTATTATCCAGAGACCAGCACAATCTTGAGTTGGATGTACCAGTAGAAGCCTTTTTCAAGAGTACTTGCCAGAGTGTGAATTGATTATACCTATGCAGGAGCAACTATACAGCAATGAACAGTGAGAATCACTAAGGATATAGCAGCTTAAAAATATCTGGGGGCATTATGTTTGTCAAAATACTGCATTGGCCTGTGTTATAACTATCAAAATATACTTAAACAAGAACAAGTTTTACATTACAAAATATTAACAGTTGAGGGATTTGTATATCAGATCCTCTTGGCTCCCCTTGTTCCCCAGCTGTTGGCCATTGATCTGCCCCAGCTGAGATGGTAACTAACTTCATGAAAGCATAGTCTATTGGCCTGCACCTCCTATACCCATGCTGTGTGCCTCTCACCTCTTGATTCTGGGCTTTTCTGGCTGAGACATGCAACATGGTGGGGCCTGCCCAATGCCCACACATGAATAGCCCAAGACAACAGGGGATATTAGCCATCTGAGAGAAGACTTTTTACTCAATCCTAAGAGATAGGAACCAGTAAATCATCTTCTCCCTTCTTGCCGCTGGACAAACTACCCTAAGAGAGTTCATATAGCTAGCTTTTTGAAGGTCTTCTTTTGAGAGCAACCAGTTGTTCCTGACACCAAGCAACAGTCAGTTAGGACAAGTGGTCAGTCTGGTAATGCACCACCTCATATTTGATCCATTCTTTCCCTGTCTCCTTCCTCTTTCCTATCACCCCTGATTTTCTGGTACTGTATTTCCTAATAAAGCGTTAGCTTTGGTCTTAGGACTCTGTTTTCTAGAGAATTCAGGATATGACAAATCAAAGTGCTGGGAGAATCTGTCTGTGGGAGGATCTTCTTTGTTTTCAGGGTCACTGATACAGTTATTTTTATAACAAACTTTGTGACAATAATAAATCTTTCTCTCATTTACAGTTTGTTTGTTTGTCTCTCCATTAAACAGACTGGCCATCTGGCAAACTGATCTGTGAATTGACAAGATCTGAAACTCAGGAAATCAGGCTAAGCCTCCAGCTTCAGGGCATTAACAACTCCTGTTTGCTTCAGGAAAAGCCACAGGATCCAAGGTATTGCGACCCAAAACTGCTTTTCTTTGGGCTTTGTGCCTCTGAGATCATGTTGGTATTTGATCTGCTTTGTATTGAATGCATTTGAAGTTTTCTCTTCAAGACAGTAAACATTGACCACATGTCAGCAAGGATCAACTTTCAGCAGATTTAGAGGAATTAATGGCAGAAGAGTACTGGAACTAAATCAATGGATTTGCTGAACATTTTCCATGAATATATACTACCTTGTAAATCAAAAGAAAAGAAACACTATTTTTTAAAAGACTAAAATAAATTGAAGAGACTATAACCGGCTCTTACCAGGTCCCAGTTCCCAGTGGCCCAGTGACAACAAGGATGGCTGTTGCAGGGTGCGGTGGATGTGGGCCTTTTTGTCCAGTCACAGAGACCTCCTAGACAAATCACTCCTCTCTCCTGAACTCCACCTCCACAGGACCTGGAACACTGATATATCACAGGGACGAGGTTAGGTAAAGATCGCATGGTGACATTTTCAGTGATAAGAGAAGACCTTTTTATTATCATTTGTGTTGCGTACAGGATTAAGAATATTAGTATATATATTGGAATCCGCAACATATATGCCAGGTTCCTCACAGTGACCAAATGGCAGTGGTGAAACAAAACTTAGAGAAAGGAGATTGAAAAAGGACATTCTAAGGATATGAGGAAGAGAAAAAAATCAGAAGATGCCAAATAGTTTGATGGAAAATAGTATGCCAAACAGAAGGGATATTGGTTAAAAACCTAAATGAGAGGTCATGGCAGAATGGACATAATGTTATTTGCATTTTGCCTTCTGGCGCAAGTATCTATAAACCAAAATGTAAAATGTAGATGTTTTTCTTGTGACTAGTTCTGACAGTCCAAACAGGGACACATTTGCAATACGATTATGTTAATCTCCTCTTACGATGGGATTCAGTCTTCCTTACCCACTACATAGAACTTTAGAACTAAATATGTCCATATACAGAATAGGGAAATTGATGGGTTTGCCCAGGGGTCTGATGCATTGGCTGTCATGCTCACAAGATAAATTTGAGACGACAGGCTGGATTCCTAAAGGGATACAACTCTAGGGGCGCCTGGGTGGCGCAGTCGGTTAAGCGTCCGACTTCAGCCAGGTCACGATCTTGCGGTCCGTGAGTTCGAGCCCCGCGTCAGGCTCTGGGCTGATGGCTCAGAACCTGGAGCCTGTTTCCGATTCTGTGTCTCCCTCTCTCTCTGCCCCTCCCCCGTTCATGCTCTGTCTCTCTCTGTCCCAAAAATAAATAAACGTTGAAAAAGGAAAAAAAAAATTAAAAAAAAATAAAATGTGTCAGGTTTTTGCTCACTAGTATAATTTTATAAGATTTATTGTCTCATTTTCATAAGGTTTCTAGGAGGAAATTACATAATCCACCAAGAATCTTTGAAAAATACTTTGAGGGGCACCTGGATGGCTCAGTCAGTTAAGCGTCCAACTCTTGGTTTCAATTCAGGTCATTATCTTGTGGTTCATGATTTCAAGTCCTGTGTCAGGCTCTGCACTGACAGTGCAAAGCCTGCTTGGGATTCTCTCTCTCCCTTTCTCTCTCTGCTCCTACCTCACTTCTGCATGAGCTCTCTCTCTCAAAATAAAGAAATAAACCTTTAAAAAAAGTACTTTGAGGGATGCCTGGATGGCTCGGTCAGTGAAACATCTGACTCTTGATTTCGGCTCAGGTCCTGATCTCATGGTTTGGTTGGTGAGATCGAGCCCCACGTCAGGCTCTGCACTGACAGCATGGAGCTTGCTTGGGATTCTCTCTCTGCCCCTCCCCTGCTCTCTCGCTCTCCCTCTCTTTCTCTCAAAAATAAACATGAAAAAAAGTTTTTTTAAAGAACCTTGAAAAATCTTTATTGTATGGTAACAACAACAAAATAATTATGGTTGCCAACATCTCCCCCATTATATCAGGCATGACATATGTGGTGGTACCATAGGAAACAGGGTAATTACATATAATTAACCCTTTTTGTTCAATAAAAGAACTAAGCTATTGATTTCATGGTATTCCAACTTTGAGAGTCAACATGGATTTTTCCCATTTATTCTATCTCTTTTTAATCCTATCTGAGGAGAGAAGGGAGGGATTCCCCCATTGGAGATCATTCTACCTACACGTGTACATATAGATTCAGGGCCATCTGGCCAAGTAATATCTAGGAAAGGAGGTGAAGAAAGTGTAAACCAGTGATTCTCCAAGTGTGGTCTCCAGACCAGCAACTTCAGCATCTTCTAGATACTTGTTAGAAATGAAGAATTCAGGCTCCACCCCAGACCTCCAAACTAGACACTCTGGGAATGGGGTCCAGCCATCTGTGTATTAAGAAACCCCCAGGTGATTCTGAAGTGAGCTAAAGTTTGAGAACCTCTGGTGTAGGGACATTCCAACAGCTGAAATGCCTCTTCCATGCAGGCAGTATGGGCTGACTGACATACCAAAGGGGTCCACAGTCTCATGATGGCAGTCTGCTAGAGAGTGTGTATAGACAAGGCAGCATCGTGCATCAGGGAAAGCACCTAAGGGTGCTCAGACCCTCAAAAGCTCAAGAGAAATATTTTTGCATTTCCATGTCCTCTGCTTCCTCAGAGGGAAGTCTTCCAACTGTGTGGTTTACTCAGAACAGAATACTACTTTAGAAAGGAGGGTTTGGGGAGACCTTCAGGGAACAGTGCCTGATTAGGGCTCCCAGAAGCTACTGAGGAAGCATAAAGAATACATCTTTTTCATAACCAGAAAGCAGATCTGATTGCTCATCTTTAAAAACCTGCCGATGCCGTTTCTCTGACAAGGCGATCTAGGCTCCTCTGCAAATTCCTGGATTCTGAAAGCTGTATAATGATTCTGAAGGCTCATTATATGTGGAAGTCTTAGAGGCCTCAGTCCAGAGCATGGGAGTAGCAGGCACTTTATATGCCCCAGAGCTGAGCAGGTAAGGAGGAGAAAGAGGGGACAGTGGTGGCTGCTGCCCTCCCCCCCCCCCCCCCCAAACACCAGGTATTGGCCCAGAGCCTCAGGAATAAGTATGGCTGCTTGACATTGTAGGCAGTAAGTAGCTGTAGGGGGCTCAGTCTTCTGTAAGCTTTGACTCTAACTCTGTGTTCTACAGTTGTAATTCACTACCTTCCTTTCCAGGGCACGTGGAAGGTTTGGTTTCCTCCAAAATAGTTATTGATTCACTCTTCCTCCTTAGTTTACTCTTTGTTCAGTGCTTATTGAATTAATGTCTATGGTAGAAAGCACACTGGCACTGGAGTCTACCTTATGCTTAAACAAATACTCCCCCATTTATTTTCTAGTTGTATGACCTCATGTAAGTTTCTTAACCTCCAAGTCTCAATTTCTTCATCTATAAAATGGAATTAATAAAGCCTACCATTCAGATTGTTGTGAAAATTAAACCAAGTATTGGGAATGCAAACTGGAGTAGCCACTCTGGAAAACAGTGTGGAGGTTCCTCAAAAAATTAAAAATAGATCTACCCTATGATCCAACAATAGCACTGCTAGGAATTTACCCAAGGGATACAGGAGTGCTGACGCATAGGGGCAGTTGTACCCCAATGTTTATAGAAGCACTTTCAACAATAGCCAAATTACGGAAAGAGCCTAAATGTCCATCAACTGATGAATGGATAAAGAAATTGTGGTTTATTTACACAATGGAATACTACGTGGCAATGAGAAAGAATGAAATATGGCCTTTTGTAGCAACGTGGATGGAACTGGAGAGTGTTATGCTAAGTGAAATAAGTCATACAGAGAAAGACGGATATCATATGTTTTCACTCTTATGTGGATCCTGAGAAACTTAACAGAAGACCATGCAGGAGGGGAAGGAAAAAAAAAAGTTAGAGAGGGAGGGAGCCAAACCATAAGAGACTCTTAAAAAATGAGAACAAACTGAGGATTGATGGGAGTGAGAGGGAGGGGAAAGTGGATGATGGGCATTGAGAAGGGCACCTGTTGGGATAAGCACTGGGTGTTGTATAGAAAACAATTTGACAATAAATTTCATATAAAAAAAAAAGAAAATTAAACAAAGTATGGTAGGTAAAATGCTTAGCCCATAGACACACTCAAAATATGCTGGGTTCCTTTTTTTCTCTTCTTTCTACCATGCATGGGTATGGTTGGGAGTTTTTTGTTTGTTTGTTTTGTTTTGTTTTGTTAGCTGTTGAGGTATTTGCATATTGGCGAATAAGATTATTATACTTCACCAAAGAACAGTCACTTTGTTTTCATGTGATGAAGTAGGACAAAGAACCAGTAGAGCCTGGGCCCTCACAAAACAGAGGACATGCAGACAGGCACAAGCACACTTCCTTTTATTTGTGTAAACAATGATCTGGGCATTCAACTGAGAAGTGGAACTCTAAAATAAACTGTGTGTGGGAAGGACCCGACCAATACCCCCAGTTCAATTGCAGAGGCCTAGGAGAGAGGCATGTGAGGCTCTGCCCTAAATGACTTTCATCAGAGTGGTCCATGTACATTTCCCCAACATGAATCCCAACTCCCCAGTATGACCACTGGGAGACTGAGTTGTAATAAAACACTGAATTATCACGTTTGAAACCACCAATTGTTGTGGCCTGTTGACCTGTTGTTGTTGTTGACCTGTTCAGCCTTCTCCACACAGCATTAGGCCACTGAATGGAGGCCAGTCATTGCCACGACGCACGCGTGGTCTTCCCTGACTTCTAGTCTCACATGGTAACACAGGGATTCACATTTTCCTGGTTGTGTGGATGATATCTCTGGAGGCCATACCTGGCTCCAGGGCTCCACCTGCCACTCCTCACAGGGCTCCATGTTACAGCTCATGCTCAGCGGGGGAGGAATGCCGGCCAGGAACTGGCAGTGAAATGGCCTCAGGCTCCGGTGGTCCCGGCTGTCCACACATTGAATCTCCCGGATCTGGAAGCCCCCGCTGCAGTTTCTGGAGCACTGCATGGAGAGGGAGAGAAAAGGGGATACTTGAGTCCCTGGTGTCAGGCTTTGGATCCTCCGTATCCCAGGGAGTTTCTCAGAGAGCCGTGAAGTTCCAGGGTTCCGGCCATGAAGAAGGATTAAGTCTAGCTCAAGTGTACTGTTTCCCTCACAGGCCCTCTAGAAGGAATCATTCAAACAGCTCCCAAAGATGCCCCGTGTCCAAAAACACAGGCATGGCAATGTGAGAACCAGGTGGCGAGTCCAGTTCTGTCACTCACTTATTGTGAGATGTTGGGCAAGTCACAGAAAAATTCCGAGCCTCAGGTGTCATATCGATAAACTGGGACAATACCTGTCATCTCACAGCACTGTCGTGAAGGTCACAGACACTGGGGTTAGGTGCCTGCTGGTGCAGTGTGTGCCCCAGTAGGCGGCCATTCCCTCTGGTGTGCATTCATCCGGGGTGAAGGGGAACTCTCGGCCAACCCACACCCATCCGCCCTCAGAATCCTGCTAAAAACCTGTTTTCTCCACGACTCTGAAGGCAAGATGGGTTATGCTTTGTCAGATGAAGGGCCGACATGAGGGAAGTAACTGGAATAACTACTCAGTGGTTTGACTCCCAGAAGCGAGCAAACCCTGGGTTTGTCCCTACCACCCTCCTTCCTCCTGTAGCTAACATCACCTGCCTTCATCACTGAGAGTTTGCTCAGCACAGGCCCCCTGAAAGCCATTACAAGGCTCTCCTCACTGCCCCCTTCCCCCATGCCCACACCTTGTGTAGCAGCCCCGGCATCCTGCTCAGTCTCAGGTCACTGCAGGGTGCTGACTCCTTAAAATCATGATCAACACTGATGCGCCAGCATCCCCCAAACCAGGGTTTGCACAGCCGATTCTGAAGTAGACCTACTCTCTGACCTCTCGGATTTTGGAAGCTATTCCATCCTCCACCTAGATTTTACTTGATCATAACTTGAGCTTCCAAGACTTGGTCTCCAATCTCTTTAGAATGCTAGTGTCAGCCGAATCCCTTCCGTTCATCTTGCCCCCATCTCCTAGTCTCTCCTGATCCTGTCCTTGCCTGGCCTGTCTTGTCACCCTCCACTGTCAGGTAGGGACTGGAGGTAGGAAGGAGGGGAACAGACCCCTGTGCTCCTCAGCCTTTTGCCTCCAGCCTCTCTGTGGGTTAACAGTACATCCCCGTGGTCTTTATGTCTTGAATGTTCCTCCCTCTACTCTTTACATTATGCGCTACTGCTCTTCTTTTAGACCTCAGCTTAGATGTCATCTCCTCAGAGAGGCCCTCCTGGAATGCCTTTATCCGAAGGAGGCTCTCTTTCTTGTAATTTCTCTCAGCTCCTTGTCCATTACTATCACAAGAACTTGAAATGTGGAACAATTTTTATTCATTCTGTGTGTCCCTTCTCTTACACTCTCACTGCCATGAAATCAGACCCCTATCTGCCCTGGTTCCCACTGTGTCCCAAGCATCTAGCATGGTGTCAGGCACAGAGGGTCCGTACAGATTTGTTGAGTGCATATATGAATTCCGAGGGGGTTTCCAAGTGGGCTAAGGAGACCCTGGTCACTGCAGCGATGAAGAGCACCTTTAATCTCCCCATCCTCCCATCTAGTATCTCATTAGCTTGGCTAAACTTGGCTGAGAAAATGCACCAGCAAGAAAGTGTGTGCATTGCTGTAAGGTATCTGGCCCCTCTCTACACAGTGAAAAATGGTGCTCTTTCTGACCATGGTGGAATAGTCATAACTACAGGGTTTGGGATTGTGAAAGAAAATTCCTCAAACTTTCAGTAGAGGTACACCCCAAAGACAGTTCCCCCTTCTTCCGCCACCTGCAGATTGTGCTAAGTCACCTGACTTCGAACCTTGGGCTGTAACAAGGAAAGATGCTGGCCCATGCGACAAGGGACAGACTGAGGCTCTAATGCCACCATAAATTGAGTGTCCAACTTCTTAGAGATAAACAATGCTTGCCAGACAGCACCCCTCCCCAAAGAAAAACAAGCCAATAACCTCACTTTCCTGCCATGTAGTGAGTACACAAAGGAAAAAATAACTGTCAATTTGAAATCAGCCACAGAGCAAATGAGGGAGCCTGCTAATAATTTCCACACAAAGAGGTCATTTGTCTGACAAAACAGATTTCTGGGAAATAGCACATGGTGAAGTAACAGGATTCTTTATTAGGACAAGGGAGTTTTATAAGACATTAATTATAAAATTGGATTTTACTTTCCTATTTTTCATTTGTTGCTGCAATCTATTATTCCTAATTTAATTTTCAAGCTAGCATTACCCCTTTTGTTAGAGTATTCACATTCAATGGGAAATAAACTTTATTAATATGCTGAAGTAAATAATAAGGGAAGACACTCACTAAATCTCTGACTTTTCGGTTCCATTTTCAAAACAGCCTCTGATTCAGTTAGCAAGAGAGAAGTGGCAGGATATTAAATCACTCCACTTCTAATGCTGTTTTGCCTTATATGCTGAATGCCAATTATTATATTAATTTTTTACAGCCTTAGAGGAGGGTAATTTGTATTAATGTTTCCTCACCTGGAACCTGTGGGCTAGACTGAGGACTGGAGTCAGACTAATGAGAACAGAAAGCCTGGCCAACACCTTATTGTGACCAAACAGGCCTGACTGTTCTCTAGTTATGGCATCAATTTAACTAGTGTGATCTGCAGACCAGATAGAGTGAAAAATACCCTTAGCTTATAAGAGCCACTGGCAGAGATATGAAATGAAAGCACAATTCTGTGATTCTCCCTTGTGGTGTTTTTGATTTGTGTAGTCATCCTGATACCCTTTACATGTTGGACTCATACAGAGTGCTCAGTCGAGTATAGAGGAATTAGTGAGCATAGCATTGGGAGAGCAGTAGGTTGCACTCGGGTGTGACCCCGAGAGCAAATAGCCACCTGAGTTCACATGGATTAATCACTTCTCTTCTCTCAGCCTCTGTTTCTCCATCAGTATGGAAAGGAAAATAAACTAGATGATTAAACTATCCCAACATTCTAGAGGGGTATACGTGTACGGGATCGCTGCATTTGTATTCTGTTTTGATTTCAGAATACTTTCTTGCTTTCCAAGTTGAACCAAATACTAAATTTGGATACAATTTTTTCTCCTGTTCCTTTACGTATGATGAACAGATTCACAAGACCCTTAAGATTAAATAATTCATTCCAAAAATTCTAAGTTGAACAGCATGAAAATTCATCCTTCTATCTCTTTCCCCCCTCTCACCCCAACTTTTCTTCCTCCCAGTTATTGGGCACATCTATGTTTCAGGCTCTGTATTTCTAGCAGGTGGGAAGAGTTACATAAATGAGTAGAAGGAATAATGATTATATTTATATATAAAGATTACCTCATAAGTTGTTCATGATCTAGTGAGGGCACAGTGGAGGATATGGTCAGTTTCACCTAAGGAGGTCAGGAAAGGACTAAATAAAGGAGCCAAGTTTTGAGCTGAAGCATATAGGATATGTAGATGCTCGCTCAGCCAGCAAAATAGGGTGGGGGGCATTCAAGGTGGAAAGAAAGGCATGTATGGAGGCACAGTGCTATGAAACAACGAAGCTTGTTTGGGAAAAGTGCATTAATCAGAATGCTAGGGTAAAGAGTGGGAGTGGACAGAGAGAGAGAGACGGGCAGGGGCCATCATGGAGAGCCTTGTGGTCTGGACATCAATCCTCAACTAGAGTGGTCTTGGGTTCGTGTTTTCGGTGGTCCTAAATGCTTCTATTTCTTTACCATTCCTTTATTTTCTTTTTAGGGGAACCCTTAATCTAAAATATTCCGGGATGTCAAGAGAAGGTGACAGTTCAGACATATAACATATTATACCAAGAATAAAATAAATGCAGTGATTTTCAGTATATGATGACCTTCCTGCTACTCAACTTTTGCTTTCTGGGGACAAAAAATCCCTTAAAACATGCAATTCCATGTTTTCACGTTTGCATATCGGAGTTTAATATATGTTACTGGGAATATTTTATATATCAAAGTTGGGGATGGTCTGTATTTAGCAAAAAAAGGAGCTCTTCCCCTATTAAATTCATTTCTAAAAGTTCAGATGTAAAAAAAAATGTAGAACCGTCATGGACAATCTATAAAATCTAATAAACACAAAGGCAAGAAGTAGAATAAGACAAAAAGACTAGCAATATACATGAAACACAAGACCATAAAGAAAGGCTGACACTTTCTCTTATTTTCCAGCAAGTCAACTACTGCTAAAATAAAATTGCAACGCTCCCTAGGTGGGAAGACAGAACATTCCAAGAAAAATGTAAAACTGTTTCTGATTCATTTCAGAAATAATATCTATTAGACTTAACCGTGAAAAGGGAAGTGCTTGTTCTCAGAAAGCAAATAAAAGGGATGTCAAATCACCAGTTTACAAAACTTCAGAAGGTGCAACCATCAAGATGTTCCATTGGGCGGTGAATGGAGCTGTGGATGATGCATCGCTCTAGGTGTCAAATGCACCTGAAGGTTTTTCAAGCCCCTTTTGTCACTTCTGCATTTCTTGCATCGCACACTTTTTTTCCTCATACAAATTTTAATGCTCTGAAATTGGCAAGTTTCTTACAACTGACGTACATATTTATTGTGTAGTGTTCTCTTTCTTTATGAAAAGCTGTCATAAAATTGATGCATCCCCCAGTGGATGTTTCTTAAAACTGGGAGCATTTGGTAACAGCTGTGTGATCAAACGTTAGTGATTTAAGCACTCTGAGCTTTTGTTGCCTCAGTGGGAATTATAAAGAAGGTCCTGTGCTGGATGAAAATGGAACTGATTATCTAATGCTTTTGTGTAATGTCAGGCACATAGTAGTATTTGGCGAGTGTTAGTGCCCAAGGTAGGTCAAGTTCTTCAAAGTTCATGGACACCAAGCACCTTGCCCGCTTAGTACTAAGGAGTGGACACCTGCTCGAGCCAGTCATTCTGTTGACAGAACTTTCTCCACTGTCACCTGTCCACAGGCCTTGCACCCCAAGTCCAGGAAGCCAGAGGTTAGTAAGCACCTAAGAACCAGTCCTAACTTTTATCTTGAGCTCAGAGTCTGCCCAGGGTTTCATCTAAACAGTCTTTTAAGGGGGCACCTGGGTGGCTCAGTTGGTTGAGGGTCCGACTTTGGCTCAGGTCATGATCTTGCAGTTCATGGCTTCGAGGCCCACATCAGGCTCTGTGCTGACAGCTCAGAGCCTGGAGCCTGCTTCAGATTCTATTTCCCTCTCTCTCTGCCCCTCCCCCAGCTCACACTCTGTCCCTCTCTCTCTCTCAACAATAAAAATAAACATTAAAAAGAATAAAAAAATAAAATAAACCAGTCTTTTACCATTTACAAAGCTGTTTCACTAACATTCTCTTTTTTTGATCCTTGCAACAACTCTATGAGGTAAGTAGAGGCAATATCATCCATGTTATTTCTCAGAGATGAGAGAAAGAACGTCCCGAGGGTGAATGGCCAGAGTCATCAGTGTCATATGCTCATCACGCCAGAGCAGGGTTGCCAATCCAGATGTGTCTGATCCACTGCCCAGCCCTGCTTCTAGGATTCAGTTCTACAGAACTGTCTTCCCAAGGATGCCTCTGGGACAGACCTGAGGACCACAAGCTTGAATTTGCTTCAGGCAGATCACTACATGAAGCGGAAGCACACCATTCTGAAAGGCTACTTCTAGACATGGTAGAGGGAGAGTCTGAACGTATAGTCTTATTCTACTGTCACACACATGGGGACATGTCCACAGCAGTGGTTTCAGGCTGCTTCAAGGAGCCACACGGTGCAGTAAAACAACCACAGGTCAGACAGCCATCACAAAGGTAGGGGATTGTTGGTGAGTAACCCCGAGGCATCAGGTGTGATACCTGTAGGCTCAGAGCAGGCTGCAGCAGACCTGAAGCCCTTTGAGATTTGAAATGTCTCTGGATTGGAGGTGGGGATTGGGGGGATAATGCAGAATTTCAAGATAAAATTAGAATTCTTCCCTCTGAGAAAGGATCTGTGAAAAGGCAAACCATCAATATAGCAGAATCTAAACGCTCTGGATATTTAAAGGCAAAACAAAGGGCCTACTTTCCTACTCCAGGTTTTATTTATTTTTTTATTATTAATCTAGTTATTTAAATTCAAGTTAGCTAATATACAGTGTAGTACTGGTTTCAGGAGTAGAACCCAGTGATTCATCACTTCCATAGAACATCCAGTGCTCATCCCAAGTGCCCTCCTTAATGCCCATCACCCATTTAGCCCATCCCCCCCACCTACTTCCCCTCCAGCAACCCTCAGATTGTCCTCTGTATTTAAGAGTCTCTTATGGTTTGCCTCACCCTGTTTTTCTTATTTTTCCTTCCCTTCCCCTATGTTCATCGGTTGTGTTTCTTAAATTCCACACGAGTGAAATGTATATTTGTCTTTCTCTGCCTGACTTATTTCACTTAGCATAATACACTCTAGGTCCATCTACACTGTTACAAATGGCAGATTTTATTCTTTTTGATGGACGAATAGTATTCCTGTGTGTGTGTGTGTGTGTGTGTGTGCACCACATCTTCTTTATCCATTCATCAGTTGATGAACATTTGGGCTTATTCCATAATTTGGCTATTGTTGATAGTGCTGCTGTAAACATTGGGATGCATGTACCACTTAGAACAAGGCTTTTTATATCCTTTGGATAAATACCTAACAGTGCAATTGCTGGGTTGTAGGGTAGTTCTATTTTTAATTTTTTGAGGAAACTTTATACTGTTTTCTAGAGTGGCTGCATCAGTTTGCATTCCCACCAGCAGTGTAAGAGGTTCCTCTTTCTCTGCATCCTTGCCAACATCTGTTTTTGCCTGAGTTGTTAATGGTAGCCATTCTGACAGGTGTGAGGTGGTATCTCATTGTGGTTTTGATTTGTATTTCCCTGATTCTGAGTAATGTTGAGCATCTTTTCATGTGTCTGTTAGCCACCTGGATGTCTTCTTTGGAGAAGTGTCTATTCCTATTCATGTCTTCTGTCATATTTCTTTACTTGATTGTTTGGTTTTTGGGTGTTGAATTTGATAAGTTCTTTAAAGATTTTAGATACTAAGCCTTTATCAGATATGTCATTTGCAAATATCTTCTCCCTTTCCAACTGTTGCCTGTTAGTTTTGCTGATTGTTTCCTTTGCTGTGCAGGAGATTTTTCTCTTGATGAAGTCCCACTAGTTCATTTTTGTTTTATTTTCCTTGCCTCTGGAGACATGTCTAGTAAGAAGTTGCTGCAGCCAAGGTCTAAGAAGTTGTTGCCTGTTTTCTCTTGTAGGATTTTGATGGTTTCCTGTCTCACATTTAGGTCTTTCATCCATTTTGAATTTATTTTTGTGTATGGTGTAAGAAAGTGGTCCAGTTTCATTCTTCTGCATGTCGCTGTCCAGTTTTCCAAGCACCACTTGCTAGAGAGACTGTCTTTTTTCCATTGGATAGTCTTTCTTGTTTTGTTGAAAATTGGTAGGACATACATTGGTGGGTCCATTTCTGGATTCTCTTTTCTGCTCCTTTGATCTATGTGTCTGTTTTTGTGCCAGTACCATATTGTCTTGATGATTACAGCTTTGTAATACAGATTAAAGTCTGGATTTGTGATGCCTCCAGATCTGTTTCTCTTTTTCAACATCGCTTTGGCTATTCGGGGTCTTTACTGGTTCCATGCAAATTTTAGGGATTGTTTGTTCCAGCTCTGTGAAGAATGTGGTGTTATTTTGATAAGGATTGCATTGAATGTGTAGATTGCTTTGGGTAGTATTGACATTTTAACAATATTTGTTCTTCCAATTCATAAGCATGGAATGTTTTTCCATTTCTTTGTGTCTTCTTCAAATTCTTTCATAAGCTTTCTATAGTTCTCAGCATACAGATCTTTTACCTCTTTGGTTAGCTTTATTCCTAGGTATCTTATGGTTCTGGTGCAATTGTAAATGGGATCGATTCCTGGATTTCTCTTTCTGTTGCTTCATTACTGGTGTATAGAAATGCAACCAATTTATGTACATCGATTTTATATCCTATGACTTTGCTGAATTCATGTATCAGTTCTAGAAGTTTTTTGGTCGAGTCTTTTGGGTTTTCCATATAAAGTATCATGTCACCTATGAAGAGTGAAAGTTTGACTTGTCAATTTGGATGTTTTTTATTTCTTTTTGTTGTCGAAATGCTGAGGCTAGGACTTCCAGTACTATGTTGGACAACAGTGGTGAGAGTGGACATCCATGTTGTGTTCCTGACCTTGGGGGGAAAGCTCTCAGTTTTTCCTTACTGAGGATGATATTAGCTGTGGGCCTTTCCTATATGCTTTTATGATGTTGAGGTATGTTCTGTGTATCCCTACTATTTTCTTGAGGGTTTTTATCAAGAAAGCACACTGTATTTTTGTCAAATGCTTTTTCTGCATCTACTGAAAGGATCATATGATTCTTATCTTTTCTTTTTTTAATGTGGTATATCACATTGATTGATTTGTGAATATTGAACAAGACCTGAAGCCCAGGAATAAATTCCACTTGATTATGGCGAACAATTCTTTTAATGCACTGTTGAATTTGATTTGCTAGCATCTTGTTGAGAATTTTTGCATCCAGTTTCATCAGGGATGTTGGCCTGTGATTCTCCTTTTTAGTGGGGTCTTTGTCTGGTTTTAGAATGCTGACTCCATAGAATGAGATTGGGAGCTTTCCTATCATTTCAATTTTTTTTGGAACAGTTTGAGAAGAACAGGTATTAACTCTTCTTTAAATGTCTAGGGGCGCCTGGGTGGTTCAGTCGGTTGGGCGTCCAACTTCAGCTCAGGTCATGATCTCGCGGTCTGTGAGTTCGAGCCCCGCATCGGGCTCTGTGCTGACAGCTCAGAGCCTGGAGCCTGTTTCAGATTCTGTGTCTCCCTCTCTCTCTGACCTTCCCCCATTCATGCTCTGTCTCTCTCTGTCTCAAAAATGAATAAATGCTAAAAAAATTAAAAAAAAAATAAATGTCTGGTAGAATTCCCATGGGAAGCCATCTGGCCCAGGACTTTTATTTGCTGGGAGATTTTTGATAACTGACTCAATATCTTTGCTGTTTATGGGCCTGCTCAAAATTTCTATTTCTTTCTGTTTGAGTTTTGGTAGTGTGTGAGTGTCTAGGAATTTGTCCATTTCTTCCAGGTTGTCCAGTTTGTTGGCATATAATTTTTCATAGTATTCTCTAATAATTGCTTGCATTTCTGTGGTGTTGGTTGTGATCTTTCCTCTTTCATTTGTGATTTTATCTATTTGGGTCCTCTCTTTTTTCTTTTTGTTAAATCTAGCTAGGGGTTTATCAATTTTGTTTATTCTTTCAAAAAGCAGCTTTTAATTTCATTGATTTCTTCTGCTGTTTTTGTGTGTTCGTTTGTTTCCATATTCTTTTTTTCTGCTCTACTCTTTATTATTTCTCTTCTTCTGCTGGCTTTGGGCTTTATTTGCTTCTCCTTTTATCACTACTTTAGGTGTAAGATTAGGTTGTGTATTTGGGACCTTTCTTACCTCTTGAGATGGGCCTGCATTGCAATGCATTTTCCTCTTAGGACTGCTTTTGCTGAATCCCACAGGGATACTGTCATGTTTTCATTTTCATTTGCTTTCATGTATTTTTAAATTTCTTCTTTAATTTCCTGGTTAATCCATTCATTCTTTTTTTTTTTAAGTTTATTTATTTTGAGAGAGTTGGCATGAGCAGGGGAGCGGCAGAGAGAGAGGGAGAGGGAGGGAGGGAGAGGGAGAGAGAGAGAGAGAGAGAGAGAGAGAGAGAGAGAGAGAATCCCAAGCAAGCTCTGTGCTGACAGCGGGTCTCAAACTCATGAAATTGCGAGATCATGACCTGAGCTGAAACCAAGAGTTGGGCGCTTAGCTGACTGAGACACCCAGGTACCCCAATCCATTCATTCTTTAGTAGGGTGTTCTTTAACCTCCATGTATTTTAGGACTTTCCAAATTTTTTCTTGTGATTGATTTCAAGTTACACAGTGAAACTCATACCCAAACTTCTGGGTAGTTTTTCTTTTCCCTTCTGTGTCTCAGCTGTCAAGGGAAACTGGCTCCCCAGAGTGAAGATGGGGCCTAAAGAGCATCATAGTGGGGTGGTGTGCTTGGCAAACAGAAGGTACACACACGGCTTACACTTCTGCACCTCCTCCTGCCAATCAGCTATCAACCCCACAACTGTACAGTGTCATATAGCCTGGGTCTATCCCCCAGGGGCTGGCTCAGCCCCAGGCTAGGCTAGGCCTGGTTAGTGCCCAAAAGCACCAAGGCTAACAAATCCAAAAACCTGATACAGTGTCTCACAAGGGACCATGCAGACAACACAGCAAAATGAGTAACCGTAGCCAGATTAGCAGAGGACAGCAAAACCACCTTGCAAAAAGATAGTACAGGAAGTACACTTTGAGAGACCAATGT
This sequence comes from Felis catus, assembly GCF_018350175.1. Lineage (NCBI taxonomy): Eukaryota > Metazoa > Chordata > Mammalia > Carnivora > Felidae > Felis > Felis catus. Next base: position 212,206,814 of record NC_058368.1, on the reverse strand, counting down.
TTTCCTTGTGTCTAGCCTTCTTGTCATTTGGGTCTGGAAGACTGAAAAGCACATTTGCTTTGTGAGCAGCTGCTGCGTCATGACTTAATTATACATGTGATGATGTATCATTGTAATTATAATGGTAAATTTAAGTAACTCAGAAATAATGTTGCATGCTGGACAAGCAATTAATTACACAAATTTAACTTTTTATGCCAGTTTACCTGGGGAGAGCAAAGACAGGCAGCTAAAAACATGTGGTTTAATAAAAACTCTGTACTGGTTCTAAGACTATTGTGTAACTTCGAGTAGGCCTATGGGGATGTCTTTGATTACTCATCCATTTTAGCAAAGAGGGCAGAGGCAGGTAGCAAGAGAGGAAGGGAGGAGAGACACTTACTTCAGCAAATGCTTAGATAAGGCTGTCCCCCTCCAGAACACCGCAGAGCCAGATCAATTACCTTGCTCCAGTTCCCCACTTTCCAGCTGGCGCAGGGACGAAGGTGGCATCTCTTGGCAGGGTCAGGCCTCTGAAGGGCAGCACAGTCGGAATCCCTCTGGGTGCTGCATTCCACGCTTCTCCAGTAGGCCCCCAGACCACAGGTGGTGGAGCACTGTGTGGGGAGGGGGACAGAGAAGACAGAAGCTGAGGGCCACTTTCTCAGATGTATCTCACAACACTCTGAAGTCCAGTTCTCCACCTTGGATGCTCACCTAAATTCACAGAGCTTTTTAAAAAATATCATTGCTGGGGTCCCGCCCTAGGCAAATTAATCTGAATTTCCCTGGGTAGGGTCTAGGCATTGGAGTAAAAAGAAATGTCCCAAGTGATTCTAATAAATAGCCAGTGATGAGAATCCTGGATTAGCAGGTGGATTAGCAAGTGGATTAGCAAACCAACGAAAGTGGAAATTTGCTTCTCTTTAAAAATTATCCTGGCATGAATGTCTGGGGGCTGTAGGCAAACTGCCCGCCACATTTCATACCAATGCTGCCGTTCATAGGGGATGTCAGATCCATACATCTGCCTAACACCGCAATGACATTATCTCACTTCCTCTCCCAGACAAACCTGTGGTTACACTGGTATTGTGACAGTGTAGAAAAAAACCCGAGAGGCTTGGAGAGCTGGCTTGACAAGGAAGTAAAGCCTGGGGCTTTCTGCCATACACTGTCTGCTAGAGCAGTTCCTCTCAAACTTTAGTGTCCACAGGCATCACCTGGGACCTTGCTAAATGCAGATTCTGAGTCACTAGGTCTGGGGTGGAGCCGGAGGATGAGAGATCATGTGAAATAGAACGGGGTCACCAGCTGAGGCCACCTCAGATTCTGCATGTCTGCCCAGCTCCCAGGTGATGCCAATGCTGTGAGTCCTCAGACCACGCTTGGGGGTTAGAAAGATGTTACAACTTAGTGCTTTTCACCACTTGCCCTAAACGGGTACATACAGCCCATTCCTCACGTGATGTTTTAATTTATTCATAATTCTTAAATACCTCAGGTATAGCAAGGGATCGCCTTGAAAACTACAGAAGCTTTCTTCTCCATAAGTTCTTTTATTCCATGTGCTTATTAATTCTTTCATACAGTTGATTTTTCTTGCATCCCTTCTCCCCTACCCACCTTCAGAAGGAGGAGCTCTCCAGACACATGTAAAACACAGCTCTGGGCTAATTAAAAAAAAAACAAAAAACAAAGGATGGAGGTTCCATCTATGACATTTTTGAAGGCTTCTTTTGATGAGTTACAAATAAAAACCAGCCTTACATTTTTCTCTCGCTGCAATTTCATCTTCCACACAATTTCGTGCGTCACTTTTTGCAAGTTCTTGTGTTATACACATATATAACAACAGAGATTCTAGATGGATAACTTTACTATAGCATCATAGAAAGGAAGAGTAGAAATTAGCCTAGGTCATCATTTTTCCAGCTGGCCCATTTATGGAGGTAATCTCTCCTCCTGCTTAAAGTTCTTTAGGATGTGGTTCGTACCTAAGTTCCTAGCCCTTTCTCCTCTGTACTACATTATGTATATGCGTAATAGAGGTAATAACAGCCGAAGTGCACTGACCACTGTCATAGGCTGATTGCACTAGTGGCCCACATTGGACACACCATGCTCTCTGCAATGGGAATTTGCAGATCTTTTGTCAAGCGGTGGGATATACTTGCCCAGCTCTTGAATCAAGACTGTTCTTGTGAGTTTCTGTGGCCAATAAAATGCAGTGGATGATGTGCCACTTCTCAAGAGGACTCGCTAGTTTCAATTCTCTTTCTTGACCCCCTCTCTCTGCCATGAGAATAAAACGGGGCCAGATGCCAGAGGATGAGAGATCATGTGAAATAGAATGGGGTCACCCAGCTGAGGCTACCCCCGACCAGCCGGCCTGTAGCTGCCCCCACAGCCTATGCACGGCAAGCCAAGCAAGCTGAGGTCCGCTCTAAGCTCAGCCCCAATCAACAGAATCTCTCAGCTGACCCACAGACTCGACGAAACCCTGAGTTTTGTGGTGGTTTGTCATATAGCATTATTATAGCAATAGGCAATTGCTACAACTACATAACAGGTATCTTTACTACATTTTCTTTAACCTTCTGAGATTTAGGGTACAATTATAGTTCTGCAACTGGCTAATTGTGTGGTCTTTTGCAACTTCCTAACTCCCTAGACTGTAAAACTGGTGATACCATTAGGACCACAGAGATTTGTGCACATGGTCAGGACTCTACAAATGTTACCTATTGAATACAACACAGCTGCAAGGTAAGCATATGAGTCTCACTTTCCAGATATCTGGGGCCCAGAGATAGAAGCAACATTCAAGGCCACATAGTGTGTTGTTAATTTTATATCATGACGTAGAGAAAATATATTCACCCCAATCCAGGAAAGGACCTAGTCAACTAAATTCCCAGGCTAATGATAACCCGGTAAATCTCAAATGATGTCTATGATTCTTTGTACTGTATTTATGTGGCAACTAAATTCATGTTGTCTCTGGGGCTCTGAATTTAGTCCTAATAGATTCAGATCCCATGAGCAGACATTTAATTCTTTTTGAACAATTTTTTCTTTTTATTCTTTTTTTAAAAAGTTTATTTATTTTGAGAGAGAGAGAGAGAGAGAGAGAGAGAGAGAGAGAGAATGCATAGAAGGGGCAGAGGGAGAGGGAAGAGAGGGAGAGAGAAAGAGAGAGAATCCCAAGCAGGATCTGCACTATCTGTGCAGAACCCCATGTGGGGTTCGATCTCATTAACTGTGAGGTCATGACCTGAGTCAAAATCAAGAGTTAAATGCTTAACTGACTGAGTCACCCAGGCATCCCAATTTTTTTTCTTGTTTTGACAGTTTCTATTGAGGCAGCAGACAACAGTGCAAAGGTAATGCTGACAGGGGCAAATGCATGGGACACAGTACAAGAGACATGGAATGCCACCAGTTGTCATTAGTACGAGTTCCAAACTTGGAGTGGGCGATGAGACAAGAAAAAACCCTGGGGAGGTTGAAGGACAACTTCACTTTGTCCTGGAAACCTTCATCCTCATTACAGTTAGTGACCCTGTGGCAACCGAGGTACCAAGTCAAGGAGGAGGTTTCCGGATGCTCAGAACTGGAACGAACCAGGAGGGCTGGATCAGCATCACGTGACAACTGCTGTGAATGGCTGTGGAAAATCAGACTGTCGCTTCCATTTACACAACTGCACAGCTTACACTTAGCTGAGTGACCCAGGGGATCTGACTGGATGATGGGGCAATTCAATGAGAGGTGATTTTCTGACGAAATAGGAGCCATACCCTCGTACACTGCATAGCACCTAGGTTTTCTGTTTTGCAAACAGATATCAGAGCAAACACTTACTGGGTGCTTCCTATGTGCCCCATACTCTTCTGAGTACCTTACACATTGTTAGTCCTTTCATCCCCTCACAATCTCTGATTCAGACATTGACACTGTCCTGATCACACATGAAGAAACTGATGCAGAGTGAGGACATATATAGTTAGTGGCTGAGCTAAGATTCCAACCCAGAAAGTCTGGTTTCAAGTTTTATGTGCATATATAGTGTTAAACCCATTTTTATATCAATTCCTTAATTTTTGAAATCACAATTAGAGGAACACGTTGTATACAACGGGAAGTGTGAAGAGCCCTTCCACACAGGACAGAAAAGTGGGAGGAAACGGTGAGAACAATTTTCAGTCAAACAATAAGGAACTTTAGAAATTACTTCCAATCTTAATGATCAGGAAAGACTTTATGGCAGCTCATAGCTTGGTCCTGAAGAACAGGGGAGATTCTAAAAGGAAAATGAGGAGGGGAAGGAAATTCCAGGCAGAGGGAACAGTGTAAAAAAAAGGCATTAGACTGAGAGGAGCAGGAGGCTTAGGGAAAACTGAGCAGTTTAGATCTGCTGAAGCTTAAGGTGATGAAACAGAGTGAAGCCAGTGTGGTTTGAAAGCTTGGTTATGTAATGTTGTAAAGGCTGTTGGAAGTCTGAGTGGATTTATCTGATCTGATATGTAATGAAGAGACATTAAAGATTTGTGAGCAGGAGTTTGGAATGATTAGTAAATTCCTTCAGAAGACTAAGTTGGCAGTCTTAATGTCTCTTGTGATTCGTGGAATGCGTTACAGTGGCGGGGGGGGGGCGGGTTGCTGGAGGCACACAGACCATATAGGAGGCAAGAACAGTAACTGAGGGTCCTCCTCTTTTCACTGTTGGGGCACTAACTGGCATTTTGCAGTGGACATTTCTTCTTTATAAGAGACTTCCCTGAATGTCGCAGGGCTTTTATCATCTTTGGCTCTCAATGTTGAATGCTGGTAGTAGCCCCTCCCCCATCACTGTAGCAAACACAAGCATCCCCATCTTTTCCCAGTGCTTCCCACCATTAGATTGGAAACCACTGGCCCTAAACTAACAGGAAATAAACAGGAGATGATAGAAATGATAAGGTGGCACTGACTTGTAAAACCGTTAAGGTTTTTATAGGGGGCTTGGGGAAGATTGGTATCAATGGGGTTTCTAAGCTGCAGTCATTGAGAGGCTGTCCTAAAGAAGCTTCAGAAATGGACAGAATAAAAAAAAAAATCAGAGGATAGTGGGAAAACCAAAGTTTTCATTGTGACTCCTGATCCTCTCTGACAATTCTCTGTATTAAACATTTTGTCTCAAAAGATGTGTGAAGAGAGCAGGCGCCAAACCCTATCACAAAGGGAATTTCTGCCAAATGTTGAACTCTGTTCTCCTAATATCCTTTGCAGCCCTGACAAACTGCCATCTGGACCAATTCCTTTTCTCCAGTCAAATCGCCTAGAATTAATAGCTCTCAATAGCTTCACCATGGTTGCCAATTCTTGGCAATCTATGATGTATTCAATAAGGCAGTTTATTTCTGTCAAAGTCAACTGACGACATTTGAGATAAATCAAGTGTGTCTTGATTTACTATAATCAAAATATACCAATTGACTTCTGGCCTCCACAGTCACCAGAGCCAGTATGTACTTTTATGTTGATTTAGTTTACAGGTAATTCACAGTTAATGCCCATTTTACAAACTGGATAGAGTGGAGTTAGAAGGTGCATCATCCAGCTGACAGTTGTGTCCCTCGACAAGTCACATGACTGCTACAAATTTTATTTCTCTATTTGCAAACTGGCATAATGAGACCTCACCTACTCCTCGGGACTGTCAAAAGGAGAAAATAAGAGGCTACATGTGAAAGTGGTTTGGAAACCAACATGCTTCATAAATTATATGCACTGTTGTTTTATTAGCTACAAATACTTCATTTCTCTTTAGCTAGGAGAGGAGTCATGAATTGTCATAAAAATGCTGACTGATGTAAGCATGTGACCATTTTGCCACAAAGTTCTCTTTTGAGTTGTCAAATTATTTTAACAAGTTCATATACTGTGCATTCAAAATTCAAATGGGTGAAAATGATTTTGATGTTTCAAAGGATATTAATTAGTTCTAGAAATGGAAAAACAAATATCTAGCCAAATTTCTGAAGCTTGAAAACAGAGGCCAACGTTCTGTCGTCGTGTTTATTTTCTTCTTGCTCCACTTTCTAATTCTTTTAATGAGTCAAAACGATTTTTTCATGCAAGCATGCAAACAGAACAAGAAGAAAAGAAAATCATCGATAACACTGAACTAGAGAATGCTTTTAAGGAATTTTATCTTCAATTTCCACTCCAATTAGGATTACCTGACCGATTTTAACTAGAATCCCAAGATCAGTGGTCTCTAACGAAATGCAAACTCTGGCCTCTTGAGCCGCCCCTGGGCACCAGCTGCTGAGGTTTGTAGCTAGAGGGCGTGTTACAGGTGATCTCCACCTGCAGACAAAGGTGTCTACTGTTTGTAGACAAAGAGCGGAGTCCAAAACATGGACTGAGTTCTCCACCATCACACAGCTGAATCGCCCAGCCCTCCTGACTATACGCTTTATCTCACTACATTTGTCCTCCCTCCCTGGAGATTTTCTTCCCCTCAATTTAGGAGGTAGGGAGGACAGGAGGGAGGTGAGCACCTGGACCTGTTTCACGTTTCTTCCACATCGGGCTATATTTTACACAAGTCCATTTGAAATCTACACAAGAACGCAACACCCCTACTACTTCCATGGAGACACAGGCATGGGGTAAGAAATGGAACTCCTACCTCACTCCAGTTTCCAACAACCCAGTATGCAGGGCTGCTGCTCGTGGACACCTGCTTGTAATTGGAAGCATTTAGCAAAAACCCCTCAGCTATCAGACTTTTTGCATCTTCCTCAGTCAGGACTGGTCCGGAACTCTGCGTCAGATTCATGTTGCTTGGAAGTTCTGGGGGGTCATGGTTTATGGAACGTTCTGAGGGTCCTGGCTGGTGGTCTCCTCCCAGAGGGAATGGAGTGTTTGCTGGCTTTTCAGTGAACATCCCCTCAGCTCCAGGTGCACCATTTTTGAGAGTAGCAGGCCTTTGGCTGGGTAGCAGTCCTTCCATCACCGTGCTGAAGGGTGGCCACATGGACGGCCCCCTGAAATAAGGTGTTGGTGGGGGTCCAAGGGGCATTTCTGTGCTTTGCACCACTGAAGCATCATTTCCAGGTACTCTGATTTTGGTCCACGTTATGGAGTTGTTTTCATTTTTGTCCTTAGCTTGTTCACTGTCTTCCCCCGAGCCACTGTGAATCTCCATTTCTGGCTCTTTGGTCAAGGTATCATAAAATGGAGTCACCTGCCAAGTCACAGGGCTGCTGGAAGATGGCAAATCAGAACCACTCATTGTCGTGGTTAAAAAGTCTCCCTCTGAGGTAGGACCAGTGTCTGAATTGGGAACATTCTCTTCATTTGGCTGGACACTCAAAGGCCAGGAAGTGATGATGGGCTGGGAAGTACTTCCAGTGGAAGTGACATAATTGGAGCCCAGTTCAGTTTGGTTTGAACTGTTTTGCCACCATTTCCCATCCAGGTCTCCTTCTTTGGGATCTGGGGTAGGACCAGGGCTGCTGATGGCCAGGGCACTTGTACTCACAGACTGGGGCACTGTGGGTGTGCTCAGTGTTCTGGGACTGGACGTTGTTGGAGGGATGGGCTTTAAGGGGTCCTGCCCAGATGTTGGTGGCTTTCTCCCACTGGAAATTGTGCCTTTGTTGGGCTTCAGAACTCTTCGGCTAGATGGGCATTGCTGGAGGCCACAAAGAGCTCGGCTATTGGGTTTCCTTGTTGCATCACAAGGTTCATCATGGTTCTTGGCGCACGTGACACTGCGAATCCGCACTCCACCACCACAGGAAACAGAACACTGGAGAGAGAGACAGCTGTTACTTTAGTGGGATAGACACACTGGTTCTCATACTCAGGTCTGCAACAAGTGAGAACGGGCCCAATGGAAACTGCACTGTGCAGCTTAAACTTGTTTTCTTCTATCTTTACATTTGATTTCTGTGCTCCTCTAGTTTTCCATGGAAATATGTATCTCCTGGAGACCAGATGGGGCTCAGGACCAATCATTAGCCTTTGCAAACTGAAAATACAAACCATGACCTAGTAAAATGGAAGTCTCCCGGGGCTTTGAACATGGGGCACTGAATTCACAAACAGTGCAGTGATTTATACAAGTCACCTATTCTTTTTAAGAGATACTAATATAATCTTTCCTAGTGTTGCAGTGCTGTTAAATTAATGTAAAATGTTTACATATTTTCTGGAATCTATTAAGTTACTTACAATGAACCTTCCCCTTAATGTTTAGAAAATGGCAGGTATAACTAACATTACCTCACCCGGGCACCACAGGCTCCATTTCCACTTGCCTATGCCAGGTAGAATCAGATTAAAAGCTAGACAACTATCATACTCACACATGTACACAGATCCAGGACGTATTCTGAAATTTAAAGGTGGGTAGTTAATCAAAGGTAGAGAGAGATACCCTTTCCAAAGAGTGAGTCCTGTAGCATGGTGTTGGTGTGAGGGACCATGGCAAGTGCCCTTCTCCGATGTTCCCCCCACATTCTGTAGCTCATGCCAAAGCACAGGCAGAGTGCCTTTGGGGGATTCCTAACAGGGTCGTCTTTCCTCAGGATTCATGGTAAAGAATATTTATTTCCTCAGTCCCAGCAGCTGCAAACCACATGTAGTTGCTACATAACACTAAATTTCTAGATGTTTTGAAAAATCTATACTTTTACCAGACAGCTCCATTTTTAGCCTTTTCTTTCTAATTTAAAGTCAGCTACCAAATATATGGCCCCTGAATGTGAACCATCCAGGGGTATTCACTGGCTGTTTCACATCTGTCTGTCTTATATTCCCAACCTCAAAGCAGGTTTTTTTGAGGATGGGGTTCACATAATGACTGGCAGATTTCCAAATGTTCACAGCCATTGTCTTGTGCGATACTCGTGACAGCACTGTGAGATTTACAAGGCAGGAATTATGATTCCACCTTCCACAAGAGAGGAACCTGAGACTCAGCGACCTGCTCGAAAGGCTGCAAGTCAGTGGCAGAGTAAGAATCAGATTTATTTCGCATCCTCCAGGAAATCTAGTGCAACACACTGGACAGGTAGCCATCAACTGATTTCACTTCTTGACCTGACTACAGATGCTTGATTTCTGAAAAGTTACCCAAAGGCAGTTTTTTATTCATAACTCAACTCCAGGATAGTTCATGGGACACAGTGATCACTTAATACACATTTTTTTTTTGTTCCTTTAAAGTTTATTTATTTATTTATTTATTCATTTATTTTTGGGGCGGGGGGAGACAGACAGAGAGAGAGAGAGAGAGAGAGAGAGAGAATCCCAAGCAGTCTCCACACCATCAGCACAGAGCCTGATGTGGGGCTCCAACTCATGAACCATGAGGTCATGACCTGAGCCAAACCAAGAGTCAGATGCTTTATTGACCAAGCCACCCAGGTGCCCCAAATATACACTTATTAAGTGACAATTTTACCTGGAAAAAAATCAGGAATGGGAAAATTCTTCTGTGAGCTTATGCATTTTTTAGCTTAAGTTTTTTGCCTTCTCAAATCCTATTTTCAATTCCTTCTGTGTACGAAAATAATGTTGAGGTATAAAACTCCCCCATTATTTTGTCACAGTCAAGCATAATCACTCACTGATGTCTGACAGTTCTGTGAAATCAGCTCCTTTGAAAAGCAGGAGACACTTATAAGCACTGGAGACAGTGCAGCCGACAGTGTGTTCAACTGCAGATTGGGGGTAATATCACTTTGGAGACTGCAAAGGGCAGGCTGAAGGTAGTTCTTTTCCTAGTTTGCTGTAATGTTTCTGCCTTCTCGTGTGCAAAAATATTTTATGCTCCGTCCAGTTCATCCTCCTGACTTGCTCTCTGCTTATTACGTTCTAATCCGAACCCCCTGAGTTTTCAAATCTCCTCTTTGGAAAAATTATCAGTCCAATCAAATACCCTTCATGTATGTCTGAACTCATTTGTGCACCGGCTGCCTCAGGCAGGCTAGGTTCTGGGAGCTGAGTCACAAAAGGGGCCCTGGCTAAGGCCACCTGCCCTCAAGCAGCAGGTGTCTCTCCCTTTGGGTATTTCTTTCCAAGAAATGTCAGAGTAGACATTTCTCTTCTTTCTCTTCATTCCATTTTTTGTTTGTTTTGACTTGAAATGCTTATAATGTCCACAGGGAAGTTAGACTTTACGACTTTATAAGCATTAAAAAAAATCCAAAAGTATATAGATATGTGCCCTCCACCCCTACTTGACCTATGAAGCAAAAGAGCTTATAAAACCTGTAAGAAGCAATGTGAACTCCCCAATCTGCCATTATTAATTAACCCCACACATGACAGAGCAACTAAACCTTAGCTTTCTCCTCTGGAAATCGAGAGAAATTAATACTCACCTTTCAAGGGGGCTGTGAGGATTACATGAGACAACAGTCTTAACACAGTGCACAATATATAGAAGACAATTGGCAATTGGAAGCTATTATTATCACTGTTATAATAATGATGCTGAAAATAATAATAGTGATAACAGCAAAGGGCTTGGGGGTCTCTGATTTCTACTATCCTTCTGGAGCACAGGGACACACACCTGTCTGTGGAAAGTATGAGGAGAGCAGCTGTCTGGGTGAAGTCGTTGTAGGCACATGCCTAGAAGATACTGTGGATACCCATACGTCCCACTGGTTTATTGCTGGATTTTTTAAGACTGAGATCCCCTAGGGCTAACAGATGTGTATAATATATATGTATATATAAAATATATGCATATGTATATACATATATACACACATATAGAGAGAATTACAAATTACAAGTATTAAGCAACCTTTTTTACTGAGCAAATTTGCTCAACTTAAAAGAATAAAACAGGGCTAAATAATAGCTATCTAACTAGCTGTTTAGTTAAAATACATTAGATTTTCAGCTGTTATTATAAAAAACATTTTTTTAACATTTATTAATTTACTTTGAGAGAGAAAGAGAGAGCAAGCATGCGTGCAGGGGAGAGCCAGAGAGAGAATCCCAAGCAGGCTCTGTGTGGGACTCAGACTCGCGAATGTGAGATCACGACCTGAGCTGAAATCAAAAGTTGGACACTTAACCGACTGAGCCACCCAGGCACTTCAGATTTTGAGCTTTTAAAAGTGAAGAGTATTCTAGAACAGAAATTCCAAAGTGGCAGCCTAAAGACTAAATTTGGCCCCCACACATTATTTCTTTGGCCTCCTCAATCTTAAAACAAACAAGCAAACAGACAAAATACAAAAACTGAATTAGTAGCCAACATTTAAAAATCAGTAGATTTCATGGGGCGCCTGGGTGGCTCAGTCAGTTAAGCCTCCGACTTCGGCTCAGGTCATGATCTCACAGTGTGTGGGTTCGAGTCCCACGTCGGGCTCTATGCTGACAGCTCAGAGCCTGGAGCCAGCTTCATATTCTGTGTCTCCTTCTCTCTCTGCCCCTCCCCTACTAGCGCTCTGCCTCCCTCTCTCTCTCTCTCTCTCTCTCTCTCTCTCTCTCTCTCTCAAAAAAAATAAGTGGATTAAAAAAATTTTTTAATTAGCAGATTTCATATTAAAACTACAGATTTTTAGGGGCGCCTGGGTGGCGCAGTCGGTTAAGCGTCCGACTTCAGCCAGGTCACGATCTCGCGGTCCGTGAGTTCGAGCCCCGTGTCGGGCTCTGGGCTGATGGCTCGGAGCCTGGAGCCTGTTTCCGATTCTGTGTCTCCCTCTCTCTCTGCCCCTTCCCCGTTCATGCTCTGTCTCTCACTGTCCCAAAAATAAATAAAAACGTTGAAAAAAATAAATAAAAAAAAATAAAACTACAGATTTTTAGCTTCTCTGAAAAAAGCGGATGATCTGCAACTATTGGCCTCATTCCCAAATGGCAACTCAAAACTTCATGAATGGAGACCTGGGTCTGGGAGGAGTTTATATGTTTTCCAGCACACCTACCCTTTCCTCCCCATCTGCTTTCCTTACCCAGTAGACACGGAAGCTTCCAAGTAACGGATGGATGCCACTCTTTAGCCCTGGGGCGTATTGTGCCCAGCAGGACAGTGTTAACTCTCTGCCAAGTATATTGGGGCTAAAAACAAAGTTGCCTTTTTCTCCTCCTCAGACCAGAACAAGCAGCACTGTTTTGTGTTCAGCCCCATGCTTCTTCCCCTACATCTTGTAACTGTGTTTCTCTCCTTAGGAGCTGTCAAGCCCTTCGGATGAGATAAATACAGGACACAATGCCACACTCAGAGCTCATCTCCACCGGTAGTTTGGGAACTCTCAAAACCAGTATCTGCTATGGTTATTTTATGCCCTTACCTTGCAATTTTGAACTCCGTACCGGGCAAGCAGCTTGTCAATCTGTTAATGTCCTCCCTGGGTGTCAATCTTGCTCTTACTTGCCATTACTTCAAGATTAAGGCCTCTGGGGAGCCCACTGAGAACAAGGTCTGCTGCTAAATGAGTCAAGCCACCCACCTGAGCGGCACTGTGGAGGAGGGGAGCTCACAAATGGCTCAGAACTATAGTGCTGAGAGTTTATTCAAAAACACAGTTGGGGCTTATCACAGAGTTAGGGCTAAAGGGCTGAGTAGAGAAACAGCTAATGCTTTGCCATAAAAACATTAATTGTATAGTCTCGGGAATTTATAAATGAATGGTTGGATCTCATGCTAAAACCAGCTTTGAAAGTAAGGTGAAACACTTAGGTAGCTGTTATGGGTTGAACTGTGTCCCCTCAAAAAGATATACTGGAGTCCTAACCCCTGCCTAACCCTTCCCGCTCCACCTCAGAGAGCTTATTTGGAGGTGGGGCCTTTGCAGAGGCAGTCAAGTACAAATGAGGACACAAGGTGGGTCCTAATCCAGTATGACCACTGTCCTTATAAAAAGGGAAATTCTGATGTAGAGACACATACATCAGGACCACGCCATTGAAAGCAGAGATCAGGGTGTTAACATCTATAAGGAAACCAGAGGCCACCAGAAGCTAGAAGGCATGGAACAGAGTCTCCCTCACAGCCCTTAGAGGGAACCAACACTGCCAAGACCTTGGACTTCTGGCCTCCAGAGCTGTGAGACAATACATGTTGTTAAACAACCAAGTTTAACATGCTACTTCGTCATGGCAGTCCTAGCAAACTCATATAGTACCCTAGACAATGAAAAGAAATATCAGACGTGATGAAGAGAATCAACATGGTCCCGAACTAGTTTTCCGTGAGCAGTTGTGTCAAACAAGGATTCCTGTATGTGTCCTCCAGGAAACCTGGCAAAGCACAGGCCGCTGACATCTGAGAAGAACTGAGATGTTGGCATGAACAGACATCCCGGGCCAAAAGAGAAGGTGGTCGAGCCCCCGTAGAAGCGCCTTGGACCTTAACTCCGACTGGGGACTACCACAGGTAAGTGCCTCAGAAGTGTCTCCTAGCTTCTCTGTTCCGTCTTCCTTCAGTCTGAGGGCATTTCTTTTTTAAAAAAAAAATTTTTTTAACGTTTATTTATTTTTGAGACAGAGAGAGACAGAGCATGAATGGAGAAGGGTCAGAGAGAGAGGGAATCACAGAATCTGAAACAGGCTCAGGCTCTGAGCTGTCAGCACAGAGCCCAACGCGGGGCTCGAACTCATGGACCGCGAGATCATGACCTGAGCCGAAGTCGGATGCCTAACTGACTGAGCCACCCAGGTGCCCCTAATTTTAGCATTCTTGATAGATATGTAGTGATATCTCCTTGTAGTGCTACCTCATTAAGTTTCATCTCCCCAACAGGTAACGTTGGACATCTTTTCATGTGCTTTTTTGATATCCGTATGTCTTCATCAGTGAAATGTTTCTGTCTTTTGCTCATTAAAAAAAAAAAAATTAATGTTTTTGAGAGAGAAACAGAGCACAAGTTGGGGGAGGGGCAGAGGGAGAAGAGACACAGAATCCGAAGCAGGCTCCAGGCTCCACGCTGTCAGCACAGAGCCCGACGCGAGGCTCGAACTCATGGACTGCGAGATCATGACCTGAGCCGAAGTCTGACGCTTAACCGACTGAGCCACCCAGGCGCCCCTGAGGGCATTTCTGTGAGTCTTCGCACAAGAGTGTTCTTGGCTTCCTGCTCAGCAGGAGACCTGCTTGCCAGTGTGTGCTGCAGGGTCTTCTGTCTCAAGAGCCAGGAGACCTGGTTTGTGAAAATCGCCATTTCGTCTACCTGGTCACTCGGACACGCCAACACCCACAAGAGCAGCTTTGACTTAACAGATCCTCAGTAAGCTGGTTAATTGATGGTTGTGTTCATTTGTTTGTGTGCTTTTTGTCAGGCACAGAAAGGGCGTGTCTGCTTTTGGAGGCTCTGCACCACACCCCATCAAATATATTAAAGGAACATCTCTAATCTCAAGGGAAATACAATCTTTTTCTCTAAAAACCCTCTGACAGGGGCGCCTGGGTGGCTCAGTCAGTTAAGCATCCAACTCTTGGTTTCAGCTCAGGTCATGATTTCACAGCTTCGTGATTTGAAGAGAGTCATGGGATTCTCTCCCTCTCCCTATGTCCCTCCCCCACTCTCACTGTCTTTGTCTCTTTCAAAATAAATAAATAACCTTACAAAAATAAAAATAAAAACCATCTGAAAGGCTTTTTATTCTTTTGCTCTGAAAGTATTTGGGGACGGCAACTCATTTAAGAGTGCCCTGATTTCTCAGCAATCATTATGCATAGTCTGTGATTCCAGCAAAGTGACAAGAGCTGATCTAGAAATTGTTTCCAAACATAATACATTTTTTATGAACACCGTCATACTGTTATATTTTGCAGACGTTTGAGATGCATATGGCAGAGTGTTCACAGTACAAGTTCTGCTGCCTTCATTCAAATCCTGGTTGCCTTGCTTAAAGGCTGTGTGACCTTGGAGAAGTCTCTATGTCTCTATATCTGTTTCTTCACCTGTACGATGGAGCTAATAAGGCTGTTACGAAGTATTGTGTTAATACCTATAAAAGTGTTTAATACATATGCTAAAAGCCCAACAAGTATCTGTCATTAATATGTAATTGAATACTGATTTCTGATTTTGCACTGTCCTTTGTTTTTATGGAAAGCATACAATAACCTTTTCTTTCAGGTCTCAAACATTTTTGTAGACCCTGTCCCATAAAATGGCCCTGAGCTTGGGGCGTGGGTTTAGAGGAAAAGGCAGGGGGGTACAGATTGTCAGGGCATCTGGGTGCCACGGACTGACCATGGCTTTCCAAATCAGACTAGAATAGAAGACAGACACTTGTGTTCTTGCTTGAGAATGAAGTTACCATTTAGTGAACACTTACTATTTGTCAGGCACCATGCAAAGGGCTTACATGGATTATCTTCAAGCCTTAAATTAACCCTCTCTTTATAAATGAGAAAAGGCTGAGGGTGCTCTAACACTAGCTCAGGGCCATATAATTAGGGATCACCAAGGGCTTGAAAACCTAGGAAAATTAGTATCCCACTAAACTGCCAGGAGTAACGGGGGGAATTAATGAACAACATCAACCTCATGAAGTTATCTTAAGTGTTAAATGAGATAGACTCTATAGTGTGAAAAGCACTGAACAAATGATAGATGACCTTATTATTTCCATCTGTTTACTCTGCTAAGAAATGCCTATTATGTTACAGGCATTGTTCTAGTAAGAAGTTTGGAACTATTAACTCATTTAATCCCCATAACTTCCCTTGAGTCTAAGTACCGCTGTTATCCCCATTTCATGGATGGAGAAAACACACTACAGACAACTAAAGGTAATCACAAAGAGATTCAAGTCACACATCTAGTTAGTAGCAGAGCCAGGATTGGAGCCCAGGGCCCCAAGCTCTAGAGACTGTGCATCACCACTAGACTGGCTTTCTCTCACAAGGCCTGTCACTGAAGTGATAGACCTAATAAAAATGGGGGCCACAGAAACTCTGATGCTTTATGACAAACCAAGACCCCTTTCTTTACCCTGCATGCCCAGAAAGTAGGTTGGGTGAAAAACAGAATAAGATTCTTGGTGAAATCTGAGATCAGGGTAGGAGTCAGTGTTCAGGGCATGAGCTTAGAGAGGGAGGGGCTGGTCATAGGGGCAGAATGCTCCCCTCCCCTTCCCCCTGCCAGCTGTCGCTAGGTCCTCCTTCTGATCCCTGCTGGGTCAGGGATGAGTGTGCTGGGACACAGCTGAGCCCACCCTCTCTCATTGCTTGGGTTGGCAGAAGTGCCTTGGCAGGGAAGGGAAGTCAGCCCAGGGAGGACGACCCTGCTCCTGCAGAGTCCAGGAGCTTCACAGTTCTTAGATCTTTGGCCCAGTTACCTCCTAGCTTCCAACTCACACAGGGTGACCCAAACAGCCAGGTTTAGACCAAATGAACTGTGCTGGAGCACTGCCCTGCATCAATTTATGTCCGTCTCAAGACAAGATCCAGACCATAAATACTACAGTAGCAAGAAGACAGCACTGTATCATTTCTCTTATAAATGTATCTGGGTTTAGTTAGAACATCAAAGACAAAGACATTTCATCATATTCTGGCAAAGCTCATTACAGGGCTGAAGTGTGCAGGCATTAGTAAGAGAGCCGAGGGAAGAAAAGAAGACCCACTGGATGGATATTTTGATGCTGATTTAGCTAAAAGCACCTCTCATGACAACATCCCCTACCTGGAAGGCAGGGTCTCAGCCTTTCTGCTCAACTCTATCAAGAGGAAGCTAGAGACTGAACTCTGTGTCTGCTGGCAATACACTATGCAATGGCCTGTATTTGCAACAACAGACATGAGTACTTGTCACGTCGTGCCAACTTTTTGGTCCCCTGTTCCCCAGCTAAGGCACGTCATTTTGTTCCCCACAAATAGGAGCATAATATGAAGAACTCCTCAGCCAAATATATAATTGTAGTCCTTTAAAACAAGCATGAAGGATCTGGCAATTAGTAAATTCTACATGACAGGAAATATTGACTGCTTCAGATGATGCAGCCAAAACATTCCTGGTAAACAGATTTAATGGGCCAGTCACAATACCTCGTTCAGCCTTATTTGGACAACACTGTAATTTACAGCAATCCAGGCTGGCTGTGGACTAATGCTGATATGTGCACACATTAATAGTACTCTATTAGTTTGCAGGTATGTTTTCTTTGCATGGATCCCTTCATATTTCTTTCTTCTTTTCTTTCTTTCTTCTTTTTTTTCTTTTTTGGGCCCTATCTCTCCCATTTGATAGGAAGTTCTTACAACATAGGGACTGTGCTCGCCATTTTCCTTTTGTTTTCACTTCAATGCCCAAGACAGTATTCTGCACAGAATTAGAAGCTAAATAAACCTGAACTGTGACCATGAGGTAATGAAATAAAGTTCTGGAACTAAGGTTATCAGAGTGGCTCTATTCAAATGATTGTTTTTTGCTTTCAAAGGGTCAGCTTCAGAGATGGAACCTTTGCTTATACAAATTTTCAAATTCTTCTGTAGATACTATTTCATAGTACCTTTATGAGTACAGATAGTACTTGCTGCATTCTCCAAAATCCAGTATTTTTCGTTTCTCTGAAGGTGAGTCCTAAGAGGAGTTCCTATGATATTCTGGTCAACAGTAGCATTATTATGGAAAGCATGGGCCTTCCAAGGAGACTCATCTGTCCTTAAAGTCTGGACTGTTGGTTTAAAAAAACATATATTTTTTGTCATTCCTTAGATCATTGAATGGAAACATGTATAGGGAAGCAGAGCAAGGCCCCTGGAGGCTCCAGGACCCCTGGAGAACAAAAAGTCTCTACTTCGATGACAGACTGTAGGAGCATGAGTTGTGACACTACCAGGTTCCAGGTGACCTAAAGGCAAGTGAAGCTTGGGAATTCTTCTTAACCTTCTAGCCCACTGATTGCTAACTGCACTCAGAGAATTAGATCAGATTAATTTGGGGAAATGCAACAACACTTATTTGAATTTATATGGCTAATAACAGTAGATGTGCCAACTCTTGGTCAGGTCTGGCGTTGACCGATGCTGAATAGATGGATGATGTGAGGGGCTTTTTCAATGTCAAGTATACTGCCTATCATTCTACCATTTGAGTAGCACATCTCCGGTTTTAGTTAACTACAATAGTTCCAGTGAAACATAAATGTAAGCGTTTAACAAACCAGCTCTTGGGGTGGGTGGGAGAGCCCTGATTTGCTACCAGTGGTTTGACGACAGGAGAATAGCAAAAATCCTGACAATGTAAAAATTAGCTGTTGTGAGGGGCACCTGGGTGGCTCAGTCGGTTAAGTGTCCGACTTCGGCTCAGGTCATGATCCCGCAGTTTGTGAGTTCGAGCCCCGCGTCGGGCTCTGTGCTGACAGCTCAGAGCCTGGAGCCTGCTTCGGATTCTGTGTCTCCCTCTCTCTCTCTGCCCCTTCCCAGCTCATGCTCTGTCTCTCTGTCTCTCAAAAGTGAATAAACTTAAAAAAATTAAAAAATAATTAGCTGTTGTGAGCCTGTGTAAGTGGGATTCAGCTCATCCCTGACTGGTATCTGATCACTGGACAAGTGAGAAGACCCAGTAAGAATGAAAAATAAGCAAGATAGGATACGAGGCAGTGGGAAATGCAGGAAACAGGCCAGAGGTGATAGACACTGGCGACTGTGCAATTTTCTCTACGGTCGCTTTGGATTGGTTAATGGGTGGGGAACGGATGAAGCTTACCTCACTCCAGTTGCCTACTGTCCAGTCCGATGGACACAAGATGTCTCTGTTGCAGGAAATGAGGGTCTTGGGCTTCAGCAGGTGCTGGCAGTCTTTAGCTGGAAGAGCCTGCTCATCAGAGCCCATGGTCTGGACGCACAGCACCGTTCGCTTCTTCTCTCCATGGGGCCCACATGTTGCTGAGCATGCTTCCCACTCCCCGGCCCACCACCTGCAGACACACACGGACATGTGAGAGAAGATCACCAAAAGTATACGTGTACAGCCAGCCACTGGAAACAGAAACCTTGTGCAGAAGCACAGGTTACAGAGCTGGGTGGTCCTCGCTGATACTCCAGCCTCCTAGAGTAGTCAGGGCCATGGCTGGCTTGTGCAACCACGCCTCAAGTCCAGTCGAGCATACAGCATAAGTAGATGCTAAATAAGAATGTCTCTGAATGAAAAACAATATGCCCTCTCTCTTTTCAGTCAAGAAAACTAAGGTCTAGGGGCACCTGGGTCACTCAGTGGGTTAAGCGTCTGACATTGGCTGAGGTCATGATCTCATGGTTTGTGAGTTCAAGCCCTGCATCAGCTTCTGTGCTGACAGCTCAGAGCCTGGAGCCTACTTCGGATTCTGTGTCTCCCTTTCTCTCTGCCCCTCTTCCACTTGCCCTCTGTCTCTCTCTCTCTCTTAAAAATAAATAAACATTAAAGAAAAATAAAACTAAGGTCTAGTTTCCTGTTGTACAACTTCAAGCAAGTTTGAGCCTTACTTTCCTCATCTATGAAATGAGTATAACAATACTGATTTTATACGAGTGTTGTAGATTAAACAAAATATCAATTTATAT
The DNA here is from genome assembly GCF_018350175.1 of Felis catus. Classification (NCBI taxonomy): domain Eukaryota; kingdom Metazoa; phylum Chordata; class Mammalia; order Carnivora; family Felidae; genus Felis; species Felis catus. Next base: position 212,187,316 of record NC_058368.1, on the reverse strand, counting down.
ATAGTGTATAGTACACAGCCTAACACATAAGAACTTGATCATTTGTTATTATTTGTTGTTATTTTAAGTTTATTTATTTTGAGAGAGAGAGAAAGAAGGAGAGAGGCAGAAAGAGAGGGGCAGAAAGCAGGCTCTGTGCTGTGGGATGTGAGGCTCTATCCCATGAACTGTGAGATCATGACCTGAGTCGAAATCAAGAGCTGGACACTCAACTATTGAGTAAAAGAATCCAATAGAATCTAGGTTCCCTGGTTCCTAATTGAATATTTTTCTACTCTAATGTGAAGCAGGTACTGAAACAATTACTAATTTTCAATTATTTAGGAGATGATCAATTGGGGGCATTGCCTTCCTCTTTCCTATCTCCTGCAGTCTACCTACTACTAGTTTCACTGGTCCCTTTGATCAGAAAGCAGTAGAAAAAGAAGAAACTTAAGATAATGTCTTATTTGTTAGCTATTCTTGACCACTTTAAGAACTAAAAGTGTTTGCTAATGAATACTCTGGATTCTCTGTGGAAAACAAGGATGTGAGCTCTTTCTCTACCTCTTATCATGGATGATTTATTCAAGATTCTAGAAGGTAGAACCCATGGAAACACAGAAAGAGCTTTTTAAGAAAAAGTTATTTATTTATTTATTTGTTTGTTTATTTATTTATGTTTTGAGAGAGAGAGACACCACAAGCGGGGAGGGGCAGAGAGACAGGGAGAGGGAGAATCCCAAGCAGGCTCCCCACTGTCAGCACAGAGCCCCATTTGGGGCTCAAACTCACAAACTGTGAGATCATCACCAGAGCCACAATCAAGAGTCGGATGCCTAACTGACTGAGCCAGCCAGGCGCTCCTAGAAATAGCTTTTGAAAGTGGTAGGGAACCCTCTTTTTTTCCCCTTCTCCATCATTGTGTAACTCTTCCAGGCCCAGGGCTCAGGAGCCAGTGTCAAGTTGTTTTCTGTTGTCCATTTCACTTTTTGGATGTCTGCCATAATGTCACCTTCCTAGGAGATGTATAATAGAATACTGTTTTTATATTTATAGGTGATCTGTGACAGAAGGCTGTTGACATGTTCTGAGGGATTGGTCAGAAGAAAAATGTAATGCAAAAAACTCAGCAAGACAAAAGCCCAACCCATTTATTTACCCCGAAAAGACAACCTCTCTGGTTTAGTCAGCACAGAATTAACAACAGCCTAACCCGATTTGGTCTGTTTTTGCCAGTGATCTTTATCCTACCAGAACGCTGCTGGCATTTCCCACACAACTGGAGAACCGATTATGCACTGTCTCCTACTGTTCTTTAGTCCCCCTACATGAGTTACTCTACTGTCCCGGTTACAACGTAAAAGTCCTATGGACTGGGGCTCTAATAGTGATTCTCACTGTAACAACACAGTGGAAGGCTTTATTTTTTTTTTATTTTTCAATATATGAAATTTATTGTCAAATTGGTTTCCATACAACACTCAGTGCTCATCCCAACAGGTGCCCTCCTCAATGCCCATCACCCACCCTCCCCTCCCTCCCACCCCCCATCAACCCTCAGTTTGTTCTCAGTTTTTAAGAGTCTCTTATGCTTTGGCTCTCTCCCACTCTAACCTCTTTTTTTTTCCTTCCCCTCCCCCAATGGGATTCTGTTAAGTTTCTCAGGATCCACATAAGAGTGAAAACATATGGTATCCGTCTTTCTCTGTATGGCTTATTTCACTTAGCATCACACTCTCCAGTTCCATCCACATTGCTACAAAGGGCCATATTTCATTCTTTCTCATTGCCACGTAGTACTCCATTGTGTATATAAACCACAATTTCTTTATCCATTCGTCAGTTGATGGACATTTAGGCTCTTTCCATAATTTGGCTATTGTTGAGAGTGCTGCTATAAACATTGGGGTACAAGTGGCCCTATGCATCAGAACTCCTGTATCCCTTGGATAAATTCCTAGCAGTGCTATTGCTGGGTCATAGGGTAGGTCTATTTTTAATTTTCTGAGGAACCTGCACACTGTTTTCCAGAGTGTAAAAAGCGAAAGACGCTACCAAATGACAATGATTTAAAAAGACTTGTTAAATTCCTTATGCTTCCCTCTTAACAATAATCTTCAAATTGTTTGGAGGCAATTGCAGGAAATTCTGTTTCCTATATGACAGCACAAGTTGGGAGATAGAACAGGCTGTCTTGCTCCCTTGAAGTGCTCTGATGTGGACTGGCAGAGTGGAGCCGTGGAACTGATCACCAGCTCACTGAGAAAACCTGGGCCCCGGAAGATGCTGCACAGTGGCTGTCTGGCACCAGCTCCTGCCTGCGGCCACGGCATCTCCTTTCTAACTACCGGGGCTTCATTGCTGATGGTAGGAGAGGGGGCTGTGGAATTGGTCCATTTCAAAATTTCTCTCCAAATCAACAAGCTGCATCCGTGCACTCAGCTTAAGAAGCCTTCCAGGGGGAACCAGGTATCGTTTACCTTGTTCTAGCAATGCTGCTTTTAGAACTAAGAGATGAAGAGATGTCAACTACAAAGCCCCAAGCAAGGCAAGAATCACAGGGACAGTGGCCAGGAGGCGGGACTATGGGCAAGGGGTCCAGATGCCTGGCTGCTGGTCTTGCCCTGACAAAGGCTTGCCTTGCCAATGAATATGCATCTCATAGAGCCTGCCTGGCTGCAAGCTTCCTTAGGAAGTGACAGATTTGTGCCATTCCAAAAACTCCTTTGCCACACATTCCAAGAAGCCCCAATCACAGGGTTTTCCAAGCTTTGGAGCGTCTATAACTTGGTTGGGGCATCTCTGCTCTTCTGCTTGCGTCACCTGCATTAGTTTCCCATAGCTGCTGTGACAAATTACCATGAACTTGGTGGCTCAAGACAACAAAAACCTATTTGTTTGTTTTTTACTTTTTAAAATTTTTTATTTATTTTACTTTATTTTTAGTTTTTTTTAATGTTTTTATTTATTTTTGAGAAAGAGAGAGAGAGAGCATGAGTCGGAGAGAGGCAGAGAGGGAGACAGAGGATCCGAAGCAGGCTCCAGGATCCATGCTGACAGCAGAGAGCCCGATGTGGGGCTGGAACTCATGAACTGTGTGTGAGAATATGACCTGAGCTGAAGTCGGATGCTCAAACAACTGAGCCACCCAGGCACCCCAAAAAACCTGGTTTCTAATAGTTCTAGAAGCCAAATCTGGTCTCTTATAGTTATAAAATCAGTGTTACTGGGATGAAATGAAGGCATTAGCAGCACCATGCTCCCTCCAGAGGCTCTATGGAAGATCAGTTCTTTGCCTCTTTGGGTTTGTGGTGCCTGCTGGCATTGCCTGGCTTGTGGACCATCCCTCCAGTCTTCAAGGTTACTGTCTCCAAATCTGTCCCTGTTCCATCTTCATATCACCTTCTCTCTCTCTCTCTCTCTCTCTCTGTGTGTGTGTGTGTGTGTGTGTGTGTGTGTGTGTGTGTGTGAAAATTCCCCTCTGCCTCTCTCCTATAAGGATACTTGTAATGACATTTAGGGCCCAAATGGATAATTGATGATAGTATCCCCATTTCAAGCCCCTTCACTTAATAATGTCTGCAAAGACCCTTGCTCCAAATGAGGTAACATTTGCAGGCTCCAGGGACCAGGATCTCCTTTCAGCCTATCACAAGACCGCACTAAGGGTCAGCTTCAAGCTCACAGAGCTCAGCTTGTATCACATAAGAATTCCTTTATCAAGGCCCCTTCTCCATGTCCATGGGCTGAAGGGTCAGCTCATCTCCTCCTCAAGAGTCCTTCAGCCTCCCGACTCTTACCCCAACATCCTTCTCCCTCTAGCACTGGTAGCATCTTGTTGTAAAGTTACCTCCAACTAGAAATTCTGAGAGTTGAAGTGTAGAGGTGGGTAAGGTAACCACCTTTATGGAAAGCGAATTCTGAAAAGAGTGAGGCCAAGTCTTTAGCTACAGGTAAATAAGATGTCCGGAACAGAGGGGCGCCTGGTGGCTCAGTCAGTTAAGTGTCCGACTTTGGCTCAGGTCATGAGCTTGCAGTTCATGAGTTCGAGCCCTGCATCAGGCTCTGTGAGGACTGCTCGGAGCCTGGAGCCTGTATTCGATTCTGTGTCTCCCTCTCTCTCTGCCCCTCCCCTGTTCATGCTGTCTCTCTCTCTCTCTCTCTCTCTCTCTCTCTCTCTCTCTCTCTCTCAAAAACAAATCAACATTAAAAAAATTAAACCTTTCTTTAAGAGACAAAACAGATGAACATAAAGGAAGGGAAACAAAAATAATATAAAATCATGGAGGGGGACAAAACAGAAGAGACTCATAAATATGGAGAACAGAGGGTTACTGGAGGGGTTGTGGGAGGGGGGATGGGCTAAATTGGTAAGGGGCACTAAGGAATCTACTCCTGAAATCATTGTTGCACTATATGCTAACTAATTTGGATGTGAATTAAAAAAAAATAAAAAATAAAACAAGAAGATATCCGGAACAGATTGATGTATGTTTTAAAACACAGAGTTGATACCAGAATCTTCTTTGACTGTGTTGCTTTTCTGTACATAGCCTGTGTCCCCAGCTCTACCTTGGTCTCAGCAGGTGACTGTCTGCATGAAGATCCCTTGGAACCCACCACACCTAGCAGCACGCTTGCTTTGCTTTAGACACAGCCTGGATAGGGGACTGGTGCACACCTCTTTGGGGGATGTAATGGAGACCACAGGCTTATATGGGTTCAAACCTCTGCTGTCTACTAATTAGCTGCATGATCCTAAGTGAGGTAAGGAACAGTTCTTCCTCTATAGGCATGTAATAATTATTTTCTTCAGTAGTCGAGAACAATAAAGAGAATATATGAGGTATCTCTAAAACATCATCAAAAGTGAAGTAGGTACTTAAAAATCCCACTGTTTTCTTCTACTCTGCTCTCACATTACTTCTGTTTCTTCTTCTTCTTCTTCTTCTTCTTCTTCTTCTTCTTCTTCTTCTTTTTCTTCTCCTTCTTCTTGAATGTTTATTTACTTCTGAGAGACAGAGCATGAGTGAGGGAGGGGCAGAGAGAGAGGGAGACACAGAAACCGAAGCAGGCTCCAGGCTCTGAGCTGTCAGCACAGAGCTTAACACGGGCCTTGAACCCATGAACCATAAGATCATGACCTCAGCCGAAGTCACTTAGCTGACTGAGCCACCAGGTGCCCCAAGTTACTTCTGTTTCAACAAATGTGTGGGTTTTCCATACCAAGCAATTCTGGCCCTAACTGTTGGGGTTGGTGCAGACTGGGCAGGTTTGGGGCTGGGCTGCCCAGCACAGCCCCTATTGCCTTCCCTTCAGGTCCAGGTTGTCACCTGTGCTTCTCACCAGCTGGCCATGAACCAAGGTTCCCACAATCCCAGCCAAGGGTTGGATACTTTCCTAAAGTGGCTCACAGAACTCAAGAAAACATTTTGCTTACTAGATTACTGGATTATTATAAAAGGATACAACTCAGGGACAGCCAGATGGAAGAGATTCATGGGGAGGTACAGGGGAAAGGTGGCAGAGCTTCTATACCCCCCTTGGGGCACACCACCCTCCCAGCACCTCCATGTATTCAGCTGCCAGGAAGCTCTCCATACTCCTCCAGTTAGGGTTTTTTTGTTCGTTTGTTTGTTTTTAATTTTTTTTAATGTTTACTTATTTTTGAGAGAGGGTGTCACAGTGTAAGTGGGTGAGGGGCAGGAAGAGAAGAAGACACACAATCTGAAACAGGTTCCAGCCTCTGAGCTGTCAGCACAGAGTCCAACTTGGGGCTCGAACCCAGGAACTGTGAGATCATGACCTGAGCCAAAGTCAGGTGCTTAACCAACTGAACCACCTGGGCGCCCCCAGAGCTTTTAGTTCTAAAATCATGATGACTATTGGATTTTATCAGAGGCATTTTTTTTATCAGATACCAAATATATATCCTTTATTGTATCACAATATCTCAGTGCTCAATAAATGGTAACTCTTACATGGCTATAATCACCACAGTATCTCTTATGGGAAGTAACAGGAGCTTAACAACTATTCATTGGCAATCGTAAGGCCAAGGGTGACTATGTAACACAATAAAAATGAGAACCTGAACCCCAGGGACAAAATTAGAGCCAGGAAATAACCACCTATCGTTTTAAGAGGATATCTAACCCACCATAGCAAGTGGCTTTGAAAAGCAAGGACAGAACCCCGGGCACGCAGGCACATGTATTATGGCTGCTGTCTAATGAGCGCAACAGGAATTTACTGGTACAGGGTCATCGACTTTGCGGGGGACTGGGGGTGAGGAAGCATGTGAGCCCTGCAGAGCTGTGGGCTAGTGACCAGCCCCCAGACATGACCTTTTCTTTTCTGGCTCACTCTTCCCTGAGAAGAAATTATAGAAAGTACAGCTGCAGACAAAACCTAGTGCTGGCCAGAGCTGCAGCCAGGTGAGGTGACCAAGGCGAGGTGACCAAGGTGAGGTGAGGCAGTGCCTCTGTCCTGTTGCCGCATGGCAGGATCTGGCTCCTGGCCTCACAGCCCACTCCTTCTCCACCAGAGCCCACAGAGCTGGACAGAGAATAAACCCGCTGACTCTGGCCTCTGGGGCCAGCCTGTCTGCCCCCACTAGAGACAGATATTGCTTGCCTTCACTGACTTGCCTAGACTCTTCTTTTTACACAGTTCTTCAACATTTATCACATTCTTCTAGCTCTTCTTTAGAGTTCGGTTCGTCACCTATTTGATTTATGATACCAACGAGTCCCCTCCTGTTTGACTAAACTTAGTGTGTCTTCTTAGGATTGGAATGAATGCCTGATGAGATTGGCAACCTAAATATACCCTTGTTTGTGGTCACTAGAAAATGAAGACGCTCTCCAGAATTCATTCTTTCCTTCTTCCTTCACTTCCTTTCTTCTCTGTCCCTCCCCTCTCTCTTCCTCTCTCCATTCTCCTCTTCCTTGGCTCCCGACCCCCCCCCCCCCGCCTTTAACATAAGCCCCTACATTACAGCCACCTTCTGGGACTCCAATATCTAGAACCAATATGGTGAGCAGGAAATGAATACCTCTATAATGCTGCTTCTCAACCAAGGGTGCTTTTGCCCTTGACCAGACACTTAGCAATGTTTGGAGATGTTTTTGGTCGTGACAACCTGGAGGAAGGGGGGAAGTTGCTACTAAAATCTAAGTAGGTACAGGCCAGGGGTGTCACTACACATCATAGGGTGTGCAGGACAGCCCTGAAACAAAGAGTTATCTGGCCCCAAATGTCAACGGTGCTGAGATTAAGAGAGCCTGCTCTGAAGATCACCCTTCCAGGCAGCCATTAAGTGCAGGTGGGTCCAGTGATCTGAAGTTGAAGGCTACTGTTGCACCGGTCCAGTGCTCTTAGAAAAGCCACACCTGTTATCTGAAGAACTTTGGGGGATCCATAGAACATTCTCTTCAACAATGCTTTGAGACTTAGTCTTACCAAATAAAAAAACACAGAACACATCTTTGTAAGAAATACTGCTCTATGGGGAGAAGATATCCTCACTCACAGGTTGCCACAGGCTCCAACAGCATAGCCACAGACACCTGTAAAGGTTTTTCTGTATTTATTCTAATGACAAAGCTTCCCAACCTCCTTTATCACTGAGCATTAGATTACTGTTACATCAGACACATGGAGCTCTTTTATCAGTGGTTACCTGGGTGGACAGTCCTTTTCATAGCACTTCTTCTGTCTCCCGTTGGGCTGTGTTTCTGGGTCACAAAAGGTAGCTTTCACCATCCCGTGGCCCTTCTTCACACAACGGGCAGTCTGGCGGCGGATACCTGGGGGCAGGGCAGAAAGGTTCACACGTGTTAAATCCCGAGCCCACATACCTAGTGTCAGGGAGGCCCCTGGTCATGTCAAGTGGCCACGCTTATCACTGATGGGAAAGTTGTCCATAAGGTGTCTGGCTTTCAAAGTATGGATAGGGAACGGAGTCTCTACTTCACTCATGCTACAGCTCACAGTGGGTGGAAGAGATCTTGCTTGAGAAGGACTACAGATAATATAGGTAGATTAACACACAATCTCATATACAGATTATAATGTAACTGGGGAGACAAGACCAATACATATATTCCAAATAAAAAAAAGTGAGACTTAAATAACGAAAGCAGATATTGTCACCAGGTATTATAACACAATTGCTATTAGCTTAATAAAGGAACAAAGCAGGAAGGGATGTTTATATTATTAGTAAACTCTGAAAGACAGGAATAAAATTCAAAAGAATGTTGTAAAGTTTGAGGGGTCATATTTCTAAAGTAGAGGCTTTGAGAACAGGGACTAATAATACTGCTGCCTTCGGAGACCAGGTCGGTAATGTGAGTAAGAAAAGCACACGGGGGGTGGCACGTTCTGTAGGCAGACCAAGAACACCTGTAGGCTGGGTTTAGCTTTGGATAAATAATAATAGTGAACACATGTAGCACTTGCCTTGTCTCAGGTGCTGTTCAGAACTGTATGTGCGTGTGTACAAATAAACAAACATATATGTACATACACAAATATATAATACGTAAAATGTATTACTTATTATCTATTTTGGTAGACAGAAATCCAAACCTCACAACAATCCAGTGAGGTCAACACTACCATTATTCGTATGTGAAAGATGAAATGGAGGCACAGTGAAGTCCCACAGGCTGACAGAGGAAAGGGACCACAGCTTTTGCTAAGACATCATTACCAAGAGAAGTGAGGGGAGTGGCCAGCATGTCGCGGATTGAGAGGTGGAGGGAGAGTGAGAAGGGAGTCATCATGTCTCTTGAGGGGGCTAACACTTCAATGCTGGATGTGAAATACTGGGGTAGAAGACTGAAGACTGGGACCCCACCCACCTTCTCCCCCCCCCCTCCCCGCCCACCAGGGGACAGAGCCATCAGCGGGCACACAGGTTGGTGCCCTGAACTCTCAGGGCATCCAGGCCTTGAGTGGGCTTACTGGTGTACAGAATTCTTGAATCGGAAAGGCCACGAGTACACCGATAAGCTGGTCACCTCCTCACGTTAGCACACGGAGGGACTTCCCCACAGACACACAGCAGGCAGGACCCAAACTGGAGACCGTTCTCCTGCCATCTGCCACCTCACACTGCTTCACACGCCCCGTTCCAGCATAATCTCCCAGGCTGCCTTTCATACTCAGATGTCAGTGATCACATCTCATCATTTAAAAATGTCAGAGGAGTTGTCATACAGTAAGTGAATCCTTTTAAATGAATCAACAGTATTTTGTTGTTAACTAAAACAGTATTTTTTTTCTTTTGAAGAAGATAAGTAACCTTTCAAACACTCAGGCTTTCTCAGCTGATAAGACTGTCTTATTCTTCTTTTGTTCTAGAAATAAAACACTGTCAACAGCTGGAAGCAACATTACAAAAGGAATTTCTGTGGCACAAGGAACGAGTCATTGTTTGGAAAGACACAAACACCTGTAGAGAAGTCTTGGACAATGTGAGTGGATAGAGACTGAAATGGTGGATGCCAGAAACACTGACATGTACCTGCAGTTATAGAGCAGAAAAAAGCAAAGCTTAGATGCTTAGAAGTTTCATTGAAACTTTGGGTGGTTTGGCAAATTCTTAATGTCACAACCTAATAGGAAACCATCAGGTGACTCTCAGAGGTTGGAAACATCCTCCCAAAAGGCTTGTTTCTGTGCAGGAATAGCAAAAATTGCTCTGTGCTCCTGACTCCAGCAGTAGCAGAAGGACACAAAACATAACATAAAATCCCTATTGCCTGGTTGGTCTGGTGGATCAGTGTGGTGATGAACATAGACTGGCCGGGCAGATACTGTGGGGCGCGTAGGGCAAAATTAATAATGATGTGTCAGAGTTCCTCCATTGAAATTAAGGGTGTATGTATCACTATATGTCACTTGTCGTTTATCTTATAAATACTATGTGTTTATGCATACGATGAACTATATAAGCCTCGTTCCACAGTATATGCTTAAATCCATCTCAACGTTTCTGTTATTTTTATGGTCCTAAATATTAAAAAAGTCTTCCAGATATTGTTAGAGACCAGTATCTTCACTCGGTTGACCCTACCTGACAATTCCAGTGGACGAAGTCAGATGGATTAGTACCAAGACGAATGCAATTTTAAAAGGGTCAAAGAAGTATCTGATTCTGATTTTCCAAAGAAGTGAATTGTCATCTAGATATCAGCCTATAGTCACACATCAGGGCCAGAGTGGAATGTGTGTCCCTATTTGTAATACTCATGCTTTATCAAGGATATGTGGACATATCTTAAATGTACATGGTTATTTTGAGCTTTAGTGCTGTGAAGGAAAGGTGTTCATTACGGCACTACAAAAATGTTTATAACTGACTGCAGAATAGTGTAATGTAGAAATAATTGTATATTCACACAGTGGGATGGTACGCAGACCTTCAGGTGAATGTACAAAGAGCTACTTTCATTAGTGTGGACTTATCTCAAAAGCATAATACTGAGTAAAACAAAATAGAGAACTATACACAGAGTATGACACTGTTTATAAGCTTAAATGCCCGAGAAACAATGTTTTTTTAGTGTGGATGAGTATTCACATGTATAATAAGAGTATTTAACAACATGCATGATAATAACAAATACTGGTTACATGACCCTGGTTAACTCTGGGGAAAAAGGAAAGGGAGAGGAGTCAGGGAGTGCTTATCATCTGCATTTGTGCAATTTCTTTTCTTTAAAAATGAAGATTGAAATAAGCATGAGTAATGGTAAAATCTGAGAAAACTGAGTGTCTGGCATGCAAGAGTTTGCTGTTACATTCTCCATTTTGCTAGGAGATTTATAATGCTTCCCAGTGAAAAAGTGTAAAGCTAAAATAATACAATAATAATAAAAACAAAACAAAACAAGACAAATAAAATAAAATAAAATAAAATAAAATAAAATAAAATAAAATGATTGCTACTACCTGTTTGCAAACTCTTTTACTATGGGAATCAATTTGGTAATAAGTTTCTTAACATTGCCATAATATTTATGCTCCTTTTTTTTAATGTTTATTTATTTATTTTTGAGAGAGAGAGAGAGAGACAGAGTGTGAGTCAGGAAGGGGCAGACAGAGAGGGAGACACAGAATCAATCCAAAGCAGGCTCCAGGCTCTGAGCTGTCAGCACAGAGCCCGACATGGGGCTCGAACTCACGAACCGTGAGATCATGACCTGAGGCGAAGTTGGATGCTCGACCAAGTGAGCCACCCAGAAGCCCCAATATTTATGCTCTATGAGCCCAAAAATTCCACTACAAATTAACACTAATGAAATCTTCAGAATATGATGATCAATAAGGAATTGGCTAAAAGATATTTTGCTTTGTCTTGCCAGTGAAACATAATGTATCCAAAAAATGACAGCTACGAAGACTGAGTAAGACCTGGAAAGGTACCCATGTTAATGGCATTAAGTGAAAGCATGTGTATATGTACATAAACACATCCATATGCACACAACTATATACATCTATAACTAGAAAAAAGCATATTGAAAGGCAAAAAAGGGGTGCCTGGGTGGCTCAGTCACTTGGGTGTCCAACTTTGGCTCAGGTCATGATCTTGCGGTTTGTGAGTTCGAGCCCCGCCTCGCACTCTGTGCTGACAGCTCAGAGTCTGGAGCCTGCTTCGGAGTCTGTGTCTCCCCCTCCCCCATCCCTCCCCTGCTCATGTTCTGTCTCTTTCTGTCTGTCAATAATAAATAAACGTTAAGAAAACTTAAAAAAAAAAAAAAAAAGAAAGGCAAAAAAGAAAAGTAAAAAATGCATTGTGTCAGGGTGGTGACTTTTTCTATTTCTAATTTTTCAATAATATTTTTCACCTACTTTTATAGTATAGAACGTTTTAGCTCAAAGCAACTAAAAATACACAGTTGACTGATTCAGTGTTTCAGGCGGTCTTCCATCTTTATATTTAGCAATGTGTGTCCTACGGGAATATTAGCATTTCACCCTCTGTGTCTGACAGCATGAGAGTAGATATGTTGCCCTTCTTCTCTGCCAGAATAAGAGCTCACTGTTGCTCAAATAGGCAGTGTGACTATAGGCAGGTGAGCACATGGACACTGGCAGCTTCCTCATAGTTCCTGTTAAGATTTAATAACCAGAATGACATTTGCCCAAGCAGGCTGAGGGGTTGCTGAAGGATCAGGCTGTATCAGAACCAAGTGCCTGATGCACATTTGGTAAGGGAATCTCATTTCCTAGCCAAGAGGATGCATCTCATCTTTACAAACATAGCACAAATCAGTCATTTATCTTGTATTCCTATGCTCTGATATATTGCATGTGTAATAATGCAAAGAATTCATCCCATGTTGAAACAGAAAAGAGGGGCGGGTGGGTGCTCTCCTGTTTTGTGGAGGGGTCCCTGCCCAGCCTGGACTGGCTGAGTTTTCACTCCTTGGTGTCCGGGGACAAAGGATTTCAGCTTAAAGCTTAAACCTGTACTTCACCTAAAGAAGAGAAAAATGGGGATGAGAACTCGAAAAAGTATTTGTATCTATAGTCCCCATGACCTCATTTTCCTCACAACTGCTCCTCAAGGAAATATTTTTCACCAACTTATTTTTTGTTTATGTTGCTTTTGCTTCTCGGCAAGCCCAGCCCCCTGGGCAGTGGGGCAGGACATCTGGAAATGCCAGGGGTAGCACTGGGGATAGCAGTATGACACCAACCCCACTTACAGCTGCTGCCACAAATCACAGCTTTGACCTAATGGATTTCCAGAGGACTAGGATTTTCAAAACAGCACACATTTTGAAATGAACACGATCCCTACGATTTCTAAAAGTCAACGCTTGGTTTCTGTACTGAAGGAGGGGAAGAGAGAAGTTGGAAATACAAGAATCGTCGATTAGGTTGACAATGCGTGACTCAATGTCCATTGCTGGACCCCTTTCCAGGACTGCTTCCTGGGGCAGGGGGCACAGGTACAGGGAGGAGCGAGTGAAGGAATGGTGACGAGACAGAGTATATAAGAGAGAGGCCCACAGAGTAGGTGACTGTGTTCTTCTGGCCATTCACTCCTTCACTTCCATTCTCTTGGCTACCTCGCTGAATTTGGCACTTCCCCTTATTGCTGCCCTAGTTTTAAAGGCAGTAATTACAAGCTAAAGGCAGGAAGTTCCAGAACAGACTTGGACATGATCCAAAAAGGAGAGGCAGAGGCCTCATACGGCACTACTATTAAAGCCCCTCAAATGAGTGAAGAGTCCCAAGTACCTGACATACCCTTCCCCGCCCCCTCGCCCCAGACCTTAGAGAAGTTCACCCAGCCTTCAGCCAAGAGAGTGGATGCCCTACAAATGTCCATGCATTGTTCACAGTTTCCAGCTTGTACTCAGAGGACTAAGGCCAACCGATGAAATAAAAGGTGAGCAGAAATGATCTGTGTCACCACCAGGCCCTTAATAAGAGCCAGTCTGCCTCTTCCATTTCTGTTTGCTGTGGGGCATGCTGGAAGCCACACATGTCAGATGTCTTAGTTGCAAGATGAAGCTCGGCCACCCAATCTGCATCAGACTTACAATGGGTTAGAAATAAACCTTCCCTGTGTTGAAGTCCTGAGATTTTGATTTCTTATGGTAGCAGAACTTACTCCATCCTGATACACTTGACAGCAAGGAATCTCTCCAATGCTCAATTTTATGAGAGGAAACTACTCTCCTAGTAGATAGGAAAACGTGGTAAATTGGAGACAGAAAAAAGAACACTAGGTTGGAATCAGGAGAGCCTGTTATGGTTTGGATTTGCCCATCATTTACAGTATGCCTCTGAGCCGGGTGTTCGACTTTTGTTGCTGTTGTTGTTGTTTAAATGTTCATTTATTTATTTTGAGAGAGAGAGTACAGTGGGGGAGGGGCAGAGAGAGAGGGAGAGAGAGAATCCCAAGCCGGCTCCATGCTCAGTGTGGTGCCCGATTTGGGGCTCGATCTCATAAGTCATGAGATCATGACCTGAGCCAAAATCAAGATTAGAACCCTTAACTGACTGAGCCACCCAGGCGCCCCGCAGGGTGTTCGACTTTTGTGAACTTCAGGTCCTCAACCAGGCTTTTAAGCCTTTCTGTTTTGCTTTTTAAAACACATGTAATACTGGGGCACCCAACTCTTGATTTCGGCTCAGGTCATGATCTCACGGTTCATGGGATGGAGCCCCACATTGGGCTCTGAGCTAACAGTGTGGAGCCTGCTTGGGATTCTCTCCCTCTCCCTCTCTCTCTGACCCTCTCCAGCTTGTGCACGCACTTATTCTCTCTCTCAAATATCAATAAATAAACATTAAAAAAGCAAAACAAATGTAATACTGTATTGTATGCCTGAAAGTTGCCAAAAGAGCAGATATTAAATGTTCTCACCACATACACAAAAAGGAAACTTTGTGGAGTGATGGATATGTTGGCTGACCTTATTGTGGTAAACGTTTCACAATATGTACGTGTATCAAATCATCCGGTACAATTTAAATTTACACAATGTTATGATGTGTCACTTTTATCTCAATAATTCTGAAAACAAAACAAAATAAGACATGTAACCTTTTTTTCAAACAAACTCTTTCATGAACAACAGTATATAAAGCTGATACAAGAAAAACTGCCTCTCTCTTTAGACCATGGCCAGCATATTCACTCTCAGAGAGGCCCCGGGCCATGTTTGTGGAACCCTGCAGACCTATAGGCACAGAGTATGAACCACTGGCTCAGACTGCCTCCGTGGCCCAATGTGAAGCTGACACGGATGCAGAGACACAGCAGCTGTCTCTCACCTGTCCCACATGTTACGCTGCACTCTGTCCAGTGGCCATACTGCCAGAAGTACACCAGTTTTTCCACGTCATTGTCAAGGCCATCTTTCCGGATTGTATACTCATATTTGATGCCAGGGTTAGTCACCTGGAACAGAAGCTAAAAGGCAATAGAGGGTTGACATCACTGTCGTGACTTTATATTACAAAACACAGTGCTATAATAACAAACGCTACAGAATGTCCATCATCTTAAAGTAATTATGAAGACATGCATTGGAGCAAATGCCAATAAATGAATATATCTCCACCTCTACTTCCACCTACACATCTATCTATATCTATATCTATATGTATATCTACCTACATCTATACCTTTATCTATCTCTATCTAATCTCCATTTGATTATTTCTTGGCTGAATTCCCATGGAGATTTAATCTTATGGAAATTTCTCTGAGGGAATAGGGATAGTGTCTTTTCCAACAATAGACTGGTAGGTCACCTTGCACCCTTGTGTACTTAATAACCTTGTGATTACAGGTAAGTTACTTAATATCTTTGTGCCTTAGTTTCCCCTATTTACAAAGTGAGGATAATAATAGCATGACTAATAGGGATGTTGTGAGAGTCGAGTAAGTAAATAAATGTAACATAACTGGATATGAGTAGAATACAGGGCGTTGGGTAGGCTCAGTCAGGAGAGCATGCAACTCTTGATCTCAGGTTGTAAGTTCAAGACCCACGTTGGGTGTACAGATTAAAAATAAAATCTTAAAAAAAAAAAGATATGAATAGAATAGTGCCTCATATGTAGTTAGCATTCAATAAACATTAATTTTTATTATTGTTGTTGCTGTTGCCTTATGATGCTATTCTCTAGCTCTCAGGTGAGTTAATTCCTTTAAAGCATATAGTTCTGCAATGAAAATGGTCCTGGGCTTTAGGCAAGGCATACCATTCTTGGGACCCCCCCCCCACTTCCCTCTCCTGCAGGTACTCTACTTACCACATATTTAAAATCGGTGGATTGGTTGCTCCATGGGATTGGGGTTCCCGTATGTAAATCCTTTGCCATGTAGGCAGGTAAGATTTCAGGTCTCAAGACATTTATGAATCATAGCTGTCAAGCCTTGACCTCCAGCTTTTATGAGTGTTCTGATCTCTGGCTCTGCAATTACCTCCTAAGTTCTGAATATGGTTATATCTGACTTTCTCTTGGGCCATCTGTAATCCCCAACTTGCCTTGTCTCTACTGATATAATCCACTCCTTTTCCATAGTTCCTCGCCAACACGAAAGACAATTTACTTATTCAACTCTCACAACACCCACTTGTGCCTTCAAGGAGATATACTACATTCTAACTCCATTCTCCCCCAAGAATTTCACAAAGTCAAACATCTTGTCTGAGGACAAGCACATGATAACATATGAAAAAACCATGTCAGTCCATCACCATTGCTGGAAAGCTACTTGGAAACTCATGCCACACTGACATAGATTGACAGCATCTTTTTTTATACCTGAGAAACACCTGCAAATAAACAGCTTAGGTCAACCATAGTGGAAACTGAACTCAAAACTCCCGTTAGAGGATTTTAGGGACCCCATCATTTCATTATGGGGACTTCAGAAATTTCTAGGCAATAAAGGATTAACAGCACAAGTAACATCTTGCTTCCCTCCCTGCTCCTTGCTAAAAATTTTAAGTATTTTTAATTAACGTCCCCTAGCAAATACCTTGGAAAAGAACATTATAAATGTCCTAACTAATGTACATATCATCAGCTGCCTTCCCCTCTGCATTACCTGGATCCACACTGACTCATTGGTAGGACCTGTGGCCATCAGTTTCTCCAGGTCTCCTTTCCTGTCATATTGGAAGATGGTCCCTGCCAGCTTGTAGTTTCCATTCCACTGGATAATAAATCCTCCATTGAGGTAATATTTTTTGGGGTCTTCACTCCTGATGGCCAAAAAGTTTCCAGCTCCTTCAACCTCCATTACCCTTATGTCCCTTGCTCCTTTCGGAATCAGTCCAATGTCAACATAACCTAAGGAGAGAAGATACAATAACGGAAAAGGCACAGTAGCTTAGCTGAACACAATCTGCTTCCAATCCATCATTCATCTCCATGACTTAGTGCCCATGCCTTCCTTTTGGGTGGTCATTGGGATTAGTAGATACACTAGTCATGGGAAATTTTAAAGAGCTTGGCCAGGAGTAGAATTTCCAGGGGCTCTATGACTCAGTATTTACACAGTTTTATGAGAAGAGGTGAAATAAATGCAGATTGGACTATGAAGCATTTGTGGTTGACCCAGCATTGTCATTTCTGTAATTTTAAGTTGACAGTTCAAATATTTACAGCCCCTAACTAGCTTCCCATCAGCATTTCTGCTCCCCCATTTGTTGCTGCTATCAGATTAATCTTTTTCAACATTACATTGGATACATCCTTCTGCTTATTCATCCTCATTGCCTCCAAGTTAAAGACAGACTCTTAGAAGTAATCTAATCATAGCTTAAATTCATTAATAGAATCCCAGGAGAAATCATGGATTGATTTGCCACCTGGTGCTCTTGAATACAACCTGTGATGAGAAACTCAGCTCTGAGTACAGCTTTTTATATTGCTGGACAATTCTATTCATTAGAAAGGGGTTTTTTTCTTATTTTTTTTGTTATGCTGAAATATGAATTTATGTTCTACTCTCATATGCTCTACTCCGACCTGAAAGAGCACAGAAGGCATTCATTTAAAGATGATGATCAATTCTAGCTACAGTCTTATCCTTGTATACTGGTAGTCATGGCAGGGGACATACTGGGGAGAAAAGGAATTAACACATAATGGTTTCCCCTCTTTGGCAGACTTCATGCTAAGCACTTTATGAATTTATCCTGTTTGTGTTTCTTAAGAACTATCAGTGGGATAGAACGGAAAGAACATGAACTTTGGGGATGGCATGCAAATGTGTGGGGGCAGGGGAGTCAGAACACTTGAGTCCTAGCTTCTGCATCACCACGAATGTGTTTTATCACTTTCATGCACTTATTTAACTTCCTTGAATGTCATCTGCACAATAAAGGGGATTGAATAGATGATGTCTGACATTGCTGGCGGCTCTGATATTCATTTTTCTCTTTTCTAAGCAAAACACTCTTGTTCCTTTAACCTTTCTTTCCATGCAAAATTTGGTCTTAAGACCCTGATCATCCTGGCCATTTTCCACTGGACATGCACTAGGTTTTTTGACCCCAAGGAAACCTGCATCTCTGTCACCTGAAAGTACCTTGACTGCTCCCCCTCCATCAATGCTGAAGTAGCAGGGGGTCTTGGGAGCTAAAATCCTAGGAAGCCAGCAGGAACAATTTGCTTAGAAGCTCAGGCCACAACCTCAGCCCCATTTTTCAAACTGACAGCTACCATCCAGCAAGACCAAAATGCAGGTCTTGTAGCACCTTATTAAATTCCATTTGTCCCTCACAATACTTGCCTGAAACAGCTGATTAAAACTACAAATTTACAAGTATCTCTAGGAACATATATATCACATGTAAGTGAGGCTATTGCAATTTTCTGAAATGCCTTTGGAGTGTTGCATCCCACAGCCACTTTCTGACTTGGGATATTGCCTGCCTTCTCAGAGCAGAACTCATGCAGAAAGCTCAACTGGCATTACATAGCAGGACAATCACCTTATCTCCTTTGTTTACAGACAAACAGCAAAACAATCCCTCCCCCCCCCCAAAAAAAAAACCCAATGGGAGCTAGATGGAAAAAAAATCCCGGAGTTTGCTTTTTTATCTTCCACTTAAGAAAAAAATCCAAATTTAGAAATATTTGTCATCCAGATTCTGCAAACTTCAAAGGGGAGGTACATCAGATTTAAAATAAAAGCTTCCAGTGAATCTAAGTGCTGCTTCTAAACAGTCTACAGGCAGTTCACAGAAGATGTAAACTGAGATCGATTTAGCCATGAGCAAAAGTAATGCACATTTCTACCACGTATTTTGCAAAAGAATATCTGGGGGAAGGCCAAAGGATAAATTATGGTAACTTGGAGTTAGAAAGAACCACAATATCTCCACCAGACTCCTTTGCACATGACAAAAAGCCCATACTTGAGAAGAATATAAAATGAAAAGTAAAATGTTCAATTTCCCGTCACCCCCAGTCCTATGTCTCAAGGACAATTACAGTGAATAAGTTTCCTGGATTCTCTTCCAAAATCTTTCTTTGCATGTATAAGCACATATACACATAATTTTTTAAACAAGTGGGATCATACTATGTGAACTATTCCAACCACTGCTTTTTAAATTTAATATAACTTACGTATCTTTCCATATTTTTTGAGCATTTCAACAACTGCAAAAATGACGTAAACCCATTTGTTTAACCAATCTGCTACTAATGGACATTTAAATGTAAATGAATGGCTATAAACCTTTCTGTTTATCAAATGAGAAACCCGGGTTCTCACACAAAGAAGAAATCTATCCACATCACACACCTAGGTAGAAAGTACATACACCTATACCCAGGGTTTGCTAACCAATTCTTAATATATTGTTTTTAATAAGAAAATGTGGTTGGTAGAAAGAGAATATTCCTGAGTATCTTATCCTCAAGGGTCTTCTTTACAGAAATAAGAATCATATTAAAAAGTAAGGGTGGAAAGTTATTGAGACATTTATTCTGCATCAAAGGAAGGCTTTCAGGGTTGATAAGACTTTTTCCAAAGTGCTAAGAATGGTGAGTACATACATTCAGAAAGTCACTTTCTCCCACCCTCCCTAGTAAACATCAGTCATTTGCACCAGTATTGGGGTAATACCGAGAAAATGGGGAAAGTAGGAAAATGTAATCTTGACCTCAGAGAAGGAGTCTCTGGGTCCATGGAGATCACCTGGAGAAGCCAGCCTATCACTAAGTCCTGAGTCCCTTGAGCTGAAAGAATACTTGGGGCCTTTGAGGATGGGGCAGAAGACCGGCCCCACTTCTGAAACCGTCATTAGAAGAGATAACAGTGGATTATTGGTGCTAAAGTGCACCTTATCCAACTGTTCTTTGCAATTCACAAAACAGAATTTACCCAGTAGCATATTTCTAATAAAAATGTGCTCTTAATGAGGTCAGACTATTAACCCCCTGACAATTTATCTACAACTACCAGCTCATCTTTTTTTTTTTTTCTTAAGATTTATGCTGTCAGTTTGCAGCAAGCAAGACAATCCTCAGTGCAGGCCCAAATCTCCTGGTGTAATGTAAGGAGGCTCTGGGAAAGGCCAGTCCATCTCCTGAGGCCTGCCTTGATAGCAATGACACATCAGGGTCAGGTACAGGTATCAACCTGCACTTGACCTGCTCTCACATGAGAAGGAGGAAGAACTACCCATAAATATGCCCAGAAGATCTTCTGAAAAGCCCAACTGCCTTGGTCCAGGTTGAGAGTTTTAGCTTCAATTATTTCAAAAAGAGGCTTATAAGGGCACCAGGACCTTGGAAAACACCACGAGCAACCACAACCCTCTTGCGAGAAGCCAGGGGAAAAGAAACATAGAAGAGAGACCAGACATTGACGGGGGCTTCCTGACCCTAAATGCTTCTGGGAAAGGATGGCAGCCCTGAGCCTTCTTGATACAAAAACTGTCAAGTAGAAGGTCCCTTCACTCTCCTTCCCTTCCTTTCTTCCAGCCTGGGATCTCCTGGAAAACATGATCTAGGATAGTCTCCAAGTAAGGTGATATTCTGGTTTCAAGATAGCCACATCCCCTCTTTTTATTATGCCCTACCCTCTGCCTCAGGTTTCTAAGAAAATGTTCTCA
Organism: Felis catus; assembly: GCF_018350175.1. Taxonomy (NCBI): domain Eukaryota; kingdom Metazoa; phylum Chordata; class Mammalia; order Carnivora; family Felidae; genus Felis; species Felis catus. The sequence continues at coordinate 212,166,707 of NC_058368.1, read as the reverse complement.
TGCTGTCCATGTGGACTCATCTTCTAGCACTGGGCTACCTACCCTGTCCCAGGCAATTGTGTATGTTGTTGGCAAACCAGTCTTTCTATGACACTGACCCCTTCATGTCATTCCCCCACCTAAAATCATAGAATGGACCTTATTCTCTCTTAAGCCAACAGCAAACAAACTGAACCTTGCAGAATTGGCATAGGAGCAGCTTTGAGTGATGAAGCCATGCCATTTGTTCCTAAAATTGCCTCTTCCTTCTCACTGCCCAGACTTGAATTGAACTTGCACACATACTGCTGTCACAGCTCCCTAACCTGTGTTGTGAGGTGTTGTTGATGGGCTCCATTCACTCATGCACTTCCTCAGCGACAGAAACTAAGTGGTCCCAAGAAAAAGTCCAGAATATGCCTCACTATGGGATTAAGACAGCAATCTTAACATAACTTGAAACTGGTGTCAATTCTTCACTCCAGGTGAATTTAATACAACCAAAAAGACCAGTGGCAGACACGGGAGCTACCGCTGGAAGAACTGAGCACATAAACACACAGGATCGGGAAGTGGATGGGTATCATGTGGTCAGGTTCAGGAATAATTCCAGGTCCAGGCAGTTGCTCCGCATACTCCATTCCAGGAATTTCCTAAAGGTGTGGACACTGGCAGCAAGTGTTTCTAGAAGAAACTTTGTGTCTTTCCTCTGCTTTCTAGACTGCAGATTTTTTTTCAACATGCTTAATTGCGAAAATGAAATTGTGATGAATCTCAGAGGAAACCTAATTAATTTAAATATTATGCCAAGAGAGTTACAATAACTCTAGTACGTGCATCAAACCCACTAAAAAGATATGCAAATATATTTGGTATATATTTAACAATATTTAAATAATATTTAATAAGGTGAATTTTGTATGGAAACTGTTCTAGTCAATAAAAAGATTGTAAGGTTTTTTTTTTAATTTACAGGGGTTTGCTTTGTTTGTTTTTGAGAGACAGAGAGAGAGAGAGAGAGAGAGAAAGAGTGAACAAGTGTGCATGCGTGCTGGGGAGGAACAGAGAGAGAGGGAGAGAGAATCTTAATCAGGCTCCACACTGAGCACAGAGCCCAATGCTGGGCTTGATATCATGACCGTGAGATCATGACCTGAGCTGAAATCAAGAGTCAGGTGCTTAACCAACGGAGCCACCCAAGTGCCCCATAAAAATATCTTAAAATTGAAGTCTGAAAACATTCTGGTTGTGATTAAATAAGGGGAGTAGGAATCAAGGCTGGTGCTTTGGGCACTGAGTTAAATGACACAATTTCCTGTATGAGAGTTCCAGGGCACTCAGAGAATGCGGTCTCTTGTTCCCAGCAATAGATGAAAGCAGCCAGTGTGAGCAAGACCAGGAGCTGGTTTAGTGGTCACTGGGTCTGGCAATGGTCAACTCTAGAGAAGCCAAGCAAGGCCAGAGGAATCCAGAGTGGTGGTTTTAGGAAGTTAATGAATTAGTCCAAGAGGTTAAAACTGTCAGGTTTTAACATTTAAGACCAAGGTAGGTGAGTAATACAGAATCAAGGAAATTAGGCAGCAGTGGGGGAAAAAAAAAACACCCCGAAGCTGAGGAACTAGATGACAAAAGGTCAGGGTTCGAGGCCAAAGAAATTGGGCTATGAGAGTTTGGGATGGAAGTCAGGGCTCTGGGTAACAAGCCCAGGGTGCCCTTAGAAGAACAGAGCTTAAAGTTCTATCAGCTTCCTTTCAAACCAGGCTCCTCATTTAAGTTGTGCCTAAGGGCCAAGTGGCAGAGTGGGGCCCAGGCCTGTTACCCATTAGGGTAAGGGAGAGAAGCTGACAGGAAGAGAGTCATTGTCTTTTTCTTTCTTCTACCTACCCCATGCCAAGTACACAACAGTTACTTGATTAATGTTTCTCAAGTCATAGAGTGAATGAATAAATGAACGAGCGGATGATATCTGTACATAGCTCACTGTATTCTGGACCTAAGTTCTTTAATTTCAGACACGTCTACTCATAGTAACCATGGCACTATAGCAACGTGCCAATTCTTTTTTCTTTCTCCAAGAGAGGAAATGGAAGCTATTATGGAGGGTCTACAAGAAAGTGGGCCTAATGTTCCTCAAGTGTGACACTAATTAAAAGGCATGACATGATGCTGCCATCTGGCACACAGCATCAAATCTACTAAATGAGGTCCTCTCCACAAAGAGAGACAAGGACTTAGCTTTTGGGATAGCCCAAGAAAGCCATGAATAAAGACATCTTTTCTTGGAGACTCTGCCCAGCTTCAACACTTAGATTTCAGTAAACATAGGATTAGCCTTAGGGCTAAGAGCAGGGGGAAGACAAAAAATACCAGACAGGGTTGAGAAGGGCCTCAGAAATGGAGGCCCAAAGGGGTGACTTCCCCATGGTCAATGGTAATCTGGATCAGCACCTGGTCTCTTGCCTCTCAGCCTATTTCAATTCCACATCATCCATCATCGTCTTTCTTTCCTTCATAAAAAAGGACAGAGCTAATATTTCATATCTCCATAGTCAAAGGCAGCAGCAGCCAGAGAGGAGGAGAAGATGGGTCCGTTCATGATGAGCATCTCTAATGCAGACCTTCTCCACTTCGTTTTAAACCTACTCTGTTAAAAGAAATCAATGAGCCAAAGTAAAGCAAAAAGGGAGGAGAACACAGACAGACACACGGGTCAGTTAGGCCATGCAAAGTTTGAAAGATTTCTGAATTCTTCTAGGTGACTGACTACATATTCGCATCACTTTTTAGTCACAGAGATGATCTTGCCTCAAGTGCTAGTTGTACCTGTTGCCCGAGTTCATCGTTTTTCTAGTGTTGTCTGATAGTTGCTTACTTCTCTCAGAAAGGAGACGCTGGGCTTTCTCTCAAGATCATGGTTGTGACAAGAGCCTGTAACAAGGCTCTGGAGATTTGATGCCTAAGTGTAAAGCCATTTCCAACCACAGCTCCCATGTAACTGACTGCAGATATATACTTGCTCTGGGAATAATCCTCCATAAGGGCTCACCACGTGTCACAAATTCTTGAAGGCAAATGGGATGCCTTCCTGACCAGAGAGATGAAGTTACAATGGGAATGCCCCAAGCCAATCACTGCCAGCCACCAAAGTTCTCCACAGTTCTGGGTGGAGAGACAAGGAGAAAAGAATACTTCAGGATATTCATGAGAAGGGAAGGATTCCGAGATTTATGTCTGTGGGCCAGAATCAGAAAGTGACAAAAACCCAATATTACAATAGTGGTTTACAATATTACGAATGCAATATTGTACCAAGTCACATAAAAAAAAAAAAAAAAGAGCTACAGCTAAACCAAAAAGGCCCATAGGCAGGGTATCATGGAGGGAAAATATCTGATTCAGATATTCCATCAGCATAACTGTTAATGATGTGGTCTCCTTTATTGTCAAAGGAATATGGAACCACCTTAAGAAAAGCATTTTTCATTCAAATTTATATAAGCGTTTACTGAATACCTCCTATAGATAGAAATTATGTTTGTTGACGTGGGGTTGGGCAGGGTGGTGATAGAGCCTAAAAGATGATTCATCCCTCAGTTTACAACTGCACTAGAAAGAAAGAATACAACAGAAGCAGAAGTAAGGCAGCAATACAAGACAGCATGTAAGTAAGCACAGAAAACAACTAACTATACCTTGGTTGTCTTCAAAAAGAGGTTGTTAAGTTCCCTCTTTTGACTTTGGCCCTTGGATGAATCAATCTGCCCAATGCAATCTAACTCCATTTCACAGAGTTTTGCATCACTTTGTGGTTTCATTCCCAAGGTGGGGTAGCGGCAGCCAGGGTCTTTATGATGTATCTAGCTTTATTAGGCACACAGCAGAGGTGGGACTTGCGGAATGCCTGGTGGGTATAAGGAACACAGACCACCACCCAGCTGGGTGTCGACAGAGTCCAGAGTGAGATCTGGCTGGATTTGCCTACTGTGCTGGGGGTAGCAGTGCCAGAGGGCTTGAAAGCCGTGTCAGGATATGTACAATCTAAAGTGGACAGGGGCTCCTGGGTGGCTCAGTCGGCTAAGTGTCTGACTTTGGCTCACGTCATGATCTCACGGTTCGTGAGTTCGAGTCCCACATCGGTCTCTGTGCTGACAGCTCGGAGACTGGAGTCTGCTTCAGATTCTGTGTCTCCCTCTCTCTGTTCTACCCCCGCTCATACTCTGTCTCTCTCTCTCTCTCAAAAATAAATAAGACGTTAAAAAAAACAAAGTGGACACACCTCCCTGGGTGCCAAGAGCCATCAGAAGTCCTCGGGGAAGCAAATGAGAGAAGGAGAAATGAAAACCAAAGTCACAAGGGATGCCAAATGCTCAGTGGTAGGCACATGGCCAAGGTCTCTAAGGCAGGTGTGGGGGTGGCAGGAAGCCTCAAGATGCTTCTGATCCTTTCTCCTAAGAAACCAGAGTAGAGATGATAAAAACCCAGAACTAAAGCTTGATTTCCTAAGGGCTTACTTAAAAGGTTAAGTGGTAGAGATTCAAGAATGAAAGCTCTGCTTTTCAAAGGAGTTACCATACTGTTAAGAGCACAGCATATCTGAAGCCAAAGATACGAGCCTCTACAGGCAAAGAAATAATACTGAGGTTAAGTGTTGAAACATGATTTGAAGGATTATTTTATAATCCAAGTAAATAAGGTCACATCTAAATACTGGAAAATACTTATGTAACAGCTTTACAAGATTGAATAAATAGGATGCTTGATCATAAGCTTAAGACCTACTGGGTTATTATTCACATTCTTAATAAGTAATGCAAAGGATACATTTCATGCATAATAAAGCCATCAAATAGACATAAAATATAATCCTTCAATGATAATTCTAAAGGGCAAGACAAGCATTTCACTTTACAATTTAACCTTATTAATTCAATAGTCAAAGATCAAAAAAATAGGTGTAGAAATTAAACACATTTGGGTCATCCACTGTTATGTGTACTAAGGACCAATAAAGTATTTAGTCAATGCACCTGATACTTGAGGGCATACTCAGTTACTTCATCCTGGGTGGTGAACATGTCTAAAAGGGACGCATTGCTTTTTTGGGCCCCAGGAAAAGGGTGACCCACTACATCTGGGAGTTCCTGTCATTTCCCACCCTGGGTGTCATTCCCAGGGTGCCCTTCTCTTCTCAGGACCTACCTGGGTAGTGCACACTGGACTCCCTACTCCCAGCACCCAGATTTCTTTGGAATCCAGAGAATTAACAACATAACTGTCCCCTCCCCAAAGTAGCCTTGAGCAGTGACCAGTGGGAGCTGGCATACATTGTCTCAGCTCCCTTACCCCTTGGGTGGGAAAACTCTCATATACAATTTTTTTTTAATTTCTTTTCAACGTTTATTTATTTTTGGGACAGAGAGAGACAGAGCATGAATGGGGGAGGGGCAGAGAGAGAGGGAGACACAGAATTGGAAACAGGCTCCAGGCTCTGAGCCATCAGCCCAGAGCCTGACGCGGGGCTCGAACTCACGGACCGCAAGATCGTGACCTGGCTGAAGTCGGACGCTTAACCGACTGCGCCACCCAGGCGCCCCTACAATTTTTTTTTTAATCTTTATTTAGTTTTGAGGGAGAGGGAGAGACAGAGCGTGAACAGGGGAGGGGCAGAGAGAGAGAGAGAGACACAGAATCTGAAGCAGGATTCAGGCTCTGAGCTGTCAACACAGAGCCCTAAGTGGGGCTCAAACTCAGAGACAGTGAGACCGTGACCTGAGCTGAAGTCAGACGCCCAACTGACTGAGCCACCCAGGCGCCCCATCTCATATACGATTCTATACTGGGTCCTACGTAATGGTCACTGGCTTACTGACACACCCTTTCTTGACTCTCCTCCTTTCCCCGTTCTATTTCCTGCATGTCCTACTGGCATTTTCCAGGATCCTCCGACCCTCAAATAAACTGTTTGTATCAAATTCTTATCTTAGTGTATTTCTGTGGGAGCCTGAGCTATGATACTCTGAGTTATCTTCATCATCTCTGGGCCTAACTTAGACCTTCCCAAGACCCCTTCAGCTATATACAAATCACTGATGGTGCCATGGGACCAGCTTAACTGAAAACAAATATGCAGGTCCCATAGCTGACTTGGGGTGAGGGTAAGCTCTTCATTCCCAAGGATTATTAGTAGCCCAGAGCTGCACAAAGAAGAAACCTTGTGAAAGGTCATCATGGGAAAGGAACAGCAGGGTGTAGGTAAGGAGGGGACATCAGGTAGCAGCAAGCACCTGGAGAGCCATAGGGCACCAGTGGGTAGGAACCCCTTCCAGGGAGAAATGGGGAAGAAGAGCAAGCTGAAGTGACTTTGCCTTGCCTCTCCTTTGGCCCTGAAGGTACACTCCGAGACTTCCGCCATTAAGCCCACTGCTGGGCTTCTCTGCTCTCTCTCTTAGAGCCTGCCTTGTGTCTGCACCCTTCCCAGCACCTTCTGATCTCTCTCTCTCCCCCGGTTCAAGGTCTGTTCCTAAGCCATTGGCCTTCAGTCCTGGATGCTGTCACAGGGATCATACTCATTCCTGTTCCTGGGGACAGCCCCCAGGTCACTTTAGATCCCTGTGTGCTGAGAGGTTTCCTGTAATTGCCTAGCCATCAACTCCTTTCCTAAAACTGTCAAGGAGCCCTTATCCCTTTGTAGTGAAGGCTATATCCATGTTGAGTTCTTTGAAAGCTACAATCTGCTTTAAAACATAGTGATCAATCTTGCCCTCTATTCTCAGTCCCCTGCCACTTCAATTATTTGTTTGTTACCAGATCCTTCTTTCTGTTTAAACATCTTCTTCACAGTCTGGCAGGCAGAGCCATCCCCAAGGCACACACCGCAGCGATCCTCCGTGGCATTGGAGCCGATCTCATAGTCACAGCCGACCATCTGTGGGAAAGAGAGGCTGAGGGTGACTGACATAGACACGGAATGTCACACCTGCCTTGGACATCTGACTTCTCCTTTCCCCCTTTGCTCTTGATGAGATCGGGGCTGGGGACAGATGCAAGAACAATAGTTCCTTTTCCTGGTGGCCGCCACAGGAGCATCCAAAGCATCCACTGATGGTAAAGGATATACCTTTACCATCCAAATGCAAGAACCATGCAGATGCAAGAACAACAGTTCCTTTTCCTGGTGACAGCCAGAGGAGCATCCAAAGCATCCACAGATGGTAAAGGATGGTTAGAGGGGAAAGAGGTACCCACTGAGTGGGTCTCCAATTTCCCCTGAGTCACAGGCAGAATTGAACACAGTTTCAAAAATTCAACATTGAAAATGTCTTGGAATCAGAGTTGATGGAGTAGTTAAATCCCCTTCCTATGTACAAACCTCATTCCCCTTCCTCTCTAATGAGAGTTTCCAGGGATGATGTAATTATTCCACCTATAATGTTCAGTCCCTTTAGATTTCTCACTGAGGTTATCTCTGCTTCCTGTCTGAGCACAGCAGGTGAACCAGCAGCCATGGAGGACGATCTGGCTCAATGCTGAGACTCCTTGAGTCCCACGAGGGATGAAATCCGTGCCTGTTGACCATCATCAGATTCTTTTGAGCCTCCTATCACCCCAGCCCCCAATGCACTTTACACATTGCCATATCCCAGCCATTGAGAGCTTTCTCCTGTGAGCTGAGACTGAATTTACCCGTGTGCTCTGGACCTGATCCCTTCCTAGTGTTCTGCCTCCCGGCCCTTCTCAGTCACTTTCTTTCCCTCTCCATGGATCCTTCTCCTCAGCCCATCATTATGGCCCACTCTTTCCCATCCTAAAATCCCCACGCTGGAAAAGGCGTGTTCATCATGTATCATCAGATACCAAAACATCATGACACTTAGATAGAAAGTGTCTAAGTTGAAGGTCTTTGTTGTTTGCTCTCTGGTAAAAGAGAGGGGGGAAATGGTACCATATTCTTTTTTTTTTCTTTCTTTTTTTTTTTTTTTCAATGTTTATTTATTTTTGGGACAGAGAGAGACAGAGCATGAACGGGGGAGGGGCAGAGAGAGAGGGAGACACAGAATCGGAAACAGGCTCCAGGCTCCGAGCCATCAGCCCAGAGCCCGACGCGGGGCCCGAACCCACGGACCGCGAGATCGCGACCTGGCTGAAGTCGGACGCTTAACCGACTGCGCCACCCAGGCGCCCCTCCTGTCATTTTTAAAGCCATCTCAAATCGACTGAAGGGAAGAACAGTTTGGGTTTTTAAATATAACCCTCCCTCCACCAGCTGAACAGAGGATTAGTGGCCAGTGACAGAAAATAACTCCATTCCTCAAACTAATTGTCTCTTCAGGTCCAAGGACTGTGCTACCTGACCCGTTGGGAAAAAACAAAGTGCTAAGAGATTTAAAAAGTTAATCATGCCAATCAGAGTGGGGAAAAAAAGGAATTTTATGGATGTATACTCAGTGGTCATGAATAAAATGTCAACCTTTCACAAGCGATATAGGTACATCAAGCTGGAGGGTCCTCTCATAAGCTGACTTTTACAAATAATACGCCCAGAGACTTTCATTCCTTCACTGATTAGGGAAGAGCCAGGGAAACTTACTCTGAGACAAAGTAATTTTAAAGTGTTCTTTTTAAATCTCTGCCAAACAGGGATAGATAAGAATGTGAAGAATAAAGGAAAGAAAACCAGAAAAACAAACACTTGCCCATCTTTCCTCTCCAGCAATATTTGCCCGCATACTTGGGAGCGGAGGTGGGGGTGGGAGATGGGAGACCCAGCAAGTCAAGTGTCTCACAGAATATGTCCCATAGAATATTCAATGCATTCTTGTAGAGTCTTCACCCCAAATACTTCGCCCATCAGCTGCACGCAGCATAATCAACACTGAATAAGTGTGTAACAGAAAGCCTAGGAGGGCACAAGTCAGGCTTCCTTGCTCCACATAAAACACAGGGGATCTCAGGGAAAAATAAACAGACTTCACTGTGATTTTTCATGCCATGTGCTCTGGCAAAAGGGCCCACAACAATATTGTCTTTCTGTCTTCAGGAGAATCAGTGGTGGCTCTCCTGCTGCTAACAAATGTGGACAATGACTCCAGCAAGATTCTCCTCTAATGTGACTCCTAGCATGCCAGACAGCCCCTCCAATGGGCAACATTTTTGAAAAAAAAAAAAATGATTTCCCATAATTCCTTTCTTTAAAAAACAGCTTTTGGGGCACTTGGGTGGCTCAGTTAGTTAAGCATCCAACTTTGTCTTGGGTCATGATCTCACGGTTTGTGGGTCCCATCCCCTGTGTCGGGCTCTGTGCGGACAGCTCAGAGCCTGGAGCCTGCTTCAGATTCTGTCTTCCTCTCTCTCTGTGCCTCTCTCTCTCTCTTTCTCTCTCTCTCAAAAATAAATAAACATTAAAAAACAATTAAAAAACAGGTTCTGGGTGCCTGGGTGGCTCAATTAGTTCAGTGAACGACTCTTGATTTTGGCTCAGGTCATGATCTCACAGTTCCTGGAATTGAGCCCTGCATTGGGCTCTGCGCTGACAGTGCAGAACCTGCTCGAAATTCTCTCTCTCCCTCTCTCTCTGCCCCTCCCCTGCTCATGCTGTCTCACACTCTCTCTCTTTCTCAAAATAAATGAATTAATTAATTAAATAAATAAACAGCTTTATTGAGGTATAGCAGATACATAAAATACTGCACATCTTTAATGTAAACAACTTGGTAAGTTTGGACTTACACAAACACCGCTGAAACTATCCCTATAATCAAGGTAACAGGCATATCCGTCCTCTCCAAAAATTTCTTTATGACTCTTTCTGTGCATGTGTGGTAAGAAAACTTGGCCAGTGAGAGGGTCTATCTCCTCAACAGATTTTTAAGTGCACAATATAGCATGTCAACCATAGGCATCACATATACAGCAGATGTCTAGGACTTTGCATCTTGCATAACTGAAACTTCGTACCCATTGAATAGCAACTCTCCATGGTTCCTTCCCCTCAGCCCTTGGCAATCCCTGTTTTATTCTCAGCTTCTATGAGTCTATTTTAGATTCCCACAGTGGAATCATGTGGCATTTGTCCTGTGACTGGTTTGTTTCACTGAGCATCATGTCCTCCAGGCACATGTTGTCACATGTGCAGGTTTCACTTTTTTTGGAAAGCTGAATAATGTTCCAAAGTATGTATACAACATGGGATAGACCACATTTTCTTTGTCCACTCATCTGCTGATGGACATTTGGGTTGTTTCCATATCTTAGCTGTTGTAAATAATGCTGAGTACATGTGAGTACAGGTATTTCTTCAGTATCTTGATTGCAATTCTTTTGGATACATACCCAGAAATCCCATTTCTGGGTCATATGATACTTCTAGTTTTAATTTTTTGAGAAAACCTCCTCTACACTATTTTCTGTAATGGCTGCATGGTTGTACAATCCCACCAACAGTATACAAGGGTCCCAATTTCTTCACATCCTCATCAATGCTTATCTTTTGTTTTTTTTTTTTTATATATTAGCCATCCTAACAAGTGTGAGGTGATATCTTATTGTGGGTTTGACTTGTATTTATCTGATGTTTAATGATGTTGAGTACCTTTTCATATACCTGTTGGCCATTTACATATCTTCTCTGTAGAAATATCTATTCAGTCCTTCACTCATTTCTTAAATTGTTGTATTTGATTTTCTGCTATTGAGTTGTAGGAATTTCTTACACATTTTAGATATTAACCCCTTATTATATGTATGGTTTGCAAATATTTTCTTCCATTCTGTAGGTTGCCTTTTTTTTTTTCAACGTTTTTTTTTATTTATTTTTTGGGGGACAGAGAGAGACAGAGCATGAACAGGGGAGGGGCAGAGAGAGAGGGAGACACAGAATCGGAAACAGGCTCCAGGCTTCGAGCCATCAGCCCAGAGCCTGACGCGGGGCTCAAACTCACGGACCGCGAGATCGTGACCCGGCTGAAGTCGGACGCTCAACCGACTGCGCCACCCAGGCGCCCCTAGGTTGCCTTTTTTTAATGTGTATTTATTTTTTAAAGAGAGATAGGCAGAGTGGGAGAGGGAGAGGGCCAGAAAAAGAGGGAGACACAGAATCCGAAACAGGCTCCAGGCTCTGAGCTGTCAGCACAGAGCCCGACACGGGGCTCAGACTCACAAGCCATGAGATCATGACCTGAGCCAAAGTTGGACATTTAACCCACTGAGCCACCCAGGCGCCCCTATAGGTTGCCTTTTTTATTCTGATTCTTACGTCCTTTCTGTGCAGAAGCATATCATCAATTCTTAACCCCATCATTTGGGCTGAGGAGCATACTATCTTGAATGTTATTTAGAGAAATCAGGTTCCAGTCTTTCACCCACACCTCCAGCCCTATTAGGGAATAAATAATATGTATTCTTAGCAATTCTCATATTTTGCTTCTGGTTAACACTGTTTTACTTTGTAAATTTCTCAAGTGATTGAGAACTGAAATACCAATTTCAATTACCTAATCCACCTGGAATGTCATCACTGCTTTCTACAGCCCTGTGGCAAAGGTAGAGATTGAAAGTATGTCTGGTTCTAAGATGAGACTCATTCCCAGCCTGTGAAACTTTAAGTGTAACGACAGGGCAGATTTAGGCTTAATTGAAAAGAACAGGTAAACGATACCGTCATTTGATAAAAGGGACAGTAGCAATAATGCTGTCCTCATCATAATTTTTGAGGGTTAGGATCTGGCATTCTGGAGGGAGATCTGGCCCGGAGAAACTGATATGGGGATGTTCAGCAAATCGCTGAAATGGGCAAAATGGCCTTAAGAGAGAGCAAAGAAAGTTCAGGACAGTTACTGAGAGAAATGAGAGAGGGAGATCACTGAGGACAGGTAGAAAGACTGCCAGGTAAGGTGGAAGACTCGGTTGGGATTGAAGACCACTGACTTTAAGGCACAAAGTCACAAAGTTGAATGTTTATTTTAAGAAGTGTGCAGTAGTCTGAGGGCCCTTGGGTGGTTCAGTTGGTTAAATGTCCGACTCTTGATTTCAAGTCAGATCATGATCTCGTGGTTCATGAATTTGAGGGCTCCACACTTGGGATCTTCTTTCCTTCTCTCTCTGACCCCCTGCCACGTTCTCTCCCTCTCTCTCTCAAAATAAATAAATAAACTTAACAAAAAGAAGTGTGCAGTAGTCTGATCATAAAAGCAAAGCAGGGTTGAACAGATCCAAGGTCCAGGGTGAAAGGTGATGAAAAACTAAGAGGAGAAGTCTCAGGACTTCTGATGTGATAGATCAGGAGACCTGGGCTGCTTAGGAAGGAAGTTAACCCAGAGCTATACTGACTGGGAGAGAGGAGAGAGAAGAAACTGAAGTTCAAGAACTGGTTCCCAGGAGAAACGGGTGAGAACTGAAGACCAGCAGACTGCCCTAAGATAGTAGGTGAAGCTGCACAGCCAGGCAAGCTGGGGGCAAGCATGGGACCATCTGCCCCTATGTTTAAAAGCTTATTCCCTGTCATGCCTGTGATTAAAGACGGGAGATACTCTGAAAGGTCTAAGTTTAAATTCATATCTTTGATAAACAAGTTGAAAAGTTTACTGTAAGCTTTTTAAAAATGGGGAAGGGGCTGGGGTGCCCAGGTGGTTCAGTTGGTTAAGAGTGCCACTCTTGATTTTGGCTCAGGTCACAAGCTCACAGTTCATGGGATTGAGCCCCGGTTCAGGCTCTGTGCTGATGGCACGGAGCCTGCTTGGGATTCTGTCTCCCTTTCTCTGCTCCTTCCCCGCTCATGCTCTCAATCTCTCTCTCAAAACAAATTAATAAAAACTTTAAAAACAATGGGGAAGAGGCATAGATAGTTACTCCTAGAACAAACTCAGTCCTGATCAAGACTAATTCCCTTAACAAGAGAATCTGAAAATCTAACAGGCCAAAATGCTGGCAAATATTATAACTGCAAAATAGACAGCCGAATATATGAATATAAGCAAACACTTTCATATTCACAAAGAAGATAGATTATTAGACCCTGCATATATTTTTTTCTGATGGTGTATCTTTTTATTTCAATGTATGTTCAATTCCCTTTGAAAAAAGTGTACTAATTAAATAAGAAGACTAACAGAGCTGAAAATAACCACAACCTGGATCCTTGGAAGGTAAATTGTTTTCAGGCTATTAAGGTAAATTTGATTTGACATAATCTTCCAGCTTAAAAACTTGTTCAGTGTGGTAAAGAGAGAAAGTGGGTAATTATAGCTTCTAAAAAACCCTGATTTCCAAAAAGAGTAAGTCAAGCTGAGAGACTCCAGCTTATTCTATTAAGTTGATTTAACTGGTGTCAAGAGAGGCACCCAAGACCCCTTATGTTTTGTTCAAAACACCTGTGTTTCCCATGCTGTGCTAAAGATATTGTCTCTCTGCTTGCAAACATGTTTAGGTCTAACAGATAATTTTAGTATAACATTCATTCTTGGTGATTAAAGTTCTCAGCCCTAGCTCCACGTGGCAATTACCTGGGAAGTTTTTAAAATGTCAATGCCCAGGCCCTGAATCCCAGAGGTTCTGAATCAGTAGGTTTGAGATAGAGTCCAGACATCACTAGTTTTTAAAGGGTCTTCAGATGATTCTAATAGGCAGCCAAGCCTGAGAACCACTGCTTTGGACTGTGATGGGGCTGTTTTGGCCCGAATTAGCTAGACAAACCTTTCCCCACCGTGGAGAATAGATCTAACCCAAATACATACTGATTACTTTTGGCTCTTTGTAGCAACAGTAATAATTCCTAATGAGTGTGGAGAAGAATTTCACGTGAGCTCCTTCTAATGTAGAGTATGACTGTGACTTCCTTTCAGCTCATTCATTCCTGGGAATCATCATGTTGCCTCTTATGCTTTGGTCCCTACTGGAATAAGTCAATAGGCAACTTGAAGGTAATAAATGTATCTTCCCAGGGTCCTGAACATTCATGGGCAAGGGCTTTCCATGGCAGCAACTCAGTCCAGTGGGGAAAAAAATTATGATAAACATTGGCAAAAACAAATAAAATGCATTAAGAGTTTATTGTGTGTCAGGGGCTCTGTTAGGGGCTTAAAATATATGTCTTTATTCTTCTTGACACCAACGAGGAGGATACATTAACATCCCAATTTTAAGAAAAAGAAACTGAGTCTCAGCAAAATGTATAGAGTTATATAGCCGGTAAACAATGGTATTAAGTTCATATTCTAGAGCCTGAGAACTAAGCGCTATGCTTTACGAACAGTTAATTAGAACTTTATAACTTTTCTTTCACTGATTAAAAACACCTTTTCCTTAAACTGAGATTTATGCCTGGGTGTTGGATCACAAAACTTGTTCATCAGTTCTTTGCAAACCAGACCGCGAGCACTGGAAAGGAATTCTTCAATGGTTGCACAGATAAAAGCCTTGACGAATCAGATCTCAGTAATTTATAAAAAGGTGGAGTTGAAAATGGAGTCAGTGTGGAAAAGTTAAACAGAAATCAGAAAACTTGGCTTCAAACTACCTGTCATGCCATTTCTCTTCCTGAGAAGACCATGTTGGCAATCAATGTAAAAACACTTTGTGCAAAACGCTATACAAACCATTGTTAATTTCAGCTTTTTTCTCAAGTTTAAGTACTCTGCTGGCAAGTAACCAATGAATAATTAAAAAAAAAATTTTTTTTGATGTTTGTTTCTGAGAGAGAGAGAGAGAGAGAGAGTACAAGCAGGGGAGGGGGAGAGAGAGAGGGAGACAGAATCTGAAGCAGGCTCCAGGCTCTGAGCTGTCAGCACAGAGCCTGATGCGGGGTTCAAACCCATGAACCTCGAGATCATGACCTGGATCGAAGTCAGCCGCTTAACTGACTAAGCCACCCAAGCACCACCAAATGAATGATTTAATACCAGTCAAATAATCAGGGTTGCCTTTCCTAATAATTCTTCCTTGAATTTGGTTCTTCTTCGGTTTGGCCTTACTCTATGCCTAAAATAATATCACAGAGCACATCAACAAGTCAAGTAAGAAAGACCACAGCAGGAGGGAAAGTTTTCAATTTCAAATTATTGACCCTGATGAACAAGTCTTATCTCATAGACCATATATAAAAGCCAGACCACGTGCAATTATCATGAAAGCAAAAGCTTAGAACATCTGACTTCCTAAGTTAATAAAAATCATGATTTTATAAAGTTGTAGATGAAGGAAACATACCCAATACCTTACATATGCCATTAATACAGACATTTCTGCTGTTGCCGCCTTCAAAGCAAGGGGTACCATCAATGACAGCATCCAGCATTTTCTCGGAAAACTGGCCATCTATGGGTCGGCAGTAGAGCTCACAAGGATGTGCTGGAGTGAAAAAGAAACAAATCCTTGCAAGTTAGCATTTTTAGCTCAGCACCCTTCCTGCAGGATTCTTTTGTACATACAATGCCCCTAAGTGTTGTTCATCTGGAAATTCCCATCTTTCACCTTTCTGTGATGCATGCTGAAATGTAGGCTTTTTTCTTTATCCAGTTAAAGGGTTTTACAACAAATTAAATTGGGAAGATTGTAACCCTTCGTTACAAATGATGAGATCTTTTTCAATCCAACACTGAACTGGGCTTGTAAAAATAAGATGCAGTGCTTCTGGGGTTAACCTAGAAAAGAAATATTAGCAACCAGTGCTGTATGACTCCAGACAAGCATGACACCTGCCCACTACTTGCTGCGAAGTAAGTGGACCTCTAGGGAAGAGGGAGTCCCCTCCTAGTGGGCCAACTCCATACTTAACACCACTGCCACAATCATGACCCCACCCCCAACAAATCTCTTTCTTTACTCTCCTCAAATCCGAGAAGTCCTTGGACACAGATTTACAGACACAGAGAAACAGAAAGTCTGATTTTTTTTTTTTTTATGCTGAAGCTGAAGCCTATAATGGTTTACCATAATGGTCTATCTCATCATGCTGGGTCCTACAATGAACGCATTCTAGGGTTGAATTTTCTACTCCCTTGTGAATGCAGATAGGGTGATTTCCAGCACAGGAATGGTTCTAAAGATTTACTTAATAAAATATTTACCTATACACAGGTAACTACAGTTATCAGAAAGATAGATAACTTTTCAAATATAAATTGCCTTAAGATTTTTAATAGGTAATACATGTATAAGAAGAATTCAAATAGTAATTTTCTTTTGAATATTACATCTTGTTTCTTTTTTTTCAAATGAAAAACTTGAGAATTTCTTTTTCAGAAAGGTCTTTCTAGGGGGTAACCCCTTTTGGAGCTGTTTATTGGGGGAAATCCTTGAATTTCCTCATGGTAAGACCAGCTTAGAGCTCAATGAGACCACCCACAGGCCATGGACCCAACCCATGTTGGATGGGCGGCAAATGCAAAGCCAGAGTGCTCAACCCTAGGCATGGCTTCTTGAGGATGCAATCATCCATTTGGTAAAGAAATAAAAGTATAACTAAGAGCAGAAACTCAAACACTGAAACCCTGGGCAAACTTTAGACAGAGGTCAAAAGCATCTGTTTAAAACTTAAAGGAAAAGGGTAAAAGTAGATAAAGAACAACTAACTCATTTTATACAACGAGCAGTGGATAGGTGGTCTGAGAAAATGAGCAAAGTCCAAATGAGTTGGAGAGATCACAGCACAAAGTGCCAATGGAAAAGGGCCAGAAAACTCCCGGGACCAGGTAAGACATGGGATTATTGTAAACTTCATTCCTGGCAGTGTGATTAGCTCTGTCAGTGCCTGAACTGAGCCAGCAGTATTTACAGGGAGCCTCCTGGGCACAGCTCTGCCCTCCTAGAGACAGAAACATCCATCCAGGTGTGCTGAGTAGAGGGAATCATTTCATGAAACACAGGGCTATTAAGTACTTGACAAGTTACGTAGAAGGATGGAGGCAGGGAAACACTTTTAAATAAGACTTTGATTTGAGCTTTAGAATTTGGATTTGAGATTTTGTACTCGGACACATAAAGCAAAAATAGAAAGCAGCCCTGAAGAGTTCTGGAGCTTTCCTATAGGAGTTACCTGTTTCAGCCTGCAGGGAAGGCCTGGGACCAGAGAGGGGCCTACGGCACAAAATTTAAGAAGGCACTCACTGCCAGGAGTTGCATAAATGGGTCCTCCTAGCAAGTACATCTCCATCCAGTGGCAGATGTTGAATGAATTCCAGAACGCTAAAGTTCCAATGTTTGCCTTCATTTTACTCTCCCTGGACTTGTGCTATTTGACCCCTTCCCCAGGGGAAAACACTACTAGGGCCTTTCACTACTCTTATTTATATAGTGAGGTAAGAGGAATTTTGCTTAATAAAATAATAGCCAATATATCACTTGCACACTATTTCCCAGATCTGGTTGTTCTTCATAGTGGTTATCTACCTCATTTTAACAATCACAATCACCCTATGCTGTTATTGTCACCATTTCATAGATGAGGCATAAAAAGATTAAGTTTCCCAAGACCTCACAGCTTGAGTGGCAGAGCTAACCCTGGTGGTTTAGCTTAGAGCCCACTTTACTAGCCTCTAACCTACAGACACAGAATTTTCTTGAACAAAAGACAAACGTCTTTGATAAGCTCTCTAAAGAATCCACTCTTCATGTTATTAGGCAATGCATTTGTTTACAGATCAAATCTGAGGTGCCAACTTGGTAGAATTCCAATGGGGCTCCATTTTAATATCTTC
The DNA here is from genome assembly GCF_018350175.1 of Felis catus. Taxonomy (NCBI): domain Eukaryota; kingdom Metazoa; phylum Chordata; class Mammalia; order Carnivora; family Felidae; genus Felis; species Felis catus. Next base: position 212,149,041 of record NC_058368.1, on the reverse strand, counting down.
CCACAGGGCTTAAATATAGTGAGAATCATCAGACTCTGGAGCCATTTATTTCTACAGAGAGTATATGTAAAAGTTTTAGCTCATGAAAGTCCAATATTTCCTTGAGAAAGTTACTTAAGCTTTCTGTGACTCTGTTTCTTCATCCAAAAAAATGGGGGTAATAATATCTACCTTGCAATGTAACTGTGAGGGTTAAGATGGAGATTGTATGTTAAGTGCTCAGCATGGTGCTTGATATACAGTAAGTGCTTAACAAATGGCAGTTATTATTGTTGTTTTCACCTCCTTATCATGAACTCGATAAATTCTAAAGGTCCTTGCAGCTGCCCCACCACACTCTGCTATCTACCATGATAGCAGCCAAAAGACACATATTTTGTAATGCTGATTCAACTCTCATTCCCACACAGACAAATCTTTCCTGAAATAGCCTCTTCTTAGATTATTCTGTTATGCCACTTCTAATCAATGCTGCACTAAATTCACACTTTGTTTCACTATATTCTAAACACTTTCTGTCTTGTTGCTGTAGCATAAAAAATTCTACATCCTGCTAGGTCAGTAAGTGGCTCCATGATCTCCCTTTACTGCCACTGTGGACCTGGTTCCAAGATGTTCCACTCATACAATAACTACTGAGGTCCTCACAGCTCTACACTTCCAAGACTATGGATTTTACAAGCTCCTCAACCTAACTGCCATACCCTCAAGGGCACTTCAGTCATTTGTGCATTGACCAGCTACTGCTGGCCAGCTAGCAGCTAGATCCACAGGGATTCAGTTCTCAGCCCTGACTCTCACATCTTGCCCAAGTCCTTCTTGGTCTCTAGTCTGCACAGAGGGGATTGGCAGAGAATAATATTAAAATCTCCAATGAGGTATTTGGCATTGAGTGGTTATTTAAATGTGGCAGTTATTATCATTAACCTTTCCTAGTAAATACTAGCAGGACATTATACCTAGAAAAGGCTCTTAACCCATGTTTACTAATTAACAAACATGATAAAGGTCAACACTGTTAGGGAGAAAATTTTGGACCAAGTGGCAAAGAGATCATCGCAATCCTGACAGATAATCAACTCAGTCATAAAAATGAACCTTGACCTTAGTGATAGAAGTTAAGGATGCGGGGGCGCCTGGGTGGCTCAGGTGGTCAAGCGTCTGACTTTGGCTCAAGTCATGATGTTGCAGTTCACGAGTTCAATCCCTGCATCTGGCTCCACACTGACAGTAGAGAGCCTACTTGGAATTCTCTCTCCCTCGCTCTCTGCCCCTCCCCTGCTTGTGCTCTCTCTAAATAAATAAACAAATAAACTTAAAAAAAAGTCAAGGATATTCACTGAAATAATGAAAGTTTTATCCAGAAATAAAAGGACAAATCAATTTAGTTGTATTTACATAATGTTGTTTAGTATATTCACAGACTCACTGTGCAGTACTATGAGAAATGAGGTAAGCTGTAATGCCATGACGTTCTGCTAATGAATAAAAAAAGCTGCAGAATTGGCAAAGTATGATTTCATTTGTGTGCAAACTAAAACCAGCTGTTAACAATGGTTGCCTCTAAGGAGTAAGTTAAGCATGATGGGATGAGAATTTATTTTTATTTCATTCTATTATGCACATTTGCATTTTTTTTTAAAGAAGCATACGTTCCTTTCAAAAATAATGTCTTGGCTCTCAGACAGCAACACTGGAAAGGTCTCTTTTCTTCTGTGAGAATAACACATCTCCATGGAGAGAGGCCCACATTTCCAGACTTCACTTTGCTTGTGCAGTATGGGATTACTACGTCCTTCAAGGTTAGACAGGCTAGCTGACGTATACTTCATGTAAGAAACACAAATTTCTCCTGAATCTAAGCACAGTGGTCTCTGGTGTCTTAGGAATAATCTAATAAATAATCTTTGGGCAACAACAATAATAGCTTACAGACCCACCTGTCCCGACTCCCCAAACTTGCATACCTATGACCGATAGGGGTGCCTAAGGCCTGAAAGAGCCCTGTACTTGAAAGCAGCCTTTGGGAATTGAAGGTTCAAGGCTATTTCAGCATTTTAGAAGACTGAACCCCACTTCCCTGTCTTCTCCACTGGCCTTTGTTTTTCATGGCACTCTGGGCATGCCACTAGGTGATCTATGATAGGGCTCTGCAGAAGGAGACAGGGGTAGCAAAAGACACTCTTAGTTCTCAATGGTCATCATGAGTCTCAGGAGTCTGTCCCAGACATCAGCCTCAATGATTCTGTAACATCCACAGAGTATTTTCACGGTCTCATGTTTATTCATCTGTCCTGACACATCCCTTTGTCTGGATCATAGATTTTTTTTTCTCTACCTTTCAAGAGCTTTCAAATCTATTTATAATTCAGCTAAGTGAAACCTCTCAGACTCATTTACTGGTGAACTCTCACCCTTACACTGATTAATCCTCTCAAAGGAAGCTTAGGTAGCTGAATGAACTTATTGAATCAAAGGCTGCATTTTCAATTCTGGTGAAACAGGATGGCTCAACCTTTTTGAATAATGATGTTAAAGAGTGGTCATTAGAAGTGAAAGATAAAACTTGGTACGAAGGATAAAAAATATTTCTTAGGTCAAGGAAAACTTTGACGCATTTCACGTTCGTAAGTAGATTGCTACTGGAGTTTCACCATTTAAAAAAGTCCCGTTTCTAAAGTCCATTTGCAGGCAGGGCCCCATGGGTATGAACCCCACTCAGTTGGCCAGGGCTTCACACGTGGTCGAATGATCTGTGTCGCTGTCTTAAGGCTTTTAATTTTATATTTGAACTTGTGTTTTCTAAGTAACGTCTGATGAGACTATGAAATGTGTTATACCAGCAGAAGATGCATGTTATACACACACCTGCTGTTTCTTTCCAGATTTTAAGAAATACCAAACCTGAAGCAAAAGGCATAACTTAAAATGTTTTATTGTTGTAACAAGAAATATTTAACTTAAGGCATAAACTCAGTTTAATCAGCTGAGCTGAGCTTTTAGATCAGCTTGGAGGAAATAACAAAAATATATGAAAAGTCCTGACCAAAAGCTCAACCGAAACTCAAATAATTACCAGGACTCTGTAACTTTGGCTAGTCTAAACTTGTATAGTCTTTTACCTTCTGATAGGGTAATATTACAATCCCTAAATATATCAAAATATATATTAATTAAACATAAGAAGGTATTAAAATTAATGTATTCTACAATAACCATGGAGGTATAAAAACCAAGAACAGAGCTATTTTTTTTAAATAAATTAAACCTAGGGGGCGCCTCTGTGGCTCAGTTGGTTGAATGTCTGATCTTGGTTTTGGCTCAGGTCATAATCTCACAGTTTGTGAGTTCGAGCCCCACGTTGGACTCTACACTGACAGTGTAGAGACTGCTTGGGATTCTCTCTCTCCCTCTCTCTGCTCCTCCCCCGTTGTTGCTTTCTCTCTCTCTCTCTCTCTCTCTCTCTCTCTCTCTCTCTCAAAATAAATAAATAAACTTTAAAAAATTAAAATAACTAAACCTATTTCACTGATATCTTAGACTTTCTATTTACTATAAATTTTTGTGTTATGTTATCTTTTGATTATGATGTTCAAGAATTGTGACACTACATTTGGAATTACAATTTAATTTATTTGAGAAATATAGTAATTTTGTGATAATGCTTAAATGTTGAGAAAAAAATGGTTTTCAAAGATTCAAGACAGATTAGTTGAACAAACCTAGCATTCATCATAATGCAAATAATTTTGGGGGCTCATCTACCCCCAACCAGAATTCCTGGGCCATGAAATCCTCTGTTTTTTAAAATAGAAACATCATCCTTGGTAAAATTCAAAACCCAATGCATTGTTGTTAAGGATACAGGCTAATCGCAGTCTCTGTTTTACTGGTTAATATTTAGGCTGTGGAGTCGGGCCTGGGCTAACTCCTCCTGGCTCTACTGTATAGTCTGAGTTTGGGCAAATCAATTCTCTACATCTACTAGCATGTCCGTAAAAATTGGGTCAAAATCTTAAATTTCCTCACAGGATTTTCGTATGGAGATAAAATCAGGAAAATGCACATACCATACTGAGTGAAGTGCCTGGCACAGAGCAAACACTGACATAAATTTAATATAAGCTGTTCTCATTGTCAGTTAGGAATTCGTTTCATTGCAAATAGCAGAAAAATGTTGCTTCCTTGTCTTAAATAGACAGGAGTTTATTTCTCCCACGTGACAGGAAATTCAGAGGCAGTGATGAGTGAGATTGGGAAGCTCAGGGCAAAATACAGGCTGGCACACACCCCCTTTCCCAGGTGGAATATGTGTGATATTCCTTGGACACTCCTGGCTGCCCAAGAGCAAAGGGAAAGGGTTTAAGTGCTTGCCATGGTGATGTGGGAAACTAACACAAATGAAAAATTAAATTTCCTTACTGCCTACAGCCCATTGACAAGTCTTTGAGACCAGCAGAGTGACTTCCCTCTAGGAGCTCAGCTACCTTGATGATGACACTTTGCTGGGGGCAAAAGAGAATCTTAGCTTAACATTATCCCAACCTCGAGGATCCTGTAAGTCTACTTCCTTTATCTCAACTGCTCCAAGATATATGCTGACAATCATACTCCAAGCTTAGGCCACGCCCCCCCGCCATATACATCTGAAGGGTCTCATGACTGAGGTTTTATTAAACAGTAATAAGTGGTGTTTCCCTAGCAACAACTGGCCCCTCAAAGTCCTGGAAACCTTGCTTCCAAAATACCTTAGAGTCTTACTCTATCCTTGACCCCCTTCCAACCTAAGGGTCTATAATGAGTTACCCGTCACAACCCCAGTGCAGCTCTTCCTGCCCACAGGTCCTGTCCCAGTGCTTTAATAAAATCACCTTTTTGCACCAAAGACGTCTTCAAGAATTGTTTCTTGGCCACCGGCTCTGGACCCCACCGTCACCCCAAAACTTCATCAGTAGGAGTATAAATCTCTCCTCCTTCCAGTCTTCCTGCTCAGCCATCTCAGCAGGGGCATCAGCTTTCTGGCTGCAGTGTGATTTGCTGTACCCCAGACAGCAGGAGGGGGAAGGGTGCATGGCAGAAAGGTAAGGGGGTGAGGGCCAGCGGGGTCAGTGCCTATTAAAAGCCCTCCCAGAAGCCTTACCCAAGTGGGGACTCCATCTTTATCTCTTTGGTCTGGATTGGGTTTCCTGGGCATATGGGTTCCTGAGTCTTTCCGTTTTCCCTCTTCTACTGTAGAGGAAAGTGAGGGTGAAGAGGGTTGTGATTGGCTTTGAGGTGTCTGCAAACATCATCCTTATTAGTCCATCATTTCCTCTCTTGAAGCCATAGGAAACCCTAACTAGTCAAAACAGGGGCTTCTGGCTAAACGATCTCCCAGTTGCTCCCCACACTTATATTCTCTTTAAAGATTGTTTCTCTCGAAATCCCAAGTATTCCTGTAATAAGCTCTGTGCACACCACCCAGGCCCCCCAGGTGCTGGGACTCATCCCTCCAGCTCCTGGGAGCACTGCCAGCACTAGCCCTGGGAGCTTCCTTACCAATGAGACTCACTCCTTCCCAGGGTGGACCACACGCAGGGACCAGTCCCCGTGGGGCATAAAGGTTTGGCTCTCCCACTTCAACCTGGAAACCCAGAAAGCCTGTTCCAGCCACAGAGCACCCTGTGGGGTAGGATAAGGCCTCTGCTGAGCCTGCACTGTAGCTCAGCTCCCCCTGCACACTCCCTCTTCCTTCCCTCTTCCCCCTCTTCTTCCACAGCTGCTGAACCTCCTGTACGCTACTCCTGTCTCAGAGTCTGCTTCCGAGGGAATCCTAACTGCAGCAACTCCTGAAAGGTATTCCTGAAGGATCCTATTCCATGAGGAGCAGATGTGGTTCACCTTCACGTCAGACCCTCCACATTTGCTGGGAACCTCACTGGCTTCAAGCATTAATAAGGCTTAAATATCTAGAAGCAACAACTGAAAAATGAGCCTAAATGAATTTGGGCTACATTAGGTAGTCTGAGAAAGATGAAGACCTAAAAAGAGAGAGAGATTCCAGGAAAGTGATGACATCGAGATCAGGCTCTGGTCATTTCCTAATAGAAGATGCAGAATATAAACACATTTCTATTAACATAGGCCAATGAAGCCCCTGGAAATCTATACAAATTAGTTTAGGTCTATCTATCTAACATCTATCATCTATCTATCTATCATCTATCTATCTATCTATCTATCTATCTATCTATCTATCTATCTATCTATCAGCTTCTTAGACTTATGCTTCAATTCCAGCTCCATTATATAAAATCCTGTAACCTTAAATAAGTCATTGTGTCCTCTGAGACTAAGCTTCTTTACCTGTAAGGGTGGGGAGGGGATAAGTGAGACAATACAGAGTCTCATGCTGATATAAATACTGGCTCAGAAAATGCAGTTGATCATGGCAGCTCTTCATACCGGTGCCTACATGAAAGTGATCAAACGGAATTTGGATAATTTTTTTTTTTGTCAGGAGTGTTGGTTAAGAGAATGTCTATATTGGAAAGGAAGTTGATCTCGATTAGCAGTTTTCAAATCTTTTAAGCAGACGAATTAATTTTCTTTTTCCAAACAAGATCTTGCAAATAAAACAGATAAAGTCAGGATTTTATTAAGCATAAATTTTGTACGTTCAAGTACATAGCGTTTAAAAATAAGTCAGTGGGATCTAAAGAAATTATTAAGATAAACAGAAAATTTTGAAATGAAGTTTATGGATGGCAGTTACAGACTTACAGTGGCTGCAGCATCTAATTATTTTCTGTGAGTTTTTTGGTTGCACAATATTGAAAAATCTTGACTCATACAGACAAACAATTGCAAATGAGAACAGGTTAAAGAAACTCAACCTACAATCCCAGGATATTTTTCAATTAAATTATGTTCATGAGAGACTTTTATTTTAAGGTGTGCAGAAAGCCAAATCAATTTGACTGTGTAACTTAGAGCATTGTGGCCTTTCCTATGTTAAAACTTAATGTATAATAATTTTGAGCATAAGCATTGCTCTTTATGGCACTTTTAAATGCCAGTTTAACATTTTTTTTTTTGAAAAATGAAAGTAGAATCAAGCATTTTGGGAAACCCTGGGATTCCAAGCAGCAGAGTACGAAAACCACAAGATTTGATGGAGTTTCTACGATTATTCCAAATGTTTAAATCTATGACTCTTCTGTCATTGGCTAGTTAGTGCATCTCCTGAAGGTCACTTACCAAGACACTTAACACCGCCCACTGTGTGGGCTGAATACTCTGCTGTGTATTTACTTTATCCAATGGTAACTTCTAATGGTAAGGCTGGGAGGGGGAAGTGCTCAATGCCTGGCCTGGAATAAATGCTCCATACCTAGCTGTTGACATGAACAACCAAGTATACTTCTCTCTACTAGGGGTGCCCATCAACTAAACAAATAAAAACTCTGTAGGTTAGAGTTTAATAAGGGAAGGAAATCAGTGTGTTGATCAAGGTAGTAGCTACTCGGGTGAGCAGCTAAGTCATTATGCTTAAATAATGGCACAGGAGCCTGCAAGAAAACCACCAGGATGGAGACGGAGGCTGATAACCCAGGTATATAGTGTTGACACTCAGCTTAATTCCCTCAGATCAGCCTCAACATCAGTGACAGATGCAAACTAACCACTCCAAAGTGGGTGAAATTTATGTCTGCTTTCATGATTCATTTATTTAGTACCCATTGCTCTGCTATGTAATATGGAGGCATACGACAAACGCTTTTTTTTTTTTTTTAATTTTTTTCAACGTTTATTTATTTTTAGGACAGAGAGAGACAGAGCATGAACAGGGGAGGGGCAGAGAGAGAGGGAGACACAGAATGGGAAACAGGCTCCAGGCTCTGAGCCATCAGCCCAGAGCCTGACGCGGGGCTCGAACTCACGGACCGCGAGATCGTGACCTGGCTGAAGTCGGACGCTTAACCGACTGCGCCACCCAGGCGCCCCTACAAACGCTTTTTAAATGAAGGAAAAGCCAAGCCAAACCAAATCTTTTTATTCTAAGCCCAGCTACTCAAGCTGTCAGAGTTCAGCACACACAATCCCCACCCTGCATCAGGCAGGGGGCGGACCCTGTCACAACCCTGGGATAGTTATGCTATCTTAGTTCTGGAAGGTTGCTCATTTGGGGTCTATAATACTACTGTCTTAAATAGTTCCAATATAATAGAGAATGTCAAAAATATAAATATAGATGGTACTAATTGGAAGTATCTTTCATCATTAGTTTCTTGTGTCTGTGCGTGTGTGCGTGTGTATGTGTATGTGTGTGTGTGTGTGTGTGTACATGAGTACACACATGAGTTTGGCTGGATTCAAATGCCAGGAACAGGAAGCTGAATTGCACTAGTAACCAAATGACTCATCCCCCTAGAGCAATGAATGATGCTCAACAATGTGGGGGCAAGGAGAAGACATTGCTCGTGACAACCAAAAGCCTTCAGGGTAGTTTGGGGACCCAATACGGGCAAAGCACTGCTGAGTCTTTCCTTCAAAAGCAATTGACTATATCATTTTTTTAACAGTCCACATATGTAATTTTCATTCACTGGCTGACATCTATGATTCCTCTTGTGTTTTCAGAAACTTAAAAAAATCATGAAATTTTGGGATGAGCACTGGGTGTTGTATGGAAACCAATTTGACAATAAACTTTATATATTGAAAAACAATAAAATAAAAAAAATCATGAAAAATTTTTTGGTTAGTTATTTTTTACTCCCTGACTCAAATCTCTTTAGCTCAGGAAAATCTTTTCTCTTTCATTGTCTACTTGAATAATAACACACTGCACAGATATTTTTTGATGCCAATCTATAGCTAATGGTTAATGATTCTTCTTCATTTTCAGGAGAGAAGGTGTAACTGGTGCTGATACAGGGGTAGCATTGCCAAAGTTGTCCCATTCTGCAGTTCAGTTATGTCACCATGCCCTGATGAGCATCCTTTAATTACTTCATTTTATTTTGTACCCTTCTTATACTGTCCTGTACTTAAAAAAAAAAAAGTTTATTTCTGGCCCAGAGCTGCGTCTCACTTATTTCTGATGAAGGCATTCTTATCATCCTGGTTTTTTTTCCTTGTGCTTTTCTCCCGTCAAATGGAATTACTGACTCTATTTTAAATGTCTTCCCTTTTTCTTCTTCCAGTAGTAAGACTTCTCATGCTTAAGAGTCCTCAACACTTCCTTAGAAGTCTTCCCTGAAATTAGTCCAAACTTACAATGACCTTTTCTGAATTTCTGCCAAAATTATAGTCAGTTCACACTCTCATCAATGAGCACTTTCATCAGTAATCAAGTACTTTCATTGATTGCTTAGCTGCACCATGTTTTGAAGGGAGCCACCATGTTTGATAAGCTTCTCTTTTATCTCCCCCAGAGCTCAGCACAGAGTTGGATATATTCAGCTTTCAACATTTGCTGATCAACCTAAGCAGGTCGTGTTTCCATTTTCAGAAGTATAAAACTCCTCATGGTACAATCCTCTCTTTATTGAACTTTGCAGGGCATCCCAGACATTCTGTGGTCTCTCTTGTGGTGGCTGCGGCCCTAGATCTGGAATATATTGTCATAGCTCCTTACCTGGATTAAAAACTGGAAACCAGTGGTAGAATTCATTCTTGTAGGGAACGGTGTCAAACTCACTGCATTGCATCTGCCGAAATGTTGGTGCATCTGGGCGACAGGGGTGGACGTTGCACAAGCGATAGCGTTTTCTTTCTCCGGTGCAGTACTTCCCTCCAAACTTTGGTCTATGAATGAAACAGACAAGTGGTTTTTTTAGTTTCCTTAAAGGCTAGCATTTTTCCTTAAACATCCCTTGGCATCTGGTCATGGCTGTTCTTTGCCAAACCATGTCCTGTTCTACCCTTACAACTCACCTTTTACGTCAATTCTTCCAATTTCACACATTTTTTTGGTTGTTGTTGTTGCCCATGACCATTGAGTCCCAGGTCTATAGTTGCCTAATTTGAAATACTGTGTGTATCTTTTTGACTTATATATCCTCCTGGCCTTCAAAACTGAAAATATATACTGAGAAGGGATACATCATATTCCCTCCAAAATCTGCTCCTTCCCTACTTCCTACTTAGCAAGTTTCAAGTGGTCAGATTTCAGAAGCCTCCATCCTTTGCCTTCCTTTGACCCCACTGTCCACCAGCCGCCCAATCATCAGCCATGTCTTTGTACTTGCTTCCTTCTCTTCGTTTCCACAGTCACCAAACTAATCCAATCTTTAACTCTATTCCTGTCTCCCCTCCACCCATCTTTTCCTTCACTCAATCTACTGTACACACATCTGGTTAATTTTTAGATTAATGTAATTATTTTAGTTTCTTGTTTCAACCCTTTTCACGGCACCCAATGACCACAGAATCAAGTCCAGCCTCTTCAGCTTAGCACTCAAAGCCCTCATGATCCTGACTTAATTCACCCTAACAACTACTTCTCACCCTCCCCTTCATTTGCATACTGCTTCAGTGAGGCAGGCTGACTTATTTTATGTTTCTTTTCTGTGCCTCTGGATAGACTTCCCCTCTGGTAAGTCTCTGAATGTCTACATGCTACCTATGCTTTCAGGACTGAATAATGCTATGTCTCCATCATGAATTCTTCTTGGATTTCTGCCAGAAGTAGTCTCTTTCTCCTTTTCAGTGACACTTGATTGAACCTACTATCTACTTCCAGCACTTATCATTCCAAAACATAGCTCACTAATGATCCAATCCAAGTTCTATGTCATGTATGGTCTCTAAGTCATACTTTGAGTACAGAAGCCTCTTAAACATTCAATGAATGAATAAGTTAATCTTATTTTAGAATAGTGCCTGGGTGGCTCAGTTGGTTAAGTGTCCAACTCGATTTCAGCCCAGGTCATCATCTCACGATTTGTGGGTTCAAGCCCCACATCGGGCTCTACACTGACAGTGCAGAACCTGCTTAGGATTCTCTCTCTGTTCCTCTCCTATTAATTCTCTCTCTCTCTCTCAAAAATAAATAGAATCATTAAAAAATTAAAAAAATAATCCTTCTCAATCTTTTATTTCCTTTGCAATACACTTACGGGCAATAACAACCTACCCATCAGGATCAATTATTTACTCAAAAATGGAGGAAGAAATATAAAAAAAGCTGCTGTCATAGAAGAGGAGGAACTCTCTGTCCTTTAAGAAAGCTCCAGACAGTCTATGTATGCCTTCTTATCTCCACCTCACTGCATCTGAGATTAGGTATTGTGTCTGCTATTGCAGTGCAGCATAATGGGGTTAAATAGCCTGGGGTTTGAATTCTGCTTTACTTTGTATTTTAGTTAGATTATTTTGAACAAGTTACCTTAGCTTTTGTGTGTGTGTGTGTGTGTGTGTGTGTGTGTGTGTGTGTGAAATGAGCATGATAGTTCTTAACTCACATGATGGGAACTCACATGATGAGTGAGATAATGCACATATTTAGTAGAGTAGCTAACACAGAGCTCAGTAAATGAGCTCAGTAAAAGAGCTCAGTAAGTGACAGCATTTCTGGATTATTGTGAATAATAATCAACAAGTATTTATACAATACCATGTGTTCAACATCATTTTCAGGAAGAGGAGAGTACAAAAAAAGGGCAACCGATGCCCTGTGTCTCCTAGAAGCTTATAATCTTGCTGAAGAGAAAAAAAATATCATCTATATAATAAATGAGATAAAATTTAAGAGCAATTATGTATCCCTGACTGTAAATACAATGAGAGTTTAAAGAAGGGCGAGAATAGTGGAAATAAGACTGATTGGAAAGAATTCATGGAAGAATTGTCTTGGAGAATGTTCTTAAAGAATGCATGGAAGTGGCTTCTCAGAGCAATGGCAGAAAGCATGCCAAGTGAGCAGCCTAGATGAAATCACATTCTAAAGGCACAGGAAAGTAGGACATCTGCCTAAAGTGCCCAACTGATAGTGGGAGAGCCAAGATTTAAACCCTCATCTGCCTTAATCCACAGCCTGAGCCCTCATCCACTGTGTTATATTGCCTGACCATGCCATCTAGGGGGACAGAAACCTCAAGCCTTGGCATCTGGTTCATTTCTGGTTGCAGTTGTACTTCTCATGAAGTTCTTCTTGAACAACCATGAGGTTTCCTATACTTCCTTCCCCTCCTTTCTTAATGTGGTTTGGGTAGACTTCTGTTCCTTGAACATAAAAGAGCTTTGACCAAGGCAGTTCATAATCATTGACTCCATGTTGAAGGTTCTAAGAATTGTCCATGATATCAGATTGGTTTTCTATTCATGATGATGGAGTGATACTCTATGACTTAGCACCTCTCCAGTTCGTACCATCCAACAAACATCACTAAAAGCCTTTTACAAACCCAGCTGTCTTCTCACTAGATATCTGACCAACATCAAGGATCCAGTCTCAATGTCCACTAGTCATGCTCTGACCTGAATCCGTGACCATGTTTCCATTGTCATTGTTTTCAATAAACTTCAGCAAACCAGCTACTGAGATCAAACATGGTCACTCACCTGAGGAGACTCTATGACAAATTATGGTCTCTAAGATGGGGGTTAATGCCATTTTCTCCATTAAGCCAAGTTAGAGATTCATCCTATAGTCCCTCAACAAAGATGTCCCTTTCTGACAACCACAGATCACCAACCATCCAACCAAGAGGCTACAGATGAGTGGTTGCTGAATACAGAGCACTGAAAATAGGTCCCAGAGCAAATTGCCTGCATTTCCTCATCTCTACAATGGAAATCACAATGAAGATTTTCTGTAAAAATAAAGTACTCCATTCCTGGTTTTGATTTTTTGAAGTCACAGAAATTTGCATTTAAACAAAAGCAACTTCAGGGTACCTGGATGACTCAGTCAGTTCAGAGTCCGACTCTTGATTTTGGCTCAGGTCAGGATCTCATGGTTTGTGAGTTTGAGACCCATATTGGGCTCATCACTGACCATGTAGAGCCTGTTTGGGATTCTCTTTCTCTCCCTCTCTCTCTGTCCTTCCCACACACTCTCTCTTAAAATAAATAAATAAACTTAAAAATTTTAAATAAAAGCAACTTTTATCAAAGAGTAAGATTTAAGAAAAATTTTATCCAAATTCCTCAAATATATAGTTTTATGTGTGGGAAATGATAAAGATATCATAATAACTACTATAATATATACCATTCACTGACAGTTTAATGTAGTAGGTATTGAGTTAATGTCTTTATATTAACTTAATCCTTAGGAGAAATTTGTTACATATATTTATTAAATTTATGCATATATACATAGAGTAATATAATTATTAATAAAAAAGGAGAAGTAATATTTAGAACTGAGATAATGAGGACACTGTAATCACATTTATAATTAGTCTTCTAAAAAGTGTGACTCTTACCCTTCAATACAGAATGAAATTCTAGGCAAAAGAAGCTTAATATATTTTTTACTTACCAAAGGCATCATATGTACACTTCTTAAAAATTTTACTTGGAGGGCACCTGGGTGACTCAGTCAGTTAAGTGTCCGACTTTGGCTCAGGTCATGATCTAACAGTTTGTGAGTTTGAGCCCCATGTCGGGCCCTGTGCTGACAGCTCGAAGCCTAGAACCTGCTTCGGATTCTGTGTCTCCCTCTCTCTCTGCCCCTCCCCCACTCGCACTCTGTCTCTGTCTCTCAAAAATGAATAAACATTAAAAAAACTTAAAAGAAAATTTACTTGGGAACTAGTATACCAAGAAATAATGAAGTTAAGAATGTAATATATGTTTGGAAAACAAGGGAATTTAAATGTAATTCATATATAGTATCATTATACAAATTTAAAATTTGAAAGGGTTGAGCACTTTAATTAAAAAATTGAAAGCTGCTTTGTGAAATAACTTCTGTGGAGCCTTTAACAGGCTAATATGGAAGTCTATGGTTATAAAATCCTTATCTAAAACATTAAAAATAATTATCTTAAAAAATGTACTATTTTATTAGTTACTTAAGGGAAGAAAATTATTTTTATAAAATTAAGCATTCATTATGATTGGAAAAAAGCTACAATCTTATTAGCAAAATTGAGTATAAGTAATCTCTCAGTGATAGAGTGATGTTATCTAGAAGGATTTAAGTGCATAATCTCCTAGGACCTTTCACATAGATGATACTTTTGAAAATGTGCTTATTTCTCCAAATGATGGAATCAGCTTACTTATCCAAGTGCTAGTAAGAACCCAGTGTCTCACCAAAATAAAACAAAACAGAACCAGTTTTCTTCTACCCTCTAAGAATCTTCTGGTTCCCTTTTGTCTTTAGGAACCCATTTTATTTCCCTTAAGAGTCTTGGGGGTCACTGACATCGTGCTATGCAAGATTGGTCTCGGCACTCCCGGAAGGAAGGGAAATATTTTTGGTTAGACTTACTCAGGGTTGTTGCAGAGCCTCTCTGCACTCTGGGCTCCGGCCCCACAGGTCCTAGAACAGTGGGACCAGGGTGACCAGCGGCCCCAGCCTCCAGCAATGCTCTCTGGTTTCTTCCCCACTGTGATGCATTTGCCAGCCATACACCACTAAAAAGGGAAGAGACAGGACAGGCATACATCACAAAGGTTCCCATTGCAAGCTGAGCCAAGAACCCCAGAAGTCGAAACCCAATTCTCCCTGAGCAAGCAGGCTTCCTGTGGTCACACATCATATGGAGAACAAAGAGCTCACAAAAAATTTCCCCAAGAATCTTGAGTTTTTGAATCAGAGAATGTCAGTAATTGAATGGAACTTTATGGTGTCCTATTGTAGCTAGCCAATGCTACTCAATGTTCCTCAAAGTGCATGCCAGAATGTACGTCCACACACCTCCTCCTTCACTGAGAAAGTCTTGTTATGAAAAGCAGCTCAGTATGCTTAGGAACACAGTTGCTTTGTAATGTAATTGATTGACCTACTGCTGCAAGTCCCTTATCTTGTTACAGACCATAAACAAACATTTTTTTTTTAATTTTTTTTTCAACGTTTTTATTTATTTTTGGGACAGAGAGAGACAGAGCATGAACGGGGGAGGGGCAGAGAGAGAAGGAGACACAGAATCGGAAACGGCTCCAGGCTCCGAGCCATCAGCCCAGAGCCTGGCGCGGGGCTCGAACTCACGGACCGCGAGATCGTGACCTGGCTGAAGTCGGACGCTTAACCGACTGTGCCACCCAGGCGCCCCTATAAACAAACATTTTGCAGACTGACACTGTGGTTAACACTTCTCCATGTCCTCTATGGGTATTTAATGTTCACAGCAGAGAACTCATACTCTTGCAAAAATCCACTCATTGTCAAAAACAAAAACAAAGACACTAGTTGAAGTGCTTTCTAATATCAAGAACAATTTTTGCTTTCCTGTAACTCGATTATTTCCAGTTCTAGCATTTCAAGTGGCTCAGAAAAAATTCCGTCCTTTCTCTTCAAGGCAATCCTTCAACAACTATCAGTTTAGGAAGGTGAGCATACAAAAAAGAAACAAAAGAAAATGCGATTTGGTTGTTAGATGATTTGGGCATATTTTATCTGCTGCCCCCTTTTCCTCATTATTTCTGGTCACTGTGTGTTGTGACCAAGTTCTATAATTTCAGTGATGGGTCTGATGCCACTCAAGCTGCATAAAGATACCCAGTAAATGCCTAAATCTTGGGCTCACAACAAACACAACTGATTTTGGTGAGTAGCACATATTACGCTGTTCTCAAGCAGTCTGGAAGATTTCTAGCATCTGAATTCTTGGGTGTCTGGCTTTCCTGCTTAGTTAAATGGGAAGAACTCCAAGAAATGCAGTCAAATGAGATGATGAAAATGAAGAAAACCAGTGGCCCAAATCCAGCATCTTTGGAAGGAAGAAGCCACTGGCTTGCCTTCTCAATTTTTAACTGGGGGGGGGGGGGGGGGAGCGGATTCCAAATGAAGGCTGATCATAAGCTCAGCAGATGTTATTGACCACAAATTCCACCGAAGTTCATCAGGGAAATTTGGGATGGATGTTTTGCAAGTGAAGTGTAGAACTGGGTCTCAGCCCTCTCTCCTCCACCGTCTCCAGTGAAGGCTCAAAAGACATCATGGAAATAAGATCCTTTCCTCTGGCTAGTCTGACTGTGTGACCTCCATTCACCCAGACAGCTGCTCTCCAGGGCCCTCTCCCTACTCCTCCCAAGAACCCACCACCCTCCCACCTTCCTTCCTCAGCCTGCCAATCACCTTCTTCTCACCACATCGTGTCCCATCTGCAGCAGCGTCCAGCTTAGAGCGACAAAAGCCTTTCACTGAGCACCACAGAGTCTGGCAGACATTCTGGAAAACAAATGTGAAACTGTACTTTTTGCATTTTCAAAACTTGCACAAAAGCATTTCTGCAATGATGGTGAACTATACACTCAAGTCACCCACAAACTTAAAATAGTGCTACTGTTGTTAGTGAGGAAGAGTGATAAAAAGTGATCATTCGAGAACGCTCAATTCAAACTTAATTCGGATTTTGTCATCATTCACAAACACTGGTACGGTCTACTAAGTGATAAGAAAACAGAAGATAAAACACATTTCCTAAGAGTTGAGACTAATTTCTCAACGTTTATTTATTTTTTGGGACAGAGAGAGACAGAGCATGAACGGGGGAGGGTCAGAGAGAGAGGGAGACACAGAATCGGAAACAGGCTCCAGGTTCTGAGCCATCAGCCCAGAGCCTGACGCGGGGCTCGAACTCACAGACCACAAGATCGTGACCTGGCTGAAGTCGGACGCTTAAGCGACTGCGCCACCCAGGTGCCCCGAGACTAATTTCTATAGGGGTGACACAGTCTCACTGACCTCAGGCAGAGTAACTGGTGACATTGGCCATGAAAGGCCAGCGCAAACTATGAATGAAGGAATCTGATAACAAACAGCTGGTGGTTATAACGAGCCTGCTCACTGAAAGCAATGGAAACTATTCCACCTACAAACCTAAGCTTATTTACTTATTACTCAGAGTAGCCAGCTTGTTTTATCCTCCAGGGAGTGAAATGAGTCTCCTCCTGGAGGAGGAAGAAGGGAAGGTTGACAAGATTCTTACATGCCATCAGAAATGGCTCTACTGCTCCTATCCAACTTTTAGCCTTTCTTCTATCCACTGGTCATCCATAATTCCATCTACTTAATTTTGCTCTAGAGTCACTGTGTTTTAAAATAAGATTTCAAGTATTTTTTTTTAACAATTTTAGAACATTCTCAATCGTTCTCTCTCTAAACTTTGCCTTTCCTTAATTACCACTATTCTCTCCTTCTGGAACGCTTAATTGTCAGTGATGAGCCTTCCCATTCTGTCCTTCATGTCTCAACTTCACTTTTATATTTTTTAACTCTCAATTTTCTTATATATGAAAGCTGAGAAAGTCTGGATTTCTATCAGGAAAAGACTAGCCTCTCCATCACACAGCTCTGAAAATACTTAAGTGACATGGGAAGTAGTTTTTTCAGCTCTAATTTCCAAATCTGCTGTTTAACCCAAACACGGAATTTAAAATCAATGATCATATTTTTCATTTCTAGCAGTTGTAATTATTTTTCATGTCTACCTTACAATTATCTTATAGTGTATTTTTCCTTTTCTCATATGTACTTCTTTTTTTACGTATTAATTTTATTATCCTTACCTGAAATACTTATCCATAGTTCTTGAGGGTTTATGATCTCTCCCCCACTTAGCTATAGATGGTTTTAAATTTTGAATTAGAAGCTGGTGAATTCATCTAATCAGAAGCTTTATCTATTGGATTTTTGTTCATCTTTAGCTGAGCATTGGTTTCTCCAGGGCAGGTTTTTAATCTTTGCTTCTACCAGGCATCCCATAGTTTTTTGAGATCAGAAATATGTTTATCTTATATTTTTTTGGCATGGGGGTTCTCCAGCCACACAAGAGTATACATTTGAACTCTGAATCCGTATGAGGCTGGCCTATGGTAAAGTATTTTCTAGTGAGATGGTTATCCACCAGCATCACTCCCCCCTCAAAACGCAAGCTGAGATAAGAGAAGCTTCTCTGCCATCTACCTTTGCTGGTGGTGGTTTCTTCTAGCCCCCTGTCTCATAGAGGCATAGCTCCTCCAGGCCCCCAGCTTCAGGAGGGGTCTCAGTTCCAGCTCTCTGCTCTGCTCCATGTGAAGACGTCATCATCTGTTGCCACTGGATGTTAAAATCAAGGCCCTTTGATTTTTCTCTGCATCAGCTTCAATGTGCTTATCATTCCCTTTTAGTTTTTTCTTCCTGAGGATTTTTTTTAAAGCTTTCTTATAAGTTCATTATGCATTCATAAAGAATGATATGCTGGGTAAAGAGTTCCCAAGAACTCCCTGTACTATTTTTCTAACTTTTTTTTGAGTTGCAAGCTTTCAAGGTAAAAAAGAAAAAAGTTATAATAAAAGAGGATGAAGCTGTATTCTCTGGTATTTTAGGTGGTTTTTTTTTTTTTTAATTTAAAAGGATTAGGTTATCTTGGCTGCAATATGCAGGGGTCTGAAGTCTTCATTCATTTATCTCAAGCCTTCATTCTATTATCCATTTATCTATGTGTTAGGCCCTGCTAAATGTGAGGAATAAAAGCTCCCTCAGAGAGCTTACATAAAGTAGGGGAGGGTACAGACACTAGAAAGCAGCTACAGGGGTGCCTGGGTGGCTCAGTTGGGTAAGCGTCTGACTTTGGCTCAGGTCATGATCTCATGGTTCCTGTGTTTGAACCCCACTGGAGCTCTAAGCTGACAGCTCAGAGCTGAGAGTTGCTTCCGATTCACTGTCTCCCTCGCTCTCTGCCCTTCCCCCATTCACACTCTGTCTCTCTCAAAAATAAATAAACATTAAAAAAATTTTCTTTAAGCAACTATAATATAGTCTAACAAAGTCTTTGTTCAAGAAAATACAGAATAAAATGTGAAATGATATTTAAGCTGATACCTAAAGGATGAATAGGAGGGGTGGTGCACAGGAACCAGAACCTGCAAAGCTCTGGAGGTGGTAGAGAATGCACAGCACTTTCAGGGAATGAGATTGTTTGGTATATGAATAAACACAGAGTATAAAACAGTAACTGACCAGAGATAGCCAGAGCGGTCTGTTTCTAGTAAACCACAGGATACCCTGAAAACTCCTTACCTTTGTAAAACATATAAAGTTGTGGATAAAATATTTTAAATATTTTAAATGTGTTCCTGAGTTGGCAAGAAAGTAAGAGATATCCTCAGAGGCTAAACATGTAGCAGAAATGTTGGGCATCTAGAGATACAAACCTGGTCACTTAGATTATAATTTTAATGGTCACCTGAGTACTGGTGACAATGACCTGGGCCTGTGTAGCATGGGAAGTTGGACTGGAGACCTCAGAAAGACCATAACCCCAAAGGACTAGCCCTTGTGTGAAAGGATGGACTAAAAGAAACCTGGGACACAGCCGAAAAATCTGTTTTGACCCTAACTCTAGAAGAAATAGTAAATGTTACCCCTGAGATTTTGTAACCATGACCCATGTAGTTGCATAACATCCAACCAATAATTTATTTTAACTAATCCAAAATCCTCTCTGGAAGAATATGAGCCTTAAGGAATAACCTGATAAGAAGTTTCACAACCAAGAACTCACAATAAAACAAAAATCAAGAAAAGGAAATAATCTATAATAAGCAAGACATAGAAGAAATCCCAAATAGGAAAAATAGACCCATATAGTCTCTGGACATTGGAATTATCCAACATAAACTGCAAAATAAATGTCTCAAATATGATTAAAAAACAAAAGATCATATTGAAAGCCTGAATTAGAAACAAGAAACCATAACAGAGAAAACTTAGAAAAATAACCAACAGACTGCCACAAGTAAAAAAAAAAAAAATACCATCAATGAAATTAAAATTTCAATAGAAAGGTTAAAAAGAGAAGTAGATGTGTCTGAAGAGAGAACTAGTGAGTCAAAAGAAAAAGAAATCACACAAACTGCAGAGACAAAAAATATGAAGGCAGGATCCCAAGATATGGAAGATTAGTGATTAAGACCAACATACATGCAACTGGAATTCTAGGTTAGAGAATGGAGAATCAAAACAATATTGTAAGAGATAAGGCCAAAGAACAAGAGATAGGATGAATCCTGAGGCCCCTTTGAAGCCATTTTAGACCATTTAAACTTTATTGTAGGAAATGGGGAGACTGAAATATTTTATTGAGAGAAACACAATCCAATTTCCATTTATAAAGGTCATTTTGGCTGTATTTGGGGAGATGGATTAGAGTTGAGGGAGGTAGTTCAACTCCAGGAAAGGAGACCCATCAAAGACCTACTTCAGCCACCTAGGAATAGGTGGATTTTTTTTAGAGATATTTAGGAAGTAGAATTGGCATAACTTGGTAACCATTTAGGAGTGAGGCGTGAGGGATTTCTGTCCCAACTTTCCCTTCTCTATTGAGTCTTGCCCATTGTGTTTAAGCACAGTTATTTACTTCCTCTTCAAAGGTCTTTTTACATGTCTCTTTTTGTGTTATCTCATTGTATTGAAATTGTTCTGTCTGCTTCCTCCACCAGAGCACAAGCTTCTTAAGGTGAGAGAGAATTTATTCCATTAATTTTTGAGGGCTTATTTTTTACCTTTTATTCACTAACAGCACAGAATCTGGGGACGGTTGAATGTGTCTTGCCTTGCCCATGTCTATGTGTTAACACTGGTACCTTCACACGACGAGGGATGCACTCAGAGAGTAGGCAAGGTTCAGATCACAAAGGAATGCCACACATAGGAGCTGGGGCTTTATCCCATGGTCAATGAACCCTAACAGTGGAGCAGAGCCATGGTTAGTTCCGTGTTTTTTTGAAATAACCTGAGCAACAATTTGAATGAAGGAGAGACTGGGTAGGAGGTAATTACAGTCGCAAGGAGAGAAGATGAGAGACTGAATCAAAACAGTACAGTGGGAATGAAGACGACAGGACAAAGCCACAAACTCTTTAGGAGGTTAAATGTCAGGGCTTGATTTACTAGATGGATAATAAAAATAAAGGAAATGAATGAATTGGGATGAAACTAATTCCTACTTGGCATCTGGGGTTTCTCTACACCAGATGGGAAATTCAGGAAAGGGAGCAACTTTAGGTTGCTACAGTCTGCAGGTGTAGAATCGCCGTGATTCCTGAAAATCACTACAAAATTTTCTTCACCACCACCCACTTGCACAGGATTGCTATCTCCATAGAATACCAAGGAGGCTGGGTCAAGGAATGTAAATGACCCCCAACTTCACACCTTCTGCCTTACAAACACTTTGCCATGAACAGAAGGTTTCCATTTCTGTGTCTGGCTCTTCAGATTACCAAATAGTTCCCTGGCCTTTCCTTCAGCATGCTAGAGCCCTTAAACTCCGTGCAAGGCCACCAGATGCACCAAGATACCCAACACTTACTTCTACTTCCTGGCAGAAGGTGGCATTGGGGCCATACTGCAGCTGGCATTGATGATGAACATCATAGATCACTCCAGGAGCAATGACCTTGGACTTCAAGCCTTTCTTCTGGGGCATGTCATCGAGACAGAACCCCCAGCCTCGACTAAAATGAAAACAAGAACAGTAGTAAATCATCAGAGGGATTTCCATGATCACTTATAACATAAGTCCTAGTTGTGCCGGCCAGTTTCCAGGGACTTAACACACACTCAGATCATAAAGAGCCACCGTGAGCAAAAGCAAGCAAGGGGATAGGATGTTCACCTGGCTGTGGCTGGAGGGCAGGACCCACCCACATTTCAGGGTCAGAAAGCAGAAGTGAAATCCACCCCTTCTGATGCCACCTGATACTATGACCTGTGAGAGGCACTGAGACTTTTCCAGGGCCCAGGCAAAAAACTCAGACTGACTTCCAGTTTAAGGAGACCCAAGTGCAGCTGTCCTGAAAGGCACTGTCACTTACTCCAGGAAGCGGGTGATATACTCCTTGCTGCACTTGGACCACGTCAGTGGGGTGGGATTGTACTGGAGCTGGCGGGACATGATGTATGGGTGCCTGCCCACGGGCTCACAGTCATTTTCCTTCCCGTCATGCTGGATGCCAAAGCTGCAGGAGGGCACAAAGCACAAGAACATTAAGGAGGCTGGCATGAAATAGAAAACCACAGTTTCTCCAAGGTGAAAATAACCCACCGAGAGCCACTTTTGTACAGAATGCATGTGTTTACCAAGTGGGACTGTGAAGGTGGAGAGGGATATTTTGAGCACGTCTTGGCCTCAAATATGCAACCATGGGAACCATGCAGCCAATTCCAAAACTTCTCTTTGGCTAGAAGCTCCCAGTTTGGCTTTCTAGGAGTCTGGAGTCAGGAGGGTAAACCCTGCCTTAAGCAATCTTCTTCCTCCTGCTTTAGTAACCACAGCTCAAAACCCCCAAACCTTGATTCTCCCTTTTCATCATCATTTGAGGAAGAGCATGAAAGGGTAAGCCTATGGGAGACTTTGTCAAAGGCCACAAGCTGTGAGTGACTGGATTTCTTTCGAGTCTTGTCATGGGAGTTCTCCAGTATCTGAGACATCGGGGAGACCTCACAGCCCAGTGATTAGAGCAGGGTTTTTGAAGACAGATGATCTGGACTCGCATTCCAGTTCTGTCTCTTCGTGATCTGGGAGTTACTGAAACGGGTTCAGCTTCAGTTTCCTCTCCTGGAAAGTGCAGAGGTCTTCACTGTGCTAGGGTCAGATCTGAATGGATGAGTCTGAAAACCACTTGGCAAGTGCCTGGCATATAATAAGGGCTCTGGGAATGACGGGAATCCCTTATTGTTGCTTTTATCCTTGTCTAGCTTATTTCCCTTTTCTAGATGAGGAAGCTCAGAGTTTGAGACTTTTCGAAAGTCCCACAGCTAGTTAGTGGCAAGAGTAGGTCTTCGGCAGCTCGCCCTGCTGTTGCAGTGTTCTTACCCAGGCCTCGCTCAGCCTGCTCCCTGGTCCTCCCACTGCCAGGGCTGACCAGGTAAAGCAGCGCTGAATGACCCAGAAGAGCTTGTCCGGCATGGCAGGCGTGCCTGGGATGGGAGCAGATTCAGAAGTCTGTTCATAAGTTGAGTCCCCAGGATCAGCCCAAGATGCCATCAGAGGTCCCCACAAGAACTCTCTCCACTGGGATCTGCTTACAACAGGCATACTTGCAACCCAGAGATGTTGGCTCAACTCTCCAAATCTGAACAGGGGAAAGTAGGACCTTTTACTTGGCGAGTGAAATTCAGCCCATCTGACAGGGAAGCTCATATGCAACTTTACTAAAATCTCCTGATCAACATTAGTGACTCTTACAGAAAATAGTCTCTGGGGGCTTGAGAGATTTCATGTATTTTGCTTAATGCATTATGATGTTATCAACTTACTTACAGACTCCGATCACATTCCACATGAATACAAAATTCACAAAGGACTCAGAGAATTAATCTGCAAAACTCTTATCACCCAGCCACAAAGAATGCGATTCAATGAAAGCTTTCTTCCCAAGCAGGTCTTCCCTATGCTGTTGCAAATCCATTCTTATCTAGCTCATGAAGTACTCCACAAGTTCACCTGCGGAATAATTAGTAAGAACCCTAAACTGCAAGCATGGTTCAAAAATATGCATGAATCATGGTTTTTCCAGCACTAGATATTCTAATACAAGAAGACATATTGCTGGATCTTATATACAGGGGCGATTCACATCTACACTCAAAATATATCAGTTCCCCCGAAGCTCATTTTGTTCCATCTAAAGTTTCTAATGCATTAGGATTTCCCCCCTCCAGCTTCATCACCCCTCTCTTCCCCCATCTTATGAGATAAAAGCAGTGCTACTGAAAATGTCCCTCTGGACTGTGTCTACTAGGTCTAAATGGGTGGAATGCTCCTGCCACATGGGAACAGTGGGTCAATGAGAAGTGAAGGCCAAGGAAAGCACATGGGGTCATAGGGATGGAAGGTTTGCATCCAGGAAGTTACTTTCTAGCAGATGGGATGGACACTGAAGAGCAATTTGGAGTACAGAGCCGTCTACAGGCTCAAACAACTTCCTGGGCTGTTGGATTGGCCTGCTTTACCTCATGCTTCAGTTTCAACCCCTGTTACATAAGTTTGCCAAATTACAGATGTGAAATAGCAATTAATTAATTACCTGGGTTTCGGGGTATCCTTTGATGGAAAAGATCCATTCCTTGCCTTTTATTATTCATTTTTTAAGTATAGTTAACACAATGTGACATTAGTTTCAAGTATACAACGTAGTCATTTGACAGGTTTATACTTACGCTGTATTCACAAGTGTAGCCATACCGTCAGCTGTCCTGATACAACGTTATTACAATATCATTGATTCTATTACTTATGTGCTGCCTTTCATTCCTGTGATTTATTATTCATTTTATGGTGGAGAAGCAATAGCAGAGAACAAAAACCTCAAAAATATGATTGTGAGCTTTTAAAACCCATTTAGGGAATACCAACTTCACATATTTAACATGCAAAGGTCTGTAATGAAATATATCATGATCTGAAAGCGGGGGAGATATACTGGGTGAATGTTGCCTTTTAAGTGTTCATCTATATTCTTATATTTTCATTACTTAAAAGTGAAGGACGCTAGGTCTCAAATAAGTTTTTAAATTTCCTCTGGAGATTGTACCTTCACTGTTGGGCACTTACATAAGGAGTCTGATAAAGGTAGTGAGAGACTTCAGGTATAAATGGCTGATATAATCCAGGATCTTCAGGAATGGATTTTCAAAAAGTTTTCTCTCAAAATAAAAGTGAAATTATTCACATAAGGCCATAGCACAAGTTAGTTAACTTTACTTTCTATTTTGCATCACACATAGTAATGAAACAAACATGTTTCCAAGAAACAATGGGTATCTTTGTTATTAATCTTTGAGTGTCTTTTTGGGATACTGGTTTATCAGTTTTGTTTTGTTCATTCTTGGATTGCTGCAGCCATTTCATTAATCTGCCCAGTGTTTCTCAGTTTGGTCCACAATTAGGACTATATAGCTAAAGGAAGAACTAAATACCCCAGAAGTATCTTTTACTATGAGCAAAAGTTTCTTAGGAAGCCCTTAAAGTCTTCTTTCATTTGGTTTTGTTTTGCTCAAATATTTTTCTATCCCTCAAACTCAAGCTTATGTGTTCCTTCAACTTTCTCTTTTTTATCAGTGACTCTAAACTTTTTTTTTGGGGGGGGGCATTTAAAAGATGCTGTTTTAATACAAATCAAAAGCACAATGAGATATCACTTAACTCTGGTCAGAATGTCTAGAATCAAAAAGATAAGATTCTCACCACTGGTAAGAATGTAGAGAAAAAGAAACGCTTATGCACTGTTGGTGGGAATGTAAATTGGTACAGCCACTGTGGAAAACAGTATGGAAGTTCATCAAACAATTAAAAAGAGAAATGCCATGTGATCCAGTAATTCCACTACTAGGTATTTATCCAAAGAAATTGAAAACACTAATTCAAAAAGATACATACTTCTATGTTCACTACAGCATTATTTACAATAGCCAGGATATGGAAGCAACCTAAGTGTCCATCGATAGATGAATGGATGAAGATGTGGTGTGTGTGTGTGTGTGTGTGTATATATATATATATATATATATATATATATATATATACACACACACACACAATATATATATACACACACACAATGGAATATTAGTCATTAAAGGATGAAATCTTGCCATTTGCAACAACATGGATGGACCTAGAGGTTATTATGCTAAGTGAAATAAGTCAGACTGAAAAAGACAAATACCATATGATCTCATTCATATGTGGAATCTAAAAAACAAATGAATAAACAAACAAACAAAAAGCAGAATCAGACATGTAAATACAGAGAACAAACTGGTGGTTGCCAGAGGGCAGGAGTATGGAGGGTGAGCGATACAGGTAAAAATGGGTGAAGGGGAGTGGGGCATACCGGCTTCCAGTTATGGAATAAATTAAGTCATGGGAATAAGAGGCACAACACAGGGAATACAGTCAATGATACCGTAACAGGGTTGTATGTTGACAGATATACTACACTTGTGGTGAGCATAGCATAACCTATAGAGCAGCTGAATCACTATGTTGTACACCTGAAACTAATGTAACATTGTGTGTCAACTATACCCAAATAAAAAAGATTAAATAAAAAAATAAAAGTCTTTATTTAGGTTATCTGTATATGTCCTGATGCCTTTTTTTTTTAATTAAACTTTTTATTTTGAGATTATTGCAGGTTCAGTTGCAGTTTTAAGAAATAAACAAAGCGGTCCCCTGTATCCATCACTCACTTTCCCCCAATGGTAACACATTGCAAAACTATAATCCAGTAGCACAGTTGGGGTATTGATGCTGATACTGTCCAGACACAGAATATTATCATCACCACATGGATCCCTCATGTTGCAGTTATAGCCACACCCACTTCCTTCCCTCTCCCATTCCATCCTTAAACCCTGGCGGCCATATATACGTTCTCCATTTCTACAATTTTGACATTTCAATCACATACAGCATGTAACCTTTTGGGACTGGCTTTTTTTCACAGAGCATAACTGTTTGAAGATTCATCAGGTCACTGCATGTATCAATGAAACAGTGAAAAAAACATGTTTCCAAGAAACAATGGGGTATCTTTCATTTTATTGCTAACTAGTATTCCATAATATGTGTCCATCCCAGTTTATGTAACCATTCACCCCGTTGGGTTGACACCACTCCTGGATTGTTTCTAGTTTGGGGCTATTAAGATTAAGCTTCTATAAACATTCACGTAAAGGTTTTTGTGTGAACGTAAATCTTCCTTTCTCCAGGACAAATCTCAGGAGTACGACTGCTGGATCATACGGTAGTTGTAGGTTTACAGCTTAAAAAACCGACAAACTATTCTCTGCAGTGCCTGGACCATTTTACTTTCTCACCAGCAATGTCTGAATGATCCGATCCCTCTGCAACCTTGCCAGCATTTGGGGTCACCACTATTTTTTTAGTCATTCTGATTGTTGTGTGACATCTCATTGCGATTTCAATTTGCATTTCCCTCGTAGCTAATGATGTTGAATATAGTTTCAAGTGCTTATCTGCCATTTGTATGTCTTTTCTGGTGGAATTTCTCCTTTTTGCCCATTTTTTAATTGTACTGTTTGGGTTTTTTTACTATTGAGGTTTTTGTTTTGTTTACATTTATTTATTGATTTTGAGAAACAGCAAGAGTATGAACAGGGGAGGGGCAGAGAGAGAGGGAGAGAGAATCCCAAGCAGGGGATTCAAATTCAGGAACTGTGGGATCATGACCTGAACTGAAATCGAGTTGGATCCTCAACCGACTGAGGCACCCAGGCGCCCTACTATTTGAGTTTTGACAGTTGCTTATATATTTTAGATGCTTAGTTCTACTGGATATATGGAGTATTCATTTCCTAGGTAGGTCATAAAAATTATTGTGAGCTTAGTGGCTTAAAATAACATAAACTTATTCTCTCACAGTCCTGGAGGACGGAAGTCTGAAATCAAGGGGTCAGCAGCAGTCTGAACCCTTCAAAGTCTCCAGGGGAGAATTTCTGCTTGCCTCTTCCAACTTCTGGTGGCTGCAGGCTTCCTGACTTGTGGCAGTACGACTCTAACTTCTGTCTCCATCTTTACATGGTCTTCTCTTTGATCTGTGTCCAAATCCCCCTCTCCAGTCATTGGGTTTAGGGCCCAACCTAAATCTAGGGTGATTTAGTTTCAAAATTATTAACTAATAACATCTGCAAAGATCCTATTTCCAAAACAGGTTACATTCTGAAGTTCATAGAAGCCTTGAATTTGTGAAGGGGAACACTATTTAAGCCACTACATAGGGCTTGCAAACATTTTCTCTTGGGCTGTGGCTTGTATTTTCATCCTCTTAAAAGAGTCAAAAGTTTTAATTTTGATGAGTCCAAGTTTTAAATGTTTCCTTTTATCGATTGTGCATTTGATGCCAAGTTTGGAAACTCTTTGCCTAGCCCTAGATACTTAAAATTTCCTATTTATGTCCTAAAAGTTTTTTAGTTTTACATTTTACATTTAAGTTTGTGTTCTACTTCAAGACCATTTTTGCATATGGTGTGAGACTTAAGTAGAGACTCTTTTTATATATTAAAAACCAACACGGGGCTTGATCTCACAACCCTGGGATCATGACCTGAGCTGAAGCCAAGAGTCAGACACTCAACTGACTGAGCCACCCAGGCACCCCACACACAATCTTGATTACTGCAGCTGTATAATAAATTTTGAAATCTTGTAGCCTGATTCTTCTCATTTTATTATTCTTTTTCAAATCGTTTTGAAAACTTATTCTAGTTCCTCTGCCTTTCCATATACATTTTAGATTAATTTTTTTATATCTCAAAAAGAATCATGATGAGGGGTGCCTGGGTGGCTCAGTCGGTTAAGCGGCCGACTTCAGCTCAGGTCATGAGCTCGCGGTCCGTGAGTTCGAGCCCCACGTCGGGCTCTGTGCTGACAGCTCAGAGACTGGAGCCTGTTTCAGATTCTGTGTCTTCCTCTCTCTGACCCTCCCCCATTCATGCTCTGTCTCTCTCTGTCTCAAAAATGAATAAACGTTAAAAAAAATAAAAAAAAAAAAGAATCGTGATGAAATTCTCATAGAAATATCATTAAACCTATATATTTATTTCAGAAGAATTTCATCTTTACTATGTTGAGTCTTCCAATTCATGACCATAATAGGTTTCTCCATCTATTAGGAGATCTCTATTTCTTTCTGCAGTGTTGTGTAGTTTTCAGCATATGAGTCCTGTACATGTTTTGTAAGATTTAAATGTTTATAATAATTTTATACAAATATTTCATACTTCTGAGTGATTGTGAAAGGTACCGCATTTTTAATTTCAGTGTTCACTCGTTCATTGCCTGTATATAAAAATGTGAGCGATTCTGTATGTTTATGTGGTATCCTGTGAGCTTATTCTAGTTTGTGTGTTTGCATAGATTCTTTGGGGTTTTGTACATATACAATTATATTATCTGCAAATAGAGCTAGTTTTATATCTTCCTAATCTGTATGTTTTTTTTCTTGTCTTAGTGCACTGGCTAAAACCATACTCCTTTTTCTTTCTGTTCCTCAGACTTTGGCATTTACTTTGTCCTGTCTTCAAGTTTACTGGTTCTTATTTTGTCTGCTTATATCTGCCAATGAATCCCTCCAGTTAATTCTTTTATTAGAGTGATTGCACTTTGTAGCTCCAAAATTTCATCTTGGTTTCTTATTAGATCTTCTATATCTTTATTGATATTGTTATTTTGTTCATATATCATTTCCTTTATCTTCTCCACATCTTCTTTAGTTCTTTGAGCATCTTTAAGGCAGTTGTTTCAAAATCTTTGTCTAACAAATCTGCCCTCAGGAACAGTTTCTGTTGATTTATTTTTTTTCCTTTGAGATCATACTTTCCTGGTTCTTTGTATGTTTTATGATTTTTTTGCGTAGAAAAATGGACATTTGAATCTGTTAATGTGGCAACTCTGGAAATCAGATTCTTCCTCTTCTGTAGGGTTTGCTGTTTTTATTATTGTTGTTGCTGTTGTTGTTATTACTATTATTATTATTGTAGGCTGTGTCTGTGTCAAGGATCAACCTGAGGTAAAAATTTAAGGTCTTCGCAGGTCTTTTCAGAGTCTTTATCTGGGCACGTGTGATCACTTTCTCATTTTCCCCATGTACGTAATTATTTTTGAAAGTCCTATTCTTTATTGTCTAGCTCTCAAAAGGGAAAAAGGAGAAATACAAAGAGGGAGAGAAAATGGTGCTGGCCTCTTAAATCCTCTGGCAGTCACTCCAGTTTAAAGGGAGCTTGCAACAATGTGGAGAGGTGCAACAACAATGGCTGCCCCAACTTTGTCTTCACCTCTGTGATCAGAAGCAGCCACCAGCAACCAGAGCCCAACTTGCACCTCCTGTTAACTGACGTTTGCTTAATGGTCTTCTCCATCGTATAGCAGTTTTAAATTTCTGCTTTATTCAATGTGTTCCTTCAATACATATAAGTAAAATGGGGTTAACAATGGTATCTATTTCATAAGGTTATCAAAAGGAACCAACAACACAACCCAAGATGGAAGACATAAAGGGTGCAAAAATGTTAATGTTTGTGACTTGTCAGTGATATTAATACCTCAGCATTTTATAAAAACTAAACAAGGATTGTTACTCCCGAATTAATCAAGTAAGTTAAAGCTTATGTCCTTGTCTGTGTTCAACCCTTTCTAATTCAGAAAGTTGTAGTAGCCTCTTTGATTCTGTGGTGTAGTAGCTACAAGTGGTCAGGGAAGAAGAGACACTGAAATCTTTGAAGTGTGTGATTATCCCCACTTTACAGATGAGGAAGCAGAGGTTTAGGAGGGTGAGTCTCAAGACACAGTGTAACCTGACTCCTAATGCCCCATTTAACGTGCTTGCCCTTCCCTCTACTGACATGGTGCACGAACATGGCAAGGGGATCTCAGTTTCCTTGGCCCTTTACCTGTGTCCGAGCTCATGGGCAATTGTGAAAGCAAGAGGGAGTCCAGAGTCTTCATTGATGTTACAGCTCCGGTGAGGCTGGCACATTCCTGACAGGTGGGACAGACCCAAAGTCTCACAGGGGCGATTGACACTAGCACAGATGTCTTTTCTGAAAGCAGAGAATAGAGATGTGTAGGCTCCCAAAGAAACATCTGAAAAAATCCTCCTGGAAAAAATCTGGGTATTAGTTCACATTCAATATGGTCTGGAAAGCATGGTTAAATTATTTTTAAAACTCCATAGGGAGCAATTCACAATTCATAAGATTATTACGATTTCACCTCTGATTACTGACTCTCACTAACACCTAAAAATGTGGGAAAATATGACAATTTTTAACGTTTATTTATTTATTTTTCAGAGAGAGAGAGAGAGAGAAAGCTCAAGCAAGCATGAGCAGGGGAAGGGCAGAGACAGAGAGGGAGACAGAGAGAATCCCAAGTAGGTTCCATGCTATCAGCTTGAAGCCTGACATGGGGGTCAATCTCAAGAACCACAAGATCATGACCTGAGCAGAAATCAAGTTGGATGCTTACCTGAGCCATTCAGTCACTCCATGACAAAGGTTTTATTTTGAGTTGCTTTTGCCCTTAATCTCAGGATGCCAAATTATATTGTTTGGCCAAAAAGAGAAGGATTTGATTGAAAATTGAAGATTATTTGAACTTTTAAATAAAGGATAACCAACAGTGGCTGAGCATTTTCACATATGAAGCCCCTTTTGGTCTTTCTGGGGTCTGTGCTCAAAATGCATCTGAGAACTTTTGCTTATTCATGAAAAAGGCAATTGATCTCATCAATCCATCTAGAGATCAAATCAGTTGGCTCTCCAGCCCCACTACCCTAACTATATGGGACATTGGAGGGAATGCACATACAAATAAAGACCCTTAGGATCTCAAAAAATACTGGTTATGGTTTTTAAATGTAAAAATATGCTTCCATACCTTTGTGGGGATTATTTCAGTCATTGACAAGAGTTAACTTGGTTTGGTCTGGTTTTCTTCAATTCAGGAAGAGCTCTTTGCCAAGAATAACTAGCATAAATGCCAAGAAGGTTCTGAGCTTGTTAGCTGCAGACCTTCAACTCATCAGGTTTGTGTGGGTACCATTTCTGGCAACTAATGATCTGTTTGATGTTTCCACTGGGCCATGGAAAAGATCCAGGCTCTGAAAACCCCTGCGAGTCCTCCGTTCTCCAGGAGGCAATGGCTGGGACAAGGGGATAGGAGAGAGTGGCAGCCCATGTCACGGCATGCCAACTGACATGATCCCCACTCTAACGGCAATAGTTTTTGGGTAGATTTGTGTTGGAGAGCTAGATTGGATCAGACAGCCCAATCATTCTAAATAATTTCTGTGTCTGTGGGAGGACCAACCAACCAACGTTTCCACCCCTGCTGCAAAATGTACTTGCTACTATTTCATTTTTTTAAAAGTCTAGACCTGCTTGGAGCTGCTGGGAAAAGATTGGTGTCTACTGCTAATTCACCTGCTTTCTCATTCAGATGGGGCAGGTGTTAGGTCCATTACATAATTGTTTACTAACTGCCTACTAAGTATCTAGCACTAAAGAGGAAAAGGGGGGGTAATAAAAGAATTATAGAGGGGCGCCTGGGTGGCGCAGTCGGTTAGGTGTCCGACTTCAGCCAGGTCACGATCTCGCGGTCCGTGAGTTCGAGCCCCGCGTCGGGCTCTGGGCTGATGGCTCAGAGCCTGGAGCCTGTTTCCGATTCTGTGTCTCCTTCTCTCTCTGCCCCTCCCCCATTCATGCTCTGTCTCTCTCTGTCCCAAAAATAAATAAACGTTGAAAAAAAATTAAAAAAAAAAAGAATTATAGAAACATGAGTCTTGCAGACAGGGAGCTTCTGCTCCCCAAAGCAGATTAGCTCTACCTTCACCATGCACTGGATATTGTGTAAGAGAAAACATGCCTTGGTATGCAGTTACTAGCCTTGCTTCATGTGGTATATTTAAGCCAAATCCACCTTCTACTGAATCCAACTCTGCAGAGAACCCTGTTGAATGGATCTCAGCACAGTCATCCATAGGCAAGTCACATACCTCCCTCCCTGGTCCTGCCTTTCAAACCAGAGGTTCCCAACAGGGGTTGATTTTGCTCCCCACCCACTCTTAGAGACAGTTTGGGTTGTCACAACTTGTAGGAGGGTGCTACTGGCGTCTCATGGATACAGGCAAGAGATGCTGTTAAATATACCTCAGCACACAGACAGCCCTGCACAACAAAAGAATTACCCAACTCAAGATGCTGAGGGTAAGAAATCCTGCTTTAGCATTTGAAATACTCTCCACTCTTCAGGAGTTGGTGAGGTTCATCATATACTGAAACCAGGCCCTTGTTTGAAGGAAGAAAAATTGTCATAATAAGAAAAAAAATATCATAATAAGAGAACAGATCCTTCATATTCTTATGGGTAATAGTTAAGAGTACAACTATTAGGATCAAACTACCTGGATTTAAGTCTCAGCTGTACTTGTTAATGGAAATGAGATTTGAGGCAAGTGACATAACCACGCCTCAGTTTCCCCATCTATAAAATGGGAATAATTGATGGTAGTTCAACTACCAGACTTGTTGTGTAGATTAAATGGAATAATGATTGTTCTAATAGATGTAGCACAGTGCTACATCAGACACTCCACAAATGCCAGCTATCATTAATTCACTCATTTCCTCATGTGAATGAGAGAAGAAATGATATCTGCTTTCAGGGCAAGGAAAGAGAGGAAGCTGACACAGTTTCTAACAGTGGTCCTGAATCCAGGGTTCTTCCCTACAGCTAGGTCCTGCCTGGACTGAAGTCTTCCCCTGGCTTCTTGCCCAGGTCCTCAGTGTTTCCTGCCTGTGTGTTGCTCCCCCACCCCCTGCCCCCCACCCCGGCCAGGGCCCCAGTGCTTACATTCCACACCCACACTAATCTACCTCCCAGCAGAGCTACCAATGTCACAGACCCTAATATGAATCTAATGTAATAGGTTTATTCCACAAACTTCTTTTGAAAACTGCATTCAACTGAAGTTTTGATACTTTCATTCAAAAGAATGACCCTGATGGTCGGAGTGAAAGTTGGTTATCATTCTTTGCGGGCACCCCATGCATCGGGATACCAAAGGGACCAAAATGTTCAGGGGCAGCCTGCCCTCCCTGGGGAGAACACACGTGTGCACACACACACACACACACACACACACACAGGGCCTTCCAGTGCATGAGTTCTCTGTGGCTGACAAACCAGGCCGAGCAGACTCTTCTATTTACATATCCCTGGATTTCCTGATGTCTCCGAATCTGCACAGGAGTTCCCCATGAGAATTTAACTCCCCCGTTAATGAAAGACTTCATTTAAAATAATGTCTGGGGGTGCCTGGGTGGCTCAGTTGTTGGTTAAGTGTCTGGCTCTTGATTTCAGCTGAGGTTATGATCTCATGGTTCATGGGTTTGAGCCCCGTGTCGGGCTCTGTGCTGATGGTATGCAGCCTGCTTCGGATTCTCTTTCCCTTTCTCTCTGTCCCTCCTTCTCCCTCCCTCTCTCTCCCTCTCTCTCAAAATTAAAATAAAATAAGATAAAATAAAATAAGATAAAATAAAATAATGTCTGATGCTTGGCAGGTGTTCAATAAGTATTTATTGAATCAGTGAGCAAACATAGCCTCCAAGAGCCTGGGTTGATCAGAAAAGTTCATTAGCCTTTCACAGCTATGAGTCTTGGAAGGTTGATGGTTTTTATTAGCACCACAGGGTCTGTCTGTCATCAGAACAAAATAGTATCTTCATGAGAATAAAGGGAGAAAAGTGTAAGCAAACTGCTCTGTGTATTCAGGGAAGGGCCGGCCGCCCATATTCTGTCCTCACCATCAGTCAGGGATGGGTTACAAGGAGGACTGATTTCTGTAGAGAAGGTTGTATGTTTCTAAACTGGAGTAAAAATTTTAAGAAGAAAATAAAGGATTGGAAAGCCCAGGCTTAAAAGTTACAGGAGTCTTTAACAAGGATCTGTAAACAATCTTCCTAAGCTTATAGAGCTGCATGAAAAAGCCAATTTTAAAGATGAAATCATCATTGGGATATGAAAAAGGCCTGCATTTTGCCAACAGATTTTTGCCAACAGTTTATTAACACGGAGAGTTTTGTCACACACGTTTAATAATTGCCCCCTCACTGGTATGGACGTCAGGAGTTGTCTAGATCGTAGATGCTGCCTTTAAAAATGATCAAAAGTGACAAAGAGTAGGAGACTCTCATGGGTTTGAATAGGGGACAACTCTTTCACCTGCCAGCCCCCCTGCTTCGCAGCCCCTGGCTTCCTGTAGTCCCTGGGGTACCTGGTGAGGAGGACGGCCACGTCATGATGGGCAGGGTTAAGGTCACTCTTGGGATTGATGCTCTTCTGCCACTTACAGAAGCTGGACAGTGTCTTCTCTGCATGGTGAACTATTTTCAATCCTTGCTAGAGAAAGAAGAGGAAGAGATTGGCATGGGTGAGTTTACTGTGCTCAGGGCTCATCACAGAAGCTCTCAGAAGCAACCAAGTGTGACAAGCTCTGGCTGGGCACCTCAGATATCTGTTAGGCAGGAATCTGGCAGAGGCCAACTTACTCCCTGCTTTAAATACCATCACTCTCATGACTTTTATCAAAAGAATCCTAAGGACAGAAGTGCAGGACAGAAATTATCACTGGAACAAGTAGCCCTTGAAGAAAAATTAAAACTGCATTAGCCAAGACCAAGAGCTGTTTGAAGTCACATCTCTAGCAGCACTCTGCTTCCTAAGCCACTACGATTCCAAAGAGGCATTTTTACTTCTAATGCAACAACAGAAAATGATTTTCAACAAAAAGCTTCTTCCTTGCATGAGAACTCCTACAACCTGGGTTTCCATTTTGGTCTCACATCTGCGGATGAAGGGCAGAGGATGACATAATCTCTCTAGGCTTCTAACCAGTTGGAATCATTAGCTGTCTGACAACAATTAGGTTGCTGCATTGGATGCCCCCAGCCTGCAATTTCAAGGGCTGCTGAATAATCTATTTGGGCCATTGTTACGACCCAGGATGGGAAGAGAGGGCTTGTTCCAAATTAACTGGCTGAACACTTGTCAAATGGAGGGGGACAGATAATCATCTTTATTTGAATTTCTAAAGGAGATGTTCCTTTTCCCTTGCCCCATTTCTTTGGGGTCTCTATATCAAGCTGGCCCTCCTCCAGGGTGGATTCTACCTGGAGAATGACTACTTCCATTGATCTACTCTAACCTGAGTCTATCACTCTGGCCTCAGTCCAAGAAGTTCAAGACAATCTCTACATCAAACTATGAACTTGCTTCTCCACTACTCTGCATTTTGCTAAGGCCACACCCAAAGCAAACAAGGCTTGAGAGGCTTCAGTTGCCTATTAAAGGCACTTCCAGGTGCCCACCCACCCCCTCCACACACATACATGCTAATTAACCACCACAGACCACCTGCCTTTCATGAAAACGCAGAAAGGTGGCTCATCATCAGACATGAAAACCCATGGAATTGCTTAGCATTATGAATTTAAATAGAAGAAACAGACTTCTTAATTTACTAATCCTCACTGTTCTGTCATCCAGCAGAATCATGTATGGTGGAAAGGGAGGAGGAATTATGGGGGCCTAGCTGGGTACAGGGTCAGCCTCCTATTCATCTAGTCAACCCTACCTAGTCAACCCTACCAGAACCAAGGCTTACACCCACCATAGGGAATTGGCAAGGGGGCATAAAGCAGGAATGGAAGGAAAGAGAATGGAAGGCACGAGAAAGAAAAGAGAAGTAAATAAAAAGGGAGAGAGGGGGCGCTTGGGTGGCGCAGTCGGTTAAGCGTCCGACTTCGGCCAGGTCACAATCTCGCGGTCCATGAGTTCGAGCCCCGCGTTGGGCTCTGGGCTGATGGCTCAGAGCCTGGAGCCTGTTTCCGATTCTGTGTCTCCCTCTCTCTCTGCCCCTCCCCCGTTCATGCTCTGTCTCTCTCTGTCCCAAAAATAAATATAAACGTTGAATAAAAAGGGAGAGAGGAAGGAAAGAAAAGAGAGGAAATATTTCTTGATCATTATGTGATCTGTGTGCCAGATACTTTCACATATATTCTTTCATTTCATTTAATTGCATCTTCTCGGCATTATTTCTAAAGAAAACATTGTTATTTTCATTTACAAGAGGGAATTGAACCTCAGAGAAGTGAAAAACGAGCTGAAGGTGATTTGAGTCAGATACTGAATCAAAGACCCCAAGAACGAGGGCTCCTGGGTGAAGCATGGTTCCAGTGGGTGGCCAGCCTCATTAGAAGACAGCTCCTTCACACAGGAAGGTAGATTATCAAACAAAGCATCAACTACAATTTGATTGCCTTGAAGTCTGTTTTCAACCCTTCATTTCTTTGTTTGGTTATGGGCTTTTATTGTTTTGTGTGTGGGAGGAGGTCTCTGAGAGAATGCTCATTAATTAAAAAAAAAAAAAAGACCATTTAGAATTATTCCAAAGGAAAACAACTACTTAGGCATAAGTCTAACAAAACATATGCAAGATCTGTGTCCTGAAAATCACAACATGCTGATCAAAGAGCAGAGGCTCAATGTAAATTTCACACTTTATACAAATACTGACTCAGATGGATCACATCTGAAATGTAAAATGTAAAACTATACAACTTTTCAAAAAAAAAATCATAGGAGAACATCTTGGAGACCTGGGGCTAGGCAAGGAGTTCATAGATTTGACACTAAGGACATCATACATAAAAGGGAAAACTGAAAAACTGGACTTCACCAAAATTAAAACCTTTTGCTGTGAGAGATAGCTTTGAAGGGAATGAAAACATGAACTACAGATTGGAAGGAAATCTTTATTAGACAAAGGACTTGTACAAAGAATACATGAAGATCTCTCAAAACTCAACAATAAAAAATAACGACAGAAAACAAACAAACATGAAATCTCATTTCACTGCAGAGGATGTACAGATGACAAAAAAGCACATGAAAAGATGTTCAACCTCATTCGCCATCAGAGAATTGTTACCTAAAACCACAATGAGATGTTACTACAGGCCTCTCAGAACAGACACAATTAAAGACAGTGGCAGCACCCAATCAATGGGGAGGATGTGGGGAAGTTGGCCACAGGTAACACTGCTGGTAAGAGGGCAAGATGCTACAGCCACTACAGAAAACAGGTGGATAGTTTCCTTAAAACAAACAAACAAACATGCAACCACCCCCTGACCCAGCAATTGCATCCCTGGACATTTATCCCAGAGAAATGGAAGACTTGTGTTCACACAAGATCCTGTAGGAGAATGTTCATACTAGCAAAAAACTGGAACAACCCAAATATCCCTCAATGAGTGAATGGTTAAACAAACTGGTAAATACCGTGGAATGCTACCCAGCACTGAAATAGAACAAACACTTGAATGCACACAA
Organism: Felis catus; assembly: GCF_018350175.1. Lineage (NCBI taxonomy): Eukaryota > Metazoa > Chordata > Mammalia > Carnivora > Felidae > Felis > Felis catus. The sequence continues at coordinate 212,110,972 of NC_058368.1, read as the reverse complement.
TTTGGATGTATTCTTGAGGGAAATACCTTGAATGAAAAAAATCCAATCTCAAGAGGTTATGTCCTCTGTGATTACATTTATATATTTTTATTACATATATTGCAATATATTTATATTACAAATGACACAATTATAGAGATAGAGAACAAGCTAGTGCTTTCCAGGGGTTAGGTTGGTAGGTGGAAGGCAGGTCCAAAAGCATGGCACGAGTTGTCCTTGTAATGAAACTACTCTGTATTGTGGCAGTAGTCACATAAATTTACATGTGTTAAAACTGCATAGACGTAAATGCACACATACACACACACTTACACACACAAATCAGTTCCTATAAAACTGATGAAATCTGAATAAGGTAAGGGTTTGTATTCATTTCTTGGTTATGATATTATACTAGAGTTATGCAAGATGTTATCACTTGGAGAAGGTGAGTGAAGGATATAAAGGATTTCTCTGTGCTATTTCTTCCAACTGCATGTGACTCTATAATTATTTCAAAACAAAAATATTTTAAAAATATCTTAAAAATGATAACCGGTCTGAATAAAGGCTTGAGGGTTGCAACAGAAAATCTTACAATGCACTTTCCAGTATGATTCTATGTGGGTTACTTACTAGTTAGTCGTATGTGCAATCCCATAGCTTTGAATCAAAGGGAAGCTGTACTCTTTGAGATGGGTTACAGTGGGTAGGAAGAGCCCACACACTCACACACCCACACCCTGCACACTTCACACACCTACGCAAAGGTTTAAGTTCCCTGTTTAAGTAGCCATGAATATAAGAACTTATTAGGGTTAAGGTGACCACACAGACAGAAGCAGAGGGAGGCCATCTCAGAATATTCTTCGGCTCACAAAATCCCTGGTGGGGGCACACAGCTCAAAGTGGGATACCACCAGATTGGAAAAGCTCAATTTTTGCTTCATTATTGCCCTTTTATATGTTGGCTGGACTCACCACTTTGGAAGACTTACATACTAATCCGTGAATGTCTGTTTAAGGAAAAGTGAATGTTTACAAACCTCTCCTCTCCCCGAGCCAAATTCAGTGTCAGCAAGGACACATCTTCATCGTGGGGAAAGCAGAGTCATTTTCCAGATGTTGAAGCATAAACTCTGCTTCCAGTTTTCCCATAAATTACTAAGAGCTCATTTCCCTGAAGGGCCTTAGGTATTAGGCATTCAGTCCTTTCGCTTCAACAGTGAGGAAATGCAGGCCAGAGAGGGGCAGTACTTTAGCCAAGTCACACAGCAGGTGTTGGCAGAGCTGGGCTTCAACCCAGGTTTGCGGCTACTAGTCCAGGACTAGTGATTTCCAAACCGTTGAAGACTTCTCTAAGTCTAGAAACTTCTGTAAGTTTAGACTTTTAAGTCTAGAAACTTCTGGAAGTTTAGACTTCAAAAAGTCTAAACTTTTTGCTTGAACAATACGAAAGATTTAACGATTAGCCCAGTGGATGATTTTTGCTTATTTCTTCTCCCCCAGGTCACACTGGGGAGGAGACAAACACAGGAAGAGATGCTCTACTTCTGAGACCCCCAGCTCTCCATCCTCCTCCTGCTCTCTGGCCACTTCTCAGGCTCCTCCCAGGCTCTCTGTCCTTCTTTTGGCTCACTGCTCATTTCACTCTCAATCACAGTCAGATTTTGGGACATCACCTATATGCTGCTGACTCTTGAATCTACATCTCATTCCAAACCTCTCTTAGAGTGCAAACTCATGCACCCAAATCTCTTGAGGGACACCTTCTGGATGGCACCACTCAGCCATCCCTGAAATCCTCCCCCAACAATCTTAACCTGCTATTCTTCCTGCTTCCTCGAAGTTGAACCGCCATCAACTTAGTGGCCTAATCTTAGAAACACCGGTGTCCACCTGTTGGTCTCCTCTCCCTCCATATCCTGCTTCCCCATCTGTCCTCAGGTGCTGTTAAATCTACCTCCCCTCCATTTTTATTCCCAACTGCCCTAGCTGAAGCTCTGATCATTTCATGCCTGAGTTTCTGTTTGCATCATTTCTGAACTGTTCTCCCTCTTTCTTCTTCGTTGTTAAATCCATCCTCTGTTGTTGCCAGGCTGATCGAGTCAAAACCAGAGTCTGCCCATATCATGACCCATGGCTCAAGACTCTTCAAAGCCTGACCTCTAGGAAGTTCTCCCTTCACCTGCATGCAACCTCACAGTTTATGCTCTGGCAACATTCAGACTACTGATATTACCTCCAACCCCCCTTCCCCCCCCCCCCCCACCACCAAATGCCACACACCATGGTCTATTTACCTTGCTGTTTTCAAGCTTTTCCTCTACCTAGAATGCCCTTCTCTCCTTTCTTACCCCTTCAACCTATTTAACATCCATTCATTCTTTAAGACTTAATTTGAGCATTTCCAGGAAGCCTTCCCTGACCTCACTCTGGATTAGGGTCCTGCCAGTTTATCTTGCACATACCTGGCTCACAGCACTTGCTGCCCTAGGTTAAAATGATCAAATTGTGTGCCTGTTTTCCTCCTTAGCTTTTTCAGAATAAGGTCTGAGGCGTATTCCCCTACTTATCTTAGGCACTGCACATAGCCTGGCACATGGCAGGTGTACAGACTAAACTGAGGCTGTGCACCACCCCCCAAGGAATGGAGAAAAGGTGAAGAATACATCCACTGAGCCAGACAAAAGTGCAGCTCACATGGGTAAGAGGTTTTGTGGTGGGTCAGTAAAGAGGAAAGATCTCCTGTGGATTAGAGAAGCAAAACGTAAGGGGTCAGAAGTGTAAGAATAGAGCAAAAACCATCTGTAATAATAATTTTGGTGCCTTGAGGTAGGAACTGCTGGGAGGCAGTTCTACATGGATCGTTCATGTTTCTTCACATCATGTGAGCAAAAGCATGGACAGCTTTTATATCTCCCCAAGGATGTTGTGTGGAAATAGGCTAGAGTACAGAGAGAATGTCCCCCTCCAGGGAAGAGGACAGATTTATTTGCTGTCTAGAATAAAAAGGATAATGACTCCCTCTGGGGCACAAGCTGACAGGTTTGCTCACAACCTCTTTTAAAGGACTGTGATAAAACCCACTGTGTGCACAGCATCCACCCAGGCTGCCCCTTTCACCCCCTTGAAGGGACAACGAGGGGAAGCTGCAAACATGAAGCTCCTGCCTCATGCTGTGCTGTGAGTAATAAAGTCCTCTATCTCTGACCCAGAAGTCTCACGTCTTCTCCCAGCATCGCATCCAGGAAAGCATGGCAGGATAACTAGTGAGCTCGCAAGGAGAATAAAATCTAAGACCCTTCACAGTTCTCGACAAAAATGAGGAGAATGGACAAAAGGTGACTATGGAGTCATGAGAACTATGTTGAGGTTGAACCATCTACACACATGGGTCAGCGTGGTTGTTGAGATTTGCTAGCTGTGGGACTACTGGCAGAGGGAGTGGAGGAGAGGAAAAGGAGCTGAAAAGTAGATGTCAACAATGTGTTCTCACATCCCAACATTCCTACAAAGTGATTCTGGAATAATCTGAGGGTTAGTCACCAATGAGAAAATAAAATGTTAGGAACTAAAGTCTTCCCCCAAAATTCTGCTTGCTTTCTCCCTACTACTTTTGTCATTTTTTTTTTTTTACAGACAAAGCAAGTGCATAATTAACTAAGTTGCTGATCATTTGCTGATCATTTGTGGATCATTGCAAGCTGGTACCTTGTCCCTGTGTAGAACTTCCATCTACAATATGTGATATTTAACACAAGTTCAGTAACGGTGTCATCAGGATCCCTTACGACTTTTCTACTAAATGTCATGACTCTTCCAGGAGGTTTTAAGTGAGCACAACTTTTCTGCACTCCCTCAGCCTCTTACTCTCCAAGTCTCATAAGACTTACTCTCCAAGTCTCATTAGTCCAGGAAACACTTGTTGCATTTAGTTTCTTGAATGCACTTGATCACAGGAGCCCCAAGAAGCATAATTAACGGTGCCTCAAAACCATGAGCACCAAGCATGCCCAAGACGCAGAAGAATTTTGGGGAGGTCATACTGGCTCACTGAATATGGGGAGACTTGAGCATGTTCCATAAAGCATCCTTGTAATTATGTGAGCTTGTCAACACAGACCCCCATCCGTGCTAATTTTACCCCTAGTTTCCTCTGTAAACAAAAATAGATTTCCCTTTTTGTTCTTTCACTGTTTTTTCTTCTCACCATAGTTTCTCAAATGGGTCCAACTTCCTCTTTCCTACTCGTTTGAGTACTCAACCCCATCAGGGAGAAGACCTCAAGGAAATCTGCAACAGGTCACAGAAACAGCCCCAAGTGGGAGACAGGAAATGAACCTGCAAAATGTGGCTTTTGTTATAAATTGTTCTCTCTTGGTAAGCTCTCTGTATAATGAAAAAAAAAAATCTTGTATGGATTTCCTTGGAATTCCTAGTAACAGCTTGTGATTCAAAGCACAACCTGGATTATGTTCTGCCAGCCAGGCTTAGGTTCCTAAGAAAAAAGATACTGGACAGAGAAAAGAAAATAGTACAAAGTTTTACATGAAAACTAAGGAATAATTCACCTATCAGACAAAAAGTCTTGATTAAAAAAGAAGTGATGAGTGTATAAATTCTTTGCCAATATTTTTGACATTTATCCCAAAAGAGCTGTGATTATGTAGCGTAATACAGACCTAGAAATCCCCCTGGGGACAGGGGAAATCACCAGCCTGAATTCCCAAAGCTAACAGGTCTTTAACTCTAGAGTGTCCTAAAAGGAAACCCAACATTAAATCACTTGGAGACCAAGAGGGAAATTCATTCTCTGTGAAAACAGTCACCGTCTTCCTGTCAGTCAGCCCTCCCACCACTCTTTCAAGCCAGCCTGACACCCTCAGGCTCCACCCCCGATGGCACAGTGACTGCGACCCATCTGGCCTCATCCCAGCTCACTCTCTCTTTTCCCTCTTTTTTCCCTATCATCCTGTTCTTAAAAGGAGTCCCAGCTTATGACCCTAATCTTGTCCTTCAGATTTTCTATTTTCCTTCAACAACTCTGCATGGTTTCCTCATCTGTGAAATGAGCATAGCAGCAACATACAGGGTTGTGGTTGGGCCTGCGTGATGATGATGACAGGAAGAAGAATCACACCAACAGTAACATTTACTGAGTGGTTTCTACAAGCCAGATGCTATGCTAACTCCTGCAGGAATTAACATGTCTGATTCTCACAGCAACCCTAGGAAGTAGGTATTATTATCCCCATTTTACAGAATGAAGAAATGGAGGCACAGACGTGTCAAATAACCTACCAAAGATCATACAGCTGGAAAGGGGAGGGACTAATGATAAATCTGATCCTCTCCTTGATGTCAACTGCTCACAAGTGTTGGAGGGAGGGGACTAATCCTATCCCTAGCCCTTGGCCCAAAAGGGGAACAGGGAGGCCATCCAATGAATTGGTCTAAAGTGGAAAGGGCTTGAGGCCAGGTCTGTGTCCAAGTCCTTAAGGGAGAATAAAAAGTTCAAAGGACAGGATTAGGGTCATAAAATGACAATGAGAGCTTGGTTCAGGGCTACAGGAAAGCAGAACAGGAATGAGAGCACATGGGCTCATATCTGAAGCTACTAGGATTTCATGCCCCACAATGTCTCAGTATGCCTGATATGTCCTTCCAGCATATTTTTTTGAGCACTTCAGTTTCCACTGGTCTGAAATATGACCACCTAGTCTTTGAGAAAGCCACCAGTTGCTCCAAATTTAATACCGTCTCAGATCCTTCTAGTTTATTCTCAAAACGTGATGAAAATCCATAGTTGTTTTTAGGTAGCAGTGAATGACAAACAAAAACTGCACTTTACACATCATCAACCATAGTGTCTTTTGAACCTACCACAGAAAATGAAGCCCCAAAATGGTGTTAGCTGTCAGATGTGATTAGAATAAGAAAGATGAGAGTTGTAGAAAGTTATTATGGAAGAGGCCTACCTCAGAGACCCTGCCTCAGTATTCCCTGATGTGGGAAACAAAGACAGAGGAAAATGGCAGATAAAATTAAATTTCCTTATAACCTGCAGCCCATTGACAAATACTTGAGGCTGGCAGAGTAAAACTTTTCTCCAGGGAACTCCCTCCTATCTTAATGTTAATGTTTTGCTAGAGGGAAAACAACCTTAGCTTGACCATAGCTAGGCCTCCAGGATCCTGGGAGTCTTCTTTAGCATACGAAAATCTCACTGGAAACTTCCCCTGGACTTTACCTCCCCCAACTCCCAAATATATAAGCAGTCTCTCCACAGGGTCTGGGGCAGCTCTTCCTGCCCATGGGTCCTGTCCCCGGGCTTTAATAAAAGCATGTTTTTGCACCAAAGATGTCTTCAAGAATTCTTTCTTGGCCATCAGCTCCAGACCCCATGAAACCCACTATCACCCCAAAACCTCATCATTCTCCACCTCATATCACTTTCCATAGAGCCCTAGAACTATCTCTCTAATGACTTTCTTTCCATTTCATCTCTTAGTTTGAAACCATCCCGAAGCTCCCACGGAATTTGATCCAAATCCCTTTTATGGGCTCTATCCCTTACCAGGCTTGTCATAACAGTGGCTGACCCTCATCTTTGTCCTGACTGCTGATTTCATGTGCTCACTCTTTCCCTTATCTATTACGTACCAATAGGGCTAGATGGTGAGCAACACCGGACCCAGCCTCCGCCTTTAAGTCTTACATACTAATGAAGGGAAGTGCATCAGTCAGATATAAAATTACAACTGTGATATGCGCTGTAAAGAAGAAATACATAGCATTGTGAAAGTGTATAATAGAATCTTACTGGGCGTGGAGGTCAGGGAAGGCTTCCTCAGTGAACTGACTCTTGAGCTGATATCTGAAGGATTAAGGTGTCAACTAAGTGAAGACAGGAAGGAAGACAGTCCAGGCAACAAGACCAGTGGCAGGAGAACCATGAGGAGAAGACTACTGCTCTATCCCAAAAGTAAAGGGGGCATAGTAAGAGATGAGAGAGGGAATCATAAAAGCGTTGTATGGCTTTAAACCGGGGGGGGGGGGAGTGGGTATGATTGGATTACCATTTTTCTTAATGTTTATTTGTTTTTGAGAGAGAGACAGCATGAGCAGGGGAGGGGCAGAGAGAGAGGGAGACACAGAATCTGAAGCAGATTCCAGGCTCTGAGCTGGCAGCACAGAGCTTGAAGCGGGGCTCAAACTCATGAACCGTGAGATCATGACCTGCGCCCGAGTCAGACACTTAATGGACTGAGCCACCCAGGCACCCCAGATTACCATTGTGACATCATCCTGGCGGCAATGAGAAAATGAGATCAAAAGGAATCCAAGTCGACCAAAGTAAACACAACTGTAGCCCAGGAAAAAGATAACTGTTTTTTTGAATTAAAGTGATAGAAACGGAAAGAATCAGATAAAATTGGCCGCCCCTAATGATGGACTGGATATGAGGGGTGGGAGGAGGTGACATGGTTGTCCTCTGGATCTCTGGCTTCCACACCTGGAAGGGTGATGATGTCAGCACAGAAACAGGGAACAAACCTGTTGCATGGAAGTGAGCAGGTTGTGACTGACTCTCCTCTCTCTTTCCTGTCCCCGCACAGTCCTGTCTCCTTTTTTCACAGCAAGGTTATTGAGGCTCCCATTTCGGGGTTCATTATCAGTGTTCACAAGGATGAGTCCTCATATGTAAGTGTTCAAGCTACTAACCACGCAGTTCCCTCTACCTGGAATGTCCTTCCTCACTCCTTCTCCTCCTCTACAACCCAGCTTAGCCTCCCCTATCTGGGGTGCTCTTTTACTCTTTCTTGTACTCATGGCAATCTCAATTTGAAAATTTCTTATTTTGTGCTTTTGTTCATTAGACTCTAAGCCTCTGAGAATCAGAAAATGAGACTCATATTAGTATTTGTTATCTTTAGAGGCCAACATAGCTTTTGACATACAGCTAATATACCACAACTCTCTTCTGATTCACAGATGGAGAAAAACAGGGTATGGAACAGTGATGTCACTTCACCTTTGCAGAGTTACCTACTGGATGAATGCACAGTAAGACTAGAACTCAGGTCTTCCTGCTCAGAGGAGTCCCCTCCCAAGAGCTCACATGCCTCTGGCTGCTTCCCTGATATCAGGTAAGGCTGGAATCATTGTTTGTTGTGGTTGGGGCTGCTCATTAGTCAAAGATTTGAAGAATAGCTTGAGCCACTATCTGGGAATCACAAAAATGAGAATTGCACATTGCAACTCTTCAATGAGCCAGCAATTCTACTGTCAAATTATGAACCTTGTACTACTTGGAGATTCTATAAAAGCCTGAATGAGGAAGATACTTGGCAAGCAAAAGGAAGAAAGCCATGGATTTTTTTTGTAGCAAATCATTTGTGTCTCTGCTCTTGCAAAATGAGGACAGGAAGAAGGAAAGTAATGTAATTGTGATGGAGTCAGAGAGCAGCCAATCAAATTCTTTCAAAGGGTTCTGTAAGGGTTGCTTTTAGGTAACCAACTTCAAATAATGAAACCATGAGTAAGGTAGAAGGGCCCACAGCGACCTCCAATTCCCTAGCTGAATACAAACAGGCCCATTAGGCAACCCACCTCAAAATATCCATAAGCCCTGGATGACCAATGGGTCATTGGTAACCCATTGGTTACTTACCCCAGGACACAGATACCAAAAAAGGAAAATTACATACGTTCCCATACCTCCTTACCTTCTCCCTTAACTATAGCCCCCACCCCCCCTCCTTTGCTGCCTTATGGCACAGAGTCTCTCCTTTGCTGTCCTGCCCACTGCTCCCTTGCAGTGTATTCAATAAACTTCTATCTCCTTTGTTCTGCTTTGTGAATTCTTTCACTGCCTGCACCTCCGGCTTCCAGACTATGGGGTCACCCCACATCCAATCGGGAGACCTCCACAGACTCCAAGTGGCATTGTTTCCCAGGGACAGAGAGATGTGGAGCTGTAAGGGCCTGATCCATGGAAGCCACAATTTGAGGTCTGACTAGCACTACCAGTGGCACTGCTGAGGGGAAAGGTTTTCCCTTTCACATTCAGAAGAAACTTCTTCTCTCTCTCTCTTTTTTTTTTTTTTTGTCTGAAAACCCTAAACTTCTACATATTCTGCAGCTAAGCATGCATATAGGCCAGACCATTACACAATAGTGAAATTTTGTCTTCCAAAGTATCAAAGCATAATTTTTACAAAGTTAAAAATGTAACTCTCATACAAATATATAGTAAGCATGATAAGAATGCATTTAACTCATTAATAAGAAGATAGACAAGATGTCCATGTTATGGAAACTGGTCTGGATCACCCGGCAGAAGAACCTAGCGGCACTCAGAGATCTTGGAAGGAAGGAGGTTTATTTTACACCGGTGCGCCCAGAGGAGATCATTCTCCAGAGATCTGAGCCCAGAGCATCAACAGAGGGGACAATTTATAGTCTGTGACTTCTGTATCCCTCATTAGTAGTAATTTGGCACCTGTGGCAAGCAGGGTAGGAAGGAAATCCCGGAAGGGGTGTCTTCTGACAAGGACTGGAATTCCCTTATCAGTCCTGTCGGCCATCTTATAACAGATTTTCCCCTAACATCCAAGCTAGTTCAAAGGCAGATATAGGAAAGTGATGTCACTACAGTTGGTGAAACTATAAAGAAAGAATGCTGGAATACGATTGCTAAATTAGATACAAAATCAGTTAATGTTCCAGAGACCCATAAAACCACAACTTTCAGAGTTCTCTTCTCTGCTGGACACAAATTATCCTCATCTCTACCAGGCAAGAACCATTTGTACCCTGTCAGTTAATACTTAACTTTACTGTCTGGGTCCTAATCAATAGTAAATAATAATCAAGGTTACATTCTCATAGAATCAGATAGGTCATGTTAGAGTTGAAAGGATACATTGCTTTTGTTTTGCTTGGTTTCTAATCACTGGATGAATTTTCATAACAAAATGTTCACAGGAAGGAAAATAATACACCCATCAATATTCTGAGATACCCAAAGTATGCTTGAGTGATTAGGAAAGTGGGGGATGGTAGCGGAGAGAGAAAGGAAAATGGATCCAGGCTCCAGATACTATTGTTTTTTAAATCTTCTGATTGTGGAGGCCAGAAAACCATAAATCTTGCCTTGAGCATTTTGATCTCAGGTCTCTTGCTGAGGGAGAGTTGAATGATGCCATTCTTCACATATTCAGCTGCTGGGTAAGGTCTATAGATTGCAAAGACATTCCATCAAGTTGGTTGGTTCATTAACTCACTAAGTTTCACTTCATTCATTTGTTTGTTAGGTGCTGGGATATAGCTAATAATAATAAAGAAGGGATTCACATTCTGATGGTGGCTAAGATAAACAAGAAAAGAGTAAACAAAGACAGAATATTAATGAATTGAGAGAGCAGTATCAATAAAGGAGTAAACTTCATTCTGTGATGGAGAAGACCAAGCAAGGTTGAGTAGGTTGGCCACTGAGACTTCTCTGGAGAGAGGCAGCAAGTAAACAGAGGTCTGACAGGTAAGAAGTTCCAGCCATCAGTACGGCGAAGGAAGGGGTATTTCAGGCATTGGGTAACATAAGCACACAAGCCATGAGGCTAAAGAGGGCCTTGTGTGTTCCAGAACCTATCTGAAGTCCAGGGTGTTCAAGGGTGGGAAACAAGGCAGAGAGTGACATACGGAAAGACGAGTGGATGGAGTCATGATGATCATGAAAATCTCTGCAGGACATGGCAGAAATTTTTTATTTTGTTCTAAAAACAACAGAAAGTTATTTAACAGTTCTGTGCAGTGGAGCAACGCAAATTTGCATTTAAGATTATCATTCTAACTGCTACATAGAGAATGGATTATGGAGGGCAAGTCTTAAAATAGGAAGACCACTTGGGAGTTCACTGCAATAAGAACCAATAAGACCTAAAGCAACATAATGACTGTAGAAATGATGAACAGTGGGTGACTTTGAGGTGTATTTTGAAGGTAGCCTTGTGGGCCTTGCTGTTGAATGTAGAAGAGAAGAAAAGCAGGATTCAAGACTCCTAGGCTTATGCTATGGTGAAGTAGCAAAATTTACTCAAATGGGTAACACAGAGGGTTGGAGAATGGGGTCAGGGGGAGGCAGAACTGAGACGATCGGGGCAGAGAGGAATCAAGAATTCCACTGCGGACTTACTAAGTTTGCCAGGACTATGGCCCATCCAGGGTGAGATGGCAAGGAGGCAACTGGATGTGAGTCTGGAGCTCAAGTAAAAGGTCTTGGTTTGAAGTATCAGTTGAGAGTCTCAGCATGTAGAAGACATGTAAATCTCTGAGAATAGATGACATTTCCAAGGGTAAATGTGCAGAGAGACAAGACAGTCCAGAGTTGAGGGACAAGAATTAATTATGCAAGAGGTAAATAAACAGTATAAAGGGTTCAACATTTCCATGTTGCTCCCAACTTTTATTGAAACCATGCAACCATTTCATGATTTAGTCTCTTTCACTGTGGAACACTCTTAGTCACTGCTGCAAACCTGATTTGTGTGTTACTAGATGAAATGACCATCAGATGAGTCCAATGACATATACCTCAGAAACATTCTCCATCTCCCACTCGACAGCACCAAATTCCCAAGAAAATAATACAGAAATATTATTTTCTTTCTTACTGGGCTTCTGAACACCCTTTGGTGTCCCGTTTCTCGTCTCTCAAGAGCTCTCCTGAAAAAAGAGGTAGGGAGGGTAAGGGTAAGGATGCAGGACAGTAGAGTGGAGAAACTATTCCTTACCTCTTCTTCTTCAAGTAGAATGAGCCGAACCACAACAATGTGAATTGCATTGCCAATACTTGGGTTATGGAACAACCCAGTGACCTAGAGTCAGAAACGGAAAACCATTAGCTCACATGCATAGATAAATACCAGAGTGTGTGTGTGTGTGTGGGGGGGGGAATAGCACTGTGATGCACTTGAAATAAATGTTATTTTATAGCTTAGGAATTCTGGGGGGAGTGCAACAAAGAGTGAGAAATGCCCCCTGGCCCAATCCATACTATGATACTTAACAGCAACCTTTCCAAGGTGACTGACTAGCTGTGTGCTTGAGGGACTGATGCCTTTCTTCCCTTTGACCCTTTCCCTGATCCATAGTCTTTCTCTCTTGTATTATCAGTTCATTAGTCAAATACCTTTTCCCGTCTCCATAAGACTAGCACTCTCTCTAACACTCTCTCTGGGAAGGCAGAAACACCAAGGATACAAAAGGGAAGTCTGGAATTAGGAGGGTCATGAACTTTATTCCAATTCTAATTCTAACTACCTTGAGGAAAGCATGTTCTAATTCTTTGCCTCAGTTTACTTATCTGTGCACTAACATAAATTGATGAGATAAAGTCACACTAAACGGATTGAGTCACTTGAGCAATACCCAGTAGAAAATATATGACAAATCCCAAATTTCCCTAGGATACACACCTTTAAGAGAAAGAATAATTAGCCCTGAATTTCCATCCTTCCTCACTTAGGCAGGGAATAGATTGATATATCTATATCTATCTATATGTATATACATATACATATACATATACATATATACATATACATATACATATATACATATACATATATACTATATATATATATATAGATAGATATATGTGTATAGATAGATATAGATACAGATATATGGAAAGAACAAAAAAGGTATCTCTTATTTTTGGAGGGTAGAGCATATCTAATGACACTGTTCGCCAGCTGCCTCTCCCCACTCCAGGGTCTGACATACCATGTTCATGATGGTGAGGATATAGGACTCCACATTGTCACTCCCATGATACTCAATCATCTTCGTGTCAGCCACCACCAGTGTCTCCACCCATCGCTCTTTACTGATGGAACGCCGAGACAGGCCTCTGCTAGGCCGGTGGTTCCTCTCCCACTTTTCTCGCTGTTGCTCTAGTGTCTGGGAGGTGGCAAGACTGTCTAAACATGAAGGAGAAGACAGTGGGCTAACTCTATGTATTCTCATATACTACTCACTTCTGCTTGTCAAGATGCAAGGCCATAAGTTTAACTTCTGTTTAACATTGTAGGAATGCAAGGTTCTTATATACATGACTGAAATGGAAGAAGAGATCAATTTAAATGATTATGACCAAGATAACTGGAATTCACATCTTTTTCTTAAAGTTTATTTATTTTGAGAGAAAGAGAGACATCAGCAAGGGAGGAGCAGAGAGAGAGGGACAGAGGATCAGAAGTGGGCTCTGTACTGACAGCAGAGAGCCCAACGTGGGGCTAAGACTCACAAATTGCCAAGATCATGACCTCAGCCAAAGTTGGATGCTTAAATGATTGAGCCACCCAGGTACCCCTGAAACTTGCATCTTATAGAGAGGTTCAAAGGTGCTTCTCTGAAATAATTATTACCTATTTCATTAAATAGACTCCTCACTATTAAAAAGATGTTATAATAAAAAATAAGAACTTTTTCTTCTTCTCTTCCTCCTCTAAATATTTCAGTGCCTACTACGTGCAAGGCAGTGTCCTGGGTTTTAAAACACCAAGTTGTTTATCCTCATGAAGGTTTGAGGGACGTGCTTCTATCTTTGTTTTGCAAATGTGGGAATTAATGTTCAAAATGACTGGTTCAATAATTTCCCCGAAGTCACATAGTCTATAAAGTCTGGAAGATCCAGGGTTTTCTATGCCTAAAATCATGTACGTTTCATATACACCACACTGTCTCCTGCAGAGTAAACATGCATACAACAGGAGAACATGAAAGCTGGAAAAGCTGTATATACTTCAAGAAGGTATAAAGATAGAGTTGATTACCCTGGTTTGCTATGTAGCCCTTCTGGGTTCCTCAGTTTCACTATCTGTGTGAAGTTAGAACATATCCAGTAATATTCACCAAAAAAATGTGACATAATTGTAGGTCCAAATAATTTCAAATTCACTTCTTGTCAGCTTCACTTGAAAATAATAAAGCTGTACTAGGTATAGCACTTTTGGAAAATAACCCAGGATTGTGTTAGCCTTGAAGGGAAGTCTTGTGAAGATTTGCGGACAAGGAGATGGTTGACCTCTCATCTGCCTGTGGTAGAACAAGTTTCTATTTTCCTTCTCCACCTACTTTGCACGGATGAGTATGTCTTCCCTAAGAAACCTCTAGAGATGTTATCAATGGGTTCTGACTCTGCATCCTTACCTACCCCCCTGTCTGTCACCCTCTTTTTGAGGATGGGAACATTTCAAACTATGTTTCCAAATCTCTCTGTACAAGCCAAGGAGCAAGCCATACTCGAGTCCACGTGGGATCTGTGTTCTAGAAGGGGCGTTAGCAGACCAGGCCAAGTAGAGGAATCCTATCAATCCAGTTAGGTGTGATCTCCTTCTCTGAATCCCTCTTGTCCTTGCCACGTGGGGTGGGGAATCTCCTCCAAGCTGCAAGGATGACCAGTGCTCCCCATGACCTTATATATCTGGGTGAGCAGCTATAAGCATCTTCACCCAGTGCCCTAACAAAGCTTGTAGTCCTTGGTGCCCCCTCCTCACTTGGTCCTGTAGGCTCATCACCCACCCCCTCAGTGGGGGTCCTCTTGCAGAGGCTTCCGCTGGCACGAAGTGTGCATTGTGCAGCCCAGTCATTAAAGCAGGACCCCTTGCTCCAGGCTGTGGCTATGGACACCCCTCCTCTCAGGCCGCAGGTACCTAAGGTCAGGACCTGGCAGGAGGCTGCCACCCATAAGACGCTGGTAGGATAAAGGTGATTTCTCTGCTTCTCCCAGTCCTTGCTTTTCTTGTGTCTCTGCCTTTACTCCCCCTCCTCCACCTTTTATCTCCTCAGTGTTGAGCAAAAGAGTTTAAAGGGAGAAAAAAAGGATACCTTTAAAGCCCATGAAGTTATTTTCAAATTTTCCAGCAAATAGTCTGGTGAGTTCTCAGTAAACGGGCATGTAGGAAGAAACGTGGAAATGAGAGATGCAGGCTGGTAAAGATGTGTATCGATTTAACGTTTTCAACAAGACCTACACTGAGCACTTGCTAAAGGGCAGATCCTGCGCTAATGAAAATGTCTTCAGGTTTCACGTATTCCCCAAGGAGAGAGATATCTGTACTCATAAACAGTGCCAGAAGCTTTGCAGAAGTGGTAGTGGTGGGATTCCACCTGGACCCTGACGGGACCAAGCTGGGAGAGGATCGTATACACCCAGGCCGACTCTGTCCTCATGAAGTCATCCCAGACTTAACAGAAAAATTGCTTCTGCTCAAGAATTTCAGACTGTACAAGAAGCCAGCCGTACCCACTTCTCTTCAAGGCCTGGTGACAAAGCCAGACAGTTCTGTAGTGGCAGGTGAGGTGCCAACAATTCTGGGAGGCTCCTGACCTTGCCACCCGCCCCCCCCACACACACACACATAGTCAGCTCAGGATGCCATAACAAAATACCAGGGCTTGAAGGACAGAAATGTGTCTTCTTCCAGTCCCGGAAACTGGAAGTCCAAGATCAGGATGCCGGCAAGGGCAGGCTCTGGTGAGAGCTCTCTTTCTGGCTTGCAGATGGCTACCTTCCCACTATCGGCTCACATGGTTTTTCCTCAGTGTGTGCGTGTGGACAGATTTTGTTCTCACCCTCTTCTTATCAGGCCACCAATCGTGTTGAACTAGGACCCCACCCTTATGACTCCATTTAACCTTAGTAACCTCCTAAAAGCCCTGTGTCTGAATACAGTCACACCGGGTGGGGGGTGGGGGATTAGGGCTTCAACATGGGAAATCTGGGAGGACACAATTCCGTCCATACCCCACACAGACTTTGTTCAGAGGTCTCTCTTTTGGGCAGGCCTCTAACAGAACTTCCACAGTGCTGTAGCTTCCTGCTCCTCGAGGGGCTGTCCAATGTTTTTCTTCTGACAAAATTCTTTAATAAAACTTATAAAAATGAATATTTAAGAATTCTCTTACCTCGCATTGTTTTCCTTTTCCACCCCCAAAGAAAATACAAAATTATCAACACCCACACACATATACCCTCCAAACTATAGTGACATTCTCTACACAGGACTACATTAGAGTTTAAATTGGTGAAAAATCAAGAAAATTCCAAGAAGTGATTGCAGGGATGATTTTTTTTTCTTCAAAAAACAGCTGACAGAAAGTAAAGCAATTTAAGTAAAATTATTTTCCAAGGTTGTCAGAGGTTCTTGAAGTTCACATTTCAACTACAGGAAGAGAAGCTCGCATCAGAGCCTGGCCTTGCTGGCTTTGTAAAGGGCCAGAAGGGCATCTCCTTTCGCTTTATGACCAGTGCCTAATACCATGCCTGGCAAACAGTGGCGCTCAATAAATGTTTGATGTATGGGTGAAGGAAAAACTGAAGATGATCAGAAACAACTTATGAATCACAAATACTGAAGAATTGCAAGAGTTGTCTACTTTTCCCTATTGGATGGCTTGTGTCAATTAAAGCATGTTCCACACTGAGACTGTGAAGTGTCTGTTTGAAGGGGAGAAATCTAGCCAAATGGGCAGTTTTGGGAAGGACAATATCCAGTCCTGACCCAGGACTGACTTTCCCAAACCAGAAGCCAAGGAAATGCAGATATCTGTAGTGTCTGCTGAGGGGTGCAGGACACCCTGTGCACTAACAGAACAGAGGGCCTAGAGATCTCTGGGGAATACAAATAACTGACTTCTTTTTCCCTTCCCCAAACCCCAAGTGCTTTAGGCAGCTCTTCACAAAGCTCTGTCTCATTTAGAGCTCTCTTGGGTAGCAGAGCCCATCTGTCAGACTCAGGGTCGCCAGGACATCTGCAGGTAGGTTGAACCATGGCTTGAGCAAGTTGCATGGAGAAGACTCAAGTTTTCCCAGGGAGCAAGGAAAGTGAACCCAGAGAGTGGAAGACTCAGAAAATTATAAAGTTTCTTGGACTCTAAGGGATGTTTTTTTAGCATGCCAGGAGCTTCTAGCATGGGCAATAAAGCCACGTCTTCCACTGAAGGACTTGCTCAAGGCTCTGTCTCCTATCCTGACTCAGCTCTTCCCTCACCTCAATTCTCTTCTGCTTCCCTATGCACAGATTTTTCATGGAGAAGGAGGATTTCTCCCTGGCATGAAGGATTACCTACCACAGACTGGAAACTGGATGTTAACTGCACCAACTGACAGATTTGAGGCCCAGCTTCCCCCAAGAAGATCCTCTCAAGTTAATCTTCTCCAGGTCACACCCAATAGCTTCTAGACGCCCATCTTCCTGCCATCAGCACGAGTGAGGTTCCTGAAGCACAACGACTCAGCAACAACGCAGACACGGACAGCCACCTCTGATGAAATGCCTAACAAGAGCCTGGTCTGTGATAAACACTTTTTTATTTGATAATGTACTAGTTAGTTCTCAATAACCATATGAGATAAGTCTTATTATTGTTATTTTAAAATAAGAAACATGAGATTCAGAGAAGTTATAAAATTTGTTCAAAGTCATATGGCTAATAAGCAGCAGACCAGCATTTTAGATGAGTCGGTCTGAATCTCATTCAGATTGGTGCTGTGGGGATAGCGGTAGTGTTCCTGGGAAACCCCTGCCTGGAAACTGCAATGTGTGGAGTAGAAAGGGTTAGCTCAAAACAATCATCTTAGCAGAAAAGCTGGATCAGGCACCAGCTGGCCCCAAGCTCCAAGTCCCTACGAGTCCCAAGCAACGCTTGAAGGAAATTTGTCTGGGAGAAGCTCAATAGGTAATACGTGATCTTTTGAAACTGGCTTTCTGGAGACAATGTCTCACTTCTCTTGTATAATCCAGTCACATGCTACTTAGAGAAGATGTCTTGGATCCAGAGTTGGTGCTTAGAGAAATGACACCAGGAAAAAAGAGGAACATCTTAAGTCTGATAGGACGTAGAAAGCTTTGGTTCAGGTCCACCATTGACAATTGTTTCACTCCCCATCCTGATGAGCTTGGCCAAAACCACTTCTGCATTGAGCCACTTGTAAGCCCCATGACCTTGGGCAGGTGTTCTCATCACCACCCTTACCCCATTACAGCCATGTAATGAGGAAATTGAACTGAACTCCTATGTTAAAAATGTATTTTATGGGTACCTGTCTGACTCAATCCATTGAGCATGCAACTCTTGATCTTGGGGTTGTGAGTTTAAGCTCCATGTTGGGTGTAGAAAGATTACTTAAAAAATAAAAAAATAAAAATGTATTTTAGTAATGAAACCCTTTCTTCAAACCAAAATTATGCAAAAAGCAAGGAAAAGAAACAATCCCAAAGCAGATGTGGCAGATGGTACAGAGAGGGACTCCACATGGCAGAGCTTTAAACCACCAGAAGACACCATATCTAAGGGTCTTTTCAGCCCTGGTGTTGTTTCAGTTGAACAAACACACCTTCCACTGCCCACACAACTCAGCATTTTGCTGCTATCACACATTTGCAACCAGATCCCCTTCTTGGCAGAACACTGCTGCCTTTCCCAACAGAGCTGAACATCAGTATTGGAGTTAATATCCATTAGCAACAATAGTTGAGCTGCCAAAGATGTCCATCTCTCTGGGCCAGCTTCGGGTAGATTTGAAATGTCCCAGCCAAGGAGCTCATTTTCATTAAAAAGAAGTATATCTTACTCACTGTGAACCAAAACTATTTTTGTCCTTAGGTAAGAGACTTCTCAAAACTGGCCACTGTTAAAGTGAAGACATATGTCTTTAGAGATAAACAAGTGAAGAAACATGAGTCTAAGTGTTAGTTAGTAACTAGTAGATGTCAAAAGCAAGTATTTCCCAGGGTTAGGGCTGTGGACCAAAGTATCAGTATGTGAAAAAAATGAAAAATTATATAAGCTCCCCACAGGCTGGCTGGTCCTGGCTGATAACACCCTCACTTCATTGAGAACATGTCAAAAAGGTGGGAGAAAATGAGAAATCATTTTTGAGATGAGAAATCTCCCAAAATGATAACACAATTAAATCAAGTACAGGTAAAAGGGAAGCTTTTAAATCTCTCCTGAGAGCCAATATCAGAATCAGAATTTATAAAACAATATGATCCATTATTATCTTACTTTAAATTGTTAATTTCGTTCATTGCTAACACACGATGACAAGCAATTCCACTGAATTGAGATCTAATTCCATACACTTTCTTTCCCTTCCTCATCTTCTGGCAAAAATGTGCTGATGAATTTCTCATAATGAAGACAAATGTGGAAGAGGCAGATAGGGGCAGAAGGAAGACCAAAAAACTCCCAAACTTAAGTAATCAACCAAGTAGGATAATGAGTCCCAGCAAGCTGAAACACTGATAGAACTCTAATGACGCACTTTCCTTAGCTTAGTAACTGAGGGACTTCCACACTTCCTCCAAGGCACTGTGAAAGGCTTCTTGTACATAGCCTCTACCTCCTCAGTGGTGAGCTCTCCATTTCTGAAGGTGTTCAGAAAGAGTTTATTCCTGCACAGTTACATTTTCATGTATAATGTAGAATCCACCAGCTTATAAATAACTAGCCATACGGTAATACAAGCAGGGAATTTAGTACACTGTTTCCCAAGCTTTCTTGACCTTGGGACTTGCTGCTTTCAGAGCTCTCATTAATATGTAGTGTTCCATGGCACATCACTTAGGAAATACAGCTTTTAAGGATTACTGGCTCAGGAAGGAAATCAGATTAAATGACTGCTAAAGCTTTTTCAGATTATAAGGACCTGCCATTCTAAGGTGATCTGTATGGAAATGAAGGGGAAAAACATGTCTTTTCCAGGAGCTACAGAGTGGGAATGGAAACCTAGGGTACCTGTGTCTTCAAGTACCTTATGCTTTCTTCCTAGGGTTCTCCTTGGTCTTAATGAAAGTTTATATCTTGATGGATCAGAAAGACCTATTACTTAAGTAGAAAGACTGAGAAAATGGGAGAGGCAGGAGAGGAGCCTCTTGAAGAATGGAGCTCTTTCATCTGTGGGGAGATGGGTGATGGACCAGTATGGGGCATCTTACCAATTACCTAGGGCTGATCCTAAGCTTCAGCAAGACCTTCCAAGGCTCACTCTGAAACTCCAGGCCTACCTATTCTGGCAGTACTTTGAAAGATTATCAAATGCTACAAACATAGTACATGTTCATTAAATATGATGCCAACGGCTTAACAGGATTTTCTTAATGCTCACAGGGACTTCTAGCCAACTGTTGTCACAAGAAGGAAAAATGAATCAGTCCTATCCAGATGGATCTAGGCCATTCTAAGGTGGTGGGCCACCTAAGGTGGAGACCCTCTCAGCTCAGTGTCCCTTTCTCATCTGCCTAGGTTCCTGTCCAGTTGTTTATATCAAATCCCCAAAACTATCATACAAAATACTGAACATGCATAAGGCAATTTGTGCCTGCCTTCATGATGACTGTGTCAGGCCACCAGTTGTCCCAATATTTGCTTTTCCTCTTTGATTTTTTGCTGGGCACATGCCCTCCTAGAATACAATAACGCAGCATCCCTTGCAACTAAATTCTGACCAGTGGGACCCAAGGGAAAGCACCACGTCTACCTTACGGAACTTAAAAGGAAGACCCAGGAACTTCTTTTCTACTTCTTCCTTCCTGGCCCTGAGTGTGGATGGACAAGAAAGTGGAAGCCAGACATCACAGAAGATAGAACAAGAGAGAAGACAGGCAACAGAAAGCGTCTGAGTTCCTGATGATGGTGCACTGCACCAACCTTGCACATTTTATCTCCAAATTTCACTTATGTGAGAGAGAAATAAAAGTTTACTTTTCAACTAGAATGGAAGAGGACTGTTTTGTCTGTTTTGTTCACTCTTCTGTCTAGACTAGTTCTTCGCACGCAATAGCAATATCTCAAATAAATACATCTTCTTTGGGGTTTTCTGTCACACATAAACATATAATCCTGAAGGGTATGATGACTTAACCACCCTCTCCATGTCTGTAAGTGCTATCTCTTCTTATCCATAACCCTGAGGGGGTGGCTTGCTTTCCTCTCCAAGTGGTAGCATTTGATCCGTCTCCTCAGATGGGTAAGTTGGTTGAGTGTAAATAAACAGAGGGTTCGCTTTTAATACCTCCACTGTATAAATAGCAGGAATGACTGACCACCCTAAATGGCTTCCAGAAATAGCATGATCAGACTCGTGTCCTGGGGAAAACAATGCCATGAGTCCCCTGTATGGTCTTCTTTACAGATCTGAATGTGCCAAGGTTTCGTGGAAAGAGAAAGAAGACACTATTCATGCTTGGGAACCTCAATTCTTACATGCTTTTAAATGAAACAAGAAAATTCTTGGTGACACCTACTGGGTTGACTATTAGTATTCTCCCCAGTCATCAAAGGCTGAGCATGTCTGTAGAAAGAAACCTAACAGTGAGCTACTTTTGCTGCTGCTATCCTCCTAGTCCACACATAACTGCTTGGTATTTCAAGTCACCAACTTGACTCCAGGGCATAAATAGATCTAAGCTCTTCTGTACCCCCAGAGTCCCTCAGAAAATGGATAGCCTCAGTAATAAATGTTAACTTGGCAAGACAGCAAGTAGTCAAGCTGCAAGTTAAGATCAAAGAAACCTTTGAGGACACCAATCAGAGAGCTATCTCCAGAGACCAGAGAAGCCACCTGCCCTATCTTTGAGCCGACACCAAAAGAACAATGCCACCCTGATGAGACCATTTTTTAAAAAGGTGAAAGAGACCATATTTACATATGGTCATACTGACATACATATATACGGGTATATTCTACACATACATATATAATGGGTGTGTTTACATACTATACTTAATGCTTAATTTCACACCAATACAACTTCTTCTATGCCCGTTTATTATAAGTACGATATTTATTCATATAAGTTTCTCTCCTTCTCCTAGCATATATGGCCCTCCTCTACCCAGAAGCTAGACCAAAATAGGTGCATTTCTTTACAGTTCTTCTCTGGGATATTTTTTGTTGGTTGATTGGTTTGGTTTGATTTCTAATACACCCCTTCACTGAGAATGACACTTTTTCCTAAATTTCAGCTTTATTTAGGTGCCTCCTTCTGGCTGTCCACTTTCTATGGGCTCAGAAATTTGTCCCCGGTTGCTCACAAACGGATCCTTAAAATCCAGGGTATAGAGCTCCAGGAAACTATCATCTTTGTCTCTAGCATTTGGTTAACCTCTGCTGTCTGCACTCCCGTCTTTCTCCCCCGTTCCTCCTCCTCCTCCTCCTCCTCCTCCTCCTCCTCCTCCTCCTTCTTCTTCTTCTTCTTCTTCTTCTTCTTCTTCTTCTTCTTCTTCTTCTTCTAACCTCTGAAAGCTTTGTTCATGTTCATGTCCACTCTACTATCTGTATTTAAAGAAAAGAGATTTTTTAAAGCTCTTTGTCCAGAATTTTAAAGTTCCCCATACTGTAGGGGAAGGATTTCCCCTAAGGATTTAGGGGCTAAGGATTTCTTGTCTATCATATTTTGTGTTCTTTTTCATGGTGAAATTCAGCCCCACTATATTTATGAATATAGTGTATTGAGTTTACAAAAATGTTTTTGTAAAGTAGGAAATGCTATAGGGTGTGGAGTTTCCCAATGTGTTATAAGAATCTGGTTTCCTGAATAGTCTAAAGGCACTGGAGGCACTGAATGTATCATCTTTTATTAGGCTTTAGTGACACATACACTTGACACAAGAAACAAATTACAGTCTTAGGGGACATTATATCTGCTGCAATCATGGATCACTTTACTCTTGTGACAACTGCCAAAAAGATAGATTGCAGTTTGCTTTTTTTCTAGTAAAGGTCAGGATGATATTATTATTGTTATGAACCAAAGGCAGGATTTTATCTATTCTCAAATGTAGCAAATAAATGGATTGTCTTAGCTCAAAGCTCCGTGTTTATCTTCTGCATGGGTCATCCTGCTGGCGTGGACAGCATCTCCCTGAGGGGGAATGCTTTCTTTACAAGGGAGAACTGGACCAGTGCCTCAGTCACTGTGTAACTCAGCACTCAACATTGAGCCTGGTGTCTTCTAATATGCAGTAAGTGTCTGCTGAGTGAGTATATGGATTCATTTGCTTAATATTTATTTGTGGAGCTGGGATGTTATATAGAGCATTAAACAAAACAAAAAAAGTGTTCGCATTTTAGTGAACCTAATCTGAATTTCGTTATTCATTCATTCCAACTTCTATACTTTGCTCAACATATTTACTCACTTCCAACCCCCAGTCCCCAAAGTAGAGTGCTAACAACAAATCACGCATCAAAATCAGGCAAATTTTGTTTCCTGAAGGAAATGCTATTCTGAACGAAGGTGCCCTCTTGCTCCGAAGGGACCAGGGAAACTACAAAGTAATGAGACACTCCCATTTCAGCTCTCAAATTTCTTGGAAGCTATGACAGAAAGTGGAACTTGGCGTAATTTCTTTTTCTTTAATCCACTTTATTGTAATAGTTTTCTATGTTATTTTTATAGTTAGAAAAATAAACTTTAAAAACTGTGAAGACCCTTGGGGCACCTGGGTGGCTCAGTCGGTTGAGCGTCCGACTTCAACTCAGGTCATGATCTTGCAGTCTGCGAGTTCCAGCCCTGTGTTGGGCTCTGTGCTGACAGCTCAGAGCCTGGAGCCTGCTTCGGATTCTGCGTCTCCCTCTCTCTCTGCCCCTCCCCCGCTCATGCTCTGTCTCTCTCTCTGTCAAAAATAAACATTAAAAAATTTTTTTTAAATGTGAAGACGCTTTACTTTGATTTTCTTCACATTTATAATTTAATAGCAGCATTTTTTCTGAATTATTTATCCAATTCTCTTGTTAATGTTTGCCCTTTTAACTAACCAGAAGCTATTCTCCCCAATCATTTAAAATGCCTCTCTAGCAACAGCAATCACACAGTAACCTATGTAATTATTGAGAAATATAAATCTACCCAATTTGTCTATTCATTCATTTTCTGGTTCTCCAAAGAAGGGAAAATTGACTAGGGTGGGGGAAGATGCAAACTTAAGGAGGAAAAAAAAAAGGAATTATTCCCTCTAAGTTAGCAGCCATTCTTCTATGAAGGCATGTGATGGCAAAGAGCTTTGAAAATGGGAGCCAGTATTTCGTTAAGGAACTAGAGACACATGAGGTAAACAGGAAGACATTGAACTTAGCCAGATAAACACACTTCTGGGGCACTGGAAAGAACATTATGGTCCAGGGAAGCCCAGGACAATCCATAGGCCACCAGCCACATGTGGCGCCAGAGCATTTGAAATGTGCTGTTCATGTAAAACACACCCTGGATTTCAAAGAGTTAGCAAAGAAAGAAAGAAAGAAAGAGAAACAAAGAAAGAAAGAGAAAGAAAGAGAAAGAAAGAAAGAAAGAAAGAAAGAAAAAAAGAAAGAAAGAGAAAGAAAGAAAGAAAAAGAAAGAAAGAAAGAGAAAGAAAGAGAAAGAAAGAAAGAAAGAGAAAGAAAGAAAGAAAAAGAAAGAAAGAAAGAGAAAGAAAGAAAGAGAAAGAAAGAAAGAAAGAAAGAAAGAAAGAAAGAAAGAAAGAAAGAAAGAAAGAAAGAAAGAAAGAAAGAAAGAAAATATAAACTATCACATTAACAATTAACATTATACGTTGAAATGATATACTGGATATTGTGGGCTAAGAAAATTATTAAAATAAACTTCGCCTGTTTCTTTTTATGTTTTTTTCTTCTTGGCTTCTACAAAATTGAGCACGACATATGTGATGTGCATTAGATTTTTATTGCATAGAACTTCTTTAGAGCTCAAGACCCTTGGTTATTAATCCAGGGTCTCCTAATTATTTGTCTCAAGTTTACCTCACACAACTGCTTTATAGAAGGAGTACATTATAACGTGGGGGGAACATCAAGTATGATACCCTCCACATACTGGAGTCATAATAAGTGTTATTTTGTTTTCCTCTATCTTATCTGCAACTCAAGATATAATATTCATGATAGGTCAAAACCTCATTCCTCTTGTTTTCCATTAAATTTATTTAGTTTCACTGACTGGGGAGAGCCATGACTTTAACCAGCCTGGCTGCCTCATCCCTGTCCTCGCCTTATGAGACATCTTTGTTCCTCATGCACTAGAGCACAATGACAAGGAAGCAGCATTAGGAAGCAAGTGACTTTACTTATTCTTTTTTTCCGTGCTGTTTTTAGGAGAGGGAGAGAGATCAGATATTTCTGACACTTAGATTTATTCTAAAAAATGAGTTCCTGTCCATTAACAGATAACAGATAAACAAAATGCAGTGTATACATACAATGGAATGTTATTCAGCATTCTGACACCTGCTACAGCATAAAGGAGACCTGAGGACTTTACGCTAAATGAAATAAGCAGTCATCAGAGGACAAATACTGCAGGAAGCCCCGTACAGGAGGCACCTAGAGTAGTCAAATTCATACAGACAGATAACTGAATGGTGGTTGCCAAGGGCTCCCAGCGGAGGGAAAGTGTGAGGACCTATTGTCTGATTGGTATACAGTTTCAGTTTGGAAAGATGAAAATGGTTCTGGAGATGGATGGATAGTGGTGATGGTTGCCCAACAATGGGACGGTATAGTTTATTTTATATAGATTTTACCATAATTAAAAAACGAAGTAAAAAAAAAGTAACCTCCGTGGTAGATGGTGGATGTTCAAGTGAACACCGTTCCACCCAACCTCCTGCACTTTCAATGGCCACATCAACAAGTCCCAGAGTGACCTTTAGGTCCCTAAGGAGACTTCAGCAACAATCACTGTTTCACAATCACTAAAGTGTGCTTACTAAGGCATTAACATTTCAACAAGTACAGCTGTCAAAGTAAGACTTTTCTAAATAAACTTTAATATTTTAATTAGCCAGAAATTCCATTTTCCAATACAAATGAGGTTTGGCAATAATGTTAAGTTAAAAGTTTTCCCTGAAACTTTCCAGGACTCTTGACTGCAGCCTGGCTGGTCCCACCCTCCGTGATTTTTTCCCCTTGTCCTAGAGCTACAATCCACCCATCACTGCAAGACAAGCTGGTTTTGGCTGAACCTTTATGCCTCTGCCCACTTCTGCCCTCTTGAGGCTATTAAGAGATTTCTAGGCAGCTCTTTTTGGATTAATATTGTCAACCCGAGATGTGTCCTCTGTAGATGGGCTTGCTCTGTTGGACTATGTTTCAAGCATACAATTTTTCCTCTCTAATCTTCCACCTAACTCCTTGTTTACACAAGAAGGGGACTCTGTCTTACCTCTTTCTACATACACTCCTCTCTGAGATGTTGCTTTGGGCCCCCCAGCTTTGGAGATAGAAAATCTGGAATTTTCTCTTCTCAAAAATAGGGTAGTAAAATTCGATTTGTATACAGATCTTCCTTGACTTACAATGGGGTTATGTCCCAATGAACCCACCATAAGTTGAAAATATCATTAAGTTGAAAATACATTTAATACACCTTACTGAACATCATAGCTTAACCTAGCCTACCTTAAACATGCTCAGAATACTTCGACGAGCCTACAGTAAGGCCAAATCATCTAACACAACCTATTTTATAATAAAGCATTGACTATCTCATGTAATTTATTGAACGGTACTGAACGTGAAAACAGCATGGTTGTATGGGTATAGAAGGTTGTAGGTGTATTTAGGCTGTTACCCCTAGTGATGGCGTGGCTGACTGCGAGTTGTGGCTCCCTGAGCTTCACTTAGGGGTGACAAAAATGTTCTAAAGTTGACTATGGTAATGGTAGAACCACTCTGTGAATATACTAAAAGCCATTGAATTGTACACTTTAAATAAGTGAATTATATTTATTTGAATTATGTCTCAACAAAGCTGTAATTTTTTAAAAAGCCTATGTGAAGAAGATGAAAAAACAAGCTGCAGACTGGAAGAAAACATTTGTAAACCACATATCCAACAAAAGACTGGTATAAAAAATACATAAGGAATTCTCAAAACTCGATAGTAACCAAAAAATCAAATTAAAAATGAGCAAAAGTACTCTCAACAATAGCCAAATTATGGAAAGAGCCTAAATGTCCATCAACTGATGAATGGATAAAGAAATTGTGGTTTATATACACAATGGAGTACTACGTGGCAATGGGAAAGAATGAAATATGGCCCTTTGTAGCAACATGGATGGAACTGGAGAGTGTTATGCTAAGTGAAATAAGCCATACAGAGAAAGACAGACACCATATGGTTTCACTCTTATGTGGATCCTGAGAAACTTAACAGAAACCCATGGGGGAGGGGAAGGAAAAAAAAAGGGGTTAGAGTGGAAGAGCGCCAAAGCATAAGAGACTCTTAAAAACTGAGAACAAACTGAGGGTTGATGAGGGGGTGGGGAGGGAGGGGAGGGTGGGTAATGGGTATTGAGGAGGACACCTTTTGGGATGAGCACTGGGTGTTGTATGGAAACCAGTTTGACAATAAACTTCATATATTGAAAAAAAAAAAAGAATGACTAAAAATGAGCAAAAGAGTGGAGCCTGGGTCGCTCAGTCAGTTAACTATCCAACTTCGGCTCAGGTCATGATCTCATGCATGGTTCATGGATTCCAGCCCCGCGTCGGGCTCGGTGCTGACAGCTCGGAGCCTGGAGCCTGCTTAGGATTCTGTGTCTCTTCTCCCTCTGCCCCTCCCCCCACTTGTGCTCTGTTTCTCTCTCAAAAACATTAAATTTTTTTTTTTAATGAGCAAAAGACACAAACATTTCACTGATGAAGACATACAGATATCAAAAAAGCACATGAAAAGATGTCCAACATTACCTATTGGGGAGATGAAACTTAATGAGATAGCACTACAAGGAGATATCACTACATATCTATCAAGAATGCTAAAATTAGGGGCACCTGGGTGGCTCAGTCGGTTAAGCGTCCGACTTCGACTCAGGTCATGATCTCGCGGTCCGTGATTTCGAGCCCCGCGTCGGGCTCTGTGCTGACAGCTCAGAGCCTGGAGCCTGTTTCAGATTCTGTGTCTCCCTCTCTCTCTGACCCTCCCCCGTTCATGCTCTGTCTCCCTCTGTCTCAAAAATAAATAAACAGTTAAAAAAAAAAAAGAATGCTAAAATTAAAGGGACACCTGGGTGGCTCTGTCAGTTAAGCATCCAAATCTTGATCTGAGCTCAGGTCTCCATCTCAGGGTTGTGAGCTCAGGGTCCACATTAGGCTGTGCTCTGGGCATGAAGCCTACTTGATTTAAAAAAAGAATGCTAAAATTAAAAATAGTGACAGTATCACTATTGTGATATTGGATGCGGAGCAAGTAGATCACTTATGCACAACTGGTGGGGATATAAGATGGTATAGCCAGTCTAGAAAACACTTTGGCAGTTTCTTATAAAACTACACGTGCAATTACTATGTGACATAGAACTGTACTCTTGGGCATTTACCCTAGAGAAATGGGAACTTATGTTAACCCCAAACCAGTACACAATGTATAGAGCAACTTTTCTTTTTTTAAAAAAATTTTTAATGTTTTATTTTTGAGAGAAAGAGAGACAGAGCGTAAGCAGGGGAGGGGGCAGAGAGAGTGAGAGGGAAGCAGGCTCCAGGCTCCAAGCTGTCAGCACAGAGCCTGACGAGCAGCTTGAACCTACGAACTGAAAGATCATGACCTGCGAAGTCAGATGCTCAACCGACTGAGCCACCCAGGAGCCCCTAGAGCAACTTTATTTCTAACAGCCAATAACTAGACACCATCCAGCTGTTCTTCCATATGTGAAAGTTTAAATAAATTATGGTTACACACATATCCTGGAATACCACTCAGCACTGAATGTCTAGGGAATTACGCTGAGTGAAAAAAATCAATCCCAAAAGGTTACATACTGTATCATTCCACGTACAGAACATTTCAAAACAAAAAAAAAATCAGAAAATTTTAGAACTGCTTGCGGTTTGCCAGAGGTTAGGAATGAGGGATGGGGAGCATGGTGGTGAGGGAGGTGGTGTGGTTATGAAAGAGCAACATGAGAGATTCTTGTGGGGAAAGAACTATTCAGTATCCCAACAGTGTTGGTAGATGCATGAAACCACACACGTAGTAAAACTGTGTAGAACTAATATCACACATAAACACAAATACATAAGTACACGAGTACAAGAAAGTTGGGAGAATCTGAATAAGATCACTGGGTTATGTCCATGTCAATATCCTGATCATGATATTGTACTATTGTTTTGTAAGATGTTACCCTGGGGGTAAACTGGGATCTCGTCCTATTGTATCTTACAACTGTATGTGAAGCTACAATTATCTCAGTAAAAACTTCATTAAAATAAAATAAATTCTTTGTCTGAACTCATACAGTAGTAGCAAAAGCAAAAACTAATCTTCAATCTCCCAATTCCTAGTCCAGAGTCAGTGACTCGCCTCTACACCTCTGGCTCAGACAGCCCTTCTGACCTCCTGATCTGTGTTTCCTGCTTGAGTGGACTTAGCACCAGGAAGAGCAACCTCTGAGGAGTGGAGGTAGGGTAGGGGAAGCGAAAGTGTCTAACAACAACAGCATGCATGATATAATCCCAGGAATGGGAATTAGAGATAAGTGCATAAATAAATAAAAACACATAAGATAAAGTTAATCAAATACAGTTAGTCTGGGGCGCCCAGGTGGCTCAGTCATTTGAGCATCCGACTCTTGATTTCAGCTCAGGTCAATCCCAGGATCATGGGATGGAACTCTGCGTCAGGCTCCAGGCTGAGCAAGGAGCCTGCTTAAGATTCTCTATCTCTCTCCCCCTGTCCCTCTCCCCTGCTTGCACATTCCCTCTCTCTCTAAAAAAATTTTTAGGGGCACCTGGGTGGCTCAGTCTGTTAAGCATCCGACTTCGGCTCAGGTGATGACCTCCCAGTTCGTGGGGTCAAGCACTGCATCGGGCTCTGTGCTGACAGCTCAGAGCCTGGAGCCTGCTTCAGATATTGTGTTTCTCTCTCTCTGCCCCTCCCCCAGTTGCTCTCTCTCTCTCTCAAAAATAAATAAAACATTAAAAGTTTTTTTTGAATTTTTAAAAATGCAATTAGCCTATAAAAAGGCTTAGCTAGGTTGTTACCTTTTGGGGAATTTCTCCAGATTTTGCTTCCCAACATCCAACCACCCTTAGCACCCTCATCTTCTGGTGTTCCTGGAGAGGCAAGACTGTTGCTGTCTTCCAAAATCTGTTCTTCCTTCCTTCCTTCCTTCCTTCCTTCCTTCCTTCCTTCCTAGCTGGGTCTGTGGCTGCCTGGCTACTCCTTTTATTAAGTGTGACCCAGATACCACCTTAAACCTGTCAGAATAGCTAACATTAACAACTCAGGCAACAACTGATGTTGGTGAGGATGCAGAGAAAGAAGATCTCTTTTGCATTGTTGGTGGGAATACAAGCTGGTGCAGCCACTCTGGAAAACAGTATGGAAGTTCCTCAAAAAACTAAAAATAGAACTACCCTACGACCCAGCAATTGCACTACTAGGCATTTATCCAAGGGATACAGGTGTGCTGTTTCAAAGGGACACACGCACCCCCATGTTTATAGCAGCACTACCTACAATAGCCAAAGTATGGAAAGAGCCCAAATGTCCATCGATGGATGAATGGATAAAGAAGATGTGGTATATATATATACAATGGAGTATTACTTGGCAATCAAAAAGAATGAAATCTTGCCATTCGCAACTACGTGGATGGAACTGGAGGGTATTGTGCTAAGTGAAATTAGTCAGTCAGGGAAAGACAAATATCATATGACTTCACTCATATGAGGACTTTAAGAGACAAAACAGATGAACATAAGGGAAGAGAAGCAAAAATAATATAAAAACAGAGAGGGGGACACAAGAGAAGAGACTCTTAAGTATAAAGAATAAGCAGAAGGTTGCTGGAGGGGTTGTGTGAGGGGGGTGGGCTAAATGGGTAAGGGGCATTAAAGAATCTACTCCTGAAATCATAGTTTCACTATATGCTAACTAATTTGGATGTAAATGTTAAAAAATAAAATTATAAATAAATAAATTAAATAAACGTTAAAAAATTTAAAAAAAAAGTATGACCCAATGAGCTCTATCTGCATGCATTGTGGACCATACAGACCATTGTCTATTTCTTTCTTTTGAGCTTTCTTGGAAACTCAAAAGGGAATAGCATTGACGACCACCCCACCTGTCCCAGCACATCCCCTAGGAGCAGATCTGGGTCAGTAAGAAGTTATCCAAATGTGGACGTCTAGAATTACTAAGAAGCTCTCCTCGTATTTTATATGTTTAAAATATAAAGTAAGATTAAACAAAATTAAGAAGGTCATCCAGGCCATGGCAAAGGTGCTCTGTGATTGCCATAAAAAGTGGGAGCAAGCCCCAAGACTTGACCTTCCAAATAACCACTCTCAGAGTCGGCAGTCAGGGCAGGGACTCTAGTGTTCCAAATCCTTTACCAACTGGAGACTTAATTTGTGGGGATAAAATTTGAAGATACACAACACCTAACCATGGGCACAATACCTTCTGTCTGAAGCCATTTGAAATGAACATGGAAAATCTCCCAAATCCACAAAGCCCCCAAATCCCTATCACTTTTCTTTTTCGAGTTTCCCGTCAATGTCAACTTAAAGGATAGTGACAGCCACCAATGACAACATTTCAAGGATTTTTGTAGTGCATGCAATGGATCAAATGGATTTTCTGGGCATTCACAGATGGCTAAAAACAGATTAAAGTCTCCCATAACCTATCCCACAGAAAAAGTGTTATTAATGCTACGCTAAATGACTTTGTTCATAGAATCTTCATGAGCACAAAGTTCAACCTGATACATAACTAGGACTGCATTCTCCCCTTCTGCACTCCAAATAATAAAGACATTGATAGTAATTATAGTAATTATTTACAGTAATTATTTATAGTAATTATAAACAGCAACTTCCAGCATTTGTTCTAGAATCAGCCCTGCTTCATACAGGATACTCTCTTTTGCTACAATATAGCATGGCATTGATGATGATCATGAGTCTGTGAAGATCAATATATGCCTTCTCAATCACCACAGAAATCCTTGTGCCCATCTGAGTTCCCCTACTGAATCATCTTCTGCGTTTTTAAATGCTGAGGATACACGGTGGCACAGATAAGAGTGTAAGTCAAACAGATGGTGCAGTTTGCCTGAACGCTTCATCAGCTAACGTGCTGTACAAAATAGAGCTTCATGTGAACTTACCAACACAAAAGCAGTGCTAGAAGTGCCTGTGAGTGGTGAATGGCACTGAGTCTATTTTTCACCTCAGTCCCCTCAAACCTTCCTAGGTGAGAGTTGTTTGCTTTTACGAACCCACTATGCATTTCTATTGAGATCACAGAGTGTCCCTAGTTGCTTTTCATGGTACTGTTGCGATTTGGAGGGGCTGGTGGTTTTGATGTTGGTTCAGTGGAATCAATGAGCTGAAACCTGCAGTTTTGCAATGATGTTGGCAAATGACTTAAGTTTTCTACCTGTAAAGAAGGCTAACAGCACGATCTACTTCAGGGCTATGTCCAGCACAGAGCCTGATATCTAATAGATGATAGAGACGAAACTGGTAACTCCTCCTTCCCTGAATTCAAGAACTTCGCTCCTTTTGAAACTACCCAATATCTCTTTTCTCCTGCCGACGTAATTTCCCAGCCCATCCCCTTATGCTCTCAGAACTCCATCCCCACCAGCCTCACTCTGATTCTCGAATACATCCTGCTCTGTCTCACCTTAGGGTCTCTACATTTATACGGTGTTTGTTCTACCTCACACTCTCTTTCTTTCCTTCTTCATCTCACTGACTCCAGTCTTTCTTCAGCTCTCAGCTCAAACGTCTCTCCTCATGGGCCCTTACCCAACTTCCCTAACTGAAATAACCCCCACACCCCCATAAAGGTGCTCACGTGCCACAAGTTACTCCCTTTTCAAGCACTTAACACACTTGTAATTTTACATTTATTTGAGTGTTTTTACATCTCCACCATTAGACTATAGGTGCTCTGAAAGCAAAAACTACATTTGAAGGCAAGGACTGCACCTTTTTTTTTGGAGGGGGGGCTTATTTAACTTTTCATGTTTTGCATCAAAACATCTGCAAAAATAGTATTGAGAGGTACTGTATACGCTTCACCCAGCTTCCCCATATGTTAATATCTTATCTGAGTATAATATAACTGTCAAAGCCAGGAAATTAATACCGTTACCTAATCCACAGACACTATAAAATTTGGCAAGGTCCAGTGGATGTTCTTCATCTATTGTAGGCTCTGATACAGAATCCCACGTTACACCGAGCTGCCGTGCTTCCTTAGTGTCCTCCAATCTCACAGAGCAATTCAGGTCTGTCTTTCATGATGGTGGCACTTTCAGACAGACCCAGTCAGTTATTCTGGTTTCTTTAGGAGTAAATCAGAGTATGTTTTTTTTGGCAAAAATATCACAGACATGATACCATGCCTTTCCAGTGCATCATATCATATCAAGAGATACATGATATCCATATATCTCATTATTGATGATGCTAACTTCTATCACTCGATTAGGACGTTATCTGCCAGTTTTCTCTACTGTAAAGTTACTATTCGTCCTTTCACCACTATTTTTTCTATTATTTATTTATAACAGTAAGGGCTTATGAATATTTGTTTTGTTCTATAGATTCATTATATAACTTAATATTATCATCATTTGTTTTATTGTTTAAATTGTCCCAGCTTTGGGCATTTATTGTTTAAATTGTCCCAGCTTTGGGGTTCCTTCAAGTTGGCTCTGCGTACTTCCAATATGTCCAACATTTTAAATGGTTCCTTGAGCACCCTAAACACTCCCAGTTCATCTTGTATTTTCTCTGCCCTAGAGATAGAATCAATCACTTTATCAACAAACCCAGGTTCCTTTTATTGGAGAATGGTATTAGAAACCACGATCTGGATGCTAGGTGTACTTGTTCTCACTGGAATGTCACATGCTTTCCCGGCAGACAGAGCTGGGAAATAAATGTATGCACACATATGTATACACATATTTATACCAACATCTGTATCTATGTGCCTATTAATCAATCTAACCATCCACCTATCTGTCTATCTCTTAAAAACCATGAATTCATACTAATGCCTCTGGGTATCCAACATCAAAGAATTTACCTTAGCCTTCTTTCTTTTTCTTTATAGCTTCCTTTTCAGGTTTCTTCATTGAGAAACCTGGTTCTTATTATCCACAATAAACTTAGTAATTTCTCAGTCTCCCCAAGAATGTAGTTTCAGAACTGCTAACTTGTAACGCTGTGAAAAACAAGTTTACTAACTAGAGTACTGTATTTCTCTATTTTTTTTTTGGTCGTTAGCCTTAAAACGGTCAAAACACTGTTTTCTTGTATTAGGTTAGCTCTTTTCTTCCGCACCCACGTCACTGTAGTTCTGGTGTTCATTTATAATACAGTTAAGTTCATTTGCCACTGTTTGTATTGTATTTTGGTTCCCCCCCCCCACATCCCAGTTGATTACAGTTCTTTATTTTTTTGAAAATGTAAAATATAATCATGACTTTAAAAGTCAGACTATCTATACAAAATGGCATTCCTAGAGGAGAAAGTAAAAGGGCCTTCAGGGTCACATCACCAACAGCGTAGACAGGATGAGATCAAAACTTGGGGCCATAAAGGGAATCAATCTACCATAAAAATAATATATAAAAATAAACAAAACAAATATTGTTTGAAAAAATGTAATAAAAAGAGCAATCCATACAAACCATTCATCCTGTATTCTAACCCTAACCATATGACACTAGAAAAGTCTCTTAAACTCTCTGAGGCTAATTCTTCATCTCTGAAATGGGAATAAAATTGTGTGCTTGTCACTTCCCAGGGTTATTATAGTACTGCAAAGATGTAACAGGTATGACCATTCTGCCATCCTATGAAAAATTCTGTGTACATATTAGGAATTAGTAACTAATATTACTTCAGAAGTCTTCTTAAAGATTTGCATTTTAAAAAAACATGAAATTTCTGGAGGCTCACGCAGCCTGCTAAATCACCGGTCAGATCAAGCTTCTGCTTCTTCACTCAGGTCTACACCCCAACCATCATCATAAAGAGAACCAGAGAATTTGCACATAGAAATTATCTTGATTCTAGTTTCTGTTATTGGAGCATATAGCCAAGGAGCTGAAGCTATCTGTTGGATCCCACCACAAAACATTCCAGGGGCTCACCACCTCCCTTTTCCAACCCAACTGCTAAGTCTCCCTCCTCCCTTTGATATAAACATTTATTAAGCATCTACTATGAGCTAATCACTGTACTAGATGTTGAGAAACAGCAGTGTGCAATAATGACATGGTCCCTGGCCTCATGGAGCTTGGAATTGAATAGTGAAGAATCACCACAAACAAGTGAAGACAGTGAACTGTCTTCCAAAGCCAGAGGTTGTGATGTACCAGGAAACACATAGATAGACTGCTGGGATAAGTGAGGCAGGGGAAGAGTGTATTCCAGCTAGACTGATAAGGAAAATACACCTCAAGGGAGGGACATCTAAGCTGAGATTCAGATGGTGAGGAGCCCATGTGCAGACACAGAGAAAGAATATTCCAGACAAAAAACAGCCAGTGTGAATTCCCATGACAAGAGCAAGTCTAGAGGGGTACTAGAAACTATCAGAAATATTGAGTGGGACACAGTCTGACTTGTCCTACTCAAATTATTCCCAGCATTCTGAACCTTGCCCCACTTCTACACTCACCCCACCCTCCCCATCCAAATTAACGTGGAACTTTCCAAGGCATATGGTTACCGATCTCAGCTGGGGGTGACAACCATTGGTAACCTGGCCCCATGGTTAGATATCATATAATTTTTACAGCTGACTTACTGTTTTGCTTTCTTTTCAATTATTATTTTGAAACACACATGACATACTTTGGATCCACAAGCGGCTCAGGAAATTCTAAATTAAAGCCCTTGCGGGGCTGCAGCTGGTGTGGCCAGGCCTCCAGGATCTGGGGTCCACGCTACACAAACAGATTTTGGCGCCCTTCTGAACACAATGCATGGTCCAAGCACCACTCCCCATCACTGCGCCCTGAAAGAGGAGTATTTCAACAGACACACAAGCAACATCTTGCCACAGAAGCAAAATGTGAAACGAATGCCACAAGTGAACATCACCATCGCCTCCCTCACTGCTTTTGAGTCTCCTCTCTGAAAATGTCTACAGAGTGAGAATTGCAGTATTAGTATCTTTTCAATTACTACTTAAATACAGAGGATACAAAGAGCCCTGGAGAGACTGAGGGCCCTGAGGACACCAGCAGAACAGAGAGGAGTATCTGGATCTTCATTTTGAGCACAGAATGACGTCTATGTGCAATGAGCTTCAAAACCAAAGTAGCACCACTTCTTAGTAACTCCCGAGGGACTGTAATTTACTTTTCTCTGCCTTAGTTTCCTCATCTGTAAACTGAGAACATATGGGAATTTATCTGATGGAATTTTACAAGCATTAAAGGAGTTGACGCATAAAACACCTATTACCGTAGCTGACACACTGTAAAAAAATGTAATAAGTGTTAACTCTTACTATTAGTGATTGATTCAATTAAATAAAAACTGGCTGGAAAACCTAGAGTCACTGTCAAATAATAGCAAAGGTAGCCCAGGGCTGTGGATGGTAAGGGAAGGTCTCAGCATATCCCCCAAATGCTGAGAGAAACCCAGAGAGTTAAGCTTGCAAATTCTCTTCAAAGGTAGGCTTCAAATATAGACAAGGGCAAACGGGGATGGAAAGGAACCGCATAGAGAAGGGAAAGCAGGTTGTGAAAACAAAGTTGCGAAATCCTCATCTTTGTTTTGGATTTGCTTCTTGGTGGAGGGGGTGGGTGGGTGAGTTTGCAGCACTAAGCTACATGGAGTCAGTTGGGTGTGAATGCGAGTGAAGTTACCACAGGCTTTAGGGGTGCCAGAGGTGGAGAAGAGAGTGAATGAGGCTTGAGAAGGTAAAGGACAGAGACGGGGCCAAGTCTAAGATCAGTGAAGTGCAGGAGAAGCTATGATAATTCACATAATAAACTGGCAGAGATGAACCAGTTTGGCCTCTCAACTCAAACCCTATTCCTCTTGAGCCTACTGAGGGTCCCTCTTGTACAAAGAGATGGGTCCAGTTGAGATAAGCCAATATAATGTCCTCCTGCTGGACGCTAGGGTTTCGGCTCACTCAACCCAACATCTGGCCTTGGGGCTGCAGAGTTTCCTGGGGACCACTGGCTGGATCGTGGCCTGGACCCAACAGCAATTCAGGTCATGGCAGAACATAGGGATCTGGCTAGACTTCATGCAGCCTGGCCTCATTTTAAAGTACCTTTGGGATCGGGGCGCCTGGGTGGCTCAGTCGGTTAAGCGTCCGACTTCGGCTCAGGTCATGATCTCACTGCTTGTGAGTTCGAGCCCCACGTCAGGCTCTGTGCTGACAGCTTACAGCCTGGCGCCTCTTCAGATTCTGTGTCTTTCTCTCTCTCTCTGCCCATCCCCCGCTCACACTCTGTCTCTCTGTCTCAAAAATAAATAAACATTAAAAAACAATAATAATAAAATAATAAAACACCTTTGGGATCTTGATTTTAAACAAATGCTAGTCAAATACCCCAAATTCCACACTGGATTTGTAAATGTGGAAGGCCTGTAATCTGGGGTCTTAACGCTCTGAATTGATGTTTCTGAAACTAAGGAGATGCTTCCCACTCAGTTCTTAGAGTTTCATTCATAGTGTGCGACGCAACAAAGGGAAAAATCAGTATTACCAAAAGGGCCAATCAGGGAGCTATAAACTCCTCAGCACATAACTGTTTTATCAAGATGGATTGTATATGGATGTGTCCAGTCAGCAGCAACAGTGACTGCTATTAGCTCACTGCTGTGGAAATCAAATTCTAGGGAAGCCAAACAAAACAAAGTAAACAGAAGCCACCAACATACAAAATAATGTCCTTATTAGTTCTTACAAAGAGCTTTTTGAAAGCACAGACTTGAAGCTAGGACATCTTTTTCTTATTAATTTTAAAGCACTTTTGATCTTCAAAACTACAAAAGGGCATCCGAAACTGGAAGTTGAAAATGGACCCAGTAGGGGACTTTGATCTATAAATATATGTATAAATTATATAGTTCCGTTGGTTGGTTTGAATATGTATCTGTGTTTGTGTCTCCACTTGTGACCCCGTTATGGAGCTGAAGCTGCAAGTTCCTGGTATGTGTAAATGTAAAATAGATGTATGCAGCTATAGTCGGGGGTCTTACTGTATTCACGGACTTTGCTTACATGTTATGGTGCTCCTCTATAACAGATGGCTCTTAAACATTACCTCCCAGTTGTCACTCTGAAATAGAAATTAGTTACTTTACTTAAAAGTTATAAATGAGTGGCTGAGATACACTGAGAACAACAGTGTCAAACAAGTATGTGTATAAAAATTGTGTGTGCACGTGTGTGTGTGTGTGTGTGTGTGTGTGTGCAAAGTCATGGGATGTGTTTTAGTTTGTCCACGAAAAAAGAAAGTATCTCAGTGTTACAGTAAACTACCTGGCTATACTAGAATGTGAGAAAAAAAAAAAAAGATCAACAAAAGCCAGAACCTGAATGGGAACAGGATGTAGTGGGTTCAATGAAAAGACAATTTTATTTGCCTTAGTTTATGAACCTGCAAATTTAAGGCTGAAAAGAAGAAATCTGTTAAATGCTGACAGAGCTGGCTGTATTTTCATTACCAAAAATACTGAGGCATTCTCTACTTTCAAATATTACATTAATGCAAAATTAGAGTGTGATTTTCTTTCCATGAAAATGATAAACTGGCCTTGGAGTATTCAGTCTGCTCTTAACAATAGGTTGTTCTTTATCTTCTCTGTCATTTGTCCAGAGAGCAAGGTCTTGCTTCTCCCCAGAATACTTTTTGTGTTGTGTGCTGACTTTGTATGTCGTTGATTAAAAAATAAAGAAGAACAGGGGCACCCGAGTGGCTCAGTCAGTTGGGCATCTGACTCTTGATTTTGGCCCAGGTCATGTACTTACAGTTTGTGAGTTCGAACCCCACATCAGGCTCTGTGCTGACATGTGGAGCCTGTGTGGGATTCTCTCTCTCCCTCTCTCTCTGCCCCTCCCCTGCTTGCACACATGCACTCTCTCTCTCTCAAAATAAATGAAAACATCAAAAAAAATTTAAATAAGAACAGAGAGCTGAGTGGATGGAAGTTCCTTATATTATTCTTGACATATTTATTTCTGAATATTGGATTACCACTCTGGTAAACAGGTGATGAAGCAAAGCCATTTATTGTTGTTCGGCACTTAAGCTTCAGTTTGAATAAGTACCGGCTCTTCTTTGATAGCTCTGTTTAATATCGCCTTTTCAAACTACAATCCTAAATTCAGAAAGAAAAATAAAAGGTATTTCCAAAGTATTTTTGAGAGTCAAATCATCTTTGGTATTTACTATATCACAAAAATGCCCACAACCCACTTTTTCACTTTGACCCCAATGCCATATAACCCTCTGTTGGCAAGACAGTTATTTGCATAAGATTCATTAAAAAGCTGTCATTTTCTGGGGCACCTGGGTGGTTCAGTCAGTTAAGCATTCAACTTTGGCTCAGGTCATGATGTCACGGTTTGTGGGTTTGAGCCCTGTGCCAGGTCTGTGCTGACAGTTTGGAGCCTGGAGCCTGTGTTGGATTCTGTGTCTTCCTCTGTCTCTCTGTCTCTCTATCTCTCTGTCTCTCTCTTAAAAAGAAATAAAAACTTTTTTAAAATCTGTATTTTTCTTTTACACAAACATAATTGAGCACATTAATTGATTACTAAGCTTGGGCCACACCTGGAGTGTCATACCTGAGTTAAATCTCATTTCATCTTGGTATGACAAGCCCTCTTTAAGCAACAAAGTTTGGGCTTCATATGCGGAACTAGTATCTACAAAACCATCCTTGGAAAATGGCGTGTATCTGTTCTGGGGCTTACAGGGTTCCAGGCTTAACAGGCAGTAAGGAGGATCACTATCTGCAGTCTTGAAAGTTTAGCAACTTGGGAGCATCTTGAGAACAGAAGATTTCATATGCAGTTGTAGGCACTATGGGTGAGACCTGGGAAGAAATGAATTTCTTAATTTTGTTTCTCTAGCTTTGGAATAAATATGCTTATAAGAAGGATTAAAACAAACACTTGGGGTGGTGATCCTTGGAATAACAGAAGTTACTGAGATGCAATCCCAGATTGTTTTTACAAACTTCCCAGACCAAAGCTATTTATTTCTCTGGCTTCTGTAGCTGCCTAGCTTCTCGTGGCTGTAGATTTGTTGGCCATACAAGAACAATGGTTTGTGTTGTGTATACTGGTCCTCTGCAAATGAAGCAGGCAGAGGACACAAACCACAATGAGACCAGCCTTTTCTTGTGATCAAAATAATCTTAGGAGACTGTTTAAGACCACACAAGGGACTAGTAACAAAACTTGGAAGGAAGGCAAAAAGATAACTGGCTAATCTTTGTTTTCATGCAGGAAGTTGTCTAACAAGCCCACCCAAGGTTCATCTGACTCTCCAGGCTCAGGGATGCAACTTTGTTTGACTTACAATTTACCACTGATAAGGACCTAGGCATTTTACAACCCTGTAAAGATAGATGTTACTTTGTAGACACTTACAAACTACAAATGCTCTCTGTCCAGTAGATAAGATAACCCAAAGGTTATAGTTTTACTGGCCTATGGAGGAAATGAACTAGTTATGTATCTAAATTAGCAATGTTATTGCAGTTTCTTCTTAACGGAAGTGTTCCTTTTGTTTTCCCTTTATTGCCTGCATACAGGTTAGTTTTTCATGTCATGTCATGACATCAGCTTTGTCTTCTACGGATCCCCTCATTACTGTGGCAATTAAAACCTAGCACATAGTTGCCAGAATTTTCATCAGAACTATGCTTTTTTTAGTTATTGAAAATTGTATTTTGATATGAGCCAGGAAACACGGTTGGGCCACAAACAAAATAAATTTAAAATAACTTTAATAATTTACTTGCAAGGATGAATAATCACCACAATCATCAATCTCTTAAACTCTATCCCTCTAAAATTCTCCCAAAATCTCCTCTTACAACCCAAGCCCACAGGATTCAGATTCTCCTCCACTTTCACTGTCCTCCTGCTTCTCCACTATAAATGCCCCAAAACACTAGTCTAGAAGGACTAAGCCCTATTCAGAAGATACAGGAGAGTCACTGAGCTTGCCAAACACAATCCTTGTATTTTTGGTTTAGGGACAGGAACGTCTAGGGACATGCACACCATTTCAATTTTGGTTCTACCACAGACTTAAAAAAAATATATGGGTTTAGAGGCTGGCAAGTCAGGTGTAAGTAGAAAGTGATTAAGAGGGAAATTATGCATTCTTTGGCTTTGTTGTGTGGTGTCACAGAAGAGAGGTGTTGTTAGCCAGGGAAGAGTACTCTCTGCCCTGGCATCAGGGGGTTTGCATGGCTTCTATTTCTTTGCTGAAGGTTCATCAGATGAGCCATGAAGGGAGAGAAAGAAGCACTCATGTTACTAGCCACAGTGTCCAGCCAATGGGTGAAAAACTGAGGCTCTTGCAGGCAATATTTTTAAATAGATAAGATAAAATGTGCACCCTTCTCTTGCTAAAAGGTACCATTTTGCCTATTTTTTTTTCAGACAGAAAATCTCCATCTTTTCAAGTAAACTGCCCTGTGTACATGCCAATTTCAGCTAGTTTTATGAAGGCAACTCAGAGCAGACTCTTCATCTTCTTGTCCAGTGGAATAGGTAAGTGCATTGAAGAAAAGGAAACAATGAACTAATAATGGTCTTGAACTAATAATAATAGCCTTGCACCAGGTCCTATTAGGAGTGCTTTGCAGATGTGAAGTAATCTACATGATAACTCTGTGACATACCTACAACTATTACCCCCATTTTAGAGATGACATAGTTCCTTACCAGATGTCACAGAGGTAGTAAGTGGCAGAGCAGGAATTTAAACACAGGCAAATTTGGCTCTTAACCCTTGCATTGTCTCACAAATACTCTCCTCCCTCACTGACCACCCTGTACCAAGGAAAAGACCTTGGTCGCCATGAATAACGTAATAGTTCTAATCTTAATATGTTCCTCATTATACAGGCATTCTTCAACCTACCCAATTTGTCTATTTGGTAAGTCATT
This sequence comes from Felis catus, assembly GCF_018350175.1. Lineage (NCBI taxonomy): Eukaryota > Metazoa > Chordata > Mammalia > Carnivora > Felidae > Felis > Felis catus. The sequence goes on along the minus strand of NC_058368.1, from coordinate 212,068,772 downwards.
ATGAAATTAAACGTATACATACATAAGCCAAAAATCCACAAATGAGAGTTTAACAGTTCTTCCATTCTACTTGGGTTTTCACTCTTAGGTAGGAAGGTAGATGGGTTGAGGAGGTAGATGGAGAGAGATGAGTAAGCTGTGAAAATGTGCAAGATAGGGGCCATAAAAAGGAAACAGATCGATGCTAAGGAAATGCAAAGTGGAGCTGTAAAAGGAGGCTCTAAAGGGAAACCAAGAGGGATTTGTTTTTGTGGCAGGTTTTAAATGAGATGAAGAGAAAAACAGACACTCTTGGATGGTCTGGACTGAGTGAAAAGTGATGTAACCTCTGTGGACCACAATTTGGTAGTATCACTAACATTTTCAAATATCCTTACCCTTTGACCTAGCGATTCCATTTCCAGAAACTTAGCTACAAAATAGCTGCACATGTGATTCGCTTGCTCCTCGGACCAGGGAGTGTTAAGACAGTCAGGTGGCACAGCCTTCTGACAAGTATCGAGTATTTACAGTGGTTTCATAGCACTAGTAACTTCTAAGAGTCTGAAGGGGGTTCCCCATGCAAAGCGACATCTACAATCCCTTCACACCAAATACCTTACCCATAAAACAAATGCTCCTCAACTCCTAGCCACTGGCTTTCGTCATCTCACTGGAGATGGAACTCAGTGGAACTTAAGTTAACTTATGAGTAGTGGGCAGCAATTTTGCTAGTTCTCTTAAAAGCAGAGAAGTTACTATGCAAGATGGATGTTATTTTTTTAAGTCTTTTGTCCAAAACCCAATAAAAAGAAAAAAACTACTGAACAATTATTGAAAGATAGAAGCTAAAGAGAAGTATTTGGGGAGTGGGGGAGGAAAAGAAAAGTCAAAGCACTCATTTTTATCTAATTTAAATTTTAAAACGTTCCTGCTGGTGTATTTATATGGTTTTACAAAAAAAAAAATTGTATAATGTTATCCATCTGTATCCACAACCTCAAATCCAAAATCTTTATTAAAAAATTTTGCCAAACATTCCACAAGAAAATACAGTACTTGTAAAAACATCCAAACAAATATCCACAATGGAAGTTATCCAGAGATTTCTAAAATTGTGAGCAACTCTCATCCAATTGGATAGTGACATTAAAATAAATTCTTCAGTGAGAATAAAAGAGATTTCTGGCATAAACATATCAAGCTTCTTAAATAGGCTCTTGATGCTCCCCTCACCCTTCAAAATGTGATTGCCAATCCCAGAAAGTAGCTTTATGTTCCAATTCCAGTCTAAGTATTTTTCCCAGATTCAGGAGTAGGCATTCCCAGTCCTTCCGCCCTTCTTGCCATAAATGGGTCATGGAGATTCAGTCTTTCGACAGCAACCATGAACAGAAAGATGCTCAGCAGAATTCTTAACAGTCTAAGGAAAACCAGAACTAAGGATATGATTTGTGTTTCCATCACCAGGAAACGACTTGACGGCTCAAGGAAACATCTCATGAGTCAGACTGAGGGCAGCTGAGGTGAGCAGGAACAAAAGAATGCTACTTGCAAAAAGAACGCTAAATTGCCTATTTGAAGTAAAATTGCACGTTCCCTGTTACATGTGCTTATTCCGTGTGCAGTCATCCTGGCCCTAGAATCTAGGGAAACAAAAGGTGAATGGAGAGCAAATGGTACCCCCCCTTACAACCATTTTATAAAACTGACCGTATCAACTGAAGTTGAACATGTGCATACTGTATGACCCAGAAATCCCAAGCTGTGTATCCCAAACACACACACACACACACACACACACACACACACACACACACACCCATAATGTTCACAATACCATTCACTTGATGGACTTCTCTACAGCAAAAAATAATCTCCAACCACAGGCAATATTATGGCTAAATCTCACCAATGTCAAGTTGAGGAAGAAAAGTCAGGTTCAAAAGACCATATACTGAGTTATTGCACTTTATGAAATACCAAAAAAGCAAAATCAATCTATTCTGGTAGAAGTCAGGGTAGAACAAAGGCACGGGAAGGTGTCTAGAGGGCTGGTCATGTTCTGTTCTTGATCTGGGTGTTAGTTACATGGGTGTGTTCAGTTTCTGAAAACTACAAACTGTGCACCTATATTTGATAACTTTTTTAAGTTGAATGGATGAAACAGTTAAAAAAAACATATCCAATTAATTGGAATAGTGTTCAGATCAGGAGACTGGGTGGAACATGACAGGCAACCTTGCCTTTTCTTTTCTAGAAAGTTTCAACATGGCTGGAGCAAAAGATTCCATGACCTCCCAGTATGGAAGGGGTTCCTTTTCTCTAAACCTGGATTTCTACCTGCAAGATGTTAAGTGTCGGTAATTTAAAGCCTTCAAGACTGGTAGTGAAAGAGAAGTGGCCAGGAGAGAAGATGTTGCTGAGATAGCAAAGCAAACACTCAACCCAGCCATTCGTGTCAATGCCAGAGTAAATATTTTAATCCCACGTCCTGAGTTGGATTTATCTCAGCTTTCCTGGGTCTATTCCACGGCCTCCCCCTTCACCACCTGCATCTTCCTTTGTTTGTTTTCAAGCAGAACCTTTGAGAAGGAAACTCAGCATCTCAGCCAACCATCTCACTGAATTAGACTGCCCTTCTCGTAATAGTCCTCTGAGCCTCCAAAGGCCCAGGCCCAGTGCTGTGGTGTCTGCTCACAGCGATCTAAGGCTGGGATTTCTCTACACAAACAAGCAGCAGGGTGAGTATATGAAGGCTTCTTTTCATTCTGATGGCAGTGTGACAAGATTTCCCCCTCATCCTGGCTTCAATAAAACTTTCCCTTACAACTTGAGATTAAAGCATTCCTTTGGTCATAATATTCCCCATGCAAGAGTATAAAAGTGCAGTCTGACTGACGCTGCAACATTTCCATCAAACTCAGGAGATATGCTTTTATATCTGAACCTAATGAAATGTTCTTATCACCAAAGTAGCAATATGGTCCACCATAAATATTTGCTATTAGAATATAGCAAAGCAGGGGGCACCTGGGTGGCTCAGTCGGTTAAGCATCTGACTCTTGATTTCGGCTCAGGTCATGATCTCACGGTTCATAAAATTGAACCCTGCATCAGGCTCTGCACTGGGCACAGACCCTACTTGAGATTCTCTCTCTCTCTCTCTCTCTCTCTCTCTCTCTCTCAAAAAAAAAAAAAAAAAAAAAAAAAAAAAAAAAAAAAAAAAGAATATAGCAAAGCAGGGCATAGATGATCACACTGGACAAAACAAAACAAAACAAAACAAAACAAAACCACTGCCACTACTGACCCTGTATAGTGTATTTGTGTGCTTAGTAACAATAATAATGATGGCTAGCAGTTACACCATTCTTATGACTGTTCCAAGCGTTTTACATCTATTAACAAATAGTAATGCTCAGAAATGCCGGAGGAGGTAGAAATTTCTGCTATCCCCATTTCACAGATGAAGAATGAGTGAGGCCCAGAAATTAAGTAATCTCAGAGTCGGGTAGGTGTGGAGCTGGATTTGAATGTAAGCAGCCCCCCTGTCTCCCCTAAGAAGGCTGAATCTTCCTGGTTTTTTTCTCAGGCCAAATATCAAACTAAGTTTGATTCCTGTAAGTGCCTTTTTGCTCTGCAGATATGAGGACTAGCTGGGAGGACAGAAAGAGTATCGAGGGAGAACTACTCCATGAACAAGCCAGGGGGTAGAGAGGAATTCATTAGGAGTGATTTAGAAGCAGGTGAGTCAAAGGCAGGTGACCGAAGCATCACTAAGAACAATAGTCCAGGCAGTGACCACCAAGGTCTGACTGAACTCGAATAACCAACTGGTCTAGACTGGGGCAGGGCAGGGTTGTGAGCAGAGGGGAAATTCCCAACAGGCAGCTGCAGGAGCAGCAAGAGGGGAAGGATAGCAGAACACAGAAGCCAGAGAGAAGCCAGGGAGAGCATACTCATAATCTCCAGTTTGTATATAGGCTTTGGAAGGTTAACTCCATTCATCCTTATATTCGCTGTCTATAAATTACTCTCTTATTCTCCCTTTTGTACAAAAGGAAGACACACAATCCCATCTCCTCTGGTTGCTAACATTTTATCTGTCCTTGTGATCCTATGTTCTCATTAAGATCTTACCAGTCTTCCTTTCAACCTCCTACACTTGAACTTCCTGTCTACCTGTTCCTGCCTCTCTGCCTCCAAAGAGCATAGGGCTGTCCTACCTCACAGCAACCTGGCATTGTCAACCTGGCACTGTCCTCATCATCTGACACATCTCTCTCTTTCCCTAACAGGAGAGGAAGACCAAGAGTGCTAATCTTAAATCACAGCTGGATTCAAGGGCTGCCCACATCAATTACAACCAAGGTGACACTGGCCAAGTTGCTTATCATCATTGCTCTTGAATTTTCTCCTCTAGAAACTGGGAGATAAAGACAGCACAGGACAGAGCATGTGTGTACCCTCAAATCCTGGGCCAGGCAGAGGTACTCAGTGCTCACCGAATATTTCATGTGCTTTCCTACGTTCCCAGCCTCCCTTGCGGTAAGGTTGGGCCAACAGCCTGTGCACAGAGGGGATATGCATTTTCAGCTGCTGTCAGAGCCAGTGTGCCACCTCCTTCCCTCTCTCTCCCTCCACAGCATTTTGGAGACCTCATGTTTCAGGTGATAATGATGGAAGATGCAGGAAAGCTGCCTGACCCCTTCTGATGTCATTTAAGAGAGAAGATACATTTACTGGGTACACTAGTAATTTCACTGGTGACTTGTGGCTGGGCTCGGTGCTATTCTCCTGACCGCCCCAGGGGCATGCAAAGGGTGGTGCTGGAGTGAGTCATGCACTTGACCCTGAACGTCTTCTCTGCTATAAACCGGTGTGACTGTTGGCAACTGCATCACCTCTCTGGACTTCAGTATTCTTTTCTAAATGGAGATTTTTAAAATATAGTTCTGGATTTTTAACCCTTTTCAAAACATAAAGCCCTTGCTACAGTGCAATCTGATCTAGAGACCCAAAGTAGAAAATAGAAAACTGTAGGACGCCTGGGTGATTCAGCTGGTTAAGTGTCTGACTTTGGCTCAGGTCATGATCTCATGGTTTGTGGGTTTGAGCCCCGCATCCGGGTCTGTGCTGACATCTCAGAGTCTGGAGCCTGCTTCTGATTCTGTGTCTTCCTCTCTCTCTCTGCCTCTCCCCAGCTTGTGCTCTGTCCCTCTGTCTCTCTCAAAAATAAACATTAAAAAAATTTTTTTAAATAAAAAAAAGGAAATAGAAAAATGTAAAGACGCCCTAAGTTGACTGAGAGGAGAGGAGAAGGGGACACGGACCCCACATAGTTCACTGCTCCTTTGATCCCTGAGAACTGAGGCCAACATAATTCCCTTGATTTAAGGCTACATGACTCTCCTAAACAGCATGGCTATCAACTCACAGCTTGCTTATCAAGGTCCACTTCAAGAAGCTCATCTTGTTGGGGCACCTGGGTGGCTCAGTCAGTTAAGCGTCCGACTTAGGCTCAGGTCATGATCTCACAGTTCGTGAGTTCGAGCCCCGTGTCAGGCTCTGTGCTGACAGCTCAGAGCCTCAAGCCTGCTTCGGATTCTGTGTCTCCCTCTCTCTCTGCCCCTCCCCCACTCATGCTCTGTCTCTCTGTCTCTCTCTCAAAAATAAATAAACATTTAAAAAAATTTTTTTTAAAAAAAGAAGCTCATCTTGTTGTGCCCACCAATCCAAAGCTGTTATGTCATAAGACCTTCCCACTCCCAGCCATTTCTTCCCCCCTTACAAGACCTGCCTTGACATCACCAGCCCTAGGCCTGAAAATCCTCTCAATGACCTGTCCTGACTTCCCCGCTATGGGACCCTGCTGAGCCCTCCCCTACTGCAGCATGACTAACCAAGCTAGCTAAGTGAGCAAGGTGCTTATGGTCAGCTTTGAGGGGTGGACAATCAGCACCGCTGAAACAGCCCTCGCTATGGTTTGGCAGAAACGCTAATTTTTAAAGATCATTGAGTTAAATCATCTTTAAAGTCCTACTAGCTTTAGCATTCTGCTTTCAGTTCCAATCCTGATCTCCTCCCAGTGCATTCTCCAGTGCATTCTCCAGGGTCATCTGGCTCTCTAGACACAGCTTCTCTTGCTCTGATTATATAAGACCAAACATTAAGAGAAGGCATTTGGCAGAAGAGCCCACCCTTCCTTCCCTGTCTTATCCTCTCATCCAGCCCTAAAGAGTGAGATTTTTCGTTACCCAGAACTCCCCCCACCTTTATAATAGCAAACTCTGTTGTCATTCCAGAGCTCAAAACTCTGAAATACTTAAAGCTCTCATGTGTATAAGCTTGCCAAGCTAGAGGAGGGAGGATGGGGGGCTCAGAAGAAGCATCTGAGAGTAGACCACATGGACCAAAACACAGAATCAGGAGCTGGGCACCTTTTAGAACCCCAAGGAAACAGGAACGGGAGCTTCAACTGGGAATGACCTTGCCAGGTAGGTCAGTGAGGAGGCCTCTACCTTGTGAAGGTTGCAATCATAGCTATAACTCAGCTTGAAGACGCCTTGGGAATGTCTCAAAGTATACTCACTCCCAGCACCAGCAGTGGCAGTGTCCCCTGGGAACTTGTTAGAAATGCAAATTCTGGGGCCCCACTCAAGACCTACCGAATCAGAAACTCAAGACAGGCACCCAGAAATCTGTGTTTTATCAACAAGGGATTCTGGTGTGCAATCAAATTCGAGAACCACTGCTATCTTAGAAAACACATCCCGAACTCCTTCATTTAGAGCTGAGGAAACAAAATAGAAGCCTAGAGAGGCTGAGTCCCTTGGTCCAGATCACACAGCTTCGAAGTGCCAGGGCCAGGCCAATAAGCCAGGTCTTCTGTGTCCTGATCTAGGTCACCTTCTACTACTCAGCCGGAGCAATAACACCAGACAGACTCGGTGTACACAGTAGTCACCAAAAAAGTCTATAAGCAAGGGGCTTAAGGCAGCAATCTGGTCACAAGAAAGAGTGTCCAGGGGAGTAATGTGGAAACTCCTTCACTGGGAAAGTGCATTGATTTCCCTCACACTACCTGCTTGTGTGAGGAAGTCTGGGCAGAGGATTGCAGATGTGGGCTCCCAAAGAAATTCAGTGGCTGAGCTCCAAGTCTCTGTGAGGTGACCACCTAGAAGTCATCAATTTGTCTTCAGCACTGTACTAAAAACTTATCTTTACACTTTTTTGGCACTCTCTACTTTGCACTCTGAAGCCACATGAATTCACCCTTTGGAAGGGTCCAGAAATCTGTTTGTCAAGATGGTACCTTCATGACTTGATCCTCACCAGCTGCTCTTTGGCTCCTCCTGGCTCCAGGGGAAGGTCCTGGCTCTAACCAAGTCAGCTGGCCACCCCCTAGCAGAGGCTCCCACAGAGATTCATCTCTTCTCTCACCTCCCCTGGAAGAGCAAGTTCCTGCCTGGCCTGCTGGAGGAAAAGGGCTATGAAACAAGGAAGCAAGACAGAGTTGGGTTGGGGGCCATGAATCAAGGTTTCCCTGGTCCTGTAAATCTGGGTTGAGGTCAGGTCCAGCCTGGGGTCTGGCCTGGGAAGACAGGCACACATATGTGTCCTTGCATTGCCAAATGATTTCTCAGTTAATCCAAGAGCAGCTATTCAGGCTTGTGCTTCTGTTCTTTCTCCTTGGAGCCATTTCACAGTTTTGCATCCGTTCTCCAGAGGAGAAATTTAAGAGCAGTTTCCTGACTATAAGCATCTCTTCTTTGAAGAGAGCACAAACCCAAAGCAAACCAAACATTTGCTTTACAGATCGTCCTGAGGTCTGTTTCCTGGGCATTTCCATTTTCCAGATATTCCAAGGCCTTGGATTATTATAGATATTTGACTGATAGTCCAGGGTTTATTTCAAGGGGCTCCTGGCTCTCACTCCAGATTCCTTCCCTTATTGTCCATCTGGCCACACTAGCCTTCTTTCTTTTTTTTTTTTTTAAGATTTATTTATTTTTTTTATTTTTTTTTATATATGAAATTTATTGACAAATTGGTTTCCATACAACACCCAGTGCTCATCCCAAAAGGTGCCCTCCTCAATACCCATCACCCACCCTCTCCTCCCTCCCACCCCCCATCAACCCTCAGTTTGTTCTCAGTTTTTAAGAGTCTCTTATGCTTTGGCTCTCTCCCACTCTAACCTCTTTTTTTTTTTTCCTTCCCCTCCCCCATGGGTTCCTGTTAAGTTTCTCAGGATCCACATAAGAGTGAAACCATATGGTATCTGTCTTTCTCTGTATGGCTTATTTCACTTAGCATCACACTCTCCAGTTCCATCCACGTTGCTACAAAAGGCCCTATTTCATTTTTTCTCATTGCCACGTAGTATTCCATTGTGTATATAAACCACAATTTCTTTATCCATTCATCAGTTGATGGACATTTAGGCTCTTTCCATAATTTGGCTATTGTTGAGAGTGCTGCTATGAACATTGGGGTACAAGTGGCCCTGTGCATCAGTACTCCTGTATCCCTTGGATAAATTCCTAGCGGTGCTATTGCTGGGTCATAGGGTAGGTCTTTTTTTAATTTTCTCAGGAACCTCCACACTGCTTTCCAGAGCGGCTGCACCAATTTGCATTCCCACCAACAGTGCAAGAGGGTTCCCGTTTCTCCACATCCTCTCCAGCATCTATAGTCTCCTGATTTGTTCATTTTGGCCACTCTGACTGGCGTGAGGTGATACCTGAGTGTGGTTTTGATTTGTATTTCCCTGATAAGGAGCGACACTGAACATCTTTTCATGTGCCTGTTGGCCATCCGGATGTCTTCTTTAGAGAAGTGTCTATTCATGTTTTCTGCCCATTTCTTCACTGGGTTATTTGTTTTTCGGGTGTGGAGTTTGGTGAGCTCTTTATAGATTTTGGATACTAGCCCTTTGTCCGATAGGTCATTTGCGAATATCTTTTCCCATTCCGTTGGTTGCCTTTTAGTTTTGTTGGTTGTTTCCTTTGCTGTGCAGAAGCTTTTTATCTTCATAAGGTCCCAGTAATTCACTTTTGCTTTTAATTCCCTTGCCTTTGGGGATGTGTCGAGTAAGAGATTGCTACGGCTGAGGTCAGAGAGGTCTTTTCCTGCTTTCTCCTCTAAGGTTTTGATGGTTTCCTGTCTCACATTTAGGTCCTTTATCCATTTTGAGTTTATTTTTGTGAACGGTGTGAGAAAGTGGTCTACTTTCAACCTTCTGCATGTTGCTGTCCAGTTCTCCCAGCACCATTTGTTAAAGAGGCTGTCTTTTTTCCATTGGATGTTCTTTCCTGCTTTGTCAAAGATGAGTTGGCCATACGTTTGTGGGTCTAGTTCTGGGGTTTCTATTCTATTCCATTGGTCTATGTGTCTGTTTTTGTGCCAATACCATGCTGTCTTGATGATGACAGCTTTGTAGTAGAGGCTAAAGTCTGGGATTGTGATGCCTCCTGCTTTGGTCTTCTTCTTCAAAATTCCTTTGGCTATTCGGGGCCTTTTGTGGTTCCATATGAATTTTAGGATTGCTTGTTCTAGTTTCGAGAAGAATACTAGCCTTCTTTCAATTCTTCAAACAAGCCAAGCTGTCTGTGCTCAAGGCCTTCATGCATTCTGTTCTCAGAACACACGTTTTCCTGGATTCTGAGTGGAAGACCCCTTCTCCACCTAAAATAGGCCATCCTATCATTCCCTTAGTCCTCTGTTGCTTTATGTTGCTAATTCCATTTCTGGTATGTACTAGTTTGCATTTATTTTTGTTTATTTTTCATATTTATCTGTTTCTTTATCAGTCTTCCCGTGAAACAGTGGGCTCCCTGCGGGCCTGCTGCCTGCTCTGTTCACACTCTAGCCTCAGCATCTAGAATGCAGGCCCTCAATCAATACACATCTGTGCACTGAGTGAAAGCTCTGAGATTGCAACCCTTTATTTTCTAAAGAACAAATAAATTTAACAAAAATGGCCCAAACACCTGGCGTGTCCGTGAAATGCTCAGGTGGCAGCTGAATGAGTCATGGACACCCTGCCCCCCTCCCAGGGCAGCCCTGAACCCCATCCTCCTCCCCCAGAAGGAGGCCCCATCTCTCTGTATGCCGCTGGACTCCCTGGGGCTGGAGGAAGTTACTGCACTTGGGATGTTTACTGAAATAATACATTTCAGCTGAAAATCCCCAGGCTAAAGAGAAGGGAGAGGGGAGGAGCAGAGCCAGGGCACTGACTGGGAAAAAGAGCCCATGAGGAAAGCCTGGGGGCAGAGCCAGTCTTCCCAGGAACTGCCTGCTGCAGGACAAGACGCTCACGCTCCAGGTCCTTGGTGGCCCAATCAGCCACAGGCTGCAAGGTGAGGAGAGTGAGTTCCCAGTGCCCACAATGTCCAGCTCTTCCCCTGTCCCTCCACAGAGCTATGACCGTTAGACTCGCAAGCCTTCTGCCTGGTGGCCTTCACATCCTCTCATACAGTCTGATCGCCAGCACTTAGTGGGATCAGCCATCCCTGGACCCTCTCTGCCCAAGCCATTTGCTCTTTAAACCTTACTGCTTCTTGCTGAGGGTAGAACAGTGCCCACGCTAGCAGGGTTTCAGACCATCACAGGCTCTTTCACAAACCCCAGGCTGGCAAAGGCCACCTAACCTGCGGAGAGCTCGGACAGCGTGGAGTAGAAGAAAGGCCAATTAGAACAGGGATCAAGAGAAAGCATTTCTAGAATTAAATGACTATCCAAGAATGTTAGGTATGGCTAAACAAGTCATTTAACCTCTCAGTTGTGAGGATCTCACTCATAAAGTATCCCATTACAAAGTAATATGTATCACATGTATGTGTGTGCATGTGGTTGCATATACATGGACATGCACATGTGTGTACATGCATGTATATGTGCATATATGTATGGGTGCATAGGAAAACTGATGCACGTGACATAAGACATGTTAATATTAGCTCTGTGTGTTGAAGAGTATACCGATATTTTATATTCTTTATACTCGTATGAAGTTTCCGCATGTTGTATTACGCAGACATAACTTACACAATCAGAAAAAGTTTAATAGGAAAATAATTTCCAGCCCACCGAGTGCATGGGTAGATATGAGATCCATTGGGATCATGCTCTAAAGTACTCTGAAGAATCAGAGGCACTGCCCAAATGAACATCTGGGATTGTGGCAACTGGCAGGTCGGACAGATCCTGCTTGTTAGCCAGTGGCCTAATCTCCCCAAATTTCCCTCTAAATGAAAGGAAGCAATCCTGGCAGTTGTGAGATCCTTAACACCTAGTTTCAACCTTGATTCCAAAACCAGACAGAGACCCCACTAAAAAGGAGAACTACAGACCAATTTCCCTGATGAACATGGATGCAAAAATCCTCAACAAGATATGAGCTAACCGGCTCCAACAATACATTAAAAAAATTATTCAATACGACCAAGTGGAATTTATACCTGGGATGCAGGGCTGGTTCAATATCCACAAAACAATTAACGTGATTCATCACATCAATAAAAGAAAGGACAAGAACCGTATGATCCTCTCAATAGATGCAGAGAAAGCATTTGACAAAATACAGCATCTTTTCTTGATAAAAACCCTCAAGAAAGTAGGAAAAGAAGGATCATACCTTGAGATCATAAAAATCATATATGAACAACCCAACGCTAATATCATCCTCAATGGGGAAAAACTGACAGCTTTTCCCCTAAGGTCAGCAACAAGACAGGGATGTCCACTCTCGCCACTGTTATTCAACATAGTATTGGAAGTCTTAGCCTTAGCAATCAGACAACACAAAGAAATAAAAGACATCCAAATCGGCCAAGAGGAGGTCAAACTTTCACTCTTCACAGATGACATGATACTCTATATGGAAAACCCAAAAGATTCCACCAAAAAACTTCTAGAATTGATCCATGAATTCAGCAAAGTTGCAGGATATAAAATCAATGCACAGAAATCAGTTGCATTCCTATACACCAACAATGAAGCGACAGAAAGAGAAATCAAGGAATCAATCCCATTTACAGTTGCACAAAAAGACCCATAAAATACCAGGAATAAATCTGACCAAAGAGGTGAAAAATCTATACACTGAAAACTATAGAAAGCTTATGAAAGAAATTGAAGAAGACACAACACTTAGTTTCAGACAGTAGAGCAAGAAGGTTCTCTGTGTGTTTATGTGTGTTTTATAAATCACTAGTACAGAATGTGTAGATTTTCAAATAGCACTTATTAAATACTCAACATTTTAAAAATATACAATAATTTAGGGGATGACTATGGGCAAATGTACAATTCTGAACTCCAAGCAAAAGTCAAAGAGTAGAAGTCTCCTTTCCTGCACCCTGGTACTCTTAGCAATGTCCTTTACCACCTACACAGGGTTAGGAAAAAAAAAAAAAACCCTCCTAGCACAGCGTTAGTGTGAATCTTTCTAGGTGAAATGGGATTAGACACAGTTTATACCAATAGTTGCAAAAACAGCCTATCAGTGACATTGTACTAATAGTGCATAAGGCCACAAGATGGCGATATTATGCTAGTAAAGTCTGTTAGAGGGGTGTGTGTGTGTGTGTGTGTGTGTGTGTGTGTGTGTGTGCTAATGTCTGTCTGGTAAGAGTTAATCTTTTTTGGAAGGGGAGGGTGGACAGAAAGGTAAAAGGTAGGAATGACCACAGAACCTGTCTTTTTCCTCCATCTCCTTCCCTGTCTCCTGCTCTTGCATTTGCTTCTCTATGTGGTTAAAACACAGTTTAAGTGCACCTTTTAGCTTTTTGCATAAAATTTTGACGTTATCTTAATCTCTAAGGGGCTGGATTAAAAATCAATAATTTTATTATTTTTCACTAAGAGGAAAATATACTACAATCAGTCAATGGTCTTCCAGAGGCCAATTGACGCCACTGACGTACAGGAAGCAAGGGTCAAAAGACAGAAAGGTCCCTCTTCCACCTCATTATACAGGGGGGTTTGTTTCAGTGGGAGCCTCTGCTTCATATAGTGTTTTCCACATTGGTATAAGATCATTAACTCCATTGATGTGTTTTAACAAATTCCCAAACGTGGCCATGAAAGATAGGCAATTCTTTGCATGGTCCTTTAACTTTGCACATTTAGGATAAGCTAATTATTTTCCTGAAGCTCGAGCAGTGGAGGCCCCCGGCCCTAGCACGGACAGTGGAAGGATGGAGCATAATGGTAAACAGCTCGGGAGTCAGGCACATCTGGATCGAATCCCAGCTCCAGCTCTACCTTTACTACTTGGAAGAGCTCTGACCTGCCTTGGTTTTCTCACCCGTAAACTGGGATAATAAAAATGTTCTCATTGTGAGAATGAGATCCATGATATTTGCAGAATATTTCACTCAGTCTCATACATACAATAAATGGCATTTTTTTTATTTTTTTTCAACGTTTTTTAATTTATTTTCGGGACAGAGAGAGACAGAGCATGAACGGGGGAGGGGCAGAGAGAGAGGGAGACACAGAATCGGAAACAGGCTCCAGGCTCCGAGCCATCAGCCCAGAGCCTGACGCGGGGCTCGAACTCACGGACTGCGAGATCGTGACCTGGCTGAAGTCGGACGCTTAACCGACTGCGCCACCCAGGCGCCCCGGCAATTTATTTTTTAATCACTGTTATTATGAGTTATAAATTCGTTTCCCCTCTGCTTCTTATCTTTCTTTCCTCTACAGTACAGTGTGTCTTGAAACAACGAGAGGTCCTGCTGGCTGATCATGCAATCCCAATCTTCACCCAGATGTGCTGACAGATCCAGAATTGGGGCTAGCTAGAAAGGCAGCACCAGTGATTGGAATAAGATGTTCTGTCCCAGCAGAGGCTGTCCAGTGGAAAGATGCCAGAAGTCTGTAGATGGCTCGTGACTCTGACTGAGGAATGTGAAGACTGTATCTGATTTAGGAGCAAGACTGAATTATTCCAAATACAGAAGATTTATAGGATACATGGGAGTTTAAAACTACTCATCCTCATTGTCAATATCAGACAACGTTCTTCAGTAGAGATGTCAAAAGGTAAAATCGTATGTTTCAACTCTGACCCACACTGGTAGTGGCTAAAGCTGCATCTGCATTGAGAAATACTCTGGGGCTGCCTCCTGGCAGAGCCTGAGAGAGTGCTGTGATAGATTAGTGATGTCTGCCCAGACATCAGGAGGCAGAAGTAGCAATACATATACTCACCATCTCCCTTCTCCTTCAAAATCTAATTGTGAGTCACAAAGGAAGTACGAGAAAAAAAAAACAGCTGAATATTGACCTGATACTAGGATGGGAAAATACTTTGTAAGCATAAAAGGAATGAAAGAAATTGCAAAGAAAACCAAACATCTCAACAAAAATGTAAAATATAGAAGCATCAAAAATATTAAAAATAAAAAGAGCAGGAAAATTTTTTTCACAAACAGGACAAAGGCATTACAAATTTATTTATGAAGCCTTTTATGAATTATTAAGAAAAATACTAATGATCCAAGAGAAAAATGACAAGTGACATTTCACAAAGAGATGTCTTCTTAAGGAAGAAGTTTAAATGACTCAAAAGCTTAGGTTACCAATGTGCACACTCATATTCAAAGAAATAATACAAGAACTCATGAGATCACATTATGTACATATAATCAGAGAAGAGAGTAATATATTCAAAGCTGGTAAGAATATAAGTGGAAACTTTTATATGTTGCTTTTAGAAATATAAATTGCTTTTTAGAAAATACTTCTAGTAATTCATTGATAGGATTCTAATCTAATATTTTTGAATGTGGGCAAAATTTGCAGCATAAGAATAATAATCACACAGAGTTATATTATAACAAAAATCTTTTTAAAAATAGAAATGTACAAATAAAATTTGATCTATGCAACAGTAGTTCCAAGAAATCCTTAAAATTGTTTTGAAATAGTTTTAATAACTTGAAAAAGATTTACTTCTTCATTGATATTATCTTCTTCATTTATATTTTTCTATATTTTCTGAGTAAATAATAATATATATTCATTATTTCTTTTATTTGGAAAAATTTTTAATCTAATTTGATTAAAACTGTCACATGAAGTTTTTTTTCAAGCAAACTAACTGTCAACAATAGTCCTGGAACATGGTGGGCCAGAAGGCAAGTTCTATACTCACACAGACCTTTGTCACTTTTAATAATGTGAGTGTGGGTAAGTCACTTAAGCTCTCTATGCCTCGATTTTCTTGCCTGTGAAATGGGCATAATAATAGTACCTATTCATAAGACAGCTGTGAGTCTTTAGTAAGAGATACTCTCAAGTGGTCAGCATGACACCCGGCCCATAGGAGGTACCTGATCCTAATCGCTAGCTGGTCTGAAGGGGAAGAGGTGAGCACCAGCCAGTGAAAGGGGCTATGGCATCCCTGCTTCCTTACATTCCAAAAAAATGTCGACATGATCATGCTTTGTACAAGGCCAGGCAGCTTTGTGGTTGGCCCAAAGAACCAGTGTGGGCTGGAGTTTCCTGAGAATCATCATCGACACCATCTCCTAAGCCATCATTCCACGATGCGGCCAAGGAGACTCAGTGAAACACAGCTGCTACCAGACCCCACAACAGAGGCCAGCACTTACTGAGCCCTTCATTCTCCCCGATTCATACAGAAATATAGCCAAGCAAGAACCACATACATTTTACAGATGAAGACAATGAGGCTCAGAGAACTTCAGAAACTCATCTGAGGTCACAGCACTGCTCCATGTCAAGATTCACACCAGCCTGGAACTCACACACACAAACACACACACACACAGACACACACACACAGGCACACTCAGCTCTTAGCGTCAGGATACCTCTAGAGGATGGCTGAGCAGTCAGAGAGAGCATGGCACCGAGCAGTGGCCAAGCCATCAGAGAGAATGGAGAGGCCCTGGTCCTCTTGTTCCTGTCCCCCCCTCCCGCCCCCACCACTAACCAAGGGGCATGCTCCCTGAGTCTCCTGCAAGCTCCTGGAGACGAAATCCCTCTGTCTCTCTAGTGAGTGGCCATCTCTGTCACTCCTGGTGCTCTGGAACGAAAGCTGCACCCTTAGACAAAGTGGGACTTCTGAGGCTCTGCCTGAATTGCTCAAAGTGCTTCCAGGTCAGAAGGGAGAACACAACCTTGCAGAGCTGGTCCTGAGGAAGGACAGAGACACAAAGCCTTGTGGAGAGACAGCAACATTGGCAGAAAACCGCAGCTACCAGAAGAACTTACAGCTTCTCTTGACCTCAACCAACTTGAGACATCGTCACCATCTATTTTTGAATAACAATTACAAATTTTAAAAATTATAACAACAGCAGCTAACGTGTATCACACGTTCAGTTTAACGTACAAAAACATGTGTAGCTTTTTGCATTCCTTACAACAACCCTATCCCCTGAGAGTGATTTTTATGAGCCCAGTTTCCAGAGAGCGATTCACCAGTAAAGTATGTATGCTCATGTTCAGGGTGGGTGAGGAAGTGGGGCGCTCACTGCTCTGAAGGATGAAAACACCCAGGGGCCTGACAAGGCAGGGGAAGAAGACTGGAAGGGCACTGCTTTGGAAGAAAGATCAGCCAGGTACCCAGTCAGGCCTGGAGAGATGCCCCGGGCTGGCTGGGGGATGACTCGTGGGCTACCTTGACAGGGTTTGGAGCTCTTAGCCCCCAATTTCCAGACCAGCATGTCTGATTTCCATAAGGACATTCCTGCTATAAGATATCTTGATGATTCCTGCTATAAGATATCCCTGATGATCAGATCTCTGCTGGGTTCTCTTGACTTTTAATTGACCTGAGACCTAATAAAGTGTTTTTTTAATAACAATAAATTTGAAATAACAACGGTTGACATGCATTCAGCATTTAATACATTGTACGTGTTTTAGCTCTTTTAATGACCTCAATAAAACCCTTACTGATGAAAAACCCAAGGCACAGAGAGGTTAAGTAGTTCGCCCCAGGTCTTCTTTTTGTAAAAGATAAATGAATGAACTAATGATGAATGGCTGCACCAATAGTCTAGATCAGTGGTTCCCAAAGCTTTAGCCAGAATCAGAATTGTCTGGAGGGCCAGTTAAGACACAGATACTCCCAGAGTTTCTGAGGATTTGAATTTCTAACCAGTTCCTGGGTGATGCTGATGCTGTTGGGTCCAGGGACCACACTTTGAGAACCAAGGGTCTAAACGAGGGAGTCAGCAATTATTATGAAGGACCAGAACAGTAAATGTCTTATGTTTTGTGGATCAAAGGCAAAATCAAGGATATTATATAGGTACTCATAGAACCATTTTAAATGTAACCATTTAAAAATATAGAATCCATTCTCAGCTCCCAGGCCACAAAACAGATGGCCTTGTGGTCTAGACTCTAGACTAATTTCTGGTCTTGGTCCCTACATTCCCACCACCCTACACCTGTTTCTGTTTTGCTTGAGGTCCCAGCTGCCTAATGGCCGAGTCATAAAAGAACACTTCAGCTTCAAGCTGCGGAGAGTCTGAGCAATGTCCAGCACAGGCCACAAAGCGGCAGTAATTGTGGTAACAAGGCCATGAAGGAAAAAAAAAACTCTGCAGCTGGCCCCAAACCTTGGACACTCACGGGCATCCTGGTCACCATGGATTTGGAATGTCCCACATGGATGTCTGCAAACTGATCATTTGTTTGATTTTTCCAGGGCCCGATACCATTTAAAGTTCTGTATTTAGTGTTGTTTTCTTTGGGAGTAGAGGATTCTTATGGCTTTTTGAAAATAGTAATGATGATAATAGACGTCCAAATCAGTGCCATCTGCTTTAAAAGCATGCAGCTCTTTACATAGTGTGGAGAACTCCAAAGTGGAAGATCTTGTATCAAGGTTATTCTGTATGTATCAGGAGTTATCCATGAGAGGGTTTCATGTTCTGAATTTTTGTGTTCAGGGGCTTTCAATTTTTCAAACATCCGCTTTTTTCCTAGTGATTAAAAACAGGGGAAGAAACCACAAGCCTCCTGCAAAGAACAACCCCTCCATCTGCCCCCAGGATGGTCACAAAATGAGTGGTGTGAAGGAGACATTCCAATAACGATGCTCAACCACTGCCGGGTTTTCCAACGATGACCCTGTGGTCCTTGCACAACTACCAGAGACGGACTCATCCAGTTATAGAACACATGACTCAGAGCCGGTCTCTATGCTGGATCCACTGGGAATAACAAGGTAAGCATCACTGCTTTTCATGCCATGCCTGGAGAGTTCTGCAAAATGCATAAATCCAGCGTCAAAGGTCTCCAGTGGGGCCTACATAGGCTGGAGGCACCTTCCCCACAGTTCAGTCTGCAGGAAGGTTTGGATGGCACAGAACTAAAGAGCTGACACCACAACCAGCTGCCAATGTGTGCCACTCTACTGACAAAAAAAAAAAGATAAATATAGGGGAAAGGAAGAAAAAATAAAATAAGATAAAAACAGAGAGGGAAACAAACCGTAAGAGGCTCTTCACTATAGAGAACAAGCTGAGGGTTGCAGAAGGGAGGTGCGTGGGGGCATGGGCATTAAGGAGGGCATTTGCTGGGATGAGCATTGGGTGCTATATGGCAGTGATGAATCACTGCATCCACTCCGAAATCAATACTACATTATATGTTAACTAACTTGAACTTAAATAAAGTAAATAAGCCAATAAAAATAAAATAAAAAAAAATGAGATTGAGGGAATGACTGGGAAAGAGTGTATTAATCACTGCATTTGAGCACCCACACTCTGCTGCTATTGGTCAGAATCCCACAGATCTTGTCCCTGGTGTTTTGCAATCTTTCACACATGGGCACCTGCTTCTGGCAAGGGGAGAGCTGTAGCAGAAAGATCCCGGTACCATCAGAGGAACAGGGCTCTTGGAGACTATCTCGCAAGGTGGTGACTGACAGATGCTGGCCATTCTTCTTCCACGATTAAGGTCAGTGATCCCTTCTTCAAAACCCTTGGAGGGGCGCCTGGGGGGCTCAGTCGGTTGAGCATCCGACTTCAGCTCGGGTTATGATCTCATGGGTTCGAGCCCCACATCAGGCTTTGCACTGATAACTCGGAGCCTGCTTTAGATTCTCTGTCTCCCTCTCTCTCTGCCCTTCCCCCACTTGCATTTTCTCTCTCTCTCTCTCTTTTAAGTCATTTAAAAAAACAAAGACTTAAACCCTTTGGGGCCAGATATCCTGGAACTCAAAATTTTTGCAATTATAAAAGTAACTTGGAAGGTAGAATGGTGGTTAGTTGGGGAGAGAGAGGAGGGAGTTGTATAATGGGTGTAGAGTTTCCCTTCTGCAAGATGAAAAGTTGTGGAGCTTGATTGCACAACAATGTGAATGTACGTAACACTACTGACTTGTACATTTAAAGAGGGTTAAGATGGTAAATTTTATGTTCCACATATTTTGCCACTCTTTTTTAAAAAAGTAACTTGGGCCATATATTCTATATGGGTCAATATTCTATACTACTGAACGTCCCTACAGGGTCTAGGATAGTAAGTACCCTAACGTCAAACACGTGGACAGCCTCCATGACAAACTGTACACCTACTCCCACTAAGATAAACAAAAATTATAAGCAGACTCACATCAATTCAGGTTGCATTTTGCCATCAAATGAGGTTGCTAAACACTAAAATAAATAACTTTTGGTTTTTAGAGTTCTCTGGAATTTGGACTTGCAGCTCAGGAACTGTGAGCCTGCCTGCAGCTCTCACTGATCCCACCCTACCCCATCTTGGTATGAAATTCTTGTTATTCAGTTTACAGATGAGAAAATAGAAATGAGAAGTAACAGGAGTAGGAAAATGGTCACCGGCCCAACGGCCAGCCAGCAATGGAATCCTAAAGAAGTCCCCTGAAATGTGAAGAAAGAGTCCCAGAGAGCTCTTCCCAGTATGGGTTTTAGTGGAAGGTGCGTGAGATGGAGCCATTTGGGGGTTTTGATAATGGCCTCTCCCCCTGGGAAGGCCATGACTGCTCTCACCATGCCATGATTTATGTCATCCTCTGAGCCAGAACCATGAGCAGGATAAACCACAGTTCTGTCTCCAGGGACTGTCCTTTGATCTTTTGTTACCAAAGTACAGAATATCCCCAACCAGTGGACTTTGTCCCCCCTTCCCCTCAACACTAATAGTGTGCTTTCAATTGGGACTGTTCCCCAGAAACAGAAGGTGTGCAAATGAAAAGGTCTTTGACTCTCTCAACCGGGCACATCTCCTGCATATCCCCTAGAGAAACAAGACCAAAAGGGATCCGAAGCTTGACAGAACTAGCAAGATAAAAGCTTTGACTCTCCTCTCTCATGGCTGAGGTCGGCTGCCCTGTCCTTTGGTGAGGGGTGGTTCTTAGCTACGGATGTATCC
This sequence comes from Felis catus, assembly GCF_018350175.1. NCBI lineage: Eukaryota > Metazoa > Chordata > Mammalia > Carnivora > Felidae > Felis > Felis catus. The sequence continues at coordinate 212,048,393 of NC_058368.1, read as the reverse complement.
ATCTGTCTTCCTACCAGACCCGCATTCACAACTGCCTGTCTTCTGCACACCAATGTCAGCACCCAGGGTTAGCCAGTGTCAGATGCCACGCCATGGCGCTGAACTGGCCAGGGAAGGACAGAGCCGTCCTCAGTACCACAGCACTTGCTGGTCCCACCAGGAGAAAGGTCTGGAGTTCCAGAGGAGCTGGTGGGAAGGGCTGACTCCCAGCTAAATGCTTCCTGAGGAGATGGAGTGACGGAGAGGTGGCTTCCTAGAAAATGAAGCCCCCTTCTGTGAAGATTCACTGGCAGAGATGCCCTCAGAAATGTGGCTGTGGTGCTGGTCACCGGCACTATTCTTAGCACAACCTCTCAGCAAGGAAAAGCCTTTTTCTGAGGGGCCTGGACTCTCCCTCAGTTAAATTAAACAAAGAACTCCTGTGTTGACTGAGAGACTACATTGGGCTTTCAACATGGCATAGTTAATGAGAATGGAAAGAACTTCCATAAAATCCTGAGTCATGACAGCTGAGCAAGATGTCTGCCTCCTGGAGCCACCAAGGTGCAATATGTGCGTTTAAACACATATACGTAAACACACGCCTACAGGTACCACGTAAGCACACACCACACATAAACATGCGCCCACACCACACACATAAACACGTGTACACATGATACATAATCACACACACCACACGTACACACACCACATAAACACGTACCCACTCAGGTGAAACTCAGCTAACACATGAGGTCCTGAGTCTAGAATAACAATCCCACTGTATTTGACACACTCAAATATATGTGGAGCCCTTTTAATTAAGCACCACATTTCAAGAGAAATTGTGTGTGTGAGGGAGAGACAGAGAGAGAGAGAGAGAGAGAGAGAGAAGGAACCTGGATAAGTAGGTTCTCTAATCTTCCTGCAATCTTACTCAACCTTACTTGTATTCTCACCTCTCTCCAAGATGTTAGTGCTCTTGAGTCCGAATGCAGTTTCTGGATTGAAAGGGCCACTTCTTCCCTCTGATGCTCCACCTCCTGCTGATGGATCAGATGCATCCACTAACTCGGGGCCCTGAGATTCTTCTGCCTCTGCTTCAGAGCCCCCGAGATGGCAGCCCCAGCTGGCGCTTCTGAGTCAGCAGCCTGAGCTCCCGAGTTTTAGGTGTGGCAGTTGGGGACGGGGCAAGTGTGCAAAGGAGGCAGAAGGCCCAGAAGGGGAAAGCACTGGGCAGCCGTGCCCTGGGGATCCTGGAAGGATGGGTCAAGATCCTTGCCTTTTATGTGTGAGATGCCAGTGTATGCAAACCCACTTGACAGATTTTAAACCACACTGGTATGAGTAAAGAATGTCAACACTGTGTTGCTTCTAGACGCTGCAGAATAAAAACAGAAACAGACTCACAACATGAGAGTAGAAAGAATCCACAAAGATGTTCCTTCACCTTACTGATGAGGAAATGGAGGCCATGGTTCCTATACTGTGTCCCAATTAGAGAATGACCGAGGGGGCACAGAATGTGGCTCTCCTGATGTCCACACCATCCCTCTCTAAACTCTAGTGTGAACAAAAAATGTGAAACCCATTTATTTATATATGAGCAAAACTAAAAACAATGATTAATAACAATTACTTTCCATCAATGGTTAATTCTACCACAATCCTAGTCATCTCGTTAATATGTGTCAGATACACTTTAATTTTTTGCCAGCAAAGTGAATGAAATCTAAACCCAGGGCCATGATTCTCAGAATGCAACACAAAATGAAAACACAGGGCCCTGGGCATGGGGCAGAGAGGTCAATCTTTCCTTTATGGCCTGTGACCCCAGCCCACCCAGGTGGGTGACCCCATGGAATTGCAAACACCACACATTTGGGAGCATAAATATGTTTAGTACCTGAAGGGAAGTGGATAAGCAGTCCCCTCCAGGTCACCTAGCAAATGCCAGCTTAGGGTGGAGGGGACTGCTGCCATCCCTCATCCCAAGACGCTGTAGGACACACACTCAATCCTGAACCTCATGTGTGTGTGTGCAGGCTTCCACTGGTGGCGGAAGACAGCCACAGAAGCAGGCCTTCCCACACTGCTGTGCCCTGGTCACTGCCCAGACAGGGCCACAGAGGTAGCGGAGTCATAGTGGAGAGTAAAGGGAGGTGGCAAGAGGCAAGAACACGTAAGAGCTGAGGCTCCAGGCCCACAGCACACACTCCACTGTCTGATCAGACTTCACTTACAAAGCACGAAGTCAAAGATAAAATCATTAAGAATATAATGCAAAGCAAATTAAGTCAGTCAGTGAAAGAAAAATGATTTCACTTCACTCGTATGCGGAATTTAAGAAACTAAACAAATGAACGGTAAGGGAAGGAAAAATAAGATAAAAACAGACAGGGAGGCAAACCATAAGAGACTCTTAAATACAGAGAACAAACCAAGGGCTGCTGGAGGAGAGGTGGATGGGGTCGTGGGCTAAATGGGGGATGGGCATTAAGGAGGGCACCTGTTGAGATGAGCACTGGGTGTTACATGGAAGTGATGAATCACTGGATTCTACTCCTGAAACCAATACTACACTGTATGCTAACTAACTTGAATTTAAATAAATAAATTACAAAAAAAAATAATAATTTCAAGATGGCTACCACAGAGCACTGCTCTTCTGAGTATGGCCCTGTGTGGCTGTACCAGTTACACACTTTAAAGCCAGTCCTGACTAAACTTCATTTTGTGTGTACAGTCTTCTGTTATTCATGCAGCATAACCAACTGCTCATAGCTTGAAAGAACTAGAGGATCACTGTGCAGGTAGGCTAACAAATAACTGCTGTATCAATCTGCTAGGGCCGCCATAACAAAGTACGACAGGCTGAGTAACTTATGCAACAGAAATTTATTTCCTCACAATTCTGAAGGCAAGAAGTCCAAGATCAAAGTGTCAGCAGCCTGCTTTCTTTCTGAGGTATTTTTCATTGGCTTGGAGATGGTTGTCTTCCCCTTGTGTCTTCACATGGTCTCCCCTGTGTGTGTCTGTGTCCAAATTTCCTCTTTTTCTAAGAACACCAGGCATATTGGATCAGGGCTCACTTTAATGACCGTATTTTAATTTAATTGCCTTTTTTTTTCTTTTTTTTTTTAATTTTTTTTTAACGTTTATTTATTTTTGAGACAGAGAGAGACAGAGCATGAACGGGGGAGGGGCAGAGAGAGAGGGAGACACAGAATCAGAAGCAGGCTCCAGGCTCTGAGTCATCAGCCCAGAGCCCGACGCGGGGCTCGAACACACGGACCGCGAGATCGTGACCCGGGCTGAAGTCGGACGCTTAACCGACTGAGCCACCCAGGCGCCCCTTAATTGCCTTTTTAAAGAGGCTATCTCCAAATATAGTCACATTCCGAGGTACCAAGGTAGGAACTTCAATGTAGGGAATTTGAGGGGACACAATATAATCCCTGACAGGCACCATTCCTCAAATGCTAGATGTTCTGTAGAAATGATCTTGGGGAAAATGGCTCCCTAAGAATTTATATCCAGTTTATGGCTTCTCTCAGATAGACTTTCCCCAACCCTTATGATCATATTGGGTTCCTCTTCTATACACTCACAGCATTTGTCACAATGCTCATATGTACTATTTTTATAATTTTTGTTAAATTCTTCTCCTACAATCTTGTAAGTCCATGAGGGCAGAGTCCAATTTGTCATGTTCAGAGCTGTTTAAGTTAGTATCTGGCCCACAGAAAGCATCAAATTAATATTTCCTGAAGGAAGGAAGGTCAACCAATGACACACAACCTAATGTAAATCAAACTCTGGAACTTCCTAATCTTTGGCTTATTGGCCCAGAAAGCACCCTAGGGATCCACTTCTCTGCCTTTAGAGGAGATTTGGAGCATAAAATGTATTCACAATTTCCTAAAATATTTTATTTCAAGTCTAACAAGTAAACTTCCTTCCCCACAGAGAAACAATTTCGTGGTTATTTATGAGACTTCCAGCTGCTGCACAGAAAGCCAGGATTATGTGGGGGTGTGAATGCTTGTTTTCCCAAACACCAACATGAATCAAGCTGTGGGACAAATACGTGGTTAACATGACCTGCTGTCCAGTGACTCAGAGCACCCCTGGAATGCTTGGACCCCCACCCTTGGTAAGATCAGTGTCTGCTGACACCTGCAGGACCCCGCTGCAAGGGACATATCATTCACTCACTCAATGGACAAATATTTATCCAGAAACAACTATTAGACATCAGATACTAGGCTTGACATTTAGGACACAAGTATCCTTGGTACTTGGGATACAAAGACGAGCCTAGTGGTGGAAACAGAATACAAGTTCAACGGGATAATCACTAATGAAGCTACGATTCATTTATTGATTTACTCATTCACTCAACATTTTCTAGATGCTCACTATGGCAGGCTCTGTCCCAGGCAGTGGGGATTCAGCAGAGAACAAAAGTGAGGAAGTGTTTGCCCTCACGGAGCCTATATTCTAGTTGGGGGAAGACAGGCAATTAACTGATACATAGATAAAGAACATCAGGTGATGACAAGTGCTGTGAAAAGACAGAAAGCAGGATAAATGGTTTACAAAGTGACAGAAGAACAGCTATCTTTGACAGTGGTCCAAGAAGGCTTCTCTGGGTGAATCTGAGCAGAGACTTGAGCAGCAGAAGAGAAGAAGCCATGAAGAAATGGGGGTGAGGGGTGGGGGGGCATCCAGCATGAGGGAACAGTGAATGCAAGAGCTCTGAAGTGAGCCCATCTGAAGGAACATCTAGGAGACAGGGAAAGAGGAGATGGGGAGGCAGGAAGGTAGAAGTCTACACTTCAAAATGCAGAGTGAGCTCAGGAAAGGGACACATCAGTCCTCCTAGGGCTGAGCATGTAGGGGAAGGGGACCTCACAAGGAGGCAACTTTTGAAACGAGTCTGAAAGGAGGCCAGAAATTTGCCTCACAGACCGGCTGAGAACTGTCCTCCCAAACTCTCTACAGGAAGCTGAAAATCCATGTGTCCTTGGCTCAGAGGCCAGTACTCAGGGCACTAGTGACTGACTCGGCCCTCTCATCTCCAAGATATTCGCTCTTCTTTACCTCTGCCTAGGGAGCACACCTCTCCTGCCTGCTTTAGGCTCTCTCAGACCTCCATCGCCACATTCCTGCCTGGGTCAGTATCCTCCTCACCACTGAATCCCCAGTTCCTAGAACAGAGTAGGAGCTTGTTGAGTAAATGAATGTCACTTGCTTTCTCTTATACATCCATCCATCTATTCATTCATCCATCCTCTTCTTTTTTCTAAAATAAAAATTTGAAGTATTCACTTTCAGCTACAACTTCAGGCCAAGAGTCCCAACCGCTGCCATATTGTCTCATGCACACTCCTTTCAGCAACCAGGCATCAGAGTACATGCTAACTTTCTTCAGGAAAGTGGTTAAACTCAGAGGTTAAACTGGTTCCATAGGGGAATATAAGTATTTAATAAGCTGCCAAATTCATCATAGATGGTCAGTAAGCTCAAAACTTACGCTTTCATTGTTTCTGAGTTCCTACCCTATAGGGAACTCTGTCAGATCATGGACACACGCCTGTGAATAAGCAGATGTGATTCTTGTCCTCGCTGAGTTTACAGTATAGACTACAAAGAATACAGACAGATACTCATCATCTTATAAAGCCTAAAATAGGTGAGGTAGCTGGTGTTAAAGTCATAGGAGAGGCATCTAACGCAGATTGAGACAAGAAGGTATTCTGAAGGAAGCCATGCATGAGTCCTAAAGATGAACAGAAGTAACTCGGTAAAGCTGTTGGGGAAAACAAGTTTCAGGCAGAAGGAACCTAAGCGCAAGGGCTAGAGGCAATGAAAAGCAAGGGTTATTTGAGTAATAAAAACTAGTTCAGAATGTCACAGGCTATATCTGCAGTGATAAGAGACAAAACAGGAGGAAGAGGCAGGAGTTGCACAGAAAAGGCACTCCTGAAACAGACTAAAGAGCCGGGTCTTTACACTGCAGGAAGACGTTGACAGGCTTTCAGCATGAGAGATGACCTGATTTATACTTTAGAAATAACTTCTCTGGGGTGCCTGGCTGGCTCAGTTGGTTAAGCGTCCCACTTCAACTCAGGTCCTGATCTCATGGTTTGGGAGTTCAAGCCCCATATTGGGCTCTGTGCTGTTGGTGCAGAGTCTGCTTTGGATTCTCTGTTTCTCTCTCAAATAAATAAAATAAAACATTAAAAAAGAATACTTCCTCTAGCTTCTAATAGGAGAGTTCAAGGGCAGAGAGACTAGTCAGGAGGCTCTGCTATTATGCCAGTGAAGTTATGATGCTGCAGCACAGTAATGCACTGGGGAAAGGCAGACAATTTAGGAATCTATTTAGGAGGTGGAAATGATAGGACTTGGCCATGTGGGTTGACTGAAGACACGAATAAAAGAAGAAAAACCACACCAGGAGTGTGTCTGCCACACAGGGCTCTGAAGCTGGATGTCAAGTCATTCATTTTTTTAGGGATGCCATCAATATGCTGTTAGGGCCATTGATGGCTCCAATGATGAACAGACCAGTGCAGGATGAAAGGATCAGACAGCTTTCTCAGGTCTCTGCAGGCAGCAGAGGGAAGCCAGAATGTTGGTCAGGATAGGATAAGCCACCTCTCGACCCCACCAAAGGTATGTGGAAGCACAGGAAGGGCCAAGGGCAAAGCCGGGATGTACCTTGTACATTTCTCTAAAGAGTTTTGGGAAGTGCAATAGAGCTTAACAGCTAACATCTCAAATAGCATGTCTTCAGGACTGAGACTTTGTGCCCTACAACAGATTCATCTTTCGGTCGAAACTGATTCTCTGCTCATATTGATCCAAATCCCCTTCCCGGTCTCAGATGCACTCCCCAGACTTCTGTGCCCTTCCAAATTTTACCTGTACTTCAGTGCTGTCCTGGCCACTCTGACAGCATGTGTTTGGCACACAGCATCCTAAAAGAGGTAAAATGAGCAGTTTCCTGTTTGGAAAGTGGGAACCTATGGTCCCAATAGTTCATTTTTGCTTTTGTTTCTCTTGCCTCCTGAGACGTGTTGAGTAAGAAGTTGCTGCGGCCAAGGTCAAAGAGGTTTTTTCCTGCTTTCTCCTCGAGGATTTTGATGGCTTCCTGTCTTACATTTAGGTCTTTCATCCATTTTGAGTTTATTTTTGTGTTGTGGTGTAAGAAAGTGGCCCAGGTTCATTTTTCTGCATGTCGCTGTCCAGTTTTCCCAGCACCACTTGCTGAAGAGACTATCTTTATTCCATTGCATATTCTTTCCTGCTTTGTCAAAGATTAGTTGGCCATATGTTTGTGGGTCCAATTCTGGGTTCTCTATCCTGTTCCACTGATCTGAGTGTCTGTTTGTGCCAGTACCAGACTTTCTTGATGATTACAGCTTTGTAATACAGCTTGAAGTCTGGGATTGTGATGAAATCTGGGATTTGGTTTTCTTTTTCAAGATTGCTTTGGCTATTCTGGGTCTTTTCTGGTTCCATACAAATTTTAAGATTGTTTGTTCTAGCTCTGTGAAGAATGCTGGTGTTATTTTGATAGGGATTGCATTGAATATGTAGATTGCTTTGGGTAGTATTGACATTTTAACAATATTTGTTCTTCCTATCCAGGAGCATGAAATATTTTTCCATTTTGTTGTGTCTTCTTCAATTTCTTTCATAAGCTCTCTATAGTTTTCAGTATATAGATTTTTCACCTCTTTGGTTAGATTTATTCCTAGGCATTTTAGGGTTTTTGGTGCAATTGTAAATGGGATCGATACCTCGATTTCTCTTTCTGTGCTTCATTGTTGGTGTATAGGAATGCAACCGATTTTTGTGCATTGATTTTATATCCTGCAACTTTGCTGAATTCATGGATCAATTCTAGAAGTTTTTGGCAGAATTTTTTGGGTTTTCCATATAGAGTATCATGTCATCTGTGAAGTGTGAAAGTTTGACCTCCTCCTGGCTGATTTGGATGACTTTTTTTCTTTGTGTTGTCTGATGGCTAAGACTGCCAATATTATGTTGAACAACAGTGGTGAGAGTGGACATCCCTGTCTTTTCCTGACCTTTGGGGGAAAGCTCTCAGTTTTTCCCCATTGAGGATAAAAGAACAGCAAATAAAACCCAAAACCAACAGAAGACAGGAAATAAAGATTAAAGCAGAAATCAATGCTATCGAAACCAAAAACACAGTAAAACAGATCAATGAAACCAGAAGCTGGTTCTTTGAAAGAATTAACAAAAGTGATAAACCACTAGCCAGTTTTATCAAAAAGAAAAAGGAAAGGACCCAAATAAAATCAAGAATTAAAGAGGAGAGATCACAACCAACATAGCAGAAATAAAAACAATAAGAAGAGAATATTATGAGCAATTGTATGCCAATAAAATGGGCAATCTGGAAGAAATGGACAAATTCCTATAAACATATAAACTACCAAAACTGAAATGGAAGAAATAGAAAATTTGAACAGACCCATAACGAGTAAAGAAATTGAATTAATAATCAAACATCTCCCAAAAAACAAGAGTCCAGGGCCAGATGGCTTTCCAGGGGAATACTACCAAACATTTAAGGAAGAGTTAACACCTCTTCTCCTGAAGCTGTTCCAAAAAATAGAAATGGAAGGAAAACTTCCAAACTCTTTCCATGAAGCCAGCATTACCTTGATTCCAAAACCAGACAAAGACGCCACTAAAAAGGAGAACTACAGACCCATTTTCCTGATGAACGTGGATGCAAAAATCCTCAACAAGGTTTTAGCCAACCAGATCCAACAATACATTAAAAAAATATTCACCATAACCAAGTGGAATTTATACTTGGGATGCAGGACTGGTTCAATATCCACAAAACAATCAATGTGATTCATCACATCAATAAAAGAAAGGACAAGAACCATATGATCCTCTCAATAGATGCAGAGAAAGCATTTGACAAAATACAGCATCCTTTCTTGATAAAAACCCTCAAGAAAGTAGAGATAGAAGGGTCATACCTCGAGATCATAAAAGCCATATATTAAAGAACCTATGTTAATTATTCTAATGAGATTTTTGTTAATGTTATAACATTTATAATATTTGTTAGTACTTAATAATGTCTGTGCATACCATTTAAAAGGCAACTCAAAAAAAAAAAAAAAAAAAAACAAAGAACACCTTGGTGGCTCAGTTGGTTAAGCGTCTGACTTTGCTCAGGTCATGATCTCACGGTTCTTGAGTTCGAGTCCTGCATCAGGCTCTGTGCTGACAATTCAGAGCCTGAATCCTGCCTCAGGTTCTGTGTGTGTCTCTCTCTCAGCCCCTCCCTCGCTCACACCCTCTCTCTCTCTCCCTCTCTCTCTCTCTCAAAAATAAACATTAAAAATAATAATGATAATTAAAAAAATAAAAGGCAACTCAAAAATTTCCAAATGACCTCAATAAGAAATCTACTCAAGACTGATTTCTTGCAATATGGTAGACCAGATACCCTAAAAAACTCTCCCAGTGTTAAGTCCCCTAACTAGCATTAAAAAAGAGGGAAGAAATCCTCAGAGGCCAAAAATAGAAAAAAGAAAAACAAATACAAGTAAGTAGAAATTCAGAGAGAAAAGCGAAAGATGCACTGTGATTATCTTTTTTTATGTGTCAATTTGGCTAGGCTGTAGTCCCCATTATTCAAACATTACTCTGGACGTTGCTGTGAGAGGTGTTTCATAGGTGTAAATTAAAGTCCATTAATAAAGTCAAAGTAAAGAGAATTATTCTTGATAATCTGTAGGTCTGATTTAATCAGCTGAAAGATCCTAAGAGCAGAGCTGAGACTTCCCAGAAGAAATTCTGCCTTGGACAGCTGTTTCAGCCTAAGCCTGAGACTTGCAGCCTGCCCTTCCTCACGGTCTGCCCATGGATTTTGGATTTGCCTTGCCAGCCCCCGCTATTGTGGTAACCACTTTCTTGCAATAAATCTCCTAATGTATATTTCTTACTGGTTCTGCTTCTCTGGCTGAACTCTGATGCACACAGCCAGCTGGGGCATCTGCTGCTCCCTACTTTTGCTCTGGGGAACAATGGTAAGTTTAAAAGTCAGATTAGAGGGATGCCAGGATGGCTCAGTTGGTTAAGTGTCTGACTCTTGATTTCCGCTCAGGTCTTGATCTCCCGGTTCATGAGATAGAGCCTGCCATTGGGCTCTGTGCTGACACCATGAAGCCTGCTCTCTCTCTCTCTCTCTCTCTCTCTCTCTCTCTCTCTCCCTCTCTCTCTCTCTCTCTCCCTCTCTCTCTCTCTCTCTCCCTCTCTCTCTCTCTCTGGTCCCCACCACCCCCCATGCCTCTCTCTCTGTCCCCACCCCTATGCATGCACTTGAGCCCTCTCTCTCTTTCCCTCTCTCTTAAATAAACATTTTTTTAAAGTCGGATTAGAGAATAAATGAAAAACTGAACCAGAAAACAAAGAAACTAGTAAGCAAACTTAAACTTGGTTCTCCAGGCTTGAACTCTGGGACAGGAGAGAAAACTATGGAGAATCTGTAGCCACAAGCCATAGATTTGGGGTCCAACTTCATAACAAATATGTTTGTTAAGTTCAACACTAAGCATAGAGAAATGCCACTTCATATCCACCAGACCAGCCAAATATAAAAGTGAGAATAGCAAGTACTGGACAGAACATGGAACAGTGGGAACTCTCATTTACCATGCTTGAATATCAACTTTGGAAAACAAGTCTGCATCATCTGGTAAAGTCAGATGTATATAGACTATGAGATATTCATTCCACTATCTTTGATAAGGACTTGAATCCTAAGAAACATGTATAAGAACAGTCTTGTTTTTAAATTTTTATTTATTTAAATTCAAATTAGTTAACATACAGTATACTATTGGCTTCTGGAGTAGAACTCAGAGATTCATCACTTCGGTATGACACCCAGTGCTCATCCCTACAAGTGCCCTCCTTAATTCCCATCACACATTTAGCTCATCGCTCCACCCTCCCCCTCCACCCTGCAGCAACCCTGTTTGTTCTCTATATTTAAGAGTCTCTTATGGTTTGCCTCCTTCTCTGTTTTTATCTTATTTTTCCTTCCCTCCTCCTATGTTCATCTGTTGTGGTTCTTAAATTCCACCTATGAGTGAAATCATATGATATTTGTCTTTCTCTGACTTATTTTGCTTAGCATAATACACTCTAGTTCCATCCACGTTGTTGCAAATGGCAAGATTTCATTCTTTTTGATGACAAATAGTATTCCATTGTATATATATACCACATTGTAGGGATTGACTTAGTCACAGAGACCCTCCATCCTGTTATCCTTAAAGAAAGCTTCTGAGATCAAAAAGCACATGAGTTTTGCACAACTGCAGAGTCAAATGTTATCCAGTTCAATGTAAGTATATACCACATCTTCTTTATCCATTCATCAGTTGATGGTCATTTGGGCTCTTTCCATAATTTGGCTATTGTTGATAGTGCTGCTATAAACATTAGGGTGCATGTGCCCCCTTTGAATCAGTATTTTCGTATCCCTTGGGTAAATCCCTAGAAATGCAATTGCTGGGTCATAGGGTAGTTCTCTTTTTAATTTTTTAAGGAACATCCATACTGTTTTCCAGAGTGGCTGCTCCAGGTTGCATTCCCACCAACAGTGCAAAAGGGTTCCCCTTTCTTCATATCCTCGCCGTATCTTCTTGTTTCCTGAGTTGTCAATTTTAGCCATCCTGACAGGTGTGAGGTGGTACCTCGTTGTGGTTTTGACTTTTATTTCCCTGATGATGAGTGATATTGAGCATCTTTTTAAATATCTATTAGCCAACTGGATGTCTTCTTTGGAAAACTGTCTATTCATGTCTTTTGCCATTTTTTCACTAGATTGTTTGGGTTTTGAGTTTGGTAAGTTCTTTATAGATTTTGGATACTAACCCTGTATACAACAGATCATTTGCAAATATATTCTCCCATTTCATTGGTTGACTTTTAGTTTTGTTGATTGTTTCCTTTGCTGTGCAGAAGCTTTTTACATTGATGAGGTCCCAGTAGTTCATTTTTGCTTTTATTTCCCTTGCCTCCAGAGACATGTCTAGTAAGAAGTTGCTGCAGCCAAGGTCAAAGAAGTTGCTGCCTGTTTTCTCCTGTAGGATTTTGATGGTTTCTTATTTCACATTTAGGTCTTTCATCCATTTTGAGTTTATTTTTGTGTATGGTGTAAGAAAGTGGTCCAGTGTCATTCTTCTGCATGTCACTGTCCAGTTTTCTCTTCATTTGCTGAAGAGACTGTCTTTTTTCCATTGGATACTCTTTCTTGCTTTGTTGAAGGTTAGTTGGCCTATATAATTGTCCCCAACTGGGAGCAGTTCAGATCTACACACAGGAGACAGGATCAGGTGGAACATTCACATAATGAAATGCAGTGATAGGGAAAATGAATGAATTATAGCTACATGTCCTGGCAAAAATACAATGTACAGTGACAAAAATCCCAATTCATGCATTGAGGTCCCATTTTCCTTCATGGTCTTACCAGATATTATAAAAATAAAACTAGGACCAGATCCCGACTTACCCATGTCTCACATCCAGGCTGTCAGCTCTGAAGACCAAGAATTATATCCTATTCACATATGAACCCACAGAACCTAGGGGAGCACCAGACATAAAGAATGTACTCAGGGCACCTGGGTGACTCAGTCAGTTAAGTGTCCAACCTCAGCTCAGGTCACACCGACAGTACAGAGGCTGCTTGGGATTCTCTCTCTCACTCTCTCTCTCTGCCCCTTCCCAGTTCATGCTCATGTGCTCTCTCAAAATAAATAAACCAACATTTAAAAAAGAATATACTCAATATATAGATGTTGAATGAATAAATTTTGAACACAAAAATGCATGCCAGGAACCAGACCCTACGTTTCTAACCTAGAATACCTAATGCATCAAATCCCAAACTCTGACCTTACCTGCCTAGACCTCTTCCCGCCATTGATAACCCTGTAGCTGTTAGCATCAGACCTATCTGACTAGTGTTAATTCTCCCCTTGCCCAGTCTCCTAAAACCATAGTTCCCCCAGATATCCATCTAAAACCCACTCAAGTCCCAGTGTGATATGTTCTTGACAAAAAACTTCAGATAAAGGAACTTGTCATTGTCGGTAAAATGAACTTTTAGACCATATTGATAAGGGACCCATTGTGAAATTCCTGAACACTTTTCTACATCGGATATAAACATAAGTAAAGGGACACATTTTAGAGGAAAATAACTGATACATTTTCTCTCTTGAACTACTAGAGCATTTTTAAAGTACATCTTTTTTTTCACTACCAAGGGTGTTTCTGCCTTGAACATTACAAAGGCAGAACACGTTACACAAGTAAAGGTGATATTTCTTGATATAATCACAGTAATTCAACCTCAAAACACCAACTGACCTAAGTATGAAGTGTACCTTAATGTTGGCTAATGACATGGCCACTGTCAGTTAATTCCATCATCTCGGCAGGGTAATGTGACATAAGAACACCACAATTACCTTGTTTAGAAAGACCAAGTACATTTAAATAAAGCAAGATTTTTAAAACCCAAATGTCATGTATATTTTAAGAATATTCACAAGCACATTAGATTATTCTTGATTCTCTAGCTGTCATTTAGGCATTAAATCATATTGTTATCTTAGGAAGGGAGATGTTCACAGAACAACTGACACCTTCTGAACTTCTAGAAAATACACATTTCTCTTTTCTTTCTATCAATGTTATATAGACAAGAGGCTAGAATACTCTAGTCTCATCTATCTGGCTATGAATCACTACTTCATTCCAATGATTCACTAAATTTCTAGTTTGCACCACCTACTACGTTACATACTGTTTGGGAAGGGAATTCCTACTCCAATGGGGCTTTCAAGACTGTTGATAAAACAAGATTTATATATTCAAAGAAGACATAAGAATAAACATGAGGGAGTATAAAGCCCAAGGTATAATAGAACATTGACTTCTAAGCTTGGCTAACTTCAGAACACCTACTGCTTTGATGGCTTTGAATGTTCACTCCCTTCACCAGAGCACCTGGGTGGCTCAGTTGGTTAAGCATCTGACTTTGGCTCAGGTCATGATCTCGTAGTTTGTGAGTTTGAGCCCCACGCCGGGCTCTGTGCTGACAGCTCAGAGCCTGAAGCCTGCTTCGGATTCTGTGTCTCCCTCTCTCACTGTTCCTCCCCTGCCTGTGCTCTCTCAGAAATAAGTAAGTATTAAAAAAGCTTTTTTAAAATAGAAAGTTCACTCCTTTGTCTGAATCTCATTGCATCTTTGGTGAAAAAAAGGAGCTGCATTAGGCATTCTGGAAGGTCCTTCCAAAAGAGCTGTTCCGTTCTGACAGTGGGAGGTCTTAAGCAAGTTTAAGAGAATATCTTTTAGAAGATATGTGTGGAGAAATTCACAATACAAATATTTCTCCAAGTAGCATTAATCAGAGCAGTTTCCAAAGTAATGGTAAGCCTTAGGGTTGGTGGGGAAACACAATAACGAAATGATATGACAAGTGCCATAGCTGAGGTATTGTGCGTGACCTAACAGGGACATGACATTTGTAAACCCCTCTTTTCCTATCTATCCTTTCTGCCTTTATGACTAAATATGTGCCATTCTCAACTCAATATTAATGAACTCTACCTCAACAGAGAGGTGTTCAAGGCAGGTGGATGAGGATTAGCCTAACTCACTTCACAGAGCAACTGTAGCTACAGAAGTGATTCTCCAGGCAAGTTCACTCACTGCCCTAATCACTCTCTCTGCCATAGTGATGACCCAGTGATCTAAAAAAATAGTAAATCACACATACAAAGTGTTATCCCATCATCCAGTGTGTAATAGGAATTGGGAAAGTCTTCAAGTGATTAGATCAGAGCCCTAAAATTTCACACTGAGACTAAGTTATCTGAATTAGTAATTTAATCAATCAGATCATCCAGAAGAAGTATCTTCTCCCAGTTCTTGCTTGAAGGAGATTTAGACAGTAAGTTTTCCAATTAAGGACAAAGTTGGAATGGCTTCCTAAAGTTAAAGAATATAAGCAGCTGTCCATTTTCGTGTAAAAACACATTATAGACTCAAAATTTCTTATTGTTTACATACTCTGCTCTGCTAAGATTACAGAAGACACTCCCAGGAAAGTTACCATCTATCCCAGGGTCTGGGTGAAGTCTGTAGAGAAATTACTTGTGCCCTTGTCCTTTCCTTCTCTTGCCTGCAAAGCTCAAGTTCTGAGTCCTCTCAAACCATGATCAGAATCCACCAGCGCTAATTCCTTCACTATCTATTTTCTCATTGAGGTCCATGGTTTCCAAATCCTTAAGACATATAAATAATATTAATGATTCCTTTTGTTAACTGGCCCCCGGCCCATAATTTTTTTCCTCTGAAGAAAGGAGAAACTATGCAATATTTAAGAAAATGTTCCCATTTCCAGGGGCGCTTTATGCATAGATTATTATCTTCTACAAATCAAAGAGAATGTGGGAATTGCAGGTAAATAACTTGGTCAGTTTACCTCTGAAAACTACCTGAAACTGTTTAGCACAAGGCAGAGAGGACCAGTTCAGGTCACTCCAGGGTCCAAAGGTCAGGAAACATGTCAGTGAACTACAAACAAAAGACAGCCAAAAGAAGCTTAGCTCAGTTCATCATCTGATGAATATCTGTTGATGTATCTTTCAGTTTATCTTCACACATCATTATCAGCATCATCAAACATTTAAATCTGCCTTCCAAAGGCAGATATGACAAGCAGTTTGGTAATATTCCACACTATACCTTTGTTAAGAGTAGAAATCATTGTCTTTAAACTATCTTCCTCTAGAAGATTCAAAACGTTTAAAAAAAAAAAAAACAGGGGCACCTGGGTGGCTCAGTCAATTAAGGGTCCAACTCTTGATCTCAGCTCAAGTGTTGATTTCAGGGTCATGAGTTCAAGCCCCAACCTGGGCTCCACCCTGGGCGTTAAGCCTACTTAGAGAAAAAAAAAAAATTCACCATTGTGCATATCATGTAAGTATCATTGATTAATGTGGCAAGGATGTAGAAGATGCTTTCTCCCCTTCCCATTAAGAATATGAAGAGACTATGGAGAAGTGAAATGATTCTACAGGGGCACATACTTTGTGGCAACAGAAGAGTGGGGAGGAGATAAAAGATTTGAGTAAGAATAAGTCATGATGTAATAAAACAATAATAGAACCAAGACAAACTCCTCAATGCAGTAAGGAAATTTAAGTCACAATACCCTTTAATCCGCAGGTTGGTTCCTTCTGCTCTGGAGCTCTCTGACTCTGCCCCCTGTAAATGATGTGTGGGTGGTACTCTCCCTCAGTCAGTGGATGCTTTTTGACAGGCTCAATGAAGAAGTCTCCATGCGGTAGATGGAAAAATCCAGTCTGTAAATACACATAATGCAAAGGCCTATTTGAATCAATTCTGTATCTATGTAAAGACAATTAGTAAAGTGAAAATTACATAGATCACAATGATCCCTAAAATTCATAAAACCAATGCTTTTATAGTCTGCCATCTGATGTCCCAGAAAAGCTACACATAAATAAGTTCATGAGATGTCATAGCTTATCGTCATAGTTATTCAATGTTTTGGGGTCATGGATCCCTTTGAGACTCCAATGAAAAAAGTATACCATACACATGTAACCAAAATGTGGCACACAATTATGCAAGTTCATCCCCCTGCCCCTAAAACCCATTGCTGGGCATCTAGGAATCTTAAATTAAGCACCTATGCTTCTCAGTTGCCCTGTTATGGAGTTGGTACCTATACTCCATACTCCACTGAAAATTGTTTAGAACGTTTACCTGTATGTGGGTAGCCCAGCCTCATGTTCGTATGGCTGCTTGACTTGAAATGATGCCATTCTGCTCTCAAGGAAACAAAGAACAGAATGCTGAGTCCCTGATCTGAGACTGAGTTTCCTGGAGTCTACGGTGCAAAGTCCTCTGTCAGTTTCCAGGGGAAAGGGGCCACTCTCATTTCACAGTTATGGGAATCAGCAATATGCTGGAGAACGCCCATCAATGAGTAACTTCCTGGAGGTTAGGTCTAGAAGTGGTATATGCCTCAACTCTCTTTTCTTTTCAGGAAGTTTTCTTGGTCCCCATTTGAGATGTTTAGAAAACTCCTTTGCCAATGATCTCCTAGGATGGACTTAAATCTAAGGATCTGAGTTTTATATAAATGAAAAAATGAGCTTGCCCTAGAAGACCTGCCTAAGGCATCATACTGAAGTGACTGGGAGCTCAGACTCTGGAATTTTAGTGGGTTCAATCCCAGCTCCTCCATATATTAGCATTGTGACCTTGGGCAAATGACTTGCTCAGTTTCAGCCTTCTCAATTGAAAAGTGGGAATAATCAAATGTCGTTATGAAGACCAAATGAGTTAATGTATGCAAAGCTCTTAGAAGAGAGCCTGGCTCATAGTCTTATTGAACATTAAGCGTTTCCATATTTTATGTCATCTTATTGTATAGAATCAATACAGCCATTTAGTCAATAATAAGCTTGCAAAAGTAAACCTGGAAACACTGGAGGCTTAGGGAAACAGTGAAAGCTTCCAAGTTCAAGCCCCTCGCTATACCTCAGCAAGCCAGGGCTGCCCTGCTCTGCAGACAAGTCTGAAGACTCTCTGAGCAGCCTCCACAGTCAACAGGCAAGAGGCACTCCATGAAAGGAGGCTACTGTCTATGGCCAGTCTCTAACTTGGGTGTCTTTCCAAAATATTTGCTTCATTAGACCAGTAATATAACCAGATCTTAACATAAATGTCACAACTGGCTTCCTGTTTTGATTACTGATGTTAAAATATCTTTAATAACAAGGGGAATAGGAAAAATGGCACACTTTACTGGCAGTCATAAGAACAGCTGTGTGGCTTTGAATAGGTCACCCAGCCGGTAAAACAGAGATAATGCCTACTACCTCACAGGGCTGTTAGATGAACCAAATCAGCTAAGGCTTATAAAAGTGCCAATGCAAAGTGCTTTACAAATGCAGGGTGGTAATGTTTTAACTACCACTAAATCAGCGGTTACATGTGACTTCAAATTTCTGACCTTTCTTAGGAGACATGACTTTTTTTCTCAGAATCTTTCTCTGAGGCCCATGGGATTGAGAAAACTAACAAGGTCCAGATTGTAATAAAATAGCTGTAAACAGACTCGTGCAGTGCTGAGATTTGGTTCCATTTCGACACTGAGAGAACAGGGACATGAGGAGAATGTGAGCCTGTTGTTGATAAAGCTCATTTGTTCCACAGAAATAAGAACTCAAGGGGGGTGCCTGGGTGGCTCAGTTGGTTGAGCGTGCGACTTTGGCTCAGGTCATGCATGATCTCACAGCTCGTGAGTTTGAGCCCCACGTCAGGCTCTGTGCTGACAGCTCAGAGCTTGGAGCCTGCTTCCGATTCTGTGTCTCCCTCTCTCTCTGCCCCTAACCCACTTGCATTCTGTCTCTGTCTCTCTCAAAAATAAATAAACATTTTAAAAAATTTAAAAAAAAAGAAAGAAAGAAGAACTCAAGGACCCCCCAGGGAAAGCTGATGCGGGGTCCCTTTGTGCAACTGCTATCAATACTGATGTCCTTGAAGAGAAAAAATTCACCAACAAGAAGGATTTATTGGTATCTCTTTAGCCTCACATTTGGACTCAGGTAGTACAGAAGAAACAAATGGGGCTCCAGTTGAGAATATATAACTGTTTACGAGTAACATGAATGAGAATGCACGCAAGCCAAACAAGCATTTTCCCAAAGCACTTTTATCTGCATTCTTCCACGAGGCCAGCCTTGCAGCTTGCACCCGGAAATCACCTGTTCAGTCTAAATATTCCTCAGAAGCTGGATGGTGACCTGAGAGAGCTGGCTGACTCACCAGCTGGAGGGGAAGAAGGACACCTGCTCACATGCATGGACCCCATGTGTGTGTCACACAGAAGAAGAGGGGATGAAGAGACATCCACTGGTTTGGAGGAGAGTGTGGTGGAAAGATTCCTAGCTGAGCTCTGCACCTCTCTCTCCACCAACACATAAACATAAATCTGTATACAACTGGTATCCAGGTGGCTACAGTTTGTTGGTCTCTTCCCACCTAACTGGAGCCAGATCATGCTGGAAGAACTCATCTATGGTTTGCTTTCCAGATGAAATACTGACTCCATGCTTTCCTGAAGCTGAATGCCCAAGAGAATCACCTTCTATTACCAGTTCTGGATCTGAGCCAAAAAAGTCACTTTTCATTCCAATCTGCTCTGTAACCTGCTCACCTTTCTTAGATCCTTGAAGGAGAATGGGAATAGACTCAAAAGAAGTATGTAACTCACTGGGGAATTGTACTCTGTTCCCAGAAGAACCAAGGCAGAATGAACCCCAGACATAAGCTCAAAGAAGACAAATTGGCCCTTTCTCTCCATTGTTATCTACTCTTTCCCCCTCGGCATCCAGTAGTCTCAGCAAACTGCTAACTCCCTTTTGGAAACAAGCTCATGTCCTTGTTTTAACTAAGTTATAAATATCTGTGAATGCTTCCTGAGGCTATCTTCTAAGAATTGTTTTAAATAAACTTTAATTTGAAGATTTATAAACATATGGAAAGATATACAAATCATAACTGTAAAGTCCCATAAATCTTTCACAGATGGAACACCTAAATAGAGAAACAGAACATTCCCAGCAGCTGAGAAACTCCCTGTTCCCTTCCTAGTCAATACCATTCCCCAAGGGTAACCATTATTCTGATTTCTAACACTAATAAATTAATGTTAAGCCTATCCTTAATTCTTCACAGGAAGCATTACTTGACACAAAAGAAAAAAGTGTCTACTAATTGGTTTCAACTGTTAGAGACTGAACAAAGGAAAAGATTTTAAGGCAGGTGGATGTCTTAAAGCCTATTAAATCAGACTCTTCGTATTGCTTTATGCTTGTCAGGCAAACTCAGCTGGTGGTGATGAGACAAGGGGCTGAGCCACCTTGGCGTGAGTCAGCTGTCATTGAACCTCTACTACTCTCTGCTAAGGAAAGGTGGGGAAGGACCTTCACAGAATCTTTGGATCCAATTTACTTTCCCTAGTCTCAGACTGAATAGTTGTCTACAACCTCTTCTCCACCCATCAAAAGTGTTAGTCGTCTTGATGTAATTGACACCATACTTTAGTTACTGCAATGATTTGGGCCTAGTGGGAAACGGGCAGTGTCTCACAAGGAATTTGTGAATGGAGTGTTCTAGAATCACACAGCCTAGACACCCTGAAGAGTCACCTAACCTGTGCTGGCATGCTTTCCAGTTTTGCCACAGGTAAAACCCTGCAGACTGAAGAGTAACAACAATGGTGTTGCAGACGACATAGGAGAGAACTGCCAAATCAGTTCCATCCCTCAGGACGCTGTGTAGCACAGCGGAAGCGGGTGCTATTTACATAGGAAAAAGCTGTGAATGTACCCCCCTGGAGCTGTGCAATGGAACAATGCTGCCAAAACTCATCATCCTGTCCTGGAAAGAAATTCCTTTTCATTTGAAAATTTCAGAAGTTACCAGATCAACTTTTTCTTCCCATGGTGACAAAGACAACATGAGCAACATAATGGTTTGGGATAAAGAGGCACCCAAGATATTCAGGTATAGTGCATGAATCACTGGAAAAGATACCACCTGTCCCCCATTATAATACAGAGGAAAAGGATAAAAATGCATCCCCGAAATCATCCTTATAGATTATAAATCTATATCTGTATCACTGGGCCATCCCTGTGCTAAGAGCTCTAAGAGGGGTAGTGACTCCTGCCCTCAAGGCTTATAATACAGCCAGGAAGACAAGATTTGATATAGAGCACCCTCTAGAAAGGTGTGTATTGGTGAGGGGTACCTCCCTAGGTGCTAGAGATTCCAGTGCTGGGATTCAGGGAAGATGAAGACCAGTGAGGGCGAGTGCTTTTAATGTTTATTCATTTTTTGACAGAGACAACATGCTAGCAGGGGAGGGGCAGAGAGAGAGGGCGAGACAGAACCCAAAGCAGGCTCCAGGCTCTGAGCTGTCAGCACAGAGCCTGACGCGGGGCTCGAACTCACAAACTGTGAGACCATGACCTGAGCTGAAGTCAACCGCTTAACCTACTGAGCCACCCAGGCGCCCCTCGAGGGAGAGTGCTTTTAAGAGGGCAAAAATAGAAGACTGCACTTCTAGTCTACAAAACACTTGGCAGAGCCCTCAAGCCATGACAGAACTATTAACATTTTTGTTGCTGGTCTGCAAGAGGCAGAGGGTTTTATCATTTAATATGTAACCAGGACCCTAAGTGAGAAGTCAAGAGATGATAGAAACCACAAAATATAGATATAAGACCACTGAGAAGATTCCTACAGGAATATCCCACTCTCTGCTGTGATCCCAAGAGTTCCCTGATACGCCTCCATGGAGCCAAAGGGGAGAGTGACTGGTAATGACATAGACTCATGAAGATTGTGCATATTAGTCTTGGCAGCACTAGTAATTCATGTGGTTTGAGGAGATAAAACTCAAGCCAGGAAGACATTCCCTGATGCATCCAACCTGGTAATTACCATATGTCAGGCAGATATTGTAACAGTACAGATCTGGTCCCTATCTCCTGGAACTGTTGCCAAAGAGAACTTCCTGTGATGTGGAGATGTTTTATATCTGCACTGTCCAATTTGATAGCCATAAGCCTCATTTAACTTTTTTTTTAATTAAAAAAAATTTTTAATGTTTTATTTATTTTTGAGAGAGACAGAGACAGAATGCAAGTGGGTTAGGGGCAGAGAGAGAGGGAGACACAGAATCAGAAGCAGGCTCCAGGCTCTGAGCTATCAGCACAGAGCCTGACATGGGGCTTGAACCCATGAGCTGTGAGATCATGACCTGAGCCAAAGTCGGATGCTCAACCGACTGAGCCACCCAGGCCCCCCTTTTTCAAAATATTTTATTTGAGTAGAGTTGACAGGTGTACAACATAGTGAGTCAGTAAGTCTATACATTATGCTATGCTCACTACAAGTGTAGTCACCATCTGTCACCATACAACGCTGTCACAGTATCATTGACTACATTATCTATGCTATACTTTTTATTTCCATGACTTGTTCATTTCATAACTGGAAGCTTATAGTTCCCACTCCCCTTCACCCATTTTTCCCATCCTCCCATCCCCCATACTCTCTGGCAACCATCAGTTCTGTCCTCTGTATTCAAAGGTCTGATTTTACTTTTTGTTTGTTTGTTGATTCATTTATTTTGTTTTTAGTTTCTACATATGACTGAAATCATATAGTATTCGTCTTTTTCAGTATAACTTATTTCACTTAGCATAATATCTTCTAAGGTCTCTCCAAGTTGTCACAAATAGCAAGATCTCATTTTTTATGGCTGTGTAATATTATTCTGTGTGTGTGTGTATGTGTGTGTGTGTGTGTGTGTGTGTGTGTGTGTGTGTACATCTTCTTTGTCCATTCATCTATCAATAGACATTCAGGTTGCTTGCATATCTTGGCTATTGTAAATAATGCTGTAATGAACAGAGGAGTGCATGTATCTTTTCAAAATAGTATTTTCATTTTATTCAGGTAAATACCCAGTAGTGGAATTATTGAATCATAGAACAAAGCTGGAAGTACCACAATTCCAGATTTTAAGATACACCATAAAGATGTATTAATCAAAACAGTATGGTACTGGAATAAAAACGGACACCCAAATCAATCTTAGAAATAAACACTTGCTTATATGGTTAATTAATGTATGACAAAGAAGGCAAGAATCTACGGTGGGGAAGGACAGTCTCTTCAATAAATGGTGCTGGGAAAGCTGGACAGGAACATGCAAAAGAATGAAACCGGACCACTTTTTTACACCGTACACAAAAATAAACTCAAAATGGATTAAACACCTAAATGTGAGACCTAAAACATAAAATCCTAGAAGAGAACACAAGGAGTAATTCCTTTGACATTGGCCATAGCAACATTTTTCTAGATAGGTGTCCTCACACAAGGAAAACAAAAGCAAAGGAAAACTATTGGGACTACATCAAAATAAAAAGCTTCTGCACAGTGAAGGGAAGCCACCAACAAAACAAAAAGGCAACCTACTTAATAGGAGAAGATAGTTTCAAAAGATATGTCTGATAAGGATAAACAAACACATAGAGAACTTCTACAACTCAACACCAAAAAAATATGATTAAAAAAATGGGGAGAGGACCTGAGTACACATTTTTCCAAAGAAGACAACCAGATGGCCAACAGACACATGAAAAGATGCTCAACATGACTATCAGGGAAATGCAAATCAAAACCACAATGAGATATCACCTTCAAACTGTCAGAATAGCTACTATCAAAAAGATAAGAAATAGCAAGTGATAGTGAGGATGTGGAGAAAAAAGAACACTTGTGCACTATTGGTAGGAATGCAAATTGGTGCAGTCACTAGGGAAAACAGTATGGAAGCTCCCCCAAAAATTAAAAATAAAAATACCATATGATCCAATTTTATTTAACCTTAATTATTATCTTGAATTAAAATAGCCACAGGTGGTTAATAGCTACCATATTGGACCCATATTTCTAGAGACTGGCTGACTAACAAAGGAGATCCCCAGCATATGGATCATACAGTGATGAGGGCTGTAATCAAGGCAAATATGAAGACCTACTTTAAAAGAAAAACAGACAAGGGGCGCCTGGGTGGCTCAGTCGGTTGAGCGTCCAACTTCGGCTCAGGTCATGATCTCGAGGTCTGTGAGTTCAAGCCCCACGTTGGGCTCTGTGCTGACAGCTGGGAGCCTGGAGCCTGTTTCGGATTCTGTGCCTCCCTCTCTCTCTGACCCTCCCCTGTTTGTACTCTGTCTCTCTCTGTCTCAAAAATAAATAAAAACATTAAAAAAAATTAAAAGAAAAACAAACAAATGTGACATTTCACTATAACAGTTTGTTTTTCGAGATCAAGTCAATCAGGAGTCAGCTTGAAAACACCAATGTACTGCACACAGACTTCAGAGAATTGAGAGAGAGAGAAGTAAGTATTAAAAAATGCAACATTTGCCAAAATTAAAATGAATCATCAGGAGCAAATTTGGCAGGAGAAGGACTGTGAGAGGGGGCTGCCATTGTCCTGAGACCAGAATGGAAGGGGCGTGGATGTCCCAGCAGGAGCCTGGGACTGGAGTCGTGATCATATAGAATTGGAAGCCAGGCTCCACTTATAGAAGGAGTTGTTCCTCTGCGAGCTCTGGGATGTCAACCTACATGTCCTCACACGTCTCCCATGCCACAACCCTAACATACAAAAGACCAATCCCACTCACTGGCTGGCAATTTGGAGTCTAAATAGCAGGAAAAAAAAAATCCCTTCACTTAAAAAAAGTTAATGAAATGGATTCCAAAACAAATATAAGAGGAAAAATCCATTACAGGGTTTAATGGAAATAGCATGATCTGTGTGATCTTGGTCAAACTAGTCAATACAGGGAGCCCCAGTTTTCTCATCTGTAAAGTGGGGCAAAATCTACCTTAGTTTGCAGGGTTGTATCTATCAGAGTTGTCGTATGTAAAGTTCCCAGCAGAAGGCTTTACCATATTTACTGGTACTCAATAAATGCACTGTAGCATCATCCACAGTAAGCATAATAATACAAAGTGGTGAGGAAAGAAAGTCTCTCAAGTCTACCTGCTTGGTTCGTCTCTTAGCTGCAAGTAACTTAACTTCTCTCTGGGCCTCAGTTTGCTCATCTGAAAAATATGCATAGTGAGAGTAACTTGTTAACTTATTAAAACTTATTGTGTATATTAAATGAGTCAGTATAAAGCACCTGAATGAATGTTAGCACATAAGTGCCTAATAACAGTATGATAGCCTATGGAACATTTCCCACAGATGCCTGATGTGATGGTTAATTTTATGTCTTGACTGGACATGGAATGCCTTGATTAAATATTATTTCTGCATGTGTCTGTGAGGGTGTTTTCATATGACATTAGCATTTTAATCAGTGGGACCCAGTAAAGTAAAATGCCCTCCCCACTATGGGGTGGCCATCATCCAACCCCTTGAGAGTCAGATCTTCTCTGGCCCTCAGACAGGAACTTATACACCCTCAGTTCCCTTGCTTCTCAGGCCTCAGACTCACACTAAATTATGCAATGGTTTGCTTGGTTTTCTAGCTTGCAGATCATGGGAGTTTGCAGCTTCCATAATTGTGCAAGCCAATTCTTGACGATAAATCTCCTATATGTACGTATGTATATATTACACTAACTAGGGAAGAATCAGTGGTGATGGGGTGTACACGGAGTTATCTGGAAAAAATCTGAAAGGAGACAGAATTAATAGATTTCACGTTCTTCCTTTGCTGATAGTCTGAGAGCTAGAAGTGATGGTGGAGGCCTTCTAATCAAACCTGTGACACATCACAGGTTTGTCAGCCTGGAAAGTCGATTCTCGGGCAGAATCAAGCTTAATTCCCAAAATGGGATTTCTCCAAATGAATTAAGGCCTATATCTTCAATACAATTAATTTCAAGTCAATTAATTTCAATTTCTAGGTCAACCATGGATGCCAAGTCTTGGCCTCTCTTCTCCCTGAAAATAGTATCTACAGCACAGGTTTTTGCCAAACTTTGGAGACAAGGTTGAGTGAACAGTCAACTCCAGCACTAACAAGCAGTGGAGCTTTGCACAAGTAATTTGGTCTCTCTGAGACCTCAGTTTCCTCATCTGTAAAATGGTGATGACAACATGTTCTTTGCTGAGGAGACTTAGTAAGAACTGAACAAGGTAATACGTGAAAATTACCACAAACAGTGCCTGGCCTTCAGTAAATGTGGCTGTCTCTCATGGATTTCCTCAAGGTGATGGTATTGGGACTCTTCTCTGTGACTAAGTCACTTCTTCATCTTGCAGCATGGTGAACACAGTGGTTGACTTTGAAAGTACTCAGTTTTTGGTTCCGGAAGAAAACCTTCTGCTCACATAAGGGTAGAAAGGCTGTCTCCCAATTCGTGTTCCCGCCGGATAGTACCGGGAGCTAAGTACTTTTATTCCATTATAATTTCCAAGAGTTGTTCACATAGATTCCCTGACTGTTGTTCTTAGGGAAGAAAGGCTAAGTCTCTGACAGAAGAAGAGCCATTCATCCCACTAAAGTGGATCTTTAGAAATAAAACTGCAATCACCAAACAGAACAAGACACCAGATGACCTACTGATTTCCAATTTTAGTGTGCAAAGGAATCACGGAAAGCTTATTAAAAATGCATATGCCAAGGAGTCTTGACCAGAGATTCTCATCGGTACGTCTAATATGAACCCAGGAATCTGCATTTTAGCTAGCACCCTGGGATTTTCGGTACAAATAATCCATGTATCACACTTTGGGAAACATGACACTATTCTATTAGATGGTGCTTGATTATTTTTCTCTTCTTCCACCGTCAAACCAGTATAACACTAAGGTTATGGAGAAGTATTAGCAATGACCCCAATTAAACACTGAGTTCATCTCAATTAAAAGAAGTTTCAGCTGTAACAATTGTTGATTGCAGTTTGTGGAAAATGTTCCCCTGAATCTGAGGTTCACAGAGAATGCCCATAACATCTTGGCAGATCAGGGTGATAAAAAAGGTCAAAAAAATTTAAAACATTCTAGGAAGTAGATTCTGTAATTGAATAAATGTTTTTGGATTTGAAATGTGGGATCATTTCACATTAAGAAGATGGGCTGTCTGGAAGAAGCTTCCTGACAGAAATGCTGAAGAACCCTACCAAACCTATTATTCTCAAAAATTAAAAAAGGAATTCATTACATCTCAAACCATACATCCCTAGATAAGCTAAGACAACCAAGGAGCACCAGCTAAGACACACTGTAGCAACCAAAACTCATCAGAACTTTCCCACACTGCCTTCAGGGACAGGGCGGGAGCCTCATGGATGATAGTGACTTACAAAATGGTCTCAGTCCTGAGCAAAAAGAAAGATGTCAGAGACTTAAGGTCATTTGGGACTACTTCTCCTCTCAATAATCTTCAATCAGATAAATATTCTGTTTCTCAGAATTTCTCTACAGCTTTGCCTCTGGGTGTGAGGAGGGGCGGCTCTAAGCAGCCATCCATATTTGTCATCACCAGAAAATGAGGAGCCCGACTAAAAAGAAGTGGGGGGGGGGGAAACTGCCAGCGTATTGGAGGCCCAGAAAACATGTTATCAGGGAGAACAACAGGGGAGAACCAGCTTCGCAGCAGTGGAAGCACTCTCTCCCATGGAGACCAGAAAACCGTGATGGCAGATTTAGCCAAGATACAGCATTATTTTGTCATGATGTCCCAGCAGGTCACCCTTCTCAGTCCAGAAAACATCCTCCACGGGAAAGATACAAAGCCCTTCCTGGGCCGTGGAGAACACGGCCCTGGTTCTGCTTCTCCCACCACGATGGGCAACAATCCCTGCCTGGGAAGTGCTCCGACTCCTGGAGGAAAAAGCAAAGCAGCCAGCCAGGACTGTTGCCATGGCCACCAAAGTGATTTTGGTCTAACTCGTACCATTCCAGGGATGTTTAACAGTGGCTTAGAGACAAAGGTGGACGTCTTCTCTGATGAACTAGTGATGGGAATAGGCAAACCATGAGGGAATGTGATAGATGTTAACTTCACTAAGCGCCACAGCAGAAGAAGGGTTAAAACAGGAAGAGGAAGGAGGTCTAGTGTGAGGCGTTTATATCCTCATTACATCTCTAAAATGAAAAGATTAAAAAAAAAAAGATTTGCTTTCCCAAGGGCTCTTTCATTAAAGAATAAGTCCACACTCACTGTCTCTGCTTTCTAAACTCCCCTGAAGTCACAGATGGAGCAGAATAAACTTTAGTTATTCATAATCCCCCACTGCCCTGTAACAACAGGTCAAAAAGTAACTAACGTTTTTAGCCAAGGACACACAAATTCTTCTTTCTCAGTAGAGCAGACTTTTACATCCTTGAAGACAACATTAAAGTGGTAGGGGGAAGGGGAATACCAGCTCAGAAAAATCCTAAATGACTGTGCTTCAGAAAGAAGGGAGTAGGGGCACCTGGGTGGCTCAGTCAGTTAAGCAGCCTACTCTTGATTTTGGCTCAGGTCATGATCTCAAGGTTCATGGGTTCGAGCCCCGTGTCAGGCTCCACGCTGACAGTGCAAAACCTGCTTGGGTTTCTCTTTTTCCGTCTCTCTCTGCCCCTCCCCAACTTGTGTGCTTGCATACTCTGTCTCTCTCTCTCTCTCAAAATAAATAAACTTAAAAAAGAAAGAAAGAAAGAAAGAAAGAAAGAAAGAAAGAAAGAAAGAAAGAAAGAAAGAAAGAAAGAAAGAAAGAAAGAAAGAAAGAAAAAGAAAGAAAGAAAGAAAGAAGTAGTTGAGAGTCCTGGAAATAATCCAGGTGTAGAAAGCAGCCCCTGGAGGGGCGCCTGGGTGGCTCAGTTGGTTGAATGTCCGACTTCAGCTCAGATCATGATCTCTTGAGTGTGAGTTCGAGCCCCGCGTAGGGCTCTGTGCTGACAGCTCAGAGCCTGGAGCCCGTTTCAGATTCCGTGTCTCCCTCTCTCTCTCTCTGCCCCTCCCCTGCTCTCTCTCTCTCTCGCTCTCTCTCTCTCTCTCTCTCTCTCTCTCTCTGTCAAAAATAAACATTAAAAGAAAGCAGCCCCTGGAGATGGAGGGGCTGGAAGGGAAAGGATCCGCAGAAGATCCAAGATGGAATCATTTCTTCATATGAGAAATGGGGAATGCCTACTTGATAAAGAATAAAGGAACCATTATGAAGAAGCACCTATTACAACAGCTGGCACATAGCATTGATTCAGAAATAAGAGTGGCTTTCTCTAAAATCAGAGAATCTTATCCTAAGACACTTCAAGGATTCAATTTTTCAGCTGATACTGGAACTATGTCCTCAACTCCACTCATCCGCACCACAAATGTTCTTCTGCCAAGGAGAGATAAGTTCCTAAGGTATCCACTTTGGCTAAATTATTTTAATTATTAGAAATCCTTTCCCTTTGTGGTGTTAGAAAATCTGTGTCCCTATAACCCACTCATCATCTTAGTTCTGCCTCCTGGAGTCATACCGGAATATGTCTGTATCTTCTATACATAGTATCTATGTAAATATATTGGATACCATTTGTCAGGTGCCACTAGCACGTCTCTTTTCGGGGTACATATTTCCATTTCCTTCAACCCTTTTTTACTTCCTGTTGTGCCAATCCATCTGGTAAACCTCCCTGCAACCATACTATAGCTTGTCAATATTCCTTTTAAAATTACACAAGAATTGGGCATGGAGAGTCCAGCAGTTCAATGCCATCATCTCTGGAGAAATAAAATAGTGGGAAAGGTATATTTTTTTTTCCTTCACAATCATCAAATTCTTCAGGGAAGAAATTAGTAAGGCAAAAATTTGGTCTAATAAAGGACTTACTTCTCTTACTAGGGCTTAACGAAAAGATCTATTTTCTCCGTGGTATTACATGGGGTCCAGGAAATGAGCTCTAGAATTGAGCAAAATACATCGTGACACCACTGACGATGGAATGTCTCAGTGCTCGCTGACGTTTAATGATTTTTTTTTCTTCAACAGGCCCTGAGCTGACCAGACATCTTTTTCATTAGAGTTTGATTTCCCTGCCATTCTGCCCATTCCCTCAGCATCCGAGTGGAGAAGGCCCGTAAACAGTTAATGGCGGTGCTGTCCGGGGTATGAAGACACCACACCAAAACCAGCCCTCTGCAAACAGTTCCAATATGTCTGCAAAATGACAGGCAGTGCCTGGATATTACATTTCAGGGGAAAGGTTGATTTCGAGAGTACATAGCAATGATTTTTTCCCCCAATGTTTTATTTCAAAGAATTTCCAAAGTACAGAGAATTCAAGGATTACTATAATAAACACCCATATGCCACCACCTAGATTCAACAAATATTAGTGTTCTTCCTCCTCTGAAATGGACATGCTGCATTATTTGAAGATAACTTGCAGAGACTGTGGGAATCCAGCATTAAATACTTCAGTACGCTTGTCCAAAGAAGCAGACATTCTCTTATTCAATCACAGTTCCATTACCTCACCTAAGAAAATTCGTAACAATTCCACAACATAACCAAATTTTCATTCCATTTCCAAATTTCCCAGTGTCCCCAAAATGTCTTTTAGAGCTATTCACTCTTCGTTTGTAATCTAGAGTCTAATAAAGTTTACTACAATGCATTTCATTGTTATATAAGTTATTTTTTTTAATACTTCATATTACCCCAAGCACATAGCTTTAAAAAGTAGAATATTTATTAAAAGGCTGTTACGAAAAAAAATAATCTTCTGCTCTACTGCACCCAATCCCCAGAGGTAATGACTTTTGGCTTTTTTAACTTTATTCTTCTGGAAGCTATCGCTGTATTTCTAAATAACATGCTGTGTTGTTTTTTTTTTAATCAGTTTTAGACATTTTCTGAAGTACTGTGCCTGCCATAATAGATGACTCTCTTACACAATTCCTCTGCCATTCTCCCAATATCATTATTTCCATCAAACTAATACATACAACTCTATTTACATTATTAAACCAACATCAAGACAAACCTGGTCCTCAGCCAGTATGTACTGATACAACTTGCCAGCCAGTACTATTCTACCGGGTTGGTCTCTATGCCACAGAGGTACTAGTAGTTTCTTTCTGGTACAGCTTTTGTTTTCCTTGGAACTCTTATCTTTTCTTATTGCATCACCTCCTTTATTACTACAGTTCATCTTTTTAAAATCCCCAGCATACCAGGCATTATTATATGGAATTCCCTTTTTTTTTAATTTTTTTAATGTTTTATTTAGTTTTGACTGAGAGAGAGAGACAGAGCATGAGCAGGGGAGGGGCAGAGAGAGAGGGAGGCACAGAATCTGAAGCAGGCTCCAGGCTCTGAGCTGTCAGCACAGAGCCTGATGTGGGGCTCAAACTCACAGACCATGAGATCGTGACCTGAGCCGAAGTCGGATGCTCAACCGACTGAGCCACCCAGGCGCCCCCCCCCCCTTTTTTTTTTTAAAGTTTATTTACTTATTTTGAGAGAGAGAGAGAGACTGCGCACATGTGAGTGAAAGAGCAGACCTAGGCCGGCTGACTAGTGACTATGTCCCCGACATGGCCGCGGAAAGAAACTCCTGCTCAAACCTCAGAACACGCCTCCTCCCCTTAAGTAACTTACCGATTGATACATTCTTCCGAAGTCTAAGGTGGGAGGAAGAGGAGTGTGAGAGGCGTGGAAAGTGTGAGTAGAAGAGGGAGGGCTTCTCTCAGGTAAGGGCCAGAGGAAGGAGCCCTCAACCCTGTCCAGGCTTAGAATGACCCAGGAGCATTTTACCCCTCCCCAAACCAATTAAATTAGAGTCTCTGGGGATGGTGTTTGGTGCTAGGTATTTATATAGCACAGCAAGGCTGACAGCCAATGGTTAATAGGTGACCAGTGAGAAACGTTCTGTATACACTGAGGCCAAACATGTTAGCGATCCTCAGACACAGTGGTTCTTAAACTTCAGGTGCATCAGAATCTCTTGGAAGACTTGTTCAAACACAGATTGCTGAGCCCCACCCCCGGAGTTTCTGATTCAGTAGGTCTGTGACCACCAGGCCCAACATTTGCATTTTTAACAAGTTCCAGGTGACCCTGATAATTGCTGATCTGGGCCCACACTTTGGCAGCCAATCAGCTGAGGTCACGACCCTTCCCCAGCCAATCGGCTAAGGCCATGATCCCTATAAAACCTTTGTGCTTTTAACACTCCCTCTCCCTCCCTCTCCCCCTCTCCCCCCACCCCCTCCCCCTCCCTCCCCTCCCTCTCTCTCCTCCTCTCTCCCTCTCCCTCTCCCTTCCTCCCCCTCCGGTATCTCACTGCTGCGTGGGTGCAGGTAGGAGATTGAGCTCCAGCTAGCTCGAATAAAGGCTCTTTGCTTTTGCATCGGACTCAGCTCCCTGTGGTCTTTGGGATCACGAATTCTGGGCATAACAGTGAGCAGGGGGTGGGAGCAGAGAGTGAGAGACAGAATCCCAAGGAGGCTCTGTGCTGTCAGCT
This sequence comes from Felis catus, assembly GCF_018350175.1. Taxonomy (NCBI): domain Eukaryota; kingdom Metazoa; phylum Chordata; class Mammalia; order Carnivora; family Felidae; genus Felis; species Felis catus. The sequence continues at coordinate 212,016,232 of NC_058368.1, read as the reverse complement.
CAAAGCCCTACTCAGGGCTTAATCTCACCAACCGTGAGATCATGACCTGAGCCAAAATAGTCAAACGCTTAACTGACTGAGCCACCCAGGCATCCCTGGGGCTCTCCTTTTTCTTGGAAGCCTTCCCTGGAGCTCTTTATTTCCTTGTGGCTCCCAGGCCAGCCCCCAGCCCCCAGCCATCATCCAGGGACTCTGTGTAGGGCACCTCCAAGTGAGATCCACTGATTTCAAGGCTCTCATATTGGCATGTCTGCTTTATCCAGCATCCATTTTTTAAATTGAGAAATCTAATCTTTCCTGACTCTCCATCCTTTTGGAAGAACCTCCACCTCTCTCCCCAGAAGGTTCAGGAATCTTCTCTTTACCCACCCTACTTGGAAATTTCACAATGAAGTGCCTTTGAGGGAGCCTTCTAACACCCATTGTACTCGACACTCAATGTACTTTTCATTCTGGACACTGTGTCTTTCAGTCCTTCAGTTATGAAAAATACTCTTGGATGTTAGACCCCCTGGATTTCTCTTCTATATCCTGACCATTTATCTCATATTTTCCAAGCATCTTATCTAATTTTTGAGAGAGTCTCTTGGCTTTATCTTGCACTATTTCTATTGGTTACTTTCTAAATTCAATCGTCTTTCCCCGCCCAGAGAGCTCTTTTTTTGGCCTCTAGTTTTCCTTTTCACAGGACCTTTTTCTTGTTCTATGGATACAATCTAGTCTAGAATATTTCTACGAACACTAGCTAAATGTTTTGAGGTTTACTTTTTTTGTTTGTTGCATTCCTTTCTGCTTCCTGCATTATCTGATTTCTCCAAAGTCAATTTTTCCTGTTTATTTACTTTGCTCTACCTCTTTTATGCATAACATTTTCCTAAAATGTCTTGACATCCTTGCTTCACCATCCATATCTCTGAGGGGTGCTAAAAAGCTGGTGATATGCTCTATGTAAGCATGGAGGAATTCTCATTTTTATGCACATGTTTATTCATTTTTGACAGAGAGAGAGTGGGGGTGGGGGAAGGGGTAGAGAGAGAGGGTAATAGAGGATCCGAAGAGAAGTCTGCACTGACAGCACTGAGCCTGATGAGGGGCTCAAACTCACGAACCATGAGATCATGACCTGAGCTCAACCGACTGAGCCACCCAGGTGCCCCAATAAAGGTCTTTTTTTTTCTGGACCATTAAGTTCCTGCAGAGAAAAAAGCTCTAGTCTACTGCTTAGGGGATAGACACCTGGCAGTGTATAATCCTGCTGGAGATTGTGGAAGCACATGGCCATTCTGTTTTCAGTTCCAGCCTCCAGCCTGCCCTCTGTCACATCTAGAATCTCCAAGTCCCAAAACTCTCTGGGTGCTCCTGTGTCAAATCAAATTTATTTCTGTCTATAGCCCACCAGTGTGTACACTCTGAGGTGCAGCTCACATGGCCGTGAAACCTTGGTGATTTCTCGTCCCACTTCATCTTCTAGAATGTTGTCAAAATCTCGTATCCTAAGATGACTTATTCCCTTACTGTTAGGAAGGAGACTTATTTGTTCCACCTGTCATCTTTGAAAATGTGTTGATGGTTTTAGAAATAATTGAAAATAAAAATAGTTAGATTAATTAAACATATTTCTAACAGGTTTAAATACACAACGAATTAAACCTTCTCACTGACACCAAAGAGATTATAACATTAAATTCAACCTTTTTAAAGCTTAGAAAAATAAGTCTACTTCTTTTTTAATTCACAATTTAAAACTGTTTATGCCCCAAATAGTTCATAATAGAGAAATAATGAAGGGCACAAAACACAAAAAATCCCTACTAATAGAATAATTATACTCCAAAATATCACAACATCCTTGTCAAAATCTAAATAGCACAAATAATTTACTCAATTCTGGAAAGTATTTGGCGAGTCCTACAGAACTTTCTGAAGCATGTGAATGACAGCTGAAGGTTACCCACCATTCGTGATCTTTTCAGTGACCTCAACCCTGAGGAGGGAAATGTTCTTGGATAGGAGTTGGGCCTGATGCAAATGCCAACCTGTTTGTCCCTGAATACATGACCCCTGAAGTTACTAATGAAGAGTAATTGTTAAGCAAAGTACAGAGGTATCGAGAATTTGTGACCACAGCAAAGATAGCAAGATGAGGGTTTATACACAACACATATGTATACGTATATGTTTGACGTATATTCCTTTTATAAACAATTATTTTTAAAAACTTGCCAGTGGTTATCTCTATGTGACCCATTTATTTTAAAAGATTAAAGTACAAACTACTTCTCCTGTCAAGAATCATTATATGGCACAAAAACAGACACATAGACCAATGGAATAGAATAGAAACCCCAGAACTAGACCCACAAACATATGGCCAACTCATCTTTGACAAAGCAGGAAAGAACATCCAATGGAAAAAAGACAGCCTCTTTAACAAATGGTGCTGGGAGAACTGGACAGCAACATGCAGAAGGTTGAAACTAGACCACTTTCTCACACTGTTCACAAAAATAAACTCAAAATGGATAAAGGACCTAAATGTGAGACAGGAAACCATCAAAACCTTAGAGGAGAAAGCAGGAAAAGACCTCTCTGACCTCAGCCGTAGCAATCTCTTACTCGACACATCCCCAAAGGCAAGGGAATTAAAAGCAAAAGTGAATTACTGGGACCTTATGAAGATAAAAAGCTTCTGCACAGCAAAGGAAACAACCAACAAAACTAAAAGGCAACCAACGGAATGGGAAAAGATATTCGCAAATGACCTATCGGACAAAGGGCTAGTATCCAAAATCTATAAAGAGCTCACCAAACTCCACACCCGAAAAACAAATAACCCAGTGAAGAAATGGGCAGAAAACATGAATAGACACTTCTCTAAAGAAGACATCCGGATGGCCAACAGGCACATGAAAAGATGTTCAGCGTCGCTCCTTATCAGGGAAATACAAATCAAAACCACACTCAGGTATCACCTCACGCCAGTCAGAGTGGCCAAAATGAACAAATCAGGAGACTATAGATGCTGGAGAGGATGTGGAGAAACGGGAACCCTCTTGCACTGTTGGTGGGAATGCAAATTGGTGCAGCCGCTCTGGAAAGCAGTGTGGAGGTTCCTCAGAAAATTAAAAATAGACCTACCCTATGACCCAGCAATAGCACTGCTAGGAATTTATCCAAGGGATACAGGAGTACTGATGCATAGGGCCACTTGTACCCCAATGTTCATAGCAGCACTCTCAACAATAGCCAAATTATGGAAAGAGCCTAAATGTCCATCAACTGATGAATGGATAAAGAAATTGTGGTTTATATACACAATGGAATACTACGTGGCAATGAGAAAAAATGAAATATGGCCTTTTGTAGCAACGTGGATGGAACTGGAGAGTGTGATGCTAAGTGAAATAAGCCATACAGAGAAAGACAGATACCATATGGTTTCACTCTTATGTGGACCCTGAGAAACTTAACAGGAACCCATGGGGGAGGGGAAGGAAAAAAAAAAAAGAGGTTAGAGTGGGAGAGAGCCAAAGCATAAGAGACTCTTAAAAACTGAGAACAAACTGAGGGTTGATGGGGGGTGGGAGGGAGGAGAGGGTGGGTGATGGGTATTGAGGAGGGCACCTTTTGGGATGAGCACTGGGTGTTGTATGGAAACCAATTTGTCAATAAATTTCATATATAAAAAAAAAGAATCATTATAGACATTTCTGTAAATATTCTTTTCTCCAGGAGGTGGAACTTAACCTCTGAACTTAACCCTACCCTTTAGTGTCAGCTTTGTTCAGTAACTTGGTCCCACACAGCGGGGTACTGAAAACAGAGAGAACAAATGACTTTACAATGGAGAAGCATGGCAGACGTTACTTCAGCCAGGTGATCGAGGTTAGCATCATTAGTGGTAAGTCACGTCAACATCACGTGCCCTTGGTATGATGTCATGACAAGGGCACTTTACTTCTGTTGTGTTCTTCCCCAAGCCTCATAACCCAGGTCTAACCATGAGAAAAACATTAGACAAACCCAAATTGAGAGATGCTCTCCAAAATACCTGACCACTATTCCTGTCAAGTCCTCAAAAACAAGGGAAGCCTAGGAATGTCATAGCCCAGAGGAGACTAAGGACATGTGATAACTAAACGCAAAGCGATGTTGTGGGTGGGATCTTGGAACAGAAGACTGACACTATAGAAAACTAGAGGACCCTAAAAAAAGTGTGTAGTTCAGTTAATAGTAATGTGCCAATGTGGGTCCCTGAGCTGTGACAATAATACTACAGTTACCAGATGCTAATAATGAGGGAAACTGGGTGCCAGGTATATGCACACAACTGTAGGTGCTATCTTTGCAACTTGCCTGTAAATCTAAAATTGCTCTAAAAAAAAGAGTCTACTTAAAAAATTACAAATCATTCTTTTTTATATTAGTATTAAAATTGATGGAAGCTTAATCTCAATCGAAATCTGAGAATTGAAATTAAAAATCTTCCACAGTAAAACTGTGCAATGATTCTGTTCATGGAGCCACATCCTAATATGGTCAGAGGAAATCTCACACGCCTCCAGGGACGTGAGGGAGGACTGCTTCTCCCTTTGGAGACAATCTGCATCAAAAGCCTCAGAAAAGCACATTTGTGACCCCAAAACTCCACTTACAAAATTATTTCCAAAAGAACTGATCCAAATAAAGGAAAACAGTTTGTGCACAAAGACATCTATCAGAGCGGTATTCCCAATGATGAATAATAGGAAGCAATCTATATGACCAACAACAGAGGACTGGAAAGGAAACGGGGTAACATTTGCACAACAGGATGTTATACAGCAAATAAAAAATGTGCTATGTTTCTAATGATATCAAAAATGTTCATTGTAAGAGATTAAATAAAGGATAAGAAATTATATGTTCAGTATGATTCCAACTATTTAGAAATATAGAGAAAATAAAGAAAAAATATATGCATATATATTCTTAACCATAGTCACTTCTAAACCTGTTGCTGGACAAGGGTTACTTTCTCTTTTATACTTTTGTTGAAAATTCTGAATTTGCCACATTGAGTACACATTTCTTTTATAACAAAAATAAAGTTATCCTCAAAATATTTCCTAGTGCTTTTCTTTGTGAGATTACACATAATTTTTATTTTCCTCTCCGTGCCTTTTTGAATTATTTGAAGCTCTGTATTAGCATGTGATACCTTTAAAACCAGACAGAATGTATAAAATGTTTCATTATGCTTTGGTAATTCAATGCCTTGAGTGGTAACTCATGTTTTAGCTAGGCAAATAATTTTAATAGTATCATTAAAAATGATCTACACAGGGGCACCTGGGTGGCGCAGTCGGTTAAGCGTCCGACTTCAGCCAGGTCACGATCTCGCGGTCCGGGAGTTCGAGCCCCGCGTCAGGCTCTGGGCTGATGGCTCAGAGCCTGGAGCCTGTTTCCGATTCTGTGTCTCCTTCTCTCTCTGCCCCTCCCCCGTTCATGCTCTGTCTCTCTCTGTCCCAAAAATAAATAAACGTTGAAAAAAAAAAATTAAAAAAAAAAATGATCTACACAGATCAAGCGTGATGTATGGAGGCTATTTATTTAGGAAGCATGATTTTAATTGAAGTGTTTTTAATATTAAAAAAATTTTTTTATGTCTACTCATTTTTGAGAGACAGAAAGAGACAATGCAAGTGGGGGAGGGGCAGAGAGAGAGGGGGAAACAATCCAAAGTAGGCTCCAGACTCTGCGCTGTCAGCCCAGAGCCTGAGGAAGGGCTTGAACTCACAGACTACAAGATCACGACCTGAAAAAGTCAGACGCTTAACCAACTGAGCCACCCAGGGGCCCAGGAAGTGCCTTTAGAATACGTTCTGTTCCTGATATCCTGTCACCAGTCTGTCCAATCACATCACTAATCAGGGTCCATAGAAAAGCAGCTGGGGGGCGCCTGGGTGGCGCAGTCGGTTAAGCGTCCGACTTCAGCCAGGTCACGATCTCGCGGTCCGTGAGTTCGAGCCCCGCGTCGGGCTCTGGGCTGATGGCTGGGAGCCTGGAGCCTGTTTCCGATTCTGTGTCTCCCTCTCTCTCTGCCCCTTCCCCGTTCATGCTCTGTCTCTCTCTGTCCCAAAAATAAATAAACGTTGAAAAAAAAAATTAAAAAAAAAAAGCAGCTGGGAGCAGGGAAGGGGGGCACTCAGGTTGTAGAACACTGACAGGAGAGAAACGATAAATACACTGGATTAGAAGAGAAGGGGAAAAGAATAACAGAAAAAGCGGAAAAGGGAAAAGGAGGAAGGATGGAACAGGAGCAAGGAACAGGCAGGAAAGGAAGAGCAAAATCATGTACTTAGTAGGAAGCTGGAAATGATATGAAAAAACTCACTAAAGGGTAACCGAACAGGGTGAGAGATGTTCTTAATCGGTAGATAAACTAGCAGGGTTCGATCAGCACCGATCGATTTTGTTAAAAAAAGGTTTAAAAGCTGTAAGAAAGTGTTCTGAGAGGCAACCATTTATGCCAAGTCAGTGGCAGACAAGAGTGCTGTGCATATCGACACACAGGCGTCTCCCCGTTGTCCACATGCACTGTGTGTTTATTCATACTCCAGGCCTCCCTGCCACCTTCACTTCCTCTTCTTGGTCATTCATTGTTTACTTCATGGCAGAAGAGGGAGAAGGGCAGACAAGTTTTTGAAAAGCATATCTCCAAAGACTGGAGTGGGGGGGGGGGGTGGTTTGAATACAACTCCAGTTACAGGAAAAGAACACCATTAAGCTTTTGGAAGCTTTAGGGTTATCAAAGCCCTTCTGAACCAGAAAGAAAGGAAAATTCTTATTGACCAAGTATTCTATGGATGTTTGCCTTGCCAAGTACTAGTTTTGAATCGTATTTAAATGATGTAAGTTAAAACCGTACTTTGCCAGCTTTATAAACTTAGGTAAATGAAAATGCAATATGTACTTATCAGACAGAATACATTCATCTTTGTTTTATAGGGTCTATGGTTTAATATTATTATCCTAACTAATTTAAAACATTTTTAAATGTCTGTACCTTTTATTTTATATAGCATACTGTGGGTTTTATCTATAATTTATTTGGTTCATATGTTGCTTCTGGGAAAATAGGATCCCACTCACTACAGTGTTCAGGAACATTTAGCGTCATGATAGACTACCCAAATTGTTATATACTAAAATGCATACTGTTAAAAGGAGACAACTAGAAAACAAGATAATATATGTGTGGTAGGCAAAATAAGGCCTCCCAAAGATACCCATGTCCTAATTCCCAGAAATTGTAACTAAGTTAGATAACATGGCAAAGAGAAATGAAGAATGCCAACAGACTTAAGGTTGTTAATCAGAGATGGGAGATTAGCCTGGATTATACAGGGGGTGGGGGAGCTGATGTAATCCAAAGGATTATTATAAATGGAAGAAGGAGCTAGCAATAACTAGGGAGATGGCAGTGTGAAAAAGACTTGGCTCAACGTTGCTGGCTTTGGAGATGGAAAAATAAGGACATAAGCTATGAAAGGGACTTCTAGAAGCTAGAGAAAGCATGGAAATAGTTTAACCTCAAAGCTGCAGAAGGGATGCCACCCCACTGTTGGCTCACCAAGATCCATGTCAAACTACTGACCTCCACACCTATTAGATCATAAATCTGTGTTGTTTTAAATGACATGGCTTGTAGTAATTTGTTAAAGCAGCAATAGGAAACTCACACAACATGGTTACACACATCGAGTGCAAAAGGAGAGAGTGCCAGCTCTAAATAAAAGAAGATTACCTAAATTTAGATGGAAGTTAGTATCCAGCCCTCAGGTGGATGGAAAGGGCTAATTTTGCTCCCTGGGAATTTTAGCTACTTGGTCCAGACTAAAGAGTTTGAAAGAACTTAAAAAGAGGCCATTGTATTCACCTTAAACCAATTACAGTGGTGTGGGTTCATTTCAGCCCCTGGAGTTTCTGCCAAATCAGTGCAAAGAAAATGTCAAGTTTGTTAGGGTCAAAATATAGTTCTCTTTCTATTGAGAAGAAAAATTAGAAACAGAAGGCACTGAGATATTTAGTTGTCTTTCTAGAAATCTTAACATATGATTTGGGACTCTGAGGCAAAATGCAAGAGGTGAAATGGAATAATGTAAGGCTACAAGGAGATACAGAGTCTTACCCTGGTATGTGACCACATGCAGTCACTGAATCTCTTGGATCTAAGGTTTTTCAGATGAAAAATGAAAATTCTAATACTTGCCCTGACTTCTTCCCATGGGTATAGTGAAAAGCAAATAAAGCTATAGACATGAATCTGCAAAGGACATTTGCACATCCCTCTATCATTTTCAGCTGAATAATCACAAAGACTTACTTTGCTGCAAATCACAATTATACTTTCCTAATAGTTTCCTTTCAAATTAACACATGCCTGGGATGGTGGGTGGTTGTTTTTTTTTTAATAATGTGACAGTCTCATCTATGGAAAGCATGAGCTCATGGTTTTAAACACATTTTCATTCCAAAGTTTCCAAAAAGACCTTCCCAGAACAGTCTGTTTGACCTCAAGGGCATTGAGGAGGAAACAGTCTTGTGCACTGGGACCTGGCTGTTGCCGACAATGAACTGAGTTTAGGAAAATCTGAAATCTGTGGGGAACAAGAGATCCCATTTGGATCAAGTTTCAACCTTCCTAGAGTCTCCTGGGAAACTGTGGGGACATTGCTGAATCCTTTCTCACTATTTGTAACTTGTACTCTGTTATAGGTTCCTTGGAGGAAGGGAAGTCTTTAACTGCCTGTGATTCAACTTCTCCCAGGACACATTAGGAACTCCAAATAAGTCCAGCTCTCATTGATTTTATGTTCCCAGCTTTATCTGGGGGTTCATGGCAATATAAAAATGTTTTAAAAAGTGTTTCTCAAATCTAACTGAAATATGCATTCAGAAAAACTCAGGGGTCCAAGCAGAGTCCACTTTGCATTAGGTCTCGGGGCATAACTGAAATCATGTGATTTCAGGGTCTCTGCCTTCAATTTCTGCCCTCATTCCTTTCCTCAGACAATTCTCCTCCTTTCTTCCTTTCCACATACACTTCTCATGTCAGCTTCTAGAAAGTCCTTCCTTGACCATGCAAACAAAAATGAGTGGGTCTCTGTCTAAATGAGCGGGTCTCCATCCTTTCCTGGGAGCATATCCTAATAAATCACAAGAAAACAAGACGAGAGCCTCCATGATTAAGTGAAGAGGCATTCACCAAGACACCAAGTCCCGTTCTGCATGATATTTTCCTCTTTTTTACTTTCATGTATATTCTAAATCTTCTGAAGTGATTCGTTTTTATTACTAAAATTTTAAACTGAAAAACAAATATCCATCCAGCAAAAAATAGATACATAGGGGGTTTCTGGTTTCCCATGACACATGTAAGGAGCTAGGAAGTCACCATTCTATCCTAATAAGCAAAAACTTCAACAGACTGAAAAATCAACAACTCCTCTTGGATCCATAAAAGAGGGGAGGATACAGGGGAAGATACCCCCAGGCCTGGAGAGACAGACTGGTGAATATAGGAAGTAGCAGCTTACCGAAACAGAGACTCACGTGGAAAACACCATGGGGATGAGAACCAGTAAAATCCAAACTAATTTTGACACACTGCTGGAGGCTCAGCATGGACACAACTCTGAGAGCTAACTCCAATGGGACTCATTTATAAGGGACCCCTACAAAACTGAGATTTATCTCAAAAAACTGGGCCAAATCCCCACAATAAATATTGGGGAAAAAAATCCCCTCATTCTTCTGGCCAGAGTATTTTGAAATACTTTAGAACCCTATGTTCTTCACAAAACTGTCTTCAGAAGAAACTAGTTAGCCAGAGCCGAATCTGCTAGGGAATTACCAGAATCTGACTTACCTTGAGGAAAGGAAATACCGAACTCTAAATAGCTCTAGCCTTCCATATGGGAGAAAGGAAATATTGAACTCCAGTCTACTCAAGCCATCTTTTCCCATCTAAAGGGGAGAAAAAACTGAGAAATAGCTCTGAAGTTCACAGTCCAGAGGCCAGGCTTACTAAAACACTGAGACCTAATCATAAGACTACAGAACACCTTCCCTTCCCCTAAACCTCACCACCACATTACTAAAGGCCCATTTATGGCAGTTCCTTTTATGTAGTATATCATGTCTACTTATCAAGAAAATATTATTCCCCAAAATGGTAACTATGTGAGAAGATAGATATGTTAATTATTAGCTTGATTATATGGAAATATCATGTATAAACATATACAATTTTTCTTTAAAAAAACTACAAGACATACAAAAAGCAAAAAAAACAATTTGAAGAGACAGAGCAAACATCAGAACCAGACATGGCAGGGATGTTGAAATTATCAAACCAGGAATTTAGAACAAATATGATTAATGTGCTAAGAGCTCTAATAGAAATGTAGACAGCATGCAATAACAGATGGGAAATGTAAGCAAAGAGATGTAAATCCTAAGAAAGACCCAAAAAAACAAAATACTAGAGATCAAAACCACTATGACAGCAATAAAGAATGCCTTTAATAGGCTTATTAGCAGATTGGTCATGACTGAGAAAAGACTCTTTGAGCTTGAGAATATACCAATAGAAAACTCTAAAATTTAAAATCAAAGAGAACAAAGACTAAAAAAAAAGGAACAGATTATCCAAGGACTGTTGGGGCAACCATAAAAGGTATAGCTTACCCATTATGGAAATACCAGAAGGAGAATAAAGAAAGAAAGGAACAGAAGAAATATTTGAAATGAAAATGACTGAGAATTTTCCCCCAATTAATGCCAGAAACCAAAACACAGATCCAGGAAGCTCTGATAACACCATGCTGGATAAATGCCAAAAATACTACACCTCAGCATACCAAAGAAAAAAAAAATTTGATAAAAAATATCTATAAAAACCATACAACTAATATCATACTTAATAGTGAGAAACTTGAAGCTGTCCCACTAAGATCAAGTACAAGGCAAGTATGTCCTATCTTACCACTGCTTTTCAACATTGTACTGGAAGTTCTAACTAATGCAAAAAGTCCAAACAAAACAAAACAAAACAAAACAAAACAAAAAAAGAAAGGAAGGGAGAGAGGAAGAAGTAAAAGGTACACAGATTGAGATGGAAGATTTGTTTACAGATAACATAATTTTTGCAATTTTTTGTTTTTGTTTACAGATCACATAATTTTTGTTTACAGATAACATAATTTATTTACAGATAACATAATTATCTACATAGAAAATAAAAAAGAGTCAATACTACCACCCAAAGCAATCTACATATTCAATGCAATCCCTATCAAAATAACACCAGCATCTTCACAGAGCTAGAAGAAACAATCCTAAAATTTGTATGGAACCATTAAAGACCCTGAATAGCCAAAGCAATCTTGAAAAAGAAAACCAAAGCAGGAGGCATCACAATCCCGCACTTCAAGCTATACTACAAAGCTGTAATCATCAAGACAGTATGGTAATGGCACAAAAACAGACACTCAGATCAATGGAACAGAATAGAGAACATAGAAATGGACCCACGAACGTACGGCCAACTAATCTTTGACAAAGCAGGAAAGAATATCCAATGGAATAAAGACAGTCTCTTCAGCAAGTGGTGCTGGGAAAACTGGACAGCGACATGCAGAAGAATGAACCTGGACCACTTTCTTACACCATACACAAAAATAAGCTCAAATGGATGAAAGACCTAAATGTAAGACAGGAAGCCACCAAAATCCTCAAAGAGAAAGCAGGTAAAAACCTCTTTGATCTTGGCCACAGCAATTTCTTACTCAACACGTCTCCAGAGGCAAGGGAAACAAAAGCAAAAATGAACTATTGGGACCTCATCAAAATAAAAAACTTCTGCACAGCAAAACTAAAAGGCAAGCGACAGAATGAGAGAAGATATTTACAAACGACATAACATATAAAGGGTTAGTATCCAATATCTATAAAGAACTTCTCAAACTCAACACCCAAAAAGTAAATAATCCAGTGAAGAAATGGGCAAAAGACATGAATAGACACTTCTCCAAAGAAGACATCCAGATGGCCAACCGACACATAAAAAAATGCTCCACATCACTCAGCATCAGGGAAATACAAATCAAAATCACAATGAGATACCACCTTACACCTGTCAGAATGGCTAACATTAACAACTCAGGCAACAACAGATGTTGGCAAGGATGCAGAGAAAGAGGATCTCTTCTGCACTGCTGGTGGGAACGCAAGCTGGTGCAGCCACTCTGGAAAACAGTATGGAAGTTCCTCAAAAAACTAAAAATAGAACTACCCTACAACCCAGCAATTGCACTACTAGGTATTTATCCATGGGATACAGGTATGCTATTTTGAAGGGACACATGCACCCCCATGTTTATAGCAACACTATCTACAATAGCCAAAGTATAGAAAGAGTCCAAATGTCCATCAATGGATGAATGGATAAAGATGTGATATATATATACACACATATATATATATATATATATATATATATATATATATGTGTACTGTATATATATATACATATATATGTATATATATACACACACACATATATATGTACTGTATATATATATACATATATATGTATATATATATATATACACACACACACACACAATGGAGTATTACTCAGCAATCAAAAAGAATGAAATCTTGCCATTTGCAACTATGTGGATGGAACTGAGGGTACTATGCTAAGCAAAATTAGTCAGAGAAAGACAAATATCATATGACTTCACTCATTTGAGGACTTTAAGACACAACAGATGAACATAAGGGAAGGGAAGCAAAAATAATGTAAGAACAGGGAGGGGAACAAAACATAAGAGACTCTTAAATATGGAGGGTAACTGGAGGGGTTGTGGGAGGGGGGATGTGCTAAATGGGTAAGAGACATTAAAGAATCTATTCCTGAAATCACTGTTGTACTATATGCTAACTAATTTGGATGTAAGTTTTAAATTTTTTTTTTAACGTTTTTATTTGTTTTTGAGACAGAGAGAGACAGAGCATGAATGGGGGAGGGTCAGAGAGAGAGGGAGACACAGAATCCGAAACAGGCTCCAGGCTCTGAGCAGTCAGCACAGAGCCCGACGCGGGGCTCGAACTCACATACCGTGAGATCGTGACCTGAGGTGAAGTCGGACGCTTAACCGACTGAGCCACCCAGGCACCCCGGATGTAAGTTTTAAAAAATAAAAAATAAAATTAAAAAAATACAAAAGAAGCATCAACAATAACAACAACAACAAAACCCCTGGAACTAATAAGAATTTATAGCAAATTTGTAGGACACAAGTTAATACACAGAAGTCAATTCCTTTCTTATATACCAGCAATGAACAAATAAAATTTAAAATTAAAAACACAATATCATTTAAATTAGTACCCCCAAAATAAAATACTTGGGTATAAATCTAACAAAATAAGCAAAAAGTCTATAGAGGAAAAAACTCTGATGAAGAAAATCAAAGAAGTAAATAATTGAAGAGATGATCCAAGTTCATGGATAGGAAGACTCAATGTTGTCAAGATATCCGTTCTTCCCAACTTGGCCTATATATTCAATGCAATCCCAATCAAAATCCCAGAAAATTATTTTGTGGATATTAACAAACTAATTCTAAAGTTTATATGGGAAGGCAAAAAAAAAAAAAAAAAAAAAAAAAAAAACCAACACAATACTGGAGAACAGAGTTGAGGACTGACACTACCCAACTTCAAGATTTATTATTAAACAGCTGCAACAACCAGACTTCCACATGCAGAAAGGAAAAAAAGGAATCTAGACACAGACATTATACCCTTCACAAAAATTAACTCAAAATGCATTACAGACCTACATGTACAACACAAAACTATTCAATTCCTAGAAGATAACATAGAAGAAAACCTAGATCATCTTGGGTCTGGCAATGACCTTAAGATACAATACAAAGTCATGATCCAGGAAACAAATAATTGATAAGCTGCCCTTCATTAAAATTAAAAATTCATGCTCTGTAAAATACAACATCAAGACAGTAAGAAGACAAGCCACAGACTGGGACAAAATATTCACAAGATACACATCTGATAAAAGATTGTTATTCAAAATATAACAAGAATTCTCAAACTCAACAATAAGAAAACAAACAATCCAATTTAAAAATGGGCCAAAGACCTTAAAAGACATCTCACCAAAAGAGATACACAGATGGCAACTAAAAATATGAAGAGATGCATCACATCATATGTTATTAGGGAAATACATATTAAAACAACAAAAAGTTATCTCTGTACACCTATTAAAATGGCCCAAGTCTGGAACATTGACAACATCAAATGTTGATGAGGATGTAGATCAACAGGAACTCTCATTCATTGCTGGTGCAAATGCAAAATGGTACAGCCACATTGGAAGACAGATTGAATTCTTACAAAACTAAACATACTCTCACCATACAATCCAGCAATCGAGCTCCTTGGTGTTTACTCAAAGGAGTTGAAAACTTATATCCACACAAAAACTTGCACTCATAGCAGCTTTATTCATAATTGCCAACCCTTGGAAGCAAACAAGATGTCTCTCAGTAGGTGAATAAATGAATTAAGTGTGGTACATCCAGACAAAGGAGTATTATTCTGCATTAAAAAGAAATGAGCTATCAAACCATGAAAAGACACGGAGTAACTTAAATTCACAATACTAAGTGAAAGAAGCCAATCTGAAAAGGCTACATACTGTATGATTCCAACTATTTGGCATTCTGGAAAAGGCAAAACTATGCAGACAGTAATAAAATCAGTTGATGCCAGAAACTGGGGGCGGGGGGGGGGGCGGGGGAGGGGGGGGCAAATAGGCAGAGCACAGAGGATTTTTAGGGCAGTGAAAATATTCTGTATAATAATATATTAATGAATACATGTCCAAACCCATAGGATATACAACACCAAGAGTGAACTCTAATATAACTATGGACTTTGAGTGAGTATGATGCGTCAATATAGGTTCATCAATTGTAACAAATGTACCATTCTAGCAGGGAGTGTTGATAACAGGAGAGGCCATGTATATGTAGGGGCAGGGAGTATATGGAAAATCTCTGCACCTTTATCTTAATTATGATGTGAACCCAAATCTTCCCTTAAAAAAGTAAAATTTTAAAAATAAAGTTTGTTTAATAGTACAGAGTTTGGGGTGCCTGGATGGCTCAGTTTGTTAGGCATCCAACTGTTGATCTCAACTCTGGTCTTGATCTCAGGGTTATGAGTTCAAGTTCTGCACTGGGCTCCACACTGGGCGTGGAGCCTACTTAAAAAAAGAAAGAAAAAAGTAGAGAGTTTCAATTTTTGCAAGATGAGAGGAGTTCTGGGGATGGATGTATCCCATTCTTAATGTACATATATTTAATTGCACAGAACTGTAAATGTAGAAATGGTTAAGATAAATTCTGTATTATGTGTATTTTACCACAATATAAACAAAAATTGCCAAAAAAAGGAGAAAATATATATCCACGGTCCTTAAAATGATAACATTGCCAAGGAAAATTATGTTGCAGACTAGGTACCTTTTGAGGTCTCTTTCAATAAGTAAATTCTGTGTAATTTTAATTTTAGATTCTCAGGAGCCATTTCCTTGTACAAAGCTAGTATAATCCACCTACACCAGAGATGGCAAAAAACATGGTCCACAGGCTGCCGCCTGCCTCACCTACATGGCCCTGTACTGTGTTCAGCAGACACTACTATTCATTTCTGGCACACTCTCCACATCTTCTATGCCCCTTACAGATCCTCTCAGCAAGCTAGCCAGGCATCCTCTACCAATTAATAAAACTTGACATTCTGAAAGGAAACGTATATACCATTGTGATCTAGACATAACCCCTCCTAAGATGTTCTATTATTCATTTAGAAAACACGGGAGATCAGAACATGGCAGAATTAAAAATATATATGTTTCAGGAAAAGAAATGGAGACAGGTCCCCTTTGTGACTTCATGCATACATAATAAAGTATATACATGAATGAAAATTGAGTCTTCTTCTCCAGGATTCTTGGAAAGAAGCCACTAGACTATTGCTTCATCCCTTTGCACAGAGTTCTGTCTTAAAAGACAGGTCTGTTTGACTCTTTTTTTTTTTTTAAGTTTATTTATTTATTTTGAGAGACACAGACATAGATCGAGCAGGGGAGGGGCAGAGAGAGAGAATGCGGGGCTCAAATTCACCAACCATGAGATCGTGACCTGAGTCCAAATCAAGATTTGGATGCTTAACTGGTGCCCCAGGTCTGCTTTACTCTTAAGAGCTGAGCTGGTACATACTGGATAAGTTTTCATTAGATTCAATTTATTTTGAGCACTTACTATTTGAAGTGCATTAAGACAAGCACCACCACATGTGATGTACATATGAATAAGGCTTGTATTTTGCCTTCCAGATACAGGCATGAACAAGTCTAATACAAAGTGGGCAGTGAGAAGCAACAGATACCACACTGGGGAAGTATAAAGAGAAAGACATTAATTCCATCTGGGACGATTTCATAAAGGAGGTATTTGTGATCTGGGCCTTCAAGAACGAATAGTACTTTACATTGCAAAGTATAAACTTTTAGACAAGTGAAAACACTGCACAAAGCCCAGATACAAAAGGTACAAGGGATATCCAGAATTCCAGAAAAAATGTGAGCTGTTCTTGATTGATTGAATCTTCCATTCCAATTCTTCTTTGTTCTTTTAAGAAAAACAGGTGTCACTCATCTTTTTGTTCAGTTATATTTCAGGTTCCAGGGCCTGTCTCCTCTTGAATTTGGGCTCAACACAGTATCTCTTTGGCCAACTTCTCAATAACCGGTCTACTTGATACTAAGAAAGTCATGTTCTTGATATTTTGGTTGGAACTTGGTAATAGCAGGCAGAGAAGTTTTCACAGCTTTAAGAACCATGCCCCTCTAGTTTTTCTTCTTCTTACTTAGAGAGCTTAAAGACACCCCTGGCTGCTTGATGGGTGAACTATATTCTCTACAAAATGAAAGCCTGTTCTCAAACAGTTGATGGCCTGGCATCATGTGTGTCACCCACAGAGCCTATGTCATAGCTTGTCATAGCTACACCAGTGTGGCCATCAGTACGATACACTAGGGTCTGGTTTTCTATGTAAATTCTTAGTCATTGGACTCAGAATTACCCCCAACTCCCTGTCTTTGCATGGACTTAACTATATGCATAAAACTGGGTAGAAGAAAGATCCTGTGTATCAGTTTTCTTTGTCTACCCTACACCTTGTATCCTGCTCAACCCCAACCCCAGGCCTTGATGATGTTGAATGCCTTCTTCTCAGGAGCCCAGCACAGGGCCACATACATCAAGCTACTAAAAAAAGAGCTTTTTTTAGGATATTGATGATGGCTGATTTTTCCTGAAGACACACAATCCCTTATTGTGAAAGGGGGAAAGAGGACTGAGCTGGCCCTTTATCAAGAGAAACACTGTTAAGAAGCAGCTGACCATCAAGCACTGCCCAAGGAAAGCAGCTGGCTGGGTTTCCTCTGAATCCACGATGTTGGATTTTTGTTTAACTTCACACTAACCTGATCGGAGATCACAACTTTCATTCACCCAATCAAGAAGCATGCACTAGGGGTTTCCTGTGTGGCAGCTTCTTCAAAGCCTTGAAAATACAACAGTGAACAAACTAGGTCCTCCTGCCCTTGTGGAGTTTACACTCCAGTGAGGAACACAGAGAAATAATAAGCAACTAAAGCATATTGTAATAAAAGTCCGGATAAGGAAAGTATAGGATTCTGTAAGAGTACATGAGAACCTTGGAATT
This sequence comes from Felis catus, assembly GCF_018350175.1. Classification (NCBI taxonomy): domain Eukaryota; kingdom Metazoa; phylum Chordata; class Mammalia; order Carnivora; family Felidae; genus Felis; species Felis catus. The sequence goes on along the minus strand of NC_058368.1, from coordinate 211,998,355 downwards.
CCAGAAAAGACTCTCCAGAGGAACTGACATTTAAGCTAATTTGGCACCAAATACATTTTGGGATTGCTTGTATGGAAGTGAACTATGCCAGTTTTTTCCTAAGCGTGGTTGTACACATTACGAAAAACTATCAAAATGTTTGGAATAATGCAAATAAAATAAAGCATTTCCTTTTGACTTCATACTAACACACCAACAAGCCCACTAAAAGGCCAACTCTCTAGAAGAATGTGTTCTTACTTGAGTTACAATTTACTTTTTTTTAAAGACTTTTTTAAGTGATCTCTACTCCCAAACTCATGACCCTGAGATCAAGAGTCACATGCTCTTCTGACTGAACCAGCCACATGCCAGTGTTACTATTTACCTTTGATAAGAGTCCAGACCCTGTGAAGTTAGGGTTAATTTGTACAAGACTGAAAAGTTGAAAATGATTTTGCTCAGCAGAAATGCAAATGGCTACTGCCCAGTACAGAACATAACCCTGAAGGTTAGTTTTTATTGCCTCATATAACATTAACCCATTTTGTGTCTGACCTGGCACTCATATCCCAACGCTCTCACTTATTAGTTGTTCCTTGTGTTCTTCTTATACTAGAGTTACTATGCTGCCGGTTCCCTCTTTAATGAATTAAACTTTCACGTGTGCGTGTGTGTGTGTGTGTGTGTGTGTGTGTGTGTGTGTGTGTATGAAAATCGTGTTTTCAACTTTTGGAAAATGATACCATGACACTGAAACTCACCAAGGGGAGGAAAGAGAGGCATGCTGTAAAAATTCAGATTCTGAGTCTCCAGCTGAAACCTACTGCATCAGAATCGCTGGGTGACAAGGGCCTGAGAATCCTGCCTCTTCTACTCTGCTGCTGAAAGTCAGTGTGATGGTGTTTGGGAACCGCTGGAGGAAAAGCGCCAAGAATGTCCCCATGCTCAGAGAAAGCACTGTTGGCACATCAACGGAACCTCTTCTCTTTATCTCAGGGCTTTTGGCCCCAGGAAATATGAACCCCTCTTGAGGATGAATAACTAAAACTGTTTGTACTATAAATTGAAATCATTTATACTTTGGGGTTGTGGAGGGACAGGGCAGCAAATGGAGGAATATGAGAGAATAGGATTTCTGAGGTGGATAAAGGGCCTGAGGAGAGACTCAGGGTGGGGGTGGGAGCGAGGAGGCCGTTGAGCATCAACAAAAACAATGACATGATCACCGTCACTATTTTGCTTGCAGCCACGGACAGAACATGACTTCTTTTGAACGTATATACTGCTCATCACCAAAAGCATGCAAGGTTATTTCTAAAAAGAACCCACACATACAAGACAAAGGTAGAAAATGAAATCCATGAAGAAGGGTAAAATTCAAGTACCTTTACCACGAAGACTGAAATTGAGCGTGACTACAATTAATAAATTTGCCTTGAGCTTTCCTGTTGGCCAGTTATAAAGGAGATCAGATGATTTACAGGATTCTTGTTCTCTGTAAGAAGAAAGTGCACCAATTTTTTTTCCAACGTTTTTATTTATTTTTGGGACAGAGAGAGACAGAGCATGAACGGGGGAGGGGCAGAGAGAGAGGGAGACACAGAATCGGAAACAGGCTCCAGGCTCTGAGCCATCAGCCCAAAGCCTGATGCAGGGCTCCAACTCACGGACCGCGAGATCGTGACCTGGCTGAAGTCGGACGCTTAACCGACTGCGCCACCCAGGCGCCCCGAAAGTGCACCAAATTTTAAGTGACGGAAGATGCCTTCTGATACCGGCAATCTGACACACCCATGCAGAGAACAGTGAGATGCTTACGAGATATGGGCTCAATAGTGTGTTGATAGACAAAAAGCACAAGTGATCATCATGTGGCTGCTTTCTTTCTTCCACCTCTCAATAAAAACTGAGGGTGTCCCATGAAGGTAAGGTTTTGACAGGAATTGGAAGAGCTGAAGGAGAGTAAGCTACGGTGATCCCACAGACCGACAAGAAAAGAAAACAGGACTGGGGAGTTTCCTATGTAAAGAAAGATCTTCTAAAAAAAAAGAGTCTGAATTTTCATTTATGCCACCAAATACTAATTCTTCAATGGTATTCAGGACTTCATCAGGCTAATATACTCAAAATGTTTTCTAGGGGCAGCTGGGTGGCTCAGTCGGTTGAGTACCTGACTCATGATTTCGGCTCAGGTCATGATCCCAGAGTCCTGCACTGAGGGTGGAGCCTGCTTAAAATTCTCTCTCTCTCTCCCTCTGCTCACCCCTCCCTTTAGAATAAGTAAAATAAAATAAAATAAAATAAAATAAAATAAAATAAAATAAAATAAAATAAAATAAAATTGAATTAAATTAAATTAAATTAAATTAAAATGTTTTCTAAATCACACTGCTTCAAAAGGTGACAGCTAACTTCCTCCCTCTGTGTCAGGCACCTTTTGCTGCCCAGCTGACTTCTTTATTTTTGTAACTCCTTCTTGAGCTGCGTATAATAAATATAAAAGTGGTCTTTCCCCTTCTCACTGCCAGCAACATGTCAGGAGTTACTGGAAGTCATGCAGCAGGAGTAACGTCATCAGAGAATCTCAGTGGTAGGACAGCAGAAGTTTCCAAAGGTAAAACTTGAAGTTTCAAGGTAAAAACTGACAAACACCTTCTCTTTCCTTCTTTTTTACTCTCACCAAGAATACTGTAGCGTCAGGGGAGCCTGGGTGGCTCAGTCTGTTACCCATCTGACTTTGGCTCAGGTCATGATCTCCCGGTTCGTGGGTTCGAGCCCTGCATTGGGCTCTCTGCTGACAGCTCAGAGCCTGCAGCCTGCTTCAGATTCTGTGTCTCCCTCTCTCTCTTCCTCTCCCCTGCTCTCTCTCTCTCTCAAAAATAAATAAACATTAAGAATACTGTGGCAGATGTATCATACTTGTTGCCATAATGCATTAGGAATCTCAAGTGTTTCCTGAGATTAAATCGACAGCACAGCCATAGCCACAGACCTAGGTTCTTGGGACATTTAGCCTCTCAGACTGTATGCTGTAAGGTTACAAGATGGAGAATCTCAATTCATATATACAACAAATAAAATTTTTTGAAAACCTGAATCAGTAGTTAAAAATTTCCCACAAAGAAAAGTTTAGGCCCAATGTATTCACTGGTAAATTCTACCAAGTATTTAAGGAAGAAATAATACCAATCCTATATAAACTCTTTCAGAAAGTAGAACAGAAGGTAAAACTTTCCAACTTTTTCTGAAATCAGTATTACTAGGACATTAAAGTTAACAAAAACTTCAAGACATCACAAGAAAACTAAAGAATAATATTCCTCATGAACATAACTGTAAATATGTTCAAAAAATTCTTAAAAAACTGAATTTGGCAATATATGAAAAGGTGTATACACCATGACCAAGTGGGATTTATTCCATGAATGTAAGGTCCATTTAATTTCCAAATATCAATTATTATAAAATATCATGTTAATAAAGGACAAAAATTACATGACCATCTCAATAGATGTAGAAAAAGTCCTTGACAAAAATCAGTCACCCATACATAACAAAACTCTCAATAAACTAGATATATAAGGCATATTCCTTGACATGATAAAAAGAATGTTTAAAAAAATCCCTACAGCTAGATTCATAGTTAATGATAAAAAACAGAATGCTTTCTCCCTAAGACTGAGAACAAGAAAACATGTCCCCTCTCATTAGTTTCATTCAATGCTGTACCAGTGGTTCTAGCCTGTGTAATAAGATAAGAAAAAAAAATTAAAGTCATACAGATTGGAAAAAATTAAAATTGTCTTCCTCTGAAAACATAAACCTGTATTTAGAAAATCCTAAAAAAAACTTCAAAAAACTTACTATTCATAACGTGTGAATTTAGCAAGATTTCAAGACACAAGGTCAATATAGAAAAATTAACTGTATGTCTATACTAGAAACAAAAAACCCAAAAAATAGAATGAAGAAAACAGTTCTATTCTCAGTAGCAACAGAAAGAATAGAATAATTACAAGTCAATTTTTAAGTACACATGCAGGATTTATACCCTGAAAGCTATAAAATTTCACTGAGATTAATTAAAGAATTTCTAAAAGAGCTCACCAAACTCCACACCTGAAAAACAAAAAATCCAGTGAAGAAATGGGCAGAAAACATGAATAGACACTTCTCTAAAGGAGACATCCAGATGGCCAACAGGCACACGAAAAGATGCTCAACATCACTCCTTATCAGGGAAATACAAATCAAAACCACACTCAGATATCACCTCACACCAGTCAGAGTGGCCAAAATGAACAAATCAAGAGACTATAGATGCTGGAGAGGATGTGGAGAAACAGGAACCCTCTTGCACTGTTGGTGGGAATGCAAACTGGTGTAGCCACTCTGGAAAACAGCGTGGAGTTTCCTCAGAAAATTAAAAATAGACCTACCCTATGACCCAGCAGTAGCACTGCTAGGAATTTACCCAAGGGATACAGGAGTACTGATGCATAGGGGCACTTGTACCCCAATGTTTATAGCAGCACTCTCAACAATAGCCAAATTATGGAAAGAGCCTAAATGTCCATCAACTGATGAATGGATAAAGAAATTGTGGTTTATATACACAATGGAGTACTACGTGGCAATGAGAAAAAATGAAATATGGCCCTTTGTAGCAACATGGATGGAATTGGAGAGTGTGATGCTAAGTGAAATAAGCCATACACAGAAAGACAGATACCATATGTTTTCACTCTTATGTGGATCCTGAGAAACTTAACAGAAACCCATGGGGGAGGGGAAGGAAAAAAAAAAAGAGGTTAGAGTGGGAGAGAGCCAAAGCATAAGAGACTGTTAAAAACTGAGAACAAACTGAGGGTTGATGGGGGGGGGGGGGGGGGGTGGGGAGGGGGGGGAGGGTGGGTGATGGGTATTGAGGAGGGCACCTTTTGGGATGAGCACTGGGTGATGTATGGAAACCAATTTGACAATAAATTTCATATATTGAAAAAAAAACTGAGAACAAACTGAGGGTTGATGGAGGGTGGGAGGGTGGGGAGGGTAGGTGATGGGCATTGAAGAGGGCATCTTTTGGGATGAGCACTGGGTGTTGTATGGAAACCAATTTGACAATAAATTTCATACATTAAAAAAATAAAATAAAGTTAAAAAATAAAGAATTTCTAAATAGTTGAAGAGACATACCATGTTTGAGGACTGAAGACACAGTTTTGAGAAATTCTCTCCAAACTGACCTATAAGTTCAATACAATCCTTGTCAAATTTTGGATTTTTTTTGTAGAAAATAATCAGATGATCCTAAAATTTATATTGAAATGAAAAATACCAAGAATAGCCAAAATAACTTTTACAAAGAAGAACAAAGTTAAAAAGTCACCACCTCATTTCAAAACTTATTGTAAGGCTATCATAATCAAGACAGTGTGGTACTGTTGTAAGGACAAATACACACGTCAATGGATGAGAATAGAGAGGTCAGGAATTAACCCTTACTCTTAGGTCAATTAATTTTTAATGAAGTAGCCAAGGCAATTTAATGGGGACAGAGCAGGGAAAATGGGAAAGGAGATAGAGCTGAGACAACTGGATATCCACATGGAAAAGAATGAAGATGGTACTTACCTCACACCATATACAATTAACTCAAAATGGATCACGAGCCTAAATGCAAGAGCTAAAACTATATGTGAAGAAAATCATCATAACCTTGGATAAGGCAAAAATTTTTCTTATATACGATACCAAAAGCACAATACATAAGAGAAAAAATTGATAGACTGAACTTCATCAAAATTAAAATTTTTCTCTTTAAAAGATGTCTTTTAGAAAAAGAAAAAAACATGACACAGAAAGGGAGAAAATATTTATAAAACATCTATCTGATAAAAGACTTGTGTTCAGTATGTTCTTACAACTCAATGAGAAGACAAACCAATTACAAAGCAGACCAAAGATTTGAACAGACACTTTAATAAAGATATGACTTGTCGTTAAGCTTACAAAAAGATGTTCAACACCATTAATTATTAGGGGAATGCAAATTAAAACCATAATTATATATCAGTATATATACCACTATGTCCCCATTTGAATGTTTATAATCTAAAAGACTAGCAATGCCAAGTGTTGGCTAAGATTTGGAGAAACTGAAACCCTCACATATTGCTGGTGGGAAGGTAAAAAAGTACAATTATTTTAGAAAACAGTTTGGCAGTCTTTCAAAAGACTAAACATATACTTTTTATATAACCAAACAATTCCACTCCCAGGTATCTATTCAAGAGGAATGAAAGCATACAGCCACACAGGACTTGCATGCAGTATTCACAGCAGCAGTATTTAAAGTAGCCTAGAGCTGAAAGCCAAAGCTGGAAATAATCCAAATGTCCATCGGCTGGTGAATGGATGAACAAACTATGATATATCAGTACAATGGAATATTGTTCATCAATGAAGAGTGAGCAACTTATATATGCAACAACATGGATGAACCTCAAAAATACTATGCTAAGTGCAAGAAGCCAGACACGAAAGACATCTTGCATGATTCCAATACATGATATTTCTTTAAAATATCTTTAAAATGTCTTGAGACACAAAGAACAATGTTTGCCTGGGGATGGGCTGGAAAAGCTGCCCCATTCTTGTCCCCCTCCACATTCCAGTCCCTGGGGGACCCTCAGGCATGACTGCTCCTAGGAATACTGACATCATTGTGTGGGGTTACAGAGACCTCCCCCCCCCATATAAAAGGAAGTGACTTTTCTCCCAGATATTTACAGAGGGGCAGGGAAGCAGGACAGGAAACAGAGCTGTTTTCTCCTCACTCTTTCACACGAATTAAACAGACACCGAGTGCCTATCATGTGTGAGGGAATGTTTCAATACCAAACAACAGAAGACAAACATAACACAGTCCCTGACACCAAGGGGCTCCCAGCCTCACACAACAGGAGGCAAAAGGCAACTCTTCATCAACTTCGATCAAGATGATCTCATAAGGATGCGAATTAATTCCAGAACAGATGGGCACCCCTTCCCTGCCTTGATCACCAGCTAATGGTTGTGGAGCACATCCAGACCCTTTTGCTGCAATCTGTTCTGGAAAAGACACCTGCCCATGGGTGACTCCTTCTGAACAGCCACAGTGACTCCTATCATTTAACAGACTTCACAGACCTCGGAATAATGTACCTCCAGCTGAAGCAAACGAGCAACTCTGGGAGAAGTCTGGCTCTCTCTCTCTCTCTCTCTCTCCCTCTCTCTCTCCAATAAATAAGTACATATCCAAGGTAATAAATATATTAAATATGATCATGATTCCCTGGAATGGTATGAAAATGTACCAAGAAGGGAGGAAGAGGGTGGGAAGGGGAGGAAAGGAGGGAGGAAGGGAGGGAAGGGAGGAAGAAGGAAGGAAAAGTAGGACCATAAAATATACCAGGTAGAGGTACACACACACACAAAAGTTTTGATAGTTGATAGCTTACGGGATTTTATTTTCCAGGGCATCCAGGTGAGTTGGTGGGGAAAGAAATGGGCATGTAGGAGAAAAGCCGGAAGCAGGTGCACCAGGCAGCTATTTTGAATTTCTCCCAGTTGTGAGAGAATCCCTGCATTACAACCTTAAAGAAAGAGAAGGTCTATTTAAGAGGAGCAAGTGTTTTATAGGCAAACTGTATCCAAGAAAGCCCCACTTAACATTTGCAGAACACTCCACAGTTTCCAAAGCAGCTCTGCGCACGTTCTCTTTCGCCCCTGCAGGAACTCCGCTAGACAGGCAGGGCAGGGACACCTGCTGGTGCAGCAACTCGTTTCCTCCAAATCCCCCATTTCTACAGCACTCTGCAGGACGTGCTTCACTCCCAGGAGCCTGGGAAGTCCTGTCTCTCAAAGAATGAAATCCCAGTTCACTGAAAATGTGATTCAGGGCACAAAAAATCACACACACACCCACACACACACACACACACACACACACACTCTCAAGATCACAGGGATCCTGTAGAAGGAAGCATAGTCTTGCTCTGTAAGTAAACAATCAAGATCTATGGGAATATAGGAGGTTTAATAGGTTGTGGACATGGTGTGAGTTCCCTGCAGGTCAGAAAGGCCACACATGCTGAGCAAGGGGACAGCCTGACAGCTTCCGTGTCTTGGGTACAGAGCCTTGGATCCCCAGAGAACCAGATGCTGCTGTCATGAAATGTGGACACCAATGCTCCTGTTAACCAAACAGCAGCCGGTCCTCCCCACACATTCTGTCCCCCAGGCTGAGACCAGGCCACAGCCCAGGGGAGGTGAGGGACAGAATAGCCTCTGTCACCCAGGGCCCCTGCCTACTATGCAGCACGCTTTGGTCATCTCTCCTTTATTCTATCAGAAAAAGCCAAGGGAGGTTTCTGTGGCTGCCCCTACTGGCCCCTCTCGCAGGAAAGCAGAAACTCATCACTGGGTCCACTGAGCGGGGAGACTGCTGGGGGCTAAGGGCAGCACATTAGCCGCATTCCCAGCGGGTCTGCAAAGAAATGATGAACGTGTTAGCAACAAGGTTCCTGACATCCTGTCGCTGGCATTGCAGAACTGTGCTTTGCTTTCCTTTGTTTTGAAATTACTTGGTGTTCGTGACAAACTGGCCGACTCAGGAAAGAAGTCCATTCTCCCACGGTGCTCTTAAGCCGGCACTGGGTGCAGGAATACTGTGCTGGCTTTGCTGCCTCCTCCCTCTGTCTGGCCACCTCAGTCTGCCCTCGTGTCTCCTCCTCTCCAGCAGACAGTAGGTCCATGCTGGTTGCTGCAGGGTTTTCAAACAATCTCAGCACCAGGCCATGTCATACCCAAACTACACTATGAATCTTTTTCAGCTATGGACATTTTCAAGCATAAGCATTGTGCCTTTAGCACACCTAACAAGGGTAAAACATAATTTGTCGATTTTTGAGAAAATGGCAATTTTCTGGGAAAAAAAAGCCTCTTTACAGTTCATGTATTCAAATACAGTGCAAAGAAGTTCCACACTTGGCATGTGGTTGTTTTGTCTCTCACTTCTGTTTCATCCTAGATCAGGCCCACCCACTTTTCCCCCCTGCCATTGGCTGTGTGCAGAAACCAGGTCTATGGTCCTGTAGAATGTCCCACATACTGGGTGTGTCTATTTGCTTCCCTGTGGTTTTCTTTAACCCTGGCCTCCTGTAAGCTGGCAAATCCAGCTAAAAACTTGACTAGATTCAAGTGTGGTGTGTGTGTGTGTGTGTGTGTGTGTGTGTGTGCATACATATGTGTATACACATACATATGCATGTGGATCAAATCAAGCTTCTAGCTCCATATACATGCATACATATGCATATTGATATATATACATATCTATGAATAAGGAGTAGCTACCTTTATAAAATACACACACACACACACACACACACACACACACACACACACGTACCTGCATATGAAAGAATTATTTCTATAAACAGGAATACTTCAAAGGCCGTGCTGTGTTCTTCCTGCTGTATCATACATGAACCTGACATCTGGTTCTCCCACATGTAGAGATACTAACATATATCAGGGGATCACCTGGTGATTACGATCTCTCCATTGTAAAGTGTGGGGTCAGGCTCTCATGATAAAAGCAAACATGCCCAGATTTGAAAGCATTTCGGGAGATGGAGGCCGATGCCTCCGGCATAACTCCGTCCCTGGTCCCACCTAGTCATAGCTTCTCATGTGCACAGCAGCATAACTGGCACATGGACTCTGGAATTCTGCAAAAATTACCTTTCTACATAAGCTACTGGCTTGATCCCACAGGAGTGATGGAGAGTTTTAAAATTTTGAACTACGCAAAGAAGAGGGCCTGGGCTGCATAGAGTACTGAAAAGTTTGAGATCCTAAACCTGATCCTGATGTCCGCAATTCAATTTATCATTGTATACATGATATTTTCAAACTGGGCCCTTTTCTAAATGAATCTCAAAGTCTGGTACTATTAGCAAGACAGTACCAGCAATAATTATTTATTTCATGATCTTGGCTCTAATATAGAGAAGCAGATAGAAGCTTGACTTCTTACACTGGTGGAGAGAGAAGACACCTATAAAAACTGACCAAGACCAGGGCGCGTGGGCGGCTCAGTCAGTTAAGTGTCTGACTTCAGCTCAGGTCATGATCTTGTGGTTCATGGGTTCGAGCCCTGTGTCCAGCTCTGTGCTGACAGCTCAGAGCCTGCAGCCTGCTTTGGATTCCATGTCTCCCTCTCTCTCTGCCCCTCCCCCACTTGTTCTCTGTCTCTCTCATTCTCAAAAATAAATATTCAAAAGAATAATAACAAAACTGACAAAGACCGATTATGGAGTGCTACATTATTAGGCATCAATAATGTTCATATGGAGGCACCTGGGTGGCTCAGTCGGTTAAGCGCCTGACTTCAGCTCAGGTCATGATCTCACGGTACATGGGTTCAAGCCCCACACTGGACTCTATGCTAACAGCACAGAGCCTGCTTCGGATCTTCTGTCTCCCTCTCTCTCTCTGCCTCTCCCCTGCTCATGCTCTCTCTCTATCTCTCTCTCTCTCAAAAATAAATTTAAAACCTTTTTAAAAACAATGTTCATATGGGACAAAATCAGCAATGCAGGACTCCTGGCAGGCAAGGGAGGGGGTGAAACCCAGAAGAAGCCTTGAAGGAAGAATCGAATTTTAAGAGTGGGAAAGGGGAATATGAAACAACAGGAACAATTGGATTGAAGGCAGACAAGAATAAATATTTGGGCCTGACTGGAGGAGAAGAGGCAGTCAGAGGAGTGGAAGGAAGTGTGGGAACAGACTAATATGAAATCAGCCTCAGTTGTCTTCAATAAACTCAATATGCATGATCAGGGGGAAAAGTTGACCAGTGTATCAGAGAAGCCTTCACAGTGATTCTCCAGCTCAGTGTACAATACATTTGCCTCCCTCTCAGCACACTTCTAACCTGAGGAGCCACGACTCATGCGAGGAATATGAGCAGAACAGTAGAACACAGCGCATAAACAAGGGTCCGGATGTATCGCAGACTTGGAAAGTTTGAAGAAAGGACAGATAAGTGTTTTCAGAAGAGTCAGAGAAGAATTCCTGTAAGAGAGGAGACTCGGCATTCTCCTTTGAGCATCCTCATTATTCAAAACGTAAAACTGAGGGCACTCCAAGCAAGACGGTGTTGGCTGGGTGAGGGAGGGAAGGCCTGGAGAGACGCTTGCTTCTTTGGATCCTTCCTGGTGCAAGGGCAGACGCTCACCTTGCCGCACTGCCTTTCCTCTTTATAGTGCAGCCACTCAGTTAAGTCAATCAAATACGTAAGGTCCTCTGACACTGGAGACAGTGGTGCTGGTAGGAGCAGCCGACAGCCTCGCTGACACCCTTCCTATGCTCCGTTTTCCTTCGGACCTGCCGGTGTGGGCGGCACATCAGTAGCAGAAGAAGCAATGGCCACACAGATGTGAGCGTGTTTCAGCAGCCTTTGGTCTGGCAGGCATCTGAGGTACACACACACCTGAGCATCTTCCTCAGAGTCTGCAAGGGGGCAGTGGGAGAAATAGCAGACTCCAGAGCTTGAGGGAAGAGCAGGGAGGCAGGGCACTTCCCCACTCTATGAATCACGTCATGAGCTGTCACCTGTAAGAAATTCAGCTCCAAAAATAACCTCATTGGCAGCCTGAAAGATTCTTAAAAGGACAACTCTCTGATGATGTCCTTTCCCTCCCAGAGACACCATTATGTACTTTTTTTTTTTTAGTAATTGCAAGTTTGAAATGTTTGAGAAAGACACTTGAAAAGTGTAGTATTTTCAAGCAGCTGGTCATAATAACAGACTTTCATGTACAGCAAAGTCTGGGTTTTATTTGGAAACTCTAAATGCACAGGAGAGGAAAGCTGGGAAAAATTCTCTATATTTCTGGCCCTAAAGTCAGCACCATATGCACAAACTCCTAAAGCTCCTTGCTGATATCTCCAGTGTGGAGGCAGGAGAGCTGGGAGCTGGGGGGAGAGGGGTCCAGCGGGGATGTGCAATGTTCCTCTTCCTCAAGAGCAATGAGGACCACTTCAGCCCAAATATGGAGGGCTCTAAAACTTGCCACTGTTTCCCCCACCGATTGAAATCAAGGCTGAAGAGAGTGAAGGAACCAAGTGTCTTAGGCCAACTGCCTCAAAGGCAATTAAATGCTGGAGTAGGCAGAGGAATAACCATAACAAAGCCCAGGAAAACCATCTAGAAATTCCACTTGGAGAACCACACTCGAGACTACAGTCCTGCTGATATTTCCATTGGGACAAACAGAATCTTTCTGGGAACATGGAGAACTTCCAGGCCCCACAACTTATTGTCCATTGTTGGTACAAGAGAAAAACTTACCCAAGTGCCCAGAGATACATGTACAGTGATGTTGCATACAGCATTATTTGTAGCATTCAAACATCTCATCAATAGGCTGTGGCAGGTACCTACAGTGCCTACTGTAGTACTGTAGGTACTGTGCTACAAAGTGGCTGCACAGAATATGCCATTAAGGCAAAGCTTCCACGTCCGTCTTATTCACTCCTGCACCCAGCACAGGGCCTGGCAAATAGCAGACACTGGATTCGTGAATCCGTGAATGGAATCAACACACTACTGTGCAAACTTTAGAAGAGACAAGACTTTTTTATATACTGACATGGAAAGATGTCAAGGTATATTGCTGCATGAAAAATACCAAATTATTGAATGGTATGGCTCCATTTTCGTTGTTAGTGATACATATACATTTATTTCTTTATATAGTTCTCATCTTAACATTACGGGTATTCACATAGGTATGCAGAATTTATATAGACCTGTGGTACCTATAAATGTGATGCCTGCTGATATCCAGTATCCTTTTCTTTCTAGACACAAGGAAAGCTGAACTTCCTGGCCCCCTGGCTGTTGGGTGAGGCCACAGGTCTGGTTATGGCCAAGGAGTTGTGGGCACAGGTGACATATGTCACTTCCAGGCCACAGTGTTTATGTACCACCATGTGCCTCGGAGCACTCTTCCTCTCCCAAGTTTTTTTGAAAGTATGTTGAAATCAAGCCTCTGGCAACTTGAATCCTGGGATGACTATGAAGAGAAGATCCCCTAGTCCCATTTAATATGGGAATGAGAAATTAACTTTTCTTGTACTCAGCTGGGCTTGGAGTTGTTTGTTACCCCAGCATAACCTAACCTATTTCAGACAACTACAACACACACACACATTCATATATATATGTGTGTATATATACACACACGGACACACTTGGCTAAATATGCATGTATACATATACATATGTGTGTATTTACAAATACACACATGCAAATATCAACATGCATACATCTACAAAAACAAATGATGGTCAGATAAGATGAAATGAAGGTGAGATTAGAGAGAAGGCTTTCAGTATCTATTTTACGTAATTCTCTATTTTAAAAATTAAGTTTTACGCTAAACACGATCACTTTTGTAATTACTAATTTTGATCACTACCTGTGCTTGACTTGTCTGTGTGTAAGGCCAAATCAGCCAAAAGGCGATCTCAAGCTGTAGATATCGTTCAGTTTCTGATGCCTTCGTCTCCTGGCATCAGGTGACAGTACAATCCCTGGGAATCATTTAACTGGGTGCGTTAAAATGGGAGGAAGCTTTCTCACTGGACCAATCTAGGCAAAAGTGAGACCTGAGAAGCCTGTCTTTCCTTCAGTCAGCTGTCTCTTCTGTGTCCTTCCTCTTCCCCTCTGTTCCCTCTTTTCTTCCCAGCCTACAATCCCTACTTCCAAGGTACCCAAATATTCTATGCTTCTTCTCCAGCCCCTCCAGCTCCAGCCCCTGATCTTCCATCAGCACCTTCCTCTATGCCATTGATTCTCAATCTTGACGGTTCTTGGGAGTCACCTGGAGAGCCTTAAAACATCCCGGTGTCCAAGCTGCAACCCAACCAGATGAATCCAAATTCCTGGTGGTGGGACAGAGAGGCACTGGTAGCTTCCATAGCTTCCCAAGCACCCATAACATGTAACCAAGGTTGAGAACTGGCTTATAGAAAGGAGCAAAACTGGTAACAGCGTTAGCAGTTTTGTGACCCCTCAAGTAGGAAGCAAGCATATCTGAACAGGGATCAAAATGGTAGGTTAAAAGACTGGACCTCAAAGGGATAACACAAAATGGAGCTCTCCCCCCCCCCGCCCCCCACCAAAGTCTCCAGAAACCAAACCTTGTCTCTCCCATCTCTCTTTGAAGAATGGGAAAAGGGAAAATGGGAAGAACTTCAAGGTCAATTATTATGTCCCTATATCTGTCTGACCATGAAGAGACATCCCAACGAGCCAAACTCTGCATTCTACAAACTGGAATCCTTTTGGTGGTACATCATTAAGCCTGTCAGTTCCAACTTTGTAATTGCTAATACCCTGAGTGCTACTTACCATTTCGATTCCGTGACAAAGCAGCAGTGCAAGGAGCAATTCCAAAAGTCCACCCACAGCCCAATCTCATTTCCCTCACTTCATCATTTTCCTTCAAAGGTCAAAACTAGAGAGTGGGCAGAATGGGTGAGGCAGCTTAAAAGGCACAAACTCCCAGTTGCAAAATCAGTAAGTCCTAGGGATGTAATGTACAGCACAGTAACTAACTATATAGTTAGTGACAACACATTGCATATTTGAAAGTTTCTAAAAGAGGAGATCTTAAAAGTCCTCCTCACAAGAAAAATAATTTTTGTCACTAAGTGCAGTGCCAGATGTTAACTGGACTTATTGTGATCATCACACAGTAATATACAAATATCAAATCGTTATATTGTACACCTGAAGCTAACATAATATGTCAATTATGCCTCAATAAAAACAAATAAGTAAAAAAATAAATGAACATCAAAATTACATGATTTCAAATCAGAGCTGTGGGTTTAAGTGCCTTTGGGAATGGAAGACTAGATGGTGGATGAACTCTGACAACTGATGGCAAGAGATTCCTTCAAGGCAACTTCCTTCTTTCCAGCTGTTATAGGATCAAATCATGTCCAAGACGAAAGGCAGAATATTCATTCACAGAAGGCAGGATTGAAAAGAATCTGAGAAGCCTTCTATAAAGGAATCTCCAAATTCAGATATGAGAAGGTAACCTGACAACAAGAGTGTAAACAAGCAATCATTTAGCTTATATTATATCGACAAATTTAAATACTTAGCCTCCCACAGTCCCAGTAGCGGTTGCTAGACAAGGAGAACTTAGCCTTCACTTTTATACTCTAACAATGGTCAAGGGTCTATAATCTTGCTGGCCAACCCTGTTGAGGAGGGCTCCTGCCCTACAAAACTCAAAGCAAAGGCATTTATGTTGTAATCTATTTAAATGCTATCACCTGGAAATTCACCTGCCTGTTAGGTGAAATTCACCTCACACCTGTTAAGATAACTATTATCAAGAAGATAAGAGATAATAAGTTTTGCAGAGGATATGGAGAAAAGGGAACACTTGTGCACTGTTACTAGGAACGTAAATTGGTGCAGCCACTATGGAAAACAGTATGGATAGTCCTTGAAACATTAAAAACAGAAATAGCATATGATCCAGCAATCCCATTTCTGGTTATGATCCAGAGAAAATGAAGTCATTATCTCAAAGACGTATCTGTACCCCTACATTCATTGCAGCATTATTCACAATTGCCTAGGTACAGAGATGATCTAACTCTCCACTGATGGACAAATATAAAAGAAAATGTGTGTGTGTGTGTGTGTGTGTGTGTACCCACACACACAATGGAATATTATCCAGTTTTTTAAAAAAAGGAAATCTTGACATTTGACATTTGCAATGACATAGATGAACCTGAGAGACATTATGCTACATGAAATAAGCCAGACTAAAAAAAAATCCTCATATCACTTTTTTTTTTAATTTTTTTTAATGTTTATTTATTTTTGAGACAGAGAGAGACAGCATGAACGGGGGAGGATCAGAGAGAGAGGGAGACACAGAATCTGAAACAGGCTCCAGGCTCTGAGCGGTCAGCACAGAGCCCGATGCGGGGCTCGAGCTCACGGACTGCAAGATCATGACCTGAGCCGAAGTCGGCCGCTTAACCAACTGAGCAACCCAGGCGCCCCTCATGATATCACTTTTATGTGAAAGCTAAGTAACAAAGAGTCAAACTTAGACAGTAGAGAGTAGTTGGCAGGGGCTGGGAGATGAGAAAAACAGAAGTTGGTAAAAGAGCACAAGCTTTCCATTAGATGAATAACGTCTGAAGATCTCATGTATAATATGGTTACCATAGCTGATAACAACATTGTTTTGTATGATTGAAATTTGCTAAGAGAATAGAACTTAAATGTTCTCACTCTTCAAAAAAAGTAAATATGTGAGGTAACGGATGTGTTAATTAACTCGATGGGGGGAATCCTTTCACAATGTGTACATATGTCAAATCATCTGATAGTACACTTTGAATGTGTTACAGTTTTTTCAATTATACCTCAAAAAAGGCTGAAAAAAAAAAAGCTATCTCCTAGAGCTATAGGCAAAAGAGATTAGTAAACACCGGGATTAAAAGTTGTAACAGCATATATAACTGCTAACACTTTGATAAGCCTTCCAACTTAAAACTCCCCCATAATCAATGTGGAATAGAATCTCACAGGAGAAAGATTCCGGGACCCAGAGGAACACAGCATCACTGACCCCCAGATGACCATGGCTGAGCACAGAAGCCAAAGTGAACCCACTCGTAATGCCACAAGGTACCGATGATGGTGGGGATGGGGGTCCCCACAAAAGCAATTCAGCATATTCTCGACCATTTAGACTCAGTGTGCATTTTTTGTAAAATGGGAATAATAACATCTGCTTTATTGATTTGCCACCGTTCATCAGGCACTTTCATTCTCCAGCTATTTTGCTTAAACGCTAACTGAATCACTTCTTTGGCCATCCGTGAATCTCATCACCCATAAGATGAGGTTAATACCCCACTGGGTAGGTTGTCAAGGGGATTAAATAGAAAACTATGTTGTATACCCCCTAGTTCACTGCTGTCAAATGGTAGATGTTCAGTTAATACATCTCCTGCCTCTTTCTCTCTTTGCTGGTTGAAATGACTGAGTGGACACCTAAAAGCAAGATTGAGGGGACACCTGGCTGATTCAGTAGGTTAAGTGTCTAACTCTTGATTTGGGCTCAGGTCATGATGTCACAGTTGTGAGATCAAGCCCCGTGTTGGGCTCTGTGCTGAGCATGGAGCCTGCTTGGGACCCTCTCTCCCTCTCTTTCTGCCCCTCACCCACTCACTCTTGTACTCTGTCTTTCTCTCTCAAAATAAATAAATAAATATTAAAAAAATAAATAAAAGCAAAATTAGGGATACTAATCAAGGGGGTCATGCCAGAGTCAACTGCCCTGGGTCCAAACAAAAGACCAGGAAGGCATCTCACTTCTGAGGGTGAACCTTCTACATGCTGCATGCACCATCTTCCCCTCAAACCAGGTAAATGGGAACTGAGGCAAGGTCCCTAAATGAAGGAGCAGAAGAGAACAGAAGTCCAGAATATGTTTTGGGGCTAAAGGGATCGGTGACCAAGATTCTTAAAAATGTCCTTGGCACCAGGATTATGACGTCCTATAGGGACCCAAACAACACTAGCTGTGCCAACCAGGCACTGGAACCAAGAGAGATACCAATATGATATAGTTTTTGGTAAATTTAGAGACACACAAGGACTGTTCTAGTCTTCACTCATTCCGTAATCTTACACTCATATGTGCATATACATGCTGCACTATGGTGAATGGCTCAGTCAGTCAGTACATAAAATAATTATGGAGGAATTAAGTTCAAGGCACTGTACTAGCATTGCAGGATTGGGTGAAGGGAGAAGGTGAGGGTAAAGAGGAAACTTCACACAATCCCTGCCCTGAGAGCCAGTCTAATGACACAGATGAGACAAAAGGTATGAGGGGAAAAAGGCCAAAAAACAAAAGACCCAGGACTGGAAACTTGATCTGAAAAGAACATCCAGAAAGAGTCATTAAAGATACAGGGGTTTGCCAAAGAGCTCAATACTGTACAAACTTTGGCCATGACCCACTGGATTCTCTAGCAAAGCTGTTGTGAGTTTTGAGCATGTCCCTGAGCATTTGACTATTTGTTTCTACTACAGTTCTCACAGTCTGAAGGTGTTCCCTACAAGCAACCAATCAGAGTGGTTTTACATTAACTAGCTTTTTACCTTTTAAGGTCTCTTATAGTCAATGCAAAAGTATTTTTAAACACTGGCTCACACTGGTTTGCACCAGACTAAGGACTGTTGAGGATATAAGCTAAGAAGCAATCTCAATCTTTTCCCACAAGAAGCTTACGTTGAACGGTGTGTTACAGTCCCCTTGTACTTGCTTGCGAGGACCATTTGCTAAACATTCAGGATTATGAGAGCTGGTTGTTAAACCAAGGTGTGATTCCTTGAATAATGGTTCTCCAAAAGGCATCATGTCTTAATTCCCGTTGCATGTGAATGTTAATTTATATGACAAAAAAAGACTTTGCAGATGTGATTAAGGATCTTGAAATGGGGGGGATTATCCAGATGGGCCTTAGGAGGTAATGTGACCCCACAGGGAGAGAATGGAGGGGTGTGGCTACAAGCCAGCAATGCGAGCAGCCACCAGAAGCTAGAAGAAGCAAGGAACGGATTCTCCCCTAGAGCCTCCAGAGGGAGCCTGGTCCTGCTGACACCCTGCTTTCACACCAGTAGAACTGACTTAGGACGGCTAGCCTCCAGAACTGTGAAAAAATAAATTTTTGTTGATTTAAATTTGTGGCAATTTGTTACAGCACCCATAGGAAACCAAAATGAGTGGGTAGTTTGAAATCATCCATGGTGGAATACTTATACCACAGAAATTGGCAATGCTACAAAACAGGGCTTCTGGTTTCAGAGAGCCGGTGTATACTTTCATTATAACTGGGTAGTGCAGCCTGAGAGGAACAACTAGAGAATTTCATTTCATGGTATGACATGACGTGATGTCCTGTGCAGTGATGTAATACACTGGAGAGTGCACTTAACTGTGGCCAGGGCTCCTCATTCTGATTCTTCCCCAAATAGATTCCATGTGACCTTACACAGATGTCTGCTTTTCTCTGTGGTTTCCTTCCTGAAAATATAAGAGCCTCAAAACAATAAAGGCCTCGTTCAGTCTAAACATTTACTCAGCGCCTACTATGTAGCAGAAGCAGTGCTGAAGGTACAAAATGAGAAGACATGATGCCTGTCATTGAGGAGGAAACACTCATTGTTGACATCAGAGAGCTAAGTGGCCAAAAAATACCAATGTTAGATAAAGGTCAAAGGTGACTGTTGAGATGTTCCCAATCTCCATGATTTTCACTCTTTCTGATCCCAGTGGCAAATGACTGAGTTATTTCGTCAACGGGAAGTAGAGATCTCTGCAGATGTTTTCCCAGATTAATCAAAGAGCTTTCTCTGAAAGGGGCTGAGCTGGAAAGTTTGCTCTTCGTTGAATACATGCCCAAATCACTATCTCCCAGCAAAGCTTCACTGGACTAAGTAAAGAACTGGATTCTAACCACAGGCAGGTAGCATCCGTCAAACAAAAGGACACCACCCACGGTGTCACCATGGGGATGGTGCTCATCACCAAAGATGCCTCTGCTCCCACCGATACTATGGTAACAACAACATGCAAACCACAGCTCCAATGGCCACCTGGGGCCCTATTCTCTCCATCTTTTCCAAGTACTTCTCATAACTGTCCTCACCGAGTGCCCTGCTTAAAGTTTTGAGAAGATTTTGGACAACTTCCTCTGGTGGCATCTGAATATAACATCCAGGGGTAGCTTACAGAAAATAATCTAGCCTCTCCTTTTTAAGACACCACATCTCTAAGTCTTTCTCTGCCTTTCCTCCACCCCATGACTGTAAACCTCTTGAATAGTCTTCTAATAGCCAGGCAGTGTAAATATCCCATGACTTGTCTTTTATGGGAGAGGTAATATATTTGCTATTATTAGACAGTTTACACCAGACACGTTTACTCCTCCAAGGGTGGTACCTAGTTGGAGCAATCTTTGGGCTATTCCTTCATTTAAGAACAGCTTATTGAAGCACTCTATATGCCAGACATTGATTGAACTAGGTGTTAGAGGTCCAAAGACTGTTAAAAAGCAACTCCTGCCCTGAGAAGGAGACCTACCCACAATCAGCAAGTGTCACTGGGGTCATAAGCTAAAGATATCCAGGGTACAGTAGGGGTCGATGGAGGTGGTGGTCGGTCACTCTGGGGGCCATAAACGATCAGGCGTACAGATTCTGGGAAGATGGAGGCACTGATGGTATTGTTTTTGAATCTGTCCAAAATTCCCCCATGAAAAGAGATGAACAGAGTAGGATAACCGAACAAAAAACCCACGGGCAAAACTACCACAAACCCCACGTGCTGGGGACAGACAACTGACAGTATCAGAAACATTACCAGGGACAGGACGTAAACCCTGTCAGTGAGAAGCTTCCAATTAGAGAGACGGACAGTGGAGAACACTATATGCAACCTAAAGCGTGAAGTGCTATAACCGGGGAAAGGCCAACGGGTAATTGGTGTTGAGGGAAAACTGAAGGCCCCACCAATTCACTCTTAGTGCATTGAAGTTTGTGAGGCACTGGTATGAACCATTCCAGTTTGAGTACCCTTCCTTGGGATACAATCACCAAACAACACTGAGAAATACCCACAGCCCCATGCACGTTCTCTAGTGGTGGTCCAGAGTGCAAAGGTCTCTGTGGTTCATGAGAGGTCAGGTGGGGAAGGATGCAGAAGAAAAAGACAGGAGCCCATCTGTGTCACCTACTGGCGGTTGATCCTTTACCAAATGTCTTTAACCTCCTGAAGCCTTAATTGCTCATTAAAAATGGAGACAGATACAACAGGTAGTTCACAGGGCCATTGTAGAGGCTGAATGGGTAATTGTGTGCGTAAGTCTTTGGAAACTAAAAACTGCTCCCAAATATCCATTATTTTCATTCAGAGCCTGTGGCAGATTGGGCTTTTCAAACATATTCTCTCCCTCCCCACACAAGGAATACAGCTCTCTGCCCCATGACTTTGGGCTTGTCCACATGACTTCTTTTAGTGGAAGGGGTGTTTGCAGACCTAGTACAGCCGAATGTGTGAACTAGGCTTGAGCTGTGGTGCTCACCTTGTGCACCTCTGCCATTGCTCTGGGAAAAGTTTCCACCAATAGCGGCTGGCCTCAGAAGGATTATACCGGGAGCAGACCTGAGGTCAAACCTGCATGGGGAGCCAAGGCCAGCCCACTCCACACTGACCTGCAGATGTATGGGCAAGAATCAATGACTGTTAAGCCACTGAGTTTTTACTTCCCTCCTTAGACTAAGAGATCCTGAGAAAGTGACCACACTCTAGAAGCCATTCAATAAAACGCAATTCAGGAGTGAAAGGAAGAATGTTTTGTCCAAAAGGAGGTATTGGCCTAAGGCAGTTGAGTAGGTTGATGAAGTATTAGAACCACTGGGAAACTGCAAACGACACCCACCTGACCTGCTCAGCATCCTCACTCTCCCCAGTTTTTGAGATTCACCAGCCTGGGTGGGGGGCAGATGTTGAACTCCAGTGAGTCATAGAAAGATCACCATGGGCTACAGAATACAGAAGTACTTGGAAGCCAGTGGGAACTGGCAAAGATGAAGTTCCCATCCATTACATATACTTTTCCCTCCACAAACAATATTTGACTGGTGCCAGTGTAGTCATGAGAGGAACATTATGATGGCTATAATTTACTGTAAAATACTACAGTCTAGTCAGTATGATATTATATATGCACTAAAGTTTAAATTCTTGTTATTTATTTGTAATGTTTATTTTTGAGAGAGAGAGGGAGAGAGAAAGAGAGTTCACTAGGGAGGGGCAGAGAGAGAGGGAAACACAGAATCTGAAGCAGGCTCCAGGCTCTGAGCTGTCAGCATGGAGCCTGGCGTGGGACTCAAACTCACGAACCGTGAGGTCATGATCTGGGCTGAAGTCAGACACTTAACTGAGCCACCCAGGTGCCCCTAAAGTTTAAATTCTAAGATTGATGAAGCTAACAATATGCTGGATGCACAGCCCAATGGTGGGCAGATAGCATTAAAATAAAAAGAGGCACAGTCCCCACGTGGTCCCCACAAATCTACTATGTAGGTCGACATCAACAGTCTACACCTTGCTAATTAGGATAGTGCATATAAAAACATTTTGATGAAAGTAGCGTCTTGCTAATTACCATAATGAATACTGAAATGTACTCTCACTGAAGAAATTGAAGATGTTCAAGTTATATAAACCAATAAGACAACTGAGCATCCCTCTCCATTCTTGTATGAACAAGGTATAAGAATCCAGCAAGGCTAAAAACCTATACAGGGCATGTAAGCCTTAACCCTTAATCAGACCCACATCCAATCCCTGACTGCACAGCATCCTGCCTAGGAATGTGGCTATGTGTGCCTCAAATGAGCTTCCGTATTGGGTGGCCGCAGGTAGGGGGTGGGGGGAAGTGTACCTAAGAAGAGAGACAGGAGGGTTTCATCAAGTTCACGGAATGATCTGTGCAGTGCTCTGTGCCTGCCGTGTGTTTTTTTTTTTATTTTGTTAAATTTATTTTTGACACAGAGAGAGACAGAGCATGAGCAGGGAAGGGGCATAGAGAGAGGGAGACACAGAATCCAAAGCAGGCTCCAGGCTTTGAGCTGTCAGCACAGAGCCCAACGCAGAGCTCGAACCCACGAACTGTGAGATCATGACCTAAGCCAAAGTCAGACACTTAACTGACTGACCCATCCAAGCGCCCCTGTGCCTGCCTTATTAATGAATGCTTGTTTAATAAATGTCTGTATGTGTGACAGAAAAAAAAGAGGTTATGATGTCTATGTCATAAAAGAGAAAAAGCCTTTTCTAATTTGGTAAAAATAACTTTAAAAAATATAAATTACATAAAATTTAAAAATAAATTAGATAGAATCATGCTTAGTTAGAATTCATTGCAGCCTAAGGGGAAAATATATACAATTGTCTAATATTAGATGCTAGCAAACCTCAGCTTTCTCATCTGTGACACAGAGATCATATAGACCTTAAAGAAGTGCTGTATCAAATGGGATAATGCATTATAACAATTACAGAGTGCCGAGTCCTTACAGGAAATCTTGAACATTGGAAGAAACACTGCATTTTCAGAAGATGTTAGTTCCCTCTCTCACCTCACCTCCCATATACAGAAGTTACTGAAGAACCTAGAAATGTGTTCGGTATATACACAGGGATGTACTTAATGAAGCACAACCTCTTAAGAATGGAAAAACCATTTCTGATGATGGCCTAGCTGAGCACCTTCTGAATGCTGGCCTGCAACGTGGATGATGCTGGTCCGCTATGGCTGAAAGTAGTTACAACTTTTTAATAACCTTCCATGGAAAAGTAAAAACATCAACAACCTCAGGCCAACCTTTTACTTTTTAAAAAACTATTCACTGGAATCCAAGCCAAGGAGTTCCAGGTCAGGTCCAGTGAAGGAGCTGCTGCTAAAACTCCAATTCTCTGTGGTTCCTACCGAGAGGACATTTCAGACTCTATTTGAGTTCCAACATGCAGAAAACATTACTGAGGCAAAAGCCCTGAGGAACTTTTCACCTTGTGACCATTGTTTTTCTTCTTCAGCTAAGACAGAAGAGATGACTTATTGTATACATCTTACATTTAGCCACAAATGAAAACAGAATTAGTCCCAAAAGTCACAGGTCTAGGGCGAAGGTCTAAAAGGGACTGTTTTGGCATGAGCAAGGTGTATCTCTCAAAGGTGGTGGTTGCAATCAAATGGTGATGGATATTCTAGATCCATTGAATCAAGTTCTAGAAAGTAGGCGTGTAGTCCAGCAATTTGTACCAGCGTCCCTGGCTTTCTTTATTTCTGCTCCTGTGGCTTCCGCAGGTACACAAGCTGGCAGTTCACTTGGACCTCTGCCTCATCTTTCTTCTTTTGCATTTCAGCCTGTGCATTTGCTGCTTCCACAACTTGTCTCTCATGGTGCAGAGGTTTCCAAGAAGATAGAACTAAGGCTGGGAGAGCCTTGTGACCATTTTTTAAAGAAACTTAGTTTTTAGTATAGATTCTAGATTCTAGATCCTCTAAATGTGTTAGTCCCTACAGAACTTAGGGGGAAAGGTCTACAGTTCTTTTAAGAAAATGAATATTCTCTTGTTAGAGATTTCCAATGTATCCTATATATTTCAAACATATTCCACAGGAAGAAGCACCATCTGGATAATCTTGGACAAGATAATCTTGAACTTGGTGCTTCCCTTTATACAATGGAAACTGACAGGCTGTTGACTGGTCCATACCGTGGAAAGCATACTGCCTGGAGTCTGGTAACCAGGACGCTGGTCCAGCCTCACCCCTGAATTCAATTATGTCATTTAAAATTATGTGACCTTGGGGACACCTGGGTGGCTCAGTCAGTTGAGCATCTGACTCTTGATTTCAGCTCAGGTCATGATCCCAGGGTCGTGGGATTGAACCCCATGCTTAGCATGGAGGCTGCTTCAGATTCTCTCTCTTTCCCTCTTCCCCACTCCCACTCATGTTCTCTCTCTCTAAAATAAATTTAAAAATAAAGAAATACATAAAATGATGTGACCTTAGCAAATGCTCAAGTCCCAAGTCTCAATATGCAATAAAAGAAGAAGCTGATTGAGATTGTGCCTAATATTCTTTCCACCACAAATACAACATAAGAATAAATTGGTACAAATAGCTACATCCCATTTTTGGCCTATTCAACCCGGATAAATATGGCTGATGATGATTCTCTTTGAATACCACAGAATTTTCTTTCTATTTGCCCATGCCCTGTTATGTACGCCCTGATCTTTCAATGGATACAAGTGATTTACTATTTTTTAAGTGGTTCCATATTAATTAATTAATTATGTCATCATTTTTATGACTGAATGTGATTTAAATCCAGAGAAGCAAGAATCAAGCCAACGGAAGCTGACAATGATGACAATAATCAAATCAAAAACGCAATAGCAGATTTTTATTCAACGCTTATTTTGTTCCAGTCTTTCAAATAAGAATTTCACATCTATAAATACTCTTTTTTTTTTTCATTTTTTTTAACCTTTATTTATTTTTGAGAGAGATACATAGTGTGAGCAGGGGAGGAGCAGAGAGAGAGGGAAACACAGAATCCAAAGCAGGCTCCGGGCTCTGAGCTGTCAGCACAGAGCCCAACGTGGGGCTCGAACTCACGAACTGTGAGATCATGACCTGAGCCGAAGTCGGTCGCTCAACCGACTGAGCCACCCAGACGCCCCAAGAATTTCACATCTATAATTTTGTTTCATCCTCACAGGTACCCAGTGATAAAGGTTCTCCCATTATCTCCATGTTATAAACGAGAAAAACAAGGATTACAGAAATTCAGGCTATTTAATTAGGGTCACACAGCTAGTAAGGGATGGAGCTAGAACATGAAGCTAAATGTGTCTGGTTCTGGAGTCAAGCTATGGTTCATCTCTGATGTAGTCTGGCTTTTAGATGTTTCCTTAATGAACAAACATGTAAATGTTCACAGATTGGTCATCTGTTTCTGAACGTTGTTTCCTTATGTGCAAAATGACTGTTTCCGGTAGAGACAGACAAAAAGAAACAAGTGCAAAGGCCCAAAGGCAGAGAGAATGTGGAGCCCTGGAGGAGATAACAGTCCAATATTGTTGAAAGAGAAAGAGAAAGGAGAAAAGAGACGACACAAAGGAGCCAGAGGAAAAAGAGCCATGGGAGCTAGGGGAAGAAGTTCAGACTTTATCCTGAGGCCATGGAAAGCATTAATGGGTTTTAAACAAGGGAAAGACACTAGCAGATGTACGTTTTTCAAAACATCACAGAGGCAATCAAGTGGAAAGCACAGGCAAGGGTTAGAGCACCAGCAGGGAGCAACCTGGAATCTGCAGTCACCGTGTGGCCGGCTGGACCGGAGCACAACAGGGAGGGAAGATGTGACAGCGAGAGGAACATGAAGGGCGGAACCAACAGGATGTGCAGACGCACTGGCTGCAGGAGATAACAGAGGAAAAGGTCAGGAGCATGTATGGCATTCTGGCTCGTGCCACCCAGTGATATTGGTGCCATTTAGTGAGACAGGGACACTGGCAGAGAAACGGTTAGAAAGGAAAATAAATATGGTTTGGGACAAGCTGAGCTTTATGACATCCATGTGGAGGTCATCGGTAAGCCCTTGGAGCTCAGGACAAAGATTTGAGGCCAAAAGTAGAAATGCCCAAGTTGTTTCAGGCAGGTAAAAATGGGGGAAGATGAGGCAGACAGCACGGCATGACGATGAAATAAAACATTTGGAATTAGGCTCTGAGGAAGAGCAAACCCAGTGAGAAGGAGACAGAGTAAGTGATATGAGTGATTAAGAGGCAAATTACAGAAGTGTGAAGTTACTAGACTGGCAGTGAGGAGAGCACAGGTGAGGGCATCACGTGCTGTTGGGAGTGCAGGCAAGGTAAGCACTGCATTGTGTCCACTGAATCCAACAGTCTAGAAGGCACTGGGGACCTTGATAAAAACAGTTTTGACAAGGAGGCAGGTGTGGAAGGCAGAGGGCAGCGGGTTGATGGGGGACTGGTGTTGGGAAGAGGGTAGCAGACATCTCTGTTCACTCAGAAAGTTTCACTTCGAAAGAGGGAGGAGAGGTGAGATAGAGGAGGGTTTTTTCCATTGGTGATTCGGGCTTGTTTACACGCCCAGGACCATGGGGACAAAGCTAGCCACACAGAGCAAAGTGAAGTGCAGGCCAGAAAGGTGACAGCTGATTCTACACTGTTCCCAAGGAGGTGAGGATGATAGGATCCAGGGCTTAAGGGGAGAAGCAGGAACTCTTAGACAGGAGGCAGGACTCCTTTTCTGGCATCACCAGAAGGAATGTACGTCTTTACATACACGAGTGTGATTTTCTGCAATGGCTGTGGAAACCACCAAAAAGCAAAGCTTAGGAAAAGTTATTTCCAGTTGCAGAGATGTTTTAGCCACAGGGAGTCTCTGTCAGCAGTGGTTCTCAAATTTGACTAAGCTGTGGACTCCCTGAGGAGCTTTTAAAAATCCTGACCTCAGGCTACATCCCTTACCAATTAAATCAGGGTCTCCAAGGTGGAACACAAGCATCGGTGATTAGGAAACAATAACCCAAGAGAACCCTAACTGCAGTCAAATTGAGAACCAGGTATCTAGAGATATTATATAATTTAACATCTACCATTAAGGATTAACTACATATGGTTGGAACCAAAGAGAAGTTTAGAGAGCCTTCAGTTTTAAAGCACAGCAATAAATTTATAAAGGAGAAAGAAGAGGAAATATTCCAGCGCACTGCACATACAAAAGGCAGGCATTATTCTGATAAACTTTGTTTACTGCCTAGATTCACATTAATGAACTGGGTCAAGATAAATGTATTTCTTATTGTGGGTCAGAGTCAAAAAAGTTGGAAAACCAGTGACCTAAATCAACTCCTTTCACAGATGAGAAAACTGAGGCTCAGACAGACTAAAAGTCTTCCTTATTTTATTTATTTTTATTCTTTTAATGTTTGTTTATTTTTGAGAGAGAGAGAGAGACAGACCACGGGAGGAGCAGAGAGAGAGAGAGGAAGACAGAGAATCCAAAGCAGGCTCCGCACTGTCAGCACAAAGCCTGATGTGGGGCTGGAACCCACAAATCGTGAGACCATGATCTGAGCCGGGGTCCCTAACCAACGGAGCCACCCAGGCACCCCTAAAAGTCTTCTTTAAAGTCACACACACACACACACACACACACGCACGCAGTCATTTCCAGACTAGCACCTAGTTTTCCCGACAACTACTTCCAGAGCACCAGTGATCGGTTTCCTGCGTGTGCTGGTTTCCCTTCTCAGCCCTTCACTGTAGATTCCTGAGGGTAAGGATCGTTATCTTCAATTCTTTAGGATTACTGACGACAGCGGCCAATTTATTTCATTCCCATATTACCCTTCTTTCCTAGGGTTCAATTTCCTTCTTACCGACATAATTTTATAGCAAGCTTTTCTTAGTCTTTGAAAATGGTTTTGTTTTGATCTCACTGTGAATGATAATTTAGCTCAGGAATTCGCAAACTGTGACTGTAGGAGAACTCCGGCTTCCACTTGGGATGGGATGAGGAGCTATTGTGCAGGGCTTTAAGCAGAAAGTGACATAAGCAGACTTCTTTTCTTTTATCTTTTTTTTTTAACAGGCTTATTTTCAAAGGACCACTATGACTGCCATGTAGGGGAGCTTCTTTTAGAAACAAGGAGGCAGGTTAAAGGTTTTTCTTCAATAAGCCTTGTAAGAGATTACACAAGGGTGTAGGCATGAGGTGTTACCAAGGTATTAGCGCTGAAATTAGTGAGAAAAAAACTGAAGTCAGGATATTCGAACTATCAGCAGTCTTCTTAAAAAGTAGAGCCATGTAGAGCTAACAGGATTCCCAGTGGTTTGTATATGAAAACTTAGAGAGAGGGGTCAGGAATGACCAAGCTTTGGGGGATGAGCCACCAAAAGAATGAACTAGCCACCAACTGATGAGTAAGGCTGTGGGTAGAGTAAGTTTAAGGAGTGAAGAGGGGGAAGATCCAGACTTCAGTCTTGGGTGTATTGAGATTTCTGGTAGACAGTCAAGTAGAGATACGGAATGATCAATTCATGAACACAAGTCTAAAGTCTGAGGGAGAGAAATGTGGGCCTGAGACCCACAATGTGGGGGTCATTGGCACCCATCAGTCTATATTGTGACTGGGTGAGACCAGCAAGGGAATGAGCAGAGATAGAGGGGGGAAAGTTGGCTAAGAGGTGAGCCTTGGAACACACTTACTTTTAGAAATCAAGAGGGTACCAGCAAATGAAACTAAGAAGGAGGGACCAATGATTGAGAAAGGAATCCAGAAGAGTCTGGTGTCTGGTAATTCTGTGAATGCAGTATATCAGAAAGGAGAACAGGATAATTTGTGTCAAAGGCTGCTGATAGGTTCAGTAAGATTAAAACTGAGAACTGACTTCTAAATTCATCACAGTGAAGGTCATATGAGAAATGGGTCATTACAAATCCCACCCCACAAAAGAAGAAACAGGGTCATGATTAGTGCAATGTAGGAGCCAGGACTCCAGCGAGGGCTTCTTGGCTCTCCATCTCTCACCCAGTATAATCATCCTAAGTGAGAACTCAAGGTCAAATCTCGATCTGACTCCACAAACTCAGTTGAGATGACTGAGGACTTTGTAGCCTTTAAAACATTTTAGGCCTGGCACCGGGGGGAGTACATAAGAAGTGGAAGACATTTCCATCCTTAAGAAGATGAAGTTTAAGTGGGAAAATCAGGTTAGAAGCACTGAAGAGTGTGACGTACCAGAAACTGTGAAATTACGAGGTGCTAAGAGTGCTCGGAGTAGAAGCACAACCACGATCCTCATAATGCAAATCTCTCTTCCCTGAAAACTCTACCCAAGCATTCTGCATTTTCATGTCTAGAGAATGATACTGGATAAATAGAACACTCATCTGGTAACAGAAAAAAATGCTTTAAAATAGGTCTGTAAAGATAAAAATCCAATGTCCCTTAAATAGGATCTGTGTGGTAGATTCCTCTTACCCTTTCATTCCCCTAAAAATTCCATGTGCCTATAACCAAATATTGAGCATGTTTTAATCAGGCAGTAACTGCTACTTTGCGTTTTCTCTTCAGCTTCCAGGATGATGAAAACCAAATGTTCCAATCACAGTAAATTCACTAGAAAAAATTTTTTGGCTCATTACATCCTCCCGCCCCCACATATGCTATTTCTCTTTATGTTTATGCTATTGGCCCTATTAAGTTGTGACCTATCTCTTATCTATTTAGAAGAGACGTTGAAGAATTAGACCTGATTTTCATGTGAATCCCATGGAATATCTAAGAGCCCTGAGAGGTCTGTGGGCATCAGCAGGACAGAGGGTATAATATCACAATCCAGAAACTTTGCCCTGAACTAGGGATCTAGTCACTAAAGTAACTGCCTTCCTCCTGCTCCACTTTTGGCCTCTGAACACAGAATAAAGCCAGGACTGTCCTTACTTGACTCCACAACAGCCCTTGGGGACAGTTATCTCCTAGCCAGGCTCTGTCATTTTTATGTCCACACACTCACCACCCCTGTCTTGCTTCATAACTAAATTAAGTCCCAGTCACGCCCTCTGCTCTCTGGCCTACCTCGTCCCTGAGCTCTCTCCAGTGCCTCTTCTGCCATTTAGCTACAGCCTAGGGGGTGATGTGTGATGCCAGAAAGAACAGTGGCCCTGATGTCAACTCCAAGACTTGGCCCTGACACTTTCCAGCACCCCGACCTTGTTCTCTAAGCCTTAGTAGCCTCATCTGTTAACAAGAACAAAAGGTTAAGGGCTAACAGTACCCGTTCTTTCAACTCACAGGGTAAAACCAAAAGCAATAATGGGACAGAAAATCACTCTGCAACCAGGAAGATCAGAACCAGAGCTTCCCAAACTTTAAGTTGCTTTAAAATTCCCCAGGGAGTTTGTATAAAGGGAAAGACAAATAAAAGATATATAATAAATAAGGAAAACATATGGTGTGTTAGAAAGCAGTAAGTACAAAAGTGAAATTCAAAGCATGGCAGAGGAGTGCAAAGGGAGGGTGATTTTAAATAGGAAGGTCAGGGGTGCTGGAGTGGCTCAGTCAGTTGAGGGTCCAACTCTTGATTTCAGCTCAGGTCATGATCTCATGGTTCGGGGGATCAAGCCCTGTGCCTGGCTCTGTGCTGACAGTGTGGAGCCTGCTTGGGATTCTCTCTCCCCCCCCTCTCTGTTACTCTCCCAGTCTCTCTCTCTCTCTCTCTCTCTCTCTCTCTCATTCTCTCAAATAAATAAATAAACATTTAAATAGGGAGGTCAGAGTAAGTCCCATTGAGAAAGAGAGATCTGAGAAAAGAGTTAAAAGAGGTGATGAACATGTAGCTATAAGAAGGGAGCGATCAGGAAAGGCAAAGACTCAATGGGGAGTGGTATGTGTGCAGCTGTGTTCAAGGAACAGCAAGGGGACCAGAGTGGCTGGACAGGAAAGCATGCAAGAAAAGCAGAGAGGACTTGAGACCGTACCCTGCAGACCCTTCAGCTGCGTTAAGGACTGTAGCTTTTATTCTGAATGAGGAGCGGTGCTAAGAACAGCCTGCAACAAGGGTGAAGGTGGAAGGCGACAGACCAGTTAGGAGGCTATGGCAATAACCCAGGGGAGCAAACAAGGTGGACTGAGACGGTTCTAGCAGAGGAGAAGGAGAGTGGGTAGAAACTAGACCTTTGCTGAAGGTAGAGCCAACCAGATCTGCAGATAACCTGGCATGTGAAAGGGAGAGTGAAGCCAGGGATGACTCAAAGGGCAGAGAAGCTTCTGGGTCAGGTGGGAAGACTGAGTAGCACAGGTTCTGGGGGCAGGATGAAAAGTTCAGTTTTAGACAAGTTAGTTTCTTTAGCTCAAGTGAACATACAGAAAAATGCACACAACTTAGGTGGACAGCCCAGTGAATTTAGACACAAAGGACATACCTAGGGTAACCACTAACAAGGTCAAAAGATGGAATATTTTTGCCAACAGAGAAACCTTCTTCATACCCCTCTTAGTCACCACTCATCCCAAATGTAATAACCGATTCCGACATCCATTCACCACAGATTTGTTTTGCCTGTTTTTGAACTCCATATAAATGGAGTCAATATGAGCTCTTGTGTCTATTTTTTTCATTCAGTATTAACCTGAAAGAAGCATCCACCCTGATAAGCATAGCAATGGCTCATATTGTTTTCACTGTTGTGTACTTTTTAAAAATACTTTAACGTTTATTTATTGAGAGAGAGAGAGACAGAGAGACAGAAGGAAAGGGAGACACAGAATCCAAAGCAGGATCCAGGCTCCGAGATGTCAGCACAGAGCCCAACACAGAGCTTAACTCATGAACCACGAGATCATAATCTGAGCTGACGTTGGACGCTTAACTGGCTGAGCCACCCAGGTGCCTCTTCATTGTTGTGTATTATTCCATTGTTTGAATACATTACATCCATTCACTGTTGACAGATATTGTTTCTAGTTTGGGGCTATTACTGATGCTGCTACTGCAAACATTCTTGCACATACCTTCCATTGCATATATATATATGCATTTCTCTTGGGTATGTATCCATATGTCCATACATATACTGCCTCCTGCCACACGGAACCTAGCCACCATGTCACAAGGCAGCCCAGGAAGCCACATGGGAAGATTCATGTGGAGGAGAATGAGGCCCCAAGCCCAGAGCCCAGCTGAACTCCCAGGTGACATCCAGCACCAACTTTCAGGCCATGTGGGTGGTCTTCAGACCATGCCAAACAGATTTCTGAAGTTGTGTATTAATTTATGTTCCCACCAGCAATATTTAAGAGCTCATATTGCTCTACATCCTCACCAGTGGCTGTACCGTCAAATGTGTTTGTTTTTCACTTTAACCATCCTGATTGATATGCAGTGATATCTTGCAATTTCAACTTGCATTTCTCTGACAATGAATGTGATTGACATATCTTCATGCCTGTTGGTAATCTGAAAAAGCCCTTTTTGGTAAACTACTTGTTCAAGTCTTTTGCCAATTTTTAAAAATCAGATCATTGTAGTGGATTAAAGATGGAAAAAACTCATTATAACCATCCCCTGAACACAATGTAAGATGCAATACATTTCTTTACCCCCTTGAATCTGGGCTGGGCCATTGACTACTTAGATCAATAGACTACCACGGAAGCAATGTAGAACCAGTTGTGGGCTCAGCCTTGAAGACAGACAGCTACTGTGTCCTCTCACTTGGAACTTGGCCTCCGTGCTCTAGGAAGCCCAACAAGCCATTTGGGAAGGCCCACATGGAGAAGAATTAAAGTCTCTGGCAGCCAGCCCAGCTGAATTCCCAGGTGACAGCCAGCACCAACTTGCTGGGCAGTGAATGATCTATTTTGCAAATGGATCCTCCGGCACCACTCAACCCATTTTGCCTGATGCCATGTCAAGCAGAGATACCCTGTCACCACTGAGCCCTGCCCAAAGTGAAAAAATTGTGAGTAAATAAATGATCATTTTTTTTAAGTCACTGATCCTTAGGTATTTGTTACGCTGCAATCAATAAGTAAAGCATCCTTCTGTCTTATCAATTTTTAGGAAACTCATACAATGTATACAAGCCTTTTCTTGCATGTATGTTCTGCAAATACCTTTTTCTAATCTGTCGCTTGCTCTTTCCTTTTTTTAATGGTGTCTTTCAATGAACATAAGTTTTTAATTATAATGAAGTCCAGGGGCGCCTGGCTGGCTCAGTTGGTAGAGCCTGCAACTCTTAACCCAGGGTTGTAGATTTGAGCCTTAGGTTGGGGGTAGAATTAAAAATAAAATCTTAAAAACCATGAGAGTGAAAATAAATAATAATGAAGTCCAATTTTTCAATCTTTCTCTTTATCTTAGTAGTTTTAGAGTTTTATTAAAGATACCATTCCTTAAGCCCAACATTGTGAATATAGTCTCCTGTGTTCTCTCTGATGGTTTTACCCTTCAAATTGAAATCTGAAGTTCATCTGGAACTGATTTTGGTTAAGGAGTGAAATGTGGGTTGGGATTCACTTTTCCCATATATATGCCACTTTACCAACAAAAACTCCTACAAGGGCCATCCTTTCCCTGCCCTGTAATAGCACCTTTGTCCTAAATCAAGAGACTGCATGTGTGGAAGTCTGTTTCTGGACTCTCTCTTCTGTTGCACTTCACAAGTTAAATTTAAGTTTTCGATCAGATCTCCAAGTGGAGAGATGAATTATGCAATGAGACACATGAATGTGAAATTCAAGGGAGAGATTCAAGATGGCAATATAAAATAGGCGATTACATGTGTGTAGGTTTTATTTAAAGAAATGAAACTAGGTGAAATCACCAAGGGATTATAAGTGTAGGTGGAGTAGAGGTGAGGTCCAAGCACTAAGTCCCAAGACTCTCCAACATTAAACGGCTGGGAAGAAAATCAGCAAAGAAAAACCAGCAAAATGGAGAGGAAGTATACAAAAAACAAAGTAAAGAAAGTTCTTCCAGGAGGACAAAACAATCAACTGTGTCAATGATGCTGATAAGTAAAGCAAGAAGTGAGAAACCACTATGGCTTTATCAATGTGGAGATCACGTGACCTTGACCAGAAAAAGTGACATGACACCCCTTGAAAGAAGGTGTGGCAGAGGCAAACCCCCTGGAAGAATTTAGGAAAGAATGGGAAGAGGGTAATTAGAAACAGTGAGTTTTGTTTTAAATATTTTTTGTAAATAGAAGTTTTGTTGTCAATAGGAGCAGAGAAGTGGGCTGCTAACTGAAGGTGTTGGGCTCACCAAGAGAGGTTTTTGTTTGTTATTCTTCAATATGGGATAAATAAAGCAAGATGGTATGAGGAAGGGGAAATTAATGATGCAGGAAAGATAATTTACCGCCACATAGCAGAATCAATGACTTTTGGGGACTTGCATCTCTACTTGTGGCCTCAAGGTGCTGGGGGGAGATTAGCACAGAGGTAAGGGAAGTTTTTGGAAGATCTTGCGAACAAGCTTGGGTGGGACATTAAAGATGAAGGTCTTGCGCAATGAGGGAGGCAGACATCCTGGGGTCCTACCAAATGGAGGAGAGGAGAAGGCATGGTCCTGAAAGGTAGGAAAGATAAGTTTTACCCAGATCCATAAATGTTTCTACGACAAGTCCTAAATCTAATCTCCTCTGAGTATCCAGAAATGATTCATCTAAAGTTCTTATGATATTACCGAAGACCCGTCTTTCTTCTCTTTCCTCTTATAGCTGCTTTGTGCCAGTACCCATCACTTTATACACCAACATGACATAAATAGACAAATATCCAGTACCCTCTCATAGATCCTCCTTATCTCAGTATGCAAACTAATCACCAACTTGTCATCCTGTAAGTAATAAGTAACGTGATACGCTAGAAAAACCATGAGCACCGGGGACTGAGTTCTAGTCTGGTTCTATTACATGTACTTTTGAACAAGTCAATGGACCTCCCTGGGTTTCAGTATCCGTAAGCGAAAAGCAGACTGTGAACTGCCTCTAGGGCCTACTCCTGTCTGCTAATTCTGTTTTCCTCATCTTCAGGATTGCAATATTCCACACGCCTCCAGGGACATATGATCTCTTGTATCCTATCAAAAATGACTATGAAACGCTTATTTGCTTAGTGTGGTACTAAGTGCTGAAGTTACAATAAGCAAGTAGATCATAGGCTACTGGAAGGATCCCAGTAAGAATACAAAACCAACTGAAATGCTAGCCTGAGGGAAATACAGGGTTTCCTGGGTAAAGCTGAGGAAATGGATAGCAGATGAGGAATGAGTCAACAGGATTATTCTGGATCAGCTTTACCTTAGTGCCTACTGGTACATCCTTGCCTCAGATACCTTTAACTCTGTTGGCCTCTGTCAGTACTGAAACCTTTGCACACATAACACTCTAATTCCCAAGTCTTTCAGATGGGAGGTAAAGTGTCTGAGCAATATAAACCATTTTTCTTCTCAGTAAGTGTCTGTGTGGTTTTCAGTGCTCCCTTCTTGTGGTTCTGGAGTCCAGAATGAGAAACAAACAGTCACGAAGTCTATGAGCTGATCACAGTGTGTGCTTTGTTAGCCAACTCAAATTGAGCTCTTAAAAAATACTAGACTTCTGCAGAAAGCATCTGCTTGGACGACAAAGGAAGGATACAATTCTGCCATTTCAAAAAGGTGATAGGAACATAAATTCATACTGCCACAAAAGAAAATAGTGTAGAGGTTGCTCAAAAATTAAAAATAGAACTAGCATATGATCCAGCAACTCCACATCTGGGTATTTATCTGAAGGAGACAAAAACTACTCTCAAAAGGACACTTGCACCCCCAAGTTCACGAAAGCATTATTTATAAGTCACGATATGGAAACAACCTAAGTAGCCATTGACAGATGAATCGAGAAAGAAGGTGTGTGTGTGTGTGTGTGTGTGTGTGTGTGTGTGTGTGTGTAGTAGAATATTAGCCATAAATAAAGAAGGAAATCCTGTCATTTGTGACAACATGGATGGACTTTGAGGGAATTACGTTACGTAAAGTAAGTTAACAGAAGAAGACAAATACTGTATAATCTCACTTACATATGTAATATTAAAAAAAAAAAGTCATAGATACAAAGGACAGATTGGTAGTTGCCAGAGGTGGAGGTGTAGGGAGTAGGCAAAAAGGGTGAAGATGGTCAGAAAGTACAAACTTAAAAAAGAAAAAGAAAAAAAGGCTAGTCATACAGCAAGTTCAAAACATGTCGGACTCAGGAGGCACTACAAAGTACAATGTTGAATAAATAAATAAATAACCCCAATCTGAAACTACAGGTGCTAACCAGGCCGTGTCTTACAGGAGGCACTAACTTGGACTTCATTGGAAACTGCCCTGCACCAGAATCAGAATAATCAGGCTTGGCTGTTCAGTCATTCATCCTGCAATCTATCATTTAGTGAATCCAGAAAGACTGATGATCCCACACGGTGGGATTCTGCTCACCCTATCAGTCCCCCTCTCTAAGCCCTGAGTACTCAAACTGGAGTTCTCACTTTCCCCACTGAACCCCCAAGTAGGAGTCCTTTAAACTTATATGATCCAAAATAGCAAACATTGCAAAAACAGAGTAATTCAACAAACATCCACATACTCCTCACTCGCTTTCAATGATTACAATCCGTTAGTAATCAACTAGATCTTTACCAATTAAATCTTATTTAATCCGCATAGCCCACCTACTTCCCCACTCCATGCCTTGGATTATTCTCTAACAAATCCCAGACATCAGTTAATTTCATCAGTAAATATTTTGTATACATCTTTAAAAAAAAAACAATATTATCATGCTTTAAAAAATGAATCATAATTCTTTAATTTTATCAAATATTCAGTGTTTAGATATCCCTGATTGTCTCATTCTCTTTTTCAACATGACTTTTTCCCCTCCTTGTTTTTTTCTAATTTAATATTGTATCATGAGAAACCATTCCATAGTATTATATATATATTTTATACAGCCATTTACTATAATAAAGCAGGAGGCTTTCCCATGTGAGAATAAAGCTTCATTAGCCAGACTGTTTGTCCATAGATGCTCCTCTCAGAAAAATCAGAGGCGCAAAGCCTTCCCCCACTAAGTAGCCAGGGGCCATCCCACAAAAGAGTCATCGGTAATGTCCTTCCTATTCTTGACCTGGATGGGAAAGGCAGAAGGGCAGAAAAGAGAAAAGAAAGAGAGGCCAGACAGAGAAGCCCTCAGGACTCCTATAAAGCTAAAAGCTTACCCCCTGGAAAGGGAAAAAGGAGGTTTTACCATTCTCTGGCTGCCATTTTGTATTTGAAATTATCTAGTGTAATTTCACAAATCCTTTCTGTTGGTAGACCACATAGGCAGGCCGCTCAAGATGCTGTTGGGCATATGGGCTGACGTTTACTTAGGCATCTCTGGCACTCACTATGACCCTGGGGAAATCACTTAATTTTTCCAGGTCTCAGTTGTATTATCTGTAAATTTTGAGACTAGGGTATATAATCTCAAGTGTTCTGCTAAACTCTAACATTGTTTTCTTTTTTAAAACATTGAAATTAAAAAAAATGAAATCACCAGTTATGTGTGATATTTAGAGTATAAAAAAAAAATATCTGGGCTTTGCTCCTTGCAGCCTGCACTTCGCTCTTTGAAACCAAGAGCATATTTAAATGAAACACACAGCAGGGGCGCCTGGGTGGCTCAGTCGGTTGGGCAGCCGACTTAGGCTCAGGTCATGATCTCGCGGTCCGTGGGTTCGAGCCTTGCGTCAGCCTCTGTGCTGACAGTTCAGAGCCTGGAGCCTGTTTCAGATTCTGTGTCTCCCTCTCTCTGACCCTCCCCCGTTTATGCTCTGTCTCTCTCTGTCTCAAAAATAAATAAACGTTAAAAAAAAATTAAATGAAACACACAGCAGACTGCTAACAACAATCCAGCCGTTACCAGATCGGAATATTGAAGGAACCCCATGGATTGTTTGCTTCTAAGAAAGCTTTATGTGTGGCATGTCCAGGATCTCCTAGAGAAAGACTTTATACAAAGCTTTAAAAATGTGTTGTTTAGTAGATCATGTGTGGCATCTGCACAAGATGTTAAGATAAATACAAAACAGTTAATGGGCTGAGGATATGATTCTGTAGCCAGTAGAACTGAGGCCAGTTTCAGCTAAGAGAGGAAATTTCTGTTTGATTATGGGGTTGGGTTTCTAATTACTAAATGATAAATTTGTATTGCTAAAGTACAAATACAGTTTGGAACATAGACATTAGGAAAATATTATCAGGTGATTATTAACACCAGTAACAACCAGTGATGACAATCTTATAGCTTTACTAGTATTTATTAATCTTTATAATTTAAAATTGTGATTCATGTTCTTTTCACATTTAACAATATTACGAATTCTCTTCTTTATCATCAAGTAATATTCATCCAAAATATTGAAAATGGCTACATACCTTTCCATTTTATAAAGGTACTCCGTTTGAGCATTTCCCTATTGGGCATTTGGTTTGTTTCCAACTTACGTTTTTGGTTATGATGGCCAATGCTTCTGTAAATATCCTGCTAGCTGAATTTTAGAGGGTATACTGGAAATGTAATTCTAAAAACGGAATCTTTAGGTCATAAATCATGCAAATTTTTGTTTTGATCTGTATCAACACACTGCCCTCTGAACACACTTGTGCCACAATCCATCCCAACCAGGAGTATGGGAGTGTGCCCTCTCCCTTACTACAGTCAGTACCCATTAACTTTCAAGTAACTGAAAGCTGATGAGAAATAAATACATTTTACTGAAATTTTTAAATGAAGTAAGAGGGGCATTAGGTGGCACACTGACTCTTGAGGGGCGCCTGGGTGGCTCAGTTGGTTAAGCTTAAGCGTCTGACTTCAGCTTGGGTCATGATCTTGTGGTTTGTGACTTCGAGTCCCACATCGGGATCTATGCTGACATGTCAGAGACTGGAGCCTGCTTCGGATCTGTGTCTCCCTCTCTCTGCCCCTCCCCTGCTCATGTTCAGTCTCTCTCTCTCTCTCAAAAATAAACAAACATTAAATTAAAAAAAAAAAAAGAATCTGACTCTTGATCTCAACTCAGGTCATGATCTCACCGCTCATGAGTTCGAGCCCCAAACTGGGCTCTGTGCTGATAGTGCAGAGCCCGCTTGGGGTTCTGTCTTCTTCTCTTTGCCCATGCCTTGCTTGTGTGATCTCTCTCTCAAAATAAAATTAAAAATTTTTTGAAAGAAAGAAAGACCCATTCCTGCAGCTCAGCTATTGTAAGCCATATTTTTATCAAATCTATCAAATTTTGGAATTTTTCTTTTTCTAGCTCTGAACTTGTTCCATGGATCCTGATAACCCACCTTCACTCCTTCAACCCCTTTCCTGAAGATTCAATAAAATAATAGATCTCTGCCAACCAAGTCATCAATTACTATATTTGGGTTCTTCATTTAAATTGCTGAATTTTAGATTTGCTAAAACTGTTTGCTCTATCTAGACTGAAATAGTAAAACTTGCTATTCCAAGTGTAACTGATCAAGATTTAGGAGTCCTCAAGTCATGTTACATTTTGTTTTTACAAGTCCCTCTCTATAATATTGCTTACAACAAATAACTATTATATTTTCCTCCATCTCTGATCCCCTCTGTATTCTTGGAATCTACCCTTATCATCATGGAATATCCCACTTCCACAATTACAGACCTACTATTACAGCTTTCATGGCATGCCTTAAACCTTGATTACTTTCATTTTAATGCCTGGAAAATAAAAAGCCACGTGAGGCTCCATATGGTCTCTAACCCTGCTCTCCAAGCAGGCAAACCTCTTCCTCGGGCATCCAACTGTCTCCCTGAACAGCCAGAACACTGAAGCACTGCTCTGGGAGGCAGATTTGAGTCTCAGCTTTGGTTGTGTGATCAGACTTACTTTTTCTTTGGGCCTCAGTTTCCTTCATCTGAACATGAGGGAATTGGATTATATTCTCTGTAAGACCTCTTTCATCTCTATGGTCTTCTCCAAAAGTTCGTGAGTTCCCAATGAAAAGAGAATTTATAGACATCAATAATTTTTAAATGTCACTGCACCGCAATTAAATTCAATCAAGAAAAATACAAAGCCCTCCTTCAGACTGCCCACGACATTTGTTGTACTATCTATTCTAACACATCATTATATTCAATTGTGAGCCTTCCTCCCCAAGTAGCAAGCACAATTGCCTTCAGGGGCCAAACTGGTAATATAAGGGAGTGAAGCATGCTAGCTTTTATTCTTTCAAAATTGGCACATGCTTTATTCTCAGACACATGAAAAGTCTTCACTTTCACAAAGAATTATGCTTTCTCCAATTTTCCTGATATATTTAACACCACGGTCTATCTTTTGTTTTCCTCTTTTTTTTTAATATAGTTATTCATGAGAAAAAGAGTGTCACTCAACAATTATAAAACAAAGGTACAAATACAATGATGAATAATGACTGCCCCAACCCAGCCTTAGTGTCAGATGAAACACAGGAAGTGGTGGGGGCTGCAGTGAACTTGATAGGACTCACCTATCCAGGTGAGAGGAAGACGACACCCCCAATGTCTCTGGCCCCACTGGCATGCAGGCCTAATGTTGTAAGATCTTCTTGTTTTTTGAGGAATGGGATCTTCACATTTTTAGTTAGAAACCCCTGACATTTTACCTGCCAGATTTGGTTTATTTACAGTATTATGCAAAACAAATAAAATATGTCTTTTTGCAGTCAGTTTTGGATCTACCCTGCTGAAAATAATGAGAAGGAACCATCTGATGAGACAAAGGTCTAATTTTGGAATCAAAAAGTGAGGGTGAATGGGGGCAGGAAGGAAGAAGAATGAAGAAAAGCAACCTCCAAGGTTTGAAATTATTAAAGATTCCAAAGCATATCATGGTCATGAGCGAACTCACCAACTGAAGACGGTCCTTCCTTCTCAATAATAACAGATAACAATAACAAGAATGAAGATATATTCAGAACTCCACTCCAGATTCTGGGTTAGGGCTTCATATGGTTCATTTCATTTAAACCTTAAGATCTCACTGCTCCAAGTGTCTCACCCAGGACTCAAAGCCAAGACCGTGCTCTTAACCTCTGTGCTCTACCCTATGAAGCCACTGGTCTGAGGAAGGGAGCAAAGTTGAACTGGTCACTTGTAGCAGCCTCATGGAAGTGCTATGGGGCTTCCTTGGAGGAAGTCTCCCTTCTACTACACAAGACCATTTATCAGTTCATCTTAGCAGAGAAGGCTGCCCCCAAGTTGACATTTTGGCAAGTTTCAATGGGGCAATTTAGTCAATAGAAAAATAAAAAATGAATAATAATAATAATATAAACATGCCTGAAAAACTCGATTCCCCCACTCTAAATTACTCAGTGTTCATCCAGAGCGGAGGCAGAGCGGGAAAGGGCCCTGCTTGTTGCCTAAGAAGAGGAGCTAGTTAGCAAGCATTTGTTAAACTGAGCAAGGTGGCGTAGACTCAAGTGGCTTGAATGCCACGACGGCCTCCATGAGCAAACCAAAATAGCCTGTAAGCACTTCGAGGTTATGAAATCAAAACCTAAGGACAACCAAACAGCCAACTGGGCTTTAAGCTGTAACCAAATATTTTCCTTTCTTTGCTTCTGCACCTTACCCTGATTCCTGTCAGCCTGGTGCTGTTAACCACTTCTGTTTTGGCACTGCTTGATTTCAATAAATTTTGCTCAAACTCTTCCATAATTTTAATATGCCTTAGTTTACCTTTTAACACTCTGAAGAATGGTTGTCTAGGGACTGGCCATCAGTTCAGGAGTACAAATGATGGTATTTGCAGCTGTACCTGCCTTCCTGTTCACCAATCCCATTTCCTCTTTCTGGACACACAAGACAACCTCACTTCCCGGCATCCCTTGCTCAATAAAGTTATGCAGTCACAGCTAGGACGACACTTCCTGACCTAGCCCCTAAAATCTCCTAGGAGAATGTCAGTTAACATCTTGACAGCTTTCAATAGCTGGGGTGAGTGAGGGACTCCAACACTACAGAGCCACACAATGGAGGAGCTTAAATTCCTGAGTCACCACTGGAACGGGAGCCATTTCTTAGAGGAGAGCCATCCAGAAGAGATGCTGGCCCAGACCTGGCTATGATGTAAATTAGAAACAAAATTTATTATGGTTGGCCTCTAATATTTGGGGATTCTGTGCTAAAATAGCTAACAAGCATATCCTAATAGAGTTCCCAGAAAAACTAGGGTAGTTTCCTCTATGCCTAACCAAGGGTCCACTTTGCACAACCAAGGCTGCCTTTCAAATCATCAGAGAGCTTACTCTTAAGGAAGTCCCCAGAGATGACCCCCCCACGAAATCTGTTGAAAATCTCCTTAGCTGTGGGAAAAGTCAAGTCACCTATTACAATTCCAGAGATGACCCCACGAAATCTGTTGAAAATCTTAGCTGTGGGAAAAGTCAAGTCACCCATTACAATTCCAGAGAAGCCCTCTTGGCCTTATGTAATGACAGAGAGTACCTTAAAAAGAACCAGCTGGTGGCCGGGAGTCTAGTGATACTTATGGATGCACTTCCTCATGGAGGGAAACTGAACTGGACAAACCATTTCACTGGACAGGAGTTTTAACCAGTGGCCAAACTTTCAGCCGACAAACACGGCAAAGAATGTGGGAGAGGCTCCGGCCATGAGAAACATTTACACACCCGGATCTGTGTTTCAAATGCCACACAAAACCAAAAGGAGTAGTTGTTTTTTTAAAGCATTCAAGTCTCTTAACTCCATAGTCGTATCAAACTGTTTGATCAATATATAGTGCTTTAAAATTTTTATGTGATCACAACTGTTTTGTTTTTGCAAAGAAAGATCAGATGATTCCCAGTGGATAATTCTAAAATGTACAGGTTCTGCTAAGCAAATTATGACTGAGGTAGAAGCAGTAAGTGATTACATGAAGACTCTTCGGAAGTGGGAAAGAAAGCTAGACCAAAATGAAAGCAATCCTTCCCCGTGAGTCTGCCCTTGCCTCTTCCATGGAGAAATCGCAGGCCACGTTCTGTCATGCAGGTCCTGGATGACGTAACCTGAAGAGTGAGTCCAAACTATAATCAGGCCTAGAGTACGTGGCTGAGCCAGGTCCCTGCTGCAAACTGGGTTTAGAAAACACCACACTGGAACATATTCTTCCATTGCCACAGCTGAACAAGTTGGACAAATCATTCGACTCACTCCTCTAACTGCAGATTGGCTGGGGTGGGTGGGGGGGGGGGTGGATATTAAAAAAAGCTGTCTCTTAAAAAGAAGGAAGATGAGAATACATGGTATTTTCACCTGTATATTCCTAGATTATTTGTTGGTGATAAGAGTTAGAGACATTTCTACAGGAAGTCAAGAGATAAATTGGTTTTTCTACTTCTCTTCTAAAAGTTTATATTCAATTTATGCCTCTTGGTGAGATCCCACGATAGTGTACTCAGAAAGAAAAAAAAAGAATTTTTTTTCATGAGCCATGGATCTGAAACTTTTTTTTTAACGGCCATCTACTCAGTGGGTACAGAAGATTCACAGCTCACCTAAGTCATCTATTTTTTCTTTAATTTTAATGGAAAGACAGTGCTACAGTCCTAGCAATTCTGGAGAAGATGACACACAAAGGTTTGAGCAACAGACCTTT
This sequence comes from Felis catus, assembly GCF_018350175.1. NCBI lineage: Eukaryota > Metazoa > Chordata > Mammalia > Carnivora > Felidae > Felis > Felis catus. The sequence continues at coordinate 211,954,385 of NC_058368.1, read as the reverse complement.
GCTTCTCGATATATACATCCACAGCCATGCACATATAAATACATATATAATTTACAGTCTGTTTGAAAACATATGTCAACTACAAAGAACTGATGGTGACCAGATGGGAAGTAATGGGGGGGGAGGTGGATTACACAGGTGATGGGGCTGAAGGCATGCACTTTTTGCGATGAGCACCCGGTGACGTAGGGAAGTGCTGAATCACCACGCTGCACACCTAAAACTAATGTTACACTGTGCGTTAACCAGCTGGAATTTAAAGACAAACTTAAAAAAGTATTTCTGGCGACGATGTGTACCACTACACATTACCTGGTTAACTGTATCACAAATGACAAATTAAATTAATAATAGTAAGTGTAATGTGTGACTAAAAAGCAAGAACAGTAGTGAATAAAAACAAACAGCCGAGTACCACTCTGGTGGTGAACTGGTAAGAAGCTTCTGCCCAAACCCTGCAGAACCGCAGCCACCCCTGTGTTTAGACAGCAGCGGGCTCCCTGCCAGACATTACAGGGCAACTGGGCTTATTAGCAAAATACCAAATTAGAGTCCATAATAAGCTCCAGTAATGCACCAATTTCAGTTTATGAATAATAAAATGTAATAACCCTTAACAACTCACATAATTAATTGCTGTTAAATACCTCTTAGTCATCCACAAAATTAAGGTCTATGGAACTGTGTACACATCATTCCCCTCATAAAGACCTGGCCCCTTTCTCAACCCATTAGGAGGCCATACAATCCACATACGTCATTCTGCCCGCAACTGCCGGCATGTCAACGTTTAGCTACTGTTTTACGCTTAGGCTTTTGCGTTGTGGCTTACAAAAATTAACTTGTGAATTGTTAGGAGCTGTGAAACAGCGGAGAACGGTTAAAAACGAACACTAGATTCTGGCACCGGGTACTGAGAACACTTGGTTTCAAGGAAAAGTCACCCCGACATATAAACATATAAAATAGTTTAAAAAAAGAGCTGCTTGATTGAAGACATGGTGGCGGGCCTGGAAAAACACTACATGACACACACATAACTATGAAGGCGTTCCTTAAAACCTGCGGAAAGCAACTGGAAACAGGAAGTCCAAAGTCTGAATGCTAGAGGACTTTTTCTTTGATTCTCACATGCATTATTATTCTCATCTATTATTCTAGAAAGGCACAAAAGTAATTAATAGCGATAGCTGTTAGGCACCTAAACCCCTGATATCCCTCCTAGAATAAATGAAGATAAACAGATGGTTTCCCAAGTCACTCTGGCTGCATAAAGTCTTTTCCTCACCTCATGTTTTTACTCTGTGCATTTTCCAAAGGGACTACTTTGCAGAAAAACGGATAGGCAGATGTTATGCTTGCTTGATAACTCTTGAGAGTGGACTCAGGAGGAAACCTTGACATCTCAGGCAGAATCTTTCTTCTGCACTGTCAGGAGAATGCATTTCTTTTTTTATTCCGTGTTTTTTGTTTTTGTTTTTTTTTTTGAGAGAAAGAGTGGGGGAGGGGGGGGAGAGAGAGAGAGAGAGAGAGAGAGAGAGAGAGAGAGAGAGAGAATCTCAAGCAGACTCCACACTCAGCAGAGAGCCCAAATCAGGGCTCCAATCCCATGACCACAAGATCAGGACCTGAGCTGATATCAAGAGTTGGATGCTCAACCAACTGAGCCATCCAAGCACCTCAAGAGGCTGAATTTCTGATGCCAAGGCAGGCAAGCCCTAGCCAAAGATAATGCAGACCAAGGCTGGGCACCAGAATACTAGGAAAAGAGCCCCAAGCTAGAAGGAACTGGAAAATGTAAATGAAAATCTACTCTTCAAAGCCATTAATGAACAACATCAACCCCATCTTGGGGGAATGCACCTGCCATACTTGGCAAGCTGTTGGGAACAGATGAGACAGCCTGACAAAATCAAATCACTCATAAGAACATGTGTTTTTGTGGGGTTTGGAACACTGACTTCAGCTAGATAAGCCTAAGGTGGCTTCCTGCATAGCAAGAATGCACACAGCTCATTATATTCAAGGCAAGATCGGGTTCTTCCTGGTGCATTCTATGATACATTTACTCCCAGAGCAAGTCAAGATTTAAGATGCAGATGAGGTCTTTGCAGGCTAGGAATACTAGATGAAGAAACTATGAACAAAGAAACACGAAAGCCTTTTCTGGAGGTCAAAGACTCTAAAAGGAATATCTGATCCCCAGGTCAGTGTGGTAGGTTATTCAGTGGAATGCTAATCTAGGTGTTGCTGTGAAACAGCGTAATTGAGGTTATTTATGATAATTAAGGTTATCAGAGTGGCCATGATCTAATCACGTGAGCCCTTTAAAAGCAGAGTGTCCTCTGTCTCGTCACTGAAAAGGGAATCAAGAGATTAGAAGCATGAGCATGCTGGCTTGAAGATGGAGGGAACACATAGGAAGGAATGCAGGTAGCTTCTAAAATCTGGCAGTGTCCCTGGCTTACAACCTGCAAGAGAACAGGGACTTCAGTCCTGCAACCACAGGAAACTCCGCTTAGAGGCAGACTTTTCCCCAGAGCTGCCAGACAAAAACTCAGGCAACCTAGCACCTTGATTTCAGCCATGTACTACCCTCGGCAGGGAACCCAGGCACACCCAGGCTGCACCAGATTTCTCACCTGCAGAACTGTGAGCTCAGGAATAGGTGTTGTTGAAAGTCGCGAAGTTTGTGGCAATTTGTTTTAGCAACAGAAAACTAATGCCTCAGCAAATTTCCTTCTATCCTCATTCTTTTCTCATTCCCCTTCACCCACAGTCAAACTGCTGTCAGGGACTAACACATATCCTTGAATTTGTATGTGTCTCAGAAAAATATACATTCTTGTGTGTCTATATTCTAATTTACTTCAATAGTATTGTGCCATGCATACCACACTATTTTGGGTTTATGTGTTTTGGGGTTTTTTTGGTTTTTGTTTTACTTAGATCTACCCTGTTAGGATCTATCCATTTGCTGTATGTATATCTAAGATTCCCTTCTAATTGCTGCAAAGTATTCCATAGTGTGTACCCATTAATTTTTATTTAATGCATTTTTCTAAGTTGGTCTTCACTTCCTGCCTCTAAAACCAGCACTGTGATAAGCATCTCTCCTAGAAGTTTCCTCATGACCCTAAGAATCCCTCCAGAGTGTACACCCATGAATTGGATGGATAGGTCACAGAATATATGCATACTTAATTTATCCATGCGTTACCAGATCATTCTCTTGAAATAGTCCCAACTAGGCTACTCCCCCAACAGTGAATGGGACCATGTTTTCTAGCTCTTCCAAGATGTGACATTACCAACTTCCTAATCTTTTTCAGTCTCCTGCATAGAAGGCATTAGGTGTTAACTAGTTATTTTGACTTGCATTTCTCTGAATCAATGATTCTGAATGTTGCTTCATGTATTTATTACCCCTTTGGATTTCCCCCTTTGTGAACTGCTAGCTCATGTACTCTGCCAATTTTTCTACTATTTCCCATCTTCTAGATTTGATTTGTTCTACATATTGACTTCTAGAAAGTCCTCCTATCTTTTGGATACCAGACTCTTCTGGTATCACCCAATGTGGTATCTTCCTGTTAACACAGGAATCCTTAATTTTATAACTTCATTCATCAATGTTTTGCTTTACAATTTGTGCTTTACTGGAATCTGTATTAAAAAGTTCTTCTCACCATTAACCCACTAAAATGTTATCCAGTATTGTCTTCACTTGACTTCATATTTTTACCTTTCACATTTCAGTCCTTAATCCACCTAGGGCCCAGATTTGTAGGAGACTGTAGTTTCACCTTTCTCCATATTGTGAGCCAGTTTTCTTAACACCATCTGCTCAACAATTGACACTGCATAGAGGTAAGATGAGAAATGTGGATGTGGACTGGGCTGGGAAGCCAAAGTGATCCCACCATTCTCTGTAGGAGGGCATTAGGTAGTCACTCAAGATGTTGGTGGTGGGAAGAAGTCAGGGGAAGGATCTGTCTCAGTAGATACTGTTCTGAACGTCCTCTTCAGCCCATGTATTTTAATTACTAACCTCTGATTTATCTCCTTTCCGCTTGGGAGGGTGGTAGAGAAAGGGTCATGCTGACAAATACCATGTAAGCCCTGATTACATTAGCAGCTGGGATTAACCACCCTGCTCTGGATATGTTCCATTCCAACACATGGCCATCCCCTCTTAAAATCTTTTTCATCACAAAATTGATAAGGCCCAAAGAAATAAACAAACAGTCCAGTTTGTTAGGCCAATGATGGGAGAAGAAGCCACTAAAAGCACCACGCTCCTGAGTTCTGCCTCCCTAAGCTGGCACCCCCTGAATGTAACACAAGGGAAGACTCTTAGGCTTGCGAAAGACTTGGTCTCAGACATCAGGCACCCTGACCTACCTTGTTAGCAAGACCTTCATCAGATCTGATCTTTCGTTGTATACTTTAAACTCACTGCTCTTCTTAAAGGTTGGAGGGAAAGTTTTCCATTCCTCTTCTCTTCTCATTCAGCCAGGGCCTTTCTTCCCCACCTCTCCAAAGTAGCCCACAACTAACTTTCTGCTATATTCATTCCCCTCAACTTCTCATTCAGTTTGGAAGTTCAGAAGTCATTTCCCAGGAACTGCATGGAAGGAGGATCCGACCTTTGGCCTATAGAATGCCCCTGCCTTCTTTAACTCCCATGAGCCTTAATAATTAATTCCTCCTGGGGCCCCTCTGTTTTCTTGCACTCATTCCCTGGAAACAATTCCCCTATACAGCTGTGAACAGTTCACTGAACTAAGCAACTATGGTCAGTAAGTACAAAGCCTCTCTTAGTAAGGGCCCTTTCCAGTCCCTCTCTAATGTCAACCAGCTTTCCTCAATTCTCAAAGAATTCAGTCTCCCTTTACTAAGGAATCCATTTGGCACCAGGGATGGAAAGTCCATACGCCCACAGGGACAGCCAATAGCTTCAAGGCTCCTCAATGGCATTCAGAAAGCCCTCCCCATTACCTTCTCCACTAGCTTGCAAATTTGACTCAGTACAATATTAGTATCTCGAATTCTGACATGAAGGAAGGTAGGTAAGACATCCCAGAATGGAAGAAGGCTGGGGTCATTGAATATAAATCAAAATCAAAACAAAGACAAGGCAGCCGTTTCTGGCCACCCCGTGGGAATGGGACTTTGATGGATTAGAGGAGAAGAAAGGGTGTAACAAGTTTGGAGTGAAGACCAAGGTTCTATGAGCAAGACAGACCAGAGCGAAATGGCCCAACCAAGGCTCGTGAGAGTCACAGTGCTTGGAGGGCAGAGGGAGGGAGTTACACAAAGGACTGAGTAGAAAAGGGGCTAGGACAACTGGAGAAGAATGTGATCTATTTCACAATTTAGCATAAGGTCAAACCCAACTACATAATTATAATCATACTGTTGGTACTTGCTGACTTGATGCCTCTGATTCCTGATTTAAGTCCGTTTTCAAAATGATTTCCATTGTGTCTATGCTACAGACTATTACCTTATGAACTATATCCATACATACACACACACACACACACACACACACACACACACACACACACAACTCAGATAGGACACACCCAGTAGCAGAGTGAGAGGAAACTAATTGTAGTCATAGGAAAAGAAGAGATAACATTTACTATGTTACAGTCACTCTGTTAGCACACAACATATGAACTCACGGAGTCCTGTAAAGTAGCTGTTATTTATATCCCCATATACTGAGGCATAGAGTAATTGAATATCTTGTCCAAGATCATACAAGGAGAAGGGGACAGAACTGGGATTCCAATTCATGCATTCTGGCCCCAGAATCCATCACTAAAACCACTCCGCCACCCTGTCTCCTAAATAATGGTAACTTACCTGCCCAACAAAAGTAAATAGTGACCTTAAGTCGAGCTTTCCTATGAATGATTCCCCCCTAATTAGCCCAAACAGTAGTACAGCAGCTAAAAGCAAATATTTTGCTTTGACACTGCATTTTAAATGACTAATTGGAAGAGGCACATCATTGGTCCCAATATAAGGGCCCTGGTTCTGCCTTCTGGTTGGTCGTCAGCCTAGATAAGTTCTCACTCTTCAAACCACATGGGAGACAGCACTCTGAAGCCAAGAGCTTGCCTCCATCCCATTTACTATGCTGCTTAATTAATAACAGAACAACAGATGCAAATTAAGCTGGCCCTTTCATTATCTCCTTTTTATTCTGGCTACTTTTCACAATTACTATCCCACCTGCCTTCCTAGGAAACAAAATATATTGCCGTGACAAATGATTATCTCCCCAAGATTAAAAGTCCAGGTGACAGAGACAGTAATGACAGACTTGCCCCACAGCTAAGGCCACTGCAGAGCCTCTCAGGTATCCTCTGACACCCAGGGTGAGTCCTTCCAGGAATGATAAAACAAGAGGTGCTCCCCATTAAGAGACAGGGGTTCACAGGATGCCTGAAGGGTAGCTGGTAGCAAGCATAGTTCTTTCCCTTCTGAAGAACGTAGCACTTTCCAAGGTTTCAGATTCATAGTTCAGGTGATCACAAAGACTGCCATTTGTGACTTTTGCTGAAATTATCTGGAAAGGTTCAAACAAAAGAGGGAGGAACAGTGCCTGCAGTCTGCTTTCTAAAGGTAAAATCTTGGATTCTATGGGTTGAAGTAATTAAATAGTAAATGAGACCTCTATTCATTTGTGAGTTGTGTGCCCCTGACTCACTGTGGAGCTTCAACAAAATCTAGAAACTTACCATCCCTCAGTTTCCTCATTTGCACAATATGACAGGATCCTACCTAACCATGCGCTTTGCAAAGAGAGTGACCCACTAACGTACATTTTGCGATGCAAGAAAAATAAACCTTTTGGCATGGGCACTGTGCGCCTATTTAAAATTATATTATTCATTCATCAGTCCATACACACTCGGATGGTGAATAAAGAAGATATGATATATATATATATATATATAAATACACACATATACATATATACATACATACATACATACATACACACAATGGAATATTACTCAGCCATCAAAAAGAATGAAATCTTGCCATTTGCAATCGCATGGATGGAGCTAGAGTGTATTATACTAAGCAAAATAAGTCAGTCAGAGAAAGACAAAATGCCATATGATTTCAGTCATATGTGGAATTTAAAAAATAAAACAGATGAGCATAGGGGAAGGGGAAAAAAAGGAGAGAGGAAAGCAAACCATAAGAGACCTTAACTATAGAGAACAAACTGAGGGTTGCTGGAGGGGAGGTGGGGGGGATGGGCTAAATGGGTGATGGGCATTAAGGAGGGCACTTGGGATAAGCACTGGGTGCTATAAGTGATGAATCACTAAATTGTACACCTGAAACCAAGTTTACCATATATGTTAACTAATTAGAATTTAAATAAAAACTTGAAAGAAAAAAAGAAAAGAGAAGAAAAAAGAAAATAGGAAAGCCAAAAATAATCAGTGTAGTTGGAATCTTTTCAAACACAAAATATAACCTTTTCTTGCTTAAATGAAGTTCCATTCAACTGCTGTGCAGGCAAACGCATTAGACACTAAAAGCCCTACAACACACATAACATGTACAGTTTCTATCACTGGTCATGACACTGGCTCAGAAAGAAAATTTCCACTGAGCACTGGAGGGGTGCTCGTGTATTCCTTTGGTATAGTTTGATTTGGGGACAACGACACATTTGAAATGAAGATGTACAAAAGAGCTGGATTCCCCCTCCTTTAAATAGAAGCCCTCACTTTGCCTCCATTTTTATCAACATAAATATAAGGCTCCTCCTTCTGTCTCTCACCCACGCACCAGAGACAACCACAGAAGACAGACACCAAACGGAAAAATTGGCCTGACATCAAAAAGTGAAAAGAAGTACAAACTTCCAGTTATACAAGGAAATACAGAAGTCCTAGGTACAACTAGGAATCTATAGTTAATAATACTGTATTGTAGGGGCGCCTGGGTGGCTCAGTCGGTTAAGCGTCCAAATTTCGGCTCAGGTGATGATCTCATGGTTCATAGGTTTGAGCCCTGTGTTGGGCTCTGTGCTGACAGCTCAGAGTCTGGAGCCTGCTTCGGATTCTGTGTGTCTCTCTCTGCCCCTCCCCTGCTCGCTTTCTGTCTCTCTCTCTCCAAAATAAATACAACACTAAAAAAATTTAAAAACTAATAATAATACTGTATTGTGTATTTGGAAGTCATTGATATATCTTAAGAGTTCTCATCACAAGAAAAAAAAAAGAAAAATTGGTATCTATGTGTGGTGATGGATGTTAACTAGATTTCTTGTGGTGATCGTTTTGCAATATATACAAATACCAAATCATTATGCTTTATACCTGAAAGTAATGTAATGTTATATGTAAATTGTTTCTCAATTTTTTTTAAGATAAAAAAAGGGCCATTTTCTTTTTTCTCCATCTTTTGGTGAACCTTTTCATCTTCCTTTTTTAAAAATTTAATCAACAGAGTCCTCTTATTTTTTTTACTAATAATTTTTTTCATTTTATTTTCATTTTTTTCATCATGATAAATGTACTCTTTAATCCCCATCTCCTATTTCCCCAATCCTCCTGCCCCCCTCCCCTCTGGTAACCATAAGTTTGTCCTCTATAGTTAAGAGTCTGTTTCTTGGTGTGAGTGTGCGTGTGTGTGTCTTTTTTTTCCTTTGTTCATTCGTTTTGTTTCCCAAATTCCACATATGAGTTAAATCATATGGTATCAGATGTTCTGCTTAGCATAATGCTTTCTAGCTCCCTCCATGTCGTTGCAAATGACAAGACTTTGTTCTTTTTGATGGCTGAGTAATATTCCACTGTGTATATATTCCACCTCTTCTTTATCTACTCATCAGTCAATAGATACCTGGGCCACTCCCATAGTTTGGCTATTATAAATGGAGCCCTCTTATTAGGACAGGTTCTAGGAACACACTGGCTTCTCTCTAAACCTAGATCTCTCAGGAGCACAACAGCTATGAATAAAAGCAAAAGATGTGAGTCACTACCCTCATAATTTTACAAAAGCACACACAAGTTAGCATGAGATGATGAGCATGAATAGCTCGATGGGGGCATGATGAGGAGAAGAGAAAAGAAAATTTCTATTCACAAAATCTTTGTTCCAGTAAGTTCCAAGTACGCCTCAGGCCACAAAGCAGCACTTGCTTTTCTTAGTCTGTAAGCTGCTACACAAATTGGCTTCCTTGGACTTCAGCTTAATATAAGTGGTGGGACGAGGGATGAATTTCATTTTTCTATTTGTAATTTTTGTGAATGTTTCAAATATTCTACAATAAGATGTGTTACTTTTATATTTAGAAAAATAATAAAGGTTATTTTTAAAACAAGTTCTTAGCATTCTTAAGAAACACAGAAAGGCTTTCCTGCAAAGCTGCATACTTCACAGCGAGCTAACTGCCAGGTATGTGTCAGGGAATGACTTACTTCTCACTCAGGAACCCTTGACCGTCTACAAACTTTTGGCTTACATTCCAGGAGGCCGGGGCCCTGCCCTTCTCCATAAAACTTCACTGGAGGAGTCAGAAGGGAGAAGCCCATCTGCCAAAGTCAGATCAACCCCTGTTAACTACCCCTTCACACACAAAGATTTCACCCAAGTTCCCTGGGCAGATAGGAATTTAGGACAAATGTCACCAGTTCCCTGGAGGATTAGGACACTGTTCCGACTGTGCATACACTCATGCTACTGTTGGCCAAGAACAGCAGCTTGCTTGAAATGCTTGCTTGAACATACATAGTTAGGTCACAAGTAAAAGGCTAAAGTCTTACTGATTCACAGGAAGCCTGGCGATTCCAACTCCCCTAACATCCATGGGAGCAGTGAAGTCCCAAGTGGCCCCTGGGAGGAGGGGGGCAACCAAGAAAAACGCAGAGAAATCATCTGCCCTGTGACAACACCTGCTGCAGAACTAGCAATGGAACACAAGTACCAGCCACCGTCTCTTCAGCACATTCCATAACCCGTGAGTGGTGGTAAGCGCCTCTCAAATGCTGTCCCTTTAATTCTCAGGACGACCTATGAAGTCTGCTGTGTTTCTCTCAAATGAGGAGACAAAGACAAGTTATTTGTCCAAGGCTGCAGTTTGTAACTGGCTGAGCCAGGACTGGAGCCCAAGCCTGTCTCCAGAGCCCCCATTCACAAGGACTCAGCACCATAAACTCCACACAGGCAGGGTCATGTCTAGTCTACCATATCCCCAGTGGCGTCTAAAATAAGGATCCACTGAATAAGGAAAGATGACCACACAGCCTGCCCCCCAAATTAGGTGCATTCACAGAGAACCACCATTGCCAGGTAAGGCCTTGTCAAGCATTACCCTCAGTCCTTACGCTAACTTCGCAAAACCGATACTACTTACTTACTTACTTATTTAAATCCAAGTTAGTTAACATACAGTGTAGGATTGGTTTCAGGAGTAGAACCCAGCGATTCATCGGTTACATGTAACACCCAGCGCTCATCACAACAGGTGCCCTCCTTAATGCCCATCATCCACTTTGCCCATCCCTGCCCCTCCCCACCTCCCCTCCAGCAACCCTCGGTTTGTTCTCTGTATTTAAGAATCTCTTACGGTTTGCCTCCCTCTCTGCAAAACTGGTACTATTATCCCCATTTTAGAGTTGTGATAGCTGGGTCTTAAAGAAATCAGATTATGTACAACATTGTCAGGATTAGAAAATACAGAGCAATGTAAGATTTTCCCTGCCTGCAAAGAATTTATCATCAAATTAAGCGTGGCATCCATCCATTATCCATCTATCTCAGCAGTTTATGCAGAGACCCAAATGAGAGACACGTGCAGCAGAAGCTCAGTACAAGCATAAACATTCCTGGTTTTGTTTATGTGTTCTTGAGGTCTACACCCTCAGTACATTTAAATTATCACAAAGCACTCTCCCAAATGCGAAAACCAAATGAATGTGAACGCAGAATCCTGAAACCATGCCGCTATGCCTGCTGTGGTCTGTTTGGGTCAGGGGAGAAGGGTGTTCACCAGCTGCAAGAAGACTTCCCTGGCCTACAGGAGCGGGCGGGGCCAATCTGGACCGGCTTGAAAGCAGCCAGGCAACCCCTCCACCCCTAGAAAATGTCCCTCTTCTAAACCCTGACATTCTCCAATGGGTGATTCACTCTCTGTGTTGGTGCCAGCCCTCTCCAAAAATCCTCTTTAATATGCAAATACCCAGACAGGAGTGGCACATCACATTTCTAGGAGGAGAAGATAAAAGCCAGTTGGACAACACAGGAGGCTAAAAACAACCCCATTCAACAACCTTTACTTAATACTCACTAGATATTAAGGATAGAACAGGCAATAAGAGTGAACAAGACAAGGAATCCCCTGCTCTTGGGCAAACTTCCATTCTGCGGGAGGAAGATAATGTGGGTCTAAGGCAACCACAAAAAAAGCACAAATTACAGAAAGTGCTGGGGAGAGGGGCGCCTGGGTGGCTCAGCTGGCTGAGCATCTGACTCTTGATTTCAGCTCAGGTCATGATCTCACAGTTCGTGAGACTGAGCCTCATGTCAGGCTCTGTGCTGACAGCGCAGAGCCTGCTTGGGATTCTCTCTCTTTCTCTGTCTCTCAAAATAAATAAATAAACTTTAAAAAAAAAAAAGAAAGAAAGAAAGCACTGGGAAAGAGAAAAATGCAGAAACTTTGGAATGGAAGATAATAAAGTGGGCAGACACTGATTTGGAGAGGTTGGCTGACTCTCAGAGGCTGTGAAAAGTTAGCAAAGAACTGAAGGAACAGAAGGAGCCACATGCAGGTAAAGAATGTTCTGGCCAAAGACAACAGCACTTGCACGGGTGGGAAAGAGCTTGAGGCATCCAAAAACATCAAAAGCAGGCAAGGGTAGCTATGTCTTGAGGACCACAAGTACACTGGGAAGACCAGAGCCTACAGAGAGAGGCCACGCCCAGCCTCTCCAACAGTGTGGGTTTTAGCCCAAGAGCTGGATGGGCCTATGTGCTCCAGACCAGACCCAACTTATGTTCTTAAACAGTGACTCTAACTGTTCTGTGTAAAATGAATCATACAGCAGCAAGAAAAACAGGAATGAGACCACGTAAGAGATGGGGGACCTGAACTACAGTGGGCATGGAGCAAAGACAAGGACTTGATCTCTACTTTGGAGATAGAATCAACACGACTGTGGATAGACCTAGATGTGGTGGTGAGCACAAGGAGGGAAGATGACATTCTCTGGAATTAGGACAAATATGTATTATAAGAAAGTCATCAGAAGAGCTCTGCTCAAGACACCCACATGAACAAACAAATTTCTCTGATGATGGTCCAAGTCGGGTCCACCAGGAAATTCTTGAAAAGTATCCATTTCTTGTAGAAACCTGACCCTGTATGGTAGGGAATGCCTTTGTTTCCAGCTGAATGGGATGCCTGCCTTAGGTAGAGCTCTTCTGTTACCTTCCCAGCATCTGCTGTGGCTTTCCTGCTTGGTACTTCTTGGAGAGTACGATTATTCTGTGTAAGAAAGCTTGAAAGAATGTGTGGAATATGATAATAATGCAACCCAGGAGACAGGTCAATGGCAGTGAATATCTGGATTCAGTAATAGCGTTACTCAGTAAACACTTCCTACAATGAGAACACTGCTGAGAATTAATTATTGAAGAAACCTCACTTGTAACTTTTTACCAGGGAAACAGATTTCCTATTGAGGAGAGCCTGCCTTTTGGAAAACTTACTTTCAAGAAATTTAGGAGCACCTGGGTGGCTCAGTCAGTTGGGCATCTGATTTCGGCTCAGGTCATGATCTCACAGCTCGTGATTTTGAGCCCCACATCAGGTTCTGTGCTGACAGCTCAGAGCCTGAAGCCTGCTTTCTTTGGATGCTGTGTCTCCCTCTCTCTCTGCCCCTCCCGGGCTCATGCTCTGTCTCTCTCTCAAAAATAAATAAACATTTAAAAAAATTTTTCAAAAGAAAACTTACTTTTAAGAAATTTAAAAGTTGTATACAAGACAGAGTACAATATGCAAACTATAATTTACTATGAATATTAAAACGTCACAGTAAAATTAGATCAGTATTTGTGGTTAAGCTTAATGTCCCTCCCATTTTTTTAAAGTAAGAACCATCGTCAGGAAACACACTGCATTTTAGTTAATCTCTATAACATTACCACAGAAAAACTTCCATAGAAATTCCCCCAATGCCTCATGTGGACTCACATGGGTGTCTAGACTTCCAGGATGAGCAAGACTATACAAATTTAGAAAATATAAAGCAACAGGGTCATCTTTCAAAGTTTAAAGAACTAAGGATGTTCCATCAAAAGAACCATGTCAAAAAAAAAAAAAAAGAAGAAGAAGAACCATGTCAATTACAGTTTCTTAGATCCCCAACAGCCAAACTCATTGGAGTCAAAGTACATAAAAGAAAAGCTTAAAAATTGAAAATGATGGTATTTAAAAAAAGAAGAAAGAAAATGATACTATTAGAGGAGAAGGCGAGAAAAGAAAAGGGAAGCTAAATGCAGACCAAGAGAATTATAGGACATAAAAGTATTGGAGAGACAGGAGTAGGAGGGGTGAGGCAAGACACAGAAAGAAAGAGCATGGGAAAGATGGAGAGAGAAAAGGATGGGGGAGGGGATGAAAAGCCAGAGTGTAGGAAGGAGAAGGCAGCAAGAGCTCACCACAGAATAAGGTTAGTCATTTCCTAAGAGAAAATGTGTCCCTAAGCTAGACAATTAACTAAAGCACTTGGAACTGATAGTTACAGTAAGTTCCTCTTCTGACTGAAAAACAACTGGTCTCAGAATGTCCCAACTCTAAATTAATCTGAAGGGCTCTTTCAACTCTGAGTACAACCTCCCTGGATGGCAGGTCTCTCGTGAAGCTCCTAAAACAGGCCTTTTCAAACTCAACTCTTCTGTGACTTTTTTTTTTAATTTTTTAATATTTAATTTATTTTTCAGAGAGAGAGAGAGAGACAGATTACATGTGGGGGAGGGGCAGAGAGGGGGGCACAGAATCCTAAGCAGGCTCCAGGCTCTGAGCTGTCAGCACAGAGCCCGACGTGGGGCTCGAACTCATGAACTGTGACATCATGACCTGAGCTGAAGTCGGGTGCAGAAAGGACTGAGCCACCCAGGCACCCCAACTGTTCTGTGATTTATTTATTTTTTATTTATTTTTTAATTTTTTTTACATCTACTTATTTTTGATAGAGAGAGACAGAGCACAAGTTGGGGAGGGGCAGAGAGAGAAGGAGACACAGAATCTGAAGCAGGCTTCAGGCTCTGAAGCTGTCAGCACAGAGTCCAATGTGAGGCTCCAACTCACGAACTGCAAGATCACAACCCAAGCCGAAATCGGACACTTAACCGACTGACCCACCAAGGTCAGATCCTCTTCTGTGATTTTTTTAAAGGGCAGAACAATGCTGAAATTAAGACCACAGAACAAGAAGTAAGCTTCTTCGATTTCTTCTCCATTTGGCCCTTTAGAAAGTCACTTAACTTTGTGTGCCTCAGTTTCCTTGCCTATGAATGGGAAGAGATGATACCTATCTTGTAGGGTTCTAGTAAAGATTAAGTCAGAACAGAGCCTGGGAATATAAGTGTGAGCTATTTATTAGCCAAGATCTTTTATCCCAAATTTGAAGTGTCTTTTATAGGCTAATCCATATGGAAGGGTTCATGGACTAACCACAAATTACGTCACAATTTTGCTGCATGCTACTTAGACATTCTACAATTACACTAATTGATATGTGCTCTTCCCAAGTCTACACATAATTCAGTCACACTGAGGCAAGGTGCTTTCCTTTCTTTAGAGGATCCCAAGTCACTTCCTTTCCCAGCCTGATGTGTGGTCAGCCCCCTCCACGCTCCAACCCTGGGAGAGAACAAGAGAATGGAGGTCTGTAGTCCATGCCAAGGGAAGGAGGCTGAATAAGGGGGGGGGGGGGGGGGGGTCCTTGCTTGGTTCCCACTAAGGTCAAGCTTCTTATCTTTTTACTTCTTTGACCATCTATCTGGCCACTGCAAAACTCCTTCTGTGCTCCCTATCTCTATCATCTTGCTCACTCTAAAAGGTTATATGGAGTTCTTTACTGAAACACAAGCAATGAAAACATAATAACTTAGCCCTGCTTCCCTGCTTTTGTCCATCCTATCATTTATGGTTCACTATAAGTAACCTATAGTATTTAGCTTGGTAGTTTCACAAAATAGAAAGAAGAAAATTCTCCTGTGTTTTCATTACTAGCTAAGGGGTAAAAGACACTGCAAAATGGAGATAGCTTTGGAGTTAAAGAGTTCAAAGCTATTTCCTAAATGTACTTTGATGAAAAGATGAATTTTTCTAAGCAAACCCCTAATTCCCCATTCACTGACATCCCTTGACAAGGCCTAAGTGGGCTCCACTTGTAGAAAGATGCCAAACCCCAATGAAGGAATAAATGCCCTAGAAGGATGTTTGCTTACTTGTTTTTTCTCTAAGGCTTTACAAAAGCAACACGATCCAGATCAAGCACTCAAAAGATTAGCATGGCCTATTTTATTCCTGTCATTTCTTCATCTCCTTCTTTCTAAGAGCTTAAGTAAAAACAATAGTGCTTGGGCTCCAGGGCCCCACTGTCTTGCCTTCAAATCCTCTCCCCCTCACTAGCTGTGAATTAGGCAGACTTCTTACTCCCTTCCTTGCCTCAGTTTCTTCATCCCACCCTTCAAATGACCATGGTTAATATGGCACTTTAAGAGCTCAGGACCAGGAACCCAACATAACAGCCTGGGTTTCATCATAGTTCAGTTGCTTACCAGATGCAGAAACTTGAGCAACTTACTTAACTTCCCTGTGCCTCTGTTTCTTCTTCTGAAGAGTGCAGGTCATAACAGTACCATGGAATTAAAAAGTAAAGCACCTATTACAGGGTCTGGCACTCACAAGTGAAAGTTCGATTTAATAATAACCGTGGTGGCAGTACCAGTACCAGCTCCCTTCCCAAGGCCCCAAGAGTGCAGCAGGCTTAACAGCCCTAGTCCTCCGTCACTTGAGACCCTGGACCCTCAAGGCAACCAGCAGGGGTAGGAATGATCTTCAGCTTGCAGACTCAGCCTCTGTTCAGTTTCTGATCTAGCCAGTGTATCAGCCTCAGGCTCCCAGCTACCAAAGCCCAAGGTCTAATGCAGAGGTTCACAAGGCTAGAACCTTCCACGTCCGCTAAGCTGAGCTTCCTCCATACCCAGTCCTGTCCTGTGCACCCGGTCTTTGTGGCTGACCTTCAGCACAGTCTCTTGGCTCATCCACCAGCACTGGATTTTCACCCTGAACTCCAGAGTACTCAGCCAGGGGATGATAGCCACAGCCCTTACCGGTTTTGTCCAGGGTTCAGAGGCTCCAAACACCGCTAGAGCTGCCTTCACTTCCTATGCCCCAACCTCGCGCTTCTCTGCATCTCCAGCCACCTTCACTTCCATCCTCCTTGTATCAGCAAAAGGGATCCAGTCCCAAGCCCATATTCCAAAAACCCTCTGCCTGCTCCTGGACATCCTGGAGCCCAAGCTTCACCCCGTGATCACTCGGCTGTATAAAGCCTATGAGGAACACCTGCCAGCCAGCCAACCAACCAGCCTCGTGGGCACCATGCTGGCCTGCGGCCCAACCCACAGCCAGGAGCGCGCTCGCCCCCACCGGCAGTGTATCTATGGGGCTGGAGCTGAACGCGGAGGAGGTGTAACACTTTCCTAAGCTGCCCACCCGCCAGCCCCTCACCTACCAGCCCAAGCAGCTCACCGCCCTGGAGATCCAAGTGGAGGAGACATGGTGGGGAGAGGCCTTGGCCAGGGCTGGGGACGACCCCCAGCTGGACACGTGTTTTTCCCCCGGGGGGTCGAGGATCCGCTGGGGAGCGCTGGGTAGCAAGGGGCCCAGCCACCGGCTTGGCGCCTGGCGAGGCCACCAGCAGTGGCTAGAGCGCCTCCTGAAGAGAGCGGCCCAGAGGAGCAGCCCGAGAGGGATTGCTTCCATCTCGTGGTGTCAGCAAAGCAGCGGTCGCAAGCACAGAGGACGCAGACCTTGGGACGGACGCGGCCGAGCAGTTGCACTGACACTCCTGTGGGCAGCAGCTACGTCTGGCTCGGCTTCAAGGATGGGCCTCCAACACCACAGAGCAGCCTGTCATCAGGGACTTGCGGTAGCCGGAGCCCATGCCAAACACCCCGAAACCGCGCCGAACGCCAGGATGCCCCGGTTCCACACCGGATGCCCCCATCCACGCCACACACCACACATCCCGGAACCACACCAGACGCCTCTCAGCCACACCGAACATCCTAGAACCACCCTGGAACCACGCTGCAAGGCCCGGAACATACCAGATGCCCCCGGTGTCCGTGTAGAGTCAATTCCGAATGTAGTCAATTCTTTTTGAAGAAAAGAAAAATTACAGGTCAATGAATAAGTAAAAACACTATAATAAATAAGTATGAGCTGACTTTTTCTTTTTGGAAGTTGGGGGAGAGATGGGAAGAGCCATGGGGAACCAGAGGTTAACCCTACAGAGAAAGGATCCACAGGGGACGACCCTGAGTCACATCAGATGCCTGGCATCCACGCCCGATGCCCTGGAGCTGTAACCTCTTTTTAAAACTGGGATCGTGTTCTGACGGAGCCGAAGAATGGAACCCCAGAACAAGGTTAAGGGCAGCACAGGCACCAAGTTTATTAGGGAGAGAATGAAAAGAAAAAGACTGCCGCTACTGGGAGGGGCGCCTTAAGGAGGAGCCCCCTAAGGCGTCTGAGAAGGAAGCCTCTAGCCCTTACAGTGGTGGGACCTTTTGAGGGGGAGTAACTGTGCAGCTGCTGAACCACGATATGGTCCGGGTAGGTTGTTCCAGGGAGTGGGTGTTGAAGAAGGTCCAGTACTTTCTGCTCCCTTGTTCACAAGGGGCCTCTTATCCCTGCCTGCCCAAGGTCAGTCTGTCTCCTGTCTCAGAGCCACACTAGAAGTCCCAGAACCAGGCCAGAAGCTGTGGGATCCATGCCAAACACCCCCAGACTCACAGAGTGCACTCTGGGGTTCATGCCCGAGGCCCCAGATACACACCAAGACCCCTGATCCACATCCAGTACTCCGCATCTGCACCAGACAGCCCGGGGCTCACACTGAACTCCACGGCCTTGCTTTCTCTCCAAGAAAAAATGTACAAAAGTACAGACACCCTTGAAAAATATTTATCAAAGTCACACCTTAAAAAAAATCCTATGCAAGGCAAAGTCTTCTCACTGTGCCCTGGGACTGGGACACTCTTACTTACTTCCTCCTGACCCTTGTTTGAACAACTATCCTTTCTCTGTAGGGTGAACCTCTGCTTCCCCATGGCTCTTCTCGTCTCTCCCCCAACTTCCAAAAAGAAAAGTCAGCTTATACTTATGTACTATAATGTTTTTACTTATTCACTGACATGTAATTTTGCTTTTCTTCAAAAAGAATTGACTACATTTGGAACTTTTTTCTATCTCCGTACTTTTCGGCATAGTACACTGGTTTCTGCCCACCCCACACCACTGTTCTTTGTGCTTGCTGTGACATTGCAGACCCTGACACATCTTCATGTTTCTCTTCTACCCTCCCCTTTCTGACTCCATGATCTTGAACACCTGTATACCTGAATAAACGGTGTTAACACCACCCATGCATCAGATAAGACTCTGCTTAACTATGCCTCATCAATGCCTTCTCAATCCCCAGAACACAATGATTATGATTTTACTTTGTTGGGATATCTACGTATAGAAGTCCAAGAGGTAATTGGAAATGTTCACCTGTGACTTAACAAGAGAGAAAAAAATATTTGGTAATCCTATGTGCAGAAGTGAAATGTGTTCTCCTGGTGCTTGTCAATCATGTCTGTGTTCCTTTTACTGATTCCCATTCTGTCTTTCCAATGCTCACATGAATTTAAAAGATGCTTTACTTAGAGATACATTTCAAATTATACAGCTGACTCAATGGTAAAATAGCATGTGCTTTGGGGATGACTTCACTGTAAGTAAACTTACAGAGTCGCACCTATACAAAGGGAGGCTTAACAAAAGTATAAGTCACAGTCTCATAAAAGCTTTTTAGAGCAAAAGAATTTAAAACAGGAGTTGTCCACACTGCAACTCTTAAACAGACCTTTTCACACCGAAACTAGCATAAAGTTTACATAATATCCCAATGTTCCATAAAGAACTATTGATAAAACTCCATGGGCTGCTGGAAAAACACAGGGAAATAGGAAGCAGGCATGGTGCCAACCACTGGGGCAGTCTCTGGAGCAAAGCCCAGCTAACAGTTAGTGCAGAGGCCCTGCAGATAACACATCCAAGGACAGAAGACTCCAGGAAACCAGTAAAGTGGGCATTATATCAAGAACTAGGGTAGCAGGTGTGAACACAAAGGCAGGAAACAGAGGCAAGGACAGCTACCAAAGGCAGAGCCAAACTTGGTGGGCACAGAACAATTACCAAGGTAGAGCTGAGGGTCTGTCACCAACGCAACATGGAATCACAGAATATCTGAATTGGAAGGGCACTGGGTGATCATGCAGACAAACATGGTCAAATTATAAGCAAAATGACCTTCCCTCTCCCTATTCTTCCCATCTTGAACAATTCAGTTCGAAAGCCCTTAAGTAGGTCAGAGTGCAGTAGGCATCTGTATGAGATTGGAGTAGTGATGCCGGGGTTCAGGGAGCATTTAGGTGGAACAGAGCAGAGCATCAGTGCCTGAGTAGAGGAAAGGGATATCTGCATAGGGGGAATGTGTGATGCAGGATACCAGAGCCCAGAATGAAAACAAGGCAAAGGCAAAAAGGGCAAGTGATGCAGTGCTGGGTTCTTCAGTGCTAGTTTCTGGGCTCTGACAACCCCACAGGGCACCAGCCTCGCTAGAGAATCAAAGCCCCATGGCCTGGCATGAGGGGCAGAATCTAAGCAGGATAAGGACAGCAGCCACATGAGGCAACTGGGGGAAACCAGCACAGAACACAGAAGCCCAACTGACGTGAGAAGGGCATCCAGACAAGAAAGATGGTTGTAGCAACGATAGCAATGGGGCATTGGTTACAAACAAGGGGAGTGATCAGATGAGAAAATATGCTAAGAATAATGGGAACCAGTTTTGTCATTGTCAGAGAAGATATTTTTACAAACTTGAAAAGACAGAAAACCAGAATGAATCCATGGTGTTGGACTGGAATTGAATGTGTTGGCGTAAATTTGTAATTTTCTATGCAGATAGACTAATAACTATAGATGTAATTTGTGTTTTTGATTTAGGGCCTGGAATAGCAACACCCAATAGCAACAAACTCTCTATCATCTAATACCAGCAGTGAGGCACAATGACAGCACTCTTATATTGCAGATGCTTATTAATGGTAGCAATCAGATGCTGGTTATTTGCACTTCTCCACGTAAGCACTTGCTGTGGAATATTACCAAGGTGGACATGAACAAAATGCACAGAGGACCTATGGGGAGCAGTCAAGGAGTCATTTATTGTGCTTAAGTGTCAACACAAACTCCCTGAAGCAAGCTAGAGTCACAGGAGGGCTTAGAATGCAGATCTTCTGGCTCCGCGCTCAGAGCTTAGTCCTACTATGCCACCAGGGTACAGCTCTGGTCTGGGAATTCTAGTTTACATTCCCAACTTCTGTTCTCCACACAGACACCGAAATTTTTGAAGTCTACACTAAAAATTTCTGTCCTATTTAACATTGAATAATAACCTATATTGTTATATATAATAATCTATTATCTAAGGGCGCCTGGGTGGCTCAGTCGGTTGAGCACCTGACTTTGACTCAGGTCATGATCTCTTGGTTAGTTGGATTAGAGCTCCGCATCAGGCTCTGTGCTAACAGCTTGGAGCCTGGAACCTGCTTCAGATTCTGTGTCTCCCCCTCTCTCTGCCCCTCCCCCACTGACGCTCTGTCTGTCTCTGTCTCTCTCTGTCTCTCTCTCTCTCTCTCTCTCTCTCAAAAATAAATAAGCATTAAAAAAATTTTAGTAATAATCCATTAACTAGATTAATAACAATCTACATTTAATTCAGTCTCAGAAAGGACGAATACAAATGGCCAACAGGTAAATGAAAAGATATTCAACATCACTAGTCATCAGGAAACGCAAATCGAAATGACAATGAGATATCACTTCATACCTGTTAGGAAGCTATTATTTAAAAAATTAAAAGCTAACAATTGTTGGGGAGGATGTGGAGAATTTGGAACCCTTATACACTGTTAGGAGGAATTTAAAATAGTGCAGCTGCTTTGGAAAACAATATGGAGTTTCCTTAAAAAAATTAAGACTAGAACTACCATATCATTCAGCAATCCCACTTCTGGGTATACATTCAAGAGAATTGAAATTAGGATCTCAAAGAGATACCTGCACTCCCATGTTCATTGCAACATTAGTCACAAAAGCCAAAACATGGAAATAATCCAATGTTCATCAATAGATGAATGGATAAAGAAAATGTGGTATACACATGCCAGGGAACATTATTCAACCTTAAAAAAGAAGGAAATTCTCCTATTTATGACAACATGGATGGGGCTGGAAGACATTATGTTCAGTGAAACAATTCAGTCACACAAGAACAAATCTGCACGGTTCCTCTTCTAAGAGGCATCTAGAATAGTCCAGGGGGTAGAAGTGGACCATGGAGTGGTGGTTATCAGAGGATGGGGGAGAAAGATACGGGCAACTATTCAATGGGTGTAAAGTTACAGTGATACAAGAGGAGTAAGTTCCAGAGATCTGATGTGCACATAGTGCCTGTAGTTAACAGTAAGGTGTCATATAGTTAAAAATTGAAGAGGATAAGTCTCATGTCAAATGTTCTTACCACAAGAAAGAAAGAAAGAAAGAAAGAAAGAAAGAAAGAAAGAAAGAAAGAAAGAAAAGAAAGAGAAGGGAAGAAAGAAAGAAGGAAAGAAAAGGAAAATGAAGAAAGAAAAATGGGCACAAGGAGACTTTTGGAGGTGACAGATATGTTTATGACCTGGATTGTGGTAATGGTAACATGAGTATATACATATCTCCAAACTCACCAAACTGTACACATTAATTATGTGCAGGATTTTTTTTTATACCAATTATACCTCAATAAAACCCGAGGGGGAAAAAAAAGAAAATTCTGACACATGGTATAACATGGTTGAACCCTGAAGATATTATGCTAATTGAAATAAGCCAGTCACAAAAGAACAAGTACCACCGATTCCACTTATACGAGGTACGTAGAGTAGTCACATTTAATAAGACATAGAGTGAAATGGGGGTTGCCAGGAGCTGAGGGGAAGAAGCGAATGGGGACTTACTGTTTAATTGGGACAGAATTTGGGAAGCTGGAAAAGTTCTGGTGATAATGGTTGCACAAGAATGTCAATGTACTTAATGCCACTGAACTTCACACTTTAAAATGGTTAGTTTTTGCTATGTATATGTCACCACATACAAAAATATCCATAATAATACCGTTGAAGCCTAGGCAGAGGAGTTTTCTGAAAAGGTGAGTTGGGAGTCTAGGGACAGACATAAGTTGTATCTTTAAAATGTTGCAGCATGTAAATGGATTACCTGCTTTAAAAAACATTATAAATGGAGGGGGAAATCTGGAGTCCTCTCCTATGGTGATTTGTGCTCTAGATTATTTTTTCTTCCCCTGGATCAGTAATAAAAGGTGAACATGGGGAGAGAAAGAGTGAAAACTTTAAATGGCCAAGCATTTGTCTACCTTAGTAGAAAAATGTGATTAAGAAAAAAGAAATAATTGAAATGTTAACTTATTTCGTCCAAAAGACTAAATGGTGAATAATAAAGTATATGTTAATTCTCGGGCACTGCAGATAAATGTGAATATATAAAACTATTTACTTGAACATTGGAGGAGATATTTTCTGGAGGACTGAACCCTCTAGTTATTCTGCAATTGCAGTAGTAACATTAATAATAATTATGTAGCAATAATAATTAATTAATAATAACAATAATAATAAGAGCTACATATACATAGTTTCTTGAACATATACTCTGTGCAAAACAGTGTTACACACTCAATATTTTATTTAGTCCTCACAGCCAACCAATAAAAACAGTATTATTAGGTAAGTTGCTATTTACAATGTAAGAGAAAATCTGCCCAAAGTTACAAAGCTTATGACCAAAGTCTATCTAATTCAAGAGCCCACCAGGCTGTAAACACTACATGCCTCTCATCAAGATGACCCTGGGAAATTTCCAGGGAAGATTATCACACGAAAGGCTCTGACATCAGCATCCTCCTTCTGCCGCCATTTCCCTAGCACAGAATACGTCAGTACCCACCCCCTGCACAACTTGGGCTAGAACGGTCTTTCTCACTGTCACATTTTTGATTTTTCATTTTTCAGATTCAATTTTCAAAACAGAGGTTTTTACCTAGCCATGACTCATCATCATTATCATCATCATCCCATTTTTGCACACATTGCCATATGACGGCGCGTGCCTTGGCCACAGATCAGTCACAGTGTCAGAGTGCCTGAGTTTGATGAGACAGTAGAAACTGCTCACCCTTCACTTCACAGGTGAGGAAGCTGGGACCACAGGTGTGAAAGAACTTGGGGCTCCTGCGAGCCAGGGGCGGTCAGACATAAAGCACAGGTCTCTCAACTCCAGGCCCAGCACTTTTGATTAATAAAAGCCTAAATCTCAGGGGACTGGCCTAGAGATTAGAGTAAAAAGGAAGAAAAGCCTCCTTATCAAACTTGTATCTCTCTATTAAAACAGTTTAATGTAAATAGAATTAACTAGCAAAAGAACAAATCCTTTCCAGAGAAAGGATGTAAAGCATTTATCAGTGGATCGCAAATCCTTTCCTGGTCATCTGCCATGGTCATTACTGCCTTCACAACCTTCCAGAGAGAAAAGAATACTCACTGAAGGGAGACTGGATGCTTGCCTTCCATCCATCATCCAAACTCAGATGTGCTGTCGGCTCCGATGCAATTTCAAATGAATGAGGGTCAAGGATGTTTTGACACCTTTAACTATAATTATAACTGTGATTTCAGCCATTTCTTCTGCAACATAGCTTCATATAAAAACCCCTTTCTGTGGACTTATTCTGTATTAGCTAACCCCCTCCCCCACTCCTAACGCACGCACACACACACACACACACACACACACACACACTGCTCCTGCCCCTGCAATAAACTCTCTCTTATCTGGAAGTTCTGCTGTGAGCAGCCTATTCCCACTATTCTTTCTCTATCAAGCTGCACAGAGATTGGAAAGGAGATAAGACATATATTTTTTAAAGTTTATTTATTTATTTGTAAATAAATAAATATACCCAACATGGGGTTCAAACCCAACATGGGGTTCAAACTCATGACCCCAATACCAAGAATTGCATGTTCTTCTGACTGAGCCAGCCAGGCGACCCAAGATAAGACATATAATTTAATATATGCTATATATGAGATAGAATTTCATGTACTTTAATTAAATTAATATATATACTATGTATTATATATGAGAGATACAACTTATGTAAATTATATAAATTAACTGAAAAGTAATATGTAACATAATATAAAATATGGATTATAGGGGCACCTGGGTGGCTCAGTTGGTTAAGCCTCCGGCTTCAGTTCAGGTCATGATCACATGGTTCGTGAGTTCAAGCCCCACTTCGGGCTCTGTGCTGACAGCTCAGAGCCTGGAGCTGCTTCAGATTCTGTGTCTCCCTCTCTCTGTGCCCTTCCCCCGCTCATGCTCTGTCTCTGTCTCTGTCTCTCTCTCAAAAATAAACATTAAAATTTTTTTTAAATACGTATTCTAAAATATATAAAATATAAAATTAAATAAGTTAAATATATCTGCTTTGTAAGTTAAATAACTTGTACATTATATAAGTTAAATAAGCCTCATTTTAGCTAACAACTGAACTTTTTGTGTTTCTGCTGCACATATGCTAAAAAACAAAAAAATAGTAAAAGTAACCAAAATGCAGCAAAAGCAAGAAAAAGAAAGGACAGCCAAAGAGAAAGCCCAGAAAATCCACCGCCACAGAGGGGGGAATCAGTCATCAGAGATAAGCTGAGAATGTTGGGGGATTAGAAAGAGAAAAATGCAGCTGCAACTTAAAAAAGAACAAAACAAAACAACAGAAAACAAGACTTGCAGGAAGAAGGGGGGGCTGCTTGGAAGAAAGATGCGATATCTGATGACCCAGTCAGAGACTGTGGAAGCTGTGCATTTTTAAACTGTGTGACTCATTCTCTAGGGCCAAAGCAGAAACCAAGTGAGGAAAAAATTTCCAGAGAAAAATCTGTCCGCAAACAGGGTGGCGGTGGTGAGGGGAGGGTGGACTGGTGACGAGGGGAATCAATGACACCAAATGGGACCGTTCAGTATGGCACACTGTAGAACTCTGACAAATCTGTTTCTCAGAATAGCTTATTGCCTCCCAGGCAATTTCGCTGAGGAGCCCTGAAGGAATGTGTAAGTGGGAATGAGACTGAATTAGAGACAGTGGGTCTGGTATAGGACACGCTGGGGTATGAAAGTCACTTCTTTTTTTTCGTTTATTTATTTTGAGAAAGAGAGCAAGCACAAGCAAGTGGGGGAGGGGCAGAGAGAGAGGAGACAGAGAATCCCAAGTAGGCTCTGAGCTGCTAGCATACAGCCCAACTCGAGCCTCGAACTCATGAACCGTGAGGCCATGACCTGAGCTGAAACCAAGAGGCAGACGCTTAACCAATCAAACCGATCAGGTGCCCCTGAAAGTCTTTTTCTTTCAATGAATACTTCAAATGTCTCAAGGAGGGAAATAAACAAATACAACAACATACACTACTGGGAAATCTCAGAAGATCATATTTTTGTAACGTGTGTGTTTAGACGAAGATTTTCGTGTTTGACTATTTTGAAAAGTCTTAAAAGCAAAAAACCAAGTGTAATCACTGAAGAAGGGGAACAGGACAACTGTGGTGTTACCAGATGGTTTGTGAGGAGTAGAAAGAGAAGCATATGCACAGTATTTAGTCAAGGATATAGAACTTAATGGAAGTAAGTGGTCTGGACCAGGAGTGGAGGCCGGGGCTCCTGTCCCTGTTGACTGTGGGGTGCACTGACATAAGTGGTCCTCTCTGCATGGATAGTGTCCTCCCAGGGCTGAGAGGAAAGCCCCATCTTTGCTTTGCCATTGCCCTTTTATTCCTAGACTTTCCTGAACATCCTGGAAAACTCCACACTCACAGTCTCTTAAGGGAATATTTATAAACATTAAGGTTTCCTCGTTCTTAACCCAAACTTAGCATCAACCAGGCTCCATCCCCTTGGGAGTGGAAATGAAAGTCTAAATGTATTGGTTGTTATTGTCCCTCCTAGCCTTTGGGGGGCCCAGAAAGCCACTTCTCAACAGCTTAGGTGAAGACACCAAAACAAAAGATTATTGCTTAGCATACTCACCAGAGATGAGATCAAATAACCTGAGAACGACTGGAAGCTGTCCTGGTAAGAGCTGTTCATGTCAAGGACAAGGGTTCTAATAGAGCTAAATGCTGTGGAAGTCAGAAGAGCAGCAAAGGATGATGGAGAGTATATCTGGCCACCATCACCTGCCTCATTTGGCTCCCAGGTCTCATGTATCTTTTCGGTCTTTTTTTGAATCGCATTTTCTAAGATTCCTCTTCCACCCTTCTATCCATCAACATTGATCAGAACAACAGCATCCCCCCCCCCCCACTGTTTCTAAGCTTCACTAGATATTTGGGCCAAAAATTTGCAGGAAGGATGCAATATGTAAAAGGGTGAACTCAAACAGAACTAGTATCTCTGGGTTTGGTGAGTCAATGCCTGTCAACTTTTAATGCACATACAAATTACCTGGGGCTCTTATTAAAATGTAGGTCTGATTCAGCAAGTCAGGTGTAGGCTCTGAGAATCTGCATTACTAACAAGTTCCCGGGTGATGCACATTCTGACGGTCCATGGGCCACACATTTAGTAGCAAGGACCCAATCCACTCAACTAACAGACCCAAAAAGGCAAAGGATCTCAACTAACATCACATCGTTAGTTAGTATTGAACTAGGACTTGAGCCCAGCTCCTCTGACTCCCAAATCCAGTGGGACTGCTCTGTATGAAAAACATGCCAAGTCTCCACAGACCTGCTATGGCTCTCTAACACAGACTGTCCGGCCAAAAATAAATTAGTTATGTCACACTGAAAAACCATCTCCAACAAGCAAGTAAAACGTTTTTCAGTTACAAAACCTAAAACCCAGGCCTCCTATTTTCTCATTTTTCAAAGATCTTATTAATATCTGTTAGTCAATGGAAATGTTTTTGAAAGGAACTAGAGCTTTCTGAAAGCTAATATTTAAGCTTCCTGGACCTGTGACTCGTACTCGATCAAAAAAGGAGAGAAATATTAATCTATGAACATCAAGTGGGAAACTCCGGACACCCAATCTTCAGTGACTGTAATGAAAACAGAAATGAGGTTCAAAATAAAGACTTCAGAGAAGAGATATACAGGAGAAGGGAGTGACATCTGTATCTGTATTTGTGTGGACCCATAAGTCAAGTAATTAACCCAATAACAAACAGAGCTCTGGCCTCTTATCTCCCATAAGATGAGGGTCATTCCTTCTCCTGACCTATACCTGGCCCACAGGTCCCTAATTCAAGATCCAGCAAAGAAAGAAAACAATGCTGCTTCTTGAAGTATACGGTCTTCAGTTCTCTCTCTCATTTCCAATCCATCATGCTGGGAACTCACAAGATGAACCTGCCAAATTGAAAAGGAAGTGGAAAGATGCAAAAAGAGGAGGGGAGAAAATAACGCTCATGTTTATGAGCCTGTAACACAAAGCACCGATAGGGACAAATCTCCCGCCAGCCAGTTCCAAAGTCTCACTTCTGAGTAATCATGGGTCTGACCAGGCAACCCCCAAACGTCAGGGGTCACAAGGAATTCCTCAGCCTGGGAGCAGAGTTAGGGGATACACAGAGCATTACTTTCCCTCCCTCCTGGCGAGGAGCACCAAAACCTGACACACAGGCATCCCACAACTCAAACGACTGTTTTCGGCAAAGGAGCCACAAAGTTCCAGATCAGGAAGCAAGGCCAGAAGCCACTCTGGGAGTTTTCCCACAGAGTTCTGCCAGTGGATTTCATTCGTCAGCTACATCACCCTGGGCTGCAGCCGGAGTTCAAGAACAAGAGGGCAGAGATGGTTATGTTATTTGCTTGTGTGGAAAAGGAACTGGCAGAACTTTCCATCTGGGCCAAGAACTGAACTGCCTTTAAGGGAGTAATGTGGAGTGAAGCGCACCCCTCTCTCAATGGAGGCACCATCATAGAGCATAGAGTTTTAAATGCCACTGATCTCATTTACAGCATTCACACAGCAAAACACGAGAACACTTAATTCTAGGATTTGGGGAAATTAGAATCTAACAACGTTTACAAAGTTAAAATGATGTAACAGCCTATCCCAGCAAAAACTGGTATCTTTCTAGTAGAAGCTGGAAGACAATTCCAAAGCTTCCTACTGTCCTACATCCTAAGATTCAATTTCTTTTTGGAGCATACCTTCCGTTTGTTTGGAAGACAAAAATTAAAATTCTCTTCACCTCAATGTAAAGATAGCTAAACAAGGAAACAGAAGGATGCCTTCAGAATCGCTATTGGGCATATGTTTCAGCAGAAACGTTTCACTATAATTTGTGCATCTGTATGGGAGAAATTGTTTTTCTCTAGACAGCCTGATAAGATCTGAGCATTTATGTTAACTCTCTCTTCTTGAGAAGGCCTCCTCCCTTGTCTTGCAGCTCAAGCAGTTGTTCACTGCAGATCAGAAACAAAGAGCCCAATAGTTTCAGGAATTGGACACAGACTGTTCTTCACCTTGAACTGAAGGAGAGATTGGGAAAAAGCACTGGCCGAGACTTGCGATACCTCAATGGAAAAGGATCTGTTATTAATGCACATAAACTCCCCACCTCTCCTACCTGTTGCAAGAAACCGAGTACCTTAGGCTTTGGGAAACATGCTGGTGATGGATGACTGTGTCCCCATGTGACTGTCATCCGGGAGCCACAGAGCCAGGCCAAATCCTGTGGGGAAGGGGCTCCGTGACTATTGCAGTAGCACACATGTATGCAAATTGCAAGAAGGTGTGCAAGAGAGACAGATAATTTTTAAAAGGTGTCCCTTTCAGACAGATGAATTTTAAACGGCACCCATCTAGGTAGACAAATTACAAAAAGATGCTCCACTTTGGGCAAAGGGTTTATAACAAACCCTCTTTTCATCTTGAAACTGGGATTTGGTTCAGTTGGCAGATCCTGATCTGGATTTCAGGCCTCCACCCTCCCCTTGATAGGGCACTTTTGTGGGGTTTACTAGGTACAAAGTACCCTGTGGGGCCCAGCTGCTTTAGATTGGGGTTGCCCATGAAGCAAGTAGCTATTCCTTGCAGGAAACACCTGAGAAGAAGCACGAGAAACAAAGATAAGACTCAGCCTGGGGTGGGGAAATTTTCCTCCTTTATCAGAGGCCTCATGATTGGGCCCAGGACTCAGTAAAGAATTCTGTTTCAGTGCACCCTTTTGCAAGGAGATTGCTGGTGGGGTGATCTTTGCTACGTATCAAAAGGCCAAGTGCTTGGTTAGAGACCCTTTTGAAACTCAGCCTACACTCAGCACAGCCAAGGTGAAGAGAAGTTTTAAGTTGTTATTTGTATCGTACCTTCCTTCCCTTTATATGCAAACTTTCCAAAAAGTCTTACTGATAATTACAGTTTGGAATCTGATGTGCTTTACAGAACTAAGAAAAGGCCCGACCCAGGCTCAGAAGAGAATAGCAACGTTGATAACAGTGTCCTCTTCCCAAAGTCAACATGATAGTGGCAGTCACAATGCTCTTAGGGTGATGAACCCAAGAGGGCCATAGAGCAGAGCAACATCACACTGCCACAATGAGCCAGTGCCCTGGGAACCCACTAGAAGTGATTTAGGGACCATTTAAGCAGACTGTACCATAGAAGTCAATAGGTGGTGTTCAAGTCGTTGTTTGGGTAATTGAGGAAATATAATCTCATTGTGAAGCCACAGCCTGGGGGAGGTCTACAAAAACTTGGGGCAGTAAAAGGCTAAATGCTGAAACAAACATTTCCATCCATTCAACCAGTATTCACTGAAGGTTTACTATCTAACATAGCTAAACATGTGTGAACAAGACAGGGTGAGGAAAAGAAAAGTTAAGCAAAAAATAAAAGAAAACATCAGGTATCATAGGTTCTTTTTAAAAATAAAATGGGTAATGTGGTAGAACACTGGAGGTTTCTACTTTAGATTCAGTGGTCAGGGAAGATCATCAGCTGGGATCTAACGACGAGAAGGAGCAGCTAGGTAGAAATCTGAGGGAAGAGTGTTCTAGGCAGAGGGAACATGAATGCAAAGGCGATGAGGCCAGAGTGTGCTTGGTACATTTGAAAGACAGAAAGGTCAGTGTGGCTGGAGGGCAAGGTGATGGGGCAGGAGGCCAGGGAGGTAGACAGTGACCAGGCCAGAGGGATATTGGAAGCTAAGACAAGACATTCGGATTTTATTCTGCTATGATGGGAAATAAGTAGAGATTTTAAGCAGTAGAGTGCACTGCTCTAGAAATGTGTTTAGAAGTCCAATCTGGCCACTACGTGAGAAATGGCTTGCAGGGAATTGAGAGGAAGTGGAGGAACCACTTGGGAGGTCAATTCAGTGGTGACTAGAACTGGGGCAGAGTTTCTCAACCTCGAAACTATTGACATTTTGTACCATACAATCCTTTGTCGGGGAGGGTCATTCTGTGGTTTGTAGAAAGTTTCCAACATCACTGGCCTTTACTTACCAGAAGCCCGAAGTAGTCATCCCTTCCCCAATTGTGACAGCCAAAAATATCTCCAGACATTGCCAAATGTCCCCTATAGGACAAAACTACCCCTGTTGAGAATGTGGAAGTGGTAAGAGGGGTAGATTCTGCACATAGTTTGAAAGAAGAGCTGACAGGATTTGCTGATAAGAATTAATACAGAGTAGGAGAGAAAGAGATGAGTCAACCATAGGATGAGTCCATGGGTTTTGGACAACTGAAAGAATAAAGTTGACACGTACAACAATGGGGAAAATGGCAGGAGGAGGGAATCAAGAGTATTGCTATGAACATGTCAAATTTGAGATTCCTATCTGGCATACGTGTGGAAATGGCAAATACAGTTGGAGTTGCAAGGAAATATCAGAGTTAGATACATAAATTTAGTAGTTATTCACATACATGTACAGAGATAGAGCTAGATGATATAGATGATAGATAGATAGATAGATAGATAGATAGATAGATAGATAGATAGATACAATAGATAATCATACAAATAGATGATTAGATCGATGATAATGATAGATAATGAATGAAACGAAGGACAGATGGTCAGATAAACTGACAGAGGAGTAGACAGCATTTGGGACTGGTCAGGATCACCTAACAGAGGATGAAGTTAGAGAAGAGGGAGCTACAGACAAAGCCCTGGGACACTCTAGTAGTTAAAGATATGGAAAGAAGCAAAGGATGTTGAGACAGAACTCTCAGGGTGGTAGGTAGGAGTAAAACCATAATAATGCGGTACCACTTACGCCCAGAGAAAAAAATACATAAAAATAGAAATTGTGTCAAACAGTGCTGAAACATAAGTACAGTGAAAACAGAGAGGCACCCACTGGCAACACAAAGTTCACTGATGACCTGACTAGAGCAGTTTTAATGAGGTGCCCCAACAAGGTAGGTGAAGAGATTCAGTTACTCTTACTAAGCCAACAAGAGAACTGGATACTTTTCAAAAGTACTTAGAGCTGTTATCTACAACAGCATGAAATAGGCAGGGCTGACTAACGTAATTATCTATGTTTTTGTGTAGGAATAGTTTGCAAGGGGGTTAAGGCAGTCACTGAAATGAAGGTTCTTGCTACAACTTTTGAGACAGGTTGGACACTTAAAAACCTATAAACAGTGTTTAGACACTAGAATTCTGCAAACTGAAAAGAAATCATAGATCATACTAATGAGGCATAGAAACTTAGGTCACAGCACAGAAGACTCTTCTCCAAACGTGCTCTGAATCAATAAGCAGAATCTCACCTGTGAATAAAATGTGGTCATCCCACCAGGCGCCATCTTTCAGCAGTGGGGGAGACAGTGAGGCTCAGCGCAGAAGAAACTATCATTCTATCTGATTTAGAATCAAAAAACTCTCCAAACCAGAATACTTCAAGAATAAATATGAGTAAACAAACAAAGGGAACAGATTTGCAAAAGCGGTTTCACTGATTTTTCCCCAAATAAATTCTCTGACCCAGAAAAGTAAATTAAAAAAATACAAAGCAATTATTACAGTTCATTTAACAGCCTCATTCTCTATTCACGCTAACTACCCTACAGGTGGGATAAGCCCGCTGGTCCATAAGGACAGCCCAACTAATGGGTGATACATTCGAGGACAATGTCTGGGAGATTTCCTGGTGAGAAATGCCATCAGAGTGAGATTTAGAATCCCTTCTAAGGAGCTATAGAATTCTCACCTTGGGAAGGAGAGAAAACCAAGCATCGTGGACCTTTTACTCCAACCAGTCCAGTCAACCTGGATAGGTCTCATGGGAAGAAGTGGAAGAAACTTATCCTGTTCATCGACTGGACTAACTGTAACAAACGTCAATTCTACGAGTTTATATATACGTTTATATAATTCCTACCAAAATCTCAGCACATTTTTGTGGTCAGACTATTCTAAAATTTATATGGAAAGGCAAAGGAACTAGAATTACAAACACAATTTTGGGAAAAAATAAAATGTTAGGAATCAGTCTACTAGATTTCCAGACTACTTACATAGCTATAGCAATAAAGATTCTATTGATGGAATAGAACACAAAACTCAGACTCACAAAAATATCTCCAAATGAATTTCACAAACGTAGAAACAATTCAAAGGAGGGAAGTTAGCCTTTTTAAAACAAATGGTGCTGGAGCAGTTAGACACTCATAGGCCACAAGAAAAGAAGAGAGAGAATGAACCTCTACCTAAGTCTCACATCTTATACAAAAATTTACTCAGAATGGATTATGACTTAGATACAAAATGTACACATAAGGAGGGGAGAGAGGCAGGAAGGAAATGGGTACGGCTGTAAAAGGACAACATGAGGAACTGTTTGTGATAGAAATGTTGGGCATCTTGACTATATCAATGTCAAACTGCTGCCTATGATACTGTGCAGTAATTCTGTAAGATGCTACCACTGGGAGGGACTGAGTCAAGCGTACACGGGATCTCTCAGTATTCGTTCTTACAACTGCATATGAATCCACAACAATCTCAAAATAAAAAGTTTAACTAAAAAAAAAAAAACTAAGAATACCTCTTTGAAAATTGTAATCCATCGTTGAGCTCAGATCAAGAAAGGAAATCTCAAGGTGCCAAAAGGCAAAAGGAAAGAGAGTTGAAGGGGAGTTGAAGCTGAGTGGCCCCTGAGAAAGAGAGCTATTTGGATTCGGGTCAGGATCTAATTCTCCAGTAGGGGTGGGAATTGAGGTTAGGGTTTAGGATAGAGCCAAAAACCATATTCACTTTAATAAAGCCTGAGCTGAGAAATACTGTCCCTGACTGTGAACAAAAATTTAAAATATTTATTAAAATAAAAACATTACAAATATTTACTGACTCAGGTATCTGGGAGCCTAGACTGAGCCCTCGGTGGAGGTGGGGTACCCATGAAGAATCTGAACCCCAGTCCCATATCATACACAAATGTGCAGGATAACATTTTGCAGAAAATCTCAGCTGAAATACTAACAACAAAGTAGCCTGGAGCAAATCAGATAGGGTCCCTGGCAATAGCAAATCCAAAACCACCCCACTGGAATTCTCACAGGTAATGACTCCCACTGAGGATCAATTCTAAGTCTAATTGATTAAACAACACAGTCTCTCCATCAAAAAACTTAGAATGGAACAAATCAACTAAACTGTTCAAAAAAAAAAAATTCTGTAACTTTAAGGTTATAAAGACTTCAGAGGAGAGAGAGGGTGGTGAGAATGTTAAAGATGACCAAGGAGGGGCTGCTGGGCAGGACATGGGCTGACTGTCTGAGAGCAGCTCCCAAGAGGATGGGGACCAGAGGTGTGTGGAAGGTATTAAATGGAGGAAGGAGGCCATCCCACACCCTGTCATGAGTGACCTTTCTTGGGTCTGCAATCCGCAACCATCTGAGCCTGCTCCAAGGGACACTAAATTGACCTTAAATTTTAGGCAACTCTAAGAGAACACAGCCTCCAGCATTACGATGGCTATATCTAAAGCAAAGAATATGCCAGCTCTGAGCCAGAGGAAGGAAAATCTCATGTCTTGTTCTACATGACAGTGTTTTCTTCCTCAGAAAGCTTTCCCAAATGCCACCTCTGTCCTTAGGAATGGTGAGGGGCTTAAAAGCCAATATACATCCTAAGCCTGCCATCCTGTGAATTTGAGTGTGGGGTCCTGTTTTGGTGAAAAGGAAAATAAATATCCCAGAGGTCAGATCCCAGACAAGTGATCAGGGGAAACCAGACACAAGTCCAACCACTATCCTTTTGATGAGAGGCACTGACGATGATGGCACACGAGCAAATGAACTTGAAGCCAGCCAGTTCGTATGTTCACAGAAAGGAAAGAAACTCATTTGGATTTTATGGCTTATTTTATAACTATCATTAACTGTTCAATTCTGTGTGAAAGGCTCAAAACTAATCCCAGTAGATTGGTTCTTCTGACAAAATCATTTAGTGATTTGAATCTAAAAGTTTCCATCATCCTGGCTACCACATTAGTCCATTAGTTAATATTTGCTTCTTTGTGCTCCTGTACTTAGAATGAATCTGGAATCTGAATCTGAAAATGCCCACATGGTACTTTGCTCTGCTCCCTGGGGCCATTTGAAATTGAAAAGCTCCCAGCATCCTGTTTCCAAGCCTGACATAATGCTAACCAGTGTGCAATCTCCCTTAGAAAGCACAAGAGGAAAAGAGGGGGCAATTGAGAGCAGCGGTTCTCAGCCCTGGCTGCATGTTAGAATTACTTGGGAAGAGCTGCCACTGTAGAGTAATATTGACTAATATTGCTAATTAATACCTGCTCACACTAATTCATTGGCTGTCAACATTTACCACACATTAGAATTTTCTTCGGAGCTTTAAAAAAATACTGATGTCTGCGCTTCACCCTCAGACCAGGTAAATCAGAACATCTGGGAAGAGGGGTGGGGAACGGGTACTTTTTAAAAGCTCCTGGGTTGATCCTAATGTTTGATCAGGGCCAGTGCTTCTTAAACTTTAGTGAGCATCAGAATCTCCTGAAAAGCTTATTAAACCAAGGATTTTAAATACGCAGGCAACAGAGACAGAAAGTAGACTAGTGGTTCCCCAAAACTAGGGGAGATGAGGGGATTGGGGGTGCCTGGTAAGGGGTAGAAGGACTCAGGCTCAAAATAACTGCCCAATAAAGTTATTCAACTTCTCCAATCTTCATCATCTAGAAAAATAACAAAGATGGGGGGGGTGGGGGGCAGAAGAGGACAATGTACATAAACCACCTCATAAACGACACATTCCAGTACCTGGCATATTGGAAACACACACACAAAAAAAATGATAATGACAGCCAACATCCATTGACTGTATTATTTACCAAGTGTTCTTCTAAGTTTTATATATATATATATATATATATATATATATATATATATATATATTCATTTCATTCTCACAATATTGTACTATAGGGGCCGGTAAATTTTTTCTGTAAAAGTCAGAGAGCAATTTTTGGGCCTTGTGGGCCATACAGTCCTTATCCCAACTACTGAGCTCTGCTGTTGTAGTTTGAAAGCAGCCATGCACACTATAAACACATGAGCTTACCTGTGTTCCCATAAAACCTTATTTATAAAAAACAAGAGGCAGTCCAGATTTGGTCTGTGGGCCATACTTTGCCAACCCTTTTTTTATGAGTTGGGTACTGCCATTATCTCCACTTTACAAACGAGCAAACAAAGGCACAAAGGGATAAACGGACTGCCTAACTTCCCACACCGAATCTGATTACGAAGTACACATAGTCAGCCATTATGCCATAGCAGCTACTCACCACTGGTAAGCCTCTCAGTCCAAATTCAGGTTTTCCTAACTCCAAAGGGCCGGCCAGCCAGTCAGTCACAATACCCTCGGAGCCCCCGCAGAGACTGAAGACCCACCTCCAATCCTCCCCTCCTCCCATGCTGTTCCCGGTTGAACCCTCCCTGCTCTGAACCCTCAGGGCCTTGACTCTCCATACCTCCCAGATCGATCCACTTTTTATGTGATTTTCTGCATTTCTCCCCAGCCCATTTGGCAGCCTGGACCACCCTCATCACAAGTGTTCAATGTGCATGTGCTGAATGTGTCTGTGAACCCACTGGTGCTGGACATGCAGGACGAGACTATAGGGGCCTGGGGACAGAGAAGGGAGGTAAGTGATGGACCCGGGCACTCACCAGTCCCTGGCAGGCACTGAGTGCTGCAACCCCGATTCTGGTGCCCTGTTGCAGAACTGTGCCCCTGAGATGGCAGGGGGGTGCCGAGGAAGCCACCATCTTAACACGGGAAAGATTTCCGTATCTCCTCTCCACGATATAGCTTTTGGAAAGAAATCCCTGATTGACTGACAAGTTGAAGAACAGGTCCTTCTCCTCGTGGGAAATTCTATAGTACACCCGATCCTCTGGGCCATCCAAATCTCTCTTCCTCCTGTCGCTGGTGATGGGATGGCGCAGGCCATGTGATAGAAAATGCCCACTGGCATCTACGCGGACAGGAGCCACCACGTGATATTCTGGCAGGGCCTTGACAAAATGCGCTGAAAGAAAAGGACACAAAAAATAAAACCGAGGGAGTTCCCTGATGAGTCTGTGGCAAGGTGAATGCTCTGCTATTTGGAACTTAGACTTCAGCTCGCGGATTGCAAAATACCACTGCTGACTTGAAGTTTACAGATTGTGTCTACCACGCACGTACTGTCAACAGTAAATTCCCTGAACAACTCAAATTGACTCGGGGCCCCTGCTTGACGACACGTGGCAGTCTGCACCGACACAAAGGCACAGCTCTGGACGGCAGATGCTTTGCGGGAGACAGATTAAAATGAGAATTAATGCATGAGTACTGTTAGAAAAGGGGCAAGGTCAGTATAAGGAATATTTCATATTTCGAGGCTTGAGTTCATTAGTACAAATCACAGAGCTTGGCTGTTTATTACAAAGAGCTTAAACGTCTCAGGAACTTCCCATTAACTCAGGTTAGAGGGAAAATGAAAAAACAGCTAACCCACCATACACACTCTGACAAACTTCACACCCGTTGCAGCCTAAGTGTTCTGCAACGTAGCAAAGGCTGCTTAAAGAAACTTGGATGTTTATTTTTATTTTTACAAAACACACAAAATAAAAGGGTAAGATGAACCCTGCCACTTTAAAAAATGCTAGACAGGAACACTCGTCTCTGCCACACACAGGGACATAGGCCTTTTGACTCATTTGTGTTTAAAGTCCCCGCCCCCTCCTCTTCATTCTGATGTTTGAGAATAACAAGGAGTCTCTCTAGCAGGGGCTAATCATCACTCGGGATTACAGGCTACTTCCAGCAAACCAGTAGCCACTTCATAAAATAACTAATCTTCTGCTTTAGAGGGAAAAAAAGGAAAGAAAAAAAAAGAAAAGAAAAGAAAAGGAGCAAGGGAGGAAGAGAGAGAGAAACAAATTCCACTTGCCACCTCCTAGATGGATTTCTTGCACTTTCTAGGTTGCGTTGCTTTGTTCGTATTACCGCCCCAGCTACAGTGTCTTTTGCACTTTCTACCAATACTCTGTGCATTCCCATGTATGTTTTAAGTCTCAACTCCAGTTCCCCCTCTTCTTTCACTTAAAGTCCCTGGTTGAAGTTCTTTCTCCCTCCTTTGGACCCTCACCCAAGGCCTTACTTCCTGTAGCTCCCAGAATGGTCTCATTTTACAAGGCCTTTTGTTCATCGCACTTTATTCCCAAAGCCTTTGGAGCCTAGAACCTTGCACGTGGCAGCCTGGCTTGTAACGTGTTGCTGTATCAGGGAGTATGTTTGTGGCTGGTTCATTATAAGAACTGGGCTTCATGGAATACATTTATAAAACAGCCTCCCCTCCCCCCACCCCACCCCACCCCACCCTCCCCCTGCCAGACAACTGCCTTCAAACACACTTTGTGAAATTGTTCACTTCTGCCTTGAATGAAATATGGGCAGAGCACAGAGTTTTCACTCTTAGGTACTAATAAATAGTCTCAATGTTTAGGTGTAAAAAATCCAGACCCATTGCTTCTAATTGCAGCACTTAGGAGCAATAGATCACATAGCAACATGGAAAAATCTTTAAAAACAATGTTCACTGAAAAATAAGATACAAGTGAATGCAGAGCCATCTACATCAATGGAAAATACATGCACACAAAAACAATAATACAAAGTCTGCCAGAACATATGCAAAAAAATACATATGGAACCCATTAAAATGGTTTTCCGTGAGGAGGAATGGGAGTGGGGACAAAAATGCATAAAAAAATAAAACCAGAAAGGGGTTTTGCACAAAATGATGATGCTAGTGTGCCATGACCTAGGAGTCAAATTGACTCAGTCCTCTGTACTGCCTACTCCCCAAGGAATATCTGGACATCTTTAATATCAGAGTTTCACTGCCCTTCCAAGTTCAGACCTTAGGAGAGGAAAGGCCAGGTTAGGTGGGGCAAGGGTGGATGTGGTTGACTTCCACAGTATTATTCTCAGTTACTCTTCTCTTCTACTACTCATGGCAACACCTCTGGCTACCCCAGGATGAGCAGTGGATGGAAGTTAAGGGCAGAAAAAGTCTTATTTAATGGAGTATAGCCATCATCTTGCAATGGGACCAGCAGTCCCATTGGACTGGTCACTGCCCAGATGCTGACTCTTCTCAGGAGAAGTTCCGTGTCCCTTATAAGACCTGTCTCTGAACATACATCTCAAAGAACTCACCATGATTTTTGAAAGTATAAAATGAAAGAAAAAGCTTGCCTAAGCTCTAGCAACTATTGTTCAAAGAATAAAGAAGCAAACAAATTTAGAGCCTTTGACCTAGTTGCTTTTGATCTAATGGATTTTTAGGAAAGCCAACATAAGCTGGCTATATAATAATGTAATGATAATGACCACAGTAACCATTTCATGACCACCTGCTATGATCCAAGTACCACAGGTCTCTTCTCATTCAGTACCCACACAACCTGTGATTCACAGATTCAGTGAATTCCCTTTTCACAGATGAAGAAACTGAGCCTACGAGAGGGCACAGAGTCAATATGCAACATTATCCATATTGAAATCTCACGGTTCTTATTTCAAAGCCACGTTCTTAGCCACTTCCCTTCGCGTACATAAGCAGTGCACTTGGCAGAGAGTATGACCTAGTAGAAGTGATACTACCACCGCCCCCTGCCCCCCACTTCCCCAGGGATGATGATCTGACAAGAAAAGAACGGCTTGACTTCTTTAAGACGCCTCAATTTGCACAGCAATAAATGGAGATAATAACTGCCTATTTATCAGGTACAGTAATAAGAGATAAGACTAGTTTTGCCTCTTCATTTGACTGCAAACCAAGTAGCGAAGCCATGGCAGCCCATAAGTGTGGGCAGAAATAAGAGGCCACGTACATAAGGGGTGTGACTTATGTGGTGGCCCAACTGCACTTGCCTCACCTACACAAGGGCGTAATAACAGTATCTACCTACCTTCTAGGGTGGTTTTGAGGATCCAGTGGATTAATATATGTAATGGATTTAGAAGAGTGCTCGACAAATAGCACTCAATAGCTACTATTAGTATTAAAGATAGAAACTTGGCCGCCAAGGATCACTATGGCCATAAATAGATGTAACCTCCAAGCAGAGACAGGGGAGAATCCCATGCTCACCTTGGCTTCCTCTCGGTAGGTACTCAGTTTGGAAGATGAGATAGCTACGACCTTGGCCAATAGAAAGCCCGGCTCAGAGGAGATATGACAGGAATGGAGAAATAAGATGTCAGGAAATAATAAGAGCTCCTCATTTTTACCATTCCTATGGTTAAGCACAGCATTTAGAGTATATCAACTTGGTCTTGTCTAATCTTTACAGTTCTCTGGGACAGGTATTATTAAGCGTCCCTCATCTAGCCTTC
This sequence comes from Felis catus, assembly GCF_018350175.1. Taxonomy (NCBI): domain Eukaryota; kingdom Metazoa; phylum Chordata; class Mammalia; order Carnivora; family Felidae; genus Felis; species Felis catus. The sequence continues at coordinate 211,913,989 of NC_058368.1, read as the reverse complement.
ATTCCCTCCACTGTAAAAAGACAATGAAGAGGGGGGCGCCTGGGTGGCTCAGTCGGTTAAGCGGCCGACTTCGGCTCAGGTCATGATTTCGCGGTCCGTGAGTTCGAGTCCTGCGTTGGGCTCTGTGCTGACAGCTCAGAGCCTGGAGCCTGCTTCAGATTCTGTGTCTCCCTCTCTCTGACCCTCCCCCGTTCATGCTCTGTCTCTCTCTGTCTCAAAAATAAATAAACATTTAAAAAAATTAAAAAAAAAAAAAAAAGACAATGAAGAGGGGTGAGGATTCATTCTGGGGCAATCTGACCCCAGAGCCCACCCTTCTAACCTCTGCCTTTGCTGCTTCTCAAGCATCTACCACTAAGACCAGATGTCAAGGTGGGGCGTCAACAGGGCTGGGGGGAGGGGCAGGGACTGAGACTCACTGTAATCACATTACCATCTGCAGGTTTATGGAAATACATTATAAGCCCTAAATACTTGGATTTGCCTTATTGAAAATTAGACTTGAAACCCTTGGTCACAAACATGGATGATACTTCATGAGAAATCTGAGTGAGCCTGTTGGCACAAGTGCTTTTGAAAATACACAACACCAAGCGATCTTTCACCCTCTGCTTAGAAAGAATGGAAAGAGGTGAGAGAATATTTACCTGCCAGATTTTATAGCTTAGGTTAAATCTATACTTACCCTTTACTTTGATTATTTCCATCTTAGAGAACAATAAATTTCTAAGACTCTTAATAAAAAGCGCAATGAAATTCTGTAATAGTTCATTTTCATAATCCTCTTCCACGGGTTGTTGTAACCTTTCAAATATACTTTTATCATAGAAAACTATATGTGTCACAATGTGGAGAACAGTGTTGATCCCCTCAAAGTTGTAAAGTACAACACACAAGGTTGGATTTTCTCACGAACCCTACGACAACTAACCTCCAGACCATAATTGCTTATGATAATTAACACAAATAAAATATTAAAACTGTGAAGTCTCTTCTTTCATTAAAAGAATATATGAGGGGGGCGCCTGGGTGGCGCAGTCGGTTAAGCGTCCGACTTCAGCCAGGTCATGATCTCGCGGTCCGTGAGTTCGAGCCCCGCGTCAGGCTCTGGGCTGATGGCTCGGAGCCTGGAGCCTGTTTCTGATTCTGTGTCTCCCTCTCTCTCTGCCCCTCCCCCGTTCATGCTCTGTCTCTCTCTGTCCCAAAAATAAATAAAACGTTGAAAAAAAAAAAAAGAAACAATAAAAAAAAAAAAAAAAGAATATATGAGGGGCGCCTGGGTGGCACTGAAGTGTCAGTTAAGCGTGCGACTTCGGCTCAGGTCATGATTTCACAGCTTGTGGGTTCGAGCCCAGCGTCGGGCTCTGTACTGACAGCTTGCTCAGAGCCTGGACCTTGCTTTAGATTCTGTGTCTCCTTCTCTCTCTGCCCCTCCCCCGCTCGTGCTCGGTCTCTCAAAAATAAATAAAATTAAAATAACTAAAATTAAATTATAATTTTAAAAAATTTTTAAAAGAATATATGAAATAATTTCCTTCCTTATTTTTTCAAAGAGCATAGATACATGACGAGAACATTTGTCTTGAAGTACGCTTGAAACGTTTGTCTTGAAACACTCCTTGTGTTCTTGCAAAACCCATGCAGCAGAAAGCATATCTCCACCACGGGATAAAGTGCCTGCCCTGTTGATTTCAGAGTCGCCAGGAGCAAAAGAGACCACAGAAGCAGCTAGTGACTTGCAGACTGTACAAGGGATAAGGACCCCAAGGGGCTGTCACTGGCTGTAGAAGAGAGGCAGTATGCTGTGTACAAGAGCAGTATTTCCCATTGTTCTGATACTTAGTTGGGAACCAAGACATCTTGTGGAAGGCACTGCACGTGTATCTATATCACAAGTGAGCGATATGGAAAGAATACTGGACAGAGTTTGTCAAATCTGCCATTTTTGGTCCCAAGAAAGATTGGATTTGCCTCCATGCTCCTTCCCAGGGCTAAAATCCTGCCTCTGCCCAACCCTTAGAACTAGAAAGAACGTTAATGATTATATGGGACTAGAATATTTCCAACTGTGGGATGTTGTGTAATTCCTTTCACCCCTCTGGTGACGTGGCATTTAATAGGTGCTGACAGACTCATCTCCTAACCCCTCCCCCCTTCATCTGTAAAAAGAAAGATGGGAGACATGATATATGAAGTGATTTGCCAGTTTAAAGGTTCTGAACTTGGGTGCGATTCAAAAATGTTGTCAGAGTAGAAATGGAAACTGGGAGTTTGGCTCATTGTGAAATGGCAGGCTGGTCATTTGGGGCAAAAACCAGGTCATCCTATTACCAAGAAACCTTAGAATTTTCTCATCCCTTCCCTCTACCTCTCTCCTTCTCTACACCCCCCCTCCCACCTCAGTTTTTCTCCCTCTCTCCACTCAGTTTTAAATAAAGCCTGCTCAGAAATTTCTGTTGTACCAAATGCAGATTACTTGTAAATCCACTGGTGAGTTGATTAAAAACAAATATTCTGGAGAAAAGTCTTTTAAAGACAAATTGCTTTTACAACCTAAATATCTGCACATCGCTAATAAACTCAGGGCGCTTCACAGCTATTTTTCAATATCAAATACCCTCAGCACCTAATCCCAATGGTAACCAAGGAAAACAACCACCTCTCACCTTCCAGACAGGAGAGAGCAAAGCCCAGTGGTGTCTGCTCTATACGAAGCTGAATTCGCTTACAAAGTAGATCTGGAGCAAGGGGAGCTGCAATCCAACCCAGGAGAATGTGTGTCTTTGAACCAAATCATCTCCAAATGCCCTGGGAAGTGCTCACAGGCTTTGTTTGTGCTGCCAGAAGAGAGACTTTTCACAAAGGGGCTGTTTTTCAAAGAAAAACAAACGCTGCTATTTTAAACTTGGGGGTGGGAGATTGTATCTGGACCGTTTACACAAGCAAGTGCTGGCTGATTGACATCTAACCCCGGTGGTGTTTGGGCTGCAGCTTCCAAGGAAAGCAAAGGGACTTGTTTCTGATGGCTCTCGAAGTCACAGCAGATGAGCTCTCAGCAGTATTAGAACTTTGCAACGTAGGCAGAACCCTGTGTGGAAATCCTCAACAAAGACAAGCTCGTGATGTCTGCCACCCAAGTGGTCTTGGGGATTAAGGGGGTCAGAATGCTAGGGAAGCTTCTCAAGACTGGAGCACAGTCAGCAAACACAGGACTTAATGGATGTTAAAGCAGTGCTCTGTGTGTGTGTGTGTGTGTGTGTGTGTGTGTGTCTGTGTGTGTGTGTGAGTGTGTATGTGTCTGTGTGTGTCTGTGTATGTGTGTGTTGTCCCTATTATTGCTGAGAGGCCAGCCACTGAAGCCAGGCTACCTGGGTTCAAAATCTCACTCCACTGTGAGCTGGGCCAATAAACTCACCAAATTTCCTCATCTTTAAAATAGAGGCAGTAACAACAGTCCCTGAACCCCAGAAGGCTGTTGTCAGTGGTTGCTGGGCTGACACATACAGGGTGCCTTAGCAGTCTTGGTGCAGGGAACTTTCTCCAGCCACTCAGGCCTTGATGGAGCTCTGTTTCTCCTAGACGGCCCAAGGAACTCCCTACCAAATGGGAAAGTGTCTCTGACCCTTCCAAGTCCAATAAAAAAGCAGAGGAAACAGTGTCGCTCTGCTCAAGGTGTTAGGCTTAAATAACACCAAACTGTCATCACACCCTCTTCCAGTGTTTTCTATAGCATTATGAGTTTCATGACATTCAGGAGATGCAGCCAGCTGTGATCAAGAAGGCAGGACAGAGAAAGGTGAGCCCCTAAGGTGGTAAATTCTCCCCCAAAAGAACAGTTATTTTTAAAACACAGGCCTTAATCTTTCCAGGAAACCAAAACACAGCCAAACTCACTCAGCAGGGGGCCGGAATCACATTTCCCCTCCCCTGTCCAGAGTTGAAACTAACTGAAAATACTGCAATGACTGCCAGTGGTGATTGGAACTCAAAAAAAAAAAAAAAAAAAATCATTTTCCGTGTTCAGAATTTGAAAAATAGAGGATTGAAACACTGCAGCATTGAAAGAGAAGACAAAAGGGGGGCGTTACCAGCTATCACTTGGGTCTTTCCTGCCTCAGCGTTGGTGTGAAAGAGATCCGGGATACTCGCCTTTCAGTAAGAATTAAGGAATCACCACCTTCAACAATGAATTCCGAGACACCCTATGTCACTGAGCTCCCAGCCTAGACTTCCTTACGACTCAGCCAAACGGCTTTGCAGAGTTCAGCCAGTGGGGGAGGGGATGGGGAAGCAACCAACTTTCCACGCGTCTCACCACCACGGTTTTCAAAGGAGATAAAGAAAAGCCACTAACCTTGCCTCCTGTCCGGGAAGTGCACCGGGCCTGGCTGAGCTTGTGTCCCATAGCAAAGGGCCCCAAAGTTAAGGAGGTGAGCTACAACGGAGAGGTTTGCAAGCCAGCTCCTCTGGGCACATGGCATGATTCAGTTGTTGGGGAGAAGAAAAGTCGACGAGGTTTAGCTCTCAGCTCAAGAAATCAAGTCCTCGCCCGTGGCCGAGCAGGAAGATGCAGGGGTGCATGGTCCAGGAGTGGGACGGAGCGGCTGCGAAGCTACCCACGATCTCCTTTGGCTTTTTTAAGCAGAAAGGGGCTAGTTACCTTGATCCCCCTTCCCTCCTGAAAGGGGAGCGATTCGACTGGCAGCGCCCGCTTTCCGCGGGGCGTGGAACGGGTCAGGGCGGAGGGGGCAGCCCACCCAAGATCCCCACCCCTCCGCCTTCCGCGCTCGGCCTCGCAGCCAACTCCGCGCATCTTCCTCGGGCCTCCCACCCCCGCGCTCCTCCGGCCCCGCCCAGAGCCCTGCCGCGCGGGCCAAATAGGGGGAGACCCGGGAGAGCCGCCCTGGGCGGGACGGCGAGTGAGAGGCCCCCCAGGCCGGCCCTCCCTGGCTGAAATACAGGCCGAGAGTGCTGGGCGCCGAGCTGGGGCACGGGGCACCCCACTCCCTCACCCTCCCCAGCTCAGTGCTGCCCCCTTGGCTGTCCTTCTCGGCTCCGTTTCCCAATTTTTCCTGACCTGGCTCTACCAAGACCCCTCGCTCAGCCAGACGTCTCTGGGATTCCCTTCCAAGGCAAGCTAAGACTTCCATTTTTAAAAGTAATGGGCAATTTCTCTCTTTGCCAAGTCACGCAGAGGGAAATGGCCTGAGCTAAGCTTCTAGTTCGACACTTGACAAGTCCCTTCTTCGCCACAAAGACGTGAGGAGACCAGATAATTATGAGCCACGCTGGGTCCGCAGGTCTCTGGTGCTCTTCTACTTTTATAACCCCACCTTTCCTAGCCCACCTCCACTCACCAGTAAGGAGAGTGGAGGAAATAAGCAAGCCGGAGACCATGTGAAGGTAGCGCTCCAGTTTACCTGCACAGGCTGCCCACGGAGGAGACATCCATTCAGAGGCTCAAGCTTTACATTACTGAGACAATGCTGCAAACCAGGGAGCTTGCCAGGCATCCTGAGAATTTACTGGGATAATCCAGCCAAGATTTCACACCTCTGGGCTGAAACAGGCCTCCTTACTCCATTCAGGAGGAATTCGGCTCCATACTGGTTCTCCATGGCTTCCAGCCAACCATATGTGTTCCTTGAGAGGCTGGGGAAACCGACTCATTCAACCTCTCGCAGGCCTGGGCAGGAACGTCAAAGCGGTGATCTAAGTGAAAGGTGGTCCTCACAGGTTTGTGGTGGGCATGGATCCTTCGGGCTGGATACATATGCACCACGATATTGAATTAGTTTCTTATTATTCACGTTACAAATTCCCATAAACTTGGTGAGTTAAAACAGCACAAATTTAATATCATACAGTTGGAGGTCAGAAGTCTGAGATAGGTCTTAACTGGCTTAAAATCAAGCACAGCTGCCTTCCTTTCTGGAGGCAGAGAAGAGTCATTTTCTTGCCTTTTTTATCTTCTAAGACCACATCTCCTAGCTCCTTGCCCTCTTCCCCCATTTTCAAAGTCAGCACTGGCCTTTGAATCTCTTATAGGGCATCATCCTGACACTATCTCTTTTCCTTCCCTTTTCCATTTATAAGGACCCTTGTAATTACAATTTGGGCCCACCACCAAAACTTCGTATTCTGTCAGCCCTTCCAAACCTTTGTACCCAGTACCTTGGGTCTTCAGCCTAGTAAGGACTGCGTATCTCCTGACCTCTCCATCTTTGGTTGTCCCATAATCTTTAAACATCTCTCTGCCGTTACCTCCTTTTCTGCCTATCCACAGCCTATGAGTCATCTCCTTAAATCATCTCTCACCAGTGCCTTCAACACCTCTTCCTCATCAAACTCTAACCTTGTTTTACCCTAACCACCGATTTTCCCTGCTTTTTATTTCCAGGTGCTGTTGAGACTCACCTGACTGCACCAGTGGTGCAACTATCGATTCGTGTCTCTAAGTTCAGCACGTGTTCAACATGGCTCAGCACTATTCTAAGTTCCTCCTCCTTTTTCCAGGATTTACAAAATACCCCCAAAGCCTGGTGTTTCCTCTGGGTAGAGGGAAAAGTTAATCCCACTCACCTTTTCCTCTACTCATTGGAAAAAGGTAACAAATGTTCTTGGTGACAAAGGGTGGTAGCAATTAAAAAAAAAAAAAAGCCAGCTACATTTCCTGATATGCCCACTATAAACACCAGACCTGTGAATCACTGCAGTCTCCAAGATATCCCCGAGCCAGCTGATGCAAATATACTACCATTGAAAAAAAGACTTTAAAAACATGAAAATCCAAGTGCTGAATAACAGCGATGAACAGAAACAATAAAATAGACTACACACTGACCATACATCAAGCACTCTGCTAAACACTGTGTATCTGTATTACTTTATTTAATCTTTACAAAAACCTATTAGGCAGGTACTATTACTATCCTTCATTTATAGTTGAGAAAACACTGAAAGGCTATACAACTTGCCTAGGATCACATCAGTACAAAGAGAAAAAACAGGATAAAGTAGTGAGGTTCAGAAACAAAGAAAAGATTCAGTCAAGCCACCCAACAGAATCAAATACAAATCCATCTTACTAAAGACTCCTTGTGATGCTCTCATTCACAAAGAGTGGAAGGACTAAGAACACTGATATACAGACAATCTACAGACATCACCATAGCATCTCAGGTAGTGGTTTAGTTCTTTATGGCGAAGTATTTTCTGTACAAAAATGCAAATTGTGACAAAAGATATGAGATGCTTCACAAAAAGCTCCCTCTGTTTCATGAGCAAAGAAGGCTTTGGAAGTTCATACTTTCCAACTAAGCCTATAGTAGCACAAGGGATAGCTGACATTCAGGGACTGTTAGTCCCTGCATTTTTTAGAGCTGTCATTAACACTAGAAAGGCAAAAGAAACTGACTTCGACCAAAATGAAAACCAAAACCAAAACAACCCGGACTTTGCCCCAAGAATCACAAATGGGCATGTCATAAAAATAGACTTTCCATCCGTTAATCCTGCCTGAGTACCACAACCACTACCTCGTGGTAAAAATCAGTGTATCACGCTTTATAGTTGGCAAGCTGCTGTTCCTAAGTCAACCCAAAGGATGGAGAGAAGAGTCTTCCTCTGAGGTTTTCAAGAGTAGTCGGATCTTACCTCTACTTGAAAGTGGAAACAAAACATTGTCTTCAAAAGTCATGCATTTCAATGTTGTTGTCACATATACTACTTTCTTTACTTTTTTAAAGTTTTTATTTAAATTCCAGTTAGTTAACATACAGTGCAATATTAGTTTCAGATGTACAATATAGTGATTCCACACCTTCGTACATCACCCGGTGCACATCACAAGTGCATTCCTTAATCCCCATCACTCATTTTACCTATTCTCCCACCCACCTTCCCTCTGGTAACCATCAATTCGTTCTTTATAGTTAAGAAAGAGTGTGTTTCTTGGCTTGCTTCTCTCTCTCTCTCTTTCTTTTTTTCTCCTTTGCTCATTTGTTTTGTTTCTTAAATTCCACATATGAGTGAAATCACATGGTATTTGTCTTTCTCTGACTTATTTCAGTTAACATAATACTCTCTAGTTCCATCCATGTCATTACAAATGATAAGATTCATTCTTTTTTGTGGTTGAGTAATATTCCATTGTATGTGTATGTGTGTGTGTGTGTGCGTGTGTGTGTATATATAAATATACACACACACGCACACACACATATACATATACATATACATATACATATACATACCACATCTTTATCCATTCATCAGTTGTTGGACACTTGGGTTATTTCCATAATTTGGCTACTGTAGATAATGCTGGTATAAACATTGGGGTGCAAACATCCCTTTGAATTAGTATTTTTGTGTCCTTGGGTAAGTATCTAGTAATGCAATTGCTGGGTCATAGGGCAGTTTTGTACTATTTTCTTTTAAACCTTTCTCCAGTCTTAAAAGAATATGGAGCTAAGTATTTGTAACTCTTAGAAGTGTAAGTTCACTTTTATTCTTCCACCCAGTTGTATCCAATATGTAGGTGGACGGATAATCAACACTGCCTACTCCATACACTCAACTCCCAGAGAGTTTGCCTTCCTGGCTCAATCTGAAGATTCTGGAATCTATGCATTGTAGATTTTGTAAAGTTACCTGGATTTGTATCAGGTGGGTTCCATTTTGACCATTCTTCTAATGTAATTAATCAACTTAATTAAATAAACAATGTCATGGCAATGCCCCTTTGAAAGCCATGGCTGAGAAGGCTATGGATCCCTGATTAATGAAATATACTATTGGCTGAAAGAAAGCAGCATATTTCAGAAAAAAATGTGTAGCACTTAAATCAAAATGTTGCAGTAAACTGAAACTAATTTCAGTTTGTAGATCATCTTAAGCCTAATCAAAATGAAATACAACAAGATTTTACTGGGTTAATGGAGGGAGATTCATATGGGAGGTCTGCCAGAGGGACTCCAAGTTGTGTGAGGGGGTCAGGGAGCAGCCTATTACAAAGGTGTCAGAGCCTCAGCAATGTAAAATCGTTATCAATGTAAGACGGCTACACACTGCATGGTATCAGAACCTGAGCAGAGTGAGGAGGGCATCCACCTGAGAGGGAATGTCCCAGAAGGGTGCTGAAATACTGGCAGGGTAAGAAAGGGTGGGGTGGTGGTGGAAACTGATGGTGGTGACTGGAGATCTGTTACATACAGGGAAATTTATTAAATAAGTAAACACAGCAAGGATAATGGGAGTCAAGTTTCTCACTGCCAGTGAAGAGAATTACCAATATGAAAAGAGAGAGAGAGGGAGAGAGAGAGAGAGAGAGAAGTAGAATAAACTCTATGTTGGACTACAACTGAAGGTAATTGGTATGAACCCAAAGTTGCTGATGACTATATAGATGCATACAGAAATAAAGATATAAATAGGCCTAAGAACTAGGACTCCTTAGAGAAATGACTGGATTTAGAACTAGGGTTTGAGAGATAGAAGATAAGCCAGAAGCATTTTATTGCTGAAAAACGAAAACAAAAACAAAACTCAAAGAAAGATGAGAGCTTGTCAAAAGGAGAGAGGAGTTAACATGAAAAGGCACCCACTGGCCAAGTCTAGGGAAGTTTAAGCAAAAACATATAATAGTAATAAATCTTACAATAAGATAAGAATCAATGAATCCATATTGATACAAATAGATAAATGATAGATAAATAGATAAACGATGAAGAACGGGAACTTTATACAACTTTATACAATTTTAAATTATCTCCTCCCAAATATTTATTACATATAAAGGCAAAAAGAGTACTTTAGAGTGAACAAGGCTTGCAAATATCCCTTTAATCAAGTAAACAAAGAAAACAAAATCAGTAGTGTGGATAATCAAAACCATGTGCTACCTGATAGGCTCCAATAAGAACACCATCACTCTGTGAAATATCTGCCCAAGACACATAGTCTGACTCTAATCATGGGAACACATCAGACAACCTAAGTTGAGGCACGTCAGCTCACTCAATAACTGCTGGTGTTTTTTTTTTTTTTTTTTTTAATCTGCAAAAGGCTAAGAAAGTCAAAGGAAAACTAAAAACCTGTCCCAGATTGAAGGAGACCTAAGAGATATGACAACTAAATGCAACACTTAATTCTAAATAAGGTCCTTTTGTCACAAAAGACACTGTTGGAATAATTAGTGAAGCTTGAAAGGAGACAAAGAATGTAGTGTTAGTATTGTATCACTTAATTTCCCAGTTGTGACGGTGTGACTTATGTAGAACACTGGCCTTGTTTGTTAGAGATACACATGAAAGTGGAGGTGAGGGGCATCTAGTTGACAATTTACTCTCAAATGATTCAGAACATAAAATGTTCTCTTTAACTCCACTTCCAACTTTCATAAGTTTGTGGTTGTTTCTAAATAAAAAAACATAAACTTAACAATTTGTTCTTATTCTGTAAAATAATTTAACACTTGATGAAGAAAGATGCTATCGGATTGGAAATTAGAGAAGCCTAATAATGAGAAGTGAGTAGACAACTGAGTGCCCATGCATGGTGGTCTCTGAGTAACCATGTTGGCAACTTCAGAGGTACCATTATCAGATTGGTCCTGTGTTAGTCCACGTGGGCACCAGTCCCTTTCTGTCATTCTGCCTTAAAAATTAAATCTGAATTAAAGAATGGTGTGCCCATTGTTCCCAAGAAAAGGAAGAAATTAGGGATGGGATGTATCAGGGAATATTTGAGCGCTACTGTGTTAGCAAAAAGAGAATACTCCGTGTGTTCATTCAACAAATATTTGTTGACTGCTTCTGTGTCTAGTCATTGGGGGTATAACAATGAATAAAATAGTCAGAGAATCTTTCCTCATGTTTTCATATGCCCTGGCTTGAGCCAGGGGGAAAGAGAACAAACAAGTAAATATATGTAGACAGTGGTAAGAGCAGTGGGAACAAAAACAGGCTAAGGAGGACTGAAGTATTGAGAGGAGTGGGTTCCTCTTTTATATAAGAGGGTCAAGAGTGGCCTCCACTAAGATAATTTTAAGGAAGGAATTAAGAATCTGGACAAAATAAGTATCTGGAAGAAGAACATTCCAGTCCAAGGAGACGGTAATAAGAAAGACCCTATTGGGGAAAGACCTTATTGGGAATAAATAGGAATATGCTTAAAGAGCTCAAGAAGAAGCAAAATGTTTGTCAAGTGTGTGGACAAGGGGAGAGTGGTGATGGAGAGGGGGAGGGAAGGTCACAAGGCCCTTAGAGACCACAGGGAAGACTTTGGATTTTACCCTGAGCAAGTAAAGAAGCCATGGTGGGTGGGGAGTTGAATACAGGATACAGAAGTGACACGAAATGACTTAGGATTTATAGGGTGTCTTGGGCTGCTGTAGAGAGGGAAAGGGAGGAGCATAGAGAGCAGTTACGAAGCCACTGAATTAACTCAGGTATCAGATAATGATGGGTTACATCATGTGGTAGCAAAAGACATGGTGAAAATCTATCAGATTCTGGATTTATTTTGCAAGTAAACACAAGACTTTCTAATAAATTGGATGTGTGGCGTAAGGAAAAAAAAGAACTCAAGGAGCGTTTCAAGGTTTAGAGTTGCCAATAATTGAGATGGGGAAGATGGAAGATAGAATAGAATTGGTGGGGGTGGGGAAAATCAAAAGTTCAGTTTGAAACATGTTAACATATCTCTTAGATATCTGAAAGGAAAAGGCAAATAGGCTAATGGATACACAAGTCTTGAGTTCAGAGAGAGGTTCAGGATGACGTTATGCATTCAGAAGTCATCATAGGTATTTGGATGATATTGACAGCCTTGAATGGAATGAAAGTATCTATTATGAGAATGTAGCAGAGAAGAAAACAAATGTGAAGCTTGTACTCCGGGTATTGTAGACTAAATATCTGTGTCTTCCCCCCAGACACACACACACACACACACACACACACATGTTGAAATCCTAAACCCCAATGTGATGGCATAGGAAGGTGGGGTCTTTGGGAGGTGATTAGTCCATGAGAGTGGAAGCCTCATGAATGGGATTTGTGCCCTTATAAAAGAGGCTCCAGAGAGCTATCTCACCCCTTCCACCATGTGAAGACACAGCATGAAAATAGCCGTCTGTGAAGCAGAAAGCAGGCTCTCACCAGACACTGACTCTGCCAGTGCCTTGATCTTGGACTTCCCATCCTCCAAAATTGTAAGAAATGAATTTCTGTTGTTTACAAGCCACCCAGTCTATGGTATTTTTGTCATATCAGTCAAAACAGGCTAAGACATTGAGAGTGCTCCAATAGAGTTCCGCGAAATAAAGAAAAATCAGCACAGGAAACCGAAGACTAGGCAACAAAATGAGAATGGAGAGTGTGGTATTTGCAAAATCAAGTGAAAAACATTTTCAAGGAGGCATTGTTATTCATTAGCTCAAACTGAGGTAAGGACAAGAGAAGAGTCCAGGCTTTGCATACTCAGCTGCACAGAAGAAAAAAATGGAAGAGAAAGACCAATGATAGAGTTTGGTTAACAAACAATAATTCCATCCACTAATAAACGCAGCTCAACCAAGGTCTTTGGAATCTGACCAGATCAGAACTTCTTTCATGGAAAGTGGTGTCAGGAAGGTATGAAAATACCAAGGAATGTTCACAATCCTAGTTTCCTGCACTTTTAATATTCTCCTAACCCACGGAGCTCGACACAAGCCCATGAATAGCCTGGGCTGGCATTCTTCTCAGAGAAGCAGGAGAGCAGCTGAGTGTCAGGGCTTCTGCCAGGCTCCTGTCAGGGCCACAGCCCCGATATTCATCACTGCTTTCTGGTATCCTCCTGGGGTCATTGAGAGCAGATCAGCCATGCCCCAAAGAAACTTTGAAGTGAGATTTTGCTCAGGTGGCAATAAGGATATACCATAATAATACCTTTTCTTTTGCTTCATTGAGGTACAATTGACATACAATAAACTGCATATGTTTAAAGTGTACAATTTTATGCATTTGCATGGATATACACACCTGTGACACCATCACCACAATAAGTTTTGACATGTATGTGTGTGTGCACATGTGCGTGTGTGCTAGTGTGTGTGTGTCAAACTAGAAGATTCCCCCGTCCCTTTGCAGTCCCCTCCTCCTGTCCTTACTTGTATGACCTCCCCCCAACTCTCCTGCTGTCTCTGGAGACTCATTAGCAATTTCTTGAATTACACATAAAGGGATTCATACAGTATGAACTAATTTTTGTCTGCCTTCTTTAACTCAGCGTAATTATCTGGATATTTTGTGTCCCAGTACTCTTCTCCTTTTTATTTCTGCATAGAGTCCCATTGTATGGATCTACCACCCTGGGTCCATCCATTTACCTTGTCACTAACTTATCTGTTGACCATTGGAAAAGCGATGGAGATAAAACTTGGTGACCGACACCCAGCCTAAGCTCAAGCAGATGCATGCATACCACCAATTCCTGTTAAAGATCTTTGCTTGAAACTTATGAAGCAAGGCCCCTAAGTCCTCCAACAATTTCATTTCAACAACTCATATATGCTTCTCCTCATGATAAAGTGGCTCTTGAGGATATACATGAAAATAACAAAAAACCAGCTTTGAAGTTAACCCTGGATAAAGATAAAGCTTCTCTTCATGGTTTTGCACTTTTATTTTTTTTTTTCATGGTTTTGCACTTTTAACATAGCTTGCCCACACTGCCAGACAGAGATGTAGGTTATCTCTACAGCCACAAGATGAATATCTGCGGCACTTTGAATCTTCAGAGCGTAGAAAGCCAGACTCTGTGCTCTCAGAGACCCTTTCACGAAGCCCAGGGGACAGCTGGCCAGGTGCTAAATGCCTCTGCGAGCACCTTTGTCTACCTTGGCCACACTCTCCAAATGTTGCCTGCCAGGATTGCCTCATTGGCAACAAGAAGTCCTCCTCTGTTGCTTCCTAGCCTCTCTGAGTATAGCAGATAACACCGACTCACACTATTAGTTGATTGTTTGCTGTCCTATTAAATCTACACCAAGTCTCCTGAGAGGCCTCCAAGAGCAAAGGGCTCTATTGATTCAGCCACTGCTTCCTGCAGTAAAGCAGTGGCTGTGGTCAGATTAAGGTGTTATGATTCATCTTTTGAAGGTGAGAGGACTGATATGTATATGGATAAAATTATGGAGTCCTTGAAACCCAGTGTGAGAAAATGGAGTACACAGGATATGTTTATTGAATGCATGGGTTCGTATGTAAGGCAGAGAGAACCCTGTGAAAGACTCAGAAAAAGAACTGATGTTATCAATGTTGAGTTAGAAAGCAGGCAGCCAACCTGAATTTCATGCAGTGAGAGTCAAGTTAATGAATCTCATGATTCCTTATAATTGACTTTCCACTTGATTATAAACTGTGGGCACAAGGGCTATTTGTTTTATTTATTACTGCATTTCCCTCAAAGATAAAAAGGATGAATAAATATTTGATGTGAGGGTGGATGGCTGGGAGACTTAGTGGGGAATGTTCTGGGAATAACCTGCTTTGAGACCCATGGACACACCTCTCTATTAAAGAGTTGGCTTCCTCTCTTAACTCCCACCTGGAGTTGGGAAACAGATTCTGGTTTTAGTATTAGACTACTCATTCCTCTCTTTGCCTTCAGAAATAAATATTCTCCTTTGTGAATATTCTGAAAGCCCCCTGAGCAACCCCACCTTGGGCTTCTCTGCTCTTCTCTTGGGACCTCCTCCACCCACCTCTGTATGAGCCAACAACTAGAAGGTTAATCCCTGATATAGCAGAGGCTGTCTGCATATTTCTGCTCTTATCTTTACTATTCCCATACTTCTTCTTTCTTTGGAATGAAAGTATTTATCATCCTCTAGTATTTTGAGTTTGAAGCTAGATGTTTAACCTTTCTTTTTAAAAATATGCACTTACAGCTATAAATTTCCATCTAAGCACTGTTTTGATTACATCCCACAGAATTTGATGCCATATTTTACTATGATTTATTTTAAACTATTTTATACTTTCTTTTATAACATTTTATATTTTAGTTCGTCTTTAACCAGGGTTGTTTAAAATATGTAACCTAATTGTGAAACATTTGAGGACTTCTAGTAATCATTCTTTTGTTGATTTCTAGTTTAATTCCACTGTGCTTAAAATACATGGTCTGTATGATTTCAATCCTTTGAAATGTGTTGAAACTTGAGTTTGGCCCAGCATGTGGTCTATTTTGGTGAATGTTCTATGTGTATTTGAAGGAAGTGTGTGTTTTCTGGTTGTTGAGAATAGAGTGTAGAACTTACCCTTAGGATGTGCCTCTTTGAGGTTTTGGACTGAAAGCCTGGACTGCTTACTTAATATTCCCTTCCATTTTACTGGGCTTTAACTTCAATCTTTATTGTCCCAGCTGACTGTGTCACTGCTGAGATATCTACTCAGTTGAGTAGGTCTTCAACTCCTGTTTCCTGCTGGGTGTTGTGACAACGTGCCCTATTGTGGTAGTCAGCTTTCAAGATAGTCCCAATGATCTCTGCCGCCTAGTAATCATATTCCTGTATAACTCCCCTCTCCCTGAGTGTGGACTGGACTTATTGACTGGCCTCTAAAGAAGGTGATGTGGAAGAAGTGATAGGAGTGCCACTTCTTTTACTAGATTATAAAAACACCATATAGATTTCATGCCGATTCCTCTCCCTGCCCCCTCCCCCCATTACCCTGCCAGAACCCAGCTGCTATATTGTGAAGCATCTCACAGAGTGAAAGATCAAGGTCTGCCAACAACCTTGTGAATGAACTTAAAGGCAAATTCCCCTCTCTACTGCTAAATTAATTAAATAAGACCACAACTCCAGCTGATAGGTTGACTACAACCTCATGCTAGACCTTGAGCCAATGACACTATGCTGCGCCTGGGTTCCTGAACTACACAGACTGTTATTTTAAGCCATAAAGTTTTAACATAAATTATTATTCAGCAAGAGATACCTAACACAGAGAGAAATTGAAAAATAGGAAGAAGTAGGTGGATTCAGGAATTTGGGGGTTTTGTTTTTGTTTTTGTTCTTGAGAACATGCTACTAAGACCTGCTACATTGAGTTCAATTAAGTGTAAGGGAAAATGAGAGGTAAAGAATTACTCTTGGGTTTTTTTAAATTTTTTTAATGTTTTTATTTTTATTTTTGAGACACAGAGAGACAGAGCATGAGCAGGGGAGGGGCAGAGAGACAGGGAGACACAGAATCCGAAGCAGGCTCCAGGCTCCGAGCTGTCAGCACAGAGCCTGACGCGGGGCTCGAACTCACGGACCGCGAGATCATGACCTGAGCCAAAGTCGGCTGCTTAACCGACTGAGCCACCCAGGTGCCCCTACTCTTGGGTTTTTAGTTTGAATAGTTATGTGAATAGTAATGCCATTTACTAAGATTGAAAAATCTGAAGGAAATCGGCAACCATGTTGAAGCATCAAGTAACAGTTGGATATGCAACTCTAGAGTTCTGGGGATAAAAGGCTGGAAATCAGATCTGGGATGATAGTAGTATTAACCTCACTTGTGAGTATTAGGTGAGATAATGCAGATAAAAACCTTTGCACAGTGGACACAGTTGTTACCTGTAGTGGGTATAATTGTGTCCCCTAAAAAGATATGTTCAGGTCCTAGTTCCCGGTACCTGTGAATGTGACCCTGTTTGGAAATGTAAATATATAACTTTTGCAGATTAGGATGAAGTCATATAGGATTAGAGTAGACACTAATTCAGTGACTGGTGTCCTTATATAGAGAGAAGACAGAGACACAAAGATACACACAGAAAGGAGAAATGCCATCTGAAGACAAAGACAGAGATAACAATGATACTGTTACAAACCAAGGAATCAACATAGACTCACCAGAAGTTAGGAGAGAGGCATGGTATGTTTTCTCCCTCAGAACATCCAAGGAACCAACTCTGACAACACCCTGATTTCTGACTTCTAGTGTTGAGGATTTTGAGATAATAAATTTTTGTTCTTTTAAACCACCCATTTTGTGATAATTTATTACAACAACCCTAGAAAAATAATAGTTTCCAAATAAATGTGAAATATGAATGGTTATCATTGCTTTTATTATTATTATTATTATTATTGTACCATTGTTGTTTTTGTTGTTTTATATCCAAACACCTAACACATTGCTTTGTGCATATTAGGAATTCAATTCATAATTTTGGTACAATAAAATTCTGTGCTATCTGCAGACTGAAAAGAAATAATTCAGAGTGAAGATTATCTGCACATATTCCAAAGGAATCTTGAAAGAATAGATTATTTTCTATTTTATCTGAAAACCCACTTTTCTTTGTAGAATCCCAGAATCAAGAAGTTCAGATTATATATCTTCTCTCTAACCTGACTCCTGTAATTTCCTGTCTTCTCATTTAGATCCAGCTCAAGTGCTTCTGTCTTGCTTCAGTCTGCCCGGAACAAACTATCCATGTGATACCAGGCTCCCTCAAACTCACATCCTAGCCTTTACTAACTTGTTTGTCATATATTACATTATTTGGATTATGACCTTGTATAATTAAATGATACTTGACCACCACTGATACGTTTCTCTCCTTGAATTTTTAGATGATGTCTGAGAAAAATGTGGCCCATATTTTTAGGATAATGGGTCTAAAATATCTTTAGTTAGTGTTGGAAAAGAACTTCTTTGAAAAGGGATTTTTGTTTCCATAACACAGGCTTAGTTAAGTGATACTATAAATTGCTGTACATGATCTCTGGTTCATTTTCAGAGAGCAGATTCAGAAATGAATATTCTGGCCTTAGAAGCATTCTGGCTGAATTCTTGGAGAGTCGCACTTGGGACAGCCTCTCCCGAGGGCTCAGTCTGAGATGTGCTGTCTGACATACCACAGGAGCACATGGCCCTCTCAGTCCCACAATGAAGAAAATGTCATTGTTGGACCCAAATGTGATTTTAAGGAAACTTGCCAAGACCTCTTTCTCTTCCTTTGCTTCCAATATTAGGGTGTGATAAACCACCACTGGACATTCATTACTTTTGGGAACTTAATATTTTTTTACATGGAAAGTTAAAAAAAAAATAAAAGTCCAGATATTCCCAAACTTAGAAAAAAATTAGTATCATCTGGAAGAATGCATTTAAGTTGTAGAGTCTTGGGGCACCTGGGTGGCTCAGTCAGTTAAGCGTCCAACTCTTGATTTCAGCTCAAGTCATGATCTCACAGTTCATGAATTCAAGCCCCACATTGGGCTCTGTGCTGACATCTCAGACCCTGCTTGGGATTTGGTCTCCATCTCTCTCTCTGTCCCCCATTTGCTCTCTATCTCTGTCTCAAAATAAATGAAAATAAACTTAAGCAAATGTACAGTCTTGGATCCTTTTCCAAATCCACTGAGAATCAGAATCTCTGGGCCAGCATAGGGCTGGGAGGAGAGTTGCAACTTATATTTTTAGCAAGCTCCCCACCTGACTCTGATGCCACCTACTTAGCATCTATCCTCAGAATATTTAAAAACTGTAATTCCTTCCATATACAGGTGTGAAAAAACAAGGCAAAGGATTGTCAGAGTATGCCATAGGCTTCCTCATTTTTCAATAGCACCTTGAAATATTTTTTTAACTTCTCTTTTTAAATAAAGGAGAGAGAAAATTTTGATGGAGAAAGAATTAGTAAAACATGAAGTGAAAAGTGAGCTTAAAGATGAGGATACTAAAACAGAGATAAGAGGTGTCCACAGAGGCAACTTGTAGGTTGGGAGCAATAATCAGAGCTGGGCTGAACTTCTCCAGATTAGAGCTGTTCAAGGTGGTTGGTTTTGATTTGTTTTTTACTAAAGCCCTGACGCCCTCTAGCCGGCAACTGGAGAAGTCCAGAGTGTGTAGGGAAGCACGTTCTCTGCTTGGAACTGGGTTCTTGCTTTGGAATCCAGATTGTTTCAGTTTCCCTTCATATGTTTTGGGTACCACATTTCTTTTTTAACTATTTTACTATCTCTGCTGCTTTAAAGCCACATCCTCTTCATCTCTGTAAGTAAAGTCGTGAACTCCACAGAAGAGAGGACAATTATGCTTAACATATTTTTGTCTCAGTTTAGGCGGGGACAGTGCAGAAAACATTTCAAATTTCTTCATTTCACCCTAAGAAGTATAATTTACATTGAGCAGTTGAGCTGGCATTTAAATAAACTGCGATTTGAGAAGTAATTCAAATGGTTTACACTGGTTCCCCTTGCCCAAGGTAACTTAGAAGATTCCTTAACATTTACTTCCATTGGTCTGAAAAACACCTGCTAAAGAGTTTTGATTATAATCATAGTGAAAGTAAGGGGCTGGTGGTCCAAAAACAGCCTCATAGAATCCCCTATTCCAACTGCATCAAGGTAAAGAGAATGCATGTGAGTAAGCAATTTGTGAAAGAGCTTTGGGCTGAGAGCTGGACGGTAGGTATCTAGTGTCTGTGAAGTCAGCTCCCCAATTGTATACTCTCTGCCTAACTTCAGTTCTTAGTACATACCAAAGGCAGAGGGCAACACTTGAACCTATAGTTTTGCTATATGAAGAAGCTTTGAAAATCGTGACAATCACAGACACCAAGTAAAGTGGTTAGATAATTAAAGAAGGGGACGTGGAATTTGTGTTTATCCAGTAAAAGCCCATTATCTGACTTGGGGTCTGGGCATGAAAAGAGGCCACTACCGTTGCTTTTAAAAATAAAAATGGGTAGGAGATCTTGAATTTTTAGAACCATCTTTCATCGAATGGTATCATTTCAAAGATAAAGTGAGAGTAAAGAAGAAAGAAAAAAATTCTAATACCTGCAGTTATGTTTGGGAATAAACAAGAAGAAGGGAGAGCAAATCAAAGCCGACTTTCTCCAGAAACATAGGAAAATAAAGGGTTACAACCATCTCCTTCTGAAACTTTGAAGAGGAAAAGGAGAATCTTCTGGTGGGCTCTCCCTGCCGCCCACCGCTTCCTCCTTCCCGAAGCGGGCGTGGCGAAGTTCAGCACCTCGGAAAGCGCCCCCTCAACTCGCGCGGGGGTTTACGCATGCTCCCTGGGAGCCCGCAGCCTAGGTTTTGCGGGTGCGAGTAGAATCCCGGTGACAGCGGCTGGCAACTCACTGGGAGCTGACAGCAGCGGAGAGGTGGAGGCGCAAGGCTGGGAGGATGACTTCGAAAGACCTCCGGAGAGTCAGAGCGAGATAGATGGAACTCCCCTCTCTTTTTCCTCTCAAAGGGCAGAAACCTCGTCCGAGCTGCAGCAGCAAAGGAAACCGACAAAGGTATTTGAAAGAGAAGGAGCGGGCCCCCAATAGAGGTCCTGAGGGGCAGGGTGGTTATAGGCTAGTGCCCAACAAACGCAGTGCGGGAACGTCTGGATCGTACAGCAAGGATCTTCCGAGCTCAGCCAGAGAACCCTTGGACGCCCACCGCTCGCCTTCGGAGCTGCGCCGCTCGGTTCTAGAACTCCGCTCCAGAACAGACGCGGAGACCAACTCTCGCGCCCCAACGCCGCCGCGGGCCAGAGAAGCTTTTGGCACCCAGTACCCAAGAGCCATGTGCAACTGCTGCCTTGAAAGCTCCCACGAACGCCCTGCGCCCTCGCGGGGACAGAACCCCCAGTGCGTTGGACTCGCTTAGGTCTTGAAGTCCTCCTGGAACATGACCTAGAGGCACCTGTGCTTGCAGGTAGTCGCTGCAGCCACGACAGTCACCATGAAGAAGGCGGCTGGCGGAGACGAGCTCGCAGAACTCTTCAGTATGATCCCGTACCTTCTGCAGGCGGCCAACACCAGCGGCAACGCGTCGCTGCAGCTTCAGGACTTGTGGTGGGATCTGGGGCTAGAGCTGCCTGACGGCGCGGCGCCGGGGCATCCCCCGGGCACCGGCGGGACAGAAAGTGCAGACACCGAGGCCCGGGTGCGGGTCCTCATCAGCGTGGTGTACTGGGTGGTTTGCGCGTTGGGCCTGACCGGCAACCTGCTGGTGCTCTACCTGATGAAGAGTAAGCAGGGATGGCGCAAGTCCTCCATCAACCTCTTCGTCACCAACCTGGCGCTGACAGACTTTCAATTTGTACTCACCCTGCCCTTCTGGGCGGTGGAAAACGCTCTGGACTTCAAATGGCCCTTCGGCAAGGCCATGTGTAAGATCGTATCCATAGTGACGTCCATGAACATGTACGCCAGCGTCTTCTTCCTCACCTCCATGAGCGTGGCGCGCTACCACTCGGTGGCCTCGGCTCTTAAGAGCCACAGGACCCGAAGGCATGGCCGGTGCGACTGCTGCGGCAAAAGCCTGGGGGGCAGCTGCTGCTTCTTAGCCAAAGCACTGTGCGTATTGATCTGGGCCTCCGCCGCGCTGGCCTCGTTGCCCAATGCCATCTTCTCCACCACTATCAAGGTGATGGGCGAGGAGCTGTGCCTGGTGCGCTTCCCAGACAAGTTGCTGGGCGGCGATAGACAGTTCTGGCTGGGCCTCTACCACTTGCAGAAGGTGCTGCTAGGCTTCGTGCTGCCCTTGTGTATCATCAGCCTGTGCTATCTGCTGCTGGTGCGCTTCATCTCCGATCGCCGAGTGGCAGGGACCGAAGGAGGAGCCTCGGCTGCCCGGGGCAGCCTGGCCGCAGCCAGCGCCCGGAGACGGTCCAAAGTCACCAAATCAGTGACCATCGTGGTCCTATCATTCTTCCTGTGTTGGCTGCCCAACCAGGCGCTCACCACCTGGAGCATCCTCATCAAGTTCAACGCGGTGCCCTTCAGCCAAGAGTATTTCCTATGCCAGGTATACGCGTTCCCGGTGAGCGTGTGCCTGGCTCATTCCAACAGCTGTCTCAACCCCATCCTCTACTGCCTCGTGCGCCGCGAGTTCCGCAAAGCGCTCAAGAGTCTGCTGTGGCGCATCGCGTCGCCCTCTCTCACCAGCATGCGCCCTTTCACCGCCACCACCAAGCCAGAGCCCGAAGATCAGGGGCTGCAGGCCCTGGCACCTCTCCACCCGACCGCGGAGCCAGACCTGGTCTACTACCCGCCTGGCGTGGTGGTCTACAGTGGGGGGCGCTACGATCTGCTGCCCAGCAGCTCCGCCTACTGACTCAGCCCAGGGTGCGCAGTCACCGCAAAGTGGCCTTCCCCGGGTGGGGAAAGAGGAGAGCGGATTAGGAGATGCTGGGCGCCCGCCGGATCGAGAGGTAGGAGGGACGAGGATAGGGAGGGGCGCAAGGGAGCCGCCACTGAGAAGACTAAGGGGCTGTCTCCGGGGAGGGAAGGCTTCCAGACAGGGTGGAGAGAGGAAGCTGGCAAAGGGGCCCGGGTCAGCATCGCAGAGCCAAGCCACCAGCCCGCGTCCCCCTTCTCTCCCCCCACACCACTTCCTCTCCTTAGGCTGTCAACACTGGGCAGGGTAGGGGCGCCCAGAAGCGGAGAAAGGACTCAGGAATGTAAAGAAATTGGGGCGCGAGGAAGTGGGGCTCAGCCAAGTGGTGCGCAGGCAATTGAGCGCATTTATTCCAGCGACTTTTATGGAGCTCTTGAAAGGGTCCTAGCGGCGCGTCCAACTGGGGGAGCCTCCCACAAAACCTTTCCTTCGCGCCTTGGCAGGCGAGACCGCCGCAGCGCCGTCTGACTTGCGGCGTGGCTGCGCAGAGAGCCCGGTTTGGGAATAAGAAACTTTTTCGGAGTTGGAAGAAAGTAGCGACGGTCTTGATCCGCATTCAAGAGAAATGCACCGCGAGAGAGAGGCATCTCCCGTGAGGCCATTGTATCATTTACCATCGCGGACAGGGGGAGTGGGTACGCGGGAGCCGGGCCGCGACTCTGTGCTCAGCTGTCACCTGAGACAAAACACTTGCCCGCAAACGCCGCGAGCGATTCGCTGGGGAGTGGCGTCCCTGAGGGAGGGAGCAGATGCATTGTGATTAGAGGGACTGAACTGAGACCTTTTCAGGCTCTCGCCTCTGAAGGAAAAGGGGAGCTCACGTGCTCCCTTAGTAACCGAGCAGGAGGAGAGGGCGCCAGGTGCCGGAAGCCTGGACTTCCCAGTTCCCTGGGGAGCGGCGTGGGTACTGGAAACGCTGTGTGCTCCTTTCTGCGCGCGGCAGGGGAGCTGTGCCCTGGAGCAACTTGAAAAGGTCTGAGTAGACACGCTACTGGGCGTGGGGACTTTTCTGTAGCCTCTCCTCCTTCACTCTTTGGAACTCCGCGTGCCCGTTTGATAGAGGCTCTACCAGCCTGTAGAAGGGTCGGCTTCTGTAGGCTCAGGACAGAAAACTAAAAGATGCTGTAGAAATGGGGGAGCGGGGGTGGGGGGGGGGTAAGGGAGACTTCTGGAAACCAAACTCCTAGAACCAGATTTCAACAGGAGGCGTGGGGTGGGAAAGGGAATGGAAGACTCGAGTAAAATCTATCCCAAAGGGAAGAGAGTACAGAGAGCCTATTCTGAGGGGATCATCACAATTTCTGCTGAGGGGTTCTCTCTTTCTCATAATATTGAGAAGACAAGGTGGGGAGTAAGACTTTCCACAGGATACTGTGGGACTTCAAATGGCTCTTTGGCCAAGTTCCATTCATTCTAAGGAATGCTCTGCATGGTGAGCGTGAATTACAAATTCTTCCTTAACCACCAGGCAGTCTATGGGACCATCTCTGAAGAATGACACGTTTCTTAAGACAATTCTGTCCTGGTCATAGCAATTTAGTCCTTTCTTGAGGCTGCCTAGAGAATAGGGATCAAACATCAGCCTACCCATCCAACTGCCAGTTTGGACAGAGGTGCTACTGTTCTCTTTGGGTGATCTAGTTTGGGATTAAAAAAAAAAAAGCAAACCTGGCAACTTGGGCATCTATTGTTGTGGTTCTTTCACAATAAATAATCATTATACAAACACGTCTGCTTAAATAGCCTCTCAAACTGTAAATCTCTTAGTACTTCTGTTGGAAATGTCCTGTATTGTCTGAGATTTCAGGCTCAGTGTGAACACCTGCAGCCCTAGCATCCCTCGTCCTGCATTCTGTAACACAACACAATGTAATTACTAAGCATTCATAGCTTTGCACAAAAACGAAAGCTTCCCGATCTCCTCAATCCTGAGCAATCCTGAGAAATTAGCTTTTTAGAAAACCGAATAATGCTTTTGTTTTAAAGTAGTCAAATAGGGATGCCTGGTTGGCTCAGTTGGTAGAGCATGTGACTCTTGATCTCTGGGTTGTTAAGTTCAAGCCCCACCTTGGGTGTAGTCTACTTAAATAAATAAATAAATAAATAAATATAAAGTTGTCAAATTAGTCTATCTTTGCTCTTTAGGAAGAAAAAATATTGATACTGATATCGAATAGCAATTGGGCTAATAAAAACTGAACGACAATCCCCTCCAAGTCCCCAAAAACAAAATAACCAAGCAAGAAACACCCAGAAAGAACAAACAGTAGTAGCATCGC
Source organism: Felis catus (assembly GCF_018350175.1). Taxonomy (NCBI): domain Eukaryota; kingdom Metazoa; phylum Chordata; class Mammalia; order Carnivora; family Felidae; genus Felis; species Felis catus. The sequence continues at coordinate 211,889,530 of NC_058368.1, read as the reverse complement.
AGTGTATCCATGTATAATGTTGATATTGGCCTCTCATGGAGAGATTCTCTTTGTGAAAGGAACTTGCCATTTCAATTTTGAGAATAAGATACTGGGTTGGTTCAGGTTTTTAGGAAAGTATGTTGAAGGGTGTGCTTCTGCCATGATGGGCCCTAGAAAAACAGAAGGGGCTAAGGGCAAGGCCTTCATGAAAGAACTTTGTGAAAAGAATCCACTTGTCCCCATCCAAACTTGAGGGCTTCTGAGAACATGGCTAGAGAGAGCCAAGACTGTGACTTCTGTTTACCACAAAGACAAAAAAATAAACCAGGAAATGGCCAAATTTATTTTATTTTTTTGAATGCCAGTTGTGTGCCAAGCCCTGTACTGGGTGCTGAGATCACACACATCAACTAGACACATTACCGACTTGTATATTTAGGAGACACAGCCATCCATGTACACAAGGCAACTAGGTCATGGAACAGTGAGTTGAATGTCATAATAAGGCTAAAAGAAAGTGCTATGCTAATACAGGGGGCAGAAAGCTTGGTTCTGCTGGAGGATAAGAGACTTCCTTATCAAAATAGTATATGAGATGGACCTAGAAATAAGGGTACAAGTTAAATGGGCAGGGATGGCAATTTAGACAGGTAGTGGGGACACAGGACATTTGCAGCTGAGGGAAAGCAGTGATTAAAGGTTTGAGGTTGGAATGTCAGATGCATGGTGGGGGAAGCAGCAGACAAAGCAGTTTGGCTTTCCTTTCTCCTACAGGATTTCCTGGGATTTCTGATCCGAATTTAGGTGTCCCTGCATTTGCTTTATTTGTCTGGGAATAGAACATTACTGTCAGAGAGAAACAAGAGAACAAGTATACTGAGAACAAGTACTTGAGTGCCTAAAAGTGGTTAAAGGCTTTTAAAATTGGATTCTATCCACTCATTCAAACCTGAGTGGAGTTGAGTTAAGAGAGCAGAGTGTTTGAATATCCAAGTGTGTGTGTGAGTGCATGTGTGTGAGGGGATTTAGGGGTGGTGGTGAATGCACGCCCTAGCTCCTTTCTTCATCCCAGCAGCCCATCCAGTCCTTCAGCTGAAAAGAGCTTCCCTTGCCCTGTGCTTGGCCAGAGACGACTACTTCTAACTTCTTGGGGTCCAGGTAAGATGGTCCTTAACTGCAGGTCCTTCCTACCTCACCCATTCGTTGATTTCAAAATCTTCAATCACCAGAACAGTCCTTGGAGAAATGATCAGGAAATAAACATTGAAGTCTGCAAATAATTCTACTTTTAAACTTTGCAGACACCAAGGACAGGTGAATTACAAGGACAGGTGAATTAAACTTTGCAGACGCCAAGGACAGGTGAATTTTATAACACAGAGTTCTGGGTCACATGGGGTCCTCTGAGCATTTGCTCATCATCATCCCACAGTATAGGCTAGAGAGCAGGTTTCTCCCTGATCACTCCTCTGAGTCAGTCATGACCTCGCCACTCTACGATGGATAACGTGAGAGGGAGAGGGAGGAAGGAAGATGGAGTGGTTTTGAGTGTTGACTATCTCGTGTAATTTACTGAATACCATATTGAAAATGGAAACCAAAAACAAAACCAGTGGAGCTGTATGGAGACAGAATGGTGGTCAGTGGACCAGTTGTTCACCCTCGGGCTGGTGAGACTGACTGGGAGCTGTGGCTGCCGCTGCCCAGCATCACAAGGGCATGTATCACCCAGAAAAGATCAAAATTCACAATCTGAGGTATGATTTCTACTGAATGTGCACTGCTTTCCAACTATTGTTAAGTAAAAGAAGATGAAGGAGAAGGAGAAGAGGAAGAAGAATTGTAATTTGAACCATTGTATTGTAAGCCAGGGACTGTCTGTATGAGTAAATGAAGTATGAATTAAATATGAGTAAGCTAATATCATAAATCATCAGCAATATTTTGAGTATTGGTGAAATAATGAAAAGTATGACCCTCCGATTAAATATAGACCTCTGGTTAAGAAAAAAAACAACACACGATAGAATAAACACCATTGTCCTGTGTAAAACTAGTCGGCTTCTGGCGTTTTGTCAAGGCCTGGAACGTCCTGAGATGCAGTAGGAAGGCGCATGGAGGCGCCATCTCCCACAATTAACCTTTGCCACCGGTGAATGGAGGCAGAGCTCAGTGTTTCCCGAGATAGATGATGCCTAAAATAAGGAAACTGCTGTACAGAGGGTTGGCAGAAAGTGAGGTGCAGGCAGATCACTGTAGCTGAAGTCATAACGCAGGGCAGCCAATGGGCAGACCCCAAAGCTGCAGAGCCAGAGGACAGACTGATTTCGTACCATGTCCTTCACTGTGTTGGAGGTTAGGGATGATGTCTCCCTATTGACCTAATCCACATATCTTACGAAGAGAGCCACAAAACAGCAGCCGATCATGGCCACCACAGAGGCTGTGATTACCACAATGACGCTCCCAGCCTTGTTGACCAGGAAGCCCAGGCCACCTCCAACCAGGATCTGAGCCAGCTGCACCATGCACGTGAGGACTGCGCAGTCCAGGCCCTGCCCTCTCTCACTGCCGTCCAGACTCCCTCCCGGGGCCTGCTGTCTCTGCAAGGGAAACACAGGAACACATTTAATCTACGTGAATGATACTTTAGGGCAGAGGTCAGCACACCATTTCTGTGAAGAGCCAGATAGGAAACACGTTCAGCCTGTGGTTCCCATGGTCTCGGTCGCAAGCACACAGCTCTACCATTGTAGTGTGAAAGCAGCTATAGTAAACACACGAGTTGGCATTCCAATATAACTTCACGGACACTGGTATTTGAATTTCATGTAATTTCCACTTGTCACAAACGTTATCCTCCTGATTTTCTTTTTAAAATTTCATTTAAAAATATTAAGAGAATTCTTAGCTCATGGGCTGTACAAAAACAAGTGGCAGGCCGCATGTGGTCAATGAGGCATAGTTTGCCAACTCCTGATTTAAGGTCACCGAGAAGCTCCAAATTCGTGCCCGAGGCTGTTTTTCCTACCTGCCACCTACCTTCAATTCCCCTGTTAGTGCCCATGAAGGTTAAATGATTCATATATGCAAAATTATCTCTTCCTAAGAAGTCAATAAATAAAATGGAATGGAAACTCAATACATACTCCCTTCCTTCCCTCCTTAGTGTTAAAATTTCAAATATGTGTAGAAGGATGTTGAATCCCAGATCTCCACAGGAGAAACAACATAAAAAAAAAAAAGTCAGCCTTTCAATATGGTCGATATGCGGCCTGAATCGGTTGATAATGTCGCCACTTATTGGGTGTATTCTTTATGCTAGGCCTGTGCAAGATTCTTCAGCAAATGTCGCTTCACGTCTTCCTTCCCTCCTCCCTGGATGCACGTATTACCATTATCCCCATATAACAACAATAATACTAACTACCTTTTTTGGAGTCCTTGCCAGGTGCTAGGTAGGCATCACGCTAGACAGGCCACTTGCACTATCTTGTGGAGTTTCATTTTCCAACAACTCTATAAAGTGGGCATATTATTCCCATTTGCTTGATGAGGAAGCTCAGGCTCTGAGAGTTTGAATGACAATTCCTATACTAGTAAGGTTAAAAAACAAAAGCGTTGTGCAGAAAAAATGCACATTATGCTTTGCATAAGAGAGGGAAAATAAGAAAACAGATTCATACTTGTCTGATTTTCATTTTAAAATACTGGAAAGATAAACAAAAACCTAGTAAGAGTGCTTACTTGTAGGCCCCCTGGGGGGAGATGGGGAAATGAGTAGGTGGGAGCCACCTGTCAGTGTGTACGTGTATATTGTGTATATTGCTGTGATTGTTGAACCATGTGAACATATTGCCTTCTCTAAAAATGAACTCGTTCTAAGTGATATTTAATAAACAAATGGATGACTTCCCCAGTGTTGCACAACTGCAAAGTAGGGGCAGCAGGATTCGAACTCAGGTTTCTCTGAATGCAAAGCTTGTGTGTTTTTGCCCTAGCTTTCTCCTAGGAGGTTCTGTTCTTCGTGATAACTGTCTCTTTAACAGCAAAACCTGTGTGTGCATCGAAACGTTAGTGACAATGTTTGCCAGGGGATGAGAGCAGCCACGGACTCTAATTTGGAAGGTTTTAACTCCTAGCGCAACTCTGCCCTGCGGCACTGGTCAGAACAAATGATAGAGAAGACTGGGGTTGCCCGGGCACATGAAAGGGTCCAGTGTTTTTGCAGCTTCCTGCTGGGATGGATTAAGCTTTATTTCTTTAGCTTTTATATCACTGCTCCAGGTAAGGAAATGTAAGTCTATTCTCATGGAGAAAAAGTGACATGTTTTGAAAAGAAGAGGTGGTAAACTTAAAGCAGAAAGACCCCACCTACTGTTCTTTTAGGGCAGCCTGGTGCCTTCCCCTCCAGCCTGAGCTCCAAAGGCAGAGAAGGGCAGCTGGGGAGTGACCACCTGCAACCCCAGCTTTCCTCCCTGTGCCCAGGGTCTGACTTACTAAAACCTGGACTCCAAGGGAAATGTGGGCTAGGAATTTCCTACCTTTAATCAATAACTCCACCACTGCAGCCATTGGGAGTGGGGGACCCAGAAACGCTGCAGGAGCACTGGACATTGGGGCTGTTGTCAGAATCCCCAGGGTCCCCTTTCTTTGTGTGATTGTAGGCTGGTTTCTCAGCATTCCTGAGCCCCCTTTTCTTAATCAAATAAATGAGAGTAGCAGTACCTGCTCCCCTGTTCTCCAGGTACACAGGGCTTCAGAGTGAGGAGGGTGTGGGCTAGGAAGGTGGTCATGCTTCCACCGGACCATCATTACATTAGGCTGGGCATTTTAGACTCCTGTTTTAAGACCCTTGTTTCCAGCCCTGCCCTACACTTTCCTACCAAATACCCCCAGCCTTCAGGTGAGGTTCAATGACGCACCTTCTCTTCTTGCTCCTCGCGGTGGTACTTGGCAATGAGGTTGAAGGGCACAGTGTACAGAGTGCTGGACATCACACCAAACGAGGTACACAGAGCCAGGGTGGAGTAGACATTCGGGAAAAGTCCAATAAATCCTGTCCCCAGGCCAAATAGCAAATACCCCATGAAGTAAAGACCCTTTAATCCAATGTAGGATACCAAAGATTTCTGAAAGTCTGTGGGGAAAAGAAAGAGAGAAATTGCAGCACGGTGTCAGTGATAATTTCAGACAATCCTTTCTTTTGAAGATTCACTTTTTTTAGGAGCCTTCCTCTGATACCGAGTCGGGAACAAAAGAATCTCCTTATCTGTGCTTAAAAACAGCCGGCTTTTGGAATCAGTCTTAAATCCTGTGCATACAGAAGAGCTGGAAATTGCCTTGCTAGGTTGATCTTGTTTTCCACAGGGAGGGACCAGGTGCTGTTCAGCAGGCAGCTGAATACCAGCGGGATGCAAAGAAGTGGAAAAGCCCATTTTGGCTATGGGACTGTGGGGGCGCAAGACATGGAAGAAAAGTGGGGTCCTTCTGGTTTACAGCTGTCTAACCTAACAGGATACAAACAACAATCCAGGCGTACCTTGGCCCCACGGCCCCAAGTCAGACTGGAGGAAACTGAAACAACCAAATTTAAAGAATGATCCAGGTCATCTGGTCCCTTCACTCCCATCTGAAGGCCGTCGGCACACCTGGGAAGGAAGTGAAGGATGCCCTTTATCTAAAGACAGGTTCCCTGACTTGCCAACACTTCCCAGGCTGGTGAGGGGCTCTCACCACACCCCTGGGGAGGGGCTCTCACCTACCTCCCCATTGCTGGCTCCCTCACACTCGGTCCATTTCCGTAACTTCTCAAAACCTCAGCTTCCTCATCTAAAAAAACCCCAAGATTAATAAAGCCCTTCTTTGAGGTTGTCATCAGGATCAAATGAGATCCGATGCTTATGACATCACTTAGCCCAATGCCAAGCACAGAGAAGACATCCGGTTAATGGTGACTATTGTTATTGCAACAAATACACGCTTGTCTGAAGATGGTTGTCTCTTAACGTGGTTCCCCTCCCAGTCAGTAAACTTGGCTTGCTCATAAAAGTGTTGTAGTAGATTAGTAGAGTTCATTTTTAAAAATTGAAAATTCTGTTTTAAAATGTTTTACTGAGGCGCCTGGGTGGCTCAGTCGGTTAAGTGTCCAAGTCTTGATTGTGGCTCAGGTCATGATCTCACGGTTGTGAGATCGAGCCCTGATGTGGGCTCCATAGGATTCCATCCCTCTCGCTCTGCCTGTCCTTCTCTCTCCCTCTACCTCTCTCTCTCCCTCTCTCTCTCTCTCTCTCTCAAAAAATAAATTTTTTAGGGGCGCCTGGGTGGCTCAGTTGGTTAAGCGGCCAACTTCGGCTCAGGTCATGATCTCACGGTCCATGAGTTCGAGCCCCGCGTCGGGCTCTGTGCTGACGGCTCAGAGCCTGGAGCCTGTTTCGGATTCTGTGTCTCCCTCTCTCTGACCCTCCCCCATTCATGCTCTGTCTCTCTCTGTCTCAAAAATAAATAAACGTTAAAAAAAATTTAAAAATAAATAAATTTTTTGAAGGTTTTACTATGTTTTCCAACATGGTAGGAAAATCCCTTAGAAACCTCGATCTTTCTTTTTTAAATAGCTGTTCCCAATCCACATGTTCCCTATCTTTCCCCTGCCCATTCTACTGGAACCCATGAATCCAGGGGATGAATGATAGAGACCTCAAATGTGTCTATTCAAGAACAAAATTTTCCGTATCTGTTGGAAATAATGGTTGGATTTAATTCACCTAGACAAGAAATCTAATCTGTATTACATTTAAGTCAATTATGGAAACTAAACACTGTCTCAGGTCATCTGATGGAAGTCAGAGCTCTGAAAATGACAAGTGGGAAATGTTGTTTCCTCTATTAAATCCGTACCATCCCTAGAAGGGCTGCTGTCAAGGTTGAGAGTGAAAGCTATAGAGAGCTAGGAGAGTTCCTGTTTGCTTAATGATTACGTTTATACAAAAAAATGTAACCTAGGTGTCTCAGTACCTAAAAGACACCATCAGTATTCACTGGGGAAATGCTCTCAGCCAAGTATATAGGCCAGCCAAGAAAAAGGCAAAGAAGCACAAAGAGATATTTGGAAACATAAGTAACTTCAGTACAAAGACATCAGGCAAAAAATCCTCTATTCATGAAGAGAATCAATAAGTGTAAGGGCCTGATACCCAGTCGTGGTTACGTCTTCATACTATGTCTTTCATCAGTACTGGAGGGAATGACTGATTCAAGTACCCACTATGAATAGTAGCGTATGATATGAAAAATTGGCTATATTTCAGTATTCGATATTGCTATTTTCATGGATCTAAGTGTGCTTGCTATGTAAAAGGAACCTGAAAATACCATACCTCACCCTCCACCTCAGCAGCCAGAATGCCCTGCCAAACTCCATCTGGATAGAAATTCTGGGTCTGCATCTGATGTTATATGATGAGTCCAAAATACAGGATGTACTCTGGAATTAAAGGAAATGATTGATTCTGCCCAGGGTGTTTTGGAGTGCAGAGGGAAAGAACTTGGAAGATTTAACAAGGTCATATTGGAGCTGAGTCTAAAAGCTTGAGTAGCAGTTGTCTAGATGTGGAATTAGAAAGAGCATCTGGTAGAAGGAAAAACCAAAAGCAGTTTGAAAAACACAGAGCTGAGAAAGTCTGTGTAGTGAGTCTTCAGGGGGAGTGAATCTGTGTGGGAGTGACAGAGGTCAAGGTGTAAACCAGACCAAGCTGAAAATCATGGAATGCCAGGCTGAGGACTTTGACTTTATCTTATGGGCATGGAGAGACCCTGAAGATCCTTAGGGCTGGTTGGTATTTTATAAATAAAATTTTAGTTCTAATTCAAGTGAAAGGGATCCCATAGATCTACACATTAACATAACTTTGGAAAACTATTCAAATAATCGTTTATTGGATACAGAGCTTTTAACTCAAAAGGGCCTAAAAAATAACATGCATTTTAATTTTCTTTTTTTTTTCAACATTTATTTATTTTTTGGGACAGAGAGAGACAGAGCATGAACGGGGGAGGGGCAGAGAGAGAGGGAGACACAGAATCTGAAACAGGCTCCAGGCTCTGAGCCATCAGCCCAGAGCCCAATGCGGGGCTCGAACTCACGGACTGCGAGATCGTGACCTGGCTGAAGTCGGACGCTTAACCGACTACGCCATCCAGGCGCCCTGCATTTTAATTTTCAAATACCTAAGAGTAGCTCCTAATGGAATGGTCCTTAGTAGGGATTCTTTGAGAAAAAAAATATTTTTAAATGTCACAAAACTAAAATGCTAATTACTTGTGGAAAAATGGGCTCCTCTTACAAGAATGAGGTGGTATAAATAGTCCCCCCCACCTCTTGATAGCACAAAGGGATTGAGATGAATAACTTATTAGTCCCTTTTAGTCTAATGCTCTCTGATTCTATGTTAAGTACTTGAAATCTTCCTCCTGGAATTTTCTTAGTTCATTCACCCTAAAGGGAAAAAAAAAGGAGTTTTGCTAAAGAAATATAACCTTTAAGCCACCATTATTTGGTTATCATAAATTTTAAAATAGTAAATTTTATGGTTTCGTGGTTATGGGACTCATGAATTCCTTATATGTTTGTATTAGGTCCCCTTTTCCCACTCGTGCTATATTTTGAAGATATTTTTTTGATCTTGAAGCAGGTTTCCTAATGTACTATGGCTGGTTGTAGGCCAGATCAGGTGTCATTATACACGTTCACTCTCTTCCCCCTCAGGAAGCACACTTCAGTGGCAGAATGAGTGCCCCCTGGGAATGGTGACAGGGATTGTCCATCACTTCCCCCTCTCCCACCTGGGCCATAACCCTGCTATCCCCTGGGTCTGCCCAAAGCCTAGAGCTCCGAGTTGCAGGCCAGCTATTCTCCCCACAATCCAGGAGGAGCTTCCATTATTATTAGAAGCCCAATTTCTACTCCAAATGGGGGACCTGCATACCTTTTATCAGCCAGATTATTTCACTTAATTCAATGTATACAGAGCTTGGAGATTTCCATACACATTGGCAGGCACCACATGAGACTAAGGTTATAATACATTAGTTTGGGGTTGTTTAAAACCAATCACAGAAATCTCTTTGTTTGCAGTGTCCTTACAGCTGAAACTTAGCTAACGGGGGTTAATGGACTCCAGTCCCTGTGGAAAGCTGGTACCTTAGGAAAAAAGTTGTCATCTTCAATCCTTGAAAAGTGCTCCTGTGACATTTCACCCTGCCTACCTGAGCTAAGCTAACATTTTGCATGTTAACTCTGTCACCCAGCATTTTAAGCATCCTTCCTATGCTCAATCATTTATAGTTCTAATAAACATATCTGTGAAACTCCACCAGTGATCTTACTCCAGTAGAACACTAATCAATACTCACTGCTAATCAATACTCTCTGCTGGGACTCTAGCCCTTGTCCATCCAATACTTCTCCATCTTGTTTACAAGATTTCCTTTTATTTTCCAGGGAACTTTGATCAGGTTCCCATAGATTCCAAGGAAAAAAGTGACCAATGAGAAAAACAACATAGAATTCAGTATGGAAAAGGATAGTTCATGTGGTCCTTTCTAAGGGACTGGTCTTTCCTGATCTCCATATATTTATCATGAATCTTGTATTTTAAAGAGCAAAAAATAAATACAGAAATATAAAGTCCAAGATTCTTCTAGACCAGAGCCCTTTAGAAGATACCCTCAGGAAGAAAAGACTTACAAGAATAAAGTGAGGAGAACATGGAATTGATGCACAAGCCCCAACATCCAACCTCGACCCCTCTTTCGTAGATGAGAAACTCTGTGGAGTTGTGTGCAGCATAGGGATCTCCATGGTACACAATCTGAAAGAGATATTTGGGGCTGTTGAAATGCAAACGCAGTGTGGTAGGGACCCCTTTCCATGTGCTCTGCTTCTCCATCTCTAGGGAGTGGCAGTCCCTGCCCAAAGGGCCCTTCCCAGGACACAGAGCTCATTCTCCCATGACTACATCACCCCTTTCATCCTTTTATACTTCTACTCAAGGACCATCAGGAAGTCCTAATGCCATCAAGTCTAGACAACATCTCCCTAGATCGTTAACACCCTTCCTTCCACGTAACATCTGGCCCGCAGCTGACTTAGACAACCCTGTCCCCCTTCTGGTACAGCCAACAGGCTTCTGACTCATCTCTGCACATGCCATTCCTATAACTGCTTGAATTATTTTCTCTCTTCTCTCTTTCTCCAGTTCCTATTCACCTTTCAAGGCCTGGATCATACTGTGTCTCCTTTATTATGCCTGCCATGACCACTGCAGCTCACATTGATTCTTTCTTCTTTGCTGTATTTGATCGAGTACTGGTCCCATAGAGATGTCTAGGGTGTAATAACTTGTCTCTGGGACCTGTCTACAAGGCAGCTCTTTGAAAGTACTCCTTCTCACACTGTTACTGTGCCCATCTTAGGGGTTAGCCCAGAAGGCACTCAACAGGTGCAGAATGAAGGATTAATGTGCAAGTCAGTGAGTGTGTGCACACATTTATTACCTGGCCCATGAAATCTGTGAAGAAGAGCATGTTAGACAGGAAGGCAGTCCATCCAAAGAGGTGGCTGATGCAAAGACAGCGGTAGTGGGGAGGCATATTCACCAGCTCCCTCAGCAGTGATTTCATGGTCATTGCCTTCCTAGTCTGGAAGAAAACATGAAACAGGTGTGACCTTCAGTGCAGACATGCAGCCAGCTGTGTGAGCCAGAGCACACAGCCATGTTACATATCTGTCAGTTGACAACCTCAGGGTCACACTTTCTGGGGATGGCACCAAGGTATCCATGGAGAGGTCTTATAGGAGGGGTTCTGTTAATTGTGTGTGGATATTTAGCAGTTTCAGATCCAGAAGAGGCTTCGGAGACCTAGGGGTAATGGAACTGGAAATGGGGCTTGCTTTGGGTCAACATGCAAGAGATATCTAGCATCCTATCTTTGAATGACAGAACCACTGCACAAGGACAGAGCTCACAGACCTAAGCTAGCCCGAGATTATTATAATTCTTAGATTTCTTGACTCTGAAAGTTTGATACACCAAATTCTAAGATGGCCCCATGATCTCTGTTTCCTGGTGTTGCATGGCAGAGGGATTTTGCAGAGATAATTAAGGTTACTAATTTGTTGACTTTGAGTTAATCAAAAGCAAGATTATCTGGGTGACCCTAACCAAATCACATGAGCCCTTTAAAAAGCAGAGAGTTTTCTCCAGGTGGGAGCAGAAGAAGAAGCCAGAGTTTCAAACACAAGCAGTGTTGGCTTTGAAGGTGGAAGGGGCCACACGAAAGGGACCTGAGAGTGAACTGTAGGAGATGACAGTGACTCCTGGCCCTTAGTCAGCAAGAAAACAGGCACCTCAGTCGTACAACAAGGAGTTCTACCTGAATGAGGCTCAGAAACTGATTCTTCCCCAGTTGAGCCTCAAGATGAGACTGCACCTCCATCAACACCTTGATTTCAGCCTTGTGAGACCCTAAGCAGAGAACCCAGTGGAGCCCACCCAGACTCCTGACCTACAGGACTGTGAGATAATAAATATGGCTTCAAGGGGCTCAAGCTGTGGTAATTTTCTAGGTAGCAATACAAAACTAATACAGAGCCAAACAGTTCCCTGTTCTTGACCAAGTATCTCTTCTCAGTTTATTTCCCTGGATCTTGCGATGAGTCAGCACATATAAATGAGCCCTATGTGGAGTCAGAAGTGAAAACAATATAGAACACACACACACACACACACACACACTGAATACACATGCCCATATTCTTTAATTTAGACTTAAATTATGTTAAAACCAGAAGCTACACTTTCTTTTTGTATCAGAAGCCTTGAGAAAATGAGAATTTTGAGCTATTGACACAACAGTTTTGAATACAAAGAGTCAAACAGCCTTTAGCATCTAGTTATATAAGAGAAGAAAGAAAGCTTGAGAATATTGAGCAGTCAGCTGCCCTGAAGACACTGAGACTATAAACATCAATCATTGTGGGGTGATGGGTCTTTCTTGTCATATCTTTATTTAATCTGAATCTTGACATAACGAAATTGAGTCCTGGCTAGTTTATTTATAAGATGGTCTCTGGGGAATTTCTATTTTCACTATAACAAAATATTGTTTTTATAACTCTACACTTTATATGATAATGTTTTTTACTTCTTTGTTGTGGAAAATTATATTTACTCATTGTAGGTTTGTTGTATAAGTTGATTTTTTAAGTTGTCAATTTTGTAGTATTTAACCAACTGACCATGACTGAACTGATTTTCTTATACAGTCATCCCCACCCTTATCCATAGGCAATACATTCCAGGACTCCCAGTGCATGCCTGAAATTGCACATGGTACCGAAACCTGTAGACTATGTTTTTTCTTACACATACGTACCTGTAATCATGTTTAATTTATAAATTAGGCACAGTAAGAAATTAACAACAATAGCTAATAATAAAATAGAACAATTATAATAATATATGCTAATAAAAGTTATGTGAATGTGGTCTCTTTCTCCCAAAATTTGGTATTATGTTATACTCACTCTTCTTCTGGTGATGATGTGAAATGATAAAATGCCTATGTGATGAGATGAAGTGAGGCGTGGTGACATAGCATTAGGGCTACTACTGACCTTCTGACGATAAGTCAGAAGGATCATCTGCTTCCAGATGGCGGCTGACCACAGGTAACCGAAACGTGGAAAGTGAAACCGCAGTTAATTGGGGACAACTGCACTTAATCAGTATTTAAAAAGTATAGGCATTCCTTTGGAATTAGAAAAAATAACTGTTTTTGCATGTAAAATATGGTAACTGTTAAAATAAATGTTTGGTGTAAAAGAAACTCAGTACAGGATTGTTACTTTTTAGTAACCACAGGAAGATAAAGGGGTGCCTGGCTGGCTTAGGTGGTAGAGCATGTGACTCTTGATCTCAGGGTTGTAGGTTCAAGCCTCCTATTGAGTATAGAGGTTACTGAAGAAATTAAAATATAAAATAAATAAGATAAAATAAAAAGCCTGGGTTTCATGCCTCAGACTAGGTGATTTATTTTTACTTTCCCTGTTTTCTTTCCAAAAACGCAGAATTTTAAAAAGTGAATGTGGCCAGCAAGTATTCATCCTCACTCCAAATATTAATTTAGGCTTCTGCCTTATACATAATTTTCATTCTACTTTCATTGTTAATCTAACATTTTCTTCCATCCAAAAATAAATATGAGCTTTCAAATTGTGCCTACTATTTCTGTAAAAGCTGGGAATGTGAATATTCAAAGCCCTTTGGGTATTTTAACTCAGAATGAAAATTCAGCTGGCATCTTATTCCCTGACTCATCAGCTCCCTTGGTGAAGCCCTTTCAATGGTTTTGAGCCCTGAGGAGTTACTCTACTGCATGTTTTGTGCTCCTTTGTCAGCCGGAGATTGGGTGGTGGTGAATTTATACATGAGAAAGGCAATATTGGGAAGAGAGCTTCCTAGTCTCAAAAGGAGACTATTGAAACGCTGAAGTAAGCAATGATGGCATGGAGGAATTGCAGATAGATTTTATGGGATCTAGTTTGAATCCTGAAATAATGTAGGCTTCTTGCCATTAAAAAAAATAATAATCCCAGTTACCAAACTGCACAGCCACCCTCATTTTGTAAAGTATATTCTACCTTGGAAAATAAGTATTGTGAATAAGTATTGGAAAATAAGTATTGGCTTATGCCCCCTGGTAGGGCTGTCTAAGTTCTTGAGCATAGGAATGGGACATTAGTCAATTTTATGATCCCTAAATACCTGGTAGAGAGCTTTGTACATACTCCGTACCCAAAGTGGTTTGTTGAGTGAATACTGACTGTGATATGCTCATAGACTCATATAAAGCTTAAAAAGCACCGCTCCCTGCTTCATCTTAGTTGAACATCCCAATAACCCTAGAATATAGAGAAGACAACCCAACAAGAGAAGTCAAGCTCATAGAGATGAGATTCACTGAGCTTGTTTGAAAGTTCTGTTAGAGCACAGATGAAGTCTGTTCCCTACTTGTGTCTGGACTGCTCAGCATTCTGCCAGGCTCATAATAGGTACCTCTACCAAACACCTCACTATGTGGTAGGAACCGCTCTAAGTAACATTGTATGGATTCTCTCATGTAATCTGCACAAAATACTTAAAGGTAGACAGAATCACTTTCTCATTTTACAGAAATGTAAATGTCCAAGGTCATGCATTCCAGAGCTGGTAGAGGCAGGATCTGAACATTTGCACCTTTAATCTTTAGGCTCTTTATAGCAAACGCCTGATGGTTGTTGAATGAATAAAACAGGTCAGCCAGCTAGAGGAATCAAAATTTAAACCCAGGTCTTTCACAACCTCTTTGCCAGTGAGGAAATCCTCTGTACTTCTATCCCTGAGGTATTGCCATCAAAGTCAGCTTGAAGGAGCATGCAGCTGTGTGTCAGTGTTGTCCAACAGAACTTTCTACAATGATGGAAATGTTCCATACCTGCACTGCTTTGTACTGTAGCTCCTAGCCCCAAGGGGCTATTAAGCCTTGGAAATGTGGCTAAGGCAACCAAGGAACTGACATTTTAATTTTTTTCATTTTAATGAATTTAAACTTAAATAGCCTTATGGGACGAATAGCCAATATATTGGTCAACATAGCCCTAGCCTCTTCTCTCTGACCATTTCCTCCTAACCTAATTTTTCTGTAATTTAGTAGAATTTTCCTTAAATTCTAAGCTAATCAATTCACTGACTAGTTCACTGAAAATGGCCTAAAAATTTTTTTTCAAATCAGTTCATTAGACACGAATTAAACATGCCCAGCCCAGTTACCAACCCAGGGATGCTATCATTTGGAAGAACACATTTATAATCCCAATCTAAGAAGTAAAGATATTTCTTAAGGCCTGAAGATGGTTCCAGGCTTCTCTTACGGTCTAACATTCTGGAACTGGCTTCATCTTTCCTAGTTTGATGCTCTGAAAAGAGTAAGAGGAAGACCAGAGGAAAACGCACACAATTTTTTTTGAGGTGCAAATTTTAATTCAAAGGGATAAGAGCTATAGGAGACTGGAGAATTCAATTAGACTTCACATCAAATTATCATATCAAAAAAGCAAACAAAACCAAGAATAATAAACAAAATAAAAAGGGTAAGAACAAGGATATTTTTCCTGAGTGAAGAAAAAAGAATTTGCATCTTACCTGTTTAGCAGGATTTGGGGGTTTTCCCCCATGCATTGCCAGTTCCGGGTTTACATAACCATTTTTAGCTTTCTCAATAGACCCATACTGGTACATTTTGTCTGGTGACAATGGAAAGTCCTGGGGGGCTTGCTGTGGGGAAATGTCCTTTATAACATCTTTAAGTGGGGCTTCAGGGATACTACAGAGATGAATAGTAAAACACAAAGTGAGCACCAAGGCGGAGAAGAAGAACATGACCTGGAATTCTGTGCCCAGCACTCTTCCTATCTCCAGATGGGCCCAGTCGATGGCACCCAAAAGGTAACCCAGCGTACCTCCAAAACCTGGAAAGCAAGAAAGCTGCATTAGCATATTTAGCAATATATGCCTTCTCTTCCCATGGTGCCCAGGCCCTCCCCTTCAGTGGGAAAGCTCCCTGAAGCCAGCAGAGCCTGGTTATGATGGAGAGTTAACACAGCAGCAACTCAAGACATCTGCAACCAGGAAACGTGTGTTCAAAGCTTGGTTCTGGCATGTACTTGCTGTGATTTTGGACTTTCTCACTCATAATATGGGGTTGATAATAAAAGAGTAAAATGGACCGGTGCCAGAAACGAATATTGACACCAACAGAAGTCCCGTGGCCTTGCAAACTGTAGTCTCTAAACTGCTTTGGAACTAAAATTCCTGCCCTTAAATAGCCCCAGAGAAAACCAACCTCTGGTTGCAATAAAATCATTTGTAATGTCGTTTATCTATTAATAAGCTTCCTAGCACGATGCAAGTTTGCAAAGATGAAACAGCTTTGCACTCTGTCTTCATTCCTTTATTAGAAGCTAAAGGAACTTGTTCCTAGTTGATAGCCACAGAACAAATAACACAAGTTGAAACATGAATTTTTAAAAATCGTATTGTCATGTCACAGGACCTGGACCTTTCAGGTCCCTGTCTTTCTGTTGCTTGTTTTACCTGCTTTTGCTGATGACAGTGTGACTTGAGGAACACTGAGAAAGGACTCCCCCAAATCTATCCTGCCTTAATGGTATAATAATTGAAATCCCATTAGCAGTGATTAATTCTCTTTGGATTTTAAAATACAAGTGCCCCTCACCTAAGCAGGACACTGTATTTGTTCATCGTGGAGGCATCAGGGATCCTGAGAATGCAGGGATGAGAGAGGGGCACCCCCCAGAGGTGGGAGGTACCCAGGGATGTGAGGAGATGAATGCCCAACACACCTCCTACCTGAGCCACGAACTTGTGTAGGCTGATCAACCTGTCAAGACACCTTTAAATGTCAACCTCCCATCATGTCTCACCAAACACAAATATCTACCTGGACAGAAAAGTTTTGTTTTTGGTTTTGTTTTTCTTGTGTGAGTGAAGTCTCCATTTTATTTCCCAGATAAAGACAATATCTTCATAAACCAGGGAATCAAGGAAGAAAATAGAACTTAAGGAATTCTCTTTCTCTAACCCTGAACACCTAATATAAATCCTGACTCCAGGAACACAAATCTGAATGTCAAATGCCATGACTCCTAATTTATCCCAAATGGTGGGAGAATGGTTGATTCTGGTCAGTCTACATTATGGTTACTTGGAATTTACTACAGAGGATATTTACAGATGACCAACTGTTCAACCAATGATTCCCAAAAATAAAGCATCATTGTCATGCCCTGAGTGTCAAAGCATTATAAGACAGAATTATGGGAAACTGTGATAAATGGATGTGAAAAAGTTAAACTTACGTCTCCTGCCAACAGGAATATATGGTCTAGTTATGGGTGATGGGAAAATACATAAATAGACAAATGACACATATAGTGACCTGTCCTAGATGGTAGGTCCCAGGCTTTGAGAAGGAGAGGCCCTTAAGCCAGCCATACTTATGATTCAGAGGGCAGTTCTGGGACAAGTGGTGCCTCTGGATCACTATCAGACAATGACTCTCCTTATCCAATCATGGAGATGCCATTGGTTTCAGAGGTCATGTGCTGAGCCAAGCAATCAACCAATAAAGATGTACTAAATTCCCAGCACTATTTGCGGGCCTATCCAAATCAGGATTTCCCAATTCTGGCACTGCTGACATTTTGGGCTGAAGGATTCTTCATTGTGAAGGACTGTTCTATGCATTATAAGATGTTTAGCAGCATCTCTGGCCTCTACCTACTAGATGCCAGCAACGACTTCTCCACGAGCGATGACAACCGAACATGTCTCTAGGCAGTGCCTAATGTCCCAAAGGGGGCAAAATGTCCTCCAGTTGAAAAGCCCTGACCTTAATTAATTCTATGAAAAACTTACACATTCCTTTTTTGAAACTACTTATAATTTATAGCCAGGTCAACGGTTGTCATTTGTCATTTAATTATCCTGTCATTTATGCCTCTTTCCTTCACACCTACCATTCCACTGAACAAAGAAACTTTGGAGCAAAAGACCCCTGCCTATTTAAAAGAATTTATATGTGGGGCACTTGGGTGGCTCAGTGGGTTAAGCATCTGACTCTGGGTTTCAGCTCAGGTCATGATCTCACAGTTTTTGACTTTGAGCCCCACATTGGGCTCTGGCTGCATGGAGCCTGCTTGGGATTCTCTCTCTCTCTCTCTCTCTCTCTCTCTCTCTCTCTGCCCCTCCCCACTCACATGTGTGTGCTTATTCTCTCAAAATAAATGAACTAAAAAAATAAAAGAATTTACGTGTGAAACAAACCTTCCACGTGCAATAGAATGGTGGTTTTATTTTATGAATATAAATGTATGGGTATAAATCTAATAATGGATTGATATTAGATATTAACTAGAATTATCAAGTCCTGCAATTGGAGGGTTTCCTAATCTCTTTTTATGTCTGCTGGCTTAGTGTACTTCAATAGATATTAGTGAGCACTGAATATATGTGAAAAGCTCTCCTAGTTTCTGGGGATATGGATCTAAATAAGACACTGCTCCCCGTCCCCTTTTCCCCAGAAGGAAGTTCCAAGTGGGAGAAGCAGGTAAGTAAACAACTACTCTAATTTTTTTTTTAATGTTTATTCATTTTTGAGAAAGAGAGTGTGAGCAGGACAAGGACAGAAAGAGAGGGAGACAGAGAATCCCAAACAGACTCTGTGCTCTCAGCACAAAGTCTGATGTGGAGTTCCAACCCACAAATTGTGAGATCATGACCTGAGCTGAAGTTGGACACTCAACCGACTGAGCCACCCAGATGCCCCAGTAAACAGCTACTTAAAAAAAACAAAAAACGGGGCGCCTGGGTGGCGCAGTCGGTTAAGCGTCCGACTTCAGCCAGGTCACGATCTCGCGGTCCGTGAGTTCGAGCCCCGCGTCGGGCTCTGGGCTGATGGCTCAGAGCCTGGAGCCTGTTTCCGATTCTGTGTCTCCCTCTCTCTCTGCCCCTCCCCCATTCATGCTCTGTCTCTCTCTGTCCCAAAAATAAATAAACGTTGAAAAAAAAATTAAAAAAAAAAACAACAAAAAACAAAAAACAAAAAACCTGTAGTTGAGGAGGTCACTTGTTGGGATGAGCACTGGGTGTTGTATGTAAGCCATGAATTACAGGAATCCACCCTAAAACCAAGAGCACCCTGTATATACTGTATGTTAGCTAACTTGACAATAAATTTAAAAAATAAAAAATAAACTACAGTATTAAAAAACAGTAATAAATGATGCTAAAACTGTGACCTGGGTATTCAAATATGATAGAGAAGTCTCGAAGAGTTTGTTAATAACCAGGGCTTAGCTACTGGTACCAAGATAATGTTGATTTTTTTTATTTAAAAATTTTTTTTTAATGTTTATTTATTTTTGAGTGAGAGAGAGACAGAGTGTAAGCAGGGGAGGGGCAGAGAAAGAGAGGGAGACACAGAACTCAAAGTGGGCTCCAGGCTCTAAGCTTCCAGCACAGAGCCCGACGTGGAGCTTGAACTCATGAACTGTGAGATCATGACCTGAACCAAAAAAGATGCCTAACCAACTGAGCCACCCAGACACCCCAAATATCTTTATTGATTATTTTTGATTATTAATAATTTTTATAGGATTCCTCTTAATTAGCAATGAAGTTCATAAGAGTTCAATATATTAATGGATTCAAAGATTTTAGAGGTGGGAGGATGTTTGGAATTCATCTGGTTGAATTCGATCTGAAAGCCACAGGCTACAGTGGTTAAGTGACCAGAGACAGCATGGACAGAAGGGGTTTGGAATTTTCCCTGATTTCAATTTGCATCTGTGTGCTTTCTAGTCATGTGATCTTGGGCACTTCTCTGAGAAGTGGGGGTCGTGAGGCCTCCATGTATGAGTTTTGTGAGGGCTAACACGACAACACTATGTAAATGATTAGTACATACAGTGGTAGAACAAGGGCCCAAAAATGAGTGCCCTGTAGACTTGCTACAGAAACCCTAATTCCAAACCCTTCCCCATAAGTGGGAGAAGACAGTTACTGCCTTCGGGTGACAAGCTGCGTAGGGCTGGCTGCAAGGACTTGGTCATCGAGGCCCAGTGATTAGAATCCAGGGATCATTCTGGGGGCTGACTTGGGCCTAGCGCTGACCCAGTGTGGCAGAAAGCGGCAAGTATTGTGGAAAAAAGATGTATCCCAAACCTGGAAAAAGTAACAGTGGCAAGTGCCTGATTTACAAAGTATCAGTCTAGAGCCATGCTTCTTAAACTTTAAGGTGTGCCTGGATCACACGGATGTCTTATTAAATTGCAGATTGTCTTGGTCTGTTTGGGCTGCTAGCACAAAAATACCAGAAGCTGTGTGGTTTATGAGCAGCAGAGATTTCCTTCTCACACTTTTGTTGTTTGGGAAGTTTACAACCGTGGCGTCTGCAGACTGGGTGTCTGGTGATGCAATGCTTCTTGTTGATGGCTGTCTTCTTACTGCGATCCCACTTGGCATAAGTGGTAAGGTAACTTTATCGGGGCTCTTTTTAAGAGCTCTAATTCCATGAATGAGGCCTCATGACCTAATCACTCCACCTCCTGATAACATCACATCGGGTATTAGGTTTTTAGCGTATACATGGAGTCATTCAATCTATAGCACAGATTCTGATTTTAAAGCTTCAAGGGTACGGCCTGAGATCCTGGATTCTTTTGAGCAGTTTCCAACCAACCTGGTCCACCCTTATCTGACATTCTTGGGAAATTGTAACAACAGTTCTTTGTTGTTACAGGATATTTGACCAACAGTCTAAAACTGACAACGCACAATGATGTGTAGTTCTATAAAGTTGAGGTTAATTTGCAGACATTATTAGGGTTCTATGATTTGTATTATGTTTTTATAGCCTAATAGACGAGTTACAAACATACTTGTAACAAAAATATTACAGAGGACTTATAGTTTTACTGACTTGTAGAAGGCTAATCAGATTTATATCTAACCTACCACTTTTTCTTTTGCTAATCACACACACACATGTGCACACACACACACACACACACACATACACACTGTGCAAGAACTTGGGGGAACTGTTCTTTATGTCTTTCCTGTCAGTTCCCTCACGAATTGGTCAAGCAAAATTTTGACACCTGCTTCAAGGACCTTGGAGAATTTCTAATCCTCTTAGGGAGGGGAGGAAAACAAAACAGGCAAAACTGTTTTGTTTTTCCCAAAGCTATTGGGGATGTTGTAAATGTTACAACAAAATATGCCCTGTGAAGGAATAGTGGGCCATTGGGTAATTATTCCATAGACACCATATTAAAACTCTGGATGGAAACATTTAAATTTTATCTATTCACACCCTCCGATATGATAAGGGCCAGAAGAGGGCTGTAGGAATTCATGGAAGGCTTTCCTTTCTGCTGCTTTTGCTTAAGCTAAGGATTTTATCTTCAGAGATAGTCTCAAGACAAAGCCCCATCATCTTAGCTGCAACAAAGGCCAATAACAACTCCCACATCTACATCCAGACTGCATTTATCTCTCTTCCAACATCACTCTCATTGGGGCCCTGGAATTAATCATCAGGCTATTGGCCAGACCATAAGATGAAACATCCACAGGACGTCTGCTGATGTCAGATAACAGGCCTTTACAAAGAAGAGCCCATAAATGATCTAGCTGGCTCCTTCACATAGCCAGGCCATGTTGCAAACTCAGACCATAGCCAACCTCAGAAGAACGAACGGCTTGACAGATAGATGTTGCATTTCATAACTTACGATGTAACTCCAACAATGGCTCATCCTGGAAGAAATCCAAACACACTGAAATAGGGTTGTTTTTCTTTAGTTTGCAACTATAATAGGTAAAATGGGTAATTCGGGGGAGTTTCAGTTCTAGAGAATCTATCTGAGACAAACTCCACATCTGCTATGTACCTGTAGCTGTCTCTCTGCTTCAGGGGTGTGGCTTAACAATCCATACTCTGCTGGCAAAATAGCTTAAGTCAAGAGAGCTAACAGTGTGCTGCCAGCTACTTCACTTCAGCAAGAGATCAGACTAAACCCCCCCCCCACCGCCGCCCATTTCCATGGTGTTCACAAGAGAGTGATTTTGACTCTATTCTATATGCTAAGAAAATAGCCATGAAAGTGTTTAATTAGGTATATGGTTCCTACCTTCCCCCAATATATACACACTAATCCTGGAGAATTACCATAAGTACCAGTTACTGTGTGTGTGTGTGTGTGTCCTCAGACCTATTTGTTTATCAATAAAAATTGATGGAGCATTGGGGCGCCTGGGTGGCACAGTCGGTTAAGCGTCCGACTTCAGCCAGGTCACGATCTCGTGGTCTGTGAGTTCGAGCCCCGCGTCAGGCTCTGGGCTGATGGCTCGGAGCCTGGAGCCTGTTTCAGATTCTGTGTCTCCCTCTCTCTCTGCCCCTCCCCCATTCATGCTCTGTCTCTCTCTGTCCCAAAAATAAAATAAACGTTGAAAAAAAAAATTGATGGAGCATCTACTCTCCAGGAACTGTGCTAAGCACTGGGGACACAGCAATGAATAAGACAAACGTGAACTGCCCTCTTGGACGCTGAAAGTACAAGGAAAATCAAACAGACACATATACTCTGGTCAAAGAGAGAAGACACAAGCAGCTTGACATTTCTTTAGATTCACAAGGCAACTTTTCTTCTAAAAGATGGTGAGATAACATTTAAAGTGTTGACCACTGTTTCCATCCACCCACCACTACCTGTGGTCCTGGGGTATTTCCTTATATCTTTGTCCCTTTGGGCCCTTCTTCACATTCAAGCTGAGCCGCAATACCTCATTGCTTTGGGGGAAGGACATGAAAGCGGAAGGCACAGAAACAAGAATCTGTCTTCTTGCTTCTGAGTTTCAAAAGCCCTTAGGCTCCAAACACATAGAAGGAAGATTCAGTAGAAAATGGGATTTAAGAGCAAGGCATTCATGCTGGGTGCACATATACCGGTGAATTCCTAAGGCAGTGGTTTTGCTCCTCTTTCCTAGGGTCTAGCTGGTATTGGGGGTGGGTGGGAGGTGGGGGGGGGGGTGTAGGTAGAACCACCCCCAAATGTCTAGGGGCATCCCAGAACAGAAGGGACCAACGCCTCATGCCCTGGGTAGACCCCAGGGAGGCAATAAGACCTCGAGGAAGAAATGGCTTGTGGTGGGTCTAGATAGAAGTGTTTACCGTGTCAGTCTCTATTCCAAGTGCTTAACTTATATTGGCTCATCCAATCCTCACAACAACCTTTCAGGAAAGTACTTCAGCATATTAATTTTTAAAGTTTATTTATTTATTTATTTTGAGAGAGAGAGAGAGAGAGAGAGAGAGAGAGAGAGCAGGGAAGGGGCAGAGAGAGAGAGGGAGAGAGAGCATCCCAAGCAGGCTCTGCATTGTCAGCACAGAGCCCGACATGGAGCTCAATCTCTCCAATGATAAGATCATGACCAGAGCCAAGATCAAGAGTTGGACACTCAATCAACTGAGTCACCCAGGTGGCCCTGCAATATATTCTTATTATTAGTGGTAGCTGTGTTCTTGAAAGTCACCCCAAACACTGAATTAGCAAGTAGCAAATGACTCCTCTGAGGAGAAATACGGGGTTAAGTTACTGCAAACTTCTAGTCACATCTTCAACAAGTGAACAACACAGTGCTTTTCCATTTAGGCACACGGTGTGCTTCCATTTAAAGATATTTAGTATATATCGTTGCTTCATTAGCACTGAGCCCATGGGCAACAGAACTATAACTCATGCCTGAACAAAACTTAACACACATATTGTCTCCACAAGGCACATCACAATGTTCCTGCACTTTTGAAGCCCGGACGGCACTTGAGCACTACATCGGGGACCATCTTAAGCAATGAAATTACACACACACACACACACACACACACACACACACACGCTAACAATTTGGTACCAAATACACCACTAAAGGACAATTGTTTACAGAATGAAAACCAAACAAGAAGGCAGAGTGCTACCTGGACCTACCTCAACTGGGCATGAGGCTGTGGGTGATTCAAATTGCCCTCCTACACTCTGCACTTGTTTGCAAATGACTGGCAATGAGCTAACAGTATTGCTTTTGATGTTACAAAGAAATTTTAGTGAGCGAATTTGTAAGTAACAACCCACGAATAATTGATCAGCTGTATTTTTATCTCTATTTTAGAGAGGAGGAAAGCAAAACACAGAGTTTGCAGCTCCCAGAGTTCACCTCACCCTGGCCTGGTGTGGGAAGAGCAGAATGGCAGAGGGGGCTGAGAACCCTGTGGTTCTGCAGGGGCCTTACAGATGAGAAGAGATGACTCCATTGTGACCACTTCAGCTTGGCCGAGATGTGGTGGGACAATGGACATCTCAGGAAATGCCAGGGTGAGCAGATGACATTGAAACCCAGGGACTCTATGCCCTCAAGCCCTTGCACTCTAAGTCCCCAGGACTTTGATGCAACCTTTGGGTAAAGGGATGGGAGAACATTCCAAACTGAGACTAAATTTCCACCATCCTGTGGTGATGGGGCTCAACAAAGGAGCAATTAAATTAAGTTTGGGGTTTAGGATCCCACCCATTTGCGACATAAAGATTTATCCAATGCTTTCCATTATTGGGCATAAGCTATGCTGTAGGCAAAAAGATTTGCAGTAAAGCAGTGCCAAAATCATATTCTTCTCCACAATTAAATAAATGCAGAGAACTGGAGTAGTGTGTTTGCCAGAGGTCAAATGCAATTTGTGTTTGTGCTGAAAGCTACTGATATGTACTAGTATGTCTAATGCAATAAGGCTCACATAAAGGCATATTCACTTTAACTATCTCACCATTTTCCCAGAAGCAAATTTCTTGATTTGAGCATATGCATAACCATTGCTACTGTAGTTCAGATAAGATTCCTGAAACTTCTCATTTCCTGACATGACACATAAATCCTGACTCTTGTTTCTTTTCTTAAGGATTAGAAATGACTGCAAGGTCAAGTAATTAATTGGCCGGGGTCTGGAGCCATTTGTGATTACCCTGAGTTTTCTTTAACTCTGCAGAATTAATATTTTAGTTCTGGGTTGCAACAGCTCATTTTACTATAAGTACTATAAGTGTTCATTTTACCATAAATCACTGAGCACTTTGCAAAATGCTTTAACCCTTCCAATGTCGACTGAGTAGCATGAAGCACTTATGCTAGAGAGAATAAGCTCAGGACTAGATGTCATGAACTGAAAGGGACAGCCCATGTACAATACAGCCGGTCTTCTCAGCAACCCCCCCTTTCTCCAACAGCTACTGCAGTGGCCAGTTCCAAACCAGTTTTGACCACCTTTTTTCAGGTGCATCTGGACCCACACTCAGGTCGGGGTCAGCACTCACACAAGTGAGGTTCACACCCGTGGGACCACCGTTGGCCAGTAGAGACTGGAGCCAATGGATTAATCCCCCTTCTTGATCCCCTCAAAGAGAAAGTTCTGAGATGAACTACATTAGGCTCCTAAGAGGGTCTTGGTGAGATGGACAGTCACCTAGAGCAAAGGCCAACTCTGAATGCTTCTTGTATTCTTTGGTCTGTTCCACTGCACCACTCCCTCATTCTCACTCTCTGGAATCCTTTCCCAAGTAAACTCTGCATACAAACTTTCTCTGGGGTCAGCTTTTAGGGGAGCCTGGACAAAAACATAAACCATATTTTTAGTTGGCTGATGATTTAGTTGGTTGGTAGGTTGGTAGGGCTTTTGCCCCTGCTCTAGTCTACTGCTACCTAGCTGCGTGACCTTGGACTAATCACTTTACCTCTTAGTAACACAGCTTCCTCAAAGGTACAATGAGGATGCTAAAATACAATATTTGTCCCACCAATAGTTCTTGAGCATATTCCAGGAATATTCTAAAGACTGTTGCTATAGCAACGAATAGGAAAGATAATGTTCCTGCTCTCAGGAAGCTTATATAGGTCAGGTACAGAAGCATAATATACACAATAAACAAATGAATAAATAATATAGTCACGTAATGATAAACACATCACAGAGGAGGGGTCATGTGACCAACTTGCCAACGAGCCAAGTTGATTTGGTATCTGGGGGAAGAGCTTTCAAGGAGAGGACAGAGCCAAGGAAAAATCCCCTCAGGTGTTTCTTTAATCTGCCTTTGAGATTCTTTGAGACGTATATTGCTCACACTTGAATGGAAAAGAAATGGCAATTTGGAGACATTAATTGTTTTGCTCTGAATCATCCATGTTGCCCACAAAGCTGAAATTCCTGTGTCCTTGGCTTACCCTCTAGCCACATCCTTCCTAAGCTAAGTGACTGAGGAGATGTGAAAGTCCACGAGTGACAGAAACTTCAAAGGGAACCCAGTTGACACAAGAAAACCATTCATGCGGCAATTACTCAAGGAGAAACCATTCAAACAGACTTTAACATGAAACACAGCATCTTTTCCACTTGTGTGAAAGATTTGCTCATAGGAGCCCACGTCTAAACTTCATTTTTAATAGTCTTTTCTTAGTCCTTAATTACTCTTAACCAGAGCATTTGTAACCTGAGATATTAAAAAGCTAGAAAAATTAAAAGAGGTTGTGCTCCACAAGCTACCCAATCTTCTTGCAATGATGTACCTGGGGGCAAGTTCCTCTCCGAGTCACCACAAAAAAACTTTGATGGGTTCTACAAGCCCAGTGGAAACAGAAAAAAATGAACTAAACACAGACATTTGGTGTTTGATCCTTTTAAATGATTCCTTGCTCTGGGCATTTGGCAGGATATTAATAACTAACATTGTGTGAAGATTCACAACCCTGTGAGGAAACAAAAGTTCAGAAATACTAAAGGCACTCAGCAGTTAAGAAAAGGGGCCAGGATTTGAAACGGGACAACCTTTCCCATCATGCTTTGCCCTGGCCACCCCCTGCTGGATAGAGCCAACTGCTAATGGTAGCAAGGCCTTAGGTTCAACTTAGCAGGTTTGTGCTCAGTTAGAAGCATTCTGGCACAAAGAAGGAATTCTTTACTCGTGAATGTGAGTTCTGCAGGCCCAGATGCACCCGGAGGTGAAGGCATGGGGTAGCAAGACAAGGGTGTGTCTATGAAATACACCACATATGTCAGGGATGGAGGGAGAGTAGGTTTAGTTACCTTTAAATATAAGAGAGAGAAGAAGCTGGGGAACTAAAATGTTCCCCTGGGAGTCAGTAGAGTCTTTTCTTAAAAAAAAAAAAAAAAAAAAAAAAAAAGAAGTCAGAAATATGCTGGGAAATATTTTGGCAAGAAACCCTTTGACATTTTTTGCAAAGCACTTGGAATTGTTGGGCCTAGGCTAAAATGAAATAAATAGCTCTGAAATAAATAAGAAGGATTTCAATTTACTCAGATGATTGAATTCCTTGGGTGAATGAAAATCAAAATGGGCTCTGACACTGAACAGGCCTTTATCATAAAATGCCTGATGCAAGGAGTATGCTTTAGATATCTCTTTGCCAGGTTCATGTACATTCAGGAGATCTGGCCTGTATGCAAAGACAGAGAAGTATGATAATGTACTGTTATTTTTCACTCCATTTTCCAATGTGGTCTTCCATTCAGAGCAAGGACACTACGGTGGGGTCGCACATTCATCTTTAACTGAGCATTGACAGTTACTATTCACACTTTGAAAAGAAGGGGAGTTGGGACACCTGGGTGGCTCAGTCGGTTCAGCATCTGACTATTGATTTCAGCTCAGGTCATGGTCTCACAGTCGTGAGATCAAGCTCCATGTCCGGCTATGCGATGAGTGTGGAGCCTGCTTAAGATTCTTTCCCTTCCTCTCCCTCTTCCCTTCCCCTGCCCACTCTCTCTTTCTCTCTCAGAAAAAAAAAAGGGGGGGGAGAGGGGAGGAGAGAGAAAAGAAAAACATTCTAAATAATACAGGTGACCCTATCTTCTACCTCTTTCTTTGAGCCCATGTCCAGCAGTAAACATTAAAGAGCAGATGTTTCTGCAGATATATTTATATGTATATCCGTCACTATGCAGGTCTGTGCATACAAACAAGGCAAAAAGGTATACTGTATTTATGTGTGATCTGAGAGATATTCATGAATAATGTAGACTCTCTGTGATTATCACTTAGGCATGGACTTCTAGAATCTAAGTTTTAAATGAGGTGAGACTTTACTGTACTGTTTTAGAAGAGGAAGATGTTTTAAGCTAATTTTTCTAATAGGAAAAAAAAAACTTGCTTTGAGCTATCCACACACTCTCAAGGGTCCCCCTATAACTGGAGACAGTTGTCTGGGATTCAGAGTTCAGTGTTGGTCAGGAGACAAAGCAAGGTGATTAAATGAGCATATTCATCTGATTGATGCAATTTGCCACGCAGTTCAACCTGATGTAAAACTGCATGAAACTTAAGTGTTATAAAAGTCTCCTTTTATGTAACTAACATTTCTAAGTACCTGCTGTCAATGATGCAATAGGTTAGAAGCCATGGGGAAGAAAACACTCATGTTTTTACAAATCTTGTATTTTACAAAATCTTGTAAAAGAGAAAGATAAATACACACTTAATTATAATACAGGGAAGACTGTGAACAGTACTATAATAAATGTGGTCAGGTAAAATTGTGAACTGAAGTATAACTTTAAAATATAATTACCTGTCAATTATTCCTTAATAGATTGGGCTTTGAAAGCTCTTTCTTGCAATAGTCTTGGTCTTTAATTTTTCTCATTAGGCTAATACTCAATTGTGCTTATATTCTATGTGATATCTACCAGCTTTGGCCTTTTTGAAAATAATTACCTTTCCTCCTGGCAAATAGAACCCAAATAGAGAGGATCCGACTCTCCCATCCCTGCCCTAAACCCTCACTTTCCCAATATCCTAATTCTGTGGCCTAATTCTGTCCAATGAGAAACAAGCAAAAGTCGGTGTGAGTTTTAGGAAAGCTTTGCTTTCTACCTTAAAAGAGACATATGTCAAAATCCTAGGCCCCAATGTGACTATATTTGGAGATAAGGACTGTAAGGAAGTAATTAAGGTTACATGAGGTCATAGGGTGGGGCCATAACCAATAGGACTGGTGTCCTTGTAAGAAGAGGAAGAGACACCAGGAATGCATGCACAGAGGAAAGGCTGTGTGAGGACAGAGTGAGAAGATGGCCAGGTACAGACCAAGAAGAGAGGTCTCACCAGAAACCAAGCCTGCTGTCACCTTGTTCTTGGACTTCCAGCCTTCAGAAGTGTGAGAACATAATTTCTGTTGTTTAAGCACCCAATCTGTGGTATTCTGTTATGGCAGCTCAAGCAGATGACACGGGCCCCAAGGGCAATGAAGTTCAGGATATGTATGAGATGAACTGTTATCTTACCATCTCTTCCTGCCGAAGTTACCCACCTCATTCACACCTCTATGTTCATCTACTTGATACTTTTGCTTTGATCAATTTTTGCGTGGGGTCCCTGACCAAGTTAGAAGTTGTTTGACTGCAACTTAGAAGACAGGGGGTCTTCTCCCTGGGAAGGGGGTGAAAAGTTTCCATGCAGCTTTGATTTCCAAATGGAGAAAGGGGTAAGGGAATTTGGGCATGAGGAAAGACCCAGAAGTTGGAACAGAAAGGACAGCCTCTTTTGTTTGTCCCATTAATATTTATTTTGAGCACATATGATGTGCCAGGCTGTATTGAAGGTGTGATGGATGCAGTGAGTAAAACAGAGCTGGCCTCTGCCCCTAGGAGCATGTTGGGAAATTATTCAAAGCACAGAAAATGTGGAGGAAGTAATGAGAAGTAAAGCTTGAAGAGTAGGATGGAAACAGATTATGGGGAGTCTTGAATCCTGTCTAGGAATTTGTTCTTTACCCAGCAGGCAAATGGGAGTCACTCCAGGTGATGGAACAGGAGAGTGCCCTGGTCATAGTTTGCTTTTAGGAGTATAAATCTGGAGGCTGTGTTTTGTTTCAATTGGAATCAGAAGAGATTAGAGGCTAGATAGATAGTTAAGGGAAAAGTGCTAAAGCTCAGACAAGACGGAGTGGGAGCCTGAACCAAGGTAATATGAAAATTATACCATATTTGCTGAGACCACCATACACTAATATTGACAGAAAATGCCAAGATATTTTCTCAGATTTATAGAAATACTACCATGTGTTAGCCTTTGAAAAGTTCCCCAAGGACCAAATTCAATCTTCTAATATACGAGACAACAAAGCAGAGACCGTTTAGCCAAGACTAACAGGGACATAAGCCGGGGCGGGGGGGGTGGGGGGGTTGCTGGGAAAGGGTGGCCACATTGCCCACAGTACTTGAGAGCAGTAAAACTCTCAATGTGTCAGGTTGGAAAGCCCAAGAGTCTCCCACTGTTGTAATTAATTTCAGCAAATTATGATCAAGCAGAAGGAATTATGGGGTTTAAGTTAGGAGAATGCAGTTTGAATCTCTCTTGTGGGACCTTTTAGCTGCAGGCTAGTGTGGTCAGGGGCCACTGACAGATGGGCAGGACTCTGGCTCCTCCATCTTCCCTAAAGCAAGGAGGAGCTACTCTCTTGGCTGTGCAGCCCCCTTTCTTCCAGAGTTCACCATCTAGATGTTTGCTCGAACATCAAATATTGAGCCAGTGGCTTCAATGGGCAAGCACTGCTCTTGGCTGTGGAAAATAAACTGAACAAAACTCAAGATCCTGCTTCTTATGGGATCTACCTGGCCATGAATGGAGACAGAACATATCAAAATATGAAATAAATATATCGGCTGGGCCATAAAGACATCAAAAAGGGTGGACTGACAGAGCCCCACCCCTAGATATAAAAACACTCCCAGGACAGGATCATGTTGTAATTTCATGTATGACCCCCTCCACTTCCCAGTCCTAGAACAGTCCTGACTGGTGTTCTATAAATGGATATTGAACGTTGCTAGCATTGCTGTAAATGAATGACTCAACAGCAACCAAAGGAGCCTGCCAATAGCCCCAAGAATTGAAGAGAGCCCCCCATTGTCCCTCGGGCATGGCCTTTTTCAAAGCAGGAGGTTGAGGAAATGCCAACTGTTTATATAACTAAGAAATCTCTAGGACATGTGGGATTTTTTCATTTGCTTGGTTTGTTTCTATTTTTGTTTTAAAATGTGGTTGTTAAGTCACTTGCCACAGAATCATCCAGGATACTTATTAAAAATGTAGACTTCTGGGCCCCACCTCAAACCCACTGAATCAAAATAACTGGAAGAGAGGCCCAGGAAGCTGCATTTTTAACAAGCTCTTAGGTAATGCTGATTCCACCTTAGTGATTTAAAAACAAAAAACAAACAAACAAAACAAACAAAAAAACACCAAAAAGCAAAGTGCACAAGGCCTCTTTTCACTGCAGTTGTAAATGTCTCCACAAATGACTCTTCAGAAAGCTCTTACGTAAACTTCCTTTGCAAAAACTCCATAGCCTAGTCACAAGCTGATTTGTCTAGAGAAATGCACTGAAACACAGAGCCCGCGTGATGGGAGCATTCCATCAACAGATCCATTCATTCAAAAACTCTGACATCCATAGACACTGGATGGCATCAGAGGAAGTGCCTCCCTGTCTGGGGAACTTAAGGAAAGACTTTCTGGAACATTCCTTACCTGTGAAGAGGGCATGGTAGTGGAGGCCCCTCTCCTTATCCTCATGGGAACAGACATCAAATAAGTAGGCTTTAATGGGCCCATCAATGAAGTCAGCAGCAAAATCAAAGAGAACTACGCCTATCATGGTGATGGTTATGGCCCAAATCAGCCTCCTCCTTGGATCAGCAATCAAAGCTAAAAAGGAAAGAAACATACATCACCTAAATCCAGAGTTAGGATGATTTGCATTTTTGTTTCCAATAAAATGTCCTGTCATCAAATTACCTTCCTTTGCTTTCATTTTGTGTTTTTTCCAAATAAACATAGCTTTACCATTTTCTCAGGTTTTCAAAATTACACAAGTGAATGCCAGAAAGGGCAGGTCTATAGAGACAGAAAGTAGATTGAGGGGTTGCTTACACCTGGTCAGGGGGAGGGGATGCGGAGTGACTGCTAATGGTTGCTAGGTTTCTTTCCGGGGTGATGAAAATGTGGTGCAACTAGATAGTGGTGATGGTTGCACAACCCTGGGAATATACTAAAAAGCACCAAGTTATGTCATATCTCTTTTTAAAAAGTTGTGTAAAAAATTATACATGTTTATCGTAAACCATTTCAGTGATGTAGAAAAGCTGGGGGAAATGCTTCGTCCCAGCCCCTACTGATGGTCATTCTTCAGATATCCCTTTATGCACTTACAGACATACAGGAAACGGTGTATACAGGTGCCCTAATGCAGTACTCCTCAAACTGTAGCATCCTTAATCATCACTTGGACAACTCGTTAAAACAGATAATCAGAGGCGTACCTGGGTGGCTCAGTCAGTTAAATGTCTGACTTTGGCTCAGGTCATGATCTCACGGTCTATGAGTTCAAGCCCTGAGTCGGGCTCTGGGCTGGCAGCTCAGAGCCTGGAGCCTGCTTCAGATTCTGTGTCTCCCTCGCTTTCTGCCCCTCCCCTGCTCTCTCTCTCTCCCTCTCTCTCTCTCAAGAATAAACATTAAAAAAAAAAAATTTTTAAAAACACAACAGAGTATCAGGCTCTGTCTTCCAGTAGGCTCTGTCTTCTCCAGTAGGTCTGAGGTGGGGCTGGGCATTTGCATCTCTAACAGCCCCTGGATGCTGATGCCCTGGGTCTGAGGACCACATTTTGAGGAGCACTAATGGGATCATGTTGGACACGTTCATTTATAACCAACTCTCCTCGTATCTTTGTATTTCACTTAACGGAGAGCAACTGCACAGTTTTTAACAGCCGAATAATATTCACTCTGTGGACGTGCCAGAATTCATTCACCCTATCTCCTATTAGAGAAAACAAAAATGTTCCCTTGCTTTCAGTTTCACTTGAGAACAATGTGTAACTTATGCACATTAAAAAAACAAACTACAGTATAAAAATAAGTGGGAAATAAGCTTATACTCCACTTTTTACCTCCAAGTTCCTTTAGTACTCCTCCCTAGGGGAAACCATACTTACCAGGGGTTTTTGTAAATACTTTGCAGAAATAAATCAAATTTATGTAGTTATGCCCGCTTTTAAATATATACAAATGATGGGTGCCTGGGTGGCTTTGTCAGTTAAGTGTCCAACTTCAGCTCAGGTCATAATCTCATAGCTCAAGGGTTCAAGCCCCACATCGGGCTCTGTGGTGACAGCTCAGAGCCTGGAGCCTGCTTCAGATTCTGTCTCTCTCTCTCTCTCTCTCTCTCTCTCTCTCTCTCTCTCTCAAAACTAAATAAACATTAAAAAATTATTTAAAAAATACATACAAGGGGCATCTGGGTGGCTCAGTCGGTTAAGCGGCCGACTTCGGCTCAGGTCATGATCTTGTGGTCCGTGAGTTCCAGCCCCGCGTCGGGCTCTGTGCTGACAGCTCAGAGCCTGGAGCCTGTTTCAGATTCTGTGTCTCCCTGCCTCTGACCCTCCCCCGTTCATGCTCTGTCTCTCTCTCTCTGTCTCAAAAATGAATAAACGTTAAAAAAATTTAAAAAAAATTTAAAAAATATTTAAAAAAATAAATAAATGATATAAAATAAAAAATACACACAAATGATAACTGATTATCCTGCCTCATTATAATCCATTCTGCTAGCCTGAGAGTTAATGGCCGAAAAATGTGTATTATTTTTAACGATTCTTTATTCAATGAAATGAAGTACTTTTTATGTACTACCACCAATTACTGATTAATTGGTGGCTGATTAATGGCAAGAAAAAGTGCTCACCATCAGGGGTTTTTTGGTCCAGCATTTGCAGTGCAAAACTGTGCCCTTGCGCTGACAGGCTGATGCCCTGCACCCACTAAAAGACTCTCCCTAAAGCTATGAAGAAAATTAGCCCTTATTTAGACATACAGGTAATTTATTATTAGTATTTATGGAGTCATTTGGCAAACGGTTAATTCAACAAAGTACTAACTAAAGCCGAAGTTCAAAGAACACTGCAATTAATAAATATGTAAAAATATTTCATTTGATAAAACAGATAAAAAATTATTCCTACTTTGCAATCCTCACAACAATGAAACAACAACAGCAATGGATCCTGATGCTCCTAAAAATGAAGACTCCCCAACCACAGAATTTGGGTCCTTCCAAGGTGGAAGTTTATTTTAACCTAGGAGAGATCATCAGTTTAACCAGTTTCCAATGAAATGTCACATAAAGAAATCCGAATTCTACTCCTATTGAGTTGCATAATGGGCCCCTTTCCCCTGCCTGCCCGCCTGTGCAGTGCACTGACCTGCTACCACAGCGTCCCCGTTGAGGTACAGAGTCATGCCCAAGAGCATCATGATGACCAGGGTGAGGATGTATGGTCTCCGCCGGCCCCACCTGGCCCGGCAGTGGTCGCTGGCTGATCCCACCACGGGTTGCAGCAGAAATCCCAGGATGGGGCTGAGGAGCCACACCATGCTGTACAGACTCTTGGGCAGCCCCACGCTGAGCAGGACTGGGGTCACGTAGGCCGCCTCCACTGCGTAGCAAAACTCCCGGCCAAGCATGGCCATGCTGTGCATGATGAGATTGCCCGTGGGTCTTTTGGGGGGCTCCTCAGGGTCCAAGGGCTCATCGTCAGCTAGGGACTCGTAGGTGCGACTGCCAAGCTGCCCGATGTTGCCGCCCATGGCCACGGGGTGAGGAAACTGCCTGCAAGCCCACCACCTTCTGTGTGGCCCTCAGGTTTCTGCCCCAAGCCGGATTTGACATGGAGCCTGACTGAACTGCCAACTGAGACGGTCAAGCTGGGGGAGGGGCTCAAATTCTTTCAT
Source organism: Felis catus (assembly GCF_018350175.1). Classification (NCBI taxonomy): domain Eukaryota; kingdom Metazoa; phylum Chordata; class Mammalia; order Carnivora; family Felidae; genus Felis; species Felis catus. The sequence goes on along the minus strand of NC_058368.1, from coordinate 211,855,017 downwards.
GCTTCTAAGATCACAAGTTATGATGAGAAGGAAGGGGGTGGGGTCAGGAAAGCATGAGGCAGATTAGCTGCTGTGAGCCCTCTGGCTCCTTAGAATGTTTGTCTAAAGCAATCTTTCCTTCTCTGTTCTTTCTGTTCTCTCCGTTTCTGTCACACACATGTATCTATACACACACACTCTTACACACAATCACATGCACAGCTTTGAGACAATGAAGCTGTATTATGCAGGTCGTAAGTCAAAACATGAATAAATACATCAATATCTTCTTCTAAACTTTGTCTAGATATAAATATTCTGTATTTTCCTGAACACAAGTTTCTGCACACACACCTCAAGAATCAGCTAACTAGACTTACAGCCGTGAGAGGCTGCACTCTTTCTCCAATCTCTAGCCTGTCTCAGCACTGTGATGTTTCCCTTCATTGCATTTAATACATTTTCCAACTAGATAATTCTGTGTTTATTCTATTTCTTCTGTTAGTCTTTGATCCCTTTAAGAGCAGTGATCAGGTCCATTTCTGTCATTATGGTAATCCCCAGGTATACCATGATACCTGGCACCTAGTAGGTCCTCAACAAATATTTGCTAAAGGAATTACTGAGTGAATAAAGTGCATACACGAAATTCTGTAGAACCAGTCAACAGCCTGTTTGCTCAGGTCCATTCCCTGTTCCTCCTCACAGGCTCTGTATCATAAGACACTACACTTCCCAGGTTCCCTTGCTTCTACGTAGATTTGGCCAATGAAAGGCATTGGTGGGAAGACTGGGGCCAGGAGAGAAGATCCTGGTATTTCCCTCCCTCCATTTCTCCTTCCTGAGCCATCTGTGGTAGTGGCTGCATCTCCACGATGGGTCTAGCTTCCACCAAGCAAACTTAGCTTCAGGATCCCGGTAACACTGCCTTCCCCATTGTTCCTGCAGCCATAGGAGTGGCCCTGGCTTCCCATTGCTGTTTATATCTGGGTTGCTTCACTGTCCCCTGGGCTTCTCAGCACTTATGTCACCAGTGTAACTCCCTATATTAAATTTCCTGATTGATTAATTGATATTTCACCCATCCCCCCACCCACCTCCCCTCTGGCAACCACCAGTTTGTTCTCTGTATTTAAGAGTCTGGGTTTGTTGTTGTTTATTTTTCTCTGCTTTGTTTTTTAAATTCCACATAGGAGCGAAATCATGGTATTTGTCTTTCTCTTTCACTTAGGACTATACCCTGTAAGTCCATCCATGTTGTCGCAAATGGCAAGAGTTCATCTTTTTTTGTTTGTTTATTTTTGAAAGAGAGAGAGTATATGCATGCAGGGGAGGGGCAGAGAGAGAGAGAGACACAGAATCTGAATCAGGCTCAGGTTCTGAGCTGTCAGCACAGAGCCCAACACGGGGCTTGAACTTACGAACACGGGGCTTGAACTCATGAATGTTGAGATCGAGACCTGAGCCGAAGTTGGACGCTTAACAGACTGAGCCACCCAGGTGCTCTAAAAGTTCACGTTTTACATGGGTAATATCCCATTATATACATATACATGCACACACACACACACACACACACACACACACATCTTCTTCATCCATCTTGGCTGAGTTGCTTCCATATCTTGGCTATTATAAATAATGCTGCAATAAACATAGGGATGCATATGTCTTTTCAAAGTAATGTTTTTGTTTTCTTTGTGTAAATACCAAGTAGTGGAATTACTGGATCGTAAGGTAATTCTATTTTTCTTTTGAGGAAACTCCATCCTGTTTTCCTCAGTGGCTGCACCAGTTTGCATTCCCACCAACGGTGCACGAGAGTTCCTTTTTCTCTACATCTTCTCCAACACTTGTCATCTGTTGTGTTTTTGACTTTAGCCATTCTGACAGCAGTAAAGTGGTTGTCTCAATGTGGTTTTAATTTGTATTTCCTTGGTGATGAGTGATGTTGAGGATCTTTTCATGTGTCTGTTTGCCATCTGTATATCTTCTTTGGAAAAATGTCTATTCAGGTCCTCTGCTCATTTTTAATTGGATAATTTCTTTTTTTGGTGTTGAGTTGTATAAATTGTTTACATATTTTGGATATTAACCCTTTATTGGATATATCATCTGCAGATATCTTCTCCCATTCAATTGGTTGCCCTTTTGTTCTGACGATGGTTTCCTTTGCTGGGCAAAAGCTATTTATTTTGATGTAGAATCAATAGTTTAATTTTGTTTTTGTTTTCCTTGCCAGAGGATACATATCTTGTAAAATATTTCTACAGCTGATGTCAAAGAAATTACTACCTATTTTCTTCTAGGAATCTTATGGTTTCACAGGTAGGTCTTTAATCCATTTTGAGTTTATTTTTGTTTATGGTGTAAGAATAAATTTCCTCTAATTTAAAGACTCTGAGTGGGTCATATTTTCCTTGCTGGATCCTGAGTTCAAATGAAAAGTTCCTGTGGCAAGAGGAACACAATCTTATAGGAAGGGCCTTAAAAATGGTATAAGAGCAAGACTCGGAGTCAGAATATTAAAATTTAAATTCTGGTTCTGCCTCTTCCTACCAGTATCTTCCTGGGCAAATCACTTAAAACTGGTGGTTCCCAAACTGTGTGCCAAGATGCCCCGGGCACCACAGTGACCTCAAAGGGGTGCCTCAGGGTATTTAAAGTTTTGAAGATAGTAAACAGAGTGAAACTCAACATCTGTCAGATACCCCATGAACTATCAGTGAGTTAGTTCACCCTTTCAACCTAAGATTGCACTACAATCCTTTCAATGATTACGTATTTCTGTGAGGCTGGATTTCCCACAATCACGATAAAAAGCAAGTACTGTATGAAAATAAATGTGGAACAGACAATGAGGGTAGTGGTGCCCAATATTATTTCAAGGCATGAGAAGCTGCATAGTGTCCAACACATATATGACCTATAAGTAAGAGTGTTAAAAATGAAATAAAAATAAAAGTGCTTTCTCTCAATGTATGTGTGTTTTCTCAGTTAGTTAGTTATTAGGGCATAAATACTTAAGCTATTGGGACCTAATTCTTTATAAATGGAATGGTAAGATATTTCTTTTGGCCAAGAGGCACCATGAAAAAGTTACTCAGACACAAAGGGAGATACGAACTAAGAAGGTTTTAAGACCATCTGAGCCCTGTGTTCTCATATGTACAATGAGATGAGAACTCATTGTACCCCTGCTTCAACTACCCCTGTGACACTTGTGTCTCCTTTGATGAAGCCTAAAATGTGCACAGAGGCCTGGATGCAACCAGTCACCTTATTCCATGTCATTTGATTCATCGCCATACAGTGTGTAGCATCCCATCACTTCCTACGTTGTAGGATCAAAAGTGTAAATCAGTGTATATTGAACTACACATGCAAGAATAAAATTCCTATGTATTCAAGAATATAATCTGTCTTTCACTAGAATTTGCCATCTTCAATTGCTTGCTACTCCTCCATCCTCCTTAGAGCCTCCTATTTTCTTCTCACCTACACTCTTGCCCATTTCTAAGTCTATAGTTTGTCAAAAGAGAACCAAAGAGGAAGTGTACATTTTCTTTTTTTTTTTTTTTTTCAACATTTATTTATTTTTGGGACAGAGAGAGACAGAACATGAACGGGGGAGGGGCAGAGAGAGAGGGAGACACAGAATCGGAAACAGGCTCCAGGCTCTGAGCCATCAGCCCAGAGCCTGACGCGGGGCTCGAACTCACGGACCACGAGATCGTGACCTGGCTGAAGTCGGACGCTTAACCGACTGCGCCACCCAGGCGCCCCAAGAAGTGTACATTTTCTATACAGGGTCTTAGACTCTTCAGAAGAAAAGTATGGGTCATTAACAAAATCTATTAGCCTTATTTATATACCTGTATTTTTTAAAAAGTATAAACTACAGAAACCAATTTTTTCATTCAAACATTTGGTATAAAATCGATTAATCACAGAAATCAATATTTTGAGCTAGCCCATCTGCTTGTTTACAGATTTTTGCCAACTGGCTTTTACTCTTTCCCTCATTAACCCTTCAAGAGATATTTTTTGAGCACCTATTATGACAGTAGCAAAGGGGAAAAGACTTTGTTCATATCCATTAGGACAGTGGCACTCAAAGTGTGGTCTTTGAACCAGGAGCAATATAATCACCTGGAAGCTTGGCAAAAATGCAAATTCATGAGTCTTGCCTTAGACACTCTGTATTAGAATCTCTAGGGTCGGGCCTAGGAATCTGTATTTTAATGTATCTCTAGATTATTCTCTTGTGTGTATGCTAGAGCAACTACTCTGGGAGCTTATGACCTAGTGAAGAGTTATGTAAGCTACACTAAAAGCAATGACTATCCTTGGAGATATGTACAAAGTGCAATGGAAACCTAGGAAGGACCCCTAAGAACAAAACTGATAATTACTGAGCAGCTAGGATGTTCCAGGCACATCACAGGCATTGTCTTAGATACCACAGTGATTGAGTGATATTTGAACCCAACTGATACTTGACTCAAATTTTATAATCATTGTATAAAACTGCCCTAGGGCTGAGAAACACGGGAAGTTTCACAAAGAAGGCTGTTTGAGCCAAGTCTAAATTTGCTAAATCAACAAGCTGGAGCAAAAGGGGCTAGGAGTACTGTTAGCCCTGGAAAATGTCACAGAATATGGAAAGGAATGGAAGCAAGAGAGACCATCACATAATTAGAAACTTGAGTCAGTCCAATAGAAAGTAGAGATGCTGCGGAGTAGAGATGGGACTGAACAGCTAGGTAGAAGTCTTATAAAAAGGGTTGATATGCTACATAAATGGATTTATATTTGTTACATAAGGGAAAGAAAAGAGAGCCATTGAAGAATCTTACAGAATGAAAAGACCAGTTTGATGTGGTAAAGATTACCAGTAGAGTAACAGGAAAGAGAAGAAGAAGAAAGAAGAAGAAAGAAGAAGAAAGAAGAAGAAAGAAGAAGAAGAAAGAAGAAAGAAGAAGAAGAAGAAGAAGAAGAAGAAGAAGAAGACGACGACGACGACGGCGGCGGCAACGGTACTGGAGGTGTAAGTCAGGTAGCAGAGCAGTGGTCCAGGAAAGAGGTAATAGGGGTCTGAATGAAGGCAGCAATGGATGTTGGGCAGAGCGGATCGGTATGGAGCCATGAAGATGAACACTGACAGCACTTCACTATTGAGATTCACTTCTTTAATAAATATTTACAAAGTTTCCACTATGAGCCAGGCACTGATCTAGGAAGTGAGGATTTAACAGTGAACAAAACCTATAAAGCCCTTCCTAAAGCTTCCATTCTAGTGTGCACTGGTTAAGAGATAGTTGGTTAAGAGGGCTGGGGTTAATCAGTATAATGTCAGTAATAATACACGAGGTGAAGAAAAGTGAAACAGGAGAGGGGAAAGAAAGTGATAAAGTGGCTGCCATTTTAGGGAGGGGTCAGGAAAGATAACTCCCTAAGGTGACCTTTGGGCAGTGGCCTGAATGAAGTGAGGGGTAAGCCATGGGCACACTGGGGGCAGAGGCAGATGTGATGGGAATTGAGGCCAGAAACCTGTAAGAGGAGGAAGAGTCCAGAGGATTGTCTGATGGTGGCAATTTACTAAGAGACATGGTAGGTGATGCTAAGAGGCAGCCACACAGAGCTGGGCTCTAGTCCTGTGGTCTAGATGGACAGTGGGGGTTATCTGAAGGAAACATCAAGAACGTTTTCTAAAATTACAATTCAAAGATGCTGGCTGAAAGATTTTCTTACCACATTAAAAGGATCAGACTTTTCTAAGGACTTCATTTTGGTAAATAGTAGAGCCAACATTATTTAAATGAATCACAAATTGCTTTTTAAGTGCTATTTCAAGGACTTTCTTGAAAACTTTTCAGAAACTTAAAAGCAGAAGTAAACTTTAGGGGGGAAAGGCTTTATTTAATAAAAACGATTATATTCATCCATTGAAAGTATATGATTCATATCTTAATATTAAAAATATAATCTATCAAGTAAATTGAAAAGCAGAAAAACTGCCACAATTTAATATTAGTAAACAAAAAACATTCCTAAATCAATAATCATGTTAACCATTTTCAGAATTCAATCATTACTGTGTACTCACAGTCTTGTTTCTTGCTTAGAACAGCTGGTCTACCAGGATGCTGTTCCTTCGTGTTTCTGTGCACACAATTTTATGTATTATCCCACACTGAACACATAATATTCAATTCACTTGAGCTGTGAGGCCTGGAATTTAGAGATTAGCTCGTGGCTTATTAATTTCAATGATTTTATCTGAGGTAAGCTGATTGATCTCTACCTGACTGAACCCAAACTCTTGAAGTATCTCTTCAGTATGTTCTCCTACAAAAGGATCCCTCTTGGAAGAAGGGACAGCGGGGGTGTCTGACAGCAGAGGTGCAGGGCGGGGACTCACACTCTGCTCCTCATCAGTGATAAATGAGCCTCGTTCTTTGTTATGATCATGCTGGGTGACCTCTTCAAACGTCAGAACTGGAGTCACACACGCATCTGTGCCATCGAAGATCTGACACCACTCTTCTTTGGTCTTCTTTGCAAATACCTCTGCGAATCTCCTCTTCATTTCTGGCCAATCAGTCATGCTCATTTGATTAGGAAGCTCATCAGACTTTAGTCCAAGTCCTGAGAATAAAAGCACAATTTCTTAAATTATTATGCTTTGGGTGGAGTGGTTATAGTCAATAAAATGAGTTTTGACCTCACCATACTGTCCCAAATAGGGTGTCTTTAAGGGTTTCTCAGATGGGTCAAGAGACAAAATTCAAACTCAACTTGGAGCCAGTAGCCGGAAAGGGCAAAGGTAATAGGGTAGCAAGACTGAAAACAGACTTGCTACTGCCAAGATTTTATTATTTACATTTCACCAAAAGTAGTCTATTTGTAAAGGTCTAGTTTCCAGAAATTGATTTTTCCCTGAGTAGGTTTTCAAAAAGAAATTTCCTCAAGATGTTATTATCTGTCATACTGATTTCAAATAACCCCACATTTTATATAGTGTTCCCAAACCCTACAAAATATAAAATTTAAACAACTTTACACATGACTATCCCAGTTTTTAAGGAAGAAGCCTGAAGATAAATGATTAAATTCAAGATTGCAATTTAACATGTAATATTTGTCCCCCTTTATTTTGGACAAATAAAAGAGCTCTAGTCAAGCAGTGATATTTGACTCATTACCCTCTTACAAAACTGCTGTGAACTAGGAACAAAGGATTTGTAAGGTAACCAAAGACCCATGCAAAAAATTGTTCCTACAGCAAACAGGACAGAAAGTGGTCAACCAGTCAAATCATGAACGGGGCACACAGACTTTTGTGTCAAGCATGAAGGGGATCATGAAAAGCTCATCAACACATAGTGGAGAGAAAATGAAAGCATTCAGCTGGGGATTTAACAGAAAGGATGGCTTCTCGGCCCAGGACCTGCTCACTGCTTCCTTTATTAACTACAAGCACCTACCCCTGCAGACACACCTGAACTCCAGTGCTGATTAAATTATACCCCAAAAGCTACTTTACTAGAGTTTGGTGTAAATGTCATTTTCTATTCCCACAAGGAAGAGGGTTTTTAAATGTGGATCTTAGAGTGGAATAATCATGAAAGGACCTTCGTATGCATGTGATTTTGCAGAAGTTCAGTCAAGTTAATCTAATAATTCTCACTTTTGTCATCCTTTCCTTCCCTATCATGTAGAAGAACGATGACTAATTAATTGCATGTAAGCTGCTTTGAAGAAGAAAATCCCTATAGAGGAAAGTAGATATGAATACTGCAGACCCTTCTTAGGGCTTTGGGATATATAAAGAAATAAGGAGAACTCACATAGTTCTGGATAGTTGTGAAACGACACCTGTGGGATAAACAAGTAAATTTTCCTCTGACCCATTCATATACGAGGAAAAACACTGAGCCATTACTTCAGGTTTATCACTATAATCTACACACACACACAAATGTTCCTAAGGATATCTTTTACTTTTCTTTTTCCTGACTACCCCAAACTCTGTGATTGAAAAACAAATAAAGTGGCCAATTAGCCAAAAAACAGTGATTTAGATCATAGCTACTATTTTAAATATCTTTGCATGCTTTTCAGGTTTTTTTTAATCAGAATGTGATCAGAATCATAATACTAAATAAAATTGGATCCAATATGCTCTCCCTGTAACAGACATTATATTTGAGATTAATGGTCTCACAGGTTAAAGTTTGTATACTGGAAAAAATACTAGAAATCAAAAGACTCCAGCTCCTACCCCTAATTCTGACACCCCAGCTTTTCCAGTGTCTTATTATCCTTTCTCAGCCCATAGTTTCCTATCCTGCCCACGACTCTGATCAAGGCCACAGGACTAACTACCAATGGTTTAGGATAGGCTGTTTCTTGTGCTCTTGACATTCCTGTATGGAACTCTAAAACCACTCCCCTACATGAATGTAACTGTAGATTGCAGCTAGTTTTTATAGCATAATCAATTATTAAATTTAAACAGACTTTTAAGGACTGGCCTGTAGACTCAGACTATTTAAAACCTGGGAAAGTATGTTTTGATTTCCAAAAAGTGATCTTATATATACATGTAACACATACACATACATAAACACAATTACACAAAATACTTATTATTTTAAGTATATGCCATAAACTTTACTGCTCTATAACACAATATTAGGCATATATTAAACAGTTAAAAATTCATGCTGTAAGTAGGCAATGATACATGTACAAAGATTAATGTTTATTAGTAAATAAATATTTGTTACAATGCAAAGCTGTGGGAAAAACGTAAATGAACTTGAATAAGGAAACATTTAAATTTTAGTACAGGCGTACCATACAGTTTCATATGGCTGCTAGGTGTATCATGAGGGTGCAGAATTTTTGTATTGACAAGAAAGGACATCTTTAGTATACTGTTGAATACAAAAAGACAGCTATCAATTGTAAGTTTGGATAATTTTATATTATATATAAATACAATTTATAAATAAATAAAACAACTGTGTTGGTATGTGCACAGAAAAAGTTCTTGAAAGCCACATCCCAAACCTCCCTCAAGTGAAGGAACAAGAGAGAATTTTTACTTCTTTACAAATTCTGTATTACATTCTTTTCTAAAACACGTATTATTTTGAACTACTTTTCATCTTTTAAAAATTGTGGTAGCATAAAATTTATAGTAATTCTATTTAATTTTTTGAGGACCTGCCCTATTACATTCCCACTAGTAATGCATAGGGGGCTGCAGTTTCCTCACAACCTTGACAACACTCGTTATTGTCTGCTTTTCTTTTAATAAGATTTTGAAATTTTAAAACAACTTAAAAATTCTCTACTGCTTATCTGAATATACTTATAAGTGTCTTGTTATCTCAAAACGTCATGAAATTCTCTGTATTTACAGATTTTTTTTTTTTTTTGCCCCAGAAAGCAGCAGAGACACAGTACAGTAGAATTTTTACCTTATAAAAAAACCTTGCGTATTATGTTAAGATTAAAGCATGGTCTCAAAGATCTCAAATATAAGATAAAATGAATAAGGTAATAAAATCAGTATAGATGTGGCAGCTTGTCCAGCTGGGCCTGAGAGAGAAGTAATGTATATGTGATTAATAAAAGTAGTACTTTTGTAAATAAATATTGTGAAAGAAAGAGAATGCTGTGGCATTTTGGCATGGACTATGTAGATTCACCAAAGCTGGTTTAACATGTTAAGCTGGCCTGAAGCACAAACCACCTGTCAGCCAAGGATCCCTCGTGAACTCTGAACAGAGAGAGGAGGTTAAGGACACCATACAAGGCTGTGGATACAAAGAGAGGGGGCTGTAAAAAATCAGAGTGGTTACAGAGTTTAGACTTAGAAAGAGAAAGCCCAGGAGAAAGTGGTCAGAAGATGAAGGGCTGGAGCAACCAGCCTGCTAGAATAATGTCTCGTTTCATTTTCAGTATTTCCAGAAAAATTCACTCCTTGTGGTGGAGTGTGGATGTTAGAAATGATCATTCCAAGCACGTATGTTTTAAGATAACAAAAAGACATGCCAAGGAGGGAAGTTAACTTCTGGAATGGCAGAGCAAGAACCTTCAGAAACCTGTTCTTGCATAAAAGCAACAGAACCCTGGCACAAACTGTCAGAATGAACTTTTTTGTAACTCTGGAAATTAAAAGTTTACAACAATCCAAAGAGCATTTATTTAGGAAAAACCACTGCATCTCATAAGATCAGTAAGCCTTGTGGTATTGTAACTTGCACTAATTTCTCCCTCTCTCCCCAGCTCTGTGGCAGTCATGAAAACCAACAGGCTCTCAGTCACAGCTCTGTAAAACAACTAGCAGGATAACAGCCACAGCAGGACAGAAATGAGTGGAGAGCTTCCCCCAAATCCCATCCCCCAAGAACTGCCATTTGTCTAGCAGCTCCCTGAAAGGCTCCATTCTCATGGCTTGTCTTTATTTGATCTGACTTGGAGCTCACAATGCCTTATTTCTGGAACACTGTTAACATTTATCAAAAAAAAAAAAAAAAAAAATCAGTGACAACTATTTAATATCATAGCTATCTGAGGTGGCATTCCCTGTTGGGATAAAAAGAAGCTGACAAATAAAAGAAAAAAAGTGGGGAATAGGATGTTCATGGGGGGCTTTGAAATGCTCCAACATATTTCCGGGAATTTAGAAGGCACATATATAGGGCTATGAGTATGCCCAGGAAAGATCTGAGAAGGTCCTAATCTTTCACCTCTGGCTGACCCTGAGTCTGTACAAGCAAGAAGTAAAGACACAGAAAAGGATGGGAAATTTATTGGCTCAAGGCATTTAAAGACATCTCTATCCAGTTATTACCTGATGACCAAGCTAACCAGACAGACTTCTGTGGCTGCACATACCAAAGAACACAGATTTAGTCCAAGAAAGTCATTACATAAACAAATAGCAGCAATAATAAATCCAGGATAGGGGAGAGGGAAGGGAAGTGAAGACCTGATTTCCCAGGTGGTCATTTTACATTATTTCAAATATCCAATTTCAACAAAACTTGTGAGACATGCAAAGAAGAAAGCAAATGTGGCCCTTACACAAGACAAAAAGGAATCAACAGAAACTGTCCCTGAAAAAAATCCAGATACTGGACTTACTAGACAAAGACTTTAAATCAACTAGTTATTTTAAATATATTCAAAGCACTGAAGGAAACCATGTCTGAAAAATTCAACAAAATTTGAGAATGATGTCTAATCAAAGAGAATATCAGTAAAGAGTTAGATTGTTAAAAAAGAAGCCAAATAGAAATTCTGGAATTGAAAAGTATATAACAAATAAAACTTTCATTAGAAGGACTCAGCAAGGGGCACCTGGGTGGCTCAGATGGTTGAGCGTCCAACTTTGGCTCAGGTCATAATCTCGCGGTCCGTGAGTTTGAGCCCCAGGTTGGGCTCTGTGCTGACAGCTCAGAGCCTGGAGCCTGTTTCAGATTCTGTGTCTCCCTCTCTTGCTGTGCCCCTTCCTCATTCATGCTCTCTCTTTCTCTCAAGCATAAATAAAACATTAAAAGATTTTTTTTTAAAAAGAAGGACTCAGCAACAGACATGAACTGACAAGAGAAAGAATCAGCGAACTCAAAAAGAGGTATACTGAGGAAAGAAAGAAAAGAGAATAACAAAAAGAGAACAAAGAAAAATGAACAGAACCTCAGAGACCTGTAGGACACCATCAAGAATACCAAAATATGGAGTCATCAGAGCTTCTTCCAGACATGCGTCTTCCCTTGTTTCCTGGACTCTCTTCACAGCATGGCCCCCAAATGCCAGTCTTCACTCTCACCTCAAATGAAGAAACTGAGACTGCCTCTTGCCTCCAAGCCAGAGGAGACAGCACCCTCTCAACCCTTGCCAAAGGGAGAACAAGAACAGCCAACAACTGAACATCCTGATGAAGTACAAAATGGAACAGACAGACTTAATGAATAAGCCAGTGAGAAGACTTTGAAAGTAGAACAGAAATATAAGAAACTCTGCCAACCATTTTTTCAGAAGAAGTTGGAATCGACTGCCAAAACCCCACAAGGGGGTAACAACCTTTGTCAACCACCCACAAGTGTCTGCACTGCTTGGGAAGGAAGATGAAGAGGCACTACATTACTTGACAAGAGGTGAAGTGACAGCATTTGAAGATATTAAATCAAGTTACAGGATAGATTTTTATTTTGATGAAAACCCTTACTTTGAAAATAAAGGTCTCTCCAAAGAATTTCATCTGAATGAGAGTGGTGACCCATCTTCAAAAGCTACTGAAATCAGATGGAAATCTTGAAAGGATTTGATGAAATGTCCAAGTCAAATGCAGAAGAAAGCCAGCGGAAAGAGACAGCATGAGGAACCCGAAAGCTTCTACACCTGGTTTCCTGACCATTCTGATGCAGGTGCAGATGAGTTAGGAGATGTCATCAAAGAGGATATTTGATCAAATTCATTCAAGTACTACTTGGTTCCCAATATGGATGATGAAGATGGGAACGGAGAAGGAGGGGGGGAAAGACGGGAAGATACTGATGAATAAGGAGATGAGGATGAAGGTGATGGAGACGACGACGACGAGGGGCAGGAAGGGGAAGATGACTAATGGAACATTAACAGGTTCCAACCTTCCTTTTGGGATTTTCTCCAGTCCCTGGGAGCAAGTTGCAGTCCTTCCCCCCACCCCTACCTTAGCTCATTTCTCCTGTTTTTTTGAAGTCTCTTTTCTCTCCCATTACACCATGGTTTTCAACTTATTTGGGGGGGAAATACCATGAGCAGAATACAGTGGGAAAAGAATCTCTACCCCTTTCTCTTCAACATTCAATTTTTATCCCTTCCTGTCCCAACAAAAACTTAATGGAATCAATGCTACTGTGCTAAGTGGGAAAAAAGAAAAATTTTCTACTCCCTTAGCTCTGCTGGAAGCTGGAAGGTGGTAGGCCCCTGTGTAGTAGTACATAGAATTCTAGCTTTCTCCCTCCTTTCTCTTTCTATTGGGCTCAGAGATTACTCTGTGTCTGTATATGAATATGGAAGGTTAGCATTTACCAACATTTATCTGCCTACTTTCTCCTGTTTAAAAAAAAGAAAAAAGAAATTTAAAAAATGGGGTTATAGACGGTCAGCAAAGGGTGAGTCTGAGATGTTTGGGTGAGCCTTTTGACAACATGGCTTCTCCGCTGGCATGTTTAATTATGATGCTTAATGGACATCTTTGCAGTTTTAGATGACATTTTTAAAATAAAATTCTCTCCTAATGATAACTTGAGCCCTGCCACTTGAGGGGAGAATCAGAAGAACCTGTAGGATCTTATCTGAAATTGACATTGTCTATTGTAATTTTGTTCCCGTTTATTTTTAAATTTTTTTTTCAACGTTTATTTATTTTTGGGACAGAGAGAGACAGAGCATGAACAGGGGAAGGGCAGAGAGAGAGGGAGACACAGAATCGGAAACAGGCTCTAGGCTCTGAGCTATCAGCCCAGAGCCCGACGCAGGGCTCGAACTCACGACCGCGAGATCGTGACCTGGCTGAAGTCAAACGCTTAACCGACTGCGCCACCCAGGCGCCCCATGTTCCCGTTTATTTTTAATATTTCTTTCTGTTTCACTGGAAAGGAAAGATGATGCTCAATTTTTTTTTTAATTTTTTTTTTTCAACGTTTATTTCTGGGACAGAGAGAGACAGAGCATGAACGGGGGAGGGGCAGAGAGAGAGGGAGACACAGAATCGGAAACAGGCTCCAGGCTCCGAGCCATCAGCCCAGAGCCTGACGCGGGGCTCGAACTCACGGATCGCGAGATCGTGACCTGGCGAAGTCGGACGCTTAACCGACTGCGCCACCCAGGTGCCCCAAGATGATGCTCAATTTTAAATGGTAAAGTCCACAAGCTGTTTTGTTACAAGAAAGCTAAATGTGTACCCACACACACACAAATACCAACATATGCATTAAGGGAGTCTCACAAGAAGAGAGACAGAAAAAGGCAGAGAAAATCCTAGAAGAAAAAATGTCTGAAAAATTCCCAAATTTGATGAAAAACAAATTACTTGCACATCCAAGAATCTCAAGGAAATCAAGCAAGATAAACTCAGAGATCCACACTTAGAAGAAAAATGAGCTCAGTGAGGTTGCAGGAAATAAGATCAATATACAAAAGTAACTACTTACTATGTATTTCTATACACTAATAATGAACAATACAAAAATATACCATTTACAATTGCATCAAAAATAATAAAATTCTTCTATAAATTTAGCATAATAAGTGTAGGTGTGTGCACTGAAAATTACAAAGTATCATTGAAAAAATTCTAGACCTCTATAAATGAAAAGCATCATATATGTTCATGGGTATTAAGGCTTAATACTGGTAAGATGGCAATACTCCCCAGACTGATGCACAATTCAGCACAACCCTTATCAAAATCCCAGCTGCCTTTTTGCAGAAATTGGCAAGATGATTCTAAAATACATATGGAGGGGCCCCTGGGTGGCTCAGTCGGTTGGGCGTCCAACTTCATTTCATGTCATAATCTCGTGGTTCATGGGTTCAAGCCCCGTGACAGGCTCTGTGCAGATTGCTCAGAGCCTGGAGCCTGCTTCAGATTCTGTGTCTCCCTCTCTCTCTACCCTTCCCTGACTCACACTCTGTCTCTCTCTCAATAATAATAAGCATTAAAAACAATACATATGGAAATGGAAGGGACCCCGAATAGTCAATCTTAAAAAAGAACAAAATTGGAAGACTCACACTTCCTAATTTCAAACCTACTACAAAGCTACAATGATCAACACAGTGTGGTACTGACATAAGGGTAGACATGTATATCAATGGAAGAGAACTGAGTCCAAAAGTAAACCCTTACAATTATGGCCAACTGATTTTCAACAAAGACGCCGAAACCATTCAATGGAGAAAGAATAGTCTTTTTGACAAACAGTGCTGGGAAAACAGGATAGCCATATGCAAAACTATGAAGTTGGACCCCTACCTCACCCCATACAAAAAAAATTAATCATAATTTAACAGAGACCTAAATGTGGGTGTTGAAACTATACAAATTTTAAAAGAAAACACGGGAGTGAGACCGTAAAATTGGGAGTTCTCTGAATAATTTCTATGTAATATTTACTAAAGGCTAAGTATAAAAATGTGCTAATAGATCTTACATATGTTATTAGAACTCAACAACAGCTGTAGCAATTGTTTAGAACTCAAACTAACATTTTTTTTTCTTTTTCTATTGATTTATTTTTGAGCGAGAAAGAGACTGAGCGCAAGCTGGGGAGGGCCAGAGAGAGAGGAAGACACAGAATCTGAAGCAGGCTCCAGGCTCCAAGCTGTCAGCACAGAGCCTGACAAGGGGTTCGAACTCACAAACCATGAGATCATGACCTGAGATAAAGTCAGATGCTTAACCAGCTGAGCCACTCAGCTGAGCCTAACAAAATTTTTTCAATGAGTTTATTTTACCATTGTCATTTAGAATTGTCTGTGAATGATGATGACAAAAGGCTGACTGATGGGCACCTGGGTGGCTCAGTCCGTTGAGTGTCGACTCTTGATTTTGGCTTAGGTCATGATCCTAGGGGCATGGATTGTGCCCTGTGTTGGGCTTTGTGCTGAACACGCAGCCTGCTTAAGATTCTCTCTCCCTCTCCCCTTCTGCCCCTCTTCCCCACTCACACTCTGTCTAAAAAAACAAAAACAAAAACGGACTGAATTTTAGTCAATTTTATTATTACGTTTAAATTCTCTATAGACAATGCATAAATATACAAGATTTATGTCAGGGACAAACTTCACCTTGCTATATCCCTCCTGCCTTCCAAGGCCCTGCACCACTGAGGTAAGGGTGTTGATCCCTCTGTGTTCAGCCCCTCATATAGCATTGTTCTGTCCCTAATTTTGAATTAATACCTTCCATTCTTAGTTTTAATTTTGGAACAGAAAGACTTTTATGATCTACATAAACCATCTTGTTTGTTTTTCCAACTATATTTAAGGTAGTGAAGTTAATATTGTTGATCATAAAACGCTTTCTGATGCTAGCAAAAAAACAATGATTTCAGCTATATGCAAACAACTTTGAGTAGTATATTGCATCTGAAAAGCTACGAAACATAATGAGACTCCAACCGTGAAGTTGAAAAGACAGACACACCATGACCAGCTTGTCATACCTCTTCAATGTATATTCTAAAACTTCTTAGCTATTCATTTACCTGTAAAGTAAACTTCAAATTCAAATATGTTACAGGAACAAAATGTTAGTCTGATTGTTTAATTAGAGAAGAAGAGATCGCAAATTCTCCTGCTAACTTGTGGCCACATGCAAATGAGACAAGAATCTGCAAGAAAGGTAAACTGTAGAAGCATCAAGTGATAATAACATATTCCAACAGAATCTTATTCACCGAAGTCACTCTGTGCTCTGGCACCCCATGGGGGCATCTATCAAGGAATAAGAACTGGCAGAACCAGCACATCATTTCTGAGAATAAGACAGGGGCACGCAAGGGAACATAAATATCTAACACTGCTGAGTATGAAATGTAACAAAAAATTGAACTCGCATAAAATGGATTATTTTTTAAAACTCTGAGCTATTTTATAGACTTATGAAAGTATCTGTAAATTTAAACATAAGGGAAATGCCCCACAATATAATTATAATTATAATCATAAAGTGGATATATAATAAAAGACATAATGAATTTAAAAGGCCTAAAATCGAGGTTAAAGAACACCCACAAGAAAAGGGGAGGGAGCGGGAGAGGTACAGGAATATTACTTACCTTCGATTAGCAGCTTGTAGAACTGGGGTTCTATTGCTCCAACAGCCATGAAGCCCCCATCTGCTGTCTTGTAGGTTGTGTAGAAAGGTGCTCCACCATCTAGCATGTTCTGTCCTCGAGGTCGTTCCCACAGTCCTACTTGTTGAGATTTCCACAGAAAAGAACTTAGGTATGCCGTTCCTTCCACCTTTGGAAAAGAAACAGTATACAATATGAATCCAGACATTTAAACTATAAAACAACAATTAATTTCCACCTAGTTTTTTTTTTTTAACATTTGTGTAACAATGTTTCTTAGAGTCTTCCTGTACTTCGCTAATTACACAACTTCTTGATATTCTTGATATTTCAAGAAGGTGTGTTAGAACAGGTTTATGATAGAGGGTTTCTCCACTATTCAGTTCAGAAAATACAGTTCATCAAAGGCATCAAAATTGGCAAAGATGAAGTCAAGCTTTCGCTTTTTGCAGATGACATGATATTATACATGGAAAATCCGATAGACTCCACCAAAAGTCTGCTAGAACTGATACAGGAATTCAGCAAAGTGGCAGGATACAAAATCAATGTACAGAAATCAGTTGCATTCTTATACACTAACAATGAAGCAACAGAAAGACAAATAAAGAAACTGATCCCATTCACAATTGCACCAAGAAGCATAAAATACCTAGGAATAAATCTAACCAAAGATGTAAAGGATCTGTATGCTGAAAACTATAGAAAGCTTATGAAGGAAATTGAAGAAGATTTAAAGAAATGGAAAGACATTCCCTGCTCATGGACTGGAAAAATAAATATTGTCAAAATGTCAATACTACCCAAAGCTATCTACACATTCAATGCAATCCCAATCAAAATTGCACCAGCATTCTTCTCGAAACTAGAACAAGCAATCCTACAATTCATATGGAACCACAAAAGGCCCCGAATAGCCAAAGGAATTTTGAAGAAGAAGACCAAAGCAGGAGGCATCACAATCCCAGACTTTAGCCTCTACTACAAAGCTGTCATCATCAAGACAGCATGGTATTGGCACAAAAACAGACACATAGACCAATGGAATAGAATAGAAACCCCAGAACTAGACCCACAAACGTATGGCCAACTCATCTTTGACAAAGCAGGAAAGAATATCCAATGGAAAAAAGACAGCCTCTTTAACAAATGGTGCTGGGAGAACTGGACAGCAACATGCAGAAGGTTGAAAGTAGACCACTTTCTCACACCGTTCACAAAAATAAACTCAAAATGGATAAAGGACCTAAATGTGAGACAGGAAACCATCAAAACCTTAGAGGAGAAAGCAGGAAAAGACCTCTCTGACCTCAGCCGTAGCAATCTCTTACTCGACACATCCCCAAAGGCAAGGGAATTAAAAGCAAAAGTGAATTACTGGGACCTTATGAAGATAAAAAGCTTCTGCACAGCAAAGGAAACAACCAACAAAACTAAAAGGCAACCAACGGAATGGGAAAAGATATTCGCAAATGACATATCGGACAAAGGGCTTGTATCCAAAATCTATAAAGAGCTCACCAAACTCCACACCCGAAAAACAAATAACCCAGTGAAGAAATGGGCAGAAAACATGAATAGACACTTCTCTAAAGAAGACATCTGGATGGCCAACAGGCACACGAAAAGATGTTCAGCGTCGCTCCTTATCAGGGAAATACAAATCAAAACCACACTCAGGTATCACCTCACGCCAGTCAGAGTGGCCAAAATGAACAAATCAGGAGACTCTAGATGCTGGAGAGGATGTGGAGAAACGGGAACCCTCTTGCACTGTTGGTGGGAATGCAAATTGGTGCAGCCGCTCTGGAAAGCAGTGTGGAGGTTCCTCAGAAAATTAAAAATAGACCTACCCTATGACCCAGCAATAGCACTGCTAGGAATTTATCCAAGGGATACAGGAGTCCTGATGCATAGGGCCACTTGTACCCCAATGTTCATAGCAGCACTCTCAACAACAGCCAAATTATGGAAAGAGCCTAAATGTCCATCAACTGATGAATGGATAAAGAAATTGTGGTTTATATACACAATGGAATATTACGTGGCAATGAGAAAAAATGAAATATGGCCTTTTGTAGCAACGTGGATGGAACTGGAGAGTGTGATGCTAAGTGAAATAAGCCATACAGAGAAAGACAGATACCATATGGTTTCACTCTTATGTGGACCCTGAGAAACTTAACAGGAACCCATGGGGGAGGGGAAGAAAAAAAAAAAACAGGTTAGAGTGGGAGAGAGCCAAAGCATAAGAGACTCTTAAAAACTGAGAACAAACTGAGGGTTGATGGGGGGTGGGAGGGAGGAGAGGGTGGGTGATGGGTATTGAGGAGGGCACCTTTTGGGATGAGCACTGGGTGTTGTATGGAAACCAATTTGTCAATAAATTTCATAAAAAAAAATAATAATAAAAAAATAAAAAATAAAAATAAAAAAAAAAGAAAATACAGTTCAGAAAAGACTTAGAAGGAACTACTTTTGTTGTTCTTTTCAAGTAAGACTGCCAAATGTTGATAATGTTTGAAGCCAAGTGAGGGTACACGGAAGTTCATTATATATTCTCTCCATAATTATATACATTAAAAACTTTCAGGATAGGGGCACCTGGGTGGCTCAGTCAGTTGAGCCTCTGACTTTGGCTCAGGTCATCATCTCACAGTTTGTGGGTTCAAGCCCCGCATTGGGCTCTGTGCTGACCGCTTGCTCAGAGCCTGGAGCCTGCTTCAGATTCTGTGTCTCCTTCTCTCTCTGCCCCTCCCCGGCTCATGCTTTGTCTCACTCTGTTTCTCAAAAATAAATAAATGTAAAAAAAAAATTGTTTTTAACTGTCAGCATAAAAAGTTAAAAATAAAGCAAAGAGGTTTTGAAAAAATCTTTCTTTTGGTCTCAATACCTATAAACACATACACATAGGTAATAGGAAACTATCACATTTTAAAGGTAAACCACATTACAGTTAAATTTAGCATACTCTAGCTTGACTCCAAGCCAAAGAAAACTATATCTGAATATTTAATATACCTTAACAATCACTAGAAAGTTACACAATTAACATAAAATATGAGCAGCAGATATACAGGTTTTCTGAGTCCAGACAAACTAGTTTGGGAATGCCAACTTCCCACTGAGTTCTGAAATAACAGGAATGGATTCACATCTCCAGGTATAATTGTCACAAGGCTGGATGCATGTGGCTCTCCAGAGAAGACTACCTCCCTACCCTCACGGCTTTATGATCCTAATGATTCTCGAACCCCAAGGAGAAGGCCAGCAAAGCACCCTCATATCAAATAGCTGGAATTGGGGGTCCATGGAGTTTCTCACAGTTACTGGCTATATCCTTGGAGACATCCCAACTTTCCCTTTAAACTTGAAATCTCACACACACCTGATTTTATGGCTCTGACAGCTGACATACCAAATAGTATGTCACAGGGGCGCCTAGGTAGCTCAGTGGGTTAAGTGTCCAACTTCAGCTTAGGTGAGGAGTTCACAGTTCCTGAGTTTGAGCCCCATATCGGACTCTCTGCTGTCAGTGCAGAGCCTGCTTTGGATCCTGTTTCCCTCTCTCTCTGCCCCTTCCCTGCTCGTTCTCTCTCTCTCTCTCTCAGATAAATATTAAAAGAAAAAAAAGATCAATCACACACCACACTTTAGAGATGGACACAAAGGATATGCAAATGTATCCTGATAAAAGTATCAGAAGGAAGAGAAATAGCACAGGGTTTAGCCTGTGAGAAGGAAGCATAAGCCAAGCACCCAAGATAAGGGCCATGGAAATGGCTTTTGCAAAAGGTCACCAATGACAAATCCAATTTACAGTGTTCAGATCTAAACTCTTGAGGCGGGTAACTGGGTGGCTCAGTCAGTTGAGCCTCTGACTCTTGATTTCAGCTCTGGTCATGATCTCATGGTTTGTGAGTTCAAGCTCTATGTAAAGCTCTGCACTGACAGTGTGGAGCCTGCTTGGGATTCCCCCCTCTCTCTGCCTCTCCCCTGTTCGCTTTCCCTCTCTCAATAAATAAACTTAAAAATATATAAAAAAATAAATAAACTCTTGAGGTCTCTACTGACACCTGACCCTCTGACCATTCCTTTTTTTTTTCTTTTAGCACTTTATCTTTCGTTTCCATGGAAACACTCCTCGGTTCTCCACTTTGCTCTCCTTATGCCCTGACTTCTCCTCTACTGCCCACTCTTCAAATATGGTGCTCTGTCCCCTTCCTTAGAGGACCACACGGTCTCATGTGGCTTCCAAATGACAATAAAACCTGTTTCTAGTCTCTAACTTCGAGTACTCACTCTATCTGGATATCTGAAAGAGACTTCAAACTTGAAATGACCCAAACTGAATTCCTCTTATCATACAAGAATAACAACAATAATACCAAGTTCTTTTTTTTTTTTTTTCAACGTTTATTTATTTTTGGGACAGAGAGAGACAGAGCATGAACGGGGAAGGGGCAGAGAGAGAGGGAGACACAGAATCTGAAACAGGCTCCAGGCTCTGAGCCATCAGCCCAGAGCCTGACGCGGGGCTCGAACTCACGGACCGCGAGATCGTGACCTGGCTGAAGTCGGGCGCTTAACCAACTGCGCCACCCAGGCGCCCCAATAATACCAAGTTCTTACATAGCACCTCCTCTATGCCAGGCATTGTTTACACACCAAACAAGGCATCAATTCGCTTAGTTCTCTAACAATGCTATGAGGCAGGTACCATTACTGTCTCCATTTTACAAAGAAGAAGCCGAGGCACAGGGAGGTAAGTAACTCACCCAAGTCCCAGAACCAGTCAGCGGCAGAGCTGGGGTGGAGGAAACAGGTGCCAGAATCCGTGCTCGTAACCACTGACCCATACTGCCTCTTCCATTGGCAGTCCGCCCCCAAGGTGCCAGTGATGCCATCCACCCGGTCATCCAAGCCAGAAACACGGGAGCCACCCTTGACTCCTCGCTCCCCCTTTACTGCCAACACGTCACCAGATCCTGGCAATTTTATGTCTCAAATAGCCCTCAGATCCACACCTGTTCCACCATCAATGACTTTAGTACTTGCTCGTATCTCCCAGCAACAACCCAGTAACTGTCCCTCTGCCTCCAGTCTTGTCTTCCTCAAACCCATCTTCCTTCTCCCTCCAAAGATCAGTCCAAATGCAAATACGTACGTAGAATGCTGTATTGGGCTCTTATCAACTGGCTGTGAGAACTTGGGCAAATTTCTATGCTTCAGTTTCTCCTTTCTTCAAATAAAGTATTCCAAGTGGAACTGGTGTTTTGAGGATTAGGAGAAATCGCACAGGGAAAGCGCCTAGCATAACGCAAGGCACGTACTCAGTGCGTGACAGTGAAAAAACTGAAGCTTCGTGATGTTGGAGTCTCCCCTGCAAACTGTAACAGGAAATTCTAGACTGGCTACTTTAGCACCCTTAAGAATCTTCTCTGTTTGCTAAGGGAGACTTCCTTCCCGAGCCCAGTTTTTAATGAAGATTGCTTGAAAACTATTCTAAGCACAAGAAATGGCAGGGGAATATTGTTGAAACCAACGCAGGAATCAGATGAGTCATGAAAAGTTTAGAAAACTGATTCTACAAACAAGATACTCAATGAAAGGATATGAGGCTATTTAAAAAAAAAAAAAAAGGATATCCTGGATAATTTGGATTCAAACTTCAAATCTCATTTATCTCTTATTCACAAAACCATCTGAGGCAGCCACCTATCATACTTAGAACAACTGGTAGGCTTATCACCTCCCCCAGTTAACACTTACCATGCTGGCATCAATGACCTGACCTTTGCCAGAGCGTGTGCGTTGAAAAAGAGCCAACAAGATGCCCAGTGTGCATATGAGGCCACCACCACCAAAGTCAGCCAGGAGATTCAGCGGTGCATACGGATTCTCACCACTTCTGCCAATCTTTGACAGAATACCTACATAATTTAAAGAAATCAAGGAACACGAAATGTAAATTTAATGTCACTTTTAAATAGATACATGAACATCTTACGAGGAATAACCAATCATTCTAGTTGCCGACATGGTGAAAACCGGTACGTGATGCTTTTCCAAATCTAAACCTAGTCAGCATATTTATAAACAGGCTTTTCCCCCAACAAGGCCCCTTGTTTTGTTTTGTTGTTGTTTTCTAAAACTTTATTCCAACTAACACTTTCAGAATTTTATTGCTAAGTTTTTACTCACTGAGTTTTGAGGAAAAAATTATTGTTAGCAATTTAGATTATGGCTTACCAACAGTTATGATCCACTTTCAGTCTTATTAAAGATGCAAGAAAACACAAGATGCAAGATCAAACACAAGAAAAAATAAAAGTAATTCTATTTTTAAATAGATGGAAAAAACAATTCTACCCACACTCTCATCCTCAATCTTTAAACGTGTACTCACAGGAAATTTGAGGCCTTTATTCAACAACACACAGTTTCTTAGAATTCTAGGATCAGGCCATTCTAAGACATGTTCTCACAGGCAAAAATTGTCATAAAGTGACAATATGACCTGAAAGCTACAGGTATTCACAGAAGTCTAAAATGGTGACTCAGGCAATGATTCAGAATGGAGGTGGAAAGAAAGGGGAGTTCGGATCAAACTCTATCAGCATTTTAGAACTGTACAACAGCCATCGCCATTACCACCAAGGCTCTTACCTCCTGGCAGGGTCTTGCCTGAGAATTGTAGTGAGAAATGTCGTAAGTAAATGTGACTAGTGAGAGTATATTGTCCCTCAAATGGGTCAAGTCAGAGGGAAAGGGGTTGGGAATAAGTGTTCTATGACAAACCAACTCTTTTCAAACCATGCTCTCCTTATTGATTCTGATAAATATTTAAATTTTCACCTTTAAAAAATTCTTTTTAGTTGGTGTAACTGTAAATCTTGACTGGGAACAAAATAAAAGGTGTAGAGAAATTATTTTGTCAACATACCTGACAAAGCCAAATAGTTGATGTCATGGCCTGCTACCCTGCAGAATCTTCCTGACTGGCCAAATCCACTCAACCTGGCATAGATGAGCTTTGGATTCTCCCTCTGCAGAACCTCCGGGCCTAGCTGGAGTTTTTCCATAACACCTTAAGAGAAAGGGAACAAAGATTTTTTTTTTTTTTTTTTTAAGAGGGATGAATTGAGGATAGGAACAATCCTCTCTCTGTGGCAAACATAAAATGGCACTCTTCCAAATCATACCGATAACGTTTGCTGTGGGTTTTAGCACGTTTCCAATAATTAAGGACACAGAGTGAAGCCACCGTTTCTGGAATGCGTGACTTCTGCCCCCAAATCCTATTTCCTTCCAGCCCCACCTTAATTCCCTTCAGGCATATCCAAGTTCCTGCAATCCCCATAGTGGGCCATTCCTTCCTTTAGTCAGTGCCTTTATAGTTCCCCAAATACTCTCCTTAGTAATTTATTAGAAATGGCTTGTTCTCCTAGAACAGTTACCCTGGGGCTGAATTTGGTCAAAAATTCACTTTCAAAAGCTTTTAAGGTCTTTTCTTTTTCTGTGCCCCCATCATCCGCCACCTTCTACCTCACACTTTTGTGCTTTTGTGTATATATTCCATCATCTTCCCCTCAGTTTAGAAGCTCCTCTGGCAGAATTCACACCTGATCTGTTTCCATGGGTCTCTGAAGTGCCTAGCATGGGCATCTTCACAAAAAAGCTCACCAAAATGTCAGTGATAAAATTTGCTACAATACCATCTAAGAGCTCTCATGAATAAGTATAGTATTTATTGCACAAAATCCAGATAACTAGTATTTTTAACCTCCTGGGATTAAAAATAATGAAGACTATATATTTACAGTTTTGTCTTCCTAAAGCTATAGTAAATTACAGAAAACTCTAGTCTTCTACCTAAACACCAGCCACAATCCTCTCACTTGACAGCTACATCTGTATTCACAGCTCTATTTTCCTTCTTTTTTTAAAAAAAATTTTTAAATGTTTATTTATTTTTGAGACAGAGAGAGACAGAGCATGAACGGGGGAGAGTCACAGAGAGAAGGAGACACAGAATCTGAAGCAGGCTCCAGGCTCTGAGCTGTCAGCACAGAGCCCAATGTGGGGCTCCAACCCACGGACCGTGAGATCATGACCTGAGCCGGAGTCGGACGCTTAACCGACTGAGCCACCCAGGCACCCCTCTATTTTCCTTCTAATTGCAAGATCGTGGAGGCAACCATGTTGAGCCTCTATCTTTAAATGGGGCATTATTAAATTATGATATAATCCTAATTATTAAATTATCATAATCCTCCAATCTGGCTGTGTGAATAAATGATTTAACATTTAATATGCCTGGTGCCCCACAGATATTCAATTCATTCACCAAACATTTACTGACTTCCTGCTATATATCAGGCAAAGCTTTGGATTCGTACTTTGAGCAAGATTGCCCTGGGAGCTGAGAATGGATCCAAATTGTGCTAGACCCACACATCATCTTTAAAAAGGCTGTCACAACAGCGTGAAGGAAGCTACAGAAGCTAAGGAGGAAGAATGTCTGGATTCCTGATAACTGAAAGCAAATGCAGTTAACAATATTTGGAGTCATGGGCAGAGTACAGGGTTTGGATTCAGGCAGCTGGGAGAGTACTGGTTCCATTTAATGAGAAAAATAACACAGGAGGATGGGAATGCAAGCTGGTGCAGCCACTCTGGAAAACAGTATGGCGGTTCCATAAACTAAAAATAGAACTACCCTATGACCCAGCTATTGCACTACTAGGTATTTACCCAAGGGATACAGGTGTGCTGTTTCGAAGGGACACATGCACCCCCATGTTTATAACAGCACTATCAACAATAGCCAAAGTATGGAAAGAGCCCAAATGTCCCTCGGTGGATGAATGGATAAAGAAGATGTGGTATATATATAAAATGGAGTATTACTCGGCAATCAAAAACAATGAAATCTTGCCATTTGCAACTACGCGGATGGAACTGGAGGGTATAATGCTAAGTGAAATTAGTCAGAGAAAGACAAATACATGACTTCACTCATACATGGGCTTTAAGAGACAAAACAGATGAACACAAGGGAAGGGAAACAAAAATAATATACAAACAGGGAGGGGGACAAAACATAAGAGACTCAAATATGGAGAACAAACTGAGGGTTGCTGGAGGGGCTGTGGGGGGTGGGGGGTGGGCCAAATGGGTAAGGGGCACTAAGGAATCTACTCCTGAAATCATTGTTGCACCATATGCTAACTAATTTGGATGTAAATTTTAAATAAAAATAAAAAATAAAAAAATAAGTAACACAGGAGGAGACGTTATTCTCGGAGGTAAGATAATGTGCTTGTTTTGGGATTTATGGAAGTTGCAGTGCCTGGGAGATAGCCAGTTAAGACACGTGCACGGTCTATTTCAGCGGTCTATGGCTCTAAAAGACGGAGGTACGATTACAGATTTGGCCATCATCTGTCTATAAAAAGGTGAAAACAGTCGGGATGGAAAAGGTGGCTCCAGGAAGCAAACTGTAAACCAAACTGAGCTGAAGCTGGAAGGAACTTGGAACACCAGGATTTACCGCAGAGAATGTTAGCCTGGGTCTAGAGGCTTTAGAGGGTACACCAACCCCCAAAACGGTAGAAAAACGACTGTGTACCTACATGCAATTTTCCAGGAAGGCAATCTTTGGCTTTCCTTAGATTCTCACAGGATTCGGGACTCTCAAATAATTAAGAAAGACAAGCACAAATGAGTGATTAGAAACAAAGAGAATCTGGGGAAGGGGGCGGAAATGGGTATAAGGAGAACAGGGGCAACCTCAGTATCTGAGATTCCAAGTATAGATCATCTCATGGGGGGACTGATCAACAATAGCAAACGCGACAGAAAAATCTAGAAAGGCAGTGACAGGAAAAGGTTCTGTCGGCCACAGAGCTTAGATGTGATGGGCTCGTACGGCCCAGCCCCTCCCTTCGGCGGGGACCTTTCCGCGTCTGGTCCCCCGTCAGAGTCGCGGAGGCGCCTGGGGCTCACCGTGGCGGAAGGGCTCCAGCACCACGTCCGCCTGGGCGCACAGGCGCCTCAGCACCAATGCCCCGTCCTGCCGCTTCAGGTTCACCACCAGCGAGCGCTTGCCCCGTGCCATGAAGCTGACGTCCCTTCTGGCGCCCGGCCGGTCCACACGCACCACCTGGGCCCCGAAGTCCGCGAGGACCATACCGCAGAACGGGCCTGGGGCCAGGCCGGCCAGCTCCAACACCCGGATACCCTGCAGCGCCATGGGACCCGGCTCTCCAAGTGAAGAAGTCTCGGGTGGCCCAGACTTAGCCTAGACCGCCCGGGACGCGAGCCCCAACCGGCCTCCAAGTGGCCCCTCCCTTCTGCGCCTGCGCAGGGCCGTCCCTCCTCCTCCTCCTCCGGTGCAGAGTCTGTACATTGGGAGGATCCTGGCCCCGCCTCCTGGCTAGTCCAATAGGTGGTTTTCCTTTCCGTTGGTTGCTTGCCCTTTGAGGGGTTGCGTGCCCCTGGGTTCAGGCAGGCTTTCTTTGCCTCCCTCTGCAGATCTTCTGTTAGAAGTTAAAGTAAGGCTTGTTAAACATTTTAAGATTTCTTTCCTTCCTTCCTTCTTTCTCTTTCTTTCTTTCTTTCTTTCTTTCTTTCTTTCTTTCTTTCTTTCTTTCTTTCTTTCTTTCTTTCTTTCTCTTTCTCCCTCCCTCCCTCCATTCTTTATTTCTTTCTCTCTCTCTTTCTCCCTCTTTCTCCCTTTCTTCCTTTCTTCCTTTCTTTTCTTTCTTCCTTCCTTCCTTTCTTTTCTTTCTGTCTTTCTTTCTTCCTTCCTTCCTTTCTTTTCTTTCTGTCTTTCTTTCTTCCTTCCTTCCTTTCCTTTTCTTTCCTTTCTTTCTCTTTCTTTCCTTTCTCTTTCTGTCTTTCTGTCTTTCTTTCTGTCTTTCTTTCTGTCTTTCTTTCTTTCTTTCTTTCTGTCTTTCTTTCTTTGTCTTTCTTTCTGTCTTTCTTTCTTTCTTTCTTTCCCAGCAAAATCTAGTTAGTCTAACCAAGCAGCACCAACAAGGAGGTGGTTAGGAGCATTCTACCCCCAGGAGTTGGGAAGAGGCTTATATACACAAAAACAAATAAATCATTGATTAGCTCTAAATAGATTAAAGTCTACTTGGCTGTTTGTGATGGGTTGTTCTTAGTTTCAATTTCATTAACTGAGGCATTTACAGGGTTAAAATTTGGTTTGCTTAGTAGGTTGCCAGGGCATTAGAACCACGTCAGTCTAATAGCCTCCTTGTTTAATTAATACAACACTTCCTTGTTCTTGTCTAGCCTATGTTACTACCTTTGTTCAGACATCAGCTTCCTTACCCTCTTGTTTTATTTCTATTTTTAAAAACTTGAAAAGAAAGTAATGCAAAGAATGTTACAGACGACATCCAGATTGACACAATATTTTTTCGTATTTGCTTACAATCTATTGTTCTAAAAAATAAACAGTACAGAAATAGCTTAAGCTAACAGCCAGGATCAGATTCACATGAATCAGAGATATTGCCCAGCATCAAGTAATAAGCTCAAAGATAAAGGTCATGGAAAAGCTCAGCTAATCAGAAGTCTGGAAAATCTTACATGACTCTTCCTTCTTACATTGGACACATATCCCCTGTTAGAGGCTGAATTAAGTCCCATCAATATTCATATATTGAAGTCCTAACTCCCAGTACCTCAGAATGTGACTGTATTTGGAGATAGAGCTTAGAAAGAGGTAATTAAAGTAAAATGAAGTCATATGGATTGGTCCTAATTAATATGGCTGGTGTCTTTACAAGAAAAGATTAGGACACAGAAAGCAAGGACTGAGGGATGACCATGTGAGGACACAGCAGAAGGTGGCTGTCTATCTGCAAGCCAAGGAGAAAGGCCTCAGAAGACACCAAACTTGAAGACACCTTGATCTTGTACTTTTAGCCTCCAGAACTGTGAAAAAAATGTTTTTCTGTTGTTTAAGCTACCCAACCTCTAATGCCTTATTATGGCAGCCTGAGCAGACTAATAAAACTATTAAGAAGGTTGGGGGAGGGTGTGGCACCTGAGTCATTCAGTCAAGTATCTGACTTCAGCTCATGTCATGATCTCATAGTTCATGGGTTTGAGCCCCATGTCGGACTGTGTGCTGATAGCTCAGAGCCTGGAACCTGCTTCAGATTCTGTGTTTTCATCTCTCTCTGCCTCTCCCCTACTCACAACCAATCTCTCTCTCTCAGAAAATAAATAATAAACATTAAAAAAAAAAAGAAGGTTGGAGTGGGGAGTTATGATATTTTGTTATAGCCTTAGCAAACTAATATACCCTCTGACTCACGATTATAGTTGAGATCTCTAATGAGGTTCTCAGGTACCTAACAGACTTCATTTTGTATCCCAGTGTGTTACTTAGCTATGGAACTGCGCTTCCTGGATTCTGAGTTTATTTGGCAAAAGTAATCCTATAGCCAGAGCCAGCCTGTTAAATGCATTAAATAGATAAATTCTCTTCCTTGTAACAAATACCATTCATCTACTTACCCAAGGTAAATAGGTACAACAGGTACAATTGACAAAGAATACCTTTTCCTTTGACAAAAGCTGCCTTTTTCTTCAGCTTCCTGAAGGATCCATGTACTAAAGGGAGTACATAGATCACAGGCCAGCTGCTTTGAACTCCTTCCATAGTTAAAGTCTCCTATACCCACCCACTCCCACCCAAAGTTACAGGTCTTTGCTTCTGCTCACTCCACCATTCAAGACACAAGCACTCCCATGATTTTGACATATAGTATCCACAGTCTATCGATGCTATAGCTATACTACTTATATACTACCTTTTATTTATATTATTATATTTTGTAGTTTTATATTACATAAATGATGTTACATTGCAATCACTTTTCTGAACTTGCTTTTGTACTCCAGCTTATCCTAACTTGCCTCCCTATTTCTGCTTCTTTCTCTTAGATTAATTGGATTCTTGGCTTAAATACAACAGAGTTCATTACAAGGGTATCAAGTAGCTTATTGCTACTTGAATTTAGGTAATTGGCAGGACCTGGGCCACTGGAGTCACATTCAAGGTCACAGCATGAAAGTCTGGTTGAGATACAAGTCTACACGGTTTCCACTCACTGCTGCTCTGTTGGGAGAGACCCAACCTGATTCTGGGTCAAAAGAATAGATAGAGGGGTGCTTGGATGCTCAGTCGGTTAAGCGTCCTACGTCGGCTCAGGTCACGATCTCCTGGTTTGTGAGTTCGAGCCCTGCGTCAGGTTCTGTGCTGACAGCTCAGAGCCTGGAGCCTGCTTCGGATTCTGTGACTCCCTCTCTCTCTGCCCCTCCCCCACTCATGTGCTGCCTCTCTCTCTCTCTCTCTCCCTCTCTCTGTCAAAAATAAATAAACATTGAAAAAAATAGATAGAGGCACTAACTTGAAGGACCTTCCACTGACAATTGAGATGAGGTCATTAAGTTATAATAATGACTGTGGTGGATTGAAGCACATTAAATATATGAAAAATCATAAGTTAATAATAATGCTTTTTAAGAGACCTTATTAATTATCTTTAAAGATTTCTAGGGCACCAACTCATTATTCTAAAAATTGGTAAATAAAAATGATAAAAATCAAGTATGTATCTTGTTTTCCATATGAACAGTATTTCAGGATACCAAATAGCTAATGAAAGAATGTGTTTCTTTTAAAATGTTGCTATTTTTGCACAGTGAAGGAAACCATCAGCAAAGCAAAAAGGCAACCTACTGAATGGGAGAAGATATTTGCAAATTATACACCCACTAAGGGGTTAATATCCAAAATATATAAAGAACTTATACAATTAAACATCAAAAAACCTATAATCCAACTAAAACTGGGCAGAGAACCTAAACAGGCATTTTTCCAAAAAGACATCCAGGTGTTCAACAGACACATGAAAAGCTGCTCAACATTACTAATTCTTGGGGAAATGCAAATCAAAACTGCAATAAGGTATCACCTTACACCTGTCAGAATTGCTGGAATTAAAAAAGAAAGAAAGAAAGAAAGAAAGAAAGAAAGAAAGAAAGAAAGAAAGAAAGAAAGAAAGAAAGAAAGAAAGAAAGAAGAAAGAAAGAAAGAAAGAAAGAAAGAAAGAAAGAAAGAAAGAAAGATAACAAATGTTGGCAAATATGTGGAGAGAAAAGAATCCTCGTAACAGTTGGTAGGAATGTATATTGGTGCAGCCACTGGGAAAAACAGTATGGACGTTCCTCAAAAATTTTTTTTAAAAATATAATCAAATTACCATATGATCCAGTAATTCTACTACGAGGCATTTACCAAAAACAAAAACACTAATTTGAAAATACGTATGCACCCCTATGTTTATTGAAGCATTATTTACTATAGCCAAGATATGAAAGCAACCCAAGTTCCCATCAATGGATGAATGGATAGAGAAGATGTGGTACATATACTATGGAATATTACTCAGCCCTAAGAAAAGGATGAAATTTTGCCATTTAAGACAACATGGATGGACCTAGAAGGTACCATGCTAAATGAAATAACTCAGACAGATAAAGATAAATAATTCACTTAGATGTAGAATGTAAAAAACAAAGCAAATGAACAAACAAAACAGACCAGAGACAAATTCAGAAAACAAACTAGTGATTTGCAGAGGGGAGATGGTGGAGGGTGGCGTAGAACGGTGAAAAAGGTAATCGGGATTTTTCTTAAAGTTGGTTACTTAGACAATACCTACCTACCATCGCCTTTTTAGGGCCTCAGTTTAATGAAGACTTGTAAAATCAATCTTCCAGATATAATTCTGGTCATGGGTAAATTGCAAAACAGTCAATCTTGGCCTTCTCCCACATTCCTTAAAAAAATCACTCTTTTTTCCACCTGGGACCTATTTACAAGACTGAATAAAGTCCTTTCCACCTGACTGCAATGCAACTGGGAGTCTCTACTAAGAAAAAAATTAGAATTTACATCAACATAGTAAGACCTCATGTATGTGATAAAGATCCTGACCCCTTAGAGATATTCAGATTTCATTAAAGGACCTCCAAACATCAATATCATAAAGTTGCAGAGGGTTGAAGTCAGAACAATGGAATAACTGAAAAGTGGAGTATTTTGTATATAAATAAGTTCTGTGCCCATATCATTGATGTATGGCTGTTTACATCATCTGCATGAAAATATTTTAGCTTTGTGTTAACAAACCATGATGATTTACAATCAAATGGCTATTCAACTTTATTAAGGACCTTATAAAACAGTACATTTAACAAAAGTATGTTTGTTTCCACACAATGCTTTTACATTTTTCTTGCCTTAGTTGTATCTAAAGCTAAGCCAATATCTTCTTCTAAGGCAGTTTGTTAATGGTATGTGTTCTTTAGAAATGAAATCTCTTTGGGCAACATGCAAAATTCAAATATCTATTGGCAATACACTTTTACAAAATATTTATGATGTTTAGAAATAGTAAACCTCAACACCCACAGCTCCAGGGATGGCAGGGAACATACACACAAAATCACGAAGACATTATCAACCAGTCAAGCACATTTTGGCTAATATCCAGTCACTTTAAAATAGCATTGCTTGTATTGGTCAGGAAAAGAGTTTTAAAATATTTATAGATCAAAAGAAAGGGTCAAAGAACGGAGCAAGGAGACCACTAAGTTAGTTAATAGGGCAGCCCTACTTAATTCTCTCTGCTTCCAGCTGTAGGGGGTAATCAATACAATTAAACCCACAGTTTAAAAGCTTTTGTGGAAATTCAAATTGTTACAGAAAATTAGTCAAGGGCTAATTGCTTCCAAGGGAATTCATTAAGTGATATTTGTCAGAAAGGCATCTCTCTAGTGCCTTTTAAATGTGATTTGACCTCAGGGTAAACACATATTCCAATGATACTTTCTTTGCTTAAAAGAAACCAATTTGGGGTACTATCTTCTGAACTTATCCCTTTTGGGGAGGGATAGGCAAAAGTCAAGGAGCACAGCTGCTTTATAAATGTTGCTTAAATATGGTAATCAAAGAAGTCATATCATTTTTTATTTTTGAAAAGGTTAAGAGATTTTATTTTATGTCTTCTAAATGGAATGCCCTTGTATTTTGCATCCATTAGTTTGACTGTATATAACTGAGTTTACATTTCCTTGAAATGACATGTCAGTGTGTGTAAAGTTTATTGGGGTAATTTCTAAATTGAGAGAGAACTTCACATATATCTGTATATGTGGATCTAAGCTCACCTCAACTGGTTCTGCAGGCCAGAACCAACAAAGATCTATTTTAATCTAAGAAACTCAATGGAAAAAAAAGTCAATATAATAAGTCAGACCTGATAAACTCAATTTTGGATCATGAGAAAATTTTATATCCAAAAATACAAGCCATTACAAATCCAGATTTAATTACAGCAGTATCCTTATAAAAAAGGAGGAGTCCATTATTTATGGGCATTATGAATACTTTTCCTATCTAAAGCTATCTAGAGTTACTAAAAATATCTATACTTCATTCATAAAAATTGACCCACTGGATCAAAGTGTTACTTCCCAGTCTAGGCTTTACAAATGTTTCTGGTAACTTGGTCCTGGCAAGTGCCCTTGCTCCTGCTGGCTCCATCATAATCACTGCACCCTATTCCTTGAAACGTTATAAAGAATGATGAGCCTCAAACCTCAGGAATTCCCGAAAGTTGCTATTAAATTAAAAACGGAGTAGCCAAATTCTTTGCAAATGAATTCTTTGATGAGGAAAATTATTTCCAACCTGTATCAAGAAGGGAATTTTTTTTAGGTGCCTAGGGAAGAGTAAAGGTGCTGAGTATATTAGTCAAGGTCACTTGGGAAGACAATTTTGTGGATTCTTCTTCTGAGCTCCTGAGTAGAACCCTCAACTCTAATGTCCTTCAGCTCATACCAATACCAGCTTAGCCATAAGTCTTCCCAAAAGTAGAGCTGGTCTATTCATATATTTATTTGGTTTCAAAGAGCAGGAAGCCTGCAAAGGTAGAGAAGCGCTGATGGTCCCCATGAAGAGCGCCATTGCCCATTCTCAGCCAAACCTCATCCCCTTTGGCCAGCTTCAGTACTGCATGGTTGCTGGATGTGTCCGATTTCCCCTTTGTTTCATAGCTGTAAGGAAAAAAAAGGCACCAGCTACTTAGTCTTTGCAGTAGATAGCCACCTCTTTACCAAAATATGTCCTCCCCTTCTCCCCCAGACTCTCATGCATTTGAAGTCCTGTGACTAAGCTCTCTAAATGGCATGTGAACAGAAATGACATGTACCACTGAAAGGATTGGCCGATACAATTCTCACAAACACCTCTCCTTGCCTCTTCCTCATTATGACTGTGTGGAATGCTAATGACAATGACCAGAATGACCTTGGAAGCAAAGTATTGTAGCCTGAGTTCTTGAAGACTAGGTAGAGGCAAACTCTTTCTCACTTGCCCTGACTGAGAACAACCACTCTGGACTGTTCAATGAGAAGAAAAGGGATTTCTATTATGTTTAAGCCATTGGGTTAATGTTGCAGCAGCTTAGTCTACCCTAACTTATTGGTACTGAAGGAGCATTCTGTTATAAACTAAAGTAAACTAAAATATAAACTAAAATATGTTGCGTTTGCTCATGGTCAGGCAGAGAGCACTGAGGAAACAAATATTGTGGGCTTGAAAACTGTAGATCCATGTTGTGCTGTGGCAAAACATTTAGGAAAACATCTGATAACATGGAAGACAGACCTGTGTCTATCAAGCCTATACACTAAGAAAGGAAGTGACTGGAAAAGCCAAAATTCTCTTTGCTGCTTTTAGTGAGATGTTTCTACAAAAGCTGAGAACTGACATGCTTGAAGCACAGGAAGTAGAAAGGGTGAGTCTAGAAAGTTGAGGTCTAACAGGGCTGGAAAAGCCAAGTGCTTTTATACCAGAAAGAGCAGAGGTAAAATTGATGTTGTCCTATTAAGATCTCTCGTTTAATATGATAGACACAGCCTGTGACATAACCTGATGGATTAAAAATATTGTCTTTCGGGGCGCCTGGGTGGCTCAGTTGGTTAAGCCTCTGACTTCAGCTCGGGTCTTCATCTCACAGTTTGTGAGTTCGAGCCCCACATCAGGCCCTGTGCTGGCAACTCAGGGCCTGGAGCCTGCTTCGGATTCTGTGTCTCCTTCTCTCTTTGCCCTTCCCCTGCTCACACTCTGTCTCTCTCTCCCTCAAAAATAAACATCAAAAAATTAAAAAAAAAATATTGCCTTTCTACCCAAATCTATTGTTTTAGAAGGCCTTGTGGTAGCCACCACTAGTCAAGACAGAAAGGCATTAAGATAAGGAGTCAAGGAAATAACAGATGGAAAAACTATCTGTCAAGAAAAGAATGTTGGGTGTTGTTTACCAACACATGTAACTGACTGGCAGCAAATAGCACAAAAGGCTGCTAAGTGTCTGAGGAAATGATATTACTCAAACCTAGCTTACAAAGGGCTTGGGGTGTTTGACTAAATACTCTTAGCCCTCAAATTTGCACCAGCAGGAATTGGGCTGTGAAAGACCCCAGGGAAAATCTATTCATCTTTTAGATGTAGCCATGGAGACAAATAAATAAGGAAGATCCTCCCAGAGGACAGAATCAGGGACCGAAGAGAAAACAGCCAAGGGACGTCTGAGGAGCTCGGTTGTTTAAGTGTCAAACTCTTGATCTTGGCTTATGTCAGGATCTCAGGGTGAGAGATCAAGCCCTGCATGGGGTTCCTTGCTAGTGTGGAGCCTGCTTGGGATTCTCTCTCTCTCCCACTCTCTCTGCCATTCTCCCATGAGCACAAGCTCTCGAGCCCATGCACCTGCACTCTCTGTCTCTCTGAAAATAAATAAACATTAAAAAAAAAAAACAAAACAATAGCCAAGAGACTGATGTGATGAAAAGAATTGTTCATTCCTAAGACTCAGGGCTTGGAGCTGGTTGCATGAACTACAGTTTAGGCTGTCTTCCTTGGGGATGGAGGTGGGAAGATATATATTCTAAATGTAGGAAGAATTCTATTGAATTCTCTGCCAGAGGGGCAGAGGAGCCTAGCTGTTCACCAGACTCCATTTCCCTGCTTCCAGAGGAGGAGTTCTATGTTTCCTTGCCATCCTTGCATTGGTTGGGGGGAGTTAGGGATGGGGAAGTATGTGTCTCTGTTCTCTGAATAGAATATACGATGCGTAAAAATTTTCACAAGCCTGTTGCTCTTTTCTCCTTCTGACTGTGGCAATGACCATGACCAACGAGAATTTGAAAGTCAGTTTTACAGGCGAACTGCTCTCACCACTCTGTGTCCCTGAAAACCCAGATGGAGCACCTCCCTCCCAACCACCACAAAATCCCTCCTGTACCTTGTCTGCCTTGTCCTTCCCCATCCTAGATCTGGTCAAGCCACACAGAGCTCTACATTGTGTGAGCTACCATATTCTGGGTCTCTATTTTGCAGTAATTTCACCTACTCATCTTTCTCTCTTTTGGTTTTTCAAAGATATCTTTGCACCAGAGGCCAGGCTCCTGAAGAAATGGCATTCCTCCCAAGTTTTCAAAAATGACAGAGGTTAGATAGTAACCACAGTGTTTTTGATAGATAACTCACCACCCACTTAGTTATGGGAAAGATGTTGGTTCTCTGCCTCTTTCTCCCACACTAAGCTTATATCAGAACAAGTTGTAATATTTCTTTTTAAAAGTAATTTTTTTAGGGACGCCCGGGTGGCTCAGTTGGTCAAGCAACTGACTTTGGCTCAGGTCACGATCTCCCGGTTCATGGGTTTGAGCCCTGTATTGGGCTCTGTGCTGACAGCTCAGAGCCTGGAGCCTGCTTCAGATTCTGTGCCTCCCGCTCTCTCTGCTCCTCTCCTATTGGCACTCTGTCTCTCAAAAATGAATAAATGTTAAAAATAGTACTTTTTTTAGGGATGCCTGGGTGGTTCAGTCGGTTAGGTATTGGACTCTTGATTTCAGCTCAGGTCATGATTTCACAGTTCCTGAAATTGAGCCACACAACAGGCTCCACACTGACAGTGTGGAGCCTGTTTGAGATTCTCTCCCTCCCTCTTTCTCTTGACCCCTACCCACCTGTGTGCACACACAATCTCTTTCTCAAAATAAATAAATAAACTTTTTTAAAAAAAAGTAATTTTTTTACAAGGAACTCTAGGATAAATATCAGAGTGGCAGCACAGCCAAAAGAGAGGGGCCTACTCTGCCAGCTAAGGAAGATGGTGGAGAAGACCATCAATAGGGCTAAACTCTGGCAAAAGGGGTGGGAGGATGGGAAAACAGAGGAAAGGGCTGAGAAAGAAGAAAAGAAATTATGAGTTAAGAAAAGAATACAAATGATTAGTTATGGGGAATACTGTTAGTAATTAGCTCAAGGCCTCTTATCAACCTGCTTATTCTCAGGTTTATAAGATTTATTTCTTCCCAAATAGTAATTATAATTGGGCCATATATTGGTATATAGGAGCTCTCAGTAGTGACAAGGCTCATGTCAGGCTCTGTTGATTCCCTGTTGACTCCCTGGCACTTGCCAGCCTTTGAGCAAGCAGTGGTGGCATGGATGAGACTGTGATAGAGATGACCACCCACCTGTACATGCTGAAGACTGTATTGCCATTGTGCATGAGGTACACATATACTTCTTCAACATCCTCGTGCTTCATCATGCTGAAGGTGAAGAAATACACACCTGAAAAAGGCAGGTATTTATCCACATTTATATTAATGTCTTGTACATTGAGGACCGAGACATATGCCACATGACTTCACATTTTTTGTTTATATTCTATATGTCATGTAGGTTCTTCTTGGCCTTTATTTGTATGAGTGTTCCTTTGTCTGTTCTCATCTTCACGGTACTTTAAACTTTTTGAGACCTTCCCAGTGTGTGCACTGTGTGTCCTTAATAAGACTACAAAGTCTTTAAAAGATGGAGTAATTTGGGCTGTATCTCACTCCCTCCTCTTCCCAATAGCGTGCTTACAGTGAAGTATATGCTATTCCCAGGTATAGATCAACTATCATTAGCACCTGCCACAGGACTCATATAGACAAGGCATATAGCCCTGAATGGATGAACGCATGACCTCTGTAGCCTAACAAAATGAGCCAAGTGTAGCATTACAATGGATGAGTAGACCCATCACAGAGATGTTAGCCAAAGATAAGTATTATAGCACAGATAATACTAATAGTTCTGAAGAAATAGTTTTTGTAACTTATCATGTTATTCATTACTCAGCAGCATGACCTTGCTACTAAAAATATGGATCCTTCTCATTTGTAAAGGACGAACATATTTGAAGAGATGTGAGTTTTCTTGTAAGATTCTAGGCCACCTAACAGAAAGGAACTTAATATGGCCTGATACACCCTACATGCCAGCGTAGAAAATACCTTCACTGAAAGATTTAAGAGAATCCAAAAGCAGAGAGGTGAGCAAAAAGGAAAATCTTCCTAACTCCAAATGATGTGGGATTTGAGAGTGTGTTTGGAAAGATGATGAGTACACGTCATCAGGCTCTTATGGATTTCCATGCTACATTTTTAAACTGATGACCTTGTCTTGGCCCATGTGAGCTGCTATAACAAAGTGTCACGGACTAAGGAGCTTACAACAACAGCAATTTATTTCTCACAGTTCTAGAGGCTGCAAGTCAGGGACCAGGGTGCCAGCATGGTCAGGTGAGGGTCTTCTTCCAGGCTACAGACTCCTGATTGCATTCTCACATGGCAGAAGGGGTTAGGGGACTCTGTGGGGCCTCTTTCATAAGGGCACTCATCCCATTCATGACAATTCTACCATTGTGAGGTAATCACCTCCCAGAGACCCTACCTCCTAACACCAATAAGTTGTGCAATAGGTTTTCAATGCCCAAGTTGAATGCCAACCTTCAATGCCCAAGGTTTTCAATGTGAATGAATTTTGGAGGGGCACAATCAGACCATAGCAGCAAGCCTTGTAAGGGAAAACCCCAGAAACATCTTTTTAAAAAAAAAAATAGTACTACACAGTTCTATGTTCCTTATCAAAGGTGCAATTAAGTAAGATAGAAGCTGTAAGGACACCATGTTGAACCAC
This sequence comes from Felis catus, assembly GCF_018350175.1. Taxonomy (NCBI): domain Eukaryota; kingdom Metazoa; phylum Chordata; class Mammalia; order Carnivora; family Felidae; genus Felis; species Felis catus. The sequence continues at coordinate 211,816,038 of NC_058368.1, read as the reverse complement.
CTGCTTTTGACTCAAGTTGAACCAAGTGAAAAAGTGTGATTATGCTTCATTTAGCACCAGGCTCACATATTCAATATACTCAAAATAAAGGAACTGGTGTAAAACTCAGTCCTATCCATTCACATGCCTAGAGATTGGTTCACAGATGAAAAGGAAAGTCAGATTAGAAGTAGGGGACTCAAACAAAGTAGTTTATGTGTGTTTAGGTTTTTATATTTTACAAAACTTCTTATTAGATACACACACACGCACACCTGTGACAATTTCTAATGCCTCAAGAAGATAAAGCTGGAATCAAAATGACAGGAAACAATATTAGTTTTCCTGAAAAAATAATGACTACTATACAAAATAGATTGCAGAAGCATTTTAGAAAGAGCAGACTAAGAAATTAGATGGGGAATAAATGAAATGCCTAGAGGTGGAAATATAAAAGTGAATACATATTATATCCACATATGGCTTCCTTCTGCAGGGGAAGATACTGAAGATGTGAGGCAATACACTTACAGTACAGTTTTTAGGTCTTTGCATTACTGTAATTGCAAAAATCAGCCTTCTCTGTCTGGTCCCTCCCAAAGCTGAAAAGTATAAAATGGTCATTTTGTAATCTATTGGATGGGTTTTAAAGTGAAAGACCAATGATGGTTGTTACCATTAGAATTGTGCCCAGCCCCAGAGAGTTCTGAAAAAACTACTAAATCTTTTAGCTTCAATTATAGAGCCCTTGAGAGCAGTGGAACCTTTGAGCATATCTAGGTGATTATGGGAATTGCAGCACAGAGAGTGTTTAACAAAATAGTTATAGGAAATTTATAAACCTTCAGAGCAGAAAATCATATAAGAAAGTTTAAAACTGATTGAAGTGTGATGGAAGATTGCTTCTATCGTTTTTATGTCTGTTTCTGAGTTTAACTGGGTAGAAAAAGAAAGGCATTAAAACACTTGCATCAAATTTAACACGGCCATTGCATTTATCAGAATTTTCTTCTTTTCTTTTCTGGATACCATATAGAGAAATAAGGAGAACTGAAAACAAACACCAGAAAGAATCCATCTTCCGTAAAACTAGGAGGCTGAAAAAAAATCCATAAACTTAGATACTTGTAAGTCTGTCGAATGCAACAGACAACAGGCAGAGTCACATGGAGGCAACATGGGGGCTTGGCAGGGAGTTCTGAGGAGGGCCAAGCAGCAGCAGACCTCAGTTCCAGAAAAAGTACCTTCCCTGATGGAGAAGGGTCACTCTGAAGTACAAGTGCTGAAAAGAAGCTCTTATGAGCAGGGCCGAGATGAAGCCGGAGTTATGTTTGGTGGGGGGTAGGCGTGGGGTTGCTAGATAAAGTACAAAACGTGCAGGAAGTGGTCCTGAAGTGGCAGATTTCAGAATCCACCAGCAAAAATAAGGCTCCTAAAGGCAAGAGGACCAGAAGTGCAAGGCTGGTTTCAGAAGTCTTTGAAGACCCAGGGCTGTCAGGGGAGGAAGAGGAAATGTGGCCACACAGAGAAAACACACAGAAGTTCCATCCTGAAAAGAACAGAGTGAATCCCTTGGTGCCAGGAGAGGGGACCATTGAGTTACCAAGCCTGGAAGTATGCTGGGGTCCCTCCCCCTTCCTGAGAAACTACTGCATGTACTGGTCTAGGAAAATCCAACTCATCCAACCATCAGCTAATTTTAGAAAGTAGAAAAGAAGAACAAAAGCTACCAAGAGTGGAAAAATACTCACCAAGAAGAAATGTTGCCATGTAGTGGATGGGAAATGTAACTAAATACTCCAACATGAGTTTAAAATATGTTAATGAAGCAAATCCCTCTATGAAAGAATATGAACAGAATGTAAGAACTCATGGCAGAAATATCCAGACAAGAGAAGGAACTACAAAATGGGACTAAGGGTTAATGTGAAACAGAAAATGTAAAGAAAGTATCACGGAAACAGGACAGAAGAAATTGGAAGAAGCAAAAAGGAAAATCCATCCTCAGATTATGTAATTAAGGACATGCTGACTAGTGATAGAGGAGTGTCTGGGTGGCCCAGTTAGTTAAGTTTTAGACTCTTGGTTTTGGCTCAGGTCAGTCTCACAGTTAATGAGTTTGAGCACCAAACTGGACTCTATGCTGACAGTGCAGAGTCTGCTTGGGATTCCCATTCTCTCTCTCTCTGTCTCTCAAAAATAAATAAACATTAAAAAAAAAAGAATAGTGAGAGAAAAGCAAACAACATGAAATGGAACTAAAGAGCATCAAGAGGTTGGGGCGCCTGGGTGGCTCAGTCGGTTAAGGGTCCGACTTCAGCCAGGTCACAATCTCACGGTCCGTGAGTTTGAGCCCCGCGTCGGACTCTGGGCTGATGATGGCCCAGAGCCTGGAGCCTGCTTCTGATTCTGTGTCTCCCTCTCTCTCTGACCCTCCCCCGTTCATGCTCTGTCTCTGTCTCAAAAATAAATAAACGTTAAAAAAAAAAATTTTTTTTTTAATAAAAAAAAAATTAAAAAAAAAGAGCATCAAGAGGTTAGAGAAAATAAAAGATACAGAAGACAGACTAAGAAAAGTTAAAAATAAAACCAACAGACTATAATTAGAGTCCTGACGAAGTTAACCAGTGGTAGGTCTACTAAGATGCAGGGGGACGGGGTTGGGAGGCTGCTGGTGAGTGGTCAACCCCAAAGGGGAGGAGTATTTTATCATAGACATTGTTTAGAATTGCTGGACTATGATGACAATAAAAATGGAGTTACCTTTTAATCGGTCTTATTATGCTTTAAAAATATCCCATAGGCACTATGCCCACGTATTGCCTGATTCCTAACACAAGTCAGACTGTTCCTGATGCTACCCTACTTGAGTGCAACGATAAGAAAAAATAGTATTTATATCTATATTTAAAAATATAATTCAAAGGAACTTTTCAGGGCAAAAAGAAGGCTTACATCCATGTATTGAAAGGACAGCAGGAAAAGCCCAGAATGATCAGCTTGTGGTGCCCAAAAGTAAGGAAGTTATAGGGGCTGAATGTTGGCTTCCGAATAGGCCCTTGTCCTAAAGTCCCCAGGAGCTGTGAATGGTACCTTATATGGCAACATGGACTTTGCAGGTGTGATTAAATTCAGGATCCTGAGATGGGGAGACTATCCAATTACCCAGGTGGGCCCAAGGTAATCACGCTGTCCTTGAGAGCCCAGGAGGTCAGCATCTGGGAGGAGGGGATGTTGACAGTAGAAGGGAGAAGGAAGCCATGTGGCTCACAGAGAGGGCACGCTGACAGCCTCTCAGGCTTGGAAGAGGCCAGCTAGCAAAGGAAGAAGCATTGCCTCCATCTTAACATCAGCCCAGTCAGACCGATTGTGGACTTCGGGCCTCCAGAGTTACAAGTGAATAATTTTGTGTCATTTTAAGCCACTCAGTTTATGGTAATTCATTAGAGCAGCAATAGGAAACAAATACAGAAGTGCTCAAGAAATTTTAAAAATTTAAATAAAAATTATTTAAAGGATCAGGCCCTCTTCAGGACAGTGGCATGGGAGGATACTGTTATGGCACATTAAACTGTGAGAATTATGATCTTAGGACTTTTAAATGCCCTCTTAGGGATTATTTGCTTCAGTTCAAATAAGAGTTAAAAAACCTTAGTAACCATGGTTATCGTTTTTTTGTAAAGCATCCTCGTCTTTTTGAATTCTAATTCATTTACTGTGAAATCCAACAGAAATCCATATATGGGCGGATTGTTTTCACCAGAATCAAAGAATTCTCAACTCTCTAAGTGTCTTCCTTTCTTTGTTTCCTCTCCCTTCACCCTTTTCTTTCCCTCCTCCCTCCCTTCCTTCCTTCTTTCCTTCCATCCAGATTGCTAGATTGATTAACTCAGTCATTCATTTATTTTTACATCTCACCTGATACTGGGGCCCCGAATCTACCAGTCATGACGTCAAAGAAGTTTCCAATGTTGGTCTCAACGCTGCTGAAGATAATCCCGCTGTTCTGATTGCTGAAGTGAGTTGCCAGAGAAGCCATGAATGCAATCTAAGGAAAGAGTTGGGCAGTTAATAGGAAGTTTACCTTAAAGGAATGAGGTTTTTACAAACATAAGTTTATCTCAACACTCTTTGTACTAGCTAGATTGGAAATAAACAGAGAAAGAATTAAATAAATCACAGTCATTTCTAACATTTTTATGCTATGCAGCCATTAAAATGATATTGTATATCAACAGTTCTCACCATGTGTTTCAAGGAGTATTGAACTTCTAAAGGCTTTTTGAAATATTAAAATCCTAATACCGGGAAAATTTGGATGAAATCTACTTATAGTTATTAAATGCACATGAGCATGTTAAAGGATCTGAGAAGGCCTGCTTCCAGATAACCTTTTAATTCTGCTCACCTATGTTATTTTTTTCCCCAAAATACCTGTGATATTATGATTTATAATAAATACACATTTTTTTTCTTTGTCCTGGCTTCTGGCATAGAGTTCCTGAAACCATCCGAATATTTTAAGTGTTAAGAGAAATCAGGTGGTCTTTTGTGATGTTAATGAGGTGACTTTGGCAAAGCCCCTAGGCAACCTAAAGATGGGGGCTGTTTGCCAGTGAAGCCCCCCACGTGATTAGAAACTTTGGGCCCCTCCTCTCATCCAGGAAGGGCAGAGGGGCTGGAGGTTGAGTTCAATCACTAGGGGCCTGCGATTTAATCAAACATGCCAGTGCAATGAAGACTCCATAAAACTTAAAAGGAAGGGGTTCAGAGAGCTTCCACGTTGGCGAACACGTGAAGGGGCAGGAGAGTGGCCCTCGGTCTCTGAGAGGACACAGAAACTCCCCAAACCTGGCCCGAAGCATCTCTTTCATCTGGCTGTTCCTGAATTATAAAAAGCAGTGACTGAGTAAGTAGAATGTTTCTCTGAGTTCATGCTAGCAAATGAACTGATCCTAAGGAAGGGGTTGTTGGAACCTCTCCTCCATAGCCAGACTGTCAGAAGCAGAGATGACAACCTGAATTTGCGAGTAGCATCTGAAGTGGGGGCGGGGGGCGGGGGCGGGGGCGGGGGCGGTGAGTCTTGCTGGGCTGAGCTTTTAACTTTGGTGCTGTCTCCAAGCAGGTAGTGTCAGAACTGAGTTGCACTGTAGGACACCCCGTTGATGTAGGACAAATATTTGGTGATGTAAGAAAACCCCCCACCCAGGAATTGCACCAGTACTGGCCAGTCACATTTGAAAATCAATGCCAGTGGTGCCTGGGTGGCTCAGTTAAGCAACCAACTTTGGCTCAAGTCATGATGTCTTGTGGTTTGTGAGTTCAAACCCCACATCGGGCTCTCTGCTGTCGGTGCAGAGCCCACTTTGGATCCTCTGTCTGCCTCTCGCTCTCAAAAATAAATAGACATTAAAAACAACAACAACAACAACAACAACAACAAAACCTATTGCCAATCCCCCATCCAAAGGAGTCATTTTAACTGAGTGTGAGTTAGATCAACACATTCTTTAACTTGCTGGGACCACCTGTCTTCATAAAATGAGAGGTTTAAGGGAGGGGGTGAGAGAAGAGAGAGAGTGAATAATTTGAAGTTCTGAAAGACTCAGGGGTCTGCTCTGAAAGCAGGCCTGGGAGAATGAACACGGAAAGGATCTGAACAGTCGGAAAAGACAGCATGAGGGCCCTGGACACAGAGGAAGGGGAAGGTAGGGGTGACACCAGAGGAGGGATTTGGAAATAAGAATGAAGGGGCCTGGAAGTCACCCTTCTTTCCATGCTGCCTGAGGCCAATCGACCCTCCTCTATAAGTCCTCCTGTAAAACATGTGAAGGTATTTCTCCCAATTAGTACATTACAGTTATTTATTTATTTTTTTTAATGATTACTTATTTTTGACACACACAGAGACAGAGGGTGAGTGGGGGAAGGGGAGAGAGAGAGAGGGAGACACAGAATCTGAAGCAGACTCCAGGCTCTGAGCTGTCAACGCAGAGCCCGACGCGGGGCTCAAATCCACAAGCTGTGAGATCACGGCCTGAGCCAAAGTTGGATGCTTAACCAAATGAGCCACCCAGGCACCATGATACATTGTAGTTTTAGGGTGAAATAGCTGATGGAGTAGTTTTATAATTGCCTAAGATAGGCTCCATCAAACTGGCTACGTCAGGGCTCCCTGGCCATTGTGTAACCATCACGGGTTTGGAGTTAGAATTTCTATCTTTAGGAATGTTAATCATCCATCTTATTGGACACCCTTTACCTGGCCAAATGGCATGTGGCTTCTTTGTAAATTTCTGCCAGCACATTGATCCCAGGTTGCTAAAATCAATAAACAGCATTCATTTACAAGTGACAAAACCCCCAAAGCAGTTAGAGAAACACAAAAGACCTCTTGGGTTACAACTTAAAAAACACGAGGCCCAGAAAGTTGATGGAATTTATCTGTGGTCAAACAACTACCAGATATGCCCAAACAAAAGGCAAAGTTTTCCCCCCAATTGATCTTTCAGATTAAAGTCTCTATATTCTGGTTCTTTAAAAGTCTCTCATGCTATAGTATGTTCTCTCAATGACACACAGGCCCCTACCTTTGATGGGTCCACTGCACAATTTTTCATCTTTTTTTTAAAATGTTTATTTATGTTAGAGAGAGAGACAGAGTGCGAGCAGGAAAGGGACAGAGAGAGAGAGGGAGACACAGAATCCGAAGCAGACTCCAGGCTCTGAGCTATCAGCACAGAGCCCCACGTGGGTCTCGAACTCACAAACCTCAAGATCATGACCTGAGCCAAAGTCAGAGCCTTAACTGACTGAGCCACCCGGGCACCCTGTGGATGGTGCACTAGCAATACACATTCAGTGGAAACCGTACTTCAGATTTTGATTTTAGATTTTTTCCCTGAGCTATGAACACGTGGCAGATCCTCTCTTGTGATGCTGGACAGGGGATCAACAACCGATGATACACTTACAGCCATTCTGTACCCACACACTGTTCTGTTTTTTTTTTTTTTACTTGTAGTAGAGTATCCAATAAATTACATGAGATAGTCAACACTTTATTACAAAATAGGCTTTGTGTTACATGATTTTGCCCAACTATAGGCTAATGGAAGTGTTCTAAGCATGTTTAAGGTACGCTAAGCTAAGCTATGATTTTTGGTAGGTTAGGGATATTAAGTGCATTTTTTAAAAGCAGAGTCCAACATGGGACTTGAATTCACAACCCTGAGATCAAGACCTGAGATCAAGACCTGAGCTGAGATCAAGAGTCAGACCCTTAACTGACTGAGTCACCCAGGCACCGATTAAATGCACTTTTGACTTACCATGTTTCAACTTAAAATGGGTTTATCTGACATAACTGTTAGAAATAAGCCCGTTGACTCAATCAAAGGAGGGATGTGGAGACTCAGAGCACAGTGAAGCGAAGCTTTATTCAATGTTCTTGCAAGAGCAGGTGTCTGATAGATAGGCAGGCACCCTTGGGGCAGTTACAGCAGGCAATTTATCTCCTAGCGTGCAAGTCCCTTCCCTGGTTCCTCATTGGCTGAGCACTACAGAGGTTACACCCTCCCCTGGACGTCACCTATGCCCATGTAGGGCAAGGAGTAGTCTGATTGGAACAAACTATATTCCCTGAGGTGATGCAGGAACTTTCAGTCCCTCCTCCCTTTATTCTTTAGAGCTTATGGCAAAGCCCATGAAAATAAACCGGTGAAAAGGAGAGGGGAAGTGAAGTGTCTAAGGGTTTGGAACTCCATTGTTGGGGGTGGGGGAGGGTCGTACATATTTCCAATAGGTTGTAAATCTGCTGTTAATTAGACAGCATAGTTTTTATTTGGTATTTCTGAAAATGAATCATCTCCCTTACTTCTCGTAGTAACCCCATCATAAGTTGAGGAAGACCTGTATTTTATTTTAACCACAGTCATATTTCATATCAGCCAAAAACAACTTTAGTAAAAACTGTTTTCAATGTTGATAGGAATCCCTTGGAAAAATCGATTTAAAAAATATCAGCCAGAAAATAAATAAATACCCAAGATTTAGTCATTTTCTTGGTGACATAATCTTACATTTGCAAATTTTAGATGTTATTGGCAACTAGAATTTTGAACATCACTTAAAAGAGAAATAAACAGACAAATGAGCACTTAAGCTTAGGATAAAATATCCAATTATAGCCTCATAAATAGATTCAAACACTTTAAACTGAAATGAATATCATCAAGTCTAATCTAATCTAGGGTGGATCACTTAAAAATAAAATGTCTCTACTGATAAAGAAGATTGAAAAATTTAAATAAAAACTGTGCCACAAGGTCTTGAGTTGATAGAGAATACTTACATATTAGTATCCATATATGTGATTTGAATTGATAAATGTAACAAAATTAATAAATAAGATATTGTAAGTAGACATTTGACCATTCTATTTATACATCTAAACATTTGTATATTTGAATTGCCAAAAAACCTTTTTTATTTAACACATCTTCTGATTTGGAAAATGGGAGATTAGTTGATACTCAGGGCTGCCCATGGATTTGGTCCATGAAGGTTGTTGAATTTCAACCTTAAATGCCTTCCTAAGAATGATTTCAAAATGCTCTTTGAACAACACAGGCTGCCTGAGGGGGGCAGGGGCGGGGAGGGATAGGAGGCGTTGAGTAAAGCCAGAGGCATACTGGCCATTGGCCATTGGTTGAGGGCTTGTCTTAAGAAGTACTCAGGCCTTCTGAGTACTCAGGGCAGTTTGAAAGTCACACAGAGATGTGCGCAAGGAGATTTACCTGCAGTTCCGGGGGAATCCCTGGGTAGCCCTTCTCTCCTTTGGGGCCATGCTGCCCCCGTTCCCCTCGTGGACCCAGGTCACCTTTGTCTCCTTTCTCACCTTTGGCCCCTTCATGGCCAGTGGCTCCATTATTGCCATTGTTCCCATGGTTTCCTGAAATTACAAGCAGACATCATCACAAGAGAAAGCCTCCATCACTCACACCCACCTTCTATTTTTATACAAATGCAGACCCTTTCTTCATAAAGGTTCAATCTCAGTTGTAAAAGAAGACCATTTGAAAGCAATCCTGAACACAGCCAAGGGGTCATCATCAAATCGGATTTCTTCCACATGGGACACTGAAGACAGCCTTCTTAGGTATCAAGTCTCCAGAGCCTGTTTTTCTCATAAAGCAGGAATTGGATGAAGAATTTATGAAGACTGATTATCAAAGTATCATTTATAATAGCAAAGATCAGAAACCACTTAAGTGTCCACCAATACTGGAAGAGCTAAATAAAAAAAAAAAAATACATCCAATAAATAAGGCTATATAGTCACAGAAAAAGAATGCTAAAGAAAAATATTTAATAATATTTAATAATATTCAGACACTTTAAGATTAAAAGGTTATGAATCAATAGAGATAGAATGATGTTAGGTATAAATAATATTTATCTATTACATAAAAATATTTCACGTTTTTTTTCCCTGAATGGATGGAACATGACTGGCTTTTGTATCATGCCATGTATCTTTTTTTGTCTCTTTGCATTTTTCTACAAAGGACACATACCACTTTTACAACTGAGGGAATGTAAAATCATTGCTAAAATTTTTAACAATAATTTTGAAAGCAAGACTTGGATAATGATTTCAACTCTTTGCCACTAAGAGACAATTCCTACTAGTCTTCCTTTATTTTATACTTGTTAAATTTTACACACTTTTGCTGATTATTTTCTTTTTTCTTTTTTTATTTTTTTATATATGAAATTTATTGACAAATTGGTTTCCATACAACACCTAGTGCTCATCCCAAAAGGTGCCCTCCTCAATACCCATCACCCACCCTCTCCTCCCTCCCACCCCCCATCAACCCTCAGTTTGTTCTCAGTTTTTAACAGTTTCTTATGCTTTGGCTCTCTCCCACTCTAACCTTTTTTTTTTTTCCTTCCCCTCCCCCATGGGTTCCTGTTAAGTTTTTTTGCTGATTATTTTCCATGCTACCTTTGGTCAGTTATTATGCCAGGCTTGCAATCCTTCCAGATAAACAAACTTTGGCCGTATTTACAAGTCAGTGGACTAACAAAGCCATTCTGATTGGGAAATATTTGGCCAAGGCCAGCCTGTTCTGTAACCTCGGAAGAGTTTAGCCCTCAGAATACTTTAGAGGAGTCTGAATATTCTCTATCCACAATTACTGCATCTGCTGGCTGCTACCATTGACATCCCATGACATAGATTCCAAGACAGTAATCATAGTTTAAAGTCTAACAGAATGTTTTCTCATTTTAGATTTGGTTTCATAAGAGAAGCCACTCAAAAGTACATAAAAAAATTAAACCTCAGTTGATAAATGTTAATATCAATGAGGGTAAGTTAGAGGAGAGCAAGCGGACTTCTGTCAAACACTGAGAAAAAGTCCTAGCCCAGGAAGGGGTAGGGGAAGAGGAAAATAATCCTCAGATGGATCTGGGAGCCTAAAGAATCTAGGCTACCCTTTCCTTGGCTGACCCCAGATACTAGCCAGTTCTCAGAAGCTCTGTGCCTGGGGCACACTCAGTAAAGTAGGATGGCTGAATGGAGCCCAACAGCATTTCCCATGCCACTATGTGGTACCGGAGCCCAAAATGTTCCCATGAGCCCAAGAGAGGCATGAAAGTCAACCAAGAACTGAACATGGACAGACTCTGAGGCTCAGGGAAGAAAAACTTAGCTGGACATAGAATCAGATAGAAGGATGCGTGGCTCAGCGAATGGTACTGTGGAGATGGCTCTAACCAGACCGACAGGCGCGCATCCCCTCCGCACCTTCACTTCGGAAGTTCCCTGAAAGTTAGCACATGGTTGCATGAAGCACGTTGTGGCAGAAACACTGAAACAAGAGTATGTCCAAATAAGATCGCATAGTTCTGTACTCCATGCTGGTGAGGAACCCCCGCTCCCGATGAATCTGGTGCCCCAGAGCTCTTCACACCTTTGGGATTCTGCAAGCGGGATGAAAAATAAATTCTATGGATTTGATAGTATATTGTTCCACCTAATTGGCTTAATAAATCCAGGGCTCTCCCAAACTCTCTTTTGGATTTCCACGCACGCTGTTCGGACCACACGCAAGTGAACCCAAATTATTTAGATTCACCTTGACTCCTATTTTGGCACAGTGCACAATTAGACTGGCAACAGTGCCCTGTCTTTCTCATCCTTACCTGGAATGCCAGGGGGGCCGGGCGGTCCAGGGGGGCCTTGGTAGCCTCGGAAACTGTACTCTCCGTGGCAACATTTGCTGCAGTCCGGGGGCAGTCCTCCGGTTTGTGGAGACTTTAAAAAGATACAGAGAAAAGTTTCAGAGAATGGCACTTGGGAGTAATTAGGATTTGTGAATTTCCTCTGGTCTCAGCCCTTGGGTAAGTTAAACTCCAAACACCCTACAACAACATCAGAAAAGATGGTGTGGCATGGGAACTGGAATGGCAGGGTAGCTGAAGGGAGCTGATGACTCAAAGGACAAGGAAGCCAGCGGGTCAAAAGAAAGGCATGCTTTCTGGAAGGAGTGTGGTGTTGGCAGGGAGTGGGGCAGGATTTCTGGGAAGACTGTCCTGAGGCTACCAGTGACAGCAAAAGAGGAGACCCCTTCAGAGTGGATGTGAAGGCACCCCTCTCTTTCCCCGCTGCCAGCACCCTCACATGTAGCTTGTTTGAGTAGATGACTCTCAAATGATAAGAATTATATTACCAACTTCAAAGATGGTTATTAAGACTTTCTATATTCATGATACTGGGGTAAGGGTTCTTAGAAATTTTGAATTGTAATGCTACCTTTTCAGCCACCGCACACTTAAATTGCCCTAGGAAATTAAGGAAACAAAACGTTCATTAGTCCTGTAAATTTGTATTATCTACATCTTGAAACAACTTTAACTCCCTCTGAATAGGTGTTCAACTAAGGGGCACCTGGGTGGCTCAGTTGGTTAAGCATCTGACTTAGGTTCAGGTCTGATCTCATGTTTGCTGAGTTCAAGCCCAGCATCAGCTTGCTGCTATCAGCATTTGGATCCTCTGTTCCCTTTTCTCTACCCTCCCCTGCTAGTGCTCTCTCTCTCTCTCAAAAAAAAAAAAAAAAAAAGATAATAAGTATTTAACTTCATGTTCTGTTTCATATTTCACTTCAAAATTTTAAATGATTTTCACATCGTTCAAGCCAATATTCAATGAGTACTTAATGGGCACCCAATGTATTCAAATATGACAGTGAGTGGACTTGCTTATTTATTTAAAGAAAAATCTCTAGGGGCGCCTGGGTGGCTCAGTCGGTTAAGCGTCCGACTTCGGCTCAGGTCATGATCTCCCAGTTTGTGGGCTCGAGCCCCGCGTCGGGCTCTGTGCTGACAGCTGGGAGCCTGGAGCCTGCTGCTGATTCTGTGTCTCCCTCTCTCTCTGCCCCTCCCCTGCTCACGCTCTCTCTCTCTCTGTCTCTCAAAAATAAATAAATGTAAAAAAAAAAAAAAATTTAAAGAAAAATCTCTAAACTCTATGCTTAAGGTAAAGGAGCTATAGCTCTAGCGGGAGAGTTAGATTTGCTTATAAGACTTAGTGTGTCATTAAATTGGTAATTTGTTTTTTAATTATATCATGCAGAATAGTCGTGGAAACTTTCCTAGACATGAGTCTAGGTCTTTTGAAATGAGTCAATGGTCTTTTGAAAACAGCACATTGTTTCTAAAGGATTCATTAGAAAAGGAAGAGAGGGAGAAAAAGAGGGGGGTGGGGGAAAGGAAGGTTTTAAAATTCACGTTTTCTCTATCACTAGAAATCCAAGCAGAAAAGTGAGTCAAGGCTTTGCATTGCTGCACATTTGACTTTGCTTTTTTTCTTTTCTTTCTTTTTCTTTTTTTTTAAAATCAAAAATGGTCTTGGACTCTTTCCTCACTCCCTCATTCCTTTTTCCTAAAGCCTTCCACCAAGTCATTCAGGGAAAATGCAAAACAGCCAGCCCAAGCATTCTCTTGCATCAGCTCAGAGCTCCAGTCTCAAGTGATCAGGGACCACAATTTGAAGCTAACCCCTGTCTCGTCTTCTGTCCCCCAGACTCCACACTGGCCAGATTTGGGAGTCTGTAAAAACCTTTTGTAAAACTGGTGAAGGAAACAAAAATCAGCTAAAGGAGGTGGTCTGAGACGGGCAAGTTCAGACGCTTGGAAATCCAGACACCACAGCACCGCCCCACCTTCCAATCCAAGGATGCAATGTGAGAAGTAAGTATTCCATAATTTCCTGGTATGATTTTGCTCATGTGAAATACAGCTTTTTAAGTTCCAAGAAATCCAAGGCTCTGCCAATAATGGGCTTTGGGGAAGAAGAAGGGAGGGGAAAGGAGGGAAAATCCTGACATGGACCCATTAAAGAACAGAATTGAGTCACTGAGATGTTAGGAATGTTAGGAAGATGGCTGTACTGGAACCAGAACTCCCATCTCAGTTCTGTGTGGCTTTAGTGATGTCACTGCCCGCCCTCCCACCCCCCTCCCGCCAGGCATCGTTTTTCTTGTCTACTAAATTAGGGCACTGGGTAACATGGTCATGAAGTTTCTTTCCAGCTCTAAGAGCAAGCAAAGATACTAAGGTCTTTTCCAAACCCTCCAATAATGGCTTAGAAAGATTTTATTCTTTTTTTTAATTAATTTTTGTAAATGTTTATTTATTTTTGAGAGAGAGAGAGAGAGAGAGAGAGAGTGAGTGGGAAAGGGAAGGGGCAGAGAGAGAGAGAGAGACACAGAATCCGAAGCAGGCTCCAGGCTCTGAGCTGTTTTTGGCACAGAGTCCAACACGGGGCTTGAACCCATGAACTGTGAAATCATGACCTGAACTGAAGTCGGATGCTAAACCGACTGAGCCACCCAGGTGCTCCAGAAAGATTTTATTCTTAAAGTTGAGTGTCTGGGTGTGAGAAGTTAGCTCCAGGAGTTAGGACTGCTCAGTATCAGAGCTCACTAGGACTGGGGTGTGTGCCCAAGCTACTTGGGAGTGCCTTGAGAGCAGAGAGCTGCCACCCCAACAGGGTCTTCTGGTTTCTACTAGCTGGGCATCTCCTGAGAGTCCTTCACAACATGTTCCTCTGGCCTGGTCTTTCAAAATTCAATCCAGTGGAATAGTGCTTGTGAGCCTTTGAGGGACTCTTCGACCAAGCTGGATGGGATGTGTTCACTCAGAGGTTATCACCTAGGTAAGGGAGAATTACATACTGGGGAGTCACTACTTATCTCTCTCTTACCATCTCTCCTAGTCAGGTCCAACTGGAAAGCCAAAGACACAAAACTGAGCACCATGGGAGGAGGTAGGTGTCTCTAAGACAAGTTCTGTACGTTTTATAGAAGACGGTGATGGGGCAGCTACTCAGATTTGAGCTCTGCTCTTAGTGAGTGACTTCTCAGAAAGAAAGCCCACAGCTCCTTCTTTACTGGAAGAAAGAGGGAAGAGAAAGGAGGAGGGAGGTGGAAAGAAGGGGAGAAAGCATCCATGAGAGGGAGGGGAGATTGATAAAGGTGACTGACTAAGAACTGCAGAGAAGAAACTGCCAGGAAAAGAAAGACCAAGTCTACTCTCCCCTGATCTCTGCACACTCTACCCACCACAGAGCCCATGGCCAGAGTCCTCTTTCTAGAACACACACCAGATCACCTCACTGCCCTGCTGTGAACAAACACAACTTTCGATGGCAGACTAAGGTCTGAGCTCCTTAACCGGCTAACAGAATCTTCCGGGCTGGCACTAAGATCATCCCGCTTTCCGCCCACAGCTCAGGAGCTCCAGCCACACTCATTCCTCCCAGGCTTTGCTGTCTCACATACTTTTAAATTGTATTTCTTGTATGGATAACCATCCTTTTTGTCTCACCTTTGAGATCCAACTCAGCGGCCACCACCACTCTGACACTTTCTCCCCAAATGCCTTATTTGCAGAGATTTTGTTTATCATATGGTGTTCAATTATCTGTTCATTTATCCCTCAGAGAGCCCTGCAGAACTGTCTGGACATAGGCTTGGACATATTTATTCCTATCGTAAAGCTTGGCGCATAGTAGGGGCCCAGGAAATCATTGGTGGGAGAATGAATGAAGAAAAAGAAAAAAGAAAAGAGGTGGGGGACATAGGGAAGAAGGGGAACACAGTAAAACCTGAAATGCAGTATGAGTCTCCATACCCATTGGCAGGCACGTCATTATTGAAGATCTCCAGAATATCAGTGATTCTAAATCTCCTCAGTGTCTCCTATTAGATTGTCTGTCTGTCTGTCTGTCTGTCTGTCTGTCTGTCTGTTGGTTGGTTTTGAAAATACATCTGGAGCCCAGGAGGGTTCAAAAGCCCCTCTGACTTCAAAAAAAAAAAAACCAGAAAGTGACTTTTTATCCTCTTGCATCTGACTCCAGCCTGCTGGCTGCCTCCCGCCAGAAGGTAGGGCAAAGTAGAAATGTAATTTGGATTCCAGTGGTCTTCTGGGTGTTGGTTGCCAAGAAATAACAACAAACGATAGCCTACATCTGCCTTCTGCTGCGTCTGGGGGCTCACACAGCGAAGGCCAGGAAGGGCCCAGCAAAGATCCCATCCACTGAAATGGAAAGGCCAGGTCAAGGCTTGGACAAAAATGAAAATATCTTCACCACAAAGGAAATACAAAGTAGCATTAGTCACCCCCTGGCCAAAAGATTGTCAGATGGGGCAGGGCCTGAGTGGCTCAATAAGTAGAGTGTGTGACTCTTGATCTTGGGGTTGTGAGTTCGAGCCCCACATTGGATGTAGGTTACGTAAAAAAAGAAAAAGGATCGTCAAATGAAAGGACAATCTCTAAAAGTGGCCTTTGAAAATAAGATTGTATTTGGAAGTTCTTTCTTTTGTGACTCCTTACAGAAACAATTTTTTCTTGACACAGCCTCATGGAACAGTCTGGGATTCTGCATTGTGCTGTTGAGTTAGAAGTCCCAAGTTAGGGGCACCTGGGTGGCTCAGTTGAGCGTCCGACTTGGGCTCGGGTCTTGATCTCACAGTTTGTGAGTTCGAGCCCCATATTGGGCTCTGTGTAGACAGTTTGGAGCCTGGAGCCTGCTTCGGATTCTGTGTCTCCCTCTCTCTCTGCCCCTCCCCTGCTCACACACTCTCTCTGTCAAAAATAATAAATAAAAGTTAAAAAAAAAAGTTCAACCCTGATTTAAAAAAAAAAAAAAAAAAAAGAAGAAGAAGTCCCAAGTTAGCCCCAGATCTATAGCTGATCATGTGTGGAATTTCAGGCTGATCATATCTCCAGCCTCAACCCAGACTTTTCAGTCTGTGATAGGACGGGTTTAGATTTCAACTGCATGAACCTTTT
The DNA here is from genome assembly GCF_018350175.1 of Felis catus. Lineage (NCBI taxonomy): Eukaryota > Metazoa > Chordata > Mammalia > Carnivora > Felidae > Felis > Felis catus. The sequence continues at coordinate 211,799,694 of NC_058368.1, read as the reverse complement.
CAGGGACTATTTAATGCAAAGACACAGTCAATTGTTGTTGTAAAATCTCTTTGTTCAAAGTTCCTATCATTTGAAGTAACTCTTATTGTCCCCCTCATCTGATTTCAACATACTAGATGTGGAGAAGGTAAGCCAATATCCATTTTGTCCAGTTCTTAATGTTTTAATTAAATGGGATTTCACCAATTGACAATTCACTACACTGAAACCTTACCTCACTCCTGTACTACCCCCAAAAGAGTTAAAGATGTTTCCTTGGATGCCGAGTTTACACCCAGGGAAATAAATCAAGTTCTTTGTGATTATCAGGCATTAAATCACACAATGAAGTTTGGCTTTTTTGGACACATGTAGTCTTTTTTGTTCGAACTCTTTGGTTCACAGGCTGAACAGAGAGGCTTAGCAACCCAGACTGCCATAAATCAAATAAACAGGCCTGGCATGAAATGTCACAGTCAACTAACACATCAAAGTGGAAAACTCAAAGGGCAGCCTCTCCCTGCTGGGAAGGATTAAGAAAATCCAACTCTCTTAGGATCTGCAAAAGATCCGTCTATCTGCATAGGTCAGCACTACTTTGCACACTAAGAGAGCAGGAAAGAAACTAAGTCACAGCACAGCAGGGAGCCCGCCGCTCCGTTCTCCTTTCTCCTGGGGGACACTCTGTCTCCGCACATCCTCTGCTGATTTTCTAACGGAGACCACAGTCCCCCTGGTCCCCCAGAGCAACCCAGAAAGACACCCACAAGCAGTCTAGCAAACTTCTAGAAAGCACTGATCCTAAGAATCCTAGCTGAAACAAGAACAACAGCCAAACTCATTAAGCTTTCACAGTAACCCCTTAGAAGAGAATTCCGAGTACCTGGCCCCAGAATGGGGTGATCTGGGCTAGGTCATCTACCTCAGGGTGCGGTAGCTCATCCGGTCTCAGGGATTTTAGGTCTGCAGAAGTGTTATTATCCACAGTCCCAGTATTAGGATGGCTCCGCTCTCTCACTTTCTCCCTCCGGGAGCCGCTACGGCCAGTCTGCTGGTGGCTTTGCACTATTCTCGCCACCACTTTCTTAGCTCTTCCGCTCACCTCCATGTATTCATCTTGACAGAGGCAAAACGGGAGGAAAAGCAAAGCCAGCAGGTGCCAACAGACGAGCTGCCTCCCGCGCATGATTGTCAACAGAGCCCCAGAGCCTCCCGGAGAAGACGGGCGAGGCTCCTCGGGCAGATGCCAGGGCTGGAGATGAGAGCTGCAGGCGGCTGGGCGCTTTTATACTTCGGTGTGTAATAAATAAGGCTGCAGGCATGCCAGAGGGGAAGCAGCCCTCCTCCCCGGGCAGGACAGCCCCCATTCATCCTTTCCCACCCCACAGGCCGGCGGATTTGTGTGCACAGCTCCCGGTTGGTGGGGTTCATAAATGCCACACCTTGGCACATTTTTGTTAACGTGTGAAGAAAACACACACGACCAGCTGGAAACAGAGAACATGTGTCCAGAGCTTTGCTTTTGTGATTAGACGTGCGTCTTCGCGGTCAGAGATGCCTTTTGGAAAAACCTGTCCTCAGGCTTGCCAGGAAATGCGGGCTTAACTGGATCAATTCTGTCAGAAATGGCAGGGGGCGTGGGGCTGGTTCAGGGCAATCAAGAGGGCTCTGGCACTCTCCTTGTACAGTGACTGCTTCCCCACTGTGCTCCACTTAAAGGAACTCATTTCTCCTTTCAGACACCAGCAGCAGAAGGCAGTTGGGTGACTCCAGAACACTGAGCTGGCTTCAGGTTCAGAGCGTCTGGATTTAGCAAAAGCATTTCCCAGTCCCAGGTTATATTTCCTTTTCCCTTGTGTTTCCAAAAGCCGAGGTTAAATTAAAGTCAGTTATTGCCAGATGAAGATACAACATCCTGTTTTGTATTAAAAGAAGACTGTTTGGCTCAGGCTACTCATCTTTCTGACATATTCTTGATTAAAAGCGAAGAAATGGAAAGTGCCAAAGCAAACACTACCTCAAATAGATCGGAATGGAGAAATTATCATTTTATTTGCTACACTTTTATTAATTTGGCCAAAGAGCAAATGAATAGTCCTGACTTTTATGATCATAAATTAAGGGAATTTATGTAGCTTTGTCATTAAAATTGCTTCTATTTACATATCATTTCATTTAGTATTACTGATTCCCTCACATAACAAAAAGTCACTCCCCCTCCCTCACGAGAATTGCAGAGACCCTGGGACTTAAAGGGACCATGAGAGGCAAGTGTCCGATGCTAAGGGGACAAGTGTGGCACTGTAAGAAAGCCAAGCCTTGGACAAGCCAGGCCTGATGATGAAGTGACATCGAGCAGCTGGAGAGAGAAGAGAGGCAGGAGAGCCACCCACAGCTGCCTTCCTTACTCAGCAAAGGGACCTGAAAAACAAAAGCCACTGAGGCTGGTTGTATCACTTCTTTGGGACAGCTGTCCCTAGAGCCCACATCTATACTTAGGAGGAATCTGGTCCTGGGCACAGTGTGGGAAGTGAGAGAATTTTTCTGTAGAATAGAAGCTCTCCAGTTCACGAGTGTGGGGGCCTTGTGAGTCATGCTTATTCAAAGCGAGCAGTTCCCACCTAGTGGAGTATGAGAGGCTTTGCCATCCCCATCCCGTAGGTCTACCGGTCCGAAATCTCCTCACTGGAGAATTCTTTGAGATCTGTGATGAGCACGCCTAGGTAAGTCTCCCTAGGGAGGATAGCACATCAACCCTGTTATCTGGCATTAACTCTGACGGAGGATGTCTTTACCAGACCCGGAGCTGCAGACCGGGGAAGTTAACACCTGGGTCTTGTGGTCAAGCAGGCGGATGGAATGTTACTGTGAGGAAAAGGCCCAGGGGAGTGTCTCAGTGGGGATGCTCCCTCATCGGAGAGGCCTTGGCAGCTCCCACCACCTGGACCACCTAGCGAAGTCGCTACAAGCCAACGTCTTCTGACTTTCAACTGCATTGAGGCTTTCCGTTGGTGTTTTCAATGCTTTCAACTATTCTAGTGGTTCTCACTCCCAGCTGCCTGTTAAGCCAGGAAGCTTCTAAAGATATCAGTGCCTGGATCCTATCCCAGACCAATGGAGTCAGACTCTGTAGTGGGGCCAGGGCACCAACAGTTTTGAAAAAGTTCCCCGAGATGATTCTACTATGCAGCCAGGGTTAGGGAATCACTGACCCATCCTCTCCTTGACTCAACAGGAATAAATAACATCTATAATTTGTTGAGCATTTACCGCGTGCCAGCCAAATACTTGTTTGCTTTAGGTCACTGACTTTTCTTAGCAAACCTATTATTACCATCTTTTAGATGAGGAAACGGGGGTGGGGGGGTGCTCAGAGAGGTAAAGTGACTTGCCTGACGTTACACAATTGGAAAGAGGTCATTAGGAGATGTATCCATCTATCCTCCGGCTTTCCTACAGCAAAGCAGAAGACCAGTGACAGGCTGGCTGCAGAGAGAAGGCCAGGTTCATCACAGCCAGAAGGCTCACACACAAGAATCAGGTCAGAGGGCTATGAGTGGAATTATATATCACCCAAAGAGATGTTGGAGTCCTAACCTCCATACTCCTGAGATGACTTTATTTGGAAACAGAGTCTTTGTCTATGATCAAGTTAAGATGAGGTCACTGGGTTGGGCCCTAACCAGATCTGACTGTCTTCTTATAGAGGAAAAATTTGGACACAGAGATAGACACGCACACAGGAAGAGTGTCGCGTGAAGATGAAGGTAGGGATGGGGGTGATGCATTTACAAGTCAGGGAAAACCAAAAATCGCCAGCAAACCACCAGAAGCTGGGAGAAGGACATAAAGCAGATTGCCAACACCCACCCCCCCCACCCCCGCCCCACAGCACAGAAGGAACCAATTCAGGCTGACAACTTGACCTCAGCCTTCCAACCTCCAAACTAGGAGACAATGAATTCCTTCGTTCAAGCCACTTGATTTGTGGCACTTTGTTATGGCAGCCACAGCAAATGCATACAGAGAACATGTGGGGAAGCTTCCAAAAAACCCTCGGCCAGCCCCCATCATTTTGCAGATGAGGAGATGGCCATCTAAAAAGATTTAGCCAATTGTTCACATTCGAGGATGCAGAGTAGCAAGGCTGGCCCAGGCTAGAGTCCGCGGCCCATTAGCATGGATCCTTTTTACTTTTCTCCAGTCATTTCCCATTAGATTCATTTTAAACTTTGCCTTATTATTACATCTTACTTAAGGTTATCATTCCATACATGCTCTGGTGATATCCCTTGTATCCAGTTTCTCAAGATGTGAATTAGAGTTGGGCCATCATTTCTTGCCTATGAGTTGAGTATTAGAACATCTAGAACATGCCCCAGGTAAAAGCCGGAGGCGCCATTCTGCACAGGGTTGTCTGGAAGCTCAGAGGATGCCTGGGGGCATCCAGCTGCTAAGAGGCACTGGGACTGCCTGCTGCATCTTGCTGGCTCAGCTGGCCCCTGGGGTCCAGCCAGGATGTTGGCACAGCCACCGCTGTGAGCAGTAGACGCACACACGAATACGTGTGGAAACTCAGGCCTGTGAATCAGCTCTGTGGGCTGGGAGCAAATATTTGTTTAGCTTTACAAAGGAGGCTGTTATGAGATGTATAGGTAACATGTGGCCTCCCCCAGGGTGCTCCACTGTGGCCTTGGCCAAAAGGAGATCAGCTATGGTCTGGCAAAGGACAGTCGAGAACTGTGTGGGATTGAACGTGTCTTTATATCCGTGCCAACTTAAAGGATAGCTAAAGAAAGCATCTGTGTGCATGATTTTCAGGAGCAGTTGGAGTGTGACCCACCTCTCTCCTACTCCCTCTCACTGAAAACTTCTCCAGGACTCAGCTCAGTGAATTCCGAGACTCTAAAATCAATGCTTGATCCCTCTGACTTAAACCAATTCAAGGTTTATTGAAATGCAAGTAAAATTAAAATACTCTCTTAGAGGAGGTAGTTTAGCTGTATTGGTCATTTATATCTTGATATTGAAGGCTTTTTAGATCCTTTCCAGAGAAGTTTTATTTGGAGAATTAAAAAAAAAGGAATATAATGTGTTTAAAAAGGGGACATTGTCTCTCAATATTAGCCATTGCCATTAGAAGAAATCTAGGTTCATGCTTGACACCACTATGGGGAAAAATCAAGGGAGGAGTAAGAGAGGAGACTGGTTGGCTGGTCAGGGTGTCCTCACCCTGCTGGAATTAAGCAGTTTAGGATCCGACCCTCATTTGGCAAGTGCAGGATACCTGTTACCAATGTCCCAGAAATGGATCTGTGGCCACAGCTGAAACAAGGTTGCCAGAGACTGATGTATGAAAACCAACATTCAAATATATTCACGTATAATGAAAAATGTCACTTTCAATGGACCATATATGTTTTATACACTTGCTGAAGAAAAACTTTGTAGAAAACCTACATGAGAAGCCAATTCTAGTCAGAGAGATGTATGATAAGCAGGAAAGTGTGTGTGTGTGTGTGTGTGTGTGTGTGTGTGTGTGTGTGTGTATAATGTGGAATTTTTTTAGACAATATTAATGGCTCATATCATCAAGCATTTGTTTCAGTCAGGATCCAAACAGAAAAGCAGAAACCATCCCAGGTATTTCAGCAGAGAGAATTTGATATAAGGAACAGGCTAAACACAGAGATAGGAATTGCAAGAAGTGGTCATCTCCTAAGACTAGGAATACAAAGAGAAGAGGTTGGTGTTGTCAGAGGGGCCCTGCAGAGCTGGGACTCAGACTTCCGAGGAAAGGGCATTGTCCAACCAAAGCCAGCACCTTGGTCAGTGTGCAGTTAGTACTGGGAATATGGAAAGACGCTGGTCTGGGACCAACTACAATTACCAGAACGAAGGGCTATTGGCCAGATGACGCTCACAAAAACAGCAAGCAAAAGGAAAGAACAAGTGTCTTCTGGGATCTTCCTACCTTTCAGCATCTCCTTCCAGCACCCCCTACTTGTTGATCAAGGAGAAAAGTAATTTGCAGAGTCCTAGCATCCCAGGGCTGCTTTGATGGCTGAGTGTAGTTCTGATAACCTGATGCACCAGTCTCTGCTCTAGGAATGTTCCTGCCACAAGAAACAGATACTCAACTTCCTGAGGAAGCATTTGAAACACATCACCCAGGCGGGTCTGTCTGAATTCTCCTTTTGTAAATTTTATTCAAATCCTCTCCATTTTTTCTGAATAACTTCTTTCTTTAGACAGAGGACAATGCAATTTCTTATCCAAGAGCTGTCTTATTTTCCCTGGAGATTGCACACAGAACACGTGGATTGGATTTAGGGTATTCCAAGATGATTTTGAGTCTTTCTCATCGAGGCGCCTAGCTGACTACACATAAGACACTAACATAATGACCATCCCCAGGACTAGTCTGCCCAAACCTGTTTTGCTCATTGAAAAAAACGGATGTTCACTTCTGCCTATGGAGGCCAAAAAAGCTTAATTCAGACCCTGAAGAAGCCTGAGGCAGAGGCAGAGGCAGCTCCAATTCTCAGGAACTCTGTCTCCCAGTAGGGGCCATGCTGCTGGCCACCCCAGCCTCGTAGTCCTTTGACCAAACAAACTGCATTCACATAATGAAAGCAAAACACGTGTTGTTTCCTCAAAGATCTTGCTGGGCTAAAACAAGAGCCTAAAATCCAAGCTAGTCTTCAAAATAGGAGATTGTTGTCATCAGAGGTGCTATATTAATCAATGTTCTCCAGAGAAATAGAACCAATGGGATGCATATATAGAAAGGAAGATTTATGTTAAGGAATTTCCTCACAATACTGTGGGTCTGTCAGGTCTGAAATCTGCAAGGCAAGCCTACTGGAAATTTCAGCAAGAGTCAGTCTTGTAGTCTTGAGTCCAAAGGCGGTGTGGATGCAGAGTTCTTTCCTCTTTGGGGAGCTCAGTCTTTTAAGGCTTTCAACTGATTGAATGAGGCCTACCCACATTATAAAGGTGATCTACTTTACTCAAAGTCTACTGACTTAAATGTTAATCACATCTACAAAATACCAACATCTAGATTGGTGTTTGACTAAGCAAATGGGCACCAGAGCCTAGCTAAGTTGACACATAATATTAATCATCACAGAGGTCATTGTGAAAAGGAAATAGAAACCCCAGGAGAGCTGGGCACATTTGGTAACCACAAAGAATAATTCAAAATACTTGAAACAATGGAAGATAATTTTGTCATCCTGAAATATTCTGAGAAGGATGGGTTAAGTACTTTGGGATGGGCCTGTGGAGATCACCTCAGTATCCCTAAGCCCAGTTCCCCCATGTTCAGCTTTCCTTAGGCCTCCATAGACTTCCCTGCTCTGGTCAGACAGTTTCATTGCCCATCAACCCTTATGTTGATGTTCCTCTCTCCTGGTCATTGTCTCTTTGCCTGAAAAGTCTTCTCTGATGCTCAGGTCTTTCCTCATGAAGTTTTGCCAGGCTTATTCAGATAACACCACAATGGGTTATCTTGTTATAATACATGCCTGAACACTCACTGAGCACTTAGTATCATCTCCATGGCACTGTTTGTGTGGGGCCATATAACTACTATCCCCTTTCTTCTTTGTAAAAGAATCTTGATTTTATTCATTCTGTGGAAGCAAGTCCCCCATGGGAAATAAATCATGACTGATGTGTCTTTTTTGTGATCTTTTTGGCCGTGTTTATTCTGGGCATGGACATTGACATAATACAGTGTGGAAGAAATCTGGGAGGGCACCTGGAGGAAGGATCCTCACTCTTAAAAAGGGACATACAAAAAAGAAATGTACATTTTCTGTCTCTTCTTCCACTTAACATTGCCATGTTTACATATGAAGTGGGTTGGTACAGCCAACCCCAAGCATGGCAGAACAGAAAGATATAAAGAATTTGGTCCTTGATGACACCCATGAGTCACTGGCTTCCTAATCTTCCAACCACTCAGCTGTCTTGCTATGTGAGATAATACACTTTGTGTTGCTTATGCCTTCGATAAACTATACTGTATTGTATTCCTTAATAACTTTCTATACATTTGTTTTATCTTTTTGATGAGATTGAAGATCCAGAGGGAAATAACAATGTCACATATATTATTGTGGAGACCCTTATTCTGCAACTTTCACACAGTAAACACTGCTCATAAATGCCTTTCTTTAGTAGACTAAGTCAATGGAAAATATAAACCAAATTGCTGTGCTAAGTTCCGACTGATTAGTTAAAGCCTGCCTGAGCTCAAATAAACCAAAACAGCTGAGGGATTTGAAGGGCTGGAAACCCCTCCCCACTTAGGTATCTCCCAGTGCTTCCTCGGGAGGCAGTATACCTGCTTCACATATCAGTCACTCTTTCCCCAGGGAAGCCTTCCAACACAGGAAGCCTTCTTTTCACAGGAGAAGCAGTGCCCTGGAGTTCCATTTCATGGTTCTCTTCTTAGACATTTCCCAGACTCCTTTGCAGTTCACTTGGGGCCAGGCAACTGGATTCCAATCAATGGATGTGAGCGAGGTGAGTCCTTTCTGAGCTTGGCCTTGAAAACATCCAGTGAGGTCACCTTACTTTTCTTTTCCCCTCACACTGACATTGGAGGCTGAGGGGAACTAGGATGGTAGAGGCTGTGTCAGCCTGGGTCCTTGAGAAACTAGAGGGCTGAGGACTCTGCTGATCCTTATAAAACATGTACTCTAGGTTAGCAACGAGCTCTATTGTATTAAACTGCTGTGTTGTTTTTTTTTTTAATTTTTTTTTTCAACGTTTTTATTTATTTTTGGGACAGAGAGAGACAGAGCATGAACAGGGAAGGGGCAGAGAGAGAGGGAGACACAGAATCGGAAACAGGCTCCAGGCTCCGAGCCATCAGCCCAGAGCCTGACGCCGGACTCGAACGCACGGACCGCGAGATCGTGACCTGGCTGAAGTCGGACGCTTAACCGACTGCGCCACCCAGGCGCCCCTAAACTGCTGTGTTTCAGGATTAATTTGTTCCTACAGATAGTCTATAACCTAGCCCACCTGATATGCATCATTAACTAGGTCAGCTCCCTCTTTCATATGTTCTTGGAGTACTAAAATCTCTTCTTTGTAGTACTTTCTAAGTTAAAATTTATATTTATCTGTCCTCTTCTTAAAAATGTTCTCTGGGGTGCCTAGGTGGCTCAGTCGGTTGAGCGTCCAACTCTTGATTTCAGCTCAGGTCATAATCTCACGCTTATGGGATCAAGCCCCGCATCTGGCTTCAAACTGGGTATGGAGCCTGCTTGAGATTCATTCTCTCTCTCTCTCTCTCTCTCTCTCTCTCTCTCTCTCTCTCTCTCCCTCTCTCTTCCTCTGTCCCTCTCCCCTGCTTGTGCTCTCTCTCAAAAAAAATTTTTGCATATGTTCTCTTCACTAGACTCTTTATTCCATGATGAGATCTTTTGTTTTCTCATTATTGTATTTCTAATAACTAACACAGTTCCAGGAATAACATAAATGCCAGTGAATATTTGGTAATGATGGAAAGATAGATGGGCGAATGGATGGATGGATGGATGAGGGATGGAAGGATGGACAGATGGACAGGTGACCATTGGGTTTGGCTTCAGACCCAACCCAAATTTGAGTCTCAACTCCTCAACTTTCTAGCTATGTTACCTTAATGATTTTAAGCCTCAGTTTCCTCATTAGTAAATAAAATGAGGCTAATGATACCTGTCTCACATGATGGTTGTGAAGAGTAAAAGAAATGGTCCTGTAGTAAAGCATTCTCTTCCCAGCACCCACTATCATTATAGCACAGGGGTAGACAAAAGGGTGGAAATAGAGGAAATGATTAGAAAGAAAACATCAGGTTAATATAAACTTTATTATACTTCCTGCTAGTGCTTGTGCAATTAAAAAATAGCACTTGAGACGTGAAACCTACTAAGAGCTTTCAGATCAGTAAAAACAATCAGTTTCTCTTTTTGAGCGCAGGGAGAAATTTTTCCTCCATTGAATTAAGCTTCAGGTAGTACAGGGTGTTAATGTTCAGTAAATAGTTGGGGAGACTTGTGTAATTTTTAAACACACTTCATTAACTTCTTTTATTTCCCAAAGACGCATTTGAGAACATGCAGAAACAGATAAAAACTCCCAAAGGAATAAAGTCCCACAGATTTATGAATAACTCATATATAACTTTTAATCCACCTTGAAAATTAATCATTTGATTCAGCAAATAGTAGGGCAGCTCTGTCTTGCCTCCTTTCATGGTCTGCTGCAGCCTGTTCCAGGATCTTCTGGAGGTATTAAAGAGCAAAATGTTTCCACATGAGTAATGCTGATTCCAGACACTCCACCCGAACCACAGAGGGAGTAGATCTGCGGTTGGCATCCCGAATACATTTCTTTATTCCAAGCCTAAAAGTAGGCCATAAAGGAAAGGCATTCTTGGATTCTGAACCAAGAGTCCACCCAGTCGTGTCCCCTAATGAGTTTTCTCGTCCCATTGGTTCTTGTCTGCTGGTGTGGCACGGCACACTCATCTTTCAGAGCTGTTTGCCCCAGTTGTCTGTACGCCTTCCCACAGATCCTGTCGAATCCTCATGCTCCACGGCTGCATCCTTGGCTGGCCCCATTTAGGATGGATTTTGGTGCAAAATCAGCCAGTTTTTATGCATCTGGTTAGGACGTGTACCAGTGGAGAGGTCACGTGTTTTGTGAGCAACAAGAGCACCCGGGATTTTGAGAAGAGCAGATCCAGCTGTGCCCCGTTTAATCGAATTCTTCTGCCCTGTTATGTGTGAGCAAATAATGGCCCATAAAGAAGTGACGTGCCCAAGGTAATCCGGCAGTGCCAGAACTAAGACATAGGTCTGTCGACTTCTAGACCAGTGATCTTCATGTTGCGGAATTAAGGATATATTATGTACCCAGTCCGATGAAATGCTGTTTTTCAGTGTTTAGGTACTGGAGGGAAACTCATTAATGGTCCTCACTTGCATAGATTGCACTCAGGATTCTAAGCCAGACTCAAATCCCGCCACCTCCATGAAGACTTCCCTGAGGACGAGGTGGAGTGACAGTGGAGAGAATAGTAGGCCAAGTATGGGAAGACCTGGCTTTGGGTCCCAGCTGTCCTTTACCCACCAGCCATGTGGCTTTGAGCACTTCCCCACACTGCCTCCAAGAAGTGGGCCTCTGAGTCCCCCAGGGCAGGACTGCCAGGCAGGGAGAGAGGAAGAAGAGGTGAATGGCTTCCACCTTCTCTCTCTGGTTTGTTCCTCTCCTCTGGGAAAATGGATCCCAGCCCTCTGACATAGTGCAGGGGCCAGTGTTAACCCTCAGCATGGGGGAAGCTTAGCTGGGAAGGGCGGGCATGGAGGTAAAGAGTGAAAAGAGGGAAACAGATTTCTGTACCTCAGTTCCCAGGGATTCAGATGTTCTCTTCTAGGAGTCAACCACCACTTCGGTAAAGGGCCGTGTAGTAGATATTTCAGGCTTTGCTGACTTTGCTCGTCTCTTTTGCAACTACTCACCTGTGCCACTGCATCTCGAAAGCAGCCACCGACAATAGCAGAAGGAGTAAGCATGGCTGCGTTCCAATAAAACCATTTACAGATACAGATGGTGATATCTTCAGCGTCCTTTTGACTGAATTAGGGAACAGATTGTCAGAGAAGACATGTGGCTCTGTAATTTTTAAGGAAAATGCTCAACGCACGGGAAGATACGGTGAAAAAGGACAACAGGTGAAGTTTCTGAAAGAGCTGTAAGAATCTGGATCTTCCGTCTGCCCCGTACCCTTCCTATTTGTCTTCTTTTTGGTTTTGTCTGTACCTTCATGATATTTTTATTACCTCCCTTCTTCATCTGTATTTTCCTCTTCTCTCTCCTCTTCCTCCTTTCTGATTCCCCCCATCACTTTTCCCCACCACACACAGACCAAAAAGCATGTGTATCAGTTGGAACGTGGATGTAAAAAGTAGAAATCATCACTGGATGTGTTGGGCAGGAAAGGCTTGCATTGGAAAGTTGTGAGGTACTCACAGAATTGACTGGGAACCAGAGGACCTGACTTGAAAAACATGCAAAAAAAAAAAAAAAAAAAAAAAAGGCAGTGTAGAGGGTCCCACACATAATTAGGAACCTAATTATCTTGCAGTAGCAACTGTCAGGCTGTAATGTCACTATCCTGGAGTCAGATCCTGCATGTTCCTGGACCCCCCTAAGGCCACTGTGAATAGATCTGAACTGACCTTGTCATTTATTCCAAATTCAAGTGTCAGGTGGGAGTAGCTGATTGCCTGATTCTAAACCACACACCTGGACCGTAGCTAGCAGAGGACAGGGAGAAAAGGAAATCTCTACACTTCAAGTCCTATAGTGGACAGTTGGGCAATGAGTCCCACTGGTAACAGTACACATGAAGGGGAACTCTCACCATACAGACATTGGACAGCCAATGCAGTGACAAAAGTCAATCGGCACAGATGAGAATTCAAGGCCAAAGTTGACCCCTGTATGAAATACCAAATTCACATATGAGGAACAGATTTTAAATTAACGAGAGCATTGTTACATGTGTCCTGCCTATGGGCTCAGGCATGAGAGGCAAGTGTAGATTATCAACACAACCAGACTCACATTCCCTGGCCGTAGAAGGATTTTCAACGTACAGCAAGGAGCATGAGGCTGCAGATTAATCACTGACGTGGATTTATACCCTGTTGGTGCTGGTTGGTCTGCATTTGTTTTCGAAGTCCATGGGGGCTTTACAGATAAATCGAATCCCCAGAGACAGATGCAATGCTCTGGCAGTTGTGTCCATGAAATCTCATATTTTCCAAGATGCAGTGGGAAATCTGCATGTGTCTGTCTTCAACTCTGAAACACGCAACAGCTGAGGGACAGCTGCTCAGCCTTGAGAGAATAGAGTTCATTGCTCCCTGACGTCCACCCCTCATAATCTGGTCATTCTTTTCAAATGGTTGCCATTTTAGGTAACAAGCTACTCTGGGATGTATGACCTAATGACTAGGTCATTGTCACTAGAATTTCAGGGACCTCTCTTCTCCAAGTTAGGAGAAGCATCTGTCAGTTTTACCCTGAAATGCATGATTTTATACTTGTTCCAAAAATATTTAATTAGTTTACCAGAAAAGATCCTTACTTTGATTGGATGTTATGTAAGGCTTTGATGAGTTGCAAGCCATTATTTTATGGTTTCACAACAGACAGCACACAACAGACAGCACAACAGAATGAATACAGAATCAACAAAATGCAGTTTTAGATATTCATCGTGATGCATTCTCTTTGCACTTTCTCTTACAGATGCTTGTGGGTGTATTTATCACATTCATGATTTTTCCTGTCTCAGAACACATACATTTATACCCAGTACCTGCCCTGGAGTCCTGGTTCACCTTTTTTTTTTTTTTTTTTTTGACATTATTCTAGATTGTAGAATTTTATGTATTAAATTATATCATGATTTTTATATTCGAATGAGCCAGTCCAAGCAGTTAATGCATTTTTATGAATTGAGATATAATGCAGACAAAAAAAAGTAACAATGAAAAAGGCAAATTTAACAAGCACAAGCCAGAACCTACTAATGCCATCAGAAGACTCCAACCACATTTTTAACTGAATATGAGTAGAGTGCAGCTGGCCAATATAGACCTTGAGTTTCCTTAAAAAGCATGGAGCCTGGAGCCTGCTTCGGAGTCTGTGTCTCCTTCTCTTTCTGCCCCTCCCCCACTTGTGCTCTGTCTCTCTCTCTCTCTCTCTCTCTCTCTCTCTCTCAAAAATAAATAAATGTAAGAAAAAAAAAGTTTTTAAAAAGCATGCCCCTTGTTAAGAATGCTGTGGTATTTCCGGGATGATACTTCATCTTACATTTCAAAATTTGTGAGATTTATGAACACCAACTTATTTTCTTCTGAATCGGTCACATTACCTGCTACCCACTTGATTGACATGCGACAAGCAGTGGTCCCAAGATATTTTAAAAGTCCATGGCCTTCATGTCAAGTGATAAGTAGAGGAAGTGGCATAGAGACTTTAGAGTCCTAGAACACTGACTTTTAGGTTGAAAGAAACTATAAGAATCATCTCCAACAATGTTGAAAACTATGGGCTGTGTGAATGGCTAATTTTATGTGACAGCTTGTCAAATATCTTTGCCCAGATATTTGATCAAACATTATTCTGGATATATCTGTGAGTGTGTTTTTAGGATCAAATTAACATTTAAATCAGTGGAGTTTGGGTAGAGCAGATCGCTCTCCATAATATGGGTGGGCCTCATCCAGTCAGCTGAGTTTTAGTAAAACAAATCCTGACCTCCCTGAGCAAGAAGGGATTCTGCCAGCAGACAATCTTTGGACTTGAACCACAACAGTGACTCTTCCGTTGGTCTCTAGCCTGATAGCCCACTGTACAGATTTCACACATGTCAGCTCCACAGCTGCATGAGCCAATTTTTCAAAATAAATCTCTCTCTCTTTCCTATATATATATATATATATATATATATATATATATATATACACATATATGTTGTGTTTCTCTGGAGAACCCTAATACCATCACTAAGGATAAATGTGTAAAACCGAGTCGAGTAGAGGAGAAAGGTGACTATGAATTTGTAATAAGAGTTTTAGTTGTACTGGCCTTGTTCTTTAGGAAATAGTGTGCGTGGGGACAGGTGATGCGTGGGGAAATTCGCCCTGACACTACATTGCCATGAGGACCAAAATGTGCAGCTGTCTCCTAAACCATTTCTCCCCAGCTTTTGCAGATCAACAAATCTTCCCTATAATCTTCCCTCCCATAAATCATTCTCCAGGAAGATGTGCCCTTCGACAATTCTAGAATATTTATAAATGTGCTTTCTAATTCTTCCAGCAACAATTGTTTGTTAGGTGACACTTTTTGATTGGGGCAAGTTTCCCTGGTCTTCACAGCAGTGAGGGAGGCTGGGAGCCCAAGGCCTGCACTTCACATTGACCAGCTTTATTCAGGGGTAATGAGGCACCCCCTCTCTGAAGTAAGCAGGAGGTACCTTAAGTTCCTAGAGTCCACATTTCCTCAAGCAGAGCCCGGTAAACTCTCTTCTTCCTGTCATAAACATGTCAGTGTTAGTGGATGTTTTCCATAAGTGGCCTTGGGATGAAGTCCTCTGTTGTTTTGCTGGGCGGGAGTCCTGCCTCCTTCTTCTCCTCAGCTGCCTGAGCTCCAGCCCAAACCATCCTTGATGAGAAAAGGATCACCCAGGCTTGTCCTCTAAGATGGCTCAGTCTGCTCAAGAGTGAGGCTGAGCGTTTCCAGACACTCTTCCAGAGTGAGTGTCAGTGAGGGGGAACTTCCACAGGAAAGTTTCAGCGGGATTTATTTTCCCTCCATATTGATTTACCTTCTGTGGGTATCATATGAGGCTTCTTTTCATTTCAGATCCAATTTCACCCCCTACCCCGTTACCGTTGCCCATCTTCCCCCACATAGAGACCATATGCTTTTTTTGAATTCTGATTCTGTCACCATCCACTGAGAGTTGCTGATTTGGGGTAAAGGGTGAGGGTAGAGCAAAGCAGTGGGAGCGAGAGGGAAGCAAGGTAGAGACTTGCTTAACTGCTCTCCTGCTGGATTTCCCGCCAAAGTCTAATGCTTAACCAACTGAGCCACCCAGGCGCCCCCAAAGTCTAATGCTTAACCACACTTTGTTTCCAGGGATCATTGGGTGGCTACACTTCCAAACACCCCGGGAGTCTCCAAGAAATGTTATTTTCATCAAAATATGATAGCCCTCAACCCAGGCAAAAGCCCAAGTAAGACAAATGATGGACGAGGCAAGAGAGGTTTGGCTTCCTGTCTGCAAATACTGGAGCAGGGAGGAGATGCAAATGTCACCAGCCAGCTAATTCTGGGCTTTCCCCTCTCTCGAGGAGTTGGTCCCATTCAAAGGCAATGTTCATCAGGCAATGTTTGCAGAAAGTAGACTTGCAGGGCCCACCGTTGTATTCACAAATGTCCTAATTTCTAGTCTGCCATTCAGCATGAGACACAGTCAGCTGCCCTGTCTCCTTCCACCAGCTAATCTGAGAGAAGACTTTTAAAGCATACATAGGAGTTCTCTCTCACCCTCTTCAGGGTGAAAGATGGGCACATTCACTCTCCTTCCCTAGTGGTCACAGAAGTTCGTTCTATCCATTATTAGTCATTATCACATTGCATGATAATATGTGTATTTACTGCTCTGAACTCATAAGTTCACTTAGGCCAGGAACTCCATATATGTTTGTTTCCCTAGAATAAAGCCTATTGCTATAATGTAGGTTGTAATAGTGACTGTATGTTATTCTTTAAATAAATGAATAATTTTCATCACAAAACAGGTGTCCAGGAAATCTACAAATGAACAAATGATCATATCTTCAGCAAGATGGCCACCAAGGTGCCCAATGATACTTCCCTGAAGCCTTCACAACGGAGTCAAAGTGCACTGAAAGTACAAGTTGACCGAAATGTAGTCCCTCCCCTCTAGGCACTCTTGGTCAAGAAAAAGGGACCATTAGGAGAACAAAGAATTACAACCACATGAAAAGTTATGGTGAAGGTTTGAACTGAGTGCAGGCGAGCAGAGGGGAAGCTGGGGGTGCCAAGCAGGTCCCTTTCTCTTAATAGCTGCATAGTATCCTCATACTAATTGTGCCACCACAATTAGTAACACTGACTGGGTGTCTTGAACAACAGAAATTTATCTTCTCTCAGTTATGGAGGCTAGAGGTCTCAGATCAAGGTGTCAGCAGGTTTAGTTGCTCCTGGAGTCTCTCTCCTTGGCTTGCAAATGGCTGCCTTCTTGTGTGTCCTCACATAGTTGTCTGTGTGCATCCAAATGTCCTCTTGTTATAAAGACACCAGTCAGATTGGAGGGGCACCCGGGTGGCTCAGCCAGTTGAGGGTCCAACTCTTCATTTCGGCTCAGGTCATGATTTCATGGTTTGCAGAATAGAGCCTCAGGTGGGGCTCCATGCCGAGGGCACAGAGCCTGCTTGGGATTCTCTGTCTCCCTCTCTCCATCCCTCCTCTGTTCACGTACTCTCTCTCTCAAAATAAATAAATAAACATTAAAAACATAAAGACACCCAGATCAGATTGGATTGGGGCTCATACTAAAGCTTCATTTTAACTTCATTACCTCTTTAAAGGTCCTTTCTCCAAATATTCACATTCTAAAGTACTGAGGATTAGGGCTTCAACATATGAACTGGGGGGAAGTACAGTTCAGAGATCTATATCTCATAAAGAGTCAGGCCTTAGCATTCCTGCTTCCAACATGTGCTGAGTTTGCCACAACTACCACAGCCCTTGGCTCTGTCTTCCATCTCCCCTGGTCCTTTGAGGGGTATTATTACACGATGGAGAGTGGACGCCTTCCTCAGTGCCAGATTGGAGGGTTAGTCGCGTGATTAAATCATACCCTTCTGAAGATACAATCAGCATGTAGAAAGTGACTATTTATACCAGCTTGCCCACAGAAGCCTCTCAGGCAAATACTCCCTCATTTCAATGGCATCACTGTCTGCCTCTACGGGGCTAGCCTTGAGCAACATGAAGAAGTGGGCAGCACATGCCTGGTGGCTCAGTTAGCTGAGCGTCCGACTCTTGATTTCGGGTCAGGTCCTGATCTCACAGTTTGTGGGATCGAGCCCTGCATTGGGCTCTGTACCGACAGCATGGAGCCTACTTGGGATTACCTCTCTCCCTCTCCCTCTGTCCCTCTGTCTCTCTCTCTCTCTCAAAATAAATAAGTAAACTTAAAAAAAGTGGACAAATACTTTTTCACATGTAACCTGCCACTGGGCCCTTCTTCTTCCCTCTTCCCCACAAAGGTTGGTGTTCCCATGAAGCTCCTTCTTCTGAGAGGAGAGGACCACTGTGTTCACTGATAAACCAGGCACCAAGGCATTAGCATTTTCATGACAGTTATATTTTTAAAGAGGGTAATTTTTAACTCAGAAGAATAAATATCAGGGCGCCTGGGTAGCTCAGTCGGTTGAGCGTCTGACTTCAGCTCAGGCCATGATCTCACGGTTCGTGAGTTTGAGTCCCATGTCGGGGTCTGTGCTGACAGCTCGGAGCCTGAAGCCTGCTTTGGATTCTGTCTCTCTTTTTCTTTACCCTTGCCCCCGCTCGTGCTCTGTCTGTCTTTCAAAAATAAACATTAAATAAAAGGAATAATAAATATCTATTATGAAATTTATCCATGAATGCCTGCCACATAGTAAATGTTCAGTAAATAGCTGCTGAATGAAGGAATGTGTTCTTGCCTCATCTACTAATAATGACTACAGCTATTGACACTGTTCCCTGCCACTGTCTGACCCTGCTGAGGCTATCACTATCCACAGGGCCAGAGGGAGCTCCAGTTGTAAAATCTAGGCTTGATCAGGTCTCTTCCCTCCTTCAGTGCCTCCAGGTACCCCGTCTTCAGCATAAAAAGACTATCTGTGTTGATCTGCCAGTGAGTTGCAGTCTCAAGGCTCACTTCCTCTACCTCCCCTCCTGCACTCAGGCTTTTCGACCAGCCATTCCCCCTTTGTGCAGCCCCCATCCCTTCCAGCAACTCAGTGAGTAGTACTTGCCGAGCCCCTCCCATTCAGCCACCAGGCACTGTCCTAGGCACTGGGTTGTGAGCCCCCTCCCAGCAACCTTGCATCGAGCATGAGCCCTGCACTGACCACATGGCATGGGAGTTTCTGCATCCCAATGTTTCCCTCATGAGCCAGACAGTGCCCATGCCTCTATCTGCATCCTCCACGGCTCGCGACTCACCCTCTGACCAGAGGAAGTGACTGTATGTCCCCTGGAACCGCAAAGGCAGCCCAGTCACCACAGTGGGGCTGGATGACTCCCTCTCCTAGGTCCTTCCACCATTCAGTCTCTCTTCCCAGTCCAACGTGTTTACCCTAGCAGGCTCATGCACAAGTGACTAATAAAACTCTTATCTCTTTGTGCCTTAAAAATCACTAATATTTAGAGCAAAAGATTCAGGATACTCGTTAGCCAATCATCCTGGAAAATGCTCCTTTAAAACGAATCCAAGTTGGGCTCCATAATGACAGCTTGGAGCCTCCTTGGGATTCTGTCTCTCTCTTTCTCTTTCTGCCTCTCTCTCTCTCTCTCTCGAAAAATTAATAAATAAACCGGGAAAAAAAAGCCTAATCCGTTTAAAACTGGGACCAAATTTTCAGAGTGAAAAGTGTAAAGAAGATTTAATTAAGATTTTATCTTGAAAACGTAATAGAAAAATATAAGGAAGTTTATATTATCTCTTACTGAATGAAATGTAGCATATAATTGTGACCATACTTTATCCTTCAAATCAACCAATAATTATAGGATTGGAGTTTTTATTTCGGGTGTGTTATAATCCAAAAGAGGTGATTTTCACAAATTTCATCAACTGTTTTTCCTAATCCTTAAATATTCAAATAACTCCCTTATGAAATGACTTTATTTTTCCTCTTTTAACTGCTATTTAGTCTGACTCATCATAGGTGATTGTCAGTCATTGGTTTTGCTGTGACACAAAAAGTTCCTTATTATCTCATGGACCTTGCGAAACACTGGACCTGCTGTAATCTTTGCGATGTCACTTTGCAATCGGATTGCCTGACTTTGCCTTCTGTTGCATTATCTACAGCTCTGGGAGAGACGGAAGTAGATTTGTGACAGGATGGGTAGTGACAGATGCTAGCCCTGAGTGAGGGCACAAACAGGTGGGGGTGAACTTTACATGTGATCAGTTCACCAGTACCTTTATCGCCTTGTTGGGGGACTTAAATAATGAACATATAGATAACAATGCCTGCTCTAGTTTCTTTGCACCTTCCTAGGTATATATGCAGTTCACCAGAGATCTCTTTTGTCAGCCAGCAGGTGGGAGGACTCAGAAGGACAACTGAAGATAATTTTAGGTTTAGATCAATGGCATACTGTTACTTTCCCCCAGTATTCATTCTTCTCTTATTCCTTAGTAATAGGATCACTTATAGGGCATAATGGCTACTTAGAATAGAGATTATATTTCCCAGGTTCCCTCGTAGTTAGAAGTAGCCTTGTGACTAAGTTTTGGCTGATGGAATATATGGGGTCTTATGTGTGATGCTTTCATTTTTCCTCCTTTCTGCTCATGGGAATGTGCATGTAATAGCTGGAACTCAAGCAGGTATTTTATGTCACGAGGTGGAAGCCATTAGGACAAAATGAGTCAGTTAAATAAAAAGGAGCAGGGTCCATGACTATTGTGGAGCTAATGTACCAGCTCTTGAGTACACAATTCTGGACTTCATTTCTATGAAATGAAATAAGTTTCAATCTTTCTTTTTCATTTTTTTTAATGTTTATTTATTTTTGAGAAAGAGAGAGAGAGGCAAAGAGAGAGGGAGACAGAGGATCCAATTAGGGCCCAAGCTGTCAGCGCAGAACCTGATGTGGGGCTTGAACTCACGAACCGTGAGGTTTTGACCTGAGCCGAAGTTGGATACTTCACCAACTGAGCCACCCAGGTGCCCCTAAACTTCACTTTAACTCTTCAGAGGTTAACTTTCCCATCATGTGGAGTTGCAGCTAATCCTAACCGATATAAGTTTTTTCCAGGTGCATTATTTGTCTTGGCTCTCAACTCTATATTCTTATGCACAGGGATCAAGTCTACATTTTTGTGTGCGGGAAGAAGTAAGATTACAGATGTGGCCTTTGCTCTTTCCTCCAAAGTTGACCCCAGGGTGGAGGAAATTTGGAGTATGTGAGATATGTGAACCGTGTAGAACAAAACAAGCATTTACTGTAATGTTGTGTACTGAAATAAGAGTGTCGTGAACCTGAAAGGCCATAAAATTAAACAATTAACATGTAAATGGCACCTAACTGCAGGCATTTGGTGCAAAGCCCTGTGGCAGGCAGAGGCGCCCCCAAAATGTCAATGCCATAATCCTGGGAACCTGAGAAAACGCTGCATTCGACGGAAAAAGGATTTTGTATATGTGATTTAGGCTCTAGACCTAGGATAGGGAGGACCTTTAACTTGGCGGGAGGCGGAAGAGACACAGCAGAAGGGGAAGCCAGAGAAACTCCAAGTGTGAAAAGCCGCGACACACCACTGCTGGTTGGAAGATGGAGGGGGCAATGTTCCCCGGGGTGCAGGTTGCCGTGGAGCCGAGAAAGACCCCTGGCTGACGGCCGGCAGGGAAAGGGGGTGGCTGGGTAAAGGCGGAGCAGCCATTCAACAGCATATACGTGCCCACTGAAAGTGAGAAGCATCGAATCGGCACGGAAAGACGCTCACAATACATTAAGTATCAGGAAACTTTTAGTGAAGAGAGCACTTGTACAATAAGCATGTGTATCTGCCGTGTAAAATTTTTCAAAGTTGCAAAACTCATCTGTAAAACCTCGTTTTTAAAATTTGTTCTAAACCTAAACCAAATTTGGCTCTTGAGCCGCCGTTCACCTTGGAACTAGAAGCGATACCGCCAGTACATGACATATTTGGGTAATTTGTTAATAACTCAGTCATTTCATGTATGAAAATTTTCAATTTCAAGAGGCTGCCTTGCCCCATCTATTCCCCAGGGTGACAGCGAAGTTCTTGGGAGAAAGTTCATGCCTGAAGTTTATAGTTGACCCATGTCCTTGGTCACGTGGGTGTTCTGTGCCCCTCTGGGGCCAGGGGAGGCTAGGGGACTCTGGCAGGCTGCTGCGTCTGTTTTCTGCCACTGGTTTTTGTCGATTAGTGTGCTGCTCCCATGTGCTTTACCCTAAAAGTCAGGCAGGTTTTTCTCTGCTCCCAGAAGGAGGGAGAGAAGGGAGGAAGGTTGGGTGGAGGAGTTTGAGACAGCAGTACAATTCTAGGGAAATCTGGCAAGGCTGATGGGGAAGCCTCCAGCCAGACTCCCCCATCCCAGAAGCAGGCGTGCCTGGTGTCCCGAGCAGCCAGTGGAAAGACTGGTCTCCATAGGAACCTGATGATGGATTTCTGAGCCCAGCAGCTGGGGTGTTAGTCACATATGAGATAAATAATGAGATCTAAAACATTTCCAAAGCACTGTATCATCCAGATTGAAAGAGAGGTCAGGATTTTTTGAGAAAGCCATTTATAGCTAAGGCATGTAAAGAGATGGAAACATAATACATTCGGTTGCTGGAAACTCCTCATGTGCTCATTTGTTTAGAAAGTCATTCCTGTTTCTCAGGCTCCAGCTGACATTATCCCTGCACTCAAGGAGTTTACTCTTTGGCAGGGAGACAGATATTAATCATCAACAAATGCACAATCACAAATATTTACATAAGCATGTGCATATGCATTTTTAAGAAAATTGAGGCTGTGTATCAGTCACTTTATACACATTCTTTTGTGAATTCTGTAAACTGGAGTGGAGTTTTGTCTCTATAATTAAGAGTTCTGGCAATGATGGCAATCAAATGCCTCTAGAGCTGAGGAAATTATTTAAAATGTCTATTGCACAGCCCAGGCATCGGCTTTCTTGTGATGTCTGCCTGTGGGGCGCTCGTACATGGCTGAGCTCCATGAAAGCAGGGAAGGGGATCAGAATATGCAGCTTCAAATATGCCACTTTGGCATAAGGATTATTTTGAGTTGAAGGCAACTGGGACACAGTAGACTGACAGAGTCTCCTCTGAGCCCTCTGCTCAACTTTTGTACTTCTGTGTTCAACCTCCACATCACCCAATTTTAGCAGGAATCTTGCTACATCAGCTTGATTAGAATCCCCACCTTTAATGTCTGATCACCCTCAATACCTAACTGGGCTCCTCATTCTCCGTCACCCCACAGGTGGCATCTGAGCACGGGGCCTGCCCTCAGCAAGAGTCCTCTTAGCTTGACTTAGCCAGAATCCCCTCTTACCCATGAGGTTCCTTCTTAGTAATTTTCCATCCCCTGACCCCTACCCGGACCCTCAGCTATACATTCCAACTTGCCCATGCTGTGTTTGGAACGAGCCCAGTTCTATACTGGGCTCTCTTTCCCCCCATTGCCATAGTCCTGAATAAAACCTGTTTTCCCCTTTAACTATTGTCAGGCTCTGATTTTACTTTAGCAAGACACAGAAAAACTCCCTACTCTCCCCTTGTTTGCGTAAGAGCAGGGCATAAGTTTCTCTCTGTGGAGGTGTCCCCCTCCCCTCTCTCAGGCCCCAAGTAAGGGAATGACCCTGAACCACAGTAATCCCCAGAAGTGACTCTAACCTCTTATGAGTCCAGAGACACACACAGCAATCTGCATAACAAACTTTACTAAACAACCCTTGTTTTCCATTAGATTCCCCCCTATATTTACCTTCCCACAGATTACCACCTCTAGAAACTCAAACTCCTTTACCTTTGTCTATCACATCTCCACAATTCACAGGTCTTTGGCAAGCATGGTGTATAAGCTCTCAGGCCTAACCACTTCTTTGGGTCTTCATTTCTTTTACGTACACATAAACTATTAATATCAAATACAATTTGTATGACTCTTCTCCTCTTAATCTGTATTTTATCAGTTTTATTTCCAGAGCCCCAGGGGCAGAACCTAAGAGGGTAGAAGAAGTTTTATTTTCCTCCCTTACAGCTTAACAAGAGTAAAAATCAGCACAGAACGAGGCAGGAGAAGGAACAGGCTAGATCTCTGAAAAGGAGTGCCTTCCACTGACATCAATATCGCTTGTGAGGGTGACGTAATTCGAAGTTTGGGTCCAAGAGCAAATGGTCAAGGAAGAATTCTTAAGATGTTTTCAGTGCAGAAAGGTGGTTTTATTAAAATTGCCTTTTGACCGAGCTGTCTGGTAGTGGGTATGAGCCGTAAATATGCATCCCAAATATGATATATACCATCCTCAGTATAGCGATAAGAAGGGCTTTATAATTCAGGCTCTCGCTGACAGGCATCAATTTGTGGGCTTGCGAAGTTAGTTAGTATTTTAATAGTTTGAGGGTATGAAAAATGTCTGGTTAAATCCTGGGAAATTCCATGTCCCATTGATCATGGGCCAAGAAGAAACATCCTGATTAGTGAGAGATCATGAAACATGGTGCCATTAGGGTTATATATTATTTCTGAAATAATAAGTATATAGAGAGTGACAATCAGTGCGTTGTAAAGGGGAAACCCACCGGGGGAACCCGGATGTACTTGACATGGGCAAAACTCCACATACCAACAAGCTGTTTGATTTTGAAGTTCAGCATAATGTTGTGCCCATTGTAGAAAGGAATTGTCTGCTAAAATTGGTGAACAGGGGTGCCTGGGTGGTTCAGTCGGTTAAGCATCTGACTTTGGCTGGGGTCATGATCTCATGCTTTGTGAGTTCTGTTAGGGTCAGGCGTAAGGCAGGGTAAAGATAGGAGTCAGAGACTAAAAAATTTTAGCAGTCAAAGGCTTTATTTGGGAACTAAGGTCTCAGGCGAGGTTCCCTGACTCAAGGAGAGAGAGAAAGAGGAGTCAGGGAAGTCATGCCCAGGTGTGGTGGGGTGGGGTTTTTAAGCTGCAGCTGTTCCGGGTTTAGGGTCCGGGTGGGCCTTTTTTGCGTCAGGTCGTGCTGTCGCTTGGTGATTGGTTGACCTCCGATTCGTTCTGGCAGCTACTAGGGGCTTTTCATTGGGTTGCGCTGGTAAGATGGCTGTCCCTTCTACTGTGGTTCCAAGGACATCCTAACAAGTTCAAGCCCCAGGTCCTACTCTGCATTGGCAGTGCAAAGCCTGCTTGGGATTCTCTCTCTCTGCCCCTCCCTTGCTCATTCTCTCTGTCTCTCTCTCTCAAAAATAAATAAACTTTAAAAATAAAAAAATAAAATAAAATAAAATAAAATAAAATAAAATAAAATAGGTGAACAGAAAACAAAGAGAAAATATACAACCTTCATTGTCATTTGAAGAGGCATTTGAAAGCTACAGGTTCACAGGAGTAAGAAGGCATGCTAGTTTGTTCATGGGTTTCCTGTGAAGGAGGTACAGGTTTTACTCTAGACATATGAGTCCAGGAAGAGTGCCCCTCTAATTTTACTCCAGTGGGAGTACATAATATGACCCAATATGGGCCTTTCCATTTTGACTTTAAGGTCCCCCACTGTATTTGACTTCCAATGTTTTATTTATTTTTTAAATTACTTATATTGTAGTTAGTCAAGATACAGTGCAAAACTGGTTTCAGAAGTAGAATTTGGCACAGATTGTTGTAAGTGATGGATCTAATCTTTTAAGTAAACCATGTCTCTGTTTACATGGGATAGACTTTCAGTTACAGTTAAATCAGGTTTTGGGTGCATGTGATCAGTATATTCTTTAAATAATTTATGAACTAAACCAGCCTTGAGAGAATTGTTTAATAAAGTATTATAATTTTCATCTAATAACAGGTCCACTGTAAGAAATGGTTTTCCATGTAATAACTCAAAAGGGCTTAGTCCTATAAGTTGTTTTGGAGCAGTTTGTATCCTCAGAAGTCCTATTTGTAAGAGAGTAACCCTATTTTCCTGGGTCTCTAAACGAAGTTTAGTAAGGTGTCCTTTCATTCTATTTTATTTTTTAGTTTATTTATTTATTTTGAGGGGCGGGCAGAGAGAGGAAGAGAGAGAATCCCAAGCAGGCTCTGTGCTATCAGCATAGATCCCATCTCGGACTTGATCTCAGGAACTGTCAAATCATGGCCTGAGCTGAAACCAAGAGTCAGATGTTTAACTGAGCCACCCAGGCGTCCCAGTAAGGAGTTGTTTTAAAGTAGAATTAGCTTTTTTCTACCTTTCCAGAGGATTGTGGGTGCCAGGCTGAGTTATTTGTGCGATTAAAAGACGACCATTGTCACTTTGGAGATATGGTGGAAGGCCAAATCCAGGAATAGTTTCTCCCAGCAAAACTTTGGTTACTTCTGTGGCTCTTTCAATTTTACACGGAAAGGCCTTGATCCATCCAGTGAACGTATGAACAAACACTAGTAGGAACTTCTAGCCTTTGTAAGGAGGCATTTGTGTGAAATGAAGCTGCCAGTTGTCTCCTGGACTCCTCTTTGGGCGGGTTTTCAAAGTGGGGGTGGTTGGGGCAGACTGCACCTTCCAGATTTCCTTGTGCGCAAACAACACAGGATCTGGAGATCTGTTTTATTGTCATTGTTAAATTTACTCCATCAAATATATTTTTAATTAAATGTTCTAAAGCACTTTTGCCCAGTATAAACCCTGTACTACCTTCCATTGGGTATTTTTGAGTATAAAGATTTCTTTCCCTCTCATTAACAAACCAGTCCTGTGCATTTTTTTTTTTTTTTTTTTTGAATATCCCCATTCCTGGGCTGTGTGAATTTTTTGGTCTGAGTAGGCTGGAATGATGGAGTTATCAGAGTTAAGAATGGTGTGAGACTTAATATTTGTTTATTTTGCACTGCTTGCTTGACTGCACGGTCTACCAAATTGTTTCCCTTGGATTCTAAGGTCAAATCTTTTTGGTGTCCCTTGAGGTGAATTATAGCTACCTCCTTAGGTGGGTGTCCAGCCTCAAGAAGAGTAATTATTTGGGGCCCATCTTTGATTGGGGAGTTATGGCTTGATAATAATTCCCTTTCTTTCCAAATTGCCCCATGGGGATGTAGCACCGGGAAAGCCTATTTGGAGTCAGTATAAATATTAATTTCTAAGCATTTTGCCAACTGAAGAGCATGGTAGGTGCTATTAATTCAGCCTTTTGAGCTGAATTTGGAACAGCTTTTGCCTCAGTAGTCTTAAAATAAATGTAGTATATCCGACTTTTCTTTCTCCCTTATCCATGAAGCTACTGCTATCAGTAAACCAACTGTCATCTGCATTTTCAATAGGGGAATCTTTTATTTATTTTTAAGAAATGTTTTATTATTTATTTTTGAGAGAGACAGAGAGAGTGCAAGCCGGGGACGGGCGGAGAGAGAGGGAGACAGAGGATCTGAAGTGGGTTCCATGCTGACAGCAGAGATCCTGATGTGGGGCTCGAACCCACGAATTGTGAGACCATGACCATATTCCTAAAAAAGTAGAGAAGGTCCATTACCCAAAAAATCCCTCCTGACTTCTGGGCGGCATCCCATGCAGGATATGTCAGAGGTTCCTGGTGTCAAAGTGACCAGAGACATCCCTCTAATAAGTTGCTATGATCACCACCCTGCCTGATAGGAGGGATGCTGGTATTCCCCCCACTTCTCTACTGCATCTGAGGCAAATGGGGTCTGGTGAATGGACTGAAATGCCATGTTGTGCCATGAAGAAACACCATTTTTAACACATCAAAAACACTTAAAAAAAAAAGTTTTACAAGGGGGAAATTACCCAATTTTGTAATTTAAGCAGTTAGTAGAGAACATTGATGGAACATAGTAAAGATAGAAATCCACCATGATCTAAGCAACATTCCAACACCTGTAGTCCTTATAGCTGATTTTCCTAGGAAATGGTCCCTGGTTGGCTTTTAACAATCAGGTACTGGTTTGGGCCAGCTCTGGGCGGAGGTCTTGCAACCAGAAGTGGCTAGGCCAGGGTTGTGAAGACCAATGAGGAGGAAATGTCAGGAGTCTTAAGATTGGCAGCCTTCCTACTGACTCAGATGGCTGTCCCGTGCCCAAGAAAGACAAGTTCGTATAAGAATAAAGAGAGGGCATCAAGTTTCTGGGTCTTACTACCATTGTGGCCAGGGTACTAGCTTCCAGTCAAAAGGCGGAGGTTTTTGGTCCTCTCCATAGAGTAGCCACAGTCTAGAGGATTGCAGCCTGAGCAATTGACAGGAAAGTGTTCCAATAAGACCTGCACCTCGAAAAGCCCCTGAAATGAAAGGAAAGGCAGCGAAGAAGTACTCACCAAGTTTGCACTGAGGCTGAGTCCACATGAGAAGACTCAAGCCCCCAACATTGGAAACCAAAATGATGAAATTTAGATCCAAGAGCGAATGCTCAAGAAAGAATTCTTGAAATGTTTCTGGTGCAAAAAGGTGGTTTCACTGAAGCACAGAGACAGGATCCATGGGCAGAAAAAGCTGCACTGTAAGTGTGAGGAGTGACTGATTATGTAGGGTTTTTTTATTTTTTTATTTTTATTTTTTTATTATTATTTTTTTTAACGTTTATTTATTTTTGAGACAGAGAGAGACAGAGCATGAACAGGGGAGGGGCAGAGAGAGGGAGACACAGAATCTGAAACAGGCTCCAGGCTCTGAACGGTCAGCACAGAGCCCGACGCGGGGCTCGAACCCACGGACCGCAAGGTCATGACCTGAGCCGAAGTCCGCTGATTAACCGACTGAGCCACCCAGGCGCCCCTGTAGGGTTTTTTTAATCCTAAGGAGGGGAGGATGACATTAGGGCTCCAGGAAATTGAGTCTATAGGTTCCCAGAGGCCTGGCTATTATTATGATTGTGTTTTTCTCATAAATCATTAAGACAGTTACAAACTAGTGGAGTTTCAGGTCCTGCGTGACTGTGATCTTTATCCTTTGACCATTTGTTTTTCCTTTCTTTGTTCTCCCGCAGTCGTGAATGCCCGAGGAACTGAATGTCAACACATCCCACCTTCGGAGCAGGAGGGGATGGGGAGTGAGTTTGCCTTGGCCCTCAGCTTACCTTTTGTTAGCTCATCAAGGAAAGAAGGGTTTTCCTGGGTTTACAGTTCCTGCAAACTGGTCTCTCTTAAAAGGACTCTGACATTTGAATGTGGGAATTACTGTCGTAAAGTGTATACTCTTGGCTTTTGAACTTTTAATCCACGTGGTAAAATGGGTCTGCCACAAAATATACATCCCTAGCATCTGTCTGTTCCTTTTATTATTATTATTTTTTTTTTAGCGTGTATTTATTTTTGAGAGAGAGGGAGACAGTGTGAGTGGGGAGGGGCAGAAAGCGAAGGAGACACAGAATCTGAAGCAAGCTCCAGGCTCCCAAGCTGTCAGCACGGAGACTGACGTGGAGCTTGAACCCACAGATAGCGAGATCCCGACCTGAGCCGAAGTCAGACATTTAACTGACGGAGCCACCTAGGCGCCGCTGTCTGTTTCTACTTTTTAAGGTGATGGCTATTCCTAGGGTCATCATGGACCAATTTTTGTTTAATTTCTTTTTATCTGCTCCTGGGCTTCCCGATTTGAGTCCTTTTGGGTAGGTCCGTGCCTTTTTCATCTCTCAGTGATTTCCACATATTGCTTGCCCAGTGAGTACCACCATTGACTACTACTGCTCCATCACCACACCAGCACGAGGGCCCCCCATGACTTACTAAGACAAGAGACACTCTTATCTAAGCCCCTTTGTTCCAGGCCTTGCTTTTGGAGGAAAGTACTCACTACAGTTTGTGAGGGACGGCTCTGTACAAACAGGCTTTCTGGCCTTCTGACCACAGCTGCGAAGTCAGTTCCCAAATGTGATTCCCAGCTGCTCCTCTTACTTGACCACAGGCCACAGTGCAACTGGCGAGCCCAGTAGGGAGCCAAGCCACTCTCGCAGCTCATCTGTGAATCTTATTCTTCTAGTATTACAGGAACATCTGCAAGGCTCATTTTACCCCATAGAGTAAGGAAAAGAAAAATGCCACATACTGGCTTGCTTGTTAGAAATGAAAGACTTTCCATTGAGCTGGGCCATTTGTTTCTGAATAGCAACGTAAATGAAATCATTCTGCAGCTGGAGCGCCTGCAGCCAGATGAGGCCCCAGCTCAGAGATCAGGCTGTCTGGGCCTGTCCCATCTCAGCAGATAGGAGGGTTTAAGGTCAAGCATGCTAAGCAGTCGTTGGCTGGTCTGAGTCCCTTACACACAAAAAGGTGGGCCTAAAGAAAAGCAGAAAAGATGTGCAATATGAAGAACTCCTAGGCTGAAAGCACTGTAAAACCCGGAAATAGGTGACAAGCTTCTGACGACCGCATCCCTTTGCACCTTCAAGAATAAAGGACCCTTTCTATCCTCCACTGAGAGGCCTTGAGAAGGCTCAACTAGGAGCTGATATTCAAGGGTTAATAGGAATGATAAAGGAAGACTTTCCTCCAGAAGTAAAGCAGCCTGAGGTTTTAATGTGCACTCAGAAAGAAAGGAAATACTCCAAAACCTCTGTCGAATGTTTTACGCAAACTTTTCAAAGGTACACTGCCTTAAATGCAGAAGCCCTACAACGCAGAAATTTTCTAATTTCTGCTTTAGTGGGAAATTTCCTGCCCAAGATAAAAACAACAACAATAACAAAAATCCACAGTAATACCATCAGTTGGACAGAGCCACCACTAAGCATAATAATGGAGACAGCTACCCAGTTCTTTGAAAAAAACTTGCAGGAAAGCAGAAGGTTAAAGGGAACTAAAAGGCACATTTCTTGCTTTAGAACTTGAATCTTTGGAAAGGCAAAAGCATCACTCTGAGAATAACTCAAAGACCACTCAGGTCTCTCTACTGTCTCCCAAGAAAACACAGGACGTTGGAAGAGAAATTGTCTTGCACTTAAGAAAAAGGAAAGTTTAAAAAACAACTCCCCGAAACCCCACAACCCCTAGAAAATCCCGTTTTCTCCCAAGGGACAATTCCCCACTTAAATCACGGGGTCAGTGGATCCTCAGTCACACCCGGATCTACCATAAAACTTCAAAGGGAGGATCAGGAACTGGATTTCTTAACTGGCCCTGGGCAACTTTCTCTCCCATCCGCCCAGAGTGTATATCTCTACCTGTCACTTCTGAGTCTAAGCAGAGGCTGTTGCAGGCTTGGGGTGATATGCCCCGATTCGAGAGACCCCCGAAAACAAACCACCAGAGTCCAGAGTCAAAGCCAAGCGGCAAGGGTCGTTTATTGCAGGTTCGAACCCGGTCCTCCGCGCACTCGTTGCCGGTGACGCTAAGAGGCCCCAAGCGAGGATCTTACAGCTTCTTTTATTGACAGGCACAAACAAGTTAGAGATTTTTTGAGGTTACAGAGCTGTTATTGGTGACATTTAAATTTGAACACTCAGCAGAACTTGATTGGTTCCCGCCTTTTTTTTCAAACCACTCAGCAGAACTTGATTGGTTCCCGCCTTTAGGTCAGACCACAACCAGGCACGCCCTGGCTGGTTCCAGGAAGGGGGCGGTTGGGGGGGGGGGGGGGAGGAGGTCTTTTCTTTGCAGTTGTGAGTACACCTGGTAATTTTTCTCTTAGTCTCTCAAGGGCAACCCATCTTGTTGCCCAAATCCCAGCACAGCTTGGTGTCTTTCGACCCTCTTAACACTCACCACGCCTTTCTAATTTCCAACCGTTCACCAGCAAACCTTGTTGGTGGAGATTTGTTAGGTAAATTTAATGCCACTATAAATTGCAACGAGAAAGTGAGGAAGCATAAGACAACCCCAGAAACCTCTCCTTCCTCCCTGCCTTGGGATATATGTGACTTTCCTCAGGCACTCCTGGCTGCCCAAGAACAAAAGGAAGGGAAAAACCAATGGCTAACTGATAGAGATCACAGTCATACAGGAGTCTCCATCAGTTTACATACTCTTAGTAAATTACAAGAAAAAGGTAATCTTATCAAGAGCCTAATTTCCAGAAACCTACAGACTCAGTTTCCTGGAGCCCCAACGTCACTCTCCCTTCCATAGTGATGAAACAAAGGCAAGAAGGAAATGGTAGATAAAATCAAATTTCTTTATAACCTGCAGCCCATTGACAAATATTTGAAGCAAATACAGAGTATGCCATTTCTCAAGGAACTCCCTACTGTCTTAATGTTAATGCTTTGCTAGAGGGAGAAAACAACCTTAGCTTGACCACAGCAGGGCTTCTGGGATCTTCGAGTCCTCTTTAGCATATGAAAGTCCTTTTGGAAACTTCCTTTTTGCCTTTACTTCCCCTGACTCCATAGTATGTTACCAGTCACTCCTCACAACCCCAGTGCATCTCTTTTATGGCATTATTAATGAGAGGGTAAGTAATTAACTTACTTAATTACTTACTTAATTCAATTAAGTTAGCCAAGAGCCAGGGGTTTGGACAGAGATAATTTTAGGTGTCAGAGGAGGTTAATGCCTCTGAAGTCCAGGAAATAGGCTCTAAGATGACATCTAAGATAAGAGCATTTAGCAAACTGCAAAATTAGGAATCCATTGGTGGTAGTGGCCAGCTGCCCTAAAAACTTACATAACTGTTTCTTTGTTGTAGGAGAGGGAAAAGTGACACAAAGCATTTTGGCCTTGGCTTTTGAAGGCCCTGAGATCATTCATTCATTCTTACCTAAGCAAATAACAGTTGTTTGCAACCATTGAAGTTTAGATCTGGAAGCTTCATGGCCTTGTTCACCAAGAGAATGCAGGAGTCTAGGAGGGTTCCATGCTTAGTCTGATTACAGAGTAAAAGGTGATTAACGTGTTGCACCAGCATGGATACTTGGGTAAAGATTATAAATCTAGATTGGCTTTAAGGACTTGGGAAAATATTAAAGGAGACTCATAATATCCTTGGGGTGTGTGAGTCCAGGTTCTCTCCCTTTAAATGTGAATGCAAAAAGAAACTGGGAGTCAGGGTGCATGCGCTTGAAAAGAAAGCTGAGCAGAGGTCAGTTACTGCAAACCTGGCCACATCAGCAGGAGTGATGTAAAAATATCAGCTGGGTTTGGGACCACAAGGAGCCAAGGAATTATAAAACAGTTTAATGGCCCTTAGGTCCTGTACAAATTTGGTCTCCCTCTGAGTCAAGTTTCCCTTCTTTCTTTGCTGGCAAGATTGAAGTGTTGCAGGGTGAGGTAGTCAAGACAAGGCTGCCCTATCTCAGGAAAGAGTCTATTATAGGGTAGATTCCTTGCTCTGCATCTCTGGAGAGAAGGTGCATTTGTAGAATATAAAACTGCTACCATTTACACAGACTCCAAATATGCTTTTGGATTCTGCCATGCTGTTGGCACAGTTTGGAAATCCTATGAACCCTTAACTTCTTATGGGCACTCCTATTGCTAATGAGCATATAATTAATTGCTGACCTACTGCAGGACACTTGCCTGCCTTCTGAAATCACTTTGCTGTTCAGCCCACACTACAGAACCTGATGTTGTATCTTTAGGAAGCGCTAGGGCTGCCGAAGCTGCTAAGTATGCAGCCCCAAACAGACCCCTTTATCCCTTCTCCATCCAGTGTTTAACTCTACTTTCCTCTCTGACTGATATGATTAATTATCAGGCAAATGCCTCACAGTCTGAAAAGGACACTTGGATATAAGAGGGGCCAACCAATTATCGGATGGATTATACACTGGACCAAAGGGTCTAGGGACTAGTAGCTCCTTTTCTTTCAACCTCTTGGCTCGCACTTATCTCCCACCATATGGGACAAATGTGCAAACAGAGGATAATTAAGGAAATAAAATTTCTAACCAAATTATCTCTCAGTGTTCAGTCCACCAAATTTCTGTAAGAAATCAACATACACCAGGAAGTGCTCACAGGCCCACATCATGCTTTGTGGCACTCCAAATGGATTTTATAGATTTGCCCCCAGCCTTGAGCAATTCTCACTGTTTAGTTATTGTCTGCATGTTAAGTGCGTGGATGGAATGCTATCTGACCAGATGTGCTGACACAGCAACAGTGGTGAAGAAATTAATAACTGAGATTACCCCTCATTTTTGGCATTTCTGTATGGATTGAGTTAGACCAAGGAACTCACTATACATCAGAGATAAACCATCTGCTTGCAAAACCCATGGAGTACTCAATAAAATTTCATACCCCATATCGTCCTCTGTCATCAGGACAAGTGGAATGTAAAAATCTAGAGACAAAAGATTTGTCAAGAAACTGTACTTAAACGGCCACAAGCATTGCCCTCGGCCCTTATTAAGACCCAACACACTCCAAATAGGAGACATAGATTGACCCCTTTTGAAATAGTGGTTGGTCGTCAAATCCTTACTGGTATCTCTAAATCTTTCATTCAGGGATTAGGGGAATAATCTGATGCTATAACTAATAACGTACAAGAACTAACTAGTGCACTTAGAGTACATCATCAACAGGTAAAAGAGGCATGGCCTTCACCAACTGATGGGGCTTACCACCCATTTCTATCAGGAGAACAAGTGTACATCCAGGGTTTTAGAAGAAAACACATGCTATCACCACTCTGGTTAGGACCCTATGAGGTACTTTGACCACTACACTGCCATCAAAGTAAAAGACAGGCCGTCCTGGATTCATGCAAATCACCCCAAAATAGACCCAGATAATTGTTCTCAAGACAACTGGGGGATGAGCCCTACAGGTGACCTGAAGATGAAGAGTTCGAGGGCCAAGTCCCAGGCCCCAAAAGCAGATGGGACCATGACATAGACAACTTCTCCCAAGATCACAGATCAAGAACTTCTCTTTCAACTACTTTTTTTTTTTTGAGACTCCCTGATATTAAGACAAAAACAAAAACACTCAACTTTCTTTTTAATACTTTTTCACATTTTTAAGTCATTGAATAGAAGGCTGACCAAAGAATATTTGTTTCTATCTATCATACTTCCCATCTGTATTCTTACTAGCCCCCTCTTTTTCAAAGGTGAGGCACAGATCAAACACCTCCTTATGCCAGTTTACCAAACTCTGGCCATGTTAACTGTCTGACTGTTGGCTGTGTCATCTAGATAATGTAGAAGAACCTGAGTGGTCTTTGTTCCTAGTACACTGAGCACGGGAGATGGTTGGATGACAAGGTGTGGTATCCATGACCAGAAGAAAGTCACTATTCCTTTTTCCCTGGTGAGGTACTTGGACCCTGGAAAATTTCTACAGAAGCTCAAGGACTATCCCTTGTCCGCATAGAAATAATAGCTGAAAATTTTTCCCTTTGCATTGAAAACAGATATGCCCGATGGACTTCTCCTGGGAGATACACCAAGAATATACTGCAACATACCCGGTGGTTTAATGCTGGCATTAAAATGGCATCTTCAAACTTGGCAAAGAGGTTTAAAAGAGAAGTTTGCCAAATCACCCAAAGTTTTCCATATCAGCCTTACACAACCCCCTTGTGCAATTGGATTACCCAATTCCACAGACTCTTTGGGTAGACCAAAAATCTGGATTTACTTGGCAAAGTGATAAAGCTAAGCTTTATAGATGCCAGAGCCAATCAACAGGCCTTCTAAAGAAACTATTTTATAATCTGTTCTGCTCTCATCGACTGATGGAACCACAGGAAATATGGAGATGTATGGATGAGTATTAATGGCAAAGGTCATGTAATGCTCCACACTTTGAAAACCATACGTTCAACCTAACCTTATCTATAAACCACACTGGTCTTCTATTCACTGTGGCAACAAAATATATAAAGGGTTCCCACCCAAATGGTCAGGACCACGTGGACTCAGACACCTAGGTCCTTCTGTCAGTAAGCATTCCACCCTAAATGCCAGCCAAATTATAAACCTGGGTTCCTTTGTTCATAAAATTGTGCCACATAAACACACCCATCAAGAAATCATAGAAAACCCATTCATATATCACAATTCCAAGTTCTATTCAGCATTGAGGGTCTTATTGCCAAGTTTTGGAGATTATGAATTAGAAATGCAAATCTTAGAGGTGCCTGAGTGGCTCAGTCAGTGGAGCATCGACTTTGGCTCAGGTCATGATCTCATGATTTGTGAATCCAAGCCCCTAGTCAAGCTCTGCAATGACAGTGCAGAGCCTGCTTGGGATTCTCTCTCCTTTCTCTCTGCCCCTCCCCCATGAATGCTTTCTCTCTCTCTCAAAATAAATAAATGAAAACTTAAAAAAAAAAAAAAAGAAATGGAAAGCCTAAATCTCTCTATGGTAATAGAATGAGATTTTAATACTACAATGCACACTTTCAGAATACTTGAGTCAGAAGTTAACATCATTGTGCCCTAGGTACACTGACCACCCAGCAAGGAGGAGCTTGGGCAATCAATCGCTGGTTAAAAACGGTGCTTCTAT
Source organism: Felis catus (assembly GCF_018350175.1). Taxonomy (NCBI): domain Eukaryota; kingdom Metazoa; phylum Chordata; class Mammalia; order Carnivora; family Felidae; genus Felis; species Felis catus. The sequence goes on along the minus strand of NC_058368.1, from coordinate 211,763,755 downwards.
GTAGACCAATTGGGACAAATAATATCTAACTTAAATCTGTTAAAAGAAAGAACTAGTATTTTTTAAATTTTATTTTACAGAGAGAGAGAGAGGGACAGGAAAAGACAATCTTTTTTTTTTTTTAATTTTTAAATGTTTATTTATTTTTAAGAGAGAGAGAGAGAGAGACAGAGCATGCAAGAGGGGGAGGGACAGAGAGAGAAAGATGGAGACAGAGAATCCAAATCAGGCTCTGCACTGTCCACAGAGAACCCGAAGCAGGGCTCAAACTCCCGAGCCATGAGATCATGATCTGACCCAAAGTCGAACCCTCAATCACCCTGAGAGAGAGAGAATCCCAAGCAGTCTCCACAACCAGCAGAGGCCGACGCGGGGTTGCATCCCACGACCTGAACCAAAATCAAGAGTCAGAAGCTCGACCGTCTGAGCGAGCCACCCAGGCGACCCAAGAATTAGTATTTTTCATCAGATAGACAAAGCCTGGACATTATAAGAGACTGATCTATTTCCAGGGCTGAGGGCTGGTTTAGAGGAATGTGGGGGAAATGTGCTCTGACTTGTTCTTTTCTATTTATCCATCTTCATTCTAATGAAGATTTCCTTTCACTCATTTACTAACTCAATTTCTCTTGCCAATCACCAGCTCAGCTTTTAGGATACAGAACTTCCAGGGAAGTTTCGGAGCAGGGGACTGTAAGGGTACAGGGCAGGCTGCCCGAAAATGTACCACAATGGCACATTGTTTGTAATTGAGGCTACTTAGGAAGCAGCCAGAGGAGGGCACTCAGACGTCCTCTGGCACTCAGAAAACAGGAAACAAATCTTTCCTTTGAAAAATACCCTCCCTGTGCTAAGAAGTAAAAAGACATCCTTATCACCAGAAATAGAAATTTTAACGATGAGAAAGTTATAGAAACAAATCTTGTTATTTGTTTTCTTATCTATTACCTCAGCCTAAATTCTTGCTTAGAATTTCTGACAAATTAAAGCTTCTGAACTCTTGTGTTCTTTATCTCGTCAATTCCTCACAAATGTGTAGTCTTTTTGTCTAAAATGTATACAACTGCCTGCCTTGGTCATTTCTTGGGGTCTCAACTTCATTATTGGGGTTCTGTGTGCACATAAAACTTTGTTGTCTTTGTTTTTTCTTCCTGTTAATCTGTCTCAGATCAAGGTAATTCCTAAACCAGCTAGAAGAACAGTGCCGGGGGCGGGAGGGGGGGGGGGTGGCGGGGAGAAAGAAATTCCTCCCTCCCCTACACTTACTTGTTTAAAGGTGATGGGAAATGCAACCCTGGTCTTATTTTGGGGATCTCATTCCCTTCCTAGGATCATACAAGAATCCAAAGAGCCTACCTTTGGAAAACGGGAGCTCTAGACATGAATCCTTCCTGATTGCCACTAAAGTGTGACCCGTTTGAGGTCAGGACAGTTGGTGGCTTCGTTTCCTCTGAACTAAGCAAAGTAGGGGTCCTTAGCCTCAGTGTCCAAGGTGGCCCCTCTTAGCTTCCTTCTCCTGCTTCCATTCTCCATCCCCTGCAGGAATCCCACACTTGTCTTAGCAACCCGTGTGCTAACAGAGCACGGGCCTCCACTGTTTCTAGAAACCCCCCAAAAGCCAAGTGCCCTTTGCAGTCACTGGGAGGCCTGTCTTCTCTCCCCTGGGTGCCTCGCTTCTCTCCCCTCCCCCTTCGGGGCTGACCCCTCAAACTGAAGCCTGACTGGTAGCTGCTCTCTGATGTCCAGAAGTCTGTCTTCAGCTCTGTTACACAGAGATGGTGAAGGATCCCCTGGGGATCCCTGACTCCAAAGATGAAGGCTTGACTACCCTCTTAGGATGCAAAAGGGGAAAAACTCCCCTTACTTTCTTATCTTTTACAAAGCAAACACGGTAACAAAGCAACACATACCGAAAAAAATCAAAATCTCCATCAATTAGCCTGCCGCACTATTATTACTTTGGCGGTTGGTGACACTGCTCTTGGGTTGAAGCATCTGAGGTGGGATTTCAGTAGCCTGGCTCTTCCCCTGGCCGTGAACAAAGCTCTGTCAGAGAGGAGGGCCCTTGCATGCTTTGAGGGGCCCTAACTCCCTCCTAGGACTCCACCTCGCTGCCACATGACCTTTAAACTTTGAGAACTGAGGTCCACTCTCCCTTTCTCAGACAAATCCCCCGTTCCTGTGCAACACAAGAATGACAGAAAGCATTGCAGCCGTGACACCTCCAAGTTTTCCCACCATCCAGAGTGTGGTCTGAAAAGACGCAAGAAAGGGAACGACATTTGTTGGCCACATTGGCTACTCTGGGACACGTTGCCTCCACTGGCTCCTGCCTGGATATTTTGAGGAAACACATGTATCAGGGGAAAAATTATACAAATGGACATTCCTGGAGGAATAGTCATTGGCAAGCTGCTGCCCAAGTAAAAAGCTCTCTTCTCCTGAGAAGAAGAAAGCAGTACCCTGTTCTAGTCACCATCTTCCAGAAGCTTCCGGAAGCTATAGAGTCATTCTTTTTGTTCATTAAAAACAAATGAGTAAATAAAAATTCCTCTATTAATTCTATTTGTTTCCGGTATTTCACATATGCAAAACAAAAGCAAGGAGATTCTCCCTTTCGAAATACCTCTGTTAGTCCCCTTCATATCCTTATCACCATTTCTGTGGCTTGATTTCAGACCTTCAGGGTCTCAGTCCAGAGGGTTGCCATTTTCTATCTACAGATAAACCCCCCACCTCTCCCTCTTCCCACTGCAGTCCACACTCCACAGAGTCCCCAGAACGCCTTTCGGACAAGTCCATTTTCCAAACGGCCTTCCCGCTCAGGTGAAGGACAAAGAGCGGAGGACTTAGCCCTCTGACGACATCGCGGATTGAGAGTGTGTGTTCCTCTGCGAAACTCACAGGGTTCAGGTGAGAGACCTCTTCTGCAACTTCTTCTGAAACCTGCCTGCTCCGCATGGAGTTAATAGTCATTTATGAATAGTTTAATTGTGATGCTGCGGCACAATTACGCTGCATTGTACTTTTCATGTTTTAAGCATTTAATTCGTAAAAGGTAAGTATCTGAATCGTGGCATTGAATTTACAACCCCATGTTGGCATTGCTCTCCATTTCTAACAGACACATTGTAAATATCTTGAAATAAAAGTCTCGTGACTTCTTTTTCTTAATGAATGTTTATTTATTTTTGAGAGACAGAGACAGAGAGAGAGACAGAGAGAAAGAGGGCACAAGAAGGAAAAGGGCAGAGAGAGTGGAAGACACAGACTCTGAAGCAGCCCAACATGGGGCTCAAACTCACAAACTGTGAAATCATGACCTGAGCCCAAGTCAGAAGCTTAATGGACTGAGCCACACAGACACCCTAAAGCCTCTGTGGCTTCCAAGATGCTTCAGGCAGAGAAGGGAGAAAAAAATCACTGTGCCCTATCCTCAGGGCCTGCCCTGGGGGTGAGAGGCTGGGAGGAAGGGACTAATCAGAGGAGCAGGTTGAGCCCCCTCCCCCCCCAAGAAGCAGGACTCCCCACCCCGCCCTCCTCAGGAACCCAGGGGGAAACACTGGCTTCCTCTCAGTCTGGGAGAGGCTCCCAGTAACCAGTCTCCAAGGGTACTCTTAAAGAAGAAAGTCAAGTACTGAGAATGGGATGCTTTGGGGAAAGCTGAGCGGGAAAGGGCAGCGTTTGGTCATTGTATTTATGGACCCTATCCCTGCATTTATGTGATTTCCAAACAAAGAGCCAATTCAGTTAACGGAGTTAAAAATCAGTAATAACAGTTAAACATTATTTAGTGCTGCATAAACTAAACAGCTAGTGGACTAAACTTCCCAACAAGTTTTGTTATTAAATCTATCAGTTGTGATTCAAAGATATTTACAGGCACCACTATGTGGCAGGCACAGATGCCAGTCCCTGAGGAAGCAGTGGTGAACTGAGTTCTTGCCGATTGTGACCAATTGAAAATCCCATGTGTGTGCGTCCACATGCGAGCGGTGGGTGTGAATGTGCGCCTGTCAACCTCTTTTGTTTCCTTAGGATGCACAGCCCTCACTGTTCTACTTCCCCCACCATCCAAATTCCCTTCACGAAGTTGAACGTGCGCATTCTCTGCGCCACAAAATAATGCTGCCAAAACCATCCGGTGTTTCTTTGGGCTCAATCAGGGTATTGAATCACCCAGTTCATACAGCATATGTTCAGCGGCAACCCTGTTGTAAACAAACATCCCCACCACAGCCGAGCGGAAAGCTGAAAACAAAATTCAGTCTGGAATTACTCAAAAAGATGATTTTTTCATAGACCTGAGTGGGAAGGGGCAACTTACCCAGTTGGAAAATGGTTTATTAGGACTCGAATGTAGCTTTGTTGGGCGACAGCGCCCTCTGTTGGTTTTTTTTAAAGGAAACGAGGCAGCGTTTCATTGAACGCTCCTTTTTTTAACAGAGAGCTGAATATTAAGTTTCTCGTGGTTTTGAGGCATTTGTCAGGGTGTTTGCACTGTGCCCTCATATTTACCCAACACCTGTGACAGCCACGCCATCATTCAGAGCCTGCCTTCCCAAGCATGCTATTCTCAGGCTGCTCAGAACTCCCAGCCAGGGTGCTTCTCTGTCCTTCATCCATCCATATGCTACCCTTCCTCCTTATGGGACTACCTTTCCCTCATCTCAGCACTGTGGTCCAAGGCCTACAGCTTCTGTAAGATCCTTGTGCTAAGGGACTAATGGATACAAACAAGACTAAAGAGCCTCCCCCGAGCCCCGTTATCCTTCGAACAGTATTAATGGGCAACTTCTTCAGACAATGACCCAATCTTTGTTGTCTGGCTGGAGGCTCTGAGTAGGAAAGAGATTTCATTCCAGGAAGAAAGGAGGGGGGGATCATACATACCACATGGATCCAAGAGGGAAACACTTCTAGAAAGTTTCCTCAAATCAGAACTGTAGGTAGCAATGATTTTATAGCGATGCGGCATGAGAAAAACATCTTGCTAAGAGTCAGAGATTCCTCTTTCAGAACACTCCCACGGTGCCATTCCCAGAGGGTTCACAGTACTCTTTGCTACACCATCATGATATGTCTTCATGAACTACACAGAGCTGGCCTGACCAAGTTCTCTTTCGTTGAGTGAAACCTTTCTCCAATTCCTATCTCAGCCGTACTCCCGCTGGAAAGATTGCCTTGTCTGTATTAAGAGAGACTTGCTCTTAAAACTTTCCTTTAACCTCAAGATTCCTCGGGCCTTGCACTGCTACGGATCTGCAGCTGACCTTCGCCAACAGAGTATCCTGTGCAGATGTTTCCTTGCAGGGGTCACGTGAAGACCAGCGCAAAGAGAGAGGCCACAGTCTGCCTAAACATTTCAGACAATGTGCCGCAACTCATTGTCCTGGTCAGGTTACCCCATAGCTGACCTTCAGCATCTTCATGTAAGGTCCATATATGGGAGGCATTTTCCCAAATTTTTGTGACCCAGAGGACCGGAACTCTAATTTAAAAATGAGTAAATGAAAGGAGGAATGGATAAGAAAATGTTAAAACCTCCCCCCTCCCACTCCCCAGACCCATTAGCATTCACTTGAGATTGTTTTCCTCCATTTCTCACTCGGCTAGCAAATTCCAACCCAGAGAAGCTTGGGCAATGTCACGAAGGCCCTAGAGAAGAAAGCAAGCACCGTTAAGCTCCACTCGAATTTGTGCTGAGTTGAACCTGCTCCATAATCCCTTATTTTCCCACAGCTCTGCTCATCTCAGAGATGCTTTTTCACCGGAAATCAGCAATTCCTGTGGGCAGGAAGTCACTTGGGTATATCACTCCCACTTCCTGGTTGACGGGAAGGAAGATGAGCTGGATCAAGGGATCTGCTGGGAAATTGGTAGATAGTGAAGTCACTATGCCACCCATCTGGTTCTCTTCCCTTCCCACAATGCCATACGCCCACTTTACTGAGTAAGGCCCATCCCAGCAAAGTTTGCTCAAGAGATACTGTCGAAGTTCCATCTTTGTGCCAGCCGGTGATTGTAGGTGATGCCCGTATCATTTACACAATTTCCGCATGTATTCGTGTCTGTTTCTGGCCTCTGTCCTATTTCACTGGTTTGTCCATGCATGTACCAGTACCACAGTTTCAATTATAGAAGCTGGACTAGGTGTTTTAATGTCTTGTAGACGTCCCCACCCCCACCCCCACCGTACCTTTTCTTTTTCAGTGTTTTCTGGCTATTCTTGCACTTCCCCCCCCCCCCCCATGTGAACATCACTATCAACTTGTCTAGCCTCATAACAAAAGCCTGTCGAGATTTCTTATTGGGATTGAGATAAATTTATAGATCTACTTGTGGGGATCATGTTGAATCCTTCCATTCAAGAACGGGGATATCTTTACATGGGTTTGAGGCTAATTTTGTGTCCTTTTGAGAATTTTTATTGTTTTCTTCATTTGGATTCGGCACATTTCTGATTATTTATTCTTAAGTATTTAATTTTTTTGCAGTTATTGTTCCTAGGGGTTCTCTTCTAACTGGTTATTATTTGGGTATATGAAGGCCATTTATTCTTTGTAATACACTTTTAGTTTTAGAGTAGTTTTAGCTTTATGGAAAAGTTACACCATACCCAGTTTCCCCAGGGTGAACATCTCACAATTACCATGTTATGTTTGTCTAAACTAAAAAACCAGCATTTCTACACTGCTGCCAAAATCAGACTTTATTTGGATATCACTAGCTTTTCCCCTAATGTCCCTTCTGTTCTGGGATCCTGCCCAGAATACGACGGTACCCTTAGTAGTCCTGTTTCCTTAGTCTCCTCCAGTCTGTGACAATTTTTTTTTATCTTTCCTGATATTTCATGACCATGACAGTTTTGGGGAGTACTAGTCAGGCATTTTGCTGAATGCCCCTCAATTTGGATTTGTCTAATATTTTTCTTGCACCCAGACTCGGGTTATGGGTTTGGGAAAAGAATAATATGGCAGAGGTGATACGCCCTTCAAGGCGATTGGTTTTGCACGTGTTAATTGTACATCCTGCCACAGTGCTAGATTCTTGCAGTTTTTTGCATTGCTCTAAGCATTATTATTTAGAGTTTCCAGTTATATTATCACGTCAGCTACATAAAAACATAGTTTTACTTCTGTTCCAATCCTCATGCCTCTAATTGCTTTCCTTCCCTCCTCCGGCATTTCTTTCTTTATCTGTTTCTCTAGAAACCATCTCCTCTGAGGCTTTGGTACCCTCCCTGTCCCAGCCCTTGCTGATGCCTTCCCCACGGTGGCAAGACTTCCTTCTCCCAGCTCACCTCCCCACAGATGCTCCCACAATATCTCTGTTGATATAAGGTGCTTAATGCTTTGTTTACAATTTGGAGTTTGGGATAGTCTCCTAGTGATGCTGCAGGTTTGGAGCATGCGTGATGTCGTTTGTGCTCCAAGATGACTTTATGGGTTGGGGGAAGGATATGTGGAGACGTCAGACTCAAGCAGCCACCATTACCCAAGAGCCCATCACAACTCTTCTAGACTTTGTTTTAATGGTTGTTTGATTTCCTAGTTTCTATACTCTGAAACCAGCTCAAAATGGCTTAACTGAATGGAGGTCTACTTTATAGCCTCTGAAACCACGTGTGGGTATGAAGACAGCTTTCTTCAGCTGATTTCTGACAATGTACTGTCTTCCATGGTCTGGCAGAAAATTTTTAATGAAAGTTGCAGCCTCAGTTTGCTCTACAGCCTTTCAGAGCACAGCGGGTGACCTTTAACTAACATTTTGCTGAGTAACAGAGATCTCATGTTTTCAGTTGGCAGTGTCTGAATCCTCACTGCCTTCTTCTTTACCACTTCCAATAAATCATTACTAATAATTTACTTTCTGCGATGTTCAAAAAGCCATTTCCAGGTATCAGATGCTACATTAAACAAGATAGGAATGTATTTGTCTTTCATGTAAAGTAAGTCTGGAGATAAACAGTATAGGGTTGGCATGGCAGCTCATTAATTATCAAAGACCCCCGGAAACTTCTCTCTTAATGGTCTGCCATCTTCAACAAATTCTTCCGCTTCTCCATTCAGAATGGTTCCTTGAGCTTCAGCCATCATGCTCACGTTTCCAGCTACTCAGACCCAGTTACAGATAAGAATAGAACAAAGTTCTAGTCTCCCACCAGCAGGAAAGGCTGGGAAATTCGATCTTTATTCTTTATTCTGCAATTTAATTTGACAGCTAAAAATCAGGGGATATATTTCTAAAGAAGTGGAGAATGGATGTTGGGAAACACCAGAACATAAGCATGGACTTTTAACACAATGTTCATTCCACACGCCTGCACTGCCCTTCCCCATGCAAGTTACAGCAATTCTTGCCTGGAAATTATAGGAACGGGGTTGGGGAATTACTTGATAATCATGATGATTTCATTATATATATTTTCCTTACTCTGTAAACTTACTAACACATTTATTTAAATGCTTGTAATTTCTAGAGGGGCTGGGAGACCCTAGAATTATAATGCTACTCTATTGTTTCACCTCTCCAGTTTTCGACCTCGTTAGAAACCCTGTTTGTGGAATAGGTAATCTTTCCCATCTTTATTATTTTATGTACTATCTTTCTCCTATTTTGAATTTCTCCAGAGACGAGCAAAATACAGAATATTGAGCTTCTCTTCGGTCTGTAGACAAATACTATTATGTTGTATAACCACTAGATGGTGACCGTGTCCATGTTGCTAGAAATCCTCTGCTCCTTGACCAAGCTGGATATCTTGGGGAAAAAACTCAAGACCAAATAAATCTCTTTTCTGAAATAATACAATGGAAGTGAATCTCAGTCCCCAAACTCTAGGATGTGAGAAATACTAAAAGTCTGCATTTTCTATAACTCAGCCTATGTACTGCTTCAAGATCCAAGGAAAATTAAACTTCTTCTTGGAGCTGCACCCTGTTCTACTCAACCCCAGAAGAAGGCAAAGGACCAGGGTTTTGGGTTCCACCAACATACTGGGGGGCCCCTACCATCATTGGTCATCTGTCCACACTGAGAATCACTGAGATGTCCTTTGTGCCAGCTCCCATGACCCTGTCTGGCCCACTGTGGTATTGTTTGTGCCGCATTTGAAAGAAAAGTGTCTTTGGGAGGATGGGGAGTGAGGAACCTGGCTAAGTCTTTCTGATGCCCCACGAAGCCCATCCCTCTGAGTTCCTTTCACATCCCCAAGACACTGTCAGGAACCAGCACATGAATATCTGTTACTCTCATGACCCCAGCACTTCTGGTTGTCCTAAGCTGGTCTTGAAACCCACCCTGACCTTCAGGCTTCCCTCAGAGGTTCTTTCTCTCTCAAGCCCCTTCCCCTCAATGGATTTAGGCATTTGAAAAACAAATCTACGAGGAGATGGTTTGCAGGCAATGTCTGCTTGCAATCTGCTGTAAACCTTCCTTTAAGCAAAGAAGTACCACCTGTTTCTTACAGAAGAAATAAAACATAAATTTACAACTCTTAAATAAGTATCCTGCCACATCAGCAAAGCATACTCTGGAACCAGCTGGTAATATATGCCTCTCTAAAATAACTTCCAAAGCAAATCAAGATAATAAATGTTGCTACTTCCTAGAAAATGCCCTCCTTTGCTGCTTTCTCCCTGTATGCCCTCTCTGTGATATACCTCAGCAAGGATGACAAATGTCAACTCTGCAGACCAGATTTGAGAGAAAGTAACCAACCCCTGGACCTGACCCTGCTTGTGCAGAGAGGTAGCAGAGTGAAACTCTGCACATACCATGCTCAAATTCACCTTAGCAAATATCTACTGAGGGTTGAGGTTGACGAAGTCTGGGGTACTTATATGGAGGACTGAAAGGGAAAGTCACCAGAGAATATGTGCCTGGCATATGTCCCCGGAGGTCTAGAGGACATCAGGTTTTGTGTCACACCCGCCTGAGACATCCATCTTTCAGGTCCGGTTGGAGGGGGCAGGAGGGAGAACAATGGTTGCATTGGGAGCAAGCTGTGTATCCATCAATGACAGGGCAATGCGTGCAGTCCTGGGAGGATCAGACAGCATTGTAAAACAGAACTCCTCCAAAAGGCCTGCCTGGACTCGACAGTGGGACAGACACCCAAAGCCCAGGGGACTGAGTGGGGAGTTGGAAGCAGCCAGCTAGGGCAGAGACATGGCTGCTTAAATGGATCTCTAGTGGAAGGTCCTATGAGAGATCTGTGAGGACCATGCATGACTGTCCACGACAGAAAGAGTCCAGTCTGGACATCTGCCACGTGCTGAGACCACCAAAGCCCGACGCAACTGTCCATGCAAGAAAGACCTTTCTTGTCCCCATACCTTTCCTTCTTGCCTGTTGTGGGATGAATTGTGTTCTTCTGAAATTCGTATGTTGAGGTCCTAACTCCCAGAATGTCGGAATGGGACTGTATTTGGAGATAAGAGCCTTAAAGGGCTAATTAAGGTAAATAAGACCACTAGGGGTGGGTCCAAATCTAATACAACTGGTGTCTTTATGAGAAGAGCACATCTGAATGCACAAGAGTCACTGGGGTGCACGTGCACAGAGGAAAAGATCGTGTGAGGACACAGAGAGAAGGCAGGCATCTGCAAGTCAAGGAGAGAGGCCTTAGGAAAAACTAAATCCACTAGCACTTCCATCTTGGACTTTGAGCTTCCAGAACAGTGAGCCAATAGATTTCTGTTGTGTAAGCCCCCCATTCTGTGGCATTTTATCATGGCAGCCCCAGAAGACTGACCCACTGCCCCGCACACGGCACCGGCCAGTGAACAGTAGTGACACGGGGGGACCAGGCATGTCCTGTGCCCGTAGCAGATTGTCCAGCTAGCGAAAGGTAGGACAAGGGGACCCTTCAAGGTAGTAGACATTTAGGACGTTGACGATTCGACTGATACCCAAGAATTGTTTGATTATCACACTTTGGATTGGACTTTTGGTATTGAAAAGTAACCAGAAACATGATGGGACCTGCCTGGCGCTTCCTCAGAGGGGCAGACAGCCACGAATCTGTGGAGTGGCTTTGTAGGAACAGTTAGAGAAATAAAGTACCTTCTTCATTGCCCATTTAACAAAAGCAGCCTATTTAATGAAACAGTCAAATCGATATTTACTAAATGCTTTCTAATTGTTGAGCACTTTTCAAAGCCCTTCATGTGGATTAATTCTTCTGCTCCTCACACATAAGGCTCCTCCTCCTCACGCACAGGAGGAGACCGAGGCCTAGACCTTCCATATTTTGCCTGGGGTCCCGGTGATGTCAGGATGTGTGCAGCCCGGTCCTCGTGCCCACCCACATGACCTCATGTGATGCTCTGGCGAGGGACGGAAGGAGTAACCACATCTAGGCCCGGGAGCAAGCTCTTTGGAGAAGGTGACGTTTCACTGAGCCTAGGAGTTCAGAAGAATTTTGACAGGCAGATATAAGGCAGAAAAGCCTTCCAAGCTGAAGGAACTGTTAAAAGGTAAACTGGGACATGTCAACATTTTTCATTTTTATTTGCACAAACATTGATTAGAATCAAGTAGTGCCGAGCCAGAAGTGGCTAGAGGTGCTCCACCAAGGGGCACAAGGTTTTTATGGAGAAGGTGCAGGAAGCAAAGCAAGGAAATTATCAATACGCTGTAGCTTAAGTGGTTGCCTTATGTAGAGAAGCCTCGTTGTCTGTTTATGGCTGGTTGTACTTAGGTTTTGATTTCTTAGTTAGGAGGCTTTTGTTTACAGGCTTAGGTTTGGCTTTGCTTACATAGGCTGCCAAGGCCTTAGAGCCACCTCCGTCTAATGGCCTCCTTACGTAATGAACATAACAGATCAGTCCGAAGCAAAGACACAAAGGTGGAGCATAGCAAGGCTGGTTCCAGTAACATTTGGTGGGGGGCACAGATACAAAAAATCTAGTGAGACTGACGACTGGAAAGACTGGGGCCCAGTTACGAACGGCTCTAACCCCAGCCAGTAGGGAGTATACAGATACTGTGTTCTGAGCAGGGGACTGGCAGAGCTAGCCTGTTGCACAACTGTGTGTGGCTTGCAGGTTGGCTCTTTTCTTCATCCTCATAAGGACCTGTGGGCTCTTTCTGCCCGTGCGTGGGCATTGCTCATGGTGCCAATTAGGATCATGGCCAGTGACGCACAGATGGGATCAGTGGGAGCCAGTGAGATCAGTAAGAGGTCAGCACGGTGAGTCATCTGAGAGCATAGGAAGGACTGGAATGTAAGGAAAAGGTGAGAACAAGATTTCATACAGGACGAGAGGGCCAAACAATGGGGTTTAGACGGTTCCGGAGGGATCAGGAGAGGAAAGGAGAAGACAGGGCGGCCCGGCTATAACAACAGTCTGCAGAATGAATAGGGTAAACACACAAAGGAAAGTCCAACTTGCCACTACCTGCCATTAGAAACACGAAATCTATGCCTATAGAAACCACCATCGCCCGTCTGGGACCTGATGAGATTCCCCCCAGCTGCCGTCCTTTCTGAAAAGCCGCATCAGAGCGTGTGTGGAGGCCCCATTTGAGATGGAAGACAGGCTGCAGGACAAGGCTAGCCATCTGCTCTCAGCCCTGCCTTGCCCACAGGTGCCTCTGTGATCTAGGGAACCCCTCTTCTCTCAGCCTCAGTTTCCACCTCTGTGATCTCAGCCCAGGGGTGATTCTGAAGGAGGGAAAGAGTGGGCTGGGGGGTGGAGGGATTAAGTACGTGTTCTTGCAGGTTCCTCCCTTCACCCTGTCAGAGAGCGCCCAACAAAACCACACTGACAGACTCAGCTGGGAACTACAAAAAGGCTTTCAGCACAAGCACTGGGGAAGCCTTCTCTCTGCAGGGGCGCAGAGGCCAGACAATAGACCTGTGGTTTTGCTGCAGCTGCAAACCTCTTTCCCAATGTTGCAATGAGTCAGTGGCTTTGTGCTCCTAACCATGGTCCTTTCAGCCTCTATGGGTTAATTCAAAAACACACTCAAGGCTGTTTGGTAACATTTTTTCCTGCCCCCAACCAAAGAAAATTCATGTTAGATAACTGGATTCATTTGCCAGCAAGAGGACCCATACAAAACTAGACTACATTTAAGAGGAAAAAAAATAGGGATGATTTGCAAGAAGTAAATCTTAAGTGCAAGTGCTGGCTTGGCTACAGATAGTAGTGAGTGACCAGGGCGGGGTTGTCACTACCCTGTGACTCAGTTTCCTCTTCTGTAAAATAAGGGGGTTGGTTGGGGCGCCTGGGTGGCACAGTCGGTTAAGCGTCCGACTTCAGCCAGGTCACGATCTCGCGGTCCGTGAGTTCGAGCCCCGCGTCAGGCTCTGGGCTGATGGCTCAGAGCCTGGAGCCTGTTTCCGATTCTGTGTCTCCCTCTCTCTCTGCCCCTCCCCCGTTCATGCTCTGTCTCTCTCTGTCCCAAAAATAAATAAATAAATAAATAAATAAACAAAAAAAAAAACGTTGAAAAAAAAATGAGGGGGTTGGCTTGGAGATTTTTCTAATTATTTGTTAGCCACACCCAATTTTGCCCTTAGAACTCTATTATAGAAAAATGCGAAAATGCAGTGTAACTTCATGTACATAAACACATCAATTGCATGTCGGATTAATACAAAGTCATCAAACAAGGCTATCTGTGTATTTATTTTTGGTTGCCCTATATCACAAAAATCCTGACGTACACATACGTGTTTGCAACTACTAGTCTTTTTCTTTCTTTCTTTCCTTTTGTTTGCTTGGTTTTCGTTTGTTTGTTTTTTCTCTTTTGCCTTCCTTCACTTGTTTTCAATAACTGCCTAACCAACTCAGAGTACTCTTCAACTGGGTCAGAGCAGGTTTTAATCTGAGGTCATCAAAGACAAAACAAATCCCAAACCACCAGCTAACCAAACAGCATCAGCTCATGCATTTGAGTGCATCAATAATTTCAAGTAGGCATTTTAATAGCACTTTTAATCACAAGTGAAAATAGATTTTAAAAATGAAATTGGAATGAAACATACGACAGCTCTTTAAAATCCGCCAGGTTCACAGAGCACTCTGAAATCTGCTGGGTTAGACATTCTTTAAGGCGTCTCGTAGTCTGAGAGTCTGTAACCCCTCCCCACCCCAACCCCCACCTCTCCTTCTTAGTCACTCTACAAATATTTTTAAAGCCTTTTTAAATGTTTATTTATTTATTTATTTATTTATTTATTTATTTATTGAGAGAGAGAGAGAGAGAGAGAGAGAGAAAAAAGCATGAGTGGGGGAGGGGCAGGGAAGGAGAGGGAGAGAGAAAATCCCAAGCAGGCTCCACACTGTCAGCACAGAGTCCGACAGGAGGCTCGATCCCACGAACCGTGAGATCATGACCTGAGCCCAAATCAAAAATTGGACACCTACCTGACTGAGCCACCCAGGTGCCCCAACTCTGCAAATATTTTTGATATCCTACTGTGAATCACGCATGGTGACAAGCCAGGTCAGTGAATCTTCCCAAATACATATACAAACACTGCCCGAGATCTTCACTCCTGAAATTATTTCGTGTATAGCTTTGAAACGGTTGCAGTCTGTGCCACATCGGACACAGACTTGTTTTTGTCTAAGTGACTGTCACTTACCAGTTCCTGGGGCTGTAGCAGAACACCGTGGACAGATAATCCATCAACCTGGAGCAGGCAACTGCTGAAGACAAGAGGCCCAGTTACACCTGCTCCCTCATTTGTTAAATTCAGGGGCTCACTCTGTAGTCAGCAAGGTTAGCACCAGACTCATTCTCCCTTCCTGGAGTTTTGGGAAGCATATGGCTTAAAGTAAACCATTGACATTGGGTCCATTTTGTATTTCTTCAAGATTCTCTAAATGAGGTTGTAGGCTTTTTTTTTTTTTAAATGATGCTCCATTCAGAAAAACTCAGAGTCCCGTCAAAATGCCCCAAAGACTGACCAATGGAAGGGTGGCTTTTGCAAACCTGGAGAATAAAGTATTGTCAAACAAATCTGTTCTATTCAAAGCCTTCTGTCCAGAAGCTCCAACCAGCTGGAGGTGGAACATTAAATTCTCCAGACTCTTAGACAACTCCAGTGGGGATTCAGATGATGTCATTTAGGTTCTGTGATGTGTCTTGACAATGAGGTTATTCCCCAAGAACAGGAACAAGGAAGTAGAAGAGACAAGCCTAAGAGTCCTTGTCTAATAAGTGGACTGTCCTTTCTTTCTTTCTTTTTTTTCCATGAGCACCAGAGGGATGTGGAGCTGTGTAGAACTGTCCTTTCGTGATGCGATTCAGATCTGCTCTTGGAGACAAATTCATCTGACTGGAAAGGGGATGTATGTAAGACGATAGGGTGGAGACACTTATGGGGGGAGTAGTGGGGAGAGGCAAGCAATTTTATAAACTTTCCTGACACCGAAAGACCGAAAGTCGGACCTACCTCAGCCGACTCCATCTTGTTCTGTCCTCCTCCACCTTGAGTAACTTCCCGATCAAAACATGCCCGGCAACCTGCGTAACAGGACTCCGACCCTTCCCCAGCCAATCGGCTGAGGCCACAACCCTTCCCCAGCCAATCGGCTGAGGCCACAGCCATTACCTCACCAACTGCCCCTAGACCCCAATAAAACCTCTGTGCTTTTGAAACTCTCTCTCTCTCCCCAGTATCTCACCGCTTCGTCGGTGCAGGTAGGGGATTGAGCTCAAGCTAGCTCGAATAAAGGCTCTTTGCTTTTGCATCGGACTCAGCTCCCTGGTGGTCTTTGGGGATCACGAATTCTGGGCATAACAACACTATACTACTAAGAGAATCAAAACATTGAGCAGGCAATGTGAACCATCCCCAAATTCACGAAATCATTTTATTATTTATTTTATTTACTCTTAATATTTTGCTTATTTTATGCGTCCTGAAGCCTGGAAGGAGCGCTATTTAGGAGAGTATATTAAGTTCTTGTCCTTGTCCACTAGGGGGCACGGAAACCCCAGAACTACCTTCCGAGAGTCCTAGATGGCTTTGAACAGGGAGAGGATAAACAAGGTGGGTTGTCTACAGCAATGCTCTAAAAGTAGTAATGCCCAGGGGTTCCTGGGCGGCTCAGTCAGTGAAACATTGGACTTTAGCTCTGGTCATGGTCTCGCAGTTCCGGTTCAAGCCCTGCATCAGGCTCCGAGCGGACCGCGAGGAAACTGCTTGGATCCTGTCTCCCTCTCTCTGCCTCTCTCCCCTTCTCTCTCTCTCTCTCTCTCTCAAAAAGTAAAAATTAAAAAAAAAAAAAAAACTAGTAATGTCTGATGCTGGGACCCCTTTACAACGGTCCTGTTGCCTGATTGCACAAAAGTGAGTGGACATTTGCACTAACTGAAAGCCGCTCTTCCCATCTTCTACTTCTGCCCCTGGAGGCCTCGTGGAGTAAGTCTGATGGGGCTGCCGCTCTCATGTTCCCTCGGAGTCTTTTCTCCTCCAGAATAAACACCATAGTTTCAGTATTTCTCTGATTAAGGCTCTTTCTTTTCTGCTGTAAGTTACAGAAACCGCTCTGGTTAGCTTTCCTGAGATGTCCCTCAGGATCAGGAGAAGAATTAGACACCCGATATCGGAGGAAGCAGCTTCTAGGAATTCAGGGCGGGGTCCATGGTTCTCTTACTACAGCCCTGCACACACAACTCAGATCAGTACTCTCCTTCCCGTGTCTCCAAGTTCCAAATGTCATCTTCCTGTGGAGACTCCAAACACCCACCCCTGGACCAGTTAGCCTGGACAGGGGACATGTGTCACATAAGGTAGACATAGCTATCGGGTCACAACACAGAGAAGCGAGAGAACACAGACTCCAGGTCCCTTATTCTAACCTCTCCCCTCAACATGGACCACAGGCAACTGTTCCCTTTACAGTGTGAAGTCAAGTCCTCAGGGTGGGTCTGGCCACACAGAGCAGAGCATATCACCTTCCAGTTTTGGACTCCGTAACTCTATTATTATGACCTAAGATGGTAGGATTCATACTGGATTTATATTACTCTTCACAATCATTGTTAAGTTACATTCCCTCCATCTTGTACTTCAGCCATTCTGTCTGGTGACTTAAATGCCAGGTTTTATCGCAAGAGTTTTCATTTGTAACATTGAGTTACTGTTCCAGCCCACCAAAATCTTTTGCATTTTGATTGTATTACCCATTAGAGGGGAATTATGCCAATGCTATTTTTGGCTAATATCAAAGTTTTGTTTTGTTTGAGAAACTGACTTTGGAAGCAGAGTAAGGTGATAGAATCACTGAGCTACCCAGGGAAATTGTAGAAAGTATGTAAGAGACCTAGTAATATCACTTCTAGGAATTTATTATACAGAAATTATCAGAGCTATAAACAGAGAATTGAATACTTAGATTTTTTTCTCCTTACTTATAATAGAAAAAAAAAGCATTAGAAGCCCATTTGTTGTCCAATAGGAAGGGAATGCATAAATAAATTTTAATATATTCATTCAATGAAATACTTTTGGCATCAGTAAAAGATCTCGTTAAGATATAGAAAAATACGTCATGTAGTATTTATATAATCTATATAAATTTAGCAGAAACTCCAGTGTTCTCAAAAAAGTTTAAATTTTTTTTCTTGTCTTTTTCTTTTTAATAGAAAATAAACTGAAAGAAATACACCAAAATGGTAACTGTATCTTATGTCTGGGTGATGATGTTTTGGTGATACTCTTTTCTTCTTTATTCCTTTCTTTTTTTTTTTTTTAATGTTTATTTATTTATTTTCATTAAAAATTTTTTTTAACGTTTATTCATCTTTGAGAGATGAAAGAGACAGAACATGAGCAGGGAAGGGGCAGAGAGAGGGAGACACAGAATCCAAAGCAGGCTCCAGGCTCCAAGCTGTCAGTACAGAGCCCGATGCGGGGCTCAAACTCATGAACTGCTTGATCATGACTTGAGCCAAAGTCGGATGCTCAACCAACTGAGCTGCCCAGGTGCTCCCATGAACGTTTTTTTAAATGCTTTATTTTTGAGAGAGAGAGAGACAGACAGAGACAGAGCACAAGCAGGGGAGGGGCAGAGAGAGAGATAGAGAGAGGGAGACACAGAATCTGAAGCAGGCCCCAGGCTCTGAGCTGTCAGCCTGGTGCAGGGCTTGAACCCACGAACTGTGAGATCATGACCTGAGCCGAAGTCGGCTGCTCAACCGACTGAGCCACCCAGGCGCCCCAAATGTTTATATATTTTTAAGAGCGAGGAAACAGAGTGCAAGGGGAAAGAGGGTAGAGAGAGAGAGAGACACACACACACACACAGAATAGGAAGCAGGCTCCAGGATTGGAATCATCAGCACAGAGCCTGACATGGGGTTCGAACTCACAAACCATGAGATCATGACCTAAACCTAAGCCAGATGTTTAACCCACTGAGCCACCCGGGCGCCCCTTCTTTTGCCTTTCTAACATCTTTTTCACTTTTACAATGAGCGTGTATTTCTTTCCTTAATAGAAAGTTCTTTTGAAAAGAAAGTTTATTTCATGATCATTTTCAGCTCTTGACTGTTGATAAATTCTTTGCGTTATTGGGTCTGAGGTAATTTTACTCTTGAACTGTCAGAAAGCACAGGCTTCCTTCACTTGGTCCCCCTCACATTTCTTTTACAGTAGAACAACCCCAGATGGGGTCAATAGAACTTCCTGTTGAGCCAACCGGCTGCCTGGGGACCAGCAGGGAAGAGAGCCCTGAAACACCAGGTCTCTACCCTCCTATCTAGCGAATGGGTACCATCCTCAGCTAGAAATCTGCTGTGTCAACTCCTCAGAGTCCAGGTTTAGCGTGAATGCCTGGCATTGAGCTTCGGGTGGCTGCGGCCTCCATTTCAAAGGCATCCATCTTGAGTAAACATATTGCCAGCTACACAACCAGATGACAGTCAAGCGTCCCACCCATGAAGGTCCCCTTTTAGAAAGCCCTGGGTGACCTGCCTAGCTGACTGCTTGAGTGACCTCGCTTTTCCCGGCTAGTGTCCTAATTCCACTCTTATTGTTTGCATTTGCCAAGAAAGACGGAAACCCTAGTCATCCCACCCTTGACCCCAGTAAAGGCAGAATCCAGGTCTGTGCTCTTTCTCTCTACCCACAACCTCATTGTGTGGCAGGCTGTGTATCCTCCAGGATTTGTGAGTAATAGACTTTGTCTTTTTAAAGTTCCCCAATGATTATGCAATCATAATAAGAACCACAAGTGTCATCCAGCCACAACACTGGCTCCCGTTGGCTGGGGGAAGGTCTGTGGAGGCTCCCGCGGTAGTAGGGGCCCAGGTGTGTGCCCCCAGGTGGTCCCAGACCATAGCAGCACCATCCGTAGGCTGAGACCAGCAGGAAACCCCCTGTGATTGGTGTCCTCTACTTCCAGGATCAGCCTTGCTCGTTTTCTGAATTTATCACCAAAGTAGCAGAAAGAACATCAGCATCTGAGCCTTGTAGCAGGTGGACCCGAAATGACATCACAGGCCAGCTCTAGGAATCTGCATGCAGGGAATGAACGCCCGGTGTCGTGGAGATTTAAGTGAAAGGGTTTCTGCCCTTGCTCATCGCAGAACTGAGCTTTGCCTCAGTTTCTCTACCACTGTCACTTGACTCCCTTACTGAGATTGGCCCTCAGGGCCCCAGCCTCTTCGGCTGGTGTCCTGTCACCCCACTCAGTCATTGCCAGTGGCCCCGTTCCCCCCTCATCTTTCACTTCCTACCAGGGCTCCTCAAAATCACCCTGAGCCAATTGTGCCTGCCACCAAGACTTCCCTGTCACCTGTGCTCCGCCACACTGAGCTGTGGGGTTGCACTATTTTCCCTACTCTTATCCTTCACCGCTGAGTTCTCTCCTCCTGCCCTGCCTATGAAATCAAGACCCAGGACATGTCTCGCCTTCCCTGCGCTCTCTCTGAAATTGTGACTAAGTACGGTGGGCACACCTGTCACTGGGAACACAGAGGAAGGGGACCATCTTAAAATGTATTTTTCATTATAAAAGCAGAAAGTAAAAATTATAATCCTTGCACTTAGGAATAACTTTCACCCCCTAATATCTCCTATTTTCTTCTAGTCTTTTTTGTTGCTGTGTCATTTTCATAGTGGTTGAAACTGTGCTGTGGTTTGTTTGTAGTGGTTGAAACTATTTCAATGACACTCTCCTTTGTTTGTCCTTCCCCTTTCCTTCTCTCTGCTCTGCACATCCCCCACCCTTCTTTTTAAAGTTTATTTATTTATTTTGAGAGAAACAGAGGCAGCGCAAGCAGGGGAGGGGCAGAAAGAAAAGGAGAGACAGAATCCCAAGCAGGCTCTGTGCTGGCAGCTCGGGCTCGAACTCACGAAACTGTGAGATCATGACCTGAGCCGAAAGCAAGAGTCAGATGCTTACTCCGCTGAGCCACCCAGATGTCCTCACGTTCCCTTTTGATTACTGGTGTTTCAGGGGACCTCAGGCAAGAGGAGAGGAGGTACAGCTAGCACCCCAGTAATCCCCATTACTAATCGTGTCTCCTTAGTTGTGTTGACTCCTTTGGGCCACAGCCTTCTTGCAGGGAGAGAGCAGGTACGAGCATTTGCTGCCTTTTCTAGATGAGGAAACTTAATATTCAGGGCGCTTTCGTGGCTTGTCTGTCATTACACAGTTAGCAAGAGGCAGGGTTGGAACTGAAGCCAACTCTTCAAAGCCCACTCTTCTGTTTCTGTTGTCAGCACCGGGTCTGTGGGATTTGACAACAATCTCCCTGGAGTCTGATTTCAAGTGGGGAACGTGGTGGCAGGTGAAAGGAGCCAGAAACAAAGAAATGCAGCATCGAGAAGACAGAAGCAGGGGGAGCTGCTCTGCTGAGCTCACGCTCCCCAGAGAGCGGCCATTTTCCCCACAGGAGAGTTCGTTGTCTTGTTCTTAGGTACAAGCTTTGTCTCTAGTCCATTTGTGCCTTCCTGGTGGGCCGTTGATGAGAAGGACAGCCGTCAGGCCCACCCAGGAGAGCAGGACCCGCCTTTCTCTGGACTTTGGGGCCAGGGGAGTGGGGTTTCCATCACAGGACACAGTGGACTCCCCAGGGCTCCCGTGAAGGGCAGAGTCTCCCACAGAGGCAGTTGTCAGGCATCCCAGCCGTTCTTCTACTGGCCCCTCCCAGGCCTTCTCCTTGGGTTTCTAAGTGACTTTTTATCCCTTTTCTCTGAAAAGAAGAAAGAAGTACCCTTAATTGCACTCATATCCATGTCCACCCTCTGGGAGCTCTGCATGTCCTGACCGAATCCCTTGCCAGGAGTGAAGGGTAGCCTTCCGTGAGGCTGACCCCGCCGGGGACAGAGTGGCCATGCGGCATCTCTGCACATGGCCCCCAGGAGACTCAGGTGGGCCTTGCAACGACCCGTTCATTTCTTATTCCACAGACATTCACCCAGGAGCTACTCAGTGCTAGAGAGGGAAGTGACACCATCCACACAGCTTTCTGGTGCCTGGGGCCAGAGGGAAAGGTTTGAGAATCCAGAGGCCTGTGCCCAGAGCCCCGGCAGCCCCTGAAGACGGGGCAGGCAGAGGGGCCAACAGATAAGGTCAGTGGGCTCCAGTGGGCTCCTTTTCTTCCCTTCAAAACACCCATAACTTTGTCGGATGCCCCTGTATAAATTCACAGCAAAGTTTATCTGGAGTGCCAGCAAAGGCTAACCTCAGGAATGGTTTGATCTGGGGGGGACGAGTAAGGTTTACTATTTCCAGATAAGGAAGCGTGAAACCTGATGCAGCCCTTCTATAAGGCAGCAATACTTTGCACAGAAACAGGAAGGTGAATGTTCCTTTACATTCTGTAGGCTCACTTTAAGAAAAATTGTGTCAAGGGGCGCCTGGGTGGCGCAGTCGGTGAAGCGTCCGACTTCAGCCAGGTCACGATCTCGCGGTCCGTGAGTTCGAGCCCCGCGTCGGGCTCTGGGCTGATGGCTCAGAGCCTGGAGCCTCTTTCCGATTCTGTGTCTCCCTCTCTCTCTGCCCCTCCCCCGTTCATGCTCTGTCTCTCTGTCCCAAAAATAAATAAACTTTGAAAAAAAAAATTTTAAGAAAAATTGTGTCAAGTCTGATTTCAGGTTGCAATTTTTATGCATCTCCAAAAATTAATATTTCCCGTAAACATAAATGTGGACCTCACACATTAATTCTTTCTTAAAGAGGGTTTTCCTTTTCTCTGGGTTTTTGTGCTTTGCAGTTAGTTCGATGTTGTAATGACTTTCTCTGGTGAACGGATGATGATAAAGAACTTCTCTTTTTTCAAATACTTTTATGTGATATCGGGCCCCTGGGTGGCTCAGTCGGTTAGGTGTCTGACTCCTGGTTTCATCTCAGGTCATGATCTCATGGTTCATGAGTTCAAGCTCCTCTGTGCTGACAGTGTGGAGCCTGCCTGGGATTCTCCCTCTCTCCTCTCTCTGCCCCTCTCCCACTCACACATGCTCTCTCTCTCTCAAAATAAATAAATACACATTTTTTTAATAAATAAAAAAATACTCTTATGTGATAAAACAAAAGGTTGACAATTTTGTGTCAGTCCCCCATATTTGTTTTTAGAGTTTTATTATTCTAATATTTGTAAATGGGAGGGCAAATATGTGCCTGCCTCCGTCTCTAGGAAATCACCATCTCCCACCCCCCCCCCCACACACACACATACACAAAATTGAGAAACAGCCACCCCATCTGTGATTAAACTAGGCAATATCTGTGTTCCCAGGTGATCCCAGTTGCCATCTGTGGAGCAAGACTGCCACCGTGCAAACAGAATGCTGGGAGGCGCCCAGGAGAGATGGTGGGCACCAGAGTCAGCAGAGCCAGGTTCGGCCCCTACAAGAAGCTGAGAAGAAAAGGAAAAAAGAAGTCGAGAATGTGACACTGAGAGAGGGGGCACTCGCTCCCCACATGTGTAGGAAGCAGTCTGTTGGCAAGGCGGGCATTTCCACACTGCGTTACGAGCAGCCCTGCAGTGGCAGGTGTCTGAGGGCCAGAGAGAGACAAAGGCTAAACCCACCCACGTCACCTTGGGACTTAGACTGCACTGTGACCCGGGGAGAATCCCCGCTGGCTCCTTGTGCCAGATAGCAATTGCTGGGCAACGAACCATCCCCCAGTGTGGTGGCTTACCACAACAACTATTCATTTGCTAAAGGTTCTGGGGTTAGCAGATTGTGCTGGGTTCGGCTGGTGATCTCACCTGTGGTCACTCGTGAAGCAGAAGTCCTTCTGTTGTTTGACTGGGGCTGGTCCAAGATGGCCTCCCTCAGGTGTTTGGCAATTGGAAGTGGAAAAAGAAATTCCACCTGACTCGAACTTTCTCCATAATGACTTGCAAGGCCAGAAGTTGGTAGAGCGATGTCTTCCAAGTTTTAAGAGAAAAAAAGTGACCTAAAAATAAGGATATGGAAAAAATGGTTTTAATGTACAAGAAGTCAGGGACTATGGCTTTCCTATGCTCTCTTTAAATGAGCCACTCAAAGGTGAAGGTTGGCCAGCTGTTACAGGCTGAATTGTGTTCCCCTGTACCATCAATTATTCGTATGTTTAAGTTCTAACCCCAGTGCCTCTGAATGTGACTATATTTGGAGACAGAGTCTTTAAAGAGGTAGTTGAGTTAAAATGAGATCATACTAATTCAGTACAACTGGTGTCCTTGTAAGAAGAGGAAATTTGGACACAGACACAGAGAGAAGACCACGTGAAGACACAGGGGAAAAGGGCCATCTACAAGCCAAGGAGAGAGGCCTCAGGAGGCACCAAGCCTACAGACACCTCAGTCTTGGACTTCTAACCACCAGGACTGTGTGTAAATTAATTTCTATTGTTTAAGCCACCCAATGTGTGGTACTTTGTTATGGCAGCCATAGAAAACTAACGCACAGTAGAAATTCCTGAGATTAATGAAAAAAGAAAACGGATGAGCCATTTCATTATAGAGCTAAGTCAAACACAAATGTAGATAATATGTTACACGCTGGCAGAACATTTGTAAGTGTATGAGTCCGGCTTCAAGAGACGGGGATTTCAGTTGTGTGTAGGCCTCCAAATCACTGCTGTATTGGGCAAACCAGTTGGGTTCTCTGGGCCACACTTTTCTCCATGGTAATGAGTTCCTTTTGAGGTGCATTCTAGAGAGTCCTAGGCATCCAGCGCGAGAGCCTCAGGGACTACTGAGAGGATAAGGAGGCGAATCTGCGGGGTTGCAGCCCTTCTCCACTTCACAGGCAGCCTCATGGGCTTCTCAGTAAGATCTCACTGAAAGGGAGTTTGCTGTGGCTAAAAAAAAAGGCCTGGATGGCAATGAGATGGATCATTTCTGAGTTCCCTTCCAAGTCAAAAAGCTACTAGCAGTTTAAGGTTTGTTTCATCCCATTAGCCTTAAGACAATGTAAGGACATGTTGACAACTTATATGGGATTTGGCTGAAAGTGGGGGTATAACCAGCCATGCTTCCAGCCAAGGCCCACCAAAGAGGCACCAAGCCACGTCTGGCTCCTTCTTTCTCAGGATGGGCCCGTTGTGAGAAAGGAATGCTACTTGCTGAGAAGGGAGAGGTGACCAAAGGAGCTGAATGGAGAGCGAATCCCAGGAGCCAACTGCCTGGCTCTGGGGCGACCTCAGGGGAAGAGCTCAGAGTGACTGCCAAGCCTTATGGCCAAGGAATCGACTCCATTGGAGGCATTTGTGCCAAAGCAAATCTTGGTCGTTGCCACTCTCCTTCCTGTTCCTCAGCTAATGGCCTCGTCCTCACAACCGAGTGGGGCCAGAAATTCTCCTTAATAAGTAGACACACAGCAAACAGTTTCTAACAGGCCGACCTAGAACTTTCCCCAAACTATCCTTCAAGAGCCTCATGGAAGATGCCACCCCTTACATAACAGATACCCTCGATGTTTTACTTTTTTACTGGTGGAAGTGTTTTCTCTCTTGTCAGAAACTCAGGAGTATGGGGGTATTTTCAAGGTGTGCGGCGTGCAGGCTGCAGGAGGGACAGATAGATGGCAGAGTGAGAATTATCTGAGGAGAGACCGACAGAATGTTCCTCTGGGAACTGTTGTCTCCCTTCCAGGAAATTTTAGACAGGTTCATAGACCACCATGAGCTTGCAAACAAACTGTTAATAAAGAGGCTTCCAGTTGGGCTGGAGCAGGAAAGGGGAAACCCTGAGGCCATTCAGCAAACAGAAACAGAAAAACAAGTGGTACTCAGCAGACAGGGAGGCTGAACATTATTAACCTGCTTGCTGGGCAGCCCAGAGGCCACAGGAAATTGTCAGGGTTCCACAAAGGCTTCAGAGGTAGGCGGCTATCAGGCTCTGGAAAGCAGCCAGGGTGATCGAGGTCTATTTTACTGGGCTTCTGAGGGCTCCTCTGAGACCCAGGTTGGACAAGAATTAGCAGCGCAGTCAGTTGTCTGACTGAGTCCCCGCAGAGCAACTTGGATGTACTTTTCATATGATTTAAGAGCCTTGGTTGCCTCTGAAAGGGAACGCAGTGCAGCTGGCCCACAAAGCTGCAGTAGTTTGGGGTCTGGAAAAATCCTCTTCTGAGAGAATCAGAACAGCACTGACTTGTGACCAGGGCCGGAGCTCAGGCTAGCCAGGGAAGCAGCTGTCACCCGGGTGCTGGGGTTGACAAGCAAGACAGCTAATCAGCGCTGCAGCTTTCCAAATGGGTGGGTGGGTGCTCCTTGAGTCCCACCCAGAGGCTCCCTTCCATTTCCGGGGCTGCTCTAGACCTCACAGTACTCCCAGAGTAGGTGACTCCTGTGGCTGTTAGCTGGGCAGCAAGAGGTGGACAATTGTGTGTGTGTGTGTGTGGGGGGGTAGTCCATGCAGCCCCCGCACTCTGACATGAACGATTTGGTTCTAACAGACTGCAGAGGCGGGTGCAGATTTCAACTCCCCACTGATCCGGAGACTTCTACTGGTCAGTATTTTCTGGAAATTCGTGCTCTTGCAGTGTGCTAGTTTTGGCAACCAGGTCATTCTGCTTCTCCCCTCCCCCATTTAGACCATCACTCAGTTATTCATGTATGTATTTATTCACCCAACAAATATTCGATGCCCACTAGGTGTAAAACAACAGGAACAGCAGTGGTGGGGTGGGGTGGCATTGCACTAGCCTCTGCAGTGGAAGAGCGGGGGCGGCTGCCGTCTTCATGGGGTGTGCAGGGTGGTGGAGAAAATGTACGCGATTTCTTTTACTTATGTAACACTTCCACAGTTCCCTGCTAGGTACAGACCACTATTCTGGGCTCTTTACAAGTAATAACACTTTGAATCCTCCTTACAATCCCATCCCATGAAGTAAGGAATATTAATATTCCCATTTTACAGATGAGGAAACTGAGGCACGAGGACATCAGAGTACCCTGCTCAGGATCACACCGCTGGGAAGGGCTTAAATCCAGGCAGTCTGGCTCTAGCACCCTTAAGCCTTCCACCAAGGTGCCTCTTCAGCAGATAAATGCAAGTCGATAAACAGGAATGAAGAGCTCTCTATGCTCAGAAAGAACAATGGCTGGGGTGGGGTGGATTTTTCACATAGGTGGGGAGTCAGGGTGAACTTCTTTGAAGAGGTGACAGAAAGGAGGAAGCCTGTTCTAAGCAAGGAAAATGGCAAAAGCAAAGACCCTTGGGTGAGAAAAGTCTTGGTGAATTGACAGACCTCGGAGGGAAGTTGGGGGCTGTCAGAGGAAGGTGGCGAGCAGAAGAGGGGATGTTGGGAGGTAGAGATGAGGTTGGAGGCTAGGCAGAGCCGGGCCGTATTCAGTTTCGTTAGGTAGCTCTCGAGGTAAAGTAGAAAAAGAAGGGTCTGTCTTTAAGAAAACAGGCATATAGGGTCACCTGGGTGGCTCAGTTGGTTGGGTGTCCGACTTCGGCTCAGGTCATGATCTTGCAGTCCGTGAGTTCGAGCCCAGCGTCAGGCTCTGTGCTGACAGCTCAGAGCCTGGAGCCTGCTCCAGATTCTGTGTCTCCCTCTCTCTATGCCCCTCCCCCACTCATGCCCTGTCTCTCTCTCTCTCTGTCAAAAATAAATAAACATTAAATAAAGAAAAAAAACAGGCATATAATATAGAAGCTGATGTTTTCATTTTGAAAAGGG
Organism: Felis catus; assembly: GCF_018350175.1. Lineage (NCBI taxonomy): Eukaryota > Metazoa > Chordata > Mammalia > Carnivora > Felidae > Felis > Felis catus. The sequence continues at coordinate 211,736,652 of NC_058368.1, read as the reverse complement.
GCCCATTCACACACAGTTCATCCTCCCAAACACCCAGGAAAGAGATAAAAGGGGTGTCACCCCTTTGTGTCACCACCCACCACACTCCTCCCTAATACCCATCCCCCCTCCTTTGTTCCCACTAGCAGAGCCTCAGTTCTGTTCTGGGAAGCCATGTGCCTGCTCCCATGCAAGCACCCTCTGTCCTAGCCTACGCCAGGGGCAGAGATGCCCATGTACACTGTCCCGGCTGGTGACACGTCAGTGGAAATCTGCTGGAGGCTCTTGGAAGCCTTTTACTTTTCCTGATAAGAGGCATCCACTTGGGGCCACTTTCCTTTCCTCTCTTCCTTGAAAGGGACAGGATGTCTGTAGCTGCAAGAACCATCGAGTAGTGGAAATGCAATAGCATAGAAGAAAAGCCAAGAGATTCTGAGAAGCTGGCTCCAAACCAGTGCCAGCTAGCTGCCCCAGCTAGCTTCTTGTTTTTGGAGGGGGCAGGGACAACGTCTTGTTCATCTCAACCATTTCTATGACTGAGAGTTCTATTACCTGTGTTCTCTTCCTAGGTAATACACCTATTACCTGATATGCAAACTGAGGATGAGAAAGTATTGGATTTACAGAGAGGAGATTTCAACCCAGATTCATCTGACTGCGCCCGTTGCTCCTTTCACTACACTACGAAAGAGTTCTTATTTTGCCTTTAGGGATTTCTATGTGTGTTTAACCTTTCTCGGCATGACGCGTGTCAACCCCCAAATCTCCATTACCCAGAGCCCCTCTTAGGCTACCATGATTTCAATCAAGTGACCTCATTCTTTGCGGGATAGTGGAGGTGACAATGGAGTTAATGCACAGATAAGCCAAAAGCCCCAGTACGTGGTCTTCTCAAAAACAAGATGAGTTGGCCGAATAAGAATCTCTCTTGTAGGGATTTGACCTAGGTAGCTTTGGGAGATTGAGAAAGGAAACAGTGGAGCACGTGGGAAGTCAGGATGGAAGGAACAGCTGGAACAGCTGTGCCTGCTCTTTTACCTCTCATACCAAGACTACAGGGTCCCACAAAAAGAGTGGTACCCCAGATTAGAACTGTGTGAGTAGAGCCTAACAAACTGTTTACAGAGACAGGAGCAGGCTATTGGGAGGGAACCCACTAAAGATAATGCAGTACTCTGACACCGAAACAGACGAGGCTGTATTGCCACCCCATGGCCTGGAGGGGCAAAGAGGGAGCTCCCAGGAAGGACGGAGCAAACCCATAGCCATGCCAGGGAGTCAGGTGAGCAAATGCCTCAGCCTTTCCCGCCATCTCTTACCAGTGCTCACACCGGAGCTGAAAAACCAGGCAGTCTGTTGTGTATCACACACACAGGCCAGCAGCCTGGGCCACTGAGCAGGTGGAGAGGGTGGGGAGTAGATTTGAAGGGGCAGAGGGAAGAAATGAGTCACGGGGTGGTAATGACAGCCCACTGTGACCGACCCCACCACACGTCACAGCGCCAGTTATTGAATTACTGCTTCCCAGCTTCAAACCCACAACGCTGTGCGCTGCTCTGTAATGCTGGGGCTGGAAGTGGAGCTTTCTGCTTTGCAACTGGCTCTTTTTTAGGTTCTGCCCACAAGACCCCTGGAGGCAAACCGGAAGTCTGGCAAGGAAGAAGAGACTCGCTCCTTCCGGTTTGCCTCCGGCCTCGCTCAGCCTTCATCTTCGCCCCAGCGGAGACCGTCATTCCATGGGCAGCAGTAGATCCCCGTTGGCAGTTTTTCTGACACCCACAGAACTAGCTTTACTGTTTCCCCCCGGCCCACCCACACCAGCCGGCCGGTCCCCCTCCTCAGAAGCCTCCCCTGTGGGAGTCCTCCTTCAAGCTTAGAGAGGGCAGCAATGGCGTGTGGCAGCTCCTTCTCAGATGTCTGAGTTTCTGCTCGGCAGGAGACCGCCGACGTTTTCATAATTTCACCTTCTTTCCTTAGTTTCCCCAGCCTGAGGAGAAATGGCTCCTTTCTGAAGCCATCTTTGTCGTGATTGCTTTGTGTTCCCTTCTTGGCACAGATAAAAGGAGCCTGGGTCCCTAAATCACCATATGGAGGAGAGCTACTCACCAACCAAGAACACATCCCCCAAGCTTTGATTTCAGCAAGAAAGACACTGCGGTTGTATACAGCCGCTAAAACATGGCGATTATTTCTTACAGCTACTAACTATACCTATTATTCCTAAAGAGCTTGTAAAAACATGTGTCTAACACACCCTACAAGATCAGAGTCTTCCAGCGCTGTGTCTGGTGATCTATAATTTTAAAATGCTATGCCTGGTTTGGGAACCAAAACCTAAATCACCCTAAAGAGAGAGATACATATCAGGGGTCACCAATTAGCAACTAACCAAATTATAGGTATGACGCTTAGAAAAAGTTAATCCGTATCCCCGGAAATAAGGTTTTACTTTTAAAGTTTTTATTTATTTTTTGAGAGAGCGAGCGAGCACGAGCTGTGGAGGAGAAGAGAGAGGGAGAGAGAGAAACCCAAGCAGGCTCCATACTGTCAGCACAGAGCCCAATGTGGGGCTCGAACCCACGAACCAATATTTACCCAACATGAGTCATTTCATAGCAGTTTTGCAATTTTTACTATATCTGCATGCTACCCATTCTACTATATACCTATTCTTTTCCTTTAATTAACACACTTCACACTTTTGTGCTTTTTAGTGCACATAAAATAATCATATAGCTATTAAATTTTTAAATCTTCATCCATGTAATTCCTAAAATCATCTCATGTACAATCCTTTGAGAAATCATAAACTGAAACAATGAAAACATAATACATAGTAGAAGATCCTATACAAATGTAAGAATTGATTTATACATTTTCAAGCATTATTCAGGGATTTTATTGGGGGCGAACAACTCAAAAACAAACAAACAAAAGTTTCCAGGGCCACATCTGTATGTTTGTAATGTCCTGATCATCTAAAGTGTGCACATAATTTGTTCAATAAGTAGCTCATAAGCATGTAGCATCTGGTTTTGGGGTTTTTTTTGTCTTTCTTCCTTTCTTTCTTCCTTCCTTTTTTCTTTCTTTGTTCTTTCTTTTTCTTTCTTTCTTTCTTTCTTTCTTTCTTTCTTTCTTTCTTTCTTTCTTTCTTTCTTTCTTTCTTTCTGAGAGAGATCTCATGCATGTATGGTGGGGATGGGCAGAGAGTGAGGGAGAGAAAGAATCTTAGGCAGTCTCCATGCCCAGTGCAAACCTGATGCAGGGCTCAGTCTCAGGAATGTGAGGTCATGACCTGAACTGAAATCAAGAGCCAGACATTTAACCAACTGAGCCACCCAGGTGCCCCGGCGTGTAGTATCTGTTAAGCACTATGCAAGGCTCTGGGGATGCAAGTATTAACAAACCAGATGCAAATCCACAGTCCAGTGGAATAACAGAAATTTAACCAGCATTATGCTAATGATTATTTAATTACAAATGCTACATGTGCTGTAAGGGACTTGGATTTCTAGACATTTGGTAACCATCTCCCCAATATTATTTTCTAAGTACACTAAGATAAATATTCTTGCGGCAGTTTAAACTATGTCTGCAAATATTTTGACCCTCTTTCCATTGAGTGGCTAGGTTAGTCTCCCTCTCCTTGAACCTGGATTCGTTTTCACAACTGACTCTTAACCAGATATGTTGCATATAATGCTGCATGACTTCTGAGGCTAGGTATACCAGTCAGTCACAACAAATTACCCCAAAATGGAGTGACTTAAAATAACCAAGATTTATTATCCATAGTCTCTCTGGGTGAGAAGTTTTGGAATGGCTTCACTGGTGGTTCATCTCAGGGTCTCTGATGAGGTTTCTGACAAGATATTCATCAGGGCTTCAGTCATCTGAAGGCTTCAGTGCAGCTGAGGATCTGCTCTCAAGGCACCCCCCTCACATGGCTGCAGCAGGAGGCCTTATTTCCTTGCTGGCTGTTGACAGGAGGGCTCAGTGTCTTGCCATGTGGGTCTCGCCACAGGCTTGCTTGAGCGTCATGGTAGCTGGCTTCTTCCAGAGCAAGAGAGCAAGCGGCTCGGGAGAGAGCAAGGAGGAAACCACAATGCCTTTCTTAAAAATCACACACCATCACTTCTTCAATATTCTATTCATTAGAAATGAGTCACTAAGAGGGCACCTGGGTGGCTCCGTCGGTTAAGCGTCTGACTCTTGATTTCAACTCAGGTCATGATCTTATGGTTCATGAGATTAAGTCTTGTCAGCACAGAGCCTGCTTGGGATTCTCTGTCTTCCTCTCTCTCTGCCCTTCCCCCTGCTTGCGCACACACACACACATACACTCTCTCTCTCTCTCTCTCTCTCTCTCTCTCTCTCTCTCTCTCAATAAATAAATAAACATTAAAAAAATAAGTTAGTCACTAATTATATTCCACACTTAATAGAAGGGAATCAGGCTCTCCTTTTTGAAAGAAGGAGTATTAAAGTGTCTGTGGACCTATTTTAATACTACCTTACCCATCATAAAAAGTGATACAGCTTCCATGCAGCATGCTAGTTAGGCAGAAGTTGTGTAAGACACTTCCTCCATGAGCTACCATGTAAAATGCCCACATGCTCTAAAGCTGACATGCTGTGAGCAAGACCAGCCCACATGAAGAGTCCCAACTGAGGGGGGCACCTGTTGACAGCCCAGCATCGGTCCCAACCAGCAGTCAACATCAACACAAGAAAGTAGATAGATGCCTCCAGATGATTCTGGCCCCCAACCATCGAGACACCCCCAGCCATCATCTCTCCTAGCTATTGAATCTCCCCAGGCACAAGGCATCCTTCTAAAACCAGGTTCTTCTCCATATATACTGGCAGGGGAGAGAGCATGGTGCCGCGATTACCTGCAGGGGCTCTGGATTCCTGGTGGCAGGTTCTACCCACTGCTATGCTGCTTTAAGCAACAAGACCTTAGGCGATTTACCTTACCTCACCGTGTTCCAGATTCTTCATCTCTAAATTAAGAAAACAAGAATAAATAAGTGTTGTTTTGAAGAGTGAATGAAATAATACATTCAAAGTTCTCAGTACATATGTAAGGTGGGCTTTGTTATTATTATTTTCATTATAATTTTTTAATTCTCATTATATCTGTTCCTCTTATAGCATTTTCCATATCAGCTCATATCACCCTAGCCTTAACATTTAAAAAAAAGCCTCAATTCTTCTATTTCACCAACTGTTTTTCTGGGTTTATAAAATTGATACATAAAGATTATACATATTTAAGGTATACAGCTTGCTGTCTTGATATAAATATATGTTGGGAAAAAATCACCACAATCAATGTAATTAACATATCCATCAGTCTACATAGTTGTCATAGTCTTTCTTTTGTGTGTATGTGTATGATGAAAACACTTTAGAGCTATTCTCTTAGCAAATTTAAAGTATACAATACAGTATTGCTAGCTATAGTCACACTGCTGTATGTTAGTATCTCCAGAACTTATTCATTTTTCATAACTGAAACTTTGCACCCTTTGACCAATATCTCCTACTTCCCTCTTCTTCCCACCCCTGGCAAGCACCATTCTACTTTCTGCTTCTATGAGTTTGACAATTTAGTTCATTGCAGCATTCTTCATAATAGCCAAAATGTGGAAACAACCTAAATGTCCATCGATGAATGAATGGATAAAGAAAATACAATGTACATATACAATGGAATGTTATTCAGCCTTAAAAAAGAAGGAAATCCTGGGGTACCTGGGTGGCTCAGTCAGTTGAGCGCTGCCTTCGGCTCAGGTCAGGATCTCATGGTTTGTGAGTTTAAGCCCCACATCAGGCTCTGTGCTGACAGCTCAGAGCTTGGAGCCTGCTACATATCCTGTGTGTGTGTGTCTCTCTCTCTCAAAAATAAAATAAACATTAAAAAATTTTTTTTAAAAGGAAATCCTGCCATTTTGAAACATAGACAAATATGGGGGATATAACCTAAGTGAAATAAGCCAGACACAGAAAGACAAATACTGCACAATCTCACTTATACCTGGAATCTAAAATAGTTATCAACTATAATCAGTCGTCAAGTCCTGTTGATTCTATTTCCATAGTTTCCATTGTCCTCCCACTTTCAAATCCAGTTAAGGAGTGGGTGAGGAGGAAGTTCCCTATGGACACTAATTGAAATGGAAAATAAATGCCATCGGGAATGATGAAGAAGCTGGTATTTACCAGAGAGTGCTGAATATCGTTGGAAGGGATGCTTGGATAAGTCAGTGGTGTGGTCCTACGGTACGTTCTCATCAAAAGACTGTGAGTGGAAAGTTGTGAGTAACTTCTGCCTCACCTGCTTAAGGGAATGACTTGCTTGGGCTTACTCTCTTTTCTCCTACCTGTGATCTGGAACATGAATGTGCCCCAGTCTGACTTTGACCGTGGAAAAGAAGAAATACTTGAAGGGATGATGGAAAAATAAAATGGAAGCAAACTCGTTCCATAAATGACCTCATGAAGCTGGTTGTCCACTAGCCCAGACACACCAGACAATTACATAAGACAGAAATAAACTTCTCTCTGGTTTTCAAGAGTCTCTGTTACTGTCATTCTACTAAGTAGTGCAGGCTTCCCTGTGTCCTGCCCCTTCCCTTGGCTGAGGCAGGATGGGCAGGGAGCGGGATTAAAGGGAAGACAAACCACCGGCTCAGATATAGTGCTGGCAGGTCCATAGTATCCCAGAGAGTAGAGAGTGTGCACACGTCGAGAAAGACAGCCGAAAACAGCCTCCCATAGCACCCTCACCCTAGCAAGGAGCAGGAGCAGTGCGGTAATGCCACGTTCCCCAGAGGAAGGCAGGAGTACCTGAGGGGATGCCAGGGAGCCTGGGGTGGTTAGAATCTCTGTGGGTGGCCACCCGAGATCCCACGGGAGTAGGAAGAAGTAGGCAGATACAGTGGTGGAGAAATGCGTAGGCTAATCTGAAACGTAGATATGATCCGAGGGTGAGGGTAGAAAATCCGAACTAACGGAGATTTTCTGCTCCCCAAAGGAATCAGGACTTAACAATAAAGGCAAGTATAGAAGCAGAAAGAAAGTTGAATTTCTGGCACACGTGCGTTTGACAGCTGAGATTTGTATACGAGGCTGGCGGTCATTTGTGGGACGCGGACCACGCGCCAGATCCTGTGCCTGCGCCGTCTTGAGTCGTTTTCCCCACACCTCAGTCATGTTCGTATCATTATTTGCCCACCTTATGGATGAGAAAATGGGACCTTAGAGGCATTACGTAACAGGACCAAGATCTGCCAGTTAGTGAGTGGCAGAACCAAGATTCCAGTCTGAGCTCTTTGGTCTGAAGCCCAGACTCTTAATTACTTAATTAGCGTTCAAGAGGAAACACCACTTCAGGCAATTTGCTGCAGAGGTTCTATTATTTGAAGCTGATTTGCCTACAAAGGATTGTTATTACATACACTTTTTTTGAGGCCTAATGTATGTATGGAAAGATACACAGAAGTGTATGACTGTATACATTTTCACCAATTGAACACACCCGTATAACCAGCACCCGGAACAGAAAAAGAACATGAGCAAAACCCAGGAGACTCCAACTGTCACCCTTGCGGTCATCACCCCCACCTGAAGGCTACTCCTCATCCCAGAGCCCACTATTCTGTGCTCCACAGACTCACAGGTCAGTTCTTGCAGACTTTTCCTTTAGGAGTATGGCTTATGAACCAGTGGTCCCCACTTCTCTAATTTTTTTTTAATGTTTATTTATTTTAGAGACAGAAAGACAGAGTGTGAGCAGGGAAGGGGCAGAGAGGGAGGGAGACACAGAATCCGAAGCAACCTCCAGGGTCTGAGCTGTCAGCACAGAGCCTGAGGTGGGGCTCGAACTCATGAACCACAAGATCGAGACCTGAGCTGAAGTCGACGCTTAACCGACTGAGCCACCCAGGCGCCCCACCCCCACCCCACTTCTCTTTGTAAACATCTTCCTTCATAGAGAAGACACCAAAGCTTCATGTGGCTCAAATTACCAGCTTTCCTCTTTCTACCAGGGTTTAGGTCAATTCAACTTGGCGAATGTTTGTTCAACTATATAAGCTGGGCACTTTGTGTTGAGCAATAGGTCAGAGAAACAAATTAGGCAGTCATGTCCCTGCCTCCTAAAATAGTGAAGGAAGACAATTGGATACCCGTGTCTTGTTAAACCTCTTTGGGAACTGTAAAGTGCTAAATGCATGTGAGATGATATTATGGCCCTTAAATGGCTGGTGTTGCTGAAGCCTTATAAGACACGACTGGTATCTTAAGGTGTCTGGGCTGAGCACTTTTACAAGGATCCGCTGGATACCTGGAAGATGCTGGATTAGAGGTTAGGTTGAAAGCTGGCTTAGGTCATACTTCTGGGGATAAAACTTGCTGGAGAGAGTGGACGTTAGTGCAATCTTCTAAAATCTTTTACCACGAGCATTTCTTGTTTTGATATATGCCATTTCCTTTCACCACTGTTTTGTCATTTTGTATCCTTATATTTGTTTTGTATCAACTCAACTATGCATTGGTTTGTTTTCCTTCATAGCACAAGGATATACATATATCCATCCTTAAGTGAATATAGGAAAAAACTTTTTTGAGATTTTTTCCCATATATTTTTGCACTGCAGTTGCTATTATCACAATTTAAAAATCTTTAATGAAGTATAGTTGACATACAATGGTTTATTAGTTCCGGGTGCACAACATGATGATTTGACAATTCTATACATTTATGCAGCACTCACCACAGTAAGCATAGTTACCATGTGTCTCCACACGTGATTGCAATAGTATGGACTACATTCTCTACTCTGTACTTTTTTTTTAGTGTTTATTTATTTTGAGAGAGAAAGAGAGAGAGAGAGAGAGAGAACTAGCAAGGGAGTAGAAGAGAGAGAAGGAGAGAGAGAATCCCAAGCAGGCTCCATGCTGTCAGCACAGAGCCGAATGTGGGGCTTGATCTCATGAACCATGAGATCATGACCTGAGCCGAAATCAAGAGTCAGCCACTTAACTGACTGAGCCACCCAGGTGTCCCTCTATTCTGTACTTTTAATCTCTGTGACTTACTTATTTTAGAACTGGAAGTTTGTACCTCTTATTCACTGTCATCTATTTCTCCCATCCTCCCCCACCCCCCGACCTTCTGGAACCACCAGTTTGTTCTCTGTATTTATGAGTCTGTTTCTGTTTTGTGTGTTTGTTCGTTTGTTTTGTTTTTTAGATTCCACATATAAGTGAAATCATACAGTTTTTGTCTTTCTCTGTCTGACTTCAGTTAGCATAATTCCCTTTGCATTATTGCTCTTGAACCTTGGAAGTCATGGTAATATAAATGTTTACTTAAGCAATTCTTTAAGTAATGGGCGTGCTAGTGTTCTCAGCTCTCCGGTGGCCCTTACCAAGCTGTCTTTCAGGGGCTTCTCTCATAAGGAACTTTTGCATCCCATGCTATGGAATAGGAAGGGATAGAGTAGAAATATCTTGTATATGAAGGGGGTTTGCAGGTAGGCGCTTGGGCTATTTTGGACTGGTAGCATGGAGAAGTAAAGGGAAATGTTTGATATTCGAGGAAGTAAATGTATGACTTTGCATTAATTAAAAACAGAAATAAGGGGGAATACAATAAAAGAGAAAAGGGGAAAGGGAATAGAGGTCAGCACTAGCAGAGAATGGCGCTGTTTTCTTCAACTTTGGGCAAGATGAGCTGCAGAATTCCTCCATCCTCTAAGTAAAGTCAAGGTTCGCCACTAGGTGGCACTCCCGTTCAGAATAATGAAGTCATTGCCGAGAACGGTGATCAGCCTTCCCGGTGCGCTTCATCAGCCCACCTGGCACGAGTGAATTCTAATTCCAAATTCTGCTTTGGATGCATTTTACTATTCAATGCAGTTTGTCAGTGCTCATTACTATTGGCCAAAATCATCGTCCCAAACAGTTACTGTTGAAGTCACTGGTGTGCTTTTTTCCTTCCGTGGTTTAGAAATTTACACTTGGAATGTATGCCTCTTTTGTCCTCCTTGGGAACTTCTGTCTTAGAAATAATTAGAAATCGTGTCCCAGGCCAACATGTCTTACAACGAGAGGGAGTAGAAGAAGGTTTCAGGTCTGAAACAATTGGCCATTTGGGGTTTTGTTTTGTACTGGTTTGGATTTCTTCTTTGGTAGGTTTAAGCAAAGCTTTCCAACGTTTTGCTTTCCAAGCAAGATTAACATTGAACAAATCATGTTAGATCCCAGTGGTATAAGACGCTAATACATTTTGATAGATGCTTCTTTTGTAGGTTCTCATTCTATTTAATGCATTTAAGACTCTGAGCTTGCCCTGCAAAAGATATAAGGAATTTGAACAGGATCCCTTCATAAAAGGTTTGTTCTGAAGGCAAAAAACACTATGCATACTGTATTTACATATATGCATACAACTAAAAATAACCAAATATGGTACCTGCATTGATCTAGATTGCCACAGCCATCTATTACTTGAGTGGCTTATGCCAGTGTTACTTGCTAAGGAAGGACATCCAGTGGAGCCCCAGAGGGTCAGATGGATTTTTTTTTTTTTTTTAATCAGATGGGGAATCATCTTCAGCTGCCGGGATCTCACCTGTAATTTTCTGCAGGATCTGCCACAATGCTAGAGAGTGGGTTGCAAAGATCTGAATAGCCGTGCTTATTTGGGGGAACTGGGTGTGTTGAGGTTCATTTGTGGGAGAAAGAAGTTTCTCTGAGAACCAGTACGTCATATGACGGGAACATGATAAATGGCCATTTTTTTTTTGTGACCCTGAGGCAAGACCAGTAAACTGTAAGTTGGTTATGGGTCACTCCTAACCTACACACCCCCAGGAGCATTGCTCTCAACATGTGTCTCTGATTCTGGCCCCGGGCCATCATCAGACTGTGCTGTCCTAAGTAGCTGTGTCTGATGACTCTCTGCAAAAATAAGCCATTTTAGCTGACATACAAGATAAAGAGTCTCCAGTTTTATAGTATTGCCCTTTCCAAATGAAGAAAGGCCTCCAAACCTTGGAGGGTCCATAAGCATGAGTTATTTATGATTTTTATGAGTTATTCATGAATATATTGATTATAGACACGTTACAGCTGTGTCCTAAGTGTTACAGCTGAGTCCTAAGTGCCACTAAAGTCACGATAACGTCAACTCTGGATTACATTTTACCAGTGCCTGTGTCCAAAGGGGAAACCAATTCTTGGGGAATAGTAGTTTGTGTCAGCCACCATATCAGTGGGGAAGCATTAGAGATAGATTTTTTTTAACCACAGTCTCTTCACCCACCAAGCCCTCATTCTTGACCAGCAACAGTTTATTACACAGGACAGCCAGCTTCACCCTTCATGGTAGTAGAACATCACCCTATGTCCTTTACTGCCCACTCTGTTCTTTTTTAATAATTTTTTAAAGTTTATTTATTTATTTGGAGAGAGACAGAGCCAGCGCAAATGCGGAAGGGGCAGAGAGAGGGAGACAGAGAATCCCAAGCAGGCTCTGCACTGTCAGCACGGACCCAACATGGGGCTCAAATTCACAAAACCAGGGAGATCATGACCTGAGCCAAAACCAAGAGTCAGGTGCTTAACTGACTGAGCCACCCAGGTGCCCTACTGTATTCTCTATCTGGAGTTTATTTGGTACTTTCCACCCTCTTTCTGTGCTTAGTCTCAAGTCCTGGTTAATGCCAAAAGTGAATTATCTAATTTCAAAATCATCCAAGTTCATATTATACATAGATATGTTTATGCATATACACGTATGATTAGCTTCATGTATGTTACTATTTACACATCTATATTTGCCTCACTCATTCACATATGCATACATGTGAATAAAGTGACATGGCCTTTTTATTTAAAACTAGGAATATGTTATGGGCTGAATGAGTGTGTACCCCTCAAGATCATATGTGGATGCCCTAGCCCCTAATACCATGGCATTTAGAGGTAGGGCCTTTGGGAGATAAATAGGTTTAGATGAGGTCACGAAGGTGAAGATGGGATTAGTCCCCTTTTAAAAAGAGACACCAGAGCTTCCTCTTTCTACTATGTGAGGACACGGGGAGAAGGTGGACATTTGCAAGCCAAGAAGAGGGCCTTCCTCAAGAACTGAGTTTGCCAACACCTCGATCTTGACTTCTTGGTCTCCAGAATCCTGAGAAATAAATGTCTGTTGTTTCAGCCACATGGTCTATGATATTTGTTTTAGTGGCCCCAGCTGACCAAGACACAATATATGAATACGTATAAAGAGGACACGGAATGGAAGCCCATACACCTACATGTCAGTAATAGCTATCAGGCAACCGTGGAATTGCTTTCTTTGTTGATTTTCTTTTTTTCTTATCTGTGTTTCCAAGTTTGCTGCAATACTCAAATGTTACACTTATAAATAGAAAAAATACTGCAATGGTTTTTGGAAAAATATATTTGACTGTAATAATGAAGCAATATTTTCCAATAAAAAAAAAAGGAAATGTACAATTGGCCCTAGAGCTGACGACCAGGGGGACTCTTAAGTCTTTGCTTACCAGGCACCGATGTGGCCGATAGCAACTGAGTGTTTTCTCATCTGAAGCAGAGGTGATAACACGTGCCTGACCCTATTCGAGGATGTTGAGGAGTCAAGTGAGAAGGTTCTCTGAAAGCTCTTTGCAATTAGACTGCCAAGGTAAAAGCGTGCTGACTTCAACTACATTCGCATTTTCCATGAACTGGCTGTGCGCTTCCTTCAGTAGGAAAGTCCCAGTTGCAGGGAACATGCACGAGCCTTCCTGTGGAACTCCCCTGGTCTGGTGCTTGTGCACAGTACCAGTGTCAGATCTGTTAATGTCAGGACTGGAAGAGTCCCAAATGTCATTCCAACAGCCAAAACTCAAGGTGCGTTTCATAAAATATGCCACCTGCAGAATTTCACAAGATCCAGTGTTGTCAGATAAAATACAGGACACCCCTTCAAGTGTGAATTTCAGATACAGATGAACACCAAATAATTTTTAGTTTGAGTATGTCCCAAATATTGCACAGGACATACTTATACTAAAAATGTATTCAATGTTCGTCTAAAACTTAAATGTAACTGGGCCTCCTGTATTTTTATTTGTGATATCTGGTAATCCTAATGGGAACTTTTGCTCTTCCCCTCCAGTGTGGTTGGTTGGTTTTTCTTTATCAAACTCAGCTTCTTTTTATTTAATGTTTATTTATTTATCTTGACAGAGAGAGAGAGAGAGAGAGAGGCAGAGAGAGAGAGAGAGAGGGAGAGAGAAAAAATCCCAAGCAGGCTCCACACTGTCAGGACAGAGCCTAACTCGGGGCTTGAACTCAGAAATGGGGAGATAATGGCCTGAGCTGAAATCAAGAGTCAGACCCTTAACTGAGCTACCCAGGCACCCCTAAATACGGCTTCTTAATGGTGATTTAGGTTTTACAAATACGTACTGAGCTTTTCAGGGAAGGGGCTGCTGCAAGAAAAAAGTGGCAGGCAATAAACAAGAAGGGACCATCTCAATAGCATCAGGGTGGCTGGCAGGGTTCCAGGGAAGCACAAAGTGGCTATTGGTCTTCCATCAGCCTTCTCTTGAGACATTATAAACTGTAAAGAGCTCTAAGGGTGACTGTTAGGGCCACACATCCTTCATTTGGCCTGGCCATTGTACACAGGAAGCACCTGTATCAGGCAATGAGCTCACCTACCTGTAGACTGGAGCATTGTTTGGCCCCAGTGGAACTGGCTGGGGCAAGGAAGGATTGGGAAACAAGAAAGGGCAGCCCAGTGTGAGGTCAAGATTGGGCCACAGCTTGGCTTCCCACAAGGACTCTCTTGTCTCTGGATGGTGGGAGAGTGGATGGTAGGGACTCCAGAAGGGAAAGCCAGCCTTCCCTGTGGCTGAAGCAAACAGCCAGCCAGGTAGCAGAGATGTGTGAATCAGTGCCTCTTCTTCACAACCAGCCAAATGCCCCACATCCCCACTGCGGGCCTCATGCTCTGGGGAAAGGCGAGCTTTTGAAATATAGCGTAGCACTCTGGTGTCTAACACATTCAGAGGGATTCCTAGATCCAGCACGTTCTTTACTAAGAGTCATCAACAGAAGGCAGGGCTGAGGAGGAAGGGAGAGCCACAGACTGGGAGTCAGGGGTGCTAGCTGTGTGAATTCAGTCACATCACTTCACCCTGTGACCTCGGTTCCCTCCTTAACGAATGACAAAACAACCTGATAGTGACTGGGGCACTGCCAACGTCATTCCAACAAGTGAAGTCACATCACTTCACCCTGTGACCTCGGTTCCCTCCTTAACGAATGACGAAACAACCTGGTAGTGACTGGGGCACTGCCAACGTCATTCCAACAAGTGAAGTCACATCACTTCACCCTGTGACCTCGGTTCCCTCCTTAACGAATGACGAAACAACCTGGTAGTGACTGGGACACTGCCAACGTCATTCCAACAAGTGAAGTCACATCACTTCACCTTGTGACCTCGGTTCCCTCCTTAACGAATGACAAAACAACCTGATAGTGACTGGGGCACTGCCAACGTCATTCCAACAAGTGAAGTCACATCACTTCACCCTGTGACCTCGGTTCCCTCCTTAACGAATGTTCCAGGCGAAACAACCTGGTAGTGACTGGGGCACATCCACTCTCCCACCATCCAGAGACAAGAGAGTCCTTGTGGGAAGCCAAGCTGTGGCCCAATCTTGACCTCACACTGGGCTGCCCTTTCTTGTTTCCCAATCCTTCCTTGCCCCAGCCAGTTCCACTGGGGCCAACCAATGCTCCAGTCTACAGGCAGGTGAGCTCATTGCCTGATACAGGTGCTTCTGATTGGTGAGGGAGACACAGGATCGGCAAGTCCTGGTAAGGAACAGAAGCTTGTGACAGCTTAGAAACATGAAGTCAGTTCAGGTCTCAAGACTGGCTTCAGAATGGCCTGAGGGGCCCTCAGAATGCCCTGAGGGGACAGCATTGGGTGGGGGGGGGGGGCTGAGGTCACTGAAGCATTGCAAGGGACACAGGGCTGCGGAAGGGCCCAGCCCTCTGCACTCACTACCTGCAGCTCTTGATTGCCCTCCTGGAAAGGCCCAGCTCTTACAGATGAGGCCATGAGTCTTGTATGGGAGAACACGATGGTAAATCCAACAACCATGTCGCGTCTCTTTCTCCAGGCCAGGCAGTCTCGGGTTCTAGAGTCTAAACCACAGGTGGCTGCTGGTGTGGGTTGAGTGTCTTTCATTCATCATTAGTTCAACAAATATTTGCCGAGCGCCTACTCAATGCCAGGGCTGTTCTAAGCTTTGAACATACAGTATTGAAACCCTTTTCCCCTCTACCGGCAGAGTCTGAGGAAACAGTGTGCGTAGCATGACCACCCCTCTGCTTGCTAACTGAGCAAAAGCAGATGTTGTGCTACTCTGCCATTTTGTTCTGCCTCATGCCTCGTCTTCATTCAACCACCTTGGTGTGAATCATTTCCATAGAACCGAGAAGAACATGGCTGCATGTGGCTCAGATCATAGTAAAGGAGCATAACCACTTTGAATTCCCCCAGCACTTTCGTGTCCATTGTCTTTGAGCTATACAGCCGCCCTGGGAGAGAGTTGGAACAGATGTCGCCATTATCTTTATCCAATCTCCATGTCACACATGAAGAAACTGAGGCTCACACAGACCACACAATGACCTGAAGCACACAGTCAGTGAGGTGCAAGTTCGTTCTCCCCTACCAGGCTCTCTCGGCACTCAGAAACTAAAGAAAGATGCAGAGTCAGGCCGAGATGACGCAGGCAGAGGCAGACCAAAACCATCACTGACTTGGCTCTTACTCTTTGTCAAGTACAAACTGGCCAAATACCACCCACTAGTAACAAACACCTTGCACTTAGGCAACACCTCACAACTGACAGTATTTTTATAAGCATTATCTCATTTGATCCTCACAAATAACTCTATAACACAGGCAGAGTAAACCTGGATATCCTTCCTCATTATACAGATGAAGCCTCTAAGCAAAGGCAAGTTAAGCGTCCAGCCCCTGCTCACAGAGTGGGGAGCTGGGACAAGTGGACTCAATCCTAGTGTTTCCCTGAGAGTCTGTGTTCTTTTCCACTGCTCAGAAATGGGGTCTAGTCCAAAAAGGCCAAATACCTGGCACACATACAGCCCTATCTACTCCCACGCCCAGGGAAGACATTATTAATCAATCACAGTGTTGTACCCAGATTTGACCCCAGGCTCCTTCTCAACACAGTTCTCCAGGCAGCCATTATCAGCCAACAGACATGCAAGATGGAGACCATTTTCCAGCCTGCTCTAAGCAGTGCCTATTGCCAGCTCAAAGCACAGAGACTGAATGGAGACTATCAGAACTAATCTGACTCAAAATCTGGCTCAAGACCCAAGAAGACCCTCATAATTTGTTCCCTTTCTTTGTTCATAATTTCTTACCTTTTAATTTGTAATCACAACAATAATAACAATGGCTTTTTTTTGAGTGCTTCCTATGTGCCTGGGCACTATATTAAGCACCGTACATGCATTTTCCTAAAAAGCATCCTTTTATTCCCATTTCAAAGATAAAGGAGCTAAAGCTTGGAGAACTTGGATAGCTTGCCAGATGTACTCTAATACTGCTAAAGCCCATGTACTTCCCACCTTATTATACAGTCTCCTGGACTATAGACCAATGGGTTTCCCATTCTTTGGAAACAGAGGCATTTCTTACTTCCCCAAACCCTTAAAATCAGCTGCTTGGCTAGGGAAGAAACCAGAGGGGACTAGAGGACAAAAATTAAATCACTAAGCAAACCAAGCTCCATGAGGGGTGGCTAGGAGGCGGCAGACAGGGCTTTGCAGTCTGAGTGGAGCTGGGACATGTGAGCTGGAGCCTCTGCACATGGGCACCAAGCCCTTGGCAGTCAGTGTAGGCCAAGTTGATGGTGGAAGGAGACTGGGGCAAGGGGCTAGCTCTCCCACACTGCCACGTTCTGGCACGTTCTTCAGAGGAGTTCAAGAGTCCAAATTTGAGAGGCTCCTGGGTGGCTCAGTCAGTTAAGTGTTCAACTTCGGCTCAGGTCATGATCTCACGGTTTGTGAGTTTGAGTCCCACGTCGGGGTCTGTGCTGACAGCTCAGAGCTTGAGCCTACGTCAGATTCTGTGTCTCCCTCCCTCTTCCCCTCCCTCCCCCCCCAAAAAAAACAAATAAACATTTGGGGTGCCTGGGTGGCTCAGTCGGTTAAGCGTCCAACTTTGGCTCAGGTCATGATCTCGCAGTTTGTAGGTTCGAGCCCCGCGTCGGGCTCTGTGCTGACAGCTCAGAGCCTGGAGCCTGCTTCGGATTCTGTGTCTCCCTCTCTCTCTGACCCTCCCCAGTTCATGCTCTGTCTCTCTCTCTGTCTCAAAAATAAATAAACGTTAAAAAAAAAAAAAACAACAAATAAATGTTAAAAAATTTTTTAAAAAAGAATCTAAATTTGACTCTGAATGTCCACATTGTTATAAGGGTAGAACATATTTGTAGAGTGTATTTGATTTGATATTTAAGGTATATGGGGAGTGGGCCTCCATTTGTACTTAAAGAAATTTTTTAAAATGTTTATTTAGTTCTGAGAGAGAGGGGGAGGGGGAAGGGGCAGAGCGAGAGGGAATCACAAAATTCGAAGCAGGCTCCAGGCTCCAGGCTGTCAGCAGAGAGCCCAACGCCGGGGCTGGAACTCACCAACCGCGAGATCATGACCTGAGCCAAAGTCAGACGCTTAACTGACTGAGCCACCCAGGCGCCCCCATTTGTGCTTTTGTGCATGTGTTAGAGCTAGGTCTAGTGAAAAATGAAGCTCTTCTGCTGCTGCGTTGGCTGCTTCTGTAGCAGGCCGCTCACGGGGGTGTCTGTTGTCCTGCGGCGGTGAGAGCAGAGGCCCCAGCCTCCATCACTGGCTTCCTGAGCGGCAGAGCAGGTGCTGTGCATTCCTTCAGTGGTGCTGATCCAGCAGGCCCAGCAAGTGCTGGCATGGCAGTGCGCCGCCCCCGCCCCCCCCCCCCCCCCCCAGCAGCCTCCCGACCCGATCTTGTCAGTGGCAGGGACTCCAGAGCCAGCTCCATGAGAAGGCAGCGTCCAAACGCAGCAGAAACCATGGCTCCTTGGGTGGCCTGCTTCTTCGGTGTCACTTAAGGAGTTGTTTCTAAAACCTTAATTTTGCGTCTGCCCTCTCAATAATTCTATAAGCCATGTAAGTTCCTGAAATAAATCCTTTCTGCGTGAAACAACTAGAATGGGTTCTGCTCTAAGAAACTGACCTCAGCAGGGCTCTTAAAAGCCTCCCCTCCACGACCAAGATTCCAGTATCTTAGGAAAAGCCCCTGCAGCTACATTCTGGGGCCTCATTGCTCCTTTGAACTTGCTTCCTTTGGAAAGGTTTTCTCAGCTCTGGTCCTGGGCCCGATTCCACCTGTCTGACTCTTCCTTCAGATCCACACCTCTGCTGCCTCTGTCTGTCTGACTTGGACGTTGTGTTCCTGAGCATCATGTCTCAGGTCCTCCCTGGTGCCATTGGAGCCTGGGGCCGCTCCCAGCACCACCTCCGCCCCAGCCCAGGCTTCCCGGAGCCCAGGCCGGGTCCCGCGGCCCCCCTGGGGCCTGCCGTCTCAGACCAAGCAGCTGACAGACCCTGTGCAGCACAGCGGGTCGAGCGCCACATGATGTCGGCCTTGGGGACCGCACACGGAGAGACGGCCGGGCCCACGACACGGACAACAGAGGCAGGCCTGACGGTGGTGACTCCGTCGTGTACTGAGAACGGCGCTCACGGAAGTCAGAGGTCGAGCAAAAAGCCAACTGAAAGCGTGCCTTGGCTTTGCTGGGTCAGCTCCTCCAGTTTCTGAGTCTTGCAGGGGCTTAAGCGACACCAAGCAGCGTCATTTTACTGCGAGTTCCTGCAAGAAAGCCTACACGTTCCAGCAGCCAGCCGCGCTTTACCCACCTTTGCCCCTTTAGGTTGCTGCGATCTTACACAGATTTTCTGCGACCTCACTCGAAGTCCTCCTGCTCTCATCTGGTTTCATCTTCCAGCCCGTGAGCTCATGGGTTTGCGTGATTTCGGCATGAGGTCACCAGCTGGTTCCCCGCCTCCTGGACGGGCTTTGAAACCTCAGGATTCTTGGGATAAACTAGAGGTAAGCCCTGGTTTCATGGTTTTTCATGGAAATGTGAAACCCAGGGTTTATCCCAGAGGTGTATTTACATTTACTATATGGTTGAAATCTTTTTTCTATTTTGAAACACGAAAACCTCACTTTTTCTCCCCTCTGCATGTGCACTTGCCCTCTCAGGGAAGAAGGATGGAAGGACCTGAGTCCTGGAGGAGACAAACGGTCAAAGCCCAGGAGGTACTCGAGCTCCTTATTTACAAAGAATCGTGCACGTCCACGCGGGGAGCCAAAGCAAAGCTGGGATTCTGGTGGGAGGAGAACTGAAAATTCCACCCTGAGACAATCGCATAAAGCATCAAAAACGGTGTGCATGTCCAGAAGCCATGAACAGAGTCAACGTGCTGGAAGCAAGCCAGAATGTGTGGGCCTGGAATTCTGGAATGTGCATTTTCTGAACATTCCTGGTTTCCAAAGTCATAGCCAACAACAAAAATCGCATTGTGGCATCAGAGCCTCCATTCTTTCTCGTGTACCCAGGGGTTCTCTCTGAGCAAAGACCATGAAAGACCTTATTTTTTCAGAGATGCAAGGAAGTCATGAAAATGGCGACTTTGGGTTTCTAGTGTGAATTGAAAAAAAAAAATTATCGGATTAAATGTAAAAATTCACATAACTCCATCTAATTTGATTCAAGCAAGTATTATTGATTGAGTCCCTGTTATGCTCCCAGGCCTGAATTAAGCTGAGGAAATACAATAGAACTATATGAAATGATAATTTTTCTCAAAGAGAGGCAAATATTAGACATGTGAGATGATTAGAGAGCAAAGCAAGGGGCCACAATCTGAGGCACATTGCAGCCACTGAACCTGGTAGGCAGCGAATAATAGAAAAAAAGGAGAAGGTAAATCGGTTTTAAAAAAAAGTGTTAATTAGAGACGAAATCCTTGAAAAAGTCCCTGATATTTGAGTAGCGCTTGTGAGGTTTCTGATCTAATTGGTAGTGGAGGCCACTTTGTTCTGAAAGGAGCGAAATCTAAATACAACTTGTCCCGAAGGGAGTTTGGGAAATGATCAAGGGGGAAAGAATGAGAGACTCAGTATCCATCTTTTGGTTAGTTTTGGCCTATTCCAAGGTCTGGAAGCCCCAAGACTTTAAACG
This sequence comes from Felis catus, assembly GCF_018350175.1. NCBI lineage: Eukaryota > Metazoa > Chordata > Mammalia > Carnivora > Felidae > Felis > Felis catus. The sequence continues at coordinate 211,716,310 of NC_058368.1, read as the reverse complement.
CAGGTGAAAAGTTGGAAGGGAAGCCAATGTGTGTAATTAGCCATGGCAGAGAGCCAGGTTTCATGTCTTTGCCACTTTGTCTTTGCTTTCTGCTTGTGCTTGGAGGAGATATTCTCAGGAAGAGTATAGGAATCGAGAATGAGGAAGGAGAAACAACTAGCAGTGAGAGGTGAACAGTGTATGAGAAGATTTATGATATAAATCATAAGATAAACTAGCTCCCTCACTTCTTTACATACATTAAAACCATCAAAATGGAATGGGTTGCGTCTGGCCATTTTCTTCCAAACCTGATCATCTCTTTATGTTGCCCATTTTATTGAATGCTACTTTCATTATCCCAGCCATTCAGAATGGGAATTTCTCTCTGCATTGTGTAGGAGAAGAACTTTTCTTCATCTCTTTTATGTTCAGTGACAGGGGCCTGTGAATTAAACTAACAAAAGATAGCAGGAGAAAAAGTTTCTTTACATGTGCAACAGACATACATATGGGAGTACTGTGATGAATAACCCAAAGGGGTGGTTAGAATTTGGGGTTGGCCTACCTAACTTAGTAGGGGAAAGGGAGGGGGCAGAAAAGGTTCCTGTGGGAAGAAAAAAATAGGTTTCTTTTGGAAAGACTCATGGATTTTTTTAGGAGAACAAATGGGAGATAAGAGAGTTTGTGATGTTTCTCTATACAGGTATGAGTAGTCTTTATAGCTTCTTTAGAGCCAAAACTCCTCCCATAGGAGGACGTATGATAGATTTACTCTTGCTTTCTCCTGGCAGCAGACCTACCTCAAAGGGAGAATTTAGGGCAGTCCTCATTTCTTAGAAGTTTCTGCTTTCAGTCTGATACGGGAAGCTTTGAGAAGGCTTCTTTCTGCACCTGTTGAATCTCAAATGTCTTCAGCTTAAAGTAATCGTTATACCAACTCTGGGGTTCTAAGTGGGTCCCCACATCCACATCTCTGCTTTCAGTCCGTGGTCAAATCCTCTGCTAAGAGTATGAGTTTCTAAAGGATCTTATTCATCATTTGTCTCCAGGATCTAGCATGTGGTTTGTCTACTCATTAAGTACTTTTGAATGAATGAATAAATAAAGTAAAAGGATTGCTTTCCTAATATTTATCAAAGGGCAATAAACAAAAACCATGGCACCTGCTAGCGGATAATTCCCACAGATATAGGTCTTTGACTCTGATCTGTCTTCTGAGACACCCACCTGTGTTCTTAACTCTTTATGGGCCATCTCACCAGGAGGTTTTGTAGGCATCTCATATTCAACACATCCCACAATGAACCCATTGTCTTTCCTGAAAACCTGTTCCTTGTATGTTTCCTGATTCAGTCAATGGCATGTCACCAGCCACCCAATGGCCCAAGCTACATAAATGTTATTACTCATTGACCCCTGTCTTGTCTTACCCCCTATTGTTACTCATCATTCAGTCCTATTGATCCTACCTCTAAAATGTCTCCCTGGGCCCTTTTTCCATTCTTACCATCCTTGCCTGGTTTCCAGAAATCCCTTCACTGGTTTCCTATTTCTTTTTTTTTTTTTAATTTTTTTAACGTTTATTCATTTTTGAGACAGAGAGAGACAGAGCATGAATGGGGAGGGTCAGAGAGAGGGGGACACAGAATCTGAAACAGGCTCCAGGTTCTGAGCTGTCAGCACAGAGCCCGACGCGGGGCTCGAACTCACTGACCGTGAGATCATGACCTGAGCCGAAGTCGGCTGCTTAACCACTGAGCCACCCAGGCGCCCCATGGTATCCTATTTCTAAGGTCCTTTCTGTCCACTCTGTCACCACATTTTTCAAAACAGGTAACCACACAGTCTCTTCCTGAAAAATTTCCAGCAATCGAGTGTCCAGGGACATCTTTCCTTAAATATGAAGTGACATTTTTTAGAACCGACCCTCATTACTGCTGGACTAGTGTCCTCCATTGCACCGTTAAGGGTCTCAGGCCTCTGGTCTCTACTGTGAATTTGTTCATCTTGCAGCCCAGCTCCTTCTTTGTTTCTGTCACCACTCTGGCTCCTCATTCACTCCTAGCTCAGGCTCTGTTCTTGGCTCTGTTTGCCTCTGGTCATCTTAAGGGCTTTTGGACTTACTATCTGCTTTCTTCGTGTTCCATTCTGTTAGGCAAAAACAATATGCATTACTGAGCCTCTGGCAGTGATAGAGCATACTAATTATACAGGTAAACGGATCATCAACCATTATTTATGATATTTATTGGACATTTTCTGTGTCTCACTGGCCATGATCTTCTCAAAGTCATAACCTTGCACTCTGCCATGTTGCTCAGGAACTTCCCTCTTTAAAGCAGACCCTCTTCCCATCTTCTCTGCCAAAGTTCCCATGCCCCCCCCCCACCCCCAGCTCTAGCAGACAATGTCAAAATTCCAATGGCTATTAGACAAATAATTGAACTCTTTATGTTGGAGCTGCTTATGTTTAGACCAAGGCCACCTGGACTTACCTTTTATAAGCAATCATTGCCATTAAGTTATTTTTCAAAACAAAGGAGCAGTTCTCTCCTTAAGAGGAATTCTGCCATCTCCTTGGGCCAATCAACTCAAACTACATTTAGCTTTTACAACATGCTTGTTTGGTACATTATTGGTGTTTAATCTCATTTTTTTTCTAGTTGGTTAATATTTTTGGTACCCTATTGCCCACTAGAGAGGAAACCAAAGATGTTAGGAAGAGGATTCCCTGGAATATGCACACACAAAAAACTATTAAAAATTCTATACTAATTTTCCAATACTGTTTCTTGTATGTGCATCTGTCTACAGTATCTTATATTCATTTATTATGGAAGGGTAGCTAAAAAATATTTACTGATAAATGTTTGAGACCAAAAGGTTTAAAGGTCATTGTCCCAGAGGGTAAAAGCCCAATGCTCTTAGCATAGTTTCCAAGCCCTTTGTAAACAGTGCCCAATTTGTTAAAAGACAATTGAAAGAAAGAAAGAAAGAAAGAAAGAAAGAAAGAAAGAAAGAAAGAGAAAGAGAGAAAAGAGAGAAAATCATGACTCTCACAGAGATATAAAATGAATGCATGTTAAAGATCTTATTTAACTCATTACTAATGAGGGAATAGAAATGGAAAATTCAAAGAATGACACATTTACATAGTAGGACGATTGAAAGAAATGTGCAAGTTCAGTCAAGACTAGCTTCTTCCAAAATGGTGGAAGAAGTGACTTGAGCTTCCCAAGGTAAAAAATGTACATCTCTAGAGTCAAGAATTATTTTGCATTATTACCATTTGTCAGTAAGTTACTGAGTTGTAAAATAGCTCAACAGATAGGCTCAGAATCCATATAATATCAAAATCAGAAAACTTAGGGGAAAGGGTGTGCTCTAGATCAGGGCAACCTAATGCCTGCAGGTTCAATCCAGCCAGCCACTTGTCTTTGTGAATAAAGTTTTATTGGAACACAGCCTTAGCCATGTGTTCAGGCATGGCCTATGGCTACTTTCCAGTTATAATAGCATCCTTGAGTCGACAGAACTATACAGCCAGCAAAGACAAAAATATTTATTGTCTGGCTCTTTACAGCAAAAGTTTGCCAATCCCTACTCTGGAAAACAATGCATAGTTTTTCAATGAAGCACAATGTTTTCATTAAAATTCTTCATCCCAACAGGTCTTCTTTCCCAAATGTCCCACCTGCCACTCTAGTCATCCTATGCTCTGGCCCCCCCTGAAATGCTCTCAGGGCTCTGCACTAAATGAATCTCAACATGTGAATCAGGACCCACTCAGAAAATTCCCTCAGATGAGGCTCAGACTGATTCCAAAGGTGAATAGTTCTATTTACTTTAGCAATAGGACCTTTGTAAACCCACCTATTGTAGTAAACTGAATAACTTATGTCAAGGCCTATTATGGGCTCAGTGGTTCTTCCCCACCCAAGATTCATATGTCAAAGTCCCAACTTCCCTGTACCTCATAAGGTAGCTGTATTTGAAGATGAGGCCCACAAAGAAGTGGTTAAGTTAAAATGAGGCCTTTAGTGTGGGATCCTAAACCAATATCATTGGTGTCTTTATAAGACAGAGATGCCAGGGCACCTGGGTGGCTCAGTCAGCTGAGTGTCCAACTGTTGGTTTCAACTCAGGTCACGATTTCACAGTCTGTGATATTGAGGCCCTTGTTGGGCTCTACACTGACAGCACGGAGCCTGCTTGGGATTCTGTCTCTCCCTCTCTCTCTGCCCCTCCCCTGATCGTGCACTCTCTCTCTCTCAAAACAAATACACTTTAAAAAGAAAAGCCAGGGACGCCAGAGATTCACAGGCACAGAGGAGAGGCCACGTGTGGACACAGCAAGAACGTGGCCCCCTCCAAACCAAGGACAGAGGTCCCAGGAGACATCAAACCTGCTGACCTCTCGATCTCAGACTTCCCGTCTCCAAAACCATGAGAACATAAATAGATGTTACTGAAACCACTCAGCTTGTGGTGCTTTGTTACAGTAGCCCAAGTGAACTAGAGCAGAGCCATTTCTATTACCCGATCAGAAAACAGCAGCAGGCCTTGGAAATTAACCTGCAGACACCTGGCAGAGGCCACTCTATTCTTCTGGGGCTAAATAACAGCTACTCAAGATACCAACGGAAGACAGATACAAATACAACCAACGGCACCTTGTAAACTCACCTGAGCGTGTAAAGGAGCAAACCAACAAGGAACTACAATGCTACGTAGTAGATCCTGTGAAAGGGTGTTTTTAAAAGTGCTTTGGGAGCCCAGAGGACAAAGGAGTGGATTCTGTAGGAAAAGAACAGATAAGGAGGGAGAAGGAGGTGGTCATGAAGAGATTATTTGAGAAGGGTCCTAGAGGAATGAGAATGAATGGGGGTGGGTGCCAGATTTGATCTCAGAGGTTCTGGCACTGTCCTATGGCCTTGAACTTGCATGGTGGGTATAAAAGGGGAGTCTTACAATTTTGCTTTGTTAAGGCATGAAACCTTAATGTCCGTATATATCATCCACTCCCACTTTCTTAGGGCAAAAACTCAAATGGGAAAGAGAGCACAAAAATAAAATCCTTATTATCTATTCCTCAGATAAGACTGATATGTCATTTATTTAAAAAAAAAAGTCCTAATATTGTGGTTATCTTTATACCCTTACGGGCTTCCAGTTGGTAGCCCCTACCAAAATTGAAGCTCGTTGTGTAATTTGATGAGTCTAGTGGACCCTGCCAGGTGTGTGCAGAATCCTCCCCTGATGGGATTTACCCAGCTTCAGTATCAGTGGGGACTGTGACCGTGACCCCACTGGCAGGATTACGGCCGTGAGTCTTCCTGCACATTCTGCTGGCAAGAGGAAAGCAACAGTGCTTTTTAATCCTACAGCATCCGCTGATCTCTTTATTGTTTTTGTTTTGGAAGCAGAAGGGCTGTTTCTCCTTTTATTCTTCCACAATGAAAATAACTTATGAAACTAGTTCTATAAATGACCCATGTAAAGACATTCAAATGACACCATTTAATCTGTATCCCGATGACATAATCAGAAATCTTCTGGACCAGATACAGCAACAGGTGCATAGTAGGTTTTACCCTCCTACCTCTTAAGAAAGCTATTATACAAAGTTAGCAACTATTACAAGAAAGATGAAATATAAATTATTTTAAAAACCTAAGTAAATTTGGGCGGGGGAGGGGGTGGGGTATAGTGGGAAATGGGTAGCAAGTTTTAATGAACTCCAGGGAAGCAGCTGGCAAACCAGCCCAGTTTTGTCTGATCCGGCTCAAACAAAACAAAACAAAACAAAACAAAACAAAACAAAACAAAACAAAACCCTCCAATTACATTGAAGTGTCTTGATTTCCCTAAGGAAAGGAAAATGACGTTTGGTAAGTATGGTGCTTTTATAGTTTTACAGTTTTGTTTGTTTGTTTTACAAATTTATAAATTTTGTTTGACATTATTTTCTAAAAACAAAGAAACACTGTATTTTAGCCCTTGGTTCCAAGAAAACAAAACTAACCTACCCTCAAATTGAACCTCTATCCATGTAGTCATAATTAAATGCCTCAAAAGAACTTAAAATCAACTGAGAGCCATCTGACCACATTGTAATATACCCAGCTACGTGTAATATTTCTAAAATGGTGTCTATAGATGATGGGGAGAAAATGTTGGGTAAGCACCAGGATGAAAGTTAAGAAGGAAGGAGATTTGTTTTCTTTCTTTCAAACCATATGGCTGGGCCAGGGGGCTCAAAGGCTGTAAACCTAACGAACTTGAAATTCTTACTCACAGAATTCAGTATGGTCTCCACATCTTCCGGGTCTGGAGGATGCTGCTCTCGCCAGATGTGGAGCCATGGATAGATGGGTACACCAGGAAGGAGCTGGAGGAGGAAGTGCATTCTGTCTGCGGCCTTGGCAGGGGCTCTGTGGCAGTGATAGAGCATGATAGAGGTCTTGGAGAACGGGGAGGATTTTGAGCTGCAGGAAAGCGAGGAAAGGACCCAAAGAGCATGATCAGTCCAGTGGGAAAGACGGGTTGGGGTCCAGGGCTCTTCGCTAGACAAGGGGAAGGTAAGGCAAGGTATCAGATTCCTACTTGTAGACACATAATATAGGCAACAGCAAAGAGAGTGAATTGGAGAGGGGGGTTGCTGAAAGTGAAGAAATGGGTTATAGCTAATGAGGTGCAGGTTTTGAACTATGGCAGTGAGCAAAGGAATAGAAAGGAGAACATCACACCCTATGGCTTCTAGAGTGTTCTATAACAGATTATTCCTATTTATATGAAGCTGAACAAAAATTTTGTGCTGTTAACTAAAAAAAAAAATGTTTTATGTACATTGAGATGATAACCAATAGCTTGATTGGTCATAGGAGGTGCAAAATAAAAACAGAAATTAAGCGTAAGCAAATTCCAAAGTTGGAACAAGCATTGTTTTTTTTTCCTTTAAAGCAATTGTTCCACACCCGGCCCCGCCCCCGGCCACTGCTGAATCTCTGCCCTGGAAACCCCCTCTTCCGTGATGACGTCCTTTCCCTTGTTTCTGGACCTGCCCTCACTCTCGTGGGAAAGAGCCCAGGGGAACTCCTCTTCCCCCACAGGGCAGGAGGGAGTGGAGGACGTATTAACCACTACATTGCAGGAACAGAAAACAGTGTCACTGACATGCTGAATTTTAACTCTTGCTGCCCAAAGGACCAATGGGATAAATAGGAATTCTGTTCTAGATTACTAGGCATACACAATTTCATTGCTCTCTAAGTGCCATTATGACGCCTCTCTAGCCCCGTCGGGATTGCTTCAATGGCAAGAGAAGGTAAGCTATTCAAATAACTATCTTCCAAAGGCACATGCGGAAGGTAACCTGTGCATCTTGCCGGTGGCTCACAGCACGGGCTGTCTGCATTCAGACGCTGACTGTGCCACTTCCTCACAGAAGCCCCTCACTTAACCCCTCTGTGCCTGTTTCCTCACTGGTAAGGCGGGGAGATGGTGGGGTGTTAAGAGGCTCAGACAGGTGAGTATAGGTAAAGCACCTGGAACAGTGCCTGGCACAGGGTAAGTACCAAATTAGCATTAGTGATTATTTTCATATATCAAGATATTCTTATTCTTTTCCAAAATGAGAGCAACAGTAGATGAGAGAAAGCCTCAGCAGGGTGGTGGTTCTATGCTATAGGAAGGGGCAGCATAGGATGCTAGGGCATGAGGAGGAAAGGGGATGACTACTGCCCCTGTGAGACGGAACCTTCCAGAAGGGGCCACCAGGTGGAGGCCCACTGGCCCACCAACAAAGTGGGTCTGGTACCACAGCTGTACAGGACTCCATGATACCTACTGACTGGTATTTTTGCTGGCTGGCAAAGCCCATCACCTCAGATGCAGGCATACCGAAAAGATCTTCCTCCTCAGCAGCAATTACCTAGGTAAGACATTCCAGGTTATGTAAATGAGAGAGTTAAGAGAAAAGACATTTCTGCAGATTAAAGTCACTCCTTCATGGAGCCAGCCATTCTCCTGTCTCACCTCCAATAAGATGTGGCATCTGCCCGGCGGCTCACGACTCTTCCATCTGGAGCCCAGGCTCAGTGAAAATGAAAAATATTTGCCATAGTTAAATGATTCGGGGGGCAAGAAGATTAATTAATAATTAACCTAGTTAATTATTAATTAATAAAATTAACTTTATTTTTTAATGTTTATATATTTTGAGAGACAGAGAGAAAGAGACAGAGTCAGAACAGGCAAAGAGAAAGAGGGAGAGAGAGAATCCCAAGCAGCCCCTACTCGGGGATTGATCCCACAAACCATGAGGTCATGACCTGAGCCAAAATCAAGAGTCAGTCGCTTAACCGACTGAGCCACTCAGATGCCTCAATCAAGGTAACCTTCTGACAGGTAGAGAATGAAAATTCTTAAAAAGATTGAAACCGCTTTTATAGACGTACTTAGAATCTTGGAGCTGGGAGGAAATGGAGAGATCCTTTAGGTGTTTTCTGGACTAAAAATAATTTTTTTAGCAGAACCCTCTATTGAAGCAAATTTCTATTTTCAAATTTTTCTTGGAATCCTTATGCATAAAACGGATTAAAACAGATACAAACAGAACCCACTTTAGGCAAAGCAGCGTGTATAAAGGTGGGAATCAGTGGGATCAGTGTGCCTGAATTGTCCACCCAGGAGATAGGCAATAGAAGAATACACTGTGTTTAGAGAATGAAAGGACAATAAAGCCAACTAAAGTCAGTCTGTATTGTGTCATCTCTACGTGCTTTAAACAATATCAGCAACAGAACACTACTCTGTGCCCAGGTGGACCACCCGGCCTACCACTGGGTGAAGGGAGTGTGGAGTGTCAAACAGCTGCAACCTTCACCCCCAAACCCCCAACCAAAACAAGCCCCAGTGGCTCCAGGAAACATGGTTTCCCAAACCACCAATCTACCCCACTCTGCTCATCTTTCAAACCCAGAAAGGTTAAATGACTTACTTGCCCAAGGCCACCAAGTGAGAGGAACTCATAAAAGCGAAATGCAAATCTGGAGTCAGTGGCCTCTGTGTATCTACTTCCCACAGCTCCCAGTTGGGTGAACAGGGGACAGCATGCTGTTCTTTAGCCCCCTGCTTGATTCGTTAGCGGTAGGGGTTGGGTTGTGTTCCCTCAAAATTCATGTGTTGAAGCCCTAATCCCCAGGACATTCAGAATATGACCTCACTTGAAAATAGAGTGATTGCAGATCGAGTAAGTCATTAGGGTGGGTCTCAATATAATGGGTGCCCTTATAAAAAGAGGAACTTTGGAGACAGATGGGCACGGGAGGATATCATGTGAAGACAGACGCAGAGATTGGGGTGGTGCGTCTACATGCCAAGAAACACTAAAGATTGGGGACAAACTACCAGAAAAAAGCCAGAGAAAGGAGAACAACAGATTCTACCTACAGCCCTCGGAGAGAACCAACTCTGCTGACCTTGATGTTAGACTACTAGCCCCCGGCATTATAATAAATTTCTATTGTTTGAGCCCCTCAGTTTGTGGTCCTTTGTTGTGGCAGCCTCAGGACACCAGAACAGTTGAGAAGTGGCAAATCAGCGGCATACTGCAGGGGTGGCCACAGATGTGTTGCTACTCAAGTGAGGCCACTGCAACATCACTACAAACTATCCTCAAAGTCAGTGCACACCATGGAGCCGGAGTACAGGTGGAAAGAGACATAGGATTCAAAGCCGATACATCTTTTCAATGATTAAGTAATTTAAGTCCTATCAGATGGTTTCCAGTCAACTGCAATGGCAAACCCAACTTCACAGAACTCAGAGAAAGAGGGAGGTGTCGTCTCCCACAACCAGGAGGGACAGGAAAGTGGTAGAGGAAGCCTGGTGTCCAGGCCACCAGGACCCTCTCTCCATCTGCCTGCTCTGTTGCCAGATCATTCTCTTCCACCCACATGCAGGGAGCGTGGCTTCAGGTCACTCCTGAGGGCTCTGGGAAACCAGAGACAAAATTCACTACTTTTCTATCAGTAGCAGGCAGGAAAATCCCTGAGGAAGGTTCAGCTTGGCCCAGCTGGTCACACACACCCTGTGTGGTCATCAGGGAGACTAAGAGAGGGGATGTGCTGCAGTCCCAGGGAATTCATGTGGTATCTACTCCTAGACTCTGTGGCACTTTAGACTCCAGCGACTTGTATAGTCGCCCCTGCAAAACTCTTAGACTTAGGACCATTGATCCTCCCTGTGGAAGTACCTCCATTTAAAGACAAACCACACTTCTTACTTTCTCAGAAATATTCAGGAAATGGTTTAGACCACTTGGACCACCCACAAAAGCCATCTGTGCGTGGGAGGAGCAGAAACATCCATGCAGGTGCTGATAGCATTACTCAGAACCGTGGAGTGCAGCAGAATCAGACCAAAAGGACTCTAGAAAGGAGGCTGCATTCTCCTTCCTGCCGTGGATGAGAAGGTACAGCTTTATCATAATCTGCAACTAAATCCAGGGAAATGCTCCCCAAACAGCATGTGGTTAATAGTACATACTCTGAAGCCTAGGTTCAAACCCCAGCTCTGCCACAAATGAGCTGTGTGACCTTGAAGGAGTTCCTTAATAGCTCTGTTTCAATTTCCTCATCTGTAAAAGCTGGGTTAATATTAGCACTTTCGCGGCTATTGTTGTGAAAATCAGAGGAGTTGATTTACACAGAATACTCAGGACATAGTATCCTCAGGCTGGTGCCTGGTATGCTCTAAAAGTGTTTTCTGTCTTAATATTGCTGCTGACATTATTGTTTTGAGGAACATGGGCTTTGAAGTGGGACAGCCATGGCTCATATCGTGGCTTTGCCTTGTACTAAACGCCATCTTGGGCAAGTTACCTGATCTAGCTGATGTCTCAGTTTCCCCATCTCTAAAACAGGAGTGATAATATTCTCTTCCTCGTGTTGCTGCTGTGAGAACTGATCATACGTGCAGGGTGTGGACTGGGGTGCGCCTGGTGCATGGCACACGCTCCCCAAATGGTCATCACTGTTCCTGAGTTGAAATGCATTCAGCCCTATGAACCACATGCAGTTATTAATACATACTACAGCCCCTCCAAACTTCGAGATCATGACCCAAGCTGAAACCCAGAGTCAGACGCTTAACTGACTGAGCTATCCAGGCAATCCACTACTTGGATTTTTAACTCCAAGCCCTGAGCATCTACATGTTCAACACTGGAAAGAGACATGACCTATCTGCCAGTTTCCAGGAAGAGTGCAATTGGCGACAAGTCAAACCCTACAAGATAGACTGAGGAGGATACTGCATGTAGTACCTCTAAGGTGGCTGGGTTTGCTTGCAGTGAGCAACCAATTACTTGAAAAATCTGGGGGAAGGCAGAGCAGTTAATACCCGCAGAGTAGTGAGAGGTAGCGCCCTAGGAGAAAATATCAACTCCATATGGGATTGGAGAAGCGTCTGTATTGCGCAAGCTCTTCTTCAGTCCCAACAGTCCTACTGGGTGAGATTCAGTGGGCGTCACGGTGAGCCAAAGAAGGAAGTTTTTTACTTCCTTGCTTTTTTAACTTCAAGCACTGCTGTGTGTTAGCATATGGCATCTCAGATGTGTGAATGAACTGTAATTTGTATTTGTGATATCTACAGCTAGAAGTGATCTATTTAGGAAAGAAACACAAAACAAAACAGATGCCGAATAGGATAAAGGCATAGGTGTCTTTAAAGGGGCTAGCCTTCGGGGTCCTAGAACACAAGCTCTGACATTCAGGTGGTCCCTTGCTGAAAGCATCCCAAGCCATCTATCTCCTCAGGTCTGCCTCAACGCTTGGCAGGAGCGGTAATGAAGCAAGGCAGAGTCTCTACTGTCTCATGCTTTGCTGGTATCAACAGATGACATCATCTGTTATGAGTTCCCATTTTCTAATAATGGAAATCAGACTTGGAAAATCAAGATGACTCAGAATCAGCTATTTATTCATTCAAACCCTTCTCCCATCTGTAAACTTATACAACCAACTCTTCAACCTTAAAAATTATTTTATTTCTAAAGAGTATGCAGTAGTGGAGTGGTATAAAAGGGGGAGAGGATAATATAGCCAGAAATATATATCCAGAATGCCCTTGCTCTCATCTGCAACCTCTCTGTCTAAACAACATTCTTTGTCAGAGTTTCCTATTTCTATGGAGGTGTCCTGGCTGTTCAGACCTGTTGACTTTTTTTTTTTTTTTTTTAATCTGGAAATGATCGTTCCTCATCATGTGAGAGTATGTACTTAAAAATAATGCTCTCAAGACGCCTGGTGGCTCAGTCAGTTAAGCATACGACTTGGGCTCAGGTCATGATCTCACGGTTTGTGGGTTTGAACCCCACATTGGACTCTGTGTTGACAGCTCAGGGCCTGGAGCCTGCTTTAAATTCTGTGTCTCCCCCTCGCTCTGCCCCTCCCTTGCTTGCATACTGTCTCTCTCTCAAAAATAAATAAACATTAAAAATTTTAAAAAATTAACACTCTCTACACTTTTGGAGAATTAAAAAGAGACAGTGTGGCCTGGACAATTTCCCCTGTTAAATTAATTAAAAACAAGGAGGCCATTAGATTGAGGTAACTAATGTCTTAGCAGCCGACGCAAGCAGACTGAAACTTAAGTCTATAAATGCCTCAAGGTTAAGAAATCAAAATCTAAAGACACCCAATCACAAACAACGAACGAGGCTTTCCCAAATAAAGCAACTCCTTAAGCTATAGTCAATCAAACATTTCCTGATTCACCCCTGAGTCTTCTGTTATAAAAGTCTTGCCCCTCACTTCTGTGGGTGGAGATCCCCCTAAACACTTCCAGTTTGGTACCACAGATTGGAATTGATGTTCGCTCAGACAAACTCTTAAAGAATTTTAATATGCCTCAGTTTATCTTTTAGCATCCCCCAAAAATGGGAGGGAGAGAAGGTGAAGAAGACCATAGAATAGTGGGTGTCTCTAGCCTGACCCTCTCTATTCCACGGCCAGAGACAGCATCCACTGAAACAGAGTGAATGTAGTGCTAGCATCCTTGGTGGTGGATAGCACCGATTTCCACCAGCGGTGTCTGAATATTCACGCATGCATTCATTCATTCATTCATTCATTCAAGAAATGCCATCCTAGGCACTAGACAATGATGACAAATCAGACCTGGCTGCTCCTCTGTAGTAAACAGAAAGGTCCCTCAGAGTCACATATCCTAGAACAGGTCCTACATTCCCAGGCACTCAACAATCATTGTTACTGTCTATGGTAAGCATGTGTGACTCTTTCTTGGCAGCTCACCTTCTGAAGTGTTCTTCAATATTAAGGGCTGCCCCTCTTGATACGTCTTGGCGGGAAGCAGGCACCACTTTCCAACATCAGAGTCGCAATTTCCTAGCCTCCCTTGCAGCTTGAATGAGGACAATTACAAGGCCCTGCCAGCCACAAGCATCCATGCTGAGCTGTGACTTAGGAGCAGGGATGTCAGCCCTGGCATCCAGCCTAATCCTTGGGGAGGCAGCCCTGAGGGTGAACTCTAGGGACTGTCACAATGACGAAGTGGTACAAGCAGTAGAGTCTTTTTAGGACCAGATCTGCTGTGATTTGGGAGGTTTACCTGGCCACATGGCCTCTAGCTCAGCTCTCTGCTGCTCCTGAAAATTACAAGAGTGGCCCAATATTTTAATACATTTTGCTCTGCTTAAATTATCCAGGCTTGGGGCGCCTGGGTGGCGCAGTCGGTTAAGCGTCCGACTTCAGCCAGGTCACGATCTCGCGGTCCGTGAGTTCGAGCCCCGCGTCAGGCTCTGGGCTGATGGCTCGGAGCCTGGAGCCTGTTTCCGATTCTGTGTCTCCCTCTCTCTCTGCCCCTCCCCCGTTCATGCTCTGTCTCTCTCTGTCCCAAAAATAAATAAATAACGTGGGAAAAAAAAAATTATCCAGGCTTGGTTTCTGGGGCTTGTACTAAGCTCCCTGACAGCTGTGTCCCCTCAGAGGGGACTCCACAGCATCACTACCACAAGCACCTGAGAACACAGAAGGGCTGGGGATCTGAAATGTGTAAGAAGCCGGCTCTCTGCAATGCAGGGCTCCCCCTGACCTCCTACTTCCCGTGCTATCACTGTTGGTTGACCATAACACATCATCACGCTTCAAGTTATGTAATTTTAAATTTTGGAGCTGCATTTTGGAATTCCCGTTGATGCAGCAATCCCATTTCCAGGAATCAATCCTGGACAAATCAGCAATTTGTTTCCCTTTAAGCATGTTCATGATAGCATTATTGATAAAAGCACCAGAAACAGCCCAAATGTGCATTATTGACACTAAAAATAATGCTTTCTTTAAAATTTTTTTTTTAATGTTTATTTTTATTTTTGAGAGAGAGAGAGAGAGTCAGAGAAAGAGGGAGACACAGAATCCGAAGCAGGCTCCAGGCTCCAAGCTGTCAGCACAGAGCCCGACATGGGGCTCGAATCCACAAAGCATGAGATCATGACCTGAGCTGAAGTCGGACACTTAACTGATTGAGCCACCCAGTCGCCCCAAAATAATGTTTTCAAAGAGCATTTGAGGTCAAAAAATGGATACAAAACTTTATATAAAGTGGGACCACAATTCTCTGTAAAACTCTTGCTTTATATGGATGCTATATGTCCTTGAAGGTGATAGATCTAAATACCGATCACCATTATCTCCACATTGCGACATGGCAGGTATTTTTTAAATCTTTCAAAGGCTAGAAAACACCTAGGTACTATTTATTCTGCAGATACATTTTATTTTATTTGCTCTGAGTAATTAACAAATTTTCTGCAATGACTGTGCACTAGTTTTTGCCTTAAGTAAAAGTATTAAAAACATAAACTATATAAATATAAATTAAGATAAATTAATATAGTTGGAATTCTGATTTTTCACTGAGTCTACTGCCACACCCATATTTGTAAGTTAGCGAGGTTCTGCTCGATTTGCAACAGCGTGTCTAAATGATTCGAGTACAATAGGGAGTTTCAATATAGCCTACCCCTTATGTATTGCGAACAACCCTCACTTTCTCCCCCAAAGGCAACACGACAGAATTCTGGCCTGTGAGGAACAGGACACATTATGAATTTTTAAAAGCGTATATATATATTTTTTAATTTTTTTTTCAACGTTTATTTATTTTTGGGACAGAGAGAGACAGAGCATGAACGGGGGAGGGGCAGAGAGAGAGGGAGACACAGAATCGGAAACAGGCTCCAGGCTCCGAGCCATCAGCCCAGAGCCCGATGCGGGGCTCGAACTCACGGACCGCGAGATCGTGACCTGGCTGAAGTCGGACGCTTAACCGACTGGGCCACCCAGGCGCCCCTTTAAAAGCGTATATTAAGACAGAGAATGACAAGATAATGCCAGGTGACAGATGAGAAATACATACTTAAAGTCTACAGGAATTCAAGAAAAGTTTGCTCACTCTAATTGAATGGCTGGACATTTTCCTGAATTTGGGGGAACTTTTACCTTTAAGCCAGTGGTGCTCACTTTTTGGCTTCAGAAATTCTTTATATGCTTAAGAATTATTAAAGGCATCAAAGAGCTCTTATTTGTGTGGGTTCTATATATAGTTATTTACCCGATTAGAAACTAAAACAAAAATTTAAAAAAATATTCATTTATCAAATAATTTTAAAATAGCAATATTAAACCCAATTACATGGTAACATAAAGAACGTATTTTTGTGAAAATAACTATTCTCTAAAACAAAAAAAAAACTAGTGATAAGAATGGTATTAACATTTTTCAACTCTATTAACATTTTTCAACTCTCTTTAACGTCTGGTTTAATAAAAGACAGCTGGGTCCTCATATCTGCTTCTGTATTCAGTCTGTTGGGACATGTTTGTTTGTGTTGAAATATATGAATAAAATCCAGCCTTATACACATATACAGTTGGAAAAAGGAGAAGTATAGCCTTTTCACAATAATTATGGGTATTTTTTTTCCTTTGATAAAGCACCACGTCTCAACAAGTAGTAATTTCTTAAAGGTTTAGGTGCAGTGTGGAATCTGAATCAATGAGTGTTTATCCTGTCTGATAATAAAACCCATTGGTTTACATGTCCTTTAAAATGGATCTTTTAGGGGCACCTGGGTGTCTCAGTTGGTTAAGTGGCCAACTTCGGCTTAGGTCCTGATCTCTCAGATGGTGGGTTTGTGCCCTGATCAGGTTTTGGGCTGAAGCTCAGAGCCTGGAGCCTGCTTCCGATTCTGTGTCTCCCTCTCTCTCTCTGCCCCTCCCCCACTCATGCTCTGTCTCTCAAAAATAAATAAATGTTAAAATTTTTTTAATTAAATGTTTCTTTTTAATTTTTTTTAATGTTTATTTATTTTTGACACACAGAGAGAGAGAGAGAGAGAGAGAGAGAGAGAGAGAGAGAGACAGAGCATGAACGGGGGAGGGGCAGAGAGAGAGGGAGACACGGAATCCAAAGCTGGCTCCAGGCTCTGAGCTGTCAGCACAGAGCCCAATGTGGGGCTCGAACTCACAGACTGTGAGATCATGACCTGAGCCGACGTCGGATGCTCAACCGACTGAACCACCTAGGCGCCCCTTTAATTAAATGTTTTTTAAAAATCACATTTATTAAAAATTACCATAGATCTCCTCAAAAAAGTTTTTAATAGGAATCTGTCAAGTTTGCAATATCATTAACTTTTCCAAAATTCTAATTTGTGCTGGAAAGCTCAAATTTTGTCTTTAGCAGCATATATGGCCAGTTGTTTTCCTTGAAGTGACAGATACAGTTCATTTCTGAGAAAAATGTTAGCTGAATCTCCAAATCTGGATAAATAGAATTTGCCCACCAGTTATTCTTTCAAATAAAAAAGCTGTTCCATGAAAAACGTGACAACTCAAATCATAGTTCAGTGGTACAAACATCTTTCCTCCAGACCATCGCTGAATATCAATAAGCAGCAGAAATTCTTTCTGCATAGTTCCTACTTCATCACACGGAATGTTAAAAAGATGTGTACTCAACGGTCGACATTAAATAAAATCAATAATTTTTGTTTCATGAAGAACATTTTTATATGAAACTTTTTTTTCCCTACAAGCAGATGGTGAGGACACACAACAATTACTCTTTCATTTTGACTCACCAGTGCTTTTGCACCATCAGGGAGGATGTTCATACAGTGAAAAAGGCAATCAGCATCTTAGCATTACTATGAAAGTAATTTTGACCTCAGGACCCTGCGAAAGAGTCTTAGCGATCCCCCAGGGCCAATAGACACACTTTGCAAACTGTTCTAAACCATGAAGGAAACTAGGGCTTTGATAGGTCATCCTGAAATAAGTGCCCACAGATGTTGGCCAGTTAGTGAGGGGACAGAGGCAGAGAGAGAAGTAGTGGCCAAGCTATGGAAGTCCTTACGTACCAGGGAGCAGAGCTTAGACGTCATCCTGTGGACAGCTGGGAAACTTTAATACCGTAGCTATCATGTGCCTGGCATTTCCCCTACAGTGTTGAATTTATACTTCCATATTAATTCTAGAGGCAAGTATTATCATCTTCATTTGGTGGAAAAGGAAGCTGAGGCTCAGAGAAGTCAAGAAACTTGCCTACGTCACACAGCTAGCAAAAGTAAAGGGGCCCAGATAGAAGGGACTGCAAGGCTCACACAAACGTCTTCCATTTCAAACTTCCTCCCCGCGCACATTTTTCAGCTCTGCTGGGTAGGATCCTGGAATGCGTATGGTCCTAAAACATCTAATCTGCCATGAAACACCCTGGCTGTAAATCTTGTGTATTTCCTCTGGGTTCCCTAAGGGCAAGAGTCAAGTCTATTTATATGCCCAGCACATTATGGTCACTTAATAAATCTTTAACCATAAAGGTAGTGATTTTTATGGAGTCAACTCCACCCAGCTCCCTTTCGGCTTTTCCTGAGTTTAAACGGCACAGGCCAGAATAAGAGAATTTTTTTCCCCCAAGAGGAATTTGGAGGCCCATGTTTCCTGAACCTGACTATGGCCTTCAGTGATCGTGACAGCTGCCCCTGCACAGCCATTACCGCGTATTTGTAAGATAAGCGAAGCTTGCTTACTTCGCCTTCCCACATCTTGGAGGGGCTGAGTATTATTGTGGAAGGAGAACGGGCTTTGGAGCAGTCTGACCTGGATTCAAATCCCATTTCCACGAGTGACAAACTGTGTAACCGTGGGCAGCTAATAGAACCCTTCCAACCTCTGCTTGCTGATCAAAAACATGACCAGAATAGTGTCTTCTTCGGAAAGTTGTTGAGAAGGTGAACTGAAATGGCGTAAGGAAATCACTGCTCTGGGTGTCTTCTCTTTCCTCGGCATCTCCAGGTTGGTCCCACGGAGCCCTCCTGTAGCCCCCGAGGGTCCCAGGGCTTTCCCCGAGTCAGGCAGGCCTGGCCAGGACTCACCCATCTCACTCCCTCGACAAACTGCCCCTTCGACCGATACCGTCCGTCTTCCTTCCTTGGATTGGTGTCCTCAGCTGCTAGTGCTCTAGAAATTGTCTAGTAAACTAATGAAAACAACAAATCCCAAACCTGTATTTCACACCAATAGGAATTCTAAAAGGTATTTCTAATTGCAAAAAGTATGAATGGGGTCGCTCGTCAAATAATTTGGGGAAACACTCAAGACTAAAACCCCTTCTTTATATGGCATGGTTTAGCCTGTTCATGGTTCCAAGGAGTCCCACAGAGAAAGAAACCAGTGTAACATCATATAACAGCCAAGCAAATTATGTGCGCTGCTGGAGGCCTTTTCCTGATTATCATCCACCCCACCCTCAAGAAACGTTTTCCCTTAATATTATTTTCAGAAGCACTATTTTACTCTCAAGGCTACGATTCCCTAATGATGGCATCGCGGGCATCAGGCATCTCCATGTAGACTAGGACACATCGGTCCCCACCTGGGGAGGTCTGTAAGCACAAAACTCTAAAGGCTGGTACAGGTAGGAACTAACTTTGATCTGAGGCGAATTCAAATCTAATACCTAAACCGCTACAGCACTTTGCAGCTTACAAAGCATTTAAAAAATATATGACCTCATTCAAATATGTTATCTCAGCTTATCCCTAACAAAGCCTTTATGGAGCAGTCAAGATGTGGTTCTCTCCCTTTCGAGGTTATGAAGTTAGGGCTCAGAGAGCTGAAATGAGCCAGGAAATCTCACGACTGAGACGCAACACAGACTCTGGTGGGACTCCTGGGCCAGAGCCGCACGGGAGAGGCCAAAACAACGACAACAAATGGGGGAGGGGAGAAGGAGAGAAAGGACAAAGACAGTTGACTCTTACATCGCCCACTCTACGGATGTGCACTGCGTCCACGTGTCTGTCTACCTCAGCAACTGCTTCTTCACCAACAACATTCCTCTTGTCTCAGGAGGCCCATGCAGAAGAGAAAGCCGGGACTCAAGAACTGCCAAAGACCCACCAAAGGTGAGGCCTGGCAGCGGCACTGGAGAGGGCTCCACCTCCCACACCCTCCCAGCTGCCAGCCTGGCAGGGAGACAGCACCTCCAAACCACCCCTCTTCCTTCCCCATCTTTACAGCCTTTTTCCAGCCTCCCATTCGCCTTGGCCAGTGGACACGGGCCAGGGGACCGTCAGCCAGAACCGTGTGAATCCCACACGTCAGACCCAGTGTCTCTGATTCAAATGTTAGGTGTCCTCTTCCAGGTCACCTTCCCTCTTCCCAGAAGCCAAGAGAGGGGGAGAAGAGAGAGAAGGAAGAAAGAAGAAGTTGGAAAAAAGATTTTGAAAGCAATGACTTGTAGATTAGACTCCTTTTCTTTTGGGCTCAAGGGCATTTTCTGGGTTTTGTAAACTCTTCCTGCTAGGAGCTCCATGATGTCATCTTCTGCTCCAAATGCTTTCTTGAATTAGCTGTCACAACTCTTAAGGTGCTCTTCTCTCTTTAGCGGTCTCTGGAGCACTGTCACCTAGTAGAATCAACTGTCGTGAAGGTAATGAAGACAAACACTGCTCTTCTAACATGGAAATTCTTTTTTTTTTTTAATTTTTTTTTTGTTTTGCATTAATTTATTTTTGAGAGACAGAGAGAGACAGTGTGAGCAGGGGAGGGGCAGAGAGAGAGGGAGACACAGAATCCGAAGCAGGTTCCAGGCTCTAAGCTGTCAGCACAGAGCCCGATGCGGGGCTCGAACCCATGAATCGTGAAATCATGACCTGAGCCGAAGTTGGACACTTAACCGACTGAGCCACCCAAGCGCCCCTAACATGGAAATTCTAATGTGTGGTATCCCTGAAAATAAATGACACTGGTTATAGGCACTGCTGTGCTTGGGTGCTGGCCCAGAAACCTCCCATTCCCGGGAAGAGAGATTTCCCAATAAACATCATCTCCCTTCTGTGTTAACAACACCATGCTTTTCTTTTCTGATTCTCTTGACAAGAACCTTTTGGATTTCTTTCCAAAGAATCAGGATTAGGACAGTTAGAAAAGATTTTGGAAAGTTATCAGTGCAGCTAAAGTTCACATTTTTAGGAAGCAGGGAGGGACTTTTTCTTTTTTTCTTTGTGTCTGGGATGAGAAAGCAGTTGCCTACACAGTAGTTAATAAAATGGTATTTCTCACTCCAGAAATAAGTCAGATGCCTACATTAATCAAAGAATATCTAAAGTTAAGAATACTGAAAAATTATTTGTTGTTAATTTCTCCCCTTCCTACTGCAAGTTTTATAAAAAGTATTCACTATACCAAACTTCCATTCCTTTCCACATTCCAAGAAATTTGCTTTGAAATCAAAGAGATGTTATCTTTTTTTTAAAAGATTTTATTTTTAAATAATCTCTATGCCCAACATGGGGCTAGGATTGACAACCCTGAGATCAAGAGTCACACACTCCACCAACTAAGTCAGCCAGGTGCCCTGAAATGTGTCATTTTTATTTTATGTATATCTTAGTTCCATGGGCGATGCTAATAATAGAACACAAAAGAGCTGAAGTTTTTTATCTCTGTTTTTCTCTTTTTTGCCCTCAATTAATTTTTAAATATTTTTATTTTGGAGAGAGGGTGAGAGTGCACGTGAGTGGGGAAGGGGCAGAAAGACAGGGGGACAGAGGATCAGAAGTGGGCTCTGTGCTGACAGCAGAGAGCCTGATGTCAGGCTTGATTTCATGAACTGTGAGATCACAATCTGAGCCGAAGTCAGGTGCTTAACCGACTGAATCATCCAGGCGCCCCTCCCTCAATTAATTTTTTTTTTATTTTTTTTAACGTTTTATTTATTTTTGAGACAGGGAGAGACAGAGCATGAACAGGGGAGGGTCAGAGAGAGGGAGACACAGAATCTGAAACAGGCTCCAGGCTCTGAGCTGTCAGCACAGAGCCTGACGCGGGGCTCGAACTCACGGACTGTGAGATCGTGACCTGAGCCGAAGTCGGACGCCCAACCGACTGAGCCACACAGGCGCCCCAGTTTTTATAAGGAATTGTATTAGTTTGCTAGGGCTGCCATAACAAAGTAGCACAGATTGGTTGGCTTAAACAACAGAAAGTTCTTTTATCACAGTTTTGGGAGCCCAAAGTCCAAGATCAAGATGTCAGCAGGGCTGACTTGTTCTGAGGCCTCTCTCCTTGGTTTGTAGATGGCCATTTTCTCCCTGTGTCTTCACTTGATCTTCCCGTCATGTGTGTCTGTGTCCTAATTTCCTCTTCTTATAAGGACACCAGTTATTTTGGATTAGACCAACTTCTAATGACCTTATTTTAACTTAATTACCTCTTTAAAGATTCTAGATCCGAACATAGTCCTATTATGAGGTATTAGGGGTTAGAATTTCAACATACGAATTTGGGAGGAACACGATCCACTCATTGGTCCTAGGAGGTCTTGTGGGTGACAGCATAATGGATAATGGAATGAGAAATGGCAGAAGCAACTATATGAAGAAGCATAAGAACTAGCTTCCAGCCCCAGGATGGTTATTTACTGGTTTTAAGACCTTGTGCAATTTTCTTACCTTCTCTGCCTATCTGATCTTTCAAAGTCAAGTGAAGAGACAGAAAATGCACTTAATGATTTCTGAGGTACTAGACAAATCCATCAACTTGTCACGGTTGGATAGTAATCCAAGGAGAGGCAGAAGCAATAACACACTGCACTGATTTCTTGGTGGCCTGAGGGAGAAGTTTGCACCTCAATCAAAGGTACCATGGGAAACCAGTTCCCTGTTTCTTCCAAACGAACACCAAAGGAGAGTCATTGTAATGCTTTACATGAATGCCCAATCACAGTCAACAAAATCTTCAACAAAATATGCAAAATCTGATTTTGCACATCCTTGGGTATCTCAAAAATGGCAAAGGACATGGAACACTTTTAAGAATGTAAGAAAATGAAATTTCATTTAACTTTACATTTTTTTGTTTTTGCTTTTTATTTTATTTTTGATAGAGACAGAGCGTGAGTGGGGGAGGGGCATAGGGAGAAGAACACACAGAATCTGAGGTAGGCTGCAGGCTCTGAGCTGTTAGCACAGAGCCCAACGTGGGGCTCGAACCCACGAACCGTGAGATCATGACCTGAGCTGAAGTCAGATGCTTAACCGACTGACCGCCCCAGGTGCCCCATCATTCAACTTTAAGCTAAAAGTCAGTAAGTAAGGGGTGGTGAAAAGCAAATAAACTGTGATCTGGAACAACAACCTCAGGGGAATTCCTATGAAGGCTTGAATCTCCTGTGTATTTCATTGAGATACCTGTATATATATTGAAATCCCTATCTGACTTGAAACAGTGTGTGAGACCTGCAAGGTGAGACCTGCAGAGTGAGTGCAGCTCCCAGAGGGGCCCACCTTCTCCTGAAGAGTTGCACCCTGGGCCCCTCTCTCGACAGTGCTTAAAAATGGAAGGCTATGAGTGCTTTAGATAGTCACAGAGTTTTCACCCACCTGTCTCTGTTGACCTTCACATCAACCCTCCATGACAGGCTGCACAACTTACACCATTGTCCAGACCAGGAACAAAACCCAAGCCCTGTGTCCACTATGACCTCATTGCCCTGCAGGAAGGATCCCAGTGCATGAACACGTGAGTCAAGACCTTGACATTCTGCAAGAAGGAAATGGGGCTGAGTGCTTGCAACCTTGGCTTTCCTGGATGCTGCTCCCAGCTGTCCACGGTTTAGATGCCCTAATTAGGCCATCTTGCTGGAAATGCTCCATGCTCCAGAACTGTCCCCCTTCTCTGCCCCCTTTATCAAAGTTTGTTTACTACGTACAACATGCCAGGCACTGCACTAGGCACTGAATAGAAAGAAGGACAGATCCAGATGAAGTTATTTCAAGAGCTTACAGTGGTGGGAGAGACAAACCAGTAAATAAATCTCTTCTCCATCCCATGAATGCCACGTGGGCAGGGTCCTGAGCGATACGGATGAAGCACAGAGAAGATGGATGGGTGCAGAGTAATCAGAGGTCAAGGGTGGGGCAGGAGATGGAAGCATCCAGCAGGAGGTGGTACTTAAGCCCAGACTTGAAGGCCCACGGAGGCAGGCTAACAAGGGGAAAGGTGATCCAGAATCAGTTAGGAAACATCAAGTTGTTTGGCGGGTTGGGGTGGGGGCGAGCCTAAGGGTTGATGTAAATGGAGGAGTCTGGGAGAAGATAAGTCATAAGGCTGAAGGTACCTTGAGAAACTGAAAGTAAACTGAAAGTCAGAGAGTCC
Organism: Felis catus; assembly: GCF_018350175.1. Classification (NCBI taxonomy): domain Eukaryota; kingdom Metazoa; phylum Chordata; class Mammalia; order Carnivora; family Felidae; genus Felis; species Felis catus. The sequence goes on along the minus strand of NC_058368.1, from coordinate 211,692,581 downwards.
AATCAGACAGCCCAGTCACTCATCCTGGTAGCATGATTCCAGACAAACTGATTATCTTCACCATGCCGCAGTCTCCTCATTGTGCAATGAGAATTATGGTATGTCTACCTCATGGGGGTAGTTGTGTACATTGCCTGAAGTCTCCAGTGCACAATCTGTGGTACATGAGGTCTTAGTAAATGCCATTCATTAGCATTATTGTTATTATCATCATCATCATCATTAAAGGAGTGACCTGGTAAACTTTGTGTTCTAGAAAATCTACTGGTTATTCTCTACTTGCCCCCACCAAATCCGCAGTCTTTCTTTCCCTGCTCATTTCTGTCCTGGGAGGCCAGCTCCCAAACCCTGCACTCCCGTGCTCTCTTGCCTGCTGGCTTCTTGCTGATTGAGCCAGTAGCTAGCACAAGCAGGAGTTTGCAGAGCCAGAGAAGAGAGAGGCCGGGGTATTTCTTCCCACAGCTCCTCCTAATGCAGGGCAGCTGTTCCCGTCATGGCTGTGACTCTGCACATCTTGGATGGGCTTCCCTACAAGCAGAGGCTGAGGCAAGAACGTGGGTTCCAGAGATTTTTTTCCAAAGCTGATTCCAGAACTGAAGGAGCAGGGAGGGCTGGACAGGCGAGGGGGAGAAATGAGCCGAGAGCGTGAATGGGATCACAGCTGTGAGTAACTGGCAGGGGGCCTCTTCGGGGACCTCTGAGAGGTACAGAACGCCTCTGGGGATTTCTGTCAGAGGGCGGAGGCTTCAGCATTCATCCAGGAGCTCCTGGGCCTGGCCCAGTCTGCTGGGTGCCCCCGGGGAATCGACTCCCCTGTGCTTTCCAGCAGCACTGCAAGCAAGGCAAGCAGGTGCAATTGCTGAGAAGATCCTTCGAAATAAATCAGAAACACACTTGCCTCCATTCCAGGGGAGAGCTGTCAGGGTGAGGCAGCAGCTGCAGCTGAAGTAGCAGAGAGAGAGGTTGTGACAGGGACACGGGAGCATTCTCCGTATGTCCCAAACACGGTTCCTCACCTAGAGCTGGGCCACTCCCTCCTCTGCAGCTCAAGGCCTCCCTTCTTCCTAGTCTGGCCCTTTAGGCCTAGAAAAGTTTTCCCACCATGCTAAACTCTGTGCCCACACCCCTGTGCATGTCCTGGGCCCTGACTCCACTTCTGTAAATACTTCCTTCATGAAAGTCCTTCCATTGGATCCACTGAGTACGATTCTGTTTCCTTCTGCATCCCCCCCCCCCCCAACCCCGACAGACAGATTATTCTGGCTGTGAAACTAAGGTTGTCGGCATAAGGTGGCGAGGGGCAGGGTCAGTTAGGTCATGTTTCTGTCATCCTTGCTGAAGATGATAAGATGTGAAACTCAACTAAGGCAGAGGGTGAAGGGGTGGGATGGAGTTAACATGCACCTTCCCGTAGGCCCTGCAGGGGGAGGTCTGGCTGACCTGAGAAACCATCCATGCTGATCAGGCCCTACCAAGGAGCCCCCACCTGGCCTATGGACACTGAAACATGAGCCACCCAAAGACTTTGATGTTAGAGCAGACCTCTAATAGTGGATTTCAGAGATGACAAAAGACAGGAAAGTCTGTGGCGACAGCACTGTGTTCATCTTTGTATCCTTTCTCCTCAAATCCCAACCGCAGTCCCTGACCCTCCGCACCTGCAGGCAGACAGTAGATGTTTGCTGAATAAATCTCCATTTCTAGTGTTGCTGTTGTCCTCGTATCTGTCAGTAGCTATCTTGTAATACAAGGTTATTTTTATGGGCCGAATGTTTGTGTCCCCACCCCCCAAACTCATATGTTGAAGCCTTAACCCCAAGGTTAATATATTCGGAGGTGGGGCCTTTGGGAGGTAATTAGGTTTAGATGAGGTCACAGGGTGGGGCCCTCCTGATGCAATTAGTGCCTTTTAAAAGAAGAGGAAGAGAGATCAGAACTCTCCTTCTCTCTCTTTCTCTCTCTCTGCCTAAAAGGTGGCTGTCTACAAGGCAGAAAGAGGGTATCACAGAGAGCAGAACTTGCTGGCACCCTGAACTTGGACTTCTAGTCTCTGTAACAGTGATAAATAAATGTCTTTTGTTTAAACCACCCGGTCTATGGTATTTTGTTATAGCAGCCGAGCTGACTAATACAGTAACCAAGGCAGAAATATATGTGCCATTTCCTTGTATCTGAATGATTTATCATATTATTCATCCTTTATGTAAACCTAACATGAAGCCATAGGATGGCTCCTATTAGCTTACAGAACACAATAGGAAAATGAGACCTTTCTGATGTCTGAGAGTTTGGGGCAGTGGTTCCGATGGCTGAGGACAACCAACCAGAGGCCAAGCACGCCCATCTCTTGAAGGGAGCTGCTGGGCCATCAATGCGGGACACGCTGAGCAAAGATGAGGCCAAGTCTGCCAGCATCGTGTCAGTCAACAAGCATTTCCAGGTTGTAAGAGAGACAATAAAGACTTCTTTCAGAGCCTAGAGAGCCAGTAGACAGAGAGGACTGTTTTGCTGAAGCTGTGGATATCTGTACGTTGTCCTCCCCCACGGAGGTAGAGAGGGATTCTTCCCGTATACCTAAAGCTGTGTGGGAGGCAGCTCTGGGAGAACCCCTCACAAAGCCTGACAGCCGTCCCTTAGTGTTGGAAGGATATGAGCACTGAAATCTGATCCTCACCTTCCTTCCCATTCCCCTGGCTCCTTCCCTTCTTTGCTCATAGTTGTGTCAACAGCCCAGGAGCTACACCCAGTCTGGACCTGCAGAGCAGGAAGCGGCTCCGAGCACAGGCTGGGGGCCAGTGCGTCAACCCCGGTTCCACCCCGCACCAGCTGGGGAACCTCAACTTCTCTGTGCCTCACTTTCCTTGTCTGCAACATGAGAATACTAGTGGTCCCTACATCGTAGAGCTGCAGGCAGCATTCGGTGAACACCACACAAGTGGGTTTGTTAGGCGGGTGAGGCCTCTGGTTCTTATCCCTGCCCTAGTCCCCGAAGTCCAGGGGGAATATGAAATGCTGAGAAAGCACAGTGTCTCCCTTCAAAAGAAGCCTCGATGACAGGATCTTCTCCCCCGCCTCCCCTACCCCCACCGCCCTGTTCTCATAGCTCTCCTCAGGAGAGTGTTAGAGGGATTTTGTAGCTATTTTCCCATCACTCTACTTAGAGAAAACAAAATCTATTTCCTTACAACTAATAATAGCCACCCTGTGAGGGAAGGAGGGGATATGGAAACACAAAGTCTGCTAACAGAGTCTGAAATCAGTCTCCTAAGTGTGTCAGGTGCTGGGCAGATGCAAAGAAGCGTGAGGTGCATGTTGGGTAGCATGGAGTTTACAGACGAGAAGGGGACACAATTCCAACAATACCGCTAAGATGCAATACAAGGCCACATGCAATTCAGTGCTAAATTGTGTCAGGCCTGGAGGTGCCTGAGAAAGAGGTTCCATGATGCCTGAAGTGACCTAAAGGCCACATCCTGGCCATGACGCATGTCACCTAGTCAAGGAAACCAAGAGCATCCTGATTAGGTTTCTTCTTTCCCAGAGGATGTTGATCCTGGCCGTGTCAGGTCACTAGATGTGACGCACATCTTTTGGCTGGGGATTACCAAAATTTCAAAATCCATGACTTGAACGTTGACCAGCTTTGATAGCTCGTGGGTGTTTCCTTCTGACCGTGTCCCTCCGCCCTCCAGCCACCACCACTGGCCTGGTGCTCCTTTGAGGTCAGCGTGGATGAAAGATTCACCTCCCTGCGTTCACCTCCTTGGCGGGGATCTGCCTGAGCATGAGCAGAGCCGTTCAGGGGGTGAGGGAAAGAGGCCAGGCCTGCCAGACGCCCCCTCAGGTCTCTGCTTCCTTCCTTAGAGAGAGCATGTGCTTTGGAGCATTAATTTAGCCGCAGGGACCTCATCATATGCCAGAAGTGTTGCCCCCAGAGGAAATGGAAGTGTTTTGCATGGCAGCCTGCCACAGCATTCAGCTGCAAGAGGGGAGTGGCTCTCTTTGGCAACACCATGATGGCTGCCTCCTTCAGGACCATGCACTCATCACCCCAACTGCAGGGACTGCTAGCTAGCTACTGAGGGCTCACCGCTGAGGCCCTCTTCAGGAATTGCCTTCTGCCAAAGAATTCAGGCTATCCTCTGGGAGCAGCCTGCATCCAAAGACTGGTCAATATGGGACACAGAGTCCCATGCCACTAGCCTCTTGTTGGGGCAGCTGTGAGGGACCATCCCAGTTCTAGAGCTCCCTTTAGGACCAGCTCAGGCAAATGCGCCACAGTTCAGATTCTCCCTTTGCCCAGTCTGGCTCCCCTCACCCCCCAACAGCAGCTTTTCCAAAGTACTCTCTAGTAAACCTGTGTGCACGGTACAGAGGCTCAGAGTCCATTTCTGGGAGATTCCAACCTGCACGCGTGTGACCCCCTTGAGCCTCTCTAAACCCCCTCTGCAGCCAGGCTTGGCTCCAGTGAGGATGAGGAAGTGTCCTCCAAGCATCATCGGGACTTTTTTCTACCTCTAGGTCCACAAGACCTTGGCAGGGCTAATTCAGGGCTGGGACAGCCCGGGGCAGGGTATAGGCCAGAGTTCCTTTTATTGATCACTGCCGGTAATGTCTTGTTTTGACATCATACTGTCTCTTAATGCTTAAGCACCTTCCTTTATGACAGCCTGAACCCTTCCAGGGGCAGCTCCCTGAATTCCCATCACAGGTCTACAGAGCTCCGGAGTTCGACTCTCTGGTGTCTGAAACAAAATGCTAAGACCTGCAAAGTCCAAAGTTGCCATGTGCTCAAGGAGCCAGCCCTACATCCTCAAAGGTTCAGGACATCATCCCAGCCCTGCACTGCAGCCACACCCCAGCCCCATCTCAGCTTCTCACTGGCCGTGAGGGGCTGGACACGTCACCTACCTTCACTAAGCCCTAGTTTTCTCCTTTGTGGAGCAGGGCTAATGAAGAGCACTGGATCTGTAAGCATTTTGCAGAATCCTCTAGTTCAATGCCTACTGAGAGCAGGAATTCCCCTTGAAGTACGTGGTGGGCCAGCTTCTGCTTGACCGCTCCCTGGCACCCCACCGTCTCACAAGGCCTCTCAGTGCTCTAGTTCTTAGAAAGTTCTTATAACAAACAGGAACTTACTGCCCTAGACTCTACCACTGACCCTAGTGTTGACTTAGACACTATACAAAGTAACGTTTAAGCTTTGTTCTATATGAAAAACCCTCAAACATTACTCCCTTTCCCTACGAACCACCAAACACCATGTTTCTCTTTTCAGGCTAAACTTTCCCGGTCCCCTTTTCCCATAAATTCCAGATTCCCCATCATCCTGGTTATTTCCCTCCAGGAAACTTTCAGTTTCCTCTTTAAATGTAGAGCCTAGAATGGAATCCAATATTCACGATGCTACCTGGATAATAATTCCATTCATACATTTAAAATAATATTCAACTTATGGCAATTTAATTTACAACTATCTTTTCAAGAAGATGTTTGTTATATTCAATATACCATGCTGCCCCAACCTTAGTGATTTTCTTAGACTCATCGGGTTTAAATGGATTAGCATGCTTCTGGCTGCAGTGATAGAGTACCCAACTAACAGTGACTTAAGTAATAAAAATCTTTAATTATTTCACAAAATGGGATGCCTAATCAGAGATTGTTGATTTTTGTTTGATGAGGGGCTCAACAATGTCCATCACAGACACTGACTTTGGTCTGCATGGTAGTGAGACCACTGTTGCACTTCTAAGTGGCATATTTGCATAATCACATTATTATTTTTTTTTATATGAAATTTATTGACAAATTGGTTTCCATACAACACCCAGTGCTCATCCCAAAAGGTGCCCTCCTCAATACCCATCACCCACCCTCTCCTCCCTCCCACCCCCCATCAACCCTCAGTTTGTTCTCAGTTTTTTAAGAGTCTCTTATGCTTTGGCTCTCTCCCACTCTAACCTGTTTTTTTTTTTCCTTCCCCTACCCCATGGGTTCCTGTTAATTTCTCAGGGTCCACATAAGAGTGAAACCATATGGTATCTGTCTTTCTCTGTATGGCTTATTTCACTTAGCATCACACTCTCCAGTTCCATCCACGTTGCTACAAAAGGCCATATTTCATTTTTTCTCATTGCCACGTAGTACTCCATTGTGTATATAAACCACAATTTCTTTATCCATTCATCAGTTGATGGACATTTAGGCTCTTTCCATAATTTGGCTATTGTTGAGAGTGCTGCTATGAACATTGGGGTACAAGTGCCCCTATGCATCAGTACTCCTGTATCCCTTGGATAAATTCCTAGCAGTGCTATTGCTGGGTCATAGGGTAGGTCTATTTTTAATTTTCTGAGGAACCTCCACACTGCTTTCCAGAGCGGCTGCACCAATTTGCATTCCCACCAACAGTGCAAGAGGGTTCCCGTTTCTCCACATCCTCGCCAGCATCTATAGTCTCCTGATTTGTTCATTTTGGCCACTCTGACTGGCGTGAGGTGATACCTGAGTGTGGTTTTGATTTGTATTTCCCTGATAAGGAGCGACGCTGAACATCTTTTCATGTGCCTGTTGGCCATCCGGATGTCTTCTTTAGAGAAGTGTCTATTCATGTTTTCTGCCCATTTCTTCACTGGGTTATTTGTTTTTCGGGTGTGGAGTTTGGTGAGCTCTTTATAGATTTGGGATACTAGCCCTTTGTCCGATATGTCATTTGCAAATATCTTTTCCCATTCTGTTGGTTGCCTTTTAGTTTTGTTGGTTGTTTCCTTTGCTGTGCAGAAGCTTTTTATCTTCATAAGGTCCCAGTAATTCACTTTTGCTTTTAATTCCCTTGCCTTTGGGGATGTGTCGAGTAAGAGATTGCTACGGCTGAGGTCAGAGAGGTCTTTTCCTGCTTTCTCCTCTAAGGTTTTGATGGTTTCCTGTCTCACATTTAGGTCCTTTATCCATTTTGAGTTTATTTTTGTGAATGGTGTGAGAAAGTGGTCTAGTTTCAACCTTCTGCATGTTGCTGTCCAGTTCTCCCAGCACCATTTGTTAAAGAGGCTGTCTTTTTTCCATTGGATGTTCTTTCCTGCTTTGTCAAAGATGAGTTGGCCATACGTTTGTGGGTCTAGTTCTGGGGTTTCTATTCTATTCCATTGGTCTATGTGTCTGTTTTTGTGCCATGCATAATCACATTAAAGGCAACAGAAAGAATCAGACTTTCTTACCCCTCCCCCCTCTCTATCAGGGAACAAAATCCTTCTCAGAAATTACCCACCTTATTTCCACACATGTCTTATTGGCTATAACTTGCCCTATGCCTGATCCTAAACTGATCACAGGTAAAGGGAATTAGGAAGCCATATTTGACTGATACCAATCAAGGTATATCCTCCTTGTACCGCCCTACCCGCTGATTTGGGGGATGGGCCTTTCTTCCCAGAACATGCTGCCTGAGGAAGAAGTATAGGCACTCAAAAGCATCTGTCGTGGTATCCTAGGATACAAAATCACTTTAAAGTTAATGCTACCTAGGGGCGCCTGGGTGGCTCAGTCTGTTGAGCGTCCAACTTCTGCTCAGGTCATGATCTCACAGCTCATGGGTTTGAGCTTGGCGTTGGGTTCTGTGCTGACAGCTCAGAGCCTGGAGCCTCCTTCAGATTCTGTGTCTCCCTCTCTCTCTGCCCCCACCCTGCTCGTACTCTATCTTTCTCTCCCTCAAAAATAAATAAGGGTTAAAAAAAATTAAAGTTAATGTTACCTAACACCTCTGCAATGATCAAAGTTTCAATGCTTTACTTAAATAAATAGGGATGTTATTTTCCAAGAAACTATTAGACAGTTTATTCTTTAAGTTATTCTTTATGATTTAATTCTAAAGTTTTCTCTGTTTTCCTTGGGTCATCCACTTTTTTTTCCAAAAAGTGGCCATTCCAATAGTTTAAAAACTTTTTTCTCCCAAGTTAAACATACCCAATCCTCTCTTCAGTCTTCATCATTTGGTTTTGAAAACTTGCACAATGCTATTCATTCTTCTACAAATGCCCTCCAATTTTTCTGCTTGGTGCTCACTGCATTCGTGCTTCCAGCATGGTTTAATTAGTGTAGTATAGAACCAAACTATTGCTTCTCTTGTTTTAATTTAAGTTAATCTAGTTCTAGTTGCAACAGTAATGTATATGTACTGCAAAAATAATTTAATAATTCTGGTGAGCTTTTGAAGATCACTATATGATACTATCCTCTTTCAAGTATCTTCTTCCCTAATCTACCCAGAATCTACCCATATCTTCCATTTCTTACTTAACTTCACACCAGTATCATTCCTCTTCAAAGCCAGCTCCCAAAGCCAAGATAAGATCCCGTATGTGTTTCCAGAAACAGTGTGAGCCCAGATTTGGGAACATTCTCCAAAAGCTGTGGATTTCTACCCTCAGTTAATTTTGCTCCCTTTGGAAATTTTGGAATTACCTTCCCTGTTTTAGATTCTATTTTTCTATTAATACAGCCCAAGATCACGTCAGCTTTTTAGGCACCACATGTTTCAAGACCCTCCCTCATTACGTTTTTTTGATTCCCTGTGAGCGTATTATTGATAACTAGGATTCTGTGGGCGGCCATTCAGCAAAATCTCCTCCTTCCTGTAAAGTTTTTCTGTAGGCCAAGTACAAGACCTTTATTCACGACTATAACATTTCATCTTCTTGGATTTGACCCATTGTCTAACAAAAAGGTCTTTGGATACTGATTCTGTCACCCAACGATTTTCAGTATCTCTCTCTTAACAAACTCTAGAAACTGCTGTGAAGAATGTTCTGTAAATGTCAGACAGTAATATGAGTCATGTCTGCTGCCAGGAATTTCAGACAATTTCACACTACATTTGTAGCTAAGCCTTTCAAACTCATGACCAAAGACGGCTGCTTTTTCTGCACCTTCTTCTCCACTTTGCCTACGTGTGTCGTGTGAAACTTTCCAGGAATTTAAAGACCATGGGTCTTCCGGGAATTCGGAAAAGAGAAATGACCACAATTCCAGGTGCCCAGGTGTCTTGCCTGTATGCTGTTGCCTACTTGTCTTCTGTGTGCTTCCTTTGGTGAAGGCTTTGTTTCCGGGGGCATTTCCGTCAGCCCAGCTACAGTCCAAGTGCCCTTCTCCAACTCCTTTCTGTAGCTTTCAATTTCCTGCTCTCCCAGACCCGAAGACCCTGTAATAGGTGTAATTGTGGCCCCCAAAGATATCAGGTCCTAATCTCTGGAACCTGAATGTTAACATACATGGCAGAAAAAAAATCTTTGCAGATGTGATTAAGTTCAGGATGAGGAGATGGAGATATTATTCTGGATTATCTGGGTGGGCTTGTAATGCAATCATAAGTATCCATCTATGAGGGAGACAGAGGAAGATCTTACTACACAGAGACAGAAGAGAAGAAGGCAATGTGACCACAGAGGCAGAGACTGGAGTGCTGTGACCACAAGCCAGGGAATACTGCTAGCCATCCAAGTCATAAAAGACAAGGAACAGATTCCTCCTTAGAGCTTGTAGATCCTGCCAATACCTTGATGCCAAGCCAGTGAGATTGATTTCGGATTTCAGGTCTCCAGAGCAGTGAAAGAGTAAATTTCTGTCGTGTAGCCTACTACTAAGTGTGTTTTAATTCATTAGAGTAGCTATGGGAAACTAGTACAGACCCTAAGGGCCCCTCTAGGAAATGCTCAAGTCCTGATCCTTTCTCCCCACTACAGGTCTGTCAGAGCTCCTTCTGCAGCCCCCATGTCCTAGGTTGCTTTTTCTTTCTTTCTTTCTTTCTTTCTTTCTTTCTTTCTTTCTTTCTTTCTTTCTTTCTTTCTTTCTTTCTTTCTTTCTTTCTTTCTTTCTTTCTTTCTTTCTTGTTTATTTATTTTGAGAGAGAGAGAGAGAGAGAGTGGGGGGGGGGAGCAGAGAGAGAGAGGGAGAGAGAGAGAATCCCAAGAAGGCTCCATGCTGTCAGCTTGACACCTGATGCAGGGCTCCAACTCACAAACTGTGAAATCACCTGAGCCAAAGTCAGACACTTAACCAACAAAGAGTTTCATGGCTTCAGAAAGAAGAAAAAGAGCACTTCTGCCCAGAGTGATCAAGGGTATAAAGTCAGTATGTAAGCTAAAATTCCAACAGGTAGAATAGAGGTGTGTGTGTGTGTGTGTGTGTGTGTATGTGTGTGTGTGGATAAGTGGGACACTCACACACCCACACACCCACCCATACACACACACACACACACACATACTCCTCTATTCTATCTGTTGGAATTTTAGCTTTCTTCTTTCTGAAGCCATGAAACTCCTTGTTTGTTCTCTTATTAAGGCATTCCTATTACAGTTAACCTGGTTTTTGCCTCTCAGTGTTATAAGCTCATAGGTCCCATGAGACTTTGTGTCCCTAGGCACCTTCTCCATAGTTGGCCCTCAGTAGAGGTGAGACCTAGGTGTCAGTAGCCTGATGGTGGTCCTTCAAGACCCCTAGCTTTCCTGGCTTCAGCACCCTTTAGGATTTATTCAAGATGGACTTAAACTGCAATCTCACAAACAGTGGGAAGAGATGTGGGAAGATGAGAGGTAGGAAAGGCTGATGGTTCCTGATTGCTCTGAATTCTACTCCTTCTCCTGTGTTTCTCCTTGAGTACATCTCTTTTCTATATAACATCTCCCATTGTGCCTCTGAGGCACAATGTCTTTTCCCAAAAGCACAATTAATACAAGGTTGTGTATTCAGGAAACTTTTTCTGAAAGTTTGAAGGGAAAGGGAGTGATCAGTTATGTCCTAGTCTCACACAGCACAATGTAAACTTGAAGAAACACCAGCCATGCCTCTCCTTTAAAAACCTTTGGTCAAGACCACCAACCAAGGATGTCTGCAGAGCAGCCTCTCTGAGTACTGTCTGGGCCTCTGCTGTTTCCCTGCCCCTCAATATCTCTAAGTGAAATTTCTTATTTTCAGTCATGCCAAGAAATTGAGCAACCTCAAGCCTCTTCCTAAGCTTAGCCTCCAGCATATAACTTTGCCAACAGTCAGTTGAACAGGCTGTTGGATCCAGGACTCCACCCATAAGCATCAGAGCAGACGTTTGAAATTATAATTTGTCAGTTTTTTCACAGACCACTTCGAATTCTTGGGCTGGGATGACCTCTCTCCAACCACCCTGTCCCCAACAAAGAGGCAGAAGGAACCGCCTGTTTATGCTTTGCAGCATTATTGGTTGATTAATGAATATGGGCTGTTCAAGCAGTCAACCTTTTGGGACTGGTTTTACTTTACCAAGAGATAATGACCCACGAGACAATCTCACTGTTCCTTAATCTGAGTGGGCTGGTTTTCTTTGAAGTTTAATCAGAGAAAAAGGAAAGGAACTAATACAAAACAAAGCCCCCAAAGCCTTGGATTCTTGGGTTTTTGAGTCATCTGTGCAATACTTTCCTTCACTTCACAGGAAGGGAGAGAAAGAGCAAGAAAATGTATTGGTTTCCTAGGGCCTCTGTAACAAAGCGTCACAGACTGGGTGGCTTAAAACAGTGGAAATGTATTTGTCCAGTTCTGTAGGCCATAAGTCCAAAATCACAATGTTAGGAACCTTGGTTCCTTCTGGGTGCTCTGGGAGTGAAGTCGTTCAACGCCTCTTGCCTAGGTTCTGCTGGTTTGCTGGCAATCCTCAGCATACCTGGGATCTACACCCTATTTCCATTCTGAAGTTCAGGGTGTGTGAATTTGGGGTTGAGGGGCCACTGTCAGCCTAGCACAGAAGGGAATGGGCTGTAGGCATGGTTGGGGAACTGCAGAAGCTCTCTTCATTCCTACCCACGGGGCTCATCTTGAGCATGTATTTCAGAAGCAGGGTGGTTTAGACTCCTGCTCTCAGTAATAGCCTCCTTGTGCTCCTGTGAGCCCAGCCTCTCACCTTATGAGTCTCTTCCCTCTCCTTACCTCTGACTCCTCACCTTTAAAACGGGGTGATAATAGTCCTTACTTCAAAGATTTGTTGTGAAGATCACGTTCAATAATCAATGTGGAGTGCTTGGAACCGTTCTTGGCACATGGTTTGTGCTCAATAAACGTTACCAGCTGCCTGTATTTTCTGAGTGCTTTTTGCTTATAGGGGCCATCGGATGCGTTAGGGACAAAAAATTACCCAGGCAAAGCTTCCGCCCCAAAGGTACTTGCCAACTTATAGTGGAAACTTTAACAAGATAAATAACCATATAAATTTGTATAAACTAATGTGAGTGGTGAGTGGGTCAGCTGGCAACTGAGAAGGAAGACAGTTGTAGCATGACCCCTTTGGAGACAGAATTCACTGAAGCTTTTTCTATAAGGAGCAATGCTCTTCAGGGCTTATGGGGACACTCGAACAACATGGAGCATTTGTGCAGAACACTGCAATCCAACCAGCGCTTCCTCATAGATGCCTTGAGAAATCCTCATGATGACCTTATGCAACAGGCAAGGCGAATTTCATTACAACTGGAGAAAACTTTGAGTCAAAGAGGTTAATAAGTGATTTCTTTGAGATCACCGAGCAGATCCGGGTATCAAATTCAGTGCTCTTTGCCTGATGCAGCAAATGACAGGTGGTCACACTCTGGGCCAGTTGACCAGCTGGCCAGCTGCATTAAAGGAGGAGACGCTACAGGCTCCAGGATCACTACATCTCCTGACAATGACAAGATGACAAAGGTGACAATGAGGATGTGGTGCCTTGATTTATGTCTGTTCTGGATTTCAAAAGTGGTTTGGGAATTGCTGAGAAAACTAAAAACTAGATTTCAAACTGAACTTGGCTGCTCATCTGTTATTTGATAAAAGGTGGTTGTTTGGTTAGATAAAATATTTAATGCTGAGTGCGTCCTGGCATTGGGAAAGGAGACTGTTAATCACTTTACCTGACTTTGCATCATGGAGCTTTGCCTGAAAAGTCAAATGCAAATGATTTTGAACAACAGATTGCCTTCCCAGGAAGTTCTTCCTTCAGATTTGAGGACGAACACTTCTTACAATTTTAACTTTAAGCTCCTTTATATTTAGCCTTTCTAATTGTTTATGACCTGTAAATAAGCTTTTATTCCCCCCCCCTTTTGAATTTAAATTTTAGTTAACATACAGTGCAATATCATTTTCAGAAGAATTCAGTGATTCATCACTTACATACAACACCCAGTGCTCATCACAAGTGCCCTCCTTAGTACCCATCACCATCTATCCCATTCGCCACCCACACTCCCCTCCAGTAACCCATAGTTTATTCTCTATTACTAAGGGTTTCTTGTTGGGAGATTGCCCTGAATTATTTGGAAGATCCTTAAATGCAATCACAAGTGTCCTTAGAAGACAGAGGCAGAAGATTTGACAAACATAGAAAGGCAATGTGACCACAGAGAAAGTTTGGAGGGAGGTAGCCACAGTCACCAGAAGGTGGAAGGAAGGGACAGATTCTCTTCTGGAGCTGCCACAGGTAGTGTGGCCCGCTGACACTTTGATTTCAGCCTGGTTACCATAATGTTAGTAGAAGCAGGCTTTGAGGAGTTACACACCTTTCAGACTGAATCCATAACACTGAAAGACAAAGAGATGGGTGTGTGTCTGACATTCATTATGGGTTTGTTTTTGTTTTGTTTTGTTTTTTGCTTTCCTGAAGAATTATATTTACACTCTCCAAGCTAGCCTACTTTGGGTCAATCCCTGGGTCTACCATTTATGCTAAGCCCTAATCAATCCTAGGTGGCACAATTCAGAAAATAATTTATGGAAACTCATATAAATAAACTTTTAAAAGTATGAGGGACACTGCTTTTCATTTTTAAAAAGGAAGGTTGAAGGGGCACCCAGGTGGCTCTATCTGTTAAGGGACCATCTCTTGATATCAGTTCAGGTCATGATGTCAAGGTCGTGAGATTGAACCCCACGTCAGGCCCCGAGCTGAGTGTGGAGCTTGCTTGGGTTCCTTTCTCTTCCTCTCCCTTTGACCCTCCCCCACTCACACACACTGTCCCCCCCTCAAAAAAAGGAAGGTTGTCATGTAAACATAAGAATCCTTCCATAATGTACTAAGCCTGTCCACATAGATTTAAGTTCCACCTCCTTTACTTTGGCAATTATGTTTATTTTCCTTCATAAAATATGAGTAATAACATCCACTTCTTAGATGTTAAATGAAAGATTCAATAAGGCAATATATAAAGACAGCAGTGCTTGATCTTTTACTTGTGGACAATCAAATGTTAGATTTTGTTATAGGTCTTGGAATCAGTGGCTGTGGTACGCTGTTTATCAAATTCATAACAAACCACAAAAGACCCCAAATACACAAAGCAATCCTGAGAGAGAGGAACAAAGCTGGAGACATCACACTTCCTTTTTTCAAACTATGTTACAAAGCCCCAATAATCAAAACAGTCTCGTACTGACATAAAAGCAAGGAAATAGACCAGTGGAACAGAATCGAAAACCTAGAAATAAACCTTTCATATGTGGTCAACTAATATTTGACAAGGGAGCCAAGAATACTCAATGGAGAAAAGACCGTCTCTTCAATAAATGGTGCTGGAAAAATTGGATAATCACACACAAAAGAATGAAACCAGACTCTTGTCTTACACCACTCACAAATAATTTGAAATGGATGAAAGACTTAAATGTAAGAACTGAAACCATAAAACCCCTAGAAGGAAGTTTTTTCCTAGAAGAAAACTTCCTTGACATTGGTCTTGGCAATGATTTTTTGGATACGTTACCGAAAGCACAAGCAACAAAAGCAAAAATCGGCAAGTGGACCACATAGAACTAAAAAGCTTCTGCAAAGCAGCAGAAACAATCAACAAAATGAAAAGGCAACCTACAGCATGGAAGAAAATATTTGCACACCACCTCTCTGATAAGAGGTTAACATCCAAAATACATTAGGAACTCATATAGCTCAATACGTTCTCAACAGGAGTTTTCTTAAAGGGAGGCAACAGATCTCCTCTCTTTGTGCCCTTCTCTGCCACCAGCAGGGTCAGCAGGAGCAAGTTGCCTTGGTAACTCTGGAGCAATGACCATCAGCTTCAAGACTTAGTGCAGCCAACAGAACTCTACCTGGCTCCGCTCCCTTCCCTGGGACCATTTATAGGTGCGTGGAGTCAGGTGGTTTGCAGAGCTGACCTGAGGAATTAAAGAGTTGGAAGAACCCAAAACAGGGGAGCAAAAACAGTATGAGAAGAAAGCTGCCCCAATAGGAGCCTTTTGCCCTCCGTGGTAGTTTGGCTCCACCTCCCTCCACATCCACAGGAAAGCAATGTCCTGATGAAACACTTTAGGAAGACTGCCAGCGTCCAAACATCCGTCTCCAAGGCAGCGGGAGATGAGCTCAAAGCGAACCACTTAAAGAACAGCAGACAGGATCTTTCGAACACCACACGGATGCACCAACGACCCCCGTTCCTCTTCTTTGGCAGCTTCTTAATTAACAACCCTTTTAGTGAATTCAGTTGTGTGCAAGTCGTGGGCACATTTAATGAATTTTAAGTAATGATTTTTATAAAGCTAACATGAGAAATTAAATGAGAAACCTCTGCCCAAGCTTTTCATTTACAGCAATTAGCAAATGTCAGCCAAGCTGCCTGTGTGATTTACAGGGTCTAAGGACCCAATCCTCCTTTTCCCCGCTGGGTTTGCCCAGATAATTGGAACCTCTACAGGGAAGTTTTTTATTGAGAGGCTGATAGAACCACAGTGTTTCGCAGAGATAATTCAGCATTTTCATGCAGTTAGATGGAAAAAAGTTACAACTTTATTTTCACTAGCCTCAAATGGATATTTAGCATTTCCTTTCATTATAAAGATTGGCAAGTGACAGGACTCACAATAATCCCTAGAACTTTTTTTTTTACCAGTTAAATTGAAGATATTTTCATAACAAACGATAGTTGCTACTGATATCTTGAAATAGCATTTACTAACATCATTACTTCTAAAATAAGATAATTAATAGGCTCACCACTAGATCTGATTTAATGCATTAGCAAAGAAGCACCTATGTTATTATGTCACAAATTTGTTTTTTAAGCAGGTAGATAACTATTTCGAAATAATTGTGGTCTGCTTTGTAACCCCATGAATTTTACTTTATGTGTTTAGGCATCTTATTCTGAGGTGACTGGTGGCTCAGTCTGGTAAGTTCCCAACCCTTGGTTTCAGCTCAGGTCATGATCTCAGGGTCATGGGATCAAGCCCCACGTTGGGTTCTGTGTGGTCAGCACAGAGCCTCCCTGGGATTCCAAATCTCCCTCTCTTTCTGCCCCTCCCCACTCATGCTCATGATCTCTCTCTCTCTCTCTCAAAATAAATAAATAAACATTAAAACAAAAGGAATCTTATTCTGACAAAGGGACCATAGGCTTCACAAGGCCGCCACGGGTTCCATGGCACAAGTAAATTTAAGGCCCTCATAGCAGGAGGCCTCATCCCTGGTCCTCCTGCCCATCAACAGCACATCTTTCTTCTCTCATCCTCATCTGCAACCCCTTTTTGTCCTTCTCTTAGGTGCCCCAATTCCTCCCACCCCAGACACTACCCTGATTAGGGTAACCCTTTTCTGAAAACCATTCCTGAAACATAAACTAAAAGTATAGGCATTGCTTGATTAAGCCTGTAAAATGTGGTCCCGAACACGATTGAGAGAATGTTCATCTGGAGCTCTCAAGTACCCAAAATGCTTTCTAAGTGCAAAAGAATGAGGCCGTGTGGGTGGAACAGCAGGCAGAGGGTTCATGCGAGGGCGAAGGCCAGCCCCTCTTCCGGACGCTCTTGCGGTCAGTCCCCCACTAGGCTGAGAGGCCTGTGTCTACTTAAGCCAGCCGCAGAGTTCCTCGTAAGTCCCACGCCTTAACTGTCACACAGATGCCCCATCCTGAGATGCAGCACTCGTGGGAGGCCTTTGGGTTCATTTTCAGCATGAGTGCCCTGGACCGCTGATCTCGTACACGGCATCTTACCAGATTAAAAAAAGCTAATGTACAGAAATATATTGCCTTTATGGTCAAAAGGTGGCTGACTCATCAAAAAGGTGTCCCTGGCTCATAGGGCCAAAATTCTCTAAGAGGCTCCTTGGCATTAAAACTAAGTTTTTAGATCCTGTTTCCCTACTTGCCTTCCTTTTTTCTCCTCTCTCTCCCTTTCCCCTGCCCCCTCCCTGGCTCTCTTCAAGGTTGCAATGTGGGGACTTTGCTGAAAGTGTTGCCTTCACTGGGGTTTATTCTTTGTTTCGTAAAAGAAATGAGTTTTCAGAGGATGCCTAGGCCCAGACTTGAAACAGGAACAAGTGGGCGAAAAGCCCGGGGACGTAAAATGCAACAGAAGCTCTCATGGGCTTTGGGGCTTTGGGGCTGTGAGACACATGGGGCTGGAGACCAGCCCACTTAACCATTTATGAGAGAGGGGTCTGGCATCTTGGGGCCCTTACGGTCCTCCAGAGGGGTGCTGCCTTGGGCACAAGGGAGCTGTTGCCTGAAGACCACGTTTTATTTCATATCCCATTGTAAGTATAGAGCAAGACTTTGCAGGGACTGACAAAGAGAGGCCTCAGCAAACCTCAGTTACAAGAAAAGGACAATATCCACTATTATTATGATGCTAGGAAGAAATAATGGAGGTAAAAAAAGAAAGTGCCCAGAGAAGTAGAATTTTTCTGTTCAAGTAGATTGTGCTTTTACATATATTTTTAAAAACACATTCTTTATGTTTGGCAAACTCATTCTCAAAACCAGTGGTGTCCAAGAGTTTTAGGTGATTCACCTACAGCAGTTAAAGGTCCCCATGCTTACAGTGAATAAAGTACTGGGTGAAGTTTACCCTGAGTTTAAAATTTTTTTTAATGTTTATTTATTTTTGAGAGAGACAGAGAGAGACAGAGCACGAGTGGGAAAGGAGCAGAGAGAGAGGGAGACACAGAACCCGAAATAAGCTCCAGGCTCTGAGCTGTCAGCACAGTGCCCGATGCAGGGCTCGAACTCACGAACCGTGAGATAATGACCTGAGCCAAAGTCGGACGCTCAACCGACTGAGCCACCCAGGCGCCCCTACCCTGAGTTTTAGATTCTAGCCAATGGGGTCCAGAATGTAAGGTAAATCAGAGTCAGATGATTTTAAAACCTAATCAGGAGAATGAACTGGTTTAACTAGTCATGGGGAGCCATTGTACATTCTTGAGCAGAGGAGTGATATGAAGTACCAGTTGGGAGAGTAAACTTGGCAGGAGACAGCAAGCTGAATTGAAGGGACAAGAAACTGCAGTCACAATGGTTAAATAATGACTCCAATACTCCAGTATAAGGAGCTTCCCCTTCCTTGCCTGAGAGCTGGACCAGCCAAGATAAACTTCTGAAGTGGATGAATATTTTTATTTCTTACCCATCATCTCTTAGCCCCAGGGTATTGAGCACTCTCATGCTACTGTAAGAACTTCGATAAGACACGCAGGGACATGTCCTATACCATAAAAGAGTCCCACCTTCAAATGTGCTCCCCTACCCTGTCAGAACTCAGTTGCTCCACAAGGGCAAAATGAGATTGACCTCTTGCCTCCAACCTGAGATTGACGGAGACTTGTACTTTCAAAAGAGAATTCAAGTCCATATCAATGGATCTGCAGTCAGTGACCTCTCATGCCGAATGACCTCAGATAGTCACAGAGGAGTTATATTCTTGGCAGGCAGCCTGGCCAGGACTTCCTCCACAAGGTGATGCCTGTGAGCTCATCCTGCACGTCATGGCTTCTTCCCTTCCTTTCCCAGAATTTCTGGCTTCTCTGACAGCTCATACATTCAGGGGAGGCACAGCGTTTAACTTGGAGAAGGCTGGTGCCCCATTTGCCATAATGAAAGCTGGGCTTTGCTGGGAGAGGAAGTCTTGTACCTGGAACAGGTTAGCATGAGCCCCAGTGGCTGGCATCATAGCTTCAGAGAGAGAAAAAAGCAAGAGGAGAGGCCGGGGCAGGGGCGTGGTTAGTCTCCCCAGGTTCTTGCCACCATCTAGAACCTTCTTCTCATTACAAAAATGAGGTCCTTTCAGCTATAACATTCTAGGAATCATTGGATTTCTTAAGGTAAGCTAACTAGGGTCATTGTGGGTCACCTCCTGTCACAGCTAAAGGTAAAATTGAGCAATTAAGCTGTCACCTCTAAGGAGTTGTCTCCTGGGGCCATTGATCAGCCAATTGGTTAATAAATTTTGAATATCTCTTCTATTGACTGGTGAATCTTACCAAAAAAAAAAAAAAAATTAAAAGCTCAGCTTCCCGCCCATTGGGTTTTCACAGTCTGTCTGGGATACCAGAATCGGTTATCTAAAGGCAAGTGCCATGTAATGGAGTCTTGAGTCCATGAAGGCACAGTCACCAGGACACAAAGGACCATCTAGATACGAATCGGGTTGATCTGTAAAGTTCTCATGAAGGACAAGGTCTCAGGCTGGGGTCTGTTTCCCTTTACTCTCCATCTACCAGTGGGCAGCATGAGATTTGGGGGGAAAGTTGGGGGAGCAGGCTCAGTACCAGCCACCGCAGGATTATTTCCCCCTCAACTGCCATCTAACCTTACATGTCCGGTGGTTGCACAGGCACCCCCACGACTCCCCTTTTTCCATCAGAGCCTCTGGGGATCACCCATTTCCCTGCACACTCTGAGAAGCACCCAGGGCGGCCTCAGGCCACCGTGGAGCTAAAGAAAGGCAAGTCCAACCTTGTGCGTTACAGAGTTTCTCTAAAATGACTCTCTCTGTCCCATGGCTGATGCTGTGGTTGGGGCTTCTTGATGGGCCCATAAACTATCTTTATAGCTGTTCTTGTTTGTTTTGAAAACATTGTAGTTATCAGCAGGATCCTGAAAGAGTTTCATTTCACTCTTCAAGTGGGCCCTATTTTTGGCCTGGTGAGTTGGAGAGCAGAGCGTCTTCATGAAAGAGAAAAGAAGGCAAAAAGAAATGGCTTTTCTAAAAACATTTATGTACTGCTGTAAGCAAACCGGTGTCAAAGGTGGGAGTTCCCCTAAGGATACAATGGAGGCCAAGGGCAGGAGCCAGCCTCTTCATGGGTTCACAGGGCCCTGCCCTCAGAAGGCCCCGTGCTTGGATCATGCGGGCAGCCACCATCTTCAAATCTTAACAAGTCTAGAAGATGGGGCTCTGTATTTTCATTTTGTACTGAATCCTGCAATTTATGCAGTCAGCTCTGGCCAGTTGGTCTGTTTTCTGGGAAGTTCTTCCTTATGTTCTCAGAGGACGAGGAGGGAGCTCAAGGGAGGAAATGGCCTCCTCAGATGTAAGAGTACAAGCCAAAATTTCTTGGGGCAAATCTGGCTCCAGTCTCACCTGCCAGCCATGTTCCATTTTGAACTGGCTGGCGTCCTCCGGGAAAATAAATCTGTCCTAGAGTAGAAGTTATGTTCCATTTTGAACTGGCTGGCATCCTCTGGGAAAATAAATCTGTCCTAGAGCAGAAGTTTTTGTTTGGCCAAAGAGTGTCCACAATGAGTACAAGAACTCCGATGAACGATGTTGGCCCCTCAGGTAGCAGCAGGTTTCTTGGAAGCCCCGGATTTGGGCTGGGCTGAGGAGCCATATTTATTTCCTACAGCTGCTTTAACAACTTCCTACAAACTGGGAGGCTCAATACAACACAGACTTATTCTCTTATAGTTCTGGATACCAGAAGTTTGCACTCAGTCTTAGGGGGCCAAAATCAAGGTGTCTGAGGGCTCTGGGAGCGAATCCGATCTTTGCTGTTTCCGACTTCTGGTGGCCAGCAAGTCTTGACTCATCGTGTGGCCTCATCATCCCCGCCTCTGTCTCCATGGTCATATTGTCCCCCCTCTCTTCTTTATTAAATTTCCCTCTGCCCTCCTCCAATAAGGACACTTATAGATTACATTTAGGGCCCATCGGGATAATCCAGTATAATGGTCCACCTCAAGATCCATTATTTAATCACTTCTGCAAAATCGCTTTTGCCATATAGGGTAAGGTTCACAAGTTGTGGGGTTTCAGATGGGGCCATTATTCTGGCTACCACAGGGGCAGTTAGAGAAGCTGGTGCTCAGTTGAGGAGCTTAGGGGGTTTTCCTCCCTGCAACTCTCTCGGATCTGAATTCCAGAGGGATCCAGCAGCCGATCACCTCTGCAGCAGCATCTCAGGGGAAGCACAAGTAGAGAGAGGAAGGAGGAGGATGAGAGGAGGGCCCCCAGGACCTTGCTCTGTGCCTAGCTGGTTAATACAATAAATCAATTTGAGTCATGGCATGTATAATCTTAAAACTTAGTTTGACCCAAAGAAGAGACGAATAAAATGATTTCAGGTCATGGAGAGGCCCATGAGGAGACATTGAGTTAGGCCCTGGGGATAAACCATATCAATTTACCAGTAGACAAGGGTGGACCACCAGAACCAAAAAGAGCAGCTTGAGCCCTATACAAAGCAGGGAGATGGCCTAAAATGAGCTCCACAAGGATGGGTCTGCCTCCGTTCTGCCGCAGAACATAACTGAGGCCAGAGCAAGGCTGGAGGGAAATGGGAACAGGTAGCCAGTTGTCTCAAAGGCTGCTGCTTGACTGCCTCCAACTGTGGACAGTTTACACACCAGGGAAAATGGCCTCAAATTATCACCAGCAATGAAAAACATAGGTAATATTAGTCCCTTGGAAATGGGCCTGGCATTGTTGGTGGAATTTGGCATGAATCAGGTGCTGTGCAGAGCCAGCCCGAAGCGCCCATGAGGGGTATGGAGTTTCTCCTTTGTTTTTCTTGTCCCCTAAGAGCCCCTCCTAATCCCCACCTTGCCTCATCAAAGTCCCCCAACACTCAACTTGCTGTGCCCGATGCTGTCCCCATCTTTAGGGTTCTATCAGCAAGGGTTCCGGGAACAGCAGAAGAAAAACAGATTTTTAGAAGAAAAAGTGAGCAACATGTTAAAAACCAAATGAGTGATGCCCCTACTCTGTATCAAAATTCAGAAGGAAATGAGCTTTTTGCAGGGGGTGGTACTTGGATGTTACCTTGAATGGTGGGCCAGGCTTAGGCAGAGGATGTGGTGGTGGATGGGAGGGTTCAAGGAAGAAAAGGAAAAGCCACAGGAGGAGATCAGCGGGAAGGCCAGTGTGCAGAAGGGAGGGCTAGACTCAGGGCCACCTATGGGGCCACACGGCCACCATAGTCTGGTCTCAAAGGGACAAGGCCCTAAACTGAGGTGATGGCAATAAGAACAAAGGGCAATGAAAATAGGGGTAATATGGCCAAAAAGAGGGCTATCCACCCGCCCACCACCCAGACGTGTTCTCTTGGCCTTCCCCGTCCAAATAACAGCACCTCTGTGCCCAAACCCAATGGTCGTCCATGGTTCCTTTCTCTTTCACTCCAAGCCCTGTAGCTAAGCACCGTCAGCTCTGTTTTCCAAACGCATCCTGAATCATGTAACTTCTAATTAGCTTCCAGATTACTGAGACAGACTGCTTTAGATGTATGAAATCACTCCCTTCTTCTCAAAAGACCCCACAAGTTAAACTCTATGTCCTTATCTTACCGATGAAGACATTGGGACACAGAGAGCTCACACAGTAGCAGAACTGGGGCGAGACCCATTATGCCAGCCCTCTCCACCTTCTGTGACTGGTTAAAGTAAGGGTGCAGGTCTAGTCGTGAACATGGAAATCGGCTCGGGATGCATTGCCAAGTGAGAAAATAAGACTTCCATGCATGTGTGTGCAAGCACACATCTACCTTTGAAGAAATGGTATGTTCCCACGTGCAGAGAAAATAGTGTAAGACAATACCAACAAAACAGTGACGTTAAAATGGGAGAGTAGGTACGTTCTGCGGTAGTTTTATACCTTTATTTTTAATTCCTACGGTAACCTCGAATAGGTCTTTGCTCCAATTCCTCCTTCTCAGTGAGGCTTCACCAACACCCTCACACCCACCCTCACACTCACCCCCTCCTACTCCTGCTTTATCTTTCTCTGTGGCACTTATCAGCATCCAATATGCCATACATTTTACCTCATTATTTTAGTAATTTTCTGTCTCTCTCCTCTAGAATATGAGCTCCATGAGGGTGAGATTGTCTGCTTTGTTCACTTCTATAGTCCTAGACCTTAGAACAGATAAGCCATAGCAAGCACTCAGTCTGTTGAATGACTGAATGACTGAATGAAAGAAATAGTTGAGCTGAAAGAAAAAACTTCTCATATTTATAAGCAAACATCACAGACGACCTCTGCTCCTAAGGCAGACCCAGACAGGCAACTCGCTCCGGTGTTCCTGTGACTCCGGTGTTCCCGCCAGCTTACTCCTGAGGGTGCTGCTGCTGGTGGGCAGCCAGCCATTTGCTGGGCGGCCTGCAGCGTACCTGTCCTTCCCGTTCTCTGCTGCGTGTACAGAGCCTGCAGCCCCGGAAATCTCATTCCCAGCCAGCTTCGTGTAACTTTGCTCCCTGTCCTTGGTGGAAGTGGTCCAGCTCTCTTCTGGGCCACAGTGAACGGCAGGTCAGGATACTGTCAACAAAGCCAGGTGCTAACTGCTCCCTGCTCAGTAGCTATGTTCAAAACAGCTCAACTCCCAGGCCTGAGAGTCCTCTGTGCCATCTGTGCACATCCTTCCAGAGACATGAGAGAGAAAGACATACAGTCCCCAAGGCCATTGCATTCGGGACAGTCAAGGAACTGAAATCTCCCTTCTTGCGACACAGCACGGGGACGTTCCTGGTGCCATGAGGTTAACATTTTGGTTTTATAACCAACTGGGGAAAATCCTGGAGAATTGTTCCTTTTTGAATCTCCTGGGAGACTGATGTTGTTGGTGTGTATGTGAGTGTTTTCACTTTGACTTTTTAAGATTGTTAGAATACCATTATATGACGTCAAAGAGAATCTATCAAGCATGATCCCACCATCCTAACATTATGCTTCTCAGTTTTCAAAGTTCAATCCTGGCCTGTAGGTACATAGCGTCATGACAGTCACAGTCTACACACAGGTTGGCACTCTGCTTTAAAAATTGTTCTTGGGCGCCTGGGTGGCTCAGTCGGCTAAGCGTCCGACTTCAGCTCAGGTCACAATCTCACAGTTCGTGGGTTCGAGCCCCACGTCGGGCTCTGTGCTGACAGTTCAGAGCCTGGAGCCTGTTTCAGATTCTGTGTCTCCCTCTCTCTCTGACCCTCTCCCATTCATGCTCTATCTCTCTCTGTCTCAAAAATAAATAAATGTTAAAAAAATTTTTTTTAAATTGTTCTTTATAAAAGAGTATGCTTAAGACTTCATAAAGCTGGGAATGCAAGCCGGTGCAGCCACTCCGGAAAACAGTTTGGAGGTTCCTCAAAAAATTAAAAATAGAACTACCCTACGACCCAGCAATTGCACTACTAGGTATTATCCAAGGGATACAGGTGTGCTGTTTCGAAGGGACACATGCACCCCCATGTTTATAGCAGCACTATCAACAATAGCCAAAGTATGGAAAGAGCCCAAATGGCCGTCAATGGATGAATGGATAAAGAAGAGTGGTATATATATGCAATGGAGTATTACTCGGCAATCAAAAAGAATGAAATCTTGCCATTTGCAACTACATGGATGGAACTAGAGGGTATTATGCTAAGAGAAATTAGAGAAAGACAAATATCATATGACTTCATTCATATGGGGATTTAAAAAGACAAAACAGATGAACATAAGGGAAGGGAAACAAAAATAATATAAAAACAGGGAGGGGGACAAAACAAAAGAGACTCTTAAACATGGAGAAAAACAGAGGGTTACTGGAGGGGGTGTGGGAGGGGGGATGGGCCAAATGGGTAAGGGGCATTAAGGAATCTACCTCTGAAATCATTCTTGCACTAGAGGCTAACTAATTTGGATATAAATTTTTAAAAATAAAATTTAAAAAATTAATTAAAAAAGAGAAGGAAAAAAAGAAAGAAAGAAGAGAGAACCAAAAAAAAAAAAAAAAACAAACAAACAAAAAACAAACCTTCATAAGGCTAGAGGCGCTTGGGTGGCTCAGTCAGTTGAGCATCCATCTCTTGGTTTTGGCTCATGGTTTTGTGGGTTTGAGCCCCGTGTCGGGCTTGTGCTGACAGTGTGGAGCCTGCTTGGGATTCTCCGTCTCTCTGCCCCTCCCCTACTAGCACCATCTCTGTCTCAACACAAATAAATAAGCTTAAAAAAAAAAAACTTCATAAGTCTAGTTATTAAAGCCTGTATTATATTCTTAAAAAAATTTTTTTAATTATTTTATTTTATTTATTTTTTTTTAATTTTTTTCAACGTTTTTTATTTATTTTTGGGACAGAGAGTGACAGAGCATGAATGGGGAAGGGGCAGAGAGAGAGAGGGAGACACAGAATCGGAAACAGGCTCCAGGCTCTGAGCCATCAGCCCAGAGCCTGATGCGGGGCTCAAACTCACGGACTGCGAGATCGTGACCTGGCTGAAGTCGGACGCTTAACCGACTGCGCCACCCAGGCGCCCCTATTTTATTTTATTTTTGAGAGGAAGAGAGACAGTGTGAGCAAGAGAGCGACAGAGAGAGAGGGAGACACAGAATTGAAAGCAAGCCCCAGGCCCTGAGCTGTCAGCACAGAGCCCAAACAGGGCTCAAACTCACAAGCAGTGAGATCATGACCTGAGCTGAAGTTGGACACTTAACCGACTGAGCCACCCAGGCACCCTGTATTCTTTAAGCGGTATGGGATGAGAGGGGCACCTGGGTGGCTCAGTCCATTGAGGGTCCGACTTCAGCTTAGGTCATGATCAAGCGGTTCATGAGTTTGAGCCCCACATCAGGCTCTGTGCTGACAGCTCAGAGCTGGAGCCCACTTCAGACTCTGTGTCTCCTCTCTCTGCCCCTCCCCAGCTCACACACTCTCTCTCTCTCAAAAATAAATAAAAAAAACATTGAAAGGTATGGGATGAGAGAAGACAGGAGAGAATCCCTAAAACATCGAGAGGCCACACACTGCTGCTGGGGCCACTCCATCCCATGCTCACCAAATGCACTAGCTCCACGGTTTGCAAACCTTGGGTTTTGTCACCTCTTCACACTCTTAAACATGATTAAGGACCTCAAAGAACCTTCACGTGTGTGGGCTGTAATGTTTACCGAGTTAGAAATTAAAACTGCGAAAAGTTCTAAATGCTTATTTCTACTTATTGAATATAATAGTAACAATTCCATGTTGTCATAAATACTGTATTTTTATGAAAAAGTAACTATACTCTCCAAAACAAAGGGAAATTTAGTGACAGGACTGGAATTGTTTTGCATTTTTGCAAATTTCTGTAAAGTCTGGCTTAATAAAAGACGTCTGGATTCTCTAACTTCTGCATTCAATCTGTTGTAATATGTCGCTTTGGTTGCAGTATATGAAGAAAACCCAGCCTCTTACAGATGTGGAATCAGAAAAGAGGGGACTATTTTAATAGCCTTTTCAAATAGTTGCAGATGTTGTCTGTTACCCAAAACTTGACAAGTGGGAGTTCATTAAAGATTAGTTGTAATGTGCAATCTGAAACGATATCAATGAGCTTTTTGTATCTGCTACATTAAAATCTATTTGTCTATCTTACACTTGGAATGGATCTTTTATTGATGCAGGATTTTGAAACATCATGCATGGGTCATTTGGGAAATATTCGTTCACTGGGATATACAGAGCTTCCTAACGTTGACGCATTTTATTATAAAGTATTTAAAAAATCACATTTGTTCATATCACCACTGACTTATCAGAGAAGTCTTTAAGTGTTGGGAAGCTTTCAAGCTCATAGTGTGAACAAAAGCTTCCCAAAAATCTATCTTTTGCTTAAAATCTTAAATCTTATTATTAGCAACACACGATATTAGTTGTTTTCCTCAAACTAACAGACTCGCTCGATTCACTTTGGAAAAAGTATCTGCCAAGTACTCTAACCTGAATTGTCATAGCTCGTCAGTCCTTCTGTCAAGTAAAAATGGTGTTCCATGAAAAATATTGTTAGTTCAGCTTGTAACTCAAACAACTGCAATGTGCTTTTTTTTTTTCTTTTTATGACAATCAGTGTACTTAGGTCTGCAGCAGAAATGCTTTATGGATACTTGCTCTTGGCGTCACACATAATATTAAAAAGACGTTCTTAGGTGAAGCTGACTTTTTTTTTTAAGTTTTTTAAATGTTTACTTATTTTTGAGACAGAGAGAGACAGAGCATGAACGGGGGAGGGTCGGAGAGAGGGAGACACAGAATCTGAAACAGGCTCCAGGCTCTGAGCAGTCAGCACAGAACCCGAGGCTTGAACTCACGGACCGCAAGATCATGACCTGAGCTGAAGTCGGACGCTTAACCGACTGAGCCACCCAGGCGCCCTGAAGCTGACTTTTTTTTAATTGTGATTGTGTGCTGGTAAAATACATGGCTTTAATACCACACTGTGTTAAAGCGTAAAGCCAATGCTTTCATGTATGTGATGGTGCCAGCACTTCGTTCCCTATTGCTTTTGCCCGGTTGAGTAAAAGATGCAAATAAGATCATTGTATTATTATGAAGATAGTTTCAGCTTGAAAACCTCCCAGAAGTGCTCCAGAGACCCCCAAGGTCTGTGGATCATGCCTTGAGAACTGCTGCCTTAGGAAAAGTGAGATGCACCCCTCTTGGCAGAGCAATACTTGATACTGTGTGTCGGCATCAGACCCCTATCTGGAGTAAGTGGGCTGGACACGTGTGAGTCACAGACTCTTTTAACCCTCGACTCCATGCCACCCTGTAAGAGAACCAAGTTGTCTTTGCCTCCTTTTCCCTAGGTCACACCCTTTTCTTAACCTTCCAGTCTTACCAATCTGGTGGTGAGAAGAAGCATCTAAAGATATCGTAAAGAAAAGACTTGTCCTTCAGGCCCGCAGCAGAGTTCCCCAAACTACTTACTCCCTCCCCTAAGCTACAGTTTGGTCTGGCTAGGTTTTCCCAGGACAGGGGATTTTCCCAAGAGGGAACAGCTCTCAGCTTGCCTAATCACCACCCTACCTAAGGCCAAAAGGATGAAAAAGGGGAAAAAAAGGATGGAACAGTTAAAACCTTTTCCTTCTTACCCCAGATGCGTCCCCTATGAGCTTTGTCCGGCAATGTGCCTTAAACCTCTATTAGAATGCAGAAGGGGATAAGGAGAACTTAAAGCTCTCCCCATTCGTATTTAGTGAGTGCCACTCATACTAACAATTCCCTTGCTGTGGGATGCTTCTGCTGCTTCTAATGGTTCACAATTATAATAATGCAGCAACAAACACCCCCAAATATATAGTTATTCACCTTTGGAATTCTTTCTTAAGGTTAATCATTCTACCTCTTGATTTTAGCCAGTATATGCCTAGCATCTGGCAGATCAACACTTTTATATTATGGCATTTGGTTGGATACTTGGGAACCCTATGACTTATGTGCACCATTCCTTGATTCCAAAAAGAAGAGCTGTCCAGTTTCTATAGAAAGTGTTAGTAATACAAGTGGTGTTAGCAAACAGGTATTTAGTTGCTAAGACAAGGAGAATCAGGGGCGCCTGGGTGGCGCAGTCGGTTAAGCGTCCGACTTCAGCCAGGTCACGATCTCGCGGTCCGTGAGTTCGAGCCCCGCATCAGGCTCTGGGCTGATGGCTCAGAGCCTGGAGCCTGTTTCTGATTCTGTGTCTCCCTCCTCTCTGCCCCTCCCCTGTTCGTGCTCTGTCTCTCTCTGTCCCAAAAATAAATAAAAACGTTGAAAAAAAAATTAAAAAAAAAAAGACAAGGAGAATCAATGTAATGTTGGGGGGCAGGATCCAGACAATATGACAAAGTCATATCCTATTGGAAGGTTCTGAGGTTCTGTGCAAATTGAACTTTGTAATGAGGTAAGTGGGCAAGGAGTTAAAATATCAGATTTGAAAAAAATATCAGATTTGAAGGTTAAAACAATAATTTATCCTACAGACAGAATCTAATATAGTGGTTTACAAATATGATTTTAAAATCACACGTGTCTAGATTCCGTTTCCAGCTTTACAAATTGGAAAAGTGACCTAAACTGTCTGAGCCTTGGTTTCTTGCCTCCAAAATGTAAAGTGTAAATGTTACACACTGACAGTGTTCCTATGCCTTTGGACTTCCTTTTGGAGTTGGACTTTGGGAACACCAGCTGATGAGAAGGGAAAAGAAGAGTAGAAGGTCTCTTCTCTCATCGACAAAACATCACTACTCTTCTCCAGTGGTCTGGTCTACAACACTCCCTTCCTTCCCAGGTTCCAGTAACCTCTCCTTCCCCAGTCCCTTGGGCCTTAGAGATGCGCACCACTGTGCTTACTGCTAACCCCAGGATCCTTGGAGAGAGAGACAGGTAGGCGAGTAGTAGTGGGAAGCCCGCCGTCCCAGAGATCCTGCCAACATGGTAGATCAGAAATACAAACCAGTAAGTCAGAGGTGGAGGCAAACACAATAGTCACTTGTCGCTAGGAAGCAGTGGATCCAAAATTTCATGGAAAACAGTGCAATGCTATACAAATGAAGGAACCATAAGGTGAGCATGAAACTGAGATAAGTTTACAGTCTGGTTAGGAGCTCCTTATTTCGTTTCAGCTGGAACAGGAAGCTGCTCCACCACTTAACATGCTGCAGAGTAAGAAAGGCAACTAATAAGTCACAGGGGTGAAAGGTACAGCACAGAGACTACAGTTGATGGTATTGTAATAGTGCTGTAGGCTGAGAGATGGTAGCCACACTTGTGGAGAGCACAGCATAACATACAGACTTGTCAACCAGAAAGCAATGTAACATTGTGTGTCAACTACACTTCGGTTAAAAAAAAATAAGTAAGAAAGGAAAATGGCAGCATCTGGTTGGAAAAGGAACCAAGGGGAGTACAGATGGTTAGTTCTGACAGAAGTATTAGAGCACTGGTCATGTTCCTTGAGTCCAGTGGTTTGGATCAATTTCACAAGTCCTACTACATGGGGAAAACCATAGCCCTCTCTTTTTCTCCCTTCACTGTGGAGCTGAGTTTCTTGACTGGGCTATCCATGCCATCAAACAAATTAAATTCCAATCTTCTCCGGTCCTGGTGCCAGGCTCTGTCTCAGCCCAGATGAGCATGGCATTAAGGCGAACGCTCCACAGGAGGGAAACTGGTTAGCTCCCCCTTCTCCCTGAAGCTGGTAAGGACTGGGCGGGTGCTTCTCATGTTCCTGTTGTGAAATGGAACGTACAAACAGGGGATGTGATTCATGTCTCTAGACACATAGTATTCCTGACAGCTAATCAGGAAATGCCTTTTTATGTCTGGTCTTGTAAAGTCTCTTCAAAAGTTTGATAGAGACTACATGGGAGCCATCATTTTAAAGTGAGCACTTGTTATCTCTTCAAGCACTGATGCCACATACTCACCGCGTCAGGTTCTGAGAAAACTTTATGTTTCCCTTCCCTTCCTCTGCACAATCATGCTGGCCCACCCCCATTCAGCACCAACACACACACACACACACACACACACACACAAATTCTTTGGAAGAAATGTCACACAACATGAGGCATACTTCAGACTGAAGTATGTTGTTTGCTTTCAAGGCAGAATAGCAGTTTCCTTTAATTTGTATAAAATAGAACTATTTATAAGGCTTATAAGAACAAATAAATCCAGCTCTCATCTGGTGAGATGGGAGAGGAGGGAAGGAAGAGGGAGATAGGTAGGGAGAAGAGTTATTTATAAATCATGGACATGTAACAACTTGAATTGAGGCTTCCCCAAAAGCAAACAAAAACTGCCCCTCTGATCAGAGAAACCAAGTTTATTATTTTATTTTATTAATTTACTTAATGATTCATTTTGCAAGGAGTCACCTAATTTAACAAAAGGACTGGATGTCAAGGAATGCAAGATCTTCATGGAAAGATTACGGAGTTCACAATTTACTGGTGGTAACAGTTTTCTGGGAACAATTCTTTGGACATCTTAACAAAAATGAAAGTGTGTATTTTAATGAACCTAGGCCAAGGGACGCTATGAATACAAATCCTTTCCAGGGTCAAAGGAGATCAAGATTTTGGCTCAACAAGTAAATAGTGTTTGACTGGTTGATTAATAAAGACCTATTTTGAATTCTTCAAGATTTAACAAGACAACAAATTGTACTTGTTTAGAATTCTCTTTTGGACCAGCAAGAACATGTTGGCATACCTCCCCCATGGAAAGCAGGGTGGGGAACCCTCCTTCTACCCATTTCCAGACTTCTGAACCCCCAGCCTGGAGTCATACACAGCTCAGGACATACGAAGAAAGCCTCTAATTTCAGAGACATTTACTCAAAGCCTTGTCTATTATCAGAAGGGGAGATCTAGGAGCTTTTTGTAAAACTCA
The DNA here is from genome assembly GCF_018350175.1 of Felis catus. Lineage (NCBI taxonomy): Eukaryota > Metazoa > Chordata > Mammalia > Carnivora > Felidae > Felis > Felis catus. Next base: position 211,661,187 of record NC_058368.1, on the reverse strand, counting down.
GTATCCATAACACTCCCCCCCCCCCCCCCCCCGCCGCCAGCAAATGAAAAGGTACATTTTGCTTCTTTAATCAGAGAGGCAGTTTTTATTTCCTTTTAGTGAACCTCCACTCAGGATGTTTAAATGACCAGAATGCACACATGACTCTTCTCTCCATCTGTCCCCTGTCCCCTTTATTGAACATGATGGAAACAAATGGAGTCATCCTTGTCTCATCCACTCTATTTGCTCACCAAGTCTGGCTGATCCTTCTCTGTAAGGGTGATTCAACTCTCTGTCTCTCATCTCAGTCCTTGGCATTTTGCACAAGCATGTTTTAATAGCTCTCTTCTCTTCGGTCCCTTCTTTACTCCTGAAGTCTTCACCTTCCTAACACTCTTCTTTCATTTGTTAATGCCCTCCTCAACTACCAAGAGGTCCTTTGCTTCCAGATTGAGTCTTAATTCCTCTTCGGAGCTCTCAAGACTTCCTCATTCTTCCTCAAACTTCTCATTATCTACAACTACTGTTATCAACTACTTCCTAGACCTCTCTCCTCTGGTTAGATCAGTTTCCTCTTCCACTGGCTGGCCTTCCTTCTGCCTACTTTCTTTTTCTCCCTGGACCTCCCATCCATGGACATTCCTTACCTCTCTCTGCAGAGCACATGTCCTCATCAAAGCGCCACTTCTTGATTACTTCTTACTCATATTCTCCCTTTCTTGGAGCTCCCACAACACATAGAGTTTGTAGTGTTCAGTTTAGCCCTTAATTTGACACACCTATGGACCATTTTCAAAATGCTCCATTTTGTGAGTCTTGTCTTCCACTAATATAATAAAATTTTCTTTTTTTTTCCTTTTCAATTTTTTATTTAAATTCTAGTTAGTTAACATACAGTGCAATATTGGTTTTAGGAGCAGAATTCAATAATCCATCACTTACATACAACACCCAGTGCTCATCATAACAAGTGCCCTAATACCCATGACCCATCTAGCCCATCCCCCATCCACCTCCTTCCATCAATGCTCAGTTTGTTCTCCATCTTTAAGAGTCTCTTATGGTTTGTTCTCCCTTTTTTTCCGTCCCCAATATGTTCATTTGTTTCTTAAATTCCACATATGAGTGAAATCATAAGGTATTTGTCTTTCTTTGACTAACTTCCATGTCACTGCAAATGGTAAGATTTCATTCTTTTTGATGTCTGAGAAATATTCCAATATATATATGGGGTTTATCCATTCATCAGTCAATGGACATTTGGGCCTTCCTGTAATTTGGTTACTCTTGATAATGCTTCTATTAACATCAGGGTGCATTGTGCCCCTTCAAATCTGTATTTTTGCATCCTTTGGGTAAATACCTAGTAGTACAATTGCTGGATCATAGAGTGGTTCTATTTTTAACTTTTTGAGGAAAATCTATACTGTTTACCACAGTGGCTGCACCAGTTTGCATTCTCACCAACAGTGCAAGAGGGTTCCCCTTTCTCTGCATCCTCGCCAACCTCTCTTGTTTCTTCTGTTGTTGATTTTAGCCATTCTGACAGGTGTGAGGTGATATCTCATTGTGGTTTAGATTTGTATTTCCTTGACAATGGACTCTGCTTTGTACCCCAGAGGCTAGCTTTTATGGATTGATTCAGTCTGGCTCCCTTGTACTGTGGATTCCAGTTGGGTTCAGCCACTGGGGGCTCCAGCAGGAAGCACCAACATCCAAGAACGGGTATTGTAATATCAGGACAGTGCAATAACAGTGACAATGTTCCTCCACTGAAAGCCACAGCTACTGCTGCGGCTCCCCTACAGGCAAATCTGTACTTGCTCTCCATTCTGGTGACACCCCATGGCCTCAGGTGGCTCCTCAGTATTTCCAGGTCTGGGGTGCTTCACTGTCCCTTGTTAGTTTCCCCTAGTCGTGCCCACTTTTCCAAGTAGTCTCTTTATTAAATTCTTCTCAACTTGAGAATGCATGTGTTTCTTGCCAACGCAGTTTATGAGATAACCAAGATGGGACATGACCCAGTGATAGACCCACGATTGCTGCTTTGTACTTTCACACCCTAGCAGGCCACCTCCACAGATCAGGCTGGCCAGTTCTCAGTGCTCCAGGCCACAGAGCTCAGATTCTGGAGGTAGTGACTCACTGGCGACTGCCTCCTGCTGTAAGAAAAGAGCAAACCTCTTCCCAGGCCATTGTCCATTCAGAGCGTTCTGTTGTTATTGTTGTTATTCCTTGTTGTTGACCAAAACTCTTTAATTTACAACTTTAAGATGCAGTCTAAAGTCTGTAATTGCTTGAAACTCTCCCCTGGGGCAAGAGTGGGGGTGTGCTTGCCTACCTGGGACCAGTGGGAATAGAGCAGATGTGAGTGGAGGACCAGAAGCAGCTGCTAGAGTCCTCCCTGTCATCACTCAGATCCATTCATGCGTCTGTCTTGTCACTGAGTGTTCAAGGTGGCTGGTCACAATTTGCAAGAAAAACCATTTATAACAGACATATGACTGAGACAGGCTACAGTATCTTCTACTGCGGTGAAGACCTAAGGCTCTGATTCTGCTGTTATTATCTGGTTCCTCTACCTCTGCTCTGGGTTCTCCTGAGCCTCAGCCAGTCTTTCCGCTGGTTCAGGCTGTGTGCCTAAGCTGCACCTTCATCCCTGAGGGGTCTAGCCTCCAAGTGTCTATGTCCTCATTAGGCTGTGGTTGCTGCAATTGCCTCATTCACAGTACAAATGCATCGGGTCAGGGAGGGGGCACCCCAGATGTCCTCTGAGGTCTTCACATATTTCTTCCTGTTCCCACTATGCAGAAGTAAGCCTGTTCCTTGAGATAATCAGGGTCAATTATTCCTGCCAGTATGAAAACTTTTTAAATTTTTTGACTTGCTGGGACACCTCAGTGACTCAGTCAGTTAAGGGTCTGACTCTTGATTTTGGCTTAGGTCATGATCTCACAGTTCATGAGTTCGAGCCCTGCATCGGGCTCAGTGCTGCCAGCACAGAGACTGCTTGGGATTCTCTGTCTCCCTCTCCCTCTGCTTGTCTCTCTCTCTCTCTCTCTCTCTCTCTCTCTCTCTCTCAAAAATGAATAAATACATTAAAAAAATTTTTGACTTGCTGGACCACTGGCCCAAGAAGTTTAAAATGACCATGTGACAGACATAACTTTAGATTTACTGAAACCCTGATTATGTTCCTCTGTTCAGACATTGCCCTCACTGCCCACTCACTTCAGGAACCAGGATCTTAAGTAGAAACCAAAGTTGCAAAATCAGGAGACACAAACTCCCCAAGTGGTTCACCAGGAATGACGGTAAGAGGGCCACTTACTACTACTTTTATTTCCTGGATCTGTGTATTCTACCTACTAGAGACACAGTGCTGGATAGCATCTTGGAGACCAGTGTCCATGCTAGCATCTTAGCTAAGCTTTTATGATGCCATTCCAAAATCCTCCAGATGATATCCTGTGTGGTTGGATCAGCAGATCTGGTGGCTGATCTAACTGTCTTCATTTGAGTCTCCAGAAGTAGATCCCAAGACAAAGATTTGAGTACAGATATTTTGCATGGGAGATGATATCAAGAAGCATCAGTTAGAGGGTGATAGCTGGAATGAAGACAGCAAATACAAAGTGTGTTAAGGAGGATTTCAACATTGTGATCAAATCAAGCTCAATTCCAGAGGGGACCTTGGAGACCATATAGATGGAGCATGCTGCAGAATGTCCCATTCAAGGGAAAAGGATGCTGGGGTATTTCTCCACCAGTTTCATTGATTGAGATCTGTCTGATGGGCATTAATTCCCTGGAACTTCCAACCTGCCCTGGTGCCTGGACCAAGCACTATCCTATGGCCAGAGAAAACCCTCAGGGGGAGAGTCCCAAGACCTCCTAGTAGGAAGCTTCTGTCATAAGTGGGAACCATGAATGCTGGGGGTCTAAGGGTGGAGCAGTAATGACCCGTCTGACTTTGACCAAGTTACTTATCATCCCAGTGCCTCGGTTCCCTTATCTAAAGATAATAATAGCATCTACTATATAGGGTCATATTGAAGACTAAATGGGAGGTCCTAAAGTGTGTAGAATAGAATCAGCCAAAGCGAGCAGTCAGTGGTGAATATTCTCCTTTGGGATCTACATTCAGACCATAAAAACTATTGTGGAACTTCACATGATGGAGCCCAGGCAAAGTAGATCCTTGGCAGTTTTCAAGTTCAACTAGGTTGAATGCTGCAAGTTAAGGGCCAAAGACACAACGTTATCTTCCTTTGCAACTAAAGTGATTGGCCTCCCAGAGAAGAAGAAGGGAGAATGACATGGGCAAATTACTGTTTCTTAAGAAATAGGAATTCCCATGGTCGGACAAGTTCCACAACTTTAAAGTTCCTTGACTTATCACTGATATTAATTCCTTTCCATCTTCCCATCACACAGCCATGTAGTCTGAGTCAAAGCTATACAAGAGATGGAGGTCAGAAGACCTGAGTTTGAGTCCCTGCTCTGCCATCAGCTCATTATCACACATTGAGTCCTTTTCTCACCCTGTCTAGACCTCAATTCTCCCATCTATAAAATTCTTACCCTCATTCATTATCTTACTGATTAACTAAGATAGCGTGTATATGTGAAGAATTTTTAAAGTTTAAGATGCTATTTAAAATGAGTTGAGGGCTGGGCGCCTAGGTGACTCAGTCAGTTAAATGTCTGACTTCGGCCTCAGGTCATGATCTCACAGTTCATAAGTTCAAACCCCACTTCGGGCTCTCTGCTGTCAGCATGGAGTTGCTTCAGATTCTCTGTCCCCTTTTCTCTCTTCTCCACCCTCTCTAGTGCGCGCGCTCTCTCTCTCTCTTTCAAAAATAAACATTAAAAATTTACATTAATTAATTAACTAAAATGAGTTTATATTAAAAATAATTGCCAACCCTGCAAGAAGTAGAGTCTGGGCCTTGAAAGAGCTTTTGGAGAAGTACAACTATGGGAATCACCTTTCACATGAGACTCTCGCTTTTGCTCTGGTCCCTGACACCTGGGCTGGCTAAACCTTTTGTCTCCCTTCTTGCCTGCAGCCGCCTCCCCCAGGCGCTGTCCAGATCTCCGTCCCCTCACTCTGGCCACTGACCCTGTTCATGTGTTTGTACCCTGCATTTGGTATATCGCCTGGGAGTATCTTGTGTCACATCCCAGCACTGCTTGCCCCTTGAGGCTCCAACTTCAGCCTCTGATTTGGGCTTGAACGTCCTGGCTGTCTTCCTACCTAAACTCTTCTCCCTTTGTCCAGCTGTCCATACGAGGACAATGACTCCGCTGTTAAGCATTTTTTAGAAATATAGATAAGAAATATGAAGGAGAGAGTATGATTTTTAGCCAGCTCACTCGAGCCCCAGAGTCTAATTTTCAAATTACAAAAAAGAAAATAAATCTTTGATTTATTAAAAGATGGGGTAGGGGCGCCTGGGTGGCTCAGTCGGTTAAGCGTCCGGCTTCAGCTCAGGTCACGATCTCGCGGTCCGGGAGTTCGAGCCCCGCGTCGGGCTCTGGGCTGATGGCTCAGAGCCTGGAGCCTGCTTCCGATTCTGTGTCTCCCTCTCTCTCTGCCCCTCCCCCGTTCATGCTGTGTCTCTCTCTGTCTCAAAAATAAATAAATGTTAAAAAAAATTAAAAAAAAAAAAAGATGGGGTAGAATGCAATTCATAAGTCACATTCTTTTTTTAAAAAAATTTTTAATGTTTATATAATTTTGAGAGAGAAACAAAGTGCGATTGGGGGGAGGGGCTGAAACAGAGTGAGACGCAGAATCTGAAGTACCCGTAAGAGACATTCTGCCAGCCACAACCGCTAGGACTTCATTTCTCTTCCAGGGCATCTGGACATATCACACAAAGGGAGCCCATGCATCGAGGAAGATAAAACTCAAATCACAATAAAAACTCATATATTTGAAATTGATTCTGAATCAGCAAAATAAGATCTCGTGCAAAAAGCGTGAGCCTGGGTGTCTGGCACATATGGGGGCTCAATAATATTTGGGCTTTTTAAAATGTTTATTTATTTTTGAGGGGAGGAGGGCAGAATGAGGGGGGCAGAGGATCCAAAGCAGGCCCTGCACTGACAGCACAGAGCCAGTTATTGGTCTCGAACCCACGAACTATGAGATCGTGACCTAAGCTGAGGTCAGATGCTTAACCGAATGAGCCACCCAGGCACCCCAATAGTGTATCCCAATATGTAATATGTAATTTTTAGCATAAGCTTCATTGATAATTATTTACAGTATGGGCCTAAACAAAGGGCTTCACCTCCCCGGGGAACCAATTTCTTTATTTATATAATATGAGCCTTTCTGTGGTCCCTTCCAGAGCTGAACTTCTCTCTGGTATAACTGGACCAAAGTTCACAACTGCACCACCAAAGTCACAGAGATTGTCTTCAGTTCTCCGCTTAAATGTCTTCTTGTCAGACAGAGCTTTCGTGATAATTCTATATCAAATAGTGTCTCCCTCCCTCCCCCGTCACTTTCTATCCTGACTCTGTTTACTTTTCCTCGTAGCACTGTCATGTATTTACTCATTATTTGTTTATTGTCTGTCTCCTGCCACTGGAGCTTAAGTGCCTTCAGAGTAGAGATTTGATCTATTGTGTCCATAGCCATATCCCAGCACCTCGAACAACACCTGCCGCATAGGATACATACTCACTGCATTAATGCATGATCTAAGCAAGCTACAAAGAACATAACTGGGGAAAGAATATGTACCCTACTTAAGAAATTGAACTTTTCAAGTGCTTTTGACTCTGTTTCAGGATTATTCATTTGCTTTGAAATTAATGTAGCTAGCTTCAAACTCCTCACCTCCCTTCTTAAAACCAAACCCCCGGAGACCATTTCCCAGGGAATGCTTTGCAGGCTTAGTTCTGATAATTCTACATCTTGAAGGTAATCTAATTACACACATTTGAAACTATTAAAATTTAGTTTCATTTGTTCAGGCTGGCTTTCCTTGATTCTATTCCAAATTCACAAGTTTGGTAGCAGATCATTTATGGCCCCAAGCTAGGCTTCTATACCATTTGAGGACATGTTCCAGAACATAGTGTTGAGTGCTTCGGGTCTGCGCTGAGACCTACTGTATTTGAATCCTGGCTTTGTTACTTATTACCTGTGTGATTTGGAGCAAGTTATTTAGCCTCTCTGTCTCCGTTCACCATCTGTAAAATGGGGATAAATACTCTTTTTTTTTCTCCAGTAGCCTTTGCATTCTCTATCTGCTCTGCGTCTTGGGAGGCTGATCCCTAGAGACTTCAGCCCGTAGGCTCCCTTCTGTTAGGCCATAGGGAGGCCCTGGGAAGGAGATTTGAAGACAGCAAGTAAGGGGGTTGGAGTATCTGTCCTCCATGCTATCCCTCCTTACCAGGTTGTGGGCAGAGGCTGTCTTCCTTGACCATGGCCACAGCACCTAATAGGTAGCCTGTCTCTCACGGCTAAAGATGTCACCCCATTCTGGTGACCTTGTCCTTTCTCCTTGTTCCCTCCAGCCTGGGACATTAACAGTTTCCTGTTCTTGCGGGTTCCAGGTGTATCCACATCTTTAAAGATCCCCTTAATCCTATCTATACCTTTAATGAGGTAGTCCCTTCATTGAAATCTCTTCAGTTAATCTTTTGAGTTGTGCTTTCCATTTTCTCTCAAAACCTGACCAAAAAAGCAGCATGAATGCACTGTTGGGCATTAAATGAGTAAATACACGTAAAACAACTAGGACATCGCCTGACACACTGTAAGTTCTCAGTTCATGTTAATGATCATTATCCACATAACTAGACGAGGGAAGATTATACAAGACCATGTATGTGAAATTATTGTTCAGAACTGACTTACATTCTGTCTAGTGGGAAAAAAACTGGCATGGTACACAGGCTCTTGTATATGATCTTGAGCAAGTTAAGAAACCTCTCAGAGGTTCCTGGTTGCGGTGAGAATGGTAGAAGGTGATGTGCATGACAAAGAGAGGCCCTGTGGGGGCTAACTGTAGGCACTCGTGGATGTTAATCAAATGCGGGGCTTGTGCCAGCTTCCCAGGGTCCAATCTGTACTTTGAAGGAGCCTCACGTTTGGTTTAATGCTTTATGGTTCCCATTGGGAATTCTTAATAATTTTTGCACAAGGGCTCCTGCATTTTCATTTTGTACTGGTTCCACAAATTATATAGTCAGGCAGGGAGAGAGGGTTTGCTTTATTTGTCAAATCACTGATGTTACTCTGTAATTGACAATTTTTTTTTGTATAAAACATGGATTCACCAATATCTACAGGGAGGAAAATGAGGCTCTTAAAAGGTAGCATCTGGTGTTGAGACTGTATTAATCAATTAACAAATATCTGCCAAAGAGCTCGTGTGTGTTAGACCCTGTGCCAATACCTCTTTGAACCTAAAATTTCCTGCTCTGTAGTTCCAAGCTGAGCTGATTGACGTGTGACAGGATGGAATTGCCCTTGCCATGAACCTTTCAGTCATATCTGTGGTTTGAGTCTCAGGAAAGAAATTGTTTCTTATTTCATCACAGAACTGTGGCTTGGATTTGGACAGTGAATCATAGAAACACAATCAGATGAACTGGGGGTTAAAATCCTCCAATTAAAGGATCTTAAAGTCCTGGAACATCATACCAAATTTGGTATGACTTGAGGAATGATGCCTAACTTTTCCAGCATCCCAAGGCTACAAAATTGAAAATACAAAGAAACACCCAGAGCTCCTACTTCTTCAAGGTGACACTTTGTACCCCCTAGGGTGCCATGGCCCTGATGGAAGGTGGGGTAAAAACAGTTCATTGATGTGTCCGCTTAAGGAAAAAATGACTCTGCCAGGAGTCAGGGAAGGCCGAACTGCTTCCAATGCATCCTGATGGAGCCTAATGATATGTGCAAACCTTGGAAAAGCTCTTTACTCATTCCAGAAGTAGAGATGCATCCTGAATGAAAGACACCTTCCAAATGACAGACTCAGTCAGCACATGCTAATTTCTCAGGTGAGAGAAGAAAGGCTAAGAAACAGTCTTATTATGTTTGGCTGGAATTAAAAGGGGTTAAATGGAGCAGAATCTAGCAGCATGGCTTTGTGGTAAGAGATAGGTTTTACTTTCTTAAAAATGAACCATTAAATGAGAGCGCTTCTCTCTTACATTAACACACGTGCACACACACACTCGCGCACACACACACACACACACACACACAGCCAATGTGCCTACCTTTACACTAGTTAATGCCATATCCAAGAAACAATGAAGTAAGAGAATTAGGGGAAATATGGGGAGTAGGAAATGGGGAGCTGATAGAGAATGTAGCTTACTATTTGTATAAGTGTTTCTAAAAACAAAGAAGTTAGTATTATTCTATATGATTTATAAATTCTCCGGGTTGTTTTTCCAGTAGGCTATGGGTTATTCAAGGTCAATACTCGATACAGAGTTGGTCTCCATATGGATTTAGGCTGGAGAAATAAATGTAATGCAATGATATTTTCAATTTTCCACGAACAGGACTGAAATCAGTATGTAACATCTTTTCCCCTCCAAATAGCCTTGGATATTCTGATACAACTGAATAAAGATGTCAAAGGAGAGCTCAGAGACACCAAGTGTGATATGTTCTGGGCTTCAAACTCTACAGGGCTGTCTCTAGATGGCAACCAGGAGATATATCTAAGTAAGCTCATGTAGTTTGTTATCTTAAACAACTTGGGGAGCCGGTACTGAGAGAAAAAAGGACCCAACCCAGCTACCAATCATGGAGCATCAGCCTTGGAAAACCGCAAAGGCAGACAGGAGTGGGGAAGCTCTCATGGACAAAAGGTCAATGGTGACTCAAAAAGGCAGCCTTATCCACGTGGCTATGGCTAAATGCTGTTTACTGCCAGAGTTTTCAGATGGGGGTTGTGGTTTCTGTAATATACAATGAGAGATGAGTGTGATTACTCCATACATTAACAAATCATCTGATGATAAAGAGTGAAATAAATATTTTTTGAGTGAATGTCGTTGAGTAGGCAGGGCTAAGAGAATTCACATGTTCATTATTAAAAATACTAATCTGTCACTACAGGTTAATTCTTGTCATAAAGACTAGAATATCCCAACTGGGCTGGAAGGTAGGGATTCTAAATCTACCTTTCCTGGGGGATGCAGTGATTCTTGCCCTCCTTGTCAACCTACTGTTTTCTCTTTCTTTCTTTTTTTAATGTTTATTCATTTTTTGAGAGACAGAGAGAGACAGAGTGCAAACAGGGGAGGGGTAGAGAGAGAAGGAGACACAGAATCAGAAGCAGGTCCCAGGCTCTGAGCTGTCAGTCCAGAGCCTGATGTGGGGCTTGAACTCATGAACCAAGAGATCATGACCTAAGCTGAAAGTCGGACACTTAACCAACTGAGCCACCCAGGTGCCCCTCATCCTACTGTTCTTTATTTACTCCCCCTTCTTAATTTCTCTTCCTCCTCCGTTTCTGAGAGAGGAGCTAGTGACAGAGTCAGGGTTAAAGTTCATTTTACCTGAAAGTCAAAGAGGAGGCAGAAAGACCTGCTCTATCTCCTCATTTCTTTTCTTTCCTCCCTGCTCTATCAACTCCTATCCCTACAATCTCCATCTTCTCCAATACTTCAGTGTCCATCTTCTCCTTCATATCCGCTTGTTTGTCCATCCCTAGCTCTTCTCCTCAAGTTGTTTCATCACACTCAATGTAGGTATTGTTGATTAAGCTAAACAAAGTCATATGAACAGGCACATTTCATGTTCTCCAACAGATTGGATATTACTTGATTAATGGTAATATTTAAACATATTTTTGCTACCACTCTCCTGTTCTGACATCCAGGGATACAGTCCTTGGTCTCCCATATTATTTCCAAACTCAAATGCTAGAGTTTCTGTCATCAGAGTGTTTCAGCATATTTTTCTCCATTTTTCATAAGCTATTGTTGCCCAAAAACAGAAACAACAAGCACTATGGAAGTTGAAAAGAAGGAGAAATTGCTGAGAGTGGGGAAGCTTGTAGAAGAATTTCTATCAAAGGGCAAACTTGAGTTGACCTTAAAAATGCATAGGGTCCAGGTCGGCCAAGAAGAAGGACAGTATTTTAGGTAGAAGAAACAATGGGAAACAAGGAACGAGCCAGAAATGTATAAGGTGTGAGAGGAGGAAAGAAAGGAGATGGATGTGAATGAAGTTCCATGCAGGGCAGCAGAGGGAGATAAAGATGAAAACCACATATGATGGCTAACCTGTGGATAGTGTTGAATATCAAGCCAAAAGCTTGGACTTTACCTTTATCTAGGCTGAAATGGTTTTGGATACAAATAACAGAAAGCTACTAAAAGTAGTGTAAGCCAAATGGAGTGAGTTAACCTAAAAGCAAAGAGACCTGGAGGAACTCTACAGCAAAGTGGAAAACTGGGTCTCTGCAAGGCCTGGAACCAGGAATTAAAAGCTCTCAGGAGCTAGTGCCACAGGCTTCCTAGTTTGGATCCCTCAACCCCATTCCAGTCATGTCCTTTCTCACCTCAGCTTCTCTCTGCATATCTTTCTCATCCTTTCCCCTCTGCAAAACAGATTTTTTTGTTCCCCGTGAATATATAAGACAATCCACCCCATAACTTACACATTTATAGCTCCTTAGTTCTAAGTTGACCATCAGAAGCTACCAGCATCTTTGACTTCCGATCCCAAATTTCTGTGAAGGAGAATCTGTGTGCCCACTCCTGGTACAATGAAAGAATTGATGCCATATGGAATTATCATAACTTCTGGGACTCATCTCCGGGACAAAGGAACTCTCGGAGAAGGGATATAGGACTATAGCCCAGGCAGATACTTTAAAGGTTGTTTTCAATTGTTTTAGAGTCACATGAATGTTTTGGAGGTGAGGGAAGAAATTAATGAAAGTGATGTTAGGAAGCTTCACCAGGGAGCAGAATGGGTTAGAAGGGAATGTTCTGGAGGCAGGAAGACCAAAGAGGAGCTATTTGAATCAAAGGATTGAAAGCTTGAAATAATGTGGCTATGGTCAACCTGACAACTATTATCTAGAAAAATATAGTTGGTCCGACAAATGTAACTGCATTAGTCATGAAAGAGACGTTTCTTATTTCATAGCTCAGAGCTAGGCTTGAGTATATATAAACTATATAATACTTATATGCTGGCAGTTGATCTGTCTTTATCCAGTGGTTGCCCAACTTTCTGCTTTGAAGTTAGAATTTGGGGTAGCCTAAATTAGTAGGGGGAGACTCATAAAATGGAGTAGTTTTATGCCGTCCTATTCTAACTACTACCTAGGACTTTATAAATTCTCATTCCCTGAAGCTGGTCAAAATTTGTTTTTCATCTGTTGCTAGTTAATTTGATTGGTTAGCTGAGGTCATAATCATCAGTCTACACCCCCACATGGACATTCAGCTTCATTCTGTCCCTTGACCACTAACCATATCCTCATGAGGCCCCATCACCATGTCCAGTTATGGGAAGGCTGGGAGAACAGAGACCAAAGCCCTACCCTGGCATTCAAAAATAAGTGAAAAAAAGCCCTACCCTGGCATTTGAAAAAAAAAAAAAAAGTAAAAAAAAAAATGACCTGCTACTCCTTGCGTTTATGACAGTCAACAGGATGATCCTCTATGGTGTTCTGGTCCTCAGTGTTAAATGTTATGGCTACATCTCCTATCTTTAGACTTGCTTTCACTCTCAATAGAAAAATACGGCTACAGTACCTTTCTTGTGTGTTTTTAACAACTCTGTTAGGACAGGAAACCCCAGTCAAGTGACTTAAACAAACAAACAGAAAAAAAATCGTACAGCCTTACACGTCAAGAAGGCCAAAGGCAGGGCAGTGTATTAGCTTACAAAGACCACGGCAGTTACAAAGCACCACAGACTAGGTGGTTTAAATAACAGATATTTTCTTTCTCACAGTCCTGAAGGCTGGAAGTCTGAGCTCAAAGGTGTCGATGGTATGGTTTGCTTTGAGGGCTCTCTCTTTGGGTTGCACATGAGTGCCTTCTATTTGTGCATGCATTCCTGGTGTTTCTTTCCATATGTCCTAATCTCCTCTTCTCACAAAGACACTAGTCAGATTGAATTAGGGCCCACTCATATGACTAATCTGACCTTAGTTACCTCTTGAAAGGCCGTAACTCCCAGTGTAATCATATTGAAAGGTACGGGGGATTAAGACATCATCATACAAATTTTGGAGACCCCTCACTCCCTAACAGGTAGCTCCGTGGTTGGTGAATTCAGTGTTTCAGTTCTAACCTCAGACCCCCAGGGTTGTGCTGTCAGCTCAGTTATGCTCAACATGTGGGTTTCATCCTCGGGCAGCCCCCCTCATGTTGTAAAGTGACTGTTGCAGTTCCGGGCATCACATCCAGATGTGATAATGCCTAGTAGAACAACAAATTGTCTCTCCCTGTACAATCCTGTACAATCCTTTCCAAAAGAACCCAATGTAGGTGTCTCTTTCTTTCCTCACTGGCCATAGAGGCCAGTGCTCACCTGCAAGAGAAAGAGACTGCCATGACTGACTTGAGCTGATCACAGTTCACACCCCGAGACTGGGGCCAGCCTTCCTGGGAGCACAGGGTTGCTTTTGCAAAAGGAAGACACCCGCACAAAATCAGGGTCCTGTGAAGAAAAAGGAAGGGGATAAATGGAAACCAACAATGTCTGCTGCAACAGTTTGCCCCCTTGCCTCCCATGGACTGTGTTCCTGAATTTCAAGCATGACTATAGACCCTGGTGATTGCTCATCTAGGAGCACCAGGTAAAACCGATCTTTGCACCTGGAATAAAGAGCCCTGTTAATAAATAGCGGTTTCCCGGGGCTGACTCGTTTGGAGTGGGCAGCTTTCTCCAGCTTATACCTTCTCTTCCTTCCGCCCCTGACACCAACCCAAGTTTAGCATTGTCTTTTTGACGCGACCAGCATCTTCTACTCGACTAGCAATCCAGATCTCAGTTGTTGTGTAGCAGTTGTAACAGACCTCTCCCTAGGGAGCCTTTTGGCAAATACGTACTACTGAGAACAAGAGGAACAGGAGAAGAGAATGGGGATCACTCAGCACAAACTCATCACCAATATTAAGAAAATAACTTGAAAGCTAAGTCATGCAATGATAGGTTACTAGCTGGAACGTCCTTTACATGTGTTGCTTAACATAGGGCAGGTATCAGTATGATTCAGAAATTATTCCTTTACTGTTGATAATTTAATCAAGCTTAGGAGGGCTTTCTACTTTCTTGTTACTTTCATTTTTTGTCTGCATCAAGAAAGAAGAATCTGGTTCTGCTGTGCTTTTCCCCCAGACCATGCAAGAACAACTTAAAAATCTAGTATTTGCAGTGAAAAACACACTATTTTTAATCTCCCATGTGTCTCTTATTCTTTTACAATTCAGTTTATTTGAGCTAGAAATGACTTTGCTTCCAAGAAATGAAGATTTTTTTTGTTTTAGTTTTCAGTGAACAAACAGCAATCTGTAAATAAGTAATTTCTATTTAATATTATCAGATTCTTTCTGAATTTGAGTTTGCTATGTCCTTGATCACTTATTTAAAATCACTTTCCCTACCCAGTTCTCCTTCAGCAAATAGCTGCTACCAGGGATTGAATTCCTCTCTATGTACCTATATATATATATATATATATATATATATATATATAGTTTTTCACCCATGTCAACCAATCACAACCTTAGCCTTCTGCTTTAGGCATTTGTCTCTGATCAGCACAGAGCAGAGAGATGAAAGAGCCCTTTCTTTGGAATGAATCGAGCCAGGAAATGTCAAAGAGAGTAGATCACAAGAAGCATGGTCACTGTCCTGGTGGCTGGTGAATCACGTGGAGAGAAAGAGAGAGAGAGCGAGAGCCAGAGGGAGAAAGAGAGAAGCCAAGACTTTAAGGGATCTGGGAACTAATTCATGGGTTTAAGCAATCAAAGAAATTAGCCTTGAGAAGGAATAAAAATCTTGATAACCTTTAGGTGTTTTTCATGAAGTAAAAAAGCCAATGACAATAACAATAGTAACAGCTAAATTTTCCTGAGGGCTTATTCAGATGAAGGCTTCAAAGAAGTAAATTATGCAGGATCATGAAAAACAAACATAGCCATCTGAAACCAGAATGAATGGGCTCCAGGGTAGGTTAGTGCCCCTGGGAGATTCAAATGCAAGCCGGCTGCTCACATGTCAATAATGCCCTAGAAAGGACTTACCTCTTGCTGTGGGATGTGGGACTAAATGGTTTCTAATTTTCCTTCATGCTGAATCCATGGTCCCTTAACATCTAGGAAAGCTATTTGATTCATGGCATTTTCTTTTTTTTTTTTTAATTTTTTTTAATGTTTATTTTTATTTTTGAGAGAGAGCGCAAGCAGGGGAGGGGCAGAGAGAGAGGGAGACACAGAATCTGAAGCAGGCTCCAGGCTCCCAGCTGTAAGCACAGAGCCCGACGTGGGGCTCGAATCCACGAACCGTGAGATCATGACCTGAGCCGAAGTTGGACGCTCAACCGACTGAGCCACCCAGGTGCCCCGATTCATGGCATTTTCTTAAAAAAAAAAAAAAAATTAATCCAAGCCCGCCCCTCTCCATCTCCTAGTCATCCCATGCCCAGCACTGACACCTGGAAGGGGGAAGATGGCTCAGTGGACAGTCCATTCCCCCAGACACATAGACCTTTCTCCACTGGCAAAATGCCCAAAGTCTGTCCCGAGTGAGCCTTGCTACTCCACCGTCAGCACCAAGATCAGACTTCATAAATAACCTCCTTAAATCTTATGGGTTTTCCTGAGTTTCACAGACTGGCCTCCAATCTGTTATTTTTTGCAAAATAAGTGCTACTTAATCTCAGGATATGTGCTGTGCTTCTTAGTGATCCGCTCTATAGTTTTATGTGATAGCTAGTTGGAACAGAAATGTGCCAAATTAATGAACAGAGTGGTTGTATGACCGGTGATTATAAAACTAAATTGAAAGAGTAACAGAAGAATGGCCCGCAAAAGACTCTTACCTGGGCCCGGAATAGCCAGGTCGGGATGACTTCATGGGTTATTTCACTCCTAATTTCTAGATTGCTTGATAATTTCAATAAAGATGGTGCTGGGTAATTACTGAGTCAGCCGCACAGTTGAGTTACAGCCTTTACGACGTGTACAGTGGAGACAGCCGGTGAGTCACATTTTATTGCAGAGCATTTATGTCTGATAGACCTTCAACCCATCCCACCCCGAAAAAGTCAAGCACGAAGGAAAAATATCCCCAAGATACAGCAGAAGGAAAATGATAGAAGGAAAAGGACAGAGAGAATATCATCTTTGTCTCCAAGCACTGATTTGTCCCCAAATTATTCTTAACCTATCTACAAATGCTTTAGACAGGAAAGATCATCTCAAAACATGAAACCTATTGTTGACCTCATTTAATGAGATATAGCAAGGCATCTTTTTCTCTTTTTTAAACCGCCAACTTGTATTGGCTGAATCTTGTGTTAGATCTCTCAGTTGTGAGCAAATGCATAAAAATAGCTTTCCACTCTGTAGTTGGGTATGAGCCAATTAATGAGAACAAGGAAATGACTCAGTGGAGAGTCTGAGATGCTCTATATTTTAGAATTCACATTATCCGCCCCCCCACACCACCACATGCTCATTTAAGAATGAGCAAGACCTTAAAAAAGTATATGATGTTCCCCTCACATGGATACCTATGATCCAGAGTTTCCCAAAGAGAGAAACGTGTCCGGTGACAAAGACTCACAAGCAGAGTGAATGCTTCCCCATACAAACCACATTTTCTAACTATTCATTGCTCCAGAATTCTTTTTCAATGCCCCTTGAAGTGTTTTTTATTCTGCAAATGAGAGAGCCTCTGGAGGTGATGATTTGAATTTAATGCCTCTCTTTAAACATTTCTTGGGTTTTGATTAGTGAGCTGAGAGCTACTAATTTCCCCTTCAACAAAAGGGGCGAATTCTAGCCCAAAACATCTGTCAATAGCAGGAGCGGTGAGACAAAGAAAGGGGTGAAGTTGGTGATAAGGATGCTCCATCGTGTTCAAGAAAGCAACACTGGGAATTCGGAACAACGCATCTTGAACCTGGGTGTCCCTGGTGTGTTCTACACAGAGCACAAAGCTGTACCATGACTGGGTTTACAAAGGATAGAACTGGGGATCCTATTCAAGACAGGTAGTAATCTAGAAGCTAAAACTATACAGCAGCACTTTCCTTTTTGAGCATGAGAAGAAAAGACTTTCTTCATCTTAACCACGCAGCAAACCTCAATTAAATATGACAGGCAGGGAGAGAAATCAGACCATTGGGAAGAAAATGAAAATAAACAGGGTTTGGTGGAAAAAACAAGGAGGAAAGCTAAGCAAAAATCACAAATGTGAAAAGAAATGTGTTGGAGCTGTTACAAAGAAAACTAAAAGGAGATGTGTGAGTAAGCTCTAAAAGCAAAGAAAATTAACGTGGGCGAGCAACTGGAAACAGAAAACAGGGATATGCGCAAGAGAAGGAGAAAAAAGAGATGATATCAAGAAAATAATGTGTGCTATTACTAATGATAAATGGCCAATTCATTTTTAATGCGTTTTAAAAAGAATAAGCCATTGTACCCTGGGAATTCTCAGACTACCCACTCCAGAGGTTGTATAATCCATTGCATTTTTGTGTAGGAAAGTAAACAAACCACAGACCCAAACCGCTAGTCGCTAGAAAAGACTGCCTACCACGCTGGTGGGTTATGGCTCTTCCTGACATTAGAGAGTATTCCTGGAGTATCATCCATAACGCACAGGGAGATTTATCTTTAAATGATGTTGCACATCACACCCATTTACTAGAAACACTCTATGTGATCTATAATTTTTAAGAATTCAGATTCTCTTCTGTATCTATCACAACCATAGTGTAATAATAAAATCTTTGTTGATTAAAAATAAATAAATAAATGTGAGGGCTCCCACGATTGACTGAACCTCCAAATTCCAGCTTTACTTCTGGTAGATTTACTGGCATTTCCCTCCTATTGATTTGTTTCCAGAAGCTCAGATGCAGGCCTGCTTTGTGGAAAAGGATTATACATGAATCCCTAAAGAGAAATCTGATACCAAAAGAGACATGGAGATTAGGAGGCTCGGTGTTTGTAAGTAGGAACGAGATCTGAGCTGGAATTTTTATTTACAAAGGAAGCTGAAGTTCAAGGAGCTCGCTTTTGAATGGTCAGAACTACCATACAACATGTGCTTCTCCAGTGGACAAAAAAAAGCTGGAAGGGGAGAGGCGCAGGGAATCCAAACCAACCAATGACTACTGACGATTGAATAAAGAACAACACTAACAAAAAAACCCACAAAGGCTCGTTTTGTTGTGTTTTGTTTTTCAAATTACAGGACATGGGTTTAGCGCAATTTTTATAAATCTTTGATTCAGCACCATGGGATCGCGCTGTTACACATAAGTAGAAGGTGCAATTATAGGCAAATAAAATATCTGAGCAACCTCTTGGCAGTAATCTCTTTAGGATAATTTTCACCCCACACTAGTTGCCTAGACTACAAATCATAAAATGACTGCCATGTATACCTCCGTTCTATTGACCCTTTGCAATTCTAGAAATTCCATGAGAGTCCAGAAGGAGCCTCTTCTGGGTGTGAATCACTACCTCCCACCCAGTCACAAAACCCAGGCTCTATAGGACTCTAAAAACACTTCCCAAGTTCACATATACTGCCGATGGGAATGGAGATTGGTACAACAGTCCTGCAAGGAAATTAGACAAGCATCTTTCAATATGTTCATATCTTTATTAATTTTTTTAAGTTTATTTTTGAGAGAGAGACAGAACACGAGCAGGGGAGGGGCAGAGAGAGAGATACAGAATCTGAAACAGGCTCCATGCTCTGAGCTGTCAGCACAGAGCCTGACGCGGGGCTCAAACTCACAAACCGGGAGATCGTGACCTGAACTGAAGTCGGACACCTAACCGACTGAGCCACCAGGCGCCCTGATATGTTCATATCTTTTACTCAGATAACTCACTTCCAGAAAACTATTCTAAAACAGTAGACTTGGGTGATTGCAAAAATTTAGCTACACACCTGTTCATCACAGAACTGTGTAAAGTAGCAAGAAATGAAAATTAATCTAAATATCAAGCCAGAGGTTAGTTCAATAAACTATAAATGTGATTGCAATCATGGTAGATTTATTGTGATACAGTGGTGGAATATCTAATGGCATGGGATTGTATTCTCAAAATATTAAATGAAAATAAAAATAACTATGTGTGTATGTATATATATATGTATATGTTAAAACGTTAATAATGGGGTACTTGGTCAGAATGGCTAAAATTAACAACTCAGGAAACATCAGATGTTGGCAAGGATGCAGAGAAAGAGGAACCCTTTTGCATTGCTGGTGAAAATGCAAACTGGTGCAGATAAACAGATAAAGATGTCATATATATATATATATACACACACACATTCATATATATACATATATGCATATACATATATATACATACACATACACATACATACACATACATATATACATACATATACATATATATACACACACAATGGAGTATTACTTGGCAATCAAAAAGAATGAAATCTTACCATTTGCAACAACGTGGATGGAACTAGAGGGTATTACGTTAAGCAAAATTAGTCAGAGAAAGACAAATATCATATGACTTCACTTATATGTGGAATTAAAGATACAGATGAACATAAAGGAAGGGAAGCAAAAATAATATAAAAATAGGAAGGGGGACAAAACGTAAGAGACTCTGAAATATAGAGAACAAACTGAAGGTTGCTGGAGGGGTTGTGGGTAGAGCGATGGGCTACATAGGAAAGGGGCATTCAAGAGGACATTTGTTGGGAGGACCACTGGGTTTTATGTGTGGGGGATGAATCACTGGATTCTAGTCCTGAAATCATTATTGCACTATATGCTAACTAACTTGGATACAAATTTAAATTAATTAATTAATTAATTAATTAAAATAAATAGATAAATAATGGCGGTGCCTGGGTGGCTCAGTTGGTTAAGTGTCTGACTCTTGATTTCCATTCAGGTCATGATCTCACAGTTTCGTGAGTTCAAGCCCCATGTCAGGCTCTGTGCTGACAGCATGGAGCCTGCTTGGAATTCTCTCTCTCCCTCTCTCTCTGCTCCAACCCCCCACCAAACTAAATTTTTAAAAATGTTAATAATGATCACCTCTTGGGAGTGAGACCATGGGGATTTTTAAACTTTTTTCTGCTCATCAGTAATGAAATGTGTTTCTCAATGAATATTGTTTTATACTAAATAAAAATGTTAGGATTAAAAAATCAAAATTCTTTCTAAAATAAAAGAGTTTTTTAAAAGTTCCAAAAGATTGTAGCCTATTGGATATTGAACATGCTTCCCATATGACCATGCCAACACTCCCTTAAGTAGGTTAAGTAGGTATGTGGGAAGAAGGTCCCAAATGAGACTAGTATTATATTCCTGGAGGCACTTCATATTTCCCTCACATTTGGGTAGGAGCACCAGGCACCCACCTCATTGGCTTCAACTAAGCTGGAACCTTCTGCCAGGGGCTGGGCAGTGCCTTCTGCCTTTGCTGAGGACTAGAGGCTCTGTGGCCCCTGCATTGTCCTGACCCTACACTTTTTTGGATCTGTCAGGAGTAGGTTGGCCTATCTCCAAGTTTTGGGGGAGACCTAAAACCTTGGCAGCACTCTATTCTGGCATGGTCACTATCTCTGAGGCTAATATCCTGCAGTACCAAATAGGACCAGCTGCTTAATTTGAGGGACAAACACAAAGTGAGAAAGAAGAGTCCCTTGTTCAAACCTTAAGAATTTCAAGATGGCAACCACAAAGGATTCACCAAGGGCTTGGGGATCCTGGGCCACTACCCAAGTCACACACCCAAGAGGCTGGCATCAGCCTCCTTTTTATTTCTTATCAAGTCTGTTCATCTGTAAAGTATGAACAAGTTAGTTTGTTCTTGACTCTGAAAATGGGACCCAGAAAGGGAGGCATTTAAACAGGGCCAAGATGACTCTCAAACTAACATAATTTATCTTCTGATATCCGAGGACCAAATTCTGTACCATCAGGTTGTAACAATGGCCACGCTCTTCCAGAGCTGTTCAAATGGGGCGGGGTGGGGTCAGGGGCAAGGGGTCAGGGGAGGGGTGGGGTCAGGGGCAAGGAAAACCTCACAACTATCAGATCAGCTTCCTTTTTCCCCCTAGAATGGCCAGGCTTAGGTTTCACACATCCTTGAGATAACAGCAGCTAACTTCCAATTATTGAGTAGCTTATTATCTAGTAGGAGGATTATCTTGGTCAATTCATTAACAAGGCAATTAGAAATTTGATACCAGGAATTTAGTGGTGATTAGGGCTCAAAAGTTATATGTAATTAGCATTTTCTCTTCCTCTAACATGAACATTTCAGAAAACTCTACTAAAATGCTCTCACAAAGCATGGCAGTGGTGGAAAGCAGGTATTGTGGAGTCTGAAATCATGGTTTTAGTTCCTCTGTTATTGATACTCTGGGTGGCCTGGAAAAAGCCCCTTAATTGCTCTGGGCCTTGGTCTCCTCAGTTGTCAGCAAAGATAATGATATTCACAGAGCTGGTGGGAGAATAAAGAAAATAATATGAAGAACTTTGTAAACTGATTTTTTAAAAAGATTATACATACATCATAATTATTAGTGAGTTCTTACACTAAATAGTAGCTATTGGGACCTGCAACAAAAGGGAAGTGATCAGGTACTAAATACATATCCTGTTTTCTTCTGGAAGGAAATAGGTTACTTTCCTGTATCTAGGCTCACATTGTACATCTGTACAAAATGTTTCTTTAAAAAGGAAAATATCATCCCTTGTATCTTTCTACCAAAGGTATAGGGCAGTCTTTTGAATTGGACGAGCCTAATAACCCCTCCACTTGAAACACCATGATAATAAACCATGAGTTAGAGGAAAGATTGCCTGTCCATAGCTGTAGCTCATTTATTTTAAGTGATGTTTTATGCTTCCAACTGCATTGAAACAGAAGGCTTTGAGGATGACCTTGAGATACAACTTAATTTATACTCTGCGTAATTTTCACAGACACCTTTCCCAAGTGTAAACCTACGTAACACACGCTCAGACCCCATGTGCAAATTATCCTTGGGTCACTGAGGTGGTATTAAAGGAGGGGGCTTTGTGCTTTTGTCAACACTTTGAAACCTATGGAAGAAAACAAATCTGTTCCTGTTTCAGGTGAACTGGACAGGCTCCACTGCTTTTGACTGGAATCTAATAAACTCCACATCAAAATGCTAGTGATCTAAGGATCAAAAACTGATTTGGACCCTCCATGTCTGGGGGAATCCGCACTGGAGAAAAAATAACAGAGATCTTCGTGAGGGAAACCTCAGAAACCTTTCCTGAAAAAGCACTTGAGTCTTCAGCAGGTTGTGAACTGTACTCATGCATATGTAACTCCGTGCAATCAAGACTTTTGATCCTGTTTTACAGAGTTACTCAATTTCACGATGAAAACAACATTGTGATGGTGATGAGGCAAGGGCTTTGGGACATCCGGTCAATTGGGACACAGTTTGGGATTCCCAACCACTCTGAACTGGTTTCCCCCTCTGTAATACGGGGGTCATTTCTTCACTGACAGCTCCACGGCTTGTGAAGTTCAAGCAAGGTCGATAATTCAAATGTGTTTTGCAAACTGAATATACGCACACTGAGGAGGGCAGAGTCTCACGTTTGATGACTGCAATCGCATAATGCATGTAAAAGCAGTTGAAATTCCTCTTAAGGTGAACTATATTTCTAGACCTTAGTGTTTCTAATAATAAGTATCAGAAGAACATATTTTCGAATCCTAGGTTTATGTAATATCCTGTCTTAAGAACCACAAGAGAAGCCAGAAAAAGAAGAGTGAGCTTGAGCCACACTTGGAGTCAATTATCTGAAACACACAGTGGAGAGAGATCCAGAATACATGTCGCTGCTAGTGACTGGGCTGAGCAGTGACATAAGGACGCCACAACTGGATTTACAAAAGGGCAGCCCTCCATGGCAGTAACATTTTCCATCGGTTCACATTTATCGCTTGACACTTGAAGTTCTCGTAATGTACTAGACCCTGGTTAAAACACACTCTTTCAAAAAACAAACCAACAAGCAAACAAACAAAAAACTCGTCCAAATGCAGAAGGGAGTGATGAATAATGGTTCTAGGAGCAGGAGGATCCTCCAGGATTTAGAGTCAGATCCTGAAAGAGAGGGAGCGAGCTTTGCTGGGGCCTGAAAGACAAAGGGCCAAATAACTTAAGGGACTCGGTTGCTCAACAAGTATTTATGGACTTCCTACTACGTGCCAGCTCCGTGCTAAGGACACTACGCTGTTCAAAATAAAAATCCCTCTCCTCACGACCTGACGTTCTGGTAGGAAAAAATGGAACAATAAACAGGGAAAAATAAATAAAAGAAAGACTTGCAAACCTGGCAGAGAATGACTGGGAAAGGGTTGCCACATCTGACTGGGTGGTCTGGGCAGGGCCATGGCGGTGGGGGGGGGGGGGGCGGCGCTGAGACCAGAGGGATGACAATGGGGAGACATGGGCAGTGCTAGTCCAGACAGAGGGAACAGCGAGTGCCCAGGCCCTGAGGGGGGAAGGTGTGGCACGCTCAAGGAAGAGACAGAGGCCACTGGCGAGAGCCCAGGGAACTAGGAAGAGACCGTGTGAGGTGATGTGCAGGGGAAGTGAGTGGCCAGATGTTACAGGGCCTTGCAGGCTGAGATAAGGAGTCTGAGTGTGATTCTGAGTGTGATGGGAACTACTGAAATGTCTGAAGCAGGAAATTGCTTGGTGGCGTTCAGAGATGACTTCGGCTTTGGTGGTTGGGCAGGAGAGGTGAGTGCAGGGAGGGGAGGATGCAGAGAGACTGGTGGGGGCCCCGGGAGCCCGAGTGAGCATGGACGCAGAGGGATAGGACTCCTCAGGAGTCAGCCCAGCCACATGGCCGTTGAGGCCGGCTCTGCGCTGAAACAGTTAGCCTGTTTGAATCTACTGTGCTGTCTCTACTGGCTGCCCAGTCTGCGACTCAGAGCCTCCACCCCAGGAATACCCTTTTCCTGACAATCTCCTGCCAAGTGCATCATTTGGCCACATGCGTCTGGAAGAGATGATGGCCAAGAGAAGCCGTTAACAAAAGAGGCTCCCGGTGAGAGACGACGAGGGGCCACGCACCCCTCCCTGGGGCCGTGTCCTTGGCACGACTCTGTGCTGACAGAGACTCAGGAGCAACCCCCTCATCACATCCATTCGTTATTTTTACCTTCCTTTTCGAGGTTACGGATGGAAACTATTAAAGTTAGGGAAATGGCTGAAATAGTTTTTCCGCAGTCATGAAATTAAGTCCATACAAAAGCTCCAAGACTATTCGGCAGCCCCAAAGCTCACCGGGGCGGTGAGCCTGTACCTATTTGCTATGAAAACATACGTGGGGACGGCTCTTTAAATTGATTGCTCACTGCGCCCAGAAATAAAAAATTCCCGCTTGTCACTGATCTCTTACAAAATTTGGAAGAAGCTGCCTTCCTTTGTGGGCAGGATTCACATAAAACCGTTCTCATTCCTTTGTTCACTCCGTGTTTGGTTGTAATTAAGTGTTTCATTCTTGAGGTTTTTGATCCACAGAGTCTCCATACAGAAGAAGAGTTACTAGAGACTGCGTTTTGCCTTTTTGAAACAGGGAAGCAGTTCCCCCACCCACCTCTGTCTGAGCATTAAATCTCAGGTGCCTCGAGTTGGACGGGGTCCCACTTTCTCATCCTTTGATATCTTTCCAGTATCCCAGTGTGTGAGACTCCAAAACCGGGAAAACTGTATTGTAAGTTTCTGAATTACTGCTGTTTGTTTATTTGATTGGCATCTATCACGAGTGCTTCTTTCTTCGACTTTCCTAGGTTGGGATAGACCGTGGACAGTAAAGCGGTGCATGGAGAGAAGAATATTGTGAGAAAACCAAATATCCGAAGGGACTTATTTTTGGAAGTTTTGGAAATAGAGGGGAAGATGAGAGGCACTCACGAAGAAGAGCAGGAATTAAGATGATCTGGAAGAGGTTGAGGATTTCTCTCATTTAAGGAAACAGGATATCGCAATGACGTGAGTTGGGTTTTGTGACTCTTGGCTGGGAGATAATAAAACACAGTTAAGTTAGTTCAGAGCAAGTGGTCCTGCCTCCCCTACAGGTTGGGGTGGGTCACCTATGCTGGTCCCTTGCCCAAGCTAATCCCATAAATATGGCAAGAAGACCTCCAAAGGGGGTGATTGGAAAGATGATACAGACCATTTAAATTAATACATCATGGCCCCAAATTAGGATAGAAAGTGAACTTGGGCAATCATTTACGTGGTATGACTTTAGGGAAAAGCAGTCTGGCTCAAAAATGTCCTCAAATCAGCCCAGAATTCTTATCAAGATCCTCTTCTGTGAGGTAGCCCCTTCCCACCTCCTTAGAAAAAGGCATGACATATCTGGAGTGAATAAACACGATACCATTATTACTCAGTAGAATTTTAATATGACTTGGTTTCCCCATATCAAGGGCATGAGGAAGAATGCAAGCAAGAGGGACAGTGCATTCTGACATTTTGATATGATTCAGGGGGATGGTCAGAGAGTGGTTTGCTACAGGAGAGGACCTGGGACAGACAGGGTTTATCCCACTCAGAACTTTGCACACTGCTGGCCTGAAAGATAAACTCTCTCCTAGGACTCACAAATCAATCATTAAGCATTTACTGAGGACCTGCGATGTGCCAGACAGTGTGCAATGTTCTGTGGAGCCAAAGAGTTATCAAAGATAACATTCCTTGGGTAAACAGACGATTAGGACACCACCCATCTTCCCAACTCTGCATTCAGTGACATCGTGATGATATACGCAGCATGCTATGGGAGCACCAGGTGGGGTGCTCAGCCCAACTCTGAAGAAGGAGCAAAAGATAACTAGGAAAGACTGAGGTGGTGGTAGCTGAGTCAAATTACTTTCTGTGTTACGAGATTAAGTTCACTGCTTCTAAAATGCACTCTTCTCTACATTGTAACATCTCTGAAACTAGGATTCTTCTTATAATCCTAGTAGTTTATAATCCCTAGTAGCTATGGGCCAGGCAAGCTACAATGACATTGTCATCACACCCACAGGAAGAAACTTGCTCATTTTGACATCGGTTCATTTGAGTTATTTTCAACATTTAATGTGGAGTTTAACTGCTGTTCAAAATGTCTTCAAGAGGGGCGCCTGGGTGGCTCAGTCTGTTACCCATCTGACTTTGGCTCAGGTCATGATCTCCCGGTTTGTGGTTTCGAGTCCCGCATCGAGTTCTGTGCTGACAGCTCAGAGCCTGGAGGCTGCTTCGGATTCTGTGTCTCCCTCTCTCTCTGCCCCTCCCCCGCTCACGCTCTGTCTCTCTCTCTCTGCCTCTCAAAAATTAATAAATATTAAACAAATTTAAAAATAAAATAAAATGTCTTCAAGAAATTACGTAGGATTTCGTGTTACAGCCGAAAGGTATTGTCTACACAGAAAAATAGGGGAGCAGAGTGAAAGCCCAGACTCTGATATTAAGAAAGCAGATCTTCATCATTAGAAGAATGTCTGCAGCTCTGTGTTTGCTCACAAAGCAGCAAGTATTTTCCTAGATTCAAGAAGACACCCACAAGTAAATGAAGCTGTGTTACATTTTGTTGCTAAGATACCGAAGAAAGAATTGCCTACCACACACTTAGCAACACAGCTACCAGGAGGAATAGTTGCTAAGCCCAGACGAGAAAGTGTCAAAGGAGCAGTGGCTAGCGGGACTGGCAGAGGACTGGCCTTAAAGCATTATGGTATAGTTTAAAAGTAGTGTTTTCCCCTTTATTGTGAGACATAAAGTAGCCATCAACAGTGTCTTAATTTAATATAGTACAGGATTTGGATGCAAAGAACAGGAAACGTTCACTTAGCCTAAGCCCAACGCAGTGATGAGGTACAGCCAGTTCATACGAGCCCACGAAGGGCAAATATATGTGCATGTCTCCCCCAGCTCTGCATTTGGTAACCTCATGATAGCTTGAAATAGGCCACAGTGGGAGTATTTACACCCTAGGAATTGGCAAACACTAAAAATCAGGGCTTTGTTGTTTGTTTCTTTGTTGTTTGTTTTTAGGGGGCTGGTTTACCAGAACACCACTGCCAAAGGGAGCATCTGTGGATCACACAGGAGTATCTCGTGGGAGCTAAGGATTTGGAACCAGGTGATATAAAGGTTATCAGGAACAACGTGAACTTCTTTCTGTATTTTCCTCAGTCTCTCCGGATTCTTATCTGTTCTCAGATCTACACAGCTCTTCATTTTCCTCTCTCCAGATTTCAAGGCCGTCTCTGGTCAAATCAGGTTTGGGTAAAGTCATGCAGTGTATAGACCCACCTTTTCTAGAGCAACGGCTAGGGTAGATTTTCGAGAAAAATGGTGAGCATCTCAGGCTCATTCTTAAAAAAAAGTTAGGGTGAAAAAAAGTAAATTGGAAAGTTGTTCCAAGCAGTGGTAACTGCTTTTCGAGTTGTTACAGCAAAAAGTAGAAACCCGGCATGGCAAGGGATGAGGCTGAAGAGAGGGGCAAAGGACAGGGGTGAGGGCCTCATGCATCATGTTGACGGCCTTAGAGTTTGTTCTGCATACGACAGGGCTTCAAAGTCCAAAAGTATCAAGTCTGGGAAAACTGAAGTCTAGATGGTTCCAATAGACATACAGGGTCCTGAGAGGCGTCAGGCCACGATGGGAAGGGCGCTGACAAGACAGTCAAAGTGTTGAGTTGTAGATGTGCCCATTGATTGCTTTCTTTCATGGCTTAGGCCTCAGTTTCTTCATCTACAAAGTGGAGATAAGTCATACCTACTTACTGACTATCTAAGGAGGCGTTGGGAAGACAAATGACATAATCTGTGTGGAAACCCTTTTAGGACTGTCAGACATGGTTTCAGCATAAGGTACTTACTCATCTGTAAAATGAGGGGGTTGGCCTCGATGGGATCTAATGTTCTTCTAGTTCTAAAGCTCTACAACTCTATTATTATCCTTATTATCTGACAATCATGCTAAAATTATGGGTTTTATGGATCTGAAACACCCTTCTCTCATCTTGCCAAGAAAACTTAATGTGAGGCTCGTAGCCTGGGAAATGCCACTTCCTAGGTGGTTGTTTCCACAGAAACACCAATAACCATAAAGTTGTGCAGGAATGTGAACCGTCTGGGTTTGAACAGGAAGAGGAAATTGATGTATAAGCCAGGAACAGAACCAAACCCCTAAAAAAGAATAGAGTTTCTCTCTGTACATTACATGTACAGAATGTAACCTAATCCCCCAGCTGATAACTCTCTGCTTTTTAAAATACTGTACATGATACTACCATGGAAATGCTGAATGATTTTAAAGTGGTTTTAGAATACCGTGATAAAACACAGAGGCTTCGAACGATGAGGTCTAGAGATTTTTTCATTCCTAAATTGCCCTTCAGCCATGGTGGTTAGTGTTCAGTGACTCTCTTGTGTTTTAGAAAGGAAAGAGGAAACACAATCCTCTTTCTAGAAATATATCATCAGCAGTGGAGCAGTAACGATCGAATCGTTGCTGATGTTCACAGACGGCTTCCTGCGTGTCAGATCCTGGAGCGAGCGCTCTACTCACATCTTCTCATTTCATCCTCACAAAATCCCTAATGAGGCAGGCTCTCTTCTTGGCCCCATTATATAGACGAGAAACGGAGTCTCAGGGACGCCAATGGACTTACTCTGGGTCCCACAGCCAGTAGGCAGTAGCACTGGGATTCAAAGCCACGGGGCCTGGCTCCAGACTTCATCCTGTCATCACCTATGCTAGCTTGGCTCTGGCTGCTTACTATGATGTCCTAAAAACAGTTTTTCCAAAGCAAAAGATAACATGACATGTATTGCGGGGTGGTTGGGAAAGGATCTCATTAGAGACAGAGGCTCTGTGATACTTCACTGACAACAGTTAAGAATGAATAATATGTTGAACATTTTCCTCGGCACGTAAAAATGGTCCGTGTTTCCCAGAATGGCCAGGCTAAAACATCAGACGCATCACGTCTCGGGAAAGGCTCAGACTTTCAAAATGCCTTTTGTCTCATAAATACATGGGAGGCCTCCTTACCCAAGCTAGCAAGGATTTGGAGAGGAGGCGGGAATTCTCCATCCCAATCTTGGTCTCTCCTTAGCGGCTGACTAAGGCATCAACTGCAGCTCTTTCCTCCCACAGTTTAGGTCACAAAACCATGGACAGTGAATGAGACCCTGAGCAAAGGATTCTCTTCCCATCTTCCACGCAAAACCCTTCAATCAAATGTCTTCTTTTTCTCTTGTACATTTAAACAGACTTTAAAAATACACTTAGAGAAAACAAACAAAAAAAAAGGCATGAGATTCTCCTTTTCTTTGGTTAGCCATAAATGTTTGTGAGGCATAAAAGCCCACGGTAGGGAAGGAGATAATAAGGCAGCTCAGTAATATACTACTGCTATTTCTAGAACATAATTACCAAGGAAAGCAATCAAGTGGCATGCATTTATTGAGCATTTACTAAGCGCCTGACTGTGTGGGGTAGAAAAGTAAGGGCAGTAAGGTCTTAATAAACAGATCCCTGGGAACTAAACATAGTAAAAGCAAAGAAGCAAACAAAATTTCTGTGTAAACTGTGAAAGCAAAGCTACCTAAGGGCAGGAAAAAACAAAACATTAAAGGGATGGAGAATTGTAAGGCTGTTCCTCTCTTGCCAAGACTTTGGGGGCCTTTTTCTCCTCAGGAGAGAAATCTCCTCCCCCAAATTCTCTCCACTTTCTCTCTCACTCAGAGGACTGTGTATGGCTCCCTGCATCCCTGGCAGGGTTCTGAGTGCAGAGCCCCCTAATGAGCTCTACTCCAGCCAGCATTCATACAGGTTCTGTCACTCTGCTGTTGCCCCGGCCTGGCCAGGCACAGTAGGGTATGACCACCAGTCATTCACACTGATGGATGCATTGGCCAGTGATGGTTCAGACAAAACCCATTCACACTAAAATGGAACTCTACTGTGCTTTTGTACTTGAAAGCTGTTTCCTCCAGTTGGGGAAGTGGAGTTTCAGATACCACTAAGCGGGTTTTAGGAGGAAGAAGGGGAGCCTAAAATCACCTCAGTTCTGCTTATCTAGCTGGGCCTGGAAGTCTCAGCTCAAATGTCTCTTCTTCAAGGAGCCCTTCTGTGGCATCGGGTCTAATGTTGGTCCCGTTATGTTACGCTGTTTTGTTTTATTCACAGTGCTTACTATTATTGTAAATTATCTTGTTTATTTCTCTACTGGTTTGTTTGTTTGTTTGTTTGTTTGTTTGTTTGTTTGTTTTGGGGGGGCACAAGTGAGCAAGGGAGAGAATGAGAATCTCACGAGGGGCAGAGAGGGAGAGAGAGAGAGAGAGAGAGAGAGAGAGAGAGAGAAGCGGGGCTCACCCGAAGTGGGGGCTAGAACTATGAACTGTGATTTCATGATCTGAGCCAAAGTCTGATGCTTAGCTGACTGAACCACCCAGGCACCCTGTTAATTTCTCTATTGTATGTTACCCTGCACTTTCCTCTAAGTCCCATGGGAGATGAGATCTCAGTTTTTTTTCTACTCTGTCCCCAGCGCCTGACACACTGGCTAGTACATAACAGGTTATCAGAGTATCATGGTTGAGTGAATGAATGAGTGAGTGAACAGCTGAGTAAATGAATATGTTTGACCACCTGATTTAGTTCCTCAGGAGTGGCTGATAGGACATATGCAGGCAGCTGGTATTTGAACCAAGAGTACGCTTTGGGGAAAGGAGAGTCTTTTCAATAAAATAAGTTTAGGGAAAACTAGGTAACCACATACAGAGAAGACTGGAACTGGACTTTTACTGTGTACCACTCATAAAAATTAACTCAAAACAAACTAAAGATTGGGGTGCCTCGGTGGCTCAGTCAGTCAACTTTCCACCTTCGGCTCAGGTCACGATCTCACAGCTTGTGAGTTCAAGCCCCGCTTCAGGCTCTGTGCTGACAGCTCAGAGCCTGGAGCCTGCTTTGGACTCTATGTCTCCCTCTTTCTCTGCCCCTCTTCTACTCATTCTCTCCCTCTCTCTCCCCCACGCACCCCCCCACTCTTTCTCTCAAAAATAAATAAACATTAAAATTTTAAAAAAAGAATTAAAGATTAAAATGTAAGACTCAGGGTGCCTGGGTGGCTCAGTCAGTTAAGCATCCAACTTTGGTTCAGGTCATGATCTCACGGCTTGTGAGTTTGAGCCCCACGTCAGGCTCTGCGCTGACAGCTCAGACAGAACCTGAAGCCTGCTTCCGATTTTTTGTCTCCCTCTCTCTCTCTGTCCCTCCACTTCTCACACATTCTCTCTCTCTCTCTCTCTCAAATATAAATGAACATAAAAAGATAAAACATAAATAAATATAAGACTCAAAACTGTAGAACTAGAAAAAAAAATAAGGGGAAAAGCCTCTTGACGTGGATCTTGGCAATAATTTTTTTGGACATGACACCAAACGAAGAGGCAAAAGTCAAAAGCAAAAATCGACAAGTGGGACTACATCAAACTAAAAAGCTTCTGCACAGCAAATAATCAACAAAATTAAAAGACAATCTACTGAATGAAGGAAAATATTTGCAAACTACATGTCTGTAAGAGGGAAAATATCCAAAATATAAGGAACTCATACAACTAAACACCAAAAAAAAAACCCCCAAACAACCTGATTTTTTTTTAAAAAAATGGACTGAGGAACTGAATAGACATGTAGTGAATCATTATGTTGTACATCTAAAGTTAATATAATGTTACATGTCAATTATACCTCGATTTAAAAAAAAGGCATACAAGTGGCCAACAGCTGTATGAACAGGTACTCACTAATGTCACTAACCATCAGGGAAATGCTAGTCCAAACAACAATGAGATACTGCCTAACACCTGTTAGAATGGCTACTATCAAAAAGACAAGTGATAACAAGCGTAGGCAAAGACGTGGAGAAAACGAAAACCCTCGTGCCCTATTGCTGGGACTGTAAATTGGTACAGCCACCATAGAAAACAGTATAGACTTACTGAAGATCTTCAAAAAATTATAAACAGAACTACCATATGATCAAGTAATGCCACTTCTTGGCATATGTTCAAAGGAAATGAGAACAGAATCCTGGAAATATAGCTGCACCCCCCATGTTCATTGCACCATTATTCACAATAGCCACGACATGCAAACAACCTAAGTGTCCATCAAGAGATAAGTGGATAAAGACATGGTATATATACATATGCAGTGGAATATTATTCAGCCATGAGAAAGAAGGAAATCCTGCCATTTGCCACAACATGGATGAATCTCAAGGCCGTTACGCTAAGTCAAATGACTCAGACAGAGAAAGACAAATATCATGGAATTGCATACCTGTGGAATCTAAAAAAGCCAAACTCACAGAAACAGAGTAGTGGGGTGGGAAGCAGTGGGGTGGGAAGGTGGGGGAATGGGGAGAGGTTGGTCAAAGGGTATAAGTTAGAAGAAGAATAAGTTCTAGAGATCTAATATACTGCATGGTGACTATAGTTAATAATACTGTATTATATACTTGAGAGTTTATATGAGTAGATCTTGTATGTTCTCACCACAAAAAAGAAATGGTAATTATATGACATGATGGAGGTGTTAGCTAAAGCTTTGGTGACAATCATTTTGCAATATGTAAATACATCAAATCACTATGTTGTAGCCCTTAAACTTACAAAGTGTTGTGTCAATTATATTCCAATAAAGCTTGGGAAAAGTGATTGGCAGGGGTTGGAGATCTGAAGGCTTGCATGCTGGTCTCTGTGCCTCAGACCAGGAATGGGCAAACTATAGGCCAGCTTGTTTCAATAAATAAAAGTGTAGTGTAACACAGCCACACCCATTAGTTTACACATTGTGTAAGGCCACATTTGAGCTCCAATGACAGAGTTGAGTAGAGAGAGACCATATGCACCACAATGTAAAAATATGTACAATCTGGCCCTTTACAAAAAGTTTGCTGACTCCCACCTAGATTTGCCCTAGGGGAGTTGAACTGAGGCTGTTAGATGCCCAATTTGTGAGCTCTTGGGGATGAAGGAGGTACTGCCTCTTTGTTATTAGTAAATGTTTCTCCCCTTTTATTAATATGCACTATCTCAGAATACAATTTTAAATAAAAAGTGTTTTTTACTTAAAATTTTAAAAAATTTTAAAGGTATTCTACAATGCCTGAAGACAATCTGTTTATTGTATTACTCAAGACAGGCCTGGGGCACTTGGGTGGCTCAGTCAGTTGAACATCAGACTCTTGATTTCTGCTCAGATCATGATCTCATGATGTGTGGGTTTGAGCCCCTCATCAGGTTCTGATGCTGACAGTATGGAGCCTGCTTGGGATTCTCTCACTCCCTTGCCCTCCCTCCCTCGCATGCTCTGTCTCCCTCTCTCTCAAAAATAAATAAATAAACTTAAAAAAATATTTTTTTGGGGGGGGCACCTGGGTGGCTCAGTCAGTTAAGCGTCCGATTTCGGCTCAGGTCATGATCTTGTAGTTTGTGAGTTCGAGCCCCACGTCTGGCTCTGTGCTGACAGCTCACAGCCTGGAGCCTGTTTCAGATTCTGTGTCTCCCTCTCTCTCTGCCCCTCCCCACTCACCTTCTGTCTCAGAAATAAATAAACATTAAAAAATGTTTTTAATTTTTTTAAATGATAGGCCAGGTTGTGCTATAGTTAACAAACCTGAAAACCTCAACAGTTTAAAACAACCAAGTTCATCTCCCACTATTACATGTCCCATGTGAGTTGGCAGGAGCTCTTTACATTGTAGTCACTCAAGAACCCAAGGCTGATGGAGGTCCATCTCCACTCTACCTCCATGATTTCCAAAAACAGGGGTGGGGTGTGAGGGAGGAGAATACAGTGAATCATACACAGGATTCTGAGGTTCCCACCTGGAAGTGACACAGGCCGCTTCCATTCACATTCCGTTAGTCGGAGCAAGGCTCATGGCCACATCTCAGTCCACCAGAGTGAGGATATATAATCTTCCCACAGGAGTGGGCGTTGAATATTTGTGGGAACTTTATAACTGCTATCTATAATTGTTCTTTAAGTACTTGAGTTAAAGAAAAAAGTAGTGGGTTAGGATTAGGACCATAGATTCTAATCCCAGGTAGAATTGGATCCACAGGAATTAAAGTGAGAATGAGGGGCCCCTTTCCTGAGTCCCCACCCCCTGAGGTACCTTGAGAAACCACAGGCTCCAAGTCCCACTGTTTAAAAAAAAGGAAACCCTGGAATTTGACACAGGCTGCAATATTCTGTTAGAGATGTTATTAACTTTAACATTTAAAACTCTATTGAGACCAAAATAGTCCGGCTAATCATATCCAAACAGTACTCAGGAATTTAGGACTTTTTGAGTTGCTTTACATTTGTCTATAACTCTCAAGGCTAAAAAGCTCTTTGGACATCTAACTGCAGTGGGAGTGTTCCGCATTCCTCCACACACTGCAGCGTGCCTTTGGTGCACAGCGTAAGAAATGTTTGTCTCCCGAAGTTTCCATATCTGGGGTGGGGAACTGTCTGGCCTGGGCTTTCAACATCTTATTCATCTCACTCCTAGGAATCACTGCAAGCCCCAAGAGCCAAAAAAAAAAAAAAAAAAAAAGAAAAGAAAAGAAAAGAAAAGAAAAGAAAGAAGAGAAAGAAATGAAAGAAAGAAAAGAAAAGAAAATGGAAAAGAAAAGAAAAAAGAAAAGAGAGAAAGAAATGAAAGAAAGAGAGAAAGAAAGAAAGAAAAGAAAATGGAAAGAAAAAAGAAAAGAAAAGAAAAGAAAAGAAAAGAAAAGAAAAGAAAAGAAAAGAAAAGAAAAGAAAAGAAAAAGTGAACGTTTGTGGTATAGATGGTGTAGGAGGCATAGATCATGACACGGCTGAGGAAAATCAATCTTCTGCCCCACGGGAGGCCTGAGTTAGAAAAAGAACACAAGGAGGAATTCTATGGAAGAGAGCAGGGAGATCTTCTTTAGTGCTCCGCCCAGGACTGAACTTGGTTCCGGTCAGTCAGTCAATGTGACTGACGGGCTGCATCACCAAGCGACACGTGGGCATCCTGGAGGACTCGGAAGGGAGAGCATCAGTCCGTTTGGACCACGTGGTATCAGTTATCCAGTTGGTTGATTCTGACCCAGAAAAAGCAAAAGCTTCATATTCAATGACAAAAAACAGAGCCTTTTGATGAGTATTGCCAGCGGAGGGAAGGGGGTACTTACTGAAGGGAGAGAAGCAGGCTTAGTTCACCCTGGCTGTCATAGCAAAATACCGTGGATGGGGTGGCTTAACAGAAATTTCTTTTCTCAGTTTTGGAAGCAGGAAGTCCAAGATCCAGGTGCTGGCAGGATTGGTTTCTGCTGAGGTGTCTCTCCTTAGCATGCAGACGGTCTGTCTGCCTCTGCACACAGTTGTGTCTCTGTGCGTGCATTTCCCTGGTGTATCTCTGCACCTTGATCATCTCTCGCTATACGGACAGTATTCAGGTTGGGTTAGGGCCCACCCTAACTTACTTATCTCTTTAAAGTCCTGTTTCCAAAAACAGTTATATTTTGAGGAACTAGGGGTTAGGATGTCACCATATGAACACAGGGGAGACAAAATTCAGCCTAGAACATGGACTCTTAGAGCATATTAGAAAACTTGAAACTCCTCACTCTGTTCATATCAACAATGAATATCAAGTATAACTGCCCTGAACTTCCTGTCCTTCACAAAATCTCCTCTGGCAGCTCCTCCCAACACTCTGTGTGTGTGTGTGTGTGTGTGTGACTTTGATGTTTTGCTCAAAAAACATGCCAAAAAGCAAGGGTGCAAAATGAATCTAGAGATTAGCACACAGTGTCATCTAACCTGAGTTTTCCTTTCCAGGAACTTGTGCACTTGAATAGTGTTTTTTTTTTTTTAATGTTTATTTATTTTAGTTTTGAGAGAGAGAGAGAATGCAAGCAAGGTAGGGGCAGAGAGAAAAGAGAGAGAATCCCAAGCAGGCCCCACACTCAGTGCAGAACCTGACATGTGGCTCAGTCTCATGACCGTGAGATCATGACCTGAGCCGAAATCAAGAGTTGGACACTCTACTGACTGAGCCACCCAGGGACCCTGCACCTGAATAATTTTTTTAAATGCTGCCAATGTGATAAAATGTAGGCGCAGCAGTTTCTATAATTTTTATGACCATCGAGATCTGTTCGATATAGAGACAGGCACTGAAGATCCCCTGAAGAGGCTTAGGAATTCCCAGAGTATGAAGATACCTTCCCACATTCTATTGAAAATGCCTTTATTTTGTCCCTTGTCTTGGATGACAGTTTAGCAGGGTATACAATTCCAAGGTGATTTATTTTCTCTCAGCACTTTGAATTGTTCCCCTGGATTCTGGCTTCTCTTGTTGCTGTTGGGAAGACTGGTATCTAATTGTTGTTCCTTTTTGGCTTATGTTCTTTCCTTTCTCTCTAGTTCTTTTTATGATCTGTCTTTAGCTTTCTAAAGTCCTCATTATAATGTTTGTAGTAATGGACTTATTTTTATTATCTTGCTTGGGATTTGATGTTCTCCAATCTGAGAAATCATGTCTCTCACCAATTTATGTTTTTCAGTTTTGCTTTGAATATTGCCTTTACTTCCCTCTGTCTATTATCTCCTTCTGGAACTCTAATCAAATATATTTTTAATATCTACATCTTTCTCCATATCTCTTAGCCTCAGTTACATACCTTCCATACTTTTATTTCTCTGTATAGCACTACAAGGTGATTCTTCAGCCTTTTCTTCCAATTTGTTAGTTCATTCCTTAGCTGTGGCTCAGCTGTCATTTAATCCATGCTTTGCATTTTATTTTTAAATTTTTTTTAAATATGAAATTTATTGTCAAATTGGTTTCCATACAACACTCAGTGCTCATCCCAACAGGTGCCCTCCTCAATACCCATCACCCACCCCCCCCTCCCACCCCCATCAACCCTCAGTTTATTCTCAGTTTTTAACAGTCTCTTATGTTTTGGCTTCCTCCCTCTCTAACGTCTTTTTTTTTTCTTCCCCTCCCCCATGGTCTTCTGTTAAGTTTCTCAGGATCCACATAAGAGTGAAAACATATGGTATCTGTCTTTATGACTTATTTCACTTAGCAGAATACTCTCCAGTTCCATCCATGTTGCTATAAATGACCAGATTTCATTCTTTCTCATTGCCAAGTAGTATTCCATTGTATATATAAACCACATCTTCTTTATCCATTCATCAGTTGATGGACATTTAGGCTTCTTCCATAATTTGGCTATTGTTGAAAGTGCTGCTATAAACATTGGGGTACAAGCAC
This sequence comes from Felis catus, assembly GCF_018350175.1. NCBI lineage: Eukaryota > Metazoa > Chordata > Mammalia > Carnivora > Felidae > Felis > Felis catus. Next base: position 211,623,619 of record NC_058368.1, on the reverse strand, counting down.
CCTTATGCATCAGCACTCCTGTATCCCTTGGGTGAATTCCTAGCAGTGCTATTGCTGGGTCATAGGGTAGGTCTATTTTTAATTTTCTGAGGAACCTCCACACTGCTTTCCAGAGCGGCTGCACCAATTTGCATTCCCACCAACAGTGCAAGAGGGTTCCTGTTTCTCCACATCTTCACCAGTATCTATAGTCTCTTGATTTGTTCATTTTGGCCACTCTGACTGGCATCAGGTGATATCTGAGTGTGGTTTTGATTTGTATTTCCCTGATGGGGAGCGACGTTGAGCATCTTTTCATGTGCCTGTTGGTCATCTGGATGTCTTCTTTAGAGAAGTGTCTATTGATGTTTTCTGCCCATTTCTTCACTGGATTATTTGTTTTTCGGGTGTGGAGTTTGGTGAGCTCTTTATAGATTTTGGATACCAGCCCTTTGTCCGATATGTCATTTGCAAATATCTTTTCCCATTCCGTTGGTTGCCTTTTAGTTTTGTTGATTGTTTCCTTTGCAGTGCAGAAGCTTTTTATCTTCATGAGGTCCCAGTAGTTGATTTTTGCTTTTAATTCCCTTGCCTTTGGGGATGTGTCAAGTAAGAAATTGCTGCAGCTGACATCCTTTGCATTTTAAATCTCAATTTCTATAGTTTACATTTCTAGAAATTCCGTTTGGTTATTTGCAAAACTTCCCATTTATTCTTGATAGTCTTTTGTTCATGTCTTATGTCTATAATTTTCTCTGTTTCTTTGTAAATACTTCAAACGTACTTATTTCACATCTTGTATTAGATGATATTACACCCCGGGTTGTTATAGCCTAATTATGTTCTCTTTTATTCTGCTGAGCCCGATTTATGATAGCCTAATTTCTCATGTGTTTCTAATTTTTTTGATTTTTGGTTCATATAAGGCTCCTCTTAAAATGCAGGAGCCCTGAGGAGTCTGGATTGAAGGTGCATTCCTCCATACACCTGGTGCCTTGGGGTATTATGAACTTCAAATACTTTTAAGATAATTTTTCTACCTGGGGATTCCCACACCCTATAAGTAGAGTAAATACTTAACCTCTGTGAGGCTAGGCTTGGAATTATAAATTCTCAGGAAAGACTTTTGGTTGCTGTTTTGTTTTTCATCCCTTTGACCAAGGCCTGAGACAAACACATTTCCTTGTTGGGTTTCTTTTGCCAAAGGATGAACTCTTTTCCCAGCCCAACTTTTTCCTTGAGAGTATAGATGTTTGAGACCCCCAGCTTTTTTCAGGAACTCAGTTCTCATTCCCACAGGACTTTAGTTCCCCCATAAAGAACCGAACTCTCTGGATCAACTCATGCCCCCAAAGCAGCTCTATGCTTCAGGGTTTGCTGACCACTCTGGTTTCAACTTTTTTCTTACCTCCTGTGACTCTCATTTACTTTCTTATAAGTTTAACAGTGCTTTTAACCAAACACTTGGTATTATTATCCAGTGCTTTTGTGTTTTTGTAGGGGAACATTTTCCAGAATTTCCAGTCAGCTCTTTTGCTAAGGCAGAAATGTGTTCCTGGGCTCTGCAGGCTGGGGCTTCTGTAACCCCTGAGGACTTCTTCAGTTGTCTGTGAGGCAGTGGTGTTCTTGCTTCAGTTTAGTGGGACAGAGAACCTCTTCTCTTTTCCTTTCTAGTCCAGGTGAGACTCCAATAACCCATGGAAATATTGTATTGTTTGCTATAAGCAATTGCATTGTAGCAATCAGGTCATGGGGCTGGGACTCAGAAAACCCAAAACTGGGTTCTCATTTTGGCCCTGCCCCTTTGACATATCCCTAAAACTCTCTGTAATTTGTTGTTTTTTTCAAAATGCAAATAGGAGAGTAATTATTTACTTATTTATTTATTTATTTTTTTTTTGGTAATTGGGACGTAAAATGGGATAAGTGGCTATAAAAGTCCTCTGTTAACTCTAAAGGTGGTATCAGGGCAAGCCACTCTGAGGGAAAAGTACAGTAGCAAGTTCAGCTTCTAAAGGAGAATGCACTGGTGTGCCTTCTGGGGTGCATCGTCTGTGCTCCTGGGGTAGCATCTGCCTAATTAGGAATTCAGACTCAATTTGCAAGGACTAAAAATACACTTTTTAAAAGTAAACTAGTACATAATATATACCAGTGTCTTCCTTCCACTTATAAACAATGCAACACCACAGTAAAAAGCAAGCGTTGAAAGAAAACAAACTCCTGAATACAAATTGTGTATTCTTGCACCTTGGCAGTTCAGCTCCTCTAAACATCTGTGTTCATTTAGTTCAATTTCTCAGTCTTTGAGATTCTTTGAGCTCTTTTCACAGCACCTGAGATCCTCAAGGCCGGACTCATTAGAAAAACACCTTCATAAGTGCACCTGCCTGTCTATCTCACCTGGACTGTAGAAGCCCACTCTGAACATCGTTAAGCTCCCTCTATTGCTGCCACACTGTCTTCTCATAGTGACCTCTTTGGAAAGAGCAGTGACATCCTGTGGATGGCAGTGGGTACCCCTACCTTCACTCCCACTGTTTACATCTGTCTCCTCACTTTTTAGCCCAAAAGCGTTTGTTCTGTTTTTCAGTGTGATTCCTTGGACCAGCAGCATCACTGGGAATTTGCTAGAAGTGCAGAATCCCAAGCCTTTCTTCCGACCTATGGAATCAGAATCTGCCTTTTCAAGAGATACCGGGGATTCACATGCACATTAAAGCTTGAAAAGCACAAATTTAAAAATCATCATGCTAGGGGAGCCTGGGTGACTCAGTAGGTTAAGCATCCAACTTTGGATCAGGTCATGATCTCACCATCCATGAGTTTGAGCCCTGTGTCAGGCTCTATGCTGACAGCTCAGAGACTGGAGCCTGCTTCAGATTCTATGTCTCCCTCTCTCTCTGCCCCTTCCCTGCTCATACTCTGTCTCTGTCTGTCTGTCTGTCTCTCTCTCTTAAAAGTAAAATAAAAACATAAAAAAAATTTTTAATCATCATACTGAAAGAACATTTTAAATCAATAATTTGGTAGCTTATTGTATGTAAGAGTCACTTGGAATGTTCCTTAAACATCCAGTTTTCCTTTTTTTAATGTTTCTTTATTTTGAGAGAGAGAGAGTGGGGGGGAGGGCAGAGAGAGAGGGGGAGAGAGAATCCCAAGCAGGCTCCATGCTGTCAGTGCAGAGCCTAACTCGGGGCTCAATCCCATGAACCATGAGATCATGACCTGAGCTGAAATCAGGAGTCAGATGCTTAACCAACTGAGCCACCCAAGCGCCCCAAACATGCAGACTTTCTGACTGACCCACTGGAGATAGAGTCATAATTCCTGTGGACGAATCCCTAAATCACACTTGGAGAAACATACTTTCAAACAAAGTATAGTGTCTGTATTATGATTTGCATAATTTGGAGGTGTTTTTAGCATGTTAGTGAGATTCACCTTTCTCACTCTTGTCCAGGTGTGAGTCCATTAAACTTCATTTTTACACCTTTCAGAAACCCCTTAAAGGATTCCTTAAACAAGACTCCTCCATGTCAAACTTCTTCCTCAGGTCTTCTCAAGGGCAAATGTAGCCATCCGACTCCTTCTGCCTAACGGGCATCTTAACCTCTGATTCCAGTTACGTACTCCTGCTGAAGATGGTCCCAGTACACATCAGATCCCCTGACAAAGAAGTGAGTGGACATCCTCTTGATGTAGTCCTTCTGCCTTAACTCTGTACCTGCTAAAGGAGAGGAGGGAAGAGAATGGTGTTTAAAAACATGAAGACAGGGGCACCTGGGTGGCTTGGTCGGTTAAGAGTTTGACTTAAGCTCAGGTCCTGGTCTCACAGCTCGTGAGTTCGAGCCCCACATTGGGCTCTGTGCTGACAGCTCAGAGCCCGGAGCCTGCTTTGGATTCTTTGTCTCCCTCTCTTCTCTGCCCCACCCCGCTTGCTCTCTGTCTCTCTCTGTCTCTCAAAAATGAATGAACATTTTTAAAAAATTTAAAACGTGAAGACAATCTTTTAAAAATAGCTAACTTCATCAGATCCCTGTCACTTGATTTTCTACCATCTCCCTACAATCAGACTCTGCTCCCAAATTGTGCTCCCAGCTGAACATTCAGGTTGGGTTCAAGTTCCAGCCCTGGTGTTTTCTTACTTTGTGACCTTGGGCAAGTTTCTTAACCTTTCCTAACCTATTTCTTCATCTCTAAATGGAAATCAGAGTATCTACCCCTTGAGGTTGTTGTGAGAATTTTCAGAGTTAATGATTGCAAAGTATTTGGCCTACATTTGCTGCAGAATAAGCATTGGTCAATTTTTTTAGATGTTTATATATTTTTGAGGGAGAGAGGGGGACAGAGGATCTGAAGTGGGCCTTGTGCTCACAAAGCACAGAGTTTGTGATTCGAAATTATGAACCGCGAGATCACGACCTAAGCCAAAGTCAGAAGCTTAACCGACTGAGACACCCAGGTGCCCCAGCATTGATCAATTTTAATATATTATCAAAAGATGCTTTGGCAGAGATGGATAGATGCCTACCCTTCAGTGGTCTGGTATTTTGGTGGTTCCCAATGTACTATGATTCCTGGCATATATGTTTTTGTGTAGTTCCTTCCCATTTTGACTCTGGTCTTGGCCATATGATTAGCTTCGACCAATGGGACTATGGCAAACATGATGTAAGTGGAGGCTTAATAGGCCCTTGCACATCGAGGCTCATCTTCTTGGGGCACTCTTTCTTGGAACCAAGCCAACCGTCCATGTGGAAGCCCAAAGAACCATGAGAAGAGCTGAGGTCTCAGCCAAGATTCCCTACTGAAATCCAGCTAGGGACCAACACTAACTATCAGCTGTAGGAATGAGGCCATTTTATACCTTTTGGCTATCCTAGTACCCCAGCCTATACCACATGAAGCAAATGAACCACCTGGTCAGCCCACAGAATCATGAGAAACAATATATTGTTTTTGTTTTAAGACACTAAGTTTTGAGCTTGTTTATTTTACAGCAACAGATAAATGAAATACCATTCTCCCCATTTTCCTATTAGTCAGACCCCAATTTCACTTTGTGTACAATGCACCCAGCTAAACACCTGTATTTCCTTCCCTTCCTTTCAGATGGGAGTGGCCACGTGACACAGTTTGGCCAATAAAATTGAGATGTTGGTTGGGGCTTTCAGAAAATTTCCCTATAGAGCAGACTCTACTGGCTGTCTACTCTTTCCCTTCTTCCTGCCTGAACACAGAATGGATGCTGTAAGTGGACAAGCTGTCCTCTAATAATGAGGGAAAACCTAGAGGACCACAAAGGCCTCAGACCTGACCACCTTGAACCACTGATCTGAAAGCAAGCGAGTTTGCAAAACATGAGGAAAACATGCCCCTATTGTGTGAAAGCCACCATTATCTCGTAATAGGCATTGTTATCATTAGAACAGGCAGCTGATTATGACGCCGATGGTGTTTCAATCCCAACATTATTTAGTAACATGGAAGCTGCATAGCACAATCAATGTCAAGCCAGGCTGTGTGTTGTAATAGGAACCTCTGTGGGTATGGATGAGTTACTTATATTTTGGTTCCCATAACACACTGCTTCCTAATATTTAAGCAGAACAGAATGTCTCACATTTTCAAAGGCACTGTTTTCCAGGCAATGTGGCTTGGCAGAGCCACAGAATAGTGTCAAAGAACTAGAAAGCAACATGGTGACTCTGTCCCTGTAGGTCTATAGACCATCTCTCCAAATAGGTTGCAAGTTCCTTGAAGACAGAAAACATCTCCTGTTTTTTCTTTCTTGGTGTGTTCAGTGCTATACCTTACAGTTTAGTTGACAAAGTTTTCATATAACTTTCACTTTCACTTAACAGAGGGGCGCCTGGGTGACTCAGTCGGTTAAGCGCCCGACTTCGGCTCAGGTCATGATCCTACAGTTCATGGGTTCGAGCCCTGCGTCAGGCTTTGTGCTGATAGCTCAGAGCCTAGAGCCTGGTTTGGATTCTGTGCCTCTCTCTCTGTGCCCCTCCCCCACTTGATGGTGGACACGCACTCTCCCTCAAAAATAGATAAACATTAACAAAAATTTTAAAAAAGAGACTTAGCAAATAGCACCCTAGAAATGTTCAAACTACAGGCTTTGGCATTTAAAAAAATCTTTTTTTTTTTAATTTTTTTTTTCAACATTTATTTATTTTTGGGACAGAGAGAGACAGAGCATGAGCGGGGGAGGGGCAGAGAGAGAGGGAGACACAGAATCGGAAACAGGCTCCAGGCTCTGAGCCATCAGCCCAGAGCCCAACGCGGGGCTCGAACTCACGGACCGCGAGATCGTGACCTGGCTGAAGTCAGACACTTAACCGACTGCGCCACCCAGGCGCCCCTAAAAAAAAATCTTTTTTAAATGTTTTTATTTATTTTTGAGACAGAGAGAGACAGAGCATGAGCAGGGGAGGAGCAGAAAGAGAGGGAGACACAGACTGGGAAGCAGGCTCCAGGCTCTGAGCTGTCAGCACAGAGCCCAACATGGGGCTCGAACTCACAGAGTGCGAGATCATGACCTGAGCCGAGTCAGACACTTAACTGACTGAGCCACCCAGGCACCCCGCAGGTTATGACATTTTTAATAACAGTTGAGTTGATTTTGATATATACCACTATTTTATTTTCCTCAGGCCTCTGTGAATCTCTTACTCTTCTCCATGTAGGTAATAATTATCAATATTATTTTTTTAGCTCTTGCTCTGTGCCAGGTACTGTTGTACGTGTTTCATATGTATTAATTATTTAAGCTACAAGATAACCCAAGAGGCAGGTACTAATACTACTCCCAGTTGGCCAATGAAGAAACCGAGGCTAAGAAAGATTAATTGACGTGCCCCAAATTGCACAGCTTAGAAATGGAGAAGCCAGGGTTCCAGCCAGAGTATTTCTTCTTTGTTTTTGTTTTTAAAAATTCCTTCAATTCTCATTGTTACTCCATATTTAAAAACAAAGAGAAAATAAAAAAGAAGCCAATCATGACTTCTGCCCAGTAGGGGACAGTTGCTTCTGGCTGGAGAAACCCATTCCCCAGGCCACACTGGGAGGATTCCTGCCCCAATACAGATCGTCTGTTCTCACTGGTTCGTCCACAGAAGTGGCCTCACACACTTCTAAAATTTCTTCAAGGTGCACCTACCTATAAACTTGAATCATTTTCTGCCCCTCCGAATCACACATGCAAGTGAGAATGCTCTGACTTGGAACAGAGGCAGTTAGGTCAGGGAAAGAGCATCAGGATAAAAAGAAACACACTGAATGTTCTCATAATTCATATTTCTTAATATGAGTGAGTTATGTTGGATGTGAATGGAGAGTCCTCTTAAGGCCAAAGTTTAAATAAAAACGTTTTAAAATACTTTCCAGAAGCCCACAAAGCAAATATGAGACCCACTCAGACCTTCACCTCCCTCTCTTCGTCCCAGAGCCCCGGGTCTCTTGGTGGCAAATTTCCCAGACTCAGTCAGTGCCAACTGAGCCTTCTGGTTCTCTCAAATGGCCTCCCAAACCACTTCCTTTTAATGTAATTCTAAAGAACAAACTCCCCTCTGGCTGGCCAACAGTGACCTCGATATCCTTAACACCAGAACTCTGCCCTCCTCCCTTTTATTGGTCTATTATTGTGAGGCCAATTTGTCTTCTTGGCATTTGTGTTCTAAAGGTTCTAGGAATCCTTTGGAGGAAGTCACCGTGGCCCTTTTCTGGCTTCTGCTTTTGCTGGCTTCTGTGGATTCTGTGGACCTTCCCTGTCCCACTTCATCTCTGTTGAAGGAATATTTCCACGGTGATCTCTCTGGCTCCCCCAATTCTGTCCCTCTCCTCTCTTCTGGCATATCACAGGACAGTCCAAAACATTTTCATGGTCTGAATCTTGTTCTGAAACTCAAGCAGGAAGTCTAGAACAATAAATTACAGGGCTGTCTTTGAAATAGAAGCCAAAGGAAGAATGATAATTTTACCTTATAAGAACCTCCATCCTGAATGTGAGAAACCTGCTTGAGGTGCATATTTTTGGATAGTTGAGGAATTTGTATTAAGGCAAAACAAACAAAGGCCTTGTGGAATTTTGTTAAATATCTTCACAGCAGTGTAGTCATATATCTTAAGTACTAACAGTCTGCTGTGCAAAATGAATCTTAAAAATGTGTTCACTTGCAGAGTTGAAAGACCAATTTCGAAAACAAGAAATCTAGTTTGTGTAGTCTACTGAGGATTTTAAAGAGAAGAAACACAAATGGAAAAGTGAAAATGACTAACAGAAGTTAAATGACTACAAAGCCTTTGAAACACACAAGCAAGAAGCCATAACAGATGCAAAATAACTCATCAGCCAGAGTCGTACACAGGATTATTATGGGTGCACTATTCGGATAAGGAAGGAGCATGAATTAAAATGTCTCACGGGCAGGGGTTGATCTCAATGAAGAAGACAAAAATTTCAGAGCTCAGGTTTAATGCCGTAACAGAAAACAAGTGCACTGGGCCAAGAAAAACAGTGGCTTGGTTGAGAACCACTCTGTCGAGAAATCCTTCTGGAGCACTGATTCCTGTAAGGCCCACTGCCAGAGCCACCCCACCCTCTTCACCCAATGTCATCTTTGCTTGCAGTGCTAAACCAAGAACCAGGTGCTCCAGGCATGGCTGCAACAGCCCATAAAGCCCAGCCCCACTTTATGATAATCTAGGGAGAGGGTATAAAATACCAACGCCTGGGCCCCACACCAGACCACTTTAATCAGTATCCTAGGGCATGGGGCCAAGGCAATTGGTGATCTTTAAAGGCAGGTGGTTCTAACAGGCTGCCAAGATTGTGACCCACCGTCGACGAAGGAGAAAAGGTACACATGTCACAGCTGTAGATTTACATCCCGTAACACTGCTTCTGCCTGGGGAGCTCTGTGAACACTTTTTCGCTTAGATTTCTGGCAACAAAGTAATTGCCTTCTCAATTTTCTCGAATTCCTCGTGATACCCTCCTCCACTACCTTACTGGGAGAACATTTTCTGTGATTTCTAACACGCACGGCAGACCCACCATCCTGGCAGCATGATGGCTATTTGGAGCATCTTAAAATGGAGAAAGGAGAGGCCACTAAGATTGAGCTTTTGGTGGCTGTTGCCTGTTGTACGGCTAATCTCACCCGGGTTCCAGTCCTTTTATCCACCAGGCCTTTGCCAGAACCGGGAGAAGTCATAAGATCAATACAGAAGTGCTTTATAAGTCAGTGTGGCCTGAAGGCAATATGGGGTAGTGGTTAGGAGGACCGCTCTGGAGTCGGGTATCTCAAACTTTGATTTTTGCTGCCTCTATTTCTGGCTCTATGATTTGGGCAGTTTACCCCATCTGTTTGAAACTCGGTTTCTGCGTCTTGTAAAAATAGGATGATACCCCGTCCAAGTTGCTGCATTAAGAAAAACTTTGCATCTATTAAATTCTCGATCTATATTAGGTCTTAAGATGACAGTATTATATAGCAGTTAAGAGTGAAGCCTCTAGAGCCAGATTGCCCTAATTTGAATCTCAACATTGCCACTAGCTGTGTGACTTTAGGCAAGTTACTTAATCCCTCTGTGCTCCAGTTCCCTCAAGTGCCAAAAGGGATAATAATGGCACTTATAGGGTTGATGTACCGGGAAGAGAGCTATCAACAGAGATTCCTTTTTACCTAAGAAACTTATCTCCATGAGAGGGCAACCTTGTTCTCAAAAAGTCTCCTCTCATCTTCCTGCTAGTGGTCTTCCTGTCTTTTGTGTCCTCAGTCCCCTACGCCTCTCCTTGGCTCATAGAAGCCTCATGTTGCCCGGCTGTCTTAGAATTTCATGTCTGTGTGGATTCTCTGGATGTCCAAAAATAAATGTGATTTTTCTTCTGTTAATCTGTCGCATGTCAATTTGATTCTTAGTCCAGCTAGAAGGACTTTGAAGAGCAGAGAGATTCTTTCTCCCCAACATAAAGATTAAATGACCTAACGTTCGGGTGGCCTGCCATCTCAGTTTGCTCAGGACTGTTCCAATTTATGCTTTTTGTCCTAGTAGCTTGGCTGGTTTAGAATTTGCCTGCCCCCTTTCATTCTCAAAAGTGTCAAAAGTGTCCCAGATTGAATAATTAAGTATATGGCCTCAGTGGTTATGTATATACCACTTAGCAAAAAGCCTCACATGGAGCGGTTGGTAAATGTGTCTTAGATGCTAATAATTAACCCCTGTGGCAGTTTTATCCAATAGAAATAAAATGTAAGCTACATAGTAATTTATAACTTTCTAGTTAACCACAGTTTAAAAAGAAAAAAGTGGGGTGCCCATGTGGCTCAGTGGGTTCAGCATCCAGCTCGTGGTTTCAGCTCAGGTCATGATCTCATGGTCGTGGGACTGAGCCCCAAGATGGGCTCTGCCCTGGGTGTGAAGCCTGCTTGGGATCCTCCTTCTCTCTCTGCCCCTCTCCCTCCTCTCTCTCTCTCTCAAAATAAAATAACCTTAAAAAAGTAAAATCTTAAGGGACACCTTAAGGGTGGCTCAGTTGGTTGAGCATCAGACTCTTGATTTCAGTTCAGGTCATAAAGCTGGGGTCATAGGATTGAGCCCCTTGTTGGGCTCCATGCTAAGCGTTGAGCCTGCTTGGGATTCTCTCTTTCGATATGTAATTAATATAGACATTATTAGTGAGATGGGACGCCTCGGTGGCTCAGTTGGTTAAGTGTCCAACTCTTGATTTTGGCTCAGGTCATGGTCTCATGGTTCGTGAGTTCGAGCCCTATCTTGGGCTCTGAGCTGATGGCAAGAAACCTGCTTGGGATTCTCTCTCTCCCCTCTCTCTGCCATCCTCCCCCCCCAAAATAAATAAATAAAACTTTTTTTAAATGTTAAAAAATTATTAGTGAGATACTTTTCATTTTTTTTCTCATCCTACATCTTTGAACTCTGTTGTATATTTTGCATGCACAGCACAACAATTTGGGCTAATGACATTTCAAGTGCTGAGTGTTTGTGGTCTACTTTATTGCTATGGTCTTACTGAATCATTAAGATGCTTTATTAAAGTTATCTTATTAATTCTCCCATGTCACAATTTCCTATTCAGAAACATCCCTAAGAAAATACAAAAAAGTGGTTTTTCTATGAATATATAGGGTGATTTCTGTAGATTCTCTCCCTCCAACCTTTTGATTGTGTTTTTGTTCCATTCTCTGGACTGGGGCCAATATCACCACATTCCTGTAAATCATGCTGTTTCTAACTAGACCCAGAAGTGTAGTCAGATCCTAACCAAATGCCAAATAAAGCAAAGGGTTACTTTTTGGCTCTGCTGTGATGCCTATCTCTATTTCTCCTATTAGGGACAGTTTCTTCTTACCCCAACTAGTCTCAGCCTTGGTTTCCCAGACTTAAGACGTTCCTAATCCGGGGAGAAACAATACTGATAAGCAAGGGAGCAAGAAATAAGGAATGTGACATTTTTTAATCTCAAAAATGAAAATTTGACCCTACCAATCAATGAATTTCATGGATCCTGGATGGCAACCCTCTCAGGAGTCTGGAATCTTGTTGGTATGAGACTGACCTGCTAAAACAATTAGAGAATGATGCTTTGCCATAGAGTGTAACAACAAAATAGCTTGCGATGGCTCTTCAAATTAAGAGAATGGGCTCAGGATGTTAGATCTGAAAAACTTCTCAGAGGCCATGTATTTCAGTGTTCTTTTTTTTACTGATTTGGGAAGTGGGGCCAAGAGAGATTCAAACATTTGGTGAAGTTCAAATGGCAAGTTAGGAACATGGTCTCTGTTCTTATTACACTACAGTTACCTTGATTTGGCAGTAACACCCCTATTAAAATACAACATGTTGTTCTTCCGAAAGAGGTTTTACCCACTTTTTATGCAGTTTAGATGATCATTTTATCCTTACTGCCTTCTCAAACCTTTTCACATGGGCCTGTTCTCCATTAAAGGGCGTATTCCATGTACCCTGAATGAGGTAGCATTTCTAAAAGGCCTGGGCAAAGAGCACACAAACCCCCACCAATGAGAAGATTCTGTTCCAAACCATACTTGACCAACAATTCCTCTGGAGATGGCAGAACTTCAGCTGTGGTCTGAATCAGGTGTTTGAATTTTCAGGGGCAGGAGGGATCTGGAAAAGGATCTTGGCGTATCAGCCTAACTATAAGAGTCCTTCCCTCCACAGCAACCCCACACCAGAGTTGGACTTGCTGATGTCTGAGGGTGAGGTTATACGCTAAGGAGAATAAGCATGCAAGCCACCCACAGGAGCCACAGAGCTGACATAGGCAGGCGCACTCAGAGGTTAGTGGCTGGGATGCTGCATTGTGGTGTAAAAGAAAAATAATTGTTTAATGTTGTTCGATACTAACTCCTTCGACTTGTCAACTGTTCCTGCAGGATACATACACGTTTGCTTTTCAAGGGGGCATGGTATATACCCTGTACCATATTCCAAAGCCCACCTTTTCAGCTGTCTCTGAAGGAGACTGATCTGCTAAAAGCAGAACAAAAAGCCCACAAGTGGCAGGGTCTGTCTCCCCCACTCTCCTACAGTACACCTGAAGTGTGAACCGTAATGAAAAACCGTGTTGTAGCAATTGCCAGCACTAAACAAACAAAACGTTTGCCTGTCATTTTATTCACGAGGGGTAAAGGACAGGAAGAGGAGTGTGTGTCTTGCTTTAAACAGGCTATTCATCACTTTTCGAAAGAATCTCTGATGTATGATTTAGGAAGACCATGCTGCAGTTACTTCACAGTTCATAGTTGCTTCCTATGTGATAAGTTACCTGTTAAAGCTAAAGAAGGCTGTTCCCTTGGGGGGCGGGGAAGACAAATTCTAAAGTCTAGACCATCAAGATACAGCCGAGACGTTAAAAACTGAACTATGCTGGGGTAAATTTCACTTCCATTGGAATTAGTCTTTTTTTTTTTTTTTGAAGTTCAAATGACTTACAGTGGATCCCACCAGAAAGGACTCGTGTCATTTATTCTAGAAGGCTTCCTGCCCCGCGTTAAGGAGGCAGAGTTAACCTGGGGAAGGGAGGGGCTATGGTGAATAAAGACTTTCTAAGCCGTAGCTGGTTAGCCAGACTAGGATGAATGGAAAAGCAGCCCCAAATTAATGAGTAGGTGGAGAGCCCTGAAATCCTTGGAATTACAGGAGGAGGCCATTAAGATTCAAACGCCGGTTTTAGCCGGCTGGAGAAGGGAGAGACGCTGCGGGGATGGGGCGGTAAGACCCTCCCTCGGAGCATCCCGGACACCGCTCTGAGGACGTCCCCCACTCGTGCCTCTCCGTTCAGGCGGTAGATTTCTCCTAACTCCCGAGCAGAGCAACCCTTCACGCCTGTAGTTTTCTCTTGCCACCTGATGAGCGTTAACAGTCACCCCAGCCAGTCCACAGAATGAGCGGATTCTAGTTCCCTTTCTGTTCAGTAACTCTGGAAAACATACCCGATTGGACTGTGGTTAAGTGGGCGCTTGGATCGGTGACTTTTGGCACAGCCCCACGACCACAGACGACTTTGGAGGTTGGCCAGAAATGAATACTATTCGGGATCTCACGCGTCCCAAACCCGGGGGTGCGAGCACGGGTGTTTCCCAGTAAGTTCAGGTGACGGTGATGCTGATGGGACACGTCCGCGGTGAAGGGTCCACGATCCCGGGAAAACGAAAAGTCCGCAGGGAACGCCCGCAGCACCCCCCGCGGGTCCCGGCCGCAGCGCGGGGCCGGGTCACCTGACTCGCGGAATTTGGGGCCGCGCGGGGTGGAAGGGGAGGGGAGAGGCGAGCACCTCCCTTCTCGCTCCCGCTGGATCCAGGTCGGCGGGGGCCGGCGCCGGGCGGCCACGTGGTGGTGCTGCCGCTGCCCCCGCCCCGCCGGCCCAGCCCGGGAGCCGTGGCGCCCACTGACCCCCGCAGCGGGGGAGGAGGAGGGACCGAGGCGCAGGAAGCCGAGCAGGAAGCGAGCCCGGCGGCCGCGTTTTCCTGGGGAAGCGGCGGGCCGAGTGGCGCAGCCAGCGCGGCCCGGGAGCTGCCGCCGCCGCCTGGATGGGGTGAGTGCGCGGCGCCGCGAGTCGGGAGGCTCTTCCCGGAGCGGGGAGCCGGCTCGCGGCCCCGCCTTTGTGTCTGGGGCTCCGGCGAGGGACGGCGCGCCCGGTGGAGAGGCTTAGCGGGGTGGCAGCGAGGGTCCCGCCACCACTCCCTTGTCTGCCGCCGGCCGCCCGCTGTCTGCAGAGGGAGAGGAGGATGTGGGGATCCGAGTGAGCGTGGGGGGGGGGGACGGGCCAAGTTGGGAGCGGGCTTTGCTGCTGCCTGCCCCCCACCGCCCCTCGCAGGCCGGCAGCGGCGAGGCACGGGGCTGGACGGGCCGAGGGAGCGCGGGCGAGAATGAATGGCCAGCCCTGCAGGGCGTCCGGGGGGGGGGGGGCGGCGAGTCGGCACCCTGTCCCACCTGCCTGGCGGCCCCGCGCCCCCACCCTCCCCCACCACCCAGGTCCTCGCTTCTGGGCTCGACCCGCCTCGGCGCTGAACTTGGAGGAGCTGGGTGGGAGGAAGGTGCAAGCGGGAGATTCTGGATGGCTCCGGCGACCGAGGCTCCGCTATTGTTCCTTTTCTGACTCTAGGGAGCCCTTTGGCTGGCCCAGGGGTGCAGGCGAAGCTACACCGGGCCTGCTAGAGCCCCTCGCTCCTCGTGTCCCTTTCCCCGCCTCAGCTTCTAGGAGGGCCGGGAGGCGGGATGCTGGAGTTCGGGCGCACACGGGGCGGCAGCTGGCACTTCGGGCTAGGGGCGCTCGCCCGCCATCTGTCCCCACCTCTGCCCAGGTGGGTGGGTACCCACTCTAACCTGCCTTCCCTTGGCTGCGGGCTTGAGCAGGTTTGTGTCCGCGCTTAAGTTTCTGCAGTTTTTAGGGTTCGTCTGCTGCCTTCTGGTTCACGCTCTCCTTTTCGTGTGGATCTCTCCCCTTTTGTGGGTGGGGGTGGGGTCCCGGAGCCCGGGGAGGCAGCAGACTGAATGGATGGAGCCCAGTGTGAAGTGGAGAAGTTATAAGGTGACCTCCCAGGGGCTGGGGCCTGGGCTGTCTGTCCAGGCTTGCGCTTCTCCAGGGAACCCAGTCAGCGCAACTTTATTTCCAATGGTCCGGGCATATCTGGGGGCTCAAGGCCGTCCACCAAGACCAGCAGCTTCCCGTGGCCGCAGGTTCCCAGGTGATTTGGCAGGGTCTCGGCTCTCCTTCCGCGAGAGGAGAACGCTAAGCTGGCTGGGATGCGGACCTTGCCAGTTTTCTGGAGAATGTGATCTCAAGACTGTAAGGGCCTGGCAGGGGGAGGAACTGGTCTGTCCATCAGTAGGACTCAGCAGATGCTGCTCTCAGGGCCTCACCTTGTGGTTTGCACAAAGTTGGAGAAGGGCGAGTGCATCACAGGGAGGGTTTTGGTTGCCCTGCCCCCCACCTGTTCACAGGTGTGGCTGGGAGTTTTATTACTGATGGATGTCATCTGATCATCTTTTCTTAATGATGCCTAACCAGTGTCATTTTTTTCCTCCATGGCCTTTTGTAAGATAGTAGACTTTAATGTGAGAAAACTTATCCAGTTCTTATAATTTTCAACCAGTGTTTGCATAACAGTTGCATTGGGAAAGGTGGTCCTGTGCTGGGAGATCCCAGGTTTTTTCCTCTCCATTCTTTGAGATGCTTCATTAACTCATTCTCATTAATTTATTGTATCCTTTACACACCTTAGACTTGTTTTATGACTCTTTTTTGGGGGGTGGTGGTGATGGTGGTTGTAACCCTGTTGTGAAAAATCTTACTGCTATTTGTGAAATTGAATAGAAAGAGTGGGTGCTGGGCCATGGGGAGTAAATAGGGGCATGATTGTGCCCCTGACGTTGAAGCACTGTCTCCAGGCCACCGCTTCCCAAATCCTCTTTGAGGCAGGCACACTTAGTGTCACTGACATTTTAAAGGTGAAGAAACTGAGGTTTGGAGGTTAAGGAAACTTGGCTTGCAGTTAATGGAGTATGATGGAGGAGCTTTGTCTCTCTGCTTTTTTCCTTTCAATATAAAACTGGGCGCCTGGGTGGCTCAGTCGGTTAAGCGACCGGCTTCAGCTCAGGTCCTGATCTCACAGCTTGTGAGTTCAAGCCCTGCATAGGGCTCTGTGCTGACAGCTCAGAGCCTGGAGCCTGCTTCAGTTTCTGTGCCTCCCTCTCTCTCTGCCCCTCCCCTGCTCACGGTCTCTCTGTCTCAAAAATAAATAAACAAAAATAAATAAAACTAAGTGTGAAATATTTCACACATAAAAAATGGCCACTACTTATGTTTAAAAGTTGCTAATATGTCCATTATTTGTTTCATATCGCCGCCAATAAAACTGCAACTGAAGTGTTTTATCCACTCTTCCTCCACTTCCTCCGTCTTCGGGTGACCACTAAAGTGAAGTTAGATTCGTAGTTTCCAAGCACGTTTTGGTATTTCTGTATATTATATGTCCATAAGCAATATCTGTGAGCTTGTGTATTTAATATTTTACATAAATGGCATAAGTCTATGTACACACCCCTTGCATTTTTATTTTATTTTATTTTATTTTTTTTTAACATTTTTTATTTATTTTTGGGACAGAGAGAGACAGAGAATGAACAGGGGAGGGGCAGAGAGAGAGGGAGACACAGAATCGGAAACAGGCTCCAGGCTCCGAGCCATCAGCCCAGAGCCTGACGCGGGGCTCGAACTCACGGACCGCGAGATCGTGACCTGGCTGAAGTCGGACGCTTAACCGACTGCGCCACCCAGGCGCCCCACCCCTTGCATTTTTAAATGTCATTATGTGTTGAGGTCCATGTAACTCTTATTGAGCTGCTACAGAGAATTCCAGCATAGAAATAAATGGTACCACACTAATCCCTTGCAAAGAGAAAATTAGAATGTTTCCAATTTGTCACCGTTACACTTTTTCTACTAAGGGCAGTTGATCTGTTTCCTTTTTTTTTTTTTTTTTTTTTTTAAGTATAACGAACAGTGCTATTATAAGCTATTAGAGACCGGTTTCTGTTCTACACCTATCCCATGAACTGCTGGGAGATCGGGTCTAGGTAATGCTGCATTTATTATTTCATTCCTCACCAAAAATTTAGGGTGTACATAGGGTCTCTCTTATCTGTTGAGTGAAAAAAGTGAGTTTGACCTATTTTCAGCTTTAAGATTCTTAGTTGGATTATTTTGTTTTTTATAATTTCATTTTTTTGAAGAGGAACAGAGCCTCTTAATTATAAAGTTGAAGTCTGAGACAGACTGTGGTGCTGAGTTTGGGATACTGGTTCCAAAGGCTTTTCTCAGGCGTCACCAGTGGTGTAACCTTGGATTACCCACTCAAGCTTCTCTTCCTCATTTCTTCCAGCTTGGTAAGATTAAGTAGTTTTAGCAAGCATTTGCAAAGGCATGTTCTTGCTCTAAGAGTTTATGAAAATGTGTTGACATTTTGCCCCAAATTGTAACCCCTTAATCTGGAAGCAATTTAAGGCATTTAAACACTTGGGCTTCCTCATTATCCCTCCAAATCGCCAGGCACATTCCTGCCTCAGCACTCGCATTTGCTGTCCCACTGTCTAGACCACCCTTCTAGATCCTCTCCGTGGCTGTGCCCTTCAGTACCCCAGGTCTTCACTCAGGTGTGTGTCACATCAGCTCCCAGCATGCCCTGCCCCTCTTCTGTCTTTTTTTTTTTTTTTTCTCCATGGCGCTTAACACCTAGTTTGCCATATATTTTGGTACATATTCGTCTCATTAGGAGAACACAAGCTCTGCAAAGGCACGGATCTTGTGTCTTTTGTTGCTGCTGTATCCTTAGTGCCTAGAGCAGTGTTGACAAATAGTAGGTACTCAAATGTTTGGATGAATGGATATAATGCTCTTTGTAGGTTTTTCTACTTAGAATTTCTCTTTTAGTACATTGTGGATATCCTTAATGGTGCTGGTGGTTCCACAGCTGTAACTGAGTCCCCCAAGATGTCCTAAGATAAAAAAAGTATACATCTTAGAAAGAAAGTACTCTATTTAAATCTGTGTGATTTATCCTACAGAGTACTTGTCTTCCTATTTTTTTCTGCCAACATTTGCCTAAACCTGAATTCAGATGAAAACGTAAGTAACATTTGGAAGCACACCCATCTTTGCTTTTCTTGATAACTTAGCTTTCCAACATTTTAAATATGGAAGACTGACTCTCCTATGCACACAGCATCTGTACAGACAGCCCAGGAATGATCTCAATGCCAACTACCCTGAATTTCCAAGAATAGAAAGTGTGTTTCTCTGAATTGTTTGTGGAGGGTATACTCATCATTGCTAACTACATTCATGGTGAATTTTTGTTGGGGTGGAGGGAGATGACCTTAATCTGAAGATCCAAAAGCAACCAATATATAGTAGGGTACCTAGAAATACTTTTAAAATTGTCACATCATTAAATCCTTAATTTTATTAAAAACATTCACTGTTCTAGTGTCGTGCTTTATTTTGCTAGAAGCCAACTGAATTTTCTCTATCTTGCATGATGAATATAGGAGTTGACAAAACAAAACTAAATATATCAAAGGCCTCTTGGGTGTATTTTAAGTGGGTGATAGAGAAAAGGAGTCTAGGGTTATTTTTTTCCTGTTAACTATATGGGTATATGATACTGATGGTATCCTTTACAAAAAAATAACTAGTGTATCGAAGTACAACCATTGTATCCTCTGTAATAAAATGATACTGGAAGAAATCAGTTTATTATGGACCCAGATAGGGTTACACTTCAAGCTGAAAACTGTAAGCATACAATAATTTGATTAGTCTCAAGATGCTACATGATTTAGAAATTTCTTCCTTTTGGGTTACTACCCATGAGCTGAAAAGTGTAGGTGGTTTAATGAAGGAGAAGGGTTGTGTTTTTGTTTTAATTTTTTGTAGTGTTTATTTTTGAGAGAGAGAGAGCCAGAGCATGAACAGGGGAGGGGCAGAGAGATGGAGACAGAATCTGAAGCAGGCCCCAGGCTCTGAGCTGTCAGCACAGAACCCGATGTGGGGCTTGAACTCCTGAACCAGGAGATAATGACCTGAGCCAAAGTCTCTTAACCAACTGAGCTACCCAGGCGCCCCACAAGAGGATTGTTAATCAACCATCAGTTTCCCAACTCCAGCCATCTACAGTGAACAAAAAACTAGTCTTCAACATCAGACTCACTGATCAGTATCAGTAAATTTAGTCAGTATTTTAATAAGTAACTTTATAGACTTAACCATGTACTTTAAAACAAATTCTATTTGAATGAAGGAAGAAGTCTGCCTCATTCTTCAGTTTTATATTCCATGTGTCCAGTAGCATATCTGTCACATAGTAGGTGATTAACATTTATTGAATTACACACACACGCGCACACACACACACACACATGCACAGGTGTGCATAAAGCCTTTCATGGAGGTCATCAGATATTTAGCTGTCCTAGTCTAGAATTTAATAATCAAAAGATAGGGAAGAGGAGTGGAGATAGCAAAATGCAGGTTGAGGTTCAGAAGATGCAGGTCTCCTTTCTCCCCACACAAAGCCATTTCACCTCTCTAAGCCTTTGTTTTCTCCCGTGTTCAAGAAACATGTCCACCGTTCAGAAAAGTCTGTGCATTGTGTTTTGACTGCTATTCTAGTGGGTTATGTGTGGTGGGTCACCTCCTCTAACCTCACCTGCTGTCTAGTCCAGTTTCTTCTGTAGTGAATGGTGCTCACTGGATATACATTGTTTTGCTATGTAAATACCATGACCATTCGTCACCACAGAATCTGCTTGTGAGAAAAGTTGGTTGTAGTCTAAGAAGTTTACTTGTACAGTGGGAGAAAGCATAGACTATTTTTATTTTCTCCTTAGATATTTGCTGAACACCAAAGTTTATTATCAAGTAAGCTAACATAAGCAATTCATCCTCTACTTATCAATTTTCCCTCACAATCATTATATTTTTTATACCGCAACTCAACTTTTCCTATCCCTGTTAGGCATGGCGATTTGTAACAACAAAATTGGTCTTCTCTTTGCTTTTTTCTTTATGATTTCTAGATGAGTTTGGTTTGCTAAATCTGGAATGTTTTTTTTTTTTATAATAATGTCCTTTAAGTTTATTTATTTTGAAAGAGTGTGTGGGGGAGAGGCGGAGAGGGAGAGAGAGAATCCCAAGCAGGCTCAGTGTGCATGTGGAGTCCGATGCGGGGCTTGAACTCAGGAACTGTGAGTCATGACTCGAGCTGAAATCAAGAGTGTGATGCTTAACTGACTGAGCCACTGACGTGCCCCTGTTTTTTTCTTCTTAAAGTGTAAATGACTACAAAACAGCCACAGCAGCATCTATGAGACTGTTCACTACATCTGTCCAGTTCTTTTGTTGGTGGCAGTGATGGAAAGTCAGCCAGAAAAAGGAACTCTGGCAGAGTGTGCTGGTAATGAATGTAAGGCTGAACAGCTTCCCTTTGCTCTAGGGCAGCACAGAGGAAAATGTTTTCCTCCAAGAGGAGTCCATTTTGCAAACCAGAAAAGGCCACTTAGCAGTGATTTCTAAATGTTTTGTACACATTTGCAAATCTGATACAGCTTTTGGACCATTTTTCCTAGGGAGAGTTTCACCTATATACAGGGATGCTGTACATTCATAATCTTTGTCGGTCTCAAGAGCATGGAACTCCCTGCATTAAGTACATTTATGAACCTCTTTGGACTCCCCAGATTAAAAGCCCAAGATCTAAGGGCCCCCGGGTGGCTCAGTTGGTTAAGCATCCGACTTTGGCTCAGGTTGTGATCTCGTGGTTGTGAGTTCAAGCCCCGCGTTGGGCTCTGAGCTGACCAGGCAGAGCCTGCTTGGGATTCTCTCTCTCTCTTCCTCTCTCTCTTCCTCTCTCTCTTCCTCTCTCTCTTCCTCTCTCTCTTCCTCTCTCTCTTCCTCTCTCTCTGCTCCTCCCCCACTTGTGCTCTCTCCTCTTTCTCTCAAAATAAACTTAAAAAAAAAGCAAAAATCTCAAGATCTGTTGAAAGCACCTAGAAAACCACTATCGAATTTGTGCTGTTTACCTTTAACAGCTACCTCTTAGGGATCAAGAGTATAATTACAAGGGTTTATTTTCTATCATGTGCCACTATCCCCAGACCTGATAACCTGTCATACATGAGTGGAAAGAATTACACCTTCAGTCGGAAAACCAGTCACTGGTTGCTATGACGACCAGTTGACATGCCACTGACCATTTTTAGGAACTGTTTGGACTGGATGCAATAAAATGCTATTCAGAAGTAATGCATGGATCAGTAGTCTGACTATATCACAGAGCTCTGATGAATTCTAAGGAGGATTCTTGAGTTTCTTGCCCCAAGGACCACCTATTTCTTGGTCTAGTGTTGGGTCTGGATGGTCTTCTGCTTTCCGGGGGCAGCACCTCCCTCCCTTGCTGTGGCAGTATGGAACTAAGATGTCCCTGGGCTGCACCTAACCCTACTCCCCAGCTCACGGGATAAATCTTTGCTCAGTCCAGTGGAGGAAATGTTCCCAACACACTGTCTGTCTGCTCATCTTGGCCTCCCAGCCTGATGGGGCTTCCTCCAGGAAACCTGAGGAAGACAGGGAGCTGACCCTCAGCTGGCTGCCTGCGCTCCCAGAGAGTCATCCTTCTGTGGGAGGTAGCAGACACTGGGAGCAGATACTGCCATTGTTAGCCCCATGCAGGGAGCTTATTCTGTCACTGTTCACCTTAGGTGACATCATTGGTCTCTTTAGTCGAAATCGGGCCAAAGGGGATAACATACCTGCCTGTTACAGGGCAAGCGATGCAGCCTCTATGAGTCAGTTTAATTGAATTGAGCTCCTTCGGTGCACCAGACACTGTGCTCCTGGCTGTTGGCTTTTGGAGGTCCAGGCTGGTCTTCTTCATTGTCACATGGACTGTGAGCAGTCCATGTTGATAGAATCACTGAGTGTTAGAAGATTCGTACGTGAAGGATGATACCTGCCTTCAAGGGGCTTACAGTTCTAACCAGGTTAACCCATTTGCAGTCCACTATAGTACAGGGCAGACTATGGTTGGGATAAAGTGGTGGGAGAACTCCTTTCACAGCTGGATTGGGGCCTGGGGAAGTGAAATGACCCCTTAGAAGGTGGCACATTAAGAGGCAGAGCCAGATGAACCTCCATTCTGGCTGCTCGTAGCACAGGGCTTCTAAGTGTTGTACTTTTGTCTCTGTGATGTAGACCGTGACCGTAGGAGTCCTATATGTAGCTAATTACTTGATGCCCATGAAGAAGACTGGTGTAGACTTGGACAAGCTGGGTTGGATTCCGGTGGGAATCCCGGGAGGCAGATGGCATTGAGCAGGGACATGAAGGTCAGAAGGTACCAGAACCCAGTCCCTTAGCATACTGCTGAGCAAGAATCACATGAACAAATATTTGTCAAGCTTTTCCAGTGAGTTAACTTCTGTGCTGAGTCTCTTAATTGGACAAGACTGCTCATTTAACTTGACCATCTCTTCCTATGAAAGTTGACATGTTGGCAATTGATCATTTTTCAAAAATGGAGAGCACTAACTTGCCCTGGATGATTATGACCGGTAGTCACTTCACTGCTTGGCGTGGTCTCTTCCCGGCCGCCCAGAGGATGTGGGAACTTGTGAGCCAAACTTTATGGACAGTGGGTTGCCTTTTCCTTCCGTAGAAGGCAGCCAAAATTAAAATGCAAGCTAGGGCCTGGGCATAAACATATGCTGGGGCCCTAGGAAGCATCGAAGGGGCCCTGAGGTCCTGGGTCAGCCTCGTCAGGAGATCCTCACGCAGGGCTGGGTGGTGGTGAGTAGCCATTCTCTCCAGTTGCATCTTCTTTCAGGGCCACCCAGTCCACATTTACGATGGGGGCGATGGTTCGGATGCTCTCAGAACCTTCTTGAGCTTTGTACTGGTGGACTTAGATTGGAGAAGGGCGTGTGGGGAAGAGGTGAAGCTATATTCTGTCTCTCTCCTGATTAAACAAAAGTTTCACATTTCCTTCCTGTGAGCTTTTTGTAAGTTGGGAAAAACTATTTAAAATATAGGCAGAGAAACTATGACCAATCCTGTATACCGTTCAGGATTCCCTAGGAGATCTTCTAAGAAGAAACTCCTTTCTGCCACTAACCTTGTGTATACCCCCATTCAGCAATCTTGACCAAATCCTCTAATTAGTTTCTTTCTGTGTTATACCACTTTATGCCATGTTTCGTGTGCCGTTTGTTTACTTTCTCTATTATTTTCCTCCAGAGCCTCCGAAAGCCAGAAAGAGATTTCCTCAAAATGACTCCTCTCCTTGCCTGTCTCGGGGCCAATCTGTTGATGGCTGTGTTGCTGTTAGTGTCTTGTTTGGCAGCAAGCTTGCTTTCTTCCTCTTCTTTAAAACCGCTCCTGATTATTTCAAGTGCATACCCCTTGGAACAAAGCGCATTTTATTCTCATTACCTGGCAAGCGGGTGTTTATGTCCAAGGTGGCAAGGGAAAACAGAAAGAGTGGCTCACCCTATCCTGGTGATATCTGCTTCAGGCTCGGGTGGCCGCCTGCCGGGGGTTGCGGGTGCTTCAAATAACAAATAACACCTGTACTCTCTGCCCCATTCCTGTCTGGTTGGGCGATGTGTTTTAGGATTCCACTTTTTTTTTTTAATTTTTTTTTAACGTTTTATTTATTTTTGAGACAGAGACAGAGCATGAGCAGGGGAGGGTCAGAGAGAGAGGGAGACACAGAATCCGAAACAGGCTCCAGGCTCTGAGCTGTCAGCCCAGAGCCCGATGTGGGGCTCAAACTTACAGACAGCGAGATCATGACCCGAGCCGAAGTCGGACGCCCAACCGACTGAGCCACCCAGGCACCCCTAGGATTCCACTTTAATTATACTCTTGGTGCTTTTAATTCTGAAGAATTGTAATATTTCATTTTTTAATACCTTGGCAAGAGCTGTTACACAGGTTATTAGAATAATTTCTTAAGGAGCAGAAATGCTGTAATCACAAGGACGCATCTAAGTATCTAGAAGTTCTGCTTTTGCAAATTGTTACCAAAACATGGAAACCTCCACCCAAATCTGTAGTTTCCCAGCTCAGTGGAGTATAAAGATAGCCACGTCACTGGTTTGAAATCGTCTTTACATTTTCACTGTTACTGACTTGGTATCTTTAGCAAAGCTATATGGAAAAGGGATTTTTGACTGGTGAGTTCCTTAAATTTTCTTGTCACACATATGCTCTGCAAATGAAGAAGACAAAGAAGTAAAAATGCTACCCTCCCCTGGAATGAGGCAGGGGTGTGTGAGTGAGGGCAAACAGCCAGAAGAATGCCTTTTTCAAGTTGCTCCACTCAGACTTCTTTTTTCTTTCTTTCTTTTTTTTTTTTCAACGTTTATTTATTTTTGGGACAGAGAGAGACAGAGCATGAACGGGGGAGGGGCAGAGAGAGAGGGAGACACAGAATCGGAAACAGGCTCCAGGCTCCGAGCCATCAGCCCAGAGCCTGACGCGGGGCTCGAACTCACGGACCGCGAGATCGTGACCTGGCTGAAGTCGGACGCCTAACCGACTGCGCCACCCAGGCGCCCCCACTCAGACTTCTTAGAAGGAGCTCCGTATGTGGCAGCAGCAGATCTGAGCACGGTTCCATCTTTAAAGGCAACTATTTTTTTTTTTTTTAAGTAGTAAAAAGGTTGGTCTGTTGGCCAGACTTCGTTGTTGTTGTTTGACAATTATTATTAGTGCTGCATTTCATATGCAGCCCAGTGACCTGTTTTGGGCCTGGAAGCTGAGTTTAAATCCAACTTCCTTCATTTATAAACTGTGCCACTTTGGCAAAATCAACTTTCTGGATGGCAGTTTCCTAATCTGATGACAGCATCTAATTCCAAAGTGGTAAAAGCATTAAATGAGAAAATACTCATTTATAATTAAATAGTCAAAAAACATTTTTTTGCAAGTAAAATAAAATTTTGCAAGGTAATCATTTTAAGTAAATGACCACTATTGTGGCTGTTACTCTAATTGCTAATGTTAATCATGTTCTTTATCAACCTACCTTTAATTTGTTTTTAAATGTTTGCTTATTTTTAAGAGAGAGACAAGCGTGGGGGGCGGGTGGGCAGAGAGAGAGAGAGAGAGAGAGAGAGAGAGAGAGAGAGAGAGAGAGAGAATTGGAAGCAACCTCCAGGCTCTGAGCTGTCAGCACAGAGCCAGATGCTGGGCTCGAACTCCTGAACTGTGAGATCATGACCCGAGCCGAAGTTGGACGCTTAACCAGCTGAGCCACCCAGGCGCCCCTTTATCACCTACCTTGAAAGAAGTGCTGGTAGACTGGCCATTATGGTTCTACCTGACGCTTTCTAACAAATTGCATCAACAAGTTCCTCAAGTTCCACAAGACAACTCGTGCTGTTTCCGTCCTAATCCAGGCACAGAACCGTAACATTGCGGTGAAAGCAAAGTCAGTGGCACTTAGAACAAACTGATGAGGAAGTGAAATTCCCTATGGAAGGCTTTGGAAAATCGTCCAGCTGTTGCCAGACAAAAATCTATGTTCTGAACCGCATGGAACAGAGTACCAGTTGAGTGTGTGCAGAGGTCCGGCAGTCTGGAGTGAAGTGAAGCAGTTGGACCATCTTTCTTCCTCCTGCATGTGACAGAGTGAATCTTTTAATGTACAGCATTCTTTGTCATGAGCTTGGAGTATTGGCCAGACCTGAGTTGTACGAGTTTATGGTATTAAGTGCACCTTAAACGTGACATGGTAACATAGACATTTTCTGCTTAATTTTCTGCCTGCCTTAGTAGTAGTAATAAGGTGCTGCTGTCACTGAGTGGATGTGCCATCGCAGTCTTTTGAAGGGAAAATCTTCAGTCCTCACTACCTAACAGAAACATAAGCGAGCCACAAATACAAGCCACGTAGGTCATTTTGAGTTTTCTAGTAGCAAAGGAAGCAAATGAAATTAATTGTAATGATATATTTTATTTGACCTGGTGTGTCCAGAATGTTATCAATATGCATTCAATGTAAAACTTACTGATGATATAGTTGACGTTTGTTTTTCCTAGTGAGTCCTTGAAATGTGTTGTGTGTTTTCCACTTACAGGGCACACCAGTGTGCACTAGTCACATTTCAGATGCTCGGTAATCGCATGTATTGGACAGCACTGATCTAACAATATGTCATTTTGTGGATCCTGTGACCTTAGCACACCTGACACCTGGAATGCCTTCAGTAAACACATTTCAGCTTCCCTGTGTCTTTACCCAGTTATCTGGGATTTTGCCCTTAGCTTTCAGCATTTCTTTAGAGGTAAATCAAAAACTGATTACATGTGCTATAATGGATGGTGTGTGTTGGGTGTACAAATCTGTATGTCTGTGCTTCTGTGCAAGTGCATTGATCTACATAGACCTTTATTTATTTTTTTATTTATTTGTTTCCCCTCTTGTAGGCAGGATGGTGTATGAGCCACATTTCTACATCCCCTATGTACTTGGCCGGTAGTTGGGATTCAGTGCCTAAGAATAAATAAAACAGCATAGGTTTCTTCTTTTTCTCCTTAAATTACAAGTTCTTGCCTAGCCGTGATATTTTTACCCTGTAAACCCTCCTGGTGTCACATATAAGGCATGTTGGTCTGTGGATGTCTGGGGCGTGGGGGGAAAAATGTTTCATCTTTGTTACCGTTAATGGAAGTGTTCCCATCTTTCATGTGAAAGCTGTTTGCTTCTTATCCCTAAACACAGAAAGTGGTCGGAAATTGATAGAAGGGCCAGGGTTTCGCATTCAGTTAAGAGTTTGTCTTCACTAGGCAGGTGGTTCTAGGGCCCCCATCTGGCACAGGCACGGAACAGGCTGGGGCTTCTGATGGGAAAAGGTTGGAGAGGCTCTTCTTGCACACTGCCAGGGCAGGGGTGTGGCAGATCCAGGCTCGCATAGCCCCTGGGGTATGGTGCCTTGATTGAGCCACCCCATTAGGCTTCTCTTCCAGGTGTCTTGTTTAGAATAAATTGGGGTGATTGGCAGCATGTTTGCATATCCCATCTTCAGCGATATTCAAGGATTAACTGCCTGGAGGATTATCCTTGCGCCCTGAGGCCTCCTGGTCCAGCTGAGCCGCCCCAGCGCCCTGCTCCTTTCCCCTTGTTCCCACCTATTCTCAAGGTTTTCCTTATTCCTCCTTAGCCTCAGCTCCGAGCAGCTTCCCGGTCTCCCTCCCCAGTCCCCCTCAGCTCTGTGCAGCCAGGTCCCCCGTGGAGCAGAGGCAGTCAGGTGCACCTCATTGGCAGCACGGGGTCCCTCTTGGACCCAGCTGTTACGGTGGCTTTTTATTTCATGAGGGTTTAAAATAGTCTAATGCTATTCGTGTCCAGTTAATTGTGATTCTTTTCGTTGTTGGCTGGTTCCTGTAGAAGAGTCAAAGAGCAGCACAGCCTTTCGGAATGGAAATAGCCCAAAGACCCACGCTGGGCCTGCTGCAGAGGTCTTCTGGGGTGACTGCAGTGTTGGAGGTGAATACAGCATGGAGTACATGGGGTGGGGGTGGGCCAGGGCCTGCTGCCTGGGGCAGAATACACCAGGGAGCAGCTGATAGCCAAAGGAATGAATGATAAAATTGCTCTTCCTTACCTTTGGGTTCAACAGGGGACGTTGTAGGTCATCTGTTGTGTTCAGCCCAGTTTGACTCCAAAGAGTGTGTATTTCGCTTCTGGAGGTCCCTGAAGTGAATTTAGCTCCTGACTTCAGAAAGGAGGTGATCAGACAGAAATGCTGAAGTTCTAGGTCCCCTTTTACTGTGGCATCCAAGATGACAGCCTGAGCAAGATCCACTATGAGGATTTGTCTCTTTGACAGACACCCAGCTTGGGCTACAAGGAGAGTGTCCTGACTCATGTGACCCCAAATCCTGTGCTCAAAGGGTAGAAGCCCCTTTAGGCCCTCAGGGATCCCTGGACCCAGGGCCCTTTTTGGTTCTTTTCTCAAACCAGCTCTCTGTACCCGGCTGGGGCTGCTGCCAGGCCCATGCTTTCCCATTTCTCCACCAGAGAGGAAGGTCTCTCCCTCCTTCTCTGTCACCCCCTTTCATTCCCTTCCTGTCTCCCTTCCTTTTCCTCCCTCTTCTCTCCCTCCCCTGTCCGCTACCTCTACCCTCCTCCTGAAATCCCAGGGAGAATCTCCTAGTAGCCTTGCTGAAGACACATTCCCATCTCTCAGGGAACACCCATGGTCAGAATACAGCCAGGTCGGAGGAGGGTGACACCTTGGAGGGATTTTTTTTTTTTTAAAGGAGGTGGGGTGCGGTTGTCAGAAGAAGGCAGGGCACTGCAGCATGCAAAGTAACCCCATTATGTCAAAGGAAATGAGCCCTGCCTTCAAGTGAGCAGCCCCCGCTACCCCTGTTGGACCGAGATGAGGAACATTCTTTTTTGAATGCACGATGTTCAAGTAATGTCCAAACATGACCGTTGGGCAGCAGAAATAATTTTTGTGTTCTGCATCTACCCTCTAGTCCTGCTCCTGGGCCCTAAGACATGGAATCTGAGTTATTAACATATTTTTCCCTTGTTCTGAAAAGTATTTGAGGCCCTGGATATATGGGTAAAGAAATTGAACAGTCCAAACAAAACCATTGTGATCTCTGTAATGACATTTCCAACATTCCAGAATGTGGAGTCCAAGTCCTCCCCATTTTGAAAGTAAGAGAACCGATGAAATCTGCGGTAAGCCAATGTTTGACAATTAAGTTTTTCTAGCGTAAAAACAAGAATTAAATATAACCATAAATGGAACCCTACCCTCTCACTTCCTCTAAAGACATTTTTCACTACCTAACTTGGCAGATGGCCCCCTTTTTCACTTTATGTATTTGATAGTTAAAAAACCGGCTTCATTGACCCATGAGTATATTTCATAAAATTTACCAATTTTAACCTACAGTTTAATCATTTTGGAAGCTTATTGTTGTACAGCCATTACCAGAATCCAGTTTTAAAACCTTTCCCTCACCCCAAAAAGATCCCTCATGCCCATTTGCAATCTGTTACCACTTCCAGCCCCAGGCAACCACTAAGCCACTTGGTCTCTATAAATTTGCCTTTTTTAGACATGTCCTACAAATGGAATCTTATAACGTGTGGTCTTCTATGTCTGACCATCACTTAGCACGATGGTTTTGAGTTCCATCCATGGTGCAACATGTACTGATACTTTGTTCCTTTTTAGTACTGGATAGTATTATTCCTTTGTGTTGGAATGCCATACTTTGTTTACCTAGCTGATAGCTATTTCAGTAGTTTCCACTTGTTTTGCAATTATGAATACTGCTATCGACATTTGTGTACAAATCTTTGTGTGGACATATGTTTTCATTTCTCTTGGCAAGATCCCGCAGGAGTGGAATTTCTGGGTTGTATGGTAAGTTTATATTTAGCTTCGTAAAAACTGCTTTCCACGGTGGCTTTTTGTTTTCCACATTTTATATGTTCACCAGTAATGTTTGAGTATTGGATGGAGATTATATATATATATATGTATATATATATATATATACACACATATATACATATACATGCACGTATACATATATAAAATGTATACGTGTATGTATGTGTATATATATATATACATATATACGTATATATATATATATATATATATATAAGTTTATTTTGAGAGAGAAAGAGAGCGGGGGAGAGGCCGAGAGGGAGAGAAAGAGAATCCCAAGTAGGCTCTGCATGGTCAGCACAGAGCCCACTGTGGGGCTCGATCTCCCCAAAGAGAGACCATGACCGGAGCCGAAATCAAGAGCCAAACACTTAACTGACTGAGCCACCCAGGCGCCCCCTGGATCTGTATTTTTTTTTTTTTAATTTATTTATTTTTGGGACAGAGAGAGACAGAGCATGAACAGGGGAGGGGCAGAGAGAGAGGGAGACACAGAATTGGAAACAGGCTCCAGGCTCCGAGCCATCAGCCCAGAGCCTGACACGGGGCTCGAACTCACGGACCGCGAGATCGTGACCTGGCTGAAGTCGGACGCTTAACCGACTGCGCCACCCAGGCGCCCCTGGATCTGTATTTTTAAACTCAGTTGGTTCTTTTGGGTTTCAAGATGGGTGAGGCCAAAGGAGTAGACTGGGAGGAAGAAGCTTAAGTTCATGGCACACGTGCCTTGCCATTTCGACTTGATTATTAGCTCTGCGCGGGGCATCTTTTTTTTTTTTTTTTTTTCTGGAAAGATGAACACAGCAGTATGTTTAGACGGTGCTATTGACATCAACATCAAAGATCAAGAAAATGCAGAATTGGAAAGGCATTTTGGGGATCTAAAAATAGTCTCAACATGAGGGATAATCACATGGAATTTCTTAGTCTTAGGATGATTTTTGTATTCCAGAAGTAGTTTGTCTTAATTAAGCCCGTGCTTTTTAAATTGGATGGATTTAGGGCATGAGGTAACCTTGGGGCTTTTCTATGGTAGGCTTATTGGAGCATGTGAGTAGCAGATTTGACAGACGAGATAGTAATGTTGCCAGAGCGCTGGCCACTTTTGTATCCGTGCTGCTGGCCCCGACTGATTCATGGACCTAGATCGGTTCTGGTTGATGGCAGGTTTTATTTTTAAGGAAGAATGATGTATTTGTTTCACAAGAGAAGTGTCGTCCTCTGGATAAAGGCAAGTTATGAATTTATTGAAGGAGATTAATGTTCTCAAGAGAGTTTTATCACATGATTACTATGATATGCTATCTGAAAGATGTTTACATTTTAAAAAGAATGCGGTCATTTATTTTCTTGGGGGAAAAAAGTGAAATATTAGAGTATTTTAGAAAGGATCCACTGCCAAAATGAAACTATTGCTTTTGTCTTTTTTCCCCCTAAACTTTCTCTTCTTTACCATCTGAGTAATCATTTAACAAGCCTGCACCTTAGTTCGTAAGAAAGAATACTATGTGAAAGCACCTAGCTGGTAATTAATGCCCAGTAAAAGTTGCTTGTTTGCTCATTCATTTATTTATTCATATGTATCTGGTTTGCTGAATAAATATGCCTCCTAAGATGTAATCATAAAGCAGCTTTCTTTAATGTCCCTTCACCATGGGTAGTTACAAAATACTTTTAAGATGGACTTTCTTAGCAACTTTCAAATATGCAACACGATGTTATTAACTATAGTCCCCATGCTGTACCTTATGTCCTCAACAACTTATTTTAGAACTGGAAGTTTGACCCTGGTTTGACCTCTTGATCCCCTTCGCCCATTTCACCCACCCTTCACCCCTGCTAAATACCCTTAAGTTAGAACTTAGAATGTTGAACTTAAATAATAATAAAAAGTTCAACTATGATTTAAAAGAAAAGATCTCTTTCCTCACTTTCTCCTGGTGGCTCGCTGCTTCATCTAGCTGTCAGGGCTGCTGGTCTCCCCAGGGTTTCCATGGCAAAACTGGGGGTAGAGTGGGCACAGTAGGGGGAGATCAGTGTCTAGTTCATCCCAGAGAAAGAGCCTCTCCAGTTGCCACACACATTGACCCTGTTAGACTCCAGATGTAAGGGCTTCAAGAGTTCTTTTTTTGGCTAAATCCTTTGAAAACCTGCATCTTATACTGGCCACTTGCTTTGGAATGAAATATCTTTTGTATCTTTGTGTTTCCAACTTAGCACTTAGTGCCCATGCATTCATTCATTCCTCCACTGTTCATTTGCTCAGCCATAGTGAACTTTGAGTGTTGACTATGGAGAGAGTCTTGCTGAAGTTAGAGTTGAAGGCTTGGACCCGTTTGGGATGAAGTTAGAGTTGAAGGCTTGGATCCATTTGGGATGGACTTTTTCCTTATTGAGAAGCTCCTTGACTAGAAGTGGTAGAATCTCATGCAAAGTAACAGAGCAGGCGTGTTGATCTGGGGGGACTCCTTGGCCTGACCCATTGCTCTCTCCTATGGGGCTGGTAAAATCTCTATTCTGAGAACTTGCCCCAGGGTTCTACCTGATGGTCCTTGCTCTCTGTTGACTCTTACATTCCTTTATTCAAAATGGGTGGTTCTCATGGCTGAGCTCAAGTATGTGGCTGGGGAGGTGCTGGATATGGAGTGTGACCCAGAGAAGAGGGCAGGCAGGACAGAAAAAAGGGCAACCTAGTAAGACTTCATTGACCAAATGGTTTTGTTGTTGTTGTTGTTTGTTTGTTTTACTTTAGTGCTTTCTTATGTACATGGTGAAATGTAATCATATTGCCTTTCCTCGGATCCCAGTGCAGCTAACCCAGTGCCTTTGGGACCAAAGAGAGCTTTGCTGAGGTCAAAGGTGAAGTCTGTTGACTAGTCAGGCGCCTAACCTATGTCTTTGTTCCACACATACATTTGCGAAACATTTATTGATTGTATGCTGATGGCCAGTGTCCAAGTGGAAGCAAAATGAAAATCCTACTGGGAAAACCCTCCACCCTAAAATAAGTAAGCAGCCTGAGATGCACATTTTCAAATTTGCTGAAAACTGGTAACGGGACTCTTGCACCCCTCACTCACGTCCAGGTTGTAAAAGGGTCGGAGCTTGTGGAGATTGGGGGAAGGTCTTTCTTTGGAAGGAGCCATGCAATGATTCCCACCATGCCTACGCAACCCCCTGAGAGAAGCTTCTAGGACTGCTTAAAGAGATCAGACCAGTGTCTGACCTTTGCCTAGAAAATCTAAGGTGGACATGCCCCGTCTTGTGGGAAAGGTTAGACAAGATGGCCTTTCTTCATCAGGTTGCCCAAATCCTGAGTTTCCTTTAAGGCCAGTTACATCCCTGACCCTGCAGTAAAGACTTCTCTGATTTTTCCCAGGCCTCTAAGATTTCCACTCTTTGAATTCCTGCAGTATTTGACACCTAATTATTAGCTGTTGCACCCTTGGTCAGTTTTGAGTCCTCCATAGTGTCTGCTGAGAGTTCTCATAACCTAAACGTATGTTTAAAATCCTATCTTACTGAGATAAGAACATGTCAGCTGTGGATAAAATCAGGTGAAGGGGAACAGGACTTACTGACCTCTGGTTCCCATTTGATGTTCTTTATTCCAGAAATAGTGACCTAGTCCTGGACACAGGCAGAGACTTGCAGCTTCTAACCCCAGGAGCAGTTTGGATAGCATGAGGTGCTGTGTTGTCAGCGTCAACTTACTGGGAAAGTTGATCTGGAGAGACCTTTTGCAGAATGTATTTGTTTTGCCAGATTGAGAGAATTGAGTGTTTATACAGCTTTTGGTTAAAATTCCATCTTTGTTGCAGAGAGATTATTGTCTGAGGAAACAAGTACTTAAGGGAGAAGAGGTAGGTGCTGGCCGGGAGAGAAGTATTTTAATTTTAGTTCCTTACATTTGTTTCAATGCATTGTTCAGTGCTGGGGATTTTAAGCCCAGTGTTCCTCAGAAAACCCCCTGAGGCCCATCTGGGGTGTGCATTAGTATTGCAGTGTTGCTAAGGATTCATAGAAGTATCTCCACATTCCATGATGGGAGGAATAATTAGGCACACGACATTGTTATTTATTCTGCTTCTCTAATGTTGCAGTGATTCAGAGGGAACAATTTTAAACCACTGCCCTTGAACCCTATGGTATGGTGCCTTAGATGCGGATGTATTCTTGGGATCCAGGAAAACATACATGTGTGTCCAGCTGCCAGTTGCCTTTGCGAGTTAATATTGCTCCTGGTGGCCATGGGTAGCCAGCTAGCTGCTCTTGTAGGATTTCGAATATAGAGGGCTCCCTTCCACACCCTCCTGCTGCACACCCCAGTATTGTGAAAGATTCAGATACATTCAGTGAACACATACCTACTTGTATAATGTCTCCAGTTTATTAAAAAAAAAAATTTTTTTAAACATCTATTTATTTTTGAGAGAGGCAGAGCATGAGTGAGGAAGGAGCAGAGAGAAAGGGAGACACAGATTCCGAAGCAGGCTCCAGGCTCTGAGCTGTCAGTACAGACGCTGGGCTTGAACTCACAAATCGTGAGCTCATGACCTGAGCCGAAGTCAGATTAGATGCTTAACTGACTGAGCCACCCAGGTGCCCCTCTAGTTTATTTTTTTAATGAAAGTGTCAGTTATAGGTATAATATCACTGAGTCTAGGACAGTGTTTCCCCAATCTCGTTGAGCATCCAAATCACCCGAGGAGTTAAAAAAAAAAAATTACAGATTTCTGAGTCTCACTTGTGATTATGGAAATAGAATACTGGCTGGGGCTCCAAGAGGACTCTCCTATGCTGATGTAATTGGCAACATCGCCTTATGAAATAATCCCTGGGTCATATGTAGGGGTGGGAGTGAGTGGGAGTAGACGTAGCTGGAAACTAGAGGAACGTCTTTCTGACCACTTCAGTTGGGTGGGTTGTGGTAGAGAAATAGCTAAATAAAGAACATCTAGGAGCAGCCACATTTTAGTGTTATGGGTATTGCTGGTTAACCCATGTTCCTTTGAAGTTCTCTTTCAGTTCAGTCCAGAGATTTCTAACCTGGAATTTTCCTAACTCTAAGGATTGGAGAAGGTAGTGGAGATTAGTAAGGTGTGCTTTGTTGAGATAGAACTCACAGTCTTTTCTGTTAACCCACTTGAAGTGTATAATTGAATGGTTTTGGTATGTTCACAGGTTATGGAGTCATCATGACAACAGATTTAGAAGATTTCATCTCCCCAAAAGGAAACTCCATGTTCTGAGTTATTTTTAATAAAGAAGTCTAACATTCATAATAAAGCTCTATAGGCTCATACCAAGGTTTCTTGATTCAGGCTAGAATTAGCAGATAAAGGTACTTTGAGAGCTTTAAAGGGAACATGGATTTTAATAAAGCCTGTTTGTTGGATGCAGTCTTTCAGATGAGAAGGTAGTAAGTCTGTGTGTCCCTGCACTGTTCGTCCTCATCAGTTGACTTGATGTGATTTGATGACTGGTGATAGCAATGGGAGCCATGTTCCAGTGACAAGCAAATGTTAGTAAACGAATATTTCTGCTTGGTGAGTGGGATGTGCTTTATTCTTGAAACGGGAGTACTTACAGTTTTTCCCATATATGTGTCACATGTCGCCTTTTTGTACTATCCAAATTAGGCTGGTGCACAGTTAATTAAGCTTCACTGCAGCCCTTTTGAAGTAAGTCGTCTTGATTAAGTGACTTGTCCAAGGACGGCTATCAGTGTAGCCTAGATCTACTGATAGATAGATCAGTGCTATCTGATAGGCTATAACCCTTGTTATATATCTTGTGCTCAAGATAGGCTATAACCCAATCTGAGCTTTGGAAGTCTGGATTTGGGAATTGGAGCAGTAAGATTCCAGCTGACCCAAGGAAGGCAAGTCCCTGATTTACTTGTGGGTCTTCTTGGGGAAGAGAAGGTGCTGGGGCAGACAGAACCCAGCACCCTGTCAGGGGCAGGTTACTACCATTAGTCATGACTTCCAGATGTTAGATCCTCTTGTGAATACCAGGAAGACAGTGACCTATTACTATCCTTACCCCCTCTCCCCAGCTACAGTTCCTGTGTCTAAAATTACTATTCTGTAGGCTTCCAGAACCTCTTTACCCTTGATCCCTATCTCTATCATCTGGAAGTTGTACCTATGGACCACCCAGCTATCACACACCCAGACCCATGACTCCAGGAAGACATTCATTTCACAGCTAATATCTGCCTGCCTCTGGGAATTTTTGGAATTAAGTGCTTTATTTACTTAATCCTCTTCAAATAAGTGTTTGCATGTTCTCATTGCCATGCTAAAAAAAAAAAAAGTCAAAGAAAAACACACAAGAAAAAGCACAACACCCACAAAAAACTTAATGAGCTCAAATAATAGTCTTACCCACCATTGCCTAAGACATTGTGTTCCAGAACTGAAGGAATGCTTTGGGTGGTTCCACCTTGGTGGGCTACACAGTTTGTGGCCTTTGAAAACCTTGTCTTCCCTTTCTCCCTTTCCTCTTGCGTAGATTGGGCTTCTTTCCTTGGTTATTAGCACTTCACCCAAAGGTGGAAGGAATTGAACTCAAAGGATGACTGCCATTTTTGGGAGAACTGTGAGCCAGTGGCAGTTGGGGAATATCTGATTATCGTTATTTCTACTTGGATTCATCAAAAGGTGGTTTGCATTGACACAAAAAAGGGTTGTTAAATGATGCAGCATAACTTTGATGAGTGTATTCCCTGCCTCATCTACCTTACTTCAAGATTCTCGGGGCGCCTGGGTGGCTCGGTCGGTTAAGCGTCCGACTTCGGCTCAGGTGATGATCTCACGGTCCGTGAGTTCGAGCCCTGCGTCGGGCTCTGTGCTGACAGCTCAGAGCCTGGAGCCTGTTTCAGATTCTGTGTCTCCCTCTCTCTGACCCTCCCCTGTTCATGCTCTGTCTCTCTCTGTCTCAAAAATAAATAAACGTTAAAAAAAAATTAAAAAAAAAAAAAAGATTCTCAAAGCTCCGGGTGCCTGGGTGGCTCAGTCGGTTAAACATCCAACTAGGGCTCAGGCCTTGATATCATGGTTTGTGGGTTTGAGTCCCACCCTGGGGTTCTGCACTGCAGGTGTGGAGCCTGCTCGGGATTCTCTCTCTTCCTTTCTCTCTGCCCCTTCCCTTCTCACAAGTACAAGCCCATGCTTGTTCCCCACCCCCCTAGATAAAAAAAAAAAAAAGATTCTCAAACCTTACCGAACAAAAGATTCAACCAAGGACATGCCTGAGCCCTGCTTCCTGAGGTTCAGTTTCCATAGGATGTGGACTAGGATTTGGCCTTTAGCAAATTGTCCCCATGTCCTTGTGATTCAGATTAATGAGGAGCCAGTGGTGAGAAACACTGTCCAGGAGTTTGCACTTTGCTTTTCAGGTACCAGCCCAGCCTGTGGCTAAATACTTGGCAATTAACAAGGGCTAATTATAGTGTGTATGGTTTCCAAGGTAACACACATTCAGTCACTCCTGCCCAGGCCGGGATGATTGGAAGAGACCACGGTGAGGCTGCAGTAATGGTGTGGCCTCCAGATCAATGTCACCGAAGGGCTTTCTGATGACTGGGTTTTTGTGCCCTTCATCCAAAGGCCCTGCTTAATGACAGCAGCGAAAATGAAAGTAAACAATGTTTGAAGCCAGAGAGTCGCTGGACAACTTCTGGAGGCAGTGATGAAGACACAAGGAAGGAGGAGTACAGCCATTCAGTGGCTTGGTTTTTTTCCCTTTGTTGCTTCAAATCCGTTTAGTCCAGAATGATAAGGGCGATAGAGGAACAGAGATGGCTTTGAAAGGCTTTTGAAAAATAATGTCCAGCAAGGGTAAACATGGGACCGCTCTTCCTTCGTGCCCAAATGGACAGTACTGCTAAGGTTCATCTGTTCTCACTTTGTCAGGTGAGGCTCGAAGTTACATTTAGAGAGTGCTTGCTACGTGTTGGGAACTTGCATACAGATTTTCTTGCCCTTTTGACCTAAATGCAAAGGTTCCACACTCTGTGATTTTCCAGTTTTAAGGGTGAAAGAGATAAAGTCTGTACCGTGTTTTAGCACAGGATACTGCTTTTGGGTTTTAGTTTTCAAGCTACAGGGCAGTGGGAAAAGCGTTCAACTACTGGTCTGATTGTCAATTCCATCATAAGCAGGCTTTTGGCCGGTGACAAGTTTCCTGACTTCTCTGTGGCTCCACTGCTACCTCTGAAACATGAGGCACTTAGCCTGGATCAACAGTCTTCACTTTTGAAGGGTGACAACTCCTTGCAGGATCTGATGAAAACTAGGAACTGTCTTCCCTGGAAAAAAAAAAAAAAGTACATGTATAATACTTTAAAAAAGTCACGTTCACTTTGCAGGGGACCCCAGAACTCCTAAATGAGGGGATTTCTTAAGACTCTGCCAGCTCAAACTTGGAATTGCTGGGTCCCACGAGGACCTTGGGGGTGGGGGAAGGGAGCCTTTTTCATTGTTTAGAGCAGCTTCCTGCAGAATGAGGTATTTGAAGAGGGAGGTTTTGTTGTTCCTGGCTTTTTTTTTTTTTTTTAACTAACTGCCTTGTGCGTGCATTTAGGAGGAAAAAAGAAACCACACTGAGAAAAATAAATATGGAATGAATGGCATCTGGAATATGAACTGTTTTCCTTCTCATTCTTTACTATTGTGGCCCTTCAAAAGGAGGTGGATGGTAGGATTAAAACATGAACAGCACGTATAGGAACTCATGCTGCACGCAGATACTGTATTTTGTACAATGACAGTTAAACTTGTTCTGTTAACGTTTTGGAAGTTGGGATAAAACTTAGATTCGGTTAACTTGAAAATGTCCGAAGCTTCTAGAGACTATATCGTGAGTGAAACAACACGTTCTTTACCACTTCTTAGGTTCTAATTCTGAACACCTTTCTAACTCAACCCCAGTGGCCCATGGCCAAAAAGCTGTAATCCTAGCAGGAGGGAATATCTGTAGTGTTTATCTGGAAACCTCTATAGTTAATTTCTTTCTTTTATTCATTCTGTGCTTAGGTGTTGAAAATCTCTAGAGCTTTGGAAAGCTGAATGGACTAAACATGAAGAGCTTGAAAGCCAAGTTCAGGAAGAGCGACGTAAGTATGCTGCGTGACTCACTGTCTGCCTACTCCACTCTCACTCTCCTGAGGCGGCAGGAACAGCCCTCCATTCCTACCTTGATAAGGCACTGGGTTAATCAACTACAGGAGCCAGGAACACTCTGGGCCTCAACTCAGCGTGGCTTTTGTGAATGGCATGCTCTAGGTTCTTTGCTGTTTGTGCGAACAGCTTTCAAGAATGACTTCTTTATTCCTGGCGTCTGTGCCTTGTA
Organism: Felis catus; assembly: GCF_018350175.1. Lineage (NCBI taxonomy): Eukaryota > Metazoa > Chordata > Mammalia > Carnivora > Felidae > Felis > Felis catus. The sequence continues at coordinate 211,584,736 of NC_058368.1, read as the reverse complement.
GAGAAAGGAAGAGTCAAATTAAATATCTTAAAGAAAAGAATCAGTAAAAACCTCAGCATTTCCAAAGTCCCCCGAATCTGATTCGGAATGCCATTTTTGGAGGAAGCTAGTCTCGTGGGAGTAGTTAAGGAATGACATATTAGCTTGGTTCATCTTTGGCCTTAGGAAACTTTTTTTTTTTTTTTTTAACTCTGTTAAGGCTTTTGTGGTAAAGCAACACCTTTACTCCCCCTGAATTCTTGGGGTTCTCACTCATTTGTTATCCATCATAAAAGATTTTGGATTGGAGGAACCAGTTATGATGTCAGGATTATGAAACAAAGTCTCCCACAGGAGAAACTGGAGAGGATTATACACATGATATCTTAACAAACGGTCTTCTCATAAACCCTGCTGGGACTCCGGTCTTGTACTAGCTGAACTCCCCATCCTTTGGGCAGAATTATTGACTGGGAGAAGCTCATGGAAGAGTCTCAGGTGGAAGCCCAGATGTGTCACCCTTACAATGAGCTTGCGTGGCTATCCTTTCCCATGAGGTAATTAAGGTGAATCTGGATTTTATTGTTTTGCCGTGAGTTCTAAGACAGCTTGGCACAGGTGCATTTTTCCAGTAAATGGAGGCTGCATCTTTTGTGGCTCACATGTTAAATGCACACACCTCCTTTTGGCTGAAGCTTATCTTTTGAGGCTGCATCTTGACATGTAACTTACTGCCCTGATAAAGTCCAGACTGGTCGAGATGCTTGTGGGATGGTTGCAAATTTTTGTCTCGCTTAGAGGTTAGAGGCAGAAAGGGATTTCAAGAAAAAATTGGGTTTCACCTTAATTGAAAGTAAGTTAAGTGGAACTTAGACAATGTGAAGTGACTTGGCCAGAAGCATCCAATTTGTCTTTGGCCACTGAGAGCCTCGGTTGTCGTCGGTCTTTCTTAGCCCCTTGCCCCTGTTACTCCCCTGAGAAACCCACTTCAGCCTCCTCATCTGCTGGCCCTATGATACTACGGCCTACAGATCTCATCTGGCTTTCAGTGAGAACAAAAAGGCAATTAGATGGAGAGCGTTGCCCAGATATGGATGGGTTAGTACATTGTGTGACCAGGTTAACAAATGTCTTTTCCATTCTAGGGGAATTTGGGTAGCTTCCATTTATACAGTTGAGATTATTTTAGCAAAATTTAATCAGTCTAGAGTTCCATGATATATGAACCGGGGTAGGGGGAAGTGATAGACACATAAACTTTTGGTTTAAAAAATTAAAAACTGGCGTCAGTTGGGAGGGTGTTGCTGGAATCTAGTTTTTAAATAAAAATGGAACTGTTGCAGTGATTAAAAAAACACAATAATAACACTATTAAAAGCTTCTGGGATTTGGCAGCAGAAAGACTGTGATTTTGGAAGTTAGTGCTAAGAGAAGAAATGTTAGAGGAGCAGCTTGGACGAGTGAGCAAAAGAAATTGTTACCATGGGGCCAGACAATACCGAATTGCTTTTGACATTTGATCAGAACATCAAATTTTGGGTCTGTTTGTCCATTTGTCAATCAGCCATGTGATAATAACTGTTAGGAAGTAATTGACTCTACATCAGCTACCATCCAAAGCTCATTGTGTGAAATTCATTGAATCTTGCCACAAACCTTATGTGGTAGGTATTACACTTAGACTCATTTTACAGATGGAAAAACTGAGACCTAGAGAGGTATGGTAACTTGTCTGGGTTCTTAGAGCTCTACTTTGTACAATCAGTTTTTCTGACATCGGAACCCAGTTACAGAGCACAGGCTTTCTAAAAGGAAATTTGGATGGAGATTTGACCTTGAAAACCATTTCATCCAGTCAGCAGTTTGGAAAGTGACTTTGGACCTAGGCTGGTGACCTTGTGCAAGTCTCTTACCTTTCCTGACCCTCAGATTCCACACCCGAAAAGTGGAGAAAATAACATTAGCCTTCCAAAGTTGTTGTGAAGGTTCTATGTGCTAATGTATGTAAAACACATATCTTAGGGCCTGGCATTCAGGAGATGATTGTTAGATACTTCCTTCTCTTAATCAGAAATCCATGATCAAAAGTAGGGTTTGGAAAGTGTCTACAGCCAGGAGGGCAGAATAATCTGATAATAGCTGCTGCCTCTGAGGAGGGAAACTGAGAGCTGGGGGTAGCTGGGGGAGGTCGGCTTGCTTTGCAATGTGTGCCTTTTGGTTTGAATTTTTTTGGTATTGTGTATGTGCACATGCATGTCACTTATTACATGAAAAGCAGGTTTTAAACTGTTCAGTTAAATAAGCTGAACTGTAATCTTTACCTAAAGTGAGTGGTCTTTCTGAAATAACCATCCTAAACCATCAGCCATCAAATTTTCCTTCTTGTCTTTGTGTGAGTCTGAAAGGAGAAGGGGGAAGAAAGAGTTCTTTGTATTTCTGGGGGGTAGGAAGAAGAGGGACAGCAGATCATGTTCATGCTTTCATAAAGAGAAGGCAGGTGACCCACTGGTATGATCACATTTCAACCAGCCTGTGTCTGGGAGGTCTACAGCCAGATCAGTTTGAGGCCACTGAGAGCAAAACCCAGGAGTGAAAAAGGACAAGAGTGACCCAAAGGAGACCCCTGTGGATGCCTTTAAGGTCACTGTGCTGCTCCGGGACCATCATGCCGGTAGAGATTTAATCCAAGTTCCTTTCTGGAACACTTGATTCATATGGCTACCAAATCAAGGTCAGGTTTATGTGAGTATAATAGGGGGATGAGCCCAATTCTGTGGGCTGTGGTTAGATTCTGTCATTGTCTGGTTGCTTTAGTCCCTAAACATACTTGGGAGCCTACCGTAACCCACAGAGGCTGAAGAGAATTATGAAGCTAAACCCGTGCCCTTCGGTAGATGACATTTTTCATTTGACATGTGTAACTTTATTTTGGGTATCCTTAAACTTGGGTTAGATACTAGAGAGCATATAGGAGAAATGTGAGGTATGATTCTTTAAGAAGCTCACAAACCAGGATGGGAGGAGAAAACTTACATGCAGGAAGTAACTAAGGCAAAATACACATCATATATACAATAGAGAGTAAAGGGGTGACACAACCAGTTGTTAAATTGTGGGGTCTGGACGATTCATGCTATCGATTTTCAGAGGGGTGAATCACTGGAAATGGGAAAAATTGGGAGAGCTTAACAGAAGTGGAGCTTTTTCTGGTCCTTGAGGCTGGGTAGGATTTGGAATACTGGATGGGAGAGGAGGGGAGGGTCATGCACGGGAGTCTGCCACTAGCTCAGTTTCAAAAACTTGCCCTTGACATGCAAAATAGTAATACTTGAAGAGCCCAGCAGAGTGCCCACGCCATGACTCGAGTCTTTTAATAAAAACACTATGAATTTTCATTCTAGTTTTAAAAATGGATATACTTGACTTTTATGCTTATAAAATGAGCACAGAGCTTTAAATCATCATTATTTATATCTTTTATGACTACAGTCTGAAAGTGGCTTCTTTACCTCTTTACATATTTGCAGCAACTAGCATGTGGTTCCACATGGAAAAATGAGCTGTCATCATGAGAAATGAGGCCAAGAAGGTTGGGATTTCCCTTTGTTAATAAAAATGCTCAGGCTTCTGGAATTTCTTTGCGAATGCCAATTTTTAGTGCCTTGAGTGAAATGGGTGGAGGTTGAAGGATGGGAAATGGGATTGAAAGATCTTTGTAACAAAGCTTGAGAAATGCCTCTCAAACACGATTGAGGCCTTCAGAGTTTACTCTGTGGGTGTGTGTTTAATTTTATGTAAGATTTGTTCCCAATTATGTTTTTCATTGTAATAAGGGAAGCAGCGGACATTCCATTAAAAAAAAAAAAAATCAAGGCGATTCAAAATGGCTGGCTCCATGAGATATTAAATTAGCGGTACTTTTTAGGTAGTAGCTACTAATGATGGCAGCTTTCAGCCAAAGAAATGCACACACCCTGTGAATCTTGAGGAACCAGACACATCCTGCTCAGACAGGAGTTTGAATTTGTTGCCTGTTGAGAGAGCTGCTCTTGTGAAGGTCGATAATCGCCATCTCTGCCAAGGTATTTTTTCAAGGAGTGTTTGGTCGTTTGCAGTAAGTTTTTACAGATGCCCAAGTCTCCCTTCCACACCACACACACTCACACACACACACACACACACACACACACACACACACACACTCCATGGGAGTATTTAAAATCCAAGTCTCTGTTGACAGAGGAACCTTGGCCAAATCTGTAAAGCTAAGTCTCTTTTTTTTTAAGACACATAATGTCAAAATACATCAGAGATACATCAGAGATGATCTTTTTTTGGGTTGGAGGTATGAGACTCTCATAAACTTCTGGGGAGAAATTCAGTCAGGTTTGTGTCATAGTACATATTTTCCAGGTCTTGTCAGCCCTTCCTAATGGGGAATCTGCCTGCTGCCTGATTTCACCTTGTATTAGTTTCCTAGGATTGCTGTAAACACAGACCCAGTGGCTTAACTGAAATGTATTTCCTCACAGTTCTGGAGGCTGGAGGTTGGAGCTCAAGGTGTTGGCAGGGCCCCTTCCTGGGAGGGCTGTGAGGGCAAATCTGTTCCAAGCTCTCCTGGCTTCTCCTGGTTTTCTGGCCATCACTGGCTTGTGGACACCCTACCTGATCTCCGTCTTCCTCTTCACGTGCCCATTCTTCCTGGTGTGTTTCAGTGTCCAAATTTCCCTTTTTTATGAGGACACGATCCTATTGGATTAGAGCCCACTCTAATGACCTCCTTTTAATTTGATTACCTCTGTAAGACCCTGTCTCTAGATCGGGTCCTATTCTGACTGACTTCAGACTTCAACTTATCAGTTCTGGTGGGGGTTTGGGGAAGTGGGGGGAATGGAACACAGTTTAACCCAAAGTGTACTTCCTGGCTTTTCCATCCCAGAGAAGTTTCTCGGAAGCCTTGCCCCAATCCCCCCAACATTCCCCCCATGCCCCGCCCACCGCAGGATGCACGCTTATGACTTTAGTGCCATTGTTTCTTTATCTTGTGGACTATTTTCAGTGTCTAATAGAGGTCAGAGTATCACAGTTTTTTAGTCTGCCTAGTATATAATATGAGTAGCCAGAGTAAACGCATATTGATTGCTGACCTACAGCAGAAAGGAGGAGGAGAGGTCTCATTTATCACCTGCTGACTATATGCCAGGCACTGTACCAAGCTCGTCACCTGCTCTTTATCACGTCATGCTTACCAGACTTTTTCCAGTAAACACCATTGTTATAATAACATTTTACAGAGAAAGAAATTAAGATAGGGGAGTGAAGTAGCTTGCTCAAAGTCACACATCGGATCAATGGCAGAGAGATCCGCACCCCGGTTTTGCTTGCCACCGGAGCTTGCCCTGTCGCCCGCTGCACACGCTTGCTGACATGGGGCATTCTCATTCCTAAATTCCAAAGCTTTAAACTGCACGAGATAAATTCTGCTCTACTGCCCTAAGCACAAAGACCCAGGCAATGACTGCATTGTATGAATGCTCCCGATAGTGGCAGAGCTCACCAACGTTAGTGTTATTCCCGTGGCAGAGGAGGGTCTGGCAAGATCTTGGGTTGTTTGTTTCCTGGGAGGCAAAATACACTTCGATCTTAACTTTTAAAGCAAGAGAGAATAGATGCTACTTCTGCTCTTCCCCTGGAGCAGATAAAAACGTCTATACCTAAAAACAAAACAAAAAAGTGTATTTCTAAACAGAGCCTCATTGCTGGCTACTTGGATCCCAGCTTTATTTAGTTATCCCTGACAGTAAGTCCAGGAACTCTTGGTTAAACCTGATCCATTCCAGATGCAGCTGGAGACGAGTATGAAACTCAGAACCTGGCCCCTCCACTTGGGGAAATCTGATAGTCTACACAAGCAGTGAATCATCTAGGTTATTACTTCTTATCACTTTATTCTGAATTAATTACCTAATCATTTGGAACTCTTGCTGACCTCAGTGTTTTGTGTGTGACAAATTCTTGTATGTACCTTCTCCTTGGGAATGAAGTGTAGGAATTCCTTCTGAGTTCATCCCGTGGTGCTTTTCAGTTGAGTTTCCACCCAAAGATGTTTTCTGTACAGAGGTGGTTGTTTCCATTTATTACTGCACCAGGTGTCTGCATTAGCTAAAGGCCCAACATATCTATAAAGGTGACGTGACTAGCCTTGACTTTCCTTTTGTTTGAGTCCCTACCTCCTTTTAAACAAGGAGAGTCAGCATGTTGTGATCAACTTGGTTGTCGAATTATTAGGGTGGTTTGCATTAATGAAAAATATTTTAACTTTTTGGCAAGTACTGTCTGAAAGGGTTTCATTTTGATTTTCTTGGAAGGCCAAATGATCTGGTGGTCTCTAACTCCTGCCTTTCCCCTGGGCTATTCCATAGGCTAACGGCTGAGAAATGGAGAGATTTATAATGTGGGAATAGAACAAGGAAAACTCTGAAGAACCACATGTTCTTCTTGGATGGGCTTATTCTGAGATGTATTTCCCAGTGCTGAGAATGTTGCCATGGCAGTTTTCAAACTGGGGCTGCTTTTTTGGTGGGGTTTTTCATGGGAGTCCACATGACTTCATGGAAGTACCCATTCTTCTCCGTTTCATAAGTGAGAAGCCGCAGGGTCCTCTATGAAGTCCAGTAGACATATTTATTATGGTATGGGATAAGCTGTTATAACAAATACCCTGAAGTCAAATAAGATAGAAATTTTTTGTTTTGATGTTTGTTTATTTTTGAGAGAGTGTGAACGGGAGAGGGGTGGGGAGGCGGTGGGGGCAGAGGATCTGAAGCGGGCTCCGCACTGACAGGAGTGAGCCTGACATGGGGCTAGAACTCATGAACCATGAGATCATGACCTGAGCTGAAGCTGGACGCTTAGCTGACTGAGCCACCCAAGCACCCCTAGAAGTTGTTTTCTTAAGTTAAAGTTTTAATCACTCAAGGGCCAGCTCAAGGATAGCTCTGCTCCATAGATGCATTGGGGACCCAGATCCTTCTATGATGTCCTTTTGCCACTGTCCACAGCTGTATTGTGCACTGCAGTAGCCAGTGGCCACATGTGGCCCTTGAGCATTTGAGATGTGGCTAGTTCAAATTGAGATATAGTATTCTGTAACTATAAAATACATACCAGACTTCAAAGGCTTAGTACCAGAAAAGGAATGTAAAATATTACTATTTTTGTCATCATTAGACATTGAAGTGCTAATATTCTGGACATATTGGATTAAGTAAACATATTAAAATTCATTTCACCTGTTTTATTTTTTAAATATGAGTCCTAGATACTTTATTTTTTTTATTTTCATAGAGCGTGTGCAGCAAGGGAGGGGGCAGAGGGAGAGAGAGAATTTCACGCTGAGTGTGGAGCCTGATGGTGGGCTCAATCCTGAGATCATGATCTAACCTGAAATCAAGAGTCAGATGCCCAACCGACCGAGCCACTCAGGCACCCCAAATATGGCTCCTTAGAAACTTGAAAGTCTTGCCTTATTTCTTTTGGACTGTGCTGGTCTAGGTTGCTGTTCATGTTGCATATTCTTTTTTCTGTCTCCTTAAGACTTGAGTAGAGAGAAATGGAACACAAGCATTTTCCCTTCTGAAAGGCTGTGACCCTGAAGGTGTACAAATCCGTGCCCTCACATGGAACCGTCCAGAGCTTAGTCACATGCCTCTACCTAGCTGCAGGGGAGGCAGGAAACCTTTCCTCTAGCTAGGCATCCACCAAACCAGCTAAATCCAGAGAGGTGAAAAGGGAATGGACCCTGGAGAAGATGAACTCAGTGCTGTGGTTGAGTTGCCTGCCCCCACTCTCCCCCCCCCAAAATATATATTGAAGTTCTTACCTTCAGTATCTCAGAATGTGACCTTATTTGGAAATAGAATCTTTACAGAGGTAATCAAATTATATTAAAGAAAAAATGAGGTCGTTAAGGTAAGCCATAATCCAGTATGACTGGCGTCCTTATAAAAAGCAGAAATCTGGACATACAGACCGATGTGCACAGAGGGAAAACTAAAGGACACAGGGAGAACGCCTTGCGTAGATGAGGTAGAGGTTGGATGGTGTCTAAAAGTCAAGAAGTGCCAGAGATTGCCAGCAAACCACCCCAAGTGAGGAAAGACGCATGAACAGATTTACCTTTGCAGCCCTCAGAAGGAGCTGACCCTGTGGGAACCTTGATCTCTAGCCTCCAGGACTATAAGACAATAGATTTCCGTTCAGTTTGAGGTACCTTTTTGTGGCAGCCCTAGAAAGCGAATATACTCAGCCGCAGGTGATATCCACCGTGAGCCTCCATTTGGGAGTTGGATGATAAAGTGTGCCAAATGTTCTTAGCTTTGATTACTTCTACCCCAGGAGGGAATAGGGGCTGCTCTTTGCCAATTCCCCATTGTCCTGTTGGTGCAAGACTGTTGCAACATGCTGTTTCAGTAAAATTAAATGCCTTTTCCATGTTAGAAATGGAAACTGCCCCTGAGTGTTGCAACTGGTGACATTAGGTTATCAATCAGGCTTTTTCTTTTGAGTCTAGTAATATGTTGTGTGACCTGCCTTGATAAAATGTGGGATTAACAGGGGCCTGATTAAGTATACCATTTTACAGCCATCATTCTGGGATTGTTTACACAGAGAGGTCTCTGTCGAGACCTGATCCACACCTTCATAGGAAAGTTTGGGAATGACGTCAGCCTACAATTACACGTTATAAACTTAGTTTTAGGTTATACCGAGTGCATGCATTCATTCAGTCGACATGCAATTTATGAACCTGTGAAATCTGAGGATTCTTGCATCAGTTAATTTCCTCTTACCATGTATGCCACTCTGGGTCTCAAATTGTGGGGCTTAGAATTCTGAGTGAAGGTTTAGATTTGTTCCAAAGGAACTTAAAATAGTGGCATTTCCATTTCCCAGGCATATAGCTTTCTTGACATAACCTAAGATCATATTTTTTCTAAAGCCACATTCCCCTCTTGATTCATACCTGTTTTTTTTTTTTTTTATTCTTTTCTACTTTTGCTTGCAGAGCCCTGTCTTTCTCTTCATGTGCTTGTTCTGTTGGATGTTTGAACCCAAATTCAGGGCACTGTATTTATCCTAGTTAAATTTTATTTTGTTTGATAAATCTATTTCTCTAGTTTTTGCATCATTTTAAATTCGGGTTCTTATAATCACGGAGTCATCTACAAACTTGTTAGGCATGCCTATTTAGTCATTATAGTATTGAATAACTAGCGCTGCCTTCAGAGATATATATTATATAGATATATAGTTATATTTTATTTCTAGAATCAGATACCCAATAATGTGGATTAAGGCATTGTTGTCCATTTGGAAGGATGTCAATTTGTGTGTTGTATGTGTATACATATACACGGGTGCTATGTATCTATGTGATAACTATTGACATCCTTCCAAATGGACAATGCCTTAATACACATTCTGTGGGGTCTGAGTATAGTTGACCCGTTGTACTATTTCTTAGTCCTACTTTCTGTCTTGTCCCAGTTTTGTCTCTTACTGCCTACATGCTATTAGGCAAGTTATACAATCTCTCTGATCTTTGGTTTTCTTATCTGTAAGCCAGGGTGATGCAGCACCTCCCTTAGCATCATCATGAGGATTAGGATAAAATCTGGTACACTGTAGCTGATATTAGTTGACCCAGTGCCTAATACAGTGCCTGGCATTAGTAGCTCCTCAGCAATGTGGGATGAATGCATGGTCTCAAAAGTTTACTCTCTAGTCAACACTGTGACTGATGTGCATGAAGCATTACAGCGGTACAAGGCTTGTGTCATTTACAAGGAGTGCAGGTGATAAATACCATAGGAGTTTCACAGAGGAGATGAATTTGGGGTTGGGCTTCTTGACTGGGTAGGTTAGGATTACCAGAGGAAACCAGTACTGGTGGGGACTCTGGGGGAGGGGGGGAGGGGTGGGCCTAACTGAAGAGGGAGATGAACACGGACAAAGAATGGGAAATAAAGTCAGATGATGGGAGGGATGGACGGCATAGCACTGAAAACTGGGGGTGGGTGGGTGAAACTAAAGAATGACTTTGGGCAAAAGGACAAAGGGGGTTTTGAGAGACCAACCAGAGAAAAGGGCCAGGACTAAGGCCAAGGCTGGGAGGAAGACTGCTGTGGGGAGGGGGGGAGGGATGTGGTACTTTGTGTGGGTGTAGATGAAGAGCAGGGAGGAAATCTGGATTCCTGTTAATACACCAGGGCCACACCCTGTTCTGGGCATGCCAGCCAAGTGTAAGTGCCTCTCCTCTCCTGAGAAATCTAGTGTGGGCTTATTATTGTACTTGTGTTTCACTAAGCAGTTTGGTGGGAAGAGATGGTAGGAAACTTTGAAAAAAAAAAAAAAATCTGGGGCACCTGGGTTGGCTCATTTGCTTGAGCATCCGATTTCAGCTCAGGTCATTATCTCTCTGTTTGTGAGTTCGAGCCCCGCATCAGCCTCTGCTGTGGGCGCAGAGCCTGCTTCGGATCCTCTGTCCCCCTCTCTCTTTTTAAGTCTACTTGATTTAAAAAGAAATGGAGGGGCGTCTGGGTGGCTCCGTCGGTTGAGCATCCGACTTTAGCTCAGGTTGTGATCTCACAGTTCACGGATTCAGGCCCGCGTCGGGCTCTGCGCTGACAGCTCAGAGCCTGGAACCTGCTTCGGATTCTGTGTCTCCCTCTTTCACTGCCCCTCTCCTGCTCGTGTTCTCTCTCTCTCTCTCAAAAATAAACATTAAAAAATTTTTTTTTAAATTGAGACTATTTACATAACATTAAAATGCACTTCTGTGTCAGGCATTATCTAAGCAATGTAACAAATTGTGATTTATTCCTCTTTATTAGAGAACTAGCATTTTTATCGCCACTTTACAGACGAGAAAACTGTGACATAGTAACTTGCTGTGTTAGTTTGCTAGCACTGCCATACCAAAGTAAAACAAAGTAGTACAAACAGTGCTTTTAGTGCTTAAGCACTAAAGATGTATCGTTGCACAGTTCTGGGGGATAGACAGCGGAGATCAAGGTGTTGTGAGGAGGTGTGAGGCTTGAAGGAGAATCTGTTCCCTGCTTCCGGTGGCTTACTGGCAGTCTTTGCTTTTTCCTTGGCCGACCTCTGCCTTCATCTTCTCATGGAGCACTCCCTCTTTTTGTCTCTCTGTCCAAACATGTGCTTTTTATAAGGACACCAGTCGTTTTGGGTTAGTGTCCCACCTTCCTCCAGAATGGCTTCATCTTCACTAATTACCTCAGCCACAGACCGATTTCTGAGCCATTGTGAGGCATGTTGGTTAAGTGTTAGGACTTCGACATGCATTATGGGATTCAACCCATAATTCAGTTACACCATAATTCAGTTCAACTTCTAGCACTAGTCAAATCACAGAGGTGAAGTAGGAGCCAAGACTCGTGCCTGGGGACTCTGGATCCAGAAGTCCTACCTGCCTGCAGTGTCTGTGGTTGCTGCTGTGCCCAAGCCTCTGCCCTCGGGGACACAAAACACGATTCCAGCCCATCAAGTAAAGGCCTGTAATTGGATTTCAGATTCTCCTTGACAATTTTCCGGTGACAGCTGACAGGTGATAATCATGGGTAAACTTTGACCAAAACATGTTCCAGTGAAGCCAGCTAGCCAGATGCACAGGACTGGTTTGAAAGCCTTTGGTGCCAGAGATAAGAGCTGGGTGGAGAACATGGAAAGCAAAGTGGTTAGACCTGTTTTGGGGAGGTTGGGGCATTGGAGAGGAGGCTCTCAGAGGCAGACTGGACCCTGAGACTTACAGAATGTTTGTATCGTTTTCTGATGTGAAAATAACAAAGAGCACTGCGTAGACCAGGTTGGCTGTGCTTGTACACAGCTGTCCCAGTGGTGGCTCTGGCGTTGTGACAGGTGTCGGGGTGCTGCGACAGGTGTCAGGGCCCTGGCTGTGCTCTGGGAATAGTGGGAAGGGGGTTGGTTTCATAGGCTCTGGTGAGGGTTCAGCGAGCGGTGGGAGTCTGGTACTGTAGATTCCTGCCTTTTTGAGTGTTATTTGTAAAGTCACGTCTGCCCTTCCCCCACAGTGAACATGTGGATTTGAGTGGCAGGTGGCAGTCTGGGTCACGATAGGATGAGATCATGGTCCCTGCTTAGTCTGCAGCATCTAGACCAGTTCCGGGCACCAGGCACTGTGTTGAGTGAATGAGTAAGGGTGGCATGAAAATACAGTTCATCGTCACCCCTCATTCCTCTGCCCCTTCTTCGCTCAGTATTTACTATTCTCCCATGCCCTGGACTGAAAACAAAAGGACAGCAGGATTTTCCAGATGGGTTCCCTTTAGCGTGATCTGAATGTCCTCTCGGCTGCTTTTCATTGTGTTATGTGACGTTAAGGAGCATTATGGGAAGGCCGGGCTTGTTAGGTGCAACCCACTCTTGTACTTGCTTTGCATCCAAACTGTGAAATGATTTTGTATCCAAGGCTCCTTAGCTCATGTGCTTTGAGAGCCACATGACCAAGGCCAGTCATGAGCTTTGGTGTAGGCTAACTAGCCTGTGTTTCACAGGCAAAAATTATCCACATTGAGACCCAAGTGTTATTAAGAACAGGCCTACTTGTTACCGGAAACAAAACAGAGTTTGCGCCCCGGTTGTGATGGGGCAGCTGTCCCAACCTCATTGAAAGGATGCTGGGATTCTTATTCCATTTTTATGGGTCAGTGACTCAATCTGTGTGTCATTTTGCTATCGTTTGTCAAAAAGATTCTGGGCAACTTGTTCCTAGTTTTGAAAGAATTCTTCAGAATGGTCAAGTAAGCCTTGGAGACAGACACAGGTCTCATGTTTAGGCCCCGGGTCGAATGTAGTGACTATTCCTTATCTTTGAGATTCTGATACTTTCAGGCCCATTGTGAACCCTGTTTATACATTTCACTTTTCTACCACAAACCCGTGTTTTGTTTACAGTACTATTGGGTTAGCCTTTGTTACAATTTTTGGCCTGCTTAACGGAAGCTAGGTGAAGGAAGTAATCTAAAAAATGGAGTTTTTTGTAGTACTGTACTACAAGGAAAAAATGGAGAGTAACACATATGTTGCAGAAGTAGGCAAATTAGGGGCGCCTGGGTGGCTCAGTTGGTTGAGCCTCCGACTTCGGCTCAGGTCATGATCTCACGGTTCGTGAGTTTGAGCCCCGCGTCAGGCTCTGTCCTGACAGCTCAGAGCCTGGAGCCTGCTTCGGATTCTGTGTCTCCCTCTCTCTCTGACCCTCCCCCATTCATGCTCTGTCTGTCTCTGTCTCAAAAATAAATAAACATTAAAAAAAATTAAAAAAAAAAGAAGTAGGCAAATTATTCTGTATCCATAGAGAGGAATGTTCTAGAGTCCTTAAAAATGTTAAGCTTAAAAAATTATATAGCAGCTGGGAAAGTGCATATGAGAAATTAAGTGAAGAGAGATTCAAGTTACAGAATTACATGACATAATTAAAAGAAATGAAAAACATGCATTTGGTAAGTATCAACACTTCTACTTAGAGGAACACTGAGGACATAGGGATGGGCAAAAATATTTAGTTTTAAGGATATTCAGCAGGGTGATACTTTTAAATCTATAAAAACTGGAAATCTATTAAAACAGTGTCATATGTTACTATTAAGGGATAAAAACATTAAGTGCTAAACACATTTGTGATGTTTGAAAACTTTTAATGTTTTTCTCTTCCTGGAAAAAAGTCTGGAGGATATGAACAGGGACAAGAGGTTTCCAAGGGCAGATCTATTGTGGGGAGCCTACAGTTTATACAAAAATATAAGGGAGTCCTTGTTTTAAGAAATACCAAAAGATTTTGTGTCTGTCTCTCTGGCTCTGTGAGCGTATTTCTAGGCCTTGGAAGAACCCATACACGTGCGGGGTCCCTGAGGTTTCAGCATGAGTTAGCTTGGAATAAAAAGGTCTCTGGGCCCTAGGTCTACATTTTTGCGTCTTCTGACCTGAAAGTAAGAGGAAGCTACAACCTGTGACTCCAGCACATCTCTGCTCCCAGCAGTGACTTTCCGGCCCTTTGCTAATGTAGTCGTAAGCCTAGTAGATTGCCCTAACGAAGAAGGTTGAGAGAATCTGTGGTGGTTCTTTTCTTCACCTCATTTAAGTCCATTTATCTTTCTTATACTTCAGTGGTTCTCCAAGCATGATGCCAAGACCATCAGTGATCTTGGGGAATTGGCAGAAATTCTTGGGTTCATCCCAGGTCTACCTAATGCTGGGAGTGGGGCCCAGGGAAGCTCTCCCCACCCCCTGCTAGGCCACCCTGGTGCAAACTGAAGATTAGGTGTAATCTGGTTCCATAAATCGTCAGCCTCACTGTTCAGCGCAGTCACCTGGAAAGCTTTGTCACAGCTGGTCAGTGGGATCCACTCCCGGGCACTTAGTCCTAAGAGAGAAAGTTGTGTGTGTTACTGTAAGGGTTTTTAGATCATGACGTTTTCATTAAAAATGGAGAGCCATGCAGATGCATGCTCCCAACTGTCTTCTCCTGACCTCTCTTAGGGGGAGGCAGGATCCAGAATTACTTGACTGGCTGGGCTGCATTTTGTGAACCAAAGCCAGAAAATATCTCCTAAGGGTTAATTTCATTCATTAGTTAGTCTCAAATTCTCTGTGCCCCTCTTAACTATCTCTGACTTCCCTGAGCCTGTTTCCTAGTTAGTAAAAATGGGTATTTTAGAAAAATACGCCCCTTATAGGGTATTGTGAAGAATAAATAAGACAGAAATGCACACAATCTTCACTTTTCTTTCCCAATATTTTCTATCCCCAGTTATAGATCTCCTGTATCAAATTTGGTTTTTTAGGAGATAGTATTTGTTCCATTTCTGTATTCCATAAGCTGAAGTTCATAAAGGTTTTGGATAATGAAGAAATTATTTTTATTTTCCTGTGGATTGACTTTGAGTTTGTTTTATTGCCTGACTTGTGTGAGAAGTTGGAAACAGAAATGACTCCGTGAGGGTAGGAGACTCTGCCTGTCCACTCCTGTGGCCACCTACACATGCGTATGTTGAGCACTTGAAATGTAGCTTGCATGACCAATAAAGTAATTTTATTTACTTGGATAAATTTAAATTTTAAAATCATTAACTCAGATGTTGGAAAACTTGTTTTTTTATGTTTGGAACAACTGGAGTATGAATTTTTTAATCTGGATTTCATGAAATTTAATTACATGTTAAGTGTTTCTGATAAAAATGTAGCACCAGAATGGAGATGTACTTCCTATAAATGTGCATGATTTTGAAGATGTGGGATGAAAAAAATGTAAACTATCCCATTAATAGTTTTCATGTTGATTTCATGCTGAAATGCTACTATTTTGGTTTTGTAGGGTTACATAAATATAATTTCAGGTTTCTTTTTAATTTTTAAAAATGTGGCTATCAAAAAATAGAAAATGTGGCTTACATTAGATTTCTCTTGGATAACGCTGTATTAGACCCTGACAAGAAAACAAAGCTGAAAATGCACACCTCACATCTGTAAGACTGGAAGTGAAAGGGTATTGATCTCCTAAGTTATCTCTCCCTCAGCACTGTCCGGCCCTTGTCTTTATGCTTGGGATGCGGCCAGCCCACTTAGGTTCTTTGCTTGTGGAACCAGTTTATGACCACTTTGTTTTTTCCTTCTGATGTGTGCAAACCACCTCTGTATTTGAATAAGTGATATCCGACCATTTACCGTCGAAACTTAAGAATTTGAGCTGTGGCTGCTGGTTGAACAACACTAACTTCAATATGGAGCATCCCAATGAAATGCATTTTTTTAAATGTGATTTTGGCCTTTGTGGTTTTTTTTTTTTCTGTTAAGTGTTCTCGTAGCATAGGAATGTAATTGTTCCGCCCCACTGTGTTTCTCTGTCCATACAAGGGAGTTACCATTCTTGGAACTCAGATTTATAACCACTTCCTTATTTTTCTTATGCCTCATAATATACTTTTAAAAAGGGACTTGACCTTCACATAATTCATACTTTTCCTTAAAATGTTGAATCGCCCACCTCAGAAGCCTTGGTTTTGTATGACCCATGGAATGAGTATATCTTCCCATATTAAAAGTTACCCATTAAACTGGACACAATGAGATTTCTGATAAGGTAAACATAAATATAATGTCACTTAAGGATTTTTTTCCCTGCTTTTATGATTTCCCCCATATTTGGTAGGCCCTTACTCAAAATATCTCAGGCTGAGTAATGGATTGGAGGCTGATACTTAGACACTATGTTGACATTTTATTTTTTAACTTTATTTATTTATTTTGAGAGAGAAAGAGAGAGTGAGAGCGTGCATGCACACAGCTAGGGGAGGGACAGAGGGAAGGAGAGACAGAATCCCAAGCAGACTCTGCACCATCAACACAGAGCCTGATGTGGGGCTCGAACTCACAAACCGTGAGATCATGACCTGAGCTGCGATCAAGAGTCGGAAGCTTAACCGAAGCCATCCGGGCGCCCCAAAGACACTATTCACATTTTAAAGATGATACTTGAGGCATGGAGTTCTGGATTTGTGGAAGGAGTTTTTCATTTCAGAATACCATTGCATTGGTGTTGGGCCTGTTGTCCATTATGCTGTATCACAAAGTACTCGTAAACTTTTTTTCCTGACTTATGCCTTGTACTCTCTTGCTGGTTCCCATTACAGCAGGAGTGCTTTTCTCAGCTTGAAAGGCCGGGTTATCTGTGCCATCTTACGGGCACAGAGGTCATGCTTGTGTCTCTCTGGATATGCAACATGTGGTTCTTTGACCTTGAACTTTGGGCTGTGGATTGCATTTCATGAGAAGTATCCTCTTTCCACTGCAGAAAACTTTTCATGTTCTTAACAAGAGGCGGTAACTCAGTCAAGACCTCTAGCTTTCAGCACCCCCCATCAATTACAGCATATTAAGACATGATAAATATGTAAAACATGAGGCCAGAGAGGCAAAGAGGTTGGCTCAACGTCTTACTGTTTCTTCCGGATGGCGTCAAGACTTGGCAGGCGATTTTGTGGACAGAACAGCGGGCTGCGTTTACTGACCTTGGCTTTGCCAGTACATGTGTGAGGCTCCTGCAAGTCCGTGCCCTTCCTTGGGCTTCCGCATGGGTAAAATAAGATGCTCTCCAAAGTCTCATTAAGCTTTAAAGTTCTGTGTTTCCTGTTCAGGCCTCTTTCCAACCCCCTCTGCTCCCATCCATCTCTGTGTCCACTGGTAATTGCTTCTGTAATGGAGTCCGAACGCAGTACATTTATTTTTACTGGAGTTGTGCAAAGTCCCACGGGCATCTGGAAAAAAGAATGCACTTCTTAATTGGAGCATGTTCAAGGCTCCCTCTGACTCAAAGTGTGTCCTCTTCTTCCTCTCGTCCATGACATTTCTTGTAATCTCCATTGGTTAAGGACAAACAAGGAGGAAAGAATGTGATCCTATTGTATATAGTGGCTATAATGACCTTCTTTGAAATATGCAGGGCTTTTTTTCACGTTTCCTTAAGCACAAAGCAGAGCTGTAGACAGGAAATCTGTCTCTGACCTTATGTCTAAGGGGAAAATCAAAGCTTTGAACAAATGTCAAGAGAAGAGAGATTGAGGCAGGAAGAGAGAGAGGAAGGAAGAAGAAAAAGGCTCTTGATGTCTTCTTTGTCTACTTTATTTATGAATTTTTGTTTCTGAAGTGGAGGAAGGAAAAGTTAGCTTGTCAAGAAATTAGGTGGTATAAAAAGCTAAGCTGCTCTCTGAGTTTTACATACATATAATTGAAGATACAATTTAATATACTCTTCAGAACCATATTTAAAGTAACAAAACAGCTAAGAAAGAAATTTCAGTGCTTGTAAGCAGTCTGCAGAGTTCTGACCATATAATCATGTCAGCTGTTGAACAACTATCAAGTAATTACCTTGCCCTTTTTACCAAAACAGAAAAAGTTTTCTTAAATTTACTTAGAACATATTTCATTGGTGGTGGGTATTTTTGGATGTAGATATTTTGCCAAGTTAAAATAGTGAAAATATCAGTTGCTTTTTTTTTTTTTAAACTACAATAAAATTTTACTTTCTATTAAAACCTTGGAGGGGTAGGATTGATATAAATGACAGTTATGCCACAGATGAAATTAGATGCCTGAGAACCTGTGTGGAGTCATCGCCCATCAAATAGTGATGTTATTCATATAGAAATTTGATTTCTAGGGGCGCCTGGGTGGCTCAGTCCGTTGGGCGGCCGACTTCGGCTCAGGTCAAGATCTCGCGGTCCGTGAGTTCGAGCCCCGCATCGGGCACTGTGCTGACAGCTCAGAGCCTGGAGCCTGTTTCCGATTCTGTGTCTCCCTCTCTCTGACCCTCCCCCGTTCATGCTCTGTCTCTCTCTGTCTCAAAAATAAATAAACATTAAAAAAAATTACATATTATAAAAAAAAAAAGAAATTTGATTTCTAAAGTCAACTTTCAAAGACAATGGATACTTAATGTCAACTTCACAGAGGATGGGTTTTCCTAGTATTTTGGAGTTGGAGGGTTTTCTCTCCCATCTATTGTTTGGAAAAAAAAACAAAAACCTTTACCCCTATAAACTTGGGCAGTTGTTCTTAACTCCCTCTGCACATTAAAATTACCTGGGGAGTTAAAAAAAACAACAAACTATTACTGTTCTTCATCCCACCCACTCCCAAACCAACTGAATTCATATTCTGAAGAGGAGTGTGGCATGGGTATTTTTAAAAATTTTTTAATGTTTATTTTTGAGAGAGAGAGCGTGCGTCCAAGTGGAGGATGGGCAGAGAGAAAGGGAGACACAGAATCCGAAGCAGGTTCCAGGCTCTGGGCTCGAACCCACAAACCGTGAGATCAGGACCTGAGCCAAAGTCGGACACTCAACCGACTGAGCCACCCAGGCTCCCCCTGGCCTGGGTATTTTTAAGGCTTCTGTGAAGACTGTCCTGAGTAGAAAGTGTTTAGAACCAGGTTAACAAGCAGTCATGTAGTAAGGAAGCAACGTTGTAGATAGTCCCTGATCTTCGAGGCAACAGAATACCTGCCCTTGTCATTAATAATAAGTGGAGGAACCTGGGTTTCAAACCATCCCGGAGAAAAGTGCAATGTGAAGCCTGGCTTAAAGGCAGTTTAAATTATTTTCATGTGGTCCTGCATTTGTGGTTCTTTTGTTCTCCACTCAATTGTATAGGCAAATAGCTTCAGTCTTAAACTGAGGTTATTGAATTTGACCTTGGTGAGGAAATGCATCCCCACTAACCAACTGTATTCACTTACTAGGGCTGAAATAACAAAGTTCCGTAAACTAGGTGGGGGCTTAGATGCAATAATAGTGTCTTGTCTCGCAGTTCTGGAGGCTAGACGTCTGAAGGCAAGATGGCGGCAGGGCCATGTTCCCTCTGAAACCTATCTTCCTTGCTCCCCCCTAGCTTCCAATAGCCTGCAGCCATCTTTAGCAGCCTGGCTTGCAGCACCACAGCTCCAGGCTCCAGTCCTCCGTCTTCACGTCGGCTGGCTTCCCTCCATGCGTGTCTGTCTCTGTCCGAATTTCCCATTTTAAGAAGGACACCAGTCATTGGACTGAGGCCTACCCTCATTTTAACTCTAATTCCTCTGCAAAGACCCTATTTCCATATAAGGTACTTTCTGAGGTACTGGAGGTTAGGACTTCCTATCTTTTTTGGAGAACACAATTCAGAACATAACCCCAGTAGGTGAAAAGGAATCTCCCTTTAATGCACTTCATTCTTTTATTCGTGACATTCCAAGGGTGAATTCCTCACTCATAAGGAAACATCAGACCAAATATAAGTTTGGAATCTTTTTCATCCATGGAAAGGTCATGCCAGATAGAAGCGGTTTCTGGTATCATTAAGCCCTCTTCTCCCCCCACCAGATTTTCTCAGTATTAGCCTGGGTGAGGGAAATGAAGTCAAAATCCCCTGCAGTCCTAGGGTTCATCCATCACATTTGTCCTTAGGTCCCCTGGGTTTCAAAGCTGCTAGGATGATTAGAATACAGGTAACTAACATGTCCTCAGTTCCTTAGTTTGGAGGCAGAAGGAACATGGAGCCTGCTTAAGATATTCTCTTTTGCTCCCTCCCTCATCATTCTCTGCCTCTACGCTGCCCGGGGCACTTTCTCAAATAATATAATAAAAATCAGGGGTGCCTGGGTGGCTCAGGTCATGATCTCGCGGTCCGTGAGTTCGAGCCCTGCGTTGGGCTCTGTGCTGACAGCTCGGAGCCTGGAGCCTGTTTCAGATTTTGTGTCTCCCTCTCTCTGACCCTCCCCCATTCATGCTCTGTCTCTCTCTGTCTCAAAAATAAATAAATGTTAAAAAAAAAAAATCATCCTAAAGCTTTCCGTAAGGAAATGGGCTGATTTTACGTGATCGGATTTGTTCATGTGACAGAGATGGCCGGTTAAAACACTTGGTTGCTTGATTCATAATTGTTTCTGTAATTTCTTTATGGTGAAGCACCCTTGGTCTCTTCCCACAGGGCCGGCCCTCTGACAGAAGTTCCCCCAGTATGAGAAAGAACTTCCGTGTCTCTGACTGACTGCCTCTGAGGCCCCAAGTCTCAGGAATTTGCTGAGACGGCCAAGTTGGTTGGAAGATTGGATTTCAGTGTTTCCCATACTTGCTCGATGATAAGAATCACCTAGGGTGCATGCTAAAAACAGGGATCCCCAGGTCCTCTCCCTGGAGATTCTGGTTCAGTAGGTCTGGGTGGAGCCTGGGAATCTATATTTCAGTGAGAATCTCCTCCCACCCTTTCACCACCCATCCCTTGCAGGTGATTCTTATCAATGAATGGGCTTGAGAGACACTGGGCTAAATAACTTCTGACCAGCATTTGAAGGTAGTAGGAGTCTAATGTCTTTTTCCTTCCTTATGGCAGAGATTACTAGTAGACTGTCCAATATCCTTCCTCCTGGTCTTTCTTAGTGATAGAACTCCACTTAAAAAATTGGAGATGCAGCATACTCAGCTAAAAGACCACACTTCCCAGTCTTCTTTGAGCTGGTTTCAGCTGTGTGACCAGGTCCTCGTCAACAAGAAGTGACGTGGAGGACTGGAGAAGGGCTGTAGAAAGGCTTTTATCACTCTGCTGAAAGCTACACATTTTTTGCCTATTCCATCATTATCTTTTTCCCCCACTGGGATGAGTACTTGATGGTTAGCATTCCAGCTGCTATTTTGGGCCCTGAGGTAATCTTTTTTTTTTTTTTTTTAAGGTTATTTATTTTGAGAGAGAGAGAGAGCGAGAGAGAGAGAGAGAGAGAGAGAGAGAGAACTAACACAAGTATAAGTGGAGGAGGGGTAGAGAGAGAGAGAGAGAGAGGGAGAGAGAGATTTCCAAGCAGGCTCTGCACTGACAGTGGGAGCCTAATGCAAGGTTCAAACTCATGAACCAAGAGATCATGACCAGATCCCAAGTCGGACACTGAACTGACTGAGCCACCCAGGTGCCCCTAGGCCCTGAGGTGATCTTAAAGATGGAAGCCTTGTGTTAGGTTGATGGAACAGATAGATGGAGACTTGATCTCAGGTGTCCTTGGGGCTGTCCTGTCAGCTCTGGGCTCCTCTCAAACTGTTTGTATGTAGAGACTTCTATCTCGTTTAAGCCACTGTTATTTTGGGTTTTCTTCCATGTACAAACTTAATCCTTATTGATATAACTCTACGTTTGGAACTTTACATTTCTTTTAAGCTAAGGTTTTATTATTAATCGAGCCACCTAATTTCTCTATGTCTTCAAGGTAGATTTCCTGACCCTAAAACCTACCTTTCTTCCCCCAAGAGTATAATTTGGAGTTTATACCTAAGGACCCTCTCAGTTCTAATAAGCTGGAACAAACAAGTCCCTTAATGGGAAGAATAAATTGGGTCCCTTGTATCCTTAGTGTCTCACAGTAACTGAAGAAAAGGAGATTTCAGTTGATTTCATGCACAAAGGAAGGAATGGAATGTTGAGTAACAAGTAGAGGGGATTGGAGGAAAGCAAGACAGTGAGATTTTCCCTTCTTTTTCATTTCCTACTTACAAGTCTGTGTATTGAGGGAGTGCAGTTGTAATGATGTGTTGAAAATGTGCTATAAAATATAAAATGTCTTATATATGCGATTTGCTGTGCACTTAGTTATGCATAGGGTGTTGCTTCAGATACTTTAGGTTGATTTCTCCAAGTGGCACTGCTGTATATTAACAGATTTATAAGCAAGAAAAGTTTTCCTTGTCAAATAAGTTTAGAAAATGTCCTGCTTAGGTTTCTTTATTATGGGACTTCTCAGTTCCTTTGAGATGTTAATGTACACTGTAAATGTCTAAGAAAGGATAAGATTGTGTGTGGGGGGGGGTGGTACAATATTTTTTACTATAAAACCCTGGGGTGTGTACTTTGAGGAACAGAAAACCTTGGAGAAACGCAGCTTTGTTGGGGGAATCACATAAATATTGTAAGAATATATATTTAATACCTATTAGATGCAAGTTCCTGGATCCATTCATAAAAATGGAGACCTGGTTCTTCAGAGAACTTGTACTTTTCACTGAGGATACAGGACATTTGCATGTGGAATAATTAATATTCAAGACAGAATCCAAGTACTGTATAAGTGATATAAAGTACATGCTTTAAAGGTTCAGAAGAGGGGCACCTTGGGTGGTTCAATCAGTTAAGTATCCAACTTTCGGTTTCCGGCTCGGGTCATGATCTCACGATTCATGAGTTCGAGCCCCGCGTCAGGCTGTGCGGAGCCTGCTTGGGACTCTGTCTCTCTCAAAATAAATAAACTTTAAAAAAAAAAAAAGGTTCAGAGGGATGCATAATCCCTGCAAAATGGATTTTCAGATAAATTGAATAAGCATTTTTGAGTGTCTTCAGTGAGTACTCCAGAAGATGCTAAGGTGAGCAATCTCCCATCCCTGTCTCCTGAGAGGCTAGAATGTAGACGGTGATGGTGATAGTTCAGGATGGGGAAAATGGTAACACAGAATGAAATTGGAGAAAGAGGCAATGGTGAAGAGGTTCTAAGAAAAGGAGGGGTTAGGGAGGGGAAGGACAGACTGACAAAAGGAAGAATCTTGTAAGATGGGGAGAATTCTGAGAGAGGTGTGGCTGAGGTCATTCTTGATAGTCAACTCTAGCCTTCCCAAAGGTGTGGAGGTGGAACTCGTGAGATGTGCTGCCTGTGGTCCACTCTATCTCTAATGACGTGGCCTTGTGGGAAAATAGGGGAGGAAACTGATTTGGGGGCATCTAGGTCCATGACTCCTGGATGAAGTGATTTATTTAATTTCTTTAGGGAGTCATTAAAGGTTCCTAAGTGACCCACCTGGGTGCTTGCCTCCAGGAAATTGATCATGAGGGCTGTGTAGGTGACTTGGAGTGCGTTAGGTCTTGCCATGGGAGAATGGGCTAGCAGATGGTTATTTAGGTGAGAAGGGATAAAAGACTAAAGGAAAAGAAGTCCACACATGGACAGAAAGGACCTAGTAGATCCAAAGTGGACTTGGAAACTTTTTGGACATCCAGATGAGAGAGAAAGAAAAGACGATGGGTAGTTTTATTAGAGGCGGGCGAATGGTAAGAGTCAAGAGGAGGAAAGTTAATTCTTTGTAAATTAGGGATGGCAGAAGAAGGTTTGACTGTGGTTTTTGCCTTAAAGAAGGGGCAGTGAGTGTAGCAATTGAGGCTGATAGATTTTGGCCACAAGTCCTGTAGCGCACTTGGCTTTGTGACTTAACATCTCTGTGCCTGCCTTTTGGGCCATCATGAGGGTTAAAGGACATGATGTGTGGATTTTGGTGCACGTGAACTCTGGCTGCTGATTTCTATTTCTGTTTCTATTCATAAGAGAAGGGGGCTTATGTGAATGCATTTTCTTCTACAAATAAATAAAACGTCTGCAAAGACACAGCAAAGAGTGTCTTTGTAACATTGTAACATTTGTAACATTGTAACATTGTGACTTTGTAACATTGGCATTAAAAAAATAAAACTTTTAAAAAGGAAGATCCTCAGGCTTGACTTCTTTTTTCATCAATTAACTGTTTAATATTTTCATCTTCTCTGGGTATAATTTCCTGAGGTAATCCTATTCTGATCTACATTGCCCTATTTGAGTTTTCTTTTGTCTTTTTTTTTTTTTGAAAGAGGTCATGAGCAGGGGAGGGGCAGAGAGAGAGAAGGAGCCACAGAATCTGAAGCAGGCTCCAGGCTCTGAGCTGTCAGCACAGAGCCCAATGCGGAGCTCTAACCCGCAAACTGTGAGATCATGACCTGAGCCGAAGTCAGATACTTAACCGACTGAGCCACCCAAAGCGCCCCAAGTTTTCTTTTTCTTCTTCTTCTTTTTAAGTTTATTTAGAGAGAGCACTCACAAGCAGGAGAGGAACAGAGAGAGAGAGAGAGAGAGAGAGAGAGAGAGAGAGAGAGAGAAAGAATATCCTAAGCAGACTCCACACTGTCAGTGCACAGCTCGAAGCGGGGCTCAAACTCACTGTGAAATCATGACCTGAGCTGAAATCGAGTCAGACGCTCAACCGACTGAGCCACCCAGGTGCCCCTTATTTTCTTTTTGAATAAGGAGTTATAGTTCTGTTAAAATTGTGAATTCTTCAAATAGATTTCTAAGTTTCAACTATAAAGACGCTATTTCAGATTTTTCTTATCATTTTAAACCATCTATTAATGTCATTTTAGATCTCTACTTTATGCTTTCTGTTCCTCAACCCATTGTATTTAGAATAGCTGTTAAGTCACATTAGACACAAATGAGATTTGCAAAATAACTTCATGTTTTTAGCGAGGAAACCATGCAAATGTGGCAATGGGTTAACTGGGATGGGGAAAGTGGAGGGAACACAATTAAGTGTATTGCACCTTTTACTGGGCATTCCAGCCAGGAAGGGAGAGTGATTTTCTATTTGATTTTTAGGGCTGAGTGGTTTCACTTCTTGCTGGACTCAAGGTCATATGATCTTGATCATATGTTGACATAAGTTAGAAACACTGACCTAACTGTAATTACTGGGACAGGAAAGGAGGCAAGAACTCCCAGCTTTAAAACCCAGTAATATATAATAATAATTAGCCATCTTTTGTTGAGTGCAAGAGTAGAGGTTTTGAATTTGCAATTGGAAATACTATTCCAAATACCTTCTGGCATTGTCAGAAATTCTTCGCCCCAGGATTCTGTTTTTCAGGTAATGTTTCTGTCCTACTCTCTGATAAGGGGTAGGGTGGTGGATGCTGATTCTATTAAGATTAGAAGTGCAACAACCCAACCTTGAAAACAACAGCTGTGCTGAAAGTGTAATGAAAGTCAGTTCTGACCATCAGAGAAAGGGTGGATCAGAGAAGGGGACCTTAGGACCATGAAAACTCTCCTGACATCTTCCTGCAAGATGGCGGTTTTGTTGTTGGGGTCGGGGGTTATTTGGGTTAACCAGAGATAAAGAAGAATTTTTTTTAAGTAATACTCAGGTATTCTAATAGGTGCTTCTATATAGCACTTCTATATTTTTGCGGCCAAAGTGGTGTTCTCCCATTTTACGGGAGAAACTGAGACTCAAGTTAAATCTTTCCCCCAAGGTCATGCAGTTCAGGTAGGTGGCAGAGTTGGGATTTGAGCCCACCCTGTCTATTTCAAATGCCTTAATATCTGTCACGTCAGCAAAGCCTACTAGTTTTATCTTCAGAAGAGGTCCCCAAACTGTCTCTCATTGTCCTGTTGGCACCTGGTCCAGGCAACACCTGTCTCTTACTGAGATTCAGCTCACTGCTTCTCCTCTTGCTCCTGGTGGCTGGATCCATAGATCCTTTCTGTCAGTTCTGTGGCCAGAGTCCTTCAGTGGCTTCCCAGACCAGGTCCAAAAGCAACCCCTTCCTGCTCAGCCCCCGCTGGCCTCAGGTGGTGTGCTTGCTCAGTAAACAATCTCATTTGCATTTCCTTGAGCCCGCCCCCCCCCCCCCCCCAGCCCTTCTTAGCCTGAGGGCCTTTCCTGGCTATTCCCAGCCTGGAAGGCTCTTCCCCACCCTTCTTCAGGGCCCCCTTTCCTCAGACCCTAGAGAAGTCTTTCTCGATGCTCCTGCTTCCCAATATAAAATTCTCCTGTCCCTTCTTTTTCTCACTTTGACTTATTAAGTGTGTATTACTCTTGACATAATACCTGTTTGTTTATGATATATTTGTGTACGTCCTGTTTCCTCCCCTAGAGCAGCCGCCCTATGAGGACATAGGCTTTCACAAGTTCACTGCCAAATCCCTGGCCTAGCACATAAACCAGGCTCAGTAAATCCTTGTTGAATGAATGAATAAATGGATGAATGAATCACAGTTACCTCACTTAATAAATTAAGGATGTTTTCATCAGTCTCCCCAGAATTCTTATGAGGCCAGACACTTTAAAGGAAATGAAGATTTTTTAAAAAAGGACTTCCTGGTGCAAATTTATGTATCTGTATGCAGTATTTGGGTAGTTGCAATACAGTACAAGAAAAACAACCGTATTTCCTGTCCTCTAGGAATTTGAAATCCATGAAGAACACTGACCTTAGAGAGGCCTGATAACATACATCTGGAGTTTGGGGCAAAAGATGAGACCAATAGTCAGCTATTCTGTATTATAGGAAAGGCAAAGGTTTTAGAGGATAAGTATGGGTGGATTCACACGGTCCCATCTTTTGAGATAAGTGGGAATTTGGATATGATAATCTAGGTGAGGCAGAGAGGCTCCTTGGCTGGGACCAGTTCCATTGGGAACATCCCCTGGTATATCCTAGGTCGGCATTTCTGCACCCATTCAGAAAAGACTCTGAAGAAGGTCAGCAGTTTTTATCATGTGGATAGCTAATTATAAATCTGGGGTTAATTTCTTAAAATATCTTTTCTCCCACTTTTAGTACCCTTCCACTTCCTCCTCCTGCTTTCTACATCCTTTCTCTTTAAAAGGAAAGAGAGAAAGCCTGGTGAGACTGGATATCCATGAGAGCTGTTCTCTTCAGCCTTTCTCCAAGGTTGGGAGATTGGTGAGGTTCTAGGGAAGAATGGGGGACCCTCAGGCTAAAGGCTGCTCCTCCTCCTATGCCCAACCCTAGATTTCTTGTCGTGGGTGCAGTGCTTCCTCTCTAGGGTCGGAAGAAATGTTCTCTGACTGCCCGTGGCCGATATGTGACTCTTAAAGTCGTACATTTATTGTGTGGGTGTAATGGATTCTACTTGTGCACTTAATAAGATGAAAGACATTTCTTTCACTTATGAATTAAACCCTGGTTAATTGGTGGGTCATTTTGAGACTATATATTTTAGAGTTACCAAAAAGAGTATCTTTACACTGTTCACATGCCTAAAATTAGTAAGACTCAAGAGTTTTAAAAGCACATTTCTTCTTTTCTTCTTTCCCCATTTAACCAGAGCTGAACAGCTTGCAAGTAGAAAACATAGACTTAAAAAATCTAGATGTAATTTCACTGTAGTTTTGTGAGTGGGAATTTCTTAGTTGTTTTGACATAAACCAACTTTAGTGGACATTGTAATTTCCTTCCGTTTTCTCCCCCCCCCATTTGGGGAAGAAAAAAATCCTTGTGGAATGCAGTGATTTAAGAGCTTGGTGGTGGCAGGAGAGGAGCCTGGGGGTGGTCACATGATGGGACTTGCATCCCCAAGGCAAGGCTTCCCCCATGAATGTGAGAGCAAAGGCCTCCGGTGAAGTTGTCAGTGTTTTGTTGAAGGAGGCTTTTCTAGGAGGTGAAGTACCAGCACTCTTGCCTCTTTAGCCCAGATCTGAGCTGCACTGGTTCCCATTTCTCAGGGAGGGCAGTGAACTTGCTCTGCGTTCCTGATGGTTAATGAAGTTGTTCCCAAATCTATCACCACTTCCTTCCAGCCCTGTGGGAAGCGAATGCTTGCTTAGTAGGATATCCTGAAGGACAGAGGCAGGGCAGCGAGAGGACAGAGAAAGGCTCATTCTTCTCTGCTCGTCATCCCTGTCACTTGCTGCCCTGTGTACAAAGTAGAATGGAAAGGCACATACATCACCATTAGCTAAAGACAAATGCTGGCTGATGCACACTGGGAAGAGCAATTAGCAAATTAATGAATTATGGCTGAGGGGACCTCTCCTCTCAAAGCCCACTATTTAAGAGCAATCCCTTGGTAACCACCTTTATTAAACACACACAGATGGAATGTTGGTCATTCACAAGTGTTTTCCTGTGGTAACACAGTTATCCAACCTACCAGGCAGAATGTTAATCACACACAAGGAGGTGTATAGTCGGTGATTCCCAACATTTTTAAGCGTGAAAACCCTGTTCTAATATACATACATAAATTTCACGGACCTTTAACTTCTAGGAACTATTTTATTATTATCTGTTGATTGAGAGGATATATAATCAATACCAAGATCAATAATATGTGAAATGAATTTGAATTGTTATTTTGGAATTTACTGTATTTGAAAATCGTGTGTGGCAGGGGGCATGTTACACATAGTGACTAGTACTCATGGACTAATGGAGTTTTTTCATTCCCCGCCAAATTGAAGTCCTCCTCCCACCCCCCCTCCGCTTCCAAACACTAGGATCAACGCCCCTAGGTGGGCTCTACTGGGAGAGCAGAAGACTGAGTTTTAGAGTCAGGTGTCAGATAATGGGTTCACACTTCCAACCCTGCTACTTTCTGGATGATCCTGGGTAAGTTACTAAAACTTTCAGTGCCTCTGCTTTCTCATCTTTAAATGGACATCACAGTTAAATCTCATAGGACTTTGGAGGAATTGAAGTTTTGAAGTTTTCTTGTACCACACAGGGTATGTGGCACAGGGAAGGTGACACGATGTTTGTGGTTCCCCTCCTGCATGCGCTTCCTTATCTCCAGGACAGATCCAAGGCCAAAAATGTATAAAACCACATAATTTTTTGTGCGTCTGGGTATTAACTTGGGCTATAATGTACATTCCAGTTACTAGGTCTGTTTAACAAGTCACAATTAAAGTTAGTGGCACAAAACAAACATTTATTACACTCACAAATTTTCTGGACGGGGTGCACAGGGACAGCTTGTCTCTGATCCATGACGTGGGACTTCATCTGGGAAGCCTTGAGGCCTGGCGGCTCATTCGCTCATTGTCTGGGGGTGGATGCTCGCCCTTGTCCTCACCTAAGACCTTTGCCGAGGCTTTTGGCCAAAACATTGCTCTCTCTCCATGTGGCCTGGGCTTCCTTGCAGTGTGGTAACTGGGTTCTAAGAGAAGCATCTTGAGAGAGAACCAAACAGAAACTGTGTCACCCTTTATGATCGAGCCTGGAAGTTGCATAGTGTCACTTCTGCCAGATTCCATCACTTGAAAGTCCTACCAGGTGAGGAGAAATGAACTCTGCCTCTTGATGCAGGTGGCAAAGTCCTGGAAGAGCAGATGGGACCAGAAATCTTGCAGGGCCATTTTTGGAAGACATAATGTGCCACAATATATGAGCGGTCTGTAAGTTTATAGGCAGAGAAGCTTCTAGAGTGTACTAGCACTAGTGTTCCCTGGGTTATTGCAGTAGTGTGCCAGGAGGTGCACTTCCCAAAAGCCAAGACCTTAACCAAAAGGCCTGGGATGCAGGACTTTGAACTCTGTCCCAGGAAAGGTATCACTTTGCAGCTTTGAACTAGAGCCTGGGTTTTCATCTAAAAGTCACCGAAATGTCTGGTTGTCAGTGGCTTGTTGGTAACTGAACTCAAAGGTGCAGGACACACACAGGAAGCCAAAGACTGGCTCTTTCCTTCGTCTAGTGCTAGAATCTTCTTTCGTGACAAAAGCTCTGTTACTTATATCCCACCTTGCCCCCCTTAATAAAAAGTCATCGATTATATTTTTTCCTGAGATTTATTTTTGACTCTGATTGTTCCAGAAAAGTTGTAGTGTTTGGAAGGTCGCCTCTGGAGAAGAATAACCAACTTCTCTGGGATCAGAGTTCTTCTGGTGTTATCACTCTCATGTTTCCCAGTAAATAATCCTTTCTCTACCACTTCTCCCTCAGCTGGTTTGAAGTGAGATCTCCTTAAAGCTGAACAAACTAAGCTCTTAGGCAGATGAGCCAAAAAGGCAAGTGTAGAGAAAGAGTGAACACAGGATTTAAAAAATACATATATATCACATAGTTCAGTTATGTGTGAAGCAGAATGTTTAAGGGAGGTATGGTGGGGTGATGAGGCTCTAGTTGTTGATCAGTAACAATGGAATGGGGTTAGCCTGTAAAACGTTCGAGTGCTTCCAGACTCTGCAAGTCACTTTTGAATGACTGTCTCAGATTTTAAATCTGTCAGATAAAAGTCATAGTACTTCTACGAGGTCTCACCAGGCTGTTTGGGGTGCATGAGGGGTAACCGAGACAGAGAGTCTTTGGAAATATCCATGTGCCGTTCACGTGTAAGTTCTGGCATTTTTGTTTTTAGTCAGAGGTGGGACTCTGACATGGTGCGGTGTCACTCAGAGAAGGGACAGAGACCCGCCTTCCCAGCCTTCTCCTTTCTATTTCTTGTCCTTTTCTTCTGTCCTTTCTCTTACCTATTTTCTGTTTTCTTCTTTGTCTTCCCGCTGCCTTCCCTTTTTTCTCTCTTTTCTAAGGCCCACAGTGTCCCTTGGATTCCTGCAGATCATTGTCTGTCAGATCTGGAGAACTGAACAGCTGGTGGTCAAAACTATGTTTTTAATCTATATTTACAAGGATTTTACATCATGCCCGGCTCTGGGCTTAAAGAGGGGTTTGGCAGCTGGTTTCATGGTTACTGGCCAGCCTGTGGGGAGGGTCATGAAGCAGGCTCAAATAAGTCCCTGCTGCCTGCTGCACCTGAGCAGGACGCAAAATATTGCCCATGTGACAAATCAGGGCCTCATATTCAAAATGTCTGTCTTTATGCCTTGGATTTGTGGCCATTATTTAAATCACCTCTTATTTTCTCTGCCAATCTAAGTATCTTTGTGTGTTTTTTCTTGACGCTTTTCTTTTAATGTTTATTTCTTTTGGGAGAGAGTGAGCGAGTGAGCACGCGAGCGTGTGAGTGTGCATCCCAAGGAGGCCCCGTGCTATGAGAGCAGAGCCCGATGTGGCGCTCGATCTTATGGACTGTGAAATCGTGACGGAAGTTGAAATCCAGAACTCAGATGCTTAACCGACTGAGCCACCCAGGTGCCCCTCTCCTGGACACTTCTGACTGCTCTAGAGAAAGCTAGAGCACCTTTAGGTGCCCCCTCCCCAAAGTGACTTTCATGCATGCCGTGCAGCCTATATAGTAAATCAGATTTTTCCAACTAGACCCTCTGTTATGGGCTAAATTTTACACCCCCTGATAATTCATATGTTGAAGCCCGCCCACCCCCAGTAGTTCTGAAGGTGACTGTATTAGGACCTTTGAAAGGGTGAGTAGGTTAAAATGAAGCCTTTAGCCTGGACCCTAACCCAGTCTGACTGGTTTCAGAAATTTGGACACATGAAGAGACAGCAGGGGTACACAGGCATATAGAAAAGACCATGGCGGACACCGTGAAAAGGTGGCCAATGCAAGCCACGGAGAGGAGCCTCCGAAGAAACCAAACCTGCTGGCTTCTTAATCTTGGATTTTTCAGCCTCCAGAACTGAAAGAAAATTTATTGGTTAAGCCACCCAGTCTGTAGAATTTATGGCAGCTTTAGTAAACATGCCCTCGAATTTTAATGAAAGTTTGTAAAGCCATGTTTATACGATGTGGAAACAACCAGATAAATACAAACTTAATTTTACTTTTATAGGTCAGCTGTACAGGGTAGTGATGATCTGTAGTAGTTATGGCTCTCTAGAGGACCAGAACCAATAACACCTCTTCCTCTCCGTCTGCCTATCTAGAGATTCTTTTCATTTTTTTCTATTAAAAAAATTTTTTTTAAGGTTTGTTTATTTTTGAGAGACAGAGTGTGAGTGGAGGAGGGTCAGAGAGATCCAGAGACACAGAATCTGAAGCAGGCTCCAGGCTCTGAGCTGTCAGCATAGAGCCCAACGCAGGACCTGAACCCACAAGCTGTGAGATCATGACCCAAGTCGAAGTCAGACACTTAACCAACTGAGCCATCCAGGTGCCCCTGCCTATCTAGAGATTCTAAGCAATTGGTTAACACACTTATGGGACTGGCAAGTTCAAAATCTACAGGGCAGGCCAGCAGTCTGGAAAAACAGGTTAGAGTTATTACATTTTTTAAAATATTTATTTTGAGAGAGGGAGGGAGGGAGGGAGAGGGGAGAGGCAGGGACAGAGAAAGAAGAAGATACAGAATCTGAAGCAGGCTCCAGACTCTGAGCTGTCAGCACAGAGCCCGACGTGAGGCTGGAACTCATGAATCGAGAGATCATGACCTGAGCTGAAGTCAGATGCTCAACGTACTGAGTCACCCAGGCTCCCCGTGGAGTTATTACATTTTCTTTTTTTTTTTTTAACGTTTTATTTATTTTTGAGACAGAGAGAGACAGAGCATGAATGGAGGAGGGGCAGAGAGAGAGGGAGACACAGAATTGGAAGCAGCCTCCAGGCTCTGAGCCATCAGCACAGAGCCCGACGCGGGGCTCGAACTCACGGACCGCGAGATCTTGACCTGAGCTGAAGTCGGACGCTTAACCGACTGAGCCACCCAGGTGCCCCGAGTTATTACATTTTCAAGTCTGGTGTCAGAATTAGTCTTGGGGGGCATCCCAGTCTTGTCTTTTGTGGTCTTCAGTTTATTGGATGCAGCCCATCCATATTCTGGAGAGTAATCTGCTTCAAAATCTGCTGATTTAAATGTTGATCACATCCAAGAAATACCTTCACAGCAATATCTAGACTGGTATTTGACTAAATATGTGGGTGCCAGAGCCTAGCCAAGTCGACACATAAAGTTAACCATCGCATGGTGTTAATGCAAATGTGGTAGCTGGGCTCACTTTATAAGTAAAAAAAAGTGGGATTTTAGAAGGTGATTTGATAAAAGCTCACGTTCAAGTAGAGGTATTAATAATAATCATGTGCTTTTACATATATAGCCTCACTTGATGCTTTCAACCAAGCTTTTGTTTTAATAAATGAGTGAATTGAACACACATTCAATCATAGTGTACTCATTACCTCTACATTTCTGTTGATGGTACAAGCATTAAACGTGACGTCAAGTGTGGACTCCATTGTATTTACACAATGCTTCAGAATTTCAACACTTCCTATACTACTTGTTCATAAATCACTTGCTCTATGCTTTTTTGCCTGCGTATCTTCAGCAGAATATAGAAGAACGATGAGACCTATAGTTTAGTTTTTTTGGGGGGCGTGGGGGGTGGATTTTGCATCATAATCCTACTTTGCTACCGTGGGAATTCCTGCATAAAAATCTAGGACTGTAGTTGAGGTACTGTTTGAATTTTACTTTTCTTCTGTTACTTCTGTCCATTCGATTGAAGCTTAGAAAAGTTGCCATCTATTAAATTGAAGCTCCCTTTCTGAGGCAGGAGGCTAAGGCAGAATGGTGAGGTGGGGTCTCCTAGGTAACCAGACTTAGCACAAATGCCCTCCTTTTAACAGGGCCTGGGTCTATTTAAAACGTGTTGGTAACTGTTAAAGAAGAAACCATTAAACCACCCCTCCCCCTACCATCTTCATTGTGATTTAAATCAATCCCTACTACTTTTCATTCTTGCGCAAAACTAATTAACACACTAATTATTTAGAGTGCTTTAAAACCAGGTGACAGGGCTCCCCTTTCTCTAGAAGTATTGACATTTTTCTTTAGGAGCAAATGGAAATATATTTATGGGCAGTTTGCAAAAGGATTCAAATCATTTAGAAATAACACCACTTTTTTGAAACTCTTTGTTTCCTATCAGTGTCTGTGATTTAGGGATCATGGAAATAAATTTTGGATTTATATAAACCAAGTAGCTTCCAAGAATATAAGACTTGAATTACTTAATGCAGATTACTTAAAGAAATTAGAAGAAAATGGAATTGAATATTCATTATATCTTTGAAAGAAGGAAGGCATTCTGAGCCTAGAAGCAATAGAAAGAATCACAAAGTACACTTAAATTAGCTTAAATTCACCGGGTATTAGATGGACATGAGGGCACACTGCCCCTCCCCACCTCCCATTAGTAGGCAAAGAACAGACCCAGAAAATATTTGTGGGAAAAATGGCCATCAGTCTTTATTATTGTCAACCCATCAACTCAATTCAAAACAATCAGAGGACACCCAAAGACGATTCACAGCCAGTAACTGAACACGTTGAATGTGTTCTCAACTTGCCAGTAATCAAACCCTGTAGGTTAAAATCAAATGCCAAAAACAATATGGTCAAAGAAATGTGAGATCTGATCAGATAATTGATGATATTATTCTTAAAAGTCTTAGGTATAGTAACGGTATTTTTAAAAAATCCTTATCTTTTAGGGATATACACTGGAATATTGAGAGATGAAATTATATGATGTCTGGAATTTGCTTCAAAGTTTCTAGGTTGGGAAGGAAGGGAAATGAATGAAGGCATAGATGCAGACAAGGGAGGACATGAGCCGGTATTTGTTAAGGCTGGGTGATGTTTACATGGGGATTCATTATATTCTTTTCTGTTTTTTAGTTTGAATTAAGAAAAAAATTTGCAATTTTTTTATAATAAAAAGTTAAAAAACCCAAAGATCAAATTAACTTGAAGCAAGAGGAAACCACACATTATGTGCTTTCTAATGGAAGTACGCAGCCCCTCCCATGAAGTATTTATTGCTGCCCCCAAATTGAATTTAGAGGAAATAAGGACATAGAGGAACATGTTAAATGTTCTAGTGGTATTCAGTTAGTATAAACTCTGTAGGTCAGTGACCTCATTTCTGAACTAGTAAATTAAAGAAAAACATGGTAGGAGGGGAGGAGAATTTACAAATTAAGAGACTTGAAGGGACAGAGCCACCATTTACAATGCAGAAAACTTGTTTGTATTTTGAGTCCAAAAAACCAAAAAAAATTTGAGATGATGGGGACTTTGGATGTTTGCTGCATTTAGGCATTGCCCTAATTTTCTAAGATATGATATGGTATTGTGTTCATATTCTAAAACAAAGTTCTTACTGTGTAGAGCCATGCTGAAATATTTATTGAAGCTGTGTTATGTGGTCTGGGATTGACCATAGATGATCTGAGGAAGGAAGTATTTAGGGTGGGAATATAAATGAAATGAGACAGCCATCAGTTGGTAGTCATTGAAGAGGATGATAAGTTACTTTCTTTACTCTTGGATATGTTTAAATATTTCCGTAATATTAAAAAAAACTGCATGCTTTTGCCCATTGTTATATTACTTGAACATTTTCTACAGGATGATACCCAATGGCCTTGCACTTTTCTAGTGTGCTTTGTGGAAAACAGTCTTATCGAAGATAGTTTTGAGAATGATATGCACAAATATGTTTCTGGCTGTGTGCTTTATAGCCCCTTCCTGAAAATAACTTAAATGCTAAGCAACAAAAGAATGTTAATTTTTTCCAAATAACTTATGGAATTTTATATGTCCTATAAAATGACAAGTTATTGCCCTACAAAGTTGTTTTTAATTATATGAGTAAAAGAAAACAGGACAAAAGTCAGTTTACTGGAAAAGAAATACTTGGGAAAGTTGACCAACAGGAAATAAAGCTCAATGTTTAACTTTGTTTTTAGGAGAGTATCAAATTATGGGTATGGATGTTCCTCATCTCTTTCTATAGTTTTCTGTTGTTATATTTTGTTTTTTAAATCTTATGGGGCGCCTGGGTGGCTCAGTCTGTTGGGCGTCCGACTTCAGCTCAGGTCATGATTTCGCAGGCTGTGAGTTCGAGCCCCGCGTTGGGCTCCGTGCTGATGGCTCAGAGCCTGGAGCCTGCTTTGGACTCTGTGTCTCCCTCTCTCTCTGCCCCTCCCCTGCTCATGCTCTGTCTCTCTCACTCTCAAAAGTGAATAAATGTTAAAAGAAAAAAAAATCTTAAGCATAGGGGTGCCTGGGTGGCTCAGTCGGTTGAGTGTCCGACTTAGGCTCAGGTCATGATCTTGCCGTTTGTGAGTTCAAGACCTGTGTCGGGCTCTGTGCTGACAGCTCAGACCCTGGAGCCTGCTTCAGATTCTGTGTCTCCTCCTCACTCTGCCCCTCCCATGCTCATGCTC
The DNA here is from genome assembly GCF_018350175.1 of Felis catus. Lineage (NCBI taxonomy): Eukaryota > Metazoa > Chordata > Mammalia > Carnivora > Felidae > Felis > Felis catus. Next base: position 211,548,513 of record NC_058368.1, on the reverse strand, counting down.
TATCTCTCTCTGTCTCTCAATAATAAATAAATGTTAAGAAAAAAAAGTTAAAAAAAATCTCAAACATAAAAATATGTAATGTTGTAGATTGAGACAATATACCCACATGTATTTAAACTACATTATTTATCTTCACCTAAAACAAGCATATTTTGTTAAAGTAATATTTGTGGGGTTATTTTATATTTTAAGTGAATGGTCAATTATTTTGCAATTGTATGCTCCAGATAAACTCTTGTAGGAGACACTGTATTTGCATATTTATACATTTACTTATTTATTTTAGAACACGCGAGAGAAAATAGCCCCAGTGCTTTTGACCTGTGGGAGGTTTTGTGTTTTCTGACCTGTCTACACAGAGGTTGGCAGGGTTGTCTTACCTACTCCTTTTCTGTTTTCCAGTCTCTTGGCACTGAACTGCCTAAGTGCTTCCCTCTTGCAGGATTTTAAAAGAAATACATATATTTTTAATGTTTATTTCTTTTTGCAAGAGAGAGAGAGACAGAGAGACAGAGACACAGGATCTGAAGCAGGCTCCAGGCTCTGAGCTGTCAGCAAAGAGCCTGATGCAGGGCTCGAACCCATGAACCGCAAGATCATAACCTGAGCTGAAGTCAGAGGCTTAACCAACTGAGTCACCCAGGCGCCCCCCTCTGCAGGATTAAAATGAAAAAGGAAGAAAGAAAAAGAAAGAAATAGCCAGCAACATCTTACAAAGAGTTCGGGAAAACAAATTTAAGGAAATGACTAGTTAAGTCACAGATGCTCTGGTAATCTTTCTTTGTGAACTTTGTCTCTTCTGTGTTGACAGAAGGCACTTGAAAGCACTAGGATCACATGGGCCGGGTGATGTTTGCACAGGTTCAAAGCAAGAAAGGTTAGGATTCAACCCAAGTGACTAAGGACCTAACGTCCAGGAGTCCAGACATGACCAGGGTGGCCACGTTGTGCTAAAGGACTAAAAGTGGGGGTGGGGGAGTAGTGGAGCGAATGCCTCACCCTCCCTCTCTTTTCTGCCTCTTCACTTTGTGGTAAGGAGGGAACCACAGGCCCCAAGGTGGAGGTGTCTCCTGAAGCAGTGTTGGTAAGAAAAAGCCCGACACGTGTGCTAAGGGACAGTCAGCCTTCCGGGGACTGCCCCAGAGGCCTGTAGTCAGTGAAGGTGGGATCTGGGCTTGGGGGATGGGGTTCTCTGTCTACTCTACAGTAACGCTAAGCTATAGCCTGTGGACCAGTGAGCAGGACGTGTCTCACTCTAGAAATAACCAGAAAAATCTGGCCCATGGATTGGATGGTATAGTGGCTATAGTGGTAGTACTGGGCGTGTTGAAGTCTTATTGCTATTTTTACTGACACAGTTCTTCTGAGACTCACCGTACAAAGTGCTAGCACTTGCTGCTAATTTTGCAAAATATTTACACAGCTTTATATTTTAAAGTTATTAATAGAGCCTTCTTTGGTACTTGGAAGATTTTTCTTCCTGCTCTCTAGGAACAGTGATAATAAGGCTGTAACTGACACCTAGACCAAGCTATTATTGATTTCCTCTGCATCCGCTTAACCGTCCTGCACTTGAGAGCCCGCAGTAACTCCTCTGTGTTTAGAAGCTTCCATGTGGCTTGTGCTTGCTTTTCTGTAACACAAGCCATTTGTCTCCGTTTCGTTGTCTGAAGTGTGTGTTGCTTAAAACAAAACAAAACAACAGCAAAAATCCTGTTTGTTTTATTATACTTAATTTCCAGGACTCTTAGAAGTCAGTTGGGTGGGGGGGGGGGGTTGGTGAATAGGAGAACAAGATGCCATGAGGAATCTGAGGCCTAGGAAGGTAAAGGAAATTTTCCAGAATCACACAGGCACCCAGAATTTAACTTTCCTGAGCACAGGGCCTTTGTAACTCTTGTGCATAACTCTGTCCAGTGCAAAGAAGTTGCTCAATAAATATCTACTGAGTGAATGAAAGAATGGGCCAAGCCAGATTCTGAGCCCACGCCTAACTCAGTACTGTAATGCCCCTGTTGCACACATGCATTTAACTGTATTCAAGATGCAGCTGAGCTATTGAACTGTCTCAAGTCCATGAGGCATGACTTTGAAAGGGTCTTTATTTCTTCATCCATGCCAGGCGGACTCTCCCATTCCTGTCTCTTCACAACGTGCAATTTCCATAAACTTCCAGAGGTGAATCTAGTTTAAGTCTTCTTCCTTTTCCCCAGTGCAACTTGACCCTGACTCTTAGCCCTTGAAGTAAAGGGAGAGGTGGGGTATCTTGCTCTTTCACCCCTTTTTCCCCTTCGTCATCTGGGGTCTAGTGCCCCTCCCCCAGGTTGGAAACAGAAAAGAAGCACTGGGGGTAAGGAGGGAAGGCAAACCTGTCTACACTTTGCTGCGTGTGGATGCTGTCCTTGAGACTGTGTCTTGGGCTGGCAGCTGGCTCAGTACATCCCCGGTCTCTGCTCCCTGCCTCAGGGAGGGGGTCTGCCTCTGGCTGGACCTTTCCTAACCCTTCTCTCTACCCTCTTGCTGGTGGGGACCTCTTACCCCATGGCAACCATCTTGGTTAGGTATCAGCCAGCTGGTTCGAGTCAGGCTTCATAGCGTGGTGTTCATTTGAGTCCCCGGAAGCTTACTTGACCTGCCTCTCCAAACTGTGGGTGTGTTGGCTTCTTCCCTGATGTCACCGCCCTCCTCTTCTACCTTCCTTCCTTTCTCTCCAGTTCTCTTTTCTCCTGTTCAGAAGGACATGGGGGAAATCAGCCAATCCACTGTGTCAGTAAGTGGCAACCGGTGAAAGAGATGTTGGTCTTTGTTCTTGCAGGTACCCCCAGTCTCTCTGTGTGATCACTCGATAACCGTACCAATTGGTGGGCGAGGGAGTGAGCTGGAAAGGCTGTGTACCTGGAAGAATAAGTGTTGCCCTCTCCTTAAGGGACTCTTACACCCCCACATCCCCCCACTCTGCCCAATGTTCTAATGGAGACTAGGAAGCTGATATTAACCGGGCTGGCTCTGTTACCTTGGGGGAAGTATAGGGCCCCAATTTTATTAGAAGCTGGGTCAGTTCTCTGCCTCAGCAGTGGGCTTTGGTCTCTAATGCTGAGGTGGTAGGAGAAATTATACCAAGATTTTATCATGACACTTAGACATTAAAGGCATTTTAGTAGAAGGAAAAGCACATATGTTGAGTTACATCGTAAGTTGTCTGAAGGATTAAAAAAATTGTAATCTTATGAACTGGGGAGATGAGCTGGTAGGCTAGGAATATTCCAGCAGCATTTGTGCATTATTTCATTTATTCTTGAAAATACACTATACTATACCAACACGAATGTTCAAAGATGTTCAAGACAGAGCTGTTTATAACCACGTAAACCTGCTAACATTACTGTTACCATTTTAGCTATTAAAAACCTTTGATGGAGCTCTTTACTGATATAGGGAAATGTTCAGCATATATTACCTGGTAAGAAAAGTAGCTTACAGAGCATAAGTTTTGCTGTATGTGTAGAAAAAAATTGGGCAAATACAAAAAATTAATAGGGTTATTATTCTTGAAAGCTATTCTACTTCATTTTTACCCTTCTGTAGTTTATGAACTTTTTAAAATAAGGAATCTTCTTTACATGTGTAAAAATGTTTTAGAAGAATTGTACAATTAATGAAAACTTAGAAAAAATATATACTTGTATCAGCTCTTTTGTCTTTCAGGTGTCTTACGTCCTTAATTACTGATGATTTTTTTTTTTAACATTTTATAGTTTCCGAACAGTAAAGCTTCTAGTTTTTTTTTCCCCTTACTTGACCTACTAAGTATTACTTCATTCCACAATCTGGCTTATATTTCAACAACTGGATGTCCTAAATATTATTTGGCATTTATAAATGCATGTGGTAATTTGGAAAAATGCCTTTATTAAATGTAAATCTTCCAAGTAACTTTAAAAATCTAGCCTTCGGTTTGAAGACTAGAAAACATGAATGCTCTTAACTTGTAGAAAGAGCTTCCAAAAGCTATCTGTCTTATATCCTGACTATTTTGTAATTTAATGGAATCACTAAAATGTTTCAGGGAAATTATTTCCACAGGGTTGAAGTGCCTACAGCTTCATAAATCAGAACGGAGGTTTAGCAGGCAAAGAAATAATGGCATCATAGATCTGTGTCTCTTAGTCTAGACAGTTGAATATCAGCCTCTAAGCTCTGTGGGTTAGGAACCTGCCTTGGGGGTCTAACTTCCTGTGATACTTCTAGGCCTAGCACAGAGCAAGGTGTATGGTACAGGTGTTCATGATAGCAGCAAACATTTAGTTAGCACTTACTGTGTGCAAGGCACATCATCTGTGGTTTTCACACATTATCTTGTTTTACCCACATAATGGCTCTCTGGGATAGGTGGTTTTTAACCTCTTCTGAAGGGATAAGGACAGATCTGGGGTATGCATAGTCATGTGTGAGAAATCTAAGTATTTTTTATGCCAAGCTGGCCTAAAATTCCATAGTTACGGACTCACTTTGGAAAGCCTTTTGATTGGGTGAAATTCAGGTTAAATTAGAGTATATTCATAAAAGTCTGTGTACAGTGTGGGTTTGGCACGAAAGCTCCTTAGTGTTACATGAAAAATTTTCTCAGTAAGAATTTTTTGTGTGTCACATTTTACTTTATTGTATAAAATCTGCAGAATCCCGTTTATGTGCTAAGTATTATAAGCCATATGGTCAGAATACTAAATAGAACAATTCAGAGGCAGGATAAGCACAGAAATCATTCTAACATAGTGCAGGATGTGCTGGGGGGTGGGTGTACTGGCATCTAAGCTGGGCTTGACCTAAGGCAAGTAGAACTAGCCTAATATTTTGGAGGCAGGTCCTGAGAATGGTTTGGTTTTTATAAATACTATGAGGAATCATGGGGTTATCTGAATTAATACCTGTCATTCATTCCAAGGAGATCACCACCTCCCAGCAGAGTGTTTATGTAAGGACACTGTATTGGAGGAACATATGGGGTCTTACGTTTTGAAACTTGGAGTGTAAAAGTTTAGTTGAGGGGCGCCCGGATGGCTCAGTCGGTTGAGCGCCTGACTCTTAATTTCAGCCCAGGTCACGATCCCAGGTTCGTGGGATTGGGCACCGCATTCGGCTCCGTGCTGAGCATGGAGCCTGCCTGGGGTTCCTGTCTGTCCCCCTCTGCCCCTCTTGCTGTGCTCTCTCTCAATCTTAAATAAACAAATATTTAGTATAGAACGGCAGCAGTCAACCTTGCATTCTTGTTTTCTTTTTTTTTTTTTAATTTTTTTTTTCAACGTTTATTTATTTTTGGGACAGAGAGAGAGCATGAACGGGGGAGGGGCAGAAAGAGAGGGAGACACAGAATCGGAAACAGGCTCCAGGCTCTGAGCCATCAGCCCAGAGCCTGACGCGGGGCTCGAACTCACGGACCGCGAGATCGTGACCTGGCTGAAGTCGGACGCTTAACCGACTGCGCCACCCAGGCGCCCCTCATTCTTGTTTTCCAGGTCCAAGTGTGTATTTTACATCTTCATTGTTTGATAGCCACATCAACGACTTTTCTCCTTGCTATGTAATGTGTATCAACCAAAATTTCTAGATTCTTGTATTCTTATTTTATCGATGTCTTAGTTAATCGGACCGTGTCTTTGAAAAGTCTTAAAGGAGCATTTAAGTAAGGGCACATTGGGTTCCTGCGTGTTTGAGAACGTGTTCATGTTTTCCGCACAGCCAAAGGACTGTTGGTCAGATAAAATTCTGTATGTCGCTTGATTCCTCTCAGAAATCTGATGGCGGTAGCCCATTGTTTTCTGGTGTTTAAAGTTTTGGAGAAATGTGAGCGGCCTGACTTGGGGAGCCTTTGAAAATAACCTGTTTTCTATCTGGATGGCAATAGAGTTTTTTTCTCTATCCTTCAAATTAAAAAAATAGGGACAAAATGTGTCTAGAGATGCTGGTCTCTTCTCTCCCGCCCCCGCACCCCCCACTAATTCTAGCTGCTACTTAGAGACTCATTTAACTTTATAGTTAAGCTTTTCTTTATTTCATAGTAGTTTGCTTTTATTATTTCTTAATTTTGCTCAGATTTCTACATCATGTATTAAGTTGCTTGGGTCCCCTTTTTTTTTATATCTTTTTTCCTCTCCTTCTTACTGTCTTTTTTCTTTTCCTTTGAGTCAAATTTGTCTTTTACTTTAATTTCAAATTTCCTAGATTCCTCAGTCTTCTCTTCACCATTTCCAACACATTTTAAATTTGGCATCTCCACGTAGTCTTCTTTGATTCCAGACTGTTCTATAGAGAAGTTTCATAGACATTTTTCTCTCGAATCTAGCTGAAAGCACACATTAGGAAACCTCTCTGGTTTCGTAAAGACCAATTCCGTTACAGGAATAAATGTGCTCTGATTCTCAAAGACGTTCTCTTCCTTTGGACTGCGGGAGCTTTTCTTAGGGCCTGTGCCGTTTCTCTCAGCTAATATCTATAGAGGAGAAGGCTGTGATCATTGGGAACTGAGGAAAGAGATGGTTTCTATCAGATATTTTAAGATTCCTATTCAAATATTTCTGACCAAAAAAAGGGGGAGGGGGTGCGGGGAAGCAGAAGGGAAATCTGCCTTTGTCAGTCTCCATTTTGCCGTTCCAGAAGTCTGGTAGCCTGAGGAGGGTGTAAGTCTGAGTGGGACTTTTGGCAGTGGGCAGTTGTCTGTGCCAGAGTTCAGTGAGTGAGTGGCAGCCTCGAGTTCACTGGGGCAGTGTCCCCTTCTTGGCCGGGCGCAGTTGCTTTCCTTAGGCACTGGCCACACGTGCCTGCACGGCTGGTCTCTCATGGTTTTCCATCGTCCTCTCGGCATGTGGGGCACTGCATGGTGACCGACCCTCACCATTACTGTTTGCTGTCTGAGTTAGGTGTGTGGAGTTTTGTTGGGATATCTTCCGGGCATTTTCCTGGAGGGTAAGTGACAGCTTGTCCTTGTCCTTGGTCTATTTGGCCTTTCTTCAAACTTGTCCCATCTGACCTAAAACTAGAAGAAATTCCCCAAAGTTTCTGGCTTGTGGATATCATCTTTCCATGGTTTCCTGTGCAGATACAAACTTTCCATTAATTTTATAGTCTGCAGTTCATTTTAATGGGACACCGATAAATTGTTCAAGATATTAAGACATTGATGAATTTTCCCGGGGTCCAAACCACTTTAGTCACTTGGCTCAGAGGATAGTTGCAGCTGGAACTCCTGGATGTGCATACAGTCTGCAGTGCGTCTCATCTGTGCCGTAGCCACTCAGCAAACCGGGGCTTGCCTGTGGGTGTACATAGTGGAAGTGAACATCAGCCAATCCAAGAGGAAAAGACCCACTGTGCAAACTAACAGAATGGGCATTCCCTCAGGAGTGTGAATAATAACCACATTAGCTCACACTCACTGAATGCTTACTATGTGCCAGACACTGTTCTAAATATTTCGCAAATATTTGGTTCATTCAACTCTCACAACTCTACGAGAGAGGTTAGTCGTAGGATTTCTCATCTTACAAGTGAGGCACACAGGAATTAAGTCACTTGGCCAAGCTCTCACCGGTGGAACTGGGCTATGAATGCAGGCAGTCTGGTTTCCGGGTCCGTGCGTTAAAGCACTATATTATACCGCATTTCGAAAAGTGGGACTGAGGTTGGAGATCTGATAGCGTAAGGAGTTTGGATTTGTTCGAATAAACGGGAGGGAACCAGCTGATGCCTAGCAGTGCGGGTAGGTGGCAAGATTAAAATGTCAAGACAATATTCAAATCGTTGTAGTGGAGAAGAGGGAAGACTATCTTGGGGGAACCATGAGGGCTGGCTACTTCCTTAATATTTTTACCGGCAACATTATTTGAAAAAATTCATTGCTTTGCTGGTGTCTTTTACTCAGGCAAACATTCATTCCCAAACATTTATTCATCACTGGCCACATCAGCCCTTGTGCTAGGTGCCAAGGATGCAGATGTAAAGACCACAGTCCCTGCCCTTGAACTCAGAGTCTATGGGACAGCAGTAGATGGGTACACCAAATGACTTTTAGTAGAACTTATTTCTAAGTGGTAATAAGCTGTACATAACGCATCCTGGAAAATGGAGCTTCAAAATTTCCAAAGCATCCATGTTTTTATTATTATTATTTTATTGTTTTAATAATAAAAGAACTAATTCATTTTAAGTGTGTGTTTAAATTTTTTTTAAGTTTATTTATTTTGAGAGAGAGATAGGGCAAGCAGGGGAGGGGAGGAGAGAGAGGGAGAGAGAGAAGCCCAAGCAGGCTCTGCACCATCAGTGTAGAGCCTGATGCAGGGTTTGAACTCATGAACCATGAGATCATGACCTGGGCTGAAACCAAGAGTTGCATGCTTAACCAACGGAGCCACCCATGCACCCTAATAATTTTGAATATGTGTTTAGACTGCAGATCCCTGACATGTATGTTAAAGTCCAAATCCATAGCCTAAGAAGATGTATTAGAGTTCCATATAATATGCTTGACTAAATTTTCTCCCTTTTAGTGAATTTTCTGTGTGTTCACTTGGCATCTATCTCCATCATAAAATTCTAAGGCAAGACATTTTGACAATTCTAAGGCAATATCCTTTTGTGGGCTCCAAAAGGATAATGAATGAGGCTTCACAAATAAGAACATTGATGAGTTTTCCAAAGTTCTCTGTATTTGCTTGTGTCCTCGGTTTTGGCTTCTCTGTTGGTCTAAGAAGTGTGCAGTAACAGAGTTAAACATTCTTGGGCTTTCTTTTGGGGCCCTCTGTCTTCCAGGGACTGGGGAGATAACAGTGCAAGACAGCCATCAGCAAAATCAGACTGATGATAAACATCACAGCCCCTCATCTTGTGCTCTTAAAAAACGCTGCCCTCTGCCTTTAGATGTCAGGCAGAAATAATTTCTTGGAACCAAATTTTTTCCCCTGTGGGTGGATATTGGAGTTTATTTTGGGTTTGCTATTATTGGAGTGTAGAAAGGCTATAACAGATATGCCCTTTCTTGAGAACTATGAGTTTTGGCATAAATAAATCAGTGGTGTCTCTTGCCTCAAATATATTAAAATATCCAGACTACTTAAAATTAACCTCTGATAACATTAGACAGTGTGCTTAGATGTGTACAGTATTTTGATTATTTAAGTTGCTTTAGAAATTTGGAATGGTAATGATGAGTTGGAACACTGGAAGTTCCCCTCCAAGTTGGAGAAAGTTCTATTTTATTTACTTTTAATTTTTTACTTTTATTTTTTTAAATTTGTTTATTTTAGAGAGTGCAAACTGGGGAGAGGGGCAGAGGGAGAAAGAGAATCTTAAGCAGGCTCCATGCTAAGCGTGGAGCCTGATATGGGGCTTGATCCCGTGGCCCTAGGATCATGACCTGAGCTGAGATCAAGAGTCAGACACTCCACTGACTGAGCCACCCAGGCGCCCCTAGAAAGTTCTAATTTAATGTATCGAGTCATTAAAAAGTATCCAGATATTTATTAGGAGGGTCATTATGGAAGAATATGAAAATTTCTGCCATCAAGTATGAACTGTTAAGAGAGCCAAATATTTTTAAATGTGCTGTTATCTCCTATTGTACAAATGAGGAAATGGAGATGAACAAAGATAAATACCTTCCCCAGGGTTACACAGCTAATAAGTTGTAGAGCTAGGATTTGGACCCAGACACTCAGAATGTAAGCTCTTGGCCCTGCTATATTGCCTCTCTGTAAGAAGACATAAAATGGGAAAACCATGTACTTTGAATGCTAATGTTAAACTTTGTTAAAGTGAAGGGCATGGAACAACGTTCAACCTTGTTAGCAGAGCGATGGCAAGATAAAAATGAGAGGGGCGCCTGGGTGGCGCAGTCGGTTAAGCGTCCGACTTCAGCCAGGTCACTATCTCGCGGTCCGGGAGTTCGAGCCCCGCGTCGGGCTCTGGGCTGATGGCTCAGAGCCTGGAGCCTGTTTCCGATTCTGTGTCTTCCTCTCTCTCTGCCCCTCCCCCGTTCATGCTCTGTCTCTCTCTGTCCCAAAAATAAATAAACGTTGAAAAAAAAAATTAAAAAAAAATGAGAGGAAAAATTACTCGAGTAGTTACAACGTTAGAGGAGGAAAGAATATCTTGAATTCTGGAGCCAAGAGCTTGGCCAGAGCTCCAAGCTTTAGTGTGGGGTGTGGCAGAGGCCAGAGGAAGAGGTGGGCAGAGTGGAATTTAAGGTTTGATGCTAGATTAAGAAGAGCCTTCAATTGTGCATGTGTGTGTTTGGGGGAGGTGGCCAGGGGGAGGGGCACTAAAGAATATGGGGTCTCTTGTTGGCCGTGGACAGCCATAGATGATTTTGCATAGGAAAGTGAGCTAGAGTGGTAGGCAGGAGTAACCAGCAGGGAAGTTGACATGGGAGAAAGGAAGTGGGGGCAACTGGAAGCAGAAAGGCCAGTTAAGAGTTAATGATTTTCTGCTTAAAAAATGTATACCCCCTTTAGCCATTTCTCCCACCCCCAATGAGTAAAGGGGGTATACATTTTTTAAATGTATATTTTGGCGGGGGGCAGGCAGGGGGGGGGGGGACAGAGGATCCGAAGCAGGCTGTGTGCTGACAGCAGAGAGCCCAGTGCAAGACTCAAACCCAAGAACCATGAGATCATAACCAGAGCTGAAGTCAGACGTTCAACCGCCTGAGCCACCCAGGTGCCCCACATTTTTTAAGTAAAAAATAAAAACAAAACAAAGCATAGCTTACTCTCCCTCTTTATCAGGTTAAGCAAACAGACAAACATTATTCCTGTTTTCTGGATGGGCAAGTGAGTCCGGCGTGGTGAGTTGGCTTGGGTGAAATCACACAGTGAAAGGTGCCACTACACAGCGTTTTCTGTTGTAGATTACTAAAGAAAGGAGAACGAAAGGCGGGACTTCTGAGCCGCAGCTCCCTGCTTCCCTGGTCTGCATTGCTTCTCCGTCCTTCATGCTCATTAACTTTGCAGATGCACTGGGCACCAAATAGTTTTCTTCATTTTAAGTTTTTATTTATTTTATTTTGAGAGAGAGAGAGAGAGAGAGAGAGAGAACGAGAACAAGTGGGGGAAGGGCAGAGAGAGGAGGAGAGAGAAGCTCAAGCCTGACTCGGGGCTCAAACTCACAAACTGTGAGATCATGACCTGAGCTGAAACCAAGAGTTGGAAGCTTAACCAACTGAGCCACCCAGGCGCCCCTCTTCATTTAAACATTTTAAAACAAATATGTAAAATGTGAATCTGCTGTAATCTATAGAAATAAGCATTTATATTTATATAAATCTGAATATAAAAGAGCAGTACAAATCAAATGTGGACCTTGTTCCCTCAAATCAGCATCCTGATTTTGGAGAACTTTAACCTGTTCATAAAAACTCCGAGGGGTGCTGGGTGGCTCAGTCTGTGAAGCGTCTGACTTCGGCTCAGGTCACGATATCACAGTTCACTAGTTGGAGCTCACCGTCAGGCTCTATGCTGACAGCTCAGAACCTGGAGCATGCTTTGGATTCTGTGTCTCCCTCTCTCTCTCTGGCCTTCCTCTGCGCATGCTCTCTCTTTCTCTCTCTCTCAAAAATATATATTAAAAAAAAATGCAACTCCTAAGACTGCCTCTGTGCCAGAGCAGGGTTTGAATCAGTAAATTTGAGAGTCATGTTTTATTAGCCCACTTTCTACATAGGAAAGAATGTGGGCAACCAAATACATAGCCAAGTATCTCCAATGTAGGAAAAGGACTTATTTCACATCCTTAAACTTGTAGGAGCAAAATTGTAGTTAAACTAGAACTTAAAAGAGAACTAAAGAACCGGGACAAGAGTTCAAAAGCGTTCCTAAGCATTAAACCACAATTTCGGTACAACACAGCTTGGATGGCATATAAATAGCCGCCTTCTACTTGAATTGAAAGAATATTGGACAAAGATGGTCTCAGTTACTACTTACTATTGCTGTATCACAAATTTGGTGGTGTAAAATATCCTTTGTGTTATGCTCATAGGTGATGGGTCAGGTGTGTGGACGGGATGCAGTAGGACTGGCAACGATGGTTGTCTGTACTTTAAGATGTCAGGGACTCAGTTGGGAGGGTTGAAGCCTGCAGGTCCCTCGCAGCTTGGAGGCTAGAGTCATCTGGATGGACACTTCTTCGTTCACATATATGGCAGAGAAGGGGCTGAGAAGGTCAGATGGTGTGCACTCACCCTGGGACACCTGTACATGGCTTTGCCTGCTCCTAGCATGACGATCGGCAGAGAGTGATGATTCCCAGAAAACCTGATGGAAGTTGCATGACATTTTCTGACCTTTTCATTGAGAGTCAAAGAGCGTCATCTTCGCCACATTCTGTGACAAGCAAATCAGCTCAGAGTCAAGGAGATGGGACGTGGATACCACCTCAAAGAATTGGCATTGGTAATCTGTTTTCCACAGTTAGCAGGGAAATAGGTAAATTAAATCAACAAAATCTCCCTTATCTTTGTTAATTTTTATGTATTTAGTGTTTATTTTTGAGAGAGAGAGACAGAGCATGAACAGGGGAGGGACAGAGAGAGAGAGGGAGACAGACACAGAATCCAAAGCAGGCTCCATGCTCTGAGTTGTCAGCACAGAGCCCAACGCGGGACTCGAACTCCCAAACTGGGAGATTGTGACCTGAGCAGAAGTCGGACGCTTAACTGACTGAGCCACCCAGGCGCCCCTCCCTTAATTATCTTTTTTTTTTGTTAATTAAAGTTTATTTATTTTGAGAGACAGCACACATGCACAGAGAGAGAGAGAGAGACAATCCCAAGCAGGCTCCACACTGACAGCATCTTGGGGCTTGAACTCCAGTCAGATCATAACCTGAACCAAAATCAAATTCAAATGTGAACATTTACTGCCTCCAATTAGAAAGACAAATGGTTTATTAAAAATACCAATAGCTAGGGGCACCTGGGTGGCGCAGTCGGTTGAGCGTCCGACTTCAGCCAGGTCACGATCTCGAGGTTCGAGAGTTCGAGCCCCGCGTCGGGCTCTGGGCTGATGGCTCAGAGCCTGGAGCCTGTTTCCGATTCTGTGTCTCCCTCTCTGTCTGCCCCTCCCCCGTTCATGCACTGTCTCTCTCTGTCCCAAAAATAAATAAACGTTGAAAAAAAAATTAAAAAAAAAATACCAATAGCTAATGTTTCTAAACTGAAATTAAAAAAAAAATTAAGACAATTAAAAAAATGTTCATTTTCTTTTTATAGTATTCTGCTGGGAACTTATTCAGGAACGACCTCGCTTCACTCCTGCTCTCAAACTTTGATCCAGTACTTTCTATTAACTCAAAATCTGTGGGGCCACCTCAATAGCAGGATAATCTTCTGAACTAACTTACGAACAGTCCTAAGGAAAACAAGAGAAGGGGGGCAGGGAGAAAAGAGGCTGTTGAAGTGTCTCTGATGAACAGTGATTAATGTCAGAACCTCTCTCCTGATGCTCTAAGTCTCTATACCTGTTAGTGCGCCCCAGGAGCTTGGTAAAGAGGAGAGCCCAAAGCATCTAGCACGATGTCTGGCAAAAGTAGAAACCAAAAAGGTGTTGAACTGAACTGGATTAAATAAAGATATTAACTGTAGGAATGGAAAACAGGTTAATGCAAGGGAACCAGGGAGACATCATCAACAGCCGATTGACTGCAGAGACGGAGGGAGAGGAGAAGAGAGCCAGGGTTACAGCTGGGGTGACCACACCACTAACCAAGGCAGGGGCATCAAGATGAGGGACTCAACTGAAGGAGGTTGCAGGGAGCTTGGTTCAGGCCCTGTCTCTCTATGGGGCATCTGTGATTGCCTGTTGGTGCTTATTAAGTCTTTATGTCCAGTAAGGTCTGAATGTTGATTCACTGAACTGTCTAGTTTAGCGTTTTAGCAGATACAAGCTTGGTTAATACCAGGTTGGTTTGTGATCTTTATTGTCGTCAAGGGAGAAATCATTCTGGCTGAACAGAATCACATAGGGAAGTTTTAAAGTTTGCATTCATACCTGGGTGATTCTGATGTGCAGCCAGGTAGGCATGATGCCTGGGCGTGATCAGGGCGAGAGGCCACCCTGATCCTCTACTCTGACCATTTAGACACTTAAAGAGCACCTAAGCATTTGACTTAAGACTTTGTGTATGAAATAATTTCATTTGGATACTTGATGTAGAATCTGTCTTGTTCCACTTGGCTAGAGAGCAAAGCTCAGGGATTGAGCAAAGCAAAGCTTATCACACTCAAATACATGCCAAAAGTACTTACTGTGTGTGCTTGAATTCTAGCCACACGTGTCTCCAAGCATCCCCCGTGCAAGGAAAGCCTTGCTCAGGCCTTGAGATGATCACTGTGACACATGTACCTCCCTTTAAGCAATGAATATATCTTTCAGTAAATCAAGTAATTATCAAGTAAATCAAGTAATTATCTTTCAGTAAATCTCATTTATGTGCATGTATAATACACATACACACACACATATAAATTATATAATTATATAATAAACTATATTAAAATGATAAAAGAGCTTACTGTACAAGGAAGTTCACTGTTCTGTGAACATGGTTGCAAAAGTAAATAATCATGCTTTAAATGCTTTTGCAGGACTGTAGGTTTCATGTATAATCATGAGTCTGCTTTAGGTGTGGTTCCTGCATTTAATAGGGACTTAGAGCCCCGAGCTCTTTGTGTCAGTGCCACCAGTTTTGCCCTCTGGCCCATGTGGCCCACCACACTGTGCTCTGTGTGCCGCCCGGTCTTCCTCAGTGGTGGTGCACATCCATGGGTCGGGGGAAGGGACGGGAGGGGCAGGACTGAAGTAGAAAGGGCCCGAAGGTCTGGGGTTTGAATTTTGACTCTTCTTCTTTCTGGCCTTGTCACTTTGGGTGAAATACTTCTACCTTCTGGACCTCAGTTTCCTTGGCAGTTAAACGAGGATAATAATACCTACCTCCAGGGATAGTTTATTAATTTCTTTGCTGGCTTAAAATAACGATGAGAACTGTATTCTCTCACAGATCTAGAGGCTGGACGTCCAAAACCAAGGTGGCGGCAGGGCTGTACTCCCTCCAGAGGCTTAGAGAAGAACCCTTCCTTGCCTCTTCTGGCCCCTGGCAGTTGCCCATCATCCTTGGTTAATGGCAGCAAACTCCGGTTTGTGCTTCTGTCGTCACACGGCCTTCTGTCCTGTTTCCGTGTCTTCATCTCTCTCTCTCCTTATAAGGAGGCCTTTCACCAGACTTGGGACCCACTCTAACCCAGTATGACCTCATCTTAACTTGATTACACATGCAAAGACCTTATTTAAAAACAGGGCTGCATTCTGAAGTTCAGGGAGGGCATGAATATTGTGAGGGCACTATCCAACCCAGTGTAGGTGAGTATAGTGACCGCAGTCAGTTCTTTATGACACCTGGAAGGAACGAACGCATAGTTGACAGCAAATCACAAGAAGGCATTTGTAAGGCTTGGCCCATTTGTTCTCCAATGTCATGACTCTTTTCTTGGTTGACTGTCCCTGCTGTTTGGCCATGCTGGGTCACTTTCCTCTCATTTTCTCCGCTATCATTTGGGGACTTCTAGGTTGCTTCCTGATATTTCTCCAGGACTTGGGTTCACAGCTTCAGTTTTTCCTTTCTGTCATCACTCTAACAGTCATACAAATGACCCCTCTAACAACCTGCTTCTGATATATGGGACTGTGTCCTAGACCTCCTTCCTATCCCTGATCCCACAGTCATTTCAAATACCTGCTCATCAGCACCTACCATGCTCTTGATCTCAGAATGTCTGCTTTACCTGTCTTTCCGGTCTCCAGTCATCAAGCTGACCACCCCTTACTCCCATCCTTCCCAGTGCTTCCAGTGAAAAATCACACAGCACTACCAAATGATTTGCACATGGAGTTAACAATTCCTATTGTCTGGATTTCTGGGACTGCTTGAAAACCCCTTTACTCATTTCAAGTGGGTTTCCTTTCTCATTTCCCCCTGGAGCTATTGGGAACACTGTTCAAGCTTCTGAGACCACCATGGACCCTGCACTGTACCCTTGCTTTCCCAAGAAAACAGAAGGCATAAAACACAAACTGACTTCCTGTCTCCCACCGTATCTCTGTGTGCCCTCCTCTTCCTCTTTTACTGCTCAGAAGCAGAACGTGACTGGTTTACAAAGATCAGCCTTCTGCCTGGCTGAATCTTCGGTTCCACTACTCACCCCTTATTTTCTTCATTCTGTCTCTGCTGGCTCCTTGGCTTCCCTCAGACTATCAACACTGAAATCTTGCCCATCCTGAAAAGTTCCTCCATTTTCCTTTAAATTGAACTGCTTAAGCTTTCTCCTCCTGAGAGAACCCAACTGTACTGTATATTGAGTAACTTTACACATTTCCTAACCTCTGTGCCTGTTTCCTCATCTGTAAAATGGACTAATAGTGCGTATCTCATAGGATTATTGTTTAAGATTAAGTTACAATGTAGTATGGTTCCTAGGACATTGTTAGATATTTTTTTAGTAGTAATCATATCCTCACTGGGCTTTCATAGGTCTTGGTTCATTGCACTGGTTTAGCACTGACAAGCAACAATGTTAAGTACTTATTGGATGTGTTTCTGCTCTCAGCAGTTGTGAACTCCCTAAGGGCTGAGCTGGCTTCATAGCCATCTTTTTAACCCTACACTTCACAGAGTATCTGTCCCCTCCCCCACTTCAAACACTAAATAAATGAATGCTTCAATTCCATTGAATTGGTTGGAATCATTTTTTCCCCCTGAGGGGTAAAGTTGGTTTGACCTATTCCCAGACTTACCTCTGCCCCCATGAGACTGCTTTTACCTCTTGTGACAAGATTTTTAAACGTAATGTTTTAACATTGGTCCAAGAAAGGAATTTGGTAAGATTATGGAGACTTTAAGTACATTTGTAGATTGAGACAAAGACATCAGTAGAGAAGGGTTTAATCAACAGTGGCTCCCAAGAAGTAGGAAGAAAACAAAGCTGTTCAACGAACAGCTCTGAATTGAGCCCCTACCATCTGGCAGACAGTGGGCAAGAGGCCAGGGGTTTAGTGGTGAACAAGGCAGATGCTGGCCATTGGCCATATCCTGGAACTCCTAGTCCAGTGGGAGGTCCACAGACCTTTAAAAATACTTCAGAAATACTATTTAGTTACAATTGTGTCAAGTGTTATGGACGAGAAGCATGAGAGAGCCTAACAAGGGGAGCTAACCTGGTCCAGGTGGCCAGGGAGAGCAATGGTCAAGGGCAAAAATGAGTAGGGTATCTTGGTGGAGTGGGAGGGGCAGCAAGACCAGCCTGTTTCTAGATGGAGGTGTTAATAATTATGCATTATGTCCATGACACAAAATTTAGTGTTTACATGGAAAGACTTCAGGAATCACGGACATAGTCCATTAAGGGGAAGGTGATGGATGTCAGGGTGAATGCCAGAGACCGTGTAACCTGCACATGTGAATAATCTGAAATAAAGATGTAGGGAGAGGGGAACTCATTTTAAATGAACTTCTTAAGTGTTGGTCTGAAGCAACGTTAATGGAAAGCCCTTTATGAAACTTCTCGTCTCGTTAAAATGGTCCAATGTTTGGGGCACCTGGGTGGCTCAGTTGGTTAAGCGGCCGACTTCGGCTCAGGTCATGATCTCGCGGTCCGTGAGTTCAAGCCCCGCGTCGGGCTCTGTGCTGACAGCTTAGAGCCTGGAGCCTGTTTCAGATTCTGTGCCTCCCTCTCTCTGACCCTCCCCTGTTCATGCTCTGTCTCTCCCTGTCTCAAAAGTAAATAAAACATTAAAAAAATTTTAAAAAAATGGTCCAATGTTTATTTCATGATGTATTGGTAATTTCCTTGGTTTTCCATGGACTCTAAGGCCTCTCTTGGACTAACTCCCTGTTTACTAAATATATCTTGTATTTTTCAGTTGTTGTGTCTTCTCTTCATTAACCTAAATATTACTTATCGCAAGGTCTAGTTCACTACCTAGTCAAAAAACCTTCCCTGTCTGCCTAGGTGAAAGTTGACCCTCCTTTCTTTTGTGCTGATTCACCATGTGGCTCACTTTATCATTCTGTCCTGTTTTGTGTTGTTGGCATATTTCTCATACTGTTCTTGTTAATCTATATATAAACTGTATGGAAAATTCTGGAAAGACTATGGCAGCTATGTAAAAAGCACCAAGTAAATAGTCGTTGGGTGAATGAATGAATGTAACAACTATAGGTTCTTCTGTATAGTCAACACGGGAAAATATCATTTGGGCCTGAAGCTTGATGGTTTCTTGTCCTCTGTCTTAAAATATGAGGTGTGTGCTCTTTTTTTTTTTTTTTCCTGGATGGTACTAATCTGAAAACTTCCTAGTGAAAACACTGTCTACTTTGTGTAACTTTCATCTTAGACTTACTGATTATATTGGCAAAACAGTCTGCACTTCATAAACTAGAGGGAGAAATGCAGCATTTCCAAAGATAATCTCTCAAATAGACTCCTCCAGATGGCTGCGGAAGCAGACCCATACAACAGGAGCTATGCTAATTGGCGATGATTAGGGTTTTAGAGTCCTTCCTAAAGAAAGTCAAAGAAACTCTTTCTCTTCCTAGATTGCTCTCTGCCACTGGATTATTTTGGTTGGGTTGATATATTCCAAAACTCAAACCTGCCTACTAGCCAGATGTCTGTGACCACTGAGTTTCCACTGGTTTTTCAGTTCCCAATGATTAAACCAAAATAAAAGAAGGTGATGCCATGTCTGGCCAACAGCAGACATTGTCAATTGCCAAAGCTCCAGCGTCCATCATGCGGTTGACATGGTGTGTGCCACCCTCACAGGAGGCAGGCAAGTCCTTCCAAAGGCCAGGCTTCAAGGGAAAACTCTTAAGCAAGTAGTGTCATTTGGAAATGATTTGATGAATAGGAAACTAACAGGCCAACCATTGAAAATCTCGTTTGTGATAAATTAGCAGGAATGTTTGGAGCCTACATTGAAGGTAAAGTCTGCCTTTCCCACGTGCTGCCCTTCATAGCTGACACATTACACATGTCTCTGGAGCGTAACATATGGCTTCCTGAACTTGCAAATGTGGCTTAAATGTGCTCTGTTGAAATAGCATCTGTTTAAACAGTCTCCTGGAAAACTGAGCCATGTTCAATAAAATAGTTAATTTCATGTCTGTGAATGTTTCCTCTAGAGCCCTTTAAAATGTTATTTTTAGGGGCTGTACTAGAAAATTTGCAAATTTAAATTTGCAGGAAGGCATTAGCTGCCTCTGAAAGGGTAACGGCCATCAGTCCTAAGTTGTAAATATTAAAAGATTCATACAGCATGAATCATAAACGAACAGTGTGAAAGATCTAATTCAATAATAATAGTCACCAGTTTTTGAGTGCCTACTGTGTTCCAGGCTCTTCATGTATGTTATATTTAATTCTCAGGATATTTTGCAAAGAGGTAGGATCCCTCCCATTTTACAGATAAAGAAATGGAGTCTCAGATGCCCATAACCTGCTCAAGACCACTTAGGTGGGAGGTGGTGAGCTTGAATTTCAACTCAAAAACACTAAAATCTGAAGCCAGTCTCTTTCTGCACTAGGAGTTCTTAGCTTAATGGATGGACTGGGAATAGGGGTTTAAGTCAGAGACCCCTATGAAACTGTATGCAAGCTCTTGTGTGTTTGTGCATTATTCTGGGGAAAGTCCATAACCTTAGCAGATTCTCCAAGGGATTTGTGAGGCCTTCTAAAGAAGCAGATTTTGGCACCTGGCTGCCTTCATTTTAGACAGGAGGAAATAGCAAGTGAGAACACAGACCGTCCAGAGGCACTTGGTGCGCAGTTGATTTGACCAGAAAGCGAACCACACGTCTTCTTTCTAAACTCTGTGTGTACGTGCGTAATAAATTACACATAGAGAAAAGTGCACAAAACAAGAATGTAGCGTTTAACAACAAGGGAACCTCTGTGGAGCCACTAACCAGGTCATGAACTAGAGCATGGGACCCTAAAGTACTCCCAGGTGTCTCTCCCTCCTCAGATGGCATATCCTCACTCCCAACCCTTTCCTGACTTTTAGGGTAGCCTTGTCCTTGCTTTTCTTTATAGTTTTACTATCCAGGCATGCGTTCCTAAACCATATGGATCCATCTTTCCCGTTTTCATCTTCATATACATGCAGGCATGCTATTGTATTCTCCTGTGTCTTGTTCTTTCAGCAATATTGTTTTTAGTATCCATGTCGTAGCATGCAGTTGTAGTTCATTCCGTTGCTTGATTATATTGTACTTTATCTTCTATTATTGGATATTTGATTAGTTTTAATTTTTGCGTATTATGAGCAATGCCTTTGTTAACATTCTCGTACTCATCTTATACACGAGTTACACATGCAACTCCCCCAGGAAAGCATAATATGGATTAAGCTTTTGTTGGAAACAAAATACCTAGCACTACAAAGAAAAAGGAAGAATTTTTCTCTTCTTTCACCTCCTCCCTTCATGCTTCTGTGGTAGCCTTTGCATATGTTCTGGTTGTCTCCACACTTGGAATAAGAATCAAAGAGCACCCTTGACCCTGAGTCCAGGGGTGCCAGAGATCACTGGGATTAGAGTCTCCAGGATGAGGCACGGGCATCTGCACAGTTAGTATGTCCCAGGTGATTCTTGTGACTGGGAGACACTGGATTCGTGCCAATGAATTGGTAAGACCTGGCTCCTTCGTTATAAAGAGATTCAGAGAAAGTGTACCCGTGATTAAAATACTAGAAGATTGGCCTTAGAAGATTTAAGGGAGTAGGAAAGTTAAGGGAGTTGGATTTATTAGCCTGTAAAAAAAAATGGAAATATGATTAAATAGTTATTTGCAAAAGAACGAAAGTTTTATAATTGAAAAAAAAATTTGCTAAGTCAAGAGAGATTTATGTTGATCAGGAGGAGGAAAATCCTGCTAAAATGAGCGACAGAACCAGCATTTGCTAGGCACGACAGGGCGAGTAATAAAGGCTGTCGTCAGTGCCTTCAGGGAGCTGAAGACAAGGAAACAAAACAAGCACGCACCGCGCTCTGGAACAAAAGCTGGGACGCAATATTTCATCAAGTCTAGACTGTGGGCTTCAGTCAGATGAGTAGGCGGACCTCTGGGACACAATGGTGGAGAGAAGCAGAGAGAGGTCACCATGAAAAAGTTGACGAGCCTACAGGGCTTGAAGTAGGCTTTAGAAGGAAGCCTTTTCATAGGCGGTTGGGATGACAGAATATTCCAAAGCAGTGGCATCCAATGTATTTTATTGAGATTCCCCAGGAAAAATACATATTTTATATCACCACCCAGGACACACATACATAATCAAAAGTTTCATAAAACATTTAACTTTATTAAATATGATGCAGCTGATGTTTGCTGTTTGTTTTTTTTTCTAATTCATTGTTTTAAATGTTGGATTAACCCACTCGTAGGTGGAAAATGCCATTCTGAGGGGACCAGGAGCCCAGTGTGGAGGCAGAGCTAATCGCGAAGCTGCCCTATGGAGGAAATGCCATTTAGAGGAGGGGATTTCCGTGGGAGGTGGTGAGGGGGGTGAGGTATTGTTTGTGTGGCGGTGGGGTGGTGGTCTCTAGAAGTCTTCCCCAATTCCAGAGCATGAGTGAATTACTTTGGGTCGTTATGGTAAAATTTCACACTTCACCTATCCTATGCTCTACTTCTTACACAAAACACCTCTGACACCAAATGGTTTTCTTTATACCCACAACCAATTCTCCAACTCTTCGGGCACCAACTAGGTGTCTGGTGATGCAATTCAGTTCTGACACTAGTGGTCTGGAGGTAGCATCAGACCCCACAGTTAAGGACTCAGTCCCACAAAATTGCTCCCGCTTCAGATGCCATCTGCAATTCCTGGGCCAACTGCACGTCTGACCAGTTAGCTATAAAGTCATAGTCAGGGGTGTGGAGGTTCCCATAGCCCGCTCCTCAGGTTTGATCATTTGCAAGAACAGCTCGGAGAACTCAGAAAGGTACGTTTCTTACTATTACCAGTTTATTACGAAGGATTACAAATCAGGAACCGCCAAATGGAAGAAATGCACAGGGCAAGACAGGGGATGTGTGTGTGGGTGTGTAAGTGAAAAGCGTCTGCTCTCTCCAGGATCATCTTCCCAGCACCTCCTTGTGTTCATCACCCTGGAAGCTCCCTGAACCCTATGGTTTCAGGGTGGTTTAGGGCTTTTTCTGGAGGTTCCACTTCGTAGGCATGATGGATTAGACCATTGGCCATTGGTGATTGACTCAGTCTCTAATCCCTCTCCCCTCCCTGGAGGTGGGGGTGGGGCTGAAATTTCTAACCCTCTATTTTACGTGGTTGATTCTCCTGGCAACCAGCCCGCATCCTGAAGATGGCATTAACATAAACTCCCGTAGGGGAGCTTATTATGAATAACAAAAGATACTCTTCACCCTTATCACTCTGGAAATTAATGGATTTTAAAAGCTCTAGTGCTAGAAATCAGGGACAAGGACCAAGTCTACAATTCTTATATCACAATATCACAACCTATTTACCTGACCAACCCTACTGTTGGACGGTATATTGGCCAAGGTAGATTTTTAAGATTCCTTTTGATGCTTGGTTTCAATTTAGTACCACTCAGCAGAGGGATAGAGACAGGTGAAAAGAATTTGCTTGTAGATTCTCAAGAGCAATGACATTAAAAGTATTTATTAAACATCTGTTCTATTTCATTTTGCAGATGGCCATGGAATCTTTGGTATGGAATGTGGTGCTGGGTAGAATGGTTTTATGGGAGAAAATATAGGGACTATCTCCACGGGCAGGTATAGGAGAGGAAAGTGATAGCACCTTGAAAACCATGCTTTCTGGAAGAAACATGGTATAGCCTGTTGTGCATATCAGAACTACCCATAAGTATAACCAGCTGCCTGGCCCAGGACTAGAGAGCTCTGTCACATTAGCATCCCCTCCTTATGAGGGCTGGCCAGCAGTCTGGGTAATGTGTTTTCAGAATCTGGATTCCTGGCTTAGAGAGAGGACAAATTGGGATACCTCTTGTCTCCACTCTTAGCATAACTTGTGTGAGAATTTTAAGAGTAAACTCTCACTTTCTTTCCTCATTTCCTGACCAATGATCAACTTTCTCCCCCAGTTTCTTCTTCAGGTGTGCCCTTGTTTTCCTGATGGGTTCTGAACTGGTCTCTTGGCTCAGACTCTAAGGCCAATATATAGCACCCATCCGTTTCCTTCCTCCTGCTTACTATGAATCCTGTCTGCAGCATATCCAGGTTGAATGGTGGTACAGGTTATTAAATCTGTGTGTGTGTGTGTGTGTGTGTAACCTTGTTCTCTTTGCCTTATCTTTTCTAACAGAAAAGTAACTTCTGGCCTGCAGTGAAGAGAAACTAGATAAAAGAGAAGGATTTTAGACCTCAATGTGCCATTGACCTTGTCCTCCAGAGGGTGGGGGAGAAGGGATCTTTCTTGCTGTGTCCTATAGAAATTGAACTCCCTAAATATCCACATGTAACTAATTTTAGGGAACCCCTACAACTAGATTTTTCTCTACCCAAGAGTTGAGTTTCTTAGTGGCACTGAAAAGGAAAATCCTTTCATGTGGCTTTTCTTTGCTTAAATACTTTCGATCATATCCTCTGGGGTTTAATATCCTTTTGATCTTCCCTATCCAGTTTTAATTTGGTCAGTTTAAATTAGGGAAGGATTTAAAGACAACAATAATAATGTAGCTTGGGGGTCATGTAAATTGGAATCATTGGTCCTGAATGTACTTTATAAATTTTTTGTTTTGTTTTGGCTTGCAAAATGCTGTTTGGGGGAAGTCTGGTTCTTGGTGTTGGCTACATTTTGTTTTTAGGTAAAGCTTCCCATTCTACCACCAAATGCTTGTGCTTAGGTTAATGTATTTACTGTGTATTGTGTTCTGCAGTAGGAAACCCGATTTGCCTTTGTGCAAAGACAAATCTCTAGCAAAGTTTGGTTGGGGGGCATTTTATAGATTACATATTTTGAGCTTTAGAGGAGGAATCACAGTGGTCATCAGTCCAAAACCTTGAAAAACTGAGGTACTGAGAGGTTTTGGGTGACTTGAGGTCTATAGCATGGAAGTATCAATCTAGAGTTCTGGAATTCTAGTTCATGCAGCCTAGCGGACAGACTTCTGATTTTTGTTTAAACCTAGCTCCTCATTCCTGTGTTCTTGCACTCAGTGGTGGCCATGGGGAGGAGAGAATCCTGAGAAATGGGAGTGGCCCAGTCCTGAGACTCTCTCAAAGTAAATTCTGTACCTAAACCCTGTACACGTCTACTTTACCCCTCCATGGCCTTTGGCTTTCTCTCAGGCCCTGCCTCTACGCTGGGGTGGAGAGGTACCTGGGACATCTTGTAGATCTACCCTTGCTGTATCAGAAGGTGGAGCCCTACTGGGTTTCCCAGTTCCATCAGCACAGAGAGATTGGGAACATGCTCCGAGAGTTGGATGAGTGTAGTCCTGTAAAATTCTCTTGTTAACTGTTACATTCCCACTGTCTCCTCTCTCTGCCTCCATGCAATGGTGTGTGGCAAAGCCTTTAAAATGAAATGCCTAGAGGTTTTTATCTTCAGAGGCCACAGGAAGCAGAGAAACTGTAAAGCTGAATGTAGAACGTTTGGGGGAGGGAGAAGGAATCTCTTCAAGGGTGTTGGTATCCATAGCAGGAAGGGCCAGAAAGTGGGTTTATAGGAGAGGTCTGGAGGGCAGGCCAGCCTGCAGAGTGACCCAGGGGCTTTGATGTGCCCTCCGGGATCTTTTGTCCCTGCATTAATCTGGTATACCTCATACACCTCTCTGTCATAACTCTTCTTCAGTCACTGATTTTATTCTCACTCCTCTGCTCCAAAACCTTCAATGGCTCACTGCTGCCTTTTCACATGTGAAACTTCTCGGTCTTATACTCAAGGCCCATTTGCTCTTATATGGAGATCTTCTCTTTTCCTTTGTAAAAGTCAAAGCCAGCTTTTATACACATGAAAGCTCTCCTGTCTCTGTGGTTTGTAGAATTAATTCTGTTGAGGTTGGGGGTTTAGCAGTGGTAGAGGCTTTGCTCAAAGCTGTTTGTTGTCTAATAGCTTGCTCAGGAAGAAGTTTTGTTTCTCATGAGACTTTGTAGAGGCCGTGGCCTGGACAACTACTTAAAATCATTATACAGCTCGAAAATCTGGCCAGTGAACAGGCCAGAAAGGGTGGCAGTGAAAGCGGATGAAGAATTGTGTGTAAATAAACCATCGAGTAACCTTGAGCTGTTGGCCAGTTTGGTTGTCTACACTGCGGGCCCAGTGAGCTGTGGACCAGGTCAAAGGCCAGTATTCTGAGGAGCCAGCTGTCAGAGTTTAGCTAGAAACAAGCTAATGTGTAAACTGGCCTTGAGGTCTTTTTAAGCTGCTTCGTTTTCCCAGCGTCGGTGAAAAGAGGGGACTTTATTTCAGAGTTTGCTGGCCAGCTGCTGTTTCATTGAACTGTTGATGTTTTCTTTTGGGAAGCCGGTCTTCTTGAGTGTCTCCACGGTGAAGGGGAAGGTATCTGATCTGGGGGCAGGTTTTGATTTCAGTGACGGGAGGACGGGGGTCCTGCTGGTCAGTATGGCTGCGGCCACTGTTGTTCACTAGTTCTGCGTCTCCCCTTTGCTCCACAGACCAACGAGTGGAACAAGAATGATGACCGGCTGCTACAGGCCGTGGAGAATGGGGACGCGGAGAAGGTGGCCTCCCTACTGGGCAAGAAGGGAGCCAGTGCCACCAAGCAGGACAGCGAGGGCAAGACCGCGTAAGCTAAAAAATTGGTTTCTAACTGTAACGGTTCTGGGTTCTCAGAGTGTTCTCTGGAAGCCCTGGGATCCATAGGGGAACTTCACAAGTGTGTTTAAGGGGACTTTGTGAAACTACTGTCCTCCCCCACTCCTCCTATCCCTCGTGTCAAAATATGGAAGACGCTATTTTAATTTGGTCCCTATTTCCTCAAGTTTCAAGTTATACATTGGGCTTTACCTTGGATGGCTATGTTTGTTTTCAAGTACCATTGGAGATTACACCAGAGAAGAAATAGCATGAGGATTATAACCCATTGATAGGTGAAAAAGGAATTCTATCCTCCATTTGAAGCAGCCTAAGAGAGGGTATTTTTTTTCATAACCCTCAAACCTTATAATTTATATTATTACTTCTTTTAAAACCCTTTCCTTAATGTAGATCAGTAATTACATGAGTAGTGTGAATTTTGCATTATGATTTGCCATTTATGGTAATCTTGCCCACCGTAATTAAAATTACATATTTAATGTGTGTGTGTGTGTGTGTGTGTGTGTGTGTGTGTGTGTTTATGTTTATTTGTATCTGCTCTTACTCCAGTCATATTGTAGAGAGGTCATTGACTTTGTAGCTAAATAGACTTCTAATCTGGACTTCATCACTTATGAATTGTATAGTCTCTTTTTAAAATTGATTTATTTTGAGAGAATGAGAGAGAGAGAAAGAGAGTTTGGAAGGGGCAGAGAGGGAGAGAGAGAATCCTAAGCAGGGTCCGTGCTCTGTGAACGAGCCCAATGTGGGGCTTGATCTCATGAACTATGAGATCATGACCTGAGCCAAAATCAAGAGTCAGATGCTTGACCGACTGAGCCACCCAGGTGCCCCGAATTGTGTCATCTTTGAATCTTAATTTATTCAATTTAAATTGGAGATGACGATATTTAACCACTAGGGTAGTTATGAATATAAAACAAGATACTGAGTTGGGTTGGGTGCCTCCAGAAGTAGGTTCTGAGACAAGGATTTGAGTGTAGGGAGTTTCTATAGCCACTGATCCCAGGAGCATGCAGAAGAGGACTGAAACCTACATGGTGTGTTATTGACAGGTAACTGCTGTGGGCAGCTGGAACCCAATCCTGCTGAAGACCTCTGGGAGTCTTCTTAGACTCAGAGCAGGGGTTGGCCAACTGTGGCCCACAGTCTGCCTTTGTAAATAAAGTTTTATTGGGATGCAATCAAATCCATTTATTTAGCATTGTGGCTGCTTCTGTACTGCAAAGGCAGATTGGAATAGTTAAGACAAAGTTTGTGGCTCACAAATCCTAACATATGAGCTCTCTGGCCCCTTGCAGAACTAGTTACCCTACCCAAGGGGGTAAGGAAACTGGGGTGCCTGTTCCCGTTCACTTGTCCCTCCAAGGTTGAATGCTGCTCCTAGGGCCTGTAATGCTCATGGGCAGAACAAGCCCAAGAGGTTATGAAAGGGGCACCTGTAGCTCTAGATACCATATGTGAAGAGTTAGCAGTGGCCCACAGTAAGTACTGATAAGCCCAGTTCTCTTTCCTTCTCCTGGATGAGTAGTTCTCAATCCTGGCAACTCCTGCATTAGAGTCACCTGGGGTACTTAAAAAAAAATATTGTTCCCACGCCCACCCCTCATGTTTGGAAACATTTTGTGGAGAGGCCCCAGAATCAATATTTTTAAAAGTATCCCATGTAGGTTTAGCCAGAGAGAACTATCGTCTAGAAACTAGATGGACTCTAGATTGAAGGATAAATAGAAGAAAAGGCAAATTTTCCGGAGATTGAGCATCACATTTTAGCAAATTTTGTCAGTGAAACCATCCCCCTGGCACCCATTGAATCCCGTAGCATACACACCAGTTCTATTGTTTGAGGAGTCACAGGATGGCAAACAGACCTATGCTGTATCTGGGGAGCAGGCTGGTTGGTACACAGGGGAAGAGGGAGGTGGGAGGTGTTCTCACTCAGATTAGGGCCAGGTCCTCTAGGAACTGGGCTTGTCCTCTCCGCCAAAGCCCCGGGTTGGGCTCCCCACCGTCAGCAGCCTCAGCTTGACTTTCCACCTTTGCAGAGGCCTGTCTCTCAGGTGTGGGGTGCAGGACCGCATCCCCGTAGGTTCTGACTTGGTAGTCAGGACTCCAAATAGCTGGCGGGCTTTAGTTGTTGGCTAATATTTTGTTGCGTGAGCTGCTTACTCAGAGTTCTGATTTTTGGTTCTCAACACTCTTGCACTCCGATTGGAATTTCCTTGACAAAAGGGACTGTTACTTTGTAGCTCATCTACCCCAGTGCTCAGCTTGTACATAGGTACTCCCAAAATATTTGTCCAATGAGTTAATTACCCTTTTCCCAGGATGCCACATTTGGAGTCAGTGCTTTCGGAGCCCCAGTGACAGAAGTCACGGTGTTAAACGTGTCCTGAGGTTTTTGGTGGTAGACTGCTTGTCCCACCCTACAGCCTTCTGGGCTCCTACTGCTCCCAGTTCAGCTCTGCAGATGCCTGCACAAAACAGACTGTGATAGCCATCCCAGAGAGAGGGGGATAGAGGCTTCTGATAGGCTTGTCCAAGACTGTACTCACTAAAAAGAAGACAGAAAATTTAGGTTAGCAGCTTAGCCACAATTGTGATCACCTTCATAGTCTTTTGGGCGTCTGGGTGGTGGTTAAGCATTCAACTCTTGATTCCTGCTCAGGTCATGATCTCACGGTTTGTGAGTTCGAGCCCTGCATTGGGCTCTGAGCTGACAGCATGGAGCTTGCTTGGGATTCTCTCTCTTTCTGTCCCTCCTCACCCCTTCCTCCCTCTCGCTCTCTCTCAAAAATAAATAAATATTTTTAAAAAATTGGTACCTTTTGTTAGTAAGACATTTATCACATGTAGGGTAGAGGGCCAGGCAGTTGATTTCTCCTTTTTTGTTGTGGGAAAATATACATAACATAACTGTACCACTTTAACCATTTGGAAGAATGCATTTCATTAAGTACATTCATAGTGTTGTGCAGCCATTCATCATTTAGTCCAGGAAATTTTTCATCATCCCAAAAGGAGACCTTGCACTCTGTAAGCAGTGACCCTCCTCAGCCTCCTGCCACCTACCCCTGGCAAACACTCGTCTGCTTTCTGTCTCCCTGAATTTGCCTCTTCTGGGTATTTCACGTAATGGCATCAAACCCTTGTGTGTGGTTTTTTTCGCTGAGCGTAGTTTTCAAGGTTCATTCTTGCTGTCGCTCCAATTAGCACTTTAGTCTTCTCTTCTGATGGTGGAAATGCACACAGCAGTTACACACAAATCACCACCTGCACTTTGCAGTTGATAAAGCCAAGACTCGCATGATACAGCTCTCCCTGCATTGACTCCAGAACCAGTTCTGCCTTTGCCTTTGAACTTGTAAGTCTACCTACCATGTTTTGCTGTGGTGACCCCTATGGAGAAAGTTAGAGGGACTATAAGAAAAAGGAAGAGGAAATACTTATTTTTTCAGTGTGAGATTTTTCATAAATAACCATCTGGTAACATTTCATTTTTCTGCTTGGAATATTCCTTAGAATCAAAGTTGCTAAGTGTTAGCCTATAAGAATTTAATTTTCAGGGGCACCTGGGTGGCGCAGTCGGTTAAGTGTCCGACTTCAGCCAGGTCATGGTCTTGCGGTCCGTGAGTTCGAGCCCCGCATCAGGCTCTGGGCTGATGGCTCGGAGCCTGGAGCCTGTTTCCGATTCTGTGTCTCCCTCTCTCTCTGCCCCTCCCCCGTTCATGCTCTGTCTCTCTCTGTCCCAAAAATAAATAAATAAAAAAAAAAATTGAAGAATTTAATTTTCAGAGGCACCATGGAGTTAAGTCTATCTGGCTTCATATTTTCATTCAAATCTAGTGGTCTTAGTATTCAGAACGAGGGGGCACCATGGGGTCTGAAACCATGCCTCCTGCCCCTTTGGTATCACGGAATCCCGCAAGGGCCGAGAACTCTGTGGAAACAGAAACCCCAGGCAGTGTTGTTCCCTTGGCTTCTGCCCTGTCTCCTCTGGACATCTGCACTTCTGGATTTGGATCAGTTTAACCTGTGCACTCCTGCCTGAGTGTACGTGTATCTCCCTCACACTTGGAGATTTTTCTCAAGCTGTGGAAACTTTTCCTGTCTTGTTCTTTCCACATGCGTCAGTTTGGTAGCGTGCAGGCCGGTAATTTCCTAGGAGTAGTTCTGGGTCCGTGACAGGCCAGTATCGTGTGTCCCCTCTTCTGAAGCTCTTGGCTCCATTGGCCCCTTGGAGGTTGCTGGGCCAGCGTGTGTTTGTGGATGTGCATGGAGTGATTTGCAGTGTCTCTAAAGGGTAAGCCCAGGCCACACACTGCAAAGTTAGGTACTTGACTGTACTTGGTCTCATTCTCTGCCTACGCGTTTGGGTTTAATCTTTGAGTTATACACCTCCCTGTCCAAATTAGGCTGGAGGCCTCTTTCTAGCGAGCTTTTGCAAGAACTCATTTTGTAATTTTGTTCAGTAATGCACACTGTTGCCCTATTGCCTGACCACCTAGAGTCCTGATTTGGGCTTTCAAGGCCCTCTCAGCGGCCCTGCCGTTACTTCACTGAATGTTCTCTTGCCCTTGCCTTCCACTGGTGGTGGGGTGTTGGCTCCCAGACTTCCTCTCACGTTTGCCCGGGTTCTGTGTCCAGTCCAGAATGCTTCCTCTCTGATGGTCTCAGTCATCTAAAAAAAATTTCCTTCTCTTTGAAATACTGGAATCTTGATTTATAACTTGATGCATTTTATCATATCGAAAGAATAAAAACAACATCAGAAAAGTCTCTACAGCTTGAAACAAAAACTTTGTTTTCTGAAGACTTGAATCCCTTATAACAACAGTAAGCTCCCTGAAGACCAGGCTCACGTGATTGTTGTTGTTGTTGTGTTGGTCTCTCCCACAGTTCCAGGCATAGAAGACAGGCATTCAGTCGGCATTTGTGGACGTGACTTTTCAGCATGAAGAAAGCATTCTTTTTGTTAATGATCTGTCACGGGTAAATTAATTAGGAGTGGATTCAGTTGGGGTTCAAGAAGAAAAGGACTATCCTGGTGAACGTCACAACCTGACACTTCTCTTCTCCCAGCTTCCAGTGCAATTTAAATAAACACTCAGCCTTCAGTACCTAGAGAACCAGATGACTCAGAAAATCCCAAGAATGAAGTGGCAAAGGCAGCCAGCCATCTTGGCGGACATTCTCCAGAAGCTTCCTTAACCCAAGGTCAATAACCAGAAGGGTGGTTTGGTTATTCTTCAGACTTTCAGTTTCTTTCTGGCATATTTCCATCAGGGAAAGATAAGAAACTTTGAAAACTTTCTCCCTCTAAAACCGATCGAAGAGGGATTAAAAAAAAAAAAAAAGCAAAAGCAATTGAATGACTGGAACTCATTTAGGAGCAAGTAAGAGAAGGGTGCTGTCTTGGGTCAGAAAAGAACAAAATAGAGCAAGGCACAGAGTTATAGCTACAGCCTGTGTTTATGGAGTCAGGCTTGGCTTCCCTCGACCCATCTGTTCACTTTTCCTGGTGGAGGTAAGGACGTGGGAGGATATCATTACCCTAAAACCTCTTACCATGGAGCAGTCTAATTGTTTCAAGATGTTTTCCCCTACTTTTAGATGTGCATTTAATTAAAGTTATGTATGTTTGTCTTAGGAACAACCAGACTAAATAAAATCACTGCTGGGACTATAGTATTTGAAGAAATACCACCCAGGCATGTGTGTATAGATGGACAGACACACACACACACACACACACACACACACACACACACACACACACAGTCTGCATACATAGCCCACATTTCAGATACCTGATCATTTTGGTTTTGAAAGCAAAAACTTGTGAAAGTATCTTTAGGTGACTCTGTGGAGCTTAAGTATAAAATAAGGGAGGTAGTCCTTGAATTCTGCAAATCAGGACAATAAGGGCTTCTCTGTCTGCTGGCTGGTTGCACTCTTTTCCTGTTTCCTCAGAGCAGGGATGTAGCCATTCGGTCTTAGAAATCAAGTCCTGCCATCTGGGCCACTTTCTCCAGATCTCACGTAGGGCCGCCGCATTAGTTGACCTAACACTACTGCATACTTTATGTGTAATCGCGGCCTCCTTCCCGGCAAAATCACCCTGTGTCTTTCCTAAAACCTGCTGGTATTTGACAGAGGGATAAACTGAAAGGTATAATTGCTGTATTGCATATCCACTGAGATTTTCATCATATAGATTTTTGAAGATGACAGAACCTCTGTTCCTACCTTGCAAATGTGCCCAGATGTTTGTTTAATTAATCTACTAGTTGGGAGGCACTCCCTTCCCTGCATCTGAAATGTTCCAGAGGGTGACTGGGTGACTTAGTTGGTTAAGCGTGTGACTCTTTGGCTCAGGTCACAATCTCATGGTTTGTGAGTTCGAGCCCCACATCAGGCTCTGTGCTTACATTGTGGAGCCTGCTTGGGATTCTCTCTCTCTTCCTCTCTCTCAGCTCCTCCTGCTCTCTCGCTTGCTCTCTCTCTCTCAAAATAAATTAAAAAAATAATAAAACATTTAAAAGTGTTCCAGACTCTTGTAAACATATCCAGGAGGAGGAGGAAATATGATCTTTGCCTACAAAATGCATAGCATCTAGCAGAAAGACCAGTGAGAGCACTGGAGAATAATTAAGTGCTAGATTATAAAATACTAACTGGAAGGGGTTCAAGATGAAGGGAGATGGTGAATCACTGGAGTAGCCAAGAAATGCTTCCTGCCTGAGGTGTGATGTGGGATGGCCTTGAAAAGTGAACTGGGAGGAGAGTGGGGATGGGGGGCGAGGAAGACTGTATAGGTCTTGGTCACAGCATGAATGGAAAAGAAATGCAAGGACACCATAGTTATTGTTTCCTTCCCTTGTCCAAGAACTTATTATGGTTTCAGTTCAGGACCCCACTTGACACTCGGTCCGTGGTTCTTGACTCCCGTTACAGTCACCTGGACAGCTTAGAAAAATGCTGGTGTCACCCACAGACACCTCTCTATAGTTGGTGGGGGGGTGTAGTGTGGGTAAGCGTTTTTTTAAAGCACTCAGGTAATTCGAGTGGCCAGCCAAACTGAGAACTCCCGTTTTAGACACACTGCAGTGAGACTCCAGGTTCCTTGGCCCATGACTTCCCAACAGGCTGTGCCCAGTGCTAGGTTCCACATGGGCTGAGGAAGGCCCAGGGCCCCCAGGTGATTTTTCTCCCAGCATACACACATGTACATATATGTATCCATAAGGCCTGTGCACAAAATAAAATGGCAAATTTGGGCTTAAAGTAACATAATACACAGGGGTTTTAAAGAGAATCAGTGTTGTATGTTAAAGCTGAACAGACCTTATTGCAAAAATTGTGCTTTAGAAGGAACACTCGAGGGGCACCTGGGTGGCTCAGTTGGTGAAGCATCTGACTCTTGATTTTGGCTCAGGTCATGATCTCACGGTTTGGTTTGTGAGATCAGGCCCCTGGACGGGCTCTGTACTGACAGTGGGGAGCCTGCTTGGGATATTCTCTCTCTCTCTCTCTCTCTCTCTCAATAAATAAAGTAAACTTAGAAGAAAAAAAAAGACTTGAAACCACAGTAGTGCAAATTGACGAGAATAGATTTGGAAATGAAAAGCTACATTGATAGGGGCACCTGGCTGGCTCAGAAGGTGGAGCATGCGACTCTTGATCTCAAGGTTGTGAGTTCAAGCCCCACATTGGATATAGAGATTGCTTCCAAATAAAATCTTTAAAAAGAAGAAAAAGAGCTATATTGATAAAATATTGGTGGGATCACAGGATTTTTCATTTTAAAGCTGTTCAAAGCTAGGTTAAGTATTTCGAGAATGAAGGACTTCAGACACTCAAATAGGTCATCGTTGCTCAGGGTCGAAGCAAGTCTGGCTGTGCCCTTCCCTCCAGTTCTCTGGCCACGTCCTCCATTGGCTGGACGGACCCCCGCATGCAGAGGTCAGGAGAGCCTGGGAAATGCAGTTCTCTGTGACAGAGAGCAGAGCAGGGGCGGAAGGGCCTGGATCTCGACCCCTGCGGTGACCCCCACCCATCCTCACCCCATGAGCAAGAGCACCTGGAGCTGGAGGTTCTCACGCCGACAGCAGTCAGGCAGCTTAAGGGTTGAGGCATGTAGGGTCGCTTAGCCTGTGCCTGTCCCTTGGAAACGCTCCTGCTTTCTCACTTGGGGCCCCGAAATTCATGCCTTCCAAAATTCCACCACCATCACCCATCTGCCGAGTTTTGGTACCATTCAAGGTCCAGTTCGCCGTATCTTCTGTGAAGCCTTTCCTGATTTCCAAAGTGGCTGAGCTTGCTCTAGTTATTGCCTCTCTTCAAACCACTGGGGATTTGATGGGTCTGATTACCTATGTACTTAATCTTATTCCTGAATTAGACTATCAGAGTTAGAGCCCAGTCTTCCCAATTGATAAGAAAGGAGTTGCTGTTAGTCATATTAACATTGAATGCCCCACCACTGGGCTAGGGGCTTTTATATGGGCCATTCATTCAACTAACAGTTCATTCTTTCACCCATTTTATTTTAAGTAGAGAAAACTTTTTAATGTTTATTTTTTAGAGAGACCAAGCGTGAGTGGGGGAGAGGCATAGAGAGAGAGGAAGACACAGAATCCGAAGCAGACTCCAGGCTCTGAGTTGTCAGCACAGAGTCCGATGCAGGGCTCAAACCCAGGAACCATGAGATCGTCACCTGAGCCTAAGTCAGACACTTAACCGACTGAGCCACCCAGATGCCCTTCTTGAACCCATTTTAAACTTTTTTTTTTTAATGTTTATTTTTGACACAGAGAGAGACAGAGCATGAGCAGGGGAGGGGCAGAGAGAGAGGGAGACACAGACTCCAAAGCAAGCTCCAGGCTGCAGCTGTCAGCACAGAGCCTGACATGGGGCTCGAACTCACAGACCGCGAGACCATGACCTGAGCCGAAGTCGGATGCTCAACCAACTGAGCCACCCATATGCCCTTCTTGAGCCCATTGTGAAGACCCTGCCCGTTTCCCATAGGTTTTTCTTATGTGATGCTCCCAGTCACCCTGGAGTGATCTGTGAGTGGCAAGTGTGGATCAGAAAGTTTTGGGAATTAGTACAAATCACCCTCATTCTAGGCTCTAGGTTCTAGAGTCTGGAGTCTATCATGAATACAAGAGACAAATCATTGTCCTAATGGAGATTTCATAAAGCCCAAGTGCTATTTCCAGACCACATTTATGAAACCAAACAATCCTGAAGCCAGAGAGCCAATGCTCAGCTTAAATGTCACGGGGTTTCTTAGCTCTGAGCGTGTGGTCTTTCATCTCATTGTTTCCTCCCCCATGTCCCCAGGAGAGCTCTGTCCCCGAAGCCACGCTGCGGATTCCATTAGCACATTGTAGGCACTTACAGGACAGGGATCCTATTTTTACACTCTTTATTTTCTTTATGCCAGTTCCCTGTTATTATATCTACCTGAAACATTCAGCAAGAGAAGGCAACCAGCACTGTCACTTCTCACACATTCTGCCAAATCAGCTCCTATCAGAAGTGGTGATCAGAGTCCCTGCCGTAGCTGGCTCTGAAACGGCTGAGCCACACAGCCACAGCACTTCTCCATCAAGTTGACCCCTGGGATAGAGTGGAATTCCATTTTTCAAGGCTTGTATGACTAGAAGCTATTAGATAGTACTGCCTTCCTAACCCTCAGTTTACAATCTGAAATGGGAATCCAGAGCTTGTGGGATTAAGGATTATTCCCCTGTAATATCTAGTGTGACCCAAGCCTCATTTGATCATATGGACCAGATAAGGAAACTGAGGCTAATGAATTTCAGTCATTATTCTTTGGTTTGGGTCTCAACTCTGCCATCCCCAGTATGGCACAACAAACTTCTTCCTATCGTGCAAATGTCCTAAAAATTGAATATGTATCAGAATCAGCTGGGAGGGGGTTGTTAAAACCTGCTGACTCCACCACAGAGTCTGGACAGGAGCCTAAGAATCTGTATTTCTAACAGGCTTCTGGGTGCTGCTGCTGCTGCTGTTCTAGGGACCAGGCTTTGAGAATGGATGTACAGTGTGATGTTGGGAAGCAAAAAAAAAAAAAAAACAGTCTTCTGTTAACGTAAGTTTTAAGAACTTACAATCTGAGAAAAACACAGTTATGCTGGTTTATGTGTGTGCCTTAGTTTAAGGCAACTCAGAGACTTCAAGAGTAAAAAAGCAAATTCAAAACTACAGATTTGCATTATCAAAACAATCACATCTGTGTGCCAGGAAAATTGCGTCAGGAAAGACCAAGTTTCTCGCCTCGTAGAAAGTACAGTCAACTGGGACAGACGGCACCTGCTTCTTTTTTTTTTTATTTTTTTGAAT
The DNA here is from genome assembly GCF_018350175.1 of Felis catus. Lineage (NCBI taxonomy): Eukaryota > Metazoa > Chordata > Mammalia > Carnivora > Felidae > Felis > Felis catus. The sequence continues at coordinate 211,512,247 of NC_058368.1, read as the reverse complement.
GTTGTATTTATTTTTGAGAGAGAGAGAGAGAGAGAATGAGTGGGGAAGAGGTAGAGAGAGAGGGAGACACAGAACCCAAAGCAAGCTCCAGGCTCTGAGTTGTGAGCACAGAGCCGGATGCGGGGCTTGAACTCGTGAATCATGAGGTCGTGACCTGAGCCAATGTCAGATGCTTAACCGACTGAGCCACCCAGGTGCCCTCAGCACCTGCTTCTTTAATATAACATCAGGTGTGTTGAAGAGAAACAAGAGACCAGAGGCCTCTTTGAATAAACTTGGAAAAGGAAAGCCTTTCTGAGAAGACCCCTTCTTTGAAGCAGATTCCTGGATAGGATGAGGGGTTGAGCCTTGCACTTTTCTGGAACTATTGTCCTGGTGGAGGAAACAGCAAGGCAAAGGCCTTGAGGTAGGAGGATGCCCGATGTGCCCAGTGAATGGAGAGAGAGCTACAGGGGAGGTCAAAATGGAAGCCAGACATACTCACGTAAAGCCTGGTAGGCCATTGGATGGAACCCTAATTCTGAATACTTAGTTTCCTTGATTTATTTTAATATGGTTTAGTATCCTTCTTTCCCCCTCCAGAAATAGGCCTTACCAAAAGAATGCAATTAAAGGATAGGCGATTTTAGGTGTTTGGGAGATGCTGAAACTCTCAAGGGATTATGGACAGCTGGTTATTTTCATGAAGTATTTCTGAACCTCACTGACCATAGTGACCCCTCTCTGGGAAATAAAGGGGTTTAGAAGGAAAGGAGGAGATATGGATTTATGAGGAACAAACTGCTCTTAGAGTCAGAATTCAAGTCCTGCTCTTTTACACTTTTCCTAACCTCTGAGCCTCAGTTTCTTCATCTGTGAAATGAGGATGGTAGATCAGCCCTCATCCCAGAACCTTCTGGAACCTTCTGGAACCTTCTAAGACTCTGAGATTCTGGGACTCTGGGTGTGGCTAGTGCCGGTAGAGTTTGGTATGTGGTCATTTCTTTGTTAGGCATGGTGGTTTGCTTGATTTGGAGAGTGAAAATTGGTTGCAGAGGCATTGGAAGGAACTGGAGGTCTGGTGAGGTGGCCAGCCTGTTGCATTCTTGACCTCACCCTGCCAGCCCTTTTGGGATTGGGACCTGGGGCAGCGGAGAAGGGCAGCAGTTTGGTTTGAGAGAAATTCTCTATGAATGAATATGCTGAAAAAAATCAAGGTCTTCTAAAAGGAACCTTGTGAGTTTGTATTTCCTCCAAATATATGTTTCAGCTGGTAGTCAGAAACCAGAAGAATTGTTATTACTCTCAAAGATAGAAGGAACTTTCCAGGCCATCACTCACAGGCTTCTGAACAGCAACACTCAAATGCCCTTCGGGTTAAGAGCCCTGAGAAATATTCCAGCCTTTCCTAGCCACTGGAGAGTACCAGCAACCCTAGTCTGCCCCAGTGAGAAACCTGAATTTGCGTTTTTGGCCAAATACTTCCATTTTTTAGTTTAAGCGCTATTTTTTAAAGAGCAGCACAGCCAGTAAGTTATATAGTGCTTCACAGTTTGCAAGTGATTTAACAAAATAGTGGAATTTCTCAGCATGGTGATAAAGGGCCAGTTCTGAGGCAGAGTGCCCCGGTTAGAATCCAGCCTCCCCGCCTTGTTCGTTCTGGGAATTTGGCCAAGTTACTAAACTTCTCTATGCCTTAGTTTCCTTCCTTTTCTGGAAAATGGGGATGATAATAGTTACCCTCCCACAGGCTGGTTGGGGGATATAATGAGTAAAAACCATAATGCATTGTGGAAGGCACAAGGGTGTGCCCGAGGGAGAGAGAAAGACACATTGGGAGCCACAAAACTCTTAAGCACAGAAACCTTGGGAACTTTCCAAGTGACAAAAGCAGAGAAATTCCTAATATCAATAAGCAGCAAAGGGATCAAAGTAGTATTATATAAATCTTCAGGCTGTTCTGTTTGTGCCTTTCAGTTACTTCTCTGTGGACGGGCCCAGCTGAGTTTTATAAGCAGAGTTAAACATTTCCTATTATGATGAAACTTAAAACAGCATCGATTCCTTTTTTGTGGAACATATCCACGAGATTGTTTTTAAGGCTCAGGGAAATCATGTCTTCGAAAGAACTTTGAAACAATGGGCACCTTGGTAAAAATGATGGTGTGAGCTTTGCAACTTGTCCTCCACTTAGAGCAGCGCGTCTCCAGTTGGAATGTGCACGTGGCTCAGCTGGAAACTTGTAAAACAGCCTCGGGTTCTGTGGACGTGGGATGGGAACTGGGAGCCTGCGTTTCTAATGAGCTCCTGGGCCGCCAAGTACTCTGAGTCACCAAGACGTAGGCTCTCGAAGAGCGGTCACTTCGGCTACACTGGGATCCGGAGAGCCACCCTGCTGTATCCCTGGGCAGTGACGCCTGTCCCTGTCACTGGGCCAGGGATCAGAGGAGTGGGTAAAAGATTTTCATACCCTTCCCTCCACTGAATTCTTGACCCATCTGAAGAGAGAATCAAGTCAACAAATCTCTCAAAAGATTCACTGCCGTATAGACTCTTGAATGCCCTCTCTTATCTTTAAAAGGAAAGGCTGCACTTTTTAATGAGTAAAAGTCCACACGAAGACAAAGCCAGCGGATACTCCAAATTTGTTTTGCATTCACTCTTTTATATTCCTCCAAGGGGAAATTTCAGCTGATAATTAACTGGAATAACTACTTCAAAGGGTTCATTAAGAAAGACTGAAATGTTTCTTCTCTGGAAAATTTAGGTTGCAGTTAAATTCTCATCTCTTAAATTAAAATTTGCCAAACAGTAACAAGTCTCGGCTAGAACGTAGAACAACTGGAGCCCTTGTGTGTTGTTGCTGGGATTGTGAAATGGTGCCGCAGCTTTAGAAAATAGCTTAGCAGCTCCCCAGAGTTCAGCGTGGTTACCACTGGCCCAGCAATTCCACTCCTAGGTATATACCCACTAGGATTAAAAACTGGTATCCACACAAACACTTGTTAGGTGAATGTTCTAGTAGCATGGTTCATAGTAATCAAAAAGTAGAAACAACCCAAATGTCCATAACCAACAAATAGATGAAGAAAATGTGGGGGCGCCTGGGTGGCGCAGTCGGTTAAGCGTCCGACTTCAGCCAGGTCACGATCTCGCGGTCCGTGAGTTCGAGCCCCGCGTCGGGCTCTGGGCTGATGGCTCAGAGCCTGGAGCCTGTTTCCGATTCTGTGTCTCCTTCTCTCTCTGCCCCTCCCCCGTTCATGCTCTGTCTCACTCTGTCCCAAAAATAAATAAAAAACGTTGAAAAAAAATTTTTTTAAAGAAAATGTGATATATACATACAATGGAATTTTACATACATACATACATACATACATACATACATTTATTTATTTATTTATTTATTTATTTATTTATTTATTTAGAGAGTGCTCACTTGCAGGAAAGGAGCAGAGAGAGAGAGAGAAAATCCTTTGCTGGCTCTGCACTGACAGCCCCAACATGGGGCTCGAACTCATGAACCATGAGATCATGACCTGAGTCGAAATCAAGAGTCAGACACTTAACCAACTGAGCCACCCAGGTGCCTTAAGGAAGGAAAGAAGTACCAATAGATGCTACAATACAGATGGACCTTGAAAACGTGCCAAATGAAAGAAGCCAGGCACAAAAGACCACATATTACATGATTCTGTCTTTGTGAAACATCTAGAATAGGCAAATCCATAGAGCCATAAAGTAGAGTAGTGATTGCCAAGGGCTGGGGGTACATGGGAATAGGAAGTGACTGCTGACTGACATGTGAATTTTTTAGGGCAGTGAAAATGCTCTGGAATTAGATAATGATGTTGGTTGCACAACTCTTTCAATAGACTGAAAACAACTGAATTGTACATTCTAAAATGGTGAATTTTTTGGTCTGTGAATTCTGTCTCAATAAAAAGATTAAAATCTGCTCATGTTGTTTTCTCAGTGTTTGTTTTAATAGAATTTTAGCATTCTACATTTGTTTTTAATGGTTCATCAGAGTTTCTCAACTATTGACATTTTGACATATTGACATTATTGACATTTTGGACTAGATAATTGTTTGGGGAGGGAGGGGGCTGTCCTGCGTGTTGTAGGATTTTAGCAGCGTCTCTGGCCTTTCCGCATTAGATGCCAGTAGAATCTTCCCACCGCCCACCCCCACCCCCACCCCCACCCCGTGAATAATTAAAAATATCTCCAGACATTGCCAAATGTGCCCTGGGCGGGACAAAATCTCCCCCAGTTAAGAGCCACTGGTTTATCTTTAGACTTCCCACTAAAAGCCGAGATCCATGAGGGCTTTGTTTTATTTACCACGTGTTTCTCAGTGCTTAGAATAGTGGCTGGCATGTAAATACCCTGGTATCGTAATACAAATGTATGAATGATTTGGTATATTTAGCTCTAGCAGAAATATGAAAACTATCCCATACTTGGGTTAGCTCCAGTGCCCTAGAATAACGTTGTCAAGACTACGTTTTGGGGTGAGGGGGTGGCGTTAACCAACCTCTACTACTTTGCCTACCCCCTCTCACCCACACCTGCAGACTCCCTTTAGAGGTGTTTTCTTCTACCAGCCGTCCAGCACACAGGCTATCGGAGGCCACCACCCATGCTCTTCATTACTTGTGTGCTGGCCTGGGGCACCATCTGCGCTCTAAGCCTGCAGTAACCCCTGGGGCCCCACCTGCAATCCGGACGGGGTGGTCCCCAACCCACCAGTCACCTGGCCTGCCACCACCGAGGATGGCTACACTTATCAGTCACTGCATAAGAAAAGAAACCTACTCACTGTCATTTACAAATCCAGATTCTGCCAATGACTAATCATGTTTTTCCACCTGACCGAACCCAACTTTTCACTGGAGTCTCTTATTAAAAGTTGGCTGTGCTTCTTGTTCACATTCAGAGACTAAATGCTAATGATTCGCTGCTGCCAAATCCTGCTTTGAGGATTATCACTTCCGTCAAAGGTGCCAGAATGTTAGCAGCTCAAGTGCGAGCTTCGGACAAAGCTGGTCTTGGATGGCTTTTTTGTCGTCTGTGGCTGCCTACAACTTTGTTCCCTAGAGTTTCCATTCAGGAGAGATGCACATAGGTTTTATTCTTTCCCTTTCCTTCTTCATTTCTTAAGCAGTGGTGGTTCTAATTTAACCTCTATTAGCCTGTCTTTTCTGAACGTTGAAACAAATCCTTTTATTAAGCAACATGACCTGGACTCTCTGACTTGCCTTGTGTTGGTGAGGCTGTAACAGTTGGTGGTTTTTTTCTTTTTTGGTGGTGGTGGTGGTGGGGGGGGGCGGGGAGGGCGGTATTTATTATGCGCCTCACATTTTGCTAGGTGCTTTTATGTAGAAGTCGTTTACTCCTCAAAGCCCCTTTTACAGATGTGGAAACCGAGATACCAAGACCTTGCCTGAGATCACACGCCAATAAGTGACAAAGCACAGATTGAAACCCAGTTAGTCTGAGCCCTTAAATAATTACATGCCTTACCTCCCCAATATCGCATTTCCTGTTAAACTTTCTCGTCTGATTACATCTATACATGTCCTTCCTCCAAGTTTTAATAAAGCTGTAATGTTAGAAGTTTTAATTTTTCAAAATCATGGCTTTGAGGAATAAGGGCCAGATTTTCTGAAGCTAAAACTAAAATGACGGGTTGTCCAAGTTAAATACACCACCACCACAGCAACACCGATGCGATTTTCCCATCTTGCCCTTCTGTACAATGGCATTTACTCTACTCCTGATTAAGAGGTTTTTTTCTAGGCACAGGGAGGGGGCAGCGAGAGAAAGAAGACGCACTTTATCTTCCAGCAGCTTTCTCTCTGAGGACGATTAGCAAAATGACACGTCTCTTGTTGGTTGTTGTTCAAGTGTAAGGTAACCAGATCTTAGTGCTACCATTTATGCTAAGGAGATGGGTTGTTGGGGAGTTGCTGACAGTCATGTCATTGTCTGGTTTGTGCCTTATTTCTTCTGCATTTGTACAGCTTGCATAAAAACAAGACAAAGCTAGGGGTATCTGATAGCATGCAACTCTTGATCCTGAAGGTGTGAGTGCAAGCCCCATGTTGGGTGTAGAGATTACTTAAAAATAAATAAATAGAAGTTAAAAATTAAAAAAAAAAAGCTAAATCAGTACACTGACCATTTTGGTTTTCTTTTATGTGGTTTGGTTTAGCATACTCGAGTTATAGATCCTTTGTCCCAAGTTAGGTAGTAAAGTGATTTTTGGACTAAAATTCTATGGCAATGACACATTAATAGATAAAAAATAGGTTATTTTAAGGAGTTAATCAGAGTGGTCAGTAGATAACAAAATACATGTCTTGATGGTTATTTTATATTTTCTCTTTCTAAATCTAGCCCACAGACTTTTTTTATAGTGTATTAAAGAGTGGTATATATAGTTAGTAGATATTGATTGTATAGAGTACTGTCCAATATATTATATATACAGAGAGAGTGTAGAATATAGCATGTGCTATTGAAGATTTTTCTAGACCTTCTTTTACTTCCAGTTCACTACCAAGAACCTTGTTATTCCACAGGATGTGCACATAGAAACTTTGGAGGGCTTTCCCAATTTGAGAACACAGTTGTAGCAGGTACAACTGTATGTGCTCACATATGTTATGGATAGGGTATTGGTTATTCTTTCAAGACCAAATCCAGTTTAAAATCTGAATTTTAGCATTTCTTTATTGCATTGTGACTTAATCTAGACTGCGTGTGGCTCGCATTTAAGTCCGTTGTTTTTCTGATCCTTTGAGAGGTGTATTCTTGTACCTTTTAAACTAATTCCTACTCTGGCCTAACATTATATCAGAAGCCCCATATCATATTCTGTGTAAGTTAAGTGATTTGGCACATTCTCCTGTCAAAGCATTTTAGCCCAAATGCCCCAAACTCTTAAGTAAAGCTACTCAATTACATGTGAGGTGAAACATTTTTTTAAAAGCCTGAATTTGCCTGTATAAATATTTAATCAAATAATATCCAGAGGAACCTAACAGTTCATCCTGTGGATGATCACACACAGAATACCCAACATTCAAGGTCCCAGTAGGAAACAGCATCCTCTGACAGGATAATTGATTACCCTCTAAGAAAGGAACTATTTACAAAATCGTGGTCAGATTTAAACCAGCAGGGTTGGGAAAGCAGCCCTGGGCCAATAGCAGTGGGATCTATTTCAACATCCTCGTGCCCCCCGCCCCCCAACCTGCAGGGACCTGGAGAGGGAGCAGTTACCAAAACCCAGACAGAGCTGCGACTGTAGCTTTAGGAGAACCGGCCCCCAGAGCTGTGAACTTCATGGAGGAAGTAGAGGAGGGCCGAGACTGCCAGTGTGTGGTCTGGCAGGGAGAGAGTAGAGGGGATAATGCCCCGAACTCTTTCTTCTCATCTTCCTGTCTCTTGTAAGTGCCTCCCATTCGTTGAACCCAACTAGAAGCCAAAGGACGAGGCAGCCCATTGGATGCAGTCCATAAGAGATCTGCTTCCTGGGCCACTGAGCCAGGGGATAAAGGTGGAGGGCAAATCTGGAGGGGCAAACAGATGATGCACAGCATTAGTAATTATTCCCTGCAAGCAAACTTACGTGTCATGTTTCTTGGTTTTGCTCTCGTTTCCTGGAAGTGCCTGCTCAGAATAATGATACATAGTGGAGCTCCTTGTCTGCCTGGAAAAATGAATTAGAAACTTTGGGCTAAAATGGTCAGCCCTTCCTTTTTCTGCTTTTCATGCTTTTATCTCCTTTCTTTGAGAAACATCTTGAAATCGTGATATATTTAATTGAATCACATCAATTAAGAATGATTTTACTAGCTCAAAACATGAGATTATGCAGTGTAAATTTACAAGCATGAATATCTTATATAAGCAGCCATTTCTAGTTATTTGTACTCTGTTGATTTTATTTATAAGAGTGGTGAGTGCTGAAGGTTTAGGTGAAATATATGAGGATAAAATTATGAATTGTGAAAAGACTCTTATTATTCTGTTTTCTCCGTAGGACACAATATTCTGCAGGAGAATTAGTTGGAGAGTTCCTAGAATAGAAGGGAGAAAAATCACCCCCTGATCTAAACTGTAATGAGAGAGACAGGGTGAAACAAAGCCCCCCCTCCCCGCCACACACACACACACAATTTATTAAAGCATATGCAGTGACACCATCATTAACTGGATCCCTCAATAAAATGTGTTACAGCGATCAATCATGTGTTGATTTGGGTTGATATAAGGGCTTTTGTTTTAAAAAACAGAAATGTCCAAAAAAGTTTCTATCCTAGGATTGGATTTTGAACCCACCTGCCTAACACGTCACTTCTCCTGCCTTGTTACAATTATTAACCTTCCAAATAATGGTCCTGAAACCCTACAGCTCCCAAGTCATCCAGAGAATAGCATGTTGCATTCATTAGATTCCACCTATCAATGTACAGTAGTAGCTTGCAGTAATGCATCCTTGTCACATGTGTCTGCAATTTCAACCCCTGATAACTATAGTGTGCAATCCAGAGAAACTCCGAGAAGCCTCGGAGTAGAAAAAATATAAAAAACACAGGCGGTGGGAGGTGGGAGGTTATAACTAGAAGGGACACGTGGAGAGCTTTCTGGGGTACCAACAGGAGATGCGAGGAGAGCTTATGGGTCTCTGGCCAGGTTCTGTTTCCTTGTATGAAAATAAAATGGGCATGTTCCATTTATGAAAATTTAACAGCCCATACAATTGTGAAGTTTTCTTTTCATACGTTATACTTCAAAAGTTATATAATCTACACATGTGTATGTTTGTGTGTGTGTGTGTGCGTGCGTGCGTGCATGCATTAATTACTTATCCCTGTACTTTTATCTTTAACATAGGATATGGCTGTCTTCTTGTCCAGATAGTTTTGATTTAGTTCTTCCCCGGTCATAGTTGATGGCAGAGTAGACATCTTAGAAGCAGACACACAAACATTAAGAAAAGAAGATAAATATTAATGAATATTAGGTCTTAATAATCTGGGGCGTTTAGATTAATAGCTTGAAAGCAGAGATCGATAATTGAGGCTCTTAGTGGTGACTTCATGTCTTCAAGGGCAATTAAATTATGTGACATACACTGTTCCTAATGCTGAAAAAGTTTTAGAGACATTCCAACAAGATCAGTTAAAATAAACCATTCACAGCTTAAAGGCAAAGTTTACATAATGTAAATTCAGTGTGCCCAACAATGCTGAAAGCAGAGCTACGGTACTGCCTTTTAGGGAGGTTCTTTCTGTCCTTGTTGAGTTGTATTTAATCAGGAATTCCATTTAAACAAGTTACCACATTCCCAAGTCACTCCACATGATCCAGGTTTGACTGTAATGTGAAAACACCTACAAAGTAGATTTGGCTGTAAGGAAACGTTACACATAAATTGCTGGACAGGGGCAGAAGTAGTTGGTGTGATTAGAGCCAATTAAGCTAAGATAATAGAATGTTGTCAGAGCTGGAGGAAACATCAGATATCATCTGACTCAATCCTCCTACTTTACAGTGAAAGAAATGTAGGTTCAGAGAGGTTAAATTGACTTACTAAAGGTACGCGGGTAAAGTATGGCTGATCTGCAATCAAAACTGAAGTGTCCACATTTGCTGATCTGTCCACATTCACTGAGCCTCATCCTTCAGAGAAGAGGCGTGTGGTCAAGATGACTTGGGTTTTAATTGTGTAGCTCTTGGATTTGCTATTTGGGTGTGACCCTGGGCCCCAGTTATAGGTTCTTTCCTGTGAAAAAATACAACCTGGTTGTTCACTGACAGGTAAGATGCTGCATGGCAAGTAAGCTGAGAAAGTAACTCCCCAAAACAGAACTGGGGCAGGAGAAGAAATGGAAGGCTCATTAACCTCTCTCCATAGGAAGGAGCCCTTCCCAAGGTTCTTAGCCTTCTCAGCCTCTGGGCCTGAATGCCCAGTGGAAATATGCTTTGCTTCTGCCTGTAGAAGTGCCCTTCACCCTTGGGATCTGCAAAGGATGATTGGTATGGCATTTGGATGTCATCCCTTCATTTAATGGCAAGTCTATACATGCCGAGCATGGTTGTTACGCCCAAGTGTCATTGAATACCGGAGCCTAATTGTGGGCTTTCTTTTCATGTTGTTTGCACCTGCCTGGGCATAGACACCTGCCATATAGTGGAGATAGTGATAGGACTCATCTCAAAGGCTAAGATTGAAAAGAGACGATGTATGCAAGTGGGTAGTAAGATGGTTGGCACACATTAGCCACTAACAAAAGTTGTGCCCAACTGCTGTTATTCAGCTACAGCACAACAATGGATTTGACATTAATGTTGTCCAAGAACTTTGGCCATTGTTTGACTCAGACAAGTTTCTCTTTATACAGAGTATTACTTGAAAATAATGGCTTTGCTGAAAGCACTAGACAACAGAAAAAAAGTTGAAAAATTACTATTTAGGAATTGAATCTAGTTTGAGCTCTCTTGTTTCTTAAAGAGACAAATAAATAATGTAGTTGAATCTTTTTTTATTATTATTTTAGAGACAGCACAAAGGGGGAGAGAGAGAGAGAGAGACAGACCCTCAAGCAGGCTCCATGCTCAGCACAGAGCCTAATGCAAAGGCTTAGTCCCATGACCCAGGGATCATGACCAGAGCCAAAACCAAGAATCGGACTCTCAACCAACTGAGCCACCCAGGCACCCCATAAAGACCCCAAGCCTGGTCTTTAGGTTGGAAAACCTAAGATCTAGGTCCTGCTCTATTACTTAATAAAAAGTGTCAGTTTCTTCATCTTTAAAATGAGATTGATAATAATACCTACTCCCTAGGTGGTTGTGGAGCTCAGGTGAGAGAAAATGTACATGAGGAGGCAAAACAAAACATTGTTGGAGATGAACTCCAAAGAGTGGAAATCTTAAGGCAATTGTGTTTACCTCTTTTCCAGCTTTCATCTTGCTGCTACAAAAGGGCATGTGGAATGCCTCAGGGTCATGGTTACACATGGCGTGGATGTGACTGCCCAAGATACTGCCGGTACGTGGTCTTTATCTCTTAAGTGAACAGGCCAGCACAAGAGTAGGTATCACAAAGATGAGACATATTCATTGTGGGGAATTTCCGATCTACAGACACGCCGAAAGAAGAACATAGAATCACCTCTAATGACTAGGTTCTGACATGGTTTCATCATTTGTGCCAAGTATTTTCCTCTTATATGTGCTCAACTAGAAACTGTATGCTTCTTATCCTCCATTTTAAAATATTATTTTTAAGGTTACATGTATGGACCAAGCAGTATTTTTGTTTTTATGCATCATAGCTTGAGATGATAAATGTGGTGAATTGTGGTGTTGTTTTTTTTTTAATGCTTATTTTAGAGAGAGCACACATGTGAGTTGGGAGAGGAGCAGAGACAGAGAGGGAGAGAGAGAATCCCAAGCAGGCTCTGCACTAATAGCTAATAGCGCAGAGCCTGATGCCGGGCTCATCCTGACAAACTCATGAGATCACGACCCAAGCCAAAATCAAGAGTCAGATGCTTAACCAACTGATCCACCCAGACGCCGCAATGCAACGAGTTGTTCAGGAGCTCATTTTGTTAGCTAACTGAGATGTGCTGTGTGAGAGAAGCTGTGATCCTCGTCTGGACTAGCTGCCCGTGGTTCTCACCCCTTACTGTGCTTTAGTGCATCTGAATCACCTAGGAACTGGGGAAAGGTAAGGCTGGGAGAGAAAAAAGAAGAAAGAAAAGAATAAAGAGCACACACACACAACCCACACACATATATACCCATGCTCTATCCTCTGAGATTCAGATTCCATTGTCTGAAGGTTGCCAGCGACCAGTATTTTTATTAAGTAATTCTAATGTGAAGCCAGTGTTGATAAATGATGAACAAAGCAAATGGAGAGAAAGTGTAGTCCTATCTTTTGTGAACATTGTTCTACAGGAAGGAGCCCACAGGATCTCCAGCCCAGGGTTCTGCCCCTGCTGGTCATACCAAAGGATCAAAGCAACTACCGATGGCTTTTCATTTCTCTGTTGTACTTAAAAATCTATGCCTTCTAACAGGGTTTTGTTAGTTTTTACTGGAATATGAAATCAGTCTATTTTCATAGTCTTTGTCTAGGCCACGCATTAATTCATAATGGATCCCTTTTATTCCCCCCAGTATCCTGGCCACCTGAGACTAGTCTTCTTGGAGGGGGGAGGTCAGTCAGGTATTGTGAGAGTGCTCTTATTACTCAAAATATGGTTGGAACACTTTGTTTCAGAATTATTTTCAAAAAATCTGTGGCATTATTATTACTATTGTTTTTTTTTTTTATCTCAGTGTTAGGGGAATTTTATCCTTTGACAATAGATTTGTTTTTTCAGAACAGGCCAAAAGCCACTTGAAGTCAAGTCAGGTAAATGAGGTATCAAACTGGTGAGACCATTTTTGTCAAAAATAGGGAGTGATTAAAGTAACGGAATGATTTTCCTGAGCAGTACCACAGAAAGTTCCAAAAAAAATACTGTGAGAAATGGCAAAACCAGTGGAAGAACGAATGGTTTCCTTAAGTGACTATCTTAAAGGAAATACTAATTTATGTAGCACTAAAGTGATCTTTAATTCCAAAACCTAGTTATTTTGTTTATTGTTTTTTTTTTAATTTTAAAAAAAATTTATATTTGAGAGAGAAGCACGAGTTGGGGTAGAGAGAGACACAGAATCTGAGCTGTCACCTCAGAGCCCGATGCATGGCTCAAACTGACAAACCGTTAGATCGTGACCTGAGCTGAAGTCAGATGCTTAACCGACTGAGCCACCCAGGCGCCCCTGTTTGTTTATTGTTATTACCTTAAAAGTCATGCCACACACACACAAGGGCAGTATGATTAGGTAAAGTACCCTTGATGAGAAATATGTTTTCTTTAGTAGATGGGGCTTCCTCTCTAAGAAAATCCTAATCTAAAGGAATTAGCTTAAAGTAAATAAATTGGAACTATAATACAGATTCGTTTCATTGTATTTGATGTTAAGAAATAGATCAGCCGGGAGTGTCATTATTTCTAGTGTAACCAAATATCTCTTCCCCTCTATGTTTTTGTCATAGGGAAAAATATGTTTCTCTAATGCTTGTCGTAGAAAATTAGGGAAACACAGAAAACTACAAAGAAGTTAACCGGTGCCTCTACTCCTAACAAGAGAAGTTTTACTCTTTTGCTATATTTCCTTCCAAATTTTTCCTGGCACATTTTTACATAGTTGAGATCACATTATATAATAAACTCTACATGCTTGTCTTTTTGTTTTTTTTTTTTTTTTAAGCCCACCAGTATCATTTCTAACACTTAAAGCTCTTAAGATTTTTGTGCCATATGACACATTGGGGAGAGTCTGTGTTTCCTACCAGAGCCCTAACTCCTGACACCAGAGCCTGGTAAAGTGTCGGGCCTTGAGGCCCGGACACCCCAGTGTGGTGCCAACTTGCTAGCCAACTGAGACGAGGAGGGGACACTGCAAATTACTCCAGCCTGCTTCTTTGCGCCTGGCAGTGGGAACTGCCACAGTCCATCCTTTTTTTTTTTTTTTTTAATGTTTATTTTTGAGAGAGAGAGAGAGAGAGAGAGACAAGGAGTGTGAGCAGGGAGGGGCAGAGAGAGAGGGAGACAGAATCCAAAGCAGGCTCCAGGCTCTGAGCTGTCAGCACAGAGCCCGACACGAGGGTCGAACCCACGAGCTATGAGATCATGACCTGAGCCGCAGTCGGACACCCAACCGACTAAGCCACCCAGGCGCCCCCATCTGTTTTTTTTAATGTTTATTTACTTTTGAGAGGGAGAGTGTAGCGGGGGAAGGGCAGAGAGAGGGGGACAGAGGATCTGAAATGGGCTCCGTGCTCAGCAGAGAGCCGATGAGGGGTTTGAACTCCTGAACCGCAAGATCATGACCTGAACTGAAGTCGGCCACTCACCTGACTGAACCACCCAGGCATCCCTCCATTTAAAATATATATATGTATGTATATATATAAATTGGTGGACTCCACGGCACTTATGGGCCCAGAACATTGTCCAAATGTACGATGAGTTGAAAATGTCTCAGAGCCACCAGTCACTTCCCTCCCCGCTAACATTTTCGGCAATGAGGGTACACTGTGGTGTCTGGACTGATTGTTTTCCTTTTGTCTGAATGAGGCGCCAACTTCTCATGATTTCTTAAAAGCATGCAAAGAGAATGTAGGAACGAAGGAAGAGGCTTCAAGGAAAATGTGCATGGAAATGTTGATTGTGTTATCTAGACCAGTGCTTCTCAGACTCTTTCCCATCATAACAAACAAGGTAAATATGATGGCTTTTACTGCCGATGCTTCTGTCCTTGTTGCTACATCACCTACCCCTTTCTTCTTCTCTCAAGAAAGCAGAGCAGAATCCATCAGTCACCATGCCTCACCTTAATGTGATCATCATTAGTCCAAAACATTTTTTATGGTGGTTAAGGGATGAATTAAATGGCTCAGCTTTTAGAGGTGTTGTCTTTTCAATAAACCTACTTAAATATTGACACGTTGTTACTGAGGAACGGTCCTCTTCAAAAATCACTGACAACTGGTACAAAAATCTGTGACCATAAATCATACTACCGTGTAGAATTTTCAGAAAAACAAAAACAAAGCCTGCTTTCAAAATATACACTGACCCTTTTTATTAGTTGTATCCACCAAGCATATAGGATGGTCAAATCGGTATAATTTCCCACTTTTTAAACTAGGGACTAGATTTAAGTTATAAAAGCAGAGCGTTTTTAGCATCTATTTTTTAACAACTATCTTTCCCTATGAAATATTTGGAAGTCTGACCAGAGAATTTTTATGGCTGCTTTACAAGCAACTTATGAGCAAAGCACTGTCAGAGGATAGGGCCTTGGTATAGTTTCAATACGACAACAATCACATCATTTTCGATGGTCTTTGAGGCTTCCACAAGACGGTCAGTGTGGGCATCTCCACACCCAGGGCACAGTGAGAGCTCGCTGCGTTTGGCTCCTCGATTATCATGATTATTGCTACTTTACCCACATCACCTTATCACCTTTATTATCTTTTACACATGAGGCTTTTGAAAAGGTTTCACATCTTTATTTATTATTTTTTAATTTTTCTTAATGTTTACTTTTGAGAGAGAGACAGAATACGAGTGGGGGAGGGGCAGAGGGAGGGAGGCACAGAAACTGAAGCAGGCTCCAGGCTCTGAGCTGTCAGCACAGCCCAGTGCGGGGCTTGAACCCACGAACTGTGAGATCATGACCTGAGCTGAAGTCCAGGGCTTAACCGACTGAGCCACCCAGGCACCCTTATTATTATTATTATTATTATTTTTTTTTTTTTTTTTTTTTTTTTTTTTTTACAATCACCAAGCCAACAGCTCTCGTTGTACAAATCAGAAGAAGAAAGCCCAAAGACTGGTAGAAGCTCATAACAGGTTTTTGGTTTTGAGGGTTTTCCCCCTTCCTTAATCACCTGTTTGCCAGGCAATACCAGTATATAGTGGTCACATGGGAAAGTTGGCTTCTAAGCTCACTGTGTCATCTCTGAACTGGACCTACGTTATTTGTCTAACATCCTTTCATTGTTGTGTTTGCTCTTGTTCTTCACCGATGTAAGAATTGGCATTTCTGGCTGCTTTTTTAGAAAACACTCCTCCCAGACAAACAGTAAAATTGACTTCTAGGCTTTTTTTTTTTTTTGGAGGGTGGGGAGTGGTGGTGCCTGCATTTAGCACCCTGGAGTATGAGACGGGATTAAACAGAAGCATTAACGGAAGATTGAAGAAGACCAAAGAATCTTCTGTTTTTACCAATATGCTTCTACAAAGCATTGGCTTTCACACACCCTTGATTAGTGAGTGTATACATTTGATGCAATGTGACAGGATACCATAATAAGAGTGGCTTCAACAAATAGAATTTTCTGTCAGTTGAAAGTCCCAAATTGGTATGGCAGCTTGGCTCCACACCGTGAGGGATTCAGACTCCGCCATCCAGGGTGTTGCTGTGGTCCTAATAGCCCAAGATGGCTTCCTTGGGATCTGCATCTCAGCAGCAGCCAGGGGCAGGGCAAGTATGGCCCATGAGTGACACACACTCAGACCTCACAGCACAGAGTGGGATCTGGGGCCACACTGAGCTTTACGGGAAGCTGGGAATTCTGGGCAGCAATTTGTCCAGTTAAAAATGCTGAAGGTTTTGCTGTAGAAGCAAGTAGAAACAGAGATTGGAGGAGAATGTGCACTTTGTATTTCACACCCATTTTTTAAATTTTCTCTCATCCCTTTGCACACTTAACCTTCCTAATACAACATCTTTTCTCATAGAAGAGGGACTTAGGAGAGCGAGAACTGAGGTACGGAAACATCATAATGCATAGTCCTCAGAACGGAATGCTTGAGAACCCTGACTTTTCTCTCTGCGGTTTCCAAGGACTGGTTTAGTTTTTGTTTGGATTTCAAGGTGGACTTCCATTCCATTATGCCCCTAATCCCACTCGAATTTGATGCCATGTAAAGATATGAAAGGTAATATTCATCTTAAAACTCAGATACTTTGACAATGGGTCATTTAAACTGTAAATTATAGCCAATAAAACGTATTTCCTATTTTCATTTCGGATAAAGAAAAAACGATCGTATGAGTTTCGCACTTGCTGTTGACTCGTGTATAGGCAGTAAGAAGGGTCAGCCATATGCAATGATCAGCATAACATGGGTGTGAAAATATTTCAGGTGATATACACACATGCAAAAAAAGCCTTTTAATTCCTTAAAGAACACTATACACATATATACTGGGGAGACTAAGGGTAATTCCATAACTATTTAGTTGTTACAGTAGTGGTTACTAATACGGCTTTCATTCTTGGGTCTTCTCCTGGGGTTATAACAAGGTAAACAGACTTGTGCTTCAGTGATGAAAATTTGATGAAAAGAAAATGAGGATTACTAAGGATAATGGTGTTTAAATATGTTTAAAATCGTTGGGGCGCCTGGTTGGCGCAGTCGGTTAAGCGTCCGACTTCAGCCAGGTCACGATCTCGCAGTCCGTGAGTTCGAGCCCCGCGTCAGGCTCTGGGCTGATGACTCGGAGCCTGGAGCCTGTTTCCGATTCTGTGTCTCCCTCTCTCTCTGCCCCTCCCCCGTTCATGCTCTGTCTCTCTCTGTCCCAAAAATAAATAAAAAACATTGAAAAAAAAATTTTTAAAAAAATAAAAAAAAATCGTAAATAAGAACCAAATTTATACTTCTATTGTTTAAATATAGTCAGCATTCTGAAACTCTGATTTCTAAGAAAATGTTTTAAATCTTATGTAGTTGAATGTTGTTTAATTCTCTTTATTTTTCTAAATGTTTTTATATTTGGATCTAAAACTGCAATTTTTCAGACTTCACCCTTTGGTATTTGTTAGCCCTGTATGTGTCTTCTGACTTGTTTTCAGATTTTTTCACATATACTTGAAGAGTACATCAGTAATTCCTCTATTAAATTAGCTGATTCTTCTCCATTTTCTCCAGTGATCTTAAAGAATTGAATAAATGGTTATTGTCTGAGGTAGTTTGGGGGAAAGTGTTCCATGGCTAGAATGTCTGGGCATCCTTTGTATTTTTTATTTTTATTTTTTTAAAGTAACCTCAAGTAAGGCTTGAACTCATGATGCCAAGATCAAGAGTCACATGCTCTACTGACTGAGCCAGCCAGGCACCCCTGAGCCATCCTTTTTAGACTCCCTTTCTTTTTTTTTTTTTTTTTAAAGCTTTTTCTAATGTTTTTTTTTTTATAGTTCATTTATTTATTTTGAGCGAGAGAGAGCACACGCATGCAAACTTGAGTAGGAGAGGGTCAGAGACAGAATCCCAAGCAGGCTCCCCAAAGTCAGCGTGGAGCCCACGAGGGGCTCTAACTCATGAACCATGAGATCATGACCTGAGCCGACCTCAGATGCCTAACTGACTGAGCCACCCAGGTGCCCCTAGACTCTCTTTCAACAATAGGTTTCTTACACTACCTGTTATAGCCCACAACCCTTGACATAAATAACACTGGTCTTTTTACTCACAGGCAAAGTTCTGCTGGAATGCACTTGAATTAGAGTTGCCATGTTATTTGAATTGTTTCCTGATATTCCAGACAGATCCATAGCTGAATGGGGGCCAGACTTATGCACTGTCTCATTACACTGAGATTCTGCCACTAATACAATGTATTCTCTCCAGAAAATTTTTGCTTTTGGAAAGAGAATTTTGTGTTAACATTAACAGTAAGAGACATCTCACTTCGGTGTAATGTCCAGGGCATGACACATTATTTGGGTTTTGAGAATGTTTTAATTGAAAATACTGTTGTGCTCCCGGTTCAGGAAAACATAGCTCAGGGCCAGGGAATAAAAGAATTGTGTTTCTTTAGAAACACGGCACTTACTTCCAGGTATGAGTAGAACACTTGGAATGAAATGAAACCCTATTGTTTATTTTCTGCTGGGTTGTTTAAATCTCCCTACCATCTCGTCTTTGGAGAATTGTGTCTTTTTCCAATGGGTGCTCTTTACGTAGAACAGCTTTTGTCCACAGCAGAGACAAAAAGCTAATGCATTGTATACATGACATAAACAGTCTTCTACTTACAATCAGGATGGCTTCCAAAAGTTCATCTGCAAGGCATTTGTTTAAAACTGAAAACGTGTTTGTCCTTAGAAACACTGGTACAGATGATGCTTGGGGGCCGGGCTAGCGCACCAAAGCCTATTTAATGCATCCTGTAACCGAACTGATACTATTATGCATTATACATCCCGGAAAGAGGAGGGTCTCAGGAAGTTAAAGGAGGAAGGAGAAGAGAAGATATTTGTCTTCCTACTTCCAAGGGCCTTACTTCCGACCTTCTTCATCCTCATCCGTTTGGGAGGGGTTCCTGCCTCTGTGTTCTGCTTCACCTAAACAACCCCCCCTCACGCATACCCTTAAAATCCTTCAGTGCAGCTGGTCTCAGAAAAGAAGGAGTCTGATCTTTTGACCTTACACATGCTTTTGTGCAGCTTACTGTGATCCTAAAATCCTCTAATTTTTAAATATGGTATTTCCTAGCTGTATGATTCTCTAATAATTAAAGGTTCCCAGTCCATGTTACAGATTGAAGACTATTTGAAAAAGGAGAAATGATATTTGGAGACTGGACCACCATATGAAAGAAATTGTTTCTGTAAGCCAGTGGTTCTCAACTGGGGTGATTTTGCCCCCAGGGGATATTTGGCAATGTCTGGAGACATTTCCGATCATCACAAATGGACATGTAAAGGGTAGAGGCCAGAGGTACAGCTTAATAACCTAAAATGCATAGGACAACCTCCCTTCCCTCAACGTACACACACAGACACACACACTCACGGCTTAAAATGTCGATAGCACCCAGACTGAAACCATGCTTGAAGCATGTCCCAACGTATGGGTTGTTTACGGGTATGACATTCGGCACATCTCGGCCGAAAAGTTTGGGAAACGGAGGATTTAAGAGTTTACCATGTGCTCTGGGTTGGCTGGCAGGGGCAGCTTTGGTCCTCTGCCCCTAAACCTCCTCCCCAGACCTTTGAAATGAGCATACCCTCTAATTCAAATTAACAAGTGTGTAGTAAGAGCCTATGATGCATCATCAGTGCTGGACTAGGGACACAGCAGGGAATGAGACAGAACTTCCTGTCCTCAGTGAGTTCATATTCTAGTGGGGAAAGAAAAACGAGCTCCATAAATTGTGTGTGTGTGTGTGTGTGTGTGTGTGTGTGTGTGTGTGTGTGTGTGTATTGTGTGTGTGTATTGTGTATGTGTATTGTGTAGAGTGGGGTAGGGTGGAAAGGAGTGTGGGAAGGTGCTCAGTGCTATGAAGAGCAGGAATGAAGCAGGGATTGAAGATTAAAAGGGCGGCGGAGGAATGGGAATTTTAAAAGGGGAGGTCAGGGCAGACCTCCTTCACAAGGCACTCTTTCAGTTGCCTCTGAGGTGAGGGAGCAAGCTGTGTGGTGATCCTGGAGGAAGAGAATCCAGGCTAAGCGCAGGGTCCAGCGAGGTGGTGAGGGGCCTCAGATGGGAGCCTCCTGGGCTGGTAGCCATACCTTCTGCCCAGAAGCTGCCCCCAAACCCCTCTTCCTTAGAAATCCTCTAGGCCCGTTAGGCTGTGGAGAGAGTTGGGTACAGCACTAGGATTTCCTAAAGCTGACTGCTGAAACATCAGAGTGCGTTATGTTAGGGTCATATTCTCTGAAGGGAACGTAAAGAAATGCGACTTTAGTAGTGTATTATTGTTTTCACCACTCTTTTCCTTCTTCCACATAAGGACTTTGAATATCTGAAAACTCCAGGTAGTTTCCGTGCAGGGGCTGGAGGACATTTGGAGGAGAGGGAAATGAAAAGCCAAAACTAGGGATTTAAGTGATGGGTGTTTAGGATGTTCTCAGCTGGTGTACAGGTGGCCTTTCCTGGGTTCCTGGGCCTGTGGTAGTCGTAGCCTGGTGTGGCTGGGGTGGATGCAGGACGTTTGGCATGCATGGGGACCGCTGAAAGCAGAACCGAGCTGTGTATCATGAGTCACCTGCCAGCTTTGAGCTCAGAGTTTAATAGCACCCCAAGAGAAGGGCACTTGGAGTAGACCCTGAATATTATGCAGTGGGCAGGATGCTCTGTGTCCTCTGCTCGTTTGTCACACTGAACTTTACAGATAAGAAGCTGAGACCTTACCAAGAGTAACAATTCTGCCTTTGTTGGAGAACAGTTTATTTCCTCATAGTTGTCTTTGTCACAGAGATAAGAAAGGGATTTAAAATGTGTGGCCTCTTTTTCCAAGATTTTTTTTAATCCATTTAGGACACAGTGCCTTGCACCTCGCAGCCAAGAACAGCCACCACGAATGCATCAGGAAGCTCCTTCAGGTAAAATGGAACAACTTAAAATTATAAATTTTTAAAATTATGTCATCTTTTAAATTTAACAGTAACTGTATCTGTGAAAGAATAACACACACACACACACACACACACACACACACACACACACACTCCCTTAAATACCATCCCAGAACCTGGGTTTCCTAAGAAGCATCACAATTTAAATGACAGCCAAGGAAAAGATTATTTCCATAGCAATGGCACTGATAGGGAAGAAGATCCTCATCAGAATTTGGAGTGTCTTCCTGGGATACAGCCTTTTTCTTGCCTTTATCAGCTCCTTGCGTCCTTTTCTGAGAGACTTGTAGCCTTTACATTATCAGTTTAAAAACTGTTTTTCATGCGATTGGAGATCCTTGCAATATAGGATCTCCAGTATCCTAATAGCTTTTCTTTCAGTCATTGGTAGAACACAACTCTTTTTGAGAAACAAAATTTCAACCTTTATTTCCTTGTGTGTAACTTTAAATGTGTCTTTAGTTCTTAGTTTTTTGCCGAGGTTCTTGGTTTTATTCCCCTTTATAATTTGAAGCGAACTCCCTGGTTTGATAACCTGGCCAGTTTATAATGATCGCTTAGGGGGACAACATCTGTAAATCTTGAAAGATGAATATTTAATGAAAGCCCAGTAGCGGCCCATATTGTAACATCCAGCCATTGCCAGTCAGCGTGCAAGCTGGTTGTTTTCAGGAACAGCACAGAGCCATAAAATATGTGTTTGGAGTGCTATCTCTTCTGTTGAGCTGTTGTCTCAGCCTTCACAGGCACTGTGAGGGACCCAGCATCTTGCTTTAATTTGGCTCTGCGATTCTAATGCAGAAATGTGGTCACATTCTTCAACTTGTCCTGCTCTGTTGGTCACACAGCTTCTTGTCTTGCGTTATGTGACGCAAGCTGCCACCAGTGCCAGGAATGCAAACCTTAACAGGCCTTTGAAGTGAAATTCAAGAAAAATAGATCAACATCTGTGATTATTATTATTTTTATTATTATTATGAGGCTCCTCTCTGAGAACAATTAAAGTAGAACTTCCCTGCTTTCTCTGAGGCCCGGCACCTTGAATAAATGACAATCATGGACTTGCCCAAGTGCACTGCCTCCATACCCTTGGTCTTGCCTTAATTTTTTTTTTTAACTTATTTGTATCTTAAATCTCTGTTCTCATTCTGGCTTGGCTATCCAGGCTTTGCATCTGGCTCTGATTTTCAGGAAGAATGAACTTGACAGGCTGGAAATCCTCATGGGCAAGGACCAGATATTCTAGCCTCTAATGTAATTTTATATCTGGTTATGCAAATGGATTGGTTTTTCTCTGGAATCTTTGAAGCCTTTAAACACTTCCTTGTGCTATTCTAAAATTAGGCCAAAGCATGGTAAGTCGTAACTTGATCTCCGTTCCTCTTACCACTGAAGGGCAGACAGACATTTCACTCTTAACATTGCCTGTTCTTGCCTCTAACTTGCAGACTTGCTGTTCTTCTTTCTGAATAGTTGTTAAAACCTGAGGCTTTGAATTTTTTTTTAATGTTTATTTGTGAGACAGAGCATGAGCAGGGGAGGGGCAGAGAGAGAGGGAGACAGAATCCGAAGCAGGCTCCAGGCTCTGAGCTGTCAGCACAGAGCCCGACACGAGGCTCGAACTCACAAACTGTGAGATCGTGACCTGAGCTAAAGTCGGTCGCTCAACCTACTGAGCCACCCAGGCGCTCCTAAAACCTTGAGGCTCTGATGTCCTCCTAATGGGTCGCTTTCCTTGGGTCCTGGACCTCTCCAACCAGTTCTTCGCTTCTGTCTTGGCATCCTCTGCCCTCTGTGATGTGACCCTTGTTGCCTCCCGCCCTCCCTCACTCTCTGCACTGGATCCTTTCTCTGAGCTCTCTAGGCCTTTGCTCTTACTATCTGTCTGCTGGAGATTCTTCTCTTCTCCAGTGGCTACCGTTTTAAAGTTTGCCTCCTCAAGGCAGTGAGCGCAAACAGACCCTTGTGAGATTCTTCAAATTCAAATGAACTCTCCTCTTCCCCTGATAGCCCACTAGTCCCCCCCCCCCCACTTTTAACAAGTGCTTCCTGGACACCGTGCCCTGTGTCCGGCATTGAGTATATTTTCACAAGCAGAGCATCCCTTATCCTGATGAAGCTTGCAATCTTGTAAACAAGTCCCCAAATGCATGTTACAAATTGCACCACATCAAGAAGAAAACTGACCAAGTACTGAGAGAGATGGGTGTGGGGTGAACGATCAGGGAAGGGCTCGTGGAGGAGGTGATATTTAAGCCGAGAACTTTGGAAAGAGCCAAGGGGAAAGCATTCCAAGCAGACAGAAGAGCAAGTACAGAGGGCCTCGGGTAGGAAAGGCACTGGTCAGGGAGGAAAGAAAGCCTGGGGCTGAGTGAGCGTGGAGGAGAAAGAAGGGCATGGAGTGCAGGCCTGTGTGTCATGGCAGGCAGGCCATAAGTCCTCTGAGCGCAGCATGGAACTGTGGAGGGCTTTTAAGGAAGGACTGGTATTCACAGTTTTAAAAGATCACTCTAGTTGTATAGAGAATAGAGGCGAGAGCAGAGCTGTGGAGCCCGCCAGGAGGCTGCCCCAGCTGTCTGCATGAGAAGATGCTGGCCTAGACTGGGTGGTGTAATGGGGAAAGAAAGAGTAGACCAGGTATGTTTAGGTCACAGAATTGGCAGGACATGGTGGTGAATTAGATGGCGGAAGAGGAGGAGGAGAAGTTAAAGGTGACTCAGTGGAAGTTTAGGACGGTTGCATTTGAGGTGCTTACATCAGAGCAGAAGTGTGAAAAGGCAGCGGTTATCAAGCCAGGCGCTCGGAGATGACGTTGCGTACAGCTGAGAACATATGCTCTAGCCCAGCGCATCTGGGTTTGAATCCTGGCTCTGCCATGTCCTGTGACTTGAGCAAATTATCACCTTCTCTGTATCTCAGTTTCCCCATCGGAAGATGGGAGTGATAATAGTGTCTAGCATTATCAGGAGCCTTAAAACAATGAAGAGTGCCCAGTGCGTAATAGCTAATATGTACTTAGGTGTGTTATTGCGAAGGTACACATTTGAGTCTTTAGCCTTTAGATGACATTTCAAGCTACGGGCATGAATGAGATTACCAAGAAGGAGAGCACCGAGGAACCCCAACATTCTGTGTTTGGCTTACGGAGGGGGAGTGGCCTGAGCAGTAGTGGGAACACCAGGCTAGTATGGGCTCTAGGAGCTAAGTGGAAGGACTGTTTGGAGAAGGGGGTGGATTGCGGTAAGAGGAGGACACAGATGTTTGTTGTCGTGGGAAACACGAAGGTTATTGGTGACTGTGGGGCCATCTCTGTGGAGTCTGGAGAACAGCACGCAACTGCAGTGGGTTTGGAAACGAGTGGGAAGCAAGGCAGCATGGATCGCACGTGGGCAGTTCTTTACAGGAACTTGGTTTTGTGAAGGGGGACTAGAGGATTAGGCAGGAAATGTGGGGGGAAAGACGGGACCAAGATGAGAACGCCTGGAGCGTATCTGTCAGCTGCCGGTGATGGGATGCTAGTGTGAGAGGGAGGACAGGACGGCCAATGCAGCCAAGAGGCGACCTTTTGCCTGGGTCCCGATTACTTGGAGAAGAGCTCCCCTCCCCATGGGAGACTGTAGGTCCTGGAGCACAGCCATTGGGGCCTATTCATATTTATTCTCTTCCT
This sequence comes from Felis catus, assembly GCF_018350175.1. NCBI lineage: Eukaryota > Metazoa > Chordata > Mammalia > Carnivora > Felidae > Felis > Felis catus. The sequence continues at coordinate 211,487,582 of NC_058368.1, read as the reverse complement.
GATAAGACACATCACAACCTTGCAGGAAAAGGATGAACTCAACAGAGCGGAATGTTTATTATGTGTATTTATTTATTTTTTGTCTTCTAGTCAAAATGCCCAGCCGGAAGTGTGGACAGCTCTGGGAAAACAGCTTTACATTATGCAGGTGACTTTCATTCTCTTACTGATCCTTCTGCCATAAGAAATACTCAGTTATCCTTTTCCCCTTTCAAGCCATTTTCTTTACCATTTTATTTCTGAGGCTGTTGTCTGTCATCATTCCTGGAATTTCTGTCTCCCTCAGTTTGCAAAATGTGTAGGGTTTTATCAGGGAACACATCTAAAATTCATCAGTTGCCTGCCAAACTGTAAAAATTGCCATGGTTATTATATTTTAATTAATGTAAGTTTCTTGTTTAAGCTAAGAGATTTTCATAAGCATTTAGAGATTTCATGTAATATGTGATACAGATTTTTTTGATTTGGGGATCAAAAGAAACTCCCATTTTATTTCTCAGTGTTCTGTTTTACTATCTTGTCATTATCTGTCACACGGCTCCCAAGTAACAAAACGTCAACACCGAGCTCAGGGAGTGATGAGATTTATAAATTTCTATTAGTGCTAGCTGGGGCAAAGCTAAGTCCTACAAAATGCCAAACCAAATATTTGCACAAAGGCAACTGGCAGACAGTGGCTCTAGGTCTGGAAATTAACATTGAAATGTAACACTAATTCGGAGCACTTTACTTAACCTTCCGGATACGACTTCTCTTCAGTGCAGCTAGTATAACATAGCAAACTGGGTGGAACACGAACTTCTCTGTCCTGGGTGCGTGTGATGCCCCTGCTGGTCAGAGCCCCTGTGTGACGGGCTGTGTCTTTGTTTCCTTCCCTCAGCGGCACAGGGCTGCCTTCAAGCTGTGCAGGCTCTTTGCGAGCACAAAAGCCCCATAAACCTCAAGGATTTGGTAAGTATCCGGCAGCTGCTAGATGTGGAGATGCACACTGGCGTCTAGAGCGCTGTGGGCTACCTCTGCGAGTCACTAAGACGTTTAGAGACCTCAGCATTTGGCGAAAGTCTAATGCGTTTCAACCTAGATCCTCTTCTGCAAAACGGATCCAAGTATTATCTCTATTGGTCTCTGAATTTAATGACACATTGAGAAGACATTTTGTGACATGCACTTCCTGATGTGTACATTTGTTTCTCAGGTCATCTGCCATCAACCTAAATGTATTAATAAGGCTTAATTTCTTGACTTTTAGAAGAAATAAGTCTAAATAGAAGTTCTGTCATTTCTGTTAACTTCCCGTGTATCATCTTGGGTACTCCTGGTTAGGATTTCCCAACTCTGAAAACCACTTCTAGCCTGTTTAACCTTGCTGGGCTACTCTGAGAATAAATTTACATGCCAGTCACTCCTGGCTGCAAGTTTAAATCTCCTGCCATAGCATAGAAATTATATGCTATGCATGCATTATACCTAATGGGAATATTGTTATGTGAGTGTATAGAATTGTAGATAAATTCCTACTCCCTGAATCTCAGTAGTTCATAACCAGAAAGTATTATAACTTCGCAGAGATAATTTTTTAGAAATGTGTCTGAAATTCTATTTTAAAAGGAGACTTAATCTTTAAGCAGCAATTGTATTTTTCAAAATAATTGGACATATTGTAATTTATTTTTTTTCCTTTGCCTACTTGAATACATCTACCTTAAAAGTTACTATTAACTGCATTTGGAAGGTATGTTCCAAGGAATAAGCAGAATACAAGCTTCTCTTGAAGCTTTTGTATCATTTGAGTTAGGACCCCTTCACCCTAAGATTGTGGAAATAGTCACCTATGTATTCTTCTAGTATTTTTTCACGTTTTTTCTGTTGTAATGTTTACATTCTTCATCACCTTACATGGTTTGTGTATGAGTTGGGATCTCATTTTCTTATTTTATTTTACTTTATTTTTATTTTTATTCCAGTGTAATAAACGTACAGTGTTATATTAGCTTCAGGTATATAACATAGTGATTCAACATCATTTAAAAAAAATTTTTTAATGTTTATTTATTTTTGAGAGGGAGCAAGACAGAGCATGAGCAGGGGAGGGGCAGAGAGAGAGGGAGACACAGAATCCAAAGCAGGCTCCAGACCCTGAGCTGTCAGCACAAAGCCTGATGCAGGGCTTGAGCTCATGAACCACGAGATCATGACCTGAGCTGAAGTCAGATGCTTAACTGAATGATCCACCCAGGTGCCCCTCTACAGCACTGTTTTAAAGGATTGCCAATTGTCATATTAAATGATTCTTTCCATTGATCTTTATCTAGTCATGTGCCAAGAATAGGCAAACTCTTAATGTTCCATTCTGGTACTTGTAAGGTTATGAAAGCATGTACTTTGCAAGGGAATAGTAGAATGGATGGTAGGATGCGTGTAGTTTGCTTGGAAGAAGCTGCTTGGAGGGCAGCAGACCAACTGCTGCCCTGTGGAAACAAGTCCTCCTGTTCTTCAAAGCCATCCCCCAGTAAACATGATATGCTTGCCTGGAGCCTTTACATACTTGATGTTCCACTCTCTGTCATGTCGCTGCCAGACTGAGGGTTGGTCACTGAAGGGAAAAAGCAGCCCATGAGGCTGAGGTTCCTGAGAAAAAGCTAAGAGTCAGTGCAATTCCTTAAGAAGAGGTCTGTTGAACTACTAGGTGTTTATCCAAAGGATACAAAAGTGCTGATTGGAAGGGGCACATGCACCCCAATGTTTATAGCAGCATTATCAACAGTAGCCAAATTATGGAAAGAGCCTAAATGCCCATCTACTGATGAATGGATAAAGAAGATTGGTGTGTGTGTGTGTGTGTGTGTGTGTGTGTGTGTGTGTGTGTGTGTGTGTTGGAATATTACTCGGTGATCAAAAAGAATGAAACCTTGCCATTTGCAGCAACATGGATGGAGCCAGAGTGTGTTATGCTGAGAGAAGTAAGTCAGAGAAAGACAAGTATGATATGATTTCATTCATGTGGAATTTAAGAAGCACAACAGATGAACATAGGGGAAGGGAAGGAAAAATAAGATAGAAACAGAGAGGCAAACCATAAGAAACTCTCTTAAATACAGAGAACAGTCTGAGGGGTGCTGGAGGGGAGTAGGTGGGGGGATGGGCTAAGTGGGTGATGGGCATTAAGGAGGGCACTTGTTGGGGGTGAGCACTGGGTGTTATATGGAAGTGATGAATCACTGGGTTCTCCTGAAACCAATACTACACTGTATGTTAATTAACTTGAATTTAAATAAAAAAAAAAGTGCTGTGCTGAGATGTCATGGCAGCCCTATTGGGACACAAACTGTCATGGTGGCAGGACAGTTCAGGAATAAAATGTACAAAGAACAAGGCAATTCTGGCATTTAGGATCGTAGTTAAAATCAATCTACATTTGTCTCCTAGGATGGGAATATACCACTGCTTCTTGCAGTACAAAGTGGCCACAGTGAGGTCTGTCGCTTTCTCCTGGATCATGGAGCAGACGTAAATTCCAGGGACAAAAATGGAAGGTACCACCAAAATAGAAATCATGGGATTTCAGTGATATCTACATTCTGGGAGCCTCAAAATATTACAGCTATATTTTAGATCATTTGTAATAAAGTGTTTTTAATTTTTTCATTTTCTGCCTGTTTTTTTTTTTTTAAGTTAGCCCTATACCCACCATGGGGCTCGAACTCATGCCTCTGAGATCAGGAGTCACACGCTCTACTGACTGAGCCAGCCAGACACCCCTTCTGCCTCTTTTGATAATCGAGAATCTGTTTGATGTAAAAAAAATTTCCCCTAGACCTCTGTGATGCAATTATTAAATACTGAAGTGACTAGGCCATTTTCAATGGCTTTTCATGCAAAATTAAACATATTGGCTGCTTTAAAAAATAGTCCTAATGATGTATAGGTACTTTAAAATGCTTGAGGTGAAAGGTGCCATCATATTATGATTGGTGCCAATCATATTAAATTCCATCATATTTAGAAGATTATGTTTGACCTTATATGGTTTAATGTTTTGATTTAATCTGAAGTTAAAAAAACACCCCTAGTTTCATCTCACTAGCAGTCCATTAAGTGTATATATTTAACTGTACTTCATCTTTCTTTCCTTGTTTTCAGGATAAGTGATTTCTCAGAAAAGTGTTTCCCCATTTTGGTTGTATTAATTTGGTATCTCCTTTTTTTTCTTTAGAACTGCTCTCATGCTAGCCTGTGAGATCAGCAGCTCTAATATTGTGGAAGCCTTAATTAAAAAGGGTGCAGACCTAAACCTTGTAGATTCTCTTGGACACAATGCCTTACATTATTCCAAACTCTCAGAAAATGCAGGAATTCAAAGCCTTCTATTATCAAAAATCTCTCAGGATTCTGGTATGTGAAAGAAAATAGTCAGTGTTGTTTTAAATTTATCCACTCCATTTTCCCCAAAGGGTAAAGGAATGTGCACAATATGATCTATTTTATTATTCTTTTAAACATATTCTTGAAGAAAAATGTAGTGTTAAATACTGTGTTTGTTGTGTGTATGGGTGTGAGTGTGCGTGTGTGTATCTCCCACCCAAAGTAGATGTGAGTCATGGTTCTTACCTTTATTTATTTATTTTTTTCCCCACTTTTTCCTCTATAGATTCAAAGACACCAACAAAACCAAAGCAGGTATTTATCTTTGGGGGAGAGAATTTTTTTTGGCCATCATAGCTTGTGGGAATTTGAAAATGTTCTGATTAAACCACTCTGCTCCACTAGAAAAGTGATAAAAACTATGTTGAAAATGCTTAAGGAGTAAAATATCTTTAGAATAGATGATTCATTGTTAGAAGGTGGTAACTGTTTTCTTAATGGTTTACCCTGTTTCCAAAGCATGTGACTTTAAACTTGCTACTTATATATTCATCTTTTTCGGAAATGTACTAATATTTTCTGTTGTGAAAATGTGTGGTTAGCTCTGCGAAGGAACAACAACAATATTTTAAATGCTTGTGTATCCCATGGATTATAGACCTCTATCCATGAGAGTGTTAGATATTTAATGAATATAAGAGGGTTAGCTTTTCCTTTCATTTTAATTGGAACTTTTATAAAATGTTGTTAGAGTTCTAGATAGAAATTGAGAAGATTGCCCTATTATTTTGGAGTTTTTTCCTAAAAACATTGTCACCATTGTTTACTTTTTTGATGAGATGTATAGTTGGCGGTTACATTTATTTACTTACACATCAAAGGTTTTGAAAAATTATCATAGACAGGAAATAGCCAATACTGAATTTATTAGGTACTAACTGTGTCACTTATTTATCCATAACCTTCAGAGAAGACGTTTCCGCTTGCCCCCATATTGACATTCTTTTTAAAAAGGAGTGGAAGTAATGCAAAGGTGGAGGAAATACCACTGCTTTGCATTAAGATGGCTAGACTATCATTGTATTCTGGGTTCTAAACTGGGGCAGGCAGCTCCCCATCCTCTACTTTCCCAATTCTCTACACCAACTTAATCTGGTTTTGTCTTGTGTTTTTTATTTTCTGGCTATTAAAGCATGGGCTGCTGGAAGAAAACTTGAAGCATGCATATTACTTATTTTTATGTTGGTAGCAGATGTCAGATCTTATTGAAGTAAGAAATGCATGAACTGTTGAGGTTTTTCTCATTTGTTTGATGAAGCTGTTTGTTCAGACTTTACTAACCGAACTAACCCACCTCCATTCTTTGGACTGTGATAACTTCCAGCATGATCAAGTCTCTAAAATAAGCTCAGAAAGAAGTGGAACTCCAAAAAAACGCAAAGCTCCACCACCTCCTATCAGTCCTACCCAGGTAAAAACAAAAGTAAACCAACGTTGAACAAACATATGACAACAACAAGAAAAAGCCATGATTTTGTCATTTTATCTTTAGGCCAAAATGAAACGTTTAGAATTGACTCTTAAATGCACATTTAAAATTTTCTTTACTGGTTTTAAATTACAGATAATGTCATGAAAGATTTTGATTATTATTATGTAAATAATGTTGATTCTTATTTAATAGTGCAAGGCTGGGGAATTGAACAGGATCTTTTTTTTAAAGCCTCCAGGAAAAAAAAAAAAAAGAAAGAAAGAAAAGAAAAGAAAAAAGAAAAGAAAAAAGGAAAGGAAAGAAAAGGAAAGAAAGAAAAGAAAGAAAGAGCCTGAAGGAAATTTCTCAAAATCTTAGAACAGAAACTTTTTCCTTAAGTGAAGCTCAGTCTACTTTTAGTAGCTCACATGAACAGCTCAAGTGAAGGCGGGGAGAATGGGTAGCTGGTGAGGCAGTTAATTGAAAATGAATTTTAGCTGGTTTCTCAAAATTCTGTTCAAATATATTTGCCTTTCTAATTACATTGAAGGTTGGCTAATATTAAAAGCAGCTTTCATTTCTGAGCTTATAGTGACTATTGCATATAGGAGGAAGCTCGAATGTCTATGAAATCTCTCAAATAGTTGAGAGGAATATCTCCTCTGATAAGTTATGTTAAATATGTTAGCATATTCATCAATAATATTCCCAACATGCCACAGAAGTTTTATAGATTTTGAAAATTGCTTCCAGTAAATATAGGAAGAAAGTTAGTTATACTCTGCAAACTTCCAAAAAGTACTTGAGGTGCCATATTAATAGAAGATACCCTTGGATTAAGTGAAACTAAGGATGGTTACGGTTAGATTTATTTGCATTGGTTAAATAGGCTAATCCTTTGCACTGGAGAAGAAAAGTCTTTGAAGAAACGTTCTTTATCTGTGATTTTCATTTTGTTTTTTTAAGTTGAGTGATGTGTCTTCCCCAAGATCAATAACTTCAACGCCACTTTCGGGAAAGGAATCCGTGTTCTTTGCTGAACCACCCTTCAAGGTATTTCCTGTCTGTGTTCAATTTATTTTGAATTTTAAGATACATAATAGACATGATTTAAGTGGTACAACATCGGACAAAACAGAATAGACTTCCCAGTGATTGATTGACAACCTTTTCATCACGAAGCACCCCTCATTCATTTCTTCTGGCATGGACTCCACACAAAAAAAGTAGAATGAATAGATTACATTCTGTAAGTAATACCTAATTTTCTTGATTTTAAAAACAGGGACAAAGATAAGAACTTAACTGATAACCAATCTTCTTACTAAATCGAGTTGATATAATGCCCATCAAAAAGAAAGAAATGAGGATTGTTCTCTGGTGTCTTACTGACAAGTAATTGTATATTTGTAATTAAACTTTTCCTGACTATAAAGCTAATATGCATTAATTTTAGAAAATCCTTTCTACCTAATTCTCTAGATTTCTTGTTGGAAGGTATTTTAGGAACTGGGAGGATATTTTCATTTACTGTCTGTTTACCTAACCATCACTAGGAAATTATGCTTGGAAAGAAAATAAAATTTCTAATTGTTAAAATGAAATTGCAGTGGAATAATTGTATACTTCTTTCCCCCATCTAAGAATTACTGAAGATAAATTACTTTTTTTTTTAAGTTTATTTATTTTGAGAGAGACAGAGATAGTGTGTGTGGGAGAGGGGCAGAGAGAGGGAGAGAGAGGATCCCAAGTAGGCTTCGCCCTGCCAGTGCAGAGCCCCATGCAGGGCTTGAACTCACAAAACTGTGAGATCATGACATAAGCCAGAACCAAGAGTCAGGTGTTTGACTGAGCCACCCAGCAGCCCCAAAATAAATTGTTTTTTAACTTGGATGTACAGTGATCTGAAAAAGATTCCGTCAACCTAACATTTCCCACACTTTAACTAGATTTTATTAATAAATTCTTAATATGAATACCTAAATGAGGAAAGGAAAGGAAGTTATACCTTTACAATTAGTACCCTAAAGTCTTCTAATATGATTATGGCTCAAAGGATGCAGTGCATTCCAGAGAAGAATAAATTACAATTTTCAGCAATAGAGTATAAAAATCCTTTCATTTCTTTTTAAAAAAATCTCAAAAAGATAAAAAGTGACACCATTTAGAATGGCTAAAGTTTAAGAAGTGTATTTTTACATGGTGGTGATGATGTGGAGGAACTAGAATTATCATACTCTGTTGGTAGGAATGTGAAGTGGCAAAACTACTTTGGAAAACTGACAGTTTCTTTAAACGTTCAGCACACACCTAACATGTGATCTAGCCATCCACTCACTGATGTTTTTACAAGAGAAATGAAAACTTATGTCTCAAAAAATTGTATACACAAAAGTTTGCAGAAGCTTTATTCACATATCCCCAAACTGGAAACAATCCAAATGTCCTTCGTAAGCAGCATCATGGGTGAATCTGAAAATCATCAGGCTGAGTGAAAAAAGCCCGACACATATTCATACCCATGACAGTCCATTTATAGGAATTCTAGCAAATGCAAAAAGGAGAGTGGAGGTTACCCGGGGATAGGGTGGGCAGGTATTGGCTGTGAGGAAGCATGCAGAATCTTGTAGACCTAAAGGACACCTTCTGTATCTTGGTTATCGTGGTGGTTCCATGAGTGTGTATCTGTCAAAACTCAACCTGTAAACTTTAAATGGATGCCATTTATTGTACTTTAAGATAGTTGAAAAAGAAAAATAGACATCTATTTTTATAAAGCGAAAAGGCAGCTTTTTGTAAAGATAAGCACTTGCCAAAAATGAGCCACTTTATTTTTAGCATTTGGGCTTTTACAAAAGTTCCTTTGCTGAAAACTTCTCTCTCTTATCATAGTCCACTGCTCATCTAGATGAAACATAGTAATTTCTGGCAACTCATTGCATTTTGTTTTGAAATGAGAGTCTGGCTTTGAAGTTGCAAGAACTTTTGCAATGTATTTACAGACACATATTCAGGGGCAAAGGTTTAGAGGAGATCTTTAGGGGATTGTCAACCCATGATCATAAAATTTTGTATTCCCTTACAAAATTACCTTTATCTTCCCTGACAGGTCTTATTTACTACAAATTCTCTTAAAAATATTAATAAAAATATACTAATAACAGTTAATTTATAAAATAGTGAAGCTAAACCAGTATTTCTAATGTATTTTAATCAGTATATTATCCAGATAGGTAAGACTTGTATTTGACTTCATTATGAAACTAATATTTGCCATCTCAGGTTTTAGGACATAGCCCACTAAGTTCACTATTACATAAAGTTATTATAATCTTAAAAGATATTTGTATTTTACTTACTAAATAAAGTTCCTGAAAACTATTTTGAGATCACATGCTCTGGAACCTCACGTTTTAGAAATCATATCTCAGTAGATCATCATCACTTTTATTCACTTATATTTTAAAATATTCCCTTTCCTGGCGATTTTCTAACTTTTTTTTTTTAGAAGGAAACCTGTTCTGTGTAAACCCAGGAAAATTTGCTTGCTTCTTTTGTGGAATATCATATTCAGGAAAATTCTTTGAAGTCATTTTTGTGTTCCAACAGGCTGAGATCAGTTCTATACGGGAAAACAAAGACAGACTAAGTGACAGCACGACAGGTAAGAGGAAGGGGCGTCTGTTTGTGTTCCTCCGACAGGTCTCTAGCCCACGTCCATTTACATACATCAAAGGCGCACCCGGAGGAAGTGTGAGGAGGTCCGAGAACCCCGGGGGTGCCACCCTGGAGCTGCCAATCCAGGCTGACACTTTTCCCTGGATTTTAAGGAGCCCCTGAGCTTGGATGTGAAAACAAAAATATCTCTGTTTTCATTTGCCCCCAACTACTGTTAGCACTTCCTTTAGTGATGAATATAGACAATAACGCCCAGTGGTATTAGCAGACCAGTAGACTTTGCCAGCAGGAGAATTCGCAGGTAATGTCCTGTCACCTTACTGTTATCGCGGGTATCTTGAAATGTCATTTACAGTCTCTCTACTAGAAATATGGCATTAGACCTGCTGCTGTATTCTTGTTATTGGCACATTACAGAATCAGCTCTTAAATTACGTAGCCTGTGTCTTCTCTTTTATGTATTATAAAGCACTGTTTTGCGGTGAGGTCTGGGGCCACGAGCCGTCACAAGGGGCACTCCTCACCGCTGAGCAACAGGTTATTTCCTGAGGGAGAGCCAACTGAGCACTTCCGTGGCTGCACAGTCTAACTTTCCTACTGTGCATCTTAAATTGAGAAATGCAAAGACAGAGTGTTGAAATCACACACAGTCATCCTGTCTTCACCAAGACAGGGTTTAATTCATTGTCTTCAGAATCCATCCTAAGGTTTACCCTCTAAGAATATAGTTCAGCACCCCCAGAATCCATTTAAAATGTTGTGTAGAGGGGGCACCTGGGTGGCTCAGTCGGTTGAGCGCCCGACTTCGGCTCAGGTCATGATCTCACAGTTCGTGAGTTCGAGCCCTGCGTGGGCTCTGTGCTGACAGCTCAGAGCCTGGAGCCTGCTTCGGATTCTGCGTCTCCCTCTCTCTCTGCCCCTTCCCCGCTCATGTTCTGTCTCTCTCTCTCTCAAAAATGGATACACATTAAAAAATTTTTTTAAAAATGTGTAGATTATTCCATTTTACTTTTTTAAATTTTTATTTAAAAAAAATTTTTTTAATGTGTATCCATTTTTGAGAGAGTGTGAGCAAGAGAGAGCAGGGGAGAGGCAGAGAGAGGCAGAGAGAGAGGGAAACAGAGGATCTGAAGCAGACTCTGCTGAGAGTGGAGAGCCCCACGCAGGGCTCGAACTCATGAACCTTGAGATCATGACCTGAGCCGAAGTCGGAAACCCAACCAACTGAGCCACCCAGGTTGCCCCTCATTTTACTTCTTTTTTTTTAATTTTTTTTTCAACGTTTTTTTATTTATTTTTGGGACAGAGAGAGAGCATGAACGGGGGAGGGGCAGAGAGAGAGTGAGACACAGAATCAGAAACAGGCCCCAGGCTCCAAGCCATCAGCCCAGAGCCTGACGCGGGGCTCGAACTCACGGACCGCGAGATCGTGACCTGGCTGAAGTCGGACGCTTAACCGACTGCGCCACCCAGGCGCCCCTTTTTTTTTTTTTTTTTAATTTTTTTTTTCAACGTTTATTTATTTTTGGGACAGAGAGAGACAGAGCATGAACGGGGGAGGGGCAGAGAGAGAGGGAGACACAGAATCGGAAACAGGCTCCAGGCTCTGAGCCATCAGCCCAGAGCCTGACGCGGGGCTCGAACTCACGGACCGCGAGATCGTGACCTGGCTGAAGTCGGACGCTTAACCGACTGCGCCACCCAGGCGCCCCTCATTTTACTTTTTCAAAGTATATTTATTTTAGAGAGAGAGCGAGAGGGGGAGGGGCAGAGAGAGAAAGGGAGAGAGAAAGAATCCCAATCAGGCTTTGCACTGTCAGCACAGAGCCTGATGTGGGGTTCGAACTCACAAACTGTGAGATCATGCCCTGATCCAAAACCAAGAGTCAGACCCTTAACCGACTCAGCCACCCAGGTGCCCCTCATGGAGATTATTTCAAAAGCTCCTTTTGCTTCAGCATTTAGTTTCTCAGCCTATGATTTCATAGGTGTTTGGAACTTTTAACTTACAGAATTTAGAAATATTAAACTTTCTAATTCTTGGCAGAGATCCAAGTTATTTGAACACTTGTTACATTGGATTCTTTAAAAACCATCCACTGTATTTTAGAAGTAATTTCTATTGCTTAGAATTACAGTCATGCTCTCAATCCTCTGGTTTATTCCAAACTTACCAGACATCATGTCAAGGGTACTCCTTATAAAGCTATGGGTTAGGAACCTGACATCAGAAGTAAGCATTTCTATGAAGAAATGTCATTTTGCATGCTTCCAAATTAAGATGAAAGTTTCCATCTTTGCATTAAAAGGCTGTGAGAAAATAATAAAATTATAGTAAAAAATGTGCATCGGTGCTATTCAGATTGTGGTCTGTACAACTGTTCTGAGTTTGCACCAGGAAGTCATCCAGCTATACTGCTAAGCACACTGTTTTGTCCAGCAGACATTTTTTTCCCCCATAGAAAGACTTTGTGCCTGAAGGAAGCGGTGCACTGAATGACATTCTGGGAGCAAGGCTCTTGTCTCAGTGAGCACTTTGAGTGGCAGAGCTTTAGATGCTATTTCAGCGTGGTAATCAGTAGGATGTCAAAAAGTTGTGGTTTACCAGCAGTGGGATTGTGGGGTTAAGAGGAGACGGGTGCACGCTGGGGCGGGTCAGCAAACGCTGTAAGGAGGAGGCAGAGTTTGCCGTGGGTCCTGAAACCTGCCTACAAGGGACTTAGCCAAAGAGATGCTGCAAGGGCTATCAGATGGATGAAAGATTAAGGAAGTAGCTTTGTGTCGAGATATAGAGGGTATGATGGAAAGTTTGAACCTGAGGAAGATGTGATGCTAGAAATCATGGGTCATACACCTAAAAAAGTACTTTGGGGCCAGATTATGGAGGACTTAACCCAGACTAAGGAATCTGGAGATTAATTTTGAAAAGAGAGTGATTAAAGCACTGGAACCACAGGAATGAGCCTATCAAAGCACATTTTAGGAAGATTAGCCTGACAGTGTTAGGCAAAGCTATATGTTTACTAAGGAGAGAGACAGAGCTTTGTTACGAGGCTGTTTGCAGGGCTTCTCAGTCAGGTGATAAAGTTTAAGCTAGAGTAAGGGTGGTAGGGATAAGAAGTGAACCAGATCGTAGGATATTTCTAAAAGGATTCACATAAATGGCACTTACTAGGCATGATATGATATGGCAAGGTATGGTATATTAGGTATATCATAATATGTATATTAGGCAAGGTATAATACTTAATAAGGGGAATGGAAAATGTATGACCAAATCCATCAGTTTTCAGTTGAGCTTCTACGCATCCACACCTATGCTAGGCATACCCCAATGAGGGAACCGCAGGACCTGAGGATTGCTGTTCATCTAACCAGGGGCTTTGCTAGGGGCTTTCATTTTTCATCAGAGCCAGGAAGAAGCACTGGATTGGGTAGGTGACTCGGTTAGAGGTCAGAGAAATATTAGTTTAAGAAAATATTATTTAAAATCACTTTTCTCTTTTCCAAGGTGCTGATAGCTTATTGGATATAAGTTCTGAAGCTGACCAACAAGATCTTCTTGTCCTGTTGCAAGCAAAAGTTGCTTCTCTTACCTTACACAATAAAGAATTACAAGATAAATTACAGGTAGGTACATAGATTGTTACCACGAACTATCCTGTAGGGGCAAACTATTGGGTTTTTTCAGGTTAGTCAGGTGGTATTTTGTTTTAAACCTCTACATTAGTTTCTTCTTCCTTTTTAAATGTAGTTCGCCTTTAGCGTTTTATAGTTTCAAATTATGTTTGTTGAGAGAGTAATTCATTAACTCTATTTCTGTAAATTGGTAAATTATATATAATTATATACTTAGTGCATTTTATATATTACTATATATACATGCTTGTGTGTGTGTATAAACAGCCATTCATTTAGTAGAGCTGATCGTTTAGCAGATTTAATAGCTATGCTAAGCCCATTGCCCCTTTTTGGCTACTGGAATAATATGAGAAGCAAAGGAAAAATTATGAATCAGAGGCTTTAGAGCCCAAACAAATCTAGTGTTTTTAAAGTGGCAGAAATGAGCTGTCCTGAGAGAGTACAGAATAAGCTCAGTGTCGTTAACCCAATTCTCATGTCCCAGACCGTGGTTTGTCATGGGGCAAAAGTACCCATAAAGGGACGCTGCAGCTCTCCCCTATGTAAGCTTTGGATTTGTTCTCTTCTACCAGTTGCTTGCTCACCTAACCACACCTCTGGCACCATTTCATTCTTGCCTTTTTTGCAGGCCAAATCACCCAAGGAGGCAGATGCAGACCTGAGCTTTGACTCCTACCATTCCACTCAAACTGACTTGGCCCCACCCCTGGGCAGACCTAGTGAAGCCTCTCCCCCAGACTCCAAGTCATCTCCATCCGTCTTAACACATTCCTTGAGTAAATCCACTCTCGACAGCGATGGGCAAATTCAGCAACTGCAAGAGATTCTGCAGGACTTGCAGAAGAGACTAGAGAGCTCTGAAGCAGAGAAGCAGCAACTACAGGCTGAGCTCCAGTCCAGGAGGGCCGAATTGGTGTGCGTGAACAGTGCAGAGATTTCAGAGAACGGCTCCGACCTCAGCCAGAAACTGAAAGAAACTCAGAGCAAGTACGAGGAGGCCATGAAAGAAGTCCTTAACGTGCAGAAGCAGATGAAACTGGGCCTCGTCTCGCCTGAAAGCGTGGACAGTTATTCACATCTCCGTGAGTTACGGATCACTGAGGAGGAAATAGATGTGCTAAAGCAGGATCTCCAGAACGCATTAGCTGAAAGTGAAAGAAATAAGGAGAAAGTGAGAGAGTTAGAAGAAAAACTTGTAGAGAAGGAGAAAGATTTGGATATTAAGTCTCCCGGGGAAGAGTACGAGGAAATGAAAAGTTCATATTGCTCTGTGATTGAGAATATGAATAAGGAGAAAGCTTTTTTGTTTGAGAAATACCAAGAGGCCCAAGAAGAAATCATGAAACTAAAAGATGCCCTAAAGAGTCAGATGACACCGGAAGCCGGCGATGAAGCTGGGGATATGAAAGAGGCCATGAACAGGATGATAGATGAGCTCAACAAACAGGTAAGCGAGCTGTCCCAGCTGTACAAAGAAGCCCAGGCCGAGCTGGAGGATTACAGGAAGAGGAAATCTCTAGAAGACGTAACAGCCGAATATATCCATAAAGCGGAGCATGAGAAACTGATGCTAGTGACGAACGTGTCCAGAGCTAAGGCAGAAGAGGCATTGTCCGAAATGAAGTCTCAGTACTCAAAGGTATTGAACGAGTTGACGCAGCTCAAACAGCTGGTGGACGCACAGAAAGAGAACTCTGTCTCCATCACAGAACATTTGCAGGTGATAACCACACTGCGGGCTACCGCGAAAGAGATGGAGGAAAAAATAAGCAGTCTCAAAGAGCACCTTGCAAGCAAGGAAGGGGAAGTAGCAAAACTGGAGAAACGACTCCTGGAAGAGAAGGCCGCGATGGCCGACGCCATGGTGCCCAGGTCTGCCTACGCAAAGCTCCAGTCATCACTAGAAAGTGAAGTGAGTGTGTTGGCCTCAAAATTGAAGGAGTCCGTAAAAGAGAAAGAGAAGGCCCATTTGGAGGTCTCCCAGATTCGAAGTGAGGTCTCACAAGTGAAAAGGGAAAAGGAAAATATTCAGGCTCTCTTAAAATCCAAAGAGCAGGAAGCAAACGAACTTCGGCAACAGTTCCAGCACGCTCAGGAGGAGCTCGCAGAAATGAAGAGACAGTCGGAGAGCTCTTCCAAACTGGAGGAGGATAAAGATAAGAAGGTTGGTGAGACTCCATTGCTGTTGAGTTTCTAGTTAGCTAGACACTAGTTTCTAGTTAGCACTGGTCTCTTGTGATTGCTCAGAAGTTCTGCATGTGACTCCATCTGTCCCCATGGCCACATTAAGATTAGTAGTTTGGACATTTATGTTTAAAAAAACAAAACAAAACACTGATCGTCGATCACTCCCCTTATATTGAAGCATTTTCACATATGTGGTGCATATTTTCCCTTTTAAAATTATTTTACAGAAGCTGTGTCAAGTGTCAGGGATCAGAAGCGAACCCACAAACTGAAAGGCATTTGTAACCCATCTTGAACTTCAACTCTTGGAATCCAAACAGATTCTTCCATCATATGGAAACCCAAATACTTCCAGACTTAATCCTGCTTCCCTAAGTTCCATGAGCTTTCCCCTGAGTCAGTGTTAAGAACCACCCTCCGTGGCACTCATTGTCAAAGATGTATATAGGAGGGGAAGCAGGGAATGTGGGGAGCAGGTGATTAGAGATGGGCTGAGCGTGGCTTGGCGGAAGGAGGGGAAACAAAGGGGAGGGGAGCGTAAAAAATGGTTCTGTGCCTGAATCTGCTCCACATCCCCAGTCCTCTGGGTCAGATTTTCCAAACGGCATTGATCAGAGCACTGTTTATCATTTATTCCTTTAGTATGATGAAAATTTCAAAAAGAGCTTCCAGAGCCAAGGGGGCAGAGAGTTAGGAGGCAGAGGTCAGGTTGCGGGGACGGGTTATGTTTACTTTAAAGCAAGATGCCCAGAGAAGTCAGGGTTCCTAGGACTCATTCCTGATTGCCCATGTCAGCACTACTGAACAAGACATAGCCGTCTCAAAATAAAGAATGCCTAAAATCCTCATTCTGATAGTACCCCCCATTCACAGTAAAATAGGAAAGCATCATCCTAGCTTTTGTTTACCCTCATGCCTCGAAGCACGGTATTGAATCTGGGGCCCTTATTTGAATATAGTGGCCTTAGAGGGCTATGTGGGTTTGCTGATTTTGTTACCTATTTCATTGTATGGGTTTTCTTTAAAAAATAAAAGAGAAATTGTTCCAAAGTCTCAAGTCCCTGAGGCCAGTAAGAGGCTGTGTTCGAGAACTATCCAGAATCTTGCCTGCCTATTGCTGATAGTTTTCCTTTCTCGCCAGATAAGTGAGATGTCAAAGGAAGTCACCAAGTTGAAGGAGGCCCTGAACAGCCTCTCGCAGCTCTCCTACTCAGCTAGCTCGTCCAAGAGGCAGAGTCAGCAGCTGGAAGGACTGCAGCAGCAGGTCAAGCAGCTACAGAGCCAGCTGGCTGTGAGTGGGCTTGTTTCTGCCTCCTGCTTGGGGGTGGGGGGTTGGGGGTGGAGGACGAGGCAGATTACGCACCAGCTCAGCTGGGTGGGGACAGGTTGGAGTGAGAAGAGCCCCAGCCTGAAGGAGTGGCTGAGTAGCTAAAGACTTGTTTGGTGAGGGCAGGAGGAAGTGGTGGGATTTCTAGTCATCACCTGCAATAAGGTGGGTCACCTGGATCTCTGAGAGGGGGGAGGCAGCATGGTGGCACATAGGCGTCACATTGACACATCCACTAACTTTTCACCCTCTCCATTTTTTTTTTTTTAACGTTTATTTTTTGAGAGAGGGAAAGAGAGACAGAGTGTGAGCAAGGGAGGGGCAGAGAGAGAGGGAGCCACAGAATCCAAAACAGTCTCCAGGCTTCCAGCTGTCAGCACAGAGCCTGACGTGGGGCTCGAACCCACAAACTGCGAGATCATGACCTGAGCTGAAGTCTGACACTTAACCGACTGAGCCACCCAGGCGCCCCACCCTCTCTCCCTTTTTTTTTGACCGCAGTCATTACTGTCTCTGGCAGTGGCAAGAACTTTTTATTAGGGCCCAGGATCTCTGGTAATTGCATATCTGCGCGTCTGAATCTGCTTATTGGCCTCTCTCTTCACTTCACCCAGGAGAGTCCTTCCATATCTGTATTCGTTTCCTGTGGCTATTGTAACAGATAACTTGGTTTAAAACAACACAAATTTGGGGCACCTGTGTGGCTCAGTTGGTTAAGTGTCTGACTCTTGATTTTGGCTCAGGTCATGATCTCACGGTACGTGAGTTTGAGCCCCGAGTGGGGCTCCATGCTGAGAGTGCTGAGCCTGCTTGGGATTCTGTGTCCCTCTCTCTCTGCCCCTCCCCTACTTGCACACTTGCTTGGGCTCTCTCTCAAACTTTTTTTTAAAACTCCACAAATTTATGCTTTTAAAATTCTGGAGATCAATTAGTGTGAAATCAGTGTCACCAAAATCAAAGTGTCAGCAGAGGTGGTTCCTTCTGGAAGCTCTAGGGGAGAATCCATTTCCCGGGCTTTGCTAGCTTTTAGAGGTCACCTGAATTCCTTGGCTCATGGCCCCTACCTCCACCTTTGAAGTACATCACTCCACCTCTGGTTCTGTTCTCCCATCTCCTCCTTCCACCTTTGGCCTTGCTTCTCTAAGGACCCTTGTGATTATGTTTAAGAGATACCCAGATAATCAGAATAAACCTTTCCTCCATCTCAAGATCCTTAACTTAATCCTACCTACAAGGTCCTTTTACCATATAGGTAACATTCCACAGGTTCTGGGGTTTAGGGTGTGGGCATCTTTGGAGGGCCAGTATTTCACCTACCACAATATTTGTTAAGGTTTTTGTTGACATGGGTAGGTTATGTTTTCCATGTGAAATCAAGGGGTGGTTCAAGACAGATCTCTAGTTTCTGTTTACAAATAGGACCTGGATTTCATGATGTCTTCAGTATAGACTTTGACACGGGTCAATTCAGGTTTCTGCAGTCCAGACTCTGGCTGGCCACAGAGTATAAAACCAGCTTTTTTGTGTTATCATCTCTCGCAGCAAAGGAATATTCAGGGGAGAAGAAGATGCTCCCTATTGTGTTCTGCAGGTCATTTTTCTCATAAAGTGGTTATCACAGACTTAGGTAAAGTGCTGATGGTTTATACAATTATTTTAAAATTTTCAATGTTTAATGAGCTCTTACGTATCAATATTATATAAGGTGCTGGTGGTATAAAAGTGAGTAAGACACAGTCCCTGTCCTCACTGAATTTATACTTTAATATAATGGCTTTCCATATTCTCTGTGTGGTAAGCACCAACTGATAGATGCCCAGCATGCTCTGGGCATACAGAAGAAGTGTCTCGAAAGGCTTCCTGCAGGAAGTGAAGCTCATGCTGAATCTCAAGGGGATAGGGAAGAGGCAGCAAGGACTGAAATGTGGGGTTTAGATGGCCCTTGGCAGCCGTGGCAAGGACAGTCCGAGTGGGGTGGTGGGGTGGGATTGGGACCCCAGTAGGCTGCCCGAGAGAAGTGACCAAGTAGCTAGGAATCTGATGGGGCTGAAGATCCACAGCAAGAGTCAGGAAAGGCTACAGCACATTTGCTAGAAAGGTAGATGGTGATCAGAAGGTGAGGTGCTTTCATTTGATTTCAGAGGTAATGACAGAGACAGGGCTGTGACTGTGAGTATGTGTGGCTGGGAGGAGGAGGAGGAGGAGGAGGAGGAGGAGGAGGACGTCCCTGGGGAACTGAGAGGCCAAAGTGTCACGTGGCTCATGCATGTGGATGTTGTGGCCATCCAAATGATGACAGAAACAGAGATGGAAAGGAGGGTGATGATCAGAAGATGAAGTTTTAAGTGACTGAGTGGAAGTGTGCAAAAGATGGGAGGAAACAACACAGAAAAAGGTACTAAGCACACCTTCTAATGGTGTGAACTTCAAGGGACTGAGGTTTCATAGGTTGTCCTTGAATAGGAAGGACAGCTCATGTTCTGACACTCATAGGAAAGAGGTGAGAAGGGTATTGATGGACTTTTGTAGATTTTTAAAAAATGTTTATTTGTTTTTGAGAGAGGGTGAGCAGGAGAGGGGCAGAGAGGGGGGATAGAGGATCTGAAGTGGGCTCTGTGCTGACAGAAGTGAGCCCGATGCGGGGCTCGACTCCACGAACCATGAGGTCAAGAACTGAGCCAAAGTCGGACACTCAACCAGCTGAGCCACCCAGGCACCCCTGTAGATGTTTGGAGTGATCTATATAGGATCAATTTGTATCATGAAATTGGAGGAAAACCATCTTAGAAGAGTTCAGAGCTAAGATTTTTGAAATCGTCACTGAGGGGAACTGCAACAGTAGCTCCACAAGGAGAAATAAAAGCATCAACAGCTGTACTGAGGAACATACAGCGATTTGGGATTGGTGCCACCACCCTGTTCATCACCATTGACACCTAAATAATTGAACTCCCTGGGGGGCTCTAGGACTGGCTATTTTGTGAGAGATCAACAACTCCTTTTAAAAGACTAGATTTTAAAAATTAAAGTAATGAATACTTGGTCATTGTAGAAAAGTTGGAAAATACAGAAAACTCTGGAAAATTTCTATAAATAAAAATTGCCCATAATTCAACCACTCAGAGATAGTCATTTTTTGCATTCAGTATGTTTCTTTGCACCATTTATTTTGTGTGAATGTATCTGTGTATTTGCATAAGCATGTATACATATGTTTTTTGCAACAAATGTGGGATTATATAATAACTAGTTTTTACGTGAATTTTCTTCTAGAGTTGTATCAAAATGTGAAATAGGTAGATTTTCTCCCCCTAAGAATATTGACAGATCTTTCTCTAAGAATTTTGACGAGTGTTCAGAAATCTACATCCCAGTGAGCCCACAGTAATTTTTAAGTCCTCATATGCTAGCATTTGGTGGAGGAAATCACTTGGGTGGTAGCATTTGGCCACAGCTTTCTTACAGTTTTTTGTTTTTGTTCTGTAAAGGTCTGCTGAACAGTGTCAAATTGTCTCTTTCTAGGACTGCAAGAAACAACACCAGGAGGTGATATCTGTTTACCGAATGCATCTTCTGTATGCTGTGCAGGTATGGTAACAGCCTATGAAGTACCTGGGTATCCTAAAGAAATACCACAGCGGATGTCACCCCAGCTCCCGTCACTAAGCCAGTAGAACAAATGAAAAGTCGAGGAGAATCTTTTACATTGAGAAGCTTTAAAACGCCTTTTGCGTTGCTTTGGATTTGTCAGGAGCCCTGTGCCGTTTACGGAGAACAGCCTCATCCTCTGTTGAGGAATGAAGGAGGATGTGGCTGCTACCCCCACCAGGGGGAGGAACCCAGGCTTGCTTTCTCAGGCGTGCCAATGTTCTCAGCCGGCAGCACTGTCTCACCCCACGACTGTTGTCGGCTTGGCTGGCGGGGCTCACATTTGCAACTGAGACCCAGAAACCCTTTGCTGGCGGCTCTAGCACACCCAGCCTCATCATCCTCCAGAGAGACAAGAGCAAGGCCCGCTCTCTCAGTCCCTCCTAGAAACGTCAGAATCAGTAGGGCTGACGTTCCTTTGGAAGATCCGGGAGAAAGCCAAGGGCTTCATGTCAGCCGGCCGTCGCGTTCCCTGGGGAAGACCGCCAGGACTGACCTTAAGTTCTAATGATTGTCTTTTGTTTGAATTCCTTAGGGCCAGATGGATGAAGATGTCCAGAAAGTACTGAAGCAGATCCTTACCATGTGTAAAAACCAGTCCCAGAAGAAGTAGAATGGATTCCGTGGCAGGACACTGCCCCCTTGTTGTCCATCTTTGTGTTAGATCTGGAGTTGTCGGCAACCACTGCCATTGTTCTCACTCGTGGTATGCACCGTGGCCCAGCCTAGCTTTTTCCCTTTCCTAAGGCAGCTTTCTGAGGACTGGGTCCAGGAGAGGGCTGTCCTCCCCAGAGCTGCTTAGAGACTTGAGAGCAGCACAAGTGAAATGCCCTGGTGTCCCTTCAGATTCCAGAGCCGGAATCTGGAACCAGGGGTCTGGTCCTGGTCCTGGTCCTGGTGCTGGTGGGTGGGCACCTGCTGTGGGACCCGACCAGCTGAGGGGCTTTGTCATCACTGAGCAATATGTTGAGACCTCCCCGCTCAGCGAACGTTGCTTTAGTTCCTACACTCAGGCGGTGTCAGTCAGCACCCGAGAGCCCCTTTGCCTTTGGTTTCCAAGCCCAAAACGTGATTTAACTTCTGACCAAAATAGTATGGCACTCGTTATGTGGTGCATACTTTATCATGACATCCTGTGGACTTAAAACATGAATCCCATCATTTTCCCCCCTCTGCCTTATATAGCTCATCACCCTGCTTGTTAGTCTCAGAGTTTGATGAGCACTCTTAACTAAAATACGAAGTTGAAAAACAAAAGCAAGTTGTCCTTGGAAATTCTTTTGAAGCAAATCGTTGACATATTGCAAATCTTCTATGCAAACTTGCCTCCTGTTATCCGTGAAGCTCAGGAATCCAAACATTCGTGTTTCAACAAGGGACAGTAAACTGCGTGTTTACAGCCAAAAAAAAAAAAAAAAAAATGCCTCATAGTTCTTAACCTCAGTTTTTTAAAAGTGTTTTTTTCTCTACAATATTTTTATTGGCTCTTAAAGATGTTTTCATAGCTAAACCCCTAAATGAGTGAAATTTACATTAGACTCTATTAACAAAGTATTTTTAGATAACCATGCTTATGACTTTTTTAAAGCATAACTTTCTCCTCAGAGTTTGCAGCGATAGCCAAGGTAGTTATGTATTCCCTTTCCAAACTCTACACGAGCTGCCACCGGCCCCCTAGCCTCTCTGCCATCGTGTCCTCACAACTGTAGCACATTTCTGAATATAGAAAATCTTCCTTTTACCCACTGAGTATTTTTGAATACCCCAGCTCTACCAGCACCCATAAATGATCTCTTGGAAGGACTGTTAGCCAATCACTTTTCCACCTTTGAAACCAGAATCCTAACATGGTACACATATATGATGGTGCATAGCAAAGGTCGTGGGGGCAAATACTTCTGTTCCCTTGACTTTCAGGTTAAAAACGTTTCGAACTTGCTTGCAGCTTCCTTATGGCATTGTTTTTGTTGAGAGATGTAAGCTGAATACAGACGTCTCCAAAGTATATAACGCAAAGCGTAGGCCTGCTCTGACGGGGTCCACAGAACAGAGGGTGCCTGGGCACACAGGGTGATGGGCTATATTGGAGGATGTGCTCATCTGTATTGGATGAGGACCAACGACCACAAAGCAGAAACGGCTTTCAAGCTTGGTGTTCCTTTTCTTAAGTTGTTTATACTTCACCAATTTCGAAAATGCTCCAAAGAAATGTGAAAGGACCTTTTGTCACAGCACTTAAGAAAATACAAACAACCCCCCCCTCCTGCCCCCACGCAGAAATGCTGCAGAGTATAAAACTTGAGACATTTTGTAGGACGCCTGACAAAGTGTAGCCTTTTATCTTGTTTCAGGATGCGTATTTATTATAAGTACTCTGGTTAAATATTGAAAAGTTATATGCTGTAGTTTAGCATTTTGCCTTTGTAATTTACAGAAGGTATTGCAGAAAATAAACTTTTGTTTCATTTTGCATCTCTGTTGACTTTTGGTGCCTTCATAAGCATATGTGTATGGCTTCTTAGGATCAGGTCAGAGGCGTTGGGTATGATGGTGCTTTCCACCCCAAGTCACACTCAGTGGCTGCCAGTGGTCCACGGTCTCTCGCTGTCACCACATTTCCATCTCCTAGCATCTTTAATGTTGGACTCTGACACCCCCCCCCCCCCTTCCACTTTAGAAGACCCCTCCGATTACATCACACCCACCCAGATAACCCAGGGAAATCCTTATTTAAGGTCAGCTGATTAGCAGCTCAGCCCCAAGCATCAGCCACTTGTGGGCAGTGGCATCATGTTCTTCAATTCAAAATTGCCCCTCAGTTGTCTGTTCTAACTATTTAAAAAAATTTTTTTAATGTTTATTTTTGAAGGATAGAGAGAGCGTGAGCAGGAGAGGGGCAGAGAGAGAGGGAGACACAGAATCTGAAACAGTCTCCAGGCTCTGAGCTGTGGGTACAAAGCCTGACACAGGGCTCAAACCGTGAGATCATGACCTGAGCCGAAGTGGGACAATTCACCAACTGAGCCACCCAGGTGCCCTAAACTATTTAAAAGCTTCCATTAGATTGGTCGTTTCTCTTCTTACAAGAAAAAAAAAAGATACATAAAATATCTTGGAGAAATACTGTTCCCCATCACACATTTAATTCCTTTTAACTGTTGCATAATATTTCATAGTTCGATGGTGCTATATTTTTATTAGTTCCTCATTGATGCTTCCAGAATTTTACAGCCCTAAAAATGATGTGATGACTGTGCTATATATAAATGTCTCCATGCACACATGTGAGGACTATTTGGGTAATTTTCAAATTGCCTATTTTCACAATAGCTTCCATCATGTGATACAAGAATGCAGAGAACAAAAGTAGAATGGCGTATGCATCATCACAGCGTGTGTGAGAAAGAATGGCCTTTTTCTTCACACTGGTTGAATAAGACTCATCGTTTTGTTTTCCTTACGTAAATTTGAAGACAGACTGCAAAGCCTTTAATAATTAAACCCACCCAACTTAAGATAAACACATAATACACTGTGTGGGGGAAATGTTCCCAGAACGTGTTGAAGCACAACCTTGTGCAACGTGGCATAACTGTGGAATGCTGGGTGCTGACAGCAGCAGAAACACTCTCCAGCAAAGATGGGGATGATGCTTTCTGAGCAGTTAAAAGGCAGGCTGCAAAACTAAGCGGGGGCTGGGAAAAGCAACAGACCAAGGCATTCACAGAGTGGCAATTTCTGTTCAGCTTTGGGCAAAGAATTCAAGCGTGAGAATTGCATATTTGTGAAACAATCAAAGGACAAGAGCTCAACTGTGATGGCTGCCATGAATAAGCCATAGGAGCCTGTCGGTTGAGAGAGCAATCAAAGTGGGTTTCAGCAGATGGAAAAGCTCCTCTGAAGAGGAAGAGATAGAGGGGAGTGGAAGGGAAGACATCCCTGCACATTCATTATAAACTAAGCCCTACCATGGGAAGAAACCGTATATTCAAGTACTGTGACTAGATGTACTAGATTATAAATGGAAGATGTGTAGGGGAGAGAAAGGAACAAGACACAGCCAAATACTGTAAGTTTTTAACAGGAGGAGAAGTAGCGCGGGTTCCCTTTGTGTGACCTCTGGATGTTTTCAAACATATGCAAATTAAGTCAGGTTAAACACACTGAGTAGGCAAAATAGTGGACCTCCCCCCTAAGAGGTCTATGTCCCGATTCCTGGAATATGTGAATATTTTATGTAATATGGCAAAGAAAAACTAAACTGGCAGAATTAAGATTGTCCTGGGCTCTATGGTGGGGCTGACTTAATCAGAAGGGTCTGTTAAAGTGGAAGGAGTCAGAGATTTAAAGATGCCGCCCCGGGGGTGGCTGGGTGGCTCAGTCAGTTGAGCATCTGACTCTTGCTTTCGGCTCAGGTCGTGATCTCATGGTTTATGAATCTGAGCACCCACATTGGGCTCCGTGCTCATGGTGCAGAGCCTGCTTGAGAACCTCTCTCTCCCTCTCTGCCCTGCCCCCTACTCGTGCACTCTCTCTCTCTGAATAAACAAACATTAAAATAAAGATGCTGTGCTGCTGGCTCTGAGGGTGGAGGCTGAAGCCACAAACCAAGGAACGCAAGTGGTCTCTAGAAGCTGGAAAAGGCAAGAAAACACGATTCTCCCCACGATTCTCCCGAAAGCCCCTAGAAAGACCCAGCCTCGTTTACACCTTGTCTCTAGCCCAGTGACAGTCACTGCAGACTTCTGACCTCCAGAACCATGACATAATAGACTTGTGTTGTTTTAAGCCAATAAATTTATTGTGATTTGTTACAGCAGTGATAGGGAACTGATATCCATACTGAGGAGCTAGAATCTCTGCTACTGGAGAGTTCCGCAAGATGACTCCAGGCTTCTTAAATATTGCGGAGCACTGATAATAAGCCAGGCACTTTGTTGACTGCCAAAGGCTCAGTGGTGAACGTAACACCTCCCGCTCACAAGGAACTCACAACTGATCAGACCGGGGCCTGCCACCTGGTAGGGATTCAGTATTCACTGGGTGGGTGGATATTTAGATGAATTGTCTAGAAGGCCCTGCAATGCTCTGCTCTTTCTCGGACCCATTCCTCAGCCTCCTCATTCTTAATTGCCATTTTGCTCTTACTTGAACCCACCAAACTTGCTCCTGCCTCAGGGCCTTTGTACTTGCTGTTATCTTAAAATGTTCTTCTGACATTTGTATTATTTCTCCTTTATTTCCTCTGCTCAATGCCACCTTGTCAGAGAGGCCCTCCTTAACTACTAGCACAATCTATATGTCCGCATCACTTTCTAGATCCTTTATCTGACTTTATTTTTCTCCATACAATTTGTCACTTTCATGTAAGGTGGTTCACCCAGTTGAGGGAGGAGGGGAGTCCTAAAATCCAGCCCACCCTCTAGTCCCAAAGCTTAACCACTTAACAGGGGGCCTGAGTCTGGATGAAGGAAGAGGCTTTTTTTTTTTTTTAATTCTAATTCACACAAAATTGTTGCCTATTCCCTCAGCTCTGTGTCTTTTTCTAACTTGCAGAGACATCAGACTATTTACTAATAGCCCTGTTTTTCTTTACCTAGTAGAATAGAAGCTCCAAGACAGCAAAATCTTTGTCTATTTATTTGCTATTGCTTCCCTAACGCTTAGAACAGTATTGGGCACAGAATAGGTTTCTTCAATATGCATTTTTTTTTTTTTCTGAGTGGATGGACAGATGCATGGAGACTGTGAGAAACTCAGAGAGTGCCAATATAATGGTGTCAAGAGGAGATTATGGATGGGATAGTGTGGGAGCTCAGAAGTAAGGTCTCTAACCCATTCTAGAGAGGACAGATGTGTTTTAAGAAATTATACGGTCAAAGGGAAATCTTATTTGCATTTCCTGTCCTTAAGTTTCACAGTCTTTGAAGTTGAAATAATTAGGAGTTAATCACGGTTTATTTGGGGATGGAAGAATCTGGAAGGACCCTGTGCACATGCTTCCTCTGTGTGATTCTGTAACAGCGATGCTTGTTCAGGATCAAGGGAGGGACCGTGAGCCAACACACTGAAAGCAATGTCTGCCCAGATTACTAGCACCGCGTTTCAGTTACTAAACAATGTTTCAGCACATTTACCCGTGACTAAGGTTTACATTTGGGGACAGGGTGAAGACGGCAAGGAAAGAAAAAAACCACACACAGGTTTGACCTGTGTGTTTAACCTTCTTTAACCTTCTCTTAATTTAACCTTCTGAGTCTTTACCCTTCCTTTAATTTTACAGATGAACTACTTCTGGTCAGAGCTAATTAAATGGAGGTGGAACCAGAGTGTCATTCTTAAAATGGGAATTCAGTGCCTGTTCTGGTACCTCACTTCCCTTCACCACATGGGCAAAAGCCAGTGTTCAGGAAGGAGAAGTTACACTTAACACACTGAGAGACAAACTCCCAGCCAATTCCCAGAATGACAGAACATTAAAACCTTTCAATTTGATGAAGACCAACTTAACGGTAAGGGAAATGAGAATTAGAGAACAGGAAACCAGTTCTTCCTTTTTATCCTCATATATGTTAAATACTGTTCATAGTAACAAATACTCTTCTTGCATAGAAAATCGAGACCCAGGGGCTGTGATTTGCCCCAGGCCACGCGGAGTCAAAACCAGATAGGGGAAATCTTGAAGCTAGTCCATTGCTCTCATCCTTGTTCCATGTTGGGAGAGCTCTTAAGAGACAGAATAAAGGGGGTGGGCTCTTTCTAAAATTTTGACTCAGGATCTTGAGCCAACAGTTTTAAACCTTAAGTTAAAAGGCTGTCTAGGTTTTCCTTAAGAGATATTTATGCAAACTCATTTAAACAGCTCCTCCAACCTATCTTGGTTGGTCTGTCTTGGCAGTCTTGGATCAGTAGCAATTAAACTTCATCCTCCGAACTGGAAAGAACAAACACCAAATCTAAACACCACCTGTGAAGTTCTTAGTACATGTTTTCCTTCTCTCTCTACCGAGCCTGCTTTTTTGGAAATGAGGACACATCACCTTCAGCTTGACTTGCCATGGGTCCCTCGTTTATTGTAGGGTTCGTGATCATACTCTTATACACAAGGCTACGGGGCCGGTGCTGTTCCTTCAGGTACTAGCCACAAGGGCCCCTGCACCTGTCAGACCTTAATTATTGTTACTGTGTACGTCAGGCTACTGAAGAGGAGCGGTGGTATAAGAACACGTGCTGCATAAATCAGGGCTGTGTGGTGTTTGCCAAATGTGCCCCACCCCCTCGAAAATGTTCCCGGAACTGCTAATCATTAGCAGAATTAGTGGCCTATTGCTTAAACTACTCATTTCCTGCACTCCGCGTTCCTGATCAAGCATGGCTCAAATCTCACCGAGAGAGGCAACACAGACGGTGCCGACACCGTCAGTAGTCATACCTGAGCCTTTTCTCTCCGCTCCCGGAGAGCCAGAACACCAGGGGGGCGGAGGGGGTTCAGGGGGCGCGCAGGGGTGCGCCCATACAGCCGGGTACACCGTACACTACTGCTTTACGTAGGTAGGATCGTGGAACCCGGCGCTCTCTTCCATCCTCCGGTGGGATTTCTCTCCTCTTCCCGCATCTTCAACCCTGACAGGTAAAGTCCCTTCGAGAAAAACACTGGTGACGTTTCCGCTGCAGCTGAGGGAAGTTTTGAAAGCAAGCCTGAGGCTGTGCGAGTCGCGCCCCGACAAAACAAAAAAGACCGGAAAGCCCAGGTTGGCCCCAGCGGCCCTGAATTTTCCGGGGCCGGAAGTTCCCTGCGTGGCTATGGCTACAGGCGCCGACGCTCCCGGCTCTGTCGGCGGCGTTCCGTTCCCATGGCAACCCCATTGTCTTCCGAGACGGAACCTGGGCTGCTGGCGCGCCAGACGGACCTCTCAGGGTCTCGCTTCTGCCAGGCACCTTTGCAGCGCTCTGAACGAGGTCCGCCGAGGCCAGGACGCTGACGCCGCTGGAGGAAGCTGAGCTCGCCGGCCGAGGGAGACGAGAAGGCTAGTTCCGGGGCGTGGCTTTTCTGCCCTCGGCCGGGTCGGGGCTCAACCCCTCCTTTGCGGCGCCCCGCGTGTGCTTTTCCACGTGGAACCTCTGCGGCGGGGGCACCGCCCGCCAGAAAGAAGCCTTGGGATGCTCGCCTGGGGCTCGGGATGTGGCGTCAGGGTTTACGAAATTGCAGGGAGAGAAGAAAGGGTTTTGCGTTTGAGAGAGGCGCCAAAGTTTGGTGTTATAATTTATTCAGGGACGTATGGTACCTCGTTGAACAGAACTCAGGAGTTTGAGAACTCACAACTCCTCGCCCTGGCCATAGTTTTGAAAGTCGAGATTAGAAAGAGAAATTAATAAAGTTTCCTTCTGGTTTTTGGATTGTGGACGTTCCGGAGCCTGAGTCAGAGAGAGCTGCTCAGGGCTCAGGTGGGAATGAGTGACCTTCTGCAGGGTGAAATGAGGAGCGACTTGGTGGGTGTTAATGTTCAGTACAAAACCGTACATTCGATTTGGATTTAAGCGATGGGGAGAGCCATGAGAATTGAATTTCACAAATCATTATCAATCGGATTTTTGCCATGAGTTTTCAACCATTTCCCCCCATCAGCTAACGACAATACCAAAATAGACGCGTGTGTGTTCCTTAACTGGGACTTCCCATTAAATAGTGGGAATGCCCTAGGGACAAGAAGAATTAACCGATAAACTGGCTATATCTAATTTAATACTAAAAGCTGCTCCTTTGCTTACATCCATCTTGCAAAAACAATATCAGACTTGAGCAGAACATAGTTTTGATGATTCAGGAGCTGTAAATGCACTGGCTTTAAGGGGGCAAGAAAAAGTCAGGGATTTGGGAGGTACTATGGAGTAGGAATTAGAGGAAAGAACTTTTGGGGTGCCTGGGTTGGCTCAGTCGGTTAAGCGTCCCACATCGGCTCAGGTTATGATCTCACAGTTTGTGAGTTCAAGCCCCGCGTCGGGCTCTGTGCGGACAGCCTGGAGTCTGCTTCGGATTCTGTATCTCCTTCTGTCTCTGTCCTTCCCCCACTTGTGCTCTGTCTCTCAAAAATAAATAAATGTAAAAAAAAAAATGTAGAGGAAAGAACTTTAATTCAGAGGTTTAATTTGACAAATGTCTTTAATTTCTGCTTTCCAGGTGTCTCTATGCATGAGTGTGTATAGTCTATTTTTGAATTTCAGATGGGTTATATATTTAGGCAGTTTCAGTTTGATGTTAACAGCATCCAACAGAGGGAAAATAGGATAGCTTTTTTTCCCCAAAGCCGACCTCACCTGTGATTCTTGGTAGGAAGAAGATGCAAGCCAGCCCCATCCGCATTCCAACCGTCAGCAATGACACCGACTGGGACTTCTGCTTCCACTTGTAAGTAGCTCAGAACGTTGACATCACACTCAGTCACTGGCCTGGAACACAGGGATCTCCCACTTCAGGCAAACCTGGGGTGAGGAGCTTTGAGCGCCTGTTATATAGAAGAGAAGGTTGAAGTTCTGTGATGTGTTTTAATTACGATTCTGCTCTAAGATCCATTTGTATTTGTGCAACCTGTGCAAGAAGGAAAATAATTTTTTCCTAACCTATTTTTTACAGATAGGTTAATTATAATTGTAACAAGATTGATAAAGTCATGGAGAATTCAATATAACAGAGTTAATGAGCAAATTAAAATTGTGTTGTGAAATAGACAATAAGTAAATTAAACTTTCACATCATAATAGCTAATACTTATTGAGCAAATACTATGTGCCAGGCACTGTTCTAAGTGCTTCTGTATATTAACTCATCTAACTCCCAACGTCCCTGTAAGGGTGGTGCTATTATACTATTATAATTTTATAGCTAAGGAGTATGAATCAAAAACAGGTTCGGGAATTTGCCCAACACGGAGCTAGTGATTTAAACTAAGCGGTCTGACTCCAGAGTCAATTGTTGAACCATTCCTTTGTACCAAGAGTTCCCAACCTTGGCATTGCTGACATTTTGGGGTGGATAACTCTTTGTTGTGGGGGCCTGACCTGTACACTGTAGGATGTTTAGCAGCATTCCTGGTCTCCACCCACTAGATGCCAGTAGCACCGTCCCAGTAGTGAAAAGCTGAAATACCTCCAGAGGTTGCCAAATCTCCCCTAGGGGAAATGTCACCCTTGGTTGAGAACCATTGCTCTATGCCAATGCTATCAAATAGAAATATAATGCAAGTCATAAATGCCAGCCACATAGATAATTTAAAATTTTCCAGTAGCTGTACTAAAAAACAAAAAAGAAATAGGTAAATTGAAGTTTAATAGTTAATGTATCCAAAGTATTTTATAAAATAACTAATGAAATATTTTATATGTTTTCTTCAAACTAAGTCTTTGAAATTCAGTGTGTATTTTACACTTATAGCACATCTCAGTTCAGGCTAGCCACATTTCATATGCTTAATAGCCACATGTGACAAGTGGTTAATAGCTTAGTAATTCTGTCCCTCCTCATGAAATATCTTGAGGTTAAGGTTTATGTAATTTTTTTATTTAATATAAAAATTGAAATTAAGATATAGAGTTCATAGTAGAGTATCTTGGAAGGAATCAGATAATTCATATTTATTATTACTAGTCAGAATTCATATTTATTATGGCAACATATAGAATAAGTTACAAACCTGGCAAGGCAGACCTTTCATCCAACCTGCCTATTCTTATTTATTGACTTTTATTTTATCTTTCAAGGTATCTGACTGGCCAGAATTCTCCAGTCGTCTTATCTTTCATGACAAGATGTTTAATCCAAAGCCAGTTTAAGGTTTTGCATTCTCATTTGTCAAGACCTCGATGTTTCTCCTTCCTTTGAGGTCCCTGCTGTTCAAGCTTACTGCCTTTGGTCTCGGCTTAATTTCATTGAAGGGTGAACTTCAAATATTTAGGGCGTGGGTCACCTGGGTGGCTCAGTTGGTTAAGCATCCGACTCCGGCTCAGGTCATGATCTCATGGTTCCTGAGCTCGAGCCCCACATTGGGCTCTGTGCTGACAGCTCAGAGGCTGGAGCTGCTTCAGATTCTCTCTCTCTCTCTCTCTGTCTCTCTCTCTCTCTCTCTCTCGCTCTGCCCCTCCCCCACTCACACTTGGTCTGTCTCTCCAAAATGAATAAATGTTAAAACAATTTAATAAAAATAAATAAAATAAAATAAAATATTTAGGGCTTATAATTTTTAAGATCCATAATTGACAATCTCTTTGGTGACCCTGATATATTGAACTTCTGCTCCAGATCTGTGAAGTATGCAGCCTAAGCAAAATCTTCTACTGAGGGACTAAATTTTCTTTTATTTTTCTTGACTCACGATCTCTTGCCACAGATTCCCTCTATCTTCAGTATTTTTCAGGTATCCTAAAGACTACCGTTTCTCTTTTCATTCATTTGCTCATCCTTTTACAAGCCATTCATTATTTGTTGTTACTGTAAGCCAGGTATCAGGGTTTCAGAAACAAATGAGATTTAGTCCTGGCTCTGGTGGAGTTTATTTGCTAGAAAGCGAAGACTCAGAAACAAAACAAATTTTGAAAATGAGACTATAATGTGATTTGCAGTATAGTAGAAATTTGGAGGAAATTTTTGCAAGGCCTTCTGCTTACTACTCCAGTGCAAGACTCCAGCAGAGGTGACGCCTGAGTCGGGTCTTGAAGGAGGAGTATGGAATTCACTAGGCAGAGAGGAGGGAAATGTAGCACCTACCTTCTGATCACATTACATCAGCCATGTTCTCTGGCTTTTCCATTGAGTTTGTGTGTCTTCTGAAAGCACACTTCTGTTTCTTGCCTGAAGAAATGTTGCTCTCCTATCCACTTGACCTGGTTTGCTCATATACCTCTGGGTAGGTTATTTAGAACAGGAAGTCTGGATGGATATTAACATCTCATTTTTCAAACCTAATGTGAAAGATTACACTTGACATTTGTTTTTCTTTCTGTGTTTTCCTTTTTTTTTTTTTTTTTTTTTTTACAGTGAACATTCATTACTTATCAGTGGAAAAGGAAGATAAATTTTATTCTTAAAACTATATAGGGGTTGAATTTTTAAAAGCTATTGTGAATACAAAAGTGATTCTTTTGGGGGACTTGTTTATAATTAATTGAACATTCTGTTGTTGCACTTAGGATTTTAGAATTCCATTTGTTCTGGATCACTTTGATTTTTCTGGCCATGTTAGGACATGGTTATGTCTTTGGTGTGTATAAGATTAACTCTTGACTTTTATCTTTACCGTTTCCAATCACCCATTCATAATTATGTTCAGCTTTGAAGTCAGAGATCTACATTGAGCAAGTGAGAAAGGAGAGGGGAGAAAGAGGGTAGGAGAGAGAGAGAGAGGTGAGTGGAGAGGGGGAGATTTTCAACCCACTCAGGTCTTTTTAATACATTTATCGGTAACACAACTGAGAGTTCCATTTTGCTTCTGAATCTGCTCTTGACTGTGTGGAGTTCCCTGCCCTCTCCTTGGTGGAGCCACATCTTGCTTTAGTTAGTTGGCCACTACTTTTAAGAAATATGGAAGAGGACACGTGAAGTCTAGCCACAAACTGTTAATTCCCTTCCCATTAATTTATTATATCCGTTTTCTTTCCTGGTTTGAATCAGAATTTTAGAATATAAAAGATCTTTGAAATCTTCCAATTCACCACCTTCATTTTGTAGGTGAAGAAACCAAAACATGGAGCTAATAAAATGATTATAGCTAATGCTAAAATAGTACTTACTAAATAGCAGGCACTATGCTAAGTGATTCATGAGTATTATCTGATTTAATCCAATAATCTCATTGGATTGACCTCATTTTACAAAGAAGCAAATTACGTGATAACTTGCTTAGGGTCATGTGGTTAGTAAGTAGCAGAGCTGGGACTCTGGTGTAGGTGGGTGGTTTGCCAAATCTGTTTTATTTGAATCAACACATTGCCATCCTGATTCTGGGCTTCAAAGGTGACAAGAGCTTATCACCAGACTTTATTCCTTCAAGTTTATGTTAGCATATCCCTAGCCCCCGGCTGGGAGGGCTCTGTCCTTCAATTTTACCTTGTTTGAGATATGCAGAGGTCAGATATGAATCCATGCCCCTCGCTGGTATCTACAGGTCACAGCAAGCCAAGAAGCCAGCATACCAGCAAAGAGATGAACTGTATTCATCTAGCGGGTCTGGAGAGAGTGAAGAAGACACTAAGGCCACGGAGGAGATGGCCGTAGGCTGCATGTCTCTTCCTGAAGACAAATTGGCCCAATCCCAGAATAAAATTGCTCAGCTGATGAAGAAAAACATGGTAAAACCAAAAGAGCTCACTAGGTTTTAGTTTCCCTTTAAAAATATGTCCATGATTACAGAATCTCTGCCTTAACTGGAGATTGAAGCACTCAAAGTAGAGGAAGTTGTATTTCTTTATAGGTGGAAGAAACGAAAGCAGAGCATAGTTGGGTAGCCAGCCTGCCCTCAGGCTCCACACAGGGCTCACTGTGCATTCTTTTATGGAATAGCTGTGCTCCTGGCTTTAGACTAAAAATTAATGCTTTATTCTTTGTGTTGATGTTTGATGGATGACCTTTCAGTAAAAAACTTTTCGGGGCGCCTGGGTGGCGCAGTTGGTTAAGCGTCCGACTTCAGCCAGGTCACGATCTCGCGGTCCGTGAGTTCGAGCCCCGCGTCCGGCTCTGGGCTGATGGCTCGGAGCCTGGAGCCTGTTTCCGATTCTGTGTCTCCCTCTCTCTCTGCCCCTCCCCCGTTCATGCTCTGTCTCTCTCTGTCCCAAAAATAAATGAAAAAAAAAAAAAAAAGAAAAAGAAAAAAAAAAACTTTTCAAAAAGTCTCTCCTGAAAGGTTTCAGAATGGTATCTCTTGGGTGACAGGAAACGCCAGGCTAGTGAGGCAGGAGGCTGAGAACAAGAGTAGCCGGGCTGAGGTCTAGGCTCAGAAGCAGCAAGGATATAAGTAAGATGCCAGCGGTTTCACTGGACTCATAAGCAAATGAAAGCACCAGAAACAGAGGTAGCAGCAGAGGTCGAAGTCCAGGTATGCATTTCTAAGAACAAGGCAAAGACTTGTAACTAGGACCTCGCTTAATGGGGGTGTTCAAAATGCAGGAACCTGAGACAGGATGACAGTGACCTTCACTATTAGAATGCGGGCACCCGTCTGCTCCCAGGGCATGATTTATCAGCAGAGGAATTCATGCAGTGACTTCCTGGCCAAGGGAAAAAATGAGCTTAAAATCATGTATGGAGAAAGGTCTGTAGATGGCTTTAGGAAAGGCTGAGAGACACCTCACAGGCAGTTGATAGAGGCTGATACCCCTCGTTGGATCTACCTATACATTTACCCCACCTTTGTAAATTGTTCAGAGGACTTGCAGAGGACGGCCGCCTTGGCCTGTACCCATTAGTGTCTCACAGACCCAGGCCAGAACCTTCACTTTTAGAGACAGACAAGTACCATCTGCCAGAGTCCAAGTATGGGTTTTTAAGCCTTCATAACTCCGTGGCCAGTTTAGATAATGACAAAGGTTTAGATTTAGGAGTTAAACGAGCCCCACCCAGCGCTCACAGGCCCGAAGGGCAGGAGGGATGGCAGTAGGCACAGACCTCTAGAGCCCACGTTGGTTATCTCCGTTTCACCAGGGCAGGGAGTTTGAGGATGGATGAATGCAGAATGTCCAGAGCCCGGACAGCATGCGAGCTTTGTACTCCCGTTCCAGTGACTTTTCATGGTATTCTGCTTCCTCCTCAAAATGAAACTTAATAAATTCTGTGGTGAGCCCATGGAGAACTCTCAAAACTTCTGACGGAATGGGTGTTTTTAAAGCACGAAGGGGCCTGTGCTGTCACCCTCTCTGCATGTGTACGTGTGAGCTGGGGGCAGGTGAGGCGGCAGGTGAGGAGG
Source organism: Felis catus (assembly GCF_018350175.1). Taxonomy (NCBI): domain Eukaryota; kingdom Metazoa; phylum Chordata; class Mammalia; order Carnivora; family Felidae; genus Felis; species Felis catus. The sequence continues at coordinate 211,452,319 of NC_058368.1, read as the reverse complement.
GACACAGGGATGAGGCGGCAGCTGGAACCCAGGGTGGTCTTGCCCAGAGCACCACGGTCAGTAGACACTAGAACCGGAGCTGAAACGCCAAGCTTTGAGTCTTTGAAGTGCTGCTTTCACCTCACCAGGAGATACAGGCTTGGTTTTGTCAGTTAGTGCAGCCATTTGATAGCTGTCTTTGTAAAGTCACTGAAATCTGTGACTCCAAAATGCAGTTCTGTGATTTCTTGGGGAGCTCTGCCTGTGAGTTCTACAAGCAGCAGGGGCTCTTTCCACCCCATCCTCTTCTCCTGGCTGATAAAGAGATGACTCATTCAGCGCATGTTGAATGAGCATCTCCTCTGAACTGGGCATACGGTAGTGAACATGAGGAATAAGCTTCTGTTCTCAAGGAGCTTCTATTTGGGGAGACAATTAATAGACAAAAAATAACCATCAGTGCAATATCAGAGAGAGGTGAGTGCCATGAAGAAAAGAATAAAAGAAGTAGTGGGATAGTAAGTGACGGGGGTGAGAGGCTGTTTTTAGATAAGATGCCAAGAAAGGCCTCTCTGAAGTGAACAAAACGAAAATGAAATGAGAAAGTGATTACGTGTTCGAGCGTCCCAAGCGGGAAACAGTACGTGCAAAAGCCAAGTTAGAAATTAGTTTGCCATGATCAGGAGCATCAGATAGGTTTTCAAATCCATGCTTATAGTAATAATAGTAACAAACTATTTGGTCACCAGTGGAGGATGCTAGTGACTGAACTCATTACTTTGAAAGCTAGCAAATAAAGGGAAAGAATAAATTGTGTATCTTGGGTATTATTGGGTAAACTGTATTATTGGGTAACCAAACAGGAGATGAGGGGAGAGTTGTCTGTAGAATTAATCCAGCTAACACATGAAGAAACACTGATAGAATTGGATATTGGCATTTTATAACATTTTATGAGTGAATCCATGTAGTTGTGCCAATAATCAGAAAAAAAGCCAACCAAACATAGGTGTCTTCTGATGGAAAAATGTATAAGAACTATGAAATAGTTTTGCTTAAAAAAAATAATAAAGCTAAAGTAAACCCAACTTTTTTTTAAAATTTTTTTAATGTTTATTTTTGAGAGAGAGGGAGACACAGAGCATGAGTAGGGGAGGGGCAGGGAGCAAGGGACACAGAATCTGAAGCAGGCTCCAGGCTTTGAGCTGTCAGCACAGAGCCCAATGTGGGGCTCGAACCCACAAACCAGACTTCGAGATCATGGCCTGAGCCAAAGTCATACGCTCAACCAGCTGAGCCACCCAGATGCCCAAGCAAACCCAACTTCTAAATCCAGCTACCAATATAAAGACAAGACAGGGAATGGAGGGGCATGTTGAATGACACCATAAGAATGCATTGAAAAAATTTACATGTTTGGAAAACAGAATTTACATGTTTGGGAAACACTATCATCCAAATGACCCAATTTCTTCAACATATAATTTTCAATAAAAAGAACTAGAGGTGGAAATGGAACCTATAGAGGATGAGACTCAGCAGACTGATCTCTACGTGCAGACAGGCAAATTATCAAAAAAATACTAGATTTATGAGGTAATTATTAGATTTATGAGATTATAGATATTTAACATTACAGAATTACTGTTAATGTTTTGGTGAGTGATTTTCTGGTTATGTGTCTAAGTCTGTGTCTTTTGGAGATACTTATGAGATATGAAATGATTTAATACTGATTTTCTTCAAAATAATAGGGTGGGTGGATAAGAAGGATGGATATGAAACAAGACTGACCATGAGTAGATACCTCATGAAGCGAAGTGAGCCATTCTCCATGCTATTTTTGTATATGGCTGACGTTTTTCACAATAAAAGGCTAAAGGAAGTCACTCTGGCTGTGATGTGAAAAGCAGACTGGGGGAAGGGGGACAGGAGTGGAAGCAGGGGTGGCTGTCATGGTCAGCCAGGTAAAAGGTGAGGGTGGCTTGAGCCAGGTACTCGTGGCAGAAATGAGAAGAGCTTGGTTTAAGGACTTAGGAATAAGGGACAGTCAGCAGGCCCTGTTGGAGTGGGTGTGGGACGGGAAGGGAGGAGAAGAGACAAAGACAACAGGTGAATTCAGTCCTACATTCCCATGAGAAGAGAGTGGGCTGGAGCTGTCCCTTCTTTCCAAAAAAACATACTGACTGATTTGCTGTCTGCAGAATATCCAAGCAAACAAGGAGCTGATTCGCTGTGTCATCCTTTCTCGGATTATTTTTGGGGAAGAACACTGGAAATGTGCACAGGCTCTGGCCAGCCTGGCTTATGGCTACCTGACACTGAGAGGTACTTGGTTTCCCCAGCTGGGTCTGGGTGGGCCAGCTCGTGAGAGCCAAACTAAGCCAACCCACAGCCGTGGTGGGGGAGGGGGGGGGATGACCGGGGGAGAGTCCTTCCTGCCCCCAACTCACACCTCCTCAGGAGGTGGGAAAGTCCGTGGATGAGGCAGTGTGTCAGGGATCTTAGAAATAATGATGATAATGATGATAGTTAATTTACTGAGTACTTAGCATGTGCCAAGCTAGTCTCATTTAGTCCTCCTAATATCCCTTGGAGGGAAATACGCTTATCATCCGTAGTTTACAGATGAGGGCACTGAGGCACAGGGGGCAGAGGACAATATCACGGGTTCCAGCCACAGGTCCACGGGGGAAGGACAGGCGATTATGTACGCTCAACATCAGGGTGGCAGACACAGTAACGGGACCTGAATTCCATGGACAGCCCTCAAGTTCCTGGAAGATCTGCTGAGGAAAAGACAGTCCTCATCCTAGAGAAATGAAGCTTCTGGAAGGAATTCTGTACAGAGGAACAAGATAGGAATGCATTTGCTAAAACTGAAACCTAAGTGTAAGATCCACAAGGGCAGGAATTTTGCAGTAGAGGCTCAGGAAATATTTGTTCAGATGGACTGAGGCCAAAACACATCTCTGGAACTGAGGACACAGTCAGCTCAGGGCTCTGTGCCCCTTGGCCAGCCACGTCCTCCTGCAGGGACATCTCTGCCATGGATCTCTTTGTACAAACTCACATGTGCTTTGTTTAAAAATGCCTCTGTCCCTGAAACAGAAGCTCCATGAGAGCAGGGACTGGTCTCATGTACAGTGCCTGGTGCACAGTGTGGATCAGCAGATGTTACCACTGGGTAGAACTGAGCCTCTGGCCCGGGGCTTTTTCAAGTACCCCTTGGACCTGAGTCTTCAGGTGGGGCATAGCTTATGTGAGTGACTTAAGGTCTTGAGAGATTTGAGCGCTCCAGGAGAAGGGAAGCAATATGCCTGGGCCATAAGGAGCCTGGATATCAAAAATCAGAGCTTTTGGAAAAGTTGAAATGGAATCCAATTTATTAACCACTATCATAAATTCTATTAAACTCAGAACGTGTGTTCCTTCTTAGGGCTCCTTGGGCCCTTTTGAGCTCATGTTTTACATGAAACTTTAGATTCATTGACTACTGATGTGGCAAGCCCATGAGTGGTTGACACTGGGGCCAGTGAGGTCACAGGCTCCTTTAGGCCTTAGAACACATCTGTTGTGTTCTGAGAGAAGGCCGGCGTGGCTAAAGACAGGAGGGGGTCCTCACCTACTGGCAGAACAGCAGCCACTTGTCTGTGAGATTTAAGAGACGCCAGGAAGGTCTTCAGCAAAAGGCAATTTTCTTCTAGAGCTACACTGTTCTTCATTTGGAATTTCTCTATTTCATCCTCATAAACGTGTTGCCTTCATGATAACAGTCACATTTTAGCTTTGTGCCACTTTAACACTTAGAGAATTCCTGTTCTAAGTCTGGTGGCACTGTGGTAGGCACCAGGGATACATAAATGAATACTGATATTCTATAAGCATACAGAGATCTTATAATAGGCAGGAACAAGTTATAATAGAGGCGGGAACAAAGTTCTGGAGAAACAAATGAGGCAGGTGAGTGCTTCTGCCACTGGAGAGGGAAATAGGGAAGGCTGCAGAAAGAAGGTGACATTTGTCCTGTCTTTGACAGAGGAGTACAAGTTTTCCAAGTAGATTTCGAGAGGAATGGTAGAGAACACAGAGTTGGGCCTCCATATGTGTTGATCTGAGGAGATGGAGTGAAAGGGTGTTTTATTCTCTATGAAACTACTTGCACGGAACACTGTAGTTTCCCCCTGGACCAAGAAGTTAGGGTAGAACAGGAGACACCTTAGGACAGACAGGTCATGCCTGGTAATAGGACTGGAAAGTTAAGTTGGCCCCACGTATCAAGGACTTCAGGGAATTATTAAAAGTTTCTGAGGGAGGGGCACCTGGGTGGCTCAGTTGGTTGAGCTTCCGACTTCCACTCAGGTCATGATCTCACCCTCATGGGTTCGAGCCCCGCGTCGGGCTCTGTGCTGACACCTCAGAGCCTGGAGCCTTGCTTTGGATTCTGTGTCTCCCTCTCTCTCTTTCTCTCTCTCTCTCTCTCTCTCTCTCTCTTTCAGAATAAATAAACAGAATAATAAATTTTTTAAAAAGTTTCTGACTGAGGTGGTGACATAATCAAGCTTCTGTTAGAGACTCTGGAGGATGGGTTGGATTGATAGAAAGAGTAGAGGTGCAGATCAGTTAGGCCTCTATCCTGCCCAGACAGGAGTCAATGAAGGCACTGGCCACGGCAGTTGGAATGCAGAAGAAATGACTCAGAAGTGGTGATGTTTAGTGGGCAATTCTACTTGGGGCGAGAAGCTGAGGGAAGAGCTGAGGTTGCACAGGGCATGACCTGGACGGTTAGCTGAAATGGAGAACTAGAGGGGAAGAGCAGGCGTATGGGGGAAGGAGGAAGAGGATGCCGAGTCTGGTTTCAGACAGGCTGGATCTCAGCCAGCGTGAGGTACTCGGGGAACATCATGGTGGGATGGTCAGTAGGCAGCTGAGGAGTGGAGCTCGGGCTCAGGAAAGATGTCGGCTTGGGAGGGTTAGCACACAGGAGCAAGTTGAGGCCATAAGAGCATATGAGCTTGATCAGCAAAAGGATGTAGAAAGAGAGGGAAAGAAGGCAGAGGAGAGAAGATAGGAGGATGAGAGCATCGGGAAGGTCCGCGGAAGCAGAGTTGGCAAAGGAAATAGAAGAATCAGGAGGGGCCGTGTCGGAGAAAGGGTTTCAAAAAGCAGTGCAGTGTCAGGTGGCAGAGGGAGGTCAGATGACATGCGGGCTGAAGAGAGACCCGTGGATTTGGCTGGCAGGTGGCAGATCACTGGCATTTGCTTTGGCACCGACAGGGACACTCTTGGGCCCTGGGAGAGCCCAGACTCAGTGAGACTGTCTAGGAGACTTGCTGAACCTGAGACTTGAAGTGATGGCGGCTCGAACTGGAGGGGAAGCCCCACGAGTGTTTGAAGGGGACATTTGTCTGAACGTGGGCCAGGCCGCAGGTCCCTCCCTGTGTTGGGAGAGGTTATGGTGGTAGGTCTGTGGAAGGAAGTTGGTCGTCATCTTCTGAAATCAACCCATTCCATGAACGGTCACAAACAGACTCTGAGTTTTACTTTTCCAGTTAGGTTCCAGGCTGAGTCAAGATAGGTGAGTCGGTCCTATCACAAAAGATGGTGAGAACACCATCCTTTTTTCCTCAATTTACAGTTCTTCCTGTCACACGAATGGTGAACCACATTTGGGGTAGTATGTTGGAGGGAGGAAAAAAGTTTTCCCGTAAAGGAAGGTTTTGTTGATTTTTCCTTGATGGGAAAAGCAACTTCCTGATTAGACCAAGTGCCTATGTAGTTTAACAGTGCCCAGCCTTGAACCCAGACTTTCTGAAACCTAGCCTAGAATTTTTCCAGAATAGATTATGATCGTGACCTTTTCTTGAGAAAAACCTCCTATTTCAGTTATAATATTTACCCAGTCCCTTTAACTCTTTTTAAAGTCTGCGGTCCATGGGATAAACCAACCAAAGCTTTGAGAAATCACAAACCTTCAAGAGGGATGAAGTCTTGCTGAGCTCCACTTAGTTTTGTTGTCATTAATCCTCAGCTGCTGTAAAATGGGTGGAATTTATGAGCCAGCCTTCTGTGTAGGTGGGATGTATGCATCTGTGAGTGTTCATGCTTCACTGCACGTGTGTGTTTTACAGCCTTCAGACCTTCTTGCCTCATTTCCCTGTGAGCCTCTTCCAGAACTGGGCGGGGGGGGGGGGGGGGGGGGTCAAGCCCAAGGGCTGACTTCTCTCAATAAACAGTCTTCCAGTGAGTATTTACTGAGAGACTTACATATTTGAAATACCATGAAGAGCACATTGGGAAATTTAAGGTAGAGAAGGCACAGTCTTTGCCCCAAAGAACTTACCACCTCGTGTGGAAGGTGAACTACATACAGACATAGTTATGACAGAAGGCACCAGAAGTCAAATGCCATGTAAGTGATTTAAATACAGGGCTTTGGGGAAGTTGGGTGGAATCATTTCTGACTGAGGTGGTAAGTGGTAGACTCAGAGGGCAGGGGTCATTCAGGAAGACCCTTAAAGAATGTGCAGAGCTTGGGCAGAAGGAAGGGGTGGCCTTCTGGTGAAGAACGGAGCCTGGAGGGACAGCACAATGTGTATCTTTGAAAGCAGTGAGCAGGCTGTTGGGGTGAACCTGGAAAAGAGGGTGTGTTTGCAGACTGTGGTGGGTTTTATATATAGGCTAAGGAATTTGTGATTTGTTTGGTAGGCAAGGAGGACTCCTGGAGATTTTTCCAGCAAGGAGATGAATGAAGCAAAGTGTGCTTTTAGAAAGGTTAATCTAGCAATGATGCCAGAAGGTAAGCTATCCAGTCATCTAGGTGTATGTAGTAATAATGTGCTAGTGAAGTGACAAGTGGGATGATGAGAAGGTAGGGATTTAAGAGTCTCTGAAGGACAGATGCATCTATCTTTTATCTTCTTGGGACTTTTTCTTGAATACATACTTAAAACATATGGATAAGATCATGCTTGGCAGCACTATTTATTGTCGTAAAAGATTGGAAAAAAACAGTGCCCTCACCACTAGAGGACTAATACCCACGGCAGGTTAAATGCAGCTTTAAAAAGGGCATGAGGAAGTGCCATATACTACTAGGAAAAAAGCTCCTGGATGCATCGTTAGGCAAAAGAGAATGTGCAACATGGTATGGTGTTTAATATGCCTCATTTTGTGAGAAAAAAAGAAGGGGAGAGAGAGAATCTGTGTTTATATTTACATAAACACTGATGGATACACAAGACAGAAGCAAAAACAAATTACCTAGTGGGGGATTGCAGTAAAAGGGAAGATTAGAAGTGAGGCCCCTCAACATTGACCTTCTCATACAATTTTAACTTTTGAACTGTGGAAATGTATTATCTATTCAAATGTAACCGTTAAGCTTTTTTTTTAAGTTTATTTATTTATTTTGAGAGAGAGAGGAGCAGAGAGAGAGGGAGAGAGAGAGAATCTCAAGCAGGCTCCATGCTGTCAGTGCGGAGCCTGATATGGGGCTCGAACTCATGAACCGTGAGACTGTGACCTGAGCCGAAACCAAGAGTCGAGTACTTAACCGACTGAGCCACCCAGGTGCCCCCTCAAATATAGCCTTTAAAAAAAGGCTGTGAAGGAAGAATTGGCAGGATGTGATGTTCAATTAGGGGTTGAGGAGAATTGAGGCCCAAAGATGACCATGAAGGTCCAGCCCTGGCAGGTGCCATTTACAGAGGGAAGTAGGTCAGGGACAGGAGTGCACTGGGGAGAGGAGTGGTGTATCCAGGTTTTGGTGATTCTGAATTGCAGTAGAGAAATCCACTAGCATGTTTTTGGGGCACCTTGGTGGCTCAGTTGGTTGGGCGGCTGACTTTGGCTCAGGTCATGATCTCGTGGTCTGTGAGTTTGAGCCCCACATCGGGCTCTGTGCTGACAGCTCGGAGCCCGGAGCCTGCTTCAGATTCTGTGTCTCCCTCTCTCTCTCTGCCCCTCCCACACTCACGTTCTGTCTCTCTCTCTCTCTCTTTCAAAAATAAATAAACATTAAAAAAAATTTTTTTAGAAATCCACTAGCACATTTTTACCTGGTGCTGGAAATTTGGGACTAGAACTTGGGAGGACAGGAGGAGAGTCGCAAGCATGGAGGAGTGTTTGAGGGCAGACCTGGGAAGGGGATGTGGAAAGTTGTAAGCTTGGAGGCCGAGGTGGAGGTGCTAGGAATTGCTCAGACTTCCAAGAGGGAAAGAGAAGAAAAGGAAGACACTGAAAGACAGACCCTTGGAGAAGGGAGCAAAGAGTTATTAGCAAGTTATTAGTTATCAGCAAGAGTTATTAGCAAGGAAGCAATTAGAGAAGGTTTAGAAAGGAGAACTGGGTTGGTGCAGTGTCCTAGGGGCCAAGAGGAGAAGCCAAGCAGCTAAGAGTGTCTGAGAAACTGTGACTGGATTTATTTAGTAGGAGGTCTTTGGGGGCCTCAGGAGAAAAGTGCCAGCAGAGTGGTTGGAGCAAAAGCCAGATCCCAGGCACGAAGGGACTGCGTGGGGGCCTGGGCCCTGCATACTGAAAGGAACAAGAGAAAAGTGGAGAGTAACTGGCCGACCCAAAAAAGTCATGTGAAGATGATTTTAGAAGAGGAAGATTGTAGAGTGAGGAAAGAGCCCTTTAGTGAGAGCATTTGAAGGTTTTAAAAAAGAGGCGATTGATGGAATGGGATTCAGGAGTTGACATGAGAGAGCACAGAGCCTTTGCAGGGCACAATGTGAAGGCTGCCGTATAGTGGGCTAGAGCATGGGCCGGAGGTGGGACCCTAGTGCCAGCAGACCTGGGGACCAGCCTAAGGAGCCTAGCGCTTCAGCGGGTGAGCAAAGGGCAGGCACAGAACAACAAGGTGCTTGTCACCTAGTGGGGAAGTGCTGGCAAGAGTTCAGGAAGAAGAATGTAAGTGCATAGATAAGCGGTTTCCTGATATTTTGCTTATTATTAATAAAGCAGTAAATTAGCCTGTTATTGCTGAGACCTTCTAGGTATCCCAGGCTCTATTATTACAAGCGCCGTAAAATACAGAAAAAAGAAGCGTAAGTTATGAACTCTACCTTCTCTGTCTAGTTGGTAAAAAAACAAAAGCAAAAACAACCCACACTGATACAGGGATAACAGGGAATGATAAAAACCAGGTGACCTGACCTGCAGGAAACCTCATGCCTGCCTGCAATGAGATTGCATTTGAGAATGCAGCCTTTTCCAGGGATTCTGTAAGCAGCTCTATGAAAAATGTCCAAAGCAAGGGCACATTTAATAAGTGGCTTCAGAGAATGGACGCTGGTAGTAGGAGGAGGAGGAGTAATTTTCTCAAATTCATTTCGTTGCTATGTGCCAGGCACCATTTATTTTCATGAATTAATTACATTCTTACAAGAACCCTACAGGGTAGAAAGTATTTTCATTACCATTTTATAGGTGAATAAACTGCAGCATAGATAAAGTAACTTGTTCAAGACCACAGGGATAGTAGGAAGTGGCTGAGGCAAGATTGGTATCTGGGAAGTCTGGCTGTAGGCTGACTTCGTAAATATAGATGATGATCAAAGGTGACAGCAGCAACTCCAAAGACTGGGTGTCTCCGAGCAGATTCCCTCTGGCCTGAGTCAGAATAACAGACATCAGTTGTGGAATCACATCCCAAACTAAAGCAAAATGCTTTGATATGTTTGGTGGACAATACTGGGACCCATTTCCAAGTCATCAACATCCCCTGTAATTTCTGAATCTCAGGCTCCAGGAGCAGGTCTGATTTTTCCCTCTGTAATTGCCGAACTGTTGGTGCAGGGAGAAGGATGGTGTCCTTGGCTTGGAAGAAGGACAAGTAAAGGAAAATGACTTGGTCTCTCAGAGTTGACATTGGAACTAGGGAGATGGGGCTTGGAGTTCAAGAACAAGATCATCAATCTGTGAGCCTCCTCCAGAGAGGGTTGACATGAGACTCATACATATACATCTATGCAGTGTTATCTTTACATCGAAGAGGGTGTTCTTGAAATCAGTAAAATGCAAATCTATTTCAAATTATTATTGACACTGATTCATAGTACTTTTTGTCATCATGAATTTTCTCACGTAGGAAATGCCAGAAAAATATCACAAAGTGAGTTTTTTTTAACATGAGACGAGCTCTTTCATAGTTGAAAATATTGGAAAACGTTTGTTTAGAGCAGTGATCTCTTAAACGCTTGAGAATTAGCTCCCTTATCACTACAAAAAATTTGAGTACTCTCCATGTGTGTGTATTTATGATAAGTTATGGCAGTAGTATTAATATCTTATATAATATTATATATTCATAAAAATAGAAAACAAAAATTTTAAGAACAGAGACATTTAGTTTTTTTCCCTACATCATTATGGCATCTTGCAAACTGTAGGGCTACATGCACCCCACTTTGGAGACCAGAATGGATTCTGGGAACAGTAAAGGAGTGACTTTTTCCTTTGGGGCTGGCTTTAAGGAGCCAATTTATTATTTTATTTATTTTTTTTTTGAAATAAAAAAATGTTTATTTATTTATTTTGAGAGACAGAGAGAAAGTGAGCAAGAGAGGGGCAGAGAGAGAGGGAGAGAGAGAGAATCCCAAGCAGGCTGTACACTGTAGCTCAAAGCCTGACATGGGGCTTGAAGTCATGAACTGTGAGATCACGACCTGAGCTGAAATCTAGAGCCGGTCGCTTAACTGACTGAGCCACGCAGGTGCCCCTAATGAGCCATTTTAAATTGAGATCCATGTTCAGTTTGTTTAAACCCAGTGGTTACACAGCTCAGCTTTTTCATCAGAAGGACCACACTGTGGGGCATGATAAAGTGGAGAAGAGGAACCCGATAATTGATTGGCTGCTGAACTTAGAGGAAAAGTATTCCTCTGGGGGTTTCACAGCCAGAACTGGACACTTAGGTGGGGATGGCTGGCAGGGCAGACTTGCAAAGCCTCGGAACTATTTTCTCATTAGTTTCCCATTCAGGAGCCCAGAAGCAGCATTGTGCTGATTCAGGGGTGGTTTTCAGTGGCTCAGCCAGCTTCACTTTGCTCCTTCCTACAGACAGAGGGAAGCATCTAGATTGGGTTCCTTCACTTCTTGCTGACACACTTCCAAGGGCCTGTGTGGTTGTAGAAACAGCCTATTTGATAAAAAGACTTCCTTAGTTTCCAGTTTTATTGTCTTTGTCTGATGTCCTTGGCAGGTTTTTCTGTAGCTGCTCCCTTCTTCAAGACCTATAAAGACTTCCCATTACCCACCAGATCAAATCCAGCCTCCTCAACTTGGCATCCAAGATTCCATTTTTCCCAACCAATTCACACGGGGTGTCTTTACATTTAAATCTCCCTTTCAGTCAGGCTGGTCTCCTTACTGCCTTCCATGGTGCTCCTACATGCCCCCACCCCACCCCACCAGCATATGCATGCACATGGGTGTGCCTGTGTGCATGCACGTGCGCGCGCGCACACACACACACACACACACACACACACACGCTTGCCTATTCTGTCTTTATGGCCTCAGGCTGTTTACTACAAGTGGAAACCCCTCCTCATTCTTCTCTATCAGTCAAACTACCTACTCTTCAAAGTAAGATGAGTCCCACCGCTTGTATAAAGATTTTACTAAATGCTTTTCTGAGTGTGGTTTTTAGACAGCCTGCATCAGTATCACCTAGGATGGTTGTTATGAATGTAAATCCTTTGTTCTCACCTCAGAACCTGTCAACCATAACTACTGGAAACAAGGCTCAGGAATCTGCATTTCACAGGGTGTTTATGAAGTGCAGTGCAATTTGAGGGGTGCTATTACCTGGTAACTTAGGGCACAGCCATCTCTTTGGCCACAGACTCCATTTATCTCTTAAGTTGAGACCTACAGAACAGGAACCTCTGAGTGTTCTACAAAGACTTCTTGGCTTCCAGGTCCCTTTTAGGGCTCTCCCAGGGAACCTTTGTTCCCCCTACCTTGTAGCGACTCATTAAGGAGGTCCTGCACATGGAATGTATGAGGGCCACAGGCCTCAAGACCTTTCAAGATCATCTTTGTGGCCATTCATTCTACCTGTACTGTGAAAACAGGCTCTAAGGGCCAGAGGCAGAGCGGACTGAGGGATGGGGCTGTGAAGTGAGAATTACGGGTGCAGTGGGCCTACCTGGCAGGGGTGAATATGTTTACCAACCTGCAGAGAGGAGAGCTGAATGTGAACACCAGCCCTAACTGTCTTCAGTAGAGCAGAGGAGATAATGTTTTAGGATAATATGTTCTCTGCTGGCCTTTCTCTTTTCTCTGGAGCTACTCTTTTCCCATCAGGGATCCCTTTGTCTTCTTAGTGGGGGCCTCACTGCCTTTAGCAATTAGAGTGTGCGTGTGTGCGTGTGTGTGCGTGTGCGTGTGCGTGTGCGTGTGTGTGTGACCAATTAGCCTATCCAGCCTCATCTTGGATTGAAAAAAAAAAATCCCCAGATGGAAGTAATTGTATTCATAAGCCCTTGTATTTTTAGAATGCTTTTTCCAGAAAGCTCAAAGCGTAGCACTCTGTGGCCTAACCTAGTTTGTTCCTGGACTAGCTCCAGGTGTTTGGTAAAGGCACAGCTTCTATAATTATTGTCATTTTACATTTGGAGGATGGAGAAGCTTTGTGGGTTGAAAAGGTCACATGGCATTAACGGCAGGATTGGGAACAGGATACTCAGCTTCTAATCCTGGTCTACTAGTGATTTCCAGACTGGACCCCAGATAAATGCTCTGATGGCTGCATAAGAAGCACTTGTGGAATTAATTAAAAATATAGATTGCTGGACTCTATTCGTCTAGAGATTCCAACTCAGTAGGTCTGGGGTGGGGCCCAGGAATCTATATTCTCTACAAGCATTCCAGATCATTCTGATGCGCAGCCAGCTTTGGAAACTAATACTATAGAGCACACGACAGACACACTACCCACCTATTTCCTCCCAGTATTGTCTTTCACTGAAACATGACTTTTTAATGTTTTTCTTCTTGCCACCCACCCTCAAACTTCCCCAGGCCTCCCAGCTCAGGCCAAGAAACATGCTGAATCTGCCAGGAGCACACTGCTGACCTGGAAGGAAAACACGACCTCAAACACGGAGAAAAAGGAAATCCTGGAAGCTCTGGTCATGCTGTACTACACCGTGGGGGTGGCCTGGCTCCTACAGAACCAATATCCTTCCTTTCCTGGCTGGGCCTGTGATCAGAGCTGGGGGGGGGGGGGGGGGGAGTTGGGAGCACATGTCCCCAGGCGGGTCGTCTCACCTAGGAGCAGGGGAGATTGAACCAGGCTTCACAGCTCTGTTCTGACATCCGCCCCCCCCCCCCAAGCCTCTTACCTCCATCTAGAAGGGTATGAATATTCCTCCTGTATCTGTTCATATAAACTCTGAGTTGAGCCATGAGAGGGATCTCACTGGTGACCTGTCCCCTAGCCAGCTGAAAAGTTTCCGGAGTGTGTCCTGCTTGATTGAGCACCCAAGAAGACCAGTTTTAGCAGTGAGGACATGGGTGATGGTGGGGGGTGGTATAGGAGTGGGGAGAGCGGGTGGTAATTTAAAGCAATGTTTGTCAAACTAGGCAGCACCTGTAACCCCTGGGGAGCTTTAAGAATTATTGCTGTTTGGGTCCCACCCTCGAGATTTTGATTTAGTAGGTCTGGGGTTCATCTGTTTATTGAGATTTTTTAAAGTCCCCCAGGTGATTGTAACCTGCAGCCAGAAGTCTCTGATTTAATGGACTCTTGATCATTTTTGTTTTTCTGAAATGCTGTTGAGAATACTGCCATGAAGCTGGAGGCCAAGCAAAAAAGACAAAAGAAATAGTTCTCTATGTCCCCAGAGGCGGACCATTACTCTTCAAAAAGCGTGTGATTTTTACAGTCTTTTGGTACTATCTCTACTTGAAAACTGTGCATGGTATTTCGTGTTCACGATCGATCATACACTAAAGTTGGAACGATGCAGAGATTAGCGCGGCCCCCGAACAAGGATGATATGCAAATTTATAAAGCATTCCATATTAAACAAAATTAACCATGAGTCTTCTTGGAGACCATGTGTCCTTCTTCTCTCCTCTTTACCACGTTCCCCTCTCTGCTTTTTTGGTCTTGGTACTCAACTTGTAAACACTGATTCGTTGCCTTTCTCTGTTATGCCTTTAGAAGGGGCTACTGACTATGTGGGAAATAGGATATTTGGGAATTAAGGGGATTTTCTTTCTTGCTGTTTGCCTTTTGCCAAAAATCTGTTTTGCTTGGACTTTCTAAATGATCCAGAAAGTCCCTTTCAGCAGAATTAGTTCCTCTCTTTTACCATTCACAGGAAGCAACTTGGGAAAAGTGAGTATTATCACACCATGGATGCCTCTAAAGGAAATCTAGCATAATTTACAGTTTCTGTTCACTTCTCCAAATGCTCACCACCCACCACAGCCCTGGATTCAGACTACTGCCATGAGAAACCCAGGTCTCTGTTTATTTTCTAAAGAATTCTTGACAACATATACGTATAGAAAATAAAGAACATAGTAAAGTGCCTGTTTTTCAAATTCTGCTTCATTTTCCCAAGTGGCCCTTTTGTTTACTTATCAACCGTTGTCCCTGGGAAGTGGGGGAGTTTGTGTGCCTAGCATTTTCCTTGACTGTTTCACTGGCAGAGAGGCTTATTTCAACCTGCAGAAGGCAGAGAGAAACATGAAGGAGCTGAAAGAATTATGTGAGGGAAGTGTTCACAGATTACAAGTCTCGGAGAAAGACCTGACAATTGCTTTGGGCAGGTAAGATCTGGGCTTTGAGAGGCTTAGGCTTTTGTGAATGAGGCCCGGTATCACATGATTGTTCTGTGCTCTTCTGTATAAGGGGAGAAAAAATACTCAGGGCAAAAAACCCAGATACTCAGATGGTGATAAAAGAGGCGTTTTATTTACCAAACGCACACACCATGGTCTAAGCTTTATGTGCAGTGCCCATTGAATTCTCATAGACAGCAGTGAGGTAGTTGGTGCAATTATTGTAGAGAGAGAGAGAGAGGAAACTGAGGCTGAGATTAAACAAACCGTCCACGGTGACAAGTGTTGGATCCATGGTCTGAACTCATGGACTCCTCGCCCTTATTCTGTCTTTCACACCTAGTCTCAAATTATGTCTTTTTCTGAATCGCCACCTACTTTTGTCATGAAGCATGGTATCTTAAAAGACAAGGAAAGAGTACCTAATGAAGACCGTTTGTTTATTGGAAGCCCATGAAAGCTATGCACGGCCCATGAATTTTTAAGGAAAGTTCTGTTCCATATGGAAACCAAGTACTTGGGATGTGTTCAAGCCAGAACAAGACTTAACTGGTTTGCAGTTGAGTTAGGTATCCTCAGAGAGAATCACAGTATTTACATATAAGAGTGGGCCCAGCAGATTATCAGGGGAAAAAAAGAATAATAAAAGGTTTACTGTTCCTTAGATTTTTAAGATATCTGCACATCCACAATCTGGTTCCAAAACTGTAAACACTTGGCATGGTAGGGTTGATGACAGAATGGTAAGTAAATGAAATACATGAGTCATGCCTACCTGCTCTAAACAACCATGAACCTAGAAATCAAATGGGAAATGGTGGGGAGGTGTTTGAATGCCCAACATTAGATCAAACTATTGATATAAGTCCACGGAGCCATAAATTAGAGTCTAGTGAATGTCTGCTGCTGTCACATGGGTCAGTGGCTAAGGTTTTTGTGCCGTATGTGAAAGATAGCCTTGTTCCTTTTTCAGAATAAATACTAGTGCGTATTTCACTCATTCATTCTACAGTATTTATTTAGTATCTATTTTGTACCTGCACTGTTCTAAGTGTTGGAACAGTGTAACTATCTCCAAGGACTATTCTAAGTGCGCTACGTCATTTATTTAGTTCAATCCTCTACCGCAAGCTATGAGGTAGGTATTTTTGTTTTCATTTCACAGGTAAGAAAATTAGGGCACAGGAAGAGTAAGTAACTCAAGGTGACAGAATGACTAGTAGAAGATCCAACACTACAGATGGGTCTTCTTAATCCATAGCTCACCTTCTGTACCACATTGACTTATATTTCATAGAGAGCAAATATCTAGTAAGGGCAATCCCCTTTCTCATTTTAAAGGTAGGGAAAATATACTGTGATTGTTTAGGCCAGACAACTTTGCTAATATCTCCCTACAAGCTCTTGATGAGAGGCATTTTCATTCTGTAACTTCTGCTGTAACAGTCAAAGGAAATAGTGGTCTGATTGATCAAATATTTTTTCTGGAAAGAATTACCAGATAACATGCCAGTGCTCTTTTGATTGTTAATCCCAATCTTCAGAGGAAGAATGAATCTTTCAGTTTAAAATAAATTGTAACTTGTGGAATGCCTTATATAAAATAATTTCATATACATACATATTTTTTCCACTTTGGGAATACAAAGATGGAAGAAGCAAAGGGTGAGGGGAAGTAATATTGATTGTGTATCCACTATATGTTAAGTAATTTCATGTACAATTTTTTATCTAATCTTTATAACCTTGTAATTTAGGTATTCTTATCATTGTTTTATTTGGAAGGAAATTTAGACTCCTGGAATTTGACCATAAAGCTAGTAACTGAGGGGGGCACCTGGGTGGCTCAGTCAGTTAAGTGTCCAACTTCAGCTCAGGTCATGATCTCATGGTTTGTGAGTTCGAGCCCCACATCAGGCTCGGTGCTATCAGCTCAGAGCCTGGAGCCTTCTTCAGATTCTGTGTCTCCCTGTCTCTCTGTTCCTCCCCCACTCACTCTCTGTCTCTGTCTCTCTTTCTCAGAAATAAATAAACATTAAAAAAAATTTTTTTTAAAGCTAATAACTGTGAGAACCAGCTTTGAACTACCATGTTATTTGCCTGTGTCTTGCTGTCTCTAGAGGAATAAACTTTAATGAAATGCTTTTTTATTCTCATTTTTTAAATTATATTTTGTTTTGGAAGATTTGAAAATATAGATATGAAGAAGAAAATAAGAGTTAGTTTTAATTTCACAACCCAAACATAACTACTATGGATATTTTAGAGATAAAGATTGATCAATCGATAGATAGATATGTCAGGGTCAATTTTATTTTTTTTTTAACGTTTTTTTTTTAATTAATTTTTGAGACAGGGAGAGACAGAGCATGAACAGGGGAGGGTCAGAGAGAGGGCGACACAGAATCTGAAACAGGCTCCAGGCTCTGAGCTGTCAGCACAGAGCCCGATGTGGGGCTCAAACTCACGGACCGAGAGATCATGACCTGAGCCGAAGTCGGCCACTTAACTGACTGAGCCACCCAGGCGCCCCTGTCAGGGTCAATTTGAAGTAGTCTTATCACTTTTTAAAATTTGCCACACTTTTAATTTCTCCTCATATTATTTAGTTCAAAACGGAAGCATGGTTTTTAAAGCCTGAAGTATTTTATTATATGATGTGCCATAATTTATTGAACCACTGTCTTTTGGAAGGAATATTTACATTGTTTTCTCTATCCTCATTTTTAACTGAGGAGGAATAAACTAAATCAAACAAGACAAAGCAATGGCTTTGTATTGGTCTGAAAGAGAGGGAGTCAGAATAAAATTTTATTCTGATTCTAGAAAGTCTGTGTTTACGGGTAAATAACCCATCTTGTGAACTGCTGGAAGCCATTTTATGCTTTTTTATAAAATTAGACTATAGCATGCTGTATTAATGGGAGTGAATATCAGTCAGTGGAATCTGGTGGGTAAAATGCAGGTTAATGGGAGTTTGTTTATAGCAAGACTGGATTTTAGTCACCCACTCAGATAATTGGCCTCTAAAGGCCAAATCGTTTCATTCTTAGAATCAGTTCCTTTTGTGTCTGCAAAGTAAGGGGACCCTCTGACTTTGCATCTTTGTCCCTCTTCTTATAGAGCCTCCTTGGCCGTCCACAGATTGAACCTTGCTCTGGCATACTTTGAAAAGGCAATTGGCAATGTTATTGCTGCTAAGGGTGATAGGACATCAGATCTGGTCAGTCTGTACGAGGAGATCGCGCAGATCGAGCAGCTGAGGAGGAACCATGATCAGGCCATCCAGTACTTGCAGCAGGTTGGTGAGTTGGCTGGAGCACCAGCCTACTGGCCTTCTTTGGCCCCATGCCCCGTTCCCAGGACCAGGGAAGCTTGGGCTTCTCAGAAGAACTAGGGGGTGGGGTGGATTTCCCGCCAGATCCACACAAGAGCCCTTACTCAACCTTAAACAACATGGGCAGAGAATCCGGACTCAGGATGAGTGTATCTGCTGTTTGACCTGATCTGGGACCAAATTTCCCCTCCCAGGCTTCCCCTCATCTCTGTGGGTGCTGGGAAGAGGTAAGCAAGTGAGTCTGCTCCAGGGACAAAAGCCGTAGGGGCAACCAAACTTAAGGCTTTAGCAAACACAAAGGGCTTTTTTAAAATGAAAAAAAAAAAATCATGATATTTTGGTGTGATGCTGTCATTTGTCCTCTAGGCTAGCCCAGCTGGTTGTATCAACAAGTCTAAATTTAAACCGACAAAAGAGTATTTCACTTGGAGGTAACTAATTTGACAAATGCCCAGGGGAAAACAAAACAAAATAGGAAGGAATGTTGAGTCATTATAATGAAAACAGTGTGGGGCTTTTTGATGCATCCTGTACTTGAAACTTCCCTTGAAACTTATTAAATTCGCCTTTTCTCTCCTCAAATAAGAACCTGTTTGTGGCTTCTGGTACCTCCGGAAGCCAAAAGTGGATTAGATTTCCTGTATCATAGAAACCGTGCAATGCAATTCAATGGTATATGTGAAAACAGTCTGATACTGTAGAAAATGCATTGCAGGTAATCACACCGTGGAGAAATGTTAGGGGATGTTGGTCTGAAGGCAGGGAGTCCAGTTTACAGAGCAAGCCATCAGCTTCTTGTGTCCAAGACTGTGCAGCGGCGGTCAGATCAGGATTGCCAAAACAAGATATAGTCAGTGTTTCCCAACAGCAACACAAATAGTTAACATTTATGGGCTGCTTTTACTATGTGCCCTTGAGGGTATACTCATTTAATCCATGCAATACGCCTATGAAGTGGAGGCATTATTATGATTTGATCTCATTTTAAGGATGAGGAATCGGAAGCTTAAAGAGTTACAGCTAATTCAGCTGAAGTTGTGTCGCTAACAAGTAGGAGAGCAGGGATTTGAACTTAGAGAATTTGAGTCCTCAGAGCCCGCACACATACCAGCTCTGAACTCTACCTTAGCTCCATAGTGTTGTCTGAAATCTCTGGGGCTCCTTGAGATACCTCACAGTGTCTGACCCGTGTGAACTATGAGGCACGGGGGAAGGGGGCTTTTTTCTTTCTGGTGGGTGTGGGCCAGGGGTTTCTCTCTTCTTTCTCCTTCCACTTTAGTACGAATGATAATAGTAATAAAATCTCCACTTCTGTCATGCTTAGGACATTCCAGGTGGTATCCTAAACACTTTACACGTATTAATTCATTTAATCTTTACAGCAACTGCTTGTAACAGTCATTTTTGTCATTCCGGTTTTATATTTGAAGAAGTTTGTGACTTGCCTGAGTCATCAGTGGCTGAGCTGGGATAGGAACCCAGGCAGTATGGTTTTAGGGTCCATACTTAACTCTCCTGAACTTCCTTTGATAACGAACCTTTGAGAAGCTTAGCTAAAGTTGTGATTTTAGTTTTGCCATGACACCTAATAAGACATCATAGTGGCTAATATTTATTGAGAACTTACCATGTGATGGTATTATGTGTGCTTTGCATGTAACCATCTCATTAATATTTTCCAAACCACAATTGATGGAAACTATATATTTCTTTTACATGTGAAGGTGAAGTTACTTGCTCAAGACTCACAGGAAATAGCTGGGACTCAAACTCACCTCTCTTATAACTCCATGATTAGATATCCACAGCTCTCAACTAGCAATTTCATGAGAGCTATTAGAAAATCCTCTGAAATACTGTCATTTGGGTACTCTTGATAATGATTTTCTCTATTCCAGGCCTATTCTCTCTGTGTTTCTTTGTTCACTGACGTCAGCCCCCAAACTGCAGAGGCAAGTGCGTTACTAGCCAAGGCTCATGCCCTGTCTGGAGAGGCCCAACACAGGGGTAAGTAGAAGAGGTAGCTTGCAGTTGTCACCATTTCCCATGGTGGGAGGAAGCTCACTGGCAATGGTCTATCTAGCGATGTGAACAGGTTGTAATTAGCTATTCATGACTGTGATGGAAAAATTAGACTGGAAGCCATTTTGTACAAAAGCATTTACACGTGAATTTAGGCACAATAATATCTCCACAGATTAGTTGGAACATCAAAACCAATAAAACCATCTGGTTTCTACTTCCTTTATTCCCTTAGAATCTCAGCAGAACTCACCTGCATAAAGAGTAGAGATCATACACGCTATGAATGTGAGCTGTGAGGTATTGGTTGATGAGGAAATCCAGTGATAAAAGACAAAAACATTGGCTCCTTCTTTCTTCCTCCTCCATTCTCAACCTCCTTGACTCTTTTCCTCTGGCTGTCAAGAGAGAAGGCTTGTAGCAGCTAGAATTTTTATGACTATATTCAAAAGTGAGGTATTGGGGCTTCTGGAAGAAAGCCAGGTGATGAATTCAACAGTAGTCCTTTCTCAGACAAGGTCATCCTTTGGAAAGTGAGTAGCTTCAGGAGAGACACAAAAGAACGGATGAGAAAGGACTGTGTGCCGTGCTCAGCTGACTGGGTCAGATTAACGGACACTAATGGATTCGATGGTCCATCCGGAGGAATTTGAGATTTGTGAAAAATATGATTTAAACATTTTAAAATGTTGATTATCTCTGCTCATAAAAGGAATCCATTTAGGTGTACATTATTTTTCAGTCTTTTGTGAAAAAGAGAGAGGAAGAGTGAGAGAGAGAGGGAATGAATCACAGGGAAAGTTTTGCATCCTACTTTTCTCCACACTTCTATTTTCCCAAGTCATTAAATAATTTTGTTCAGTTTTCAGAAGTTATTTTCATATTTTGATTACTGTTTCCTTTAGTATGAATGTTCATTGAAGACTTCCTGATTCTGTTTCCTAGCTAATCATCTTCTTTAAAAAGTTTTCTTGTGTATACTCAGAGTATTTGTACTCCATCTCTACATCTGATTTTTTAAAAATAGTCTTCATGGTTATAACACATTTAATGTATTTGTGAATATGTAAACATTTTGTTCAAGTGAGAAACTTCTATGCTTCTGGGTTGGGACATTCTAAGGCCACCTTATTCTTTTCTTGTATACTAAATTTTACCTGTAAAGATTTGGATCTTCACCTATCATTCACTAAATTCTAGATGGATCACATCTGACTGATCACAACTGAAAATATGAATTATCCTGAAGGAAATACAGCACTACAATCAAAACTCCTAAAATTAATAATTTAAGGAAATAAGAACTTTCTGAGCACACAAAGATATACCAGAAGAGATTGATAGATTTAATTATAAAAAGATCTAAAACCTGTGTCTGTCACAAAGTACCATAAATAAAAAACAGTGTAATCCCAGATGAACAGATAATTTGAATAAGCCCTTAATTATTGAAAAAAAAAAGAATTTGTGAGAAAGATACATCAACATCCAGATGATTCCACTGGATAATTCTACCTAATAAAGTATTAACACCCATCCTGCATAATCTTCTCCAGAAAATTGAAGAGGAGGGAAAATTTCCCAACTCATTTTATGAGGCTTGCATTACCCTGACACCAAATCTGGGTAAAGACCTTACAAGAAAAAAAACAAAACAAAACTACAGAACAATACCTTTCATACACATAAACCCAAAAAATTCTCAAGAAAATACATAGCAATGTATAAAAAAGAATAATACACCATGACCAAGGGAAGCTTTTTTCTTGAGAGTGTCAGCCTGGTTCAGTGTTTAAACCTGAATGAATGTTCTCTACCATATTAACAATCCAAAGAGGAAAAGTATGTAATCTTATCAACTGATGCAGAAGAAGCATGTGAAAAATTCTGCATCCATTCACAGTGGAAGGGGAACTTTCTCAATCTGATAAAAGACATGTACAGAAAACCCATAGCTAACATCATGCTTCATGGTGAAAGACTGCTTTGCTCTTAAGATCAGCAATAAGGCAAGGATGTTCATTCTCACTAAGCTTATTCAACATAGTACTGGAAGTCCTAGCTAGTGCAGTAGGCAAGAAAAAGACATACAGCCTAAAAGAAATAAAATGGTCCTCATTTGCAGCAATGCAGCTGTTTCTGCTGAAAATTCCAAGAAATCTGCAAAACTCTTAGAACTAGTAAGTGAGTTTAAGCTTAGCAAGATCACAGGATATAAAGTCAACCACAAAACCCAGTCATATTTCTATATATTAGCAATTCACAACTGGAAACTGAAATGTTTGGAAATATTACTTACAATAGCCCCTCCTCCCAAATGAAACACTTAGGTATAAATCTAACAAAACATGTACAGTATCTGTATGCTAAAAACTACAAATTCTGATCAAAGAAATCAGAGATGATCTAAATAAATGGAGAACATAATGTATTCTTAGATTGGAAGATGTCTAGTAAAGCTGTCACTTCTATAGAAATTGATGTATGGATTTAACACAAATTATCAATCCAGGATCCCAGCAGGAATTTTTGTAAATATAGACAAGCTGATTCAAAAATTTATACAGAAATGCAAAGAAGTTAGAATAGCTGAAACAGTTTTGAAAACTAATAAAATTGGAGGAATCATACTACCTGATTTAAGATTTACTATAAAAGCAACAGTGGGGCGCCTGGGTGGCTCAGTCGGTTAAGCGTCCGACTTCAGCTCAGGTCATGATCTCGCGGTCCATGAGTTCAAGCCCTGCATCGGGCTCTGTGCTGACCGCTCAGAGCCTGGAGCCTGTTTCAGATTCTGTGTCTCCCTTTCTCTCTGACCCTCCCCCGTTCATGCTCTGTCTCTCTCTGTCTCAAAATTAAATAAATGTTAAAAAAAATTTTTTTAATAAATAAATAAATAAATAAATAAATAAAAGCAACAGTAATCAAGAGAGTTTCGTATTGGTGAAGGGACAGAGATCAGAGTCACTGGCACACAAAAGAGAGTCCAGAAACAGACCTGTGTAAATATGACCAATTAATTTTTGACAAAGGTGCTAAGGCAATTCAATGTGGAAAGAATAGTCTTTTCAACAAATGGTATTGGAACAATTGGAACAATGGTATTCACATGCCAGAAGAAAAAAGAGAAAAAACTCACTTGCGTAACATACACATTCAACATAGATCATTGTCCTACACGTAGGAGCTAAAATTTACATTTACTTTACAATAGAAAAATAGGGAGAAAAATAATACCAAACATTACATAAAGAAAACAAATGGCCAATAATCACAAAAAAGGTTCAATCTTAGTAATAATGAATCAATATAAAACAGCAAGGATACCAAGTTTCCATCAGAATGTGAACATTTAAAAGAAATGATAACATTTAGGATTGATGAGAGCAATTTGACACAAAATCTCTGAAAGATAATTTGGCAGAATGTTACACATCTTAAAACTATACATACCTTTAAAATCAGTTTTCACCTATCCTATGTAAAAATTTTTTAAATATGAAAATATCTAGTATTTGCCAGATTGTGGAAAAACAGTTCTGCTCACTCATAGATGGAAGGAGTGATAAGAAATTTGGAAAATAACTTGATAAGACCTAGTAAAACCAAAAGGAAACATGTAGAAGGATGTTTACTGTGGCACTCAGCTATAATTGTAAAAAAATTGGAAACAACCTAAATGTTTATCAATTAGTGAACAGAATATTTGATATATTAATTGCACGGAATTCTGTAGTCTGTAAAAGGATTAGACTTTATAATTAAAAAGAAAGTTAAAAAGAATATTAAGGAAAAAATACCTTGCATTTTTAGGACATAAAAATACTATTGTTTATAGTCACACACACATATGTATATATACATGAAAAATGAACTGCAAAGTAACTAAGACCGCATCAAAATGTACATCAAAATGTAAACAGGTAGAGACTTCTGGCTATGCCTTTGTGAAGAGATCTGTGAATCAACACACACATACACACATAAAATTAAGATGTTCCAAAAATAACCATTTGAGGACACTGGCAATAAATAAGCAGACAACAAATTGGAAAGCATTCTTGCAAAACTGCTAGAGCTTTGGGTAAAGAGAGTCTTCTTGTCTTTGTGCCTGAGGCCGCTCCCATCCACCCACAGCACCAGCTCAGACAGTGAGAATACAGCCATTTGATCAGCAGGGGCTCCCCAAGAGAACAGCAACTTTGTGGCAGAGGCTTTGGACTCCATTTGGAGCAAGGGGCAACCCCCCCTCCACACTGATTCATCAGATAAAAGTGGCAAACTCAGAAGAAATGCAAGGAGGGAACGCCTTCATACCTGGTAGCCTAAAGTTGCTGTCCTGGTTTGGAGGCATTAGAAGCCCATCAGAAATCTTAGCAGGAAGAACCTGGAAATGAGAGCCAAGAAAAGGCCGGAGAAGCTCTCCCAACATCCCTTGCCAACTGGGAAACTATTCACATGTGTAGGGGAGATATGGCAAATAACAACCAAAGAAGACTTGAAATGTGGCAGAGCTTTGAATGCACACCCTGATCTACATACAGATCAATCAACCAACAGAGGATAGAAGTCATACATCGTAAAGGTTTTTGAGCACAACCTCTTTTCAAGTCAGTCACTTGGGTCAGCACTAAGCTATGCAGACACAGGGGTAACCCCAGGAATCCAGACCAAATTTTTAAAGGATAATCATTAGGGGCACCTGGGTGGCTCAGTCAATTGAGCATCTGACTTCAGCTCAGGTCACGATCTCACAGTCCGTGAGTTCGAGCCCCGCATCAGGCTCGATGCTGTTAGCCTGTCAGCGCAGAGCCTGCTTCAGATCTTCTGTCCCCCACTCTTTCTCTCCCGCTGGCATGCTCTCATCAAATAAATAAAACATTTACAAAAAAAAATAAGCATTAAACACAAAGATTTTAGATTTCTAGTCTGGCATATAGGGGCTTGGAGGTGGTCACTCCATCCTAACAACAAGTAAAAAGCTGAACAAACTGGAAAATCAACAGCTCTTCTTAGATCTGTCAGGGAAGTGAGGTCACAGGGCAAACTGATGCCCCTGAAATTGGAGAGACAAATAAATACAGAGAATCACAATTTGCCTGAGCAGGTACCTGTCTCTACAGGAACAAGTACTGGGTAGGAATACCTGAACTATAACTGATAAATTTCTGGAAGCTCAGTGTGGATAAGACTGAGAGTTAAAAATTCCAAGTACCCAGTGACGGGGGCGGGGGGGGGGGGGGAGTGGGGGGGTGGTCTCCACACTCTTGTGAGATTTACCTCCAGGAGCTTGACCAGGTTCTCAAAGTGAATATTGGAGAAAAATGCCCCCTTGCTGCCAGGAGAGAGAGAGGGGGAAAAATAGCCAGCTAAAATATTCCAGAGCTGGGGCCCCTGGATGGCTCAATTGGTGAGGTCAGTGGCTGACTTTGGCTCAGATCATTCTCATGATCTCACAGTTCAGTTTGTGGGTTTGAGCCCCTCATCGGGCTCTGTGCTGACAGTGCAGAGCCTGCTTGGGATTCTCCCTCTTTCCCTCTCTCTCTGCCTCTCCCCCGCTCACACTTTCTCAAAATAAATAAACTTAAAAGAAAAAATCCTTTAAAAAATATGCCAGAGCTTTCTACTAAACAAGGCCTGTCCTCAAGAGAAATTATTTTACCAGAGCCTAAACTATTGTTGTTGTTGTTGTTGTTGTTGTTGCTGTTTCAGAACCTAACCAACCCAAAGGGAAGGAAATACCCAACTTTAGCCCACTCTCGCTATCCCTTCCCCTCTAAGGGAGAAAGGGGCTGAGAAGCACTTGCGAAGTTCACAGTCCAGGGGCACAGGCTCACTAAAAGACCGAGACCTAACCTAGGATGATAGAATGCCTTCCCCTCAAAGCCCACATCTTCCCACCATGTAGCTAGTGGCCTATTTAGAGCATTTTCTTTTACCCAGTACATCATGTCCACCTATCAAGAAAACTTCAAGGCTTAGTAAAAAGCAAAAACAAAAAACAAAATAAAACAAAAACAAACAAACCCACACAGTTTCAAGAAACACAGCAAGCATCAGAACCAGACTGAGATATAGTAGGGATATTCGAATGATCAGGCTGGGAATCTAAAACCATTATGTGATGTCCAAAGGCAGGAGGTAGACTTCCTAGCTCAGGATGAGTGGGAGAGAATTCACCCTTCCTCTACCTTTATTATTATTGTTTTTATCCTGTGAATCCTGGCTATTGGAGAAATAGCACCATATATTGGATGCTGATTCAGAGTATACACAGCCTTTGGGAGAACTCGAGTCTTGCAAAGTATTGCCCCCTAGCTGGCACTGTAACTGTCTTCAAAAGACTATACCACCATTCTATCAAGCTGGCTGCTTCAGTATGGTGGGGAACATGGTAAGACCAGTGAATTTCTTGAGCATGGGTCCATTATGGCCCTTCTTTTGCTGTGAAGTGAGTTCCTTGATCCAAAGCAATGTTGTGTGGAATACCATGATGATGGATGAGGCATTCTAAGTTTATGGGTGGTAGTTTTGGTAGAATCATTGCATGCAGGGAAGGCAAATTTATATCCAGAGTAGAAATATATTCCAGTTAAGGACAAAATGCTGCCCTTTCCATGAAGAAAATGGTTCGGGGTAATCAACTTGCTACCAGGAAGCTGGCTAGTCACCGTACATAATGGTGCCATATTAGAGGCTCAGTGCTGCTGTCGCTGAAGATTGGGCACTCAGCCATGGCTTTGGCAAGTAAACGTCCTTATTCTTGGGCTCATTCCTGGTTAATCAGGGTTTTCCAGAGAAATATAGCCAACAGGAGTGAGGGGACCCCTGGTATAATATGTCTCAGAATCCAAAGGCCCAAGAACCAGGAGTTCCAATGTTTGAGGGCAGAAGAAGATGGATTTCCAGCCCAAGAAAAGAGTGAGAGAAAATTCATCCTTTCTTTGCATTTTGTGTGTGTGTGTGTGTGCGTGTGTGTGTGTGTGCACGTGTGTGTGTGTGTGAACTTGGTGAGGACAGATCTTCTTTGCTCAGTATACTGATTCAGTTGTCTATCTCTTCCAGAAACACCTTTACAGAGACACCCAGAAATTGTTTTATCAGTTATCGGGACATCCCTTAGCCCAGTCTAGTTGACACTGAAAATTAACCATCCCAAATGCCATATGTGGGCAAGTTATATGAAAATCTCTGTACCTTCCACTTAGTTTTTCTGAGAATGTAAAGCTGCCTTAAAGAATAAAGTCTATTTTAAAGAAATCAAACACCTAAGCAAAGACAGTAGCATTCAGACACCATAGATGAGACAGATTCTGCCATTTGAGTCTAGGCAATTCACTAAAACAAAACAAGCAGGGGCACTTGGGTGACTCAGTCGGTTAAGTATCTTGACTTGATCTCAGCTTAGGTCTTGATCTTAGGGTTGTGAGTTCAACCCCCACATTGGGCTCCATGCTGGGTGTGGAGCCTACTTAAAAAAAAGAAAAAGAATAAAACAAAATAAAAACCCACAAAAATATATCAGTCTGTTGTTGCTACTATATAATATCTAAAATGTACAGTTTTGGGCTGCCTGGGTGGCTCAGTCAGTTGAACATCCAACTTTGGCTCAGGTCATGACCTCGTGGTTTGTAAATTTGAGTCCCGTGTCAGGCTCTGTGCTGTCAGCTCAGAGCCTGGAGTCTGCTTCAGATTCTGTGTCTCCCTCTTTCTTCTCCCTTGATTCAATCTCTCTCTCTCTCTCAAAAATAAACATTAAAAATTTTTAAATAAATAAAATAAAATGTGCAATTTTGGGGGTGACTCAACTCAGTCAGTTGAGTGTCCAACCTTGGCTCAGGTCATGATCTGGCACTTCATGGGTTTGAGCCCCATGTTGGGCTCTGTGCTGACAGCTTGGAACCTGGAGCCTCCTTCAGATTCTGTGTCTCCCTCCCTCTCTGCTCCTGCCCCATTCACACTCTGTCTCTCTCTCTCTCAAAAATAAATTAATAAAAACATAAAAAAGTAAAATGTACAGTTTTCAGCAAAAGAAACATACAAAGAAACAACCCATAGCTTATACTCAGAAAAAGAGCCGTCAATAGAAATTGACTCTAAGTGGGTTAGATATTGGGTTTAGAAGACTTCAAAGCAGCTATCATAAATATGTTCAAAGAATTAAAGGAAACTGTTAAAAGAATTAAAATACAATGAAAATTACCTAGCAAATAGGAACTATTAATAGAGAAATATAAACTATTTAAGAGCTCGCTTTTCTCCTTCTGCCATCTTGGAACCTATGGAGGCCTGCTGGGAACAGGACTCCTAAAATGACAAATATGTCTGGAAGGCTGTGGTCCAAAGCCATTTTTGCTGGCTGTAAGTGGAGTTTCTGGAACCAGAGGGAGCACACATCTCTTCTTAAAATTGAAGGTGTTTCTGCTTGAGATGAAACTGAATTCTATCTAGGCAAGAGATGTGCTTATGTGTACAGAGCAAAGAACAACACAGTGACCCCTCGTGGCAAACTGAACAAAACCAGAGTGATCTGGGGAAAAGTAACTTGTACTCATGGAAACAGTGGCATGGTCCAAGCCAAATTCTGAAGCAACCTTCCTGCTAAAGCCATTGGCCACAGAATCTGTGTGATGCTATACCCCTCAAGGATTTAAACTAACTTAAAAGTAAATGAATAAAAGTGTAGATTTGTTCTCTTGTAAAAAAATAAATAAGTAAACTAAGAAAAAAAGCAACCAAATGGAAATTCTAGAGTATATTACACTGTATGTTACAGTGTATATTCTACTGTATATTACAGTAATTGAATGAAAGAGTCATTAAATGGTCTCCACATCAGATTTGAGGTGGTGGAGAACAGAATAAGATAACTCAAAGATATATCACTAGAAATTGTCCAATCCAAACAGCAGACAAAAAAGGCATTGAAGAAAAACGAACAAAGCATAAGAGATCTGTGGAACAACAGCTGGTGTACCAATATATATGTACTAGGAGCACCAGAAGAGGAGGAGACAGAATGAGGAGCAAACTATCTAAAGAAATATTGGCCCCAAACTTCCCACGCATGATGAAAATGTATCTACAGATCCAAAATTCTCAATGCCAAGTAAGATAAACACAAAGAGAACCACAACTAGACCTACAATCAGATTTCTGAATGACAAAAAGAAAATCTTAAAAGCAACAGTGGAAAAATAGCTCCATACAGGGAAACAATATGATTGATGACTGCTTTTTCATCAGAATAAGGGAGGCTTGAAGGTAGTGGAAAAACATATTCAAAGTGTTGCAATACAATTCAGCTAAGAATTGTATATCCAGGAAAACCTCCCTTTGAAAATGAAGGTGAGATAGGCATTCCCTGATAAACAGGATCGTTGGTAGCAGTCTTGCCCTAAAATAAATACTAAAGGAAGCCCTTAGGCTGAAAGAAAATGACAGCATACAGTAACACAAATCCACAGAAAAGAATGAAGAGAATTGGAACTGACATGTGGATAGGTATAATAGACTATACACACAAATGCAAATAGTCATCACCTTGGGAATGAGTAAACAAAATGTAGTGTATATCCACACAATGGAAAAGTACTCGGCAGAAGGAGGAACGAAGTACTAATTCATGCAGGAACATAGATGAACCTCAAAGACCGCATGATGCATGAAAGAATCACAAAAGACTACATGTGTTGTATGAATACACTTATATGAAATTTCTGGAAGAGGCAAAAACATAAAGATAGAATGAAGATCAGTGACTGTCTGAGAGGGGATGAGAGCAGGCATTGACTGCAGCCAGCCATGAAGAAAATATTTTGGGGGTGATGGATATGTTCTAAAACTGATTTCAATCATGATTATATAATTATAAGTTTACTAAAAGTTCATCAGACTGGGTAATTACAATGGTTGAAGGTGTGGTATGCCAATTATACCTTAATACAGTGGTAAAAAATGTTAATGGTGCCTGCTTCTGAGTAGTGTGTGTGGAGATAATTTTCATTTCTTTCTTTTTTTTTTTTTTTGCTTCTATTGCATTTTCTAGACTGACTCCATAAACATCTATTATGTTTGGAATAAAAGACAACATTAAAAGTAAATTTTTAAGCGATAACGACTACATTTAAAGTACTTTTGAAACAAAAACTCTCTAACCACATAGGCACACACACACACACACACACACACACACACACACACACACACCCCTAACAGAAATCCCAGTAAATAATACTCTCTATCAGAGTTTAATTTAGTTAAATATATAGTCTTTCATTACAGTTGGGAGTTTAATATGGTGACCATTTTGGGTCTTGGGATAAGGCTGTTCAGACGTAGCTTTCTTTTCCTACAGAAAAATCCATGCATTTAATCAAGAGAATAAAATTACATCAGTTGATGCCATCAAATTATATCTCAGACTTTCTGAGGGTCCTTATGAGACCTGGAATGAGAACAGGCATGGACTTGAAGTATGAAAAGCTGGTATTAGATACTTGGAAAGGCTAGCAGCTTGCCTTAATTAGTGTTTATCCTTTTTTTTTTTTTTTTTTTGCAGACGCTGTGGAGATATATTTTATAAAAAGTATCAGTGCGTATCAAGCAACATTGGGCCCAACGGATTATGAAACACTGACGACCATTGAAGAATTTTGCAAATGGCTTGTCCAAAATGGAGAAAAACAGGTAAATATGAACAGGCAAATCAACTAGAAGCAGTGTGATCTTGGACAAGATCCTTAGCTTTTACTAGTGTCCATTCCTTCATCTATAATATGAGTATAATAATAGTTCCTCTCTCATAGAGTAGCCATGAAGATTAAATAATTATTTATGAGTTAACTGTTATTATTAAATATAAGCATGAAATTTCAACTCTTCATAGAAACACATTACTTAGGTGACATATCACAACTGACAGATCCTGGTAAGGCATACAATGCCACCTCCATAGAGTTTACGGAATAGAACTGGCATATTACTTCAGAATTGCCAGGATTATTTAAAAACGTTTTTTTTTAATTCCCTAGGAAGCTTACAGACTGCTAAAGGCCTCACTGAAGTCTCAGGTCATCAGCTATGGTGATTGTAGTGAAAAAGTGGCTGAAACTTTTTACAACATGGGCAGGATCTGCTTTGCCAAAGGAGACCTCAGAAAGGCGATTCAGCTGCTAAGGAAGGTGCATGCTGGTTGGTTTGTGCATTTTCTCCTGGGCCTGTAAGCACTATGTGAGGAGTGAGGTGTGTGTGTGTGTGTGTGTGTGTGTGTGTGTGTGTGTATGCATGCATATGTTCCCTTCCTATCCCCTCCCCTCCTCTCTGTTTCCCTTCACTTCCTGTCTTTCTTTCCTGCCTCCTTTCTTCTTCCTTCTCTATTTCTTTTTTTTTTTTAAGTGAAGTAAAAATTCACTTTCTAAGATGTGCTGAGGGAGATACAGAAACTTACTGTGCCTATGCTTGCACCAGAGTCCTAAAAAAATAACACCCCACGGGCACCTGGATGGCTCAATCGATTGGGCGTCTGACTTCGGCTAGGTCATGGTCTCATGGTTCACGAGTTGGAGCCCCACTCCAGGCTCTGTGCTGACAGCCCAGAGCTTGGTGCTTGCTTTGGATTCTGTGTCTCCTCTCTCTGCCCTTCCCCAGCTCATGCTGTGTCCCTTTCTGCCTCTCAAAAATAAATAAAAAACATTAAAATTTTTTAAAAATAAAAGAGTAACACACCAGTGTTGGAATCTAGGTACAGCCGTGGCAGCACCCAAGGTTGGGCAGAGTCAGGAACACCTTATATAAGCCATTCTTACCCAAATACTGATTCCCCTTCCAGGGGGCTCAGACAACACTGGAAGTTCATGTCTTGTAGTAGGATCTGGCAAGTGGTGTGACCAAACAGTTGTTCAGCTAGTCAGTCTACTGACAGACCAAGGCTAAAGACTTGGTAAGAGTGGTCAGGATGTCTCGACATAAAATCTAAGTTTGTTCAATGTTGGAGAAAAAGTTGGTAAAGATCACCCAATACTCATGTAAGCAGAGGGAGGAGTCAAAAGCCATCCACACATATGCATTGGCAAACATCAGGTCTAGAGAGATTTTTATCTCATTTCAGGTTAACTAAACATAATCAGAAAATAAGTATGACAATAGTAAATAACAGGAGAAAGGGGTCTTATTTTGAAGATCCTGAGAAAAAGAAAGCCTTCTGAAAATAAGTTACAGTGACCAGAATAGTATCTTCAAGGAAAGCATGAATTTATGGATAGGAGCAGAAAAACGTATAAGGAGAGAAAACTTTAAAATGAAAGGGTGAAAGGGTGACAACTTGAGGCCAAAAGATGAGATGAGATTAAAATGTTAGGAGTGAAATAAGAAGGGACAAATATAAAATTCAAATCTACATGAAAAATGGTAAAGACTGTCTTAACATGTCATAGTGATGGGGAGCAACATTTCCCAAGTCTAAAATTGCAGCATTCAATAAAAATCAAAACAAAAATGAAACAAACTAACAAAAAATGATTCCTGAGCCCCACCTCACACTCTTAAGTCACAAGTTCTAAGAGGTTGGTCTAGAATCTGTATTTTTAATACGTCTAGAGCTGCAATATCCTGCCAGTTGAAAGAATCAGAGATTTATAGGACAGACTTGAAAAGCTGTCCTAGAATGCTGACAAAGGGAGAGAGGTGGTATAATGAGAAAGTAGTTGATGTAGAGGGCAAAGTAGAGATTCACCTAAAGAATTGTATATATTTCTGAAAAAAGAACTATAATACTTGGAATAGAAACAGTAATCAAAGAAATCATTGAAGACAACTTTTCTGAAATGAAAAAAAAAAAAAACACACCTGATATAAGGGCTTACCATGTTCTACACAAAATGGAAGGAGAGCCTGATCTAGATTTTACCTGGCAGTGGCTGTTTGATGGCACAGCTACATCATCCATTTGGAAAGGGACTCAACTTGGAGATTTAGGATACTGCAAGGTAGGCGGGGCTGCATCTTTGCCATGAGCTTTTATCCTTAGGGCTTTAGTCCCTACTTCAATGTCCCAAGCCAGAAAGGAGGAGAGGGATAGAAGGGCATGCTGGCAGTAAGGCTGTTGTTTTGAGGCTTGAACACCTTCCTCATGCTGAGTGTCCACCATCAATGGGATGCTGGTGATGAAGCTTCTGAATTAGACTATGTTAATAGATGCTGTTCTGGGGATTGGAAACTGCTCCTGGAGCTAAAAAGAAGGTAAGAAACCTCAGCAAAAGTTG
This sequence comes from Felis catus, assembly GCF_018350175.1. NCBI lineage: Eukaryota > Metazoa > Chordata > Mammalia > Carnivora > Felidae > Felis > Felis catus. Next base: position 211,418,914 of record NC_058368.1, on the reverse strand, counting down.
ATGCTGAGAGGAGACCCCTTTGGCAGACAGAATAGAGCACAAAGGGGGCCATACATACAGAATCCTGGTGACACTTTTGGCTAATGTTTTTTCTTGGGCAGTTCAGTTTTCATGTAAAAGGAATCAAAGTTAAATGCAGTAGGGTGGGGGTGAGAAGGTAAAGAAAAGACAAACATTAAAAATTACAATCTGGTGATAGAATACTTTTTATTCACATACAGTAAGCGGCACACATTTTACAGTGTACAATTTGATCAGCTTGGACATCTCTATTGACCTGTGGAACCATTATTACAATCAAGATCATGAGTGTATCAGTCACCCCCAAAAGTTTCCCCATTCCCCTTTGTAAATAATCAGCTTCACCCCTCTCCCACTCCCACCCCCAGGCAATAACTGATTTTCTTTGTCACCATAGATACATTAGCATTTTCTAAAATTTATATAAGTAAAATCCCATAGTTACACAGTCTTGAATCATTCAGCATAATTACTTTGAGAATTGTCCATATTATTGTGTGTATCCATGGTTTACTCTTATATGCTGAGCATCCATTGTATGGATGCCATGATATTTTTATCCATTCATCTGATGATGAACATTTGGCTGTTTACAGTTGGGTTTCTTATAGATAAAACTGCCCTGAATGTTCATGCACAAGTCTCTGTATGGATATGTACTTTTTTCTCTTGGGTGAATACTTAGGAGTGAAATGGTTAAGTAATATGATAGGTGCATGTTTATCTTTATAAGAAACTGTCAAAATTTTGGAAAATGGTTACATTATATTACATATTCCCACTGGAAGGGTATGAGAATTCAGTTCCTCCACATTCTTGCCAGTAGTTGGTGTGGTCAGTGTTTTTAATAGGTATATAATGGTATCTCATTGTGTTTTTTTTTTAAATTTTTTTTTTAAATTAATGTTTATTTTTGAGAGAGAGAGACACACACACACACAGAGTGTGAGCAGGAGAAGGGCAGAGAGAGAGGAAGACACAGAATCCGAAGCAGACTCCAGGCTCTGAGCTGTCAGCATAGAGCCTGACGTGGGGCTCAAACTCACCAAGAGTTTGATCTCAGCGAGAGTGAGATCATGTCCTGAGCCAAAGTCCTACGCCCAACCAACTGAGCCACCCAGGTGCCTCTCATTGTGGTTTTAATTTGTGTTTGTCTTGAGCATCTTTCTGTGTACTTAATTTCTCATCTGTCTATCTTCTTGGGTGAAGTGACAATCCAAATCTTTTGCTTACTTTTCGTTAGTTGTTTGCTTTCTTATGATTAACTTAATTTTACAAGTTCTTTATATATTCTAACCACACTGTATATGATGCCTGTAGACTTGTATATGACTCCTTTAATATTGTAAAGTTGCCTCTGGTGGGAATGCAAACTGGTGCAGCCATTCTGGAAAACGGTATGGAGATCCCTCAAAAAATTAAAAATAGAACTACCCTACAACCCAGCAATTGCACTACTAGGTATTTATACAACGGATACAGGTATGCTGTTTCAAAGGGTACATGCACCCCAATGTTTATAACAGCACTATTGACAATAGCCAAAGTATGGAAAGAGCCCAAATGTCCATTGATGGATGAATGAATAAAGAAAATACACACACACACATACATACATACATACATACATACATACATACATACATACAATGGAGTATTAGTTGTCAATCAAAAAGAACGAAATCTTGCCATTTGCAACTATGTGGATGGAACTAGAGGGTATTATACTAAGTGAAATTAGTCAGAGAAACACAAATATTATATGACCTCACTCATATGAGGACTTTAAGATACCAAACAGATGAACATAAGGGAAGGGAAGCAAAAATAATATACAAACAGGGAGGGGAATGAAACATAAGAGACTCTTAAATATGGAGAACAAACTGAGGGTTACAGGAGGGATTGTGGGAGGGGGATGGGCTAAATGGGTAAGGGGCACTAAGGAATCTACTCCTGAAATCATTGTTGCACTATATGCTAACTAACTTGGATGTAAATTTAAAAAATTAAAAAAAAAAAAGACTCTGAGACAAGATGAAACAGGGAAAGACTAAAAGGGAGTGTGTCCAGAATAAAGAGAAGAGCAGTACAGGATGAACTGGGAGAGGCAGGGGTTTATAAGGAAGGGGAGACCAGCAGGGCCTTTTGCACTAGAGGTTTAAGAAAGTGATATGATCAGGGGTGCCTGGGTGGCTCAGTCGGTTAAGCGACGGGCTTCAGTTCCGGTCATATCACGGTTTATGGATTCAAGCCCCACCTCAGGCTCTGTGCTGACAGTTTGGAGCCTGCTTCGGATTCTGTGTCTCCCTCTCTCTCTTCGCTTCCCCTGCCCACTCTCTGTCTCTGTCTCTCTCAAAAATAAATTTAAAAAAACTTTAAAAATTTTAAAAATAAAGTAAAAAAATATCGTAAAGATGCCAATGTACAATTGTTGTGTGTTTGTGTAAACACGTTATGTTCCTAGTTCATGCCATAAATGCTATAAAGTGGGAAACAAGTTCTTCATATATTCTAGATACAAGTTCTCTATCAGATATATGAGTTGGAAATATTTTCTCTTGGCATGAAGTTTGCCTTTTCATTTTCTTAACAAGTGTCTTTTGAAGAGCAGAAGCTTTTCAATTTCATGCAGTCTAGTTTATCAATTTGTTCTTTTGTGGATTGCGCTTTGGTGTTTTACCTAAGAAATCTTTGCCTGACCGAAGTCAAAACTATTTTTCTCCTATGTTTTCTTCTAGATTTTTTGTAGTTTTAGGTTTAACATTTAGGCCTATGATCCACTCGAATCAGTTTTCCTGTATGTTACTAGGAATGGATCCCAGTTTGTTTGTCTGTTTGTCTAGCATGTGGGTAGCCAGCTGTTCTAGCACCGTTTTTATTGAAATGAAATTCCTTTTTCTACTGAATTATCTTTGCACCTTTGTCAAAAATTCAGTGTGTGTGTGTGTGTGTGTATTATTTACGGACTCCTGTCTGTTCCACTGATCTGTTTTTCCATCTTCAGGTCAATACATGCTGTCTTGATTATTGTAGCTTTAAAACAAGTCTTGAGGGGCGCCTGGGTGGCTTAGTCAGTTAAGCGTCCGACTTCAGCTCAGGTCATGATCTCACAGTCTGGGAGTTCAAGCCCACGTCGGGCTCTGTGCTGACAGCTCAGAGCCTGGAGTCTGCTTCAGATTCTGTGTCTCCCTCTCTCTCTGACCCTCCCCTGCTCATGCTCTGTCTTTGTCTCAAAAATAAATAAAAACATTAAAACAAGTCTTGAAATCAGGTAGTGTTGGTTTTTCAACTTTGTTCTTTTTCAATGTTGTTCTGAGTATTCTCGGTTCTTTGCGTTTCCACAGGAATTTTAGAATCACTGTATTGGTTTCCCCAAAAACATGTGCTCAGATTTAGCTTGAGATTACATTGAATGTGTAGATCAGGTTGGGGAGGATTAACATTTTAACAATCTTGAGCTTCTCACCCATGAACATGTGATATTCTCCCATTTGTGTAGGTCATCTTTAATGTCTCCCAATAATATTTCTTGTAGTTTTTTTTTTTTAACGTTTATTTATTTTTGAGACAGAGACAGAGCATGAACGGGGGAGGGTCAGAGAGAGAGGGAGACACAGAATCTGAAACAGGCTCCAGGTTCTGAGCTGTCAGCACAGAGCCTGACGCAGGGCTTGAACTCATGAACCTCGAGATCATGACCTGAGCGGAAGTCGGAGGCCTCACCAACTGAGCCACCCAGGTGCCCCTATTTCTTGTAGTTTTTGATGTACAGGTCATGTGCACCTTTCCTTAGATTTATTCAGACTGATTTCCAATTTTTGCTATTTTAAATGTATCATATTTGAATTTCAATTTCTGATTGTTGATGCTAGTATATAGAAATATAACAATTTTTAAATACATAATTTGGGGTCCCATAACTTTGCTAAACTCACTTATTCTAGTAGCTGTTTATAGATTCATCAGATTTCCTACATGGATGATCATGTCATCTGCAAATCAAGTTTACTTCTTTTTTTTTTTTTTTAAATGTCTTATTATTTATTTTTGAGAGAGAGAGGTAGAGCATGAATAGGGGAGAGGCAGAGAGAGAGGGAGATACAGAATCTGAAGCAGCTCCAGGCCCTGAGCTGTCAGCACAGAGCCTGACACTGGGCTTGAACCCATGAACCACAAGATCATAACCTGAGCAGAAGTCAGACGCTTAACCAACTGAGCCACCCTGGTGCCCCTCAAGTTTACTTCTTTCATTCCAATTTGGATGCCTTTTATGTCTTGCTACATTGACCAGAACATCTAGTACAATGTTGAGTGGAAGTGGTGAGAACAGGCAACCTTGTCTAATTTCTGTTTTCAGGGGGAAAAATTTTAGTCTTTCACCAATTAGGTTTGTTGTTAGCTGTTGACTTTTTTATAAATAACTTTTATCAGCTTGAGGAGATTACCTTCTACTCCTGGTTTGCTAAGGAGTTGTTTTTAACTCAGGAATGGATGTCGGATTTTATACAATTTGGTGTTGGCTATTGTAAAAACTATTTTTCTGTACCCACTGCTATAATCTATTATTTTTCTTTATGGATAGTTCTTATTCTTATGCCTTTAGATTCACTAATTTTTTTCTTCTCTAATATCAAAACTGCTCTTAATCCCTCCCATCCATCTTTTTACATTTTCATCTCCAGAAGTTTGATTTGGGTCTTTTAAAAAAATAAATTTTTCATGTCCTCATTTAATTTTTTTAACATATGCAATAAAGTTATAACAGTTATAATATACTTCTCTGCTAATTCTAACGTCTATGTCGGTTTGGGGTGGGTTTTGATTGATACATTTTTCTCATATGGATAACACTTCTCTGCTTCTTTACGGGCTTTTGCAATCTTTGTTTGGATGCCAGGTGTTGTGTATTTTACCTTATTAGGTGTTGGATATTTTTGTATTCCTATAAGTATTCTTGAACTTTGTTCTGGAACTCAGTTTAATTATAGTGTAGTCCTTTTAGGTCTTGCTTTTTAAGATTCAGTAGATGAGACTAGAGCAGGAGTCAGTGAAGGGCTAATTATCCCCCATTACTGAGGCAGAAGCCTTCTGAGTCCGCCACCCAAAGCTCCACGAGCCATGAGGCTCTCTAGATTGGCTGACTGAAACAGGCCCTGTGCCCAGCCCTGTGTAAGCACCAGGCCCTGTTCCCGCCAGCCCCTTCAGCTGATTCCTTTCCCAGCTTTGGGCAGTTTTCTCACATAGACGTGCTAGTCAGTACTCTGCTGAATACACAAGGGGGATCCACCACAGATATTCCTGGATCTTTTTCTGTGCAGCTGTCTCCTCTCTTTTTACTCAGCTCTGAGGGTCTCCGGGGACACTCAGCTCCTTATCCTCAACTTAGGGAGTCTGCTGAGCTTCCCTCTGTTCCCTTCCCTGCATCATGACCTGGAACTGCTCTCAAAGCAATAATCTCGGGGCAGTTTTAGGATTTATCTCACTTGTTTCCCTCTCTCAGGGATCACTGTTCTTTGTTGGCTGATGTTCAGTGTCTTAAAGATTGCTTCATATATTTTGTTTACTTTTTCATTTTTTGGTTATTTCATGTGCAAGTGTAAATCTGATCCCGATTATTCCATCTTGATTGGAAAGAGAGGTCCATAATAAAATTTTAAGTGGAAAACTGCCTAAGAGTAAAGTGATATAGGGGCACCTGGGTGACTCAGTCAGTTGAGCGTCGAACTCTCGGTTTTGGCTCAGGTCGTGATCTCGCGGTTTCATGGGTTCAAGTCCCACATCAGGCTCTGCACTGACAGTGTGGAGCCTGCTTGGGATTCTCTCTCTTCCTCTCTCTCTCTCTCTCTCTCTCTCTCTGTCCCTCCCCCACTCGCACTGTCTCTGTCTCTCTCAAATAAAAAACTTTAAAAAAAAGAGTAAAGTGATACAGCTTGAGAATGCAATGCAAATTTAGGACCCATACACAAATTTCATTTATATCTATCCATTTGGTCATAGCTATTTGGAAAATCCTGATGGAAACCATTACTACAGCCATGTTTGGGCCCTGTTACTCTTGTTATCCATAGCCACATGGTGGTGGCAGGTGCAGTGGGGTAGAATGACACACATAAAGCATGGAGGTATGCGGAGCCTTCCGTTCAGTCTCCTTTTCCTCCTTGGCTGGGAACCAAGAGGAGGGATGCAGGGCGGGAATTTGACATGGAAACTCGTGATACCTCAGTTCCAGTGATGCTCTTCTGAGTTTGGTTTATAAAGAAGGTGCTGGCTATCTGATTCTCTTTAACCTATGTTTCTCAACTTACCTACAGTGTCTGATGATTCAAATCCTTTTATATGGAAGAGAGCACAGTAAAAGCAGAGACACAAAAGACCTCCTTACCCTAATGCAGAGGTGAGTTGTGGCCCTGGTCACCAACCAGGTCATCAGTACGGATTTATGGATAGCATGGTCTTGCCCAGATTCAGTCAGTTAGCGGGTGAGCGCCTCTGCGATTCTTGCTAGAGGGGCATAATGCCAACCTGGACTATGGATGTGGCCAAATCCTGTGGAGTAACTAGTCGATTTCTAGTAGTCTGTCAGAAACCAATGCCGTAGGGGTCTGCTGCAATAATAAATTTGTACTTATAGTATCTCTTTCAATGCTGAGCATTAGACCTAAGTCCTATAAGAGTATCTCAGCTGTTAGCCTGTGACAAGGTATTCAAAGTAAATGAATATGTTCAATTGAGTATATTCAAAGTAAATGAATATATTCAATGAATATATAAAATCTAGGTCCTTAAATATAAGACAAGTTTTGGGGGGATTTAATTAGCTCTAAAATTAGTAATAAAAGAGGCTCTTGAGAATCTTTTTTTAAATATTTAGAATTTAAGCTAAAAGAGTGTTTTGTGAAGACTTGCATCCTTCTTTATCTTTGTGTTCATCTCAGAATGACGTTGACCTTGAATTATTCTCTTCTAAGAAAGATGAAAATTAAAATTTGTTGAGTATATACTAAGCCCCTATAACTGAGCTAAGTCATTTTCATAAAGAATTTCATCCTCACAAATACTCAGTATGATAGCTCTCACTTGACAGAGGGTTTGGATCTAAGTAAGTGTGACTCTAATGGCCACATGCTTTCCCCCTAGAGCCTAATAAAGGGGCGGGGGGGGGCATTGTTGTGGAGCGAGAGTCAGGACCCTGACTGTAGTTCACTGGAGGCAGTTCACTTGGTACCTTTCTCAGCAAGCTGGGCAGGTGAGGGACAAGATGAGCAGAGAGAACACATTCAGCCCATCATATCCCCACCTACCTGAGTCAGAGCCACACCTAAAGTAGGCCCAACAGAAGACTGTCTCCTGTTTTATCACCTTCCAGAAGGGGGTTCTCTAGCCTCCCTAGTGATGCCTGTGTTCGGACGGTAAACGGGGAACTTGGCCCCCTACCTGCTGGTGCGTATGAAAGTATATTTTCCTGGTCGAGAGCCATAACGATATTTAAATAATGAGTATAACGTAGAACTTCTTCCAATTCCCTGGCATTGTAAAATACATCTACTATTTCTAACCCACAAATATTCCTATTAGGTAGGTATTTTTGCCTCCCATGTTCAGGTGATGAAACTGAGAATCAGAAAGTTTGAGTATCTTTTTTAAATACCTAGCTGGTAAGTATTAAGTAGTAAGATTTGAACCTACCTCTATCGTATTTCAAAAATGCACTTCCATTTCCTATAGAATAGGGGTTCTGACTCTCATGTACTTGAGAATATATATGGAGACACCTGGTTAGCAGGTAAGTCTCCAGAGGTGCATTTTACATACAGAGAAACTGAGGACCGATATGTTCAAGTTAATTTACCCAGGAAGAGGCAGAGCTGGGATTCGAAACCAGGTCTCTCTAACTCCAGAATGTGCTCCCTGTAGGCAATGTAGCTTACACTCTGAAGGTAGGCTGTCCGGATTTAAAACTCAGGCTTCAACATTCAGCTCTCTGACCTAGGTGAAGTTACTTAGCCTTTCTCGGCCTCTGTATATTCATCAAGAAAGTAATAATACCTTCCTCAAAAAGTGGGTTTTCTGAGAATAAGATCACATATAATACAGCACCCCTAGATCAGGTCCTGGCAGGTCTTCAATGCTCAATGTTGGAATCATCACCTTTGTCACCATCATCATCACCATCATCTCTCTGATGTGCTAGAGGTAATAGGTCCGAATGTTTAAATAAAAAGCTTTTGTATATCATGCAGCTATTATTATTTTACATTAGGAGTAATGCGTAAAGAGTAGACATCTCACCCCATGACGGGATGAAAAGATTCATCCCTGTCAACTTAACCTGCCCCTGCCACTTACTAAGTATGTGGCCTCGGGAAAATCATTTAACCTCCTTGAACCTCGGTTCCTCCATCATTAGACTACAGATAATAGTATACCATAGTAAATCATTGCGAGTTTTAAATAAAATAATGTATATAACATGCATAGGACAGTGCCTGGCAGAGTGTGTGCTCAATAAATGTTAGCAAAACACCCTTCACCGCCCCCCCTTCTCCCTCAGAACTGGAACTAAAGTCCTACTCAGCTTGTATTTAATAAGAGGCACTTTGCAGGAGCTGGAGTGAATCCACTTCCACCGTAGCCTGAGGTTGCTTCTCCTCCCAGTCTTTTACTGTTCCTTGTCCATGGTTCGAAAAGAATCATAGGAGGAAGAGGAATTGGGAGGGGGGTGGTATAACCTAATTCAGACCCCAGGTAGGATGAATTTCTCTGGGTAGGGGGAGATTAATTCTCTGTGTAAATGACAAGAAGACCTGGGCCTGCTAAGAAAATCCATGTAAGAGGAAAAGGGTCTTCTGGAGGCCTCTGCTGTAGAAGTGGAGTCACTGGAGGTTTTTCTTCCACTGAAACAAGCCATATCTCACTCCTCAAGAACTGCTGAGAAAGCCATAGGGGTAGCCGCCAAAGCCCAGATGTCAAAAAAAACTAGTACGAGAATTGTTCTCCTTGCTCGAGCAACTCACTGGAATAATCAATCCCAGATGTTCTGGAGCCCCGCTAGTTTTCCGATGTGCTCTTGTATTTTTTACCCCACCTCCTCCGGAAATCCAATGACAGCACTCGACTGGGCGTTCATTGCCAAGAGCCCAAATGCTTGGCTTTTAAAGCCTCTGCAAAGAAGTGAAAGCAGAAATGGGCCCTTGAAATCGGAGTTAATTCTAAGGTTAAATGATCATTGCAATCCTCAAGTAAGATTTTAGTGTATCAGAAAGGCACAGAAAATCTCAGATTTGGAAGTAAACTTTGAGGCTGTGTAGTCTTTTACCTAAATCACAAATGAACTCCAGTTTTAATTTTTTACATATGAAGCTCCTTCTAAGCACTAGAAATACTAATATATATTTTTTTAATTTAATGTTTATTCAGTTTTGAGACAGAGACAGAGTGCAAGCAGGGAAGGAGCAGACAGAGAGGGAGACACAGAATCCGAAGCAGGCTCCAGGCTCTGAGCTGTCAGCACAGAGCCCAATGCGGGGCTTGAACTCATGAACTGTGAGATCATGACCTGAGCTGAAGTTAGATGCTTACCCAACTGAGCCACGCAGGCGCCCCAAGAAATACTAATATGTTTAAGATTGAGTCCTTTCAGAAAGATAGACACACGTGACCAGATTACTAGTCTATAGTAAAGCATTAACAGAAATGTAAACAAAGAGGACAAGTAATAAATTGAGAGGCTAGAGACAAGGGTGGAAACTGTATGTACGTTGGGGGCAGCGTGCTGGGTCTTCAAAGAAAAGTAAAATATCAGCAGGTAGAAGAGAAGCCAGAGGCGGGCATTTCAAGTAGCATGAACAAAAGCATAGAGGCATGGAGATAATCGATAGTTCTGAGAAAACACAAGTGATCATGGGTGGTCATAGTTTAAGGTACATGGGTAAGAATATACTGCAGGTGAGTTTGGAAGGATAAATTGGGGTGAGATTATGGGATGTTTTATGTGCCCTGCTGAGGAGTTTAAAACTTACTACTGAGAATATAAGCAGGATATGACATGATCAATTATTAGCTTTACAACATTACCTCTGACAGCAATGGAAGAATAGATGGGACCTAGGGAGAGATTAGAAGTAGGGAGATCAGTTATGAGCAGATACAACAGTCTAAGGGAGAGGTGTCAGGAGCCTTAATTATCTAAAGCCCTAGTAGGAGGAAGGTGGAGAGGATGGATTGAGAAACAATTTGTGGTCTCTTGTAACAAAGCCTTAGAACCAGTTAGATGTGGGGTGTAATACAGGCAGGAGTCACAGGCAGCTTTGAAGTTTCTAGCTTGGACAGTTGAGTGAATGACCATGCTGTTAAATTAAATAGTGTTGACAAGTGGAGATCATCCTGGAGGATGTCTAGGGGTTGTGAGGAATATGATTTCTGTTTTGGATGAGTTAAGTTTGAGGTGCCCACAGTGCATCCACTTGGCAGTGTCTGATGGGCTGAATGGACCAGGAGCGCAAGGAGACACATTCTGAAGTGAAGGGAATGGATAAGAACCCCATGGAATATGTAAATGTGAAATGAAAAGACTTGAGAAAGAACACTTACACTTACTTTGGAAGTGTGTATGCAGTGTGATTTGAAATCAAAACAGGGCTCAAATTTGAGCTTTCCCATTTGCAGTGAGACTTCCTATGTCTTCCTTTCTTCATTGGAAAAAAAAAGTGTGAAGGGGCATCTGGCTGGCTCAGCCTGTAGAGCATATGACTCTTGATCTCGGGATTGTGAGTTTGAGCACAGAGAGTTTTCTTTAAAAAATTTAAAATAATCTTAAAAATGTGAATAAGGGCACTCTATTATTTTAAAGGTTATTTATTTATTTTTGAGAGAGAGAGAAAGAGCACAAGCAGGGAAGAGGCAGAGAGATGGGGAGAGAGAGAATCCCGAGCAGGCTCCATGCTGTCAGTGCAGAGCCCAGTGCATGGCTCGATCCCACAAACTGTGAGATCATGACCCGAGCCGAAATCAAGTTTTGGATGCCTGACTGACTCAGCCACCCAGGTGCGCCTGAGAGCATTCTATTTTAAGTGCTTTACTTAATGTATGACACATAGTAAGCTTCCTGAAATGTTCATTCTAATTATTGTTTTTGTATTATTTGGGGGTAATGCAGAAAGAGGGTCTTCTGCCTTCCTTGTAGATTTTTTTTTAAATAATATCAAAACAGTAGAAAAAACTCAAATGTCCACCAGTAGAAACACCAGTGCATGTTTATGATCAATATAATGAGGTCCATGTTTATGATCATATAATATGGTCATTAAAAAGCATGAAGTAGAGGGGCGCCTGGGTGGCGCAGTCGGTTAAGCGGCCGACTTCAGCCAGGTCACGATCTCGCGGTGTGTGAGTTTGAGCCCCGCGTCGGGCTCTGTGCTGACGGCTCAGAGCCTGGAGCCCGTTTCAGATTCTGTGTCTCCCTCTCTCTCTGACCCTCCCCTGCTCATGCTCTGTCTCTCTCTGTCTCAAAAATAAATAAACGTTAAAAAAAAAAAAAAAAGCATGAAGTAGAGCTTTGAAGAGTTATGGAAGAATATTGCAGATAAATTGTTAGGGGTAAAAACATGAAAAATACATATTAATGAGCATTGTCTATAGTATAACCCATAAATAAATATATAAATGTGTGGTTAGTGAAGGTAATAATTATCTCTGAGACATTGGATTATGCGGGACTTTCAACTTCTGTGTTATATATTTGTGTTGACATTTTTTTACAACAAATATATATCTATGATAATAAAAAAAGATAAATTTTTAAAAAGTATGGCACATGTATCAAACAGTAAGAGACAGTGTAATGTACTACAGCCAGATGCCTGGGTTATAATCCTAGCTCTGTGACTTATTAGTTGTCTGACCTTGGTCAAGGCACTTTGCTTCTCAGGTTCCTTATCTATTAAATGGGGATAATACTAATAACTACTTTGTAGGGTAGTTTTGACTAAATAAATTAATGTAAGTAAAACTGCTCAGAAGGATGCCTGACACATCGTATGTGCTAACGAGAGGTGATGATGACACTGATGATGATAAGAGAATGAGGACTCATAAGAAGCCATAACGCTGGCAAATAGGGAATCATCACAGACATTAGAACGAGCTATATTGGTAGAGCAGATTTTTGAGATTACTCCGGTAATCCAGTACCTGATTAAACACCTCTCCAAATCAGGAATCGCTCATTACCTGTCAAAGTGGCCCTTTCCAATACTGGACAGTTCGACTTGTTAGAAGAATATTAAATAGTCAAGGTCATGGACTTTAGAGTCAGATGGACCTGTGTGTGAATCCAGCCTCTGCCATTTTTTACGTGTCATTAGGCAAGTTATCCTAAGCCTCAGTTCCCCCTGAGGCCTAGAATAGTATCTATAATATGAAACATAATGAAGAGCAATTGAGATTATTAACCTAAAGCACTTAGCACCGTATCTGGCTTATGGTAGCTGCTCAATAAACATTATCTAATTTTACAACTCTAGCTTTTCATCCAGGTGTATTGGAAGTCTGAGAGTATGGTGCATCAACTTCATTTTTGTTATATTTAAATGTTTCTAGGACAGCCACATGCCCACAAGCTATTTTCATATTACTTTTGATGGGTCTTAAGATGTAGAAGCCAGGGGCGCCTGGGTGGCGCAGTCGGTTAAGCGTCCGACTTCAGCCAGGTCACGATCTCGCGGTCCGTGGGTTCAAGCCCTGCGTCGGGCTCTGGGCTGATGGCTCAGAGCCGGGAGCCTGTTTCTGATTCTGTGTCTCCCTCTCTCTCTGCCCCTCCCCCGTTCATGCTCTGTCTCTCTCTGTCCCAAAAAAAAAAAAAAAAAAAAAAAAAGATGTAGAAGCCAACAGAAGCGCAAGGAAAACCATCCCTTTCACAATAGGGGAAAGAAAGAATGCCTATTTAAAAAAAAATGTTTTATTTTTATTTCTGAGAGAGAGTTCCAGCAGGGGAGGGGCTGGGGCTGGGGCTGGGGGGTGGGGGGACAGAGGATCTGAAGTGGACTCTACACTGACAGCAGAGAGCCTGATGCAGGGCTTAAACTCACAAACCGTGAGATCATGACCTCAGCCACCCAGGTGCCCCAAGAAGGAATGCCTATTAATCGATTAGTGGCCTCCTGCCCTCTCAGTCATGTAAACCAAACAGAACAGCCTCTTCTGGGCTGAGGGACTAAGGAGGGAAAGCCAAGGAAAGTAGGATTTGGGGAGATTATCTCCAGAGAGAAGTGCAGTGAGGAGGAGAGTAGGTGATGTGCTGTGTCAGCCAAATAAGCCTCAGTGATGAAATTTATGCTCCATAAGCTGGTTTCCTGGCTGCTGCATTTATCTTCTTTTCCTATCATTTATCAGTAAATATTCCAACACTGCCTCTACAAAATTAGAGGGGGAATTGTTTGGGCAAACTTGGTGTGTGAGTCGGTGAGGGGCAAATCCGCTCTCGCATGCTGATGCCAGGGGGCAGGAGCTCTCCCAAATCAGGACACCGGGGAGGGCTGGAGGCATTGGGGCAGATGGAGCAGGGAAAATTTAGGCACCTTTAGCTCCCCACCCCAGGGCCCCCCCGAAGAGGAACAGAGGCTGCTAAGTGGCAGAGAGTTCAGCGTACCCTGTCTTTAGCAGAACAGAGGAGGGATTCTGCAATCTACAGCACTCTGCCATGTCCACAAAAATAGATCGATTGGAGGATACCGTGTGGACGAGGTCAAGGAGATCAAGTATTTTTCATCGCATGGGCCAGCTCTGTTAGTGTTTTCCTAGAGCGATGCTTGAGGTTTCTTGAGCAAAAGGCTGAGCTTGGTGGAGTTAATTTATTAGTATTGTCTGCTGTGGGGCACGGGTGGGGGTAGAGCTGAACTGCCACAAATTTGCTATTCAGGCATAGACGAGAGCAGTGTTCTTTGAGGCCCAACTCTGCTATGAAATACCCACGTGACCTTTGGTTGCCTAAACATTCTGAGTCTCAGTTTCCTCATCTTTATTCCTTCCTTAACACATGTTGTGAACAACTACTAGGTGCTAAGTATAGTTAGAGATGCAGGTGCTAATAAAGATAAATACACCACGGTCATTCCTTTGAGACAATAGTCAAGTAGGAGAGGCAAACATGAAGAAATAATGGAAACATGAGTGAGCCCTGTAGTAGAAATCGCAATGCAGTGTGAGTGGGAAGGAGACAGAATCTAAGAAAGCTGGAAAAAGACTTCCTAGGAAGCGTTACATCTGAGTTGTTTCTTGAAGGGCAAGTAGCCATTCATCCAGGTGGAGAAGAGAAACCATTCCAGGACGAAGGCACTGTATATGCAAAGGCACCGAGGCATGACAGAGGAGAGTGTATCAAAGCAATGGTAAGTTCTTTATGGCTGCCGTACAAGGCAGCATTTCCTAAAGGGCATTGCAAGGGTTGCTGATTCCAAGGGATGTTGCCCTGGCCACAGGGAGGAGGTGGAAAGGCTCCATGGCAGTTCAGTTTAGGAAAAAACAAACTAGGGTAAACGAAGTGACACATTCATTTCCTGGACTTCTCAGAACTGTTCAAATACTAAACTTCCCTATTGGCATGTTGAGAACAAATTAATTAAAAAAAAACCCAACAACTCACTGTATTCATATATACCTGATTTCTTTTTGAAAACGATCACTTAAATTTTGGCAAATAAAACACAACCTTTAGAACCAAAGTAGAGAAACTAAGATTTAGTTTTATTAAGAGCAAGGGGTGTAGCACATGCTTGAACTGAGGGTACAAGAATGCTTTTGTAGTTTGGCAAAGAATGTGGGCCCCACTTCAGGACATAATAAAGTCTGTGAACATGACTATCTCAGCAATGAACTATTTTATCTGATCATAGAAACCATGACTTCAATGCATCCCTGTGAACTAATTTTTCTGTATGATTCATGGTGGTTAAGAGCTAGCTCTGGAGACAGACAAGCCTGGGTTCAGGCCCCAGAACCACCACTTTCTATCCGCATGTAATCCTGGTTTGCTCACCATAGAATGGAGGTGAGAAGAACACAGATCTCTTAGTGTTGCCGTGAAAACAAAATGTATGTAAAGGGGTTAGCAGGGTGCCTGGCCCCATAGTAATCATGTAACAAATAACATCTATTTTTGTTTTTACTGAAGCCTGGGCTTTCTTTAAGTTTATTATCTTCTAGCTACAACATTTGGTGCATGCAGCACAAGGAGAGAGGGGCTAGTAACTATTCTTGGTAAAAAGCTACCACACGAAGCTGGTGTGGAAAACACTTCCCTGGTCAACATCCCAAAAGTGAGCTGGATGGAGCTTATCAGCCCTTGGAAACGACAGTCTGATACAATTACTCCAATCCAAAGAAGATAACGTATACTCAACGGATGGAAGTCAGTGTCCTTTCAGTGACCCGGAGATTTCAGGCCAGGGGAATCCTGCCACCTTGTGGCGGGAGGGTGAAGAGGCCCAGGCGGATTTCTGACTCCTATGATTGGAGTGGGATGGGAGTTTCTATTCCTAGCAGAGGCCCCTCAGATTTTTGCCCCCCTCAGGTTTTATGAGACGCTGAGCAATTGACTTAATTTGTGCCTATTTCTTCTTCAGATCTGAAATCACATTATCTCTTGGTTTACTGAGAAGGAAGTTAAAGCGCCAGATAGCTTTCTGTATTTTATGCAGTCAGTAGTAGAAAATGAATATAAAATAGTGGAACTTGAATATAAAAAAAGCCTCATAAAATTTTGTATCTCGTATTTCTGTGGAACAAATATTTTTTTTCAGTCAGATAGGGGCCATGAAAACCACACTTAGCAGGCTTGAGGTCTAAATAGGAGATGACTGAAGAACACTTAATAGAAACCAGGTTTCTGGACCAGATTTCTTTTGGACCAGATTACTTCTAACTCCAGCCCAGCTTCTCCAATATTAGGAAATCGGTGTATGGGACTCTTAATGGCTGGAAATGGGGAAGATAGATCCTCTGTGTAGCAATTAAGAGGGCCCTAGGCCCTAAAATCTGTGTATTCATGAGAAGAGATCCCCTGAAAATTATGAACAATATAAAAGACCCTAAACTAGGTACATTTTTTTTGAGCTGTGATTAAAAGCAATCCCGGTATCTTAGATATCCTTAGCTGCCATCTGTGTCAAAGGAAGAGTTCCTGCTCCTCAGGGAGAAAACCCAAGACTCGAGTACCATTTTAGAGGCCTGTTAGAAGAGTCAACATTTTAGGGGTATGGGCACATGGTGAAATAGTTGCCTCAGACTGAAGTTCAGCCATCTAGCTCAATAAAGCAGTGATTTGGAACTGGAAGAGAGGCAAGAACAAAATAAAATGCACAAATGTTTGTCTCCTTTCCTTTAGGTCTTCTGTTATCAGTAAAGAGAAAACCTCTATACTGGATAGCCAACAATAAAGCCAACCTTGTTGATAACAAAAATTCTGGATCACAAGATATATTTATCAACACTGATAACAATGGCAGATCAAAAGCAGAACTAAGAACTCTAAGGGGGGGGGAGAAAGTCTACTTAGCAGCAGCATTACAGGTAAAAATACTCAAGAGCCATTAGAAAGCAGGATTCTGATCTATAACTTGGGGCGGGGGGGGGCAAGGGACAGGGCAAGTGTAGAAATCTTTTTTTAGATACATGCTTTTAGTTTCTTAATGACTGGGGACTCTTTTGTATATTTTTGTATACAAAATACTTTTGTATTTCCCTTTTTATAACTCATATTTCATTTTTTTCAGTTTTGGTTTTTAAAGAAGATTCTGCAACACCTAAGTAGTTTATTGATGACCATTTTAATATACTGTTTGGAAATACTTTTAGTCATACCTTGTTTCAGGTCACTAAAACTGCCTTGTGAAGAAACGTTTGATCTCCTGAAAACATTTGCCCTGGTCTCATGCCATATTAGAGTCAGAGAGGGATTTGATTCTTATAAATGAAGAAACTAGGGACAAGAGAGATGGATTTGTTCAAGGTCAGCTGGGTGATTATAAAGCTGACTTCCTGAGTCACAGATGATTACTTTCCACCCCATTATGCTGCCCCCAACCCCAAACTGGATTAAAAAGGCTTGTTTTGTGGAAGGAATCTTAACCAGGTTTGTTTAAAAAAAAAAAAGTCCTTACCTCCTGAACAAATGTGTATCTAGGAAAAGAGAACAGCAATCTCAAATCTCAAACATTCCTTACTGTCTTCTTCACGTATTCAGGGAGCAAAGAAAAATCGGATTCGTGTGAGTTTTACAAAATAAAAAACTTCTCTCTTCATCGTTTCTGTTACCTGAGCTGATTTAATGCAGTTCAAAGACTGTGTCTTTAGGGATCCAAGCGTCTTCTAACATCTCCATATCACTTAGTGCTTAGGGGACTACATTTTGGTTCTTCATGCAAAAAATTATTTTTTTATTTCAGTCATTTGCTCAGTCTGTAAAACCTAATGATCAACCAGTAGCCAAGGTATGGTGGTGAGTGGCGAGTCAGTGCCTGGTCTGTAGACTGGAAGGCTTCCTCCTGGCGGCTGTGCTCTGCATGCTTTCAGCTCAGCTCTCAGGACCAAGGTCTCAGGTTGCAGGCCTGCCTGAAGGCAGCTATATCCCACTGACCTTTTCTGCAGTGCTTATCAACTGGTCACCGGACTGTCGTTGCTAATTTTAGCCCTGTCTGGAGATGGGCCTGCTGTCCTTACCCAGGATATTCTGCACTGACTAAAGCAGCCTCAGAAGAGTTGCTTCCATTTTCACATATCCGGACGAAAATGGATTTTCGACAATGACTGTGATAAAAATCAAAGTACCAGACAGAAGTGGCCGTTTGGACTCTATTTTGTGTGGCACTAAAAGTTTTAAAAATGTTACTACTTTGGGAGACCCCAAAGTCTTAAGATCTCCAGACTGACAAACCTGTATCAATAAAACAATAGCATAAAGTGTTAACATTGTAAAATAAAATGTTACGGTGTGATCTTGATATTGCATCTGAAATTAGTTTTAAATATTTAAATATATCCAGTGTTTATTGTCAGTGTAAGGTTACTAATAGTCCATTTTCTTTGATTTTGATGTTAAAATGTTTAATGAAATGGTGGTGATAATGAATGGTAGCTATGGTTTTAACATCCTCATATCTGAGAAAATAGTAAGTTGTTACTTATGTTGGTTCCAAAAGTTTTAAAATTTTGGTATTCTGTGAAATCCTTAAGTTTAAGAAACCACCTTGGAAATGTTCGACACAGTAAAACCTAATGTAAAGTTACATTCTCTCTTGGAAAACTGTAGATGAGAACTAAGCTACTTTCTGAATTCATTCAGTGGGAACCAGCAATTTGGATAATCTACCCCAAACACTTGATGTTCCTAACAGACCTGAGTCAACAAGGTCATTCACAACTTTCGGATTCTTTTTAAATTAGCTAACAGGAACTAAAATCTTTGAGGTGGATGAGGGTTAGCTATTTCCCTACAATCTCTACCAAATTAGAAAAAGAAGAAAAAAATCAAGCCTAGATCATACTGCCCCACATACAGACTTTAATAAACATTTATCAGCAAGCATGCAAATGCCCATGCAAACTGCTCCCTAAGATCAGTGAAGCCCTACTTCTGTTTTGGTGGTTCACCCACCACTTCCCACGAAAGGTCGGCTTGAGGCAGACTTCACAATACTCCAGAAGTGAGGCTGTCCTAATTTAGTTAGCAAGAAGAAGCCAGAAATCCTTGGACAAGGTGGCAGGAAGCAGACCATTTAGGGGTCAAGCCTCAGGCCCCAAGTCTAAATGTCCAGGTCACAAGCCTCACTACACTTTTATGTCCTTTTCATGCAAAGGTGGGGAAATACTCTTTAGTAATTTAGTCATGTCACATGTCCTGAATACCTCTAGTTTTACCAATGAGAGCCACTACTATTATATTGATTTATATTGATCAACAAAGTATTAATTTCAAAAATAAAACCTACTTCAAATATTACTAATTACTGCAGTCTCTGGCGGTGGCTGAGACATGGACAGCACAGCAGAAGCACTGGGAACAACTGTCTGTTATGGCATCTCTGTCCACTCCTGGCGTGGGAAGTCCGGGTTGGAGCTGCTGGTGGCCTCGGGGGTGCGTGTAACCTGACTTGTGCCTGAAAACACTACCGAGGACACAATTAGGAAAAGAAAAAATGTTATACAATTTCCCCAATTTCTCAGGACCCTGTAGTTTTCGTTTCAGGTGGGGCCAAGGGGAAGTCAGTGTGAAGAAGGTAAGGGAAGAAGGGAGCACCCTGTTCTGAAAAATTCCCCACCCTGAACTGTGAAGAATGCCACATGCTGCCCTTTCCGCGACTGTAACCAATTCTTACTAGGACTACTTGATGCACCATAGAAACTCTGTGGCTTCTTATGAAAGTGGTTGTGTTATAAGACTTAACTTTATTAGAAAAACAGAATTCAAAAAATCGTTTTTATTTTAAATCATTTCATCAATTGCAGGTGGAAGCACAGTATCATCAAACGGGGAAAACATTAAAAATGGAGGAAAAACCTACACATTCCCTTAGTAAGCACAATGAAAATAAAATGAGATAAACTGCAAAAAGGAAAAACTAAAGGCCTTCAAAATAAGATTATATTTTTTCTGTGTGTGACACATGAAACGAATTTGTAGTCACCAAAATGTCCCAGTCTGCCTGAGGAAGTACTCCCCCTGCTGGAATTTCAAGGCAACTTGTACAAAGTAAATTCTGAGGTCAAAGAGAAACCACTAAATAGGAAATTCTATATTAAATCAGTACCTTGGTGGGTGATGTAGAAAGAATTACACTCATTAGCTTACGAACTCTAAATAGTTAAAGATGTGTGCAGCTAAAATGACGATCTTAAATGTGCAAAAATGTCAATCTTTCCCTACTGAACCAATATACATTTTAATTTCTTCACAGGTTCAACTTTTAAAAAATACTTCAGATCAAGATCAACTCAGAGCTAAGTAACTGAAATTAAATAGTAATTAATAAAATGCTAAAAGATAATCTGAAATGGAGGTTCTTTCACCTAACAAATATTTATTGAATAGACACCGTTCTAGGTACAGGACGTACCAGTGAACAAAAACCAAAAGTAACTGCCCTATTTTAAAGGAAAATTATAGGGGGCTCCTGGGTGGCTCTGGTGGGCAAGTGTCTGACTTCGGCTCAGGTCATGATCTCATGGATGTTGAGTTTGAGCCCCAACAGTGCAAAGTCTGCCTGGGGTTCTCTCTCTCTCTCTCTGCCCCTCCCCTACTTGCTCTCTCACTCTCAAAATAAATCAATAAACTTAAAATTGTTTTTAAAAAATAAAGGAAAATTATAGTCCTTGAAATGCTTATGATTAAATATTTTCATAATTATCTTTTAGATTTGTTCTGTTCTTGATGTAGATTCATTCATTTACTTCTTGAACATATACTATACTTTACAAAACTCCACTTTTTGTACCAGCTAGCATGCTGAGATTACTGGGGGGCTTCGTAGTTATTAGGTAGTCACTCTGGGCTACACACCAGAATAGCCCCTGTGCCTGGGAACAGTGCCCACAGCTGTTCTGGGGGATCATTTCCCTGAAGTTCTTGCTGAACTACTCTCCAAACCAATCTCCTCTAATGCCAAGTGGCCTATTTTAAGGTAGGCATTCCAAATATACCCTTTTGATGAATATTATTCAATGGTTCTTAGCCATCAATAACATGGGACATTTTTATTGGGGTGGGGGGAGAATCGCAGGTCACAATGACTGGCACTAGTGAGGCCCGAGGCCAGGGAGGCTAAATGAATCCTGCAGTGGGATGTTTTTTCCTATGAAGAACTATCATACCCACAAAGGCCAACAGTGCTGCCCCACACAGAGCTGTTACCACATGTACGGACCTTTATTTTGGTTATATAGTTCTCTGTTACAAAACAAGTCAGGTAATTTTAGTATTGTATTTTATTAAATATTTACATGCCATAAAAATTAATTGAAAATGACCCAAGAAAGTGCAAAATCACTTGATAACTGGTTTTCTCCACTTGGTTTGGTTGAGAAACGCGTATAAGCAAATAGAAGGTATCTAAGTACTTACTACAGTGCTTCTTGCACTGAACACTTCTGAGAGCGAGAAGAAATTCTGTAACTCTGAAGACTTTTATATCTTGTTCATAGATTTCTTTAAAATGTATACTTTAAAGGTAAATCATACAATTACTCACACTTGTTTGGCAAAGCGTAAACTTCTGAACATTTGGGAAGAAATCACATGTAACAGCATTCACTTCAATGCAATTGAATGCTATAAATGCAAAAAAATAAACATATCCTTCAAAATAGTGGTTCTCAAACTTGAACATGCATCTAATTTCCTGGGGGAAATGACTGAAGCTACAGACGGCTGGCCACCCTCCAGCATCTCTGACAAGTCTCCAGGTACTGCTGATGCTCTCGGTCCAGGCACCATACTCTGAGGACCACCGCGTTAAGACACAGTCCGGAAGTCAAACTAATAATCGGTGCCCAGATGCTGCTGCTTTTTCCAACGGTAAGTAAATAAAAGAACATTTCAGGTACAGAATCACCAAACTTTACATTTTTAGACTCTTGACGTGTCCTACTTAAATAAGTTGTTCATCTTGGCTCAAAATGAGTCCCATGAGTTCAAAAGACAGAACCACAGTCCAGTCCAGTACTGGTTAATCTACGACTACATGAAAACATTTACTTACAAAATACACAGCAACTATTAGGGTACATGGACCTTGTTCCTATCTCCTCCATGCTTCTTCCCTTCAGAAAACCCAGTATTCTGGAGAGTACTATACCCAGAACGAGAATGTGACCGATCATGAATGTCAAGACAGCTATCACAGCGAATGCCATACTTAAGACTCTGATTCAGGAACCTCTTCGTCAGGGCAGCAGTAATATTCCACAAAACATATCTGTCCATCTTCATTCCTAATCATATACTGTAATGAGAGGAATCCTCGGTTATCTGTTCGAATAGACACCTTACAAGATAGGACTAATGCCTTTGTAGAGGGTTTCAGTAAAGAAATCTTGTATCTGTAGAGGAGTAAATAAAAAGCTGTTGTTATTTGGACACACTTAAAGCAGTGCTTCTAACTCCGAGTGAAGGACAAAAATGGTCCCAGAACTAACAAGCAGTAAATGTAAGAATAAAATCAAATACTTGTCCAATTTGCTAATATTTTTCATTTTAAAAATGTCATCCACTCTCACAACCCCAAATCCTCTAGCACCCTACTATTTATAGCTTTAGAATGTTACATATGTAGCAACAAACTGAAAGTTTTAACATTTATTTAATAGATACAGGATATTAAACCTCACCTTCCTGATTAATATATTAAGAACTGACCTGTTGACCTGGGTCTGATTACATTGAAATGATTCCATCAAATCAGAATCTTTGGGATAATCAAGGTGGGAACTTCCTGCATTCCCAAAAGTAGATAACCTACAGTAAAAAAAAAAATAAAAAAAAAAAATGAGCAACTCATTTATTCACTGGTCCAACAATAAGCCACATTAGGATCCCAATAAAGACACTTCCTTGAAAAGCTAATCGCAGAGTGAAACAGATATGTAAACAAATGCTGACAATACATTGTAACACTTAACAGTAATAAAGATTCCTCCAGGATGAGGTGGGAGTATGGGGGAACTAACAACTAATAAACAGCTTTGGAAAATATCAATCACAAAAGGAATCCAGGGGTGTTTGCCTCAATTTCACTGCCTTAATTCTACTCTGATACTCACTTTTCCACATCCTTAAATCAGAAATAGGGGCGCCTAGGTGGCTCAGTCGGTTAAGCATCTTGATTTCAGTGCAGGTCATGATCTCATGGTTCGTGAGATAGAGCCCTGAGTCAGGCTCTGTGCTGACAGCACAACACCTGCTTGGGATTTTCGCTCTCCCTCTCTCTCTCTCTCTCTCTCTCTCTCTCTCTCTCTCTCTCAAAATGAATAAACATTAAAAAAGAAATAATATAAAAGGACAAGAGAGTTGAAGAGTGATGGAAGGCCCTGATCTACCTCATCTGCAAGTCGGGGTCCTGTTCCCTCTCTACTGCCACAGCCAGAAATTACGGCTCCCCTGTTTTGTTTCTTAGGCTGCTCTTCAGGCTGTTTCATGGCTTTTCTTGCTTGGTGGTATCAGCAGTTTGTGTGTAGACAATTTGTAAATGTTTATACGTTTATTTAATCTGCAAGAATCTATTGATCACTTGCTATGGGGTTAACACGTCGGTAAGTGCTACGTGAGCACAGTGACAGAAGACCTATGTGCTGGTCTTCCTCAGGTTCCATCTTGTCGCTCCTCTGATGTAACCTCCTTCTCTGAGGCATCTCGTCCATACCCAGCCATGAGGCTGACTCCCAAATCTAAATTTCCAGTCTAGACCGATCTCCTGAACTTCCTATGTCCAACTACTCCCTAGTATCATAGGTGCCTCAAATTTAACAAATCCAGAAAGAAATTTCAAGTCCCAGTTCCCCCCACCAAGTTATTTCCCATACCAGAAATGAATGATGACACCATGATCCATCCAGTTACTATGCTGAGACATCATTTAAATGGTGGTCCTCTGAAATATACTGTAAAAGTGCCCAGAATTTTAATTCATGTCACTGCTTAAGGTTTCATTGATTTCCATTTTGGTTAACATTTTAACCAATCTTGAGCCAAATTTTTAACTGCCTAATGTCATGATAAGGGCCTTCAGTTCTTCTAGAGTAGATGTAAAAAGAACATCTTATACATCTCATTCTGTATGTATTTAGCTCCTTTACTCTTTAATATTCTTATGTATTTCAAAAGAAGAAATATTTAAATCCTTTCTCCAAATTTATTTTAATTCTGAAAACTTCATAATTTGTTGGTTCAAAATATCAGGAGCAATTTGAGAGTTTCTGATACTATATTCCTGCTGAAAATTGCCCTTCCTTAGGAAGCTTACCTCGGCCAATCATCCCTAAGAACTCATGTTCTGTTAAGAATCTGTGCATTATTTTGGTACTTAAATGGCATGCAATTCTGTTCCTTCTATGCTGTTTCACATATCTTCTCTTCAACTTGACTTTAAGCTGTTCCTTTCCAAACTGCTTAAACAGGGGAATATGCACACAGTAGATGACTGATAGTCAGTGAATGAACCATGTATAGAAAACATCTGCTTCCTTTTGCATCCTGTACTAACTCAAAAAGAAAAAGATCTGTATGATACAAACACCTTTTCCAAAAGTTTAAGCCCAAATTTTCCTCATGATGTAACTTGACCTACAACAGTACAATGAAAAGACCATTAGTTTATGAAGTAAGAGACTGGGCTACTGATCTACAAACCAACACTATGAAGCTTTAAGTACTGAATTCATCCTCCTGGACCTTAAGTTTCCTGATCTGTAAAAATAAGAGTAAAAGCTCTCTAAAGATCTGAAAATTCTAGGAACCTGGATAATAAAAGTTCTGCATCCTAAGTAAATGTGTAAGTAGGGAGATGGAGCAGACCACATGAGCTATAATTGTGCTGTGTTCAAGCACCTGAAATAAGGCTTGTTGGGAGACATGGTGATCTGTAGGACCTCACTCGTCATATCCAATTCGGAAAATGCTTCACGGAGCCCCTCTGACTGCAGAATAATTTTATTAATAACATTGGTGCTGCAGAAATCAAAATCCAGAGTCTCCTCAGGCTCCTGAGTATTGATTTTACAGACTGTCATCACCCCTCCTTCTTCCAGAAAGAGCATCAAAGGGTAACCATAACCTTGGTAACACATCCGCAGTGCAGTTAAAGTCCCTGCAATGGAAAGAAATCAAAGTTTGAGCTCAGCTTTATAGTACAGGTTCAGCTTCTCCTTAAATGATACATGAAACTCCTGAAGATTATTTTATTCTGCCCAATTTTTAGCACATATGTATTTCTTTAGAAGAAAGGATCGTATCTTGGATAACTGATGACAGTTATGTGTAGACAATTCGAAAAATAACTGTAACAAAATGGGGAACCAGAACAAAATATAATGTAACTCTTTGAAATGGTTTTCCAGCTTGCCAAAACCACCTCAGAAACAGCTTACTGATTTTATAGCTCTATGATTTCAGGATGGAGAATCTACATGGACCAATACTGCAAGTAATAGACTTATTGCCAAATAAGCTATGCTATTTCTTAAAGGTTCAACGTGTGCACACAGCAGTGGACTGCTTTGGTACTGCCTGTAGTATAATGTCAGTGTATTCGTTGTGTCAGTGTATTCTATTGGGAGATATTATGTACACTTCCACAAATTTTAAGATCAAATCGGGAAAAAAAGACAGGGTGGTTAATGGTGGTGTGGGTTTTAACACTGCAAACCACTAGAGCAGAGGAGGAATACGACTGGACATCTTGGGCTCCTTTCCCTTACTGGATGGAGAGCCACAGTACAGAAGAGGGTTAGCAGACGCTTTTATGAGAAACCAGCTGGGGAGTGCTGCATTAGAAAAATGGATAATTAGCAATGATAGAATTGTTGGTATAAAATTAAAATACATTTTCTAGAGAACCACAACCTAATTTTCCCTAGATTATCTCCAGATTCCTTTCCTATGAAAGAAAATCATTCTTCTGATGTTTCCTTATAGTTTTATATCCATAGCAACTGAATTCGCTATTCTTAACAACAATAAAATATATAAATATTTTTAAAAGAAAACATTTCAGAAAATAGACAATTTATGAACAGGGCTTAAGGAAATAAGAGCAAACAAATTTTGAACAGAGTAAATTAGGAAGTCAGGAGCACTGGTTTTCCTTGCCACTACACTGTGCGAATTCTGAACAAGTTAGGGAAAAGAAGCAATACATGTTTCACATGTTTTCACAATGTTAAATAAAGATAATTAAGACATATTCAGTCTCCTCTTGGCCAGTTCAAATTTAAAATCCCCAAAACTTTGTAAATTAAAAAAAAAATTAATGTAAATATTTTTGCAAAATGTAAAGACCCATAGCACACTTACTATTCAACGTTTTTTATTTTTTTTTTTATTTTTGGAACACAGAGAGACAGAGCATGAACGGGGGAGGGGCAGAGAGAGAGGGAGACACAGAATCGGAAACAGGCTCCAGGCTCTGAGCCATCAGCCCAGAGCCCGACGCGGGGCTCGAACTCGCGGACTGCGAGATCGTGACCTGGCTGAAGTCGGACGCTTAACCGACTGCGCCACCCAGGCGCCCCGCACACTTACTATTAATATTGCTAGAAAAGTTAGAATCCGTGACTGTGACCAATAAAAAATGAATTTGCAATTTCTAAGATATATTTATTACTTCTATTCTAATGATTTTTCCTGTATTTTCTGATTATTCTGTATAATGCTTTTGTGTCATTATAATGATAATAAAATGGTTCACCTGGCATAGGACTTGATCCAAATATAGATAAACAGTCTAAAAGGACAGTTAAATTTATTCGAAAAGTAACAGACTCTTCCTGAACTATAAACTCTTGAAATATTCCAGCCTGCGAAAAAAAGGAAATATGAAAATGCATATGTATTAATGAAAACTCACATAGAAGGTTCTATATTTCACTTTATGTTTTAAAAATAATATTATGCTAATTCCATCAAAATTTCTGATTACCAAGAAAAACATCTTAAGCTTTTTCAACTATTATCCTTTAGAATAATACTACTCAGTAGTTAACGGTGTAACAGTGATTTCGGTACCATGCAAAACTTTATGAAGGGTCCTTTATCTAGTTTCTTGGATCTAAACTATCATCCACATGACCCCCTTGTCTCATTTTTATGCCCATCAATAGGGCTAAAGTCATTTGGAAAATAGCCAAACATTTGATAATGCGTAAGTGATACTAGTTTTCAACTTCTTTTGAGGACAGAAAACATATCTATCCCCCTATACCTGACATCACACTGTGCATTTAGGTGTTCAAAAAACGCTGGATTAATTCTGAAATGCTATCTGAACCACAAAAATATTACTTTGTAAGAATAAACATTTTATTATCACCAATAAAAGGGAAAAGTGAAGTAGTGGCCAAGAGCATATACTCTGGAAACAAATGTCTGGGCTTTCAGCTCAGCTCAGCTCAGCGACTTGCCAACTCTGGAACTGTTGGCAAATCACTTAAACTGTGCCTCAGTTTCCACACACATAAAATGGGAATAATAACAGAACCTACCTGATAGGACTACTGTATTAAATGAGTTAAGTATCTAAAACACGCAGAATAGTGCCTGCCCCATAGTTTAGCTTAGTAAAACTTAGACATTATTATTACTAACCATTATCTCTATAAAACAAGAAGAGAATTTGCCAGGAGAAAGAATTCAAATACACTGTTCTCTAACTTAAATGATGTCTGTTAAGCCCTGTGGTATTCATTAAACTGGGTGAATTATATCGTATGTCATAGGCTTAAAGATACCTGTTTGCCTACCTGAATAAAAGCATTTGCTTGCACACACTTTGCATTTTCCACTGTAACCTTGATTCCATTTTTAGTAGCGAAACAGGTAGCGTGTTCTCGGAAATGAATAGCCTTCAAGACAGTGGAGAGATTCCTAACGTTGTCAAGGCTGGCCACTAAGCTGTAATCATTCTCATCTTGGATCTGTGGAGTTAGGAAGGGCATGTCCACTGCACATCTGGCTCCAAGAGACGTTCCCGGTGCCGACACCTGCTGCTGCGGATCGCGAAACACCTGATGAGATTCGACAATAAAACTCCGGATCAATGCCCGCAAGGCTCGCGAAGTCAACCTGCGCTGAGAAGAGGTGGAAGAGGCCTGAGTATTAAACTCGGCCGGACAGGGACTGGACCCACCTCTGTCACTGCAACTCTCTGTAACTCTGGGGGAAATTACACCTGTCTCTACGCCACGGTTTCCTCGTCTTTAGTAAGGGGCCAGTAACACAGGAAAAGTTGTAAACAGAGGCAACAGGCAACTACCATGGTAGTTCTACTTGAGGCCAGTTTCACCATGCCAAGCTGGAGCTGCGTGTCCCCGCAGAGTCGGGTTTGAGCTGTCCGGCGCCCCCAACCTTGACCCTAACAGAAAAGTCGATGGGGGGGCGGGCCCCAGTTTCTCGGAAGATCCTCCGGCCCCCGAGGCGCGGAAACCTTACCTTTGTGGCGGGGTCCGGGAGTCCGACAGCCCTTCGCAGCCAGGGGGAAGCGAGCCGCGCTTCCCGAGTAGGTGTGGAGGGAGTAGAGCGGCTCCCGCCACTCTTTTCAGACCAGACAGCCACTACGGCCACCGTCACCACAGAGCTAGAGGTGGCCTAGAGAGGCGCGAGTGCGTTACGAGAAACCGGAAAGAGGGACCATAGAGCCGGGGGACTGCAGAGCCGAGCGTACGGTATCATAGAGATCGGAAAGGGGAGCGAGCGGCGGAGCCGGAAGGAAAGCCGAGACCAAAGGAGATCGGGCAAGATGGCGGCGACCAAGAGGAAGCGGCGTGGAGGCTTGGCTGTTCAGGCGAAAAAACCAAAAAGGAACGAGAAAGATGCCAAGCAGCCAGCTAAGCTGCGCGACGTGGCAGAAGAGACGAAGGAAGAGGAGAGAGACCGTATTCCAGGCCCCGTTTGCAAGGTAGAGGAAGCTTGCCTCCTGGCTGCACCTGCAGCTGCGGTTCTGCGCGCCGTCCCTGGGGCTGTCTACCTGACGAGAGCCCTGCTGATTTCGGAGTTGCCTGTCTGTGAGGCGAGCTCGGTCTCAGCTCACCTCCCAGTCGGACAGGGCACCGCGCTTACAGCTAGCTCTCGTGCACGTGACCGCCCTCCGGGAGGCGGCCGGCTGGGGAAGTGGGTGGCCTTGGGAACACTTACCCGTTCTTAGGAGGCGCTTACGGGGTACTCAGCCTCAGTGTTCTCTTCTAGTAACTCCATTTCCCCCCTTGCGGGTGGTATTACTTTTCCTTAAAGTTATTTC
This sequence comes from Felis catus, assembly GCF_018350175.1. Lineage (NCBI taxonomy): Eukaryota > Metazoa > Chordata > Mammalia > Carnivora > Felidae > Felis > Felis catus. The sequence continues at coordinate 211,389,899 of NC_058368.1, read as the reverse complement.
TCGCTTTTGAGTATATTTATTCCAGTGGTTAGGATTCCCTCATTCTGCGTTAGTTAACTGTCAGTCGGAGATCCTGAAGCTTGTCATGCGGTCCTTTGAAGAGTTCATGTCCTTGGGATATTGACTTTGACTTCTGTGATCAAGTCTTTAACTCTTAAGGGATGATGAAAACTAGACTGGATACAATGAATTTTTCTTTGCATTCAAATTTGTAATATGTCAGGCGTGCACGAAACTAATATGTTAGCTTTGGGATTGCTAAATTAGAATGTGACTCCTTTCTGAAGTGTTGGGAGTTTAGAGAGAAACTAATTCATGTAAGTCCATGGTTTGTGTTCAGAAGACGGTGAACACAATTGTTGGGCCTAACTTCCATTCCTTAAGCTAGATCGAATACTGTGGAGACAAAGATGGTCTTTGATTTATTCCTGTTTTGATTGTGTCTACTTTCCTAACCCTTAGCTTAGTACTCTAGCAGGTAGTAGGTGATAAATGACCACATTCGGTGGTGGCGAGCACTAGGAAAGGAGTTAGCTTTGAGGGATAAAAAACGAATTTAAATTCTAGCGCTGCAGTTAACTCATGGCTTCATTTTGAGCTCTTTTCTCATCTGTAAATTAAGAGGAAGAAAATGTGTTTTACTTTTTGTGAAGAATAAGATGGACTTCTAGAAGATTTTCAGTAAATGTTAATGCTCTCACTCTCCTTCAGTTGGAAAGAAATATGGTAGTTATGATCTGAGCCATAATATGAAAAATTGTATGGAAGTGCTTAAGATAGAGGTTGCTTTTACTCTAGAACAGCGAGGTCGTGAAAGATTTAGCCCTTGAGCTGGATCTCAAAGTGAAGGCACAATTTCAATATTCAGTATTCAAAAATGAATGATCAAAGGCAGTGAAATGGAGGGAAAATGCTGAAAATCAAAAAAAAAAAAAAAAAAGCCAAATTAACTGAAAGGTAGGGTTGATTTGGGGCATGGTGAGGTAAAAAATATATTTTATAATCTAGTGTTATAGCGATGTCATTTTGGAGTTTGATTAGAACATCCAGGGAGGTTAAGGATGTGATCGAACCAGTGCTTTAAAAAGATTAAGCTGTTGCTATAGTTCCCCCGTATCAATTGGAGAAACCCCTGTCTGGAAAGGCTAGCATTTAGGAGATTTAAGGTGATAAGGATCTGTTGAGAATATGACGCTCAGGACACTGAAGCAATCTGCTTAAGGTTGCACAGTAGTGGCTCTACTTACAATACACACATTTTTGGTGTGTTTTTCAATACTTCTAAGTTAATTCTCTGTAACCTAAGGGATGTCTTTGTAATAAAAGTGTTAAACTCAGAAAAAAAAAAGATGATAAGGATCTGAATGAGGGTACTATGAAAGGGAAGGGATTAAGAGTTGTTGCAAGGAAAAATTGACAGCATTTAGAAGTGCTTATGATATAGGATAATAGGGCAAATGGATAATTTGAAGCTTGGGGGATGGAAATGATGGTGGCATCATCAGAAAAATAAACAAGAAATTTACTGTATTTAAGGTTTAGTATTCCTAGAGTTGAACTTGAGGTATTAAGTCAAATACTTGGATTATTAGGAGTGGGGAGAGTTCCTTACCTTTCCATAGATTTGACGATTGAAGCTATGGAATGATTATGAGAACTCTGTCCTGGAAAGAACAAAAATAAAAAGAGGACTAGGAATCTTTAGAGTCAGGAGGAGGAACTGGAGACATGGAAGAAGAAAAACCAAAAATGAAGAAAGTCAGAGAAAGCGTTTCTGGGAGGCAGCCGTGGTCGGTGAATACCACTGAGAGATTGTCAGGATTGTTCGGTCTGCTACCTGGAAGCTTTTTATGAATGTTATTGTGTCTCTCTACTTGCCATATATAACTTTTTTTGTTGTTTTTTTAGGAGTTAACTTTTCCATTGGCTGTATTATTTTATTAGAACCAAGAGCTACCTTTAGCTTGCTTCTTTAGATAGAGGATCCAAATTTTGTCTGTTAGATAAAACAGGGACTTTTAAGCTTCCTTTTTTTGCCTCATCACATGATGCCATGATGCTTTGCCACTTCTGTCGTATATGACAGATATGTTGTGGTTCCCTAAGGATTTCATGCTGTTCTTGCCTCCATGTCTTCACTGATTTGCTTGCTTGTTGACTGTCTTCTCACATAAGAACAGTGCCTGACTCCTGGTAGGAACCTAGTAAATATTAAGTTAATACTAAAGTTCTCTTGGGAAAGAAATATTGACTAGAGTTCATTCTGCTTTCAGCAGTGGAAAGATTCTCTAGTGAAACATCTGTCTGAATTACACACGGGAGAGAGGCAGAAGTAAGCATGTAGTGTGGATACATTAGAGGATAGTAGAATACTTAAAAACTGGATACTTTTAAAGCTATCTTTGAAAAAACAAACAAGGTACGTTCAGTGTGAGATTTAAAAATCTTCACATTTTCTTTTTCTTTAGGGCAAGTGGAAAAATAAAGAACGGATTCTTATCTTTTCTTCTAGAGGAATAAATTTCAGAACAAGACATTTAATGCAAGACTTGAGGATGTTGATGCCTCATTCTAAAGCAGGTGCCTTTATATCCTACATTTTAAAAGTTCTTATATGTTTATGTATTTTTATTTTCAATCATGGTTCAACCTTGTCATTTGTTCAGTTTTATCAGGTAAAGAACTACGTCGCCTCAGAAGTTCATCTTTTCAATAACAGGATTTTTCCAATGAACATTTTGTTAGACATTCTTTGCAAAATTCGTTAAACATTCCCTTCACTTTCTTAGATATCCTGCTGTTAATTATCAAAACATTTTTCGAGGATCCTTCATTGTAATGCTCTCAGAGGTTACAAGCTGGTTTGTCCTTCTAAATAATTCAGGACTGCCATGTATTGCTATCTGCATTTTTTCCTAACTGTTCTTGGGATTCCTGGGTGGCCCAGTTGGTTAAGCCAACTCTCTTAAGCCAACAATCTGACTCTTGGTTTTGGCTGTTGGATCGAGTCCCATGTCCAACTCTGCGCTGACAGCGGAGCCTGCTTGCAATTCTCTCCCGCTATCTTTCTCTGCGCTACCCCTGCCCACTCTTTCTCTCTCTCTCTCAAAATAAATAAATAAACTTAAAAAAAAAAAACTGTTCTTATTAAAAAGTTAATGGACTGGAGTAGGATTTGAAGCACCTTTAATTTGGGGCTCAGCCTACTCCTAAATGCCAAGATACTCTTTTTGGCAATGATGTATCCTGCAGTCAAGTGAAGTTTTAAGCTTAGAAGTGTGGCAGTACCAGGGTGCCTGGGTGGCTCAGTCGGTTAAGTGTCCGACTGCGGCTCAGGTCATGATCTCACAGCTCGTGGGTTCCAGCCCCGCATCGGGCTCTGTGCTGACTGCTCAGAGCCTGGAGCCTGCTTTGTATTCTGCGTCTCCCTGTCTCTCTGCCCCCTCCCCGACTTGTGCTCTGTCTCTCTCTCTCAAAAATAAATGTAAAAAAAAAGGTGTGGCAGTACCACCATACAGCCGCTCTTGTGTCTGTGTCGGAGGGAGCTTTTGGCTCTAATTCTAGGTGATAGCTTTGTTCCTTCGACAACTGTTTCTCAAACTGAGAACAGCTATTACTGCTGTTTACATCTTTGTATCTCTAAAACTAATAAGAGATTGATTTATATATTTTTTTCTGTGATGATCTAAAACTTGTTTTTCAATCCATCTCCTTTGACAGCTGTGATTCAAGACTGAAATAAATTTTCTTCAGTTCAAATTTTAGTTTCTTCAGTGAATGTTCCTTAAACTGCAATCCTAGAACTTAGTCTTTGTGAGAATGTTTCCTTATTTGAAAGGGACTTAAAGAATATGTAAAGTTGACGAGAAACACTGCTTAGGTCATAGTTTATGATTCTTGAGGACTATCTTTTTTTAATTTATTTTATTTTATTTTATTATTTTGGTTTTTTTTTACATTTACTTACTTTTGAGAGAGAGAGAGAGACAGAGCACAAGTGGGGGAGGGGCAGAGACAGAAGGAGACACAGAATCCGAAGCAGGCTCCAGGCTCCAAGCTGACAGCACAGAGCCCAACACGGGGCTCGAACCCACAAACAGTGAGATCATGACCTGAGCCAAAGTCGGACGCTTAACCGACTGGACCACCCGGGCACCCCTTGAGGACTGTCTTTAATCAGTCATTTTTTATAAAAAGTGAACATTTTTTAAATGGTCATGTGTTTTTAGGTCTAATAATTTTGAAAATTAATGAAGTCTGGGGAGCCTGGGTGGCTCAGTTGGTTAAGCATCCACCTTTGGCTCAGGTTATGATCTCATGGTTCGTGAGTTCGAGCCCCACGTTGGGCTCTGTACTGACAGCTCGGAGTCTGGAGCCTGCTTCAGATTCTGTTTTTCCCTCTCTCTCTGTGCCTTCCCCGCTCACAACTGTCTCTCTCTCTCAAAAATAAAACCATGAAAAAAAATTTTTTTTAATTAATAAAATCTCTTAAACTGACGATTGTAAAAACAGTACTTTTTCAGAAAGAATGCGATTTGTTTTAATTAACTTTGAAATCTTATTTTTTCTTTTTTAGATACGAAAATGGATCGTAAAGACAAGTTATTTGTGATTAATGAGGTAATTTTAGATAGTAATTCAAGTAAAATATTCTAGGAACACTAGGAACAATATTTTGGAACACGAAAGATAGTTCATTTAAAGAATAAATCTGTTACTCAGTGACTTTTAAATTGTTTTGTAAAAGATACTCAAATTTTATTAACTCTTCAATAATCTGCCTTACAAATTTTTGTATCCTCACTATCTATATCTCACAGTTTAGTGCTTCACTATATATATTTCTTAATCATTCATATATTTGTCTTATCTCACCAAACATACTGAAATTTCTGGAGCACAAGGATTTTATCTTATCCTTTTTTTTCTTATCATGTACAGTACAGTGCTAAATTCACAGTAAGTGCTTGTTAAAAAAAAACTGTCAACATGTACAAAGTAAATTAAAAATTCATTAATTATTTTTAAAACCACACATTTTAAAAAAGTATTTTGCCAGTATTAAAAGTGAAACACGTGGTATTTGCTCTTAAGATACTATAAGTTAATAATAGGTTACTTTTCCAAGTATTGTTGAAGATACTGAGCTTAAATTTTTAAGCAAATTTTTTAAAATTTAGAAGTGTTTTCAGATAATTTTCTTTTCCTATTAGAAAGGCTTATTTAGCACAGATATTTGAACGTCTGCTATATATTCTAGTGCATTATTCTAGTGCTGTGGAAACTGTTTAACAAAACAACACCTCTGTGTCCACTGGGGCTCACATTCTAATGGGGGATTCAGTTCATGAACAAGTATAATTCCAAGTGAAGATAGGTGGAAAAAAAAACAGGGTATGAGTTTCCAGTAACTGAGGCTTGACTAGAAAACAACCAACTTAGTGTTATTGTTCTAAGACCAATAAGAAACAAAAGCATTGGACCTATCACTTTAAGTTGTTAGGTTAAAAGTCTCAAGTAGTTGAGAGTTGATGAATATATATTGATTTATGAATATTACAGTAATATAAACCTTCAGGATGTTGAAGTTTAATTCAACTGGAAATAGGTTTTCTGTATTTCTCCCTTTCACTAGTCCTTTAGTGACTTTGCAAAACTGAGTACAGATGAGGAAAAAAAATCTTAAATTTCTTGAGCTTCAAATCAAAACGCTGAAGAGTTAAAAATAAAAATAACTAGGGGCGCCTGGGTGGCTCAGTTGGTTAAACGTCCCAAATGCAGCTTAGGTCATGATCTCACGGTTTGAGTTCGAGCCCCACTTCGGGCTCTGTGCTGACAGTACAGAGCCTGGAGCCTGCTTCAGATTCTGTGTCTCCTTTTTCTCTCTGCCCCTACCCCGCTCTCACTCTGTTTCTCTCTCAAAAATAAATAAACATTTAAAAAAATTAGAATAACCATCATAGGGGTCCCTGGGTGGCTCAGTGTCTGTCTCTGGATTTCGGCTCAGGTCACGATCCCAGGGTTGTGAGATCGAGCCCCACATCAGGTTCTGTGCCGAGCTGGAGCATGCTTAAGATTCTCACTCTCTCTCTCCCTATGCCCCTGTCTCCCACACATGCACTCTTTCTCTCTCTCTCTCTCAAGTAAAAAAATAATAATAAAAATAGCCCTTATAAAGGATGTATTTGGTTCTTTAAGGACCATATTTTCCTAAGATCAGTGAGGCTGATTGTAGTGTGCTTTATCCCTAGGGCATCATTTTTTTTTTTTTTTTTTTTTTTTTTTTTTACTTTTTGTAGGCTGTACCTGGGAGTATGGTCGGAAGAAGAGGTTGCCAGTAAACAGAGAAGAGGCCAGAGTATCTAGTTTACCTTACGCAGAATACCTAAGAGGAACTTTAAATGGGTGTTTTGGTGAATTTACCTAGATTTAGACCTTTGTAGCCTATTAATCTGCTTAAGTTTTTTGGAGGAGTCTAGATATTAATTGCATTGAATTGCTTTGGTTCTCATTTGTATTGTCTATTTCATTTTTCTATACTTTGTTTAGGTTTGTGAAATGAAAAACTGCAATAAATGTATCTATTTTGAAGCTAAGAAAAAACAGGATCTCTATATGTGGTAAGAGTATGTATTAAGTAAGATTTTGGTGGAACTGTTCTTGTAAATGGATTATTTGCATCTCTTAGGTTATATATCTCTTTCAGTCTTTTATATAAAAAGACTGGGCCACGGGATGAAGCAAACTCATTTGATTTCACGAAAGTCAAAACTTTTAAAGAAAATTAAATGTGTGGATATTACAAGCACGTTACGGTGTTTTTTAAACCATGAAGTAATAAGAATTTACAACATTCTAAATTCTAATTAGTTGAAAAAACTCCATATTTTTCAGGCTTTCAAATTCACCTCATGGACCATCTGCTAAATTCCTTGTTCAAAATAGTAAGTTGACTCCATTTAAGATTTTTTTTTATGACAAAATTGAAAATGCTCTTTTGGGATAATTGTGCTAAACTTATAACTGTTTTTATTGTTATAATTTTTCTAGTTCATACCCTAGCTGAACTGAAGATGACTGGAAACTGTTTGAAAGGTTCTCGGCCCCTTTTGTCTTTTGACCCTGTAAGTATCTCATTTAGTGTATGAGGTCTAATTTTCTTACTCTGCATGGTTGTTTTTTAGTGGATATAGTTGTGTAATTGAGTTAAAATTTTCTAAAAATCCACAATTTTAAACAAAACACTGTTGTCAAATAATATGTTCACTTTATTTTTTTAATAGGCTTTTGATGAATTACCGCATTATGCTCTGTTAAAAGAACTCTTAATTCAGGTAACTATCTTTTCTAGAAAGTATTTTTAGTAATATAAATGAGTGTCTCCTTTGGACTTTTTGTTAATTTAGCTATCTAAAACATACATGGAATGTGGCAGAATAAGAAACTGACATATCATTTATTTTTATTTTTACTAGATCTTTAGTACACCACGGTATCATCCCAAAAGCCAGCCATTTGTGGACCATGTGTTTACTTTCACCATTTTGGATAATAGGATATGGTTTCGGAACTTTCAGGTTAGCTTTAATTAATTTTTAGTTACACTTTGAAATGAAGTAGGATATATAATGTTTGTGAAAATGTAAATAATAATTCATTTTGTTTTATTTTATTTTTTTTAACGTTTATTTATTTTTGAGACAGAGAGAGACAGAGCATGAATGGGGGAGGGGCAGAGAGAGAGGGAGACACAGAATCGGAAGCAAGCTCCAGGCTCTGAGCCATCAGCCCAGAGCCTGACGTGGGGCTCGAACCCACAGACCACGAGATTGTGACCTGAGCTGAAGTCGGACGCCTAACCGACTTCGTTTTGTTTTAAATAGCTTTTTGCCCCGACAGACTTGTAGCAATTAACTACTGTCTCATACTTCTCTACATGGCTATCAGTTGTTATGGAGTAAGGTTTTTCTAACAAGCAACTATATATTCAGTAAAATAAAAGTTTCTCTCCAGAGGTTGGAATCTGGGGGTAGAGGGTATTAAGACTTCGAAAAACATGGTCCCTGTTGAATTCATTCAATGGGAACTATAAGGTGAATCATACAGTGTTTTAGGAGAGGTGACTCTGGAAATCTTGAAGCAGGAGTTTGGCAGGATGGTAAGTCTGCAGAAAAGTGGAGAGGTAGAAAGAACAGCAAGACCACTTCAGACAGCATTGAAAGTAACCTAGGCTGTTTTTTGGACACCTGGGTCGTTCAGTCAGTTGAGCATCCGACTTCGACTCAGGTCATGATTTCCCAGTTTGAACCCTGCATCCAGCTCACTGCTGTCATCCTGTCAGCACAGAGCCCGCTTCAGATCCTGTCTCCCCACCCTTCTCTCTGACCCTCCGCCTGCTTACTCTTTCTCTCAAAATATAAAAAACATTAAAAACCAGTTATCTGGTTGGCTCAGTCGGTTATGCATCCGACTTTGGCTCAGGTCATGATCTCACAGATCATGAGTTTGAGCCCCACATTGGGCTTGCTGTTATCAGTGCAGAGCCTGCTTCAAACCCTCTCTGCCCTCCCTGCTCCCGTGCTCTCTTTCTCAAAAATAATTTTGTTTTTATTTTCATTAATTTTTAAGTTTTCTTAAATGTTTATTTATCACATAGAGACACATAGAGAGACAGAGACACAGAATCCCAAGCAGGCTCCAGCCTCTGAGCTGTCAGCAGAATGCTCAACATGGGGGCTCCAACTCATGAGCCATGAGATCCTGAGCTAATGTTGGATGTTTAACCAACTAAGCCACCCGGGTACCCCTAAAAAAAAAAAAAAAAAAAGGTAAAAACCTAGGCTGTTTTCTGCATTGTTGCTCTATTGGATACCTTGCAGTGTAAGTTAAACGTATCCCCTTAACCTCTGAGGACAGACATACCTGAACCAACACTGTTAGTATTTGTAGCTCAGAAGTTGCCTCTTAATTTGACAGTCAGCAGCCATTCAAAAATAAATTTGGACATGTATCCTTTTATATACCTCAATCTAATTTGAATTAGATGTATAAATACAATTTAGGGGTTGGCTTAAATTTTAAAAGGGTTCCCCCATAGGGTGCTTTAATACATTTTGTTATAGTGATCGCATTTTTAAACATTGATTTAACCACAGTTTTTCAAGAATACGTGCATTGTGAGAAGCCAGGTAAAGACCAAATTGAAATTACTCAATTTTAAAAGAACACGCTGAAAAAAATGTAAATATTTTCCCATGACAATTACCAGTACCTAGTAATATATTTCAGAAAATACTGATAATTTGGCCAAGTTTTCACTTCCACCTTAATTGGCTTTCACTTCTTTTAGGCATATTTGTAATGAGGGTAGAGCCAGGGTAACTTTTAGGAACAGTATATCCAAACCAAAATGAAATATTTCCTTTGTATTAAAGATCATAGAAGAAGATGCAGCTCTTGTAGAAATAGGACCTCGTTTCGTCTTAAATCTGATAAAGATTTTCCAGGGAAGTTTTGGAGGACCAACTCTGTATGAAAATCCTCACTACCAGTCCCCAAACATGGTAAGCTATTTTTGTTGTTTAGTGGTTTCTCAGTGCCCAGGGAACTCTGGCCAAAGTAATTCTGTCAAGTGATTTCTGTTAAACCATGAAACTTAATTTGTTTTTTGCTGCATACAGCCTTGCAGATTACTACTTTTTTTAATGACATGAGTGAAGGGGAAAATACGATTCACAAGTGAATGTCCTCACCGTATATAATGTTTATTTTTAGTTTGAAAGTATCTGATGATATTTTTTTGTTTTTTAGCATCGGCGTGTCATAAGATCCATCACAGCTGCAAAATACAAAGAGAAACAACAGGTGAAAGATGCACAGAAAATGAAAAAGAAGGAACCAAAGACTGTTCTTCCACATGATCCCACTGCAGATGTTTTTGTTATACCAGCTGAGGAAAAGCCAATAGAAATACAGTGGGTAAAACCAGAGCCAAAAGTTGATTTGAAAGCAAGAAAGAAAAGGATTTACAAAAGGCAAAGAAAAATGAAACAGAAGATGAACAGTGGGAATACAAAATGAATCAGTGGATAACTAACTTTTCAGTAATTTTGTATTTATTTTGTATTCAACGTGTAAATACTTTTATTATCCAGGACTACCTTATATCTTATTAGTGTGGCATGTAAGACAAAGAAAAATCAAAATTTGTGGCTTCAGTGGTGTGTGTGTGTGTGTGTTTTTCTAAATATCCCCAGAACTCGTCAATTTCTGGGGTTTTTTTCAAAGCTTATGTGGTATTACTAAAAATTTAGCACACTTAAGGTTTAGGCCTGCTGTCTTGGATTAAAATTTGGGGGTTAACAAAGCTGAAATTGAAACAGATTTATTGGGTCATTATTACTTGTAAAACAATGCATCAGGCACTTTGAGAGCTTAGTTTTAGATGGTAAAGTGCAGGTAAGGAAAGCATCTTAACTGAAGTTGGAGTCACCAAGTCCCCAATTAATGAGGTGTTGGAAAAGCCAATCTCTGATCTTGTTTTCTCACCTCAAGAAAGAATACAATTAAAATTCTTAGATTTTGAGAATCAAATGGGTTAATAACATGTGTTGAAAGTATTTTGTGGATTAGAGATTTAATTTAGAAGCAGTGGGTATAAATTACTTAATAAATTAGCAGGAAGAAAAATGGAACGAACAGTAGTTAGAGGGCAGCAGAACATCTAAGTTTCTCCCCTTATGAAAGAGCTGTTTGACCATCCTGCAACATTAATGGTGCAATAACCTTGTGGTTCCCCTAAATACTGTACTTCACCAAGTTTAGTGTTCATTTATTTACTTTCACCCTGGACAACAGGGAAAATTTTTTGTTAATTTGGTAGGTTAAAAAAGGAATACCTTTTTTTTGGCTGGGTATTGGTTTTTATTTTGTGACTAACCTTGTTTTTGTGTGGTAGTTCTCTTTTACTAATTTGTCAAAGGTGTTACACAGCAAGGTTATCCTAGACATCTTTCCTAGTTCCTCACTTGTATTTTAATTTTGTTCTGTATTTTAAATCTAGGCAGAACAAACAGATTTCCACTATATTTACTTTTTAATTATCTTCAAAGAAACGTCTTGAATGTGCAATTAGGCTACTTTATTTTGAAAGTCTGAATTAGGCTATCTTGAAATCTAAAACAGGTAATTCAGAGGTTCATATTTTTTTGTTAATTTATTTTGAGAGAGAGAGGGAGAGAGGATCCCAGGCAGGCTCCAGGCTGTCAGCGCAGAGCCCAGTGTTGGGCTCGAACCCACAAACCGTGAGATCAAGAGTCAGATGTTTGACTGACCCAGGCGCCCCCCAGAGGTTCAGTTTAAATACTTGTGTGTGGTTAATGAAGGCTAAATCTGGTTAAGTGCGGGGGGGGGGGGGGGGGGGGTAAGTAGCTTATTTATTTAGGCAATTAAATATATCCCAGGATGAAAAGAAGTTGTATTCATGATTTGAATTTAAACACCCATATCCTAATAAGTTAATTATAGGTTATAAGAAAAACTGGCTCAACAAGTTAGGAGTTTGAGTGAAGACCCAAATTTTTAACACTTTTGGAGGTGTTTTAGAGTTGTAGTGGAATTTCCATTCAACAAGTTTGATTATCAGTTTCTACATATTTTCCTATCCCAAATTACCTTTCGCAGTCATTTATGTGGGTGCCTCATTTGAATGAGAACTCCTCTCTCAAGTCCTGTCCATTTAGAAGTCAACTTACATAATAAAGGTAATCCTTTAAACAAATTTATATCCAGTGTAATTGTCTTTACATCTCTATACAATATTACAGGAAAAACATCCCTCTTCTCTCAGGAGGAGAAAGGCAAATAAATGGCAGGTTGTAAGCAAAGCCAGATGTAGTCGGAGGAAAAAAAAAGCTCTGTGTCAATTTTTGTCTCCTTGCCCCCAGTCCCATTCTCCAAAGGGGAAAGTTTCCATTTTTCCCTGTAGTGAAACTCTTCAATCCCTCTCCATTGCCAGTTTACAAACTAAGGCTGTATAGTATCTTCCTTCTTTGAAAAAGAGGCAGGAGTATGAATTTTGAGTGTGAGTTGGTTGGACTGTGTGGGGAAAATGAGGTTTAGGGTTGGCTTGTTTTGATAAGGTGCAGGGGGCAGGCTATTAAGCAAGGGACCACCTTGTACAATAGATCTTAGCAATAGAGCCACCCCCTTCTCTAACTGTACATGGTTGACAAAATCTACACCTAACAACTGATGTACGTAAACATTCCACATTGCAATGAAATAATGTTGGTGTATATATTTCACCAATATATTTTAATGACAATTAGGATACTATTTTGACACCTCAAATTGGAACAGTTGTACAGATCGTCCATCCTGTAATAGTGTACGGGTTGGATTAACAAAAATTGGTTAAATACAATCCCTTAACTGCATTCTTTACCAATCTTGGAAATGTAGGATGAGAAGCCAGAAAGTTAGGATTAAAGAGTGATGGATGGATGGGTCAGCACAATTTTATCCATACTGGTGGTAAAACATTTGGTATGTTACTTAAATGTCTTGGTGCTCTCTCACAGTGTTCCAGTTTAAGGCTTATATTTACTGTTATTTCTCTGCATGTGGGTCAGGATGAACAATGTTAGAGACTGCGATAATTGGCATCTGAAAAAGAGAATTGAAGAGTTAAAAAACCTGGTGTTCCATCCAACTGAATCCAGCCATTGATTAGTTGGGGAGGCCTGAGCAAGTCACTTGACTACTTAGAGCCCGGGTTGCCTCGTCTGTAAAAACAGGCTCTGCTGAGGAATTATCTTCAGAAAACAAGATGTTTTCCAGAATCCCATCAGACTCCTGTCAGCCCTCAGGTGGGCTGCCCAGTAGGTGCACCTTACACGGACCGCCTTCTGTGCCCCTCACAATGACGCCTACCGTGACCCCGCCTCCCACCTGCGGGCGGCCCCGCCTTCATCCCGCCGCGGCCCCGCCTCGCACCTGCCGTGGCCCTGCCTCCATCCGGCCGCGGCTCCGCCTCCCACCCGCCGTGGCCCCGCCTCCCTCTCGCGTAGCTTTTCCCGGAACCGAGCCCTCCCCCCCGCCCATGCGGAGCCGCGGCCGCCGGCGCCGCCCCCTCCTTGCGCCCGCGTGCCGCAGCCCGCGCCGCCTGTCGCCGCCGCGCGCCTCCGCCGTCCGGCGCCGCTGCCGCCGCCGCCGCCGCGCTCGCTGGCTGGCCCAGTGCGGGCGCCGGACTCCCGCCGCCGAAGAGAATCAGCAGCGCCGTCGCCACCACTTCGGCCCGGGCCCGGGCCCCGGCCCCGCCCCGGGCCCCGGCCCCAGCCCCCTGCCCGGTCGGGCGATGAAGTGTCACTACGAGGCGCTAGGGGTGCGGCGCGACGCCAGCGAAGAGGAGCTCAAGAAGGCCTATCGGAAGCTGGCCCTGAAATGGCACCCGGGTAACTACTCCGCAACCACCGCAGCCCTCGCAAAAGCCCCTCCACCCTTCCCACCCTTCCCACCCTTCCCACCCTTCTCCCCGGAATAACTCCGAGACCCTGGCCAGTCTCGACCTACGGAACCTGTAACTTCCCTCGTCCTGGAGACCGGCCCGGTCCCCGCCAGGTGCCCCTGCGCAGTGCTCCTCTCGCTGGGCGTCCGCTCCGCGCCTCAGTGGATGCATCCCTCTACCCTAGGCTTCGCTGGAGCCCCCAGCACCCCGTCCCCTCCCAGACCCCCCTACCCCACCCGACGCTTCCCGCGAAGCCACCTGATGGGAAGGACAACACTGTACCGACTTCACCCGCTCCTCTCACCCCTTCGCCAACACCACCGAAAGAGGAGTCGTGGGTTCTCTGGCTTGGCCCTTGCTTGAGTCCCGGCCGCTCAGCTAGCTGGATTTTAACTTCATCACGGAGTCCCAGCTACCCACGTGTAATTTATGGACCCTTATTGAAATTTAGACAAACTAGTAAAATGTCTTTTAAATAGCTGTGCCTTTTTTTTTTTTTTTCCCTCTCCAAGTAAGCTGTTGAAGTACAAACTCTGTACTCCACTTTGGATGTTCTGCAGATTGAGTTTTAATTGGGTGTCTTCCCTAGTGAAGTTTGTATGTGTACTTAGAAGTAGGTTTCCTTTGGATGTTTTATTTGGTGGTAGTTCAGGCCTGTGTGACCTTTGTGAAGTAATCTGATCTTACAGACTGGGAAACTAAGGCTGTAGTCGAATGTCAGCTTTTTGAGGTTTATAAGAGGTTTACACATTAGCACTAATCAGTAAGCGCATTTATAGAGTCTCCAGTACATGCAGGTCACCATAGTAAGATTCTGAAATGCTAAGAGACTTCAAGAGTGTTGCTGGGAAAATATGCCCTACGCCAGGAAAAGGCAACTACAAGTGCAAACCAAACAGCAGAACATACACAATTGGTAGTTGGATTGATAGAACAACTTACAAATGCCCCAGGGATTCAGGGGAGGGAGTTTTCACTGTGTCTTGAGAGGCAGCGAGGCTTCCCGTTGGCACAGAAGCCTGGATTTTAGCTGGATCCTAAAGGAATGGAATTGGGAAAAGTGAACTTAACAGTAGAGGGAAGAGGAAGAGCATCATGGTGGACAGAAGATGGCCCAGGGGATGGTTTGACCGAAGGCAGTGTTTCCTGGAAATCTGAAAATATGGGTTGGGAGAAGAGCTGAAAGAAGGGCCTGGGACTCAGAGTTGGAAGGTAATGTCTGTAGGTGATGGGACAAGAAATCAAGGTATGGGTTTGTTACTTAAAATGGTAATGAAAGGGGCGCCTGGGTGGCGCAGTCGGTAAGCGCCTGACTTCAGCCAGGTCACGATCTCGCGGTCCGTGAGTTCGAGCCCCGCGTCGGGCTCTGGGCTGATGGCTCAGAGCCTGGAGCCTGTTTCCGATTCTGTGTCTCCCTCTCTCTCTGCCCCTCCCCCGTTCATGCTCTGTCTCTCTCTGTCCCAAAAATAAATAAACGTTGAAAAAAAAGAATTAAAAAAATAAATAAATAAAAAGGTAGTGATTACCCGCAGAGGAGCTAAACGTGTATTGGAAAGGAAGAAGTAAGCTAAACGTTTGTTACAGCAGGAAGTCAGTAGCTATATCCAAAATTAGTAAATACAAAAACCGCGTAGAAACATATTCTTAGAGTAATAGAGGTTGTCATCAGAAATTGAATTAGGAATTAGAAAGAAGTTAGGAATTCCTTGACACTCTCTGGCTGGGAAAGTGTGAGAAAGGATTAATGCTTGTGACCCAATACATACATTTTGATGACAGTGTTCCGATGTTTTTGAAAAGTAGTTTTAAGATTAGATTGTAAAGCGTCTTGAATGTTAGGCTAAGGACTGTGAAATTTGTTTTTTGATAACGGAGGGTTGAAGCTGATTTTATTAAGATATCTTGAGGAGGTACTGTGATGGGAACTGAGTAGATTAAAGAGAGACAGAAGTCTGTTAGAGTCCACCGTGACAAATAAGGGCCCAAGCCAGGTTGGGGATCAGTGTGAGGGAAGGGCAGGGCTGGGTCGAAGAGATGCTGTAAAGGAAAAATGACCAGATTTGGTGATTACTTGGAAATCAGTGCAAGGAAGAAGTATGCAAATGTTACTAAAAACATCAGTTAACTATTTTGAAACCAAACCAGTTAGTAACTAAATGTGAATATCTTCTCTGAATGCCATCATAAGTCATAGCATCCTAAATATCTCTTGGTTTGAAGATGCTTATACCTTTAAAGGATACATACTCTTCCAGGAGATACATGATTCTGATATACTTTGCTGTGCTGGCCTGTTAATTTGTTCAGTTCGTCACTCGGCAGATGTTTAATTTCATTCTATGAGCAAGGTCCCATGTTAGATGTTTCTGAGGTTGACGTATGGACTTTTTTTCAAAGAATGATTTGTACCTCAAGGTGAGAGGCTGCTCATTTTTCACTGTTAAAGGTAATTTCTTCTGGGTTTTTTTTTTTTTTTTAATTGAGCAACTGAAAATAATTCTCAGGGTGAACAGTACTGTCTAGTGAAGGGAAGGCTTTTATCAGATGACTGCCCTGAGCACTTTACTGTGTACATGAGACAGGAATGGTCCCTGCCTTCTGCTGGCACGTATAGTCTTCAGGGAGTCACAGGAAAACAGGCAATTTCAGTCTGGTGAGATAAGAGCCACATGAGAGCAAATAGAAGATGCTTATCAGCACACATACATGACCTGGACTAAGTTTGTTATGGGTGGGATAGATGTTCATCTCTGAAGAAGGGACTTTAAGGTGAGACCTAACACCAGAAAGCAGGGAATACAGGTGGAGGGAGGCAAGACAAAGCATGGCAGAGTGCGGGAAGGGAAAAGACATAAGCATGGCCAGGTGGCCAGCAGCCAGGTCTTGGAGGTTGGGGTAAACTGGATTAGGCAGATTGGATTCTCACCACAGGGCATTGGGAAGCCACTGAAGAGTTGGAAGCAGGGGTTTTTGTTTTTCGAGCATCTCTCTGGCTGTTATGGAGAGAGTACATTGGAGCAGGCAAGACTGGAGGTAGGGAGACCAGAAGGTCAAGGTACGTTGAAGACCCATGGTGATGATGGGACCTGGGGATGGAAATCGAGCCAAGTGCCAGAATTCTCAGTGAGTTAAGTGGGGGAGGGGTTGAGAGCTGCTTGGACGGTGAGAAGGGGAAGAAGGTGGGTGGTGGCCAATGAATAGTCTGGAAGGAATGCTAGTTTGCCCTCGGGGATGAGTAAAGGACCAGAGGCCAGGAACCAGGAGGATGCGGCTCCAGCACCAGCCCTGCCCTGTGAGGGCTGCAGCTGAAGGGGCAGGGGAAGTGGTGTTTTAAGGGAGCCTGGCCTCCGTCAAGGCAGGACGTAAAAGGCTCAATCCATGAAATCTTCTGGAAGGCACTGTAAAAATGTCTAGGAGGGAATAGAAGAGACTGTCAGGGGATCAGGAGAAAAGCACAAAGAATAGTGTGAGAATGTCTTTTAAACTTTTTCAGCTGGATTTGCAATGCCTGTGGCCTTTGCATGTGGCTAGTAATAAATGTGGGCTTTCTGTTTCTTTATTATTGCTTTTTACCTTCCTGCATTTTTTATTTTAGATCCCAGTTTAACATGGTCAACCCTTTCAGGTATATTTAAGTGAAATAAAAAGCCATATGACAGACTGAAAAAAATATTTAAGAAAGATGCTTCAGTAAGGGGTTAGATCTTATTTTCAGCTGGTGCATTGACGGACTTCATGTGTTTAAAAGCTTGAGCTTTCTCCACATTTCTTTGGGGGAGGAAGGAAGGGAGTGGGAAGAAACAGGACAACAAAGTACAGTACTGATTAAAAGGTGAAGAAGAACCACCCACCTACCTCCCCCAGTCACCTTTTTTGTTTTATGTGGGAAGGTTTATTTGCTGGCATTTTCTGCCACCCCTCTGTAATTTGGACTGTGCTTTTTTATTTATCTGACAAAAAGTTTATGAATGATTTGATGAAGATGTAGAAATCATGAGCGTTTTTAGCTGGACTCTCCCCTTGAAGGCAGATCAGGACTGTGTTGAGCTGCGTGTGACGGGAGGCTGGCTGCAGTAACTAAACCAAGTAGTTTTGTTTTTCTCACCTAGCAAGGAATCCACCGGTGGCCCAGCTTGGTAGCCCCGGCTGCTTGATGAAACCTTCAAAGACCTGCTCCAGGGTCCTGACCAGAAGGCTTGAGCGCTCGCACCAAGTATAAGCAATTAAGCCTCAAAGATAGTTTGTTGCTCTCTCGAGGAGTGGTGCTGAGGCAGGCAGGCTGCCATGGAGCGGTTCTCCTCCACCGGGTCCGTGGACTCTGCTCAGCCGCTCGTAGGTGGGCCCTCACTTGCTGTCCAGGGTGGCAGTTGGGGATCCCAGAGAGCAGAGTGGAGGAGGACAGGAGAGAGCAGGGACAGAGAGTGCCTGCCAGTTGCCTTTCAAGGAAGACTTTTAAAAGCTGTCATAGAACACTTTTACACGTGTTCAACGACAGCTTAGTCATGGTCCTGCCCCAGCTTCAAAGGAGACTGAGAAATGGAGTTTTTATTACAGGACCAGATGCCCACCACAAAATCAGGGTTCACTTGTTACTGGGAGAAGGGGATGAACTAGCAGTCTCTGCCTTAATCCTCAGCATCACCTGTAGGCCTTATATCCTGGCTTTGGGCTGCATTAAGGGCAAAAAGTGAATGCCACCAAAGCCCATTCGTTTCATGGGGAAAATAAAACCTTTCCTGGGAAGTTTCAATTGGTAGGCATGTGTTTATATCTCCTTGGCTAAACCTGGGTCACCTGATATCCCCAACCTCAAGAAATTCTGGGGCGGTGAATTTTTTAACTGGGTACTTTACCACTGTGAACAAAATCAGGGTTTTGTTAGAAAGAAGATGAGACTAGATATGGGGTAGACAACTACTAGTATCTTTCGCAGAGTGGTAATCAAAATTTAAAATAATTACAACAGGGCACTGAGTGTCCTGTGTTACCTAAAACCTGATGCAGCAGGGCCACAACAAAACGGAATTTGGTAGTACAGTAAAGCCTTAGCTTGCGAGCATAATTTGTTCTGGAAACATGCTTGTAATCCAAAGCACTCCTATATTAAAGCGAATTTCAGAAACCGTTGGTTCAGTTGTGTTCATGTGACCTTTGGCATCATGTGCTACTTGTATTGTAAGATATCACTCGTTTGTCAAGTTAAAATGTACTAGAAATGTTTTCTCATCTTGTGGAACACTCGCAGAACAAGTTACTTGCCATCCAAGGTTTTATTGTGTTCATTGGAAATAACAGAAAACCTAGCTGCAGTGGCTTACAAAAAATTAAGAAGGTTCTCTCTGTCTGTCTGTCTCTCTCTCTCTCTCACTCTCTCACTGCCTCACTGCGAGAAGGCTTGGAGGTAGGTTCCTGCTGGCATTGTTTCAGTGGTTCATGTTTCAGTGGTCTCAAGATGGCTGCTGAAGCACCAAACATCATGTCCACATGCAAGACAGGAAGAAAGAGGAAGGAAAGAAAATAACACTAATAGACTTCTGCTGTCATCTCATTGGTCGGAACTGTGTCATAGGGCCATTCTAGCCGCAAGGGAGGCTGGGAAAGTAAGTACTTTCGCTTATCCAGCCCCCACAGTAGAGGCTGCAAGAAGAAAGGGGAGAGGTGTTGGATGATCTAGCATTTGGTGCCTGCCACAGAATGGATTAAGAGCTTTATCTGAGTGGGTTTTTTTTTTTAAGTTTATTTATTTATTTTGAGAGAGTGTGTGAGAGACAGAGAGAGAGAAAGAGAGTATGAGTGAGGGTGAGGCAGAGAGGGAGAGAGAGAATCCCAGCACGGAGCCTGATGCCAGCCTGACTCAGCCTCAATCTCCTGAACCTTGAGATCATGACCTGAACCAAAATTAAAAGTCAGACGTTTAACCGACTGGGCCACTCAGGCACCTCTTGAGCTATATCTGAATTTTAAAAAGTCCATTATATAGTTGTTAGTTGGCTTGTCAGTAGTATGCAAAAGACTTGAAACATTGTCAGCTGTAAATTCAGCATGAGGTAATGATGTCACCGAAGGTTAATGCAGTGAGCTGTAGTGATTAAAAGTAGTGTGAAGAAAAGGAAGTAATGACTGGCTCCTTGATTATTGGTGCCTGTCTTCAACTGCATTGCAGGTAGGGGATTGTGGTGTGCCCTAAGAAATGGGAATATTTTGTGCAGGGAGAAGGTTGACTATGAGATGACTGTTGACTGTCTTCAGATGGACTACACTGTGGAAAGGGATTTAGACTTGCATCATATTACTTTTCATTTATAGTTAGGCTGCAGGGATGGAGATTTTTTTTCCTTCCAATTTAACAGGGCCGTGATTCTAAAATAATGTGGAAAACTTTTTGTGTTAAAGTATCTTTGGGGTGCATGGGTGGCTCAGTTGGTTAAGTGTCTGACTCTTGGTTTGGGCTCAGGTTATGATCTCATAGTTCATGAGTTTGAGCCCCTCGTAGAGCTCTGTGCTGACAGCGTGGAGCCTGCTTGAGAGTCTCTCTCTCTCTGCCCCTTCCCCGCTTGCACCCACATGCTCTCCCTCAAAATAAATAAATAAACATTTTTTAAAAAGTATCTTAAC
Organism: Felis catus; assembly: GCF_018350175.1. Classification (NCBI taxonomy): domain Eukaryota; kingdom Metazoa; phylum Chordata; class Mammalia; order Carnivora; family Felidae; genus Felis; species Felis catus. Next base: position 211,369,777 of record NC_058368.1, on the reverse strand, counting down.
AAGAAGAGCTGTGGCAAATTGGTGCATTTGAGAAAGTATCGTCAGTGATAATTGAGCAGAATACCACCTGAAGGACTGGGCACCAGTGTGATGGTACCTAAAAAGAAGAGGCAGGATGTCCTCGAAGGTCTTATTCTAAGGCTGCAAGATTCTTCGTAGGGAGTATGTTTCTATCACACTTTTCCTCCAGTCTTAGAGGGCAAGTATTGAGTTGTAGCTTATGAAATTTTGGAATGCTTCATAGTAGATTCAAACATTTAACTTCCTGAGCATATCACTTATCTGTTACTACATAACAAATTACCAAAAACTTAGGGCTTAAAACAACAGACACAGCAAACATGTTCATCATGGACTCAGTTTCTGAGGTTCAGAGTGTGGGAATGGCTTAGCTAGTGGTTTTGGCTCAGGGTTTCTCATGAGGTCATATCTTCAGTGGGAAAACCCACTTTCAATCTCACATGATATTGGCACGCCTCCTTTCCTTGCTGGCTACAGGCCACAGGCCTCCATTCTCCACGTGGGCCACCTGAGTGTCCTCATGCTCTGGCATCCGGCTACTCCCAGAGTGACCCAAGACAGAGCAAGAGTCCAAGATGGAAACTGCAGTCTTTTTTAAACTAATCTCAGAAGTAACTTACCATGCTGCCATCCTTTCTGCTGCCCACTGTTGGTCACACAGACCACCCCTGGTGACCTGTGAGGGGACTACACAGGGTGTGAATGCCGGGAGCTGGGGATCCTTGGGGGCCCTTGGGGGCCGTCTTACAAGCTGGCCACCTCCCTGAGGCAAAGATGTTCCCTGAATTCTGTAGTTAAGGAAGCACAGCTAAGGGAAGAATATTTAGTCTATATATTTTAAAGCTTTATGAGGTTTATTTTGATATATGTTGATGAGAAAGAAAAACAGTGTGAAGAGTAAACATAATACTAAGTAAGTTGTCTGTAACTGGTTTGATATATGTGTTTTGCTTTTTCTAAAAATGTGTACTAGTCAGGGTTTTCTGCTGGTGGCTATCCAGTTTGAGTACTCAGGGATGCACCACGGCTGAGGGGAAAGCATGAAATTTCCACTCAAGTAGATACTTCTCACAGATTCTAATTATCAACTCTCCCCCAGGTCTCTTGGCCTTTCCCTGGTTGTTTTCCTTTGTTTTGTACACGCCTCATCTGTTTATGACATTTGTGATGAAAGAGGTCCCTTTCAGATACTGTCCTCTACTTGTTTGATGTCTGAATATCTGTGACTTTATTTTAACAGATAAGAATCTGGATAATGCCGCAGAAGCAGCTGAACAATTTAAGTTAATCCAAGCAGCCTACGACGTGTTGAGTGACCCTCAGGAAAGAGCATGGTGAGCGTCACACTGTCCCTCTTATCTTAGTGTGTTTTCTTGGAAGGAGTGATCAGTAGAGGATTTAAAAAATACATCACATATAGACGTGGACGTTAGATGTTTCGGTGTGTTCTGAGGCGTCTCTCAGCTATTCGTTATATAAAATGTAGTATTAAGGTTGAAGGAACCTTAGAGGTGATTCATTTTATGGGTGATGGGACAAAGTTTGGCAATATTAAACGGATTTGACTTTGATACCGGTGATGTAACTTCTCATTAAATGGGATCTCTTTGGTGTGTGACAAACTTACTGGTGTTGGACAAGCATATTGACTTGTCCTGAAAAAAACACATACGTGTCAATGCAAGAATTGCAAGGCTTCTCTAAGAACTACTTCATATGAAGAAATTGAGTTAAGCTACTACATCTATGATGGATACTTTTACTTATGCTGACCTGATACAAGAATTTCTGTGTTTAAAGTTGAGTTTTCAGATCCTTGATGAACTCTTTGCTACAAAGGAATAGGTTTTAAGCCCCGACGTAACTGTGTAAGAGCCTGCTGTTACGAAGAGCTCGGGGTTCGGTGCTGTTGTGGGAGTCTTCTGTGTGTTAAAAAACGTACAGCGCACGGCTGGCTGTCAGGGAGAAAGGCTGTAAAGAAAAATCGTCACAAATTGTCTTTTATATAAAAATCAGAGAGAATCTCCTACATGTTTCTCCTCCCTAAGAATTTGGAGATCTGGCCTTAGAGAATGCTTAAATTCTTTCCTGACTTCCTTGGCTCTGTGCTCTTCTCCTTGTCCTAAGGACTCTCTTGTCCTTTCTTCTGAAGCCCCTGTTAACAATCTTGCTGCCTGCAGGCCTGGCTGCACTGTGGCTGGGAGCACAGCCCTTCGGTTGCAGGAGGCCTGAGCTTTGCCACTTATTGGGTTTGTGATGATGGACAGCAAGTTATTAAATATCGCTGAGCTTCAATTTCCTCTTCTATCTTTAGGGGTAAGAACTAACGTTACAGAGTTATCATAAACAGTGATTGTGTGTGTGTGAAGCTCCTAGACTGTTTACATAACCCTACAAAGAGTCTTGTTCTGGTCGATGTTGGTGGTAGATCTGATCACAAATGTATAAGGAGTCTGTGGAGCAGGTTATGTCCAGTGCTGACTTTAGTAAAATGCAGCTGCTTTTCTGGGAGTGTCCTGGGAATTCCCTGGCTTGTTAAATTCCATCGTTCGGATGGACAAGTACTGTGTGATGCCTGCAGCATATTGGAAGTTGCAGTCATAGTTTTAATCAGCAGTTTTGTGAAAGATTATTCTTTTCATGTTGGTATTTAAAAAATTTTTTTTCAGTTGTGGACTGGACATAAAATGTATAATAATAATAATATTTGGCCTATTTCAGAGTAAGGAGACCTTCTGAATTCTTACTCAGCACTCACTGATGATGCTAATTTGTTTTGTTTATTTAGGTATGATAATCATAGAGAGGCTCTACTGAAAGGTGGGCTTGATGGAGAATATCAAGATGACAGCTTAGATTTGCTTCACTATTTCACTGTTACCTGTTACTCTGGTTATGGAGATGATGAAAAGGTAAGATAAGTGAACTCACTCTTAATTTTGTATCAAGCGCAAGACTTTCAAACATAAAGAGAATTCCCTTTGTCTTTTTGAAGCGTATTTATTTTGAGAGAGACACGTGCATGAGTGGGGGAGGGGCAGAGAGAGTGGGAGACAGAATCCCAAGCAGGCTCCACACTGTCAGCTCAGAGTCCTGCGTGGGGCTCAGACCCATGAACTACGAGACTCATGACCTGAGCCGAGACCAAGAGTCGGACACTTAACTGACTGAGCCACCCATGCGTCCCACAAAGAGAATTCTTAAAATTATAACAGGTGAAGCAGTGTTCATTTTGGAAACTGAAAACACATTGGCTTCATATTTAAACTGTCAGCATATGAAAACCTCCAGGTGAAACCTAAATGTTCTTGCGGTGACAGAGCTCGGGTCTGTAATTCCTTAACATTAAAGGTTTTCATGTTACATTTAATTTTTTTTTAAATTATTTTTAATGTTTATTTATTTTTGAGACAGAGACAGAGCATGAACGGGGGAGGGTCAGAGAGAGAGGGAGACACAGAACCTGAAGCAGGCTCCAGGCTCTGAGCTGTCAGCGCAGAGCCCGACGCGGAGCTTGAACTCACAGACCGTGAGATTGTGACCTGAACCGAAGTCGGACGCCTAACCGACTGAGCCACCCAGGCGCCCTTTCATCTTACATTTTAAAATCTTATTCTGTGATCAGACAGAAAAGTGTTAAGAATTTGTGTTTCTGCTACTGTTTTTTAGGGCTTTTATACGGTGTATCGTAATGTTTTTGAAATGATTGCGAAGGAAGAACGAGAATCCGTGTTAGAAGAGGATATGGAGGATTTCCCAACTTTTGGAGACTCTCAGAGTGACTATGACACGGTAAAAGAAGATTGCATTGCCATTTTATAATTAGCATTTTATTAGTGTCTCCCCCCGCCTCTATTTAAAAAGACGGGTTCCTAGTTCTGGGTCCTGTGCTGTAACTTTCTTCCTCTCTCCTTCTGGAGGGGCTTTCAGCTCCCTCACAGCCTCCGTTTTTACTGTCCCTGTTTATTGAGCGTGGTCCCATCCCATTAATTGCCTCCTTCAGTTTGTTCTGGAGAGGGATTTATTCTGTAAAGCCTTAAAAGGATTGTCTTCTCCATGGATTAGTAGTGATATTATGTATATGAAAAAGATGTTTAGTGTCACTGATTTTTGCTGCCTCACTGAAGGAAAAAATCTTACACCACGGCATTTGACTTGTTGTCTTTGTCTCTAGGTAGTCCATCCTTTCTACGCTTACTGGCAGAGTTTCTGCACTCAAAAGAACTTTGCTTGGAAGGAAGAATATGATACACGACAGGCTTCAAACCGCTGGGAGAAGCGAGCCATGGAAAAAGAAAACAAAAAGATCCGCGACAAAGCAAGGAAGGAGAAGAACGAGCTTGTGCGCCAGCTGGTAGCTTTCATCCGGAAGAGAGATAAAAGAGTGCAGGCGCATCGGAAACTCGTGGAGGAACAGAACGCGGAGAAGGCGCGGAAGGCCGAGGAGATGAGGCGGCAGCAGAAGCTAAAGCAGGCCAAGTACGGGATGCGGGATGCGTGGCGGGGCCCGTTCCAGGCAGAGGTGTGGGGCCAGACCTGACGGGTGCTTTCCAGGGGGAGAGGGGGCCAGATCGTCATCCTGGCTTCGTCTTGTTTTTTTAAATCCTGGTGTTGACAGTTTTTCATCTACCATGAAAATGTATTTCTTTTGAATCCCTTTATTCTTCAGATCCTTTGCAGACACTTGTGAGATGTAATGATAGTGACTCTTAATTTGAATTCTTGCTCCGTGCAAGGCCCTGTTCTAAGCTCTCTTCTCACAGCAGATCTGCAAAGTAGGTTCTGGTTTTGATCCTCGTTCCTTTGAGGGAGCGAGGCAGAGAGGTCCAGGATCCCATAGCCGGGAAGTCACACAGGCAGGAATTGGGCCCGAGAAGTCTGTGCAGGGCCCTGGCTTTGCACCCCAGTGCGATGCTGTGTCTGTCGGTGTACTCCAGATATGTAGTTCATTCTTGTGCCTGTAAAGTTTGTGAGTTAGCGCGAGAGCATCGGGTCCAGAGCATTCTAAAAATTACTCACTTCTCCAATTCTACCCACCCCACCCTTCATCTTTGGAAAATTAGCACCTTACTTGACACTTAGAATTTCAAAGTACCTCAAGACTTTTAATAACTTGCTAAGAGTTCTAGGTTTCAAAGCCCATCATCTAATAAGCAGTTTGAATCACATAAGCACATAACAGAACAGATCAGTGACTTTGCCCCCGCTGGAACTAAGCCCAGGTTTTAAAAGTGTGGAAGCGCTGACGGCTTGGGAGGAAGGAGCTCTCTGGGGGATGGATTGTCAGCCCAAAGAGCAAGTAGAACCGTGTGCAGACCTGCTTCTGAGTGAGAGACTATGCTGTGTGTCTAGACTGGCTGGCCAGTACAAGGAACAGAGCTGGATGACCACGGCCGACCTGGAGAGGGAGCTCAAGGAGATGGAGGCGCGCTACGAGAAGGAGTTTGGAGACGGCTCAGCCGAAGATGAAATGGAGGGGCCTGAGCTCAGAGACGGGCATGATGGTAACTTCATTCGTTAAGAAACTTTAGAAAGTAAATGTTTTTATGCGCAGATGAAAGGAGAACAGATGCAAACCTGGAGACCTCGGAGTTCCAGTCAGCTGTGGCTGGTGTTTTCATGCCCGTCTGCTTTTTAAGCAGAGCTGGAAATCCGGACTTTTATGTGACGTCTTCCAGTTTTTAAAGGTGGCAGATAATTCAGATGAAAAACAGTCCAGTATAGGCCAAGCAAAGGTAGTCCACTGAAGTAGTCCGATCCCTATAATTTGATTAGTAAACTCTTTTCTGGCCGTGTTTTGAACAGTTTGTGCTTCTGACTGCATACATGATCTGCCAAGTGGGCACAGTGACAGGTGTGACTGCTGGTTACTTAAAAACTGCAGGGAAGCTCGCAGTAGGTCAAGTTTTAACATCAACTCTTCCCAGAAAAACTAATGTTGTACAGGAGCCTCTGTGAGCTATATAAATTCTTCCTCCCATTTCTCACTTTGTTGAGGGTCTCCCCCTGGTGTGCTGTAGTGTGTCATTTCTGTGCCTCTCTCGTTACAGCACAAGGGATGTGACTGCCGCGAAAGGCAAGATTAGGCCTTGTTGAGAGTACCTGACCTTCCGCATGGTCTCTAGCTGCTCCACGAGAAATAACGTGGAATGATCTACACACAGCTTAGTCAGTTTCACCTTACCTACACGTGGGTAGCCCAAATGATAAAATGGTGGATTTTTATTTACTCAAAATGATCAGGAAATGAAATGTTTTATTAATGACTTAGAAGTAGTATGTGTGAAAGTCTCTTGAAAATTGTAAAGCAGTCTATAAACGTGAGGTGGCATGATGAGGTGGAATTTTATAATTTTTGAAGTGCTTTTATATACAAGAGTGTACTTGATCCTCACACAATACCCTTTAAATGTACGTTTTGCTCATAAAATGATAGCAGTTTTACTGAAGCGGAAACTAAGACTGAGAAGCTAGGACATAGGCCTGAGAACATATGGCCATTTATAGATCCAGATTTTGACTTCAAATCCAACAATCTTCATTAAATATTTGATTAATCAAAGGTTATTTCATTTACACGATATATTGAAAGGGTACAAGGAATTGACAATAATATTATTTACTAAATGTTAATATTAGGATGTGTTTTGATAATTTATGATTTCAGTGAGAATGTCCTTCAAAATCATATTCACATCACCTATATATAAAGAATCAAAATGTAGACTATAGAAGAGTACCTTGGGATCTTTATTGATCTCATTGCATGATCTCATTTATTGATCTCAGTGGCAGTCAAGTTACTTGTTTTATTCCTTATAAAGATAGATTATGGGATTTTTCAAAGACTTTGAATTCAGTGTTATAGTTGCTTACATTTTGCGAACTGTATTGGTAGTAATTATTTGTTGTAATAAAGCCCTAAGCTTATGAAAAAACAGAGCGTAAGGACGTGCTAAAGTTTACATGTAATATGCTATTTTATGACCAGCCTGTCAAATAACGATGGAGTGTTATAAGCTTAAGTTTATTGAAGCAGTTAAGAGTAGGTTACAGTTATAAATGTGTTTGCATCAAATCTTGCTCAAGAAGTAAACTAAAAAACCTTTGTTGAAAAAACTTCTTTGTGGTAAAACCATGAAAGCGGCATTTGGTTTTCTGAACTTAGCTCATACTGAGAACTTTGAGAAGATTTTGAGTCTTTTCAGTGTATTTGTGAGAAGAACTTGAAAGATAAAATGATTTATTTGGAAGCCTTCCCTTATAATTCAGGGTTGCTTTTAAAAGGTAATCAAATCCTAGGCACTGGATGGCTCAGTAGTTAAGCATCTGACTTCGACTCGCGTCATGATCTCACGGTTGGTGAATTCGAGCTCTGTTTTGGATGAGCTTGTGCCCGGCTTTGGGTTAAAAAAAAAATAACATGAGCCCCAGGTGAGCTCTGCTTCTTTCTCTTTCCTTCCCTCCCTCCCTCCCAATGTCTCTCTCTCTCTCCCCCCCTCTCTCCCCCTCTCTCCCCCTCCCCCCTTCCTCTGCTTCTTTCTCTTTCCCTCCCTCCCTCCCTCCCATTCTCTCTCTCTCTCTCCCCCCCCTTCCTCCCTCCCTCCCTCCCTCTCTCTCCGTCTCTCTTTCTCTCCCCCCCCTTCTTTACCCCTCCCCTGCCTTTTGTGGGATTCTCTCTCTCTACTCTCTCTTGCACCCTCTAGATAGATAGATAGATAGATAGATAGATAGATAGATAGATAGATAGTAATCAAATGCTAGTAACATTGTTTTGTCTCCGGAAATGCAGTTTCTAATTTGTGTGTCATGTTAGATCGTTACTAAAGAGATATTTTAGATCTGTGTTCTACTCAGCCAGGATTCTTACTGCCGGCTTCCCTCTTGTAGGTAGAGACAGTGATGAGGTCGAGGATGCTGAGCTGTACGATGACCTTTACTGCCCAGCGTGTGACAAATCTTTCAAGACGGAAAAGGCGTACGTTTAATATCTTTAAACTCCCCTTTTCTTCTGAGGGTGAAGTGTAACTCTGAAAGTCCTAAAGAGAAAGTGCTTGTGGCAGTTGGACACCAGCCCTCCCATGTCTTCTTGGGGGGTTTCTGTCTAACAGAGGAGGAAGAAGGATCTGTACCAGCAGTTAAGCATGTTGTACTGATTCTCATTCACGCCAGTATTCCTGTGTAATAGCTGCTTTTTAAAACACGGATGCGTCTCCAGAAAGAAATGTTGCTTGTTGTGACAAAGAAGGCATAGTCACACGGACAACCAGAAGCTAATCTAGACCAAAGCTAATCTCTGCTGTTGCAGGCAGACTCCCTTCCCGCCCTCACGCTCCTGTGCGGGCCATTGCTGCCAGCGTAGGAACGTGTCCTGCCTAGACCATATTTGCTGAAGCGGAAGGACTCTGCCTTTGGGGAACAGCGAGGAAAAGAGAAATGTTTGAAAGGATTCTATTATAAAGGGCGGGGGGGGGGACCAGGGCAGAAAATGAAAGTAGAGGCAGCAAGGGACAAAGAACCAAAACACACGCAGTGAAGGAGAAAGGAGACGAAAGGATGGCAGTGGTGGTGTGGGGTCACCAAGGATGTTGGTGTGTAACCCCGAGGGAAGGGAGAAATGGTAGAGTGGCGAGAGAAGTGGCAAGGGCAGGAGAGTTAGAAACAAGCAAGAGAACAAAAGCAGCAGTGAGGAGATTTGGAAAATTATTTTTGTAAACAGATTTTGTAAAATAATTTTTTTAAGTTTATTTTGAGAGTGAGAGCGAGCACATGGAAGGGGCAGAGAGAGGGGGAGAGAGAGAATCCCAAGCAGGCTGGGTGCTGTCAGCACAGAGCCCGACGTGGGGCTCGAACTCACAAACCGTGAGATGATGACCTGAGCCAAAATCAAGAATCGAACGCGTAACGGACTGAGCCACCCTAAAAAGTTATTTTTCACTCGGAAATAATGTCAAACTTACAGGCAAGTCGCAAGAATAGATATAGAGCACCCAATTCACCTGTTGCTAACATTTTGCCCCGTTTGCTTTAACGATTCTCTTCCTCCCTCCCTCCCTTTCTCCCTTTCTCTCCCCCCTCCCCCCTTCCCCACTCTACACACACAGGTTTTGCCTGACTAATTTGAGAGCAGATTACATCCATAATGCTCTTTTACCTTTCAGTACTTCAGTACATGTTCCTTAAGAATAAGTATATTCTGCTACATGATCACAGTACAGCTGTCAACTTCAGGAAGTTTGTAACATTGATACTGCTTCCCTCTCCTTCACTGGCCTGTACTCCACTTTCAGCAGTAGATCTGTGTTAGTGTCCTGTACAGTTTCTTTTCTACTTCAGCACAGAATCCAGTTTAGGATCATGTGTTGCATTTATTTATTTAGTCTTGTTTAATCTGGGCCAGTTTCTTTGTCTATGCCATTGTTACTCTAGTATACTGGCCCTTTAAAATATTTTTTAATTAGAGTATTTATCGTTTTGAGTTTGTCTGTCTCCTCATGATTAGCTTCAAGTTGTGTATCTCCAGCTGGAATACCACATAGACATGTTGTGTTGCTCTCAGGGTTTCCTTTCTGGAGGCATATGATGTCTGTCTAGCCTTCCTTGTGGTAATGATTTTGATCACCCAGTCCAGGCATTGTCTAATTTTTACTCTGTAGAGTTAGTGTATTTTTCCCTTGCAATAGATTTTACCTTATAGGATGTTTATCTGAGATACTTTAAAGTAGGCAAGTATCTGAGCACCGGGGTGGCTCAGTTGGTTGAGTGACTTCAGCTAAAGTCACGATCTCACAGTTCATGAGTTCGAGCCTGCGTCAGTCTCTGCAGACACTGAAGAGCCTGCTCGGGATTCTGTCTCCCTCTTCCTGCCCCTCCCCCACTCTCACACACTCTGTCAAAAATAACCGATTAAAGTTAGGCAAATATATTGCTCCTCATCACAATTTTCTAGATTTGGCATTCATTGATGATTTTACCTTGTACCAGTTGCCACCGTAATGGTCCCAAAAGGGGGCTTTTCTGGTACCAGTGCTCCTGCTATATTATTAGTCCTCATTTGGTCTTCTGCTATAATAAGAGCCCTGCCTTTCCTCTGTCTGTCTATTATCAGTATGAATTTGTGAATTTTTTTCAATGTTTTATAATTTATTACTGTACTTTTCATGCTCAAACTTTTCCAGATATGGTTAGTGAGAGTTCCTTCAAGGTGGCTCCTTGAAGAACATCCCAGGCGTTCTTTTGAGCACTTACCTTCTGGTACAAGATGTTCCAATTTCTCCAAGGAAACATGGTCTGAAGGAAAATTTTAGTGGAGAGGAAGAGTAGCAACTCAAACTAGAAAACCACAACTCTGAACAAATGAGATGAAGTTGATAGTGACATAGTTTCCCACTTTTCTTGTTCATCTAACAACTCGGTACTTCAGTGTTGTCAACTCAGTTTTGTGAAGTGTTACTTAGTGGTCCACAGATGCACTGAAAGAGATGCGGCTCGTGGAGTTTTAGGCAGAGGAGGACAGGTGTGTGTGAACTCACACTTAGGATGGTAGGAGTGAGGAGGGAGAGCCCTCTGGAGGAGGTGAAAGACAGTTACTGATAAAAGCAAAAGGAGGTGAACTACTCTTGTACTTCAAGCCTTCACGTCATAACCCAAGGGGCCTTCCTTTTTAAGTTGAATGTCGTCCTATAATTTCCCAGGATCTCTCGAAGCCCACAGCACGCTCTGGAACGTGTCAGCGCTTGGCACATACTCGGTGATTAGGAGGAAATGGTGGGAAAGACTTGAATCTTAAGGACTGGAAAATTAAAATAATAGAATTTGACCCCCCCCCCCAAAAAAATTTTTTTTTGAAGAAAATCTGTAGATAGAAGGACAGCTGGAGGGGAAATACTGGATACAGGGAAAAACAACTACTGCCTGACAGGTCCTGACACGGTCTTTCTGGTTCTCTCTCTGGTATCACCAATAGTTTACTTACTTGGAAAAATAAATTTTAACGTGGTTGCACGTATTCAGCCACATATTTGGGCACATGTGACTTCTCTTGCAGTTACTTACAACAGATTGTTATTTCAGCATGAGGAATCATGAAAAATCAAAGAAGCATCGGGAAATGGTTGCCTTGTTAAAACAACAGTTGGAGGAGGAGGAAGAAAATTTCTCAGGACCTCAAACTGATGAAAATCCGTTGAATGCCAATTCTGAAGACGATCTAGAAGATGCACCAAAACAAAAGTACTTCTAAAAATGTTATTAAACATACTTATAATGTTAGAGATGAGATTGCACTTAAATGCTGTCTTATCTGAAAGAAGTTATTCTGTTATGCTAGTATTTTCCACATGTTTTTCTACTTAAGGGAACTTACAAAATTGAAATGGGTAAAGCATGATGTCAAGAATAGTTTATATAGAATTTTTTTGACTGTTAAAAGCAGTTTTATACCTAGGTAATTGACATGTTAATTACTGTCAGTGGAACCACTGTTACAATTTTCTAAAATGATAATGTGAATGTTTTCTTTTTAATATCTTATAGTATTAAATACTTTTAGTATTTTACTTCTCTCTGTATCAGTAGTGTTGTAGTATTTTTTTTTTTTCTCATTTAGCAGGTAGTCACAGAGTTAAGTATTTGACGTTTTGATTCATATTTGTTCACAGGCTTTCTAAAAAACAGAAGAAAAAGAAACAGAAACCAGCACAGGTATGTTGAAAAGTTTTATTGAATATCAAATTTAAAGATAGAGTGCTTTTGTTTACTCAGTAGAGTCTGCTTTCAGGAGAGGGACTTTCAGTATAATTTTGTTGGTTATAAAATGAATTGAAGGGAATTGAAAATATTTTCTTTTGTCATCCCTTTTTCTCCATTAATATGCATGTAGCTAATTTACTTAATTTCTGTGTCAGTGTGTTTTAAAATTTGTCAAGTGGAATTAATTCCCTAATAGTAATTAGCTGAGTGATCATATTTAAAAAATATTGGGATGTGTGATGACTGGGTTTTTAGATGAGGACAACAATTAAAACCAGAAATATGTGAAAATCTGAGGTTTGGTTATTGTATATCTAAGTTTCTTTTTCCGACAACATAAGTGAAATTTTGTAAAAGGAATATTTGGTTAGACGTAATGATTGTGATTCTTGAAAAAATGTTTCTTAATATTATTCAGAAATTTAAATCATTTAAATATTTCACACTGACATCTAAATCCAATCTCTCTTATGAATATTTTTAAATTGTGGCACCTGAGTGGCTTAGTCGGTTAAGTGTCAGACTCTTGATTTTGGCTCAGATCATAATCTCAGGGTCATGAGATTGAGCCCTGCATTGGGCTTGGAGCTGACAGAGTAGAGCCTGCTTGGGATATTCTTTGTCCCTCTCTGCCCCTTCCCCACTCTTGCTTTCAGATAAACATTTTTAAAATATTTTAAAATAAAAGGTTATTATGTTGTTACATATGCGTAACAGTCCTAGGGATGTATAAAAAGGGGGCTTGTCCATTTTACTAAGGATACTTGGTGGGTCTAAAGGGAATAGAATTGATTCCTATGCTATTTTAATATAATCTAATTCTGTTTATATTAGGTTTTAAATGTTATAGTTCTTTTTGAAAACTGAAAATATTTTCTAATATGTATTTTTTAAATGTTTATTTTGAGAGAGAGAGCATGCATGAGTGTAAGCGGGGGAGGGGCAGAGAGAGGATCCCAAGCAGGCTCTGCACTGGCAGTGCAGAGCCCGATGTGGGGCTTAAACTCAATAACTGTGAGATCATGACTTGAGCCCAAATCAAAAGTCAAATGCTTAACCACCTGAGCCACCCAGGCGCCCCAAAAGCTGAAAATATTTTTAAGAAAACTTAGTTAACACATTAATAATTTTTCATAAAACTTTAGATTTGGCTTATCTATTTAAATGGTAATATGTTTGAAAATTTTTGTTTTATGTTCCAAAAATGATATGTGACGTGAATTAATCACTGTTAAAATTTGTGACTTGGAACTTTTGCTTCAATTATAAAACCACATAGCAAGTTGTATGTTCCTTCATAAAATGACTCATCTTCCACCCAAAGATTACAGTTATTAGAACACTTCCTCTGGCCTTTGTGTGTGCCAAAACTACTAGAATAAGGACAAAACGAGGGATTTATACCTAAGCCAAACCTACCTTGTCTTGAATCATGAAGGCTAAGTCCTATAGATTGCCGTAATAGACACACGTATCTTTATATTCTTATCAATGGAAATGCTTTGTTTACTACCCCATTTTTCCTTTCCAAAGCTGTGTTTCTTTATACTAATACCTCGTGTTGATTTCTCATTCTATCGGGAAGAAAGCCCCAGTTCAGACCCAGTTTTATGTAGTATTTTTCCTGATGTTTTCTCAGTTCTTTCTGATGGGAGGGTAGCACAGAGACATGAACTGGTAGATTGAAGAGCAGGAGGCAGCAAATACAGAGAATCAGGAGGCGTCAGACTGGAAAAGTTTTCTGTATGGTCAGAAAAAGAAAACAGCATGAGCCAACAAGATTGTGAAAGAAAACCCAGAAAACTGAGATTGAATGTGAACAAATGGCCCTGGCTGGCAGAAAGGAGGAATCCAAGTAACTTTTGAACACAGTACTCTGACACCCTCCATGAGACACGTTCTAAAGACAAAATTAACTACAAGATAAAAAAATCTTGAACTCTACTTAGTAGACATTTTGGTAGTAATATTATTACTAGAAATGTGTGACCTGAGTCTAATCATGAGGAAACAGGCAAAGCCAAACTGTGGGAACAAAGCAGCCATCCAATTGTCAATATCATGAAAGACCAAAAAAGAAAAGAAAAGAAAAAAGTAGGGCTCTGGTTCTAGAGTAAAGGAGATTAAAGAGATATGACAACTAAGCACAACGTGTGGTCCTTGACTCTAGCCCCTGTTGGGGCTTACAAGGAAAGGACATTATTGGGTTGTGAATATGGCTTATGTAGCAGATACCATCAGTGCTAAGGTCTTCAGTATGAAGAGGGTAGTGTGGAAATGTAGGAGCATGTTTTTGTTCTTACAAGATACATGGTGAAGTGTCATGATATCCGCCTGCAACTTACTTTCATAGTTCTGGGGTGGGGGAAAGTGTGTGTTCAGAGACCCACAGGAAAGGATAGGGGAGAGCAAATGTGGCAAAATGTTGCCTCAAACCAGAACAACAAAAAAACACAGTTGCAGGGGTGCCTGGGTGGCTCAGTCAAGTTAAGGGTCAGACTCTTGATTTCAGCTCAGGTCATGATCCCACTGTTTGTGACATGGAGCCCCACATGGGACTGTGCTGTCAGTGCCGGGCCTGCTTAGGATTTTCTCTCTCTCCCTGTTTCTCTCTGCCTCTCCCGCGATTGTGCGCACTCTCTCTCTCTTTCTCTCTCTGTCTCAGTCAAGAATAAAGAAAAAACAAAGCACAGTTGCACTTAGTGAGGATATCTTTGCCAAGTTTTGTCTTTTTTTATAATGCTTATTTTGTTTTTTTCTCTTCTCTCTTTTATAACTATAAAAGTAATAGTTGGGGCACCTGGGTGGCTCAGTCGGTTAAGTGTCTGACTCTTGATTTTGGCTCAGGTCATGATCTCACAGTCATGAGATCAAGCCCTACATGGGGCTTTGCTGGGTGTGGAGCCTGCTTAGTATTCTGTCTTCCTTTGCCCTTTCCCCACTTGCTTGTTCTCTCTGTCTCTCTCTCAAAAAAGTAATAGTTGCTCATTGCAGATCATCTGGATACCAGAAAACGATAAATATCATCCCTAATTCTGCCTATAGATATTACTTACTATTGAATTAAATTATAACCAGACATTATATACAATTTTCTCTTTTACATTTTTGCTAATAGGTTGTATTTTTCTACAAAATTGAATTGGTAACTTTGCAAATGTGATTTTTTAAGAGCTTCATCATTCCCTTCATATATTCAACCATTCACTTAATGAACATATGGATTGTTTCCAGTTTTTCCCTAGTTTAATATTGCTGTAATGACCATTCATGTTTTTTGTGTTGGTTTTTTTTTTTTTTTTTAAGTTTATTTATTTATTTTGAGAGAGCACGAGCTGGGGAGGGGCAGAGAGAGAGGGAGAGAGAGAGAATCCCAGGCAGGCTCAGCACTGTCGGTTCAATCCCACGAACCATGAGATCATGACCTGAGCTGAAATCAAGAGTCAGATGCTCAACCGACTGAGCAACCCCAGCATCATTCATCCCTAATGTTTTAAATTGCTAGCTGTTTCTCCTTTTTATTTCCTGAAGATATGCTCCTCCAGAGTGCACAGGACCTTATAATTGATTATAACTGGCAACATAAGAAGCTGGGATTATTATTTATTTTGTAATGCATATATGTTTTACGACCTAGAATTATGATGATAATTTCAATGAAAATGGAACTGGAGAAGGAGTAAAGGTTGAGTCAGAAGATACCAACTTAAATCAAGACCATGCCAAAGAATTCGAATGTAGTCCCCAAGAAAACATCAGTGCCACTGAGACTGTTGAACGATGTGATGACCCTAAAAGTGAAGCTAAAAAGTAAGTCAAGTTGATGGTGTTTTCTAATTAACGTTGGTGGTAAGAATGCCTTCTCATAGATCAGATAACATCCCGCCTGCAATTACGAAGTAGATCATGTATATCCGTGACTTCCACGTTACCCAGACAGACAGGTGCAGCATGTGGGAAAGAGGATACTGGAGGAATGGGTTAACGGACATTTCAGCAATATGGCCCAAATCAGAAAGTCGCTTTGATCCAGCTTTCATCCTGTTGAGGTCTTATTTTGTCCCGAATCTGTAATCCTTGGCACTCAAGTGAGAACAAGGCTCCTGATGAGGCCGCACCCTGCTTGCCTGCAGCATCGCTGACTGTGTCTTCATGCTCACGGTGGTCCTCCTGAGTCTGGCCCCACGGTGCAGGTCATTAGGATTTATACCGCAGCCTGGGGCCTTCCTGCTGGAAGGAGCCCTGGAATTTTGGTGCTGCACAAGGTCTTAGTGGTTGCCAGAGGAAGGTTCTTCTCAAGGGAGATAGCATTCCTTGTCCTCCCCTTCCTGCCTTGTCTTTCTTCTCTCCATCCTCTGTTCCTCTAGAGCAGAGAATTAATTTCTTACTCCTTAAGGAAAGATCTGAACAGTAAGTAGCCTCAGGTCCCTGTCTAGGACCATGAGAAAGGGTTCAATTGACCCAGTAAAGTGGGAGTCTGAGTTGCAAATGCTGAACACCAGGGCAGCAGCGAAGGGGCGGTGAGTGCACTTGGGGGTTTAGGAATTCAGGGGGCGTCAGTGAGGGACACAGGACAGAGGCCTGGGCTAGGGCTGTAGCTGTAGGGAAAGGAAGGAGAGGAACCACACAAACCGGTAAAGTGTTTCAGCTGTGTTTCAACTGATTTAAGTAAATTCGTTAATGTTTGTGTCAACTTTTCACATGTTTTTTTTAATTAATTTTTTAAATTTAAATCCAACTTACTTAACATATAGTGTAATAAGGATTTCAAGAATAGAATTTAGTGGTTCATCACTTACCTATAATACCCAGTGCTCATCCCAGCACGTGCCCTCCTTAATGCCCTTCACCCATTTAACCCATCTCCCCATCCAACACCCCTCCAGCAACCCTCAGTTTGTTCTTTGCATTTAAGTCTCTTATGATCTGTCTCTTCCCTTCCCGTGTTCATCTGTTTTGTTTCTTAAATTCCACATGTGAATGAAATCATGTGATATTTGTCTTTTCTCTAATTTTGCTTAGCATCATACACTCTAATTCCATCCACATTGCTGCCAATGGCAAGATTTCCTTTTTTTTTTTTTTTTTTGATTGCCAAGTAGTATTCCATTGTATAGTATATACACCACATCTTTATTCATCAGTTGATGGACATTTGGGATCTTTCCGTACTTTGGCTGTTGTCAATAATGCTGCTATAAACATTGTGGTACATGTGCCCCTTTGAATCAGCACTCCTATATCCTTTGGATATGTACCTAGTAGTGCAATTGCTGGGTTGTAGGGTAGTTCTATTTTTAATTTTTTGAGGAACCTCCACACTGTTTCCAGAGTGGCTGTACCAGGTTGGATTCCCACCAGCAGTGCAAAAGGGTTCCTCTTTCTACACATCCTCACCAACATCTGTTGTTGCCTGAGTTGTTAAATGTTAGCCATTTTAACAGATGTGAAGTGCTATGTCATTGTGGTTTTAATTTGTATTTTCCTGATGATGAGTGATGTTGAGCATTTTTTCATGTGTCCGTTAGTCATCTGGATGTCTTCTTTGGAAAAGTGTCTATTCATGTCTTTTGCCCATTTCTTCACTGAATTATTTGATTTTGAGGTGTTGAGTTTGGTAAGTTCTTTATAGATTTTGGATCCTAACCCTTTATCTGATAAGTCATTTGCAAATATCTTCTTCCATTCCATCGATGCCTTTTAGTTTTGCTGTTTTCTTTTGCTGTGCAGGAGCTTTTAAGCTTGATGAGATCCCAGTAGTTCATTTTTGATTTTGTTTCTCTTGCCTCTGGAGACGTGTTGAGTAAGAAGTTGCTGGAGCGCCTGGGTCGCTCAGTCGGTTAAGAAGTTGCTGAGGCCAAGGTCAAAGAGGTTGTTGCCTGGTTTCTTCTCTAGGATATAGATGGCTTCCTTCGTACATATAGCTCTTTCATCCGTTTTGAGTTTATTTTTGTGTATGGTGTAAGTGGTCCAGGTTCATTGTCTTGCACGTCGCTGTCCAGTTTTCCCAACACCATTTGCCGAAGAGATTGTCGTTTTTCCATTGGATTTTCTTTCCTGCTTTGTCAAAGATTGGTTGGCCATACATCTGTGGGTCCATTTCTGGGTTCTCTATTCTGTTCCATTGATCTATGTGTCTGTTTTTGTGCCAGTACCATGCTGTCTTGATGATTACAGCTTTGTAATACAGCTTGAAGTCTGGAATTGTGATACCTCCTGCTTTTTTTTTTTTTTTTTTTTTTTCCTTCAGGATTGCTTTGGCTATTCAGGGTCTTCTCTCGTTCCATTCAAATTTTAGGATTGTTCTAGCTCTGTGAAGAATGCTGGTGTTATTTTGGTTGGGATTGCATTGAATATGTAGATTGTTTTGGGTAGTATCAACATTTTAACAGTACTTTTTCTTCCATTCCATGAGTGTGGAATGTTTTTCCATATTTTTGTGTTGTCTTCAATTTCTTTCATAAGATTTCTATTGTTTTCAGTGTATGGATTTTTCACCTCTTTGTTTAGGTTTATTCATAGGTATTTTATGGTTTTGGGTGCAATTGTAAATGGGATCAATTCCTTGACTTCTCTTTCTGCTGCTTCATTCTTGGTGTATAGAAATGCAACCAATTTCTGTACATTGATTTTATATCCTGTGACTTTGCTGAATTCATGGATCAGTTCTGGAAGTTTGTGGGTGGAGTCTTTTGAGTGTTTCACACAGAGTATCATATCATCTGTGAAGAGTAAATTAAAAGTTTGACTTCCTTCTTACTGATTTGGATGCCTTTTGTTTCTTTGTTGTCTGATTGCTGAGGCCAGGACTTCCAACACTATGTTAAACAACAGTGGCAAGAGCGGACATCCCTGTCGTGTTCCTAACCTTAGAGGGAAAGCTCTCATTTTTTCCCCATTGAGGCTGTTATTAGCAGGTGGTTCTTACCCTTTCTTTTGATGTGATGTATCACATTGATTTGCGGATGTTGAACCAGCCCTGCATCCCAAGAATAAATCCTACTTGATTGTGGTGAATGATTCTTTTAATGTATTATTGGATCCAATTTGCTAGTGTCTTGGGACTTTTTGCATCCATGTTCATAAGGGAAATTGGTCTGTAGCTTTCCTTTTGAGTACGCTCTTTGAAGCTTCTGGGTGAAGCTGCTCTGCTTCGTCAATCCTTGCCATTGTGGCATCCATTCAAGATTATAGCATTTTGATTATAACATTTTAAATTCTGGCCTGACTAGATTTTATTTCTTTTATCTCCACAGAAAGGGATTCTCTGGTGTCTTCTATGCGGTTTTCAACTTCAGCTAGTATTCTTATTATCGTGGTTCTAAATTCTAGTTCAGACATCTTGCTTATTAACTGCATTAAGTCCCTGGCTGTCGTTTCTTCCTGTTCTTTCTTTTGGGGTGAATTCCTTCATCTTGTCATTTTGGAGGAAGAAAAAAAATTAATAAAATAAAACATTGAAATTGAAAAATTTAAAAACAAGAAAAATAAAGGGAAGCTAGATCCTTAGGTGTGTTTCAGTCTGCATGTTGAAAGAAGCTTGATAAAATAGGGAAAAAGGGGAAAGGAAAAAAAATGTAAGAAAAAGTTTGGAAATTAAAATATAATAAAGAAAATGAAGTAGAATAATAAATTTAAGAAAATAAAGTAAAAAAAAATTGAAATAAAATTTTCTCTTTCGGTATCCAAGAAAGAGAAAGAAAAGAAAGGAAAAAACACAGAATTTAAGCAAAAATAGAAGCAAAGAAAACAAATAAATGAACAAGCAAACAAAATGAAACCCGAATGAAGTTACATTTAGTTTCCCCTAGAACTGAAACTATGAAACCTTCTAATAGCCTGTACACTAAGCAGGGTCTTGCTGAGGAATGGCCAGGTGCTGGCTTGTCCCAGAAAACGTTCATGTGATGGCACAGCAGCAGAAGTTCAGAGGTTGTGGCAAATCACAAGACACAGCAAGCACCAGGTTTCACTGTACTCTGCATCTTTGTGCCAATACCAGCAAATATGGCTGCTCTCTGGGGTCTGCTGGGACCTTTGCCTGTGTGGAGGCCGTATGCCCTCTACCAAATGCTCTCTAAGCAGGGGACCCGCTTCTCCCTGTATGGGACAGAGACCCCTGAGACCTTGCTGCCTGCTCCTGGGGATTCACCCTGCTTCCTCACCTGAGCACTGCCAGGTACTGAGCTCTGGAACTTCAGACTCTGTGCTCCACTGTTTATAGAATTCTAATGGTATTGAAACCCCCTTCTTTCTTCCCATCAGTAATTTTGGGGAACAGATTTCCTGTTCAGTCCTCTGCGAGTGTTCTCACTCTCTCTTTCTCTCCAGCTGCTTCTGGGGGAGTGCTTTTTTTGCACGATACTGCTGTGCCACACTCTCCCCCTTTCTGTCCTTTCTCTGCAGAAACGGCTCCCTACGCTCCATGGCTTTTCTCTCCCCCAATTCATGTCTCCGCAATGCATACCTGCCTAATTCTGTGGCTCACGTTACTGTTGTGTTAATCCTCAGATCCGTTTCCTAGTTGTTCAAAATGGTTTGTTGCTGATCTAGTTTTTTGTTTTTGGGGATGAGACAAGCTCAGGATCTACATACTACTCTACCATCTTAACTCCCTCCTCAAATTTGACATCACATGTGATCTCTAAATTTGTTCTTTAAAGCAGTTCATTTGAGATGTGAAAATTAATTAGGTTGGCCATAAAAATTAGTGAATTAGCCCTTAAAGTGCATGTCACTCTTTTGAATCTTCTTGGGAGCAAGGTAGCAATTAAAAGGGATACGTTATTGGGGCGCCTGGGTGGCTCAGTCGGTTGAGTGTCCGACTTCGGCTCAGGTCATGATCTCACGGTCCGTGAGTTCGAGCCCCACATCGGGCTCTGTGCTGACAGCTCAGAGCCTGGAGCCTGTTTTGGATTCTGTGTCTCCCTCTCTCTCTCTGACCTTTCCCTGTTCATGCTCTCTCTCTCTGTCTCAAAAATAAATAAACATTAAAAAAAAAAGGGGATATGTTATTATTAGATTCTACAGAATTCTTTAATTTATTTTCCAGTGCTCCTAAACCCAAAGGAAAGAAAGCCAAAGATATGAAGAAATCTGTCAAAGTACCTGCTGAACAACAGGCAGTGGTAGGTCAAAGTCATATTGACATGTTTTCAGTAGACCTTGTTTAAGTAATCTAAATTCTTTTTTTTTTTTAATTTTTTTTTTTCAACGTTTATTTATTTTTGGGACAGAGAGAGACAGAGCATGAACGGGGGAGGGGCAGAGAGAGAGGGAGACACAGAATCGGAAGCAGGCTCCAGGCTCTGAGCCATCAGCCCAGAGCCTGACGCGGGGCTCGAACCCACAGACCGTGAGATTGTGACCTGGCTGAAGTCGGACGCTTAACCGACTGCGAGTAATCTAAATTCTTAATTCTAATTCTAAAGACATAAGTATTTGGTGAACCCTTCTGCACCTACTGTATATATAGGTGTGAGTCCATCAACAGTTTTTCTTGGTGGATGTAGAATGTATAGATAGATGTGTCATTGTTTTTCTTTAAAAAGCACATTGGAAATACCAAACTGTACTAAAACAGTTACTGTTCTGTTTTCCATTACTTTGAAATCTAAAACCTTGATCTGGTCCATATGGTACATGCTATTGAATGTCTCAGGACTCTTAAAGTTGATGGTGCTGGCTGATGGGACTTAATTTCTAAGAACAGCTGCCTCTTTGGAAGCCTGTCTTGATGGCTGTCATTTTGATAAAAGTTCTTTATTTTGAATTATTTGAAATTTAATCTCAACGTGAAAACATAAATCACTGCACTCAGGTAATAACACTTTAATTGATGTATTTTTTTCTCCCTTCAGAGTGATGTTCTTATCAGCTGTACAACCTGCCATAGTGAATTTCCATCCCGGAATAAACTTTTTGACCATCTGAAGGCCACAGGTCATGCGAGAGCACCTTCATCATGTTCTTTAAACAGTGTAACAAGTAGTCGAAGCAAGAAAGAGAAACGTAAAAACAGATAGAAATTCTGTCAACACTTTTTCTTTTTGATTGTTTCTAGATTTTAAAACCAAAAACTGAACTGAAATCATCTAAACAGTTAAAATTTCAGTGATCTGCAATTTATTGCATTGTGGAAGATTATTTTTTATCTTGTAAAAACATTTTTTCGTTTAATATATATATTTTTAAACATTTCATTAATGGTTGAATTCTACTTTGCCATCTGAATTGACTTGAATGTCTCAAAACAGGTAAATATTGTAAAGTATGCATTCTTGATTTCTCTTGGCTCATGTGAACAGAAATGTACAGGGAGAATTAAATTATTTTAACACATACAGATGCTCCTTTCTGTTTTGTTTTGGGAATTCACATAGTATTTTCACATGATTCAATGCTTTTGTATTGTTATACTTCATGATCTGTCAAAGACTCAGATTGTTTTAAAATCATCGTAGAGTTTTTCTTCCCACTTGATAACATGACTCCAGTTCTGACTTTCAAATTATTTCTAAATAATCTATTGTTGATTACTGTATTTTTTTCTTCAAGGACAGTGATAGGTAGAAACAAATTGAGCATACATAGTTATATTTCAAGACTAATACCTCTTCAAGGTGTCACTGTTGATTTTGAGATTTTATAGGTAATTATCAGTAAGGTAGATCTTTGGTGTTTTGCTCTGATTTAAATTGTGGAGGTGGAAGCAAATTAATGAAGATGTTGCTTCTTCTTTGACACAGTGACAGCCATTGAAGCATTATGGATCAAGGTGGTGGATGTTCAGATTTTATACCAACTTTTTAAAAAAGGATATTCTGCCTTGGGGTTTGTTTTTTCACTATTTTCAAAAGTTTTTAATTTTGTTTTTTTCATCATTTAATGGAAGACACTTTTTAATAAAAGTTTTTTCATAGGGCTGATATTTATGCCATGAATTCTATAGCAAAGATGAATATTGACTCAAAGGAAATCTGGAGAATTGTTGAAAGTGAGTGTGGTCAAGTATACGGACCAGTAATGAGCCAGATTTTAGGATGAGGATGGATTAAGTAGGCAGTTCTTCTAATTGGCCTTGAGAGTAACTCTGAACTCACTAGCTTAAAATATATACTTTCTGTTTAGCGAAGTTCTCTCCTTATGTCCTTGAATCCTCACATGAAGGAATCTCCAATTATGCATGAGCTCTAGAACCTGAGTCTCCGATGGCAAGGACTTTCCTGAAAGTCTCATGGGATAGTATTGAGCTCAATCATTCTGTGTGCTTGACTTGAAAATACGCATTTGTATTTTAATTTTTAATTGTTTCCTTCTTCATTTAGAGACATAAGTAGATTCTCTTTATCTTTTTTCCTTTTTGTTTCTAACTTCTATCACTAACTTCTCCTAATTGATGTTTCTTGTCCTCTTCTTGTCCCTTCAGGGAGAATAGCAGCCAGGTCAGAGGGCTCTTCCTTCCAGGCTTGATCTGAAAACATGCCCCCCTCCTCTAACAGAACGAGGTGGATTGGCTGTAATTATGAATAGGAATATTGATGAGCAGGAGGACATACTGATCGCACGTACACTAAAAATGTGAAGTCCTCTTGAAATGCCCTATAAATGCCCTTCAGACTTCCCTTGCTTTCACTTGTAACCGCCATGCAGGTGTTCGGTTTCTGCTTCATGTGAGGGTTGGTAGGGCTTACTTGCCACTTTTATTCTGATTGGCAAAACTCAACCAGATTTTGAAGGGATCTTCATTAGCTGTGATTAAAAGTTAGAGCTCATTTGTAGTCCTATGCATGTAATGTTGACCAGTTGTTTAACTTCTCCCAATTTCTTTCTCCTCATCTCTAACAGTTCTTAGCATAGTATTGTCTCCATTTATCTTACAGGATTATTACAAAGGGCAGATAAGATAGTATTATGAAAGTGCTTTCTAAATACAAAAGCTTTATATAGAATGTTGAATTTAAATGCGTTAAATCTTTTTAAGTTAAATTTAGTTGAATTAAATGTGTATTAAGTTTTATGGGAATGTCCTTCCTATATACTAATCTACTTCTGAAGAGGAAAACAGCAACATGTATTATGCTGAAGGTAAAAGGTTATTTTTGGTGAATCATAGACATTCTATTTCATTTGTCTGAAGGAAAACAGAATAGTCTGAAATACACGAGCACGTACCTTACATTGATCTCATTAAAGGTCAGTGGTAACCATCACCTTGATTGAAAGAAGTTGAGGTATGGAAGATGGATGGAATGCGGGTTCTGTGAAGAGAGGGTTAGGGCAGATCCCATATTCTCTCCGTAATTCATTGAGTCGCACCAAAGCTGGGGTTCTCTAGAAAGCCCAGTGAGACTTTTTCTGTTTCAAAATAGGAGCAGTATCCTTACTTAGCAACAGTACACGATGGGAAAATAGAACTGCATCAAAATAAAAGCTCTTTGTAGAATGGTAGGCAGCACGAGTAAAAAGACAAGTCTCAGACTGGGAGAAGTTGTTTGCAATATGTATAAGTGACAGGATTAGTATCCAGAATACATGAAAAAGTCCCTCCTACAAATCAGTGAGCAAATGACAACCATGTATTAATTAATACCTCAGTTCTCAAACTTTTTTGGTCTCAAGACCTCTTCACACACTTAAAAATTGAGAACTCCACAGAGTGTGTGTGTGTTTAGGTTCTATCTATTGATACTTACTCTCCTAGAAATTAAAATAGAAGGGGTGCCTGGGTAGCTCAGTCGGTTAAGCGTCCGACTCTTGGTTTCGGCTCAGGTAATGGTCTCATGGTTTGTGAGTTCAAGCCCCACATCAGGCTCTGTGCTGATGGTGCAGAGCCTGCTTGGAATTCTCTCTCTCTCCCTCTCTCTCTGCCCCTCCTACTTTCTCTCTCTCTCTCAAAATAAATAAATAAACTTTAAAAAAAAGATTGTTTAAAAAAAATTAGAAGAATTTTTAAAGTATTAAAAATAGTACAGGTTATGAAATTACAGTTATGAAAAAGAACTTTCGAAGTTTAATGAGCGAAATTGGCTTAACATTTCTGAAAACTTCTTTGTCTAGCTTAATGAAAGACAGCCGGATTCTTAAATTGGTTTCTGCAGTCAGTCTGTTGCTCTGTGTTTGGTTAAAATATATGAAGAAAATGGAGCTTCACATGGGTCGGAAATTGGAAAAGGAAGGACCAATCCCCAGGGTCCTCACATGACAGCGAGACCACATTAGAAAAGTGAATAAAAATTTGAACAGAAAAAACTTGAATAGTTTAAAAATATGAAAAGATGATCATCATTACTGATAACCAGGGGACTATGACTTAATTTTTGTTTCATGCTTTCAGACCGGCAGAAGGCAAAAAGTCTCACAAGATCAAGATTGAATGTTAGGATGAAGAAATGAAAATTGATTTCTTCTGAAGTAAAAGTGATTCAGTTCGATGATGTCTGTGAAAGTTGAAGATATGGATAGCCTGTGACCCTTGGCTCTGTGACCCTGGGCACATAACTAGAGTCTCCCTTCTCAGAGTCCACGGAGGTGCAGTGTGGACTTCACCTGGGAACTCTCTCTGGAGTGCAGCTCTCAGGTTCCGCCCGGGACTTGCCGTGTGACCATCTGTTGTTAACAAGATTTCTCTTCCTTACCCTTCCTTACAAGATTCCTACCCTCCTTGAAGCTTGAGGAGCAGTACTCAGGGACCCTTGCGTGTGTGTACAGGGCACATTATTACTACATGGACGCTCACAGCTGAATTGTTTTAAAATACTTAAATGTCCATGAACAAGACAATGGGTAAACTGAGGCCTATTTATAAGTGGGCAAACAATTGAGCAGTTAAAATGAGGGAACTTGATCTGTAATATCAGTGGCTAGCTGTGGAAAAAATGTTGGGTGAGAATAAGCCGATCAGAAGATGAAACGTATGCCATTTATAAAGTTTTTAAAAATACTGTTGTTGTCTATGAAGAGAAAGTAGAGAAACCTCGCTGGGAAGCACTGATGAGAAAAGTAATCGCCTCCAGAAAAGAAGGGAGAGGAACGGAAGCAGGAGGTGCGGCAGCAGGAGGGACCTCATCTGAGTCCTTTTTTTCTCAGATCTGGAGGAAAATATTAGCATTTGTTATTTCTGGATGGTGGGTAGTGAGGGTTTGTTAAGCCGATTTTCATGAAATACTTCAAACAGAACTCTGAGTTAATGTTTCCCTTCTGGCCAGCAGAAAATACACCCTCACGAAAGGGGAGAGGAAGGGTTTAAGATCTCCATTTTACTCCTGGCATGTTTTGTAAGCACGTGGAAGAGGCTTTTACAGCCTCTCAGTCCCCTTCTTCCCTCAAACTCTGATATCCCGTTGGCACAAAGCCACCCAGCACATAACGATCATCGCCCCAGCCTCCCGACAGCTAGGTGTCAGTAAGTTCTGGCCAGTGATTTGAGCAACTCTTGGGACGTGCCCTTGAAGGCGTGGGATGTCTTCATACCTTCCTCTTGTGGGCTTACAGGAAGAGGTAGCAGCCGGAGCTCTAAGCCCAGTCTGGGACCACGAGTCCTTCCGGGGCAGAGCAACTAAAGCACAGGAGCTTGACGCCTCGGAGGGACTCTGCGAGCCCCAGACTACCTAACCTCTGCACCCCAGAGAAATCTCCCACGTTACAGAAGCCTCTGTTGTTTGGGGCTTTGGGTCACAGGTGACTCAAGCCCTGACTGATTCGGCATGTGCACGGTCACCTAAATGAGAAGTATGACTTCAACAGTGGCCAGGACATGGGCTCTTAACTCTGGAAGGGCTTAGATCAAATTCCAATGCCAGCATTAACTAGATGACCTTGGGCAAGTCAACTATTCAAACACTTTAAGCCTTTTTTTTTTTTTTTTTAATCCGTAAACTAGGGATAAGACCAACCTTGCAGGACTGTAAAGGTTAAAGCTTTAGGGGTGAGCACCACGCCTGCGCATCCTAGGCATTCAGTATCTGCTAACCATTACTTCTTTCCAGTGACCTCTTCTGCTTTAAGTTTTCTTGCTTTAGCATCACCTGGGTGGCTCGTTAAGCATCTGACTTTGGCTCAGGTCATGGTCTCATGGTTCGTGAGCTCAAGCCCCACATTGGGCTTTCTGCTGTCAGCAGAGAGCCTGCTTTGGATTCTCTGTTTCCCTCTCTCTCTGCTCCCCCCCCCCCCCAAGTAAATAAATATTTAAAAAAAATCGTTTTCTTGCTTTAACTGTTGTCTTTAATTTCTGAAATAGTCCAAACAATGAAGTGGTAATGTGGAGAGAAGTCCATGATTATATCGATCCTCTAGTGTATTAAAAAAGAAAAGTACTACTGTATATGTTAAAACTCTTTCTGGCCTAATGGGGAAAAAAATCTGTACAGGCTGAAGCTGACAATTTGCTATTTCAGTGCTGTTGTGTGACATCAGTGGAAACTGTCCTGAGGATCAGTGATTTAATTACGTTGGAAGGCTCAGCACATTTGTATACAGATAATTACTTTGCCATTAAAGCCACTCAGGGCCCCAACATCATGAATGTCCTTTCAGATACAGGGTGCCTTCTGAAAATAGAAAAGGCTCAAATTATCCTTTGCACTACAAATCATTTGGATGTCACTTAGAAAAAGCTTCTAACGATTTCTAAAATTGGAAAGATCCTCTTAGCATTTGGGTGACATGGTATCTATACATCTCTTCAAGTGCTTTTTTTTTTTTTTAACATTTTTAAATTTATTTTTGAGAGACAGAGATAGAGCATGAGCAGGAGAGGGGCAGAGAGGGAGACAGAATCCGAAGCAGGCTCCAGGCTCTGAGCCATCAGCACAGGGCCCGATGTGGGGCTCGAACTTACGGACCGCGAGATCGTGACCTGAGCCAAAGTCTGACGCTTAACTGACTGAGCCACCCAGGCTCCCCTCTCTTGAGGTACCTCTATTCAAAGTTAATAAGAACTCCTAGTTTTGTGAATCCAAAGGTAACCATATTCTCGGTGTGTCCTGAAGCGGAATTTCCAACAGAGTTGCCTGTCAGAAGTGCCAGAGGAGGATGCCTGTGGCGGGGCGCGGGAGCCACCCTGAGTGACAGCGGGGGCCTGGGCTGGGCCTCTCTACCTGCACTTCCAGAGGAGGCCAGAGCAAGCTGGCACCACTCCACCCGTCCCCACTCCGGGCTCACGCCAAAGCTCTGTTTCCCGGCAACCTAGTGCGGAGGACATCTCTGTCCTTCATTCCCGGAACTATCCTTCTGTTCCGATGTGCCGGGAGCAGGTAGGAAGCACTTGCTGAGTGTCTTAGTCCTGCGCTCGTGTTGCGGCCAAGACCGTCAGGGCCGATTTGGCCTATTTCTGTTGTGGAGCTTGACCTTCAGTTTTCAGTAAGGAGCAACGGTTTCTCAAACATTGATTCTGTGTTTGTTTGAAACGTGTGTGTTTGAACAACAGAATTATGAAATGCTGTTTGCGGAAGGTCCATAATACGAAAAGGAAGACAAATGTCCCCTGAGGTCCCACACATACCAACATCGTAATATATCCTCCCAAGACTATTTCTAAGCACGTAGAGATACTTAGGAAAAATAAACCAACTGAACTTGTCCCCTAGATACTGTTTTATAACTTCCCTTCTGCTTGTGCACATGCTCTATGTCAACTATTATATATCCTTATCACTTTCAAGACTGAATGATATATGATTATATATGGTTGATATAATTGATCATTTAGGTTTTAATTTTTTTTTAATGTTGATTTTTGAGAGAGAAAGAAAGAGTACGAGTAAGGGAGGGGCAGAGACCAAGGCAGACAGGATTGGAAGCAGGCTCCAGGCTTTGAGCAGTCAGCACAGAGCCCAAAACAGGGCTCGAACTCACAGAAGGCAAGATCATGACCGGAGCCACAGTCGGAGGCTTAACCGACTGAGCCACCCAGGTGCCCCAAGGGATTACCCACTTAAAGCGTTGATCAGCACTGCCCGATTGCCTTCTCCAAAAATTGAATCTGCCTATATTCTACTCGTAGTGCATGAGAGAATGAATAACTTTCGTCAATATGGCAAGGTCAAACCCTAAAACTGTCCACGATACATCTTCAACATAAACTGAGCCGAAAGAGTTGAAAATGTTTTGAGAGACATCATTTCCTTCTGTATATCAAATAGGCTTGTCTTTGCTTTCTGGATGCACCCACTATGACAGCCGCAGTTGGCCTTTGGGAACAGGGTGAGTGACACGGTGTGACCAGCAAACTGTGACAGGGCAGTATTGGACCCTCACAGCAGCCTCCCACCATGTTCACATCCAACACCAAATATTTAGGCCTCAGTGTAATTCCAGGATATCAACATGGATGATGAGATATTTGGGGTTTTTTTTTAATATTAAATATAATTTATTGTCAAATTGGTTTCCATACAACACCCAGTGCTCATCCCAACAGGTGCTCTCCTCAATGCCCATCACCCACTTTCCCCCTCCCCGCCACCCCCCATCAACCTTCAGTTTGTTCTCAGTATTTAAGAGTCTCTTAATGGTTTGCGGATGATGAGATATTTTGATCGTGTCCAGCTTTGATCTGTTTCTTCCTGGTCTTTCTTGGTTACCTTCCCTGAACAAAAAGCAAACCCACAGCAGCCAATGTTGAAAACGTCTTTTGAGGTCCTGGTGGTTTTGCTTTCATCAGTCTGTGCAAAGTGGAGCCGTCTCACTTCTCAGGAAGCTTTGCCGCCAAAGCAGCCGGAGATGCCCCCTGGGTCCTCCGGGGAGGGGCCAGGTGATCACAAAGTCCTCGCTCACTCAACAGCTGAAAAAAAGCTCGGTACTGCGTGCATCTGCTTTCTCCCCAGACACGAATTGTGTGTTGAAAAGGTAGCACAGATGAGGATTGCAAACCTCTGCAAGGAGTTTTGAGGAGAAATCCCCTCATGCAAGGTGGGGATGCCCAGCCGCAGCTACTTACTGGCTGAGATGAGTGTGTTCTGCAATCTGGTCACCCCGACAGAAGCTTGTGCGGCTGGAGAGACATGTCCATGGGGCTCTCCTCTCCACCCTCTGCAGGTACCGTTAACTCGGGCCCCCTTGGTTCCAGTGTTCAACACCCTCAGGCAGGATCTGGTGTCTGCCCCCAAATCCTGGAATCTCCCTCCTGGGTCCCTCCTTGTCCTGTTGCCCAGGGATCCCGCCCTCCTCGTTTCCTGGAGAACAGTGAGTAAATCCTCAGACATGGTGGCCATTTGAGAAGGCAGGTATGTGAGGAGACTTTTGAGGTACCTCAAAACCAAGAGGTAGGGATAGCTCTTCCCTCCACTTACGATCAGGGTGGAGGGTGGAGGTGTTAGATCCACGTGGGCTCAAATCTCAGCTCTAGAATTTCATTTACGAGGTTTGTTAACCATGGAACATTAGTTCAGAGCTTTGAGCCTGTTTCCTTTAGAGTAAAATAGAAGTGACTAATGTTACGTCATGGCTTAGTGCTTAAAACCATGAAATCTCAGGGCGCCTGGGTGGCTTCGTCGGTAAAGCCTCCAACTCTTCATTTCCGTTCGGGTCATGATCTCCTGGTTCTTGAGTTCGAGCCCTGCAACCGTCTCTGTGCTAGCAGCACGGAGCCTGCTTGGGATTCTCTCTCTCCTTCTCTCTGCCCCTCCTCCTGCTCTTACACACTCTCTCCCAAAATAAAGAAATAAACTAAAAGAACCTCATGAAATCTCATATACAAATGGCCTAGCAGAGTGCTTGGCAGAGATGCTTATTAAATCCTGGTTTCCATTCTGGTTCCCTTCCCCCTGCGGTGCCCTGAGGAGCATAGATTTACTCACCGATCAATGTTTCCCCAGATCTCCCTCAAAGCACGCGTTCTTCTCTGGATCTCGATTTCTTTGCCATTTTATGAGGAGGCAGAAGTGTGACCTGAGTTCTCTCGTCCTGGGGCCACTGCAAGGGGCAGTTACGGTGACCTCCAGCCCCGGGACTCCAGCTCGGCGTCCTTAGCGGCCCTGCGCGGGGGCTGAGCATCCCAGAAACATAGAAAACCGGGGCCCTCTCCTCCTGCTGGAGACTCAGAAGCCCTTTTGCTTTGGAAATATCCACCAACTCCCTGGGATCCTCAGCGAGAACAGGCATGTGCAAAAGCCAAGGAATGTCTCTTTTACTTTGACCCTCGCTGCCCTCGTGCCACTCTGTAATTCACTGCACTGCTCTCTACTGCGTGGAGGCCCGTGTGCTTCAGGGAACGTGGACTTGAATCCCAGCACTGCCTCTCACCCGCTGTGTGACCTTGAGTCAAGTACTTAAGCTCACTGTGCTCTAGCTTCTCCTCCTGTAAAACGAGGGTAATGGTATTTTATTACTTTCCTCTTCTGCTGTAATGAATGACCACAGACTTGGTGACTGCAAACGAGCCAAATTTCTTCTCTTACAGTTCTGGAAGCCAGAAGTCTGCAGGGGGTCTCATGGGTTGGGGTCAAGGCATCGATCGATCGGCAGGGCTGGTTCCTTCCGGAGGCCCCAAAGAAGTGTGCGTTTTCTGGCTTCTAGAGGCCGCCCGCGTTCTTGGCTCGTGGCCCCTACCATTTTCAGAGGCAGCAGCAGCAAGCTGTCACCCCCCGACTCTGATCTTCTTCTTCCACTTACAAGGACCCTTGTAATGACGGACCTGCCTGGATCACCCGGGATGATTTCCCACCTCAAGATCCTCGATCACCTCTGCAAAGTCCCTTTTCTCGTATGAGGAAACATATTCACGGGGCTCGGGGATGAGGATACAGATACCTTTGGGGCAGCAGGCGCGTTAGCTGCCTACCACAGGCACCTGACTCAAGGCGCGGTTGCAGAGACTGAGCCCATTGATAATGTCTGTGAGGCGGGAAGCCCCAGGCACTCAGCCCAAGCCCGACTGCCCTGGGCTGCTGAGTCTTGGGCTTCAACTAGACTGCAGACTCCTTGAGGGCAGGTAGGGGCTCTGTCCTCCTTTTCTGTCTTCCGTTGTACCGGACATAGTGCTGGAACCACAGGACCTGCTTCAGAAATACTTCCCGAACTGGATTCCAAGCAAATGCAGAGCACACATAGAGAAAGCGGAACGTGATAACAGTGCCCTGGCCACTCACTGTGCTACA
Organism: Felis catus; assembly: GCF_018350175.1. Taxonomy (NCBI): domain Eukaryota; kingdom Metazoa; phylum Chordata; class Mammalia; order Carnivora; family Felidae; genus Felis; species Felis catus. Next base: position 211,337,909 of record NC_058368.1, on the reverse strand, counting down.
GTCTGTGGAAGACGGATGGGCATCAGCAGAGCGTTTTCTGGATGTAGCACATGCTGAGTCCTCGTGTGGTTTCGCTCAAGGCTGTACTGATGGGATGATTCCTGTACGTACTCTTTTTCAGTAGAGCCGAGCTCGGCTGAGTTCACACAACACAAAACCATCTAAGAAGACTGCTCTGTTCTCCATCAGCAGAGCACAGACCCTCACTTGCCCTATATGCACGTGATGAGAAGTTGATCCATTAAAACCTGAATATCCAAGCCAGGAGCATTGTGCTAGCCTAGTGTCCTCCATCAGGCTCGGGATAGAATGCCTTTCCTCTGTCAGAATTGACATGGCCCTTCTAATGTGAAATCACATGCAGCTTTGGGATTAGGGAAGCATCCAATTTTTTTTTTTTAAAGAAATTTGAAATTTTCCAGCTTCCTAATAATTTTTTCAGACCCTCCTGTTCTTTGTAGGAGACAGATTCAAAGCAGCATTATACTAGGGCGAGTGTAGGGGATTCACTAATCTCCCAGTCCTGCTGAGTGAAACTGTCCAGCCTCTCTCTGCCCCTGTCCTCACCCTGGAGGAGAACATGTGGTTCTTTGATTGGAGGGTTTGGCAGAAGGGTTGGCACCTTGGCCCTCTGCTCTTCTTCTCTGGGTTGGCCAGTGTACCTGTGCAGTGTGAGTGGTCCGGTCTTCCAGTCCCATGGTGAGGGGAGCAAGTGGGTGAAGCCTCTGCTCACACAGCAGGGGTGGGCGTGCAGTGTCGCTGTGATAGATGGTCTCTGACTCACTCTGGAGTTCATCAATGAGGAGCCATTGTTGCCATGCACCTTCAACTGATGGATAACAAAGCTGATATTTTGATGCTCATTTGCTTTGGTCCATTTTCTCTCAATTGGTTTAGAACCCAGTTGGAAAAAAGAATGCTATATAGTGGGTTCCCCCTAAGGCTCAGAAGTCCAAGGGCGCCTTTTGCACTTATAATTAGGCACACCCTAGAATTTAGCACCTGAGGGAGGAGAACAAATGGGGCCCCACACGCCATAGGTCTCAAAATTATAAATCAAGCTAACAAACTATTAAGTTAAATATGGTTTATCCTCCTACCCTGTTATAACTGTATAGTGACCCAAAAGGTCGGGTTCAAATTTTTTTTAATGTTTGTTTATTTTTGAGAGAGTGCAAGCAGGGGAGGGGCAGAGAGAGGGGGACAGAGGATTTGAAGGAGGCTCTGGGCAGACGGCAGTGAGCCTGATGTGGGGCTCTAACTCATGAACGGCCAGGTCATGAACAGAGCCAAAGTCTAATACTCAACCAACTGAGCCCCCCACGTGCTCCTTGGGATCAAATTTTGAGTTCTCAGGTTCCTCATTCCCGCATTCCCTACCAGAGATTGGTGGCCTCAGAGACCTGACCCCTGACCTCTCATCCCCATCTCTCCCCACCCTCAGCTCCATCCTGCTTCGTGCAGATATCCCAGCGCTCATGTCCACCTTCCATCTAAACCCCTGCGACCAGTTGCCCTAGGAGAAGACCCATGTAGACCCCGCACATGAGCTTGGAGCTATTTGTGCAGGGGATGTCAGGGTTCTGGGGAACTGGGTACGTGGATTATAGCCTAGAACTTCAGAGCCTTGTGGATCCCTTGATCTCCAGGGAGGAGCTTGGCCAAAGGAAGGCCAGACCGGGACCCCTCTGCGGCTGAGGGCCCAGAGCAGGAGCCCCTGGTTCCCCTCACATTGCTTCAGAGCAATGTCAAGTGACTCTTCTTCCATGAAGCTTTCCTACTATCTCCTCAGTCAGAGTAAGTTTTTCTTCCTTTGAGCTCCTCTACCATTTGATACTTACATTCTTCCCCCAGAGCCAAACAATGGAACTTTTGGAAGGGTACACTCCATTCACCACTGCCAAGGAGCCTGCTCCTGAATCAGTCTATACTGCACAACCCAAGGCAGCAGAAATACTTAGTGAGGGGGTGTTGCCTCTTTTGATCCCCTCATCCATTTCCAAATAGATACTTCAGCTTCTCAGACCCAGGTCTTATTTTCTTTAAAATTTAACCTTATGTGTAATTCTTAGTCATTGTCAGTATTACAACAGCATCAACTCATGAATGAATGAAGTACTACCTTCTCCCTGTTATCACCCTTTCGGGGTGTATGTGTGGGGGAGGGTCTGATAATAGCATTATAGATTTTTAAATAGTCTATTTTGGAATTTTAGGAGTTGGTTTATTACTCCTGTGGAAGCCTTAACATCTAAAACGTCACTGTTATTTTTTCTAATGCCTGGCAACCTTATTAAGCAAAATCTCCCCATCTCCTAACCATTTATCATTTACGCCTGACACTTTCCTTATGTGCCATCAGCACTTCATCACGGGATGGAAAACGACGTAATCTAAGAGCAGACTGGCTGGTAGAACGCGGAGAAACCATAATCAGTACGGATTTATTGAGGATTGCTCTGAGGCAAGCCTAGGTCTGGTCTTCAAGTGGTTAAGGGAAGTCTAAGGCGTTTACTGATGCCTTCAAGGAAAGAAAGTCTTCCATATTCCCAGGTCTGTGAGACTCACTTTCCAACTGCCCACATCATCGTCCTTACAGCCACTTAGAAACCTGCCTGTTCTCCAGGAGACCTTAGACATTGGGGCTGAGCAAGTCTGCAACAATGCCCCGAAGTCAGAGAGCTCAGACACTTCAAAAACACTTCCTCCAGCTCTGTTTCCAGGAAAAGCTATACCAAAGCCCTCTCAATGCATCTGCTGCTTCTTAAAAGTTTCAGGGAGCCGCAAAATGCTAGAGCTGATAGAGATCTTCAAGTTTATCTATCTAGTTCAACCCGCTCATTTTATAGATGAGAGAACTTGCTTCAGGGAAAAGACTGTCCCCTACTTTGGCAATGGCGCTCCGTGGACAGTGATCCGGCGTCACTGCTGGTATTTCCATTTACTTATATGTGTCTTGGTACCTTTCCTTGCTCCAAAAGGCATTGGAGACCAAATGTGTGGTACTGAGAAACCCATACATAAAGAGAAGGCATGAATTTCCTGTGCTTCAGTGAATGTTTCTCTCTCACCCAGATACGGAGAAGTGAGTCCTGTTCGCTTGAAAGCAGCCGAATCCCTGTGTCATTGCCTTCCTTTATGTAATACAAATCTCTGTATTAATCCTTCACTCTGTGCCTGCTGGAAGAAATGTCCCCTATGCACAAGTATATTCTTTTCAAAAATGTTTAAACTCGTAGCATTTACCATTTTAATCACCTCCAAGTGCACGGGTCAGTGGCATTAAGCACCTTCACAGTGTTGTGCAACTACCCCTGCTCTCCATGTATCCGTTTTCATCATCCCACATGGAAACTCTGTACCTGCCAACCAGTCATTTCCCATTCCTTCCTCCCCCAACCCTTGGTAACCTCTTTTACACTTGCTAGCTCTGTGAATGTGCCTAGTCTAGGTTCCTCACATATGCGGAACCATGCAATATTTGTCCATTTGTGACTGGCTGATTTCACTCAGCATAATGTTTTCACGCTTCCTCCAGGTGGTGGCAGGTGACAGGATCTCCTTCCTTTTTAAGACTGAACACCATTCCACTGTATGCATATGCCACGTTTTGTGTATCCATTCATCCAAAAAACACTTGGGTTGTTTCCACCTTCTGGCTATTACGAATTATGCTGCTATAAACATGGTTCCACAATTCTTTCAATTCAGAAATGGAAGTGGAATTGCTGGATCCTATGGTATTGCTCAGAAGTGGAATTGCTGGATCCTATGGTAATTCTGTGTTTCACTTTTTGGGGAGCTACCACACTGGTTGCATGATGGAAAACATTCCCACCAGTAATGTACAAGGTTCCCGATTTTTACATATCCTCCCCAATACTTTCTATTTTCTCTTTGTGCGTGCATGTGTGTGTGTGTGTGTGTGTTTTAAATAATAGCCATCCCTACAGGTATAAGTGGTATCTCGTTGTGGTTTTGATTTGCGTTTCCCTAATGACTAGTGATCTTGAGCTTTTTTTTTTTTTTCATGTGCTTATTGGCCACTTATATATAATCTTTAGAGAAATGTCTAGGTAAGTCCTTTTCCCATTAAAAAACTTTCTTTAATGTTTATTTTTTTTTGAGAGAGCACAAGTCAGGGAGGGGCCTAAGGAGAGGGGACAGATTATCCGAAGTGGGCTCCAGGCTGATATCAGCAAGCCCGACGTGGGGCTCAAATTCACGAACCGCGAGATCATGACCTGAGCTGAAGTCAGACGCTCAACCGACTGAGCCACCCAGGCACACCCTTTTGCCCATTTTTGAATTGGTTTGTTTTGTTGTTGTTGAGTTGTAGGAGTTATTTATATACTCTTGATACCTAGTCCTTATCAGGTATCTTATATGCAAACATATCCCATTCTGTGGTCTATCTTTTCACTCTCTCGATAGTGCTGTTGATGCACAAAAGCTTTGAATTTAGAATAAGCCCAATTTATTTTTTCTTTTGTTACCACAACCAAGAAATTGTTGCCAAATACAACGTCATCAAGGCTTTTATCTGTGTTTTCTTCTAAGATCTTTAGTGTTTTAGCTCAATGTTTAAGTCTTTAATCCATTTTGGGTTGTTTTTTGTGTATGTTGTACGGAAAGGGTCCAGCTTTCTTCTTTTGCATGTGGGTATCCAGTTTCTCCAACACCATTTGTTGAAAAAATTATCCTTTCTCCATTGAATGGTCCTGGCACCGTTGTCAAGAATTAATTGACCATATATGTGAAGGTTTCTCTCTGGGCTCTCTATTCTATTCTATTGGTCCAAAAATGTGTCTTCGCACTAGTAATAAGTTGTACAGAAAACAAGAAATGTGAATTCTTCAACTTTGTTCTTCTTCAAATATATTCCTTTAAAATCGTGCACCTAGAGAGCATACATTTCTGAAAGATATTTTCAAGAGTGGCAAAATCTGAATCTTCAAAACTTTAATACAGAAACTAAACTGTTTCTGTGGTTCCTTTGTTGCACTAAAAGGATTGAATGAGGTGCTCCTGGGTGGCTCAGCCAGTTAAACATCTGACTCTTGGTTTTGGCTCAGGTCATGATCTCAGGGTTTGGGAGATCGTAACGTGGACCTCCATGCCAGGCCAGCTCCCTGCTGACAGGTCTGTGGAGTCTTCTTGGGATTCTGTCTCTTCCTCTCTCTGCCCCTCCCCTGCTTGGGCACGCCTGTGCTCTTTCTCTCTCTCTATCTCAAAAATAAATAAATAAACATTTTAAAAAAAGGATTGAAAGAAAATACGTCTTGCTTCCTTGTACCCCAACCTACCAGCTCTCCCTGCAATCCCTCTGGAAGGGTTAGAAGAGTAAGGGAGGAGTTGATTCTGGGTGTAGAGATGCTGCTTAAAGAAATACAAAAAGAGGTGTGCAGGTAGAGGAAGGCAGTGCTCCTAGACTAGACTAGTGCTCAGGGAAAAAGCTCCCTGCTAAAAAGAAGGTGGAGGGTAGAACATTGCTACAAAGAAGGAAGAAGGGGGGTTACTGGAGGCAGCTCCCAGGGTGTAGGGGTTGACTCCAGAGATGTTCCCAAGAATAAAGAGGACCCTGAGGGCCAGGTTGGGGAAACTGACTCAGAACCACCCAGAGAGCATGGATCAAGCCCCTGTGCCAGGTCCTGGTGGGTAGCGGTGCCGAATGGAACTAGCTGGAATGATGGTTTTTAATGACACCTCTGCTAAAGTTCACTTACTATACTGATGTACCCCTAGCACCATCACAGGAAGAAAAAAAACCCTAAAAATATTTTATTTCTGGCATAATTTCCATGCTCTCCTCCTACCTTTTGCTTTTTAAAAATTTGCTTCAAGTGGCAATCAATGATGCCTGCAAACTGGGACTTTTAGCTAGAGCAGAGAAAGAGTTAGATAACAGGAACAACCAATGGTTTAACTCTTGCATGGGGGAGGATGAGAATGGCTGGCAGGCTGGGCAAGATGACAAGGAAGGGAACAGACAGCAAGACAAAGAAGGCCCAAAGTGTACCAAGGGCTAGTGATGAAACTCCCAACCAGCCGTGACAGCCAGAGCCAGGGCAGTTGGAGGAGGTGAGGAAGATGTAGCCAGCAGGTACAGGGGGCAGCACAAAGGGATGGCAAGGAGGCAAGCCGGATTCAAAAGTTTGGTTAGGACTGGCTGGGGTAGGTTGGGAATTACAGGCACCAAGCACTTGAGAAGCCAGCTGGATCAACTTACACCCCCTGGGGCCCGGAGAGCCCACACGCCAGGGAGGAGAAAGAGAATGTAGGAGGAACCCACCCAGGGAGAAAAGCACACGGAGCCCCTGACAGCAAGAGGCTGCAAGCCAAGGGAAGGCTTCCCTGGAGGCATGTTTGGGAGTCTTGGCATCTAGATAGTAAAAAGCCTGACATGGATCCTGGATCTTGGATGAAATCACTCAGATAAAGTATACAGAGAGGGGGGGAAATAAGAGTTTAAGGTACAAATCCCTGGGATATAGCAGCATTTGGAAGCAAACTAGACAAAAATCAGTGCATGGGAATACTAAAGACTCAAGAGGTAGTAAGAGGATGGAAGAGTGTGGAGCCATTAAAAAAAAAAAAAAGTGGAAGGAGAGAATTCCTAGAAGAATGTGACCAACAGTCTCAGCTGCCACAGAGCTTCCAAGTAAGGTGAGGACTGAAGACGTTCTGTTGAATTTAGCAGGTAAGGAGTTGTATTAGGGTTTTCCAGAGAAACAGAACCAATAGGATCTAGCTAGTTAACCATATATCCATCTATATAGATATATGTATATATTTATATATGCTGATATAAACGTATCTATGTAGACAGATTTTCTATATGTATACATATATCGACACAGATAGATATATAGCTAAATCCAGAAAGAGACTCATTATAAGTTATTGGATCACATGATTAGGGAGGCTGGGAAGTCCCACAGTCTGTCATGTGCAGGCTGGAGACCCAGAGAAGCCAGCTGTATTTCGAAGGCCCAAGAACCCAGGAGAGGAGCCAAAGCTGCACTTTCCAGTCTGGGTCTGAGGGCCTGAGAAGCAGGAATGCTGGGCAGGAGGAGATCAATGTCTCAGCTCTAGTGGTCAGACAGAGACAGGGCACATCCAATCTTCCTCCACCTTTTTGTTCTATTCTGACCCTCAGCAAATGGCATGGTGCCCACCCAGGCTTGGGAGGTCCATCTGCTTTCCTCAGCCCAGCAATCTAAAGGCTAACCTCTTTGAAATCACTCTGACAGACACTCAGAAATAAGGGTTTATAAGATATCTGGAAATTTCATGGCCAGTCAAGTTCCCACATAAAAATAATCATCACAGGGGTTACCAGCAACATTTATAAGAACAGGTATCTGGGAGCCAGCCTGCAGGGCACTGAGGAAGTGGAGGTGGGAGGTGAGGAAGGGACGGAGCAGCAACCCAGCAGCATAATTTTAGGAAGAGTGTTGGCAGAAAGGTTTTTTGTTTGTTTGTTTGTTTGTTTTTTAATAGGAGAGAGAAGCACACTTATAGGTTGAGGGGAAGGAAGGAGAAGAATGTAGAAAGGGAAAATCCAGCAGAGAATAAACAATTCATGCAGCAAAATCCTAGAGGACATGGATGCTTGAGGTGTGTGTGGGGGCAGGGTAAAGGTTTCTGTGAAATAACAACCCACCATCAACGTGCATGTGGTCTCTGTGATGGATGAGTAGGTGTTAGGTAGTGAGGCCTTGGGGCTCAGGAGGAGGGCAGCACTGCGGATGGAGGACAGGAGGGTGAGCACAAACCCTGGGAGTGGGGAGACTAGTGTGAACTCCGTGGTGTGAGTTGGGGACCTGAGAAGGCTAGGAATTGGGACACACCTTAAACAACGAAGGGAAGGTATCCGGGAACCATCTTGATTCCTCCTGTGGAAACTATGGTCTTCTCCCAATCATCAAAGGGCGACTTTCTTTCTTTCTTTTTTTATTTTTTATTTTTTATTAAATTTTTTTAACGTTTATTTGTTTTTGAGACAGAGAGAGACAGAGCATGAACGGGGGAGGGTCAGAGAGAGAGGGAGACACAGAATCTGAAACAGGCTCCAGGCTCTGAGCTGTCAGCACAGAGCCCAACACGGGGTTCAAACTCACAGACCACGAGATCGTGACCTGAACCGAAGTCGGACGCTTAACCGACTGAGCCACTCAGGCACCCCAGGGCGACTTTCTTTCTAAAATACTCACAGGTACTTTATTACTTGAAATTCTACACTGACATAATATATTTCCAAATATGTATTTCTCTATGTTATATATGTTTCTAATTATATATTCCACATGTTTAAGAAGATAAACCTAAATATATAGGTTTCTTAATACACACACACACACACACACAAGCCTGTATCAGATGACTCATCGTTTATTTCAGATGGGCTCCTTGCTGCCTTAAACTGTTGGTGACATTGTAACATCTATGGATAAAATGCACACAGCACCAAGGGGAGTTGGCTTTTGCCTTTCTGTAAGGTGAGCTGTTAGGCAGATATACGAGGATGGAGAAGACAAGGTCACTCTGCCTTGGCTCTAGTGGTTTAGAGTCTAGTAAGGGACATGAGTTGTATACACAAGAATAGACATTAGCCCAAGCACCAGCTAAGGAAGTTCAGTGTCAAAAGGAAAGAGATGCCAAGGAAAGAGTTAATATTAGTTGAGCAGATGTCGGTGTATTTTCTTATTTATTCCTCATAAGGGTTCCACGACATTATATTATTCTCTTTGGAGACAGGAAGCTTCCGCTTAGAGAGGTGAATTTGCTGGAAACAAATCAAGCGGAGAGTACGCAGACTCCGTTGCATCATGTTGTTCCGACTAATTAAAAGTTTCTGTTTTCACTAGTTGCTGTCCGCAATGACCCTCCCAAACCAGTTCTTAATTAGACGGTTTTCTTGACATCTCTCTGTATGGCTGCTCTTTGTCATGTAATGCGGAATGACACTTCCAATTCTACCAAATGCTCCCTACGTCTGAATTGGTATAATGAAGACTTTGTTTCTGTGTCTTCACTCTTACGAAATTCGGTGGACCTTTCGCTTTTGTTGAGGTATTTTGTGGAGTTGGATTGTACTGTGCCCATTTTTAAAGGGACAAAGCTATGGCCCATTTTTACTGCTTGTGCTGTTGGAAGTGAGCCTTCTGCTTTAAGTAACCCAGAGCAAGGGTGGATGCAGAGCTCAGTAGCCTTCAACCTGCTTCTAATGATGACTAAGATGTTCTGGCATTGACATTCTGATGACAAAGTAGCAAATGTGATGTTCTCTGTTATGCTTTTGTTGTTCTCTACAAGAAAGTGGGATTGAAAAGGTAGAAGAAGAATTCAGTCCTCCTGTGGTTTAGAGACACCTTCTCTGAGGTGAGCTTGAATTACTTGGAAGTTAAAAACTACGCTGATGTAAAAAAATGGAGTTTTATAACAAAACCAAGAGCATAGTTTGTGACTGTATTGTCTCTTTATAAGTGTTATTTTATATCACTTTATAATTGTTATTAGTGGCATAACCAAAGCTTGATGTAACGTGGTCTTTTTTTATTATTATTTTAATTACTCTCTTCTGAGTGGATTGGCATTTCAAGAATTTTTAAACAGCTGCCAGCCTTTTACTTTTATATTCTGATCACATGATTAACTGTCAATATGTTCCTTGTGTGGAAAAAAGTTTACTTGAGCTGAGTGTTCATTATCTTCACTTGAGACCATTTTAACAAGAAAAGAAGTAAAAAAGAGCTTGGCGAGAATGTGGGTTCCTTGCCTTATATAAGCTGGCTTGCCTCCCACCTCCTGTGGGTAGAGCAGAAAATGGAAGGGAGGAAAATGGTGGTGCTAAACTCCTGCCCACGGCTCCAAATGGAAAGAAGTAGAAATCCATCATGTTTATAAACTAGTGAAAGGGATGAATGACCATACGTGCTGTAAGGGCATAATTTTTGCCCTTTTTGCTCCATTCCTCTGATGGCTTGTACATCTTAAATCCCCACCTGCTCCTCAAGAAAGAGGACCTGGGATGCCCTGGTGGCTCAGTTGGTTAAAAGCCTGACTTCAGCTCAGGTTATGCTCTCACGGTTCCTGAGTTTGAGCCCCAAATCAGGCTGTGCACTGACAGTTTGGAGCCTGCTTGGGATTTTCTCTCTCTCACTCTTTCTCTGCCCCTCCCTCACTTGCATGTGCCCCCTCTCTCTCTCTCTCGAAATAAAAAAAAAAAAAAAAAAAAAAAAAAAAAAAAAGAGGAGCAGTTTCTCCTGATCAATAAGCATTCAGATAGAGCCATGAAACTCTCATTATTAGGAAGCGAGACCCAGAACGCTGCTCCCTGGCAGAATTCCACAGCCGGCTTTTACTCTATAGTGATCCCTGGAGGTGAGAAAGTAACAGTGTACACAAGGTCCTATAGGACCCAGGAAGCCACAAGGAATGTGTTCTATGAATTTATCTGAACGACGAAATCTCTCTAGCCCATTCCTTCCAGGAGAGGATGTTTTGGCATTGGCAGGGACCTGGGCTTGAGCATGAAACATTTTGTTTTGCTTGTTTGCTTTGTTTTGGATTTGTGTTTTATTGTTTCCTCTTCATGTTTTGCTAAATTCCCAAATGGTTATTATAAATTTATTTTCAGTGTTTTTCCCTTTTACTTTATTTTTAAAGAGAAGGAATATTGAAAATGAGAAGGCTTTGAAGAGGAACAAAGAAGTAAGTCTTGGCTTCTTTGTCTAAACTCCTTGACCCCATAATTTCCATTGACAACGAAGAGAGGAAGAACCTACCAGGTAGAGTGAACTATAGGAGCAAAGAACTGATGTGCATAGCATGGAAAGAACAGAAGTAAATGCATAAAGGTGGTTGGGGGACAAATTATGAAGGCCTTTTAATGTCATAATAGTTGGAGTTTGGACTTTGTTCCATGGACAATAAGGAACCCTCAAAGTCCTCAAGAGGTGAAAGATGTGAACATATTTATCCTTTAAGTAAGTAACTCTGGTGTCAGTATAGAGAATGGATTGGGAAGGAGTCCAGAATACCAGTTAGGAGGTAGTTTAATTAGTTTAGAGGAGATAATGATGCTGGCCCAAATTAAGGTAGTTTTGGTTGAAGTGGACATATTGAAAAAGCTGTTGGAGAATGTATTCACTAAACTCAGTCATATGAAGGGGGGAAAAATTACTTGGTGGAAAGTAATGCCCTGAATTGTGAGCCCTAGACAAAATGGTACAATTAATCCAGGGTTTCACTGGAGGAGAGATATTCAATGTATTTTATGCCTGATATATTTTAAGGGTCCTTGTGACATCCGAATGAAGATCCAGACAGCTAGAATCTTTGGGCTGGGGCTCAGAAAAAAGGTTGACACTAAGGATGAATATTTGGAAGTCACCAGCATAGTCAGGACAGGTGAAATTCCTGAAGCAGATGAGGTACTCGGAGGAAGAGAGTATAGCATGGAAGAAGAGATGGCCCGGGATAGAACCTTGAAGTTGAGGAGTTGCCAGGAAAGAGACTGAGAAGGAGCCATCAGAGACAGAAGGGCCACACTGCAGAAGCCAAGGAAAATCCTATTCAAAAAGGAGCAGTTGTGAGGTGCTTGGCTGGCTCGGTCACTAGAACATATGACTTTTGATCTCAGTATTGTGAGTTCAAGCCCCACATTGGGTGTGGAGCCTACTTACAAAAATAAATAAATAAAAGAGCAGTTGTTTAGGAAGAACATTGAAAGGAAACGTTACATTTTGGTCATAAGGAAGTCACTGATGGCCTTTTGAGAGGCAGTTTCCAAGGAATGAGAGGCAGGAGTGAGATCCTAGTTGTTGAGACATGGCCAGGAGGCAAGGAAGCATAACAGAAGCACAAAAACTGCTCTTGGGAGATATTGTAGTAAAAGAAAGAAGAGAAATGTAGCTTGAAGGGAAGAATTTCTATTTGCATAGTTCATGGGTTTATAAAGTGCTTTTAATTCATTAGCTTACTTGATCCACAACACAACTCAGGAGGTAGGAAGGGCAAGTGTTGATATGCCTGGGAACAAAATGAGGTTCAAAAAGTGGTTAGAAGGCTCACCCAAGGTCATCTAGAATAAGTAAGTGGTGGAAGAACTGAGTTTAGAATTCAGATCATTTGGCTCTCAATTCAATGACCTTTCCACTTTTCAAAACAGAGCATTTCTAAAACGTTTGCTCTGTTTGGAAATTGGATACAGGAAGGAATTGAACTCCTTGTTAAAGAGGTTTTGATCTTATCCAGGAAACAATGGGGAGCAACTGGAAGTTTCTGTGCAAGGGGATGCCATGTTTAAATCAATAACCAAGGGAGACAAATTTGGCAGTGAGGTATAGGATGCGTTAGCAGAACAGATACCTCAGGGGGTAGGTTACTAGAACATGGCATCCAACTGGACACAGCTCAGATAAACATATATGCATGCTGAGAAAGTTATTTCCTTTCAGTTCTGCAGATCCTCTCCTGTTTGTGTTAAGGAAAGGATATCAGTTTGCCAGCAGTTTTTGACAGCCCTCAAATACTCTTGAATCTCCCTTTTGAACAAAGAGAGAACAAGCCTCAGACTGAGAACATCTGCAAGCAATTGCATTTTGCTAAAACTGAATTACATTGCTTTGTGTTCATTCTATTTGTAGGATTATTTTCCAGTTATGACAAGTAGTACTGATTTCTCATTTGTTCTTACTATAGAAAGGTTACTATCAGTTCTAAGTCAGGTGTTTTACACATATGGAGGAAAAACATGATGAATGCGCATTTTCTAATGACTAAAGTTTGGAAAATTCTGGTCTTGGAGACTATTGCAATAGGAGTAACAAGGGTTTAGTTCAGGGTGAGGGGATGGAAGTGGAAATTGAGAAGAAGGCTCTGATAAATATTTTAATGGAGTTAAAAACGAAGGGGATGGCTATCTTCCTAGGATATCTTCTGCATCATTTCTTGGGGTGCTTATGGCTACAGTAATAGAAAGCTTAAATCAAAAATGTTTGTGCAATACAAAGAATTTATTATCTCAGATAGCAAGAAAGTCCAAGGTAAGAATCTAGGTTTGGCTAAGTCAGTGGCTCATTGACATTACTAAAAGCTCAGCTTCTTTCTCTTAAAAAAAATTTTTTTATGTTTATTTTTTTTTGAGAGAGAGAGAGAGAGAGAGAGAGAGAGAGAGAGAGCATGAGCAAGGGAGGGGCAGAGAGAAGGCAACACAGAATTTGAAGCAGGCTCCAGGCTCTGAGCTGTCAGCACAGAGCCCGATGTGGGGCTTGAACCCATGGACTGTGAGATCATGACCTGAGCCAATGTTGGTGCCCCTAGACTTGGCTTGTTTCTACCTTCCAACCCTAGCAAAGAAGTTTTGTCTTCATGGCCTGAAAATGGCTGACATGATTTGAGCAGTTCCATCATGAAATAAGATGCCCAGTTCAAGAAGACATGTCTTCTGATAATGAAGAATGAAGGATAAAGAAACCTTTGCCTGAAGTCATGTCCATCAAAATACCTTTCTTCAGGATTTATTGTCCCCAAATATGTCAGATGTCATGCATAAACCAACTGCTGGCAAAATGAAATTAAATTACCGTTACTAACTTAAACTAATTAAGATTCATTCTCTGAGCTAGGGATAGAGATCTCTTCCTGAAGGACAGATTTCTCTAGATAATAGAGGCTTTGGTAACAAATGTGGTTGGTAGTCAGTCAACCATGTCTTGGACAACATATACCAATTATATAATTGAATTCCTCAAATTAACCCTTGAACATAAGTGGGAAGTTCTTGAAGCTTATGGTTTTTTATCTTTAAGAATTTTGTTGAGCTCTTCTCTCCATGTGTTGGATTAAGGCAGACCGAAATACTTCCACTGCAAAATGAACATCTGGTTTAGTGATGCACATCGAGGGCGCGATGCGGAAGGTCTGGGGAGACAAAGGAAAATAGAGCAGCAGATCATCCTAGAATCAAATATAACTCTGAGAAAATGCACCAAGCTAAGAATCTAAAACCTTATTTTTATGACATTTCTTGCGTTTCCCTCCTGGGTTGGTCTCCTTCCTTCCTAATGCCATACCCAAGCCATTCGTCTTTTAGTCTCATAAAAATTCTGGTACCATCTGGCTCTGCCCCTCTTCCTTTTTTTTGTCATCTGCTCACTTCCTGGTTTTTCTACCTCCTTCACTGAGGTCTTAGGCACCGATCTACACTCCATTTCTGCAGGCACATGAGGGTGACCTCCATGTCCTGGATACAGCCCTACAAACTTTCTTGATGGCCACAACTCCCAGAAACTTCATCTCGGCATCGGTTCCCACCCAAAGCCAGTGCTGCGAGCTTCCTCTTTGCCAGGGATAACCCAATTTCTGACTCCCATGACATATATCCTTTTCATGAAAACTTCAGTCTCCTTAATCCTCCATAGCTTCAGGTCTTTGCCCCATTCAGTGTCTTCCCTTTTCCTGCCCAGCCAGTGTCGTTGATTGTTGGAACTACTTTCTCACTTGCCCCCTCATTTTGTGTGCACCCCACCCTCTGCTGCTGCACCCACCCACACAGGTTCCAACCTTGGTCAAAGCTGTGATTGAACCACACGGCTCCAACATGGCAGGCGGGAAGTGTTGGAGAAAACCTTACTGCTGGGGAGACTGACACCATTAGATTGCCAGTCTCCAACTTCTGCTGGTCCAGAAATTTCTCTGGTCTTCTGTCAGCTTCCTTCCCCATTCTAAACCTTTATCATCCTTCTCAATTTTCTCCAACTCCTACGCCTCTCACTCTGTTTCATAGACAACCTTGCCTCATGCTTCTCAGAAGCTGTCAGGAAAGATCTTTCTATAAACTTGTTTGCTCCCACATCCATTCTTCCATCCCTGCCTGAAGGTGAACAGAACTAGGTGTCTTTACTATTTAACTCCAAAATTTGTGCCTGTGCCCTTGGCCCTGGATACTCCTGATGAAGGAGCAAAAGGCAAGCTGAGGGAAAGGCACAAACTAACACCTTGTAACCCTCTCCCCCCAGGTGGGATATATGTGTCATTTCTCACGCACTACTGGCTGCCCAAGAACAAAGGAAAGGGAAAACATGGTTAACTGATAGAGATCAGCTAACTGATGATAGTCTCGTCAGTCTGCAACCGTCTTAATGATTTAAAAGAAAAACGACAATCTCCAGAAGCCTATAGACTCAATTTCCTGGAGCCTTAACATCACCCTCCCCTCCACAGGATAGAAATTCTTTTTTTTTTTCTTTTTAATATTTTTATTTTATTTTTGAGAGAGTGCAGGCAGGGAAAGGGCAGAGAGAAAGGGACAGAGGATCTAAAGTGGGCTCTGAACTGAAACAACAACAACAAAAACCCAAAAAACCTCTTTCTGAGCTTTTCATTTTATTTTTTATTTATTTATTTATTTATTTATTTATTTATTTTTCTTTCTGAGCTTTTTAAACAAACTTCCCCAAGATTTAAATTATAAAGGAAGTCTTTTTGCCCAATTAGGCTTACTTTATTTGTTGTGTTAATTTGCTGGTTTACGTATTTGGTGTGATATTAATATCTTTAAGATCATAAAACTAAAATGGGTAAGAATTTCTAGAACTAACTAAAAGCTGCATTCAAACTGAGTAAGAATTAGTAACATGGAACTAAATGAACTGAAGAAGATGGTGATTGATAGGTTTTTGTGACTCTGGTTTGAAACATTGCTGGTTCTCTAACGTTTGCTCTTCCAGATTAAGGAAACTTTCTCTTAAGATATCCATGAAATACAGAAGTGTGATAAAATATTCCTTTGTAAACAAATTGAAGCATTTAACTTTTCTTTCTACCTGAGCCCTCTGAAATTCAAAAAGTCTCAGTGAGTATTCTTTCTTCGGTGGCAAAATCACAGTTATTTGCATTAAGTTCAATAAGCATCTGTTCTCCTTGTAACAGGACACCACTGGATACATTGGTCATTTTATCCAGACTTTGACTGGAATGTCATGTTTGAGAGCCATGCATAGACTCAGCTATGACCAGACAGCTTTCAGGAACCAAGGGTGACTTTATGAAACAAGGAGCCATAAATCCCCTTGAAATGTTGGCCTGATACTTTGCTTACAGCAGCCTCACCAGGTGAGTAAAGAAGGTCACTTCCTGGCAGGTGCAGGGACCTCAGGATATTTGGGGACCTCGAGAAGAGGAATTTGCCCACATCTGCAGGTACTGCAGTCCTGTCTGATGGCCTGTATTTGGCTTGGCTTCTGCCTAGAGGGGCTACTAAAAGTTCAGTCGAGATTCCTTACGAAAAGTTCCAGCAAAGCAAATTTTAAAAGATCTTTACGATCCATCACTGTACTTGCTGAGCTTGTGTATATCATTTTACAAACAAATTAGTCTTAATTTGGCTATCTATGAAAATGAGGGTAATCATAGAGAAAAATTATGTCTCAATAACACATCTCCGTAGATAGTAAATTTTAACACTATTTATTGTAAACTAGACTAGATCCTGAATTCTTCTGGTTTCCTCACGTATTTGGCTATGGCTCTCCAACTAAGATTCCTAATCTTCTTCTATTCTCTTGACTTAAAGTCATTAAACACTAAAACTATCTTTTTCCTAAAAGCCCTAAGAACTGATGCTGGACGACTTGACGTAAATTTCAAAGAAAGTGCCACAATAGCTCACAGACAGACAATCTTCTTGCTTGTCATTCTCTGAGGATAATAACAAGACCCCATGGGCATAGGATTGTTTGAACAACTGGAAAATGGGATGGATTCTCCCAACAGTTGTATATGAAAGGCCTTTTTTCACTATAGACCTATAAGTAAAGACCCTAGTGCTTTATTAAATTAGTCGCTTGAAGCCAGGTTAATGAATAAAGCTCTAAATGAATATGCAAACCATATCCTCCCTAAACCTGATCTGACAGTAACGAGCAACTGACCCCATATAAACCCAGGGGACATGGTTTATTTAAAAGAGTGGAAATTTAATACAGCGGGAGACTTAAATCTGAAATGGGAAGGCCCCTACTGGGTCGTGTTATGTACCCCCCCAGGGCCAAACAACTAAAAGAACAATTCATGGGGTGCCTGGGTGGCTCAGTGGGTTAAGTGTGTGACCCTTGGATTTGGCTCAGGTCACAATCCCACAGTTCATGGGTTCCAGCTCTACATCAGGCTCCATGTGAGGATGCTTCAAGCCTACATCTAAACATCTCACTGGCAGCGCTCGAGACTTTGACACTGGGCTTGTAATTTGCTCCAACCATTAACCTATATTTTTCTTTTGTTTCTATAAAATGCACCTCTTATTAATTACCTGATTGCTTACTAAACAAAACAGAGACTATATGATGGCTAACATGAACTGTTACACAATTAAAGCCTCAAATGACTCTCAAAATAGCATTACATTATTACACACTGAAATAACCCAAATGCATAAAACAGTTCTACGAAACAGAATGGCATTAGATGTTCTAACTGCTGCACAAGGGGGAGCTCCTGCTCTCATACCTACAGAAAGCTCTGTATACATTCCAGATTGTCACAAAAATATTTCTGGGTTTCTAACTGACATGAATACTCAAATTAGCATTTTAAATGATCCCTCTCTTGCCTTTCATGATTGGTTATACTCCTGGACTGGAAGAGGATTTTTGTCCACTACCAAAGGACTCTTATTTGTGCCTTTTGTTATTTAATTATGGTTTGCTATTTTCTCCCATGTCTCCCTTCCTGGTGCCAAGACCCCATCGCTACAATATCTTCAAGCCAACAGATGATCCTTTCTACTCAAGGAGGTTCATGTATGTTGCCCATGTTGGATTCAGCTGCCTCTGTCCTTCATAACTTTCCTATACATTCTCTGACTGACCCATGTTGACCTGTAGATAGAAATGTCTCTATGCTCCCACTCAGCAGGAAGAAGTTACAGAAGATAAGACCTTCCGCCTTCAACAACCCTAAAGATTTAAGGGTCAGAATTGTTCAGGAGGAAATGCTGAGGGAGCAAAAGTCAAGCTGAGGGCAAAGCACAATGTGTGGCTTTCCTCAGGCACTCCTGACTGGGCAAGAACAAAAGAAAAGGAAAACCAAGTGGTTAACTGATAGATATCACAGTCTGGCAGCAGCACGTAAGTCTCCCTCAGTCTGCAACTGTCTTAATGATTTACAAGAAAAAAAGCAAACTCCAGAAGCCTATACACTCAATGCCCTGGAGCCCTAACATCACCCTCCTCTCCACAGGATAGAAAATCTTATACAACCCCAGTGCAGCTCTTTCTGCCCATGGGTAACCTTTCCCTGTGCTTTAATAAAACCACCTGTTTTGCACTGAAGATGATGGGGTTTTGGGTGATGGTGGGGTTTGGAGCTGACGGCCAAGAAAGAATTCTTGAAGACATCTTTGGTGCAAAAAGGTGAAGAGTGAAGAATGACCAGTTACATACTGTGAAGTTGGGGGAGGTAAAATCAAGAGGAAGTTTCTTAAAGGGATTTTCCATATGCTAAAGGCTCATAGATTTCTGGAAGCCTAGCCATTGTCAAGTTAAGGTTGTTTTTTCCTCCTGCAAAGCATTAACATTAAGACAGTGGGGGGGGGGGGCGGTTCCTGGACTTTAGGGTATTGATAAGATTGCCCCCCTTTTTTGTAATTGTACTAAGATATTAGTACTGATGGAGACCCTATCAGTTTAACCATTTGTTTTCTGTCCTTTCCTTTGTTCTCTGGCAGCCAGGAGCTCCTGAGGAATATTACACGTACCCCACCTGCGGGGTGGGGTTGAGGGGTGAGGGTGGGGGTGGGGTGTGTGCCAGCTTGTGCTTTTCCTTTAGCTTGCCTTATGCTCCCGCGTCAACGATGTCTCAAGCATCCCGTTCTCTTAAATCTCCAATGTCTCAATCCTCCTCAGCCTATAAACAAGCAGACGTAAAGCTCTGCTAACACAAATTCAAACCACACCAGATATAAATCTGTCGACTCCCCCCCCCCACCCCCCCAATTCTAGCTACCATACGAATGCTATTGTCTCTTTTCATCCAAACTTACTAAAAAGACTGGTTAATGCTTATTGGCCACTATTTTTCACTCTGCCCTCCATCCCAACCCACTGCAGTCTGGCCTCTGCCTCTGTCAACTTTCTGACAGCACTCCAGCCAGAGCTGATGGGGTTTTGAAGCGTTGGTGGGGGTCTGGAGCTGACAGCCAAGAAACAATCCTTGCGATGTCTTCGGTGCAAAAAAGGTGATTTTATTAAAGCACGGGGACAGGACCCCGGGCAGAAAGAGCGGCGCTGGGCTTGTGAGGAGTGACTGGTTACACACTATGGAGTTGGGGGAGGTAAAGGCAAAAAAGGAGGTTTCCAAGAAGACTTTCATATGCTAAAGAGGACTCTGAAGATGCCAGGGGCCTTGCTATCCTCAGGCTAAGGTTGTTTTTCCTTCTAGCAAATCATTAGCATTAAGACGTTAAGGAGTTCCTGGAGAATACTCTGTATTTGCCTCAAATATTTGTCAGGGGGCTGCAGGTCATAAGGAAATTTGATTTTATCTACCATTTCCTTCTTGCTTTCATCCCCCACCTCGCTATGGAGGGGAGGGTCATGTGATATGGGAAACAAAGGCAGGAGAAAATGGCAGATAAAATTAAATTTCCTTATAACCTGCCGCCCACTGACAAATACTTGAGGCAGGCAGAGTAAAAGGTCTCTCCAGGAAGGCCCTCCTGTCTTAAGGCAGCATGTTCAAAGCTGCACTCATTCTTGCCACCTTAAAACCACAACTCCACTACGGGTGAGCTCAAGCAGCACCATCAGCCCCCCCAACCCCCCCAGACTCAAGGCCCCCAGGCTTGCCCCCTTGGGTTCTTCTCTTCAGAGCAAAGATTCAGAAATCAGACCGCCTGAGTCTGGATCCTGGTTCTGCCACTCACTGGCTGTGTGACTGGGGTAATTTACCTGACCTTTCTGTGCTTCTTTTGCTTCATCTGTCACATTAGAATAATAGTATTTCTTTCATAGGCTGCTTGAGAGCATTCGCTGTGTCAATGCAAAGTGTTTTCAAGAGTGACAAGCATTAAGGCTCTGTGTTATTACCATTCACTGCCTCCCTTCTGCTTCAATCACACTAGTGCCCTCGTAGCTCTTTGCCCTCTGTAATGTTTCTATACATGCTTTGAGTGTTTATCTCATTGTGTAACGCAGGCTCAGCTTAGCTAGAAAGTCTGGGCCGGGAGTCCCTTCTCTTTCCTCCTGTAATAAATACCCCTTTCTATAGCTGTCCATGAGCTTGCTACATTGTATTGTAATTTGCTCTTTCTATGTCTTTCTCTCCTGCCAGCTCCAGTGACTGGATCTTATTTATCATTATAACTTTCGTATCCAGCGTAGCAACTGCTGTCTAGCACTTAATTGTTTTCCATATAACTAAGAAATAACTAGGTATTTCTAGTAGGTAAACAGTTGTTTCATGTTGATAAGTTACAGGTCTTAGGATTTTTAATCATTAAATTCCTCTGATCTGTACAGAAAAATATTTGTGACCAGGTCAAGGAAAAAAACGTATCAAGACTCTCCCAGCAAAAGTGCTCATTCTGTTTTTGCTTGATGGCCTTTTTTGGGGGGGTTATTTCTTAACAGGCTTCAGGGGAAGTTGAGGAAAACTTATAGACACAAAAGAACACAGTGATGTCCCCTTGAACAAAGGTAGAGAGTGTCAAGGGTCAAGAGCACAGGTAGAAGATCTAAATCTGAACAGGAGAGACTCCTCATTCCCCGAATCTTTCAGAAAGGAAGTAAACAATGGATGTGGGCTGGGGCGCCTGGGTGGCTCAGTCGGTTGAGCTTCTGACTTGTGCTCAGGTCATGATCTAATGGTTCATGGGTTCGAGTCCCACTCAGACAGCTCAGAGCCTGGAGCCTGCTTTGGATTCTGTGTCTCCCTCTCTCTCTGCCCCTCCCCTGCTCACACACACACACACACACACACACACTCTTTCTCTCTCTCTAAAAAATAAATAAAAATTTAAAAAATGGAGGTGGGGACAGATGAGTTTACAAAGAGACCTTCTTTAAGAGTTTCCATTTTCTCAGAGAAGTAGGAGGCAAGAGCGTTCACTGAACTAGAGAGAGAAGTAGAAATGGAGCAGGGAAACTGGGAAGAATGATTGACGTTGAAAATGGGAAAGAAAGAAGACAAAGGACAAAAACAAATTAAGGGAGGAGCAAGAGCTACCCTAAATCTTAAATTTCTGCCCTGGAACCACGTCAGGGGGAGGGCCCCTCTGGTATAAGAGATTTGGGAGAGGGCTCCAGTGACAGCGGCAGAGCATGCCCACAGGGCAGGGTCACACCAGGGGCCCACACCTGACTGGGGCTGTACTTGGCCTTTCCAGGAAGCAAGCAGGGAGAGCTGGTCCCTGCGTCTCCAGCCTCAGGGTGAAGGGCACTGCGACTGGCAGGTTCTGGGTTCTCATTAGGGACCCAACCAGTGTGGTCCCCCACCTGTCCAGCAGGGTCACCTGGGCCAGCACGTTCAGGTTGCTCCTGGGCACAGTGACCACTATGTCCCAGCAGGTTTAGGGTCCTCAAAGTCAGAGCCCAAGGCTGGGTTAAGAAGGACTAGCATTGCTTTTACAGGATTAGAACCAATTCGTACAGGAGACAAACTAGTTATTGCATGATTGTGATGACTCTACTGTGACCTATACTGGAAATCCTCTGGTTTGCGGGTGCATCTTTTTGTGCCTTGTGAGACCCTCCTCGGAGAGCTGCCATAATGAAACCTCTTGGACACAGCGCCCTCTAGTGGTCTGAAGGCCTCCCTGCACTTTTCTCTTGAAAATACCGAGCTTTGTGCCCAGAGGAAGTGGGGCCGGGTGGTGAAGCCAAGTGACCAGCACTGGGACATCAGGGAGACGCCTAACTAAAGGGGTAGGTAAAGACCGGTCTTTCTCTTACCTGGGCAAAAATGCCACCTCTGCCAATTATAAGCCCCATGCGTTTGCAGTCCTCATGGATTTGATTTACTTCTTCCTGGGGAAGTGGTTGGCGACCCATCTGCAAACAAAAATATCTCCTATTTGGATTTGAATTGTTAAAGACATCATCTATCAGAGAGAGAGAGAGAGAGAACAAAAGCAACTCAAGCAATAAATATTAGTTTTGATTCCAATTCATCCCAAATTCTCAAAAATAAAACTGAAGGCGAATGCAGATGGCCAGTGACTCTTGGCTCTGCTAACGGGTATCCCGGGAGCTTGGTTCTTTCGTAGCCAGATTTGGAGGGGGCTTTATTCTCAACTCTTCACTTTGTTTTGCTCATGTAAAGGGCTCATTTCAAAGTCCAGGAGATGGCTCCAAAGTTATACCAGGGCAGGAACAATCCAGGCCTTCCCTGGGCCACAGCTTGGCCTGGGCAGCTGGGGTGGGAAGACTGTCTCATCTCCCTGACTTGTGGAATTTGCTCTTTCTCCCCCAGCACTTAATCCCCCAAGGTTAGGAAAGGTAAGCACTTCGGGGTGGGGGTGGGGGGCAAGAAGCTCTTTCAGGTTACCAGGCATCTGAAGTTGGTCCCCCCCGGGGGGTCCAGACAGGCCAGTACTGCTTTGGTGGCACTGGGGTGGGGGCCGGTGCCCTTTCTATGTGTCTGTCTTCCGAGCCTGATTACAAATGCCTCCTGTTGACTTAGTCGTTTCAAGTCTGACTGTGTATCTGCCTGACCTGGAGGCCTTTTCAAACCGCAGACATTCGGGGCTCAGGCTCGGCCTATGGGATGAGGAGACTTGGGGCAGGCCTAGGCATCTGGGTTTGTAAAATGCCCAGCAGGTGCCCACCCTGGGAATCACTGCTGTGATCCTGTTTTGGGTGCTGAGCACGGCCACCGCCGCGTGTCTCTCTTTTGCAGCACGGCTGTGGTGATACATCAGCAGGGGTCTCGTTCTCTGGTTTCAGATGCATGAGACTTGATCCTGGCTCATGGACCAGCTCCTGCCATCCTTGTGAGGCAGAGGAGAGCTCCCTCCAGGGGTCCCAGCTTTGTGCTCCTCGGGGCTTCCTACCCACCCTACCTCCAGAGTTCGGTACCCATCCCCTCCCTGCACTGTCCCCCAAACCTTCATTCTTGCTTAAGTCTCAGTGTCCTAGCATAGAGTAAGGCCATACCTCCCGGAGATGCTCACGTTTTTGCCTGACTCAAAGCTTTAAGATAAGGAAAATCATATTTAAACTTGCAGAGTGCTAGTAATGAGGACCTGGGATCAGGGACAAGGCCAGGATCTTCTCATCGATCCTGAAATGTCATCACGCACTCCTGCCTGTCGCTGATGTTCTCATCTAGTAGACCAGGAAGACTAAAATATGACAAAATAATTGAGGTAAACTGTGAGAGCCATAAAGTGGGCAGACATGGTGTGGGAATAATGGGAGGTCAGAGGGCGCTCAGCACCCTCTGGAAAGGTTTCCTGCGGGGAAGCTGGACTGGTGGGGCCTTGGTGGCTAGTGAGGATCTGGATAGGTGACATTTAGCTTCTGGACTGGGCCAGCCCCCTCCCTGCTCCCTTGCCCATTTTCTCATCCCCTGGCCTCAGCTGCTATGACTAACTCAACATCTTGTACACATGCTGCAGAGAAAAGCAGGGCTGGAAACTCTGCGGCAAAGCCCAGAACAGCCTGCCCGGGCCCCTTGCTCAAGCCTATGTCCCAGCTGCTTGATAACCAAGTGGGAATGTTAGTAACGGACCTCTCGTTGGGCGTGGAATGTAGCTTCACGTTTATCTTTGTTGCTGTTGTTGTTAATCAGCATTTAAGTAATTATAAAAGTAATCCATGGTTATGGAGAATAAAGCCTTATACCAGAATGGAAGTACATAAAGGAAAAATGGAGCTTCCACTCCCCCAATCGTCCTCCTAGGTTCACCTCCTGTTGAAAATTTCATGTGAACCAGACTCTTTTTCTCTCTGCACAAATACATCCCTATGCATATTAAAAAAAAAAAAAAGAAGTCATACTTTATAATGTTTTTCAATTTGCTTTTTACAATTTACAATATATCATGGACATCTTTCCATGTCATTTTATTTGGACCTCAGCTTAAAGGTTACCTAGTATTTCAGTTCTTTGGCAGAGTAATTTGTTTCATCGTCTAACATTCGGCAGTTATGTCATTTACATTTTTTTTATGATTGTAAATAGTCCTGCAAACAACCCTGCTCGTCTATATCTTCACACACTTCCATGAGTATTTGTTCAGGACATATTTCTAGGTGAGGAATTGCCAGCTCAAAAGGCATATTTAAAATCTTGATAGATTTTTAGGGGCAGGACTTAAGATGGCAGAGATGTAGGGGGACCTGGGCTTCCTGCTTCCCTCAGACACAGCTGTGTTGAGGTCAGAACATTTGGAATGCCCAGGAATACAGTCTGCGGAGTGACAGAAACATCTCCCCAGGTGGACGGAGACAGCTTGGCGGGGCAGAGGTGCACGTATGCGGATTGGAAGAGATAAAACAGGTGGGGTAGGAATGGAGGGGAGGTGACCCCTTCTGTGAAGTGACAAAAGAGAGAGAAAGAGAAGCTGTGGATTGTGGTTTTGTGGTTTTGTTAAGATGAGAGAAAAACCTCTCCACATCATCGACCGGGGAACAAGAAATACAGAGGGAGCCTTCTCTGTATTGCTCTACTTTGCAAACCTCCATAGGAGCTGAAGATCAGAGTTTTCAGGGGTGCCTGACTTTCTCTGGACCAGAGCCACCACCATGTGTGTGGGCCTGGGGCGGGGAAGAGAATAGCAAACTCGGAGTGCCCAGGGAGAGAGCAGTCCCTTCCCTTGAGTACTGTGGGACTGGAGATCATTTGTCAGATGGGCAGAGTGGCACTACCCCAGAAACAGGTCCTCGTGCAGCAGGATCCTTTAAAACATTGGGTTTTCAATCCCAGCCGAGTGCCTGGGAGGTGCTGTAGATTGTGGAGCAAGACAAGCCCCTGCCTGCACGATTCTGTGAGGGCTGCCTGAACGATGTGGCTTGAGACACCTGGTCCGGGGAGAAGAGACTGGGGTATTGCCATCTTTCTCCCCATCACCAACACGGGGGGCTTCAGGGAACAGGACAGCGGCCCTCAGTGGAGGTGGGACCTGCTTACATGAAACCCCACCCCTCCGTGCCTGGTAACCACTTATCTACTAGAGCAGGACTGGTGCTGACCAAACCAGACGGCCTCTCCTCCAGACCAGCACAGCCACTGGTTCCAGGCACCAACAGACAATTGTCCTGTGGTTTTGCATGTTAGTCTGTTTTTTTCCTCTTTTCTTTTCTTTCCTTCTCTTCTCTTTTCCCTTCTTTTTCTTTCTACCCTCCTCTTTTTTTTTTCTTTCCTCCCATTGGAATCAGGCTCATACTTTCTGATTTGATTTTTGGCCAATTCTTAATATCTACCTATCTTTTTCTTTCTTTCTTTCTTTCTTTCTTTCTTTCTTTCTTTCTTTCTTTCTCTGTTCTGGTTTTTTGTTTAATCAGGCATTTTTACTCTATTATTATTATACCTTTTCTGTGTCTCCTTCTTTATTTTCCTCTCTCTCTCTCTCTCTCTGGGTCAAACTTTATAGTTTCTTTGATTCTCTGCCTGGTCTTTTTCTCCCCCTTTCATTTTTCTCTTTGTGATGGGATAAAGTCCCCCCTCCCCTTTCCTTTTTTCCAGGGTTATTTCAATGAACAAAGCAAAAAACACATGATGGAAGATGCAAACAATCCACCATCACAAGCAGTGGGATAGAGCAGCCCAAGTCACAACAAGAGAGTGCATGCAACACACTCCAAAACACTTCCTAAAGTGCCAGACCTTGGACAATATACGACCCCTTTTTAATATAGTAGTACTCACAGATGCAGGATGTATAACAAGCTATTAAAACACATAAAATACAGAAACCTAGTCAAAATCTTGAAATGGAAGAATTCTCCTCAAAAAAAAATTCCAGGAAGAAATGACAACCAGAGAATTGCTCAAAACAGATATAAACGATGTATCTGAACAAGAATTCAGAATAACAGTCATAGGACTAGTAGCTGGCCTTGAATAAAGCATAGAAGATGGCAGAGAATCTATTGCTGCATAGATCAAAGACCTAATGAAATAGTCATGATGGATTAAGAAATGTTGTAAACAAGTTCAAAAATAAAGTAGACACAGTGACAGCAAGGATGGAAGAAGCAGAGGAGAGAATAGGTGAAATAGAAGATAAAATTATGTAAAATGATGAAGCTGAAAAAGAGGGAAAATGAATTACTGGATCCCGAGGAGAGAATTAGAGACCTAATGATTCAATGAAAAAATAATATCCCTATCACAGGAGTTCCAGAAGAAGAAGAAAGAGAGAAGGGGGCAGAAGGTTTATTTGAACAAATTATAGATGAGCTCTCCCCTAATTTGGAAAGGAAAGAGACATTCAAGTTGAAAAGGAACAGAGAACTCCTTTCAAAATCAACAAAACAGGTCAACTTCATGACATATTGTGAAACTGGCAAAATACAAAGATAAAGAGAGAATTTTGAAAGCAGCTAGGGACAAACAGGCCTTAACTTACAAGGGTCACAGTTTCTTAACCTACAAAGGTAGTCACATAAGGGTAGTAGCATACCTGTCCACTGAACTTGACAGGCCAGAAAAGAGTGGTAGGAAATGTTCAATGTGCTGAATAGGAAAAACATGCAGCCAAGAATCCTTTATCCAGCAAGGCTGTCATTCAGAATGGAAGGAGAGATAAAGACTACCTCAGACAAACAAGAACTAAGCCAGCCCTGCAGGAGATCCTAAGGGGGATTCTGTGAGTGGAAAGCATCAAAGACCACAAAGGACCAGAGACATCACCACAAACACAAAATCTACAGATAACACAATGACACTAAATCTATATCTTTCAATAATCTTTCAATAATCTGAATTTAAATGGACTAAACGCCCCAATCAAAAGGCATAAGGTATCAGAACGGATAAAGAAAGAAGATCCATCCATAGGCTGCTTACAAGAGACTAATTTTAGACATGAGGACATCTGCAGATTGAAAGTGAGCAGATGGAGACCATCTATCATGCTACTGGATGTCAAAAGAAAGCTGCAGTAGCCATACTTATATCAGACAAATTAGATTTTAAAATAAATACTGTAACAAGAGATGAAGAAGGGCATGATATCATAATTAAGGGGTCTATCCATCAAGAAGAGCTAACAATTATAAATATTTATGCCCCCAATGTGGCAGTATCCAAATATATAAAACAATCACAAACATAAATACATAATTAGATATAATACCATGATTGTAGGTGACTTTAATACTTCACTTACAACAATGGACAAATCATCTAGGCAGAAAATCAATAAGGAAACAATAGCTCTGAATGACACATTGGACCAAATGGTTTTAACACATATATTCAGAACTTCTCATCCAAAATTATCAGAATATACATTCTTCTCAAGTGCACATGGAACATCCTCCAAAATAGGTCACATACTAGGCCTCAACCAAAAAGGATTGAGATCATACCATGCATGTATTCATATCACAACTCTATGAAACTTGAAGTCAACCACAAGAAAAAATGTGGAAAGCCCCCAAATACATGGAACTTAAATAAAATCCTACAAAGAATGAGTGGATCAACCAGGAAATTAAAGAAGAAATTTAAAAATATTTGGAAGCCAATGAAAATGAAAACATGACCATCCAAATCCTTTGGGATGCAGCAAAGGCAGTCTTACGAGGCAAATACATTGCAATCCAGGGCTATCTTAAGAAGAAAGAAAAGTATAAAATACAGACCTTAACCTCATACCTAAAGGAACTAGAAAGCCAGCAGCAAAGAAAGTCCAAAGGGCAGAAGAAGAAGAGAAATAACAAAGATTAGAGCAGAAATAAACTATATAGAATCTGAAAAGACAGAAGAGATCAATGACTCTAAGAGCTGGTATTTTGGAAGAATAAACAAAATTTATAAACCCCTAGCCAGAGGTCACAACAAGAAAAGAAAGAAAGAGGACCCAAGTAGATAAAGTCACGAATGAAAGAGTAAAGATCACAACCAACACCACAGAAATACAAACAATTATTAGAGAATACTATGAAAAACTATATGCCAACAAACTGGACAATCTGGAAGAAATGGACAAACTCCTAGACACCCACACACTACCAAAACTTTAAACAGGGAAGAAATAGAAAATTTGAACAGACCCATAATCAGTGAATAAATTGAATTAGTTATCAAAAATCTCCCAATAGGAGTCCTGGGCCAGATGGCTTCCCAGGGGAATTTTATGAGCCATTTAAAGCAGAGTTAATACCTATTTCCCTCAAGTTGTTGCAAAAAAATAGAAATGGAAGGAAAACTTCCAGACTCATTCTATGAAGCCAGCATTACCTTGATTCCCAAACCAGACAAAGACCCCACTAAAAAAGGAGAAGTACAGGCTAATATTCCTGATGAACATGGACACAAAAATTCTCAACAAGGTACTGGAAAATCAAATTCAACAGTATATTAAAAGAATTATTCACCATGATTAAGTGGGATCCATTCCTGGGCTCCAGGGCCGGCTCAATATTTGCAAATCAATCAATGTGATACATCACATTAATAGAAGAAAACATAAAAATGATATGATCTTGTAAATAGATGCAGAAAAAGCGTTTGGGAAAATACAGCATCCTTTCTTAAAAGCCCTCAAGAAAGTCGGGATAGAAGGAACATACATTAACATCACAAAAGCCATATATCAAAAGCCCACAGCTAATATCATCCTCAATGGGGAAAAACTGAGAGCTATCCCCCTGAGGTTGGGAACACAACAGGGATGTTCACTCTTACCACTGTTGTTTAACATAGAGTTGGAAGTTCTAGCCTCACCAATCATATAACAAAATGAAATAAAAGGCATCCAAATTGCAAAGAAGTTAATTTTCTTTACAGATGGCATGATACTTTACATGGAAAACCTGAAAACCTCCACCAAAAAACTGCTAGTACTGATACATGAATTCAGCAAAGCTGCAGGATATAAAATCAATTTACAGAAATTGGTTGCATTTCTATACACCAATAATGAAACAACAGAAAGTGGTATGAAGGAATCAATCCCATTTACAATTGTACCAAAAACCATACGATACCTACCTAGGAATATACCTAACCAAAGAGGTGAAAGATCTGTTTGCTGAAAACCATAAAAAGCTTATGAAAGAAATTGAAGAAGACACAAAGAAATGGAAACATATTTCATGCTCATGGATTGGAAGATCAAATATTATTAAAATGTCGATACTACCCAAAGAAATCTACAAATTCAATGCAATCCCAATCAAAATAGCACCAGCATTCCTCACAGAGCTAGAACGAACAATCCTAAAATTTATATGGAAACAGAAAAGACCCTAAACCAAAGTAATGTTGAAAAAAAAAAAAAAACCCAAAGCTGGAGACATCACAATCCCGGACTTTAGCCTGTATTACAAAGCTGTAATCATCAAGACAGTAAATTATTGGCACAAAAAGAGACACATAGACCAATGGACTAGAAGAGAGAATCCAGAAATGGACCATAAATATATGGCCAACTAAACTCTGACAAAGCAGGAAAGAGTATCCAGTGGAAGAAAGATAGTCTCTTCAGCAATGGTGCTGGGAGAACTGGACAGCGACATACAGAAAAATAAAACTGGATCACTTGCTTACACCATAGACAAAAATAAATTCAAAATGGATGAAAGACCTAAATGTGAGACAGGAAACCATCAAAATCCTACAGGAGAAAATAGGGAGCAATCTCTTTGTCTTCAGTCGTAGCAACTTACTTGACATGTCTCTAGAGGCATGGGAAATAAAAGCAAAAATGAACTATTGGGACCTCATCAGGATAAAAAGCTTCTGCACAGCAAAGCAAACAACAAAACTGAAAGGCAACCAACGGAGTGGGAGAAGATATTTGCAAATGACACATTGGGTATCAAAAATCAATAAAGAGCTTACCAAACTCAACACCCGAAAAACAAATCCAGTGAAGAAATGGGCAGAAGACATGAACAGACATTTTTCCAAAGAACATACCCAGATAGCTAACAGACACATGAAAATATGCTCAACACTGCTCATCATGAGGGAAATACAAATCAAACCCACATTGAGATACCACCTCACACCAGTCAGAGTGGCTAAAATTAACAACTAAGGAAACAAAAGATGTTGGCAAGGATGTAGAGAAAGGGGAACCCTCTTGCATTGTTAGTAGGAATTCAAACTGGGCAGCCACTCTGGAAAACAGTGTGGAGGTTCCTCAAAATATTAAAAATAGAACTACCCTACGACCCAGCAATAGTACTACTAGGAATGTATCCAAAGGTTAAAGGAGTGCTGATTTGTAGAGGCACATGTACCCCAGTGTTTACAGCAGCGCTATCAACAACAGCCAAATTATGGGAAGAGTCCAAATATCCATCAACTGATGAATGGATAAAGAAGAGGTGGTAAATGTATAAATGGAACACTACTGGCAGTGAAAAAGAGTGAAATCTTGTCATTTGCAACAACATGGGTGGAACTGGAGGGTATTATACTAAGTGAAATAAGTCTTTCAGAGAAAGACAGATATCATATGATTCACTCATATGTGGAATTTGAGAAAGTCTTAACAGAAGACTATAAGGGAAGAGAAGGAAAAGTAAGTAACAAACAGGGAGGGAGGCAAACCATAAAAGACTCTTAAATACAGAGAACAAACTGAAGGTTGATGTGGTGGGGGAGGAGGTTGGAGGGTTGGAGAAAATGGGTGATGGGCATTGAGGAAGGCACTTCTTGGGATGAGTACTGGGTGATGTATATAAGTGATGAATCATGGAAATCTACTCCTGAAGCCAAGACTACATTGTATGTTGGCTAACTTGTGTCTGTGTGTGTATATATATATATATATATAATATGTATATATATATATGTGTGTGTGTATAATATATATATGTGTATATACATATTATATATATATATATATATATATATATATATATATATAATGCTGATTGACACAAATTTCTGTCTAAAGGGCTCTACTAATTTATGTCCTCACCAACAGGAAATGGGGTTTTAGTTTTGGTGGACAGTGGACAGTGTTAAGGCAAGTTCTGAGCTACTTAATTACATGAATATAGTCTGAAGTGTTGCAGGGCCAGAACTCACTCAATAAACACTTTGAAAATACTTATCATCCACATGATTCCTGGACTCAAAAGTGTATAACTTAGGAAAAGAAGGTATTTCTACATGAAAACCAAATCAACAAATACATGGTTTGAAAGATCTTTTCAAATGAGATTTTTAGGCAGTGGATGCTACAGGGATTCTCTGAGGCCTGGAGCCCCTGTCTAGGGGAGAATCAAAGGCAAGCTTTAGGGAAGAGGTATGATGAAGAACTGGATCTTGAATAAGGCTAAGATTTCCATAGGTAGATATAGAGAGGAGAGTCTTGCAGTCCATGCTTGGAGAACAGTTTGGGTGACGTTGGATGTAGGGAAGTGAATGGCATTGAGCAGGCGTTGAATGGAACTAAGGAATGGACTAGCTGGGATGTAAATCTGGGTGGTCTGCCTTCAGAGTCCATGCTTAAAACTACCAAATGGCAGAGGAAGAGAAAAATAACTCATTCAATAGATAGTATTATATAGCCTATTTTATTCTTTCCATAATAGAGTTTGCACATTTTTCCATGTCACACATATATCACTATTGTGGGATGGATGTAACATAATTTAGCTTGGACTGTATCAATGGCCATTTAGGAGGATTCCTATGTTTTACAATGACAAGTGAAGTCCTGATGGACTTTTTTGTTCATGAGTCTCTGAGCACACAGAAGCTAGATTTGGAACAGTGGGAAAGAGAAGAACCTTTCCCCTCTTGTTGGGTTTTCCTCTGTGGAGTCTGGACTTTGGAGCATAGATAGCTTTGAGGGGAGTCCTGGGTTGGGGCCTGGGATGGATTCCCCTGAGCCTTAACACAGACCTTGACTGGGACACAAGGTGAAGATAAGGATGCTGTGACCTGGGAGCCAGAGGGCCGAGTCTCATTTTACTCTCATTTTGCTGTTGTCTTCCCTTAGCTTTAAAATCTTGTTTAAACATTCCAGCCTTGTATTGGCCCCACTGTGTGGCATTAATGGAAGAGTCTTATATCCATGGTCTGGTGTAAGCCCTAAAATAATTGAGCATCAACCATCCTAAACTAGGATGTTGTGTTAAGACCAAATAGCAAGAAGCCACTTAGGAGAAGGCTAGAAAAGGGGTTAGTCTGACTCTTCAGCTTGGTGCTAAGATTCTCTCCCTGTTGCTTGCCTCAGTGAGTCTAGACTTTGTGTTTATGGAGGGGAGGGACTTGGGTTGTAGGGGAAGCAACAGAGACACAGGGAAGTATTTGAGAAACATGGTCAAGAAAGGATCAACAGGACTTGGCACTAGAAACAAGGGAGAGAAGGAGTCCCAGGCTATTTTCTGGCATGGAGGCTAGGGAACTGGGAGAAGAGTGGAGGGTGAGAAACAGAAACAGTGAACTTGGAGGAATAACTGGTTTGGGGGAAAATGCTAAGTACAGTTGTTGCCATATTGAGTTTGAGGTCACAGTGGGGAATGTCATCGGAAAGTCACACCCTGCCTGGTTACTTGGGAGATTGAAAAATATTCACAAACAGACAAACACAAAACCTTATAGATCCTTAACATCTTCACCCCAAACCATCACCACAACCCACTCCTGGCCTTCTCCTTTACTTCCATGAACTCTCCGGGTCACCTGCCCCTCCCCAGATAGCTTCCTCCCTTCCCCATATGTCTAATTCTAAATATTCAGTCATCACCAATGCTCTCTGCCTACTCTGGCAGGAAAAATATCAGCTCCCTGTTCCAAATGCCCTCCCTCACTCCCCTAGAACTCTTGATGACGTGCTAGCATATTGTACTCCCTACTTATCTCTGATGGGCTTTGCTGAGCGTCCCTGGCCTTGTGTGTTCTCTCCCTGAGAATGAATGAAGTGACCTTGTAGTGACCATGCTTCCGACTTTAACTCTTGCTGTACCCAAGAAGTCACAGAGAGCACAGCAGATCAAAACCTACCTTATCCTTCACCATTTCTATTCCTATCATGAGGCCTTTGCCTCGGACATCTCCGACAATCTCAAATTCATCCCGCAGCTCAGCAAGCTTCCGTAGCATGTAGGTGCCAACTTCTTGACTGTTTTCCTGTAGATTTTCTTCTTTAATCACCTGTTTAGAGAAAAGTCCCAAGTGGCCTTGCATTAAAAAAAAAAGTTTTAAATTGACTGAGAAACACAGAACAGTAGATGTGCATGACTTTCTTTATGGAAACTTGACCACACAAATGGAACCCAAAGTCTAGTGTGACCATGCCATGTACTACAAAAAGATTTGCTGTAAGGTGTAAAAGAGTCTTGGTATGGGGAATACTTTCCCCAAACCCTTCTCATCTTCAGGGGTGGTTAAAAACTTAGGAAAGAATAGGGGTGCCTGGGTGGCTCAGTCTTGAGGGTCTGACTCTTGATTTCGGCTCAGGTCAAAGTTCTGGGGTCATGGGATCAAGTCCCACATTGGGCTTTGCACTGAGTGTGGAGCCTGCTTAAGATTCTCTGTCTCTGTCTCTGTCTCTGTCTCTCTCTCTCTCTCTTTCTCTCCCTGTCACTTTGAGTTCTTCTTGCACTCTCTCAATTAAACGATTTTTTTTTAATTTTATAAATTTAGGAAAGATAAAAGACATTTCTCAATGCAGTGTCTAACACAGATTCCATAATCCTGAGGCTCGTGATTGCCAGGCTTCGCTGAGAACTGGGATACAGTGATTAAGAAGACAAACTCTCTGAGGAAAGATATGTCACAGGTTCTTGCCCCACTGGGAGTTTACTGCCCTTTGCTTCGTCAGCCCTCAGTCAGACACAGGCTGTCATTACCCAATTGTCCTGCCACAGGGCCTAGGCCTCGTGAGCTGAGGGGAGCTCTGTGAGGGCACTGAAGATATAAAAATATTTTCACCTACTTCCACTCATGGCAGAGACCATGATTCTCGACTACCCACAATATACTACATCTAGATTTAGCTGATAATAATTGCATGAATCCATGACTCTCAATGTTTTTAACCTATTTGTTCACCTATACCCTCTCTACCTGGTCAAGGTGACACAACACTTTTAAAAAGTTGGCAATGTCTACAAAACGAAGTCAATGACACATTCCTGACTGTACTTTTTCGTTTTGTGATTTTATCGTATTTGAAGATACTTTTTAATTAGCAAGGGAAGCTTTTACTTACTTATGTTTATTTAAAAATACTTAAACAAAATAAAAATACTTAAAAATTTTTTGAATAGGTGAATCATGTGCCTAGTTCAAAAATCAGTAGAGGGGCGCCTGGGTGGCTCAGTCGGTTAAGTGGCCGACTTCGGCTCAGGTCATGATCTCACGGTCCGTGAGTTTGAGCCCCGTGTCCAGCTCTGTGCTGACCGCTCAGAGCCTGGAGCCTGTTTTAGATTCTGTGTCTCCCTCTCTGTCTCTCTGCCCCTTCCCCACTCACACTTGTCTCTCTGTCTCTCTCTGAAAAATAAATAAACATTAAAAAAATTAAAAAAAATCAGTATAATTCTCATTGACCCCTGTCCCCCAGCCACCAAATTTCTCTACCCACAAACAACCATTGTTACCCATTTCTTGGACATTCTTCCAGTAATACCTGACACTTTCTTAAACAAGTGCTGTTGTGCATATCAGCAAGGGCACTTAACAGATAAGATACCAGGGAAAATCAATGGAGTAGGGCTGAACAACAGCTAAATTATGTAGTTTGTCCCATAAAACTCAGTTTCTTGTTAGTCTTTCAGCTGATAACTGTACAAAAAAAGGAAGGAAGAATATATAAAGAAAAGGACCAAAATTAGCCTGAAGTCAAAGATGGCAGTTGGTAACTATCCATCAAATACCCAAAATATAAAAAGGAAATGTCAGTGTTACCAGCTAGCTAGCTTTTCTTATATTTCCTAGGCATGTGAGATGTATTATGTATTATTTTGTATCTAATACTTCAAGCATCCCAAATAGATCTTAAAAAGGGGGTGAAGGGGCAGAATAAAAACTGGAAATCTAAATTTGTGGAGTGGCAATGAACTCTTCACGTTAATAATGGGATGTCATAGAGTTTGGATAATGTGTCTCTGGTGCTGAAGTAGTCATTTTGTGAAATGAAAGGAATGACGTGGCTGCTGGAACATACCTCAAGCACGGCTGATCCAATGGCACAGGCCATGGGGCTCCCTCCAAAGGTGTTGAAATGATACATGCATTTAGCCAGAGACTTGGCTATCTCTAGAGGGGGAGAATGAAAAGTGGACAAAGAGTGACACATTCCTATCTATAATCTCCCACCACATCACTTGAATTATATTTACTATCATGTCATATTAATAATATGTTTCATGGCATCGAATCCAATTCATTCTTCATTCACCAGATAGTAAATGTAATGAATGGAATTATGTGTGTGTCCTTGCCCCCCCCCCCGCCCCCCACCGACTCCTCTTCCTATGTGAAAGCCCTACTCCCATTGTGAATGTATTTGGAGATAGGGCCTTTAGGGAAGTAATCAAGGTTAAATGAAATCATAAGGGTGGGGCCCTCATAATACTGGTGTCTTTATAAGAAGAAAAAGAGACACCAGAGCGCTCTCTCTCTCTCATGTTCTCTCTCTCTCTGAGGAAAAGGACTTGCAAGTACACAGCAAGAAGTTGGCCATCTGCAACAGAGATTTCACCAGAAGCCAACTTTGCTGGCACCTTGATCTTGGACTTGAGCTTCCATAACTATGAGAAAATAAATATCTGCTGTTTAATTCCCTCAGCGTGTGGTGTTTTGTTATGGTAGCCCCAGTTGACCAATCCACTTACTCTGTGGATAAGGAAAAATTGCTTATTTACTGAATTAGAAGTGTGATAACAAAATCTTTAATGTGTTGTGTGAATTCAAAAGTACTTTAACACTTGATTTATGGGAATTTACATGGGACCTTCACTTGGTAACCCTCTTTTCTGTATTATACTCTTGGTTTCAATCTTTAAAAAACCTCGCATCCAGGTTTTAGTAACATAATTCCTGGATTGTTTCAGGGTGAGCATATATTTGGTTCATTACATTTCCCTTTCTACATCCACATTTTAGTACCTAGAACAGGGAGAAACTTAGCATGTCTGACTCCATGTTGTTTCTATTCCCCTTGCTGCTGTAACCTGTATCTTAGAAATTTCTGCTTCACTCTGCCAGTAGGCATGTTCATCATAGAAGGAATTTTGCTTATAGCTGAGATTTGCAAAGACTCCTTTTTTGTTTTTTCACTGGAAACCTACATCACTTGAGGAGATAAGGGAGTGCAGACAGAAATGACTATGCTATGTTCAAGATTTACAGGAATGGCATGACCAGATCCCTGTAGGCAAAGATCAAATGACCAAAGACAAAGAGTTATAAGACCTCTTCAGATATCTATCGACATCAGTCACCTTTGTCTTCCCCCTTTTGCTAACAAACAAGCAGTTTGAACATTGACCCGAGGGGAGAAGTTTCTTTGGGATGATAAGCCACCATCCTCTCAGTTTGTTGGCTTTTCTGACCCCAACATCTGGCCACTCAAATGACTGGTTTGTCAGGCAGCGAGCATACCAACTTGGACTCAGTATCATGCCTTTATTCATTCAATAAAACTGCGAGATATCACAGGGTACTTAATTATCCTTTAGTATCACTGAAGCGGATACTACTGGTGGAAAAACGGAACAATTTAAAGATTTTTAGCAATAAACAATTCATAAAAACCATTTTCTGTAAAACCTCACCAACATTGAAAATATGTCTCATTCTTATGTTCACTTTATAGAATATTCTGGCTAAGTGAGATCGTACTGCATTTGTCTGTTTTGTTGATGAGACGTAAACAGAAACCTGTCACTCTGGACCTTGAGTTTATAACATATTGGCGTAGTTAGGCCAAGTAAGAGTCTCCTTCAGAATAAGACTCCTCTGGAAATTTCACAGTTAGCTCCAGGTTGGTTAAAAAGGATCTCTTGTGTGGGATTTGTTTTTGTGGTACGGTTGCCGATACCTTGTCAGTGTGTGAGAACCTTGCGCTTCATTGTGGGGGTAGGAGAATTCATCTTCCCTACAGCAACAGCACAAAGGGCTGGCGTTCTTCCATCGCTTCCACAGTCTGACAGGCTGTTTCTCATGATCATTGCTAGGGAAATGCAAGTGTAGTTCCCATCGCTGTCTTCAACCCACAGAAATTCCCAACCCCGTGTTTTCTGCCGTCACGGTTACAGGAAACCCAGAAGCAAATGCAGCCTGCCCATAGGCTCTACCTGGAGTTGTCACAACTGCTGCCATGGGAAAGCCATTTAGCCATGGTGACAATATCCGGCAGGATGTCGTGGGTTTGGAAGCCCCAGAAGTGAGAGCCCAGCCTTCCAAATCCCGTCTGCACCTGATGGAAACAGATCCAAAATCATTTGAAACGTTTCAAGTAATGCCGGCTTTTCTGACTCTGGTCTCTTCCCCTTCCTCCGCTTCATTGCCGGCCATCATCTTCACCATCTTTGTACGAACATGGACACAGCACTTAATCTGGGTCTGAGCTTTTAGTTACCAGAAACTTTTTACTAGGTTTTTGGATTTTGGATCCCCAGTGCTGCACAAGTTTTGTTATTAAGATGAATGCTGTTAGGCTGGTTTATACTATTTTGGCAAATCGAAGTTGAAAACTTGGTTATGAGGTGAAGTTCTCTATGTGGGTTTTGAACTGTCCCTGATGCAATCCGTAATGGGAATTTAAAAAGTGTGTTGACTGATAGCATGTCACCTGTGATGACAGCATCAGCTGTGCCTGGTAGCCACTTATTTGATAGACTTCATTTTGGATATTTGAGTTCTGTGCTTGTTAAAGTTCTATACTTGTTAATCTACTAACCAACCAGTCAATTAGCAAAAGCTTCATTATCTTGGGTTGCAGAGGAAGGTTTAAAAGGTTTTCTCCCTATGCCTTTCCTGTCCTGGCTGCCCTACACCACACTTATTCCACAGCCACTCACCTCATCCGCAATGCACACGCCTTCCCGCTCTCGCACCAACTTGAAGGCTTCCTTTAGAAACCCCTTTGGGTACTGAACAACTCCATTCACCCCCTGCAAAAGACCAAACCAAGGAGTCCTATAACAACAGCATAGCCCTTTGAAAAGAGTTAAAGAAAGAAAGAAAGAAAGAAAGAAAGAAAGGTCATTATCATCATTAGCATTAGTAATACTAGCAATTTTTAAAATGGTCTTTAGAACTGTTCCAACAATGTGTGAAGAGAGGGGCCATTACTCTTATGCCAAGCCTTTTGGGAAAAGGATGCAAATGTTTATTCTCTTCTGAGATTAGAAACAAAGTAGATTAAGGGGATTTGGTAACACTGAAGAAAATCACCCCAGGGCAGTGTGGGTATTAAAGCAACTAAACATTGGTGGGTTTCCCTTTGTTTAGAATTTTAGGAATTCAATAGTTTCATCTATCTTTTCAGCCGGGCAATGCAGGAGACAGTTTTTGAAGGTCAGTTGAAAATCAGGGCCCTTCTCTTTCAAGGGGACTGAGAGAATGAATTGAATTTGGAGAGAGACATGGCAATGGTCACTTAAATACTTTGGAATTCTCTAGAATGTATGAATGTATGAATTAAAATTCTCTGATAATTTAAGCCCAATTAGCATCTAAGGTCAATATACCCACTTGAATTGGCTCTGCAAAAAATCCAGCAATTGATTTGGCCACAGAAGTGTTCAGAGTATCTTTGAACTGTTCAATATACTGGTCTTTTGCTTGACAGCAGTCTGCGAAGAACAATAAAAACCACAAACAAACAAACAAACAAACAAGCAAAACATAGCATTTGAAGACGTGAGAATGACATTCAGAAGAGTGGGAAGAGCACAGAAAAAAAGAATATCCGATGAGTAAATTGACCAGAATCTTTACAATACAGTAAACAGGATATGAGGGTATAAATTTCTGAAGGGTGAACTTTGTTTCAGAATAACCTGTACTTTGGTTTGAGCAGAGAGACGAGGATAGTTGTAAAGGCATAAATGAACCACTTCAGTCATGTCCATCTGGGGGAAAAATGCCCCAAAGTGTCATTGAGTCTGATATACACAGCTGTTTCATCTAAGGATACCATCTTCTCAACGGGGTAGATTTAATTCAGATGTAATTGGGGAGTGGATTTAATCTATTTGATAATAACTCTATTTACCTTTTATTGCCACTTAATCTGATATACAATTTTAAAGCTACAAAGCGTCTCAATCTTTCGAGATAATAAATATGGTTACAGAAGAATTAGAATCCAGTCTAAAGAGGAATGCACTGGAGCCGGATCAATTCCATCCATGGTAGCAAAGGAGAGGAAGCCTTCTCTGGAATACTAAGGGTCCCAGATCTACGGCATCCATACGTGACTGAAACTTCAGAATTTTTACCCACACCTCTAATTTGATTCTAAATTTTTTTTTCAACATTTATTTATTTTTGGGACAGAGAGAGACAGAGCGTGAACAGGGGAGGGGCAGAGAGAGAGGGAGACACAGAATCGGAAACAGGCTCCAGGCTCTGAGCCATCAGCCCAGAGCCCGACGCGGGGCTCGAACTCACGGACCACGAGATCGTGACCTGGCTGAAGTCGGACGCTTAACCGACTGTGCCACCCAGGCGCCCCACCTCTAATTTGATTCTAAACAGCACCACACAGTTTCTGAACTTAAACTCGTATCCTTGAACAGCAGGAGAAGCACAGAGGGAGATGTGGATGTGGCGGACGCCCTGGGTCCAGTAACCATGAGAGCAATTTGAGAGGTGAGTCACCACCTACCATCCTAGCGCTTGCTTAGACGCATGGATACAGACCTGTCTCCTGAAGTGGAGAGATTAGGGACAGAAAATATCCGTCATCGTCATCAAAACTGAGGCATAAATATATTTTATACTTCAGCTTTTCATTTAAAACTGGAAAAAACAGAGGAAAAGGAAGATGGCGGCGTAGGAGGATGCTGGGCTCACAGCGCGTCCTGCTGATCACTTAGATTCCACCTACACCTGCCTAAATAACCCAGAAAACCGCCAGAGGATTAGCAGAACGGAGTCGCCGGAGCCAAACGCAGACGAGAGGCCCACGGAAGAGGGTAGGAAGGGCGGCGAGGTGGTGCGCGCTCCACTGACTGGCGGGAGGGAGCCGGGGCGGAGGGGCGGCTCGCCGGCCAAGCAGAGCCCCCGAGTCTGGCTGGCAAAAGCGGAGGGGCCTGATGGACTGTGTTCCCACAACAAGCGCGACCTAGCGTCTGGGAGGTCATAAGTTAACAGCTCTGCTCGGAAAGCAGGAAGGCTGGAGAACAAAGGGAGGGAGAGCTGCTGAGCCCCCTGACGACAGAGCTCAGCTTGGTGGGGAACAAAGGCGCTCGCCAGCGCCATCTCCCCCGCCCATCCCCCAGCCAAAATCCCAAAGAGAACCAGTTCCTGCCAGGGAACTTGCTCGCTCCGCGCAAACACCCAACTCTGTGCTTTTGCGGAGCCAAACCTCCGGCAGCGGATCTGACTCCCTCCCGCTGCCACAGGGCCCCTCCTGAAGAGGATCACCTAAGGAGAAGCGATCTAAGCCTGCCCCTCCTGCCCCCATGCACCTTGCCTACCCACCCCAGCTAATACGCCAGATCCCCAGCATCACAAGCCTGGCAGTGTGCAAGTAGCCCAGACGGGCCACACCACCCCACAGTGAATCCCGCCCCTAGGAGAGGGGAAGAGAAGGCACACACCAGTCTTACTGTGGCCCCAGCGGTGGGCTGGGGGCAGACATCAGGTCTGACTGCAGCCCCGCCCACCAACTCCAGTTATACACCACAACACAAGGGAAGGGCCCTGCAGGTCCTCACCACGCCAGGGACTATCCAAAATGACCAAGCGGAAGAATTCCTCTCAGAAGAATCTCCAGGAAATAACAACAGCTAATGAGCTGATCAAAAAGGATTTAAATAATATAACAGAAAGTGAATTTAGACTAATAGTCATAAAATTAATCGCTGGGCTTGAAAACAGTATAGAGGACAGCAGAGAATCTCTTGCTACAGAGATCAAGGGACTAAGGAACAGTCACGAGGAGCTGAAAAACGCTTTAAATGAAATGCAAAACAAAATGGAAACCACCACAGCTCGGATTGAAGAGGCAGAGGAGAGAATAGGTGAACTAGAAGATAAAGTTATGGAAAAAGAGGAAGCTGAGAAAAAGAGAGATAAAAAAATCCAGGAGTATGAGGGGAAAATTAGAGAACTAAGTGATACACTAAAAAGAAATAATATACGCATAATTGGTATCCCAGAGGAGGAAGAGAGAGGGAAAGGTGCTGAAGGGGTACTTGAAGAAATAATAGCTGAGAACTTCCCTGAACTGGGGAAGGAAAAAGGCATTGAAATCCAAGAGGCACAGAGAACTCCCTTCAGACGTAACTTGAATCGACCTTCTGCACGACATATCATAGTGAAACTGGCAAAATACAAGGATAAAGAGAAAATTCTGAAAGCAGCAAGGGATAAACGTGCCCTCACATATAAAGGGAGACCTATAAGACTCGTGACTGATCTCTCTTTTGAAACTTGGCAGGCCAGAAAGGATTGATACGATATCTTCAGTGTGCTAAACAGAAAAAATATGCAGCCGAGAATCCTTTATCCAGCAAGTCTGTCATTTAGAATAGAAGGAGAGATAAAGGTCTTCCCAAACAAACAAAAACTGAAGGAATTCATCACCACTAAACCAGCCCTACAAGAGATCCTAAGGGGGATTCTGTGAGACAAAGTACCAGAGACATCACTACAAGCATAAAACATACAGACATCACAGTGACTCTAAACCCGTATCTTTCTATAATAACACTGAATGTAAATGGATTAAATGCGCCAACGAAAAGACATAGGGTATCCGAATGGATAAAAAAACAAGACCCATCTATTTGCTGTCTACAAGAGACTCATTTTAGACCTGAGGACACCTTTAGATTGAGAGTGAGGGGATGGAGAACTATTTATCATGCTACTGGAAGCCAAAAGAAAGCTGGAGTAGCCATACTTATATCAGACAAACTAGACTTTAAATTAAAGGCTGTAACAAGAGATGAAGAAGGACATTATATAATAATTACAGGGTCTATCCATCAGGAAGAGCTAACAATTATAAATTTCTACGCGCCGAATACCGGAGCCCCCAAATATATAAAACAATTACTCATAAACATAAGCAACCTTATTGATAAGAATGTGGTAATTGCAGGGGACTTTAACACTCCACTTACAGAAATGGATAGATCATCTAGACACACGGTCAATAAAGAAACAAGGGCCCTGAATGAGACATTGGATCAGATAGACTTGACAGATATATTTAGAACTCTGCATCCCAAAGCAACAGAATATACTTTCTTCTCGAGTGCACATGGAACATTCTCCAAGATAGATCACATACTGGGTCACAAAACAGCCCTTCATAAGTTGACAAGAATTGAAATTATACCATGCATACTTTCAGACCACAATGCTATGAAGCTTGAAACCAACCACAGAAAAATGTTTGGAAAACCTCCAAAAGCGTGGAGGTTAAAGAACACCCTACTAAAGAATGAGTGGGTCAACCAGGCAATTAGAGAATAAATTAAAAAATATATGGAAACAAACGAAAATGAAAATACAACAATCCAAACGCTTTGGGACGCAGCGAAGGCAGTCCTGAGAGGAAAATACATTGCAATCCAGGCCTATCTCAAGAAACAAGAAAAATCCCAAATACAAAATCTAACAGCACACCTAAAGGAAATAGAAGCAGAACAGCAAAGGCAACCTAAACCCAGCAGAAGAAGAGAAATAATAAAGATCAGAGCAGAAATAAACAATATAGAATCTAAAAAAACTGTAGAGCAGATCAACAAAACCAAGAAAAATAAACAAAATTGACAAACCTCTAGCTAGGCTTCTCAAAAAGAAAAGGGAGATGACCCAAATAGATAAAATCATGAATGAAAATGGAATTATTACAACCAATCCCTCAGAGATACAAACAATTATCAGGGAATACTAT
This sequence comes from Felis catus, assembly GCF_018350175.1. Classification (NCBI taxonomy): domain Eukaryota; kingdom Metazoa; phylum Chordata; class Mammalia; order Carnivora; family Felidae; genus Felis; species Felis catus. The sequence goes on along the minus strand of NC_058368.1, from coordinate 211,294,678 downwards.
GAAAAATTATATGCCAACAAATTGGACAACCTGGAAGAAATGGACAAATTCCTGAACACCCACACGCTTCCAAAACTCAATCAGGAGGAAATAGAAAGCTTGAACAGACCCATAACCAGCGAAGAAATTGAATCGGTTATCAAAAATCTCCCAACAAATAAGAGTCCAGGACCAGATGGCTTCCCAGGGAAGTTCTACCAGACGTTTAAAGCAGAGATAATACCTATCCTTCTCAAGCTATTCCAAGAAATAGAAAGGGAAGGAAAACTTCCAGACTCATTCTATGTAGCCAGTATTACTTTGATTCCTAAACCAGACAGAGACCCAGTAAAAAAAGAGAACTACAAGCCAATATCCCTGATGAATATGGATGCAAAAATTCTCAATAAGATACTAGCAAATTGAATTCAACAGCATATAAGAAGAATTTTTCACCATGATCAAGTGGGATTCATTCCTGGGATGCAGGGCTGGTTCAACATTCACAAATCAATCAATGTGATACATCACATTAATAAAAAAAAAAAAAAAAGAGAGAAGAAACATGATCCTGTCAATCAATGCAGAAAAGGCCTTTGACAAAATCCAGCACCCTTTCTTAATAAAAACCCTTGAGAAAGTCGGGATAGAAGGAACATACTTAAAGATCATAAAAGCCATTTATGAAAAGCCCACAGCTAACATCATCCTCAATGGGGAAAAACTGAGAGCTTTTTCCCTGAGATCAGGAACACGACAGGGATGCCCACTCTCACCGCTGTTGTTTAACATAGTGTTGGAAGTTCTAGCATCAGCAATCAGACAACAAAAGGAAATTAAAGCCATCAAAATTGTCAAAGATGAAGTTAAGCTTTCGCTTTTTGCAGATGACATGATATTATACATGGAAAATCCGGTAGGCTCCACCAAAACTCTGCTAGAACTGATACATGAATTCAGCAAAGTTGCAGGATACAAAATCAATGTACAGAAATCAGTTGCATTCTTATACACTAACAATGAAGCAACAGAAAGACAAATAAAGAAACTGATCCCATTCACAATTGCACCAAGAAGCATAAAATACCTAGGAATAAATCTAACCAAAGATGTAAAAGATCTGTATGCTGAAAACTATAGAAAGCTTATGAAGGAAATTGAAGAAGATATAAAGAAATGGAAAGACATTCCCTGCTCATGGATTGGAAGAATAAATATTGTCAAAATGTCAATACTACCCAAAGCTATCTACACATTCAATGCAATCCCAATCAAAATTGCACCAGCATTCTTCTCGAAACTAGAACAAGCAATCCTAAAATTATATGGAACCACAAAAGGCCCCGAATAGCCAAAGGAATTTTGAAGAAGAAGACCAAAGCAGGAGGCATCACAATCCCAGACTTTAGCCTCTACTGCAAAGATTTAATCATCAAGACAGCATGGTATTGGCACAAAAACAGACACTTAGACCAATGGAATAGAATAGAAACCCCAGAACTAGACCCACAAACGTATGGCCAACTCATCTTTGACAAAGCAGGAAAGAACATCCAATGGAAAAAAGACAGTCTCTTTAACAAATGGTGCTGGGAGAACTGGACAGCAACATGCAGAAGGTTGAAACTAGACCACTTTCTGACACCATTCACAAAAATAAACTCAAAATGGATAAAGGACCTGAATGTGAGACAGGAAACCATCAAAACCCTAGAGGAGAAAGCAGGAAAAGACCTCTCTGACCTCAGCCATAGCAATCTCATACTCGACACATCCCCAAAGGCAAGGGAATTAAAAGCAAAAATGAATTACTGGGACCTTATGAAGATAAAAAGCTTCTGCACAGCAAAGGAAACAACCAACAAAACTAAGGCAACCAACGGAATGGGAAAAGATATTTGCAAATGATGTATCGGACAAAGGGCTACTATCCAAAATCTATAAAGAGCTCACCAAACTCCACACCCGAAAAACAAATAACACAGTGAAGAAATGGGCAGAAAACATCAATAGACACTTGTCTAAAGAAGACATCCGGATGGCCAACAGGCACATGAAAAGATGCTCAACGTCGCTCCTTATCAGGGAAATACAAATCAAAACCACACTCAGATATCACCTCATGCCAGTCAGAGTGGCCAAAATGAACAAATCAGGAGACTACAGATGCTGGAGAGGATGTGGAGAAACGGGAACCCTCTTGCACTGTTGGTGGGAATGCAAATTCGTGCAGCTGCTCTGGTAAGCAGTGTGGAGGTTCCTCAGAAAATTAAAAATAGACCTACCCTATGACCCAGCAATAGCACTGCTAGGAATTTACCCAAGGAATACAGGGGTACTGATGCATAGGGGCACTTGTACCCCAATGTTTATAGCAGCACTCTCAACAATAGCCAAATTATGGAAAGAGCCGAAATGTCCATCAACTGATGAATGGATAAAGAAATTGTGGTTTATATACACAATGGAATACTACGTGGCAATGAGAAAGAATGAAATATGGCCTTTTGTAGCAACGTGGATGGAACTGGAGAGTGTGATGTTAAGTGAATAAGCCATACAGAGAAAGACAGATGCCATATGGTTTCACTCTTATGTGGATCCTGAGAAACTTAACAGAAACCCATGGGGGAGGGTAAGGAAAAAAAAAAAAAGAGGTTAGAGTGGGAGAGAGCCAAAGCATAAGAGACTCTTAAAAACTGAGAACAAACTGAGGGTTGATGGGGGGTGGGAGGGAGGGGAGGGTGGGTGATGGGTATTGAGGAGGGCACCTTTTGGGATGAGCACTGGGTGTTGTATGGAAACCAATTTGACAATAAATTTCATATATTGAAAAATAAATAAATAAAACTGGAAAAAACACTACCTGGCCCCAAACATGTTTTAAGGTACATGTGATGTTTGGGAAAACTCGCATGGCTAGGTTATTGGAATTAGGGACTGGAAGTGTGAAGAAAGAAGGAAGGAAAAGGATACCAAATCCAGGAAGCACATTTTTAGCATCGCTTATATTGCTTGAGGAGAGGATATACTAGACAAGTATATCCTCTAGATATACTAGATATACTAGATATACTAGAGGATATACTAGACAAGTAAACCCATGCCTGTAGAGAGTCCATTTTTTAGTTTTTATTAAGAAAGGCAGAGAACCTGGGATGACTCTAAAGGATGGATCACATATGAAAAGAAATAATTTGGAAATTTAGCATGCCCATCTGTAAGGAGAGAGGGGGGAGCGTGGAGCAAAGTCAACCCCAATGGCTGACATCTGGCCAAAACCAAACTGAGAGCAGGCTTTGCGTGAACCTGTGATAGACCTTTCATGATTTGTCCCCCGCTTGCCCACGAGTTCAGTGACGAGAGGGGTCACCTCCTGTAATCAGCTGTTTACTTCATTTCACATTTAGTTCCTGAGCTCATTGATGTAACTCCAGGTCAGGCTGCCTCTGGAGAGAGACATGGTGCGGTGGCATCACCATGATAACAAGGGTGTAACGAGTGGATGTTCCCCGTATACCATTCAAACAACTGAGTGGAGATGGAGAGTTTTTATTTTAGCTGGTGGTATAGAAACAGTTAAATAGAGTGAAGAGCCAAGGAAGAACAATGTTTCAGGAAAAGGAAGCTCATCTTGCAAAAGGTGAAGAACAATGACATGGTGAGGACGAGGTCTGGGGCATTGTGGGGCAGTGGGCTTTGGGAGGTGGATGTCATCACAGCTTCCGTCCTAAATTCAGGGCCCGGAATGAACACTTGGCAAGACAAAATCCCGGCAAAAGGATAGAGGAAGGTGATGTAATATACCACAAAAACATCTATATCAACTTCACAACCTGGACTCCTGCTTATGCCCATGTGGGCAATGATGACCTAATCCTGAACTGAAAGAACTTCCACCAAGATTGGTACCTGTAAGCGCCCAGTGAACGCACCCTAAGAGGAACGGAGAATCGGAATCTTCTACACTCAAAGTACTTTACGAGCTGGGTTGCATTTGCAAACATGTGACTACACCTTTTTGCAACAAAGACCAAACACTACGCAGTTCCCCAAAGCCCTGGAGGAGTGTGAAGTCTCTTTTTGTATTGCAATTCTGTTTGAATACATATTTCAGTTGTGTCTCTTGAGGATGTGAATTAAGAAAACAGCTGACTTCAGATATGCCAAAGACAACAGTTCAGAGGAGCAGAAGGGTATGTCTGTCACTATCATTAAGCCTCCAGAGGCCACTGGAGAGATGACCATGGGGTTCTAGTATTTTCAAATTGGCCTAAGCAGAGAAAGCCTCGAAGAGGGAGGAGGCAGAGAGGATGGAGAAAGGCAGGGACACAGAGTAGGGAGGGAAGGAGATGGCCAGCTCTTGAGTGCTTCTGCTTGCTAGGCTCTCTGCTGCCCGCGTTGTGGTCAGATTGAGGTCGATGAGGTGCATGAAACCGAGTTTAGTTCTCGATGCCTTCCAGGTAGGATATGTGGGTCCGGCTCTACAGGTACCCTTGGTATTGCTATTATCTGCCTTTCTGTACCCCAAACTCTCCTCTCTTGATCTCATGAAGCCTTGTAATGACGGGTTGGGGGCAGCTGCTGCCATCTGTATCTTACAAATGAGAAAGCCGAGGTGACAGATGGAGCCTTTGCTTGCAGCTGAACCAGCTGGGGCTGGGAGTGGAATCCAGGTCCCCTCAATCCTGGCCAGAACAGGAATTATTTTTAAGCCTGGGTTCATCCTGCTGGCAAGCCAGTGAACAGGGGTGGCCATAGGTAGGGACCAGTGGTTTGGAGTCAGAAGGCTTGGGGTCAAGTCCTAGCTCTGCTGCCTCTCAGGTGTGGACCTTGGTTTCCCGATTTTTTTAAAGTGGAGAGGGGAGGGTTTTCTTTTAATACAGCTTTAAATTTCCTTAGAGTTTTAAGTTCTGTGACCATGGCATCCTATTTCAATGCTCATTCTTTTATCCCCCTGTCTCCATTTTGCCATTATCCTATCTGAATTTTAAGGTGACTGTGAATCTTCTTTCTTCCTTTCAAAGCTGATTTCTAAGACTTCCATTTGCATTTTTTCAACCCGAGTGACTCAAAGCTGTTCCATTAAGCGTCTTGGGCAGAAGCATTGAGCTCTTTCTTTCAGCACTACTTAGAAGCAGCTATTCGGAGGTCCTGAACTGTGCCGACAAGCACAGGGGAGACTGCTGATTAGCAGAGAATTGCTGCTTCCATCCCTCCCCTCTGGTAAGAATAGGTAGAGAATGCAAATATAAATGCGGTTGGTAAATGGGAACTCTCCTTTTGAGAATGCCTTTAAAACATTTGCCAGAGATGTCTACAGACTTTGGCAATGGCCTTAAGTTTTGACAGATGTCCTCATTTTGGCTGGCATTCTGAGTCCCTTGGGGGAACTTCCTGACCCGAGTTTTGAAACGGCTGAAAGTATTCTTTTCCCTCTCCCCCTCCTCCGTTGGGAATTGGTAAACAATCCCACCAACCTTGTTCTCTTTTCAAGCTGATAGCAGAGCTATTGCTAACAGAGCTGACGGAACTCCTTTAATGAAGCATCAAGTAGGAGTTTGTTTAGCTTGGCTCTGATGGCCAGAGATGCTCCCCTCACAGCCAGAGAGCACAGCGGTAGTAGGCATGATGCATGTTGACGCTACGAGGCCTTGCTTTCCAGTTTTGTTTCCTTTGGCTCTTCCCTTTTCCATTGGTTCAAATCTGTTCACTGAGTAACGGTTGGGCCTTTCTCGGTTTCGTTACCCACCCTCCCGGCCACCCCGCACCCCGCTCCCTGCCCAGTTGAACCTGGTGCACAGCTGCATTTTCTAATTGTTTGCACTGGAGAATCTCGACAGCGGCTTCCTCCCCAGGGGCCCCGGAAAACATCTGGGCACATTGTCTGCAAATGACAAAAGAAGGCATTTGGCAAAACTGTGAGGACAAGACACATATGATACCAGTCAGGATAGGAGGGCTTCTTAATTTGATATTGAGATTCCTCCCATACTCCTCTCCCACTTAGGACAAAGACCTAATACTTTGGTTTGAAAAGATAATTTTTTCTTAGAAACCAGTTATGTGGGCACTTTACAAAGGAAACTGACTTCAGTGCCAGCCTGGAAACAACTTGCTCAAGAGTTATATGGGTAAGGGCATCTGAAAGAATAGGAATAATTAGGTATCTGATTTGATGTTCAGGTGGGTACAGCAAGTGAGAACAAAAGGTGAGTACAAGGATGGCTCTGTAGAAATCTTATGCATTCGAGGCTCTGAGAACTAATCTCAATGCATTCATTTGCGGTTTACCTGATTTTATTTTCAAGCAAAACGAGTTGCAAAAATCCCTATAATTAATTGCTCAGAGTCTGAAGGCCTTTCTACTAAAGGTTTCCTCCAAGGGGGCTTTGGTCCAAGTAAGTAAAATTTGGCCCCTGATGAATGATATTCTTCATATGCGTTTCTGATCCAGATACTGGGAAAATCTGATCGGTCATACCACGTGCAGAGCAGACTTTAGAGAAACCAGACCAAAATCTCAAAACTCACTGATTGGCAGCCCAGCCCACTGGGGAGCTCCATCCTGAAGCACCCTACGTTTGTCAAGCCAAGTGTGTATGGGCTGCACCCATGGTAGGCACCTCTGCAGAGAAGAAACAGTGAGAAGATGGGGTCAGGTTCAGTTTTCTTTGATTGCTGGCCTGTGGACTATTGTGTAGGACAAAAGAGAAGATCCGTGAAGCCTATGGAGACAACATAGAACACCATTAATGTGTAACTCCAATGATTTCTAAGAAACCTTCTGAGCCTATGCCAGGAGAATTTACTTATTTGTCTTTTTTTTTTTTTTTTCAATGTTTATTTATTTTTGGGACAGAGAGAGACAGAGCATGAACGGGGGAGGGGCAGAGAGAGAGGGAGACACAGAATCGGAAACAGGCTCCAGGCTCCGAGCCATCAGCCCAGAGCCTGACGCGGGGCTCGAACTCCCGGACCGCGAGATCGTGACCTGGCTGAAGTCGGACGCTTAACCGACTGCGCCACCCAGGCGCCCCGACTTATTTGTCTTTTCTGATGGTGTCATAGACATGAAATTGTGAAAGGAAGATCTGGCGAGTATCTGGGCAAGAACTCTGACCTTGGCACCTGCCCTACTTAGTCACTCTTAAGCAAAGAGACTCATCTTTTAGCAACACGTCCGGAATTATATTCACTGAGTATTATTCTTTTAAGCAGTCACCTTGAGAAACCAAATATTTGTTCTGTGATGTCGCTGTTGTGCAAATGCCTCATGAGCCACTTTATCTGGTGTATAAAAAAACAACAATGCAGGTTTTGTTTCTTTTTGAACCTGAAACTACCACAGTTAGTATAAATCATTCTGATCACCCATCTTGGCTTCAAATGGGTTTTGATAATTCTCAAATCAAAATCACCCTTAAATGAGGATTTAGGATTATTAAGGCTATTCAAAAGGATGGTCATCTATCTTGAAAGAGGAGACACAACTGTGTGTTGAACCCTAGCAACACATGTCCACTTTGAATAGATCAATACTTATCTGGACATGTATATTCTGGGAGGTTTATTTGGGTAAAACATCAGTCACATTTTTTATTGCCATATTTCTTTGACAGTAAATGTTTCCTTATGCCTATAGTTACTGTGGGGCATATTATATGGAATGTGCAGTATTGGATGTGCTGTGGTCATCAGATCTTCTTTGGAAATGAGACAGAATCTATGGCCAGACAGGTAAAAGAATGGGACTATCTCTTCATTCCATGTACTTTTACTATAAGTCACCCTCTGACATAAACCTTATTAAAAGATAATGCTTGAAAGTGCTATACAGGGGCACCTGGGTGGCTCAGGTAGTTAAGCATCAGACTTTGGCTCAGTACGTGATCTTATGGTTCGTGAGTTTGAGCCCCACATCAGTTGTCCGCTGTCAGTACAAAGCCCACTTCAGATCCTCTGTCTCCCTCTCTGCCGCTCCCCATCTCATGCTCTCTCTCTGTCTCAAAAATAAATAAACATTAAAAAAGGTGCTATATAAAATTACCCAAAGGAAGAAACTGCAAACAAAATGCTAAGTTTTCTATTGTTTTTAATACTAATATAGCTATCAAGGGTTTATAATTAATCTGTTACGTTGTCAATTTTCAAAAGTCACCCAGAGAAGTAGAAATATACAGGTTCAATATGTATCCTCTGAACTTAGGGAGGAGAAAAGGTGAAAATTTGGTGCCACTGGCACTAAGAAGTAAGTAGAGGGCTCCTGATCGTAAGCAGAGATGAAAATGTGTCCACTGTCATATGGTAGAGCCGTGAGCATCTATGCATATAGACCAGTTATTCACCACTTGGCATATATCGTGGTCAATACCACACCTTCAGAGTCAAAAAACTGTCAAATGACCATCTATTTAATTTTATCAGATGATCTATGACATAAGTAGTACTCCAAGCTGTTTTTTACCCCAGTCAGGGATCCCTACCTTGAATGAGGCCAGTTTAGATGGGGTTATCCAGTCATAAAATTCATTTCACTGATACTGCTCTAAAATCAGAATGATACTCCCGGGAAAGCGCCCCTCCGCCTTCCCCATGCTATATTTTAAAGACGCACATTTAGAATTGGGGTAAGTCAATGTTATCAAAGTTGAATATTCCAAGGTGTGATTACCTGAAAGCAATAAGGTCTGTGCGATTTGTGTGTGCTCTGGCCATCAGCATGGCTAGGTCATTGGCTTCGGAGCCACTGTTCACAAAGAAAATGACCTGGAGGGAAACAGAAGACACAAGTTCTCATACATTAATTTATGTCCTTCTTTCCCAATTAATTCAAAATTGCTAAGACTGTGTCCCAGCCTCTTATTAGGAAGGAGGGTTCCTTTCAGAAAAGCAGCTCTATCACTCAAGTACTATATTAATTCTACAGCTTTTCAGTGAGCAGCTGCTAAGTGCTAGAGATACAAAATTGGCTAAGGATTGTCCCAGTTGTGAAACTTCTCGACTTTCACTGGCTTTATTCAATGCTCTACAAAATGCCAAGATGGGGAGACCCGCTGAAGGGTATGTAGTGGTTAGTGGATGAGTGGATCTGAGGACCGGGTTGCTTAGCTCCTGAACCACAACCACCCGACAGGGTTCTGAAGGCTTGGACAAGGCAGGCTCCCTGGTCCTGTAGCCTCAGAGGATGTCCCTGCTTGTCTGTTTGGTGTGTGTTAATGTTGAGAAAACAAGCGAACACACAAAACACGCAGCTCCTCTTGGCTAAGAGAAAGGGGAGAACTGAAGGGAACTGGGTCCTCCGGGCTCGGGGCCTGGGAAGCATGAGCTTGTGTCCTTGGTGATGTCCCTGCTTCTGCGCCTCTGTGAGCATGACTGGGCTAGACTTAGGTTGCCTCTAGCCCAGCTTTCTTCATCTCTTGCAGAGGGTGAAGTAGATAGAGAAGCTATAGTAAGAAAAGCCAATACCAGGTACTGGACACTATACATATATTATATATAGTACTATATTTACATGTTATACATCTATATTATATATATCTACAGGTACTATGTATATTCTTATATACATACTAACTTATTGAATCCTGAAGTGCAAATCTTGGCCGACGTTTTAACATCTCAATTCAGTTAAAAACCAGTCATTTCTGATGCAGAAAAACATCTCGTTTAGCAAAAAAATGTCTAAGTGCATCTTAGAGCAAATGAACTGAACAAGATATTAATTTTATCAAAAAATGGCTCCACTTTGGGGGCGCCTGCGTGGCTCAGTTGGTTAAGTGTCTTACTCTTGATTTCGGCTCAGGTCACGATCTCGTGGTTCGTGAGATCTAGCCCCACGTCGGGCTCTGCGCTGATAGCCCAGAGCCTGCTAAGGATTCTCTCTCTCCCTCTCTCTCTGTCCCTCCCTTCCTAGTGCTCTCTTTGTCTCTCTCAAAAATCAATAAATAAACATAAAAAAATTGGCTCCACTCTATAACAGGAGACATACAAATGAATTCGTAGAGGAGCCCTGGAGCAAAGAGATGAAAAACTCTTGAGGAACATAGAGCAGAGTGTCCATAAAGGAGCGCTGGGGCTTCTGCTAAGTGATTTTGCAGAGATGTGGCAGTGAGGAGAACTTCGAGAAGAGGCAGAGGCTTGGAGGTGACGAGTGAACACTGGCTGGCTTCACCAGCAATTCATAATTCCCGCTTTCTCCTCGATTGCTCTCAGAAATGGCTATTAGCTCACTATTTCAGATGTTCGATTCGTGGACCAAATTCCCTGTTCATATTCCTGCTTCCTCGGGAAGCTCTCATGGGGTCATGAGACCCCTGTTCCTTTAAGCTGGGATCATCATACCTTTAGAGGCTCTGGAAGAAGTGCCAAAAGCTTCTCTGCGAACTCATGGGCTGGAGAGTGGAAAAAGAGGGCGCTTGTGTGCCACAGGCGTCCAAGCTGCTTTTGTGCCACTGCGTTCACCTTCCTGGATAAACACAAGAGCTGAGTTCCCCGCGCAACCAGTGGGCACGTTCCTCCAAAACACACACACACACACACACACACACACACACACACACACACACCAGCCATTGACCCTGAATCTATGGCTAGTTCTCAAATAGTTTCAAGAGGCTGGTTTCATCCACATGTGAGGAAGAACTGTAACCAGTAGAGCTGTCTGGCAATGGGATGGGTGCCTTGAAAGGTAATGGGGTCTTCGCCAAGGGAAGTGTTCAAAAGGAGACCAAATGATTATCCCTTACAGATTTTAGAAAAGAAAGTCCTATTTTAGGAGGGAGTTTGGGACATAGATTCTCTTCTGATTAGGATTTCTTATTAAATACCCTTTGAACAGTTTCCAAACTAAAGAGGACTATATCTAAGCCCAGGTGTCTTTTCATTTTATTCTTCTAAAAGTTACAGATACATCAAACACATGTGTACAAGAGCAGGCCTTCTTCCTTCAGAGGAGATTCCAATATCTGCTTCCTAATAGTGGTCACTTTGGATGAACGCTTTGTAACTATGAAACCATATCCTGTGAAGGATCAGAAGGTTGGCGTTGAGGGATAGTAAGAACTTAGGGTACATAGAGAGGTAGGACCTGACTAGGAATGCCTTGAAAACATAAGCCAGGATGTTTAAACTTGATCCAAAGGGCATCAATGGCTAAAGGTACACACCAGTTCTGTTTGTTACTAATAATTTTCTCTCAAAAAAGAATCAGTGAAGTGGTTAAATAAATAATGATTAAGTGATTTTGAGAAGTACCAGTTCAAACAGATTTCTTTACTGCAGGACTTGCCAGTGCTTTTATTAGACAAATACATACTATTTCTCCCCAGGAGGGAGATGGAGTTTACAGGGTTTTTAAAATTTATTTTTTCATGGGGCCCTTTACCAACTAACTTCTCCTGTGGTCTGGGTTTTATGACTCATTTTAGAAAATTGCAGACAATCAATGAACTCTTACAGTTAACAGATAATTGACGAAAGCGTTTTTTTTTGCAAAGTAAATATGTGAGTCCCATGAGGGTAGATTGAAAAGGGTAAGACTGGTAATGGTGAATCCAGTCATAAGGACAAGGTAGCCTTCCAGGTGTGCCAGAAAGAGAGGTTCTAGAGACTGGGCTTGGTGGGAACCAGTAGGGGCCAGTAGGAGAGGCATTTCAGTGGAGGGAAAGCTAGATCTCAGTATCAGGTTGCCTCTGGGCAGGGAAGAGTCAAAGATGACTTCACCATTCTTGCCTGTAACATTGGGGAAACTCATGGATTAGTTGAGACATGCAGCCAGTGGCCGCCCAGCTCCTTCACATGGTAGGAGGCTCACTTGTGCACTTTGAATACATGAATATGGAAATAGAAATATTATAGTAGAGGGTTTGATGGATTTGGCGCTAATGTTGGATTTTAGCTGATGGTGGAATATCATGGGGTGTGTGTGTGGGGGGGTGTCCTGGAGGCTGCAGGAAATGTGGGGCGCCTTAATGCCCACTCTGGGCTTATTAGAGTTATTATAGTAGCTTGGCGAGGGAGCAAGAGGAAAGAGAGAGTTGGGGGAGGCTGCTGAAAATGTCACAAAATGATCAGGATGGGGAAAAGGGGTGGAGCTGAGACTATGGGCAGAGTATTAATGCACGAAGAGGGTATAGAGAGAAGAGCAGAGGGTGAAGGGAAGAAGCTGGGGCCCCTTGAGTCAGGGGGTCAGAGGGAGATCAGGAGAAGCACAGAGGTCATGAAAGCAGTGAGTGGTGGACTAACGGGGACGATGCCAACATTATTCATGAGAACGTGTAAAACGTTTCACTACTTTGTTTATCTTTTCCTTCCTTCATGTGTGTTTATTGTATGTTTTAGACTGCACCAGAATTTTATTTTACATGCTCCTTAGAACCTCGCATGGGACCAGTGACTCCCGGAGACAGAAATAGGAAGGCTGTGGGAGGAATTGGTGAGGCCAGACCCTGGGATTACAACTCACTCCTACCACCCGACAGCGGCTCCAGAAGACCCTTTGCTCCTACTTTTGACAGAAGGACCCAAATTTATTCAATTCATTTTGGCTTGCTGCTTTATTTTGGTCCCGCTTCACGTGAGTTTAGTTGGTCAGATTATGAAAGACAAGAGAAAAATAGGCATTAAAATGAGATAATGGCATCAAAACCAAGAGGACCACAGAAGACCCTGCCGAGAACATTTGTGTGGGTGCACTGATGACCAAAGATCCAGAGAATCTTAGGATTGATGCATCCATATGTTTCTAATGTAAATTTCCAGCTCTGATTCCATCTTTCTCTTACCATCTTTTCTTGCCTCATCTATCAGTCAGGGGTGATGGAGAGCCTTAGGCTAGAAGTGATTTCTCATTTCATCACCCCACACCCCACACACCTGCCCCATGGCTCTCTGAGAACTGCCTCCCTTCCTTTCTTTCTGCCTATTCCTCAGTGTGTTGCCTTTCTTTGGGAAGCTGTTTCTAGCGAGGGCAAACACACACATACACAGCAATGCTCCCATCACGTGGTACACGCCATGCTGCCTGGGAATGAATAACCTTTGCCTTGTCAAGAAAACAGAAAGTGCGGTGCGAAGATTTTTTTGTTACCCAGGAAATAGCAGGGAGCGTGTCAGCCAGAAACTGGGATATGCCTAAGGAGAGAGAATTTTTAACCAGAGTTCTGGATCATGAACATGAGCATTAGCCTGTACTCCATATATTCTTCTGGAGTAAAAAGACTGGAATTTGAGGACACTCACGGGTGGCAGTGACCAACACTGACGGTGACAATCCCAGAAAAGCAATCCAGGTATCTGTTTCCCTCATGGTCAAATAGCCATTGCATATGACCCTGGTGGAGCAGCAAAGGCTTCGGAAAATATGCAGTCGGGACAGGAGGAAGATGCAGCCTGTGGACCTCCAGGACGCGGTCATAGGCGAGGGACTGCGAAAAGGCAAGATTTCAGTGTTTAAGATCTCCCTTTTCCTTAAGAGCTCCACATTTCTTACAAGATCAACAGCAGGTCACATGCCGTGTGCCTTGCCTCTCTACTGACCGAGCATTAGGCTGCTGTGATGTGCCCACAAGTGGCTGTATTTGCCCCATGTTCCCTCTTTGCCCCAGGTCCTTTCTCTCAAGTACAGGACATTATTAATGTGTCCCTTTGATCCCTTTCTAGATCATACATGGAAGAAGGAGGCTGAAATATTCTACCTCTAAATGGAAAGTCTTGTCTTTGAATTCCTTTTAGCTGTAGAATAAAATAAAAAGACTTTGGAAGTAAATGTCTGCAGTAATGTCTTGACTCTCTTTCTTTTTTTCCCTGCAGTTTTTTTTGAGAATAAACAAAGGAGGCGCTGGTGGTGTTCATGTCTTTAATTATCAAAACTTTCTCCTATACCGCTCTTCTTTGTGGGCCCGTCCCGACTGCTGAATCTACAATTTCTAATCTGTGAGTGTCATGTAGAATAAAGGGTATGGAAAAGAAGGGAGGGAGGAAGGGAGGGTGGATAGACAGTGGGAGAGAGAGCATGAGAGCGCCTGATATTTCTTAGTCTGAGAGCAAAATTATAACTTCCTAGTTTGGAGGGAAGGACTCGTGAAGGTCAGATCGCGTAGTGCCATATGAGGTAATCAAAATCAGAACAACATTTTATTTATTTATTTTTACAGTTTATTTATTTATTCTGAGAGAGAGACAGAGAGAGTGAGTGGGGGAGGATGAGAGATGTGCTCTGTTGGTGCAGAGCCTGATGTGGAGATCCAACTCATGAAACTGTGAGATCATGACCTGAGCCGAAATCAAGAGTTGGAGGCTTAAATGACTGAGCCACCCAGATGCTCCCAGAGCAATATTTTATTTTGCTTTTTAAAAATGTTTTTACAGAGAGGGAGGGAGGCAAACCATAAGAGACTCTTAAGGACTGAGAACAAACTAAGGATAGATGGGGGGGGAGGGTAGGGGAGAGGAGAAAGTGGGTGATGGGCATTGAGGAGGGCACCCGTTGGGATGAGCACTGGGTGTTGTATGGAAACCAATTTGACAATAAATTATATTTAAAAATGTTTTTAAATGTTTTTATTTATTTGTGTGTCTGTGTGTGTGTCTGTGTGTGTGTGTGTGAGAGAGAGACAGATAGAGCAAGAGAGAGAGAGAGAGAGAGAGAGAATGGGGAGGGGCAGAGAGGGGTTTGTGGACAGAGAATCTGGAGCTGGCTCCGCACTGGCAGCAGAGAGCATGATGCGGGGCTCGAACTCACAAACTGTGAGGTCGTGACCTGAGCTGAGATCACGAGTCAAGCACTTAACCGACTGAGCCCCACATGTGCCCCTAGAACATTTTAAAAAGCAAATCTGTGGCACCACAAATGTGATATATGTATTTGTGTGTGTGTGTCTACATCTGTGTCCTTGTGATACAGATGGATCGTCTCTTTCTCATACTCTAGGTCGCTCAGTCTCTGCTCTGTGTCTCTCTCTCACACACACCCATTCATGCAGCAGCACAGAGCAGAGTAAGAGGGTTCGGATGCTCCTAGTGACTTGTAGGTAGAATATCTAGGATGCCCTGGCTAAGGGGCAGGCAGGACCTTGGTGGGTTTTTCTCGAGGAAACAATTTTGCCCTTTCAAGAAGAACCACCCTCTTGGGTTTCCCTAAAATTTTGACTCTTACCTGGTATTTTTCAGGTGTGAAGTCACATGGAGGCATTCTGGGTTTTGTGTGGAGACCAAGCTTGGTCACAGACGTCCAGAAAGCACCTATTAAGGGTAAAGTGAACTTAGGGCCCACAGTTGAACAGCAAACTAGCCTGCTTGTAAAAATCACCTATACTAAGTAATCTGAATCAAGACCCTTAGGCAATTTCGTTTATTTCTTAGTTAAAAAAAAAAAATACTTCAGGGGCGCCTGGGTGGCTCAGTCGGCTAAGCGGCCGACTTCAGCTCAGGTCATGATCTCGCGGTCCGTGAGTTCGAGCCCTGCGTCGGGCTCTGTGCTGACAGCTCAGAGCCTGGAGCCTGTTTCAGATTCTGTGTCTCCCTCTCTCTGACCCTGCCCTGTTCATACTCTGTCTCTCCCTGTCTCAAAAATAAATAAAAACGTTAAAAAAATAAATAAATAAAATAAATTAAAAAATACTTCGAATAGACATTTAGTTAGGACTTAAAAACTAAGGTATCTCAATAACACATTTTCTGGAGGAAAAAAGGAGAATTTCTTTCAACTATAGTAAAAAAAGAAATCATGGGGGATATTGGAAGAAGCCATCGTTTTTCCCACTGAGGTCCCTCACAATCTCCCCCCACACCCTGCCAGGTGGACTAATCTCTCTCTTCAGTTGGTCAGACTGCTGCCACTGTGGTGCATGGATCGAATATATCGTCCGTGTCAATAGAGGTGCTTTCTAAGCTTTGAGCTGCTTGGTGCCTGAATCCTGGTGCCAATTTCAGTTCCTGACACCAGGTTGGCTCTCCGTAAACAGTGAACGAATGGCTGTTGACTAGTCTTGTAGAGAATCAGGAGAGTCAGGCGCCAGGCAGTGTCCCGTAATAACAAATGCGTGCATAGCGATGTGCAAGACAAAACACAACACAAAGACTTTCCTCCCGAACACAACACAAAGACCATGAGGACCCAAGACCAGACCGTGGCAAAGCAAAGATGAGGTCAGTCAGAGGAATCACTTAATATTTGGGGCTGGAAGGGGCCTCAGGTTTTTGTCATCAAAATGCTTATGTTCTAGACGAGGAAGGCAGACCCAAGTGGTAAATTAATTTGCTTAAGTTTGCCAAGCTAGCTAGCTGCAGAACAAGAGTGAAACTCCAAATTTCAGGCTCCCAGCCTACTTCTCATTCATTGGCCACTTTCGCCCTTCCTTTCCAGCACAGATCTTGACCTGTGTATAGCAGTGGGATGGGACAATAGAGTTAAAGAATATCACAGTGGGAAGAGACGTCTAGAAACCTTGTGGAAAAGAATACAGCTAATTTTGAAGACTTAAGGTCAGTGTCAAGATAATATTACATGTGGAGAGAGCTGAGAAAATGATGTCTCTTACTCAGCATAAAGGTCTGAATCGGTAGATGAAATGTTGGTATTTTGTGTGGCTGTGAAGTCACAGTCCCGAGAAACACAATGAACAATTGTGTTTTAAATGAAGCTGGAAAGGAAAAGCTCTGAATGTGTTTTCTTTCAAAGAGATCCCATTCACTTTTCTGCTTTAAATAATCACTAATGTCATTAATTTGCTCTTACTTTAAAAACAAATGGCTTTCGGCTAGCCAGCAAAGAAATGAGAAAAAAATAACACCTTAAGTTTTCTGGGAATTTCACCTTTTGAAAAGCTTTTCATTGTGTCTCTCTACATTAATTACTCTTCCGAAACGGCAACGAAATAGACCGAGTGTTTCTACGAATTCAAATTCCCTTCACTCCTTCAGTCCCATATTTTCCTGCCTGCACAATTGAAGCAGCCCATTGAGAAGGCTGGAAGCTCTCTTGACTCCAAACCTATAGCAACTCTGATAGTAGGCTGGCAGTGGGGACAGAGTTGGGAAGAAGGACTGCATAAAGAAGAGCCTAGATTTTAAACAGTCAAGGCAGGTCGATTCAGTCATTGGTTCACCTAACTGAATGGAATGTGACGGTGGAGTGAGAGCTCCAAATGAAATACATAAACTCATGTTGGAAGCAAGGAAGGAAGGGAGGAAGGAAGGGAGGGAGGGAGGGAAGAGGAAGGAAGGAATATTTGAAAATACACAATGGACATAGTTCATAGAACATTAAGGTGATTTATTAAAGTGCTAACTATGCCTTATTCCTGCCTAGTGTATTAGGTAACCTTTATGTATTTATTTTTTAAGTTTATTTATTTTGAGAGAGAGACAGAGAGAGACAGAGAGAGCAAGAGCATGTGCAGGCAAGGGAGAGAGAAAGAGAGGGAGAGAGAGAATCCCCGCAGGCTAGGCACTGTAGGTGGGTGCTTGAGGCGATGATACTACCTCCTGGGGCATGGTGGACATTCATGAGGAGGCTTTGTGTCTTTTGAAGTCATCATCCTTGAGTATCTGCTTATTGCAGTTAATGCTTAATTTTGAATTGCTTTCATTTCTTCTTTATATTACAGCTAAAATACCTCATTGTTTTCATTCTGAAATTGTGCATAGTTGGGTTTTGTTATCCATGGGTTTCATTTCAGGGCAAGAGCAGGCCCTGAAAAATACTGGGCACGGACAGGGGGCATGGGGCTGCTCGGGGAAGGATCGCTCTGTCAGATGGCCTGAATCCAAGCCCCCTTGCCGGCCTAATCCCAGAATCCCAGGCCACAGACTCTGAGCCCAGCCCAGCCCCTCTCGCCAACCCTCGGCTCACCCCCGTGCCCCTGGTTTCCACTCACGGCTCAAGGAAGGGCACATCTTGGGGATCCTGGAAGAGGAGGTCTGCAGGTGCAAAGCTCTCAGCAAGTGTCTCCCGGCGGGAGTCCTCCCTCCCAGCCAGGGAGCCAGTACCTGTGGAAGCAGGTCGGGGGAAGGGCTCGAACTGCTCACTGGCCAGATGGACTTTGAGTTTAGGACAGAAGGGGAGGAGCTCGAGGGGGGTTCTGGAGCGGTTGCTGCCTTCACTTGGGCCAAGCCCCAGAGCTTCCAGGGCAGACACCGGTGCCTTAGGGCAGAGAAAAGAAAACGAAGTGGGAGACAGGAGAAAGAAGGAGGGCAGACAAAGTATAGGTCTTCTGGACTAGTTTTGTTAGTTTTGTGTTCCAGCAGGTTCTCATCAGGACGCACGTCTCTCTGTGAGGGTGGTGGTGGCTGTGGGGAAGGCTCAAGGTATCGTTGAAGGGGATAGAGATTGAGAAATAAGGGGTGTGAATAAGAGAGAGAGAGAAGGAGGATGTGCATGGAGTGGGTAAAGAAATGGGTGTTGGTATTGGGGTTCTCCTGGAAGAGAAGGAGGACAAAAGTGAAGGGAGTTGGCACTCTCCAGGGAAGGAGAAGGGAACCCAATAGTGAGGAAGGGCCTGGACAACTGTGCATCTGAATAGGGCAAGAAGGGGAGAGCTGAGGAGTTAGGGTGTTTTAATTTTATTATATTTCAATTTCTGAAATTCCCACTTGGCACTCCTGCTGACCCCGCCCTGAATCTCCATGGGCAACTATTTCATGGGGTTAATATATGTCTTTCTGTTGCTTTGTACTCTTGGGAAATGTCTATAATGTTTGCAGCAGAGGCCCTTTTAGTTTATCTAAATGTATGCTTTCTTTTTCGCTCACAGCTATTTTTTTTAAGACCCATCCGGGCTGCTATAAGTATCTCTTTCCCAGGTTTTCCACCGCTGTGGCCCAGGAGCCCGTGTGCCTGGGCGTGGCAGTGACAAGTGGGGACAGCAACGAGGGCAGGTGGAGCTTGGTGGGGAAAAGGTGTTGGTTCACAAACTAGCCCCTGTATGCGGAGGGCGCGGACAGACTGATGGAAGAGGCAGGCCGCTCCAGATTTCTAGGTGGCATGTTTGATGCGAGGGGGGTCACTTAAGAGGCTTGTCCTGGGTGGCAGCCACGAGACCGGTAGGTCTCTACCTCTACCCGCTGGAGTCTTGGAAGTTTTACATAGGGGCCTTAACTAGATTCACTGGATTCTTTCTTAGAATCTCCATCTCTCAGGTGTCCCACCCAGATGCTCTCAACAGCACTCTCTCGAGGCAGCTGAAACCTTGGCTGTGTTCTTTTCTTCCTCCCTTAGGTGAGGTAGGAAGCAGAAAGACGGCTGGAGTTGGAGAGATGCCCTTCTCGCAGCTGATGCAGGGCTCTGTCCAAGCCGTTTCCCCCAGAGACTAGATCCTGGGGAAAGTGAAGTCTCTGGACATATTTCACAATGGTTACTCTTCTGCTTCCCCAGCCAGCGCGATGAAGGGACCTTCACTAAGACAGCCTGGCGATATTCCTACTGTAGGTACGGCTCATAGCACTTTGGGGTCGTCCTCTGACTCTGGCAACCAGCGAGCTTCTCACTCCCATGCTGGTCCACCCTCAGCCCCCAGCAATTTGTTAAAGTTACTGCGTAAGGTGTTTCTACCGGTAATGGCTTCAGTGGCTGCTGCTCCAGGTAAAGAAGGTCTAGGCTGTGACTTTCAGGGTTTGCCTGTATCCCTAGATTTCACAGTGACAGGTCACTCAGCAACTTCCCTTCCCCGATGGGCTCCAGAAAAGCCATTGGCTTTCAGTTTGTCCAGCTTCCTGTTGTCAGGGTGGTGGTGACACTTCCAAGCTCTTTACATGTTGAAGTGGAAACTGGAAGTCTCTGTATACTTTGCTTAGTGAGTCCCTATTGACAGACAGTTGTGTTTTCTGCATCATCCTGGGGTGTAGAATCTTGTGCTCTAAACTGTTTTGTTTCTTTCCCTTGGGATGAATCCTTGAAGAGAGGTTTCTAGGTCAGAATGTATGTACGTTATGCTAAGCAAAACAAGTCAGTCAGAGAAGGATAAATACCATAGGATTTCACTCATATGTGGAATTTAAGAAACAGAACAGATGAACATAGGGGAAGGGAAGGAAAGGAAGGGAAGGAAAAATAAGATAAAAACAGAGAGGGAGGCAAAGCACAAGCGATTCTTAAATACAGAGAAGAGACTGAGGGTTGCTGGAGGGAAGGTGGGTGGGGGGTTAGGCTACATGGGTGATGGGCACAAGGAGGGCACTTGTGGGGATGAGCACTGGGTGTTATGTGTAAGTGACAAAACACTAAATTCTACTCCTGAAACCATTATTACACTACATGTTGACTAACCTGGATTTAAACAAAATTAAAAAAGGAAAAAAAATAATGTACGTCCATTTTAAATGCACTCCAGTTAGATGTCATCAACTAACATTGCACAAGAATGTTTTCCAAGATGTTGGGTCTTTGGATCACTTTAGACTTACAGTGATGTCCACCGAATCTGAAAGCTGGGGGGAGGGACAAGTTTAGACTCCCTCAGATCTTCACCGTCTGTCCGGGTGTCCCTTGAAATAGCAATTCAAGATCTTACCCGAGGTTCACAGGCAAAATTAGTATTCAACAGATGTTGCCTCTGACTTATCAGGGACTTTAAGAGACCTGTGCCCTGAGTCTGTTTCTTCTCTTCCCTTCACGCAAATTAGTATAATTTTCTCCATCATAAATGAGATCAGAAAGGTGAGGGACGACCCCAGTTTACAAGACTGGTCAATAGGAGGAGCCGGACGTCAGTTAAGAGGGTTTTGCCATCACTATTTCTCAGATAATGAATTACCTTGAAGCTTAAGAATATGTATTATCAGCTAGGGAAACATTAGAATCTTGAAAAAAGATAATTGATAATTATGGAAATAATCTGGAAATTATGGGAAAGTAAGGGGGAAAATTATTAACTTGACAAATTCGGTTGTCCAGTTAATAATCGTAGGGGATTGTTTTTTTGTGCACAGGTTCACTAACAATTTATCAGTTAACTGTGAGTGAACTTTGCTCTTTGATCCAATGACATAGCAGGGTCCCTGAGAATGACTGAGGATAAATAACAACTCTTGCAAAGTGATCTTTGAGCCGTGGAGTTGAAGAGGAGGGAAAATTCTGGAAGGATTTCAGATAAATCCAATTTACTAGAAATCTCATATTTCAGGTGTCTCATTTCATGGTGACGGCATGTTCAGAATGCTCGGAATGAAGGAAAAGAGACGGTTGTGTTCGAGGAGAATAGCTGCGTGGAGATGTGCTCACATACTGTGACCCTTAGAGTTTCATGCAACGCTGATTTTCTTGAAAAATGGTACAGAGTCCAAGTCTTTAACTTATTTAGGAGAAAGAACTCTTTGGACCAAGTTCATTTGGAATTATTAGACTTCGTATTTTTTTAAATTCAATCATTTATTTTTTTTAATTAAAAAAATGTGAAATTTATTTGTTTTTGAGAGACAGAGAGAGCCAGAGTACAAGCAAGGGAGGGGCAGAGTGAGAGAGAAGGAGGCACAGAATTCAAAGCGGGCTCCAGGCTCTGAGCTGTAGCACAGAGCCCATCGGGGGGCTTGAACTCACAAACGGTGAGATCATGACTTGAGCTGAAGTCAGACACTCAGCCAATTGAACCACCCAGGCTCCCCTATTTAATTTTTTATTTAATGCTTATTTATTTATTTTGAGAGAGACAGAGAGAGAGAGAGAGAGAGGCAGAGAGAGTGGAAAACAGAATCCCCAGGAGGCTCTGCACTGTCAGCACAGAGCCCAACACAGGGCTCAAACTCAGGAACTGCCAGATCATGACCTGAGCTGAAATCAAGAGTGGGTTACCTAACCGGCTAAGCCACCCACGCCCCCTGAGGCTTAATATTTTTTCGAAGTCAGTCTGGAGAGCTGGACACACTGTGATTACCCCAGCCTGCCCGCCTAGACTGTAACGCCCAAGAGGGCAGAGAGAACACTTACAACGCTTCCTGTATCCAGATATAGTGCCAGGCACAATGCTCATCAAGCGTTGCCCAGTAATGGGTATGGTCAAGTGATTGACAGATAATTGAGGAAGATTCGTATTTACAAGGAGGCTCTTGAGCATCCAAATTAATCTCTTTTTGGTAAAATGTGTATGGAAGACAGTTTTTATTTTCTCATTTTTTTGCATAGGCCACTTAGCGACTGGACTTCTCAGATTGTTCATTCCCTTGAAAGTCACAACTAGAGCAAGAGTCTCTTCCAGCTGCAGCTGGAATTTGGTTCGCTGTGACGGTGGTCGTTCCTGACTGGGAGAAGAGCCACCCCTACTTAAACTTAAGCCCTCAGATACAGTGCATTATCTAACTAAGACCTTTTATTTACCTCCCGTTCTTATAATTATTATTACAAAATTGGCTGATTAAATTGCAAATGGCAAATTGATTCACATTGCAAAATAAAAACGAAGGAAGGGTGCATTGGAAGAGCGAAAGGAACTGTCTTATCCCCTAAAGGAAAAAGTTCTCAAATAACATGGGAAAACAAAATCTACCTATGTGCTGTTCATAGAGATGCCCTTAAAACATAGTGACATAGGTCAAATGAAAGTAAGAAAATTGAAAGAAACCCACCAGAGAATTAACCAGTGGAAAGAAAGCTAGTGGAACAATATTAATATCAAAAAAGGAGACAAAGAATCATTCAGGATAAAGGATATCATACTTAACAATGAAAGAGATAATTCATTAGGAAGATTGAATATTTAAGTCTGCATACTCCTAATAATATACCCTCAAAACAAAAACTGATAAAATTACAAAGATTTTCTTCTAAAATTTTATTTAAAATCAAGTTAGTTAACATACAGCGTAGTATTGGTTTCAGGAGCAGAATTTAGTGATTCATCACTTACATACAGAACTCAGTGCTCATAACAAGTGCCCTCCTTAATGCCCATCACCTATTTAGCCCATCCCCCATGCCCCTCCTCTCCTCCAGAAACCCTCAGTTTGTTCTCCATAGTTAAGAGTCTCTTATGGTTGATCTCCCTCTCTGTTTTTATCTTATTTTATTTTTTCCTTTCCTTCCCTTATGTTCATCTGTTTTGTTTCTTAAATTCCACATGTGAGTGAGATAATATGGTATTCGTCTTTCTCTGACTTATTTCACTTAGCATAACATACTCTAGTTCCATCCAGGTTGCTGCAAATGGCAAGATTTCACTCTCTTTGATGTCTGAGTAATACTCCATTTTGTGTGTGTGTGTGTGTGTGTGTGTGTGTGTGTGTGTGCGTGTGCGTGTGTGTCTTCTTTATCCATGCATCAGTGGATGGCCATCTAGGGAGAAAGAGGAATTTCTATAACCCTAGAAGATTTTGACTTACTTATAAATCACCTCAGAAAATTATATCTCAAGCAGCAAAAGAGATGAAATGAATGAAGCACGCTTTGTAAAAATATACCACGATGAAGTAGAATTCACTCCAAGAATGTGAGAGTAATTTGACTTTAAAGAGTTTTCTCCAAATCAATTCTCTGCAATAATTTGTATATTAACTGAGCAAAGGAGGAAAGCCACATTTTTGTATCAGTAGATGTAGAAAAAAAAATTGGTATCAGTAGATGTAGATGTGTTAACACCCATTCAAGATATGGACTTATTAGCAAATTAGGAATAGAAAGGAATTTCCTTAATATATCTAAGGGTGTCTGCAAAAATACACAGGAAACCCTATACTTAATGGCAAACTTTTAGTAAAATTCTCTTTAAAGTCAGGAATAAGAAAGAATATCCACTACAATCAATATTGTACTGGAAATCCAACTCCAAGAAACAGACCAAGAAAAACATATGAGAGGTATAAAGACGGAAAGAAGAAACAAAGTTGTGTCATTCCGATGATATAAATAAAAATGGAAAATCCAAGAAAAAGTACAAATTACCAGAACTAATAGATTAGAGTTCAATGAGGTTTCAGGATACAGAATCAATATTTAAAAATCTGTGGTTTCTATATATAAACAACAACTTCTCAGAATACAATAATTTTTAAAAAGATACCATTTACAATAGCAACAAAAGTTATATGGTGTCTAGGAATGGATCAACTAAAACGCATGCAGACATTTAAAAGGATAGGATAAAGTGTTACTAAAGACCAAAGTAAATGAAATGATAAACCATGTTCATCATTAGGACACAATATTATAAAGATGTAATTTCTCCCAGAATTAACACATAAACAAAATCAATGAACAAAATCTAATTCCCGGCACAATTTTTAAAAAAAAAAGTTGATAGGCTTATCTCAAGATTCACATAATGAATAAATGGCCGAGAGCATAGCCAGAATAGTTCTGAAGAAGAGAGAGAAGTGTAGGAATTAATTTCCCTGATAACAGGATTGCATAAAACTAGAGTAATAAAACAGGGAACATCAAGGCAGGGATAGATCAACCGACCACCGACACAGAGTAGAGGTCCAGATGCAGACATATGGAGACAAATGGAGAAACTGAGCAGATGACAAAAGATGGCATAAAAGATAAGCAGGTAGAGGATGAGTTATTCAGATACTGAGGGAATTCATTAGGACAGTGAAAGTTAAAACAGCAACAATGTATCCTTTATTGCCCATCAAGTTGTCAAAAATTGAAATGTCTGACAACCTCAGGTAATGATTAAGGAAAAAATGGAATCTCCTGCCCTGCTGATGGGATATTTATTGGCACAGCTGCTTTGGAGAACAATTTGTCAAGTGTGAGAAAACGTTAAGGTGTGTGTTCCATGTGACCCAACACTGACACTCCTAGATGTATATCCTAGAGAAAATATGGCAAATACTTAAAAAAATGAAGCCTGCATAAAATGTTCTTACATGGCCATTTATTTTACTTATTTATTTATTTTTTATTTTTTATTTTTTTTCAATATATGAAGTTTATTGTCAAATTGGTTTCCATACAACACCCAGTGGTCATCCCAAAAGGTGCCCTCCTCAATACCCATCACCCACCCTCCCCTCCCTCCCACTTCCATCAACCCTCAGTTTGTTCTCAGTTTTCAAGAGTCTCTTATGCTTTCTTACATGGCCATTTATAATAGTGGACATGAAAAGTTGATTAATAGAGGGATTAACAAAAAAACCCTGTGTATATATCCAATAAACTGGAGCTATTTGGATTTCAAAAACCCAATGCTGAAAGAAAAAAATCAACATGCATACGGCATATGTTATTACCTGTGTAAAATAATTCATAGGCACCCACAGTAATTATATATATATATATTTCTATGGGTGCATATATTCAAGGAAAATGCACTTTTAACATGCCAGACAGGATAGACATCTGTAGGAATGTAGTTGCCACTGGAAAGAGGGAGAGAATTTGATTATTAAGATATGAACTACTGCATCTGTGATGTTTTACCTCTTTTTTTTTAAGGTATGGAACAGATCTGGTAAAATGTTAGTATTTGTGAAATTTGGGTGTTGGTAAATCAAAGACTCTTTTTGATAACAAAGACTTTCCACCCTCTGGAATTTTCAAGCACGTGTGAAATGTTTTATGCAACAAATACGAGATGAAAAACGGAAGATTAAATTGCAACTGAAGTTTTAAGTGAAGACATAGGATAACTCGAAGTAGGAAGAATCAAACAAAAGAAAATTTGGATGTTTGGCACTGAGAATTGTGGTTCATGCTTCATTTGGGAAAGCTGATCATATATCAGATTTGGGAACTCTGTTTTTGGGTGTTTCTTGGTTGTTGCTAGAAGGCCCAAGGAACTTCTGCGAGCTTCCAAGCCTATTTGCATTTTTTAGGCTCCCAGCTGGCAAATGGGTGACAACTAGGGGAACTTGAGAACTTGAGGGCAGTGTAAAGGGGAGGAGTAGTAGCTGAGTTGGGAGCAAGATGTCCGTTTTGATTTAGATTTAGTGACAACAAAACAAAACAAAAACAAAACAGAGAAGGTGTTGAAAGACCAGCACAAAGGGCATGCCTGAAAAAATGCCTTTGAACAGTGTTCTAAGACAAATATTTCAGCATCTGTATGTATTTTATCTCTAGAAGGGCCTTGCATGCCATTTCCTTCTTCTCTTAAAAAACATGTCCTAATAAAGTTTGTTGAAGCAAAGAAAAACCTTCTCAAAGTTGTATTTTTATAAAAAAACACGCTTCACATGTATATAAAAAGACCCTCCAAAACCATTGTTCAGGAAGTAATTTATTGATTCCGTTTAAACTAAGCACGGTTCCCACTGCCAAAGGAATTGCTCTGAAGATAGAAAAAAACATCAAAAGTTTCCAAAGCTCACTAACAATCTCAAAACTGATCCAATAAAGTAAAGCTACTAGCAAGTGTCATCTAAGCTCATCTTGTAATGTTTAATAATTTATGGAGTGAGTGCGTGTCACCTTAAAAAGTCCCTGTGACATTTACAAATTCTTTCAAACACATTTATCAACATAGTAATAAAAATTCCCAAGCTCCCTTTTCTTAAACGAGTGTTCACCAACCAACAGCCACATGGTGTTTTATTTGACTGATATCTTCTAGCCTTTTCTAAAAAAAATTTGTCACATTCGCAATAATATTTGCGCTTCAAGTCCATTTGTCAGCCTAAGTTTTATGTGAACCTGGTCATAAAAAGCGGAAAATGGTTAATACTTGTGTGGCCAGCAGAAGTCAGGGCATGCGGCACGGTGGGTAGGAGAGGTTGTAGATAAAAGAATTCCAATACGGGTGTCAAGACCTCCAAAGTAGAATGTACTTTTCCAATACCAAGAATGGGTTCAGTCTCACCTGTGTGGTTTGGAGGGACTCTCAGAGGTAAATGCTTTCCCTGGCCAGTGAGGTCCCTTTTGGGGCCTTTTCAATAACCCCATTTCCTATATTCTTGCCCAGTCCTCCCTACCCCCAACCCCAAACATTTCAAGATTGCTACTAGATGGAAGCTGTAACTCTCAGTCTGTAAAAAATAGGGAAGATTTAGAATGTATAAAACTTGGTTAGTAAGTTGTAGGAAGTTTGGTGAGGTTAAGGTTTCAAATGTGATTCTGGCAAGAATTGACCATATATAATTTTTCTTTCAGGAAACACATAACAGTAATCTTGGGAAATTGGCTCCGTATTTCTTCTCCAGCTCATTATTAATGATATGAATGTTGTGTCTGGTAAGTGACACTCCACATTTTTTTAGTTTAGAAGTAAAAGTGTGCTCAAGAACTAAAGGCAGATGGCACCAACCCAAACATGGGATAGTCAGTGGTTCTTTGATGGGAGTCATTTTAGAGCATGATACTCACGTAAAAAATTCCTCATTGCTCCTGTGAGACATTGTGTGAAAGAACTAGGAGGCAGAGAAGGATCTGTAAAGCCAACCCCCATACTATTTCATTATTCTTAACACAAGCATGAACAGTAGGTGAAGATTTTTAGATATAGATCCGTGAAAAATAAAAAGGTCATCATTTTACATTTAATCCAATGGATTTTGTCCAAAACGATGTTAGTAATGTGGACGAATCATACCATTCAAAAGGATCCCATTCTTAAAAAAAATGGTTTGGTCTCTCCTTTATTTCACAATATTTAAATGAGCTTCTCTGGTTTGATCCCCACGTTCTTCATTCTGTGTCGCTCTATTTTTATCAGGTTCTCATGTGAAAGTGATGGGGTGAAGGAAGGAAATTATGTTTTGCAATCATATGGAAGGATAAGGATAAAGGAGGAAAATTGTTTTGGTCCAATTTATACCAATAATTTCCGGATTATAGATCCCTTAGCAGCAAAAATGCCTCAAGAAATTTGCTTCAGACACACACATATTATTCTGCTTATTTCCATGTCAAATAAAATAAAGGAAGGGTAGGCAAGGGAAATAAACATTTATTGACCCAGGCACTGAACTAGGTATTGTCAATAACAGGAATATAAATATAATGACCATATTATGCTGGGATGTCTAAGATTTTGTTTGGCAAGCATTATTTTTGGCGTGCAGAAAAAATGAAAATATTATGACAATAGCAGCATAATCTCCCACACTACTGACAAGGATTTAACTGTCCATGTTATTCCTTCAAAATAAAAGGAGGCAAATGAATAAATCCATGAAAACAGGAAGTACAATGTGCAATAACCAAAGATTTACAGAATTAAAAACGCAAGACCAGTCAGCCTATAGTCCTCTATAATTCTTTAAGGCTAAAAAGACAAAAAAGTAGTCATTACAATAAGTACATCAAGAAATGTTTTTAAATAAAAAGAAGACTATTTCTGATATATGGCTGACTTTTCCCATACCATAATATATTTGATGGCTAAAATCAAATAAGGACAACATTTATTTCTAGGGGCATTAGGAAAATAAAATTGTGAAAAATATCATTACCATGGCTTAGGGTAACCATCTTGAGGTGACTCATTGTTAGGAAAAAATCCGCACTCTATGGTTTTGTTGGTTTTTCATCTGGGGACTTACTAAATATTCTTTTCAGTCTTCATTTGCCAGCCAGTTTTTATAAAATGTAAAAATGGTTATTGAGAAAACCTAGCATAAAACTACAAAGTGGTGAATTAGAAGGTATATTTTCCTATAAAAAAATCAAGCCCAAACAACCCCCAGCAACTACTGTAACAATCACTTTGAATTTCCCACCTCATGTTGAAGAGTTTTGCTTGGGTATTTTCTAGGGAAAGAGAAAAAGTGGAGGTAGTGATAGCCTTGAAAATATGGAACCTTTTACTATTATATAGTCTTTGCTTCAATATGGCTTTACATAAGACACAGATCACACAACACGCTGGCTCTAGATTGCTGTGGTTTCCACATGAAACTGTTTAAATTGTTTAAAATGAATAATCAAACACAAAAGCAAGCCTCATGATGCAAATAACACTCAAGAAGTTATCAGGAGTCACATGAAGCAAAGCTGAGGGTTGACTTTTAAAGGGTTTGAATTGTACTCTAAACACTTAACACCCCAGACCAGCTGTACAATGGCATATGATACTAATTCCAGACAAAGCTTAAGAAAAAAATTAGTACATTCACAGTCTCAACAGAAATATATGATTACATTTGTTTCAGTTTTGTTTTACAGACACCATCATATTGAAATACATAAGGATAGATTATAAGTCATTATATAATTATTTTCATCTGTATTATATGGTGAGTTTCACAATATAAGGAGTATATATTTCAATGCATCATACAGTTTTGAACCACATAAAGCAATATAATATAAAATAATATAACAGTTATTTTAAATTCAGGAATGTCACATGACAAGTACATCAAATATGCTACTGAAAAACAGTCAAAGCATTAGATGTGATATCTTTCATTTCTAAACAATAAGCAGCTTTGAAGGAAGGACAGTAGGACAAGAAGGGGGGGTAGTTACTTTTAAAAGTTCAAAATCATCTTATCAGAAATGTTGGAAAACAAATTATTTTTCAGAGGTATCTTTGCCATAGAGAGTTTTGATTTCAGATAACATAATTACAGGGTTTATTTTCTCCAGGATCTGAAATTTGCAAGGAAAAACTCAGACTGTATTTTTTTTTTTAACTCAGACTGTATTTTGAAGTTTATCCAGGTGAGGCATAATTTAACAGAACTCGTAAAGGTTATTTTTCATATTACTACTTCACTACCTAAAGGTTTTTAGGGTGCACTGTCGTTTTTTTATTTAATCAGGACCAGGTAAAAAGTTAACGAATAGAATACAATGATCTAAGGGTCTCTCCATTCACTGATCACAGCCACATAAACAGGATATGTCTGTCCACTTTACGTGTCTCAGTGCTTCTTGAGATCAGAGCATAAATCAGAGGAATGGAGGTGGACAAGACAGTGGCAGGCATATGGTGTTGTGAATTATGGATATCTCTTAGCTATAAACTCAGAACACCGAAAAGATTACAGATTTACTTTGTCCAGTAAAATTTGCATTTAGCAGGCTATGGCTGGCATTTTGTGGAATCCTGAGATGCCTAAACCTCTGGAAATGTCCTATTTTCTATTTTTCTCCTTTCATTGGAATAGATACCATGATGGTCTCAGACCAAAAATCACCAACTGAAATACACAGGCCTAGGGAGAGAATTTCTATTTGATTATTTAACAGGAAATTGATGGCTAGAGTTTAAAGGACTTGCAAAAGGTCACATAGCCTGTTTAGTGGTAGCAAGGTGGCCTAGACCTGGAAATTGGGTGCTCCGCCCACACTACTCCAGCAACAATACTATTGTGCTTAAGCCAAAAAGGCAGAACAAGGAATTCGTTCACTGAAGTACACATGAGGCTTTCATCAACGACAAAGGCACGTTAGCAACACCTGGGATGGTAATCCAGAGTCATTTACATTTTCTTGCATGTATGCAAGGTTCCACTGCATGCATTGTCCTTTTCAGGCCCAGGCATGCAATTCAAAGCCGTTCAAAAGCATATCAACATGTTTTAATTTTCTTATTATTAGTATTTTATTATTTTCAAAATATTTATTTGAGAGATAGAGAGGGAGAGAATGCACGTGCAAGCGAGGGAGGGGCAGAGACAGAGGGAGAGAGAATCCCAAGCAGCCTCCCCACTGTCAGCACAGGGCCCCATGTGGGGCTCGAACCCACAAACTGTGAGATCATAACCTGAGCCAAAATCAAGAGTCAGATGCTTAACTGACTGAGCCATCCAAACGCCCTCAATATATTTTTAAATTGAAGAGTATTAAATCACAGGGTGGCAGGCATATCCCCCAATCCTAGCCAGAGTCACTTTCTTATCAAAGTTGCACTATTCACATCAGCTCTGTGGTAATTCAGTTAAGCAATAAATTAAATCCACCGGTTACTGGTTGGACCTTAGACCATTCTGTCATTCCCTTTCTGGTTTCTCCAGTTATTTACAGAAAACAAGTAAAATTTACTTTCCAATCAATACACTTTTCTTGCAAAAAGAAAACAAATTTTTTAAAAATAAAAGTAAAGAAAGGCACTTTGTAAAATATGTACAAATCTGTTTCTTTCTTGTCTACACTAAGGAGATAGGGAAATGAATAAAGGCAGGACTTTCTGCAAGTGACCACAGTGGTGGAGAACCTCAAGAAAGAGCCAGATTTCCCCACAGCCAAATTGCATCCTGGAGTTAACTCACAGGATTCTCCAATTCAGTTGGGTCCTATGGGACAAGGGTCAAACCCTTTCACCTCATACAGGTGGTAAGGGATTGACCCACTTTGGACCAAACCAGTGAAAGCAAGTTTTTAGTACATACCCGCCTACCAGGATTGGTCTTAGGCACTTAGGAGAATGGACAGGGACGCAGCTGTCCCTGATAATAACTGTGCTCACATTGAGATGCTTTAAACCTGTTCGTTAAAACTGACGAGAGCACATTTTGGAGTTTGGATTATAAGCTTCCAAAAAACACGCATTGACTAACCTGTCTCCATGTGCTTTGTAACTTGAATATTTAGGTGTTTGTTTTACAAAAATATGACTTTTTATAATTCAGAGCGTATGGCTCTTTAAACCAACCTGGCAGTAGTGGTTTATAGTTCATCAGAAGTCAGATATAAGAAAAGAGATTTGGGGCTGCTGGACTCAGCAAAAAATAAGCATAGTTTGATTCTGTAAAATATTTTTTTTTTAAATTAGAGCCTCATTCAATATGTCTTTAAAAAAATCTCATGCTTCTTCTCTCACATATATTTGCACATTATCTTAGACTATGATTCTGTACCTACATAATTTATAACGTGTGTGCAATATGTTAAGTCTGCCTGCAACTGATGATCTAAAAGTGGAAATGAAAAAAGCACATCACTGAAGAGTACTTATATTTCTATGATGAAGGGTGATTGTTTGGTGGCTTGCTTAAGATCAAGGCGTTGGTTAAATTATCTTGCTGGAAAGTATTCCGTGAGTCATGGAATCAAGAAGCCAGAGTTTAAAAGGATATTAGAGACTGTTTGCCCAACATGTCCTTCAGAGGAAACTGAGGCCCAGAATAGGGAATTGTTCCATCTAAGGCAACCTAATTAGGACAAGACCCCCCCATTCTGCATCCTTCCATTGCACTGGCTGTCTCGTTGATAGAAAATATGCCACAAGATGAAAAAAAAAAAAAAGGAACTTAATTAAATAGAGTGTTAATTGACCAGAGAATTGTAACCTTGGCTTTACTTAATGAGTGGCTAATTGCGGTATTTTAGGGATTTAATTCAAGTGGAGACTTTAACCGTAACATTTTTTTCTTCACACACGCTGAATCGTATGTCAAAACAGATCAGTTCTGAATTTTCAAACTATCAGAGTCATGATACACAGTTTAGAGAAGGAGGGACTATTTTGTG
The DNA here is from genome assembly GCF_018350175.1 of Felis catus. Taxonomy (NCBI): domain Eukaryota; kingdom Metazoa; phylum Chordata; class Mammalia; order Carnivora; family Felidae; genus Felis; species Felis catus. The sequence continues at coordinate 211,262,406 of NC_058368.1, read as the reverse complement.
AAAAGTTTGGTCTGGACTAGGTTTGAAGGGCAGAGTCTTTGGCAGAGTGCTTCCCAGGTGGAATATATTCCCTGGCCCTCTTTTTTTTTTTTTTTAACACTTTGTAAAAAATGTTTATTTTTGAGAGAGAGAGAGGAGAGAGCGTCCACGAGAGGGGGAGGGGCAGACAGAGAGGGAGACACAGAATCCGAAGCAGGCTCCAGGCTCTGAGCTGTCAGCACAGAGCCTGATGCAGGGCTCAGACTCATGAATGATGAGATCACGATCTGAGCTGAAGTTGGACGCTTAACCAACAGAGCCACCCAGGCCCCTATTCCCATGCCCTTTTTAGAGTTGTGTGTACTTTGCAAGTCGTTCTCTATCATTATGTAAATTTAACCCCCAAATGGATTTTTCAAAAAGTATGCCTTCTCCTTATGAACAGTGTCATTCAGTGCAATTTAGACTTGACCTGTATTTCCAAGAGAGGATTGTTTCTATGCACTAATATAACCTTTAGTGGAAATGGTGACCTAGGGCAGTGCTTCTTAAACTTCATTGTGCACGTGAATCATCTGAGATCTTAGTAAAGGGCAGATTCTGATTCTGTAGGTCTGGGGCAGAGGAGCCGAGATTCTGCATTTCCGAGCAGCGCCCAGGTGAGATGCTGATTTAGCTGGTCCTCCAAGCATACTTTGAGTAGCAAGGACCTAGAGGACTGAATGCACACGGGCAACTTTCCCACAGAATACCTTCGCTCTTCTTGTTATTCTATACTGGGAGAAGAGGAACTCAGATCTATTTACTTTTGCAGTTCTGGAAGCTAGCGACATGTTCACTTCCGAACATCCGGCCACCTCGGAGTCCACTTCCAGTGAGTATGGGGTTGCTGGGGTGGGATACTGAACTCATAGAGGTGAGCTCAAATCGACTATATCCAGCTAGTGAGTGAACAGAGAATGGGTCCGCCAGCAGGTGAAATGAAAAACAGAGGGAGGCTTTTTGATGAGTCATGAATGCTCTTTTCAAAATGGAGGGCCAGGCTTTGGACTGCTCTTGGGAAGGCTGCCCCTGGAGCAGACTTGGAGATTCTTACTTCCACACCTTGACCTTTATTCCTCTGCCAAGATTTCGCAAATGGATCTACTTCAGAGAGATACTAACTTCTGGCTTTGCTTAAATTTTCTTTGCTGCCCAAGATTTCTCAGAAGCAAACCAAACGAAACCAAACCCTCTCTCTAAAACAGTACGTGAGAGGTCACCACTCACCTTTTCATGGTGGTTTTATGAATATTCACCCAGAGAAGAGCAGAAAGCCCAGACAAGCCCTAAATCACAGAAGTAATTTATGGTCTGTGGAAAGCCCTAAAACTCTAGGCTGGCGACTGTTTCAAGTGTCATGGAAATAAAAAACAAATCAGATAAACTACACCATACTATGCTGGAAACTGAATATAATCATTCACTTCGTAATCTTCAATGGACTTTGGGTTGGGATGGCATTTTCCTCCACAAACAGGGACTGCATGTACTACTATGTACTGCAAATACTCATTGTAACCTCATAGCAGAAAATACTGTACGCATTAAATACGTAAACAGTTGTACTGGGAAGATAGAAAATAGTCTTTTATTTTACCTAAGTGATAGAAAAATAGTCTTCAAAAATACATTGTGAAACTTATGGGTTTCTATTAAAGTAGAATTCATATGTACAGTAAGGCAGTATTTCCATTAGCATCCTGCTGTGATTATCTTTTAAATTAACGTTAGTCTTCCGGGTTTTTTTTTTTTTTTACCTAACAGAAGACTAGGGAGTTTAATAAATTATCTCGTGTGCTGAAATGAAACAGGAAAACATTTTAGAAGAATTTACCACATGAAACTCATTTACCTGTAATGTAAGAAAATTCCATTTTCCAAAACTATATTCTCTAGAGGCTTTAGGATAAAATACAATTTAGGGGGGAAAACCCACGCTTAATAAATTCAAACCATTTTAAGAAAAAATTGGAGGCATCATTTTGGCTTGCATATTGGCAATGTATCACTAAGGTGATAGGAACTGATGTAAACAATTTGTCAGGTGTTCTGGAATGCATACTTTCTTTAAATGTGTTCGGTTCATCCTAATAAAACGAGAGAGGAGTGCAAAGGTCAAGTAAAGGTCAAACAAAGGTCAAGCAAAGGTTCGTTGGTTTTCAAAAGTGGTTTTCATGGCATTTGTCTCTCACACCTGTCATCTTCCTGTGGTAAACAACCGTGACTCTCTCATTTCCTTTTGTCACACACCAAACCGTGAAAGTCTCTTCCAGAGGATATACGTGTCGGTACTGTCCCTCGAGAATACTAAACGATGCGCTTTTATTTCATTGAACACATAATTTTGTAACTAATAGCAAAAAGTAAATGTACAAATCACAGGAAGCAAAGCGATCTGTTCTGGAATCAGCTGTTGGAGAAAGAGGCAGCTGGTTGAAAATGGAGCATGAAAACGAATGAACTGTGGGCTGTATAGTGTCAATCTAACCACGCTCTCGAGCATTCTCTAGGAGAGTGCATTTCCTGTACTCTGTAGTGTTACCTGAAAAAAAGTCACATTTTAACCAATCGTTCCATTAATCAAGCTATCACTGAAAGGAGTGCATAACACATGTGGGATCCAGGTAATCCAACCCACCCTGCTGGAGTCCACAGTTGCTTGGTGCCGACGTGAAGGAGGCCAGGTCTTCTTCAGCTTGATTCGGTTGAAGGGGCGGTGGAGCCCCCTTGGCTGGTTCTTCAAATGAAGCCAGGTTTTGAGCTTGCGGATCCTGCACTAACACCAGGATGTTGTTATCCATCACCCTGGACACCTTGGCATACTCCTTACTGGTTTCAGGAGTGCTGGGCTTGTCTGTCTGGTTGCCGTTCTCTTTCTGTTTTGGGAGCAATGATAGTGCTCCATCTTTGTTAACTTTGTGAATCTCCACATAGTCCAAGGGTTTCACAGAGATCAAAGAGGTTTTCTCCCGGGTCAACAGCCATGCTGTGCCTCGGTCAGTCTTGGAATGGAAGCTTTCCACTGCCCTCTGCTCAACTGCCACTTTCTCCCCTCCAGTCTCAACATTTTTTGGAGATCTTAAAGCATGTGTGTCTGTTTTGTCCAACGAAGTGGCCGATGCACCTGCTGGGCCCATGGCCAGCTTGCACACATCAGCAATGTTGTGGTAAGAAGATCTGGGGCTGGGATGGCTGGGGGGCTGTGGTAAAGGCCATGTTGAAGATTTGGATCCATTGGCAGGGAAAGAGGGGATTTTGCCTTCCAAGCGTGTGCTCTGGGGGTCCCAGGTGCGGGTAGCATTTGTCTGGGGATTCTCTGGCTTCTCAATGCCCTCGGGAGTGTTAAATGTGGAGGGATTTGCCCGGGCTTCCTCACACTTTTTAGACAAAAGGGAAGGGCTGTCGCAACTGCCCCGGCCAGAGTCACTGTCTGGGTCCAGGGGTGTGGGCTTCCTATCTTGACCCGGGTGTTCTTTTGAAAGGGCTGGCATCAGCTGCTGGTCCTCACTGTCATCCACTTCTAAAAACTCCACCAGTAAGTCCTCACAGTCAGAAGTGGGAGGGAAGTCTTGGCACCCCAGGGCACTCAGCAGTTCTTCAGACTTGCCCTTCTATTCAAACACAGACACAAGGAGAGATGGCCGTTAGCTTCCTGACATTCCATGTCGACATCACAGCCAAGCCAGTGGTCATGACTATGGGCAAGTGGGATGTGCTAACGGCCTAGCAGAATTTCCCAAATGTTAGATGTTTGTGTACCAGGCTATGTATAACCACCTCCTGGGCTACTACTCACCTCATAGTTTTCTTTCAGTCAATTCATGATTTTAACTTAGTTTCTCCCTAAGCCATAATGATTATGAGTTCAACTGGCAGGTAGTATATGCACAAATAATAAACACATGCCTAACAGATAAGAGGTTTGTGAAACATGAAATCCACAGTGCTCACGCATGGCTTCAGTGCTCTGGGACCCACTGGCCCTGAGATCTGGTTGCTGGCCTCCTAACCAAGTCCACCACCTTCTGGAGTCTGGCAGTAGTAAGCAGATTCTCATCCCTCCTTGCTGTTCCAGTCTCCTCCCTCTCCTCCTTTTTGTTCTCCTCCTTCTCCCCTTCCTCTTCTTCTGGCTTCCTTTTCTTTCCCACTCTTCTTCCTGATTCCTTGACTTAGATCACGTACTGGTGCCCAAGTCTTGACTCTATCCCTTATTAAAGGGTATTGACTTTGGATGAGCTGCTCTATGGTCCTCACTTTCTCCATCTGTAAAATGGAAGTAATAGTACCTATCTGGGAGTTCTTTTGAAGATCAGGGTACTGTGATTAAGGATGTGAAAACAAATTTTTTTTTGTAACCCAAACAGTAGTTATTTTATTATTCCATTTCTGTGGCTATAAGGTCAAATTTCAAGTTAGACAGCAGTTAATTTACTTAGTTGAGAAGTTCATGCTGGTTCTATGAAGGTCAGTACTAGAGACTAGATAGTGGGGTAAGAGCACTGGGCCAGGAGCCCAAATTCTGGGGCTCTAATCCCTTCTCCGATATTTGCAATCAAACTGAGTATAGTCAAGCCAAATTCTCTGGGACTCACTTATCACATTCTTGCATTGCTGGTCTCACAGTGGCTGGGTCAAGTGATGTAATGCAGATCATTGCTTTTAGACACAACAGTGTTAAGATTGAGTCCAACTGAAACTATATATTTCAATCTGGACAGAAGTTTAAAATGATGTAACCCCTCTTTTTATTCAAAACACTTGAATTTAATTCCACCTTGAATCAGTCTAGGCAGGGCCTGGCAAACACGAGCCCACTGTACTGATCCAGTTTCGACTGAACGCTCTCAAAGTGAACAACAATCACAGCAGGATATTGCAATCATGTGAAGAACATTCGAGTGAAAGCTTTAGCCCACGTATGACAAGGGAGGTGGTGGTGGGTCCCTGTTTTGTATTAAGTAAGACATTTACCCTTTTTCTTAATTGATTGTGCAAAATGTTTATTTCTGTGCTTATGAGCATACGCACCTGGTAGGCCTAGTAAGCATTATTATGTATCTTCATGTTTTCTTGGCTTTCTCTCCCAAAGGTAAGTACTCTCATGCCTCCACCCAGCTTTCTGTAAACACACTTGCTGAAGAGCAGGGACGCGCTGGGCAGGGACTGAGCTGGCCAGGCTGAACGGATGGGAATTGTGTGTGCATGTGTAAAGGTAATCATTGCAAAGCAGAGGGTCATACTACATTCCCCACTTTTGCCACTTACCTCCAGCAGATGAGTATCAAATCCTTTTATTTTTGGCCCAGGAACTGGTGGAAGGATGCAGGTCACCATGCTATAAAATAATTTGTGAAAAAGAATAGATGACTCACCTTCTCACTTTGTGATTTTTGAAAGATTAGTATCCTCTCCAAATGGCTGCTACAGACTATGGTAGATAGGAGTTAGACTCCTGGGGCTCCACGAGACTAACAATCAATGGTGAAGGCAATCATTTTAAGGGCTTGCATCACAATTAGCTCTGGCTAATAGAGGACGCTGATTCTGAAATTAGTGGATTACTTGAATTTCTTGCTTCTCTTGATTTTAGTTGTTCTTAGAAGATTTTTACTATTTCATAACTGGGAGCCTCAGTCTGATGGAAAGAGCACCAGCTTCAAAGGAGACCGTTCTGCTACTTTTGCTATCACTGATAGAAGATTTTTTTGTGGGTGAACACATTGCAGCTAATGGCTTAAATGAAGTGCTTGAATTTTCTGTAGGTTTCTACTATTTTTATACGGTATTTTTTGCCACAATCCCTGACAACCATGATGGGGAGGAAGGATGATAGACAGTAAAGTACCTGTGGCCTTTCAAAGCCACTGCCACGACCATAATCAGACAGATGACAGCAGAAAGAACAGCCACAAAGATCCACACAATGGTATCTTTCATGGTGACGTCTAAAAAGCAAACAGTCAGAAAGCTTTGATCACATCAAAGCATCATTAAAAACAAACAAACAAAACTAATAAGCACAAGTTTTAAACAAAAGAGTCCCTCTCCCCTTACCTACACCTCTTTTGATTTGAACAGCAATCCAAATAGAGTAGCATCGATGACAGGTTTACTTTTTATTATTAAATTTTAATAGTGTGTATATTTCACAGTACTCTATAAACTTCAAAATCCCTTTACATATTATTTTATTTGATCCTTAAAGAGGAAATTCAAGGTCACATGCTCTGTTGCAGTAATAATAATAAAGGCTGTCACTTACTAAGTTCTTACTAAAGCCATCCATGGTGTTAAGCTTTTTACATACATTGTCTTGTATGTAAAGGTGACGACACGGAGGCTGGAAGAGTGATTTCCCCATGAGCATGTAAACTATAAAATTGTAGTCGGGATTGCAACTCAGGCCTTCTGCTTCCAAACCCGGTGCTTTTATTTATTTAATAAGAGAGAGGGCTGAATGAGATGCATGTGTGAATCTGATGACCCACAGTTCAGTGTTCTTTCCAGTATGCCAAGCCAATGCAAGCCCTGATACTTTGGCCAGGCAAGTTGTCAGTAGAGGTAGGCTTTGTCACGTGGTTCTGAGTTAAGACTTTAACCTCACTGAGCTTCAGTTTCCTCACTTTTAATTCCTGATGGTAATCGTATTCTCTCTGAATACCTGAGAGGGTTGGAAGGGCCCAAACCTTCCAACCCTGGTATGGTTTATGGTTCATAAACCATAACACACTTTAGAAATGCAAGATGAATCATTCTGTTGTGGAGCAGAAGCCCCCATGGTTAATGGCACTTGGAATTGAGTGCCTTTTCCATACTGTACCTCTGCATAGAGACCAAGATGTAACTGACATCACAGACTGAAAATTGGGTTCATGCCTTTGAGATGGCATACCGTAACTTTACAAATTTGGGGACAACTAGACGATGACCTTGACCAAATTATAGGGATAGGGTAGATGGGGAGGGCAGAATGACTGAGCATGAAGCCCTCTGAGACATGCCAAGCCTATGTTTGCAGCCTTATTCTAGAAACTGGTCTTCACTGACAGTGACCCAGAGAGCAGTGCTACACTTTCAAATGTCTTTGTATTGGATGGAGAGATGGTAAACCCACCTCTACTTATTTTTCTGGCTAAGGCTTAACATAGTTTCTCTGTTAGTTGTTATTACATGCAAATTTACTAAATTCTTTCTGTTTTAAAAATATTTTGGAGTAGGGGCACCTGGGTGGCTCAGCTGGTTAAGCGTCCAACTCTCGATTTCAGCTCAGGTCATGATCTTGCAGTTAGTGAGTTTGAGGTCCACGTGGGGTTCTATGCTGACAGTGCAGAGCTACTTGAGATTCTCTCTCTCCCTCTCTCTCTGCCCTTCCCCTTCCTGTGTGCACATGTGCTCTCTGTCTCAAAAATCAATCAATCAATCAATCAATCAATCAATCAATCAATCAATAATTAAAAAATATTTCGGAGTGTATGCAAAAGGGAGCCAAGACACTCACCATTAGGTATCTGAATGGAGCTCTCTGGGCTCCACTCACTCCAAAATCCATGGTCTGGCTTGCAGCGAACCTGGACAAGGTATTTCTGTCCTGGATATAAGCTGAGAATCTTAAACTGAGTCTGCTGCCCAGCAAAATGAGTCTATAGAGAAACAAGGAAAACAGGGAAGTCACTCTAACTTGTGTGATGCTTCTTCAGAGACTTTCCTTCTAGATAACTGACTGTTGGAGAACTGAGACCAACGAACTAGATTTTGTAAAGAAATCTCTGTTCTCACCATTCCACCCTCTTAGCCCATCTTTTCCTCCTTGCTTTGCTCACACAAAAAGTAACGGGTTTTCTGTCTCTCCATTTGGAGCTCTCTGTCAGAAAGGCAAATATTCTGCCTCCTATCCTCTACCCCCTTCTAAATTCTACTTTATGGGAGACAGCCATTTAGTAAAACTGGAAAATTGTTATTTTGTAAACCCTAATGACTTCATTGATTTAAGGATCACCAATTGGTGTAAAACTACTAGATGAAAGAGAACGGGACCTTCAGGATGTTGAAACAATATTGTACAAATGAAACATAAATTTACAATCAAGGGATCAGGTTGTCATCTCTCTAATCCCAGAGTCAGTTTTAGCATCAGGTACAGTGGGTTGACCAGATGATTTCCATCTCCTTGTATGATGCAATATGAAGCAAATAATATCACCTCTGAAGTTCTCTTGCTGAAAATTGTTCCACCTGAATAATCAGATTTTTAGATCTAATGGTCTGGGTACAGGAAATACAGGGCAGAGAAAGTAGCTAAATGACCTCACAGAGAACTCATCAGACAAATACAAAAGGTGGGACATTCTATGGGACAAGTGGCCCAGTCTCCTGAGCACGTTGAGACCAAAGGGATATAACAACCAGGATGTAACAATGTGTGTTCTTGGAGTGGATTGCGGTTTGGACAAACTAGCTTCTACAGACATATTTTGAAGCAATTGGGGGGAATTAAAATATGGACTGGCTGTTAAATGATATTAAGGAATTTTAATTAATTTTCTATGTGTGATCCTATTATTTTGGCTATGTTTGGAAATGCTCCCATTAAAAATTTTATCATTGCTAGTGGGTTTGGAGTATCTTTTTTTTTTTTAAGTTTAAGCATACTTAACATACAGCATTATATTAGTTTCAGGTGTACAATATAATGTTTCAATCATTCTATACATTAGTCAGTGCTCATCACAATAAGTGTACTCTTAACTCCCTCTATTTTACCCATGTCCCACCCACCTCTCCTCTGGCAGCTACCAGTTTGTTCTCTGTGGCTTAGAGTCTGTTGTTTTGTTTGTCTCTTTTTTCTTTGTTCATTTGTTTTGTTCTTTAAATCCACATATGAGTGAAATCAAATGTTCCCTTTTTGAAAGAGACGTATACAAAAATATTTTAGAGTGAACTATTAAAATGCCTATAATTTACAGTATTATTTCTTTACATTGAAGTATTTGAAAGTGAATAAAAATACCATTGACCATGAAGGGGTTACACTGAGATTGTTTTCCTCCTACTTAGTGCCATGTAGGTACACTCACGAGTGTCTTAATCTAAGGTATCCTGAGGGAAGTGGGTTGGAAATCTGGTGGAAGAGGATGTTCAGTGCAAGGAACTAGCCCTAGAGAGCTATGAAGATGAGTTCCCATCAATCCCAGTGGAGGGGAGAAGGCACTTCCACATCTGACTAGGTCACATCAGCATCCAGAGGGCAACATGTTGCCCAATAATGAGGGAGAGTCATCTATTCTCAGCTGTGAGGGCTTCAACTTTGCCAAAGACCTGGTTCTTTCCAAAAGCTTCTAGTTGACTCACCTCCCACTCAGTGGCTTTCTCGGGTTTTAATCGAATTTCGTACTGGAGTGTGAGCCAACCAGATCTTACATCAACCAGGGTGGGTGGGAACCATTTCATCCACAGATACGGTTTTTTGTCTTCTGGCTGTTTTAACTCCAAAGTCAGGTTCACAGGAGGGTCTGGTTCAACTGTAGATATGAAAGAAACTACATATTTAGTAAAAGTAGCATTTGAACACAGAACTATATGACTTAAAGGCAGCTTTCTCTACTATTTCACTCCACCATGGTTATGAGACTCTTTGCGTTTGGTATCAGGTGCTGGTGAGAAGAACTGAGGTTAGGTTGAAGCAAGAAAGATGTAAAATTTAAGGAGGCACAAATGACCAACAAGCACAGGAATGATGCTCAAAAGCCATTGGGAAATGCAAGTCAAAACCACAATGAGAGAGCAGTTCATACCTGCTAGAATGGCTAGAATTCAAAAAATGAAAAATAACAAGTGTTGGGAAGAACATCAGAGAAGTTGGAACCTTCATACATTGCTGATGGGAATGTAAAATGGTATAGCCATTGTACAAAAAAGTCTGGAAGTTACTTAGAAACTTAAATATAGTATTACTGTGTCATCAATTTCACTCCTAGGTATATACTCAAAAGATATGAAAGCAGGTGCTCACTGCAAAGGAAACAATCAACAAAACTAAAAGGCAACCAACGAAATGGGAAAAGATATTTGCAAATGATGTATCGGACAAAGGGCTAGTTAAATCTATAAAGAACTCACCAAACTCCACACCTGAAAAACAAATAATCCAGTGAAGAAATGGGCAGAAAACATGAATAGACACTTCTCTAAAGAAGACATCCAGATGGCCAACAGGCACATGAAAAGATGCTTAACGTCACTCCTCATCAGGGAAATACAAATCAAAACTACACTGAGGTATCACCTCACGCCAGTCAGAAGGGCTAAAATGAATAAATCAGGAGACCATAGATGCTGGAGAGGATGTGGAGAAACGGGAACCCTCTTGCACTGTTGGTGGGAATGCAAACTGGTGCAGCCGCTCTGGAAAACAGTGTGGAGGTTCCTCAAAAAATTAAAAATAGATCTACCCTATGACCCAGCAATAGCACTGCTAGGAATTTACCCAAGGGATACAGAGTGCTGATGCATAGGGGCACTTGTACCCCATTGTTTATAGCAGCACTCTCAACAATAGCCAAATTATGGAAAGAGCCGAAATGTCCATCAATTGATAAATGGATAAGGAAATTGTGGTTTATATATACGATGGAATACTACGTGGCAATGAGAAAGAATGAAATATGGCCTTTTGTAGCAACGTGGATGGAACTGGAGAGTGTGATGCTAAGTGAAATAAGTCATACAGAGAAAGATACCATATGTTTTCACTCTTATGTGGATCCTGAGAAACTTAACAGAAGACCATGGGGGAGAAGAAGGGAAAAAAAAAAAAGAGAGGGAGGGAGGCAAACCATAACAGACTCTTAAAAACTGAGAATAAACTGAGGGTTGATGGGGGTTGGGAGGGAGGGGAGGGTGGGTGATGGGTATTGAGGAGGGCACCTGTTGGGATGAGCACTGGGTGTTGTATGCAAACCAATTTGACAATAAACTTCATATATAAAAGAAAGAAAGCAGGTGCTCAAACAAAAATTCCTGCCTGAGTGTTCATAGCACACTACTCATAGCATCCAATAGGTGGAAACAACTCAAGCATCCATCAGTTGATGATGGGTTAATATCCACATAACGGAAGACTCTTCCGCCATAAGAGGGAAGGAAGTACTGACATATGGTAGACTATAGATGAATCTTGAAAACATTAGACTAAGTGAAAGAAGCCAGACACAAAAGGCCATATACTATCTGATTCCATATGTTTGAAATTTCCAGAATAGGCAAATCTATAGAGACAGAAAGCAGATTAGTGATTGCTCTGGAGTTGGGGTAGAGTGGGAAATCCAGAGTAACTGGTTAATGGGTATGAAGTTTCCATTTGGAGTGGTGAAAATATTCTGGAACTAGATAGTGATGGTCATTGAAGAACACTGTGAATGAACTAATACCACTGGATTGAACATTTTAAAATGAGTACAAAGGTGAGTTTTGTACTCTGTCTCAAAAAATTAAGGAGGCACTTACTCTGAGGTTCCTTTAAGTACAAGTCTGTGAATCCCTCCTTAAGAGTGAGGTGCCTTGGATACCAACTTGTCTTCCCCTAATCTCAGTCCTGCTGGTCAGTAATATTTTCTCTATTCATTTATTACCTCCTCAAATAATTCTCCATGACAGGTTTGGGATGTGCGTGTTAACTATAGTGTTTTGGCATTATAATCTACAGTTACCTAAAAAAGTGAACTCTGGAAAATTTGCCACCAATCCTAATGCTTATTTGTTACTAAGGAAATAACTAAGGGTGATTGTACTTCCTGAAAGGATGATATGTACTTACTAAACAAACATCATCTACAAAGGTTTTAAGCTAAACATAATACTGAGAAACGCCTCTAATCAAAAACTATTTGTACAAAACTGCCAACAAAATGTTTACGACGAATCCTTTAAAGCAAAGTTGTTCAACCTCAGCATTATGTATTTTGGACCAGATCCTTCTTTGTTGGCAGTGGGGTGTGTGTGTAGGATGCTGAGCCTTCGCAGCGTTTCTGGCCCCTGCCCATTAAACATCAGTAATTCCCTCAACCCTCCTCTCCAGCTTGCACTATGTGAGATGTTTCCTGTAATTGCTAACTATCCTGCGGGGGGCAAAACAGCCGCCAGTTGGGAATCACTCCTTTCAAGTGTCTTCAACATCGCTAAATATTATTCAATGGCAGTAACAAGATCAACAACAACACAATCTATTTCTGAGACATTATCTGCCAATATTGTCATTCTGTGCTGCAGGTTATCACTGGATGAGACTCCAGCTGATAGAAAATGTACTGTAGTGCACACTGATTTTTAAATGAACTTCTATGGCCTGTTACCAGCACTGGATGCTGTAGGGTCATAGGAGGGTTTGACCCTCCCCATAGGAGGAGAGTTCCATAAACCCTCCTTCCATTGTTTTGGAAAATACGGCCCAACACTTTTTTCACCAGAGAATTTGTTTTCCAGAGCCCATGTGAAATCGATGCCCTCATTGATTTCACTTTTTAAAGGTCCTACTCTTTAGTGATTCCATTTTTTTGTGAATGCTCTCATTATAGCAACTGCTCATTTCAGAACTTCTTTTGTTTTTGCTGTTTTGCCCTCACATGTTAAAAATGTAAGAAAAAGCCCACGACAAAGGAATTAGTTGGCACTTAGCATCTTAAAGGCTTCGTATCTCAAGTAATTTATATGACTAGAATTTAATTTATTCCTACTTGCCAGTGGGGTTGCCTTTCTGAGTTTCTTAAGCTAAGATCGAATTCAGTTCCCAGCCCATGCTCATTCCAATGATTTGCTGCAGGAAGAAAATATTCAAGCGTGTACTGGTTGGTGTTGGAAGCTTTTCTAGATTTTAAGGATAAGCCACTGATACGATACCAATGGGATGATATATATGCAAGTGAACACTTGAGAACCCTAATCCGATCTTCCTTCTTGAGTGGTGGTAGGTAAACCAGGAAGACTTGGGTAACCATGAGCCTAATTAGCTATTCCCTAGATTATTACCCAAGATGAGGGCTGAACTCAGGCCTGGCCAAGCCATCTCTTGTCCTAAGATTCCCTTTGTCACCCTTGCTAAACCATCCAGGCCACTACAGTTATGCCTAGTTGTCCCGTAGCTCACTGCTGATCATGCAAAGCAAGAAGCAGCTCTCAGGTTGGCTTTGTTTCGCTTTGCTAATGACTTCTGCAAACTTTGTGCTTGTGATCTTGGCCTTCAGACTGCTCTTCAAGTATTCACTCCCCAGATTATTTATTTTTGAAATAATGGCTCCAGTTGCTGAGCACACGTATACTGAAAATTGAATCTGGGGCAAGTCAGTTGGAGTAATTCCTTGGATACAGAAGCAGATGACCACCTCCTGAGAGCTGCTATTCTGTGGGGTAGCTCTGTCTTCCCTTGGGAGGGACAAAATAAGAGAGAAGGGGACATTGGTTGCAGGAGGAGGGCTGCAGGGAAGCATAGATAGAACATTCCTTCTGGATGCAAGAGGATGGGAAGAAGGGTCAAGGGAAAGCACAGAAACACAAGGATCCCGAGGGCCAGTCCTACTGCTATGAATGACTCAATTAAAGTTGGTTTGAAAAACTCAGTCGAGCAGGGTATTGTAAATTTTCTCATCTTTCTTTTGCGGGACGCGTGCAAAAGCCAAGAAGACTCAAACTGAGTTTGACTACTGGCAAATCCATAACGGAGTAACAAATTCCTTACCTGTCGCCCTTCCCCTTACCTATGTAAGTCACGTCCACATAACGTGGATCTGAGGAAGTGCTTCCCATCTGGTTTGTGGCATTTATTGTGATGATGTACATTGTCCAGATGGAGGTGTGCTTCTTGTTGAAGTAACAGGAATTGGGGCCACTGGTTGTGTAGTCTGGACATTCATGTGTGAGTGTCTCTCTGCAATGAGTGATATATTAGCAGTGAATAAGAAAGTACTAAAAAGAGTTTAGCCTTTTTCTTTTCCTATTTATTTATTTATTTATTTATTTATTTATTTATTTTTATTTTTTAGTCTTTTTCTGAATAGATCATTAACACTGGCTTTTGAGGATCAGATGTTCCAATGCAAATACCAGAGCTAAGGAATGGCTCCCCCAACATCTGTGTCCTGCCCATGTCAGCTGGGAGTGAGACAGGAAAGAGGGTGCTGGGGATGGTGGTAGAAGGGTTACATCAGGTCCCCAGCGACCCTGCTTCTCACCGTCACTTCCCTTCGGCAGGTTTTCGTGGGCTTTGTGATTTGTGCCCCTTGCCAATAAACACTTGCACTTTCAATGGCCAAGGTGCCACCCTACTCAGAGAATGGCCACTGGGCCATCTCAGGAAATGGGACTCTCCCCCTTACACACACCCTGCGGGTCGTGCACACGCGGCATTTCTTGCACGTAGGTGTTGAGTCACATTTCATTAACAAAAGATGAAAGAGGATAAAAATTGATGTCGGTGTATTTCAGACTGCACTAAGTCAACAACAGAGGCAAGTGACTCAGAAAAGAGAGAGTTCAGGACCAGGTGGCTCACTGGGCTGCTCACATTTAGACTTCACAGCCTCACTGCAAGACCCGCCACAAGGTGTGAAGGTGTATTTGATTTCGGTCACCTGTGTGAGTTCCCGAAATCTATTTACATGTACCCTCCTTTGGGTCCCAGAAGGGATGACAGCTTTGTGTCCAACAAAGTGCAGTCCTTGGGAGGTGGGCCAGCTGTTGCAACCACAGGACTACAGCCTTCCCGGGATTTCCAGAAAGGTTTCATTATGAGTAAAACAAAATCTTCCCCTGGAGATGACCTTGTTCAGCCCTCACTGAAACTTTAGCTCCAAATACACCCTCTGGACAATCCTGGATCCTGGATCAGCAAACGCTAAGGAAAAGTCCTTACCTTCCTTTGCTTTGAGGGCTCTTTACTTGGTCACAAAACAAGTTAGAAAACCTAACGTTACCATGGTTGTTAAGGATTACATGATAATCCACTTATATCGCAAAAGTAACAATTACTAAAAGACAAATTACACATGGTACAAGGTTTACAGATAAGCATCTAAAATTAATGAGCACTCAGGAACGATTCATATGTGACTTTGGGCTACAACCTAAGCTTCAGACAGGCAGTGGAAACAATGCCGTATTATATTTCTGGGGTGGCGAAAGAGCTTATGCGCATCTAGGGAGCTCCTGAAGGACATTAACACGAGAATGTGGACATGAACAGTAAGTTCTTTGCCCCAGTGGTAGGAGCCTTACTAGTGTCAATCTAAGGAAGTGTGGCAATTCTAACTCAGAACCAGTGTTCTTTGGGCTGGGAGATTGAGAGCGGTCATGTGGGTTGATAGCACAGAAGAAAACTTACCCTTCCTTGTGGTAAGTCAGTGTGTAATTGGTAGGGAGACCTCCATCTTCCCCAGGCTTCCACCAGCAGGTGAATGTCTCCTTTTCAGGAGAACGACATTTAAGGATCTCAGGTTTTCCAGGAGGTGATTGTCCTAGAAAAAGCCAGAAGCATCTGAAGTAAAGATGAGGGTGCATTCAACCATTCGACCATCCTGCTGGTGACAGAAGCAGACTCGTGGGACCAGCCCAGTGATGAGGTCTTGGGGTGAGCAGGCCTAGGGGTGGGTTGCTCAGAAATGCCAAAGTGTCAGCATCCGGCAACATTCCTCTGTGGGCTGCCCGGATGTTGGCAGGACTGAGAGAAAGAGCTGTGTGTGTGTGTGTGTGTGTGTGTGTGTGTGTGTGTGTGTATGCCTGTGCTTGTGCGTCCTGTGAGGTAAGAAACTAACTGGGATTGGTGACTGACTATAAGGGTATACATGGACTGAAGAGGACGTGGCCCTTCCTCAATCCCAGAGTCTATGAAACTGACACCATCTCACAGTATAAGGGTGACTGTGGAAAGAATTCTCCCCCAGGCACCAGCATCCTGGGGACACTCTGCTGAAACAGGGCTCTCTGGCACTTCATCTGCTCACAAATCTCCACCTTTCTGCCATTCCCACACCATTGACTCAATCTGTGGCCTTCATTTTCCTTTGATTCCATTTGACTTGGACCTCTGACCCAGTCTCACCCTCTGTCTCCTCATTCTTCCACCCCCATTTCCGAATCTTGTTTTTTAGTCCCTTTTGTCTTATATTTTCCCCTTTCCCTTGGGTCTTTTTGTGGTGAGTGGCAAAGGGCTTCCCTGCAGTTCTATGACCCTTTTGGGGGTGGGAGGCATGGTAAGAGGTGAGGGAGTGGAGAGCTGCCCTCCTGGTTACCAGCTACCATTATTATACAAGAGCTGTGTCTAATCCCAGTTGGAAGCTAAAGGTCTGAATGAGGTGATGTGGAAAATATAATGTCAAGAGAATGGGGTTTTTTACTTGCTTAATCCCCAAAGCTCTTGGTGAGCTTTCCCCCTCTCCTCTTCCTTCTCTGTCAGGTCCAAAGAGGGGAAAGAGTGGCCCTGGGAGTTTGCCCTGTGCTGCTGGGCTAGGAGTGCCACCGTGCCCGTCCACAGAACCCCAGCTGATCCTCCTTTTTCCCCAAGCTGGGTGCCTGAGCTAGAGCTTAGTGGAGAAAGTCAGCAGCAGAGAGGAGAGCTTTCAAAAGGTGTCAGTCTCAGCAACTGGGTGGGGGGGAGGGTTCTCTCTGTTTTCTCTCACACTTGTCCCCTCCCCACCGCCCCCCCCCCACCCCCCTCCTGCTGGCTGGCTCCTGGGCCAGAATTTCTTGCTGAGCACCAGATCAGAAAGGGCAAGTCGGAGGAGGACAGGCATGGAAGAAGGGGTACCAGGCAAAACTAGCCAGAAAGAATTTCATGGAATGATATGATGCGGTGCATAGGCTGGGCAGAGGACACTGGGCTAATCATGTCAGCGGGAGCCGAGCTACCTCTGGCTCCCAATCCCCCTGAAAACCATCAAAGAACTACAGAAAACCTCGGAATCCATGCCAGCCAGCCTGGGTTTAGGTCTGCTGATATTTGTAACATCATTCGTCCTCCAGGGAAAATTTCTTCAAGACAATCTCACAGGTTGAAACAATTTGTTTGCTGTGTTTTGTTGTGGGGGGGGAAGGAGTGTGTGGGACAGAAAGGTTTATTAACCAACTCCCCCCCCCCCCCCACCAAACCTATGGCTCAATAATGAGTATATTCAGAAGACAATTAAGGCAACTGATGCTTATTTGAGCACTTCAAGTTTCCCCATGGATTATACTGATCTCTACTGTCCTTTTTCTCTCTGGAAGCTTATCTCTTCTACGTTTCACTGGTTATTCATAGTACTTCTAGGAAACTCAAGAGAGGAGAGCACAGCTGTGAAATTACGATTAGTCAAATGTTCCTTTCATTCACTTTAGCGGACACAGTGAAAATTAATGGACTGTCTCACTATCCTTATAAAGTGCACACAGAGGGACAACCACATAGGCACCATACACACAGGTACACACAAATACCCACATAGAGCCCACCTCACAAACACACACATGCACACCCCGCCGCCCCCAAAGACATACATGCATATGCATACTCAGAGAGCACAGGCAGGTACACACATTGAAATATACACATTCATGGAGGTACACACACAGACGTATACTTACATTGGTATACACAGAGAAGCATTTGCAATCAGATACACATAGAGAAGTTAATACACAGAAGTATATACAAAAGTATCCACACCCAAAGATACACAGAGGTGGCGGCACCGAAATGTACCTACCAGCATGCTGGCTCTGTGAACTTCATTTCTCCCATGGGCACAGACAACAGAGTTGGCTATATGTTTCTGACCATGTAATAGCAATCCCTGTCATCTCTTTACACTTTTTCAAAGATTTTCCACATATATTATTTCATCTGAGGTGGAGGGAGCATCATTATCCTCACTTTGAAAAAGCGGAACCCCAGAGAGATTGAGTGATTGGCTCAAGGTTCCATATATAGCTAGTAGTAGCTGGAAAGCTGGACCGAGCCTCTGGTCTTGTTCATACAGCGGCTTCACTGCATTCCCAGAGTGAGGACAGAAGGCACAACATAGGGACATGCCTTTGCATTCACCGCATCGCTTCCTTTGCATTGATTTCTGCATTAATTTTAATGCCAAAAAAGACTGCAAATTAATAGCAGCAAATCACTTTGACCCTTTTATTTCTTGTAACTGCAGTACAAGAGAACTGTACGGACTCTCCGCCCTCTCAAGAAACACCCCATGGAATTAAAGAGAGCAGGACAGTCTCTTACTTACCATTCAGGAGTCTGGTGTTGAGAAAAAGTAGCAAAACGAAAATTGTGGATGCCACACTTTCCTTCATTTTAGCTTCTTTTCTCTTTCTACAGGAAATGTATCAGGCTTTCACTGAAAGAAAAGGCACCAGGCAACTTTTTGTGAAATTAACAGTCTGGTCAGGCACATGCACCACTTTATTCTGGGTGTTTGCAACTGATTCTTGCTCCTTGCCTAACATGAATGACAAAACAGCAGGAAAGGAATGTAGGAAAATTGTAACATGGTTGGATGGCTTGGCTCAGAAGCATACATGTACACATGCTAGGACAAATTCTACCACCAGAGGTCACCAGAAGACAGCGTTCAAGGGCAGCTGCTTGGCAGCCGCTCATTTACACACACCTCAAAGAAAAACTGTTCCGTTTCCACTCTTTGCTCACCTAACAATACACCACCAATGTTATGTGACACAGACCGTGTGCCCCACAAGAGAGCCATTCTTGGAGGGCTTTGATCCACAGTCAAAAATAAGCCAGGCTGAAAAGCCAAGTATACTCAGTAAGTACCCTCAGTATGACTTTAACCTGCCCTCATTGATGCCAAGTTAGGGGGGCTTCCTCTGAAGGTGTAAGCTAAGTAAGAAGTCGGCTGGGCCATGGGCACAACTGAGAACCGCCCCGTGAACTCCAGTGAGCCTCTTTCTTTTTCCTCTTTCAAGAAATGACAACCCCCCGTAATAATTCAAGTCTTTTGGTTTTGGAATATTAAGTAAATTTTGAACCTGCAGGGGTTGAGAGTTTTGAGCAATTTATCATTAATATTATTATTTTTACTCTTGGAACAAATTTCAAAGCCTTATAATGTCCTTCTTTTAAAAAAAAGCATTTTTAA
Source organism: Felis catus (assembly GCF_018350175.1). Lineage (NCBI taxonomy): Eukaryota > Metazoa > Chordata > Mammalia > Carnivora > Felidae > Felis > Felis catus. Next base: position 211,243,261 of record NC_058368.1, on the reverse strand, counting down.
AGACATTTGAAAAAGCCTCAATAGTCTTGTTGGACTCCAAAACACTCTCAGAAAACAAAAGATTTGATGAACTAAGTGTAAATTCTTGGAAACACATGGCATATATTTTCTTTTAAGTTTTATGATTTTTGTAATCAAGGGAAGACCGTCCAGAGGCAAGGCTGCCTGTCTTGAGACATTTGAAATGGCTGAGTGTTGTTTGATGAACCTTGAAAAGACCAGCCTTCCCCCATTCCTCCTGGCCAGAGTGGGGGTTCCCCACCTACCAGCTGGATACCATCTAAGGGACAACTACTAGAAGGCTTTCTCCATCTGATACCATTCCCTACGAGGCATACTGGGAAGTGGAAATCCTAGTGACAGCAGAGATTTGGGGCACCTAGGCACCATCAAGTAACCCTCTTATTTTGGGGCTCTTGGTTTAGTAATGGCCTCCTGTGAGGCAGCCAGCATGTCATTCTTTGGGGACCTTCTAGTTATTCTTCCAGGATTCCTTCCTAATGCCTCCTCCTTCCCAGGTTGCACATTCTAAACCACCTGCCCATCTAAGCTCTCAGATCATTTAATTAATTAACTTTAAAAAAAAAGTTTATTTTCAGAGAGACAGAGAGAGAGAGAGAGAGAGAGAGAGCATGCACGTGTGAGCATGTAAGAGAGACAGTGGGGGAGGCACAGAGGGGGAGAGAATCCCAAGCAGGCTCTAGGCTGTCAGTGCAGAGCCCCATGTGGCACTCGATCCCATGAATCGTGAGATCATGACCTGAGCTGAAATCGAGAATGGGACACTCAACTGACTGAAGCAGCCAGGTGCCTCCTCAGGCCATTTAATTTAAATCAAGTGGTTAGAGGTTCATGATGGGAATAATCACGCCTACCATGTCTGGAGCACAGTCACTGTGCTAAGTGTTGTAATCATTTGCACCTCATCTAGCCTTCACAGCAGCCCCATGAGTGGCACAGACTATTACCTCCCCTTTTAACAAGTGAGGACACTGAAGTACAGAGAGAGGTAACACATGGTCAGTCACATGCCATTGGGAGAGTGAAATGTAGTAAATCTGAGCGCCTCTGAGAATCAGCTTTATTTGCAGACAGTCTGTGACGGACAGTGCAATAATTCCTCCTTCTATGGCAGGGAGAGTGGGGACAAGAGCAAGGGACCCGCGTGAGCAGCACGCCACGCCCCGAGCAGGCATGGAGCCAGACGGTCAGGCTGCGGGGCCTCCTTGTGCTCTCACAATACTTTGCTCTCACAAATCCAGTTTCAATAGGTCCATATAGCCCTGGAAGAGTTCTTTTGTCTTGGAGATCTGATGATCTATCTCATCCTGGCTTGGGGATGGGATTTGGCCCACTGACTGAAGAAGTTCTAGAATATCCTTTTATTGAGACTTCTCTGCTCTTTGGGGCATTGCATTAAAATGCTTGAGATCAGCATGCTATAAATCACAATTTTTAGGCAAGGTCAGATGCTGTCTGGACAGCTCTGCCAAGTCAAGGCTCCAAGTGATTTGCAAAAGAAATGACTGGATGGGGAGGGCAAGGTGGGGGCGGGTAGGAGCAGATATTGCCAATGCTCATACTTCCATGCACTGGTCCAGGCTCAAAGAAACTCTCTTAAATAAAGTTTTCCTATAAAAATGCTTTCAGGAAGTATTTTACGCACTGAAAATCAAGCAAACAAACAAACAAACTCATTTCCTCTGGGATTTCCTCAGCTGTCTTGGAATCTGGTTAGTAGCCACCACTCACTTTTTGCTGCCCTGAAATCCCCAAGCCAGGGAATTAGACAGACTCTTAGCGGTGTTGTCACTGTGTTTCATCAATAATTTCTCAACTCATCCTGCACCTTATTCCCAGCAGGGCAAACACAGTGGGGAAAGTACACCTTCACATGGCAAGGAAATCACAGCTGCTAACCTAAGGGAGCCATGCCTGATGTTAACCCTGCTCACATACTGTGTTTTTTCCAGAACTATGCATACTTTTATGTCTGGTAGATGCTAGTCTAGGGATAAATTTGTTTTTTTGTTTCTCTAAGCCACCCTCCCATGCACCCATTCCCAGCCCCCACTGCAAGCAAGATCTTGATCAAGGACCTCCTCATGGATCCCAACTGGGGCTGGAACACCCAAAGAGGGTCCACAGCCTGCTTTTAGAGACGGTTATAGGGGCAAATTGCTCCAAATACATGGATGCATTCCAAACAGGAAAACATCAGCCCCATACGTCAGTTCAAAGACAATTATACTGGCTTCACTCTTCACCAGCTCCCTGGGTGTGACTGTGGTTTAAAAACGCAAGACTTGGAAAGAGGAGTCAACATGGCAGAGAAGTATTGGGACCTGAAGTTCCCTTGTCCCTCAAACACAGCAGTACTGAGGCCAGAAGACTTGGAATTCCAGGAATCCGGGCTACAGAGTGACAGAAACATCTCCAGGGGCCCACAGGGACAACGTGGCCGGCCAGAGGTACGTGATTTCAAACTGGTGGAGATAAAAAGGGCGGCGTAAGAACGGAGGGAAGGGATCCCCTTCTGTGGAGAGACAAAAGGAGGGAAAGAGAGGCTGTGGAAATATAGGACCGCATTTGGACAAGAGAAAAAAACCATGGACTGGGAAACAGAAAAAAACAGGCAGAGAACCAATTTTTAACTGTGGGGCTTTCTCTGGACTGGAGCCAGCTGCCTATTCGTGCACCTGGGGAGAAGGGGAGCCAGCCTCGGGCTCTGTAGCCAGTCTGAGGTGCAGTTAGAGACAGCAATCCTCTCTGTGCTGTGGGAAGAAAGCAAATAGCTGCTCCAAGGACAAAAGACCCTCCAGGCACCCGCCAGCCAGAGGCTCTTTGTCATCTGGCTGTCTAGGATGGAACCAGGGCACGCGGAGCGGGATCCTTCTAGACATGGAACGAACTGTGCTGCTCGTGTCCACGTGGCACTGTGAGGAACCAGAGGCCCTTTGTCAGCTGGCTGGGCAGAGTGGCGCAACCCGAGGAGCAGGGCACACAGAGGGGGATCCTTTAAGACACTGGGGTTTGAATCCCACCTGAGAGCTTGGGAGGCTTGGGAGACTGTGGAGCAGAAAAAACTGGGGCACTGTGAGGATGGTCTGAATAGAGTGGTTTGGGACACCCAGTCTGGGGAGGAGAGACTGGGGTGTTGCCATTTTTCTCCCTATCACCAACAAGGTGGGGCTTCAGGGAATGGACAATGGGCCCACAGTGGAGGCAGGACCCACCTACACCAAACCATGCCCCTCTGTGCCTGGTAACTGCTTATCTACTGGAGCAAGACTGACACTGACTGAACCAGATGGCCCCTTCTTCAGACCAGCACTGCCACCGATTCCAAGGCACAATCAGATATCGGTTCAGTGGATTTGCATTTTCTGATTTGATTCTTGGTCAATTATATATATAAATCCATAAAAATATATATTTATTTCTTCCTTTTCTTCCTCTTATTTCTTCCCTTCTCTAGTCTGTTTATTCTGGTTGTTGGTTTGTTTAAGGAGACATTTTTAATCTATTCTTTTTACACCTCTTCTGTATTTCCTTCTTCTTTATTTTCCTCTCTCTCTCTCTGTGGATTAATCCATATAGTTTCTCTGATTTTCTGCTTGGTTAATTTTTTTTCTTTTCTTTTTTCTCATCCCTGTCATTACTCTCTTTGTATGGGATAAGGCTTCTTCCATCCCCCCCACCTTAAAAATGTTTTTTCCAGGGTTACTTCAATGAACAAATCAAAATACACCTCCTCAAAAGAAATTCCAGGAAGAAATGACAGCTGGAGAATTGCTCAAAACAGATATAAACAATATATCTGAGCAAGAATTTAGAACAATACTCATAAGATTAATAGCTGGGCTTGAAAAAAGTATAGAAGACAGCAGAGATCAAGGAACTAAGAAATAATCATAATGAATTAAAAATGCTGTAAATGAGGTGCAAAATTAACTAGATGCAGTGACAGCAAGCATGGAGACAGCAGAGGGGAGAATAAGTAAAATAGAAGTTTAAAATTATGGAAAATGATGAAGCCGAGAAAAAGAGAGATAAGAAAATACTAGACCATGAGGGGAGAATTAGAGAACTAAGTGTTTCAATGAAACGTAATAATATCTGTATCATAGGAGTTCCAGAAGAATAAGAAGAGAGAAAAAGGGGCAGAAGGTTTACTTGAACAAATGATAGCTGAGAACTTCCCTAACCTGGAGAAGGAAGCAGACATCCAAATCCAGGAGGCACAGAGAACTCCCTTCAGATTTAACAGGATTAAGTCTTCTCCACAGCATAGCATAGTGAAACTGGCAAAATACAAAGAGAAAGAGGGAATTCTGAAAGCAGTTAGGGACAAACGGGCCTTAACCTACAAAGGTAGACACATAAGAGTACTAGCAGACCTGTCCATTGAAACTTGGCAGGCCAGAAGGGAGTGGCAGGAAATATTCAATGTGCTGAATAGAAAAAACAGGGAGCCAAGATCCTTTATCCAGCAAGGCTGTCATTCAGAATAGGAAAGATAAAGAATTTCCCAGATGAACAAAAACTGAAGGAGTTCATGACCACTAAACCAGCCCTGCAAAAGATACTAAGGGGGAGTCTGTGAGTGAAACACTGCAAAGACTACAAAGGACCAGAGACATCACCACAAGCATGAAATAACACAGTGACACTAAATCCCTATCTTTGAATAATAACTCTGAATGTTAAATAAACTAAATGCTCCAATCAAAAGATATAGGGTATCAGAATGGATAAAAAAATGAGACCTATCTATATGCTGTGTACAAGAGACCCATTTTAGACCTGAGGACACCTTCAGATTGAAAGTGAAGGGATGGAGAACCATCTATCATGCTCCTGGAAGTCAAAAGAAAGCTGGAGTAGCCATGCTTATATCAGACAAACTAGATTTTATTTTACTTATTTATTTATTTATTTATTTATTTATTTATTTATTTAAAAAAATTTTTTTTCAACGTTTATGTATTTTTGGGACAGAGAGAGACAGAGCATGAATGGGTGAGGGGCAGAGAGAGAGGGAGACACAGAATGGGAAACAGGCTCCAGGCTCTGAGCCATCAGCCCAGAGCCCGATGTGGGGCTCGAACTCATGGACCGCGAGATCGTGACCTGGCTGAAGTCAGACGCTTAACCGACTGTGCCACCCAGGCGCCCCCAGACAAACTAGATTTTAAAGTAAAGACTGTAGCAAGAGATGAAGAAGGGCATTATATTATATTTATGGGGTCTGATAATCAAGAAGAGCTAACAATTGTAAATATTTATGCCCCCCCACGTTAAATACCCAAATATATTAATCAAACATAAGCAATCTTATTGATAAGAGTATGGTAATTGCAGGGGGCTTTAATACTCCACTTACAACAATGGACAGATAATATAGGCAGAAAATCAATAAAGAAATAATGGCCTTGAATGATATACTGGACCAGATGGACTTGACAGATATTCAGAACAAAAGCTTTTCATCCAAAAGCAGCAGACTACACATTCTTCTTGAGTGCACATGGAACATTCTCCAAGGTATATCATATACTGGTTCACAAAACATCTCTCAATAAATATAAAAGAATTGAGATCAGACCATGCATATTTTCACATCACAATGCTACAAAATTTGAAATCAACCAGAAGAAAAAATTTGGAAAACTTCCAAATGCATGGAGGTTAAAGAACATCCTACTAAAGATTAAGTGGGTCAACCAGGAAATTAATGAAGAAATTAAAAAAATATATGGAAGCAAATGAAAATGAAAACATGATGGTCCAAACCCTTTGGGATGCAGCAAAGGCAGTCCTTAGAGGAAAATACATTGCAATCCAGGCCTATCTCAAGAAACAAGAAAAATCCCAAATATAAAACCTAACAGCACAACTAAAGGAAATAGAAGAACAGCAAAGAAACCCCAAGGCCGTAGAAGAAGAGAAATAATAAAGATTAGAGCATAAATAAACAATACGGACTCCAAAAAAACAATAGAACAGATCAATGAATCTAAGAGCTGGTTTCTTGAAAAAATAAGCAAAATTGATAAACCCCTAGCCAGACTTCTCAAAAAGAGAGAGAACCCAAATAGGTAAAATCACAGATGAAAGAGGATAGGTCATAACCAACATGAAAGAAATACAAACAATTATTGGAGAATACTATGAAAAATTATATGCTAACAGACTGGACAATCTGGAAGAAATGGACAAATTCTTAGACACGCACACACTACCAAAATCAATTGGGAAGAGATAGAAAATTTGGAAAGACCCATAACCAGTGAAGAAATTGAATTGGTTATCAAAAATCTCCCAACAAATAAAAGTCCTGGCAGATGGCTTCCCAGGGGAATTCTACAAGGCATTTAAAGCAGAGTTAATACCTATCCTTCTCAGGCTGTTCCAAAAAATAGATATGGAAGGAAAAGCTTCCAGACCCATACTACAAAACCAGCACTACCTTGATTCCCAAACAAGACAGAGATCCCACTACAAAGGAGAATTACAGGCCAATGTCCGTGATGAATATGGATGCAAAAATTCTCAACAAGATACTAGCAGATCAAATTCAACAGCATATTAAAAGAATTATTCACCATGATCAAGTGGGATTCATTCCTGGTCTGGATAGCTGGTTTGATATTCGCAAATCAATCAATGTGATACATCACATTAATAGAAGAAAGGGTAACAACGATGTGATCTGTCAATAGATGCAGAAAAAGCATTTGACAAAATACAGCATCCTTTCTTAACAAAAACCTTCAAGAAAGTCGGGATAGAAGGAACATACCTTAACATCATAAAAGTCATATATGAAAAGGCCATGGCTAGTATCATCTTCAATGGGGGAAAAAATGAGAGCTTTCCTCAGGAACACGACAGGGATGTCCACTTTCACCACTGTTGTTTAACATAGTGTTGGAAGTCCTGGTATCAGCAATCAGACAACAAAATGAAATAAAAAAAGCATCCAAATTGGCAAAGAAGAAGTCAAACTTTCACTTTTTTGCAGACGACATGCTACTCTACATGGAAAACCCGAAAGATTCCACTGAAAAGCTGCTAGAACTGATACATGAATTCAGCAAAGTCACAGGATACAAAATCAGTATACAGAAATCGGTAGCATTTCTATACATCAATAATGAAACAACAGAAAGAGAAATCAAGAAATTGATCCCATTTTCAGTTGCAACAAAAGCCATAAAATACCTGGGAATAAACCTAACCAAAGATGTAAAAGATCTGTATGATGAAAACTTTAATAAACTTATGAAAGAAATTGAGGAAGACACAAAGAAATGGAAAAACATCCCATGCTCATGGATTGGAAGAACAAATATTGTTAACATGTCAATACTACCCAAAGCAATCTATACATTCAATTCATTCCCCTCCAAATTACACTGGCATTCTTCTCAAAGCTAGAACAAACAATCCTAAAATTTGTATGGAACCTAAAAGACCTCAAATAACCAAAGTAATGTTGAAAAAGAAAACCAAGTGGGAGGCATCACAATCCTGGATTTTAGCCTCTACTAAAGGCTGTCTAGCTGTAATCATCAAGACAGTATGGTATTAGCATAAAAACAGACGCATAGATCAATGGAACAGAAAAGAAAACCCAGAATTGGACCCACAGATGTATGGCCAACTGATTTTTAACAAAGTAGGAAAGAATATCCAACGAAAAAAAGACAGTCTCTTTAGCAAATGGTGCTGGGAGAATTGGACAGCAACATGCAGAAGAATGAAACTGGACAACTTTCTTACACCCTACACAAAAATTAACTCAAAATGGATGAAAGACCTAAATGTGAGACAGGAAACCATCAAAACCCTGGAGGAGAAAGCAACCTCTTTGACTTCGGCTGCAGCAATTTCTTGCTTGACAAGTCTCCAAAGGCAAGGGAAATAGAAGCAAAAATGAACTATTGGGATCTCATCAAGGTAAAAAGTTCCTGCACAGCAAAGAGAACAATCAACAAAACTAAAAGGCAACCGATGGAACGGGAGAAGATATTTGCAAACGACATATCGGATAAAGGGTTAGTAACCAAAATCTAAAAAGAACTTACCAAACTCAACACCTGAAAAACAAATAATTCAGTGAAGAAATGGGCGGAAGATATGAATAGACACTTTTCCAAAAAAGACATCCAGATGGCCAACAGACACATGAAAACATGCTCACCATCACTCATCATCAGGGAAATATAAATCAAAATCACATTGAGATACCACCTCACACCAGTCAGAGTGGCTAAAATTAAGAACTCAGGAAACAGATGTTGGTGAAGATGTGGAGAAATGGGAACCCTCTTGCACTGTTGGTGGGAATGCAAAGTGGTGCAGTTGCTCTGAAAAACAGTGTGGAGGTTCCTCAAAAAACTAAAAATAGAATTACCCTATGACCCAGCAATAGCACTACTAAATTTATCCAAAGGATACAGGAGTGCTGATTCATAGGGGCACATGTACCCCCAATGTTTATAGCAGTGCTATCAACAATAGCCAAATGATGGAAAGAGCCCAAATGTCCATCAATTGATAAAGAATATGTGGTTTATATATACGATGGAATACTACTTGGCAATGAGAAAGAATAAATCCTGCCATTTGCAACAACGTGGATGGAACTGGAGGGTATTATGCTAAGTAAAATAAATCAGTCAGAGAAAGACAGATATCATATGTTTTCATTCATATGTGGAACTTGAGAAACTTAACAGAAGATCATGGGGGAAGGGAAGAGGAAAAAATAGTTTCAAAAAGAGAGAGACAAACCATAAGAGACTCTGAAATACAGAGAACAAACTGAGGGTTGATGGAGTGGGGCCAGGGAAAGGGAAAAATGGGTGATGGGCATTGAGGAGGGCACTTGTTGGGATGAGCACTGGGTGTCGTATGTAAGCAATGAATCATGAGAATCTATCCCTAAAACCAAGAGCACACTGTATACACTGTATGTTAGCCAACTTGTCAATAAATTATATTTAAAAAAAAACCCTCAAAAAATAAAAATAAAAATAAAAGTTCAAGATTTGGAAATGAAGAGCAGGTTTGTAGGAAGTCAGCCACACGTTGTCCATGACCAGCTGCCTTGCTTCTGAATCCTCAAAGACCACGCCCCACCCCATCTTTATGCTCTCCCACCTCCGATTATCTTATTCAAATATACTTTCCCACAATGCTATGTCCCACGGTGGTATGATCTCCACAAAATCTCCCTTCTTCCTCATTTTTGTTCTGCATCAATGCTGATGCTGTCCAGGCCATGTTTTCTGAAAGCTTCCCTTCATCACCCTCTTCCATTAAGCCAAGTCTCTTCTACACACGCCAACAGTTGGAAAAAAAAAGTCTGGAAATTTAGGCCTCACAGCTTGCCTTTCTAAGAAACAAGACCTACTCTCCCTGGATGGAAGATCAGGGCCACAGTTCCACGGTGTGGGCTGATCCCACTATCCAGAGTGGAAAGGGTGAACCATAGGAGGGGAGGCCATGTGGCCCCTGAGAGTTAAAAATAACAGCTCTCAGTTCCCAATGCACCACTCCCCATTGTCTATCCACTGGTAGACCTACTGTGTACTCACCATCTGCATATTCTGCCCTACTTAGCCCCTGAACCAATCTTGAATGCAGGGGATTTCAGCTCTACTGCTCTGTGGGACTTGCTCCCCAAAACCTGGTGATCCCCTGAGTGCAGTACCCAACCTGGCCTGCCTCATCTGCCACTATTGCCCCAGTGTTCTATTCAGAATTTTGACTCACTTCCCCTGACTCTAGAAGTGGATCATCATGCTAGGCAGTTGTTCTGAGGACCTACGTAGCTATGGCAAGCTCAATTCTTGATGGATACAAGTAGGGCCCAATTCAAGATTTGGATTTCTTTAAAGACTGTCACACATAAGATTTGCCCAAATCATAAGTATTCTCTTCAATGAATTATTGCAAAGTGAATATGCCCATGTTATAACCAGGTTAACAAATACACCACTAATAGCACCCCAAAAGGCCCCCTAGCGTCTCCTCCCAATCTCTACCCACTCAACAGAAACCATTCCTCTGACTTCTAACACCACAGTTGACTTTTGCCTACTTTTGGACTTTATAGAATTGGAATCACACAACATGCCTTTTCTGAGCTTGTGTGTCTGGCTTCTTTAATTTCTTTAATTCCACGATGCTGAATGACTTACCCTTTTACAAAATTTACAAAATTTTATAATTTTTGTCATTTTACAAAATTCATTTTCACTGCATCTTATTTATCTTCCCTAATGTCATATTGAATGAAAGACCATAAATAAACTTATTTATTCATTCTCCACTTGATGGATATTTGAGTTGTTCCAGGCTTTGGCAAACTGTGGATTTTGTTAAGACTGATCAAAACTCACATGGCAAGGCAAATACCATGTGATCTCTCTTATATATGGAATCTAAAAAAAATATCTGTCATCTATCTATATCTATAAAATTAAGCTCCTAGATGTAGAGAACAGATTGGTGGTTGCCAGAGGTGGAGGGATGGGGGTGGGAAAAATGGGTGAACTGGTTTTATTTATTTATTTATTTTTTTGGTTGGTTGGTTTAAACGCATTGAATAAAAGACATAAGAAATTAGAAAATAAAATTTGATGAAGCTCCTGATTTTAAATGGATATATTTACCTTATTTACCAAAAAGGGATGAAATAGAAAAAGCCCACAATTTTGCAGCATATAAATTGGATGGAACAATGAAAAAAATAGTAAATAGTAAATAGTAAATAAGAACAAATTACCTGATGAGTTTTGTTGGGTAAAATGTGTTTCAAGTAAGTTATTCTGAATATTTACATTCTTATATATTTAAATTTTACACTAAGAAAAAGTCAGAACAAAAACTATCATCCATTTGCTGTATTTTTCTGAGCTTACTAGATACCCAGTAAAGAGTATTTTCACAATTAAGAATGTTGTACAGATATGAATCAATTTCAAGTCTCAACACTTTTGAGTTTATTAACTCTAAGAAGAAACTTTGAACAAGAATACAGGAAATTAAAAAAAAAAAAACAAGTCTCCGATGGTCAGGAAGCTCTGAGCACCTCAGATCCTCTTGCCTTCCCCCCCCTCATTTTGAGTCTGCCACCATAAATGGTTAGGACACTGCCTGCCACATCTCCTGACTTGAATGCAAATCAAATTTCAAATGTCTCTCTTGTCCTAAAAATGTAAAAAGATTTACTTCTTGGGAACAAATTTTACATGCATTGATCCATTGTTTTTAGCGTTAGGAAATGTATTAGGTGCCTCCTTTGGGGTCTGCCTGGTTGGGGTTCTCTGCCCGCCAGGTCTCTTTACCTGCTGTTCCACCGGGGTTACATGGCCTGAGGCTAAAATAACAGGGAGAGAACCCCATAGGTACGCTTTGATTTCCAGGAGTCCCGCTCATCTTTCCAATACAGAATGCCAACATTTAGTTTGGAAACCAGAAGACATACTTTGTGTAGGGTGGGGAGAGCATCAGGAGGTGGAGACTAAGGCTCAAGATTAAGACCATTATGTAAACTTTGCCCAAAGTCAACGGTCAGTGACTGCCTGTAGAATGAATAAGTGAATCCAAGATACGGGATGACACTTTGCATACAAGAGAACGGGTCCTATGTTAGTGTTATCAAACACCAGATGTGGAGCCAGCTTAGTCTTCTGTCTTTGAGAGAGGAGGGAAGAAGCTTTAAGGAGAACGTGGCAGCGGCTCTTTGAGGCAGACCCGCAAAGCTGGAGAAGTAGTGCTCGGGAACCCCGGTCTGAGTGTGGGAAACGAAGGCATGCAAACGTGTGCCCGCATGCAAACGTGTGCCCACATGTTTATCTGTCCAGAACCCAGACAACATATTTACACATTTGCCTGTGAACTTCCATAGCAGGGCCCTTGCTCACGTGACCATCCGTTATTATTTTTTATCACTGCAATTATCCAGTTCACATTTTATCGCTTCTCAGTTTTCCATCTTATTCCCTATTGTGAGATATCCTTTGGTGGGAAACTTCTGGAACTTGCCACAAGAGAACTAGTTTTACATAAAATGACCATCCCATGAGAGCCCAGCAGTTTAGTCAGGACATCATGGCTGTGTGCAAGTTATTAGAAACAATACAGAGACCGATATAAAATGCCCACCTCTGATTACAGATGCCCTCCCTCCCTCCTCTCCCAGGACTCCCAGAGGTGCCACCCGGGGAGAAGTTGGTGAAGACTGTGCTCTGTGAAGACGCATCCAGCAGGAGGCGTGTGCCATGCTGTGAGAGGCAGATGATCCGCAGAGGCTGCGTTTGTCTAAGCTGGAGTGGACCCTGGATTGGTATCACATACAGGGGTTTCGGTAGAAAGCTCTTCTGGCTCCTGCCGCCTGTGAACTGCCACCTGTCCTGCATGTGCCTTTGCACTGGAGTCCCTTTAATAAAGCAGAGCGCTGGGGACACCTGGGTGGCTCAGTCAGCTGAGCATCGGATTTCAGCCGATTTCAGGTCATGATCTCAGGGTTTGTGAGTTTGAGCCCCGCATTGGGATCTCTGCTGTCAGTGCGAGGAGCATGACTCAGATCCTCTGTCTCCTTCTCTCTCTCTGCCTCTCCCACACGCACTCTCTTTTTCTCAAAAATAAGTGAACATTAAAAAAAAAAATAAGCAGAGCGCTGAATGCATCCCCATGGCTGGAGGCATCGCTTACACCACTTCCACTCACTGGCTACAGCATCCCAGCAGCATCTCTGACTGGAGGGAGGCTTGTGTTTGCGCAGCCTGCTTGGCTTGAAGGCAAGGATAACATGTGAGTGAGTTGCAACCCTCCCCAACAAGGGCACGCTTTGGACAGACGGTGGAAAACGTTGGTCTGATTTTCACGGTAATTAGTTTCTTTTGAGATCCTCTATCAACTAATAACGTTTAAAAAAAACACCATAAATTGTGGATTGTGTTTTATATAGCTGCTACACAGAAATCAGTGGTTTTCAATCCAGGATTTCCATTAGGGCCACATAAGGAACTTGGTTTTAATTTTTAAGTTTATTTATTTTGAGAGAGAGAGCATGAGCAAGGGAGTGGCAGAGAAAGAAAGGGAAAGAGAAAATCCCAAGCAAGCTTCACTCTGTCAGTGCAGAGCCCGATGCAGGGCTCGAACCTACCAACTGGGAGATCATGACCTGAGCTGAAACCAAGAGTGGGACACTTAACCTCTGAGCCACCAGGTGCCCCTGGAACTTCTTGAAAGTTCTTGGGGGGATGGTTGCTTTGTATGTCCTGGCTCCTCCTGATTGGACCCCTCTCATTCCTAGAGAGAGGGAGAGCAGGAAAGCAAATACTCTTCTCCTTTTGCAGTCTTGATATTAGTCAGGTTAATCTCTGCACACCACCAAAGTCTTCGCACTCTCTCATTTGCTCATTGATCAGTAATTCTATTAGCTTCGTCTGTTTTTGTATCTGGCTCACTACCTCGTTGAGCAAAATATGCTCAGCCTTCTCTGAGATGCAATATTAGATGTACTAACAACAACCTAAATCAACCCCTCTCCTCTCATCCTACCCTCCCCACTCCCCGCCACCCCAGAACAATGTGAACAATGACCTCTGCATATTCCCAATATCCCCTTCTGTCCTGTAGGAAATCCTTTGGTGGAATGGGTGTTGCCACAGCCAGTTGAGAGAGAAGAGGAGCTTGAGTTACACCAGGGGAGAGGATAGCTTGGGTGGGTATGTAAAGTAATAAATAATCCTTTTTTTTTTTTTTTTTGTTAAGGCTCATGGGGATAGCTAGATCTGCTTGAGCAGTCATTTATTCATTCATCAAACACTGATCTCCCTTACTTCTTTTGTACCATTGTTCAAATGTCACATTAGCAAGGTTTGCACTGACCACAATCTTTAAATTGCAATCCATTTCCAGCACTGCTCTGTATTCTTCATTCCCTGGTCCCGCTTAATTGTTTTCCATGGCACTTAACATCATATGACCTATGATATTTTTTCCTTAGCTATTTGTCAATAGTGTGTCTCCCTCCACTAATGTGTATACTCCATGAGAGAAGAGATTATGCAGGATGGTGCCTAGGACAGTGGCCTATATCCCAACAATCCGAGAATGTCCAGTTTTTTGGTATGTTTTGAAAAACATACTTGCAATGTCTTACTGAAATATTGTCTGCCCCTTTCAGACATTATTATTATGTCTCCCCTAAAAGCATAGCTTACTAGCAACCAGCTCACCCATGGCGTCGGAACCATCCATTTCTCTTCCCTTCATTGTGTTTACGAGCAGGGATTTTGGAGCCAGAACATCTGGGTTCGAATCCTGTTTCTGCCACTCACGAGATGTGTGTTCACAGGCAACTTACTTAACTTCTTTGTGCCTTAGTTTCCTCTTCTGTAAAATGGGAATAATACTAGGACCGACTTCATAAAGCTGTTATGAAGATCAGATGAGTCACTTCTGGCAATGAGCTTAAAACAGTGCCAGCCTATAATGAGGACTAGCTAATCCCTCTATTTCCCTGGGGCTGATGGCTTCTCCCTCCTAACTGTCTCTAACCCAAGAACTTTCCACCACAGAAGGAGGGAAGTACAGTGGTTTCGTCTCCATGAAAAGTGTTGCATTTAGAACTTCAATGGAGGTAGTGGGAGTATAAACAGACTGGATTATAATCCTCAAATACTTTCTCTCTCACAGTCACAGGATTGCATATTGCCATCCATTGTCATTGAACATAATCCTATATCCTGTGGGAGGAACACACATCCCATTTCAATGCCATGTGGAAAGCTTTGGTCAATGGAACGTGAATGGTTGTAATTGTTTTTGCTGTGTGAACAGAAGTCTTAAACAATTGCATGATTTGGCTTAGGCCTTCTTGTTCTTGTTCTCCACATGCCCTCAGGATGTCCCAGATAGTGGCTACTCCCTTAGTCTGGGTTCTAGAATGAGAAGACAGGTGGAACCTAGATAAGCCTAGCAGAGTCCATCCCATCCTAGCACAGCCACTGCCAGCCCATAGCGGATCCTCTGTTTTTACATAAAGTGAGCAAAAAGCAAATGTTGTTGTAAGCCACTGAAATAGTACGGTATGTTATCACTACAAAACTGACTAACACAGGGCAGGAGAGTAGGAGGAGAATATGTTTTGCAAGACTGTTCAAACAAGATTATTTTTTTCAGAGAGGAACCTTTGTGTGTGTTATATACGTGTGTGTGAATGTGCTATTCACCCACACACAAAACTTTATTTTCCTATAAAAAATCACTATTATATTGGTAACAACCTTGTCTATTATATATATATATATATATATATATATATATATATATATATATATATAAAATTTTTTTTTGAGAGCGGTTGCAAGTGAGTGAGGGGCAGAGAGAGAGGGATAGAATCCCATGCAGGCTCTGCACTGTCAGCGCAGAGGTCAGACTGGGGCTCAAGCTCACCTGAAGCAGGGCTCAAACTCATGAACGGTGAGGTCATGACCTGAGCCAAAGTCAGATGCTTAACTACTGAGCCACCCAGGTGCCCCTATTATATACATTTTAATTTCTAGAAACCTGGGCTTGGGAAGTAAGAACAGAAATTAAAGTTAAAATAAAAAATAAATTATTGCCCTAGTGGCATTGGCTTCCTGCCTCCCTGCTTATTTGTCTCAGAAGAAAATGGATAGCAGAAGTTCTAGAATTTTGGATATGAAAGGAAAAAGGGCTTGAAAAGATTCGGACCCAACCTCTCACTTTTCTATATGGGGCAACTGAGGCTTGGAAAGATGAAATGCAATGGTCAAGTGCCTGATGGGAGAATCTTTAAAGCATTGACAGTAGGCTGTGTGCATACCTGAGAAAGTTAACATGCCTAAGAAGAAATTCTCAAGAATGTGTGAAAGCATTTTTCCTCTTTATTTACTTTTCCCTACCATCTCAGAATCCTGGAAGACCATTCCCAGGAATGATAAAAACTTCTGCTGTCCATCAGAAATTTGATCCTCCTTTTCTTTCTGGGCACATAGTTAAAGATCACCTCATTGAAGCCCTTGTAATTAGGTGGGATCAGGTGACTGAGTTGTGGCGTCTGAAAGTGAGCAGAAGTGATGTACTTCTAATCTGGTCCTGGTATTTAAAACTTTCCACACATTCTCACTTGCTCATTCATTCTCTCTCTTTCTCTCACCCATTACTGGCCAGAGGAAGATGAAATTAAAGACTTAAAGGTCCTAAGAGCCAAGGATAGCCAATAGATGGAAGGATCCTGCATCCCCTGCTGATGCCCAATGAACTGTGACTTGGGTGACAAGTAAACCCTTGGTTATTAAGCTTCCAAGATACAAAGAGGCTGGGCATTGTAGTGACTGAGATGGCAGCTACTATATTTAACCAAGCAGCAGGCCTACAAATAAGTGGGAATCTCTGACATCTGGCCTACGGCTGATCCATCATGAATACCATCATCAAAGTCTCAGAGTAACCTGTCTTGCTTCCTCTACATTTTTAGCTCCCTCACACTGTCACATTTGTATGTTCACAGGTGTTCAACAGCACTTGTTGGATGACTGACCGAATAGTTTATAAGGCCACATATAATACATTATTTAATTCACAGAGCCACTGAAAAAGCACTTGACCTTGAGCTCTGCAACATGTTCTTCCCATTAATCAACAAGCCCTTCCCATTACTGAGAGATATGAGACCCTACTGATTCTTCCAATGAAGCTGTTCATGTGTATTAATTTGAACTCAAAGACGGATGGGTAACAAAGCTAACAAAGATGTGGTTGCTTTATAAGTGAGCTTTGAATACTGATGCGTTTCTGTATCCCAAAGTAAGACAGCTGCACTTAGAAAAATCTGCTAAAATATGCTTAATATCTTAAGAAGCGAGTGTCATTGTCAATTATAAAAGGATCTCTCCATATATTTCTTAATAAGTTTACCATACCATTAGCATAACAAACAGTAGGTCTAGCTCTCAATTGGTTGCTAGGCTTCCTGTACCAATGTATTTGCTCACAGAGGTAGAGTGGGCCTGTGCAAATATCTGCATACCTGGCCACCATGACCTTGGCCTGGCAGAACCTGGTAAGTCATTGCTGACTCACCACTTTACAATAGTAACATCACCTCACGGCACAACATATAATTGATGTTATGTCTTCCAGACAACCCTCTCTGAGACCACCAAAGGGAAAAAAAGATTAAGAAGTCAATATTCAAAAGGTTAGTCAATTTCTCATTTTCTTTGTAACACTCTTTTTGGAAGATTATCCACAATGATTGTCATCCTTGGCCTGGCAGACATCCTATTGTTGCATTCCCATGCTTCTCAACTCACCATTAGAGACAGAAATTAATTTTAATATTACCACAAGAACAACATGATTTGAAAGGGAAGTTTGCTGCTTTGCTGACACTCAAAGTTATGTTAACTGCCAATTTACTTACAAGTCAAAATATAAATGGCTTGGGATGTTTTCCATGGGTTTGCCTAAGCAGAGGGGCTGATAAACACCTGGATTTCTGGAATGCATTTCTGAATGTCCTTGACTGCCTAAAAGACCCCATTATAATCCAGCCTTTTCTTTGAAGCTCTGTTAATGTCTGCTGGTGGGAATGCAAACTGGTGCAGCCACTCTGGAAAAGTCTGGAGGTTCCTCAAAAAATTAAAAATAGAACTACCCTGCAACCCAGCAATTGCACTACTAGGTATTTATCCAAGGGATACAGGTATGTTGTTTTGAAGGGACACAATAGCCAAAGTATGGAAAGAGCCCAAATGTCCATCTATGGATGAATGGATAAAGAAAATGTGGTATATATATATATATATATATATATATATATATATATATATTTCCAAGTAATACTCCATTGTGTATGTATGTGTATATATATATATATACACATACATACACAATGGAGTATTACTTGGAAATCAAAAAAGAATGAAATACTGCCATTTGCAACTACGTGGATGGAACCGGAGGGTATTATGCTAAGTGAAATTGGTCCCAGAAAGACAAAAATCATATGACTTCACTCATATGAGGACTTTAAGAGACAAAACAGATGAACATAAGGGAAGGGAAACAAAAATAATATAAAAACAGGGAGGGGGACAAAACAGAAGAGACTCATAAATATGGAGAACAAACTGAGGGTCACTGGAGGGGTTGTGGGGGGGGAGATGGGCTAAATGGGTAAGGGGCATTAAGGAATCTACTCCTGAAATCATTGTTTCACTATATGCTAACTAATTTGGATGTAAATTTTAAAAAAATAAAAAATAAAATTAAAAACAAACAACAAAAAAAGTTATTACTTTTATAATTGAGGGGGGAAAAGTCTCAATAAAAAATTTTAATACCACAAAAACAATCTCCTAATAAAAACCTGTCCTTTCATGGTGTAAATACATGGAAAAGGTCCCCACTTGGGGAATACAGAAATGGCTTATTTGCATCGTGGCAAAAGTTTCAGCAGCTGCTGACAGCCAATCTCCCTGTGTTAGTGTGTGTGGTTGAGCATAAGCCCCGTCTCCCACCAAACAGTAAAGAGTGATTGCAATAGTTCTTTTTTTTTCAAATTTTTGAAAATGTTTATTTATTTATTTTTGAGAGAGAGAGAGAGACAGAGAGAGAGAGAGAGAGAGAGAGAGAGAGAGAGAGAGAGAGACCCTGTACTGGTGCATGTGTGAGTGGGAGAGGGGCAGAGAGAGAGAGAGAGAGAGAGAGAGAGAGAGAGAGAGAGAATCTCAAGCAGGGTCCATGCTCATCACAGAGCCCCATGAGGGGCTCTATCTCATGATCCTGGGACCATGACCTGAGCCAATATCAAGAGTCAGATGCTCAACTGATGGAGCCATCCAGGCACCCCACAATAGTTCCTGATGTCCCACAGCCTGTTCCTTTGTTTTTAAGAATTCTCTCCACTTCTCTGAATTCCATTACTGTGTCCACCTGACGGTTATTTAAAATACCCAGGGATATTTTATTTGCCATTAAGCTTCTGACAAGTTGTTGAAAGGCAATTTAATGGGAAAACTCTTTCAGAGCCTCAGAGAAGGGTGGGGTCATCTTATTAAGAAGTTCAGTAGGGTTCTCTCAGAAGCTGGGCACTTGTTTTACCTTGGCCCCTCAGCTTCTGGTCATCCTTGGTGTATAAAGTAGGAGGATCTGGAAGTTCAAAGGGTGGTGGAGAGGTGGGGCAGCAGATGGGTGCAAGGGTTAAAGCCCCACCTCCTTGCCTGTTGTCAGAAAGTCAGAGCATCTCTGCCACCTCTTGAAACCACTACCAGTCCCCAAGTCCCCTTACATCCCCTCACTTTGGTCCATCTCTTATACAAGCACATCCCATCTCTACTGGATTAAATCAACCCTTCTCAGTCATGTACAATATGTTCTTTCAAACCTGCTTCTTCATTCAAAACATGTGAGCTACTGATGCAGCAAGATAATTACTTGTCTCTCTTAGTGGCTTATATTCACTCTTTTTTCTTCTTTCCCCTTTACTCAGCTTCCCTCAGAAGAAGCCCTTTCTTAACAAAAACTCACTTGTCCAATCAAAGATGTAATGGCCAAGGTCCTTGAATTAGGCTGGGATTGGGGGTGGAACAATAAATACTCGCAGGACAGACCCAGTAAGTGAGAATGGGGAGGAAGAAGGAAAACCAAGATTCAGCCCTTTTTAATGCATTTTCAGAAAAAGGCAGGGTATACCTAGTATAGTGGCTAGAACACTCACCCATCCATTTATCCATCCACCCATCCACTCATCAATCCATCTTTCAACAAATATTCACTGAGCATCTATGGTGCAACAGTCATGGGCAGGGGCCTGAGAACATGGTGTTTTGCTCAAACAACCCCCTTAGTACTTAGTCTGGTAGTGGAGAGAAGCTAGTAAAACACTTACATGTACTTGACACAAGTATTAAGGGAGTTCTGCAGGTGCCATGCAAGCCAACAGTGGGAAGATGTGACCTGGTGGAGGAAACAGGGGGCTTCTCTGGGGAGGTTGCTTCAGGGATGAGGGGTAGAAAGCCCCTCCTTCCTATCCACAGCTCTGGGTATAACTGGGCATGGCAGACACTGCTGGTTACATTTTCCCCTTTGCTTTTGTCTCTTGCTTCAAAAGGAGCCCACAGAATCCAGGGGCCATACAATGAAGGAAGCAGGACCCAAAGCTGACCCCAGTGGCTCCTTTATTTGCAAGTGTCAACATAGAGAGCTTTGTGATGGAGTAGATGTATATTTGGTTAGGTTTGGGCCTTTGGCAAAGGATATCCAGTTTTCCTTTGGTCCCCCTTCATTTCCCCTTTGGAATTTTGTTCCTTGTACTCTTTTCTATCCCTCCCTACACAACTGGTAATTTTAGGCTTCTTCTCCAGAACCTCCTTCCCAGAACTCCCCATTGCCAGTAACAGCCTCAGGCTAGAGGAGTATGTGGCTATTGAGCATTTGAAATGTAGCCAGTGTGACTGAGGAACTGAGTTTTAAAAGTTATTTTCAAAGAATTTACATGTAAATTGCTGCATGTGGCTAATGGCTAGTGTACTGGACACAGTGGGGCTGGAGTTCAATACCTCCATCACTGCAATCAGGTCAGAGTTGTGCAGATGGGAGCTTGGGAAAAGGCTGAATGTGGGAGAGATGGAATGGGGAGAGCCCAGAGGATGCCAAGCTCTTGCAAAAGAACCTGGCATGCCAGTCAGAGTGACGTTCTGTTCCACCCTTGGGAGGAGGTTGCTAGGGAGAGCTTGTTAGGGAGTGATCACATTGGGACAAGACTGAAGGGTTAATAATTAAGGTAAAGAGACCAAAAACCAGATTAAAGGCCACAAAATGGACTATGGCACTTTTGGTGGAATCCTGGCCAGGAACTGCAATCTCTCTTTTAGAGAGATTTTTCTCCCTGGATTCCTTTAAGAACATTGCTTTCTGGATGTTCTTCTCACCCTGAAACTGAGCCATATTTCTGCTTTTCTTCGACAACCGTGCAACTGTTCTTAGATTCTTGCCTGTGTTTTCACAGATATTCATGGGTAGCAGAGGTAGCCTTTCAAACCAAACACTCAGTGGGATAAATGATGGAGGATAAAGAGAGGTGGGTGTGGGGGACGGAGAACAGCCAGGGAAAAAAGAGGCATGCTTGGAGATGAGCAGGAAGACTGTATTCCAATACTTGTACTTCGGGATTTATTCTTGGGGCCTTGGTTCACCACGTGGTACCATGGGTAAACCTGCGGCCACAGCCTCACTTGCTCTACACTCTTTGAGGAATGGAAAAAGGGATTTCCCATCAAACCACTGCCAAGAATGGGTTTCTACTTGTTGAAAAATATCAAACTTTATGAAATCACTGGAGATCACTACATCTTTAGTGCAATAATGTGGTCTATAAAATAAAAAATAGCAGCCAAATCCCCCTGGTGCTTTGCAACATAGTTAAGACTACACAGTGCTTTTTCTGGATCTCTTTGCCCTCATGAATGGAAGGACTACTCACATTATTCAGCGCTACCCTGTTCTCCTTTGCTTGTGTTTCACTCAAACAAATCCTATGAGGCATTTGGCATCAAGGGGCAGAAACCCAGAAAGTAGAAACACATAGAGGCTGGTTGTCTGGCTAGTTGATTCACTCGCTGCAATGTCGTCACATACTCCCGGGAAGGGTACATTATGGCATAGGGTCCTGTTGTGCCACAGCATTCATTCTGACAACTCATGGCAGTCCTTCTGCAAGTCTTTGCTAATTTTACTCCAGATACTATGAATTTCAGTCCATTTGTATGAAAAGCAGAAGTTCTTGCTGGGCTGAGGTAACTTACAGTGGTGGTTCTCCATGGGGCAGACTGTGCTTCCCCCTGCCCCTACCCAGGGGACATTTGGTAATGTCTAGAAGTGTTATTTTATTATCATCACTAGGGGGGACATTTTGTCCTCCCTGGAACCTTAGGGAATATCTGGGGACATTGTTGATTGTTACAAGCAGGGTGGGGGTGGTGTCTTAGTGGCATCTAGAGGTTAGGGATGCTGCTGAGATCTCAGGGATGAGCAGAACAGCCTCCATGACAAAGAATTATCTGGCCCAGAATTTCAACAGTGCTCAAGTTGAGAACTTCTGGCCCAAATGGAAAGCTCAGGCTTGGTTTTTGACAGTGAAGTGCCATATGACCTTCAAAGGGCTATCACTTTTTCAATGTTGGAAAACTAGTAAATATCCTGAGGTGGTCTCAGGAAATCCTAGGACAATTTTGGCCACAAGTTTCTTCTACCAATGGCCCAGTTTCACATCTTCAAGAGTCTTTAATTCCTCTGAAAGACAAGAGTGCATTCTCAGGGTTACACAGTCACGTTGGTCTCAGTGGGTCTAGGTCCCATTTTGCTGTAGTAGATACAGAGGCAAGCCATATGGCTTGGTTTCTCCATATGTAAAATGGAGTCTTAATACTTCATATGATGAATTTGTCAGCTGGGCCTGGTATCCTAAGGAGATGGAATAAGGGCATGGTATTTGAATTGGGATGAAGAGGGAAAATGTGAGTTAAATACGTCTACCTAATTCCGATGCCAAAATGGCAATAGGATATTGTAGGTGGGGAGAGGCAACCAGTAGCTTGTGAGGTCCAAGCCAGCAGATTGTGCCTGGGACTCAGGGGACCATTGGGCCATGAAATGATTTCCCTTGCTAATGGTAGATGGAGAAGATCCAGGGCCTGGTGCATATGAGTCTTTCCATGAGGTCTGTCATTGAGGTGGGAGGGAGGAGACATGCAGCAGTGACCGTATTAGGGGGCTAAGAGGGGCACAGAAAGCTATGGCAAGAATTTATGTAGAGCTGCTTGGGAAAACAAGAATAATATTTCTTTTTCTTGATTTTCAAAGTAACACAGTTATTGTTGAAAATCTCTCAAGTACAGAAAACAGAAGAAGAAAATAAAAATCTCTCATAAAAGATATGAGAGTTTTGGTATATTCCTTTAGAAAAAGAGAAGGTTTCTCTGAGCAGGACAGGCTCAGAAGATTAAAGGGTCTTTGAGAACAGCAGCATGAGACCATGTAGATGATGACTGTTTTGGAATTATTTGCTCTGTGAGCCAAGATACGTGAGTCCCTGCCCTGGTTGAAATGGACAGCAGGACCGATGGGTGATGTGACAGAAGGACACGTGATCAAGTTCCCCTTACCTTCAGGGTTCATGTGGAAACCTTCCTTAGTTTTCACCTCCATGAATAGAAGAGTGCTTTAGCTGAAAGAGAAAATGACTCATCTTAGTTTGAGGATGACAGAAGAGGAGACATCATTTCTGACTCAATCTATGGCCCCAGCTTGACCACCATCACTGCACTTCAGTGACAGGCAGACGACAGCCCTAGTTTTTTGCAATTCGTTTTTTGGCAACTTTATTATGAAGTAATTTGAAACGTACAGAAAAGTTGCAAAAATCATAAAAAAGTAAAAGCCCATAAACCTTTCACTCAGATACCCTAACAGTTAAATATTTTACATTTAACTTATTCTTTTGTCTCCGCATACACAAATTATTACTTTTTCTGAATCACTTGAGAATAAGTTGCAGTCATGAGGCCCCTTTTTAAAAAGTTTTTAAAAGTTATTTGTTTCTTTTGAGAGAGAAAGAGAGAGAGCAGGGCAGAGAGAGAGAGAGAGAGAGAGAGAGAGAGAGAGAGAGAGAGAATCCCAAGCAGGCTCTGCACCATCAGCACAGAGCCCAACGTGGGGCTCAAATTCATGAACTGTGAGATCATCATCTGAGCTGAATGAAATCAAGAGTCAGATGCTTGACCAAGTGAGCCAGCCAGGCACCTCAGTCATGGTGCCGCTTAATCCCTAAATATGTCAGTGTGTTTTCCCAAGAATAAGGTTATTCTCTTACCTTAACAGTGTAATGATTAAAATCAGAAAATTAACACTGATACAGCACCACTATCTAATCTTTAGGTCTTACTCAAACTTTGACAGTCATCCTAATTGGGATAGGTTTTATGAAATTTGGTCCTAGAGACCTTGAGTAAAATTTATTCACAAGTCCCATCACAGCCATGGCTGACTTTGGGCATTTGGCCACTCCAACATGAAGCTCAGGTTTGATTCTATCTCATGGAACACAGGAGCACTGGCTAAAGAATGCTTTTCAAAGTGTGACTAACTTTTGGTGAGGACAAAGTTGATCATTGGACTGTCAGGTATGGGCTTGTCCCACTTAGACTATGTCCATCACGGATCACGGTTCCCACCTTGCTCCTTCCAATATATCTGGCCCTGGGTTTTATATAGGACATTTTAAACTCTGGAAACTGGCCTCAGTCTGTGGGGCACAAGGTGACAACTGCTAGTTGTACCACTGTGAGAACAAAAACGATTTCAGGACTTGAATACAAAATTGGCCCATACGTGTCTGCACTTAACTTTTTAAAATTTGCTTTGGTGTATGGACAGCAATTCCTAATTTAGTGCCCGATCCTGTCTTGCACGCTCCTTGATAAAACAGTCTAGCTAGAGTAGCAGACCAAATAATGCCTTCAAATAATTTTTATTTCTTCAAAATTCAGAACCCTTAGGAATATCCTTCGAGGAATTAAGTGCTGAATACTCTCCATGCTGATCCAGCTGATGGAGGAGGACGTGACAAGCGGGCCACTGAGGATCTCTCTCACACACACCCCACTATCTCAACATTACTGATACTACCAAAATGAATGGAGAGCCCAGACATCTTTGCAATAGAAGGCTATGATGTGACGAAGGCCACTTGAACATCAAACAGCCAGCCCCAAGGCACTTGATAATGAGGTGTCTGGTGAATCCAGAGTCTGTCACACATATGTCTGGGGCAGCTTTCTCGAAAGCCACCAATTTCTCTCCATGTAGTGCAGTGATGCTGAATTTTTCTTTTCCTTTTTTTTTTAAGATTTTATTTTTAAGTAATCTTTATAACAAATGTGGGGTTTGAACTTACAACCTTGATATCAAGAGTTTCATGCTGTACCAACTGAGCCAGTCAGGCACCCCTGGTTTTCATTTATAAAACTCTGAACATTCTAGAATGCATTTAAAATTCTGAGAATAATTTCAAGACTTACTGCCCTCTTTTTGATAATGTCCTAGGTCTGTTCAGAAGGATCCAGACTCTTTTTACACTCTTGCAGGAAGCCCTAAGTGGTCAGCTGAGGCTAGGGAAGGTGCAGAGGGAGTGGAGCACAGGACAAAGGCTCCATTGGGGGTAGAAAATCTGGAATGCCAAGCAGTACCAGTGATAGTTCTGAGGCAAGAGGGCATAAAGGAGACCACTGTCTTCCCACTCATTTTGCAGTTCAACAAACATTAATTGAACAACAGACCTTGGGCTCACTTCATTCATTCATCTGTTTACTCATTCAGCATTTATTAAGTACCTGGCACATCATTTAGCTTTTGTCATTCTCTGCCCCAACTTCTGCATATACTCAGTCTTGCTCTGTGCCCTATGGGGGCACACCCTATGGGGGGTGACTTGGGTGGCTCTCTTGCCCTTTAGCTTCAGGTTGGGCTCCATCCATGGCAGCAGAGGGTGGGGGAAGAGCACATCAGGGAAGTATTTCCCTCCCTCCCCGCCTTCCTCGTAGCTTAGTTCTGGCAGTGGTTGTGTCTCTACCACCGCAGCTCCAGTTGGGCAGCCCTTCTTCCATGGCTCCAGCTTCCATGAGTCCCAACAAAATCCCTCCCTCCCCATTCACCTTTATGGAGAAAGGGTGGTGACAAATTCCCTTGTTAGTTCTCTCAACCCTGCCCACAGGTATGTCAATGGTCTCTTTATCATATTTTCTTAAAAAATCCTAGCTTGAGTAGAACATCTTCTTCTTGTCTGACCCTGACCAATACAGCCCTTTAATATACGCTAAATTGTTTTATGATTTCTCTGGACAGGCTGGAAAGATGGAAAGTTTTGTGCATAGTTTCTAACACTATGCTACACCACTGCAAGGTGGGGATGCATAACTTAACAGAAGCTCCTGGGGAAAATAATCTCAGAAATGGAGTCCTTTATACACTCTAGTATTCTGTGTCAGTCAAAAGCCAACCTAATCTCTGGCCACATAATTAGAAGTACAGTGTCCAGGACAAGGGAGGTGATACTGAGCCTTCATTCTGCCTTCATTAGCTCCCACCCGGAGATCTAGGCACAGTTCTAGGCTTCCCACTTTAAGTGAAGACATATTAATTGTTTCAAGGTCTGCCATATACAGCAGAGATCAAAGAAGCCATAAGTTCTCTATTGCAACTAGTCTGTTATTGTGCAAAAGCAGCCACAGACAACCGATAAACTAATAGGCTTGGCTGTGTTCCAACAAACTTTATTTACAAAAACAAACAAGTAGCTGGATTTGCCTGTAGGCCTTACTTAGCTAACCTCTGATGTATAAAGGAAAAAAAAAAATTCTGGGTGTGTCCAGAAGGCAGAAGTTGGATCAATGTATAGAAATTCCAGAAAGGCAGGTTTTTTTTTTTTTTTAAGATTTAAAAAATTTTAAAAATGTTTATTTATTTTTGAGAGAGACAGAACGCAAGTGGGGGCGGGGCAGCGTGAGAGGTAGATATAGAATCTGAAGCAGGCTCCAGGCTCCAAGAGGTCAGCACAGAGCGCGACGTGGGACTCAAAAATCACAAACGGCGAGATTATTACCTGAGCCAAAGTCAGAATGCTTAACCGACTGAGCCACCCAGGTGCCCCAGAGAAAGGCAGATTTGTGGCAAATTTCAAGGAAAATCTTTCCAATGGTGACTACCATTTCCAAGTAGAGTGATATGTTTCATGAGGCAGTGGGTTGCTCATTGTAAGGTTTTAAACAAAAGGTTAAGTGTTAGAGAATAATTTTCTGCAAAGCACAAAAAGTCAGTCAGATGATGTGGGAGGCAACAGTCTCTCATATTTTTATTTATGTAGCATAGTACAGCACACATAGGGGGTCCTCTAGATTTTATGTTCCTAGAGGAAAGAGACTATGTCATATCCATCCTTGTGTCTTGCCCACTCCTGAAATCCTAGTATAATGTTTTAAACATGGTAGGTGTGACTGATACATGTTTTGTCAATATGGCTCTATAAGTAAAATCTTGCTGACAGATTAATGAAACTAATTTGTCTTCTGTACAGCCATAACTACTAGTCATTAAATTAGTTCAATTATCTCTAATAAGCTTCAACATTTGAGGATTTTCACTGAAAAGAAGAGATGTAATAGTCAACATTTATCTAGTTCTGAAAATATGGCAGCTACTGTGCTAAGAATTTTAAAACTTTTTTTTAAATGTTTATTTATTTTTTGAGAGAGAGAGAGAGAGTGGAGGAGGGGCAGAGAGAGAGAGGGAGATACAGAATCCGAAGCAGGCTCCAGGCTCCGAGCTATCAGCACAGAGCCTAATGCAGGGCTTGAACCCCCAAGCTGTAAGATCATGACCTGAGCCGAAGTCAGACACTTAACTGACTGAGCCACCCAGGCGCCCCTGTGCTAAGAATTTTAATAGGCATTCTCCCTCTCTCTCTCTTTTTAATTTTTGAGTAAACTCCATACTGTTTCCCAGAGTGGCTGCACCAGTTTACATTCCCATCGACAGTGCAAAAGTGTTCCCCTTTCTCTGCATTCTTGCCAACATCTATTGTTTCCTGAGTTGTTCATTTTAGCCATTCTAACAGGTGTGAGGTGGTATCTCATTGCGGTTTTGATTTGTATTGCTCTGATAATGAGTGATGTTGAGCATCTTTTCATCTGTCTGTTAACTATCTGGATGTCTTCTTTGGAAAAGTGTCTATTCATATCTTCTGCCCATTGCTTCACCGGATTATTTTTGGGGGGGATGTTGAGTTTTTGACAAGTTCTTTACAGATTTTGGATACTGACCTTTTTATCCAATAGGTCATTTACAAATATCTTCTACCTTATGACCCAGAATTGCACTACAAAGGATATAAAAATGCTGATTTGAAGGGACACATGCACCCCAATGTTTATAGCAGCATTATAAAAAATAGCTAAATTATGAAAAGAGCCCAAATGTCCACTGACTGATGACTGGGTAAAGAAGATGTGATATATATATATACACACACACACAATGAAATATTATTCAGCAATCAAAAAAATGAAATCTTGCCATTTGCAACAATGTGGATGGAACTAGAGTGTATTATGCTAAGTGAAATAAGTCAGTTAGAGAAAGATAAATATCATATTTCCCTCATATGTGTAATTTAAGATACACAACAGATGGGGGTGCCTGGGTGGGTTGGTTGGTTAAGTGTCTGACTCTTGGTTTCTGCTCAGGTCATGATCTCGTGGCTCTGCCCTGGCAGGGTTGAGCCTGCTTGGGATTCTCTTTCTCTCCCTCTCTCTGCCCCTCCCCCACTCATACTATTTCTGTCTCTCTCAAAATAAATAAATAAATTAAAAAACAACAACAACAACAACAACAGATGAACATAGGGGAAGGGAAGGAAAAATGAGATACAAACAGAGAGGCAGGCAAACCATAATAGATTCTTAAGTACAGAGAACAAACTGAGGGTTGCTGGAGGGGAGGTGGGTAGGGGCTGGGCTAAACGGGTGATGGGCATTGATGAGGACACTTGTTGGGATGAGCACTGGGTGTTATATGGAAGTGATGAATCACTAAATTCTGGGTTCTATTCCTGAAACCAATACTACACAGTATGTTAACTAACTTGAATTTAAATAAATCAATTAAAAAAGTAATAGTCATTCTCTTATTTAATTCTCCCCCAAAACCTATGAGGTAGGTAACATTACCATCCCCATTTTATTGATGAAGAAATTGAAATTCAGAGAAGCCTCATAGCTGGAAAGTGGCATCACCAAACTTGAACAGGAATTTCTTGGATGCCCAAGGCTGTGATCCAACCAAAACTTCACTCTGCTTTTCATTCATTCACTCATTCATTCATCCATTTATTATTCAACAAACATTGATTGGTTGCCTGCTATTTGTCAAGCACAGTGTTTTGGGTTCTGAAGATAGAGCTGTGAATATAAACAGATCAAGTCCATGCTCTGAAGCAACTGACATTCTGGCTGGGATTCAGCAGGAATAGATAGACTATTAAATAAGAAGATATTAAGTGGTAATGTATCAGAAGGCACAGAAGTTAAAAAGATAATAAATAAGTCTCATCCGCACCAGAACTTCAGGGATAATGCCAATTGGTGACTTTACCAAAGCTCTTTCTTGTTTACTGCCATTACCCCAAGTTTAGATTTTAGTCTTGATGAATTGTCAGATACACTCAGATTAAGAAGGAAGCTTCAAGAATTCTGGCAACTGAGGGGTGCCTGGATGGTTTAGTCGATTGAGTGTCCAACTTCGGCTCAGGTCATGATCTCACAGCTCCTGAGTTTGAGTCCTGCGTTGGGCTCTGTGCTGACAGCTCGGAGCCTGGAGCCTGCTTTGGAAACTGTGTCTCCCTCTCTCTCTGCCCCTAACCCACTTGCATTCTGTCTCTCTCAAAAAGAAATAAACATGAAAAAAATTTTAAAGAATTCTGGCAACTGATACAGATCATGTATGGCAGTGTGTATACATGTGTGTGATAGGTGTATGAAGCCTTCAAAGGGAAAATAACCCAATAAAGCACACAAGAATCATTCTTCAAGGGCAAGTCAAATCTGAGCACTATTAAAATGGGAGACCAGAGGCAACATATGGAAAGGAATGGAAAGAGCTAGTTCAGTTAACCCAAAAGTAAAGAAGAAAAATAATCCAGTTAAAAAATGGGCAATAGACATTTTCCTAAAGAAGACATACAGATGGACAACAGACACACGAAAAGGTGCTCAATATCATGCATTATCGGGGAAATACAAAACTACAATGAGATATCAACTCACACCTGTCAGAATGGCTAAAATCAACAACAGAAGAAACAACAGAGGTTGGTGAGGATGCAGAGAAAGGGGAACCCTCTTGCACTGTTGGTGGGAATGCAAACGGGTGCAGCCACTGTGGAACACAGTATGGAGGTTCCTCAAAAAGTTAAAAATAGAACTACCCTATAATCCAGCAATTGCCCTACTAGGGATTTTCTCAAAGAATACAAAAATACCAATTTGAAGGGATACATGTACCCAAAGTTTATAGCAGCATTATCAACACTGGCCAAATCATGGAAGGAGCCCAAATGTCCATCAACGGATGAATGGCTAAAGAAGATTACAATGGAATATTAGTCAGCCATAAAAAGAATAAAATCTTGCCTTGTGCAACAATGGGGTTGGAGCTAGAGAGTGTCATGCTAAGTGAAAGAAGTCAGTCAGAGAAAGACACATATCATATGATTTAAAAAAAACAAAAGCACTTAAGCAACAAAACAAACCACAAAGGGGGAGAAAAAAGAGAGGAAGACCAAGAAACAGACTATTAACTATAGAGAACAAATTGAGGGTTGCTGGACGGGAGGTGGATGGGGGGATTTGCTAAATAGGTGATGGGTATTAAGGAGGGTACTTGTGATGAGTGCTGGGTGTTGTATGTAAGTTGTATGTATGAATCATTCAATTCTGCACCTGAAACTAATATTACACTGTATGTTAACTGACTAGAATTTATATACAAACATGGAAAAAAATAAGGAATAAAGATACCTCTGTTTCTCTTTTCTGAAACACAGAAATATGAAGAGCTTATATCCACCTGCCAGCCCCAAGTATTAAAAATCAATATTTATAACCAATGCTTCAATAGAGAGAGTGTCTGACCTGTATATAAGGCAGAGGCAGACACACTAATTTGGGTCAAGGGAGAGGGCCTTGTTTAGGGGGAACAGAGCTGCCAGAATGCCTGGAGTACAGGGAACCAAGGGAAATTCCAAAACCATGATGGAGATGGAGATTGAAGGAGAGGGAGTAAGAACGCTAAGGGTCAAATAAGGTAAAACCAGATACCTTGTCAGGTCCAACAGGCAAGTCCTGACTGGGAATGGGGGACAGAGCCCAAAGGTCAGGGGCTAAGTACACACAAGTTCAGAGAAAGAAAGTGTGTCTTTTTGGATGTCAACAGCCAGGGGCACGTGTGGATGGCCTAGTTAAAGGTACAAGGTAGGAATCAACAGGGAGTAGTAATACAAAGTATTACTCTGGCAGTTGCAGAATTCCTTTGGTTCATAGATTGCAAGGTGATTTTCAGATTAGTGAGTGTCGATGGCATCAGCATAGTCTTTTTAGAAAAATGGTTAGAAACAGAGAACACAAATAATTAGTGAGCATTTACTGATTGCCAGACGCTGCTTTTCAGGACTTGCATGCGTGGTCCCATTCAATCTTCACAGGTCCGTGTTAAGCACAAAGCTCCTTAACAGAGACCTAATTAAAAAATGATTGAAAATAGGGTAGGTCTATTTTTAATTTTTTGAGGAACCTCCACACTGTTTTCCAGAGTGGCTGCACCAATTTGCATTCCCACCAACAGTGCAAGAGGGTTCCTGTTTCTCCACATCCTCGCCAGCATCTATAGTCTCCTGATTTGTTCATTTTGGCCACTCTGACTGGCATGAGGTGATATCTGAGTGTGGTTTTGATTTGCATTTCCCTGATGAAGAGCGATGTTGAGCATCTTTTCATGTGCCTGTTGGCCATCTGGATGTCTTCTTTAGAGAAGTGTCTATTCATGTTTTCTGCCCATTTCTTCACTGGATAAAGAAATTGTGGTTTATATACACAATGGAGTACTACATGGCAATGAGAAAGAATGAAATATGGCCCTTTGTAGCAACATGGATGGAACTGGAGAGTGTTATGCTAAGTGAAATAAGCCATACAGAGAAAGACAGATACCATATGGTTTCACTCTTATGTGGATACTGAGAACCTTAACAGAAGGGGAGGGGAGGGGAAGGAAAAAAAAAAAGAGGTTAGAGTGGAAGAGAGCCAAAGCATAAGAGACTCTTAAAAACTGAGAACAAACTGAGGGTTGATGGGGGGTGGGAGGGGGAGGGTGGGAGGGAGGGGAGGGTGGGTGATGGGTATTGAGGAGGGCACCTTTTGGGATGAGCACTGGGTGTTGTATGGAAACCAATTTGACAATAAACGTCATATATTGAAAAAAAATTTAAAAAATGATTGAAAATAGAAGTGACATTTGGAGGAAAACTATAAATCATCATCGTGAACTATAAGTCATCATCGTGAATAATTACTATCATTCCTTCAACCATTTACTCATATATTTCTTCAGCCATTAGTCACTGAGCACCTAACATGTGTGGGGGTACTATTTAGGGTCTCTGTGTGGATGATTCTTATGGATTTTCATTGTTCAACAGAGAGGCCTTAGAAGAAGCAAAGGATTGTGAATTGGAAAATCCGGCTTTCATTGCTAGCTCTGACTCTAACTAGTGCTGTGGTCCTTGGACATGTCACTTTTCCCCTCTGTTTAATGTTCTAGTGTAAAACAAGAAGCCAGGACTACATGATGGTTGAGGTCTTTTAGAATTTAACATTAAAGTATTTCGTAGCTTTTATAGTATGTTGCAATCTATAATGAATATCCACGTATATCCTATCATTATACCCCCATCTCCATCCAGTAAATAGTAATATTTACTTTAAAGCTTTAGAGGTGGAAATTTGTCAGGGCTTAAACCAAGTTTCTCTTGTCTTTCCCCTGGAACCCTTTGCCTTCTCTCTATGAGTTCATGCTTCATTTCCAGAAGAATTATAAGGGGATCAGAGGAAAAGAAAGAGATGCAGAAGACAAGGAGAAGTTGGAAGTAAAAAGGAAGATGTGTCAATTCTCAGGGGCTTTGTGTGTTGTCTCGGAAATCATTTAGGGTTGCTATGATCACTGAGAAAATATATCCAAAGGCACAAGGAGAGAAATCTTCTAGTTGGAGGAAATTACATGGAAACAGATTTGAGTTCAATAAAAGCCCACTTGCCCATTACTGGGAGGACAATAAATGAGTCATGGTAAAAGGAAGAAGGCCTGGGCTTGAAAGGAAAAATAATTGTTTAATGATTATTGTGTCCCAAGCTTGAAGTGAGATATCTGGTAGGAGACAAACTCTTTAAGCAGAGACTACATGAAACCCTAGAGGGGTTACTGACGAGGAGCAGGACAGAAAGAACAGTTAAGAGGGCATATTTCAACTCTGAAATGCTATGATTCTTAGGCTCTAGGCTTGCGATTTAAGCTACAGTCTATAAATCCCTAAATCCAGAATTTAGATACTCCTGAAATCATCTGCTAGGAAAACTCAAGGCCCTTTTGTAGCTACTGATATTCAGGCCAAATTCCTCAAATTCATTTCTTTCCAAGAAGTTCCTTGTATGGATCCTTGGGAGAATATCCACCCTGACCTCCTGGTCTTGGCATTTCTGACCTCTCATTCTTGCCAAATATCCAGGATGGGAACTTCTCCGGAGGCCAGAATTGAAGCCAAAGTTGGACCAACATACTGAAACTCTAGTCCTAACCATCAGTAGATTAACAGGGAGACCCTTGCATTTGTCCACTGCCCTTGTTTTCTAAAGTGTCTTCCACTTGCTAGCTTACCAGAAGCATATAGGTCAACTGGCATTCTCTGAGGGTAATAACTTTAACAAGAGAAAGGATGTAGAAGTGCTTCACAATAGTGAAACACTGTGAAAGGTTAGAAGTTTTATGAGTGTTACAACCTGCTCAAGGTCACAGTTTGGCAAAGCCATATCTAAAGCACATTACTTCAAATCCTTTTGAGAGTGAGTATAAAGTAAATAAAGTGTATTGCTGATAATTTAAAAAGAACCAAAGTCCAGGTCTTCTTGATTGACTACCAGGGAAAGGTAGAGTTTACAGTTGGATTTTACAAGCACGACAATACCAAATTGGGATCACTGAAAAGTAGAGTAATTGTTCCAGTCCAGTGAACAGCCATGGCATAAATGTGACTCTGCACAAATTGGCCAACGGTCATTGTGACTGGGGCAACCATAGGTTGGATGCAGGGATGAGGCAGCCACTAGTAGTGTACCTGAATGAAATGGCTTTCTGTTTATTGTAGTTCAGAGACCGCAGTACAAATCCATCTTCCTAAAGAAGC
The DNA here is from genome assembly GCF_018350175.1 of Felis catus. Lineage (NCBI taxonomy): Eukaryota > Metazoa > Chordata > Mammalia > Carnivora > Felidae > Felis > Felis catus. The sequence continues at coordinate 211,209,141 of NC_058368.1, read as the reverse complement.
TTATAGCATCTACAAGCCAGGGTTATACTCCTAATTAAAATGACAATAAAAAACAACTTACAACTGATGAAAAGACTTTATCCAGAATTTTCAAGGAATTGGTTTAAAAAAATAATACCCAATTGATCGCAATATTAAGAACATTTAAAAAAATGTTACCTCTCTCTTGATCTCTAAATCCCCATGAGGGGGCTTATGAAAAGGTTCTTTATGCATTTGAAGCCATTAATACTATAAATGGGGAAAGAAAATACTTTTTAAATTAAAATAGCAGATTGTTATGATTTTGGTAATATGAATTGAGAACACCTTTTTACCTGCAAATACAAGAGAATAACTATTTCTTGATTTTAGTATCCAAGGTTTAGGATTATTTAGGATTAGAGCTAAAATTGTTTCTACTTTATACTGTATAATCAGGGAGATTGTTTAGAGAGGAATGTTAGGAGAAAATCTGTATTAGCTTTCCTGTGACTTCAGCCAGTTGGGGACCATCAAAATGATATTTGTCTCTGGCCCTTGAACTGTTTTCTCCTTCAGTCTTGAGGCAGTGTAGCTAATAATCCTTGTGGAGTAGCAAATAATTAGCATGTGTCAATGCTGACACCTCTGTTTTTCAATCTGGTTGTTTGTTTGACTGTCAGATGTTGCTTTTTTTTAGGGGTAGTTGAACTTGGAAGAATCATAAGCTGTGCTTGTGTTTACTCTTTTGCTCCCAAGACTAATTTTACAGTGTTGTTTGGGGGGGTGGGCAGTGAGTGGTGATGGTAATGAGAACATCTGAAAACATTAATTTGAGAACTGAAATGTCAACATGGGCACAAGGGACTAATTCCCTAGCTGTTTCTTTTAGTCCCATAAACCAGGGGGCCTGGCTCCCCAGACTGAGGAGAACATAGCATCTAGTTGGATGATTTGCTTTACTTTGAGGTTCCTAAGGTCCTATATTTGTTCCAACAGCTTCATCTCAGGCTCTTCTGTTTTTTTTTTTCCTCATGGGTTTTGGTGACATTTTCCAAAGTAGCCCTATTGTATCAATCATTCATTTTTATTAAAGCAAATTTGTGTGCACTATTATGGTTATGTCCTAGCATACAGCATATTGGCTAGCATGATACATTGCATACAGGTGGTATTGTCCAATGATATGCACAAAATTTTAAACCAGACTTAAAGAGATATAAACATGACGTATGCCACCTTCTAGCCATGTCACCTTCAGGAAGACGTAAGTTAGATCACAGAGATCATGGCACTTTGCTCTTTGAAATGAAATACATAGAATGTTGTCCATCAATTGATGAACGGGTACATAAAATGTAGTATGTCCTAATCATGGAATATTATTTGGCAATACAAAGGGAATGAAGTAATGATATATGCTGCAACATGGACAAAGCTCAAAATATTATCCGAGGGGAAAGAAGCCAGTCACAAAAGACCTCATATAGTATGATTCCATTTGTACCAATTGTCCAGAAAAGACAAGTCTACAGAGACACAAAGTAGATTCATGGTTGCTCGGGGCTGGGGGCAGGGGAGAAAGGGGAATGGGAATTTGCTGCTAATATGTACTAAGTTCTTTTTTGAGGTGATGAAATGTTTTCAAAGTAAAATTTGAAAATGGTTGCAGAACTCTGTAAATATTCTAGAAACCACTGAGGTGTATACTTGAAACAGGTGTACTTTATGGTATATAAATTATATCACACAAAGCAGTTCAAAAGAAATGTCAGTGTGTTATTTCCCCTACTTACTTACAAAAATGATAATAGATATTCTTTTATGTTCAGCAGCCCTCATGATTAGCAATACTCATTTTGGATAAACAGTGATGAACATGAAAGTATTTACTTCCCCTCTACCCCTCTCTACCTCCACAATGCCTTAATAATTAATCTTGCCCTCACCTGTAACCTGTCTGTCAAGTATTTGCTGGGAAATCAGTTCCAGAGATAATTGGTCCTCCATCTATTAAGTACAACTTTTAGGCCAAACATTCGAATCTGCCTCCATCTCTGGCCCCTATCCTGTGTTCTCTTTCTTTTTCTTCCAAAACCTCACTGCCAAAGATTCAGTCTTCCAAATCAGAGCTGACCCAAAGCAAAGCCTCTGAAGCTCCAGATTGCAAAGGGAACCAGAGCTATTGTTAATGAATACAAACTACTATAGATAGAAACTGAAGGAGAAAAGAAAAGATGGTGGCACACCCTCTCCTTTCTGGATGATGGTAGTGGAAAATGCAGGCAGCTTTAATTTCAAGAGCGGGCACCACAGCAGGAGTTAGACCAGAACAGGGATGCCAGTTGAGAGAACTCAAAAATTATGGTTGGCATTCAGGCACTGAGGGAAAAGTGTTTTCATCTTGAGTGTCCTGGATTTGCTCCACATGCTGTACAGGCAACTAGGTCAATGGGAAAATTGTGTCCCTTGGATAGAAATTCCAATCCAGTTTTTAGATATTGGGAGTCTTGTTTTCCACTCAGCTTTTCTGCATGCCTAACTGAGCTGCACAGAGATGAGCCACCATGGAGCTGTGCCACTCTGACAGAGCCCCAACTCTGCATTCTGTGTCTCTGGTCCAACAAGGTCAGGGAGGATTTATACAAAAGTCAAGGTATCGACCATGGCGAATGTGGAGTTGGGGCTTAATGGGTTTTAAGATAAGTTGGGGTTAACTGGTTTTCAGGAAGCCCTGAAATATCTAAAGATTCCAGTACCTTGGCTATAACCACTCCTTCATTGAGAGATCACTATATCATATAAGTCTTGATCACTTTATGCAAGGTTAATGTTTTCTTCCCACTCTGACACCTGTTTCCTCTTTCCTTTTGTTCCTTCCTCTTCCTTTACCTTCCACCCTCTGCCAGTGGCAGAGTAGTTTACCTCCTTTTCACTTGCACAGAAGGCAGGTAATGTGCCAAGCAGTGGGGTGAGAGTGGGTACAACGATTGGATTCTGCAAATATACTTTCCCTGTTCCCTCATCTCCCAGAGACCTGATCCTCACCAAGAAAGACAGACAGACAGACACACACACACACACACACACACACACACACACACAGAGAGAAAGAGAGAGAGAGAGAGAGAGAGAGAGAGAGAGAGAGAGAGAGAGAGATTTCCTGTGGCACCAGGAAATCTGCCCAGAATCTAAAGAAGCCCAGTGACTCCAGTGACTTACTCTGGGCATCTGCAACCAAACGAAGTTTGGATGCTCGCCTCAGAATGCAGAGGGCAAAGGCAAAGCTTGCTAGATTTACTAAAGGTGCTTGGTAGGGTTTATTCATTGATCTGAATGAACATCCTCAATGACAAGCCTGTGCAACTCAAAAGAAGCCCTACCTGTTTGATGATCACCCCTTGGCAAGCTGACTCTGCAGGCAGATTAGCATTTGCCTTGCGATATACAAGGCCTCGACTGCCCCCCCGACCCCATCTCAAAAACAGAACCCCAATAATTGGATAACTTGCTTGTTAATGATGGTTGTATTTGTTTCCTTTGGCTTATTTGGTTTACAGCTCATGTGCAAAGAACCAAAAATGGCCAGATTCAAAGCAGCTGTGGTTTCAGCAAAGCAGAATGAATGAGCCGGGAGAAGGGGAGGAACCGAGAGGGGTGAGGGCCAATGCAGCAGGACAAGCTGGAGGGGGTGAGCCATGAATCCTTCCAATTGTAAGCTTGAGTTTACCATGCCATCACTGCATTAGCAGCACCTGAGTTCACCTGGGTTCCATGGAATATGTCACACAGGATGGAACGTGTGTTTCTGAAGGAGCTGGCACTGGCCATGGAGCTTGGGTTATCCTCTTAATCCTTCTTGTCAAAAATCACTTTCCAGACAGAAATGGGATTAGCTCTGAAACTGTGTAAAGTCAGGAGCCTAGTCACAACAGAGGGCACAGATGGAAACCTTCTCACAATATCATTTGTTTGGATGATATTGTGAGTTGAATTGCATTCCCCTAAAAGAGATGGTTAAGTCTCCCAGTACTTAGGAATGTGACCTCATTTGGAAATAGGGTCATTGGAGATATATTAGTAAAGATGAGGCCATACTGGTAATAATGGGCCCTTAACCAAGTATGACTGCTATTTTTCTAAGAAGTAGGGAAGAGACATAATGTACACATGTAACAACAGAGGCAGAGACCGGAGTGATGTAGCCTTCAAACCAACGAATGCCACGGATTGTGGCCACCACCAGAAGCTAGCAAGAGGCAAGGAAAAATTCTACCAGAGTCTGAGAGGGAATGTGTCCCTGTGGAAACCTTGATTATAGACTTCTAGCCTCTAGAACTGTAAGAAAATAAATGTTGTTTTAAGTTATCCAGCTTTGGCACTTCGTTATGGAAACTTTAAGAAACTAACACAGATGGTTTGTGCCTGAGTGGGCTGGTGTGTTTATATAAACATCTTTTCTGTGATAAATTCGTACTTTTATGAACCAATTTAAAACTTGCTAGTATTTTTAATTAGTGAAAATAGTTAGAAAGTGTGGGATGTGGTCAGCCTAATATGGGCATAGCACAGTCCCATTCTAGTATGGCATCTGGTCCTCCAGTGGGAAAGTTGCTACTGTCCTAAAAGGAGCCAGTGATGGCGTTCTGAGTTCACTGCTATGCAATCTTGTTAATTTCTATGAAAGGAGAGATCTAACCACTGGAAGGAGGTTTAAGAATGATTAAGGAGACTTGGATATTGGACACATGCAAAAACCGCACAGGCAAATGGGGGCCAAAAGCATATGTATACTATTGGTACTTCCCCAGCAGGAGTGGAAGGAGGTACAGGAGAGAGGTAGTCCTAGAACCTCACCCTTCAATCTTCCTTCTGGCTTTGATGTTGCCACACACATTAGTATGTGTTCCCAGCAAAGTCACTAAAACCTCTAAGGGCTTCCATTTCCTTCAGGGGAAATTGCTTTCTTCGTTTATCAACCTATCCATATAACACAGAGAAAGAAAAAGGTAAATTAACTCAACCTCCACATCCCAGATTTTTAGAAAAGCTTTGTGTAGTCTCTAAAGCTTTTAGTCCCTTGGTTCTATGTCCAGAACACTCAAGACCATCAACATCTGCATACTCCAGGATCTTGACTCCTTTTTCTACAATATAGGCTCCATATACAGAAAGGCTGCCAACCCAAAAGTTATGTTGTGAGATCTGAATATATTACTGGATACATTGTTTTATTTTGTTATTTCTTAAAAAAGCAAATCCCTGACATCACGCTACTTTATCGCTACCTATTTCAGTCTATACATCTAGCAATTGTGACTCTATTCTTACATAACTATAGTATTATTTTCAGATCTAATGTAATTAATAATTATTATTTGGTATCATCTCATCTGGATCTGGTTGTATTTTTGCAATTCAAAACAGGACAGAAATTAATGAATTAGTCTGTAAATTCTTCAGTTGGAAAGAAACTCAGATAAGCAACTGCTATTAATACCCAGTCAAGACAGAAGGCTACATGTCCTGTTTTCACATACCATAGACTGTTAGTACGTAACAAAGGACTCTGGTGATCACTCAGCTCAACTTTTTACTTGACAGATGGGAAGACTGAAGCCCTGAAAAGTCATGTAACATGAATAGTTATATGGCAAGTTAGAGGCCAAGGTAGGATTGTGACCCAATCCTCTGATCCCCATGCTATAGCAGACTGTCTCTTTAGGAATGGAGATGCCACAGGCTTTCTTAGTAAGCAAATCTATTATTTAATTCTGGTTATCGTCTCTGCTCACTAAACTCCCAATTAACTGCATTTTAATCTTGTTTCTTCTGTGGCAATAGAGACCAACTAGACTGAATTTTCTTTCTACTACTCTGTCACGCTTTTGGGGACTATCATTAAGTTGTGTGTGAGGCTCTTCCTGTGGGTCTGAGCAGCCCTAAGTCAGATCCCGTGCTCACAGCACTTGTTTTCTCTCCTTAAAGTCTGTGCACCAGCAAATGAGGACCTCTGGACTACCAAAGCACAAGTTCGACAGAAGGACAAAAAGGTCTTGTTCCAATGAGCTCATGCTCTCGCTTTTGCCAAATAATTAGGAGAATTCACCATCAAAATAGAATGTGCTCAGAACCAGGCCCTATAGTCTTTTAAACGATGTTTATGGAAAAAAACAAAACTCTATACATATGAAGATGGAAACGAAACCAGGAAGCTGAGACAGAGCTGGGATTGGATGGGCTCTTGAAATGTTCACTGAGATGATTAGGTGTTGCTTGAGGGGTCCTGATGGGTACTTTCTCCTTGGATTATCGCACAAAGATCCGGTGCCATGGAGAGTTTATTGCTCTCTACAGACTCTGGAGAACAAGGTGGTGAATAAGTTAGAAGATTGCCAGGGTCCAAAGTTGCGTCTGGGTAAATTAAAACAGCAAATTGCAAAGTTTGAAGATTCAACTAACAACAACCAAAAATCCATGGATAAATACATTATTTTGACTACAGGATACCAAAATACTAGTCTGACTACCGTTTTCCCTAAAGCAGGCACCCTTGTGATTGCCCCCTGGCAATAAATTACCGCACAACAGTCAGTTAACTGGGGCTTAATTTGATTAACAGAAAAAAAAAAGTGCTTTCTGTCACATTCCACTTCTTGATGAAAAGTGAAGTGGCAATACAGCAGCAAGCCAGTATCAGGACTTTATTAATACAATCTCTAAGGCAGTGGTTCCTAAAATCTGTCTCATATCTGAATCACCAGGAAACCTTAAAACATGCGGATTCCTGGCTCCCCTGACACCAAGCATTCTGATTTAATGGGGCTACCACCGGAACATTAGAATTCTAATGTGGAGCAAAGGTTAAGAACCATTGTTCTAAGGTATTTCTTGAGGTTGAGATGATGCGTCCCAGTCACCCAAACCATGTACATAACCTTGGGTCAAGGAACATTTTTTTTTCCCTTTGAATCTACTGATCCAAAGAAGAACAATCTATTTAAGGCTACATAAAGAAAACTATAATTTAATGTGGTGTAGGGTTTTGTGCTATTTTTCCTTAAGAGTTCTATTCTGTTGCTTTCAAAATTAAGAATCTGAAAACAAATACTTCTTTACTATTTGGTCAGAAAAACAAACAAATTCTATCCTTGGGAAATCAGCTAAGGAAAAGCAAAAGGAAGGAGAGAGGGACAGGATGAGAAGCACAGAGGGGAAATCAAATCTCAGAGCTGCTTACTGTCTGGGTCCCTTGACTTCCTCAGCACACTCAGCATTTCTGGCTATCTTGTCCCACAAGCCTTCTGTCAAAGTTTTTGGGTGGACTGGCTTCTGGTGAGAAAGAAAGGGAGTAAAGGCAGAAGATAAGAAAGAGCATGCGACCAGTCCCATCCACTTGGCCTCCTGTTTGCACCTTAAGGCCCATTTGGAGGCACTAGCACAGAGGTCTAGGACTTTTAAAAGTCCAGCAAGAAAGCCATTGTTTTACACACTTCTGTCTTTCCAGTGGTTCGTGTATTTTAAACCAATCTCCTTCACAGATACAGTTATCTGATTCATCGATACATCTGTGTGCACATGATGAGAAGCTATTCTCTGACTTCAAAGAAATGTACACTCCTTAAATAACAAGGCAAGACAAGAAAAGAAACATGGAAGCAATTACTGAATTGTATCAGCTCTTTTATTGGAAGGACATATTCCTTTTTAGTGGAGCCAACCAATAGGAAATATTTTGAAATATTAAAGTGTTAAAATATTAAAATGTTTAATCCCATCTTATGAATGAAAATAGCCATTGACACACACACACACACACACACACACACACACACACACACACGGACACCCATTTAAAGAGAGTACAATCTGAAAAAAAAGGTTGAAAATTAGTGGTCTAATTTGGGCTGGGTTAGGTCCAAACCTCTGGCTGGAGGTTCAGGACTTATTTGAAACTGTTCTGACAAAAATCATAAGGGTTTTGTAGCTAAAAGCTAAAAATTTAAAAGATATTATAGTATTTCCAGTTTTGCAAGATGAAAAGAGTTCTGGAGATTGGTTGAACATCATTGTGAATGCATTACTGAACTGTGTGCACTTCAAAATGGTTAAGATAGTAAAGTTATGCTTTGTGCATTTTAGCACAATTAAAAAGGGAGGAGGGGCGCCTGGGTGGCGCAGTCGGTTAAGCGTCCGGCTTCCACCAGGTCACGATCTCGCGGTCCGTGAGTTCGAGCCCCGCGTCGGGCTCTGAGCTGATGGCTCAGAGCCTGGAGCCTGTTTCCGATTCTGTGTCTCCCTCTCTCTCTGCCCCTCCCCCATTCATGCTCTGTCTCTCTCTGTCCCAAAAATAAATAAACGTTGAAAAAAAAAATTAAAAAAAAGGGAGGGAATATCATGGTAACCACAACATTCTCATTGAATAGATGGACAGCTTATTTATTTAGTAACTTGTTTACTTTTAATTGCTTATTTAGTAACTTGTTTGCTTTTGGGGGGGGGTGGGAAATGGAAGGAGAACTGGGAATTTATGGAAAATAAGATATACTTTAAAATTGATGTATAGTTTGGTTTCATTAGGCATAAGTCAATGAAATCCAAAAATTATCAATGAGAGAAATATCTGGGTAGAGAATCAAAAGGAAGAGTAGCTATATACTTATATCCTATTTTCAAAGACTTAACGTCCTCATTTTGGGTTAGCATATACAACATGGTACCCAGTCAGAAACAATTGTATGGTTCAGAACAGGTTCCTAGATCATTCACAAATTCTTAAAAGTACACTGATACTGTTAAAGATTACTTTATTTAGACATATTTGAGAAGCTATCAATTGGGTTTTTTGCTACCATTATTTTATTTGCTGCTGAGAAAAAAATCTGTTAATTAATTAATGATATGCCAAATATTTAAAGGTGTACCCCAGTTTCAAAGGTAATAAAATGTATTGAAAAGTTCATAGAATTGAATATATATGGTATAAAGAAGATAACCCATTATACTTTATTAATAAATTTAGCTAGCTAGGAACCTAAAAAATAGACATTTCCCTTGAGGGCCAGGTGTAGGTACATACCTCAAATGTTAAAAGGAGCCAAAGCAACAGGTTAAAGTAATGAAAAAAAGCCCCCATTATATTCTAACCTTTGTTATGCCATAGAATAATCTGCACTTGAGAGAAGTTTTAATGGAGATGATAACTCAAAGATAGGTCTTGCCAAAGCCAATTAGGGAATCAGATATTACACGCATATATTTTTTTCTTGATAGCCTATTAATTTTCCAAATAGTTTTGGATATACTTGTATTGCATTTCAAGAAATACATAGAATGGAAAACAAACTGGAGAATTAGAACAAGTGAAAAAGTAGTAGAAACTGAAACATCTTTTAAAAATGAGTAGAGAAGACCATGGGGGAAGGGAAGGGGAAAAAATAGTTACAAACAGAGAGGGAGGGAGGCAAACCATAAGAGACCCTTAAATACAGAGAACAAACTGAGGGTTGATGGGTGAGGTGGGGGAAGGGAGAAAATGGGTGATGGGCATTGAGGAGGGCACTTGTTGGGATGAGCACTGGGTGTTGTATGTAAGTGATAAACCACGGGAATTTACCCCCAAAACCAAGAGCACATTTTACCCACTTTAGCCAATCTGACAATAAATTATATTAAAAAAATAAATAAACATTAAGAAAATTTTAAATAAAAAATAAAAATATGAGACATAGTAGAATGTTGTTGTCTAAATATAATGTGCAATTTCATATGATTTTTTCACTCTAATGTCTCTTTATGGTAATTTAATTTTGAAAAACGGTATTATCTCTAATTAACAAAGCAAATTTAAACTGATTTAAAAATAAAAATGGATGATATTAATACTCAAAAAATAAAATGAAAATGAGTAGAGAAAATAAAAGCCCTTGAAAAAATGTAATTGGTGAAAATAAAACCATGAACATTACAAATAGAACTTTTTTTAAAGAATACGAATTGAGACGTGCATTTTTGAGTTAATGTCAAGTTTATAAGAAAATGAAATGAAGCAAAATTCTCCATCCCCAACTCTGAGCATTATGGTTACTCAAGATTTGAGCAAAATAGAAATAATACACTATTAGGTTTATTAGAGGCTGAAAGAACCAGTTGTAACTCATTAAAAGACAGACTCTCTTTGATCTTTAACACGGTGGAGGTGACTCCTTTTTAATTCTATTCAACCTAATGAATGAGGAGAAAGGTCTTCTAAACCTCTATTATGCCTGTAGCTTTTCACTTTGGGCAGAACTGCTTTTTCTTTTTTTCTTTTTTAAGTCTATAATAATACTTTTGAATAGTCGTAAGAGATTTGAATAACCTTTAAAGCCCATATCAATCTGCCAGTTTATGGTCAATTGTACTAAATTGGCATTTAGGATTATGTAGTCACCATTCTTGGGGGTCATCCATTCCTGGGGAAATGTAATGGTAATAACTTGAACATTTCTTTGCCTGGTCGTCTCACTTTTGGATTATAATATGAATAATTCAACTCCTTTCAACAAAAGTGAATGCTTACCTAGGTAAATGTTGCTTTCCTGGGGAATATAAAAAATATATGCAAAGTATAGTCCTGTTAGGGATGGACTTAGGCTTTATTACATGGGGAAGGAGGGGAAGCCAACTGTGCAATGACTGTAACTCCAAGAAGAAAAATAGGAGGGTTGCTATTTAGCTATCATGTACTGCTATGGCATGCTGGCCAGAATCTGTTCTGATTGGTCAGTGGTTATACCAGACCTGTTTAACAATATTTTGAATATTATATCTGAATAGCCTTCAGCAACTGATTCAAGCTGCCTATCCAATATCCCTTTCCCCCTCCTTTCCTACCAGTACAACCCTTGTTTTGTTTTAGCGCATCAGTGCACCTGACCAAAGACAAGAGCATTCCCCAGCTTCCCCTACACCTAAGGATGGCCATGTGATACATTTTGACCAAAGAGATTTAAGCAAATGCCAGTAAGAACTTCTAGACAAACTCTTTGAAAGGAAGATGATTCACCCAGCCCTTGAGTTTTGCGCTTCTTGGTATCCCTTCTTGTCTGAGCTCAGACTTGAAGCTGTGTATTGAACAGCCGACTTTGGATCATGAATGCTTACAAAGAAAGACTAAAGGTACCTGGGTTCTGATGCCACTGTTTGGCTACTTCACCAACCATGAAATACCTACCTCTGGACTCTAATGTCTGAGAAAAAAAGCAAAGTGAAACAAAACAAAAAAACCTCCTAATTTGCTTCAGCTCCTGTCAGTTAGGTTTGCAATGGCACACAGTGTAATACAATTCTAACAGATTACCATATTAAGGTTCAAAATTGGGAAATTCCACATGGAGCCATGGAGATTAGGAAAGCATTATGAAAAAGACAGGATTTAAAAAGGTAGAATTTTAGAGGTGTAAGGTACCACAAAAATAATTTTGTTCAATATCCTAAGGAAGATGAAAAGACTGAGGTTGAGCAAAGTTCACAAAGACTAAAACATACTGATGGTTTAAATACACATGAATTAAACTCTACTCTCAGTAAAACACACTTATATTTTCACTTATTTCTAAGAAAACTGACCTATGCATCTCTTTTCAAACAATCAAATCTATAAGTGGGGTTTTATTCCCCAAATCCATGGGCTCAATCATGCTCTTTTCCCAGCTTATCAGTTTACTCATGGCTGTCCACTGAAATGTGTCCTGAAGAGCTTTGGGGTTCTCTCATTCATTATTAATCCATATCTATTTAAAATATCCATGTCAGGGTGCCTAGGAGGCTCAGTAAGTTAAGCATCTGACTCTTGGTTTCCACTCAAGTCATGATCTCATGGTTTTGTGAGTTTGAACTCCACATCGGGCTCTGTGCTCACAGCACAGAGCTGCTTGAGATTGTCTCTCACTCCCTCTCTCTCTGCCCCTCCCTGAATCACACTGTCTTTGTCTCTTTCAATAAGCTTTAAAAAAATTCATATCATGTTCTCTTTTGTCTTTATATGATGCCTCAGATTTTGGAAGAGTTTGAAAAAAACCCCAAAAAACAACTGCCCACGAATCAGATGTTTCCATCTTGCTCACCACTCTAGTAAACATAGCATAGATTTAGCATAATACCAGGCACAGAGTAGGTGCTTACTATATATTTGTAAGCCAACAAATGAATGAGTTTTCATGGAGCTATTCCAGAACATTCTACAGTAAGAGTATGAATTGAAGGGGCTGTTCTGTCTAAAACCACTGGCCACATGAAAAATGTACTATGTGTGTTGTGTGAGAACCAGCAAGGGTGAGTAGGAGGAATGTAAAATCAAATTTTGAGGTAATTTTGCCTTTGATTTTTGTAGCACTTATGAAAGACAGAGTTCCAAGAATAAAAAAAAAGAGCAATGGGAACACTATGTCTCTCAAATTATCATATGCATATTATTTACTAGCATGGTGTGGCAAGTAATGAATATATTAGGAGAATAGTTCTCATCCTCTTTGTATTCATGATAAAATATCCGCCCTGGCAAATCACCCAGGAATGATTAAGATGGGCCGTGGAAAGCTAGTTCGCACATCAGCCTGATCCAGCAGGTACTGGAAATTGATTTCATAAACGTTATGCTGTTAACAGAGCACAGACTCTTTCTGACTGCACAGAGATACTACCTCTTTTTTTCTAACACCTATTGCTTGAGCATTCAGTTGCCCTGTGAGTGATTTTTGAAAGAAAAAAACAAAGTAAAGAAAAGAAGAGAAATGTTGTTCTTTAGCATCTGCTCCTCCATTTGATGGAATCATGGCAGGAAGAGTGGACAACACCTAAATTATGTGAACAGCACAGTAAATTACTGCCTTCCTTACTGGTTAAGGGAACAAGTCTCCACTTGACAAAGTTCTTAGAACTTTCGGGTAGGTGAATCTCTGGAGGTTTCCCATTTTTGCCAAATGCACCCTGTAAGAGTCTTTTTGTGTACACCCTGTATTAGAAGGCTTTTTGAACTCTGAGCATTTCTATCATTTCCTTTATGTGTCTGTTCTACTTTGTACACACCATTATTTTTGCACTATTTCAACTCAGAGAAAATGTGTTTGCCTTGCCTATTATTAGCATCTTGAAGACAGGGGTCTTAGTTAACCCCTCTCCAAAATATTGCTGAGTACTTGCCTCCTGGCAGGTTCGAAACAAATGTTTGCTGACTGAATGAAATAATAAACAAAAGCTTAATACTATGTAAAACCACTGTGAGTCCCACAATGTATGGCCAACTATCTTCCACAAAGCAGGAAAGAATATCCAATGGAAAAAAGACAAGTCTCCTCAGCAAATGGTGTTGGAAAGACTGGACAGTAACATGCAGAAGAATGAAACTGGACCACTCGCTTACACCATACACAAAATTATACTCCAAATGGATGAACGACATAAACATAAGACAGGAAGCCATCAAAATCCTAGAGGAGAAAACAGGCAAACAATGTCCTTGACCTCAACCGCAGCAACTTCTTACTAGATATGTCTCTGGAGGCAAGAGAAACAAAAGCAAAAATAAACTATTGGGACCTCATCAAGATAAAAAGCTTCTGCACTGCGAAAGAAACAATCAACAAAACTAAAAGGCGACTGAAGGAATGGGAGAAGACATTTGTAAATGACATGTCCGATACAGGATTAATATCCAAAATCTATAAAGAACTTACCAAACTCAACACCCAAAAAACAAGTAATCCAGTGAAGAAGTAGGCAAAAGACATGAACAGAAAGTTTTTCAAAGAAGACATCCAGATGGCTAACAGACACATGAAAAGATGCTCAATATCTCTCACCATCAGGGAAATACAAATCAAAACATAATGAGAGACCACCTCATGCTTGTCAGAATGGATAACATTAACAACTCAAGAAATGACAGATATTGGTGAGGATGCAGAGAAAGAGGAACATTTTTCCACTGCTGGTGGGAATGCAAACTGGTGCAACCACTCTGGAAAACAGTATGGAGGTTCCTCAAAAAATTAAAAATAGAGCTACCCTATAACTTGGTAATTGCACTAGTAGGTATTTATCCAAAGGATACAAAAAAGCTGATTCAAAGGGGCACATACATCCTAATGTTTATAGCAGCACCATGAACAATAGATAAATTATAGAAAGAGCCCAAATGTCCATTGACTAATGAATGGATAAAGAAGATGTGGTACATATATACAATGGAATATTACTCAGTGATCAAAAAGAATGAAATCTTGCCATTTGCTACAATGTGGATGGAACAAGAGTGTACTATGCTAAGCTAAATAAGTCAGTCAAAGACAAATTTCATATGACTTCACTCATGGAATTTAAGAAACAAAATAGATGAACATAGGGGAAGGGAAGGGAAAATAAGATAAAAACAGAGAAGGAGACAAACCATAAGATACTCTTAAATATAGAGAACAAACTAAGGGTTGCTGGAGGGGTTTTGGGTGGAGGAATGGGCCAAATGGGCAAGGGGCATTAAGGAGGACACTTGTTGGGATGAACACTGGGTGTTATAAGTAAGTGGTGAATCACTAAATTCTATTCCTGAAATCATTATTACACCATGTGTTAACTAACTTGGATTTAAATAAAAATGAATAAATAAATGTATTAGAAATGCTTGCTCATCTTGCAGAACACTTGCAGAACAAGTTACTTGCAATCCAAAGTTTTACTGTATATGGTTTACAAATATTTTCTCCCATTCCATAAGTTGCTCTTTTGCTCTTTCATTATGCTTATTGTTTCTTTTGCTGTGCAGAAGTGTTTAATTTGATGTAGTATCACTTGTTTATTTTGATTTTGTTACCCGTGCTTTTGGTGTCACATCTGTGGAATCACTGACAAGACCCATGTCATGAAGCTTTTCATTTGTGTTCTTCTAGTTTTATAGTTTCAGGTCTTACATTTAAGCATAAACCATTTTGAGTTGAATTTTGTGTTTGTTGTAAGATATGGGTCCAATTTCGTTCTTTCATATGTGGATATCCAGTTGTCCCAGGGCCATTTGTTGAAGGAACTCTTTTTCCCATTGTATATTCTTAGCAGCCTTTTTGAAGATTGGTTGACTCTGTATACTTGGATTTATTTCTGGTTTCTCTATTCAGTTATATGGTCAATATGTCTCTTTATGCCAGTATCATACCAGCTTTGATTACTGTAAGCTTTGTAATATATTTTGAAATCAGGAAGTGTGAGGCCTTCAGTTTTGTTCAGAATTCTTTATCAATATTGATTTCACTATTCATGGTCTTTTGTGGTTCCATAGGAAATTTAGAACTTTTTTCCTATTTCTCTGAAAAATGTTACTGGAGTTTTAACAGGGATTGCATTGAATTTGTAGATTGCCTTTGGCAGTATGAAAATTTAACAATATTAAATCTTCTCTTCCATGAAAATGGAATGTATTTCCACTTTTTTGTGAGTTCTTTGATTTCTTTCATCCATGTTTTGTAGTTTTCAGTATACAAGTCTTTCACCTCCTTGGTTAAGTTTATCCCTAAGTATTTTATTCTTTTTGGTGCTATTGTAAATGACATTATTTTCCTAACTTCCTTTTCAGATAGTTTGCTGTTTCTATATAGAAATGCAACTGATTTTTGTATGTTTATTTTGTACCTTGCAATTGTACTGAATTCATTTATTAGTTCTAACAGTATTTTTTTTTTTTTTTGAGTCTTTAGGGTTTCCTATATGTGTAAGATCATGTCATTCGCAAACAGGGGCATTTTTACTTTTTTCTTTCCAATTTGGATGCCTTTTACTACTTCTCCTTGCCTAACTGTTCTGCCTAGGACTTCTAGTACTATGTTGGATAGAAGTGGTGAGAGTAGGCATCCTTGCCTTTTTCCGAGTATTAAAGCTTTTTTTTTTCTTTATCATTGAATATGATGTTAGCTATGGGTTTTTCATATATAGCTTTTATTATGTTGAGGTATTTCCTTCTTAGTTTGTTCAGAGTTTTTAATATGAGAGGATGCTGAATTTTGTCAAATGCTTTTTCTGCATGTATTGAGATAATCATGTGATTTTTATCCTTTATTCTGTTAATGTGATATATCACATTAGCTGATTTGCATTTATTGAGCCATCTTTGCATTCCAGTGATAAATCCCACTTCATCATGGTGTATGACCCTTTTAATGTGTTATTGGATTTAGTTTGCTAGGATTTTTTTTAATGTTTGTTTATTTATTTATTTATTTATTTATTTATTTATTTATTTATTTTTAAGAGAGAGAGAACACAAGCAGGGAAGGGGCAGACAGAGAGGGAGACACGGAATCTGAAGCAGGCTCCAGGCTCCGAGGTGTCAGTGCAGAGCTGACATGGGACTCAAACTCACAAACCACGAGATCATCACCTGAGCCGAAGTCAGACACTTAACCAACTGAGCCACCCAGGTGCCCCAGTTTGCTAGTATTTTGTTGAAGATTTTTACATCTGCACTCATCAGGGATATTGGCCTGAAGTGTTGTTTTCTTGTAGTGCCTTTAGGTGGCTTTGGTATCAGGGTAATGCTGGCCTTATAACATGAGTGTGCGAGTGTTCTCTTCTCTTTAATGTTTTAGAGGAATGTGAGAATTAGAATTAATTCTTTAAATGTTTGGTAGAATTCACCAATGAAGCCATCTGGTCTGGGACTTTTCTTTGTTTGGTAGTTTTTGATTACTGATTCAATGTCCATGCTAGTTATATGTATATTTAGTCTTTATATTTCTTCATAATACAGTCTTGGTAGATTGTATTGTTTTAGGAATTTATCAATTTCTTCTATATTATCCAGTAGTTTGGTATATAATTGTTCATAGTAGTCTCTTATGATCCTTTGTATTTCTATGGTATCACTTGTAATGTCTCCTTATTTTATTTATTTGAATCTTTATTTCTTAATGAGTCTATGTATGGGTTTGTCAAGTTTGTTTATCTTTTGCAAAAACCAATTCTTAGTTTCATTAAATTTTTTATATTGTTTTTATATTTTCTATTTCATTTATTTATACTCTAATCTTTGTTATTTCTTTCTATCTGTACATTGTTTTATTACATCAAAGATTAAATTCTCCCATAAAGGCCCTTACATTCCCAAGAAGAAACACTTTAATAGAGGCCTTTCTTAAGCACCACTTTATTCAGTATATGGTTGGCAAGCTTATTTCCTGATTCAAGGTTGGGGAACACCTCAACGTCTTCCCCATGTCTGTGCCATCATTGCAACTCATCCTGAGAATATGAAGGCAGGCACACATGTTCAGGGTGGGGCACTGCACATGTTGTTAGTGGTTTAGGAATGTGGACATTTAATTCTCCTCTTTGCTGGGAAGGATGGACACCTCAGAATATATAAGCTTAAAGTGATGAAAGGCAACCCCAGAGCTTCTCTGAGAGTGGTGCTTCTGACACAGCAACTGTTTAATTAACCAGGTAATCAAGTCAGCTTTGTTTGCACATCTAGGTCATGGACTTATTTAGTCTCTCTAAACCTGTCTAAGGCAAGGCTTCTTTTACTCTTTTGGAAAGGAGTTGGAGAAGAAAAAAAGAAGAGGGAAGTGGAGCTATCTAATGGCCTGGGAATAGGAAAGAACCTCCAATCACCACCACCACCACCACACACACACACACACACACACACACACACACACACACTACTCCTATCTCTAAACTTCTGGGGACTCAGAGGGAGAATGATGTTGGAGAGAAGAGTAAGATAGTGATGCAGTCCCTCCTTCCAACAGTACCCCATCTGTCAAGCTATTAAAAGTCAGTCCCGTTTGTTTCACTATACATCACTGATTCTTCATATAGTTTTGTTTCACAATTCCTTATATTAACCTAGCTAGAAAGCACAGCCATAACTGGGAAAGGTTTACAAATGTTCCTGCTCCCAGAAGACCCACTTTTCTGCTGCCAGTTCCTGCATCACTCACTTTCTCTGACATTTACTCCTTGCTCTAGTGGCACTTCCTCCAACTGTGCCTGAGTAACACCATTGCTTCACTTCTTTACTCATTTCTGGAAGTATGAAATGCTTTCTCAGGTTCATGGAGGTCTGTTATCATTCTGATTTCAGCAATTATTAAAGCCCAATTTTAAAAAGCAGAGTTCTTTCTTGTGTTGAAATGAAATGGAGAAAATATTTCAACCATTTTTCACTCAAAGTAGATGCTGACAATCAGAATCTATGTCTTGGGAGACAGTGATTAACTGAGGCTAAATGGTAATGGGACTCATGAAAGCTAAAAGCTGTGATTGTATGATTATTCAGGGTTAGTTGGAGGAAAATCCTTTTGTAAAAGTCAGGGCCAGTAATAAAGGATAAATTTCAAATCAGAGAGGCAAACTTAAACAAGAATTGAGAAGAATCAGAACACAGAAGTCATTCAAAGCACTACTGACTTCCCTGAAAAAAGATGGAGAAACATATTTTAACTCCTAAAAAGAAAAAAAAACAGACATGGGAGTCAAAAGCACAGCATAAGGAATATAGTCAATGATATTGCAATAGTAATGTATGGGGATAGATGGTGGCTATGCTTGTGGTGAACACAGCATAACCTATAGAGATATTGAATCACTATGTTGTATACCTGAAAGTAATGTTACATTGTTTGTCAACTATACTACTAGACTTTAAAACAAAGACCATAAAAAGAGACAAAGAAGGGCATTATATAATCATAAAGGGGACAATCCAACAAGAAGATATAATAATGGTAAATATTTGTGCACTCAACATGAGAGCACCCAAATATATAAAACAATTAATAACCAACATAAAGGAACTAATTGATAATAACACAAAAATAGTAGGGGACTTTAGCATCCCACTTACATCAATGGAGAGATCATCTAAATAGAAAATAAACAAGGAAACAATGGCTTTGAATGACAAACTAGACCAGATGGACTTAACATATTCAGAACATTCCATCCTTAAACAGCAGAACACATATTCTTTTAAGTGCACACAGAACATTCTCCAGAATAGATCACATATAGGTCACAAAACAGGTCTCAACAAATACAAAAAGAGTGAAATTATACCATGGGCCTTTTCTGACAGCAGTGCTGTGAAAGTAGAAGTCAACCACAAGAAGAAATTTGGAAAGACCACAAATACATGGAAGTTAAACAACATGCTACTAAACAATGAATGAGTTAACCAGGAAATCAAAACTGAAACAAGAAGAAATAGAAAACTTGAACAGACTGATAATCAGAAAAGAAATGGAATCAGTAATCAAAACAGAAGTCCACAGCTAAATGACTTCAGAGGCATGTTCTACTAAACATTTAAAGAAGGGTTGATACCTATTCTTCTCAATGTATTCCAAAAAATAGAAAAGGAAGGAAAACTTTCAAATTCATTCTATCAGGCCAGCATTACTCTGATACCAAAATCAGATAAAGACTCCACTAAAAAAGAGAACTACACGCCAGTATCCCTGATGAATATGGATGCAAAAATTCTCAACAAAATCCTGGCAAACCTAGTTCAACAATACATTAAAAGAATATTCACCACAATAAACTGAGATTTATACATGGGTTGCAAGAGTGGTTCAAAATTCTCAAATCAGTCAATGCAATATACCACATTAATAGAAGAAAGGATAAGAACCATATGATTATTTCAAAAAATGCAGGAAAAGCATTTGACAAAGTACAAAATCCACTCATGATGCAAACCCTCAACAAAGTACGTTTAGAGGGAACATACCTCAACATAATAAAGGACATATATGAAAAACCCACAGCTAATATCATCGTTAATGGGGGAAAAACTGAGAGCTTTCCTTTACGGTCAGGAACAAGACAGAGATGTCTACTCTCACCACTGTTATTTAACATAGCACTGGGAGTCCCAGCCACAACAGTCAGACAGCAAAAAGAAACAAAGGTATCCAAATAGGCAAGGAAGAAGTAAAACTTTCACTGTTTGCAGATGGCACAATACTATATATAGAAAACCCAAAAGACTCCACAAAAAAAAAAAAAAAAACTACTAGAACTGATACATGAATTCAGTAAAGTCGCAGGATACAAAATCAATGTACAGAAATCTGTTGCATTTCTATAAACCAATAATGAAGCATCAGAAAGAGAAATTAAGGAATCAATCCCATTTACAATTGCACCACAAAGAGTAAGATACCTAGGAATAAACCTAACCAAAGAGGTGGAAGACCTGTACTCTTGACACTGTAAAAAGCTGATGAAAGATATTGAAGATGGTTCCAAGGAATGGAAATATATTCCGTGCTCATGGATTGGGAGAACAAATATTGCTAAAATGTCTACACTACCCCAAACAATCTAAACCTTTAATGAAATCCCTATGAAAATACCAACAGCATTTTTCACAGACCTAGAACAAACAATCCTAAAATTTGTATGGAACCATGAAAGACCCTAGGTAGCCAAAGTAATTTTGAAAAAGAAAAGCAAAGCTTGAGGCATCACAATTCTGGACTTCAAGTTACATTATAAAGTTATAGTGGTCAAAACAGTACGATACCAACATGAAAATAGACATGTAGATCAATAGAACAGAATAGAAAACCCAGAAATGAACCCACAACTATATGGTCAATTATTCTTTGACAAAGCAGTAAAGGCTATCCAATGGGAAAAAGACAATCTCTTCAACAAATGGTATTGGGAAAACTGGACAGCACTATGCAAAAGAATGACACTGGACCACCTTCTTATACCAAACAAAAAAATAAATTCAAAATGGATTAAAGACCTAAATGTGAGACCTGAAACCATAAAAATCCTAGAGGAGAACATAGGCAGTAACCTCTTTGACATTGGCCGCAACAACTTCTTTCTAGATATGTCTCCTGAGGCAATGGAAGCAAAAGCAAAAATAAACTATTGGGACTTCCTCAAAATGAAAAGCTTCCACACAGCAAAGGAAACAAACAACAAAGCTAAAAGGTAACCTGTGGATTGGGAGAAGATATTTGCAAATGATATATCTGACAAATGGTTAGTATCCAAAATATATAAAGAACTTATAAAACTAAACACCAGGGGCGCCTGGGTGGCTCAGTTGGTTGAGTGTCTGACTTTGGCTCAGGTCATGATCTCACTGGTCGTGGGTTCAAGCCCCATGTCAGGCTTTGTGCTGAGAGTTCAGAGCCTGTTTCAAATTCTCTGTTTCCCTCTCTCTCTGCCCCTCCCCTGCTCGTGCTGTGTCTCAAAAATAAATAAATATTAAAAAAAACCCTCAACACCAAAAATGAATAATATAATTAACACTGGGCAGAAGACATGAATAGACATTTTTCCAAAGAAGACATACAGATGGTCAACAGATACATGAAAAGATGCTCAACATAACTCATCATCAGGACAGTACAAATCAAAACTACAATGAGATATCAACTCGTACTGTCTGAATGGCTAAAATCAATAACATAAGACACAACGGGTAGACACAACGGGTATTGACAAGGATGTGGAATGAGAAGAACCCTCCTGTACTGTTGGTGGGAATGCAAACTGATGCAGCCACTGGGGAAAATAGTATGAGGGTTCCTCATAAAGTTAAAAATAGAACTACCCTGCAATCCACAATGGCACTATTAGGTATTTACCCAAAGAATACAAAGATACTAATTCAAAAGGATACATGCACCCCAATGTTTATAGAAGTGTTATTTACAGTAGCCAAACCATGGAAACAGCCCAAGTGTCCCATAAAAAAATGAAATATTGCCATTTGCAACGATATGGATGGAACTAGACAGTATTATCCTAAGTGAAACAAGTCAATCAGAGAAAGATAAATACCACATGATTTCACTCATATGTGGAATCTAAGAAACAAAACAAACAAGCAAAGGGAAAAAAAAGAGAGAGAAAGACAAACCAAGAAACAGATTCTTAACTATAGAGAACAAACAGATAGTTACCAGAGGGGAGGTGGATGGGGAGATGGGTGAAACAGGTCCTGGGGATTAAGGAGTGCACTTGTGATGAGCGCAGGGTGATGTATGGAAGTGTTGAATAACACACTTGAAACTAACATAACACGGTATGTTAACTAACTGGAATTAAAATAAAAATTAAAAAAAGATACTAAAACATAAAACTTTATGAGAAAAATACATCAAATATATTTTATGTTTACAACACAGATCAGTAAACAAGAGAATCAATCCTAGATTTTGTTTCTCCACTCATTTTTATTTATTTTTTTTCAATATATGAAGGTTATTGTCAAATTGGTTTTCATACAACACCCAG
This sequence comes from Felis catus, assembly GCF_018350175.1. Lineage (NCBI taxonomy): Eukaryota > Metazoa > Chordata > Mammalia > Carnivora > Felidae > Felis > Felis catus. Next base: position 211,186,884 of record NC_058368.1, on the reverse strand, counting down.
TGCTCATCCCAAAAGGTGCCCTCCTCAATACCCATCACCCACCCTCCCCTCCCTCCCAACCCCCATCAACCCTCAGTTTGTTCTCAGTTTTCAAGAGTCTCTTATGCTTTGGCTCTCTTCCACTCTAACCTCTTTTTTTTTTTCCTTCCCCTCCCCCATGGGTTTCTGTTAGTTTTCTCAGGATCCACATAAGAGTGAAACCATATGGTATCTGTCTTTCTCTGTATGGCTTATTTCACTTAGCATAACACTCTCCAGTTCTATCCATGTTGCTACAAAGGGCCATATTTCATTCTTTCTCATTGCCACGTAGTACTCCATTGTGTATATAAACCACAATTTCTTTATCCATTCACCAATTGATGGACATTTCGGCTCTTTCCATAATTTGGCTATTGTTGAGAGTGCTGCTATAAACATTGGGGTACAAGTGCCCCTATGCATCAGTACCCCTGTATTCCTTGGGTAAATTCCTAGCAGTGCTACTGCTGGGTCATAGGGTAGGTCTATTTTTAATTTTCTGAGGAACCTCCACACTGTTTTCCAGAGTGGCTGCACCAATTTGCATTCCCATCAACAGTGCAAGAGGGTTCCTGTTTCTCCACATCCTCTCCATCATCTATAGTCTCCTGATTTGTTCATTTTGGCCACTGACTGGCGTGAGGTGATATCTGAGTGTGGTTTTGATTTGTATTTCCCTGATGAGGAGCGATGTTGAGCATCTTTTCATGTGCCTGTTGGCCATCTGGATGTCTTCTTTAGAGAAGTGTCTATTCATGTTTTCTGCCCATTTCTTCACTGGATTATTTGTTTTTCGGGTGTGGAGTTTGGTGAGCTCTTTATAGATTTTGGATACTAGCCCTTTGTCCAATATGTCATTTGCAAATATCTTTTCCCATTCCATTGGTTGCCTTTTAGTTTTGTTGGTTGTTTCCTTTGCTGTGCAGAAGCTTTTTATCTTTATAAGGTCCCAGTAGTTGATTTTTGCTTTTAATTCCCTTGCCTTTGGGGATGTGTCAAGTAAGAAATTGCTACGGCTGAGGTCAGAGAGGTCTTTTCCTGCTTTCTCCTCTAGGGTTTTGATGGTTTCCTATCTCACATTCAGGTCCTTTATCCATTTTGAGTTTATTTTTGTGAATGGTGTGAGAAAGTGGTCTAGTTTCAATCTTCTGCATGTTGCTGTCCAGTTCTCCCAGCACCATTTGTTAAAGAGACTGTCTTTTTTCCATTGGATATTCTTTCCTGCTTTGTCAAAGATTAGTTGGCCATACGTTTGTGGGTTTAGTTCTGGGGTTTCTATTCTATTCCATTGGTGTATGTGTCTGTTTTTGTGCCAATACCATGCTGTCTTGATGATTAAATCTTTGTAGTAGAGGCTAAAGTCTGGGATTGTGATGCCTCCTGCTTTGGTCTTCTTCTTCAAAATTACTTTGGCTATTCAGGGCCTTTTGTGGTTCCATATGAATTTTAGGATTGCTTGTTCTAGTTTCGAGAAGAATGCTGGTGCAATTTTGATTGGGATTGCATTGAATGTGTAGATAGCTTTGGGTAGTATTGACATTTTGACAATATTTATTCTTCCGATCCATGAGCACAGAATGTTTTTCCATTTCTTTATGTCTTCTTCAATTTCCTTCATAAGCTTTCTATAGTTTTCAGCATACAGATCTTTTACATCTTTGGTTAGATTTATTCCTAGGTATTTTATGCTTCTTGGTGCAATTATTTCCACTAATTTTTAAAGGAATAAACTTGGAAAGGTGTTTTGACTAAATTCTCTAAGTATATAGCACTACTTTAGTTGGAAAATTTTATAACTCACTGTCTTAAATATGTGAAATTGTCTTTTCCTTAATAGCAGTTATTTTGACCTTAATTATTTAGAAAATCGCTTTAATTTCAACTTCACTTTGTGTTATCAATGTTTGGATGTGTTCAACTATCCTATACAAACTAATAACATTCTAGCCATTCAATTTGGCCTGAATTTCCAGGGCATGGGTTTTTGTTGTTGGTATGTTTGTATGTTTGTTAGGAATTAGTGAAACTTTATGATGTCAGTGAAGGGAGTAGAGGGCTTGGGTCTAGCCTCTCTTGATGAAAAAAGAAAAAAAGAAATGCTTAATGTTAAGTGGGGTCGATAGTGATTTTCTACTGCTAAATACCATGTGAACTGTGAAGGGGTGAGGACGGGAGACAGTGCATGGGCTTGGATGCTGGACAGACTTGGAGTGGAAGTTCACCTTTACTGCTGATCGCTCATGTCAGTTTGGACAAACTTTAATTTTAGGAAGTTGGGTTTTTCATGTGTAAGAGAAGAATAGTAACATTTACCTGATGGGGTTGCTGTGGGGAATAAATAAGATACTGCATGTAAGCATAGGGCACATAGTACATGCCCCCCAAATACTAGTTCCTTTCCTTCTCTAGCAGAAGGGAGAGATTTTAGAAGCTATTTAGTTCAAACCTTGATTTTTAAAAAGAAAATTCTTTAAATTAACATTTTAAAGGAATTTAATATTGCCAAATAATGGAATTAATTCCTAGTTTCAAATTTAAAAATATCATTACTTGTACTTAAGCATGGAAAAGAAATAAATTATAGGCAGCATGTATGTTTGGGGATTTAAAAAGTACATACACATGTAGAATTTTAAAGATTCAGGACATATCCTTAAAAAATAAGCATACATACAGAGTTTCTTTAGTTTTTAAGGACTGGTAAGACTTCAAAAGTTTTAGAATGACAGAAGGTGAACTTGAAAAGTACAATTTTGGAGCCCTTTAGTCTCCAAACAGTGTTTTAGACTCCAAAGCACCAAATAAGTGAAGCTGGTGATATTTACCTACCACGATGTAACAAAAATTCTTGGAATTCAAAATGTTGTGCTGCTTAGTCACTTCCCTTTTAGTATAATCATTGTCCAGCTTAGTTTACATCTTAGTGACCTTAAAAGACCTGAAGTTTCATTAAAAGTTAAAGTTATCATCAGAGTATCTATTGACAGTTTTGCTTGTGGTTTTTGATAATATCTCCCTTTGTTCCTTTTGGCTCAGCAAAATATGGTATGCAAGACCTGAGGGCTGACTGGTTGACCTAGTTTAGAAGACCTAAGGAAGCCGTATAACTAGCTGTAGCAAATTAAAAGCTATGACAACAATCCTATAAATATCCAGTTTTGGCCTGCATACACATAGGATACTGGGATAAACTCAGCAGACCACTAAGTTTCTTATACAATTTCTCACAAGGTTCTTGTCAGTATAGGTACACTTTGTTTTGTTTTTTTAATGTAATGTTTTTCCATTTCCACCATTTTTCTCTTTTTTTTTTAATATGAAATTTATTGTCAAATTGGTTTCCATACAACACCCAGTCCTCATCCCAACAGGTGCCTTCCTCCATGCCCATCACCCACTTTCCCCTCCCTCCCACCCTTCATCAACCCTCTGTTTATTCTCAGTTTTTAAGAGGTACACTTTGAAAGTCAAGAAGAGCTTTAACAGACCTGAATTTTAATTTTACCAGCTATATATTTACTTAAACACATCTTGAAGTTATCTTTAGTGTGTACCTCCAATGATTTCCATTGTTTATACTTCCTATAATTTGCTTTTAAATAAGAACTTGTGCTAAGTTCTTAATAATTTAGAATATTCCAGTGGGAGATTCCATAGTATGATTTGGTGCATGGATAAACCAAGGCTAAGAGTGATTTTCTACACACCCAAAGTCACTTAGGAAGACAGCTACCCAGACAAAAACACAGTATCATTACTTCAGTCTATCACAGAGCTCATTTCTTCCTCTTCATTCTTTCTCACCAGGGAGTGAGGATTGTCCTATGGTTTCCCATTAGAAACACAATTTTCTAATTGAAGACTGAGACACGAACTGGCCCAAACAGAGCTCCTGCTGGTTTTCGTTCCTTTCATTGTTGAAATGTAGTTATAAGCTCTGTTTTTTAAAAATGGGAGACTTCTGTCCAGACTTATCCACAGTTTGTAGCCTTGCTATCCTAATTTTGTTTTAAAACAACAACAAATGGAATCAGGCTGTCAGACTAATGAATGCATGATTACTCTAAACTGGATTAAAGCCATTTAATTTATCACACAGTTTATTGCCATGGCAGTGTCTAATTAAATAGCCACATCTGCGTTTTCTAGAATTAGAGCTGCATCCCCAATGGTCTGCTGTGACATTAAGGCCTGTAAAAGGGAAGATAGGTGATTAATACTGAAATAAAAAGGGTTTTGACTACAATAGCGTATGAAAATAATAAAATCAATATCCTGGGAGGCAAGGAGAGAAAACATTCTTATTTCATATTCCTTGGAGTGGACAGGAAAGTGTAGATCTGAGAGAGACCCCCTGCCAAAGGAGTCAATGACAAAGCAACTGAAATTTCAATTGGTTTTCTGGAGTAAAATTATATGCTTTTTGAAAGCAGCTGAATTCTTTCCAGGAACTAACTACTGATGTGTCACATGTAGTAGGCATCGGATACATATTTGTTAGATGGATAAAGGAATGAATGAGCTAATTTGATAAAGTACAGAAACCAGCACTGATGAGAATTACAGGATTTCACCATTCAGGCAGTATCTCTAAAGCTGTGATACACCATTGCCATTTGCCAGCATTTCTAGCTCTATTTTCTTTGTGGGCACACAAGAAGGCCACATGTGCTTGCTCCAATGAATGCAGGCATGGTTGTGTGAGCCATGAAATGTGAGTAGAAGTGACTTAAGATGTCTCTTCCAGGTGGTGTATCTGAAAGCTGGTGTGTGATCGTCCATGCCTCTCTTCCCCTGCGGCAATGGTTGTGGAATCATGAGTGATATGGAGGAGCTGTGGGATGGAAGCAGCAGCCAGGATTGCTAAGCCAACAATCCACTCTGGAGAACTGTCTGGAGCCACAGCAGACTTTGAACAAGACATAGGTCCTGGTTGTTGTAAGCCAACTCATGGCAGATGGCAGATTCCAAAGATGATCAAGAGGGCCCACAGCGTCACCCATCCAACATGCTCGTCTTCAGTGTGAATTTGCCCTTCTCCCATCAGAAAGTAGACTCTATTTCTCCTCCTCTTTCATCTGAGTGAGGGAAGTGACACTTCATGACTACTGAGACTGGCCCCCAAAAGGCCAGAAAGTTGCTTCTGCAGTACTAACTCTCTTGGAACACTTGCTGTCTGCATGTTCCCTCTCAGAATCCAGCCATCACAGAGCCCAAGCCCCACAGAGAGTTCACGCATAGGTGCTCTTGTGAAGAGTCCCAGCTAGTCTGAGTTATCCTAGCCAGGCACCAAACATGTGAGCGAAGAAACTTCCAGATGATTTCGGCCCCCCAGCTATTTGAGTGCTCCGCAACTAACACCCCACCTATTATGCAGCAAAGACAAGACATCACCACTATGTCGTGTCAGATTTCCTGACCCATAGAATTTGCGAGCACAGCAATATATTGTTATTTTACAGCACTAAGTTAGGACAGTTTGTCATAGAGCAATTGGTAACTGCAACATACTGATGGAATTTGTTTGTTGCCACACCATAATTTAGCCCATTTTAATACAAAGGTGTTTTTTTGAAAGCCAAGAAATGTAAGTGACAAAATAAAAGATAACATTTTCAGTTTCTGGTAGTAGGGCCCTGTATGATACCACCATAATGAGGAAGTTATACAGCCTTAATATGTGTGATCTATTCTCCTTAACTATAAACCACATTCCTGGCACCTCATTCATTTATGCAAGGCTTAATAAACTTAATTTACTGGTGCACAGTAATTTTTATTGTTTCATCCAGGCGATATTTATTCTGCAAATAACTGTATCTTTCTGTACCTCAAGAAAACAAATGGTATATTGGAAAATATTTACACATGATAAAATGCTATGGAGAAAACTGGGAAACTCAAATTTTGGAATGACTGATACTTCAGAACTAGTTAGCACCTAAGCTATTAGTATGTTAATTTTTTTAATGTTTATTTATTTCTAAGAGAGAGAGAGAGAGAGACAAAATATGAGCATGGGAGGGGCAGAGAGAGAGGGAGACACAGAATCCAAAGCAGGCTCCAGGCTCTGAGCTGTTGGCACGAAATCACGAACTGTGAGATCATGATCTGAGCTGAAGTCGGACGCTTAACCAACTGAGCCACCCAAGCCCCCCGAGCCATTACACTATGTTAGATGCAAGCTTCTGATATTGCCATGTAGGCTGGGACACTTCTCAGTGAATGTTGCTCCTCCCCTTCAAATTATTAGCACAGAAAATTTTAACAAAACTAGAACAACTTAGGAGTTCACATCACATTATATTTACAAGCACAGATGCCAGGAATGGAAAAGCATGGAATAAAATTGTCAAAACTGCACACAACAATAGTACTGATTAGCTTAATCTGAAGGTTCTCCAGCTCCAGGGGCAGACACCATGAATCCACACTAATGCAAGTATTGTCTGAGTAAGGTCTATTTCACAGCTTAATTAAACATTTGAAGCCAATTTTCACTATTCATAATGTGTGGGGAGAGATGTATCCCAGAAAAAACATAAAATTTATATTTTTAGTTTGCAGAGAAGGCAAAATAAATATTCCAACAAAGGAGAAAACCGATCCAGAACAAGGAAGCAGCTATACACTGAAGACAATGAAGCATATAATGATGTCCTGTCACTCATATCTCACTCACAACACTGAGACGGACAGAATGGACAGACATGTATAAGGACCCACACACTAGGGTGATGGGGACATTTGCCAAGTATGAGACAGTTGGACAGAGGCAAGCTAGGGTATTGAAAAGGGCATAGAACTTGCTACTGGCAAGGCCCAGAATTAAATTACAGCACCTCTGTTAACTTGCTGTTTGGCTTTGAGCTAATAACTTTTCTCTAAAAAATTTTTTCTTTAATGTTTATTTATTTTGAGAGAGAGAATGAGAAAGAGAGAGACAGGCAGAGAGAGTCTGGAGCAGGCTCCAGACTCTGAGCTGTCAGCACAGAGCCCAATGCTGGGATTGAACCTATGAACCACAAGATCACGACCTGAGCCAAAGTTGGATGCTCAACCAACCGAGCCACCCAGGTGCCACTAGCTAATAACTGTTCGATATCTCCGTTTCTTTATCTTTAAAATGGGGAGAATAATAGCCATTATGAAGGATTATTTTGAGGATGGGTAGTCGTGTGTATAAAATGCCTGGTATTTTATGAGCACTTAATAAAGGGTGGTTGTCATTATCATATTTTAATAAGAAAGATAAATGCTGGCAATCTCTCCAACAAAAGCCATATGCGTTAGTGTTTGTAGTTCTTGGCCTCTTGGTAATTTGCCGAGAGAACTGTGATTTAGACTTAGGCAAAGGCTTTGGATTGTCCCCTAGTTTTGCCCTTCATTTTGCTCCTGAGGCCAACTCATCAGAGAATTCCTCTTTCAAAAGTTACATAACAACCAGTCTCAAATCTGCTTGTTCAGGTCTGTGGGCCAGAGATTTAGAACCCCATGTATGAAGCTTTATTCTACACCAAAGCCATTCGCAAAACTAACCAGTAAGCCATAATTTCCTTCTGGGCTTTCATCATCAGCACTAAAATGATCATTTTTATATAAGAAACAAATGAAGGAAGTGCTTTGCAAGCCAATTATTCACAGCCATGGCCAGTGTTGCATTCTAAGAAATTCTTTCACTTGCTCAGGGTGGGGTGCTGTTTTTGTGATTGTCTTTCCCCTTCCCATTGTTCCCTCATGTCACTGCCAGCTGCCCCCCAGCCTTCTACCCCATTACACACACACACACACACACACACACACACACACACACACTATTATTTCTGCAAGTTTCCAGGAAGCCAGCTGCCTTGTCCTTGTGTAGTCCCCTGGACCTGCAGATGATGACCACCCATTTGGTTAAGTCTGAAGCAGTATCCAAATCCCAGGTGTCATCCCAGCTTGATTTACCCACAGCAAAGCCTGTGGATGAGGTTCCTTGCCTCCAGAGACAGCCCTGCTGACAGATTTCAAAATCAATCACACGGGGTTGACAAGTCCCTTAATTGGTTTTGATAATAATTTTCTCGGATGCCAGAGGATTTGCTGACACCTTCAAGTAATGACAGTTCACCAAATTGGATTCTGAAGTTTAGGATTAAATAAAATATACGTGAATATGTTTACTGTGCCAAGTGGAAGGAACAGTTTCCAGGAAGAAGATTCATAGAATTACAGATTTCTTAAGCTGGAAGACCTCTTTGAAGTAAAAGTGTCCAACTTCTTGGTTTGGATTTGAGGGAGCAAAGATTCTGAGGGCTAAACCTGGAAGCTCAAACAATTTAAGGTGTAGAAACTCTTGGAGGCTATGAAAATATTATCTCAACCAATTTACTCCCTAAATACTTCCTGAGACATTTTACTTTTTATTTTTTATTTACTCTATTATTATTATTACCTTTTTTTTGAGAGAGAGCACATACATGCACACATGCGAGCAGGGAAGGGGCCAAGGGAGAGGGAGGGAGGGAGGGATTGAGAGAGAGAGAGAGAGAGAGAGAGAGAGAGAGAGAATCTAAGCAGGCTCCATGCTCACTGTGGAGCCCGACATGGGGCTTGATCTCACGATCATGAGATCATGACCTGAACTGAAATCAAGAGTCAGATGCTTAATAGACTAAGCCACCCAGGAGCCCCTTCCTGAGACATTTTAAACTTTATAGTTAGTTAATCTCATGCTGTCCTTCCTATATTTTACTTATTCACATATGTATTTATTTATTCTTTGTCATCATCACAGGTGATTCAAGGTTGCATCGTTCAAATATGAAGAAAATATTGCTACCAGCAGGGATGCTTGTTTTTTGAGCTGTTTTCTCAACAGGAGTGATGGATTTACACTCTTTTGTCTGATTCACATTGTAATTAATTCTACTCATTTGTGAAGTCCAGGTGAAGTGTGTGGTCAAGAAACAGAGGGAAGCTAATTTGTGAACACACACAAAAAGAGTACCTCACTGATTTCAGAATATGACCAATTGAGCTAACTGGATTTACTTCTTTGATCATATAAATCACAGCTAAAAAAACCTCCCATTATTAACTATTCATATTCCTTGCTGGAAGAACAATAAACAAGAATATAAACTATAAAAGGGGAAGACCAAATATTTGTTTAAACTTTGGCTTAAATGGATGCCATTAGTATTTAATGACACCTGGGATCTGGATGCTGTTTCAGAATTGACGAAATTGGCAATTGTCACCCACATTTAAAAAAAATGTTTATTTATTTATTTTGAGAGAGAGAGTGAGAAGAGTGAGAGAGAATGAGCAGGGGTGGGGCAGAGAGAGAGGAAGACAGAGAATCCCAAGCAGGCTCTGCACCATCAGCACAGAGCCCATTGTGGTGCTCGAACTCACAAACGGTGAGATCATCACCTGAGCCGAAATTAAAAATCAGATGCTTAATCAACTGAGCCACCCAGGCGCCCCAAATGTCATCCACATTTTTAAGATGTGGGAACTGAATCTTCAAAGAATTAAAGGTCTTGCTAGAGATTCCAAAGCTAGGAAGGGCCGCACCCAGGACTGATGGCAGGACCAAGCGTTCATGCCTCTCTACCACAATAATTTTAGGTACTGCCTTTTTAATTAAAGGCACAGAATGAAGTTCAAACAAAGAGATTTGTGATTTGGAAAACACTTCTGTCCACCTGTGAATACTAGTGTACAAAAAAAATACACTTGCGCAGATTTACACATTGCTTATATAGGCAGGACAATACACGCTTAGCTCTCTTCTTATTACTACATTTGGTTTTTGTTGTGCTTCAAATCATCCAGAGGCTTTGTATTGGCTGCCACCAGTAATATAGTTTATAATTATGTTCACTCCTATGTTACGAAAAAGCAAAGCAAATAAAACTTTTGGCTTCATCTCCAGTTGCTCAAACTCAAAAGCCTTGGAATCATCCTTGACTCTTCTCCCTTTCTACTCGACATGCAACCCACTGGCAAATCCAGTTAACTTTACCTTTAAATGAGATTTAAAACTGAAACCTCTCACTTCCCCCATGGACACCATGGTTTAACCTATCGCCATTTGCCTGGATACTTGCATTAGCCGGCTGGCTGGTCTCCCTGCCTCTCTCCTTGCCCCTTGCAGTCGTTTCCAGCACCAGCCAGTATGATTCTTTTAAAGCATAACTTAGATCCTACCACTTCCTATTCAAATTGCCAATGGCTTCCCATCTTGCTTAAATCAGAGTCCAAGTCATCATAAGAACCTACAAGACTCTTCAGGATCTGACCTCTAGACATCTCTCTGAAATCACCAATCCCCTCACTTGAGCCACTCCAGCTTCTATGGTCTCCTCAATGCTCCTGGAACATACCACACATGTTCCTACTTCAGGGCTTTGCACTTGCCACTTCTACTGTCCACGATACTCTTTCCCCAAATATCCTCCACGGATTACTCTCTCAATGCCTTTGGGTCATTGCTCAAAATTACCATGACAGTGGATTCTTCACCAGCTCTTTCCTTTACCCCAGGCAGGAAGGGCAACTGTCCCAGATCTCTCACTTTAGAGGGCACTGCTCTCATTCATCCCTTCCCAGAGGGGCAAGGAATATGCAGGGCTAAAGTGAGGTGCCCATGGAGAGCTCCCTCCCTCTCCCCACTCCTACATAACATTCTGAGTACCCAGAGTTCCCTGCCCCAGTAGCCCAACCACACTTCCAAGACCATGCTGCTGGTAGGCATGTTCCAAGGCCTGAGAGGAGAGCTGAGAAGAAGCAGCTATTAATGTTGTGTGTGTGTGTGTGTGTGTGTGTGTGTGTGTGTGTGTGTAACTTGGACTTGTGGGCTGGAGCATCTACACACATGTTTTTGAGAGCCCTCATGGTAGAGGATCTTGCTGAGGTGAGAAGAGAACAGGTGGGAGTGGGGAGGGACACTGGCTAGAGGCAGGATACTTCAGATTCTAGTGCAGAGCTCTGAGGGTTTTAACACTCCAAATTTGACCAAGATCTTGAGCAAGATGCAACGAAGGTATGTGGTCAAGGTGGAATGACAATCTATAATTGATTTCATTATTGATCAAATAATGTGTTCCTTCACCTGTGTTTTTCCCCCAAGCCCTGCAAACACTAAAGGTGTGCCTACCCTTCCATGACTGCTCTATTTGCAATTGCTTCTTTTCCCATGGACATTCCATAATATCCCTCCTTTCTTTTTATTTATCTTCTAGTACTTATCACCATCTGACATATATTTGTTTAGTTTATCTCCTACATAGAGAATGTAAGTTCTATTGACAGTGTTGTTCATTGCTATTTTCCTAGCACTAAGAACAGCCCTTAGCACATGGTAGATACTCAATAAACATTTGTTGAATGGATGAGTGGTGGATGGCTATCCTCTAATGAGCACCTACCATTTTACATGTGTTATGCCATTTAAATCTAACTAACCCTATGGGCCTGCTACAAAAAAATCCTACTATTCTTTCCATTTTACAGTGTAGTCTCAGAGGGTTGAAATAACTTCATGGAGGTCACACTACTTCCAAGTAGGAGATAGAGAATGTGCCCACAGATCTCTCCAACTTCAAAGTTCTTGTTATCTCTACCATAATGTCTTTGGATAGTCAAATTCCAAACATTAGATCCAGAAGATTTAGGATGCAAGGCTTTCTATTGCATCTGCCTGGTTGGCTGATTTTTTAAACTCAAGAGAGCACTGAGTTGACTAGAAAACTTAGAGTATGGTAAAATTTCTCTTTTAGCAATTGGAATTTATTTACTCAATTTATTTAGCTTGGAAAGGTAAAGATGGTGTAGACCAGTTAGAGAAATTCATATAAACATGGTGCTTGGACTGAAAATATTTGGAAGGAGAATAAATATTTTCTACTAATCAGGTGTGTCCAAGATGGGTTACTTACCCACAGTGATTCAGGGTAGAGGTGGGGCAATTATCACTGGTCCATAAAATAGCCTGCTCTTTGGAGCAGAAGTAGAAACTTGGGTGAAAACCAGGATTTTGCAGCTGTTGCCCAATCTTTGGTTTATTCATAACTGTCTTCATTGAGTTAATGCTATTAATGCTTCATTCTTGGGAGTGCCATGTGGACTGTGGGATGAGATATGGAAGAATTAGATGCCTATATGGCACTAATTTACTGATTTTCACCATAGCTTCCTCAAGTCTTGTGATTATCCTCTTTCTCCTGGGAGGTCTCATTACATCTCTGATCTAGCTCCTAATTAAGAGCCAATATCATGTTCTATGTAATAGTCTGAGAAATATTCTGCCTGAGGGTCCTGTCCCTGGATACATCAATACAGTATGTTATTCTCCTGCAAACGGTCCTTTAAAGCTTTTGTTTTGAGTCACAGCCCGTTGGACTAGACTTTGGAAATGATAAGTGTTCTCTAGATTCAAAGGAGACCTATTGTTTCAAATCTCTCAAGTTCTTCCATGCCATATTTACTTGTTAAACTATATAGCACTACAAATCTTCTGCACCACCTGTTCAAACTTTGCCTCCCTAAGTGAGTTCCATACGTAGCATCCATCCATCCATCCATCCATCCATCCATCCATCATTTTACAAATATGTATTGAAAGCCTGATATGTGCTCTTACTGGAAATGAAAACCTAAAATAAAATGTAGTTACCACATTCACCGTGTTTACAGACAACCTTAACTTGGAAAAAAATACAACAGTTATCCAGGGACAATGATCTATTGATTGAGTTTTTGGTGTAAAAGAAATGATATCTAAGGTAGATTGGACTCAGCTTTCCTCAGTATTGAGAACATCAATTCCTTTACTCTTTTGTAAATAGAACTTCATGTAGCTGGGCTGAGGGCAGTATCTTGGATCTGAAATATGCACTTCTTCCCCAAGTATGGGGCCCGAACTCTCACTGGCAGTGCAAATTTTTATCAATACAATATCTTCTTTTTTTTTTTTTCAACGTTTATTTATTTTTGGGACAGAGAGAGACAGAGCATGAACGGGGGAGGGGCAGAGAGAGACGGAGACACAGAATCGGAAACAGGCTCCAGGCTCTGAGCCATCAGTCCAGAGCCTGACGCTGGGCTCGAACTCACGGACCGCGAGATCGTGACCTGGTTGAAGTCGGACGCTTAACCGACTGCGCCACCCAGGCGCCCCTCAATACAGTATCTTCTTGACTTCCTATGCATGGCATGGATTTGGGGAGAACTTCGTGGACACTTCAGGGGGACTGAGGTGCAGATGCTATCATAGCTGGTCTGACTAACCATTTCCTGGTTGATGAGCTGTCTCATCAGGGAGAGGACTTCTCTTCAAGCCTTAACAGAGCAGAGCTTGGTGGTTCTTAGTGGGTTGCTTACGCCACATCCAATGTAAACAGAATATAGATCAGAAAATTGGGCACAGGATCACAGCATATCTACATTGGACAGGATTGTGGGCCCCCATTCATCCAAACATCTTATTTTACTCCTGGGAGTCAGGGATTCCAAAACCCTCAGGCTTCGATTTTGAGCACACATGGCCTCATCTTTGAAAGCCATGGGAAAGCCTGAAGAAGGTGAAGAAAGAACCAAAGCAGTGAAATCCCGAGGATTATATTCTCTTTTTCCCTAGAGATTACAATATCTCTTCTTGAAAAGTCATCTGTCTTCCTATCTGAATATCGCTTTTGGTAAGTTTTGGCAGTTTTTAAAGGGAACCTTGAAAAATACTTAAAAGAAATTTTTTAAATTTTATTTATTTTTGAGAGAGACAGAGTGCGAGCGGGGGGTGGGGGGTGGTGGGGAGGGTATGGCAGAGAGAGGGAGACACAGAATCCGAATCAGGCACCAGGCTGTGAGCTGTCAGCACAGGGCCCGATGCAGGGCTTCAACTCATGAACCGCCAGATCATGACCTGAGCTGAAGTCAGACACTTAACTGACTGAGCCACCAGATGCCTCGAAAAATACTTTTTTGTGTGTATTCTAATGTCTCCTTCCCAGCTGAGGAATCTACTGATTAATTTTCCCTTAAACATTAATTGAAAATGTATTACTTTCTTGCTATGTCCTGGCCATGGTATGAGGCTCCCTCTGCAAGCCATATATTTGCTAGCTTTCCACTCTGGGAATTCAGAGGGTTGTGCTGAAAATGATGATCCTTTCATCAGAATTAAGGCAGGCTTCTGTAAGGCAGTAATAATAGCATTGGCATCCGAGCCTGTGCACTATCTAAATCCTCACAATAGCAGAGGAAGATGAACTCTTTTATACCTGTCGTCTTTGGCCCACAGTGAGTGGATTAGCAGCACCTTGAGCAAATATCACAGCCTACTGCAATAACTTGCATGTTGCTGTTTATGTGCTGCTCTCCTGAACTAGACCATGATAGTACTGACAGCGAGATCGGGTGTTTTTCATTTGTATTACTTCAGCCCATAGCTCAGTGAAAGAACAAAGAAGACCAGGGAATGGAGAAAGAACAAAGATTCACCAGGTGGCTTCTGACTTGCTTACTCCTTATGAAAAGCATATTTTTACTAAATGCAAACAAATAATTTACTAGTGTAGTGCATTGCTTTTCATTTTGTGTTTGTCCCACATTCTTTCATCAAAACTTCCTCCTCCTCACTCCACATGATTCTGGTAAGACCAGACAGGAGAACGTGTGGCCTACACTAGCCAGAGTATTCATTGATACTCGTTGTTAAGTCCAAGGGTGAGCATATTACTGAAGCAAGGACAAGTGAGGTTTTTTTCACAGAGACAGAAATAGATGCTGGGAGAGAGGCTCTTTCCTTTTGAGACTGTGAGTTGTAAGGACCCTATGAGTCCAGAAATGCCAGCGTCCAGCTTTCCATCCACATGGAGAAAGTCTGTCAGAAGATGAAGGCAACACAGATGAACGCAGAGATAAAGACAAAAAAAAAGGAAAGGAGAGATGATATTTGCTCCTTAAATACTGGAAGCAATTATGACTAAAGATCAACCCATAGTTTTTTTCAGACTTTTGAGTGAATGGTACTTATTTTTTTATGTGTTTATATTTGTACAGTCAGTGTGAGTTGGGTTCCATTCCTTGCAACCAAAAAGTCTTGGTGACCATAAATATCCCAACAGGCAACATTGTACCAGTATCTGTAATTCTCATGAGGTAGTGTCATGTGTGACAAAAGTGCAAGAACAGTAAGAGTTAGTGGCTCTCAGGGCCTTATATCTCAAGGCAGGGTCTGGATTATAGCTCTAGTGACCCACCTGGAGCCCTTCATTTGTGGTGGCTCCAGCCAAAAGTCACCACTGTGGCAACTAACTGATGTGACATGTCTTAGCCTTCTCTTGGCTTCCAGAAAACCTTCATGACTCACTCTTTTCCTGTAAGGACACTCCAGTCAAGAAAGGAAACTGAGCAAAAGGCATTATTCCCTTAATTTAGACCTATGGCCCTCATCCAAGTCCGAAAAACCACAGACTGCATCTGCATGTTCTCAATCCAGAAAAAAACTAGTGTTCCTAGAGGGCTGTCCATCCTTCTGATACCAACAAACAGTGTCAGCAACAGAGAAAGCTCTTGGATTTTAAGAAAACATTTGGCTGTTATGTTAAGCGAGCAAACAAACCAGGCTTGTCTAAAGAATGGGACAGTAGAATTCCAACCAACCCAAGGAATGTGGCAGATTTCTAGAGGCAGTTATTTACATACAAACCCAAATATTTCCTTTCAATGTAAACATGCAGTCAGCAATGTCAGCAAGGAGTTTTGGGCATTTTCTGTATTTTCCACGAAAGCCATGTTAACAGGCAACATTCACAATCCCTTTTGTCTGATGTTATTAAGTGTGATCCAAACCACCAACACTCACTGACAATATAACTGGCATTTGTGGTCAAGTCTGTGTTTGTCAGAAGGAATTCTTCCTCTACGTCCTTTTCTGAGTAAGTCCTGTAACCTAGGATGACTTTTATTAAATAAGGCATTCAGAGATGAAATGTAAGTGATCTAACTTCACAGTCTAATGTGACAGCACCTCTGCAGAGGACAAATGAGTGAGATCTGAAGCTCCGAGGTATGGAATGGAGCCATAGGGGATGGGTATGACCCAAGACAAAGAATCAGTTCTCTCATGGGCTGAGATATGTCACTCTACAATAGGAGTAGGCACATGCCTGGCCCAGGCCAAAACCAGCCCACCATGAGCTGAGAATGTTTCTCACATTTTTAAATAATTGAAAAAAAATCCAAGATGAAACAGTATTTTGTGACATTTGATAAATGTGAAATTCATATTTCAGTGTTCATTAATAAAGCTTTATTGACACAAAGCCACACAAATTTCATTATGTACTTGGCTACAATAACGGAGTTGGATAGTTGCCACAAAGATCATATGGCCTTTGAAGTCAAAATCATTTACTATCCAGCCCCTTACAAAAATAATTTGCTTACCTCCACCTACCTTCCAAGGCTTGGATTATATTCTCCCTTGCAAGCCATCAGAGAACATAATGATGCAATGAGAGAGCCACCAATTCTCATCCTGGCTTCATGTCTAGCTCCCTGTGTAACCCTAGAAAGTGATTTAACTCTTGTAGGGGCCTTGCTATCCTGCTCTTGTCTCCTAGTATAATACAGCTCTGAAATTATTTGGTCCCACAGAGGCCTGATGCTGGTTGCAAAGGGATAATCTAGATGGTCTGGATGTCCCTTCAGCATGACCACAGATTACTGATAGGGAAGTGACCTCTGTGGGATCATCATTCTACAAACGAATATGGTACTATTCTTCAGAGGCATTCTGATCCCTGAAGTCTCAACTCTATCAACACCATTTTATTTTCAAAACTGTGGCCATAATTACAGAAGCAAAGTGCAGTAGAAAACTGAAGGAACTAGCTGAATGGTGTCCAGCTCACCAAATGCTTTGTCCTGGGAATATCTGATCGTGGCATAAGTCATAGAAGATCCATTAACTCTTTTTAAATGGAAAGACTCCTTGCTTCATCAGGAAAGCTTCTTTCCATTTTCTGAGGGAGGGGGTGAGCGCTGACTTGGGATTATGTGCATAAATGCCCCCGCTGTCCTCTTGATTTAGCTGATGAACACCTGCCACAGCCAGGACAGTTGGCAGTGCAGATCCATGTTGGAAAATCGGACTTCACAGAGGATAGTTTTGCAAGCAAAATAGCCTTTTCCTTGAGATCCTTGAAACACTGGTGACCCTAGGCCTACTCTAAAAGTCTTGTGAGAAAGGGAAGCTTGAAGGTTTCCAGGTGACACTTTTTAAAGCCAGTTTTTCAAGGCTTTAAAAACCTTGAGTTCTGGTGATGGACCTAGAAGGTATGATGCTCAGTGAAATAATTCACACAGGGGAAAACAAACACAATATGATTTCACTTTTATGTGGAATCTAAAGAAAAGAACAAATTAACAGACAAACAAAAAAAAGGAGAAATATACCCCTAAATACAGAATACAAACTGATGGTTGCCATATGGGAGAGGGGTGGGGAATGAGCAAAATGGGCGGAGGGCAGAGGGAGGTATATAGGCTCTCAGTTACTTCACGAGGATGAAAGGCACAGCATAGGGAATATAGTCAATGGCATTGTAATATTGTATGGTGACAGATGGTAGTTTCACTTACAGTGAGCACAGCATAAGGTATAGACTTGTCCACTCACTATGTTATACACCTGAAACTAATGTAGCAACTATACTTAAATGTATAAACTGATGTGTCAACTATACTTCAGTTAAAAACTTAAAAAACAAAACCTTGAGCTGCTGTGGATTTATCACCTAATTATATTCTTCTGTGGATCGTCATACATGGTCACAATAAATGGCTGTCACTTAACCAGTGAGTCTCTTGCATAAAGACAAATTCTGGGCATTTAATTCTAATATTTGTCTTAAGACCTTTTTTGGGGTCTTTAATACGTTTATTAAACTTATTTAATACGTTTATTTATTTAACTTTAATATTAATATTTAATATAAGTTGATATTTATTTCACTTTAATAAGTTTTATTTATTTTTAAATTTTTAATTTAAATTCCAGGTGGCTAACATACAGTGTAGTATTAGTTTCAGGTGCACAACTTAGTGATTTAACACCTCCATACAACACCTGATGCTCATCACAAGTGCACTCCTTAATCCCCATCACCTATTTAACCCATCCTCCACCCACCTCCCCTCTGGTAACCCTCAATTTGTTCTCTATAGTTAAGAGTCTGTCTCTTGGTTTGCCTCTCTCTCTTTATCTCTATGCTTGTTTGTTTTGTTTCTTAAATTCCACACATGAGTGAAATCATATGGTATTTGTCTTTCTCTGACTGACTTATTTCACTTAGCATAATTGTCTCTAGCTCCATCCATGCCATTGTAAACAGCAAGACTTCATTCTTTTTTATGGCTGAGTCAAGACCTGCTGACATTTTCTTCTTCCCAGCAACAAAAGGCTTATTAGCGTTTGTGGTGACAGAAGTCCTGGTTACAACTTGTACGGCAGGAAGTAAAATTATCTATCTTAGCATCAGTATTTTGTAGACTTCAATCTCCTTTAGCTTTCTGATAGACTACATAAGAGTTTAAGTTCAAGATTAGCTTTCAAAACAAACCACAAAGCGCAAGCAGCCCATATTCATTGGACCCAACCTTGTCTTTAACCAAAAAAAGCTTCTTGGCCTCCAGGGTGCATTTTTTATATTTTTCTTCCATGTTTTGAGGAAGTATATACAAGGATTTTTCTATTCAGAATAAGCAGGAATACAAAAGTAGCATAAAAATGAATTTCACTGGGTTCTTATTTTATGAAACTCTAGGAGAACAGTAAGTATATAATGACACATAGAACCCTGTGAGGATATTTTGGCTTGGATTGCAGTTTTAGAATACAAGACTTCTCAAGTCAAAGAGTCACATCTGAGAAAGCTGAAAGAGATGAGCTGGTCCAGTGGCTTCATATCTCAGCCAAAGAAAGGGAGGCCAACCAGGGGGGCGACGTGTCCAAGGAGAACACTGGTTGTAGGACCAGATTCAGATTCTACCTCTCCATATGCTCAATATCTGCAAGTACCTGGCAGTTTCCTCTACCCCATCTCCATTTTGACAGCTTGTAACTGACATGATTAGCTTTTTTACACTGTGGTTTTTTTTATTCAAGTATAATTAACATAACGTTATATTAGTTTCAGGTGTACAATGTAATGATTCAGCAATTATACCCACTTCTCAGTGCTAACCAAGATAAGTGTACTCTTAATCCCATTTATTTTGCCCATCCCCCCACCCAGCTCTATTTTTGGAGTTATTGCCATCTGTCAGTGGGAAGAGAGTACACTGATATATTCCAATGGACACCTGGAGTGAACATGCCTCTATTTTCTACCAGTGAGTCTCTTTGGATCAGACTTCCCTCTACAACTGGGGGTTCCCTGTTCTTATTTGTAGAGCAAAGACCTAAGCTTTCTGACAAGCCTGCCAGATTGATGTGGGATTTGTCTTGCCTGAACACTGGGACTTGATGTATCCAGATGAACACCACTTTCTGAGGAGGAGCTAGGATATAAGATAATGACCAAGTAAACTGACATTGAGGCCACATGAACATGAACATGCTCTGAAGGAGTGAGGGCTGTCTTTAAGTTCTGTTCAAGGTTGGTACTCTCAGAGTCAAATGTGTAAGGCAAAGAGTCTGACATGTCACCTGGGCATGTATTTGACTACATGAAGCCCACGTGTTCCTGAAATCATACATGTAAATGGAATCACAGATTCCATAGCAATATCAAAGGAGATTTACGTTGATCTCCTAATGCTCTTCAAGTGCCAAAACTTCTTAACTTTTTAAACTTCAAGTTTCTTTGGCTCCAACATTAATGAGAAGTTCATTCATTCATTAATACCTGCATCAAATATTTACTGATTGCTTACTATGTAGAAGCATTGTATGAGGGACATAGTGATGAACAGACAGACTTGGTCACTGCTCAAATAAATGTCAGCACACTGCATTACCACTTTTCAGGAGGCTCTGGCAATTCATATGCTGCAGATATCTGGCCAGGACCTCTACTTATAGAAGCTGAGGTTTGAGACGAAGCTAGATGTATTTCAAGCCAAGACAAGAAACAAGCATAGACAGTTGTTTTATTAAAAAATAAAAACTGCTGATAAACACAACAATTACAGACAATGGTAAGTTTCAAGGAGAAAGTAAATGGGGTGTGACAACCAATGAAGCCAAGGGCAATTTATCAATGGGTGGTCAGGGAAGGATAAGTATAAACTGGGTAAGCTGGTACATAAGGAATGGAGAAGAGTCAACTGCTTGAGAGCCAGAGAAAAGGCATTCTAACCAGAGGACAGCAGGTGCAAAAAGCCCTGAACTGCGAGAGAACTTGAGTTGCTTGAGGTTAGCATGGCTAGCGTGTAGGGCAAAAGGAGTCTTCTAGAAGACTGCAGAACACATAGGGGCTGAATGCATCAGGGTCTAGAGATTTGGATTCTATTCAAAGTACATGGAGAAGCTACAAAAATTTTAATTCATGATATAGCTTTTTTTCTGGATCACTTTGGCAACTATGTATAAAATAAAGTGGAGAGAGAGGCGGGGGTGGGGGGGTGGGGGAAGAATGATGGAAACAGTGGAATCTGGCTTCTGGACGAGGCTACTAGAGGACTAAGCCCAGCTCAAAGATGATAATCTTATGATCAGCATGGCAGCAGTAGAACTGGAGAAGAGAGGTGAGATTTGAGATAGATATTTGAGGTAAAGATAGTAAGACTAGCTAATTGGAACGGATATAGGGAGTGACAAAGTGTAATCAAGGATAATTTATAAATCTCTGGATTGAGTCTCGGTTGAGGATGGTTCACTTATTAGGGAAAGAGAAATAAGGACTCCACTTTGTACATTTATGTTTGAAATGTCAGTTAATGGATGACCTATAAAACGTTCACAAACCCCACATTTCCTGACTCAGTTCTTACTCAAGCAGTTCTACTCAGTGTGAGGACTTACAGACTCAAAGAGATTTTAGTCACAGTCTTTTAGTGGGGCAAAAAACTACTCTGGAATGACTTCTTCCATGTGTTCCTCTCTTCCTCCAACAACCACCTTGCCCCCTGCCCAAATCATTGCAACATTTTACTACAGGAACAAAAAACTAACAAGAACTCAAAGAGTTAGTAAAAACACCAGCAATGCACATCTGCATCCCATGCATTTGTGTACTATTGACTCTCTGATTAATCTGTATGAAGGTATGGTAGGAAATGCCTAAGACAAATTAAGACAATGCAGTATCATGAATATTTTAGCAGAACCAAATTCTCCTGGTGAACATGGAATGGAATCATACTCCAAGAGAGAGAAACCTAGAATGTGTTAATAGTCAGTCTCCCTTGGACAATCTCCATCAGGACAACCTTTTCAACATGGTCATTTGCTTGAAAGTAATGTTTTCCATTCACAAGTTTCTGATATACAACTTCAATACATATAGGGCTATGGTGGGAAATAATACTGTTCAGCATTCATGTGTTGCAAATAACGATCCAGAGCTTTGATTGTTGAGATGGAAGGAGATATGTTTTGGAACACTTTAAGATGGAATCCTCCACAATCATACCTTTTTTATTTGTCTTAGAATAATCCTTTACAATGAATATGAATTTTTGTCCATGGCTTCATGGTCGTGTTCCATGGTGGGTTATTCTAGATAGTTTGGCATACACCATTGTTTCCTTGAATCTTTTCCATATTGGGATAAATTTCCAACTATAACCAACTTTTTTTTGGATAGCATGGACTGAAAAGGTGACAACTGAATTTTGTAATAATAACGTCCATAAAAGACATTCTTGGGGAAAATAATTCATGATAATAACTGGGAAATATCTTGCTTTCTCAACTATAATCTTGATTGTTCTCAACCTCCTTCCTCTCCCATGCTCAGTTAGAGTAGTCCACAGAGTGAACCACAGAGTTCATCAAGTGACTTAATCAGCTTGATGAGTGAGTCTTTGTGTTGCTTTAGCCAAGTTTTGGGGATGTTACTGCGGATGTTTACAGCATTAGCTTTCAGTGTCCTCCTCTTAATCTTGAAGAGAAATATGAGACAAAGCTCTGATACTTTATAGGTATAAAAAATGGGACTAGGCTTATCCATATATATATATATATATATATATATATATATGTATATATATATATACACATATATATGTAGGCTTATCCATATATAAGCCATGTATGTAGGCTTATGCATATATATATATATATATATCCATATATATATATGTAGGCTTATCCATATATAAGCCATGTATGTAGGCTTATCCATATATATATATATATATCCATATATATATATGTAGGCTTATCCATATATATATATATGTAGGCTTATCCATATATATATATATATATGGAGGCTTATATATAAGCCTCCATATATATATATATGTAGGCTTATCCATATATATATATATATATATATATATGTAGGCTTATCCATATATAAGCCATGTATGTAGGCTTATCCATACATATATATATATATATATATCCATATATATATATATCCATATATATATATGCATAGTTTATTGTCAAATTAGCTAACATACAGTGTATACAGTGTGCTCTTGGTTTTAGATTCCTGTGATTCATCGCTTACATACAACACCTGGTGCTCATCCCAACAAGTGCCCTCCTCAATACCCATCACCCATTCCCCGCTCCTGCCCCCTCAACTCTGAGTTTGTTCTCTGTATTTAAGAGTCTCTTATGGTTTGCCAACTTATTCTTAAAGATTCTCAAAAGAGGCCTTCAATGAGCACAAGTTGTAAGGCACAAATATAATGGCTGTATTATAGAACTCTTGCAGTCCCTGCAGTAAAAGCAGCAATCTCTTCAACTGATTGTGTTTGTTTGCCCTTGTAGATTATGTTGGTTTTGTTATGTTGTTTCTGAGTAGTAATCATTGATATGTCAGTATCATCTGGCGGTTTGTGGCTAAGCTGGGCTCCCATCATACACCTTTAAGCATATGACAAGAAATAGTGGTTTTGTGTCTTGTGTGCGTGCCAAAGAGTCTTGGGAATCCATATAGCCTGACATTTGAGAATGTCTTTGGGATGGTAAATTCAATGTTACAAAATCCTTTTCCTTATTCTTAGAGTGAGAAGTTCCACCTTACCTCTAACCAAGATGGAGTAGCTTGTTTCACACTATTCACACTAATATACTGCTAACAACATCTATATATTTATATAGTATAGATAAATATATATATTCATTTTTATATTTATTATTATATACTATATACTATATAATTAATATATATTATTACAATTAGTTAATACATATTGTATAGTATAATTATAAAATTATAATACTACATAATATGTAATC
Source organism: Felis catus (assembly GCF_018350175.1). Taxonomy (NCBI): domain Eukaryota; kingdom Metazoa; phylum Chordata; class Mammalia; order Carnivora; family Felidae; genus Felis; species Felis catus. The sequence goes on along the minus strand of NC_058368.1, from coordinate 211,163,444 downwards.
ATATGTAATTACAATTAATATATTAATTATATAAATTATAATACTATATAAATATTATATTAATTGTATATATAACATATATTAAAATATATTATACATATATATCTATATAGTACAGATATATGTATGCATATATCTATACACTTGTGTATATACATATATCAATATATATAAATAAATGTAACACAAATATATATTAAAGGTATAATACATATTAAATATATGTATTTTTTAAATATATGTGTCACCAACTCTTTAAAGGCTGGAGTCACCCAGAGGAATCCAAGGTCTCAGAGATAAGGGATGTGCACTGAGTCAATTCTCACATTGGCCTCTGCTCTTTTATACTTGAGGCATTTGCCAAGTTTTGAAGCAGGGAATGGATGTGGACTAGCATAAAATGCTGTGATGTGAGGCAGTCTCACTAGGCTAGGAGCTGACAAGGTGACTGAGTCTTGAGAGGCATTAACTTAGGAATGAGGGGACCAGAGAGAAATGAATCCAAACTAAAACTGAGAAAATACACAGCCAGGAGCTCTGAACTAAAAAAAAATACTAATGGAAGTTCTACAGGCAGTAAAACATGATCACAGATGGAGGCATGGTAATGTAAGAAGGAACAAAGATCACCAGAAAAAGCAAATATTGGGTAAATCCAAATAAATATTAAATATTTAACACAACAACAATAATATCTTATGGCTTTATCAATATATGTAGAATCAAAATGCATAACCGTAATGGAAAAGGCTGAAGGAGTTGTAAATGATATTAAGTTATTGTCAGCTACTTGCATTATCTAGGAAGGGATTAAAATATTAACAAAGTAGACTGTAATTCACTTAATTACATGACACATGCAAGATGCATGCTATAACCCTTGGGTAGCCATTAAAACAATTTTAACAGAGGCCTACTTAACAAGGTAATAAAAAAAAACGGATGAAATAATTTAAAAAATCATCATTGATCAATATATTAAAAGAAGCAAGAAGGGATTTAAAAAGACCAAAGAATAGATGAGCAAAAGGAAAACAAAATTTTTTATGTATTTTAATTTTTTTATTTTAGAGAGAGAGAGTGAGAGCAGGGAAGAGGGGCAGAGGGAGAGAGAGGGAGAGAATCTTAAGCAGGCTCCATGCTCAGTGTGGAGCCCAACGTGGAGTTCAATCCCATGACCCTGGGATCATGACCTGAGCCAAAATCAAGAGTCAGATGCCCAACCGACTGAACCACCCAGGTGCCCCCGGAAACAAATATTAAAATATCAGATTTAAATTCAAATACTTCAGTAATAGCATTAAATGTAAATGGATTAAATGCTTCAATTATAAGATAATAAGGGCACAGAAAGGTTGAACATAAAAGTATGAAAAAAATACACCATCAAAACATTAATCAAAAGAAAGTTAATGTAGGTATACCGAATATCAGATAAAGTAGAATTTAATGCGAGAAGTATTATTAGATAAAAAGAGTGACACTACATAATGATAAAAGGATCCAGGTTCAGCAGGAAAATAAAAATCTATACTCATGTAATTATATAACCCCAAAATACATAAGGCAAACATTTCCAGAAATAAAAGGAAAAATAGACAAATACATAAACATAGGAGTTAACATACCATCCTCATATCAAATTGAACATGCAAATAAAAATTAGTAAGGACATATATAGAGAGAGATAGTTTATGTAACATGATTAAAAACTCAATTCACATTTATAGAACACTATAGCCAACAACTGTAGAATGCATGTTCTTTTCAAGTGCCCATGGAATATTCACTAAAATAGGCCATGTATTAGGCCACAAATCAAATTTCAGGCGCTGAGTGTCCCTGCTGCTTCCTTCCCTGCACTGTCTAGACTGCACCCATAGTTCACTTACCTTCAGATTTCCAGGCTGAATTAGGCCCACAGGAGACAGAGAGAGACAAGGGGTGCAGTTGGGGCATTTATCCCCCCGCTGACTTGCTGTGAGGTCACCTCGGGCTGCTTGAAGGTGACTGGAGGTCACTGCTTCCCCTCAAGGTGGACCTTTCAATACAACTCCCCCTCTGGAGTGGAGGTAGAACTGTTCCCGCCCCTCACCCCTGCAGGTGTGGGTGGTCCTGCAATGACCAGCCCTGATACGGACTTCCATCTTGAGTACTCTCTACTCACACCTTTGTGAGGAGTTTCATCATCAAGCCCTTTTCAAATTGCCCTGTATCCTGTGGGGACCCTGCACTTGCTGAGGCAACTCCAATCTCCTGCCAGTTCCTGGAGCAGCACGAGATTTTATTTGTTCCAAGGAAAGTGTTGTTACATTAGAAGAAAGGAGTTCTGCCTCAGTGAAAAACGTAATAAATTCATTTTTGCCTTAAACTTGTAGATAAGACGAAAGTTTCTGATACTTATGCTGTGGAGTTGAGGATTTATTTTTCCTTAAAAAATATATTTTTTTGTTTCTGTGGGTTTTTTTTTTTAAATTTTTTTTTCAACGTATTTTATTTATTTTTGGGACAGAGAGAGACAGAGCATGAACGGGGGAGGGGTAGAGAGAGAGGGAGACACAGAATCAGAAACAGGCTTCAGGCTCCGAGCCATCAGCCCAGAGTCCGACGCGGGCCTCGAACCCACGGACCGCGAGATCGTGACCTGGCGGAAGCCGGACGCTTAACCGACTGCGCCACCCAGGCGCCCCTGTTTCTGTGGGTTTTGTTTGTTGTTGTGATTGTTCTTAAGATGGTCAATGAGGCTTGAAAAAAACGTGTCTGGTAGGTGAAGCATGTCTTATACCCACCCTTATACCCCACACTTTTCACCCCTTTTGTCCTTACTCTAATCTTCTCCTGCCCTTCTTTTCCCACAACCCCATCCCGTCTGTAGTGTGGTTTATCAAGATCTTGTTCTCCAGGGACATCTGTGCAGATGTTGGCTGATAAAATTCAATACCTTTCAGAAGTGGGTTCATTTTTATGAGAACCTCTTACAATCTAGAACACCTTCATTGTGGTGGTGTGGTGGTAGACAGTGAAAATCGAGTTATTATTCTGGACAAGGATTCATTCATCACCCACTTTTTCCTCTTCCTCAGCCCTAATCCTGTTCCCTAGGGAGCATCCTTCTGGTGAAGGAGCAGCCAAAGCACGTCTGCTGGACCCTACACAGCTCATTTCTAAGGGATTTGGCAGAATCATTTAGAAGATCAAGTGACAAGATTGGCGTGAAGTCCATGGCCCTTTATTTAAGGAAAAACATTAGGAAACAAAATGCAGAATGTTGCCCTCCTCAAAGGCCTCTGGCAAGAGTGACCTTCTAGTTCAGAAGTTAAATTCTTCCCAGTTTCTCTTTTATTTTTGGCAACTGAAACTTTTCTGCCTCTCACCCCTTCAAAAAGATGTGTCACATTTAATTGAAAGATACTCCAACTGATGCTTCAGCAAACAAACTGTGAAGGAAAGAAGCAATGGTTAACATGCACTCCTCTTAAGGGTAGTTTTTTTGTTTGTTAGTTTGTTTGTTTTTGTTTTTGTTTTTTTGCTGCTCTTCATTTTCTATGTTGGCACATCCCAATCTGGCTCATTAATTTTCTATGCAGAAAATGTGATTATTTGTGGGGCGCCTGGGTGGCTCGGTCGGTTAAGCGTACGACTTTGGCTCAGGTCACGATCTCGCGGTCCGTGAGTTCGAGCCCCGGGTCAGGCTCTGGGCTGATGGCTCAGAGCCTGGAGCCTGTTTTCGATTCTGTGTCTCCCTCTCTCTCTGCCCCTCCCCCGTTCATGCTCTGTCTCTCTCTGTCCCAAAAATAATAAATAAACGTTAAAAAAAACTTTAAAAAAGAAAATGTGATTATTTGCAAACTCCACAATTAATGCATTCCTTCCTGTTGATGAATAACTGTTTCTCATGTTTTTTTCTTGCAAACAATGCTGCTGTGAACATTGTCTAGCCTGATGCCAGTCACAAATGCAGAGACCTTGCCATTTTGTCCCATCTACCATCCCTTCCCTTCTTCCACCTAGCTTTCTAGGGAACCCCATTTCTTCTGCCCCAAATCCAAGCCACTCCGTTTGGGCTCCATATCTTGGCTCCTACTGTCTGACCAGACCCTTGTTTCCATGACCTGTTTGGGAATTTGCCACCTTGGGCTTTTCCTTTGGAAACTCTTCCAGGATGGAACTCTTGTCTCTACCCTCCAGCTTCAGACTGGAAATTATGGGTAAGAGCCCCACCCTGAGCATCACAAAGCCTGTGGACTTGTCCTACCTGGACTAGCTTCTTCCTGGCTCCTGCCTGACGAGCACCAAGCTCAGCGGCAAGAATGCGTCTGACTTAGTCAATGGCATATGCTCAGCTCAGGTGCAGGGTCTGGCATGTGGTATAGTCTTAATGGTGATTTTAAAGAGTTATTTTGTGACTTAGCAAAGGAATTTTCATTATGTTTAAGTGTCAACTGCCTTGCAGATGTCCCATTTAAAGATAGATGGTAGGTAGGTAGGTAGGTAGGTAGGTAGGTAGGTAGGTAGATAGACAGATAGATGATAGATAATAAGTTTTCTAAGCATTAGCATTTCAGAGGCTGTGCTGGGGGACAATCTTTTTGCAAGTGACACCACTTTATGTGATTTTCTCCTAATGTGAAGACAACTCTCCTTGACTAGGACATTATTTTGCATTAGGTCTTTAAAAACTGTTCTGATTTTCTTTGTTTGATCAGAGAGTACACTTTCTCAAGCAACATCCTTCCACATCCACTTTCTTCTTTTCTTTTAAAGATTTTATTTTTAAATAATCTCTACACCCAACATGGGGTTTGAACATACAACCCCGCAATCAAAAATTGCATACTTTACCAACTGAGCCAGCCAGGCACCCCCCTCCCCCCATTTTCTTCTTCTTATTCAATTATTATATGATAATTGCACACAAAGAAAGAGAAGACTGTGAAGCAAAAGTAAGAAAAGGATTTAAATCACCTTGAACTAGAGACAATTGTTGTTAACATTTGGTGATATATTCTTTGAGAATTTTTTCCAGGTGAATAATTATAATTACATAATATATAATAAAATATATATAAATTTATCTAATAAAATAAAATATATAATATATAGTGTATGCTATATAATATTACACACATGTACATGTATATATTACAAATACATACACATATACACCATGGCCCCATGTACATCTGCCTGATTGTTCTCCGAAACCACAATTTCATCTCTCTGTGGACTGCCTCTTGTTATCATCCAATTCTCTCCCAATTTTCTTGACTCATCCATCTCTTTGCTTATACCTTCTTCCAATTATGACTTTTTTTCACTGCTTTCCCCCAAACCAAGGACTAATCTCACTACATACAAATTGGCTTCAAAAAGTCTGTCAATAATTACAAATTTAATCCTTTTTTTACCTTCCTTATTGTTTTTAAATTGCGAAATAATTCACATGCCATAAAATTCACCCTTTTAAAGTGTACAATTCAGTGGGTTTTTGGTATGTCCTTAAGGGTGAACAACTGTCATCACAATCAATTTTAAAACATTTTTATCACCACCAGAAGAAACCCTGTAATGTTAACAGTCACTTCCTATCCTCCTTCCCCAGCCACTGGCCACAACCAATCTACTTTTTGTCTTTGTGGATTTATCTATTCTAGACATTTTATATAAATGAAATCATCAGATACATGGTCTTTGTGATTGGATCCTTTCACTTTGAATAATGCTTCTGAGGTTCATCTATGTCATAGCATACATCAATCACCATGGCTGAATAATACTCCTTTCTATGGCTGAATAATATTCCATTGTACTGATTATCAAATTTTGGTTACCCATTTACCTATTGACGGACACTTGGGTTGTTTTCTCTTTTTAAATAGTGTAATAGTGCTGCTGTGAACATTCATGTAGAAGTATTTGTTTGAGTATCTGTTTTCAATTTGGGGGGATATGTACTTGGTATTGGAATTGCTGGATCATATGGTAACTCTATGCTGAACTTCTTGAGGAACTACCAAGACGTTTTCTGAAGTGGCTGCACCATTTTATATGTCCATCTGCAGAGTGTGAACTGTTAATTTCTTCTCTTCACGTCTTCACCAACACTTGTTATTGCCTGTCATTTTAATTATAGCCATTCCGGTGTGTGAAATGGCATTTCATTGTGGTTTTCATTTGTCTCCCTCTAGTGAACAATGATGGTGAGCATCTTTTCCTGTGCTTATTGGCCATTCGGATATCTTTTTTGGAGATATGCCTATTCAAATCCTTTGCCTATTTTTAATTGGGTTATTTGTTTTTATATTGTTCCAAGTTTAACCTTTTAAAATACAGATTTTTGTCACTTAGTTACAAACTACGTCTTTAGGAAAGATGATATTAAGGAGGATTTCTACCTTCAGATCTTCTTTTTCTTCCCACTTGTCCTTAGAAACTGAATACGCGTGTCATAAACACTCCCTATTAAGAGTTGACATCTGTGCCACTGGCTGTAGTTTGCATTATTTATGGAGTCTGAAGATAGTTACATAGCCTATGACGGAACTAGCCTGCAACCAGAACGCACATTGTTAAAATCGGGCTGCATATACAAAATGCAAAATGTTCACTGTGTGTTCCATAGGAAACATCATGGTGAAGAGGCAGGTTCGTCACTGATGTTAGTTATGACACTGTGACTCTACCTAAGTGTCACGGAACAGATAAACTCTAGTAAAGTTTCTCTATGAACTTAGTATGACTAAGTCCCATTATCCCTTTGAATTATATTATAAAATGAAAGTGTAGCTTGCTAGAAGAGATTTTTCTCTATGAATATATTAAAACCACATTTTAACAATGCACCAAAGCTTTTCAGGAATGCAATATTTAACGAAACAAGTTATGTTTATGAAAAAAACATGACAAAACATTGTTAATAATGTTAATATATTGATAAAAAATAAAAATCAGATAGTAGAAGTGCAAATATTACCCAGCTTAGGAAATTTTTGCCTGTGTGAATATATATCTCATTTTTCTCAATGTTTTGAGATTGTAGCTCTCAGTGTGTGCAACTAAAGCTTCCATCAGTAATAAACCTTCTCCTAACAAGGATATCACGGTAACTTCTGGGAACTTTCCATTGATTTTTTAACTTTCCCTAATTTAATTTTTTTGCTGTTTTTCACTCTCTTCAAGACAAAGGTCCTAGGGGCGCCTGGGTGGCTCAGTCGGTTGAGCGTCTGACTTCAGTTCGGGTCACGATCTCGCGGTCCGTGAGTTCGAGCCCCGCATCCGGCTCTGGGCTGATGGCTCAGAGCCTGGAGCCTGCTTCCGATTCTGTGTCTCCCTCTCTCTCTGCCCCTCCCCCATTCATGCTCTGTCTCTCTCTGTCTCAAAAATAAATAAACGTTAAAAAAAAAAAAGACAAAGGTCCTACAGCTTTTCACACCAAATTCTTCACAGCTCACCAATCCTGACCACCCCTAATCCCTGGCAGCCCTCTCTCCCCTCATATCATCCAGGCTGGTCCTGAAATCTTTTCTCTGACTACGGGAATGATATTTCTTCACCTTTGTAGCTATACTGCTCACACAATATGCAGCAGATGGAGAGGGATCTGTAAATGTTTGCTGAGTTACAGGACATATTTGCCATGCTAATCCTTGCTTCCTGTCTTGGCTCATCTGTTCATTCAACCTTTAAATGTCCATATCTGTTAGAGTTTTGCCCATTCTTCCATATTTACTTTCTCCATGTACCTTCCTCCATGCTAAAATCTCTTACTGATTTCCGATTATAGGCTAGGTAAGACAGGTGGTATAATAGCTGAGGCATGGGCCCTGCCCTCAGGAAGCTTCCAGCCCAGCACAGTGGGACAATAATACACAAGTGAGCAGATCAGTAACTATCTACCATTGTGAGTACTTAAGGAGTGCCTACATTAACCTGGATGGGTCACACAGTAATTTCACACATTTCTCTACGCTTATCATTTTGACATTGGTTTCATATGGTTCTAAACAGTTATTTAATTTCTTTCTGAAGACAAGTACCTCCTACCTCCTCAATTCAAGACTGGAAGTTTTTGTGATAACAATAGCACAGAGTAAGAATTTAAAAATATATGATTGGTTAGTATGTCCTTCGACAAAAGTAATGAGCAACACATTCAGTTAAATCCTAAAAGGCCCAATTCTGGAGGGTTCATGGGAATGAAAATGTATCCTGATAATTTTACCAGGACATGTAGTTGAATGTCCACCACCAGTCAAAATATTTACATGGGAATTCCACTGACCATTCTACTTATTTAACCAAAGGTGGTCTTATTAGGGACTAAAGTCAATCAAAGTCATGTTTACTAATCCTGGCATTGTTGTACATTAATTAGTCAGGCATTAGAATCTAGTTAATCTAATAGCAGGAGGAGCCATACCTTCCTGCTGTGAAGTAATAATGAGAGAAGAATGATTTGGCATCCTTAATTTCAGTAAGATTATGGGAGGGGAGGGCTGTGCACTTATATTAATTTTGAAGTATTTAACATAACTGTTAAGTTCAGAAACATCTCTGGGCAGATGCCTATTAAGTAAGAGATCTCCCTCAGACTGTGCTATTCTTCTAAAAGAGTCCTTCCTCTCTCTTAATAAGTTTAATAATACCAATTTGCAGCATCCAATTCTCTAACATCAGAACTCATTTACAGACTAAGTGCAATTTTTTGTGAAGTAAGGAATAAAGTGGACGCTAAAATTTTCCATCCCAGTGAATTCCTTTTTTATGATTAAGGGGAATGTATCTAATAGATCCTTCTTAAACAGAAAGGTTTTCAGGAGGGAAGGAGACCAGGGACAATTCAGGTTCTGTGCATGCAAATAGAAGGTAGAAGTTTGTCTGCATTGCTCTCTTCCTTTGTCCACACACATTTAAATGTTTCTCCATCTTCTTCTTTCTGGAGATGTTCCATGGAATCCAACAGCACTTTTAAGGCCTTGCACCATTGTTAAGTAGATTTGACAAGTTATTGCAAGTGGCTGCGAGTGGACTTGGAACATGTCACACTACACCTGACCCATGTTCTACCATCATCCACTGCATTTTTTGAAGACGTATTTTCTACCTAGAAGAACCTAACCTGCATTTCATGTTCTCATACCAAGGGGTTTTGTGGGCATTCTTTACAGATCGGTGTTTAAAACCTTTCAGACAAATGAAACTTTTGTGAAAAAAATTTTGCTGAGTTTAACCACCATCTACATTTGTAGATGTAGACCAAATGAAGAACAGTTTGTAATTGTTAACCTAGAAACACAGTATGGAGGTTCCTCAGAAATTTAAGAATAGAACTATCCTATAACCCAGCAATTGCACTCCTGGGTATTTACTCAAAGGATACAACAATACTGATTCGAAGGGGTACATGCTCTCCGACGTTTATAGCAGCATTATCAACAACAGCCAAATGATGGAAAGAGCCCAAATGTCCATCGACTGATGAATGGGTAAGGAAGAGGTGATGTATATATACAATGGACTATTACACTCAGCCATCAAAAAGAATGAGGTCTTGCCGTTTACAATGAATGAGGTCTTGCCGTTTACAATGATGTGGATGGAGCCAGTGAGTATTATCCTAAGCAAGATAAGTGAGACAGAGAAAGACAAATACCATATGATTTTACTCATATGTGGAATTTAAGAAACAAAACAGATGAACATAGGGGAAGGGAAGAAAAAATAAAATAAAACAAAAACAGAGAGGGAGGCAAACCATAAGAGACTCTTAAACACAGAGACCTGTGGGTTGATAGAAGGAGGTGGGTGGGGGATGGGATAGATGAATGACGGGTATTAAGGAGGGTCCTTGTGATGAGCACTGGGTATTGTATACAAGGGATGAATCACTGAATTCTACTCTTGAAACCAATATTGCACTGTATGTTAATTAACTGGAATTTAAATAAAAATTTGAAAAGAAAATGTCGCAGGATTTCTGCATAGAGAGTTGTACATTGAGGCGCTTTTTTTAAAGAAGTAATTTTATTTGTGTTGGCATGGCTCAGTTGAGTTTGTACCCAAAGAACCGAGCCCTGAAAGCCAAGTGGCATAGTTTTTTATACATTTTTTACTTCTTTGTCTCCCAAATATGGTAATACACAACGATGCAGTCTGATTAAGTGGTCTCATGTTACAAGGTCGTGAGGGATGTCACTTACGTGTACAGCCAGGTTGCCTTGAGTTTTGTTTTGTTTTTATTTTTTATTCCTTAGGGAAAGGAGCCTACCACAAAAAAAAACATAAATGCAATAATAAAACTAAAAATGCAATGCGGTATCTTAAATTAGATCCTGGGTCAGAAAAAAAGGACAAATGGAAAAACTGGTAAAATGTGACTAAAGTCTATACAGTTTAGTAGTATTCAACAGTATTATATAAATGTTAATTACTCAGTTTTGACAGAGGTATCATGGTTGTGTAAGATGATAATCTGAGGGGAAACAGGATAAAGGGCAAATATGGGAATCCTTTGTGCTATCTTTACAGTTTTTGTGTAAATTTAAAATTATTCCAGAATAAGATGTTTATTTTTAAGATTAAAAAAAATGTTAACCTTGAGAAACTGGGGCACTGACTTTGCCTGAGTCTAAGTCTCATAGTTAGCTGGCCAAACAGTGCCTCTTCAAGTTAAGTGATACTGTTGCCAGAAATATTTCTCCTTCTGCAAATTAAGTTATGTAATGTTCTATGTAATGGATAGATCACCACACAGATAGATTTGATGGCTAGTGTCATAAAAAATACAAGAACGAGGAAGAAATAATAAAGAACAAGGCAATCAGGAGAAATAACTTCTATTTCACACTTGATTCTAGCTACTACGTCATACCCACTCAAAATTTGAGGGGAGGCATGAACGTAGCAGTTGGAAGAGTCCTAGGAGACAGGTATGATAAATGGATGATTAGCACATATTACCCAACCACTGAATCATGCTCCAAAGCACACTAATGAAGCAGAATAGTTCTTAGTATTTCTTTTTTAATAACGCTGGCTTTATAAACATCCCAAGGAGAACAGAACCAATTTAAATTCCTGTTCTTAGCACCATACAGTTTCCGGAGAGACCACCCAGAGTTGTCTGTGGTTTCGCTGTATTTATTGGGAGCATGAAAAATAAGCTCAATCCATCACATGCAATTGATCATTTAGTGTTAGGACACAACTGCCTTATTTCACATAGGACCAAAGTAGTGTAACTCCCGGGACCGGAAAACATTTTTCTCAACAGCAAGAGACTTGCCGTTTTCCCAGTGATCTATTTCATTTGGACAAATAAGAAAGCAGAATCTCAAGAGCTGCATAATATGTCCTGAGAGGAACATTCAAAGATCTTTCTCTCTTCTTTTCTTTAGTTGCCAGCTTAGTAAAGTGATTAGAGCCTGGGAAATTCAAAGGACCAAAACTGGAATGAATGGTTCCCAGACCCCCCAAAAGCCCTCTCAGTGCAAATTAGTAAGCCCTCTCAGGCAATTATCAAGATGAGAAACTAAGCCTTCTTGTGTCTTTTTCTCCTCTTTCCCCTGGTCCTACAGGTGCTTTTGTGATAAGAAAAATATTTAGGGGAGAGATAATTAAGTTGGCAACCAGATGTTACCGCATTGTCAACACTGGGGCAGAAGTGTAATCTGGATGAAGCTTTGATTTATTTCTCTTGGGAAACCAAGAAGCCAGAACACAGTCTTATGAAACAGTCAGGGAAATTCCAGGGACTCGGCTACACTTCCATTCTCTTTGGGCTTCACTACCCAAAAATCACTAGGTTCTATTTTTCCATTGCTTCATGGGACTAGCTGTCATTCACTCCACTCACAGAATTAATCACTCATGAACATGTATGCTTTTTGTTGCAAGCAATGCTACACTGTTTAAATTCCCTTATGGACTTAAGAAATAATGATGATTTCTCTTTCTGTAATTATCATCATTAACATTTACTGACCGTTTACTATGTGCCAAGTAGAGCTCTAAAGTTTTAGGTGCAGTAACTGACTCATATCAACAGTAGGAGTCAGGTGTTATTTCCACCTCATGGCCACAAAAGTGAAGGCATAAATAAGTTTGGTAACCCAGTCAAGATCATGGAGCTTAATGAAGGCAGAGGCAGGATCTGAATCTCTGTGGGCTTGGCCTTCATAGCACATGCTCTTACCCACACTGTGCACTGCCTTTTGCGGCTCAGTGGCCTCTCAGAAAGCATTTTAAAAATACCTGGCAACCTTCTTAGCTTCCATATTTCTCAGATTTTCTGTGCATGAAATAGCTATTGTGGGAAATTAAATTTGTAGAACACAGAGACCATAAACTCACCTTTATTGTTGACCCGCTTATAAAAATCATTTTTACAGTTAGCAACAACTAGTCCAATGTCCCACCCAAGGGAAGGCATTCCCTCTTCAACCTCCCTGACTGGTGTCCCCTCCCTGCCTCCTCTCCCTACTCCTCCCCGCCACTGAACGAACACATCAAATGCCACGCAGAGCATCAACCCACACAATGCTTCTTCACTCTAGAAAACTCTAATTGCCAGAGAAACCAGCCATTGAATAAATTCGCCTTCCCCTGGTCCCACTTTTATTATTTGGAGTGAAGAAGAATACTCCTCCCTCTTCTATATGACAGTCCTTGAAAGAGTAGACAGTCACCATATTCCTCTGGGAAACAACATCCCAACTCTCACATTTCTCTGTTCTCATCAATCTGTTTCCTTATCGCCATCCACTGGACACATTGTAAGGTGCCAATGCCCTTTGTCAAAGGTACATCACAGAACTGAATACAGGATTCCTGATGCATCCTGGCTTTAATCCTTGGGTTTTCCAATAAAGCTGGCAGGCCCATGGCATGCCTTCCACAGACAGAAAATGTGGACTAACCCCAGGTCCTGACTCTTTCCCAAGGATCCCATTACATTTGATTCATTTAATTTAATCAACGCCAAAGGTCTCTAAGACCCAGAAAATGGGGTCCCTTGGGGTCCGTGTGTTTTTCCCTTTGCTTCACACATGAAGAGAGTCCACAGAGTTTAAATGAAATCCTTGTCCTGCATTGGTTCACCTGTGGTCAGCTATAGACACACATGTGGTCATGTGATCATTTCCTTTTAGACAAAGAACCCAGAACTGAGTGGAATGTCAAAACCTTAGGAATATAGATGGATACGTTTCTGGGAAAAACAAAATAGGCATGGTATTTGAAGCACTCCACCATCTTCTTTTGCCAACTCACTCATTCAGAGCATAAGAGTTTTCCAAATATTTTTTCTACCTGCAAGAAGGCACTCCAAAAAGACCTGAATTTATTCTTACAGGAAAAGTCACGTTGGAGTGGATTAGACAAGATGTCGAATGACCACCCCTACTTATGGTCCAAATTCTCTCTCACCAGAAGATTGGCCTTTTTCTTGTGCCTTTACCTGGAAGACCTTGCTCTTTTAGGTTCCCAGGAAGATGTAAAAGAATTCCTGATAATGGCTGGCTGACAAAAATGGTATGCCTCAGAAGAGTATTTGTCTTTAACTGAGGCATCCTTAAACTTTAAAGATGAAAGAAAATGAGAATCTGGTGGACTAGAATGAATCAGACGTGGGCATGGGGACCACTGCACCACATGTGGCCATCTATTGTGTCTATAACATCAACCCTGCCTGCACCTTGCCTCCTTCCCTTCCTCACTTGGCCAAACCAGGGACACACTGAGGGTGCAGAGGAGAATGGAGTAGTGGAGTTCTAAGCACTCTGTATTTATTCCCTCTTCCAAATAACACAAGTATCCAGGAGGCACCTATGAGGTAAGTCATCTGACTTACTCTTCAGTTTACCTTAGTGCCACACCTATCATAAATGCTCAGCAACTGTGAGGTCACTATTAGTTTAGAAGGATGGTATTTTGGCATGATTTAGACTTAGGTCCACCTCTGTATTACAGCAATAAAGGAAAGCTTTGTTTTGCATAAGAAAAATTAGGTAACTGAAGGACATTAGAGAAACATCTATTCTAGGGCATTCTGAAGCATCCTAGGCTTTCAGATTTCCTTGGGCAGGAAGCAAACTGACCTAGGAGGTATTAGTCTTGCTCTCTAGACATGGACTGTCCTGTAATTTCAGAAGCCTGATTCATACACTGAGAAGGGACAAAATGAATTCCCATCTCTCTTCCAACCTAACTTCCAAAATGTGTTAATTTCATGGTGGATGTATGTAGGCAATAAATTAAATTTTCTTGACAGTTTACCATCATTTAGAGATATTTTGTACAAGGAATGATGTTCTTTCTAAATAATCCCCAAGTCAGGCCAGACTACCCCAGTTCCTTCTAAGATAATGTGACTTTTATTCTCTCTAAACACCCGTTTGGTTGAGATGTCGAATAGGGAAGTCCACTTTCCTAGGAAAATCTTCCAAGTGACTTCCCTGAGGTTTCAGGCTTGGGTCTTTTCTAGCTGAAACTACAGGCCTGATATTTGTCTGTCTCTCTGTCCTGTGCCCTGATGATGAATCCAATGGGGGCAAAGTCCTCATGGAAACGTGCTCCTAGAAAACGTACAAGCCTTGCAACAAGACCTAGCTCCGGATCACTATGAATTTGGTTGTTATTGATTAATTCCGGGACTCCTGGCCGGAGCAGTGACACTGGTGTAATTTATATGTACACACTGCTGGGAATGAGAGGTAGAGGTTTATCAAGGAACCAGAGTGGTTGTCTCCACTCTGACCAGGTGTTTGTCATTCTAAGAGTAGCCTGTTGTGGGGCACCTAGGTGGCTCAGTTGGTTGAACTTCTGACTTCGGCTCAGGTCATGAACTCACCATTGGTAGGTTGGATCCTCATATCAGGCTCTCTGCTGACAGCTCAGAGTCAGAGCCTGCTTCAGATTCTGTGTCTTCCTCTCTCTCTACCCCTCCCCTGGTCATGCTCTCTCTCTCTCTCTCTCTCTCTCAAAAATAAATAAACGTTAAAAAAAAAAAGAGTAGCTTATTGATTCCTTGTGGTGAAGGCTGGAGGGATATGGGGAGGAGGAAAGTCGGGATTACATTTGGCTGCATCTGTTTCTGTTCAGAATACTGGGAGCAGAGAGGGAGGAGTTAAGATGGCAGAGAAGTAGGGGAACCAAAATTTCCCTCATCCCTCAGACACAGCAGTATTGAGGTCAGAACACTTGGAATTCCAGGAATCCAGGCTACAGAGTGATAGAAACATCTCTACAGGTATATGGAGACAGCTTGGCAGGAAGAGGTACGTGTTTGCAAACCAGGAGAAATAAAACAAGTGGCATAGGCTCAGAGGTGGGTGGGAACCCCTTAGGTGGGGAGACAAAAGGAAGAGAGGGAGAGGCTGTAGAAGTGTGGGATTGTATTTGCACAAGAGAAAAACCTCTCTGGAGCATGGGCTGGGGAACAAGAAAAATGGGGAGAGCCAGTTTGTACTTTGCAAATAGCCTTAGGAATGAATATCAGAGTATTCAGGGGTGGGCGACTTTCTCTGGACTGGAGCCACCATGGTGTGTGTGCACCTGAGGGAAGGGCAGTCAGCCCCAGGCTCCGTAGCAACCTCAGGGCGCATGGGGAAAGAGCAGTCCCCTCCCTCAAGTACTGTGGGAAGAGGGTTTATTACCCCTCCAAGGACAAAAGACCCTGCAAGCACCAGCCAGAGGGGATTTGTCAGTTGGGTGGAGTGGTGCTGCCCCAGAACCAGTCCCCAGGCAGTGGGATCCTTTAAGACATCAGGTTTTGAATCCCAGTCGAGCACCTAGGAGGTGCGGGAGACCATGGAGCAGGACGGGCCTGCCAACCCTGCTGCTCTGTGAGGGCTGCCTGAACAGCATGGTTTGAGACACCTGGTCAGGGGAGGAGAGATTGGGGTGTCGCCCTTTTCTCCCCATCACCAATACGGTAGGGTTTCAGGGAACAGGAAAGTGGCCCCCCAGTGGAGGTGGGACTCGCTTACACCAAACCCCATCCCTCCCGTGCCTGGTAACCGTTTGTCTACTAGAGCAGGACTGACACTGACCGAACCAGATGGCCTCTCCTCCAGACCAGGACAGCCACCAGGTCCAGGCACCAACACACAACTGTCCTGTACTGCCGTTTTGCATTTTCTCATCTGATTTTTGGTCAATTCTTATTATATATATACATTATATATATTATATCATATAGATTATATCTGTAATATATAATATATATATCTTCTTTCTTTATTTCTCTGTTCTGGTTGTTTGTTTAGTCAGGCATTTTTGCTCTATTCT
Organism: Felis catus; assembly: GCF_018350175.1. Lineage (NCBI taxonomy): Eukaryota > Metazoa > Chordata > Mammalia > Carnivora > Felidae > Felis > Felis catus. Next base: position 211,147,157 of record NC_058368.1, on the reverse strand, counting down.
TTTCACACCTCTTCTGTTATCTCCTTCTTCTTTATTTTCCTCTCTCTCTCTCTGGATTATGCCTTATAGTTTCTTTGATACTCTGCCTGGTCCTTTTTCCCCTCTCCTGTCATTTCTTTCTTTGTATGGGATAAGGCTTCTTCCACCTCCCACCTTTTCATTTTTCCCATTTACCTCAATGAACAAATCAAAGCACACCTGGTGGAAGGCCCAAACCACCACTACGAGGAGGGAGATAAAACAACCAGAGACACAACAACAGAGAGCACACAACACACTCCAAAAAGGCCTCCTGAAGAGCCAGGCCCTGGACAGGGTATGACCCCTTTTTTAATATAGTAGTACTTGCAGATGCAGGACACATAATAAGATATTAAGACATGTAAAAGACAGAAAACTAGCCAAAATGATGAAACAGAAGAATTCTCAAGAGAAATTTCAGGAAGAAATGACAGCCAGAGAATTGCTCAAAACAGATATAAACAACATATCTGAACATGAATTTAGAATAATAGTCATAAGACTGATAGCTAGACTTGAAAAAAGCATAGAAGACCGCAGAGAATCTATTGCTGCAGAAACCAAGGATCTAAGAAATAGTCACAATGAATTAAGAAATGCGTAAATGAGATGCAAAATAAACTAGATGCAGTGACAACAAGAATGGAAGAAGCAGAGGGGAGAATGTGTGAAATAGAAGATAAAATTATGGAAAATGAGGAAGCTGACAAAAAGAGGGCTAGGAAAGAGGGGAGAATTAGAGACCTACGTGATTCAATGAAATGAAATAATATCCGTATCATAGGAGTTCCAGAAGAAGAAGTGAGAAAGAAAGGGGCAGAAGGTTTATTCGAACAAATTATAGCTGAGAATTTCCCTAAACTGGGGAAGGAAGCAGACATCCAAGTCCAAGAGGCAGAGAGAACTCCCTTCATAATCAACCAAACAGGTCAACATCACGACATATCATAGTGAAACTGGCAAAAACAAAGATAAAGAGATAATTCTGAAAAGAGCTAGGGACAAACGGGCCTTAACTTACAAGGGTAGACACATAAGGGTAGTACCAGACCTGTCCACTGAAACTTAGCACGTCAGAAGGGAATGGTAGGAAATATTCAACGTGCTGAATAGGAAACATAGGCAGTCAAGAATCCTTTATCCAGCAAGGCTGGCATTCAGAATAGGAGAGATAAAGGCTTTCCCAGACAAACAAAAACTGAAGGAGTTCATGACCACTAAACTAGGCCTGCAGTTGATCCTAAGGGGAGATTCTGTGAGTGGAAAGCAGCAAAGACTGCAAAATACCAGAGACATCACCACAAGCATGTAACCTACAGATAACACAATGACACTAAATCCATATCTTTCAATAATAACTCTGAATGTAAATGGACTAAATGCTCCAATCAAAAGACATAGGGTATCAGAATGGATAAAAAAAAAAAAAACAAAACAAGATACATCTATATGCTGCCTTACAAGAGACCCATTTTAGACCTGAGGACACCTTCAGATTGAAAGTGAGGGGATGGAGAATAATGTATCATGTTACTGGAAGTCAAAAGAAAGCCAGAGTAGCCATACTGATATCAGACAAACTACATTTTAAGCTAAAGGTTGTAACAAGAGATGAAGAAGGGCATTATAGATATAATATATCTATCCATCAAGATGAGCTAACAATTGTAAATGTTTATGCCCCCAACTTGATAACACCCAAATATATAAACTAATTAATCACAAACATAAGCAATCTTATTGATAAGAGTACAGTAATTGCAGGGGACTTTAATACTCCACTTATAGCAATGGACAGATCATCTCAGCAGAAATGAATAAAGAAACAATGGCCTTGAATGATACACTGGACCAGATAGACTTGACAGATATATTCAGAACTTTTCATCCAAAAGCAACCAAATACACATTCTTCTCGAGTGCACATGGAACATTCTCCAAGATAGATCACATACTGGGTCACAAAATAGTGCTCAATAAATATACAAGAATTGAGATTACGCTATGCATATTTTCAGATCACAATGCTATGAAACTTGAGATCAACCGCAAGAAAAAGTTTGCAAAGCCTCCAAATGCATGGAGGTTAAACAGCCTCCTACTAAAGAATGAATGGGTCAACCAGGCAATTAAAGAAGAATTTGGGGCGTCTGGGTGGCGCAGTCGGTTAAGTGTCCGACTTCAGCCAGGTCACGATCTCGCGGTCCGTGAGTTCGAGCCCCGCGTCAGGCTCTGGGCTGATGGCTCGGAGCCTGGAGCCTGTTTCCGATTCTGTGTCTCCCTCTCTCTCTGCTCCTCCCCCGTTCATGCTCTGTCTCTCTCTGTCCCCCAAAAAAATAAATGTTGAAAAAAAAATTTTAAAGAAGAATTTAAAAAACATAAGGAAGCAAATGAAAATGAAAACATGACAGCCCAAACCCTTTGGGATGCTGCAAGGGCAGTCCTAAGAGGAAAATACATTGCAATCTAGGGCTATCTGAAGAAACAAGAAAAATCCCAAATACCAAATCTAACAGCACACCTAAAGGAACTAGAGGCAGAACAGCACAGAAAGCCCAAAGCCAGCAGAAGAAGAGGAATAATAAAGATTAAAGCAGAAATAAACCATAAAGAATCCAAAAAAACAAAACAAACAATAGAACATATCAATGAATCTAAGAGCTTGTTTTTTGAAAAAATAAAAATTGAGAAACACCTAGCCAAACTTCTCAAAAAGAAGAGAGAGGACTCAAATAAATAAAATCATGAATGAAAGAGGACAGATCACAACCAACACCACAGAAATATAAATAATTATTAAAGAATACTATGAAAACTTATGTGCCACAAAACTGGATAATCTGGAAGAAATGGACAAATTCCTAGACACCCACACGCTACCAAAACTCAATTGGGAAGAAATAGAAAATTTAGACTGACCCATAACCAGTGAAGAAATTGAATTGGTTATCAAAAATCTCCCAACAAATAAGAGTCCTAGGCCAGATGGCTTCCCAGAGGAATTCTACCAGACATTTAAAGCAGAGTTAATGCCTATGCTTCTCAAGCTGTTCCAAAAAATAGAAGCAGAAGAAAAGCTTCCAGACTCATTCTATGAAGCCAGCATTACCTTGCTTCCCAAACCAGACAACTGGAGGGTACTATGTTAAGTGAAATAAGTCAGTCAGAAAAAGACAGATATCATAATTTTCACTCAAATGTGGAATTTGAGACACTTAATGGAAGATCATGGGGGAAAGGAATGAAAAATAAGTTACAAACAGAGAGGGAGACAAACTGTAAGAGACTGTTAAATACAGAAAACAAACTGAAGGTTTATGGAGGTGGGGGTGTGGCAAGGCAGGGAAAATGGGAGATGGGCACTGAGGAAGGCACTTGTTGGGATGAGCGCTGGGTATAGAAAGTAAGTGATAAATCATGGGAATCTACCCCTGAAGCCAAGACTACACTGTATACATTGTATGTTAGCCAGCTTGACAATAAATTATTTAAACAAACAAAAAAAGAATACTGGGAGCAGGAGAACATTCTCCCCAGCACACGAGTGCCTCATATTTCTACCTGGCGGTGCTGGCGTAATGAGTACATTTGCTTCGTGGCTCTCCTGTAATGTGACACTGTAATGCTGGCTGGGCTGCCCAACATTCAGACTAGAACGTAACCCGGACTTGCCCCGGAGAGATCTTGCAGATTTCAAGGGTGTGTCTCTTCCTCACTCAAAGGAGGCAGGGCTCTCTCTGTGCCTCCGTCTCCACGGGTAATATAGGAGCATTGGACTTCCCGCATGTCTCGGTGTGCTGGGGCTGCCGTAACAAAGTACCAAGAGCCGAACGCCTTGAACGACAGGCCATATTATCTCACAGTTCTGGAGGCTAGAAGGAAATGTTTATGTGATGGTGATCTTCCACAATGGTGACTGTAGAACACAGCCATTATAATCACCGGCAGCACAGAAACAACAGGATGAACGAATGAATTTCCTGCAAGGCCTTTTTCTCCCGCTTGCCTTTCCCCCCCCCCCCCCCCCCCCCCCCCCCCCCCCCCCGAAACCTGAGGTGGGCAGGTGTGGAGAAAGGCTTCCGAGGATATGATTTCCAGCCGATTTTGTCGTATTGGCCTCCAGTGTGTTCTCTGTGTTTCCTGTCTTGCTCCCTCTAACCTATCCTCCGCATTGTTTTGCCAGGGTTTCCTTCTGTAAGTGTAAATCTGATTGTACACCTCTCTGGTCCACAGTTCTCCATCCTGGGCCGGCTCCGCCTTCTCCGGTTTCACTCTCCCCAGGCTGTGTACTCGGGCCGCTCCAGCCACTTTACACCCAACTACCTCCTGTTTTCTCGGTGCCTTTGCCCTTGCACTGGCACCTCCAGGAACATGCTATCTAGTGCCCTCCTCCTCTCAACCTTACCTTCAAGACTCAGTTCAGATGTCCAGTCCTTATGACTTCTTCCCAGATCGGCCCAGATGGGCTCCCGGCTTCCTCATGCAGACCCGCTGCCTGGGTGTCTTTTAGGACCACAGACTTCCTCACACTTGTTATCATCATTGTTGGTCCAGGTGTCTGTGTCTCCCACAAGCTTCTTGGGGACAAGGGCTATATTTCATTTATCTTTGTGTTCAAGGCCTACCCTGTCGTATAACTGATGCTCAATCAACATTTGCTGAGAATACATGAGTAAGTGAGTGACCTATAATTGTGTATAAGCAGTAAGGGCATGGGCTCTGTCATAAATGTTTGTCCTTTAATGGCCCCAGAAATTCAGGGCTCCTTGTGAAAGAGCCAGCACCTGCCCTGGCATGCCATTCGCAGCTCTGTGCCTTCCTCTCCCCACCACATCCCAATTTCCTGGGGGCTCTGGGCCCCATGCTGTTTTTACTTTCATTATCGGGTGGATTTTTCAAGGTGTTCCAATGTCTGTGGCTAGCAAACAGAATGGCTGGGAAGGAACGACACAGACCAAGATAGAAGGAGCTAAGTCTAAAGAGTATTCTGGAAAGTGAGGGAGGAAAAGCGTGAGTGGGAGGCGGGAGGAGGAGGACTGTGTGGAATGTGCTGCATATTCCCAGGGCAGAGTAACCGAGGCTAGCACCGTCTTTTCACCACTATTACCAAATGGTGCACTCTGCCCTGCATGTCCAAGAGCCGTCCTCCCAAAGGAAGACAAAAGCAAATGAGCAGGAAATTAAGATGAAAATTCTGTGCTGGAAAGCACCTAAATAGCTGCTGCCCCAAGAAAACAGATTGTGGTGAGGCACAGACATGATCTTCCTCAAAGGAATTTTTGGATACAGAAAACTTAGCAGTGGCTTTGTGGGGGTCCATATGTGCAAGCAACACCCCAGACACTGGCCAGGTGCAGCAGAAGTGGCCACATGCGAATGCATTAGGAGAGGCCAGCTGATCCCAAAGCTGACACTATGCTGTGAGCTTGACTCCCCTCTGCTTGTGTTTCCGGTTATATGGAGATGTTTGGGCCACTTTGCTGCCCCCTCTGGGAACATACAGAATCGACACTGGGCCACCCACCCCATGGACAGGTCCCCTTTCTTCAGGGATGGTCATTTTGGTGCTTCACACTGGGAAGGCAGCTATTCCTCACTCCACCTATGCCCTCTGTCTAATTAACTATCTACAGTAACCCTGACTCCCCTAGTTATGTAACAGTGGGGACAAGAAGTCATCCTGTGTCTCAGGATGAGCCCCATGGTTCAGAACAGTCTTTGGGCCAAGTAGCCGCTACATTCTCTCTCTTAGATAAGAAATTCTCAAGAGCTCTCCATCCTCGTGCTGATTATATGTCACACGAGCACGCACAATGGGTAGGATAGGAACAGATCCCAAGCCAAATACCCTCCTAGTCTTTCTGGACTCGTTTTCATTACACTGAGGGAAAGTAATGAGGGTAGCAAGGAACACCAGTATCATTCCCCAGGACAGGACCAGATTTTAAGCAGTGATGTTGCACCAACATACCAGGTCTTCAGTTACATGCTCTTTTGCTCAGGGAGCACCACTGAGGTAGTAATCTGTAACTGGCAGATTTCTATTTGTCCTGCGAATTTTGACCTGCTTTACCTGATCCCTGGGAGGGATACCCCTCGCACCCAGCTGCACTCCCCTGGCTGGACTCCAACCACCCCCACCTACGGACTGCAAATGCTATGGCTTTCCTCCTGCATGTGAGCATCTTTTCTGAGCCGAAGGCATGGTGCATCTTCCCCTCAAAGCTGTTTCTTAGCATCCAAATCACCCTGCTTGTTCTACAGAAGCTGTTTTGGCTAATTTTTCTGCCATGTGTTTGGATTGAAAAATGTAATTCTGATCCTGTGGCGAGAATGCCTTTTGACCTGGCATGTTAGCGTGGCCCAAATCTCCCTTGGGTTTCCCTGTCTCCCGACAGCTGGCTCTGGCTGTATCCACAGAACATCTCACAAGGCAGATGAAGATGGGGCAAGAGAGATCCATTCCCGATGCAGCAGGTGAATTAAGTAAGGGAAGCTCCATATAACCCAGGCAAGCTCTGCCCTACCCTGGGGCACAAGAGGGGCTCAGCCAAGTGGGCAGCTGAGACCCGCCTGAGATGACTGGCCAGCTTCAGAAGCTTCAGATCTTCTGGTGATCGGGCAAGCTTGCTCTTTAGAAAAGATTCTCGAAGTTTAGATGGCTCAACAACTATTTATTGGATGCCTGCAATGTGTCGGGCTCTCAGAACAAAGCTGGCCTGGTTCCAGCCCTTATGGTCTCCCTCTGTTAGAGCAGGGAAGGGGGTCATTGAGGAGCTGGCCTCTCCCACTGAGCACGGGTCCCGAGAACCTTGCCTTAGGCCAGTTCAGGCCTCTGCACTCAAGTTATTCCATTTCCCCAGGCCTTCTGCTTCTCATGGCTCTTTCTACTTTCTCATTTGCTCTTTCCTTTGTTTCTGCCTTGTAACTCATTGAAAAGTCTGCTCAAATGGATAAGCAAGCCGTGGCACACCCATACGATGGGATATTACCCAGTGCTAAAAAGAAATCACCTATTAAGCCATGAAAAGACATGGAGGCAACTTAAATACTTATTGCTAAGTGAAAGAAGCTGATCCGAAAAGACTACATGCTATATGACTCCTGTTATAGCACATTGTGGAAAAGGCAAAATATAGAGAGTAAAAAGATGAGGGGTTGCCAAGGGTTTGGGAGAAAGGACGATTGGGGGAAATGGGCCTTTAGGGCAGTGAGACTATACCATACGGGCCTGTAATGGGGAATACATAGACTGTAACAACACAAAGCGTCAACCTTGATGTAAACCACAGACTTTAGTTAATACTAATGTATTCATATTGGCTCATCATTGTAAAATGTACCACACTAATGCAAGATGTTCACGATGGAGGAATTTGTATGTAGGGGAGACTGGGAGACACTGGAACGGTCTGTACTTTCTTTGTAATTTTTCTGTAAACTAATGGCTGTTCTAAAGAATGATGCCTGCTAAACAAACAAACAAACAAACAAACAAACAAACCACCTTGGCCCCAAACCACCCAGACTCGCCCCTGGCACGGACGGGCTCCAGCGGCTCCATACAGTTCACTGGCTGGTGTCTCTCTCTCTCTCTACCTTCCCGCTGGATTTGGAGATGTTTCCAATGCCACATCAAGACAATGCATCCTTGACTCCAGTGTCTTTTACTCCTTACCCCGCCTGCGCCCCCCCACCCCACCAGTTTGCCCCTTCCCACTCCCCTAAGACTGACTTGTCTGTCATGTGATCTTGCCAGTATATTATCATGCTGGCCTTTTTATCTTTGCGCCCATGCCAGACCCACACTTTCCCCTGGAATACTTGGGATCTGCAGTGGGCCTTTATGTTGGTCTTTATGTCAACACACAGTGTCCTTGTCCATTTCTTATCAAAACAGAGACCTTTGTACAACCATTGATATCCTAGTCATACTCCCTGTCCCCTGCCCATCCCCAATCCCAGAAGGGAAAGATGGAAGAAAAGGATCGAAACTAAGAAAGGTGAAAGTCACCAAGGCTCACCTGTGAGGTTCTTGCCATCTGTCACCGTACTCAGATTCCCAGCTGGAACCTGCCACATGTTAGCTATGAGTCTTAGAGGAAGATATCTTCTCCTACATTTCCTATGCTGACAAGGAGAACATTGGGACTCTAACCAGTTATCCTTTTACAACTCGGGAAAAGGTACAGCCCACTGTTAATCATTTATCTACATACTAAAGTACAGAGGATTGTAATCACTGTTCAGTTATGGGGATAGGGCAGGCAAGACAACCTGTTGCTGAAAAACATGAGGGTGCACTTTGTTTCAGCTTGTTCCAAGGGTCAGAGCTTGGGGTCAGGGGAAGGCTTGCTCACATAGGTCTATTGGGTTTGGCTGGGGGTACGGGGTTGGAGAGAGGACCTTTGTCTTTAACAGGCTCTATGCAGTAAGTAAAATTGATTTTCAAGGAAAAATACTAACCCTCAGGCTCCCGGAAGAAGCAGCCCATCAACCCCTGTGAAATACAGATACTGAAAAAGACCATGAAAATGGTCAGTCTGATGCCATATTCAACAGTCCCATACTGAGACTGCATGCCCTGGAAGGGCAAGCTGAGAGGTCCAAACTCAATCCTGTAGGTGGGGAGGGGCCACTAAGCTTTTTGAAAGGTGACCAGAGTGTGGCAGGATAAAAGGAAAGAAAGTGAAGAGAGGAAATTAAATAGAGAAAGGCAAAAAGAGTGAAAGAATAGTCCTACCTTCTTAAAGTTCTCATTCACATGCTGTCTGCCCACTCAGAAACTGGACACACACAGGGAACAGGGGCTTATAGAAAGGTAAGCACATTTTGGGTTGCTTAAGGCTAACTGAAACTCTTGAAGGAATTCGCAAGCACCTGAATCCCCTCAGGAGAAGCACCTCCTTGCACCCTTGTTCCTCATACCTTATCTCTTCTTCCCACCAGGAGAAGTGCGCAAGGGGGCAGTCCCCCACAGCAAAGCCTCCTTGGGACCAAAGGATATCTGCCTTGATCACAGAATCGTCACTGGCCATGAGGGTCTGCCAGAGACTCAACTCCCCTGGCTTTGTGGTAGTAGCATCTGTCATCCACCTTGTAGCTCTAGAACCCTAGCACATAGTAGGTGCCCAGTAGACACAGGTGAATAAATGGCTGTATAAAATTTGAGCCAGAGCTTCAGAATAATCTCTTTTAAGCTGACTGTGCCAACCATTTTCTTCTGGAACATTCTAACCCCTCTTCTGGTGGCATTAAGGATTAGGGTACCCAGGAAGGCTGGGTGTGACGGTGGCCATATGAAAGGCATAGCTTTTCATCTACCTCCTACCCTAGCATGACAAGATACCCTGGGCATAGTAAACTGTCACACCTTTGGGAGGATGCCTCCAAGTTTTCTGAAGGAGACATGGCAGGGTTGTGGGATGCACTTAACAATTCCTTGCATCCTTGAGGGCAAAACAGGAAAGAAGTCAACAAAGTTTTGCTTATCAGAGTAGAGATTAATGTGTTCTGTGTGCTTAATGTGCTCTGACTGTCCATGGCTCTGGCCACCAAAGGAAGCCATTGCAATGGCACTCAGGAGAAGAGAAGTCCTGTTGCTCCTTTGAGGAGGTTGGCAATGACTGCCCTAGTTGGAGCATCTTACAAAATCACATTCTGAGTCTCGCACGGGAAAGAGCCATACTATCTGTGGAGACAGCGATACTATCTGTGGAGATGGCAATACTATCCGCTAGGGGGTTAGAAGGAAAGTGGATAAAGAGCAGGGGGTAAATTGGGACCCCCAATGAGCAAAAGCAGAACAAACCTCAGCTCACAGGACTTGTGTCATCAAGAGAATTGTTCCTGTTGAAATAAACTTCCTCACTCCCCGGGGGCTACTGCGTGAGGACTGCTGCACAGGAGGGGGATATGGACCTCTCCCGCCTGGGAGCCTGGGTAGCAGCCCAAATCCACTGGCGGGATACTTACTTCAGTTGTTTGCAAGCAGACTAAGTGGAGGCCAATCTAGACTTCTCCCGGGAATGGGTCTCAGGAGCAAGGACGTGTGGGTCCTTGGGAGCCACCTTCTTCTGACCCCAACTTTTCTTATCCAAGGTAAATCAATTTGCCAAGAACTTCAGTCATGAGGAGAAATACAAAGTCACACATGGGGCACCTGGGTGGCTCAGTTGGTTGAGTGTCTGACTTTGGCTCAGGTCATGATCTCATGGTTTGTGAATTCAAGCCCCACGTCGGGCTCTGTGCTGACAGCTCAGAGCCTGGAACCTGCTTTGGATTCTATGTCTCCTTTGCTCTCTGCCCTTCCCCCACTCATGCTCTGTCTGTCTGTCCCTCTCTCAAAAATGAATACATTTATTGAGGAGGGCACCTGTTGGGATGAGCACTGGCTGTTGTATGGAAACCAATTTGGCAATAAATTTCATATTAAAAAAAAGATTAAAAAAATGAATAAATTTAAAGAAGAAAGTCACACACGAGAAAGGAAGAGGGAGAGGCCAGCTCTCCCTGCGTGCTCTGCTCTAGGACCTTGGAGGGACTCACAGGTGCAGTGCAAGTGCTTAAAGCTATAATCATTTTTTGCTTTTTTCTTTTCTGTCTTTGAACGCTACTCAGCCAGAAGGTGAACTCTTCTTCCTCTGGTTGCTTCCCCAACTGCTGGGCTTCGCTGTGGGTAGGCTCCCTCCTGGCTCAAATCTGGGACTGAAGACGCGGTTAGAGCCCAGTTGAATGAATGATTAAGCTCTTCCTGAGTGTGCACCTGTGCCACCACCCCTCAGCTCAGCTTCTGTCTATCCCTTGTGACCAGGACTGCCAATCCTCTCATCATACACATTCAGTCTTGAGGCCGGAGAGAAGGAGCTAGAAGGAGTAAATGTGGGTGTGGACTAGAGGTAAACCAGTGCACTAACTTGGCACTGTACCTGAGACGGCACTCTCCGGCTAGGCCGAGACTCACCCCTTTCAGGAAGCCTCTGTCACCAGTAAGTGCTGCTCTGAACACACATCCTTGATTAACTTGGCAAGGTTCAGGGGTTCCTTACCACTTGAATTTGCCAACTTGGATCTGCACAGGCCCCTGGGGATGCTCCCTGGGCACACAACAGCATGAGGACGGGACGGGCAACCAAAGGAGCAACGCCCGTTCTGGCAAGAGGGCAAACCAGCCGCTCGTACCTGCGCTCACATGGGTGGTGCATTCCTGGGTGTCATACTGTAGATGCACATGGGACTGTTTCTCTAGCCAGCCCTTCAATCCCTCTTGCAACGTCCTTCGGCTCTCTCGAGGATGGAGCACAGACAGATGCACTTCAGGAATTTGTCAACGGTGCTGACAGATTTGATACGCCTACTGTAGACATCTCAGGGCCCTTCTGAGAGCCAGAGGGTTGAGAAAACCTTGTCCCGCAGAGGGATTCTCTTTTCCTGCCCACATTGTGCTGGTCCCCAGCCCTAGCAGAGTATGAACTTCGTAAAGTTGCCTTACACCTGTCAAAGTACACAAACAGAACACTATTATATCATGCCCTGACTCTATGGAGTCCCCAGTGAAGCTGCAAAGTTGGTAAGCTCTTGTGGGTCTCCTTGGCATCAGACAAAAGGTGTGTTTCTGCTGGAAGCTTACAGAAGTCTCTCGATTTCAGAGAATGGACAGTGGCATTTCCATCTTCTCTTTGCCTCCCTCCTTTCCCCAAAGACAAGCTCATGAATTCCTGGGTCTAATTTCCCTGCCCCTATTGAGAAGACTGGCCATCTATTCTTAATTTATGTTATTATTTGTTATTTGTGGTTAAAGTAGGAAACGACAGTTCCCTAAACAGGAAAATATGTTGGCTGTTGAAAGAAATTTTGTCGGTTTGTTTCCTGCTTTGTTTTTAATTACTAAATTCCACCATTTGGTCTTTGTTCTTTCTTCACTCCTTCTCTGCCACCAAAAAGCATGTAACACCTACCTGGCTTAGGTTATGAAATCAGTCATTTGGGGGGGCCTGGGTGGCACAGTCGGTTAAACATCCCACTTCCGCTCAGGTCATGATCTCATGGCTCATGAGTTCGAGCTCCGCATCAGTCTCTGTGCTGACAGCTCAGAGCCTGGAGCCTGCTTCGGATTCTGTTGTCTCCCTCTCTCTCTCTCCTTCCCCTGCGTTTTCTCTCTCTCTCAAATATAAATATTTTAAAAAATTTTTAAAAATTAGTCACTTAGACTGTGTTTACCACAGCTCTGACAGTGGTGTCCCCAATGAACTGCAGACTCTCTCTACAGGTAACCTGTTAGCCCAATGATCTGCTTAAGCCAAGAAACACAAAACTTTCCCTGCAGCCAGCTGATCTGTCCCCCTTGAATTTTATCCTAAATAACAACCACCACCACAATAACAACAAGGCTCAAAGGAGCTGATTATGTGTCTTCTTCCTGTGATGTTGGTTGTCCCCGACAGGCTGGATTTCTGGTTCTCTAGAGCTGGCCACAGAGAAAGCGGAGTCCCTCGGTAGGAAGCTCCAGTGTCTGAACAGGGTTTCTTTTCCTCGAAGCCTGAAAACAAGGGAAAATGCATAGAAATGTGGCTGTAAGTCCCCCAACCTCACCAAAAGATTACAGAGGCTCATACGGTTCATAAGACAATTGGGCTTTTCTTAAATGTAAAGAAATGCTATAGAAGAAATGCAAGATCAACCAAGAGACAGAATTCAGTGTGGATCCCCTTATTCCTGATTGCCCCTACCCTGCCAGGCTGTGTGATTTGTGGACATTTTCAGTTTAAGATCTCCCAGATGTGAAAGTAGTTATGACTGTGAGGCAGATAACGCATCTGGATGAAAATGTGATTTTCTGAAAGGAAGAGCTGTGATCTATTCTTTGGTACTACAGGACTAGGAGTAAAACTGTCCACCAATTTCCTGTGATTCACATAATGATAGAAGGGTTCTTGAGGCATCATTTATAGCTATAAGCTTACCTTAAAGAGACTGAAATATAGGAGAATTTTTAACGCTTTCTAAAAAAACTTTCATTCAAAGCTTGAAAATTGAAAAAAAAACCCAAGTTGTTCAAATATATTATCCCCCCTTTACATTTTGTCCTTTATAATTCTTTAAATAAAATCTTCTTATTACATGAGCAATGTAATTGTTATTGTCTTGATATTCCAAAACAAGGTGATCATAGATCTGTAAATGACACTGAAAGTCAGTATTTTGTATATTTCAATTCCCACTACATTTTGTAGTTTCCTCAATCCCCATAAATTCTAAATTTGTATTTCAAGGCATCAAGATTTCTAAAAATATTATATCTATCATCACAACTAAATAGAGAGCCAGGACTGAATGAATACAAGAAAAACAGAGGCTTTGATAAATTCCCCTCTAAAAAAGTAGGGATGGTGGTGGGGGAGGGGAAGTCAGTGGTCATAGTCCAGACCCAACCCAACGTGGGGGTGTGCGTTTTAGAAAATGCAAGGTTCCTTTCCTGCCAGCATGGTCCTCTAAGCCCTGAGTAGTGTTGATGACTGGCAGGAAGGAGTGGCTGGCCTGGAGGATGGGTGGCACTTTGAAACTGGCTAGTTGTTTAGGCAAAAGGGGATGGATGGCGCTCCAGGAAGACCAGTATAAAACTTTCTAGCTCTGGGAATATTTCTCCCTGAGCCTCACTTTGTTCCTCTACAAAATGGGGACAGAAGTACTTCACGGGGCCATCAGGAGAAATAATATACTTAACGCACCCGTCTCATAGAAGGCAATTGGTAAATGGCCGCTCTCATGATGGTCAATAAGCTTGGACACAAGAGCAATTCAATTCTGTCTTGGCTTTGGTCACAAGCTGCCCTAGAACCTTCCCTCTGAAAGCCTTACTCTCAGTTTTGTAGAGTGACAGAAGGTTGTTAGTCATTCTCAGAATACAAACACCTTCAGGGCAGTGACGGTATCTAGTTTGTTGACTGACAATTGTTTTGCCCCAAAGCCAGGGGAAGAGTGCTCAAAAACATACCCTTGGTAGAGGGCAGCTTAATTTCACTTAATAAGTTTTTATAAATATAAATGGAGATACTCTCATGGACACATTCTCTAAGAATGAAAGTCTTCTTAACCAAGCTGATCTGACAGCTGTGGAGGGAATAGGGGACTAAGAGCAGAGCCCAGGCTTTCTGGCAGTGCTATGAGCTGTCAGGTTACCAGGGCTACTGACCTCATTCTAACACTAAGAATGATACCTTGCCTGGGAATGGTGCTCTCCAGCTTAGAGAGACCCTAGGCATATCTGGCCTGACTGGACCTCCTCTGCGAGATATCAGGCCAAATAGTACCAGTCCCATTTTATAATAAGAAGCAAACAAACTGAAGAATCATCAGATGAACAGAGTCAGAGCTGGAACTCAGACTCAGATCTTCTATCCTTCTTGCTCAGGATTCTGTTCACAAGGTCGTGCCTTTTCCCCCCTAAAATTTTAGCTTTATGGAACTAGCAAATTCCATGGTTCAAAAACTGGGCATGGATTCTGTCTCTATCAACCAGGGCAACTTTGAACAAGTTGCTTGTGCTATCTGAAGCCCAGTTCTTTCTTTAAGTGGGGATAATAATGATAGTCTTCATCTACCCTATGAAGGCTAGATGCAATAATGTATCTAAAATTATGAGTACGGTATCTAGCACACAGCAAATGCAAAAAAGCCAATCATTCACTTTACTATTGTTGTTATTTATCCATCCGGGCTTTGATTCTTTCCATGAAAGTGGGAAGGCAGTCATGGAGAAGAAAAAAGGAGCCCCGGACATGACACGTGTCAGAAGACCTATGTCCAAGACCTGGCCTGGCTGCTTCTCAGCCACGTGGCCATGGGCATGCCACTTCACCATTTTGCCTTGCTCTCTTCATCTCTGAAAAATGAGACTGATAATCTATACTTCCTGGAATTTCTATGAGAATGGAATGAAAACCAAATCCCTGGAAACACTCTGCAAGAGGCTACGCGATATGTAGGAGTGAGTAAGCAGAAATCCATCTACTGGAAACCTTCTCTACATCTTCTCCCACATTTTGACAATGAAGTATGCTGCTGAAGAACCTTCTATCTCATGACAGTGGTTAAAAACTGAGATCCATTTCTATGACACAGGGCAGTTGCATCAAACAGACACGTAAGGTCAATTGCTCACTCTCCTGGTCCCATCTTAAGAATCCATAATGAGAGTGACATACACCAACCAAGCAGTGCTTTGGAGCAAGGGGATAAGATGAAGGGAAGGAAGTGACAATAAAGCTGGACAAGAAAAACAAAGGTGGCATTTTCACAGAGTTGGCATAGGTCAGTGTTTTGAGGGCATTTCAATAGAGAAAGGGAAAAACAGCTGACGCTGATCTGTGCTTACCTAAGTTAAAAGCTGGAGAATGACTGATGAGTATTGCAAATGACTCTTTATGGCAAGAGATAAGGCCTGTGTTTGCTTCGAACACAGACTGGCCCTGGGGAGTGGGCTCACTTGACTTAGTGTCTACCAAGATGCCTCAGAAATGTTAGCAGTTCTAAGAAGACACGTAGTTCTTAGTGAAATCATTGAGTTGGGAAAACATGGCCCAGTCTCTTGCAAAACCATGACCTTGTAAAAATATGCAGTTGATCCTTGAGTGAGATTTCTTATACATTTCCAAGTAGAGGACTTTGAATCTTTTTTTTTTTTTTTTTGTACTTTCCAGTAGGGTCTAGCCAAACCATTATCACTGCCTCTCAACATCACAACAGGAAAACAAACCAATTCTTTTCATCTGGTGGTTATCTTGGCTTTATACAGATCCCTAAGGCATCAAGAGCTGGATCCAGTTTTGCAAATGCTTCTGAGAAATGTATCATTTGACTCAGGCAGGAGCTGACTTATGGAGGGAAGTCCTGTTTAGTCATCCTTGCACATTTATCTTGTTTGATACTAGGAGCATCATGTTATCTGAAATTTGCCCTGTTGTCAGGATGCTTTTACTTGTAGATACCTCATCAGATACAAGTTGTGCACAGTCTCCTTGTGCTCTGACCTGAGATTGGGCAAGAGTTAGTATGACAACTCAATTTAATATGTGCTTCTTAAATATTAGCCATGTGTAAGGAGGAGAAATCTTAGATGAAGAACAATGCATTCTAGGGTAACAAAAGAAAAAATCCATAGAAAGTTACCTAAATTTCCTACGGTCCCTCTCCTTAAGGAGCTTTCATTGTAATTAAAACTGAACAAAATATCCACACATAAAATAAAGGACTCTATTCAAAGGGCTATTTCCAAATAAGCATCAGAGGCTGGAGGATGTGGGAAAATCCTGGGCCCCAGTTTTTTCACCTATAATATAATCATAGAGATACCACTCGTGTTCTACCTTGTAAACACGGTCAGAAGATTAATGAAATGCCATTAAACGTATTCTCCATATACATACACACAAAGATATGTAAATCTATATATCTATATGTATATATCTATATCTTTAATATAATATATAGATATATAATGTCTATCTCTATGCTCAACATATACTAAAATTTCAGAGATATAAAAATGAACATGAAGATTCAGCTACTGTCAAAAAGTGGACTGAATATCCTTTTCCATATGGAACAGGTGAGTATGACAAAATGGAATGCTAAGGTATTTGTGCAGGCCAATGCTTGAAAATTATTTCATAAAATGTTAGAGCTGAAGGAACCTTCAGAGACCATTCTATTCCAGCCTCAGACATCATACTCTTATTCCTTCTTAGCACCAACCTCCAATAGGTATTCAATCTCTGCTCAAACACTTCTGGGGAAATGGAGATCACTACTTCTCATAGTTGTTGCAGATGGTCTCCAACTTAATGATGCGTTGACTTACGATTTTCTGACTTTAAGGTGGTACAAAAGCCATATGCATTTAGTAGAAACCGTACTTTGACTTTTGAATTTTGATCTATTTCCAGGCTAGTGATATGTGGTAGCCCACATATCACATAGCACATATCACATATTACTAGAAGCTCTAGTAATGCTGGGCAGTGGCGAGGAGTTGCAGCTCCCAGTCAGCCACACCATCACGAGGGGAAACAACCAGCATGCTCACAACCAGTCTGTCCCCATACGATCATGCTGTTTTTCTCTTTCAGTACAGTGTTCAGTACATTACATGAGAGAGTCAACACTTTATTATAAAATAGGCTTTGTGTTAGATGATGTGGCCCAACTATAGGCTGATGCAAGTGTTCCGAGCATGTTTAAGGTAGACTAGCCTCAGCTACAATATTTGGTAGGTCACGTGTATTAAATGCATTTTCAACTTATAATGTTTTCAACTTATGTGGGATTACCAGGACATGACCCCACTGTAAGTTGAGAAAGTCCTACAACAGTTAATTAAAAGCTTTTCTTTACATTGTTAGACTAATTCCTAATAAGGTATTGAAGAGCTATAGATATTCAAAACATAATAGATGACTTTTAAAACCACAATATTTGAATCATGTTGTAAAAGTATATTTAACATTCAGGCTTCCAAGGAAAATGATAGCTTGCTCCTTTGGTAAGTACAGCTCTAAGAAGACAGCCCTAAGGCCTGTTTGGATGTTATTAATATCATTGCATAAAGAGAAACACTTATAGGGCCTGTCTTTCCTGCTTACATTCCAATTTCTTTGCCAGTATCTCCATGAATATTTAAACAAAAGCAAACAACCAATACTCATCAGGCACAAAATCTCTCTCTCAGATTTTCAGGCCTTAACTTTCAAAGTCTTGGGCAGTAAACACAATTGCAGTATTTGTAGTATTTCAGAGGTCTCATCAAATCTGTTAATATCCTTTTAAGATCCTTCTAGTATTTCTCTGTCTTTTCACAGGATGAGGCTGCCCAGTCCCAGATGCCTGGTTTCTTCAAATAGTCAGGAAAGGGTAAAGAAAAAGATATTTGGAGACATGACTAGGGGGTATCTTTCATTCCCTGATCCCAACCTGTGTTATAGACATTCATCCTTTCAGTCTCAAACTTGGCCAGATATCAATTCTATTCTGGAAGGGAGCCCTTACTTGCCAATGCTAACATCAGTAGAACACACAAATGCATAAAGATCTGCAGATCAAAAGAGGTACGTGTTGTAGTTAAGACTAAAGACTGTGAAGCCAGATTGCCTGCAATCACCTAACTAGTTGTATGACCTTGGACAAGTTACTTAACTCTTTATGCTTCAGTTTCCTCATCTATAAGATGGAGATAATAATAAGAGAATTTACTGATTACTTTTAAGAGGTAGTTTACATATTTCCATTAAACAATCTCTGGTCAAATCCAGCATGGTGTTCATTTGAGTTTGGAGGGGCGAGTGTAATCTAGCAGAGAAAACCATGACTATGAATCAAGAGACTGGACTTCAAGTCTTCTACTAACTGTGACTCCCCTGAATCACAGATGAAAGCACTTAGCACCGTATTCAAAGCTCTTTACAGTCTGACCCAACCTACTTTTCTCAGCCACACTTCCTGTCTCTTTCTACTTCTTCCTGTGTGCTCTGCCCATCTGCTGACCTGCAACTGTCCCAAATGTCAGGGACATGTGACTTGCTGTAAGCTTGTGTATGCTGTTTCCTCTATAGAATCTCCTCCTACTCTCTTTCTGCTTGTTCAGTAACTGTCCCCGGTCCTTCCATGACTATACTACAGTTCTCTCCTCCACTAGACTGTGTGTTTCTTGAGGATAGAAAATGATCACCTTTTCATACTGGTGCCTCACATAGTGTATTAAATGCATGGTGGGCAGGCAACAGCAGTTTGAAAATGGTTGAGAGATTAAATGAATGTATTTTAGGCAATTCTCTTAAGAATGATCATAACATGACTTCTTTCTACTTTAGAAAAATATGTGAGGCCATCTGTTTGAAAGTAAACTAATAATATAAGATATACTAACAAAAGAGATGACATGAGGGGCGCCTGTGTGGCTCAGTCAGTTAAGTGTCTGACTCTTAATCACGGCTCAGGTCATGATGTCACATTTGTGAGATTGAGCCCTGTGTCGGGCTCTGTGCTGATAGCCTGCTTGGGATTCTCTCTCTCCCTCTCCATCAACTTGTGCTTTCTTTCTCTCTCTCAAAATAAGTACATAAAGTTAAAAAAAAAGACATGACATGAATACAATATAGCTTTAGATCATTCCCATACTCTTGTGAAAGACTGAAAAAAACATTCAAGTGCCAATTATTTTATGTCTCTCTGAAAATGTCAGTGGAGATTCCTTTGTTAAGGGAGCATCTATCCTCTGACAATCAAATAAATAGGGGAGGCTGCATAATGGCCCCATTCCTGGTCTTGTTCTCGAACATATTATAAATCACTGATGGCTTCTCATTGTCAACTGTGCCCTTAGTAGATCCTGCTCCCAAAGGGCACTGGGAAGAAAAGAGGATCTGAGCCAACCACACATTTTATCTAGATGTGAAAGGGGCATCAATTACCAGGCCATCTTGTTGACATGTTGTCTTAAATGCTCCCTTGTTTGAGAACAGTCCTTTCAGAAAGATTGAGCTGTCCTTTTATATAGGTAGTAGAAAACTGAATGGACTCTCGTGCTATAGAAGTTGGATTCCTGGCAAAATATGGTTAAAGATATCTTTTAGATATCAAACATGTGGTTATGCCAGAGGTGACAGTGGCCACAAAAGATGCCTTGCTCAGCAGGACATTCTGCTGAGTAACCAGCAAGACCCACCGGAGGAAAAGAAATGATGAGCCATGATTTCTTGAGCTCCTACCATAACCAGAATCATTATGTTGTGTCTTGAATCATCACAAGGAGGAAGACAGCATACTGTTACGCCAAAACTTTGGATATAACACCGTTCTGCCCATTTGTGGTCTGAAGTAGTGTCCACCACTCATGGCATAAAAGAGAGCAGAAATCTACTAAATGATGTTCCAGTGACTGTTAGTACAGATTTGATGGGGCTCTGCGTTAGTCTAACACAGCTTTGCTAAGAACTTGTTAAACATCTGTGTAAAAGAGACCAATAATTCACATGGTGTAAGTAAAGTGTTAGTGGGACCAACTTCTTTCTTAAATATGGTTTCCTAATAACAAAACTCCTTTTTTTCATCTAGTGGACATACATGGGAAGTTTGAGTCTTTATCAAAAGCTCAGAATTGCTATAGTAAATATTTTGGGCAGGTAGTTGATATTTTTCCCTTCCAACCTTTATCTTTGTTTGGTATCGTTGGTGTTGCAAGTCAAGATTGAGAATGTCAAGATTTTTTTTTTTTGAGGGTCATGAAGAAGACAACACGGCTCTTATTTTTATTGGTGGTGACAAGAAAAATCAAAGGCAGGGATATGTGTTTCTTAGAAACACTGTTTCATGGGACAATGTTTTCATGGTACTTTAGAGAATATATTTCCAAGGCTAATTGTGTGAAAGTTTTCTTTCAGAAGAAGATTGTAATTTAACTTTGTTGTTTTACCTCTGCATGGAAAAGTATACTGGGCTTAGAGTATATAATACACACTTACATATGATGATAGAATGAATGTTCAGCTATGTTTTGAATGTTATGGCTAGGACAGGCTTATTTCCCGAAGGAGCAGAGTTTGGGATTTTCATTGTACACAGCAAAGGGTACCTACAAGACGCCCTGTGAGGTCTGCTGAAACCTCAGTCTTAGTTTCTGTGCTATTTGGTGTCATTCTTCAAAGACTCTCACCTCACCAATCTTACTACTCCCAGGGAATAATGCGGTATTATTCCAGGGTCAAAGCTTTCCTGATAGAAAGAATATACTCCTAAGAGAAAAAAATATATATTTGTATGAGAGTCAAAAGATTTTTAAACAATATGAGTGACATCAAAAACCCCAAAGACTGGACTTACTAGTCCTGCACGTGACAATGGTAGAGGTAGCAGGAAGACCTTGAATTCCCCAATGCGACAGACCACGTCTTACCTAACTCTATATATCTACTTTCTAGTATGGTTCCTGATACACCACAAGATCTCAGTAAAAGTTAGTTGACTTGAATTCAGATGCCACTCAGAGATGATAATGATGTATCTTTCAAGGCATACACTTAATCACCATTTTAAGGAAGTAAAAAAATATGATGAATTAGATTTCTGCCACTCTTCTCCCCTAGGACATTTGGTCACCTGTAAAAGGGTTTTCTTGGTGAGATAGCACTTCAAAATGCTAAAGACTAATAGAGAGTTCATCATGTATTTGAATTTATCTATGTATGTAAAATAGAGAAACATGTAGTCGTTCATACAAACTTGAACTTGAATAAGTGAAGAATTTAGCCAAGATTCATGGAGGAAGTGTATAGAAGGATAACATCTTACAACTGAAAAGGACTTAAGACATTTATTACGTTTCTGGAAAGAAGTACCTATTTTTGACTCCTTATAAAGACAGGGGGTGGAGGAGGGAAAGGGAGAAGGAAAAATCTAGACTATATAAAAAAAACCCAAGACCTGCAGTCAGTCCATAGTCAGAAACCTGGAGGAAATGTCGGGACTAACATGACCCATGGCAGTGAAAAGTGAATCACGACTGCCAACAAACATATGATTTGCTGCTGAAAACAAAACCAAACTGTTGGCTTCAAAGAAGATAAGAAGATAGTTCACTCTTTTCCTGAAAACTGTTCTGCTACCCTCCTACTAAAGCCATCTTCAACACAGCAGGGCATCCTTTCTATATCCATATGAAAGTTTCAACCTTCAGACAGCGAATTTGGATTTTACAAGACCAGGCACTGGATATCTTAGAACACGTATCCAACAAATAAAGACTACAGGGAGAAGGAAGGAAGAGTCCTGGAAGAAAGAGATCTCAAAGATGCCTTTTTTGTGTTTCCTGTTTTGAGAGTAGGAGAATAGGCGGTGGGGGAAGAGATCTTATCTCTATACACAAAACTACATTAGCAGCATTCCTGTTAGAAGCTGATATTGAACTAGGACATGTCATTCTGCCCTCCGGCTGTGAACCAGAAAACTTATAGCCTGGTACAAACTGAGCAGGTCCCAGAACACACTGCACATTCTATGTGTTCACAAATATTGGGTCTAAGTGGATCGGCTTTCATTCCTGGATGAGTAAGCATGAAAAATAAATAGCACAGACAGTGGATAAAGTACATAGCAAGGAAACTGAAGCATCATCTCAGAAACAATTTTAGAAAACGATTTCTCATTCTCAATTGATGTAGAAAAAAAGACCCTGTGAAAGCAGACAGGTAGCTGTTATGAGATAAAAGGCTGGGTAAGATGAGGAGGATTGCAGGGAAACCAAAAAATGGGTAGTATTAATAATAGTACTAATAAGTCCACTGAAGGCAGGAAGAGGCAAAACTGACATGTTAGGACACAGAATCAGACACTCCCTAAAATATAGAAGCCCTACATTGTACTCCTTTAAAGGAATAAATGAGATACAAGATAGTAGATACATCAAGTGGGGCACAGAATCAAATTAGGGCTAATTTATACTCTTGAAAGAGAGACCAATGATCACAGTGAGACAGCACCACACACCCAACAGCAGGGCTAAAATGAAAGAGTGACAACACTAAATGTCACCAGGGATACAGAGCAACTGAAACTCATAAACTGCTGGCAGGGATGTAAAATGGCACAACCACTTTGGAAAACTGTTGTCAGTTTCTTAACAGTTAAATACATTCCCAGTCTTTGACCTCAAAACTCTACTCCTACAGAATTAAAAAAAAAAAAAAAAAGAAAACAGAAAAGAAAAGAAAAAAAGAAAAAATATGTCCACAACAAACCTAACAAGAATGTTACTAGCAGCTTTATTCATAATAGCACCAAACTGGATATAGCCCAGGTATCCACAAATAGGAAGATCAATAAACAAATCATAAGGTATTCATAGAATAGAATACTATTCAGCAATAAGTGAAATGAATTACTGACACCAGCAACAACATGGATAAATCTCAAAAAATACGTAAAAGAAGTATTATACATAATATTGCATATGTTATATAATATGTAATATGTATAATATGATACTCAGAACAAGCAAAACCAATCTAAGGTGATAGAAATCAGATCAGTGGTTGCATCTGGTATTGGGATTACTTGGGAAGTGGCATGAGGAAATTCTGTGATGGGAATGTTCAATATCTTGATACGGATGTGAGTTACTCAGATATATGAGTTTGGCAAACTGATCTAACTTAGGGTATGCTTGAGGTCTTTGTATTTCATTCGATGTAAATTATCTCTGTATAATAAAGCATCCAAATTTTGAAAATACATATTTAAAAAAAGAGAATAAAGGAAAAAAAATATTCAAAATCATAAAAGAAGCTTTAAGAAAAGGAAAAATTCCTAGTGCAAATGGAAGATCTGACTCTGGTAACTGACATAATTCAGCAAGCCTATGAAACTCAGAAAAAGAGCTTACACCTAGATACATTATGACAAAGTATTTGAATTGCAAAGTAAAACCTAAACATTTCCACGAAGAAAAACAGATTACTAACTTAGAAATAAAAATAGGGATCATCTCAGATTTTCCCACCACATGACTAAAGGCAAAAAGCAAGAAAGATGGTTAGGCAAGAATTTTATACACAGAAAAGTTGCTATTTATGTTGAAAGCAGACAGAAATTTGTTTAAGTAAATAAAAGGATTCAAAAAAATTATCTCCTTGTTCTACTTACAATGACTTTTGAGCTGCCTGAGAGATAATTAAAATGAATCAAAAATAAGAAAATTATGGTATAAAGGCCAAAAACTATGTACACAAAAACCAGATAACCATATAACTATGCAAAAATGTACTGTAAATATGATTACATGGCTGGATAGATAAAATAATTCACAAAAGAGAAGTAATATAAAATATGTGATTGACAGTAACCTGAATAAAAAATGTTACTTTATTCTTACAAATATTGAGAAAATGGTTGAAAGGAAGTAAAATGGATTAAACGTCTCATCTTTGATATGGCCATTCAAGCATGCCATTTCATTATGAACTTGATTATAAAAGTAGACGGTCATGTCCATGACTCTGGTTAAGTATAAAATACAGATAAAGTGTTTTGGAAAACGTTAAGTGCAATAGCTTGTAGAAATAAAAAGAGGATGACTACCTTCTAATTTACTGGAAAAAATAAAAGCAAAACCAAACCATCTTCCATGTGGCAAAAGGTAGATTAAAAACAAAGAGATAAGGTGCCCCCAAAAATAGAAAAATAAAAGATCAAATTAATCTAATATTAACTGTTATAATTGGTGTAACTTTCCAAATGAGAGAAAAAGATTTCTGTGGTCAAATACATTTTAGAAATATTTGTTCAACTCAGTCGAACTAGTTTCTTTATTGCTGATCCCAGACTCTTAACATATGAATATAAGTTATGAATCCCTGGGAGAGAAGATTTCATTTGTAGCATTTCCCATGCTTATTTTATTATTTCTCATTGAATATACTTTAAAAAATGTTAAATAAAAAGCATTCTTGTTAAAATTGATACTAAGACAGGATGTTCACTATCTATTACTATTTAATAGAAGTTATAATCAATGTTACAAGACATCAAATAAAAATTGGATGCAGCTATTGAAAGGAGGAAAATTACCATTTATAGACACCATGATTACAAACTCTTATAATCAACTAAAAATTCTTATAATTAATTACGAGTCAAATAGATAGAAAGAAATCATATGTACATTAGTATTTTTCCTATCAGAGAGCAATATCAGAGAGAAAATATGGAAAAAAAGACCCATTAATAATGAGAGCCTAAAAGTATAAGATATATAAGAATAACCCTAACATGAAATGTATAGGACCTACATGAGTAAAACTGTAACACTTTAACAAGAAATATAAAAGAAAATTCAAGTATGTGGGGAGATGTTCAATGCTTCTTGATGGGCTGAGTCAATTAAAAAGATTGACAGTTCTTTCATAACTGACCTATACATTTAATGCATTCTCCAGTTACCAATGGAAGATTGTGTGTGTATGTGTGTGTACACATGCATATACATACATACATACATACATACATACATGTGTATTTACACACACACACACACACACACACACACACACACACACACACATGCTTTTCTAACTTTCCAAAATCATTTTAGAGTTTACCCAGGACACACTGACATTAAATTTGAAACTGAAAAGTGATGAGAACTTATATGCCCTACCAGTTTACATGTTTCATAAAACTCAAAACCAGCGTGGTGTTGGTCCAAGAACTGTCATTTATATGACAATAAAACTAAATAGCTTATTCTGCAGTGGCCAGTAGGATACGCGTAAGAACTTAATACATAACTGAAGCATTGTTTATCCAGTGAATATGGTCAGCACCTTCCTTGCCCATCATCTCTCTCCTGAGCTACTGCAAAGAGCAGCCTCCCAAGTGGGCTCCTGCTCATATCTTGTCCATCACTCCCCTCCTCCCCCTTGGCACACACACTCCATGTTGTACGCATGGTATATTTAGCATTTAGGTCACTGAACATGAACCTTTGCACATACTGCTTTCCTCTGCCCCAATTCACATCGCCTTGTCTCTTCATTCTCAGCTAGAAAGTTGCTACTTTCCAGAAGCCTTCTCTTAACCTGACGTCCAGATTATGGGACTCACGCTACCCTACACTTCCTCTCACAGAGCTTATACTGTGTTATATTAAACTGGCCTGGTTTTTTGTCTTACTTCCTCACTAGACTATAAGCTCTGAAAAGACAAAGCCATCTCTGTCTTGTTTTCTGGTTTACTCCCATGATGTAGCTTAGTGCCTAATACATGACCCTCAACAAGTATGTGTTGAATGAACAGCTAATAAGTAATCACATAGGAAAAAACTGATAGCCTTCAAGCCATAAAAATCTATGCTTATCAAAAATACTTTACATAGAATTAGAAGACAAAGACCAAATTGGGTAAGATATTTATATTATTATAGAAAATAGATTCAATATCCTTAAAATAGAAAGAGTTCATTTTTTAAAAATTAAGAGAATATTGGGAGACAAATAGAAATTTTGATAATGGCCATAAAAGGGAATCCATACAAGAAGAAATATGAATAATGGTAAATGTACGAAAGAAAAAATTATTCCTGGTAATGAAAGAAATGAAAATAACATTCTTTTAGACTTATCAAATTGGCAAAATCAGTACATTGCTATGATGGAATGCCATGATGGCTTAAAAAACATGTTTTCAGAAATCACTGACATACATATAATTGATTATCATGTAACATTACATTTTAAAAAGGTTTTGGCAATGTATATATATTGCTAATGTTTTTTTTTAAATGAGAGGAAAAAATTATTATATGTAAACAGTAATCTTTTTCTAGGTGGTGGCATTATGATGATATTCATTTTCTTTATTCCATTCCACAATGCCAGAAAAAAGTAATTAAAATTTTGAGCCTACATAAAAATTCATTTTTCTAACCCTTCACCAACTTGAGGGACCTATTCCATAATATGCTGAACAGCAAACATTTACATTCTTTTTAAAAAGTTTTTATTTATTTATTTTTGAGAGAGGGAGAGAGAGACAAAGAGAGAGAGTGAGAGAGAGAGAGCATGCACACCAGTGGGAAAGGGGCAGAGAGAGAGGGAGAGAGAGAATCCCAAGCAGGCTCTCCACAGCCAGAGCAGAGCTTGATGTGGGGTTTGAACCCACGAAGCTGTGAGATTATGACCTAAGCTGAAACCAAGAGTTGGAGGCTTAACTGACTGAGCCACCCAGGCATCCCACAAACATTTATATTCCTATGCAAAATTACTTTCTTCCACCTCCTTAAAGTATCAAAGAAAATTAAACTTTCTTAGACCTGATTCATCTAAGAGGGTTCTTCTCCTGGGGGAGCGCCTTGGTGGTTCAGTTGGTTAAGTGTCCAACTCTTGATTTCAGCTCAGGTCATGATCTCATCGTTCTCACTAGATCAAGCCCTGAGTTGGGCTCTGTGCTGGGCATGGTACCTGCTTAGGATTCTCTCTCTCCCTCTCTCTGCCCCTCCCCTGCTTGCACAAATGCACATGCTCTCTCTCTCTTCTGTCTCTCTGTGCCTCTCCCCTGCTCATGCTCTTTCTCTCTCTCAAAAATAGATAAACTTAAAAAAAAAAAGGAAAAGGTTCTTCTTCTGGGGCAAAATAAGTCAAGAGGTAGGCAAATAAAAAAAATCGTCAAAGACCAATAAGGTACTTAAGACCCAAAGTTCAGAATTGACCAGATTTGGAGGATACACCAACTAGTTGGCTTATTGCTAGAAGTAATTCCTAGAGACGGAAATACCACATGGACAGTAAGGAAAGTCATGGCTGGTGAGTTCGTAAACAGAAGCTAATTAAATCTCTTTTTTCATCCTCTGAAGTACGTGCCTGAGATCCCAAAGTACTAAAACTCATGGATGTCAAACTGTGTGGTAAAACATTCATTTCCAAACATTTCCTGAAGGAACATCTTAACTGTTTGATGGTACAAAGGCTTGGGCCACCTTCCAGGCTAGAATTTAAAAATCATATAAGTTACTGTTTTTATTCATCTTTCTTGCCAAGTGTCTTAACCTCTAAGCAATGCATAGGCATTGGCTCTTGTTTCCACGATATTCTCCATACAGTAGGCTGAGTAATTTTCTTTCTAGATGGTTTTAATTTTTTTTTTCCAACGTTTATTTATTTTTGGGACAGAGAGAGACAGAGCATGAACGGGGGAGGGGCAGAGAGAGAGGGAGACACAGAATCAGAAACAGGCTCCAGGCTCTGAGCCATCAGCCCAGAGCCTGATGCGGGGCTCGAACTCACGGACCGCGAGATCGTGACCTGGCTGAAGTCGGACGCTTAACCGACTGCGCCACCCAGGCGCCCCTTAATTTTTTAAAAAGATTAAAAATTAATCTTAAACTATTTTTCCCCTAGTTGAATGTTTATTTGTTTTTAAAAATACCAGCAGGATCGTGCTATCCCTCTTCTTCAAACACCTTAAAGGCTTCCTATTGCTCCTTAAGATCCTGTGTGGCCTGGCCTCTCTCTCTCATTCTCCAGCTTTTTCTTATATTTTGTTACTCTGAGTTTTTTTCTATTCCCACACATGTGGCACGCTCTCTCCTGCCTCGGTGCCTTTTGACGTGCTGTTCCTTTTGCTGAATTAACTCTTCCTTCCCATTTTGGTCTAAGGTCAACCATCACTTTCTCAGGGGTACTTCCTTAGTAAATAACATGCCTCTCCTCTGTTGTCCTTACCATACTTACAAACATACATGAATTCGATTGACATCTATTTCCTCATTATACTATGAGCTCTACATGGGAAGAGACTATTCTGCTCACTATTATTTCCCGGGCACTTAGCATAGTGTCTAAGTGGTTTGATATGTTTGTTTCATAAATTTTGCAGGATTACTTCTAACGATGACTATGATACATTTTTTAAAAGTTTTATTTATTTGTTTTGACAGAGAGTGGGATAGAGAGAGAGAGAGCATGAGTGTGAGCAGGAGAGGGGCAGAGAAAGAGGGAGAAAGAGAATAGCAAGCAGCCTCCAAGCTGTCAGTGTAGAGCCCAACGCGGGACTCAATCCCACAAACAGAACCAGGAGATCATGACCCAAGATGAGATCAAGCGTAGAATGCTTAAACGACTAAGCCACCAAGGCACCCTGTGAAAAATTGTAATTTGAATACATATAATTGATTATCATATAACATTACGTTTTAAAAAGGTTTTGAAAGTGTAAATAAAGTCCTTTTGCACAGGACTTTTAATGCCAACACAGTCCCTCTATAACTGATCTCACTAAATTCAGGTTAACATTTCCCACTGGCTTAGGAAGGCAGAGGAGAGAATTCAACGCAAAGGTAGATTTTCCCAGATTAGGAGTGTGGTCCTGTCTAGGCAGCAGAGCTCACTTCACAGCTATTTAGCCCCGTATGCTAAATTAATGTCCCAAATTTTCTCATCTCACAGAAGTGTGGCTTGTGTAAATTCTGCATGGTTGGTATCCATCACAGACAAACTCTTACCAGAGCTCTTCACTCTACATTACTACAGGATCATTCTTAGGCAAACCAGGATATTAGTTTTGTTCTCATTTTTCAACACTCCAGAAAGCTTAATTGTGGTTACAACTAAGATTTAAAGAAATTACACAATGCATTAAGTAGCCAGTTCAGAGCGTTTCGCAAGAGTCAATGTTTCCTTTTCATGTGGTCCATTTTGCTCTTCCAAAAATCCTCTGGGCTTTCTCAATTTCTTCCCCACTTTCACATTTTTACTTTGTTTCTTGCTTGCTGCAGTCAAAAGGTACAACGGGGCAGCATTAGGAAGAGATGATGTGACCAGCCTGGAACACTCTGTCCCTGTCTAGTCCCTATACTTCAAGGACCCAGAGAGCCCACAGAGACTCAGTGATGGAGGCATATAATGATCTAGGAGATGAGGGAGACGGGGCTATTTAAGCACAAATCGTGAAGATTAGAGCTATTCTGTCTACAAAGATAAAAGCTGTCACAGGATATGGTTAATATCAAGAAAGATAGGAATAGGATAAATAAACTTATTCCCAATACTGTAATTATGTAAAATCCCTTTACATCAGAAAGAGTTAAGGAAGGGGGAGAGGATTTACTACATCATCCACTTGATAACTTAAGATACTTGTTACCTCAAGGTGTGTTTGTTATGGACTCCAAATATTGATGGGATAAACAAAGATTTTTAAAAATTCTCATAGGATATGACAACAGATTCATGATGTGATATAGTATAAATTTTAGTAGATCAAACAAAAATTCAGATAAATTCATGGATGGTATGAGAACGGGTTCATAATGTATTATACGACATTAACTAAAATATTAATAAGTTGGACAGAATTTAGTATAAATTGAATCTGTGTTATGACAACAGATGGACACTGCAGTATTAAGAAGGTCCAAAACAGGGGTCAGCAAAATATAGGCCAGGGGCCAAATCTGACCCGTTGGCTATTTTTGATAATGAAGTTTTGTTGGAACACAGCCGCACTCCTTCATTTATGCATTCGCCATGGGTCTGTTTTTGTCTGACAAGGGCAGAGTTGAGTAACTGTGACAACGGCTGTGTGGCTCACAAGTCCTAAAATATTTTACTGTCTAGCTCTTGACAAAAGAAGTTTGCCGATTCCAGTCTAAGATGTATTAGGAACATGCGAACATTATTCACATTTGAGGTCCACATGAAGCAGGATACAGTAAGTTCTTCTACATGAACACTCCTTGGCCGGTCAGGATTTTGGCTAGGGCAGCAATTCCTGATAATCATGTGAAAAGGCTTAAAAAATGTGTACTTGCCCATCATTTGACCATCGTACCTTTGGAGGTTTGTTAGTCAAGTTAAGGATGCTCCCTGAACGTTAGGAAGATGAGGAGAAAATAGGCTTCTGACTGCATTTAGCTTTTGATGCTTTCCAGTTTTGAGCTCCCCGTCTATAAAGAATCATGGAATTGTTGGGAAATGAAACTCAGAAAAATGAAATGATGTCACAAGGTCAGCTGGAACTGAGACAACAGCTTCAGATTTTCAGATCAAAATACTGCACTTTCCTGTACACCAAATATATTAGCAGTGAATATTTCCACAAAAAAACCAAAGTCATAGTCTTCAGAAATAGTGATTTCTTTTTTTTCCCCAGTGAAGTTCGCTGATATGAAATCAATTTGTATACATGTATTATGACACGACTTTGGTAATCACAACAGTTATGTTGCCTAAGTGGTTATATAAGAGAACAACTTAGAAAAACTGTGCATCGTTGGGTATTTTTGTTCCCACTTTGCATAACAAAACGTATATTCTGGGACAAATTTTCACTTGTGGGCAACTGCCTCGATCCCTCTTGTGACAGTATCGCCCAGGATATAGAGACCATTGTTAATTAAAGGTGGAATTTGTAGTTGAATGTAGTTCACACATGACAAATTGGTATCAGCTAGAAGGCAGGGAATCGCTATCTTGGGGTTGGCACTATTAAGATCCTTTCATATTTTTAAAACATTTAAAACATTCATAAATTCAAAACATTTTAAAACATCCCTTAGAGAATTTAAATTTTCTGTCAAAACCGAGAGGAAAAAGGCAGTTTATGATCAAGATCTCAACTTTGAGACCTCAGGATTGAGCTCTTCATGTACAGGGCTCTGACTGAGTCACCAAGTCCAAGTACGACATTCATTAAAGTAATTTCATTTTCAACCATCATCAGCAATAACGGGTACCATCCTTCCTCTCCCACTGAATGTTTGCCATCTGCTGGGCAAATTCACCCACAAAAAGGCAGTCTCCATAGCAGCCGTCTACCTACACAGAAGAGATTCCTGGAGAAGCTTAATGCTTTGCCACTGAACAATGCCCTAGCTGCTTGGATAATCAGAGTTACCTATCACGTTGTATGATAATCATGTCCTGTTTGAAATTCATTGCTCCCAAAAGAGTACCAGTGAAAAGGTCCCAGTCAATATCCACTTTGGTTTACTTATTTATTTACTTTTATTTTTATTTTAGAGTGGAAGAAGAGGGGGAGAGGGACAGAGAGAGAAAGAGAAAGAGACAGAGAGAGAGACAGACAGACAGAGAGAGAGAGAGAGACAGAGAGAATCTTAAGCATGCTCCACACTCATTGTGGGGGTCAATCCCATGACCCTGGGATCATGACCTGAGCCAAAATCAAGAGTCAGACACTTAACTGACTGAGCCACCCATTTCTCCATGAAATACCACTGTGGGAAGTGGTTTTACATCTGACATGTATTTGCCAAGTTCTTACTCCATTTCCTGAGAACTTTGGTGAGAATCCATAAGCACCGCTTATGTTCCAGTTGAAGATCTCCCGAAGCTGCCACATGTGATTTCAATTTTACAAGAAATCCACCACCTTTTAAGCTACTACACTTTGATCATGTGTTACATTTCACAGTATTCCCCGGACATGATCGATTCTTACCTTAACAATACAACACAGGCTATGTGGAGCCCTGGTCACTGCTGGTAACTACAAAAGACTATTTTGGTCTTCTGTAGATTTTTGTTATTGGACTCTTACTAGAGACTTTGTTCACAAGTGGAAGTTTCCTTTTTATACCACAAGTTACAATTATGTTGAAGGAATTTGAAATCAATGGAAAGAGTAAGAATTAGACAGTGAATAACAACAAGCCTCTAAACCTCATTGTTCCTTCTAGAGCAGTCCCCAGAGCCAGCAGCACACAGCCACTGAGTCTGAGGCCCCTTCCATGTGGCTCTTCCATGTGGCTGGCCGGAGGAAGGCAGGCATTTTGCTTTTGTAAGCGTCTGACTTTCCACAAAACCCGTATCATTTCATCTCTCACAAGTGGAAACAGACACGCTTTGTTAGGTTGGTTTTCAATCCGAGGTGCCTGGGGCCCAGTT
Organism: Felis catus; assembly: GCF_018350175.1. NCBI lineage: Eukaryota > Metazoa > Chordata > Mammalia > Carnivora > Felidae > Felis > Felis catus. Next base: position 211,114,692 of record NC_058368.1, on the reverse strand, counting down.
CCTGCAGAGTGGCCCCTGGCCATTGAGGCCTTTGTCCAGTCTGAGAGTCATCAGCCAGGCTCTCTACCACGAGCAGGAAGCCGTGTTTTCACCAGCCACGTGATTTTGGCAGCGCATCTCCAGCTTTCCTCATTGTGCTTGCAACGGGACAATAGATTTCGGAGCTTTTCCACTTGCCTTGGCTTTCCCAGAGGAAGAACAAGTGCTTCTTCACTTTCCTCGCTTCTCAGAATTGCACGTCGCCCAACGGGCTCTGATTTGCCTGCTGGCATCAAATGTAGGGCAACTGGAGAAGGTACATTTAGCTTATCTCTTAGCTTCGCCTCTCTTGAGGAGTCTTCCCGAGTACTTATCAGATTTGGGTTCCGAAGGCTCATGTTCTCCAGTTAGCCATCTGGCTAGGAGAATGGCCCTGAAAGTACACCGTTTGAGGCTGGGGGTACAAGGCACCAAATCAACAAATTATTACAATTCCCGAGCCTTTCTTCCCTGTGTGACATACGCTCCACCCATCCGAATATATGCGGTCATGGGAGAAGGGCACAAGCTCATTTTGAGGGCCAAGCATAGATGAGGTGTTTTGCATCCATTATCGTACTCCACCCTCGAAATAGTCCTGGAATGTAGGCATTATCATCTCCATTTTTGGAAATAAGGAGACTGAGGCTCAAGTGAAGTTTAGCAAACTTTCCATGGATCCTTCCTCGTGGCACAACTTTGAAGCAGATCCAGCAGAAAGAAGGAATATACTGCTTTTGTATTCGGAGAAGACAAATTCTTTTAGAAGGGCCGTCAACTAGAAGCAGCACGTTGGTCTGCTGGTGAAGTGCAAGAAGGAAGGGAAATGGCTGGACCCAATGGCACACACAAGGGTTCCTGAGGGCCTTACAGGCTCATTAAGTCATGCTAAGCTCAGACTCAACACCGAGTCCATGTCCGTGGAATTTTGCCTCACTGACTGTACACTTGTCGGTTTCCCCACTAAGTCATGAATTCTTGCCTAACGACTCCCATGAGCGGAGTACTTCCTTGGCCCCAAGTGTTATACATACACTTATCTTGTCTTATTCTCCCAGCAGCTGCTGAATGTATGTTTTGGTGTTCTGACTGTAGAGATGTGAAAATAAGGCACAGAGGGGTGACTCTCACCCTGACACTTCACGGCTCCATCTGGATGATTTATGAAATTGCCATTGAAAGTGCATGCCTACCAATACCCATACATGGGCCTCTCATGTAATTTCATTTCCTCCTCCATACTTGTCACCCGAACCCTTCTTCCAAAATACTGCTGTTCATTCTCCACTAGCCACACTGAATAATATACTTGAGATTAGACAGGAAGCTCCAGTACCCATCCAGAATCAGTGCTAGTAGGACTGGGAAGTCAGCAACTGAATGTGGGCTCTAGCTTCACAGAGTCACAGCATCACAGCTATGAAATAACTAAAAGAAAGGACGTCTAGCCCACATTCATATTCATAGTGCATTTTCATACAGGCCTGGCCCATTTTTGACAATTATCTAGAAAGAGCGATTGCCAATGAGGGCAATGGGTGGCTGTGAGATAGGAGAGAGGAGAAGTAGTTTTCAACGAACAGTCTTTTGTACCTTGAATTTTAAACTGCGCACAGAAACAAATACAATTTTAAAAGTCACAGATCTGAATAGTGTTATGGTTTCAGTGATGTCCTTTGAAAAGTAAAATCAGAAAACTTGGCTAAAAGAAACATAAAACTCTTCTAGTCAAACCCTGACTAATGTGGCAGAGTCACCCTGATGATCGAACAGCTGCCATCACACTGCTCTGATATTTGAATGACTTGGTTTCAGGAGACATCCACATCTGGTAAATATTCACTCTCACTTTTTGCTGAATATTTCATCAAAACTGTCCAAAAAAGGAGGAAATTACCTTACTGGTTCAAAGATGAATTTTTTCAAGTTAAGCTATTTCTAGGGTCCTGAGCTATTTGGAGGATATTCAAAGACTTCAAATGTTTTTCAAACTTTCTTTAATTAACTGATGTTCCACTGCAATCTTCCTAACTTAAATAGGACGAGAGTCTAACGCAACTATAACTATAGTTCTCTTTTTCCTTTATAGTTTTGAATTTGGAAGTTAATACAACTGTAAGAAATATCTGAACATATACTGTATAACACTCGCAAATAATAGTTTTATTGAAAAGCAAAGAGTTAAACGAACAGATTGATGATTTGATTAGATAAATTCAACACTTCCAATGAATGCGTGTCAATTTCTATAGAAAATTACCCTATGGCAATTCTATTTAACTATTTAACTGAAATATTTTTTTTATTATTTATTTTCAACGTTTATTTATTTTTGGGACAGAGAGAGACAGAGCATGAACGGGGGAGGGGCAGAGAGAGAGGGAGACACAGAATCGGAAACAGGCTCCAGGCTCTGAGCCATCAGCCCAGAGCCTGACGCGGGGCTCGAACTCACGGACCGCGAGATCGTGACCTGGCTGAAGTCGGACGCTTAACCGACTGCGCCACCCAGGCGCCCCTTAACTGAAATATTTAGTAAGTTAAAACTTATAGCAAAGAAGATGAGTTATCACAGTTATTGCCTCCACAATCATCGCTAAAGAATTTAACGGAATTAAAGAAATTTTAATGCATTTCTTTGTATAAACCTCAATTCTGTTAAATTCATTGCTGATACTATCATTACGAAGGGAAGAAGGTGTGTTACACTCACCCTAATTATTGGAAAACTAAGTAACTTGGGAGAATTTTCTGGAAGCAGATATGCAGTGGAAGGTAGAGAAAACAGTATGGACTACTATGTTCCCCAGGATTATTTCACATATAATAATGAAACTCTGGAGAGAATCTACAACATTTTTAAAGCAAAAATGTGGTAACAAATGAATTAATGATCCTTTTGTTGTCGTTAGTTTCTAAAGACCAGCTTCAGATGACCCTGGAGAGCAACCAGAATTTGTCGCACAGCATATTGAGAAACTTTGATTTCTTCTGTCTTTTGAGAAGAGACAGATAGGTGGGCACAACACAGGAACTCTGAGCAGTGGGCAGAAGAGGAGGTGAGGAGAAGAGGGGGCATTTCATAGAGTCCTCTGGTGTTGCCAACTCTGTTCAGCCAGCTCTCCGGAAGGGTGCGTGGTTCCCCTCCCACCTTGTCAGATGGCAGGTGGTTTAGACAGGTCCTTCTGGAGAGGGGCTGAATCATCCAGCCTCCGAATTATGGCATTTCCTCTCCAGTACTGTTCGCGGGAGCCCTGCCCTGTTGAAGCGCCTCTTAGTGGTACTGTGGGGTTTATGCAGGAGAAACAAGTCTGACTCTGAAGGTAGCAGCTTCAGTTATACAGGAATTAGAGAAAAGGAGACAGGAGGAAAGCGGCACAGCTTAGTGACCGAGAACCTGGTGCTATGCAGCCAGCCTCAGTGCAGACCCTGGCTTTGCAACTTAACCAGCGGTGTGAGCTTGGACACATGACTTAACCTCTTTATTTCTGCCTCAGTTTCTTCATTTATAAAATGATAATCATAAGGGCACTTAATCAAAGGATGGCTGGGAGGAATAAATGTGAAATTCTTGAAACAATGCCTTGGACGTAGTAAGAGCTTGCTAAATGCTTGCTATTATGATGTCAGCATTTACATGGAGAAACTGACCAACTGCAAAAAGCCGTGTATAAATGCCTGATGGCAGGAAGGATTCGGTAAATGCAGCCAGAGTGTCAAAACACTCAGAAAAAGATAAACTTTAGCAATGTGATGTGATATTTCCAGCCCTTATGGAAAGCACAGTAATCAACAACAACAGAATCCATCAAAACACTCTTATGAGATAAGATGAAATTTTTATGGTTATGTGGTAAAAAGCAACAAACAAGTTTCTCCTTGGACAGGAATTTGATTTTTTTCTGCTTAAATAAGCTGAGGTCAAAATCCCTAACGTTTCCAAATAGCATTAGATATTATTCCATTTCGGTTCAAAACCAGTGGCCTGAGTCAGGAGAGGGCAGGAAAAATGATGTCAGACAAGACGAGGTCCGCCATCTGGCCCTACCTCCAAACTTGCTCCTGAACCCAATCCTCCTTCTACTGCTCCCATCTTGGCTGATCCATTGTCACCTCCTCCTGTACCTGCCTTGTCCTCCCTCTGCTTCCAGTCTACACTCCATTCTCCACACAGAAGCCTGAGAGGTCTCTAAAGTGCCATGTAGAACACATTACTCCCCTGCTTAAAACCTCCCAATGGTTTCCTTAAAGCACCCAAATCCTAACTCCATCCCATGACCTCCGGCCCTCGGGGCTGTTTTCCTGCCCGATGCTCTATCTCTTCGTCACTGTGATCCAGCCATACTGGTCTCCTTTCTGTTTCCCGAAAGTGTCAAATCTTTCCCAACCTCAGGGCTGCTACCCTTGCTGTTCCCTCTACCTGGTCTTCTTTCCTCCTGATCTTTGTGTTGCTTTAACACTGATGTATTAGCTCCAATGCCAACACTTCAGAGAGAACAACTCCCATAATCCTATTTAAAGCAGCTTCATCAGACTCTACTCCCTCCTCACTTTATTTGTCCCCAAAGCACCAACCAACTTACTGGATTTTATTTACCAGTGTCTTCATGTGGATATCTGTTTCCTCTCACTGGACTGTAAATTCCATGAGGACAGGAACTTCATCGCTCTCTCTCCAGGGCATATAACAGCTTTGGGCTACAGCGGGCCCTCCATAAAAGTTGAGCGAATAAAAAATTACCCGTGTCCATGATGCTTGGCTACCAGTGGGTCTTTGCCGACCCTTCTCTCTGCAACCTCCGTCACAATTTCTTCTCCTCTGATGCTGCAACCTTAACACTCCAGATAAGTACAATGATGCATCATTTCCTTTCCCCCCTGCCCTCCAAATCTAGTACAAAACACTGGTTGCTTTTTGGCATTAATACAACCTTCCGGGAATGGCTGGAGCCACAGACTTAACTCGATCCTGGAGAAAATATTCTAAGATTGATTCTACAACTATTTTGTGTATCCTGTGTTTTTTCTTCTACATTTGGGTGACTTGTAATTGTCTCTTTGCAAACTAAAATTTATGACTCACCTAGCCTACTCTGGGGCTGGTAGCCTCTGCATCCCAAACGATCTCTCGGGGCTGAGAGGGTTTTACACAACCTAGTTAGTTCTTGGCCAATTCACGTTGTAAAGTCTATGTATGCAATGACAGTCCCTGGAGAATACTGCTGTAATTATATTTTTAATAAGGGTGTGAACAGGAATGGGGTTAATTGGCTTTAAAATGGCTAAGAGAGGAAAGCAAGTGTTGCTAAAGATCAACATAGCAATTGGGAAATTTAATACATGGGCAGCAGAAAACCTTAACCTTTATCTTCCAATCTCATAATTATCAAGCTTTTGGCAATCTGATTCCAAATTGCACTTACAGAAATCTTAGTCATGAGGCTATGCAGGGCCATTCTGAGTTTGGAGTTAGTTTAGATAAGTAGAAAACTTTTTTTTTTTCTCATTTTTTTACTGATTATTTATTTTTGAGAGACAGAGAGAGAGACAGAGCATGAGTGGGGGAGAGGCAGAGAGAAAGAGGGAGACACAGAATCTGAAGCAGGAGCCAGGCCCTGAGCTGTCAGCACAGAGCCCTGACGCGGGGCTCAAGCCCACGAACCATGAAATCGTGATCTGAGCTGAAGTCGGTCACTTAACCAACTGAGCCGCCCAGGTGCCCTGATTATTACTATTGTTATTACTATCGTTATTATTATATATTATTCTAGAAGCCATGTTTCCCAAAGAGTAGAATGACAACACAAATATGGTTTGGATGGTTCTCTGGGGTCATGTGACCTAAAACAAGACAAAAAAAAGAAATATAAATAAGTAATTAAGATTTGGATCTTAGCTGAGCAGTAAGATCTGCTCTTACTGATGCACATTATAATCACCTGGACAACTGTAAATAAATACTGACGCCCAGTTCCATCCCCAGAGCCTTGATTCAACGGTTCTGTGGCTGGGACCTGGGCATCTGCATTTTTCAAAGCTCCCAAGATGACTACCATGAGCAATCGGTGGTGAGGATGCCTGTTTCAGAGGCTTGATTTTTGCTGTACCTGAAGACATTGGAAATTGTATTCCAGTCAGTAATGGATTTGGAGACAGAGAAAAAGAAAACAATCATTTGGGGATGCGGCAAAACTAACCCATCTTCTTGTTCTGAAGAGGCTCTAATGTCAAGGCTCCAGCTTCTCCCCATTACCTTTCATAAAGACCTCGCGGCCTCACTACTGGCAGTAAACCCAAAGTTCCCAAAACATACAAAGACTTCTTTAAAAACGGAGCTGTAAAAATTGCTGGGTTTTCTTCTCTTTTTTTCAGGTGTGTAACAAAATAAAAATCAATATCCTGTCAGAAAATAGGAGTTTCAGAGGAGAGGAGTTGGAATAGCCCAAGAGCCCTGAGGCTTAAGGAGTCTTCCCTTCCCAGAGGTGGGAACGGAGGAGCTGTAATACGCATGGCAACACCTGCAGGGGAATAGAAACTCCAAGACGGTAGTGGCCGACCTCGAGTGACCGCTGTGGCCACCTATGCCCTGCTGCCGCTCGTCACAGCACTGCAGCTCGGGCCGGCTTGTCATCTTTCACCTACTGAACTGTAACACTGATTCATTCATTGAAGAAATAACATTGCCAGGACAGAGTATTCTAACACCAGCTGGAGACTGCACAGACTCACTCTGGGAGCCGAAGCAGATCTGGGGAATTCAGTGGCTGAGAATTCTAATCTCACCACTGTTGCCAGTTAGCCTCAAGGCCCAAGGCAAGGAATTAAATTCTATTTCCCAATCTGTAAAGTTGGAGAGGTGAGGGACGATTACCGGTTATTGTAAAATAACTACTATGGGGCACTAATGGGCATGATACTAAAGCCCTCTGCAACGTTTATGCAAAGTCTGGTGGGTACAATAAACTGTGGATACCAGCTGCCCGACGCTTAGCCAGGATTAACTACGGGGCACTGCAAAAACACACAGAGTAAGGGAATGGGCAGCTGGTGACAGCTTTTAGCCACCCCAAGTGGGTAGGATCACTGTGAACACCAATTATCTGTGAATTCCAAAGACCACACAGAGATAGATATACGCGTATATAAAATTTCCGGAAAGACCACACATGCTGATTGTCCATTTAATCTCCTTTAAAATATTACCCTTTAGGGGCGCCTGGGTGGCGCAGTTGGTTAAGCGTCCGACTTCAGCCAGGTCACGATCTCGCGGTCCGTGAGTTCGAGCCCCGCGTCAGGCTCTGGGCGGATGGCTCAGAGCCTGGAGCCTGTTTCCGATTCTGTGTCTCCCTCTCTCTCTGCCCCTCCCCCGTTCATGCTCTGTCTCTCTCTGTCCCAAAAATAAATAAAAAACGTTGAAAAAAAATTTAAAAAAAAATATTACCCTTTAAATTTTATTTCCCATGATCATGATATAAAAACCTTGTGTCTTTTGCTCAGTGGTTTTCAACTCTACGTCAGAATATTCACTTTAGAATATTACGGGGAGGGGCACCGGAGTCGCTCAGTGGGTTAAGCATCTGACTCTTGATTTCCGCTCAGTCATGATCTCACAGCTTATGAGTTTGAGCCCCAAGTCTGGCTCTGTGCTCATAGTGTGGAGCCTGCTTGGGCCTTCTCTCTCTCTCTCTCTCTCTCTCTCTCTCTCTCTCTCTCTCTCTGCCCTTTGCCTGCTCACACACACTTTTTCTCTCTCTCAAAATAAATAAACTTAAAAAAACCCAGAATATTCTGAGGAGTTAAAAAAAAAGTTATACTGATACCCAGTCCCCATTCCATCTGTCTTTAGCCTAGTTTTATGTCCTTCAATGCCCATCTCTTACCTCGTCTTTCTCGGGCACACTGCCCTCTGGAATCTCCAAACTCTGTTTCATTCCTATAACACTTGGAGAATGTTGCTGGACATTGATCCTGGTGTCTCCTGTTTATGCCCATCTTCTCAACAAGTTAACGTGTTCCCCCAGAGCAAAGACCTGTTTTGTTCTGTTATTTTCCCTATGGAGTCTGATACAGGCTTCTTGGCTTAGAAGATGCTGAAACATATGTGTCACTGTTGATGTAGATACACTAAAATCCGAGTATGCTCAGCTTCTGTCGTTTCCCCCTCAGATTTAGGTTTTAAGTGAAAATGAACAGATGTTAACCGTATACCTGAAAGAACATTCCATATAGTGCTTTGCTCAATCTACGGAAAGCAAATTCTTCCCCACAGATGAATGTCTACAGTCCTCAGGTCCTCAGTGATAACCACAGTCCATTTGTTTCTTCGTGAGCACTTTATGTGACATCATCTCATGAACTCTGGACTTCCTCCAGGATTGCTGGGGGAAGCAGGGTGAGGGCAACGCACAAACCAGTAGACAGAAATAGGATCCAGGCCTCTGACATCCCAGGCCAGAGGCTTCCTCTAACCACTTCACAATCTGACTGCTTTCCCTCTGGAATACATGGAATGGCAGGAGCAAATCATATCTCTACTTTGCTGACATGATATTCAAGGGTCATTTTAGCTAATGCACAAAAGAAACCAAAATGGCCTGTGATATTTTGGGGGAAGTCCTTCTGGAAACTGGGACTGTGTATTGTTCAGGCTGTTTTAAAGCAAAAGGACAGAGAGGGAGAGATACTCATTACCCCCGTGACATGACTTATTTGATGGACTTTGCACACAAACATGAAGGCTGGCTGTCTCCTAATCTGATTTTACCAGGTTCCAGAATGACAAAGACATTGTCTTTGGAAGTGATTTTAAGGTAAATCTAAAGCTATATTCAAAACGACCCTTTGGTCATAGGATATTTGACAGCTTCTTGAGATTTACCTGATGGGAAAGACAGAAGAAGTCTGGGTCAAGACTAGAGAAAAAATTACGTTAGGAAGAAGGGAGAAAAGTTTCCTATCGTGTATTTGTCAACTTATTAGTCTATACCAGTACTATTAAATGAAAATATAAAAAAAAAATTGAAAGGAAACAGATGAAATTAATTTTAGTAATATAGTTCATCTAAACCAATGCATCCAAAATCTTACCATTCTAACATATAATCAATATAAAAATCAATAAGGTTTTTTTTTTTGTATTAGGTCTTTGAAATCTAGGGTGTAGGGGCTCCCAGATGGCTCAGTCAGTTAAACCCTGACTCTCGATTTCAGTTCAGGTCATGATCTCATGGTTTGTGAATTCAAGCCCTGCATCAGGCTCTGCACTGATAGCACAGAGCCTGCTTGGGCTTCTGTCTCCCTCTCTCTCTGCCCCTCCCCTGCTCACTTTCTCTCTCTCTCGCGAAAGAAATAAAAATAAACTTAAAGAAATCTAGGGTGTGTTTTACACTTACAGCCATCTCAGTTTGGACTAATCACATTTTCAGTACCTCATCGTCACATGTGGCTAGTGCTGCTGTTATTACACGATTGCACTGGTGTGCAAGTTTAGACACACCAACTGGAATTTAGGGCATCAGACAGAAATCACTATCCTCGTTTAGCCGCCCAATATACTTTTGATACTTTCCTTCTGTTAGCTCCTTGCTATCTTCTGGAAGAGATGATCTCAAAAGCCACATGCTGTGCTAGCAAAACAGACCGTGGGATTTAAAATATCACCTTTGTAACTTTGCGCCAGCTGCCTGCCTTCTATGGATCTTGGTTTCTTCCACTATCAAAGCAAGGCAACAATAACTAACTTGCCAGACTGTTGGGAAGGTTAAATAACATACGCATTAAGTCCACAGCACAGCCTAGAAGAATGTAATAAGCAGTCAATCAGTAATTTCCCCTATATAAAATCCATATTGATTTCTAAGGGGACATCTCATATTTGAGGCTCTACTGCTTAATTTTTTTAATGTTTATTTATTTTGAGAGAGAGAGAGAGAGAGAGAGAGAGAGAGAGAGAGAGCACGAGCAAGGGAGGGACAGAGAGAGACACTCAAGCAGGCTCTGCACTGTCAGCACGGAGCTGAACACGGGGCTCCCACAAACCGAGAGATAATGACCTGAGCCAAACCCAAGAGTCAGACACTTAATCGACCCAACCACCCAGGCACCCCTCTACTGCTTCATTTATTCCACTTCCAGATCTTTCCCTGGAGGTTCTTCTGCTAAGGCAGTCCTTTCCCCAGACTTTCATCAGACTGGCTCCCTCTTATTATACAAGTTCAAGTTCAAGAATGACCTTTTTGTGGAAATCTCCTTGGCTGCCCTATTTCAAGTTGCCTCTAAGCCCTGTTAGCCCCCGCCTCTCCTTACCTTCTTCATAGCATTTCTTAATATCTGAAATTATCTTATTTATGTATTTTCTCACCTGCCTCTTATCTGTCACTCTCTCTAGCACAGAAGCTCCACAAGTGCCAGGACCTTGTCTGTCTTTTTCAGAGCTCAGCAAGTTATTTGTTCAATGAATAAATGCTTAATACAGGGAGGTTACCGTAAAGGGTGACCAGGTTCCTTTTTAAAGTAGCAGAGAATGGAGATTCCAGGGCTCTTTTTAAGCTAAAAGAGTCCCTCAGGAAGTTGGTGGCCCAGAGCCAGCCTCGCCTGCTGAGGTTTAGTATTGCCTAACTGGAGTGTCACAGCTGGATCTGGAAAGGGCTGGGAAAATTATTCTTCACAGGCGATTTCATTGTTGCTGCCTGTTAATATGTATCTCATGCAAAGTATATGTTCACACCACTTCAATCACCTAGAAGATTTGGTTATTCCTGCCCTAAATGTTCTCAAGAACTGGGTTGGGACCCAGTTGGCATGATGCAACTTTCTGGTGCCAGGAAGCGTGGCAGCACTAACCTAGTATGAAAAGAGTGAGTGCCAAAGTCAGGCAGAACTGGGATCCAAGTCCAGGGATCCCAGGCTTGGATCCCAGCTCTGCCTTTTACCAGCTCTGCAGATCGGGCAAGTAATGTAAATTTTTATAAACCTCGATGTATTTGTAAAGATTTAGATGATAACGCATACCTTGCCGTGTTGCTGTGAGAATTAACTGAGGTGATGTAGAAAAGCGCTTCGTTCATCTTAATGGCTCAAGGGACAGCAGATATCAATACTGTCACCTTTGCATGCAAGACTGCCTTGCCACAATATACTGACGGATCTTTGGAAGGGCTACTTGGAGGGGATCCAACTGCCCTTTAAAATTCTGGCATTTCTTTCCCACATTTCTACGTCATCCAGCTTCTTATAACTGAGGGGTAACTGTAACTAAGAGAGAGAGGAAAAGAGAGATACGGAGAGACACCAGAGAGAGTAAGCTGAGTTGGCTACCTGAGCCACACTGTGAACGATGACAGTGGAGACATTTCTCTTTACAGAGACAGTTTCTCGCGTTATCTGGAGATGGTTGCAACCATGAAGCCGCTCGAGTCTCCACGCTGAGGTGTTTGTCACTAAGAGCAGAGAGCTAGACATTTCACGTTCAAGATTATGGGCCAAAAGAGAACTGAGAGGAAGGGTCGAGAATCCGTGCCAGTCTGGACACATGTTATTTGCGGGCAACACAGAGCGCTCTGCTTGACGAAGATGAAGCAGGAAAGCCAACTCTGTATTCTAGACTCACCACTCATCCCTGAGAATAATTAGACCAGAAGTGACGTTACTCATTCTTTTGCTGACATAAGCCCCGTAGGAGAGAAAGTAAGCTGTCCTAAAAAAGCATGGAACTATTTAACACTTACTTATAACCTCACATTAATATTCCTAACAGCAGCTTGTTACTGACTATGAACCAGGCATTTCCATTTTTGAGGTTCCATTTTCCTAACAACCGTGCAAGAAAGGCAGTATTGCTCCCCATTTCACAAACAGGAAAAGTGAGGCTTAGAGTAGTTCAGTAACTTGTCGGAGTGTGGGAGCCCAGATGTGAAGCCCAGTCTGTGGGGTTCCAAAGCTCCACGTGTCCTCTGCTGTACCTTGCTGGCATTGCCAATGGAAGACCCAGGTCCCACAAGACAGGAGTCCTCAGTACTTTAAAAGAAGGTCCACAGGTCCAAAAGAACACTGTCACTACTCCTACCACGCACTGGAGAGAAAACAGCACTTTGTTTCCTTCAAAACAAAGCTTTGGCTCCACTTTCTGGCATCCAGCTAGTGACCTGAAGAGCTATCTTTGAGACAGACGGTGACCTTTTACAGGTGGCTCTCAAGTGCTGTTTGTAGGACTGAAATCTCTAGGGCTGAGGACCATCACCTTAGGAAAGTCATTGAAAGAGTTTGTGAGGAGGGCTCCCCAGGAAGCAGAGGTTGGTGAAGCCTTTGGGACACAGTGTCCCAGGAGCTTACTTATGACAGAAGCGCTTTCTCCTTCAGCAGCAAGGCTGACTCCAGACTCCAGAGGAAGGCTGTTACTTCCGTAGCCAGCCCAGCTGCCAGCAGGGGTTTAGCTGGGTGGTCTTGATACAAAATGTCCTCAAAAGGAAGGAAAGGAATGTTTGCCTGGGGTTCAGGCAGGGTCTTCAAGGAGAGTTACAAACCTTGAGGGATTGCTTGCAAAACTTTACGTACAGTACATAAGAACATTTTTTCCCTTGGGGGAGAACTCATAGATAATTCTCCAAAGGACCCATGATTCCCAATTTTTAAGAATCACTAAAATTAAAAATTTCATCTGCTTCTTCCTTACACTATTCAATACATTTACCCCATTTATATATATAAAATATTATAGGATATATAATTGTATATGTTACAATATATTAAAATATATAATATATACCATGTAGAATATGCTAATATTCTATATTCTATGTGATATAGAATATTAGCATATTCTATATGATTATATATAAAATATGTCATGTATACACACATATAACGTTTAATGGAATATGTATATGGAATGATTAATTTCCCTAAATGTTGCAAAGAAAACAGAGGCCCAGAGAGGACTAGTGCCTTGCCCAAGTTTGCACAGCCAGAGGCGCACTCCACTGACCACGGAGCATGACACCGGGGGCAATCTTTGCCAGTGAACTTGATGAATGAAAACAAACGAATCGCTCCAGATTAAGAATACTATTTGCAACCGTTTTCAAGCCCAATCATATAAAACCCTAAATGGCTAGTCATTAGGGCACCGTGGGCGGCTTCCCCAGGATGCAGGTAGAGGTCACTACGAGGATGTTTTCCTGCTCCAAGAGCCGGCACTCCCGCCCCGCTGGCCGGCTCCCCAGCACCGCGCCCGGATCCCCAGTTACCTGGGCGCGCCCGCCCGCGGGCCCGGCTCGCGGCCGCCTCCCAGGCTGGAAGGCCTCCCACCTGTCTCGGCGCCCACTGCCTTCGCCGGCGAGCCCCGCCTCTCGGTCCGGCGCGCGCCGCGCCGAACTTTCCCCGCCCGCTGCCCGGGAGGCTGCGCCGCCGCCCCGGGGCCCCGCCAGCCCGCGGGCATCACCTCTCCTGCCCGAGCCCCTTCCCGCTATTTTTTCTTTTCAGTTTGACGTAAATAATTTACATTGTGAGAATCCCGGAGTCACGCTCACGCCGAAACTCACTCTCCAGGGCGCATCCGAAGATGCCTTACAAAGAAGCCGAATGTGTGCGGTTGTAAGGTGAGGGGGCACTTTTAGTTCTTCTCCGAGGGGGCCGGCAATGCTGACTACGCTCAGAGCCCCGGCTTTCGCACCTGCGGCCGCTGCTGGGCAGCAACTCTGCCGCCTCCGGCTGGGTTCTGGCGCTTTCCGGGCAGCAGTCCGTGCCGCACGCGGGGCTCGAACCCGCAGTCCGAGCGCCGCGCGCGCGCTACCCTTCCAACTCGCCGGCCTCGAACCCGCAGCCCCCGCGTCTGCCGCAGTCTACTCACTTTTGCCTGGGAGCAAAGTCTGCCGTAACAGTCCGTGAGCACTTCCTGCAAAAGGACGTGGAGATCCAATGGGTGCAAAGCTGTTTCACGAACAGCTGGTAGAATCCAGACAGAGGGTGAGGAGGGAGTGAGACGGGAAGGGGGCGGAGGCGGGAGCGGGGGTGGGGGGAAGTCCAGAAGACTGGAGTCTCAGGAGCCCAACCTGGGCGCCTCCGTCCCCAGCCCGGTGGCTGTGTGAGAAGCTCAACTCGGTGCACTTGTTCACTCTTTCTTCATGAGAGGAGGAGTCAGTGTTGCAACATTCTTGTTCCTTGCTGGAGGCAAAACAGTGATTTTCTTCAGCATGCAAAATGTCCGGAGCCTGCCAGTTTTACAAGGTGAGGGAGGTGGGTTGGGGCTCCGGAATACAGCAAAGACGCGGAGAAGAATTAACAGATGATCCCACGTTAGTCTTGCGTGATATGGGCCCCACATCTTCCGCTGGGACTGCACCAGAAAATACACTGACAAAACAATAATAACAAATGTCTCAATACATGGAATGACCTCGAAGATGGTATTTCTCCTGGCAGCCAAGATGTGGAGTGTCTCCGTGTCAAAATTCTTTATTTCTGAGGAACAGCAGCTTGACAATATTCGAGGGGGGGCTCCAGGGAGCTGAATCTCCCCTTCCGTGAGAAGAAGGAGGGGTCAGAGTGAAAGGGACAAAAGAAAATAAACAGTGATCTTAAGGCAGGGTTTTGCTTTCTTTTTTGATACCCCGAAGCCGAAACTTCCAGGGTGCTGTGTTTATTTTCCGCCACCTGAGTATAACGCAGAAAAGGTGGTGGGGCCACTCTTTCGTTGTTTTCCACAAATGTAGGATTTATTTTTTTCTAACAGGGTCTTTTTCTTTGCTAATAACAAAACCATGCACGACGGCCACCATTTCTCTTGCAAAAAAGTGCCAAAATAAATAGTAACTGCCTGAATCAAATAGTTATGTCTCAATTAGTGAGTTGCTAATGTCTGTTTGGTGCCATTGATTAATCCTGCAGCTGACTGTTTCATAACCTAGACGGGTACCAGAGAGATATTTTAAACAAAGGCTATTGAGTTTCAAAAATAAAAGTTAATTGGAACACTGGGCTTTCCCCCTTCGGTGCCACTTTTACTGCCACTCTGGAATAACTGGCAAATGATATTCTTCAGCAGCCACTTGCCAGGTCTCAGGAAGATGTTGAAGACCCCAGGATGCTTTGCTGATTCCTTTGGACTGGAAGTCCAGGTGCACCTGCATAGGTACAATCACCTGGTGCTTCCTGTTCCAATAACATGGCCACAGACTCCATCTGGTCTTTGGTGGGAGTCTAGGGGGAGATGCACCTTTCAGGCACAGCCTTCACATGCTTTCTGTGATCGTCCAGGTACATTTACGTTCGCTCATGGTGGCCATAAAAGTAGGCAACTCCTATTTATTTCTAAAACCACTGGGTGACATAGGATCTTCCATGACAAAATATTTCTATAGAACCTTTGCAAGGCAAAGGATCACTTAGTTTTCTTAGAGCTGTTCTAGTCAGACCATTTTAATAGCTGGTGAAAGAATAGCGATCTGGGTAACTCCAAACTGTAAGTTCTCAGAAGGTAAGGGACCTTGCTTTTCCTCCTTGTGGTTTCCAGTCAGGGACAGGCAGCTCAGCTCACCCGTGCTCACGGCTTCCAGCAGGTGACAGATTGGTTGTTGAGTGACTAATGCACAGCCCACTGGGAGAGAAGGGCAAGACTGGCTTTCTGCTCGGTTGTGCAACACACAATGTCCCTAACCACTGGCATTCACCGTCAGTGAATTGCCTCGCCTCAGCTTTACTCAGATGTTGAAGGAAGTTAGCTGCGAGCCACAATCTCTTTACTTTCTGCACCACAATTGTTTTACCACCACTGCGTCCTCCTCTCCACGCTAACGTGCTCTGGTCCCTTTTGGCCTGCTCCCTTCCAGCTCGTCTCTGTCTCAGTGGAGACACTCAAGCCACTCTTCCGGCTGAGTCCTGGAGCCAATCCCTGCCCACTGCCTCCAAGACCTTGCTCCGTTGCTGAATACCTTTGGCGTGGGTTTGAGTCCTTGCTATTGATTTGGCTTTCCTAAGCTTTGGTTGCCTCCCCGTAAATAGGATGCAGTAATATATGCCTCAAAAATAATAATAATGGTGGTTATTAATCACCAGTAAAAGGAATAATAATGGTGATAGCATATGTAAAATGCCTGACAAATAACAAAGTCTAGAATCATTAAACTCTTTTTTTTTTCCATTTCCCCTTTTTTCTACCTTCCTCAAATATTTAATCTTTTCTGCTCCATAGGCTTCTTCATCCTAGCCCATAATATCCTCAGGTCTCCCTTGACGCTGGCAACCCTTTTGGTACTTTACCAAGTTCTAATAACTTTTATTTATAAGTCACTCCTTTCTGCATCTGTCCGACGTTATGAAAGAACGAACTACACTCCTCAGCTTCCCTGACTCATGCTTTCTATGCCTTCAGTCGTGGTTCCCAACCTTGGCTGCACACCGCAATCGTATGAGTGTTTCAAAGCTACTGTGTCTGGTGTCACTTGAGGAGCTTCTACTTCAAGAGGTTTAGGTCCTGATTTCTCTGTTTTTCCAGAGATGCACAGGCAGGGTAAAAAACGGCTGCCTAATCCCCATTTGCATCCAGGCTCCCACCACGCTTCTCCTTATCTGCTGGTCCCTGGCCTGCCTTCACCCTTCTGCATCCCTCCCTTTCTCCAGTAGAAGCTGTCGTTCCTTGGTTCTCGCCCCGTGCCCTCCCCCCAGACCCTTTCTGTCCCTGACTTCATTGTGTTGCTTTTTGCCACGCCTCTCTTCTTTCTCCTCCTTCCTGGATGGGAACGGTTTGCCTTTGGTTCTTCATCTTTCTTCTTCCAGGGCTATATTCCATTCTCAAAAGGAAAAAAAAAAAGGAAGAAGAAGAGGAGGAGGGGGAGGAGGGGGAGGAAGAAGAAGAAGAAGAAGAAGAAGAAGAAGAAGAAGAAGAAGAAGAAGAAGAAGAAGAAAGAGGAAAGAAAAAGAAAAATGCTAAAAATACCAAAAGAGTAAAAAAATCACTCACATCATAGCACTGTTAAAAAAAATCTGTATCAGGGTGCTGGGTGGCTCAGTCGGTTGAGCATCCAACTTTGGCTCAGGTCATGATCTCGGGATTTGGGAGTTCAAGCCCCGTGTCAAGCTCTGTGCTGACAGCTCGGAGCCTGGAGCCTGCTTCAGATTCTGAAGCAGATTCTCCCTCTCTCTCTGCCCCTCCCCCCGCTCAAGCTCTGTCTCTCTCTGTCAAAAATAAATAAACATTAAAAAAAAAATTTTTTTTAAATCTGTATCTAAGGGCGCCTGGATGGCTCAGTCAGTTAAGCATTCCACTTCGGCTCAGGTCATGATCTCGGGATTTGGGAGTTCGAGCCCTAAGTCAGGCTCTGTGCTGACAGCTCAGAGCCTGGAGCCTGCTTCAGATTCTGTGTCTCCCTCTCTGTCTGCCCCTCCCCTGCTCATACTTTCTCTCTCTCTCTTTCAAAAATAAACACTTACAATTTTTTTAAAAACTCTATGTATTTGTAAAGTCAAATACAACCTTCCCAAATCACACACCCTCCTGGGACCTCTTTCATCTGATCTCATCTTTGGAGGTGACCACCATTAACAGACTGGGGCATATCTATCCTTTTCCCACATGTATATATTCATGTCTCTATATGCACATGCAAATATTTTTAAAACTAAAAATATAATAGTTCCTGTGACTTGTCTTTAAGCTTAGTGCAATTATTTATTTTAGGTTACTAGCTACAGATTTAACTCATTCTTTTTTTTTATATTATTTTTTTATTTTAGAGAGAGAGAGAACATGAGCAGGGGAGGGGGCAGAAGAAGAGAGAGAATCCCAAGCAGTCTCCACACTCAGTGCAAAGCCTAACACAGAGCTCAATCCCCTGACCTTGGGACCATGAGTTGAGCCAAAATCAAGAGTCAGACCCTCAACCGACTGAGCCACCCAGGTGCCCCAAGGTAACTCATTTTTTTTTTTAATGGCTGTCTGGACTATAATTTATTCTACTATTCTTCCATTGTTAGACCTTTGGTAAATTCAACATTTCATCGTCAGAATTCCTGCCATGATTATCTTTGCATGTACCTTAGGATAAATATTTAGAAGTGGCATTGTTGGGTCAAAGGGAATGGGAACTACACTTTTGATAGATCACTGCCAAGTTGCTCTCCAAAAATCTTATGGAAAAAAGTCCTAGAAGTGAGATTACTGAGTCATAGGGTAAGTAATTATTCCCCAAGTATTTAACAATACATGCCCCACTAACATACACTCCTACCAAGGATGTTTTCTCACATTCTTGCCACCATTGAACTTTTGTCAATCTAATTTTTGCCTGTCTGGTAAGCAAACATGGTGTCTTATTGTTCTTGTTCACAGTCTCTTGACTTCTTGGGAGGTTGAGTCCATGTGTTCATTATTATTTGAATTATTTCTCTTCATGCTGTGGCTGTTCAATGATATGCCTATGTTTCTTCTGGTATGTTTGTATTTTTAAAAATTAATCTTTGAGGTCTCTGTTACTATTATACATGTTAACACCTTGTGAAATATACTGTAAACATTTCTCTGTGCCTGTCCTGTTTCCCTTAGTTTTGTTTATGGACAATTTCACTGCATGTAAGGCTAGAGTTTCAACTAGTCAAATCTGTCACTTATATTCTATTAAGGCTCTAGGTTTTCGGTTTTGCTTTTTTGCTTCTCATACTGTTAGTTTAAAAAAAATAGATCTTTATCTTGGGAATTGTTTTTAAATATTATAGATATTAAATTTATTATATCTTATATTTGTAAATATTATAAATATAAATATTGCTATTTGCTAAGTGTAATATATAATTAATATTCAATTATAATATACTTACATTATAATATAATTAGGTAAGATATTAATATATTAATATATCAATATATTAAATATAATATGCAAATCATATATAATTTAACTATAATTACATATTTTTATTTATAAATGTTAGATTAATTTTCTTCTGAATGCATAGTGAATTATCCCATTCCCCTTTATTGAAAAATCCATGATTTCTTCACTGATTTCTAGTATAAATATCACACATTACATTTACATATGTATTCATATTTATTCTGGGCACTATTCTGTTTTGTTTGACATGCCTATTTGCAAGCCAATAATGCACAATTTTGATAATTGTATTGTAAAAATAGCATATTGTAATGCCAATTAATGCAAATACTTTATCAAAGTCTTTTAAAATTTTCTTGATAAATGTCGTATATTTTTTTCATAAAATTTTAGAATCAATTTGTTCAAATTAAAAAAAGTTTCCTGGGCATTATAATTCACTTATTTATTAATTTGAAAAAGGTTTATATCCTTGAAACATTAGTTCTTCCACCCAGAAACTATGTCTCTGTTTATTTAGGTCTTTTAAATTTCCTCAATTTTTTCTTTAATCTTGTAATTTTACTCTTATTGCACAATAATAATAATTACTTAATCATACCATATTATGAACATTTAAGTTGTTCCCCAGTTCTTTTTAAGTTTATTTATTTGTTTTGGGAGGGGAGGGGCAGAGAGAGAGAGAGAGAGAGAGAGAGAGAGAGAGAGAGAGAGAGAATCCCAAGCAGCGACAGTGAAGAGCCCAGTGAAGGGGCTGGAATTCATGATCACGACCAAAACTGAAGTCGAACACTTAACTAACTGAGCCACCCAGGCATCGCCAAATTTTTACTGTTATAAATAATACTATAATGAACATATTTGTGGAAAAAAATTTGCCTTTGAGGGATTTATTTTCTTATTTCTCAGCCTAAGTGAGACATAATTAAGTCAAAGGTCATGTACATTTTTATGGTCCTTGAGATATAAACCCTTATCTTTTCTGATGACTTCAACTGTTAATGTTCCCTTTGTCTCACATTCTACATCCAATCAGGCACAAATATTTTTTTTAATTTTTTAAAATGTTTATTCATTTTTGAGAGAGAGAGAGAGAGAGAGAGAGAGAGAGAGAGAGAGAGCAGGAGTCGGGGAGGAGCAGAGAGAGAGGGAGACACAAAATCCAAAGCAGGCTCCAGGTGCTGAGCCCAATGCGGGGCTCAGCCTCATGAACTGTGAGATCATGACCTGAACCGAAGTCGGATGCTTAACCCACTGAGCCCTTTATCCCGTTTCACTGTTAATGCTTCAATTCATGCCTTCATCATTTTTTACTTCTCCCCCTTCAGTAGCCCCCTGCTGGGCTGGATGGTCTCACTCTCACCAGCCTTGCTTGTGTGAAACTCAAATGCTTCCATGATGAATCTGATTATATCACTCCCGGAATTAAAGTTCTTAATGGTGCCTACTTCCCACAGAATAAAATTAAAATATCTTTGCTCTTGCTGATCTTATTGGTTTTGGAGTAGTAGCTCAATAAATATTTATAGTGTTTGAATCCCATCTTTCCTTCTTGGAATTTTATTTTTCCCAGTCTTCACCTACTCCAAATTTTAAACATTCCTGATCTTTATATTCAAAATCAGCTTCTTCTAAAAGCTTTCCCTGATGGCTCCAACTCTGAAGGCACTCTGCCAGCCTCTATCAAATGGGTTTATAATACACTCTTCTGTTCTATCTCCAAGGATCATTGTGAAGCTGATATGACCTAACGTGTGAGTGCACTTGGTAAATTATAAACCATGTGTAAATATAAAGCATTACTATTATTAGACAATGTTTCCTTACTTCCAAGGAAACCCTCATTAGTGAATAAACTGTTAGGTTAAGTACAGTGAGCCTGTATGAACATGGGAAATGGGAATATTTTTCTCCATGTGGACATGCAGTAGGAAGAGAGCTGGCCTGTTGACTGATAAAGATCCATGTGTCCTAAACTCGAAGAGGGAAACTGAGCACGCTGAATAAAATACAGTGGTCGTCAGTCTGCACTAGCCACGTGGGTTTCTTTAGGCCAGTGTATGTGCGTCTAGCTACTCAAAGTGTGGTCCTTAGACCAGCTGCATTGGCATTACCTGGGAGCTTGTTAGAGCTTATTACCTTCCAAGTCTGTCTTTGTATTTTGACAAGATCGGCTGCTTCAGTGTTCGACTTGATAAAGCCCAAGTGAGAGTAAAACAAGTATTCCTCCTGAAATGCCCAATTTGTATACAGAGGTAAAATGACTTTGACCTATGTGCTTTCTTCTTTTCTATCTTGTATGTGTTTTGGGGGAGGGATGGGGGAACACACTGTTAGTTAAGTTCCCAATTAAGTTTCTGATATATGGCAAATATTTGTTTTTTATTTTATTTTATTTTATTTTATTTTATTTTATTTTATTTTATTTTATTTTATTTTATTAACTGTAGTAAGAACACTTAACATGACATCTACCCTCCTAACAAAATTTTAAGTGTACTATACAATATTGTTAGCTCTAGACCCAATGTTGTACAGCAGATCTCCTAGAACTTATTCCTGTTGCATAACTGAAACTTTATACCCGTTGAAGAATGACTTCCCATTGTCTCCTCCATCCAGCCCCTGGAAACTACCATTTTACTATCTGCTTCTATGAATTTGACTATTTATTTATTTTTAATTAATTAATTAGAGAGAGAGAGTGAGAGAGAGAGAATGCATTCGAGCAGGGGAGAGGGGGAGGGAGAGAGAGAGAGAGAGAGAGAGAGAGAGAGAGAGAGAGAGAATCACAAGCGGATTCCACACTTAGCACGGAGCCTGACACAGGGCTTGATCCCACAACCCTGGGATCGTGACCTGAGCTGAAATCAAGAGTCAGATGCTCAAGACTGACCCAGGCGTCTGAGTTTGACTATTTTAGATACCTATTATAAGTGACTGGTTTATGTCACTTAGCATCACAGCCTCCAGGTTCAGCCATGTTCTCTCATATAACAGGATTTTCATTTTTACAGGCTGAATAACATCCCACTGTATGTACATACCATGTTTTCTTTGTCCATTTATCTGTCCTTGGATACTTAAGTTGTTTCCATATCTTGGCTACTGTGACTAATGCTGCAGTGAACACGAGAGTTCAAATATCTCTTTAAGATCCTGATAACGGACCTCCTGGGTGGCTCAGTCGGTTAAGTGGCCAACTTCAGCTCAGGTCATGATCTCATAGTTCGTGGATTCGCACCCCGTGTTGGGCTCTGTGCTGACAGCTCGGGAGCCTGGAGCCTGCTTTGGATTCTGCGTCTCCCTCTTTCTCTGCCCCCCACCTCCATTTGTGTTCTCACTTTCTCTATCTCAAAAATAAATAAATAAATATGAAAAAAAAGATCCTGATACCAATTTTGGGGACATATACCCAAAGTGGGATTGCTGGGTCATATGTTAGTCCTATTTTCAGTTTTTTGAGGAATCTCCATACTATTTTCCATAGCAACTACACTATTTTACCTTCCTATCAATAGCACACAAGTGTTTTCTTGTGTAGTTTCTTATGATCCTTTTTACTTCTCTGGTGTCAGGTATAGTATTTCCTTTTTCATTTATGATATTATTTATTTGACTCTCCTCTCTCTTTTTTTTCTTAGTCTCGCTAAAGTTTCATCTGTTTTGTTATTTTTTTTAAGAGCAACTGAATTTTGTTGATTTTGCCTATTTGTTTTTCTTCTGTTCTCTATTTCATTGATTTCTTCTCTAATTTCTATTATTTACTCCTTCTGCTAACTTTGGGCTTTGTTTTTTCTTCTTTTTCTAGTTCCTTGGGGTTTAAGGCTGGGTTTTGTTTTTCAGTCTTTCTTTGTTTGTAATGTAGGCGATTATCACTATAAACTTTCCTGCTAGTTCTTATTCTGCTGCATCCCATAAGTTTTTGTATGCTGCACTTTCATTTTCAATTGTCTCAAGTAATTTTCTGGTTTTCGTTTTGATGTCTTCTTTGGCCCAATGGTTGTTCAAGAGTGTGTTATTTAATTTCCACTTTCATTTGTGAATTTTCTAGTTTTCCTTCTGTTATTGATTTCTAGTTTCCTTCTGTTGTGTTTTGGAAAAGATACTTGATGCCATTTCAATATTCTTAACATTGAAACTAAAACTAGTTTTGTGACCTAACATGGGCTCTTTCTTGGGAAATGTTCCACGTGTGCTTGAAGAGAATGTGTATTTTACTGCTGTTGAGTGGAATGTTCTGTGTATTTCTGTTAGGTTTATTTGGTCTGTAGTGTTGTCTAATCCTCTGTTCCCTTATTGCTCTTCTGCCTGGATATCCTATCCATTACTGAAAGTGGGTTATTGATGTCTTTTACTATTATTATGTTATTGTCTATTTCTCCCTTCAGATCTGTCAATGTTTGCTTTATATACTTGGGTGCTCTGTTGTCAAGTGCATATATAATTTTGTTATATCTTCTTGATGAATTGATCCTTTTGCCATTACATAATGTCCTTCTCTGTGTTTAGTGACAGTTTTTTACTTAAAGTTTGTTTTGTCTGATGTAAGTATGGCCATGTCTGTGGGTTTTGTTTTGTTTTGTTTTGTTTTTACCATTTGTGTGGAATATCTTCACCTCTTCACTTTTAGCCTATTTGCCCTTAAATCTAAAACGAGTCTATTATAGATAGCATATAGTAGGTTCTTTTTAAAAATTAATTCAGCCATTCTTTTGACTGGGGAGTTTAATCCATTTATGTTGAAGGAATTATTGATATGAAAGGATTTACTACTGACATTATGCTAATTGTTTTTTGTCTGTCTTGCAGTTCTTTTGTTCCTCATTTCCTCTCACTTTCTTCTTTTTGTGTCATGTTGATTTTTTTTTAGTAATATGCTTTAATTTGTTCTTCTTTGTTTATTTTTTATGGGTATTTTCTTTTTGGTAACTATGAAGCTTATATAAGACATTTTATACTTATGAGTTAATTTTGAGCTAATAACAACATTATTTCTATAGTATATAAAAATTCTACACTTTGACCTCTCCCCCATATGCTATCAATGTGACAATTTACATCTTTTTATATTGCGTTTCATGACCAAATATCTGTAGGTATATAATTATAGTTATTCATGATACTACCTCTAACCTTTTATATTAAAATAAAAATGATTTACATGCCACCGTTACAGTATTACAGGGTTGTGTATTTACCTTATCTTTACTTTTACCAGTGAGTTTTATACTTCCATATGCTTTCTTATTGTTGTTTTGTGCCCTTTCATTTAAACTAGAGGAGCTCACTTTAACACTGTGCAAATTGCTAACCCTTTGATTTAATTTAATTGATTTAATTTAGTTTAATTATTGAGGTGAACATAAAATTAACTATCTTAGTGTACAATACAGTGGCATTTATTTTATTCACAATGTTGTGTGCTGTACAACCATCACCTGTATCTAGGTGATTCCAAAACCTTTTAATCACCCCCTGAGAAGAGCCCATATACCCCCACTGAGCAGTCATTCCTTGTCCTTCTCCTCCCAGTCCTTGACAACCAATCTGCTTTCTGTTTCTATGGATGTACTTATTCTGGTTATTTCATATTAATGGAATTTTTTATAAATTTTTTTTCAACGTTTATTTATTTTTGGGACAGAGAGAGACAGAGCATGAACGGGGGAGGGGCAGAGAGAGAGGGAGACACAGAATCGAAAACAGGCTCCAGGCTCTGAGCCATCAGCCCAGAGCCCGACGCGGGGCTCGAACTCACAGGCCGCGAGATCGTGACCTGGCTGAAGTCGGACGCTTAACCGACTGCGCCACCCAGGCGCCCCCATATTAATGGAATTTATACAGTATGTAACTTTTTGTGTCTGGCTTCTTTCGCATAGCACATTCTTTTTTTTTTTTTTTTTTTTTTTTTTTTTAGGTTTATCCATGTCATAGTATGTATTAATAGCTCCTTCCTTTTTTGTGGCTAAATAATACTCTATGTTAAAGATATACATACATTTTATTTATCCGTTCATTCGTTGATGGCCATTTGGGTGGTGTTCAACTTTTGGCTATTGTGAATAAATTGCTTTGCCTTTTGCCTTTACTTTCCTCATCTGTGAAGTAGGGATAATAATTCATTGCTCAGGGTCATTGTGAAGACTGGAACTAATACAGATCATATGTCTGGCTCACTAAATAAAAGCTATCAGAATCATTTTTGTGTATGTGAGACTAGAGAGAAAGAGCTCTTAAAATATAGGCCTTCGGTTGGGTTTGCAGATAAGATGAACATTCTTACTTTTTTTAGCCACTGAGGATTTATCAGTTCCTCTCATCTTGCCCCATCTTCCTGTCCATCTTTGGGTGACAAACCTCATTTTCAGGTCTCCTTACTGTTGAGATTATTCATCTTTTTGTTACTATCTTTACCTATGTGCTTTCTTTTTTTACTCCTAGTTTCATTCATTCATTCATTTTTTTTTTTTAATTTTTTTTTTCAACGTTTATTTATTTTTGGGACAGAGACAGACAGAGCATGAAAGGGGGAGGGGCAGAGAGAGAGAGGGAGACACAGAATCGGAAACAGGCTCCAGGCTCTGAGCCATCAGCCCAAAGCCCGACGCGGGGCTCAAACTCACGGACCGCGAGATCGTGACCTGGCTGAAGTCGGACGCTTAACCGACTGCGCCACCCAGGCGCCCCCATTCATTTTTTTTAATGTTATTTATTTTGACAGAGAGAGAGAGAGAGAAGAGTGCCAGCAAGCAGGGGAGGGGCAGAGAGAGAGGGAGACCGAGAATCTGAGGCGGGACCTGTGCTGATAGCAGAGAACCCGATGTGGGGGAGCTCAAACTCACCAACTCTGAGATCATGACCTGAGCTGAACTGACTGAACCACCCAGGCGCCCATGTTCATTCATTTTTTCATTCATTCATTAATTCACCCATCCATCGACCATTACCAGTTTCAGTTTTATATGCTGGATTATAGCAGGAAAAAAATTAGACTCAGTCTGAGATGTTTTCCCTGGCATTATAGTCTGGAGCTTGGGGGAGAAGAGACTAAAAACAAACAAATAAACCACATGTTAGGTAGTGGTATATGCTAAGAGGTAAAACAGAGAAGTGAGAGAGGGAGAGTTTGAATTTAGTCAGAGAGTCAAGATGAGCCCCTTCAAAAACACAATTTGAGCAGAGTTCTGAACGAGGACTATGCAGTGCCTTTCTGAAGTTAAGTTTCCTCTTGGGAGGGAAGAGGGAAACCACTGAGGCCTTGAGTAGCATGACGTGAGCTGACTTTCATGCTAAATAGATAGTCCTGCTGCTGCCATAGGATAATACTATTGATAATTGTTATTTCTGTGTTCTTCCTTGGTTTCTTTCTCTGAGATTTTGCTTCACGTGTCCTTCCTAAGCGTTCACTTTCTTGATGAAATCTTTCAGAGTCAGCTTTATAAACTGAGCCCACCCCTTTCTCCTTACTCCACCTCTCAGCTCTTTGGGGAAGAAGGAAAATAAAACACAAAGGAAGCTTTCAGCAGTGAATTTTCACCATCTCAACAGCCTCAGGTGACAAGGATCTGTGGCTGGAGGCCACTGTTTCCTTCCTGGTTTGAAGTGAAAACTTCCCTGATCTTCATCTTCACTGAGGCCCAAGGTGTGGGAATTAGGGAGAATCTTAGAAGTCTTTTCTAGAGCAAGGCTACCTTTTTGTCTTTGCCAATGTGCATTTTTCTGACTAAATTTAGAAATAGGGAAGGTTATTTTTGGTAAGAGAAGTGAAAACTCAAAGGATTTCCCCAGTTCTTCTGGGGATTGGGGTTTGGGAATTCTATATCAAGTTCTCCCTCCCTCAACCCCCCCTACTTTCTCCCCAGGGCATTCTATCCACACTCAGGGTAATGCAACATGGTGAAAAGAGCATTGGACTGGGAACCAGAAGGCCTGAGTCTTAGTCTGGACTCTTCCTAACTAACCCTGGGTTTGTTAGTGGATAGGTATGTTAAAATAAAAAACAAATAGATACTTGCCTTCAAAATTCCTTGAGCAGACAAAACCAGTTAAGTCATACAAACAAAACTGAATTTAGCTTTTATTTGACCTGGGTCACTCTTTGCTTGTGTCTCTAAAAATCATAAGTAAATTTAAACTGTTTCTCAAGGTTGATATGAGATAACCATTGATCAATTCCTCATTCTTTAAGAAAATTCTAGTATTATAACCAATCACTGCAAATAATAAAATCACTGCTTTCTCATGATATAAGCTGCTTTATAACAATATACCCTTGAGCCTCCTCCCATGTTTTGGTTTGAGTGTTCCTGGTTTGCAAATTTTCTTTTTGGTATGTGCACAATTAACAGTGGTTCATTGGTTTTACTTCTGTTATTTCTGAACTTTTGACAGGTGGTAGAACAGAATGATAGTGAATAATATAAGCTCTGGAGTCAAACTAGCAAGTTTGAGTGTCTGGGTCCACTTCTTATTGATTATGTGTAATTAGGCAAATTATTTAACTTCTTTGTTTCATATTGTCCCCATCTATAAAATAGGAATAGTAATTGTACCTACCTCATAGGACTGCTTGAGTATTAAAGAAGGTATTTGAAGTAAAAACACTTAGAGGAGCATTAGGTGTGCAGTAACATTTATGATTAGCATAATTTTTGACAAGTCAATCATCTAAGTTGTGTTCAAGTGCTTGTAACCATATGTGGAATGTCCTATAGATCTGATGATGCTTGGTGGAGGAAAAACGAGGCAAGTGGGTTGGTTTTATTCAGTCATATAAAGGATTGTCACATGAAAGAGATACTTCTTCTGAGTTGCTTAGAAAGTTCTTTGGAATTTAATTCAAAGTAATGGAGAACTTTTAATATAATCAATGGGGCCTGAGAATTGGAATAATCATTTTGCAAAGCAGTGAGGAGTCCCTCACCGAAAGAGTTTAAGCAAAGATGAGTCCTCTGTTTGGATTAGCATAGAAGGAATTCCCTTCTCTAAAATATGAGCGTAAAAAAGTAGTTCTTTCTTCCCATAACAACCCAAAAATTATTTCTCAACCTCCTCTATTCTCTCACTGTTCTTTTGACCCTTCCTCCTCCTTAAGAGAATGGATGAGTGTTTACCAAACAGGTATGATGGTGTCAGTGGCAGTCAAGGCTGATAGGCCCATTTTTTTAGATGAGAACATTAATGCCAAAGGACAATTGCATCGCTCATAAGCCGCCAATTAAAAGGATTAGAAAATGTGAAAGCTCCCAGGGCACCCTTGAATCCTGGCAATAAGATGTAATTAATATTAGGAAGCCATGCAAGTCAATATAAAAAGCTTACTTTAGTTTTTCTTTTTAGAAAGCCTACTTTAAAAAAAACAAACCATACATGAGTGTTGGTAGAAGTTTTAAAATGTTCACACACAACCCCTGACACCTCTTTCAGCTTCTTTTCCTGCTATTATCACATTTTCCTGACTTTAAATAACATGGTATACTTTTGAATCAGGTTTCCTGATGTTATAACCCTCAATTGGTAATATATGGTCAAAAAACAAAATGGTGAAGTTAAAAGTGTCTTCTTAGAGGTGCCTCTTCTGTCTGTGACCTCTCCCATGAATCTCCTGTCTTTTCCTGCTGTCATTCCTCTGGTTGTCTTAGTCAGTTAGGGCAGCTGTAAAAGAATGTCATAGACTGAGTGGCTTAAACAGCGATTTATTTCTCCTGGTTCTGGACGTCTGAGACAGGGCATCAACATGGTCGGGTTCTGGTGAGAGCTCTCCTCCTTGTTCATAGATGGCTGCCTTCTTGCTGTATCCCTACATGGCAGAAAGAGTGCTGGCTCCCTTCACCTCATTATAAGGGCACTAATCTCATCATTGAATACACTCTGATGACCTCATTTTAACCTACTTACCTCCCAAAGGCCCACCTCCAGATACCATCACATTGGAAGTTAAGGCTTCAACATATGTATTTGGGGTGATACAGACATTTAGCTTATTGCACTGGTCTACTTACTCTTGCTTTAGGGCCTTTACACTTGCTGTCCCCCTTGTCTGAAACATTCTCTCTTTTCCATATCCACATATCTTTCTCCTTTACCGCCTTTAGGCTTTTCTTCAAATATCACTTCGTATCAGTGAGGCCTTCCCAGATTACCCCATTTAAAATTACCCTCTATCACCCTCTAACCTCTTTTCTTATTTATTTCTTATAATAGCACGTATCATCTTCTTTCACAGTTTGAGTTACCCCAGAAGTAGACTTTGTGCCAAGAATTCAAGTAGAAGTGGTTTCTTGGGATATGCTCCAGTTACCCCACTCAAGTGGAGAAGAAGCCGGGGTACTTTTATACTGACTTCCATTAGTCATTGGCTGTAGGCTTTTTGGGAATGGGGTGTTAATTTCTGCTTCTACCCAAGGTACACAAATAAGCCTTCTGTGACTTTGGAAAAAGTCTCAAAGCGAAACATGCAGATCTTGGCTCCTGGAATAAGAACAAGCACACCAAAATAACGATATGATATGATACGATATTCCAGGTTCTGGGTGGGGCATCAATAACTTCTGCTACCCCATCTGGCATACCTTATAGTTTATGGAGATATATTATACATGTCACAAATTACATATATATATATAATCCCACTCCTAGGTCGTGAGCTCTATAAGGGCAAGAATTTTTGTCTATTTAATTCTCTGCTGAACTTAGAACAATACCTGGCAACCTGGCACATGTTGGTGTTGCATAAATATTTGTTGAATGAATTAATGATCTAGATCAGAGATTTTAAGCTATGGGTTGTAACCCGCTTAGCATGTCATGAAATTAATTTAATGAGTCACCACCAGCAATAAAGACAGAGAAAAGAAGAAGTATATTGCAGGTAGTAAGGGTAAATACTGTTTCATAAAATGTTGCACTTCAGTTATTTAATGTACATATTATAATTATTAAATTTAAATATATAAATTAAATTTATATTGGGTCCTATAATAAAATGTACTTTTCACTCTGGGTTGTCATTTTGACAATCACTGATCAATTTCTCACTTTGGCATTGGAATGATACAGAGAAGATTAGCATGACTCTTGCACAAGGATCACATGCAAATTCATGAAGGGCTTCCTACTTTTAGAATGCATTTGAATTTAAATGACTGTCAGCTTAAAATAGACTTCCATACGTATAGGTCAATATATATGAACCTCATAATAACCACAAACCAAAAATCTATAATGAAGACACAAAAAATAAAGACAAAGGAACTTATACATAACACTAAAGAAAACCATCAAACCACAAGGGAAGGAACTGAGAGAAGAAGGAAGGAACAAAGAACCACAAAAACAACCAAAAAACAATGAACACAATGACAATAAATGTATACCTGTAGATAATTCTTTTAAATCTAAATGAACTAAATGCTGCAATCAAAAGGCATAGGATGGCTGAATGGATTAAAAAAAACTCAGGCCCATCTCTATGCTGCCTATAACAGACTCACTTCAGATCTAGGGACACACATAGACTGAAAGTGAAGGGGGAAAAGAATATCCCATACAAATGGAAACAAAAATTAACCTGAAGTAGCAATATTCATATTAAATAATATCAGACTTTAAAACAAAGACTGTAACAAGACAAAGAAGATATATTACATAATGATAAAGGAGTCAATCCAAGAGGAGGATATAACATTCATATAAATTTATACATTCAAATTAGGAAATATAGCATTTCTACATATTTATACTCCCAAACTAAGAGCACTGAAATATATAAAGCAGATACTAACAGACATAAAGGGAGAAATTGGCTGTAATACAATAATATTGGGGAACTTAAATATTATACTTACATCAATGGATAGATTATTCAGATGGAAAATTAATAAGGAAACATTGGCTTTAAATGATGCATTAAACTATATGAACTTAATGTATGCAGAAGACTTCATCCAAAAACTGCAAAACACATGTTCTTTTCATGTGCACATGAAATATTCTCCAGGACAGATCACACATTAGACCACAGAACAAGTCTCAATAAACACATGAGGACTGAAATCATATCAAGTATTTTCTCTGGCTACAGTGGTATGAAACTAGAAATCAATTACAAGATGAAAACTAGAAAAAACCCAAACATGTGGAGCCTAAACAACATGCCTCTAAACAAACAATGGGTCAATGAAGAAATGAAAGAAAAAAACAAAAAATACCTTGAAACAAATGAAAATGGAAACACAATTTTCCAAAACCTATGGGATACAGCAAAAACACTTTTAAGAGCAAAGGTCATAGTGATATAGGCCCACGTCAAGAAACATGAAAAATCTCAAATAATATAACTTTACACCTAAAAGAATTAAACAAAAACAAAAACAAAGAAACAAGACCCAAAGTTAGTAGAAGGAAGAAAATAATAAAGATCATAGCAGAAATAAATGAAATAGAGGCTAAAATTTTTTTAAAAATCAATGAAACTAAAAACAGTCCTTTGAAAAGTTAAAAAGACAATGGTGAACCTTTAGCCAGCCTTATCAAGAAAAGAAAGCAAAAGGTCCCAAATAAATAAAATAAAAAATGAAAGAGAAGTTACAACAGATACTTCAAAAAAAAAATCACAAGAGATTACTGTGAACAATTATATACCAACAAATGGCAAAGCTTAGAAGAAATGGATAAATTCCTAGAGACACACAACTTTCCAAGACTGAATTACAAAGAAACAGGAAATCTGAAAACACTGATTACAAGCAATGAAATCGAAATATCAATTTAAAAACTTCTCGAAAACCAAAAGCCCAGGACCAGATAGTATTATAGATGAATTCACCAAACATTTAAAGTGGTTAGTACCTGTGCTTCTCGAATTATTTCAAAATATTGACGAGGAAGGAGCACTTCTAAACTCATTTCATGAGACTAGTTTTATCCTGATATCAAAACCAGACAAAGACACAACAACAAAAAAGAAAATTACAGGCCACTATCCCTAATGAATATAGATGCAAAAATCCTCAACAAAATATTAGTAATTCAACAATACGTTAAAAGGATCACACACTACAAGCACGTGGGATTTATTGCAGCAATTCAAGAGTGATTCAACATCTGTAACTTAATCAACATGACACACCACATCAACAAAATAAAGAATAAAAATCACATGATTATCCTAATAGATGCAGAAAAAGCATTGGACAAAATTTATCATCCATTTATGATAAAAAACTCTCAACAAAGTGGGTATAGAAGGATGTAGGGACGCCTGGGTGGCTCAGCCAGTTAAACGTCTGACTCTTGATTTCGGCTCAGGTCATGATCTTGTGGTTGGTGAGTCTGAGCCCCACATCGGGCTTTGAGCTGACAGTGCGGAGGCTGCTTGGGATTCTCTCTCTCCCAGTCTCTCTTCCCCTCCCCACTCGTCCCCCGGCCCCCAGACAAATAAATAAATAGATAGATAAATAAATAAATAAATAAATAAATAAATAAACTTAAAAAAAAAGAATGTACCTCAAAATAAAGGCCACATAGACAAACTCACAGCTAATATCATCCTCAATGGTGAAAAGCTGAAAGCTTTTCCTCTAAGATCAGGAGCAAGACAAGGGTGCCCACTGTTGCCACTTTTATTCAACATTGTTTGGGCATTTTGGTCACAAGATTTAGGCAAGAAATAAAAGGTATCAAAGTTGGAAAGGCAGAAGTATAACTTTCACTGTTTGCAGATGGCATGATACTCTGTAGAAAACCCTGAAGACTCCACCAAAAAACCGCTAGAGCTGATACACAAACTCAGTGAAGTCACAGGATACAAACTTAACGTACAGAAATTGGTTGTGTTGCTACACACTAATAATGAGCTATCAGAAAGAGAAATGAAGAAAATAATTGTATCAAGTTGAAAAATGGGCAGAAGACATGAATAGACATTTTTCCAAAGAACAAATATAGATGGCTAACAGACACATGAAAAGATGCTCAACATCACTCATCATCAGGGAAATACAAATCAAAACTACAATAAGATATCACCTCATATTTGTCAGAGTGGCTAGAAGTAGTAACACAAGAAACAACCGATGTTGGTGAAGATGCAGAGAAAAGGAAACCCTCTTACACTCTTGGTGGGAATGCAAACTTGTGCAGCCACTCTGGAAAACAGAGTTCCTCAGAAAGTTAAAAATAGAACTACCCCACGACCCAGAAATTGCCCTACTAGATAGATATTTACTCAAATAATACAAAAGTGCTGATTCAAAGGGGTACATGCCCTGATGTTTATAGCAACGTTATCTACAATAGCCAAATTATGGAAACAGCCCAAGTGTCTACTGACTAAAGAATAGATAAAGAAGATGTGATATCTATATCTGTATCTATGTCTATATATCTATATCTATATCTATCTATATCTATCTCTCTCTATATATATATATAGATACATATATCTATCTCCATGGATATATATCCATATATAATATGGAATATACTATATGTGTGGAATTCAAGAAACAAAACAAATGAACACAGGGGAAAAGTAGAGAGAGGCAAACTGTAAAACAGACTCTTAACTGTAGAGAATGAATTGAGGTTTCCTGGAGGGAAGGTGGGTGTGGGATGGGTTAAATGGGTGATGGCTATTAAGGAGGGCACTTGTGATGAGCACTGGGTGTTGTATGTGAGTGATGAATCACTAAATCCTATACTGAAACTAATATTATACTGTATGTTAGCTAACTAGAATATAAATAAAAACTTGGAAGGAAAAAAAAAAAAGAATAAAATAGGAATAAATTTAACCAAGGAGGTGAAAGGCCTGTACTTTGAAAGCTGTGACATTGATTAAAGAAATTGAAGACAAATTCTTCAATTAACAAATGGAAATAGGGGCGCCTGGGTGGCGCAGTCGGTTAAGCGTCCGACTTCAGCCAGGTCACGATCTCGCGGTCCGGGAGTTCGAGCCCCGCATCAGGCTCTGGGCTGATGGCTCGGAGCCTGGAGCCTGTTTCCAATTCTGTGTCTCCCTCTCTCTCTGCCCCTCCCCCGTTCATGCTCTGTCTCTCTCTGTCCCAAAAATAAATAAAAAACGTTGAAAAAAAATTTAAAACAAAAAAACAAAACAAAAAAAAAAACAAATGGAAATAAGTGGAAATAAATGAAAAGATATGCCATGCTAATATATTAGAAGAACGAATATTGTTAAAATGTCCATATTACTCAAAGCCATCTACAGATTCAGTGCAATCCCCATCAAAATACCAAAGGTTTTTTTCACAGAACTAGAACAAGGAGTCCTAAAATTTGTATGAAACCACAAAAGACTCCAAATAGCCAAAGCAATCTTGAGGAAGAAGAACAAAGCTGGAGGTTTCATGCTCCCTGATTTTAAACCATACTGCAAAGCTATAATAATCAAAACAGTATGGTACTGGTATGAAAACAGATATAGATCGATGGAATAGAATAGAGATTCTAGAAATAAACCCACTCATATATAGTCAGTTAATCTATGACAAAGATGGCAAGAATATATAATGGGGAAAAGACAGCCTCTTCAACAAATGGTGTTGGGCAAACTGGACAGCTATATGCAAAAGAATGAAACTAGACCACTTTCTTACTCTATATACAAAAATAAATTCAAAATGGATTAAATATTTTTAATGTAAGACCTGAGCCATAAAATTTCTAGAAGTTGAAATAGGTAGTTATCTATGACACACACACACACACACACACACACACACACACACACACATGCATACATATTTTTGGCCCAGTCTCCTCAGTTAAGGATAACAAAAGCTGAAATAAACAAATGAACTTACATCAAACTAAAAAGCTTTTGCACAGTGAAGAAAACAACCAACAAAATGAAAAGGCAACCTACTGAACAGGAGAAGATGTTTGCAAATCATATATCCAATAAGAGGTTAAGATCCAAAATATATAAAGAACTTCCACAACTTAATATATGAGAAACAAACAACCTTATTATAAAATGGGCAGAGAGCTCGAATAGATATTTTCCCAAGGAAGACATACAGATAGCCACAGGCAAGTGAAAAGATGCTCAATATTACTGATCATCAGGGAAATAAATCAAAACCACAATGAGATACTTCCTCCTACCTGTCAGATTGGCTATTATCAAAAATACAAAAAAAAAATTAAATGTTGGAAAGGATGTGAAGAAAGGGAACCTCTCATACACTGTTGGAAGGAATATAAACCCTTGCAGCTACTACGAAAAATAGTATGGAGTTTCCTCAAAAAATTAACAATGGAACTATCATTCCATCCATCAATTGCACTTCTGAATATTTACCCAAAGAAAACAAAATTACAAATTCAGAGAAATATATGCACTTCTATGTTTATTGCAGCATTATTTACAATATCCAAGATATGGAGGCATCCCAAGTGATCACTGCTAGATGATTCGATAAAGAAGAAGTGCTATATATATATCGTGGAATATTACTGAGCCTTAAAAAAGAATGAAATCTTTCCATTTGTGACAACATGGATGGACCTAGAAGGTATTATGCTAAGTGAAATAAGTCAGAGAAAGACAAATACCATATGATTTCACTTATATGTGGAATCTAAAAAACAACAAAATAGAAACAGACTCATAGATCTAGGAAAGAAACTGTTGGTTATCAGACAGGAGAGTGGATGAGGGGACAGGGCAAAATAGGGGAGGCAATTAGGAAGTACAAACTCCCAGTTATGAAATAAATAAGTCGTGGGGATGTAATGTACTGTATAGGGAAGATAGTCGGCGATATTGTAATAATTTTGCATGGTTACCGATGGTAACTACGCTGATCATGATGATCATTTCATAATATACAAAAATATCAAATCACTACGATGTACACCTAAAACTAATGGGATATTGTACGTAATGATTACTTCAAAAAGAAAACACTTCAAACCCACTAGGAAGGCTAAAATAAAAAAGCAGACAATAACAGGTGTTGATGAGGATGTAAGGAAATTGGAAACTTCAACACTGCCAGTGGTAATGTAAAATGGTGCAGCCAAAAATATACTGGCAGTTTATCAAAATGCTAAATGTAGAGTTGCCATATGACCCAGCAATTCCACTCCAGAGTATATACCCAAGGGAAATTGAAACATATGTCCACACAAAAACTTTTACATGAATGTTTATAGAGGCACCATTTATAATAGCCATTTATAATAATCCAAATGTACATCCGCAGATGAATGGATAAACAGAATGTGATACACCATACAGTGGAATATTACTTGACCATAAAAAGGGATGAAGTATTTGTACCTGCTGTAACATGGATGAACTTTGAAAACATACTAAGTGAAAGGGGACAAACAAAAAAGGACGTATGATTCTATTTATATGAAATGTCCAGAATAGACAAATCCATAGATTCAGAAAGTAAATTAGGGGTCACCAGGGACCAGGGGGAGGGAGAAATGTGATTGATTGCTAAAGTGGCATAGTTTCTTTTTGGGTTGAAGAAAATGTTCTAAAATTAGATAGTGGTGATGATTGCACAGCTCTGTGATTATACTAAAAAGCTCTGAACTGTATGCTTTTTAAAAGGGTAAATTTTATGGTGTGTGAGTTATATCTCAAGAAAGCTGTTATAACAAGAAAAAACATTTTCTCCCCTAATTTTAGAAACTAAAGGATCTAGGGCCAGAGAAGTGAGGGCATCTCCAAGGTCACAAAACTGGTCCCAGCCCAAGCAGGCCCATGACATCATAGCACCTCTGTGAGTCTAGCAACTATTAGACATTGGCATTTAGTTCATGGAACAGAAGCCTCCAGCCAGGTCTCCCTCTGAGCCAACAAAAACCTGATGCTTTGTAAACATCTGAAAAGCCAAGTTGTAAACTGTAAGGATCCGGAATTCTGTGGGTGACCGAGAGACAGGTCAGGCGGCCAAATGGCCTCAGTAATAGCCCCTATACGCCAGATCACCTGCTCCCAGTTTATCAGGATGGGCTTGCATTACCATCCGCGTCTCGGCATGAAGCAGCCGCAGCTTGCCTGGCCTACTAGCTACCTTCAACACAGTCATAAAGACATGCTGACACGAGGGAGTCCTGCCCAAAGAGATTTTCTAAAGCATTATCTTTATTATCATTTCATTCCTTTCTTATTCCAGCTTGGAAGCAAGCACTTTCTGTGAGCCTGCCCCTCTTCTTGCTTGTCATTTACGCTCTTCTTCTATGCTTCTTATGTGGAAAGACACAAGTGTAGGACATTTTCCTGGCTTCAGACCTTCAGGACTGTGCTTCTAAGAGAACAGTGATTCCAATGATTGTCCTCTAGAAGGTGTTTGCAGAGCTCCCTCATAACGTCAAGTTCTTTGCTAGACCAAAGTAAGGGCTGCTGGTAATGACAGAACATAGCTGTGCTCGCCTGGCTGCTGCTGGTCTTTAACCTCAAGTCACAAAGAGGTACTGGGAATTTTGTGAAATACATTCCCGGCTGCAACCACAGGCACAGTGGACCTCCATTCAATTGCATCTCAAGGTAGGATGTGGCTATGGGTAGGGCCTGTCAACAAAACAAAACAAAACAAAACACCACTAGTTTGCTGGGACCTGAGGGGTCAGGATGAGCCCTTTGGGAAGTGGAAATACACTCCCCAAAAACTGATTTCTTTTTTTCCTTTTTTAGAAAAATGTTTGTTTATTTTTGAGAGAGACAAAGTCGGGGAAGGGCAGAGAGAGAGGGAGACAGAGGATCCTTTGGCAGTGGAAAGCCCAATGTGGGAGTCAAACCCATGAGCTGGGAGATCATGACCTGACATGCTTAACCGATTGAGCCACCCAGGTGACCCCTGAAATGCTGTTTTCTTCCAAATCCCTTAAACACATTAATTTCAATGTTCATGAGTAGCGAGAGGAGAGAGAGAGAGAAGAAAGAGAGAGAAAGAGGGGGAGAGGGAGAGAGAGAGAAAAAACAGAAGGGAACGGGAGGGAGGGGAGGAGAGGAGAATGGAAGGCAGGGGAAGGCTGGAAGGCGAGGAGGAGAGGAAAGAAGGAACAAAATATTTTTGTTGTACTGAACCGCTGGCCTATTTGTTATCTGGCACCTTTGCAACTGGCCTTTTGCAGACTGGGAACACAGATCCCCTCTGCAACATGCATGAGCTCCCAGCCCCTGCTTGTTTTTATTACAGCCAGCCCTCCAAGCAGTTAGCTTCCCCCTGTCTGGAGGCAGGCCGCTGGGGTGGGGTAGGTTGTTGCGAGCAAAGATGGGAAGAGGCACTGAAATCTTGTCACTCACAGGAACAAATCATCAGCTCCCTGGCTGTTAGCTAGAAAGTGGGGGGAAGATGCAAAATGTAGGAAATTATCGTTTGATCTGTTGTTCTCTCTCTGTCTAATTCCAAAGGGAATGTACTCTCTCTCTCTCTCTCTCTCTCTCTGTCCAGCATATGGAACATCAAACAGGCTGCTCTCTCTTGGAGTGGGAAAAGCCTCCAGGAAGGCTGAGAGGGGCTGAACCACAGCTGGGACACGGGGCAGTGTGGGTGCTGGCGGCACCAGCTTCTGCCAGAGAACCATGGCCGGCGGCTTCCCCCAGCCCTTCCAGCCCTTCTCCCATACCTGGGGGGCTCCTTTGTTGGCTGGACTCATGAGCCAACTATTGCTCCCCGGGGGGGGGGGGGGGGAGGAACAGGGAGAGCAGAGGCTGCTTTCTAACTCAGGATTTACCATGAGAGAAAGAGAGGAGCTGGGCAGGTAGCAGGTTCCTTCTCCTTGCCCTCTTCCCCTCGTCTCCTGTTGTCTAATAATTCTAGGGCAGGGCAGGCAATTCGCAAAAATCCTGTGTGCCAGGGCTTTTTGCGTGGGCAGGAGGTGACTGCCATGGCAAACAGCACGCTCTACTTGGCTGAAACACCACCGCTCAGTGTTTAAAGGAGGAGGCAGACCTTACCATTGTCCGTGGAGATTCATGGCACCCATCCCTAACTGTACTTGGGAGAAAGTGATTTGTTTTCTGTAGTCGTGCTTCTGCCTTCTATCATCCAGCTCTAAACAGGAAGTTGGTCAATGATCTCAGGCCAAGTGGGAATTATTCCTTTACTTGAGTCAGTTGTCTTATTGTCTTCCTGAATTAAAAAGGCCACAGGATCTTGAATGTCATGGGATTTTACACTCTTCCTGGAAGTGAGATTGTTCTCAAAATTGTCCTGATGTTTACTCTTCTTATAAATACCTTTTGAAAAACATATTTTTAGAATGTTTACTTAAAAAATATTTTTAAAATGTTAATTTATTTTTGAAAGAGAGAGAGAGACAGAGCATGAGTGGAGGAAGGGCAGAGAGAGAGGGAGACATAGAATCCAAAGCAGGCTCCAGGCCCTGAGCTGTCAGCCTGGAGCCCGACATGGGGCTCGAACCAATGAACTGTGAGATCATGACATGAGCCGAAGTCGGATGCTTAACAACTAAGCCACCCAAGCGCCCCCAAACACCTTTTTAAAAAGGGGGCTACTGCCATTTTCATCAACTACACAAATCTTCCAGGAAATTATACTTTTGGTTATGTTAAATCTCTAATGCTGCTATTGCAATCTGAACCAATCACATGATGCAGTTTTTGATGTCTGATAGAATGTCACTTCATTTATGTATGAAGCAGAGGCTATAAATGGCAACATTAGCAATGAAATTGAATGCAGTTCATGTACTTTTTTTTCAAAAATTGAGAGCTTTAAAAAATTTTTTTAGGGGTGCCTCGGTGGCTCAGCCGGTTAAACGGCCAACTTCAGCTCAGGTCATGATCTTGCGGTCCGTGAGTTTGAGCCCCACGTCGGGCTCTGTGCTGACAGCTTAGAGCCTGGAGCCTGTTTCAGATTCTGTGTCTTCCTCTCTCTGACCCTCCCCCGTTCATGCTCTGTCTCTCTCTGTCTCAAAAATAAATAAATGTTAAAAAAAATTTTTTTTAAATAAATAAAAATTTTTTTATTATTTTGATTTTCAAATGAAGTGTAATTAATGCACAATGTTATATTATATTGTTATATATGTTATATATATTATATATAATGTTATATATTATAATATATATCATATAATTTCCCATGTGCAACATAATAATTCAATAATTGTATACGTTACTAAGTGTCATCACCACTGGTTATCATACAGTGTTATTACAATATTATTGCCTATATCCTCTGCATTGAACTTTTCATCTCCATGACTGACTTATTTTGTAACTGGAAGTTTATACCTCTGCATTCCTCTCCTGCCTCTGGCAGCCACCACTTTGTTCTCTGTATTTAAGAGTCTGCTTGTTGGTTTTGTTTTTGAGGATTCCACGTATAAGTGAAATCATATAGTTTTTGTCTTTTCTCTGTCTGACTTATTTTGTTTAGCATAACCCCTTCTAGGTCCATCCATGTTGTCACAAATGGCAAGATTTCATTCTTTTTTTTTGTGGATGAATAATATTCCATTGAATATATGTGCCACATCTTCTTTAGCCATTCATTTATTGATGGGCACTTGGGCTGCTTCCGTAGCTTGGCTACTGTAAATAATGCTGCAATAAACATAGAAGTGCATATATCTTTAGTGTCTTTGTTTCCTTTGGGTGAATACCCAGTAAGGGGATTACTGCATCATATGGAATTTAAAAGTTGGGAGATTTTACCCTAAAATGTATCTGTGCAGCTTTTCTTGAAAAACAAACCAATGTCTCCACAGGGCTCACAGGGCTCTCATTCCCACCTGTTGACAGCCCCCTTACTCTGAGCAGTGGCTTCCCTTCTTACATGGTGTCTGCTCCCTCCTCTGCTCCTTGTTATCTCCCTGACCCTGAAGCCAGGTGCATGCCAGCTGTTATTTATTATTTCACTCTCATTGTTCTTCTGAGACTAGACAAATATTTTTTCTTTGTCCAGGTTGCTATTCAAAGTGAGAAAATAAAAGTTAAACTGAGAGAGCCCCGCGTTTCTAGGGGAACCCATGGAAAGATTCTAATGGTTAAAGGGAAGGGGAGTTTTTATGTACAGACTCATTTCAAGTTGTTCATGTTGCCTTCTGACTGCTGTGTGGATTTGTGATTGCGACCCCGTGAGTACCCGTTTTCAACACTCCACACATTTTGAAAAGCAAGTTCACTTGCTACAAGCTTGTCCTTGGTGTCACCTCCAGGCCTCTGTCTCATTCATTTTATAACACCTCAAAGAAACTAATATCAAATGACTTGAGAAAGTAAGAGACCAACTGACCAAAGGTAAGATGTAAAATTCACCATGGTCATTAGCAAAGGGCAAAAATAAAATTTAGAAGTAATAGGATATGTGTGTTTTCCCCTTTTTGCTGACTGGTTCGAGAAACAAGGTGACTATATTTTGAAAACTCACTATTAGGTCTCATAAGGGGCATACTTTCTCTTTTCATCACCTGTAGGTATAATTTGCATCAATTTTCTTCAGGATCCACACGTAAGATTCTGCAAAGGTACCCAAGATGATATCTGTGAATACCCTTCCTTTCCACAAAAGCTTCAAGTTAGAGATTTTAGAAAAGTGCTTTGAGTCAGAAGACAGTTTCCAAAACAAAGCCTCAAGATATCAAATTCAGAAACCAACTTTAGTGTCTTCCTCATTAGTATAGTGGTGAGTATCCCTGCCTGTCAGAAACCAACTTTATTCCTGTTGGTAAAAAGCCAACAGAAAATGAGAGACTAGAACGCAGATAGAACGATAGTGAAAAACATGGATCTTTTATTAAATGTTTCCATTTCTGGGAGAATCTTGGAAATCCCTAAAGTCCTGCAGACTACTCCCTGCAGTCAATTCCAGGAACCCATAATCCATTCTTATCACTTGCCTTGCTTAATAGCACCTTAGTGAGTAAAATGAGTCAACTCATCCAGAATGAGACATGAAAAAAATGCAGTTTTTTAAAGAGAGATAAGCCAGGAGAAAATGAACTGTTCAGGGCGGAGGGAGCTTAGAACCTCGAGAATGGAATTAATCTGTTTAGGATTTCAAGGGAGAGTTATTTTGCAAGAATTTATATTTGCAAGAATATATATTTGAGTAAATGATGAATCACTAAATTCTACTCCTGAAACCAATACTACACAATATGTTAACTAATTTGAATTTAAATAAATAAATAAATAAATAAATAAATAAATAAATAAATAAAATTTATATTCAAGTTGGCATATGAGAAAAATGGAGTCCAGGGAAAGTCTGAGTGAATAGCTAAAAGGGTTATACTTCCTAGATTTTGGGGAGGAAGAAATCTTTACATACAATTATTTGACATTTGCCACATTTCTTTATCATTCGTTCTGTGTGTATGTGTGTCTGTCAACATAAATACATCTCTCTCCCCCTCTCTGTATCCATATCTATGTTGTCTGTCTAATTTCACTCTGCCTTATCTCTCACGCTGTGTGTGTGTATATATATATTTTTTTCTCTTTTCAGAACTATTTTTTTTTATTTTTTTAAGCTTTATTTATTTTTGAGAGAGAGACAGAATGTGAGTGGGGGAGAAATGGAGAGAGAAAGACACAGAATCTGAAGCAGGCTCCAGGCTCTGAGCTGTCAGCACAGAGCCCGATGCGGGGCTCGAACTCACGGACTGTGAGATCATGACCTGAGCCGAAGTCAGACACTTAAC
The DNA here is from genome assembly GCF_018350175.1 of Felis catus. Classification (NCBI taxonomy): domain Eukaryota; kingdom Metazoa; phylum Chordata; class Mammalia; order Carnivora; family Felidae; genus Felis; species Felis catus. The sequence continues at coordinate 211,072,186 of NC_058368.1, read as the reverse complement.
CCACTGAGCCACCCAGGCGCCCCTTTTCAGAACTATTTGATAGAAAGTTGCAGATAGCACAAGACTACATCCCCAAATGTTTTAGCAGGCAGTATTGAAGAACACAGACATTCTCTTATATAACCACAAAACTATAAAGGACATTCAAGAAATTTAATACTAACACAATAATATTATCTAATATACAGTCCATACCCAAATTTCCAAAATTGTCTCCAAATGTCCTGTGTATCTTGTGTTTTCCCCAGACCAGGATCTCTTTACAGATCATGTTTTGCATTTGATTGTCATTCGTCTTTAATCTTTATTATAGAGCAATCATCCTGCCTCCCATGCCATTGACATTTTTGATGAGTCCATACCAGTAGTCTTGTGTCTTCCTGTATTTTTAACTTAAATATGTGTGTGTATGTCTGTGTGCATGCATGCATATGTGTATGTTTTGCTTGCACTAATAGATCTCATTGTTTAAGAGCACAGGCGCTGGTTGGAAACATAGCTTTATATACCCATTTTAGGATCTTATACAAATTCCATAGCCTCTCTGTGCCTCAGTCACATCTAAACAATGGGTGCAAAATGGGTATAATAGTTACAAGAAAATTTAGAAAGATACCAAGTGCATACTGGTGGCTGGTTATTGTTGTTTTTATTAGAGAATACATTCTACTTCAATCTTATAGTAGGTGGGAGTGTTTTGTGTGATTTTGGATATGTCTCAGTTACAAATGACTTAAAAATAATTTATTTGATTTAGAATAATAATAATTATAGTAGTATACACCGACCTCTTGTTAAGATATAATTATGTAGTCTCTAATTATTATATATAATGGTCCAGATTTAAGATAATGCCAACATTATATGGTTAATTATAACGCTGGCTAATATGTAGAGATTAATTGTGTGGGCTTGGGAGTTAAAGTATCTTGACTTGCCATCAAGCTTGGCCACTTACAAGCAAATCACTTATCTCTCTGGACTGTCATTTCCTTAGCTAGTAAGTGGGGATAATTATAACTATCTGAGAGACATGTTTCTAAAACTCCATGTTTCTTCCTTGTCACCCAAAAAGCCCTTTAAAATGCTTGCTATCAAAGTATTAGTGTAAAGTCTTCCCTGGAATGAAAAATTCCATTCATTACCCTGCTTTCAATAGATGTTACCAACGCTTAATAAAACTACTGATCATTGGTGATTTTATGATAAACCTAGTACAGGTTTACTTAATAGTAGCTAGGCCATCCTCTCTCTCTCTCTGTTATATATTTCTAAAGGATCTGGACCTTCTTTAGGTGATGTACATAAATCTGTGTCCCACAGAGTGAAAGTATTTGAGGATTTGCATTAGTTTGTGGAAGTTGTTTTGTTTCATTCTGTCACTATTTTTTTTTAATTTTTTAAAAAAAATTTGTTTATTTTTGAGAAACAGAGTGAGACAAAGCGTGAGCAGGGGAGGGGCAGAGAGAAAGGGAGACACAGAATCTGAAGCAGGCTCCAGGCTCTGAGTAAGCGGTCAGCACAGAGCCTGATGCGGGGCTCGAACCCACGAACTGTGAGATCATGACCTAAGCCGAAGTTGGACGCTCAACCGACTGAGCCACCCAGGCATCCCTCATTCTGTCACTATTAAAAGCTGGCAAGCATTTGGAAGAGAGGCAAGACAGTTTTTGGAAAGAACATGTGCTGTGGACAGAGTTAGCCTGGAACCATCCCTCACTGGCTATTTGGTAGTGGGAAACTAACTCAACACTTTTATGCCCTGATGTCCCCTTTTCTGAGAAAGCATATGAAGAACAGTGCCTAAAACCTGGTGGCCATGTTCAGTTAATGCCTTGCTCCATTCCTCCCTCCTCTCCTTTCTTTTCCCCTCCCTCCCTCCTTCTTGTCTTTCTTCCTTCCCTCCCTTTCTTCTTTCCTATCATCTTTTGCATTGTCCCTTTCTCTCCCTTTCTCTTATTCTCACTTCTTGGTACAGGAGCCAATGCTAAGTACGTAAGTTAAGACCAGGTCCAGGGAAATATTTTTACAGAATTTTTAGGAAATCCCATCCATTCCCCATAATGGCTTGAAAAATACTGCATCTGTGTCCTAAATATATCTCTGACCTTGGGACAAGGGTTTCATGTGCACCTTTGCCAAGGAAGGATCTCCCTTTCTACATGACAATGTTAGGGTCTGCAGAAAACTCTCTCTCTCACACAAGCTAAGCTAGCTGGAGATTGACATTTTAAAAAAGTTTATTTATTTAAAAACATTCTATTTATTTTTTTAAATATTTATTTTTGAGGGAGAGAGAGAGAGAGCAAGTGGGGGGGTGCTGCAAAAAGGGAGGGGGACAGAGGATCCAAAGCAGGCTGTGCACTGACAGCAGAGAGCCTGATCCTGGGCTCTGTGTCACCAACCACGAGATCATGACCTGAGCTGCAGTTGGATGCTTAACCGACTGAGCCACCCAGGCACCCTGACATTTAAAAAAAATAACATTTTATTTTAACAAATTCACAAGAAGACGCAAAAAAAAAATTAGTACAGAGAGGTCTGGTGTACACTTTCTCCAATATCCCCCATTGGACTATTACATTTTATATAACTGGAGTGCAGCATTGGAGCTTGACATTCTGTAGTAGAAAATATCACCTTTCCTTCCTCAGTGAGACCAAGACATATGATGCCAGCTTGTCTGGAAATGGAAAAGTAATGACTTAAATATTGCAGTTTCAGCAGAAAACAGGCACAGGATGCCTGAGTGGATGAGAGACTCCGAGAAAAGCTGAGGTTGCCCGCTCCTCTTTAGTTTATTTTTAAGTTTATTTATTTATGTTGAGAAAGAGCGAGTGGACGAGAGGGGGAGGGGCAGAGAGTGAGGGAGAGAGAAAGAGAATCCCAATCAGGCTCTGCACTGTCAGCTAGGAGCCCGAGGTGGAGCTCCCTGTTACAAACCGTGAGATCATGACCTGAGCTGAGACCAAGAGTCGGATGCTTACCCCACTGAGCCACCCAGGCGCCCTGGCTACCTCTTCTTCAAAGGCCACCAGAAACAACAAAGGCAAAAGCTACCCCATGGCTTTCAGGATTTCGTTGCAGGCCACCCGATCAGATATGTTTGAGAAGGCAAGCCTATGTCTTTTACAGTTTGGTGTGCGGAGAGGTTGAAGAGGCATCTTTTAGATGTGTCAGTGTCAGGAAATTTGAATTCTCTTACAATCACTGAGAACCCCCAAAAGCTTGGATTTCCATCTGAAGATATTTACCTTATTAGAAATTAAATATATATAAAAATGTCACGTATTAATTCCTCTAAAATTAAGATATATCCCATGCTAATATATCTACTGTTTTTTTTTTTTTAATTAAAAAAGTTACATTCCTCAGACAAAACCATTGTGTGAAGAGTGACATTGTTTTTCATTTTTTAAGTTTCTTTTGAATCTGGATTAAAAGGAAACAGCTGGGGTTTATATCTGCCTCTGCATTCAATCTGTTTTGATATGTTACTTTGAAGTACGTGGAGAAAAGCTAGCTTCATACAAATACATAGTTGAAAACGATGTTTTAGTATTTGTTATATTTTAAATTGTCTATTCAGATAATTATAGATGTAGTTCTTTGATACTACACTTAAACTCAAATAGAGGTTCCTTCAAAGTGTTTTTGTAATGTGAAATCTATCTAAAACCATATCAGTAACCTCTTGGGAGTCTTTTCTATTAAATGCATTGTTGTTGTTTTAAATGTTTCTTTTGAGAGAGAGAGAGTGCATGAGCGAGCAGGGGAGGGGCAGAGAGAAAGAGAGAGAGAATCCCAAACGGGCCCCACACTGTCATCACAGAGCCAGATGTGGGGCTTGATCCCACAGCCTTGGGAATCATGGCCTGAGCTAAAGTCAAGAGTCAGACGCTTAGCCGACTGAGTCACCCAGGTGTCCCTAAAATGAGTTGTTATACATTACACCTTGACTGAGTCTTCTTTGAGTGCATGACCCTGTAACGTCACACATTGGTCACACCAAAACTATTGGTTCACTGCATTATCAGCATCTTCCAATTGGTGACACATTTCATCATACGATATCAAAAAATCACATTTGTTAATACCTTAAGTCTTCAAGTATTAGGGAGCTGTCAAGCTCATAGTGATGAATTTTCTAATTTTTCCCAGAAAGCTCAAATTTTGCCATTGGCAACAAATGCTGTTGGTTGGTTGTCTTTTTTTTTTTTTTTTTTTTGACATGACAGGTTTACTTTGATCATTTCTGAGATAGTGTCTGTCAAATGCCTAAATCTGAATAGCCATAGTTTGTCATTCCTTCTTTCAAATAAAGCTGGTGTTTTTTTGAAAACACCAAACGCAGCTGGTTTAGCTTGCTGGTCAAACAATCATAAAAGTGCTTCTCCTCTCCCACCATTACACTTGGGTGTGAAGAAAAGTGTTTATGTGAACTTCCCATTCCATCACACAGTAGAAGAGATTTGTACTCAAGGCTTGCTATTTCATAAAATTAATAGAGTTTTCTGCTTCCTTAGGATGTTTTTAAGTCAAACTGGCTGTTTTGATTTTTCCGTGTGAATGCATATCTGTGAAGAACACAGTGACTGCTAACATAGCGTGGGCCCCGTGTTGATTTATACTAAAGTGTCAGCACTTTTATCCATTATGGCATGCATCACTGCAAATATCAAAACAGCGAAAAAGCAATATGTGCTGCTATTATTATGAAAATAGTTTTGACCTTTTAGTCCCAGCTCTGAATGGGTCTCAGGTACCCTCAGAGATCTGTGCACCACACTTATTAAAGGCCGTAGGTCAATTCAGTTTTAATTCTGCTAGCATGCTTTCTGCCAGACTTCAGGGAGAATGCTAAATTGTCTGAAACCCACTCTTGAAAGCTAAAAATTCGGTGGAGAAGACAGATATAAACAACTAGGTAAAAACCGTGCTAAATACTGGGTACTCTGGATGCTGAGGAGGGAGTAATTCTTTTGACTAGAGGAGGTAGGGGAAGTCTTCTCAAAAAGATCATCTGTGCTGAGCCTCGCAAACCACATACGATTTCCATGTTACAAGCAGAGGTATTAGCCCAAACACGTCTGAACCCTTAGGGAACATCAAAGAGCCTGGGTTGGCTAGGTGATAAGGTACCTCTAAGAGTGGGCATTCCCATGAAAACGGAAAGGTAGGTAGGGGACTGGTTTGAGGGGACCCTGAAGGCCTTGGGAATATAGAATTTTTTTGTGTTGCATTGAACAGACATGTTAATTTAGCCTAGAGCTGTGGTTTACAAAATGTGATCCCTGACCAACAGCATCAGCATCACCTGAGGACTGAGAAATGCAAATTCTTGGGTCCCACCAAGACCTACTGAATCAGAAACTCTGAGGATGGGGCTCAGAAATCTGTGTCTTCATAAATTCTCCTTGTTCAGATTCTGATGCATGCTAAAATTTGGGAACCATTGGCTTAGAGCTGAGAATGCATGCCTTTATTTATTTTCAATTTTTTTAATGTTTATTTTTGAGAGAGAAAGAGGGAGGGGGGAGGGACAGAGGGAAAGGGAGACATAGAATCTGAAGCAGGGTCCAAGCTCTGGGTTGTCAGCACAGAGCATGATCTGGGGCTTGAACCCACGAACCAGGAGATCATGACCTGAACCGAAGTCAGACACTTAACCCACTGAGCCACCCAGGTGCCCCGAGAGTGTGTGTCTTTAAAGAGAAGGCTCACCTGCAGCAGAATCAACTTGGGATGGGGGAGCCACACCTGCTTGTTCTGAGGCCTACCTCAGTGCTACCAACTGAGAACTTCTAAAAAGGAGCCTAGGAACCTGGGTGTTTGCAAACAAAGCAGGTGATCCTGACTGAAATATGAGCATCATTGACCTGGTAGAGATGAGGCTGAAGGAAAACTTCCGAATTTATACCAAATAATATATTTTGGTAGAAGGAATTTTGGAGAAAGGAATATAAACTTACATTTTGCCTAATTTCCATTGCAGAGTCACTACCTATTCATTTGCATTTTTCGAGGTCAAGAGTGAACCATGAATTCCCTTATAGATTCACCAAGTAGACCCACCATTCTTTCTGGGAGCCTCCCCATGTATTAACAATCTTTACAACTTGTGATGTGGAGTTGGGGCCTGAGAGTGAAGTGCACCCGTAGTCACAAAGCGTGATAGGTTTTCTGGCAGAAGAGCCCTCCAGAATGACGGCCCACATTATCATTATCTAAGGGGAAGTTTTATCTCCTGGTAGTTCCTGAGACATCTGGATAGCTGCTTTTGCTTTTCTTCAGGCTAAGCGTATGTTAAGAGACACCCATAACTTAATTCCTCTGAGTAGTTACTCTAATCAGATGTGTTACTGTCTTGCTCTCTACAGTAAACTGGAGTTAAATAGAATGTAGCTGGATGTTAAATGGACAGTAATTGCCAGGCACTTCAAAATTATACAGTATCCCACATAGATCTGTGCAAGATGAAGAAAAATACCTTGAGTGGATTTAGTTTATGTGTTAGAGCCTAGAAAGGGAACACTGATCTTGGATATTTAACCAGTAAATACTCTTGGAGATTTCCTGAGCAGCCAACTACCTGGATGAGACAGGATGGGAAATGGGCAACTTATTGGGTAAACCTTATAAATGAAGTAGGGATAGAAAAGCCTACTCATTCTGCAGTACGTGGATAGTGTCCTCAGTTTGAAAGTGGCTGGACTTGTGTTTTATAAAGTGCTTTGGGACACATGTATCCTAAAATCAGGAAAAGACAATAGTATATATTGGGTTCCCAAGTCCTTCTGCCTGGTCTATGTCCCAGAGATCATCTATATGAAAAGGTTTTTGTGGTTAGATAAACTTCAAAGAAGCCCATTCTTCACTGGGAGGAAAATTTCACATAATTAGAAAAGTCTTTTAAGAGTTCGGTATATTGACTTTGATTTAAGAGAAAAGGTGTCGTGGGGTTGTGGGTGAAGGAAGAGAGTTCTCAGACCCCTCCTGAAGGCACTTCAATCAGAAATCTGTGCTTCTTATAGGTGCTTTCTGGTCCCATTTGCACTGGGATGTTGGTTTCTGAGATGCTTGACAGAAAATGAAAGTACTCAACCTGACCCAAGGCTTTAACTGACTCAGATGTCACCAGGACCTGCTCCTGTGGAGCAAGAGATGTGCTACCTAACTGCACTAAAACTGGCCAAAGGGTAGAATGGAGCCAGAAAGCATCGTTTTTGGCCTTTAATCTAAAACAAAACTCTGTCCATGACAGTTTAGAGACACACGGTCTTTTAAGGAATCGTTTGGGAAGAACCTGCCTGCTCATTAATTGAGGAAAGTAAATTACAGCCCACTGGGACGCCAAGTCTTCTCTGCTTTACAACTGTCCATGTTGGTGACACTGGCCATGTTTTCCAAGTGGGAAGAAACACCATTTCTGCTGATAGGCAATCGCAACCTCCCTGATACTCATTATCTGCCTGGAAAGAGCAGTTTAAGTAAGCATGAACTCGATATGGCTTTTTTGCCAAAGCCTGTAGCGCTTGAATGAATATCTCCTAATATGCAATATTACTATGAATGTCCTCTTTCAAATTAAGCCAAAATTTATTGTGAACCTTCCATATGCAAAGTACTGTGTATGCTCAACCCAGTGGATATCTCCAAGTAAAAAAAGAGTTCTGGCTTCCATACCTTGGAATGTCCAATTTATTTATTTATTTTTATTTTTTATTTAAAAAATTTTAATGTTTATTTTTGAGAGAGAGAGAGAGAGAGTGGGGGAGGGGCAGAGAGAGAGGGAGACATACAATCCACAAAGTAGGCTTCAGGATCTGAGCTGTCAGCACAGAGCCCGATGTGGGGCTTGAATCCATGAACAATGAGATCGTGACCTGAGCCAAAGTTGGACGCTTAACCAACTGAGCCACCCAGGTGCCCCGGAATGTCCAATTTAGGGAGGACAAACAAATATGTAAACAGTTTTAAGATAAAGCAGATTCTGATAGGTACTACAACAGAGGTGGAGAATAAATAGCTTACAAATGGTATAAAAACGCATTAAGTATGCAAATACACTTATGCACACACATGCTGAGTGCCTTATACATATCTAAAGCAAGGCCTCTACATTCATGTTATGTATCTTCAATACTTTTATCTTGGTGTAACTGAAGGAGAGGGAGGCACATTTCTCTAGTGAATACCTGTTTTTTGGGGGGGTAGATTCAAGCATATTCAGGAGATTTCTTTATTATTCAATGACACTAAGCAAATACTACCTACAACCTCAGACAAATTTTATCAGACAATCTTACAGTATTTAGAAATATTGTTGCCCAGGTCCAGATCTGAACTCGCCTTCCATACCGAAGAGATAAATGTATAATGGAAATGGGATTATGGAAATGTGAAATGTGGAATGAAACATGAAGCACCAGTATAATCTACTGAGGTTATTAGCCTGAAGGTGGGAACAAGATGAATAGGGGAGATACTTGGGGAGGTTTTTCAGATCATGTGGACAGTGCTGGGGGAGATCCTCTAAGACTGAGACATTCTCAATAGCAATCACATAGCCAAATACTCACACAAGTCCTCCCATTACAGTGCATTATTTTGGAAATACAACAGCAAGAAGACACAAATGGCACCTGCCCTCCAGAACCTCCCAATATACTGGGAAATCAGATCAAAGGGTGTCAAAGGAAAGATGAATGATATAGATGAGAAAAACCCAAGGGTAGCAGATCTTCCCAGGAGCAGGGCAGATGGGGGGTGCGGTGGCTGGAAGAAGACTTCTAGGAGGAGGTAGGATGGGAGGTGAGCCTTCAGGGCCAGGTCAGAGTGAGACAGGCAGAGAGGATGCCCACATTCCAGGAGGCAGAGAAAAACTTAACATACCCTCATCCGCACCATGTTTTGCATCCAGCTTCAGGAGACATTGTCACCCTCCTGCTGTCCCATTGACCTTCTGGGAGTCCACAGATCTGAGGTTAAGATGCCCTGCTCCCACGCTTATTAAATTGCAAGATTGCATGCTCTTTGAGCAAAACAGGATTCCTTTTCTACTAATCGAGTAGGAAGCAACACTCAATGCTGGGCAACTGAGAGAAAAACCCTTCTGCCACCCAAATTACTTAATTATAAAAACTAATAACTCTAACATAAAAGAAACACCCCTGTGTGTATGCCCCATTTCCTTTCACCATTCTTACCTCTAAATGTTTAATTTTGTGTGTTTAAAAGCAAGGACTGTGGTTTCACTTAAAACAGAGAGAGGGTTGCTTGCTATGATTTCTTGCAACTGGATGCATCTATGTGTTTTTCTTCCTACTCCTTGATAAATGACACTGCAAACATTAATAATTAAGTCACAGTCGTCTTGAAATAAATTATGGTTACAAATACTTTATATTTTGTAAAGTTATCATGTTTCAAACACCTCTACCTAAGACTCATTGACTACTAATAAAAATATGAAGCAGTTGGATGCTGAGATTGAAATTCATTTCACTGTAGAACTATTATTTTTGTAAGTTTAATGTTAGAGGCTATGTCTCAAGAATAAGTGTCCGTATGACTTATTTCACTTAGCATAACACTCTCCAGTTCTATCCACGTTGCTACAAAAGGCCACATTTCATAAGACAGATACCATATGTTTTCACTCTTATGTGGATCCTGAGAAACTTAACAGAAGACCATGGGGGAAGGGAGGGGAAAAAAAAGTTAGAGAGGGAGGGAGCCAAACCATAAGGGACTCTTAACAACTGAGAATAAACTGAGGGTTGGTGGAGGGGGGGTAAGAGGGAGGGTGGGTGATGCGCATTGAGGAGGGCACCTGTTGGGATGAGCACTGGGTGTTGTATGGAAACCAATTTGACAATAAATTTCATATTAAAAAAAAGAGTAAGTGTCTGTATTTCTACTCTTCACATCCTTTGCTGTAATAAAAGGCTTTCTTTTTTTTGAATAATAGTTTTTTCTTGCTCAAAGATATTAGTTCTGGCAAAATATGTGGCTTAGTTATCATGATCTAGCACTCATTGAGGAGAAGAATGTGTCATTTTTTTTCACTATTTGTTCAAGACATACCATACGATATCATGCGATATTACAAGCAGTAGATTCAGCCTTCATCAATGTGACAGAGTCTCCTCAAGGGGACCTCACCTCTCCTCTGAAGTAGAACCCTCATTTGAAAATCGGGGATGTCACTGTTAGCAATTTAAAGGAGATCTGGGTCTCAGACCAATTGCCATCACAGTGATTCACCACCTAGAAAATGGCTACCCAGAACTCTGGATCATGTGACATACAGGTTACCCCACACTCACCATTTAAGTCTTTCAGAATTACCAGGGAGAGGCTGGAGTGGACACGACACTAGCTACTTTGTTTGCTGGCCTCGTGAGAAGTGACTACACAATGTTCAAAATGTTCAAAATTTTGAGATATTCAAAAATTATTGAGAATTTCAAGAGGGCAAGAGAAGAGCATTAAACCAACAAACATTCAGCCCTTCTAAACACAGGGTTCTGTGTGACTGCCTTGGCTTTATCTGTAAAAGGAGATAGTTGTTAAGTAACCAATCTCGATGCAATCTTCTAAATTCAACATTTTATCATTCTCATTATAGCTTCTTATTTGATCTGGCTGTTTACAATTACAAGATTAAGAGATGATTTTCCCTGAAGCCATGTCTCCCATCCACTCCCTACTGTATTTCCTTCATGGGTACTACTGTCCTCATACTTTTCTGGCGTCATCTTGGTTTATTTGTTTCCCTCAACTCCTTTTGTCAGTAAACCACTAAGTCTTGGCCCTTATAATCTATCGGGTTTATTCATTCCTTAGCATTCTCATGGCCAGGGCCACATTCCAAGTCCTAGGTTATGACAACTTTTTTTTTTTTTAAGGCTACCCTTTCCGTCTGCACTGATTTTATAATTCTGTGTAACAAGTCATTCCTGAGCTTCTCTTTGCAGTTTTTCTGTCTCAGAAATTCAGACTAAGTTAACTGAGGGGTCTGGCTCAGGATCTGACTCATAAAGCTGCAATCAGGAGATCCCCAGGGATGCAGTCATCGGAAGGCTGGATGACCTGGAGGATGTTTTTCCACCGTGGCTCATGCATGTGGTTGGCAGGTGGATGCTAACTCTTGGTAAAAGGGATCATTTTCCTCCCTGGATAGGCCCTTCCAGTGGGCAGCTTGAGTGTCCCCAACATAGGGGCTGATTTCCCCAAGGCGAGGGGTCCAAGAGAGACTGTCAGGCAGAAACTACAATTTTGATAACCTCACCTCAGAAGTCACACACTGTTCTTTCTGCCATATTCCAGTTGTTAGCAGCGAGCCACTTAATTCAGACCAAATTCAAGGGGAGAGAATTAGGCTTCACTTCGTGAAGAAAGGAGTGTCAAACATTTTTATGAATGTATCGTAAAACCATGACATCTTTTTTCTCTACTTGCTGTAAGCCGCTTATATGTTCCATCCAAATCCAGCTTCCTAAACCAACGCTTTCATTGATTTGGTTGATTTAGTTGATACATTTCTGATCAGAAAAATATAAGGGACTTTAAAGTATAAAAGGACAAATAAAAACATCCCTTATCGTTCTGTTCGGCAAATCTGTGATCCTCGTATTTCTGGACCTTGTCATCCTCTCCGGCCAGGCCTGCCCACTCCAGCCCTATACACACCTGGATCGTTGTCAGGTGTGGACATCGTGCTTTTGTCCTCACTATTCCTCCCAGTTTGAATGCTCTGTGCTTCAGCATCTTCAGGGTCAGAATAAAACCCATTCAACCATTCTTTCAAATTTTCTGTGGCAAGTCTTCCCATATCAAGGAACACACAGTGTTTCTTCTCCCTTTGCTTTTAGTTTTTAGCCTATCAGTGACAATTTATTGGACATCAATCTTTGAGGATCCAGGCAGTGTGCAGAGAGGTGAACATAAAAAGGTGAACTTGTTTTACAGTTTGGAACATTCCTATCTAATGTTCATAGCTGTTTCTTTCAACTTTCCTTTTGGCAGATTTTTTAGGGTTCTTCTTCACTGGGCCCAGTCCAGTACTAGGCCTATGCTGCATTTTCAATAAATATTCACTGATTGAAGAAGCAAATAAAAATTATAGAATCAATAGGGAAGGCTAATTCTCTCTACTGAAGTAAGTATTTTGCTTTTGTTCCCTTAAACAAAACTGATAGTTGTTTTGAAGGACTTGAAAGAATTAGACTTTTTTGTCTTAAGCTGGGATTTTAAGACTTGAACATTTAACTGATTACAACAGCAAAACAAGTAATGGCTTCAAACTGATAATGGGTTTCCTGCTCCTTCTTCAGCTCAGTTGCTAATCTCATATCTGGTTGTTATATTGTTACTCCAACTTGAACTTTGTTTGATACTGAAAGTAGTCCTTTATGAATTCAGAATTATCATACAGTATAGTCAATATTACAAGGAAGAAGGACCTTTGTGAAAGCTTTGTGGGACCGCACCACAACCCTCTATGTAAACATTCTTGTAATTGACTGCCAAATGGCCCAATGACTCTTATTTTGATTTTCTATACATACTTAATATGACTTAAGAACAAATTGTTGTAGTGAAATATTTCAGCTGGCAGAACTCTGCCTTCACAAATGTGCACTAAGAGCTTAGAAGCTAATCATGAGTCTGACTCCAGGAAAACCTTTGGCCACATGGGTGTGAATCACTCCTCTTGAGAGAGAAAACAAGGTGCTAAACACAACTGCCTGATGAAGAGCTTACAGGGGATTTTCTGTTGGGTAGTCTTGAATTTTTTTTTTTAAATCCATACCTCCTGTAGGCAGCAATAAATGGGGAAAGTTGACATTGACATTACTTGACCTATAGGAAAAAATCTGACCAGCTAAAATCAAGACTGGATCCTCTATGCTATTGTGGAAGGAATCTTGTTGGACACACTGTATGCACAGGCTGAATGAACTAATTATGAACCCTTATTGTTAAAATAAAGAAATATAGAGATCAGAACTGTGGATACTTCTGAAATTAAGGCTTCTCCACCAGAGCCAAAGACAACAACTGTGTCTTCGGATTTCCTCCCTGGGAAGTGTTGCATGGCTATTTGGTCCTTACTAAAGTTCATCTTGTTAAAAAAATCAACCATTGGGGCGCCTGGGTGGCGCAGTCGGTTAAGCGTTCGACTTCAGCGAGGTCACGATCTCGCGGTCCGTTAGTTCGAGCCCCGCGTCAGGCTCTGGGCGGATGGCTCGGAGCCTGGAGCCTGTTTCCGATTCTGTGTCTGCCTCTCTCTCTGCCCCTCCCGCGTTCATGCTCTGTCTCTCTCTGTCCCAAAAATAAATAAAAACGTTGGAAAAAAAATCAACCATCGATTAAGAAATAACTTGATGTTCTCTTAACGTTTTACCTACACAAAGGCAGTGTGGAGTTGAATGATATGGTTTCAAAGGCATACTTTCAAGCTTAAGCTGCCTTGGGGTTGGGTATGGAGTAAAATTCTTGACTGTGTATGAGATAAATCTTACGGAAATTAGTAAGTTGGTCTTTAAAACCTTAAAAATATAGCAAACAAACAAAACCAGGATAGATAATCATTAAACCGGGAAGGTAACAATATAGTTCTTTCTGAGGTAGAGGGAAACACTCAAAACTTGTTTTAGAACATGACTTGATGACCAGCCTTACTGCATTTGTAAGAATGCTCTGTGGACTTTCTCTTTCTCCAAAAATGGATTGTCACCTTCCAGTTCTGTTGTGAGTTGGCTAAAGATTCCTATGCCCAGATAACCAAACTTAGGTAGCGCTACGGTAATATGATGAGGCAGGCATGAAATAACCAATCTTGTAACACTAGGACAGCAGGACATCCTGGGTTGGTTATTCGTAGATGGAGAAACAGGAGGTTGGCCTCTTTGGAGGGCATTGCCCATGGTGCTTCTGTAGGGCTAGCTCATTCTGACTTCTGACCTCAGGCTCCACTTATGACTCCTTCCTTCCCACACAGTGATTTGGCCAGAGAGGCAATATGCCCTAGGGACACAAGCCAGGTTCTCAAAACTTTTTCTGGGGAGATCCAACTAATGGATGAAAGGAAGGTCACCTGTAAGGACAACTTCTCATGGGGACTCATGGTTTAAAAGTGTTTTTAAATCAGTAGCACATATAAGAGTTTGTGGGAAATTTGAGGTGTAGTCTAGTTGTTACCTCATTCCTCTCTCACCCACTGATCTGGGTCACAGTTATCTTCTTGAGAATCCTCACTAAGCAATACATCGGCATTTGTGACTGTTTATGTCACTGCATGTATCCTGGAGACATGGGTTGATGCAATAAACTGAGGTTCTGAGACTCCTCTGGCTTTAATAATCACTACTTATTACCACTAATAATCTTGAAGAGAATAGTAAAAGAATATAACAAATGAGCCTACTGGGACCTGCCCATCTGGGGGGCTTACTACCATCTCTGTCACCAGCTAACTGTGACATCAGGTCTAATTTAATCTACACCTCATTTTCCTCCTTTGTAAAATTAGGGCGCTGGACTAAAAGTCCTCAAAAGTCCCTTCACCCTATTTTTACTTTTATAGCCTTTGTTCTTCATGATTATTAAAAGAATATTTTCCATGAAGAAACTTCCCAATATTAAATTTTAATTCACTTATTTCTACCATAAAGCAGTCTGGACCATCACTTTCCAGAAAGGCTATAATGAAAAGAAAATTGACTCCAGGAGACTGTGGCCCCATGGAATATACAGAGGTTACATAAGGGAATTCACATAAAGGTTTGGCACTGTCTTCAGCATTTAGTAAGTCCTCAATAAGTGGAAACAATTCTTATTGTGGGTATCATAATCACTAATTCGTTCAATACATGTTAGTGCATATATGACCTAATGGAGCTAGATAAAATGTCAAGTAAGACACAAGTTTGTAATCTTCACTATTAATATGATGGAGCCATAGCAATTCCCAAGGTGACCCAGGAGGGTTTAGAACCTGATGAACATGTGTTCATGACTCCACATGCCCTCTTTTCTTTGGTCCTACCCTGTGGTGGGCCAGGGAGCAGCTCCATAGATGGAATAAATCTGGGGAACTGCATCAAGGGAAAGAACTTGTCTTTTTTGCTGAAGAGTCATATGGAAGTTTCTTATGTTCTTAACAAAGTCCACTGCAGGCTTATGTTAACAAGTCTTTGGTTTTCTCTTCCTCCTTTCAGAGTATAGGGGCACTGGGCTTGCCTAAGGTTATGTGACTATCCTTTCCTCAAATCACTTACTTAGGATTTTTATCCCTTTTTAAAAAGTCATTTATTATTTATTTATTTTGAAAAAGAGAGTGAGCAGGAAAAGGGCAGAGAAAGGGAGAGAGAGAGAGAATCCCAAGTAGGCTCCATGATGCCAGCACAGAGCCCAAAGTGGGGCTTGAACTCACCAACTGTGAGATCATAACCTGAGCCAAAACCAGGAGTTGGACCCTTAACCAACTGAGTGATCCAGGTGCTTCATGGCTTTTTGTTTGTTTTGTTTTTTGTTTTTACCATTTTTAAGAGCTAAGAAATCATAATGAAGTGTAGCAAATATTGCTGGTAAGTTCCATGGATGCATGCTAGTTAATCATTCTATACTTCCTGGATTCAAGTCATATGTGAAAACAAAGTGATCCTCTGACCTACGCATTTAGAAAAACTTTAATTTGGTCACATCAATGATGGAAAACTTGACAGTGAGAAATCATTAGTGACAAAGTTGACTAAGTTTCTGTTCAGTTTTTATTGAGGTTTTTGAAAGTTCAAAAGGACACATTTATCTTTTATTTCCTGGTGAGATTCTTATTTAAAAGTCTTCCTGGCCTTTAAAATATATTGACTAACACTTAATAAAACACTTGCTTTTCACTTTCCTTCCCTCAACATATGCACATGTTTGGCCATAGATGATGAAATTCAGTTCCTAGGAACAACCTAATAAAGGAGTTTGAGACTTTGTGATGCACAGATACTCAAATGGGCTCCAAATCACATGTAACGCTGAGATTCTTTTCTACTCTTCTTTTCCTCCCCTACTCTTTCCAGTCACACCCCAGGGAGGAATAGAAAGTTGGCAAGTGGGTGGGAGAGAAGTTTTCTTTCTTTGCTGCAAATGCCAGTGCAAGGTAAGAAAGGGAGCATCTGTGATGACATTGGATGCTTTCATGAACAGGAAGAAACAAGAAAAGTTTTCCTAGTGTTGTACAGAGACACCCTTAGGGATTTTAAACACCTTTCCTTCAAAAGAGCAGACATAATGAGTTAAGTTATGACCATTTTAGAAAAAGTACGAAAGTCATACTTTTATTGTTAGCAAGTTTTGGCTCCCATGGAAATACGTGCGCTTCTCTCTCAGAGCTCCCATGGAAATACGTGGTCTCATGGTGGGACCAAACCATGCTTAGGACCTTTATTCTCCTGTTGCCAAGCTCTGACTTTCTCTTAAAGTCAACTATTAATTTTGCTGCTTGTGAGGCTCACTTCTCCCTCTTGCATAAGGGTCTTAGGAATTTAAAAAGGGACAAAGAGGAATTATCACTTTCTTAGCAGAGTGATAGAAAAAAAGTTGAAAGAGTGACAAAGTTCCTTGAACTTGGGCCAACTTTTGCTTCTTTGCCCACATCACTACCTATTTTGTCATTGATCATTATTTATTGAGCTTACAGTTTGCCATGAGCTGTGGGGGACCCAAATATGAATCAAGGAAAGAAAGATATGTAAACAATATAATGTAATATAATATATTCTTTCAATCAAGCATTTGTTTTGAAACTTCTATTGAATTCTGACTACAAGCTATTTTCAGCTCTAGGTGCTCGTGATGCAAAGATTAGACACTGTCTTGACTCTCTGTCATAAAAATATTAAAAATAATACAGCTAAAGTGCCTTAGAATTTTAGGAGTGAAAAGTATAAAAAATTAGAGAATTTTTTTAAGGCAGATTGAATGCTGATAAGGGAAATAAAATTATAAAGATGTGAATTCAAAAATTATGTCCAGAGCCATAGATCTTGAAAACAAAGGCACGAACTATCATTTTAATTTTGGTTATATTTGTTCTTCAGCAGAAGATAGAATTATTTCAAAAATTCATTAACTGTAAAGCAGCTCTGGGTAATAGTTCCCGGATGTGTATTAACTAATAAAGGACATAACAAGTAGACATGAGTAGGGAAGAAAAGTACTTATAAATCTCATTAAATCTCTGGGAAATGAGGCAAGTATTAAAGTTTCATCCTGAAAATTTCATAATGAAAATTTGGGGCTTGGCAGTAGGAGGAAATAAACTGGATTGCCTACCCAGTTCTACTGGGTCCTACCATGACCTTACCTATTTAATACTAGAAGAATACCTAATTCTAATGCTCTGTATATCAAGAAGGGAAAAATTCCAATTAAAAGGGATAATTACTTTCTGGCACAAATGTAGTTTTGATTCTGACTGTCCAAAGATTGATGACCACAGTCCGTCATGCCTGGCCTTTTTCCCCAGTAGCTTGCACACTGTGCCTTTATAAATCTCTTTTCCTATCCAAATAGGAAACTGTGAGATTCAGCAGACCTCATGGCTCTTGGCTTCTTGCTGTCTGGGCAATAGATCTCTTGGCATTAGCAACAGGAAAAGCTAATTAAGTCTTTCTCCAACTCTCAGGCCAGAATGGAATTACTCTTTTAGATCACAGCATTGTTAAGGGCTTCATTACATCTTTGCACTACAGAAATAATATCTCAACTGCTAATTTTGCCCTAAATCCACAACCCAGGAAATCCGTCTTTCTCCAAAGTAGGGAATAGATATCTAGAAGCATGCACATGAGCCCTATATCTCTTGATCTCTGTGCTCCCTTTATTTTTCTCTACAAGAGAGAAGCTGTTCAAATGATCATAGAAATTAGGAATAACCTGGACAGAAGAAAAGACAGTGGACAAATTGATGTCTGAGCTTCTGAAATTGTACTTTGACTTTGAACAATGAATGTAAAAATATTCCATCAAAATTGTTTTTGTCTTCCAGGCTTAATGTGGCTGGAACTTAGAAGGTAGCATTTGTATCCAGCAGCCAAAATATTTTGGCCATTAAGACATCTGTGCATTTATATTTGGAAGCATCTTAATTGACCCATAAATGTATGGTCACTGAAATGGATTTAAAATGGGAAATAGGAAAGATCATACTCTTATCAAAATCTGATCTGTTTTTTTTTAATTAGGCTTACACATAGATCCCATTTTCTCCCTGTTGTATAATTTTTTTCTATTAAGGTGATGAATCTAAGAGTTTTCCGGAAAACTCTTAGAGGAGCTTACCACTTTAGTAGTCAGGTAGTTTTCTGGTACACCTCACTTAAAACAGATGTTATTTATGAAGTCTAGATTTTTAGAAAATTTAAATAGATGTTATATACTTTACAAGAGACTCCACTATATTATCCTATTAAACATCAGTCTCCTCTTATGTATTAAAAGTATTCTTCAGACTTTCAGCATGAATCTATAGTTTAAAACTTGATTCACCAGAAACCAACTAAACAGGACTTTAAACTATTTATTTTTTTCTCTCTTTTTTTCCTCCCTGTTCTTCTTCTATCACAAGAACAAGACACTTATTTACTTACACATTTATTCACATTTACATACTTATTTACACATTTGCAAAGCAGAGTGATTGTGCTCTAACTTCCTCCTTCCCCTACTCTCCTTCTTCCCTTCCTCTCCGAGCACAAAAATATTTGCCAACACCACCTGTTTCCCAACCTTGTGCTCCTGGCAGCAAGGCAATGGTGACCAAGGTAAGCTGGATCCCAGGGCTGTTGGAGGTTGCATTCTGCTGGAAGTATAAACCAGCAAGCGAGACATTCCAGTACCTCCCAGGGACCACAAAGGAGGGTAACCGTCCTCAGACTGGGAGTCAGGGCAGGGACATCAAAGTCAAGATCTCTGGGATCAGTCGCAGGTGCCAGCCAGGGAGGGTACAGCTCATGGGAAGGCCCAGCTGTAAGGGAAGGAAAGAAGACAATCTTTGAGGAATTATAAAAACCTAGATACAATTGAAAGGCCCATCTGGAGGGGTGGCCGGGGAAGGGCAGGGATAGAGACCAAAAGACTAAGAACAGCCATCCAAGTTAGCGATGATAGGACTTGAACTGTGTGGTGGCAGTTGGGATGAAGCATAGGATTTGACTTCAGAGATATTTGAAAGGTAGTCAGTAGGTGGCTGTGGAGAAGTTAGTGAGTGTGTGTGTGTGTGTGTGTGTGTGTGTATGAGCATAGGTGCATGTGTGTGTTTGTGTGTGTGTGAGTGCCTGGGTGTGGTGAGTTGATGAGAAAGAGGGAGAGGGAGAGAGGGAGAGGTAAAGCTCACTATAGAATTTCTGGTTCTTTTTTTTTTATTTTTTTTAATGTTTATTTATTTTTGAGACAGAGAGAGACAGAGCATGAATGGGGGAGGGTCAGAGAGAGAGGGAGACACAGAATCTGAAGCAGGTTCCAGGCTCTGAGCTGTCAGCACAGAGCCCGACTTGGGACTCGAACTCACGGACCGTGAGATCATGACCTGAGCCGGAGTTGGATGCTTAACCGACTGAGCCACCCAGGAGCCCCTAGAATTTCTGGTTCTGACAACTATGACGGTATGATGATACCTGAGATACAGACCCCAGAAGGAGGAGCAGGTGTAGGAGAGATTGTGAATTCAATTCAGTGAGAAGTCAGAGTCAAAATGACTGGTAGAGAGGCCAGTGGTAGGAGACGCAGAATTGGGGTCATCAGCACAACAATGTTTATTATAGCTAGGAGAGGGAGGGAGGCCACAAGAAGCATGTGAGGCTAAGGTGAGAATTTAGTGGGATACTGGTCCATTCTGCTCATCAGCAGACAATCCCTGAGCTATTAATGTTCTTCTCTTGGGCCTCTTCTCCTCTGCAGAGATGTCTGATTATGATTCCCCCTAGGGCCTTCCGCAATGTAGTATAGGGGGAGCTACTTTGGAGACCGTCCAGATACCCAGGCGGGGTATCCACCCCAGAGTCCTGGCTCCATCATGGTTGGCTCAAGGGCACACAGAAAGTGTTGACCCATTTCTCCACCAAATTTGTTCCTGTGTTCCACAGAGGTGCAGGCAGTTGTGGAAAGAGTCACATCATTTGGATGCAAGGTACTTTAAAAAGAGCCACTTTTCTTTGTGCATAATCACATCAGTTACATTTAGGTAACAAGTTTCAAACTGAGGAGAGAAGGTAGGATTGTTTCCCCTTCCAATCCATACAGAACTGTGGATCTGTTTTCTGTAGAATTCCTTCTCATGTTGGCCATCCTTTAGTTCACACAGAACTCTAGACTTTTCATTTTTAAACTAGACATCAGGTTGCTCCAGAAAAAAAGCTAATGGCAGATATGTTTGTATATGGTGGTGACTCTCTGTGTTTAATAATGTGCAGGAAGGGAACCGCGCTCACAAACTATAAAACCAAGCAATTTCATACCGAATAGTAAATAGAATTATGTGCCTTTATTTCTCTACAGCCTGTGTACTCTTTGAGAATGCCCAAAACTATTGAAAAGAAAAAATGGGTCCATTAGAAGCACATTGGAAAATGTTAACTATAAGAAAGGGCAGCCATCTACATTCAATAAGATTTTCAGACAAATTTCAGGTGAAATTTACAATGATTCCCTTAGGACTTTTGTCCAAACTGCAGTCCAGAAATTCATTTTGGGAAAATGGCTTTGAAATAATGGAAGCACTACAAATGTGGCAAAGCTATATAATTCAGGTTGGTGAAATAAGTATTCAGAAAGATACATACTAAATTGAAAGTAAAAGCATGTGGTGAAATGCCTTGAGGACATCTAAAGGCAAAGAGGAAAAAAAAACCAAACAGAAAAATTGGTTATGCCAGAAAATGGTCAGGAAACTAGGACTTGGCTTGCCTGATACTGAACATCAACACTTAAACTACACTGTTAAATTCCTGTCTGAGGAATAAAGAAGTAAGTACATGCCTACAATGAATGACATGCCTACAATGCTGTGAGGATTAATGAGTATGTATTTAAAGCCTCAGAAAGAGCCCTGATGAAAGACACTGTACATAAACAAAGCATCTGTATTGTTTAATGTAACCAGGGCCGAAAGCTCAGCAATATCACAAAAAAGCATCTGTCGACATGAAAGAACTTGAACTTCAAAGAAAGGGAGACAAGGGCTTAGCATAACTGACACATCCTAAATTTCCCTCTTCCAGGTTTCCTTGAAGGCTATGGTTTTTTCTTTTACAACTCCCTGGATTTGAAACAATTGAAGACCATTCTCTCCTTATTAAATAAAGCTGGTTTGTTCTGAAATCGCAGAACAGGGTCCAACCTCTTCCTTCACTTCTGCATGATGCAACAGCACACTCCTTTGGAGCTGTGGAGGGAATGCACTGTATCACCCAGACCATTCTCAGGCGTATCTAAGACACTCAGGTTTTCACATGAGAATAATTAACAGTGAAATACTAAAGAGAAGACTTCAGGCATTTTGGTGGAGACCTAGAGTGTTAGTGTCGTAATAACTCGTAACCTAGTAACCTGAGTTACTACAACACTAAAGCCTTTTAATTTGTAATTTGGCCAATTTCAAGATTGTAAATGTGGACTCATGGATGAACCTGTTGCCCACCTGCTCTCTGAGCACAAAGTGATAAACCTGGACCTTTGTTCTTTAAGAGCAGGTATTTGTGCTGGCTGATGGTCTCAGTTTGGGTTCCACACAGGAACCAAAGAAGGGGAGAACCAGAGAAGTGGAGAAACTAAAGAGAATATGCCACCAAAGAAGACACAAGTAGAAAAACATTTAGGCAAGAGAGAAGCAGAGAGCTACAGTATCACATGAACATTTCTGCTCACCAGGAAAGGCAGCAGCCAGTCTTGTCCAGAATGAATTAGAGGAAAACAGAACCTTCCACAGAAACTACTGATGCACTGCCTGAATGCAA
Source organism: Felis catus (assembly GCF_018350175.1). Classification (NCBI taxonomy): domain Eukaryota; kingdom Metazoa; phylum Chordata; class Mammalia; order Carnivora; family Felidae; genus Felis; species Felis catus. Next base: position 211,050,167 of record NC_058368.1, on the reverse strand, counting down.
AATATTGAAGAATGGTGGGTGATTTTAACTTTTCTGAGGCAAGAAGCAGAGGTCCCCAGAAGAGGCATGGGGGTGGGGAGACCATGAGGAGGTTTGAAACGCATCAGAGGCCAGGTTCTTCTCTTCAACACAGTGGATAAGGGACATCACTCGATTCTTAGGGGAGAGAAGAGTAAATGTATATAAAACTCCCTTAAACCTTTATAAACCATCACATATATAAGGGTAGATCTCAATAGAGAGTGTGGTCCAGGCATTCTCACAAATCTGTGAAGATCCTGTTAAAGTTCAAGGACACATGAACTGAACTATTCAAAGGAGTTTATGGTGGCCAGTGGGGGACTCATCCAGGTAGGAAACACTCATAAAATTCTGTGTTAGTGAGGTACGCTTATGCCTGTAAGAGCTGATTGTTTCAGGAAGGTTCTTCTTCGCCTTTATCACCTGTGAAATAACTATGGAAAGTAGCCTCCACTTTATATGAGTGTTGTGAAGACAAGAGGAGAAGGGCACATCAAGCCTGGCAAACAGAGAGTGTTCGATAAATGTTTGTTACGATTATTCGCCATCACCCCTCATACATATGCGTGTTTGCGCACACCCCGGTACATAGACACGCAAACAAACCGTAATACAGTTTTTACAAAACAAGAGTCTTGGAAAAGAAAATGCAGATCAGAATGAAAGCCGTGTGTTTCCAAGGCTTTGGAAGAGGAAGGGATCATTTTTTTTCTTCTCCTAACATACAACAGATTGCATTACCTGATTCAGTGATCCATAAAGATAAATACAATGATAATAACAAACGGGCTGGTTTTTTCTTTCTATTTTGAAGAGAAAGCTTCTGCCTTTGAATGGTATCTGGTTAATTTACGGGGAGGGGGGGAAGCATTTTTATTCCCTTAATGTGTATTTTTCATTTATGTTGATTCAATCTCATGCTAAACTGCATAAAAAGGCTAGTAAACGTTCCTGTAAGAGAATTCAACTCTAACATTCATATCCTGGTTATGTTGGCAGCGGTAAAATATTTTCCAGAGTGTGTTACTCACATCACACATGACTCTTAGAAGGCTATGCCCATTTGCAGCAAGAAAACTTGGTAGCAATTTGAGTTGGAGTTAGTTTGGAAATGTTTTGCTTTCATTTGACTTTTTACCTAAGCTACGCCCACTGGGAAAATCTTTTCTTTGCTTCTGTGTTTTCTAACCCTTATCTTCCCTGACTCTCTTCCAAATATGTAGTCGGTTACATTAGAGATTTAGGCAATTACAGTCCACATGTTTCCCCCTAAAGTGGCTGAGAAAAGGGTTAGGGCAGGAGGGTGGCTGCTTTGTCCTAACAAATAACTTCCCATTTTTGTTCCCTTTAACAGCAAGGATTCGTAGGTGGTTGCTCGGGGCACACAAAGTTAATGGTGTTAAGGCTATTCCTGACAGCACAATATTTCTACACAGCATATTTTGCCAGTCTTTTACAAATACCTGCTGGCAATGCAGAATTTGTAAAGGTTGCTGGCAGCCATTACCAGGTCTGAATCAAAAGGACAGTTGCAGGTTGCTATTTGTGGACCGTGGTCTGACGTGGGCCTCAGGGAAACTTGAAGGTGCCAGGCAGTTTCGTGTATCTGTAATTGAATACCCAATAATCCAAGCGACAGAGGATGTCTGAGTTCATAGTCTTTGCGTGATTTTTCAGCTGGGTAAGAAAACTGGCCGGCTTACTTAAATTAAAAGCACAGCAGGTGGTAAAAAGAAGTTTATTGGAACCCTACAGAATCGGTGTCTCCAACAGCAATAATTGATTTAGCCTACAGTCAACCTGTTTGTTGTTTCTCACCGTGAGTGTCACATAGTTTTCTGATTTTCTTTCAAGATTTGTACAGATTTTATAATGTTTAATTAAAAGAGCATTATATTCCTATGGTGTGCATACTCACAGGTGCCCGGGCATAAAGAGGGTTCCAAATATTCTAGTGCTACAATAATTATTTGATTCTACAGAGCTTTGCCTAAGCAAAATTAAATGGAGGTAAATCCAAGGACGGGCTGTTTTTGATTTTTAAGGAGAGACCACTCAAAGCCTCTACTATTAAAGATGGTCTATAAATATATTGTCATAATATAACAAAACATGATGACAATGAACATTTATGATTCAGAATAAATGCTAAGCACTTCAGTGCATTCAGTCATGTAAACCTTCAACACGTCCATGATGGGGGTACTTTGATTATCCTCATTTTATATATTAGGAAACAGGCCGGCAAGGGGCAGAGAAAGAAAACAAAGTTAAGTGTGCTTCGCTTAGACCTATAGATTTAAACGCTGGTTATACTGCCACTACCTACCCCCCAGAGAAAGTTCTAGAGGGCTGGGGAGATGACACAAGTAACCATTGTAGTATCTTGTGCTGAGTCCTGCTTAAGAACCATGGCAGTTGTTGGCAGTAATTCAATACCAATATTTTCTCAGCATTGAATTGACTTGCCGTTACCTTGATGCTGGGTTTGAGGGAACAATGATTTGTTAACCCCTCAGATTTACAGGTGACAGGTAAGCACACACAGCTATCTCTGTCAAAGAGGAAAAATAGTGAAGAACATAGAGTGATGGACTGTGGGTCATGAGACATGGATTTTGACTCACTTTTCCGCTAATTAACTGTGTGCCTTTGGTCAAATCACTCTACCCCCCCTTTTTTAAAACCTCACTTTCAGTTACACTTGTCTACAGGTGTAACTGCAGTCCACAGGACAGGACTACCCACGATTGCATTTTTACTTGGAAGCAGAGATGACGTGACTTTCTACTTCCAGAAGCTCTTGGTAGGAATTTGGGGACATGGGAATTTAGCCAGCTTAACCTGTGGTATTTGCTGGATTCTGGCCACATCAGGCTTCAAGTCCTCCAAGGCAGGGTCTATGCCTGCTTAATTATCCTTTGGCAGCATGCACAAGGCCATCTTTTTAGTAATGTTATTGGATAATGACAGAAATAAATTGTGCGGGTAGAGGGCAGTAAAGTAGGTACAGAATACCAGTTTTAGACATTGGACAGCAGGTACACATGACAGTAATTCGTGAGAAAAGGGAAACAAATGAGGTGAAAGCCACATTTACAGGGCTGGTTTCATTCTGAGGCTTCTTGGCTTGTAGATGTCATTTCACCGTGGCCTTACACGGTCTTTCCTTTGTGAGTGTTTATGCCCTTGTCTCCTCTTCTTATAAGGACATCAGATATATTGGATTAGGGCCTGCCCTACTGACTCATTTTCACTTAATTGCCTCCTGAAATAACTTATCTCCAAATATGCTTACATTCTGAGGTCCTGAGGGTTAAGACTTCAACATATGAATTGGAGACACAATTTAGCCCATAACACAGGTTAATGATGTATCAGGTGGGATTTGGAAGAGTATTGAGTGAAGGGAGACTTATGTAGGTGTGGGCAGTGTTACAAGATGAACAGGGATGATGAGGAACCAACCTGAAGCTGTTTGTCTCCTACAGACCTGCTGTTAGTATATGAAATTAGAGCTGGTTTTGTGAACTAGTGGCTTCATGATAGGAGCTGTGGTCATAGGAGGCCTGAGATGTAGCATCCTGTGGGGAGAAAATACCTTGATCTTCCTCTCTCACCTATGAATTTCTTGTTCACATCAGCTAGATGTGATTAGATAATGCATTAGATAATGCAGTTCTTAGGGCCTGGCCCCGCCTAGAACCCAGATCCTCGGAGAGACAGGCAGACAACAAGTCTAGATGACAAGAAAACAAACACAAAACACAAAACAAAAAGTGAAAAAAAAAAAAAAAAAAACCAAGAAAAAAGATGAGCACATCTCCAATTCTTAATGCTGAGAGATTTTATTGTGAATGGATTTCCATTTTATCGAATCTTTTTTCTGCGTATGTTGAAAAACAATCATGCTTTGTTTCTTCAATGCAGTGAATTACAAAATAGTTTCCTGTTTTTCTAGGGTAAATCCAACATGGTCGTAACATATTACCTGTTATATTTATTGCTGGTTTTGGTGTGCTAATGTTTTACATAGCATTTTCCATCTGTATTCATGAGTGAGATTGGTCCTGTGATTTTCTTTGTTGTACTTCACGATTAAATTTGATAACAAGGTGAGGTTGGCCTCTATGAGTTTGGGCATTCTCTCTCTCTCTCTCTCTCTCTCTCTCTCTCTCTCCATTATCAGGAAGAACTTGTATAAGCTTGGAATTATCTGTCTCTTGAATGATGCGATTCTCTAGTAAAGCTATGTGGGTCCAGTAATTTTGTGTTAGGGAGATTTTATATACGGATTTAATTCAAGGATATAGAAATATTTCTTTTTGAAGAAATTTTAACAAGTTGTATTTTTCATAGAATTCACCCATTTCCCTCAAAGTTTTCAAATATATTGACAAAGTCATTCACTCTGGTTTTTAATTTGTGTTGATTTAGGATTTTTATATAATTCTTCAGTAAATGTCTACATTCCTAGGAATGCTTTTTGCCTTGAACTACATTTTTTTCTAATGATTTAATTACTAATTACCTGATCACTTTTTCCATCTTTTAACTTTAATTTTCCTGTTTTCTTACGTGATGGGTAGGTCTCTCACAAACAACATGTACCTGGATTTATGAAACGACTTACTGAAATTTAATATACATGCAGAAATATGCATGAACTGTGAGTAGATTGCTCATTGGATTTTTACAAAGTAGACTCAGTTGTGTAACCAATACCCAGATGCTTCATCAGATGCCCACCTGTCTCCTTTCTAGTCTTGCCTTCCTCTTCCTCTCACCAAGGGCAACCACCATTCTCACCTCTAACCTCATGGACTAGTTTTGCCTGTTTTTGTGCTTTCTGTATATGGAACTCTACATTGTCTTATCTTTCATGTCCGTCTTCTTTCACTCAATATGGTTGAGAGACCTATCCATCTTGTCATATAGAATTATGGATTGTTCATCCTCATCACTGTATATGATTCCATTGTGTAAAATATGCCAACATTAATTTCTTCACTCTACTGTAAAATGAGTGTTTGAGAAGTTTCTGGGTTTTGACTGTTATGAATGTGTTGCTAAGAAAACTTCAATTCATGACTTTCTGTGAAGTAGCATTTCCATTGGGTGCATACCAAGGCTTTAATTCATGTAATTTCTTCTAAATATTGATATCTTTGGGTTAATTTTTGCTACCTTATTACGTGCCTCATATTTGTACCATTTTGATTTCTTTTTCTTTTCTTTCTTTCTTTGTGTCAATTAATTGAGATTGTGTTTTCTTTGTCCGTTTTCTCTTCTCTGCTTGTTGGGAAGTTATATATTATATTCTATAACCATTCTTCTCGCGGCTACCCTGGCTATTTTTAAAAAGTATTTATTTGTTTATTTTGAGGTGGGGGGAGAGCAAGCATGTGAGCAGGGGAGTGGCAGAGAGAGAAGAAAGAGAATCCCAAGAAGGCTCTGTGCTGTCAGAGCTGAACCTTGAGATCATGACCTGAGCTGAAATCAAGAATCGGATGCTTAACCAACTGAACCACCCAGGTCCCCCACCCTGGGTATTTTAACATATATGCTTAATATAATAAATTTTATCTCTACCCTTCTCTTGAATAATACGGAGACCAATTTTGTTCATATCTCCAAGCAATTTATAAGCTCTTACTGTCCAGTATTTTCATTTTGGCCTATTAGCTACCATACATTGGAAATTTTGATTGCTTTGTATTCCATCAATATTTGGTTAGTATTATCTATATTTACCAATATATTTGCATATTATTTCTTTTATTGCATCATAGACCTTCCATCTAGTGTAGTTTCCTTGTGCTAAAGTACACCCTTAAAGTTTCCTTTTAAGAGGTATTTTGGCAGTGAACTCGCTAGGTTTACGATCATTTAAAAATGCTTTTATTTTCCCCTCAGTTTTAACAGTTTGCTGGTGCCCAATTCTTAGAATTTTTTTTCTAAGCAGGATAAATATGTTTCCACTTCCTTCCAGCTTTTATTATTACTGTTGAGAGTAAGCTGACAGTGCGGCTTGTTGGCAGGGAGCTGTTAATTATCTCTGGCTGCTTTTAAGATCTCTTTTTCTTTGTTATTGTGAAGTTTCACTATGATGCATCTGAGACTAGATTTATGTGTATTCATCCTGCTTGAAAATCAAGTGGCTTCCAGGTTCTTAGGATTGGTGTATTTCAATAATTCTTGAACATTCTGTAATTACTTCCTTGGATGTTGGTTTTTGAAGATTCTATTCTCTCTCTCTGAAACTCTAATTATATCTATGTTCATCTCATTCACTTGTGTGCCTCTTAACCTCCCTTTCATATTCTCCTGAATGTCATTTTGGATTATTTATTTAGAGCTAGGGGCGCCTGGTGGCTCAGTCGGTTGAGCGTCCGACTTCGGCTCAGGTCATGATTTCGTGGTCTGTGAGTTCAAGCCCTGCGTCGGGGCTGTGCTGACAGCTCCGAGCCTGGAGCCTGCTTCGGATTCTGTATCTCCCTCTCTCTCTGCCCCTCCTGCACTCATGCTCTGTCTCTCTCTGTCAAAAATAAGTCAACATTAAAAAAAAATTATTTAGATCTATATTCAGTTTTATCAATTACCTTTGCAGCTCTAACCTTCTGTTTAATCCGCTGAGTATTTAACTTTAATTATATATTTCATTCCTCGTACTTCTATTTAATTCATTTTTAATCTTCCTAGCATTTATAGTGTCTTGTTCCCTGCTTGTATTTTCAAATTATTCTTTAGTTTCTTTAAATATGATAATAATGTTATTCTGTATTTTGTATTTTATATTTCAAATATTGGAAGTTTTTGAGGACTCTCATTCAAGATTTCAATCATTGTGTCTTTTGTGTGTGTGTGTTTTATGAATTTTGACTATGGGTTATTCGTGTTCTTTATTTTTTCCTGTGGTACTTCTTTGAGTCCTGGCGTAGAGTTCCTTATGAGATTATTTGTATGTGCTTCTGTTAGTCCTCTGGCGGTCATACTTTACCAGACGGGGTAGGCTAGATTAGGTAGGATAACAAACTTGCCCCAAATCTCTGTTTCTTAATATAGCTTAGGTTGATTTCCTATTTATGCAAAGTCGGTTGTAAATTCAGGGAGCTTTCCAAGGCATGTGATCTCCATCCTGGCTAACTGAGTTTCCAATATCTTGTAGATGCTTTATCTGGAACACATATCCACCTTGGTAAACACTGCTAGGGAAGACAGTGCTAGACATGTCTCAGCAGCCTTACTTTCCTTTTGTCCAGAAGTAACCTGTGTCTCATCTGCTTATGGCCGATTGGCCAAAATTAGTCATGAGACCTTGCCCAGTTGCCAAGAAGCTGAGAAACGTGGGGAAGCTCTTGGGATATCAGGTGGACACCATAATTTTCTGCCACAACAAAATCCAGCAACACCTGATTTAAATTCTCCACTTGAAACTTCTGCATAAAAAAGGTAAATCCTAGGGTGCCTGGGTGGCTCAGTCAGTTAAGCAGTGTTGACTCTTGGTTTCCGCTCAGGCCATGATCTAGCAGTTTGTGGGACCAAGCCCTGCCTTGAGCCTCATGCTGAGAGCTTGGAGCCTGCTTGGGATTCTGTCTCCCCTCTTTCTGCTATCCCCCCTCTGCACACATACCTGTCTCTCTGAAAATAACAAATAAGCATTAAAATTTCTTTAAAGGGGCGCCTGGGTGGCTCTAAGTGTCCTACTTTGGCTTGGGTCATGATCTCGTGGTCCCTGCATGTAAGCCCCAGGTAGGGGTCTGTGCTGACAGCTCAGAGCCTGGAGCCTGCTTCAGATTCTCTCTCTCTCTCTCTCTCTCTCTCTCTCTCTGCCCCTACCCTGCTCTCACTCTGTCTTTCTCTCTTTCAAAAACATTTTTTTTAATAAATAGATAAATAAATATAATTTCTTAAAAAAAAAAAAGTAAATCCCAACCAAAATTTGTGTGATAGTCATCTTGGAAAAATGAATTCTTACAGGAGATTTTTCCTTCATCTGGTACCCAGATGGAGACAAGCATGTTCTCATGCTGTGCTTTTTGGCATGTAAACATTTATTATTTGTTTAACACTTAGAAAGTACTACCTTTTGAAGTTCCAGGTTTATGTGGAAATCTTCTATTAGATTCCCTAGAGATCTCCTGTCTCCGTTACCATGTGCAGGCAACCGACTCCAAGTGGAAGCCCCAAATCTTTATGGTTTGGCAGATACCCTCAGAGCAAAATTGATCTTGCCTTTATCACTTACCCACTAAGGGTCCTGCTTACGATTTGTTTTGTGAGACCAGCAGATTCCTTATGTTTTTGACAGCTCAGCAATGCATTTAAAATGATGCTTTAAATTTCCCTCGGGATTTTAATTGTTACCCCTGAGAGGCTAGTTCAGGGTATGTAATCTGCCATATTATCAGAAACAGGAGTCCACTATAGAATTTTGAATTATTTAGTATATTCTTAATTGTATATTATTTAACTTATACCTATAGGGTCTCCTTAGTTAAAGCCAGGAAGAATTAATGTATTAAATTTGAAATAAAATTGAATGAGTAACATGAAAGTGACCATATATCTGCAATTTCACTTCAAGATGACTTTTAAAAAATCTTTTTTAAATGTTTATTTGTTCTTGTGAGAGAAATACAGAGCACGAGTGGGGGAGGGGCAGAGAGAGCAGGAGACACAGAATGTGAAGCAGGCTCCAGGTTCTGACCTGTCAGCTCAGAGCCCAACGCGGGTCTCTAACTCATGAACTGTGAGATCATGACCTGAGCTGAAGTCAGACTTTTAACAGACTGAGCCACTCAGGTGCCCCCAAGATGACTTTTAATAGCTCTATAAATTGTATTCTTTTTGTCAATTAGTGTATACAAATAAAATCATCTTTAATGTTTCAAAAATCTTTATTAAAGGGAAAATATATGCAAATTTGGTTTGAATTTCATTTAGTAGTAGCAAATAACTTCCTTATCTTTAATGAGTTATTTACAAAAAAGTGATTTAAAAATTTAAGCCTTTTATCTTATCTAGTCATTTGAAATAAACCAGATGTATAAAAATAGGGCAGTTGATGTTTTTGTAAAATAAAATGAGATAATTAAAGATTGTAGTAACATGTTTTCTCCATTTCAATGCAATAAAGCAACTAAACTTACATCTACATTTTTATACTCATCAAAACCAAATATAATATCCTTTAAAATAAATATGTCAATAAATCATGCATTTCTCTTAACTGATTTAAAACAGTAAATTATAGTGCTCGCTTCGGCAGCACATATACTAAAAATTGGAACGATACAGAGAAGATTAGCATGGCCCCTGCGCAAGGATGACACGCAAATTCGTGAAGCGTTCCATATTTAAAAAAAAAAAATAAAAAATAAAAAATAAAACAGTAAATTATATGCATCTCTAATTACATGTGAAAGCCATGTTTAATTTTTTTTTTAAGGTTTGTTTATTTATTTTGAGAGAGAGCGAGAGCACAAACATGCATATGTGCCCAGGGGAGGGGCATAGAGAGAGGAAGAGAGAGAGAATCCCAAGCAGGGTCTGTGCTGTCAGCAAAGAGCTTGATGTAGGATTCGATCCCATGACCTTGGGATCATGACCTGAGCTGAAATCAACAGTCTGACACTCAACTGGCTGAGCCACCCAGTCTCAGTAAAGATCAGTTTATTAATCTTTACTTTTACATTTATTTTTCATTTTATTTCCATTTTTTTTATTTGAGTATAGTTGACACACAGTGTTGCATTAGTTCAGCGAATGTAGTGATTCAACATCTCTGTACGTCATGCTACGCTCACAATCTAGAATATTTTTATTTCATCATGTTTAATAGTTTTCATTGCAAAAACGACAAATGATTGAAACAACTCCCAATACAGTTCACAGGATTATGAATAACAATACAAAGGGTCTGAAAACTAAAACAGAATGGAAAACTGCTGTACTTGAGTCCCTGATTACATCAATTTGATGACATTGAGAAGCAGGGAAGGTAAATGCATGTTGGTCAGGAGCAGCAGGGGGAACAGGGAGAGTAACTGAGTCATCTCAAAGGTGGCAAATGAAATTGTCTTTGCACCCACAGGGACGATGAGATAACTCAGTTGCTGGACCTGCCCTGACTGTACTGTATCTTGATTTAGTCTTTTATTTCCCAAAGACTTTATTTTCCATGGTGGGGTGGGGGAGTGGGAAGTATGTATGTGGCAGGGCGGGGGGAGGGGGCATCCAGCTTCTGGCCTGCCTGTCCTCCTTACAGCATTTTATAATTTAAGGTATAAATTTGACACGCATATATTGCAATATGATTACCACTATAGCATTAGCCAACACATTATCATGTCACATAATTACCATTTCTTTTTTATGATTAGAGCATTTAATATTTACTCTCTTAGCAGCTCTCTGGTATGACAGAGTACTGTTAACTATAATTACAATGCTGTGCATTATGAGACACTCAGAGCTTCTTCCAATTGGAAATTTTTTCTCTTTGACCAACATCTTTGCAATTCTTCCATCCCTCAGCCCCCTGGTAACTACCATTCTATTGTCTGTTTCTACAAGTCCACTTATAAGTGAGATCATACAGTATTCGTCTTTCTCTGTTTGACTTATTTCATTTAGCGTAATACACTCAAGGTCTATCCATGTTAGGCCCCCATTTCTTTAATTTAAGCCAAATGTGTCTTACTTTTTTTTTTTTTTTTTTTTTTGGTAAATCTGAGAAAAGCTTAGCAGAGGTTAAAAGAAAAAGATCTCTGCAGGAAGTTTAAAGGAGCCCACATAAAAGAAAAATCACAAGTGAACAGCCTTGCTTGTTTCACGTATTGTTTAATGCTTTGCTTAATAGACTGTTTAAACAAAAGAAAGGACTTTTCTTCAGGAGTTATTGGCCACTCAGCATGGAAATTGGCAGCCATTATAGACTTGGGAAGGATGTTTAGATGACACCCCAAGGGAAAAGAAAGGCCTATTAAGTCTTGTACTCCATGTTGCAGAAGTAATCACTTCCAGATTTCTGTAAATAATACAGATTTATTAAAACTTATCAACTCTATCATGTACATACAGTCTGGTAAAGCTGCCTACCTAAACTTCCTTTGTTTCCAAATTTTCTACCAAACGTTCAGTTGTTTGCTAATCTGAGAAGGAGTCATGGTTCATCAGGGGATCCCCATACATTTTGTAAAGGCTTTGTTCATGTTTTCAGGATAGAGTAGTCAAGGAAAAGAGAATTGTCTTCCTTAAAAAAAAAAAAAAAGAGGGGCGCCTGGGTGGCGCAGTTGGTTAAGCGTCCAACTTCAGCCAGGTCATGATCTCGCGGTCCGTGAGTTCGAGCCCCACGTCGGGCTCTGGGCTGATGATGGCTCAGAGCCTGGAGCCTGTTTCCGATTCTGTGTCTCCCTCTCTCTCTGCCCCTCCCCCATTCATGCTCTGTCTCTCTCTGTCCCAAAAATAAATAAACGTTGAAAAAAAAAAAAAATTTATAAAAAAAAAAAAAAAAAAAAAAAAAAAAAAAAAAAAAAGAGAAGGGGCGCCTGGGTGGCGCAGTCGGTTAAGCATCCGACTTCAGCCAGGTCACGATCTCGCGGTCCGTGAGTTCGAGCCCCGCGTCAGGCTCTGGGCTGATGGCTCGGAGCCTGGAGCCTGTTTCCGATTCTGTGTCTCCCGCTCTCTCTGCCCCTCCCCCGTTCATGCTCTGTCTCTCTCTGTCCCAAAAATAAATTAAAAAAAAAAAACGTTGAAAAAAAAAAAAAGAGTGATTATTTAAATTTTGTCTAGACTCCTTACCCTGTTGTATTACATGTAAGGGCACATTTTTTATGCTAACAGGAGATATAGCTTTAGGACAGACTGCAATGACTATTTAGTCAAGTCAATGAAAAAAGCCAATATAAAAAGTGTCTCCTACTATTTTTCCAATGTCTCTAAATCAACTAGATTTTTCAACTTTCAATGGTTAAAACTGCCTTATAACACTTACAGGAGATCAAGAATTTGGTCAAAAATTATCTCTTCAGGAGAGAAAGGGCACAGAATCCCATTGCCATGGCTGAGTGTTTCCATTAACCAAAATATTTGGGCTTATCAAACAAGAAAGGAAAGGAAATGATTGGACTTAAATTGGCTACATGCTACTCTGGGGATGAGAGGCGACTCAGGTATCAGATGTCTGCACTCTGAACCTTCTCTCACCTGGGAAAACAAAAGTTCCATCCAGGTATTAGAAACCCAGGGTCTAGACCAGCCCTATTCAATAGAAATATAATGTGAGCTACAGATGTAATTTTGCATTTTTTGGAGGTCCCATATAAAATAAAGTAAAAAGAAATAGGAGGAATTATTTTTTTTTAAGTTTCTTTATTTTTGAGAAAGAGAGTGAGAAAAAGTGCAAGTGGGGGAGGGGTAGAGAGAGAGGGAGACAGAAGATCTAAAGCAGGCTCCTCACTGCAGCAGAGATCCTGATAGGGGGCTGGAACTCACTAACCGTGAGATCATGACCTGAGCCGAAGCCGGAGGGTCAACTGACTGAGTCATTCAGGTACCCCAGGAGGAGTTAATTTTAATAATATAGTCCATTTAGGGGCGCCTGGGTGGCTCAGTCAGTTAAGCGGCCGACTTCACCTCAGGTCATGATCTCGCGGTCCGTGAGTTCGAGCCCCCAGTTGGGCTCTGTGCTGACAGCTCAGAGCCTGGAGCCTGTTTCAGATTCTGTGTCTCCCTCTCTCTGACCCTCCCCCGTTCATGCTCTGTCTCTCTCTGTCCTAAAAATAAATAAATAAATAAAATTTTAAAAAAATATAGTCCATTTAATATATCCAAAACACCATTTCTACATGTAATCAATATAAAAATATTAATGAGATATTTTGCACTCTATTTTTGCTCTGTCTTCAAAATCCATTGTTTGTTTTATATTTACAGCATATCTTAATTCTGACTAGCCACACTTCATTTAGTAGACACATGTGGCTGATGGCTACCATATTAGATAGTGCAGTCTAAGCCCTGAGCTCAAGTCTTTCTCTCCCATTGGTTCCAGAGGAATCCTTATGGTCTAGGTTTCTATCAGTGAGGCCTCAAATTCACTGTGAAGATTACAGCCTGCCTTTCTGATATCAGCAGTGAGTTTCCTGCTTGGATGTAGGCCATGTGCTTTCAAGACCAGAGAACCATGAGATGCACCTACATCAGTAAGCCTGGACCACTTCAGTATAAAAGGTATCAGAAGCCTATAGCCAGTGGGCAGAGAAAATGTTTGCACATTTCACTTTGTAGCTATGGTCTTTGAAGCTTTTAGAATTCCTCTGCCCAGCCTCCTGACACTACCTGTCAAGGCCACTGTGCTAGATTTCCCATATGTCTGATAACATGTGTATACTCTCTTTGGGACTCTTTTTGTGTGATTGTCAGATTTGGCTTCCCTTATCTTAATTGCCTATATTTGGGGGACTGTTATCCTAGTGTCTTGCATTACAACCTCATCTCTTGCTAATTTTTGACATCTTGGGTCAGATTTCTGGCACCCTGAGGCAGTCTCTGACAAATTCCCATAGAATCTGCATTGCTGCAGACCCCCCAAGTTTTCTAGCCAGGTTGGTAAAATACAGGAAATAAATGTAGATGGATAAACATGTTTATTAGATTTAGCAGCGTGAAAGCAGCCAATATACCACTGGCTTAAACAAAATACAAGTTCATTTCCTTCAAATGTAACACCCAGAATTATGTGGTTCAGGGCTGGTAGAATGGCTGTTTTCCATGAGAGTATCGGAAACGTTTCTGTTGCTCCGTCACCTCTAGGATATTGACTTTGCCCACATGGTCTAAACATGGCTTAGCACCAGCATGATGTGGGAGAGGAAGTAGGAATGGCTTATTCTTCAAGGACACGAGTTGGAAAGTGCTTTCATAATTTCTTCTCACATTCCTGTGATCAGATTTTAGTAACATGGCTGTAACTAGCTATACAGGAAGATGGGATAAGTGATATTTACTCTAGGAGGACTTGTGCCCAATTAGAAATGGAAAGTTCTATAAAGAAGGGAAGAATGACTGTTCAGGAACAAGTAGCAGCTTCTGTCTTACATAGGAGATGTATTCTGCCATACGTTAGCACTTTTCAATAATTACAGAACAGTGACCTTCTCAGACAGATGGGGAAATTCATGAAGAGATGCCAGATACAGATAAAGGCAGTGGGTCCTTATGATCACTCAAGTTTGAATGGGTGGGATAGAAAAGGATTAAAATGAAGACCAAAGGGACTTAAATGTGACATAAGAAAAAACTCATTGAGGGGCGCCTGGGTGGCTCAGTCGGTTAAGCATCCGACTTCGGCTCAGGTCATGATCTCACCGTTCATGGGTTTGAGCCCCACGTTGGGCTCTGTGCTGACAACTCAGAGCCTGGAGCCTGCTTCGGATTCTGTGACTCCCTCTCTGCCCCTCCCCTGCTCACATTCTGTCTCTCTCTCTCTCTCTCTCTCTCTCTCTCTCTCTCTCTCAAGGATAAATGGGCATTGAAAAAAAATTTTTTTTAAAAAGAAAAATTTCATTGACAATCGAGAGACACTGCAGTGGACTAACAAAGAGTCCAGTCAACCGTTTGTTCTTGCGCCTTTGGCCTTCCTGAGTTAAACCCTTTTTCATGGAACCAGTTAGCTATTTTATTCTATTCCGGCCAGTGAAATTTGTATATCATTGTCCCCACCTTAAGCTTAGTGAGGAGAGATGGCAGTGGCAACATGGTGAGAGAAAAGAGAGGAGGGATGAAGTTGGTGGATGTGAAGAGTTGAGAGAAAATATATGAAAACTTTTCATCTTAAAGAAAAGCTGCAAAAGACTCTCATGCCAGTGTTTGGCGTGTGGAGGAGGCGGTCCCATAGAATGTTTCTTTTTTTTTTTTTTTTTAATGTTTTTATTTATTTTTGAGACAGAGAGAGACAGAGCATGAGCAGGGGAGGGGCAGAGAGAGAGGGAGACACAGAATCCGAGGCAGGCTCCAGGCTCTGAGCTGTCAGCACAGAGCCCGATGCGGGGCTCGAACTCACAGACCGCGAGATCATGACCTGAGCCGAGATCGGACGCCCAACGACTGAGCCATTCAGGGGTCCCTCCCGTAGAATGTTTCTGAATAAAGGTCCTGTAGTGTGTCACTGTCACATAGCAGCGTCGCTTGCTGCTCCATCTCCATCTCAGGCTGGACAGTCACATGAAGGGACATGTGAAAAAGAGGCCACAAATATACTCCTCTGCCCTCTCACCCATGGTTGTGTGCGTGTCCAAGCTGCAGGTAGGACTTGTTTTCCTAAGGGGAGGAGAGCCTGTCTTCCCCAATGGGCGTTGCCACTGGGGAAAAGTGACGTCCCAGGGACTGGGGTCAGACTGGGTCCTGAGGGTCCCCTTCACCAGAATGTACCTTCTCAGTCTGCCATCAGGTCGGCCTGTGGGGCCCTCCTCCCCTCCTGCAGCGGCTGTGGTTGCCATAGCACCGCAGGACTCTTTCCACTTCCGGTTAGATTGATTCCACAGCAGCGCCGGAAATAACAGCCCACCTTGCCAAGGCTGAGACCCTTAAAAGCAGCTCTTTTCATTTTCTCAATGTAATGGGCTGGACTGATGCCCAAAGGACTCTTCCCTGGGTGTTCTTTTTGTTTTTTTCTCCCACTAAATTGCATTTAGTGGACTCGGGTGCCTTTGATATGTTGGTCTGCCCATCTGCTGATTATCTTGGCTTACACCAGGTTGGCCTTCTGATAATGAAAGAAGCCAAAAATAGCAGTTGTGAAGCATGGGCTTTTTGATGATTACTTGTGCTCTGCAGCAGATCGCAGATTGAATGGAGCCCAGCATAAAGTAACTATCTTCTTTGTATTACTTAACCACCCACTCAGAAAGCAAAAACTACTGTCACAGTCTCTCTCTGTCCCTGGCATGTGATACAGGAACTGTGGAACTCAGAAAGGCTCAGCGTCTATTTGCCTGTGAAGTACATTTTGGATATCATCTCCCTCAAATATGTCTGGAAACTTTCTTCATTTCATCCATTAACCTCTGGAACACTTCTTCAAAGTCCATTCCTCCCTCCACCACCATGCCTGTTATTTACACACCATTTAGTAAGATGACGTCAGCTATTAGCCTGGCTCAATACGGTTTAGATATTTCTAATGAATGCGTGAGCTCATTTGGAGTATTCTTTGGTTTAGGTTGTGTATTATCCCGTTCTGAATATTATGACTCTGTTTAGCGCATTTCTATACAAACAGACTTAAATATTCAAGGTATTGCCCCTGGAATACGTTCTCTTTCGTATGTGGCTTGTCAGGTTAGGTAAAAGGGAGCATATCCTTCAGATTGGCAAATTCAGATATCCACAGAACAAGTGTTAGAGTGTTCAGATAACTGACTCATCTTTCCAAAGGACATAAGTCATCAGGTTTGGTCCATTCTTAAAGAGCAAATTGCCCTCGGAATGTCAAAGATAAAATATATCATTTAATAATAAATTCCAGTGACTCAGATGGATGACATTATTGTCAGGTTAAAAATAAGTTACTCAAGGACGCATGGGTGGCTCAGTCGGTTAAGTGTCTGACTTTGGCTCAGGTCACGATCTCACAGCTCATGAATTCGAACCCCGCGTTGGGCTCTGTCCTGACAGCTCGGAGCCTGGAGCCTGCTTCAGATTCTGTATCTCCCTCTCTCTCTCTTCCCCTCCTCTTCTCATGCTCTGTCTCTCTCTGTCTCAAAAATAAATAAACATTAAAAAAAAATAAGTTACTCAACCACCACATCTCTCTCAGTTAAATTCTTAGATCATAAGACGTTGAAATGGAACTTACTCTTGAATTATAAAGGTATTTTACGTTACTAGCAATGCTTGGAAATATTCCTATGTGTAACAATATTCTTACTTAATAACAAATAAATCAATGCAGAGATTTTGTTAAGCCCAAGGACCTGTACATCCAAACAGTTTTTTCATTATGTTTTGCATATTTCAGGTAGTTTCTTGGGTTTATAGTGTTGTGCTTTTTCACATTTGTGTCTCTAGTGACGTGAAGATAGTGTGGAAAGATGCAGCTTTGGGCTGCCAGTGGGAGGACTGGGCTCCCCACCTATCAGTGTGGAGTGTGGCCTGGAGCACTGGACCTTACCAGGTGTCAGGGGCAGAAAGTGTGATGGGAGGTAATTAGAACCATAAACCCAGTGACCTGCGTTTTACTTGCTGGGTGACCTTGGGGGAAATCACTTCCTTTCTCTGAGACTCAGTTTGTTTTTGCATTTAAGGTTTATAATAAATCCAGAAAACATCAACAAATACAGCAAGAGAGTCAATGTAGAAACACAAGTCAAGGTGGCAAAAAACTCACGTTTATGAAGTCAGTGAAGATAGGAAACAACAGGTAGAAAACATAACCCAGGCAGGAAGAAGATTACATCAGATTACATCTGATAAGACAATGTGTCAGAACTTGGGAAATGAAAGTAAATAGGTGTTGGAATCTAGACGAAGGTTCTCACCTAGAAATGAAGTCAAGCCAAACAATATGGAAACCATGGCCAGGCTCTAGGCAAGGGTCCGGGGTTGGGCAGGAGACCCCAGCAGCCTGAAGGAGGCTAACCAGGCTACTGTAAGAAATGGGTTCCTTTATTTGCTTGAAGGAATTCTGGCCTGCCTGCAGGCCTGGTCTTAGACAAGATAAGAGAAGACCAGAGACGATGGGACACAAGACAAGTCCTGCCAGAATGGAATCAAGAATACTTTTCAGATGCTATGCTCTCTCCTTAGAAACTAAAGTCACTTCTAAAGCAGAGGAAAAAGTGGGTGTTACTCATAAGTAAAATAATGATAAAAGAATGCATTTTAAAAATATATCCCTCCAGCTAAATATTTGGTAAAATCTAGAATCTGTCATTTTTAAAAAGCTCTGTTTTTATAAAGATGTGTGAATTTCTATGACTTTAATCAGAGTTCTTAAAAACAGTGTTATAATTTGGGGACTGCTTTGTCTACCCTTTGGTTTGTTCTTACAGACGAATGAGACAATTAAGTAAGTATTTAGTTACCTAGAACGATTACAGAACAAGTAAATGGGGTTTGGTAAATAAACATTTATATGTACCATATTTAAAGGAGTGAATGTGATCTTTTTGAAAGCAAGAAATCCTTTTGCAGGGGGGAATGGTGCCCCATGAAGATCTAAATTTATACATTCATATATCTGGTGAAATATTACTATCAATGTTTTCACACAGAACGTTTAGTCCTATGGACACCACTTAAATATTAAACTGTGTAAAAGATCAGAATATTTAAATACGCAGGCACATATCACTCATCTATACAGTAATGTCTTACCTTTGGAAACATGCAAAAATTGAGTGTTTGTCCTTTGTTGATGGCTTTCAAGCTTCCTCTCTGGAGTGAGAGGGGTGAAAAAAGTGCCCCAGGATTTTCTATCGATTGAGAAAGGGAAGCACTTGGACCAAAAACCAGAGTCTTTTTTTTTTCCACAATGGAGGGCTCACAAATGTTTTGAGCATCTACTTCATAACTAGTGAAATGAGGGAAACAAGGCTATAATTCTAGGGGGAAGGTGGTTTGGATAAAAGCCAGTTTCAGAAACATCAAAGAATGGATGATTTAGCACTAACCACATCTCTGTACCTCTCAAGTCCTCTCCAAGGACATATGAGAGGGTGTCCTAAATCACACATAGGAAAATATCATTCAAAGGCATGGGAAAGCCATGCATCTGAGAACCAATCAAAAAGATTTGCCCAGTTTACATGGATGTTGGGACACAGCATATGGACTCAAAACTAGGCATTTCTAGATGGAATCTTATTCCATTTAGTTCTGCTGTGACATTTTCAGCTTCAAAATGCTTCTAGTTCAAAAGACCAAATGGGCTAATTCATGAGACTCTTTCGTGCTGTCCAATATGGTAGCCGAATTTAAACTAATTAAAATGACACAAAATTAGAAGAAACTCTTCTTCAGTCTAGCCATATTTCAAATGTCCAAAAGTCACATGTGGTTAGTGTCTACTGTGCTGGACAGTGCAGATGTGGAATATTTCTATCATTGCAGATGAGTCCATTGGACGGTGCTCTGAGTCTAGTTTCATGGGCACATATGAGCACATTTTAGATCAGAACTCTCATCCTTAAAAGTGTGTGGATCTTTGATGATATTTTCATCATTAATACGTCATTTTTGAAGATTGAGTCCTTGGGGCTCATTAAGATTAGATTAGTGAAACTGTAAGGGCAATTAACTCTCTGAGGAACAAGCTATTAAAAATCTGATTAAGATGACCTATGCTCAGAAATTAGATGGAAAATGAATAAATAAGTTCTAGGGGAAAGTTGCAAAAAGTATCAAGCATAAAATTAAGGTAAAAAAACAACCTGGATTTTAAATACTTGAAGCTCCGTAGGATAAACCCACTGATGGCCATTGTCTTCAATTAGAGACATTAGAGACTGTTGAAGGCATAAGCGTGCCTTTCCTTCTTTATTTGGTCACAGGGTGTGCTGGCATTGCATGTGGAGGCCATTAACCTGTTTGCACATGTCTCTTTTTGTCTTAGATGCTGAAATGTCAGCTCAGATGTGTGGCCTTCCTTCCTTTCTCTATGTTTGACTCTTCCATTAGGCAAAAAGAAAATTATGAATAGAAGTGTTACGCATAACTTATTCTGGTTACTGGCATTTTTAATTAAAAAAAAGAAGCATGTAAATAAGTTGGCTTTTTTCTTATCTTCCTTTCATTGATATAGCCATCTATTTTCATTTGCAAACTATTTCACAAAGTCACAAAAAAGCTTAACGATGGTTATTTATGTGTATCCACTTTGTTTCTAGTAAACAGCCTAGAATCACAGAAAGATCCCACTGAGCGACTCCTCAAGTTATTGGCCTCTGGTTAAGAGATGCTTGGACTGTCAAGGTGATAAATTTGGCTTGGTCACGGAGAGGATTTCAAGGTAAAATACAGCACAGAGGATTAAAAATTGGAGGCCCAGGGCCATGCCTCTCAACTGAGGATATCTTAAGTCAATGGGAATACGGTATTACCAACATGTTGGGAAAATACTGCAAGATTCAGGAGCAGATTTTCAACCACAGAATCTTTCTTGAGAGTCAGCTGATTTACCAGGGAAACATGGGGGTGAATGAGTCATGCTCAAACTGTTTGTGTCTTAGATAAGAAGAAAACTGACACTCAAGAATGCTTCAGAAACCTAATTTTTAAAGTGCTAACTCTAACAATTTATGGAGGAGAAGGTAGAGGTTTTTCTATTTTAAATAAGCAAAGCATTAAAAGGAATTTCTTGAGGTGATTTTTAGTGGATGAAGCATTTAAAGTGACTTCCATTGCCTTTCATTCTTACCTCAATCACAATTTAGCATCTTGATTATATTTATATCAACAAAATAAGTGTTTTTCAGTCATATATTTGTGTGACTCAATCCTCAAAGAAAAGCCTTGTGGGACAATCTCTATAGCTAAGGAGACTGAAGGCTTTTTCAGCATAAAACCTTGGAATAAGATCTTACATTTCATTTAAATTGATTAAAGAAATTCCTGAACTTGCACTTTTAGAGGACATAAGTAACTTTGGACTATATAAGTTTAGAGAAATAAATGATAAAGCATCAATCTTAAATCATTTAAGACCAGAAAGGAGAGTACATTAGTTGTTACTGCATAACAAGTTTCCCCAAAACCTACTGGCTGAAAACAATATACATTTATTATCTTATAATTTCCATGAGTCAGGCATTAAGGAGAAGCTCAGTGGGTTGATTCTAGTTCAGGGTCTGTCATGAGATTGTGAATGAGATATTGGCCAAGACTACAGCCACCCGAGGCTTGACCAGGTGAGAGGATTCTGCCTCCAAGTTCACTACTGTGGCTGGTGGCAGGACTTTTCAGTTCCTCACTGGCTGTTGGCCTCAGTTGCTCTTCATACACGGGCCTCTCTGTAAGGAAGTTTGAGTGTTCTCACAAAATGGTAGCTAGCATCTCCCAGAGTGAGCAATCCAAGAGAAAGAACGTGAGGCAGAAATCACAAGGTCTTTTATGACCTATTCTGAGAAATAATATTACCATCACTCCTGCCGTGTCCTATTGGATTAACCCTGGTAAAACACGGAAGAGAAATATACAAGGGTGTGAACACATGTACATAACGATCTTTGGGGCCATGTTGGAGGCTGGCTACTATAGAAGGAGTGATCTAGAGAAGCAGCAAACTTGATTTTAATAGATGTGGATGGTCCAAAATATTTACCTATAGGGCTATGACTTAAATGAAGGGTCAAATTTTTATTGTGTTTTCATATTCCCAGGAATAAAAATATCCCTGTACCAAAACCAAAGGATTTGTAAATATTACCATTCTGTTCCACTACCTTGTAGGAATGATGTTGTAAGAAATGGTCATACTAGTATATGTTGGTGTTACATAGAAAGGGAGATATTTTATAATTTTCCTTTGAAAACCTACACGTACAGAAAGTTCAGGTACCTCTGCTGAATTGGCATGTACTGGCTCAACAATACCTTATCTAGAAGCTTAGGTCTCTGCTTCACTCTGAATAACTGCTTGATGGGTCCCTTGAGGCTTGGTGACAGTATTGGAGTAGCCTTGGAAGTTGGATAGATTGATTTATTATTTAGCCCTTAGCTTTATTTTTGAAAATTCATATAATATGGGAATGGCAGTGAACTACACAAAACTGAAAGCAATGTCTTGCTCTAAGTGCAGAGTTACGTCAATTGATTTATGTGTCTGGAACCATTCTCATAATTTCCAATGCTGGAAAATTAGATGGATATAACTTCCAAACAATCGGTTGTATATAAAAGACAAAACAAAAATAAATAAGAATACAGGTAGGCATCAAAGACCACACTGGGGTAGTTTACCTTGTATTTTTACCTGTCACTAGTTCATGGGGACATACGTCCTAACATTCTACCTTGTTCCACATTGTTTTGAATGCATTCAGCAAGAGGCCCCAAGATCCACATTTCTCATCTTCAGGGCCTCTTTCCGTTTCAACACAGCAGATTTTTCAGGCAGAGTGTAGATGTGATCCAGTAGTGATTACAGGTTATCAAACAAGATCTGAGTTTTAGGCTTGTCCTCAGAGCACCCTCCTTTTTCCTGTGCTCACATTAGCCTTGCTGAAAATTTCCAGAGGCCCCTCCACTTTCTTCCTTTCATGTTCTTTCTGAGGAAACTACCCTACCCATGGCAGCTGCCATGTTCATTGGGAACATATGCCATATCCCAAATGTAATGCCTCTGTCAGTTTGGGGGGGACAAAATGATGTTTTTATCTTCAGTTGATTAAGTGACAAAATGAGGCGAAAGAAGTTAGAAGAGTCAGTCTATCTCATTACTATGGTACCTCTAGGAGGACAGAGAGCTAAACCACTGAACTGCCTTATAGAGGGGGACAGGTTACCCACCAATCACCGCTCTTCCCCAAGAACAGTAATTTTTACTTTCTTATTTACTACAGAATCCGCTTCAAGTTGAAACTTTTAAACCACAGCTCAAAACAATGACTACTTTAGAAAACTTACCAAGGTCAAGAGAGGCCTCAGTGCAGCCTAAAAAAGAGGAACTGAGAATTCACCTGGCAAGTCTCTCTAGGTCATTCTTGGAAAACCCCAGGTGGGTGCTGTTCGTATCACTTTATATTCAGAATCTTAAACACCAAACCATTAGGGGAAAGATTTTGAATTTTCAGGAGCACTAATGTACCGGAAATATACCCTGGGGTCAGGGTGTAATGTACCTTGGGGTCAGGAAACTGGTAGAACGGAAAACCCCAGCAAATGCTTAAGAATAAGAAGATGGCCTGCAGAATTGAAGAGAGGATATAGAAGTCATTGGGGACATTTGAGTTATATTTGTTATTACATGATTTGGATATTTTCTATACATCCTTCAGATGAGCAAAATATTTTTTTGCTTACTCCCAACTGTAGGAAAAAACTACCAGCTCTTATTCCTCAAAGTTGCACTGAGAGAACAGCTGTCTCATCAAAGACCCTCAGCAAAGGATTATTCTAGATGAGCACCTTAGCTAGTACTAAAGGTAACACACACTTGAAAAGATTGCCCATCCTTTTTTTAAAAAATTTTTTTAATGTTTATTTATTTTTGAGAGAGTTGTAAGCAGGAGAGGGGCAGAGAGAAAGGGAGACACAGAATCTGAAACAGGCTGCAGGCTCTGAGATGTCAGCACAGAACCTGATGCAGGGCCTGAACCCATGAACCACGATATCATGACCTGAGCTGAGGTCGAGTGCTTAACCGACTGAGCCACCCAGGTGCCCCAAAGATGGCCCATTCTTTACAAGTCCTTCTAATTAAAGCTTTCTGCAATGACAAAATAGTATTATGGAATGACTTTGTTTTTCCAAGCAACTGCCAAGTTTTAATTAGGCTTCAGCTAACAGACTTTAAGTTCAGACAAGTGGCTCTGCTGTGGCAAATTGTCAGCATATGCTGATCTGGGAGCATCTGACTAGAGTGGGAGTCTGCTCTTGGTGCATTATGCTGCGGGTGGCTGGGGTGACCCAGACGGGCCAGCCTGTCCCTTCTTGCAAGCACCCAAACCACCTGTTGGGGTTGAGTAATCCCCTCACCACATTGCCTGAGTTTACCCCTTCAGAGTTCAAGCCACAGTGGTATGGATGGAAAACCTAGAATCTTATTATCAAATGAATCAACAATAACAACTTTTATTTGTCAAAAACAGGCTTACATCCATTACGTCAGAAGGCCTTCGAAAACATACCACATTAGAGCTAGAATGAATCTCAGAGAATGTTCCAACAGTCACAGTTTGATATGAAGGAATGAAGGGGCAGAGAGGAGGAATGACTTGGTCAAAGCCACCAGATTTTAGAACTGGGGCTAAAACCCAGGCCTTGCAATTTTGAATCTTCTGCTTGTGTCTCCCACCGCCCCCCTACCCCTTCTGCCCCCTTTCCATTCAACACATTGCATTAAATCTACCAATTAACTCCAACTCTTTCAGGCTAGGATGTAAAGAAGGCTTCCGGTGAGCAGGTGGGCATGAGCCTTTCCGAAGGGCTGGCAGGTGTGGCCTCTTAATAACCCCTGATAACACTGGCTGCAGGTGGCCTGTCTCCTGCCACTTGCCACTGAGGCTCAGTGGAGCCTGTGACTGGAGATCCAGGTCAGGCTCACCACTGTCTGGGTGTCCTTGGACACAGAGCAGGGCCAGACGTGTGGGAGGGGACAGGGAGAGAACTTTGGCATAATTCAACACAATAAAGGGACACTCTCATGTTTGCTGCAGTGTTGTGCTTTGAACTCCTTCAGTCCTCTCAAGCCTCCCCTCCCCGTTTCCTCAAAGAAACAACTCTGACTTTCTTATTTCCAGTCATTTCCTGTCACTAACGGCCTTCCCTTCAGATTCCTTCTGCTTCCCTCCCTCCGTCCATTCCCTCCGGTTCCTTCACCTTTGCTTCTTGGTTGTGTCTCTCTCACTTCCTTCACTGTGTTTCAACACCTTCTGCACTTGTAGCTCAAACTGACAAGTTTTCTGATCGCCATGAGTTGGTATCATGATTAAGTGTGTTGAAATACGTCAATATTTGAGAAGAATGTCTGATGTATAATAAACATCCCCTAAGGTCTTTTTTTTTTTTACTTGTTATTATTACTATTCCATTTGTTCTCTTTCTCTTATTCTGCCATTGGTTCTATTTTATTTTATGCTCATTTAATAAGTTTTGTTCTGTCCCTGAGTTCTCCATTCCATTTTGAATGCTCCCTCCATGTCCACCTTTCCTGTAGACCCAACAGAACTGGGCACAAGCTGCTTTTCCAAGAGGTCTTTCACCCCCTTGATACAAAAGTGAAAGCGTATGACTTTAAGATATTAGTTCAGGGACGCCTGGGTGGCTCAGCTGGTTAAGCATCTGTTGCTAGATTTCGGCTCAGGTCATGTTTGTGAGTTCCAGCCCCACATTGGGCTCCACCCTAAGCGTGGAGCTTGCTTGGGATTCTCTCTCTCCTTCTGTCCTCCTCCCCAGCTCTCTCTCTCTGAAAGTAAATAAATAACCTTAGGAAAAAAAGATATTAGTTCCAAAATTTGCACTGTATGTTAAAAAAACCCTGTATTTTAGAAAGGTGTGTTATACAAACCATGCACTTTACTCCACAATGTTACTATTATAAACAGAAATTCTAGCTTCTTTGAAAAAATTTCAATTTGTAGAATATTTATTTCTAAAGCCCTTGAAAGTATAAATCTTGAAAAACAAACAAACAATACACATCTTTGGGAAAGATAAAAGATATTCAGAGCAAAATTTGATAAAAAGGGAATAATCAAAATGAATAATATTTTTAGTTTAAATATATATATATATATATATATATACAAATTAATTATAGACAGTAATTTCAAGTATTTGTCAGAATGGGAAGATAGGCTGATGGCCAGTTATCCTAAAAACTCATGAGGTAAGAAATATTAAAAAAAAAACCTCTTTGGGGCACAAGTCTGGCTCAGTGAGAAGAACATGTGACTCTTGATCTCAGGGTCATGAGTTCGAGGCCCACATTGGGTGTAGAGATTACTAAAAGAATTAATTAATTAATTAATTAAAAATAAATACAACTTTAAAAAGTCTTCATGAATATTAAGTGTGTTTTTAGTATACAAATGAGATCGACATTAAAAGAAAAAATTTGTGATTTGGGGGCATATATAAGAAAACATTACAAATAGCTAAAGCATGTACTGATTGTATTTAGTTGAGTATTTATTATATTTTACAATAATTTTATTTTCACTGGTTCTGGTTTACCAACCTATGTGTTATTGGAAATGAGGTAAATGTTCTACATAGATTGCTCGAGGCTGATTAAAGACAGAACTTTCTGTGCAGTCTGCCACAAAGACAGTTTCAGTCGAAGACCAGAATAGAAATGGCAT
Source organism: Felis catus (assembly GCF_018350175.1). Lineage (NCBI taxonomy): Eukaryota > Metazoa > Chordata > Mammalia > Carnivora > Felidae > Felis > Felis catus. The sequence continues at coordinate 211,024,119 of NC_058368.1, read as the reverse complement.
GGTTTACAATTTCACAACGTTTGTTTTCAAAAGCGATGCAATTTCCTTTTCCAAACTGCAAAGCAAAATAAAACAAAATGGTGTTTCTCTTGCTGAAACGCCTTTGCCCCCTGTCTTTAACCCTTGATTCCTGGCACCATTTTAGATTCCTACTTAATGTCCAGAAAAAAAAAAAAATAGGGCACCAAATCAAAGAATAAGTGTATATAAAAGCATTAAATCCAGGGGGACTGGGAATTTAACTGATGTTCCTGGATAGAAATTTAAAAAAAAAAAAAGTTGTGAAAAATGAAACTGAGGAGGCTGGAAAGAGAGGCGGAACGACGTCACTCCGAGCGCCATTACAAGCTTGGGTCTGGACCAGTCTTTGAGAGGGGAAATAAGGTTGAAGCCTAGGTGTTTTCCCGCAACAAAATTCCAAGGCTGCATCTATTAAGTATTCTGTGGTCATAATGATACCATTCGGTGATTTCTACCCTCCTGATTGATTTATAGAAGGTTAAAACCTGTTTGTAATATAAAGGCATGAGCATGGCAGCTAAATCCTTTGATTCAACTCTGGGTCAATTAGAATATTAAAATAATTTCTATGCCCTGGCCACAGAAACGCCATAAAATTTGGTTTCTATTTCAGTTTTGAAACATACTTGTTTAGGAAATTGTAATAGATTTTATTTATTTTTATTTTTTAAATATTTATTTATTTTGGGGAGAGTGTAAGTGGGGAGGCGTAGAGAAAGGGGGACAGAGGATCTGAATAAGAGTGTGAATGGGAGAGGGTTGGGGAGGCGGCGGTGGGGGCAGAGGATCTGAAGCAGGCTCCGCACTGACAGCAGCGAGCCGGATGTGGGGCTGGAACTCGCAAATCAGGAGGTCGTGACCTGAGCCGAAGTTGGACGCTCAAGCGACTGAGCCACCCAGGTGCCCTGAAGTTGTAATAGATTTTAATTCAAACCAATTATTAGTCTAACCTTTTCTGCCTCACTGGACAAAACTGTGCCTAGTTTACCAACCTAAATATCTTAATCTTTTCTTCGGGAAGATTATAATTAACCTAGGTGGAAGTCCACGTGTGTGGGCTTAAGCCAGACTGCCTGGTTAAATTTGGACTATACCTTTCTTTGTGACGTAGATAGATTAGTTAGCCTCTCTGTGTCTCATTTTTCTCATCTATCGACTACATGGATGAGCAATAGAAAAGATGATATTTGCAAAGCAATGACACAGTGCATACCACGGAGTAAGTGCCCCAGAAGTGTCAGTTGAGATGGTGGTGATGTGGGGCCTTCAGCAACCCCTCAGTAATAGCCTAGGCCTCATTTACTGAAGTTCTCACTATGCGGTGTCACCATTGCTCACTTAACTGTTTCCCATCACTGACCCCAGGCTCTTATGAGGGTAGGGACAATGTATTTCTTATTTCTTGACTGATCACCAGTTGATCCCAGCACGTACCTCTGGCATGTGGTAGGTTCTAAAAAATAATTTTTAATAAATGAATTATTGACAGATGGTAGTTTAGGGAAGAAGACTTACTCATTGTGGGGGCTCGGGGGAAGCCACCCATCTCTTTGAGACACACATCCCTTAGTTGCAAATGGGGATAAAAGATTTAGGATCACTAGCACACTAGTGCTTTGTAGAGTTGTGTGTGTGTGTGTGTGTGTATGTGTGTGTGTGTTTTCCAAAAGGCAGGTGATTAAAAAGGGAAGTTTGGCAAAGTGAAAATCAATAGTAATGATTCACTTCTAGAAAGATGATGTGATTTATTTTTTCTAATGTTTATTTTTAGTTTTGAGAGAGAGAGAGAGAGACAGAGCGCGAGTGGTGGAGGGACAGAGAGAGAGGGAGACACAGAATCGGAACCAGGCTTCATCCAGGTTCCGAGCTGTCGGCACAGAGCCCGATGTGGGGTTCAAACTCACGAACTGTGAGATCGTGACCGGAGCCGAAGTCGGACGTTCAACCGACTGAGCCACCCAGGTGCCCTGAAAGGTGATATAATTTAGTAGTAATCAATCTCTGCCTAGTCCTAAAGCTTAGTCCCGTTATGGCCCAGTACATAGCCATTTGTCCGAAGACTTGCAAACATCAGGAAGACAGCTTTCTCAACCTTAAAAAAAAAAAAAATCTCGATATTCCCAAATTGGGAGATATCTGGATTCAGATTAGTCTGAAAAACAACTGAAGGTCGTTTGCCACACCCACTGATCATTGTCTAAGAACCCGTGGCTTGTGCACAAACTACTTGGACTTCTCACATGGTGGACACTTGTCAGGCCCCTCAGTGGATGTGCTCGCCTGGCAGGTGCATCCAGCATGCCAGTCATCTTCCGATGGTTTTCTCTGCTGGGCAGTTCCACGTCCATGGCAGGACAGCCGGAATGGTACAGACCTCTTTGTTCCCCCCACTTCCAATTTCCCTCAGCAAGACGGACAGACTGACTCCCCATCTCCGTAGCTGTGCTCCTCTCCAGTGATGTGTACCTCAGGAAAAAAAGTTGCTGGTTATTATAAAGTCACTGACTCTTATAAAATACTATGTTCTGAATGAAACATAAGATTAAAGAGGAAAATCTTAACTAGAAATAAAAGTTCCAGTTAAAACAAGAAGTGTTAGCTCTTCTAGACAACGTAAATATTTTAACATTGTTCCGCTTGACAGTTATTTCATAGAATTCATTCTTCGCACAATCTACAAGGAGAGCTATAGACTATGAATACTGTTAATAGTATACCACAGTCTCACAGGAAACAGAAGATAGCTGTCAAATAAAATAAGCATTTCATAAAAACAAACAAAAGTTAATTGACTTAACACTCGACAGCAACCCACCTAAATGTCCAACTGGAGAAATGACACCATATTGCTTCACTTATATAGTGCAGTTAGAGACTAAATGGAGCACATTTAAGGGGAATAATTAAAATGGTAAATATTCCATCAGTTGCCTTTGCTGTGCAATGTTTTCCGTGCCTTTGTTTCCTTTGCTGTGCAATGGAATACTACTCAGTGATGAAAAAGAATGAAATCTTGACATTTGCAACAATGTGGATGGAACTAGAGTGTATTATGCTAAGCAAAATAAATCAGTCAGAGAAAGAGAGATATCATATGATTTCACTCATATGTGGAATTTGAGAAACACAACATATGAACATAAGGGAAAAGGAAGGAAAAATAAGATAAAAGCAGAGGGGGAGGCAAACCGTAAGAGACTATTCCATAGAGAACAAACTGAGGGTTGCTGGAGGGGAGGCGGGTGGGGGTGGGCTAAAGGGGTGATGGGCACGAAGGAGGGCACTTATTGGGATGAGCACTGGGTGTCATATGTAAGAGATGAATCACTGAGTTCTCCTAAAACCAAGACTACACGGTATGTTAGCTAGCTTGAATTTAAATTTAAAAATTCTTATAAGTATAATCAAAGCAGAAAAAAATGGCAAACATATTGAAATGCTACATAAGCTACAACAATCTACTAAAATTTATTGTCACGTTATGATAATTTCTGTAAATTCTGACAAGAGCACTTTGCTTCAAACAAGTGAAGGAAAATATTTCACCTTCTGGTAAGAAAAAATAGTCCCTCAGAGACAAAATGTAAAATACAAACCACAATCTCCTTACTGGATTAAGCATATAATTTTCCTCCTTAGGTGCATGGATTTAAAACAGCTGCCAAGCCTACTTAATTATGGACCCTTAGAGTCAAAATAGAAATGATGGACTTTCATTTTGATAGCAACCACACTGAGTGTTTATTTAGCAAGTGTGACTAATTACTCCAGTACTCACTTGAAAATTTTCTTCAAAATTGGTTGCATATTGTTCATGAAAGGCCATGATCTCAGTATTCAGCACTTCAGGGTCTCTTTTTATTCCCTATTTTTTTTTTACATGAGACTTTTCTCCAAATTTAAAAAGTGATTTCTCACCCACTGGTACACAGACACAAATGCCATCTCCAGAGAAAGAGATGCATGAAGGTGTTGATGGAAAAACTTTTGTTTTAGGGCAGAAGTCTGAAAGCAAAATGTCCTGGTCATCATGTCAGGGGGTCACTTTTATGGCCAACATTTCTCATTCTAATTCTTTAGCCCTTTATGGTGAAGCACGGAAGCTGGGCAGTGGTTCTCCAAGGAGACCATTCATTTACTAGCGGTAGGAGGGGAGGCGCCCACACGAGCTGCTGATCTGTACAATTGGCTTTCAGAGCACAGAATAAGGCAGAACTTCAGGCTCCTAAATTCAAGGCTAGAAAAATAACAACTTAGGAAAGCACCTGAATAGTTGAGAAGCATTTTCATGTCATTTATCTTGTTTGAGCATCGCGACGATAATCTAAGGTAGGTAAGAGAGATATTCTTATTTCATTTTTAACTGGAGAAGAAACTGAGTCATAGAGATGTGGACTGTTCGGTCAAGTCAAACACCTGTGGCACATCAGGTGTTGGAATCCAAGGCTCCGAACTGCCAGGGCTGGGTTCTCTGCAGCATATGCATTGCTTCTGGTGTCTTCTTGGAGTAGAATGGAACCAAGAAGCTACCAGAAGGAGGAAGGCTCCCAAGGGCCTGATTTAGGGTTGCCAAATAAAATACAGGATACCCTGTGACATGTGGGTTTCATACAAATAGCATACATGTTTTACACATAAGTATGTCTTATAAAATATTTGGAACATACTTCAAGTAAAAATTATGCATCGTTGATCTGCAATTCAAATTTAACTGGGAATCCTATACTCGTTTCACTTTTCTACATCCGGCACTCTTATCCCGTTGCACCCCCTGATTGGGTAAATCAGGTTAGAAAGTGGACAGTGCTAACAGCTTGCACCATGACCTGGTGTTATGGGTTGAGTCACATCCCCCTGAGAGGCTATGTTGAGGTCTTAACTCCCCATTACCTCGGAATGTGACCTCCTTGGAAAAAGGTTCATCACAGAAGTAGTCAGGTTACTGTGAAGTCATTAGGGCAGCTTTAATCCAGTATGAAGTGTCCTTATAAAAAGGGGACATCCGGACCCAGAGACAGATGTTCACAGAGGGAAAGATGGTGTGGAGACACACAGGGAGAAGACAGCCACATGACTGAAGTGATGCCTCTACAAGCCAAGGCACACCAAGATTGTCAGCAAATACCAGAAGCTGGAAGAGGCAAGGAAGGATTCTCCCCTAGAGACTTTAAAGGAAGCGTGGCCCTGGCAGCACCTTGACTTCAGATGTATGGCCTCCAGAACTGTGATAATACATTTCTACTGTTTTAAGCCACCCATTGTTTTGGTACTTTATTAAGGAAGCCCAAGGAAACTAACACACCTAGTATAAGGTGGTGTACAACTTACATGTCTTACTTTCACGTTCATGCAGGCCGGCAATTCTGAGGTGCTTCCAGCACTTACGGTGCATGTATCTTGCATGTATCTTTCCACTTGGGAACATGACCGAATGCTGTAAAGGTCTATGCTGTGCGGTAAGCCCCGCGGCCATGATCATGATAATTTTATATGATTATTTCAATCAAGGTCTCACTGGGGCTTCTGATTCTCCCCTTTTTCCGTACTCAGATGTGAATTTTTCTTCCATCTGGGGACCTACCCCACGTGTCACACCACAACGTGCAAAAGACAGATTCATCTGGAGAGGATTACTAATGGATTGGTTTGAGCCTTGGTCACAAGTCCAATCAAAATCCCCTCCCAAAGTCTAATCGTTTTCAAAATATTTGATATCTTGGACTGGTGTAATCAGAGCCACAAGAGGGCGTGAAATGTGGCGGCAGAAACTAGCACGGATCAAGGTACATCTGGTCTACAGACCCATATTCTGCGTTCCGTGTACTTTCGTTCCTGCTCTGTTGTGAGCCAGTCAGTCTGAGCTCAAAAGGGCTGAACAAACTGCACTGTGTGGTGCCCCAGCAGCCAAATAATCACTTGGATTGCTTTGCTCACTAACAGATTGTTCCTCTCTTTTCCTCTCCAGTGAAGCTTAATGGACAGGGAGCTTCCTTTGAGGTTAGCACCTGGCAATAAACTAGACAGACACGTTCACCTTTTGATGCCCCTTGTCCCTGCATCGCCTTGGAATCACGGAATGACAAACATATTAAATCTACATGACACGTTGCAGCTAGGGACATCATAATCCTAGAAGACTGCCAAGTGCCATAGGGTCACTGCTCTCCCTAAAGCTGGGAGAGATTTGCTCAGAGGGGCAGGCTCCCTTTTAAAGTATTAAGGCTTCAGCTTCCTGATGTGCACCCATGAACGAACAGCCCATGCCCTTGATTTTGCTTTTGCTACTCCCTCTACTTTCCTGCTGTTCTGAAGCTTTTCTGTAACATTCTGGTCACAGCTCAAATGTCCCTGCTTTAGGGGCCTTTCTGAACACACCTCTTTTTTTTCCATAGCTTTCTGTTACCCTGTTTTTTTCTTTTCATTACAGTTACTGCTCTTAAAATTCTCACTTGTGTATTGCCCCTTATCATCATTTATCTCCACTAGAAAGGAAGGCTTAGTGAAGGACCTCGCTGGTCCTCTATACATATTTGTAGGAATGAATGAATAAAGGAATGAATTAATGAACTCTAGCTCAATGACTATGGTCAATACTCAGTTGTCTTGTCTGGAAAATTGAGGAAAAAGTGGTCTCATGTGGATGTTATGAGAATTAAATGAGATAATGATTCTAAAGATAAGACCTTGTATCCTTTACCTATTTTACTTCTCATAAGAGCTTCTGGAGTTAAATAGTATAATGCCATCTCCGTTTTACAAAAGGAAAGCCAAGGTTCAAAGAAGCTAATTAATTTGCCAGAGATTACAGAGCTGGCCAATGTTAGATCGAATATTTCAACCCAGGATTCCAGATTCTAAAACCTTTAAACTGGTTTTCCAAACTGCTAACAAGCTGTACAGATAAATCCCACATGAAATGTATCAAGGGTGCCCAAGTCGGGATTCCATCTCTTCTATCCTGGCCCCTGTCTAGTCTAAATTTTGTCTTAGTCTACAACTTCTGGGGGCAAGAGAGAAAGAGAGAGAGAGAGGCAGAGAGGGAGGGAGACAGACTCTGAAGCAGGCTCCAGGCTCTGAGCTATCAGCACAGAATCTGACACAGGGCTCGAACCCACAAACCATTAGATCGTGACCTGAGCCAAAGTCCAATGCCCAACTGACTGAGCCACCAAAGCACCCCCATTTCACCATTTCTAATTGCATTTATATTTGTCTGCCTTTTAGATTCTTCTTTGAATGGGTTGTGACTTGTTACCACTTCCCTTATTAACTAGCAGTTTAAGCAAAATTGTTGACAAGTCTTCATTTTGTATTTTATGAGGATTATTTTTTATCATTTCTATACCCTTTAACTAATATATAGTTTCTGCATAAACTATGGATTCAATCTTAAGCACCAAGTCATTTGGTTGTTTCTATCGACATTCTGTATGTGTGTGCTTCTTTTAATAAATATTCAGAGATGTTTTCATATGTTAATTTGTGTTAATAAAAATGACTCCGTGCTCCATTTAAAAATATATAAATACAAGAGAATGGTAGGAGGGGACGTCGGTTAGATGTGTGGTAGGAAATGCCACAGGAAGAGTGGAAGGAACCAAGGTTCCGAAAGGCCTGCCATGCCGGATGGAGGAGTTTGGATTTGGTTCTGACGGCTCTGGACTCCATCTGAACCATAAGGACACCCCTGCAGAGCTCCTACTAATTTAAAGATATCAGGGCTCTCAATAGAACGTTCTGTTAACAGTTTTCTTTCTGAGCAAATCCAGTGCTGTGGATTTGATAACTTATTTATAATTTAAAGTCTGTTGCAAGTTACTCCCACTGGTGATGACAAAACTCTCAAGTACTTTGCCCTCCTGATTTCATGCCAATCACTGGAGCCCTGCTGTTAATCAGGAGAGATTTGTCAGAGGGAGAAAGAGATACTTGGAGTACGTGGACTAGACATCGCTGAGGAAATTAAGATCTAGATGCCCAAGTGGGTAAAGAATAGACTGGGCTCTTCCAGAACTATTTCCTTAGCTACCCTGGTCATCAACATTTTTTTTTTTGTAAGCAGGACTAAAATTGAAATAATAACCTTTTAAGGCTTATAATTGTATGTTTTAAGGTCTTGATTAATACAGTCTTCATATTATGTGATAATTAGATAAGATAATTTAGGTTAAAAGTTTATCATAGTGGTTAGCCTTAATTGTGGCCACTATTTTATCAACCACATCCCTTCCCATCCCTCATGGCAGAAATCTGTCCTTATGGGTCTTTTCCCTGAGTGTATCACATGTTACACAAGCAAGATACAAACACATGACTCACAGGAAAGGGGAAGATTTTGAAGCACTTGCTATTAATTAGTTTTACAAGGTTCCACGAAGGCCAGTGTATGCCATAAAATTCTTCAGTTCACAGTGCAGGAAGTCCCTGGATGTAAGGTACAGACCACCCTAAAAATGATCCAAACATACGGCTTGCTTAAGATGAATGTATTTTTTTCTCAATGACCCTCTAGGATTAAGACTTTGAAATGTCAGCACTGCTCTTGAAATCACGGTTGTGAAATTCATAACCGTATCCTGGTTAAAATCATTGATTTTAATGGACTCAGAAACGGAAGGCAGATGGCAGGCTCCACAGGGCATCAAGCCTCCCTGGGGCTTCTGCAATGGTCACCCCGTGACTGTGTTAGGCCTGGGGCATCTACCTGTTCAATAACTCTCCAGTCCCAATTTTAACAAACCAAACCCAGGCACCACTCAGGCACCAAACTCATACCACACTATGAAGCATTTTGCATACTTTGAAGGAAAACTCCGGAAACATTCTTGAGATAACCATCTGCTTCTTCAAAAGGAGGCAGCCTAAGTAAGGTGCTGTGCAGGAACATGAAAAAGTAGCAAGATGACCCGTGGACAAGTGAAGACAAAACACAGAGTCCCTGGCATCTTATTGAAGTAGTGAGGTAAAAGAATCCTCTAGCAGGAAAAGAGAAATGTGGGCTGTGTCCATTCAAGTTTCCTCCTGCCCACAGAGCACCTTTCCCAGTAGAGATAGCCCATCAATGGAGGCATAACAAGACCAAGAGACTGGAGCCTGGGTCATACTGTTATTACTTAAATATACACTTCTGTATGCACAGTTGAGCCCTGTATCTAATTCCACCACGTGAGCAACTTGCAAGGTAGTTCTATAGATTCTAGTGCAAATAGATCCAATAATAACAGTAACAGACAATTGTGTAATGCTCTCAGCGCTTCCCTCCTTTAAATTTCTCAAGAACCTCATGAGATAAGAACTTATTGTTTCCAATTTATACCTGAGGTTCCTGATGTTTTGGGAGCTCAAGTATTTTGTCCAATGTAGCCATAACACTTAGGAAGTAATACATGTAGGATTGAGGCCCAGGAGCCCAATTCCAGGCCCCACAGCTTGATCCTTATTCTCTAGTTCTGCTGGCCTTGGGTAAAAACTTAACCAGCAGACATTATAAAGCTAAGCCTAAGCATTTAAAAAATAATACTCACTGGGATAAATCCTATACCTCAAATACAAACAAATATACATTAAATACAATGTGTCCTTTAAAATCTTTTTCCTCAATTCACCTACAGGCTATATTTTCTTGGAAGGTGCACAGCAAGAAAGAATCCAGAGTACGTGTTTCAACAAAACTTACCCTAGTAAATGCTCAGAATTTTCACCAGTTGTGTCTAAATACAGCGGTTTGAAACTAATAGTTAACTTACTGAACGTATACTAAGAATAAGCCATTGTCCCAAGCTCTCTGTATGTATCGACTCATTAAGTATTCATAAACTGCCTGTAAGGTGGACATTAGTATCATCCCCATTTTGCAGATGAGGAACTGGAGGCACACAGCTCACTCAGAGCGCCACAGTCGGGCTCTGCCGTCTACGTGCTGGAGTACTATGCTATGATCCCCTTTAGGAATCTTGAAGGTTATCCCCTAACAGTGTCATTAGCAACTGTTTCTCACAGACTAGCCTCATTCTCAGTACTTAACATCTGTGTGTGTATATAGCTCTTTTTGGGTGTTTGCCCAAAGGTTTCATACAGCATTTGTTATTTGATAGAACATCCATATAAGGAAGCAGAGTTGTCAGAGCCTCAGTTAAGGAAAACACAAAGCTAGAAAGAGTGAGACATTTGCCTGATGTTACACAGCTAAAAAAAAAGGCGAGAATAGTTAGAAACCAAGTCAGCCTGCTCCTTGTCTATGTTATGAAACAACTCGAAAGTGCCTAACAGCAATATAGGACAGATGTCCAGTTCTTAGAGTAATAATATTCTAATTCAGGGGAATTGCCTCGGAGCAAGGAATCTGTGCACAGTACTGTTGTGGAGACCCATAGCCAAAAACCAAACCCAAACAAAACAAAACAAAATATATGCCTTGGGTCTAAGTCAAGAGCACACTCTATAGTGATTTACAAATGTACAAAGAAAGTGGGTCTGGGGTGCCTGGGTGGCTCAGTCGGCTAAGCGTCTGGCTCTTGATTTCGGCTCAGGTCATGATCTCATGGTTCGTGACTTCAAGCTCCACATCTGGCTGGCCGCAGAGCCTGCTTGGGATTCTGTCTTCCTCTCTTCCCGCCCCTCCCCCGCTTGCTCTCTATCTCTTTCTCAAAATAAATAAAAATAAACTTAAAAAAAGAGTGGGCCTATTTACTGTGTTAGTTTCTAGTTCTTTTCTAACTAGGGAAGTGTTTTCCAAAGTGTAGTCATTCATCCAGCCACCTTCGTGATTTTTGCCATATCAATATATCACCTAGGCTAGTTTACAAACTATACTTTTTCGGTAGGTCCTCTAATTTTATTTAGCCTAAGCAATAAAATCTGAAGCTATAGGTTTCATATGGTAGTATTTTTTTTCAGGTCTGCATTGAAATATATACAAAATTACCAAAAAATCTTGATCTGTAAACCACCTACCATCGTCTTGTATAGAAACATTTATTGAGCACTTACTAGGTGCCAGATATCTTTTAACACACTTTACATATATTGACCAGTTAATTCTCATAACAACAGTATAAGTAGGCATTTGCATTATCTCCGTTTTACAGATGAGGAAACTGAGACACAGAGTTTTGGTCATCTGCATAAGAACGCAGAGCTGATCAGTGGCAGAGCTAGAGTTACAAATCAGGTGGTTTGGAGACACAGTCTGGGCTTTTAGAAACCAGCAGCCTCCATTTTGGAAAAAGCTGGATTATATGAGGGGAAAAAAAGACAGACAACTCCTGGAACTGTGGGACATCCTTGAACAGCATCCAACTGTATAAACCCAGGTTCCTACTTGAGAACTGACAGATGCAGAGTTGCTATGATGGAAGTGCATAAGGAATAATGTATTTTGTGACTGTACAGGTCTAAACTGACTGATGCTTACAACTTGTGGGAAGGGATGGAGAATTGCTACTTTACGTCTATTAGCCAAGAATATACCACTAAGCAAAGTCAAGGAATAAAAAGCTTGAAGTGGACTGGGAAAAGGAGGGTGTGGCAGTGGAGGAATGAACCTACACATGGTAGGTAGAAAACTCAAGGTTTCCTACATCCCATCCCCTCATGCTCTTAATGCTTGTTTGCCTAGATACCAAGAAACAAAGCTTCCTTTCTTCTTTTTAAGAAAAACTTTTAATGTTTATTTATTTTTGAGAGAGAGCATGAACAGAGGAGAGGCAGAGAGAGAGGGAGACACAGAATCCAAAGCAGGCTCCAGGCTCTGAGCTGTCAGCACAGAGCCCCACACAAGGCTTGAACTCAGGAGCTGCTAGATTACGACCTGAGCTGAAATGGTATGCTTAACCGACTGAGCCAACCAGGAGCCCCTGAGCCTTCCTTTCTTCTTGAAAAAGCTCAACAAGCTGGAGGGAAAGCTTTAATGGTATAACACTTAATATACAGATGTGGTAGGAATTCATTATGACAAGTAGAGAAGTAGTCTTCTCTATGTGTGTGTATCCCTGTGTCCTCTCCTTTCCTTCTAAGCACATCTGGCACTGGATTTAGGGGCCACTCTAAATCCATGATGATTTCCTCTTGAGATCCTTAACCAAATATATCTGTGAAGATACTATTTCCCACAAGGTCACATACTAATATTCTAGGTAGATAAGAATTTGGGGGGACACTGTTCAATTGACTACAGGCACCAATCAAGAATTGTACGGTTGAGCTCTTTCAGAAGTTCATCCAAAAATGGTAGTCAGAATGAAATGGTCATTTTTTTCTCGTTCTTTAATTTACATCCAGGTTACTTAGCATACAGTGTGACAAATGGTTTCAAGAGCAGATTCCTTAAAGTCCCTTATCCATTTAGCCCATCCCCCTCCTACAACCCCTCCAGCAACCCTGTTTGTTCTCCATATTTAAGATCTCTTATGTTCTGTCCCCCTCCTTGTTTTTATATTATTTTTGCTTCCCTTCCCTTATGTCCATCTGTTTTGTATCTTAAAGTCTTCATATGAGTGAAGTCATATGATATTTGTCTTTCTCTGACTAATTTTGTTTAGCATAATACCCTCTAGTACCATCCATGTGGTTGCAAGTGGCAAGATTTCATTCTTTTTGATTGCCAAGTAATACTCCATTGTATATGTATATATACAATATATATACATATGTATATGTATATACAATATACTATATATATGTATATATATATATATATACATATATATATATATACCACATCTTCTTCATTCATCCATCGACGGACGTTTAGGCTCTTTCCATACCTTGGCTATTGTTGCTAGTGCAACATGGAGATGCATGGGTACCTTCGAAACAGCACACCTGTATCCCTTGGATAAATGCCTAGTAGTGCAATTTCTGGGTCGTAGGGTAGTTCTGTTTTTAGTTTTTTGAGGAACCTCCAGACTGTTTTCCAGAGTGGCTGACCAGCTTGCATTCATTCCTACCAACAATGCAAAAGAGACCCCCTTTCTCTGCATCCTCGCCAAAATCTGTCATTGCCTGAGTTGTTAATTTTAGCCATTCTTACTGGAGTAAGGTCATATCTCATTGTGGTTTTGATTTGTATTTCCCTGATGATGAGTGATATTAAGTACGTTTTCATGTGTCTGTTTGCCATCTGGATGTCTTCTTTGGAAAAGTGTCTATTCGTGTCTTTTGCCCATTTCTTCACTGGATTATTTGATTTTTGGGTGTGGAGTTTGATAAGTTCTTTATAGGTTTTGGATACTAACCATTTATCTGATATTTCATTTGCAAATATCTTTTCCAATTCTGTCGGTGCCTTTTAGTTTTGCTGATTGTTTCCTTTGCTGTGCAGAAGCTTTTTATTTTGATGAGGTCCCAGTAGTTAATTTTTGCTTTTGTTTCCCTTGCTCCAGTTATGTGTTGAGTAAGAAGTTGCTGTGGGCAAGATCAAAGAGGTTTTTGCCTGCTTTCTCCTCTAGGATTTTGATGGCTTCCTATCTTACATTTAGGTCTTTCACCCATTTTCAGTTTATTTTGTGTATGGTATAAGAAAGTGGTCCAGGTTCACCTTTCTGCATGTTGCTGTACAGTTTTCCCAGCACGATTTGCTGAAGAGACTGTCTTTATTCCATTGGACATTTTTTCCTGCTTTGTCAAAGATGAGTTGGCTAGACATTTGTGGGTCCGTTTCTGAAATGGTCATTTTAAGCCACTAAGTTTTACAGCAATAGAAGACCGTGTCTTTCCACTTTACTACACTGCTTCTTTTCAGAGAACCTGCAACGTGGAAGACTTGATACAGATGTAATAGGTAATAGCTCCTTTAAAAACTGTACTTAAAGTTTGCAAATACTTGCAGTTTTTATTTACCTTACAGAAAAGTAGATTTGTGAACTGCCAAGTACCTCATGCATGTAGGCATCAACATATGTTAGCTTTTTTGTACTATTAATGTTACTAGAGCCACAAAGATGTATTTAAATGTCTCTTCTCAAACAGAAGGTCTTAATCTTGTCTCTATACATTGACAAGTGTATAAGCATCTAAATATAAACATATTTTTTTCCTTTACATTTGTTGTCTATAGTTTCTTGGGACCACTCCAAAAATTTAGCCTGGTCCTAGGCATGAAGTATGAGAACACACCCTGAACTATGGAAGGATATAGTTAACTTGGTATCAGTAACATACATGTTGCCAGTTTCCCAGAAGAAAGTTATCTTTGGTGTATGTGGGTGTATGTGCAGGTGCACACACTGTGTTATAGCCGATCATGTCCGTTATTGCAGCAACTGTGTTTACTACTATAGTTTACAGAACTAGGGCAGAGGTTGAGTAAATGATCATCCTACTGGATATACCGGTCTTGGATTTGGTATTCAGTGGGTTGGTCTAAAATCTAACCCAACGGAGAATATTAGCTGAGACGTTGTTTTCAGACATATCATATAATTTTCCCAACTTCATGGTTAGATGATTTAGAACAGAGCATCTCAAGGGTTAGGGCTAAAGAGAATGCAGAACAATGAGTATGTTGCTTATTTCAAATCAGAGAAAATAAAGGGTGAACACTTTCTAAACACCCTCCTCCCTCCCCCAGGGAAGAGCAATGCTAAGTGAAAGTCTAGTAACATCTAAAAATTGTTCAATCGCTTCCTTCATGTCCAACTTCTCTTTCATTCTCTTTGTTTATATCTCCCTTTTCTCTTCAGTGCAGTGTCTCCCCATTGTCTCTTTTTTCATCCTATCTTATTCTTGGTCTGCTAACATTTTCCCAGTGATTTTTGTCCCTTCCAGTTTTCATCTGAACCCAGCAGCAATTCACAGGTGATTGTAGTATTGTTTAAATGTATATAGATTTACTGAATGAAAATTTTTCTAATTCTTAATTTTTCAATGGCTATCCCAAAGAAGAAAGTAAAGTCACTGAACTAAATTATACTACTAATTACTTCTCTATGTCTGATAATTCTGATTATTTTTGACTATTACTCACATAATGTCTTAAGTTATATGCTTAATTATATCTCATTTTTAAAAGAATTTTTTTTAATGCAAGAGTACATTAAATACTTTATCCTTTCTAGGAAGAGAAGAAACTTCATTAATGGTTAATAATTTGGGAAGACTTATTTCGAATTAGTAAAGAGCTTCAATTAAGTATGTACACAATCTTTTTCACGAAGTTCAAAATGTTTACCCTAAGAGAAGAGTTAAGATGGCAGAGTAGTAAGGGGACCCTAGCCTTGTCTCATCCTTAAACACATCTAGATCAATCAAACCACTTTGAACACCTGAAATTGATCTGAGGATAAACAGAGCGATGCGCATAATTTGAAGGAGAGAACACAGCAGGTACATGGTGTGGAAAGGTGATCTGGGGGAGAAAAGAGCCACGGTGCCACAGAGGGGAGGGAGCCATTTTTACAGAGAGGAGAACGACAGGGTAGGGGAGTGAGAGCAGTGCATGCGGTTTGCACAAGAAAGCACCCTCCCCGAAAGCAGCTAGAGAGAAAGAGTGAGAACAACTTACAGTGGACTGCACAAGATAACTGTTTCCCAAAACCACTGACACGGAAAAAGAGGAGAAGATTTCAATACTGCCAGTGTTTTATAAACAGTGGAGCACAGAGTCTGAGGTTTCAGAGATCAGTTCTGGTGGTGTTCCAGTGAGGAAGCAGGGCAGAGCCCCAGGAGTGGGCAGCGTGATTTGAGGATCCCCAGGGTCACACGGGGAGAAGCTGTTTCCCTGCTTGGAGTGCATTTGGCAGAAGCAATATGGCCTCTCTGCAGGCAAAAGATGTGAGGGGTGCCATCAAGGAAAAAAGAGGCCAGCTGAAGGCAGCAAACCCTGGTGGCAGATCTGTGCTGCAATTTACCATGAACTCTGAGCCACTGCCACTGGGTGGTGGCACAACTGTTTTCTGGGACAAGATGGCCTTGGCCATAGCATTGAGACCCGCCCCCCAAAATCACCGTGGGTCCAAACCGTGGGGTTTTGAAACATAGCCATGCCTGGGATAAAACCCTGAAAATAGGCACTGCCTGGTAGACGGACAGCTCAGGCACAGACAGGAAGAAGGCAGGGAGCTGACGGAGGTGGGGGACACAGAAGGGGTGACTGCGCATCAGTGAGGGCTTAAGCTCCCCACTCTGGACACTAGAGAGTGGGGTGAAGCCATTTTTCCAGTAGCCTACCAACACTATTGACTCCAGCGAGCTAAACAGCTCCACCAAGCAGGAAACGGAGCCATTACACCAAGTCCCACCCCCCTGGTGCCCTCTAGGCACACCTCCTCTAGGGTGAATCAGCCTGAGAAACAGAGCCGCAGGCTCTTGCCTCAGAAGATCAGCACAAATTCCTTTCAGGAGCTTAGTCTACTGACAAAAGACTGCGGCAAAGTTTCAGCTCTAGGGGAAAATGGATCTGGCTCCATTTGGGTTTTTTTGATTGTTCTTTTGTTCTTTGGTCATTGTTGTTGCTTCTGTTTTTGTTGTTGTTGTTTTTCTCTTCTTTTGTTTCTTGGATACAGAAAGAGCAACATTTTATTTTTATTTTATTTTATTAATTTTTAATTTTTTAATTTTTAAAAATTTTCAATTTGTTTATCTTTTCTTTTCTCTTCCTTTTTCTATCAAGTTTCTGTTAAGCAGACCAAAACACACCTGTGATCTAGCTTCCTTTATTCGAATTTTAAAAAATTTAAAAGTTTTTATTTCATTCTATTATTATTATTATTGTTCCTCCCAAATAACAAGATGGAGGAATTTACCTCAAAAGAAAGAACAGGATAAAATGACAGCCAGGGATTTAGTCAAAGCACATACAAGTAAGATGTCTGAATTAGAATTTAAAATGATTAAAAGGATTAAAAGGACAATAGCTGGGCTAGAGAATCCCTTTTTGCAGAGATGAAAGACCTAAATTTTAGTCAGACTGAAATTTAAAAATGCTGTAACCAAGAGGCAAACCTAAATGAAGGCCATAAAAACGAAGATAGATGAGGCATAGGAGCAAATGAGGAATATAGAAGATAAAATTATGGGAAATAATGATGCTGAAAACAAGAGAGAAACAAAGTCAAGGATCACAAAGACAGACTTGGGGAACTCAGTGATTTATTAAAAGGTAATGCCATTCATTTAAAAAAATGTTTTTAATGCTTATTTTTTGAAAGAGAGAGAGATAGAATGTGAATGAGGGAGGGGCAGAGAAAGAGAAAGAGAAAGAGAGAGAGAGAGAGAGGGAGAGGGAGACACAGAATTTGAAGCAGGCTGCAGGCTCCAAGCTGTCAGCTCAGAGCCCAGTCCAGGGCTCGAACCCATGGACCATGAAATCATGACCTGAGCTGAAGTCTGATACCCAACTAAGCCACCCAGGTGCCCCAAGACATAATGACATTCTTATTATAGGAGTTCCAGAAGATGAAAAGAGAGGAAAAGTGGCAGAAGGTATATGGGAGCAAATTATAGCTGAAAACTTCCCTCATCTGGGGAAGGACACAGACATCAAAATCCAAGAAGCACAGCAGAGGAGCCAAGATGGCGGAACAGCACAAAAGCTTTTTGTGTATCTCGCATCCATGAAATACAGCCAGACCAACACTAAACCATCCTACACACCTAGAAAACTGACTGGAAGATTCACACAACAATCTGCACAACCTGAACCACAGAATTCAGCAGGTACACGACACGAAGAGCTGAACTTGGGGAGCAAGAAGCCGCGAAAGGTAGGGAACCCCTTTTGTGGGCAGAGAGAGGAGGGAGACTGGAGAGGGGAGAGCATATGGGAAAAGCACCCTCCCCAAAAGCAGCTGGAGAGAAAGTGGAAATTGAAAACAGCGGCAGGGACTAAACTAAAAAGGGAGAAAGGGGAAAGGAGAGGGTTTAAGTTCCATTAAGACTGTAAACGAGGGGAGCCCAAAGGCTGCAACTCCACAGCAGTGCTCTGGTGGAAAAGGTGAATCCCCATGAATAGAGTGGGGTCTGGGAGGTTCTCAGGCCACACAGGGAAAAGCGGTTCCACTGCTGGAAGGACATTTGGTAGAGCCTGTTGAAGCCACCTTGTCCCAGCAGACCTCAGAAGGCAGCCACATTCACTGGTGTTGGGGCAAGGTCGTTGAGGGTGAATCCTGGTGCCCGATGTGTGTTGCGATTTTCCATAATCCCTGAAACGCTGAGGCTACACTGTCTCGCGATCTTTTTGGGGGGCAGGCTGGCACCTGGCTGCAGTCTCGGGGCACCGGCAACAGCAGGGTCCAGCAGGCGTTCCTGGGTGCAGCCGGCATTCGGCCATTGCTCATTCAGCCGTGGCTCAGTGAGACCCTCAAAGCCGCAGTCCTTCGGAAGTAAGGAGCAGAGGAAAACAGCCGCATCTGAGACAAAACTCGGGAGAGAGGTACTGCCTGGGGCCTGGTCACGGAGAGTCGAAAAGCGGGGAGTGGACAAGAGCTGAAGACAGAAGACCAGTGCGGGATTGCTGATCTGGGAGAACAGACTGGGTAGCTGGGTGGTGCCATTTTCATTGTTCCCGTGTATGCACATGCGCACCTATGAGCACCACAGCAATGCACCCCAGTAGTCTAGCAGCGCCATCTAGTGGAGAGCGTAGCTTTTACACTAAGCCTCGCCCAACTGGGCCAACTTCGCTCTTCAAGAACACAAACCTCACCGCCGGCTTAATTTATGGACTATAAAGAGCTACATGGACTGACCTCTAGGGGAAAACAAAGCAATTTCAGTTCCACTTCAATCTGTTAGCAGGTTCATCTATTCAATTTTTTTTCTTTCTTTTTTTCTCTTTTTCCTTTGTCTCTTTTACAATTCTTTTCTTTTTCTTGGATACAGAAAGAGAAAAAACTCATTTTTATTTTCGATTTTTATTAAAAATATCTGTCTTTAATTTTTATTACTATATTTTTTACTTTTGTGTAAATTTTTTCAAATTCTACTTTACTTCCATTATTTTATTTTAGTCTACTTCAGTGTACTCACCTTTTCAAATTTTCAAACAATTTCCTTTCTTTTCTTTCTTTTTCATTTCTTTTCTTTTTCTTGAATGCAGAAAGAGAAAAACTTCATTTTTACTTTCAATTTCTTTTAAAAATATTTTTATTTAATCCTTATTACTATATTTTTTGCTTTTATTTAAATTTTTTCAAATTCTATCTTGCTCCCATCATTTTATTTCAGTCTACTACAGTGTATTCACTTGTTCAAATTTTGAAATGATTTCTTTTTTCTTTTCTTTTTCTTTTTTTTATCTTTTTTCTCTTTTTCATTTCTTTTCTTTATTCTTAAATACAGAAAACAAAAAAAATCATATTTCTTTTTAATTTTTATTAAAAATATTTTTCTTTAATTTTTTCCTACTATATTCTCTACTTTTGTGTATATTTTTTCAAATTCTATTTTACCCACATCATATCATTTTAGTCTACTTCAGTGTATTCATTTTTTCAAATTCTCAAATGATTTCCTTTTTTTCCCCCTCCCCCCCCTTTTTTTTGGTTTCTCTAATCTGTCAAACCACTTTCAACACCCAGACCAAAACACACCTAGGATCTAGCATCATCTATTCGATTTGTGTGTGTGTGTTTTTAATTTTTAATTCTTAATTTTAATATTTTTTTAATTTAACATTTTTAATTTCAATTTCTCTACCTCATTAATTCCTTTTCTGCCTTCAAAATGACAAAACAAAGGAATTCACCCCAAAAGAAAGAGCACGAAGAAACGACGGCAGGGATTTAACCAACATAGACACAAGCAAGATGTCTGAAACAGAATTTAGAATCATGATAATAAGAATACTAGCTGGAGTCAAAAATAGATTAGAATCCCCTTCTGCAGAGATAAAAGAAGTAAAAAATAGCCAGAATGAAATTAAAAATGCTATAACTGAGCTGCAATCACGGATAGATGCAGTGGTGGCAAGGATGGATGAGGGAGAACAGAGAATCAGCGATACAGAGGACAAATTTATAGAGAATAATGAAGCAGAAAAAAAAGAGGGAAATTAAAGCAAAAGAGCACGATTTAAGAATTAGAGAAATCACTGACTCATTAAAAAGGAACAACATCAGAATCATAGGGTCCCAGAGGAGGAAGAGAGAGAAAAAGGGGTTGAAGGGTTATGTGAGCAAATAATAGCAGAAAACTTTCCTAACCTGGAGAAAGACACAGACATCAAAATCCAGTAAGTACAGAGGACTCCCATTAGATTCAACAAAAACCGACCATCAGCAAGGCATATATAGTGAAATTCACAAAATACTCAAGCAAGGAGAGAATCATGAAAGCAACAAGGGAAAAAAAGTCCCTAACCTACAAGGGAAGACAGATCAGGTTTGCAGCAGACCTATCCACAAAAACTTGGCAGGCCAGAAAGAAGTGGTGGGATATATTCAGTGTGCCGAATCAGAAAAATATGCAGCCAAGAATTCTTTATCCAGCAAGGCTGTCATTTAAAATAGAAGGAGAGATGAAAAGTTTCCCAGACAAACAAAAATTAAAGGAGTTTGTGACCGCTAAACCACCCTGCAAGAAATTTTAAGGGGGACTCTCTCAGGGGGAGAAAAGATGAAAAAAAAAATATATATATATACACACACACACACACACACACACACACAAAGCAACAAAAGATTAGAAAGGACCAGAGAACACCACCAGAAACTCCAACTTTACAAGCATCATAATGGCAATAAATTCATATCTTTCAGTACTCACTCTAAACGTCAATGGACTCAATGCTCCAATCAAAAGACATAGGGTAACAGAATGGATAAGAAAACAAGACCCATCTATATGCTGTTTACAAGAGACCCACTTTAGACCTAAAGACACCTACAGATTGAAAATAAGGGGATGGAGAACCATCTATCATGCTAATGGTCAACAAAAGGAAGCCAGAGTAGTCATACTTATATCAGAAAATCTAGACTTTAAAATAAAGACTGTATCAAGATATGCAGAAGAGCATTATATCATGATCAAAGGGTCTACAGACCAAGAAGACCTAACAATTGTAAACATTTATGCACCAAATGTGGCAGCACCCAAATATATAAATCAATTAATCACAAACATAAAGAAACTCATCAATAGTAATACCATAATGGTAGGAGACTTCAACACCCCCTCACAACAATGGACAGATCATCTAATCAAAAAATCAACAAGGAAACAATGGCTTTGAATGACACATTGGACCAGAGGGGCTTCACAGAAATATTCAGAACATTTCATCCCAAAGCAGCAGAATATACATTCTTCTCCAGTGCACATGGAATGTTCTCCAGAATAGACAATATACTGGGACAAAAATCAGCCCTAAGTAAGTACAAAAAGATTGAGATCATACTGTGCATATTTTCAGACCACAATGCTATGAAATTCAAAATCAACCACAATAAAAGATTTGGAAAGGTAACAAATACTTGGAGACTGAAAAACATCCTACTAAAGAATGAATGGGCTAACCAAGAAGATAAGAGGAAATTAAAAAGTGTATGGAAGTCAATGAAAATGATAGCACCACAACCCAAAACCTCTGGGACGCAGCAAAGGCGGTCATAAGAGGAAAGTATATAGCAATCCAGGCCTTCCTAAAGAAGGAAGAAAGATCTCAGATACACAACCTAACCTTACGCCTTAAGGAGCTGGAAAAGAAACAGCAAATAAAACCCAAAACCAGCAGAAGACAGGAAATAATAAAGATTAGAGCAGAAATTAATGCTATCAAAACCAAAAAAACCCAGTAGAACAGATCAATGAAACCAGAAGCTGGTTCTTTGAAAGAATTAACAAAATTGATAAACCACTAGCCAGTTTGATCAAAAAGAAAAAGGAAAGGACCCAAATAAGTAAAATCAAGAATGAAAGAGGAGAGATCACAACCAACACAACAGAAATAAAAACAATAATAAGAGAATATTATGAGCAATTATATGCCAATAAAATGGGCAATCTGGAAGAAATGGACAAATCCCTAGAAACATATACACTACCAAAACTGAAACAGGAAGAAATAGAAAATTTGAACAGACCCATAACCAGTAAGGAAATCGAATTAGTAATCAAAAATCTGCCAAAAACCAAGAGTCCAGGACCAGAGGGCTTTCCAGGGGAATTCTACTAAACATTTAAGGAAGAATTAACACCTATTCTCCTGAAACTGTTCCAAAAAATAGAAACGGAAGGAAAACTTCCAAACTCTTTTTGTGAAGCCAGCATTACCTTGATTCCAAAACCAGACAAAGACCCCACTAAAAAGGAGAACTATGGATCAATTTCCCTGAAGAACATGGATGCAAAAATCCTCAACAAGATATTAGCCAACTGGATCCAACAATACATTAAAAAAATTATTCACCACGACCAAGTGGGATTTATACCTGGGATGCAGGGCTGGTTCAACATCTGCAAAACAATTAACGTGATTCATCACATCAATAAAAGAAAAAAAATAATAAATAAATAAATAGATAGATAGATAAATACCATTGCAAATTGAAAAAAAAAAATCCAAGAAGCACAGAGAACTCCCAAAAGCTGGCCATTGCCAAGATATATCATAGTCAAAATCACAAAATACGGAGACAAAGAAAAAATCCTGAAAACAGCAAGGGCCAAAATTTCCTTAATGCATGAGGGAAGACAGATCAGGTTCAAAACAGATATGCCCACAGAAACTTGGCAGGACAGAAAAGAGTAGCAAGAGACATTCAATGTGATAAATGGAAAAAAAAATGCAGTGAAGAATATTCTATACAGCAGGGCTGTCACTCAAAATAGGGAGATAAAGAGTTTCCCAGACAAACAGAAACTAGAGGAGTTTGTGACCACGAAACCAGCCATATAAGAAATTTTAAGTGGGACTCTTTAAGTGTAGAAAAAAATAAAGACCAAAAGCAACAGAGACTAGAAAGGACCAGAAAGGACCAAACCCCAAAGACTAGAGCATCACCAGAAGCACTAATTCTACAAGTAACAGAATGTCACTAAATTCATATCTTTCAAGAATCATTCTGAATGCAAATGGACTAAGTGTTCCAATCAAAAGACATAGGGTATCAAAATGGATTAAAAAAAAAAGATCCATCTATATGCTGCCTACAAGAGACTCATTTTAGACTTAAAACACTTGCAGATTGAAAGTGAGGGGATGGAGAACCATCTATCATACTAATGGATGTCAAAAGAAAGCCAGAGTAGTCATGCTTATATCAGACAAACTAGATTTTAAAACAAAGACTGTAATAAGAGATGAGGAAGGGTATTATATCAAAATTAAGGGGTCTATCCATCAAGAAGTTCTAACAATTATCAATATTTACGCCCCATACTTGGAAGCCCAAATATATAAATCAACTAATAACAAACAAAGAAACTCATCAATAATAATACAATAGCAGTAGAGGACTTTAACATCCCACTTACAGCAATAACAAAGAGGCAGAAAAAGAATTCAAAAAATCAATCCCATTTGCTTATTGCAAAAACAATAAGATACCTAGGAATAAACCTAAGTAAAAAGGTAAAAGATCTATATTCTGAAAACTATACAACACTTATGAAGAAATTGAAGAGGACACAAAAAATGGAAAAGCATTCCATGCTCATAGATTGGAAGAACACACATTGTTTAAATGTCTACACCACTCAAAGCAATGTACACATTTAAAAAATATATATTTATTTATTTATTTTGAGTGAGAGAGAGAAAGTGTGCACACACAAGTTGGGGAGGGGGAGAGAGAGAGGGGGAGAGAAACTCCCAAGTGGGCACAGGGCTCATGCTCATGAAATGTAAGATCATGACCTGAACTGAAACCAAGAGTTGGTTGCTTAACTGACTGAGCCACGTAGGCACTCCAGAAATCTACACATTTAATGCAATTCCTAATAAAATACCACCAGCATTTTTCACAGAGCTAGAACAAATAATCCTAAAATTTGCATGAAACCACAAAAAAACCCGAATAGCCAACGCAATCCTGAAAAAGGAAAACAAAATGAGATATCACAATTCTGAATTTCAAGCCATATTACAAAGCTGTAGTCATCAAGACAGTATGGTAAGGGCACAAAAACAGACACATAGACCAGTGGAACAGAGTAGAAAACCTAGAAATGGACCCACAACTATATAGTCAAGTAATCTTCAACAAGGCAGGAAAGAATATCTGATGGAAAAAAGACAGTCTCTTTAGCAAACGGTGCTGTGAACACTGGGCGGCAACATGTAGAAGAATGAAACTGGACCACTTTCTTACACCACACACAAAAATAAATTCAAAATGGATGAAAGACCTAAATATGAGACAGAAAATCATCAAAATCCTAAGGGAGAAACCAGGCAGAAACATCTTTGACCTCTGTCACAGCAACTTCTTACAAGACGGGTCCCTGAAGGCAAGGGAAGTAATAGCAAGCATAAACTATTGGGACTTCATCAAGATAAAAAAACTTCTGCACAGAGAACGAAACAATCTCCAAAACTAAAAGGCAGCTTATGGAATGGGAGAAGATATTTACAAATGGCATATCTGATAAAGGGCTAGTATCCAAAATCTATAAAGAACTTAGCAAATTCAACACCCATAAAACAAATAATCCAGTGCAAAATGGGCAGAAGGCATGAATAGACACTTTTCCAAAGAAGATATCCAGATCGCTAACAGGCACACGAAAAGGTGCTCAGCATCACCCATCATCAGCGAAATACAAATCAAAACCCATGATGAGATATCACCTCATACCTGTCATAATGGCTACTATTAACAACACAAGAAACAATAGTTGTTGGCAAAGATGTGGAGAAAGGGGAACCCTCTTGCACTGTTGGTGGTAATGCAAACTAGTGCACCTACTCTGAAAACATTATGGAGTTTCCTCAAGAAACTAAAAATAGAACTACCCTATGATCCAGCAATTGCACTGTTAGGTATTTACCCAAAGGATACAAAAATAAAGATTTGAAGGGATACATGAACCCTAACGTTTATGGCAGCATTATCAATAATAGCCAAACCATAGCCCAAATATCCATCAACTGATGCATGGATAAAGAGGATATGGTGTATATATATATACAATAGAATATTACTTGGCCATCAAAAAGAACGAAATCTTGCTATTGCAACAACATGGATGGAGCTGGAATGTATTATGCTAAGTAAAATAAGTCAATTAGAGGAAGACAAATACGATATTATTTCACTCATAAGTGGAATTTAAGAAACAAAACAGATGAACATATGGGAAAGGAGGGAATAAAAAGAAGAGAGGGAAACAAACCCCAAGAGACTTTAATGATAAAGAACAAACCGAAGGTTGACAGAGGGATGTGGGTGGGAGTTGGGCTATGTGCGTGATGGGTATTAAGGAGGGCACTTGTTGTGACGAGCACTGGGTGTTGTATGTAAGTGATGAATCACTGAATTTTACTCCTGAAACCAATATTGCACTGTATACTAACCAAAATTTAAATTAAAAACAAAAAAAAGAAAAAAGTTTTTACCCTAAGAAGAGAAAATTGTCATTTGGCCAACACTGTCACTTAGTAGAGGTCTTTAGAGACCTAATTTGTAGAAACAATAACGTGTAAGAAGGGATGTAATAAACTATAAGAATAAGAATAAAGAATAAGAAACTTTTCTCAAAGATATCTCAAAATAAAAAGTATTCAGAAGGAGAGAACTATACTTCCCAGTGTAGTATAGACTTATACACTGACAAGTTAGAAGGGAACATGATAAGGATAGGGAGCATAGAACTGCTGGGTCCTCCAGCTGTCCTAGAGTGACCCCAGATAGCCTTTATGTGTGAGCAGAGAGCAGGAAGTTACTTGCAGCAGGGAGGTGAGGCTGGCATGGTGAGTAGTTTCTACCTCCCTGACATAAATGGGAAAACAAAAGGCACATAAGTAACATAAAGCAACAACTAAAACGGGGAAAATCAGTAAAGGAAGCCAATGCATATTGAGATGTAAGAAAATAGACAAAGACCTAATGCCCATCATGTGGGCTAAACACCGTGTTTTTTATTCAGCCACACATTTGTAAACTACACAGTTGTCCGAAGGGAGGAAGGCTTTAGGATAATCCTTCAGACAGATTCCTTTCATCTCAGTGGTAAAGCCTGGTTTAAATGTAAATCCTGTTTTGCACTTGAGCTTTTTGTTTGCTTGTTTCTTTGTTTGTTTTTGCTTTTAAGAAGTGGAATATTCTGACCAACTTCATAATTTATACCACAAATTCAGATTATTTCTGAGTTTAGCTTTGTCTCTCCACTAAAAACAAGGGCACTTCAATGAATGATCATCACAAAAACAAAATTAAAGATGATCCAACCCCCACATGAAACAAAACAGCTCTCCTTGGCATTTAAAGAACTACCATGTGGCAAAAATAATCCCAATTTAGGTTTCTCACATGTGCTCAATAAATATTAGTTAATTTTAGAAATCTAAATTAGTTAATTAGAAATCTAAATATTCAGAAAATGTTCTCAAAATTTGGTTTTCTTTTGTGAGCAATTACAACTTCATTTATAGTACATGAAAGGGACTCTTCCCTACCCAACAATTTAGTGTGCCTCAGGGAAGTTGTCTTTAGGAAGTCAAACAAAAAATAAGCCGCAGAGAGTTGTAACAAGGAAGAGTGAATAACAGTACATTTCAAACTCAAAATGTCCAAACCTGAGTTTTCCATGCTCTCCTCACCCCTTCTTCCAAATCTGGCTCTTGAATCCACCCACTGACTGGCCAGGGCACTTGAAGTCTCATAATGAGTTTCTCGGTTTATATACAATCAGGTTAATCATGACACGCTTTTTTCCTTTAATTTTACCTATTTCTATTTTCATAATTTAGATCCTCATCCTCTCGTACATAGATACTTCAGACAGATTCTTTTAGTCCAGTTTTATTGTCTGTCAATCAAATCTACCTCCTGCTTTTTAGAATCTTTTTTTTTTTTAAACGTTTATTTATTTTTTTTGGGACAGAGAGAGACAGAGCATGAACGGGGGAGGGGCAGAGAGAGAGGGAGACACAGAATCGGAAACAGGCTCCAGGCTCTGAGCCATCAGCCCAGAGCCCGACGCGGGGCTCGAACTCACGGACCGCGAGATCGTGACCTGGCTGAAGTCGGACGCTTAACCGACTGCGCCACCCAGGCGCCCCTGCTTTTTAGAATCTTAATTTCATCATGTCATATCTTTACAACCTTCTGTGGCTCCCTATTTCCCAGCCCATTAAGTCTTAGCTCCCTGTATAGCTTTCAGGAATCTCCATCGTGTTTCCATGTATAACATCTCTGTTGCATGCATTACTTCTCCTGGGCTTAGAATCCTGTAGACTAGTAAGGTCAGGCATCTGCTTTTTCTATAAACACATTATTCTTCTTCCTTCTGCTGTATCTGAGATCATTTTATTTCCCTGGTGTGACCATGGTTTCTTCAGGCGAACTTAAGTTTCTTAAATTTAAACGTCACTTCCTCGAGAAAGCATTTCCCAACTACACTTTGTACCTCCAATTCAGGTGAGACCTCCAAATTATATGTTCCCATTACACCCCGGGGTTTCCACTGCAATACTCTCCACACTTACGATGGTTTGTCTCTTTGCCTCTGTGACCATGAACTCTTCTAATGGCATCAGTCTAATCCATCCACACTGTGCATCCGGGTAGCCCACAGCCCCTGGCACATAGCAGCTGCTTCAAAAACATCTTTTGGCTTATTATTAAACTGAAGGCAAGGACAATGTCTCCAGGTGTTGTTGTTGTTGTTGTTGTTTTTGTAACTTTTAAAAGTCATAAAACCTGGGGCGCTTGGGTGGCTCAGTTGGTTAAGCATGAGCTCTTGATTTCAACTCAGGTCATGATCTCACAGTGGTGAGATCAAGCCCCACAATGGGCTCTGTGTTGAGAGTGGAGCCTACTTAAGACGCTCTCTCTCCCTCTTCTCCTCCCCGACTCTCAAAAAATAATACATATATAAAACCTTACCTTTAAAAATGGGAAAGTTATTAACGGTAGCTGACTTTATTTTTCATGGAACTAGGAGGGTGGTGTCGAGTTTGCTTTGAGAAACAAGTTATCAATACTAATTTTTAAAAGTCTCCTCAGTAGGGGCTTCTGGGTGGCTCAGTCAGTTAAGTGCCCTACTCTTGGTTACATCTCTGGACATGGCCTCATGGTTTGTGAGTTTAAGCCCCGCGTCGCTCTCTGTGCTGACAGTGCAGAGCCTGCTTGGGATTCTGTCTCTTCTGCTCTCTCTGCCCCTTCCCTGTACACTCTCTCTCTCTCAAAATAAATAAACTGAAAAAACAAAATCTCCTCAGTAAACCACAGTGAAAACTAAGACAGGAAACCCTGAGGGAATTTGACTCATCTGAGGTGGGCCTGAGCCTTCTCCAGCCTGGAAGGGTGAAGGCAGGGAGGTAGATACTGACAGTTCCTCTCCCGTGTGGTTTACAGAAAAGGACTTGTTCTTCCTGTGATCCTTAGCTGAGCATAGAGTCTTAGGAAAAGAGCGAGAGCAGGGCATGAGCACTGCAGGGAGAACTTGTAACATACCCAGTACCTGTAACTCCCAATTTATAGATCCTTCTGGGCCTGGAACCCATCACTTAAAATAATGACATCAGGAGGAGGTGCACTCATTTGTGGCTGGAATCCTTCAGGCACCCCCCCCCCCCATCCTGACCTTAACTTTCCTTCCAAGTACTCATCCTAACAGCACACCTGGATGCAAGACGAGCCACCTTCTCAATTCTGGAGCTCCCTTGTGCAAAATCTGAGTTTCTGTGTCTTTTTTCTTAAAATGGTTTGTAGCCTGTCATCCCTCCTACAGTCCTTCTTTTAACTCTGATCTCTGAGATCTCACTCTTGGGTTTTTGTTTTATAACTGCCTGACTTAAACCGTATGTATGTGCATGGGGAGAGTGGCTCCCCAGGTCTTTCTGATGCCTAGCTAGCCTCTCATTCTCTTTGATCTTCCTAAATTCCTGAGCAGAAGTTCTTAACATGAGGGTCCACAATCAGAGGATTCAACCTCAGTAACAAAACCTATGCTTTGGTAGCTGCTGTGAAACAGGGCCATTCATTCATTGGTTCAACAAATAAAGAGTGTCTACTATGTGCTATGAATTATTCTTGGTGAGAAAACTGAGGCAATAACTTATCTGGGTTCTCACGGCTCAGAGGTGATGGCTCTAGGGGCTGGAGCCGTTTCTCTAAGAGACCTCTTAAAATTATTTGAGGGATACAGTGGAAGTCTGAAGTCAACCAAACCCCCAAAGCCCAGTACATGAGAATGACCATTCGACAAAATACTTTTTGTTCCCGGTCAGGCAAGGCATGTGTGATACAACCCTGAATAGTGCATGGTCCTTCCCTCAAAGTTCAGGGTGTTGGGGAATTATGGTTCCTTTCTGAAAAAGGAGAACTGATGTAGGACGGTGGGATGACAGAAGTTCTTCCTGGTCAAAACTTGAGGTGTAGGCGGGAGGCAGAACAAGGTGAGATGTGGGGTTGGTGAGCCTCTGTGACCTGTGTGAAAATTGCAGACATGTCACCTTATGCCCATGGACTCTGATCACTTATCAGCTCTCTCTCATTTATTTCCACCTCCTCCTGTAGGTTTCATCCTTCCTTACAGAATAACAGGTCCTACAAGCATAACAGCAGCTGATTGAATCGACAACAGTATTTTTAGCCAAGCTTCGTTAAAGATTCAACACAAAGCCAAACTGTGTTAGTCATAACATGTGAGCAAAACTGCAGACTCCCTCTTCATTCATTTTAATCAAATGTATTTACATATATTTACAGCTGTCTCTGTTTCCTCAGAAATGATCTTTTCTGCAGCTTAGTCTTGAAGCCTCAGTTCAATGTCCATGTGTTCAAATAAGCTTTAGCTCTTATTTACTTATAAACACCTATAATGGGCTTTCCTCCTTTTCTGCTTCTGTCTACGCCTCCTCTTCTTCCTTCTGTCTTTTGACATGAACAGATCCCATTTGTATATTTCTTCCTGTTGTTTCCAGAAGGTTCAAAATGTTGTATATTTATGTATCAGCTAGATTTCCTGTAGACCCATCCATAAAAATATTTTGGAATAATCACCACTTTCTTTAACAGCCATTAACCAAGAGTCATCTGAGAGGTCTGGTGATTTGAAAATCAGACAATTGGGATCCGTTCTGTGCAATATGGTGGCCACCAGCCACATTGAGCTATTGAGCACTTCATGTGAAATGCTGTGTTTAGATATATTGGATTATTTAAAATTAATTTTACCTATTTTTTTCTTTTTAATGTGGCTGCCAAAATGTTTAAATTATATAAATGGCTGATACTATATTTCATCACCTACACAGACCAGTGTAAGATGGAAAATGATGACCTACACAGACCAGTTTCTCTATCATTTTGCATAACAACACAAGAGAGTCCCAAACTGAGAGAGCGCAGGGCATGAACACTGCAGTGAGAATTTATGACAGTTTCATTTCTTATTAACTTGGTGATTTTAGGCATGTTACTTATCTAATCTCAGACTTAGTTTCTTCCTTTGTAAAATGAAGATAATTATAGTTCTTATCTTTAACAGTTGTTGTAAGGATGAAATGAGATGATGCCTGTATATTAATTAGTTTTGCATGGAATCTAGCTCAAGATAAATGCTAATTAAGGAAAAAAATATTATTACATGAGTTATTAAGTTCTGAGATAAGAGTCTTCCTTGTATAAACCAACTGGTTTTAATAAAACAATGGAAACTGAGCAACATCACTGTTCTGTTTAGACTGGGCTCCACCATGAGGTCCTTATGATCAGATATTCATCTTAGATCACATTTCAGGGGCTGCCTTTGAAAGATTTTCTTTACCTATGAGTTTTGTTTCTTTTACCTTCTATCTCTTATCTTTGTGATTTTTAAAAAATAAATACAAATTATAAAATTGAGTTATGGTTAGCCATGTCTCTTAAGGACATTCAATTAAAAACTGATATCTTACTTTCTTTAAGTGATTTGAACATTGATTTGAATATTATGAATTTCCTCTGAAAGTACAAATATAGTGCAGTCATAACGTTCTTATAAAGTAAGCAGCAAATATTCAATAGCTCTGTGTGACTGTGTGTGTATAATGTATTACACAGTGAATAAACACAGGAGGGTACCCATCAGCATTGCACAATATGGGATTCCTTATGAGTCCAGATATATTTTCAGTTTCAAGGGTTTTAAGATTTTCAGGATATCCTCCTCCCTGCCTCCCACCCATCCACCCAGTTTCTTTCGGCCATCCTTAGATGATATGTGTTTTAAGTAAGTGAAACAGGGAAAGAGTACCAGCAATTATCCCTTTTTATACAAGAATTGAATGGGTTAACCTGCTTTCCAGTTACATTAGAATTTTTTAGGCTCAAACCAGTGGTTGTCATAAGATAACATGTTTGGTAAGCATAACTATATTTTACACTATAAATAATTGAGCACACACATACACACACGTGCACATTTAACATGAATTGGCATATTTCTCTAACACTAATCTTACGTGGTCTACTTCCTTGGCTGGGTTCCTTCTTATCTTTTCTCATCATCAGAAATGATCTTATCTAAAAAGGTTTAGAACAAAGCCCTATGCTACCTCAAGTCTTCCCAGCTGAGCATTTTGCAGCCAGTGTGTTCATTTTTACTGTAAGAACTGTAGCCAGAAAGAGGCCTCTAAAATCATTCCAAATTTAAATGGACAGTCAACACTCTGACAGATATTTTTTAATGGTCTTTCAGCTGATCAGTGTAACACACTGAAATCTCATTAGCATGTTGTCACTGCTTGCTGTATGGTTGTGTCTGGTGGCTTGCAAATGAACTGGGAATACTGAAACTTCAAATTTAATTCCCTTCCAACACTGTTTCCTAAGAGGGTTTATAATAGTTTTGGCGGTTACTATAACCAAAAAGAAACCGTCTGAGGCTCTTTAGAATCATCACATCCAGCAAATTTCACATGCCCTGGGGTTGAATTAAGAGCCTTTACCATTTTCCAGGGCACTTGGGTGCAGAGTATTTTGCAGAAGAGTGAAATCTGAAGAGGCAAAGCCTTGACATTTGACAAACAAGCAGCTTCATCTGGCAAGATGACATTAGTCTGTTGCTCCTTTCAGTCACTGTTTCTTTGTCATGCTGGAAACGTCAGCAAGGGGCCAAGAACTGGGTCACGCAGTGACCAGAGAATTGGGGCTTTTGTGGTATCAGCAGAGACAGTAGCAGCAGCTACATAATTGTTGCCATTTCCTGGTGATACTTTCAACTGTCTATCTTCTTAGATGCCATCCAGCAGAAGAGTGTGGCATAGTTGTCTCCAAAGTGGACTATCAAACATGCCATCTCCAACCCCCAAAATGAGAGAAAGACATCCAGATGGTGAAAGGATATAACTAGCCGTGGAGTAGATATGGTGGCAGAGATTGGTCAACTGGCTCAACAGAGCCAAATGGCAAAAGGCAGTGCCGCAGGCAGGAGGTGCGTTCCAGAGCCTGTCTCAGTTTGGTGAACAGCAGGCTGACAATGAACTCAAGGAGATGGAATAGAGCCACAGTGGAGGGCACCAGGCAGACTAATTGCTGAGTCAATGAAACTGCCACCTGTGACCTGGGCCTTTTGCCTGCCAGGGTCATGCTACCCTGAAGAGCACAGAAACCTGGGAGGGCAAACAGTAAGCCTGAACTAGGAAGATTTCAAAAGCACCATCTTGAGGGAATGGGGAGAAGGGAGCAAATATTGAAGGATGATGAAGGACTCAGCCCATAGCAGATACGTGCTTACTTGCAGACAGACGATACATGTTGAAAGTATGCAAATGGCTATGACCTCTAACGACAGAGCTAAGCAAACAGACTCTCCAAATGTTTAACTCTTCACCAGCCTCCTAGTCAAATCTCTCCTTTCTGCTACATTCTAGAAACATGCACTTGCTTGGGCAGTTTCTAGGATTTAGCAGTATAAACCCTCCCCTCCCTTAACTTCCCTTACCTGGTTTGAGTTCAGTTTATTTCTACATTTTCCATTTTTGCTTTTTCATACATTTATTTGGCCACCAACCGAATTCATCTAATTGAACTCCACATATGGCCTGTTACCTCTCCTTGGAATTTGACACCCTAGATTCTAGCTTCAGCTTGGCTGTTGAGATCCAGAGCATACTCATCCTTCCTTTCTCCACTCATTCTTACTCATTCTTTCTTTCTCTATAGATAATGCTTTCTTATAGTAGGAGTTCATTACGGTTATTTATTTAAGTTTGGGGAAATTTTCTTTAATAACTGTAAACATCATTGTGAGGACACTCAGCTGCATTTTGTTTTATTTTGTCTGCTTAGTTCAAAAAAAAGCTAATGTCTCTAAAAAATTGGTTTTGCCCATGCTTGGTGCATCCACTAGTCTGAAAATTCCATAAAATCGTGAACAGAGTATGTTTGTTCATCACTATATTTCTGTACCTACCGAAAAAAAATGTGTCGAATGAATATCTTGGAATCAGTATGCCCAGATGAGGGTAGGCTTATCTTAAACAAATATTTGAGAACCATAGGCCATGACATAAAGGTATGATATGGTCTTAAAGGAATTTAATTCTAAATGCGTGGAGCTGAACCATTTAGAGCAGAGAAACCAGGATGTCCTCTTTGCCATGGGCATTTGACTTTGGACTTGGCACCTGCTACTGATGCCTTAGCAAAGGACACTCAAGGTTATTTATTCCCAACATGCCACCTTCTTCAGTGAGCAGAACAACTGATTTTGCCATACTTTGGATGACATTACTGTACATTCATTTTTCAATTCTCTGGTGATAGCCACATCAAATAGCATTCTCCCTGTTGTTTTCTTTGAAATATTAATACCTGAACAGATGATACAAACACAATGATCACTGAAAATTCCATCAGCACTTCGTAAACTGGTGTCCATGGGTGGTCTCTAAAGGTCCTGTAAACACTTGAATATTGTCTACAAAATATTGAAAGTATGTGCATTACATTTTCTGGAGAGAAAGATTTATGGTGTTAAAATATTCCCTGTATTTATGGGTTTGTTTCTGCTCTTGTTTGTTTGTTTTGTTTTTTAGATTCCACACATGAGTAAAATCATACAGTGGTTGCCAGAAGGGAGGGAGGTGGGGGGATGGGCAAAATGGATGAAGAGGAGTGGGAAGTAAAGGTACAGCATAGGGAATATAGTGAATGGTGTTGTAATAGCGTTGTGTGGTGACAGGTGGTAGCTACCCTTGTGGTGAGCACAGCAGAACATATAGACTTGTGTGTCGTAGACTCTGGGTCTAGAGTTCTCTCTCGTCCAGTAAGAGAGCGGGACACAAGATTGAAAATGCGAGAGGGGCTAATGTCCGGGAGGAGACAAGAGCCCTGAGTCAGGGTCGTTGCTCCATTTTTATTAGGATCAGAAGGCTTACAAGCGTGACGGATGTTCACAAAGAGACAATGAAATCTTGAACATTAACCCATGGGCGTGGGGGAATGAGGGTTTTGAAGATACGCGATGTTAGAGGTTTGGGCCAATACAAAACAAAATGCCAGTGCTGGGTGGAAGGTTGTTTACAGCAGACATGAGGCCTCCTCTCTGTTCCTGAACTGGTCTAGGAGACAAGAAAGACAGAGCTTGCTACCTCAGGGTCAGCCATGCCCCTTTCTTTTGCTGATTAGCTCCCCTCTGGGAACCTTCACCCTGCTGTGGTCTGCAGCCCTGCTTACCTGTTTACCTATGTGGTCCTTCGTTCCTGTGAAAGCAGCTTTCTGCCATGGCACTAAGTTGGGGGGGCACTTCTGTCCCGAATACCTAATCTTGTTTACCTCATCTTGGATGTTTTCAGCCTGAGATTTCCTATTCCTATACCTTTGTCCTATACTGGGGGCCTTTGCCCTGTGTACCTAATCTTATTTACCTAATCTTGTTTACCCAAACTTGGGTGTGTACATCCTGTGGCTTTCAAATTCCTTATGCCTTGTTAGCCCATCGGTGCAAGCTCAGGGAATGCCTAAGCTTATTCCCCACACTTATGGAACCACTATGTTGTACACTGAGACTAATGCGACATTGTGTGTCAACTATACTTCAATCAAAAAAGATCCCCGAAGGAATTTGTGACCCCCAAATAGGTTAAGCATTATTTTTCAACACAAACCAGTAAGTTGTAGTCTTGGTTATTAACTACTTATTAGATGGATGCTGTGATTTGTAAATACTTCTGGTATGTCCCACATTTCTGACATAATGCTAGGTATAATGAGAGATGCTAAGACTTGCAAATCAGTTTGTTGTAAATTTGATTCATAAACTGATTTCCTTTGGATTTAATCTCCTTCAGGTTAGCTGGCAATTAAATTTCTCGTCTATAAAACAGAAACATAGTTATCTTGTCCAGAACCAACTAATCACAAATCCTCCCCCACCACCTTCTAGAGATGTGAGGTCATTGCCAAGCCATAGTCCTGGATTCCTGCATATGAGCTGTTCTTTACATGTTCTGATGCTGGTAACAATGGTTTAGCTGTTTAGCTATTTCTTGGAATTAAATAAGATTTACCAATAACTATCCACCATCTCTTCTAGTCACTTATGGATCATGAACGTCCAAGAGCAAGGTGCCTAACCGGGTTTATAAGTAAGGTCAATGGCCATGACCTAGAGGGAGACCAACCAACCCACATAAAATGAAATCTATAGGTTTAACATTCTACAGACATTAAGATAACTGGGTCTTTGATACCTCTGTAGGGCTGCTATACCTCTGTGGGGGATTTTATGTAGTTATACATTTGACCTTCAGTCAAATTGCTAATTTTCTAATTATTAAACCTAGGGACCCGATTCTTTCCTTTTTCTCTATTGTTGAATTATATTTTCATCATTACTCAGTAACAGTGCGTTTATTCCAGTGCAATAGCTATACCACAACAAAGAAACATTTGCAAGCGTTACCAGCTATAGGCAGGAAATACATTTCTCTTATTTTTTCATGCTAAGGAAAGGACTACAAAGAAAGATTCTATGATAATTTCAACAACTTCCCAGCTTGAAGTTTAACCCACTAATATTCAAACCTTAATTTTTCATTCTCTTCTTCTTCCTTGTCACTCTATTCTCTCTTCTTTAGAAGGCCCAAAAAAACAATTCTTAACTATAAGCTAATATAAAAGAATTTCATTTTCCTGTTACCTTCTTT
This sequence comes from Felis catus, assembly GCF_018350175.1. NCBI lineage: Eukaryota > Metazoa > Chordata > Mammalia > Carnivora > Felidae > Felis > Felis catus. The sequence goes on along the minus strand of NC_058368.1, from coordinate 210,987,857 downwards.
AGGAACACTATCATCATCTTGTCATCTGATTAAAGTTATGGATTTTTTTTTCATGTAAGCTTTCTTTGCTGTGAAAAAAATAAAAATAAAAGGACTTGTCACAGACTATCTCTTCCCATGAAATCTCTGGTTTCAGTAATTTTCAGAAAAAATTGGGTAAAATAGATAATATGAATAAGGAGGCATCTTGTTTACATTTCTAGTGATATAAAAGGAGACTAGTAAAGAAGTCAGGACTTTTTATGCTCAGCCAACAATTTCCTTTGAAAACTATTTTTGAATTGAGAGAAACTTAAGGATTTTGTGGACTGCCTTTCACATAAAATATTGAATGAAGATCCTAAGTTAGTTCACCTTGTACCCCCTAGTGGGTCAGGAGATTGGAGAAACACATGCTAATTAATACCATTTTATTGATTTAAAAAAATGTCTATAGATATTTCTGAAAACGTCACTGTGGCTGGTAAAAAGCTAAAGTCCCCAAACCTCTTTGTAACTTGGTAAAAAAAAGTCAAACCTTTAACATTTACCAAGTTAAAAACAGTTAACTCTAGAAAAATAGTCCATGTTTCTGTTTTTTTGAATACACTTTCTCGAGGAGAATTTTTGCCTAAATATCAGTGAAGTTTCAGTCTCTCATGGAGTAAAATCTCTAGGAAAAATAATCATTGTGTCTTGGAGCAGGCTGACTGGCTATAACTCTTAGCTGGAAGCAGAGTGATATGGCAGAAAAGTATGGGCTTTGGACCTGAAAGTCTCAATTCAATTTCCAATTTTACTTCGTAGTAGTTACATGACCTTGGATAAGTTCCTTATCCCTCTTTAACCTCAATTTTTCAGCAAAACAATTTGAACCATAAAATAAACCTCCTCAGATCATTTTTAATGATGAAAGATACCACATATAAATTGTTCTATATAACATGAAACTCTGTTATGTGCAGGATTATATCCTGCCCAAATTCAAATGTTAAAGCCTTAACCCCCACTGACTTGGAATGTGACTGTATTTGAGACAGAGCCTCTAAAAGAGGCAATTCAGGTAAAATGAAGTCATTTGGGTGGGCTCAAATCAATACGACTGGTGTCCTAGAAGAAGAGGAGATTATGACACAGACATGGGTATGCACCGAGGAAAGACCATGTGAGGGTGCAGCCAGAAGTTGTCCATGTGCAAAAAAAGGAGAGAGGCCTCAGAAGAAACCAAGCCTTCAGACAACTTGATCTTGGGACTTTAGTCTCCAGAACTGTGAGCAAATAAAATCTGTTGTTTAAGCCACCCAGTGTGTGATATTTTTTATAGCAGTCCTAGCAAACTAGTTCAGGGTCATAATGGACTCTTGACAGATGCAAGTTACTATTGTTAGCTTTTCCACTGAGGTACCAGATATAAGTGTCTAAGCTGGATGAACAGAGCTGGTTCACAGTTAATGTTGGGTGATCGTCCACTAAATGAATTAAAGAGCATGCATCGCAAAGTATGAATGCAGAAAATGTTCCCAGCCAGCATACCACAGTGCTAGAAATTCCCAGCTCATTCAAGTTAGAACACTGAAGAGTCCTTTTAAGGTATACATTAAGCTATTATCATCCATTAACGTTTTCAGACAAATAATTTAGAAGATTATCTCCAGTCTTAGAGAAATGGATCTTGAGAGCATAATATCCACAGAAAGTTCATTTTCAAAGGGGAGAGGGGGAAGGAAAGCTTGAGGACACAGGTCACAGTGGGTGAGGAAACTGCTCCATAGAGTTGCCAAAGAAATAACAAAGAGAAAGTGAGTTCAGAAGAGACACTCAAACCAAATTTTAGGTGCTGATAAAGGGATTCTGAAAACAAATTTTCTCAAACCATAGTGTGCTTATGAAGGAGAATTGTTTATTCCTAGGAGACAGCATCAGTGTGTGTGTGTGTGTGTGTGTGTGTGTGTGTGTGTGTGTTCTCATCCAAATTTCTGCTTCAGAATCAGAACAGTCACACAGGACCATGAATTTAAAGTTGCATTCAGATGTCAAAGGTTAAATGGCATTGCAGCATGGTTACCATTGAGACATGCATGATGAGAAGAAAGATAAGCTTGTAGGAGGTTAAGAAGAGAGTTGAAGAAGGGAGTGAGGAAATAAAATGGAAATATGAAGGCATATGAAGACCAGCCACAAGATAATAGAGACAAAGGAAATCCTAAGCACAGAAGACATATAGACTCAGAAAACACAAAATATTTCTTTTAAAGGCCTGTTATCACTGTTATTCATTTCTTCACCATATTTAACACAAATCCCAATCAGTGCAATTTAAGATCATCTCACCCTGGAGAATACTAGTTAGTGATTTTCCCTCTCTTAGTAAGTCTTCATGAGCTTTAACCACCCTTTGACTTGGAGGAAACCGAAACAAAATGAAATGAAGAAAAATAGAAAGAAATTAAAGGGGATGAATCAAATGATCCTACTGAAAGCAGACAACTTGTATTCGACTGCAAGTCAACACCAACGCCAACCAGTGAGTTTGGTTGGCTTGTCAAGAAATACCTAAATCTAAAATTTCAAACTAGAAGGGAACTTAGAGAAACATCTGTCCTCATTTATAATGTTTTTTTTTTTTATTTATTCTTGAGAGGGAGAGAGACAGAGAATGAGCGAGGGAGGGGCAGAGAGAGAAGGAGACACAGAATCTGAAGCAGGCTCCAGGCTCTGAGCTGTCAGTCCAGAGCCTGATGTGGGGCTTGAACCCACAAGCGGTGAGATCATGACCTGAGCTGAAGTTGGACGCTTAACTGACTGAGCCACCCAGGCGCCCCCAAAATGGTTACTTGTTTAAGTTTGAGACAGAGAGAGAGCAGGGGAGGGGCAAAGAGAGAAGGAAACACAGAACCCGAAGCAGGCTCCAGGCTCTGAGCTGTCAGCACAGAGCCAGACGCGGGGCTCAAACTCAACAGACCGCGAGATCATGACCTGAGCTGAAGTTGGACGCTCAACCGACTGAGTCACTCAGGTGCCCCTATGTCCTCGTTTATAAAATGATGGGGTTGGACTACATGAATGTAATGTCCATTCCAGCCATATTATTTTTGCGATTTGACGACACAGAAACTTTCTTTTATTTCTTCTGCTTATACGGTGTTAGTAAAGATTTCAATGGACAAGTAAGGATAAAATTAAATGACATGAAGCTTATAATTATAAATTATCAAAAGGACACAATGTTAAATCAGATCATTTCCCAGGAAATTCAGTGTGGTCCATTTGGCTTTTACTTTTCATATGATCAGCCCAGAGTTTAGGTGTGAAGTCATTTCTTGGACAAGGACTCCTTTTAAGTTTCATTCATCAAATCTGAGTTTCATTTAAAATTTTCTCTTTGTTGCCCATATTTGGACAGTTCCAAGATACTCACCAACAACACCTTCTTTATCTAGTGCAGACTATGGAACCAAAGATGCCAGAAAGTGAATAACTATGATTCTGCTGACAGAACTTTCCATACCAGTAAAAGATCTAAGATACCATTTTGTAAACTGGTGATAAAAATAAATTCTGAACAATAGCTTATACATGACTTCAAAATGCTTATAACAAAACATATCTCGAACACAATAGCTTGCTTTAAAAAAATTTTTTTAGGGGTGCCTGTGTGGCTCAGTTGGTTGAGCATCCAACTTCCCTCAGGTCCTGATCTTGCGGTTCATGAGTTCAAGCCCTGCGTTGGACTCTGTGCTGATAATGTGGAGACTGTCGCCTGCTTCGGATTCTGTGTCTGCCTCTCTTTCTGCCCATCCACCACTCGCTCTCTCTCTCTCTCTCTGTCTCTGTCTCTCTCTCTCTCTTTCTATCTCACTCTCTCTCAAAAGTAAACATTAAAAATTAAAAAATATATATTTTGTTAAAAAAAACCTGCTTCAGATCATAGGGTTAGCAAAATAAAAACAGAACCAACACATGAACCTGTAAAGTCAATAAGGAGTAAAATTCCAGTTCTCCTTGAATTTTGTTAGAAATTAAAATAGAAGGACTGGTGGCTTTAAATTATTGCTTCAGATGACACCAAAAATGAAGATTCATTTCAATCAAGCCTAGTTTGCAAGTTTTTTGAGAGCAAGAACCATTTCCTGTTTATCTTTGTACCTTCGATGGCATTTCACATAATCCGTAACAGGCATTTTATATACATAAGTTGAATACATAAAACAAAGAGTTACTTTTGTAAACTGAGACAGATTAGAAGCGTTAGAAATTTATCTAGCTAGATCTGATTTATAAAGCATAATTTTCCTCAGGGTATTCTCTTCTTATACTGGCCAGGAACAGGAATAGCAGAACAGGATGAACCAAAATGGACTTGAACAAAGGATAAATGTAATTCAAATAGCATTGAAAGTTTAGAATGTTGAGCTTTTTTATATAGGAAGTATGCTATGAAGTATAAAATAGTTCAGGTAAACAACAAGAGTCAAATGCATGCAGATGGGAAACTCATTTGATTTGTTATTACATATTTGCATATGAGATTATGCAATCACAGGTGATATATCCAAAAATAGCTAGTAAAGCTTAACTTAAAGGGGGATTACTTATGTCCTTTTTATGAATGGATTGCCTTGCCTGGACTTCCCATTTCATGCTTTGGAGCTTGTGAAGATTGAATATAAACATACAGCTTTGAAGGCTATCATTTGCTAGCCCAGTTTTAGGAAGGAAGTATTCAGGGGAAATCATAAGTCTTTCAAAGACATTGCAGGCCAGATACAGATCGAATAATGATTGGTTTCTTGCTACTGCAACCTTGGTGTGACATATGAATTTGAAAGATGGTATTGTTCCTTACTACCATCCTCCATGAGAGGAAAAGACTCAACAAACCAGATGCCAATTATTTTCCAGGGCCCCTGGGGTTTCCAATCTATGATGCCGAAGGGAAATCTACATATTTTACTCTGCTGATATGTTTAGTAATCACCACATTCCCAACATGCATGTGGTATGGTCTGCTTTTGTAACAATCCTCCTGGATAATTGAAATCCGCAATCTAGTTTTAAAAAAACCCTGCCACTTGATCGATCAAGCTAAATAATGAGGATTCACTTGCTTGAGTAATCTAAGCAGGACATTTAAATCAAGTACATTATGCACAGTTTTCCCTCCCTGCTGACTGGCAAGTGCACTTGGAAGAACAGACAGATCTTGCTGCTCCCTGATAAGGTCAGAGAAGCTTAGCTAGAATGTAGTGATGCTTAAAGCTCATTGGTTTTGCCTCTGGAGCACAAGGCTGTTACTATGACTACAAAGCTGCGGTTGCTATGGCATCCACAGGCTTTTCCAATGTCAAGGCTTCCGGGTGGCCCAGCACAAAAGCTATTACTTTATGTTGTTTTCAAGAAGTCTTTGAATAGTAGTGCAGAGTCAAAATAATTCCAGGTAAACAAGGTTTCCCCTACTTTTCCATGTAAACAGAAGACTGGTCTTCAAAGTAGGAGTAAATGATGGGAAACAAATCTATTTCTCCCAATGAGCCCATCAGAGAAATAAATTAGAATTGAAAGGAGGGAAAAAACGCGTACAACCAGTACTAAAGTACTGCTTTACTTCCCACTGTCTAAACGTAGATTTAAAATGTATGGAGAATTTTTAAATAATCTCACACAAATCTGTAAATCATTTAGATTGGCAAGCCACATTAGCCAACTCAGTGTTTGGTAAGAAAGATCAGCAGTGTTACAATGCAGGAAAACAGAGAGACACAGATTGCACCACAATGGGAAACTCATTTACAGTCTTGACTCTAGAGTAGCAAGTATCAATTCTTTTTTATTTGTTTGCTCATTTCAGCTTTGTTGAGGTATGATGGACAAATAATCATTGCCAAATGTTAATGACAAATATATAAATCATATGTACATATTGAAGGTATGCAATGTGATGTTTTGATATACGTTACACTGATAAATGATGCCTCTAAGCAAGCTAATTAATCTCTCCGGCAGCTTATATATTTACCTTGTGTGTATGTGTAGATGGTAAGAACCTTTATGATCTACTCTCTTAGCAAAGGTCAAGTGTACAATACATTATTATTAATTATAGTCACCACACTGTATACTAGATTCCAGAATGTATTAATCTGATAACTAAAATTTATTTTTTCACGGACACTTTTCCTGACACCCATACCAGATTGCTTCTCTATGTTATATACTCCTAGAATGTTCTGTCCTTCATAGAACTCAACACTCCTGTAACAAATGTCACTCTTTCCTTCTAGACTCTACAAAGGCAACTATGTTACAGCTCCATCACCCAACATAATGCCCATAACAGTGCTCAATAAATAGTGCTAACTGGCTTAAAAGAAAATGGAAAGCTCGCTGGGAAAGGCATAAGTTATCCAGTTTGCTTCAAATACAGAGTTCATAAGACTGAGCCATTTATATATGATTCAGTAGACAAGGAAAGGCAACGTAGGATTCTGATCTAGGGTTGACAAGGTCAGTGCGGAGTATATTCACATTACTTCCTACTTGGAACTGAGGGCAGTCCAGCCAGACAAACACGGTGTTTGTCTGTCTTGTTTCTATTACAATGTCAGCTTACCAGTCACAGCCATTGTTGCTTATAAACACAGACTTGATCATAAGAACATTTGGGATCCAGCACCTCTCAATAATGTGATTTACAAATTCAGCCAATGTTACCTGATAATACAGAGTTATAAAATTTTCACTCCTTTGGATGTACCAATGTTTTACTGCCAACTAGCTCTAAGCAAGAAAGGCCAATTTAAAAATAACGCCAGGAAATGTACTAAAAAACATACAGCCCCTTTTGGGCACAGCTTTGATTTTGGATGCGGAGCAAAAGCAGAGAGAAAGCAACATTAGTGTCATTTTCCGTTTTTACTTAAAGAAAAAAAACCCCAGCATTGTCTCACAAATGTCAACTGCTCTGAACATCAGAATCAGAGATGACAGTGTCCATGGGTGTGAAAGCAGAGGGAAGAAGGCTGTTTTTCCTAGTTTTGTAGTTCCTCTTCTTCTGTGAAGAAGATAGTTCATTGGCAATTGTCTCATCCCTAAACGTATCTTTCCTCATAAAATCTAGTCTCCTTGGGACTATGAGTCAGTGATTGTCTACTTGTGCCCACCAAGCCCAAACAGAGCTCCAGGCACTTGTATTCTGGGCATTGCTGGGTCTTCATTGTGTGTTAAGTATCTGGTTCTGTGCCATAAACGCTCAATAAACAATGAGTAATGAGAACAATTAATACTATTTTGAGAGTTTTGTGAAACCAAATAAAAGATATATTAATTCTTAGCTAAATGTATTTGAAAGACTATAATCTAATTTGTGGTAATACTGGAATATTGTAGTTAAGATGTGAGCTTTGGAATCTGGAAAGAAAACCTGGTTCTGCCATCTACTAGTTGTGTGACCTTGAACAAGTTATTATTGAGTAATTCCCCCCAATGTCATACACCTATAAGCACTTACTATGTGCCAGCTACTTTACCCTGAAGTATCCCCATTATTATTTTCTGCATTGTTCCATTAGGGATACTGAAGCAGGGAGGTTAAGTAACTCATCCAAGGTTACAACTAATAAATTTTATAACCAGAGTTCTAATTCCGGGAATCTGGTTTCTAGACCTTGCTCTTACACTACCGTCTCTAAGCCTTAGTTACTTCTGTAAAGCAGTTACAGTGAGAGCTGCCTCGTAACATAGTTGAGATTTAAGTGATAAAATATATGTGAAATGTTTAGCACAGTGTCAGACCATAGTGTATTCTCATTAAATGCTCTCTATGATAACTAATAATCTATGAGTTTTATAATCATGAAGAATATTAACTGCATACTCAATTATCAGTTAGTTACTCATGTATTATTTTTTTTTCCTTTTTGTATTGTCCATGATTTAATGTTAGTCTTATACTGGATTTCCTCTTCTAATGAGTATAACTCTGGGGGATTGTCCCTTTCTTGGGTTGATGTGTGTTTAAGAAATATTCATATTCAGGGGCGCCTGGGTGGCTCAGTCGGTTGAGCGGCCGACTTCAGCTCAGGTCATGATCTCGTGGTCTGTGGGTTCGAGCCCTGCGTCGGGCTCTGTGCTGACAGCTCAGAGTCTGGAGCCTGTTCCAGATTCTGTGTCTCCCTCTCTCTGACCCTCCCCCGTTCATGCTCTGTCTCTCTCTGTCTCAAAAATAAATAAACATTAAAAAAAAAGAAATATTCATATTCATACAGTGTGGTGTTATACTGGTGTGTGTGGTTACATTGGTACAATGTGGTGTTACCCTAGGTACTAAGACTCAGCAGTGAGTATTTTCAATGTGGTTGATGTACTCACTTTTTAACTATATTTTTAAGGTCCTTAGAGCAATGGTATATATCTATACTTGTTAAGGGAACAGACGGACATTAATGAAAAGGGCAGATTTTTTTTAAATCAAAAGTTTTGTAGTATTCTGAAATAAAGTAAAGCATGTTTCTTTTTCAACTAAATACTTTTCAGCTCCATGCAAAAGCTTTTTATTCGTGCATAGAACATGGACCCTTTTAAACTCCAGTCCTTGTTGGTTATTTCTACTGTTAACTGACTGAAGATCACTGAAAAAGGTACAAATAAAATACATCAATTAGTTTATGGGCACCCACCCCTCCTCTGCGGGATTCAGAATCTCTTAACATGCCATCGATCTGCCCCAAGCACTGGTTCTATTCTGTGTTAATTTTCTTCCTCCGAATAAAGGCTAGTGTAGTTTGGATGAGAGCCTGCTTTTAGCAGTTGTGCAGGATGGACAATATGGGAAAATGGAAAAATCTCAAACATATGGTTCATTGCCTACGTAAGACATTTATTTAATTTTGAAGCTGCACAGGAGGCGAAGGTCCAAAGCTTCTGAAAAACAGAATGAAACCTCCTTCATTCTCACAAAACAGTGACCTCTGTAGGAGGATGCCTGAACTAAATAACCTGCAGAATATCAAGGCCAAAGAGTCAAAGACCACCAGAAGTCCGAGAGGCCCATATGCCGGGAATAGTGATGAACCAGAGCTTACCAAGACTATAAGCCCAGCACTGACCTAGCTCAATCCTGATTGGATCATGGTGATGTATGATCTACTTTTCTGTTTATAAGAGGAGAGGCTGGACTCCATTTGGGAAAGATAATATCGTCTGGAAACACTACAGTTCTTTTGTACCCAATAAAATTAAGATACTTGATATGAGATGAAGCAAGGCCATTTGGTCAGTAACCAATAGGGAAAAAGTAGACAACTGAAGCATACCTGACAGTGATTCAGAACTTGAGGTCAGCAGACATAAACTTTAAGATAACTATGATTAATATGTTAAAAAGAGTAAGAGATGGGGGAAAATACATGAAAAGATACAAGATGTTACAGAATTGAAATATATAAGAGAACCAAATGCACATTCTAGAATTAAAACATATCATATCTTTAAAAATTTAGTGAATTTATTATGTGAATTCACATAAACTTTAAGATAACTATGATTAATATGTTAAAAAGAGTAAGAGATGGGGGAAAATACATGAAAAGATACAAGATGCTACAGAATTGAAATATATAAGAGAACCAAATGCACATTCTAGAATTAAAACATATCATATATTTAAAAATTTAGTGAATTCATTTAATAGTATAGTGGATACACTGAAATATTGAATTAATTAACTGGATAAAAGTTTTTTTTATGTTTGTTTATTTTTGAAAGAAAGAGAGACAGAGCATGAGCAGGGGAGGGACAGAGAGAGAGGGAGACACAGAATCTGAAGCAGGCTCCAGGCTTTGAGCTGTCAGCACAGAGCCCGTTGTGGGGCTCGAATTCACAAACTGCGAGATCATGACCTGAACCAAAGTCAGATACTTAACTGATCGAGCCACCCCTGGATAACAGTTATTAAGTACCTAAGAAGCACACCTAATACAAAGAAGAAAAATGAACAAAAATGTAAAAATCATGGTGAACAAAAATTCCAACATTTATATAATTGGATTCAAAAAGGGAAAAAAGATATAGACTGAGTCAGAAGCAATTTTTGAACAGGTAATGGTAGAGAACTTTCCATAACTGATGAAAGACTTCAAAGCATAGACTCAAGAATCTTAGAGAACCCCAAGCAGCAAAAGTTCAAAGAAAATCATACAAACAAAGCACATCATAGTCAAACCGGCTGAAAATTAAAGACCCAGAGAAAATCTTTCAAGTAACAGAAACAAAAGACACTTAAACTTCTAAGAAACCACAGTAATACTGACAGGTGACTTCCCATCAGAAATGATAAGACAGGACTGCTGAGTGACATAAAGTCCTGAGAGAAAATCCCTCCAAATTTGACTTCTATACCCAGAAAAAACATCCTTATCATGACTTCTTAGTTACTCTGCCATCAATAGACTGTCTAAACAAACAAAAACAACAAAAGGAGTTCTCTAGACAGAAGGGAAATGAGCCCAGATGAAGACAGAAATGTCAGTGGCAAGAAAGAACCCGAGGCAGAGTAAATATATAGGTAAATAGAAATGAAATTGACCGTACAAAGCACTATTATTATTCTCCATGCACTAAAATGCATTAAAATAACAACAAAAGGCAAGAAGATGGTAAGAAGATGTGAAGTATTCTAAGGTTGTGGACTTAGGAGAAAAATGGCAAAAGTAATACTTTACATCATTGTCAACAATGCATGAAATCAACTCTGAAATTGTGTTCCCTAAAGCCTAGTATAATGGCTTGGTATACCAGGCGTTAGCTTCCTTCAATATTACAAGTTCCATTACCAAATTGCCACTTTCTTGCAAGGATACATCCACTTCTGTACCCCCAATTAATTTCCTTTGACCAAACTTAAGACCAGAGTAGACCTCAATCTCGTTATTTCCTCCACCTTTGAGCAATTCACTTTCAACAAGTCAAGAATTTGTTGGGTTCATTATATTTTAGAAGAGCAAGTCTACCAGCTGGTGTCTAGACTTTTGCCCCGTCACGTGTATAATAGTTTGCTTCTATGATACACACCGCTAAAATCTTTTTAATGGCCAGCCAGCTTGTAGTTACTATGCCGGTTAATTCTAACCTCAGAGTGATTCCTCTCACTCTGCAGATCTATTTCACTTATCTCTATTTTTCTGTCCTTCAATTTAATCTGTTTCTTTTGAATGAGGAATAAGTTCCCTTCCAGGGACATGTTATCAACCCATACCATCAGGTCTATGAGATAGTTATGAGCCTCCATTGATGTTTATTTGTTCATATTTATATTTTATTTTATTTATCATCTATACTGGGCTTATGGACCACTTTGTTCTCACTCATCTTTCCATTTGTTTTTCTACTATAAATTTCAATCTATTTCTTTCTCTCTCAACAGTAATATAGATAAAATACAGACTCTGGAGCTAGAGTGCCTTGCTTCTAAATCCCAGCTCCGCTGAGGGTCACACTGAGCTGTGAGGTGCTTCAGGGGCGTCCTTAAGAGTCAGCAGCATGGTGGAAGACATCGAGAGCTACCAGACGGCCCCTTTTGACAGACGCTTCCCCAGCCACAATCAGACCAGGAACTGCTGACAGAAGTCGCTGGGCTTTCACCGCTGTGAGAAGGCAAAGACTGCGACAGGGGGTGATGTCTTTGGTGTGTGAATGGTACCTGTGTGTGTACAAGTCCCTCCGCCCCATATCTGGGTGTCAGTCTGGGACGACGACCAGACGGAAGGCACGTTTCCTGGGAAGATCTGAACTGGCCCCGCCCACCTCTCTACTGTCTCCATCCTTCTCCCAGGGTGGTGAAGGGGGATCTGGGTGCACTGTGATACCCACTTTGGGGTCCTGAATCACGGCTTAACTAATAATAAACACTCATTGGAAAGTGTAAAAAAAACAATCCCAGCTCCAGTAACTACTAGGTAACCATGGACCTAGTGTTTTTCCTTACCCTCAACTTCTCTGCCTAAGTGTCCTCATCTTTAAAATGTCGATAAAGATGATAGTGGTATTTGCTATTATTTGGAATTGAGGGGTTTAATCTGAATTAACATGAATGGGATTTTTTTTTTAATATTTATTTATTTTTGAGAGAGAGAGAGAGAGAGAGAGAGAGAGAGAGAGAGAGAGAGCTAACAGCTCTGAGCTATCAGCCCAGAGCCCTGCGAGGACTAGAACCCACCCACCGTGAGATCATGACCTGAGTTGAAGTTGAGCACTCAACCGACTGAGCCACCCAGGTGCTCCTAGAAATGGGATTCATAATCGTTTGTGCTGGACAAATGATAACACGTTAAATAAATCCTAGCTGCAATTCTTTCTATTCCTTATTTGTTATCTTTTTTTTTTCTTTTTGTTGTCCTGGTTTATTGTTTCATGCAATGATTTTTCTTTATTTCCTTCGTATTTAAGTTTAAAAATATTTCTATCCTGGCTAATTTTAACAACAACAACAACAACAACAACAACAACAAAATCTTTTTTTATTTTTAAAAGTTTTTAAAGTTTATTTATTTTGAGAGAGAGACAGAGGGAGGAGAGGAGGGGCCGAGAGAGGGGGAGAGAGAGAATTCCTCTAGGGGCTCAAACTCACAAACTGTGAGATCATGACCTGAGCCGAAACCAAGACTCAGACACTTAGCTGAATGTGCCACCCAGGTGCCCCACGATAGAATCTTCCTTGTACTGTCTCAACAGTCCTGTCTCCATGCGTGCCTTTCACTAGCTCTGCCGCTCAAGGCTTCAGAAAACAGCGCGGTTGGGGCGCCTGGGTGGCGCAGTCGGTTAAGCATCCGACTTCAGCCAGGTCACGATCTCGCGGTCCGTGAGTTCGAGCCCCGCGTCGGGCTCTGGGCTGATGGCTCAGAGCCTGGAGCCTGTTTCCGATTCTGTGTCTCCCTCTCTCTCTGCCCCTCCCCCGTTCATGCTCTGTCTCTCTCTGTCTCAAAAATAAATAAAACGTTAAAAAAAAAAAAGAAAAAAAAATCCTTCAACTAAAATGAAGGGTATTTCTCTGTCCCCAACAGGAAAATGTCAGTAGGAAGGAAAGAAAGGTTGCCTTACTACTCCCCTAACCTCTTGCTAATTAGACTCACTATGAAGTTTCATGGAAAAAGTTGGGAGAAACTCCCTTAAGAAGGGGAAGCCTTGGGGCGCCTGGGTGGTGCAGTCGGTTAAGCGTCCGACTTCAGCCAGGTCACCATCTCGCGGTCTGTGAGTTCGAGCCCCGCGTCAGGCTCTGGGCTGATGGCTCGGAGCCTGGAGCCTGTTTCCGATTCTGTGTCTCCCTCTCTCTCTGCCCCTCCCCCGTTCATGCTCTGTCTCTCTCTGTCCCAAAAATAAATAAAAACGTTGAAAAAAAAATAAAATAAAAAAAGAAAACAGCGCGGTTGCATTTTCCACATATAAACCCTTCTAAAGACAACTGTGTTATCCCCTGCGAGTGGTCTCACTTTAAACTAAACGTCTTCATTTCCCCTCTCTGTTCTTGCGAAAAATATGTTATCTGCTCTAGCACTGTCTTTGCTAGCAGGAAAAGGAAATTGGGTCTGCAGTGCTCATCATTTGAGGACACAAATGCACACATTTCGCAGTGGAATGCAGAAGACCTGCTACGTCTTTTGTGTTCTTGGTTTAAGAAACTGCCGTGTCAGATCCACAAGCTATCACCCCGGCCGTACACAAGCAGCCTAGCCCCAAAGAGCTCAAAACTAAACACTGGTTATATTGTAATAGGTGACAGAAACAATAGTGGGAGGTTTGACGCTTGGCCAGCCCTGGTTAGCCAAGGATTAGCCTACACCCTACCCAGCATGCAGTAAGCAGGAGAGCAGAGAAGGGCAAAGCTGGAAAGGGAGGGATCGTGTGGGCCAGAGCAAAGAAAGAAAGCGAAATGAGACCAGACAGGCAAAGCATGTTATTTTCCCCTATGAGCCAGGAACCATCCGTAGTACGCAGAGCTACACTGAAAATACAGTGTGAGGGACTGATTTGATGACTACTTCAAAAACTATGTTTTAAATGTTTGGGGTGTACAAGTGAAAGCACTCTAGCAAAACACTCGTGCCCCTCACTGTTTAATCTGTCTGTAGGGTTTTGATACCTTTTTTTTTGTTTCCCTCACCAACACCGTTTCTTAGAAGAGTCCTTTGATGTTAAGGAGGTCTTTCTATGCGACTCTTGAGAGTATTTTTTTTCCTTTTTTTTTTTTTTTTCTTTCCTGAGAAACAGGAAGTTGTTACTTTCCCTGAAGTAAGCAAACCAGAATGCTAAGGGATTCTTGTTTTCAGTTCACAACTTCAACCCCCAGGTAACGCAGACAACTCCATTACTCTTTACCTTCTTCTGTACAAAGCCAGTCATCTTAGCAAATGCCCCTCTGCTTCCTTCTTGTCCCCAGAAGTAACCTACTACTTACTTTAATCAGAGCTGGTGGCCTAGGGGCAGACTGAGTCTTGTTTTGACAAACAATTTAGGAATTATTCAATTGATTTTCCCCTATCAACCCACTAACTTTCAGTTGCAAAATCAGATAACTTCTGAACCATGATAACATAAAGCAATAGTTTCTACACACACATCCACATGCACACACATGCACACTCACAAATATTTTGTACGCTAGACAGTAGTTAAATATTCTTTTAAAATTTTTTTTCTCTTTTTAATGTTTATTTATTGACAGAGGAAGAGAGAAAGACCAACTGCAAGGAGGGGCTGGGGGGCAGAGAGAGAGAGAGAGAGAAAGAGAGAGAGAGAGAGAGAGAGAGAGAGAGAGAGGGAGAGAGAGAGAGAGAGAGACTGTCAGCACAGAGCTGATTGTGGGGCTCGAATTCAAAAAATGCGAGATCACAACCGGAGCCGAAGGCAGGCTCAACCAACTGAGCCACCCAGGTGTCCCTATATTCTTTCATCTTTAATATCCATGTGAGGTGGGGGCTTCATGGAGAGGCTTATTCCTATTCGTTATTCAAAATGTTTGAGCATGAAGCTAGCTGGGGAGAGGATACATAGTAGCATCAGATTCTCAGAAGCGTCTCTGAAACTTTGTTAGACAGGATAAGCCAGCAAAGCTTAAAAATGAAACCTGGAATACCAGTGGCTTAGCATATCAAAGTCTTGTTTCTTGCTCCTAAGTATACGTGCAATTCAGTTTGATTAGGGGGAGAAACACGAGGACCTCTCTGTTTCTCACACAGTTACTCAGGGTTCCAGGCTCATGCAAGGGCCATCATCTCATTGCTACACCATATGGACCGGGGCCAACGTGGGAAAACCAGCATGGAGATTTCGCCTCTGCTCTTCTTTGCTTCTTCCCAGAAGGGACACACCTCACTTCCACTTATTTTAATCCATTGGCAACAACCAGTCACGTGGCTTCGCTTAACTGTAATAGGGCTAGGAAGTGTAATTTTTTTAACGTTTATTTATTTTTTGAGAGACAGAGACAGAGTGTGAGTGGGGGAGGGGCAGAGACAGGGGGTCACAGAGTCCAAAGCAGGCACTAGGTTCTGAGGTGTCAGTACAGAGCCCAACATGGGGATCGAACCCATGAACCGTGAGATCGTGACCTGAGCTGAAGTCAGACATTTAACCAACTGAGTCCCCAGGCGCCCTGGAAGTGTGATTTTTTATATGAGTAAGAGGAGAGGAAAGCAGATATTGGTTCTGCAAGAGAAATTTCTACTATGGACCCTAAAGGGTGTGGGGTTATACTAGACGTTTATCAAATAGTCTTACAGAAAATTAATGCCTCTGTTTGGTAGCAGGGACTCTGGAGGACAGAGGCAACATTACCTATATATGATTGAGAAATGATTATGTAAAGGATTTGAAACTTAATCACAGAGCTTTTGGAGTTTTCTTTCCTAATAATATTTGGACCTGGAAATGAGAAGAGAGGACCAAATGTATTAAGTGCAGGACAAGAAGCACTAACAATTATGTCTTTGGTAACATAATTCCATTTAGGATGACATAAAAGCTTTCAACAATTTACGGCATTAAAGTATTAAAAAAACCCTCGTTTTTTAAAATGAAAAGCTTTAAATGACTTGAATCTTTAAATCACAGTAGAAATGTGTCACTAGCATGTGGAACTATTTAAAATTATACTTATATCATTTTGGAATTAAAGCAGAGTGGAGTGCTCCAGGAGAAGGAATTTTCAGGTCCACACAACAGGGCATTTAGCCTTGTTTTGCCCAGGGTTCATTCTCCACACCACCCCCACAATTACCTGTCTCGCCGTGTCTCTGAACTGCTCAAAACCTTTCAGCTCCCCATCAAGCTCAGAATACAGTGAACATTTCCGAGCATCTATTACAGAGTCCAAAGTCATGGAGCCCCTACCTGCTTCTTCAGTTTAAGCCTCTACAATGACCTATCTCCTGCTCCATTGTTTTGGAACCCCAAACCTCTTCACACAGGCTGTGATCTGTTGGCTTCAGATATTTTATACATATTCAGTAACCATGTGGAGGGAAATAGTTAGCAAAAACAATTAGAATATTCTTATTACAACCCTGGTGTCCGGATGAACTTTGTTTAACAGCAATGTGTTTTCTTATTTTAAGTAGGAAGAAAGAGGCAAAATCATCCTTGAATTTTCAGAGGTACATTGGGATTTCACATTCCATTTTTCAAAAGCAGAAATACAGACTTATTGATACCAATAGTCAAAGCACTAGGTCTTTTGTGAGATCTTTTTTTCAGTTTCAAATGTTATACAGGCTAATAATGACAAATGAAATCCAAAAGGATGTTAATAATAATAAAGTAGTATTATTACATGTAGTAACATTATACTAGTAAGATCATTAGGAATACGTTAATAATCCCTTCTCAACTCTTTCCATGTCTACCCCTTTAGGTAAGCAGTACAAATAATCTGCCTTTCTATTATTTCCCAACTTTCTGGGTTCAAGTTACCAAAAGATGTAAATGTATCAATAAGGACTTTTTTTCTTTTTTCTTTCTTCCTTTTTTTTTTTTTAACAAGTGACAGAAAACCCAACCCAAACTCATTTGGATTAAAGAGCTGGTGTAGCTCCAGGTGTAGCTCGGGTAATATCTTCAGGATTCAGTTTCTCTGGGTCTCTCAGCTCCTTTGTGGGCAGGCTTCATCAAGGTGGCTGGTGGAGGCCACCTTCCCTCTGGTCCAAGTCCCGCAGGAAAGACCTGCCTCACCTGCTATCACCCAGCACTCCTGGAGTTCTCAGAAAAAAAATGTGTTTAGCTACATTTGATGGGCTTCGATCGTACTGACTTTGTGTTCTTGAGCTCTCCATGTTTCCCCGAGATCATATACTCTACCCTGTATCGGGGGAGGGGACACCCACTGGAAGCATGAGGCCGGGATGGGAGCGTTAGAGCCTTGCGTGAGGTTCAGGTGCTTTTGCTTAAGGTGCAATTGATGAACGATGGGCACATACGTAATATAGGCCGTGGTTTTTCTACAGCTTTCCTCAGAGTCGGAAACTGAGGCTCATTCTTGTTAATGGTTTAATAATTACATTTTATGGCATAGAATTATCATAATTTTTAAACCTACCAGTGGACATTCAGAATTCTTCTTATTTATATTCTATATGCCACAAACAATGCTGCAATAAACCTTCTTATATACTGCAGCTTTTATTGTTATTTGCTACATTTTGAAAGTGGGTTTTCTTCATAAATGGCTATGGCTACAGATATATGTGTATGTATATTCTTTTTATAATTTGCTAAAAATTGCCAGGTTTTTTTTTTCAAAAAGGGTATGACAATTCACACTCAATATTTGAGTGTGCCCATTTCCCTACATATGCCCGAGGACTGGATATTTCTGTTCTTTTAATTTTTTAGGCTTATTTCTTTTGAGAGAGAGAAAGAGTGTGGACACATGTGCGAACGCAAGCGGGGGAGAGGCAGAGAGCAAGGGAGAGAGAATCCCAAGCAGGTTCCGCACTGTCACCATAGAGCCCAACAAGGGGCTCGATCTCACAAACTGTGAGATCAGGACCTGAGCCAAAATCTAGAGTCTGACACTTAACTGAGTCACCCATGCGCCCCTGTTCTTTTAATTTTTGAGGTGAAAATGCCATCTTATTTTTTCAATGAAATTGATCATCTTTCCAAATATTTATTTAAATAGATTCACATATTTATTTAATTTTCTTTAATTCTCTATAGACATGTGTGTGTGTGTATGTGTGTGTGTTAGTGCCTTTGTTTAACCAGTTTGTAAACACTTTTTATTATACAAAAATCAAATATCTGACTGCTTTCTGTGTTGCAAGCATTTCCTTTTGATTTTTACTGTGAGACTTTCTCCCCATGGGAAAATTTAAACTTTCTGTTGTCAGGTGTAACTACCTTTACCTCACCTCCTGTCTGCAGATAGTGCCTGCTTCTCGGCTCCTTCACGCATACTCTGTCTACTTGCCTCTAAGCAGCCTCTGTGGCTGCATTTCCCTGTTTTTGCTGAAACTTTCAGTACTGCACGAACCCTCTTATCCATTTTCCTCTTTTCCAGCGGCACTAAATGCCCTCAAAACATCTCCACATAGCTACACAAAGCCTACATAGAGCCATCTCTGCCTCAGACTAGACGCCCAGTTCCCAGTCTGGCACCTCCCATTCTTTGCCATCCGGACAATCTAACTAGACCATGCTCAGCTGTGTCCAGGATTGTAACACCAGCACTTTTAGCATGTGTATGGTCATCACTTCTCTTTAGAGGCAGAGATTGTATTTTACCCATTTCTGTCTATCCCTTGACCTCCCCTGTGTTGGTTAATTTTATGTGTTAACTTGACTGGATGCTGCGGTGCCAAGATATATGGCTAAACACGATTTCTGCGTGTGTCTAGGAGTGTGTTTGTGGATGAGATTAACATTTCTTGGGTAGATTGAATAAAGCAGATTGCTCTCACCAGTGTGGGTGGCATCATCTAATCCCCTAAGGGCTTGAGCGCAAGAAAGAGGCAAAGGAAGGTTGGATGTGCTCCCTGCCTGTTTGCAATGGGACGTCAGTCACCAGTCTTCGGACTGAGACATCCAGCACGAATGCTCCTGGGTCACCAGTGAGAACCCCTGCACACAATTACACACACACACACACACATTCATGCATGCACTGTTCTAGGAACGGTTCCTACTGTTTCTGTTGCCTACCTCTCTCTCTACTGCCCCCAAATAGTGGAAAAACAAATACTTTGGGAGAAATATGAATTTGAAGTCTACGCTTTATAGGAATTTTTATAAGTCATCATGTTTTACAGAGTCTTATTGCAATGTGCATGAAAGGTATAAAGAGGAATCAAATCTGTGATACAAATTGCATTTTCAAATTGAGGTAAATATCCAGTTGCTCAAGGGCTGGTTTGGTTTGTGTCCAATTTATTTTCTTTCAGATACTCGGCTTATGAGCCCATGCATGTTGAGACTCTCCCACCGTAAGGGCAGCTCAGACTTGCTGTCTTTGACCAGGGTAACACAGCCTGCAAGTCTTTGTTCCCCAAGGGCAGGACATTGCATTACACTCATTATCCAGAAGCTGGAAGGCAAAGGTTAGAAACAAATGTATTTTGCAAGAAAGTTTCCAAGTCGAACTGTGTAAATTATCTACACACTTTGTTTAGGGAGAGAATGTATTTGGCCCTCACAAAACAAATTGCCTTTTTGCTTTTGACTCTTTGGTTTGTTTTTTATTTGTTTTGTTTATGTATGTGCCTGTTTAATTTTTGAACAGCTATCAAATTCACATAGGTCAAAAATGTAAAAACATACATTCAATAAAATAACTCTCTTCAATCTCAGTGCTCTAGCTACCCCACCCCCACCAAAAGTAAAGCAGGCAAGCATTATTGTTACTTTCCTGTGTATTCTTCTGGTGGCTTTTTTTTTTAAGTTTATTTATATTTTTAAGAGACAGAGAGACAGAGCGTAAGTAGGGGAGGGGCAGAGACAGAAACAGACAAAGAATCCAAAGCAGGCTCCAGGCTCTGAGCTGTCAGCACAGCCCTACTCAGGGCTCAAACCCACGAACCATGAGATCGTGACCTGAGCTGAAGTCAGATGCTTAACCAACCAAGCCACCCAGGCACCCCATCCTTCTGGAGGCTTTTGATGCACACACAAACAAATGTAAACTTGTATTCTAATTCTATTTTTTGAGAGAAAAGGGGCTAGACTCAGGACGCCCACCATTGCCTGCTTGTCCAGAACCCAGCGTTAGCACTGAAGGTCCCATGTCTCAGGGAAACTTCTTATCCCTGGACAAAGCAAGATGGTTGGCCACTCCAGCTCTTCTCTACACCATCTGGCACTCATATATTATGGAGATGATTTCATATCTCTACCAAGATCTTTCTCATTCTTTTTTTTAATAAATGCATAATTTTTTGGAGGTATCACTGTTCTAGTTCAGCCTTTCTCTGTAGATGGGTGTTTGAGGCTTTTGTTTTGTTTTCCCTGATAATGTGTCTGCAGAAAGAATCATACAAACATAAAACAAGATAAAAATCACCTATGACCTCACCACTCAGAGGTGGTCGCTAAAAAAAACCAAAAAGGCAGGTATATATTTTTTTCAGTCTTTTTCCATGCATTTGTTTATCAGTTATTGGCTGACCAACACTATTCTTTTTTTATTTATTTATTTATTTATTTATTTTTGGGACAGAGAGAGACAGAGCATGAACGGGGGAGGGGCAGAGAGAGAGGGAGACACAGAATCGGAAACAGGCTCCAGGCTCCGAGCCATCAGCCCAGAGCCTGACGCGGGGCTCGAACTCACGGACCGCGAGATCGTGACCTGGCTGAAGTCGGACGCTTAACCGACTGCGCCACCCAGGCGCCCCTGACCAACACTATTCTATGAGGTAGTGATTCCGCAGTGAAAAAGTTCCCAGCTATATGATTGTATGCTATATTGCATGTGTTTGGGGGGGGGGGGACATGGAGAACTATAACAAATATTTAAACAGAAAGGCAAGGACAAGTTAGATGTTAACAAGTGCAGTGAAGATGAAATAAGCTGTTGGCCCCTGGTGGTGGAGGTGAGGGACAGACCTTCGCCTTCACAAGTGGGCTCAGGGGCACACACACACACACACACACACACACACACACAATTACTAATGCAAATGAAGTATGCTAGTGAATGTTTATTTAAAATGCAAAAGGAAAATACAGCAATAAATACCACAATCATCACAAATCAGAAAAATTCACTTCATATTTTTTTTAACGTTTATTTCTGAGACAGAGAGACAGAGCATGAGTGGGGGAGGGGAAGAGAGGGAGGGAGACCCAGAATCTGAAGCAGGTTCCAGGCTCTGAGCTGTCAGCACAGAGCCCGATGCGGGGCTCAAACTCACAAACCGTGAGATCATGACCTGAGCCGAAGTCGGATGTTCAACCGGCTGAGCCACCCAGGCGTCCCCCCTTTTTTTAAATGTTTACTTCATATTTTTATTAATTCCCTGCCAGACACATGCTGTGTTATTTTTCCTCCTTTGTTTTCTTTCCTACATACTCTTTGACTACTTCTTTCTATAATATTTTCTAGAGCCTGAATAGATTTTAAAATACTGTCTATAGGGAAGGGAAAGATAGTGTGGTTTATTCTAGCATGCTTATTAGGGATTGTTCCTTACTATTTTTCATCCACACAGAACTTGATTGGCAATGTGATATAAATGTCAAATTTAGGGAAGCCTCTGTTACATGAGCTGGAAGATTTCAGGGCATTTAAAATTTGCTTTTGTATTTGACTCTTGCGAATTGACATTTATTAACCAGTTTCCTGTCAATGTCCTCATTGCCGTGGCATGAGTTTTATGTCATCTTCATCCAAGACTATATTTCATGTCAAATCAGCAAAACCCTTAAATAAAGAAACGCAATCAATGATTACTTTATGATTGCATACTCTGCATTATTGAGTATATTCATTATAGGAAAACATTTCCTCTTCGACCTGGCATTACATCGAAGCACAGTGTCTTATTTATTTTTAAACTTTATGATACTTAGATTTGGGCAAATTTCTCATGGCAGCCTATGTGGGAATTTTTAAAACATAAGTGGACAGCTTTTGTCCTTTCGCAGGGAGCACTTCACCCACATATAGTTACAATAGAAACATATGGTGTTACTCTATTCTACCTCTCTTGGCTTGTCTTTTGTTTGTGTTACAATGCATTTGTTTCTTTTTATTTTATGTGATGGTAAGGATGGGAAATAACTAGTATTTTATTCTCTTGTAGTTGCCCTTAATTTTGCAAGCACCAAGTTAAACCAAGCTTATATTTCTATAATTCTCAATTGACAGTAACTTTGCATTTTGCCTTTGTAAGCGATAAGGAGTTGGGCATGAATTTCCTTTGCTCTGCTTTCTTTACCCTTCTTCAATTCCTAGTATTCCCTAATTTATCTGGAGCTGTGAGTCAGCCTACAGCCTGCATTTTTGTTTTTTTCACCATCTTATCTTCTTTAAGAATTGGTTGTGGCTGCTTGCATTGGGTGACCCAAGCAGTCTGAGTGCTCTCGTGACCACTGACATCCCTCAGACCTTCCCCCTGCAGTGTGCTCCAGCTGAGAACCACTTACTTCTGCACCCTGAAGCTGCCAGGGACCTCTGTCCAGCCTCCAGGCTGGAAGGGGGGCTACACTTCTGTAGCTCTGAAAGTAAGTGTCCCTACTCTGGCACCTCTTGGGTGTGGTGACCTTGGGGCATGCATTTTGCATGATTTGTCAGAACTTCCCAGGGGGATCCAATCCGGTTATCCTCATTGTAACTGGCTTGTCAACCCCCTCCCCTCATCGCCCCCCACCCCCACTAGTTGCCTTCCTTTCCTCTCTCATTCTTCTACATGTTTCCCGACATTCCAAATAAAATACTGGCTCTCAAATCCATGCCTCAGGGTCTGTTTTGGGGGGAATTCAAATCTAAACAGAGATTTAGAAAAAATTATTTATATTTAACTCTATATTTTGAAATTGTAATACTCGCTAGAAGACTTCAAATAAAAGTTTTCATATTCTTTTTTAAAAATTTTTACATGTTTTATTTATTTATTTTGGGGAGAGGGGAAACATAAGTGGGAGAGGGGCAGAAAGAGAAAGGGAGAGGGAGACACAGAATCAGAAGCAGGCTCCAGGCTCTGAGCTGTCAGCCCAGAGCCTGAGGCAGGGCTCGAGCCCACAAACCACGAGATCAAGACCTGAGCTGAAGTCAGACACTTAACCGAGTGAGCCACCCAGGAGCCCCAGTTTTAATATTCTTGATAATTTTGATTAACTCTGTAGCCGGATAGAGTACACTTTAAATAGTTCTTCCCACCTCCCACCCTTCACCCCCTCGCCCCCGAATATATGAATGGCATATTGTTTTGTCACTTGAAGGTATCTGAATGGATTTCTCTTGCTTTGGTAGACAGCACTTTGACCAGGGGTAGGGCCTCCACATTTCACCATTAATGTCCACAAAGCAGGTTGTGGATTAATCTTCTGTCTTTTTAGCACTGACGGCCATCTAAGTCAGGTCAGGATGATTTTTGTTTCTTTGTGGCGATTTTTAAGAAAATGTATATTTTTGTACCTGGATAGGTATAGAATTTTCCTTTATCCTTAAAATAAAAACATTTCCAGTATATATCTAAGTACGATTCAATTTTCATTCACATTTTATGGAACTGTGTGACTTCCGTTTTTTTTGTTTTTGTTTTTTTTAATCTTAGAACGTTCTTTACATGGACAGAGAAGTTCATGGTAACTTCTACTCTGTCTCTCTCTCTCTTTCCCTCTTGATTCCCTAATTCGATTTTGTGGGGGAAGATGGTGATGTTCACATATATTTCAGTGAGGATTTGGGAGGTCTTTCAGGACTGGCTGATTTGCCATGGGGCTGACTACACGGTCTGTGACCATGTGGATGCATGGGGCCCACTCTGAGAAAGGCCCCATGCACAGGGTTTAAGGCTCCATCTGGAAATTCTCAATGAGTTTATCTTTGAATTTGTGTTTCGTAAGTGAAGTCCAGTGGGTCAATGGACCACGTGCCACTGGCTTGAGGCCTCAGCTCACTTGCAGTCTTGCCTCTGACGGCCCTACCTGAGACCACCGTGGCCCTGCTCCCGTGGGATCCTGAGCTCCAGGTCAGGGAGGTGGGTCGGGCCCGCACACTCTGTGTGCTGTGTCACAGGACAGGGCCCTGGGCACCTGTGAGGATCTGGAGTCGCCCGCAATAGTCCTGTGCCTGAGAAAACACAACATTAACGACAAATAAAAAATACCAGGACAGGTAGGGAGAGAGGGAGAACTGCAGAAGAAAGGAAAATACATTTTGTCCTGTTTTTTTGAACAAGGAGGGCCTCCCCCACCATTTTCATTTCACACTGGGTCCTGCTGGTGAGGCCATCACATAATCTCAGAAGTTGTGCCTCCAATCCTAAATCGGTTCCCACAGAAGATACTCTCTGGATCCTACCCACTGACTGTGCCCGGCTTGCACCGCCTCACTCTGTATCAGGTTCTGCTTACACATTTGACCAGTTGCCTCTTCTAATAACTTTCTTGGTGGGCGCTCGTATGAGATCGTGTGAACTGAGTATGTTCTTCCTTTTCTGTTCTTCTCTCCATCGGCTCTCACATGTCCATGTGCAAAAGGCACTCTCATTAACCAAAGAGGGAAGGAACAAATAATGGGATGAGTGAAGGAAGGAATGAAAAAAGCAGCGAATGTTCTCTTTGTCATGCGTATTGTTTTGGGCATGTTATTTATCGTTTGGCAGGGTTTATGATAGCTTTTTCCAGGATGCCCAGGGGATGTTTATTTAGTCTTCAAAGAGTGTCTTGGATAAGAAATTTGCTTCCTCGACAGTGGAGTATTTCTACAGAAAATGATTCATCAATTAAGATTTTGATGAAAGCCTTCTTCTTTGCCCAGGACCATATACCATAGGACAGTGTTCCCAGACTTTTTGTTAAATACTTTAAGTGAATAGATTCCTAGTTACTTTTTAAACTTTAAATAGGGGGCCATCCATAGTTCAAAGTGTTTTGTAGTCCCAAACCAAAAGTATTTGTTTTTGCCTTTGCAAAAGTTTCCATTTCTATAGTGCCCCTATAGTTGCTTAAAGTTATCGCCAAGTAATATTCCATTGTATAAATATACCACATCTTCTTTATCCATTCATCCAGCGATGGACACTTGGGCTCTTTCCATACTTTGGCTATTGTCGATAGCGTTGCTATAAACATTGGGGTGCATGTGCCCCTTTGAAACAGCATACCTGTATTCCTTGGATAAATACCTAGTAGTGCAATTGCTGGGTTGTAGGGTAGTTCTATTTTCAGTTTTTTGAGGAACCTCCATACTGTTTTCCGGAGTGGCTGCACCAGTTTGCATTCCCACCAGTGGTGCAAAAGAGATCCTCTTTCTCCACATCCTCTCCAACATCAGTTGTTGCCTGAGTTGTTAATGTTAGCCATTCTGACAGGTGTGAGGTTATCTCATTGCGGTTTTGATTTGTATTTCCCTGATGCTGAGTGATGCTGAGCATGTTTTCATGTGTCTATTGGCCATCTGGATGTCTTCTTTGGAAAAGTGTCTATTCATGTCTTCTGCCAATTTCTTCACTGGATTATTTGTTTTTTGGGTGTTGAGTCTGATAAGTTCTTTATAGATTTTGGGTACTAACCCTTTATCTGATATGTCCTTTGCAAATATCTTCTCCCATTCTGTCGGTTGCCTTTTAGTTTTGCGTATTGTTTCCTTCACTGTGAGGAAGCTTTTGATTTTGATGAGGTCCCAATAATCATTATTGCTTTTGTTTCCCTTGCCTCTGGAGACATGTCAAGTAAGAAGTTGCTGCGGCCGACATCAAAGAAGTTGTTGTCTGTTTTCTCTTCTAGGAGAAAACAAATGAATTACAAGACAAATCAGAAAGCTTATTACAAGACAAATCAGAAAGATAATGCACCTGCTTTTAGCAACAGATCCAAACAACTTCGAAGGCAAATGTGGTGGCATGGATGCAGAATAAAAGCTATCCCAGCTTCGGTTGCTGTTATCCTTTTGCTAGTGATTATCATCCTTATAGTCATGAAATACCGTGCTTGATTTGGTGACAGAGAGAGATCTTCATTACAAAAAATATGGGATAACAAAAACAAAAGATTGCTGCATAATTTAAATGAAACCCATGTATGTAACTTCCAAAATTTCTTTTTCAGGAAACTATCCTGTCTTACGTTTAGGTCTTTCATCCATTTTGAGTTTGTTTTTGTGTATGGTGTAAGAAAGTGGTCCAGGTTCATTTTTCTGCATGTCGCCATCCAGTTTTCCCAGCACCCCTTGCTGAAGAGACTGTCTTTATTCCATTGGATGTCCTCTCCTGCTTTGTCAAAGATAAGTTGGCCATACATTCGTGGGTCCATTTCTATGTTCTCTATTCTGTTCCATTGATCTGAGTGTCTGTTCTTGTGCCAGTACTGTCTTGATGATTACAGCTTTGTAATACAGTTTGAAGTCAGGAATTGTGATGACTCCAGCTTTGGTTTTCTTTTTTTAACATTACTTGGGGCGCCTGGGTGGCTCAGTCGGTTGAGCGTCCGACTTCGGCCCAGGTCATGATCTCGCGATCCGTGGGTTTGAGCCCCGCGTCAGGCTCTGTGCTGACAGCTAGGAGCCCGGAGCCTGTTTCGGATTCTGTGTCTCCCTCTCTCTCAGACCCTCCCCTGTTCATGCTCTGTCTCTCTCTGTCTCAAGAATGAATAAACATTAAAAAAAAAAAGAAAAAAAAAAGAAAAGCTTTTTTAACATTACTTTGGCTATTCAGGGTCTTTTGTGGTTCCATACAAATTTTAGGATTGTTTGTTCTAGCTCTGTGAAGAATGCTAGTGTTATTTTAATAGGGATTGCATTGAATATGTAGATTGCTTTGGGTGGTATTGACATTTTAACGATATTTGTTCTTCCAATCCATGAGCATGGAATATTTTTCTATTTTTTGTGTCTTCTTCAATTTCTTTCATAAGCTTTCTATAGTTTTCAGTGTATAGATTTTTTTCACCTCTTTAGTTAGGTTTATTCCTAGTTATTTTGTATTCCTTGATTTCTCTTTCTGCTGCTTCCTTACTGGTGTATGGAAATACAACCAATTTCTGAATGTTGATTTCTTTATCCTGAGGCTTCACTGAAGCCAATTGGTGCACTCTTTTGGGTTTTCCACATAGAGTATCATGTCGTCTGCAAAGAGTGAATGTTTGACTTCCTCCTGGCCAATGTGGATGCCTTTTATTTCTTTGTGTTGTCTGATTGCTGAGGCTAGGAATGCAACACTATGTTGAATAATGAAATCTTGCCCTTTGCAACAATGTGGATGGAACTAGAGTGTATTATACTGAGCGAAATAAGTCAGTCAAAGAAAGACAAACTTCATGACTTCACTCATATGTGGAATTTAAAATACAAAACAGATGAACATAAAGAAAGGAAGCAAAAATAATATAAAAACAAGGAGGGAGACAAAGCAGTTGCATCTTTATATTTAAGAGACTTTTAAATATAAAGAGCAAGCTGAGGGTTGCAGGAGGGGTGTTGGGTGGGGGGATGAGCTAAATGCACAGGGGCATTAAGGAGGACACTTGTTGGGATGAGCACTGAGTGTTATATGTAAGTGATGAATCACTAAATTCTATTCCTGAAGTCATTATTACACGATATGTTAGCTAACTAAGATGTAAATTAAAAATAATAATAATGAAATAAAGAAATGAAGTTCCACTTTAAAGATGGGCATCCATACTTAATAGATACATAGCTTTACTGCTTATTAATAATTGAGAAATGATCAGTTAATTTGTCCAATGTGAACCTGGGTATGTAACTTCAAAGACTGGTAGGGTAAATTTTCAGGCTTTGCTTTACATTTTATTCCGAAATAGTGTAAGTGTTTCTGTGGGTAAATGTTCTAAAGCTTATTTTTCTGTTAAATTAAAAAGCAACTTGATTCATTTGGCTAAATGGATGTATTCATGATCTGTTAGCCCTGTAACCAAACTTTCACTTGATGCTATTTTTAAGTGCAGCTTCAAATGGGCTGGCCATTTGAAATTAAGCGCCTCTTTCTCCTTACATAATTGCTAAAGCAATATGACACATTATTATCAGAGAAGCTCTTATACTAAGTGGATTTTAATGTATTTGTGTATTATCTATGGCAGAGGGCAGAGAGGTGACCAGAAAGTGATCTGAGTGCCTACATTATTCTGACTGAACTCTGCAGTATTATTTTGGCTTACGTCAATCTTTTTTCCAGTGGAATTTTCCAACGCTTCAGAACTGCCAGATACAGAGCACAGTAGCTGTCACAGGAGAGGATCTTGGTGATTAGAAGGATCTGGGTAAGACTTCAAATGTATTTTATGTTTATTGAACATTCCTCTAGTGCTTTAAAATCATTACTTTACACAATCATCCAGTAATATTAACAGCAATTTACACGAAATATCTCTGACCCTTTACAAGATTTCACTGTCTAGCAGGGGAGACAAACACATCAATAGATCATTTTAACCCAGTGTTGTAAATGCAATGACAGAAATGCACATAATGTGCCATCAGAAATGCAGAGGAGCTTTTAAAATTGCTACCAGGGTTTTCTTCCCAAAGCACAGCTTCAATCTTAAAATCCTTCAGTGGTTACCACCTGTTTGCAGCAGGGTTCATGAATACAAATGCAGAAGTCCAGCAGGTACAAACATGTGTGAAATAGACAGGTATCACACAATGAGGAGTGGTGGGGAGTTTGGAAATGGTGGTGGCCTGGAGAGGACGTGCGCAGCCTCAATGGTCAATTGCTACTCGCCATTTGTGGTCAAGTGAGGCCCCGTGTGGCCACCTCTCACTTTTTTTTTTTTTTTTTGCCCTTCAGAGAAGCTGGAAGTCTAGAATTTTATGTTAGGTCTCCCAATTTTTAAAATGTTTTTAATCTTATAATTTAAATTGTAAATAAACCAAAAACCCAAACACACACCCCCAAGCCCCCACAAACACTGGGAGAGCCAACTGAAACACATCTGCAGGCCTCTGGTTTGTGACCTTTGGCCTATAAGAGAGGCAAAACTCCTTAGGAAGACATCCAAGACTTTGCATAATCTGGACCCAATCTACTTTACTTTAAACTTCTAGGTCACCCCACACCGAGCACAATGTGGATTCTGGAACATACTTTCCACTCTCATGCCAGATGTCTTTGACCTCTGTCTACAATACCTTTCTGCCTTCCTTTATGAACCTGGTGAAATTCCATTCCCCTCTGCAGGCCAATTTACGTGCCAACCACCACGTAGGTCTCCCTTGCATACTCAAGGTATAACTAATTTCTCCTTTGTTATCCTGGAACATTTTATTCCCACTACCAGTAGGATGCTTGTGTCTGGTTCAAAATCCCACCAGTTACCCATTTTTTCCCCTCTGACTTAAAATTCTTTATTTCTCTCCAATGGATTTTATTTTCCTTTCATCGAAGTTCAGTTATATACATTTTTAAAGGTTTATAATATTTTACACAGAATTCAGAGTGAGTGGCATAAAGCTGAGCTACGTTACCGCAGTCCACTCTGTGGCTAACATTCTAACTTTTTCCCCAAGTGTTGATATTCTGTATCATCCTGATAGCATTTCTATTAGTTTCTAATTGATGCTGTAGCAAACTATCTCAAACGTCATGGCTTAAAAAAACCCACTAGTGTATTATTTTTAAGATTAGAAGTTCCAGGGGGCGCCTGGGTGGCTCAGTCGGTTAAGCGTCCGACTCCGGCTCAGGTCATGATCTCGCGGTTCGTGGGTTGGAGCCGCACATTGGGCTCTGTGCTGACAGCTCAGAGTCTGGAGCCTACTCGGGAATTGGTGTCTCTCTTTCTGCCCCTCCCCAGCTCGTGCTCTGTCTTTCTGTCTCAAAAATAAATAAACATTAAAAAAAAAAAAAGATTTGAAGTTCCACATTGGTTTTAATGGGCTAACATAAAGTTGTCAGTAGGGCTGCATTCCCTTCTGGAAGTTCTGCCACCTGCATTCTTAAATCATGACCTCCTTCCTCTTGTGTTCAGAGCCAACAATGGTGGGTTGAGTAGTTCTCATAAAACTAACTTCCTTTTTTGCCTCCCTCTTCCACTTTTAAGGGCCCCGGTGAAGCCATCTGGCCCACACAAATAATCTAGGATAACCTCTATTTTAAGGTGAGCTGATTAATGATTATAATTGCATCTACATCCTTAATTCCTTTTTGCCATGTGTACTAACACTGTCACCAATTCCAAAGATTAGAATATAGACAACTTTGAGGGGCCGTTATTCTGCCTCCCATGTCCTCTAATGGCAACTTATTCTAATAGCATGGAAAGTACATTTAAAAAAGGTAACTCTCAACATCCTGTCTTTATAAGCTTAAATTCATAAACTGAGGAAAAAAATCCCTTGTTTTCCCAACTGATCTTTGCTCGGCTTTCAAACTAGGCATGTATAGAAAAAAACCATAGGTCTATGCATGCATCTATGAGACCAAACATATTTTGGTTCAATGAACTGCCATGATCATACCTAATTTAAAAAAAAAAAAATGTTTTGTTCATTTCCCACTTTTAAAGGTGACCAAATAACTTTCTTCTATAAACCTATAAGTAAAAAAAATTTAGTCAAATTGTAAAGGCTTTTTTAGTGAATAACTATTAATCTCCAAATGAAATGACATATAAACCATTTTCCTGTAGTTTAGGGAAATATCACTGTCCTCGGTGATGATTACATTTTTTTTCACATGGTATATCTGTGTGTCACTAATACCCTTTGCCAAAGGCTCCAGACCCAAGCGTACCTATGTCACAATAACTTGTCTACATCTGAATGGGGTTCCTCCATCTTTACGAGCTTTTGTGAGACTGTCCTTCAATCATCAACAGCTGCCAGCATATAGTTCTTTCTATGCTGGGTATCGCATGTATTCTGTAAACAGGCATTTCTATAAAAAACTGGAGCAAAAAGTTATATACATTGAGCCAAGCCATAATACTAAGGCGTTGACTTTGGCTCCAGTGGCTGCCATTGTCTAAATCAAAAGGCAAAGGTTAGGTCAGCTACTTTGAACCACTGGAGATGGAAAGGACGGTCACACTGAAGTTTCTATCTTCCATCTACGTTTTGCTTGCTTCTTGTAGAAAGAACCAAAATAAGTTTCATGGATCCTTCCGCGATTCAGATGGTGTCTGAGCCACAAAACTGCAGTTCTGTCAGCCAGCGTTGACTGCTATAATTGAATGGAAGCTTCCAAAATGCTAGTGAACAATCTTCTAACTGACCATGTATTTTCAAGGTCTAAACGTATCCCATTAGAACATACCGTTTTGATGCCAACCTCACAAAAACAAAACAGCAGATAAAGTGCTACGGACATGATAAAACCAAGGTTTCGAAGGAGTTAAAAAAGCTTGTGATAGCAGTTTTCCTTGACTTTGGTTATTGAGGTCATGTGTGGTTTTGGCATAATTATGTAAATGTTTCAAACAAACAAGGACATGAACAGTTTCAGGAGTCTCATGCGAAATTTGAATTACTCCTACCCACAGATTTATGATTTTTTTTAAAGGCTGTAAGGCCTAAATTCTTTAAGAAAGCTAATCTTTTTAAAGTAACTAGAGAAGGCTGGTTTGGCCTGGGCTGGGGGGGGGGGGGGGGGGAAGAGGGAAAGGAAAAAAGGCAATCAAAATCAATTAAAGTATTGTTTGAAAAGGACCCTCAGATTGTTACAATAAGCAAGGAACTTCAGCACATCTTCACTGAGTATAAATGTCACGTAATTAAAGTCATCCCAGCTCTGACTTACTGGCCACCCTGGGCAGCTCCGAGGCCAGTGTGTTAGAGGCTTCCCAAGTGTAAGTTCCTTTAAAAAAATTTTTTTTAATGTTTTTATTTATTTTTGAGGCATAGAGAGAGCACGAGCAGGGGAGGGGCAGAGAGAGAGGGAGACACAGAATCCGAAGCAGGCTCCAGGCTCTGAGCTGTCACCACAGAGCCCGACGCGGGGCTCAAACTCACAAACTGTGAGATCATGACCTGAGCTGAAGTCAGATGCTTAACTGACTGAGCCACCAAGTGTGAGTCTCAGCATGTGTGTATTTGCAAATCTTCTTGCTCGTGACATTTATAGAATTAGGAGTAAATGGCATTGAATGGACAGTGATATTTTCTCTTAAATTTTTGGAACACTGTTTTCATTGTTCATTGTTGTTTTGAGACTTTTTTTCCCAGCATTTCACAGAAAAAGAAGAGTATTCTGCCTCACCCTGGCCTTGGGCTCCCCCCACATCCCACTGCTTTGCCATACTCTCTCCTCTAACTTTCCTCCTTCCACACCCCCTGCCAACATAAATCTCTATATAATTGCCCGAGTGCTCCACCCAAACAGTTTTACTTCTAGTTCTTTTCTCCTTACACAGAAACACAGACGCCTTGCCAAGATTTAGAGGTCTTGAAGGGTGCTCCTTGTGTGCTCTGCCGGGAGCCCATGCAGTACTCTGGGCTAGAAAGGTCTGGCGGCACTCACCTGGCCCCCGGGGAGCTTCCCACAGACATCTCCCCTTCCCACACCCACGTTAGGTGGGTAGTTGAGCCAGTTACAAGACACCTTTCCACAACAACGGTCAGAAAGCTTCACAAAATAAAGGTTTTATTACTTACAAGAACTGAAAACTATACAGCACACCTGGTTGTGGGTGCAAAGACAGTAGTTGGGCTGGAGATTCCGTTTCATTGGGGTTGAGGGTGGGGGCTCACTCTCTATTGATGAGTTTTTCACACAAGTGCTGGAATTTAAAATGGGAACAAACAAAGCAAGCAGCCCAAATGGTCAGTTATGGAAATCAACCGAGATCTGTAAAACAAAGAAGCCTCAGTCTGGGAAAACAGCCTGACTCTTTATCTGGTCTGTGGCTGGTGATGCATTTGACAGCCACCTTTGATATGAATGCCCCAAGATCAAAATTTAAGTCAGGCCCTTGCATTACAACAGAAAAGAAGAAACAACCTTCATGGCTTTCCGTGGTGGTCCTTTAGAGATGATTGGACGAATGCCTACGTCTTAGGCAGCACTGCATATACCCTACAGAAGTCAGATGAAGAGCTATTCTGTTCTGAACAACCTACAGGGAAGATGATTCTAGACCTGGGCCGTATCAGCTTCCCAGAAGTTTGCCTCCATTCTCTTCCTCTTCCTTCTGGCTAGGGTGGAGGAGTCCCAGGGTGACCCTAGAGACCACCTGTCCACAAGGACAGAGCTCCCATCATCCTGCATCTCTGAATGATTGTGTGAAAGAGGGTCAGCCAATCTCTGCCTAAAGACCTAGTAAACACGAGTAAGAAATTCGTTTCTATTACTCTTAGGCCATTAGACGTTTCTGGCTTTATTTGCCACAGAAACTAGTATTATCCTAAACACCCCTCATTCTGTGAAACATGTATATTATTTCATTCCACTGATCCACGTTTATGAAACCAATGCCCTCTTTTTGATATGCCCTGGATGCTTTTGCTGAAAGTATAAAAGGCTTTGTGACTTTCTTTGTTACTACCGTAACTTCGCTTTTGTTTTACACATGTGATTTAATGTCTGTCTGGATGGGATCGGCTGTTTTTCTATTGGACTCCCTATTCACTATTTATTTTAATGCCGCCATCACTATTTTCTTTTAAGAAATTTTCAGCAGCGTTTAAATTTGTTACACATAATTAAATTGTCTGTTTTCCCATTCGTATGTTAGGGTTGGGTAAGAGAAGTGTGAAGAGTGCTTTTCCCCCCCTATGGAACCTCAAGTGTATATGTGCTACACGAATTTTCATGGAAAAATTTGCCCGCTTTCTTACTTGGCCAAGGTAGTACAAACAGCATTTGATTGTACACACTATCTTGTTTTAAAAATTACAGCACTGTCTCTTCCTTTTCAGATGTAGAATTTGTACTTCTAGACTGCCTTCTTCTACTCTCTGTCATCAGGGTGCCTTAGGAACATGTCATCACTTTCAATTTTTTATCATAAAGGTGAGATATTAAAATATTCGATACACAAGATTCAAATAAGATAGAAGTCAATCAAGTAGAAGTGAAATTTGACTTCCTCCGCTGAGACTGAGTCGATGTAGAGTCCAACGCCTCTTGCTCAAAAACTACCAGATTACATGTCCCAGAGATGTTGAAGTGGGATGTGGTAAATGGTGATAATGCCCATTGAAAACACAGTGTCAGCATTCAAGGACGACTGGAAGAAAATCTGAATCTCAGTGTGAGACCAGAGGTTTGCCCGCAAGCATAAGAGAGACCGATAGGTTGGGATGCTCTTGGCCAAGAATGATGTAAGAGGAGAACCAGGAGAGAATATGGGGTTTTGTTTGGGGGGAGTGGTATTTACAAACAGACAAAAGACTTGCTTATGAGGCCTGTAGTATCTATAAGAAAGGGATTTGGAGCCTCGCCTCATGGCAGGAGATCACTGAGGCAGCGTGGTGTTAAGGCTGGAAGAAGGGTTATAAGGATGCCTCCTGAGGTTCCTGGTTCCTGAAAGGGAAGGCAGATGGCTTTCATGCTGACAAAGGACTTTACTTCCATTTTGACCTCAGTTTGTACTTTTTAACTCATTAAGTTCTTTTCTCTAGCTAATCTCTTAACTCAGGCGAAAGACCTGGCAGGCAAAGCATGTCATGGTGGGAACTGAAACCCCTTCAAGCAAGAATTACATTCCTGACACCAGCAAGAACCCACATGATTGATCCCAAGACAACGATCCACCTGACCTTTACTGCCCAGCTGCATGTACCCACCAACATATGTCCCACAGTTTCCTCATATAAACCTAGGTGCTGTTGGGCCCTGGACCCTGGTTACAACTTGAGTCTGAAGACCCCAAACTGGGGTGCAAAAAGTACATAAATATTATGGCTGCATGTTTATTGGGGTCTCTCCATCATGGACAAAGAGATGTAACAGAGGAATGTAGGTGTGATGCAGTCATTGGGGGTCAGTCAGAATATGGGACTCAGTCTCAGAGAGTCAACCAGTGCCTGGGGAGTTGGGATTATTGTCTTGTGACTCGGGCCTGTGGGGCCTCTCTCTCCTGAGATCTAGGCAAAGTTTTAGGTCAGCACTGATAATCAACAGAAATAGGACAGTATATTCATGACCACCAACATGAGAGTTTACATAAACAAAGAAGAAGACAGTCAACTTGCAGTGGACTGTCCCACCACACCACCCACATAATATTAATCAGATGAGAGTCAGGAGTGAGCAATAGGAGATCAAGATCCTTGCTTCCCACATGTCGACCCCACAGCCCCACACAAACTTGATAGCAGTGGAACCACACCTTTAGCCTTGAGGGGAAGGGCAGTGCTGTGCTTCTCTGAAGGAGGAGTGTGTGTGTGTGTGTGTGTGTGTGTGTGTGTGTGTGATTTGTAGTGTTTGATTATCACCACAGTATAAATATCCCGTCAGGGCCAATTTGGAATTCCAACAAGACATCACTGAACTCTGAGTTGGGAAAGAGATGTGCACGGTAGGCTCTTATGAGGTGGTGAGAGCCTTGAGTACAGTGTAAGATTATATTTCTATGATGGAAAACACTCAGAATTGGCCAAGATGAGATTATTTTACTAACTGAAAAGGGATAGCCTCAGATTGAGGAGTTGCCAAGGTTCCTGGTAGATAGATACCCACTGAACAGGATGCAATTGGTAGCAATTGCTTAAAAAAGTAAGAATGATTTTTCATGTTTATAACTTAAGGAGTAGGGATTTGCAAGGAACCCAGTCTTAGAATTCTTGAATGCACAGCCAAGAGTAACCAAGACAGGGAGTTCCCTAAACAAAGAGGGACCTCAAAGTTAGCATAGTTACCCAGAGCTAAATCTGAAAGAATTGAACAGTAGTTGGAATATAGCTTTAATGACTGCTGGTGGGGGTTGGGGGAACATCTATCTCTCATGAGTGGCATTGGGGGAGGGTTCTGGACACAAATCCTTGGCACGTTGAATTATCAAGTCTGAAACCAGTCATCTATGATTCTCTGAATGGCTGGCCTATTACTAGAAAAAGGCAATAGAAGAATACCCCTCACCCTAGCCATTGTCCTGAAGGCATTGGAAGAAAAAGAGAAACCCATGAGAAATAATTTGTAAGCCTGGGCTCTTTGCATAAAAACTAATATGTAATTGGTATACTCTCGGAAGGTAGGTGAGGCAGAGCAAAAACAATTGTAGAGACAAATATTCGCAGCCCAGGCACATGAACTGCCCACCAATGCCAGTTTCCTTGGGGCTGATCTCACAGACATAACAACCCACTCAAGGAAATGCATCACTCTGAAGTGAATGGAAATTCTGGAAATAAAAGTATAGTTACTGCATTAAAATAAAATAAACACTCAGTGAGTGTGCTAAATAGTACATTAGACAGGCGTGGCTATGAAATTGGATAGATTTGAGAAAAGTATCCAGAATCCAGCATAAGAAGTAAGAAATGGAAAATACAAAAGGTCCAGCTCCATACAGTACAGAGTAAGATCTGATCAGCACCACACAGAAGTCCAATGTGTAAAAATAGAGGAGGGGACAGCTAACAAATAGCAGAACAAATAAGTCATGCCCAGGGGAAAGGGGTCTTATGCCTAAATGCTTGATGTCATTCTTTTCCCATTCTCTGCTCTTCTCTCTCCTACGGTCATTGCATGTATTCCCACAGCTGTAATTACTATCAATATGGTGGTGGCTCAAACATATATACCCTTGATCCAGACCTTACTTTTGAAGTCCAGACTTATATATCCACCTAAGTATATCCATTTATATATTTCACATGCATCTATAAATAAGCCTGATGAGGAGTGCCTGGGTGACTCATTTGGTTAAGTGTCCAACTCTTGATTTGGGCTCAGGTCATGATCTCACCGTTCATGAGTTCGAGCCCCACGTTGGGCTTTGTGCTGATGGTGTGGAGCCTGCCTGGGATCTTCTCTCTCCCTCTCTCTCTGCCCCTCCTCCCCGCTCATTCTCTCTCTCTTGCAAAATAAATAAACTTAAAAACAATAAGCTTGATGAAACTTGAATGTTTTATCTTCCCTAAACCAGTGTTTCCCACATTAGTTAAATCACCGGCTCCATTTACCCAGATGTGAAAGCAAGATACCTCAGAATCATTTTCAAAACCTTCCTTTCTCTTGTTCTCGGATCTAGTCATTAACCATCCTATTGATTGAACCACCAACTATCTCTTGTACAACCACCTCGGCCCCTTTCCTACTGCTTCTTACCTGAATTTTTGCAGTAGTTTCCTGGTTAATCTCCCCCTTGTCACCTTTGTCCTCCCTAAATGATTCATTATACAGCAGCCATCTTTTAAGAACACACATTAGATCATATCATTCTTCAGTTTAAATTTCCCATTTGCCTGTAGCTCTTTGAAAAATCCAAACTCGTTTACATGGTTGTGGTAGAAGGAAGAATGCTCCCCTGACAAAGGGTTCAAATTCTAATCCCCAGAGCACTAGATATGCAAGACTACAGGCAAAGGGAAATTAAGCCTGCAGACGGTATTACTGTTGGGAATCAGCTGACCTCAAAATGGGAGGTGTGCCCGATGTAATGACCAGCATCCTTGCAAGTGCAAAAGGGAAGAAGAGAGAGTCAGAGATGACATGTG
Source organism: Felis catus (assembly GCF_018350175.1). Classification (NCBI taxonomy): domain Eukaryota; kingdom Metazoa; phylum Chordata; class Mammalia; order Carnivora; family Felidae; genus Felis; species Felis catus. Next base: position 210,950,113 of record NC_058368.1, on the reverse strand, counting down.
TAACGGCTCAACTGACTGACCTCTGCTGCTTGCAAGGTGGAACAAGACATGACCAAAGAAGGCAGGCAGGAAAGGCTTTTTCTTCTAGAGCCTCCAGAGAGGAACACAGTCTTGCCAGTGCTCTGATATTAGCTCAGTGAGGCCCATTTTGCACCTCTGGCTTCCACAATTGTATATAGGACAATAACAGTGTTTTCAGCCACTAAATGAACACTAAGCTGTTCCCACAGCAAAAGAAAGCTAGACAAGGGCTCATGGGAGTCTGCATGATTTGGCCACTGCCTCCTTCTACTTGGACACGGCCCCCCCTCACTGTGCCCTGGTTACCCTGACCTTCTCCATGACCAGCCCCAGGGCCTTCCCAGCTCTCCTTCTCTCTGTACTTGAGCTGGGGTCTTCATTTAGGTTCTTGAGAATCAAACCCTGAGATGAGTTCTTGAGTTCCTATATTTGGGTGGTTGTCCCAGGAAATACAGGTAAGGGGCCAAGGAGGTTGAGGCAAGCAAGGACAGACAACAGATAAGGGCGCAGTAATGAGCGACCATGTGAGTGGACACTCAGAGCTTCCTTCCACCGGGTGACTCTGGAAAACGGCTTGGAACATACATGTCAGAATTCTCCCAGTCAGGGGCCTGAAAGTGGAGGGATTTACTCAATCAACTCCCAACAGACGTTACTTCAGTCCTACTCTGTGGGGGTATTAACGCCCCAGGACTCTTCCCTGCTGCCGGGTGGGACATGATGGACCTGGGCTACCCGGGAAAGCCCCCAGGGAAAGAGACACAGGTGCTGGCAGATGGAAGTCAGGGCCCTGGCACTGAAATTGAATGTGAAGGCACAGACACAGGGCACTGATGCATTTGCTCCCTGTGGCTAAGTGTTATTTATCCTGGAGCCTTTGGCTTAAATGTTTCTCAGAAAGATCTTTCCTCCTGGCCCTCCCACCAAAATAGGGCCTGTGCGTTGTTCTCACCCACTGTTTCCTCCCATATCATGTCAGAATTTTTAACTACATTTTCCTCTGGTTGAAGGGATATCTTGCCTGACCTACCATGCAAGCTCTGTGAAGCTAGGGAGAAAACCTAGGCGGGATATCATTGCACACACTGCACGTAGTAAGCACTGAGTAAACATTAGTGCAATGAATAGAGAGTAAATGAGTGAACTAACCAGTGCATTCCCACCAGGCAAGTAAGGAACCCTGATAAATTTCAGCTTTGTTTTCTTTGCAACTTTGTTAAATCTGAGGTTTTTTTCTCCATAGGCTATCCAGCCTCAAAGTAATCACTGGAGCCCTCTGCTCTCCCTACCTTCATGCTACACTTAATGCCAAGCGTCTAACTAAATCCATAATGTTCACTACAAGAACAGAAGTTGGGGGTCCTCTCACTGCAGCCTGGGGAGTTTTCAGTACACACATAGAGGTGGAGAAGTGGGCATATACTAAACTAGACGCAGGGGGTGTATGGTTTTTGTTTTTGTTTTGAATGTTTATTTATTTTTGAGAGCGAGAGCACGTGCACGTGGGGGAGGGGCAGAGAGAGGGGACAGACATTCCAAAGCGGGCTCTGTGCTGACAGCAGAGAGCCCAATGTGGGGCTTGAACAATGAACCGTGAAATCATGACCTGAGCTGAATTCGGATGTTCAACTGACTGAGCCACCCAGGTGCCCCAGGGGATATATGATATATGTTTGATGGAAAAGTTCCCTGAATGATTTTCATATGGGCCTTCTCCTTAAAACATTGGTGTGAAGTGAGCGACATCATTCCCACAATTTTATGATTCACTTAAGCAATTATTGCTTTTATTTTACTGAGTTTTGGTCGTCACCTGTTCCTAGTGTGAAGCACTTAACATCACCTTTTCACTTCTGAATTCTCTTTTTTTACATCATTTAAGCTTCTGGTCTTACGGAAGTATTGACTTCTTCTTGTCTCTCAGAAGTAGCTTATTAAAATTATGAACCAAACTGTTAAAATGTTCCTCTCTTACAAGTCTCAGGGATACTGCGTGGCTTATGGCTTTTGCCCACAGAATTCTTCAAGTAATGGTGCTTAAGTGTTTGTTCTATACATGCTAGGCATGCACAGAATATTAAATCACAGAAATATCAAATAATATTACAGAAATAAAGATCTCTTCCGTGTTTTAATTGTATATGTAAGTGGAGTGTGTGTGTGTGTGTGTGTTCAGGAAAAAGTGTTCTCACCTCCCTCTACTTCTGCTTAGTTATCATTCTTTTAGATGATCCCCATCTCTTTCCCTGAGAGAGGTACAGGTATAAATTGTTTAGGAACCAAGGCTCCTTCTCTGACTCTCATCTCTATGTGGAATTTCACTCTTTGTGAGCAGATGCGGCCACAGCTCGTAGACATGCATATAGGCCGAAGGGAGATGGTGATGTGGGAGAAGAGACCTTGATCAAGAAGCTACAAGACTGTGTTTCTCATCACAGCTCTGCCATGTGACCCAGCAAGTCCCGTTTGTTCTGTCAAATGTGAACACCTACTATTCACTAGGCACCGGCCTCAGTTTCCTCATCTGGTAATCAAACAGTTTCCAGAAGATGATCTTTATGGTCTCAGTTATGCTACTTAAGCTATTTATTGAAAGTTAAGCTATTTATTGAAAAAGTAAATCAAATGTGAACTAGAAGAAATAAAGACTCAAACTCATCATTTCTGCATCTAGGGAACTACGTAAGCCATGCATCAACTGGATATATAAAAATAAACTATGATTTAGGAAATATAAGGAGAGAATGTTTCCCTGGGTGAGATCAAGAATCATCAGGATGACAGCAGAATGTTTCTTTCAGACCTTAATGAAGCCAGGGTGTGGCACTGAGTGCTGGTATCATATGGGAAATCTTGACACCTACTGAGGAGAGGGAACTTGTTGTGATCGATTGTCTACGCAACTGAATTGACACATGGCATTGTTTACTTACCAGCTTTCCTCTTCACTTTGAACACAAAATTTAACTCAATTAGTTTCAAGACCAAATTCCCTAACTAGGAAGATAGAGACGCAGCTCGTGTCACAAAACTGGAGAGTCTAATAAGTGCACACACTGAGGTAGTCAGTCTCTAGATAAGGATTATCCGTGCATCTAATGTTGCCTTTACCTAACACTTTTGCCATTTCAGGGTGTTCTTGTGGGATTATTCAGCTAAAGGAGTGGACCTTTCTTCTGTGGCTACAATAGCCAAAGAAGAAGGAGCAGGAGGAAGAGAAATCCAACCTGGTGAATAGATAAAAGAGAAACTTTTCTGATACGGTTGATATGAAAGACAGCTGTCATTTAGACCAACATCCCAGGTGTATACTTTAATTCTTTAGGAATATGCTCTCTTGTTGCAAGAAGTAAACTCTGGCAGTTATTCTAGGCTTCTTTTAGACTTGACTCTGACACCTATTGTCATGTGCTGTGGGGTTAATTTACTGTCTTTGGACATCAGTTTTCTCATCTCAAGATGAAGGAAGCTTGGACTCGGTCAGTGATTTTTCAATTTGTTGCCACTTTTTTAACTTTGCTAAAATAAAACTTGTAAAATGGGTACCTACAGAATTCAACCACTAGGGTCTCTTTAAAGAGTAAATGAGATGACACAGAGTTCTACCTGGAGCATGGGAATTGCTTGATGATGGTAAGGCCACTAGGTTGGGCATGCTTCTCCCCAGTGCCTTCACCATTATCATCCCACGCCTTCTTTCACATTCTAGATGAGTGTTTTGAAGCCCCATCTGAAGTTCAGTGAGAAACAATATCTTGTTTGGATTATTGGCTGGAGGAGAGACAGAAGCAACATGTTGACCCTGGACATTTCTCATCAACTTCTCTGATCTCTGTGGAGTCTGTCTCTGCTCTGTATCTCTGCTTCAGCCGCTGCCACCCTGTGAACTTGTGAATTTGCCCCAGAATGGAAACCACACCCGTAGCCCTCTTTGTACACCCACATAATACATATGCATTCCATGTCTTTCTTTCCCTGAGTTTCATTCATGCAAAGCAATTGGATGAAGCTTTTACTGAAGGTTCAGGCTAATGGAGGGAAATTACTGCATATAATAACAGTGCAGCATAGGCAATGATTTAAATGGTATTTTAACACAGTTCTAAAATCTGTAGCCTTTCTATGCCACTGAGAATTTCACCTAGGCTCTGATCTCAAAATCACCCTCCCAGAACTTTCGCCACCTTCAGCAGCCTTCAGATTTCCAACATTTCTCATGAAGATCAGTTTAATTTTTTACCCCCTACCCAGAGTGGGCGCCAATGCTCTGCTACACCAGGATCAACTACTTAGTGTGCCTACAGCAGAGAAAGCAGGCAGAAGCTTTGAAATTACAGTTTCTCCTTCAACTTGGTCACGTATTTTAGGCTGTGCTTCTGTCCCTGGAGACAGGTTGGGGACAGAGGGAAGTATAAAGATATAAAGCGGTATATTTTCTCCCTCTGTTTAGAAAGAGAGACTCCAGGGGCACCTGAGTGGCTCAGTCGGTTAAGCGTCTGACTTCAGCTCAGGTCCTGATCTCACCATTCATGAGTTCAAGCCCCGCGATGGGCTTTATGCTGACAGCTTGGAGCCTGGAGCCTGCTTCAGATTCTGTGTCTCCCTCTCTCTCTGCCCCTCCCCCACTCTCCCTCTGTCTGTGTGTCTCTCTCTCTCAAAAATAAAAATTAAAAAAAAAAAAAATAGAGACTCCAGGCATATGACTTTCTTTTTTTCATTTCCAAAGTAAATATTATCATTGCAATTTTCATTGTAACCATCATCTATCTTCCTGATGCCCGGTATTTAAAAGAGATTAATAGTATGCTGCTTTTCCAAAGGGAAGGATGGAGAACCCTCAGCTCCATATACTGGCCCCCTTAATCTACCTTCACGCGCCCCCAGCTTCCCCGGAGGTATCTCAGCATGACCCCCAGGGCAATTCTCAAACGCTCCGTACAAGGACCATTAAAAAAACAAACAACAACAAATTCCAATTTCTGAAGAACTGACAAGTTTGTGAAATGAAATAAGAGTGAATGACCAAAAAATAAAATTAAAATAAAAGACTTTAACAATTTAATCCCCAGTTTTTTATGAGGTGCAACAGATGTAAAATAACTTTCAAACGGCCGTACACGTTTCCAAGTGCCTACTCTTAATTTCAGTACTTACCTCGATGCAGCTCAGGCAACCGACGGCTCATGGTAGCAGCTGATTTCTAAGGTGATGCTCAGCTCAGAGACTGTAAAACTTTCCTATAAGATCTTAACAAGACAGATCTGACATGTGAACTGTACCACATCAGATGTGTGGAACACACAATCCCATTCTAAAGGCAATTCAGTTGTGAACGTCTGTCCAGCCTGCAAAGTGATGATGATTTTATCCCACAATAGACTTCTTCACCTGAAACAAGAAACATCAATTGGGTCAGTTGTTCCTTACAACTCTTGGTTTTTAATATTCCCCCAGAGAGATTTTGATGACATGGGTCAGGTTCAAGGACAAGCCCAATTCCTTGGGGAATTTAGTTCCAGCAGGTAAGCAGGTCTGCAGACTTATGGGGTGCGAGGTGCTGTGTTAGACGCTGACAATACAAATTTGCATGAGATACAGTTCCTTTTCTTGAGAAGCCCATGGAGCTCAATCTGTTTGTTGATTTTAGCAATTTAAGTTTTTATTCATGCCTGTAGAACATATGTAAGTAATAGTACCCAAAAATCTGAGTATTTTTTAAATTATTGTTCATTGCTATTTTTGCTTCTTTTCACCACGTACCTTAAAGTGCCAGAAGTTAACATCATTTTATCCCTTAGGGCACCTGGGTGGCTCAGTTAGTTCAGCATCCAACTCTTGACTTCTGCTCAGGTCATGATCTCATGGTTCATGAGATTGAGCCCCAAGTAAGGCTCTGCATTGACAGCACGGAGCCTGCTTGGGATTCTCTCTCCTCTCTCTCTCTCTCTCTCTCTCTCTCTCTCTGTCTGTCTCTGCCCCTACCCTGCTCACACGCACGAGCTCTCTGTATCAAAATAAATAAATAAACATTAAAAAAATCATTTTATCTCTTCTAGGACACATTTATTATCCTCCAGCCTGGGCTAGACATACCTCCTATCTGTACTCGAAGCATTGTGGTTTCATGTAGCATAGCGTTTATGGCATACCTTTGTAAACTACCTATTTCTATGACTTCCTCGCTAGATTTTGAGCTTTCTGAGGGCAGGATGTGTTTCTTAGCCACCACTGGATCTTTAGAGCCTAGAACATTTCCTGGCAGTAAGGATCTATAAATGTTTACTGAACTGTTGGATAAATAAAGGAAGGAAAGGAAAAGCCTCCACTTATTTCTCCCTCAAATTGCTCATAGCTAAGCTGCTATAAAAGTAGGACATGTAGAAAGTTTGTCCCTCTTCATACTCGTTAACATGAAGGACTAAAGAGCTCTTTGAGACCAACAACTCACATACATCACCATTAATGTGGGTTTCCTGGCTGTGAATATATGATTACAGTGGGTTTCCTGGCTGTGAATATATGATTACAACGCTGTGGCTGAGAAAAAGGGATATAGTGTTAATGAGAGGCCACTGAGCCTCCAACCCACTTTATAGAGGTGGCTTCCTGTTGTAACCGAGACAGAGTGTTTAGAATTACACCTATTGGCTCTCCCATATATTAGCTGTATGACCTTGGGCAAGGGGCAAGCATTTTGAGCCACAGTTATCTCATCTGCAAAATGAGATGACAATAGGTACCGCCCAGTGCTGTTGTGAGTAATACAAAGGTGAGTGTTTATAAAGTGCTTAGAACACAGTTTTGCACACAATAAGTGCTCAGTTCATGTCAGCCGCAGGAAAGAAGGGTGTTGACATTTCTTTTAAAAAGTGTTCACTTTGCAATTATTAAATGTCAAAGGGCATGCTTTCTGAAATTTGTCCTTCATTTACATAGGTGTAATTGTCAATAACTGCACATCTCTGTAGCCCAACTGTGGATTCTTGAACGGAAATATAACTGACAAGCTCTGTATGATGCTAAGGGTGGCCAAGAGGAGGGTTTTTCCTTAGGGGTCATAAGAACTGCAGCCAATATCTGGTGATTACATTTGAATCAACCACATTTCACTGAAAATGCAAGGGGCCTGAAGCTTACTAATTAACCTTATTGCGAACAAAGCAAGCTCTCTCTGCTGTCCCCTACGCCATAGTCTAATTACCTCTAGGCTCATTCTCTGACCTCTATTTCCTTCTATTTTTCCGAGGTGTGCCAACACAATGCATTTTGGATTAAGCCAAGCAGCACAGCAAGAGCTAAATAAGGAGTATTAGATTGGTTGGATTGTATTTACCTTTAACTTGAATTTTCTAAAATACTTCGCTGCTTATTATCCAGTAAAAGATTGAGAGTTTCCTAGGGTGATTTCAGACCATCAAACGTGTAATTATCGGACAGTATTGAGAAATGTTATATGCATTTTGACTCAAAAGTAGGCTAAAAGTCATAGAGGAAAACTCACATTTGCAAAAAATATACAACATAAAATTGTGAAAGAATTGCTTGTGTGTTCTCAACAAGAAAAAATTTTTTTTTCCACTTGCTATAAAAATTTAAGCTTTCCTGTCTGTAGGTTACCGCATTTTGGGGAAAATACTTGCTGGTTATTTTGTCACATTTCCTGTTGAGTTCAAATGTGCTTTCAACTAATTTTTTAAAGCAAATTTCACTAAATTACCATAACTATAATAGCAATACTAAAGAACACACCATGCCAAATTGTCCTAAGATACGGCCTTCATCACAGAACATTTCAATTACCATAATTCTGGTGCTAATCTCAGGGTCCGTCTAGCAGTAACTGTCTTCCAGAAAAAATCTTTGTAAAGGAGAAATACATTTGTATTTTATTTATTTATTTATTCATTCATCTTTGAGAGAGAGACAGAGCATGAGCCAGGGAGGGGCAGAGAGAGAGGGAGACACAGAATCCGAAGCAGGCTCCAGGCTACGCGCTGTCAGCACAGAGACTATTGCCTGGCTTGAACCCACACACCGTGAGACCACGACTTGAGCTGAAGCCTGATGCTTACCGGACGGAGCAACCCAGGCATCCCAGGAGAAATACATTTTTAAAAAACATCTACTTCATGGGGATTCACAACAAATGAAGCTGCCACTCATTTGATGTGTGGGCACATGTTCTAATTGCTTATTTAAATTGGCTTGTGTTTTTCCTGGAGTAGGTTTTACTGAAACCTTGACTTCCTTCTACCCTCAACCTCCAAGAGCGAAGTAAGGAAGTTTTTGGATCACTCTTTCAAGCTTTTAGTTCTTTGGATTGATAGATGCTGGACAGTTTTCCTTTTTATTTGCTAAAAAGGTCTGCAATTTCATTTTCCTTCACGTATTATGTGCAGTTTTTTTCAATTACATTGAAATATTATCCCTCTCCAATCTCTGATATGATTAATAGGATCATGGGCCCCTTTGTTAGCGGTTTGTTTTTAGCTCTAGAAAATGCACTGCTCTCTGTAATTTCCTCAGTGGACTTCAAGACTTACTGAAGACACAGAAATGCAGTGATTCAGGCAGCAAGCCAGTAACAGCATAGGAAAGACTCCCAGTGAGAGCGGAGCATAGCATTTGTGCAAATCTGAGGTCTTGGTTGCCCGTCGATTCTTCTAAAAATTGGAAGTCATTTTAGCTACTATCTGTGTGCTACTAAACCTGTGAACAGAGAGGTTGTCATGAGGTTCAGGATTGATATCTTTCAGGAGGATTTTTAATATTTAAAATTGAAATAATGGTCAGTATGACTTGTAGGACATTAATGCCATATTGATAACCTATCTACTATAGTACTGAGATCTGTAAGTCTGCAAGGAAAAGTACAAAAGGTCTCCAATCACTTGGAATAGTGATAGAACTATTACAAACAATATAATTTGTTTCTAAAATGGGTACCATGTTAGTTTCCTGTTGCTGCTGCAACAAATTATTACAACCTTAGTGGCTTAAAACAACACAAATTTATTCTTACCATTGTATAGGTTAGAAGTCTGACACTGGTCTCCCGGGGCTAAAATCAAGTTGTCAACACCCTGCAGTACTTTCTAGATGCTCTCTAGGAGGATCCATTGTCTTGCCTTTTCCAGCTTTTACCCATGTTCCTTGGCTTGTGGCTTTCTTCACCTTAAAAGCCAACAACATTGGCTCCCTCTGATCATCCTTCCATGGTTACATCTCCCTCTTGCCACAACCAGAAAAAGTTCTCTGCTTTTAAGGGTCCAGGTGATTAGATCTGGTCTACTAGGAATCCTAGATAATCTCCCATCTCAATTTCCTTGACTTAACCACATTCGCAAAGTTCTTTTTGCCATGTAAGGCAACACATTCGCAGGATCCAGGAACTGAGACATAAACATCTTTGGGGAACCATAATTCTGCCCATCAGAGATACTATTTTCAAAACTAGCAAAAGTTGACACAGCTGTGGTCAGTAATGGTAAATAACCTACAATTTCCATCGACTTTTACCAAACTCTCAATTTCATAGTTTTCTTTCCACTGAAATATAGCAGAACAGCACTGTGTGTTAAAATTACTTAGATTCAGGGGTCTCCTGGGTGGCTCAATTGGTTAAGCGCCAGACTCTTGGTCTCAACTCAGGTCATGATCTCACGGTGATCTCACATGGTTTGTGGGTTCAAGCCCTGCATCGGGCTCTGCACTGGCAACGTGGAGCCTGCTTGGGATTCTCTGTCTCCCTCTCTCTCTGCCTCTTCCCGGCTCGTGCACTCTTTCTCTAAACAAACAAACAAACAAACAAACAAACATTAAAAAAATAAAATTACTTCGCTGGAAATTAAAGAATTTAAAATTAAAACAATGCTGATTGGGGTGTATGTGTGCATCTCTTAGTGTTTTCTTTTGCAAAATATCTTTCCCTGATTGTACTCTTCATCAGATGAGTCTGATTCAAATCATCCTAGACTAGAGCGTGGTACCCGATCTACTTTTCTTCTGACTCAAACTACCCACCACGACAACCATCTCATCCCACTTATCTTTAGCACAGAAGACCTGTCGTTCGGGCATAAGTGCGTTCTGACAGCTCTAAGAAAGGAGCTGGCACTCAGTGAGAGAAAACAGACCACATTCAGGGGTGATGGCTGATTGGAGGCTTTACATGTGACAACGAGGCTGGGTTCCCCTCCGTAGGGACGTAGAACCTGGTGCTGCATCATCTGTCCTCCCTCCGTCTGCCACTCCCACACAGAGAAAGCTGCCATGAAAACTTGACGAAGGGACAATCCTAACATCAGTCAGGATCGATTAAACCAAGAATGGTTGAACTGATTAATCCAAGAATGGTTGAACCACGGACCTCACCGTGGCTGCCATCAGTCTCACCCTTTGCGCACGACCTTATTTCTAAGCAATCCTCACAATACATTTATATTGTTTTATTTCCCCCTGTTCTAGAGATGAGGTGACTGGAGTTCAGAGTGGCTGAGCAAAGCATCTAAGGTCTTACAGCTAAAAAGCATTGGAGTTTACTGGCTTTCAAAAAAAAAAAGAAAAGAAAAAACATGCTAAAAGGCAAGGAAAGAAACCCACAGCCCGAAGAGCCAAATCATCAAACCAAACTCAGATGTGTTATAGACTTTAGAATTATAAGACAAGGGATTTGAAACAACGGTGATAAATATGTTAAAGTCTCTACTGGAAAAAGTAGACAACATATTAAGAACAGATGGGTAATGTAAGCAGAGAGATGTGCACTTTAAAAAACAATGTAAAGAAAATGCTAGAAAGCAACAGCACAGCAACAGAAATGAAGAATGTCTTTGATGTGCTCATCAATATACTGCCTTGGCCATGGGGAATCAAATCAGTGAGTTTGGTGACAGGTCAATAGAAACTTCTCAAGGTGAAATTCAAATTAAAAAATTAAAAAAGCAAAACAAAACAGCAAATAGAACATATGAGAATGATGGGACACGGAGTGCCTGAGTGGTTCAGTTGGTTGAGTGTCTGACTTGATTTCGGCTCAGGTCATGATCACACAGTTCATAGGTTTGAGCCCTGTGTCGGGCTGAGCCTGCTTGGGATTCTCTTTCTCCTTCTCACTCTGCCCTCCCTAGCTCATGCTCTCTTTTTCTCTCTTGAAACAAATAAATAAACTTAAAAAAAAAAAAAGAATGGTGGGACAATTTCTAAAGATACAACATGCACACAATTGGAATAGCAGATGGAAGAGGAAGAAAGAATGAAGAAGAAGAAATATTTGAAGTAATAATGGCCAGGAACCTTCCCACATTAATAACAGACCCCAAGCCGCAAATTTAGGAAGCTCAGATTATACAAAGCAGGATAAGTATAACTGAAAGAAAGAAGACAATGAGTGAAAACTTTGAAATGTTGAAAGAAAAAACCCCAATTTAGAATTCCATTCTATCAAAATTATCCTTCGAAAGTAAAGAATAAATGAGGACTTTCTCAGACCAACAAAAACAGGGAATTCATCACCAGCAGACCTGCCTGCAATAAATGCTGGATGTTGCTCTTTAGGTGGAAGGAAAGTGATAAAGATCAGAGACTTCGATCTACCTAAACACAGGAAGAGCAACACTGAAGTAATACATTAAGGTAGAATAAGGTCTTAACTCTCTCATTCTTTTAAGTTTATTTATTTATTTTGAGAGAGACAGAGACAGCGCAAGTGGGGGAAGGGGCAGAGAGAGTGAGAGAGAGAATCCCAAGCAGACCTGCTGTCAGTGCACAGCCCGACACGGGGCTCGAACTCAACAAATCGTGAGATCATGACCTGAGCTGAAACCAAGAGTCAGACACTTAACTGACTGAGCCACCCGGGTACCCCTAATTATCTCATTCTTAATGAATCTAGACTCTTTGCCCTTTGCTTAAAGAGTAACAGTAAAAAAATGTATTGGGTGATTAACACAGATGGAAAAGTGAAGTGAATGATAATGCTACAGTAGACAGGAAAGAGGAATTGGGAATGATACACACTTGTTAGAAGGGTTAAAATCCAAAATACCAATAATACCAATTGCTAGTGGAGATACGGAGCAGCGTTCATCATTGGTCAGGACATAAAAAGGTGAAGCCATCTTGGAGGACAGTTTAACGCTGTCTTATAGAGCGACATAGTCTTACCATACAATTTGATGATTCTCATGTTAGATATTTACCTAGCTGACTTGAAAATGTAAGTATTCAGAAAAACCTGACTGTGAATGTTTATGGCAGTTTTATTCATGAATCTTAAGTGCATATTAATAAATGAAATAAGGCAGTGCTAATAGGTTATACACATTCTAAGATTCAATTTGTATGCTCTCATTTAAAAAGTTGTTGTTCTTCCTCCAGTGTCACTAAAAAAGTTCTTTTTGATATTTCCCCTGTTTACAATATTTCTAGGTCAAGGTTGAAAAACAGAACTTCTATACTGGCCCTCAGATATTTTATAAATATTTCATCAATAATCAAGTTATAAAAATCCTATTTAGACTTCAAAGTATTTACCATTTTTTTTCTTTCCCTTTTGACATTCCCGTGTTCCAAAATTACTTTCCAAGTCTAAGAAAATAAAAATTTCTCTCTACACTTTTTTTTTACCAACATAGATTTTAAGTAGGAAAGTACATTAAAAATAATAGAGAAGAGAGACAGATTTATTACACTTAAAAATTAAACTTAGCATGATTTAAGTTCCTTGAAATGTGAGCTACTATCAATTTATGGCTTCAATATATCTTTATAACTGCAAAAGAACGTTAGCTAAAGGGTAGGAAAAAGTCAGAGAACAGTTGTAGGTGGTTAAGAGACAATGTAGCTCAGCAGATATATCAGCCTTTCTCAGCCTCCACAGTCCTGCCATTTGGGAGGATAATTCTTCATTGGGAGGTAGAGGGTGGCTGTCTTGTGCTTTGTAGGATGTCGAGCAGCAGTCCTGGCCTCTACCAGAAGATCCGGTGATATTCTCCACACACCTATGACAACCAGAAAGGTCTCCAGACACTGCCACATGTTCCCTGGGGGGCAACTCCCCCCCCCCCCCCCAGGTTGAGAATAACCAGGATACAGCAAGAGATTGACAGGCCGAAGGTTAGGATTCATCTCAACTTCTCCCAATTATTTGCTGAATGCTTTCGGACAAATCACTCAACTTCTTTGACCTTTGCTCTCACACAGCATTAAAATAGGCTGAGACTATTTTACAGGATTTCTATGAAGTTCAAGTGGGTTAATATATGAAAAATGAATTGTAAATGGCATTATTATTCTTGAGTGATACACATACAAATTGTGGATTGGAATTGAGACGTAAAGAGATCAAGCCATATAAAAGACAAGACTAATATAAAGGTCTTAACCAGGGGTAATTTTGCCAGTCAAGGGACATTTGGCAAATTCTGAACACAGTTTTAGTTGTCACAATTCAGGGAGGGGTGCTACTGGCATCTAACGGTAGACTGGCCAGGGATGCTACTAGCTCTTTGACATTTCACAGAGAACTCATGCCGCATTGGTGACCTCCTGCTGATTTGGGGGCCACGATCAGTAGTAGGGCTACTTGTAGAGATGGGTTTATTGATAAGGTTGTAGGATAGAAGGAGGACTTGGCTGTAGGCAAGGAGTCAGTGTTTGAACCTAGTTGCATTCTCCACTAATTGTGTGCTCTGAGGAAATCCTCAGAGTTTCCACTTGCAATATGCAGCAACTACGTGGAACTAAGAGCCGAGCTGCACGGGGCTGGGGGTCATCTAGTTCCATGTGAACAGTCTGAGGCCCGGAGGGGTGAAGACAGAACATTGTTTATTCCAGCTGGAACATTTCCAGCAACTGTTGCAGAAGCAAATCAAAACCACCCAAAGCCCAAAGCAAAAACTTTGTAGCTGCTAAGATTCTCAGGGGGTTTGAAAACAGAGGCATAATGATCTGACCAACCAAATTATTAAATTTCATTTTTCTGTTTGCATAAATATTTATTGAATGCTGATTACATTTCAGGCTTAGGGCAGGCAGCTGAGCAACCACAGATGTCACAGATAAGTTCTCTCTCTCTCTCTTTTTGAGAGAGAGAGAGAGAGAGAGAGAGACAGCATGAGCAGTGGGGAGAAGCAAAGAGAGAGGAAGAGAGAGGATTGAGGCAGGCTCTATGCCCCAAATCAGGGCTTGGTCTCACTACCATGAGATCATGACCTGAGCTGACATCAAGAGTCGGATGCTAGGGGCGCCTGGGTGGCGCAGTCGGTTAAGCGTCCGACTTCAGCCAGGTCACGATCTCGCGGTCCGTGAGTTCGAGCCCCGCGTCGGGCTCTGGGCTGATGGCTCGGAGCCTGGAGCCTGTTTCCGATTCTGTGTCTCCCTCTCTCTCTGCCCCTCCCCCGTTCATGCTCTGTCTCTCTCTGTCCCAAAAATAAATAAAAACGCTGAAAAAAAAAAAAAAAAAAAGAGTCGGATGCTCAACAGACCAAGCCACCCAGGTGCCCCTCAAGTTCTTCTCTTAAGAAATTTCTTGGCCATGTGAAGGAATTATTTGTTTTCTTCAGATAGGCTATCAAGGATGTTTCTGTTTCATTTGTATTGTTTAATCAGTACAATAGGGTTGACTGTTGAGAGGCTGCCATTTAATGAAACTCTGTCCAGGGCCCCTCAAGACAAGCATTCACACCCTAGAAGACTAACCTTCCTTGGGGGACTAGGAGCACTTTGCTGTGAAGGTCTAATCCTATTGGTTGTTGGGATGTTGTCTTGTGTTTTCTTTAGCTACTCCCCATGTGCTCTGTTCTCAGATGTTTTAAAAGTTCTCCATCTGGGCATAGCATCCATCTGGTATCACTCCTTTTCACCAGGGCTGGTATGCTCCCTTTCTCTCCACCTACTCTGGAAGTCTTTCCTACTGGCAACTGCACGTGTTACAGTCCTCCCTTGTTTCAGGTAATGGCTATGTTCTTCTACAATCCCTTGAGTCTTCTCCAAATGTATGCCTCTTTCAGTTATAGGCTACTCTTTTTTTTTTTTTTTTTTTTTTTTTTTGCCTTTGGAACCTCCTTCTGCAGTATCCTCTTTGATTTTTCACTGCCTGTCTCCCCAGCCAGCCACATGCCTTATTGCACCTGCAGCCCTGGTCTCGCCTGGCTCCCCACACCAGGCACAACAGCTCAGCAAGAGTGCTGCCTAGGACCTGAAGTGAGGGCCAAGGGCTCTGCCATGAACTTGACATGGACTGGCCTTCTCTACCCTTAGGCCGTGACTCAGCCACTTATGTTGCTCTTTCTCAGCCATTTCCAGAGTGGTGTTGTTAAATATTTGCCATCTCACCAGCCCTATCACCTCTGAATTACCCAGTGATGTAGTTGGAAACTTTGGGCACTCAAGCAAAAATTTTGGAGCACATTATGTTTAATCGCAGAACAAAAATTTCTAGTCTCCTTGAAATTCAGCTGCCATTTAAATGGTGTTCATCACCACAGAGAGGGAAGCAGAGTAACCAGCGGGATATTTCTGGTTCCTTTCATCGCTGGAACCAAGTTACTAAGAGGGAATTGGAACAATGCCTCACGATCCCCATGTTTTCCATTTGTTCTCTTGTTACTTGGGCTCTGGCATCATGAAGAGGGTCTGGGAGGGTCCTGGTCTGAAGTAAATTTTTTATAAACTGGGTTTGTGGAGAGCATTACATTCCATGTTTATATTAGCAGTTATCTGCTGCTGCACAGACTATTTCCCCAAAATGTCGTGTCTTAAAACCATAAATATGTATTATCTCATGCAATTTCTGTGAGTCAGGAATCAGGGAACACCTTTGTTGGGAAGATATGGCACAGAGTCTCTCCTGAGTTTGTGGTCAAGACGGAAGGCAGAAGTGCAGATCTTGAAGGTGCCAGGGGCTGGAGAACCCACTTCCAAGGTAGCTCACTCACATGGCTGGTAAGTCAATGCTCCTTGTTGGCAGGAGGCCTCAGCTCCTCATCATGCGGGCTTCTCTAGAGGGTTGTTTGAATGTCCTTACAGCATGGCTTTCCCCAGAGTGATCCAAGAGAGCAAGGCAGATGCTGCAATGTTTTTCATGACCTGGCCTTGGAGGTCACACACTATCATTTCCACAATATCCATAAATCCCAGGAGCCAGAGTTCATCGGAGGCCATCATGGAGGGCATCTGGGGGCTCAGCAGACATTAACCGATGTTTTTGGTAAAATATACATACGGTTGAGTAATCAGTTAGCATCTTGGTAAGGAAAAGCATGCTGGAATATCACATATGACTCTTAAAGAATTGACTTCATTACTGCCTTCCAAGGATTGTGAGGCAACACCAAAGTCTAACCAAACTCCATATGTTCTTGCAATTTTCTTCTCATGTAGGTAACAGAGTTTCTAGAAGACTCATGCCTCCGTCATGTAACCTTGGAATTGTTAGGTATGCTTATGGTTCAGTCTTAAATTCCTATCAGCAACATCCTTAAATATTAAGTACATACTGGGGCACCTGGGTGGCTCAATCGGGTTAAGCATCTGACTTCAGCTTAGGTCATGATCTCACCATTCGTGAGCGTCCACCGGCACCGGGCTTTCTGCTGACGGCACAAAGCCTGCTTTGGATCCTCTGTTCCCCTCTCTCTCTGCCCGTCCCTTGCTTACACTCTTTCTCTCTCTCTCTCAAAAATAAACATTTAAAAAAAAAGACTAAGAACATTTTCCTCTTTCAAAAAGCTACAAATATCTATACAGATTGTGGTTCCTGGGAAGCAGCTTCAATGACAGCTGTGCTCTTGTCCATGCTGTTTTTAACTTGTTGAAATGAGTGTTGCTTACATGACACAGAACACACAGCCTGCGTTTCCAGTTGCACGTCTGTACATGTGTTTTCACATTTCAGTCTGTATGTGGTCTTCCCAACAATAAAAAAGAGTTTATATTTTATCGAAGCCCTATATCCACTTTATTTTTAGAATGGTGTTTACTTAACTATGGGATTTCTCTTTTTTTAAAAAAAATTTTTTTTAATGTTTTGACTTATTTTTGAGACAGAGAGAGACAGAGCATGAGCAGGGGAGGGGCAGAGAGAGAGAGAGGGAGACACAGAATCCGAGGCAGGATCCAGGCTCGGAGCTGGCAGCACGGAGCCCGATGAGGGGCTCAAACTCACAGACTGTGAGCTCATGACCTGAGCCCAAGTCTGATACCCAACCGACTGAGCCACCCAGGCACCCCAGGATTTCTCTTTTTTTATGTTTATTTATTTTGGGAGAAAAAGAGCACGGGGACAGAGAGCAAGGTAGAGAGAGAATCCCAAGCAAGCTCTGCACTGTCAGGACGCCTGACGCAGGGCTCAGTCTCACAAACCATGAGATCAGGAACTGAGCTGAAATCCAGAGTCAGATACTTAACTGACTGAGCCACCTAGAGTCCCGGTTAAATATGGGGTTTCTAAGGTGATAGCGTTCCAGGTGCAAATGGACTGCAAAGAAGCATTTCCTGCTCCACTAGGAAGATCGGTGTAACGGGCTTTCAGGATATGCGGTTCAACGCAGCCTTTGGGAGTAAAGAGCCAGGTGGGAAAGGATAGTCTCTTGTACTTTCAGAATCAGAAGCTGGTTGAGATTAGTCTTCATTAGTGTCATCATCCTGATGCTTTGATGCCAGGTTCCCAGATCTGCTACCTTTGTTTTCCAGGTACTAGGACTACTCCACATCATCAGAACCTAAATTTTCCATCTTTCTATGACTTATCACTCTCACCGGGTGTTTATTTGGGATCTTTAAATCATGCAGCCACAAGACATTCAGAATGTCTGGAAGCTGGGCCATGCCTGTTTTCATTTACCACTGAAAGTATTATTACGCTATTCTTGACATCAATTCTTTGAATTCTGTTTCTAAGAGCTTTGGCTCTAGAGTATAGCAGATGCAACTTCATTGGAGACTCAATGGAAAATATGATCTTGGAATCTAAATGAAGGAGCACTTATCATATGAAGGGCTTTCTTTCCCTGTCATAAATGGGTGGGTGCCCTGGCCCTGACACTGAAGAAACAAGCCCTAATTGATGCCCTGGCAAGAAGCCAAGTCAAAAACTTGTAAGTACAGAGCAAGGCTTTTAACCACCAGGAGAAGGTTATTTGTACTGACACAGTATAAAAGGTTAGCACAGGCTTTCAGGCAAACAGGGTCACGCTCATAAACACTTAGAATCACATTGACCAGAGCATTCACTACAGTAAGTGAACTGAACAATGTCTTCTAGAGAAAAGCACCGAATGAATTCCATCTGCATGTAGTTAATGGGGGTAGTTTAAGGATTCAAAAAAAAAAAAAAAAAGTTGCTAAATATGGTGAGTTTTCCTTGGAGAAATAGAATCAAAATTATCACTCAGGGGAAATTGTAATTAGTATTACTAAACAAACAGTGGTTTTTTTTTTTTATTACAAAGCTTGACCACCAATTTATAAGGAAAAATAGAAAGAAACAATAGCCCAGAGCCAAGCAAACCAATTATTAGCAAATACACCAATGAGAAATGCTTACAGTCTATGAAATTTAGACGCTTTGATCAAATATTGTTAAATTTTAATGAGAAACAAACTAGTGTGTGATAGTTCAAGTTCATTTTAACTGATGTGTTCTGCAGGAAAGCAATGTTAGAATTTATGTGAAATTAAGCAATTTAAACTATTTAGCAGGATTTCAAAGTTTTTTATTTTAAATAAATAGATAATAGGAAGATGATGTATTTTTATAGATTGAATATACTGGGTAAATGCAGTAAAGCATTTTACTTAAGTAATAGAAAAACACACTGGAAAAAAAGGATTGGCCTAATTACATTAGGATTTTCCCCGAGTATTTTACAATCACATATAGTCTGTTCCACCGAAGGCTTAATCAGGTGAAAACTCAGAGTGTAATAAAAATTCACATACTGATTAAGGGGAAGAAGACCCTAGTCTGATTTATTAAAATATATCGATTATGGAAGTTTTTTTTTTAATGTTTGTTTATATTTTGAGAAAGAGACAGCACAAGCAGGGGAGGGGCAGTGAGAGAGGGGGACAAAAGATCTGAAGCGGGCTCTGTGCTGACAGCAATGAGCCCTGTGCAGGGCTCAAACTCATGAACCAGGAGAGCATGACCTGAGCCAAAGTTGGACACTCAACCTACTGAGCCACCCAGGTACCCTGGATTATGGAATAATTTTTAAGGCATGTTGTGTGGTGAGAGATACTATGTTTCACAGAGAGCAGATTAGGAGCAGAAGTATCTGAAATTTAGGCCTGGTTTCAGTTTGTATTAGTTTGTGACCTTAGACAGGTCCCATCCTTGTAAACTTGGATTTTTGTTCTACAGAGTTGATTTAAAAATAATTATTTTGCCCATTTCATAGGGCTCATGTAATGTAATTTTGTCCATTTCACGGGGCCTCGTGTCCATTTCACAGGGCTCATCAAAAGAAATCATGTACATGGAAATACTTTGTGAACTCTTAAGGGCTAGATGTATGTAATATATTTGTACTGAATTTAAGTATCTGCAAATGGCAACCTAAACTGATGAGCAGTTGCTTGAAACTGAGCTTCCGGGAACTTACTTTAATGAACACTTGATTATAATTGAAGTGAAGACATCAACTTTGTGTATATAATTGCTGCTTCTTGAATAGTCAAAAGTTGAATGGGCCACCCCCTTCATGGTGTTTTCTTTGGTGTTTGGTGTTTCATGGTGTTTCTTTCATTATAATGAAAATAGTCATCTCTTTTGCAATAAAAGTACAAAGGAGATCCAGGACTCGTCCCTTCAGTAGTTTCAATTCATTGATGAAGTGAATGGTCATGTGTGCTACATCTGTGGGAGAATATCTGATTTGTCTTTCACTCAAAGGGCTCTTTACCAATAAGGACATAAGCTATGATGACACAAAAGTATAATACAAAGCAGATGAAAAAAAAAATCTGTAAGGATGACCCGAAGTGCTGTTGATACTCTAGGAGGAAATTTTATTTCTAAAGACAGATTTAAAAAGTTTTATAGAGTTGGTTAAATAGCATATTCTAGGCAACCAGAGCACCAAGGTAGAGTGATCTGATCTGGCTGGAAGGTACTTCACATGGGGGAAGTAGAGGGTACTACATGGCTGAAAAGATAGGCTGAGGCTACATCGGGCAGGAATTGGAAAGCAAAACAGGCAGAACAAAAAGACAAAAAGAATAGAGGAGACATTTGCTCTTTGGAGATTGTGTCATAATTGTTCTTATGAGAGAAACCATATGTGTCTGTATGGGGGATATCCTCGCAAAATGACACAAACAAGCAGAAGATGAAAATGATCACTTAAGTGACTCAGTGACTCTGTTGTGTTGTAATCTACATTTTACAAATTGAGAAATTCAGCCTAGAGAGGATAAATATTGCCAGGTTCATTGCTATGGACTGAATTGTGTCCCTCACAAAATTTGTACGTGAATGCCACACCCCCCGGTGGGGTAGTACTTGGAGGTGGGGCCTCTGGGACGTAGGTTTAGATGAGGTCATGAGAGTGAGGTCTGGGTTACTGCTCTTCTAAAAAGAGTCATCAGAAAACTTTGTCTCTCTCTGTGTCTCTGACTCTGTCTCTGTCTTTGTGTTTCTGTGTCTGTCTGTCCGTCTGTCTCTCCCTCTGTCTCAGAGCTCTTACAAAGAAGATGTCATGTGAGCACATAGCAAGAAGGTAGTCATTTACAAGCCAGGAGGAGAGATCTCATCAGAAACTAACTGTGCTGGCACCTTGACCTTGGAGTTCCAGCTTCTAAAACTGTGAGAAAATAAATGTCTATTGCTTAAGTCATCTGATCTGTTTGGGCTATGACAGCCCAACCTAAGTAATATATTCATGAGGCTGATAAATCCAGGTTAAAACTCAGGCTCACCCTGTTAAGCTCAAGATTTAATAAAAATAATATAATCTACACTCCCAAAGACAGATAATAATGATTGTAATAATAATATGGATAATAGCTAAGGTGTTCTAAATACATATATTAGTTCATTAAATCCTTACTATAAACTTATGAAGTTGGTTCTATTATTATTCCTGAATACACTAACAAAATAATTTAAGAATACATATAAAAGTAAAATTCAAACCTCAAAATAAATAATAAGGAGTGGCTAATAACCTGAGGTGTTAACAATGATAGATAGTATTCAATATACCCATACAACTCCCATACAACTGACAGTGTCCCTGGATCAAACTTGTAATCGCATGGTTGAGATATTCATGGTGAAAAATTATAAGGGCCTGGAAATAGAAGAATCTGGGATGTGTGACAGGCATAATACACATGGGACACAACTATGAAGACTGACTGGCTCTTAGAAATGTTTATCTGTTTAGAAACCTGAACTTGAAGTTTTGCAAGAAAATTCACAATAAGATGCCTGACCATCTGGGTATTCTGAAGCATACACAGCCATCACACATTGCTAATGATCTGTCTAGAGAATACATTATCTTATTTAAATAAATACCTGTCATAGTAAAAAATTTGTCACAGGGGAAAGATACACACATATTCATCACTTGGGAAGATTACCAAAGGACCTGAAAAGCATAATTAGTGAGAACAGAAAATACAATTATATGGGGGACTGTGTGAAAGGGCAGTTCTTATAAAAGTACTGTTGTTTTGAGCCACATAATGAAGGATCAGTTCAAAAAGAATAAATTGAAGATTTACTTAAATCTACTTCTCTCTTCAAAGTTTCCTCCCCCTGCCCACAAATCTTGTGAAATCTCTCATTTTAAGATGTTTCCTATATTTTTCATTTTGTTTCAGAAAAGCAGCATTTTGATTTAAGGGAAGAAAAATCTCATACCAGGCTCTTTCCCCAATCCTACAAAAGTAGTTTTTAGAAGTTAAACAATTACAACTGTAATTCTTGTACAAAATTCAGAGCTGATCCACCTTTTGATAATGTAATAATGAATGCTTTAACCAAACAGCTTAAGCACTTATGATACAATTCCTTGTTCTATAGTATTAGCTAACAAGGGGGATCTCTCACATCCATAAAATACATCCAACAAATGCATGGATTCTTGCATGATAGCAAGATCAGATTAGTCATAAAAGAAAATTAATACAATCATATGAATTATTTTTACAGAAACGTCTTCAGGTAAGGGATACAATAAAGGACATTTCATTTCCCAACTAAGTTCTAAAATAATTGAGCCAGTTTGTCAAAAGGACAGGAAACAACCTGGACTTGTGAGTGGCATCCGAAGCGGCAAATACCCTACTGGTGTCTGAGAATTGGGGGTGTGGGGAGCCTCACCTCCTCATGATGGATATTGGGTCCTAGAATGTACAAAGGCAGCATTTCCCCAAAAAGTTAAGCAAATTACTGTATGACCCACCAGTTCTATTCCTACGTATAAATGATGGCCAATTTTATGTGTCAACTTGGCTAGGGTTTGGTGCTCAATTATTTAGCCAAATGCCAGTCTAGATGTTGCTGTGAAGGTATTTTTCAAATGTCATTCACATTTAAATCATCAAACTTTGAGTAAAACGGATTACCCTTCATAATGGGAGTGGCCCTTCAATCATTTGAAGGCCTTAAGAGCAAAGACTGAGGATTCCCATAGAAGAATTCTCCTCAAGTATGCAACACAGAAACAAGCCTTGCCTGAGTTTCCCTTGTGTCAACCTGCAAAACTTAGACTCAAAACTACAGTTCTTACCTGAACTTCCAACCTCCTGGCCTGGCCTACAAATTTCAGACTTCCCAGCTCCCAAAATCATGTGAGCCAATTCCTTAAAATAAATCTTTCTCTCTCTATATATGTCTATGTGGAAAAAAAACCTATTGGTTTGATTTCTCTGGAGAATGCTAAGATAGTAAATGCTCAGAAGAATTGAAAACAGACACTCAAACAAATACTTGTACATGAATGTTCCTAACAGCACTATTCGTGATAGTCTGAAGGTAGAAACAACCCAAATGCTCATCAACAGATGAATGGATACACATAATGTGGTAATCCATGCAATGGAGTATCATTTAGCCAGGAAAAGGTATGAAATATTGATACATGCTACAACATGGATGAACTTTAAAAACTTAGATGAAAACCAGAAACAAGAAACGAGATGCAAAAGGTCTTATACTGTATGACTCCATTTGTGTAAAGTATCCAGAATAGATAAATCCATAGAGACAGTAAGCAGATTAGTGGTGGCCAGGGGCCAGGGATGAGGGGAATGGAGGTGACTGTTTACTAGGTATGTGGGTTCTCTTTGGGGTGATGAAAGTGTTTTGGAACTTGATGAAGGTGGTGGTTGCACAACGCTGTGAATGGACTAAATGCTGCTGAATTGTATGCTTTAACAATGGTTCATTTTATGTTATATGAATTTAATTTCAATTTCAAAAAAAAAAAGCAGTAGAACTTGATGATGAATAACACATAGAAGAGCAGAGGTGAAGTAGAAGATGAACCCAAGGTAGGTTTTAGGCTGAGTGCATGGGTGACTGATGATACCATGAATAGCCCCAGGAGATGTGAGTTTAGAGAACGGGGCAGCAGGTTGGGGGGGGGGGAGCGGGGGGAAGCAGTTTTGTAGATGTCGATATTGAGGCAATGAGGCACTTAAGTGGCAAGTTGCTGAAGGTGTTTGGAAAAATTGAAGCACAAGGTAGATGACAGATTAGCAAAAGTTGTAACTAGAAGGGGAACAGTCTTGTGAGTAGAACTTTGGCTCCCAATTTTCCACCCTTGGTCGTCTCATTAGTCTGGGATTCTTCAAAAAGGACACCTCTGGTTCTGCAGTGATTTCTGACTAAAGTTACTACAATGATGGGCACTATAACCACAAAAATATTGACTGAAGTATTTAAAACAGTGGGAATAGTATTTACATATATATATATGTGTTACATATACATATATATATTTATATATACATACAACTTAGTATATACATTTTTTTTGAGAGAGAGAGAGAGAGAGAGAGAGAGAGAGAGAGAGAGAGATGGGGGAGGGGCAGAGGGATATAGAGAATCACAAGCAAGTTCCATGCTCAGTGCAGAGCCCGACATGGGGCTTGATCCCATAACCACGAGATCATGACCTGAGCCAACATCAAGAGTTGGATGCTCAACTGAGACATCCAGGTGCCCCACATTTATATTATACTAACTAGAATACTGTATGCTATTCATTAGTATAATACATACCTATCTAATTAGTATAATAATAACAATCATATTACATTTATTACATGAATGGTTTCTAGAACAGTTTTCTACACAGTGTTTCCATCTTAGGTGGTGGTATGAGAAATTTGAGGCTCAAAGCGATGCCTTGTCCTAGATTGTGCTGGTAGTAAGTGACAGCCTGGCCTTCTCTCCTTCCAGTCCCCATGCCCCTCATTCTTCTTTTATTTTAGTTCTTAAAAATTTTTATTTTATTTTATTTTATTTTATTTTATTTTATTTATTTATTTTTTTAATATTTTTATTTATTTTTGAGAGAGAGACAGAGCATGAGTGGGGGAGAGGCAGAGAGAGAGGGAGACACAGAATCCAAAGCAGGCTCCAGGCTCTGAGCTGTCAGCACAGAGCCTGACGCGGGGCTCCAACTCACAAGCCATGAGATCATGACCTGAGCCGAAGTGTGATGCTTAACCGACTGAGCCACCCAGGTGCCCCTCCTCATTCTTCTTTTAGAATTCATTTTTTGGTCTGTCTTGTGTATTCATTCAAGTCTTTGCATGTGTCTTTGATCCAGTACCAAGTCCTAAAATACTAGATATTCAGAACTATTTTATAATATGTAATTCTAAAAAAGCTATTTTCATCATATAGCTACTTCACATAAATGTAAGGTTTTAACTTAAATATCTGCTGCATAGTTTATAAACCATTACAGATAAATCTTTGGTTCACATAGATGTAACTTGGAGTACTTGCAAACATTTCCAACATTTTCATTGCCTAATCATTCTTTTCTGTCAGCAACTACAATAAGGAGTTTTGAACCAGCTTTAATTCTAATTTTTACCTCCTGTGTGACTGGCCAGTAATTTATCATTTTCAGCCTCAAGTCAATATGGGAGGATTGCCAATCATCTCTTGGGGATTTTTTTTAATCCATATTTTTAAAAAGATTTATTTACCTATTTTGAGAGTGGAAGAGGGAAAGAAAGAGAGAGAGAGAAAGAGAGAACCAGTGGGGGAGGGCCAGAGAGAGTGGGAGAGAGAGAATCCCAACAAGTCTCCATGCTGTCAGCTCAGAGCCCACTGTAGGGCTCTATCTCACGAACCATGAGATCATGACCTGAACTGAAATCAAGGGTTGGTCGCTTAACCAACTGGACCACCCAGGCACCCCACTCGCGGCTTTTCTATTGTGGCATCTTACGACCTCATTGTCCATTTCGCTTTGGTAGGTCTACTTAATAAACTGACTCTAAGTAAGTTTGATTTGTTTATATTACTCTTTTTGCACAAATAACCATATTTTGCATGCTTACATAACAAGAAGGTCTATGTTGTGTTTGTCTAAAAATTATAGCTGTGGAAATAGTACTGAAAGCCTTTATCCTGGGGACTTCCTGAACACTGTCAATTATATTCCAAACACAGTTTTAGCTCAGTAAAACATATTTTTTTCCTCTCAAATGTTAAACACACACATAATCAACAGGATAGGTAATCTATGTGTTTTTCATTCATTTACCCTTAGCTTATATTATTATACGACTCATAACAATGGTAAAAGCTTTTCCGATGTTTAAAAGCTGCGTTTACAAACTTCTCTTTTAGAAACAGAAATAAGGATTTTGCAAGAATATTGAAACTAAATGTTCTTTAACCCCTGAACTCCTGAAAAGGGATCAAGTACTATGGGGAGACAAAACTTGCCAATATCGGTTTTCTCTTTTCCTTAACATATGTGATTTTCAGAGGTCAACAAGGTTGCTCTTTTGTGGACCATTTTACTTGTGAAAAACTGTCAGCTAGCTAGATATCAGGGGCTGTTACAACCAGTCGAAGACGTTTTGTACTTTAATATTGAGGTGGAACTGATCAAGAGAAAAAAAACCTCGAGCGTCTGGGTGACTCAGTCGGTTGGGTGTCCAACTCTTGACTTCAGCTAAGGACATGCTCCCAGGGTCATGGGATTGAGCCCCACATCAGGCTCTGTATTGGGCATGGAATCTACTTAAGATTCTTCCCCTCTGCCCGTCTCTACCGCTCTCTCTCTCTCAAAACCAAAACCCCAAACAAACAAACAAACAAACAAAAAAACCCACCTCATTTTGAAGAAATATTTTAAAACCATAGTTATTTTGAAATAAACTACAAAATAGCCCTAGAGATCAAAATAAATCAAGACAAAGAAGTTTATTTGAAGTGTACTTTATAAATTAGAGTTCAGCATTATGAAAATTCAATATATTGTACTAATAAATTAGTTGAAGGTTAACAACATTCTGGATAGCCTAAAGGGACATAGACACAGAGACAGCCGATGACAAAGCTTTGTAAACAAAATTGCATGGAATATGGTCAGGACAGAATGGAAAAAATGTGATTTTGACATTTTTAGTGAAATGTCAGGTATACATTCAATAACAACAATTTACATGCTTTTGTAAATTCATCCTCATATCTTTTTGAACTATGTTGGGTTTTTTCCTTTCCAGTGGACTCTTCTCAATAAAGTGATCCTTCCCCCAGTTCATTTCAGCAAACATTTACTGAGCAGTCAATATGCAATCAATATTTGCTGAGGTCTATTATTATCTGTCATTAACAGTCATGGTGTTAGTCCCCAGGGATACAAAGAATACAAAAGGCACAGATTCTGTCCTTCAGAATGTATAACCTTATAGGGGAATACAATATAGTGTCAACTTTGCATATCCTCAAATACCAAATTTGAGCGTCCTTGGCATCTATTTCTTTTTTGTTTTTAATGAATAGGGTTTTTAAAAAAATGTTTATTTGTTTATTTTGAGAAAGAGAGAGTGTATGCACAAGTGGGGGAGGGGCAGAGAGAGAGAGGAAGAGAGGGAAGGAGAGAGAGAATCTGAAGTAGGCTCCATGCCGTTAGAGCAGAGCCCAATGCGGGGCTCCATCTTGTGAACAGTGAGACCAGGACCTGAGCTGAAATCAAGAGTCAGATGCTTAACTGACTGAGCCACTCAGGCGCCCCAGCATCTATTTCTGACAGCATCTCCAAGGGATATTTGTGAAGAATGTGAACCTCAAACGTTGTATGGTTCAACCCTTAAGTTGTCCATAACCTGTTATGGGTCTATCTTCTAATAATTCATGTTCTGCGTCCCTTTTCTTGATTATAATTTCCCTAAGTTTAATACTTATTGATGCACCAATATTTTAGGAACAGAGATTTCCTTGTCCCAAGATTACCCTAATTCCTGAAACTTTAACTCTGACTAACTACTTTCCTTAGTTTAAGAACCAGAGTCGGGGCGCCTGGGTGGCGCAGTCAGTTAAGCGTCCGACTTCAGCCAGGTCACGATCTCTCGCGGTCCGGGAGTTCGAGCCCCGCGTCAGGCTCTGGGCTGACGGCTCGGAACCTGGAGCCTGTTTCTGATTCTGTGTCTCCCTCTCTCTCTGCCCCTCCCCCGTTCATGCTCTGTCTCTCTCTGTCCCAAAAATAAATAAACGTTGGAAAAAAAAATTAAAAAAAAAAAAAAAAAGAACCAGAGCCATCAAGGTGACCTCTGTTGGAATCCTCATTAGCGTGTTCAAAAACTTCAGCATGCACAAAATACAGAGGAAGCTGTACATCAGCGGTTTTGGATCTATCCCGAGATGGCTTTCTTAGGCTTATGGTACAGCCTTGGAAATTTTAATAAATACTTTAGGAGTTTCTGATATACATCGTGCAAAAAACCATGCTTTGAGAAACCTTGTATGGAATACTCTCGCCCAGAGCAACAAATGTCTTTCGGCCTATAAAAGAGTCAGAGAAGACAGTTCTCACAGATGTGTCTTCACTGTCGTAAAGCACAAAGTCAAGGGTAGCTTGGCTGGACACTGTCTCCGCAACTAACTCTCCTTCAGAAATATGGGAATGAACTATCATCCAGCTCACAGTTTTTTGGAGTGGAATTGAGAATTAAACTTTTAAAATGAAGGCTTTTGTCTGCAAGGCATTTTTTTCTTCCAAAGTACTTCAGAGCCTCACACACATAAGTGAAACGCTACTACCCCTTGGGTAGAAACATAGAAACAATATTAATGTTTTTTCTATAAAAATACAGTTGTGGAAAGGAGACTTAAAAAGCTAATTTTGGAGGCTGCAATAACAAGTGCATTGGCCAATATTTTTTTCCCGTGTGTTTAGAAATTAAATCAGTGGAAAAAAAAAAAGGCTAGAAACCATGGGTTAAAACACAAGAGGCTGGAAACCCATGGGGGAAATGAGTCAGGTACTTTCAACAATGTTAAGTAAATAATGACACCAGAGCCTCCGTAAGAGGTTGCAGGGTGGCACTGTGAATGTGGGCACAGATTTCTCCATAGCTACAGTCACAGGTGTCTGTGTGGTATTGGAACCTCTGAGCCACTGCATCTGTCCCAGCAGGGAAACAAAGGCTTGATTGCAGAGACCTTGGCTCAATACGGGTCCTGGCCAGTCTTTGCAGATGTAGCACACTCATTTCAATTCAAGTTTGAATTTAATGTAGCTGAAATATAATTCATTAAGCATATTTTATTTAAGTGAAATTTCAAGAAGTACTCGAAGACCTTGCCAGGTGATACCCTGCTGTTCTACAAAGTGTTCACATTCTTCTAAGAGCTTTGCAAATGTGAACTTGTTTACTAGTCAAAGCCATCGTCTGAGGTAGTACAATTATTATCCTCATTTTTCCGATGAGGAAACCAAGGCACAGAAACATCAGTTCACTCACCTAAGGCCACACATTTAGCATGTGGCAGAGGAGTGTTTGAAGTCGTGTTTAAACACTTGGTTTGGGATTTGAGGAGAGGAAGGCTCATTCATCACCTCAACCAGTTGACCAGACTCCTGT
Source organism: Felis catus (assembly GCF_018350175.1). Classification (NCBI taxonomy): domain Eukaryota; kingdom Metazoa; phylum Chordata; class Mammalia; order Carnivora; family Felidae; genus Felis; species Felis catus. Next base: position 210,921,016 of record NC_058368.1, on the reverse strand, counting down.
GAGGAATACAAAGTCCTGATGAAAACTGCGCATCACCCCTCTTCTTATCTCCCCACCCCCCTTTCTTTTTCTTCTTATCTCCCCACCCCCCTTTCTTTCTCTTCTTATCTCCCCATCCCCCTTTCTTTCTCTTCTTATCTCCCCATCTCCTTTCCTTCTCATCTCCCCATCCCCCTTCCTTCTCTTCTTATCTCCCCATCCCTCTTTCCTTCTCTTCTTATCTCCCCATCCCCTTTCCTTCTCATCTCCCCATCCCCCTTCCTTCTCTTCTTATCTCCCCATCCCCCGTTCTTTCTTTTCTTGGAGCCTCTCCTCTTCACAACACTTACTCAGTTCATAGTACCCCAATTGACAGTTGAAGGAGTATTTTGCAAATATTTTGGTTCATATATCTTCTCTCCTCCCTCAAATGAAAGATTTCTGAGGACAAGGAGTATGGATTTTCTGTTTTGGTTTCTTGGGGAACCGACTACTGAATGGCTCCCTCAGGCTCAGCTGCTGGAACAGGACTTTCCTCAGCAGGAACCATAAAGGCAATTGTGGCAACACCTTCAGGAGATGCCACACAGGTTTCTGGATCTGCCCACTTGCAAGGAGTTTGCTAAAGGAGGCTCTCAGCCTGGAAAACATGTGAGGGTCACGGTGTTCCTCTGGCCTTGAGACCATCTGGCCTGGCAAAGAGCCGAAGGAATCTTTGACTTCCTCCCCGTCCCTGCCGTCCTTGTCTCCTCACCTTTCATAGGAATTGCTATGCATCTGGTAACTGCCTCCAGAGAGCCAGCTCCCCTTCCATTCCTCAGACGGCAGCCAGAATGGTCGTCTTCTGAAACGAATGGGGCCATGTCACTCCACTGGCCCACATCCTTCAGTGAAACCACACCTGCCCCACTGTTTTTTTGTTTTTTTTTTTTTTTTGTTTGTTTGTTTTTTTCAATTTTAGGAGGAAGAAGAATCAATTGGAGAGCTGGGTAAAGATGCAGGTACCTGACCCCACCCCAGATGTATGGCATCAATCTCCGGGAGATGGGCCTGTAAGTCTGCACTTGAAAAATGTTCACCAGATGATGCTAACACACATACTTTAGGAGAAATAACCTATGTATGGGATAGAGCTCAGTTTCCTTAACGTGTTACATAGGTGATTCTATAAGAAGAATGCACATTTCTGAGGTCTCTCCAACCTCACTTCTCGTGAAGTCCTGCTGCCACTGCAAAAAGAAGACAGTTTATAGGTCCATAAATTCTCCACCATTTTCCATTTTCCTTTGTCTTTATTGAGGGTTGCTCTATACAGTAGTGTACGTTGTGCATTGGACAAGTCTAGGGTTTATGACTCATGTTACGGTCTGAGTGATGATGCCCCGACTTTGCTCATGTTGCTGAAGCCTGGAATACTCATTTGCTTCCCCTCCACCTGACTTAGCTCTCAGTTACCCTGCAAAACACAGCTCTGGCATCAGCATTTCTTTGGAATGTAGGAATAGTTACACAGCTTTATCATCGTATTTATCACATTGTATTTTTCTATGTTCAATTTTGCTTCTGTATCTTTTAGCAGGCATGAACAGTTTGAGGGCACAGTCTTATTTATCCACTTACCTTCACTGTCAAGCATAGTGCTAGATACAGTGGACACTGAAGGAAGACTTGACTTGTAGAATTAATGCACAAAATATGATAATTAGACCAGCTTTCCAAAGTAAATTCATTCATTCATTCATTCATTCATTCATTCATCCATTTGAAACTCTGTGTTCCTTAGAGAATTGAACCTACATGTTTACATTAAAATGTAGCAATATAAAAGACAAATTATGTATTTTAAGTAGATTTCTGTATTTTTAGGATGTTTTAGAAGCAAGCAAGAAAACTAAACTCAAGTGCTTTGAATTAATAGAGACATTTATTGGGTGTCAGAGGGGGGTATCCTAAGGCAGACCCACTTCAGATTTCTCCCAAGGATGCCATCCAGGGCTCCGCTTCCCCTTTGTCACCCACCCCTCCCTAGTGTCAGCGGATTCCCCTGGCACTAACAGGATGGTCCATGAGATCACATGTTCCTTCCAACGCCAATCACTGATAAAGGGGATGAGAAAACTTAATTACCAACAACCAAAGAGCTGGTTGCTTAACCGACTGAGCCACCCAGGCGCCCCTAAACAGGCCCTTTTTAAAACTAAGGTCAATTTCTCAATTCTCCCAAACGTGTTTTAGTATTAAGCGGAGGAGGTTGGCTGGGCTATCTGGGGACAACCCCAGGGTGCACAACATGTGTCTAGATGGCCCTGCTGAGTTTTGGGGTCCAGTCTGCTCTGCCTGTGGTAGCATCTTCTCCAGGAAGCACGGCGCCCAGGCATCGAGTAGCCTTCCTGTACCATCGAGGAAGCCACCAACACCAGGCACCCGGCATCTCAGCTGTTCCTCTTTTCTCGCGTTGTTTTCAAGTCAGGGGAAATTGGTCATTGGGCAAATCCACCCTGCCAAACAGTTCCAAGAATCAGAGATTTGTCAGCAAGCCCGGATCACACAGTCTTCTTACCCTGCAGTCTCAAGAGGCTGCGTCTGCACACAGGGAGTGGGGTGACCGCTCCCGAAGTGAGGGGCGCAGCAAGGAGGGAAGGAGAGTGCCCTGTCACGGTCTGCAGCCGATTGTGGTTGTGGAGGCAATCACACCTGCTGTGGATAATTGGCTCCCTTACTCGCGACCCTGAGAGGTTCCTGGAATCAGTACAATGTGGGGACAGTACCAACAACAGAATGAGTAAGCCCGTCAGGAATTCAGCCAAGAAAGGAAAGCAGGTCAGCTTCTGCCCGGGGTCTCCATCCCTCAGCATTTCTTTTTCCCTTTCTCTTTGAGGATTAGAGCAGGGAAAAGGCTCATTTTTAGGTGGGAAAGGATTTTTCTCACCTTAGAATGTGTTGCAAGGGCGACCTCTTATCTTCCTCCCAATTTTCTGTCCATGCGCATTCAGCTTTCAGGTCAACCCATCCGACCAAGCTGAAAAGCTTGTCTGTTTATTATGTTAGCCATGCTGATTCGCCTGATTTTTATAGGTTCATTTTGATTTATTTTACTCCTTCAACAATACTAATTCTCCATGGTTCCCATTCAATTGCTTCTTTCCCAGAATAAAAGAGAGCAAAAAAAGAAAAAAAAAAGATGTGGAAAATTGCATTGCATTTCTTTAGCTTGTCTCTCCTTTCTTCTTGTTATTAACGTTCAAGAGTCTAAGTACCAAAGAGGAAAGGTCCCTTAAAATGAATGGATAAATGGCATTTTAAGGATTTCCGTGCACCAGTTTCTGTTAGAACTGTTAGAGGCTGGTTACATAAATAATCTCCTGTATATGTATCTCACACACTAAGCGAAATGTGTCACTTAATCCTCATGGCAACCATATGATATACACATGGGTTTTATATCCTTTAATATCCCTCGTTTACTCATGAGGAGACACTTCTTGCCCACAGCGGGCTGAAGAGTGGCGGGGATGGGAAGCAGCAACACGGAACCTGTTCAGAGTCCACATTCTCAGAACCATGCCACCATTTAGATTTCTGGCAGTGGACTTCCACTGCTCCTGGAGTTCGAACCCATAAGTTTTTGTCATAGAGATTTTCCTAGGCTACTGGTGAGGGGTTACTGAGGTCTGAGGATGGGCTGTTTGCACAGCATATGCCAATCCCAATTCAGAGCACTGCTGAGTCATGCCTTCAGGGTAATTTAAATGGAACAAATGGGAGAGGTCACAGCGTGAATCCTATCAACAGACTGGTAGGAGCCCAGTGACTGTTCTGATACATGACATTTTGGGCCCAGAGAAAAGGCAGTCATTTCTGGTCTGGTTTCTGTTATTCTCTAGCTCTGTGAGCATTGGGCAAATGCAGCATAACAAACAAGTCAAAACAGATAAAAATTAACTTTATATGGCTGTTACATTGGAAGGCAATTCTGTGTGCAGGAGGTCTGTCGAAACATAATTAAGGATGTAAATCACATCCTTGGGGCGTCCTGACCTCCCCTTTTAATTCTTAACTATAAAACCACACTTGATGGATGGCTGTATTTTTAATAGAACATAAACATTTTGTCAAAGCTTAAGAGTTAGTTTCAAAATGAGAAGATCGAATTTTCAAGCGAGGGAGTTTTATTTATCTTTTTTTCACCTGAATTTTAATAGGCTTCAGCAGGGGTACTTTTGGATGACTAAAAAAAGAGGAAGAAATCCATGTCAGGCTTAAGAAGTGCATCATCATGGATCAACATATATTGGTTTGGGAAGCTATGAGGGCTCAGGAAAAATTCTATATGTGAAGCTTCTATAATTATGAAGTCATTTTATCTGGGGAGGGATCTGCTTCCTAACTAAGGTGTATTGTCATTAAAAGCCCAATGGGCGTGTAAGTGGATGAAAACAAAGTCCTTGGGCCCAATGGTGTTTGTGAGAAACACTGCAATGTGTGGAAGCAATGTTGCCTTCATGTTCAAAAGGTTTGTGTCTCTATCCATCCACCTTCTTGCCCTATGTCCTTGGCTTGTCATTTCATCTCTTTGAGCCTGCTACCTTCTTTGTAAAATGTTGACTCCTAACAGCTCTACAAAGTCTATGATACATTTTACAGTTGTTTAGAAACAACTTGGAGATGTTACTGAAAGAATCCAGCTGCTCATTTAAACTGAATCTCACAGATACTTGACACTCAAGTTAGCAGTCAAGAAACTACTTGGACTCCATAATGAGAAGGGTTGTTGGGGCCGTGGAGCTCAACTCTCCAGACTCAACAGAGAAAAAAAAAATCATATACCACAAATCAACATATGAATGTACAATGAGAAAAATAAACATTAAGGACCCTGGGGTACACGGGTTTTCTGGCCAGTGCACTTTCTCTGTAGTGACATCTCCAGGGACTCCAAATTAGAGCCAGAAAACTGAACAGTGATTAGGGACCCAGAGCCAAGAGTCTTGAAATAGTTTTGAGAGTTCTTCCTTCCGCTAATGGTGAAGCCTGCTGACTCACCTCTAACTGAGAAAATAAAAGGTCTCTCTGATGATCACTTGTTTATTCTCTCCCCAATGCAGTCTCCTTCTCTTCACCCCTCTCCCCCCACTCCACTGTGCTGGGTAATGCTATCAGTACTTTATTCTAGACAATAGTAAATTTAAAAAGAGAGAAAGAGACTTTGAAGGAACAAGTAGGCTTCTGTTAATAAGCTTTTATAAGACCTGCTACAAATGCAATTGATTAGCTTTCAATATTTTGATTACTAACATATTTTGGTCTTGCCAACCTAAATTGCATTGGATGCAAGTTACCTTGGATGGTTGTCCTTGAGTGTTCCCTTCTCAGATCAAATACTTATAAACAAGCCCCTTTTAAATAAGCTCATTTACTTCTTTAGATGTCCTCTCATGCATCATGTATGGGGTTTACTGATTTAAGAGGGTAGCCTTATTCAAAATCCCTAGGAAACCTCTTGACTTTAGAGTCAAGTTAGAGAGAGCTGCTGTTCCAAGTTGATGAAGAAAAATGACAATGTGGGAAAGACTGGAGATCCTCACACTTTAGTCCTGGGGTCCGTGTGAAAAGTACAGGTTCCAGAGTGTCAGGTACTGAGACTGTAGTTCAGTAGGAATTTCAAGTGTTCCCAGATGATTGTAATGTGGGTGGCCAACAAAACCCTCTCTTCTAAGGTTACTTAGTTGCGTAGTCATCTTGGATTTTGATTTATTTCTTTTGGGAGCAATTCCAAGTTTTCAGAAAAAAAAACCAAAAAACCCAAAAACCCTCCAAATGGAGTCTTAAGTTCATTATCTGGAAGTACCTCTGAGGAAAAACAAAAATAAACAAACCAAAAAACTGAAATGGTAAGTGGCCCTGCCACACAAATGTACCGACCACTCCACAGCCACCCTCGATCTCTGATTGGAGTCGGTTCTATAAAATCTCTGTATGTTGAAGTCCACTCCATAAATATTAAATTTGTGCAGAAGGGGTTTCCCACCAGCCTCATTTAAGGACCTAAACTGTAGCCTTGTGTCTTACTTTTCTTTTCGGCACTAGCTCAGCACAAGTACTTCATAAATAATTGGTGGGTGGATAAACACATTAATAATGTAGTATTGGAATCTCTGTTTTCTTTCTTGCGACACCCACTAGGTTTTAAGTTCCAGGAGAGATGGGGTCATGCCTGTCTTACTCATCAATGTGTCCCTGGTGACCAGCAAAGTGACAAGGTGATTATTCAAATATCTTCTGAATAAGCCAGGGGAGCACAGAAGTAAAAAAATGAGACTCTACAGGCATCACGCAATCAGGAAACTGAAATTCTTCACCATGAAGTTCAGCATATGCTCTGCACAACTAAAACTTTTATTTTCCTTTCACATTATATCCTTCTGTCCAAAATCAGAGGGATTGCCTTGCTGTACTGACCTCATATCATCTGTTTCCATGGCCAAATGAGAAGGGAAGTTCACAGAATAGGCACCTCTAAAGAAGAACTTTTTGAAAACAGAATTAAGAGCTTCACTGTGGAGGGTCAGACAGTTGTCACCAAGCCACGTACGTTACACTGGGCTAATCACAAAAGAGACACATGTAACAAGAAAAAATTCTCATCAGTGTGCTGACAAATCCTCAAAATGATAGCGTTGTTTATTTAGAAGCCTCGGAAATGCCGACAGTGCTGGGCATGGTGAAGAGTACAGGAGACAGCTTGCTTGCTCTAAGTGCTATTCCCTCTACTGGGCACGTCTTCCTCGCTGCCTTGCACATCCTGGTCACCGTAACCATCTGAGGATTTGCGGACTGAGAGGCTGCGCTTTCACTAAGGAGGCTAGGCATCATACGACAGGTGTAGGACTTGCAGCCCTCCTGCATAGCGTATATGACGTGAGAAAGCTGGCGTGTGTCCCTGAGCCCTGGGACCACCGAACAGCTGATCTCAAAAGGGCATTTTCACATTTCCATGGGTTTTTCTTCTTTGTGTGTAATAGGAAAGTTGTTTTAGTTTCCTATGGCTGCTGCAACAAATGGACACAGACTTAGTGGCTTAAAATGACACAAATCTATTATCGGTTGGTTTGGAAGGTCAGAGTCCACAATGGACTCACTTGGCTAAAATCAAGGGGTTGGCAGAACTGTGTTCTTTTCCTGTAGGTTCTAGGGAACAGTTCATTTCCTGGACTCTTCCAGCTTCTAAAGGCTACCACGTTCTGTGGCTCATGCCCTTCTTCCTTTGTTTTCAAAGCCAGTACCAGCGAGTTGACTTCTCTTATCACATCCCTCTGACCTTGCATATATTGTCACATCTCTTCCTCTGACTCTTCTTTTGTCTCCCTCTTCCACATATAAGGACTCTTGTGATCACATTGGATCCAAATGGATAACTCAGGATAATTTTCCTATCCTAAAATCAGCTAATTAGCAACTTTAACTCCATCTACCACCTTAAATTCCCGTTGCCATGTTCATTGTGGTGAGATTCTGAGGATTAAGACCCATCTTTGGGGCCATTATTTCACCTACCAAAGAGGTCTAGGGTCTAAGTTAATGTGAAAATCAAGATATTCATATTGATTTTAGGCCTGTTTCACTCCCAGGTACGGACTAATCTGCAAAATAAATACTATCCAAATACAAATACAAATACTATCCAAATACAAATACTATCCAAATACAAATACTATCCAAATACAAATGAAGACTCATCTTTATATTTTGTTAAGGAAACCCAACTTGCATCTAACTGCCTTCTCTGATAACAAGTACAGAGTTTAGACCTTTTAGCCAATGATGAACTGCAAAGCACTGTTTACCGTGTGTGCCTTGCCCCAGTTAATCAGCCTACCTCAGATAGCTTAATTTCATACAGGGAAGTACTTGCCAGATTCACTAGAATAGTAGTTATTAGCCTAATTAATATGAAAATAATCCAAAAGTTTTTAGCAATTCTGATGCACAGGCCATGCCCAAGACTAATTAAAACCCAATATGAGGGGGTGGGACGCAGATATAAATATTTATTAAAGCTACCAGATAATTCTGTTGTGCAGTCAGGAAGGAGAATTGTTGCTCTATAGGTGAAGGCCTAATTCAAACACCTTTATATATTAAATAGGAGCCAACTGTATGTACATACATTTCTAATTAAGCAGCAGAATCATTAGAATTAATGGATCTTGTAAGGTTTAAATTAGTTTCCATCTTAGTTTTTTCTAAGTTTTCTACTTTGTCAAAAATGCCAGGGCACCTGGGTGGCTCAGTCTATCGAGTGTCTGACTTTGGCTCAGGTCATGATCTCATAGCTCATGAGTTGGAGCCCCGCATCGGGCTCTGTGCTGATGCCTCGGAGCCTGCAGCCTGCTTCGGATTCTGTGTATCTCTCTCTCTCTCTCACTCTCTTTTTCTCTCTGCCCCTCCCCCACTCACGCTCTGTCTCCCTCTCTCTTTCTCTCAAAAATAAACATTAAAAAAAATTCTTTTTAAATGCCTAGAGTCCTTTAGATGTTTCTGTCTTTTTAGGTTTCAAAGCAAGTTCAAATAGTTTCCTTACACTCTTTGTAAGACAATTTCCCATAAATCGTTTTTTCCTGGATTACTTAAATGGTTCTTTTAATAACACCTTCTCTAAAGAATCTTCAAGAAAATCTGGAAGAGGGATGATAATTTCTTGTGCATAATAAACACTTAATTCATCTTCCTCCTTCTTTCAGTACTATGAACATACACATATGGATCTGGTATGAGCTTTCTGTGTTCTTATTGAAATCTTCCGAAAAGCATGAGATTAAACCTGATTTCATAGACGTCTTGAAGGGTGCAGATTCCTGGGTCCCACCTCACACTTACCAGACCTCACACTTACCAGATTCTCTGGGGGTTGGGGCCCACAACTCATAACCCTTACAAACATCCTAGGTGGTATTTTCTTTTTTTTTTTAATTTTTTTTTCAACGTTTTAATTTATTTTTGGGACAGAGAGAGACAGAGCATGAACAGGGGAGGGGCAGAGAGAGAGGGAGACACAGAATCGGAAACAGGCTCCAGGCTCCGAGCCATTCAGCCCAGAGCCTGACGCGGGTCTTGAACTCACTGACCGCGAGATCGTGACCTGGCTGAAATCGGACGCTTAACCGACTGCGCCACCCAGGCACCCCGCTAGGTGGTATTATCTTAAGCATGCTAAACTTGGAGAGCTACTACTCTGTGGGTCTTCTCTCAATCAATGCCGTCTTTATTCAAGAATCCAGGAACAGGGTCTGTTTCTATGGGTTTGTACCGATGTAATATTTCCCTATTAGAAGATTAGCTTTTTCTTACTGTTTGTTGTTTTTTTTAGATATTAATTTATCAAACCCCATCATGTGTTTCAGTTAGGAAGTTTTCACGGAGGAAGATAGACTTGCATTGTGCGTTAGTAGATAGATGGACTGAAATTGAAGAGTGGTGAATGTTGACACAAATGAAATGAAATTGAAAAAGCTGGAAAATCATACACAGTAGATTTTCGGGGTTGGCCTCACAGAGCAGGAGCCAAGCAACAAAAAATAAAATCAGTTAAGTTTGGATGGAGGATGTTAGTAGACTCCAGGGGCAAATGTTTATTATTGCACTATCACAAAGGAAATGAGGGTAAGCTGGAGAAAATGTGAATTGTATCACCTATGACATATTCTGCAAAGCCATGTTAAACATGAACAAAAGCAAGAAAAAAAGTTCCAGAAATACATTAGCTCAAGCCAGAAATGAAAAATAAAAATAAAACAAGTGTACTCAATCGATCAGACAAAGCAACATGACTGCTATAGCTTTTAGAATATGTTCATCATTGGGGCACCCAGGTGGCTCAGTTGGTTAAGCGTCCAACTTCAGCTCAGGTCATGATCTCACGGTTCGTGAGCTCGAGCCCCGTGCTGACAGCTCAGAGCCTGGAGCCTGCTTTGGATTCTGTGTCTCCTCCTCTCTCTGCCCCTTCCCTACTCATGCTCTGTCTCTCTCTGTCTCTCAATAATAAATAAACAACCACACAAAAAGGAATATGTTCATCATTGTGTGCATGTGTGTATGTGTGTGTGTATGAGATATGTGAATATATTTTGTGGTCTGGGGTTAAAAGTAAATAAAATTTGCAGTCATGTTTAAAATGTGGTGAAGCACATGCTAAAATGTAACCTGCGGTTATGAGGAAGACATAACCCATAACTATGGAAACAGTGATATAGAAATGCTACATTTGAAAGAAAAATTTGTTAGTAAGTGAAAACAAAGAAATTCTCTTTCGTGTACCTCAGACTGAGATAAATTTTCATTGAATCTTCAAGTGTTAATTCTGATAGTTATTTACATTTTTTTAATGTTTATTCATTTTTGAGAGACAGAGACAGAGTGTGAGTGGGGGAGGGACACACACACACACACACACACACACAGAATCTCAAGCAGGCTCCAGGCCCTGAGCTGTCAGCACATAGTCCGATACGGGGCTTGAGCTCACTGGTCGTGAGATCATGACCTGAGCCGAAGCCAGAACGCTTAACAGACTGAGACACCCAGGCGCCCCCTGATAGTCATTTACATTTTTAAGTTAACTCAAAAAAGAAGCAGAATGTAGGCAACATGATTCCAAAAGTTTCCATGTAGCGCGAAGAAGTTCCTAAGAAGGAAAGTATCACTTCATGGACAGCCTGTGTTTGGAAAATTCTGGGAACTTGTGACGCTCACAAGCAAGAATAAAACCCTTATAATTAACATGTGAATTTCATGTAGAACAAGAATTCTTCACAATTCTAAAAGGCTGTAAATTTAATATTCAAGGACCCTGAGCCGAGCACACTGTTAAAACAAATAATGAATTTCTAATGAACACCAACTGAACATTTGTTAAAAACTGATAATAAATTATTAACGAAAGCTAAATATCTCTAGAAAGAAAGGAAACACTGACTGTCGGGAACGAGTCTGCTACATAAATGAAAGTGATCATTTAGAATAGTTTACTATTCAAGTGATCTTCAAATAGTCCCAAGTCCAGATGCAACTTTAAAGAGTCTGTTCTACAGACTTGAGCAAAATAGAAAAACAGAATAAAAAGGAAGTTCGGACCATAGATATTAAACATTAGGATTGGTAAACAAACCCACTTTGCGGATGGGTTCAAAACATAATACAAAATTTTCACCAGTTTACATGCTTCTCTTCTCCGTATATATTAAAGAAAAATTCTTAGTATTTATGTGGATCAAGGATGTTCAAGTCAACATCAGAAAGGCTCAGAATACACCAGAAAGATGCACAGGAAACAGTAACTGACTTTGCTGAAGAGAGGAAAGCACCGGGCTGGGGTGGAGAGGCAGGAGGGAGATCTGGTCTCCATATTTGAAATGCCTGTGCCATTGCCACGCTTTCTCCACTCTGCTTATCCACATGAGCGGAGGCCTCACCAACCTCCATCTTTTCCTAATTCCAAGAGCAGTTTTAGTCTGAAGAACACTGCATGAGATGTATATTGGTAAGAAATTACCTCTGAATTTAGAGGCTTAAAACCACAAGCATTTGCTACCTCACAGTTTCTGAGGGCTGAGTGGTTCTGGCTCAGAGACTCAGGAGGTTGCAGACAAGACGGCAGCCAGACTGCAGTCTTCTGAAGTCTTGACCGATCTGCGGGATCCTTTCACAAGTTCACCCTTGTAGCTGTTGGCTGTAGGCCTCAGGTCCTTGCCAGCTTTCAGCCGGAGGCTTCAGTCTCACCTGTGGGCCTCTTGATAGAGCAGCTCACAACATGGCATCTGACTGCTGTTCTATCTCAGAGGAGGAGAGAGTGAGTGACTAAGATAGAAGCAACATTACCTTTTATGACCTAATCTGAGAAGTGATGTGCCATCACCCTCTCATATAGTGTTGGTAACAAAGATCAACCCTGGTATGATGTGGAGGGGACAATACAAAGGTGTGAACACTAGGAAGGGTGACCCCTGGGGGCCATCTTGAAGGCTGCCTACTGCAAACACCATTTGGCACAGTTCTGTACTAATATTCTCCCCAGTTTGGATTCTTAGTTCCTTGACAGCAGGACTCAAGTCATATGATTTATTTTTCCCTCTAAATTATTTAGAAGTTATGGGAAGCTTTCAATCCATTTTGGTTTCCTCCATACCTATATGACCTTATTTTAGGGAGAAAGCAAAGTCTGATCCCACATGTGTTAGACTCAAATAGGACACAATGGGTAATCCAAGCCATAACGCAGGGTCCAAGCCATAATACAGATAAAAAAAATTTTCTAATACTATAATTGACAGTTGGACAAAATCAGAGTTTTGCTTTTTTTTCAGGTATTTTTTTTCTTATATCTTGAGGAAATCTCTTTTCACGGTCCCCTATATCTGGATGATTTTCAACAGCCAACTTTAGACATCTTAATAATTTATTATTGTTTACTGAAGATTCATGCATAGGACTTCTGGGAGGAGAATGCCATCCTACAAATAGAAAACCTTATCTCGCAAGAACCGCATACTCAGATCTTCATTGGTTATAACCAAACCTCACCGAACACCACTGTTGACAATGTTTGCAGCTATTTTAAGACAGAAACATGAGGCTGATATTGAATGACTTATAAAATGTGCAACTATCAAAGTAGTGATCAAATTTTTTTCATCTTGGACTTTTCAGTGTTCTGTGGCAATTATCTTCATTGACTTTTCCGGCTTCTTCTTTGTACCATTATGGAGATTTATTTCAAGTATAATACACTCCAACTGTTCCTAAATCTGTAGAATGACATGAAAGTAAGGAGCAATCATACGCTAGTTGTATTGAAAAACGTTTAATTCTCTAACAGCAAGAGTCAAAAATTCTGTTTAAAAGAAGAGGCAGAAGAATATTCAAGCAAAATAAGTTACTTTGGATACTAAATTTAGAGTAAGCAAAGAATGACTGAATATATACTTCATACTTTATATCAACCAAAACCAATAGGACGCTGATGGAATGCACACAAGATCCTGTTTTCAGCCGTAAGTATCCATTATTGAAAGAACTTATCTGCTTATTATTAAATGGCCTCACATTTTAAAGCAATTTTATCTTGTTCAAAACCCTTTAAAATTAATTGTAGTTTCATCCACTCAACAATCCAGGAAATTGGCACTTAGCGCTAATTGTTCTATCCTTCATGGTTCCCATGACCCAGAAGCCTTTCAAACTACCTTTTCTGTTTATGTCATGAGTTTCTGTCAATTAATGCGACTCAAGAGCTACCCCTCTCTGTTCCTCCTGTCCACATCAACTCAAAACCTTTCCCGTTGATTTTTATTCATGTTTCATTACTTTAATTGTAAATCCTCACTACAAATTTTTTTCCTGTAATTATTCCTTCTCAGATCATTTTTACAACTTGAGATGTACCTTGAAGCTAATCCTTTTGTGTTATTGGTGAGCAAATAAATGACCCCCCCTCAGAGAAATTAAATTCTCTGGGGTCATAGATATCAGGGTTCAAAACATTGAACCTATTATATAGCTTCCTACTATTAAAATAATTATTGACTCTGACTTTATAGTTACCCAATAAACCTTTATTCATTTTCTCAAAGCCACTAGGCTCTCTATCAGAAGATTATGGTAACACCAAGAGTAAATACCCTGTCAAGAAATAGTAATTAAAGACAATTTTTTTAATGTTTATTTATTTTTGAGAGGACAGAGTGTGAGTGGGGGAGGGGCAGAGGGAGAGGGAGACACAGAATCCAAAGCAGGCTCCTGGCTCTGAGCTCTCAGCACAGAGCCCGATGCGGGGCTTGAACTCATGAACTGTGAAATCATAACCTAAGCCTAAATCAGATGCTTAACCAACTGAGCCACCCAGGCACCCCCAGAAAAAATACTTTTATATAATATTGAGTGATCATTCTGTAGTAGATAGTACATTACATGTATTATCTCATTTAACTCTTAAAAAAACACTGTGAGATGAAAAATTTTGTTATCTCATCTTTCAGACGAAAGTGAGGCACAAAAGAGCGAAGTCTCTTGCCCAAACTTACACAGCCACTGAGAAGTATGTTTGGGGTCTGAGCTCTCTACCACTGTGGCACATTAGAAGGATCAAGCAGGAGTTAGCCTTTACTTTCTACCAAAAGGATTAAATAAATTCAAAGTGGATGATTTGGGGGCAGGTATACAGTCTCTAGGTTAGGATGAAGGGCAGGGGAGACGTTTATCATATGACACAGTTTTTAGTTTAGTTGGGAGGTGGACATTGTGGAGGAAAAAGTCTTTCATGGGTCAGAGGCTAAATGTTTTCTCCTACAAAAAAAAAAAAAGATGACAGAGAGGTGTCAGGATGGAGAGAAGGTGGCTATAACAGATGAGAGAATGACCTTCCTATAGGTTGTTAATGAAGGCACCTACTAGGGCATGGCCCTGCCTCAGAGAGTGAGCATTCATTCTTCTATCTCCACCCTAAATATCACCTTTGTCTTATGAACACTCATAAATTTTTAACATATGCACATACATAGTAAGAATGGGAGGTTTTTTTTGGGGGGATGCCTATTTTTATGTATAATTTGCAACATTGAAGACATACCATCTCTTCTGTGTTATGAATATAAATATAAATATACCTGGACATATAAGTTTTTATTTGACTATCCTTTTCCTATGATCTTATGCTGACTTGAATATAAGCTCATGAAAGTAAAGACTTTGTCTGTATCATTGACCATTGTATTAGCAACTCCTCAAAAAGTGTCAGGCATACAGTATGTGCTCAATATATATATTTTTAGAATGATTTAATAATTGAGTTGTACCAAGGGGGATGGCTATGGTTCTGTCTGTCAGGAACAGTAGCTATTTGGGGCCAGCACACCTAAATCAGTGACTAGGGAAACCTGATTGGAAAGATGCCTCTGGCAATAGTGTTTTAAATGGATAAAGTGCTTTGTGCGTCTAGAAGACATTAAAGGCCTTTCATTTCAGTTGGTTTGACAACAATCCTATAAGAATAGAATTATTATCCTCACTGGATGGATAAAGAAACTAAGCCACAGGGGGTTTGAATGATTACCTTAAACTCATAGAGCTAGTAAATTGCAGAAAATGGATACAAATCAGGGCTTCTAACCTCTACTCTTTCTACAATATACTATGGCCTGTTATGAAATAATGAAATTTTGACCATAATGAAAACAAGAACAAGGAATGATGGGTCTTTATAGTTTTGTTGTCAATGGACTAGAACCAAAAGAATAAAGCACTATAATGCATTTGCTATTCAAAATTAAGACAGATGAAGAAGACCTAAAAAGCAACACTAAACACAAGAATATATTTGCTAATTCAAATGTTGGTGATGAATGATGGCAGATAAGTAAACTAGCAAAATATGGTGAGAACTCCCAGGCTGTAACACATAAAACACATGAAAGTTGGGGCGCCTGGGTGGCTCAGTCAGTTGAGCCTCCGACTTCGGCTCAGGTCATGATCTCACAGCTCGTGGCTTCGAGCCCCGTGTCGGGCTCTGTACTGACAGCTCAGAGCCTGGAGCCTGCTTCGGATTCTGTGTCTCCCTCTCTCTCTGACCCTCCCCCATTCATGCTCTGTCTGTCTCTGTCTCAAAAATAAATAAACATTAAAAAAAATTTTTTTAAAACACACATAAAAGTAACATACTAATGAAACAGGCAGGATCAGCTCTGCCAGTCTCTCAGTATTAGGTCCTTCTGTAAATAATTAAAAATGTATCAGGTGTGAAAATATTAGCCAAAGTGTGTGGGGAAGTCAAAGAAAAGGAAAAAAAAAAACCAAAACCAAAACCAATGGACTCTTAAGGGGAGATAATTCTGGTACCCCAAAGAATTCCCCTGTTTTCCCTAAAGGAAGCCTCTCCACCCTGTTATTTTAAGTGAATTCTTATCAGTATGTACTTTTGAAAATGGGTTCTTCTGACTGTAACTTCCTTCCATGCTGTTGGCCTAGACCCCCAGATTTCCACTGACACCTTGGTGATGTGAAGGTGCTGGAAGCACACATTTCACTCTCCTTTAGCTCTCCAATCTGGATGGGAAATATTTTCAATTTAAACATGAAGGGATTTTTAATTTGTTTTTAATTTAAATCAAAGTTAACATAGTGTAATAATGATTTCAGGAATAGAATTTAGTAATTCATCACTTACATATAACACCCAGTGCTCATGCCAACACGTGCCCTCGTTCATGCCCATCACCCATTTCGTCCATTCTCCCACCCAATATCCCACCGACAACCCTCAGTCTGTTCTCTGTATTTAAGAGTCTCTTACAGTTTGTTTTCCACCTGCCATCAACCTTGTATTCATTCACTTGTTAATTCAACAAATATTTATTAAGTGCTACTACATGGCAGATGTTAATGAAACACAATGCACATACCCATGTTTTCATTAGATGGGTGGAGACAGACAAAATCTATAGAGCATATTTTGGTAATATGGGCAATAGGCCACCTTTTCAGACGTATTTCATTGTTACCATCTTTATCATCATCATCGTGGTCTGACTTCCTTTTGTGTCTCTCAAACATCATCCTGCTTTCCAGGCTTCCCGCCACCATCAGATCTGCAGGACCCTTTCTTCTCACTCCTGCACGTGGCCCAATATTTGAAATATGGTAAGAAGTTTGTTGCGTATGCCAATCAGTTTAGATTCCCAGGGCTAACAATGGTCTGAAATTTAACTGGTGAGGAACCCAAGCAAAACTCTACATTGGTAATGGCCTCCATTTCTCTGAAGGTGCATCTACACCCTGGATTTGGTGATGCATTCATTGTGTACAGTTCTAAATTCTATATAGGATCAAGAACTGGGTATCTTGTTTTTATAAATGAGGTAAAATTCTAAAAGAAGAAGCTGAGCCGAACATGATCTCTTCTAGAAAGTAAGATTCTGGGTGGGAAGTGCATCTATTAAGAATTGCATTCTAGGGGCGCCTGGGTGGCGCAGTCGGTTAAGCGTCCAACTTCAGCCAGGTCACGATCTCGCGGTCCGGGAGTTCGAGCCCCGCGTCGGGCTCTGGGCTGATGGCTCAGAGCCTGGATCCTGTTTCCGATTCTGTGTCTCCTTCTCTCTCTGCTCCTCCCCCGTTCATGCTCTGTCTCTCTCTGTCCCAAAAATAAACAAACGTTGGAAAAAAAAAATTAAAAAAAAAAAAGAATTGCATTCTATTAAGAGAATTATCAATTTTTGACTTACTTTCTTTTATTTTAAAAATAAAATAACTTTTAAATTTATTATAAACTCTTTCAGACAAGCAAAAGAAAGATTTACATGTATAATGGATAACTGTTTATATCCCACTGCCCTTTCCTAACTGCATTCCCTTCTGTTCCTCTTCCCCATAATTAAAGGTTACTCCCACCTTGCCTGAATTCAAAAGTACTAATTAGCAATATACATGAATATATAATCAATCCTCATTATTCATAGATTTCACTCTATTTGAGAATTTACGTACTGGCTAAAATTTCTTTGTGAACTCCAAATTAATATTACTAGTGCTTTCATAATCATTCCTGGATATGCAGAGAACAGGATCAATTTTGAGCCTTTGACCCCCTATGTTCCCATCTCAGGTTGAGCAGGGAAACACTATGTCTTTCATTTCAGCTCTTACACTATAAAGAAGAGTCTTTTTTGTGATATATTTAGTGCTATGTTTTTTGCATTTTTGTGCTTTTTCTTCATGATTTAGCTGTTTACCACAAATTCCAAGCATAGGGCTGAAATGTTGTCTAATGTTCTTAAGTGAAAGAAGGCTGTGATGTGACTTACAGAGAAAACACCTATGGTGATAAGCTTTGTTCAGGCATGAGCTATAGTTCTGTTGGCCATGAGTTCAATGTTAATGAATCAGTAATATGTAATAAATAAGGTGCCTTTAAATGAAAACATACATAAAACAAGGGTATGTACTGACCAGTTGACAAAAATGTGGCCAGAGCATCACAAGAACTGAACCCTGAAGGTTCCCTGGGAACGATGGTTCAAGATTTGCTAATTCAGTGTTCATGGTATCTTAGAGAACACAAGTACTATAAATAATGAAAATTGATTGTATATACATACATATTTATGCATATAACACAGATGTATATGCTTGTATACCCATTAACATTTGTATATGTGTGTATCTGTATATACATATTTGGGGTATATGTATATATTCCAAAACAGTATATGCTACCCCTGTGCAAAAGTTTAACTTTTTTCCAAAAGTTTAACTTTTATAAAAATGGCATCAATTATATATTTCTTTTGAAAGTTATTCTTTTCATTCAGAATTATATTTGTGTAATTCATCCATATTCATTCATCTATGGAGCTCTGGTTTGTTCATCTTTATACTAATCATTTAACAGATATTTGTTGGGCACCTACTATATGCCAGGTATTGTTCTTGGTACTAGGGATGTCACAGTGAACAAAACAGACAAAAATTCCTTTTCTAACAGGCAGAGACAGATATTATTATTTAGATTAGTAAATATTAATTTTTAATATTTTTTCATAATTATAGAATACTATAATAAATATAGAATACCATTATAGGTGCTAGAAATGCAATATTAAATGTGTGTGTGTGTGTGTGTGTGTGTGTGTGTGTGTGTGAGATTGTGCATCATTTATCTTTTTTTTATTGATGGGTATTTAAGTCATTTCTGTTCTTGGTTGTTTGGTTTTTTGCTATTACAAACAATGCTTATAAAATGCTAGTACATTTCCCTGCACTGTTTGAGCCACTGAACCCTTGTTCCTGCACAAGCTTCAAACATGCTCACTTCTGTCCTGTTAAAAAAATACAACTTTCTTTCAACTTCGCAGCCCAGTCTAGTGACCAACTCCCCTTCTCATACATAGGCAGATTCTTGAGTAGATTATGACTATTGCGCACATTTTCTCATCTTCCATCTACTTTTCAATCCACTTGTGTTAGGTTTGCACAATCAACACTGTACTGTACTAGAACAGCTATTCTCAATGACTTATTTGCTCATACAAAGAGACATCTCTTTTGACCTTATAATATTTGATCACCTTTAGCAGTTTTATATTAGTTTTCCTTTTTGCCTTTTTCCTTGACTTGACTCTATCTTAATTCTCTTCCTACTTAATTATTCTATTTCAGCCTCCTTTGCTGGCTTATCTCCCCCCATACAGCTATTCATTGGAGGTAACTACTGAGTGGCTGAAACATGCAGTACAAGTGATCTTAATCCCTCGCCCTCCCCCCTACAACAGGCATCCTTTCCTTCAGAGTCTGGATGCAAGATCACAATCCTTCACAGTGCAGTGATCCGGAGACCACCACCAATGGGTATAAGGAGCCCCAAATAGTGTTCTTTCCCAGAACTTTGCCCCTTTCCAATCTTCTTCCTCAAATCGTTCACTCCCCTTGTTCAAATGTTTTTCATCATGTTTTTATGTTCAGGGGTGAGATCTCTGCTACAGATATACATTCAGGAATTATACATATAATATATATTTCTATGGTCATAGAAATAGATGAGATCATTGAGGGAAGGAAAGGATAGAGAGAAGATAAAATGCTATGAGAATTCCACTACAAATGCAGGTCCAGATGAAGGGTATTCATATTATCTTTGAAATTCGATTATGAAGTAGGCACAGGAAAAGGTGAAGAAGTCATTCATTAATTCACTCAACACTTTCTGAGTATTTAATAGGTCATTTGCACAGAGCTAGTTTTATGAAGATGATAGAGAACTGATAGAAAAATGCAGTCATCTGGACATCTGAAAAAATCATCACATGTGCTATATTGGACACCTGTGGATCTGCCTTCTTGGCAACATATAGAATAAACCCCTCCCCTCCCTTTATCCTCATTGTTATGATCAAAGCCAACTTCGTACATCGTGATCCTCTTTTTTCTGATTACCATTGACTGATTCAGGGATGGGCACTTGACTCAAGCTGGGCTATTGGGTAATGATTTCCTTACCCAAATTTGCTGAGTGAATAAACTCTTGGTCCGTCCCACCTTTTGTCAGTGGGGTATGAGAGGAAAAACCCAAACTCATTGCTTAGAATCTACTTATCATGCTATCTAGTAATACTCCATTTATTTCAGCACTGTAAAAACTGTCAAAATATTTGACCTAAATTTGCCTTAAAATCCATCAATGTTTCTTTGGCTGGCTCTAATGTGTCAGGAATCCCCAATGACAATTCTGTTGTTAGGTCCGTGAAGTTCCCTCCAGGTCCAGAATAACTCCCTTGCATTTATTTCCCTCCCTGAAATCTTACCCTAAACATAGTCTGCTTTCCCACCTTCTTTAATGCTGACCTGAATCATTCTATCTCCTGGGATTCTGACTCCAACTCTCTTCTGGAATATTGGGTACAGGCACACTCTCCTAATTTTCTTTATACCACGGGAAAAGGTATAGCACAACAGGCACAATTAAACCCACTGAAACAACATTTTGAAGAAGTACTACACTGCTTGTCAGATTTTGTTTCTTACACAAGCATAAGAAGCTTAAGGTCACATAATTTATAATGATACCTGGAGGGGTGCTTTGACTCAAGACATTTTGAAGGCAACAAAATAGATCTCTGTAGATTTTCTGTCATTACAGTAAACTTATGCTGAATAATTATGTTTACATAAATTCAAAATAGTGGTCATTTGACATTAATTTATAATTCCCTCACAAGCATTTGTATGTTCATTCACCAATTCAAGAGCTTCCTTGACAAGAAGCAAATTACATTTTCAGGTTGAGTTCTCTGTAAATGTTCCCACAAATAGCTTGTGCTCCAATTTAAGAAGACAACAGATTGGTGAGGACACTTAACCTTAAGAAAATAACGTCTGTGGTTTTTCTGATCCAAGTTTCATTGATCTTCTTTGGGTCCTACACCATACTCTACTCCTGCCAAACTGCACTCGGGGCCTTTCCAATGGCTTGAAAAAAGTTCTTAGGTTTTGCTTATGCACTTGTTCAAAACTATTCTCCTTTGTGTAAAGAGAGTACATTCGGGGTCCATCCTGAGTGCTTTGGACAGAAACCATAAGGGGAGCTGTTTCCAATGAAAGCATAATTAGACATTCCCTTGGAGCAGAAGCTCAGGGCTGTAATGGTCAGAAGTTTTTTGAAGCTATTGTAGTATAAACTATACAAGTACACAGGTCTTCTGACTTTTGTCAATTTTCTTACAGGTCATTGTGGAGAAATAGCTAAAGGAAAGCAAATTTTTATAGAATAAGAAATTACAGAATTTCATGCATTTCTCCAACATTTTTGTAGCTATGGTTTATTATTTTTACTTCTTACATGTGATAGCAAGAACTGCCCTTTGACTTATACTGCCTGCTTTATTCCTAAAGGCAGATCTCACAAAACATTAATCCTTCCTTCTGACTTTCATTATATGAAAGTACAGTTCTAATTAGGGAAGAACAATGGGCATAAACGAGTTCACATGCAGTTGTTTCAATGAGTTGTTTGCACTTCTGAATACTTTCTTAGGGTGTCTGGGGTTTAGCTGACAATGCTGGGAATAGTTTATGGCAATGCTTCTCAGAGGCTTTCCCCCATAAGAATTAACAAATACCTGGTAAGTCTATAGAAATAGTTCCAAAGACCTCCCCACAATACACAGGCATTTGTATATTCATTCACCAGTTCAAGAGCTCTCTTTACATGAAGAAAATTTTATTTTTGGATTGAGGTCTCTATACATGTTCCCCAAACTAGCTTGTGCTCTAAGAGGACAATAATATGCAAGACATAAAGAACCTGGGCCTTATGTTAGATGGTCTTGGATTCAGTTTGTGCCTCTTTAACTTACTACCTGTGTGGTCTTGGACAAGCAAAGTGAATCTCTGAGTTTCATAAAGATTTAACAGGATCTTATTCCATTGGGCTTCTGTGAGGACTATATCAGCAAAATTAAAGTTACTATACCTAATACAGAGCCTGGTATATTTTGGGAACTCAGGAGTTATTAGGTTCTTTCTCTTTCATTTTTCTAAGAACTTTAGAAACCAGAGGTAAGAACAGCACGAAAGAACAGACAACTCTTCCTAGTCAATAGATGCCAAGAAGCAAAAGTGCCCAAGGGAGCATTTTATTTAGTAAACCCACTTACTGAAAAGATATTCAGAATTCAATTATGGAGCAAGAATTTTTGAATACCCAATTTATACTCTCCTTCATTCACTGTCAAGTGAGATTGGTATCACCCTCTACATTGAACAATAAGGGGGAGTTTGGTTCAGGGCTTTTAGACAAACCTCTACCTATTTCCCTGAAATCATGTCTTGAAGGCAAGCCCAAAAAATAAATTATTTTTACTTTCAAAAGTCACAAATGTATGTATAATATGTCAGCATACTTCAGAGCCACCCATGGAGATGCTGACACAGTAGGTCCAGAGTTAGGTCCTGGAATCTGTGTTTTTAATTCATACAAGTGAGCTTCATTCAGATAATCCTTTGGTCACATTTTAACAAACAGCAATCTAGAGTATCTGCTGTCCAGGGGAGTTAGGACCAATATGACAGACGGCATCTTGATCATGACTTTCATTGAAAGATTATTACCCAGTATGCTGTTCACGAACCTTTGCCATGAATTAGGAAAATCTTCCTTTTAAGATTAAAAACATTCCCCAAATTGTGGTCAGCTCATTTGTATGTCTTTTTGCCTAGACTGAGTAAAGCAGATTTGTATCCCTAATGTGAATGGGCTTCTTTCAATCAACTGGAAATCTGAATAGAACAAAAGGCCTAAGTAAGAGGGAACTTCTCCTGCCTGAGTGGTTGGAGTGTGATACTGTTTTTTTCTGGCCTTCAAACTCAGGCGGAGGCATAGGCTCTTCTTGGGTCTCAAGCTTGCTGGTTTTCAGACTAGAAATTATATCATCAAATCTCCTGGGCCTCAGGCCTTCAGACCCTGACTGGCACTACATATCAGCTCTCCTGGGTCTCTAGCTTGCCAATGGCAGATCATAGAACTTCTCAGACTCCATAATTGTGTGAACCAATTTCTTCTAATCAATCAATCAATCAATCAACCAATCTCTCTCTCTTTCTCACTTTCCCCTCTCTCTCTCTCTCTGTATGTATGTATTGTGTGTGTGTGTGTGTGTGTGTGTGTGTGTGTGTGTGAGAAGTGGGATGAGATACTCAGAATGTTAAAAGAAAAAGATTGCCAACAACAAGAATTTATATTCAGCAAATGATGGAGAAATAAAGACCTTTTCAGATTTGCCTTACAAGAATTGTTAAAAAGACCCTTTCAAGCTGAAAGAGAAAAATAAAATAAAAATCAACAAAACTAAGAGGTTTTTAAAAAAGATAAACAAAATTGGCAAATCTTTAGCTAAGCTAAGTAAAAAAGATTCAAATAAATAAAATCAGAAATGAAAGATGGGATTTTACAAAAGATACCACAGAAATACAAGAGATCATAAGATACTACTAGAAACAATTATATGCTAACAAATTGGATAATCTAAAAGAAATGAATAAATTCCTAGAAGCATACAATTTACCAAGATTGAATCATGAAGAAATCAGAATGGACCTATAACAAGTAAGGTGATTGAATCAGTAATCAAATACCTCCTAACAAAGAAAAGCCCAAGACCAGATGGCTTCACTGAAGAATTCTATCAAACATTTAAAGAAGAATTAACACAAATCTTTTAAAATTCTTCCAAAAATTTGAGATGAGGAAATACTTCTAAGCTCATTACCAGCATTACTCTGGTACCAAAGCAAAGACACTATAAGAAAACTATAGAGCAAATCCTTGGTGAATAATACAAAAATCCTCAACAAAATACTAGGAAACAAAATTCAACATATTGAAAAAATTACACATCAAGAGCAAGTGGGATTTATTCTTGGACTGCAAGGTTAATGTACCACACCACAGTAACAGAATGAATGTACTACACAAAGGGGGAAGAATATCTCTTCAACAAATGGTGTTTAAAAACTGGATATCCACATGCAAATGAATGAAGCTGGCCTTTCCCTTACACCATATAAAAAAATTAACCCCAAATAGATTAAAGATATAAATATAGGCCTGAAACTACAAAACTTTTAGTAGAAAACACAAGGGAAAAGTTAATGACATTGGATTTGGCAATGGTTTCTAGGATATGAAACCCAAAGCACAGGAAACAAAAGCAAAAATAGACAAATGGGACTACATTGAACTTAGAGTTCTACATAGCAAAGAAAACAATCAACAGAATGAAAAGTCAACCTATAGAATAGGAGAAAATGTTTGTGAACCATATATTTGATAAAGGGCTTATGTCCATAATATATTTTAAAAACTCATGCAAGTCAACAACAAAACCCCCTAAAATCTAATTTAAAGCAGGGCAGAAGAACTTATTAGACATTTCTCCAAAGAAGATGTACAAGGGTCCAACAAGCATATGAATAGAAGTTTCACATCATTATTTACTAGAAAAATACAAATCAAAAATGAGATGCATGCAACACTTGTTACAATAGTCATTATCAACAAAACAAAACAAACCCCAGAAAACAATAAGTATTGGTGAAGATGTGGAGAAATTCTAACACTTGTGCACCGTTAGAAATCTGTTGGTCAAAATCCAAAATGGTATATCTACTATAGAAAACAGTGTGGAGATTCTGCAAAAAATTAAAAATTAAATTATCATATAAAACAGCAATCCAACTTCTGTGTATATATCTGAAATAATTGGAAACAGAATCTCAAAGAGATACTTGCACACCTATCTTTATTGCAGCATTATTCACAATTGCCAAGAGGTTGAAGTAAACTAAATGTCCACCATAGATGGATGGAATGAACAAAAACTCTTGTATGTTTTAAATATTTATTTTGAATGTTTTGGGCACATATATGTATGTTTTATATTGCTTACAAGTCTCTGTCTCTCTTTCAGTGTCTAGATTTATATATGACCTATTTAGATATATATCTTCTCTCCTATCTATCTATCAATCATCTGTCATCTATCTATCTTAAAAAATCTAATGGAACAAATTCATAAAGTAGCTTTGTGAAACCTACCCTAAATAATCTTCTATCGACAGACTGGGCACTTGAATGCAACAACTCTTTCTGCTTCTCTAGAGAGGCAAATGTTTGCATTACAAAAATCTGTTAACAAAGTAATATCATTGTTATTAATAGTGGATAGCTTGGCATCAAAAATTTAGCTATTTATGCTTTCAACATTGCTTACAGGAAAAATGACTTGACCTTTGTCTAAGGACTGCTGAATCAGACCTTCTAATGACTTCTCATTTATCACTCCCAATGCAATTCCATGACGATGCAATAACTTCAGTATTTTGTTGTTGTTGTTGAATGCTTGTGTATTTATTTTGAGAGAGAGAGCACAAGTGGGGGAGAGGGACAGAAAGAGAGAGAAAGACAGAATCTTAGGCTCCACGCTGAGCATGGAATGAACTGAAATCAAGGGTTGAATGTACAACCGACTGAGCCACCAGGTGCCCCAATAACTTCTGTATCTTAAGAGTGGAATCAGTACTCTTTTAAATACAGAATACTTGATTAAAGGGAATGAAGAGAGCAGCTGAAGCCCTATCCTGGTGGAACATCTGGAAGGCATGGAGATTTTTAATATGCAAACGCTTAATCTCCACAAGCCTAACTCTTGGACCTGACCAGAGGCACAGGTGATCTGTGTACCATTGAAAACTACCTGTCCTAATTCACTTCTCACATTTTTAATTCTTTGAAATGTTCTAACAAAATCACTGTCCTAAAATAGGGTATAAAAATGGAAAGATCTTAGACTTACAAAACCAGCAAAGGAAACAGATAAATTGTGCAGTCTTGAGTATGGGAAAGTGAAGTGAGGTAACACATTTGGGTGTCATGAAAAAGAGAGCAAAATGAGAAAAATAAAAATTAGAACATTGAGTTGTATCTACGTGGTTCCTTTTAGAATATTTTTAAAAATTAGTAGCATTTAGATACAGGAGTGCTGATGCATAGGGACACTTGTACCCCAATGTTTATAGCAGCACTTTCAACAATAGCCAAATTATGGAGAGAGCCTAAATGTCCATCAACTGATGAGTGGATACAGAAGTTGTGGTTTATGCATGCAATGGAATACTACTTGGCAATGAGAAAGAATGAAATATGGCCTTTTGTAGCAACGTGGATGGAACTGGAGAGTGTTATGCTAAGTGAAATAAGTCATACAGAGAAAGACAGATACCATATGTTTTTACTCTTATGTGGATCCTAAGAAACTTAACAGAAGACCCCATGGGGGAGGGGAAGGGGGGAAAAAGTTAGGGATGGAGGCAAACCGTAAGAGATTCTTAAAAACTAGGAATAAACTGAGGGTTGATGAGGGGTGGGAAGGAAGGGAAAGTGGGTGATGGGCGTTGAGGAGGGCACCTGTTGGAATGAGCACTGGGTGTTGTATGGAAACCAATTTGACAATAAATTTCATATTAAAAAAAACAAAAACAACAAAAACAAAATGACAATGGCAAAAAAAATAGCATTTGAATGTATTTATGTGTGGATTGTACACGTTATGGCTCTCAATGCAGGACTCTTCTGGTATTCTAGTTTACTCTCATTAGCTTTCAACTCCAGAGATGACCAGGAATGAACATTTAAAGTCCATTTGCTGAACAAAACAAGAATGTCAATTTTTGCTTTGCTTATGATATATTGAGATTATGATTATTTTAACATTTTCGTACTTGTATTTAAAATAAGTATCAGGGTGCCTGAGTGGTTGAGTCAGTTACGTGTCCGACTTTGGCTCAGGTTATGATCTCGCGTTTGTGAGTTTGAGCCCCA
The DNA here is from genome assembly GCF_018350175.1 of Felis catus. Taxonomy (NCBI): domain Eukaryota; kingdom Metazoa; phylum Chordata; class Mammalia; order Carnivora; family Felidae; genus Felis; species Felis catus. The sequence continues at coordinate 210,894,123 of NC_058368.1, read as the reverse complement.
CATCGGGCTCTGTGTTGACAGCTCAGAGCCTGTAGCCTGCTTCAGATTCTGTGTCCCCCTCCGTCTCTGCCCCTCCCCTGATCATGCTCTGTCTCTCTCTCTCTCAAAAATAAAATAAACATTAAAAAATTTTTAAAGAAGTATCATACTTATTCTTTTTAAACCTTTTCTCCCATAATTCTTTCACTCAATTTTGAAAAGAAAACTGAGGAAAACCTTTTTTCCTAATTACTATTTTTTAAATTTATTTGTTAAAGAGCAGTAAATGAAACTCTTTGAATACTGCAAAGCAAGCAGTTTTCAGATATGTGGGTGGGCTAATGTCTAGATAAAAGTTATTAAATTTTGGATCAAGGAAAGATGAAAAAACAATGGATTCCAAAGAACTTAATTACTGGAGCCTAACTTTGGATAAATCAACCTATTGATAATGAGAAATGACAATGTCAGTGATAGATGAGGTACCCAGAAATATGCATAATCATTTATTATCTATGTATTTCACTTAAGTAATGTAAACAAAGTTATTCTGGGGCAAGGGCAGAATAAGGGAACTAACATATATTGAGCACTTACTTTATGCCAGGTATATTACACGTGCTGTTTCATCTGATCCTCAAAAAAAATCTTTCAGGTAGATATTACAACTTCATTTTACATATAAAGAAACAAACTCTAAAACCAGTGAATAGCTCTCTCAGTTGAGCAGAGCTAAGAAAAGGGAGAAACAGAGTTTCAAATCAGAGTTTTGCTTCTCTGAGTTGGGCACCCATTTTCTGGTCCATGACAGTCATCCAGAGAACTCTTGAAGCCATTAATGAAAACCAGGGAGACGCATATGCAAAACAATGAACCTGGACCACTTTCTTACAGTGTACACAAAAATAAACTCAAAATGGATGAAAGACCTAAACATAAGACAAGAAGCTGTCAAAATGTTCGAGGAGAAAGCAGGCAAAACCTCTTTGACCTCAGCCACAGCAACTTCTTACTCAACATGTCTCAGGAGGCTAGGGAAACAATGGCAAAAGTGAACTATTGGGACCTCATCAAAATAAAAAGCTTCTGCACAGTGAAGGAAACAATCAGCAAAACTGAAAGGCAACTGACAGAATGGGAGAAGATATTTGCAAATGACATATCAGATAAAGGGTTAGTATCCAAAATCTACAAAGAACTTATCAAACTCCACACCCAAAAAACAAATAATCCAGTGAAGAAATGGGCAAAAGACATGAATAGACACTTCTTCAAAGAAGACATCCAGATGGCCAAATGACACATGAAAAAATGCTCAACATCGCTCACCATCAGGGAAATACAAATCAAAACCACAATGAGATACCACCTTACACCTGTCAGAATGGCTAACATTAACAATGCAGGCAACAACAGATGTTGGTGAGGATGCGGAGAAAGAGGACCTCTTTTACACTGCTGGTGGGAATGCAAACTGGTGCAGCCACTCTGGAAAACAGTATGGAGGTTCCTCAAAAAATTAAAAATAGAACTACCCTATAACCCAGCAATTGCACTACTAGGTATTTATCCAAGGGATACAGGTATGCTGTTTTGCAGGGGCACATGCACCCCAATGTTTATAGCAGCACTATCAACAATAGCCCAAGTATGGAAAGAGCCCAAATGTCCATTGATGGATGAATGGATAAAGAAGATGTGGTATATATATACAATGGAGTATTACTCGGCAATCAACAAGAATGAAATCTTGCCATTTGTAACTATGTGGATGGAACTAGAGGGTATTATGGTAAGTGAAAGTAGTCAGAGAAACCAAACATCATATGACTTCACTCATATAAGGAATTTAAGATACAAAACAGATGAACATAAGGGAAGGGAAGCAAAAATAATATAAAAACAAGGAGGGGGACAAAACAGCAGAGACTCTTAAATATGGAGAACAGAGGGTTACTGGAAGGGTTGTGGGAGGGGGGATGGGCTAAATGGGTAAGGAGCATTAAGGAATCTACTCCTGAAATCATTGTTGCACTGTATGCTAACTAACTTGGATGTAAATTAAAAACAAAACAAAACAGTCGCATCTTAAACTCACCAAGCTGTGCACGTTAAATATGTATAGTTTTTTGTATGTCAATCATTCATCAATAAAATGGTTTAAAAAATTTAAAAAAAAGAAAAAATACACCGACACATGCATACACAATCAAGAATCCTGAAATTAACTTAATAATGGAGGCACAATTGGTTAATATTAAATTAAAATATAATGTTGATGTCAACTTTTCTAAAAGTGGAAAATCAAATGTAATGAAATTCCATCAGTTGTAGTTTTGTGGACAAAAATCTGTGCTGTTATTTTTGTGTGTGTGTGTGTGCTGTTATTGACAGAAAATGTTTTCTACAACTTAAGTTCTATTTCTCCAGATTTGTATGAAATAACCTAAATAATCAATAGTGATCAAAGGTGCATCTCAGTCAGAAACATTTAATTTTCAGAGAGTCTGCCAGGCAATGCGTAGGACTTCATTCAAAGGATACCTGTAAGGTCTTTTATGCATTTCTACCACCATAGTACATTTTCTTGAAATACATTTTTTACCGAAGCAAAATAAAAAAAAAAAAAAGGAAAGCAGGGAAATGAGAATCATTAAACACCCTACAGCTGAGTCTCCCAACACCCCAAAACAGAGTGATAGAAGGGTGTAGACAAAGAAGAGCTCTTGTTTTTCCTGACCACTCTACCTCCATGCCTAGGGAAATACAGTGTGTATCCTGAATCTTAAGGTAGGACCAGAGCTTTGCATCCTTCTCCCCAGAAGGGATGATGGTTTTGGTCACCCCTTCATTCCTCAGAGATTCTGAGGGATAGGAGAGTTTCATAGGCAACAGTGCACCCCCAACTTTTTGATAGTTTCCTCTGCTGCTGCTGAAGAACCTACAGGTCTTCTCTCATTTCTATCTGCCTTCTCGCTTCATATGCATAAGCCTAGGATCTTAGCCAGAGTTTGGAGCAGATATAAATTCTGTGATATACTCTCCACAAATTAAGATTTGACCAAGAGGTTAGCTGGCCAGAGCCAGCATTTAAGCCAGCAAGCTTAATTCAAGGTGGGCAGGCAGCATGAAAAGGCAAATTTCAGACTCCTAGCCCAGACTGTCTGGTCTGATAACAATGTGTTCATTATTGATTTACCTCAAAGGGATTAAAACCTACAATATACAATAAGCCCTTCTGCCAGGCCAGACAGCAAAGATTTAAAATGGTGATCCAAGGCATAGCTTTAAAAATTATCAATGCGGGGCGCCTGGGTGGCGCAGTCGGTTAAGCGTCCACGACTTCAGCCAGGTCACGATCTCGCGGTCCGTGAGTTTGAGCCCCGCGTCGGGCCCTGGGCTGATGGCTCAGAGCCCGGAGCCTGTTGCCGATTCTGTGTCTCCCTCTCTCTCTGCCCCTCGCCCGTTCATGCTCTGTCTCTCTCTGTCCCAAAAATAAATAAACGTTGAAAAAAAATTATTAATGCTTGAGTAAAGATAAATGTTTCCAGGTATTTCCATGATTTTGTTATAACCAAAAGTCTTATACTCTAAAAGTGTCAGAAATATAAATGAGCCTAATATAACATTGTTTTAGGTAATGGCCTCAAATGACTTATATTCCAAAGGGTATTCCAATGACCAATGCAAAAGAAATAGTCCCGCTTTCTGGTCTGTAGTATTGGTCCAAGTAGGGCCACCACCAGCCTCTAGACCACACACCAGGCTTTATGTGGTTTGGAAAATGGTGCCCCCTCTGGGTGGAGGGTGCCCACATGGCGGCAGTGTGGGAGGAACAAAAGCTGGTTTCAGTCCCTGACAGCCTTAGTCTCAGTGCAATTGAACAGCTGTATACCAGCAGCTCTGGTTAGATTAAAATGGGTTAAAAAGTCTATTTTCCAGTGGATGAGACGTAGGTCAGGAGTCTCAAGAAATATGTACACTTTGACCTGTAAAGAGCTCTCTCTTAGTCCCTTCAAAGACTTTTAAGGCCAGCCTTGCACAAATTAGTTAAATATGCTGTGTCTCTAGTCCTCAAATATTTTCTCATCTTAACTTTCAAAAATGTTTTAGAGCTGAAATATGTATCCAAGTGCCTCCAGGAGCAGAGAAAGGGCCAACGCATGGACTTGCAGGCTTCTGGTCAATTATTCATTCGCCTCTCAACAAAGATTTCACAAAATGGAATTCGTATCCACTCAGGTAATTTACTTGGGTTTTGAAGATAAATGAGACTCCTCTGAAGAAGGCTGTCACACAGATTTTACATTACCGATGTGCCACCTTTGTTCATGTGTTCCTAAATCACAAGGGGGGATGTAGTCCTCCCCACCATCTGGAATTTCTAATAGAACACAAGAAGCAGCTGAATGTAGAAAGTAACACATCAATTTTCAAGGTGAAGTGAATAGATGTGTAGTTAATTGTTTAAATAGTTCCTTGGGGACACTTTTTTTTTCTCCCTACAAAATAATATATACTCTCTGTAAAACATTCAAACAATACAAAACATAAAGGGTAGAAAGTAAGAGTCCTTTCGCTAGTTCCCAAAGGCCACCCCCCTCGCCAGAGGAAAACACTATGAATTTTCTTCTAAGAAATTATACACATAAATATCTACACACATGCCTTTGTAAGTAAACTCTTTAAGTATAACACACATATAAAGGTAGGCATGATTTTTTAGTGTCATAAATTGCCACAAACTGAACACTCTCTTATGTAACCACCCTTAAAATCAAGAAATAAAGCATCACCAGCACCTCAGAGGATCCCCCAATACCTCTTCTCGATAGTTTTTGTATACATAAGTGTAATCATAAGATACACATTTTTCTGCTATTTACTTTTTCTACTTAATGATAATTTTTATGCCAAGCCCATATACACTTGTTAGACCACTGGATGGTATTCCTTTGTCTGGGCTTAACATAAGTTATTTAACATTACCTATTAATAGACATATCATTTATTAAAATGATCTTGTATAATATTTTAAGCTCAGAGTTTTATTTATTTTATTAAAATAAAAGCTACTCATTTTTATCTTTATTTTACCAAAAAAAAAAAAAAAAAAAACCTCTTCAAACTTAAGATTGCAATAATCTGAGCATTGAAAAAGCCTTCCAGGGGCATCCAAATCTTCCTCTGAGTAATCTTTGTAAATATTATTTAATGATGGCACAAGAAGATTATCTTAGCTTCTTGTCCCCCGTTCTCTCCCATATGACTGGCCAGAGCATGGGGAAGACTAACTGGTGCTGTAGTTCGAATCCTGGAGCCAAAGCTTCCTGGGGAAAAAAGGACTGATTTGTAGCAATTAGCAGACACCAATTTCTTTGGTGTCAATACTCCCACCAAGACTAATTTCTATTTTTAAGTTTGTACTTATTTATTTATTTATTTATTTATTCATTCATTTATTTTTGAGAGAGAGAGAACCGGGGAGGGGATGGCCTTTCTAAGCAAGATATGAAATCCAGAGCCATAAAAACTGATACATTTGATCACATAGATAAAATTTTGAAATTGCAAGAATAGATTGTCAACTAATTATAAATAAACCAACAAACCCAGATATCTCACACCGTAAGGCTCGGCCCCGAATCGGTGCTGTCACTAACTGTATTAGTTTTCTATTACTGCCGGTGTTAGTCTGCTCCGTGCTAGGACGGCTGTAACAATCCCACCACCGAGTGGGGGGCTTAACAACAGAAATGTATTTTCTCACAGTCCTTGAGGCTGGAAGAGTCCAAGATTAAGGTGTCTGTTGAGGCCTCTCTCCTTGGTTTGCAGATGGCTATTTTCTCTCTTGTCCTCACAAGGCCTTTTCTCTGTGCTGGGAAGTGGTGCAGTGAGGTTCTGGCTTCTCTTCCTCTTCTTATAGGGATTAGGATCCCACTCTTGTGACCACAATTAATCTTATTTTGTTTATTTATTTTGAAAGAGAGAGCAAGAGTGAGTGGGGGAGGGGCAGGGGGGGGAGGGGAGGCAGGAGAGAAAATCCCAAGCAGCCTCTGCACTGTCAGTGCAGAGTCCAGGAACTCAAGAACTGTGAGATCATGACCTGAGCTGAAGCCGGGTGCTTAACTCACTGAGCCACCCAGGCACTCCAGACCGCAAGTAATCTTCGTTACCTCCTTAAAGATCCTGTCTCTAAATACAGTCACCTTGAGGATTGGGCCTATTACTTTTGGGGAATACAACTCAGTTCGCAACGTTGATGTAGCAAGTTACACAAATTTAGCAGCTTAAAGCAACACAAGTGTGTTATCTCAGTTTTGTGGGTCAGGAGTTTGGGTTGGTTTCTCCTTTATGGGTTTCACAAAGATGAAATCAGGGTATTGTCTCACGGGGTTCTTGGGGAGAGGCTCTGGGAGCGTCTGCTTCCCAGCTCATTGTCAGTGGACTCCAGCTCCCTGCAGTTAGAGTTCCCTGTCTCCTTGCTGGCTGTCATTTGGGAGTCACTCTTAGCACATAGGGGTCTCTTTCAGGCCCTTGCATGCAAGCCCCTCCAACTCAGAGCCAGCAGCAGTATGTCAAATCCTTCTCACACTGGAAATCTCCAACTTCTGTTCTGTGCTTTTGAGAGATCACATGATTAGATTAAGCTCATCTATAATCCAGGATAATCACCCCATTTAGGCTCTGTTACCTTAATCACATCTGCAAATTCCCTTTTGCCATATAATAATAAAGCATCTTCACAGCTCCCAAGAAGATCTTTAGGGACCCATTATTCAATTTGCCACACTCACATCTATATTAGAGCTTCAAATCTCTCCAAGAGAGATTTATGGAAATGACATTAAACAATAATGGTGATAGGAGATCTTGATTTGTTCCTAGTTTAGGAGAATAGCTCTAGCATTTCATCATTCAGCATGATGCTGACTTTCAGCCTGAGACGTGTGTGTGTGTGTGTGTGTGTGTGTGTGTGTGTGTGTATGTGTGTCTGGCTTTCCTGTTAATATATGTATATCAAAAAGTATCCATTTATTTCCATTTCCTATCTTTAAACATCAACAATGGATGCTCAACATTGTCAAATGACTATATGGCATCTATCTACTATAATCCTTATGCTTTTTTTCTCCTTTGGCCTATTAATATGGTGCATGAATTGTATTATTTAAATGAGTAGTTTTTCTATTATTGAATTATCATTTTATTCTGGAGTTGTTTTAATATGTGCTTAGAAACATATCATGTGAATTTATTTTATATGAATTTTTTAAATGTAATTTTCTATTTTTTCTTCTTTGTTTTCACATCAGGGCTGTTATGATCTTAGTATGATGATCTTATTATGATGATCCTTCTAAGGAATTGGGTCATTCCTTTCTCTCTATGCTCTGGAACTATTTAAATATTACATCCTCTATTCTTCATGAGTTTGAAAGAACTCATCTAACAACCACTTGGACCTAGCACGTTTAGAGGCAAAGTCTCTTTGTTAACTTTCTTATTTTTTTCATCTTTTTGGATCAGTGCTTCATTGTAAAAAATCTAGTCCTTCACCACAGTTTATTTCTAATAGCAAATACCTATACATATATTTTGAATGACCATATCTATCAATATTTAAGGTTTTGAATTTAACCAGCAAACTTGTGTTTTGCATGTCTTCTTGAGGTTGGACTGACAACACCACTCACCATGGGGCAAAGATGTCTAAACTATTTTAACAACACTCATACAAGAGCAACTTGTGTTTCAGAAGTATGTTCATGGGAATGGCAATGAGAAGTTAAAGCAATGTCATCAAGTTCTCAATAATCATTTGTAACTTTTTTTTCTCAAAATAAAGCTGTATTTTCAAAATCCATCTTCAATTTTCATTGATATTCAATTCCAACAGCTTACCTTAAAGGTTACAAATTTGTGGGCGCCTGGGTGACGCAGTCGGTTAAGCGTCCGACTTCAGCCAGGTCACGATCTCGCGGTCCGTGAGTTCGAGCCCCCGCGTTGGGCTCTGGGCTGATGGCTCAGAGCCTGGAGCCTGTTTCCGATTCTGTGTCTCCCTCTCTCTCTGCCCCTCCCCCGTTAATGCTCTGTCTCTCTCTGTCCCAAAAAAGAAGTAAACATTGAAAAAAAAATTAAAAAAAAAAAGGTTACAAATTTGTAATATCTTCTGATTAAAAGAAGTGGATTCAAAACTAATAAATTTCCTAGAATGAACTTTTGACAGAAAATAACATTCAAAGCATCCTATCAACTCTGGAAATTTTCAGTGATTGCTTTTTGCAAGTGTGCAATACTGAGATCATCACCTACTTCATGGTTAATTATGGTTAAATTATGAAAAATGTCACAGTGGTATGTAGAAACCATTCTTCCAAATTTTTTACTTTCATTTTTTGCTCTTTTAACCGTCATCATAAAACATGTTGCATCCTTTTCTTGCATGGAAGCATTAAAGTTATTAAAATACAGAGGATATTAGAGAAAAGTAAGTCTGGATGTCCATTCTGTGTCTTTAAAATGTTGGGACCAAAAACACAAAGAGATTTTTCCATAGCTCAAATATTCTCAACAGATTTTTTTTTCCTGAAGAACCCACCCTTTATGTCACCATGCAATGGCACATGTTATGATCAACTCATACAGTAAAAGAATAAAGAGAATGTTGTCAAAGTTAATGCATTAGCCTTTAAGTAATTCACAATTTTTACAGCATCAGTGAGCACGCTATTTAGTCAGCTGTTATTTTTCATAGCAGACTTTCTCAGTGAAGGAAGAAGTGTTATTGATTTACAAGCCAGATTCTTAATCTGGGTAACTACTTCAGAATGTTTTCCTCTGAAACATCAGAGCATATTCCTGCAGAAAACTTAACTCCAGACCACATTTGTTGACAAAAAAGTAGATTTGATTAAAAATTAAAATGACTGCAAAAAATAACAAGTTACAAAAAATAAATGCTAACATTTGCTCATTTGTACACATTTGGTTTGTGGTTGACACCTTAAAATATCACAAGTTGTAATGCACATTACTTTTTTGTATTTTTAGTACACTTTCTTTTTCTGTTACATGTTATAATCAATCAATAGTGTTCTAAACGGCTTCCTTTGGTGCACTAGTGCATAATCGTATCTTCTGCAAAAATAAGTGTGTCTTCCTTCCAATATTTATATCTCTCATTAAAAAAAATGTTTATTTATTTATTTTGAGAGACAGAGCAGAGAAGGGGCAGAGAGAGAGGGAGGGAGAATCCCAAGTAGGCTCCATGCTGCCAGAGCAGATATGAGGCTTGAACCCACAAACTGTGAGATCAGGGCCTGAGCTGAAACCAAGAGTCAGAGGCTTAACCGACTGAACCACCCAGGTGCCCCTATACCTCTCATTTCTTTTTCCTTTCTAATTGCATCGGGTGGTAAATCCAGAATTATTTAAACTAGTTTTTTCAGTTTCAGCACTACTAGCATATTGGTTGGCTTTAAAAACATTACTTTATTATTTTTTTAAGTTTATGTATTTATCTTTGAGACTGAGCATGCTCATGAGCGGAGGATGGGCAAGGAGAGAGAATCCCAAGTAGCCTCCACACTGCCAGCACGGAACCCCACGCAGGAGTCGAACCCACGTACCGTGGGATCATGTCCTGAGTCGAAACCAAGAGCTGGACTTTTAACTGATTGAGCCACTCTGGCGCCCCTGGATTGTGGGGGGAGGAGTGGACTTTCTTGTGCATTGTAAAATGCTTAGCAGCATCCCTGGCCTCAACCCCATAGATGCCAATGGAGACATCATGTGGTTCAAAGGGTGAATCAGGAGTGTGTAAGTAAGAGTGCAAAGAGAATAGCAGCGGCAATTAGGAAACTGAATCTTGAAGGGTGAGATTGAAGGGTGGAGGAGTGAAATCTGTTACTGAGCCCCGCTCAGATGTTTTTCTGATTTGTTATTTGTGAATACTTATTTGACTAGAAATTAGTTATACAGTACAATTTCATCATGAAAAATATGCAGAGATAAAAACAGTCTAGGAAAAATATTCAAAATTATCAGAGTTGCTATTTCCGAGTGGAGGATTCATTGTTTTTTTTTCAACTTTAAAAATATATATTTTTATGACTTTCCTGGATCCATTTATTAAAAGTTGAGAATATATATTTTTATAATAAAATACCATTTAAATTATTAATTTTCAAAGTTGGTAGATGCTGACTCATCATAATTGTGTTGAAAACCAAATCATTAGAAAGTCTAATAAAATATTAAAGCTCCTTGTTTATGAATTGTAGAAATGTCTTGTTTGTAATTTCCATTTTTTTGCAATAAAAATATATTATTCTTTTGTTGGAAACAGTTTTGATTTTTTTAAGGGAAATGTTTTGGAGTTGGATTTTGATCAAAAACTCCGAAGCATGATTATGGGAGTAAGTTGTTAAACATAATGTACATCTCTGGAAGTATTGGTAAGTGAAAAAAACCTAAAAATCTCCTAACTTGCCTTGTAGTCAACTTTATCTCCTAGGAAATAGGGACAGCAAATAGGTGATTTTCCATTATGAATGCAGGAAGAACTACACAATTATCAGAGCCCCATGCAAAATGAAAATGTGGGCCTTTTGTTCAAAACTTATTAAGAATTTCAAGACAGTGACAGAAGAAGGGCAGCTGGGTGGCTCAGGCGGTTAAGCTCCCTCTTTCAGCTCAGTTCATCATCTCGTTGTGCATGAGTTTGAGCCCTGCGTTGGGCCCTGATGACAGCTGGAGTCTGGAGCCTGCTTCGGATTCTGTCTCCCTCTCTCTCTGCCCTTCCCCCACTTGCACTCTGTCTCTCTCAAAAATAAATAAACATTAAAAAATAGTTTTTTTAAATAATAAAAAAAAAGATGGTGACAGCAGAATACTTGAAAAATGTGGGCCATTTCTGAGCATAGGACTCTGTATAATGACATAAAGCAGGTCTTGTCCATAGGAATAATTTCTTCACTTACCAAAGGAGAAATGGTGGGGCCTGGAAGGAAACATTCATCTCACAGTTCAAGCCAGTGAAAGGTATGCCTTAGAGTTTAGAAAAATTAAGAAAGATGGGGGTTCAAAATCCTACGAAGATGTTTTTAAAAAGCTCATGATACAAAAATTAGGAAAGGGAAGATTTATAGGAAAACTCATAATTATCTTCAGATATTTTAAAGGTATTATGCTATTCTGGAAAATCTGGCTTTCTTTACTTCACATTCCTTTTGTTCTGAGTTCTGAGACTCCCTCCCCTCCCCCCTTTTTTTTAGAGATCAACCCTTTCAATTTCCTCTCCTCACTTCATTTATGTGGTTGATGGTGTTCATTTTAATATGGCGTGACAGTCCCCTACACACACACACACACACACACACACACACACACACACAGAGCCACAGGAGATTAGTCAAAGATAGAACACCTAACTCAAATTAGGTCATAAGAGTCCATTCTCTAGAAAGGAATATTTATGACCCAATAATGCAACTAGAACTTACTGATTGATGTTACAGGGTAAACTGATTATATAGAAGCAATATTATTACACAGTCACTTTCTCCTAAGGAACATACTGCTATGTGCCTGGAGGTGTTTAAGTGTGGCCTGAATTATTCAAAAAGAGATGCAAATAACAGACAGAATATAGGAACAGAATAAACGTTTCATTTTAAAAGAAAACCTGCAAAAGTTTTTAAATACATAATACAAATGCATAACCTTTCCCCTGTCTCTCTTAACAATTTTAAATGCCTCTATTTAAGTAGTTTTTTTCTTGAATTTAAAACATAGAATTCTCCTCAACCTCTAACCAACACCTCTAATATAAAATTTGTTGTACTTACATTTATATTTAAGAATGGTTACAATTACTAGGTTGTCTTTTACTCCCTTTAACCTCTCCATATTTCACACCTTGACTTCAACTGGGTGAGCGTGTTTAATATTTTATGCCTTCTAGCCTCAAACTCCCAACACCTGTCTTTTTTTTTCCTATTGTATCTTTTTTATTGTTTCCTTAATAATGGAAAAAATGATATGTAAACACACAATATGTACTGACTTTAAATGCCAGGATTATATTTTCTGAAATGAGGTGCCAACAACATAGTAAAACTAAAATTGAATAAACAATTAATTATTACTGACAACTTTGCTTTGGTGGATGAGCACAGAAATTCCTCAAATCAAAACTCTCATTAATGCACTGAAAAAAAATGTATGTTGAAATTTAGATCATTCCTGTAGTGATAAAAATTATCCCTATGTTGAGTAGCTTTATTCAAAAAGAGAGAGAAATAATAAGAGATGGGAGAAATGTGTATTACATATCATCCGTTATTTGAAATAAGTAAATAGTTAATTCAACTGTGGGACAGAAAGGCGATGGTCTTTTATTGGATAGGACTTCAGTGGTTTAAGGTTAGAAGGATATTTCACCCCCAATTTGACTTTTATTTATCTATTATCTGAACATATCCACTAGACTATTTCAATTTGGGGTAATAATTTTAATTGTTCTATTTTTCTCCAGCTTTTATTGTCAATAGAAAAAAAACATTGTCAAAATAAAACTGAAGCCCATAATGAGGCCATTTTTTTCTTCTTCACAAATGAAATAATTGCACAGACTGTCAAGAAATTCCTTCACTTAGAATATTTCAAAATACTCTGGAATTACTATTTAATATCTGAAATTAGGGGATGCTAAAGTGGAAATAGAGGAAGAGAAAGATTTGTGTAATTATGACATTGAAAGTCCACACAGTTGAATGTATTAGGGTGTCTGTGGTAGGCAGCATTTAAGATGGCTCCTAATAATCCCTACCTTGTACTAGTCATGTGTTACCCTCTCCTTTTGAATATGGGGTGCAGGTAGCAACTCACTTCTGACAAACAGAATATGGCAAAGTGATGTGACATCATTTCTAAGACAAGGTTAGAAAAAGGCTGTGGGCTTTCACCTTGATCACATTCTCTCTTGCTGTCTCTTGGATTGCTCATCCTGTAGAAGGCAGCTGCCATGCTTGAGGCATCCCTGTGGAGAGGCCCTCAAACAAGGGACTGAGCCTGCCAACAACACAGAGGTAAGGTTAGAAGGGAGCCCCATCTTAGTCAAGCCTTCAGATGAGAGCATAGCTCTAGCTGATAGTTTGGTTGCAACCCTATGAAAGACCCTCAGTCATAGGCACACTGCTAACCCATGCTTGGATTCCTGATCATTGGAACTGTGAGATGATAAATGTTATAAATTGTTAACTTTGGCAGTAGTTTATGATGCAGCAACAGAGAGCTAATATAGTTATACCAACACTGAGATTTTGGGGAAGGGTATATTTGATAATATTCTATGCATAATTTTACCTAGAAAATAAGGGCAAAAGGGTTGAGGTCAGAAAGAAAAATGTCCCCACCAAGGTGTCCATGTTCTAACTCATGGAACCTGTGAATAGGTTACTTTACCTGGCAAAAGGGATTCTGCAGATGTAATTACATTAAAGTGGTCAACATGGGGAGATTATCCTGGATTATTCAAGTGGGCCCAATATAATTGTAAGAGTCATTATGAAGTGAAGACAAGGGAATCAGAGTCAGAAAAGGAGATGTGACATTGGAAGGAGAAGTTGAAGTGATGTGCTTTAAAGATGAAGAGTCAGGGGTCAAGGAAGGCAGGTGGCCTCTAGAAACCGGAGAAGGCACCGGAATGGATTCTTCCCTAGAGCGTCCAGAAGGAAATGGTATGTCCAGTTTTTCTTCTTGAACTATAGGTTACCTAGGATAAAAACAGGGAAGAACTTTTTTTAACATCTCCCACTATGTGCCCTTAGAATCAGGTCACCAACTGGTTTTAACCAGATGACTAGGCTGGGGTTGGTTTCTGTTCCTCAAATGTTTTGGTTTTCAAAAGACAGAGAGAGAATTGTGTCTTGCTCCCACCCTCATCCTTTCGATGTGCATTTAAATGCTGCAATTCCAAATTTAATGTGCTCTCCAGGTGTAGAAGCTCATGCATTAGGGTAAAGACAGGAAGAACATCTAGTAACTCTGAATAGTGTTTCTTCAATTTCAATTGTTCAGAATATCAAATAATCATTTGTGGAAGAAGAAAGACAATAGGACAAAACTGGAGAAAAATGATCATCTGCCCAAACTTGGTAGTTGGACTGGGACTTGTCTTGGCATCTTGGCCTCCAGATACAAATCTGAGAATGGATTTTGACCAGCACAAAAGCTGAAAGCAAGCAAAGCAAGAAAAATCCACATCCTTGGTCTGGTGGAGGAGAAAAAGGAAAACACAAAGCTTTCTGAAGACTGAAAAGCAAAGCACATTGGTGAGAATACATAAACAAATAATCTGAGAAGAAAATTTTAACAGACGTAGGCACTTTAATCAAATAAAAGTTGGTATGACTTCTTAAAACAGAAAGAGAAAGGCATATGAAGAAAACAGGCCAAAATAAGAAGGGAACAGTTCAAGATGAAGAAAGAGAAGAATAAAGTAGTGAAAGATTACCAAAAACTAGACATATAATAAAGAAATTAAAACCCACACTGTAGGGGATAAAACACATGATGTGAAAGGCTGAAATAGAGTTGGGATGCTGTCCTGAAATGCAAAGACAGGATGGAGGCTAGTCATGGAATAGAGAGAAAGAAAATATAAGAAAAATAAAATGGTTATTCATAAAGAAGAGCAAAACCTATGAAATAATAATCAGAAACTTTACCAGAACTAAACATATCTACAGATGTATTAAGTGAAAATGCAATATAAAAGGACATATTACTAATGGCAATATTCAATGTCTTTTCAAAAAATGTTTATTTATTTTTGAGAGAGAGAGACAGAGCATGAGCAGGGGAGGGGCAGAGACAGAGGGAGACACAGAATCTGAAGAAGGCTCCAGCCTCTGAGCTGTCAGCACAGAGCCTGATGTGGGGCTCAAACCCACGAACCATGAGATCATCACCCAAGCCCAAGCACTAAATTCCTCCTATGTTGGTAATAGTGTAGGATTGGTTTCCTTGTTTCCTTTAGTTTTTGTGCTATGTTTTTTTGTTTGTTTGTTTGTTTTTTAATCTCACACCATTCCCACCCCCTCTAAGGATCAAGGACTCTGCCTTGTGTCCCAGGCTGTTGGCAAAGCTGTTTTTCTCTTGGGACAAGTCTCTAGTAGCAGAAGGGGGTCCTTCTGTTGGATGGGCCATAGAAGACTTGCAGGCGGCTATAGAGGGAAGGCACTCGCCCAAAGAGTTTTTTGAAAGGGGACACGGCTCCTCTGTACAGGAGCAGAGGGGAGCCCTTCAGCACTCACCAGGCTGCAGCAGGCAGGACCTTCTCTGTCAGATCTCTTGCCTCCTCCTTCATGATACCCATCCTTCCAGACAACGGCCCTCGTGCAACCTCCCAGAGATGGGACACAATTCTCTTCTCTTTCTAGTCATTTCAGTGGCAAAATTTTTCCTGCAAGGCTTCCCTTTTGATTCTCAGAAACCCGGTATGGAAATTAAAACGATTACTGAACATAATTTTGCTTTTCTCTTTGCATTTACGATCCAACAACAACTTTTCCCTTCAAAGCCATGGGAGGGGGAGTGTCTCAGACCAACAAGGAAAAGGTTGGGAAGGGTAAGAAAAAAGAAACATTCTCAAGATTAATATCTCAAGAAGTCTTCCCACTACACTCATAAAATAGAAAGTTATTCCGCAAACTCATGCTGTTCGCTCTTATGTCTCAGTTGCCAAGACTTTGTTTTGAATCACAGTCGCTTCATTTCAACCGTGTCTTCTGGTGGGAACTAATCATACTCCCTTCTGTTGTTAAATATCCTAGTTCTTAGCTTGTTTCCCTCTTGCGTATGTGTGTCTGTTTTTGTAAACCAACTCAAATTCCTTTGGAAAGCAAAGTATAAATAATGCATGAACTAAGAAAAGTCTGGTCCGGAGACAAAACTTTGCAAAGTTGCAAATAAACTCAGGCTCTAAGATACCATCTCTTTAAAATATAAATGGTTTTATTCATTTAATAGAAGTGTTAAGTTTTGAAATAAGATTTCATGGGATCAACCTAGCCCAGCCACCTTTCAGCTGCGTGGTACCTCAGTTTCCTCTGCAGCAAAATGGAAAGAATAATAATATCCCTCTGATAAGGTAGTTGTGAATTTAGATAAAATTATATGTAAAGCGCTTACCATAGTGCCTGGAACTTAACAGATGCTCAATGATGTCAGCTGTTGCTAGTATTCTGATGATTCTTATCATTGTTGTTATAGTGACTGGCAACTTTGATCTAAAAAAAGGAATTAGAGGCACCTGGGTGGCTCAGTCGGTTAAGCATCTGATTTCGGCTCAGGTCATGATCTCACAGTTGGTGAGTTGGAGCCCCACGTCGGACTCTGTGCTGACAGCTCAGAGCCTGGAACCGGCTTCAGATTCTGTGTCTCCCTCTCTCTCTGCTCCTCCCCCTCTCACACTTTCTCTCTCTCTCCGTATCCCTCTGAAAAATAAGTAAAACATTAAAAAAATAAAAATAAATAAATAAAGGAATTATAAGAGCTTCAAAAATGCGTGCAATCCATAAAATGTCATGAGTATAAGGAAGTGAAAAAGATTAAGAACGTGGATAGTTACGACATTCTAGACTAATTCATCACTCCATTGTTATTTTTGCTTTATCTTTAATAATCTAGCTTTGTCATTTGAATCAGCTCTCAAATAATTTTAAAGTTTTTGACTTATTGGGGCACCTGGGTGGCTCAGTCGGTTAAGGGTCCGACTTCAGCTCAGGTCATGATCTCGCGGTTTGTGAGTTCGAGCCCCGGGTGGGACTCTGTGCTGACAGCTCGGAGCCTGGAGCCTGCTTGGGATTCTGTGTCTCCTTCTCTCTCTGACCCTCCCCCACTTGTGCTCTGTCTCTCTCTATCAAAAATAAACAAATGTAAAGTTTTTGACTTATTAGGAGGCTTACTTTTTGCTTTCTCATTTCTACCAATAGTCTAAATCAAGATGTCTCTAAATATTTGACAGATTCTTTTTTTTTTAATGCTTTTATTAATTTATTTTTGAGACAGAGAGAGACAGAGCATGAGCAGGGGAGGGACAGAGAGAGAGGGAGACACAGAATCTGAAGCAGGCTCCAGGCTCTGAGCTGACAGCACAGAGCCCGATGCAGGCCTCAAACTCACGGAGTGTGAGATCATGACCTGAGCTGAAGTCGGATGCTCAACCGACTGAGCCACCCAGGCACCCCAAGATGTCTCTAAATATTTGGAAGTAAATAGGCATTATTACACACACTCGAAAATGCACACATGTGCTCACACACGCATACACACAAGGTATAAATATCACCATGTCCAGGGCACTAGAAGTCATAAGGTGCAGAAATATAGTGTCTCTTTAAAGAGTAGTATATATCACTCTTCTAAAGAGAAGGTTCTTATACTAACCTGCACACTGATTTACTTAGATGATCAGAAAACATGATATAAATGAAGTCACTAAAGAGAATTAAGAAATCCAGATTCCTGAGTTTTGTAACAGACTTGCTGAATCAAACTCTCCCAGCATGGGAAGTCGTTAGGAGGGTTTTTTTGTTTGTTTGTTTGTTTGTTTGTTTGTTTGTTTGTTTTTCACAACCTGGCCTCTCCTGTTAGGATGAGTAATGGCGCTCATTAAATAGCGCCAATAAAAAGGTATGCTGATGTATACACCAGGTGGCTTGTCAGTAATTCAGTTATAGGGAAGCAACAAGAAGAACCTCATTAGAACTTGGTGTCAGAGAAGTGATTGTGGTAGACAAAGAAATTAACAAGAAAACTGATAAGAGCTGCCAAAGATAAGAGTGGAACTGAGTGGGATTGAGCCCCACCTGGTGTCTCCGAGGCAGAGGAAGTAGCCTTGCAGCCATTACTGACCCCCAAAGATGAAGTACAGCTCAAGACCGCCTACAGCAAATCCAACGGGCAGCCCAAGGGTATAGGCTCTGCCTCCCCTGGCCCAGGCCAGCCTCCGCTCAGCAGCCCCACAAGGGGTGGAGTCAAGAAGGTGTCAGGGGTGGGTGGTACCACCTATGAGATTTCCGTGTGAGCCTGCAGCACCTCCCTTCCGCCCCACGCCTCTGTGCCTACACCAAAGGGCCCCAGGTGGCCACCTTCCTTTCCTCAAGGGGTTCCCCTCCCCTGCATGGACATTTTTTTAAACCACCGATTCCAAGAGGTTGAGGAGCGTTTTATAAAATGCAGTCGGGTTGGGGAGTTGGAGAGTTGGGGCCCTGAGACTGGGGTAGCAATCCCCTTCACCTTTTAAGACCTTCCCTTCCTTAACCCCTGGACCAGACTCAGTGCACATTTGTGCAATTGCTCGCCCTGGAGGGAACCAGATCATTTTTTAAACCAGAAATATTTTTTTTATTATTGTTAAAAAAAAAAATTGAGTTTCATGTACAGATCCCGTTGTCCCGCAAAACATGGCCATTCACACATGATTTCAGAGAAAACTGGACTTCAAGTTGAATGCAACCCTTTTGTACGTAAAGCTGATTCTGTCCTTCTGACTATTTTGTGCTTCTCTGGTGAACTCTTCCCCCCAAATCGACTTCCTGTCCATTCACCTAAACTTCACCCACACTCTCTTCTCCAAGAGCAGATTTACAGTTGATTTTCTATAGATTTGAGCCCCTGTCTTTCTCTCAAAAATTTCTCCAAATCTAAATTAAAAATAAAGGAAGGTTAAGAAATCTATTTCACCAGCATGAAAGCACTCACACTCGATGACAACATTCACCATCCTGGGTAGCTTCACAAATTGCTGCCTTAAAGAAGTGAGAGAATTCTACAGGATCTTTCTCTTCTGTATTATTTCTTACTATTTTTTTAAAAAAATGTAATGACTGTGGGCACTAAAAAAGACCTGCTTGGACTAACAATTGTATCATTTTATTCCATTTTAATCTAAAATTATGGTTTCCCCTTTATCATCCTTTAAGTAATTAATGTCTACCAGTTAAAAGCTTTTCTACTATTTGCTTTTGTACTTTTTCTTGGAAATTGATTCTGTATTTGTATTCCGTGAGGCAAACGATTTAGGCTGAAGTCCTCATGTGTTCATATTCAGGATTTTTGCCCATGGCTTCTCTTGCTTCTGGTGTATTGATTCTATTATTCTGTAGAGGTTATTTTGATGTATTTTCTTTAGACTAAAAGTACTCAGCGGGTCTCTACCTTTTTCTGTAATTCACAAGGAAGTAATTTTAAATGTAAAAGAGCATAATTGGTGATAATACGGGAAATTTCACAGAGTTCTGCTCTTCCAAAACTATTCTTATTCATTTTATCAGTAGATGATATTGAAAGCTTAGTAATTGCAAATCATTTGCTAAATATTTTAAATGCATGATTTCACTTATTCCTCCCTGAAACCCTTCCATGGATGTGATAATATTGGCCCCATTTTACAGATGAGGACGGCGAGGTACAGATTTTTCAATCACCTGCTCCAAGTCACATACGTAACAGATACAGAGTGGGGACTTGAACCCAAGTCTGATGGCACTAGACCTGACCTTGTTTAACACCACTAAATTCTACCTTGAGTGTTTACCACTATTGTGTTATGTTTTTAGCTTTGCAATCTCCGTAATGTAACCAGAATTACGTCCCCGAAATACATCAGTTCCTAATCCCTGAAACCCGTAAATGTGACCTGATTTGGAGAAAAGATCTCTGCGGATGTAATTAAGAAAAAGGATTCTGAGATCAGATCAGCCCTAAATGCAGAGGGCCCTAAATGCAGTTACTTGTATCCTTCTAAGAGGGAGGCAGCAGGAAAACAGAAGAGGAGAAAGGAATGTGAAGATACCGGAGTGATGTGGCCACAAGCCAAAGAATGCTAGGGGCCATACCAACTAATAAATATTCAAGGACCACATGTTACCTCACTGATAATTACAGTCTACAGTGAACAGAAGAAAGAAGGTGCCTTGGTGTTATCCTTACCTTTTTAATTGACACATTTTTTTCAAGTTGACTCCCCGCTTCCATAGTCCTGTTTATTATTTTAAAACAAAATGAAGGTATACACATGGAATACTTAAAACGGATAATTCTAGAAAGCACATTGGAAGCAGAAAATTAAAACTTAAGTGTCTCTGTTATTAATTCATAGCTGTGCTTCTCTTGTTTTAACTTCCATCTAAAGCGCTCCTGATCAGCATGTGTCTTCAGCTTGTTCTGTTGGATGAACTTAGAGTTGTTGTCCCTTTCCTGGCCATGCCCTGGCGCTTCAAGGTGGCCCCATGCTTGAGAAACAGCATGTGATGATTTAGGACACGGTGTCATCCAGGCAGCCTCTTTAATCATGTTCTGCTAAAAAATGCATCCCCCAAAGTTTAGCTTCCTGCTCCTTTGAATTCTTGCACCTTCCTTCACCTTACCTGGAAGAGAGTCTAGGTTAAGACAGGAAGCAGGGTATCCCAGTGTTACTGATTCTCTCTCTTTCCTCTTCCAACCTCACCAGCAACTTTTATGCTTTCTTTTGTGGAAACAGTTCCACATCCATCAGTAATTTCTTTTAGTCTCCCTTCAGATTAAGATTACTTTATGAAATAACTTGTATTTATAAAAATCTTGAGTGACACACCAACTGTGTGAGATCGAAAACTTAAAAAAAATATTTAAATAGAAATTTTAATATGAGTTTAAAAACGGTAAAATTATTTTGTCACTACTTGCATTACTTGCATATTTTTTTTGTCCTGAACTTTGTTTTGTTCTGGCTATTATCCTATCTATTATCAAATTTCTATGCTGTTTTTTCCTCTGCGTAAGAAAAGACCAAGTAGCTTCTTAATATACTAGCTCTTTCCAGTCCATTCATAAATGTAAATGAACTGAGGTCACTTGTCATCAATTGTGATGAGTTAGATTGTATCCCCTGACCCAAAGAAAATGCACATGTTGGAATCCTAATTTCTGCTATCTCAGAATGTGAACTTACTTGGGAATAGGATCTTTATAGAGGTAATCAAGTTAAAATGAGGTCATTAGGGATGGGCTCTACTCCAAGATGGCTAAAGTCCTTAAAAAAGGGAAATTTGGACAGAGAGACACAGTGGGATGACAATGTGAGGTTATGCAAGCAGAAGTTACCCATGTGACTGAAACGATGCGTCTACAAACCAAAAATGTCAAAGATTGTCAGCAAGCAACAGAAGCTTAAAGAAGCAAAAGCCCTCAGAGGGAGCACAGCCTCCCTTGTGCACTTGTGGACTTTTGGCCTCCAGAATGCTGAGACAGTAAGTTTCTGTTGTTTTGAGCCACTCAGTTTGTGGTAGAAAACTAATATGCTAATAAATAAAGAAAAACAACCAACTGAAGATAGAAGAATAATTTTAATTATTTCTGCTGTTAAGAATGCTAGACTACATTCAAGGTCACTATCCAAAGGGATCATCCAGAGGAGAGAATTGTGAGACATGATAATTAGAGAAATTCAGAAAAAGTAACCGAGGAAGTCATTTACTTCAGCCCAGAATGGCTGCCTATTTTCCATAATGTCTTGCAATAAGTCACTCCAGTTAAAAAGGGCTCACTGATCTCAGAATTTTGCCTTTTTGAGGAGCCTCAGAGTTCCTCTAGTGATTTTTACAGGCATCCCTTGGACTCAGCTAAGCTTCATCACCTTGGTGAGACCTTCCCTACCTCTTCTCCTTGAGAAAATCAACCCCTCCTTCCTGTCTGGCCCCACGGTTCCCGTACAAAGCTCCATTTATGTCAGCCCCTCTTACACTGTGTTTATAATTATTTACTTCTGTTTCTTTCTTTTCCACTATTCTGTTGGTTTCTAAAGGCTACTTTATTGGCACAGAGTAGCTATTCAGTACACATTTTTTGAATGACAGAATTAACAGAGTAAAGTAGATGTCAAGTGACTCAAACAAGGTCACAGTATTCATCTTTTATTGCTGCTGTAACAAACTACCACAAATGTAGGGGCTTAAATCAACACAGATTTATTAATGTATAATTCTGGAGGGCAGAAGTCCAAAATCAGTCCTACTGGGCTTAAGTCAACAGGTTGGCAGGGCTGATTCCTTCCGGAGGATCTAGGGGGAGATTTTATTTGCTTGCCTTGTTCAGCTTGTAGTAACCACCTGCTTTTCCTTGGCTGTTTTCCCCTTGTACCATCATTGAAGCCAGCAATCTCTTTCTCTCTCTGACTTCTGTCATCACATCTGCTTCCCTGACTCTGACCTTCCTGCCTTCCACTTATAAGGACCTTTGTAATTACACTGAATTTACTTGGATTATCTAAGATAATCTCCCCATCTCAAGATCCATACCCTAATCATGTCTTCAAAGTCTCTTTTGCCATGTAAGGTAAAACATTTACAGGCTCCAGCAATTATGACATGGACATTTTTGGAGGCCGTTATTGATCTACCACAGTCACATACCTCCTTCTGGGAAATCCCCGTGGTTTTGCCTACCACCTACAATAAGTACTCTGATGACAACTACGTAGGAATCTTTAGCCCAAGAATCTCCAGGCTTCTACAGCTAGGTGTTTGTTGACTATTTCTTCTTAAATGCCCCGTGGATACCATAAACTCCAGGTCTCCCAAATCGAACTTATCAGTTCTGCTTGTCACTTCCATCTCTTGTTGGTCATTGGCTCATCTGTGGCCACAGCACTCACCAAGCTAGAAACCTTGGGATGTTACTTGTTTCCTCTTTTTCACTTAATCCCATTTTCATCAATGACCATGTTGTGCTGATTTCACTTCCAAACTGTTCCTCAAATCTGCCATTCCCTCTTTACTCCTCATATCATATTCCCATTTAGTCTCTCATCAGTTCAGACTGATGAGACAATTCCTGGACAATTCCTCGTGCCGGTCACTTCCCCTTAAATCCATTCTTTTGTCTGCCACAGAATATTTATTGATCAAAATTTAATGTAATGATTAAATTGATTTAATTTATTTGGACTTCTAACCTCTAGACCTATAAGATGACCTGGAGTGGTGGGCTTAAACAAATAAGGCTTATGGAGAAATATAACTGTTATAAACCTTAACAACATGGGAATGGTAGAACTGAGCAAAGTTTTGATCTAGAAGCAAGGAGAAGAGTCAAGAAAGAGGTACATACACACACATTGCCTCACCTTATATCTGGGGAATCAGAAACCATCTAAAGTTGGCGAATCCATTAAAGAGCAATGAGTTTATTTTTGAAGTCCCAACATAACAAAATAAAGACATAGGAAATATACACAGATGATAAACATTAGGTAGAAAGGCATGAAGGTAGAAGTAATATCAATGAACTAAATTTCTCATGTTTTATGGCAAGAATTCAATAAATACTACCTAGAATTGGTAACGAGAAATATAATAAGCATATTGCTTAGTGTTATGGAGGAAAGGTCAGAAGAAGTAAACATTCAACCTATCTGAGAAGGTGCTTATGGACATATTTTGATATGTATCTGTCTGTTGTTTGAATGTTTTATGTCCAAGTATGCCTATTACCATAGTAATATGTGAAACTTCACCTCTTTATAAGTATTAAGTCAGAATATTTTGATGACAAGGAACGGAAGATGAGTCTAGGTGGCTTCTGCAATTTATCTCATATAACAGAAGTCCAGAGTATGTTGCGGGTGCCAAGTCTCCATTTCTCTGTGGTGAATTGGAGCTGCCCTGTGCCCTGTCCTTTGTGTGGGCATCCTCAGGCCCTCAGCAGATTTGGGTATGATAGCAGTAGGGAATGCTCTTGATGTCTTGTCCAGATTCCCTTCACTCTGTCATCATACTTGTCCCCAAGCTGCTGTGAGGATTGCATTTGGCAAGATAGAAGGCAACTTGTCTGGGAGGTAATGCCCCTCCACTCCAGGGCAGCATAAGAAAAAGGGGCAACCAAAAGCTAATGACTATCCGACAAGGGGAACAAAAGGTCAGCCCTTTGACTCAAGGAGGAACCAGATTCAGGTGCAGTTTTGGCTCCAGGTTTTCCTGTAGTATCAGGCTGAAGCCATTGGCCCACTGAGAACACATTGTTGCTTAGCTTTTCTTCTACACCCTATTCTGCTTTTTCTCATTACTGTTCTCCAGAGAATACACCCTGAGTAAATACCTTTCGTAAAGGTCCACATTGAATTCTTTATCAATTCTTTAGGGAACTCAGCCTAAGATACCATGTCTATAGCTCATTCGCCCCAGAGTCCCGCCCCCATTCCTTCCCAATTTCCCCTCCTGCCTCACTTGCTTTAATTTCTTCACATACCCATGCCTAGACCAACCACTGGTGAGGGGAATGGCATTATCAATACTACTTTAGACTATGTATCTGAGATGGAATGATTTGGGGGAACCAATCATTCAAACCACTGCAAAAATGAGTGGATGTGATCAGCTTTGCAAGAGGATTTCATTTTTCCCCTGGTTTACTTGACATGGGGCATTGGTAGGTGAATTTCCGTGTTGGTCCCACCACCCTGAATCTGAAATTGCAGGGACCTGCGATGAGGACACATTAACTTATTTACCTGAATAAGCTCTTGATAATCTTAGAGAAACAGTATTTTTCCAGCTTGTCTAATTCTCAGGCAGCTCTAAGGCCCTAAGTCTCTAAAGCAATTTTTTTTAAGTTTTAATGTAAGAACACTACTTCTCTGGGAGATGACTCTACAAAAGAATAATGCCACATTTCATGATTTCCACTGCACAATGACACATAGTTAAGCTGACAGAGAAAGCTTCATTTCTTTGCAAAACAAATACACTAGGAAATGCTGTGCGATTTAACAACCAGTCTTGTCCTGAAATCATAAGGTCAGGACAAAACATAAAAATCAAAGCAGTTCAATCTATTATAAGCAAAACCCATGTGAAATAAATTTTTCCAGACATCATCAGGAACAATAAAGCTTATCAGCTACTTCAATTTGCGGAAAAGTTAGAAAATTGGAACAAATGAGGTGACAACGTGGGGTACTTTTTCTCTTCATGTTCTTTTACCTACCTCTCCCCAGAGTCCGAGCTCTACCCCTGGGATATAGCTTCACCGTTTCTGGCTCTCTTCTCATTGTAGAAAAAAAAAAACAACACAGAGAGAAATGAAAAAGAAATGAGTTGACCAGAAGATATAGTATTTATTATGTGAAACAACAAAATGGGTAGCCTTTATTTTTTTGTCTTCAATTTTCCAGCTCTTAAAATGGAGTGTTTTGTTTTACTGACTCCTCAGGAGAAAACATGAAGATGAATACAAGTATGTGAAAAGTAAATCAAACTTTTTACAAGGAGAGAACAATTAAATCAAAGGACTATCTAGTGCTCCATTATTTTAGAAAGTGGAAAAGTAATTGTGTATACAATGTAGGGCCCACGAAGGTGATAGTGACAAATAGAGACATTTTCTAACATAGGAGGCCTACATAATGTGGAAAAAAAGCATACTGTCTTGTAGGAATCTAGAAATTTGAGTCTCTTTCCTGCTTTACTACTTGCTCATTGTGTGACCTTAGGCAATTCACTTACCTTGTCTAGTTTGACCTTTCCTACCGTGAAATATTTGGAAATAATAATACTAATAACGCTGTCAATTATGACAATGGTGACATTTACTAAGCACATGCAATATGACAAGCACTGTGTGATATACATGTTTACTCATTCTATTCTCAAGAACTTCTGATATAGGTGTTCAAATTCCAATGTTATAGAATTTGTACATCTGTTTAGAGGCTTTTGGTATCAAGTTTCATAGGAAAACTAATCTAACCGACTTATACAATAAGAAGAATTGATTATTTCCCATAATAGAAGTCTCAAGCTCTGTTAATGGACTAACTCAAGGGTGTCTCTAGGGGCTTTGGTTATTGGCATCATCTCCTTCCTCCATCCTTGGCATGGATTATTCCAGTTTGACCCTTTCTGCCCACAAGATGGCTGCCACATTTCTAAAAATCACATCCTTCTACAGTGGGCACTGGTAAGAAGGCAAGGAAAATATTCTCATAATTCTAGGCTGAACTCCTTTCTATCTTATTGATCAGAAACAGGTAACACGTCTATCTCCTGACAAACCATACAATTACTGAGATCTCTTTAAACCAAGCCAGAGGCTCAGCCACTCCTGAAAAACATAGCTTGAAAAGAGTTGAACAAAAATAGGAGTAGGGGCATGGCTATGGGTGTGCATTCTGATACATAAGAAAGCAGGATCAAATACCAAGTGCTTCTCTCCTATTGAAGGCAGAGCCAGAATTCAAATGTACATCTATTTGACAATACACATGGCTTTTTAAATCTTTCCTTAAAGATTTATCTTGTTGGCAGATAAGAAATTTTACAAGCCTAAATCGTTTGCAAGGTACATTTTGGAAAGCTCTACAAACCAGAAATTCAGTTGAAGTGAATTGTGTTTGTCCTATCTCCTTAGAAAAAACACACAGACAAATGTGTTAGGCCAAGTCCTTCTCTTGCCCCAACCCCCAGCTTTGCACTGGAAAGAACGGGCAACATTACTGTGCATACTTCTCTTTCCCTCTGCCTTTTTGTGGTTGGGGGCACAGCAAACTTCAATGAGCATGATGTCACCACCTCCAATTTGTGACAGGAAACCAGGAGATGTTTAAGTCACCTTCACAGCACACTTTATGTGAATCAAGATACCACCCAAACAACTTTACGAACACAAGACACAACCATGTTGCCAAATGTGAATGATGCAATTATTGAAAACAAATCTTCCTCAGTTTCAGGTAAAGATAGTCATTCTATGAACATGCTAAGGGGAAGATCAAGTCATAGACATACTGAAGAATAGGGAGTTTTGATGAGTAAGCATTGAAAAACAAAAGCACAAAAAAGGGGTATTTACAAGGAATTGTTTACAAGTTGATGACACCAAATGGACAATTTCAGCCTATAAGCAGTAGTGGGCGTGGGGACCTGAGAAGATGGGGGCAAATATATCTGTTTCCCAAAAAGTGGAAGAAAATGTTTTATTCTGATCCTATAGAGTGTAAGTTATCAACCACCATGCCCATTTGTAGCATTTAACATGACCCTACTATATCGAATGTCAAAGGAGTCTGAGTTGGATATCCCCATAGACAATATAAAATATAATGCTTAGAGATTGTTATTCATATCAAGAAAATCAAGGAACCAACTGATTGTTTTATTGACAACTGATTGTTTTATTATTTGATAACATTGCTGCTTGCATTTTTTTTTCATTTTTGTTTCATGGGTTGTTATTCAAAAACCAGTTAGTTAGCATCTGAACTTAAGGTAACTGTAAATGGAAAGGTTTTTTACATGTTCAGTATACCTGTCACCTAGATTTTGAGTTGACTCTTTGTGATTCTAGCTCTGACTCACTGCTATGAAGATGAAGTCTTAATTGAGTAAATCCCTTTTCTCTTTTTTCAAAAGTGCTGCAATTTCCTGGTAATTGGTAATTTGAGAGCATTGTTTTAAGTTATGCTTCCGAGGGTCCTTTTCCTTTCTACCTAGTTCATCTCCCTATAGGGCAATACCTTTGCTTTTCACCCTTCTCCTGCAAGATACAGCCTTTTTAAAATCATAGATGATTAATTATAATGGTCATATAAACATGGCTGGTGTTCTTAATGGGATATGATGTTCCATGATCACATCATTTGCCTGTGTTTTTACTTGTCCTTTCACAATTTTGACTTTGCAGCTGAGAACTACTTAATGTTCAGTTTCATCACTTTTGTAAATATGTTAGTTTTTCCCTGATCAACTCTTATACTAGCATATTATGGGCGATAGGCTTAGGAATCCCCCGGGCTTACACCAATTGGTTAACAAGGCATAAAGAAACACAAAGCCATAAAATGTTTGCACCTGAGTTTGGGTAAACCAGATTGGCACCCCAGGAATAGGGGGGTGCAAAGGCACCGTGGAATAGAGAGGGGGTGCAGAGCCCCCAGAATAGAGAGGGAGGGGAAAAGTCCCAAAATAGGAATGGGTGCAAAGGCTCTCAATACATAGGTATATGAGGTAAACAAGATTAGGCATGCAGAGCAAAAATGCCCCCCAATGTAGTACTATAGCAGAAAAGCTGCTTTCATAGGAGGAAAGGACCAAATAAACTGGTTAATTGGACCATGGACCACTGCGCTGCAGGAGAAGCAGCCCAGAGCGGAGATGGTTAACAAAAGAAAAGGTGCCTTGTTAACCCTGAGGTTATTCCCCCTATCTGTCTCATCCACTAGGCTGGCTAAGATAAACAGGTACGGCACCTCCTGTCTGCCGTTAACAACCAACAACCATCTGCTCATCTACCCAGCTCCAGGATTTAGTTTTATATTGACCCAAACCCCAAACACTGTATATTTTCAATGCCCCCCCCCTCATGTCCCCAGGTTAATGTTCACAGTTTCTTTGTCTCTTTGTGCACACCTATCATGTTTGTAAGCCTTCTGATCTTAATAAATATGGGGCAAGGACCCTTATTCGGGGCTCTTGTCTTTTCCTGGACATTAACCATCTCTCGCTTTAATCCTATGTCCCACTCTTTTGCTAGCCAAAAGAGAACTTTAGACTTACAGTCTATGACAGCATATAAAATCACAGTACAATGGGGACAAAGAAGATTTAGTCTCATAACTTTGATAGATGTCTTTGATTCATTTCAAAATTATTTTCCCTGTTTTATATATTATAAAGCACAGAGAAAGCTTCTTAGGTGTCCCTTGTCTGTGTCTCTCTTCATCAAAATGGGGACTAAAGAGTTTATCATTCTAAAATATTTATTTAAGAAGCATTGTAATATTTTAAGTAGACCCTCTTTGGTAGGTCCAGGGTCAGGATACTGGAAAGATGGCTAAATTTGTCTTGGGTTCTATGTTGCTAGCACAGATCTGCAAATAGGACTATGCTGGTCTCAAATTCCACTCAGGGAAATACAATGGGAGGTAAAACTTCTTCCCTGTTATATAGTTTAATACAAATCTTATGGTGAACAATAGCTATAACATTTTACAATTAGCATGCATTTATGTTGTTCACCTGTTCACCCACATCTGTTTAGTTATTTACCAATTTTGCATCTGCAAAGAATTTGAGATCGTTTAAAATAAGAAGAAATATTCATAAGGGAATTAAAAAATAAAACCAAAAAGAGCAGAATCCCTGCAGGGGAAAGGGATTTCAGGTTTAGTTAGAAGTTGAAGAAATCACATGGACATTGGGTGAAACTGAATTATTATTAGATGGAATCAACAAACCTAGATCCAAATATTTACATTTTCGTCTTTATTTTAATAGCAGATGACCTGGTTTCTTCACCTCATTGAGCAAATGGAAGCAATCAGGAAGGAACTTCTTTCCCTGTCCTTCCGCACAGTTGATTATTATTATCTTTTATTTTTTTTAATGTTTATTTCAGAGAGAGAAAGAGAGAGCAAGCAGGGGAGGCGCGGGGTGGGGGGGGGGGAAGGAGAGGGAGACACAGAATCTGAAGTAGACTCCAGGCTCTGAGCTGTTAGCATAGAGCCCGAGACAGGGCTCGAGCTCACAGACCACAAGATCATGACCTGAGACACAGTCAGATGCTTAACTGACTGAGCCACCCAGGCACCCCCCCGCACAGTTGACTAAATGTTCACTCACAGCCTCTGTTTTCTCTATTATTGTGGGCATTCAGTCCCTGCTCTCCTCTGAGGGCACTCGCCTCACTTATGCACAGAATTCCATGCACTCTTTTCATTTGGGAAGGGCTCTGTTCCTGCAATTATCATCTGTCCCTCATATCTTCTGTTGTTTGTCCCTTACTATTGGATAATCCTATGATCTACAAGTGCACTATAATAGCTCCTATTAAACACACATCTGCACGCACACATTGTCTTTACCCCACATTCCCCTTCATTCTGTTGCCATATTGTTGCTGCCTGTAGAGCAAAATTTATTGAGAGTGCCACCTAGAATCTTTATTGAGATTTGAGAAAACTAGTAAACTAAAGATTCTTTCATGCTCCAGTTAAGATCCAATTAAGAGAAAAACAGAAGACTTGGGGAAATTGAGATTGCTGACCAAAAGAATATGGGACATCATAGCTTAGGTCTTGTAGCCCAGAAAGTTACAACTAACCTTGTAGGTTAGTTCTCTATCTAATTGGACAGGCTGACATCCCATCATTGGCACAACTGGACAAATGTAGCCAACCCCTCTATGCCTTCCTCATCCCCCTGCAGAGACACGTCCCATTTACCTCAAGAGAGAAGAGCAACATGTGTGCTCTGCAGGCAGAAAGATCCAGAGACAGAGGGAAGAAATGAGCTACATTATCTCAGTTCTCTCTCCCCAATTCAGTATCACGTCCATTCCTCCTCTGTTCCTGGTGAGAAGTGATGAGGTGGAGGGGCCCGGGATTGTGATTCTATTGAGGTCTGCTCAGGAAAGCATGAAGTCAAAGAAGAAAGCAATC
Source organism: Felis catus (assembly GCF_018350175.1). Lineage (NCBI taxonomy): Eukaryota > Metazoa > Chordata > Mammalia > Carnivora > Felidae > Felis > Felis catus. The sequence continues at coordinate 210,863,660 of NC_058368.1, read as the reverse complement.
CCCCACTACTGCCTGCACTTCCTTCCTACCTCCCTTGAACCTCAAAGACTTAGTTGTACTAGATATTGGCTTGTCCATTCCACGGCCTTACCATAGGCTTCCCTTGCTTGTACCAATCCAACCATACTGACTCTTAATTTTGAAATATTTTCCATATCCTCCACTTACTTCCCTCTCCCTGCCCCTCAAAGGTCTCACGGAAGGACTTTTGGGGTCTGTTCCATGCCTCACAGAAACTAGGGGGAACCAGGGTGGGGTTGCCTCAAGTCCTCCCCATGGTAAACTCTACCCATCTGTTACTCTACTGTGGCTGTTCCACATGGACACAGGGCTTCCACTGCACCTGGGTTTGACAAACTGGCATTCAATGGTGACCTCGACAAGAGGAGCATCGATGCAGAAGCATGGTGAAAGCCTGACTGGATTATATTGAAGAGAGATGGGAGGAAGTAGACAAGTGAAAACACAGGCAGACTGAGGGCTCCCGGGACATCATAGCAACACCAGCCACTAATGTTTATGTGATCAGCATAATTAATCATCTGTGACAGAATTACCCATTCCCTTAAATATGCACTTTCAAAACCTTTCTTTTTACCATTGAGTCAATATTTAAATCAAAGAAATACCTCTGAACTTTAAGTTACAACAGACATTAACTCCTCTAACAAAGCTAATTTTCACAACTATGCAGTATAGACTTTATTACCTTCATTTTCAGATGATGAGCAGAGTCGATATACAAGTTTGTGCTTCACAAGTTTAGGAGCAATAAAAACTTATCTAAGATGAGCAAAACTGGGGAAGTTCTCTTTTCTCATTTTCTTCTTGTTACTCTGCTGTACCTTGTGGGGAGGTGTGGCTGATAACGTGACTGGAGTTGCCCAAACAATTGAGCCACTTCTCCCCGGTGGCATGGCCACTGTGCATGAACATATGGTGGCAGCTTGTAGCCTTTGGCTTCCAGCCTTCTGTGTGCTTAATTATCACGAGCTGGCATGAACCTGAATCTTGCTCTCACTGTGATTCTACACATGCAGTAAGATGGGTAAATTCACCTAAGGGCTTAGTCACCATGTTTCCTCTTTCCTCTTTTTAGACATCATTCAGGCCCTGAGGGGATTGCATTTCTTTAGTTGGCAGCAGATTTAGGGGCCCTGTGGGAAAAGAGAGGCCTGCTTGGGCCTCTAGCCTAAGTTGCACATTCTAACTTTGTGTGGGATGGGATTCTTACATTATGGTATTGGGCCATAGTCTGGCTAAGAGTAAAGTGATGATTTGATTTCCCTTTCGTCAGTGTCCCACTGAGTATATAAATAACACAGGACCCTCATGGAGAGAACAGGGCATCAGATCACACAATAGAGATCAGCTACTCTGGATCTCGTGAGCATCATAACATCTTCAAATGCCTTCACCTCTCAGCCCTGGAAAAGACCCATATCCTTTCCCAATATCTGGGATTTCTATGCCCTATTTGAGTATGCCAAAACATGGCCTAGGTGAGTTCCAAAAGAAGGAACAATTATATATATATATATATATATATATATATATATATATATATAATATAAGATTATATTTAGCTAGTGAAATATCCAGATAAAGCCAGCTTTCAGGGGCAGGAAAAATACATATGGGCTCTGGCTAAAAGCGGCATAAAATGATGGAGGTCTTTACTTCTGAAAAATTATGGTTTAAGTCAAGAACTCCAAACCATAGCCTGAAAATAACCTTCTGTTTAAGCAACAAACTTTAATTCCAAAGTCGTAACTCTTTAAAATTTTTTTTAACGTTTATTTATTTTTTTTTAATTTTTTTTTTCAACGTTTATTTTATTTTTGGGACAGAGAGAGACAGAGCATGAACGGGGGAGGGGCAGAGAGAGAGGGAGACACAGAATCGGAAACAGGCTCCAGGCTCCGAGCCATCAGCCCAGAGCCCGACGCGGGGCTCGAACTCACGGACCGCGAGATCGTGACCTGGCTGAAGTCGGACGCTTAACCGACTGCGCCACCCAGGCGCCCCTAACGTTTATTTATTTTTGAGACAGGGAGAGACAGAGGATGAACAGGGGAGGGTCAGAGAGAGGGAGACAAAGAATCTGAAACAGGCTCCAGGCTCTGAGCTGTCAGAACAGAGCCGGACGCGGGGCCTGAACTCACAAACCGCGAGATCATGACCTGAGCGGAAGTCGGACGCTTAACCAACTAAGCCACCCAGGCGCCCCCCAAAGTCATAATTCTTTTAGCTGGCCCATTTCTGCAAAAATAGGTGTTTTGTGAAAGTTTTGGGGAAAACACTCATGCTCTGGAACAAACTGTGGTGCGATATTATATTTAGAAAAGCCTTATGCAAAAGTGGCCAACAATGTTTTTATTTTCTCATTCATCAGTTTCTGCTTGCCTTTTACATACTGCTCTTTTTAGCTTGTCCCCAGCTTTTTCATGGGTTCAGGTATGCAGGGCTATTGTCTATTTGGGCCATGATACAAATCCAATCCCAGCAACAACAATGCTGAGTTCATTGTTGTTGTCAGGCAGTTTAACTGGGTGATTAGGCTCTGAGAAGCAAAATGAAATTAGGCGGATGACATTTTAGCAATCTGACGTCATCAAGTTATTTATGAACAGACAAAGCTATGGTTAACATTAGTGCTGAAGAAATAGTCAATGCTAAGGGATCTAGAGGGCAAGGGATAGGAAAACACAGATTCTGTGTACAGGGACTGTGGGTATTTGATGGTGTTTTACCTATTGCTGTAGAAGAAATTACCTACAAATTGAGCATCTAAAAGCACTCATTTTTTTTCATATATGAAATTTATTGTCAAATTGGTTTCCATACAACACCCAGTGCTCATCCCAAAAGATGCCCTCTTCAATGCCTATCACCTACCCTCTCCTCTTTCCCACCTCCCATCACCCTCAGTTTATTCTCAGTTTTTAAGAGTCTCTTATGCTTTGGCTCTCTCCCACTCGAACCTCTTTTTTTTTTCCTTCCCCTCCCCCATGGGTTTCTGTTAAGTTTCTCAGGATCCACATAAGAGTGAAACCATATGGTATCTGTCTTTCTCTGTATGGTAAAAGCACCCATTTTATTTTGTGGTCAGGAATTCAGGAAGCGGGCAGCTGGCGATTGTCACTTGTGGCCTCCCATGCTGTTGCAGTCAGACATTGGCAGAGGCTCCCACCATCTGCAGTGAGTGTCAGAATGGCTCATAGGGCTGTCAGCTGAGGCGTCACCTGGAGCAAGGGCACAGGCCTCTCTGTATGGCCTGGGCTTCTCCCAGCATGGCTGCTGGGTCCGGGGAGGAGAGTCCCACGTGCGGCACCCACCTAGGCTGCGTTCCAAGAAACGAGGCAAGGGCTGCCTTGTGATCTTCTGATCTAGCCCTGGACATCACACTGTGTCACTCTCCCTGCTTTCTATCAGTTACAAGGCCACACCGGTTGCAAAGAGAGGGGCATTAGACCTGACCTCTTGAAGGGAGAAATGTCAAAGAACTCACGGCCTCTCTCAGTCTACCAAAAGTTGGCTGATCAGCGACCCAAAACCCAGCTTCTTAGAATGCTCAGAAGAATCTCTTTCAGGAAAGTTACAACAATAAGTGGCAAAATTTATTTTAGAGACTTACCTTTCTACTCCTCACAAGTTTAATGAATAGAGTGATTATTTCTGCTGGGCTCATAGGAAAAACAATAATTTTTCTTTTTTTTTTTCCTGTTACTCTGTTTACAGTTGTACATACTGTGAAATTCTTGCAGGGATTGAAGAGATTGTCTTATTAATAGTGATTTTCAGAAGAAAACTTTCCATCTGCTCTTTTTAACAAGGAATATTATTTTCGGCCAGAGGTATTGAGCATAAGTGGTCAAAAATTGTCAAGGTATTTTTCTGAATTGCTCCAGATCAAATATTTATATTTTTAAAGTGTAGTTTTCAAAGAATCTGCTTTCATTACAAAGAATCTGCCAGCAGAAAATGTCATTCATAGAACTCTGATGCAGTAATTGCTTATATATAGGAGTCTGTTTTGGTTTGATATGGCCTGTGGATAAAAAGAAGGAATATTATCACTTGTATCATACATACAATATATGTAGGTTTGACAGGTATAGTTGAGCAATTGTCTGTGATTTTTTTTCTTCCCTTTGAATTTTCCAGGAAAACTTCAACTTTATCTTGACTTGTTTGGTTTGAAATCATGCGGTGGCATTTGATCCAGTTTAAAGAAAAAAAAATTCACTTCAAGCCGTTGTAATAGTTGTTTTCACCTCCAAGGCGAAGTTTAAATGGAATTCAACAAATCAAAACCCACAAAAAGGTAGAAGAGCTTATTGTCATCACTCCTGGCCCCGTGCTTCCCAAACATTCACGTGCATAGAAATTAAATGGAGAACTGCAGTAGGTCTTGAAAGGGCTGGAGATTTTGGATTTTCAAAAGCTCCCAGGAGATGTCAATGCCCTTGGTTAGCAGAACATATTTTGAGCAGCAAAGGAGTACACTAATTAGCAGTAATTAGATGCAACAGGTTGGGACACATCAGGAAAGAGGACTCGCAGAGACTGCCTATCTGTGCAAGATGGGCTTCCAAGGGTCACACATTGCTGTGTATTTAAAACTTTTCTCAAACTTGTGATTTTTAAAAATTTGGTTAATCTTTTTATCAGTGGTAAAATATATGAAAATACAATGGAAACACATGCTTTGTGTTATGAGTTTTTTATTTTTTATTTTTTTTAACGTTTATTTATTTTTGAGAGATAGAGACAGAGCATGAGCGGGGAAGGGGCAGAGAAAGAAGGAGACACGGAATCCGAAGCAGGCTCCAGGCTCTGAGCTGTCAGCACAGAGCCCGACACGGGGCTGGAACTCATGAACCACGAGATCATGATCTGAGCCAAAGTCGGATGCTCAACCGACTGAGCCACCCAGGTGCCCCTGTGTTATGAGTTTTAATGAAGAATTATGGGAAATGTAAAGCACTGGCTCCTAAGTACAGTTAAGTGGATGACAAAAAATAGTCAACACATTAGTGTGGCTGAGGAAGGACACCCATTTTCGAGAGAATAAAAACAAAGCTGATTCTGGTAAATGGTTTTGAGTGATATTAAAAAAAATTATTTACAATGTTAATGTTAATTATAGTGGATTTTGCCAAATTTCTGGATCATTGATCGTAGTTTTATAAACCTAAAAGATTTTATGTGCTTTTTCTTTAAAGTATACATTTTATAATATGAAATACTATAAAATAAAGCATATTGAGAAAAATAAACCAAACAAACTAAAAACGCCCAGAATCCACTGTAAATATTTTGATACTTCCTTCCACAGTTTTTTTTAAAAAACAGGATATAGTTTTTTAAATTTCAAAAATATTTTTTACTCATTTTTGTTGATTTTTTACCTAACATCTCATTAATATTCCATGTAAAATATTTTACTATGACATTTTTTGTAGCTTTGTAATGCTTGATTATGTAGGTATTTCATAATTTATTCAATAATCTTATTTTTTAAAGTTGCTTCTATTTTTCACTATTTTGCGTGTTATAAACATTCTTAAATGCCCATTTTTGCACACGCTCTCCATTTTTTCTTATGGAAAACTTTTGTTTACTAGTTCAAATGGTGTGCATGTTTCTAATGTTCTTGCATACATCATACATTAATGTCAATAAGAAATTGTCTTTCTGAAATGCACAAAATTTGACTCCCTCCAGCTCACTCACTATCTTAATCTGCTAATTTGCCATTTGATAAATGAGACTTCTGAAACTGGCAAAGTTACTGTGAAAAATCCACTCTCATGCACAGTTAATGGGAGAATAAATCAGAGTAATATTCCTGGAAGACAATTTTTAGCTGAGTATTAAGAGCCTTGACAATGTCCACACCCTTTGACCTATTTCTGAGAATTTAGCCTAAAGCAACAACTGAACATGTGAATAATTGTACACAAGAGATTCCACTTATATTTTTAATAGCAAAGTCTTGTAGGCATACTAATTGTCTAAAAAAGTAATTATTATGTAAATTATGGCATATGTATTAAAATTATTAGGTAAGATTAAAAATATGTTTACAAAGGGTATAAATATGCATAAAAAATGCTGGGTGGAAGGAAATATTCCCAGATCATTGAAGGACAGCTGCCTGTGAGTGGTGAAATTCACATTACACAACTCAAGCAAGTGCTGTTTACGTCCCAAATACAACCTAAGTGTCTTTCCCCCCCGAGTTGTGTGATAACACTGGTGAGATTGTTTAATTTTTCATTCTTCTTGATGAGGGGGCACATGTCCCCTGCTGGCTGGCTAATGTGAGAGGATACCCAAAGGAAATTTTCATGAGGAAGACACAAGAAAACAAATAGCCAAACGACCTGTTTACTGAATGCCCAAAATTGAAGAGCTGAACATCAATCAGTACCAGAGGTGCTCAGCCAGACTCTGGGAAACAAAATCTGGAATCAGAGAAACAGACCTACACTGTGGGATGGCTTCCCTACTTACTAAGACTAAAAGTAATTAACACTGCAAAATAAAAGAGCTAGTTTGATATTGCAGACCACATGTTCAGCAAGTGGAATCTTAATCTCTATTTAAAATCACATTGCACCTGATAGTAGAAAACCTAGTTTGATCAAGCCAGGGTACGTGGATTTTTTTCTCAGTTGTCCCTGGTATGAACTCAGTGAAATCAGGGCCTCCTTTGATCCCTCTGGAAGACCCCTAAGCTCCAGCCCCTGCCTTGTCCTACCACCACTGGGGAGAGGTTCCTGGTGCCTGATTGTTGGCATCCACCCTTGCTGGCTTCCTCCACTGGGTCTCAATGCATATGCAGGCAGAGCTGCTGCCCTCACTGGTTTCCAGGCTGAAGTAAAGTTCAATGTTGTCAACCAGTGCCAAAATCAGTGCCAGGCGTAGAATAGCCACCCAATAAATCTTTGTTAAAAAAATGAATTGGGGCACCTGGGTGGCTCAGCCGGTTGAGTGTCTGACTTCGGCTCAGGTCATGATCTCTCAGTTCATTGTTCAAGCCCCACATCAGGCTCGCTGCTGTCAGCGTGTCCGGGCAGAGCCCACTTCAGATCCTCTGATCCCCTCTCTCTGCCCCTCCCCCACTTGCAGTCTCTCAAAAATAAATAAATATTAAAAAAAATAAATGAATTAATCCCACTTAAGGCAAGGAGGTAGGTGAAAAGGCAGCTAAGGGAAAGGAAGGAATGGGAAAGAAGTTCAGTTACTCCCTCAGAGTTTACCTTCTAAAATAATAATCATATATATTAGCTCACTCCGTGCCAAGTGTTGTGGGAAATTTTATATGCATAATCTGGCTTCGGCTCTAACTGAGCTGAGATCCCGGATCAGCAGGCTGTTCGATCCTGCCTGTCACTGTTGGAAATGGGCTTACTGGCACAGAAAGCGAAAGACTTACTATATTCTCAGAAATCTCCTTTTTCAAAGTGTCCTTTAAAAAAATTAACTCTCTCCTCAGGTTTACGTGTTGATTAGTAAGCTCTCTATAAAAGTTTTCTCTTGAAAGAATCAAGAAGCACATCTATAACCTTTGTAGTCCTTGTTTCTTTCCAGAGGCTGCCCGAAAATTTATATATACAAAATACTTCACAAGTCCTCCACCTGAAATGTCACGTGAAAAATACAAGTATTCCCTTCAAGTTCGTCTCTCAACAAGAGTTAATATGTGTATTTAACTTTTTCCCACTGCTCTGGAGGAAGAACAGGAGGAAGGAAAGCCGCTCGCTAACATAGCACCAGTGTTCCCTTATAGAAGACCACAGAGAAGAAATTTGTTTGGAAGTTTTGAAAGGTTATGCCCTCCTATTTTGCTTCTGGAAGAAGAACACCCATTATAATCATTATCTGTACATTTCTTGGATGCCTGCTTTCTGAAGTACAGCTACTAGCAAATTAATCCTTCCCCAAAAGTTTGCTTCTGCAATTCTGAAGTTATATAATAAGCTTAGAGATAGTGACTTGATCATGTAATTGGATGGAAAAGACAGTAGGACACTTTGCATTCAGAGAATCATTCTTCCTACCTCAACTATCTAAAGCTTCATAGAAATAAAGGAATTTCCACTGCAAGTCTGAAGTTCAGCTATTGTAACATATTTAATTATAGCCTATGTTGTTTCTGGCTTTAAAATATTAAACCTATTATACAGTTCTGAACACACAGTGGTTAAAAGTCTTTGTTGTTTAAAATGAATTGCACAACCATATGTGCCAAATGTGAATTACAAATTTAACATATGTTAGCAAGGCCTTATTTTTTAATAAGATTAGTAAATAAATAGTACATTTAATTAACATTTAACTATTATAAAGTACTTAACAAGGGGGCTTTCAAAAGCATTTTGATTCCTTAATGATATTAAAACAGATTAATATAAATGCCAGAGTAAATAAAATTTCCGTTTTTGCAAATCTGGGAAAAAATGTGCTATGTTTTTTTTTTTTAATTCCTTGCCTTCTTTCAGTCTTAAAATACTTCAGTGCATTAGGACATTTGGAACCGATCTAGCAATGTAAAGTGGCTACATGTTCTGTATGTGATTTGAAGGTACTGCCCTCAAGTGGTGGTGGTAATTTTTATAGCTAGGTGAATAGCTTGGGTTCAGAAGGTTGTGCCCCCACACCTGAGGGAGTTGGCTTTAATGTACAAAGCTGCCTTCAGACCTTTAAGATCTGAACCTGCCTGAGAGTTTACCTGGACCAACCCCATTCCCTTCTCAGTTTAAAGCTTCTTCTTCTCATTGAGTTTCAACAACTTGACGTGGGGTCTGCCTATGGACTCATTCTAACCTCAAAGTCTGGTCTCTGTTTTTCCTACTCGACTGTACACACCAGAGAGAATGGGAGTGAAAAAGGCAAATAATGTCTTCATGTTACTAGGAAGATAATTTGGGCATTAGAGACCTCTTGGAAGGGTCTCTGACAATACTTTGGGAACCACTGGTTTAGAGAGAGCAAATAAAAGGAGAAACCGTGTTTCCTCTGGTCCTGTTCCCAGCTATCAGTCATCTTGTTTACAATGGGCCAGAAAGGAAAGATCAAGAAAAAGCTAAGAAAGACTTTCATATACTGTGTGGAAAAAAATCCATCATGACCTTTTTCTCCAACTTTGAAGAAGAAAAGGATTTTCTATTTCATTTTTCAGAAATGAAAATACTTCACTTTTTTTTCAGGCTAGAATCTCTGAGCAAATGAACATGATACTGATTTAACAAGCTAGGAACACTTAGCAGCAGCTTGCAATCTCTATAACATGCCTTAGAAGAGACTTAGAAACGTTCCTGAGGAAAAGTATTCTCAAAAGAGTAAAGGATTTTAGTTTTAGTGTTGGGAATTTAGTCACAAATTAATTGTGACCACCCTATAAGGAAATAATAGTAGCAAGATGGTCAACTTTATAAATTTCATACGACTACTACTGATAATGATGATAATAATGTTATGCACTGTGTAGATGTAACTCACTGCGTTTCATCCTTTATAGGTTCAAAAGAGACACTACGGTAATAGCAGTCTACAAGTTGACTTTTATCATAGGCAAATTGTTGTCTCGACTAGGGTCCTTGAAAAGTAGACTCCCAGAAAGACAGAAGTGGGCATGACTTTCCATCCAAACTTCTCATTTTGCATATTAAATAATCAAGATCCAAAGGGTGATGTGATTCAGTATAGGTAACACAATTATCTAGACATTAAAGAAAAAGGACCAGAAGACAGATCTCCAGACCCTAAGCAGATGAATATTTTCATTACCTCCCTGCACTTAATCAACTATAATAATAGTTCACAGTGACAGAGACCTTACCCTATGCCATGTACTTTTCTCATTTGGTCTCCTCCATTTTAAAAAATAATTAACTTCAATTCCAACATTATTTTCTTCTTCTTTTTGTTTAAAGTCTTCTGCTTATTTCTAATTTCTTGAGAAAGAACTTAGCTCATTGATTTTCAAATTCTTATTTGCTGACATACTCATTTAAGGCAATAGATTTTCTGGTAAATATTGTTTTATGTACATCACACAAATTTTTATATGTAATGCTTTAATTGTTGCTTAGTTCCAAACATTTCATAATTTCTGTTGTGATTTTGTGTCTGATGTGTTGATTATACAGAAGTGTATTTGTGTGTGTGTGTGTGTGTGTGTGTGTGTGTGTGTGTGTGCATATACATATACTCACCTCTGGTTAATTTTCAAGTACATGTTTTGTGGGAAAAAGGGTTTGTTTGTGTGTTTATCACCTAAAGTCCATAGTTTACAGCATAGTTTACTTTAGGTATTGTACACTCTATGGGTCTGGATTGATGTGTAACAATATATATCCACCATTATGGTATCATACAGAGTATTTTCATTATCCCCCAAAGCTCTTGTGTTCCCCTATTCATCCTTCCCTCGCCCTTAATGCCTGGCAACCACTGGTCTTTTTACTGTCTCCATAGTTTTGCCTTTTCTAGAATGTCCCATGGTTGGATCATATAGTATTTAGCCTTTTCACATTGGCTTTTTTCACCTAGCAGTATGCATTTAAGTTTCCTCCATGTCTTTTCATGGCTTGATAGCTCATTTCTTTTTAACACTGAATAATATTCCATTGTCTGGGTATACCACAGTTTATTCATCCATTCACCTACTGAAGGACATTTTGGTTACTTGCAAGGTTTGATAATAATGAATAAGACTTCTATAAATATTCACGTGCAGGTTTTGTGTGGACATAATCTCTCAAGTCATTTGGGTAAATAAGAAGGAGCATGACTGTTGGATCATATGGTAAGAGTTTGTTTAGCTTTCTAAGAAACCGCCAAACTGTCTTCCAAAGTGGCTGTACCATCTTGCATTCTTCCTGGCAATGAATGAGAGTTCTTGCTGCTTAACGTCTTCCTTAGTATTTAGTGTTGTCAGTATTTTAGATTTTGGATGTGTAATGGTACGTGGTTTTAAACTACAATTCCTTAGTGACATATTAATACGGACTGAATGCTTATGACCTTACTAATTACCACTTATTTACCATCAGTTTCCCATATATTTGTCTTCTTACAAATTGTCACCCCTGATATGTTAACTAATTTGAATTTAAATAAAACCTTGGAAGAAAAAAAAAAGCTTGCTTAAGATCAGATAGTGAGAATAAAACTGAAATAAAATAAATCTGAAAACTTGTGAGTTTAATTACTATGAAAAACATTTGTTAAAATTTGAAATAAATAGTAAACAGCATTATTGTGGTGATATTTTTCACAAAGGACTTTCATGTATATGATTTTTTAGGGAGAGGTAATTAGAATTAGGTGTACTTTATTTGCATAATGGGAAAATTGCAGTTAAAAGAGAGTATATGTCTTGTCAAGTTTTGCAACAATTGGTAGATATATTGTCACTTTTCCCCAATATAATCTGTGGTCTAAATGAATGACAAAATGTGTAAGGGTATGAAAATCCAGTTTTCACTGAAGCAAATGAGAATCAGTGTAGTTCTTCTTTTTTAAATATTTATTTATTTTGAGAGAGAGAAAGAGCATGAGAGAGGGAGGGGCAGAGAGAGAGAAAGGCAGAGAGGGAATCCCAAGCAGGCTCAGTGCTGTCAGCATAGAGGCCGACATAGGGCTTGATCTCAAGAACTATGAGATCATACCTGAGCTGAAATCAAGTCAGACGCTTAACTGACTGAGCCACCGAGGTGCCCCAAGCAGCATAGTTCTGAATTAAATGGATTCTTGATGCCTAGTTAGTATAAAAACTAATTGCAAACTTGGGCTATATTGATACATACCTAGGGTTTGGACTAAGGGAGTCCCTTGCTCCAATATGTAAGGGTAATATTTGCTGCTGTTAGTACAATTTCTAATAGGACACATAGAGTGAAGACAAACTAAGAGCAGTGTGAACAAGATAATAGTTTGTAGCTCCTGGCATTGCAAAACATTTATAAGTACTGAAGATACTCAGCTTCAGAGGAGTTAGCAGTATGATTTCTGCCTTCAAGTATCTCAAAATCTGACACCTGGAAGAGGAATTTGACTTTATGCTCTGTATAGGTACGGGAATGAGTTAGGACAATTGAATGGAGACAGACTTTGATTTCAATAAAAGGAAGAGTTGCCTGGTGGAATTATTCAGCAGCGTAATGAGCTGCTTATATGACTGGGAGGATCTTGCTCCAAAAGGTTTTGTCCTTCCAATAAAATATGTTGTAAGTTATATAAATTAGAAAAAAAAATGATCTGGAAACTCAAAGTCCTTTTCCTTTGTTTTGTTCCCTTTATATTTTCCTCCTCTATCAAAATGATATGAAAGACTGCAAGCCTAGCAGCTTCTTTGTGGGTTTTCTCTTCTCTCTGTAAAGACTCTGTGGCATGTAAAACTTTTATTTATTTACTTATATTTATTTTTTTTCAATATATGAAATTTATTGTCAAATTTGTTTCCATACAACACCCAGTGCTCATCCCAAAAGGTACCCTCCTCAATGACCCATCACCCACCCTCTCCTCCCTCCCACCTCCCATCAACCCTCAGTTTGTTCTCAGTTTTTAAGAGTCTCTTATGCTTTGGCTCTCTCCCACTCTAACCTCTTTTTTTTTTTTTCTTCCCCTCCCCCATGGGTTTCTGTTAAGTTTCTCAGGATCCACATAAGAGTGAAACCATATGGTATCTGTCTTTCTCTGTATGGCTTATTTCACTTAGCACAACACTCTCCAGTTCCATCCACGTTGCTACAAAGGGCCATATTTCATTCTTTCTCGTTGCCACATAGTACTCCATTGTGTATATAAACCACAATTTCTTTATCCATTCATCTAAAACTTTTAATATCAAACAAATTTGTATGATCTTTCTCCTGTTAATTTGTCTATTGTCAGATTATTTCTCAGACCCTCTGGGAGAGCCCATGAGGATAGAGAAGAATTTTTCTTTCCCACATGGTTTTCCTCTAAAACATTGCATTTTGACTCAAGTGATTGTAATATTGGGCAACAGCCCAACTGCCAAGATTGTGGTAGAGACTGGGGTTCCTCTGCTAAGAGCTCTCAAGTCTCTATGAGATGTTGAAACACAAATTTTCCATTGCTTTCTAATTTTTTCTATTGTCAAACATGAACCTCCTCACCTGTTCTAAGTAAGGAGGAGCTAGTTTCCATCTTTTCTCTCATTTCTTGAGATTTGTGTTGCTGTTATCACTACCAGTTCTCTGCTTGTCTCTAATAACTTTCTCATAACAATCTTCATGAGACGAAAACATTCTCAAGTGGAATGTTGAGTTCAATAAAAACTAACAAATTCACAAAGGGATCGAGTTGAAAAGGAGCTTGGAATCATCCGGTCCAACACATTCTACATACAGATGAGGGAACTAAGGTCTAGAGAAGTGAGGTCAGCAATAATAAGGATGGTAACACTTTTAGGAACAGTGGCCAGGTGAGCAAATGTGAACTCTGGGGTTAGATACCAAGTCCATTTTAATGCAGTTACTGAATTCCTTGGGTTTTTTAATATTTCTTAATCCAACCATCTGCATCATCACATTTGACCTCTATCTTGTCCGGATCTGACTTCCTAGGAACTCTGTGTCCATCTAGCTTTCAAATGACTCGGCTCCCCATCTAGATTTTACTGAAACTTCCAATATACTTGGGAAGGATGTTATTTCTGTTCTATTCCTCTTGAGTTCAAAAAATTTTTCATTTTTATATTTTTCCACAGTGTCTCTATCTTCTGTACACTCACTACCAAATGACCCTCAGCCATAAATCTTGATTCTTACTAGGCACATCAAATTATAATTATTGGAAGCAATAAAGTAAAGGGAAATTTTCATTGCTTGTCACATAAGATAGATTATTCATTTCCCCATAGACAGGCACACTTTGTTTCATTGCACCTCACTCTATTGTGCTTTGCAGATAGTGCAGTTTTTTAGAAATTGAAGGTTTGTAGAAACCTTGCTTTAAGTCCTGTCAGTACCATTTTCCCAACAGCATTGATTGGTGTCTTTGTGCCACATTTTGGTAATTCTCACATGTCAGACTTTTTTGTTATTACTGTATTTATTATGGTGATCAGCAATCAGTGATTAATACTTGCTAAAAGCTCAGATGATGGTTAGCAATTTTCTTAGATGTAAAGTATTTTCTCATCAAAACGTATACATTGCTTTTAGATATAATGCTATTGCACGCTTAATAGGCTACACTATAGTATAAACATAGCTTGTATATGCAAAAAATCTTACATGCAAAACATTTATTTAACTTGCCATAGACTTTGATTTTATTGTGCTATTTGCTTCATTGAAGTGGTCGATGAACCTGGAGTATCTCTGAGATATGCCTTGTGGTTTAGGTACTTGAGAGAAAGTCATCAATATGAACTTTAACACCAACTCAGTACCACTGGTTTAAGTCCACAACACCGTTCCTCCTCCTCATCACCGGTGTTTTGTTCCAAAGAAAATATTCATTGCAGAAGGAAATGTAACTATCCAAACCTTCCTTAGAATAACTACTATCTTAAAGTCCCTGTTCTTCTGAGGTACTATATCACTCCAAAAATATCCTGGAACTCAGGGCACCTTATGGTTCCAACAGCTCCTGAATGCCGCTCAGATCTAGGTCTTTTTAACTCATGCAATAACAATTTTTGATGGATTTTTAATATCCAAGCAAGGAATTCTTCTGTCTTTCTATAGATTCATCATGTCCATAGTTTTGTCTTAAATTGCTAACCAAAATTGAGCTGTATATGTTAAAGCTCAAATTTACAAACCTTTAAAGCTAGTCTGAGTGCTTCAAATTGTTGACAAGTCAGGTAGCAAATTAAAATACCTTTTTTAGTTCTTTCCTGAAATGCAAGTTCATTACAAAAAATACATAAGGTGCACCTCTATGAAAGTATGACATCATAGTTAAGTCAACCAAAGAAGCACATTGGAATATTTTATAGGAATATCATTTTTCATAATTGCATTTTAAATGAAATATCTAAATAGGAAAAACCCCAAAGTTTTCTTTATTATTCATCAGGTGGCTTCCTTTCTGAGATACCTTACATGTAGGACTGTCAAAAGGTAATACATTAACTCTCGTGCTAGGTCAAAGTCACATAAGCCCAGATACTGTAGATCACAGAGATCTTCCTTGTTATTTTCCTTTTTCTTATTCTACTTCACTGTCTCTCTTTTTCTCTCTCTCACTTTCCTCTTTGCTATCTCTTCCCTTTCCTTCTCTTTCTCCTCTTCACCTTCCCCTCTTCTTTTTCTCTCCTTCCTCCTCTTCCTCTTCTTCTGGGGCTCAGAAGTTTAAATGTGGTTGAACCCAGGGGCTCTTGGGTGGCTTAGTCGGTTAAACACTGGACTTCAGCTCAGCTCATGATCTCACGGTTTGTGGGTTGGAGCTCCACATCAAGCTCTATCATGACAGCTCAGAGCCTGGAGCCTGCTTCGGATTCTGTGTCTCCCTCTCTGTCTGTCCCTTCCCCACTTGCGCTCTCTCTCTCTCTCTCTCTCTCTCTCTCTCTCTCTCTCTCTCTCTCTCTCTCAAAAATAAGTACACATGTAAAACAATGTGGTTAAACCCAGAAGTGAAACCTGCTTAGTCATCTCTGGGTGTTAAACTGAAAATGGATTTACTTTGGGAGGTCTGGAGGAGGAGGCATGGAGAGATAACGCATTCACTAAGAAACAGTGAGAAGTTGCAAGGATTCATACTATATGCAATGGAATTCAGTCACTTGGAATTCTCTTTTGATGATGATCCCACAACCAATATTTTTACCAAAGGAAATCACCCATATTAAATTCCCATCTATGGTGTCTTCTCCCACTAGCTATTTCCATAATATGTGTGAGGCATTTAAGAAAAACTCGAAGTCAACATCATATTGTAATTAGGTGGTATTTAAAAAAAAAAAAAGAACAGTGTTTTTCTCCACCTGGTTCTTGGATTGCCACATTTTTCACTCTTCTATTTGTGGCTTTAATGGAGAAAGAAGTATATAACATCACTCATCATTACATTTTTTTGGTCCCATTTCCTTTTAAAAGTTCTTTGGCTTCCTTCCCACTCCACACTTCATGGAGTCATACATGATAGCTCAAAGTAGATATCAATTCTGCAAGTCCTAATATTATCTTACTCAGGATTCCTTTGATTTTTTCCCTTTATGTAACACCTCTTGCCCCTAGATATCATCCTAAAGCTCACACTTAACTTCATGTCAATTTCAGAAGAAATAAAAGTTTATCCATTATCTCCCACCTTCCCTTCATCAATGCCCCTTCTGTTTCCAGAATAGTTATTGCTTTTGCAGTGCTCAGCTAATCTACAAGTTCCTGCACTCCATTTCTGACGATCTCTTTCAAGATACTGCAGATAATTATGGTGTAGGTGGAATTAGATGCAAGATGTGATCCCTTAAGTGTCCAGTGGTCTTTCTGTTAATAGAGGGCTCTTGCTTTCCAAAAAATTTCATGTCAGTAGAGAACTGCCAACTTTAAGACTTAGAGAAAAACAGCTTTTGGAGTTAAATGGCACACAATGGGTTCATATTTAAGAAGGTTCTTACATAATGGTGACCTATTCTGCTTAGAAGCAACAATGCTCCAAATACTCATACATTTTCAACCTGTAATAGAAGTAAGCTCAGCGATTTCCTCTTTTGACTTTTTGTGCAATGTTTTATACACACATATGTAAATGCATATATACGTATATATTTATATACATGTGTATATGAAAGCAAACATATCAGATAATGTAGTCTATAAAATAGTATATAAATATGTTATATGGGTATATAAATATAAACCCTTCTTTGGATATAACTTTCTGGTACAGAATATTTCCATTATTTGACTGCCAAATTACTTAAATTCATATCCAGTAGACTTGTCCTCATGAAGCTTCTGTCAGAATAAAAATACCATTCTGACTGATAAAATAAAGGTATTTGCAAAGCAATAGAACTTAATATAATTATTGGTCATCACATTATCACTATTTTAGTATACCCTTCAATCATTAATTTTCTGGTAGCTGTTAAAGCTACCCTGTCATTAGAGATGCTCTAAGTATCTGTAATAGGGATTATTTGTTGAGCTTAGCAGGAATTTCATGTAAAAAGAGATTTGCTTGGTAGATACATCAAATTACTAGTACTTGAACCCTGATTTCCACTTTCCAAAAACTAATTAGGCATAAGAAATCAAATTTCTTAACAAGTGTAAGTGCATTTTTATTATAATTTCATTACAAGTTGCCTTTAAGACATTTGAGTGGTTTAGAATAAATGCAATTTTTGAAGACCTGTTCTCAGTGTGGTGAAATACAGTAGATAATAACTAAGTAAAAAAATTGAAGTTGACTACTTCATGCTTCACTGAAGCTGGATCTCTTTTTGGTATGGTGTGATCTACCCTTCTCAAACTTTTAAAAAATCTGATAATTTAAGCACATGCTCAGATCAGATATGTAAGAATGCAGTATGGAAATTGCTAGTAGCCAGAGCAAATATAAGCCTTACTTTCTGATACCATTGAAAATAGCACAATGTGAAGCGTCCAGGATCCAGGTTACTACCTTGAGAACTCAGCGGTCTCCCATGGGGTTATATAACCTGAAAGAAGTTTTTTCTTCTTGGGTATTTAATTTATTAAGGGCGATTATTTCTTATACTGTGGAATTTTAGGGAGAAGTTGTGCATGTGAATTCCATAGATTCTATAGAAGACAACCTTCAAATTCTATTACAGTTTGTAATCTCCACGGTGGCTTTAAAAATATTTTCCCCCAGGGACCCCTGGGGGGCTTAGTTGGTTAAGAATCCCGCTCTTGATTTTGGCTCAGGTCATGATCTTATGGGTTCCTGGGTTCAAACCCTGCATCAGGCCCCATGCACTGGGACTCTCTCTCTCCCCTCTCTCTCTGCCCCTTCTACACATGTTTTCTCAACATAAGTAAATAAACCTAAAAAAATATTTTCTCCCAAATCTAACTCTATATTCTTTCAGAGGGCATAAAACGAGAGATGATACACTGAAACAAACTGGCTTAGGCTGAAAAAAGACACCCAAAGATACTTTGTCCTCAACATGTACACACACATACACACACACACACACACACACACAAACACACACACCTTCCAGCTCTCTGACATTCCAGTGTGGAAAGGTTGCAAATACCATGGAAACAGGATTCATATTCAGGTGGTCCCGCCTGTGTATCAGGTCTGGGACAGAGTTTGGCAACAATACGTCCAATCTATAAGGACATTTACAAGTCTATTGTAATATACTGTGGGCTTTTCATAAGCCCTATTCTTCAGTTTAAAGTATTGTTCTTCATTCTCAAATTTTATGCTACCCACTTCTTTCAGTGTAAAATGTTTTTTCTTATGTGAAATGATGACCAGAGAAAATGTGGTATTTGTTTTACGTACTTAAAAAAAACAAAAAAGAAAATTGGCAACCTTACATTGGCTTTCAAATTTGCTTTTGGAAAATCACCAGCCAGTTGAATCTCAAAGTCTGGAAATCGGTACCCAGCATGAAGTGCACACACTCCCTTCATTCTTGCTGAATGAAAGAGAATTAGCTTCCTGGTTTTATAAGTCACTCCATAGAAAATTTTATGTTATTGCTCTGGTCATTCAGAGAGGCTCCCTCTACCTCATCTACCAAAAGTAAATAAATAGATAAATAAATAAGTAATCAAGAGGAATGTAACTATCTTATCTCAGAGTACTTAAGTGGTTGAAATGCTACTATAAGATCACATTTCTTTATCTCTAATCCCATGTTCCCAATAAAATTAGTATAAAAATATCACATAATCATATAAACTTTTCTAGTAATCTTGGGAAATGGTTATAAAGTACTAATTTTTAGATGACATATCTGAAAATGTACCAATAAACTTTTTAAATGTGAACAAGTAAGTTCAAAAATCAATGAGAGCTTAACTGACTAGAACCTAATGTATCATGATTACAGATTCACAGTAGAAAGAAAAAGAATAACTTTCTCCATGTAATTTTTGAAGTCACCAAAGAGTCAATTTAATCTTCCACAATATCTGTAGCTCTACTCGTACTACTGCATATTTAAATAATCAGCCTTCAATGTCTGCTTCCTTTACAAGTGGGCAGTGAATATATATTTTAGGTGTTGTTTTATAATTATCAATTATGCTAATTTGATTGACAAAATGTTTTTCAAGTTCTCTATATCCTTAACAAATATTTTATCTACTTTATCAATTACTGAGTATGAGCTGGTAACATCTCCAATTATAATTTATATACTTTTAACTTAATTTTATGTAATTTTAATGTTTCTTAGTTCTGCCCGTTTTTCATTCTGTTACTAGGCATATGAAAAATAAATTTAAGGTACTAAAGTATGGCTTGGCTTCTTGAAAACTTCAGGATGGGAAAATAAGAAATTAAAGCAAAGAAATCAGATAAAAGCAATGCGGTTTATTTGTCTCAGAGAACATATGACTCACTTTTTGTCATATGGTACCACGTTCTTTGTTTTGTTTTGTTTTGAACTTGATTTTGTTTCAAATCCAATTGCTTTCTAAGATTATAAATTTAAATGTTTGCCTGATAAAGACACAATCCATATAGAAGACAAATCATGTGGGCCTGGAAAATAAGACACATAAAAGAAGAGGTCATATCTGCTTCAACAGAAAAGACTTCAAATATTTTGCCGTAGAATTAAACTTTTATGGTGATACTGTTATTTGCCATAAATAACAAGAGTGGAAAGAGCCTAAATCAACACTCATTTGGAAATGTGTTGAGGAAGACACTGGAAGTTTCCAGAACTGAGCTGCTGGCCAAGCTGTGGGTGGTTGCTAAGAGTCAGGCGTGTTGGATGAGAGTTAAAAGGAAACTAGTGATTTTGAGCTTTCAGAAGGAGAAGGGAGTGGGAAAATGGAGGGAGTAAGAGGTTTGGGCAAGATGGTGACTGATACATTGGACCCTGAAAGACAAGTAGGACTGGCTGAGACAGGAAGTTTTCTTTCTTTCTTTTTTTTCTTTTTTGTCTTTAACAAAAGAAGAATGTTGAGGTGGGAAAGTTGGGATCTGGTGAAGAAATGTGAGCAAGTTGTGCAAAGGGGACTTGTGGCTCACAGTTAAGGTTGGACTGAGGCTAGACTGTAAAGGACCTTCCTTAGGGTCTTCATCCTCCAGGATAGTGGCTCCAAAAATGTTTCCCAAAAGAACCCCACATATTTACCTTTCCTAACATGACATGCTCTCTGATATTTTATATCCCATTTTTGTCTTCATGTTTTAGTTATAAAGAATTCTGGCCCACCAAAGGAATTACACATCCTGTGAAGAGATCAGGACCCACAGCTGGTAAACACTGCCCTTGTGAAATGCATGAATGAGTATGAGCCGAAGAATAGCGCAGGACTTCAGGAAAATGGACTGGACTGGTTGCACAAGGTGACTGGAGGGCAAGAGACAGGGAAATAGAGCTTGGGTGGTTATTGTGGATGCTGGAAAAACCATTTGTTGAATTAATGAATGTATAGAGAACAAGCCCATTGCAAAACCTGCCGAGAGGGAATCAGAGAATGATCTAGGAGTGACGAGAAGGGAAATGAAGGGATGCATGCAAGACATACATGGAGGACCAAATAAGATTTTTTAAAAATCTGTCAATGTATGTGTATTTATGTACATCGAATTAGTCATAAATCGAAGCAGCTATATGAAATAATTGCCTCAAACACTAAGCAAATCTAAGCTACTCAAAAGCTAACCAGTAATGCAAAGGAAAAATACATATTGCCTCAGGATAAAAAGGAAGAAACATTTGTTTGGCATCTAATAGGAGCCTGACATTAATATATACAGCTTCTTGTTTAATCTTCACATCTGTCACACAAATATTGATATCCTTATCCTACAAATAAGGCAACTGAGGCTCAAAGAAGTTTAGCTGTTACCAGAGTTGAAGAGTTAGAGCAAAAGTGGACAACTGGACCCAAGCGTGTCTGATTCCAAAGCTTGGGCTTTATTGCTATATTTCACTTTAAAAAATTATTATTATTATTATTATTATTATTATTAATGTTTATTATCTATTTTGAGAGAGAAAGAGAGAGTGCATGAGCAAGCAGGTGAGGGGCAGAGAGGGGGGAGAGAACCCCAAGCAGGCTCTGCGCCGTCAGCCCAGAGCCCAATGCGGGGCTTGAATTCTTGTCTGTGAGATCATGACCTGAGCTGAAATCAAGAGTCAGACACTTAACTGACTGAGCCACTCGGGCAAGATTATTTTTTAAAAGAATAAGGTGTATTCCACTTCAGTACACAGCACAACTTTTCAAACCAACTTGTGGGCTCAAAATAACTCTTTATAACCCACCCTTGACTATTTACTGAGGAGAAATGAAGATTTATAATTAAAATAAATGTTTTAAAAATAATTTTTTATTTAGTTTTAAAATTACAATGGGATGCAGGAGGCAAATATTCGAAAAAGTTTAATTAAGAAACAATAGGGAAGCTATCTCAGGAACAGATGGGAAACTGTCCACGTCTTTAATCATTTCCTCTCCCAAATGATTTCACATGGGGGAACACATAAGTTATTCATCACATTAACACAAAATGCAACATGGGAGGTGCTAGAAACTTTACCCAGAGCTTGGATTTCAACAGGAAGGCAACAGATTAAATGTTAAACTTGGACTAATAACTAAAGTAGCAATTTACACACACACACAAATAGTAAAATGCAAACATTTAAGGAATAACTCAAATTTTCATTAATATTTTAATGTCAGATAATTCTCAAGTTGGATACTTCAGGAACTGAGAAAAAAATGCCATGTTCTTTTTGTGAAATGAAGAACTTTGCCTTTTATTTTGTAGAGTGTCTCTGTCTCCATTTACCCAACTCTTGCATATACACTATACGCTTGTTTTCCTAAATATCACATTGGCACTTTATGTTGTTTGGGTCTGGGTTCCAAAGACAAACACTACAGATCACTCTTTGAAACAAACAACCGAACCGTTCCTACAGACAGGCACAGAGGTATTTTGTTTCGATGTGCGGATAAGCCCTTACCTGTAGGTGGGGTGTGAGCTCAGACATTCTCTTCTGGTGCAGCTACCAGCTTCTACATCTTTCCTCAAAAGCAATTTTCTCAGCAACCCAGAAGACATTGGTTTCTAGCCCCCAGGTCCCACAGACTTTTAGAATAACGTGATCTTCTGAATTTGGATAACTCTAAGGTGAGACATATCAAATGTATTAGGCCCCAATTCTGTTGGCAATAAATCTCCCTCAGAACTTCCACTGCAGTCATGTCTGCTGTGGTGGGTGTGAGGAAACTCATGGGATGGGAGATTTAAAAGCAAAGTAAAGTGATGAGGCACCTGGGTGGCTCAGTTGGTTAAGCATCCGACTTTGGCTCAGGTCATGATGTCGCAGTCTGTGAGTTTGAGCCCCGAGTTTGGCTCTGTGCTGACAGCTCAGGGCCTGGATTCTACTTCAGGCTCCCTCTCTCTCTGCCTCTCCCCCGCTCTCTCTCTTTCTCAAAAATAAACAAACATTAAAAATAATTTAAGGGGCACCTGGGTGGCTTAGTCGGTTAAGCGTCTGACTTCAGCTCAGGTCATGATCTCATGGTCCATGAGTTCGAGCCCCGCATCAGGCTCTGTGCTGGCAGCTCAGGGCCTGGAGCCTGCTTCAGATTCTGTGTCTCCCTCTCTCTCTGACCCTCCCCCATTCATGCTCTGTCTCTCTCTGTCTCAAAAATAAATAAACATAAAAAAATAAAAAATAATAATTTAAAAGTTAAGTAAAGTGAAATGGTACTAAACTGTTAGCCTATCAGGTCACACAGATCAATTTCAGAGTAATTTTAAGAGATATTTGTTCTAGTAGGATATCACTGTTATTGTGCATACAGTTGAAAAGAATCATAATTTGATGTATCCAGGCCTTTTAGGGGGCAATTCTTTATGTTTGTGACATAAAATACATTATTATAAAATACATTATTATATATATTATTGTCATACACATGAGATTAAGTATACATAATACAAATGTACATAATTATTTCTATGACTCCATCGAAACTTTTAGAAATCATTGGAGTTCCTGGGTGGCTCAGTGGGTTGAGCAGCCGACTCCTGATACCTGCTCAGGTCATGATCTCATGGTTCCCGAGATTGAGCCCCACCTAGGGCTCTGTGCTGACAGTGCAGAGCCTGCTTGGGATTCTCTCTCTCTCTCTCTCTCTCTCTCTCTCCCTCCTCCACTTGCTCTCTCTCACTCTCGAAAATAAATAAATCATTAAAGGAAAATTTTTCTCACCTTTGTTAAAGACAGTAAAGAAGACTTTATTCAAGCAACCATTGCGATCGGGTTTTACAGGCAGGGGAGAGAGTTGGGCACCACTGTGAACACAACAAGGAAAGGTGGGAATTTACAGCTGAGCAGCAGAGTTAGGGTCTGTAGATGGAAAATTTTTAAGAGGAAACATCAGGGACAGGGGTTTCTGGCTAAACTGACTTGAAGGATTCTTGCAGAGGCCAGGCAAGGGGTAGGAGATATCAAAGGTGAGGAATCCAGAATTTGATTAGATATAAAGGGTGAGGGATTTTCCCTAAATAGACCCAGCAGGATTCTTGCCAAAACTGGATAAGGGGCTAAGGAAGGAACCAAGTTCTGTGCCTCTGGGAGAAGAGAATTCAGAGGAATCTGACTCAGGTTTGCTCAAGGGAAGAGTCTTTGTCAAAATACAATTGTAAAATAATTACCTGGAAGGCAAAACTGACCAGAAAACAAGCTCATTAAATATTCACCTCTCAAAACAACATAGAGATAGGAATTACCGTAATTGTTGGTCGGCTAACAACAAAAATTACCTAAGGATTGCTGGGTGTTAGGGCCCGTAACAGCTCTGGGACCAAACCATGCATAAGACACATTCTGTTCTTGCCAGGGTAACCACACAATATAGCTAGGCATTAAACCTAGCAATTTGTAAATCAATGAATAAATGGCTGTCATTAGAGCAAGAGCTTCTATAGGTTTTTTTAAAAGACAATTTAGAAGAAAAGTAATTCCCCTTCAGTCAAGACTCTCTCTTTCTGCTTGTCCAAGAAGCCCTCGCTCAGGCCATGACCTCCTGCGTCGCTCCTTCTGCCCACCCATTCCTCTCCCACCGCTCAGCCCCTCTCCCAGGACCCCCGCCGTGTCCGCCACCGCCACCGCAGAGCCCCCGGCGCCTGCGTGCGTCCCGGCCTTACCCGCCGGCAGGGGGCGGGCCACGGTTTTCCGTCCTGCGCGGCTGGACTCTGGCGCCCCTCTTGCCCCAGCCTTTGCCCAAGCTCCGACCTGGATACGCTTCCTTAGCAACGAGTTGCCCGTGGCAACAAGAGGACGCGGGGCCGCAGCCTGGATTTCCCGCGCGTTCCTACCCTTGCGTGTTGTTAAGAGGCGCAGGCCGAGCCATGTCGGAGATCCTGTGCCAGTGGCTCAACCAAGAGTTGAAGGTGTCCCAGACCGTGAGTGAGTGACACAGCCCGGGGAGAGCGGGCTAGGGGCCAGCGGGGGGCTAAGGGCCCCGAGCTCGCCGTGCTGATGGAAGGTGGCGGGGAAGGCGCGAGCTGCGGAGTCCAGGCGCCTGCGGGGCCCCCAGCAGCACCCCTGGCGGGTCCGATGGCCCCAGTCCAGCTCACTTGAGCTTCTCCCATTCCCATTCTGCAGCTCCCGAGTTACCCATCGTCATGGTGGGCCCGACCCCACAGTTTGTAACCTACTGTGCCCTTCTAAGCACAGTTTTTGGAGGTCTCCTTTGTTCCTATGAAGAGAAGAATTTGCTGAACTCTACAGTCTGGCCCGGACATTACTCCCTTCGAATCCTTAGACTCATGTGCTGGCAAGCCAATGAAATAAGGAAGCCTTCAGGCCAGCTAGGGCTGTACTAGATGTGTGCCCCTGGACAAGTTCCAAAGCCTTTTCTGAGTGTTTCCTCCAGTGTAAAATCCGACAATACTTTCCGTACCCAACTACCTAGCAGGAGGGGGGGCTGTGCGAAAGGAGTTAATGCAGACCCTGTAAACATTTACCAGCTGTAGCAGTTTTAGCTCAACAGTTACACACATTAGCTATTTCTGACCACTCTTCACTCTTGACTAAAGCTGACTTTACTCACTAAACTGTTTTTATCCCAGCCATGAAGTTGCCATCCAAAATTTCTAACTCCCACACCAACAGAGGCACTTGTACATGCAGGCAATTTCTAGGACAGCCGTGGAATTCCGACATAGCGGCTATGCTCCACCTCCGCTTCTTTCTGTTGTTTCTTCAGCACTTTGTTTTCCAGCTGGTATGGTTTTTGCTCAAGGCAAGAGGTTTTCAGCCCAAATCGTTTCCGTCTGTTTTCACAGCGGCGCCCTCGCATAATGCCGCGTTGCTACCAGAAGGGCAATAGTGCCAACCCGACCTTAGGTCAGCCGTGGAATTTGCTAGATCAGGAGTGTTTCTGCCGCAACAAAACATTTATTATCAGCCTTAGGCTCTTTACCATTGGTGCACTTCCGGTTGCATTTCTTGAAGCTTAAACCCTAGACGCTTTGCTGAACCAAGACCCACACACTCCTTGGGAACTGCGATCAGTTCTTTCCCAGGATTCTATGATCATCCGTCCCATTTTGTCCCTGTTTCGCACCTAAAATGTGCTGCTGATCTCAGGACAATGCTTAGCGGTTTTCTTATTCCTTTCTTACCATAGGAGCCAAATTGCATTATAATTCCCTTAAGTTATACTCTTCCACAGAAAAGCAGCTACAGATTGCTGAATTTAATTTGGTTCATTTACTTGAGTTGTAAAACGCACACCCTTTGCTCAAATCCCCAGGACTCTTGCATGTTGAAACACTTTTGAGGAAAGTAAGTAAAATTAATAAGAAACATAGTAATAGTAGTATGCCATTATAATTGTAGTAGTTGTAATTGTAATCCGTTTTGGAATTTGGGCTTTGAGAGGGAAAGGAAGAATTACTTCTTTCTGTGAAGGTGAAAAGATGGGAGGGGTTTTAAGGGAGCATGTTAGCAACATAAACTATGAATGGAAAATTCCTGATGTCTGCTTGCCTGAAGTTGTTAGCGAGACAGCTGCAGTTTTCCGCATCCTATTCATTAGGAATACGTGTTTATTTCTTGATCCTAACCGCTAACTGAAGCCTAAAGAGACTGATGTAACCAAATTCCACATTGTAAAAGGCTTTTCCGAGTATAGGAAGCACATTCAAATGTGTTTGGAAACAAGATAGAATCTGGGCATCTGAGGAAGCACATTGCCAGTTGTCGATTCCAGCCATTAGAGAAGCCCTTTTATGGTGTGTAGTTTAAGGCTTGGCATGGTTTATAGGAACTATCATGGAAATACAGTAAGTGGCTACAACCTCTGGAGAAAGTAATAGAGCAATTTTCTAGATAAGGGTTGTGTCAAGAGCAAGGACTTGGAAGCCAGACTGCCTGGGTCGCAATCACTTAGCCACCACTAGCTGGTGACCTTGGGCAATTTATTTACCTAAATTTCATGATACTCAAAATAGGAGTAATAACACTATCTCATCAAGTCATGTCAAGATTAAATGAGATAATAAATGTAAATGTAGTAATAAATAGTAAATATATTAGAATAACACTTGGGGCGTGATAAATGCTCCATCTCACTCTTCAGAAGCTATCATACAAAAATAAAATCACCAGTATGTCAGGATATTTGAACAAGGATGTTTATTGCTACATGGATTGTGGGGACAAAGTGAAAAAATGGGAAACAATCTGAATATCCTTCAAGAGTAGAATACTTGGATAAATGATTCTATATTCATGCTACAGATTGTTATGCAGTTATTAGAAAAAATGAGTTAATGCTATAACTTTTGACCTAAAGGATATTCATGTATTTTTGTCAAGTAAAACATAAAAGTTATAGCTTATTGTGAGGAGTATAACTGCATTTTTGTACCAACTAGGAAATATATATACACAAACATACTTATGTGTGTGTATATATAGCTGTTTTGAGCATAGAAGAATGTGTGGAGAGCCATGTACTAGGCTCCATGGAGAGTACATGGAGAGCCATGTACTAGGCTATTGACATATGCATGAATCTTCATATTGTTTGTATAAGCAGAGAGAAAAGTGTGGAAGGATGTAAAATAGTGTGTAGATATTGGTTACCCTGGGAAAGGAGAAGATTGCTGGCTTTTCTTTATACATCTGCATTAGTTGGCTTATTGCTTGTATTACCTTCATAATTTGAAAGGAACATTCAACATAACATTACAAATAGAAAAATCAAAAAAGTAGATGAAGCTTCACTTGAAAAAAAAGGAGAAAACGATGTTTAACATCTTTTAATTGAAATGAGTAAGGATCTATAATAAAGTAGAATGGGGGGGTTACATATGAATTATTTTCTTAAATGAGTTTTATAAATGAAAGAAGGATAAAAAATAATACATAAAAATATTATTAGACACACTATTAGACAGTACCAGATGCTGTGCTAAGCCCTTTACATAGGGGTTTTGTTTTGTTTTGTTCTTTTAAATTCTAAAAAAAAACAAAAAAGAAGAAGGGGCCCTAAGAGACATTGTTGCAGCTGTAAAGCTGATAAGTAAAAGAAGCTGAGAAGCTTGGTAATTTGTTCAGGGTCACACAGCTAGTGGTCACAAGGCTAGATCCTTGACTTGTTCTCTTAGGCACTATATTGTATATTGCAATTTAGTTAGGGAATATATATTTTTTAAAAAAAACACAACTCTCCCAAGAGTATTCATTTGAGCTCCTTTTATAAGGATTACTGTTCAGTTTGAAATTGTAAGAAGTACCCAAATTCAACCACCCAGGCATGTTGTAACTTCACAAGGTATAACCTAATTCCTAGATAGGTAAATGGCAAAGGTGGATTTATCAGTGTTTGTTTAGAAGTGGTTCAGTTTTAGGGCGCCTGAGTGGCTCAGTCGGTTAAATGTTCAACTTCAGCTCAGGTCATGATCTTGTGGTCAGGGAGTTTGAGCCCCGTGTTGGGTTCTGTGCTGACAGCTCAGAGCCTGGAGCTTGCTTTGGATTCTGTCTCTCTCTCTCTCTCTCTCTCTCTCTCTCTCTCTCTCTCTCTCTGCTCCTCCCCCACTCTCTCTCTCTCTCTCTCAAAAATAAATAAACATTAAAAAAAATTCAAAAGAAGTGGTTTAGTTCAGGGGCGCCTGGGTGGCTCACTTGGTTAAGTGGCTGGCTGACTCTTGATTTTGGCTCAGGTAATGATCTCCTGGTTCCTGAGATTGAGCCCTCTGTTGGGCTCTGGGCTGGTCGCTTGGAGCCTGCTTGGGATTCTCTGTCTCTGCCTGTCCCCTGCTTGTGAGCTTGTATGCTTGTGCTCTCCTTCTCCCTCGAAATAAATAAACATTAAAAAAAAGAGAGAAGTGGGACAATCCATACATTGTTTGCTAGGACAAAGAAAACAATGAGAATGCCAAGTGAGTGCATTTGCTGCCTTCATGAGGTTAAATAATGGTTCAGTTGTTGGCAACACAGCCAAAGGCGATTGATTTCAGCATTATTCTGAAAGGTAGAAGTCAATTTGGATAAAGCATACTATATTGAATTTTGTATTGCCAGGACTACCCTGAGAATCAGCAGTCAAGAAAATAAATTCCAATGATCCTCAATCGAGAATAGTCTGTCTCCATTTAATGAGGTTTCTGGGAGTCACCAGAGATTTGATTAGCCTTAATATATGAAGATTCAAAGCTTGGTTGCCAAAGCTAAAGATCTCCAGTGAGTTGAATTTAACAAGACCATTTCTCCCAGAGAATAACACTTAGATGTATATGTTAAAATGCCTTGGAATACAAAAAGTTGCTCGACACAAAATTACATCTGAAATTCAAGCAGTTGTTTTCATGCAGTTGTTTCTATAATGAAAAATAAATAATTTAATGTTACTAAAAGATTTGCTGTAAAATCCTTTAGGAATTCTCACTTATTTAAGAATAAGCATTGCTTCTGTTTTACAAAACTGTTATGAATTCATCATATGAGGAAACTAGCATTGTAATGTAACATTCTCCATAAATGAGTAGAAGCCTTTGAATTCTATGTTACAGATCAGATCTTTTGTAAACATGAGTATATACTAGTAGTCTGTATTCTTTTGGTTTCTGGGTGTGGTTATATTGAAAATGTAAATACCTTACTATGCATATTTTAATTGTTTCAATAATCTTAAAAATTTTTAATGTTTATTTATTTTGAGAGAGAGAGAGAGAATGCATGCACATGAGCCAAGGATGGGGGGGGGGGGGAGAGAGAGAGAGAGAGAGAGAAAGAAAATCCCATGCAGGCTCCATGCTGCCTGCACAGAGCCCCATGCAAGGCTGGATCTCACCAACCGTGAGATCACGACCTGAGCCAATATCAGGAGTCAGACACTTAGCCAACTGAGCCACCCAGGCACCCCTCATTTGTTCAGTAATCTTAAACATTGTTATCAGGGGTAGCAGAGGTGCAATAAAGAGAAAATTGCACTTGGGAAAGTTAAGTTTCTCTAACTATCAGCTTTGTAGTATCTGAAGCATAAATAATCTCTAGGTCCCAATTTTAAGTTCTGAGAAGTAAGAATAGTAAGTGTGCTAGTTCCAGTGATGGAATGAGTGAGATACGGGGATGAAAGGTGTAGCATAGGCAGTACAGTCAGTGGTATTGAATAGTGTTGTGTGGTGACAGATCGTAGCTACACTTAGGGTGATCACAGCATAAGGTATAGAGTTGTCAAATCACTATGTAACATATGTAATCAAACTTCGACTGAAAGAAATGGTAAAAAAAAAAACAACAACAAAAAACAACTCTATATTTGGAAGGATATGAAATGAGATTGGGAATGGAGAACACCTACCACAGTGCCTAACATCTACACTAGATCTAGATATTCAATAAATATTATTTCAACTGTTTTATGTCCTTTACTTTAGGATAGCACCTATGATAGCGCCTGTCACGTAATAGGCACCTAGAAACTAATTGTTTATTACATGAGAGTCTATGAGTGAGGCAAAAGTATGTTTTAGGCTGAACTTTATGGATTTGTTCATCTTGAGAACCCTGGGTACTTTAATCCTCATCTTTGTGATTTCAGAGGCTCTGCTTATTTTTATTTACTCATTTATTTAATTTCAAGTTAGTTAACATACCGTGTAGTATTTGTTTCAGGAGTAGATCCCAATGATTCATCACTTCCATATAACACCTAGTGCTCATCCCAACAAGTGCCCTTCTTTATTTTTAAAAAAAATTTTTAATGTTTATTTATTTATTTATTTTTTTAACGTTTATTTATTTTTGAGACAGAGAGAGACAGAGCATGAACGGGGGAGGGGCAGAGAGAGAGGGAGACACAGAATCGGAAACAGGCTCCAGGCTCGGAGCCATCAGCCCAGAGCCCGACGCGGGGCTCGAACTCACGGACCGCGAGATCGTGACCTGGCTGAAGTCGGACGCTTAACCGACTGCGCCACCCAGGCGCCCCAATGTTTATTTATTTTTGAGAGAGACAGAGACAGAATGTGAGCCAAGGAGGGTCAGAGAGAGGAAGACACAGAATCTGAAGCAGGCTCCAGGCTCTGAGCTGTGAACACAGCTGTGAGATCATGACCTGAGCTGAAGTTGGGCACCCAACCTACTGAGCTGCCCAGGCACCCCTAACAAGTGCCCTTCTTAATGTCCATCCCCCATTTAGCCCATCCCCCCTCCTCCAGCAACCCTCAGTTTGTTCTCTATATTTAAAAGTCTCTTATGGTTTGCCTCCCTCTCTGTTTCTATCTTATTTTTCCTTCCCTTCGCCCATGTTCATCTGTTATGTTTCTTAAATTCCACATATGAGTGAAATCATGTGGTATTTGCCTTTTCTCTGACTGACTTACTTCGCTTAGCATAATACACTCTAGTTCCATCCACTTTGTTGCAAATGCAAGATTTCATTCTTTTTGATCTCTGATTAATATTCCATTGTGTATATGTATATGTATACATACATATACATATATATACATACATATATACACACACATATATAATTGGATCCTGATATATATATACACACACACACATACACACACCACATGAGATATATATATATACACATATATATACATATATGTATACATATATATATACACACCACAGCTTCTTTATCTATTCATTAGTTGATGGAAATTGGTCTCTTTCCATAATTTCGCTACCATTGATTACTTTCAGCAGTTCAGCAGTTTCATTCCACTTTTAACCTGGTGTCATTAAACCACACATTTTTTCATACTTCATTCCTTAGGGTACTTGGGAAATATACTGTTATCTCTTGTAATACGACAGATTTTGATATTTCCTGGCCAGCTCAGCAGCATTTTCCTTGGTTAAAATTTGGCTTCCATTGGCTGGAAATTGAGACACCAAGTCTGATAGCTGAAGGCTGTCGTATAAAACGATGTCAAAATTTTCAAGCTATAAAGTTCCAAGAAAAGAATGCCACCTAATATTTAAACCATCAAAGAAGATTAGAATGATATAGAGAATTTGTTTCAGATAGAAAATCTTGAGAATTATGATAAAATCTTCAAAGGAAAGGCTTGATCATCTTCTTGTTATACTGGAAGAAAATAAGCTGTCAATATCCGCCAGTCAAAGACCACAGGATACATACCTATAGTTGAACAAAGTTGGGTTTATTGACTTGTAGCCAACAAGAGAAAACACATGCCATGGGGAACTGTGGGTCATTCAGTAAGAAGGTGTTAGAAAGGACTTAAAGCTTCTGGGTTTGTGTTAGGTATTTGTTGAGAAGAGTTCAAGGAAGCAGTGCTTTGCTCTGAATTGGATCCTGTCAAGAAGCATAGGCAACTCTATGACTGGATATCTTAATAAATCTTATCTAGGAACTGGAGAGGATACACCAAGACAAAGATTTAATTGGTAAAAAAGCAGAAAACCTATTGGCCAGAATAGGGAGATTTGGGGTCATTTTTTGTGTTTTGGACAATATTGTTTTGGTCTGAATACACAGAAGATTACAAAGGAATTTTGTTTTTGTCTTGATCTATCAGGGTCACAGAGTGGCCTTGTCTGGTGTTGGTGTGCTGTGAAATTGATTGTTTGGCAGGAGAATGCCAAGGCCTAGCTGTGAGTGCCAGGCCAACTCCTAGGAACACCAAGGCCTGATGGGGCTAGGTCAGTTCCAAGTCATCAGCAGCTGCTTTTCTCTCTCTTAAATGAAAGTAAATTTGCTTGGCTTTTAAAACGTGGCTGATATGCAGACTAGGTCTTTGCTCTTCTAGTAAAGGTAGAGTGAAGACCACTGAGCATAGAATGTATAGGTCTACAGACCCTTTTTCACGATTCTAAAATTCAAGTATCTCTTTATTCATTGGGTGGCAAAACTTGACGAGAAATGTTGCAATGCCATGTTTAATTTTTAATTCTCCCATTGAAGTGTTTTACTGTAGGGATCAACTGTGTTTGATTACATGTGCTTCTGGTGGGACAATGTCAAGTATTTGCTCTCTGAATATTGAATTACTTTTTAAATAAGGATGTTTGTACTGTAGTCATTGAACTCCTGAATTATATGACCTGTAATGAATATGACCTGTTATCTTAAATTAGGAAGCAGTGATAATAATAATTAAAAATGTCGCTGAACACTTATTATATGCTAGGAATTATGCAAAGCATTTACATGCAATATCTCATTTAATTCTCAAACTAACTCTTATGGCGTAGAAGCCATCACTCTTCCTCTTTTAAAGACAAGAAACTGAGACATTTATAATTGCCCAAAGTCTGGTGGCTTATAAATGAGCAAGGAGTCAAAGCAGGAGAATGTTTCCCCAGAGACTATGCTCTCCTCTTAACCATTTTGGAATATAGAAGGCTTATCTCCTTTATGTGCTTTCTCCAGCTGGCTCAGAGCCATTTTGGTGGGAAGCACATGGGTCATTTCATCTGTTGAATCCTGCCTCATCTAGACCTTCCACAAAGGCCCACATCAAAGACTGCAGCAAAAGAAAAGTGTAGTGATAGGGATCAGGCGTGTAGTTTGGAAGTTTGGAGGGCAGGTTGAGTTATTGCAGAATGACCTTCAACCCAGATGTAACTTACGTCATTTGTTGCTGAATGACCTGATCCCAGATGTAAATTATGTCAGAACTCAGGATGAAGAATATCACTGGGCTCCACAGTTTGTTTATTTCTCATATTATTCATTGTTCTTGTCCTGGAGCCAACCTGTCTCTTCTTTCCCATAGGAAATTCCAATTTTTATTGCAAATT
Source organism: Felis catus (assembly GCF_018350175.1). Lineage (NCBI taxonomy): Eukaryota > Metazoa > Chordata > Mammalia > Carnivora > Felidae > Felis > Felis catus. Next base: position 210,830,224 of record NC_058368.1, on the reverse strand, counting down.
AACTTATAGAGGTGGCCGTCATGAAATTCATCATGGGATTCAGGAACATTTGGTGGGAAGAAAAATATAATGAAGTAAAGGGAAAAAAATAAGCTTTCCTTTGCTTTTTTCTTTTTATCCTTCTTGTTTCTTTCCCCACAGTCTTTTCCCTTTCTCTCTCTCTCTGGCCTCTTACCTGTCTTCTCATACTTTTTAATCTATGTATTCCTAGCTTGTATACTTTTCTTCATTATCTTCTTTCCTGTCTAATTTCTTGCATGTATTCATCTTTTTTTCTTCTTTTATTTTTTCTACATGTTTTTCCACTTGCTATCGTTCTTCACTCACTGTTCACTTTTCTGCGTATTTAGCACACAGTAAAGCTGAAGTGTCCTATGCATACAAAGCTGCAGACATGTTTCTGTACGTGTTTACTTGTAGTGAACTATTTGACAATGAAATAATAAGTGTTTACTGTTCTTTGCCCTTTATATCCATAAATGCCTCTATTTTACTCCTATCAATTGCCTTCTTAATATGTCATGCATTTTAAAGGAAGTGGACTATGACTTTATTTTTCTGTGACCCTTTTGTAGCAAACAGTTTACTAAAGGCCATTCGTCACTGAGGGTGACAGTGTAGGATACAGATGTTCCCTAGAACAGGATACAGATGTCGCCCCCCTCCCCCTTATTCCTGGGCTGCACTTCAGGTATTCAATCAAACAAACAACAGACATAGTGCAAATTCCAGGGGAAGGGAGAGGGGACTGGAAGTACCTGATGGTGACATAACAACAGCTTCAGAATGCAAAGCAATAAACAGTCTTTAGATTATTAGTAGAAATCCATTGTCTGACAATAGCTGTATGTCAGATGACCCCTCAGAAAAGAGGAGAATAAGGATGGGCCAGGGAAGAGAGAAGGTCAAAACCAAAACAAACCAAAACAAAACAACAACCCAGGAAGAAGAAAGCAACAGACAGAGAGGTGCAAGCCACAGCCAGAGCAGCCCAGATGGCACGGTGAGGATGATGATGGCAGCCAAGACCAGGTAACAGCATTGGTGGCCAACAGTGTCAGGTCCTTGAGGGAAGGAGAAAGCAGCCGTGACTCAGGAGGAGGAGATAGCACATCTCCTCCCTTTGGAGGTGGAAAGCCATTTGGATTTCAGTTGCTTCAAATACTACTTCTGTATGATGCCAAGAGACACGGTCAATAGATTCTGATGCTAGATGGTTCTGGAGTTGGCCCTAAGTAAACAGAATCAATGGGCATAATTGATACCATTTTAAATACTTTATTATATATTGATTCAACCTAAGGATTGGGGTATTGTTAAGAATATAAAATATTTTGGGGCACCTTGGTGACTCAGTTAAATGTCTGACTTCGGCTCAGGTCATGACCTCACGGTTTGTGAGTTCGAGCTCCACGTCGGCCTCTGTGCTGACAGCTCAGAGCCTGGAGCCTGCTTTGGATTCTGTGTTTCCCTCTCTCTTTGCCTCTCCCCTGCTCTCTCTCTGTCTCGAAATAAATAAGTAACCATTTTGGGGGCACCTGGGTGGCTTAATTGGTTAAGCTTCCCACTTCTGCTCAGGTCATGATCTCAGGGTTTGTGAGTTCAAGCCCCCCACCATGCTCTCTGCTGACAGCTCAGAGCCTGGAGCCTGCTTCCGATTCTGTGTCTCCCTCTCTCTCTGCCCCTCTCCCTCTAGTGCTCTCTCTCTCTCTCTCTCAAAAATAAATGAACATTAAAGAAAAAAGAATATAAAATAAGCTTTGGGTGAAATTGTGGGCTGGTGTCAGATATGCTAGGTTTATCCTTATGATAATGTGTAGTGTGCTGAGTAAGGTCTCTGTGACTCACCTCACTCGACCGCAACCACACATCAACTATCATTTCTACAGATCGGGAAGAAATGCTATTTCTTCAAAATCAATTAACCACCTCGTTACTAGATAGATAAAAGAGGACAATCTGGTACAGAGGAGCTTGTGGTAGTGCAGTGATATATAGTGTTTGACTGCTGTTGCCTGAAGGACCCTGAGAGAGGCACATTGAGGGTTTGGGAGGATTTTGAAATCATTTAAGAGATGATAGCTTTGTCCTATGATAACATAATTTATTTTGTGTATCAGTTCTGCATTGTAACCCAATGTCCTTCACTTCATAAGAAAAATACAAATGACCCCAAACTAAGGACATTTGTTAAAAAACAAATTTTATTAACACTTAAAATTTTTTCCTGAACATTATGTGCTTACTATGGGGCAGGCAGAGAGCCAAGCAGTCCTCAGAAATTACCTCTAATCTTTACAACAGCTCTCAAAAAATAATCAAACAATAAAATAGTTCTTCAAGAGAGATGTAGATATGGTTATCTCTGTTCTAGAGATGAGGATACTGGAGCTCAGGGAGGTTAAGCAGCTTGCCAGAGGTTGCACAGCTAGTCAGGGGCAGAGTCAAGATGCCAGCGTAGATGTCTCTGGCTCCAAAGTCTGTTTTCCTCTGGGCTATCTGTGTCATTGCAGAGGACAACAACTGGACCAGAGTAACCTCTGGAACCACCAAGGGAAAGCCTGATTGTATTTGGTAGGCTTTATTTGAGAAGGTGCAGATAGATGATTTTTTAAAATTTTCTATTGTAAAAAGGTTGAAATTAAGTCTTAAGGTTTACTAAGGTTAGATTGCACCTCACTTGGCCAGAATATGCCGTCATCGTCCATACCCTGAATTGATAACAAGGGTATTGGAATGTAATTTTGTAAAATAAATTGAAGTTGTTTTTATTTTTTAAATATTTATTTATTGAGAGAGAGAGAGAGAGAGAGGGAGAGAGAGAGAGAGACAGGGAGAGAGAATCCCAAGCAGGCTCCATGCTCACAGGGCAGAGCCCAACTGGGGGCTCGATCGCATGGAACTGTGAGATCATGACCTGAGCCAAAATTAAGAGTCAGACGCTTAACCAACTGAGCCACCCAGATGGTCCTGAAGGTTTGCTTTTAGATCTAAGTTTGTCTTGATAAATTTTATTGGTTATATTTTGTTTAATTAGGTCAAAAGTTGTGTTTTCTTTCAGAATTTCGTATGTCATCAAGTATTGATTTATATTTATTCAGGGATATTTATAAGGCATCTACTGTTAAACTTCGGTCTTTTTATTTGATTATTAAAAGATGTTTCTAGAAGTACTTTCACAGCATTTTGAATTTAAGTTATGGAATTTTACTCTATGTATACATAATGAATATAATGATGCTCTATATGCAACATTATCTTTACATTTCTATCTCTATGTTTTAAAATTCAGGTCCCAAGTCATTTGCAAAGGCATTTTCCAGTGGCTATCTAATTGGAGAAATTCTGCACAAGTTCGAACTTCAGGGTGATTTTTCAGAATTTTCAGAAAGCAGGTTAGTGAGATTGAGTCTTTCTAAAAAGGGTCATTTCCTTTGGCATTTGGATGGCTTTAGCTCCCAGAGTTAACTTTAAAAGGATCATGAGCCACAAGATCCCTTCCAAGCCTGAACCAGCCAAACACACCATTGATATGAAAATTGTTGGCTCCTGGAATATGCATGCTTCATTGTCCCAGGAGCACAGAGGAGTGAAAGTTATATGGTTGCAGCAAGACCCCCTCTCTAGATGGGACCTATTTTAGGATCTCCTAGATTTCTGAAATTTGAGGCCATACTACTTCTTATTTTGTTCATTGCTTCTCTCTTTTAAGAGAAGTAAAGCAACGTACAGATTCCTGGCAAAAAACCACCCGTAATATTTTTTTTTGTTTTTAGCAGCTATATTGAGATATAATCCACAGACTGTAATTCACCAGTTTAAAGCATACAACTCAGTGGTTTTAAGCATATTTACGTGTTTAGTACATTCACAACCATAGCCACTAACCACCTGGCCCCTGGTACCCACAAATCTATTTTCTGTCTCTATAGATATCCCTATTTTACACAGTTATGTATCAGTGGGATCAAACAATGTGTATATTTTGTGACCGATCATGTTTTCAAGGTTTATCCATATTGTAGCATGCATCAGTGCTTCTTACGTACTGTTTATTTGCTGAATAATTTCAATTGGATATACCACATTTTGTTTATCAATTCATTAATTGGTGGATATGAGTTATTGGTTACTATGAACAGTGTTGCTGTGAACACTGTGTTTTTACATGGAAATGTTTTCATTCCTCTTGGGTATATGCCTAGGGGTGAAATTGTTGGGTTACACGGTCTGTGTTTACAATTTTGAGGAACACCCATATTGCTTTTCAAAGTGCTGGTATCATTTACATTCACACTTGTAATGGATGAAGGTTTCAGTTTTTCCACAACCTCATCAATATTTGTTACTGTCTTTTTTATTATAGTTACCTAGTTAGTGTGAAGTAGTATCTCGTGTGATTTTGATTTGCATTTCCCTAATGACTAATGATGTTGAGCATCTTTTCATGTACTTGCTTATTCATCAGTTGTATAGCTTCACTGGTGAAATGTTATTCAATCTCTGCCTATTTTCTTCTACATTTTATGTTTTAAAGCAGTTTCAGATTTACAGTAAAATTGAGAAGAAAGTACAGAGATTTTTCATTAAGCCCCTGCCCTGACACATTCATCACCTCTTCTATTATCCACTCCCCTTACCAGAGTGGTGTATTTGTTGCAGCTGATAAACCTGTGTGATTCATGTTCACTTGAAGTGAGTAGTTTATATTAGGATTTATTCCTGGTGTTTTTCCTTCTGTGGGTTTGGATAAATGTGGAATGACTTATAGCTACCATTATAGTATCATAGGTAGTATTTTCACTGCCCTTAATCCTCTGTGCCCCACCTACTGCTCTGTCCCTTACCTCAGCCATGGCAACCACTGATTTTTTTTTTTTTTACTATCTTCATAGCGTTGCCTTTTCTAGAATGTCATATAGTTGGAATGACAATAAATAGTAGACTTTTGGCTTCATTCACTTAGAAATATGCATTTAAATTTCCTCCATGTCTTCTCATGGCTTGGTAGCTCGTTTCTTTTTGCACTGAATAATATTTCATTGTCTGGATATACCGGTTTATTTATCCATTTATCTACTGAAAGACATCTTGGTTGCTTCCAAGTTTAGCAATCATAAGTAAAGCTGCTATAAATATCCACATGTAGGTTTTGTGTGGACATAACACTTCAACTCCTTTGGGTGGATAACAAGGAGCACAGTTGTCAACCTCATGTGATCGCAGTACGTTTCGTTATAGGAATGGACTGGCTTCCTACTTGCATTCTTCCTAGCAGTGAGTGAGAGTCCTTGCTGCTTCACATCCTTGCCAACATTTAGCGCTGTCAGTGTTTTGAATTTAGGCCATTCTAGTAGGAGTATTGTGGTATCTCCTTGTTATTTTAAATTCCAGTTCTGAAAGTTGCACAGTATGTATGATTATTCTTTGTGCTCCAAGCATTGTCCCTGGCCCATAGCTGACACACAATCATATTTTTCTATTGAATAAATGCATGATGTCAGAAAGTATGCCTGTTTAGCCATAGACGACTTAAAGCACCATACCCGCCAAATGATGTATGTAGTATTTCAGGTATACTAAATTAGCTTTTGTCAGCAGGGCCATAGAGGCTCTTTGTGTGAAATGGAAAAAGGGACCTCATCTGGATGGACACAGTTGTAAAGACACAGGTCTTAGTGAACAGAAAGGCCTTTGTGCAAAGGAGAGGAACCCCTTTTTGGCTGAAACAGCCTTGCATCAGGGACAGGGATTGGCAACCTGAGCACAGGACAGTGTCATACTCTTGCCCCACCCTTGGACAGGGGTGCCCCTGAGTAATATCATATGTAACAGCCCTCTTTTTCACCCGCTGCAAACAACTAACTAACTTTCTATCCCACTGAGAATCATTTCTTTAATGTGAGAAGAGGGACCCACTTGTTCAGACAACCAAATTCTATTCATCTTGAATTCTTGGAACAACACACTTTTTTTCCCCAGGGGCACATGGTCTTTGAAAGAAGGCAAAGGTCAGTAAATCCATGGATGTGACCTTTGTAGTAGTGTATTTAATGGGGAAAAGCATCCTTCTTTGTCAAAGCCTGTTTTTTAGGCAGATGTCTAATGCTAGGGCTCATGATTTGGAGTTTTGTTTCATATTTTTAGTGTCTTTAGTCTAAAATATAAATGTTGCCTATAACTGAAGTTATTTGCCTTAGAACTTCTTAATTCTGAGAACTCATCTAACTCTGAAAGACTTCTCTGTTCTAGGATATGTTTAGTTCACCTCACCGGGTGAAAAATGAGCAGATCAGTTAAAAGAATAAAATGTAAAGGAGCTTGGATGTCCCTGGGGGGACAGCTTCTACTTACCTTGTAAGTAAGATGTGTTCCCTCACCAGGTGACAAGGAGGAGAGAAGCTAGATAATCTCTTGGCAAATAAGAACTGCAAGTATCAGATACCTAAAATAATTTAAATAATCCTAAGAATGTCTTATGTCTTAGAAAAATCACAAGAAAATTTGATTTGCCCTCTAAGTTCTAGAATAGGAATAAATACAAAATAAACACTAATCAGCTAAGCTAAGAATTGTGGCGACCAAAGTATGGGACACAAAAGTTTTATCTCCTAAACCAATGAATGTAATGCTAAAATGATCATGAACAAACATGTCACATGAGTTGCCATGAGCTTATTACTTTCTTTTTTATGTTACATCCTACAGATGGCATTGCTTGCTCATGAAAAAAATAATACTGTGGAGGGGATTTATCTCAAATGAGGTTTTTGTTCTTGATTATCTTCCTTCTACTTTGTATGAAAGGGAAAACCCTTCCATGCTCAAATTACCAGTAGCGTGTTTTAGTCCAGTCAATAAAGAAAAGCAAGGAAAGACAAACTTCTTCCTCTCCCCTTGCCCATTCACTACCCTCTGTGCAACATATATACAACATCTGGGGATTTGCTGTAAGAAAACTGAGACATCAAATATTAAAAACAAACAAACACTACACATAGAGGAGAAGACTTTTCCCAGAATACATTCCTTATTCCCTCAGAGGTTATCATTTGCATCATATACTCTGTCTCCAGAGCAAAGATGTCCTTACAGTTTGCCTGTATACAAAAACATGTTGATTTTCATGCAAACTGATTGAGCATATGCTATGCCAAGAGTGGACTTCCACCAGTTTACGCACTAGTTATGCTCTTAAAATGTTGTTTTTATGTATTGAAAACTTCCAGAGAGAAGCACTGTTATACCTGGCTCTTCAGCCAGTTCATAATAGCCATTTTAAAGCCTAATGTGTGGCTGATGTTTAATACTAATAGGCTTACACTGCATTCCTGGGGCCATGTAAAACAAGTCAGAGGAGAGGAAGTGCTCTCCACTTTTACTGGGTGCAGGGCTAAGTTTTGATAAAATTTGGAAATGGGTAGTGTTTGCTTTGGGATTTTCCCTCCTGAATTTTGATGCCCCTAATCTCTGTAGCCCAAGGTTATGATCCAGGCCAAAGCTCCGACAAGTGGCGCTCTGGTGGTCTTTCCAAATATGTGTAGTAGGCAAGACATATGGGGCTTTTAGGATAGGAAGGGCATGAAAGAATAACTATGCAGGAAGAACAAGAAGGGGTGTCACGTGCCTGTCCAGGGAAGGTAGGCACAATCGTTGACCTAACTGTCCTTTGCGACTATACCCTGCAAAACGTGGTCTGCTTTACTCATTTTAGGCAGATGGTTGTCATATCAAACTGTAAGGTCATTTGTGGGGAAGCAAACTGCAAACCTGGACATAAGAAGACCTAAAAAAATGCTACTCTTACTTAGAGATTTCCTGTAGCATCCAATATTTCTTCTCAGCCCCTCAGAGACCTGTTTCTCTTTTATAAATTCAAACTATTGTATTGTATTCAAAGTTTGTTGATGTGGTTTGATATGCTAAGTATACTTTACCAAATATTTCTGCTGAAAGAATAATAGTAAACAGAGGAAATAGGACAGTAAGTTACACCATATAACTAGAAAAGGAAATCAAGGTACTATGTCACTATTTTTGTTAACATTGGCCTTCCCATGATATTGACTCCTTATTCATATTTAGAAATCATTCATATATTTCCTCAGCCCTACCTCCTTTTAGAGTATGGGTTTTTAATTTGTAGTGAATGGGCACTTTTAGGCTAGATTTTAGGAGTTTCACAAACATCCAGAAATGGGATACATATTTTGTGTATATGCACGGATGTGTTTTCTTTCTTGTGGAACAGGTTCCATGGCGCTCATCAGATTTTCTGTGGTATCTGTGATCAAAAAAAAAAAAAAAAAAAAAAAATTAAGTGTGAAGGAATCTCTATAAACCTCTACACACTTAATTGAGGTATTTGAATATCATTGTGTCTTCCCCAAATAACTTTATAGTCCAAAATGAAGTCATTGAGTGAAAAACCCTATATGAGAAATTCTACCCAATAGGTGCCAACCCCCTTTTAACTACAGAATCTTTTTTTGTGGGGTTGAGGGAGGTTGGGACTTTGACTTATATTGAAGTATATTCAGTATGTTTTTTTTCCTGTATATGTTTTCCATCCTTCAAGTATATTCAGTATATTTTTTCCAACACTGAATGTTGCCAAGTTAAAATAAGGAGGAAATAAGCCAGTGGTTAAAACTGATACTTGCATCTAGTTGGAACATAAAGAGGCCCAAGAATTGAAAATGCATCCGGCATCTCTTTGGCCATCTTTTTGTTACTAGATTCATAGGCTCATTGACAAGCCCTAAATCATTTGAGACCCATATTCCAACACTTACCTCAGTTTATCATTTTTTGTTCACTCATGTGTTGTCCTGCTGTGAGCCCCTCAAGGGCAGGGAATACATCGTATTCATCTTTGTAAGACTTTAATAAACTTATTAAAATCTCATAGGTGATTCAAAGATAACTTAAAATTAGAAAGTCTTTACTGATTCTTAAAGTAGTAATATAAACTTTAAAGTGAAGATTGCATAATTAATTAGATTGCTTAGCTAATATTATTTAATTAAATATTTCTGACAGTGCCTGAGAGGATTGTTGTTAAAGTTGTCAGCGCAACATTTAAGGCTATTTTCAGACTCGAGTAATAATATCATTTAAAGCAATGGAAATTTAATTTTTTTTAATGTTTATTTATTTTTGAGAGAAAGAGAGACTGAGTATGGGCAGGGAAGGGGCAGAGAGAGAGGGAGACACAGAATCCAAAGCAGGCTCCAGGCTCTGAGCTGTCAGCACAGAGCCTGACATGGGGCTTGAACCCACAAATCGTAGCATCATGACCTGAGCTGAAGTCGGCTGCTTAACCAACTGAGCCGCCCAGGCACCCCTAAAGAAATGGAAATTTAAATTACAGCTTTGCCTTCTGAGTAAAATATTTTTTTAAAACCATAGTTATTTTTCTGTTTAGAAGAAAGCAGTTATCTGTTTTTTGTATTGACTTCCTATAAAAATTCTAGCATCTATTTAAGCAGAAAAGTGTATAAAATGAGTTTTAGTTTCACCATTCAAGAGAAGTAAGTGGGTGGAGTTGTGGACAATAGAAAATCTCAATGTATTTACATGACTGAGTGGTTTTACAGAGGAACGATATATTGTAAAGACCATGGGATAATTCATCATATCAGATCATGATCATGCGTTGGATATTTGTTGTTTTTAATTCAATGTCAGTGTCTAATTATGTAAAATATTTTAATGCCTAGAGTTTCAAGTGCCAAACTTAATAACTTTTCTCGCTTGGAGCCAACACTTCACCTTCTGGGTGTGCAGTTTGATCAGAATGTGGCCCACAGCATCATCACAGAAAAGCCTGGGGCGGCAACAAAACTTTTGTATCAGTTGTACACAGTTCTTCAGAAAAAGAAGAAAAGTGGGCTGACCACAGTGGAAATGCGAACCATGCAGCCCCCAGCAAACGCCAGACACCAAAGCATGAAAAGTGAGGCTTTTCGAGACGTAAGTACACAAAGAAACATAAGCCTACCACCATGTAAAACTTGGTAAGGAGACATGACAGTGATGTTGCATTTCAGAAAAGCCCCATTGGGTATCTGTGTCCCTTATGTATGTTATTGGCCATACTTGGGTTTTGTTTTATATTAATATTTTCAATTCATGTATCCATTTTTGACGTCTCCCTCCACATGGCTACTAGTATATCAAATTCTGTGTGTTCCTAATTCCAAGTGTTTTCATGCCTTGCTCCTCTCCCTATTTCTGCCTCTGTCATATCTGCTCATATCCCTGCATGAATTACTACCACAACCTACTAACATTTCTCCCGGTCTTCTGGCTTTCCGCCAGACGTCAATCAACTGCTAGATGAATCTTCCCAAAATTCTGCTTGCACTGGGTTCTTTGGTCAGAAACCTCTCATTTTACGTATGTCCTGTCTCCAACCTGGACTGACTGACATTCAAGATCTTTCACTAAATGGTCTCAACCTCTCTGACTGCATTTCTTCATAGTCTTCAGCATAAAGTCTGTCTTTTCTACATTGATCAGCAACCTATCCTTGAACAACTCTTGTATATCTCTGCTCCTCCCTCCCTTTCACCAAAGCTTATACTTCTCATCTCTCCTCTTCCTGCAAGCTTTTCTCCATCTACTTCTGTGGCAACCTTCCCAGTACACATGGATTCCTCCTAGGGCACACGTAATTCTCACTCTCTGGTGTTAAACTCCTGCTGTTGATATTGTTGGCTGACTTTCATGATTTATCTGTCATAAGGCCTCACAAGATTTTTAGTTCTTTAAATTCAAGGAATATGTCTGGTGCAATGATTTGAACATTGCAAATTGTCATTAAGTGTGTTTTGGTTAATCTATACAACGTTTTAGTTGACGGTTCTCTCTAGTTCCTGTGCTATTTCCTTATGGTAAGTGAAGTACATTAACTCTTCCAGGCCTCTAGGATAATGGGGGGTGCTGCCCTGATGGAGTGCACTAGATAGAAATGGAAACAATTAAACATGTACGTTGAATTTATGAAGAAACAACATAATAGATATGAGGGCCGTCTGCACTCTCAGATTTTCCTATTCTCACGAGTCTTATGAGCCTGGTAGAAGAATGAGCTCAGCAGCCATGGAGAGCTGGAACTGGATTAGGCTTACGGCCAAAGAACATGGTATCCCATCCTGCCTCCTTCACTTGCAAGGTGACTAACTTTGAACCAATCCCTGAAACACTCTCAGCCTCTATTTCTCTATTTTCCCAACTGTTAAAAACAAAATTATCTCCACCTGCCTCAGAGTTGGGCTCTTTTTTTCAGTTTTTAAGGAAACAATACACAAAAAATTCTTTATTAAGTGTAAAACAGTCAACAGCAACAAGCGCTGTAAGAGCTGTGTAGTTGAGGCCAAAAAGAAACCATTAGGTTTAAAGTTGGCCGTGGTGACCTTCCCAGAGTCAATCATTCGTTTGTTGAACAAATATTTGTTGGGTTCCTATTTTATGTTAGGCAATTGCACTATGACCAGCACAAGGATGGTCCCAATCCCCTTGGAGATAAAATTTAGGGGAGAGAAAAATGTTTCAGTGGAGTAGTGTGGAATGTGGTGAGTTGAATAGTCAATTGAGATGAAGAAGACTGAAGCATAGACTATTCATTCAAGAAATGTGGAGGGAAAAGAGAAGAGAAAATGAGAACAGCAGCTGCAGGAGAGAAGCTCAAGAGAAACGTGAGGTTATTTGTTTCCTTTATGGACATAGAGACCAGGACAACTTGCCAGTTGAGAAAAAGAATCAGTGGCAGGAGATGACTGGTGTGAGAACCAAGTGGAACAAGGTTCTCAAGGGAAGAAAAGAGGATGCAACTGATGGGCCAGGTGGAGGAGGAGATATGTTAGGAAGGAGTTAGACATGCCTTTTTCTTTGATACCAGATGGAAGAAAATTCAGGTGTCTATTGCATAATAATATTGACGAAAACTTATTGATTGTACACAGGGAGGTGCAAAGCCCTGTTCCAGGGGCCGTGCATCTGTTATCTCCTTTGATCTTCACAACACTCTTAGGAGATAGGTGCTTTTGTTATTCCCATTTTACAGATGATGAAACTGAGACGCAGAGGGATTCAGTAACTTGCCCAACTTAATGCAGCTAGTAGCGGGTAGAGTTGTAACAAACCTAGGCACTGGGTCTCTACTCTTAACAGTAGACTCCATTATCTCTCAGTGGGTATTTCCTGGGTTGGGGAGAGGATAATAATTAAGCTGAAGATCTAGATATCATATTGAGGTCGAAAAGTAGGATGTTCAAGGACCTGGCATTTTTGTTGCCTCTGAAGAGGGAGGCCGGGCGATTTTTAACGAGGAGAAAAGCAGGAAGGTGTGTATGGGCGTGAAGTCAGCTGATAGGTCCTTAAACGATCTTCTGAGTAAGTGCCAGTATCTACTGAGGCGGTTTTAGAAGAGAAGGACCAAAAATTTTTTGAGCAACAGTACCATTTGAAAAAAAAAAAAAAAAAACTTTTAGTAAGTCTTTGGCTTTTAAGGAGATTACTTTTGGATATAAACATTTTAGTTAAAAGCATCAGCCATATTGCTTTGACGTTCATTTTCTTATATTGTTACACTCTCATTCCCAGTGGCCTGGAAGTTTCAATGTTTCTTCACTCTTTACTAGGAGGTAGCTTAAATAATGGAAAGAATCTGGCTTCTCATATTATCTCGTATATGTTGAATTGGTTTTATAAAATTATTCTTATGAAAATGTACTTCTAAGAATTCATTCACGTAATGAATACTATTTATTAAAAATTAAACTCAGGGCAAAAAAATATAAAAGTATATATGAGACTATTTTATATATAAGAAGGAATTCAGATCATGTTTTTATTGTTTTTATGTAAATTAAAGATATAAGTGATTAGTATTGGGCTTGAATTTAGTTTAACCATCAAAAATAGTATTTCGTAGAAATTTTATTTTGAAGACAAATTTTATGTGCGCTTATAATGACAATACACTTTTATTTTCTAGTAACGAAATCTTTTGAAATGCTTTCTTCATTTAGAGACTTAGAAACCTGATACCACGTCAAACTGATTTCAATCTGATGCGGGTTACACACAGGTTTCAAGAAAAATATAGACACATGAGAGAAGATCTTGTCCGCATGCATTCTGAGAAACTTGAAAAATTTCAAAAACTCAAGGAAGAACAAAGATGTTTTAATACTCAAAAGGTTTTATAGTACAACTTTTCCAGAAATTCATTAGTGCATAGTAGTATACTGTTTGCGATTTATGCCGATGGTACACATTGCATAAGCATTAATGTGGCTCAAGTTGCATGTTCCTTTGACTCGTGCTCTGCCCCACTCTCACCTTTCTCTCCCCTCAGTTTCCCCTTTTCTCTATCCCCATTCCTGCTGTCACCTCTCCCTGAGACCAAGAACAAGAACTGCCATTCTCTGGAGTGGCAGGACCACTTGATCTCCTTTTTAAGTTATCTGGTTGAAATTAATGCTTCTGATGCCTTAGCGATGTGGGATTGCTACTAACTGCTCCAGTGAGGGCTTACGGCTGTTTTCCCCACTAAGGGCTGTGGAACGGGATTCCGCCTCTCTGGTCCCTCTTCTGCAATCCCTTGGTCTTCCTGTCCTGCCTCATTTTTCTCATCCTGGCAATGTGGGGTGATTTTCTGTTTGCTTCCCTTTCCAACACCCTCAAACATCTCTTAACTTCTTTCTGGCCCCTCTTGCTTTGACTAATTCCCTGCTGTTTCTCAAATTCCTTTGAAAATCTTTAGTGATCTCCTATGCCTTTAAGAACATGAGCACCTGACTGGTGTGTGGAATCATTAAAGATTTTTAAGAGAATTTCAGATGACTAGGTATATGGAATGTGTAAACTACAGGCAAAAGGATTATAGTTTTCTTCATTGCACTGTAAATCACTTGTTAAATTCATATATTTAGAATGACAAGAAATTAAAATATCCTGGATGTAGTCATCCCCCTGTGTGGAGGGAGGGAACGATGAGAGACAAACTCTGGCAGATCTTACGATCCCATTAGTTGCCAGAGAGTAAAGGGTTGGGCTTCCCCTTCACATTGCATGGCAAGGAGACGAGGCACTCTTAAAGTAGTGTTTGAAACCAAGTGCTGGGACTCTAATTTTTAAGGAACCAGCCTAACTGTGATGCATCAAGTGTAATGCAGAAAGTCTCCAAAGAAAGTTGGGAGAGAGGAAATATGAAACCATTAAATATTCTGAAATAACTTATGTTAACAATGGTAGAAAGCAAATAGGACAAAGGGCAAAGCCTATGTATTCCCTGTTTTCTAAAGACGAAAAGATCTTTAGATTTTGGAAAGTAAAATGGCAAGAAAAAAATTTAAATATATTTAAATTATAATTTTTGACTTGTTAGTGGTTAACTAAAGTTGCTCATCTTTGGGTATAGGAACTAATGCTCTTATTAGTTCTTTAATGTAATGCTTTAGTAGTAAAGCCATGATTAATTTTACATGTTACTTTTTTTAAATGTTTCTTTATTTTGAGAGAAAGAGAGAGAGAGAGAAAGAGCATGAGCAGGGGGAGGACAGAGAGAGAGGGAGAGAGAGATATCCCAAGCAGGCTCCACGCTATAAGCACAGAGCCTGATGCAGGGCTTGATCCCATGAACTGTGAGACCATGACCTGAGCTGAAATTAAGAGTCAGATGCTTAACCGACTGAGCCACACAGGAGACCCTTTACATGTTCCTTCTTAGAACATTTATTTTTTTTTAATATTTTATTTCATTCTCACTATTATTTTTCTTTACTTGTACCCTCCTGCTTATTTTCTACTTAAAATAATGACTGCCTACATAGAGAAGAGATGATCCAATAATGGTATCACATAATTCAGTATTTAATCCAATATTTGAGGTTGCTTCTGAATTCATTGTTTAAAGTGTGACTGAGTTTTGGGGAAGTTTGTCATTTCTTCTGGGTTCCCCAGAAGTCCTCCTAGAGACCATCTCCTAGATGGAACTTTCTCTGCAGACCATCTTTAGAGACAGCATTTTCTCTTTACATTATTGGGCAGGTCAGGAAGGTGGAATTAAGAAAGAATTATATTCTTCTTTGTATTTGAGGCATTTTTATTACCCTTTTAGTATCATCACCCAGAATGAAGATATACACATTTGATAGGCATAATTTGGTGATTCCAAAATTGTATTAATATTATACTTTTCAAGATGAGTCACATTGAGGGTACCTGGGTGGCTCATTCAGTTGAGCATCTGATTTCGGC
Source organism: Felis catus (assembly GCF_018350175.1). Classification (NCBI taxonomy): domain Eukaryota; kingdom Metazoa; phylum Chordata; class Mammalia; order Carnivora; family Felidae; genus Felis; species Felis catus. The sequence goes on along the minus strand of NC_058368.1, from coordinate 210,814,954 downwards.
TCAGGTCATTATCTCATGGCTCATGAGTTGAAGCCTTGTGTCGGGCTCTGTGCTGACAGCTCAGAGCCTGGAGCCTACTTTGGATTCTGTGTCTCCCTCTCTCTTTCTGCCCCTTCCCTGCACACACACACTCTCTCTCTCTCAAAAATAAATACAAACATTAAAAAAAAAAAAAAGGTGAGTCATATTGACATCTGCTTCCTAACATTACACAGTTGTGACACTTAGTCCATTGGTAAATTGCTGAGTTCTGAAAGTTTCAATGGAAAAATGTATGTATGTGTACCTGTGAGCATATAATATAGCCTGTTGTTCTAATGAGTGGAATAACTAAACTAATGTATATGGGATATCCAGCAACGCTTGAGCAGAAGACGACAAAATGAAATAATGGCCAAAATCCAAGCAGCTATCATTCAGATTCCTAAACCTGCATCAAATCGTACTTTGAAAGCACTTGAGGCCCAAAAAATGATGAAAAAGAAAAAAGAGGCAGAGGTAAGGTGATAATCCTTTAATATGGCGTTGTGTTAATCTTAATGAAAGACTGATCTTTTTCTAAAACGTACAGAGAAAACTCCTCCAACTTCTTAGTTCCTTTTCTAATGATCTGTGTCATCGTTCCTTCTGATTCAAAAGCCCTCCACTGCATGCATATCTAATCCTTTTTATACTGTTATTTGTTCAGAATCAGAGAATGTACCTTTAGGTCAGGGATAAGAAACTCATATTAAATGACAATACCAATCTGGCCTTCTGTGTTGAGAAGGATCCTGTGATCACATCAAAACTATTATAGAATGGTACTTCTGTGATGAGTCATAACAGCCATGGGCACAGAGGTGTCATTCAAGGTACACATACTATATATGTTCCAACAATATTTTACTCAGTTCTTTCTCATTATGCATTTTTCTGAGTCCAGAAATGTTAAGTGGTTTGCTTGCTATCTTCCAATTTAAGATACCTATACTAGTGATATTTTACTGGCCCGTACCAGCTGTCAATCATTCCAGTAGGATACAATGTGCTTATATTTCACAGGGGAGCAGGACTACGTTTTGATACTAATTCCTGCAATCTACACTGCTTATGCTACAGTGGTTATTAATGATAGTCTCTCCTGTGACCTCAGGAGAAGAATAATAGCTACTATTTATTGAGAACCTGCTATATGTCAGTCTGTGTTGGCCACTTTATTTTATCTTATTATCTTTATTTTTTAAAAACTCTCCAAGTAGGGTATTGTTGCCCCCCGTTTCTAAGTAAGGAAACTTAGACTCGGAAAGCCTCCATGTTTCACTCTCGCCCACAGTGCTGGTAAAGCAGAGACAGCACGTCTCTCCGATATCTAAATCCCTTGTGTTTTATGTTAATCCACATGTCTTTATTTTTTTAATATTTGAAAAATATCTTATACTTGGAATCTAAAGAATTATACCCACAGAGGTTTTTCAGACCCAAATTTTAGGAAAGTATGTAGTTTTTATATTTCTCTGAGTTGATTAAGGTTTATTAATAAGTATTTGCACTAGATAGGAGATGAGCTAAACTAATTTTGAGAGAGCAAATTAATAACATACATAAAGTTGCACAAGAAATGCTTAAAACATCTGAGACAACAATTTTTGAAGAAGCATTTATATCCAAATAATGCTTATGCTCATTTAAAAGAATTGCAAATAAAAATGCATGGCCTGACTCCTTGGTAATCTTCATTTTCATCAAATGTTACACTGTCAGAACTGGAATCATGAGCGGAATGATTCAAGTTAGGCAGTTTTCACATTCTCTGAGGTATATTTAGCCTAATCAGAATTATAAAAATATTCTAGAGTACAGCTTTTTGTATCTTAGCTCCTAATTGGCTTGGGTTAGTAGTGCAAAGCATCTCGTAAACTTGCAAAATGAAGATTTTCAGTGGTTTCTAGAGGCAGAAAACTGATAACGACTTTTCTTTAAAGGTTGTGGCCAATGAGATTAAGAAGTTTGAAGCATTAATAAAAAAGGATCTCCAGGCAAAAGAAAGGTGAGATGTGAATTGTTTTAACAGTCACAAAACTGCATTTTGTCCTATCTGTAACTTTTAAATATTTAGAAATAGTTTATTGGAAGTAGCTGCTCCAAAGATCTTTTTACTTTGTAGAATCTTCATGACGAGAATATATGAAGTAAGGTAAATGAGCTAAAATTCAGATTAATTGTTCCTTAACAACTTTTGTGGAGATCAGAAGGGAAAGTGGCTATTATGAGATGTGAATTTAGTTTTCTATGCTATGCTTACTGTCCTAAATTCACACACTTTTAAAACATTCACGAAAATTGTTGCAAGTTACCACTAATTTAAATTTGTCACAGTAAAGCCTTTATTAGACTCTAGTTGGTTTCTTTCATGTTGCAACCTCAGCATTTAGCACAGGGACCAGCAATAAAAAGTTGTCAGATGAGTTCAACTGTCACTAAGATGGTCAGTTCCATGAGTTCATTGCAAAAAATGCCTGGTTAATGGGCTTCATTTGCTTAAAGATAAAGATCCTCTCCCTTTATTGTTCCTATTAGGGGTCATTGACTCACAGAAGATAATTGATTAGGGATTATAGATTACGTAGGTAGGAGCAACTCGAGTTCTTCTGCATTTTTAAATGGAAACTACCCAGATTCTAGTCACTTACATTTTATGGAACATGAATTAAATCTCTGTTAAAGAAGAAAATAGGCACAAATTATGTAAGTCAGTTCCACAGTAGTATTTCTGAGGGAAGGAAACAAAAGGAATAAGGAAAAGAAGAACAGATGGTGAGGAAGTCAGGTACGGAATGAAAATAAAGCAAAATGAAGGATACATACATTACCTTTTCTTCTACCCTCTGCAGAAACTCTTTTTTTTTCTTTCCGCTTGAGACAGAGACAGCATGACTGGAAAGGGGCAGAGAGAGAGGGAGAGAGAATCCCAAGCAGTCTCCTTGCTGCCAGCACAGAGCCCGATGCAGAGCTCGAACCCACAAAACCGTGAGATCATGACCTGAGCTGAAACCAAGAGACAGACGCTTAACTGACTGAGCCACCCAGGTGCCCCGAAACTCTTGATGCCCTATTCTGGTTCCCACTGCCATTTATCAGTGCTGCCCCTGACTGCTAAAGAAAACACAATCCAAGCTACCTACCCATGTAGCCACCATCCAAACCCCACCATACCCCTCTGGACTGGCCCATGAAACCACCGGATTTCTTCCAACTCTTTCATTCACCTGACCAGCCACGCACTCTGGAGTGATAAACAGATGGTATCCACCAGTGCAACCATATTAACATATTGAAATACTTCCGTTACTTGTAGGCGAGTGGTATTATTCTCTATAGCTCTATGGCCATTCCCTTTCCTGGGACCCCTCAATTTCCACACAATTTAGCAGCCAGAATTAGCACCAAACACGGCAGTGTCTTCTCATTCCTGTACCAACACCCATCTTTGATCGATTAGTGTCCTTGCCATGTCAGTTTATTAAATAGTTTAAAGACCATCCTTGTACAGTACAGCTGCAAACATTTCCTCTGCTCGCTATTATTGCCTTTGCCAACCCAACCTGAACCTAAGTCTCCCTATCAGTTAGCTTTGGAAACCCCAAACAAGAGTGGGTTAAATTAATTAAATAATTAAATAAGTTTACTTCTCTCTCATGTAAGAGAAGTCAAGACGTAAGCAGCTCAAAGCACGTGTTGGAGCTCCAAAGTCATCAAAGACAGGCTTTCCTTTAGCTCCACTGTTCTTTTGTGTCTTGTTTGTCCCCAAATTCACATTCATAATACAAGATGGCTCCTGGGGCGCTGGCCATTTGGCCCATGTTCTAGATGTAAGGAAGGAGGATAGGCAAAAAGTAGATATCTGAAATGGCTGAAATAGCTCCTTCTAAGAACCTTCCCCAAAGTCCGAGGTAACATTTGTGCTTCCGTTTTATTGGCCAGAATTCAGTCACATGGCCATACCTGGCAAGAATGGAAGGCTTGGAAATGTAGTCTTTAGCTGGGTACATTGTTTTCCTGAGTAAACCCTGGGGCTCTGTTTTGAGGAAAAAGGGAAGGAAATAGCATTGTCTATACAGGTCCTTTCTTTTTTTTTTTTTTAATTTTTTTTTTTTAACGTTTATTTATTTTTGAGACAGAGAGAGACAGAGCATGAATGGGGGAGGGTCAGAGAGAGAGGGAGACACAGAATCCGAAACAGGCTCCAGGCTCTGAGCTGTCAGCACAGAGCCTGACGCGGGGCTCAAACTCACGGACCGCACGGACCGCACGGACCGTGAGATCATGACCTCAGCCGAAGTTGGACGCTTAACCGACTGAGCCACCCAGGCGCCCCTATACAGGTCCTTTCTATGTGGAAGCCTTCACTTGGTCTTGCCAGAGACTTAGCGCTGGGAGACATGAGATACAGACAGCCACGCTTCAATTCTGAGAGCGGCAGGATAGGCCTTGGGGCAGCCAGACTCCCTAGACTAGTCACCTGTGACTGTGCAGCCTCATCTGGGACTCCAGTCCCTTCTAGTATGCTGCAAATGAGCATTTTCTCTTTAAAGAATGTCGGGAGGCACTAGTCTGGAGCAAACTTGTAAAGAAAACAGAAGTTATGGTACAGTATGGCCTTTGTTAAGTCCCTTTTATTAATCACTACATTAGTTCATTCTGAATATTTAGCTTAGGATCAAGCATGTTCTGGGCTCTTTCAAAAACTTCACACTACTTGATGCCAGAAAGCGCTAAAATCTCCCAAGTTGACCAGAAGGAGCAATTTCTGCAGCTGCCTCTTTCACAGCCTGCTCCTGAAACAGTTCCTCAGAGATATCACCTCAAAGTCCATCTTTTTTCTCTTGTGGAGAAGTGAAATGTTTTCTCAGAGCAACACAAGAGTTCCCATGGCTGCTTCTTCCTCACATGTATAATGTCTTTATTTTCTAAAACAAACAATAAATGCTATCTGCTATTTTTTTTTTTTTAGCTGAGATTGTTGGCTGCTGTGATTTGACATTTGGATTCATAGATTTACTTTAGGCTGTTCCTAGCAATTACTTTTTAAATACACACAAATTTGGCCAAGGTTCCAATTACTAGTCATGTAATTACACACCCAATTATTAACTCTGTGGAGGCCTGACAAGCAGATATAGAGAAATCATAATCATTGCCCTCAAGAAACCCACATCTAGGAAAATGAATATTTATTCAAGTAAATATCATGTAGCTTTCTTCAGCCTTTAATTGGAATGAGACAGCAGATGGATGGTTACAGGGCAAAGTGATTGATAAATAAAGGACAAACAATATGTTAAGTCTATTAACCCATATACAATCCAAAGCAAACTCTTTCTAAGAACACATTTGAGTAAAAATATAATAAGAATTTTAACAAAGGACCTAAAAAGTTATGCCACATAATTTTCATAAGTTCTTAATTGTACTAAATCTTAATAAATAGGGTTAAACTTCGTCTTTGATCCTCCTAAGGCTTTGCTGGCTACACAATTTCTGCTCAGTGCCTCTTAGTGACAGAACACAACTGAAGGTTAAGCCCCTGCTGATAAAATCACCAGGATTTCAGTGTGTAATCTAAAAAAAATTACTCTGTATAGTGCTTCTTAGCATATCATTTGAAATTTAGCAGATATCAACTACATGTCAGGATGATGAGCACATGGACAGAGAGGAGTATAATAGGATATTCACAAGCTCAGAGTTCATCTGGGAGCAGCAAATGTACAAAAAAATGAACTATAATACAATGTGATCTACACTACACACGTGCAACTATTACTTCATTAAACATGAATTAACTGTGCTTTTATACCTCTTTAATGCTTCGGTCTGTATAAGAATTGATGACTATTTAGTTGCTACATACAATAATGTGTCCTTGCCTTTTGAATAAGACAGTAAGTTCTATTTAAACTGAATACATTAATAACTTATAATATTTAAAATAATTATTGATAATATTAAAACTTGTTATTTATTGGCAGGTAACAAGATATATCTTGTTCCATTCTACTGTTGTATTCTGTTTATTTTGTAAAGAGACATGCAGATGAGAATTGATTATTTGATTCTTATATACATAAAAATGTGTCTTTTACTTTTTTTAAAACATACTTTTATTTATTTTAATGTTTATTTTTGAGAGAGAGAGGGAGAGAGAGAGAGAGAGGAGAGAGAGAGAGAGAGAGAGAGAGAGAGAGAGAGAGAGGAGAGAGAGAGAGAGAGAGAGAGAGAGAATGTGAGCGGGGGAGGGCCAGAGACAGAGGGAGACAGAATCCGAAGCAGGCTTTAGGCTCTGAGCCTGATGCGAGCACAGAGCCTGATGCAAGCCTCAAACTCATGAACTGGGAGATCATGACCTGAGCCAAAGTCAGACGCTTAACTGACTGAGTCACCCAGGCACCCCTGTATCTTTTACTTTTAAAGGTAACTTTTGAATGAATCTATAAATTCTGTACTAAGCCACCATTGTCCTGCTAAACTGAGTGTGTTTGCTTTCTGTTAGTAAGACCACTAGGCTCTTCCTGATCCTTTAGGTTTGGACATGAGGTGGGACAAGAAGCGAAGTAGGTCTTCTTACTTGGGTCTCCAGAACTTGGGCAAGAGGCTAGGTCAGTCTTGTGGGTGCAAGTGTGGCATGATGAGCAAGTCAATTTTCAGCTGCTAAGCTTCCAGTTAGAGCGGGGCCACTGCTCTAAGCATTCAGAAAGTTATTGGGAGTTCATAGAGCAACTTGCGTTTGCATAGGGGAGTAGTGGATCGAGCTATGCATGGAAGGATGCTCAGTGTCCTGACATTGGAAGATCTGGCTGACTTATGAGGAGGTATGCCTTCCCTGACACTTTGGCTATCAATATTGTACTTACTCTTAACTCAAAACAGGGGAGGCAAGAGGCCTAGAGCCAGCAGGCAGAAGAGGGAAAGAAAATCCAATCTCTGGGCTCAGTGAAGATCATGATAAGTGAAAGAACAAATAGGCGATAGGCCTAGAAAGAAGGCTATGCTAAGGCTATGCTGAAGACCTCCCAACATAGAGTCCAGAAATACAGCGAATGGAATCTAACGATAAGCCATAGGTGTCACAATGAAGTTCTAAGATTTGCTTTAATGCTTGTATTAATAAGTTAACCGAGCACTGAAGGGAGCCTTTTCCCCGAGGTCTTCCTCCATAGTCGCAAGTAGCAGCATGTGGTTACACTGTTTTTCTAAATCCCAATAAAAACTGTCGTCCTTAGTGCCTCCAAGCCTTCTTCAGATACAGCAGGCCAGACAACTACTGATTTATTAAACACATATTCGGATGATGACTACATTAAAAAAATCCAAAAGCGCCTCGAGGAGGATGCTTTTGCACGAGAGCAAAGGGAGAAAAGACGGCGGAGGCTGTTAATGGACCAGTTAATAGCCCACGAAGCACAAGAGGTAAGATATTTAGATATTCCTTGAATAATAGTGATGGAAACTTTGCAAAAATGTAGTCTTTTATGCATACATTTGTGTATCTTATTTATTTAGTATCTGTTACTCTGAATCAAATGTCAACAGAAAAACTTCACATCATCACAGCAAATACACTCGGGAAAAAAAATCTGTGCAAAACAATCACTGAAGAATCTAAACTCTGGTGATGGTTATACAATATCGTGAATGTGCTTTTTACCACTGAATTGTACCCTTAAAAATATTTGAGATGGTAATTTTTATGTATATTTTCCTACATTTAAAAAATACTGACAAAAAAGAAATCTAAAATCTACGTCGATGACGTGTATCTATTGCTACTTTTGGAGGTAAGAGGGAGCTTTTTCCCAGTTCTTTTGAGGTATAATTGACAAATAAATATTGTATATACTTCATGTGTACAATGTGATGATTTAATATATGTATACCTTGTGAAATTATTGCCATAATGAAACTAATTGGCATATCCATCACCTCACATAATTTTTTGTGTGTTTGGTGAGAACACTTAAGATCTACATTTATAAATTCAACTTTTTTAGATTGACATATAAGTGGGATTATGCAGTATTTATCTTTCTATGCTTGACTTATTTCACTTAGCATAATGCCTTCCAGGTTCATCCATGTTGTCACAAATGGCAGAGTTTCCTTCTTTTTTAAGGCTTAATAATGTGCCCGTTGTGTATATATACTAATTTTTCTTTATCCGTTTATCCATCAGTGGAATCTTAGGTTTTTCTATATCTTGGCTATTGGGAATAGTGCTACAACAAACACGGGGATGCAGACATCTCTTTGAGACAGTGATTTAATTTCCTTTGGATATATGCCCAGAAGTGGGATTGCTGGGTCGAATGGTAGTTCTATTCATAATTTTTTGAGGAACAAACCATATTATATTCCATAAAGGCTACACCAATTTACATTCTCAGCATCAGTTTCCAAGGGTTCCCTTTTCTCCACAGACTTGCCAGCACTTGTTATCTCTTGTGTGTGTGTGTGTTTATTTTTTAATGTAATAGCCACTCCAACAGATGTAAAATGATATCTCATTATAGTTTTAATTTGCATTTCCCTGGTAATTAGTGATGTTGAGCACCTTCTCGTATACCTATTGGCCATTTGTTTGCCTTCTTTTGAGAAATGTCTGTTCGGGTCCTTTGCCCATTTTTAAATTGGTTTATTTGGGGTTTTGCTATTAAGTTGTTTGAGTTCCTTATATATTTTGGATATTAACTAAAGGTACGTTTGCAAAACTTTTTCCCATTCTGTAGGTTACATCTTCACTCTGCTGATGGTCTCCTTTACTATGTAGAAACTTTTCATGAAATTAGATGTATTTCCACTTATATATGTTTGCTTTTGTTGCCTATGTTTTTGGGGTCATATTAAAAAAAACAAAACAAAAACAAAAATCAAACAAATAAACAAAAAGTATTGTCTAGACCAATGTCAAGATTTTTCCCTTATAGTTTCTTCTAGTAGTTTTATAATTTCAGGTCTTATGTGTACGTCTTTAATCCATTTTGAGTTGATTCTTGTATACAGTGTGAGATAAGGGTACATTTTCATTCTTATGCATGTGGACATCCAGTTTTTCCAGCACCATTTGTTGAAGACGCTGTCTTTACCCATTAGGTAGCCTTGGCACTTTTTTTTTTTTTCAACGTTTTTATTTATTTTTGGGACAGAGAGAGACAGAGCATGAACGGGGTAGGGGCAGAGAGAGAGGGAGACACAGAATCGGAAACAGGCTCCAGGCTCTGAGCCATCAGCCCAGAGCCTGACGCAGGGCTCGAACTCCCGGACCGCGAGATCGTGACCTGGCTGAAGTCGGATGCTTAACCGACTGCGCCACCCAGGCGCCCCAGGTAGCCTTGGCACTTTTGTTGAAGATCAGCTGACTGTAGAAGTATGGAGTTATTTCTGGACTCAATTCTATTCCATTGGTCTATATGTCTGCTTTTATGACAGTACCATACTGTTTTGAATACTATAACTTTGTAATATATTTTGAAATCAGGCAGTGTGATGCCTACACTTCTGTTCTTCTTGCTCAAGAATGTTTTGCCTATTCAATGTTTTCTGTGGTTCCATATGAATTTTAGTAGGGCTTTTTTTTTTAATTTCTGTGAAAAATGCTATTGGAAATTTGATAGGGATTTTATTGAATCTGTAGATGACTTTAAATATTATGGACATGTTAGCATTACTGATTCTTCCAATCTCATGAACATGAGATATCTTTCCATCTATTTGTGTATTCTTCAATTCCACCAATGTGTATTTCACCAATTGTGTATTTCACCAATGTTTTGTAGTTTTTAGTGCAAAGACCTTTTACTTCCTTGGTTGAATTTATTCATAAATAATTATTTTTGATGCTATTATGAATGGGATTATTTTCCTCATCTCTTTTTCAGATTATCCATTGTATATAGGAAAACAACAGATTTTCATATGTTGATTTTGTATCCTGCAACTTTAGTGAATATGTTTTTTAGTTCTGACAGATATTTTTTGTTGCTGTTGTTGGAGTCTTTAGAGTTTTCTTTTTTTAAAAAAATATACTTGAGAGAGAGGTGGGGAGGGGAGGCAGAGGGAGAGAGACAGAGAGAGAGAATGAGAGAGAGAGAGAATCCCAAGCAAACTTGACACTAAGCACGGAGTGTGATGCAAGGCTTGATCCCACAACCATGAGATCATGAACTGAGCTGAAATGAGGAGTCAGAGGCTCTACTGACTGAGCCACTCAGGTGCCCCTAGAGTTTTCTGTATATAAGATCATATCATATGCAAACAGACAGAGATTTGTTCAGGGATCCAGCCACCTGAAAGACATTAAAAGAAGTTAGTGCTCTGGATATTTCCATCAAGGGAACTGTTTCTTCTCAGTGTTGGGGAAAGATGCTATTCCTACAGCCAGGCTGGGGAATGCAGCAAGGAGCCTCCATTCCTACCTCCTCCTTTAGTGAAGTGTCATGTCCCAACCTCCCTGCACAGTGGACACTAGGGTCACTGTTTCACAGTGGTGGAATGTGAAATTCCCATGTGCAATGTGGCATGTTTTTTTATCCATCCTTCTGTCTTCCAAAGAGAAAATGGCATTTGTCAGGGCTAGAATTTCCTCTGCTTCCCTCAAGTACCTACTGCTTTTGGGGAGCATGTCATGAATCTGATGTCAGCCCTGGATGCTTTTATTCTGGCTCCATTTGTACTTCATGTACCAGAAATGCCTCTGAATATCTTCTCTAGCTTCCAAGTTGTGGCAGTGTCCCCCTGGGGTTTGTATACTCTGTTTTAGTTGGGCTTGTGAAGGGAGAGCCAGAGATCTGTGCTCAAGTTGTTATCTTGCCTAGTGATTTGTAAACAAATGTGATTATATGAATGAGAAATGATGAGATTTAGGGTTAGAAATATCACTTTGAGTTTTTTGGAGGATGAGTTTTGGAGAAGGATTGGGGGGGGAGGCATGGTAAAGGAAGGGCTGACATTGTTTAAGGTAGGGGCAGTGCCAATAGGTATAGAATGGAGTAGGGCTGATATAAAAACATACATAGGAGTTAAAATAGACCACTTCATTGAAAATTGGAGATTAGGAATGATAAGAGAAGATTGAACTTAGGATGGTCCTAGCATTTTAGGTCACAGAGTCATAGTTTTATTCGGTTATCAACAGAGATGGGGAAATACTGGGGAGCACCAGGACTGAAGGAAAGGTGATGAGTTTAGTATAGGCATTTAAGTGGAGACTATGAACCCAGTTTGTCTCCCAACTGGTTCTGTGGTCTTCTGGCTAGCATCTTGATTGGTTCTTGGGATTCACTCCAACTCAACTGTGTCTACCTTCCCCAAACCTTTTCTGTATTGTTTACTTGAAACTGGCATTTGAACAGAAGACTCTTCCCCCACTTCTTAACCCAAATACGCTTGAATATTTAGCTTCAAGGTCTTTCTGACAATATCCCATTCCTCCAAAAGAGCTGCTTGGGCACCTTTGGATAACTGAACCATGGCATGGATGAGGGTAAGCTTGTAGCTCCAGCTCCTGGGGGAGGCAGAGGGCCTGGTAATTAAATTGAGGGTATTTCAGATTGTAATTCTGTCTAAATCTTCCACAAGTATAATTAAAAGAGAAAGGTGGGGTGCCTGAGTGGCTCATTCAGTTAAGCATTGGACTTTGGCTTAGGTCATGATCTCATGGTTCATGAGTTCGAGCCCTGCTTTGGGCTCTGTGCTGACAGCTCGGAGCCTGGAGCTTACAGCCTGCTTTGTATTCTGTACTTTCTCTCTTTCCATCCCTTCCCAGCTCACACTCTGTATCCCTCTCTCTCTCAAAAATAAGTAAACATTAAGAAATATTTAAAAAAGAGAGAAATGTGACTTCTATTATTTTTTATTTTATCCATTGCAGATAAGATATTTCATCTGTGTTACAGGATAAATGGACATCTGTAGGCTGCACTGAGCACCTAATGTGTTCCACATTCCAGTGAAATTCTTGGAAAAGTCTATTTCTAAAATATGAACTACTTGTACAATGGAACAAAAAATAAATCTTTTCCATTCAACTTTTGAGAGCAGGTCTTAATACGCTTGATGATTCTTCATAACAAAATGTCATATCCATAATAGTGACTCAGAATTCAACAATAATTTCCTTTTCTTTTTCCCTTTCTAACCATAATGTGTTATCACCCAAGCAGTAATCAAAACAGTTCTGACCAATCCAGTTTCTTCTTTACAAGTGTCAGAATGACCAGATCTCATTTATACAACTAAATTGCCTTGCCATATAAACAACCAAATATAGAATATACTCTATATTAATTATAGAACTTACTTGGAATAATAAATCAAGGTCATATTTTTTTAAAAATACGGCTGTGACTATGCCTTATGTATCCCAAACCACCCCAAAATGTAGTAGGCTGTTTGGGCTGGGCTCAGCTATGCTGTCCTTTTGCTGGTCTCAGCTGGCATCTCCTACCTGTCTTTCATCAGCTGGTGGGTTGGCTGGAGCTTCATCAGGTCCAGCAGGGAAGACTGGTGCCTCTCTCTATATGGTCTCTCATTTTCTAACAGACCAGAAAATGTGATGACAGTCGTGGGGGTCACAAGACAATTAAGAAAATCAGACCCCAGGTTTTTGTTTGTTTTGTTTTGCTAATGTCCCATTGGTCGATTCAAGTTCAATGGGTACCCCATACCTCATATTTAAGGAGTGGAGAAATAGATTCTTCTTTTTGATAAGAATATCTGCAGGATACCATTGCAAGGATGTGGAGGAAGAAAACTGAAGAATTTGGGGCCATTTTTACATGCTGCCTCAGCTCCACTACTGGATCTCAAAAGGAAACAAATGATTAACATTAAAGTTTCTAGAATTTTATAATTAGATTAGATATGTTTCAAAGTTGTTCACAATTTAATTTTTTGTCTTCTATGTGGCACTAACAAAAAATTTCATACTTATTTTCGGTTGAAATTTTATTTCATCTACATTTTTATATAATTCCCAGGTTCAGGTTTTGGAATTTACCACAGAACATTATTGTTATTTGCATCTAGATTTTGAAAACATATACAGTATTTCTCCCATTTCTTAGTGGCAGAGATCATTTGAAACAATGTCATTAATGATGCCAGATTTTCTTCTTAAATAATTGGATTGTTCAGTGTTAAATGGAGAGTGTTATGCAAAGTGAAATAAGTCATACAGAGAAAGACAGATACCATATATTTTCACTCTTATGTGGATCTTGAGAAACTTAACAGAAGACCATGGGGGAGGGGAAGGAAAAAAAAGAGAGAGAGAGAGAGAGCCAAACCATTAGAGACTCTTAAAAACAGAATAAACTGAGGGTTGATGGGGAGTGGGAAGGAGGGGAGGGTGGGTGATGGGCATTGAGGAGGGCACCTGTTGGGAGGAGCACTGGGTGTTGTACGGAAACCAATTTGACAATAAATTTCATATTTAAGAAAAGTGGGCAACTCCAATATTTAGGTATTCCTTTACATCTTCCCCCTTGGGAACTCCTCCTTCCACATGATGTCTCTATTTAGGCAGAATGAGAGCATGAAGGGGTGTTGTAGACTCTGGGTCTAAAGTTCTCTCTTGTCTAGCAAAAGAGCAGGATGCAGGATTGAAAGCAAGAGATGGCTAACGTCCAGGAAAAGACAAGAGCCCAGAATAAGGGTCCTTGTCCCATATTTATTCAGATCAGAAGGCTTACAAGCATGATGGGTATGTACAAAGAGACAAAGAAATTGTGAACATTAACTTGGGGACGTGAGGGAAAAGGGGGGTTTTGAAGATATACAGTGTTTGGAGTTTAGGTCAATATAAAGCAAAATCCGGGTACCAGGAAGTGGGAGGAAGGTTGTTTACGGTAGACATGAGGCAGCACCTCTGTTCATCTTTGCCAGCCTGGGGATGAGGCAGGTAGGGGGAATAACCTCAGGGTTGACAAGGTACCTTTTCTTTTGTTAACCATCTCTGCTCTGGGCTGCTTTGCCTACAGCGCAGCTGTCTATAGTCCACCAATTTACCTAACCTGGCCTATCCTCCTGTGAAAGCAGCTTTTCTGCTATAGTACTAAACTGGGGGTGCTTCCATCCTGAACGTCTAATATCGTTTATTTCATATACCTATGTATTGGGCATGTTTGTGCCATTCCAATTTTAGGCCTTTGCCTCTCCCTCTCTATTCTGAGGGCCCTGCACCCCCTCTCTATTTAGGGGTGCCTTTGCACCTCCCTATTCCCGGCACCTTTGCAACTCCCTCTTCTCGAGGTGCCTTTGCACCCCCCTATTCTTGGGGTGCCAATCTGGTTTACCCAAACTCGGGTGTGAACATTTTATGACTTTGTATTTCTGTATGCCTTGTTAACTCATTGGTGTAAGCCCGGGGGTTTCCTAAGCTTATACCCCACAAAGGGGCTTTGGAGATCATCTTCCACCAAAATCCCGCATTTCACCTGTCAAAAATAGGCCCCGAAAATCCAAGTTACTTGTCCAAGACCACACCACCAGTTAATAGCACGACTGGGGTGGCAATGGCTTCTGATTCCCGGTTTAATGTTTTTTACCACTGTTCACTTACTGACTCGCCTTCTGTTCTCTTGAAATAGACACGAGAGCCAAGAGAATACATCTAGCTTCTCTTTCAGATTACAACCAGTGAGATTTTATAAGATAAGCAGGTCATTTTCCCTTAGATTGTCCTCCAGCCTTCCCATTCCATCAGATTGTGGCTTTTCCTCACTCATGCATTGAGATGTCCACACTGGCAACTAACCAGATCTGCCATCTTCAGCCAAAGCCTGTATTTGTTTTTACAACTAATATTTCACATCTGAAAACTTGCTTATAAATTATGAATCCTATCCCTTGTTTATAAAATCTTGAAAACAGTCACTAAATTTATTTTTCATTGGATTTTAAACAAAGTAAGAATTCATTTAAAGTAATTATGACTTGCAAGATCATGATGCTTCCAGATACCAAAATTGTACATACGATATTTGATGAAAATTTTCATTTTTATAACTTGATTTTTGCCATGTTCAAATTTAAATCAAATGGCAGAAATTGGTGCTGATGAATACTATGCCTTTTAGATATTATTTATGCATAGGCTTCTTAGCCCAATGGGAAATTTGGACATGGCCTTGGCAAATAATTGGCTCCTCCAATGGTGTTTTCAGGAGGCGTTTCGGGAAGAGCAGCTGATTAACCGGCTGATGCGGCAGTCCCAGCAGGAACGCAGGATCGCTGTGCAGCTCATGCATGTTCGGCATGAAAAGGAAGTTTTATGGCAAAACAGAATTTTCAGAGAAAAACAGTATGAGGAGAGACGACTTAAAGATTTCCAGGATGCTCTTGATCGAGAAGCGGTAAACAATAGCTCCCTTAAAAATATTTCTCAAGTTACTTTTGATTTTTTCCACCAAGTCAAGGTAAACAAAGCTGTATTTAGAGTCAATTTTTTATACGATCTCTCTCTTATTTCCCCATTTTCATTTTTTTGTAACTACATTGACAGCACATAGAGCTTCTACATATTACACTCTCCCTTTAGTCTTGATTTCACAAATATTTGATGTTCACCACCCATCTTTATGTTCACATCTCTGGTTGTTTTGCTTGCCTGAAACTCATTCTCTAGTACATTTCTCAAGAAGGGGTCAGGGAACGATATTCCCTATATATTGTATTGGGTATTATGTATGGTATACTGATAACAGTAGATGTCTTTTATCCTGATTGTCAGTTTTGCTGTATATAAAATCCTTAGTTCACATTTTCTTTCCTTGAATTTATTAAACACATTATTCCATTTTCTTTTGGTAAAAGTGTTACCATCAAAAAGATTAATGATAATCTAATTTTCAATTGTGTCATTACTCTCTTTTTCTGGATGCATACAGAATTCATTTTTCTTTACAGTCTGCTAAGTTTACTAGAATGGTATTGGTGTTTCTTATTCTAGGTGAATATTCTCAATCAGTGAGAGCACTTTTAAGCTGCCTCCTTTTAATAAGACACCATAAGTCTTTAATAAATGATTCCTTTCTTTCTGAAAAAACAAGATTATATCAAGTCCATATTGTATTATTCCTTCTTCCAAAACAAACCATTTGTGCAGGGTACTCTGGTTGATTGTATTTGAGAATAGTACACAGATACCAAGATCCAGATGATAGGTGTGCTCTTGGTTACATGGTATTGTGTCTAGGTCCTTTTATAGCTCCGGACATCAAAATATCTAATCTTTCAATTATTTAATACATTAATATTTTTCCTTATCTTTATGTATATATAATGGCTCTAATAATCAAAATCGATCTGTTCTATCAATGGATTGTATAGATTAATTCTTGCCTATTTTCTATTGGAGATATTCCAAATTTATTCTATCTGTTGGTCTAGATTTGACTGGAGAAATTCAAAACTCGTGTCAGTGGCATTTTCAATAGCCTGTCTTTACTGCCATAAAATATTCACAAAACTAGGCTGAACAGCGGAGAAAACCTTACAAAAAATAGGAAGGGAATGCTTTATTTATCAGCCTCATGGTTTCCACGATGATATTCCACAAAAATGAAATACAGCTTTTGCCAAAATTATGCGATTTTTAGAAATATTGTTTGGAGAGTCAGGGAAATGGTGCTTTTGCCTTTGTAGAACAGACATAGCTGAAATGTTAGGGGTAGGGGTGAAGAACCATATACCTCCATGAATATGAGCCGCAGGGACACTGATCTCGAGTGTCCTCTTAAAGAGCTGAATTATCTGGATAACGGTTTCATCCCTCTTTTTTTTTTTTTTTATAAGAGTAAACTTGAATGGATTGAATGGCATTTGCTTGCATTAGAAATAGCGTTTCACTAATCTTCCTAAGTGCCTGTTGAAAAATATGTTTGCTTCAAGCCCAGATAATTAAGTGCAGAATAGTAAAGCCTTTATAGTAGGACTGATCCCACTGTGATGAGAAGGATTCCCTCCTTGTTTCTTTACCTGGCCTTGAATTAACTTCAGAGGATTGGAATGCTCAGGCCTGCTAGAGCCTCAGAGACCAGAACTGTGAGGTTCTGAGGCATCTGAAAAAAATTATATCCCTTCCTCTCACAATGATTACCTTTCCCTAAAGCTGAGGGTCTGCTTCTCTGGCACTCCTGTCTGTGAGACGGCTTGACTTCACAGGTTACCTCCACAAACATTGAATCTATCACCTCCTACATCAACAGTGGCTGGTGTAGAAGTAGGAGCCAAAGAAATAAATGTTGAATTGAGTTTGCCAAAGGAACAGACCTTTTCTTTCCAGCATCATGCACTAAATAAACAAAATCCATTTTGTTACCCACAGCAAATCATTCAACTTTTGTGAAGAAGAGAGTTTTTAAAATCGTTTTTATAACTTGCTTCTGTTTTTGTAGTTTTTGTTATTGTTTGTGGTGGAAGAAGGGGGAAAATTCTCCAAGTACTTTTAAATGTATTAAAGATTTTAAGTGTGCTAATGATACGGACCGTTAATGATATAATGTTAATTACTGTTTTGCTCTCACGTGGTCCCTTTCTGCTGAGGTCCATTGCAGAAATGCTCTCCTGCTTTTCTTCCTACTTCATTGGCTTCCCCTTCTTTGCCAGCTCATTCTCCTCAAATACCAAAATGTTAACGTCGGGATTCCTTAAAGCTTAAGTCCCAGGCCTCTTGTTTTTCTCCTCTATGTTATTTCCTCAGAGGACCTCCTAATCCACAACCATGGGGGTGTAATCACTCCAGTAGACAGATGACTCCTGCATTTATGTCTCTGCCTTCTGCGGTTAAAGACCCATGTGTTCAACTGCTTTCCTGACATCTCTACTCAGATGTCTCAGAGATGCCTCAAATTCAACATGTTGAAGCCAAATTTATGACCCTTGTTACTAAACTGGCCTTTTTCAAGTTTCTATATCCCAATAAATGATGCCACCCTTTATTCAGTTACACAAGTGTAAAATCTCAGGGTCCACTTGAACCCTGCCTCACCCTCTCTTCCATATCCAGAACATCACTAAGTCCTGTCGATTTCATGTACTATCTCTTTAATTTGCCCATCTTTCTCCATGTCTACACCATACCCCAGTCTCTACTACTACCACTGCAATGGCCTCCTTCATCCATTTTGAGAGGCTATGAATTAACAACTACAATTGGGGTGTGCAAGAACCTACATTTTCTATATCCTTTAAATCAACCTGAGCTCAAACTCCAGCAGCCCATCTCTGCCCACAGAGACGAACGGTGCCCCAGGTCACAGGCCACGTCATCAGGGAAGCTCTGCAGTCGTCAGGCCCAGGCCCAGCTTGTTGCCTCTGAGGCCTCAGCTACCAGCCCACACATGAGGCACATGTCTTCACGGAGGCGATTCCAGCCTCTGTTGGTCCCTCATGTGTTCCCCCTGAGGCTCTGCTGCTCCCCAGGAAGTGCCAGGGAGCACTTTCTCTTCCTCTTTCTCTTTGCTCTCAAAAGCTTCCCTTCTCTGCTCTCTCTTTGAGTGACCTAGATTAATTCACCTTTGAAGATGGCCTTTTAAAGTGAAGAGGAGTTTCCTGCAGCTTCTGCTTTTTTGTCTTGCAGGAATTCCCTAAAGCAGGAGTTAAAAAGACATCTGCCTGCCTGTTAAAAATGAAGGGGAAGCTAGAGATAACTTCTACAAATGACCTGCCCTACTTCCATCCCCTCCAGATCATTCTCCATTCTGCTGCCAGAGGAATCTTCTTGCCTCTCAAATTTGACCACTGCCCTCACACTCAAAAACCCACCCACGGCTTCCCTTTGACCAGATCCCTGCTCATACCTTGTTCCCCTCTGTCTCCCAGGCTCTGGCCACACTGGTCTGCTCTCAGATCCTGAACAAGTCATTTCTTCTGCCTTTCTCCTTCTTCCCAAATGCCTTTCCCCAGCGAATCCTCATCTTTCAGAGCTCTGTGCACCTGCCACTTCTTGTCTAGTTCAGGCCCCCTGTTATGCGCCGTACCCCATAGTCCTTCCCTGGTGACACTTATACTGTGCAAGAATACAGTCATTGTGTGGCTTTTTCACTGTCCCCCCAGCCCCCACTGGATGTAAGCTCCTGAGGAAGGGAGCGTGCTTGCTTCTGCTCACTACTGTTTCCCCAGGGCTTAGGCCAATGTCCAGTACATTGAAAGAAAGCATAGAGGGTGCTGGTGCAGAAAGGGAGAGAGAGAGCACAAGTGAGGGAGGGAGGGAGGGAGGGAGAGAGAGAGAGAGAGAGAGAGAGAACTTCATGTTTTCCATCATCAGTTTTTGTCTGGTTTGGTTTTGATTTTAGATTAAATCTGTCTCTTCCTTAAGGTAATTGGGCATCTATTCTATATTAAGAATTTTTGATTTCAGATTTCTGCTCTACCTGCTATTACTAGCAGGACTTAATTATAATAATATTTAACCTTTTATGAGTATTTACCGTGAGTCAAGCATTGAACTATGTTCATTACATGCACATAGAATTCTCGCAACAGCCTTTTGAAGTGGACGCTCTCTTTATCTACGTTTTATGCAGAAGGAAAATGAGACTTAGAAACCTCACGGTCGCACAGCCTGTCAGTGGTGTAGACAGGAGCACAGCTGGCTCTGTCAGACTCGAGAGTCTGGGTTCGTAACCACTGAGATTTACTACCTCCCACAGACTTCCTTTTTCCTTTCCCTTCTTTTTTTTTTTTTTTTTTTTTTTTTTAGGGCTTCAACCCACTTTGCTGTAACGGGACAGGAAATTGTGGTGGGTTTAGCACAGGGAGGCGAGGTGGGGTAAAGGTAGAAGACTGATAGCTAAAAAGAAGGAAAGGGTTGGAAGGAAGGGTTGGAGGGAGACAGCTCGGAGGTGAAGGGTGCTCTCTTCCTGCTGGGGACATTCTGCCCTTCTCGTCAAGGCTCCAGGCCTGTCACTCCGTAAACATTTCCACAGGCCTTATGGGCACTCTGCAGTAAAGCGGCCTCCCAAGCTCATTTTATTGTCACTGTCTCTGTAAATTCTCATCGAGTTACGGCTTTTCTTTTGGATTCCTCTTTCCTCTGACCTCTTTGCAGGTCATGAAGCCTGCCCTAAAGCTTTGTACTTGCATTATATGCTTGCCCCAGAAAAACGGGGCCTGCAGAACGATACAGCAGGGACAAATTCTGGTGTGATTCCCGAACTTGCCAAACGTACAGAACTGACCTCAGAGGTCACCCAGTCCAACCCCTTTCCCCATAAAAACAAACAAAATAAAACAACGACAAAAGCAAAGGAAACTTCCATTTGGTTCAGTGGACGAAAGCAATGCATTGTCAGGCATTTGAGTCATGTGTGAGTAGTATCATAGGAAATATTTTCCCTGACAGGATGGTTTGGTGAGTTTTTCTGTGCATGCCTAGTCTTATTAATACCCCCACTTATAGGACATGGAGGCTGAGGGGGGACTCTGAGTGGGAGCCTAGGACTTGCCTTCTGTACACAAGCTGGAGCTTGACTTTGATGGCAGCTCCTCCAAGGCCCAAGTTCACCTTCATTTTACACTCAGCGGGTTACGTTACAGGAGGCAAGTATTGTTTCTGGAGCATGTTAGCACAGGATAGAATTTCTCAAGGAGCTGGTTTAGCTATTTGAAAGCAACATTTAGTCATGCTGAGTTTGACCTTTGTACTTGATGTGAAGAAAGTGTTTCTCTGAACAATATAATAGTGCAAACCAAGCAGAGGGTCATGATAAACTCTAAGTATTTCATTACTTTCTGCAGAAATAAATGTTCTCTGAGTGAATTTTACTGATTTATAAAGGCTGTAACAGCAGAAGGGTTTTTTGGTTGTCTAAACGCATTTAACATTTGTTGGCGCGTGTGTGATAGACTCAAGCCAGTAATATCAGGGAATTTCCAAAACATTTTCTAAGTATAAATCAGTGTCCTAGAACTCTCTCACTCCAAGACAGAGGGCATCGGCTGAATGGAGCAGATGTGCCCAGTTAAAGCTCCTAAGATGGGTTCGAAGGGGCTACGATGCTAGGGTGGCATAGGCTTGCCCGTTTCTCTGTGATCCCTGGCTCTGACGATTTGCAAGCCATGAACTCAAGGCTTCTTTTTACACACTTAAGATCCAATTTATTTTTAATCTATGTTGGGCTTTCCACAGTTGGACCACTTTTCTCTGTAATATGTTTTGCTGATAAGATAAGCTAAAAGTGGAATATTTCCAATATTGTCATTGCCAGCATACTCAGTACTTGATAAGGAAAAAAACTTCTCCTTCATGATTAAGTTCTTCTTGATATAAAAGGAGGTTTCATTCTATTTAGAGGTTTTTTTTTGCCCATTTAAATTATAACATTATTTTCGTTTGAATCATCGCATAATTACATTGACTCAAACATGTCTCTGTCTTCTTAGGCTTTGGCAAAACAAGCCAAGATTGATTTTGAGGAGCAAGCCCTCAGAGAGAAGGAAATTCATGAACAGATTGCTGTGGAAAGAGCTCAAGCTCGTTACAAAAAGCATTATACGATATGTGCAGAAATTTTGGATCAAATACTTGATTTGTCCACTAAAGTGGCAGACTACCGAATGTTGACAGATAAGTAAGTGTTTCTTTTTACAATCATTACAGACATCACAGAAAATGGTGATTGTGTATGTAGACACCCAGTTGATAAGAAAAGACAAATTTTTTCGTGAAAAAAGTACTAAGAAGTGGGGTCCAGGAAACCTGGATTACTGACTCAATTCACCCACTCAATAGCCTTATTTAAGGTGCATTTGTATGTCTTTTAACATTTAAACTTTGTGTCTAAATTTACAGTAATTTACAAAGACAACTATAATAATTTATTTGACACACTTGGAACTTTCTGAAATACTGGAATTATTTAAAAATTACTAGTCATTAAATCTATTTATTTTCATTGTACCTTGTTTCTAAAAGGAATTAATGTATTTATAAGGAAATATTCAATAATACAAAACATATTAAAAATATGCCAAATAAGAACAAAGGAAAATCCAAATTAAAGTAGAAAGTTAAGAACAAAAGATAAATTAGAACACAATTATATTGGCAGCAGATTTGCCAGTGGCTGCAACTGAGCTGCAGATTTTATCTGAGCTTCCTGGTAGCCAAAGGAAAAAAGGAAATGCAATCTGCCATGTGTTTTCCATTTTCTATTCTAGTTCATTACAAAATGCAAAACTTTCCTTGGCACTAAATTTAGAACAATAGCTCTCTCACATGGCACACTCATCTAAGGTACACTGAATAGTGTAGTATATCTAGTGGAGAATGTTCTCAGCAAGATCTTTTAAACAAATGTATCATCTGGCCTCAGAGACCTATTTCTTATGATATTCTTTGCTGAAAGTTACAGGAGAATGATATCGCAGTGTATCTCAGTGAAAGTAATTCCGCAAGGACAAGGATAAGGCAACCCAGTTAAATATGTACACCTCTCAAATTGCCCAAATTAAGATCTTCTTGAGAACCCACTGTTTTCTATAGTGGCTGCACCAGTTTGCATTCCCACCAGCAGTGCACAAGAGGGTTCCCTCTTCTCCACATCCTCGTTTTTTATTTATCTTTTTGATCCCAGCCATTCCGACAAGCGTGAGGTGATATTACATTGTGGTTTTGATTTGCATTTCCCTGATGATTGCATTTCCCTGACTTGCATTTCCCTGATGATTGAGCATCTGTTCATGTACTTGTTGGCCATCTGTATGTCTGCTTTGGGAAAATGTCCATTCAGATCCTGTGCCCATTTTTTAATTGGATTGTTCACTTTTTTGCTATTGAGTTGTAGGAGTTCTTTATGTATTTTGGATATTAACCCTTATCAGATATGTGATTTGCAAATATTTTCTCCCATTCAATAGGTTGCCTTTTCATTTTGTTGATTGTTTCTTTTGCCTTGCAGAATCTTTTAAGTTGGATGTAGTCCCAACTGTTTATTTTTGCTTTTGTTGCCTTTGCTTTTGGTATCAAATCTGAGACCAACGTCAAAGGGCTTACTGCCTATGTTTTCTTTTAGAAGTTTTATGGTTTCAGGTCTTGCACTCAAGTCTTTAATCTATTTTGAGTTAGTTTTTTTGTGTATGGTGTAAGATATGTGTCTTTTGGTTCCAGCTGAACACAACAATTACGCATATATATTAATATTTTATTATCTACACTACTATCAGTCAAGATAAACTCATGTTACTTCATTAAACAAGATGTCATCAGTATATATATTTTTTCTAAAGCACGGGTATATTTTTGGTATCAGCCTACTCAAAAGAACTAACTTTTTAGACTGTTTCTTAAAATTATTGATATTCAGATAATAGGATATTAATTCAGTAACTGTAAGGTTAACTTTTGGACAGTATATAAGTTGTTAATTACTTACTTTACCATAGAAGTCAATAATGCCATTTCAATAATTCTGATGTTACAGTATTTCTATACCTGAGCTTATTAATTTCTAAACTTCCATATTTCGACAACGTAACCCTTAGCGACTGTAAATGTTTTATTAATTGAAAACATAATGTGATTATATTTGAAGTTGTACATTTAATTAAAGTACAACATTTTATTGTGGCAAAACATACATAACATAAAACTGACTCTTTTAGTCATTTTAGATGTACACTTCAGTGACATAAGTGCATTCACACTGCTATGCAACCATCATGACCATCCATCTCCAGAACTTTTCTATCATTCCAAACTGAAGCACTGTACCCATTAAATAACTCTCCAGCCCCTGGTAACGTCTGTGCTATGTTTGGTCTCAGCGCATTTGTCTAAATTGGGTATCTTATAGAAATGAAACCATACATTATTTGTTCTTTTAGTGTCTGGCTTATTTCATTTAACATATGTCCTCAAGTTTCATCCATGTAGTATGTATCAGAATGAAATTAATGAAATACTAACTTTTTGTTGTAATTTCAAGCTCCAGTCCAACCAGTTTTAGAGAAATGCATCTGAATGTTAGACCCTTTCCTTTCTTTGCATTTTGTTCTTCTTGAAACTGTTTTCCCATTTCCCTGATTACATCTTAGTCAGTCATCATATTTAAATAGAAATAGTTACTGAAAAATAATTTTAAAGGTTATCAAATATGTAACAATGATAAAAACCACCATGCATTCGATCTTTCTATTATAAATTACTTGCAAATATGTAAACCGACTGCCATCTTAAAGGGGCTTCGGAAAATACTCAGTCTGCTCATTTTTGCACAGGAGGACACTTATATTAGAGCATTTAAATGATTTTCTGAGGTTGCACAGCCATTTAAAATCACAGCTAGGAAGTAAAGAACCTAAGTTTTGTGACAGTGCTCACCATTTTAAGATATAATGTTCTGTTAGTGCACAGTCAATATGAGTTGGAAGGACCAGTGGCTTTAAGTAATGTTCATTCATTCAAACCTGCTGAGTTCCAGATGTTCTTTCTACTAGCCATTAGCCATATCCGATAATAGTAAATGGAATCCCTAGCCTCAAATAGCAGATCCTGGGGAATGAATATGATAATAGAGAGACTAAGCTTTAAGGTGTATATTTGACTATTGATTGACTATATATTGACCATTGATTCATCTCTACCTTTTTAAAAATCTTTTCTGCTATAGTTTGATTCCATATAAGGTGATGCATGATTGGAAGGAACTGTTTTTTAATGGAAAGCCCATATATCAGCAAGCCTCTATTAAGCATCTACCAGCTAAGCCCTCTGCAGAACAACTTACAGAACTGGAGAAAAGTGACTTGCTAGATAGCAATGATTACGAAGAATATAAGGTACTTACTAATATGGAATAATTAGAGAGAACACAACATAATACACGATGTTTCTTTAACATTGATTCTGTGATATTATGTCATTTCATCTCTGTTAATAAAAATGGGCATTTTATGTTTGCATTTTCCCTTGGTTTAATTTGTGTTTATGTACTAAGTTTTAAATCTCTGACCTATTCATCATCTATCATCTGTTACTCCCGGTAATAGTAGAAGACTGGTCTGGAAAATAATAAAACATAATATATTGTCAGGGCTGATAGATTTCAGAATTTTTTAAATATTTTAATTTATTCATTAGCATTTTCTTTGTATGAACTGTTTACCTTTGCTACAAAAACCCTGGCATAAAGGTATTTCTTTAGTAATTTATTTAAACAGTATGTGGTTTTTAGAGGCATATGGAAGAGGAGATAGTCTGAGTTTCATGAACAGCATAGATTCAAACAAAATTTTATTCAAAGATTTAAAAAAGTATTGAGTGCCAATTTTGCTTCTTAGAAGAGCTGCCGAAAAGCCTTTGGTGTCAGACAGACCAAGGTGAGACCTCAGGCAGCCTGTCCCTTTGGTGGTGAGAGACTCAGTTTCCCAATTTATGAAATGGGGATAATAATATACCTACTTTATTTAGTTGTTGTGAAACTTATTTAAGATAATATGTATTAAATACTTAGTCAAGTGCACTGCACATTGGACGCAAACAATGCATATTAATTTCTTTCCCTACCACCCTGCTCTCTCCACTGCATTTCATCTCACCTTTAAGGGTAAAGATGTAGAATCGATAGCTATCAGATGGAAGTTCTGGGTAGATTGGCATCAATGAAATGAGAAATAAGCCCATTATTATGTTATTGAATAAGTTTTAGAATGGTAGTAAGTGCGACTTACTCATTAAGAAACGAGAAAGAAGAATAATTTGACCTAATCATTTGCTGATATTTAGCAAATACTCAATAAATGTTTGTTGAAAGGATGAATGAATAAAATGAATGAATGACAATGAAAAGAGCAAAGTGTAAAATAGCACTAATATGTAAAAGAAGAAATATCGAAACAAGATAAATTTATGATAAAATGATAAGGAAAGAGGTTAGGAGAAATTAAATGTACATCATATTTTAATTGGGTGAATCTATATTTGTATCACTAAAACAGTTTTTATTTAAAAACTGACTGAACCTTATAGGATACCATGCATATTTATTTTGTAGGGTTGTAGAATATAGTAGATTTAGTGTGTCAACCTAAAGTATAATGCTACACGATAAGTGCTTTGACAATATTAAAATATGTGAAAGTATTTTTTCTGTTGTAAAGTAAAAGTCATTTTTTTGACAATTTTGCTGACTTATAGAATATTTTTTTTCTGAGTTGTTTCTTAAACAGCTTTATCTACTCTATTCTTACTGCTTTCATAAATCAGGAGACCTGGTAGTCTGCAGCTTAGCAAAGATTTGCCTTTCTGACTTTTTTCTTGTTTGGGAAATCATTACCACAGGAACATGCTTGTCTTACCCACATCCTGAAGCAGCTAGCATGTTTCTTTTGCAGGAAATTGTACACTTGTGTTAGGAGTATGTGAACATCTAGCAATGCAGTTTATTTTGTTTGTGGCCTTTGCTGTTTTCCTAGAAATGACAATTATCCTTGGAGTTCTGATATATATATTTATGTGCTCTGTTCCTTTTCACTATGTGATGGAAAATAGATCATACAAAGGTACTAGGATATACTGGAAACTAGCCTATTATCATTCCCCATTATTAGAGCTTTTGTCTCTTCAGAAACTTGTGAAATGTTCCTCCATACAAGTGAAAAATAGATTCTTCAACTTGGAAACTGCATTATCTGGCTTAAATAGCCTTTCACAAGAGACAGAGGGACAGCAACTGGCAGCTTATCTAAAGGAAACTGTTGTCACGCTCATCATCACTAAATTTACTCAGGACTTTTAAGCCTTCAAGTAAATACATAACTTAGAAATTAACTTTCAAAAAGGTTACATTCTTAGCATACTCTGTTGATACACAGACCCGGCATCCTGAAAGAACTGATACATCCAGGCTTCGAGCCCACGCTTTTAAAGCTCTATTAGCATAAGCCCTAATGCTTAAAACTGTTAAATACTACACCTAGAAATAGGCATAAAAACAAATTTTTGCTCATGAACACATCATATAGAGATACAAAAAATTCGATCCTTACTGCTTAACCTTATTTCTTAAGTCATCCCACTCTATTAGTAGAGCAGGTATACGTGAGAGAGGGCTAGTCCAGGAATGGTGTGGCCAGGGGTATCGTTTATCTCTCTGAAGAAGAAAGCAGGAACAGTGTCAGGGAGCAGCCAGGACATCCACTGTTGCAGGATAACCATGAGCTATTCAGTAGGGAGTGGGGAGGAGCCCTGAAAACCCAGTGGACCATGGGCAGCAGGCTAAGCCCGGACCCAAGTGCCCTAGACCAAGAGCTGCTCCAGCACAGCCCCCACCCAGCAGCTAATGGTTCTCAATTATGCAGTGGTCTCCTGGTAAAGCCCAGCCTTCCCCCAATACAGGTCCTTTTCGTGATTCTTACTGGCAAATTACCCAGAATCCCACAGCGTTTGATTTTTACATAAGCTGTTTATTAGCAGATACCTACTGAATGAATTTAGGAGTGATTGAAATTTGACATTCGTAAACTAGAGTTTGGCCATAGTTTCCTGAAGACAGGTTTTTCCAAGTCTCTGCCACAAAGCACTTGGCAATTTGCAGAGATCTGGTGTGTGTGCCCACAAACAAGTTGTAGTCGGAATTCTCAATTTGGAAGAAGGATGTTTTGTGTCCACCACATCATCAATGTTGTTTTAAGTTGGTCATGCTTTTTAATTGCTGCTATTTGTGTTTGTAATGAGAACTAACTGTTTAAATTCATGATCGGTTGAGGTTTCCGTGGCTGTTGGGTTAACCCTATAGTGTGTTGTAATGCACATTTTTATCAACAGCACTTTGGGCTTATGATTTTCTGCTAACTAGACTTTAAAGATGCATTTATACACGTTATGGTTTAACACTAACCATGTCACTACAGCAGATGTGTACATACCCATCCCCCAATTTGTTTATGCAGTGGTATTTGTTGTTACCAGGTCTTTTCCCTTGGAGAATATGAATGGCCACAGGGTTGTCTGTCTTCCTACATAAGTCTTATCTGATTTGTTTGACCCAAAGACTCCAGACACTATCTTGTTCTTACTCTTTAACTCCAGGCTTTGGTATTGATCCAGTGCCTTTCTAGACTCAACTTCTGACGGTGGGGTCTCTACCTTAGCTCTTGCCTTGTTCCCTCTCTTCCCAGTGAATGACCCAGTCTTCGCAATACATTATTTAATAGTTCCCCTATGGACAGAATGTTAAGTTGAAGCCTGTATCACTCCAGTAACATCACTGGGTAACTGATTCACGTACACTGATAAATTTTAGATGAATGTGAATAGATCATTATTTTTTTAAGTTTATTTATTTATTGAGAGAGAGGGAGAGAGAATGTGTGCAGGGGAGGGGCAGAGGGAGAGGAGAGAATCCCAAGGAGGCTCTGTGCTGTCAGCACAGAACTCGACACAGGGCTCAATTCCATGAACCTTGGGATCATGACCTGAGCTGAAATCAAGAGTCTGATGCTCAGCCGACTGAGCCACTCAGGCACCCCAGATCAAATAATAATAATATTATTATCTTTATTTATTTAAAAGGTATATGTTGTATTAGCTCAGGCTGCCATAAGAAAATACTGTAGACTGGATGGATTAAACAACAGCAATTTATTTCTCACAGTTCTGCTAAGTCCAAGTGTAGGGTGCCAGCTGATTCAGTTCCTTGGTAAGGACTGTCTTCTTGACTAACTGATGGCCACCTTGCTATGTCCTTAACATGAACAGAGAGGGAGAACTCTGGTCTGTCTTCTTCCTCTTAACAGGACACTAATCCCATCATGGGGGCCCCACCCTCATAAATTTTTCTAAACCTAATTACCTCCCCAAAGCCTCACCTCCAAATACCATCACAGTGGGTGGAGGGGCACAATTTAGTCCATAACATACATGTTTATTCAGGACACTTATAAAATTTCTCAAAGTGCAGACTTACCAGTCAAGTATAGGAACCCTAATGTGAAATGAAATTAGTTGTTTTATTGCTTTTTGTCCCCTGCTGAGAGAGAAGTCTTAATACCTTGTCTTTTGACTATGAAAATATGTTTATATTTTGTTTCCAGATATGCAGGAATGTAGCTTCCGTTTAAGTAGGTATAGTAAGCCGTTACTTTCATGGTCTCAGTTAAGATGTTCTGTTAGGCATTCTACTTTAAAAATTCTGCCTGCCATTTTACCCGATGCCCCACATTATCACTCTTTTGGATTAAGACTTCAGACGTATCTGTTAAAATACAAATACTTCCCAGGATAAGTGACAAGAATTATGATCAACATCCAAACAGGAGATAGGAAAGAAGTTTTGTGCTGAAAGGAATATTCTATCATTCTAGTTTAGGTTCTATGTCATACATTTCATAGCTCCAGTTTCTTCTCCCCATTTGCTTCAAGTTTTGCCTCTAACCCCCTAAATCTCTCCTGTAATAGTAAGGCTACCCGGCTGGATTTTTTTTCAGACTAGACCTCATTGTGTGGCTCTGTCTTGGTGAAGTCACCAATGTGCCCTAGAACAGTGATTCCTGTAGTCAGGCATAGTGATGCTTACAAAGTAGAATGTCAATGTATTGGTTTTCAAAAAGGATCCATCATTGCCCAAGGCCTGTAGTTGCCAAAAAACAAGGCTGTCTTCTAACTTCTGTGGTCAAGGATTTCAGAGGCTGGAGTAGGTTTGGCAGAGGTTTGGGACTTCTGTCTGTGGGGTGAGAGGGAATGGATGGAGACCTTGGGTCATGGGAAGGGTATTTCACTTCAAATTACTAGAATTGGTGACAACCTCGGTTCATTAGAGAACCATGGTAGGAGTGGTTGAATTAAGGTATCAAGTTCAAGGCATTAGACTAGAACTGCGAAATCATTTACAAAGCCAAATGATTGATACCCAGATAGAATGAGAGGTGAGAAGGATATAGCCAAGGGAGAAGAGTTTTGAATGGCTGACATGAATAAAAGTAAAGTGAATGTCCACCACCCATTTTCATTTGTTCATGATTGTGTAGATTAGGGAGAAGCCAGTCCTCTTCCAGGCTCCCTCTCATCTGGGATCAGGCAAGACAAAAGGTGGTCAGGTCTCCCTTGGCTGCCTACCTCTGATTTTCTGGTTCATTCTCTACCTACTTTGACAATGATAGGAGACAATTTCTATGCGTCAAGGCCAGCTTATCTTCAATTAGTTACTCATACTGCCCACCTAGTATTTTAGAGCAGGCTTTGAAGATCTGAACTCTAAAACTATATCTTGTTAGCTAGATATAACAAGAACACATGGGGTTGTTAATCTCAAGAAACTTAAATGGATCCAAGAAGGTCTGAATTTTGCTGTAGGGCAGAAGTATTGGGCTGAGTACCAGAAACCCTCTCACCTGGAAGACCCTCCCACCCCACCTCTCCTACCCAGTGCCCAGGACCTGTCAGTCATATTCTTTGGGCACACTGAACTAACAGTAGTCTTTCTTAAATTGGGCAGTCACCTCTAAGCTTTTTTTGGGTAGTGTATACCTCTTTAAGCCATCAACCTAAGCAGTGAAACAAAGAAAAAAGAACACAGTAGTCATTACTATGGGAGAGGGCACTCTGTGTGGAAAACTTCTATGTGAATTTTTCAATGGCTAGATATGTAGACCAAGTCATAGTGTCTATACACTTTGTGATATTAGAGAAATTCCAACCAGTCTGTCAGACTTTCCCTAGCTGGGCAATGGCAGCAGATAGGTGAATTCAAATGTATAAGCTTCTGGAAAAGTTACTTGAGCACCAAGACCATAGAAATTAGTGCAGAAGCGACCTTGAGGGAGACCACCACCTCCCTGATGAACAGAACATGGTTTGAGAAACTAAGGAATGAACTTTACTGTTTTTATAAGGACAGCTACCACCACCAGAATTGTTTTATGTTCCTGGTACAGTGGATCTCTCTGATATAAAGTCCAGTGTGATACTGTCTTAAGGGCATTTGAGGTCAGGTGAAATGCAAGCCTTAGAGTCTCCATGTTTTTTAGCTCCAGGAAACTGTGCTTTGAAAAACATTGGGCTAGACACACAGCTACTGTAATTCCCAGTGTGCCATGTTTAAAACCTTGGAAGCGCCATGGTGACTTGCCAGAGCAGAGAATGGAGCCAGGACTAGGAACCTTCCATTTTGTGGTAAATTAGCTACCCTTCCACTGATGCCCTCAGTGAGTCACTTTGAATGTGTCTGAAAACAGAATGCTAAGTAGAAGCCCCTGTCTGTTGTTTACATTTGATTTGTCACTCAATTTCAGCAGCACTGAAATGTAAGTTTTTAGAATAGAGGATGTCTCAGAATGACTTAGTCTCAGTTACCCCTACTAATCAAACCGACAGGACAAAGTATCAGTCCAATGATTCTGGCTGCCTAATACATAAGTAAGTAATTGGAGTTCAAAGTTTTATGAAAAGAAGCCTCTGTCACTGTTTGCAAGTGCTGAGCGTTCCGAACTTCTAGAATTGTTATCAGCTGGAATGGGTGGATTGCATATTGAGGTACCAGGCTCCCTTCAGTGTGGGCCTATAAGCTTTGACAGTGACCTTCATCACATGCTAGGTAATTGACCATGACCAATTTGAATTTCCCTCTAAAAATAAGTACAAGGTTGGGGCGCCTGGGTGGTTCAGTCAATTAAGCATCTGACTTTGGCTTAGGTCATGACCTTGCAGTTTGTGAGTTTGAGCCCCGCAATGGGGTCATCACTGACAGTGCAGTGTGGAGCCTGCTTGGGATTCTCGCTCTCTCCCCCTCTCTCTGTGCCCCTCCCCTACTTGTGCTCTCTCTTGCTCTCTCTCTCTCTCTCTCTCTCAAAATAAATAAACTTAAAAAAAAAAAAAAAAGAAGTACAAGGTCTGTTGCCCTAGGTTGTCTTTTGTGAAAGACTAGAATTAAACACACCTGTTCCCATAATAACAGATCAGGACAGATTGGGGAAGGCTACTGCTGGGACAGAAATGATCAGATTTCTGACTGAAAGCCATTATTTGATTAAGACCAGTTCTTCAGATAGCCTGATGAATTGGAATTAACCGTGAGATTGGTTGATAGATAGGCATTGACTACTCTCAGTTCTGCTTCTGGTGAGAACATTCTTTAGCTCAGCATGGCAGGGGAAGTAGAGTTAACTTCTTCCGTTCCCTTGTTACCATGAGCCATATTTGTATTTCCTGGTGGTAGATAATGGTGTGGCCCAGGCTGAGCACTCCAGCACAGAGCGGGGTGGAGGCGTACCTTCTCTCTGGAGGTGCATCCACCCTGCCAAAGTCAGTGTGAGGTATACATTCTCACCTCCCTGGCTTCTCTGGAATCTGAAGGCCAGATGTTTTGACAAGAAGATATGGTCAGGAAGCCAGTAATCCTCAGACCTGACTGGAAGTCAGGTGACTTAGAAAGCTGCCAAGCTCACTAAGGTCATCTTTTCAACTTGTTTTGAGACCTTTAATCTGGGCCCCTAGGTAGAGCCCATTCCATGACAGCTCCTGGATGAGAAGCCAGAATTCAGTTGCACATCAGCCAACTGCTATGTCCTCTCTTCCTCCTTGTCAAAAGCAGTATAAGGCAGAATCAATCCTATCTATTGGAACCTGGCTATCAAACAAATACCAGACAGTAGTCAAGAAACCCTATAGTGCTACCAGGTTGCGTGAGCAGAACTCCCCATCAGACAAGATATCCAACTACCCTTTCTGTTTCTCCTGAGACTTCTGGCTCATTGTCAGGAATATTTTAATGTAAATTACAAATTTAGGCAGTTCCTCTAGATTCCCTCAGGATTTTGGGGGTGGGTTGGAGGAGAGAAAGCTTAGGAAGGGGAGACAAAAAACAGAGCCTTTGAAAGCTACAAAGTTTTGCCTTAGTACTTTCCTGTGGATTATGGCTTTTTTGCTGAGTGCCAAATTTCCCAAGCACAGTAACTGGAATATAGCCACTTGACTTTCCATGCTGCCATAGTAGTAAATGTGCTTCTCTGAAGTCTGATTCTCTTTGGTCAGAGATAGGACAGATCCAGACAGGAGGTTAGCCAGGAGAGCCGGTGCCAGGGGTTGAATTCTTAGAGCGAGAACTAAGATGGTCAGGAGAAATTTACCTGAAGTAGCTGAAAACAGGAAGAGGCAGCGTAGGCTCAAGCCAAGTCCTTTGAATACGCCAGTGATCAAAGCTGAGATTGGGTGAAAACCAGACTAGAAAGTGAAAACAAGGGTGGCAAGCTGGAAGCTAGACAGAAATGGAACAGAACAGGACTCAGCTTAAAGGCCTGGAAACAAAGTAAGGATGCAGTAGGCAGTTGCCTACACCTTTTTTTATTTTCTGCCTGGCAGGGGTACATGGTTGGGTCAACGTAATTTAGCAGACCCACGATAAATATCCAGTTAGTGATATGAAATTAACCAGGTCACAAGCAGTTAGCCATAGAGCAGCTCTTACCTACCCATTTACACAGGCTGCTTTTACCTACTCCAGGGCCCTGATAAATCTCTGACAGAGCTTCTTCCAAAGTCCCAAATTTATAAGTTATTTAAATTTGAGTGTTGTGTGCTGTGTAAAAAAAGAATGCCATGATTTAATGGAGAGACTCACTCAAAATCATACTGCCAGCCATTACTTCTAGAAATGCTTCCAGGATTAGCTAAATTCATACATGGTGTGTGGATTCTTGCTAACTTCTGTCTGTGAGGATGACACTTTCTGATCTCGTTCCTAGATTTTGGGTTGTGTTGTGTTTAAGTCATCTTTGTACTTAATCAGAATTACTAAAACTTAATATCCATGTATTCACTCATTTATTCAGTTCATATATATTCAGCCTATACTACTGATTGATTGACTCATTAATTCAGCCAATAAATATTACTACTTATTACGTGAAGGCACTGTTCTATTGGGGATGTAAAGTTGATCAAGATAGAGATCTTCCCCTCTGGTGCTCACAGTTCAGTGGAGATGAGAGAAAACATTCCAGAGTATAATAAGTGTAGATAAGCACAGGAGGTTATTGGGGACCCAATGGAAGGGGTGAGTTTCAGTATGAGTAAAATCATTTCAGGTATCACAGATTGTCGTCTCTTCCTCACTTCTTGCAGAGTGGTGCAAGAAAGCCAGCCATAGTAGATGCAAGATTAAGGCAGCTCGAATGTCTGTATGATGATGTTGTGGTGCATCAGCTATACTCTGAAAGGTGCATAGCCTCATTTTGCGGAGTTACTACCTGTGGTGTTTCTTGAAGTCAGTTTATTAGAAGCTTCTACCTTAAGTCCTTTGGCCACTGTACCAAGATAGTCTGTCTGTTGATGTGTTTTATTATATATAGATTAAAAGATTGCATTTCAGGAAAACCCAAGGACACTAGCAGGTGTCAGAAACACTGTAAGTGTTGTATTCCCTAAGAAGTTCTTTCTCTCTCTTAGGAGAAAAGGCATTTGTCTTGTTTTTTGAAGGCATCAGTAATTGAATTGCAAGACACTTAGAGCCTACTAAACTAGGATCTGGGGCACCTCAGGCCAAACAGATGTTGGTGACTTCCAATAATCTGTGAAAACAAACACTGGGGAGGTCATTGTGTGTGCTTTCAGACTAGGACCGCCACTCTACAAATGCCACAATTGGATGTCACTAGTAAATATCACTGGCATAATCCAGTGTTGTTTGTTGAATGTTGTGCTAGAGGCACTCAGATTTTACGATTGATGAATACCTCCCAAGGCCCAGATTCTAGTTATCTAAGTTGATCAAAGCAAACCATGTCTGCCCCCTTTTAAAAGCATAGATAAGGAAGCTCTATTCCTAACTTGGATCTTTGGAAGTGGCAAGACATGAGAATGAGGTGCTTTTGCTTTAGTCCAAGGGTGATCATGTGAACAGAAGTAAACAATTTGCTGAGAAAACCATGCAGCTCTACCAGCATCATCATTTAACCATTTGGACAATGTGACAGTCAAGGAGGGAATCTCATGAATGGAACACATGGAAGATCTCAAGCTTGCCCTTGAAATGTACACTTCAGCCTACATTCAAGCACACTGATACTGAGCAGATGCTGTCTGTAAATGCTCATGTTGCTTTTAGCCATGGTTAACAATGGGGATGAAAAATAATGACACATCAAGGCATAGGAAACAAAGATATGACAGACTGGAGGTAACCAGAATCAGAAGTCTAGGAAACCATGAGGTACCTACAACGTGATACAGACAACCATGTGAGTGTGAGTGGGGATCCAGGCTGGAAAGCAGTGTTAGGTCCATGTCACTTATGAAGATAGGAACAATAAGTGGATAGTGTGGTCCCAGGGATTCAGAATGCAGTCTCTGAAAAGGTCAATGTTGATCAGTTAATGAAACCAATGCTGGTAAATAGGTTGTGACTTTCGACCAAGGGCAGGGGCTATTTACTTCTGTTGTAATTTCATGGTCTCTGTGTATAGGTAGATAAGATATATAAGATATATATATGATATATATATATGTATATATATATATGATAAGATATACACACACACACACACACACACACACACACACTTACATACATATGACAGTTTCCATTAATCAAGTGCTAGAATCATGGAACACATCTACATAGGAAAAGTGTCTCCTTAAAACAATACTTTGTACCAGGTGATACTTACCTGGCATTGCCCACGCTGGGCTGAGTCTTGAAACTAATTGTCAGATATCTATTCATAATAATACCCAAAGGAGTAAGAATTATACATTTTATTATATAATTTTTCTCTGATAAAATTTTATTACATAGTTAACATAATTATATAAAACAAACCACGTGAAATAGGGATATGGTAAAAAAAAAAAAATCTAGCTCCTCTTCACTAACGAACTAGAAAATCTCTTTAGCTCATTGTCGTTAAACTAGTAATCTTCATTCTGGTCTGAGTTTCCCTTTTTCCAGTTCTTCTGACCTCCTCTTCACTCATCATGTTCTTGTTCTAACCTGAGATGGTTAGTTTGACTTACCCTTTATCTTTGGTCTTTACTTAAAAATTTTATCAACTGTATTTTTAAGATGAGTCTTCAAAATGAGTTCCACCAAATCCTTGAGCCCCTTACCTCCATGGGTCAAGCTTCAGACCTTTTCCTAACCTAAGCATTCAGGTCTCTGCATGGTGAACATTCTATCCCATTGTGTTGGGCCACATTCTACAACTAATTCAGCAATGGAACAGGGCTTTATTCTGATCCCTTTGTGAGGAAGCACACCTCTCCGGTTGGGGTGCAAGCGGCATGTAATTTCTCCCATTGGGCAGAAACTTCCTGTTATGTGCCTCCAGCAGGAGCCTGAGAACTTCTTAGTTAAGTTTTGAAACTGCACGGTGACATAGACTACTCACCTAAGAATTTCATTCAATCTTTACAGCAACTGTGTGAGATAGATACTATCACACAAAGATGAGGCAGTTGTCAAGAGTACAAAACAAGTAAGTAGCAGAACTATTCTGGGGATCCAGGTCATCTGATTTCAGTCCCAGACTGGTTCCTTTAGGACAGATTAAATGCACTGCACAAAATCATTAGAACGTTAGAAACTTTCCACCTAAAATTGGCCTTGGACTTAAAGCCTTTTTATCTTAAAGTAATGTAATTTCTGTTTTTTTAAATTTTTTTGTTAATGTTTAGTTTTGAGAGAGACAGAGACAAAGCATGAGCGGGGGATGGACAGAGAGAGAGGGAGCCACAGAATCCAAAGCAGGCTCCAGTCTCTGAGCTGTCAGCAAGAGCCTGGAGGGGGGCTCCAACTCATGAACCGTGAGATCATGACCTGAACCGAAGTCGGACATTCAACCCACCTAGCCACCCAGACGCCCCTCTGGTTTATTTATTAATTTGGTTTACTTCTGACTGGCCACATTACATAAAATAATTATCACATCTAATTAGAAGTATAAGTGATTCCAATGAATGAAAGCAGAAGCAAGCAATAAATTCCAATTCAATGATTATGAAAAGCAATTCAGTGTTTAGCTAATTTTGAATAATGCATATAATTACTGTGTACAGAATTATTAGAAAAACTAAAAAAAAAGTAAATTTTACAAATAAAGGATAGTTTGTTTAGAAGTAACAGATATGATTATATTGAGATAGTAATAAATTCCACCATTTTTAAAGGAAAACCTATTGTGAATACTGTGGGGGATTTTTGTTTATTTGTTTCAAAAAGCATTTCCTTATCTCAGAATGTTGTCATAACAGAAATTCTATCCCCAAACCAAGCAAGCCATGTATAGCATTTATGAAATCTGTCAGCTTATATTCTGAGCAAGCATTTTTTGTCAGATATTGGATAGATATGAAAAGAATACTGATTAAAAAATGCAACAACAAAGGCATGTGTTTAATAATATATGAGATAGCATATATAAAAGCATGTTTAAATTTGTATATGACCTAGCATATATAAATATTTATGCCATGTCATACAAAATATATATTAGTGTAAGTATACAAATATAAAGATAAATATCCTGACGTGTAGTCAGAGGAAACACCTTCCTCCTCAAAAAAAAAAAAAAAAAAAGAAGAAAGAAAATTCAGATTAGCCGAAGTTGAAAAATTGGCTCTGTTTTGTGAAAAAACACATTGAACTCTTTTTTCTTTTTTTTAATGAAAATCTGTTTCATTTTTTTAAGTGTATTTATTTATTTTGAGAAGGAGAGAGACAGAGAGGCAAAGAGAGAGAGAGAGAGATAGGATCCTAAGCAGGCTTTGCATTGTCAGTTCAGAGCCCGACATGGAGCTCGATTCCATGATCTGTGCAACCACGACCTGAGCGGAAATCAAGAGTTGGATGATTAACCAACTGAGTCACCCAGGAGCCCCAGTGTCTTTTGTTTTTGTTCTCTCTCTGGTTTTTATGAGAGCATATGCTGTTGAAGAAGCTCATTTTCCCCCCCAGTGAATATTGCTCATTTTTTCTAGCCCAATTATTTGGACTAAGAAGACTAAGTTAAGATTAATTGGGGCAAGTTGATTTAGGGCAAGTGATTAATTGATTGATTTTAGAGAGTGAGTGTGAGAGCGAGGGAGAAGGGTAGAGGGAGAGGGGGAGAAAGAATGAGAATCCTAAGCAGGTTTCACACTCAGCACAGAGCCTGATGAGGGGCTTAATCCCACAACAGTGAGATCATGACCTGAGCAGAAATCAAGAGTTGGACCCTTAAACAACTGAATCACCCAGGTGCCCCTGCAAGTGGTATATTTTAAAAAGTGCTAATAAAACTGATCATCTTTAATAAGATTTGGAGAAAACTTGCATCATTTTTTTAAAAAGGCTGATAAGCTGATACATCTTGAATTCGTAATGTTCTGCACCACTGAAACAGTACATCAGAGTGTTTTGAAGTTTGAATAGTTAGATAAATAGGTTATATGTACTAATTCCAAATAATAAAATATATCATGTATTTCTATGTCTTATATTTCTACCCTTTGTTTCTGGTAGATTGTGGATGGAATATTTATATAATGAAATTGTTAACTACTTATGTTCCTAAATTTGTTTATATGCACTACAGATCTTTTTAAGATCTTCAAGTGACTTCAGAAAAATACTATCTTACCTAATTCTTCAGTGATTTGTATTTAAACTAAATCCTAATTCTTATCTGTTTTTATGTCTTAATAATTTTTATTATTGTGGTGATAGTAAAGCGACTTTGGACAGCTTTAGAAAATACAATAAAGCAATGCACTAATTTACTCTCCCACCAGCACTGAATGAAAAGTATGACTAATCTTTTTATGTTAGGCAAAATACGATCATTGTTTTATTTTGGATATCTTTATTTTTTTGAATTTGAACATTTCTTCAAAAACTCATCGGCCATTTTATTCTATTTTGAGTATTGACTGTTCATATTCTTTGTGCCTTTTTTTTCTGTTGGGATATTTTTTATCTTATTACATACAGCTTTTTATAAACTAGACTCTTAAGCCTTTGTGAAATATATATATATGTATATATATATATAAAGTTATATATATATATATATATATATAAAGTGATATATATATATATAAAGTGATATATATATCACTTTCCTTTTGTTTTTTACTTTTCAATTGTGTGTAAGTAGGGGCGCCTGAGTGGCTCAGTTGGTTAAGTGTCCAGCTTGGGTTCAGGTCATGAGCTCATGGTTCATGGGTTCAAGCCCCGCCTCAGGCCCTGTGCTGATAGCTCGGAGCCTGGAGCCTGCTTTGGATTCTGTGTCTCCCTCTCTCTCTCTCTCTCTCTGCCCACCCACCACTCACACTCTGTGTCTCTCTTAAAAATAAATAAGCATTAAAAAATTTTTAGGGGCGCCTGTGTGGCTCAGTCGGTTAAGCAGCCGACTTCGGCTCAGGTCATGATCTCGCGGTCCGTGAGTTCGAGCCCCACGTCGGGCTCTGTGCTGACAGCTCAGGGCCTGGAGCCTGTTTGAGATTCTGTGTCTCCCTCTCTCTGACCCTCCCCTGTTCATGCTCAGTCTCTCCCTCTCTCAAAAATAAACAAAACATTAAAACAAAATTTAAAAATTTTTTTTTAATTTGTGTAAGTATGTTTATGGAGTGCAGATGTGTAGAATATTTTATTTTTATATAACCAAATTTATCAGCCTTTTCTTTTCTGGCTTTCATGCTTAGAAAGACCATCATGGAACATGTAAATATTCATCCAGATTTTGGTGCCTTCATGATTTCTTGGTTTCAGAATCTATTTTCATGAAAAAATATAAGGCTATCCAACTTTATTATTTTCAAATATGTGGCCAGTTATTTCAGTACCTGTTATGAAATAATGTACTTCTCTGCTACTATGAAATATAAATCTTATTAAGTACTGAATTCCTGCATATACTTAGATCTATTTATAGAATTTATATTTTTGTGCACTGAAAAAACCCATTTCTTTCTGAAACTCATTTTTTTATTAGTGTATTCTTTTTTAATGTTTATTTATTTATTTTGTGAGAGAGAGAGCAAACATGAGTGGGGAGGGGCAGAGAGAGGGAGACAGAGAAGCCCAAGCAGGCTCCACGCTGTCAGTGCAGAGCCTAATATGGGGCTCAATCTCACAAACTGTGAGATCATGACCTAAACTGAAATCAAGAGTCAGATGCTCAGCTGACTGAGACATCCAGGGGCCCTCATTACTATATTATTAACAAGTACTTAATATATGGTAAGGTACACCCCCTTTTACTTTCTTAAGTTTTTTAAATAAATATTTTTATCCATTGTATTTCTTCTTTTGCCTTAGTTTTAGACTCATTGGTCATATGACACTAGCACTTTTGTTGTTATTATATTCAATCAGATTAATTGGTAAGAATTAAATAGTTTATAGATTTGAAACTTAAAAAAAAATTTTTTTTATTGTTTATTTTTGACAGAGAGACAGAGCATGAGTGGGGGAGGTGCACAGAGAGAGGGAGACATAGAATCTGAAGCAGACTCCAGGCTCTGAGGTGTCAGCACAGAGCCCCACGTGGGGCTTGAACTTACATACCGCGAGATCATGACCTGAGCTGAAGTTGGATGCTCAACTGACTGAGCCACCCAGGCACCCCATGAACCTTTTTTTAAATGTTTTATTTATTTTTGAGAGAGAGAGAGAGACAGAGCACAAGCAAGGGAGGGGCAGAGAGAGAGAGAGAGAGGGAGACAGAATCTGAAGCAGGCCCCTGGCTCTGCGCTGTCAGCCTGATGCGGGGCTCGAACGCATGAACTGCGAGATCATGACCTGAGCAGAAGCCAGACACTTAACCAACTAAGCCACCCAAGCGCCCCTATAGATTTAACCTTTTAAACTTACCCTTTATTGAAGTTATTTTTCCTTATACCCCTCAGTGAAGTTTGAGGCTTCCTGTATATAGGCTCCCTATTTCTTTGTTCATTCCAATGATTTTGTGAAAGTTTTTAATTGTAAGCAGAAAAGAAAAAAGTTGACTCTTGCTGAGGAAGCAGGAAAACAGTTATTCCAAATATGTTAGGTAGTTCAGTTAATCAGCAGGTGGGCTCGAGAACCAGGTTCAAGGGTAATCTTCCAAAGAAAATTATCAGACCCACCAAAGCAAGATCTGTTGAGAAAACTGTCACCACTGCCACCCTCATGGGGACTCGTAGTTCAGGTCACAGCTATCACCTCTGCACTAGGAATTCAAGTCTCCTTGAATTCCTCCTTTACTTCTAGAAGTAAAGGCTTCTAGAAGCAGCCTCCTTTACTTCTAGAAGCACTTCCACCTCTTTCTTTATCTCAGTTGCATTGGCTAGACCTTCCAGAATAATGTGACTATTAATGATGAGTATCTTTTTCTAACTCCTGCCTTTACTGGAAAAATGTGTCATTCATTTTGGTTAACTGTTATGTGTCAGTCCCTGAGAGTGTTAGAGAAGTCATCTTCATTCATAACACGTTAAAAGATTTGTTCTATTTCCTTTTAATTTTGTGGGTTTTTTTTCCCTCATCAGACATGAATTTTATCAGAAGTTTCTTGCTTAAATGATCATATGCTTTTAAAAAAAAATTTAACCTATGAATGTAATACAGTAATGGGTTTAAAATCTCTTGTTTCTTTCCTATTATGTCACAAAACTGATACTTGCTCTTCTACATCTTTGTTCAGAACTAGAAGCAATTTCTTTATCACCATTAGTCTGGACAAGTCCTGGAAATATTAATAAAAATATCTTGATGGTTTTACTCTGTATCCATTTCCATTTTTATGAGTTCCCTCCTCATTTTTATATGAAATTACTTTTTCCTATTTTAGTGTTTAGTTTGTTTCCCTTCTTTTTTATTTTAGATCAGGCGTTTTATGGGACCGAATTTTCCTCTGAGTACAATTTGATCCCATCACATATTTTTAATAAATCTATTGTTTTAATGTTCTTTTTGGCATCTACCCTTTTAATTTCCCCTTTAAGCCAAGAATTACTTTATTTTTTAATTTTTATTTTTTTTAACGTTTGTTTATTTTTGAGACAGAGAGAGACAGAGCGTGAATACGGGAGGGGCAGAGAGAGAGGGAGATACAGAATCTGAAACAGGCTCCAGGCTCTGAGCTGTCAGCACAGAGCCCGATGCGGGGCTCGAACTCACAGACCTCGAGATCATGACTTGAGCCGAAGTCGGACGCTTAACCGACTGAGCCACCCAGGCGCCCCCCCCCCAAGAATTATTTTAAAAGAATGCTTTTAATTTTTAAGTCCTTCTATTTCTCATATCTTCCAAAAACTGATTTCTAGTTTTATCACATAGAGGTAGAGAATGTGGTCTGTAGTTTGTTTTCATTTCAGCAGGAAACCTGAAGAAACCAGGAGTCAAACTAGTAGATTCATACTGGGCATGAATGTTCTCTTTTATCTTTCTTTAAAATATTTTAAGGGGCGCCTGGGTGGCACAGTCGGTTAAGCGTCCGACTTCAGCCAGGTCACGATCTCGCGGTCCGGGAGTTCGAGCCCCGCGTCGGGCTCTGGGCTGATGGCTGAGCCTGGAGCCTGTTTCCGATTCTGTGTCTCCCTCTCTCTCTGCCCCTCCCCCCGTTCATGTTCTGTCTCTCTCTGTCCCAAAAATAAATAAACATTGGAAAAAAAATTAAAAATAAATAAAAGTAAATAAAAAAATAAAAAATAAAAAAAACCAAAATATTTTAAAGTAAGCTTAGTATTTGCATAAGATAGCAGATAAACTATTATTCTTTTTTTGTTTACTGATGGCAGCATCGATTTAAGTGTCTTTTATGCTCAACCTGGGTTACAGTTTGTCTCAATTAACCCAATATGCCTACTTTCATAAACTGTTAAGGATGTTTGAGTTTTTTCTTTTTTACTTTAACGTAGGAAGTTCTTTTCTGCTCTCCTATATGAATGTATTATGTTATTACTCATTTATGTAAAATAATTATTTAAAGTATTACATACTTTTATTTGCTATAATTTGGGCTTATTTTTGATACAACTTTTTTGTATGGCTGAATTCCACTTTTAATAATATTCTTTTTTGTTCGTTTCATTGTTATTTTGTAGAACATGGTTGGAGAGTGGGCCTTACCAGAAGAAATGGTTGAGAATTTACCACCCTCCAACAACAACATATTGGGTCATGTGATTCACAGATTAATTGAAAAATCTCATCCTCCTCAAGTCAAAGCAACAATACCAGAATTACCTTCATTTGCTATTAAAGGGTGCTTATTGGGGAAAACATTTAGTGGAAAAACTACTGCCCTGAAGGCTCTACAAAAAGGTAGAATTTCCTTTTTCTTTTTTTCCCCCTGCTTATTGGATTCTGTCTACATTGACTGTAGCTTCAAATGACTATGTCTGTAGACAACATACATAAGAATCTGCTGATATAGTGAGAAACTCTGTCATCATCAAAAATTTTATAATAGACTGATCATATAATTAATTGTCCAAGGCAGACACTTTTAAGATTTTAGAGTCATAAACTGGGACTGTCCCAAGCAAACCTGGATATATGGATATGTTATATACTGATAGTACATAGTCTAGAGAAATACCAATTGTAAACTTTTCCTCATAGATTTTATTTACCTACCAATGAAGGAGGAAATTAATAATTTGTAACAAATACAAAAGAAATCTACTTAAAATTATAAATGTTTTAATTCTTCACATCTGTTGAGTTCTGTCTTTTTAATGAGGCTTTGGCTTTTTCTGTTGAAGTCCGTTCAGCTAAAAGCATAGGTTTCCGTTGGTTTAGTTCACTTTTATTCAATTACACTAATTTTTTGCTGTTTTTACTACAAAACTCAAAATTTACAGACTAGTCCATGTTAAACTAATCTAATGCAGAGAAAGGTAAGGTAGATCATTATTGAAATGTTAAAAGTACCTCCTTAAAAAGAAGCTTGACAAAAGCACAATGAGATATTACTTCACACCACTAAGATGGGTACAATAAAAAAAAAAAGGAAAATAGCAAGTGTTAGTGAGGAAGTGTTGCTTGGAACCCTCATACATTGCTGGTGGGAATATAAAATGGTGTAGTCACTATGGAAAGCAGTTTGGTGGTTCCTCAATAAATTAAACAAAGAATTACCATATGATCCCAACAATTCTGCTATGGAATGTATACCCCAAAGGATCGAAAACAGGTGCTCAAAATAAATCTTATGCAGGAATATTCATAGCAGCACTATTAAAAATAGTCAAAAGGTGCGAAAAAAATCCAAATGTCGCCTGATGAATAGATAACAAAAATAGTATATCTACACAATGAAATATTATTTCTCAGCCATAAAAAAGGAGTGAGTACTACTAATACATGCTACAACATGAATGAACCTTGAAACCATGATGCTGAATGGAAGAAATGAGACACAAAAGGCCACATACTGTATGATCCATTGATATGAAATATCCAGAATAGGCAAACCCATAAAGACAGAAGGCAATTTACTGGTTGCGGGCACAGGAATAAGAGAGATACAGAGTGACTGACTGCTTAGTGGGTACCAGGTTTCCTCTTTGGGTGATGAAAATTTTTTGGAATGAGATAGTGGTGATTGTTAGACATGTAAATGGCCTAAACACTTCTGAGGTGTATCTTTTACCATAGTTAAAATGGTTAAATTTATGTTAGGTGAATTTTACCACAATAAAAAAATAAGCAGCTTGATCCAAAAGACAATTCTAGGGAGCCCAAAAGACAGTATTATGGGGTGAAGCCAGCACGGAAGGATAATTATGTCAATTTCCTAAATGAAGTAATTAATAAAATTGTCTGCTGTACTTTAGACTTTCCTATTCAGGTACTTTCTATTGACACTCTTGTCCAAGAAGCCATCAAAGCATTTCATGACAATGAACAAGTCAGTGAGGCCCTACCAATTGAGAAAAAAGATGAAGAAAAGGCTCTACCAGTTCAGCAAGAGACGAGTAAAGAAAGCCAGGCAAGTGTGATTTTAGTTTTCTTTTCTGCTCCTCATATTCTAATGGAATCTAAGAGATCT
The DNA here is from genome assembly GCF_018350175.1 of Felis catus. Lineage (NCBI taxonomy): Eukaryota > Metazoa > Chordata > Mammalia > Carnivora > Felidae > Felis > Felis catus. The sequence goes on along the minus strand of NC_058368.1, from coordinate 210,769,969 downwards.
TCTAGACCAGAGGTTAACAATGTTTTCTATAAAGGTCCAGAGAGAAAATATTTTAGGTTTTGTGGGCCAAGAGGCAAAATCAACGTTATTGTGTGGGTGTTTATATAGCAAAAGAGAAGATTCCTCCCTCCCACTCCCCCAACATTGCCTGGATGGGTCCTCCAGGGTGGTTAGTCCATTTTGCACCCAGTTACCATCAGCAGGAGACAATCTTCTGAGAAAGAGCCACAGGTTGGTAAGACTGGTAAGGGGGCAAAGGGGCTGACTTGCAAGAGGTTGGAAGTGGGTGGGGTATGAGTGTTGTGGGCAGAATTCACCAAGTTACCAGCTCTCAGAGTCATATTCCACCACTGAGACCTTGACAGTGGCCAACGGTGAAGTCTCCATCGCATAAAGACCTGTGCCAGCTTTGGGTCACGGCCAAGGCACGTGCGGCGGGGGGGGGGGGGGGGGGGGGGGGGAATAGCAGAGAAGGGGTGGAGGGGGATACCAGACTTGGTCCCCTGGCTCACAATGCTGTTCCACAGAGGGATGCCCAGGGACTATATACAAAACAGTTGGCCAGCTGAATTTGGTCTGTGAGTAGATCTCAACCAGAGGGGTTAGTGAAGGAGGGGGAGATTTTCTTGTGGTTTACCTGCATCACATTCCCATAAATATTGCATCTTCTACATTATTGCATGAAGATTCTAAGGCAGGAAACAGGAGAATGTGACCCCACCTTGAGAATCATAATGTGGTCCAGCACCCTCATTTTAAAGGAGAGACAATAGAGGTCCCAAGGATAAATTGGCTTACTCGGGGTCAGAAGGCTTATTGACGGCTAGGCTTTGAGTGGAAACCAAGATTCTAAATCCAGTACTCTTTCCCCTACCTTATGTTGTCTCTGCAATTGAATAAACTTGCAAAGAATCTAACCCAGATCATTTGCATCAGTTGCAAAATAAATACCATTTAACCAGAAGTTATGAAAATAACTGGGAGAAGTGTGGGCTGCCCCTTATTCTGATGATAGATAATGTACATGTTTTTTCTTTATTCTCTTATGGCTATGACTGACACCTCTAGGATTGTTCTTTCTAAAATAGTGTTTCATAAACTCTACCTCTTTCTCAGGTTTCACTGTATTTTTTTTAAATTTTTAATGTTTATTTATATTTAAGAGAGTTAGAGACAGAGAGTGAGCAGGAGAGGGGCAGAGAGAGAGGGAGACAGAATCTGAAGCAGGCTTCAGGCTCCGAGCTGTTAGCACAGAGCCTGACGCGGGGCTCAAACTCATGAACTGTGAGATCACGACCTGAGCCGTTGTCAGATGCTTAACCGACTGAGCCACCCAGGCACCCCTCACTGTATTTTCAAAATAGCAGTTGCTGTATTTTACATAGTAATTGAAGATCATTGGAAAGACAGAGTACACCACAGGCTACTGTGTGTTTCGATAAGAATAATCATCAATTTTACGTGTTTTTAGAAATCATTCAGTTATTCTTAATATCATTAAGGTCATAGATAAAATAGTGTGAACCTTACTTATAGAAATAAAATTTTAAATGTTATTAAAATATGATAATGTTAAGATTTCTGTGTGTGTATGTATGTTTTCTCCCCAAAGGATCTACAGGATGTATCTTCAGCTTATCCAGCTTCAAATGAAGCATTGCCAGAAACAGAAGATAAAACTGTACTTAGTAAGTGAGATATCCAAACAAATCATCCATTTTTTACATTAGAGAGACAGACAGATAAATAGTAAGTGCACATGTATGTGAGCACAAACTTGCTTTCAGGGAAAGAAAAGGGAGACAAGGAGAGTTTTGCATAGTTGTCTACCTGGTCATTTAACAGAGAGAGCAAGGTAAACACAGAAGTCCCCAACCCTTGTCTATAAATAGGGATAAGAGATAAGTATTACAAAGGAATCTTTTTTTGCTCCTTCAGATAGTTGCTCAGTTTTGTTGTGCTTGTGATAACATCCAGGATAAATCCTCCCTCTCCCTGGCTTTGCAGGGAGACAGTATTTTATTGTTTCTTTTCGCCCAGGCAGATCTGAGTGAGTGGTAGGGTTGGGGCTCCCTGCACACTGCTGTGTTCTTTACTGGTTGAGGGAGGCTACGGGGTCTGGTCTCTTGCATCCCTGCTGAAGAGTGGTTCCCTACCTAAAGTTAAGTTGATTTCCAGCCTTGGGCAAGGCAAATAAATAGAACCTGGCTTCCAAACCTAATGAAAAGTTACCTCACTTGGGATCTGGGTTCTAGTCTTTCAGATGCTTTTTAGAAACATTGAAGGAAAACAATTTTAAGTCTTAAATATCTTTTCTAGCTGTGCTAGTGAAGGCTTGCCATATTTAATAGTTTCCTCATGTTCTAGCACACAGTTCAGATCATCCTGTGCGCACGTCATTATTGCCGTCACCACTGGACCATGTGGTGAGCATGAAGCTCTCCAAGAGCAGTTGTATTTTCCATCCTTTCAAAGGGTGTAATCTGTCCCTTATTTCAGTTATGTGTTTCTTACAAGATAATTTTGGTTGATTTTTAATCTATTATAAGTATTGTATGACATATTTTATTACAAAAGTCCAGTTAATTATAAACAGACTCTGAAAACTTGTTTTTTTCCCATAGAATTCAAGTAAAAAACTCCAAAGTCTGACTTCCAGACTTTTCTACCTTGAGACATATTTATTACCTATAACTTGATAATTCAGGAAAATGAAAATGAATGAATTATCATTTTAAAAAATTTTCTTCAGAAACTTGGCTATTTTTCTAAAAAGAAAACGCAAACTGTATTAAAGTATTCCTAATGATATTATTATGAGTGAGCCATAAGGGAAGGAAGGAAGTGGAAAACACCAAGCCACACAACAGCCAGGATTTTAATGTTGTGGAACAAAGATGAAGCCTTTCTGTGGTGATTCTATTACTTCTTTCCTCCGAGCATCTCAGGCATGGCTGGATCCAATAACCCATCTGTCCAAAACCATGGATGATCACATACTAACATGGTTCTTAGTGGTAAATACTGGACTTTATTCTTAACACTTTTCCTATTGCTAGGTACTGAAACAAATAAAACTCCAAAAGCTGAAGAAGTCAAATCAAGTGATAGTTTCTCTGAAGTAAGTATTGTAATCTAATTTTGGCTACTAGTAGATTGAAGTATGTCATGATTCATAGTTTCTTGGTATGTCTTCAAATGGAATGAAATAGCAATGTGCTCCTTTTTTGGTTTAAAGTAATTATTATGGTAAAATAGTAACTAAATCTGAGTTACTTAATATTCTTTATATTCTTAATATTCCTTATCCCTAAAGCAGTGGAAATTGCTATTGAGTTTTGCCAGGTAAGAAAATAAGTATGTGATTTTTTAAAATTTTAATCATATGTCAAACTTACATTTATGTGTTTTTCTTTACCACTGAATTTATTACTTCTCTTTCCTTTCCTACTCTCTTTATCTTTAAATACTTTTTTTCCCCCAGAATTTCTCCTTAGACCTATTGGTGACTCTTTTTTTTTTTTTCTTTCAACGTTTATTTATTTTTGGGACAGAGAGAGACAGAGCATGAACGGGGGAGGGGCAGAGAGAGAGGGAGACACAGAATCGGAAATAGGCTCCAGGCTCTGAGCCATCAGCCCAGAGCCTGACGCGGGGCTCGAACTCCCGGACCGCGAGATCGTGACCTGGCTGAAGTCGGACGCTTAACCGACTGTGCCACCCAGGCGCCCCTATTGGTGACTCTTCAGAATGTTTTATTAATCCCTGAAATACTCACAACAATTCACTCACTGTGACTTCCAATGGAAACTAGCATTTTCTTGTATAGTATTGCTTTTCTGTATGTGGAGATATCTTTTTGTCATCAAATACAATGTCCTGATTAATCAAGAAATTTTATTTGCTTTATTTTTATTATATTTAGTTACTTTTATTATGTGATTTACCTGGGAAACAATTTTAGTTTTCAAATATTTTAATTTGAAAATTCCTTAAAGATAGAAAAAGTTTTGGAAGGATATACACCAATCTGTAAGTATGACAGCCAGTGAAGAGGGAAATGGGCTTAGAGAAAGTGATGAAGGGGAATGTATCATTTTTACTCTGTGTATTTGCAATATAAATTAACAGAAAGGCTAAGTGCATTTTTTATATTTACTTTTATTGAGTTACAAATCCTCCAAATTCCATATTCAATTCAACGCAAAGGACATACTTTTTGTGTGTGTGTTCATTGTTGTAATTATTTGGAATATGTCAGTGAACAGAAAGGCAAGGTTCTTGGACCTTAAAGAGTTTACATTCTAATGCAGACAGATAACAAACCATAAACACCGAGTAAATGAATTATATGACCCATTAGATGGTAATGAGTCAGAAGGGAAGAAAAGGTAGAGTGAAGTAAGGGGTCAGAAGCAAAGGGGTCAAGGCCATGGAGGTGGGGAAAGAGGGAAGGTTGCTGTATTAAATGGGATAAGCCTTCTTTGAGAAAGTGAGATCTAACCAGATTGAAAGAAGATTGAGAGAAAATTCCAAGTGCATCTGGGGAAGCATTGTAGGCAGTAAGAATAGCTGGATGGCAGCAATGAGGCAGGAAGGTTCCTGGCCAGCAAAGTGGGGTTAGAGAGATGAGCTGGAAAGGAGAAAAGTCAGGTCAGCCTTACAGGCACAATGAGGACATTTGAAGTAAACAAGGAAACTTTATAGGGTTTTGCATAGACATCTAATATCATTTGACTTGTTAAATACTTGCTGGTGGTTGAGTTAAGAATCAGCACTAGGGAATTTTCCTGTTCGTAAAGCAGCTTTATTGGACTAGCCCTTCTACAGATAATGTTACCGATGCGGGACAAAATAGAAAAGCTAATTATTTGATGGCCAAAAGCCAACAGGAAAAAGTCAAAGTGGAAGACAGGCAGGCAGCCTAAAACAGGCATGAACTGTGTGGCATTGGACCACTGAATCAAGGGAACTTCCCTGGTCAAGAGCCATACTTGTACAGGTTATCCCAGAGGCACACCATGTCTGTGTAGCACGAGAGTGGCTAGAACTCAAGCAGAAATCTTTAATAGTTTCAGTTTAAGGTATTAGAAAACGAAGGTTGGCAATGCCAGAGCCGCTGAGAATTCAGAGGAAGATCTTGGCAAGGAGGGACCCACACAGAGGAGCCTCAATATCCATACACACTTCCCCTGGATGCTTGGCTGACTCCAGAATTGCGCCAGATGATCAGTGTCTTCACCAGAGAGCATGACCATTTAATTTTCCCCCTAGACATTTGGATTCTGACTTTTAAATTAGTTGTACTCTACCACTCATTGTTTATTTTCACAGCTCACTGTGCGTGCTCAGCTTGGTGCAAAATCAGAAAAGTTGCTGAAGAAAGGAAAGAGCGTTTCTGACATGTTGCTAGTTAGCATCATGGTAAATGCTATTAAGTACGTATTTTTTTAATCTACTAATATATTCTTTATCAGATAGAAGTATATAAAGAATAATATAGCAGTATTTTTTATTTTTAATATCTAATCAATACTACCCATCTACATGAGAAAACATACAGCAAGATAAAGACATGTTTTATGATTTACATGCTTATATTTCACTTCTCCCACTTTACCAGTCTTCATTCACCCAGGTGAAGGTCAGGTTCTATTCCCTCAGGAATTCAAGGAGTCATTAGATACTTGGAAAAGCCAAGGGACAGATTATAGAGGGGAGAGACCCTGATTGTGTGGTCACAAGTCAGTGCCCTTCCTTGTTTTATGTTTCAGGAGAAGGAAGTGGACCCAGGGACCCAAAGGCTCATCAGTGCTGGATGGGGAGGCAATGAGAAAAGGAGGTTGCACAGACAAGAAAGGAGTTCTAACAGAGAAGAAATTAAGTCATAAATTTTAATCCAAAAACCAAAATCTCAGTTTTACATAATTAGGGGTTTAGAAGAACAGAGTTTAAGTTTGTTCCCCTTTCATATGGTTTTTCAATATAAAGATCCAAAATAATAATTCTTGGAGCTCGATTCTCTATGCAGGATGTGACACTGAAAGCAAAAACCCAAGAAATGCTCCTTACGCTACAACAATTTATAATCTAATTGAGATAAAGAAGCCCCACTTGAATTTTTCTCAGTTATGAAATACAATAATTATTCATTGTATAGCGAAGTGAATGAGAGCAGAGGAGTTCAGGTTAGGCAGTTATAGCTCCATGCTGGGTCGGGCGGAGTAGGAAGAACTCTCCAGGTTGACATTGTGAGTATCCACAGTGTGGTAAGCTCGATGCTGGGTTCTTAAAATGGATCATTTCAGTTTATCCTCATAATGCCCTGTGAAGTGTGTTATCCCACTATGTGTAGAAGAGAAACAGGTTCAAACCTATGACCACAAGCTAGAAAATGCAATGCTTATTTACCTAAGTGAGGAGATCAGTTTGTTTGAAGTAAATGATTCAAGACTGCGAGAGACAAAGAGTTATAGGGAGGCAAGTTGTGGCCAGTAAGTTTTAAATACCACGTTACGGCCTCTGAAATATCTTTGGAGGGCAGCAGGGACCTACAGAAAGATTTTAAGCAAAGGAGTGATTGTGCTGCATTAATAAGCCTCATCTTAGCTGTAAAGTAATAAAATTTGTGCCAAAGGAGGTTACTGTGGAGTTGAAGGAAAGGTAAAGACAAGACTCATTGTATTGCTACTTCCAGAGTACTTGTATCTATCAAAATGTTAATGGTTTTTCCATTTTCAATTTAGTAAGATACCTGTGGATCAAGGATGGGTCTTGGATGGTTTTCCAATGACATTAAACCAAGCAAAGCTTCTGGAGGAAGCTCTCACAGGCTGCAACAGAGAGGTCCTAGAAATGGAGGAAAAGAAAGCACAAATATCCACATTGGCTGTTGATACTAAAGCCTCCAAAGAAGTTCCTCTTCCTCCTTCTGCATTTGATTTTGTCATGTTATTAGATATTTCAGATAATTCTTCACTGGATCGCATGAATGACACGATGGGTAAGCTGGATACTTTTCCCCTTTGTTTTGATATTCTTTTTTGTAACTCAAAGCTCTTTATTCATTTCTTCTTTGACTGAATCGGTGAGTATTCCCATTTAAAATTAGGAGTGGTAATAAGAAATCCATTTCAGATTTTCCAAAGAATTACCTAGCAGAGGACGTTTGCCTCCTGCTTTAACTGTTGCTGTTCAGCACTGTAGAGAACTAGCAGAGAATTCTATGCCAACTGCAAGCATCTCACTGAACACTTCCCTCAATTTGGCAGCTTCCCTAGCACAGAGTTGCCCTTTTTGAGACTTGCATGCATGGAGAAGCTTCTTGTGGCTGTTTAGTACATCTTGGTGGGTCACATCTAATGAAGGTCATAAATCACATCTGTTCTGCAAAGCAAGGATCCGATAGCTTCCTTCCCTGAGATTGTGTGTGAAGTCAGAGAAGCAGTCTCAGTTGGCTGAAGTCCTCACATGGGGGGGTTGAATAGTCTTTCCAGTAGTCATGGTTTGTTTAAGTACTTTTTGTCACTGGAATGAAAATGTTACTTTATTCCACAAATGAAATACTTACGGGGAAAACACATCTTCTTGAACCTTCTCTTGTCAACTCATGAGGTATTTATTTGACCAAGGGAAAGTTACTTCATTATTCTAAACCTGAGTTTCACAATCTACATAATAAAATGCCTCATTGTAGTTTTACAGATGTGAAAGGAAAACTGACACTACTGACACCAAATTGTGGAATTCCTACACTACCCCATTCTCCAGTTCTTGGGAGACACCAAATTGTTCTACAGTTTAATTCAGTTCTGGCACTAACTACTGGTAAATTAGGGAAGACTCCACAGGTTAAGGGCTCAGCCCCATAAGACTGCCTCCAACTTCAGATTCCAATTTCAAGTAGTAGATCCCCTGGTTACCCACACTTCTGTATGATGTGGCTACAAATCAGGAGTTTCCATAACCCTTCCTCAGGTTTGAATTTGCTATAATGACCCATAAAACTCACAGAACACTTACTATTACTGGTTTATTATAAAGGACATCATAAAGGATACAAATGAACAGCCAGATGAAGAGGAATATAGTGCTAGGTCTGGAAGAGTGTCAGGCTCAGAAGCTTTGGTCTCCATGGTGTTTGGGTTACACTACCCTCCTGGCATGTGGATGTGTTCATCATTCCAGAAGCTCTCTGAACCCCTTAGTTTAGAGTTTTTATGGCAGTTCTAATAAACATGATGGATTAAATCATTGGCCATTGGTGATTGATTCATCTCTCAACCCCACTCCCCTTCCTAGAAGTCTGGGGTCAAGGCTGAAAGTTCCAGCCTTCTAATCACATGGTTTGTTCCTCTGGCAACCAGGCCCCATCTTCTAAGAGTCATCTCGTTAACATTAACTCAGGTAATGTTGCAAGGGGCTTATTATGAATAAGAAAAAATGCTCCTTATACCTATCTCTCAGGAAATTACAAGCGTTTTCCAAGCTTTTCGTCAAGAGCCAGAGAAAAAGACTAAACATGTTTCTCTTATTATATCACAATATCACAGACATTAAATAAGATACATGTAAAACACTTAGGATAGTATCTGGCACATGTTAATAAACATGTAACAAATACATCAGTAAGAATTATGAAAGACTTTGAAATGGACAAGAGATTATTGAGTATCCTTTCAGTAGAAAGCTAAGTATAGTCTTTTGTACCCCTTTGGACTATCTGCATCTATGGGAGCCTGTGCCTTTCATTGGCTTTGATTCAGATCTTCTATGACTCTGTAAATTATAGGAAACTGAGAGCAATTCAAATGACTCTTGTCCATAGGCATGCAAATGAATTTTAATCAATATATAATTAATTTCTAAACTTTTGAAGAGATTACAAGTATTAGATTTTCATCTATTAGTTTTCTAATTAGTTTTCATCTATTAGTTTCATCTATTAGTTTTTCATCTATTAACATGTATTTTAGCATTCCTGATTGTAGATAGTCTATTATCCAATTCTTATTTGAACTGATGTAACATCCTACTGGTTCTCTCATTAATTGAAGAGTTAAATAATGACATTTTACCTTTGTTTGAGAGTCTTGATTTTACCTTTATAAAAAAAATCCTTTAACAAATGATAATATTTATCTTTCTTTTATTACTGCTTTATTACTAATACAATGACATTCAGAGGTGGGAGAGACCTAAGGGATCATCTCTTTCCATGCTTTCATTTATAGATGGGAATTTAAAGCATGAGCACTTGACTTGTCCAAGGTCACATTCATCCTTATTTTGAGTTAGTGTAATTTTGAGGTCTTCTTTTATCATTTACCTAAATAAAATGACAAAACCACTAGATACTACTTTAGCTTTTGAGCACAGTAGTTTAAACTGGATCCTGTCTAGCACATCTTAAAAGAGAGAACTTACTTCTATCCATGAAAGGGAGTAGGAGCAATGCTGACTGTAGTAATGACTCTGCTTGTCCAGCTAACTCCCCCTCCTGTTCAGGACATAGCTGAGATTGGCTGCCAGCACTGCCAATCCATGGCCCACTGGTGGCAGAACAGGACCCTGAACTCAAGATCAGTCTGACTTGAAAGTGGGTATGTCAAGTTGTTATAAAGTACACACACAGACCTGTCGGGGAGAAGGTCCCTGAAAGCTGAATATAACTCTATGAGAGCCGCAGAAGGTTTGCCTACCCTCTGGGGGCTCCAAAGGAAGCATATTGTGGTATGTTTCAGAAACAGAAGGAAATCAACTGGCAACAATTTTTCAAGAAGTCCAACTCAATCCAGTTTGAGTTCTTTCAATTCCCTATCAAAATTATATGATGAGTGATTCTGGCAAATTTGTCAAAGCTGATGTTATCATCTAACTTGTTTAAGTCCTTGGGTGGCTCAGTCAGTTGAGCATCCGATTCTTGATCTTCGCTCAGGTCATGATCTTATAGTTCATGGGATCAAGCCCCGAGTCAGGCTCCACACTTGGGATTCTCTCTCTCCCGATATCTCTGCCCCTCCCCTACTCTCCTTCCCCTGGATACTCTCAAAATAAATAAATAAACTTAAAAAATAAAATAAATTGTTTAATTTCTTTATTCTTGACCCTTGACTTATAATTAGGCTTTAAAATGCCCTTTCTCCCCTACCACAGGGAGTACTTCTCCTTTATCAAATTTTATGCACATATACACATAAATAATCATATTTATATACCCTCAGAAATTAGTATTAAAGCACAGTGTGATTTTTCTTTTTACCATACATGTCTAACATTGTGTATTTCTTGGTTTGAAGTTAACTGAGCCCATTGTTGGGTTTAGGCCAACTAAACCGTTAAAACTAGTATGAAATCATTAACTTTATAATTCTTACTTATTTTGGTCAGAATTGAGTATGCTAAATATGTCCACAACTTTGAAAATCAATCTGCAGCTTTCATATTTTAAAGTATTTCAGTTGATAAAAAATGTTATTCTTTCATATCTTAAGATTTTTCTAAAAACAATATTTTTCTTTCTTAAAATATAAGGCTCGAATGGTCTTTGAAATTTCCTCGTGTTAGTCAAAACCCCACTTAAACTTTTTAGACAGTTTTTTTTAGACAGTTACTTTTTCAGATAAAATTCTAACCTTCTACAATATTTTGTTCATTCACATATTCATTTTTTATTTATAGCATGATGCCAGACATTGTGCTAGGCACTGGATGTAGAGTAATAAAGAAGAAATGGATCCTACCTTCAAGGAATTTAGTGGACATTGTAGCTAAGGAACCAAGGGATTGCAGTCTAGAGTTGTGTGTCTAACATGGCAGCCACTAGCCACACATGCCATTTAAACTAGTTAAAATTAACAAATTAAAAATTCAGTTCTTCAGTCACACTGGCTATGTTTTATGTACACATATGGCTAGTGGCTGCCATATCATACAGCAGTGGTGTAGAATGTTTCCATCATCTTAGAAAGTTCTGTTGGATAGCACTGGTCTAGAGTGAAGGGAGCTAAAATGGCACCACTAGTAAACATTTATCTAAGATTTATAATTTGCCAGGAACTGATAATAAACAAATGAAAGGCAAGTCCCTATCCTCAAGTAGTTGACAATATAGTGTAAGAAGAAGCAAAAGTAAGCTGATTATATAATATAGTTAGTTGTGTGTTATAATAGGTGTGCCCAGCATGAGAAGAGGTTGACCAGTCCAAGAAAGGGAGAGAGGTACAGAGAAACACATCACAAATCTTGGCAAGTGAGCGTGGTCCATCTAGACAACAGCAAGTACCTCAGTAGGGCTGAGAGGCAGCAAGGTATGGAAGAGGGGCAGAAATGGGCCTGCAGAGTAGGCATGGGCCAGCCAAAACTTTCGCCCCAAGTTAAGGTGTTTGAGCATTTTCCTGAAGCCATGTCAAGTCACTGAATGATATTGAAGCTGAGATTTATGCAATTAGATATGCTTTTTATAATGTCCATTCTGGCTCAGGGTGGAGGATGCATTGGAAGGGAGTAAGATTGGAAACAAAAAACAAATGAGAAAACTCTTATCCTCTGAAAAACAGCAGAGGCATTACAAAAGCTGGGAGGGGCAAGATGGGAATGGTCAGCTTCAAGTGGTATTTAGGAGGCAAACTACAGAATTCAGTGATCAGTGAGGACAGGAGACATGCCACAGGGAGAACAGGATGACCACAAGTTTCTGACCCACACAGTTTTGATTGATGATACCATTTACTTAGAGAATATGAAAAATACATAGAGATTCTTTAGGGAAATGTTGAGTGTGAAGTGCGTTTGGGACCTTTCAGCTAAGATGTTCATAGAACAGTTCTCCAAATGGGGCTAGATGTCAGGAAGGAAGCATGCACTAAAGTTAAGGATTTGAAGGTGCAAGATATCACCTAGGAGTAAAAATGTACTTTAAAGAGAGATCCATGATGACCCCCAGAAAACATCAGAGTTTTCTGGGAAGAGCAAAGGAAGAAGTGTTTAGAAGCAGCAGCTAGAGAGGAAGAAGGCCAGGGAAAGTAGTGTCTCATAAGCCAAGACAGATTTTTCGAAATAAAGTTGTACTATTTTTATCCCAGACGAGTAGGGGCTGGGGTCCTGAGGTCCAGGCTGGGGTATGGGAGCCCAGTCTCCAAGGTCAGATTCAGCATGCTGTCCTGCAATGCTTCCGTCTATGGAGAAGCCTGAAGAACAACATCACAAGGAAGCAGCCTATAGCCAAAGCCAGGTGGGCCCAAAGGCTGAGCATCAGTCCAGCCAAGGCTGAGTGGAGAGGAATGCCCCAGACTCAAAGCCAACAGGGAGACCTAAGGATAGGGAAACAGGCAGTTTAGGAGCATAAGACTGTGTCAGAATGGAAGGTGAAGTGGTGGCTTGGGCTTCCAGCCAGTGCTTTGGTCTCTTGTCCAGGCTGAGTGGGAGCAGCAGTGTTCATAATATGAAGAGAGGTATAGAGAAGTTTTGAGTGCAGGCTCTGGATCATTAACGTCCATGACTAATCGTAACTGGGAAGAAACAGGAGGGGCTTCCAGGGCTGATAATGTTTGTTCATTGCTCTGGGTACTGTTTCCAGTTCGTGAGGTCACTGAGCTATATATTCATGTATGCATTCTTTTTGTCAGGTATAATTCAACAAAAAGTTTGAAAATTAAAAACAAGTCCAGAGCCTGGAGTCAGATTGACTGGAGTCAAACCCCTTCTTTGTCATTAATAAGCTGTGCAATTACAGAATCACAATCTTGCTTTACAAGTTATGTTGTAAAAACAAGATAACATGTAAAAGTATTTAAGAATTGTATGCTGAATTTTACCTATAAATACAACAGAGAAAGCAAGTAAGATAAGGACTGAAACATATGCATCGGCCTTGATGGGTTTTGGTGACTGGAATGAGAGCTGTTTCAATGGAGTAGGAGACTGGGAAGGATGGTCTGGGGTGGATTGAGGCATGAATGGGAGGTGAGGAGGTGGAGAGCCTGAGTGAAGATAACTCTCAAGAAACTTATCTCAGATGATCTATCTATCTATCTATCTATCTATCTATCTATCTATCCATCCATCCATTCTATCTATCAGCTGATTTTTAAGCCAAGTAATTAGTGAGATTACAAGTTAAAAAATTGTGTATTTTTCTTCAAAGATGTCTACCGGTGCAAGTGTAGACTTGGAAAGAGACATAAATATCATCTGAGGCTGGTGTAGCAGAAGGACACAAATTGAAGTTGTTAGATGAGGGAGAGAAGCTGAAGTGTTCAACCATTCAACTCAGCTTTGCTAGAAAATAAAGTGAAGTCAGGATAATGCTGGTAAATTTGGGGGAAAGGGTGTAGGAATTTAGGGACTGGATGAATGTTGGAGAGATTCATCATATATGGGAGTGCTAGAAAGAAACAGTTGGAGTGTAGGACATTAAGATTGCAGGGATGGAGCCATTCAAGGTCCAGGATGTGGACACGGTCTTGGAAAGAGTGCCAGAAGTGGAGAGAAGGGGAAGGGACCAGTGCCAGGGTGGAGTTTGGGCAGAGGAATGCTGATCGATGTGCTGAAGGCCTTGACACATTTGAGATAGTGACCATGACATGGTGCATGATAGCACCTCCTGAGAAGAACTCCCACACTCTTCTTCCATCACTCATCACTGGTGTCAGTAATCTTTTGGTTTTATAAATAACCTAAAATCATTATTCTGTATTCTAAATCACTTCATCTTTTTCTATCCTGAATGTAGATGGAGAAAAATTGATTGCTATATCCTGTGGGGGTCCTCCATTTTCCTGAATACTATTAGTTCAGTCTTCTGTGTTCTCTTGCATTGATTAAATCCCTTTTAGTCTAGTTCAAGACTGTCTTTTCTCTTTATGATTTTCCATTTATTCTAAGTTCATGAGAGTTTTGGACTTGTACCACTAACCCCAAATAGGACTCAATCAGAGCTGTTGAGGATGTTTTTGGTTTTGGTCACTTGTGGTCAGTTCTTTTATGTCTATTCTCTAAGGAAAGATCATAAAATCTAGAAAGAAATGTAATTTACTTTATTGGATTGTAGCATAATAGCGACAAATAATTTTTACACATATTTGACTTTATGGCCACCCTGTTATTTCATTCTTAATCTTTACACCAGAGTGTTGATTTTCTAATTGTTTTTTCCTAGTGTATTATTCATGATGGCCCATCACTTTACATTCTAACCTCTTCAGAGTCAATGCTGAAATCCTCTACATTGAAACTACAGCTCGTTTTTAATGTTATATCGTATTTTGTTTTCCTCAATTTTGAAGAAAAATTTGAATTTTGATCCCAAAACTATACTCTTTCTTTTCATGTTGTTAAACATTTTTATTAGTATTGGGCCAATGGCATGATCATATCTATTTGACTTTCTTGCATCAGTACATTTTAGCAGTGCTACTGCAACTTTGCTTTAGCAAATTATCTAATTAACTAATTTTTATATCATAGCTGAAGCATTTTCAAGTGAAACACCTCATGAAGAAGTCACTCAACAGGTAGCTGCTGAAAACCAGGATATGGATAAAGACCAGAATTTAAGAGATCAGATTCAGCACAGGTTAGTTTAAAACTCAATGTCCTGGGGCGCCTGGGTGGTTCACTCTGTTAAGCCACCTACTTTTGATTTTGGCTCAGGTCATGATCTCATAGTTCGTGAAATTGAGCCCCATATTGGGCTCTGTGCTGACAGCACAGAACCTGCATGGGATTCTCTCTCTCTCTCTCTCTCTCTCTCTCTCTCTCTCTCTGCCCTTCCCCCACTGGTGCACAGAGTGCTCATGCATGCACACTCTTTCTCTTTCTAAATAAATAAATAAACTTTGAAAAAGTAAATAAATAAAACTCAATGCCCTACTTCTTATTTTTTGCCCTTTGAGTGGACTGACACCCAGTCACTTCGAAATGATCAGATCTAGAAAAAAAATGTATTTTCCAGCATTCATTCATTTTACTTTTACAAGTAAAAAAAAAAAAAAAAACTAAATAGCTTTGATGTTAAGTGAAATATTCATGTGCTAGATTTAATATTCAGAGCATAAGTCATCGTAAACTAGGAAGAGGAGAATCAAATCAGGCAACACCACCTTCTATGGTTCATTATATGGAATCCTAGTTTAACCCTCATTCCGCAAATGCCAGTTGCAGGTCATGATATTTGAAAGAGCTAGGCATCAGACCACAGAGTGTAATTTAAAACTATTTCCATTTTGCTAAAATGCTGTTATACAAAAATAAGCAAACAAAAACACCCATTCTCTTGGTCATGTGCAGTGTGTTCATTGGGAAAGAAAACTTAGACAATTTTATGAAACCCAGAGAAGTCTAAAAATATGATGTGAGCCAGAGAAAAGTAATCTATTCTCAAGGAAGACAAAGTTTCAAAAATCATTCCAAGATTATTTGTGAGTCAAGCAAGTAAGTCTGAGCTATCTACAGTTAAATGTTTCTTTGATTTCTGTCTGTAAGAGAAAAATAGATGACCTCAGCTGGTAGCTACCAAGAGAAGTGTGCTCAGAGTTAACTCTATGATGAATGCAGGTGATCTTTCTTTAGATTTTCCTTAGTGGAACAAAATTACACTAAATGGTGGCATTTTCAAATTTTCTTTTACTCTTTTATATACAATAAAACCTACGTTTGTGAGCATAATTCTTCCGGAACATGCTTGTAATCCAAAGCACTTGTATATCAAAGCAAATTTCCCCATAAGAAATAATGGAAACTCAAATAATTTGTTTCACAACCCAAAAATATTCATAGAAAAATATTACAATACTGTAATGTAATATAATATAAAATAATAAAGAAAATACAAGATATAAAGAAAAATAAACCTGCGCTTGCCTTTGAAGACATTCATGGCTGGTGTGAGGGAGGTGAGAGAGGAGGGTTATGGTGTAGTACAACTTTCAGTATCACTACTGGAATTACTGCTATCTATTGGCTCAATGAAATCTTTTTATTTTCATGCAACTTTAACAAGGAATCCACCCAATGACATTTGCTTTTGCCTCCTTTTGAGGATTTCACGGAAATGTGACATTGCATTGTCATTCAAGAGATTCGTTGCTCGCACTGCTGCAGCCTTATTCAGGTGGTGCTTTTCTACAAAATTTTGCACTGTTTCCCACCTTTTACACATCTCCCTAATCTCTTTTCCCCTCCTCCTTTGCAGATGAGCTGCAGACATAGACTTCTTACAAAATCTTACAATTTCTGCCACTTGCACACTTCGTTGGTCCTTCTCAATGATTTTCTTCTTAACTTCTACCATAGTCATCTCCTTCTTACCACCTTTCTTTTCAACCTTTTTCTGCATGGGGGCCATTGTATATGTCCACACAGATGTTGACTATAGTAGAGTATTAGTAAATTCTTGTTGTATACTATATTTAATGTAACTGGCAATAAGGCAGAAGAGGAAATGGTCTATATCTGCAGGCAGCCTGACCTAGAATAAAGCAAAGCATTCCTAAGCTTACTCTTGAATGTAAAAGCAAAGAACTGTCCATAGGTGCTTTGAAGCAACAAAAAACACACTAATGCCAATTGTGGGCACCCTCCAATGTTCTGAAAAGTCTCTGATTTCTGCCAAACACCACGGCCTGAGAACAAGCATCTGAGCATGGGAGATGATCACCCACCGTCCTTCAGAGAGAAAGAGAGAGAGAGAAGAACCATTTGGCTCAGTTGTGATCATGTGACATTCAGCCTCACGTACTACTCATATTGCAGGACATCGCTCATTTATCAAGTTAAAAATAAATTTAAAAAAATAAAAGAGGGGCGCCTGGGTGGCCCAGTCGGTTGAGCGTCCGATTTCAGCTCAGGTCACGATCTCACGGTCCGTGAGTTTGAGCCCTGCGTCGGGCTCTGGGCTGATGGCTCGGAGCCTGGAGCCTGCTTCCGATTCTGTGTCTCCCTCTCTCTCTGCCCCTCCCCCGTTCATGCTCTGTCTCTCTCTGTCTCAAAAATAAATAAACGTAAAAAAAAAATTTTTTTTTAATAAAAAATATTTGCTTGTCTTGCGGAACTCTTGCAGAACAACTTACCTGCAATCCAAGGTTTTACTGCATTTCAAAAAATATGGCTTGATTGTATTAAATAATTTCTTCTTCAAAGTAAATAATTTCTTAGAGTTGCTTTTTCAGTTTTAACTATATCGGTAGCTTATTTTTTTTTTCATTATACATGTCAGGTAAATCATGCATAATGTTACCCAAATATTTTAGTTGGTATATGATATTCATACAGTATTTTTATTTTGCAGAATTATAGGCTTCTTGGACAACTGGCCTTTATTGGAGCAATGGTTTACAGAACCAGAAAATATTTTGATAAAAATCAATGCTGAAGTAGATAAAGAATCTTTATGCCAAAAAGTAAAAGAAATGTTTATGACTGAAGTAATGAAAAAAGAGAATAAAGGTAATTACATTTCTTTATAATTTTGAACATATATAACTAAATGTGTGGTTTTAATGAGTTTAGGAGAAAATGAAAATGTGATTGCAGAGTTCTGTCTTTTATTTGAGTAGTACTGTCTGCAAGTATCTTCTGATTTTAACTCTCTGCTGCAGATATTTCTAAAATAAGACATTTTTCTCTTTGTTTTAATTTAATCAAAAGAAGTAATCTCACTGAAAACATTGTTTTCATGTGGAAAAAAAATAGCTGAGTTAAAATGAAGAATGTTATAGAGAATGGTACAGATGTCAATGTTAACCTCAGGACTTTAACCCTCCTTTTAGGATGTAAATTCTGGGCAGTTCATTTAAAATTATTAAAATTGGTGAATTTACTGATTATTAGCTACTTATGTTAAGCCTTCTTCTGGAATACATCTCATTACATTAAACCATCCTGACCTCTTTCCTCCATTCAACCAAAAATAATTGCCCCCTAACTTTTTTTTTTCAACGTTTATTTATTTTTGGGACAGAGAGAGACAGAGCATGAACGGGGGAGGGGCAGAGAGAGAGGGAGACACAGAATCTGAAACAGGCTCCGAGCCATCAGCCCAGAGCCATCAGCCCAGAGCCATCAGCCTGACGCGGGACTCGAACTCACGGACCGCGAGATCATGACCTGGCTGAAGTCAGACGCTTAACCGACTGCACCACCCAGGCGCCCCACCCCCTAACTTTTCATAGTATCATTGAAACGTATTACTGAAAGGGATCTTAGGCCAATACACTGCCAAAGCCAGACTTCAGTGGAGAATTTTATCTTTGCAAAATGATTTGGGAAATAAATCTTTCCCTTTTGTTTATCAGGCACCTCTAATTGCGGCACCTGGGTGGCTTGGTGAGTTAAGCATCCGACTTCAGCTCAGGTCATGATCTCACAGTGAGTTCCAGCCTGGAGCCTGCTTCCGATTCTGTGTCTCCCTCTCTCTCTGTCCCTCCTGTGCTTGCTCTCTGTCTCTGTCTCTCTTTCAAAAATAATAAACATTAAAAGAAAAAAGGCACCCCTAATTGTATTGACAACTGCAGTTTCTTGGTATAATAAAAATGGCCAAAGTTAATAATACCACAAAGATTCTAAAGCTGCCTTGATAGAAGGCTCTCTCCTGTCACTACATATTTAAGACCTAATCACCATAATGTATCAATTAACTGACACCAGAATAGTACATAGGTATAAGCCATGAAAATCTTTAGATTTTCACTTAGTGAGCCAAAATCACAGTAAAGGTTTCCTGAAACAGTGGCATTTTCAAATCTTCTCTTACTCTTTCATATATTTCAAAATATATGCCTTGATGGTATTAAACAATCTATTATTTAAGAGGCTGAACATGTTATTTGATAGAAATTAGGCTGGAGGACAGAGTAAACCTCCCAAAACAATCTTAGAGTCTTTGTTGGGAGGCAAAAACACCAATTTTAAGGTATGGCTTCAAACATCTACAGGTTAGAAATTTGTTTTTGTCAGAGTCACTTCAACATTTTCCTCAAGATTTTACATTCTAACCACTGAATACTTTAACAAACTCAACTGCTACTTATTTGCATTCCTACTGGTTAAGCACTTTAACAACTATTTTATCATTAAAACCATAAACACTGACTGACCCCAGCCCAGTACTCTGAATTAAACATCCTGATTAATTTAAGAAAATAAAAAATAAAAGGATACGGTACTTGCATATATATTCTGAGGTGAAAAATGACTATAGTGTACTATTAAATAGGAGAAAGCTGGTATATATAAAATTGTCCCGTTTTTAAATGTTTGCTTATTTTTGAGAGAGAGAGCATGCAGGGAGGGACAAAGAGAGAGGGAGACAGAGGATCTCTCAAGCAGGCTCGTGCTGACAGCAGAAGGCCGGATGTAGGGCGTGAACCGGTGAGTTCGGGACCTGCACCAAAGTCAGGCCTTGAGCCACCCACTGAGCCACCCAGGCGCCTCTGCTCTATTTAAAACTTAAAAAGCTGCCCCACAGCACTCCTGATCCTGTTTATTCTTCTGTTTATTTTCTCCACAGCACTTAACCACCTCTCAACCCCTTGTATAAATTATTCATCAGGCTTATGGTTTGCTTCCCATCACTAAAATGCAAGCCTCACAAGGCAGTGATTTTTCCCTTTTGTTTTACTGATCCATCTCTGGCAACCAGAACTGTGCCTGCTATTGATTTTACTACTACTAATTTTATTAGCAGTAGTGGTGGGAGTTTTATCTTATTGTTATGACCCTTCCTTTACTTCAAGGCACAATTGAAGTTCAATAAAATAGTCGCTGCATGAATTAATGAACTGCTAAGAAGACTTAAGTGCAATGCACCATTCTAAGTGCTTTGTGTGTATTTACTCCCAGAAATCAGTGCGGTGAGGTGAAGTCTGTTTCCTCCACGCCCACAAGACCTCTGTCACATTGCTCTTCACCTTCTCTTCATGCTTTCTTCACCTTGGTTTTCCACTGGGAATTTTGAAATAATCCTTTATTTTCCTATTCCACTACATTAGCTACATCTAGGTTGTCACTTTTACATTTGGCACCCCTCAATAAGCCTTTCTACCTGCTATACACAGGCACACGCACACACCCACACCATCATCATCATCATCCTCCTCCTCCTCTCCATCACCATAAAAGGCAAAGAAAATAGCATGTCTAACTAGGCAGAGAAGGCTTCAAATCCTAGTTTTAAGGACTGGATGATTTAAAGGAGAGCCTTAAAACATGAATTGAGCCTTAAATCAGCAAGGGGAATTTTATATTAATTTAGGCTTATCTTGGTTCAAGTGAAATAGCGGGTGTCTAGAGTCTCTACTAAAAGTTCATTCTTATCATCTTTTTGAAGTTAAAAAGAAATTAGAAGAGAAGGAAGCTGAGGAAAAGGAAGAAGTTCCCCTGGCTGAGCCTCCACCCCCACCTCCCCCTCCACCTGAGCCAGAAAAAGAGGAGGAGACCCATCCTCAGCGTGAGCATTCAAAAACTCCTGCTGCAAAAGGGAAACCACCATCAGGTGATTGACAGAATAATTTATAATCCTCTGCCAGTTTCTTATTTTCACTTAGATAAGAATTCTAAATAACAGTACCGATGCATTCACTCAGAGTTAGACTTTAAGCAACTTCAATAGTATGAAACCAAGTGATGACTCAGATGAAAGTGGAAAAGCCCTTAGTAGCTATGGTTGTCACAAAGCCCAGGTACTTTACTGTGTAGGAGGGAGTCTGAGGTCCTCATACCCAGTTCTCGATTAGAAGAAGACCACAGATGAGAATAGGGAGGGCACAGAGAATAACCAGAAAGAACTTAGAGCAGATCAAAAGTTCAGACATCTGTTTGCTGAACCATAGACATATGTTTTTGTAGAGTGAGAACATCTTCAGAAAATGAGTTAGTATAGCCAGTTACTCACAAGAATAAGGGGGAAAAATCAACAGACTTCATCAGAGACTAGAATTCATATGTGACTTAATCATTAGTGTGAATTTATGTGACAATAAATGGATAGAAACAAGCACCTGGCATCTCAGTAATGTATATGTTTGAATTTATAGCATACATGGGTAAAGCGTTTGTTTTGGCTTAAGTTCTTTCTAGATCCCGAAACACTAAGGACTATTAACTTCAGTGGTAAAGGATAAATATAATGACCAAAGTGAAGTGCTTAACTGTTGCACTGCATGACTTTGGTAGAATGTTAGTATCAGTTTGGTGCTGTGTATAGGAGACAAATGTGGTCCTTGTTTCTAGTTGTAGCTTTGTGAAGCAGCTGGTTGTGCATTAAGGCTACTTAGGAATCCTTGATCTTGTGTGTTAGGATTGTATTTCTAAACTCCAGATCTTTCTGCCTCATGGAGAGATTTGAGATGGATGTGAAATTTTTAAGTTGAATTTATTTATGTTAAACAAATAAATTCGAAGACTTAAGTAACATATATTATGGTCTATTAAAGACCACTGTGTTCCAATAAAATGGGGCTTGACTAAAGGCAAAATACACAAATTCTAAAGAAATCTTTGGTATCATAGGAGCAATAAAGCACAAAGCCATAAATTAAATATGCACCCTTTTCTCACTGCCTCATTAGGAATTAAAAAAAAAAAAATCAGAGGTCTGGAGGAAAGATGGAAATCTTTAAAATGCTGTTTAGAACCAGGGAAGACAGTTATGACAGTGGCTCAAGTAAGCCTAGCGTTACCTAATATAGTCCTTTAACCCATGACCATGGCTCTCCCCACCACGACCTCCCCCTCGGTCTGCTCACAATCTGGAGGATCTAGGTATTTGAACCATTCCCTGAAACCAATCTCTAGTGGTTCTGGTTAGAACCCAGTTCAGTCTTTAAGTTTCTGAAGTTTGCTCACGATTTTAAAATTGTATTCTTGATTACTGTGCATTGAAGGAATAATAAAGCTTTGTTGCTTAAAAGAGTGCTTGCGTCTGTCTCTTTTTTTCACCAAGGACAGGCCTAATGCCTGATCTTTAAAAACGTATCCAAGTGTTAATCTCCAGAGGCCTAATTACTGCCTTCCAACAACAACGAGTTATCTTTTCGAGTTATCAGAGAGAGATCTCAGAGCTTGAGGGCACTGATGGGTCAGTAGAGGGAGGCAGAGAAACCAAAACCGACCTCTGCCCTTACAGCTCAGGGAGGCTTAGTTCAGCAATTTTAGGGGGAAAGTTTCTGGCAGGTTTGTTTATTTCTATGTAAATAATTTACAGTTTGTTTTTTCAAATGAAAGCATTTTCAGAAATGAAAGCCTGAGGCTTCTGAACATGCCCAGCTTAAATACCCAACTATGATCTTTAGAAGTTGAGATGAAAAAAGGAATTATTTACAAAAATCAATCAATCAATCAACCAATCAGGATGGAAATAGAGTAAAGAGGGAGGCCAGTGCGCTGAGTACTAATAGTCATTTTGTCCCTGTATAATTCTACATTGTATATAGTTCTGAATTTTATATCTGCTTCAACTGTGCTAGGGATTAAATTTGAAAGAGTTCACAGTTACGTTCCATTAAAAGGGTTTATTACTAAATCCACTACCAAACTTCAGAATTTAATCTAAAACCAAAGTTGTCAATGTGACAGAATACAATAGTACGATATCCATGCTGCTATTGACAAATATTTTTTGAGATTTCAGAATATATTTTGGAACTGATTTAAAAAATCAGAAGAAATTAGACTTGCCCACAGTGCCTTATAAATTCGGTGTCCTTTACAAATTCAGGTATCTCTATTTTTAACTTCTTTTCTCTGATGCCTTGTTTAGTACTCGTTTACAATTAGCTAAATAGTTGGTTACCCAAAGTATTGTTATTAAAGGAATTAGGAGCTTATCTAGACTTTATTGTTATGATGATGATGATGATGATGATGATGATGATGTTTATTTCTGAAAAAGCAACTAATTCAGTTTGGATTTTGTTTATTGTTTATTTATTTTTTGAGTTTGGTGGTCAGCTATGTGGATGTTTAAAGGTCCTTTTACAGAGGTTAACAATGTTTCAGAGTTAATCCTTCCCTATTTCTTCTTATTTCTATGAATCCTTCCCTATTCCCTTCTTATTTCTATGAAATCTTGGTTGATGAATCTGAGAAGTAAATGTGATATGTGCTATGCATTTACACATTCTTATAATTATTACTTCTAAATGTAGATAATAGGTCATACAGGGTGTCTCCATCATAGGTATTTAAACTGCCCCATATGTCCATCCTTCCAATGAAGAGTAAACTGTAGCCCAGGGCAAAAGGTAGGTAATGATTGAAATTGTTTGGTGAATAATGTGGCATGGAGAGAACTTTTTCGAAGAACTAATTTATTGTTTGGAACACCTTACTGACCTTTAAATCATCAGTTTCCCATTTTCTCCCTTTCAGTATGATTTTGAACTAGAGTCCAAGGAATCCAAGATAAATATACACAAATCACTCTTTACATGACAAGTTATAGCCAGTGTAAAATGGAAATGTACAAGTCACAAGGCAACCAAGTGTGTGGGGTCAGGAAAAGTTCAAGGATGCACCATCTCAAGTCAGTGTGGTTATTCAGCCCTTCCTCAAATTGTTTTTGTGTCATTCTTATTACAGATTTGGCTGTCTTATAAGGATCATTTAGTTGAAATAAATCAACATAGAGCCATATGCTTCAAATGGACTTGTAACTAACTTTTAACACTCTGCAGCCATGTTGCCTCAAAGAGTTTACAATCAAATCCACTGCCAAATATTGATATTGAACTTAGGACTGAACTGCTCAGTGTGACAAAATAGAATAGCACTATAAGGGCTGTCATTCAAGTTTTAATCCATTCTGTCTTCAGATTAATTTTAGCTCACCGCAAAGACCTCACAAAGATAACTGTTTATCTGTGAGAAATAACACTTGATTGCTTACAAATAATCTAGCCCGGGATAGTAAAGAAAATCATCAATAACTTTTATGTCTTGAATTTTGTTTAGAGCCCTTGCATGGTAAGCAAGACTCTCCTCAAGAAGGAAAAGGGAAGAAAGGTGAAACTTCACTCAAAAGAAAAGGTACCGCAGATAAAGATAGACACGGTTCAATATGATTCTGCCTTTTATAACTGCCTCAGTGAAAAGAGCCAGATTTGTATAGTAGAACACATACTATACTTCTCTTGGGCGTTTGTAAACTAGAAGTTGTTACCAAAGAATATGACATCGATATTGCTATAGTTTGGATTTTAGCACAGGTCTTGCTGAGAAAAGTGATGCTGGTGGGAAAGAATTTAGAGATATCTAATATACAGAACATCCATTCATCATAGAAATTATCAGTATTATCCTTGGGCTAAGCTATGCCTTCAGAAAGCTCTATGCTGAACCCTGTTTTCTTGGGGTCCCATCAAATTGCCTTCACTGATAACGCGCGGTACAAAGTCCTCAACTCCCTTCACAATACAGCATAGCAGTGGAGGTGAAACTTTCCTTATACCAATAACAACCTGGCATTTTATGTCCTGAGGGGGTGATATGCCTACTACATCATTTAATGGCCCCCATATGAAATTCTAGGTGAGAAATTTCATTCAGAATCAAGAGACAGGAAAATCTTTCTTCCTCTGAGTGGTTAGATAATTAGCACATCTAAATGATAGTATTTCCTCTCTTGGCCATCCAAAAGTTCACAGAGTGGCTGTACCTGTGCGAGGGTACCAGGATCTCAATATCTGCTTTCTAATTCCTCTCCCCATTTTTTCCTTCCACTTTAAGTTGTCCTTGTCCTGACCCTAATTTCATTTAATTTTTTTCTATTTTATTTTAACTATTTCTGTGAAGTAAAGGGGATATAGCTTTTTTATGTAACTGATAGTTGGTAGAAAAAAATCCTATTAGGCTCTTGAAAGCATATTAGTTAGATTTATGTTGAGGAGCTATAACAACAAATCGAACGTTGAGATGCAGTTATAAATATATACAGTTGACATTTTCAGAGTATATTCAAATAGGGTTGTCATGAAGTGTGTACCTTTGTTTAATTTTTTATTACAAATTGCCAATGCAGTTGCAAGGCAAAAAGTATGCAAGTTCACAAAATAATGGGCTGCAAAGGATCTTTATTTTGCCATTTAAAAATACATAACCAAGATCCCCAAAGAGAATCTCACCCTTTTCCGATTATGTAACAAGATATATAACTGGAGCCACCTGGTCAGTTAACACTGAGATGTAAATTTTAGCTAAAATGTTAAGGGCTATAAGGGCTATAATTTATGCTACCCATTTACATAATTTCCACATTTACATTATTTATTCCTTGCTTTCTCATGATCAACAAAAACAAATGAAGGATCATCATAGAATTTTCAAAAATATAAATTAAATATACTATGCACATTAGTTACCAAATCAAGTTAAACATAATAATGTACATACTTTAAGAGCATCCTTAGTTAAAAGCATACACACTCCAAACAAACCATAAGCAAATACAAGTTCAACCAGTAAAATATATACACTGGAGTCATGCAGTTAGTTCAATTTAAGTAACTAAGAACTTTCAAACATTTTTTGCTTTTATTTTACTGAATTTCTATTGTGTTTAATAATATTTGAAATAGGTGAACTTGCAATCATGATTTAGAAGTCTTTCTGTTACATAGAAATGCTGTTTTTCAGGATGTATAAGAGGATTTCCTTCATTAAAAGGAAATACGATTTTAATTCTTAGTATTTGAAATTAATATTGGTGGTGAACACTAGGGACTGATTATCTGTTTATCTCAGGTCATTTGATACCATTATATTGAAATCATCTCTTATGGTGTAAGAAGCTATCTCTTTCTTCTGTCTTCAAACTTATCTGTATTTCCTGCTATTGACATCTTTGACTCATTTCTGTTCTTCTCTGCATATCAGGTCAATCTTTACCCTTCTTCTCCCAGAATCTTGACACTAAATTGCCATTCACAAGTGTATTTTGGTGTTCTCAAAGTATTTCTTACTCTCTTCAACTCATCTGCCATTGTCCCACGTTATAGCTACATAGAACAACAGCTTTTTCAACCCTATGACCTTACCTAACAGTTGTTAATTAGGGGCTAAATGAAGAAAGTTTTCCATAATCAACCAATTTCAGAAAATGCTGAGTTATGCCAAATTAAAAAGGTTTTAATTGCAGGACTTAAAAAAAATACATCAACATGCATCTCTAAGGGAGTTGGAGATACAATATGTAATATCCAAAAATATTTTGGCTGCAGAATTCTCTTACGAGGGTATGCATTGGAGCCAGAGTTTTATGAAACAAACATTGGGGAATAGTGTTGTCTTTAACTCCACTGGCCTTCCCATGTATTGGTATTGGCATTGATCCAATGCTTGCCTTCTGACTTGACTTATATTTGTAGGTGCTACCAGGCCAGTTAGCAATAAATGTGATGTCAGTGTTAGAAACTAAAGTCACATTTAATTGAAAGGACATGGAAAAACAGAGGGAAGAAGATAAAAGGCTAATGAAATTGTAATACCTAGCTCTATCCACTGGGGCAGTGGCACTTGAAGTGTGGTCCCGGGACCAGTAGCATCCACATCACCTGAGAACTTACTGAAAATACAAATACATAACCAGACCTCCTGAATCCTGCAGGAGCCCAGCAATTTTGTGTTTTAATAAGCCCTCTGGGGACTTCTGATGATCGCTACAATTGGAGAACCATTAAACTGGAGCCCAAGGCTGATTGCTCTCTGATAGTCATTAAATATCAGAGACATTCAATTATTTCTAATGTATTATTTCTATGCCCCATTCCCCAAAATATTTAAATTGGTTTACAATTTAGAAAAAGAAACATAAATACAAACTACTTCTCTTTCAACATAGAATGGCTACACTGAGGACTGAATGATCCAACTTTCAAGTGAAAGCAGGTCTCTCATTAGAAACTGAAGCTTCCATATGATTGGGTGAATGGTACTAAAAAACAAATGGCCCCTGTTACATTTAAGATATCAATAGATTTTGTTCAAAAGTGACATCCATTTCTATTCCCTATGGCATCAATACATTTTTAGTCCTTCACATTTTATTTTTCCCTTTAGAATTTTCACTGTTCAAAAAATAGATAAAAGTTAAATGGAATCAAAGCAAAATGCCCCCCAAATACTTCCTGGTTCTTAGTTTTCACTGAATGATCATGATATTTAAGAAAATAAGAAAAAAAGAAACTCATTCCAGTCTCACATTTACAATTGCAAAGTTCTTAGAGAAATCCATCTGAAGGTAGCTATATGTTAGCACTTTTAATTCACAAGAAATTCAGGTCAAATAATGAAAAATCATCATATCGAAATATATATCAAATTATAAACATTGTTGGTTATTGCCTGAACAAAGGTTTTCTTAGTTTTTTTTTTTTCTAATTTAAAAATGTCTAGATTCAACTTCAGACCTTGAATAATGGGCAATATTTTTTATAAAGTTTTTATATTTACTTTTGAGTGAGAGAGTGAGCAGGGGAGGGGCAGAGAGAGAGGGAGAGAGAGAGAGAATCCCAAGCAGGCTCCACACTGTCAGCTCAGAGCCCAATGTGGCGCTTGAACTCACAAACAGTGAGATCATGACCTGAGCTGAAATCAAGAGTCACACGCTTAACCGACTGAGCGACCCAGGTGCCCCTAATGGATACTATTTTTAAATATATATAACTGAAGTCATCTAAACTGTCCATAAGACATAATTGACAATTTCCCTTCTACTTGTAATCAATATATTTTTAACCAGAATTAAAGTTTAAGATGTATTTATTTTTCTAAACGGCATTATCATTAAATAATACTCATTAAGGAAATATAGTTTGGGAAATAAAGTGTTCCCAAATCTAGAGACATCTATAAACTGCATCTAAAATTTCAATAATTATTCTGAAGTTAAGTGTAATTTAAACTGACTGAATTTCTAAACCATAATAACCTTGATCTTCCAAGGAAATATTAGGCTTTCTGAGTTAAGCTACTTTGATCAATCACAGAACCTTTCAGACCGTAAGAGTGCCACACCACTCAACTGGTCTACATTCCCTTCTTGATGCTCTTGGGGAAAGTGAAGCATATGCCCTTTCTGGATTCAGAACTGAACATTAGGCTTCATTTTTTTCCTCTTCTTTTTCCTCCTCCACCTTCTCCTCATCCTTCCTTTCTCTTTCCTTTCTCTCCCCTTCTCTCTCTCATGCCTTAATTCAGCCAGGCGATGACACAGCAAGTACCTTCATCCATACTCCCTGACTATAGCAAGAAATAAAGTTTCCCACTCAGAAACCCTCTGTCTCATTCAGGGAATGTGGAGACATTCAGAAGCTGTAATACCCCACCTCCTTCCCCACATCCTTCACTGACTCCCACTGACTCTTCATAGCCTCCTTCCTCCCTGCTCCTCCCCTGAGCTTCAAAAAAACATAAAGAGCATCACTCATATTAGACTTACTTTCTTTCTCATTCTGGATGGAGAATTTAATTTGCCATTACTTGCAAATGTCAATGAAATGCATTTTACAATCTATACTTTGTAAGAACCATATGTTCATTATGAAATCAAAGAAAGAGATAAAAATAAAATGTCAAGTTGCTTTTCATAGCCAACTGGACAAAAGAAATTTAGTAGCTTAAACAAACTGTTACTGGAGGTGCCTGGGTAGCTCAGTTGGTTAAGCATCTGACTCTTCATTTTGGCTCAGGTCATGTTCTCATGGTCCATGGGATTGAGCTCCACTTTGGGCTCTGTGCCGACAGTGTGGAGCCTGCATGGGATTCTCTGTGTCCCTCTCTCTCTGCCCCTCCCCTGCTTGTGCATGCACGCTCTTTCTCTCTTTCTTTCTCTCTCTCTTTCTCTCTCTCTTGCTCATTCTCAAAATAAATAAACTAAAAAAAACCTGTCAGTGGTATTATTGGTTAATTTGGAGGCTGTAGAGAATTGGGATTTTGATTTTTGATTTGGCAAGTCTCCCCAAAATTGCTTAATGAATTGCATGAAGTCCACAGTAATACTAGATTTATTCATCTACCAGAATCTGGTTCTGTTCATACAATTGTAGTGAAATGATATAATATGCATGTTTAAGGTTCTCTTAAAGGAAAATTACCAGGAGGGAAAGCATCGGTAAAGAAGTCACCTGCTGATTCTGCAGAGGTGTCACCTACTCCCATAGTGCCACCACCACCTAAGCCAGGATCAGAAGAATGGGTCTATGTGAATGAGCCAATTCCTGAGGTATGGCAGTTTAGATTCAAGCTAGTAGAAGCTAGTCTTTCTATTATTTACAGTAAGATTTACACCATTACTTGCACCATCTAGAAGGCCTTTCACAGCTGGTGATACATATACTCACCAAAAAGCAGAGGTGAATTTTTGAGACTACTCATTGAACTACACTGTATCCTCTACTTTTTCGAGTTTCTGAATCATACTTTGAACTGCTATTGAGTGCTGAAAGCAGAACAAATGGGTTCTGTAAGGACCAATTTTCTCCCCAGGGACAAGCAGAGATGCCGTTTCCTGGAAGAATGACTTTCTCAGAACACATATCCAGCA
This sequence comes from Felis catus, assembly GCF_018350175.1. Lineage (NCBI taxonomy): Eukaryota > Metazoa > Chordata > Mammalia > Carnivora > Felidae > Felis > Felis catus. The sequence continues at coordinate 210,740,433 of NC_058368.1, read as the reverse complement.
AATTACAGCCCTCCATCCATGTTCTCATGCAGACATTATAATGCTTTCAAATGAAGTTTAACCTCTGACTTTTTAGAAAGAGAAATTTTTGGAAGCTGACTAAACTAATGAAAGAACAGATAGCTATCTGGACTGAGAACTTTAAACAGGTACACCCATATGAGGCCGGGAGATACCCCCAGTGAGCCCTGGAAACTCCATTCAGTTCTTTGTTCTCTGACAACCGCAAAACCCAGTCTCCGCCTAGGCAAATCTGGTTGCTTCGATAGATGAATCATATCAAGAAAATCACCAAGAATGGTCTTTAACACTTTTTCAAAGACAAAGAGCTTTGTAAAAGATGAAGCCCCTGTTTTTTACATTGCAATCTTCAGGGAATTCTGAGTGCGGACCATCTATGGCAGGAATCTGAGACACAATCGTGAATTTCAGTGGTTGTGGTGTTGATGTTATTATTGATCTTTCCTAGGGAAATGTCTTATCTTCCAGATCATATTATAAACTCTTTGAGAGAGGGTGGAAAATTGTATTCAATACAGAATCACACACAGTGTAGATTCTTTTTTTTTTTTAATTTTTTTTTCAACGTTTATTTATTTTTGGGACAGAGAGAGACAGAGCATGAACGGGGGAGGGGCAGAGAGAGAGGGAGACACAGAATCGGAAACAGGCTCTAGGCTCTGAGCCATCAGCCCAGAGCCCGACGCGGGGCTCGAACTCACGGACCGCGAGATCGTGACCTGGCTGAAGTCGGACGCTTAACCGACTGCGCCACCCAGGCGCCCCCACAGTGTAGATTCTTGATAGAGTTCTACTGAATTAATTAATTAGCATTGATAAGGAAGTTAGAAACTATTTAAAGATGATAACATTAAATGATATAATTATGGATGTATATAATATCACTCAGCCAAACAGAAGCTACTTTTTGAAATAAATATATTTAAAAACTCATCATAGAATGAGGGTATAGAAGTGGTTGTTGGGAGGGACACCCGGCTTACTCAGTGAAATAAGCGTCCAGCTCTTGCTCTCAGGGTCGAGAGTTCAAGCCCCATATTGAGCTCCATGCTAGATGTGAAGCCTACTTAAAAATGAAGAGGTTGTTGGAAAGGTGATAAAATTAAAATGATCTTATTTGGGAGGGCTTGGGAGTAAGAGACAAAAATATTGAAATCAAATCTTAACTCCAAACCTTGAAGATCATGAGAGGGATAAATTCATAGAGGATAAGAAGGAAATAGAGGATAGAAATTTAAAAAAAATAAATAAACATTAACATTGAGATATGGTACTGGCTTCCATGTAGATCTTCTAGCAGTCAGGGTTCTGGCAGAAAGCAGAATTATATTGGTAATTTAAGGAGAGTTAAATAAAAGGTCAAAAATAAGGGAACATACAAGGATTCGATTATTACTCCCAAGTAAAGGGTAGCCGGGAGTCATATGGTCTGTAGCCCTGAGAATGTGAAGAAAGGGAGCAAATGCTTGGACCTCAAGAGGACCTCTGCATGGAGAGGGCTGTGGCCTTCAGCAGAGGGATGCAGCCACCCACAGTGACACAGCAGAGAGGAGCAGGCAAATATGTAACCAGACCTCAGTTTCTTTCTGCTCTCGCATATCTTTCCCAGGACATGGAGGACGAGGTTGTTTCCTGAAATAGTTCACATAAGTTAGCCTTCCAGGGCGCCAAGCAGCATGAAGAATGAAGGACAGGAGGTTGGTCTGGAGGGACGATGGAAGATATGCAGCACAGAAGTCTAGCTCTGGTAACCTAAGCGAAGCTGTGTGGAGAACACATTCTGCTACAGCTAGAAGTAGTCTAGAGCCTAGAAACAAAGCCACCACATGATCCACTTTAGTCCTTTTCCCATCCTAAACTTCTCACACATGGGCTGCAGAGCTTACCTGCCAAACAAGAAGAAAGACAGATGCCTAGTTAAATTTGAATTTCAGATTATCAATATACTTAGCTGGGCCTCCTATATTTTATCTGGTAAACCTGGTTTTAGGCCTTCCAAGGACTCCATATCTACCTACCTCAGTAGGCATGTGGACAGAGAGAGAAGAAGGGGGAGAAGGAGAAAAGGGAGGGGGGAAGGTATATTGAGAGAGAGAGAGAGAGAGAGAGAGAGAGAGACAGAGAGAGAGAGAGACAGAGAGGTTGAGAGACTGAGAGAGACTGCTTTCATATCTGGCTCTCCCAGGTGGAGGCAGCAGCCAAGTTTCAGGACAGCCTGGGTCCTTCTCCCTTTGTCGGCCACAGGGGAGGTGCAGAGAGAACCAAGAAGGCAATCAGAGTGAGGGGTTTTTGCACTTTAGCTCCGGAAGCTTTGGTGCATATTTGCTTTGGCTACTGATTTCCTATTATGCTCAGTCTTATCCAATGAAAAGAAGACTATTTAATCGGAAAGTACAGATTTGAATATCTAGGCACATCATATAAGTTCAAGTCCCCAGACCCAGGAAAATTATATCCCAGAGACTGGAGGAACCTACAGACATGATATTATCAGTAACCCATAGAAATCACAGAGGATATGGGAGATTCCAGAAGACCAGATGTAGGCAAATACCTAAATATTTAATAAAGGGCTGATGAGATTTAGTAACACATAGACAAATACTCTATACAGTAAGCCCTGACCAAATTTGAGAGAAAATTATTAAAAGCATGACTTCTGAGCATGTATAAACTACAAAAATGATCACCCAGGGGCACCAGGGTGGCTAAGTTAGTTAAGTGTCCAACTCTTGGTTTCAGCTCAGGTCATGATCTCACGGTTTTGTGAGTTCAAGCCCCGCGTCGGGCTCTGTGCTGACAGTTTGGAGCCTGGAGCCTGCTTCAGATTCTGTGTCTCCCTCTCTCTGCCCCTCTCTTGCTTGCACTCTGTCTCTCTCTCTCTTTGAAAAATAACTAAACCCAGAGCCCACACAGTTTTACTAAGGCTAAGTCCTGATGAACTGGTCCATTCCTTTCCCTTGAGAGCAAGGTTGCATAGATGGATCAGGGAAACACCATTAACACGGTATATCTTGAGTTCAAAATAGTATTTGACAATATCTCATAAAGTTCTTATGAATAAATGATAATCTGTGTGCAGGGTGATACTTCAGTTAGGTAACTCTCCATGCACAGAGTGTGAATTAATATATTAAAGTCAACTAGGAGGGAGGTTTAGTAGTAGGCTTATTTAAAATGTTCTTTATTACCATTCTGGATACCTCATCCTTTGAGAGAGAGATCATGAAAGAGTAGAAACCAGAGGGGAGAACCAGGAAAGAAAAAGATGTTAAAATAATGTCAGAGGAACGTTAAAGGAACTGTAAATGTTTAAGTTAGATAAATGAATACTTCAAATGTTACTGGACATTGAATCATAGACTTTTAGAACCAGATGGAAACATCCAGTCTCCTAAAAATTTAACGATAAAACTGAGTTCAGGTTAAGTCTGATTACATCCATAGTAAAATTTATTGAGGGCCTGTTATGAGAAAATGCCATACTAGAGGCTGGGACTACAAAAACAATCAAGTTTCATCTTGAATCCCATACTACCTACCCTCACTAATGTCCTCAAATATCTGACAGCCTGTCACAGGGAAGACTGTGTGAATTTAGTCTGCCCTTCTCTAAAGGGCACAGGTAGGGCTGGTAAGTGGAAACTACAAGAAGGCAAGTTTCTGATCAACACAGGGAGAATTTTCCAGTAACATGAGATGTGTGACACTGAAAGGCTTGCCCTGAAATGTCCTGCTTAATGTATCAGTGAGGTCCACAGAGAGATTGGATACTTTACATCTAGTATTTGGCATTTCTCAGTTGGGAAGATTAGCCAAATGATCTCTCAGGTCCTCATGTGTAATTCCCTGATTAAATAAATGCACAGCCAATAAATGAATAATTAGTACACAGAATTTATATTGAATATATTATGTCTTCAATTTTATTTCATTTTGATTATTTCTTGGTTTTGATTGTTTACTTGTTTCATTAAAGATAACATAAAGAAACTTTCTAATTTTTCATGGTGCACACAGCAAAGATAATACCACTTGGGTGAATTCAGAGAAATGACTCATTGCCCTGACACAAACACTAGATAGATATTCTCCACGATAGGCAGTTTTCCAACGTAGGCAAAATATGGCATCTATTTATTCATACAGTAAATATTTCTCAAGCACCTTCTGTGTTCCAGACACTGTGGTACTAACAGGAAAAACTAAAGAGAGGTGGATAAAATAACCATTGTTCTTGGCTTTATGAGACTGATATTCTAGAGGTGAATATGGACACATGAATAAGCAGTTGCCATTAATGTCATCACTACTATGAGGGGAGAAGTACAAGGTGCTAAAATAGAACTCCAGAACTTCAGAAGATGACCTTCTAGACCTTTTGGATCACGGAAGGATTTCTGGAAGACATTATGTCTGAACTGAGACACAAAGAATGTATTTGGAATAGGAATTAACTGGGGGAGGGGAGGAGAGGAGCAGCAAGAAGTTTCACAGAGAATGCTTTAGATAATTGCAGCCGCATCTTGGTCCTTTTGCTCAGTATTGCTCTTTTGGCTCAATTATTCAGAAGTATTTTCACTTTGAAATGATTATTTTTATGCTTTACCATTTAACAGGAAATGCCTTCATTTCTAGTACCTTACTGGAAACTAATAGAAAATTCCTATATAGACTCCATCAAAACAGTTCTCAGGCATCTGAGAGAAGGGCAGCATGTTGTGCTTACTTACTTGTATGAGGTTAGGTAAGTAAAGTTTCCAAAGTTAGAATTTTATAGTCTAGAGGCATGTCGTGTAAGATCCATCTCATTCTCTTAATGCCTTACAGAACAAATTTCCAGCAGTTTCTAAAGCGTCCAGATCACAAGCAAAACTTTGTATCTCAGTGGCAGGCTGATTACAACTGTCTTCCTGATGACCTGTGGGATGATGAGGAAACAAAGGCCGAACTACACCAAAGAGTAAATGTAAGGAAATCTGTGACTTATTGCACCAGGGTCTCTACACGCTCAACTATTGTGCTGCAGAACTCTAGCCCATTCCCTTCTTACTTTCGTTAGGTATGAGGATGAGGTGGGAAGTGATTTGAACACTTAACCTGGAAACTTTCTTGGGCAATGACTCTTCTGGACTTGAATTCAGAGTAAGAATATTGTGGCCAACACTTCCAGAAAGAGGAGCCAAGTTCAGCAGAGCCAGAGCATTCTTGGCATCTGTTTTGTAGACTCCTAACCCCTTTGTTGGGCGTTGTAACTATGTTGATGCCTGTTATTAAGCACATGCCTACCTTGATTGCAGTCATAGGGTTGGATGATGTCAGAAAGAAGGGGAATGAGGGAACTTCATGGAAAACCTAAAGGGCTGCCAATATTGAATAGGTCCTTTGAGGGAGAGTGCCAAATCTTATACATTGTTGTATCTCCATCAAGCCCAGTACCTGGCACTTGATAGGCTGATTTTCATAAGTTCATACATGGAATATGTTACCCTAATGGTTTAGAAAAGGACTTCTGAGGTTCAGGAAGCTTGATGTCAATATCTTGCCTTTTGTCTTTCCTGTATAAATTTACAGAGACCCTTATCCTGTCAGAGGAATTCTTTCCCTTGCCACTACCTTAAGTACAGGTTGCTAGTAGTCAGATCTGATTATAATCTTAATATTTACTTGTACAACAAAAAAAAGTGCCAATGTCTACCCCACAAGCCATTCATCTTCTCTATATTTTTTGAACATCTGTCATGGTCCCAGCACAGTTCAAGGGTCTGGGGACACAACAGTGAACAAAAAATCTATGACCTCATGATATTTATGTTCTGGTAGCCAAAGACAGAGAATAAGCAATAAACAGGTGAGCATATAGAATATACAGTGAATATGTCATTGACAGAGCTTTGTGAAGAATAAAAAAGCAGGGCAAGGAAAGGATTGCTGATGTACTATTTTGTCTATGGTAGTTGTGGAAAGGCCCACTGGGAAGGTGACATTTGACAAACTCAGGACAGGAGTGATTGAGTGAGCCATGTAGATATTTGGGGAAAGAGTGTATCAGGCAGAGAGGAGAGTAAAGTCAAAGGCACTGAAGGGGGAGGATGTGTGGTGTGTTTGAAACAGTAAGGAGACTGATGTGGCTGGAAGAACAGAGTGAGCAGGCCAGAATGGGTGGTGATGAGGTGAGGGAGATCATAAGGGACCAGATTACCTAAGGCCTTGGAGGTCATTATTAGGATACTGATATTTATCTGAATGAGAACTGAAGCCTTGGCTTCTGGATTTTAAAAGGCTCTTTTCTTTAGTGGAGTAAAAGCAGCAGGGAGACTAAGTGGGAAACCAATTGGGAAGCTATCGATTGAAATTAAATGAAGGCATTATAGTGATTTGGATGACCAGGGTGCTGGAGAGTTTAACCCAAAAGGTACTGAATTAACAAATGTCCTAGTAAAACCAAAGTATTTTACCTTTTCTTAGACATTCCTTAAGCAATAATTAATAGGTATATAAATCCTAAAACATATCTGTTTTTTCTATCTATTCCTACCTAATCCTAATGCCAGCCCTCCTGTGTACTTCTTTTCCATATCAGCCAATTGATTGTTGGTAGAATGAGGCGGCTTTTAAATTTTCAGTACCTTAAGTGGGATGGATTTTTTTCTAGTTCCAGAAGTACCATATGCTTATTGCAGATACTTTAGATGTTAAAAAGAAGCAAATTTTAAAATGACAAATCCATAATCCCATTGCCAGTAGTTAACCATTGTTACTACCTTGGTACAATTGTCTTTGCAAAAAAAGTGACTGCAATGGACATATTGCTTTGTAGTATTCTTATCCAACAATAGAACACATTTTCTTTCTCAATAAAAATTTATCTACCTCATCATTCTTACATCTAAGAGATATTTCATTAATGAACTATATCATAATTTAACCATTTCATTAACAAGTATTTGTTTAACATTAACTTTTTATTATAGAAAATTATACAGTAAAATTTCATCCAGCAAAATATTTACCACATCCTCAATTATTTCCTTGGGAAATTTTCTAAAAAAGTGAAATTGCTGAATCTAAAATTGTGCTTACTTTTAAAACACACTTAAAATCTGAAATTTTTTGGGGGGCGCCTGGGTGGCGCAGTCGGTTAAGCGTCCGGCTTCAGCCAGGTCACGATCTCGCAGTCCGTGAGTTCGAGCCCCGTGTCAGGCTCTGGGCTGATGGCTCAGAGCCTAGAGCCTGTTTCCGATTCTGTGTCTCCCTCTCTCTCTGCCCCTCCCCCATTCATGCTCTGTCTCTCTCTGTCCCAAAAATAAATAAACATTGAAAAAAAAAAAATCTTTAAAAAAAAAATAAAATCTGAAATTTTTTTAAATTGCAAATTATAAAAAATTGACACATTAAAAACTTGCAAATTTCACTCCAAGCTACCGAATATGAGGATGCCAGCAAATATTGGGTTTTATCATTTTTGTTAATCTTTGCCAACTTAATGGATATTAAAACTATGGGTATCTTCTGTAATTTGCATTTCAGTTTTTACAATTGAAGTTGACCATTTTTTCCTGAGTTTAATGGTCATTTATTTTTCCTTCCTGCTGAAGCCTATTTATGATTTCTGCCCATTTTTCTGTTGGGGTGTGCTCTTTTTCTTATTGTTCTCTAAAACCTTTTTTTATATTTGGAGATAAACCATCTGTTGGTCATATGTTACAAATATATTCCCAGGTTCATGTTTGCCTTATATTATTTGAGGTGAGTTTTAATATGCAGAAAGCTTTTAATGTTTATATGGATAAATATGGAGAATGTTTCATTGTAGCTTCTCCTTGTGGTAAATTAAATACTTCTCCACTCCAAAATTATATACAAATGTTCCACTCTTAATACTTTTACAGTTTTATGTTTTACTTTTAAATATTTAAATTATATATTATTTGAATACAGATCTCATTTTATCTTTTTCAAAAAGTTAATCAATTGATCTGATAAGACTCTCAAATATATCACACACACGTTGTATATGATACATTTATGTATATGTGGATTTCTAAGTATGTGGTTATCTATCTATTTGGTTTTGTATGGTGGATATGTCCCCCCCTTTTTTTTTCTTGACTTACTATTAGACATGAAAGAATAGAAATGAATATAACTTCAAAAATAAGCTAGAAAGTAAACCTGAGAAAAAGAAAGGAATTAATAAGAATAAACCTGAAATTGACAATATAGGAGGTTTAAAAATATTAAACTTGGGGCACCTGGGTGGCTCGGTCGGTTGGGCGTCCGACGGCTCAGGTCATGATCTCACGGTCCGTGAGTTCGAGCCCCGCGTCGGGCTCTGTGCTGACCGCTCAGAGCCTGGAGCCTGTTTCAGATTCTGTGTCTCCCTCTCTCTCTGCCTCTCCCCCGTTCATGCTGTGTCTCTCTCTGTCTCAAAAATAAATAAAAGTTAAAAAAATTTTTTTTTAATATTAAACAAAGTATCAATTCAAGCGATAAAGTAGAGAAGATTTTGATAAAAAGTCAAGGAAGAAAAATAAAACTTTCCCTTTAGTAGGGCTTTGGATAGAACCCACAGTTTTTAACTACGTATTTTCAAATATAATTAATTACCAAATAGTGTCTAATTGCAGTATTGATATTTTCATTGGCCACATAATTATTCTTAAAAGTGCTTTGTTTCATTTCCAGGTGACAAATGTTGTTATTACTTTAAACTTTGTCCCCTGCTTCAATTCTGTTTCATTGTGATCAGAGACTTAGGTATTTAGAATTTTGATTTTAATTAATTTTATAGAATTTTGATTTTAATTAATTTTAAAAATATTTCAAATTTGTCATAATTTTTCAGTTGTCTGAAATGTGAAAAATTTCTGTTTATATTTCATGGGCACTAGAAAACAACATATAGTCTCTATTTAGAAGACTCAAAGTTTTGGCCCAGTTAACATTCCTAATGTCATTAGAATGCTTTTTAGCAGTGGATTCTTAGCAGTAGTATATTGTAGAGAAACTTGTAAAGTTTAGAAAAATAATCCCGCCTTTGCTTCAGACCCTATGTCCTAAGTCAGGTTTAGGATGGGCCCTTATATTACTTTCATTTTTTTAAAGCATCATAAGTATTCTGATTGAAACAATTACTGTATTCTTTTTTTTTTTTTTAACATTTTTGTACCTACATAATCTTGCAAAAACGAATGAAAGTGGGTTAAAAACCCCTGTCATGGTTACGTTTCTATCCATTTTCCTTGCTATATCTTTTGCTCTATAGGTTTTAATGTAGCGCCAGTAATCAGTAAACTGAACATGTGTATGTGCTGGCACTGTCTTGTTTCACCCTCAGGACAACCCTCTGGGGTGGGAACGAGTAATAGTCACATTTTATGGATGAAGAAATATGGTAAAGAGATAGTAAGCCTCACAGGTGGAATCTGAACCCACGCTGCCAGACTCCCCACACCATGAACCGTTCATTAAAGGGTTTCTCTGACATAGTGATATTTGATGTGAAGAAACATGATAACTTATCTCTTCATGGTCTCCTACACTCTCTATAGTGTAAAATAACCATCGTTGCCCCCAAACAACTACTTTTGTACTGAATTCTACTGTATCCGATAACAATACTGTGAACCTTGTTTTATTTCTTATTTGTATTTGTCTCATCTAAGTTTTGACTTTGCACCTTTTTGTGTCATTTTGTTTTATGTGAGACTCTAATAAGCACCATATAAGTTGAATTTGGTCTTTTGACCCGACAAAAACCTTTAAAACTTTTGTAAAAGGAGGAGGAGCTAGGATGGCAGAGTAGTAGGGGAACCCTGGGGTTGTCTCAGCCCTCAAGCACAGCCAGATCAACATCAAATCATTTTGAACACCTCGGATATCAATCTGAGGATTAAGAGAACAATCTTCATAATTCGAAGGAGAGAGCATGGCAGCTTCTCTTAACAAGCAGACTAAAACATAACCAAAACCGACCAAAGGACCTGGTTTCCTTTATTTTTGTAATTTATTAATTTTTATTATTTTTTCCTCCGAAATGACAAGACAGAGGAATTCACCCCAAAAGAAAGAACAGGAAGAAATGACAGCCAGAGATTTAATCAATACAGATATAAGTAAGGTGTCTGAACTAGAATTTAAAACAATTATAAGAATTCTATCTGGGCTTGAAAAAAAAGCATAGAAGACGCTAGAGAATCCCTTTCTTCAGAGATGAAAGAGTTAAAATCTAGTTGGGCCCAAATTAAAAATGCTATAACTGAGATGGAAACGTGAATGGATGGATGCCAAGACTGAGGATGGACAAAGAGAGGAACAACTTAGTGATACAGAGGATAAAATTATGGAAAATAGCGAAGCTGAAAAGAAAGGTAGACTTAGGGAACTCAGTGACTTCTTAAAACAGAATAACACTCGTATAAGAGTCCCAGAAGATGAAGAGAGAAAATGGGCAGAAGGTTTATTTGAGCAAATTATAGCTGAAAACTTACCTAATCTGAGGAACGACACAGACATCAAAATGCAAGAAGTACAAAGAACTCCCATTAAATTCAACAAAAGTTGGCCATCGCCAAGGCGTATCAGAGTCAAATTCATAACAATTTTGTAAAAGTGTTCATTTTTAATGATTTTTGTCTGTATAACCTTCACAATAGCCATGAGTTTTTCTTAAATACAACACACCTATGATTATTAAGGGATATTTAATAATTCCCTAATTCTTTCCAAACAACACGTGAAAACCAGCCATGCCTCTGGGTAGCCCAGACCATCTCTATGCTTGGTAAATGTCTTTGTTCTTGGCTTGTTTCATTCCAATTCTGAGAAGTTATTGGAGAGGTTCTCCTATTGCATTGTCCTCACTCTGCCATCAGAAATCTGAGCCACACAGACACTAGTACTTGCCAAGTCTTCACAGTGAGGCAGGAGAAAAAGGGAACTCTTCTAGCTCTCATAAATGTACAAATGCTTGGTAGACACAAGCCAATACTCACTGAATGTCTGACAGAGTATCTGTGGAAAGACCATGGAGATACCAAGATCAGCTCCAAAATAATGGTGCATTGTTCTAATACTTAGAATATGGCTTCAAAAATGGCTGTGATATTTTCATTTTATATGCAGTTCCCTGGAGGTAACAAACCAATATGTTAATTGTTTCAGTGACATAGTATCATAGAAATAAAACCTACTGGGGGCATTGGAATCAAACCGATTGCATTAAGATTCCTGACTCTACCACATTGAAGCCAGAGCCAAGTGACTTAACCTCTCTGGGCATCCATTTACTCACCGGAATTTACTTCCTGGTTATTGTTGGAATTAGCAGAGTAATCAATGTGAAGCACTTAACACAACGCCCAACACAGACTAATGTTCAATAAATTATTAGTATGAAAACTGTCACATTTTAATTGACTGTACATATTTCATTAATGGTATATTTTATTAAACAGATTTTATTGCTATGAATATTATATTCTTATAAGATTATATTAGTTTTTATTAACTGAGGAATTATTGTATGCTAAATACTATGCTAAGTGCTTTATATACATAAACTAATTTATTCTATATTGCACATCCAAAAAGTAAGTTTCAGACAAAGTAACTGAGACCTGAAATACAGTTGTGTATTACCCAGCACCACAGGCTCATGTCTTGGATCTACCACTTACTCACTGTGTGACATTAGGAAAACAACCTCTCTGTGACTCATCTGCAAAATGAAGACAATAATAGTACCTCAGATTGTTGCGAGGCATTAAATGAGTTGGTATAAGTACAGTGACATATTCTGATACTCTAACACACGTAGAAAGACCTCAGTGCATAGTAAATAGTGTTAGTTTTTTTACATCAATGGCAGACCTGGGATCTTGCAAAGATTTTTTTCATTTTTATTTATTTATTTATTTATTTATTTAGTTAGTTAGTTAGTTAGTTATTTTACTGCTAGCTCTTTAGTGAAAAGCTTAGATTTGAACAATCCTATTAAGCTCAGACAGCAGTTCTTGGTGAATGACATGCCGCACTCATGATTAACGAATGAGCCCGTGCCCTTGGATTAAATATGGCTGCATATTTCTTCCACCGACAATTCGTCATTTCCCCCCAAATTCCCTGAAAGGACTTTTTCAACTAAGAAAATTTCCTGTGAAAGGATTGGAATACTACATAACACATAGCCACCCATGACTAAAGTGAATTGTAGTGGGTTTGTGCTTGATGTGGGCATATGATTTGGTGAGCTGGTCTTACAAAGGAAAGGCCTGGCATAGGGTAGAAGCAAAATAAAAAGTTGTTGAATGAAGAAATAAAATACATGAGTGCATTAGGTCCAATCTTCTTTGGAGATATTTTTAAGACAGGCAAAGGATTCCAGTTTTATTACACTGAGGTGATTTGAGCCATGATCCTAAACCATAACAGCGATGTCTCTTTCTGCTCAGGATTTACGAGACCGCCTGTGGGACATCTGTGATGCCCGGAAGGAAGAGGCAGATCAGGAGCGTCAGGATATCATTAATGAGAGCTGGTTGCAGGACACCATCGGAATCACGATGAACCATTTCTTCTCACTGATGCAGGTAAGAGCGGCTGTCAACGACACAGACTCTCGCCTCCCCAGCTATGTCCTGTCCCTTCCTTTACAGTTCCTTTGGAAGCATGAGGGGCCCATTCAGGCTCACTTTACTCACAGCACTCTGCCTGGCCTGAGCTCCAACTTGCTGAAGAAGTTAGCTGAAATAAATCATTTGGGTCCTGGGCCAAACAAGCACCAGAACTGGGAGCATCCAAAGCAACCACTGACCAGCTTAGAACAGTGGAGAGTGGCAGGAGAGGTAGTGTCTATACTGGTTGTTACCTTGTCAGCCTCTGGGACACCCAGAGTGGCCAGCAGAAGCCCAGGAAAGCAGCCCTGCCAGAGAGCATGGGCTAAGTCAACATGAGCAGGCATTCGATTCCAGAAAAAAGTTTTATGTCAGGATTGAAAAAAAAAAATACCGTTCACCAGAACAACCTCATTAACTTATATTTGCAGCCTGTTAAATAAAAATATTGCACCAGACAAGAAGTTAGGCTTTGCTCTTTTTCCAAGACTATTGTCAACAATAGGAGAGAGCACACACCAAGTCTGGATACCCAGCATTGCCAAGAGGAAGAGCTAGAGAGAGTTGGAGAGCTGGAGTGTAGTCCTTAGTACAGAACCCATCTGTACTTGCTGATTGGCCTTGCCTAAAGGAAAAGTAAGCTTTCTCCTACCTTCGCTACAGAAGGTACTTTTACCACTGGGAACAAGGCTCCTCCACTGCCAGACGAACTGGCAGAGAGAGGCGCTATCTTCCTTGATGCCTAACATTTCAAAGGGATGGTGCCCAGATACTTAGTAAAGACAGTTTTAAGTTCTAAAACTGGCAAGAAGCTTTTGAAAAGATTTATACCTCAAATGGACAGAGCAAAGATTTACAATAAGTTTTCTAGAGTAAATAAGAAAAGGGATGTCAGGAGTCAAGACTTAGGAAGAAGACTGTACAGTCTAGCCAAGCTGAGGGGCATAGGAAGGTTGTCTTGGTCAAGTTGTGTCTACCTAAGTACTCTTTCCTAAGAGAATAGCAGTGATGGTAGAGAATGGAAAAGGATACATTTTTAGTCTTCAACTGACTGACTTACATGAGAAGGTATTATAGGAGAGGAGAATATTTAGCTGACAGTCTGAGCTAGCACACAGTAGGTGTTTAATACATGCTCATTCAACTAATGACTGCGAATGCTGATACTTCCAACCTTCAGAGGGACAAGCCCATGATGCATGGGCAGCTTGGACCACAGGAGGCCTGAAAAGTCAGCAGAAACCTGAGGTGCAGGAGCAGCCTCACTGACTATAGCTCTGGGATCCAGGCATGGGTTGTATAAAGGATTACAATGAGCCACCTAAGCAGCCTGATCCACCCAGGCAGCCTATGCCACCTCAGGTAGCATTCCTTAAGCACGAGTTTAGGCAAGCAGAGACTGGCTGTTAGAACGGTGCATCAGAAGCTTGTGGCGGAAATAACTGAAATCCAGTGGCAAAGCGAATAGAGAATCTTTGTGAATCATTTCTCATTAGTCCCAGCAGTACTGCCTCTTGTGGGAATGGCATGACTTACCTCTCAGCAATACCTAGATTTAAGGATCTCGTCCTGAGAAGCCGAATCCACTTCTAAAGCGAACTAGGAGGAAAGAAGATAAAGGAAAGGACACTAAATAAAAGCTGCTATTTATTAATTCCTTACTCTTTCCTCCATACGTGCCAAGCACTGCTCTATGGACTTTCACATAGGTTACGTGAAACCTTCCCAACAACCCTATGCTGTAGCTTCTGTTATAATCCTCATTTGACAGATGAGGAAACTGAGGCAGACATAAGTGGAATGATTTGCCCGATGGCACACAATCAGTAAGTGAGAGAGCAGGGATTGGGACTGAGGAAGCCTAACTCCCAAACCAGTGCTCCTAATCACCGTTGTATCATCAACACTGCTCAGATAGTTGAAGGCCTGCTACATGGAATAGCAAGGAAACTCATTCTGCACTGGATCAATAGGATTCTTATAAAAACCAAAGATGGAATTCTCAGGAAGTGGATGTCAGTTTGATAAATGAAGAAAGAACCTAACGATTAGAACTGTCTGTCAAATAACAGACTTTGGAAGCAACTGAGCTGCTGGACAAGGAAACTCATAAGCAGAAGTTTGCACATGTTTATGGAGCGCTAGGGGAAAGAATCCTTGTGAAGTCTTCAGGGGCCTGCAGTACTGAGTAACAAACAGCTAGATGAGCATTTCCCAAAGTGGGTTCCATGGAACACTAGTTTTACACAATGGTTCACAGAAAAAGGACTCAGCAATCAAATGAGATTGGGAAGTACAAAATACTCTACCCTTCTCTCTCCCCTGGGAGATGGACAAGTATATTGACATATTAGGACACCATGATGGCCTGCCATAAAGAAACTTTTTGATAAGTCAACCCAGCATTTCTGAAACTATTCGACATTGTAAAGTTTTTGTTTGTTTTTATCTCTGGCAGGGTACTCATTAACAGCCTACAGGACAAGTTTTCTACACAATAAATTTTAGAAAATGCTGTGCTAGATGATTTTCTAACATTCTCTTCAAAACTAGGATTCTGTGTCTCAGCATGACAAATGCAAACACTTATTATCACACTGTGAGATTTGTCCATATATGAATATTTTAAAACTTAATTTGGTTGCTATGCAAGAAAAGAAAAATATTTAGTTTTCTTAATAATTTCAAAATACTAGTTCGAAAAGTTCAATGTACATTTATATTTAAAATCCAAATATTTAAAACATGCTCGATAATTTAAAACAATATATGAATGGCAATTTTGTTTTATAATATAGACTCAGTTTAACCAAGTGAACATCTTCCTGTTTCAGTCATTTGCCTGGAAAAGTTTAATAATGTGCAAGACACCTTTCAGGAGCACTTTGGCTTACCCTTTTTTGTATCAAAAACAAATCTATTGAAACTGGTTTTGTCTTCTGTTGTAGACTACAGTGTGAAAGCCTTTATTTATTCTAAACTGTGAATGTGGCAGTCAGTACAAGACTATGTCTTAATGTTTTAAGAAATAAATGGCAACATTAATTGCTTGACAAATATTCATGAGTATCCTTGGGTTAGGTTCAGCTAAGGGCTTTGAACACTAGGTCATTTTTGTTCTTTTTGGCAAAGATGCTTTCTATAATTAACTATGTATCATGGAATACTTCTGCAGAAGATCTTTAAGCCCTCAGGTACTGGTTTAAGTAGCCCTACTAATCAAAGCAAAGTCTGGATGTCATGTTTATACTACCAAAGAGCAGTGTGAACATGCCAACTTCTCTGAGACCTAATGGGAGAATGGGCTGAAAAACTCATGGTCTACATTTGTGTGTTTGGCACTCACTATACATGCATTTCCTCATTACTGCATAGGGAAATGGCTTGGCTGGCCGGGAGTCCCTTGTGAATAACTCATGCTCGACTTATCACCAACTCCTCTGTGTTCTCCATTTTGCTCAAGGCAATACTGGCAAAGTCAACAGATGGGTTTTGCTGTGAGCCTGGAGGAATGATCTCATATTCTACACCTATTGAGCAAGAACAGAAACTGTGAAGAGAGAACTATCTGTTACCACTTTGCCTTCCCATGTCATTTCTCCACAACTATGTTTCATAGTCCTAGAGGACCAAAACCTAGTCTCTTATTTTGTACTTCAATTTTTTGTTTTTGTATCTGCATCTGTGTATGTATTTATCCTATTTTTGGCATCTCTCAAATCAACTAATTTGTTACCTCTGGTAGAAGACACTCACGTATTTGTTAATGTATCGGTTGGTTGAATATACAGGACACAGGAATTCTTAATGTCAAAATAATGCATAATATACACTACTTCAGGCATCATACATACTGTAATCTTTTGTCACAATATCAAGAGGCATAGAAATGCCATCTTCTTAAGTGGAATTATACTCAATGAGTACAGAGAGCACAAAGTCACCAATTATCTTTAATTTTTATGACATTTTAGATATACACTTATAGCTAATTCTCTTTCTTAATTTCCAGAAAATTGATTTCAACTGAAATATTTTAAAATAATGCTTACAGAACTTAGATGGGAAATATGTACAGATCAGCTTGCTCATTCTTGGGTATTGACAGTCATTTTGCTATTAAAGGCAGAATTGAACCGTTTCGAAGATACAAAGAGATTCCTTCAAGATTATTACAGGGGAATGGAAGGCAAAATCCCAATCGACGACAATAAGAGATTTACTCGAGTCCCATTGATCCAAGTGGATAGAAGAGACATTTCAGAAAGCCAACATAGGTAAGGCAGGCTATCGTGTTCCACTATACTTGGTTTGAATTAAAAATTTGTGATTTTAAGTTGAATACTGCTAATAAAAACCACACTCCTGGGTGCCTGGGTGGCTCAGTTGGTTAAGCGTCTGACTTCGGCTCAGGTCATGATCTCACGATTTGTGGGTTCAAGCCCCGTGTCGGGCTCTGTGCTGACAGCTCAGAGCCTGGAGCCTGTTCCGGATTCTGTCTCCCTTTCTCTCTTCCCCTCCCCTGCTCACACTCTGTCTCTGTCTCTCTCAAAAATAAATAAACATTAAAACACACACACACACACACACACACACACACACACACACACACTTCTGTATCTGCACATCAAAAATCCAAAAAAGCTCTAAAAAGTGAAAAATTTTCTAACTTCAACTTAAGACTACTGATATGCATTATTATCCAAATTATGGTGACTATTTACTCACTTTGCTGCAGAAGTATAGTGCATTTTATTATGAAGTGCTTCCAATGGAGTCTGCTGGGGATAGTATATATAAAGTTTCAATTCTGGAAAACTTTTGGTCCAAGGGTTTTCAATAAGGAATCATGAATCTCTACCACTTTTATGAAAGGTTCCAAGCACTGTGTGTGTGTGTGTGTGTGTGTGTGTGTGTGTGTGTGTGTTACATGTAAATGAAAATGGAAGAGGTTATGAGTCTTCTTTTACAGGTAAACATAATTGAGAAACAGTGAAGGTTCAGTCATATGTGATCATGACTTCATGAGACTGAAAGACTTGTCAATAGTCTAACATCAGATTCCTGCCAGAGCAAGAGAATAAAGAATTATATTTTCAAACACTCCCATGCAATACAAAAGTTTGTAAATCATTGCTTTTATAGGCCCAATGGGTGGGGGCAGGGGAAGGGCAAGATCCCAAACCCAGAGAAGCTATGAGCAAATAGAAAAAAATGTTTTTAAGAAATAGGGAGTGGGAGTAGTAGCAATTCCTATGATGTGGGTCTCAACTGTAAAACGTTAAATGTGCAAAAGGTAAGAATTAAAATAAATTAAGGTAACAAACATAAAATTAAAAATCCTTAAAATTAAATGATTAATTAACATAAGCTAATAAAATAGCATTAAGAATTAAAGTAATATTTTCTCATGACCCGTAAGGAGGTCATGAGAAAATAAGAATCAATAAATACGAAGAGGGGAAAAAAAAAGAAGTTAGATTTTAAGAATAATACACATGCTGAACATTAAATTTAGATCTCCAAAGATATGATATGTATTGTAGCTGGAAAGTACTATGTGTACTTTATAAGCTTTCTCAAGTCAATGCAGGTACATGTCGCACAGATTAAATATGGAATAGTGAATATGTTTTGAAGACAGACAGATCTGGTTTCAGTCCTGGGTCTGTTACTTACTAGGTGTATGTGAGTAAATTAAAATAATTTATTTTGGGGGAAAAGTCACCCCAACTCTCTTAAGCCTTGGTTTCCTTATCTATAAAGTAAGGCTGTTGTGAACATTACAGAAAATGAAATCTTCAAAGCACTGAGGACCATGTTAGGGAATCAGAAGACTTGAGATCTAGTCTCAATAATCTCAATAAGTGGTGACTATTATTATTGAATGTTATAACAATAACTTACATGCACTATTTTAATGATAAGTGTTGCATGTCCTTGCTTTGTTTTATCATCCCATGTACCAAGAAGGATTTGAAATGACCTGAACACAATATGGTTATACATAAGATCTGAGACCCATTTCTTCTCTCTAGATTTCCTGCATCTAATCCCACTGTGTCCCAATCATGCCCACGTGTAAGCAGGAAAATACAAGAAGGAAAGTTTGTACCTACTTCTTGGTACAAATACAAGAGAAATGTGTAACTCAGCAAGCTGCTGAAAGAGAACTTTGAAAAGCCAATAATAAAAAATTCCGCAGGCAATATGAACCATCAGAACCATTTAAAGAGGCCAAGTTCCAATGTCTACGGTAGCAGTGCATTCTGTTCTTAGCACAAAATAGCAAGTTAGGCATATTGGGGAAGCTATTAAAGTTGGTTAGCAGAATAAAACAGGCAAAAGAACAGGCCGTTCTTATTTTCTGCAAAACAACTGTGCACCAATCTCAACCTCAAATCACTGCTTTGAGTATCTACTAAAACTCTCGATCAATGTATCAACCAATCAACCAATCAGCTACAGTCTCTTTAACATATATAAGGGAAGCAAGCACACTGTCAAGCATTTTCACATAGCTGTCTATTTTATTCCTGTAACAACAACAACATAATAGTAAATAATAATTGATGAATAACTAATAATTAGTGGTTGCTAAGAATTAGTAACAACAGTAATAGTAGTAGTCTTATGTTTGTATTATTCAAGGGAAGGAACTTCAGAAAGGAGCCCCAGTTTGTATCTATTGATAGTGACAGAACTATAGCTAGGCCAGAATTTTTTCCAGTAAATGAATTCTAACCCCAAATTTTATTTCTAAATGATATGCCACCACTGCTGTCCTCCAAAGCACGGTGTTAGGAAATGCTTGTTGGACTATATTAAACATTTAGAGATGATCACACAAATTTTACCTTAACTTGTTAGACACATGAATTTCAGTGTTTCAGTGACAGATTTAGCATTACTTGATTGTTAAAATGTAAATTGTCCTGTGGGTAGATGTATGCGGCATTGAAGCACCTTAGCACACCCCCTCCAAGTACTATAAGAATCAAAGAGCCAAGTTCAAGAAACCACATCTAATGCTTCAAAACTAGACCAAGCTAATTGTTTGATGGAGTTCCCAATCAGCCTTCTGGATCAACAATCTATTCCCCAGCAGTTTGAGTCTGCCAAACCAAATGCTTGTTCCTATTATGGCTCCTGACTCCTCAGGTTTCAGCAAAGCCAGAGCTGGAGCTTCTCTCCCCACCCCCATTCTGTGCCCAAGCTGAGGGCTCTTTGCACTTTGTATCACCAGGGTGGATCCCAGTCATAATAAGCATTCTGCTTTGGGGATCTCTACCTGCTTCTCTTAACCTTTGAGATTTGGGAGTCCTTCGGGAGAGAATGTTCCCAGAGGCAGCTCTAAAATTTCTACAAAGGGGCAGCAATACGGCTGAAAGAAGGGAGAGCTTAACTTCGTGTTCCCAAAGCATTTTACAAATCAAAGGAGGCCATCATTATCCCTACTCTAAACTAGGGAGGTTTGTTGGATATCTGTCCCACCCACTATCAAAACCTTGTTGCCTCCATGGGATTCCCCCTTGCAGACCTCACATCTTTCGTATCCTGATTTTTAATTTTCCACTTCAAGAAGCCAAATGATACTAGTCATCTTGAAGGAGTGATGCCCAGTTTTATTTGGTTTGCTTTTCCATGACTGATTTGTTCCTTGTTAGAAGTTTATGCCCTGGCTAAATTTCAAAATTGCACTTCTTCATAATTGCCATTGTTTAATTTCCCTCCTCGTGAGAATAAACGTAAAAATTATGTTTTGTTACTATTTGTTTCTAGTTTCCTCTTGTTAGTAAGACTATTAAAATGTGAATATAGTCTTTTATAGTCTTCATTTGAAGAGTTCTTCCAGCACGACTTTGAAAATTGAGATTAAAGCAAGACAACAAGATTTCCAAAATAACATGGTCATAAAGAGAGAATTCTGTTATATAAAACATTTATGTTTCCTTTTGGTTTGCTTGTTTTTCAAAGAATTCCTCTAATTCCTCGAATATCCGTTTCCCCGGATTCAACTACGTCCAAAACAAAAACAAAAACCATACTGAAGGGCAAGATTGATTACTCACTGGAAAATGTTGAGTCGAACTTTGAGGCAGATGAGAAGTTGCTAATGGACACCTGGCAGCAAGCTTCTTTAGCAATATCTCACATGGTAAGCAGTGCTTGTTACTACCTTTTCAGCAAAACCCATTCACTAAGTACCAATATTCCTAGTATGCTCTGAGTAGAAAATTTACACAATGTTGTATAATTTTATACCTTCAGGAACTGTTTTGTTTTGTTTTCTGAAAGAAATAAGAATTGAAATGATTCAGTCAGCAAATATATATGATCAAGAATGGAGTAAACCAACATGTAGTTTATTTTCTGTGCTGGGCCAACGTTCCAAGTACAGAGGCCAAAGGGCCAATCAGGAAAAGTCAACGACGTATATCAAATATAATGCAATAGGGAGGGGTGGGACTGTGGCCAAGTGGAAATTGTACTCCTAAAGAAGAGTGTGCTATTCCACCCTAACCAACTTTGCCATTTAAGGATGAGGCCCAGTATGGACAGATCGTCCAATTTTTCAAGAAAAGCCAGAAATTCAAATTTTGTATGTGAAGCCTACTCATTTAAACATGTTAGAAATAATCAAGTTTGCAAAACTTTACAGAGCCAGGTAATACACACATTTGGCCTATAGGCCTCTGGTTAACATAAGTTACCTATGGGGTATTATCCTCTTTATCATGGGAAAATGGGGATCCAGAAAGGTTAAAAAATTTTGCCAAGGTCACTTAACAGGTAAGTGTCTAAGAGGAGATTTGAACCTAGAACTGTAGGAGTTCAAAGTTCCAGTCCTTTCCAGCTTCACTGGGAGGCAAAGGGATAATAGTCGTTGCCTGCAGGGGGCCTGTACCAAATCAGAAGAGAAGGGAAAAGTGTCCAGAGAACTTTAATGTAAGTAGAAGCTTCACCCTGTAAAGAAGGTACACACAGAGTTTAACTTGGATGGCCCCTGTTCCTTCATCCTCCAGGCCTGGGTGCCCAGTGTGGTTCATTCTGGGCCAAGCCTTCTTTGAGTTTTCTTGAAATATCCCATCCAAACAAGAGGCAGTGTCAACCTTCCAAAAGATTTTGTGGAAGAGTTAGAAGAGGAGCTTGCCCCAGGGTCTCAGAGCCAGGAGTCAACTCGCATTTTCCCCGAGTCCCTTCCTGGCCACTCTGCCTCGAGGGTTCTTTTCTCTGGTCTATCTCACAGCAGCCTCAGTGCCTCCTTTCCATTCTCCCTCTCTTCCTTTTGTTCCTTCTTTCGTTTCTCCTTCTCAAAAGTGATTGTAGATTCCTGTCATTATCTTGCTTCTTCTATAAAAAACATTTAATATGAGTTTTGGCAAAGTGCACGACCTAAAACTGCATGGCTTGATGAACGCACCTGAAGTACACACTGGTGGAACCACCACACAGTAGAAGTGGGAAAGGTCGGCACCTACCAAGTCCTTCTTGTGCCCCTTCCCAGGCCTAACCCCCTTCATCCCTACAACACGGAAGCCCCATCTCCCTTTTTGCTAGCCATTGCCTTGATTTTCATAACAGTTTTATCTCCCTAGTCTGTATTTCTTAACAGAAGAATTTAGCTTACCTTGCTTTTGAGCTTTACATACATGGACTCCTACTTTTTGTCTCTGTGTTTCCTTTTGCTCAACATTATTTATGAGATTCATTCTATGTTATTGAGTGTAGCTGTAGTCCATTCATTTTTGTTGCTGTATATTGTTTCATTATATAAACTTATCCCAGTTTATTTAACTGATCTGCTACGAATACACATTTGGGCTTCCAGTGTGTGCCATTATGGATAGCCCTGCTATGAACATTCTAGTACTTGCCCACTGCTGCACATATGCACACACAACCATTGGATATATATCTAAGAGTATTTGCTAGCTTCGATGTCAGTAGATAATACTATACATAATACTTCAGTTTTCGTAAGTAATGCCAAAATCTTTCCCCGTTTCATGGCAGTATCATCTTTGTCATAAATTAGGTGACCTTATATCATAAATTAGTTCTGTCACATTGCTCTATTTTTCCATATTTGTACGGAAAACTGTCAATCCTTTATTTGTCATATCCTTTATTTATCTAACTGAGCAAATCTTCTCACCTTGTCATCTGTCCAGAGTATTTTGTTACTTCTTGGCTCCTTGCCTTTCCATATAAAATTTCAAATCAGCTTGTCAAAATTTACAAAAATGTTGGCCATAGATTTTTTAAGATAATATTTATTAGATTATGGAAATTTCTTTTCATTTATAGCTTACTTTCTTTTCATTTATAGCTTATTTCTTTTCATTTATAGCTTATTTTTTCATAAATGTATTAACAAATTCTTTTTCCACATATATTGAAATTGTCATATGATTCTTTTCTCTGTTTTCTATTAATGTTAAATATCATATTGATCAATTTTCTAATATTAGACTTATGTTGCCTCCCTGGAATAAGTCCAACATTATAATGAAGTATCATCGTTCTTACATATTGCTGGATTTGCTTCCTAATACTTTGCCTAGGATTTTTGAATCTTTGTTCATGAGTGAGAAAATTCTATAATCTTTCTTTCTCATTCTAGCCTTGTCAACTTTTAGCATCCAGGTAATACTAGCCTCATAAATCAAGTCAGGATATGTTTCTTCTCTTTCTATTCTTTAGAAAAGTTTGAGGAAGTTGGAATTATTTCCTCTTGAAATGTTTAGTAGCCTTCAAGAAGCTATCTGGGCCTGGGGCACCTGGGCGGCTCAGTCAGTTAAGCATCTGACTTTGGCTTGGATCATGATCTCATGGTTCAGGAGTTCAAGCCCCATATCGGACTCTCTGCTGTCAGTGCAGAGCCTGATTTGGATCCTCTGTCTCCCCTCTCTCTCTGCCCCTTCCCTGCTTGTGTGCACTCTCTCTCTCTCCTTCCCTTTCTCAAAAATAAATGAACATTAAAAAAAAGAAAAGCCTGATGAACTGAACCTTTTCTTACTAGGAGTTAATCTTCTTTATAATGCTTTTTTGGAAATTATACTTTTAAATATTGTTTACATGATATATCTTTGTTCATCCTCTCATTTTTGTCCTTTATTTTTTCTTGCTTGCTTTTTTCCCCTGACTTTTTTGGAAGTAGTGCATTCTATTACTGTTCTCCGAATGGTTACTCCAGGAATTATATCATGAATTGTTAACTTATCAAAGTCTACATATTTTTAGTCATATTTTTTAGTCAAGGTGTTATTCATAGAGTAGCCACTAAGTGAATTAGTGTGTGTTACTTCCAAACTAATATAGGAAAAAAAAGTGAATAAATTTAAAATATTCAATCCAACAGAAGAAAAAAAAGGAACAGAAAAAGATTTAGAAACAAACAATACAAACAGAAAGCATATAGAAAGATGGTAGATGGTAGATACCCCAAGTATCTCAATAGCTACTTTATATTTATAAGGGCAAAACGATCCAGATGAAGGAAAAGGATTGATTTATTTTTTTTAAAAAAAAAGCATATGATGTTTATAAGCTACAGAAATGATCTTCTGTTATTGATCAAAGAGGAAAATGGGGTAGTGTGATGACCTCCGGTAGCCACCATGGAATCCTAAACCCTTGACCCAGAGGCTCAGAGCTCCCTATCTTGCTGGAACCAACTCATCAAACCCTCTCATAAATGAACTAGATATTGCTTCCTACATATTTCATTGGCATTAATAATTTCAATGCCTTGGCTAATGTCATCTTTGTCTCCTAAAATATGTTCCTCCTTCCATTTGCTTAATTGTATGTTTTCTATAATTCTTCAGAGCTAGTTCCTGCTTTGATTCCTGACTAGTTGGCTGCCCATTTGAAGGCCGTGCCTTCTCTGATCATGTGCTTTTCCAGTCCCTGTAGCAATATTGTCTCCCCAAGCATTCGGCTTTCACTATCTATGTCATTGTTTGTCATTTTTATCTCGTTAGTTGTTTCTCTGAATACTTAACTGGGTTCTAAAACTTTTTATGTACTGTGCACCTAGCATCGTGCCCACATCTAACATGACACTAAAGCCCTCAGCACAGTCTGCTGCTATACCGATGATCCTGATGTCACTGTTGATGATGATGGCAATGACCATAGTGATCACTGCAAGATTACAATGACCAAGCACCAGAGAGTGGGAAACCAGATCTAGGAGTTCAAGAAAAAAAAAGAATTGTTATTCTTATTGAGCTACATAAGTAATTTACAAATCTTAGAAATCCCATCAGAATTGCCTAGGGAAAATGACTTGGTAAAATATTACATTATTAGAAAAAGCATCATATAGCACAAAGATCATCATACAGCACAAAGTTAACCTCTCTCGGTTGTGTGATTTTACAGAAATTACCTAGCCTATCTTAGCCTTCAGTTCCTTATCTGTAACATGGGAGACATTCCACACACTTTTCCACTCTTGAATGGATGAAAGATCCAGTGAGATAATATATACGAAAGTGCTTTAGAAATTGTAAATATAGTAAGTCATGACGTTAGAACATTTATTGAAAATTGTACCATTTTCTTATGGACTTTATTTTTTTTAATGTTTACTCATGTTTGAAAGACAGAGACAGAGCATGAGCGGGGAGGGGCAGAGAGAGGAAGACACAGGATCCGAAGCAGGCTCCAGGCTCTGAACTGTCAGCACAGAGCCGGACACAGGGCTCAAACCCACGAACCGTGAGATCATGACCTGAGCAGAAGTTGGTCACTTAAACAAATGAGCTACCTGGGCACCCCCCTTGCAGACTTTAAAAAACCACATAGAAAGCATAGGAGAAAAGTTTACTAATTACTAATCTAATTAGTATTCCTAATAATTATATTTGAATCCTGATTTTATGTTTCTAATGGATTTTCTTGGCATTGATGTTACATGACCTTCATCGAACTTTAAGTTTCAAGTGAGAGAGGTGTGATTCGGCAAACTTGCAGGGAAAACGGTACCAGCAGAGATTAACACAGCTGAAATAAGAGCACTTTAAAACAGGCTTTTTTTCTACATAGCAATTTTACCAAGGGCTACCCATTTAGTGTGCTATGTTAATTTTCAGAAAAACTTTCTTCTAATTAGCAGGTATGCAATGATTTCAAAGAAACAAGTCATATTTAACACCCACAATGTCAAGACATTATTTCTAGAGTTTCTTTGGGCTTACAGGTAGATTGCTGGATGTATTGTGAATTATGTTAATTTTTGAAAGAGACCCAGAGGTCTTTGAGGGAAATGGACCAAAAATATGCAGATGATGATAATTATCATCATCATCATCATCATCATCACCATCACCATCACCACCACCACCACCACCACAAGATTGTTTATAAAGGAGAAACATCCAATTTTAAAGAAAATTGCTAACTTACTGTGCTTTGCAAAAACAAATTCAAAAATGAATTGCTTGCAATTTAGTGGGGGGATGTTAACAAGTCTGCTTTCAGCTTTACCAAGAATTTGAAAGTACAGTAGATATCATGAAATCCATTTTTGTGGATTAAGGGCATCTAATTAAAACCACACGCACATACACACACACACACACACACACACACACACACACACACACACACACACTGAAACCTTGTTCTCTGAAACCTTTCACTATTTCTCCAGGGCTCCACTGATCTTAAGGAAGCTGTGGGTATATTCTGTGGAATATGTTTATTTTAGAAGAAATTCCATCTATTAATAAGCATTTCCTTGGCATCCTCTATGAGCACAGCAGGTGCTAGAAGCTGCTTAAAGCCCATTTGGAAGATTGAGCAACACTTCACATTCAGAGAACAGTTGGGGACAGTTATACGCCAAGCCCTGGGGTGGGAAGTGTGCAGGAATTCTGGCTGAGCAGGCACTGGCTGGTGTATCTTGCCAAGACGAAGTGTCATTGAGGGGAGAGATTGTGCCTTATTCATCTTTCTATTCACCTCCAAGCAACTTCCTCCTTCTCCTCTTGGCCCCTCGCTCGGTCCTCCCCAGAGATAACGTCAGGTTTGGACACAGTAAACACTTTAAGAAATAAATTGTCGTGACCCCCATTTCATCACCAATTGCTTTATTGAGGTTTTAAGGTTTTCAACCATATGTTGCTCCTGCCACCTTGGTGTGTGCAGGTTTGCTTTCTCCCTTTCGGGAGTCTTTTTTCCCCACTCTCCTTTCTCAGGGCTACACTCCTAAGTGCTCTTCACCTCTCCAGGGGCAGCTGGATTCACTTCATAAGGTCCGGCCTTTGAAACTGCAGGCATGTCCCCAAGACAAGTTATTCCTGCTGCTTGAAGCACAGAGCCTCAGAGGAGATGTGGACGGGACCCAACAGCACCCCACCCTCCCCATTCTTCGGCTCTTCTGGGGTGGCCCCACAACTAACCTCTCAAAGCAGGACACCTGTGCAAGTGAAAGGAGGGGTTGCTGAGTTGGCTGGAGGCTGAGTGTGCCCCGAGTGGAGGAAGCTGACACTAGAAGGGATGCTAGCCTGCAGGACAGTTCATTCTCATGAACACTTCCTGGATGAGGCTGGTGTTGGAGTAGCATGGAAGCCCAGCATCCAAGTGTCTGGGAGCCCAATCAATATAGGACATGCATTCCCAAAACTTGGTTGGGGGGGGGGCTGAGAAATTCTCACCCATTTTATGTATAAAGCACAAGTATGCATAAATACATAGATACACTTTGGAACATTAAAATTTCATGGAGGGGGCTAGTAGGAAAATCTGTCTTTAGAACTCTGTAGGGGAGTCTAATAATGATGATGATGATGATGATAATAATAATAATAATAATAATAATAATAATAATAAAAGGTGAGAAACATTGATATAGGAGAATGCCCTGGGTTGAAGGCCAAGAGATAACAGGAACTTGGAAGAATGGGGAGTGGGGAGGGGGCTAAATCCATAGAGTCTGAGATTAAAAAGGAAGCTTTTTAAAAGCATAACCATGACACTGTCACAGACACCAAAGTGTGTTTTCCATAAATATTGAATACATGGCATGATTGTTTGCAATAGAATGAGGCTTCAGTGGAATTGAGTGATGACTCAATCCAAACAGTTACCATATTTCCGAAGTGTTGCATTAATTAAAATATTGCTCATATACAACCAGGTGGCTGCTGAAATTCATCAGAGGCTCATGGAAGAAGAAAAGGAAAACCAGCCAACAGATACAAAAGAAAAATCTCCTCAGATGGGTACAAATAAAAAAGTCAAAAATGAACCGCCCAAGAAAAAAAAGGCAGACAAAAAAGCAAAAGGTATTCCTGGTTTTAGCATCCAAAACTGTGGATGCTTACGCCTCTCCTTGGTAGAACACAAACATTTAAGCAGACACATTAAAGCTACTGTTTGTTAGGTTTAATTTAGAGACTCAGGCTCCTGTGGTGTCAGCTGGCTGATCATACCGTGTACCTGTCTCACCTAACTTGTTTATCCAAATAGTCAAGTGTCTCCAAGATAAAACAAACCTCAAAAACAGTTTGGAACATGCTAGAAGAACGCCAAGATGACAATATGTCATCTGAAAAGTGTGCTCAAGGGGGCTGCAGTACCCGAGACAAGTTTGGGTGAAAAGTGATTATGTGGATGTAAGTTTCAGGTTGAATTCAGGTTTCTGGTTGAATTCAGGTTTCTGGTTTAATGTAAGCAAGTACCTCTCTCCTGGAGGCCTCCTGCCTAATCTCTGTCTTGGAGACATGATGGAAAATAGAGGTGAGAGAAAACTCGGGCTGGGAGAGACCTCCCGTCAACCTTGGGGATAAACTCTGCCACCAACATTACCCACCTGTACATATTTAAGGTAAGTTGAGGCAAGAGAGGAAGAGACAGAAATATGTGAGCAGAAGTCACCTCCGTAGTCAGTTGCTCATGACATGACATGATTGTTAGGCACCTGCTAGCAGCACACTATGATGGGTGCTAAAGACACCATGATGAACTTGAACAAGAACAAAAACACAGTCCCTGCCCTGATGGAAATCTAGTCTATCGGCAGAGACAGACATTTGACCAGTCATTGTTCTTTAGTTGGGAAGGTACAGGTGACCTTGAGAGCAAGGTCACCTACTCCATCTGAGGGGTAGGGAAGCACTTCCCAGAGTACATTTAAGCAATCCTGAGCAGGAGTGAGATGGAAGCACTGAGGATGCTGGCGGGGAGAGCGGGGGGTGGGGAGGGACATTGAAGTAAAGAGAAGAATAGCACTGCGTAAAAAAACACACCACATGGTCCATCTCAGATGGTAGAAATGAAAGAAAGAAGCAGCATTTGAAGGACATGCTTCAGTTTACCTTAATGGCTAAATGGCTGAGTCCAGTCCCTTAATTTTACAGACGATAAAACAGAAATCCAGCAAGATTAAGTGTTCTTTCACCTGTAACTTAATACACATGTCTACTATTGCCGTTACATTTTATTACAGTTTCTTTGTTTACAATTATCTCCTCTTCACAAGATTTGAACCCATTGGGGTCAGACCTTCAAGACAGATTGACCGCACTAAGTAGAATCACGTGAATGGGGCCTTCAGCTGGAATCACACTGCCATTTCGCAAGGGCAGATTCTCTGACAAATGCTGACAAATGCTTATTTTCTAATTCTCTTACGTAATCACTGAAGTACTTGTAGGTAAGTGCTACTGAAAAGATTGTTCAGTAGATTACAGATTCTTGACCATGAGCCTCATTTCAGCCATATCTTCTGGAGGTTATTCCCTGGTCTTGTCTTGATGAGGATCTGGGAAACACTTGGCTCACACTGGTCCCTTGTATGGAGCGGTGCTTTCGCAAGTGACTAATGGCATCCATGCTATGTTGCGGTTTGCTAATTTCTGTCCCCAGGCTCTGAATCACACCTTCTTTGGAATCTAGTACCACTTCATTTTCCCATGATGCTAAACAAATGGGGCATTTTTATATGCATCTAGCCGAGATGCCACCTGGAGAATTCTCAAGGAAAGGCCAATATTTCAAACTCACAGTCAGGGCCAGGGTTGTTCCTTTGCAAATCACAAGAGGTTTACTACAGACCCGCACATTTCTCTTCGTTCTCATTTTATCCGAGTAGCTGTGTGGATACTTGCAGGCCGGCACCTTCCACTGTCCTTTTAGGTAAATCGCCGCCAATAGCAGAAGCCACACCCGTGACAGTGTCACCAGAGCAGACTGCCGAAATGGAAAGGAAAAAGGAACTGATGCTCAAAATCAAGGAAGAACACCTTGCTGCCCTGCAGTTTGAAGGTAGCAGTTGAAAAGAACCAAGATGATACTTTTCAGTGGAAAATAGACCAGTAGGACCAACAGCCCATGACTGGCTCAAGTTGTGTCTAGAACACAAAGCAAAGCAATGGAAAAATACAACATTTAGCTGGTTGTTTTCATAAAACCACACGAGGGCTAGATTTGACTGTTCTATAATTGTCTGGTGGGATCCCAAAAAGAAACAAAGAAAATTTGGGAAGGGGTTAGGAGAACACTAGCAATAATTAGAATCTCAAAGAACAGAAACAAAAAGAATATGTTAGAGTCAGTGTGAGAAGGCTTAGGACCACGTGTGTTGGTGGTTTTATATGCTAAGAATAATTAAGGCCTCTCACTAGGAAAATAAATGCTAACTAAAGGCTAACAGTCCCTGAAAGTAAGTTCTTGGGAACAGAGGCCAAGAAGAGCCAGTCATGAATCAATAATGTTCAAGAGTCTCCTTTTCTGTAGATAACAATTATTTTACAAGACATATTCTCCTTCTGTCTCTTCCATTTGTCATATAATGCAACTAAAAATGGACTTCAAAAAAAAAATCAGAAAATTTAGCAAATTAGGCCAGTGGCGGTAGAAGAAGCAAAGAAGAAAGATGGGAAAACTATTTCAGAAGTAAAATCCACGTCTGTGGATAGTGTGTGCCAGGGGCAGCCATAAGCCCTGGGACACATGGGTTTTACCCTAGTTTTTCCAGTGCTAACAAAGTACAATGGCATTGCTATCCCAAGTTTCTAAAAGTAGGGAGATTATCAAGAGACTTTGTACCTTCCTTTTTTTTGAAATACAGAAATTATCTATTTGTGTTTTCCCATTCCAATTTATCAAAGAGTATATTGCTATAAAGTGCAATAAAATGTAAATCTCAGTTTATACTTTTGGTTTAAATAAACTGTCAAATGACCCTACCATACATTACATTTTTTTCTCAATGACATAGATCAGGTATTACTTATCTATACTCCTATATTAAATGTGCACCTACATCTTGACAAACTGAAGCGTGATTGGTTTAAAATTGAATTTAGTTGGTTAAAAAATGCATGTATACATTTTAAAATCCTTATTTTCTTTTTAAATAGAGATAGCCACACAGTTCCGACTTGAACTGATAAAGACAAAAGCACTGGCTTTCCTTGAAGATTTACTAACAAAGGTGGTTGATGTATATAAACTCATGGAAAAGTGGCTTGGTGAGAGGTACTTGAATGAAATGGCCAGGTAATATACTGCATGGCTTTTCAAATGTATTTTGAAAATGTATATTTTTTAATGTATTTTAATGAAGTATATTTAAAAATGTATTTTTTTTAAGTCCTGGGGGCCAAAGTTGGCAGGTTTGTAGGCATTTATAAATGTACATTACATTTGCAAATTGAAATTTTGACCTTTTAGGAGATCACATGTGCATTTGTATTGGCTTGTTTCAAACAGTAAGTTGCATATCAAAGTGTCCTATTGTAATAGCCAGATTTGCACATCATTTATGAGTTTGGTTTTTACACTGCTCAATGAGGACCTTAGTTTACAAGGTAAGATTATGCATTATTTTTAAATATTTTTCAGAAATAAGATAATGGTTCACATTTTTCTAATGCCAGGCTCATTAGTAGTCAGGGCCAATTAATGGGAGATTAAGAAGTCATTCACTGGTATGTTTTACCACTTAGGCTGATTCCCTTGTTAGGGTAATACCCAGTACTGCTTTGCTGTTGGGTTCCAAAGGTTTTTTCAGACTTTTCATCTCTAGTGGGGGGGGGGGGGCAGAGCGTTTTATTCCCTTAATTCTCCCATGAAAAAGCAGCTCAGCAAAGCAGAAATAGCCCTCAACTGAAAGTCAGGAGACATGATGCTCCAAGAGTTGGGGACTCCTTCCTTGCCCACAAATTAGCAGCATGCCTAATTGCTTGGGGCCCTGTGGCCTTCATCTATAAAAGGAAAGACTCCAACCAGGAAACTCCAGAGGTTTCTACTAGATCTAGATTCTGTGAACACTACAGTTTCCAATCAACATTTACTGAAGATTTAGAAGTTGCTACCTACATAGAATATAAATGTCAAGTGTTCTCTGAAACAAGTGCCATCTACAAGACAGTTGTTATAGTTTGTTCTCTACAATCCTTGTCTCATAATGAAAGTTCTCTTGTAAAATCTTCAGCCTAGATTTTTATATCTGTTGTTCTATATAGTAACACACACACACCCACATACACACACACACACATAACTCAGCCTGGTTGCAGTAAGGCTTATTTACCTTACTATTACAGTAAGACTTAAAATAATTTTACTACTGTATAGCCAATTGAGTTATCATTAGCATCACAGAGCAGTGATGTTCGGTTCTGTTCTCTGCCTGCCACTTACAAATGAGAACATGTCTTCTTAATTCTTAGGATTCACAGCTCTCATCCAGGTGGCCATCAAGAGTAAATTCTTATTTTTATCAGATGTATTCCAATTTCTCAGATATATGTTATGTGTATGTATCTGACCTCTGAATGTAGCCAGAAGAAGTTAAAACTAGGACTGTTCAGCTATGCTTTCTGTTTGGGTTATTGCAAAAACTCTGGTGGTAAAAGAAAACTAGAGAGAGAGAGAGAAAGCTATCAGATCCCTGGGAACTTCAAATCTTGCTTTTTATTCTCCTGGCACTTTTTAATTCCTCCCATTCATAAGAAGGGTGTGCCTGATAACCTCCACTAGGTGGTGCACACCCATTTTGAGATCTTGGTTCTCGGTCAGTCTTGGTCTGCGGTCGTCGGCCCTTCTCACTCAAGGTTGCAAACTTAATAGCTATCCAGTGCCTTCTCCTCTGCACCAGCACACAACCACCACGAGGCATAAACTAATTAGATAATACGTGCAATATGGACACTCACCAACACAGAATGCTGGAGTTGAAATCTAGGGTTGTCTTTTGAGAGAAAGCAACTAATACTATTTAAAAAAATTTTTTAGTGTCTGTATTTTGGTGTTCCTGGGTTACATAAAAGCAGATTAAAAATGGATTTTTCCATAATGTCCAATCTTTATTACGAAATATAAACACAATCCCTTCTGTAATACGGTAATGTTTTACTTCTCTGTATAAATATTTATACACTTCTCGTGTAAAAACTTCTCTGGCTTTTGAAATGGCCTTTAATTAGGACCATAACTATAATCCCCAGTTCAGCTTAAATCCATGCCCTGTGTGGCTTTACATTAATAACCATAAAGTATGGAGTTATGTGTTTATCAGCTCCATGCAAAGGTAAGGAAATTCAGAGAGCTTACGTAAATTACCAAGGACTCATGGTTACAGAGAATTCTGGGATGAGAGCTCAGCTTTGAGTACTCTTTTTACTGCACCTAACTATTGCTATTTATACTACATGATTTAACTAGGAATTGTTATTTGTAAAAATAGAAAGCAATTTCAATGGGTATATATTATTAAAGTCCCTTCTGACAATTGTGTCTTCAATAACATCAAATTCCTTGATATAAAGTTAGAGAAAAGCCACTCTTCTAGAAATCCATTATTAAATTTGATTAACATTATAATTTATCCAGATTCCAAATAAATGTGTTGTTCTAACAATTATATTTTACAGGTTTTTCTACCATATAACTTTATTCTGGTTCATACTTAGATTGAAATATATCTCTTGATATAATCTTGCTTACACAGTAAAATATGGTCTAATATTAATAAAACCATATTTTATGAAGTCCCTTTTTGTTCAGCTTTGTATAAAATGTGACTATTAGCTCTTTGAGCATGCATTTTATTTCTAATCTCTATTTACTTATACTTTGCCTTTCTACAAAATGGATTTGAAGAGAATTAGAATTTTTAAACATGAGGATTGAATTGTCTAACTTAGCTATATGATGTGTAGACTTTGTGTGTATGTCTACTAAGCAAATACTGTTAAACCAATAGTTTTTAATGGGGATAACCCTATTCATTTTTCCATTTTCAGTGTGGAAAAATTAACTGAGGTAGCTCGCTATCACATTGAAACATCGACAAAAATTCAGAGTGAACTTTATTTAGACCAAGAAGATTTCTTTATTAATGGTGATGTAAAAGTCTTTCCAGATTCCCCTCCTCCAGTACGTCCTCCACCCATAGAAAAGGAAGAAAATGGCACCCTGACCATCGAACAGCTTGACAACCTTCGAGATCAGTTCTTAATTATAGCACCTAAAGGTAGGAAAAGTAATTATTGTGAAAAAAGCACAAAAATGGATAAGACTAATGAGGGTGGAAATCACTTACTCACAAGTAAAATCAGCCCTCTGGGATTGAGTGTCACCAAAATGAGCCCTTGCTCTGTTCTAGTTTATGACACGTTTGCTTCATACAGCATAGATCTGAATTAAACAAACAGGAGGAAAACAGTGAGTAATACTTTAGCAGTGTGGTGATCCTCATTCCTGCTAATTCTCCTCTTGGGCCCATCCCTGCCTCTGGCCAAAAGCTGGTAAACTTGAGTATTACTTAGTCTGGCAGTTGAGAGAGACAGCCTTTGCATATACTTCCAGTCTAGGCTTTGTATTGGGGTTATGAGTTTGTGTTTCTGTCTCCCTGACTAATCTGTGAAGGGAGACCAGGGAGGAGAGAATTTCCCTTTCATATTTGCCTTTTTCCTCAGTGCTTCACAGATTAAGAACAGAACAAATAAATTGTTAACAAAATATTTGCTTAACTGATTAATTTGTTCACATATACTTGTACATAGTATTTCATGCACACTAATTCTTTATTTCCTTCACATTTTATCATGATGACTCTATAGCATCTGCACAGGCTTTTTTTTAAATACAGTCTCTTTCTACTCCCAGATATTCTTTAATGAATTCCATCAATTAATAGCACAGGTAATTCAGACAGGTCCTGTAGGATTAGCATCTCCTCTCCATTTTATAGGTCTGGACACTGAGTCACAAAGTAATTTTTGCCTATGGTCATATGTCATCCAGATTTCTTCAAAGTTCTTGCCCCTTCTCACTGAACTAAGCCACCTCTCATAAACAGGTTTATTTTATCTTCCAATATCCACATATAGGAAAATCATTACTTTTCTCTAGAGAATAGCCAATAGCACTAACACAATTCCACTCTCAGAGTAATTAGATTTCATTTGTTCTTTAAAAGTTCAGTATTTTGGGACACCTGGGTGGCTCAGTCAGTTAAGCATCCAACTTCAGCCCAGGTCATGATCTCACAGTTCGTGGGTTCCAGCCCTGCATCAGGCTCTGTGCTGACAGCTTACAGCCTAGAACGTGCTTCAGATTCTGTATCTCCCTCTCACTTCTTCTCTGCTCATGCTCTGTCTCTCTCTCTCTCTCAAAAATAAATAAACATTTAACAAAATTTTTAAGTTTAGTATTTCTAGAAACCCACATCAAATCTCAGTAGTTAAAAGGGCATTCCTTTACTCTAAGTCTGAACGCCTCTTTGCTAAGCCCACTGGGTGAAACAGGTATAACCACGTGCCCCTTGGGAGAACCTCTACATGTCAGTGCAACTAATCAACGTGAGCAAGTCTACACCTTCAATACATAAAGACACACATGGCAGCTGTGGATGTGTACCAACTCTGGCTGGCAATATTTGGGCAGGAAGGAAATGTGGCCATCAGCAGGTGTAAAAAAAAAAAATCACAGTTTTATAAACCCAACCCATGAAATCCTTTCCTTCTTTTGTTCAGGCAGATTCCATTCTCTTGCCCTTTGTATAGGTTTCACAGTGCCCTCTTATTACATATTTCCTTCTTCAAATTTGCTTTTGCTCTTCATTTTATTCACACCATTTTTTACATTAAAAAAGATGCATGTATAAAGATTCTGAATATGAAATACGATTTGCCTTAATCCTACACTAGGGTGATGAGAAGGAAATCATCCAATTAGCAGGTCAAAACTAAAAGCATTTGTGGGCATGTGAGTAGGTGGAAGTGGATTTTGAAAATTATCAACCACTTCTAATCCCTTTTTAAGAACCTTAGTATTCACGATGATAACCATGGTACATCCTTGGATCCAACCTCAAGTCTAGAGCCTGCATTTCAACTAAAAGTTTAAAAACAAATAACAAATAGCAGCTATAAGTTGACATGTGTATGTCTTAGAAGATTAATTCTAGAAACCATTGGGACTAAAATATGTCAACTGATACATTTGTTTGTTTTCTGAATATGGTAGAATGCAACAGCTTTCAAAGTATGGTAGAAAGAGGAAGGAAGAGGGAAGAAAGGAAACGGGGGAGGCAGGAGATAGTTATATATACATTTTAAAAAGTAGATGTAAAAGGAAAACCACTTGACTGACAGACTCAGAGTGTAATTTGAAAAGTAACGAAGAAGAAAATATAAAGTTCTATTTAGGTTCTTTCTGGAACGGAGTATCAACTTTTTAAAAGTGCTCAAGAATGCAGAGCAAAAGAGGATCAGCGAGCAATGACGTTGGTCAGGGAAAATCTGGTGGGATAATACCTCAGAGGAAGGATATGGAAGAAGAGTGGTTTGATGGCAGGGATACACAGAATATTTAAAGTTCGAGGAACAGCCACTAGACAGTGTGCAGATAAGAGGCATGGGTGTGGATGTTCAGGGAAAGAATCAGGAAACTGCTTTTCCTCTTGTTCCCCAACTGCATGAACCACAGGCAAACAGATGGGGAGGTCTTCTCTGTCTTGGAAACCATTTCCACCCACCCGAGCTGGAGAATTGACACATATTTAAGAATAACTGGTGTAGTTGCTGCAGAACTTACGAGGCTATATAATACTGTGAGATTTGGGAGACTTCACGGTTCAAAATGAGTTATGGTCTATAAGCAATCAGTTTAAACTCTTTATTATTGGCTCAATTATACTATTTTAACACACACACATAT
This sequence comes from Felis catus, assembly GCF_018350175.1. Classification (NCBI taxonomy): domain Eukaryota; kingdom Metazoa; phylum Chordata; class Mammalia; order Carnivora; family Felidae; genus Felis; species Felis catus. The sequence goes on along the minus strand of NC_058368.1, from coordinate 210,703,606 downwards.
ATTTATTGCTGTTGTTGCTTGCTTTTCAAGTACATGTAAAACCTTAGCGCAGTAGTCTATCAATAAAAGTCATATGCATTGTTATTATTCTTGCTAATGTCATAAAGGGAAGGTAAAATAAGAATCATTCCATTCCATTTTCTGCACCCCAGAGTCACAGTTCTGTGATGACATTTTTGAAGCCAGGCTGCAAACCCTGACGTTGCCCCTCCCTGAGGAAGCCCAATAAGTGCAACTCACCCTTCCCCCCAACTCCCTGAGCCCCCAAAAGACCCTCTGTCTTTAGTCTTTCTTCCTCAGCTCTGCAATTGTTTTCAGTGCCTTAAATGATACACCGCCCTCCATCTTTTAAGTGAAGTCTTTTGTCATATTCCTTCTGAGAATTGGAAATCAATCTTTCATGGTACTTTCCACTGTATTTACCTTAGGACCCCTACAGTTGCCAAAGACCATCTTAGTTGAAGTGATCAGTTTGGAGCAAGTGGCTGGTAGTGGCACATTTCTAAATGGGCAATCCTACATAATTTCTTCCTTGAACTTGAAAATTGCCGTTATTTTTAAGCCAAGAAACATGATCATTTCCATAAACGACTTCATATATGCCAGGGTAACCTATGGTATCTAAGATGCAACTTTAAAGCTCACTAAAATATGATAAAATATGATGAACAAATGGATTTTCTCTAGGAAAAAAAGCAAACATATTTGCACATAACAGTCATCATATTACCAGGCTCACAGCAAGATGTCTTAGCAAATTTATAAGGAGTGGTAATGCCCACTCCTTACAATGTCTGAAGTTCCACTTTGGTTAACTTTTAATTATGCTACAAAAATAAAATTATTGAGGGAAATGGATAATCTTTAAGTAAAACAAGTGACCTTAAATACTTATGAGTAACTACTATCAGTATATAAATGGAAAGAACTAAAGCTTAAGGAGTTTTCTGCTGAGTATTGGCTTGAAAAATAAAAGTCCCCCCCACTTGAAAAATAAAAGTCTTTGTTAAAATAGTCCTTGCTAAAGATAATGGAAAAATTGAAAATGCATTGTATATTGTAATGCTTATATTCAACACTCCTTTCCTGGTCAAATTCTGCCACTTGGGATGATTCTAAATCTCCTTTGGTAAATGTAGTCATGAGACATAAAATATCATTTGTTGATATGATCGTTACAAATAGGCCAGAAAAGAAAAATGGCCTTATGCGTGATCATCATACAAGATCACGCAAAATACAATGAAACAACTTGTGATCCTAGCATTTTTCTTGCCACCCAGCAAAGATCCATACTTAGACTCTTAGGAGCAGCTTAAGTAAGAGGTATCCAGTGGTTCAGCAAGACATTCTTTCATTGACTGTCCCAGGGATTCCCACGAGCATACTCCCAGCACAGAATGAGATGCAGCAAATATCTTCCAAATTATAACAATAGCCAATGTTGGCATGGTGTCAGGCTCCATGTGTCAGGCCCCATCCCAGCATTTCCATGTTGATTCACTTCTTACCCATGGCTGGATGAGTAAGAAGACCCATCCAAGGATAAGAAGAGTCAGACAGTTCTTTTCAGTGGCACCATTCGTCAAATGATTGATTAGTATGATCTTGGGCAAGTTATTTAGCCTCTCTCTGACTCACTTTCCTCATTTGGAAAATGGGGTATTTCAATGGAGCTGCTATGAGTTATTAAAGTGATTAATATATGTTAAGTGTTTAGAAAGTGTCTGGAACATAAAATGTGCAATTTAAGTGTAATATATAAGCCATTGTGATTTAATTATATAATTATAGTAATAACTTATTTTTATATAATATGAAATGTTATACAATAGTGATACAAACCCTTCTAATTATTATCCAAAACGTTAGCTCGATATCCTGAAGGTACACATACCATTATAGGCACCTACACCATTACCCTGGAACATTTCCAGAAAAAAAAACAAAAAACAAAAAAACACCACCTGATAGAATTAAGCGACAGGGTTTATGGCTCCCCCATGGACCAAAAACATCCCAAACAAAAGCATTCATTTTGTGTACTGCATTAAGCTCTGAGTAGGTACGTCTTGTCTCTAAGCATCAAGTGCCAAGCACATCATGAAGACAGTCTTTGTCCAATGAAAGCAATTTGGAGTCTGTTGAAACTAGAACACTTTAGCAATGTTCCCCTGTCCGCACTTAAACCAAAAGAACTCCTTTTCTTTGTAAGCCCATCAGTACTCCATGTAATGCCTATAGAGATTTGGTTCATGGCTGTTTTTGCTTCTGCTGAGAGGCTCTCCAGAGAGAACACAGTCCAGCAAATTCTACACCCTTATCCCTTCTTCAAGGGAGGCAGCATTTAGTTATTCAGGACTCTAATATTGTTCTAAAAACTGACAGGGGCCCCTCCTTTGAACCTCTTTTAGAGACCCAGAGATTCAGTGATTGGTCTCAGAGACAGAAAGCACAAACAGAACTCTTGTCTGTGGTGGCTAAGCTAGATCATTCAGCTACATGGTTTTTACAAGAATTCAAAGGAGGAAGTAGTTATTGCTGCCTTTGTGGGTCAGCATAAGGGTTAGCCCAGAGGAGAATTTTGAATGGAACCTTCCAGGAAGAAAGGCAGGGGCAGGGTGTTCCAGACAAAGGGGAAAATAGAGTAGACATTAAGATTTTGAGGTTGCATGCATGACATATTCATGGAACAGCAAACAGACCAGATGGGGAAAGAGGCAGTATTTGAGGACAGTAAAGACCTTGTGGCCAGATTGTGAAGTCTCAAAGTGGCTTGAAAAGGACATGCAGGAAAAGATTATCAAAGATATTTAGAGCCCAATGATGTGAGTGGGTTACAGGGAGAAAGAGACTCTGAGAGAGCCACAGATACTGCTCTGTTTCTCTACCAAGCCTCAACTAACAGAGAGACAGGACTGAGGGCACTGGTGGGGGGTGACGGGGGGGAATCATTAGAAAGTTCTGTGGATCTTTCTAAGCTAGTGTCTCTGAGGAAACTATACAAATATGGCACCAATATTTGCAGGGATATAAGCCCCATATTTTAATCTGAAACCTGCTTAAATTAGTCTGACTTTACACAAATCAAAAACCGTAGAAAGATTTCTTAGAAAGGGTGATAGAGAAGGACTGATGTTATTAACAGGGATATCTCTCCAGGTGGCAAAATCTAGGGATTGGTGCAAAAAGTAGTAGCCCCCATATGTCCTGTGGTTCTCTCAGTGGGTGAACTCCTTCCGCTATGTAGATTCAGATCACGGAAATGCAGTAGTAAATCTAGAAGATTTTGGACCTGTTAAAACTGTCTGTGGGCAGGGTTTCAGCTGTAACTTTAGGAGGAAACATATTCTCATGAAGTCAGAGAATTTGCATTAGGCAAATGAAAGTATGTGCTCAGAATTCAAGATAACACCTTCTGGAAATTCTGTTCATAAAGCTAAAAACGTAAAAGCTAGCTAAATCGGTAGCAAAAGTTCACGTCCTTTCTGTTAGCAATGAGACTTCTTTCACTTCTTTTTTTGTGTATTCATTCATGTGTTCACCAGCATTTGTGTGTGTCGAGCAGGCAGCAGCCTGGTGCTGAAGGCCTTGTGTGGGAGAATGACAGTGTAGGGATGAAAATGAAGTCAGGAGGTATCAACTACAAGGAGACTCCCTTTCCATGAAAACAGTAATATTTAGGATTTGATTTTGGCGAGGGAACAAAATGGGGCTAAGAGTAACAACTACCGAAAAGCTGATTAAAAGGCAAATAGAAGTTAGATGCAAATAAGGTAAGAAAAGCAGAAGCAGATTGACCAATGTCAAAGGTTTTCCAGTAAAAGACGTTAAGAGCTATGAGATCATGAAAATCAATAGGGAATGTTTATTTTCTGAAACGTCTGCCACACGCTCACACTCATCTTGCCATTATGGAGCACAAAGGAAGTAAGTGTGGTTCTTTCTGCAAAAGAGTTTAAAATCTAGCTGAGCAGTCAACCTAGGACAGTAAAGCAGTGAAACAAAACGAAACACTGAGCTTGTATGTTGACATAAGGTATTTTAGTATAATATTACACAAACACATATTACACTTTTGCATTAGATTATAAAATAGGACAATATAGTCTAATGATCAGTAGGGTCACAGAAGTTGCAGGAGGGAAATAAATATATGGTCTAGGCTCCCTGCCTTCAGAGAGAAACTATTTTAGGACATTGCTTTGTGTGATTTAAATTCTTCTGTCCTTCTGTCCAGAAAAAAAAATACATATATATATATATATATGTTTATATATATGTAATATATATAATGTATATATATGTAATATATAATATATATATTATTTATATATATATGTAATATATAATTTATGTATGTAATATATTATTTATATATATAAATTATATAATATATATTATATATATTTATATATTTATTTATTTATATATATTTATATATTTTTTAATGTATATAAATATATATTTATTTATTTATATATATTATATATATAAATTTATATATATAATATATATATTTATGTATGTAATATATTATTTATATATATGTAATATTATATATATTATATATGTAATATATATGTAATAATATATATATGTAAATTATATACATATATAATTATATATGTAATTATATGTAATATATATGTAATATATATGTAATATTATATATATGTAATATAATATAATATATATGTAATATATGTAATATATATGTAATATAATATATTATATATATGTAATATATGTGTAATAATTACATATATGTAATATATAATATATATGTAATATGTATATATGTAATATAATATAATATATTATATATATGTAATATATGTAATATATGTAATGTAATATAATATATAATATATATGTAATATATTATATATATGTACTATATATATAAAATATATATATATATATAAATATATATAAATATATAAATTATATAAGTATATATAAAGTATATATACGTATATATATATAAAATATATATATATATATATATATATATATATATATATATATATATATACATATAAAGTATAAAAGACAAAGTTGAGGCATGAGGCATAGCTCCTTGAAACCATCTGGGATGGGTCTCAAAGCCTAAAGCCCTTTCAGTTGGGCTAAATGAACAGGTTGGCTACAACACAGCTGGAGAAGGTGGGCCTTTGGTGGGATGGAAGTGATGTCCAAGGTGAATCTTGTAGGCCTGCTGATGTGTGTGTCGTATTATTTTTTTTCTCACCACAGGAAGCAAATGTCAGCAAAAAACAATGTCCCTCTTATGCAAAGAGAAACATAACTAGAGTGAAGAAGAACATAGCACCCTTTGCTATGAGAAACCTGTAATAGTGATGTAAACATGGGGGCTGCGGAGTAGGACTGACTGCTAGTGATCCCCAGCTCCCCACATACAACCACTGTGACATCAGACAAATTAATTAACCTCTCTGTGCCCTAGTGCTTTTGTTTATAAAATGACAAGTGATTGGTCCATTTTCTTAACTATAAAATAGGGATAAGGGATTATGAGGGTTAAATGATATAAGCCACTTAAAGTGCTGACCAGAATGCCTGACATCCCACTCATAAACATTTGCTGTAACATCTTCCAGAAATAATGAGCAAGTGTTGGGGGCAGATATTAACCAAAATTAAAGGTAGAGATTGGTGATTACTGAAAATAACAACATGGAGTTATTTTAAAGGCAGGGGTCCTCCAGGCGACATGAACCGAGTCACTGAAAAGCAGAAAAGGCCGCAGAAGCTTGACCATTATCTTCCAAAGAGGAATAATCAATTTTTGAAAATCTGGCTTAAAAAATACCCTTGGCTTATATATGATGAGATACTAAATCTTATGTTCTGTGGCCTGTGTCGTAAGCATGGAGTAAAGTCAAGGGGAAATCAAGTGAGTTTTTTTTATGGCACTGACAACTTTAGGACTGAATTTCTCAATGCACATCATCTCAGTGAGGCCCATGCCAAGGCTTCACTAATGGAAGCAACAAGTGGTTCTCCAGTGAACCGAGCCACCACAGAGTTCATGGTGACGACCATGAGCAAAGTCACCCTCGGGAGAATAGAGAACTTATTCAGATCATGCCATGCTATCGCCAAGACGGGACGCCCCCTCAAAGACTTTATCTGGATGTGCAAGTTGGATGATATGAAGGGTGTCGATATCGGCCCAGTATTCAGAACTAACAAATCAGCAAGAACGTTCACGTATTTTATCGCTGAAGTGGAACGGAGAAATCTGAGAGAGAAACTAGAACAAAGTAAATTTTTCTCTGTCCTCAGTGGTGGAATCACAGACAGCTCAACCGAGGAAGCTGAACTTGTCTACGTGCAGTTTGCATGTGCAGGAAAAGTGCATTGCCAAATTGTTGGGGTACAGACAGTAGAAAAGAAGGATCCTTTGGAAATAAGAAATGCCATCGAGAAAACTCTAGAGCGAAATCTTCAACTTAAGCTATCGAACCAAGACTGGGCGAAGAAACTGGTTGGTTTTGGAAGTGATGGTGCCCCTGGCTCAGAGGGAGAAAACAACGGGGTGGCCATGCTCTTCAGAGAAATCCAGCCACGAGCACTGACTGTGTACTGCTTTGCACATCATCTTGAACTGTCTTACAGGGCGGTCTTCCAGAGCGTTCCCCTGTACAATGATGTCAGAGGCCTTCTTCACAGCATCTACTACTTCTACCACAGTTCTCCTGTCCACAAGAGTTCTCTGATAACTGCTTTCAAAGGCCTTCACCTTCGCCCTGTGCTGCCTTCTCGAGTAGGGGGCAGGAGGTGGCTTCAGGGATTACAGGCAGCCCTCCAGAACTTTCTCAGGGGATATCCTGCGATAGTCCAGCAACTACATTCAGTAAGTCATTTTGAAATACCACACTATTTTAGTTTGCCAGACTGACAGAGAACATTTTTATTGAGAAATTTGAAAGAATAATCTTGAGAAAGATAAATGGCTATTCTCTTCCCGATCTATGTTACAGGCAGTTGAGGGCAGAAATGACACTAGTCACCAGAAAGCCAACGAACTCCTGGAGTTCCTTCTCCAAGCAGACATTGTTAAATTCGTCCATTTCTTGGTGGATGTCATTAATGTCCTTAGCATTCTTTCCCGTGTCAATCAGAACAGAAACTCTTCCATTGCTGATGTATTTGCCTCATTAGAGTCAACACTGGAAATGCTCAGAATGTATAAAACAAGGTGAGGAATTGGGGAATGGTCTGAGGGTCTGTCAAACTAGACAGTTTGATTGGGGACACTGTTTGTCAGGTGCTTTTTCATTTAATTGTTTATCTGGGGGATTTGTCTTTTCCTCCCCAGACCAGGACCAAAGGAACGTCAGGTAGATTCAGCCACACACTTTCATGGTAACTGCCTGGGAGGAAAGGGAAACATTTCTGATGTGAGAAGCACGGTCTTAACACATCTTGTCAAGAGGCTGCAAGGTTGTTTCAGAGATGCCAGCCAAGATGTAGTGAAGGCTACTGTGATTGGAAGCTTTAAACTGTGGCCCACAAAGATAAATCAAGGTACCCTATATGCACCAACTTCTAACCGTTGTTCTTTGACTGTAGGTTTCTTTCATGTATGTGACTTTTTCTCTCATATATTGATGGCAGAATTTGGAGAAAAAGAGGTATCCATCTTGACTGCCCACTATGAACCACTACTGGAAGCTGCCAATGTGGAAATCGATGAAGTGGACACTGAATGGAGCATGTTGAAATTAGAGATTTATGCTAGGTAAGCATAGTTGGTATTTTATAAATATTTGAATGAAACTTGAGAGTCTCAATTTTTTACACTTTTCATTCTTCCCCCTAGATTTCAGAACATCTGCAAATTGACCTGGGATTTTGTGAATTCTGTTTACTTGCACAAATATCCAAATATCCTGACACTAGTGGACCTAGTACTGACGCTCCCTGCAAGTTCTGCAGAAGCAGAACGTGGCTTTAGTCAGATGAAACGTGCCAAATCACAAATGCGTGCCACGATCAAGGCTGAAAGTATGACGGATCTCTTGATAATTCAGTTGAACTCTCCAGACATTAATAACTTTGACCCTAGGAAAGCTATCCACTTATGGAATACAAGAACACCATCTTCAACTGGTGACACAAGACCTAATTCCTCTTGTTCATCAAACTCGGAAAGCCATTATGAAAGTGATTAGCAATATGACAAATGTGGACTTCGTCATTCATCAGAGCAAAAACAAATTCTTTTTAATCTGAAATTTAAAAGTAACACAGTAACCAGTCTTCACATCAAATGTAAAAGGCATTTGGCATCTTACCAGACAAACAAAGCCAAAATCCAAAGATTGGTTTTCCTGTACCTTTCTAAGATCACTTCTACATCCACACATTTGTTCACGTTCTATGGATGGAGGAGATCCTTCTAAGCAATGGTGTCATTTTGATGTCATATTTTGCAGAGTTATTACAAAGGGTGTCTAGGCGATGATTATGATCTGAATTCCTTTAGGCCTGGCATACAATTAACATCTTTCCTGCATAATTCTAAATGACAGTTGCTTTATGTAACTACTTAGAGCCAAATTGAAAAAGGGTATTTCTTAAATCAATGAACACAATTTCTTTTTTTTTTAATTTATTTTGAAATAGAGAGAGAGAGAGAGAGCATGCGTGTAAGCAGGGGAGAGGCAAAGAGAGGGGAGAGAGAATCCTAAGCAGGCTCCGAGCTGTGAGTATAGAGCTCAACTTTGGGCCCAAAATCTGAGCTGAAATCAAGAGTCAGATGCTTAACCAAATGATCTATCCAGGCACCCCCCATGAATAAAATTTCTAAGTTTATGTTTGTGTTATCCCATTTTATGTGAAGATCATATTGCCATATGCCTTGGGGCATATGTAATGGACAAGGTCAAATATTAAAATAGTTTCACCTTTCGCACTACGGTCACCAGATCAATTCCTATGTAAGCTGGAACTAATATCTTACAACACTTTACTTGCACCATAGCTATTAAAGACAGTGGAAATATATTGCATATCAACCAGAATTTTTAAATACTTAGAGACTCTTCATGGTTTCATAAAATAGATTTTATTTACAGTTTCATATTGAGGAACATGAATGATTTCTTTCCTTTTTAAAAAAATGTTTATTGTTTATTTTGAGAGAAAGATTGTGTGTGTGTGCATGCACATGTGAGCAGAGAAGGGGCAGAGGGAGAGGAAGAGAGAATCCCAAGCAGGCTCCAAACCCAGCACAGAGCCAGACATGGGGCTCAGTCCCACAACCACTTTAAGATAATGACCTGAGCTGAAATCAAGAGTTGGATGCTTAATGGACTGAGCCATCCAGGCACCTCATGAATGATTCATTTTTAACTTATCTAAAAACCAATGTGTTTTTTACTGAAAATAAAGCTAATTTTACTGAAAATTGTACTACCTGGGAAAAATTTCTCATCTCTATAAAACTAGATACTCAGGTTTGATCAAAAAGGATAGAGAATTTATTTCTGAACAACTTATCAGATGTCCAGTCATATCAAAGAAAAAGTCTGCTCTTGCCACCCAGAAAACTAACTTCCAAATCTCAAAATTATGTATTTGGTCTGAGCCACTGATATTTTAAAAGGATTAATGCATTTTCTTAAAGGCTAGAAGAAATGATAAAGTTCACATTGGACTTTTATAAATACTAAAAATTCAGGTGCAAAAACAAAAATGTGAAATGCTATGTCTATGTTCTACTCTTTTTATTTCTAAACAAGGAAGGATAGCTATTACTCTGGACCTGAAATATCCAAATACATGTAGGAGCCTTTCCTGACTCTAGAAGGTACTTCTGTCAGAGGGGTTAGACAGATATTTTTAAAGCAGATTTATTTATTTTGTTTTTCTATTTCTTTTTTTTATTATATGAAATTTATTGTCAAATTAGTTTCCATACAACACCCAGTTCTCATCCCAAAAGATGCCCTCTTCAATGCCCATCACCTACACTCCCCTCCCTCCCACCCCCCATCAACCCTCAGTTTGTTCTCAGTTTTTAAGAGTCTCTTATGCTTTGGCTCTCTCCCACTCTAACCTCTTTTTTTTTTCTTTTTTTTCCTTCCCCTCCCCCATGGGTTTCTGTTAAGTTTCTCAGGATCCACATAAGAGTGAAAACATATGGTATCTGTCTTTCTCTGTATGGCTTATTTCACTTAGCATCACACTCTCCAGTTCCATCCACGTTGCTACAAAGGGCCATATTTCGTTCTTTCTCATTGCCACATAGTACTCCGTTGTGTATATAAACCACAATTTCCTTATCCATTCATCAGTTGATGGACATTTAGGCTCTTTCCATGATTTGGCTATTGTTGAGAGTGTTGCTATAAACATTGGGGTACAAGTGCCCCCATGCATCAGTACTCCTGTATCCCTTGGGTAAATTCCTAGCAGTGCTATTGCTGGGTCATAGGGTAGATCTATTTTTAATTTTTTGAGGAACCTCCACACTGTTTTTCAGAGGGGCTGCACCAGTTTGCATTCCCACCAACAGTGCAAGAGGGTTCCCGTTTCTCCACATCCTCTCCAGCATCTATAGTCTCCTGATTTGTTCATTTTGGCCACTCTGACTGGCATGAGGTGATATCTGAGTGTGGTTTTGATTTGTATTTCCCTGATGAGGAGCGATGTTGATCATCTTTTCATGTGCCTATTGGCAATCCGGATGTCTTCTTTAGAGAAGTGTCTATTCATGTTTTCTGCCCATTTCTCACTGGATTATTTGTTGTTTGGGTGTGGAGTTTGGTGAGCTCTTTATAGATTTTGGATACTAGCCCTTTGTCTGATATGTCATTTACAAATATCTTTTCCCATTCCGTCGGTTGCCTTTTAGTTTTGTTGATTGTTTCCTTTGCTGTGCAGAAGCTTTTTATCTTGATAAGGTCCCAATAGTTCATTTTTGCTTTTAATTCCCTTGCCTTTGGGGATGTGTCAAGTAAGAAATTGCTACGGCTAAGGTCAGAGGGGTGTTTTCCTGCTTTCTCCTCTAGGGTTTTGATGGTTTCCTGTCTCACATTCAAGTCCTTTATCCATTTTAAGTTAATTTTTGTGAATGGTGTAAGAAAGTGGTCTAGTTTCAACCTTCTGCATGTTGCTGTCCAGTTCTCCCAGCACCATTTGTTAAAAAGACTGTCTTTTTTCCATTGGATATTCTTTCCTGCTTTGTCAAAGATTAGTTGGCCATACTTTTGTGGGTCTAGTTCTGGGGTTTCTATTCTATTCCATTGGTCTATGTGTCTGTTTTTATGCCAATACAATGCTGTCTTGATGATTACAGCTTTGTAGTAGAGGCTAAAGTTTGGGACTGTGATGCCTCCTGCTTTGGTCTTCTTCTTCAAAATTACTTTGGCTATTCGGGGCCTTTTGTGGTTCCATATGAATTTTAGGATGGCTTGTTCTAGGTTCGAGAAGAATGCTGGTGCAGTTTTGATTGGGATTGCATTGAATGTGTAGATCGCTTTGGGTAGTATTACATTTTAACAATATTTATTCTTCCAACCCATGAGCACGGAATGTTTTTCCATTTCTTTATATCTTCTTCGATTTCCTTCATAAGCTTTCTATAGTTTTCAGCATACAGATCTTGTACATCTTTGGTTAGATTTATTCCTAGGTATTTTATGTTTCTTGGTTCAATTGTGAATCGGATCAGTTTCTTTATTTGTCTTTTTGTTGCTTCATCGTGAGTGTATAAGAATGCAGCTGATTTCTGTACATTGATTTTGTATCCTGCAACTTTGCTGAATTCATGTATCAGTTCTAGCAGACTTTTGGTGGAGTCTATTGGACTTTCCATGTATAATATCATGTCATCTGCAAAAAGTGAAAGCTTGATTTCATCTTTGGCAATTTTGATCCCCTGATTTCCTTTTGTTGTCTAATTGCTGATGCTAGCACTTCCAACACTATGTTAAACAACAGTGGTGAGAGTGGACATCCCTGTCATGTTCCTGATCTCAGGGAAAAAGCTCTCAGTTTTTCCCCATTGAGGATGATGTTAGCTGTGGGCTTTTCATAAATGGCTTTTATGATGTTTAAGTATGTTCCTTCTACCCCGACTTTCTTGAGGGTTTTTATTAAGAAAGGATGCTGAATTTTGTCAAATGCTTTTTCTGCATTGATTGACAGGATCGTATGGATCTTATCTTTTCTTTTATTAATGTGATGTATCACGTTGATTGATTTGCAAATGTTGAACGAGCCCTGCATCCCAGGAATGAATCCCACTTGATCATGGTGAATAATTCTTTTTATATGCTGTTGAATTCGATTTGCTAGTATCTCATTGAGAATTTTTGCATCCATATTCATCAGGGATATTGGCCTGTAGTTCTCTTTTTTTACTGTGTCTCTGTCTGGTTTAGGAATCAAAGTAATACTGGCTTCATAGAATGAGTCTGGAAGTTTTCCTTCCCCTTCTCTGTTTTGGAATAGCTTGAGAAGGATAGGTATTATCTCTGCTTTAAATGTCTGGTAGAATTCCCCAGGGAAGCCATCTGGTCCTGGACTCTTATTTGTTGGGATATTTTTGATAACCGATTCAATTTCTTCGCTGGTTTTGGGTCTGTTCAAGCTTTCTGTTTCCTCCTGTTTGAGTTTTGAAAGTGTGTGGGTGTTCAGGAATTTGTCCATTTCTTCCAGGTTGTCCAGTTTATTGGCATATAATTTTTCATAGTATTCCCTGATAATTGCTTTTATTTCTGAGGGATTGGTTGTAATAATTCCATTTTCATTCATGATTTTATCTATTTGGGTCATTTCCCTTTTCTTTTTGAGAAGCCTGGCTAGAGGTTTGTCAATTTTGTTTATTTTTTCAAAAAACCAACTCTTGGTTTCATTGATCTGCTCTACAGTTTTTTTAGATTCTATATTGTTTATTTCTGCTCTGATCTTTATGATTTCTCTTCTTCTGCTGGGTTTAGGCTGCCTTTGCTGTTCTGCTTCTAGTTCCTTTAGGTGTGCTGTTAGATTTTGTATTTGGGATTTTTCTTGTTTCTTGAGATAGGTCTGGATTGCAATGTATTTTTCTCTCAGGACTGCCTTCGCTGCATCCCAAAGCGTTTGGATTGTTGTATTTTCATTTTCGTTTGTTTCCATATATTTTTTAATTTCTTCTCTAATTGCCTGGTTGACCCATTCATTCTTTAGTGGGGTGTTCTTTAACCTCCATGCTTTTGGAGGTTTTCCAGACTTTTTCCTGTGGTTGATTTCAAGCTTCATAGCATTGTGGTCTGAAAGTATGCATGGTATGATTTCAATTCTTATATACTTATGAAGGGCCGTTTTGTGACCCAGTATGTGATCTATCTTGGAGAATGTTCCATGTGCACTCGAGAAGAAAGTATATTCTGTTGCTTTGGGATGCAGAGTTCTAAATATATCTGTCAAGTCCATCTGATCCAATGTATCATTCAGGGCCCTTGTTTCTTTATTGACTGTGTGTCTAGATGATCTATCCATTGCTGTGAGTGGGGTGTTAAAGTCCCCTGCAATTACCACATTCTTATCAATAAGGTTGCTTATGTTTGTGAGTAATTGTTTTGTGTATTTGGGGGCTCCCGTATTCAGTGCATAGACATTTATAATTGTTAGTTCTTCTTGATGGATAGACCCTGTAATTATTATATAATGTCCTTCTTCATCTCTTGTTACAGCCTTTAATTTAAAGTCTAGTTTGTCTGATATAAGTGTGGCTACTCCAGCTTTCTTTGACTTCCAGTAGCATGATAAATAGTTCTCCATCCCCTCACTCTCAATCTGAAGGTGTCCTCAGGTCTAAAATGAGTCTCTTGCAGACAGCAAATAGATGGGTCTTGTTTTTGTATCCATTCTGATACCCTATGTCTTTTGGTTGGCGCATTTAGTCCATTTACATTCAGTGTTATTATAGGAAGATATGGGTTTAGAGTCATTGTGATGTCCGTAGGTTTCATGCTTGTAGCGATGTCTCTGGTACTTTGTCTCACAGGATCCCCCTTAGGATCTCTTGTAGGGCTGGTTTAGTGGTGATGAATTCCTTCAGTTTTTGTTTGTTTGGGAAGACCTTTATCTCTCCTTCTATTCTAAATGACAGACTTGCTGGATAAAGGATTCTCAGCTGCATATTTTTTTTTGTCTGTTCATCACATTGAAGATTTCCTGCCATTCCTTTCTGGCCTGCCAAGTTTCAGTAGAGAGATTGGTCATGAGTCTTATAGGTCTCCCTTTATATGTTAGAGCACGTTTATCTCTAGCTGCTTTCAGAATTTTCTCTTTATCCTTGTGTTTTGCCAGTTTCACTATGATACGTCATGCAGGAGATCGATTCAAGTTACGTCTGAAGGGAGTTCTCTGTGCCTCTTGAATTTCAATGCCTTTTTCCTTCCCCAGATTCGGGAAGTTCTCAGCTATTATTTCTTCAAGTACACCTTCAGCACCTCTCCCTCTCTCTTCCTCCTCTGGAATACCAATTATGCATAGATTATTTCTCTTTAGTGGATCACTTAGTTCTCTAATTTTCCCCTCATACTCCTGGATTTTTTTATCTCTCTTTTTCTCAGCTTCTTCTTTTTCCATAACTTTATCTTCTAGTTCACCTATTCTCTCCTCTGCCTCTTCAATCCGAGCTGTGGTCATCTCCATTTTATTTTGCAGCTCATTAATAGCATTTTTTAGCTCCTCCTGGCTGTTCCTTAGTCCCTTGATCTCTGTAGCAAGAGATTCTCTGCTGTCCTTTATACTGTTTTCAAGCCCAGCGATTAATTTTATGACTAGTGTTATAAATTCACTTTCTGTTATATTGTTTAAATCGTTTTTGATCAGTTCATTAGCTGTCGTTATTTCCTGGATGTTTTTTTGAGAGGAATTATTCCGTTTCGTCATTTTGGATAGTCCCTGGAGTGGTGTGGGACTGCAGGGCACTTCCCCTGTGCTGTCTTGAAAACTTTCATTGGTGGGTGGGGCCACAGTCATACCTGATGGGCCCCCAGCCCACCGCTGGGGCCACAGTCAGACTGGTGTGTACCTTCTCTTCCCCTCTCCTAGGGGCAGGATTCACTGTGGAATGGCGTGGCCCATCCGGGCTACTTGCACATTGCCAGGCTTGTGGTGCTGAGGATCTGGTGTATTAGCTGGGGTGGATCGGCAAGGTGCACAAGGGCGGGAGGGGTAGGCTCAGCTCACTTTTCCTTGTAGATCAGCTTCAGGAGGGGCCCTGCGGCACCAGACGGGAATCAGACCTGCCACCGGAGGGATGGTTCCACAGAAACACAGCATTGGGTGTTGCGCAGTGCAAAGAAGTTCCCTGGCAGGAACCGGTTCCCTTTGCGATTTTGGCTGGGGGATGGGCAAGGGAGATGGCACTGGCGAGCGCCTTTGTTCCCCACCAAGCTGCGCTCTGTTGTCCATGGCTCAACAACTCTCCCTCCAGTTGTCCTCCAGTCCTCCCACTCTCCGAGCAGAGCTGTTAACTTATAACCTTCCAGATGTTAAGTCCTGCTCACTGTCCGAACACACTCTGTCCAGCCCCTCTGCTTTTGCAAGCCAGACTCCGGGGCTCTGCTTGGCCAGCAGGCTGCCCCTCCACTCCGGCTCCCTCCTGCCAGTTCGTGTAGTGCGCACTGCCTCTCCGCCCTTCCTACCCTCTTCCATGGGCCTCTCGTCTGCGCTTGGGTCTGGAGAATCCATTCTGCTAGTCTTCTGGCGATTTTCTGGGTTATTTAGGCAGGTGTGGGTGGAATCTAAGTGATCCACAGGACGCGGTGAGCTTAGCGTCCTCCTACGCCGCCATCTTCCCAGAAGCCTCAAATCTCTATTTCTTTTTTAATGCATGTGCATGTGATTTGAAATTAGTGGCAGGCAAAACAGACTTCTTTTGGACAGAATAAAATGGATTAGTGTATAAGAGCAAAGCATTTAAAGTGTGGTGATCTTTTATGAAATACTTTGGAATAGTGAGCCAACCAGATGATTAAATTATAAATTCCAATCCAGTAGTTTAACAACTCAAGTGTCCCTGAGTTGACAAAAAACAAATCTATTCTAACTAATTTGGATGCAAATTTAAAAAAATAAAAAATAACATTAAAAAATCTATGATTTGCATGTATTTGAGACATCTTTATCCCATACTCACCAAAATATTTTGCTCTTGTGCTCTACTGTATGTAGGAAAACCTAGAGTTGTTTTTCTTTTGTAATTCGACCTATTCTGAGCACAAAGTCGAAGGAAGTTTCCAAATTAAAATATAAAGTCTCAGTATTTTGCCCAATCTAAAATGATTTATTACCTAGCCAAAAAAAGACATTTTGACTTCGCTGAGAAACAGTAATGAGAGCTTATCAGGAAATTGATTATAATTTTCATTTTAAAATGTCTTCTGTTTCTCTAAAGTTTACAGTTTTAAATAATATGAATAAAATGATTGTACAAATACCCATTTGGGTACTATTTTAGCAAAAGAAACAAAATCCCTGTCACACAATCTAATTGAAAAAATATTTTTCATTGTATTGTAGGCATAATAGGACATAAATCATTTACTGACATTCTGCTGGATTTGGTAACCCTGAACCTTGGAACAAACAACTTTCCTAGTATTTGGATGCACCTCACTCAAACTGAAGTAAGTTTCCATTTTGTTTGAGTTTCAAAACTCAGAATTCTTCTTATTTAAGTCAATAGTTTAAAAATCACCAGTAGGAGGGCGCCTGGGTGGCTCAGTCAGTTAAGCATCCAACTTCAGCTCAGGTCATGATCACAGTTTGTGAGTTTGAGCCCTGCGTCAGGCTCTACGCTGACAGCTCAGAGCCTGGAGCCTGCTTCAGATTCTGTGTCTCCCTCTCTCTCTTCCCCTCCCCTGCTCATGCTCTGTCTCTCTCTGTCTCAAAAAATAAATAAGTAAATAAATATAAAATAAAATAATAAGAATAAGAATAAAAAACAGTAAAAATCACCAGTACTTGTACAGTGTCTGAAATTTAGTAGGCAATTGATAAAACTTGAATGAATATATAAATGAACTTGAATGTAAGATGTACTGTGTGCGTGCTTAGCATTTAAAGAATGAATGACGATGTTAATAGTCAATGAAACATTATGGAGACTATAAGGCTCAGCCTGTGAATTTGTATCTGTTACTTCAGGAAGGAATGATCCTAACCAGTAACAGTAGATGATTCTGGCAGTTCTTGCCCTGTTCCTTAAGGATGTATCAGAAAACAAAATGGCTATAGTATCTCCCTGCTGGCTGTAGGGCCCTTTCCCAGCCACTTCTATAATCTTTATTCTTCCACTGTCAAAACGGTACTATCACTGGAGTCAAGTCACACATGTAAATTTGTTGTGTAACAGTAAGCAAAAAACCCAAATGTCAAGGAAGCAAAAAGTGAAACACTGTCTAGGGACTGTCTGGTGTGAATTGGGGAACAAGCCTGAGAACTGGCTCTATTCACCAATATAAACTCCTCTTTGCTTCATCTGAATGCCTTACAAAGAAACAGGAAGCAATAGAGCTTCAAGAGAGAATCATACAAATATTCCAATGGCATTTCCTGTTTTCTTCTAGTTGCAGGAGTTAGCATCTTTATTAATAATTAACTCAGCGTTTGTGGACTGGCGGAAATTCCTATTAGTAATCTCGATGCCTTGGCCCATCCCCCTGGAGGAAGAGCTCCTTGAGACCCTGCAGAGGTTCAAGGCTGTGGATGAAGAGCAGTTGGGCACCATCACTTTCGAGCAGTATATGCAGGTTGCTACCAGCACATAGTGGCACTAATAATACCAGGGTGCTTTTGACCTAAGAAATGTATTACTCACTGATGTCACAATGCCAGGTCTTGGGCCAGTGTTCTGCCCTTTGACTGTCTATGTCTGGGTACCTGTTAGCAGCAGAGACACTGTCCAAGTCCCAGGTGGAAGTCTAGATTCCACCCCCCCCCCACCCCCCAGGGAAAGGATATAGAAAAAACCAGAGATGCTTGGGGAACTAAGAGTTCTGAAAAAAGTCACATAAACTTCATTATCCTTCTTCCAACTCCTACACAGTGAACTTGGCTGTAAATTAGAATCACCTGCAGAGCTTTTAATATGTCTAATGCTCAATATCCAGTACTCTTGGAGTGACAACAGTACTATCCAGGAATATGAACACAGGGAAAGGGGAAGATTTTTTTTTCTTTTGGTGAATGATGAAATATTTTTTGACAAGTTGAGTTTGAAATGTCTGTGGGAAATGCAGACAGAAACATCCAATCTGATAACAGCAGATGCAGGAGGGGTTGCAAGTCACTATCATGTAGGCAATTGTTAAGTTTATGAATGGATGAGACACCCAACGGAAGTATGGAAAGTGATGGATAACTCAGTAACATGATACCTGGTCATTGTGCTTGGCAGATGGTATTTATACCTGGTGGCCATCACCAGAGTAATTTTGGGGAGTCCAGAATCCAGATTGCAGAGAATTGACTAAATGGTTTTCAGGAAGTAAAGATAAGAAAAGTCAATTCATTTTTTAGAAGTTTTAGTAATGAAGGAGAATAAAACCCCGTAACTAAGAGGGCCTGAATTACTTATTTTGTGTCAACTAATTGAAATCATCCTATTGCTCACCATTGCACATTGCTGGTAGACACAAAAGATGTAAATGTTTATAAGGTACTAATTCTGAAATAGGGTAATACTCTGTACGCTCCTATATCTCATGTATATTTCAATCTTGAAAGAGCACATCCCTTCCTGGTTCTCTTTTTGACCTTAATTAACAGATGGCATGCTTATAGACAATCCTGGTGTTCCCACATTCATGCTGTTGAGCCAGAGGAAGTAACACTAGAATATGAGGAGGTTCCTTCAAGAGGAGGTTCCTGATCAAGACAGGTGCTCAGCTGATTGTGCTTTTTGATATATGTTCTTCCCAAGTAGAGCAATTTATGAATTCTATCACTGTGTTCAGCTTAAAACATGTGAAAAATGATTTTGTGAAAACAAAAACAGCATAACAAAACTTACTCTCTTTTCATCATCGGGTTAAGATTTTTAAAAGTGAGCACTTGCGAAATTACCAATATTCACTATAGTCTGTGCCAATTAACACAGGATATCAATTTAAACATCCTTTTGTACAACGTGAAGCGAACAAAGGATGTTGGCAATTTTTACTAAAATGCTGAGCGAAAACCAGAAAGCTCCTTTACCAAAAGTGTAAATTTCTTAGAGAAAGCTGGCTGCTGCATTTGAAAGAAACTCAGAAGTACTTATCTGAACACCTCCTGTGTCTGGGGAGCAGTTGATTTCCAAGGTTGGCATTCTCCCTGTCCACCCAGATCCCCGCACAGGAGCCCCAGGACAAGAAGACCCACTTGACCTTCACACATGACTTTCCCAGGTTTCCAACACTTGGCCAGCTTAAACATACAGCATATACACATACAACAAAAACAAAAACAAAACAAAACAAAACAAAAGTTATATGGGAAAAGTCAAAACCACTTCTAGAGCAAAATTTTATGAGATGTGTTAAAAATGCTACATTAGAACAGTAAAATAACATAACATGCACCACTGAAATGGAGTTCTCTAGCACAGAAGGGCTCTCTACTCGGCTTTTTTGTTCTGTCTTTTTTCTTTTCTTTTGATGAACAGCAAGCTCGCCACAACAGCCACTTAAGAGTGTGCTGATTTCTCCAGCGTCTAAAATGGAATGAGAGAGTTAAAGTGGGTTGGGCTGTGTACCTGGGCTGGGCGCTGCAAGGATAAAAGCCCCCAGCCATCCTGCAGCTGTCTCTCACATGCTTGCCTCCACCGCATGTGGAGACTGAGCCACACTGTGTAGGATTCTTTGATATTGAACTCCCAGCTCACCTTCTGTCTGTGAGGATGCGTGTTATTGCAGGCTCAGTGAGCCAGATGTTCTGGGATCCAAACAATGCAGCACTCACTCTTTAAGAAAAAGTTTAAAAAAAAAATACATTGGCCATGTCGTGGCAAGAAAGAGGGGGCACTTCCATCTTTTAAGGAGAAATCACCTAATAACCCAATGAGTCAAGACATGGGTGACAAAACCTTGTTGCATCAATGTAAACCCTCCTATACAAGTTCACATTTAACGTTTCACATTGCTAAAATTTTCACAGATGACTTTTTTTTTAAAATATAATTTATTGTCAAATTGGCTAACATACAGTGTGTACAGTGTACTTTTGGTTTTGGGGGTAGATTCCTGTGGTTCATCGCATACGTACAACACCCAGTGCTCATCCCAGCAAGTGCCCTCCTCAATGCCCATCACCCACTTTCCCCTCTCCCCGCCCACCCATCTACCCTCATTTTATTCTCTGTACTTAAGAGTCTCTTATGGTTTGCCTCCTTCCGTCTAGGTTTGTAATTATTTTTCCCCTTCCCTTCCCCCATGGTTTTCTGTTAAGTTTCTCAGGTTCCACATATGAGTGAAAACATATGATATCTTTCTCTGACTGACTTATTTCACTTAGCATAATACCTTCCAGTTCTATCCATGTTGCTGCAAATAGCATGATTTCATTCTTTCTCATTGCCAAGTAGTAGTCCATTATATATATAAACCACATCTTTATCCATTCATCAGTTGATGGACATTTAGGCTCTTTCCATAATTTGGCTATTGTTGAAAGTGCTGCTATAAACATTGGGGTATATGTGCCCCTATGAATCAGCACTCCTGTATCCTTTGGATAAACTCCTAGTAGTGCTATTGCTGGGTCGTAGGGTAGTTCTATTGTTTTTTTGTTTTGTTTTGTTTTTTAAGGAACCCCCACACTGTTTTCCAGAGAAGCTGTACCAGTTTGCATTCCTACCAACAGTGCAAGAAGGTTCCCATTTCTCCACATCCTCGCCAGCATCTGTTGTTTCTTGATTTGTTAATTTTAGCCACTCTGACCAATGTGAGGTGGTATCTCAGTATGGTTTTGATTTGTACTTCCCTGATGATGAGTGATGCTGAGAATCTTCTCATGTGTATGTTGGCCATCTGGATGTCTTCTTTGGAAAAGTGTCTATTCATGTCTTCTGTCCGTTTCTTCACTGGATTATTTGTTTTTCAGGTGTTGAGTTTGGGAAGTTCTTGGATACTAACCCTTTATCCAATATATCATTTGCAAATATCTTTTCCCCATTCCTTCAGTTGCCTTTTAGTTTTGTTGATTGTTACCTTTGCAGTGCAGAAGCTTTTTATCTTGGTGAGGTCCCAATAGTTCATTTTTGCTTTTAATTCACTTGCCTTTGGAGATGTGTTGAGCAAGAAATTGCTGTGGCTGAGGTCAAAGAGGTTGTTGCCTGCTTTCTCCTCTAGGGTTTTGATGGTTTCCTGTCTCACATTTAGGTCTTTCATCCATTTTGAGTTTATTTTTGTGTGTGGTATAAGAAAGTGGTCTAGTTTCAACCTTCTGCATGTTGCTGTCCAGTTCTCCCAGCACTATTTGCTAAAGAGACTTGTCTTTTTTCCATTGGATACTCTTTCCTGCTATGTCAAAGATTAGCTGGCTGTACCTTTGTGGGCCCAATTCTGGGTTCTCTATTCTATTCCATTGGACTATGTGTCTGTTTTTGTGCCAGTACCATACTGTCTTGATGATTACAACTTTGTAGTAGAGGATAAAGTCTGGGATTGTCATGCCTCCCACTTTGGTTTTCTTCTTCAATATTACTTTGGCTATTCAGGTTTGTTTGTGGTTCCATACAAATTTTAGGATTATTTGTTCTAGCTTTGAGAAGAATGCTGGTGCAATTTTTATTGGATGCATTGAATGTGTAGATTGCTTTGGGTAATATTGACATTTTAACAATATTTGTTCTTCCACTCCATGAGCATAGAATGCTTTTCTATTTCTTTGTGTCTTCTTAAATTTCTGTCATAAGTTTTCTATAGTTTTAAGCATATAGATCTTTTATATCTTTGGTTAGGTTTATTCCTAGGTATTTTTTGGTTCTTGGTGAAATTGTAAATGAGATCAGTTTCTTGATTTCTCTTTCTATTGTTTCATTATTGGTGTATAGAAATGCAACTGGTTTCTGTACAATGATTTTGTACCCTGAGACTTTATTGAATTCATGTATCAGTTCTAGCAGCCTTTTGGTGGAGTCTTTGGGTTTTCCATTTAGAGTATCATGTCATCTGAGAAAAGTGAAAGTTTGACTTCTTTGCCAATTTTGATGCATTTTATTTCATTTTGTTGTCTGCTGATGCTAGGACTTCCAACACTATGTTAAACAACAGTGGTGAGAGTGGACATCCCTGTCATGTTCCTGATCTCAGGGCGAAAGCTCTCATTTTTTCCCCATTGAGGATGATACTAGCTGTGTGCTTTTCATATATGGCTTTTAAGATGTTTATGTTATTTTCCTTCTATTCCCAACTTTCTTGAGGGTTTTTATTATGAAAGGATGCTATATTTTGTCAAATGCTTTTTCTGCATCTATTGACAGGATCATATGGTTCTTATCCATTCTTTTATTAATGTGATGTATCATATTGATTGATTTGCAAATATTGAACCAGCCCTGTAGCCTAGGAATGAATCCCACTTGATCATGGTGAATAATTCTTTTTATATGCTGTTGAATTCGATTTGCTAGTATCTCATTGAGAATTTTTTCATCTATATTCATCAGGGATATTTGCCTGTAGTTCTCTTTTTTTGCTGGGTCTCTGTCTGGTTTGGGAATCAAAATAATGCTGGATTCATACAATGAGTCTGGAAGCTTTCCATCCATTTCAATTTTTTGGAACAGCTTGAGAAAGATAGGTATTAACTCTGCTTTAAATGTTTGGTACAATTCCCCTGGGAAGACATCTGGTCCAGGACTCTTATTTGTTAGGAGATTTTTGATAACTGATTCAATTTCTTCACTAGTTATGGGTCTGTTCAAATTTTCTATTTCTTCCATTTGAGTTCTGGTAGTGTGTGAGTGTCTAGTAATTTGTCCATTTCCTCCAGGTTGTCCAGTTTGTTAGCATCTAATTTTTCATAGTATTCTCTGATAATTGTTTGTATTTCTGATGGATTAGTTGTGATAAGTCCTTTTTCATTCGTAATTTTATCTATTTGGGTCCTCTCTCTTCTTTTTGAGAAGTCTGGCTAGGTGTTTATCAACTGTGTTTATTTTCTCAAAAAACAAGCTCTTAGTTTCATTAATCTGTTCTCCTGTTTTGTTTTGTTTTGTTTTGTTTGGATTATATGTTGTTTCTTTCTGCTCTGATCTTTATTATTTCTATTCTTCTGCTGGCCTTGGAGTTTCTGCTTCTAGTTCTTTCAGGTGTGTCATTAGATTTTGTATTTCGGATTTTTCTTGTTTGTTGATATAGGCCTGGATTGCAATGTATTTTCCTCTTAGAACTGCCTTTGCTGCATCCCAGAGGGTTTGGACTGTCATGTTTTCATTTTCATTTGTTTCCATACATTTTAAAATTTCTTCTTTAATTTCCTGATTGACCCATTCATTCTTTAGTAGGATGTTCTTTAACCTCTGTGCATTTTGAGGTTTTCCAAACTTTTTCCTGTGGTTGATTTCAAGTTTCATAGCATTGTGATCTGAAAATATGCACAGTATGATCTCAATTCTTTTGTGAGCCAGTATGTGATCTATCTTGGAGAATGTTCCATGTGCACTTGAGAAGAATGTGTATTCTGCTTCTTTAGGATGAAAAACTCTGAATATATGTCAAGTCCATCTGGTCCAGTGTATCATTCAGGACCATTGTTTATTTCTTGATTTTCTGCCTAGATGATCTGTCCATTGTTGTAAGTGAAGTATTAAAGTCCCCTACAATTACCACATTCTTATCAATAAGGTTGCTTATGTTTGTGACTAATTGTTTTATATATTTGAGTGTCTCTGAATTGGGTGCATAAACATTTGTAATGGTTAGCTCTTCTTGATGGATAGACCCCACAATTATGATATATGCTCTTCTTCATCTCTTGTTACAGCCTTTAGTTTAGAATCTAATTTGTCTTTTATAAGTATGGCTACTCTGGCTTCCTTTTGACTTCCAGTATCATGATAGATGGTCCCCTCAGTTTCAATCTGAAGGTGCCCTCAGGTCTAAAATGAGTCTCTTGTAGACAGAAAATAGATGGGTCTTGTTTTTTTATCCATTCTGATACCTTATGTCTTTTTATTGGAGCATTTAGTCCATTTACATTGAATGTTATTATTTTAAAGGTATGGATTTAGAGTCATTGTGTTATCTGTAGGCTTCATGCTTGTAGTGATGTCTCTGGTCTTTGTGGTCTTTGCAACATTCCATTCACAGAGTCCTCCTTCGGATATCTTGTAGGGCTGGTTTAGTTGGTGATGAACTCCTTTAGTTTTTGTTTCTCTGGGAAAACTTTATCTCTCCTATTCTGAATGACAGCTTTGCTGGATAAAGAATCCTTGGCTGTATATTTTTCCTATTCAGCATATTGAATATTTCCTGCCACTCACTTCTGGCCTGCCAAGTTTCATTAGATAGGTCTGCTACTACCCTTATATGCCTACCTTTGTAGGTTAAGGCCCGTTTGTCCCTAGCTGCTTTCAGAATTCCCTCTTTGTCTTTGTATTTTGCCAGTTTCACTATGGTTTGTCATGCAGAAGATCAATTCCTGTTATGTCTGAAGGGTGTTCTCTGTGCCTTCCGGATTTCAGTGTCTGTTTCCTTCCCCAGATTGGGGAAGTTCTCAGCTATGATTTGTTCAAGTACACTTTCTGTCCCTTTCTCTCTCTCTTCCTCTTCTTCTGGAACTCCTATGATATAGATATTATTACATTTCATTGAATCACTTAGTTCTCTAATTCTCCCCTCGTGGTCTAGAATTTTTTTTATCTACCCTTTTTCAGCTTCATCTTTTTCCATAATTTTATCTTCTGTTTCACTTATTCTCCCCTCTGCCTCTTCAATCCTCATGGTGACCACCTCTAGTTTATTTTGCACCTCATTT
This sequence comes from Felis catus, assembly GCF_018350175.1. Taxonomy (NCBI): domain Eukaryota; kingdom Metazoa; phylum Chordata; class Mammalia; order Carnivora; family Felidae; genus Felis; species Felis catus. The sequence continues at coordinate 210,678,610 of NC_058368.1, read as the reverse complement.
ACAACATTATTTAATTCAACATAAGTATTTTTTAGTTCCTGATCTCTGCAGCAATAGATTCTCTGCTGTCTTCTATGCTTTTTTCAAGCCCAGATATTAATTTTATGACTATTATTCTAAAATCTTTTTCAGTTATATTGTTTATATTTGTTTTGAGCAATTATTTAGCTGTCATTTCTTCCTGGAATTTCTTTTGAGGAGAATTCTTCTGTTTCATCATTTTGACTAGTTTTCTGTCCCTTATGTGTTTTAAATCTTGCTATTTGCCCTGCACCAGTGAGCACTACTTTGTTTTTTTAATGTTTATTTATTTTTGAGAGAGAGAGAGAGAGAGAAACAGAGTGTGAGTGGGGGAGGGGCAGAGAGAGAGGGAGACACAGAATCCAAAGCAGGTTCCAGGCTCTGAGCTGTCAGCACAGAGCCCAATGCAGGGCTCGAACTCACGAACCATGTGATCATGACCTGAGCCGAAGTCGGACGCTTAACCAACTGAGCCACCCAGGCGCCCCAGCACTACTTTCTTAAAGAAGGGTCATACACTGTCCAGGGCCTGGCCCTTCAGGCGTGTGTTATTTGCTCTCTGTTGTTATGACTTTGGTTGCTTTATCTCTGTACTCATAGTGATGTTTTGGACCCTCCACCAGGTGTGCTTTAATTTGTTCATTGAATTAGCCCTGGAAAGGAAAACAAACAAAAAACAAAAAACAAAAACAAATGAAACAAAACACAAACAAAAACAAAAAACCAGAAACACCCTCTACCACTAAACCACGGTGGGAGTGGTGTTGATGGAAGAGGCCTTATCTCATACAAAGAGAGAAACGACAGGGGCGGGAAAAGAGAAAAAGAAAAGAAAATTGACCAGAGAAACTCTATGGCTTAATCCAGAGAGAGAGAGAGAGAGAGAGGAAACTAAAGAAGGAGAGTAGAACAGGTATAAAGAGAATAGATTAAATATGTCTGCTTAAACAAACCAACAACCAGAATAACCAGATTAGAGGAGGAAAGAAATAAAAAAGAGAAAAGGAAGAAAAAAATTATATATATTATATATAAAATATATATATTATACATAAAATATATATGTTATATATTATATATAAAATATATATTATATATTATATATATTATATATAAAGTATATATTATATATATAATTATATATATTATATAAAGTATATATTATATATAATTTTTATATATTATATATTTAATATGTATTTATTTATATATAATTTATATTTAATACAGATTATATTATGTATAACATATTATATTATACTATATATTATATATTGTATATATTATAATATACATAATATAATATACATATATACATATATGTATATTATATTATACATAATATAATCTGTATTAAATATAAATATATTTAAATATATAAAATTATAGGGGCGCCTGGGTGGCGCAGTCGGTTAAGCGTCCGACTTCAGCCAGGTCACGATCTCGCGGTCCGTGAGTTTGAGCCCCGCGTCAGGCTCTGGGCTGATGGCTCAGAGCCTGGAGCCTGTTTCCGATTCTGTCTCCCTCTCTCTCTGCCCCTCCCCCGTTCATGCTCTGTCTCTCTCTGTCCCAAAAGTAAATAAACGTTGAAAAAAAAAATTATATATATATAATAAGAATTGTCCAAGAATTAAATCAGGAAATGCAAAACTGCTGGATGCCTTGGAACCAATGGCAGCGCTGGTCTGGAGGAGGGACTGTGTGGTGACTCAGCCTCAATCCCGCTACAGTTACCAGGCACGGAGGGGCGTGGTTTGGTGTAGGCGGGTCCCACCTCCACTGTGGGCCTGCTGTCCTTCCCTGAAGCCCCACCTTGTCAGTGACAGGGAGAAAAATGGTGACACCACAGTCTCACCTCCCCAGACCTGGTGGCCCAAACCACTCTGTTCAGGCCATCCTTGCAGTGCCCCACTGGCACCAATGAGGCAGTTTGTCCTGGTCCGATGACTCCCGTACCTCCCTGGCACTAAGCTGGGATTTAAACCCCAGTGTCTTAAAGGGTCCCTCTCCCTGCACCCCGGTTCCAGGGAAGTGCTGCTCCGCGCCGCCTATATATATGGCCCGTGGCTGGTTGGCGCAGGCAGTTTTTGCCCTTTGAACAGCTATATACCTTCCCACAGCCATCCAGGGAAGGGGTTGCTTTCTCCCACTGCGGACTGTGCCTCTGAGCTAGTTACGGAGCCCAGCACTGACTCCCTTCCTTCCCAGGTGCGCTAACTGGGCAGCCTGCCCCAGTTCGGAGAAAGCCCCGCAGTTAGAGATTGGATCTTTCTCCATCCCCATCCATGGTCTTTCTCTCGTCCAGATACAGTCCTACACTTTCCCAGCTTCTTTTTCTCTTCCCTTTGTCTCTCCGCAGAAGGGGATCCCTCCCTTCCATGCCTATGCTGCCCGTTTCATCTCTCCCAGTTCACAATCACGCACCTATGGCCCACCACGTTGTCCCCGTGGGTCCCCCAAAGACCTCTCTTTCACTCAGCAGCCTGGACTCTTCGAATTCAAAGTCCTTTGGCCTCAACACTGCTGTGTTTAAGGGACAAGGGAATTTCAGGTTCTCCTACTTCTCTGCCATGTTGGATCTACCCACGGATGACTTTTTAGTAATTATAAGTTATTTTCCAGTCAGGTTAGTTTTTTTTTTTTTCCTTTCTAAAGTGGCTCTCTTGTGTGCATAATACACGATTTTTTCTTAATTTATGCAATAGCATATATTATTAGAAAACTAGTATGAATGATTCCTTGATTTTAAGGATCAGGGGAAATTCCTGTGCATTGAAACAATTAAACATGGAATTGAGTGTTGGTTGAGCAATAGTAGGAGGGTTTGAGATCCTCTGTTTCCTTTTTTCCCCTCTAGCTTCATTTAATATTTCCTCTTCATCCCCAGTTTTCAGCAATGATTACTGTGTCGTTTGGTGTGGTTTTCTTCATGTTCCTTCTGCCTGGGGTTCACTGAGCTCTTGAAAATCTGTGGGTTTTGTAATTTTTGTCAGATTGGAAACTTTTGAGGATTTTTTTCTAAATTTTTTTTCTGCACCCCCACCCCTTCTCAAAATCTAATCACGTATGTACTCTCCCAGAGGTCACTGAGGCTTGGTTCATTTTTTTTCCCATTTTTTTTCTCTATGCTTTACTTTGTATTCATTTCTATTCCTATGTCTTCAAGTTTACTGATGATTTCCTCTGCAGAACTGAATCTGTTATTATTAATACCATGTGGTGTATTTTTCATTTCAGTTATTAAATTTTTTGTCTCTAATAATTCAGGTTGGTTCTTAGTTGTATCTTCCATTTCTCTCAATATATGCATGTGTTTCTCTATCTCTTTGAACAAATGAAATGTATTTAGAATAGACAAATGAACATCTTTCACTGTTCATTCTATCATCTGTGTCATTTTTGTGTTTGTTTTCTTTGAGTGATGTTTCTTCTGACTATGGGTCATATGTCATGGCTTTTCTGAATACCTAGTAACTTTATACTGGATGCCAGATGTTGTGAATCTTATTTTGTTGGATGCCCAACTTTATATACGTTTAAATATTATTGGGCCTGCATCAGTGTTACTTGGAATCACTTCTATCCTCTCAAGGTTACAATAAAATTTGTAAGAATGGGTCCAGAGTGGCCAATCTGGCCCCACTGTTAAGGCAGTTATCTCCTGGGTGCTCTCTTCAATGCCTGTGTTTGAGGAGATCCTTCCACTCTGCCTGGTGGAAACATGGACTCTTCCCAGCCCTGTGTGTGTCTCAGGAATTGTTCAGCTTACTCCTTTCCTCTGGTTCTTTCTCCAGCTTCTGGTATCTTCCACAAACACACATCCACAGATTGGCTATCACTCAAGACTTGAAGAGATCCCTCTGTGGATCTCTATGGCTTGTCCTCAGTGCATCTTTAGTAGTCCACCCTGAAAATTCTAGCCATCTCAGCCTGCCTCAATAATAGAGTCTGCCTTCTCAAATCAGGAAGGTCACCAGGCTCTATTTGGATGCCTCTCCTGGCACTGAAGCCTAGAAACTCCATCCAGGCTGGAACACTAATAGGACTCTTTGGTAGCTTCCCTTAGTTCAGGAATTAATGTGCTGTATTGCCTGTTGTCTGATGTCTGGAAAATCATCTTTCATTTATGTTGTTTATTTTTCTTGTTGTTTAAGACAGAAGGGTAATTCTGAACTTTGGTGCCCCAACATGTCTCTTATCTATGTTCTTTACCTCTATTCTCCCATTGAGTGGTACTTACCCTCCGCAGATTAGCTATTGGGCAAGGGTCTCCTCTTGGTCAGTACAAAAGCACATTCAAAGCCTGAGCTCATGCTGGACTTTAAGCTTCTCCTGGGTCTTCTCTCTCACAGGGTTCCACATGACCAGCATCTCCTTTGTTCCAAATTAAAAGAAACCCCAGGTCTCACCTTTGGGACCTGTATCCGCTGACAAGTTACCCAATGCCATTCCAGCCTTTTCTCAAAGCACAGGTGATCCTTGGAAGAGCATAGGCCAGAGTCAGATTAAGCAAGCCAATGCCTCTTGGAAATAGTGCTGAGAGTGGGTTGTCACTCTGGAAGATGGTAAGAAAGCTAGACCTAGGAACAAAATTCATATGAATATGAAGTGCTTACCATTTACAAAAATTAAGCATGACACGACATATCCTTTAAACCTAAGACATGTTCAACAGCAGGCATGAACGGCAACACCTAAAGGAATGGACCAAATATCCAGTGTGTGGTATAAACAAATCAAATTGGAGTTCAGAGGCAAGATCAAGGAAGGTGTCTCTAGGGAAGTGTGATTGGAACAGAGAATGCAGAGATGTTCAGGTTTACATGGGTGGGCAGGAAGTCACATCAGGTAGGAGGGATGATGTGAACAACACAGCAAGAGTAGGAAATGTTTCTGAGCAGAGAATGATAAGACAAGGTTAAAGTTTTGAGGAAAGTGATATGGTTGCACATTACAAGCTGAAACAAGTAAAAGGGAGACTAGAAACCAAACCAACTCGGAGCTGACTGGGGTGGCCTGTGACAGAAGTAAAGAGGCTCTGCACCAAGGTGTCAGGAGTAGGGATGGAAGGAAGGAAGAGAGAGGCATTGCCAAATGGGAATCAGAGGATTCTGTGATTAGTATCACATAATGGGCCGAGAAAGAGGGATGTCATTAAAGAGTAGGCCATTGAGCTCTTGAGTCAGTCACTCAGCAAAAGTTTTTCCAACACTGTGCACTGGCAGCATCACACTAGACTCTGGGAATAGAGAGCAACATGAACAGAACATGAGGAATGTGAGTGAGGGTTATGAGTGCAGACCCCTCCAGAATATCGCCATGCAGGCAAGATCTAGGGCAGTGACCTCCAAACTTCATCACATGTTCTGATGGCTAAAATAGAGCTAGGACCCCCAAGATGTGGATTTTCATTTATAAATTATACGTGTGTACTACTGAACTAATACATTATTTACATTATCAAATTTTTAAATAAAAATGACATAACAATGTTATCAAAATATGTGTAAGTGGAAGTTCTGGTATTTTCTCCTGCATCCCCTTGGTTTTTGCCCCCTATTTCGGAGACCAGTGCTCTAGACAGTTGAACAAGATGAGTTCAATCCCTATGGCTTTGAGAGGAACAATCCTTTAATAATTTTCATTTTTATTTTTTGTATAGGCTGGTCTGTGGTTTACGAGAGATGAAGATCTAAAAATTCCAGAAAATCCCCTTGAACCCCTGCCATTCAATAGAAAGGAACTTCTTATAGAGGTAATTGCTGAGATCCTTAAAAAAAACCTCACTACTACAACACTGATAATTTCTTAATCTTTTCTTCCACTTGGTAATTTGTTTCAGATTCCAACCCCCACCCGACCCCCAGTTGTAGACTTTAATGTTCATAAGGTAGCAGCACAGAAAAGTTCTGGGGGAGGAGGCAGGGACCAAAACCTTAAGACAGAGCCCCGCTGTTAACTCTCTGTGTGATCTTGAGCAATTTTCGTAATCCCTCGGGTCTCACTTTTCTCATCTGCCAGGTAAGCCGTTACTCGACACATCTGTCTCTAAGTATCCTTCCAATTCTAAAAGCTTAGGATAAGGGCAATCATTTTACGAACACAGTAACCACTCCACCTTGGGATACATCCCAAGACCACAAGTGTGTGCCTGAAATTGAGGATAGTACAGCACAAGCAGGGGAAGGGCAGAGGGAGAGAGGAAAGAGAATCTAACACGTGCCCCATGCCCAGCACAGAGCCCAATGTAGGGCTCAATCTCATGACTGTAAGATCATGACCTGAGCTGGACACTTAACTGACTGAGCTACGCAGGCATCCCTTACACTGTTTTTTTCTATACATACATATGATAAAGTTTAACTTATAAATTAGGCACAGTAAGAGACTAATAGTAATAGCTAATAATAAAATAAAAATTCTAACAATATGCTGTAAGAAAAGTTATGTGACTATGGTCTCTCTCTCTCAAAATTTCTTATTGGACTATACTCACTTGTCATGATGTGAGATGATAAAATGCCTACATGATGAGATGAAGTACGGTGAATGATGTAGGCATTGTGAAGTAGTGTTAGGCTACTAGAGACCCTCTGATGATTTGTCAGAAGGAAGATCATCTGCTTCCGGACTGAGGTGGACCACAGTGGACCGTGGGTGACTGAAACCACAGAAAGTAAAACCACAGATAATGGGGACTACTGTATATGTTTTTGTTCATTTCTCTTTGATTTTGATTAACTTGTACAACATACCAAGGGTTGCATAAGTATTTCCCATGACCCTTTAGATTATTATCAATAATATTATTATCAATATTATTATTATCAATAATATTATTAGCCTCTATCCCTGAGGCCACAATAGAAAACAGGACCTTAATATATGTAAAGTACTCTGGTTTGAGTGCAAATGTTTAAAATATGAAAATATACCTAATACAACCAAATTCAATAGACTATGAGAAAAGTTGAGCTGTGGATTTAGACATCTCTGCAAAGTAGGTGTATTGATTGTCCAATTTCCAGGCAGCCATTTGCTCATAACTGCAGTATGAAACTGAACATGACTCTAATTACAAACTTAAAGTGAAAAGTTCCCTTCAATTGGATGCACAGTGTTCAAGCACCTCTCCCAGATGCTAGCAGGAGAGCAGATAAGAGAAAGGGGTCAAGGAGTTACCAAAGGCCAAGACCTGAGACTGGCAAGGGTGGGGACAGTTTTTTGTCTTGGTCATGGTGGGGGTTTTCGGTGTGAAACTGGAGGATGGAGACCAACCCTGTAAAGCCTTTGGAAGGCCATCTCTCTATGACTTTTTGAACAAGTCTGTGGGCAACGTAAGCAGGTTCTTCTGCAAAGAACCTGGCCATCTGAATATGATGTCACGTGAAAGCACTTTGCTTTCCAACCAGAAATTTTTAGAAATGTCAACCGAGGGCAGAGCCCTTCAGTTGCTCACCCAGAAGCTAATGCCAGAAGGTAGACTGTGCCCTAAGACTGTGAGGCGGTGAAGCAGGGAAGGCCCTGTAGGTCCCTAGGGAGGGCATGGCTCCCACATATCAGTATCCAGACTGCTGGGAAGTGACATGGAGGAAAGGAACAAAGTCGGCAGCAGAGACAGGACCATGAAGCCTGAGAAAGAAGTGGGGCAGAGGATAGCTGACATGCGTGTGTGAGTGTGTGCATGTGAATGTGATGTCCAGAGGACAGAAAGGTGTGGTGTCCTCAGTGCGCCCCTCAGTGCGTCAGAGACTGAATGCTCAGTATTACATAAGTCTCAGTGCTCTTAAACTGGGATTAAAAGCACAGATTCCAATGCTCGCAAGCTTCAAGGTCTTGATGACATTACCTAACCTCTCTGCACCTTGGTTTCTTTCAATCCCTCCCTGGCAGGGTTGTTGTGCAGAGTGAGTGATTGGCACAGAGTAGCCCTATGTAAGTGTTAGCTACACAGAAGCTAGCCTTGCTGACTCTGCTTGGTTGAAGAAGAACAGCTAATGGTTAACATCCTGAGGAAAGGTGTGCAAAAAAAAAAAAGATAAAACAACAGAACAAGTTTACGTCCTTGGCTGTAATTAGAATAGGAAAGACCAAATCAGTGAAGGGAAAATGCTCTGTGAAGGAATTCTGAGACTCAGGAGCCCTGGGCTCTGTCCCCAATTCTGCCATGACTCACTGGAGGATGTTGAGCAGGTCCCTTCACACCGAGGGCCTCTGTACCTTCTTAAGAAGAGGGATTGGACTAGTCTTGGGTCCCACCCAGCTCTTCTGATTTGTTACTTATGCTCTCGGTGACCCAGGGCTTGCCTCTGAGCCACACTGGCAGGGCTCCTGCAGATAGGCCATCAGCACTGTCTGTGGCCTTGGATGACCCCAGAGTCCTAGGCACTGGATGAAAGGCCACACTGCATCCAAGAAAGGAACCCTGAGACACGTCTGTGTTGCAATCACATTGTTGTCCTGTGACAGTGACAACACACTTCATTATGACTGACAGGGTTCCACAGGCCATGTCCTGGCTTCCCAGCTTCCCACACACTCAACACCAAGAGCAACTATTCCAGGATTTTAAAATCCTTAGAGATTTCCTGAGAAAATACAATTTTTCCATATTCAAATTCACAGCTATTGTTTTAATTTCTCCACAGCTTCTGTTCATGTGAAATCCTTCTATTACTTTGGGCTGGTCATATTTGTTGAGGCCAGGTTGAAATACTACCTGATTATTAACAAATCCCGAATGCCTATTCCTACCTCAGACCTCTCTCGCAGACCTTCTACATGCAATTGCCCATTTGGCATCTCCACTTGAACATTCTAGTAGATATTTCAAGCTCACTGTGTCCACCCGAACCCCTGTCCCTGCCACCCCACCACTCCCATCTTCACCCAAAGCCCTCTTCCTCTCAGTTACTGGCAACTCTGATCTTCCAGTTGCCAAAACCCTAGGACTCATACCCAAATCTTCTCTCCTTTTTCAAACACCACGTCCAGTCCCTCAGGAAACCCTGGTAGTTCTATTTTCAACATATACTAAGGATCAGACCACTCCTTCTAAGCCCCATGGCCATCACTGGAACAAACCACAGTCAACCTCACCTGGATGATGGCAACAGCCTCATGATGGGTCTCCCTGTTCCTCCCTTGTTTTAGTTCAGATTACAGGCAGATCATGGCAGCCTCTCCTCAAAACCCCCCATGGTTCTGCATTCTACTCAAAGGAAAAGCCCAAGTCCTGAAGAAGCCAGCCTGGCCTTGGCCCTTATTCCTCTCTCCCTCATCTCCTTCTGTTCTGCCCCAGCCCATTCTGCTTCAGCTACACCTGCCTTCTTATGGTGTAACCATGCAAGGTGCATGCCCACCTTAGGACACTGGCCTCAGCAGTTCCCTCTGCCTATAATGCTCTTACCCCAGATGTGCTCCCTGGCTAACTCCTTCCAATCTTTGTTCAAATTTTACCTTCTCAACCGTGCAATCTGTTCCCCTCCCCACCTTCTACTCCTTATTCCTCTTTTCTTGGCCTACTTTTTTGTGTGTTCCCACAATCGCTATCTAATTTACCCAACTTTTAAAATGTATTCTTTATTGTCTGTCTTCCCCTTCTAGAAAGTAAGCTCTTCAAGAACAGGCATCTTTATCTCTTTCTTAGTGAATACATTTCAAGCACCTAGAATAGTCCATGCCTAGCACATCTTAGGTGTTCAATAAGTATATGCCAATACCCATTCATTAGCTCACAGCTTCCTTGAGTCAGAAGTCCAGGCATGGCTTAGATGAGTCCTCTGCTCGGGGTCTCATAAGGCAAAAATCAAGATATTAGCTGCAATTGCATTGTCATCTGAGGTCAACTCCAAGATTGGTTCCAAGACTGGCTTCTGAGATGGATCATTGATAGGATTCAGATCCATGCAGTTGTAGGACTGAGACCTTCAGCCCAAGAGTCTGCTTATTGTTCCCTGCCACATGACCTTCTCCACAACTGGACAGTCTGATTCATCATGGCCAGAAGGAGAGCATCTCTCTGGCTTCAAATCTCTCCTTAAGGCCTGGGTCCTTTTTCAAAGAGCTTATCAGGCTTCATTTTGATTACCTCAAAACCAATTGATTAAGGACCTTATTTACATCTACAAAATTTCTTTACCTTTGCTATATAAGGCTACCTACTCACGGGAGTGACTTTCCCATTACATTCACAAACCCAATCCACACTCAAGGAGAAGAGATTATACAAGATAAATATGCCAAGGAGTGGGAACCTTTGAAACTTTCTTTGAATTCTGCCTACTACAATATTTTAAATGATCTTAGGAACACAGCAAGCTTTACCTTTTATAAATATTCAATCCAATGACTTAAAATCAAGCCTGTGTAATTACAGAAAGAGTCTACATATCAGATTATTTCATTTTTTCACATCTATTTTTAAGATATAATATTTGGTTGCTTTGTGAATGAAGATAATGATGCACCTGCATAGCATTTATAAGTGCAATTCAGTGGAAGTCATAATGAAGTTCAACAATTCCTTTGAAAGAAATGGAAGATAAGCACTCAGGGACCCTGCCATGGTTCTCTGTTAGTGTCAGTCTCCCTTCTACTCTAAGCCCGGCTGGCCATCCCTGGAGTAACTCAGAGGCAAGAGGGCATGAAGAAAACACAAAGTCCTGAAGGAACCCACCAGCTGGATCATGAAAAAGGTGCCCCTACTGTCAGAGAGTGGTTTTAAGCATCTCAGGATAGTTTAGTGCCTGGCTTACAGCAGACGTACCACTGCGTTAACTTTGATAAAAGTGACTGAACAAATGAACTTGCAGACTCCATTGACCTCTGAGATTCTTTCCTGCTCTGTAACATAAAGACTTTATGCAGTTTCCTATCAAAGTTATTTTTATTTAAATTTTTATTGGATTTGTCAAGTGTCAGAAACTTACTCTTCTGACTGTCTAATTAAATGTGTGTCCATAGTTGTAAGTATTGTGGGTAGCCAAGAATAACATGGTATCTATGGATCTAGGCACTTGCTTCTCAAAGTCTAGGCCAGAACCATCAGTGTTAGAATCATCTAGGAGCTTGCCATATGTGCAAAGCTCATATAGCTCATAGTCTAAACCTTAGACCATTCAAGAATCATCTACTTTATCAAAATTTAAATTAAAAAAAGAAGATTCTCCAGGCCACTAAATGTGCATATACGAGAAAAGCTCACTGAGGAAAGGAGTCTTCTCTACAAACAGGCCCATGTAGGTGCTTGGGTGTGACCTGTGAGTCCCAGGATTTGAGCTTCTTTGTGGGGGGGGGGGGGGGCTCAGGGGATATTGAGTTCCCACACACTAGCTTTTCTTGCTGCCAAATGCACAAAACACTGCATATAGAGCTGGCTTCCAGCTCAGTCATCTAGAATGAATGAGAGATTACCAAAAAAACTGATATTCAGTGGTTAGCACACTTTCTCCTCCAGTGTAAACTCACAGTGGAAAGAGTCCACATTACTGTCAACAAATTAAGTATGAAGTTCAGAGCAGGATTGAGCAGTTGAAAGATTTTTTTTTTTAATTTTTTTTCAACGTTTATTTATTTTTGGGACAGAGAGAGACAGAGCATGAGCGGGGGAGGGGCAGAGACAGAGGGAGACACAGAATCGGAAATAGGCTCCAGGCTCTGAGCCATCAGCCGAGAGCCCGAGCCATCAGCCCAGAGCCCGAGCCATCAGCCCAGAGCCCGAGCCATCAGCCCAGAGCCCGACGTGGGGCTCGAACTCACGGACCGCGAGATCGTGACCTGGCTGAAGTAGGACGCTTAACCGACTGCGCCACCCAGGCGCCCCGACCAGTTGAAAGATTTTAATGGCTAGAGTCCCAGTGGCTTTAGTTATCATTTCCCCCTCTTGCCACTCAGGGTAGGGAGATATACCAGAAGCTTCATATTTAGTAGTCAGGGCCCAGTTTGTCAGAATGGTGATAAGGATAGATAGATGGATGGGTCTTTGTTCTGTGGTTCCCTTTTCCTGCTTCACATGTCATCCCCACATTTTTATTATTATTATTATTATTATTATTATTATTATTATTATTAGCACATTCTTTCCTAAATATGTTGATACCATTAATTAGCATACAATTTTCTTTAAAATTAGAATATTGAGCCTTATTTATTCTGTTTTTTTAATTTAGCATATTCTTCAGTTAATACTATTCATTATATATTACTTTTACTAATTCAATCCTCAGAAAGTGGCTATATTCCAAAGCTCCTGGAAGGATCTTTCATTGCCTGTCCATCTATTAACTACCAGTTTTCACCTTTTATGTTTGATCGGAATTCTTCTTGTGTGACAGTTTTTCTTTAGGCTATTTGCTGACTATGAGAAGGACCCACCTCAACTTGACTACACACAGATGCTGCTTTATTTTGCTTGTCATCCAGATGCTGTGGAAGGGGTCTACAGGGCCCTCAGTGTGGCCATTGGGACTCACGTCTTCCAACCAACCAAAACTCCTACTTTTATTGCAGAAAAGGTAATTGTGGTCCAGAAATGGGCCAGCAATGGGGTCTGGAGGGGGCTACCAGAAGATCTTAAACTTCTAACAACAGAAGTTTTTTTCATCTCTGTATTTTTCTGGATACCTAACACAGTGCTTTACACACACTAGGTCTTCAATAAAGCTTTATTCAATTGGCTTAAGAACTAGAGACCCACTGTCAAACAAACAAACAAAAAACAAAAAACAAAAACCTTTGTAGTAAAGTCAAAATTTGCTCAAAATTTGTTGGTGGAATCCAAGTTTGTTCTGTAAAGGACAGCCTTTATTTTACATGAAGTACTTATCCTGATAAGTGAATAAGTGGGTATCAACCCAATCTATCTGTCATACTGTGTGGAAAGTCTAAATGCAACAAGCCAGGCCTCAGACATCCCACATACATGTGACACTTGATAGTGTTTCAGGCCAAAGCCCAGTCTCCTGAAACCCACAAGTACTTTGTATATCCCACATCTAAAGACAAAGAAGCTTAATAGCTAATTAAACCTCACATTCCCTTTTAGATTTCTAAAGGCTTGGCATTCCCTGGCTGTCTTGGGTGGAAAAGCCTCAGAACAGAGTACAAACTAATGTACTTATTAGATGTTCTTCTGCATGACTTTTTAGTATCCCTCTGACATTTTGGGGACAGAGCTGTGATTCTTGTAATGGAATGTTTTTTCTCTCTTCGTTTATGGACACAAAGGGCAGAAGGGTACTGCCCAGTCCAAATTCCTCAGATGTCCTAGGCACACTTGTTTGCCTTTCATACATGTCCGTCAAAATAGACTATGCTGGGTTCTTTTAGAAAGAAAGAAAGAAAGAAAGAAAGAAAGAAAGAAAGAAAGAAAGAAAGAAAGAAAGAAAGAAAGAAAGAAAGAAAGAAAGAAAGAAAGAAAGAAGAAAGAAAGAGGAAGGAAGGAAGGAAGGAAGGAAGGAAGGAAGGAAGGAAGGAAGGAAGGAAGAAAGAAAAAAGGAAGTTTCTGTGACAGCTTTCATATCTAGGAAGAAATAGACTCTCTGAGATGCAACCCTAAATTTTGACCTGGGACAAATGGACAAGAGATGTCCTTCCTCTTCCATCAGGGTCAGAGTGAGGCCAGACAGGTGCCCAGTAAGCTGCCAACTCAAGGCTCTTCAACCTGATGTGCTGTAGATGCTACTTCAATACCTGCACAGTGACAGAAAGTGCAGCAATGAGTGTTTATTTCATTCAAGTATTCTGTCTTCTTAGATAGTAGAAGGCCAGTTTCAGTTTTCCCAAGTAAATAAGGAGTCAGATATGGACTGCCTTTGTTGGGACTGCATTTGCCGCTTCCCCAGGGATGCTTCTGTACCCTCCCCCCATAGATTGGGCCTCCCTAAGCTAACTCTGGCATGGATCGCGGCCTGCCAGGAGATCTTAGTCACATGTCTGTCCTCCAGGAGACTTTCCCTGACCTCAGGTGATGTCAGGCAGCCCCTGCCATATGTTTCCATAGAGTTCTATGTTTCTCCCTTCACGATCCTCCTCACAGTCACTTCTTCAGGTCAGTTCTTTGCTAGACTCTAAGCACCCAGGGGACAGGGAGGTGCCATCTGTCTTGTTCTGAACCTGTCACAACCCTGAACCCGAATTACTGGCATAGAGCTCCGTAAAGATTTCATTGAGTGGGTCAGTTAATTATGTAATTCACTTTGTAAATAGCCCTGTGGTCTGCAAGGGATACAGAAGAAGGCTGATGGCTCCCCTAAAGAGACTCCATCTAATTGCCCCCATCCATGCAGAAAACAATGTGCCAGACATGGAAGGAACACAGCGAAAAGGACAGATTAACATAGGGTCTTACTGATCAGAAGAGGTGTTTGTCTTTTCCTTTTTCCCACCTCCCTATCATTGTTTTTGCTATTGCCTCCACCTGGTGTCCCCTTCATCTCATTCTGAAGGGCTCAAGGCCTCCCCAGTATCCAGGGCCCATTTCAACTACCAGATGATTCACGAAGTTTCCCCTGACACTCAAGAGCAACACTGAGAGGTCTCAACGGGGCCCCCTTAGAATCAGATCCTCTCTGGTAGGGCTGGGCACCACTTCATGCATACATGCATTTATTCAACAAATATTTTCCCAGCTTCTCTGTGTACTGGGAACCACCCTTGGTATGAGGAATAAAGTAAGTAACATATAGACTACATCATATGATAATAAATGCTACAGGAAAATAATAATATAGGGAAAAATACAGGAGCTGGGGTAGGTTGCAACGCTGGGAAGAACAGCAAGGTAGTTTCAATTGTAAGTAAAGACAGCAGCAGATGCCAAAGCCAGACAGTGGGGGGGGTGGGGGGGTGGGGGGGGAGGGGGTGTTGGGTGTATTCCAAAGACCAGCCATTATAGTTGGAGAGGAATGAGCTGGAGGAGAGTAGTAAGAAAAATAAATGAGGGGGAGAAGGACCCAGGAGCCACTGTAGGGACCTTGGCTTTGACTTTGCTGAGAGATGAGATGAGAAGTTATTGGAATATGGCCATCTGACTTTAAATGTATGGAGATCTCTCTGGCTGCTGTGTTAGAGCATACTGTGGGGGAACAAAGGAGGGAAGTAAGAAGAGCTAGTAATTCAGGCAGCTGTTTGTCTTTTGAATCCTTCTAATAAGTTATTTCTACCTTGAATTGGGGACAACCTGTTACCCACCTTCATGTTCACCACAGTAGTAGCCACATAGCAAATGTTCAATTGATGTTTATAAACATGGAGGGAAAGATGGGAAGAGGAGAGAGCGAGGAGGAATGGAATTCTGTTTCTAAGGTAGAGAGGAGGAGAGCAGGCATTCCCATCAGAGGCAATAGTGAATCCAGGAGGTTGCAATGAGCTAGAAAGTCCAGGAAAAAGGAAGCCTGTGCTAGAATTGTTCCTATAGCAACATACAGCTGTCTGGGTGAGTAGCAGCCAGGCCAGCTAGCACAGGAGGGCTCTGCATCCCCTCTGTCCCTAAACCACTCATTCAGGGAAGCTAATGCCCCACCAAGAAGCAATGCCCCTGGAGTGCTTCTCCTCAAAGCTCTTCTAAAGTCCAAGCACACTGCACAGGAACTGCTCCACAACACCACAGGGATGGAACAGGCCTGAGGGGCACGAGGCAGAGAGCGTGCCTGTGACATACCACACACAGGCCTGTTCCTGGCTTCGGGTGAACCCAAGGTGCTTGAGCTTTTGAAATACAGAATCCGCCCACCCCCCTCATTCTTGCTCACCTCTTGTTCTTAGCATCCTGCCTCCAATTATGCCACTCTGTTTCTGTGCCCTTTCCAGCTGTGTTTGTTTCCTGGGCAACCTCATCCCAGGAAGCCATAATGAGTTTACTCAGAAATAACACCTCCAACAGATCCATATTCACTCCCAAGACATTAAGTCAGATCTCTGCTTTTGCTTTCCACATGAATGACTGGAAACATCCACAATATTTTATTCTTCCTTACTCTATTTCAGTGACTCATGCTGTTTTATTCAATGTGGCACAGGCTTTCTGTTCAAATCCATAGTTTCTTGGGTAACTTAAAAGAATCCCAAGAGCAAAGCATTCATGAGTA
The DNA here is from genome assembly GCF_018350175.1 of Felis catus. Classification (NCBI taxonomy): domain Eukaryota; kingdom Metazoa; phylum Chordata; class Mammalia; order Carnivora; family Felidae; genus Felis; species Felis catus. The sequence continues at coordinate 210,662,501 of NC_058368.1, read as the reverse complement.
TGTGCTGGTCCTAGTGAAGCTTTAAATAAGTTGACATTTGGAAAAATGGTTCATTCTGGCCTATGTGGTGTGGTGTTGTGATGTTGGAATTCAGTAAATTGTGAGTTTGAAACTCCCACATTTTAAAAATCTTGTTAAAGCATCTTGGGAGAGCATTTGAAGTGCTGGGGTTCAAAACATCTAAATTTTAATTCCATCTTACTCTTTTGACACTTGACCCATATTAGTCCCAAGGACTGACCTTCTGTTCTGCCTCTGAGTTGTGGGACTGAACTGATTGAATGAAGGAAATTCATGGCCAGGCACTGTTCTGGGGACTGTTACCAAAAGGCAACAATTCATTTATCCCAGGATGATTATATCAGGCCTCTGAATAGTTAGTCTATGAAAATGGGGCAGAGAGACAAGGCTCTTTCTCTCTTTTATTTAGGTATCACCTGCTCATCTAATCTGACTAATTATTTATTCACCCACAGGCTTTGTATTTATTGTGTCCTTGTAACATTTATATTGCAGTCTAAGTAGAAATCCATTCATCCTACACTACCTGTGTGATGATCTCCAAGCGTCTTAGGTGGGCACAAAAAGGCCAGTTTCACATTTCTGCAATGTAATATTTCAGTTGTTTAAAATAGAGAAGAGTTTGAATAGGTAGATAGATGGGTAATAGGTAGGTAGGTAGATAGATAGAAAGATAGATCTATACTTAATTCCAAAATCTTCACCTGATAATGCATTCTCTCTCTGTCTTAGATTAAATTCCAAGTTTACCAAAGGATATAGAAACCCAACCCACACAGAGCTAGAACAAATGAAACCTGTCTTCATTACACTGTTCACAGCCCCTACAAATCTCCTAAAGGGACTTACCACTATCACAGGCTTCATTTCCTGCTGTATCATAATTTTTTATATATAGGGCTTTCATACCTATTTGGAAAGAACTTTCATGACTAATTAACTTGCACTTAATGCTTATACTGAACTGAATATTTATAAACATTGAAACCCTCCTTTTATTTTAAGCCTAAGTTTATCATTTTTCCTTTCTTGGGATAAAGGAGAGTCGGTATTCAGGTGTGTTATGGCATCTAATCAGTCAACATTCCAAAAACACCCATTTTTCTGTGGCAAATCATCAAATATCAACAATCTGATCATGAAAAACTCACACACATATATGCGTTTATTACAGTGAATACAATAAATACAAATATGTAGAGTATGTGGAAAGTACAACGAGTGAAAAAAATATCATCCATTCTCTAACCAGAGGTAAACATTTGTTAACTCTTTACTGTATCTTTCTTTTCTCTTTTCTTTTCTTTTCTTTTCTTTTCTTTTCTTTTTTTTTAAATTTGTATATGTTTTTATTTATTTTTGAGAGAGAGATAGAGACAGACAGAGTGTGAGCAGGGGAGGGGCAGAGAGAGGGAGACACAGAATCCAAAGCAGACTCCAGGCTCTGAGCTATTAGCACAGAGCCTGATGCAGGACTCAAACTTGTGAACCACAAGATCATGACCTGAGCTAAAGTCGGATGCTTAACCAACTGAGCCACCCAGGTGCCCCTTTCTTTTTTTCACTAATAAGCATAGATATATAAGAAAATGAGTATCCTAGTGTATTTATCATTTTATGGGTTTTTTTTGCATTTACCTCTATGAGTGTTTTCTCAAGTCACTAGGTACTCTTCTAAACCACACTTTTTATGGCAGTATAGTATTCCATCACAGAAATATACTATAATTTATGTCACCACTCTCTGATTTTGGAATTGCAGATTTTCTGTGTTTGCTGTAACACTGAACAAACATCCATATATAGAAGTCTTTGTGCAAATGAATGTTTTTGTTAGAATCAATTCCTAGATCTATAATTACAAGGTCAACAGGCAGGAATGTTTTTCAGGTTTTTGAAACACAAGAAATTACTTCAGAAATACTGTACTCTTTACCATACTCATGAGGCCGACCGACTTCATGGCTCTTGGCCGTGTTTCAATGAGCAGCCGTAAAAATCCCACCTGACTTTCTATGTTCAATTTGTTTTCTATTTTGCCATCTGAATGTTTAGTTGGGTTTAACCTCTGGTATGCGAACAAATGTTTCTGAAGCTCTTAGAATCTATCAAGCTTGAGAAATTAACTTGCCATAACCTCTCGGCTACAGTCAGTTTCCAAAGCAAATCCTTTAAAAATCTATATTCATGTGCAGAAGGCAGACATCAGGCACACTAATTCACTCCAGTGTCCACTTACAGAGGAATCCAAAGTGCCTGGCAGTGCATGAGCTGAAGCATCTATGGAGGTAAGACACACCCCACACTGAGGTGTCTGGATCCACAGGCAGAATTGGTCTAGAATCTCGATGTGATCTCCAGTGCAGTTAGTACGCTCTCTTCGGTACTTTGTTTGGCTAGGTTGTGGGAGGCACCATCGCTTCATTGCGTGAAAAGTGTGTGACAACATTGGTGTGTTTAAATGTCTCCATTACTGGAAACTCTTCAGTCTGACTTCATATTGTCTTCATTAAATCGTGCAGGCCTCCTCTTTTACTGATATGAGTCCAATTGAGGAATATCCTGAACGTGAGGGACACTTCATGAGTGAGGAAAGGGAATTAAGAGAAGAAAAGGAGGAAAAGGAAGAAGATATCCCTGAGAACGCAAACACTGAAAAGATTTCTTTGGAAAGACTACTCAAAGTGTTCCGAGGGGGAAAAGAAGTGCAGGACGCTAACAGATTTGCCAGCCACCTACAGATAGAGAACGCTGACTCAGAGGTTGGTTAGACTCCTTCAGAAAAGGGGTAACTTGTACATAAGAAAACTCACCCTCAAGTCTTAGCATAGTTTCATGGAATTGCTCTCAAATGTATCATTGTATAGAAATTATGGCAAATTCCTCTATTAAGTAAAACAAGTTTTTAACATCTGCAGGATTGTGAAGTTAACTTCACTTTTTTTTTTCTTCTTTAAAGAACTTCATAAAAGTATTTCAAGACCTAGGTGCCAAGAATCTGGAACCAGTCAGAGTTGCTGTTCTTTTGAAGCACCCTTTTATTCAAGACCTGATTTCAAGTTATTCAGACTATAAAATCCCCGTGAGTATTATCCCAAGGTGTCCTAATTCAGTCAAGCTCAGGGTCAGGGCATGGTGGGACGTTTCCAGTGCGGACTACAGAGACAGGGGAGAAGTTGGTGCTGGCCAAACCAGGGTCAGAGAAGCTAAGCTGGTAAAAGCATCAGGTTAGAGAAGCCGGCCTGTGATACCCAGCGGGCAGCAAGGCCAGGAACAGTAGAGGTAGCTATCTGCACTATGAATGACACTGTTAACATTATGGAGCTGCCTCATTAGGAAGGGGGCTATCTTGGATCTATGACAGAAGGCTGGAGTGAATGAGACGAAAGCTGGATGAGAGGCAGTGTTAGTGTTCCAGATCGTTCCAGCCGGCTAATAACTAGCCTGTGACTGAAGAGTATGGAGAATAGAATCCCCCCTTCCCAAAAAGAACTAAGGAGACCATGATCCCCAAACAAGTGCTGACGTAGTTGTTCTCTCTAATCATGGCACCCATTGTCTATGTAGCGCATACAGTGTGAGCACACACAGGAGACTGGATGTCAGTTCCATCAGGGAAACACTGTGCAAGATGGAGAAACTGAGGACAAAACCCATAGAGACTAGGCTGCCACAGAAGGAGAGAAGGAAGAAAGGGAGGGCTGCAGTTCAGAGATCACAGTGACCCAGCGAGTCTCTACCGCATGTGCTGAATGTGTGTCCACCCTGGCAATGCCAGGTCTTCAATGACAAGGGACAAGGCAGGCAGAGACACGCCCCAATCAGAGTGGGGCAGGTGTACAGCCTCCTCACGTACCGGCTCAACCATATGAAGTCTCTTTATTTGGCTCTTGCTAGTTGTTTCTTGGACAATTAAGGGTGTGCTGAGTTTAAGATAAAAGCACTTTCACTTCAATAAAATGAAGGTGATTCTAAGACACATTTCTCCTGACTTGTCAGTGATAACCTTCTATGCCCAGAAATGAGACCATTCAGACGTGAATATCTTCAGACCTAAATTTGTTTGTTTTAGATCGCTGATCTTTTTGCTTATAAATTGTATCTCCTCTGTTGGTAATAACTGAAATCAATTTCTAACAAGCCAGCAGACACTCATCTGGTAGTGAAGTATGATGATAGCATTTAGGAACACAGGCTCAAGGATCAGGAAGTCATGGGACTGAATCTCAGGTAGACGACTTACTAGAGACCTGACTTAAACTTTCTCTTCATCCTGGCCCCCGCATGTGTTAAATGGGAGTAACAGTCATTCCGACAGAGACGGTTGCAGTGAGAATGAAATGAGCTCAGGCATTGCTCAGGCACATGGTGGGGTTTCTGACACTCGGCAAGGACTTCTGAACTGGTGGCTGCTGTACTTACTCTTGGCCGCTGAGCACTGACCACCAAGGCTAGCGATCCAAGACTTCGTGGGAGACAAAATGAGTATGAACCTCAGTTGCTGCTCTCAACCAAACTCCACTTGTGTGTGTAAGACAATTTTTACATGCAAGAATTACAAGAGCGTGATATGAGGTAAACCACCCAAGAACAACATTACAGGAATTCAAAACATAGGACGTTTTTTGTTCCAGAAGCTGAGTCTTCAAAGACGGCCAGGAGTTTTTGAAAGTGGAGGGAGAGGAGAGGAGGTCTGCACGGATTCTGCCATTGGGGTGGAGAGAGGACAGCATTGTAGGGAAAAGGAAAGGTCTGTGCAAAGGCGTGGACACAGGACTGCATGGGGGAAGGGGAGCCAGTAGGTGTCTGAGCAGGGACGTGATGTGATAGCAACTTCTTCATCTCTAAGTGTTTCTTTGTCTCTTAACCATATCATTGTGTCTCTAACATTTAATTGGCCTCTTTTAAAACAAAGTTGTGTCTCTTTATATAAATAGGCCAAAATATCTGGAAACATTGTTGGCAATTATTCCAAGTTGCTGTGTTCATACATTCCACAAACATTTGCTGTTTGCATCAAAACTGATATGTTACATGTTCCTTTTCAGTTTTTTCTATCTCATATTTTCATTAATGAAGACTAGCTTCTTCCCCATACAGGAGGAGGAGGGCATAGGTCAGTTGACCCTAGAATTAGTTGGAGTGGGGGGGGAGACAGAGCACACCAGAACTAGACCACAGGTTGGAGACAGGAGGGGAGAGAGGACAGAGGAGTGTCCCCAGCTGTGGGAATCAACCCCCTTTTGCTTTCTTCTGGGTAGATGTCATCCTGTATAAGTTCCAGAGGCACATCACCTTTGACTGCATTTCATCTTACATGGCTGTCCTATGTTTTAGGGAATGGCCCTCTCATTTTGAACCAGTAAAATAATTTTCAAACTCCCTTGGAATTATGTATATTAGAATTTATCTTGTATTACCAGGAACCAGTAGAAACATAAAATGATGCCATAATTATTTCTTCCCCTAAAGGGAAGAAAACTGTGCAAAGTCAGATGATTTGGAAACATCTTGACTCTGGCCAGACTAAATATGATTAACTTGCTGAGAAGATTCTATTCAGCATTTTCCTAAGAAAACAGCCAGTGGATGACTGCCTTTGAGAGTCAGCCCCTTGAAAAGGTGTCCTGACTCCTAGGGATAGCAGGAGTCCATGGGGCTGTTTTTAAATGTACACATTTCTCTCTTTTTGGAAGGAGTTTGATCAACTTGCTGTACACCTCGCTAGTGATGTTGTAGACAGTGTGGTTTCTCTACACAGGACTATCTCCAGCAGGGCAGGATTCTGGGCCACTGCCCGCTCTATCCCAGGAGTGCTTGGACATACTGACTACCAACGCCATCTTTGCACGTTCCCCAAATTTCCCTGGCTTGCAGCACCCCTCTGACCTAGAGCCTACCAGCACAGGACATCTGACCTTCTGTGAGTCAGTTTCCCCGGACCATTATCACCTGGTGCTCCAACAGCAGAAAGAGAGTAAGCCTGTCTGTCACCAGTCAGTCTGTCCGTGCTTTCCTTCGTGGCCAGAGTGCTTCTGCAGAGTCAGCTTCTTCAGCTCCCTGTCTCCTCGCCCCCACCCTGTCCTTCCTGGCCCTCCACCTCAAAGCCATGAGAGGACAGAGGACTGCATAATTGGGACTCATTCATATGACTGTGAGTTAGAGACTTGAGCCTGTGACCTAAAAAGCCTGAACTCTGATATTCTAGAACGAAAGAGCTTCTCTTTCCAGTAAGATGTTCCATTCTCATTTTCATTGTGCAAAAAAAGAAAAGAAAGAAGAGAAATGAAGGAAAAGAAAAAAAAAAAAAATCTCTGAAGATTCAGTTTCTACCAAACCCATCCTGTCACCATTTCTGCTCCAGATATCCATGTAGAAGTAAATAGATCACATTTTAAAATGAACTTTAACCACAGTGATGTTATTTGAAGATCTTTCAAGATAAGTAGAGCAAAAGCTAGAATGTGGTTTTTCAGGTTAAAATGTTGTTTGCTGTTATAAACAGTGGGAAGTGAAGGTTGTTGCCTGATAGCTCTGTTTACAAGGTTTGTGTTTGGAAGCAGCAGCATTTTGAAATATATCTTTGAAAAAACTGAGTATTCATAGTCATTTTGGCGTGTTTAATTCTTGCTCCTATTGGGAGGCATCCTGGCTTTGTGGCTGAGAGAGCGGCCCAAGAGTCACACTGATTGGGTTCACACCTATGCACTGGGTGACCTTGGCCAAGTGACCTCACGGTGCCTTAGTTTCCCCATCTGTAAAATAGGTTACCATACATACCTCATGGGGTTCTTGTATGGATTTAATGACTTAGTACATATAAAGTGCTTAGCTTAGGGCTTGGCAGATAGGATGCACCCAAAAATAAATGTTAAACATTATAATTATTGCTACTCTTATTACTATTGACGGTTTGTTGGTAATTGCGGTGCCCAGGAAACATTTCTGAGCCATGTGAAAAGGCTTTCCTTGTTGCAGTGCCATGATGACAGAGGGTCCAAACTCATGTCCCAGAAATCCCCATGCGGGCAATACCTAGGTGCAAATTCCAGATTTGGTGTTGGATCTTATAGTTATTCGGTCAAAGTCGTTTATTTAACTTCTGCTTTCATAGATCTTATACAAAGAGGTAATTTCAAGTAATATTCCTAAATTATTAAGAAAATGCTTTGGTTAAATAAATGTAACAAGATCAATGCAGATATCGTAGCTGAGTTGTTAGTGAGGAAAATCAATGAATTTCCTATGACCAATATATCCACAAATGTAAGTGAACACCTGGTTTTCTATACCGACCTAACGAGTATAGTTTCTTATAACAAACACATACCGAATCAATGTAAATTATTTTTCAGCAAACCTGCAAATCAAGCATATATGCTTCAAGTTAAGGTTTCCATTCAATAGGAGGTAACAAAAAAACCTTTTAGCATTAAAATCTGAATGTCACAGGGGAATTCTTATAAGCAAATGAGTCAGGACCCAATTACATGAGGACAAAATACGAATTACTAAGAGTGACTTGAAGGGATTTTCATCCCACTGTGCCTTCAGGGAATCTGACTTTAAGGTTTTCTCCAATCCTCTCATTTGTAACAAAACATGATGGCTGCTATGGTGCATTGTGTTTTCAAAGCACCCAAGTCAAACATTTCCAAACTCTCTCAGCTTTCCTCCATTAACTGCTAGTGAAAATTATGGCCTCTGACTTCAACTGCAAACTTAGCCAGGGCTGATTTAAACATCTGAAGCTGATGATGTTCTCCATGCTGCAGAGTGTCAGGTGATCACGGGCAGCTGACTCTTTAATCCCCAAGTGAACAGTCAGCAGTCAGTATTAGTGTAAATACTCTCTAGTCAAAGAACACGTAGTATTAACAATGGGGAGCGGCTGTTCTTTTTCACTTAGTTCACTTGAGTTTGACCTCTGTCTGTAGGAAATCTGCATTTTCAAAAAACAAGGTCTCACCAGAAAATGATTCACTATGATTCCTGGCAGTGACTGAAAATAAGCAGTATGTGTGTCACTCAGCAGGGGTCAGCTCAGATAGTGAACTAACTCCTGTCTTCTTGAGTGAAATGACCTCAGTCAAATTGAAACCTTTGGAACTCAGCTCTGGAGAAAAGAAAGTTACATTCTTAGAACATTTCCCTAAATCTGTGAGGGAAAGAAAAGAAACTGCATAAATATAACTCTACATTTTTCACACGTGTTTGTATCCCTTCTACATTTTGATAGTATTTTACATTTATTTTTTTCAATGACTGTGGTCTAAAATGTAAGACACTGCTATTTTAAATGGACAAAAAACAGATCGATTTATTCCTAATATTAAAAAAAAAACACGGAGAAATGTAAAAGTCTCCCCTCAAAATAATCCACTCGTCTAAAATTCTGTAAATCTGTAGATATGGTTGATCTGGCATTAGAAGTTTTCATTAATAGTAAATGAATATGTTTTTTTCATGAATAAGGAAGTAACACTTAGGCTTGTTCATTAGGTGCCAAACTGCGTAAATTACTTTTTATAAATGTTACTTAATCTAATGTGACAATTCCAGTCATTATTAGATTAGGAAACAGAGGCTCCAAGATCTTTGATATCTTTCCAAGGGTACAACCAGCAAGTTGCAGGGTGAGATTTAAACTAGAGAACCATTTTCTTAAAGACAAATATCGAAATAAAAACAACTTACTGTTTAAGCACTGATCTTTAGTCCTAAATTACTTATTAATGTCTCTTACTTCTCTTTTAATCTCTTCCCTTAGGATATTAAAATAATTCTCCAAAGGAGTGAGCATGTACAAGGAAGTGATGGAGAGAGATCTCCTTCAAGACTTACAGAGGAAAAGAAATGAAAATAAGAGTGTGATTTTTATTACTTGGCAATGAATCTTCCAAACATAAAATGTAAACATGGTGTTTGTGATATATGTTGTCATTGTAAGTATAGAAATGACTTAGACCTGGTTATTAGGGGCAATGAAAAGGGGGCCTTCCTTAACTGGGAGAATATTCTATAATAGACCTTAAGTACAGAGCAAAAATACAAAGTAAGAAGGAATGCATTTTGACGTGATTCTGAAAATAGAAGACACCAGAACAATGCGTTCAAAAATAAACACACACATAAGTCGTGAAAAATCGCTGTAAGAAGTATGTACATTAGGCAAATATAGTGGAAATTCCCCTGAATCTCCACATCAGGGAAGTTCTGATGTGTACATTTTGTGGTTCTGGCTCCACGTGCAGTAAAATTCCAAGGTTCATCCCACACAAGCTGAAGAGATGGCTGCATCATCAGCTGCTGGTACAGCCATGCTACTCGCATCTATTTCTAATCCTTTCCTAATAGAATATAATATTTCCTATATAGATGAATCTACTCGCACCATTATATCTTTTTCCTTGTATATATTAGTGACTCAAATTCAATGATACTTATCTCAAGAAAATGTTTTCTTTTTAAGTGAGTGATGGCGTCTTCTCAGTGGTGGGCCTTCTCTGAAACCCCTTCTTGGTATTTGTCCCCCCTGACTGCTCCTTCTGAGCCCCTGTGGCTGCTGGATGCTCCTCTTTTACTCAACCTCCAAATGTTGAAGGGCCTCAGAACTCTGCCTTCTCCATCTAAAGTCAGTCCCTGAATGACTCATCCATTTCCATTACTTTGCGGGTATTACAGAGACTAACACAGAAATTTCTATTCTTCTCACCGGTGCCCTGGAATCCAAACTTTGCTCTTACTGTCCATTTGATTACCATATTGATCACTCACAGTCGTCACAAACTCCACATGTCCAAGCCAACAGAGGGAACCTTTTATGATGCAGGTGAGGTCATGTCACCCCTCACTCCAACCCTCTGTCAGCATCCCATTTCGTGCAGCATCCAGCCCAAGTCCTCACCCTGAGCTTACTCCTTGCTACCTCTCTGATCTCATCTCTTGCTATTTTGCCCCTTGCCCACTCTACTTAAGTGGAGTGGAGCACTTAAGTGACAAATCCACCTCGTTGATCCTAGAACACACCAGAACACTTCTGTCTCAGGACTTTTGCATGTACTTTTTTCACTGCCTAGAATGACTTTCTCCCAACCTGTGTGACTTGTCCCCTCACTTCCTTTAGGTGCCTATTTAAATGACACTTTGTCACTAAGGCCTTCCCTCAACAGGTAATACAAAATAGAAATAAGCCACATCCCAACACAACATAATTTTTTTTCCATTGTACTTACTTACATCTGACAAACTACATGTTTACTCTTTTGTTTGCCTGTCACTCCACTAGGCTGTAAGTTCAATGAAGCCAGAGATTTCTCTTGTATTCTTTATTGCTATGCTCCAGAACCTAAGACTAAAATTATAGCCAACTTTAAGTTGTATTGATATATTTGTGCAAAATGGGTGGAAATATCACATTTAGATTGATCACCATGAATGGTGAGCAAGCCGAAGACAATTTCTATTGTTAGTAAGATTTATATTCTATTTCTGGACAGTGTCATGTTTCCTTAATTTCCTTCTTGTGGGCTCCACTACCAGAATCTTTGTCTTTAAAATTATGGAGGGTGGTGACCCAGAAGTACAGAGATGTGGTAGAAACTCTGCCAGAGATTTCCAAATTTCAACTTAGCCAGTTCACATGCAATTATTACCAGATAATTCTAGTTTTTCTAGAGAAGGAAGGAGAGGAATATCTGAAAAATTGAGCTCAAATAAATAAAATATCATGATGGGGTCACAGGCAGTAAACTAATCTACATTTAGTCAAGGATTGAACAAGACAAGGCAGCACTATTTTCCAATAGAAAAAAATTAAAAGCAGAGCTGACACTATCCCTTGCTGTCCTAATGTTCTTGCACAGCATTGTTAAATAAGGAAATTGCAGAATCTGCCTCCTGAGGCCCATTGACTCATCTAAGCAGTAGGCAGGACAACCACCACATGAAAGGTCTCCCTGGTGGGTATTTGCTACCATGTCACAATCTGTTAACCATCATCAAGACTAAGCAGATGTTGTGACTGGGCATGACCCAGAGCCGAAAAAGGAGCTCTCCCACACAGGTCCTGGAGCAGGCAAGACATGCAACTTCATGCTGAAACAAGAGGTTGCATGGGATTCTCCCAGACAAAGGAAGAATGTTCTAGAACTCATCCACTCAAGGGCCTTTCAAGTCTTATAATTTTAGGGAATGCCTCACTATCTTGAAATCATTTTGATTGCACTATTACTGTGACCTCCAGTTATTGCCTTTGTGACATGGAAGTCTCTTATCCCAGGGCTCTCTTCTGGGTATCATGTGATGTCTACAGGATTATTCATGATTTCCTTGGGAACAAAGGAAACGAATATGGACTAAATGCAAGGACAACTGAGTCTGGAACCAGTGGAGGGACACAAAAGATTCATCACACAAATTATTCATTACCTCTCTCCTCAAGAGATTGTTAGCTATGGGAACTAATGCCCATGTCTGTCTTACTGATCTCTGTGATACAAAACATCAACAAAGAAATTCAAACAGGGATGTAGGATCCAGGTGACCTAGAATTATGGTTGATGCAATGTTGGAAGAGATTTGAATTAAATTATGTTTGATAAGAGAAAGAGGACCCAATAACAAGGTTGAGGTACTAATAATAGGTGACTATACATAATAATAGCTGCTCTTTTTGAGGGTTTACTATGAGGCAGGCACTGTGCTGAGAGCTTTACAAGCACTGTCTCAGTGTTTACAACTCTGAGTTAGGTACTCTTAGTATTGCCATTTCCATATAGTGAAGATGGCATTTAAAGAGAAGATTAACTTGCCTGAAGTCACACAGCTGGTAAATAACAGACAGACTAGGAACTCAATATTAACACCAAAAGCCATCCTCTTCCCCAGTTTGCTCAACTTGTGTACAAAATCACCCATTGCACAAGCACAGGATGGAGGAAGTATGGCTTAGCTGTATTTAAAAATAAAAACAAAGGGTTTTGTTCAAAGCAAATTTGACTCTAATTTGCTGTGTAATGTGGCCCCTGAAGAATCCAGTGCCCTCAGGGCATCAGTGGTTGTAAGGGAGATGCTGATTTTCCTCTGATCTGTGGTGGTCAGACCTCAGCTGCAATTCTGTGTGCAGTTCCCGGCCACACGCTTGAATATATGCATACTTTATATATGCAGAGGAACTGATTTTTTTTTTATTCATAAGTGAGGAAATTCAAACCCCTTAGCCTTAAGCTTGAGTAGAGAAGCTTCCAACCTATGGGACAGAGGAGTGCTCTCTAAGGTCCCCAGGGGTAAACCAACACCAGTAAACATTGCAGCATGACGGAAGATACAGGCTCCCTGTTGCCAGAAGTTTTCCGACAGAGGCAGAGTGCCATGTGGCAGGACAGTTGGCTGCCACGACGGGACTTCAGAACTTTACCCCTTGTCCTGCTCCTACTGCAATTCTGTCTCTACTGAATCAGCTTGTCAGCTCTGCTACCCCAACTTCCATTCTCCTGAAAGGGCCTTTTCAGCTTGGTCTTCATCGCGTATGGATCTCATCTTTCTTTAGGGCACACGTGCACTAGAAGCCCTACCTGCGGAGCCCAATACCATACTCCAGCCACTTAGCTGTTACCCTGTCCAAACCAGCCAATTGCTCCCTAAAGGAGGATTACAGTGGGAGAAGACGAGACACAGACATGGGGCATTTGGCAGGATGGCTTTATGGCCCCATCCATCTCTGAGGTTCTCTGAGAAGAGAACTTCCCATTCTCCATCAATGGCAACACCTGCAGTTCTGTCTCTGACACTCTGACACTTGGACCAAGTCCTTTCTTCCTCATGATCTCTCTCCCTTTACACCCAAATCTCATTACTCCTTATAAACGTCTCTCAGATCTGTTCTCTCCTTTCAGTTTCAACAGCCACCCAATTTCAAAAGCCCTGAAAATCTTTCTAGACTCTTGAATAGCTCTCAGTTGATCCCCTACTTTCTGTACCTTCCACATCTTCCCTTTTTCTACCCCAACCCAGCCTCTGCACTACTCCCAAAATAATCTTCCTGAAACTGCTTACGCAGGTCACACTTTTGCTTTAAAAACCTTCCCTCTGACTCATTGCTTTCAAATAAATTCCACACCTCTTAGAATGTTCTTTAGAACTTGACTCTATACTAATCATCTTTTTCTCACACTCGGCTTCATACAGCTTCACTCAACATAGCCTCTGATACTAGACACTAAATAAAAATGGAATGGAGTAAGGAGTGAAGATGGATGTCTCCTTTTACTAGAAATCTTAAAAGGTGAGGGCAGCTTTTTAGAATAAAGATGTTCCTATAATCATATTCACCCCTTACTGGATCTGTTGAGAGAATTGATCTCATTTTTTAGGATTATTTGTGTGTGAGAGTGTGTGTAGGGAAGTGGTAAGAGTGTCATTTTCCTCCTCCCCAAAAGGTTCTCTGCAGCTCTGGAGAAGACAGGTTGAGTGACATCAGGGTACAACTGCTAGAGGCTGACTGACACACAGACGCTAATGAGAAACAAGAATTCTGTCTTAATCAGTTCCTCTGAGGGTCCAGAGCCTGGTGTAACCCCAGCAACCCCACTGGCAGGGCTCCATCTAAACCCCTCCCCCACACCCTACCCATCTTATCTAAACAAAGGGCCCTAACTGTGCCCCAACACCTTTTTCAACTCAGTCTGTCTCCTCTCCTATTTTACTGGCATATTTGACTTAATAATGAATTTATATTGCTTACTGGAGTAGCTCCTTCAACCCATAATAGTTCTCATGTTCTCTAACACAGACTTAAGAGGGCATCCTCTGTTACTAGAGGCGTCACCAAAGATTCTGTTGAGCCACAGATAAACAAATAGATGAGCACATTCACTCTCAGATTCTTAGCATAAGAACGGCATGAAATTTTGTTTTTAAGCCTGTGTGAAAACAAATCTGGGAAGAGATGCCACTAGAGTCTTGTGGCTGCATTTTAAAGCCCCAAAAGGGCCACCCTGGGCTCAAAGCAGCGCCCTGAGTGCTTGAGCTCCAAGCAAACGCTGTTTTGTCTTTGCTCATTTCATGCTAACCACAGGGAGACAGCGACACTGAGCACTGTCTGAAACAGCCTCACCTTGCTGTGCCCCCACAAACCAGGCTGAAACCACAACATCCTTCTCGCACGCGGCAGACCTCACTATGCGCTCGAAGGCTGAGGGCTTACTTCTCTCCCACTAGTTTCACCATTTGAGCCCATTTCATGGTATAGTCCCTGTAAGTCAAGGAGAGCCTTTGCCACCAGGCTCCTTGCAAAAGAATCTACAGGAAGAGGGCCCTGCATTGGAAGACCTCTCTTAGCTTTCTCATGCTACAGGAGACCTTTATGATTTCTTCCTGAATTTAGCTGCCCGTTGAGGGCAGTTTACCCACTATGCCAGTGGGATTGTTTGGAAGGTTCCTTTACAATTTGCTAAGGTGCCACTTATAAAACTATGCTTCTGTTACTTCTTATAGAGAGCAATTTCCTCCAAGCTGATAACCACATTTCTAAATATTGCATTTTCCTAAGGTAGGAGGGAGAGCCAGCAAGCAGGTAGTAATAAATGCTTCCTGGGTATTGGACACCTGCTGGCCACTGTCTAAGCACTTTATATGAACTGACTCATTTAATTCTCATCTACAGACAACTCCTAAGTTAGATCTATTGCTATTCTCACTGCTGAGGTGTGAAGGGTTAAGGAGCTCTCCCAATTCACATGGCTGCTAAGAAGCGAGGATTTCTACCAGGGAAGGAAGGGATCTGCCTCCAGAGTCTTTGCCCCTAACCCTCCAACTGCACTGCTTCTCTCTGGCCTGTGGATCAGGTACAGGAATCATAAGATATAGTCATGTGATTAAGTCCCTCGGAACTTCCTTCAGCTAAGAATTGGTCTCTTGACCTCTCTGCCCTTGCACATTGCCTCCCGACTAAAGGAATTTTGACATCAGGGGCCTTGGCTTATGAAAGATGACTCCACCCATTTACATACCTGACATTTTTGTGGCCTCCTGGCTTGCCTTGCCTATGTCACCAATTTCACTGTCTTTCCTCCCCCGCATTCGGATCTCCATAAATCTGATTATAACATCTCGACCTGAGGCGTGGTCCACTGACCATCTAGTGCTGCTCCCCCCACCCCACCCCCAACTCAGCGGGAAGGGTCGAAACCCTTTCTCCTGACAAACACTTTAGACCAAGGACAGTGAAAGGAATGAACCTCCAGAACACTCTTCCCCTCCTGAGCCCTCTCCTGTAGAGGCATCATGATAAATCAAGGCTCTTCTGTCAGCCGAATAGCTTAATTTCATGGCCAAAGGAAGGAGCATGTGCTCTAACTGAATTTCTCCAGTTTCCTTGACTGCATGATGCTGAGACAATCTGACATGAGAATACAGGCTGCAAACACAAATGCTAGAGGACCTTGGCAGACATTTGAAAAATGTGGTACCAGATCAGATTTCTTGAAAAAATTGGCTTCTCAGTCTATCTTTAATTTTCTCACTTTTAAAAGAGCACACACTGGGGCGCCTGGGTGGCTCAGTCAGTTAAGTGTCCGATCTCCGCTCAGGTCATGATCTCACGGTTCGTGGGTCCAAGCCCCATGTCGGGCTCTGTGCTGACAGCTCGGAGCCTGGATGGAGCCTGCTTTGGATTCTGTGTCTCCCTCTCTTTCTGCCTCTTCCCCACTCATGCTCTGTCTCTCTCGGTCTCTCAAAAATGAAGAAACGTTAAAAATAAAAACTAAAAAAAAAGAGCAAAGGATAGATTTCACTTTCTCTTAATTCTACTACAAGAAAATAGAGCACATGGACTATGACAAACACAACCTTCATCGCCAGTGGTAGAAAGGCCAGAGGGCTCGCTGAGGACTGTCCCACATGACCTGGCTGCTGCCCAATGTTACCCGACAGTACTGTGGAAAGCCAGAAATTCTGATCCTTATGCAAACTCAAACTGGAAATATTGACAACTAATTCAAACATTTTAAAACATGTGTGGGCCGGTTCTGCAAATACCAAACAAATAATATTCATGGGCCTTATATGTGGCCCACTGCCTATCCACTTTCCACAGTCAGGTTTCCCAAAGCGGGTCATTCCAAGCAAGTCAGAGGGCAGTTGTGGCAGCAAGAGTAGAGGCTGCCAAATCCAAACCCATTGCTTCACAGTTTAAACCATGTATACAGGGCCACAACTAGCTCATACGACACCTTGTGTGACTCCCATCAAGACACCCCCTCTGGGAGACGTCCCTTCCTTCAGACTCATACAGCACATGGCAGGACACAACAGATTAGTGAATACAGTTCAGCCCCCATTTCCCTCTCAACTGGTTGCATTTTTGCAGTGCACAAACTGCCCAATCATGTTCAGCCGATTTGATGTGGCTTCACTCAGCATATCTGAACATTCAAACCATGTGGATGAAAAAATAAAATAATCTGAAGAAGGAAAGCAATCTGTGGTCCGCATTCTCCAGCCATTGCTCTGTAATTCCTGGGCTTCCAAGTATTTGAGCCCCCCAACATGGTGCTGGGGGTACACAGCTTGACCAAGATCAGAGGTACAACCCCCTCTACAGCCCGTTGTCTTATTGCCTGCATCTCCCACCCATGCTAGACATGGGAGGGTAGAAGAGAGATATTAAACACATGCATGGGATGAGGCTAAGCCTTGAAGAAACGTGGAAGTGGTAACCTAGGACAGGTCTAAAAATAAGCACACAAACATCACACAACCTGTCAATGTGTTTGTCCACACATTCCTTTGCATTAGATGGTTGTCTAACAATGGAAATTTCGCCTAACTCTCAATTTCACCGGCAAGGCTAAGTTGAAATCAAAAAGTCGGCATAACTTCCTGTAGCCATCCCTCCCTCTATGACTAAGAACATGGCAAGGCCACTGAAAATGTGATTACTAGCAACTCACATATCAGTTGTGATCAAACTATTGTTCTGGAAACCACAGCTGATGGATCTATTTTCAAATTGGTTGTGAGCTCACTTTATAAGGTTCTCCCTTCTTCTAATAGGAATTCCCAGAGACAGAAGAACATGGTGAGAAGATATATCCCCATGCCCACACTGTTCCCTTTTATGGCTACCATCACATGCCCTTTATTCTTGGGGGAAATAAAATTATACTTAGGAAAACAAATGTACCTTTTGGAAACCATTGTTACGCTTTCTTGGGGTGCTCTGGGTGAAGACACTCCCCTTGTTCCTCCCATCCTCTAGTTCCCCAACCCTGCCCACCAGCACCAAACAGCCTCACAGCTGAGCTGCACATGGGCCACAGTTCTGGGGCAGCATGGGACCTGAGAATGGAAAACAATCTCCTTCAACTTCCCTGTGAGGCAAAGTGTGCTGCTGTCTCCTGCATAGGATACAGCTGATCTGTTTCCACACTAGAGACAGCAAGAAATGGCTAAAAACTAGGTAGGACTAGCCTTACCATGGGGCAAATAACCAAACAACTGGCTGGGCCTGTGTCCCTGGAAGCCCCTCAAGAGTTGAGTAGATGATATCCGCTTAACCATGAAATGCTTTTGTTTAGGTAATAGGGCCCAGAGAAGTCCAGTCAATAAGTTATTATTTCTTATGACCCTAAAGTTTCTGCTGAGACTGTAGCAGGGACCCCAACAGAAACTTTATCTGGAAGTCAGAATCCCCAGAATCCCCAGAATCCCCAGAATCCTGAGATAAAATGTATCTTGAGTCTAGGAGCAAGAATAGCTAGATTCAGTAACAATGACATGGCCACAATGTGCATTCGGACACTTGGATTTGTCATCTGGCAAAGCCCTCTAGTGCCTATGGCCTCAGGAAAGAGAGGACTGTAAGTAAATACTAAAAGGGCTGTTTCACTAAAACCCTGGGACACGGAGCCTCTAAACGACAATGCTACCAGGGACACCTGAGTGGCTCAGTTAAGTGTCCAACTTCAGCTCAGATCATGATCTCGCCGTTCGTGGGTTAGAGCCCCGCCTTGGGCTCTGTGCTGATGGCTCAGAGCCTGGGTCCTGCTTCAGATTCTGTGTCTCCCTCTCTCTCTGCCCCTCCCCCACTTGTGCTCTCTCATTCTCTCAAAAATAAGTAAACCTTATTTTTTTTTTAAAAATTAATTAAATAAAAGAGAATGCCACCAAAAGAAAAAGTTCTTTCCTCCTGTCTAAAATGCCACATGGCTTCAATCTCCTCTACCACCTCTCCACATACACCCTAGGACTCCAGAGTCCCAGATGCAGCTGGTGACAGATATCCCCTAGGAGAAAGATACTCTGTGGAGGAAAAACATTCCTGGCAGGAGCAGTGATATGCAGAGGTAAGGGGCAAAGCTCGTGAAAAGTAAGAAATGGCAGATTCTTTGCTGGGTGGCCTCATTTGTTTGTGAGCACATATAAGAACTATCTCAATATTCCCAAAGACTCCCTCAAATAATTGTGCAACATTTTTCAGGAGGTCAGTGATCCTGAGGGAGTGGGTAGGTTCAGGGGCCAAAGAACATAACATAAAGTCCTTTGGACCCTATAAGGTGGTGATACCTGGAGAAATCAGATTTAAAAGATTCATAGGGGCGCCTGGGTGGCTCAGTCAGGGAGGTGTCTGGCTCTTGATTTCAGTTCAGGTCATAGTATCATGATTCGTGGGTTCATGATTCATGGGTTCATGATTCATCTGCCTTCAGCACAGAGCCTGCCTGGGATTCTCTCTTTCCCTTTCTCTCTCTGCCCCTCCCTAGCTTATGTGCACATGCTCTTTCTCCCCCTCAAAATAGGTAAATAAACTTCAAAATCGAAAGAACAAAAACATTTATGTATTTTAACCTTCAGAGCCTGTGTAGAGCTTCCATATATTTTCAATTTCGCCTGCGTGAAATGTTTCCTACGATTGGCACACTTGAGTGGCTCGGGTGGTGATGTCACAGTGGTGAGACTGAGCCCCATGTCGGGCTCTGTGCTAAGCATGGAGCCTGCTTGGGACTCTTTCTCTTCCTCTCTCTCAGCCCCACCTCTGCTCTCTCTCCCTTTTTCTCTCTGTCTCAACATAAATACATAAACTTAAAAAAATATGTTTCCTATGATTAAGTTGCGTATGCAATGGATCACCAAGGTAGAGGGGGATTCTTGCCCCAGGAAGATTTCCAGGACCATCACCGTCGTGGGGAGGCTCCATTTTCAACTCTAGAAGTCAGAGCTGGCTACTCTCCTCCTTCAATCTCTCTCCTCTTGGTATCAGCAGATCCAGCATATACCCTGAAACACCTGCTTGTTAGCTCTCTGATTCACAAGAAACCGGGGAACTCTCATATACGAAGAAGTTGAATCAGTTGTAACATTTTTAATGCAGTGTTCTGGTGTTGGGAAATCATATATCATTGCAAAATTAACACTGGGATGATGATCACAGTTCCAACTAGGGGGATTTGCAGAAAAAGCATGAAGGTGCTATGACACTGACTCACTCTACCTGCTCTGTCAAATGCTCCCTCCACAGAGAAACCCCAGTGACATCATTACATTCTCATATCCTCAAAAAACAAGCTATGTGGCTTGGAGAATTTTCCTTTCCCACCATGCTTCTTAAACCCGAGTACATCAACATGATGAAATCAGCAGTAGTGTGTGTGGAGTACCCATGGAGTCACAGAGCTGCTATCTCCCTGGAGATTTGAGAATGCAAAGGAACTGTTATCTTTGCAAGAAGTTGCTCTTAAGATTTGTCTAAATAGATAGTACATGCACATGGAGAAGCTCCAAGATTGCACAAATTTATGGTGAAAAGCAAGTTTCCATCCCAGTCCTGTCTGCCAGTCCCACCAGGCTACACTCAACAGTCAACTACTATTACTAATTTCTTAATTATCCTCCCAAAGAAAATATTTGTAAATAGATACCCCTTCCAATTTAACACAGATTGCAAGTGATTTAAAACTGTGATTTTCAGGGGTGCCTGGGTGGCTCAGTCGGTTAAGCATCTGACTCTTGATTTCGGCTCAGGTCATGATCTCATGGTTCATGGGTTTGAGCCCCACGTCAGAATTCTGCTCGGAATTCTCTCTGTCCCTTTCTGTCTACCCATCCCTCCCTCAAAAATAAATAAATGAATATTAAAAAAAAATCTGTGATTTTCAGATGGTGAAATATGTATGAATCACCTGGGATGTTATTAAGATGCAGATTCTGATTCAGTAAATCTGAGGAAGACTAAGGTTCTGCATTTCTAACAAGCTCCCAGGTGATGCCAAAGCTTCTGGTCCATGGGTCCCACAATGAAGTGCAAGTATTTAGAACTTTATATCTACTCTAATGTAAATTAATGAACTAAAACATGCTTTAAAATTGTAAACATGTAAAATTGTGAACTAAAACATGCTTTTTTGGAAAGTAATCTTAAACCACTTATTAAAATTAAAAATATTTGAAGTTTCCAACCCAGCAATCCATCTAGCCCAGAGGAAAGCATCGCTTATCATTTTATATATACATATCTGTCTAAATATATATAGATAGATTGTATATATATATAGATATATATAGATAAATATATATATATACATTCACTCATTCATTTATTGCCATGAAAATACATGGGGGAAAAGAACCACCAATAGGGAATGATTGACTTAACTGTGATAAATCCATATCATGAAACATTGTGCAGCCATTTAAAAAAAAAGAATAAGAAGAAGAGATGGGATGCCTGGGTGGCTCAGTCAGTCAATTAACTTTTTCTTTTTTAATTTTTTTTTTCAATGTTTTATTTTATTTTTGGGACAGAGAGAGACAGAGCATGAACGGGGGAGGGGCAGAGAGAGAGGGAGACACAGAATCGGAAACAGGCTCCAGGCTCTGAGCCATCTGCCCAGAGCCCGACGCGGGGCTCGAACTCCCGGACCGGGAGATCGTGACCTGGCTGAAGTCGGACGCTTAACCGACTGCGCCACCCAGGCGCCCCCAGTCAATTAACTTTTGATCTCAGCTACAGGTCATGATCTCTCAGTTCATGGGTTTGAACCCCACATCAGACTCTGCATTGACAGCATGCAGCCTGCTTGGGATTCTCTCTCTTGCACTCTCTCTCTCTCTCAACTTCCTTACAAAGACTTTAGTATGAATATATGAAAGTCCTTGCTTAGTTCTTTGGTGCCTACATGGTACCTCCTAGTTCAGTTGCTTTCATCTGAAAAAAAAAAAAAATGAGAGTGAATGCTGATGTCTCAATAATGGCCAGGGAGGACACAATTTGGGATTCCCCAAATCAATTGCTCATGGGGGAGCCACCATAACTGTGATTAAATCTCCTTGAGGTCTTTATTGAGAGTTATCAATTTCTCTTCGCACAGCTCCGACATTACCACCTATCTGTAGCAGCATTCTCTTCAAAGTTTGTTTTCCCCCAAGAAATAAACACCAAATTAGCAGTATCTAGCCCACATCATGCTGTAGAATGTGGGGCAGATTACCAAAGTATGTGAGATGCACGTAATTTGAAGTCTTTTTATCCACAGAGTAAAGAAACATTATTTTTTCCTCCCCGCTGCTTACCCACATCTGAGCGCAATCAGACAGACACTAAAATACATGTACGGCAGATCAGCTAAAAAAAAAAAAAAAAAATACGGCCACACTTGCATTTTGTTTTGAAGATTTTAAGATAATATCAAAGATTGTTTCCAAACCACGGTCCTGGTTTTATGGTCCAGAGCAATGCTTTAACCATTTCGGAAATAGATCAGAATATAGGTTTTTAGCTCTTTCTCCTGGTAAAATACAGAATAGATTTTAATTTGACTTCAGTGGCAAAGCTATTAGACCTATACAAATATGTAATCTAATATGTTTAGTTACTATCACCCAAAATGTTTATTTTATTACACAAAATGGTAAATTGAAAGGTGCTAAGACATCTAGTCATATAGACATCCAAAACATTGGCTCTCTGCTTCCTTCCTAAAAAATTTCCTTCCTAAAGGAAAGCTCTAGCCATGGAATAAGACAAAGACAGTCTTACTTGACTCGTCTTTCTTATCCATATGCATTAACTTTTTCAGAATAGTGTTGACAGGTAATGTACTGTGTACTTATTATGGTTTGTTAAGAATAGTCTGAAAAAGTTGGTGTTCTAAGGTCTACATGTCCCAAACAGGTATAAACATTTAGTCTTTCTAGCTCAGTGTCCCTCTCACCTCCATCTGTGGGAACTAAATGCCAATCACCAAGTAGACAAGGAGTCCCCAAGCTTATATGAATAAAATGGTGGAGGCCATCACAGAGGCAATTAGGAGAACCAGAGCATCTGATCCATTATAATTTCTCATTCCAACCAAACACTGAACTCCCACTGAGCAGTAAGTGTCCAGGTCCCCTCCCTGACAAGGCATTAACCTCTATGGGTTAAGAAGACACCAGGGAGACAGTCCCACTTTGTCTCTTCCCCAACCTTAAGATGTTAAAGTTGATTGGAAACTCAGGGTTCTAGATCTGTTGCTGGTTCCTGGAAATGTAGCCAATCAGTATTACAGAAGGAAAGAGAGTGATCCATGGACTGGGAGGGACCCATCCCCCCACTGGTGAGGCATAATACTTTATACACAAGTCATGTGCTTTGCAACTTTTGATCGCCCCTGACTCAGCTTCATAGCATGGTCCATACAATTTGTATGATCTCATAAGGAATCCTTTCTGAATTAAGGACAAGAATAAGCAAAGTAGCATTCTCCAAGCAGTATAATTCTATTGTTTACAATATCAAAGACAGGTGTTTACAGGGGCCAGGATGACAAAAGTGCCTCCTGATCAAAGGACATTTTTCATAAGATGGACTTTTTTTCCCTATCAGCTAACATCTCTGAAATTGGAATGAACCTTACAACTGATGTCATCTAGATTTGGTGAATTTCAGTAAATAAGAATATCAAATTCACACATCAATGTTGTTGGTTCTAAAGCAATTGTAAGTACTTGCCAAGTAAGTTGTCTTTATTATACCCTCTCAGCTTTTTTGTGTTTTTTTTTAACCATGCATTGCCCTAAGGAAGCGTTTTATTTATAGCACCTAATTAAGCATCTCTCTAGGTTACCTAATTCACTAGACTTTTGAAGTATTTGATGCCACAGTAATGATATACTGCTTTAAAGGCAATTTTAAGCAGTTATTGTCTATTGGTTTCTATCCCAGCCTGAAGTCCAACTGGCTAGTCTAATTATACCCAAACCCACTGAATGGATTGCAACTCTATTTCATCACTTTGGAAAGAAGTCAATGTGACCTCCACTTTTTTCCTCCTTGTGTTCACATGACACATAGATGTGCATTGTGAGAGCTGAGCTCCTTACACAAGTGGGATCGTGCTTAGCAGGACACTGACCTGAATTACTTTGCTGAGCATGTGCTCCACAATTGTAAATCACTCACTAACACTGGCTGACCTATTTCCAATTATATAAGCCTTCTCTGCAACACTAACTGAGAGGGAACATGAATTAAAATCATTATGAAATTTCCTCTTCAATCAGATTTGGAGCAAATTACCAAAAATACTACTACAAAATCCTATTCTATTCTGTTATTCAGATAGTAACATCTTTTTCTGTGTTCTTCTTTTCTACTCCTTGAGGATTCTTAATTCATTAAGAATCATCCTTAAGAACAAAACTGCTTGTTTAGTCAATTCTTACCTTCTTTTCAGTGACCAGCTTAATTCATCTTACTAGAATAATGACTCATCTCTGAATAAAAATTTTTAAATCTCTGAAATAAAAAGCTGTCTTCAGGACTTGATCAAATTATCTGGGAAATTTTTTTTTCTTTTCTTGCTTTCTTTTTCTTTCCTTCCTTTTTTTTTTTTTTTTTTTTGAGTACCATGTAAAACATTGCCTAGATATCACATTTTTGATAGTGAATACTACTGAACCTAAAATATTCTTTACTCTGGACACATGGAAATACAACTCAAAATGGTAGTAGATAAGCTTTTGGAGGGTCTAATGTTTTTAAGTTCCAGAATTACCCACAGAAACAATCCATCCATTCATTTTTATTTTACAATTGCCAAAGTGCTAATGACATGTATTTTGGGTGTTCCCTTATTGGGGAAAATGTTTTTAACACCTATAAACCACAAACAGAGTGTCAGATTAAACAAAGCCCTTTGTTCCCACAATTTGTTCAAGAACAATTTGTATCCGTAAGCAAAATTTTATATCAACATGCTTCTGGCCTAAAATGCTGACTGAGACCATAAGTTGGCCAACAGCTCAAAAAGGTAACAGGTCAATAGATATAAAGGGTTTATATTGGGCGTCAGAAACCAAGCAGAAGAAGAGTGTGGGGAGGATCCTTTCAACTTCAATTCAAAATAGGGTCATGATTTTTATTGTGTTTCTATTGCCTGGGGAAAAAAAAGATCAAATCCTACTCATTTGAACTGTCTCATAGCGCACCAGTACTTCTAGGTGACTAAAATAAAATCCACGTCTGGTGCATTACCAAAACAAAAGTCAGCATGTCAAGATAGAACTATTGCCTAAACTATGTAAACAGGAAAACCTAATCTCTCTAAAATTTCCTACCTGAACACCTTTTGGTTGTTGTTCAGCAAGCATGTTGGTAAATCATTGGGAAACATTCAGATGCTTGCCTGCAATGGTTAAGATATTGCTCAACATAGTAACTGTGAGATAACAAGGACAGGAATTGCGGTAGCCACCCAGAAAGAAAGCCAATTGTCTGTTATCTGCAACAAACACAGGGAAGGGACCAGAAAAGGAAAAAAAGGACAAAAACACGTTTCAGGTGCACCCGGGTGACTCAGTCCATTAAGTGACCGTTTCCAGATTTTGGTCCAGATCATGATCTCACAGTTCATGAGTTCAAGCCCTGAATTGGGCTCTGCGCTGACTGTGCAGAACCTGTCTCCCTCTCTCTCTGTCCCTCTCTCTCATTCTCTGCCTCTCAAAAATAAATAAAAGCAGCAGCAACAACAACAACAACAGCGTGTTTAGGACTACAGCTTGCTTTCACTGAGAATTGATCTTAACTATCAGGAGCAGAAAAACAGAGAGAGACATCTGAAGAAGCATTTCAGATAGCCAAAGGGCTGGGAGATAGTGCAGCAATAAAAACATGATGGATTTAAGATTTGCATGCATTTTAGTAACATTCTTCATGTTTGTAAAGGTTTTTCTGAAAACCCATGAGTAGCAATTCTTGATGTTTGTTGACCTCAGCAAAAGAAAATGAGTCTAAACTACTACATGAATTAATTTAATTTTCAAGCTTTCTTTATTCAGCAGATTTAGAGAGGCACAGATCACATCAGAGAGGAGTTGTAGGTTGGTGGAGAGAAGCTGTGCAAGCCACTCCTCTGAGTCTCGGGTTTCTAATTTTAGAAATGCATATAATAATGTTTTGCAAAGATAAGAGCCTTAAAGCATTTAGCAGGAACCTGGTCTAGAACCATTCAGCAAATGGTGGCTATTATTGCTGGCTGGGCCCTCAGATCTGTTGTCTCTGTTGTCTTCTGCACCAAAAGTTGATTCTGTTACTTGGCTTCCTCTTTTGATTCCATGCAAACCTAGACTCATTCTATTAAATCCTCAGAGTCAGGCAATTTAAAATAAAGGCTGGGGCACCTGGGTGGCTCAGTTGTTAAATGTCTGACTCTTGACTTCAGCTCAGGTCATGATCGCACAGCCTGCTTAGAATTTCCTCTCCCTCTCCCTCTGTCCCTCCCTTGTGCACCCTCTTTCTCTCATAAATAAAATAATAAAATAAAATAAAATAAAATATAAAACCAGGCAAATTAATCTTTGGAGGTCAGTCACACAGTGTATTGAGACTTTCCCCTTGCAGCCTCCTATTCTGTTGCTGTGTAGATGCAGACCTTGAGCATTGTGTCCCAACAGGAGATAGGTAAGGAGGTGGAGGATGGAAGAGATAAGTATCTATCAAAGAAGAAACAAAGCTTCCCACTCCCTAGAATGATTTAAAAAACTCCCCTTACTGATGGAAGGAGGTTATGAAGGAAGCAGTCCTCACTACAGTCTGCATTTAGTCCAAATTTATGGTAGACAAATATTCCTTACATCTATCTTTCCTCCTTACTTTATGTGAATTTTTATTTGTCCTTCACTTAGCAAAAAAAAAATAAATTAATAATAATTATTATTATTATTATAAATGTTTTTCATGGTCATTTCCTTGTCCATAGATATAAGTTGTGGTTTTCCTCCCTGCCCCCCCTCTGCATTCCCATTGATTTTGGTTCACTGCAGCATAGCATTTTTTCTCCTATTTGGTCATCAAGATGATAATTCATCACTGTGTTTCACATTCCCAAATGAAATGAAAAATGGATCCAAAAGTATATTTTGCAGTGTTTAAAGTTATTGTAACCTGGAAATTTTTAATTTCATCACTTGGGAAATGAAATTTTTAGTCAAGATAATGAAAAAAAATGTTGGCAGTCTGTACTTAATGCTAACCCACCAACTTCAGACAAAGACTTCATCAGCATGAATTCTTTTCATTTCTCATTTCTTCAAAAGTTAGTCATAAGGCATCACTTTCAGTCTTTCTCTGATTAACACTGAAAAAAGAAACTACCCCTTTCCCTCAACTTTCTAGGTAGATGTTTTACAATTACAAGAAATGTTTGTTTAGGAATCAATTGAGGGAACGAATGATGCAAAGTAAGAGTCCTTTATGAATACCAGCAGATAATTAGGAATTGATATGACCATAATGGGGGGTGGGGGGAAGAAGGAATTATGAGTACTCTGATCCAAAGAAAAGTCTGAAAGTTCTGAATGGTGAGTGGAAAAAAGCCCAGGTAGGACAGCAAAATAAAGCTCATAGTAGGAAAGCTACGGGCAAAAAGCAGTCGACTGAAGGGCTGCAGTTCAGTCAGGGAAGGTGATAGGCTTGAAATTGGCAACATCTCCCGAAAGAGCCAAGTGAGTAAGTGCATATGCATGGGGTTCACTACCCTGTATCATCATCATCACTGTCATCATCATCATCGTCAGCACCACCATCACCACTAATACGTGCTGAACATCTAGATGCTTTATCTCATTTAATTATGACAACAATCTATTCAGTAGGAAACTCAGACTTTTAGTTGTTGAATAACCTCTCTAGGGTCACACTGCTATTTTTAACAATGCAGATCTGTAAAGATTCCAAACCCATCCTCTTAACTGCTATACCAATCTGCCCCAAAGAACCCAACTTAAAGATGATATACCTTGAAAGGAGCCAAACTCTACACATCTAACCACCATTCATTAAGCCACACATTAATCTTTTCCAGTTTCTCAGACCTGAAGAGACCACCTCAGTGTCCTATTAGTCAAAAAATGCTTTCCACAACACTTATAGCTACCATGAGATAAAATGCAGTTTCAAAGAAAGAGATTTATGTCCCTGTGCACATCTGTGAGCTTATCACTTAATGTGAAATAAGAGATTTTTCAATAAGTCTCACTGGAATCCCACAAGCAACATACAATTCTTTAAATCACATCATCTGAACTATGATTCATCTCTTCCTGTATTTGTGCTGTGATTCTAGCTAATCATACTATAATACTAAAGTATGACTTCTTTGTTAGTAATACTTTCCCTAATCAGATATGGGACTATAAGGGATAGTCTCAAAAGATATTGCCCTCTCCTTTTCTCTCCAATGATTTTCTTAAAAATGGTTAAGTCAGACATTTGAAAAGATCAACGAAATCTACATAAACTTTTAACTAGACTGACTAAGAAAGAAAAAGATTCAAAGTGCTAAAATCAGAAATGAAAGAGGAGAAATCACTATTGATCCTACAAGAATAGGATTGTAAGGGAATACTATAAACAGCTGTATGCCAACAAATTAGCTAACTGAGATGATAAACAAATTCCTAGGAAGACAAAGGCTACCAAAAATAACTCAAGAAGAAATAGAAAATCTGAATAACCCTAAACAAATAAAGATATTGAATTAATAGTTTTAAAACTTCCAACAATGAAAAGGCCTACATGGCTTCACTGATAATCCTATCAAACATTTAGAGAAGGTTTAATGCTAATCCTTCACAAATTCTAGCAAACAAATTAAAGAGCTTAGGAGACTTCCCAACTTATTCCCACTATTACCCTATACCAAAACTAAACAAAGACATCACAAGAAAAAACTACAGATCAATGTCCTGTATGAATATGGATGCAAAAATCCTCAACTAGCAAAACTGAATCCAGTAACATAACAAGGTCATGACCAAGGAATAGATGATTGGTTTAACATTTAAAAATTATAAAAGTGATACACCCTATTAAAAAACAAACACACATAATCTCCTCAATAGATGCAAAAAAGCATTTGACAAAATACAACACCTTTTCATGATTAAAATACTCATCAAAGTAGAGATAGGAAGAAACTTCCTCAACCTGAGGTGAGAGAATTAAGAAAAACTTGTATTCTATGTCTCCCTCTCTCTGCCTCTCCCCCACTTGCTCTCTCTCTCTGTCTTAAAAATAAGTAAACATTTAAAGAGAGAAGAAAGTTTATGAGGATATAAGAAACATATTCTAAAAGCAATTGTATTATTATACCCAAGCAATTAACATGAAAAGGAAATTAAGACAAGACCATTTATAGGAGCATCAAAGAGATTTAAATACTTAGGAATAAGTTAAACAAAAAAGAGTGTGAGACTTGTATATTGAAATGCACAAAACACTGTTGAAGAAATTAGTTAAAACCTTAAAAATGGGAAAATACTCTGCATTAATTAATTGGAAGACTTAATATTGTTTATATATCAATACTCCCCAAATCAATTTTTAGATTTCATGTAATCCTATCAAATTTCAGTTACCTTATCTGAAGAAATTGGCAACCTGATCCTAAAACTCGTGGAAATGCGGGACGCTCAAAATAGCCAAAACATTCTTGTGGAAAAGAACAAAGTTGGAGAACTCACATTTCCTGATTTTAAAACTTAACTACAAAGCTATAGCAATAAAGGCAGTGTAGTACTGGCACAAGGAGAGACATATAGAATGGAAGAGAACTTAGATCCTAAAAAATAACCTTATATTTTTTAATACGAAATTTATTGTCAAATTGGTTTCCATCCAACACCCAGTGCTCATCCCAAAAGGTGCCCTCCTCAATACCCATCACCCACCCTCCTCTCCCTCCTACCCCCCATCAACTCTCTGTTCTCAGTTTTTAAGAGTCTCTTATGGTTTGCCTCCCTCCCTCTCTAACTTTTTTTTTTCCTTCCCCTCCCCTATGGTCTTCTGTTAAGTTTCTCAGGATCCACATAAGAGTGAAAACATATGGTATCTGTCTTTCTCTGTAAGGCTTATTTCACTTGTCATAACACTCTCCAGTTCCATCCACATTGCTACAAAAGGCCATATTTCATTCTTTCTCATTGCAAGTAGTATTCCATTGTGTATATAAACCACAATTTCTTTATCCATTCATCAGTTGATGGACATTTAGGCTCTTTCCATAATTTGGCTATTGTTGACAGTGCTGCTATAAACATTGGGGTACAAGTGCCCCTATGCATCAGCACTCCTGTATCCCTTGGGTAAATTCCTAGCAGTGTTATTGCTGGGTCATAGGGTAGATCTATTTTTAATTTTTTGAGGAACCTCCACAGTGTTTTTCAGAGCGGCTGCACCAGTGTGCATTCCCACCAACAGTACAAGAGGGTTCCTGTTTCTCCACATCCTCTTCAGCATCTATAGTCTCCTGATTTGTTCATTTTGGCCACTCTGACTGGTGTGAGGTGATATCTGAGTGTGGTTTTGATTTGTATTTCCCTGATGAGGAGCGACATTGAGCATCTTTTCATGTGCCTGTTGGCCATCCGGATGTCTTCTTTAGAGAAGTGTCTATTCATGTTTTCTGCCCATTTCTTCACTGGATTATTTGTTTTTTGGATGTAGAGTCTGGTGAGTTCTTTATAGATTTTGGATACCAGCCCTTTGTCCGATATGTCATTTGTAAATATCTTTTCCCATTCCGTTGGTTGCCTTTTAGTTTTGTTGATTGTTTCCTTTGCAGTGCAGAAGCTTTTTATCTTGATGACATCCCAATAGTTCATTTTTTCTTTTAATTTCCTTGCCTTTGGAGATGTGTCAAGTAAGAAATTGCTGTGGCTGAGGTCAGAGGTTTTTTCCTGCTTTCTCCTCTAGGGTTTTGATGGTTAGTTGATTCTAGAAAGGAGTGCCAACACAAATGAAATGAGAAATAGCTTTTCTGACAAACAGCCTTTCCAATGACTGGATATATACATGCAAAAGAATAAGGTTCTTTTTTTTTTTTAATTTTATATGTTATAATTCTCCCTAAGGAAATGGTGAGGAGAACTTCAATATACTCAATCTGTAGCAATGAGACTTTTCAGTAAGAGTCAGAGGCTGCCACCAGCCTGGCCTGGCGGGAGGATGGGAATGGTAAGAAGGTGATGGAAACAGATGAAGAAGGTGCCTATCCAGGCATGGATCAGAGCAGGAGAGAGTATACAGATGATTGTCAGTAGTGAGGAACATTCCGTTATTCTTCAACCAAGCTGTGGGTGAGTTTCCATGACTGCTTCCAGAGAAAGTGCCAAGTTAGGCATTTATCTATGTTTTAAAAGAATCCAGTGCCTTCCATATTTACCTTTCTTTATATACACCCAACTCCTAAAACTCAAACCATACTTAAGCATGGTACCCAACCATCATTCAATCAAATGCATTTTATTCAGCATTAGCAAGATCAAGTTGTTCACCTCCAGTAGAATAGGGACCGAAGGTAAAAACAAACTTGAGCTACAGGAATAAGGAATCACACTTCTTTTTAAAGTTTTTTTTTTTTAATGTTTATTCATTTTTGAGAGAGAGAGAGACAGAGCATGAATCAGGGAGGGGCAGAGAGAAACACACACACAGAATCCAAAGCAGCTCTAGGCTCTGAGCTGTCAGCACAGAGCATGATGCAGAGATCGAACCTATGCACTGCGAGATCATGACCTGAACCAAAGTCAGCCGCCCAACTGACTGAGCCATCCAGGAGCCCCAGGAATTGCACTTCTTGCACAACTGAGCATTCTTTGCAGCTAGAAAAAATAGTGCAATATTCACACGGACAGGGACAAAAGCAAGTTGCAGCAAAGTGGGCTGGGTATTCAGGGCTCAACTGAATGTACCAGGAATCTCTTTTTTTACAAAGGCTCTCACAGACCAAGTGATTTTAAGTAACATCTTAGCTCAGCTACCTGTAAAACTGCCATGACTTCTGAAACCAAGTCTGTGCGCAGTTAAACTTCTCTTGGGCTCACTCTACTTCTCTCTAGTAAGAAAGAATCCAGACAAACAACCTCCTAAGCAACCCCCTCCCAATTCCAGTTTTAAAATTGTGTGATTCTTGGGGGTCGACTACATTAATTAATTTGGGATTTTCTTCTTTCCCCATTCTTTTTCCATGGTTAACTTTTAGTTTTGTCTGGGGTTTGACACGAGTGGTGGTTTCATGATGTCATGTCACCAGAGGAATAGCATGGCCCTTGAACCTATAGTCTTCCAAAAGTGTTTCATTCTTCCCTGGCATCTTCTGAAATAAGCTATTTTATCCAGACCTCACACATGTTACATCCCCAGGCATCTTCTGAGGCATCTGAGGCTCCAGCTGGTCCCCTACACCTCCGGCATATGGGATTTGTTGACAGTGGCCCCTAACCCATAGCATCTTGGTGTCATATCCACACAACTCTCTGGGATGCAGAAAAACAAACAAACAAAAACATCAGGCTTCTCCGTGGGGCCTGGAGGCATGCAGGGACTTTGTGAGACCAGCTTAAGACTTTGTGCCCAACCACCCTTGGCAGCCATCTCTACTCTGTACTCCAGTGCTCTAGAGGCTTGGGGACATCTGTGGGATGGTCACTTCAGCATGTTGGTGAGAAATGAAGCACATGTCTCTTCTTTCTTGCATCCCCCAAGCCTATTGAGGGACCTTCTCCTTCACCTTGGACTTATATCCTAGTGTAGGGAGGTTTTAGGATTCTGGGCTCCATGTCATGAGTGCTCTCTCTTTTCTACTCACTTTCTGTCCCTTTCCCTCACTCAGTTACAAGCTCTGTATCTAGTTATGAGAGAAAGAGAGGGAGAGAGGGGTGTGGGTGAGAATGGGTGTGTGTATTGAATTGGCTTCAGATGATGCAGAGAAAGGAGGACATGTCTTACCTAAAAAAAAAAAAAAATTGCTCTAAATTTTTCCCACGTTATAGAGTGTGCCTTTGAAATTGAAAACCAAAAAATTGAAGTCTCTGTTTTCTAGTATGATAATTTTCACTTGGGGCAGTAGAGACCTGTTGGAGGAGGGTCATGGGGTAAAAGTTAACAAAAGGGGAGATACGTGGTGTAACATTTTACAACATCATCTGCTACTTTTGTTTCTCTCTTGATGAATGCAGATGGTGGAGAAAACTTGCAGGCACTAAATACCTATGTGACAGTCACTGAAGCATGTACTTCAACCACAGAATGGTCCTCAGAATTAAATATCATTCCCCCATTTTGCTGATGAGAGGCACTAGCCAGAGTTGAATAGCAGCCCAGGTGTGATTCCAAATCCATGCCCTCTTGAATAGAATCTAGAGATTTAAAATTTTTAAGGCGTGGACCTCATTCATTTTCCAAACAAAATCTAACACAGAAAACTACACTATAAAATAGGTTTTAAGCAGTAGGAATGTTACTATTCTCCTGGCTCTGAGTATTCTCACATTGTTTCCTTCAGTCCCTCAAGTACTGTCTGTCCATAGTGGGGGAACAAGGAGAAGGATTTCTTTTCCCTATTTCCAGCCCCATCTGAATGGCCGTTCTCCTCCAGGACTTAAGAATTACCTGACACTTTGATGGGGAGAAAGCCAGACTGTGTTAGAACCTTGTCCTTGTTGGGAAGTTGGAGCAGAAATTGATGTCTGTGGTGAAGTGAAGCCCTTGCCATTTCCTGCGAGAAGGATGGCTGGTGGAGCTCTGAATTATGGCATTGTGTAGGGTCCCCCAGAGTGAAGAGAAGGGAATCTGACTCACTTTGCAAGGAGATCCCAGGTGTTGGCGTATGGTTTGCAGTTGTGGGTTCCATTCTTTTCCACCTGAGCTCTCCCACTTGGTCCCTGTCAGCCTGGGAACATTCCCTCTTTCCCTGCCCCTTCTCTCCATTTTTTCTCCCTCAAAGTGGACACTTGTTTAGTCTGAGGGATAGAGGAAGTGATATTTGAGGGGGCAAAGGAGTTGAGAATCCTCTCCTTTGTGACCCTATATACCCCCACTCTTCTCTTCGAGTCTCTGGCTTTTGAATTCAAAAGCCAGGAAAGAACTCTCTTTTTAAATGTTTTCAACTGCCACCTTTCTCTCCTGAGTGAAAAGTTCAGAATGTGTGAGGAGTGGGGCATGAGAAGAGCAAAACAGGAAAGGAAAACCCATGGGTAGGAGTAGGGAGGGAGCAATGATTCATATTTCCCAAACATCACCATGCTGGAGATAGACTTACAGCATGCTGGTTCAGCTTCCTCCTTTCCTGCCTACATCCTCTGTTACCCCTAAGGCCTTGATGAAGGACCTCTGAAAACTTGGGCACACAGCACTGCCCAGAACGATCTGAGACTTTACTTAAAATAAGATTTTGCCTTGCTGAAAGACATTGTAAAATAACCAGTGCAGGCAAAACCCAGCTTCCCATGATAAACTGGAAAAAAGATGAGTCCTTTCAGTGAAAACACAAGTACAAGATGTACACTGTACAAATTTAAAATTCCCTGCCTGCTGCCACCACCTTTATTACTTTGCATTTACCCAAAATAAATGCCCTCCTTTCTGCTTCTAGTAGTGGAACACAGTTCAGCCAGAGAAAGCACACAACCTGGCTAAAGTCAAGAAATAGACTATGCTGTTTGTAGGGAGGAAGAGAGTTGCTTTAGAAAGTGCACACACAGTGCTGAGACAGAAGAAAATGATGAGAAGCCTCCTCGGGAGTAAGGCCAGCCTCCTTCCAGTCAGTGTTAGTAGAATAAGAAAGGACAGCCTTTTCTCATCTGCCCAGAGTAGGGAAGGTGGTGACCAGCACAAATACTTGATGCTTGAGTTGTATCGTGTCGGACATAAACTCCCGTCACCTGCCAAGAATTAAGAGAACTAACCAGGAAACTCAAATCAAGAGTCTCAGACACAGCTGCTCAGGTCTTGTATGGTCCGTGGTCCCCATGAGGACAGCTCAGGTGCTTTATCATGGTGTCTCCTCCCAGTCAATGTATTGGAATTTAAATATTTTTGTCACAGTCCCATCTGAGGTTCTAAGAAAAGAAAAATCTTTTATCTCCACGTATTGTTTGGAGTTTCAGGAGATGCATGGAGTACCCAAATTTGGAACCCTAGCTCTGGAGTTTTACTGTTCTTTAAAGCCTCTTGGGATCAGAGACCTGAGATCAGAGAAAATGGGCCTGGTCTGAACTCTTTGTTGGTAAGGGTCTGAAGGGACAGAGATACCCACGCTGTGTTCCAGCTGTCGGCAAAAGCAACCAGACCTGGAGCCATTGCCAAAAGGCATACCACTTTCCTCAAGGACTGGAATTCTGGTTCACGCTTTGAGCAAAGTTTGAGCATGTATTGACATCAAAACCCTCTCTGTCTAGCAGAAATGAGCAAAGAGTGAAAAATTAGCAAAGACTCCATTTTTGTTGCGTTCAAAGACAGAGACTAAAATCTTGTCAAGGCGAAAGTAGCTCTTCAAACTCTGCCCAGAAGGAACTCGTTGCATGACATGACAGCAAGGCCGGGGGCTGAAGATGCAGGGTAAGGAGGAAAGGGAAATGAAAGAAGAGCCACAACAAGGAAAATGCTGTGCTCCTGGAAATGAAACTTCGTGATGCTGGGACTCCCCCTTAGGGCCCTAGGGACTGACTCAGCACACACTGGCAAAATGCTAAAGACAATTCATTTAAGACTAGAGCAAGATTAGGGCTCCCTACTGCCACCCTCACCTACTTGACAGCCTTGGGTGTTTTTGTTCTTCCTTTTATGCCCTATAGTCCTTGAGGGTCCCCAGTCATTCCACTAAGCTGGCCTCGATTTCTTTTTCCCAGCATGTAGGTGCTCAAGATTGTTTCCCATCTCATGGGTAATATCTGTTAATTAAGGATTAGATAAGTGACAGGGATGGGGGGAACTTATACAGATTTCACAGAACACATTTTGGAACTTTCTGAGTATTTTTTCAAATATCAGATTTTTCCCAGGATATTTCCATAGCAACATAATACTGCTTATTATTACTATTGTAGCTGTTGTTGTTTCACTTTATTGTCCTTCAGTCTTCAGTCACAAGGTGAGTGACTTTTAAATCTTTCTCACTTAGGACAAATTACTAACTGTTAATGGCTGTTTTATAAGCTTCATATAAAAACTGACTCTGAGAAGTGCTTTTGCCCTTGAAACAGTTTGTTTCCCAAGAGTGCTGAAAGAGATAACGCATTGGTGCCTGTCCCACTAAATTTATAATTTCTGTCAAGGATGGAAATCAAATTTCTGGTCCTAAGAGATGAGTCCAGATAATGAAGATTAGTAGTAAAGATTCTCAGCCTGAATTTGCCCAGGAAAATCTTTGTCCTCACTGACTGGGAAAAAGAGAGGAAACTGGAACTTCTGGGAGAGGACTTCTACCAAGAAAACAAAAAAACAAAAATCGAATAAAGGGTGCCCACACTCTTCCAATGCCACCCCCCCCCTTCCTGGAATCCCAAATCTAGCTAAAAGGTATGTTCTCTGAGTTCTTCAGGACTCTACCTATTATACACAAAGGGCATGTAACTTATTACAGTAGGAAAATTAAAGAAAAGCATTCTATGCTTTCTCTGTTTAATAAATAGTCTGAATGATCACACACACACACACACACACACACACACAGCCTCACACACAAAGGAAGAAAGGAAAGTTATGACCAACTGATACTGGGAGTCTTACAAGGTTATTGAATTCTGCTTGTATATGAGAAACAATACAATGGCTTTCCTCTTCTATGATCCACCACATCATAGGAGGACAACATAGCAGAGAGGGAAGAGAGAAGATAGTGATGAAAGGAAATGATGGGAAAAGAGGAGGGAAGGATGTGTGCTCCAACCAGGTTGCTGTGTCCAAGGATCTGCCTTGTCCTCTGTCCACTGCTGGGATCCTGGCTTCTCAGCTGGAGGCTCTGGTGCCCTGAGCGTCTGATCTGCTTTTCTTAGCTCTCCACTTCTCTCAGGGACAATAATGACAAAGCAACAAGGTGAATGTCTCTCATTTGGGGGAATGGGTGGAGCAAGGCAGTTCTTCCTCAGCCTTCCTAAGTTTCAAAAGACTAGCAAGACTGGTGAAGAAAACAGAGAAAGCACCATTGTTCCCCAAGAATCTCTAGAAGGACTGACTAATGAGCCTTCACATTTCTTTGAGCTCCCCACGCTATATCTAGGTTTCTCTCTAGGTCCTTCAGCATCTCCTGCCCCACCCAAAAAGAGTAAGTACACCAGTGGAAATCCCCTGAGCAAACTAGCACATGCTGTACCAAAATATTGTGTCTTGGCTTTGTTCTTTTACATCTTCACAACTAAAGGAAAGAGATACAATCAAAATGATAGTCCACTTAAATGATAAACAAGAGAATTTAAAGAGACACGACCCAATTACTCACCCATAGAGTGAAAATCTGAACAATTCATGACACCTGGGTTGGTGGATATATATATATATAATTCATGGTTCCTCCTCTAACACTTATTTAGCTTATGAGAATTTATAATTGTATCTTTCTTGAAAGGATATTCAGCTCAATGCACAAAATATACCAATTGTTGTGAATCAGACTCATGATTTTCTAACCAAGCTTTCTAGACAAGATTAGAAATGAGGGCAGAAATTATTATCTGGTGCACAAAATTGTCACTCTTTATTTGGCTTGAAATATGTTTGAAAATGCCAAAAGTAGGCCTTAGCAGATGGAGGATATAGATTATGCCCGTTCAGTTGGCTTCTTGCAGAGAAATATCCCTTGAGTTTGCAGTCCAGAGTGTGATCTTCTGAACAGAGCATCCCATCTCTATCACTGAATCTGCCTCAACACTGAAGACAGGCTTCTAGAGACTGGTACAGATGCCTTACTTCTTCTTTTCTTATTTTATGATATTGTCACAATAACTGTAATGGTGAGTTAAGTGAACTCATGCAGCTTTCAAAGACTCTCTGTTTTATGCACGGGAGGGTGTCGCTCATCTCTGCTAATTTAACCATTTTTATAGTCCTGTAGGGCCAATTCTACCCAATATCTATGAATCAAACAGTTAAGTACACACTGCCTACTCATCATTTAGGTACTCATCACCTAATAATTGCAGTCTTGTGGCTTTTTTCTAAAAGAGAGGCGAGTGGTGTTCCTAGCTTGAATCCAGGTAATTAGCCAGTGGAAGACCTGAGCAGACCTCTGTCTTCCAGAAGGCTTCCTCTGCCTGTTGATAACAATGATTGCTACGAACGTCATTTGAATACTAATAGCAGTTTAAAGAAAAAGATCCAACAATTCCCGGGAAGTCAGTTAGGCTTCACA
The DNA here is from genome assembly GCF_018350175.1 of Felis catus. Classification (NCBI taxonomy): domain Eukaryota; kingdom Metazoa; phylum Chordata; class Mammalia; order Carnivora; family Felidae; genus Felis; species Felis catus. The sequence goes on along the minus strand of NC_058368.1, from coordinate 210,624,816 downwards.
AGTGTCACTACTTTAACCCTGAGGCCGTATTGGGAATAGTTTTGATTGACACACAAGTTTAGAGAGAGACTGAATTATCTTTGTCATTGTCTCAGGCTTCTGCCCCTTATATATGTTGTATGTACTAGTTTGGTTTGCAAATGCCATATGTTCCTGAAATGTGTGGAAATCAGATTGTCAGAAATAGAATCCTATTATAAATACACTGAGAAAATAACTGTTTATCTATTAAACAAGGGATCAACAGTTTTTTTCTGTGAAGAACCAGAGAGTAAAGATTTTATGGTTTGTGTGCCATACAGTCTCTGCCACAAGTCCTCAGCTCTGCTGCTGTAGCAAAAAAGCAACCGTGTTTCAATAAAACTTTATTTGCAAAAATAGGTGGTGGGCCAAATTTTGCCCTTTGGCCATAGTTTGCCAACTTCTAAACTAAATAATTCTTGAATGCCTACTTTGATCAGTGAAGTATAAGTATTGGGATACACAGAAAACAAAATGAATTTCTTGCGAAATTCTCTAGTGTATATGTTCAGAAATTGGAGATGATCTATTTTAAAATAATCTGCAATAAAGTACTTAATAAAGTGCAGAATCTTTCCTTAAAGCAAAACTTACCCCAATCAATTGATTAGCTCTGTAAGTTTACAGTTTTGTTTTGTGATTATTTTTTGAACTGAGCCTTATTCACACTCTATAGTCTCAGGTATCTTGGACTATATTTGAATGTACTACCTTATTTTGGAATAAGCACAATAAGTTTGGGGACTTACACGAATACCAAAGAGGTACAATAATTCAAATGCTCTATCCCTTCATTTCCTCTACCTCTGCTTACAACAGCAATACTTTTACTCAGACTTCCTGTTTCTGGCACTTGCCTTCTTTTTTGCTGTGTTTATACTTCCCCCTGTCTGTGGTTAAATAAGTATAAAGTGCTAAAGCTGTAGATTGGTGCCTCTCTCTCTCTCTCTCACTGGTGCTCTGTCTCTCATTCATTCCTACACACAGGCTCACACACCTCCCCTCTCTTCTCTTTCTCTCTCTCAGAATGATGATTCTAGGTACAGCTTTTGGTATGGTTTTCTATTTACTTCAAGTCGTTTCTGGAGAAAGTGGCTATGCACAGAATGGTGAGTCATTTCTAACTTTTCTTTAGGATTTCAGGTTATCTCTAGCATATGCTTCGGGTTACTTAGATCCCCAAAGACCTGATCTGGACACTGGGTTAGAATGGAGTTGGAGAATTACCATATATTCTGTCATTTTTCTGTCATTTGTAAGTTCTAACCACGGGGACAGGAGGCCAGGAAACAATACTGTGGGTGGTATAAAGTCTTAGAATTGTCTAGAAAGAATGCATTTAACTCTATAAGTGTGGATCTTAAATGTTGGTCAATGTTTCTACTCTTACAAAAGGAATACCCATATAGGTGCAATGGTTGTGCTTGTTGGAGAATCTCCAAGGTAATTTAACCTTGTTAAAAAAATCAAACTAGATTTATTTTGTTTAGTTTTTTAAGAGGTTCCAAAAGCATAATTCTCATGATAAAATAGTTTCCAGCAACAACAGCTTTGTCTGCACTTACCATCACCATATCTCCAGCACCTAAAAGTGTCTAGAATGTAGTAAACATTCAATATTTGAATTGAATATTTGAAAATTCCTTCAAAATACTTCAGTTTTGATATTTATGTGAGATTCTTACTTAGTGAATAATTGAACAGAGAAAGATCTGTATTAGTTGTCTCCTAAAAATATATTTAATTGCCTTCATATCAATACATTTATCATCATATAGTAATTCCCTTTGGGATCCTTGAAATACTTAGCACCTGCAAGCCAATGCTATCTACTTAGGAACTAGGTCATAATGACAACACAACTGTAAACAAAGACAAAATGGCAACAAGAGGAGCCACCTGGGAATTTTAACCACCCATTTGCTCCCGATAATTAAGCTCTTTGGCTCTAAGAGTTGAAAAGTATTTTCCTATCAAAGATACCAAAGACATCAGCTTAATGATTCAACTTAGATATGTTAAGTCATGTAATTACTAAGGGTGGAAATCCCTAGAATATTTTCACTAAGGGAATTGTCAGAAAGCTGACATTTTTCAGTGTGACCGTATATGAATCACTTTGTGGGCATGATCCTAATTCCTTGGTACATGTCCCCTTATATTTGCACAGATAGCTGCTTGGCAGGTAACACCTAATTCTTACTCTTTGGAGTATAATATTTTCCTTCTATTTCTCCCTGATGGCCATACTTTTTAAAAAAAGAAATAAGAATTCTAACTGAAAGCTGAGTTTCACTTCAACTTTTCAAATTTCAGTTTTATTTAGGATATCTATAACCACCCATCCACATTGATCACCTCAAAATACTTTTCAGTTTGGGGTGTATAATAATCCACTGCTCTTTGTTGAAAGATTAGTTTGTTGATAACCACATGGATGATAAAGAGAAGAAAGGGATATTTTTTAATAATCCAAACCATGTATGTTTTTGATCAACTAATTCCTTTCAACAGGAAGACTTCCAAACCACACGGCCTTGTCAATAATGCATATTTTAAAAAACTAAATTTTTATAGACAAATATGCTTAGATAGTATTGAAAGAATAGTAAGTTAACTCACTGTTGAAAAGTTCTATGTAATTTCAAAATCATAGTAATAATACCTTTGACATAGAACTCTTTCAAAGGATCCCCAAAGGTTTCATGTAGATTCTTAGAATTCTTGTGTTAACGTTTCATTACTTATTTCTCAAAAACAGAAAAATTATAATAATCATAGCTAACCCTTATTCAGTGCTTACTATGTTTTTTTTTAATTTTTTTAATGTTTATTTATTGTTCAGAGACAGAGACAGAGTGAGAGTGGGGGAAGGGCAGAGAGAGAGAGACACAGAATCCAAAGCAGGCTCCAGGCCCTGAGCCCAATGCAGGGCTCGAACTCACAAACCACAAGATCATGACCTGAGCTGAAGTCAGATGCTTAACCAACTGAGCCACCCAGGCGCCCCAAGGTGCTTACTATGTTCTAAGCTAATTCTTTGCATATATTTGTTCAATGATTTCTCATATAATGTGAATTTCCATATCAAAACACTGAGGTGTAGAGAAGTTGAGTAACCTGACAGGGACCACAGTTACAAAGTAAAATAGGAAGAATTTAAACCCACATCTGTCCAGCTCTGGTGTTGGAGGTTTTAACCACTGTGTATAATACTCTAAGAATTTTTCAGCTTAGGCCAGGTAGAACATTCTCTTTGTAAAATGCCATGCAATTTTGCAAGTTGTTGAGGGGAATTTTTCTTGGTTACAAAGCAATTTTGCCCAGTAACATCTCCTAAAGAGCCAGTAAGCTGCTTCTCAAAACATAGCCACTTTAATTGTATGACTAGTGTTTTGTATATTGTATAAGCATATACATCAGACACACTTCACCAGACTGGATGGCTAAGGGTGGTAGGAATGCCTTGTTCTGCTGGTGCTCAGCATCTGCTAGTCTATGCTCTCCGGTTTATCTTGTATATTGTATTATATTGTATATTGAAGAATTTTGGACACAAAGCTGATCCACAGAAGTCTGAATCCAAATAGTAATGTAGGTTCTGTTGTACAGGATTGGTGGAAGATTTAAAGAAGAGAAAACCTCAAAACAGAATGAGAACTGCTGTGTAAAGGCAGGCTACAACTACCACTGTTCCACTGAGAAAAGGTTTTAGGAGATGAAGTTTTAATACTATCAGATTAGGAATGAACATGGTTTAACGTGTGAGCCCTAAATAGTGGGTTGCCCCTCATTATTTAAAACTGTCATCAGGGAGCACCTGGGTAGCTCAGTCAGTTGATCCTCTGACTTTTGATTTTAGCTCAGGTCATGATCTCACGGTCATGAGATCAAGCCCCATGGCAGGCTCTGTGCAAAGCATGGAACCTGCTTAAGATTCTCTGTCTCTCTGTCTCTTTCTCTCTCTCTCTCAAGAAACAAACAAAAACCTGACTGTCATCAGGAAGGGGTCTATACCCTACTGAAATTACATAAGGAATATTTGCTTGTGGCAGAATTGTAAGCCTATGGATTCTAGGAACGGTCAGATAGAGCAGCACCCACAGCTTTTTATCTTGATGTAGTTTTTCAAGATTTGTGGCTTTGACTGAACCAACCTGTCACTCATCTAGTTGGTCCACTCCACTCACAACCAGCTTTACTAATTTTCCCACAGAACTACTTCGTAATTTAAGTAAAAAAGACCTTCAGGATACTCAACGGGTTTGATTTTAGTATATTCTGTATCCTATTTGAAGCTCTAGAAGCTTCTAATTTCTAGCATTGATGGGCCAAAGTGATTTTTAGTAACAATGGACCTAGAAGCCATCATAAGCTCACACTTGATTACTCTGAGAATGGCTTCGGTTACTCTGGATTTTCTCAGGTCTCGGTCCAAGTATATTTGCTGATACATTTTTTTCTATTAAATATTATGAAATATAGATACAAAATGTCTATTGAATCTTAAGGGCCTCAACCCAGTTTAAAAAATCGAATACAATCTATGACAAATTGTACTTACCAAAAGTGACTGACAAAAGATTCTGGCTCACTACATTCAGAATTCTGATAATATCTTAAGATACAGTATCTATAGAAGAAGGATCTATAAGCACTGAAGTAATACCTATAGGATTTGTAGGAAAGTCCAGCAGATCTCATCTAATCACATTTGCCTTAGTAGCTTAAGACAAATTGCTTTAAATAAATATTCACACAATGGAGATAATCAATTGTACTTTTAGTTGGAATTCCTATTCAGGTAAGGGAAATCTATCCCTTAAAAAAGTGAACTTCTGACTGTATGATAACTCTCCTCTTCCTTCATTCAAAAAATACTTGGGAGGAAATAAATGAAGATTAGTAATAAAGTCAAAGGCTAGGTAGCATTTGAATAATAGAGATAGAGTATCTCTTATTTGAAATTCACTAATTAACAGAAGAAATTATAGTGTAAAAAGGAAAGTGTATGTTTAGTATTTTACTCTAGATCTCTAATGCACTAACCCAGTGTCAGAGGTATTTAGAAATATTTGGAGATAGGAACACTTGGGTGGCTCAGTGTGTTGAGTGTCCAACTCTCCATTTTGGCTTACATCATGATCTCACGATTCATGGGTTCCAGCCCGGCATTGGGCTCTGCGTTGACAGCTTGGAGCCTGGAGTCTGCTTCCGATTCTGTGTCTCCCTTTCTCTCTCTCTCTCTCTCTCTCTCTCTCTCTCTTTCTCAGAAATAAACATTTTTTAAAAAGAAAAAGAGTATAATGTATTTAAAAATGAATATTTGGAAGTTATTTATTAATTTTTATGATTTAGAAAAATCATTATGATTCTAGAAAAATCTGTGCTCTTTAGGTATTATTTTGGTTTGGATTTGGGATCTTTTCTGCTTTGGTTTTGGTTTTTCTGTCTTTTGCCTTGGGCTTTTCTTCTTGAGATAACTTATAACAGCTCCCTCATGTCTGCCCCCAAAGGCTGCCATTTCATTAATGTCACTCCAGATTTCAAAAGGATGCACATATTTGCCCCATTAACAACTACAGGTTTGTTCCTCCCCAGGGGACTTTGATGATGCCGAACTGGATGACTATCCATTCTCGTGTTACAGTCAGTTGGAAGTGGATGGATCCCAGCACTTGCTGACCTGTACTTTTGACGACCCAGATGTCAATAGCACCAATCTGGAATTTGAAATATGGTGAGGAATATTGGCTCCTACGGGTGCCTGGAAATCCTGTCTCTCTTTTCATGTATTACGCAGCAAAGGAAAGAGTATGGAGCATAATTGTCAAGTACTAAAATCGAATGAATTCCAAAAACTTCCTGAAACTCCTTGTTCTTCACCAAAATACTCCAGCAAAGATACTTTCATAGGTTCTCCTGTCAGTCAGTCCTTGCTGGCACAGCAAGCTGATGGTATGGAACTTGGAGATCTCCCAACCCTCCTGACTTCATAGCAGACTTTAGCATTTATTTTCTTTTAATATTTTATTTAGTTTTGAGAGCAAGAGAGACAGGGCACAAACAGGGGAGGGGCAGAGAGAGAGGGGGGAGACACAGAATCCAAAACAGGCTCCAGGCTCTGAGATGTCAGCACAGAGCCCGACGCGGGGCTTGAATTCACAGACCATGAGATCATGACCTGAGCCGAAGTCGGACACTTAACCGACTGATTCACCCAGGCGCCCCCTTCATAGCAGACTTTAAATCTTGCTTTCTTAGAACACTCCTCCCCCAAAATTTATCTGCCTGAGACAATCTAGTGTCTTGCTGCACTCTGGAGGGCTGTTGCCTGTTTTCTAATCCCAATACCAGCACCGTCTTAGCTTTTCAACCTAAAGCAAGCTATGGAACTCATGTAGGCCTCAAGTTCTTCACCTGTTAAATGAGCTGTACAAATTCATAGGGAGGTTTGGATAAATAAATAATGTAATACTTTAATAATTGAATTAAAGGGGTGCCTGGGTGGCTAAGTTGGTTGAGCATCCAACTCTCCATTTTGGCTGAGGTTAGGATCTCATGGTTTGTGAGTTCGAGCCGCACACAGGGCTCTGCGCTGCCAGCATAGGGCCTGCTTGGGATTTTCTCTCTCCTTCCCTGTCTGCTCCTCTCCCACTCACTCCCTCTCTCTCTCTCTCTCTCAAAATAGATAAACTTAAAAAAATAATAATTTAATTGGAAGACATATCCATTATATAATTATTGGGAAAGAGGCATTAAAATAAAAAAATCTATGAATACAGACCTAACTTCCACCTTCTTGGCACAGTTTGACTCTAGATGGTACCCTTAGTATCAATTTTCCAAAAATCAGCAGGAATAATCTGGCTCTTGTTTTCATAAGGCCTCAGGGAAAAGGCAAAGAAAAAAAGTAAGTCTCTCTCTGGTTTGAAAGTTTGGTGAAAAACTCAGAGAGTTTTCTTCTCCCTCCATAAACCATCTCATTGCTTTGGGTTACTGTCTCTGATGACTTGAAAAAGATACTCCAACATGAAATTCTAACTTAGGGCTATTTCCAAATTCATATCAAATGCCCTAAGTAGGTTCTTACCAAGAAAAGGGAGTCAAGACCCACTAGTAGTAAAAGAGGGCTTCTTAAATTCAGCAGACTCTCACCAATCCCCTAATATATGGTCTAGACAAGCCCTAAATTCCATGCCTTACATTAAATTACAGGAGCTTCCTGAATGTGCTCATGCAATGCTTCCTGATGCAGTCTTTCGAGAACACAATCTTGGACTTGAATTCCATTGTGTGTTCTCAGTCTGCTTCTTGGTTCACTTCTATAACACACTTTCCAGGAATAAAATCTGTCAGGAGAATAGGAATCTACGATGTCCAGAATCTATACTGCAAGTAAACTACACTAAAACAGGCAAACAGCTTATTCCAGCCATGTGCTCCTTTTTATGGACAAAATCCCCTCCAACAGTTATGCGACTTTGGGTTCTCCACCACGCTATTTGGTGGACAGCAGTGTTCATATAGTTTCTCCTCAGGAGGCTGAGGCTGACCTTTCTGTCCACTTTCACTCACACCACTTCCTTGACCACTTGAACAAACTTGCCCACTTCCTTTTGCAAGTCTTTTGATTACTTCTGTCATATTATAATCTATCTGCAGCATCCAATGGGGGTTTGCAATTGGATTTATGTATTTTGGTTGGAAAGGGATTGTCTTAAGACATGTTTTCAGTGTGAAACACTAAGTATGAGGAGGCTAAGGTGCTTCTGGAGAGCATCTGTGTTTGTGAAGGTATCCACACTTTGAGGGGGGACTTTCATGCAACTCCAAATCCCAGGAGGAACATTGTTTCTCAAGTCAAAGTCACTTGGAGTGCTGTATTTGCCTATGAGGCTAGGTTGCTTTGCCAATGTAACTAGCTTCATTGGAGCTTTCTGTTCCTTTAACATGTTTATAAAGAAGAAATTGGAAATCATTGAAAAATGTACTTTCTTCTGAAGTCTTTTCACAGGTGGAATTGTTGACAGAAACCAGATGCTGTTTCCCAGCAGGCTTGTTAGGGGCATATTCATAGAAGAGTTTACCGCCTGCCTGATCTGGTCACCAGTCTCCTGGGGTTAGAAACCAAATTACTTGGTGTTCAATGAGAGGATCCATTTCCCAGGAATGGACTTGGATTAGCCAAAATCACAGAGTTATATTACCAATATGCCAATTGAAGATTTCACACTGATAGATACAATTATTATAGATACCCAAATATTCACACTGGGCTCAGGACCAATAGGAGTGGGTGTTTGGGGAGAAGAGGAACAGAGTGGACCAATGGAGTATATGTCCATATAAATCCACTCTTACTGAGGGATCTGAAAATTTTTTATTCACCAGAAACTTAACCACCTCTCAGGTACCTGGAATAACACAACAGAGGCACTAAAAGCAAGCACCTAGGTTAGAATCCCCATAGTAACACTTAAGGAGCTCTGTGACCAAGGAGCTGTTACTTAAGCTCTCTGATCATAACAACCACTTTGCATTGGGGTGGTTGGCATATGGTCAATACCTGTAAATAGTACTTAATTCTCAATGTAGATTGATTTTTATTAAAAATGAGATCAAAAGGTTGTTCAGTAAATATGGAAGCAAAACAAAGGAAATTTATTTGTTGGTTTTATGACTAGAGTTAGTTGGGGCACCTGGGTGGCTCAGTCAGTTAAACATCTGACGTCGGCTCAGGTCATGATCTCGCAGTTTCTGAGTTCGAGCCCCACTTTGGGCTCTCTACTGACAGCTCGGAGCCTGGAGCCTGCTTCAGATTCTGTGTCTCCCTCTCTCTCTGCCCCTCTGCTGCTCATGCTCTGTCTCTCTCTGTCTCTCAAAAATAAATAAATATTTTAAAAAAATTTTTAAAGTTTAAAGTTATTTGGTTCAGATCTCAAAGTGCTTAATGTTTTAAGACTAGCTACCAGCACTTAAACATCTAGGTATCTCTTTAAAAATCAGATTTGATAATAGCAGGCCCATCCAGCAAAAGGGCCTGAACAGAATTCCTGCTGCTTCTGTGGATGAACAATTAAATCTCAGCCCTGAACGTAAGCCCACTTTTCGCATTTATGTTACTTTCGTAGACACTGTGAGCACTTGACTTTGGGACCCTGCTTTCTAGGTGCTTATATAAGGTCCATGGTCAGCTCTCAAAGGCAACTGATTTTTTTGTTTGTTTCCACATTCTTGGGAGCATCACAGTCACCTCCATGTGCCACCTACAGATAACACTTCCTATATGTCATTTTTAGTTTCTATGATTTACCACCAATGTCACAGGCACCCTGCCAAATTTATCTCATATTCTAGAGTTACCTAGCAATATCTGCCAGGGGTTATTAATTTAGTCCTTCTCCAGTAAACCATGCTAACTTTCAAAGTTGCTAAATATTTTTGAGATAGATTCTGTCTTTAGAGACCAAATGAGGAACAAAGGCTACAGTTTTTGTTTCTGTTTTTTTAATGTTTCCATGTAGGTATCTGTCTGCCCCATCAGGAGAAATGCATTTATCAAGCTAAACCAGACAAGATTGAAAGAGATTTAGGAGGCTGGAGCTAAATTGAAGAAGTAGGCACTATGGTCTCCCCAGGAGTCTCTCCCTATTTTCAGAACAAGAGGGTTTGTGTGAGTGGGTTACTGTTGATGCCCTCTGGGAAGGTCGTATAGGCCCAAATTTGTTGGCCTATAGTACTACTGGGGTCAAAAGTACATGAAAAAAAGCCAGCCCAGAAGTAAAGCCAGTAAATCACTGAAATAGTAATTTCTAAAAGTTTATTGAGCATGTACCAAAAAGACAGTTTGCAAACCAGCTGTGTTCAAACTAAAATATAGAATGAGGCTCAGAGGTATATTGTTATAAAGCAACTTATATAGTGTAAAGACAATGAGTGTCTATTCTTTACAATGATTGGCTATAATATTAGAATTTTCTTAACCAAAAGGAAATTGGTTGGTGGTTACCTCATATCAATTTTGGCAAATGGTTTAAGTTTTGCTTATGATTTTCAGAGGCATAAACAAGAAGTGACCCAGGTTAAGCTAATCTTGCTTGTCTTGTAAAGTAAGCTAAAATAATATTTGCATATATGACAAACTTGTTTTGTCTGCTCAGGGAATTTTCAAGTGCGGTCTCTGTGTTTAATTTTAACATTGGATACTTGTGGTGCTTTTTTCTGCCCCCAAAATACCCTAGAATTTTGGGTATTTCCAACAGAAATATAGTATGATCCATAAATGTGTGAGCCACATATATAATTCTAAGTTTTCTAGTAGCAACATTTTAATAAATAAAATATAAATAGGTGACATTAATTTAATTTAACATATCTGATTTAACAATACACTTTAATATACTATATCCAAGATATTATCACTTCAACATGTAATCAATATAAACACAAACATTAATGAGATATTTTACATTACTTTTTGCATCTTCAAAATCTGTTGTAAATTTTATAGTTAGAGCACATCACATGTGATATTTCAAGTGTTCAATAACCACATATTGGGAGGTGGTTATTGTGTTGGACAATGTCATTCTAGAATACGTCTAACCTTAACAATACATATTTAGCAACCAAGGAAATTGTTTCAAATTAGGTAAGTGAGTTGAAATGAATTACATTGAATTGAGTTGAGCTCATGGGAAATATACTAAGTTTCTTCCATTTGCCTGAAGCCAGTGTCATTGGCACAAAGAAGATTGTCTATTCCAGGCCATAGGTTCTTCTTAGCAACAAACATGGCTTCCCCTCCACATAGGGTGGCTCCTGGAATTCAGACCCCTTAAAAGGATGCCCAAGCTCAAAAGTCAGCCATAGGGTGATCCTTTATTTATTTACTTTTTTTTTGCTCATTTATCTTATTTTCCAAAAAGTGGGAATAAACCAAGAATGCCATTTTAGGTTCTCTTTAAACTTCTAACAATACGAAAAACTTGCTACCTGTTAAGGATTTATAATTGAATATTGTACTATGCTTCACTTAAAAATATATTGCAAACTCATTGACTGAACTAAAAGGCATTGCCTTTCTAATTTCTCCACATCATATGTTTACCTAAAATTCAGAAATGGGATCATGCTCTAATTCTCCCCCTCTATCTTTATCAAATTAGGAAATGTAGGCTATCTTCAGAACTGTCCATATGACATTCCTCCCAAGTTTGTTCCCTGGTATCCATCTGGCCCAACTTAAAAATTTGCTTTTAATATTTACTCTACTCCAAGGGGGAAAACCCAGTTAGCCCAATGAGGGACACACTCACTAGAAACTCCAACACACTCACGTGCACACACATACACACACACACACACACACACACACACACATTTAAAGCCACACAGCTGCATACCCTGAAAGATTAACAGTTAACCAAAAAACTATAATTGGGGGAAGGTGGCAATTTTAAGGGATGTTCCACAAATAGTAAATATATTTAGCCAATTAATAAACTTAAAATTTCTTGACCCATCTCTGTCTTTGAATACAAAAATGTAACTAGTCACTCAAAGACCACAGCAGCCTAGAACAGGGAGATTGTGCACCTACAGCCGAGCCATCCTCCTCAGATTTTAACCCCACACCCACCTCACCTCAAGCCACACAGACATGTTCTTTCTGCGCAGAATCCAGCAACAATCCTGGAAAGGGCTCACTTGAGCACATGTTGAGGAAAGTGTACACACATCTAATTTACCAAAGAAAACCAACACATTCTGTACCGTAGGTAGCAAAGGACATTTTTAGAATATATTCCCTGTGATATTTTTAAAAATATCTGGTTAATGAAAAGAATTCTTTTCATGTAAGCAAACTCATTTTCTTTTTTTTTTTTCTTTTTTTTTCTTGCTACAATCCTCACTTCCAATTTGAGCCAGCTATTCCTCTTTTCAGGGCTATTTGGCTGGAAGAGCATATAGGAAAACAAATTGGTAATCATGTTTATCACAGGAGACGGAAATTAAATTGACAACTGGAAAAGAAAAAGAAATGAGTACTTTTATTTTTATTTTGCATTGTTTAATTATTGTTGCAATAGGTGTACATACTTTTCATTCTTTCTTTCATACAAAACATTTCTTTTACCCTTCTGTCCCCTTCTAGCCACCCATCCCCTGTGAACAATCCATTACCCTTTGGGTTTGCCAGTTTCCAATACTTCTTATAAGTGGAGTAACACACTGTTTACTCTTTTCTTTTTGAGATTTATCCACATTGATGCATGTTTCAGATCTCATCTTTTCAATTGCTGAGTTTTCATTCCACTGAATGAATATATCACAAATTTGTAATCCTTTCTCCTTTACATGGATATTCGAGGTTTTTTTCTTTCCAAATTTGAGACTATTAATTTTTAAGTTGCTGTTAAAATTTTTGTACAAATTAGTTTGTTCATTTCTCTGCAGTAAAAACCTCAGCATGGAATTACTATATCATAGGCTCGGCGTGTATTTAACTGTAAGAAACTATCCAGCAGTTTTCCAAAGTGGTTATACCATTCTACTCTCCCACCAACAGAGTGTGAGAGCTAAAGTCATCTCCAACATTTGGCTTTGAAATAGTACCTTGTGATTTTTATTTATGTATTTCAAGTAACAAATCATGTCGACCATCATTTTGCATACTTGCTGGCCATTTGCATGTCTTCTTGTAGCAAGTGCCTGTTAAAGCCTTTTGTCCTTTTCACCCAATTATTTATCTTTTTATTGTTGATGAGTATGAATTCTTTATATGTTCTGGATACAATTCCTTTGTCGGATTTCTTCATTACAACTATTTTCTGCCAGTGTGTAGCTTGCCATTTCATTTTCTTAAGGTGTACTTTAATAGGCAGAAAGTTTTCATTTTGATGAAAGTCCAATGTCTTTTTTTTTCTTGTAAAGGTGCAGCAGATTTTTTTTAAGTTTATTTATTTATTTTTGATAGAGAAAATGTGAGCTGGGGAAAGGCAAAGAGAGAGAGGAAGACACAGAAATCTGAAGCAGACTCAAGGCTTCAAGCTGTCAGTACAGAAGCCTGACTTGGGGCTCAAACTCATGAACTGTGAGGTCATGACCTGAGCTGAAGTCCGAGGCTTAACCCACTGAGCCACTCAGGTGCCCCTTAAGTTTGTTTGTTTGGTTGGTTTTTTTATTGAGAGAGAATGAGAGAGACAGAGAGAAGGAGAGCACATGCGTGTGTGTGCATGAACTTATGTCTGTGGACAAGCATGGGAGGGGCAGAGAGAGAGGGAGAGAAAGAATCCCAAGCAGGCTGTTAGTAAAGAGCCCCACCCAGCCTCAAACCCAAGAACTGTGAGAGCATGACCTGAGCCAAAAGCAAGTAAAGAGCCCCACCCAGCGCTCAAACCCAAGAACCATGAGATCATGACCTGAGCCAAAAGCGAGAGTACAACGCTTAACCCACTGAGCCACCCAGGCACCCTTTTTTTCCCCCTCTTTTATGTTTCAATGTTTTGTGTGTCATTACTCCCTTTGTCCCCTCGTAAAGTCAAAAAGATATTTTCTTATGTTTTCTTCTAGATATTTTGTAGTTTGAGCCTTTACATTTAGGTCTATAATCCATATCTAATTAATTTTGCATGAGATTAAGGGTCATATTTTCCCTACATTTGTTTACTTGTTCCAGGACAATTTGCTGAAATGATTTTCTATTTCCCATTGAATTGATAGAGTACTTGTATTGAAAATCAGTTAACCTTCTATGTGTGAGCCTATTTCTGAACTCTTTATACTTTCTATTGATCCTTTTATTTATTCTTACACCAGTGCTAAGACTGCCCAATTATCATAGCTTTATAGTAAATTTGAAATCAACTGCTCTGAATCTTACATATTTGTTCTACTTTTTAAGTGTGATTTTGGCTTTTCTGAGTTTTTTCTATTTCCACATAAATTTTAGAATCAGCTTGTCAATTTTTTTCTTAAATCCTGCTGAGATTTTGATTAATATTACATACACCAAGTTAGGGGATATTCCCATCTTCTTACTACTAAATTTGCTAATCCATGAATGTATGTCTTCATTTATTTAGATCTCCTTTAATAGCCCTGAGGAATGTTTTATAATTTCTATTTCAAAGTCCTTGAACATCCTTTATTAATTTTATCTCTAAGCATTTTATGATTTCATTGGTGTCATAAATGGAGCTGTTGGTTTTAAAATTTATCTTATAATTGTTTGATACTAGTCTGTAGAAATATAATTGTCCTTTATATTCTTACTTTGATGAATTCAACTTACTAGTTCCTGTAATTTTGTTGGAGAGTCTATATAATGTTGTCTGCTAATAAAGAAAGGCTTTTTTTCTCTTCCTTTACAACCTGGATATGTTTTTGTTTGCTTGTTTGTCCTGTTTTACACACTGGCTAGAACCTCCAGTAAATTGTTGAGTAAAAATGGTGAAAGTGCATATTCCTGTTTTGTCTGTATCTTAGGGGAAAATGTTCAAAATTTCACCATTAAGTATGATGTTAATTGTAGACTCTTCCTAAATTTCCTGTTTCAGATTGAGGAAGTGTTCTTCTATTAATAGTCTTGATATCATCCTACAGGTCACTGAGATTTTGTTTTTTCAGACTGAATATTTCTATTGATCTATCTTCAAGTTCAACAACCCTTTCTTCTGCCATCTTCAATCTGTTAAGTCCTTCCAATACACTCAGTACATTTTTAAAGATTTTAGATTTACTTGTCAGTTATAGCATTTTCATTTTGTTTTCTTTTATAGTTTCCATTTCACCACTAACATTATGTATCTATTCAATCATTATGACCATATCCTTTTTTCAGCCCTTAAACATATTTACAAAAGCTGCTTTAAGGTCTTTTTCTGCTAATTCTAACATCTGGTCACGTTAGGGTCAGTTTCCATTGACTGTTTTTTGTCTTGACTATGGGTCTCATTTTTCTTTTCTTAAGTCATCTGTAGTAGCTTTTGACTATAGGAAAGACATTATTGACAACAAGTTTTCTGGATTCTGTTAACTTTGCCAACTGTTGATTTGAACTCTGTTAGTTAACTTGACTGGATTAATCTTTAAATTCTCTTTTCTTTTGAGATAATACCTAAAATCTCAGCTCAGTTATTTCTAGTGTCATCTAGCTATTCCTTTCCCATGGTTTCCTTAGAGTTTCCTTCATACCTGACAATTAAAGGGACATATAATGATATGAGCAGAGGTTATATGCAGACCTCTCCATAGCTTCCTCATTTCTAGGCCTTTCCCCATTAAAAATATCCATCCACACAAGAAGTCCTCTAACTTCTCAAGACAATAAAACTGTGGCTTTTTGTTAGATTCTAGATGCCTGTCACAGTGTGACCTGAGGAGTGCTATCAAACAAAGAAAAAAGAAAAAAGCAGGAACAAGGAGCTCATCTACCTTTTTATAAAGGATAAAATTCCCTCTCAGAGTGCATGGGTGGCTCAGTTGGTGAAGACTCCAACTCTTGATTTGGGCTCAGGTCATCATCTAACAGTTCATGGGTTGAAGCCCCACACTGGACTCCACACTGACAGCACGGAGCCTGCTTGGGATTCTCTGTCTCCGTCTCTCTCTGCCCCTCCCCTGCTCACTCTCTATCTCTCTCTCAAATTAAATAAGTTAACATTTTTTAAAAATTCCCTGTAATTTCTGCATACTTTTGATTCCTCTTTAAAACTTTTAAAAAGGATTTTCAAAAATATCTTGTCCAAGGTTGATAATAGTTATATATTGGAAGGTTAGTATGATACAAGTTGTTCTGCTATTACTGGACCCAATAGTTATACTTTTTATTGAAAAAAGTGCAATGTGGGGCGCCTGGGTGGCGCAGTCGGTTGGGCGTCCGACTTCAGCCAGGTCACGATCTCGCGGTCCGGGAGTTTGAGCCCCGCGTCAGGCTCTGGGCTGATGGCTCAGAGCCTGGAGCCTGTTTCTGATTCTGTGTCTCCCTCTCTCTCTGCCCCTCCCCTGTTCATGCTCTCTCTCTGTCCCAAAAATAAATAAATGTTGAAAAAAAAATTTAAAAAAGAAAGTGCAATGTGAAGCTTTTGATGTTAGTTGTACAATAAGCAACAATCTCTCTTCCTCAGTTTATTGAAAGACTGATCTTAGTTGGGAAGAGGAAAGGGAACATGGGAATAAGGGTTGATTTTAAAGTTTGTTGATGAGGTAAAAGTGGAGCACAGTCAAAATTACCTTTGAAAGTCCCCAAATTACTCATTAAGTGTATATGGTTTTATGTATATAATCCTCTAGACTATTGTATCATTTCCTTTAACTTTGTTTTGGTCAATGTTCCTTTACAGGCTTCATTTCCTGAATTTATTTCTGCAGAACATCAAAAAGAGCAATTATCTAACCACCTACAAAATATTTTTGTTTTTCAATGATCAATTATTTAAAAATAGGAATTTTCCAGGTTTTTCATGAACAGGCTTTGACAGTTTCATATTCAGTTGCATGTAACGCCAGAGTATATCATCATTATACCATTGTGCTGGTACCAAGAAGCCACATTATTTAATTTCTCTCTCTCTCTCTCTCTCTCTCTCTCACACACACACACACACACACATACACACACACAGAAGCACCTATACATCCACATACCAGTGGACAGAGTTGAAGTCACAAAACTGAAATGTACATGTAATGCTATTCCATTGTATACAGAAACTCTTACTTGAATTAAGATAGATTCCTTTTTTGTTTCTACAGTGGGGCTCTTTTGGATGTGAAATGCCTGACTTTTAATAAAATGCAAGAGATGTATTTCATCAGGACAAAGAAATTCTTACTGATTGGAGACAGCGAAATATGTGTGAAGCTTAAAGGAAAAAAGATAACTTGCAGGAAAATGAACGTAGTCAAGATAGGTAAGAAGTTGTATATGGGAGTAGGCTTGCCATTCGGACATATATGAAGACACTGATTGTGTCTGGACTTTCTGCATGTTAAAAGTAGACAAATCATGAAAGCTCTTTGCAATAGAGAATAGCAAAGTCCTTAATGGAAGGAATTTTTTTAAGACCTGGAAGTTTTGAAGCATGTGACACTAATTCTTAATATGAGAGAATTCTGAGGGGGATGCCTGGGTGGCTCAGCGGGTTAAGTGTGTGACTTTGGCTAGGGTCATGATCTCAAAGTTTGTGAGTTTGAGCCCTGCATTGGGCTCTGTGCTGACAGCTCTGAGCCTGGAGCCTGCTTCTGATTCTGTGTCTCCCTTTCTCTCTGCCCCTTTTCTGCTCACACTCTATCTCTCTCTTTGAAAAATAAATAAACATTTTTAAAAAGTTTTTTGAAAAGAATTTTGAGGGTCTTCAAACTCAGCCATGAAAGATAGTGATTGGCACCTACAGATTGCAGGAAGAGTTCTACATGAAGTCACTAGAGCTGGACCTCTGATGCCCTTTCCCTCTTCATCTTTCCTTCTCCTGAATTCCTTGTATTTTTCTTCCTATATATCCACCATATTCAGAGTATGTTTAGTTAAATTATCAAGTTATTTTGAAAAGTTAATATCAATTAATATTTGGCTTAGAATATTCATATTACATTTGGTCAAAAAATATTTCAAACAAAATTATAATCGAAATTGGTAAATTCACCTACATGTTTCCTTTTGATCTATATAATATTCATATACATAGTAATATGAATCAGTAAATCCATTCAATTATCTGACTATAAGTCAATATTAATTACCAATTCATCATTTAGTTGCCAGGCAAGTAAATCAAAATAATCAGAAAGATTGAGAATATAGACCCAAGAAATTTTCTTTTCTATTACTTACAGATTATAACCCTAGGGTGAATAAAGTTACATTCAAAACCTCAGAGAGACTCTGATATAGGAGAATGTCTAAGCCAATTATGATGCATTAGTGCAATGGAATAATGACTACTTGTGTTTATTATACCTATGGAGATTTACAAATAAAATAATATATGTAGGAGGGAAACTGGTCAAAGTGATAGAAGAGGTACATTCATTCTTTTGCTGGTTTTAAGTACTATGGCTCACTCTCTCTCCCTATTTTCAACCCCTTCTTCACCATCCCAAAAGAAAATTAAAGATAAAAGAATAATACTCATTAGAGACAATAAAGAGGTGACAAACTTTGAATCTAGTCTCAGCTTTGCCTCACTAAGTTGGTAAAATAAAGAATGAAAACAAAAGTTCCATGTGTGAATAATTACCCTATAAAAGTTCAGATAGTGAAAAAGAGACATTAGGCAAATGGTTTGTGCATATTGAACACACAGCAACATAGGCCACAACCAATGTAACTGCAAGGTAATTCTGAATATAGGACACAAGCAAAGTAGGTTTTGGTCATTTGGAGACTAGGCTGTTATGGATGGATGGTCAGTTTGTGCACTGCACAAGAGCACCATATCTAAATGTTTACATTGGGGTTGCAAATCTATATTCACTACTCTAAAATCAGGTAGGGAAGACAGAGATTCTCAGTCCTCTGACAGCATCATGGCATTTTACAGAGCGAGCATGTGACTACTCAAGGCTCCAGGTAGCACCCTGCTGATCTGAATCCCCAGATCTCACATATCCAGTGCTCTCAGAAGCCTATTTTCTATATCTCAGCAGAAGCAAACCTACCAAGCCACGTCTGAGAGGCCAAGGGAGAAAGGTAGTTGTGCTCACAGCTGGTAGCCTGGGCCCTTGTGAACTGGGTGTGGTGAGCCCCTTCAGGCTTTGAAAAGCACCCTTAAGCAGCCAGATGAGAGGTAATGGAGGTATGTCGCTCAGCAGCACCTTCTTCTGGTTCCTAAGGTGACATTTGATTAGCAGAACTGTCATTTAATTGAATTTAAATTGGAAGTTCCTGATTGAGCCCTAGACCAGAGCTACCCTGCAACCACCTGCCCCTCACTCCCCCTTCTTTAGATATGGGCCCTCTGATAAGGCTAGAGGGTCAGCTTCCTGCCTTCCCATTTGTCTTGGTAGAGTGAGTCTGTGTAATTGTTCAGTTTGCTCACAGAATAAACTAAGCTATAAAAATGTTGCTTGAGAAATGAGCAACTTTTTCTGATGTGCTCAGAGACACTCTTTGAACCAGAGACAGCACTATTTGGAAGACACCTGGACAAGCCAGAGTGAGATAATTGAGTACAGAAAGAAAAGCTAAATGAAGAAGAGTGAGCTTCAGAATCAGACAGAATTGGATTTAAATAATATCAAACTATTTTATAGGAACCTGAACTTAAGTTAATTAACCTCTCTGAGACTCAGTTTCTTCATCAATGTAGTGATGATAGAGATTATTGGTGGAAGCTGGCATAAGTGCTTAGTAGGTGTATAATCAATATCAGTCTGTTCTTTCCTTAATTCTTCCATTATTATGAGACCTTGAGAGATGGGGATGAGGCAAGGAATTTAGCATCAGAGGTTTCACTGAAAATGTGAATCTTAATTATTCCCTTGAATGAAGAGTAGGAACTGGCTTGGCAGGGGTTCTCTGTTGGTCTGTTTCTCTACACTCACCACCCTTTCCTCCTGTTCCCCCAGGGTATCTCCCCTTTCTATAGTGAATCTAAAAGTAAAGAAGGGGGGCGCCTGGGTGGCGCAGTCGGTCAAGCGTCCGACTTCAGCCAGGTCACGATCTCGCGCTCCGTGGGTTCGAGCCCCGCGTCGGGCTCTGGGCTGATGGCTCAGAGCCTGGAGCCTGTTTCCGATTCTGTGTCTCCCTCTCTCTCTGCCCCTCCCCTGTTCATGCTCTGTCTCTCTCTGTCCCAAAAATAAATAAACGTTGAAAAAAAAATTAAAAAAAAATAATAAAAAAATAAAAGTAAGGAAGGATAAACTTCCCCTTTTACAAGACATCCAAGGGCAAAGAAGGAGACACTTCCTCTTTTTCAGGATCTCTGGGGCAATGCAGGAGAAACTTAGGTGGTCACCACTATGAGCAAGTGACTACAGTAAGTGAGCCAAACTCCATTACATGAGTTCACTTTACTGGGTCAACAAGTCTGCCATAAATCCCAGCGCAGAGAGCCTAGAATTCAGCTCAGTCTAGAGGGTAAGAGTTTAATGAACACATACTCTCTCATTAACAATAGGTTTAGATTAGATTTTAGTCTATGTGCTCTCATTCTCTGAGACCAGCCATGCAAAAAAGTGGCTGCCCCATCTTTAGAAAACAAACGTCCCAGGCTTTGGTGATAGAGCAGCTAAGAACCCAAGACAGGAAAGCCCCTGGTCAATGATGGGGAGGCTGCTTGACATGCATGCTTTTCAAAGAATTCAGTACCTTTCTCAGGGTAGGTTCTGCCTGAAATAAAACCTATTTCCCTCCAACAGCATTTCATATATGGTGCCTGTGATCCTAAGAGTAAGTTTGCTCAGCAGGCAGACAGAAGAAAGAGACTAGAGAGGAATTCAGAGCTAATACCAACCAGACTAAAGTCACACTAAAAATTATGAGCTTAGGGACAGAATGCAGACCCTCAGCTTCTATATAGCTGAGATGAGGTACAAGGCTCCCAGCTTAAAACCCGATTTATTGGAATAATGAAGACTCAAAGTTTAAACACTCCTGCTTTTAGGCTACTTAGTAACAAATTCTGTAGTATTCGAAAGGCAAAGTGAATGTGTTTTAGTGTAGAATTAGCACTAGCTGCTATAACAAATAAGCCCTAAAACATGATACCTCAAACACCGTAAGTTTATTTCTTGCTCACATAAAAGCCAAAATGGGTATTTCTAGTGTGTGCATAGTGCTCTTTCAAACAATATTCAGGCTTCTTTCATCCTGTGGTTCCACTGTCTTCAACATATGACTCCAAATGGTGGAAAGGAAACAAACATAAGGTCACACATGTAAGCTTTCTGGGCCAGGTGGGAGGTGGTGCACATTTCCACTCACGTTGTTCACAAGGCTACATTCTACTGCAGAGGAGGCTGAAAAGTCTAGTCAAGCTTTGAACCAGGAAGAATAAATGTGTTCTGATTTGTTGCTTGATTACTGACCCAGAAAAAGAATGTGATTTTCAGAATGGATGAACTTTAAAAAGTATAATTATTTTCTTGACTGCCCTACAGACTGACCTCCTTTCTTTTTCTTTTCCAGTTAAACCTGAGGCTCCTTTTGACGTAAGAGTCATCTATCGTGAGGGAGCAAATGACTTTCTGGTGACATTTAACACATCTCACTTACAAAAGAAGTATGTGAAAGAATTATTGCATGAGGTAGCCTATCGCCAGGAAAAACATGAAAATGACTGGATGGTATGTAGATCAACTACATTTATACATTAAAAAATGTATAAAGATGACTGCATAAGTATATTGAATAAGTAAATTTCTATAAAATACATAAAATTATAATATATGTATATAAAATCATAAAATAAAAACTTCTTAATGTTATAAATTTTTTCATCCCAGAGGTACATTCACCTGGGGAGGGCCCCTTGCAATTTTGTGTTCAAAATATACCTTTTACTGGAAGAAGTTCCCCAAAGTATAAGAAATTCAGGTTTCACAAAACCTGGATCTTCTCTGGGCCATCCTGTTATAGCTCTCATTGTCCTTGGAATGGTCTGGCCATCCCTGCAATCTATCTTGAGGAGAAGGTGGGAGAAAAGTGAAGTGTCCCAGGTTTTTAGGCTCCTCTGGGCTCACTGGCTTAAATTCTGCCCTATTTGTAACACATGGACAAAAACCAGATGATGGCTTATCTTTCTCACAGTGAAAAGAATGCCTATTTATACCCATGCTGTTCTCTTTTCTTAGGCCAGGATCAGCCTTCTTTGTTTGCAATATGCTGCTGTATAGTACTTACATAAGTGTAATGTCTACCCTAAAACAGTTCTACCCTCCTTCTACCACACAAATGAGGGTACGTTGGTCCTGTTCTCTTGAGTCTTCATTTGAAAATTGCACCAATGGAAAAGCAACTATAGTGGAGAAAGGAAGCATTAAAAAAAAAAAAAATATATATATATATATATATATACACAGTGGGGCTCAAACTCATCACCCCAAGATCAAGAGTTGCACACTCCTCCAACTGAGCCAGCCCAGAGCCCCAAGAAAAGAAGAATTTTGAATAAATGATACCAGGACAGTTAGCTGTTTGGGGAAATAATTAAGTTAAATGCCTAACTTAAAAAATAGAATAAAAAGATGATTTAAATAAATTATGTAAAAGTGAAAACACTAAACAAAGTAGAAAAAATATAGGTAAATGCTTATGTAATCTTGAGATGAAGAAAAATATTCTAAGCATAAAAGCAGTAAAGAGAGAAAAAGATGGATACATATGAATATATAAAAATAAAGGCTTATAAATGTCAGCACACATGACAATCAAAATTGTAAGGCAAATTAGATATTAGGATTAAATTGCCATACATACAACTGACAGATGGTTAATATCCTTCATCTGTAAAGAGGCCTTATAAATCATTAAGAACAGGACAAATGTAACAACAGAAAAAATTAGCAAGAAACTTGGAAATGTCTCATAAAATAAGATATATGTAAATGCAATAAATATATGAAAACTAATAATCAAATAAGTATAAATGTAAATAACAGTGGAATATTAACTTTTTATCCATCAAATTGATAATTTTTTCTTAAGGATAATGCACATTGCTGAAGAGACTGTTGTTCTCTATATTGCTATTTGCAATGTAGAATTGAATCTTTCTAGAGAGAAATTATTCCTGCTCACTTACCTTACCATTCCCTTGTATTTTCCTTTGGGATGTGAAAGAGGAGAAAAAGAGAAAAAAAAAGAGAGAGAGAGAAATCGAAGTGTGGAAAGGAAGGTGGGGGCCTGGGAGTGATTTATATCCTCCTGGTATTGAAGAGTCCAGCTCACCTAAACAAAGACCCATGGTACTGTTGCCCTCCTTGACCACTGGTAGCATCATTTATGAGCTCACACATGCTCCTCTCCATGTCATATCTCCTTTTCCTAACAAGAGTACCCACATGACTAAATTCACTTAACTTGAAATGATTTGGGGGATCTAGGCAACACGTCTTTTTGACCCTAAAAATATAATGGCATGTTTTGCTCTTTAGCATGTGAACTTATCCAGTACAAAGCTGGCACTCCTACAGAGAAAGCTACAACCTGATGCAATGTATGAGATTAAAGTCCGGTCCATTCCTAATCATGACTATTTTGAAGGCTTCTGGAGTGAATGGAGTCCAAGCTTCCACTTCAGAACTCCAGAGATCACAGGTGGGAAGTGACAGCAGAATCTTTGTCCCCTGCAGAGTGCTTTGCATGTTAAGGTGTGTGAACAAGAGTGAGAGGCAGAAAGGTGAAAGGAACCCACATGTTAGGACTCCCCTGAGGGTATGTTTACACTGTCTTTGGAGAATGACCTGCCATCTTTGCCCCTCTTGTGAAGAGTAAGGAAGTAGTGGGAATAGAACCCATAGTCATTGATCAAATGATATAGGCTGCCCTGGACTCCACTGACCCAGGTGTTCTTGGGAGCTGATAATAATTCTGAATAAAGTCCCCACCTACTACCTCCACTCTACCAATTTAGACTGGAATCCCAATGGCTGGTCTCTCAAAAGCTCCTCTAAGGGAACACCTTTGGTGATAGAAGATGAGCAGGTTAGTGCTGCTCATTCATGCCTCCTTTTCCAGAATAACAAAGGTATCCACATGGTCTAGGAAGTGAGAATGGCCAGAAAAGCCAAAGAACACGGCTCACTCCACATATACCTTCTCTTTGAAGTATGAGGGGAACTATTCTTGACATACCAACATCCCATTCTCAGACTGGAACTTGATGAACCTGTGAGGTAGAGCATCCCCCTCCTGATTCCCCTGCGAGGTTTACTTCTCTTGATGGTAGATGTTGGGGAAAGAGTACTGCTATCCTTAATGCTGGGCCACTTTTACATTTCAAATGACAGATGTTCTACACCTGGTCACTCACGTGAGTGCCACTTACTGAAGCCAAAATTCTTTGTGCATAAAGCTAGTACATTATCCTGTTCACTGAAGGGTGACTTTGAAGAAATAGTAAATGGTCTCGAGTTACTAAATAAACTCAAAGCATACTGAAAGCCTCCCCAACTCCATGTTTAATGATTACTAACCAAGATCTTTCCTTGCATTCCAGGGAGGATGGATCCTATTTTACTAACTATTAGCATTCTGAGTTTCTTCTCTGTGTCTCTGATGGTCATCTTGGCCTGTGCATTATGGAAAAAAAGGTGAACTGTAATCAATAGGATGGTTACATGGGGTCCCAGACAGTTGGAGCTCTAGCCTATTTATTGATGAGAAAACTACAAAGGGAAAAAGACATTTCAGGAATTGTAGTGCCCAACATCCCTCCCCACCCTAAGGAACTGGTGAATTTCCACATTTAATTTCATAAGAGGTGAAAATACATAAATTAGACATAGGGCAAACACTGCCCCCAAACTTTTTCTTCTAAAATAGTGGGAACCATGCCTCCAAAATGTCTGGGCAGCTGGGGGTACCCATGGAAAATACAGAATGTATTTGAAGTCTTGAATTTCAGCACACAAATTCATGGGACTTTTGCATTCTACCTCATGACAGAGCCCTGTCTGTTTCATTATGAAAATGATGCTTTTGACACATACCATCAAGTTATTAATGTTCTAGGAAGATGCCTTCAGCACAGTGCCACATGCTCTCATGATACTTCAATTTGTCTTTTTGTCTTTTTTAATGTTTATTTATTTTTGAGAGAGAGAGAGAGAGAGCAAGTGGGTGAGGGGCAGAGACAGGGGGGGACAGAGGATCTGAAGCAGGTTCTGTGCTGACAGCACAGAGCCTGATGCAGGGCTCCAGCTCACAAACCATGAGATTATGACCTGACTGAAGTCGGATGCTCAACCAACTGAACCATTGAGGTGCCCCATGATACTCTAATTTCCCTGGGTGGTTTAGAAAATATTCCTCACTTCCACAAAAATCAGAGCAGAGGAGTTGCTATCAGTTAAGAGAAGGAGTAGGATGACAACACCTATATTAAGAGTAGAAGAGCCGGGGGAATGTTGGTTTCATAGCCACACCCTTGCCAAGCCTCACTGTTCCTCTTCTCCAGGGTTCTCTCCCAAAGGTGTTCACAGAGATCACTGACAATCACCCCTGGTCCAACCCCTCTGTGAATTAATAGGACACTGAGGCCCAGGGAAAGCAAGTCACTTGTCCAAGTTCACCCGCCTAGTTGTGGCTGAGCCAAGACTAGAAATCTGCTCTTCTGATTTCTGGCTCAGAATGGGTGGAAAGACCTATTGTGCATGCATGCTCCCTCACTGTTCATTTCATCTTTCTCAATGTCCTCTTATTTCAGAATTAAACCTATTGTGTGGCCCAGTCTCCCGGATCATAAGAAGACTCTGGAACAACTTTGCAAGAAACCAAAAAAGGTAAGTGCTTCTGGTGATTCTATCACAATGTTGGAGGCATTCCAAAAGCCAAGAATAATATTGCAGGATAGGGAACAGTTGAACCACAAGTGTTGGTCTTTTGTGCATCCCATAACTGCAAGATCCTAGCTGTAGCTCCCTGGATATAGAAAACTAAAATGAGATACAAGTCTCAGAAGTCTCCTGGGCTTTCATGGGGCTGGAGGGCATGGCCAGTCCCTTCAGACTGACATGTCAGAGTGCATCCAGTGGTAGAGTCAACTAGAACATGTGGGTAATTCTCTGACATTCTCTGGTAAACCCCTGTCAGAAAGTTTGTTACATCTTTCCCTGAACTGAACCTTTGCTGGTGTGTCTCTTTGGAGCACTCTCAATGCCTTCTCTCTTTTTTTGGTGTAGAATTTGAATGTGAGTTTCAATCCTGAAAGTTTCCTGGACTGCCAGATTCATAAGGTGGATGGCATTCAAGCTAGAGATGAAGCCGAAGGCTTTCTGCAAGACACTTCTCTGCCACAACCAGAGGAGTCTGAAAAGCAGAGGCTTGTAGGGGGTGTGCAGAGCCCCACCTGGCCATCTGAGCATGCAGTCATCACCCCAAAAACGTTCAGAGGAGATTCACCCCTCGGATGCCTGGCTGGGAATGTCAGTATGTGTGAGGCCCTTGTGCTCCCATCTTCCAGACCCCCAGACTTCAGGGATGGTGGCAAGAATGGGCCTCATGTGTACCAGGGCCTGCTGCTTGTCCCTGGAACTACAAATGGCCCTGGGCCCACTCCATTTCCTTTCCAATCAGGAATCCTGACATTGAACCCAGCTGCCCAGGGACAACCCATTCTCACTTCCTTGGGATCGAGCCAGGAAGAAGCCTATGTCACCATGTCCAGTTTCTACCAAAACCAGTGAATTTTCAGAAACCCAGGACTGGAACCATGATGACTGACAAAGATGACTGAGCTCTGCCTACTCTTCCTCGAAGCACAAAGAAGACAGAATTAAGGCAAGCCCTCTGTATCATCTACAGGATTCAGAAGCATGGCTTGGATCACTCCTTTTCACTCCAGGGGCATTTGTCTTGAGGCAGGAGCACTCTTGCTTCAGGCAACCCAAATTATTCCATTATTTCAGGGAAAAAAACAGGAAAGAATGAAATAAAGGATGGAGGAGAGAAGGGAGGGGGTAGGAAGGCAGGAAGAGGGCAAGGAAAGAAAGAGGAAAAGGAGAACAAGGGTGATAGCCATCATTGTTAAGACTTACTATATACCAGTGGGCTCTACATAGCTTGTCTCCCTACATCCTCATAGTAATCCCAGGCATTGGTACAATTATTATCATAATTATTATTATTCTCTTTTTTAATAGATGATGGAATGGAGACTTGGAAGTATGAAGTAACTTGTCCATTTTGCTCCCCCCTCAGTGTGGGGTTTGATGGTCGGGAGTCTAACCATGGTTCCTCCCAAAGCATGCGCCTTCTCCTTGACTAGGGACTATCCTATTCTTGAGTGACAAACCCCACTAATAACAAATGGGGTGACTATGTCATTTATTGTCCAAACT
The DNA here is from genome assembly GCF_018350175.1 of Felis catus. Taxonomy (NCBI): domain Eukaryota; kingdom Metazoa; phylum Chordata; class Mammalia; order Carnivora; family Felidae; genus Felis; species Felis catus. The sequence goes on along the minus strand of NC_058368.1, from coordinate 210,597,786 downwards.
GGGTCATTTTTGAAAGTGAAAGGAGGAGTTATAAATACTCATTCCAGGACAACAAGCATAAACCAGGAGTGTCCCAGACAGCGACATGGCCACCAAACTAAAAACACTGAGAAAGAAAGGGTCACGTGATGTATGAACTACCATGGCCAGCCATGTCTACGAAAACTGAAGTTTGTTCCCCACATATCCCATTAGATTCTGTTTTTCTGAAAAAGTAGAAGCCCAGAATTTCTGTTGTTAGTTATCGAGAGCATGATTGTCTTGCTAATACTACCCGGCTGCATCCATCTGAAATAAGAGAACCTGTTGCCAACTCCAGACACAGGTGCATTTGAGCAATGAGTCGGGAATAACACTTCTCTGTGTGTAGAGACTGCCCCAATCCAAATTCATCCACAAATTGTCCTGAGTTTTATACCTGTGGATGTTGCCACAAGCTTCAGGGAGAAGAGTTATAAGCACATGCAGTGAGCGAGCCGACTGGGGCCATGTTCTCGAAGGTAAAGAACATGCATTTCTTGGTCTAGATGAATTTTTAGTGACGAGCTCAAACCAAGTCAAGGCAGCTGAGAAATCTCAGTTCAGAGGAGTGCTGCCAACACCCATCCCACAGCCCCCCAGACCATGGACAGATGCAGAACCACACAGAGCAGCAGAGGCCCAGGAAGTAATGAAGGGCATAGTTCAGGGTTTTGTTTTGTTCAAGGGGTTGTTTCCATTGTTTTTGTTTACATTTTACACCTTTTTGTCCTGTTTTTAGTTTTGGGGGGCCCAAGTGTTTTTTTAAGTTTTCCATTTTCTTGTTTGTTTTGTTTTGTGATATCTGTAAAGGGGGTTTTAAATTTTGGACTAAAATCCTATCTGTTGGCTTTGAGGCCTAATGATAAGATCATTTACTCCTCTGTTGGCCATTGTACTTTCCAAATCCTTTTCTCTGAATCAGTAGTGATGAATATAATCTCTTACTCCCTTAGATTTGTTAGTGCTTTTGTGATTTTCAAAGCATTTCCCTAAGCATTATCCCTTTCATTTCCTTGGCAAGTATTCATGGAAAGCCTGCTATGTGCCAGCCACAGGGTTAGGTGAATAAAGTTGGGGACCCTGCCCTCATAAGGTGGAAAATCGGGTAAAAGTGGCAACTTTGTAAACAAATGATCCAATAACACAAAGTGCTAAAATAGAGGCATGTTCAGGGTGCCCAATTGCAGACAGTCAGGGAAAATGCCAGACAAGTGATATACATCTGTGTGGTGGGAAAGCAGAACCTACCTAGTGTGTCAGCCCTAGAAGACATTTTTCACCGGGTGGACATGTGTTCTTTACCTTTTGTAGAAATGGGAACTAGGAACTAGGAACACCCCATGCCAACCAGGGTGTCCTATACCTTATTCACAGAGGTCCTATGAGGTGTGTTGTTGTCATCTTTAACTTCTGGGGAAATTGGAACACAGAAACCTTACATGTTAATTCAGGACTGGAAGCCATAAGTTTGTTTTCCTGATATAATAGACAATCTCTTGAAGAAATCAGGAGATAAGTCTCGATAAAGATCAAAGCCACCCCCGCTCTAAAATCCCACGTTTCAGTATTTTGGGGCACAGGTTATTATTTGAATTTAGTGTGTGAACGTCTATCTGTTACTGGAGGGATTTAAAATCCATGTATTATACTCTTATAATCATAATTGCTGCTAATGCTTGATTTTATACTCAAGGACAAGGTATAATGCCAGATTGCAAGTTTGTTCCCACCAACCTCCTTTTGCATTTCATTAGGAAAGAAAAACTGGTCTCAGACACAATGCCTAAGTCAGAAGCGTGAACTGCTAGTTCTGTAGAACATGAAATGAGAACCGGTAAACAGGCAGCTGATTTGGGCAATTAAACAATCTTGGCTGGGTCTAGGGAGCCCCTGGATTATTCGACTGATTTTCCACTAGCCTTTGCCTCTCCTGTCATTCTAGTTTCCACGGAAATTTCCTTCAGAAAAGCCAAGTAGACGCTATTTCAGATGTGCATATTGTGTTTCCATAGCACTTCTGGAGAGGCTACAAGACGGAACCAGCAGGAAGGTGGTGAGAATATGTGGTCAAGACATCTGGAATGGTGCAGATCAGATGGCATTTGTGTCAGCTCAGTGGTTTTTTTCTGGGGTTTTTCTAAAAACTACCCATCATTCACTACAGTGAAGGTCTCTGATTTGACCATGTACCTCCCATATGCATTACAAACATTTTGCAGAGCTGCTAAGTATACAACTATCCAACGTGTGTTACCATCTCATATTTAATTAAATGCTATGGAACTCTGTGCCTGTGCTTGTCTTCTGTGAAGAATAGGGACAGAATAGGCCACAGACCTCCTCAACCACTGAAAACATTCTGGTGTCACTTGCTGTCATTTTATATTTGGATTTTCAGAGGAACGTCACTCATCGATTAAGTAATTAATTCACAAGTTAATGAATTAAACAGCAATTTGTTGAGGATATGCCTTGCCTTACTTTGTTCCGTGCTAGGCACTGGAGTTACAGGCATGAAATGTACTGTTCCCAGCTCACTATCACAGGGGGACAGAGACACATAGGGATAGTTCCAGTGTCGTATCACTGCTTGCAAGCAAAGCATTATCAGGATTCTCAGTGTAAGCAATGGAAGCAAATTTAGGCTGATTTGTGCAGAAAAGGAATTTAATAAAGGCTACTAGAGTGCTCCCAGAATATCTGAGAATCGAACATGGAGTTCACAGAGCCTCCCCTTATCTCTACCACTGGCACATCCAGAAACTGAAAAGAGCCTCCGCCATTGTCACCACCAACCCCAGAGCAGAGCGAGCAGCAACATCCAGCAGCTTCACCTACTGGCCACCAGTTTAGAGGTAGAGCTGGAGCCTGTGGTTGATTAGAACTATGCCGAGCTCATGTGCCTGGGCCCTAGCAATGGGAAGCAGAGAAGAATATAGGTGGCATTTACATCTTCTCCAGTAAGAGGCTGTGCCTCATAGATTGGGGTAGTCCCCAAATATAGGAAGGACATTCTGCCGCTGGCTGGGAAAACAAACAAACAAACAAGCAAACAAACCAGGAGAGGTAATGTGAAGGAAATCGCACTTGATGTGGCAAGGCAGAGTAAGTAGGAATGTGCCAGATATAGGAGCCCAGAGGACATTTCCTAGCAGAGGAAACAATGCGCTCAAAGCCATGGAGCTGTGACAGAGCATTGGGGCATTTAAGGAGTTACAGCTACAATAGGTGATGTCTCCTTGTCAGCCTCAGTCGGGAACAGTAGGGCATTGGTGGTTATTCCCAAAAGTCAGACACAGGGCACTTGTATAAAAAAATAATACATATATGCCTGGAACATTTTATTTTAATTAAAAACATTTGACTGTATGTCCATTCACCACCCTTTTGTAACAAGGCCAAACCTTCTCCTTTGGGTTGTGGGTTCCCGACCATAGCTTCACCTTATCTTTCTTTGGTAACACACTGCAAAACATCAACTACTTTGTCTAGTTTTGCTTTCTTTAAAATGGATAAGGATTTTCAAACACCTACAAAAAAATCTAAGTGTAGATGCTTAACTTTTTAAAGGTATCCCTCAGCCTAATCTTGCACCATCATGTTATCAAGCATATGGGTAACAATATTCTTTTTTTTTTTAATTTTTTTAATTTTTAATTTTTTTCAGTTAAAATTTTTTTTTTTAGTTTATTTATTTTTTGAGAGAGATTGAGAGACAGAGAGAGAGAAAGAATCCTAAGCAGGCTCCGCACTGTCAGCGCAGAGCCTGATGCAGGGCTCGAACACACGAACCCTAAGATCATGACCTGAGCTGAAATCAAGAGTTGGATGCTTAACCAACTGAACCACCCAGGTGCCCCTAGCAATATTCTTTCAACATGCCTTTGTCAAGTATTTTCAAACCATTGAAGGTAGTTCTTTTTTTAAAAAATTTTTTTTCAACGTTTATTTATTTTTGGGACAGAGAGAGAGCATGAACAGGGGAGGGGCAGAGAGAGAGGGAGACACAGAATCAGAAACAGGCTCCAGGCTCTGAGCCATCAGCCCAGAGCCCGACGCGGGGCTCGAACTCACGGACCGCGAGATCGTGACCTGGCTGAAGTCGGGCACTTACCGACTGCGCCACCCAGGCGCCCCAGAAGGTAGTTCTTATAGATCAGCATCAGACTTTCTTTCATACTCATACTTTATCAGCTTCATAATGTGATTACAATAACAGGTTGAACTGGCCTAAATGAGTTTGGGACACGCAGGACTGACTTGGGTGAGTTTGTGTCTCACTTGGTGGGTACAGAGAGCACTGGAGGATAGCCTGCTGGCAGCCAAGTCTCAACATGGGTGTCATTGTATCTCACAGAGAGAATGAATGAAGAGTGTTGCTGGTTCATTCAGCAGGTGGTCCATTGGAAGCCATCCACAGGCACAAAGTCTACTGAGCAGTGGCTGAGATGGCATGTGGCACAATTGGTGGGGACCAGCGGTTAAGCATTTGACATGCCAGGCTTAGAAGTTTTGATTTAGCCTTCAGGGGGTGGGGGTACTTGGAAGGATTTCAATCAGGGGTGTGGCATAATAAATTTCATGTGTGTATGGAGAAATCCTAGAGTACCTTATGCTTACCCCTACTGTCACCACATTGATCTGCAATTACCTCATCTGACTCCCCTCTGGTCTTCTAAGCACTCTATGACTTATTGGGGTTTATGTCTGTTGTTAAACACAGCACCTAAGGTCTAGAAGGCACTTAACCATAAACATGGAATGAATGAATCAGCATGTTAGTGAATGATGCTATATTAGTCAGTGTGCTTCCTCACCATCATTCAGGATAGAATGATGCCAGGCTGGGATGCTCAGAGGCAGGCACTGCATCCCTGAGTGAGCGGCACATCTGGGCAGCCACGTGTAAGGAGTCAGTTGCCTTCCCCATCCACAGTTACCTCCCCAGCTGCACTATTAACCACTGTAACCACAGAAACGGGGAAACAATAGGGTGAAGGAATTTTCCAAAGCTTCATTTCTGTGATGAATATCTGCATTTAATCTTGTTTATTCATTTATTTAGTTTATTTTAGATGCACACTGAAGTCTAATCTAACTTCTACCTTTTATTTGCTTGTGGCATTCATGTGGGATTTGTGTATAGTTCACAAGGAGGCAGCTGTTCAGGCAAAGAAAGTATGATGAGTAAAACTTGGTGGGTGGGAGGAATACGTTAACACTCCAGAAGCTACTGGTGAAAACCAAATGTGAAGCAAATGACCCGGGAAGCCCCTGAGGTTTGAAAAATAAAATTTCAATGCTGAATTCTGCAGAAACACTTGAGTTGATCTGGTGGACTCCTCAACTGTAAATTATTAGGGTCACTCCCTTTCTACTCTGGGTAAAGGTTTCTCAACAAGGAGAAGAGAACTCGCAGAGGCTGAGGACTTTTTCTATGACAAATTAGTTGCTGCAAAGTATAAATTGGACTAGCTATTAAACAAAAAAGATAAATAATCAGAAAATGTTTTAATATTAAGTTAAAGACACTTTTATCCACTGAGAAGAGTGAAATATTGCTTTTATAGCCTAAGGGATAATTTAATTAGATAAAAATCCAATAAATGCCCTATCACAAGACTGATAAATATGCTGTGAAGTCCCTTTTTTACATATTAATAAAATTTCATGAATTAAGATGTGACATTGGCAATGTAGATTTAAGTGATGCTTAGGATTTATTTTTTAATGAAAAAAAAAACAACTTTAGTAAAATAGAATAGAAGCCAGAGTCATGCTCAATGGTGAAATATTAAGTACTCCATTAAACTTAGAGATAAAACAGCAGAAATTCCACTGTTACCACATTTAACATTGTTCTAGAAATGCTATCAAATGCAATTAGACAAGGAGAAAAAGAAAGAAACATAAATATTAAACAGGATTTTAATGTTTTATGAAACTAAATATTTATTATTGGCAGATGAAATCATTGCATATTGCAAAACCCAAAGAGACCAAGCATAAAAAAAAACAATAACAAAAACAAAACAAAACACTAAAAGACACAAACACTTCATTAAGGTCTTTGATTATAATATTTACATATGCTGATATATTTCTTTAAATCTTCACTGAATATTTGTTACTAAACTAATACTTGCTTGTTCCTCAAAATTCAAGAAACACAGACATCTATAATACAGCAAGTAAAAGTCCTCATTCCTCAACCCCACTACTCAGAAATAGTCATATTTCATAAATGATGTGTAGTCTTCTACATCATATACATACACACATATATATATATGCTATTATTCTAAATATCATGTGGAAAAATATATGTTTAAGAAGAGCCTGCACAATTCTGGAGAAGAAAAGAATTGAGAAGAGCCTATATGGGTGGTTTTGACATTTTATTCATTTTTTAGAGGCAATATAAATTACTTTCGTTATACATTTACAAGTCACAAAATGATAATAATTATCAGCACAAAAATTTGCAAGGGTATTACTTGCCTAGAAACTGCAGATATCCCTGGTTAGATTTTTCTTTTTTCTTTTAATTTTCTTTTTTCTTTTTTGTTTTGTTTTGTTTTGTTTTGCTTTTTGACAATCAATGGAATAGATAGAAAACCTATGTGTCCAGATCCGTGTACTTAAAAAATTTTCATTTGCTTTTAATTAGTAGAGAAAGGTGCATTATTTAATAGAGATTAGAACAATACACTAGCCAATTTTAGATAAAGAGGAAAGAACTAACTGACTTCTTCTAAAATAAATCCAACGTAGATCAAAGATATAAATAATTTTTAAAATGAAAAATATGCTAGAAGACATGGGCAAATAATTTTATATTCTTTGGATGTAAAAAGCATTTCTAAAAAAGACATAAAACCCAGAAACCATAAAAGAAAAGGAGTGATACATTTGCATATGTAAAATATAGAATGTTGGTAATTTTTTTATTGTATTAAAAAAATCCACAACGAAAAGAAAAGATAAAAATAAACTGGAAAAATATAGTAACAATGTGACAAACTGCTAATAGCCTTAATATCTAAAGAGTCTTACGAATCAATAAGCGAAAAACAATCTAAGAGGAACATGAACAAGCACATGAGCTGCGGGTTCACAGAAGAAGTGAAATTTATTCTAAAAATATGAAAATATGCTGGATCTCCTTCAGAATAAAAAAATTCACATAACATAATGAGGTAAATTTTTTACCTATAAAATTGTGAAAATTAAAAATATTGCCAAACTTCAATGCGGGGAAAGGCATTTTCATATACTTTTGGTGTGAGTATAAATTAGTGCAAACTTTTAAGAGGGTGATTTGGAAATACATAGAAAAATGTAAATGGGTATATTCCAAAATTCCACTTTTTAAATGTTTATTTATTTATTTTTGACACAGAGAGAGAGAGAGAGAGAGAGAAGAGAGAATCTCAAGCAGGCTCCACACTGTCAGCACAGAGCCCAACATAGAGCTTGAACTCACAAACCATGAGATCATGATCTGAGCTGAAATCAAGAGTCGGATGCTTAACCGACTGAACCACTCAGGCACTCCTCAAAATTCTACTTTTAAGAATTTTCTAAAGAAATAATCACAGAAAGGGCTCAAAGATTATGCACAAAAAATATCTATGCAGTACTGCTTCTAATGGAGAAAAACTGTAAATATTCTAAATAAAATATGGTATATCTATATTATAGAATATTAACAAAATCACTAAAAGAAATATGGTACATTTTTAGATAACTGATAAAGAAAAACATCTATGCCATTTTGTCAATGTTTCTAGAAAGAGGAAATTCTGCAGAGGCTCCACCTCCCTCTTACTCCTTCCCCCTCTCATTCCCACAATGAGAAACTACCAGATTGATCTGTGTATCTGTTAGCTATTGCTATATGGGTGCTTAGTAACAATCCATGCCAAAATTGAGTGGCTTCAAACAACATCATGTATTGTCACAAATTTTCCATTATGTGGGAGTTGAATGACCTAGGTTGGATTCTGCTGGGTGGTTCTACTAGTATTAGCTGAGAAGAGTTCAACATCAGCAACAGAACAGAAGTCAGCTGATTTAGGCTGGGTTCAGCTGGGAATACCACTGATCTGTGACTTTCCTATCTTTTTCTTGAGACAAAAAGGGAACTCAGGTTTATTCTTTTCATAGTAGAGGCACAAGAGAGCAAACAGAAACACAAAAACCTTTTGAGGCTTAAGCTCAGAATCAGCACACCTGTCACTTGCACCTCATCTTATTGGTCAAACAGGCCAAATGACCAAGCTCAAGGAGTGAAAGAATACTTTCTTTTGTGTGCGAACTCTGAAACATAAGGTAAAGCATGCAGATAGGAAAGGGATGAAGAGTTGAGTCACTAATGCACCTCCTTCAGTCAGATATGAGGACAGATATAAGGCCACATTTACAGGAGAACACAAATGGCATCCCTATCTGAAGAAGCTCCCCTGTCCCATCCATACAGCAGCAGACCCAAAGATACCTTCTCTCCAGTCCTTAATGAAATGGCTTTTGTCTATACGTGTACTGGGAATCTTTAGGGAAGGAAAAGTCGTTGGCCAATAAAAGGGTTTCAATATTTATAGATCCTTTAATCTAATAACAAAAAATATAGCCATTTCTCACATAAATTGTTAAGCAAGAGGAAAAAAACACACACTTCTCTCCTAAGCACAAAATGTAATTTCTTCCCTTCAGTATGACTGACCCAGCTAAAGTCATGTGCACATCCTTAGACCAGTGCCAGTCACTAATGAATGCCATGCACTGACTGGCTTGGAAATGGCTCACTTTCTGGACCTGGGGATGAGATGGGAATCTGGACAAAATAGGGGTGAGAGGAAGGAAATAAAGGATGTTAAAGAAGCAAACAAAAGTGTCTACTACAAAATATATTTTTTAAAAAGTATATATAGACAGAGAAAGAAAATTAGAGTTAGAATATGCTCAGAAAAACTCTGAGGCAAAACTTTGAAGGCAAAGCTCCAAAATGTTTTCAGTGGTTATTAATAAGGAGAAGAATGGAATGATAGATTACTATATAAAAGTAAGGGATTTTCCAATTACTACATTTGTCTTCTTTTCCTTTTGGAAGGGAGTATATATGTTTTATTATCATAATAAAAATAATTAAAAGAATAAAATGTTTCTTAATATAATTCTTACTTGGAATTAAAACTTCCATTTTTTTCTGTAATGTTTAATTTTCTAGAATAACATTGATACTGATTTATTCAAGAAAAAAATGAGATTCTACTGTTCCAGAGTCATCATCTGATTTCTTCCTTGTGTTATGGGTGACACAACAGTGAACTTCAAGATTTCCCTATCCTCCTATCTTTTTTTTTTTTCAACATTTATTTATTTTTGGGACAGAGAGAGACAGAGCATGAACGGGGGAGGGGCAGAGAGAGAGGGAAACACAGAATCGGAAACCCTATCCTCCTATCTTTTAAATAATTACTGAATTCCAGCACAGTTCATTGAGCACCTCTTGTGTGCAAATTGCAGAGATAGATACTATGGAACAAGATGAAATTGTAACCTGGGCCCAAGGGTGCAAAAGAGCACCTGGCTCCAGGAATCCCAAATAGACCAGGTTTGGCCACTCATCACTGACAAAATCCAAAGGCAGAGAGATGAACAGTGGTGAAACAAGAAAGGAATTTATTTCAGTGAGGCCAGGAAGACAGAGGTCTGATATCCCCGAGTCTGTCTCCAAAGTAAAAAAAAAAAATACTTCTAGGTTTATATAAGGAAAATATGGAACAAAAGTTGGTGGGTACATGTAGGTGAGAAGTAAAGGTCAGGTCAATCACTGCTTTGGGGTCAGTTATGTGGGGTCTTGCTAGCATCAGGGCAGTTATTGCTTGAAGATGTGGTTTTGGTTCCCATTATGGGATGCTTTTCCTGGCAGGTCTTTTGCCCGAGTTCAGAGATAAGCTGGAAAAAAAGAACCTAATTAGGTAGAAAGTACACATTGAGGTCAAAATGGAGGTAGCTAAAGTCCTATTTCAATATGACACATCTCTACGATTCACATCTCTTCTTTATCCTATCTGCTTTACTATCCTGGTTGAAAAATCTCATAATTCTGCCAAAATGGTGTCCACATAAATTTGTGCTTTCCTTTATTTGTGCTTGGCAGCATCTTTTCCCTTCCAATGACCTCCATGACTACTGCCAAATCTCCACCTCCCCAAGTCCCCCATTGAATCTCAGTCCTCCTCATTCCCAGCAGATGTTTTTGCCTTTGCTTTGAGAAAACTGGGCCATGACTCTTTTTCTTCTCTTTCTATTTCCATCTACAAGCTCCCAAATTCCCATAAATCCTTAACAACTGTTCTCCCAGTCAAAGGAGAAGATGCCCCTCTGTCAGTAGAAGACCAAATCAACCATTAAGTCCTTTACTCCATCTTTCCCTCCTACTCCAGAACTTTGCCCCTTCAGTCATCTGATATCTCTTGTACCTTTGCTTTTTTCATTACATTCACTGGCTCCTCACCTTCAAGATTTTCCTAACCATCCAGACCAACACCCTGAACTTTAGAATCATGTCTAATAATTTGAACTTCCACAAGTAAATATATCATATGTCTTTTGTTCAAGGTTAAATCCCCAGCACCTAAGATATTACCCACTGATAATACTGAATATTTTCTCAGTAAATACTTGTTGGTTTAATGGATGAATATCCAACTTCCTGTTGGATTCCTCACTTAGATCTCGAAAGTGAGCTCTCGAAAGTGAGCTCTTCATCTACCCCATTAGTAGCTTCTCAAAGTTGTCATTTCCCAAGTATGGTAGAGGAGCTGCCATAATTCAATGGACTTAAGAGACCTTGAAAAACAGTAGATGTCTCAAGGATAGCCTGTATGAGCTGAGATTATATCCTGCCCCTCCCCTGCATGCCAGATCTAAGAACCATGGAAAAACCTTAAGTGGAAGTCCCAGGAAAGACTTAAGCTACATTTTCTGCCAGCCATCTTGAAGGGAGGAATGCTCCAAGTCTGAAAGTCTATTAGAGAAAACAAAGTAAAATTTCTTATACATCTGACTGGCAGACTGTGATATAAAGACACATATATACTCAGTAAAAGAGGAATAGAATAATGAAAGAGGAAGTCAATCTTGTTGGAAGATTGTGGAAAGCTTTGTAAAGACTTTATCTTTTGAATTGGGCCTTGAGATTTGAGCCAGTTTAGCAAAGAATCACTCAGCTTGTTACGCTGCTTCAACCCCAACTGAGTGTACTGAAAATCAATTCTGGTACTAACCACTCAGAGTTAGGACAGGCCCCTCAAGTGATGGAGGACAGTCTCCAACAAGAATGCTCTTACTTCAGATGTTTACTTCTTACTTCAGGGCTGTTCGCACATCAGTATTAGTCAGAGTTCTCCAGAGAAACAGAACCAATAGTGTGTGTTAATGTAGGCTGGGGGAGGCTGGAGGGGGCAGTGGAGAGGAGACAAAGAGAGAGAGAGAGAGGGAACTATATATATAGATTTACTTTAAGAAAGTGGTTCACATGATTGTGAGGGCTGGAAAGTCCATAGAGCAAGCTGGCAAGCTGGCATCAGGTAAGAGTTGATGAAGTCTTAAGTCTGAATTCTGTGGGGCAGGCTACAAATTCAGGCAGGATTTTTATATTACAGCCTTGAGTTTATAGCCACTTGGTTCAAAATGCAGGTTCCTATGACACCCTCAGTTTCAGTAAGTCACTAGCATGACTCCAGAACTCAGAAAAGCATTATGCTTACTGACAATTACAGTTTCATTATAAAAAATGCAAATCAGGAGGATAAAGAGACGTGTAAGGCAAAGTCTGAGAGGAAATGCAGAGTGCTCTCTTCTCTTCTTCTGAAATCATGGGATGTCACACTCCCAGCAAATCAATATGTTCACCAACCAGCAAGTGCCACTGAGACTCAGTATTAAGAGTTTTTATTGGAGTTCCTTATGTGGGCATGCTTGATTAAATCATTGTCTGTGAAACTGAACTCAGTCTCCAGAACCCCTCCCCTTTTCAGAGGTGGGCTGGCCCAAAGTTCTAACTCTTTCATCATATGGTACAGCTTTCTGGTGAGCGGTCTCCATCCTGAAACTGTCTAGGTGTTCACTCTGGGTCACCTTGTTAACATAACAAAGACATGCTCTCACTCAGGAAATTTTAGAAGCTCATGCTCCAAGAACCCAGGACAAACACCAGAGAAATTCTTTATGAGAACACACTGTATAACCAAAGCATGGAAAACATGAAGGATGTGATGGGACAGATGTCTGTAAACATATAGGTCAGGACAAATCAGGGAGGCCTTAAATGCCATGCCAAGATATCTTAACTTTTAAATGGGCTTGGGGAGTTACTGAACATCTTTAAGAAATGAAGTGATATGGGTGAACCTGAGGCTTAGGAAAAATCATCTTGGTATCAATGTGAAGGGTGGAGGAAAAGGTAAAAGACTGCAGGTAAGGACTTATCTGGGGACCATTCTGAGTTTGAGGTAAGAGGAACTGAACATGTACAGTGGAGAAGGAGAGAAGGGACACCCTAAAATATAATCAGATAACTCTAAAAAGTGATGCAAAATAATAACACACACTTCTACATAGCTTACTTACCTGGCATCAGGTAAAGTTCTAAGTGCTTTCCATCTATTAACTCATTTAATCCTCATCCTGTGGTGTAGTTACTATTATCTCCACTTAACAGGTGAGGAAACTGAGGTTTGAGAAGTCAAGTAATTTGCCCAAGATTATACAGCTAGTAATCCACACAGAGTCAGATTTTAAACCATGCAGACTGGTTCTGGCATTTGAACTCTTAACCATCTTTATTCTGCCTCTTGGAAAGAGAGGGAACAAAGATCCTGGGATTTCTTGCTCATGTAGCTGAAGACACAGACTGAGATAGAAGCATCCTTGGTGTAAGTAGAAGATGGTGGGGGGAGGTTAATGGAGGGCATGGAAAGGAGTAATGAATTTTATTTTGGATCTGATAATTTCAAGTGAAAGTAAGGAACATGTGCAAACGTCTACTACCTGAACTCCTGCAACCAAAAAAAAGTAAGATCTCCCCTCCTACCATTTTTAGCAGCTGGTATTATATGTTAGGGCTAATATCTTAATGATATTCTGATTTTTAACTCTACTTGATTCTAAAACTGTTCCCTACAATTTCTATCTGTAATAACAGTCCACTTTAATTATCAATATATAATACTTGCAAACCCCAAAACCTTCCCATGATTTATTAAATCAAGATGATTATTCTGCTGAATTATCTACAGATAAGATCATTCTCTTACGATTTAATTTTCCCCTCCAATATGAAACAAGAAAATTGCCTCAGTGTTGTCTTAGCACGAATTTCAAGGTCAGGAATAGAGCCATAAAAGCCCAAGTGACAAGACTCGCTAAGTGGGAAATCATTACCAGATACGGTTGTAGAAGTTGTTTTCTTGGTTGTTAACATGGTTAAAGATAGAAAGACCTCCATTCCATACTCCTTCAACCTGGAAAATCTCTTATTTCACATGGGTTACTGAGACCACCAAGCATGCCTCCCTAAGAAAATGGAAGGCAATGGGGACTGCTGTTTTAAGTGGCAGAGACGGCTAGTAGTCCACTAAAATTTGTATTGACCTTATGTTAGATATATTTTCACCAGCAAGGAGAGTCCCTGACCAGGACTACACTTCCCAGCCTCCCTTGCATTTCTATGTAATCATGTGACTAGTTATCATCAAATGAAATGCCAGCAGAAGAGAGGGTGCCCCTTCCAGACCACAGCTTTTCAGAAAGTTGCTCAGTCTCCTCTATACACTCTTGTTCTTCAGGCACATGAGTATCATTGACTACAAAACCCTGGAAAAACAGCCGAACTACAAAATGGAGGAATCTTGCAACCCAGAATCACTACACAGAGGAAAGCTGTTCATCGACCACAAACAGTTGGTACATAATACTGCTTCATGCATGAAAACTAAATATCCATTGTTTGAACTTTTATAAATTTTAGGGTTTGTTTTCCACATCAAACATTACCCTAACAGGGGCGCCTGGGTGGCGCAGTCGGTTAAGCGTCCGACTTCAGCCAGGTCACGATCTCGAGGTCTGTGAGTTCGAGCCCCGCGTCAGGCTCTGGGCTGATGGATCGGAGCCTGGAGCCTGTTTCCAATTCTGTGTCTCCCTCTCTCTCTCTGCCCCTCCTCCGTTCATGCTCTGTCTCTCTCTGTCCCAAAAATAAATAAACGTTGAAAAAAAAAATTAAAATGTCAAACATTACCCTAACATGCCATAGTAGTTGAATGGCTTGGCATTCCAGTTTTAGCAACCATTGCTATGAGCTTGCTCAGTGTAGTCCCTCTTGAGCAACGACCTACTCTCGGTGGACTGACACATTCAGATCCTTGAAGCTGGAAGGCTGTGGAACTCAGCCCGGAGCTGTGAGAAATTCTCCAATTAGAATGTCACCACACAAGGTCTCTTGGAAGTGCTATTTCTCTCCTACACATGCCTGCGAGGCACATACATTTTCTTGATGCTTCCTTCATATTTTCAGAACTTCAAGACAAAGAAAGGATGGCTCAGCAGTCAAAAATCACAAATTATGATGGCCAACTAGAGATGGAAAAATAATAAACCATAAGTACTGGAAATGTACAGGCTGGTATCTCTATCCATTGTAACTTGAAGTGTTACCTGAAAACCAGAGGCATCAATATCACAGAGAAGCTTGTTAACAAGTTAAAGTTTGAACCCCAATCCAGCCTTCTGAAATAGCATTAGCATTTTAACAAGAGTCTCTGGTGATTTGGGTACTCATTAAAAAGTTCGAGAAGTGGGGCACCTGGGTAGTCAGTTGGTTGAGTGTCTGACTCTTGGTTTAGGCTTAGGTAGTGACCTCATGGTTTGTGAGTTTGAGCCCTATGTTGGTCTCTGTACTGACAGGGCAAAGCCTGCTTAGGATTCTTTCTCTCCCTCTCTCTCTCTCTCCCTCCCCCACTTGCACTCTCTCTTTCTCCCAAAATAAATATTTAAAAAAAAATTTTTTTTAAGTTTGAGAAGCACAGCATCAGCCTTTCCTCTCCTCTCCCACTTCATTTCTTCATCTTTTCAAGGTGAAGAGCCTGTGGTTATATGAGTAATCAATTCCCAGCCACTTTTGTTTCCCAAGAAGCAGATATTAGAGGAAGAGAAATGGGTCCGGAAACCTGGTATCACCTGCCTTGTGAAGGAGCCTAAATGTAGGTTCCAAAGATGAATTCCCAAAACATTTTCAAAGTCCTCCTCATCAATTTACCTTAAAGCTCCAGAAAGTATCCAAAGCTTCTTATAAGCCCATCGATTTCCCTGTGCACTGCTTTTTATCCTAATAGGCCAACCCAGGAAGTGATCCCACTCCATGAAAACCCAGCCTTCAACTAAGAGGGCCAACTGAGCTCACCCTCCTTTTGTCCCCAGAATCACTTATGTCCCCGTTCATTCATGTGTGGGAATTTGCTGACTTTAAATCCCTGGATCAAAATATGAAAATAGGGGGGTAAAAAAAGCCACTAAATTTCAGAATAAAATAAATTTTATTTGCATTCACCAAGAGACACATTAAAATAAGTAAGCTCAGGATATTTTACACAGTCAGATGTTCCTCCAATCCTTTTATCATCACCTCCTGCTAAAGACTCCAAAGACAACAAATAAGTGAAAGTTGGGGAGCCACCTACATGTACACCTATAAGAGAAACAACTATAACAAGAAATACATGATTTCACCTAAGACCCACTTTCCAGCCTCACTCCATGGCTTCCTTTCTTCCTTCTGTTCTTCCTTTCTTTCTGATTTAAATATATATCCTAGGCATTTAAGAATATGGATATGTTCCAGGCAATTAAGTAAGATGACTGAAGATCTATTGCTTTTCATAGGCTAGCTTTTTCAGAAACTTCAGTTTATATTCTATCAAAAATCTATCGCAATGGACTTCTTTCAAAGTCATTCCACTCTCTGAGAGTCCATGATTTCCAAAAGAATTAATAGACAGTGTCATAATCTCCAGGATTTTGTCATCATTAAAATGAAATAGGCGTCGGTGTCAATAGAAGCACTAACACCAGCGTAATAGTTCAAAAATTCTTCTTTTGAAACCTGGTGGGGGGGGGGGGGGGATAAAGCAAGGGGAAAATAAGGAAATGGTGTCAAAACATGTGAGTCTTAGTAGAGCATTTTACACTCTCCCTGAAATGTTTTCTATTGAGTCTGAATTGCCATTGGCAATCAAGAAACTCAGGTAATTGGGGATCAGGGTACCTGGCTTTCCTTTCCCCTCTAAGGTGGGGCATTTGCAAGATTTGCCAGCCCACTGGCCATCATTTTTTTTGCATTAAGATAAAAAATGTTTAGGGGCGCCTGGGTGGCGCAGTCGGTTAAGCGTCCGACTTCAGCCAGGTCACGATCTCGCGGTCCGTGAGTTCGAGCCCCGCGTCAGGCTCTGGGCTGATGGCTCAGAGCCTGGAGCCTGTTTCCGATTCTGTGTCTCCCTCTCTCTCTCTGCCCCTCCCCCGTTCATGCTCTGTCTCTCTCTGTCCCAAAAATAAATCAAAACGTTGAAGAAAAAAAAAATTAAAAAAAAAAAAAAAGATAAAAAATGTTTAGAACTGTGCTATCCAGTACAGTAGCCACTAGTCACATACGGCTTTTAAATTTAAATTGGTTAAAATTAAACATAATGAAAAATTGAATTCCTCAATTGAACTAGCCACATTAAAAAATTTTTTTTTTCTTTCAACATTTATTTTTGGGACAGAGAGAGACAGAGCATGAACGGGGGAGGGGCAGAGAGAGAGGGAGACACAGAATCAGAAACAGGCTCCAGGCTCTGAGCCATCAGCCCAGAGCCTGACGCAGGGCTCGAACTCACGGACCGCGAGATCGTGACCTGGCTGAAGTCGGACGCTTAACCAACTGCACCACCCAGGCGCCCTGAACTAGCCACATTTAAACTGCTCAGTAGCCATATGTGGCTAGTGGCTGACATCTTGGAGAGCACAGATGTAGAATATTTCCATCATCACAGAAGTTTCTATGAGAAAGCACTACTTTAGAGCATCCTTTGTATGATTGCACCTGTGATTATTATTAGTACATTAGGATAGAGAAATTTACAGCATAAATGCACAGAAAAAAAAAAGCTCTTTAGGGAAAGTTTAGACTGATCACATAAGTAAGGATAGAACTAGACAGTGGGGGCACTTTCCAGGATCCTTGGTCACCCAGGAATCCATGATGCCTGGTATTCAATAGCAGAGGGCAAGGAACTAGCCATATAAGAAGTGCTAGAAGGCCAATTTCTCAATTTGGTCAGGATACATGTTAGCATTTCATAGTTGGCCCTGTGCCTCCTACAATGGGAAACGAGAAAGTAAAAGAGCAGGAATCAGCCCCTAGGTTCCATTTCTCTCTCATCCCTCTTAACCACCCCCATTCCTCAATACCAGCACATAGAGTAATTCTATTGCCCACAGTCCTAGGGGCACCACTCAGAGGCTGAGCATTGTGGGAACTTGCTTGGCCCACTAGACAGAAGTAGTCCAAGCCTGCAAGAAAATGAATGTTAACATAAAATTTTCAAACTCTCATTCTTGGCTGTCAAAATAATGTGGGTTTTTTTTTGGGGGGGGGGTGGATTACATTTTGTTCTTTTAAAAACATGAGCAAGTACAGTTTGAACAGGGCCTCATCATTTTCAAAGAATAAATTCCATAACCTGAAACTGAAATATCACACACATAACATTTTTAAATGATCCAAAAGCACCATCTAGGAAGTAAACTTTTAAAGAAGCATGATATGTAACATGTTAGCTAATTAAGAAGAAATAGATTTTAGAAAGACCTTAAAACAGAAATAAAAACTAGATGAACTCTTTTACTACAAGGGTCGTTAATGTTTTCCAGCCTTAAATTGAAGAAATTCTATTAAATCAGAATCATGTTAATGGCAAGGCACGGTATGATAAAATAACAATGACAAAGTTGTTATTATATATTTAAACCATATCTAATTTTGTAACTCAAAAACTTCTCAATTTCTGGTTCCTTGAAGTAATATCCTAACTATTGCTTTTATGACAAATTCTTACTTTCAATGCATATGTAGCTTACTACTATAAGCATGTATAACTTTTTAAACAAATTATTTTAAAATTTATAGCATAAATGTCATGGAAATTGTGCCTTATAAAACATTGTTATTTCAGCTTCAATTTCTATTTAAAATACAATCAGGATAGGATTTACATATAAGAATGCCTCAATATCTAGAAAATAGTTTGTGTTACGTACAGTTGCATAAATAAAGCTTTGCCATCAAACAATTGGCCTAGGACGGTTTTGAGATATGTGGGAACTTTTTAGCACTAGCCTACTAATGGCATCCATATGCAAATAGATATCTCCAAGTACCTATAAAACACACATGAATGTAGGTAAGCACAGCTCCTATAATCTTTATATACTGACCTGCTCATTCTCTTTAGTATAGATGAAACAAAAGTAAATTTTGATTCAAACCCTATCTAAATGAACTCAATTAGCAAAGTTAAATTAATGGTGATTTATGGTATTTACTGTGCAGCTTCAAAGATAATCTTAAATAAATGAATGCTGAATGATATTGCTAAATGAGATTTGAGGCATGACTAAGTATGCAATCTGTGGAACAGAATTTAATTTCCAGTCCCCCTTGGAAACTAAAAGAATGATCTGGGTCTCATTAAGTCAGTGCCTGACGTTTGGTAATGCCCTGCATTTCTGTTGCACTTTATCCCATCAAGGTGGAAGTGCTTTGGGGCTCCCTATAACCGTGGCAAGAGCAAACTACTCTGCCATCTGTCATTTTCTCTCAATTATGGGTTCCTTTCCTGCTCTAAGGCTCTCTCCGAGCACTGATTGTCATCAGTTCCGCATGTGGCCTAAGTGTTTCTAGGAGACAAGCAACTCAAACCTTTCAAATTGAAGATCGAGATGTTCCCAGAATCAATACCAGTGTCTGAGCGCCAAATTTTAAGGTTGGTAAAAAAAAAAAAGAAAAAGAAAAAGTAACTCAAGTCTTTCATGACAGGATTACAAGCTACATACTCAGGTCTGGCTTCAAATTTCAGGTGCTTGAGCTCTGAGTCACAGGGTCCATCTTAAATTTATTATGGGACCTAGAGCAGAATGAAACTGGAGATGAATGATAGTTACATGGGCAGCGTAATGGGTATGACCCTGTGCATATCTTGGCTATCTGCCACTTGACCCCATGTTGGGAGTGAGAGTGGGAACAGGAAACCCACGGCGCTCACAGGAACTTTGGTGAAACAGAAATTGCATCACCCGTGTTCAATGGCTGCTAGGATTTGTGTAACACTCCAGAGAAACCATAAATAAATTCCACTTATGAAGAGGAAGAAGAATCTAGAACAAAAGAAAATAGACCATTACATTAGGAGATTTTTCTTTCCCTGATACAATATACCTTTCTGGTAGTTGCCAGGTCCATTATCAAAACCTCAGCTAATGGTTGGTGGCTCATAGTTTCAGTGTCTTGCACTCCTAACGAGCACCTTCCACTCTATTCTGCTGAGGGAAGATACTGGCTTTGGCGAAGCAGGTGTGAAAATAAAACAAGAAGGTCATGCTATTCTCAGAGAGGAAGAGCTGCTTCACCACAACCTCTCACCGCACCAACTGAGGTGGCAAAAGAACTCTTCTCACACAGCAGTGTTCTCAGAACCCCCATCAATCATTTGTTTATGTTTCTTCCAACAGATTTCACCCGTCATCTGTTTTACAAGACATAATTTTAGAGGATTCATTTAGTGAGCTTTTTTATGAGAAGAAAAGAACTGGCTATCTCCATCAAGGTTATATAGTTTCCACATCAGCGACCTGGAAGAGTAGGATCATGCTTAGAGACATTGGCTTTCAAAAAGATCAATTATATGAAGATAACATTATATGACAACCTATCAGATCCTTGGCCCCTTTGTTTTTCCTTGAATCATAAGCATTTCTGAAATGTAAAACTTTGCTGCTTCTTTCAACAAGCTCTTGATTTAAAAGAACAGCCTATAATTTCCAAGAAAGCCATTCTATGGACTGAACTGAGAAATTGGAACTGCCATGATTCTCTATGCCCCAGAGAGTTGTGCATAAATCCAAAAGGGTATAGCGCTCAGAGGTGTTAGTAGAATTTCATGAAAGGGGAGCAGAAAGGCACCCACACACCAGCCAAAAATGCATTTGGTTAATTTCATCTCTCCACTTGATTAAACATCAGCAGAACAAATTCCATCTGTTGGGTGCCTATAGAGGCTTGAATCATTACCTGCTTGTACTCTTGTGGCTCAGTGAGGCAATCCACACTGGCCAAGAGAAGTGAAAGGCAGACACAATGGTCTGCTTCCAAGAACAGAAGAGTATTTTCCTGACATTGTCTTGATAGATTGTCTACATTCAACAAATTTTCTACATGCTCTGCAACACACTGCCATATAAAGCGCTGCAACTGTCTTGGCTTCAGTGCCTATGTTTCCTCTCTGATATCTTAGCTCTGGGCTATTAGTTTGGTTTGAAAGCCAGTGGTTTTATTTACATTCATTCTAGCTCCTTCCTCTATCCCCACAGCCTAGAGTAGAACAGGGCACATAGCAGTGACTCAATACATATTTACCAGTGGGATGTATTCAATCTAACACTGTGATGTGACAAAGCCAATCTACAGCCTACTTGGGGGGGGGGGGGGGGGGAGGGGCAGCTCTGCCTTAGAAAGCTGCTACTAGGGTATGAAGTGTTACTCCATGCTGCCACCAAACCAACAGCCATACATCAGCCTCCAGGGTGCCATTTGGGTCTGGGAAGAAAAATTCTATCAAGGTTTGAATGTCTATGAATGTCAGAAAATTAGCCGTGCAGAATGACAGGAGGAATTCTGCCCTAGACTATGGCACCAACGTTTCTTGAATTACTCACCTGTGCTTCTGAAGGGAACTCAGGCAGGATGTGAACCAGCCCTTGAAGAGAGGCTGAGTTAGGGTCACCCCTCCCTTCCTCCCTAGGGTTGGCTTTAGGGGGAGCTAGAACCCAGATACAGTACTGATATTGGCGGCTTATTCTGAGCAATTACGATTCTCAGAATATTCACATACACTGTTTCTGTTTCAGGAGAAGCTACTAAATTCACCCTCTTATCTTTGGCTTGTATGTTTACTTGCTCTCTGGGGTTCAGACCCAACAGGTAAGGTGCTCCTACGGGTTATTTTGGAGATTTTTTTATCGTGTTTTATCTACTTTTTAATTTGCAAATGGAGTAAAATTTAAATTGTGAAAGTCAAATAAACAAAAACTACATCCAGAAAAGTATTAGCAAATGATTTTTCTTAAATGACTCTTCTCTGTTCCTCCCACTGCTACCAGAAGGAATAGAGTTAAATAATGAGTTAAATTTATAAT
Source organism: Felis catus (assembly GCF_018350175.1). Taxonomy (NCBI): domain Eukaryota; kingdom Metazoa; phylum Chordata; class Mammalia; order Carnivora; family Felidae; genus Felis; species Felis catus. Next base: position 210,576,252 of record NC_058368.1, on the reverse strand, counting down.
ACAGTTAAATTTATAATAATCGAGTTAAATTTCTGACTAGGCCAGAAATCACAGAGAAGCCTCAAAATAGGAGTGGAGTGATCCTTGATGATCAACTTGCTAGATCTTGTTTACAGGGGTGGAGGGAGGAGGGGGGTAGGGGAGAGGCCCTTGGGGGAATCCTCACTTTTGGGCCCACAACCTGACCTGCTAGAAGAGAGATAACTGAATGTGACCAAACAGACTGTGAGGCACGTGTTATCTAAAATCTGAGAGAATGGCCTGTGCCCCATTTAGACAGGAAGTAAAAATATGACTGGGGGAGACGAAGCTGATAGCTATGACCTAGTCCTTGTTCAGAATCACATGCTAACTCTATGTCCCCAGTTAAGCAGAGGTATGAGTCATTCCTAGAATCAAAGACACAGATCTATCTAGAGCAGTAGGCTTGAAACTGCCCATGGCCAGGAAACCAGGAACCTCTCCTTAGCCACGACTGGCAAAGTACAGGTTACAGAAAACATGGATATTTTTCTGATACAGCCCATCACAATTTCTACTGGATTTCTGCCTCATTTCTACATATTTCTTCATAATACTTGGCATCTTTCAGCCTTCCAATCTTTATATAAGCCTAGATAATAAGTCCAGTGGAAAACCAAACTTTTGTAATTAATTTCTGAAAAACTAGCTTCCCAAAATTTGGGGGTGCTCCCATCCTCAAGAAAAAGGTCACTTTTCCAGTCTGTCATCAGAGTCTGTGGGAGTTTGGCTTCTTGACAACAAGCAAACTGCCATGATTCTCATCTGGAAACACCTGCTCTAAACACAAATTTTAAATCAAAGTATATCTTGATCTAGACTTCCAAGTCTGTGAGATAAAAGTAAACAAGTGAATTAGTACAAAATATGGCAAGTGTGCTTGACCCTAATTCTAGAGCCACTTAAATACATGGGATCTTAACTATTATCCCAATGCATGCCCCCAAGCCAGGGGATGAGTACAGCCAGGGACAGAGGAGACAAAAAAGGATGGCCCTGATAACAAGGCAGGTGGTAATTACCTCCAGCATCACAGCCAAAGGGCTGATCACTGTGTTTTTATCTCTGACCCCAGACACAGAACACATAGAAGGAGAGTGATAGTTTCAACATCTATTTCCTAACAGCTGAAGCTGCCTTTGCTTCGAAGTCTTTCATGGGAAGATTCTTGCACATTGACAATATAAAGCCAAAGCTTAGAGCTGGAAGGAGAATACTTTGGGCCATAAAGTGTCAAGATGGAACACACTCTTTGGAGTAGGACTGTGACCCTTGTCTATGTCATACCCCACCCTCTTGTGATGGTGGGAATGTCAACATCATTGGCCCATGGTAGGCCCATGGTGAACATTCCACCGGACAAAGGTTTGATGATACAATCTGCTCACTCACTAAACAAGAGGTCCCCCATAAAATCTGAGAGCACAGCCCAGCCTCAAATTTTAACCACAGGGATGGTCCTAGCTCTACTGCTCAAGGAAATGGCCTCCCATCTCACAGAAGCTTTAGATGACCCAAAAATGTCATTCTAATCTATTCACCACACCAAGGCTTCCCTAAACCACGGGCAGAGAAACTCAAGATTCAGGTATAAAAATTGAGGCTAATGTGTGTTCTCTTCTGGTACCCAATTTGTAACTGAAGCTCTTAAAGTCAGGGGGGTGCCTGGGTGGCTCAGTCAGTTAGACATCTGACTCTTGGTTTCAGCTCAGGTCATGATCTCACAGTTCATGAGTTTGAGCCCCTCATCTGTCTCCTCTGCGATGATAGCATGGAGTCTGCTTGGGATTGTCTCTCTCTCCCTGTCTCTCTCTGCCCCTCCCCCATTCATGTGTGCTTGTGAGCTCTCTCTCTCCCTCTCTCTGTCTCTCTCTTGCCAAATAAATAAATAAACTTAAAGAAAATTTACAGTCAGTCATAAAAACAGATGAATTCTCACACCTAGAAATAAACCATCTAAAAGGATGTGGAGAAAGACTGTGGGTGTGTGGGTGGGAATTATAATTAAAATACTCAAACTTTTATTAATGGCCAAAGAAGGCACCTAATGTCTATTAGACACATGTATGTATCCTAGAGCCTGGCTCTAAGAGCTTTCCAAATCTTATTTTAATTAATTCCTATACTAGAGCTAAGGAAACAGTTTCAGAGAAGTTAAGTCACAGTTAACTACATAGTGTAATGCCTGCCCTAGAAAATGCAGTGTGTGTTGATAGGGAAGAATCACTGGGATGAACATGAAATCAAATGTGATCCTGGTTTGGGGCTGATGTTTAGTCATTTGGAGCCATGTGGCTGCACCCAATGCCCTGGTCCCCAGATCCTACATTTAGAGCTTCCAGGCAGTTCTCATCATGATGATGAAATACACATCAGTGTCAATGGATGCGCTCACCCCTGCATAGTAGTTCATAAACTCCTCGGGGGTCACCTGCAGTAGAAAAGTCAGAAACAAAAACATAACTTTGCTTCCCACCACTTCAATGGAAGCATATTTCTAGTACCTGTAAATGGGAGGGGAACTTTGGTCAAGGAAGTTTTTTAATGACACAGATCAAGAATAGATCTCAGACAAGAGCAGAGTCAAGCTGAGGATGGCCTTGATGGGTGGCAGAGGGGAAGATGAATAGAAAATCTTGAAAATTTCCACACCAACCTAAATGGAAAGTGAAACATAGGTTCTCGCCTCTCTTTAAGAGCAGGAACCCATCTGTTCGGATCAGTGAGACTGAAATTCAGAGCAAGAAACAAGTTTCTTTAGCTGTAGTTAGTACAGGCTTTCTGTGACACATCAGAAACAACACGGCATGCCCTGGGGTCGAGGCAAGTAATGTGTTACCTTTTAGAAAGTGGAATTCTGTCCTGTGGATAAAGAAATAGATTTATAGTTAAATCCTCCTTAACTTCATGCTTTTTTAAGATAGAAATTACTCATTCAAGGCACAAAGTGAGTGAAAAAAGTCGCCCCTCCTCCATGCCCCCTCACACTAGCCTGGGTTCTCTCCATCCTGTTCTTAGAACTGTCTCTTTGGTATAGCAACCAATGTGTTTTTCCAGGCTAGATTTTATATCACTTTACTGCTAGAAAGAAGAAACAGGTATCGATCTTATTTTTTAATAGCTGTCGGTGATATGTACACTGCAATTCAACCATAGTAGCTGACAGGATTAGTTGACTCAGAGAAGGAATTGTCTTCCTGTTGGAAGGATCTCTGTGAGCAATCAGTGTAACCCAAAGTACAGCCCTGCTTCCATGGGAGGACACAGACACAACAACAATGGCTGGGCAATTTGTTGTTCTCTAATTAGCCCTCAATTAAAAATTTTTTTAACGTTTATTTATTTTTGAGAGAGAGAGAGAGAGAGAGAGAGAGAGAGAGAGAGATCGCGCGCACGCGCACAAGAGGGGGAAGGGCAGAGAGAGAGAGAGAGGGAGACACAGAATGCAAAGCAGGCTCCAGGCTCTGAGTTGTCAGCACAGAGCCCCATGCGGGGCTCAAACTCACAAGCCTTGAGATCATGACCTGAGCCAAAGTCGGCCTCTTAACCAACTGAGCCACTGAGGCACCCCTAGTCAGCCCTCAATTTTAAATGTCATGAAAGATTAAAAACATCAAAAAGTGAAATCCATAAATAATTCAAAACCCCCCTTCCAGAGTGCCTAGTTATGTCTTCTAATAATCATATGAGCTGATCGACACACTTGCCTTTTTTACTGTAATCATAAGTGAACAGAGAAAAAAAAAGTCAGGGGATGAAATTTCTCTCCCTGTACTTACCCCCTGCCCCACCACCCACAAAATAGTAAAAAGCAGAAGGAAGAAAGTCATTGGACTGAACTAATAGTTGAGCTGGGCTTTTCGATGGTCTGGAAGTAGAAATAAATATGTGCATAGCTTTTGTTAAAATTAGAATACCATCAGTGTTCTCCTTTGTTCAATTTCTTTACGTATGTCCTCCTTTGCATTTCCCAGTTATCCAGCATTAAACCTTCCAGAAGTCAGATTATGTAAAACCAGACATCAGAGCTAATATATTTGATCATTTCAGAAAAGGCCATCAGTTATTCTTAGTGAAGTGTTTGCTTGTTTCCTGAGACTCAATTTATACTCAGAATGGCCTGAATGACAAATCCTATAATTTCCCCAAGTTTTCCCTCATTGTAGTAAATTAATTTTCAGTCATAATAACTACTCCTACTTAATTATTTTGTTTGACATTAGTAAAATGGAGAGAATGGACACCTCTGCTTTTGATCAGCCTCTTGACTATGCTACCGTGAATTGACAGAATATTCGTTATATAATGGAGAAGGTCCTGAATGGGAGCATTGGAAATATTTGAGTCATGGTACAGAACACAGTACCTTTTTCTCTGTTTCAGACTGATTAGAAAAATCATAAAATAAGTTCAGGTTATTTATATACACTCAGTAATATATTTAAAATATTTTTAATTATTAAAAAATTTCTATATGAGAGAAGACTGTAAGACCCATATTTGCTCAAAGGCTAATCTACTTCTGACATCTAAAAAATATATTTGTAATTGTAAAATAACATATATAAATGAAAACTTCCAAACCTAGATATTAAAAAAAGGAAGAAGTGGAGCACCCCAGTGGCACAGTGGGTTAAGAGTCTCCCTCTTGATTTTGACTCAGGTCATGATCTCACAGTTCGTGAGTTTGAGCCCCGTGTTGGGCTCTGCACTGCCAGTGGTTGGAATTCTCTGTCTTCTTCTCTCTCTGCCCCTCCCCTGCTCACACGCTCTCTCCTTCTCTCTCTGTCAAAGTAAATAAACATTTTAAAAAATTAAAAAATAAAAATAAAAAAGTAAGAAATGAAAATCTCACCCAACTAGGGTGGGTTTTAGGGATAGAATTAGAGTGAGGAAGGTTCACTTCATACACGATTTGGTTGCTTTCATACCTCTATCCATATGGCTTCTGGTGTACAGAGGGCTCTGAGGATGGGGTGTGAGGATTATTAACACAGGATCCATTACATCAAAATCCATGACTGCTACAAACTCAGGAGTTTTTATGACTACCTGAGAACTTAGCCCAAACTATTAAAAGTTCACAAATTTCAGCATCATAATGAGTATGCTAAATTTATTGGCTTATTCTAAATTCTGTCTTATTTGGATATCCGCTACATTTTTTAGCCATATATGAGTGCACTGGCTTCAAGCATAGCTAGCTATGCTTCACCATAAGAAATCTTAATGTATAAAACAACTCAATTTGGAAAATCTCACTTAAGGACTGATTCTTCTCTTTATAAAAGAATTTATCGTGGAGTTTTACATCAATAGTTCTTTGTGTGTTTAAAATATGATTCAATGAACAAAAGTTTGAATTCCACATCACTTTCCAAAAATATTTTCATTACGTATTTTAAGACCCTTAGTACTATATCCAGTAGATAAGTAGTCAATAAATGATCCAGCTCCATAATTATGCCAAATGAGGTTCATTTGCATATTATATGTAGTAATTAAAAAGTACTTCTGAATCTTTTAGAGACAATGATCTCAAATATGAATGTGAATAAGAGCCATCTGGGGTACTTACTAAAACTGTAAATCCTTGATCCCCACCCAAAAATAATCAGATTCTGTAGTTCTGCAGTACAGCCAGCAATGTACGTTATTAATACGTAGCCTGGATGATGATCATGCACAGTCAGCTGGATATTAACACAGTGTCTGTGATAGTCAGGTGATAGCAAATGCTGTAACTACTAAAAACCCCAATGACCTTTATGAGTATTTGAGAACTTAAGATGGCTTGTTAAAATAAATGTCAAAAGGGACAGAAGTGGGAACTTTAAATCAGCTGAATCATAACAACTGGCTACTTTGACTTGGGGTAGAGAAAAGAGCAGCTGAGGTTTCCCCTGGCAACGAGGAGAAGGAACCACCTGCAGAGAGGAGGCAAGTACACCCTGGGATCTCATGTAGAGGCGGGCTAATTTGGGGAAATGGCAGTTGACTATTTTTCCACTGCCATTTCAGAGATCAAAGACCAGCAATGTTGGAAGAAAACATATGGTTTGGTTCTGTTACTTCTGTCCCTAAGCATTAGGCTCCCCTGAGAATCTAGCCCCCCCCCCGCCCTTTTTTTAATCCACCTCTCTAATCCTTCAACTAAAATGAAGGGTATTTCTCTGTCCCCAACAGGAAAATGTCAGTAGGAAGGAAAGAAAGGCTGCCTTACTACTCCCCTAACCCCTTGCTAATTAGACTCACTATGAAGTTTCATGGAAAAAGTTGGGAGAAACTCCCTTAAGAAGGGGAAGCCTTGCTTCCTATTCCTATCATTAATATCTTTTCTTCCTGCCCAGTGCCCCACTACTCCTTCCTGTGTGACACAGGGGTTCTGAGTAACCCTCCCCAGGCGTCTGCTGGTGCTGACTGTGGACCAAGTAGAACACTCCCTTCCCCATCATCAGGGCCTTTAGGACACCTAAGACCAGAACTGGTTCTGAGTTCAAAAGCCCACTTAAGCCTGTTGATAAAAGACAGATGACATTGTCATCTCAGCCTAGGGAGACAACATCACAGTTGCAGAGATGTAATTCCTTACCCTACCAAGCTATGTGTTCATAACTTGAAGATACCATTCATGGAGATGGTGTTTTTAAGTTCACTATAGTTTAGAAATGCAAGTTAATCTCAAGCCTACTCAAGACAAAATCGAAGTAAATTCTGTTATCTGGCATTCCCTTTACTGAAAGCTTCCCTTAAATGGCATTTCCACACAGCAAAGTGTGATAACAAATGATACTGTAAGGATGAGTGCGAAAAGCACTTCAATATCTTGAAATACCTTGTGAATCATGTTCCAAAAAATTAAATCATGGTTTCATTTTGAAGTTAAATAGGCTTTACCCTACTCGAGTTCATTGGAATATGGCTGGCTAAGTATGGTAAACATAAGTAACCGTGCAATGGAGTGTTAAATCAAAACATTGTGTTCTTCAGATGATGGGTATTTAGCTATATGTGGACCTCTCACCAATATATATATATCACATATATATCATATATCACACACACATATATCATCACTTTAGTTGCCAACTTTCTAAATAGTCTCTAAGGAGATATTTTACTCCTATTTATAATGAATATGCTATAAGTACTTTTTAAGGCTTTGGACCTATTTCCTAATTTCAATGACAAATTCAACAGAAGAAACTTCACTTAGGTTAAGCTCTTTTACTTACCAATCCATCTTTGTCATAGGGTGAATCAAAGTTATCCAGAAACTTCCTGAATACTTGTTCTTCGGTCCATTCTCCATTTTGGTACTTAGGATGGTGTTTCGCATTATACACTTCACGAAGATCTTCAATCGTTATAACTCCATCTCCGGTCTTGTCTAACTTCCTAAAAGCTTGCATAATTACCTCTTTCCTGGCTCTAGACATTGGAGGCTAGATAAATAGAAAAAAAAACACACACAAACACAGACAACACAAGCAAATGAGCTTTTTTTATAAGATATATGATGAAATATCTGATTCCTCTCAGTAGTATGAAATTGTGTGCTGTTAAATGACATGCATTATGGTTACTCCAAAAAGTCCCTAAACCTGTTATCAATCTCTTTCCCATCTCCTCCACAGCACAGTAACAACTTCTGAAAACAAAACCTCAAAATAACCAACCCAAACCACGTGAAAGCCAAACTCAGAAGATACACTGATTCATGAGGCCACTTACTCTTAATGTGAGAAGAAATTCATTGAAGTCTATTGTTCCATTTCCATCTTTATCAAACCTCCGGAAGAGCTCTTCTGCCTCTTCCTTTTCCATGACCACAGCATAATCATTTAGTCCTTTCAAAAATTCTTTGAAATCAAGGGTCCGGTTGGTATTGTCATCCATAATTCGAAACACTCTGAAGAAAATGCACACACACATACACACACACACACACACACAGGAAAGAAAAGAACATAGAATAAGATGTAAGCACAAAGATTTAAAAATAAACCACTCTCAACGTTATTCAAAGTAAAATACAGAAGCCCTAGATTCTTGTCTGTACTCTCCTTCCAAAATTGGAGAGCCTCTTCCCAGAATCTCATAAAAGGAAAACCTTAAAAGAAAATGTACTATGTGATTCTAATTCTACGACATTCTGCAAAAGGCAAAACTATACATACAATAAAAAGAAAAAGGAAGGAAGGAAGAGAATAGGTGGAGCAACAGGGAACTTTTAGGACAGTGAAACTATTCTCTATGATGGTGGATACATGATATACTTGCTAAAGCCCAAACTATAATGGTGGATACATGATATACTTGCTAAAGCCCATAGAACTGTAGACTACAAAGAATAAAATTTAATGTATACAAATTTTAAAATAACTATTTGGGAGGTCAGGGGATCCCAGGAAGGAATGCACAGTGACAAGAGAACTCAACTGTATTACAAAAGTTTGAAACAACCTCACTGAAAGGGGGTGGGGGGGGGCCATGGAGTATGAAGGTGCTGACTTAAGTAGCTGTGGAGATGGGAGTCTGTAGGACTAAAGGCAAAAGGAACTGCACATAAGCACTGGACTCTAGTTGATAATAATATTTCCCATGGAGATTTGAGTTAACAATTCTGACATTGCTATAAGGTACACTGGAATTGAACAATTAAGTAAATAGATGGCAGATGGTGGGAGCCAGATTTATCACTGTTGAAATGGGAATTTATAGATAAGCCAGGGGAGGAGGCTAAATGGTCGGATGCATGTGGTAATGGGCTAGAGTTGGAGACATTAGTATGAACTCATGCTTAGCTTAATATAAACACAGATGATTACATATAAAGATATCTATAGATTGTACATATATTTACACATATACTTTCTTCTTCTGTCAGCTAAGAGAACCTAGAAGTAATACACCAGTAACAACAAGTACATCTAGAGCCTAGATCTTGATTTCTAATGCAATTATCCAATAAAAAGAATCGGGCTTCTTGGAGAAATGTCTGATTCTAGGACTGGGACACGAAATACTCAAGATGAACTTGGAGTATCTTGTACAGAAAGTAAGGAAGCACTCAAAACAAACAAACAAATAAAAAAACTTAACAATGATGGGGATATGTCAAAGGGACATAGGAGCCAACTGAAAGAGCTTCTAAAGCTCAATTTTCTAGAGTTTGAGCAATAAAATAGTGTTAAATTGTAACACAAAGTATAAAATAAATATCCATGAGTCCATATGGGTTTAAATAAATGATTAAATAAATAAATAAATATTATTTAGAAAAGACAAATTTCCCTTGAGTAGAATTCCAAATAAATTATGCACATACGCTCTGTCCTCAAGAAGGGAAGCATACTCCCCACTTCCTAAGTGTGGCTTTGCATGGAGACTTCCTTCCTTCCAGTCCAGTATGGAATGGGGTTGGGGAGGAATGGTAACTCTACATGGGAAAAGCCAGACAAACACTACCTCAGCCAGGTGATCAAGGTCAATACCAATACCGATAAATCATGTTGACAGTATGTATCCTTGACATCATGTGATGAAAATGGCACTTTACTTTTGTGGTCCCATAAAGAGGAAAACTAGGGAGCAGCTTCCACTTGAGTTGAGGAAAGACTGAGGGAAGGGAAAAACTAGTAAAGGGGCCAAGGCAGAGCACACAGTGGAGCAAAAGGCCAAGGATGAGCCAATAGACTGGCTCACATTGGAAGGGCTAGGAGGGGTTGGGGGGTGGGTCGGCAGCAAGAGGGACTCAACTGAGTGGGCCAGTGAGTGGGACAGAGGGCAGTGTTCCTGAGGGGTTTGCACCACGGACAATAACATGGCTCCAGGATGAAAGACGTGGAGGTTGTAGGTTGGGGTGACACAGTATTGAAGAGAAATGGGCTAGTCTTCTCACTGGACTGTGACTGCCTGGGCCACCAGGGTCCACATACCCACAGCCTGGGCTTCTGACAGAGCCGGGCTTAGTCTGAGAATTTGAGACTATTAAAAGTGATGTCCCCAATGCTCAGTAAGTTCCTCACTGTAAGTGAAGCTGTCTATAACCTCCACATGTGAGGTCGGATGCCCCTGCTGTGGTGCCCTGTATTTCTCTAACCTACAACATCACCACGGAGATTCTGTTTTTTGTGACAGTCAATTTCCTTAGTCTAAGTCCTGCCTGGGGCCTGGAGAAGCCTTGTTCACCCACAAGCATACAAACACCTGGCCCATGGCAGGCATTCCATGCAGTCTGTTAAAAAGAGATCCTGCCAGTTGGAGGCTTACAATCTCTTTTTCCTTGGGTTTCCTGGTCCTGAGGACTTCTCACACTCTCAGAGGGCCAGAGGACAGGTCCTATGGAGTTGGGAGAAGCCCACTGGCAGTGAATATCCCACAGGCAATTCCAGTGCCCCCTGGAGGTCAGCAAGATGTGACTGCCTGAAAGCAACTTCCTCCCTCTTCCAAGCTCGCTTCCATTGTCAGTTTCTAGCAGAGTCCCTCTCCGCATCCTGCTGGGTGTCGCTGGGACCTGGGCACGCCTCTCTCTTCACTTCAAGTTGTCCCAGGGGCTGTGCTCTCATCTCTGACACAGCCTTGCTGAATCTGGGACTGAGAACCAAAAACGGTTACAAGATGCTTCAGAGATCAAGTCTTCCAAACTACATTTTACAAATAGGGAACTGAGACCCTAGGAGAATAAGACTCGGTCAAGGTCACACAGCCAGTATTAGCCTCACCTGGCAGTGTCCTTCCTCCCCATGGCCGGGACCCTACCTGCCAAGACCTTTGATGCCTGCGGAGCCCCTGGCCAGGCACTGCAGTCGGAGTCTTTCAATGGGATCGGTGGCCGTGGTGAGCTTCCTCTTGGACTGGATTGCCATCTCTCGGTCATGACGTGCCGTGCCCGCCATCTGACAGAAGAGTTCACAGCACATTAGCAGAGCTCGGCCTCTCACCTGCTTCTGGCCTACGGGGTGACAGCAGCCTCTCCAAGGAACAGCCTCGAACCTCTCAGAATTCCCAACTTTCATTTAGACCAACTATGTGCTCAGCATATTTCTTACTTACTTGTTTAGTCCAGAGAACATCTGATTTCTCCAGCCTGGACAACAGTTATAAATAAACAGCTTTTCCTAGATACACTTTCATATAGTTGAAACCCTCCTCCTGCCATAAAATAAAAAGTCTTACTTCCCTTTACTCTCCTTTTTGAGTCAAGCCTATATGCTTTATTCTCTTATTTAGCATTCTACATGTTCCCCTTTGACTCCACACTTAATATTCTCGTCTTTGGTCTAAATATTAACTATTATTGTTTCTGTCTTGACTGAGATTCTCAACACTGAATGATCCCTGCCAGGAGCCAGCATGTTTTGATTAACAGACTAGTGTCCATTAACACCTAGATTCTGAGGACAGAAAAGGGTAAATAGACACTAACTGTCTCCTGACAAATAGACATAATATTTATTTTTCTGCAGTTTGGCTTTTGTGATTTAAATATTCAGGAAGAGAAGAGTGGGTGCAGTGAAACATCCTCTCCTGAGAGGTCCCTGGCCACATACAGACTCCTGCAGTGGGGCTGGAGTTTTCAAAACCTGCACAAGAGTGGAAAGCATCCTGGCCTGGGAGCCTGGAGACGCGGCTCCAGGGACGTCTGAGCAAATCTCAAGGTCTCTGGTTTCTCCTCCTCTGTCAAATGGAAGGATTGGATTAAATGATCTGAAAGTTCCTCCCTATTCCAAAAACAACTAATCATCTTACGAGCTCACTGACCAATGTAAATGAGGGACTCTAGAAACTACTTTTTTTTTAATGTGAATTGTGAATGAGGGAGCAAGATGGTTGAAGGCTATGCAAACACAGCGTTCAAGATGCAGAAAGATGGTGTTAGAATGGATCTGCCCTTGGCTTAAGGGCCCCCCATCCCTGGCCAAGTGCTGATATTTCTCCTGAGCGCCACGTTAGGAGGGGATTCTTGTCATCAGAGAAGACAACTCTCAGATTAGCGCTCTCTAAAGCTGTTCCTCTCCAATACAAGCTATAAATTCTCCCCAACAAAGATCATATTGTTTAACTTTGGAGGGAGGGAAGCTCAGACTGAAAACAGACCGGAAGAGGTAAGTCAGGGATGCGCGTGCCTGACTGCCTCATTTCCTGCAGCACCTCCTAAGAGCCATCTTATGGGTTCCCTCCGCCTAGACCTGCATTCTAATTCACACTATATACATGCGAATGTGAGTAATTATTCTCAGTTCTCTTGGACACCAGGGCAAGAAGGAGGCCTTTGCCTGTTAGGTCGTGGCCTCTCTATTCCACATTAAGAAGAAATTGCTCTGACCAAAGCTATGTGGATCCTTCTTGGCTCCCTCCAGCACCAGGGGTACAGGTGTGCCAGAATTCCAGATGACCACACGCCCCGCTTTTGGAGACCTCCCTCTCAGCTCCTGAGGAGCCTTTCCCCAGCGCGTCCAGACTCTACTCCAACAATCTCATCCACAGCCCAGATCAACTGCCTTCCTGGCAGCACTCGTGTCCCTCAAACCTGCATTTTCTTGGTACTGTTTTGTCACCTGAGGTCGAGCTGACGACCCCAGGAGCTTGTTCCCAGCTTCTGGCCCTAGAGTCACCCCCCACAGAGTGCTCCAGACACTATCAGAATCTCCTCTTTCTGTACAAAAACATCAGTTCACTCCAGCCACCTCCTGCTCCCTTGCACATCCTCTCCTGAGGTACCTCTTAGTCCTGACCAGAGGCTGCTGGTGGTACCGGCCCCAGCCTCACCCCGCCTCCCTCCACTGGAGCAGGAAAGCAGCAACCCCCTGCCCTCCTCATTCTTAGACCCACCTCCGGGTCTGCTTTTTCCGGACCTGGTGTCCTTCCTGCCTCTGCCCCTTCCTCCGTACTACCCGTCCAGTGGTTCCCAGCCGCTCACCTCCCCCTCTGCATTTCCACTACTTCTCCCCTGTCTCTTTCACCCTCCCCTCCCCTCCCTGGTTTGCCACACCAGCCATGGCAGCAGGCAGGAGGGGAATGGAGAGACATACGGGCTACAAACCAGTAGTGGGAGAAGGCGAGATCCAGCTCCCATGTGTGTGAGACGGCAAGAGAAAGAACCCACGTGGGGCCCTATTTACACACCTTCAAGATAAAATTAATAACATCAATCCTAACATTGATTCTGCCCCCACCATGTGATAAGCATGTGCCCAGTCCTCATGAAAACCCTAGGAGCTGAATTGAAAACAGAAACTCAAACAAATACGCATACGTCATATTCACAGCAGCATTATTCACAATAGCCAAAAGGTAGAAACAACCCAAATGTCCATCCACAAACAAACAGATGAACAAAAGGTGGTTCAACTTGTCCCAGGCCACCAAGTTTCAAATGCGCTATTTCCACGTGACCCCAGATTTAGGATCATAGTAACAGTTATTTATCATGAGTTGTTTCCACACTACTGCCTACTCCTTTTGTGTAATAAGTGTAAACTTGACAAATGTGAGAATCTCCTCACTCACTGATTCAACAGATATTTGTTGGGTAGATAGTGTTGGTCAGATCTGCTAGGTGCTACGAACCTGAAGATGAACAAAGTTCTGTCCCTGTTCCTAGGGAGTCCAGACTTCCCTAGTGGGTAGAGAAAGGGAGGTACACATGGATTATCATGGAACAGTGAGAAAAGTACAATATTAATGCCTCAACAGAGAGCCACAGGAATTGGGGAAGTAGCCTGAGATGTGGGCATCAGGGGGTGAATAGCAATTTGACAGGCAGAGAGTGGGACAAAGCCACTAATGAGAGAAGAGACTACGTACAAAGGCAAGAGAGTAAAAGCATGCCACAGAATATTATTCAGTGATAAAAAGGAATGAGGTACTGACACGTGCTACAATGTGGGGGAATGTCAAAAACAGCACACTAAGTGAAAGAAGCCAGATACAAAATGTCACACGGTTGTACGATTCCATTCATTTGAAATATCCAGAAGAGTCAAATACGTAGAGACAACACCGCCTGGTCACGGCCAAGGCCTGGGGGAAGGCGGCAATGGGCAGTGACTGCTTAATAGGCATGGGCTTTAATGTTTTGGAACTCGATATGGGTGGTGGTTGCACAACATTATGAATATACAGTATATTTTTAAATGACTAATTTCATGTTATGTAAATTTTATCTCAATTAAAAAAAAACCCTATTAGCTAATCATAACTATGATTTCTATTTCACAGATAAAGCAAGTGGGGAGCAGTCGGTGTGGCTCCCAGGAATTCACACACCATGCGAGACCCTGAGTGACGGCCCTGGGTCCTGACCTCTGTCAGCAGACTAGGGAACTAAGGCGCGGGCTGGTAAAGCAACTTGGCCCAAAGTGCTGGCTCATACCCAAACATAGATCTTCTGACTTTCATGCAGACCTCTTTCAACTTCACCACCTTTGTGAAATAATATAAAAGAACCTCAAAGAACAGTTTGATGGAACCCACTCATAGGAGAGCAGGGTAGAGTCCAGGAAAACACCCTGCTGGTTCTATCTCCTGTACCTAACTGGACACAGTGACCATACTAACAGTTACCTCTGGAGTCGAATTTGATATATTCAGGAAAAAAAAAAACCACAAATTCTCTCCCGCCATCATACTTGAAATACCCATATTAAGCATTCTCTTTCATCATTTATTTACACATTTCATGGACAGTTAATAGGCTTTGTGTGCTGTTTTCAGGGCACCAGTGCTGTAAAGGAAGGATTACTGTGACAAGCAAGCCCTTGAATAGCACAGAATCCTAAATTTGAGTACTGAAGTCACGTAGTTAAACAAGGCAGGAAACAGGTTTGGTAAGAACTGGGGGCTTTCAAAGAAGGCACGGATCGGGGAGGGTCTTGGGGAAGAAGAGAGACACTCAGGGCTTCCATAGGCCTGGGCCAGAGTCTGTCCCCAAACGTGTGTCACCAACATCACAGCGTGGCACAAAGTGTGTCCCTGACTGCAGGAGACCCTTCCGGAGCCTCGAAAAGCAGGCATGGGGACAACAGAGGAGGCCCAGCCTTGCCAGGGCAACGTCAGGATCCCTCCTGATGCACGTGGCCGCAGCGCCACCTGGTGTTGGCCCTGCACACTTCCCTGGGCCAGGTACACTTGGTCCATTGTGCCACCAAATGTTTAGTAAGGGCTTAGTTAAGAGGAGGGCACTGGGTTAGACTGCAGAAGAGGGAGTAAGAAACACAGTGCTTCCGGGAGTGGGAATTGGCAGGGAGCAACCCACTACTCAGCCATAACAAATCAGAAGGGGGTGCTAACCCTGAAGACTTCTCAGAGGAGGTGATGTTTAAGCTTTCATCCTAAAGGAGAGTAGTCATCCAGCCCAAGGTCGTACGGGGCGGAAGAAGGAAGGACACTGGGCATTTTCCAAGTACCAAGGCCAAAGCGAAAGAGAAAACGGTATAAATACAGAAACACAAGTATTGTAGTATGACTGATGAAGGGTGGGTGGGTGGTAAGGTGAAGCATTGTGGCAAAAGGAAGGGGGTGTGGGAAGTAGCGAGTCGGAAAAAGACGAAACTGGGCAAGTAAGCAGGCACCAGATCACAAGGAGCCTGGAACACCGTGCTGGGCAGTTTGGATCCTGTACTGAGAGCAACAGAAGATCACAACGAGCTTCAATGAGGGGGTGACAGTTTGCAATGTCAAAGAGCTCTCTGGTTCAGTGTGGACAATGGATGGGAAGGTGGCACAGGCTGGGGATGATCAGGTGAGAGGTCATGCTGACTGGATGGAGATATTGGCAGCAGGGCAGAGAAAGGTAAAGAGATCTGAGATGGAGAGCACATGAATGTGCAGTCTGAAGGAGAGAGAGGGCTCAGCTGTGGCAGCCAGAGTGCCTGCTGACAGCTCCTCACCACCACCCCACCCCCACTGGCTGGTGAGGAGGAACACGCACAGAGCAAAAGGATGCAGAGTCCTGGAGGCATGGGGCACTGGCTGAGTGGAGCCACCAGCAGCAAAGCCAAAGGAGACTTTGTAGCGATGGTCACCAGGTCTTCTCACACTGTAACTAGTTAAGGCTCTTTCATCCCACTGTCCTGGTGCACAGCTGCCTGTCACTGCCAGAGCACTCTTCTTGGAATGCAAGAATCATTATGGGACAGGATGTGGAAAGCTAAAAATGCATGGAGGTCTGTCTCTTCATGATTCTCAATGAAAGTCTTCTTTGCTGAGTTCAGGGGCAGAGTTAAGTTGAACCTTTATGGGGGAAAAACAAAAAAACAACCACCGCCTCTCAAGCCCCAGACTGTGGTCTTTGGTGTCCTCTAGTGGCAATAAGCTGAATTACATATTTCTCTCACTTCTCTCTCTGTCTCATGAACCTACACCCCAACAATCTGCAACACAGAGGTAGATCTCAAAACCAAAGAGACAGCCCCAGGGATCACTTATTCAGACATCCATCAAGAGAAAGCACCAAGATCTTCCATATCCTCTGATGCAAAAATCCAAAGGAAATGTCTCACTCCACTCTCTAAAGAACACTATCCTCTCTGTTTTCTGTGACACTACACTTCTTGTTTTCATCTCTCGGGAAAAGGGTGGTTATATGAAGGAGCAGAGGGAGCTGAAGCAGGTTTAGTCAGCTTGGGTAAACTTTAGAGAGCAGAGTTAGCCTGTAAGAGTTGAGACAGAATTAGGGAAACAGGAAGGCCTTGTAAACACGGGAGGGGGAGCACGGGGGAGGTGGGCCACGTACTGAGGAGAAGGAACGGCAGCAGCCCGGCCTCGCCAGGCTAGGCAGGGATGTGCACTACGATGGGTGGGCCTGGTTTTGCCTGGACGGTCCTTCTTTGCACCCTGGTGCTCGGGGTGCTGGGACAGGGGGACAGTGTGTGCCTTGAGGAAACCATCCTACTGAGAAAGTCACACGAGCCCACCCTGTGAGAACAGCAACTGCCAGCAAAGCCATCCAATCTTTCCAAAGACCTCTCCTGCCTCTTGTTGCTATCAAGCCCATTTTCCCCACAGCCAGGCCATGTGATGAGTTTTGCCTTAAAAGCATTTTTAGGAATTTGTGTCACTGTTAAATACCTGTGCCACTACATTAACCATTTCAGTAGCAAGGGTCCTAGGGTTGCTATAATAGCTCCTTGTGATTTTAAACACTCTTCTATTCAGAGAAAAGAGTAAGGCAAAGAAAAGAGTAGGTAGCTGCTGCTAAAACATTAGGGCTCCAAGCTCATTCTTTTGTTTTTTTTTTTAATTTTTTTTTCAATGTTTTTATTTATTTTTGGGACAGAGAGAGACAGAGCATGAACGGGGGAGGGGCAGAGAGAGAGGGAGACACAGAATTGGAAACAGGCTCCAGGCTCTGAGCCATCAGCCCAGAGCCTGATGCGGGGCTCGAACTCACAGACTGCAAGATCGTGACCTGGCTGAAGTCGGACGCTTAACCGACTGCGCCACCCAGGCGCCCCTCCAAGCTCATTCTTAAGACGTGGGAGTCATACTTTCCTTCTCTACAGCTCACATCCAAGCCAAATCTTTCCCCATCTGCCAGCTCAGATTTGACCCTGTACCTAAGGGCCATCCCCATGGGGATGTAGGGCATGCAGTGGTTTTTACCCTTTCTCTACTTGGGAACAGAAAGTAAGACTGGAATTTTAATTTTGACTCAGTGCATCTTTTAATACTTGAAATGTCATCCAGGGGTGGAGCGAGACATACAACAGATCACGTTTGAAGGTCGTGGTTGGGAAAAATTAAACTATCTCTATTGACTCCAGTCCATTCAATAAATTAATTATTGCTGTGTGGTAGACGGCAAAAAGCTGTGGTCCCTCAAGAGGTTTTCCCCATAGAAAATGTTCCTCTGGAATAAACATTAGATCCCAGTGCTCAGAGCAGTGTAGCAGGTGGCTAGGATGTGCTTCCTCTGAGACTGAAATGAAAGACTCAGACGATATGAAGAAAGACATAGTTTTTGCAGTAGAATATTGGGAACCACCCCGCTTCAGGCATAATCACAGGTGTGTGTCAGTGTCATTGACATCCTGGGAGATCCTTCACTGAACCCATCTGAGCTCAATTCAACTAAACAGACCCTTGGCACCTCTGGCTATGCAAGGGACTGTGCTAATTCTGCAGGTGAGGTAGAGCTGTAGTTCCATTCAGGTATGATTTCACCCACCCTGCCCACCCAGCCCCTGACCCCAGGGACATTTGACAAGGTGGAGATATTTTAGGTTGTCATAACAGGAGTGAGGGGTACTACTGGCATCTCACGCGTGGAGGCCGGAGATGCTGCTAAATATCCTACAATGCACAGGAAAGCCCTCGACAACCAAGAATTCTCTAGTCCAGAATGCCAGTAGTACTGAGGCTGAGCAGCCCTGCTGTAGAGAAGGAACTGGGAGCATCAGGGACAAGGAGAGCCCCAGAAGTGTTGTTGAAAAATAAAGATGTCCACACCCCACCCCAAACACAGGAAGCTTGAATCTCTAGGTGTGAATGCCAGTTTCTGTATTTTAATATTTTCCAGAGGTTTTGCATGTACATCAGAGTTTGAGAATCTAAGTGACAGGAGCTGTGAAGTTCGTCTGGTGGCAGGAGTGAGACCTTGAGGGGAAGGCCTGGAGGAAAGATGGGAACCTAACATAGGATCAGATCCAGGCAGGAGGAGAAGAGGTAATAACCACAATTGTAACCACTCCGGTGGCCAGGCCTATGGCTCAGTGCTTTACACACAGGAGCACATGGCCTCATGCGGTGGGTTCTATCAAATATTGCTGCCCTATTCCAGGAAGTCAGCACATACCCCAGTCATGGGCTGAGAAAGTGCCACAAGGCAGTGGCAGAGTCAGGGCTGACAGCTAGGAGTGTCCTGCCCAAGTCTCTGCTGTCAACAGCTATGCCATTGTGCTCATAAACTGCTTTGGGAATTCGGAGAAGGCCCATGAAATGAGAAGGAAAGCAAAAGCTTCAAGGAACAGATTGCCTTGGAACGCTGGAAGGATTTCACTGCCGAGGAGGGAAGGGGACAACAGAGCACAGCAAACACAGGCCACACAGGGTCCTAAATGCGACCCCTTTCCCTCTCTCCTCAGGGTCCTTGCTCAGTTAGTAGAGTGATGTGCAAGGTGTTTTTTTGTTCTTCTGAAATCTAAACGCAAAGCTACTGTGGTGATTATCTTCCATTATATTTACTCTTTTCCCACAAATTATGTTGACAATTATTCCACAACATATGAACATATGAAAGAGCTGGGTTTTGTTTGGGTTGCCAACTTCCATGTAGATTTAAAGTAGGACAGTATGTAATCTATGCTTTAATGACATGGGCACACATGTAATCTATGTTTTAATGGCGTGGAATTGAGATGGCAGTGAATTCTGGCGTCTTATCAGATCCTCTCTGCCAAAATGCATTTTCTCAAGATGCTTAAAATTCATGCTTTAGCTCTTGTCAAGAGGCAGTTTTCTCTAGAGCCCACCTCTACTTATAGTCTTTTATTCTTTCTGCTGATCTTTGGGGTGTGATTTAAATCCTCATTTTAGTGTTTATGATATGGCATGATTTGAGAATAATGTATAAATATCAGTGTTGTAAAGTGTCTACTTCATACATCTTCTTGAGATTTCATTTTATTAAGTTCAGCCAGGGCTGGGATTCAGGTAAGTGTCTAAGGTGCAATGTTTGTTTGTTTATTTTTTAATTTTTTAATGTTTATTTATTTTTGAGAGAGAGAGAGAGAGAGAGAGAGAGAGAGAGAGAGAGAGAACGAGTGGTGGAGGGGCAGAGAGAAAGGGAGACACAGAATCCGAAGCAGTTTCCAGGCTCTGAGCTGTCAGCACAGAGCTCAACACGGGGCTCAAACTCACGAACCATGAGATCATGACCTGAGCCAAAGCAGGATGCCTAACCGACTGAGCTACCCAGACCCTCCTAGGGTGTAATGTTCAAGGAAGCTTTCTATCTCAGAATTGTGCCAATGTCAACCTTGTACCTGCCTGAGCCTCAGAGTGAGTGCCTCCTTTTACCTCACTCTAGTCCTGGTCCTAAAGCCAACTTATATTTATTGAACACCTATTACGTGCCACACAATAGTAATGAATGAGATAGCCAACGTCCCTTACAGGAGTTTACATTCCTCAGGGTAGTTTTAACTTGGTTGGATTTGAACTACAGCGGATTTTCCAGGCACTGTCAACTGGCTCTTCAAGGGTCATTCCAATCTCCTTTGTCTGCTACGTTCCACTTTCAGTTGGGTGGCAGTGGGAATGAGTTCTGGCCAGAGACTCAGCTGAAAAGTACTGAGGGCTCTGGGAGAACTCTTCCATCTCCTTTGCCTCTTCCTGCCTTGAACGAGAAGGCACTGTCTGGAGATGTGACAGCCTTCGTGCAATCACAAGGGAAAAGCCAAGGGAATCACAGAGGTACCAACTTACAGCCCTACCATCACTGTGCCGCTGAACGAGTTCTGGCAATTGCCTGACTTCACATTCGCAGCTTGTGAGAAACAGAAGCCCCTATTTGCTTAATACACCTTTGGTCAGGTTCTCTATTACTTACAGCCAAATTACTAACTAATACAATCGGCAAAATCTTATTCCTACATGCTTGGGTTGACCCGACATATTCACCTTTACCTGGGAAAAATAACTAACAGTCCAGTGTGAGGAGAGACTCAGCTCCTCCTGAGAAGTGGGAGAAGAGATAAAGTAACTCCATTATAACCTGTTCTCTCAGCAGAATTTTAAGTAGCTCTACACCCAGCATTGGGCCCAACATGGAGCCCAACATAGGGCTTGAAATCACAACCCTCAGATCAAGACCTGAGCTGAGATCATGTGTCAGATGCTTAACCAACTGAGCCACCCAGGTGCCCCTCTCAGTAGAATTTTATCAGCATTTAGCAACCTCTGTAGCATTTTTGGCCATGAAGAGAGTGAGAAATACTGTTTAGTGTGATATTCAAGGGCTCATGTAGCTAACACAATGTGATACCAGGTTTTATAAAGCACACAGGTCCCAGGGTTACAAGATCCTTATAATGAGCATCCCCTGGGAATCTCTGGAACCAGGAGCTTTCTTAATAACACTATCCTTGCTGTCTCCTTCTCCATCTTGCTGTGACTTGAGTCTCTGGGGTTTTCACCAGGAAATTACTTATAATCTATTCTGGTCAGGCGGCCCGCCACATGAAAGATCTTAAAGAAGCAGACTAAAAAAAGGATCTAAACTACACAAAAGTAAGCAAAGATTTGGCTAGATTCCTGTACAAAATGCAAAAAGAAAAGAAAAGAAAAGAAAAGAAGACAAAAAATAATAATTTTTTTCCAAACTCTCTGGTTTTAGTGACTATGCTCTTAGAACCAATCAGGCAACTTTCCAATACCCCGTTTCAAACTCACTGCAAGGACAAACCTCAACTGTGGATCTTCCACTGTTGTTAGATGGGAATAAAGGGAATAAAGTTATGATTACCATTTGTATTTTTGCAACATTAGAAACCAAAATCACTTACTTACTATTTTATCGTCACTTAAAATGTTTCCTTTGGAGTCAATTGTCTATTTAATGCTTATTTTGTAGCCACTTAGAAATCCAGCCAATTATTTGCATCTTACAGGTTCTTTTTTTTTTTTTTAATTTTTTTTTCCAACGTTTATTTATTTTTGGGACAGAGAGAGACAGAGCATGAACGGGGGAGGGGCAGAGAGAGAGGGAGACACAGAATCGGAAACAGGCTCCAGGCTCCGAGCCATCAGCCCAGAGCCTGACGCGGGGCTCGAACTCACGGACCGCGAGATCGTGACCTGGCTGAAGTCGGACGCTTAACCGACTGGGCCACCCAGGCGCCCTGCATCTTACAGGTTCTTAACTGATAACTTCCAGAAAACCAAGAAGTGTTGATGGATAGAAATCCAATGTCAGAGTGTCAATATCAGTGCAGACTGCAATTTCAGACAGGAATTCTGTCTAGATACTCATGATAGAAACAGGTAATTATCTCTGAAAATGATAGAGGTTTATTTTCCTCTGGTATAAAGGAAGTCTGGAGGCATTTCAAAGAGTGAATGTCTCAAGGAACTGCTATCTTTCTACCTTACCATTGTTTTTATCCTCAGAGTTGCCTGAAGTTACAAAATCACCATAGTTGCTCCCACCATTACATCTACACCCCAGGCAGCAGAAAAGAACAGAGGGCAAGAAGAATGTACTTCCTAGCTGAGTCATCCCCTTTTAAGGGATCCCCAGAGACTCCACCCAACTCCTTCCACTTAAATTTCATTGACTCTTCCTGCAAAGGAGGCTGGTGCTGTGATCTGAATGTTTCTGTCCTTCTAAAATTCATAGGTTGAAATCCTAACTCCTGGTATTAGGAGGTAGGGACTTCTGGAGGTACTTAAATCATGAGTAGAGACTTCATGAAGGGGATTAGTGTCTTATAAAAGAGGCTCCAGTCTTATATCAGGAAGAGGGCCCCACCATGCTGGTATTTTGATCCTGGACTTCCCAGCCTGTGGAACTGTGAGAAATAAATTTTTGTTTTTATAAGCTGCCCAGTATGTGCTATTTTGCTATAGCAGCCCAAGCAGACTAAGACAGTTGAGACACCTAATTTTTGGCTGGGTACATTGCTATCCTTCAGGTTTCGTTTATAAAGAAGAGGAAACTGGCCATTGAGTGGGAAGCTGGCAGTTTCTGCCACAGTTGGCGGAAGAGATAGAATCCTTCTAGAAAGTAAGTGTGTGAACACATTCAGATCCTTCTAGAAATTAAGTGTGTGAGCACATCCAGATCAGTTTATCCCATGCCATTATCTGGAGCAACCAGATCACTCTGATGGAGAGTAATGTGAGTCCTGAAATCAGAAGTTAGCATGTTGATGATTTCAGGGTTCTCAACCTCTGTTCCCCTGAAGAAAATAAGATCCACCTTTCCCCGGGCACTTATCAAGAAGACCCTGAGTTCAGGCAAACATAACCTAAATGATCTAGACCTGGGTACATGAAATCATAGCCCATGGGCCAAATTTGCCTCTCCGCCTAGTTTTGTAAATAAAGTTTTATTGGAAAACAGCCACACACGTTTGTTAATATGTTACCTGTGGCTGCTTTCATGCTACAACAGCAAAGTTGAATAGTTGCCACAGAGACCTCTGGTCCACAAGGCCTGAATTCTGAGTGTCTGGTCTTATATAGAAATAGTTTGTTAACCCAGGACCATACAGAAGATAACATACAGACCATAACAAAAGCAACAGGAACACTTATTGATCATTTACTCTGTGTCAGGCTTTCTGTGGCCCGTGTTTTGCAAATTATTCACTATCCATTTGTTTAGAACAGAAAATGTGTCCGCTCTAAAGTAAGTTTGGATAATGACTCATAATTTACAAAGTACTCTTACATTAGAGGGGATGTGGCTGTTCCTATTTTACAAAATAAGGAAACTGAGGTACAAAGAGATTTAGAGTTTGTCCCAGCTCAGACGTAACTATCAGAGCCAAGATTATGAGCAGGTTCTTTTGTGCCTGCCACTTCCCCAGGGATCTTTTGTAAGCTGTCCACAACATTTCAAGAAATATTCATTTTTTAAACCAGGAACCACTGTAGTCACCACAAATCATTCTTGTATAAAAATAGGGACAAGCTTATTAACAATAATGCACCTCCTCCTGCCCTGCCTCTCTATGGTGGCCCTCTGGTGTTCAGTTACCCCTTACCTGCATCCCTTAGCTCTATCCAAATTATGCTATTACTACTTGTGAATGTGCCATCCATTCCCTCCCAAGGTGCTGACTGGTCTAATGTCTTTCTCGTACCTGAGAACTGAATTTGTATAAGGAACTCTATTTCTGCATTCTCCACAGATAAAGAAACTTTTCACCCCAAATTCTAAGTACTATGGAATCTCACAGTCTCTAAGATGACCTATTCTCACATCTTTCTTTGAAGCACAGCACCGTTGGGAATCCCTGCCATGTCCCTCTTTGGCTCTGTCATTTTCTAAAACACTGAGACTTTGGATACTACCTCAGGGACCTCTTCCCCATCCCAGGTGCCCCCATCAACCTGGGCAACCTCACAACTCATCTAGACAATCCATTCAACATGCAGCCGTGAAGTTCCTGGAGCTGCTTGATTTCTGCCAATTTCATCTGCTCACTCTCCCAGCATCCTTTTCTAAGACCATCTCTTACTTTTATCACCAGCCAAATATGGCCTCCTCTGAAAACTCAAAATTCAATATCCACTTTCTCTCCACCTTTTAGTTTCTTTCTTCCAACCTTAGATACTTGTGACCACTAGTCTCTTGGCTCTGCATTTCCGCTGTAGCCATTACCTACCGCATTCTCCCTTCTGGATCCATTTCCTCCCCTCTTCATCCTAGACACATCAGCATATCATTCTGACCACTTCTTACCAGAGCCTCTGTCCTCAACCCTTGTCAGCTTCCTATGCTCCCATATGGATGCCTAACTTGGCTTGATTTCTCCATGTGCCCTCTCTTTTAAAGTGGGCTGTGAAGTGCAACTGAACAAACCCACAGGCCAAGATGGACATATGACACTGCACATTTATTCTTCAACTACAGCTGGGCCTTCTAAAACAGTCAACCATACTTTTATATGACATTGGTTAGATTCCTCTTTCAATCTTTTCAACCTATGCCACTCTCCTCCACACCTTACCTTGAAAATCACAGTACAAACAGAGATGAACTCACATCAACTCCTCCAGGTCTACAAAGGTATTTGTCTCTGAAACCATCCTCCAGAGGAAGTTCAGAATTGCCTTCCACTTAAGGATAATCTCCACCTATGACATCAATTTCAGTCCCTCTTCAACCCTCCACTGTGCCCCTTTCCTCTCCTCCACCAGCTCCTCTTTTTAGTTCCTGAATCTGCAGTGGTCCCTCCATCAGAGACTGCTTCTGTCAACGCCCCCCCCCAACCCCCTTCATAGTCCAACTACCTGAAAGAGTCTCTAGTTTCTCCACTTTGTCATGTTCCATTCATACTTCAGTCCACTGCAGTCTGGTCTCCTCTGTCCCTCCACTGAACATTCTCTCAGGAAGCACTGCCAACCTGATGGCCAACTTCAACGGTCACTTCTAGTTTCTATTTTACCTTGCCCAGCAGTTGGTTGTTTTGACCATTCTTCCCTCTTAAAACTTTTCTCTCAATGTTTATGAATCTACTTTCCTCTGTCTCCCTTCCGCTGGTTCTGACCTATTTTGCCTATCCCTTTTCTTCTGCCTGTTTTTTAAATGCTATTTCCCAGGATTTGGTTATTTCCTCTCATCATGCTCTCACACCATCCCATGGCCATGTCTTAGCCACATCCACTGACAGAATGACAGCTCCCAAATCTTCATTCCAACTCATGCACTGTGCTAGCTTCAGAGCCACATTTCAAATTTCCCACAAAACATGCACACTTCAATGACCTACAGACACCTCAAGTTTAATGTTCCAGAGCCAAATTCGTTATCTTTTCCTCCTTATTCTTTGCCTCAGGAAGTTACACCACCATTTCCACAGGTCATTCACTGAACATTACCTTAGACTCCTTCTCACCCTCTACATCGAATCAGCAGCCAAGTCCTATAGAATTTCACCACCTTGACACTCCTTGCATCTCTGTTCCCTCCCTCACCTCCATGGCCAAGGATACCTCCTTAATCTAGGACCTGTTCATTTCCCATTTCCACTACTGCAATTGCCTCTTAGCTGGTTCCTTTTCTCTAGTCTTCCCCCTCCAACCATCCTTCAAATGACTGTCAAAGCGATCTTTACAAAATGGAAATGTGAACTTTACACTCTAATCAAAACCCTTTGGTGGCCCCCCAAGTGTGCAGGTAAAGAGCAAACATCTTACTACTTTAAGTATACATTGGCCCTGACTGACTCTCCAGCCTTGTTTCTAGTAATTCTCCACTGCTTTAAAATCTATTCTGCATTTATACTCACTCACATTCCCCAAACACACTATGGTATTCTGTCTCTGTGCCTTTGTACATGCAGTCCCACCTTAAGGAACACCCTCCCTCGCTTGTTAGCCTAGAGAAGTCCTGTTCTTCCTTATATAATCACTATGGTGAAGCCTCACATAACCACCCTCACCAGAGCAATACAGCTTGCATCTTTCTTTGTATAATCTGTGAAAAACCCAAATAGCGTCCATGTTGAAGCCTGATGTAAGTCTGCTTTCAGAACTGCCTGTCCTACTAGACTATAAGGCCCTTAAGGACAAAGGTTGTAAACTTTGTGTCTTCTGTCTTCATATCATCAGCACCTAGGACTATGCTACTAGATTGTTATTTGGAATTGATCACTGCTATGGTTATTAGACTACTGCTATTTGAAAATAAATGAATGGCCATGATTTAAATCTCAATATTCAAAATGCACAATTACAAAATAAAGACATTTCTGTAGTTATAAGATTTTGAGGGGAAAAAAAAGAGCTCTAAAACCAGGAAACAATTTCATCTACTTAGTATGGTTTACCTATACCCCAGACTGAAGTCAAGATATTGCTATTTACTAAGGCCCTTCTCAATTTTGTGATAAATCAAATCAACTCTACAAGTTTTAGCAAGTTATGCCAGCCCACTTTAATAAGAGTTCTGTTTCTTATCTGAGTCTATGTGGTCAGTTTGGCAAGGTATGGCAGAAATAGCACCTCTGTGAATGTCAGAAAAACCATGGTCTGAATCAAAGCTCAATCTTTTAATTGCATATAACTTGGAGATATTTAATATTCTTGAAGGTCAATTTTTTAATGGCCATACAAGCTAGTTAAAGCAATTCACCCAAACACTTCACTCATAGGTACCTAGTACAAAGTGTTGCTCAGTGATGTTTATTTCCTTTCCCTTTATCAAATAATTTTTTTTATTTTTATCTGAGCACCTCTTCATAAAGATGACAAAAGCCTCTCCCAGAACCAAGCTATTTCCTCCCTAGACTGACAACCAAGAATTCTCACCAACTGTTGGTTTTCTCTTTAGAAAGTAACACCTTTCCTCTTTCTTCTCCCTGTCTTCCTTTCTCTGTTTAGCTAAATCTAAACAAAGTGATCAAATAAACATAATAGATCAAAAACACTCATTTACCTTAAATGCTAACCTGCTGCCACCGGTTGCTGGGATCTGAAACTAGGGACGCTCTCTCTCCGGCTCCCCTGGGAGGGCTCAGCTCCTCCATCCACCTCCCTCCCAGCTCCCTCCCCTCCTCAGACTTGCTGGCCGCCCTCTTCAGGATGATTGCACAGCTTGGAAATCACTGAAGCAGATTCACAGCTTAAGTGGCTAAGCTCACTGTCAATCCCTACCCTGGCTCTGCCTTTTCTCAAGTTTACACTTCTGTTGCCTAGGAAATCCAGTGGCTGTGAAAGCTCAAGTTGTTTGTCTTCTGAGGGAAGCCAGCAGGAAGTGTAGCTGGCAATTGTTTGGTTTAGAGGACAGCATCAAAATGTGCCTCATATGTTGTATAAGATAACCCCTTCCTGCTCTTCTGTTGTCTCTGAATAGCTTACTGCTAGGATGTCTCCTCTATCCAGTAAGATTTAAAACCTCAGCACACAGGGGGAGCCATAGGTGTAATTGTAAGTGATCCAAAGCCCTCTCTCCTCCACATCCTCACATTGATAGGATAGCATTGCCTACTCTTTCCATCCTTGGTGTCTTCTTTTTTCCTTTCTTCTCTTCTCTTCTCACACTTGTTCCTTAGTAATGAGTTTGCCAGTTAAGAAGCAGTCTAGTGCCCTGTTTAGAAAACAGTACCTAACTCATGCTCTCCTTCAAGACATCCCAACCTACCTCATCATTTCCATCCCTTCTCTTGCTTCCACCAATAAGTACTACAAAGAAACTAGGACATGTATTCCATGTTCTGTTCTGCACTGTACATTAACCTGTATTCTCAGGCAAGTGTGGTCATTGATTTCTACAATCTCTAGAGAAGACATTATATTTGTCTTGTCCACTTCTCAGCCTTGCCCTGGAGATCAAGGTGATATTCTCTGTGGATTTTAATAAAGACTTGCCTATGTTGAGGGAATTTCCAGAGGAGTGTGATTTGAGGAACAAGAAAAACCCACTTGCAAAATAAGTTCTTTGTCTCTCTTTTAGGGTTACATTCTGTTTTCAGAAGGTCCCTGTATATGGTACATGACACCCACCAAGCACTAAAAAGCTGTTGACACTGGCAGGGTATTTGATGTGCAACCAACGTCCACCCCAGGTTAGTTCTGACTGTCTTCCCCACACACCATTAGCTTTTTATCCAGAAACATTCTTCCTTACTGCAGCTGAGCTCATGGTATTACACTGTGTTATTTCATTACACTAAGTAAAATTACTAAGCTAAACTCACCACAGAGACAAGATGCCCTGACAATGACAGATAGATTTACCTTTCAATTAATTCATCAGTAAGACTGTGGGAAGCCACTTGAGAGGACCAGGATACTCTGGTTCATCTTTGCATCTTCCAAATTGCTCCCCATGGTGACTTGAACAGACATAAAATCAGCCAGTGTTGTCTGAATCAAATTGTTGAACGAGATAAGATGCATTCATATTAAGGGCATTCAAAATATGAAATCTGCTTTTCAGAAATAGTTCCTTGACTATGTTAAAGTTTAAGACAAATATTCCATTTACTTCCTTTTCATGGTTAATTGGTTGACAAATAAACATCTCACTAAGCCTGCAATCAGGATGTCATAAACCAAACAACAGAAGATTGACATGGGGGAAAATCACATCCATAGAGTATTTACTGTAGCTAGGCAAACAAAGAATCAATACGTGATCATGGTTAGTGGTAATGGTATAAACATGTCAGTGAAAGAATCACTACATAGTGAAAAGAAACATAAATGACAGATTGAACTTCATTTTGACATTCTAACACATACCTCCAAATATATGCATTTTATATGTAGATCCTTCATGTGTGTCATATTCCATGCCCATTAGATGTCAACAAATTAAATATTTTGCCTGTTTTTATCATTTCTGAATGTGTTATTTTATAATTATGGAGAGACTACAGGTCTCACACACAAAATAAATTTGGATTAGGTCTGAGTATGTGAACTTGATTCCTTCCTTAGTCTGTTTACCATTAGTCCTCTGATTCTCTAAGAAGTAACTCCATTTCTTATACACACATTTCTCCTCCTTCATCAAAATTGTACTAGTTCTATTATTCTAGAAATTAAAATGTATTTGCATTTCCAATTATATGTAATGCAACAATAATTGGTGAACACTACATTTTAGAGTACACAAGAGGAAGACACTCAAAAACACATCTCCTACAGGGGTGCCTGGGTAGCTCAGTCTGTTAAGCACTCAGGTCATGATCTCACAGTTGGTGGGATCGAGCCTCATCTCTTGTTCTGTGCTTCCAGCTTTGGATTCTCATCTCTGCCCCTCACCTGTGCTCTGTCTCTCTCTCAAAATGAATAAATAAACATCTTTTAAAAAACACATCTCACACATAGAGATTTTCAAATCAATTTTAAAGTGTAATTTGTATGCAACAAACTGCATTCATTACATGGATACAACACAATGTCATTTCATTCACCTATTGATGAGCATGTAATTTTTCTTAATCTAGGGCCATTATAAATAAAGCTGCTATGAACATTTGTGTATAGACTTTCAAGTGGACATATGTTTTCATGAACTTAAAGTAAATACCTACAAGTAATGCTGGGACATGTGGCAAGTATATGCTTAACTGAGAAACTACAGAGCGATTTTCCTATGTGGCTGCACCATTTCACGTTCTCCTCAGCAATGGAACGGGTATGAGTTCCAGTAGTTCTGTCTTCTTGCTCACTATTGATATGATCAGTCCTATTAATTTTAGCCGGCCTGGTAGATGTGTTGTGATATTGAGGTTTTATTTTGCATTTCTCTAAATGACTGCTGTATCCACTTTTTCATGTGATTATTGGCCATTTGCATATTTTCTTTTGTGAAGTGTCTGGTCAAGCTTTTTTTGTCCATGTTTGTACTGGTTGTAAAATTTGTTTGAATATTCTAGATACAAGTTCTCTGAGAAATGTGTTGAAATATTTTCTCCCAGTTTATGGCTTATATTTTTGTCTTCTTACGCATGTCTCTAGAAGAGTGAAGCTTGTTCATTTTGATAAAGTCCAATTTATCAAATGTCTTACTTTGCATACTGTATGGTATGCAGTAACAGTCAATGTTTTTCCGTGTGTGCCATTAAGTAAAAATCAAAGATTATTCAGATATCAGTTATTCCAGTAAAATTTGCTGAAGAGATTTGTCATAAATCAAGTAAACATGTCTGCGTGGGTCTATTTCCAAGTTTTCAAGATGCTCCTGGAGTGGTAGCCAGACACAAACCACAGAGGGCTTGTATTACATACAATGAGAGCCAGGAAAGGATCTTAACCAGGAAATGATGAGATCAGATGTCCATACTGTCAAGACCATGCTGACACAGTCCAGTGGAGAAGGTTTCAATGGATCCATACTAGAGGCATCATCCTCACTCATGGCTTCCTTTGATCAGATGTGCTGGATGAAAGCAGAGCCCAGGAAGCAGCAGGCAGAGAGTTGGCATCACTGAGTTAAAAGTGTTCAAAGATGATGATGTGGTAGGAATGGAAAAGGGAATCAGCATCTGAAAGCCTGATCCTTATATCCGTTTGTTGATTATGAAAGTAAGAAATCTTGGCTTTTCTTTCTAATCACAACACAAAAAAAGCTTCAGGTCTGCCTTTCAAGGCACTATTGCCAAAGACAAATTTTAGAGATTTCATTCATAAAAATTACAGAAATAGGGGCACCTGAGTGACTCAATTGGTTGAGCATCTGACTCTTGATTTCAGCTCAGGTCATGATCTAACAATTCATGAAATCGAGCCCAAGGTTGGGCTCTGCACTGACAGCACACAGCCTGCTCAGGATTCTCTCTCTCCCCCTCTCTCTCTACCTCTCCCCTGCTTGCTCATATTCTCTCTCTCTCAAAATAAATAAATAAACACTTTTTTAAAAGAATTACAAAAATTAAACCTTGAATAACAGACACACACACACACACACACATCCTCATGTGATGTGCTTGGGACTATAAGTGACATTGTGCAGCATGAGAACTCACAGGACTCAGTAGACACCTGGCACCACTTCACATTCTACCCAGAAAATCCTATCCTGACCTTGGTAAGGATGGGCCTCTTTCCACATCTGCAAGAAGTATTGGTAGCAGCTGCTTCATCCTCTATTTGAATTATTTCAAGATGTGGGCACAACCCCAGAATTAAGCAGTCAAACTATGGTTTCTGGGACCATTCTGCATATCTACTATTTTCTTCACTGTGTTATAACCCACAAGATAGCATACATTTGAAACTTTAAAGGAGAAATATAATTCCATCTGTAAATGCAAAAGCAAATATCAACACATAATCACTTGAAAGTAAAATATATTATAAAGGGAACCTGCCAGAGTGGGAGCCTGATGTCTAGTAAAAAATATCAAAAAGTCAAAAAAAAAAAATGGAGCAAAATCTACAGACAATAAGATGGAGCCACCACACCAGTCCTTATCAAAGAAGCAAACAAGAAAACAAAAAATAACCCTGGTGGTTAAAACACTCTTTTTGTGGTGTATGTTGCTAGGAACTGAATGTAATTGCTATACATAGTGGGTTACTTCCTATTTACGCCACAGTAGGGTGGCAGAAAGATGTTTCCTAAATCAACAAAGTCCTGGGAATGGCCCTGGTCACTGGACCTGTGCCCCAGAGCCTCACACAGAGGTCTGGGATCTGACTTGAGGTCACCATGACTACATTTTTAAGAGTGAGAAATGAGAAGGTAATTGTGACAAGTGAAAAACACAGCATCAGCTGTGGCCGAAAGGCAGGCTCCAGGTCTGAGAGCAAAGGAGATGCTCTTCATAGGAGGGGACTCAGCACAGAGACCACAAGTGGAGTCCAGGGAGGGCCACCCCTGCCTAACTGCAGGACAGACAGAGGAGAGGCTTCCTGAGCTTGGACATGAGGTGAGAAGGAGACACAAGAGGAAAGAGACCCAAACTGAAACAACTGGCCAAGATCTTATGTCATGCCATAAAAAGTGAGGATAGAGAAAGATCAGGGAGAGAAAAGTGTCCAGAGAGCAACAGTGAAGTAAGCAGGGCCCTGTGTCTAAGGACATGGAATGGGGAGGAAAGCAGGGCTGTCGGATGAAGGCCTGGATCTGAGTGAGGAGGCCATTGATGAGGGGCAAGTCAAGAAGCCAAGATAAAATTCACAGACACAGAGAGTAGAATGGGGTTGGCAGGAGCCTGTGGGGTCATGGGGGTGGGGGCAGGGTTATGAGTGTTTACTGTTTGATTAGCATGGAGTTTGAATTTGGGATGATGAAAACAGTTCTGGAATGAATGGTAGTGAGGTTTGCATGATAACGTTAATGTGCTTAATGCCAACGACTGTACGCTTAATGGTTAAAATGGTAAATTTTACATAATATAAATTTTACCACAATTTTAAAAAAGATCCCAAGATTACTTCATAAGAATTTCTAAGCAGAGGCAGATTATAATGAGGAGATATTTGTGTTCCACCCTAAAGTGCCAATATGGGGAAGACACCAGCAGTGTCCTGTGTTTGTTGGAAGCCTTGTACAACCAGTGGGTCCTGAGACAACCATCAACATTATATCCCCATCAGGCCTTCTTCAGCTTCCTGGCCCCACACAGCCACCTGGTCACCATGCCCAACAGCTTCACGCAGAGCCACAGGGTGCCCAGGGTGACCACCAGCAGGAACAAGAAGACGTCCAGCAGGTACTGCTCATGCCACGGCTGCTGCAGGGCATGGGGCTTAAGGTGGGCCGCACCCCCTGTCTGGAGGATGTGGTCGATCCAGCCCACCAGCCTCTGGGCAGGGGTCAGGGGGTGGGAGCGCCTGATGATGCTGGCGGCCACCGCTGCTGACTTGTACCTGTTGGCAGACACAGAGGCAGGGCATTACTTCTGTGGTCTCAGAAGTCTTAGAGACCTCGTGTCACACATGCTTTCCTCTGCATGCACAGAAGACTCATTTTCAAGGAAAAGTTGTTGGCCTGGCCTTACCACCGTCCAGTTGGTCCCACTGAAAAGCTCAAACTAGCGCCTCCATGCGAAGATACATGATTAGTGCTAAAAGTGCTAAACTATAAAACAGGGACTAAGTTGTAAAGTCAAATCTCTACCCAGGAAGCTTATGGTTGATAAAAGGAAGAGTAGATATGAATATATGGGATGTAACATATAACCCACTCAGTGTAGATGTCCTGGAGACCCTAATAAGTTATTCAGTTCATCCTGGTTATCAGATCATTGTGCTGGGTGGGAATTTACCTAGGATATCATGGGCCCTTTTACTGATTCACTTAACATAAATTCATCCTTACTTTGTAGCAGGCCCTTTACTAGGCCCTGGGAATATGGGAACACAAGAGACACACTTGGCCATCTAGGGGAGCTTACTCTCTATAGTGTGAGGGACACACAATAAATTAAAACAGAAAGAAATGGGGATGGGGTAGTTGCTGATCCTGAGAAGCGATAAGAAGGAAAAATGAAATTATGATTGAAGGGAATGGGAGAAGAGTGCAGTTAGGACTGTTAGATAAAGACTGCCTCTCTGAGGAGAGGGCATTGGAGATTAGTCCGACTGTCATGAAGGTGCCAGTCCTGAGAGGAGAAGGAAGGATGTTTTAGAGAGCTGCACTGACAAAGGGCCTGAGGCAGGAAACAGTGTGGCATATTGGGGGACTGAAAGGCAACCTTCTGCCTTAAGTAATTCAATTATAAGCACCCTTAAAATATAACACCTCTCAGAAACCCTATATAAGTAGGTCACAGTCCTACTTATAGTTGAGTAGAACTCGTTCTCAATATCTAACCTAAATGCCTAGTCTTGCTCTCAAAGGTAACAGGTCAGATGTTAGCGTCACATACATATTCTGTGTCCTGGAAGTTCCAGCTGTTATTGCAAAAGTGTGCCACACAGCACCCTTCGTATTTGATGCCTTCTTTCAGCCTAAGTGACCACAAGCCCAAAGAGCTCCATACCTCTTGTCTTCTATGACTTCCTTCATCTTCAGAGCCAATGTCTCTGCCTTGATCTGCTTTAACTGAATAGAGACACCAAACTTTTTGGCTTCTACTCGGACCATGTTTTCAGCCTGTTCTTTAAGGACAGGAATCGCTACCATGGGTACACCATGTTGGATGGCCTCCATTATGCTATTCATCCCACCATGAGTGACAAAAAGACGGATGCGTGGGTGAGCTGTTGTAAATCAGGAACAGAGCAGAATATTTCAGGGTGAAAATTTTCAGAACATCTGATAAAGTAGCAAGGGCAGAAAAAAAATACAAAGAGATCTCAAATTATGTTGGAGAAACTGATATACTGATTTAGCTTAGGACACACTCAAGGGTGCATATTCCAAGATACAAGATTCTGGCCTTGTCTCTGTACAGAGATTCCTTAAAACAATCCATGTGGGAATAAGAACCCAAGGAAATCTGCAGAGAACAGTGCTTAGCAAGAAATAATCCTCCTCCCATATCCATCCTTTCATCCATCCATTCTTTTCTCTCAATGCTACATCTCTCTTGCGTCTCCCATCCCTGTTGTCTCTCTTGGTATCTCACTCTATCTCTGTTTCCATCTCTCACTCTCCAGGTTTCACCCTCTCTCTTTCACTGTCCATTCACTTCCCTGTTATCTGAAGTCTTAACACTTTCATTGACGACACATAATCATGTGACATTCATCAAACTTACACCTCATATGCTTTCTATTCAATTCCATAGGAAATCCTCTAAAGCAGAGAATGATGGACCACCCATCTCAGTATTTCCAGTTCTTGTGTGCTTACTCCACCCTTCTTTAGAGAAAACTAAAACAAGTGTTGATAACAAAGAGTTCATCTCCAACACTGCCTCTCAACGGGGATGTGCATCAGAATTTATTTGTGTTTCTTTGAAAATCAGAATCTTTTTACATACCCCATGCCTTCTGAAAAAAATGTGCAGAACCATCTAGCTCTCTGTTACCAGAGAATTTGTTGAACCAGGTAAAAAGCTGAGAGGTTATTCAGCTTGACATTCAGATATTTTAGTACACTCTTCAGACAGTTAACAGAAACCTTGTGAAAGTATGAGTACATCTTTTGCAGCAAAGGAGGGTGAACCAGTAAGTGTGGGAGTGTGTTTCTACAATGGCATAAAGCCTAACAGGTGCTCAAGATGCCTGGAAAACACTGGTAGTATGGCCGTTGATATGTGTTCTCAGAGTCCGTAAACTGTCTTTGTATTTAGGCAATGTTGTTCAGTGCCAAATATGATAGGGTCAAAATAATGGCATGATAATATCACTTCTGACTGAAGGTATCAGGAATAGAAGGGAAGAAGAAAACATGGAAACTTTAGCCATTTGGGAAGTATACCTAATATCCCAAGAACTCCAGCTGGCTGCTCCATTCCTACCCTCTAGACGTTACCTTTAGCTACCATCTGCTCCTTCACAGGCTGCTGGGGTGCCTAGTAGAGCCCTAAAGTTACATAAATGGAAAGAGAGAAATAGATCTGGGTAGTCCTTACCCAAGAGGTCATTCTGAGGAAGCCAGTCCACGATTTTCACATTTGCTGCCAATTTGACGTCTTTGGGCCACTTAGATAACTTACATTTCCATATCACACCTTGAGACAGATTAGCAAAGGCACTGTTCATCTCCATGAGAACTTCCTGGGACTGATAGTTGCTCACTATGGAGCCCATGGCCACAAGGACAAAACCAGAGTCTCCAAACTTGCTGATGAAATTCTCAAATTCCTGGAGAGAAGTGAGAAAGGACAGGATGTGAACAAAGTTGTTTATGAAAGCCTAGACATTCATGAAATGAAAGTCAACTATTAACTGAATACACCCTCCTGTCAGTACCTAGAGCTCACTGTCTTGAAATTGTTCTCATAGCCCTGGGAACAGCTGAGTGCACTCTTCACTGTGCTCGTATCCATTGTGTCTGGTGGTTTTGAAGTCGTTTTTCTGAGATCTCAGGACACGCCATACCATATGAATACCTTCAATAATCACAAATGGATGTGTAGAGAGCCTTAGGTGTCCAGCCACTATCACAATAGCCCACATTGCACATAAGGCACTTAACACATACTGTAGCACCAACACCTAGATTCAGAATGTTGATTTAACAATGTTTTAAGAAGAGGAAAGTACAGGGTGTGGAAACTTCTTTCTTCATTAACAACATGACCCCAGAACAAGGGTGATCCTCATCCCTCATCCTAGTTCTAGGGATACATGGTCACTTAGGAGTGTTCCAATGTCAGACCAGGGTGCTAGTGCCTGGGAGAGTGCCACTTGATGTCCTAGACCAGTAGGGGGCAGTAGGCCTTCTGGAAACTGAGGTAATGCTGGGAAAATATCTGTCATGTGTCTCCTTCATATGAGGCTCATATGGCTTATGAGCCATCTGTGTTTTCTTTGTTGACAGTTCTGGTAAGGTGTTCGGTCCATTTTTAAAATACTGGTTTTAATTGTTAAATTTTAATAGTTCTTTGTATATTGTGTATATGTGTGTCTGTGTTTATTTGAATATTTTGAATAATAGTTTTTAACAGATCTGTTCCAAACATTTGGTTGTGTTCTGTTCCTCCTCCTTTCATTCTCTTGATAATTCCTGCCCAGAAGAGAAATTTTAATTTCAACTTAGCACACTTATCAACTCTTTCTTTCATAGATCATGACTTAGGTTTTGCATTTAAAAAGTTTTCACCAAACCCTAGGTCCTCTAGATTCTTTTCTGATATCATATTCTAAAAGTTTCGTACTTTGCACTTGCTTTTTATATTAAGGTTTACGGTCTGTTTTGAGTTAATTTTTTTGAATGTGTAGGATCTGAGGCTAATTAATTTTCTATGTAGTCAGATCATTTTTCCAGCACTGTTGGTTTTTGAAAGTCTGCTTTCTCTATACTATTGTCTTTACTCCTTTATGACACATCAGCCCACTAAATTTATGTGGGTCTATTTTGGCTTCTCTATTCTGTTACATTGACTTCTAATCTTTTGCCAATATCATACCATTTTGATTATTGTAGCTTTATAGTAAGTCATGAAGTTGACAATATCACTCCTCAAACTTTGTTCTTCATCTTCAATATTGTGTTGGCTTTTTAGGGTTTAACTGAACCCTAAAACATGCCTCTCCATGCAAATTTTAAAATTTTTTAATTAATATCCACAAAATAGTTGCAGAGGTTTTGATTGGGATTGCATTGAATGTATAGATCAATTTTCAAAGAACTAATATCTTGGCAATATTGAGTCTTCTTACCCATGAACATGGACTTACTCTCCATTTATTTAGTTCTTTAATTTCTTTCTTTCTTTAGAGTTTTATAGTTTTCCTCATTTAATCTTGTATATATACATATTTTTTATTTATTCCTAAGATCTCATTTTTGGTAGTGCTAATGTAAATAGTTTATTGTTTTTAATTTCATATTCCTCCATTCATTGCTGATATATAAGAAAAAGATGATTTTATACATTAAACTAGTATCCTGTGGCATTGCTCCAATTGCTTACTAATTCTAGGATTTTTTTATGACTTTTCAGATTTTCTAAATGGACCATCATGCCATCTGTGAACAAAACCATATTATTTCCTCCTGTCTAATCTATATGCCTTTTACCTCCTTTTTTGTCTTATTGCTTTACTTAGGACCTCCAGTATGAGGCTAAAATGTGGCAGTGAGAAGACGAACTTGCATTCTACCTTGATACAGAGAAGTTTTTTATCCTGATGAAGTCCAATTTATGTATTTTTTTCCGTTGTTACTCATGCTTTGGTGTCACATCTACAAATTCATTGCCAAATCCAAGTCTGTGTAGATTTATCCCTTTTTTGTCTTCTAAGAATTTTATGGCTTTTAGCTCTTTATTTAGGCCATTGATCCATTTTGAGTTCATATTGGTATGTGGTGTGAGGAAGGCTCAAAATACATTCCCTTCAATGTGAACAAATATCCAATGGTCTCAGCACCATTTTCTGAAGAGAGTCTGAAGAGACTGCATTGGTTGTTTTTGGCATCCTTGTAAAAATGAATTAGTCACAGATGTATGAGTCATTCTTCTTTTTATTATTGCTTTGGTTATTCAGGGTCTCTTCATTTCCATATGCATTTGAAAACTGCCTTTTTCATCTATAAAAAAGGCCATTAAACTATTGATAAGGATTAGATCAAATCTGTAGATAATTTTCAGTAGTATTGCTCTTTTAACAATATTAAGTATCATAATCCATGATCTAGAGATATCTTTTTATTTATTTAGGTCTTTCTTAATTTCTCTCAGGAAATTTGTAGTGTCCAGTGAACATACATGTCTTTCACCTCCTCAGTTTAATTGGATGCTGTTGTAAGCAGAATAATTTACTTGATTTCATTTTCAGGTTGTTCCTAGCCAGTGTATGGAAACACAAGTCCTATTTCCATGTTGATATTTTCCCTGCAACTTTGCTAGATTTGTTTAACATCTAGTAGTTTCTTTTTGGTGTGTGAAGTCTTTGGGATGTTCTATAGAGAGACTTATGTCATATAAAAAAATGTAAGCTATTTTGACATTGTCCATTCCAATTCAGAATTTCTTTTTCTTGCCTACTTGCTCTGTCTATGGCATATTTAAGTAGCAGTGGGCATCTTAGACTACTGACCTGAGGCAGCACAATTTCTGTCTATCATAAAGAATATGATGTTAGCTGTGAGTGTTCCAGTAAATATCTTTGTCATGTGAAGAAGTACCTTTTTTACCCTTAGTTTTGTTTTTATCATGAAAGGGTATTCATTTAGTCAAATATCTTTTCTGCATATATTGACATGATGTGTTTTTTTATTCCTTCCACTCTAATAATGTATTACATTGATTGATTTGTTATATTAAACTATTTATAAAATATTTTTACCTCCTGTGAACTTTTTGACTGAAGTCTATTTTGTGTGATATTAATTAGCATATATTATGCTATATAATATATAGCATATAATAATTCCTAGATTATTCTTAGGAAATTTTTTTTAATTTTTTCACGTTTATTTATTTTTGAAACAGAGAGACAGAGACAGAGTGCGAGCATAAGAGGGGCAGAAACAGAGAGACACAGAACCTGAAGCAGGCCCCAGGCTCTGAGCTGTCAGCACAGGGCCCAATGCGGGGCTCCAACTCACGAATGGTAAGATCATGACCTGAGCCGCAGTCACATGCTTAACCAAATGAGCCACCAGGCCCCCTAGGAAGTTTCTGATTTAATCCCCTAAAAGTGAGCATGAATACAGTTTTGTCAATTCTTTATAACAGTTTCTCCATCCTCTTCATGGTTTGGTTGTTCCCAATTCCCAACCTATACCCCATTGTTCCATTGGGCTGTAATTGACTCCATCCAGCACTACACTGTTAGAACTACCATTCTGGGGGACCACTTAAAATCACCTTTACTATCTTTTGATAATTATAAGATTAATGTAAATCTATTATTTAAAACTGAAAAGAGCACAACATGACATTAGAATAGGAAGTTCCATGCTCTCATTCTGTACAGAAATATTTTAAAAATATTTTATTTGAAGTACTTAAAAGATAAAAATAAAAATAACTAAAAACTAACTGTACCCCAGGCAATTGTGTAACCAGTCTCACCAAAGTTGGCAGATAGTTATGAAAACAACCTCTCACCAGAGGTTGACTGGACCCTCACCTTACTCCATACAAAAAACTCAACTCAAAATTGATTAAAGACTTAATCCTAAGACGGAAACGACAAAGCTCTTAGAAAAAAAACACAGGGTGAAACTTCATGGTACTGGTCTTGCTATTGATTTCAAAAATATAGCACAATAAACTAGAAAATGAAATATCAAAATCAAAAGAAACAAACACCAAAACAAACAACAAAACAAGTGAGACTACATTAAACTACAAAGCTTCTGCACAGCAAAGAAACAATCAACAGAGTAACAGAAGACCTACATAATAGAAAACATTTATAAACCATAATCCTAAGAGATTAATCTCCAAAATGTATAAGAAAGGCTTACAATTCAATGGAGAAGAAAAAAGTCTTAAAACTCTATTAAAAATAGATGGAGGACTTGAATAGACATTTATCCAAAGAAAACATGCCAAATGGCAAACAGATATATGAAAAAAGTACTCAACAACACTAGCCATCAGGGAAATACACATCAAAACCACAATGAGTTATTAATTCACAAATATTGGTAGTTATTTTTAAAAATCAGAAGACAACTAGTGTTAAAGATATGGAGAAATAACAACCCTTACATACTGTGGTTGGGAATGAAAAATGTCAAAGGCACTAAGGACAATAGTATGGAAATTTCCCCACAAATTAAAAACAGAAAATGGAAATCAAGATCTCAAAGAGATGTCTGTATTCCCATATTCACGGAAGCACTATTCACAATAAGCAAGATATGGAAACAAATAAAATATCCATTAAAGATGAACGGTTGAAGAAATTGTGAGATATATATATATGTATATATATATATATATTCCATTATATATATTATATATATATTCTTTAAAAAATACTACATATTTTTTAAAAGTTCTCTATATTCTTTAAAAAACAATACTTATATTCTTTAAAAAAGAATACTATATGTTCTTTTAAGAAGAATATTATGTATTCTTTAAAAAAGAAGAAAATTTTGCAATATGGGAAAACATGGGTGAAACTTAAAGATATTATGATAAGTGACATAAGCCAGATAAGCAAATACTGCATGAGTT
This sequence comes from Felis catus, assembly GCF_018350175.1. Classification (NCBI taxonomy): domain Eukaryota; kingdom Metazoa; phylum Chordata; class Mammalia; order Carnivora; family Felidae; genus Felis; species Felis catus. Next base: position 210,535,342 of record NC_058368.1, on the reverse strand, counting down.
AACTTATCTGAAGAATTTAAAATATTCAAATTCATAAAATGAAAAGTGGCAGCTGGTTTCCAAGGTTTAGGGTTTAAGAGAAAAGGGTAGCTATTATTCAATGGAGAAAGAATTACAGATAAGTGAGATAAATAAGGTCTAGAGATCTGAGATCCAATATGGTACCTACAGTAAATAATTACGTATTGTATGGTTAAAATTTTGATAAGGGGCTAGATCTCATATTAAGTGTTTTTACCAAAATAATATAAAATTTAAAATAGAATAGAATAAATAGAACAGAAAAATAAAAATTAAAAAATTAAAAAAATAAAAATTTACATTTAGGTGTTTTGTTTGTCTCATCCTACTTCACTCCCAGTTCCCACTGGCAGGGAAGCCACCAACTCTGCACTGAAGAGCTCTGCATGAAATCGCTATTGAGCACTGAGGTTTTACTTACTTGTGGTACTGGTTTAACAGGTCTGGCCAATAAGCCTCCAACATACACAGTGTTGGGAAGCAGGGGCCTAGCAAATTCAAGGGCAAAGTCAGAGTTAACAAACCACAGCTCTGCTTTCTTTAAAAGATGAGACAAAACTGGCCTGGAGCCTTCCGGGAAATGTTCCTTGATGGTGTTCTCAATGGTAGAATGGATTTGCCTTTGCTTTATGGAGAAATCAAAGAACATCAGAAAATTCCTCACTCTGCCCCAGAAGTCCATGTGGTCAGTGAGCAAGGAACGGAATAATGGAACATAAGACACAGGACTTGGTAGCCCATGGTCCACACTTCCAAATTGGGTAGGAAGAATTGACACAAATGGCTTCCCAAGCTTCTCAGCAATGAGGAAAGAACAGAAGTCAAGTGCTTCAACAAATACCAAGTCAAAGTTCTCATTTTTTAAGAAATCCATGATATCACCTCTCCTTAGCAAACCACTGCATCGAATTCCCAGTTGTTTCATTAATGATACAAAGTTGTCAAATGCTTCCCTGTAAAAACAAAAACAAACAAACAAACAAAAAACTAAAGACAAATATTCATTGGAGGTGTTAATTTCACAATATTTTACCACCCACCCATTTTACCAGTGTCCAATGAATACTCTGTTCTGATCACTCTGCTCCAGGTGTTTCTGCCTCCTGAAATGTTCTCACCTCCTCTCCTCCCCTTTCTCTGGCCAATCCATATGCACCCACTATCAGAGCTAATTCAAGATCCTTCTGCTTTGAAAGCATTCCCTACACTAGCAGATTTTAGAGTTTCATTTCTAGTTGATACATTCTTTTTTTTTTTACTATGAAATTTAATGTCTAATTGGTTTCCATACAACACCCAGTGCTCATCCCAACAGGTGCCCTCCTCAATGCCCATCACCCACTTTCCCTTCCCCTCCACCCCCATCAACCCTCAGTTTATTCTCAATATTTAAGAGTCTCTTATGGTTTTCCTCCTTCCCTCTCTGTAACTCTTTTTTTTCCCCTTCTCCTCCCTCCTGGTCTTCTGTTGAGTTTCTCAGGATCCACATATGAGTGAAAACATATGGTATCTGTCTTTCTCTGCCTGACTTATTTCACTTAGCATAACACTCTCCAATTCCATCCACGTTGCTACAAATGACCAGATTTCATTCTTTCTCATTGCCAATTCATATTCCATTGTATACATAAACCACATCTTCTTTATCCATTCGTCAGTTGATGGACATTTAGGCTCCTTCCATAATCTGGCTATTGTTGAAAGTGCTGCTATAAACAATGGGGTACAAGTACCCCTATGCATCAGCACTCCTGTATCCCTTGGGTAAATTCCCAGCAGTGCTATCTCTGGGTCATAGGGTAGATCTATTTTTAATTTTTTGAGGAACCTCCACACTGTTTTCCAGATCAGCTGCACCAGTTTGCATTCCCACCAACAGTACAAGAGGGTTCCCATTGCTCCACATCCTCTCCAGCATCTATAGTCTCCTGATTTGTTCATTTTAGCCACTCTGACTGGCGTGAGGTGATATCTCAATGTGGTTTTGATTTGTATTTCCCTGATGAGGAGTGACATTGAGCATCGTTTCATGTGACTGTTGGCCATCTGGATGTCTTTTATTTCTGATTTTATTTTTTATTTTTATTTATTTATTTTATTTTTTTACATATCGTTTCTTTCATTTAATATTATATATTAAACATTTTCTATAATTGTTTTAATTTTCTTCTTTATTTTTTAAAATTTACATCCAAATTAGTTAGCATATAGTGAAACAATGATTTCAGGAAGAAATTCCTTAGTGCCCCTTACCCATTTAGCCCACCCCCCCTCCCTCAACCCTTCCAGCAACCCTCAGTTTGTTCTCCATATTTATGAGTCTCTTCTGTTTGGATACTAGCCCTTTATCCAATATGTCATTTGCAAATATCTTTTACCATTCCATCGGTTGCCTTTTAGTTTTGTTGATTGTTTCCTTTGCAGTGCAGAAGCTTTTTATCTTGAATGAGGTCCCAATAGTTCATTTTTTCTTTTAATTCCCTTGCCTTTGGGGATGTGTCAAGTATGAAATTGCTGCGGCTGAGGTCCGAGAGCTTTTTCTTGCTTTCATCTCTAGGGTTTTGATGGTTTCCTGTCTCACATTCAGGTCCTTCATCCATTTTGAATTTATTTTTCTGAATGATATAAGAAAGTGGTCTAGTTTCATTCTTCTGCATGTTGCTGTCCAGATCTCCCAGCACCATTTGTTAAAGAGACTGTCTTTTATCCATTGGATATTCTTTCCTGTTTTGTCAAAGATTAGTTGGCCATACATTTGTGGGTCCAATTCTGGAGTCTCTATTCTATTCCATTGGTTTATGTGTTTGTTTTTGTGCCAATACCATGCTGTCTTAATGATGACAGCTTTGTAGTAGAGACTAAAGTCTGGGATTGTGATGCCTCCTGCTTTGGTTTTCTTTTTCAATGTTATTTTGGCTATTTGGGGTCTTTTGTGGTTCCATACAAACTTTAGGATTGCTTGTTCTAGCTTCGAGAAGAACGCTGGTGCAATTTTGTTTCGGATTGCATTAGATGTGTAGATTGCTTTGGGTAGTGTGGACATTTTAACAATATTTACTCTCCAATCCATGAGAAAGGAATGTTTTTCCATTTCTTTATATCTTCTTCAATTTCCTTCATAAGCTTTCTATAGTTTTCAGCATACAGATCTTTTACATCTTTGGTTAGATTTATCCCTAGGTATTTTATGCTTCTTGGTGCAATTGTGAATGGGATCAGTTTCTTTATTTGTCTTTCTGTTGCTTCATTGTTAGTGTATAAGAATGCAACTGATTTCTGTACATTAATTTTGTATCCTGCGACTTTTCTGAATTCATGTATCAGTTCTAGCAGCTTTTTGGTGGAATCTTTCGGGTTTTCCATGTAGAGTAGCATGTCATCTGTGAAAAATGAAAGTTTGACTTCTTTACCGATTTGGATACTTATTTATTTCGTTTTTTTTTTTTGTCTGATTGCTGATGCCATCACTTCCAACACTATGTTAAACAACAGTGGTGAAAGTAGACATCTCTGTCGTGTTCCTGAGGAAAGTTCTCATTTTTTCCCCATTGAGGATGATATTGGCTATGGGCTTTTCATACATGGCTTTTATGATGCTTAAGTATGTTCCTTCTATCCCGACTTTCTCAAGGGTTTTTATTAAGAAAGGATGCTAAGTTTTGTCAAATGCTTCTTCTGCACTGATTGACAGGATCATACGGTTCTTTTCTTTTCTTTTATTAATGTGATGTATCACACTGATTTATTTGTGAATGTTGAACCCCCCCTGCAGCCCAGGAATGAATCCCACTTGATCATGGTGAATAATTCTTTTTATATGCTGTTGAATTCTATTTGCTAGTATCTTATTGAGAATTTTTGCACCCATATTCATCAGGGATATTGGCTTGTAGTTCTCTTTTTTTGCTGGGTCTCTGTCTGGTTTAGAAATCGAAGTAATGCTGGCATCAAAGAATGAGTCTGGAAGCTTTCCTTCCCTTTCTATTTTTTGGAACAGCTTGAGAAGAATAGGTATTATCTCTGCTTTAAATGTCTGGTAGAACTCCCCTGGGAAGCCATCTGGTCCTGGACTCTTATTTGTTGGGAGATTTTTGATAACTGATTCAATTTCTTCGCTGGTTATGGGTCTGTTCAAATTTTCTAGTTCTTCCTGTTTGAGTTTTGGAAGTGTGTGGGTGTTTAGGAATTTGTCCATTCCTTCCAGGTTGTCCAGTTTGTTGGCATATAGTTTTTCATAGTATTCCCTGATAATTTCTTGTATCTCTGAAGGATTGGTTGCAATAATTCCATTTTCATTCATGATTTTATCTATTTGGGTCCTCTCCCTTTTCTTTTTGAGAAGCCTGGCAAAAGATTTATCAATTTTGTTTATTTTTTCAAACAACCAACTCTTGGTTTCATTGATCTGCTCTACTGTCTTTTTAGATTCTATATTGTTTATTTCTGCTCTGATCTTTATTATTTCTCTTCTTCTGCTGGGTTTGGGGTGTCTTTGCTGTTCTGCTTCTATTTCCTTTAGGTGTGATGCTCTCTTTAACTTTCATTTGTATACTGACTTTTTATCAGTGACTGTCCTGTTTCCTAAGTGAACTGTGGAAATAACTTCATGACATCAATATTCATGATATAGCCCTTTTAGTTGAAATTGAGAATAGCCTGAATTTGATAGATTGCCTCACACAAGGAACTTTCTGATGGCAATATTTGAATTCTAATTCTAAGCTGAACATGAGATTTACGTCTTCCTACCAGAAAAGATTAACATTTAAAACAAACAAAAATAAAAGCCTTTGTGAAGCTAACTACTATCCTTTCCACTTCATACCCAGCTGGAGTTTTCACAAAAGTTCATGCTAAAATTTTACCAATATCTATTAAGACTCTGGTCTATGGCACTGTTCCAGGAACCATTCTGCTTCAATGTTTTTGCATCAGTGTCTGCAAGGAAAATGATCCTTTTTATGCAGCATAGGGACAAATAGATGAGAATGTTCCTGACCAGAGGTTACAGGTACAAGTACTTTGGTGACCCATGGGCCAACCATTTGAATGAAGAACTAAGAGAATCAATGGCCTGGCCAACCTGTAACCTGTACAACACCACACTATGTCAGCCCACTGAAAGAAAGCCCACAGGTGAGAACTCATTGGCAATATGCAGATCTACACCTGGGGGTTAAAATCAACTTCATGTGATAACAGGTGATTAGCTGAAATTATTCTCTATTATATTTTAAGTGATTTTACCCGAACAGTGCTGCTAAATATTGGTGACAAATGTAAAATGTGAAGTACAAATTCCTTAAAAGTAGAACATTAATCATGTCAGAAATTAAGTTAATTAAAAAAAATATAGGAAAGCACTGTGCTTGGTATATTATACCATATGTGACATATATATAAAACCAGCCTTCAGGGCGGCAGGGTGGCTCAGTCGGTTAAGCGTCCGACTTCAGCACAGGTCATGATCTCACGTTCTGTGAGTTCCAGCCCCGCGTCAGGCTCTGTGCTGACAGCTCAGAGCCTGGAGCCTGCTTCGGATTCTGTGTCTCCCTATCTCTCTGCTCCTCCCCTGCTCTCACTGTCTCTCTCTTTCTCAAAAATAAAATAAACATTTAAAAAAAAAACACGGCCTTCAAGGTAATCAGTTTAAGGAAGAAGAGATGAGATACAGAATTTAAAAATGTATCAATAACAAGATAAGATGATATAGACAAAATTTCAAATCAGTACTTTAGATCAGATCTCTTATATATGAGAAAATTTGGAGTCTAGTTTGACTAAGGAAAATGACTTTATAAAAAAGCCATATTTTATGACCACCTACTAGCAAACAGAATTTCTAAGGAAGAAGGGGGATGGACATTAAGCCACTGTATTAAGCAAGGAATGAATTTGTGTCTTCCCCTCTGATGTCAAACATGAAGAACTTTCTATACATTCTAGGTAATGGCAAAGCTCTCAGGTTACTCACTCATTGTGTATCACCAAGATATTTGGTTTCTTAAACGAGTTTAAAAGACACTGGTTTGAGGTATAAGAAATCAATATTTATAAGCATTTTTCTATTCTTGAATTTATGTGAGGAAGTGGGAGGAAAAATAAGTATAATATGGCGACTCCCATTTGCATACCAACAATGAGAAATTAAATTGTCTATCCACCATCTGTGTGGTGGAGAATATGCAAACACTGTAGGTGAAGTGTTGCCAGGAAGATCCAAAAGGAACAATCCCCCTCATATACAGAAATGCATTCCTACTTTCAGTGGAAGAGGCACACTACACAGACTGAATAATTGCGAGTAAAAATTCATCTACTCCATTTATCCTCTGCCCCCTGTCATTGATCTCCCCATCTATCCATTCATCCATTCATCTATCCATTGCTCTTAAACTCACTCCAAGTATCTATGTATCCAACCATTCATTTAAATCGCTAAAACGGTAAGTCTTTCAAGCAGAGAATAAAAGAAATTACCTGCCATGCAAAGTTTCTGTCACAAGGAAATCAAAACATTTCTTGAATTCTTTTTTATGATCTTCAGGTGGAAGCCAACTGATAACTTCATATGATGTTTCACCCTTTTCTTAAAAAAGAGGGTAAAAAATAAAACACCAATAGGAAAATTTTTAATTATGCCATACAACCCAAATTAACATTCGCATGAGGATATCATGGTTTATTTATTCCAATTATTGTAAATATTTTCAAATGTTCCCTTACTGAACTTCTATTTTGTATGGTTTTTTTCTGCTTTCTCATTTCTTCAATCACACAACCTGCCAATATTTATTGATAACCTGTTAATAGGTTTAGACACTTTTATTCATTTTAAAGTACTTCAGGATTCTATTTAAAGTTTTCACATAAAGGTATAACTATTCATCATTTTATAGGTGAGAAAACAGAGATGAAAGGAGTGCCAGATAATTTGTCAGGATTGCACGTATAGTGAATGGCATACCTTATATTTAAATACAGACCTTATTTTATACCCGTTCCCCTGTCATTTATCACTTAGAAAAAGAAATCATTTTCATTAAAATTAAAAGTGAAACATGCAGAGGTTTTTCATTCTGCCAAAAAATACCAATGCCTAAATTAAAAATTTAGTCTTCTAAATTAAAAATTGCAGTTAAAAATTGCAGTCTTCTGCAGCCTTACTTACCATCCTGGCATTTCCCCCATAACTCCTGTGTAATAAAAAGTGTAACACCATTTTTGAAGTTAGACTGCTGACAGCTTTCAAGCTTCATCTCTCCCTTAACCTTCCGTGACATATCCTGAAAAACTTAGAGGAAAGACTCAACATGCCCTCCCTTGTGTGACTAAGATTTTCAAGCCAAGCAGGCCAGACCCACGTTAGGGGGATCCTCACCTCCATCCCACTCAGAAGCTTCCACAATTGGTATTTAGAGACAAAAGTATGGGTTTAGTCTTTACATGGTCTTGATTATGTGTCTCACACAAACCTATTTTCTGTATCAGATTGGATTTTGTTTCTGGATTCCAGCATGAGCTGTGATTGACACTAGGCTAGGTAGAATTCTGTGACTGTGTGTCGCAGTCAGGTATTGCCCCCTTAAGAATGGTCCTCCAGAGTAGAATTGATAGCAATTTACAAGTGCACGGAATGATGTAAAGAAGGGTAGTTACCAAGTGGTATGATGAGATCGATACCTGCAAAAGTAGATGGTGTGCTAGAACCTTAGAAAATGACTTTTCTGCTGCTGCTGATTATCTTGTAGCTAGAGGAAAATCTTGATTAACACAGTAATAGAGAAAAAGACTGATGACATGCCCATGGAGTTATTTCAAGGAGTTAGTTCGAATTAATTTCACATGTCTCAAAATTATCCATGGGGAGACCCCTAACTTTGATGATACTAATGGGGATATTCTGAAGAAGAAGCTTATACACACACACACACACATATATATATATATATATATATATATATATATAGGCAGGTTATAACAGATACTTCCCCAAAATACATATAATAACAACCAAAAGAAAGAGGAAAGAGAGGAGATGGGCAGGGTGGGAGAGTCAGGAAAGAAAACAGAGTTCTGTTTTGATACGTGTGGGAATCTAACATTACTTTTAAAAATTTACAACTGATAAAGGGCACAAGTTGCTTTTGTACCTCTCTGTCAGAACTTCCAAATGAATTTTAACATTGGATGAGATGAAACAATGACAAAGATTAGTGATATTAGTGTTCTTAATCAATACTGGGGCAAAAATAACAGATATAATGATTATATTTTCTATATTTATGTAGATATTCCTGTATTACTAGGAGTCAAAAATATTAGATACAAGACAAATTTCCATGCCCTGTCTTAACTACTGGGATAAAATATCCCATAGTCATAGCAACCATCTTTTACATCATCTACTAATAGTTATTGTTGTCTTATGTAACATGTCATAAATTAAAATAATATTAGAGTTCTGGCACTTATAGTCAGCTTCACAAAAAAGGACGTGTTTGGATCTATCCAACATATTAACCTTTAAATACAACCCAATACATATTGAAACAGTGGCTTTAAGGATGAAATCCCATTATAAAAGATCTATTAAGCAAAGGAGTGATTATCTACACTGCTTTTCCATTTAATAGCTTAATTTAGATTCATTCATAAACCTGAAAAGAATTTATGATACCTTGCAGAACATTACTATAACATTATTGCAGTGATGCATCATATTAAGCCTGCTCCCCATCTCCAATATTACTGAAATTGCTGACTCTATCTAAGTAGTAATAGATACTTTGCAAGCATAGATTTGTTAGTATGTTCTGATCCTATTTCAACAAGATCTCAGCTGCAGTTTCTCTTCTCCTTCATCTTTGAAGGATACAAATCACTTGTACTGACTTCTCATGGACTACCTCAACAGCCTTGCTCATAAGCTTTGCTGGCAAGATCTTAACCACATTCACCTTTCTCCAGGAGCACGTGTATGACACTATATTGTGGACAATTTTTGTAGAGATTCATCGAACACACTCATTCAAGACACAAAAATTCACATAGAGGCTCACAAAGAGGGATGTGCCGCTGCCTTACACAAAGCAGAAGCTACAGCACCTCAGGTATTCCTAAGAAGAATTATTTGTTCAGTGGAGGACTTTCCATCCCTGACACTGTCAAGAAAGTACTCCTGTGGTCCACTTTGAGCACATATGTATAAAAAGCTTTCCTGGACACACATTCAAACAGAAACTGGTGAAAATTCTCTTTTATATACACACACACACATATTCAACATCATATATATATATATAATTTTGTAAAAAAAATAAAAAAGGTCAAAAGATAGTAGGAAAATTTCTGGGAAGATGGTAGAGCAACAGGAATCTGCCTCCCCTAATTAAATAAAAATTGAACTAGAAGACTCGGGCTAGAGTATCTATTTTGAAGAGTTGCAGTAACTTCTAGGGCAGGTTTTCAATGTAAATTGCAGATAATTTTACTCAATTTCAGTTATTTCAGCTTTTATCACAGTAGCAACTATCCATCCCCTGTCCCCATCACATGGCAAGCACCTATACATGTGTTCACAAAGCAGCATGCACAGAGGTTTCAAGAACCAGAGTGGACAAAAACAAAAAAAACAAAAACAAAAAAAACAAAATCTAAATATCACGTATCTGGGTTCTGATTGCTGCTTGCTGCTCTAATCACAGAAGTGCAGACAAAGAAGTAGGCAGCAAAGTCTTTGCTATCCCTACACCTATTGTTGCAACCATCTCCCCCCTCTGGCTGAATGGACTTCAAGGGATCTTAAAAGGCTGATGATCTTTTTTTCTCCCTCATTTTTCTGTTTTTCCCTTATGCGAGACAGATATTAAAGGCTAGAACATTGGAAAACAACTACATAAACCAGGAACATTAGAAGAAAGTGTCCACTTATGACCAGGAAAAGGTCCAGAAAATACCTGAGGACATTGAAATCTACATCTTATATTTATCTTTTCCACAACAGCAGGATAAAACAATCAAAAAAATTAATAAACAAAACGAATAACAAAAATCTGCAGACCCTGGGGAAGGGAGGAAAGTCTCATCTCCAGATTCAACACATGGTTAGATTCAAATATTCAGTCTTCTACAAAAATCACAAGACACACCAAGAAGCTGAAAACGAAAGCCTATTCAGAGGAAAATAATAAATCAACAGAAACTGTTCTTGAGAAAAACCTGATGGTAGATATACCAGACAATGACTTTAAAATCACTGCCTTAAAGATTCTCAGAGAACTAAAGCAAGATGTGGGGGAGGTAGAGGAAAAAAAATGTGTGCAAAATAAAAATGTCAATAAAGGGATAGAAAATCAAAAAAGAAGCTAAAAATGAATTCTAGAAATGAAAAATACAACTAATGTGACGAAAATTTCACTAGAGGCATTCAAAGGCAGATTTGAGGCAAAAGAAATTAACAGTGAACCTAAAGAGAAGATAATGGAAATGATAGAGGCTGGAGAGCAGTAAAGTTAAGACTGAAAACAAGACAACATAGCTTAAGGATCCAACATATGCACTGTGGATGCTCAGAAGGAGAAGAAAGAAAGAAAGGGATAGAGAGAATATTTCAGCTATGATCTCCCAAATCTCCCAAATTGGATGAAAGATGTGAATATAAACATCCAAGCTCATCAACTCCAAGAAAAATGAGCTCAGACACATAGTCGAGACATATTATAATCAAATTTAGAAAGATAAAAAGAGAATATTAAAAGCAGCAAGAAAAAAGTGACTCATCGCATACAAGTGATTGTCAATGAGATTATCAATAGATTTCTAATCAGAAACTTTAGAGACCAGAAGTCAGCAGGCCAATACATTCAAAGTGGCAAAATAAAAGAATGGCCAAAAAAAAATTCTATATCTGGCAACACTGTCCCTCAAAAGTGAGGGGAAAATCAAAACATTCCCAAATAAACAAAACCTAAGGAAACTTGCTACTACTAGGCCCACACTGAGAGAAATGCTCAAGGGAGTCCTCCAGGGAAAAAACAAAAGGACACCAGATACTAACTCAAAGGTGAATGAAAAATAAATATTTTAATAAAGGTAACTGCATAGAAAAATATAAACTTAGTATTATAGCAACAGTTTCTAACTACTTTTGGTTTCTACATGATTAAAGAAACTAGTCCGTTTTTTAAAACAAATCATTGATTTAAAAACAAGTATTACTTAAACTTTGTAACACCAATCAAGTTTTCTATATAATTTAATGTACTAATTCATTTAAATTAATGAAAGTTTATGTCTGGGGGCACACATGTACAAAAAGATATTTTTGTGATGTCAACAACCCAAGAGGGTGACCATGAACAACACATTACAGGAGCAGAATTTTTGAATGTTATTAAACTTGAACTTCTATAAATTATAATGAATGACACAGATTTAGCAGGTTAAATGAAATCCCCAAGATAACACACGCAAAAAAATAGCTATAGAATATACACAAAAGGAAATGACAAAGGGATTTAAAATTTTCACAACAAAGAATCAACTAAACACAAAAGAAACAGTAATACAGAAAGTGAGGAACAAAAAAGCTGCAAGGCATATAGAAAACAAATAGAAAAATGACAGAAGTCTCTCCTCATCAGTAAGTACTTCAAATGGACATGCATGAAACTCCCATATCAAAAGACAGACTTTGGGTAAAAACACATGATCCAATTGTAATAGCATTGTTTGGTGACAGATGGTAGCTACACGTGTGGTGAGCATAGCATAACATATACATACATATGCAGTTGGCAAATCACTATGTCAGACATCTGAAACTAGTGTCACATTGTGTATCAACTATACTTCAATAAAAAATAATAGAGGAGCCAAGATGATGGAACAACATGGAAGATTTTTGTGGGTCTCTCGTCTATGAAATACAGCCAGACCAACACTAAACCATCTTACACACCTAGAGAACTGATTGGAAGATTAACACAACAATCTGCACAACCTGAACCACAGAATTCAGCAGGTACATGACACAAAGAGCTGAACTTGGAGAGCAAGAAGCCCCAAAAAGTAGGGAACCCCTTTTGCAGGCAGAGAGAGGATGGAGACTGGGACGGAAGGGAGAATACAGGAAAAACACCCCTCTCCAAAAGCAGCTGGAGAGAAAGTGGAAAATTGGAAACAACCCCAGGGACTAAACTAAAAAGGGAGAAAGGAGAAAGGAAAGGGTTTAAATTCCATTAAGACTGTAAACAAGGGGAGCACAAAGTCTGCAACTCCACAGCTTGATACCTGGCGGTGCTCTGGTGGGAAGGGTGAATCCCCAGGAACAGAGTGATGTCCAGGAGGTTCTTGGGCCACATGAGGAAAAGCAGTTCCACTGCTAAAAGGACATTTGGTAGAAACTGTTGAGGCCACCTGGTCCCAGCAGACCCCAGAAAACGGCCACATTGGCTGGTGCTGGAACAAGGTTGTTAAGGGTGAAGCCTGGTGCCTGAAGTGCATTGTGATTTTACATAATCCCTGAAACACTGCTGCTACACTATCTCGAGAACTTTTTCTGAGGCAGGATGGCACCTGGCCACAGTCTTGGGGCACAGGCAGCTGCAGGGTCCAGCAAGTATTCCTGGGTGCAGCTGACATTCGGCCATTGTGAGGTGAGACCCTCCTGTAGAGGGGTGGAATGGGTCAAAGCCAAGGTCTTTCACAAGTAAGGGGCCAGGGAAAACAGTTGCATCTGAGATAAAACTCTGGAGAGAGATACTGCCTGAGGCTTGGTCATGGACAGTAAAGAAGCAGGCAGTGGACCAAAGCCGAAGACAGAGGATGGGTGCACGATTGCTGACTGGGGAGAACAGAATTCCAATACTAGAGACTGGGTAATGGGGTGACACCATTTTCACTGCTCCCACGCATGTGCATATGCACCTACGAGCGCCACAACACTCCACCCCAGTAGGCTAGCAGCACCATTTATTGGAAAATGAGGCCATTACACTAAGCCCCGCCCAACTGGGCCAACTTTGCTCTTGAAGAACACAAGTCTCACCGCCTGCTTAGTGTGTGGACTATAAAGTGCTTCATAGTCTGACTTCTAGCAGAAAACAAAGTAATTTCAGTCCTATTTCAGTCTGTTAGCACGGCCATCTATTCAATTTTCTTTCCTTTTTTTCTCTTTTTCACTTCTTTTCTTTTTCTTGAATACAGAAAGAAAAAATTCATTTTTAATTTTTATTAAACACATTTTTGTTTAACTTTTTTTACTATATATTTTACTTTTGTGTAAATTTTTTCAAATTCTATTTTACTTCCATCACTTTATTTTACTCTACTTCAGTGTATTCACTTTATCAAATTTTCAAATGATTTCCTTTTTTCTTATTCTTTTTTCTCTTATTCATTTCTTTTCTTTCTCTTGAATACAGAAAGAGAAAAAATTCATTTTATTTTCAATCTCTATTAAAAATATTTTTCTTTAATTTTTTCACTATACTTTTTACTTTTATGTAAATTTTTTCATTCTATTTTACTCCCAACATTTCATTTTAGTCTACTTCAGTGTATTCAATTTTTCAATTTCTCAAACTATTTCCTTTTTTTCTCCCCCACCGTTTTTCTCTAATCTATCAAGCCACTTTCAACACCCAGACCAAACACACCTAGGATCTAGTATCATTTATTCGATTTTTGTGTGTGTGTGTTTTTCAATTTTTTAATTTTAATATTTCTTTAATATTAAATTTTTTAATTTCAATTTTCTGCCTCATTACTTCCTTTTCTCCCTTCAAAATGACGCAATGAAGGAATTCACCCCAAAAGAAAGAGCACAAAGAAACGATAGCCAGGGATTTAACCAACACAGACACAAGCAAGATGTCTGAACCAGAATTTATAATCACCATAATAAGAATACTAGCTGGAGTCAAAAATAGATTAGAATCCCTTTCTGCAGAGATAAAAGAAGTAAAAAATAGCCAGAATGAAATTAAAAATGCTATAAATGAGCTGCAAACACGGATGGATGCAGCAGCACCAAGGATGGATGAGGCAGAACAGAGAATCAGTGATACAGAGAACAAACTTATAGAGAATAATGAAGCAGAAAAAAAAGAGGGAAATTAAGACAAAAGAGCACGATTTAAGAATTAGAGAAATCAGTGACTCATTAAAAAGGAACAACATCAGAATCATAGGGGTCCCAGAGGAGGAAGAGAGAGAAAAAGGGGTAGAAGGATTATGTGAGCAAATAATAGCAGGAAACTTTCCTAACTTGGAGAAAGACACAGACATCAAAATCCAGGAAGCACAGAGGACTCTCATTAGATTCAACAAAAACCGACCATCAGTAAGGCATATCGTAGTCAAATTCGCAAAATACTCAAGCAAGGAGAGAATCATGAAAGCAGCAAGGGAAAAAAAAGTCCCTAACCTACAAGGGAAGACAGATCAGGTTTGCAGCAGACCTACCCACAGAAACTTGGCAGGCCAGAAAGGAGTGGTGGGGTATATTCAGTGTGCTGAATCAGAAACATGCAGCCAAGAATTCTTTATCCAGCAAGGCTGTCATTCAAAATAGAAGGAGAGATAAAAAACTTTCCCAGACAAACAAAAATTAAAGGAGTTTGTGACCACTAAACCACCCTGCAAGAAATTTTAAGTGGGACACACTGAGGGGGAGAAAAGATGAAAATACATACACACACACACACACACACACACACACACACACAGAGCAGCAAAAGATTAGAAAGGACCAGAGAACACCACCAGAAACTCCAATTTTACAAGCATCATAATGGCAATAAATTCATACTTTCAGTACTCACTCTAAACGTCAATGGACTCAATGCTCCAATCAAAAGACATAGTGTAACAGAATGGATAAGAAAACAAGACCCATCTATATGCTGTATACTAGAGACCCACTTTAGACCTAAAGACACCTACAGATTGAAAATAAGGGGATGGAGAAGCAGCTATCATGCTAATGGTCAGCAAAAGAAAGCTGGAGTAGCCATACTTTTATCAGACAATCTAGACTTTAAAATAAAGACTGTATCAAGAGATGGCAGAAGGGCATTATATCATAATCAAGGGGTCTATCCATCAAGAAGACCTAACAATTGTAAACATTTATGCGCCAAATGTGGCAGCACCCAAATATATAAATCAATTAATCACAAACATAAAGAAACTCATCAATAGTAATACCATAATAGTAGGAGACTTCAACGCCCCACTCACAGCAATGGACAAATCATCTAATCAAAAAATCAACAAGGAAACAATGCCTTTGAATGACACCCTGGACTAGATGGACTTCACAGATATATTCAGGACATTTCATCCTAAAGCAGAGGAATATACATTCTTCTCCAGTGCACATGGAACATTCTCCAGAATAGACCACATACTGGGACACAAATCAGCCCTAAGTAAATACAAAAAGATCAACATCGTACCATGCATATTTTCAGACCACAATGCTATGAAACTCGAAATCAACCACAACAAAAAATTTGGAAAAGTAACAAATACTTGGAAACTGAAGAACATGCTACTGAAGAATGAATAGGCTAACCATGAAGTTAAAGAGGAAATTGAAAAGTATATGGAAGCCAATTAAAATGATAACACCACAACCCCAAACCTCTGGGATGCAGCAAAGGCAGTCATAAGAGGAAAGTATATAGCAATCCAGGCCTTCCTAAAGAAGGAAGAAAGATCTCAGATACACAACCTAACCTTACACCTTAAAGAGCTGGAAAAAGAACAACAAATAAAACCCCAAACCAGAAGAAGACAGGAAATAATAAAGATTAGAGCAGAAATTAATGCTATCCAAACCAAAAAAACAGTAGGACAGATCAGTGAAACCAGAAGCTGGTTCTTTGAAAGAATTAACAAACTTGATAAACCACCAGCCAGTTTGATCAAAAAGAAAAAGGAAAGGACTCAAATAAATAAAATCAAGAATGAAAGAGGAGAGATCACAACCAACACAACAGAAATAAAAACAACAATAAGAGAATATTAAGAGCAATTATATGCCAATAAAATGGGCAATGTGGAAGAAATGGACAAATTCCTAGAAACATATACACTATCAAAACTGAAACAGAAAGAAATAGAAAATTTGAACAGACACATAACCAGTAAGGAAATCGAATTAGTATTCAAAAATCTGCCAAAAAACAAGAGTCCAGGGCTGGGTGGCTTTCCAGGGGAATTCTACCAAACATTTAAGGAAGAGTTAACACTTATTCTCTTGAAGCTGCTCCAAAATATAAAAAAGGAAGGAAAACTTCCAAACTCTTTTTATGAAGCCAGTATTACCTTGATTCCAAAACCAGACAGAGACCCCACTAAAAAGGAGAAATATAAACCAATTTCCCTGATGAACATGGATGCAAAAATCCTCAACGAGATATTAGCCAACCGGATCCAACAATACATTAAAAAAATTTTCACCACAACCAAGTGGGATTTATACCTGGGATGCAGGGCTGGTTCAATATCCACAAAACAATTAACGTGATTCATCACATCAATAAAAGAAAGGACAAGAACCATATGATCCTCTCAATAGATGCAGAGAAAGCATTTGACAAAATACAGCATCCTTTCTTGATAAAAACCCTCAAGACATTAGGGATAGAAGGAGCATACCTCGAGATCATAAAAGCCATATATGAACGACCCAATGCTAATGTCATCCTCAATGGGGAAAAGCTGAGACCTTTCCCCCTAAGGTCAGGAGCAAGACAGGGATGTCCACGCTCACAACTGTTATTCAACATACTATTGGAAGTCTGAGCCTCTGCAATCAGACAACACAAAGAAATAAAAGGCATCCAAATCGGCCGGGAGGAGGTCAAACTTTCACTCTTCACAGATGACATGATACTCTATCTGGAAAACCTAAAATATTTCACTAAAAAACTGCTAGAATTGACTCATGAATTCAGCAAAGTTGCAGGATATAAAACCAACACACAGAAATCGGTTGCATTCCTGTACACCAACAATGAAGTGACAGAAATAGAAATCAAGGAATCGATCCCATTTACAATTGCACAAAAAACCATAAAATACCTAGGAATAAATCTAACCAAAGAGGTGAAAAATCTATACACTGAAAACTATAGAAAGCTTCTGAAAGAAATTGAAGAAGACACACACACACACACACACACACACACAAACAAAAACAAAACAAACAAACAAACAAAAAAAAACAGAAAAAGATTCCATGCTCCTGGATAGGAAGAACAAATATTGTTAAAATGTTGACACTACCCAAAACAATCTACATATTTAATGCAATCCCTATCAAAGTAACACCAGTATTCTTCACAGAGCTAGAACAAATAATCCTAAAATTTGTATGGAACCAGAAAAGACCCCGAGTAGCCAAAGCAATCTTGAAAACGAAAACCAAAGCAGGAGGCATCACAATCCCAGACTCCAAGCTATACTACAAAGCTGTAATCATCAAGACTGTATGGTACTGGCACAAAAACAGACACTCCTATCAATGGAACAGAATAGAGAACCCAGAAATGGACCCACAAATGTATGGCCAACTAATCTCTGACAAAGCAGAAAAGAATATCTAATGGAATAAAGACAGTCTCTTCAGTAAGTGGTGCTGGGAAAACTGGATGGTGACATGCAGAAGAATAAACCTGGACCACTTTCTTACACCATACACAAAAATAAACTCAAAATGGATGAAAGACCTCAATGTAAGACAGGAAGCCATCAAAACCCTCGAGGAGAAAGCAGACAAAAACCTCCTTGATCTTGCCCGCAGCAACTTCTTACTCAACACATCTCCAGAGGAAAGGGAAACAAAAGCAAAAATGAACTACTGGGACCTCATCAAAATAAAAAGTTTCTGCACAGCAAAGGAAACAATCAGCAAAACTAAAAGGCAACCGACAGAATGGGAGAAGATATTTGCAAATGACATATCAGATAAAGGGTGAGTATCCAAAACCTATAAAGAACTTATCAAACTCCACACCCAGAAAACAAATAATCCAGTGAAGAAATGGGCAAAAGAACATGAATAGACACTTCTTCAAAGAAGACATCCAGATGGCCATCCAACACATAAAAAATGCTCAACTTCACTCATTATCAGGGAAATACAAATCAAAACCACAATGAGATACCACCTTACACCTGTCAAAATGGCTAACATTAACAACTCAGACAACAACAGATGTTGGCAAAGATGCAGAGAAAGAGAATCTCTTTTGCATTGTTGGTGGGAATACAAACTGGTGCAGCCACTCTGGAAAACAGTATGGAGGGTCCTAAAAAAATTAAAAATAGAACTACCCTACGACCCGCAATTGCACTACTAGGTATTTATCCAAGGGATAAAGGTGTGCTGTTTTGAAGGGACACATGCATCCCCATGTTTATAGCAGCACTATCAACAATAGTCAAAGTATGGAAAGAGCCCAAATATCCATCAATGGATGAATGGATAAAGAAAATGTGATATATATATATATATATATATATATATATATATATATATATACCCAAATATCCATTGATGGATATTTGGGCTCTTTCCATATATACACACACACACATATATACACACACACACACACACATATATATATATATACACACACACACACACACACATATATATATACACACAATGGAGTATTTCTCAGCAATCAGAAAGAATGAAATCTTTTCATTTGCAACTATGTGGATGGAACTAGAGGGTATTATGCTAAGTGAAATTAGTCAGTCAGAGAAAGACAAAATCATATGACTTCACTCATATGAGGACTTTAAGAGACAAAACAGATGAACATAAAGGAAGGGAAACAAAAATAATATAAAAACAGGGAGGGGGCAAAACATAAGAGACTCATAAATATGGAGAATAAACTGAGAGTTACTGGAGGGCTTGTGGGAGGGGGGATGGGCTAAATGGGTAAGGGGCACTAAGGAATCTACTCCCGAAATCACTGTTGCACTATATGCTAACTAATTTGGATGTAAATTTTAAAAAATTAAAAATAAAATTAAAATAATAATAACAATAATTAAAAAATTAAAAATTAAATGGGATTAACAATGGGGAGATGAAGATGTGAGTTGTATGGGAACTTTCTGTACCATCTTTGCAATTTTTATTTAAATACAAAATCATTCCAAAATGAAGAAATTATTTTTAAAAATAAATACAAAAATTAAAAGGCCACAAACACACACACAAGGAAAAACATGATCCAACTATAAACTGTCTACAAGAGACTTTAGGTCCAATGATACAGGTACACAGAAAAAGATATTCCATACAAATAATAATCAAAGAAAGCAGATGAGCAAATATCAATCACAATAGAACATAAATCAAAAAATATTACAAGACAAAGAAAGATATTATATATCAATAAAAGATTCACTACAGCAAGAAGATAAAACTATTATAAACACATGTCATCTAATGAGAAACCACAAAATACCTAAAGCAAAAGCTGGCAAAATGGAGGGAGAAACAGATGGTTCCATAATAATCATTGGAGATTTCATACTCCACTCTCAATAATGGACAGAAAAACCAGAAACAAGATCAGTAAGGAAATAGAAGACTTGCACACAAGACTTGCACACATTGATCCACTAGATGTAACAGACATATACAGAACACTCTACCTAACAGTAACAGCATACTCATTCCTCTTAAAGGTAACTGAGACATTTTCCAGCAGAGACCATATGTTCAGTCACAAATAAGTCTCAATAGATTTTAAAACATAATTACCCCAGGATATCTGACCACAACAGGATGGAGGTAGAAATCAACAACAGAAGGAAAACTGGAAAATTTATCAATTATGGTAATTAAACAACATATTTTATATAAGCAATGTGTCAAATAGAAATCACAACAGAAATCAGAAAATACTTAGACAAAAATAAATTTGAAAATACAGCATACCAAAACTTATGGTTTGCAACAAAATTAGTACTCAGAAGAAAATTTACAGCTATGTTAACAAAGAAAGTTATCACATCAATAACCTATTCTGCCACCATAAGATATTGGGAAAGAAAGTGTATTAAATATAAAACAGAAGGTAGAATTAATAAAGATTAGGGGAGAAACTATTAATTTTGGAAATAAGAAAAAAACAAGAAGGAATCAATGGAACCAGAGCCAATTCGTTGAAATAATGAATAAAATTTACAGACAAGGAAGACACAAATTACTACAATCAGAATGAAATCTTGCCACTTGCAAGCACATGGATGAAGCTAGAGTGTATTATGCTAGGTGAAATAAGACAGTCAGAGAAAGACAAATATTGTATGATTTCACTCATATGTGGTATTTAAGAAGCAAAACAGATGAACATAAGGGAAGGGAAAGAAAAAGAAAATAAGATAAAAACAAAGAAGCAAACCATAAGAGACTCGTAACTATGGAGAAGAAACTGAGGGTTGCAGGAGGGGGAGGTGGGAGGAGAGCTAAATGGGCAAAGGGCATTAAGGAGGCACTTGTGATAAGCACTGGGTGTTAATATGTAACTGATGAATCACAGAATTCTGCTCTTAAAACCAATACTACACTATATGTTAACTAACCTGAATTTAAATAAAGTATTAGAAGAAAAAAAAATAAATGAAAGAAGTAACACCACTAATGACCACACAGAAATAAAAAGGACTATAAATGAATTCTATGAACTGCAGATGCTAAAAATTTAGACAACATTATATGGACAACTTCCTGGAAAGATATAAACTACCAAAGTTAACTGAAAGAAGAAAAAGACATTCTAAATAAACCTATAAAGAAGAATGGTTGTTTTATTTGGGTTAAGTACTCAGAATCTCCTGTGAAATGGATATTCAAAATATAAAAGAAGATTGCACATGTGTCTCTACACACTAAAGACACAATACACAGCCTTAAAGAAGACTGTCCTTATCCTTTAGATTTTCAGACATTACTGATCATGACCAAAGCACTAATTCACTTTTCTAAATGCACAAAGCTGGTCTTTTTTTTTTTTTAAGTTTATTTATTTTGAGAGAGAGAGAAAAAAAAAAACAAGTGGAGAAGGGGCAGAGAGAGAGGGTGACAGAGGATACTTACCTACAGGAAATATCCCAATGAGGGGCTCAAACTCACAAACCATGAGATCATGACCTGAGCCGAAGTCAGATGCCTAACCAACTGAACCATATAGTTAGCCTTTTAAACAAGACATTCAGTGATATTTTCAACTCTCTCATCAGTCTTAGGCAGCAAGGCTCATGAAATACCATAATGACTTACTTAAACATGTTCAAATTGAAATACATGAGACATGGCATGTTCTGGCCATCAGTCAAACAAGAAGGGAAATGCCCATTCCAGTCCCACTGCTGACCGCCATAAAAGCCCAAAGCTATCCTCGTTTTCCTGCTCTCTCAATGTACTTTTGGACCACCTTGGGAGTTGCTTTACTCTCCCCTGAAAGTGTCATCATACTAATAATAAACCATTTTATAGCCTCTTGGTATATATGTAAGGCCATATGTCTTAACACCCAAACATAACTTTGGGGCGGGGAGAGACATGCTGACTCTCAGATTGGCTGAAACAATTTAGGAAGAAACAATACTAATTTTACCCAAACTCTTCCAGAAAACTGAAAAAGGAACACAACCCAATTCATTCTGAGATAAGAATTTCACTGATAGCAATCGAAGAAAGAAAAAAAAAACTCAAGAAAATCACAGAACGATGATCCTCATGGACAGAGATATAAAATATTAAACCAAAATTCAAACAAACAAAATATAAAATATATAAAAGAAAAATACAGGGGTGCCTGGGTGGCTCATTCAGTTATGTGTCTGACTTCGGCTCAGGTCATGATCTCACAGCTTGTGAGTTCCAGCTGTGCGTCAGGCTCTGAGCTGTCAGCACTGGAGCCTGCTTCAGATTCTGTGTCTCCCTCTCTCTGTGTCCCTCCCCTGCTTGCCTCTCTCTCTCTCTCTCTCTCTCTGTGTGTATTTATATATAAAATATATTTTGACCAAATAGAATTCGATCCCAGACTACAAGCTTAACTTAACATTTGAAAATCTATTACTGACATTCATCATTTTAACAGAATAAATTAAAAAATCATATTCATACTAATACATGTAGCAAAAGTATAAAATTACACTTCATCAAAGTAAAAATTGTGCTCTACAAAAAGCACTCCTGAGACAATGAAAAGATAAGTCACGAACTGGGAAAGAATATTTGCAGGGCTTATATCTGGTATTTTACCAGATATATATATATATATATATATATATATATATATATATATATATATCCAAAATATATATCCAAGATATACATATATCCAAAATATATATCAAGAGCACTGAAGACTCAATAATAACAAAACAAATGAACCAATGTAAAAATGGGTGAAATTTGACAAACACTTCACCAGTGAAGATATATAGTTGACAAATAAACACATGAAGAAAGCCTTAGCATCATTACTAACAAAGGAAATGCGTGTAAACACCGCAATGAAATACAACTAAATACCTACACAAGGGAGGATAAAAGTAAAAAGGCTAACCAAGTACTGACAAGGGTGTGGTGTACATGAAACTTGCAGTCACTTCTGGTGAGATGCAGGATGTTACAGCAATTTTGGAAACCAGTTTGGCCATTTCTTAAAAACTTAAACAGCACCTAACCTATGGTTCAGTCACTGCTCTCCTACCAGTTAATTCAGAGAAAAGACAGTACTTGTTCATACATAGGCATGCACGCAAATCTACACAGCAGGTGTATTAACAATAGCTCAAAACTGGAGACAACACGAATGCCCAGCAACAGCAACTAAATAAACGCATTGTGTTAGCACACACATAGAACATTATTCAGCAAGAAAATGGAATGAACTACTCATACACACACTACGAATGCATCCAAAAATATTTATGCTGAGTACAATAAACTAAAATATAACACTAGATAATTATGATTCCACTGATATAAAATCTACATGATGTAATCTAACACATAGGGACATATTAGGGATTGACTGGCAATGGGAATAGAAAGGTGGGAGGCCCCAGAGGGGAGATTGCAAAAGGGCATTAGAAATCTTCTGGTGGGGGAACAAATATATTTGTCATCTTGATTATGTTGATGGTTTCATAGGTACATGTACAAATATATCAAATAATATATTTTAAATATATCCAGTTTATTATATGCCAATATTACTTCAATAGAATGATTTAAATAATGAATATAAGCAACTTCAGTCTGTGGCTACAAGAAAGTGATAGGGCCATATGGAAATTCTTCCTTTAAACAACTAAAGAAAACCAGACCAAATATATGCTAAAATGGTTTTTAAAAAATTTTTTTTTCGACATTTATTTATTTTTGGGACAGAGAGAGACAGAGCATGAACGGGGGAGGGGCAGAGAGAGAGGGAGACACAGAAACGGAAACAGGCTCCAGGCTCTGAGCCATCAGCCCAGAGCCCGACGCGGGGCTCGAACTCACGGACCGCGAGATCGGGACCTGGCTGAAGTCGGACGCTTAACCGACTGCGCCACCCAGGCGCCCCTAAAATGGTTTTTTAGACGTTAGACACCAGGTGGCACAGGACATTCATGGATGGCTTGAGGAAGCTTCCAAGATACATCTCATGGAGGAGGCACCCACACCTGGCCTGGCCATCTCCCTGAGTGCAGCACAGCAGATTAGGGGAAGGACATGGCAGCTGGTATTCACAGGCCAGAATACCAGAAAACCAAAAGAGAGCTGTAGGGAAAGTTTGGGGTTGGAGTGTTCCTAAGAACAGTTCAATTCAAACGTGAGGAAACTACCCAAGGCACAATAAAGAATGAAATAGAACAATACTCAGAGGTTTACAGAGCCTATTTTCAAGCCACTACTCAGGGCCTTGAGAGTTAATGAAGATCTAAAGGAAGTTCCCCAATCAACTAGATGAAGGTGCATTTTTACCTAACTCCTATAACTTTCTCTCTGTTGGTTCTGAAATTCAGAGGGAAAGGTGGGTGTGTTTTGTTAAACTCTATAAACCCTTGAAATGAGAAATTGACCCCACCTTGATAACAGCAGACTAAGATCCTGGGTTTTTTAGCTCCCAGGGGTAAGGTGAGCACTATTAGATAGATAAAGGGAGAAGACCTTCAGTCCATTCAAAAGTCTGAATTCCAAGACAGAGCTTCCTTGCATTAGCAATTGACATGTTCTTCTACCTCCTTACCCAAAGAAAGCAGAACCTAACTGGTTGAAAGGGATGGAATTATCTGGTCATGGCAATGTCCCTCCAGGCAGAAGTTCTCATGAGTGCAAGAAAGTCCCTCAGAATCAATGATGTAACTGCACAGTCCCCCCAGAAAAAAAGAAGAACTGTCATGTGGAGAATGTCTATGTGGTGGATAGAAAGGTATAGCAAGCTCACTTAGGAAAAGGAAAATCCTGTGTAGGCTGGCATCTTACACTTGTGACTTCAGTTATTGATCAGAACAACCCCCATGTAAGCATTAGAAATGGTTTCTACTTCAGTATTTCTGAAGTCATTTATTTAGTAAAGTTGTAAATGAAAACTCTATAAGGAAGTTATCCAAACAAGTAGTTAACACACGTTCAAAAGTTTCAATACTGAATATTGAATCAGGTCAACAAAAATAATCCAATCCAATCACGTGTTTCCTTATTTGCAGACCTCTGCAAAGGTACTGCTGTAGTGAAAAATAAATAATCCATTTCAAAACCTCCAGAATTTCCAGTAAATGGTAAATATTGCAAGAAACTCTGGACTCTTAAAACTTGGAACCAAGAATAAAACTAAGGGAACCCATGAGTCCCCTGAATTGTTGGTAGTTCTGAGTGTGGGTCTGTTTGTTAAAGAGGTAGAGGGTCTAAAGCTTTTAGCAGTTCCTCATTCCCAGAAACCACCAAAATGAAATGATCATGTGTTGCAACTACCATGGTTGGCAGTCAAGGCAAATACACAATCAGACTGACAAGGCAGATACAAAGGGACATATATGGAAAAGATATTCAGTGAACAATATAGAACCCAGCCTAAAAGGTGATCACACAATAACAGTCTTAAGTTCATCTTCAGAATTCCATACTTGCTCAGACTTGATTTTCATTAAAAAATGCTTAATTTTGGGGGCGCCTGGGTGGCGCAGTCGGCTAAGCGTCCGACTTCAGCCAGGTCACGATCTCGCGGTCCGTGAGTTCGAGCCCCGCGTCGGGCTCTGGGCTGATGGCTCGGAGCCTGGAGCCTGTTTCCGATTCTGTGTCTCCCTCTCTCTCTGCCCCTCCCCCGTTCATGCTCTGTCTCTCTCTGTCCCAAAAATAAATAAACGTTGAAATTAAAAAAAAAAAATGCTTAATTTTGGATTTTTTTAAGCTAAAGCTGTAGCAATTCCGAATGAGAAAATCAGAGCTTTAAGTTCCAGATCCACCCAACTCTATTATTAAATTGCTGTGTGAACTTGAACAAATCTTTGCAGTTCTCTGGGCCTCTGCGTCCTTGTCTGTCAACGGAATCGTTGACAAGATAGATGAGCTTCATCTTAGCTAAAATTCTTTGCATTCAGTGACTCATGAACTTGTGACATCACTATGCACAACTCATAGGCAGCCAGTAACTTCTCATGAATACAGGATCATCTCACTGATAGATTTTGATCCTAAGACATGAATAAAAGACATCCTTTTAAAAGCTTTCTTAAATTTCGGGCCTCAGAACAGGGTTAGAAAGTAACCTATGAAACAGAAAAAGCAGCTGTCCTTACATAATAGAAGCTATAAATTTGGCTGAAGATATCTGTTCAAACAAATTAAAACCATACCACAGAGTAGTAGTTATCAAACTGATCAATAAATAATAATGTACAGAGGCCTGCCTGAGTTGAAGTGACACCTAGCTAAAGGGGTAAAACATGGAGATACAGCATGTGGAGGCCAGACGTACAGAACTTAATATGGTAGTCAGCAGGTATCATAAACACACACACACACACACACACACACACACACACACACACACACACGTTTTTCCCATTCTGTCAATACAACTAGATCCAGAAAGATTATGTGCTTCACAGTACTATACAAAACACATTGTCTCCCTGGGAAAAAAGAATTCAATGATTACTAAAAAACATACCTGGGATTAAAAACTCTTCTCCGTAAAAAAGCATAGTGACATTATGACCATGATCTTGAAGAATCTCAGATACACGGTCCAGTAGTAGATAATGGCTTCCACCTAGGAACAACACAAAATTTCATTTTTGTAAAGCTGTGAACAGAGGCTCTGAAATTGATGTGGCAGTTGGGAAATCCATGGTAAGGGGGCAGAAAGTTGATGGGGAGCACAGGAAGATGAGTTTCTTCAGCCCCACTGTCTCACTTAAGGTAAGCCCCAGCTGAGGGCTTCCCAAATTTTGACCTATGGTAATCCTCCATCAAAAATTTCCTTGTGGCTCATGGCCTCCATGTCAGTGTGATGAACTTCTCTGCTTAGGCCTCAAGTAGTTCCTGATCCTAGCGACATGCTCATTTTAGCCAGGCCTTGTGGAGATACCATGTCCTGAAGAAATAACTGTACTGGTGGAAATTAGGCACACTGCTGTAAATGGAAGTAGGAAGGGTTCCTATTGGATAATCAGTCATCACTCTTTATGGAATCATTCTCCATGTAAATTCATGTTAGAGGGGGAATTAGAAACATGGGATATTGAATATTAGTCCAAGAAATAGTCATTAAAGCAGAAGGAGTTAGATCCACCACTTAGAAACAAAATCCTTAAGGGGTATCTGGGTGGCTCAATAGGTTAAGCGTCTGACTTCAGCTCAGGTCATGATCTCACAGCTTGTGAGTTCGAGCCCTGCGTCGGGCTTTGTGCTGACAGCTAGAAGCCTGGAGCCTGGAGCCTGCATCTGATTCTGTATCTCCCTATCTCTCTGCTCCTCCCCTGTTCACACTCTCTCTCTCAAAAATAAATAAACATTAAAAATTTTTTTAAAATGAAGCAAAATCCTTGAGATTCAAATATATTTAGCAGGATTCCAAGTTTCCAGTTAGGCCTAAAAATTTCTGAACATGAAATTAAGGCATTCAGGATAACTGTGGTCATTAGGGCATAACTGTAAGATCCTGCACATGACAGAGTTAGGCATCACCTATCCTAAGAAAATCGTGAGATTCTAAGGAAAGAGAAGCTTACTCCTAGGGGAAGTACTGGTTCTATCTTGCAATGATTATCTAAAACTATGCACCATCAAGGAGCATTTCTCTTGAATCTATGGGTCTCAGAGCAGAGAATGTCCAATCAGGAAGAAAAGAATAGAATTGGCCCACGTTGGAAAGAGGGGTACTTTGGAAGATAACGACTTTGTAGTGATTAGGTCAGCAGAGTGGGATGTATGACTACAGTAATGGTGTGTCTGTGGGAATTACTCTAATTTTTAATTTGTGTTTGTGTTTCCTGAGGTAACACAGATTACATAAAATATAAACCCTTACTCCCTCAGACTGCTTGCTCTAGCTTACCTTTAACTTATGCAAGAAACGGACGCAGGGAGAGGAGAGTTAAGATGGCAGAGAAGTAGGAGGGCCTTGCCACTCAAACACAGCTGTATTGATGTCAGATCACTTAGAACACTCAGGAAATTGAACTGCAGAGCAGTCAAATGATCTCCACATTTGGAGGGATACAGCTTGGCAGGATTGAGGTGGATATATGTGATTTTAGGGATATACAGTGGCAGATCATAGAGGAGAGAGAACCCTTTCTGTGGAGAGACAAAAGGGAGAGAAAGAGAAAGGGATTATGAAAGTGCAGCATGGAGTTAGGACAAGAGCAAGCTTCTCTGGACTATGGACTTGGAGCAAGAAGTACTGAGTGTCCCAACTCTTTGTTTGCAACAGCCTTGGAATTGAAACTCAGAGTTTTCAGAAGTGTGCAACTTTATCCAGACTGGATCCCTGGCTCATGCTCCTGGCGAGGAAGCAGCCACCCCAGAGTGCATAGTGTGGTGTAGCAATCTCTGGGGTGCCCTGGGAGAGAAACATTCTCTTCTCAGAGTACTTTGAGATGAAGGGTTTTTGGCTCCCCAAGGACAAAAGACCCTGAAGGTGCCAGCCAAAGGCCTTTCATCAGCAGTGGGGAGAGGCTTTACTCTGGAGATGGGGAGCATTGCTGTACGGTGCTGGGTCCTTTAAGACTTCAGATTTTGAATCCAGCTGAGCGCCAAGAAGGTGCAGGAGAACTGTGGAGCAGGGCAAGCTGACTGCATTCTCTATTCTGTGAGGGCTGCCTGATAAGATAGGGTTGAGATCCCTGGTCCAGGGTTGAGATTGGAGTGATGTCATTTTCTCCCCAACACCAACACAGTGGGACATTGGAGAGCAACACAGTGGCTCCCAGTGGAGGCAGGACTGATTACACCTAAACCCTCCCCTCCATGCCTGGAAACTGCTTATTTACTGGAGCAAGACTGGCTGACCCATCGCAGCCAGTCTCTCCTCCAGAACAGCACAGCCACCAGCCCCAGGCGCCAACAGACAACTTTTTTTTTCTCTCTTTCTTTCCTCCTTCTTCTTTTTTCTTTTTTTTCTCTTGGAATCAGGCTCATGGTTTCTGATTTTTTTGTCATTTCTTACCATATATATATATATATATATATATATATATATATACACACACACACACACACACATACACACACATATATATACACACACATATGTATATGTATATGTATATCAATATATCTATATATAGATAGATATGCATATAGAGAGAGATATATTGATGTACATATACATTTGTATATGTATATGTATATCAGACTTTATTCTCTTTTCTCTTTTTGTTTCATCTTTTCTCTTTTATTCTACTTTTTTCTTTATTTTTTCCTACTCTTTCTTTGGAATCAGGCTTATAGTTTTCTGGTTGTTGTTTTTTTTTATTCTTTTTGGTTTTCTGTTCTCCACTTTCCTTTTTCTCTTTTTATGGGATCAGGTTTCCCCCATCCTTTTTTTCCTAGGGTTACCTCAACAAACAAATCAAAGCACACCTAGTTGAAGCAAGGAGGAGCTCTGCAAAGGATTGACCAGTGGGATAGAGCAGCCAAAACGCAACAGCAGAGTGCCTTCAACATACACCAGAAACACTTCCTGGAGTGCCAGGCCCTGGACAGTGTATGACTCCTTTTTAATATAGTAGTACTCTCAGATGCAGGACACATGACAGGCTTTTAAAAAATGCAAACGAGAGAAACTTAAGCAAAGTGACAAGCCAGAGGAATTCTCCCCATAAGAAAGGTTGAGAAGAAATCACAGCCAGAGAATTGCTCAAAACAGATATAAAAAATATATCTGAACAAAATTTAGAAAAATAGTCATAAGACTGATAGCTAGGCTTGAAGAAAAGCATAGAAGACACCAGAGAAAAGCTTGCCACAGAGATCAAAGACCAAAGAACTAGTCAGGATGAATTTTAAAAATGCAATATGGAGATGCAAAATAACTAGATATAGTGACAGTGAGGATTGAAGAAGCAGAGGAGAGAATAGGTGAAATAAAATATAAAACTATGGAAAATAATAAACCTGGAAAAAAGAGGGAGAGGAAAGTACTAAACCACAGGGGAGAATTAGAGATCTAAGTGATTCCATGAAACAAAACAATATCCATATCAGAGGAGTCCCAGAAAAAGGAGAGCAAAAAGGGGCAGAAGGTTTATTTGAACAAATTATAGCTGAGCACTTCCCTAATCTGGGGGGAAAAAAACAGGCATCCAAGTCCAAGAGGCACAGAGAACTCCCTTCAAAATCAACAAAAAAAAAAGGTCAACCCCACGACATATCATAGTGAAACTTGCAAAATACAAAGACAAAGAGAGATTTCTGAAAGCATCTAGGGACAAAATGTCCTTCACCTACAAAGGTAGACACATAAGGTTCCACTGAAACTTGGCAGGCCAGAAGGGAATGGCAGAAAACATTTAATATGATGAATAAGAAAAATATGTAGCCAAGAATCCTTTATTCGGCAAAACTGTCATTCAGAAAAGGAGAAATAAGTAGCTTCCAAGAAAACATAAACTAAAGGAGTTTGTGACCACTAAACCAGCCCTGCAAGAAATTCTAAGAGGGACTCTGTGAGTGGAAAGCAGCAAAGACTACAAATGACCAGACAACATCACCACAAACACAAAACCACATTGTGTTATCTACAGATAACACAATGGCACTAAATTCATATCTTTCAATAATCACTCTGAATGTAAATGGTCTAAATTCCCCAAATGACATAGGGTATCAGAATAGATTAAAAAAAACAAGACCCATCTATATGCTGCCTACAAGAGACCCATTTTAGACCTGAGGACATCTGCAGATTGAAAGTTAGGGGATGGAGAACCATCTATCATGCTACTGGATGTCAAAAGAAAGCTGGAGTAGCCATACTTATATCAGACAAACTAGACTTTAAAACAAAGACTGTAACAAGAGATGAAGGAGGGCATTATATGATAATTAAGGGGTCTGTCCATCAAGAAAAGCTAACAATTGTAAACATTTATGCCCCCAACTTGAAACTCCCAAATATATAAATCAATTAATCACAAACATGAGTAAACTTATTGACAATAATGCCATAATTGTAAGAGATTTTAATACTCCACTTACAACAATGGATAGATTAAGCAGAAAATCTACACGGGAACAATGGTCTTGAATGACACACTGGATTAGATGGACTTAACAGATATATTCAGAACACTTCATCCTAAAGCAACAGAATACACATTCTTCTTGGGTGCATATGGAACATTCTCCAGAATAGATCACATATTGGGTGACAAATCAGCCCTCAACATGTACAAAAAGATTGAGATCTTACCATGCATATTTTCAGATCATAACACTATGAAACTTGAAATCAAACACAAGAAAAAATTTGGAAAGCTCTCAAATACATTGAGGATAAAGAACATCCTGCTAAAGAATGAGTGGATCAACCAGGAAGTTAAAGAAGAAATTTAAAAATACGTGGAAACAAATGAAAATGAAAACATGACTGTCCAGACCCTTTGAGATGCATAAAAGGCAGTCCTAAGAGGAAAATACATTGCAATTCAGGCCTATCTCAAGCAGCAAGAAAGGTCCCAAATACACAACCAAACCTTACAACTAAAGGAGTTAGAAAAGGAGCAGCAAATTAAGTCGAAATCCAGCAGAAGAAGGGAAATAATAAAGACTAGAGCAGAATAAATGACTTAGGATCCAAAAAAGAAAAAAACAAAACGAAACAGTACACCAGATCAATGAAACTAAGAGCTGTTTTTTTTAAAAGAATAAGCAAAATTGAAAACTACCTAGACAGACTTCTCAAAAATAAAAGAGTAAGGACCCAAACAGATAAAATCACAAATGAAAGTGGAGTGATCACAACCAACACCACAGAAATACAATTATAAGAGAATACTATGGAAAATTATATGCCAACAAAACGGACAATCTGGAAGAAATGGACAAAATTCCAGACACACACTACCAAAACACAAACAGGAAGAAACAGAAAATTTAACAGGCTCATAACCAGCAAAGAAATTGAATAGATTATCAAAAATCTCCCAACAAATAAGAGTCCTAGGCCAGATGACCCCCCAGGGGAATTCTACCAGGTATTTAAAGAAGAATTAATACCTATTCTCCTAAAACTGTTCCAAAAAAATAGAAATGTAAGGAAAACTTCCAAACTCATTCTATGAATCTAGCTTCACCTTGATTGCAAACCCAGACAAAGACCCCACTAAAAACAAGAATTACAGGCCAATATCCCTGATGAACATGGATGCAAAAATCTCAACAAGATATTAATTGAATTCAACAGTACATCAAAAGAATTATTCACCATGATCAGTTGTGATTCATTCCTGGGCTGCAGGGCTAGTTCAATATTCACAAATCAATCAACATGATATACCACATTAATAAAAGAAAGGATAAGGGGCTCCTCGGTGGCTCAGTCAGTTGAGCGTCCAACTTCGGCTCAGGTCATGATCTCGCGGTTTGTGGGTTTGAGCCCCACGTTGGGCTCTGTGCTGACAGCTTGGAGCCTGGAGCCTGCTTTGGATTCTGTGTCTCCCTCTCTTTCTACCCCTCCCCCGCTTGTGCTCTGTCTCTCTCTGTCTCTCAAAAATGAATAAATGTAAAAAAAATTGTTTTAATAAAAGAAAGAATAAGAACCATATGATACTTTCAATAGATGCAGAAAAAAACATTTGACAAAATACATCGTCATTTCTTGATAAAACCCTCAAGAAAGAAGGGATAGAAGGAACATACCTTAACATCATAAAAGCCATATATGAAAGACTCACCACTAATATCATCCTCAGTGGGGAAAAACAGAGCTTTCCCTCTAAGATCAGGAACAAGACAGGGATGTCCACTCTTACCACTATTGTTCAACACAGTACTGGAAGTCCTAGCCTTGGCAATCAGAAAACAAAAAGAAATAAAAGAAATCCAAATCAGTAAGGAAGAAGTCAATCTTTCACTCTTCAAAGATGACATGATACTCTACATGGAAAATCTGAAGACTCCACCAAAAAACTGCCAGAGCTAATACATGAATTCAGGCAAGATGCAGGATATAAAATCAATGTACAGAAATTGGTTGCATTTTTATATACTAATAATGAAGCAGCAGAAAGAGATTTCAAGGAATTGATCCCATTTACAATTGCACGAAAACCCATAAGATAGCTAGGAATGAACCTAACCAAAGAGAGGTGAAATATCTGTATGCTGAAAACGATATAAACCTTATGAAAGACATTGAAGAAGACACAAAGAAATGAAAAAAACATATCATGTTCATGGATTGGAAGAACAAATATTGTTAAAATGTCTATGCTATCTAAATCTACACATTCAATGCAATCCCTATCAAAATAATACCAGCATTCTTCACAGAACTAAAACAAACAATTCTACAATTTGTATGGAACCACTAAAGACCCTGAATAGAGAAAGTAATGTTGAAAAAGAAAACCAAAGCTGGAGGCATCACAATCCTGGACTTTAACCTGTGTTACAAAGATGTAAACATCAAGACAGTATGGTATTGGCACAAAAACAGACACATAGATCAATGGAGTAGGATAGAGAATCCAGAAATGGATCCTCAAATATATGGCCAACTAATCTTTGACAAAGCAGGAAAGTATACCCAATGGAAAAAAGACAGTCTCTTTAACAAATGGTGCTGGGAAAACTGGCCAGCGACATGCAGAAGAATGAAACTAGACCACTTTCTTACACCACACACAAAAGTAAATTCAAAATGGATGAATGGCCTAAATGTGGGACAGGAAACCATCAAACTCCTAGAGAAGAAAACAGGCAGCAAACTCTTTGACCTAGGGCACAGCAACTTCTTACTTGACATGTCTTCAGAG
Source organism: Felis catus (assembly GCF_018350175.1). Taxonomy (NCBI): domain Eukaryota; kingdom Metazoa; phylum Chordata; class Mammalia; order Carnivora; family Felidae; genus Felis; species Felis catus. The sequence goes on along the minus strand of NC_058368.1, from coordinate 210,501,787 downwards.
GCAAAGGAAATAAAAGCAAAAATGAACTTTTGGACCTCATCAAGATAAAAATCTTTTGAACAGCCAAGGAAACAGCCAACAAAACTAAAAGGCAACCAATGGAATTAGAGAAGATATTTGCAAATAAGATATCAGATAAAGGTTTAGTATCCAGAATTTATAAAGAACTTAACAAACTTAACACCCCCCAAAAAAAATAAATACTCCAGTGAAGAAATGGGAAGAAGACATAAAAAGACACTTTTCCAAAGAAGATATCCAGATGGCTAACAGACACATTAAAAAAATGCTCAACATCATACATCATCAGAAATACAAATCAAACCACAATGAGATACCACTCCACACCTATCAGAATGGCTAAAATTAACAACTCAGAAAACAACAGATGTTGGTGAGGATTTAGAAAAAGGGGAAGCGTTTTGCACTGTTGGTTTGAATGCAAACTGGTGCAGCCACACTGGATAATAGTATGGAGTTTCCTCAAAAAATTAAAAATAGAACTACCCTATGATCTCATAGTTTATGGGTTCAAGCCCTGCATGGGGCTCTGTTCTGACAATTCACAGCCTGGAGCTTGCTTCTGATTCTGTGTCTCCTTCACTCTCTGACCCTCCCCTGCTCATGCTCTGTCTCTCTCTCTCTTTCTCAAAAATAAATGAACAAAATAATTTTTTAAGGATATAGTAAAGCATCATTTTAAATATCCTCTGTTTAAAAAATAAAAATAAAATACAAATGAATAAAAATAGAACAAACCCATGACCCAGCAATTGCACTACTAGGAATTTATCCAAAGGATACAAAAATTCTGATTCAAAGGGGCACATGCACCCCAATGTTTATAGGAGCACTATAAATAATTTCCATAGCAAAATTATGGATAGAGCACAAATGTACATCAACTTATACATACAAACATACATACATACATACATACATACATACATACATACATACATACTGGAATACTACTCAGCAATGAAAAAGAATGAAATCTTGCCATTTGCAACAACGTAGATGGAACTAGAGTGTATTATGCTAAGCAAAATAAGTCAGAAAAAGACAGTTATATGATTTCACTCATATGAGGAACTTGAGAAACACAACAGATGAACAAAGAGGAAAGGAAGGACAAATAAGATAAAAACAGAGAGGAAGGCAAACTATGAGAGACCATTAAATACAGAGAACAAACTGAGGGTTGTCGGAGGGGAGGTAGGTGGGGAGATGGGTTAGATGGGTGATAGGTATTAAGGAGGGAACTTGTTGGATTGAGCACTGGGTGTCATATGTTACAAATGAATCACTGGGTTCTACTACTGAAGCCAAGACCACACTGTATGTTAACTAACTTGAAAGAAAGAAAGAAAGAAAGAAAGAAAGAAAGAAAGAAAGAAAGAAAGAAAGAAAGAAAGAAAGAAAGAAAGAAAGAAAGAAAGAAAGAAACAGGAAGGAAGGAGGGAAGGAAGGAAGGAAGGAAGGAAGGAAGGAAGGAAGGAAGGAAGGAAGGAAGGAAGGAAGGAAGGAAAGATGGATGGAAGGAAGGAATGGATGCATGAGAAAAGGCTTTCTGCAGAGACAGCCATTCCTGAAGGTGTTGGTGAGCCCAGTGTATTCTGGGGCAAAGGCAGGGGCAGGGCAGATCCCCTAGCCTGTCAGAACGGATCCAAAAAAGTCTTCAGGAAACTCCATCTTCTGAAACCTTCTTCCTAATAAATGTTCCTGTTCCCCTTCTGTTCCCTTTGGGACAAAATAAAGGCATTACAACTGGGTTCACACAAAATTAACTGCTTCACAGTCCTTCAACACCTTCCAGCAGTAAGGGCAAAAGAGAGAGGGGCACCGAGAACTTGATTGTCCAGGGCCCCCTCCACTGCCCAGGCAGTTCTCCAGGTTTCCCATTAATGAAACATGCCCAGTTAGTGCTGCTGCCCCCAGGAGCCCCTGTCCTTAGCCTCTAAGAGCGTGAAACTGATTTCACTTTCCACTTTCTACTGTCCCACACTTTTAGCATGTGCCTCTGAAAGTCCCTGCCATGCCCTGTGGTGGGCAGCTCATGATTTCTAGCTCAGCACTGGCTCTACATTCTGGCCCCAGGAATGCAGAATGTGAAGCAGCTCCAGAGCAAATACAAAGAGAGGAAAGGAAACTGCTGGTAGCCCAAAACTAACTTCCCCATCCCAGCAGTAGGGATCCCATTCTACCGCACAGACCTCTCACGCCTCTCCCTCCTCTGGCCTGGGACCCTAGCCCTCTCTAGAACACCACATGGAATGATCCTCTGACCTAAGGCTGTGACTGAGCTCTGGCACAGGGGCCTGGGATGGGCCCCTTTCTGATTCTTCAGCTAAGCACTCACCCAGTGCAAAAGAAGTCAGAATTTTCGCAGCATCGGAGAGCAGGAACCCAGGCAAAAACAAGCCAGCTAGCAGTAGCGCCTGCTGCCCCACCATGCTTGCTCCTATCCCAGCTGCAGATTCCAGCCTGGTGCCCAGAGCCCTATGCTCTGTGACTCTGTGTCCTGCACAGTGACCTGTGTGCGTGCCCTGGGACACACACTGCCCTGGCTGCCAAGGAAATGTGCTGGCAGGCAGCTTGGGAAGAGGTGAGAGGTGGATCCTGCCTGCCTTCTCTTCTGTTTGTCACTTCTGGCCCCTCTGCTCCGCCTCCTGGGTGCTTGCTCCACAGGCTATTAGGTCCTCACCCTCCCTAAGCTAAGGCAGCAGGAAGGAGGGGTTAGTGAGCTCTCCTTAACCCCTCTCTGTCCCTGTAATCAACACACTCTCCCCAGAGAAGATACTCTGAACCAGGAATGATAGAGACCTTAGGATGTCACTTCCAAGTGAGCTCCACCTCCAGGTGACTCAGACCCTTCTCCGTTTTAGTGACCTTTCCCCAAATGTTCCCACCTCCTAACTGCACTACTGACCTCATACTGTCATCCCTGTGCCCCGTTTCCCCAGGTACCTGCTTAAAATCTCCGTGAGTCTTCCAATCAAGATCCCAGAAGCTGATTCCAAGAAGAAAATGACCTACACTTACTGCTCAGGGAGTTTCTTTGGAAAGTACCTACTGGTGAAAGTGCTAGGGTCCCCTACGTGTTAAATACCCCTGGAGGGCCAGGTCTTGACTTGAAGGACTGAACCTCTAAGGCTAAGTCTGTAATTCTGAATGGGCATGACAAAATAGGACTCGGTAGTGGGCACCAAGAAGTTCTATTCTTCTAAGTGTTTGAAATTTCTCATTAGAAACGTGGTAAAACTCTCCCAACCTATTACTCCACTTTCCCCTCATACTATATGATTACATGCATGCACATTCACAATTTTCATCTGTTCAGGTAGCATATCTTCCCAGTGAAAACATTAATCTGCATTAGGGAGACACCATTTAATATTAATGTAATCACATTACTTTGTCTACAATCCTTATTTCAATCCCTCTAGTTGTGCACACAGTATCCTATGTTGTGACAGGAATTCTCTGGTGCAGGAGCCAATTCAGGATCACACATTGCATTTAGTTATCATGTGTATTTCATCTCTTTTAGTAAGGACTGGTTTCTCAACCCTTCTTTTTCTTTCATGTGATTGATATTTTAAAAGTACAAGCTGTTTATTTTCTATGATGGATCCCCAGTTGGGTTTGTTTGATGTTTTCTCAGAATACTTCAGGTTACTAGGGAGTTTGGTGGGAATACTACAAACGTGGTGTTGATTCCATCTCAGTGAATCTCAATGCGAAGCACATGATATTATTAGATGGTCCTCTATCATTAGAGATGATAACTCTATCCCTTATTTAAGGTGGTGTTCATCAAAATTCTTGACTGTAAAGCTGGTATTTTTTTTACCCTATAATTAGGAAATCAGATTTGGGGAGACATTTTGAAACTGTGTAAATATTCTGTTCCTATCAAATTTCACTCACTCATTTTATCAACTGTTTTGTTTCTTACTTAAAGCAGTTGTAGCTGTCATGGTGTCCAATTAGTGATTTTTAACTGCACTTTTCTTTGTTTTTTTTCCATGTGGCATTGTATTGTTACAAAACCTTTTCCTTTGTCCCTATCCACCTATCATCTATTTTCTATCTGTATCAATCTATTATCATTATTTATTCATCTCTCTGTATTTATTCAGTGGGGTATTATCTTTTCCTATTATCATGTATTGGGTTGCTACTGTTGAAACTCAACCATTTTGGAGCTTTTCTTTTCTTGCTTGCACACAATTTCCAGACTCCACTCAAACTTTTTTTTTTTTAATTTTTTTTTCAACGTTTATTTATTTTTGGGACAGAGAGAGACAGAGCATGAACGGGGGAGGGGCAGAGAGAGAGGGAGACACAGAATCAGAAACAGGCTCCAGGCTCTGAGCCATCAGCCCAGAGCCTGATGCAGGGCTCGAACTCACGGACCGCGAGATCGTGACCTGGCTGAAGTCGGACGCTTAACCGACTGCGCCACCCAGGCGCCCCAAACTTTTTTTGTTTCTGTCTTCAAATCTTCCATTTCTCAAAGACACCTAATGGTATTTTAAAAAATAGGTGTGGTTTGCAGAAGTGCTCATTGCTAATGAAGCACTGTTGTTCATAAATCCTTTTCAGTGGACAGTTATGAAATATATAGATACAGGATGGATATAAATATTACATATCTATATCACCATGTTTACATATAATTTGTGGGAAAATGTGAATCCATACTGATAATACCTTCAATTCCAGCACCACCACAGAGGTGATTTTCATCTCCTCCATTTCCACATTAGCAACTCCCCTTCTAAATTTAAGAAATCTACTTTCAAAATCCTTGGTATATTTACACATCTGCTCAATCATACTGAAAAAATGTTACCATGTACTAATCCATGAACTGTGAATATCAGTTCTACCCAATAGACTACTCAAAAAATAGGTTAGTCTAAAAGTAGACTTTTGCAGTTCATTTTTTCTTTCGATTGATGAGACATATATTCAAAGTACTGTGTTCAAAATGCAGTTGTGTTCCCTCATTTTTTTTTTTGGTGCAGTGCAATTATGTTACACGTTTGAAAATATTTTGAATTCATTTGTTTCTGTTTGTATTCTATTTTAGAGTTTTCTCCTCCATTTTTTTGTTATAAATAGAATTTTGTTATGAAAAATAATAACATGCCTACAAAGACCAAACTATGTAAACACAGAAATCTACAGACATGCCATTTGTTTCCTTGACCTTCATGCTATTCAAAAACAGTTTTATAGATAATCTATCACATGATTCTGATTTTTCATCCCTCTGCTTCTTTTTGCAACAGTATGCATATATAATTATATTTTTATTCTCTCACATTTTCTCTTTACTTAAAAATAAAACTGAGCTTACTATATTTGTCTTTAGACTATTTTCTTTCTTAACAGATTAGAATTCAGCCAACATTAGTCTAAAATTGTCTTGTTCATTGTAGTTTATAGGTATCTATGATCACAATGTGTCCATGTACCAAGCTTCCTTCCTCAATTTTGACAGATTTTTTAAATGTTAGGAATAGGATTCGTCTCTCTGTGATGAAAATTATGAATATATTTATCCCACTTTTTCAATGGTATTTTTCTACTTGTGGTAATTTAGCTGTGTAAAAACATTTTACTATTGGCAAATTAGTTAGATTAGTTAATTTTTCTTTGTTACTTCAGTATTTTTAAGTATATTTAAAAAGTCATTCCAAATACACAGGTCAAGATCATTCCATAGTAAGTACATATACATACCTCATTTTTCAACTCAGTATGCTGTCATTTTTTTATATTAAATATCTAATGTATTTAGAGTTTACTTTTAGATATGGTGTAAGATATGGATCAAATATTGTCTCTCTTCTAAAAGATTATCCTGTCATCTCAGCATTATTTGTTTGAACCACCATGCCATGTGCTATAAGCACAAGATAAACGGAACCCAGTCCCTGATCATTAGGGTCTTAAAGTTTCTAAATTGAGAGACATACCTGTTAACAAGTAATTTCAACATATTAGGAAAAATGCTTCAAAAGAGGATATACAGTGAGCTCTGTTGCGAGGGTCAAAGTCAAGTGCAGCCACACTAATGTGAACACAATAAAGTTTGGTAGGAAGAACATGTAGAAGCTTTTTGTCCCAACAAGAGCAGAATGGCATTTCTGAGAGAGGACACAGTGTGGTCACTGATACAGAAGTACAGCACAGCACAATGTGTTGGGGTGGGTATGACAAAGATTCCCTCCTTCAGCAAATTTAGTCAGGATCCTCTGAATCCTCTTCTAGACTAGGGTTCCACCTTGGCCTGCTGCCCTGCCCTTGGTCTGCTGAACCCACTTTCAGTTTAGAATCTGCATCTTCCAAAATGCCCAGCATGATGCCTTTTGACAAATAAGAAAGCAGTCAGTGTTGGCTGAATCAAATTGTTGAACTGGGTAAAATGCATTCATCTTAAGGACATTCACAATATGAAATCCGCTTTTCAGAAATAGCTAGTTCCTTGAGCTAAGTAGAAAGAAGTTTGCTTAAGACAACAAGTAATTCCATTTACCTCCTTTTGCATAGATAATTGGTTGACACTTAAACAAATAACCATCTCACAGCGCCTGCAATTAGGATATGATAAACCAAACAACAGAAGATTGACATGGGGGAAAAATCACATCCATAGAGCATTTAGTGTACCTAGTCACACAAAGAATCAATATGTGATCGTGGTTGGTGGTAATGGTAGAAACACGTAAATGGAAGAATCACTACATAATGAAAGGAAACATAAATGACAGACTGAACTTCATTTTAACATTCTAACACATACCTCCAAATATATACATTTTAGATGTAGATCCTGAATATGTGTCATGTTCCATGCCCATGAAAGACCAACAAATTAAATATTTTGCCCATGTTTATTATTTTTTATGTTTTATATTGTAATTATGTAAAGCCCAGGTCCCACTCACAAAATAAATTGGATTAGGTCTGAATATGTGAAATTGATCCCTTGTCCTCTGATTCTTCAGGAAGTAAACCAAATTCTCATGCATGCATATCTCCTCCTTCATCAAAACTGTACTAGCTCTACTATTTTGGAAATTACCAAAATGTGTTTGCATTTACAATTATATTTAAATGTAATAATACATTTTAAGGTAAACAATACAAAAGCACTTTAAAAACATCTCACACGTAGATTTTCAAATCAATTTTAAAGTATAATTTGTAGAGACCTGGGGAAGATGGTGGCGTAGGAGGACGCTGGGCTCACCGCGCACCCTGCTGATCACTTAGATTCCACCTACACCTGCCTAAATAACCCAGAAAATCACCAGAAGGCTAGCAGAATGGAGTCTCTGGAGCCAAGCGCAGAGGAGAGGTCCACGGAAGAGGGTAGGAAGGGCGGAGAGGCGGTGTGCGCTACACTGACTGGCAGGAGGGAGCCAGGGCGGAGGGACAGCCCGCCAGCAAAGTAGAGCCCCCGAGTCAGGCTGGCAAAAATGGAGGGGCCTGACGGAGTGTGTTCTGACAGCAAGCAGGACTTAACATCTAGAAGGTTATAAGCTAACAGCTCTGCTTGGAGAACAGGAGGGCTGGAGGACAATGGGAGGGAGAGTTGTTGAGCCCCCCGACGACAGAGCTCAGCTAGGTGGGGAACAAAGGCTCTCGCCAGCGCCATCTCCCTCGCCCATCCCCCAGCCAAAATCCCAAAGGGAACTGGTTCCTGCCAAGGAACATGCTGGCACGCGCAAACACCAAACACTGTGCTTCTGCGGATACATGCCTCCAGGGGGTCTGACTCCCTCCCGGTGCCGCAGGGTCCCTCCAGAAGCGGATCACCAAAGGATAAGCAAGCTGAGCCAGCCCCTCCGGCCCCTGTGCACCTTGCCGATCCATCCCAGCTAATACGACAGATCCCCAGCGCCACAAGCCTGGCAGTGTGCAAGTAGCCCAGATGGGCCATGCCACCCCACAGTGAATCCTGCCCCTAGGAGAGGGGAAGAGAAGGCACACACCAGTCTGACTGTGGCCCCAGCGATGGGCTGGGGGCAGACATCAGGTCTGACTGCGCCCCACCCACCAATGCAAATTATTCAAGACAGCACAGGGGAAGTGCCCTGCAGTTCCGCATCACTCCAGGAACTATCCAAAATGATGAAACGGAAGAATTCCCCTCAAAAAACGTCCAGGAAATAACGACAGCTAACGAACTGATCAAAAACGATTTAAACAATATAAAGTGAATTTAGAATAATAGTCATAAAATTAATCTCTGGGCTTGAAAACAGTATAGAGGACAGCAGAGAATCTATTGCTACAGAGATCAAGGGACTAAGAAACAGCCAGGAGGAGCTAAAAAATGCTATTAATGAGCTGCAAAATAAAATGGAGATGACCACGACTCAGATTGAAGAGGCAGAGGAGAGAATGGGTGAACTAGAAGATAAAATTGTGGAAAAGGAAGAGGCTGAGAAAAAGAGATTAAAAAATCCAGGAATATGAGGGGAAAATTAGAGAACTAAGTGATGCACTAAAGAGAAATAATCTACGTATAATTGGTATTCCAGAGGAGGAAGAGAGAGGGAGAGGTGCTGAAGGTGTACTTGAAGAAATCATAGCTCAGAACTTCCCAGATCTGGGGAAGGAAAAAGGCATTGAAATCCAAGAGGCACAGAGAACTCCCTTCAGACGTAACTTGAATCGATCTTCTGCACGACGTATCATAGTGAAACTGGCAAAATACAAGGATAAAGAGAAAATTCTGAAAGCAGCTAGGGATAAACGTGCTCTAACATATAAAGGGAAACGTATAAGACCTGTGACCCATCTCTCTACTGAAACTTGGCAGGCCAGAAAGGAATGGCAGGAGATCTTCAATGTGATGAACAGAAAAAATATGCAGCCGAGAATACTTTATCCAGCAAGTCTGTCATTTAGAATAGAAGGAGAGATAAAGGTCTTCCCAAACAAAAACTGAAGGAATTTGTCACCACTAAACCAGCCCTACAAGAGATCCTAAGGGGGATCCTGTGAGACAAAGTACCAGAGACATCGCTACAAGCATGAAACCTACGGACAATGACTCTAAACCCATATCTTTCTATAATAACACTGAATGTAAATGGACTAAATGCGCCAACCAAAAGACATAGGGTATCAGAATGGATACAAAAACAAGACCCATCTATTTGCTGTCTGCAAGAGACTCATTTTAGACCTGAGGACACCTTCAGATTGAGAGTGAGGGAATGGAGAACTATTTATTATGCTACTGGAAGCCAAAAGAAAGCTGGAGTAGCCATACTTATATCAGACAAACTAGACTTTAAATTAAAGGCTGTAACAAGAGATGAAGAAGGGCATTAGATAATAATCACAGGGTCTATCCATCAGGAAGAGCTAACAATTATAAATGTCTATGCACCGAATACGGGAGCCCCCAAATATATAAAACAATTACTCACAAACATAAGCAACCTTATTGATAAGAATGTGGTAATTGCAGGGGACTTTAACACTCCACTTACAGGAATGCATAGATCATCTAGACACACAGTCAATAAAGAAACAAGGACCCTGAATGATGCATTGGATCAGATGGACTTGACAGATATATTTAGAACTCTGCATCCCAAAGCAACAGAATATACTTTCTTCTCAAGTGCACATGGAACATTCTCCAAGATAGATCACATACTGGGTCACAAAACAGCCCTTCATAAGTATACAAGAATTGAAATCATACCATGCATACTTTCAGACCACAATGCTATGAAGCTTGAAATCAACCACAGGAAAAAGTCTGGAAAACCTCCAAAAGCATGGAGGTTAAAGAACACCCTACTAAAGAATGAATGGCTCAACCAGGCAATTAGAGAAGCAATTAAAAAAATATATGGAAACAAACAAAAATGAAAATACAATAATCCAAACACTTTGGGATGCAGCGAAGGCAGTCCTGAGAGGAAAATACATTGCAATCCAGGCCTGTCTCAAGAAACAAGAAAAATCCCAAATACAAAATCTAACAGCACACCTAAAGGAAATAAAGCAGAACAGCAAAGACAGCCTAAACCCAGCAGAAGAAGAGAAATAATAAAGATCAGAGCAGAAATAAACAATATAGAATCTAAAAAAAACTGTAGAGCAGATCAATGAAACCAAGAGTTGGTTTTTTGAAAAAATAAACAAAATTGATAAACCTCTAGCCAGGCTTCTCAAAAAGAAAAGGGAGATGACCCAAATAGATAAAATCATGAATGAAAATGGAATTATTACAACCAATCCTTCAGAGATACAAGCAATTATCAGGGAATACTATGAAAAATTATATGCCTACAAACCGGACACCCTGAAAGCAATGGACAAATTCCTAAACACCCACACCCTTCCAAAACTCAATGAGGAGGAAATAGAAAGCTTGAACAGACCCATAACCAGCAAAGAAATTGAATCGGTTATCAAAAATCTCCCAACAAATAAGAGTCCAGGACCAGATGGCTTCCCAGGGGAGTTCTACCAGACGTTTAAAGCAGAGATAATACCTATCCTTGTCAAGCTATTCCAAAAAATAGAAAGGGAAGAAAAACTTCCAGAGTCATTCTATGAAGCCAGTATCACTTTGATTCCTAAACCAGACAGAGACCCAGTAAAAAAAGAGAACTACCGGCCAATATCCCTGATGAATATAGGTGCAAAAATTCTCAATAAGATACTAGCAAATCGAATTCAACAGCATATAAAAAGAATTATTCACCATGATCAAGTGGGATTCATTCCTGGGATGCAGGGCTGGTTCAACATTCGCAAATCAATCAACATGATACATCACATTAATAAAAGTAAAGATAAGAATCATATGATCCTCTCAATCGATGCAGAAAAGGCCTTTGACAAAATTCAACAACGTTTCTTAATAAAAACCCTCGAGAAAGTCGGGATAGGAGGAACATACTTAAAGATCATAAAAGCCATTTATGAAAAGCCCACAGCTAACATCATCCTCAATGGGGAAAAACTGAGAGCTTTTTCCCTGAGATCAGGAACACGACAGGGATGTCCACTGTCACCGCTGTTGTTTAACATAGTGTTGGAAGTGCTAGCATCAGCAATCAGACAACAAAAGGAAATCAAAGGCATCAAAATTGGCAAAGATGAAGTCAAGCTTTCACTTTTTGCAGATGATATGATATTATACATGGAAAATCCGATAGACTCCACCAAAAGTCTGCTAGAACTGATACATGAATTCAGCAAAGTTGCAGGATACAAAATCAATGTACAGAAATCAGTTGCATTCTTATACACTAACAATGAAGCAACAGAAAGACAAAGAAACTGATCCCATTCACAATTGCACCAAGAAGCATAAAATACCTAAGGATAAATCTAACCAAAGATGTACAAGATCTGTATGTGAAAACTATAGAAAGCTTATGAAGGAAATTGAAGAAGATATAAAGAAGTGGAAAAATATTCCATGCTAATGGATTGGAAGAATAATATTGTCAAAATGTCAATACTACCCAAAGCTATCTACACATTCAATGCAATCCCAAACAAAATTGCACCAGCATTCTTCTCAAAACTAGAACAAGCGGGGCGCCTGGGTGGCGCAGTCGGTTAAGCGTCCGACTTCGGCCAGGTCACGATCTCGCGGTCCGTGAGTTCGAGCCCCGCGTCGGGCTCTGGGCTGATGGCTCAGAGCCTGGAGCCTGTTTCCGATTCTGTGTCTCCCTCTCTCTCTGCCCCTCCCCCGTTCATGCTCTGTCTCTCTCTGTCCCAAAAATAAATAAACGTTGAAAAAAAAATTAAAAAAAAAAAGAAATTAAAAAAAAAAAAAAAAAAACTAGAACAAGCAATCCTAGAATTCATATGGAACCACAGAAGGCCCGAATAGCCAAAGTAATTTTGAAGAAAAAGACCAAAGCAGGAGGCATCACAATCCCAGACTTTAGCCTCTACTACAAAGCTGTAGTAGAGCTACATAAAGTTAAAAATCATCAAGACAGTATGGTATTGGCACAAAAACAGACACATAGACCAATGGAATAGAATAGAAACCCCAGAACTAGACCCACAAACGTATGGCCAACTAATCTTTGACAAAGCAGGAAAGAACATCCAATGGAAAAAAGACAGCCTCTTTAACAAATGGTGCTGGGAGAACTGGACAGCAACATGCAGAAGATTGAAACTGGACCACTTTCTCACACCATTCACAAAAATAAACTCAAAATGGATAAAGGACCTGAATGTGAGACAGGAAACCATCAAAACCCTAGAGGAGAAAGCAGGAAAAGACCTCTCTGACCTCAGCCATAGCAATTTCTTACTTGACACATCCCCAAAGGCAAGGGAATTCAAAGCAAAAATGAATTCCTGGGACCTTATGAAGATAAAAAGCTTCTGCACAGCAAAGGAAACAACCAACAAAACTAAAAGGCAACCAACGGAATGGGAAAAGATGTTTGCAAATGACATATCGGACAAAGGGCTAGTATCCAAAATCTATAAAGAGCTCACCAAACTCCACACCCAAAAAAACAAATAACCCAGTGAAGAAATGGGCAAAAAACATGAATAGACACTTCTCTAAAGAAGACAGCTGGATGGCCAACAGGCACGTGAAAAGATGCTCAATGTCGCTCCTCATCAGGGAAATACAAATCAAAACCACACTCAGATATCAACTCACACCAGTCAGAGTGGCTAAAATGAACAAATCAGGAGACTATAGATGCTGGTGAGGATGTGGAGAAATGGGAACCCTCTTGCACTGTTGGTGGGAATGCAAACTGGTACAGCCACTCTGGAAAACAGTGTGGAGGTTCCTCATAAAGTTAAAAATAGACCTACCCTATGACCCAGCAATAGCACTGCTAGGAATTTACCCAAGGGATACAGGAGTACTGATGCATAGGGGCACTTGTGCCCCAATGTTTATAGCAGCACTCTCAACAATAGCCACATTATGGAAAGAGCCTAAATGGCCATCAACTGATGAATGGATAAAGAAATTGTGGTTTATATACACAATGGAGTAATACATGGCAATGAGAAAGAATGAAATATGGCCCTTTGTAGCAACGTGGATGGAACTGGAGAGTGTGATGCTAAGTGAAATAAGCCATACAGAGAAAGACAGATACCATATGTTTTCACTCTTATGTGGATCCTGAGAAACTTAACAGAAACCCATGGGGGAGGGGAAGGAAAAAAAAAAAAGAGGTTAGGGTGGGAGGGAGCCAAAGCATAAGAGACTCTTAAAAACTGAGAACAAACTGAGGGTTGATGGGGGGTGGGAGGGAGGGGAGGGTGGGTGATGGGTATTGAGGAGGGCACGTTTTGGGATGAGCACTGGGTGTTGTATGGAAACCAATTTGACAATGAATTTCATATACTGGGAAAAAAAAAAAACCTTGGTGGTTAAGGCACACTTTTTCTGGTATATGTTTCTAGAAACTGAATGTAATTCCAAAGGGATTTCCACATAGAAGGATATTCTCTGCCACATTATGGTGGCAGATGGATGCTCTCTAAATCAACAAAGTCTTGGGAATGGCTATAGTCACTGGACCCAAGGCCCAAGAGCCTAACGTGAAGGTCCAGCTTCCCTTCTAGAGGTCTCCATGACTACATATTCAGAGGTAGGAAACTTGAGAAGAGAATTGTGGGAAGTGAAAAACACAGCATCATCTGTGGCCAAAGACAGCTTCCTGGTCTGAGCAGCAAAGAAGGTGCTCTCCCAAGACAGACTCAGGACAGAGACCACGAGTGGAGTCCTGGGAGAGCCACCCCTGCCTAACTGCTGGACAGAGGCCAGGCTTCCTGAACTGAGAAGTGAGGTGAGAAGGAGATACAAGAGGAAGACTCATAATGGAAGAACTGGCCACTATGTTATGTCATATCATGAAATTTAAATTAAGAAAGGGCAGAGAGACTGACAAGTGTCCAAACAACAATGATGAAGTAAACATGGCCCTGTGCTAAGGACAGGGAGTGGGGAGGAAGGTGGGCTGCCTGCTAAAGGTTTGGGTCTGAGTGAGGAGTCCATTGATGAGGGGCAAGTCAAGAAGCCAAGATCAAATTCACAGGCACAGAAAGTAGAACAGGGATTGATGGAGATTCGGGTGGAGGGGAGCATATATATGAGGAATCACTGTTTGATCAGTGTGGAGTTAGTTTACTCTGGAATGATGAAAACTGTTCTGGAATGAGTGGTAGAGATGTTTGCAGCGTAATGACAATGGCTAAATGCCACTGACTGCATACTTAATGGTAAAAATGACAAATGTTATATAATGTATATTTTACCACAATTTAAAGGAGAATCCCAAGAATCCTTCACAAGAATCTTTTTAAATTCTTTTTATTTACATTTATTTATTTTTGATAGAGGCAGAGCACAAGTGGGGGAGGGGCAGAGATAGAAGGAGACATAGAATCCAAAGCAGTCTCCAGGCTCTAAGCTGTCAGCACAGAGCCCAAAGTGAGGCTCAAACTCACAAACTGCAAGATCATGACCTGAGCTGAAGTCAGACGCTTAACCGGCTGAGCCACCCAGATGTCCCAAGAATTTTTAAACACAGGCAGCAGTGAAGAGCAATTTATGTGCCACCATCAGGTGGAATACAGGGAGACACTAGGGGTTTCCTGTATGGTTGGAGACTTTGTAGAACCAGTGGCTTCTCAAATACCCATCAAGGATGCACCCCCATCAGGCCTTCTTCAGCTTCCTGGCCCCACACAACCACCTGGCCACCATGCCCAGCAGCTTCCCGCAGAGCCACAGGGTGCCCAAGGTGACCACCAGCAGGAACAAGAAGACGTCCAGCAGGTACTGCTCATGCCACGGCTGCTGCAGGGCATGGGGCTTGAGGTGGGCCGCACCCCCTGTCTGGAGGATGTGGTCAATCCAGCCCACCAACCTCTGGGCAGGGGTCAGGGGGTGGGAGTGCCTGATGATGCTGGCGGCCACTGCTGCTGACTTGTACCTGTTGGCAGACACAGAGGCGGGGCATTACTCCTTTGGCCTCAAAAGACTTAGAGACAACGTATCACACACACATTCTTGCCTCCATGTGCACAGAAGACTCAGTTTCAAGGAAAAGTGCTGGCCTGGTCTGTAGGGGATAAGCTTAGGAATCCCCTGGGCTTACACCAATGCGGTAACAAGGCATAAAGAAATACAAAGTCCTAAAATGCTCACACCCGAGTTTCAGTAAACCAGATTGGCACTCCAAAAATAGGGGGTGCAAAGACGCCCCAAGAATAGGGAGGCAGAAAGGTGCCAGAAATAGGGAGGTGCAAAGGCAAAATAGAGAGGGGGTGCAGAGCCTCCAAAATAGAAAGGGAAAGGCAAAGGCCTGAAATAGAAACAGCACACAGGTGCCCAATACATAGGTATATGAAATAATCAAGATTAGATGTTCAGGGTGGAAGCACCCCCAGTTTAGTACTATAGCAGAAAAGCTGCTTTCACAGGAGAATGGGGCCAGGTTAGGTAAATTGGTGAATTAGACTATGGACCACTGTGCTGCAGGCGAAGCAGCCCAGAGTGAAGATAGTTAACAAAAGAAAAGATGCCTTATTAACCCTGAGGTTATTTCCCCTGTCTCATCCTCTAGGCTAGCTAAGATAAACAGGCATGGTGCCTCCTGTCTGCTGTTAACAACCATCTAACCATCTGCCCATTACCCAGATTTTGTTTTATATTGACCCAAACCCCAAACACTGTACATCTTCAAAACTTCCTTTTTCCCCTACGTCCAAAAGTTAATGTTCACAGTTTCTTTGTCTCTCTGTGTACGCCCATCGCATTTGTAAGCCTTCTGATCTGAATAAATATGGGGCAAGGACCCTTATTTGGGGCTCTTGTCTTTTTCCTGGACATTTGCCATCTCTCGCTTTAATCCTGTGTCTGCTCTTTTGCTGGAAAAAAAAGAACTTTAGACTTAGAGTCTACACCACTGGTCTTGCCACAGTCTAGCTGGGTCACATTGAAAAGTTCAAACTGGTGCCTTCATGCAAAGATCCATTCCTAGGGCCAAAAAGTGCTAAACTATAAAACAGTGACTAAGCTGTAAGGAAAAGTCTCTTCCCAGGAGGCTTATGGTACACTAAAGGAAAAAGCACGTATGAATATATGTGATGTAACATACCCCTGACTCAGGGTAGATGTCCTGAAGATGCTAATAAGATATTCTACCCATCCTCATTATCAGATCATTGTGCTGGATGGGAATTTACATAAGATATCATGGGTCCTTCTACCAAGTCACTTAACAGAAATTCATCTCAACCTACTTTGTGGCAGGCCCTGTGCTAGGCCTGGTGAGTGAGCTCAGGGGAAAAAACAGACACACTTTGCCATCCAAGGGGGCTTACTCTCTACTTTCTAATATGAGGGACCCACAATAAAGCAAAAACAGAAAGAAATGGGGTAGTTACCTATCCTGAGAAGTGTTAAGAAGAAAAAACAAATTACAATTGAAGGGGGTGAGAGAGGAGTGCATTTAGGACTGTCAGACAAAGACCACTTCTCTGAGGAGAGGACATTGAAGATGAGCCCAATGGTCATGAAGGAACCAGTCCTGAGAGGAGAAGGAAGGATGTTCTAGGGAGCAGCACTGACAAAGGGCCTGAGGCTGGAGAAACAGTGTGGCTTATTGGGGGACAAAAAGAAGACCTCCTGCCTCAGTGAAATTCTACTATAAGCAGCATCAAAATACCTCTCTGAGACCCAGTGTAAATAGGTCAGAGTCTTTGCAATACTTATGGTAGAAAATTGTTCGCAGCATCTAACCTAAATACATAGTCTTACTCTCAGAGGAAACAGAACAGGTATTAGTATCATATGCATATCATTGTCTGTCCCTAAAGTTTTGCCTTTTTGCAAAACAGTGCCACACAGTACCCATCGTATTTCATATCTTCTTTTAGTCTCAATGACAAGTTCAGAGAGCTGCATACCTCTTGTCTTCTATGACTTCCTTCATCTTCAGAGCCAATGTCTCTGCCTTGATCTGCTTTAACTGGATAGAGACACCAAATTTCTTGGCTTCTACTCGGACCATGTTTTCAGGCTGGTCTCCAAGGACTGGAATCCCCACGATGGGCACACCATGTTGGATGGCCTCCATTATGCTATTCAACCCACCATGGGTGACAAAAAGACGGATGCGTGGGTGAGCTGTTGTAAATCAGGAATATTTCAGCATGAAAACTTTCAGAACACCAGGGAAAGCATCAGGGCAGAGGAAAATACCAAAGGATTTCAAGGTATGGTGGAGAAAATGGATTTACTGATCCAGCTTTGAACACACTCAAGGGTGCATATTCCAAGATAGAAGATTCTGGCCTTGTCTGTGTACAGAGATTCCTCTAAGTCAATCCATCTAAGACTCAGAGCCAAGGGAAAGCTGTAGAGAACAGTGTTAAGCAAGGCACATTCCTCCTCCCAACTATCCATCCACCTATCCATCCATCCATTCTTCTCTCTACCCTGTTTCTCTCTTTGCTTTTCTTATGTCTGCTCTCTTTGTGTCTCCTTCTGTCTCTTTTCTGTCTCTCGCTCTCCACGTCTCACCCTCTCTCCTTCACTGCCCATTATTTTCCTCTTATTGAAGTCTTAATACTTCTATTGTCATCACATCTCACCTGGCATTCCTCAAACATACACTCTATGTGCTTTCTCCTCAATTTAATAAGAAATCCTCTAAAGTAGGGCTTGATGGACCACCCATCTCAGTATTTCCAGTTCCCGTGTGCTACTCTACTCTTTTTTAGAGAAAACCAAAACAAGTGTTGATAATGAAGAGTTCATCTCAAACAGTGCCTCTCAACAGGGATGTGCATCAGAATCGATTGGTGTTTCCTTGAAAATCAGAATCCTTTTTACTCCATGCCTTGTGAAAAAAAAAATATGCAGAACACTCTATCTTAAGTTCCCAATATGTTTGTGAGCCTTGGGGTGAATAATCTTGGGGTGAACCTCTGAGGTATTCAGTTGTGGTGGTAGCTAGGATGCTGAAAAAACTGGCACAAGGACAAAGAAAACCTTGGGGTGTAAGGAACTGTTACCAGACAATTTTATGGACCAAATAACTGGCTGACAAGTTACTCACTTTGACAGTCAGATATTTTGGCACACCCTTCAGACACCATCAACATCAATTTTTTGAAAGTATGACTATACCTTTTGTAGCATAGGAGAATGTGCTAACATGTGTGTATGTGTGTGTGGGGGGGGGGGTGTGTGTGTAATGGCACGTGGCCTAACAGGTTCTCAAGGGCCCAGGAAAAGCAATGACAAGAAGACCCCTGATGTGTGTTCTCAAAGTCCACAAGCCGTCTTTGATTAGGTTTGGATAACTTTCTTCAATGCAAATATGTTAGGGTTAAAATAACCTGACAAAAATATCACTTCCGACTGAAAATATCAGGACTGAAATAGAAAGGAAGAAGCAAACACGGCATTTTTAAACATTTTTGACGTATAGCCTGATTTCCCAGGATCTCCAAGTGGCTGGTCCATTCCTGTCCGCTAAACATTATCTTTAGCTACCAACATCCCTTCTCACAGTGATGGAGTTGCCCCGTGGAGCCCTAAAGAGACATAAGTAGAAAAAGAGAAATAGATCTGGTCAGTCCTTACCCAAGAGGTCATTCTGAGGAAGCCAGTCCACGATTTTCACATTTGCTGCCAATTTGACATCTTTGGGCCACTTAGAAGGCTTACACTTCCATATCACCCCTTGGGAGAGATGAGCAAAGGCACTGTTCATCTCCATGAGAACTTCCTGGGACTGATAGGTGCTCACCATGGAGCCCAGGGCCACAAGAACAAAACCAGAGTCTCCAAACTTGCTGATAAAATTCTCAAATTCCTGGAGTGGTAAGAAAGGAAAGTATGTGAACAGAGTTGTTCATGGAAACCTAGACACCTATGAATTGAAAGACATCTATTAACCGAATACACCCTCCTGTCAGTGCCTAGAGCTCACTGTCTTGATACTGTTCTCATAGCTCTGAGGATAGCGAGGGAGGTTCTGCACTCTGCTCATATCTGTTGTTTATGGTGGCCTTGAAGTCATTTTTCTGAGACCTCAGGACACACCATACCATACAAATACTTTCAATAATCACAAATAAATCAAGAGAGCCTTAGGTGTCCAGCCCACTACCACAATTGCCCACGTTGCACATGAGGCACTTAATGCATACTATAGCAGCGACATCTAGATACAGGACTTCCATGTATAACAATGTTTTAAGAAGAGGAAAGTTGACGTGATGGGAACCTCTTTCTTCATTGTGAACATGGCCCAGTACCAGGGTCATCCTCATCCCTCATCCTTGTCTGTGGAGATATGGCCATTTAGGAGTGTTCCAATGACAGACCAGAGGTGCTAGTGTCTGGGTGAGTGCCAGTTGCTCTCCTGGCCCAGTAGGGGACAGTAAGCACTCTGGGAGCTGAGGTAGATGCTGGAGAAAAATCTGTCATTTGTCTCCTTCATATGTTTATGAGCCATCTGTCCGTCTTCTTTGATAAGAGTTCTGGGAAGGTGGTTGGCCCATTTAAAAATTTTTAATTGGGGTTTTTTTGTTATTACTGAGTTTTAAGAGTTATTTGTGTATTTTATATATATGGTTGTGTATTTGTGTGTATTACATTTTGAATAATAGTCTTTATCAGGTTTATCTATGCAAATACTTACTCTTGGTCTGTGTCTCCACCTCTTATTCCCTTGACAGGTAATTCCAAGAACAGAAATTTTTATTTTTTTAACATAATTTATAATAAAATTGGGTAACATAAAGTGTGTAAAGTGTGCTCTTGTTTTTTGGGGTAGATTCCTATGGTTCATTGCTTACATACAACACCCAGTGCTCATCCGAACAAGTGACCTCCTCAATGCCCACCACCCATTTTCCCCTCTCCTCCACCCACCCATCAATCCTCAGATTGTTCCCTATATTTGAGAGTCTCTTATGGTTTGCCTCCTTCTCTCTTCTTTGTAATTACTTTTTTACTCTTCCCTTCCCCCCTGGTCTTCTGTTAGGTTTTTCAAGATCTATATATAAGTGAAAACATATGATATATGTCTTTCTCTGATTGACTTATTTCACTTAGCATAATACCTCCCAGTTCCATCCACGTTGCTGCAAATGCAAATTGCCAAGCAGTATTACATTGTATACAGAAACCACACCTTCTTTATTTTTAAAATAAATTCAGCCAACTTATCAACCCTATCATAGAACATTCCTTAGATTTTATATCTAAAAACAATCACCAAGCACTTCGTCATCTACTTTCTCCTATGTCACCTCATAGGAATTTCATACTTTTGCATTTTATGTTCAGGTCTGTGACCCACTTTGTGTTAATTTGTTTGAAGATGTAAGAACTGTGTCCATTTGTTGGAAAGACTGTCTTCTTTTCATGGTACTTCTTTTAAAGCTTTGTCAAAGATCATTTGACTAAATTTGTGTGGATCTATGTATACTCTCTATTCTTAGTACATTGATCTATTTGTCTGTTCTTTTGCTTATAGCACACTGTCTTGATTACTTTAGCCATTTCATAAGTCATGGAGATGACTAATGTCAGTTTTCCAACTTGGCTCTTCATCTTCAATATTGTGTTGGCCCTTCAGGGTTTTTGCCTCTCCATGCAAATCTGAGCATCAGCTTATCAATATCGACAATTGATAATTTGCTGTGATTTTCAGTAGGATTGCACGGAATCTATAGATCCAATTGGAGATGACTAACACCTAGCAATAGTGAGTCTTCCTACCCATAAATATGGAGTATCTCTCCATTTATTTAGCTCTTTGATTTCTTCCATCAGCATTTTGTAGTTTTCTCCATATAAATCTTGTACATGTTTTGTTAGTACTTATTCCCAAGATTTCATATTTAGTGGTGAAATATAAATAGTAGAATGGTTTTAATTTCACATCCTCCTGTTCATTGCTGATATACAAGAAAAAGATGGATTTTTTATATTAAACTTGTATGCTTTGATGTTACTTTACTTGCTTGCTAGTTCCAGAAATATTTTTCTTGACCTTTCAGATTTTTTAAATAGACCATCATGTCATCTGTGAGAAAGAACAGTTTTAACTCTTCCTGCCTAATCTACATGATTGTTATTCCTTTTTCTTTCTCCTACTACTTTCTTAGGACCTCCAAGATGAGGATGAAAAGCAGCAAGAGAGTACATACTCGCCTGGTACCTGAGAGGTAGTCCTTTCATTTTCTATAAAATGTCCCCTTTAATTAAAAGCTTCGGGAGAAGCTTCTCTGGAAGATTTTAATTCTGATGAAGTCAAATTTATCTATTTTTTCTTTTGTTATTCATTCTTTCAATGTCACATCTACAAATTCATTGCCAAGTCCAAGTCCATGCATTTTAGCCCTTTCTTTTCTTCTAAGAACTTTTTGGCTTTTAGCTCTTTCTTTAGGCCATTGATCCATTTTGAGTTGATTTTCGTGTATGGTGTGAGGAAGGCTTGGAATATATTCTCTTTCATGGGAATGAATATCCAGTGGTTTCAGCACCATTTGCTGAAGAGACTGTTCTCTCCATTGATTGCTCTTGGCGCCCTTGTCACAAATGAATTGGTCACAGATGTGTGTCATTGAACACTGTTCTTTTCATGTTGATTTGGCTACTTGCATTCCATTACATTTCAATGTGAGATGAAGACTGGCTTTTCCATTTCTGCAAAAAAGAAAAAAAAGTAATAATAAAGCCACTCAAGTGTTGATAAGGCTTAGGTAAAACTTGTAGATCACTTTGAGTAGTATTGCTCTCTTAACAACATTAAGTATCACAATTCATGGTCTTGAGATGTCTTTCCATTTATTTAGGTCTTCCTTAATTTCTTTCAGCAAATTTGTAGTGTCCACTGTATGTGTCTCTCGCCTCCTCAGTTTAATTAGGTGTTGTTGTAAATAGAATAATTTGCTTGGTTTCATTTTCAGATTGTTCATAGCCAGTGTATGAAAACACAAGTTATATGAATTCATTGGGATTTTCTATATACAAGATTATGTCATATGAATATCAAACCATTTCTACATTGTCCATTCCAATTCGGATGCCTTTTATTTCTTTTTCTTGCCTACTTGCTTTGTGTAGGGTATATTTGAATAGCGGTGATGTAAGCGGGCATCTTAGACTACCCATCTGAGGCAGCGGGATTTCAGTCTATCCCATAGAGTATGATGTTAAAGCTGTCAGTGTTCCATAAATACTCTTTATCGTGTTCAAAAAATACCTGTTTACTCCTAGCTTTGTGACTGTTGTTATCATGAAAGGACGTTAGTTTTGTCAAATATTTTTTCTGCATCTCTTGAAATGATGAGCTTTTTAAAAATTCTCTTCATTCTATTAATGTGTTGCATTATGCTGATTGATTTTGTTACATTAGACACATTATAAAATACCTTTTATATCCTGTAAAAGGTTTGACATTGGTCCATTTTGTCTGATTTTAATTAGCACATAGCCACCCTAGATGATTCTTAAAGAAGTTCATGATCTAACACCCTAAAAATCAGTTTCATATCCTTTGTCAACCTTCCTTCCTCTGCATTTGTTGACTGTCTCCAGCTTACCTCGTTGTACCATTCTAACCCTTCTTAACTCCATCCAGCACAACACTATAAAAACTATCATCCCAAAGGACCAGTAAAAACCAGCTTTGTTGTCACTTGACATTTACAAGATCAGTGTAAATCTATAATTTAAAATTGGCAAAGGCAGAGCACGACATCATAATAAGAAGCTGAGTACTCCCAGCTCCCCACAGAAAAAACAAAAGGATAAAAAAGGCTAAAGACTCACTCAGATAATTTTATACGACTTGGGAAAATAGTCAGTGATATACAGAAACCAAACAGATGCCCATTCAGGAAGAAAAAAACACACACACTCAGAATGGTGAGAATTTCCATGGCAATTTTACTCTTCTGGACCCACACTCTTCCTGAAGTGGCATGCCATGGTCCAGAGGCAGCAGTGGTAGCCCTGCCTTCTGTAAGAGGAGAAGAAATGAAATAATTTGCAACATTGTAGCCACTCTGTAGGCTCCCAGCTGACAAGTTAAGATCTCACCAGGCTCAGAGCTCTGACGGGAAATGGCAATATAGCTCAGATATCAGGTTGGTGGGAGTCTTGCAAGGCAATAGAGGGCACAATGCCATGTAAAATCTGCAGGGATACTGCAGAATTTAGAATCTTGGGCAAGACAAACAAAACACCTATGTCCCTGAGAAGAATCTGGGTAAGACTCTTTGGGTACTAAAGACATTAAAATTGGCCAAGTATACAGGAAGAATCAGATGAATGAATGCATACACAAAGGTCCAGACAGGAAAAATGCTCAGAAAATACCTAAGGAGACTTTAAGTTGTCTGTCCTGGCTTATCCAAAGTATTAAACATTCCCCACTAACTAGTGAAGGTGTTCCATGGCAGCCTGCAAACACAACTAGAGGTGACTGGTTTTACAAATGCCCACAACTTTCTACAAAAGATCACAAAACATATTACAAAAAGAGAGAGACTAAAAGCCAAAATGTGTCATTTAAAAGAATGAAATAAATCTCCAGGAACCCTCTTTGAAGAAACAGACATTGGGTTTACTAAACAAAGACTTTTAAATTGACTAAATATGCACAAAGAGCCAAAAAAAGTGGATAAAGGTCTAAAGGAAATCAGGAAGACAATATATGAACAAATAGAGAATAATAGCAACAAGAGACAGAAATTATTTTTCAGAAAAAGCAAAAAAAATCAAAACAAAAAATACAATCACTGAATTGAAAAATTCACTAGGGTAGTTCAATGCAGACCAAAATAGACAGAAGAAAGACTTAGTACACTTGAAGACAGGACATCTAAAGTGTCAAGTCTAAAGAGAAAAAAGTAGAAAGGGCAAAAAAATGAACACAGTGTGAGGGACTCACAGGACCCCTTTGTGTAGATTAATATATGCATTATGGAGTTCTCAAGAGAATGAGAGAGGAAAGAATAGAAAGATTGCACCAAGAAATAATGGCACATAACAAGATATAATATGCAGACAATCCTAAGTTTCCTCTCTCACACACACAAAAAAATTTGTCATGACTAGTAAAGAAATTTAGGAAAGTAGCCAGAAATAAAATCAGCTCAGAATATCCATTGCATTACATTAATAATGACCATTTCAGGAAGGAGATTAGAAAAACAATTTCATTCACAATACAATCCAAAGAATAAAAAAATAGGAATAAACTTAACCAAGGAGGTAACTATATTGAACTATGTTGAAAACTATAAGACACTGCTGAAGGAAATTAAGAAGACACAAATAAGTGGAAACAAAATTCAGGTTTCACGGATTAGAAGACTTAATACTTTAAAGATGCCAGTACTTCCCAAGGTGATCCACAGGTACCATGCATCTCTATCAATAGTGAACAACATTTGCTTCTGGCAAAAATAGTAACCTATCATAAGCTGATGTGGAATTTCAAAAACAATGAGTACCCAAAACAATGTGGAAAAAAGAACAGGGTTGGAGGTCCCACATTCCCTGATACCAGAGCTACTACGAAGCTACAGTAATCAAAATAGTGTAGTATGACAAAAAAGATAGATATGTAGATCAATAAGATAAAATAGAAAGTCCAGAAATACCCCAGGTATATTTGGTCAAATAACTTTTGACGAAGGTTCCAGACCATTCATTAGGTAAAAGACAGTCTTTTCAGCAAGTGATATTAGAAAACTGGATATCCACATGCAAAAAACTGAAAGTCAACCATTACATTATACCATATGGTAAATCAACTTAAAATGGATGACAGACCTAAAAATCTGAGCTATACACATACGACTCTTAAAAGAAAATAGAGAGAGAAATCTTCATATAATTGTAATTGTATTGGGTAGTGATTTCTCATATAAGACACCAACAGCACAGGCAACATAATAAAAAATTACATCAAAAAGAAAAATTTTGTGTATCAAAGGTCACTATCAACACAGTGAAAGGGCAACCCAGGGAATGGGTGAAATATTTGCAAGTCATATCTGATAAGAGATTATAGAAAGAACTACTCTATACAAAAAACAAACATGATTCATAAATGGGCAAAGACTTGAACAGATATTGAACAAAGAAGAGATACAAACTGCCAATCAGGTTAGGAAATGGTAAACCTCACTAATCAGGAAAATTTTTATCTAACCACAGTGAGACACCACTTCCCATCCATTAGGATGGTAAGTAATAAAATTTTTAAAAACAAAAAACAAAAAAAATATATAAAATTACAAGTGTTTGTGAAGATGTGGAGAAATTAGAGTCCTTATGCATTGTTGGTGGAAAGGTAATCTGGTGCAGCCACTGTGAATGACTGCATGGCAGTTTCTCAAAAACATAAATACACAATTATCATATGCCCCAGAAACTCCATTTCCTGGCATATTCCCAAAAGAATCAAAAGCAAAGACTCAAACAAATATTTGTGAACACTATTGTTCATAGCATTATTCACAATAGCCAAAATTGGGAGTAACCAGGATGTCTATGGACAGAAGGATACATTAAAAATATGGTATATACAGTGGCGCCTGGGTGGCGCAGTCGGTTAAGCGTCCGACTTCAGCCAGGTCATGATCTCGCGGTCCGGGAGTTCGAGCCCCGCGTCGGGCTCTGTGCTGACAGCTCAGAGCCTGGACTCTGTTTCAGATTCTGTGTCTCCCTCTCTCTCTGCCCCTCCCCTGTTCATGCTCTGTCTCTCTGTGTCTCAAAAATAAATAAATGTTAAAAAAAAATAAAAAAAAATATATGGTATATACATACAGTGAAATAGTACTCAGCCTTAAAATTCAGGGGCACCTGGGTGGCTCAGTTAGTTAAGCGTTGGACTTTTGATTTCAGCTCGGGTAATGATCTCACAGTTCATGAGATTGGTCACCACATGGGCCTTACACTGACAGTGAAGAGACAGCTTGGGATCTCTCTCTCTGCCCTCCATCTCTACCCCCCCCCCCCAAATAAATAAACATTTTAAAAAGAAAAGAAATTTGGACACATGCTACAACATGCATGAACCTTGAAAACATTATGCAAAGTGAAACAAGCCAACACAGAAGAACAAATGTTGTATGATTCCACCCGTATAATGCACCTAGAGTAGTGAAATTCATAAAGACAACATGAGACTAGTGGTTGCCAAGGTCTGGATGCAGAGGAAATAATGAGTCACTATTGAGTGGGTATGAAGTTTCCATTTGCGAAGAGGAAGATGTTCTAAAGATGGATGCAGGTGATGGTTGCACAACAATGTGAATGTTCTTAATACCCCTGACTATACCCTTCAAGATGGCTAAAGTGGTAAAATTTATTATATGTTTATTTGATCTCAATAGAAAAAGTAGGAAAGGAGAGAAGAAAAATCGTTCAAAGCAAGCATCTGTTATCTCATGAATTACATACTGTAACTTCCATTATTCTCTTCCTTAATAACTCCTGTCTCACTTCCAAGACCTGACCCACCATCATGTCAGGTAAGGCCTGTGTTTTGGCCTAGTTTTATTTGTATAATTGAATCTTCAGCTACACTGGTCTGGCCAGTGTCACCAAGAGAACCCAGCCTCATGGCCATCTTACTTATACCTCCACACATGGGGCCACCTGTTCTTTCAACCTGGTGTATCTTCCTTCCCAGTTCTGTTTCTTAAGAAATGCCACCATGAACCAAAGTCCATTTTGCCCATGAATCATTCCCCAACTTTTTCTGTTCACTCAATGCAAGATCAGTAGGGGAAGGTTAGAGATTTTGGTGCCTAGGTCAGATCTGGGCTTTTGCTGCTCTGAGCTAAATGGTACTGGGAATAATATGCACATCACATGAATGTCTGTCCTCTCATTTATAAAATTGGAGATCATCAGTTATCTCAAGGTGGCATGACATACAATATATGAGATAATGTCCATACAATAACACCCAAGTACCTACCTACAGGCAACAGGCAGCCACTAATCTTAGCTCTCCACCTTTTTCAAAACTTCTAGAGCAGTAGTTCTGAGTTCAGGCTCTCCCTTCAGACCACCTGGGTAGCATGTAAATATTACATTACCTAGACCCAATCCAAGATCAATCAAATCAGAAAATCTAGGCTGAGTCAGGAACCAGGCCTTTATAGGAAGGAGACATTAGAGATTATGCCTGCAGGTTTTGTCAGTCACACCCAATCCTGCCTCATTACTGCCTCATTACATTATGTCTCAGTTTTTTTACATTTCATCATGGATAACTAATCTCCTTTAAAATCCTTAACTGCGGTGTCCTCTCACTACATAATTATTCTATATATGATCATAAAAAGTAGAAATTAAAATATCAACTTATTGAAGCATTTTTAGCAAGGCTAGGACGAGGGTAAGACATAGGAAGAGCTTAGGGCCATTATTTAAGGAGGTTCGCAATATCAAAGCCATGTACCTAACAGTACTTCCATGACCTTTATAGCAAGGGCTTCCTTGAAAGTGGACCCTGGGATCAACAAGATGACAGAGTAAGAAGCTCTGGATGCTCCTTCCCCTGAAAAACATGCTAATTCAGCAATATTTCGTGGTCAAATTCCCTTGTAAGGAATCCAGAAACTAAATGAAAGAGTAGTGCACCCAAGGCAAATGTGTAACCAGTCTCACCAAAGCCAGTGAATAGTTATGAAAACACCCTCTCACCAGAATCCCTAACCAGGTCATGTGGATAGCTACATGAACAAGAATAAAATTGGACCCCTAGCTTACACCACACAAAAACTCAAATGGATTAAAAATTTAAACATTAGACCGGGGGGCGTGGCTCAGTTGGTTGAGCATCTGACTTCTGCTCAGGTCATGATTTCACAGTTAGTGTGTTTGAACCCCATACCAGGCTCACTGCTGTCAGCATAGAGCCCGCTTGAGATACTCTGTCCCCCTGTCTCTGCCCCTTCCCCACCAGACCTGAAACTGTGAAGCTCATAGAAGAAAACAGGGCAAAAACTTCATGGTATTGGTCTTGGCAATGAGTTCAATGATAAAGCACAAGCAACAGAAACAAAATTAACTCAATAAACAAAAATAAGTGAGACTATATTAAACTAAAAAGTTTCTGCACAGCAGAAGAAACAATCAACAGAGTAAAGAGACATTTACAAATGGAAGATATTTGCAAACCATATTCCTAATAAGAGATTAATCTCTGGGGGCACCTGGGTCACTCAGTTGGTTAAACGTCTGACTCTTGATCTTGGCTCAGGTCATGATCTCACAGTTCATGAGTTAAGCCCCACATCGGGCTCTGTAGCTATCAGCATGGAGCCTGCCTGGGATTCTCTCCCTCTCTCTCTCTGCCCCTCCCCAGCTTGGCTGTTTCTGTCTCTTTAAAATAAATAAATAAACTTTAAAAAAAGAGAGAGAAAGAGAGAGATTAATCTCTAGAATGTATAGGAAAGGACTAAAACTCAATAGCAAAAAAAAAAAAAAAACTTATAACCTCAGTAAAAAATAGGCTAAGGACTTGAATAGACATTTATCCAAACACAACATACAAATCGCCAGCAGATATATGAAAAAATTCTCAACAACACTAGTAATCAGGGACATGCAAATCAAAGCCACAGTAACGTATCACTTTATACCTGTCAGTATGGTTATTATAAAAGAAGTAAAAGACAACAAATGTTGAGCATATAGAGACATTGCAACCCTTGCATACTGCTTTTGGGAATGCAAAATGGTGCAGACACTATAGAAAACAGTATGCACATTCTTCAAAAAAAAAAAAAAAATAGAACCAGCACATGAACCAACAATTCCATTTCTGTGTATATACACATGAGAATGCAAATCAGAATCTCAGAGAGATAGCTGTATTCCCATAATCACTGAAGCACTATTCACAATAGCCACAATGTTGAAACAATCTAAATGTCCATGAAAAGATGAATGGTTAAAGAAATTATACACACACACACATACATGTGGAATTCTATTTAGTCTTTAAAGAAGGAAATTTGGGAGCACCTGGGTGGCTCAGTCAGTTAAGCATCAGACTTTTGATACTGGCTCAGATCATGATCTCATGGTTGGTGAGATGGAGCCCTGCATCAGACTCTGCACTGACAGCGGGGAACATCCTTGGATCCTCTCTTTGCCCCTCTCCACCTCCCACTCTCTGTCTCTCAAAATAAATAAACTTTAAAAAAGAAATAGAGAAGGAAATTTTGCAATATATAAAAACATGAATGCATTTTGAGGTCATAATGCTAAGTGACATAAGCCAGTCACAGAAAAGCAAACATTGCAGGATTTCACTTATATGAAGCATCTTACAATAGTCAAGTTCATAGAATAAAAAGTGGAAATTGGATTTGCATTCTCATGTGTATATCAGGGGTTGGGATAAAGAGAAAAAAGGTAGTTAATATTTAATGGAGGAAGAGTTATAAAGTTAAATGAGATCAATAAGATCTACAGATCTGAGGCACAATATGGTATCTACTGTCAATAATTCATATTATATTTTCAAAAATTTCTTAAATTTAAAATACAATTCAATACAGTACAATACAATACAATAAACTAGAAAAATTTGTTTGTCTCATCCTACTTCACTCTCAATTTCCACTGGCAAGGGAGCCACCAACTCTACACTGAAGAGCTCTGCATGAAGTCCCTATTGAGTGCTGAGGTTTCACTTACTTGTGGTACTGGTTTAACAGGTCTGGCCATTAAGCCTCCAACATACACAGTGTTGGGAAGCAGGGGCCTAGCAAATTCAAGGGCAAAGTCAGAGTTAACAAACCACAGCTCTGCTTTCTTTAGAAGATGAGACAAAACCGGCCTAGAGCCTTCCGGGAAATGTTCCTTGATGGTGTTGTCAAATGTAGACTGGATTCGCCATTGCCTTAAGAAGAAATCCAAGAACATCAGAAAATTCCTCACTCTGCCCCAGAAGTCCATGCGGTCAGTTAGCAAGGAATGGAATACCGGAACATAAGACACCGGGTTTGGTAGCCCAAGGTCCACACTGCCAAATGGGGTGGGAAGAATTG
Organism: Felis catus; assembly: GCF_018350175.1. NCBI lineage: Eukaryota > Metazoa > Chordata > Mammalia > Carnivora > Felidae > Felis > Felis catus. The sequence continues at coordinate 210,471,667 of NC_058368.1, read as the reverse complement.
ACACAAATGGCTTCCCAAGCTTCTCAGCAACCAGGAAAGAACAGAAGTCAAATGCTTCAACAAATACCAGGTCAAAGTTCTCATTTTTTAAAGAATCCATGATATCACTTCTCCTTAGCAAATCACTGCATTGAATCCCCAATTGTTCCATTAACTTTACAAAGGTGTCAAATGCTTCTCTGTTAAAAACAAAACAAAAAACAACAACAAAACAGTAATGACAAATATTCATTGAAGGTGGTAATTTCACAATATATAGGAGAATCTTTGGTTCAAAGAAAATATCCCAAGTAAGTAAGACCATATTGGCAGCTGCCCACCTATTTTACCAGTCTCCAATGAACACTCTGCTCTAGTCACTTGGTTCTGGGGTTTCTGCTTCCTAAAATGTTCTCACTTCATTCCCTCCCTTTTCTCCAGTGATCACATCCACCCCATCCAGGCCAATTCAAGAGCCATCCAGTTTGGGAGCCATCTCTGACTGTAGCAGACGTCACAGTTCCATGTCTACTTGACACATTCTGTGATGCTCTTTTTAACTTTCACCTGTACACTCCAGTTCGTGAGCGACTGTCTTGTTTCTCAGCCTACCTGTGGAAGTAACTTGTAGCACAGTCCATCGGTATTGATAATATAGCCTATTTTTTTCTTTAAATTTTATATAGTCTGCATTTGAGAAATTGCCTGACACAAGGAACTTTGTGATGGTAATATTAGAATCCTGAGACTGATATTTTTCTAACCTATGAGATAAACAAGTTAAAACAAACAAGCTTATTATTACCCTTTCCATTCCATCTTTCCTGGAGTAGTGAAAGAATTTAATACTACACCATGTCAGCCCACTGAAACCCCACAGGTGAGACCTCATTAGTAATATGTAGTTGTCCACGTGCACTGTAAACTTCAAGTGACAATAGATGATTAACTGAAATTATTCTCTATTTTTAAATGATTTTACATAATGAATGACTGCTACATAGTGTGGATAAATTCAAGAAATGAACTACAAATTCCTCAAAAGAACAGCATTCATCATATTTGAAATTAAGTTAATCTATTAAAATACAGGAAGGTACTGTGCTCAGCATGCTGCACCATATTTAATAAGTGGGTGCAACATGTCTTCAAAGAAATGAAGTGGGGAAAAAGAGATAAGACATAATAAAAAAAATCATGAATAACAACACAAGATGATATATACAATGCTTCAAGAGAGTATTTTAGAACACATCTCTTCTGGATGAAGAATTTGGTCTTCTGGTTTAGGTAAGCAGAAAGGCTTTATGGCAAAAGCCAGATTTTAGGATCACCTTGATGACTGAATAAAATTTTTAAGGAAAAAGGGACAGGTGGAGTTAGGCCACTATAATTCACCAAGGAAGGCATGAATATGTGTCTTTCCCCTCTTCTGTCAAAGGTAAAAAACTTTCTATACATCCCAGATAATGATGAAAACTTTCAGGCTAATGTCACAATGTGTATCATCAAGGCATTTGGGTTTTTAAATGAGTTAAAAGACAATGGCTCAAAGTAGGAAAAAATCAATGCTCATCAACATGTTTCCATTCTTGAGTTTACATGATGAGAGGAAAAGTAAGTATAAAATGGTGGCTTTGATATGCCTACCAACAATCAGAAATTATGTTGTTTATCCTGCCTTCTGCGTTGTGGAGAGTATATACACAAACATTGTAGGTGAAGGGCTGCCAGGAAGATCCAGAAGGAACAATCGCCTGACTATATAGAAATACATTCATGATTTCAGTGGAAAAGGCACACTACACAGACCAAATAATTGGAAGTGAAAAACTCATCTATTCCATCGATCCCTACCCCCTATCATTGATCTCCCCATCCATCCACCCATCCATCCACCCATCCTTTTCTCTTAAACTTACTCTAAGTAGCTATGCATCCAACCATCTATTTACATCACTTTATAAATGGTAAGTCTTTCAATCAGAGAATAAAAGAAATTACCTGCCATGCAAAGCTTCTTCAATATAGAAATCAAAATGTTTCTTTAATTCTTTTTCATGATTCTCAGGTAGAAGCCAACTGATAACTTGGTATGCATTTTCCTTCTTTTCTAAATAAAAAATTTTTAAAAACACCAATAAAAATATGTCATTAAGTCCAACAATGCAGATAATTTTGGCATGATGCCATAGTTTTTTTTTAATCCTAATAATTTTATATATATCTGCATGTTTGCTTTTAGAGGGTTTTTCGGTTTTCTGCCTGCTTTTTCATTTCTTCAGTCATAGGATCTGATACTATTTATTGAGAACATTATAATAATTCAATTACTTCTATTCAATTGAATGAATGATATAGAACTTAAATAAAAGTAAAGTTCTATTTGAAGCTTTCATGTAAAGGTATAGATATTCTTCATTTTACAGATGAGAAGACAAACATAAATGGAGTGTCAGATAATTCATCACGGTTGTACATATAGTAAGTGCTACACTTTGTATTTAAATACAGATTTAATTTTATCCCAGCTCCCCAGTCCTTTGTTTTTTAGGAAAAAAGAGATATTTTTTATTACTTACAGGTGACACATGCAAAGGTTTTTCATTCACCCAAAAATATGGCAAAGGCTAAGTTAACAAGAGTAGTCCCCTGCAGTCCTACTTACCATTCCGACATTTCCCCCATAACTCATGTGTACTAAAGAGTCTGGCACCATTTTTGAAGTTGGACTGTTGACAGCTTTCAAGCTCCATTTCCTCCTTAACCTTCTGGGACATATCTTGGAAAAATGAGGAGAAAGCCTCAACACGACCTCCCTCTGTGACCAAGATTTTCAGCCAAACAAGCCAGACCCCATGAGGGGAACCTGCACCTCCATCCCACTCAGAGGCTTCCATAATTGGCATTTAGAAACAAAAGGATAGGTTTAGCCTTTAAGTGGCCCTGGTCATGTGTCTCACACAAACCTATCTTCTCTGTCAGAATCCACTTTGTTTCTGGATTCCAGCAGGAACCATGTGATTGACACTAGGCTAGGTAGAACCGCATGACCAATGGTTGTACATCTCAAGGACTGCCCCCATTATAAACAGTGCTCTGAGTTAAGACTGATTCCAGTTTACAAGCCCACTGAACGGTGTGAGGAGGATAGCACCATGCCATCTGATGAACTCCACACTGTAAAAGGAGAAGGTGCACTAGAACCCGAGAAAATGCCTTTGCTACTGTTGCTCATGATATCTCTGCAGCTCAAAGAAAACCTTGATTAACACAGTATAAGGGAAACACTGATGACACCCTCATGGGGTTAATTCAAGGGTTAATTCAAACTCAGCTTAATCTCAGTTCTCTAAGATCACCAGCAAGAAGGCCCTTAGCTTTGGTGATGCTAATTAGGACATTTGGAGGAAGAACTTATAAATATGAGCAGGTTAAAAGGCATACCCTCCCCCAAAGTATAAATAATGACAATGAAAGGAATGACAAAAAATGGGAAATGTCAGCATGGGAGAGTCAGGAAAGAAATTAAAACAGAGGTCTCAGTTTTGACATATGTGGCAACTAACATTACTTTAAAAAACATTATAACAGAGCAAGGACACAGATTGGCTTTTGTGACTTACATCAGAGGTTCTACATTACTTTTTTTTTTAATTTTTATTTATTTTTGGGACAGAGAGAGACAGAGCATGAACGGGGGAGGGGCAGAGAGAGAGAGAGACACAGAATCAGAAACAGGCTCCAGGCTCTGAGCCATCAGCCCAGAGCCCGACGCGGGGCTCGAACTCACGGACCGCGAGATCGTGACCTGGCTGAAGTCGGATGCTTAACTGACTGCGCCACCCAGGCGCCCCTCTACATTACTTTTAACATTGGATGAGATCCCCCCAATGACCAACTTTAATCGTCTTAGTCAATACTGGGGAAAATAACAGATATATCATGAGAGCTCACCAAAATTTATCAAAGTACCTCTATACTGTTAGGAGGTAGAAAATATTAGATAGAGCACAGTGGTGCATGCCCTGTCTTAACCACTGGGATTAAATATCCCATAGCCATAACAGCCATTGGTTGTTATCTCACAGTAGCTATGGTTGCTCCTATATAAGAAGTCATAAAATTAATGTTTTAGTACTAACACCATGATGAAAGGGAACTCATTGGATCTGCCCAACATATTAAAAGTTTTAATACAACAAAATAGAGTTTTAATAGAGTGCCTTCAAGGATTAAATCCCTTTTTGTAAAGGATCCATTAACAAAGAAGTGATTATCCCCACTAGTTCTCCATTTAATAGCCTAACTTGACTATTCTTAACCCTGAATGAATGGAGCCTCTCAGTGGATTTCTGTGATCATATTATGGCCTCCATTTCCAATCTTACTGAAATTACTGACTATATCTAAAACTAACAAATTCTTTACAGTCATACCTTTGGTAATACATTCTGTTTAATTCCTATTTCAACAAGCTCTCAGCTCTAGTGTCTCTTCACCTTCACCTTTGAAGGGTACAAGTAACTTGTAACTTGGCTTCTCATGGACTACCTCAACAGCCCTACTCGCTAGTTTTGCTGGCAAGATCTTTAACCACATTTAACTTTCTCCAGAAGCACATGTATGACAGTACTTTGAGGACAACCTCCTTTTGCAGAGATTTGTGGAGCCCATTCGGTCAAGACACAAACACGCACATAGCAACTCACATAGAGGGATGTGCTGCTGCCCTACACAAAGCACAAGGCATGGCACCTCAGTTAAATTCCTGGGACAAATTGCTTGTTGAGTGGAAGGTCTTTCCATCCCTGACACTGTCAAGGCACACCTATTACGGCTCCATTTCCAGCATGAGAGTATAAGGAGCTTTCCTGGACATACTTCGAAAACAGCAAATGGTGAAAAATTCATACACACACACACACACACACACACACACACACACACACACCTCCTGATGTAGACAACAATTCCACTGACAGAATTTGTCTGAAATAACTATTTGGGAAATCTGCAGCCAATTGATGGTTTCCTCCAACCAGAGGAAGTCTTTAACTGTAAATAGCAGATAATTTTAGTCAATTTCAGCTTTTTCCACAGTAGCAGCTACCCATCCCCCATCCCTCAGTCTCCAGCCGGAAGCTGTATGCATTGTTTATAGAGCAGCTTGTACACAGGTTTCAAGAGCCTGAGCGGGCAAAAAAATCACCTTGTCCAAATATCAAGTATCTGTGCTCTGATTGCTGATTGCTGCTCTGGTCGCAGAGATGCAGACAAAGAAGCAGGCAGCAAGGTTTCTGCATCATGCTCTATTATTGCAGCCACTTCCCTCTCTGGCTCAATTGACTTCCAGGGGTCTTAAAAGATTGATGCCCTCCTTTTCCCCTCATTTTCTCAATTTACCCATTTGAAAGGGCACCATTAAACCTGGGACATTGTAAAACAGCTACACATACCAGGAAAACTTGAAAGTGTCCATTCATGCCCAGGAAAAGGCTCAGAAAAGACAGTGAACAGTGAAATTTACACCTCGGTTTGATCCTCAACACAAAAGCAGCATAAAACAATTTTTGAAAATGAATAAATAAACAAAATTAATAACAAAAGTCTGCAAACCCTGGAGAATGGAGGAGAGGTTCATCTCCAGATTTAACACTTTGTTATATTCAAATGTTCAGTTTTCAACAAAAATCACAAGACACACCAAGACACAGGAAATTAAGGCCTATTCTGAAGAAAATAAGAAATCAACAGAAACTGTCCCTAAGAATGACCTGATGGCAGATATACTAGATAATAACTTTAAAATAATTGCCTTACAATAGGAAAGAATGAAATCCTGCCATTTGTAACAACGTGGATGTAACTGGAGGGTATTATGCTAAGTTGAAATAAGTCAGTCAGAGAAAGACAGATTTCATATCTTTTCACTGATATGTGGAACTTGAGAAACTTAACAGAAGACCATGGGGGAAGGGAAAGGGAAAAAATAGTTTCAAACAGAGAGGGAGGGAAACCCATAAAAGACTCTTAAAAACAGAGTCAAACTGAGGGTTAATGGGAGGTGTGGTGGAGGGGGGAAATGGGTGATGGGCATTGAGGAGGGCACTTGTTGGGATGAGCACTGGGTGTTGTATGTAACTGATGAATCACGGGACCCTACTCCCAAAGCCAGGACTACACTGTATACACTGTGTGTTAGCTAACTTGACATTAAATTATATTAAAAAAATAAAAAATAAATAAAATAAAATAACTACATTAAAAATTCTCAGAGGACTAAAGGGAGATGTGGAGAAAGTCAAGGAAAAAGTGTATGCAAATATAAATAAAGGGATAAATGAGGCAAGTCCAGCTCTTGATTTCAGTTCAGGTCATGATCTCATGGTTCATGAGACTGAGTCCTGCATCAGGCTCTGAGCAGACAGCATGGAACCTGTTTGGGATTCTCTCTTTCCCTCTCTCTGCCCCTCCCTGGCTTGTTCTCTCTTTCTTGCTTTCTCAAAATAAATGAATAAACATTTAAAAAAAATTTTTAGGGGCGCCTGTGTGGCGCAGTCGGTTAAGCGTCCGACTTCAGCCAGGTCACGATCTCGCAGTCCGTGAGTTCGAGCCCCGCATCAGGCTCTGGGCTGATGGCTCAGAGCCTGGAGCCTGTTTCCGATTCTGTGTCTCCCTCTCTCTCTGGCCCTCCCCTGTTCATGCTCTGTCTCTCTCTGTCCCAAAAATAAATAAAAAAAAAAAAAAGTTAAATAAAGGGGTAGAAAATCTAAAAAGAAACCAAAGTGAGCATGAAGAAGAAATTATCAGTGAACCTGAAGACAACAGAAATGATTGAGTCTGAGGAACAGAAAATTAAAGAATTGAAGAAAAGGGAACAACAGCCTAAGGGTCCATCATATGCTTTGTGGATCCTCAGAGGGAGAAGAGAGAAAGAAAGGGATAGAGAGAATATTTGAAGTAATAATGGCTAAAAACCTCCCAAATTAAATGAAAGACATGAATATAAACATCCACAAAGCTCAACAGACTCCAAGTAAAATGAACTCAGACATCCACATTAGGATATAGTATAATCAAAATATAGAAAGATAAAGAGAGACTATTAAAAGCAGCAAGAAAGAAATGACTCATCACATACAAGTGGCTGTCAATGAGATTACCAAACATATCTAATCAAAAATTTTGAAGGAAAAAAAAAAGATTGGAGGCCAGAAGGCAATGTCCCAATATATTCAAAATTCTAGAAAAAAGGAAAGAAAGAAAGAAAGAAAGAAAGAAAGAAAGAAAGAAAGAAAGAAAGAAGAAAAGAAAAAAAGAATTGTCAACAAAAATTCTATATCCAGCAAAACTGTGCATCAAATGTCAAGGAAAATTAAGACAATCCCAAATAAACAAAACTAAGGGTGTTTGTTACCACTAGACCTCCCCTGGGAGAAATGTGCAAGGCAATTCTCCAGGGAAGAATGAAAGGACACCAGAGAGTAACTTAAAGTTGTATGAAAAAATAAAGACCTTAAAAAAGTAAATGGATGGGCAATTATAAAAGCTACTGTTATTGTAACAATGGCTTCTAACTACATTGTTGTTTTCTACATGATTTAAGAGACTAGTACATTAAAAAATTATTCACTTAAAAACTATCATTATTTGAAATTGTGTGTAACTCCATTCAAATTTTCTACATAATTTAAGATACTAATGCATTTAAGTTAATGATAATTTATGTTTGGGGCACATAATGTATAAACATGTAATTTTGTGACATTTAACTAACTGAACAGGTTGAGGATGAAGCCAGCTAGGAACAGAATATTTGAGTGTTAATATAGGCTGGTATAAATTAAAAATCTGAGTGTCATAGAGTTAGCAGGTTAAAGAAAATCCCCAAAGTAACCATACACACAAAAAAGTGGTAGAACATATACAAAAGAAAATGAGAAAAGTATTTAACATTTTACAAGGAATCAACTAACCACAGAAGAAACAGTAATACAGAAAGTGGGGTACAAAAAAGTTATAAGGCATATAGAAAACAAATAGCAAAATGACAGAGGTAAATTTCTCCTTATCAGTAATTACTTTAAATATACATGGATTAACTTCTCCAATCAAAGGATAGAAATTGGCAGAATGGACAAAATCACATGATCCAGTTGTAATAGCTTCGTATGGTGATAGATGGTAGCTACACTTGTGGTGAGCACAGCACAATATACATAGTTGTCAAGTTGCTTGCACACCTGAAACTAATGTAACATTGTGTGTCAATAATACTTCAATAAAACATATTAATAAAAGAATTAAAAATAAAAATATATTAACAATGGGGGGAAAGGGTGAGGGATGTGTGGGAACTTCTATACTATCTTTGCAACTTTTCCATAAATCTGAATTTTTCCAAAATAACGATATGTGTTAAAAAGTAAAAAAAATTAAAAAGCCATAAACACACACACAAAACATAATCCAACTATATTCTGCCTATAAAAGACTCACTTTAAATCAAAGATAGACTGAAAGGGAAATGATGGAAAAAATATTCCATGCAAGTACCAAATATCAAACACAATGGATTTTAAATTTAAAAAATTACAAGAGATGAATAAAAACATTACATATTATAAAAGGTTTAATACAGCAAGAAGATATGACAATTATAAACATATATGCAGCTAATTAGAGACCATCAAATATCTAAAGCAAAAACTGAAAGAATTGAAGGTGCGATACACAGTGTTATAATAATCACTGAAGATTTCATATTCCATGCTAAATAATGGATAAAATAACCAGAGTGGAAGGTAAAATATGCAGATATGGCATTGTGGGGGCCAGGTCTACATAGTCTAGTAAGATATCCAGCACTTAACATAAAACGCACACACACACACATTTTTCCATCTTAAAATACAACTAGATTAAAAAAGACTTTGTGCTAAGCAGTGCTATACAAAAGACGTTGTATATCCTTTCCTGGGGTAGATAAATTTAATAATTACCAAAAAAAAAAAAAAAATAGAACATACTTGGGATTAAATAATCTCCTCCATAAAGAAGCATGGTGACATTATGACCATGATCTTGAAGAATCTGAGATACCCGGTCCAGCAGTAGATAATGGCTTCCATCTAGGAACAATACAAAATTTTTATTTTTGTAAAGGTGAGAACAAAGGGTCTGAAATTGATGTGGGGTATCTGGAAATCCAGGGTAAGGTAGCAGAGAGTTGGTGGTCAGTAGAAGATGAGTTATTTTAGTCCTTTGGTTTCATTTTGGGTAAACCCCAGGCCAGATACCCACATTCTTTCTGACCAAATTGTAATATGTAGCAATCTTACATGAAAAATTCCCTTTTGCAATTCAAGGTCTCCATGCCAGTGAGATGACCTTCTCTAATGCTTAGGCCTGAGGGAGTTCCTGATCCTAGTTACATGCTGAAATTTAGGCTGCCTTTATGGAGATACTGTGTCTAAAGAAGTAACTGTTTTGCTGGAAATTTTGACACACAAGGCTATGTATGTGAGAATAATGGGTTTCTAAAGGACAATCACTCAAAGCTATTTCTGGGATCTCTCTCCCAGGAAATTTATGTCAACGTGGAAGCCAGAAACATGGGAATGTGAATATCAAGCCAAGCCACAGAAGCAAAAGAGGGTAGAGTCACTACTCACAGCAAAATTCTTCAGATTCAAATTTATATGACAATGTTCCTCACTTGGGGCCTGCATTTTGCTAAAAATCGATTAAAGCATTTAGGATAACTGTGGTCCCTTTGGGTGGAACTGTAGGATCCTGTATGCATGCAAAACTGGGACATCACCCAACATAGGAAAATCCTGGAATCCTAAGGAAACAGAAGCTTGATTCTCTGGGATGGTACAGGTTCTATTACATCAATGTCTAAAACCATGTGATATCATGGAGCATTTTTCTTGAATCTATGGGTAAAGGAATAGAATTTGCCTATGTTGGGAAGTGGAGGTTGCTTGGAAGATGGAAGATAAAGATCTCATGATGATTGGGTCAGTAGAGAGAGATATAGGACTAAAGTAATAATGTGTATCTGTGGAAATTACTCTAGTTTTTTACATCTGTACTTGTGTTGTCTGATGTAACACAGACCCAAGTGCCTGCTCTGGATCACTTTTAACCACTGCAAGAAATGGATGCAGGGGAGAAGGCTTCCTGCAGAGGCATTTATTCCTGAGGGTCTTGGTGAGCCCAGTGCATTCTGGGGCAGAGGCAAGGGGAGAAAGCACCTCCAAACCACACCTGCCTCCTCTGAGTCCAAGGGACATGCAATTTCAAAAGGTGAGGCAGCTCTTTTTTTCTGTTGCCTCTATCATTAAAAAATAGATTTAAAATGGAAAATAGGGTTTGTTTGTTTTTTTCAATACTGATTTTTAGGAATCCCCACCATAAAGAGTAGAGTCTAGGGAAGAAAACAGGTTTGAGGTAAGAAACAGTGGGTTAAATCCGAGTGCGTGACATCAGGGAGGTCTGGTGTGCTCTTGCAAAAGGCCCCTCATTTCCCTGGCCCTTAGGATCCCTGTCAGGAAATAAAAAGGGAGATGCCCAATTAGATGAACTCTGTGGTTTCTTCTAGCCCAGGATCCCCAGATTCTAGGGGATCTAAAAGTGATATCTTAGGGAAACTCCCTGTTATGATGCCTCCTCAACCTGATAAATGTTCCTGTTCCCCTTCTGTTCCCTTTGGTGCAAAAGTAAAGGAAACAAAACTGGGTTTATGCAGAATTAACTGCTTCACTGTCCTTCAAAACCTTCTAGCAGCAAGGGCAAAAAGAGAGCTGTTCCCAACTGATTGTCTGGAGTTCCTTCCTGTGCCCACTCAGTTTTCAGGTTTCCTATTAATGAAACATGCCCCGTTTGTGCTGCTGCCCCCAGGAACCCCTGTCCTTGGCTTCCAAGAGCCTGAAACTGATCTGTCTTCCACTTTCTATTGGCAACTACTGCACACTCCCAGACTTTTAGGGTGTGCCTCTGAAAGTTCCTGCCCCGCCCTGGAGTAGGGGGTTCAGGATCTCCAGCTCAGCACTGGATCTAAATTCTGGCCCGAGCAATGCACAGTGGGAAGCACTTACAGAACAGATTAAAAGAGAAGAAAGGAAACTGTTTTCCCCAAAACTAACTTCCCCAACCCAGCAGTGGGGACCCCTCTGTGACCCCCATCTCCCTCTCTCCCCTCCCTCCTCTATCCTGGGACCCAAACAAGCTCTGGAAAACTACAAAGAATGACCTATGAAGCAGGGTTGCTTGCCTGAGCATCTGGGATGCGTCCCTGTCTGATTCTCCTGCCAGCACTCACCCAGTGAGGATACGGTCAGAATTTCGGCGGCCTCTGGGAGCAGGAACCCAGACAGAAGAAAGCCAGCTAGCAGCAGTGCCCGCTGGCCCGCCATGTTCCCTCCTGTACCAGCTGCGGAGCCGGGTCCAGTGCCCAGAGCCCTGTGCTCTTCTCTGAGTCGTGCACAGCGACCTGTGAGCCCTGAAGGCGCGCTGCCCTGGCTGCCAAGGAAATGCGCTGGCAGGCAGCTTGGGAAGAGGTGAGAAGTGGATCCTGTCTTCTCTTCTGTTTGTAGCTTCTGGCCCTTCTGCTCCTCCTTCTGGGTGCTTGCTCCACTGGCTATTCTGTCTTCACCCTCCCTAACCAGGAACAGCAGGAAGGAGGGGTTAGTGAGATCCCCTTAACCCTTCTCTGTCCGAGTAATCACCACACTCTCCGCAGAGAAGCTACTCTGAACCAGGATGGGAGGGGCCTTAGGAAGTCACTTCCAAGTGAGTTCCACCTCCAGATGATTGAGACCCATCAGGGACTTTTCCAGGAATTTTCCCACCTCCTAACTGCACTGTTGACCTCATATTGTCATCCCCATGCCCCGTTTTCCCAGGTACCTGCCTAAAATCTCTGCCAGTGTTCTATCTCAAGATCCCAGAAACTGATTCCCAGAGGAAAATGACCTACACTTATTGCTTAGGGAGTCTCTTTGGAAAGTAACTTACTGGTAAAAATTCTAGTGTCCCCTAAATGTTCAGCACCCCTGGAGGGCCAGGTCTTGACCTGAAGGATTGAACTTCTAAAGGTAGGTCTATAATTCTGAATGGGCATGATAAATAGGACTCGCAGTGGGCACCAAGAAGTGCTATTCTTATAAACATTTGAAATTACTTACTAGAAAGATTTTTGAACTCTGTCAGGATTATTCCATTTCTTTCCCTTCATGTTTTCTCCTCAATTGTGCTGTAGTCTTTGAGGCTATGTTATTATGTGCATACACTTTCAAAGTTACCCTCTGTTCAGATATTATACCTCCCCAGTGAAAAAATTAATCTGCATTAGGAAGGCACAATTTTTTAATTAAGACAATCACATTTCTTTATCTACAACTCTATTTCATTCCCTCCAATTGTTCCGATAATATCGCATGTTGGTGACAGGAATTTGCTAGTGCAGGAACCAACCCTGGATCACACGTTGCATTTAATTATCATATCTATTTAATCTCCTTTAGTAAAGATTGGTTTCTCAGCCCTTGTTTGTCCTTCTTGTCATTGACATTTTAAAGAGTACAAGCAGCTTATTTTTCATGGTGGATCTCAAGTTGGGTTTGTCTGATGTTCTTTCATTACACTTCAGATTACTAGAGAGTTTTTGGTGGGCATACTACAAAGGTGATGTTGATTCCATCATAGTGAATCACAATGGGAAGCACATGATGTCAGATGGTTCAATAATTAAAGATTATAACTATATCTCTTGTTTAAAGTTGTGTCTGCCAAGATTACCAACTGTAAAGTTATTATTTTTTTAGCTTATAATTAGGAAAAAAGATATGGGGAGACATTTTGAAACTGTGTAAATATTCTGTTCCTCATCCAATTTTACCCATTTTATCATACTTTATGTTTCTTACCTGATTCAAGTGTTACTGTCATAGTGGCAAATTAATGATTTTTTAACTTCACTTTTTAAAATTTGTCATGTGACATTGTATACTTACAAAAAAACTGGGTCTTCTGCCACATGTATCTAATTATCTATCTACCTATGTCTATTTTCAGTATCTACACTTGGATACATATTTATTCAATAGGCTATAATTTCTATCATTATTTTTTGGTTTGCTCCTGTGTAACCTTTATCATTTGGGACCTTTCTCTTTACTTTTGGCACATAATTTCCAGGCTGACTCATCTTATACTTTCTTATCTTCCTCCTAAGTCCTAAAAATAATCCATTTCTCAAGGAAGTCTTTCAGTAGGGAATGGTATTTAGAGACCGGGTATGGTTGCAAGAAATGTTCATTTCTTGTGACGCACCACTGTATATTCCATTTTAAGTTGACAGTGTTATTAAATATATAGACATAGATATGGATATAAATGTTATATATCTATATCTCTCTCTATAATCATGTGTATAGTTTGTAAAAAATTAGTTTATAAAAATTAGTTTGTTTGTAAAAAATTATGAATTCATAGTGATACCGTCCATTCCAATACAACACCAGTGTTGATTTTAATCTTCTCCATTTCCACATTAGTAATGCCCCCTTAATAAAGTTAAGAAATCTGACTCTCAACCTCCTTGGTATATTAACTTATTTGCTCAACCATCCTATGCACTGAAGGAAGGTCACCATGTACTACTTCACCAAATGGGAATAACAGACCTACTCAATGGACTACTCAAAAAACAGAGGATGCAAAAAATAGATCTTTTGCAGTTCTTTTTTTCTTTAGAATGACAAGACAGATATTCAAAGTACTGTGTTCAAAATGCAATTATGTTCATTTTTTGCCACTACCAGAGGGTTATATCACACATTTGAAAAATTCTGAGTTCATTTGTTGCTGTTTGTTTCTATTTTAGGGTTTTGCCCTCCATTGATTTAGGTATAAATTTGTTGTATAAAATACTAACATGCCTCCAAAAACCAAACTCTATAAACAGAACTATGTAAACAGAAATCCCTTGACCTGCCACCTGCTTCCTTGTCCTTCTACTGTTATACCCAGAATTCGTGATCCCCAAAGACCACCAGGGAGCCGAGTCTGATGCAAAAGCAAAGAGCCCTTATTCGAGCTAGCTCGAGCTCAATCCCCTACCTGCACCGACCCAGCGGTGAGATACCAGAGAGAGAGAGCGGGTTTCAAAAGCACAAAGGTTTTATAGGGATCATGGCCTTACCCGATTGGCTAGGGAAGGGTCGTGGCCTCAGCAGACTGGCTGGGGAAGGATAGAACAATGGCTGCCAAGGTGTGGTCCCAGATCAGCAATTATCAGTGTCACCTGGAACTTGTTAAAAATGCAAATGTTGGGCCTGGTGGTCACAGACCCACTGAATCAGAAACTCTGGGGGTGGGGCTCAGCAATCTGTGTTTGAACAAGTCTTCCAGGAGATTCTGATGCACCTGAAGTTTAAGAACCACTGTGTCTGAGGATCCCTAACATGTTTGGCCTCAGTGTATACAGAACGTTTCTCACTGGTCACCTATTAACCATTGGCTGTCAGCCTTGCTGTGCTATATAAATACCTAGCACCAAACACCATCCCCAGAGACTCTGATTTAATTGGTTTGGGGAGGGGTAAAATGCTCCCGGGTCATTCTAAGCCTGGACAGGGTTGAAGGCTCCTGCCTCTGGCCCCTACCTGAGAGAAGCCCTCCCTCTTCTACTCACACTTTCCACGCCTCTCACACTCCCCTTCCTCCCACTTTAGACTTTGGAAGAATGCATCAATTGGTAGCCTGCTTTCTTAGAAAACATAAGTTACTCAACGGGAGGAGGCGTGGTCTGAGGTTTGAGCGGGAACTTCTTTCTGCGGCCATGTCGGGGACATAGTCACTAATCTGCAGGCCTAGGTCTGCTCTTTCACTACCATATTTAACAATAGCCTCCTAGATAATTTATCACATTATTCTCTGGTTTATTCTCCTTCTGCTTCATTTTGCAAATGGATGCAGATAAGCTTATATTTTTATTCTCTTCCTCTCTTTTAAAAAATAAAAATGAGCTTATTATATTTATTCTTATACTTTGTTCTTTTTTAGTTAACAGATTAGAATTGTTAATAATTGCCTTGCTCATTGTAGTTTATAGCTGCCTATTATTCCAGTGTGTACATGTATTATAGCTTCATTCCTCAATTTTAATTTTTTCCATATTTAAGTATTAGAACTAGTAGTCCTCTGTATGTGACGAACATTATAAATATTTTTTCTCCCACTTTTCATTTGTATTTTGACTGTACTCATGGTGATGTAGCATGAAAAAAGGTTTAATATTCTCCAATTACTTGAATTAGTTAATTTTTCTTTGTCATATCAGAATTTTTCAGTCATATTTACAAAGTCTTTCCATACACACAATTTACGGAGGAATTCACCTTTTTTTAGACCCAGTGTGTTACCGTTTTTTATATTAAATCTCTGATGTATTTAGAGTGTACTTTTTGATATGTTGTGAGATATGAATCAAATATTGTCATTTTCCTAAATGACTGTCCAATCATCCCAACAATCTTTGTATGAGCCACCATGCTAGGTGCTATGACAAGAAGATAAATAGAACCAAAATCCTGACATTTAGGGTCGTATGGTTTCTAAATAGACATATATGTTAGCAAATAGTTTCAATATAGTAAGAACAATGCTTCAAAGAGGATGCAATGAGTTGTTGTGGGTGTGATGGCCAAGTCCAGCCACACTAATGTGTTCACGGTAACATTGCGTATTGAAGAACATGTAAAAGTTTTTTGTTCCAACAAGAGCAGATTGCATTTCTGAGAGAGGACACAGTATGGTCCAATACACAGAGGAACAAAACAGCAAAATGTATTGGGATGAGTGACAAAGATTCCATCCTAGGCTCAAATTTTAGTCAGGATTCTCTGAAACCTCTTCCAGACTAGGGATCAATCATAGCCTGCTGCCCTGCCGCTGGCTAGCTGAACCCACTTCCAGCAAAGAATCCTGCTAAGCAAGTTTATGGAGAATCTCTCCACCCTTGATATCTGATCACTTTGGTCTTCCTGTAACAAGAATTCCTTATCCTTGATCTAACTAAGTTACTCTAGTAAATTTCTATCCACTGAATCTTGACCATGATTCTCTCCTTGATCAAACTCTAATGAGCATTAGGTAAGTGTCTTCTCAACTAGACTCTGACTTTTACAATCGCATGTTCATCTCTACATGGTCTGATTTAGCAAGAATCCTGTCAGTTTAGGCAGACCCCCATTCTCAAAATCTGATCACCCTCTGTAGCTAATTGGTTTCCTCACCTCTACTATCCCCAACCAGGGTGAGGTCTGATCATGCTGACGTGTCTCTCAGCAAGAATCCTGTTAGGTAGGTTCAGCCCCTTATTGCTGATGTTTCTTTGTAGTGATTTTCCATCCACCTTTCCCCACTCAGCAACATGGTTAAAATTGCCACTTTTCATTGTATTCAGAGTTGAACCCAATCTCTCTACCCTGTTGTAATAGTCCCTAAACCTATCATGATAGTCCTCCCTTGAGTAGTCTTTCTTACTATCTAAACAAGAGCCATTAAATAATTTATCTTTAACATCCCTTGACTCTGCTTATTGGCTATGAATCTTCACCTGTCCTTGCTGAACTTAGAGTTGAGTGCAGTTTCTCTTCCCTGTTGCAACATACTCTTCCCTGTGGCAACGTCTTAAACAAAGTCTTCCTTGCAAGGGTTTGCACCTGTCCACATGATTTCTCATTAATGGGTGTAGCATACATGGGAAATGGGCAAGAGGTGGGTAGCTGAAGGTGTGCCTACAGTGATAACCAGAGAGAAATCATAGAGGCTTTGTATTCCATGTAGTGGGAGCCACAAAGAATTTTAAATAGGGAGTGATGAGATCATTTTTCCATGTCATCAAGACCATGATGGCATGCCTATGGAAGATGTCTGGCAGAAACAAATTAGAGTCATCATTCTCCATGGCTCACTGGCTGTTGTTGATCCAATTTCAGGGGAATGAGTGGGCCTGAGGAAGCAACTTACACAGAAGTGGCCTCAGAAATTACCCAAATGTTAGGGGAGAACAGCATGCTGGGGATGGGAGGGAGGAAGTTACCAGCCAGGGAGCCCAATCCTTCAGCCCTAATGTTGGTCTTTGGGGAAAATATGGGGACTACTGACCCAACAATGCAAGAAACTGTCACATCATTCTTCAAGGACTATTGCCACAGACCATTTCAAGTGGTTTCAAGAAAATTCAAAAATAAAATCATATTTCACACACATGCAGAGCCACACACCCAAGGACACGTTTTCTACACGTGATATTTCCTGGCTGTTTGTGGCATTCTTACACTATCAGAATTCACAAACTGGGTAGATATTGAACATCCAGCCTTAGAGACTTCCAAGTGTATGTTTTGTTAGATACGGCAAGTGAGAGGGCCTTTACTGTATAAATAAGGGAATTATTTATGGCAGCTCTTTCTTTTTATTTTTCTTACTTTATTTAGAGAGAGAGAGAGAACAGGGAGAAGGGAGGGGGAGAGACAGAGAGAGAGAGAAAGAGAGAGAAAACCTCAAGCAGGCTCCAGGCTCAGGGTGGAGCCCAACATGTAGCTCCATCCCACAGTTCTGGGAGCATGACTCAAACCAAAATCCACAGTCAGATGCTCAACCTACTGAGACACCAAAGTACCCCATAATATTTATATTTAGTTTTTACAAGATCTGTTTCACACAACAGAATTAAGCAATCAAAAACGATGGTCCTCCCAGAGACACTACATATGTCTAATGCTCTTTTTCTATATTTTTAACCCATGAGGTAACATATATTTGAAAACTTTAAGGAGGAACTTAATTCCATTTAGGAATGAAAATCAATTATGAGAAAATAATCATTTGAGGATGAAATATTTCATGAAAACCATACACCAAAAAAAAGGACAGTCTTTTGTATTAATTTAGAAAGAGAACAAATCTTTTTTAAAAATTATATGTATAATATGGGTGTGTGTGTGTGTGTGTGTGTGTGTGTGTGTGTGTGTGTGTACACAGACACAGAGAGAGAAAAGAGAAAGAAAGTTCTGTGGACATAACAGATCTACCGAACCCACACTGCATTGCCTGACTTTAGGCTTTGTCAATGAAAAGAAAAACCAAACAAACAAAAACCCTGGTGGTTAAAGCACACTTTTTCTGATTTATGTTGCCATGAACTGAATGTAATTCCCAAGGGATTTACACATAAAGGGACATCCCTTGCCACAACAGTTACAGATGGATGCTCTCTAAATCAACAAAGTCTTGGAAACGACTATACTCACAGGACCTGAAGCCCAAGAGGCTCTTGCAGAGGTCCGAATTCCCTACTGGAGGTCTCCATGACTACATTTTTAAGAGTGGGAAACTTGAAGAGAATTGTGGGAAGTGAAACACACAGCATCAGATGTGCCCAAAGACTCCAGATCTGACACCAAGTAGGTGCTCTCCCAAGATGGACTCGGGACAGAGACCACAGGTAGAGTCCTAGAAAGGCCATCCAGGCCTCACTGCAGGAGAGGCCAGGCTTCCTGAACTGGGTGGTGAGGTGAGAAGAAGATGCAAGAGGAAGACCCATAACGGAAGAACTTGTCAATATGTTATGTCATAGCATGAAATGAAAACTAAGTAATGGCAGAGAGACTACAAGTGTCCAAACAGCAATGATGAAGTAAACATGGCCCTGTGCTAAGGACAGGGAGTAAGGAGGAATGTGGGCTGCCTGCTAAAGTTTGGGTCTGAGTGAGGAGTCCATTGATGAGGGGCAAGTCAAGAAGCCAGAATCAAATTCATAGATACAGAAAGTAGAACAGGAATTGATGGAGATTTGAGTGGAGGCGGGCATGTATATGAGGAATCACTGTTTGATCACCGAGGAGTTAGTTTATTCTGGAATGATAAAAACAGTTCTGGAATGAGTTATAGTGATGTATGCAGGATAATGTCAATGGTAAATGCCTCTGACTGTACACTTAATGGTAAAAATGTCAAATTTTATATAATATATATTTTACTACAACTTAAAGAAGAATCCCAAGAATGCTTCACAAGAATTTTTAAACACAGACAGAAGCGAAGAGCAATTTATGTGCCACCATCAGGTGGAATACGAGGAACAGTAGGGGTGTCCTGTGTGGCTGGAGACTTTGTAGAACCAGTGGCTTCTCAAATACCCATCAAGGATGCACCCCCATCAGGCCTTCTTCAGCTTCCTGGCCCCACACAACCACCTGGCCACCATGCCCAGCAGCTTCCCGCAGAGCCACAGGGTGCCCAAGGTGACCACCAGCAGGAACAAGAAGACGTCCAGCAGGTACTGCTCATGCCACGGCTGCTGCAGGGCATGGGGCTTGAGGTGGGCCGCACCCCCTGTCTGGAGGATGTGGTCGATCCAGCGCACCAGCCTCTGGGCAGGGGTCAGGGGGTGGGAGCGCCTGATGATGCTGGCGGCCACTGCTGCTGACTTGTACCTGTTGGCAGACACAGAGGTAGGCATTACCTCAGTGGTTGTAGAAGTCTTAGAAACCTTGAATCTCACACACACTCGTTCCTCCACATGCACAGAAAACTCAGTTTCAAGGAAAAATGTTGGCCTGGTTTTGCCGCACTAGCAGGGTCACATTGAGAAGTTCAAACTGGTGCCTTCATGCAAAGATCCATGCCTAGTGTCCAAAGTGCTAAACTATAAAACAGTGACTAAGCTGTAAGGAAAAGTCTCTTCCCAGGAGGCTTATGGTACACTAAAGGAAAAAGCACGTATGAATATATTTGATGTAACATACTCCTGACTCAGGGTAGATGTCCTGAAGATGCTAATAAGATATTCCACCCATCCTCATTATCAGATGATTGTGTTGGATGGGAATTTACATAAGACATCATGGGTCCTTCTACCGACTCACTTAACAGAAATTCATCTCAACCTACTTTGTGGCAGGCCCTGTGCTAGGCCCTGGGAACACAGGGGAAAACAAGAGACACACTTGGCCATCCAGGGAGCTTACTGTCTACTTTCCAGTGTGAGGGACGCACAATAAATAAAAACAGAAAGAAATGGGGTAGTTACCTATCCTGAGAAGTGTTAAAAATAAAAACAAATTATGACTAAAGTGGGTGAGAAAGGAGTGCATTTAGGACTATCAAAGACCACCTCTCTGAGGAGAGGACATTGAAGATGAGCCCAATGGTCATGAAGGAACCAGTCCTGAGAGGAGAAGGAAGGATGTTCTAGGGAGCAGCACTGACAAAGGGCCTGAGGCTGGAGAAACAGTGTGGCTTATTGGGGGACAAAAAGAAGACCTCCTGCCTCAGTGAAATTCTACTATAAGCAGCATCAAAATACCTCTCTGAGACCCAGTGTAAATAGGTCAGAGTCTTTGCAATACTTATGGTAGAAAATTGTTCGCAGCATCTAACCTAAATACATAGTCTTACTCTCAGAGGAAACAGAACAGGTATTAGTATCATATGCATATCATTGTCTGTCCCTAAAGTTTTGCCTTTTTGCAAAACAGTGCCACACAGTACCCATCGTATTTCATATCTTCTTTTAGTCTCAATGACAAGTTCAGAGAGCTGCATACCTCTTGTCTTCTATGACTTCCTTCATCTTCAGAGCCAATGTCTCTGCCTTGATCTGCTTTAACTGGATAGAGACACCAAACTTCTTGGCTTCTACTCGGACCATGTTTTCAGGCTGGTCTCCAAGGACTGGAATCCCCACGATGGGCACACCATGTTGGATGGCCTCCATTATACTATTCAACCCACCATGGGTGACAAAAAGACGGATGCGTGGGTGAGCTATTGTAAATCAGAAACAGAGCAGAATATTTCAGCATGAAAACTCTCAGAACACCAGGGAAAGCATCAGGGCAGAGGAAAATACTAAAGGATTTCAAGGTATGGTGGAGAAAATGGATTTACTGATCCAGCTTTGAACATACTCAAGGGTGCATATTCCAAGATAGAAGATTCTGGCCTTGTCTGTGTACAGAGATTCCTCTAAGTCAATCCATCTAAGACTCAGAGCCAAGGGAAAGCTGCAGAGAACAGTGTTAAGCAAGGCACATTCCTCCTCCCAACTATCCATCCACCTATCCATCCATCCATTCTTCTCTCTACCCTGTTTCTCTCTTTGCTTTCCTTATGTCTGCTCTCTTTGTGTCTCCTTCTGTCTCTTTTCTGTCTCTCACTCTCCACGTCTCACCCTCTCTCCTTCACTGCCCATTATTTTCCTCTTATTGAAGTCTTAATACTTTTATTGTCATCGCATCTCACCTGGCATTCCTCAAACATACACTCTATGTGCTTTCTCCTCAATTTAATAAGAAATCCTCTAAAGTAGGGCTTGATGGACCACCCATCTCAGTATTTCCAGTTCCCGTGTGCTACTCTACTCTTTTTTAGAGAAAACCAAAACAAGTGTTGATAATGAAGAGTTCATCTCAAACAGTGCCTCTCAATAGGGATGTGCATCAGAATCGATTGGTGTTTCCTTGAAATCAGAATCCTTTTTAGTCCATGCCTTGTGAAAAAAAAATGCAGAACACTCTATCTTAAGTTCCCAATATGTTTGTGAGCCTTGGGGTGAATAATCTTGGGGTGAACCTCTGAGGTATTCAGTTGTGGTGGTAGCTAGGATGCTGAAAAAACTGGCACAAGGACAAAGAAAACCTTGGGGTGTAAGGAACTGTTACCAGACAATTTTATGGACCAAATAACTGGCTGACAAGTTACTCACTTTGACAGTCAGATATTTTGGCACACCCTTCAGACACCATCAACATCAATTTTTTGAAAGTATGACTATACCTTTTGTAGCATAGGAGAATGTGCTAATATGTATGTGTGTGGAAGGGGAGGGTGTCTGTAATGGCACGTGGCCTAACAGGTTCTCAAGGGCCCAGGAAAAGCAATGACAAGAAGACCCCTGATGTGTGTTCTCAAAGTCCACAAACTGTCTCTGGTTGGACTTGGACAACTTTCTTCAGTGCAAATATGTTAGGCTTAAAACAACCTGACAAAAATATCACTTCTGACTGAAAATAGCAGGACTAGAATAGAAAGGAGGAAGCAAACATGGCACTTTAAACCATTTTGGATGTATATCCTGATTTCCCAGGGACTCCAGTTGACTGCTCCATTCCTGTCCTCTAAACATTACTTTAGCAACCAACCGTCCCTTCTCATGGTGATGAAGTAGCCCCGTGGAGCCCTAAAGAGACATAAATAGAAAAAGAGAAATCGATCTGGTCAGTCCTTACCCAAGAGGTCATTCTGAGGAAGCCAGTCCACGATTTTCACATTTGCTGCCAATTTGACGTCTTTGGGCCACTTAGAAGGCTTACACTTCCATATCACCCCTTGGGAGAGACGAGCAAAGGCACTGTTCATCTCCATGAGAACCTCCTCGGACTGATAGGTGCCCACCATGGAGCCCATGGCCACAAGGACAAAACCAGAGTCTCCAAACTTGCTGATGAAATTCTCAAATTCCTGGAGAGAGGTAAGAAAGGAAAGGATGTGAACAAAGTTGTTCATGAAAACCTAGATGTAAAATGTTTATAAAATCATTTCATAAAATGAAAGTCAACTATTAACAGAATGCACCATCCTGTCAGTACCTAAAGGTCACTGTCTTGAAACTGTACTCATAGGCCTGAGAACAGCTCAGTGTACTCTACAGTGTGCTTATATCCATTGTGTCCAGTGGCCTTGAGGTCATTTTTCTGAGACCTCAGGACACTCCATACCATACAAATACTTTCAATAATCACAAATGGATATGAAGAGAGTCTTAGGAGTCCAGCCAGTATCACAATAGTCCACATTGCACGTAGGACACTTAACACATACTTCAGCACCAATATCTAGATTCAGAATATCCATATTACAATGTTTTAAGAAGAGGAAGGCAGAGGTCGTTGAAACTTCTTTTTTTTTTTTTTTTTTTTTTTTTTTTTTTTTTTTTTGTTAAGAACATGGCCCCAGAAGCAGGGTCATCCTCATCCCTCATCCTTGTCTGTGCAGATACGGCGTTTAGGAGTGTTCCAATGACAGACCAGAGGTGCTATTGCCTAGGTGAGTGCCAGTTGCTGTCCTGGACAAGTAGGGGGCAGTAGGCATTCTGGAGGCTGAAGTAGATGCTGGGGAAATATCTGTCATTTGTCTCCTTCATATGCTTATGAGCCATCTGTTGTCGTCATTGTTGAGAGTTCTGGTAAGGTGTTTGGCCCATTTAAAAAAATTTTAATTGATTTTTTTTACTGTTATTATGAGTTTTAAGAGTTCTTTGTATATTTGTATATATGGTTGTATATTTGTGTGTATTACATTTTGAATAATAGTCTTTATCAGGTATACCTATGCAAATATTTACTCTTGGTCTGAGTCTCTTCCTTTTATTCCACAACTGGTATGCTGCAGAACAGAAATTTTTAAAATCAATTTGGCCCACTTCTCAACTCTATCATAGAACATGACTTGGGTTTTATATGTAAAAAGTAATCAGCAACCACAAGGTCATCTGTTTTTTCCTATGTCACCTCATATGAATTTCATACTTTTGCATTTTATGTTCAATTCTGTGACCCACTTTGTGTTAATTTTTTTGAAGACATAGGATCTGTGTCCATTCATTGGAAAGACTATCTTCTTTTCGTGGTATTTCTTAAAGCTTTGTCAAAGATCATTTGACTACATTTGTGTGGGTCTATGTGTACTCTCTTCTATTACATTGACCTATTTGTCTGTTTTTTTGCTTATAGCACACTTTCTTGATTACTTTAGCCATTTCATAAGTCATGGAGATGACTAATGTCAGTTTTCCAACTTAGTTCTTCATCTTCAACATTGTGTTGGCCCTTCAGGGTTTTTGCCTCTCCATGCAAATCTGAGCATCAGCTTATCAATATCGACAATTGATAATTTGCTGTGATTTTCAGTAGGATTGCACGGAATCTATAGATCCAATTGGAGATAACTAACACCTAGCAATAGTGAGTCTTCCTACCCATAAATATGGAGTATCTCTCCATTTATTTAGCTCTTTGATTTCTTCCATCAGCATTTTGTAGTTTTCTCCATATAAATCTTGTACATGTTTTGTTAGTACTTATTCCCAAGATTTCATATTTAGTGGTGAAATATAAATAGTAGAATGGTTTTAATTTCACATCCTCCTGTTCATTGCTGATATACAAGAAAAAGATGGATTTTTTATATTAAACTTGTATGCTTTGATGTTACTTTACTTGCTTGCTAGTTCCAGAAATATTTTTCTTGACCTTTCAGATTTTTTAAATAGACCATCATGTCATCTGTGAGAAAGAACAGTTTTAACTCTTCATGCCTAATCTACATGATTGTTATTCATTTTTCTTTCTCCTACTACTTTCTTAGGACCTCCAAGATGAGGATGAAAAGCAGCAAGAGAGTACATACTTGCCTGGTACCTGAGAGGTTGTCCTTTCATTTTCTATAAAATGTCCCCTTTAATTAAAAGCTTCGGGAGAAGCTTCTCTGGAAGATTTTAATTCTGATGAAGTCAAATTTATCTATTTTTTCTTTTGTTATTCATTCTTTCAATGTCACATCTACAAATTCATTGCCAAGTCCAAGTCCATGCATTTTAGCCCTTTCTTTTCTTCTAAGAACTTTTTGGCTTTTAGCTCTTTCTTTAGGCCATTGATCCATTTTGAGTTGATTTTCGTGTATGGTGTGAGGAAGGCTTGGAATATATTCTCTTTCATGGGAATGAATATCCAGTGGTTTCAGCACCATTTGCTGAAGAGACTGTTCTCTCCATTGATTGCTCTTGGCGCCCTTGTCACAAACGAATTGGTCACAGATGTGTGTCATTGAACACTGTTCTTTTCATGTTGATTTGGCTACTTGCATTCCATTACATTTCAATGTGAGATGAAGACTGGCTTTTCCATTTCTGCAAAAAAGAAAAAAAAGTAATAATAAAGCCACTCAAGTGTTGATAAGGCTTAGGTAAAACTTGTAGATCACTTTGAGTAGTATTGCTCTCTTAACAACATTAAGTATCACAATTCATGGTCTTGAGATGTCTTTCCATTTATTTAGGTCTTCCTTAATTTCTTTCAGCAAATTTGTAGTGTCCACTGTATGTGTCTCTCCCCTCCTCAGTTTAATTAGGTGTTGTTGTAAATAGAATAATTTGCTTGGTTTCATTTTCAGATTGTTCATAGCCAGTGTATGAAAACACAAGTTGTATGAATTCACTGGGATTTTCTATATACAAGATTATGTCATATGAATATCAAACCACTTCTACATTGTCCATTCCAATTCGGACGCCTTTTATTTCTTTTTCTTGCCTACTTGCTTTGTGTAGGGTATATTTGAATAGCGGTGATGTAAGCGGGCATCTTAGACTACCGATCTGAGGCAGCGGGATTTCAGTCTATCCCATAGAGTATGATGTTAAAGTTGTCAGTGTTCCATAAATACTCTTTATCATGTTCAAAAAATACCTCTTTACTCCTAGCTTTGTGACTGTTGTTATCATGAAAGGACATTAGTTTTGTCAAATATTTTTTCTGCATCTCTTGAAATGATGAGCTTTTTTTTAAATTCTCTTCATTCTATTAATGTGTTGCATTATGCTGATTGATTTTATTACATTAGGCAAGTTATAAAATACCTTTTATATCCTGTAAAAGGTTTGACATTGGTCTATTTTGTCTGATTTTAATTAGCACATAGCCACCTTGGATGATTCTTAAAGAAGTTCATGGTCTTGGGGCGCCCAGGTGGCTCAGTTGATTGGGTACCCAACTTTGGCTTGTCATTTTCTCATGGTTTGTGGGTTTGAGCCCCGCATTGGGCTCTGTGCTGATAGCTCATAGTCTGGAGTCTGCTTCTGATTCTGTGTCTCCATCTCTCTCTGCTCCTCCCCTACTCATGTTCTGTCTCTCTCTGTCTCTCAAAAATAAACATTAAAAAATTTTTTAAAAAGAAGTTTCTGACTTAATAAATACCCTAAATATTAGTTTCATATCTTTTGTCAACTCTTCAAAACATTTGTTTCTTCCTTCCTGTGCGTTTGTTGACTGTCTCCAGCTTACCTCATTGTACCATTCTGGCCCTTCTTAACTCCATCCAGCACAACACTATAAAAACTATCATCCCAAAGGACCAGTAAAAACCAGCTTTGTTGTCATTTGACATTTACAAGATCAGTGTAAATCTATAATTTAAAATGGGCAAAGGCAGAGTACAACGTCATAACAAGAAGCTGAGTACTCCCAGCTCCCCACAGAAAAAACAGAAGGATAAAAAAGGCTAAAGACTCACTCAGATAATTTTATACGACTTGGGAAAATAGCCAGTGATATACAGAAACCAAACAGATGCCCACTCAGGAAGAAAAAAACACACACACTCAGAATGGTGAGAATTTCCATGGCAATTTTACTCTTCTGGACCCACACTCTTCCTGAAGTGGCATGCCATGGTCCAGAGGCAGCAGTGGTAGCCCTGCCTTCTGTAAGAGGAGAAGAAATGAAATAATTTGCAACATTGTAGCCACTCTGTAGGCTCCCAGCTGACAAGTTAAGATCTCACCAGGCTCAGAGCTCTGACGGGAAATGGCAATATAGCTCAGATATCAGGTTGGTGGGAGTCTTGCAAGGCAATAGAGGGCACAATGCCATGTAAAATCTGCAGGGATACTGCAGAATTTAGAATCTTGGGGCAAGACAAACAAAACACCTATGTCCCTGAGAAGAATCTGGGTAAGACTCTTTGGGAACTTAAGACATTAAAATTGGCCAAGTATACAGGAAGAATCAGATGAATGAATGCATACACAAAGGTCCAGACAGGAAAAATGCTCAGAAAATACCTAAGGAGACTTTAAGTTGTCTGCCCTGGCTTATCCAAAGTATTAAACATTCCCCACTAACTAGTGAAGGTGTTCCATGGCAGCCTGCAAACACAACTAGAGGTGACTGGTTTTACAAATGCCCACAACTTTCTACAAAAGATCACAAAACATATTACAAAAAGAGAGAGACTAAAAGCCAAAATGTGTCATTTAAAGGAATGAAATAAATCTCCAGGAACCCTCTTTGAAGAAACAGACATTGGGTTTACTAAACAAAGACTTTTAAATTGACTAAATATGCACAAAGAGCCAAAAAAAGTGGATAAAGGTCTAAAGGAAATCAGGAAGACAATATATGAACAAATAGAGAATAATAGCAACAAGAGACAGAAATTATTTTTCAGAAAAAGCAAAAAAAATCAAAACAAAAAATACAATCACTGAATTGAAAAATTCACTAGGGTAGTTCAATGCAGACCAAAATAGACAGAAGAAAGACTTAGTACACTTGAAGACAGGACATCTAAAGTGTCAAGTCTAAAGAGAAAAAAGTAGAAAGGGCAAAAAAATGAACACAGTGTGAGGGACTCACAGGACCCCTTTGTGTAGATTAATATATGCATTATGGAGTTCTCAAGAGAATGAGAGAGGAAAGAATAGAAAGATTGCACGAAGAAATAATGGCACATAACAAGATATAATATGCAGACAATCCTAAGTTTCCTCTCACACACAAAAAAATGTGTCATGACCAATATAGAAATTTAGGAAAGTAGCAAGAAATAAAATCAGCTCAGAATATCCATTGCATTACATTAATAATGACCATTTCAGGAAGGAGATTGGAAAAACAATTTCATTCACAATACAATCCAAAGAATAAAAAAATAGTTAGGAATAAACTTAACCAAGGAGGTAACTATATTGAACTATGTTGAAAACTATAAGACACTGCTGAAGGAAATTAAGAAGACACAAATAAGTGGAAACAAAATTCAGGTTTCACGGATTAGAAGACTTAATACTTTAAAGATGCCAGTACTTCCCAAGGTGATCCACAGGTACCATGCATCTCTATCAATAGTGAACAACATTTGCTTCTGGCAGAAATAGTAACCTATCATAAGCTGATGTGGAATTTCAAAAACAATGAGTACCCAAAACAATGTGGAAAAAAGAACAGGGTTGGAGGTCCCACATTCCCTGATACCAGAGCTACTACGAAGCTACAGTAATCAAAATAGTGTAGTATGACAAAAAAGATAGATATGTAGATCAATAAGATAAAATAGAAAGTCCAGAAATACCCCAGGTATATTTGGTCAAATAACTTTTGACAAAGGTCCTAGACCATTCATTAGGTAAAAGACAGTCTATTCAGCAAGTGATATTAGAAAACTGGATATCCACATGCAAAAAACTGAAAGTCAACCATTACATTATACCATATGGTAAATCAACTTAAAATGGATGACAGGCCTAAAAATCTGAGCTATACACATACGACTCTTAAAAGAAAATAGAGAGAGAAATCTTCATATAATTGTAATTGTATTGGGTAGTGATTTCTCATAAAAGACACCAACAGCACAGGCAACAAAATAAAAAATAACAGCATTGGATTGCACCAATAGAAAAACTTCGTGTATCAAAGGACACCATCAACATAGTGAAAGGGCTCATGCCCTCTCTCTCAAATAAGTATATAAAATTAAAATTAAAAAAAAAAGAATGAAATTTTGCAATATATGAAAACATGAACGTACCTTGAGGCCATTATGCTAAGTGACATAAGCCAGGCACAGAAAAGCATATATTGTAAGATTTCACTTATAGGAAGCATCTACAATAGTCAAATTTATAGAATAAAAAGTGGAAATTGGTTTTCAAGGGTTGGAGGAAAAGTAGAACAGATAGTTCCTATTCAATGGAGGAAGAGTTATAATGTTACATAAGATCAATAAGGTCTGCAAATCTGAGGCACACGGTACCTACACTTAATAATTCATAATGTATTCTCAAAAATTTGATAAGAGGGTAGCTCTCGTATTAAGTGTTTTTACCAATATAAAATAAAATTTAAAATAGAATAGAATACAATAAAATAGACTAGAGACATAACAGTAAGTATGTAAAAAAAAAAAAGTAAAAATAAAAGTAAACGGGTGTATTCTAGGTGTTTTGCTTGTCCCATCCTACTTCAGTCCCAGATCCCACTGGCAAAGGAGCCACCAACTCTATGTTTACTGAAGAGCTTTGCATGAAGTCCCGATGGAGTGCTGAGGTTTCACTTACTTGTGGTACTGGTTTAACAGGTCTGGCCATTAAGCCTCCAACATACACAGTGTTGGGAAGCAGGGGCCTAGCAAATTCAAGGGCAAAGTCAGAGTTAACAAACCATAGCTCTGCTTTCTTTAGAAGATGAGACAAAACTGGTCTAGAGCCTTCCGGGAAATGTTCCTTGATGGTGTTGTCAAATGTAGAAAGGATTCGCCATTGCCTTAAGAAGAAATCCAAGAACATTAGAAAATTCGTCACTCTGCCCCAGAAGTCCATGCGGTCAGTTAGCAAGGAACGGAACACCGGAACATAAGACACCGGGTTTGGTAGCCCAAGGTCCACACTGCCAAATGGGGAGGGAAGAATTGACACAAATGGCTTCCCAAGCTTCTCAGCAACCAGGAAATAACAGAAGTCAAATGCTTCAACAAATACCAGGTCAAAGTTCTCATTTTTTAAAGAATCCATGATATCACTTCTCCTTAGCAAATCACTGCATTGAATCCCCAATTGTTCCATGAACTTTACAACGGTGCCAAATGCTTCCCTGTTAAAAAAAAAAAAAAAAAGACAAATATTCACTGAAGAGTTAATTTCACAACACTTAGGATAACCTTTAGCTCACAGAAAATATCCCAGGTAAGTAAGACCATACCTGGCAGCAGCCCATCTATTTTACCGGTGTCCAATGAATAATCTGCTCTGGTCACTCTGCTCCATGTGTTTCTGCTTCCTAAAATGTTCTCACTTTTTTCCCTCTACTTTCTCTAGCCAATCACCTCCACATCAATTCAAGATCCTTCCAATTTGGCAGCAATCTCTGACTGTAGCAGACATCACAGTTCCATGTCTACTTGACACATTCTGTGATGCTCTCTTTAACTTTCATCTGTATACTGACAGTTCATGAGTGACTGTCTTGTTTCCCAGCCTAACTGTGGAAGTAACTTGGTAGCAGAGTCCATTTATGTTGATAATATAGCCCTTTTTTGTTCTTTAAATTTTGTAGAGTCTGCATTTGAGAGATTGCTCACACAAGGAACTTTGTGATGGTAATATTAGAATCCCAATTCTAAACTGAACATGAGATTTATATTTTTCCAGCCTATGACATAAACAAGTTAAAACAAACAAGCTTATTATTACCCTTTCCATTTCATATTTCTTGGAGTAGTGAAAGAACTTAATACTACACCATGTCAGCCCACTGAAACCTCACAGGTGAAACCTCATTAGTAATATGCAGTTGTCCACATGCACTGTAAACTTCAAGTGACAATAGATGATTAACTGAAATTATTCTCTATTATATTTTTAAATGATTTTACATAATAAATGACTGCTACATAGTGTGGATAAATTCAAGAAATGAACTACAAATTCCTCAAAAGAACAGCATTCGTCATATTTGAAATTAAGTTAATCTATTAAAATACAGGAAGGTACTGTGCTCAGCATGCTGCACCCTATTTAATAAGTGGGTGCAACATGTCTTCAAAGAAATGAAGTGGGGAAGAAGAGACAAGACATAATAAAAAAAATCATGAATAACAACACAAAATGATATATACAATGCTTTAAGAGAGTTTTTTAGAACACATCTCTTCTGGATGAAGAATTTGGTCTTCTAGTTTAGGTAAGCAGAAAGGCTTTATGGCAAAAGCCAGATTTTAGGACCACCTTGATGACTGAATAAAATTTTTAAGGAAACAGGGACAGGTGGAGTTAGGCCACTATAATTCACCAAGGAAGGCATGAATATGTGTCTTTCCCCTCTTCTGTCAAAGGTAAAGAACTTTCTATACATCCCAGATAATGATGAAAACTTTCAGGCTAATGTCACAATGTGTATCATCAAGGCATTTGGGCTTTTAAATGAGTTAAAAGACAATGGCTCAAAGAAGGAAAAAATCAATGCTCATCAGCATGTTTCCATTCTTGAGTTTACATGATGAGAGGAAAAGTAAGTATAAAATGGTGGCTTTGATATGCCTACCAACAATCAGAAATTATGTTGTTTATCCTGCCTTCTGTGTTGTGGAGAGTATACACAAAAACATTGTAGGTGAAGGGCTGCCAGGAAGATCCAGAAGGAATAATCCCCCTGACTATATAGAAATACATTCATGATTTCAGTGGAAAAGGCACACTACACAAACCAAATAATTGGAAGTGAAAAACTCATCTATTCCATCGATCCCTACCCCCCATCATTGATCTCCCCATCCATCCACCCATCCATCCACCCATCCTTTTCTCTTAAACTTACTCTAAGTACCTATGCATCCAACCATTTATTTGCATCACTTTATAAATGGTAAGTCTTTCAATCAGAGAATAAAAGAAATTACCTGCCATGCAAAGCTTCTTCAATATACAAACCAAAACGTTTCTTTAATTCTTTTTCTTGATTCTCAGGTAGAAGCCAACTGATAACTTGGTATGCATTTTCCTTCTTTTCTAAATAAAAAATTTTTAAAAACACCAATAAAAATATGTCATTAAGTCCAACAATGCAGATAATTTTGGCATGATACCATAGTTTTTTTTATCCTAATAATTTTATATATATCTGCATGTTTGCTTTTAGAGGGTTTTTCGGTTTTCTGCTTGCTTTTTCATTTCTTCAGTCATAGGATCTGATACTATTTATTGAGAACATTATAATAATTCAATTACTTCTATTCAATTGAATGAATGATATAGAACTTAAATAAAAGTAAAGTTCTATTTGAAGCTTTCATGTAAAGGTATAGATATTCTTCATTTTACAGATGAGAAGACAAACATAAATGGAGTGTCAGATAATTCATCACGGTTGTACATATAGTAAGTGCTACACTTTGTATTTAAATACAGATTTAATTTTATCCCAGCTCCCCAGTCCTTTGTTTTTTAGGAAAAAAGAGATATTTTTTATTACTTACAGGTGACACATGCAAAGGTTTTTCATTCACCCAAAAATATGGCAAAGGCTAAGTTAACAAGAGTAGTCCCCTGCAGTCCTACTTACCATTCCGACATTTCCCCCATAACTCATGTGTACTAAAGAGTCTGGCACCATTTTTGAAGTTGGACTGTTGACAGCTTTCAAGCTCCATTTCCTCCTTAACTTTCTGGGACATATCTTGGAAAAATGAGGAGAAAGCCTCAACACGACCTCCCTCGTGTGACCAAGATTTTCAGCCAAACAAGCCAGACCCCATGAGGGGAACCTGCACCTCCATCCCACTCAGAGGCTTCCATAATTGGCATTTAGAAACAAAAGGATAGGTTTAGCCTTTAAGTGGCCCTGGTCATGTGTCTCACACAAACCTATCTTCTCTGTCAGAATCCACTTTGTTTCTGGATTCCAGCAGGAACCATGTGATTGACACTAGGCTAGGTAGAACCGCATGACCAATGGTTGTACATCTCAAGGACTGCCCCCATTATAAACAGTGCTCTGAGTTAAGACTGATTCCAGTTTACAAGCCCACTGAACGGTGTGAGGAGGATAGCACCATGCCATCTGATGAACTCCACACTGTAAAAGGAGAAGGTGCACTAGAACCCGAGAAAATGCCTTTGCTACTGTTGCTCATGATATCTCTGCAGCTCAAAGAAAACCTTGATTAACACAGTATAAGGGAAACACTGATGACACCCTCATGGGGTTAATTCAAGGGTTAATTCAAACTCAGCTTAATCTCAGTTCTCTAAGATCACCAGCAAGAAGGCCCTTAGCTTTGGTGATGCTAATTAGGACATTTGGAGGAAGAACTTATAAATATGAGCAGGTTAAAAGGCATACCCTCCCCCAAAGTATAAATAATGACAATGAAAGGAATGGCAAAAAATGGGAAATGTCAGCGTGAGAGAGTCAGGAAAGAAATTAAAACAGAGGTCTCAGTTTTGACATATGTGGCAACTAACATTACTTTAAAAAAACACTATAACAGAGCAAGGACACAGATTGGCTTTTGTGACTTACATCAGAGGTTCTACATTACTTTTAACATTGGATGAGATCCCCCCAATGACCAACTTTAATCGTCTTAGTCAATACTGGGGAAAATAACAGATATATCATGAGAGCTCACCAAAATTTATCAAAGTACCTCTATACTGTTAGGAGGTAGAAAATATTAGATAGAGCACAGTGGTGCATGCCCTGTCTTAACTACTGGGATTAAATATCCCATAGCCATAACAGCCATTGGTTGTTATCTCACAGTAGCTATGGTTGCTCCTATATAAGAAGTCATAAAATTAATGTTTTAGTACTAACACCATGATGAAAGGGAACTCATTGGATCTGCCCAACATATTAAAAGTTTTAATACAACAAAATAGAGTTTTAATAGAGTGCCTTCAAGGATTAAATCCCTTTTTGTAAAGGATCCATTAACAAAGAAGTGATTATCCCCACTAGTTCTCCATTTAATAGCCTAACTTGACTATTCTTAACCCTGAATGAATGGAGCCTCTCAGTGGATTTCTGTGATCATATTATGGCCTCCATTTCCAATCTTACTGAAATTACTGACTATATCTAAAACTAATAAATTCTTTACAGTCATACCTTTGGTAATACATTCTGTTTAATTCCTATTTCAACAAGCTCTCAGCTCTAGTGTCTCTTCACCTTCACCTTTGAAGGGTACAAGTAACTTGTAACTTGGCTTCTCATGGACTACCTCAACAGCCCTACTCGCTAGTTTTGCTGGCAAGATCTTTAACCACATTTAACTTTCTCCAGAAGCACATGTATGACAGTACTTTGAGGACAACCTCCTTTTGCAGAGATTTGTGGAGCCCATTCAGTCAAGACACAAACACGCACATAGCAACTCACATAGAGGGATGGGCTGCTGCCCTACACAAAGCACAAGGCATGGCACCTCAGTTAAATTCCTGGGACAAATTGCTTGTTGAGTGGAAGGTCTTTCCATCCCTGACACTGTCAAGGCACACCTATTACGGCTCCATTTCCAGCATGAGAGTATAAGGAGCTTTCCTGGACATACTTCGAAAACAGCAAATGGTGAAAAATTCATACACACACACACATATACACACACACACACACACACACACACACACACACACACACACCTCCTGATGTAGACAACAATTCCACTGACAGAATTTGTCTGAAATAACTATTTGGGAAATCTGCAGCCAATTGATGGTTTCCACCAACCAGAGGAAGTCTTTAACTGTAAATTGCAGATAATTTTAGTCAATTTCAGCTTTTTCCACAGTAGCAGCTACCCATCCCCCATCCCTCAGTCTCCAGCCGGAAGCTGTATGCATTGTTTATAGAGCAGCTTGTACACAGGTTTCAAGAGCCTGAGCGGGCAAAAAAATCACCTTGTCCAAATATCAAGTATCTGTGCTCTGATTGCTGATTGCTGCTCTGGTCGCAGAGATGCAGACAAAGAAGCAGGCAGCAAGGTTTCTGCATCATGCTCTATTATTGCAGCCACTTCCCTCTCTGGCTCAATTGACTTCCAGGGGTCTTAAAAGATTGATGCCCTCCTTTTCCCCTCATTTTCTCAATTTACCCATTTGAAAGGGCACCATTAAACCTGGGACATTGTAAAACAGCTACACATACCAGGAAAACTTGAAAGTGTCCATTCATGCCCAGGAAAAGGCTCAGAAAAGACAGTGAACAGTGAAATTTACACCTCGGTTTGATCCTCAACACAAAAGCAGCATAAAACAATTTTAAAACATAAATAAACAAACAAAATTAATAACAAAAATCTGCAAAGAGAAGGGAGGAGAGGTTCATCTCCAGATATACACATTTTTATATTCAAATGTTCAGTTTTCAACAAAAATTACAAGACACACCAAGACACAGGAAACTAAGGCTTCATCCAAAGAAAATTATAGATTAACTGAAACTGTTCCTAAGAATTACTTTATGTCAGATGTATTAGACAATGTCTTTAAAATAACTGCCTTAAAGATTCTCAGAGAATTAAGGGAAGATGTGGAGAAGGTCAAGGAAAAAGTGTTTGTAAAATGTCACTGAAAGAAAGGGTAGGTGGGGTGTCTGAGTGGCTCAGTCAGTTAAGTATCCAGTTTTTCATTTCAGCTCAGGTCATGATCTCATGGTTTGTGAGATCAAGCTCCACATCAGGCTCTGGGCTAGCAGCAAGGAGCCTGCTTGGGATTCTCTCTCTCCCTCTCTC
The DNA here is from genome assembly GCF_018350175.1 of Felis catus. Classification (NCBI taxonomy): domain Eukaryota; kingdom Metazoa; phylum Chordata; class Mammalia; order Carnivora; family Felidae; genus Felis; species Felis catus. The sequence goes on along the minus strand of NC_058368.1, from coordinate 210,436,315 downwards.
TCTCTGCCCCTCTCCAGCTCACGCTCACTCTTTCTCTCTCAAAATAAATTAATAAACATTTTAATTTTTTTAATAAAGGAATATAAAATCTAAAGAAACTAAAAACAAATTCTAGGAATGAAAAATACAATAAATGAAATGAAAATGTCACTAGAGGGATTCAAAGGCAGATTTGAGCAAGCAAAAGAACCATCAAGCATTATCAGTGAACCTCAAGAGAAGACAGTAGAAATGATCAAGTCTGAGGAACATAAAGTTAAAGAATTGAAGAAAAGGAACACTGTCTAAGGGTCCAATACATGCCCTGTGGATGCTCAGGAGAAGAGAGAAAGAAAGACATAGAGAGAATATATGAAGCAACAGTGGCTGAAAACCTCCCAATTGGGTGAAAGATTTTAATATAAACATCCAGGAAGCTCATCCAACTCCAAGTAAAATGAATTCAGACACCCACATCAGGACACATTATATCAAAATACAGAAAGAGAAAGAGGAAATATTAAAAGGAGCAAGAAAAAAGTGACTCATCGCATACAAGTGATTGTCAGTGAGATTATCAATAGATTTCCAATCAAAAATTTTAGAGGCAAAATAAAAAAAAGTTTGAGACCAGAAGGCAGTGGACCAATATATTCAAAATGCTAAAAAAAAAAAGAAGATGAAGAAGGAGAAAAGAAAAGAAATAAGAAAGAAACAAAGGGGAAAAAAAGAATTGTCAACAAAAAATTCTACATCAGGCAACTCTGTCCATCAAAAATCAAGGAAAATTAAGACAATCCCAGATAAACAAAAGTAAGGGTGTTTGTTACCACTAGAACTGCCCTGGGAGTAATGCACAAGGCACATTTTCAGGGAAGAATGAAAGGACACCAGAGAGTAACTTAAAGGTATATGAAAAAATAAAGATTTTTAAGAGGTAAAAGAATGGGCATTATAAAAGCTACTGTTATTGTAACAATGGCTCTAACTACCTTGTTGTTTTCAATATGATTTAAGAGGCTAGTATATTAAAAAAATTATTTGTTTAGGGGCATCTGGATGACTCAGTCAGTTAAGCATCTGACTTCGGCCAAGGTCATAATCTCATGGTTTGTGAGTTCATGCCCCACATCGGGCTCTGTGCTGACAGCTCACAGCCTGGAGCCTGCTTCAGATTCTGTGCTCATGCTCTGTCTCTCTCTCGTTCTCTCAAAAAATAAATAAACATTAAAAAAATTATTTGTTTAAAAGCTACTATCATTATTTGAAATTTGTAACTCCACTCAAATTTTTTACACAATTTAACATACTAGTGCATTTAAATTAACAATAATTTATGTTTAGGAGCACATGATGTATAAAATTGTAATTTTGTGACATCAACTAACCAAAGAGATGAGGATAAAGCCATCTAGGAACACTAGGAACAAAATATTTGTATGTTATTAAATTGGTATAAACTAAACACTAAAATCTGAGTGTCATAGATTTAGCAGATTAAATGAAATGCCCATGGTAACCACACACACACACAAAAGCTGTAGAATATACACAAAAGAAAATGAGAAAAGAATTTAACATTTTACAAAGAATCAACTAACCACAAAAGAAACAGTAATTCAGAAAGTAAGGGACAAAAAAGTTAAAGGCATATAGAAAACAAATAGCAAAATGACAGAAGTAAGTCTCTCCTTACCAGTAATTACTTTAAATAACTTGGATTAAATTCTCCAAAAAAGACAGACGTTGGAAGAATGGATAAAAATACATGAACCAATTGTAATATCTTTGTATGGTGAGAGATGGTAGCTACACATGTGAGTGTAGCATAACATATATAGTTGTCAAGTTGCTATGTTGTACACCTGAAGCTAATGTGTAACATTGTGCGTCAACTATATTTCAATAAAACATATTAATAAAATAATTGCAAATAAAAAGATATTAACAATGGGGGAAACAGGGTAAGGGATGTATGGGAACTTTCTGTACTATCTTTGCAAGTTTTCAACATGCAGTGGAATCTATCTGCAATGACACAGACTAAAAGGGAAATAATGGAAAAAAAAAAATATTCCATGCAAGTAATAACCAAAAGACAGCAAAAGTCAATAAGCAAATACCAAATGCAATTGATTTTATTTATTTTTTTTTTTAATTTTTTTAACGTTTTATTTATTTTTGAGACAGAGAGAGACAGAGCATGAACGGGGGAGGGGCAGAGAGAGAGGGAGACACAGAATTGGAAGCAGGCTCCAGGCTCTGAGCCATCAGCCCAGAGCCCGACGCGGGGCTTGAACTCACGGACTCACGGACCGTGAGATCGTGACCTGAGCCGAAGTCAGACGCCCAACCGACTGAGCCACCCAGGCGCCCCAAATGCAATTGATTTTAAATCAAAAAAGATTACAAGAGACAGAAGTTTCAATACAGCAAGAAGACGTAAAATTATACACATATATGCACCTAATTAGAGACCATCAAAATATCTAAAGCAAAAGCTGAAAGAATTGAAGGCTTAATACACAATTTTAAAATAATCATGGAATATTTCATACTCCATGCTAATAATGGATAAAATAACCAGAACAGGAGGTAAAATATATAGATGTGGCATCGTGGAGGCCAGGTCTACACAGTCTAATAAGATGTCCAGCATTGGACACGACACACACACACACACACACACACACACACACATTTTCCCATCTTTAAATACAACTAGATTAAAAAAAGATTTTGTGCTAAGCAGTGTTATACAAAAGACAGGGAGGCATCTGGGAAGATGGCGGGGTAGGAGGACACTGAGCTCACCGCGTTCTGCGGATCACTTAGATTCCATCCACACCTGCCTAAATAACCCAGAAAACCACCAGAAGACTAGCAGAATGGATTTTCCAGAGCCAAGTGTAGACGAGAGGTCCACAGAAGAGGGTAGGAAGGGTGGAGATGCGGTGCGCCCTACACGGACTGGAGGGAGGGAGCCGGGACAGAGGGGCAGCCCGGCGGCCACACAGAGACCCCCAGACTGGCTTGCAAAAGCGGAGGGGCCGGACGGAGTGTGTTCTGAAAGCAAGCGAGACTTAACATCTGGAAGGTTATAAGTTGACAGCTCTGCTCAGAGAACGGGAAGGCTGGAGGACAACGGGAGGGAGAGTTGTTGAGCTCTGGACAACAGAGTCCAGCTTGGCAGGGAACAAAGATGCTCGCCAGCACCATCTCCCTCGCCCATACCCCAGCCAAAATCCCAAAGGAAACCAGTTCCTGCCAGGGAACTTGCTTGCACCATGCAAACACCGAACACTGTGCTTCTGCGGATCCATCCCTCTGGCGGGTCTGACTCCCTCCCGGTGCCACAGGGCCCCTTCCGAAGCAGATATCTGAAGGAAAAACAAGCTGAGCCTCCCCCTCCCACCCTTGTGCACCTTGCCGATCCATCCCAGCTAATACGACAGATTCCCAGCACCACAAGCCTGGCAGTGTGCAAGTAGCCCAGGCGCGCCATGCCACCCCACAGTGAATCCTGCCCCTAGAAGAGGGGAAGAGAAGGCACACACCAGTCTGACTGTGGCCCCAGCGGTGGACTGGGGGCAGACATCAGGTCTGACTGTGGCCCCACCCACCAACGCAAGTTATTCAAGACAGCACAGGGGAAGTGCCCCGCAGTCCCGCACCACTCCAGGGACTATCCAAAATGTTGAAACAGAAGAATTCCCCTCAAAAAAACATCCAGAAAATAACAACGGCTAATGAACTGATCAAAAATGATTTAAACAATATAACAGAAAGTGAATTTAGAATAATAATCATAAAATTAATCACTGGGCTTGAAAACAGTATAAAGGACAGCAGAGAATCTCTTGCTACAGAGATCAAGGGACTAAGGAACAGCCAGGAGGAGCTAAAAAATGCTATTAATGAGCTGAAAAATAAAATGGAGACGACCACGGCTCGGACTGAAAAGGCAGAGGAGAGAATAGGTGAACTAGAAGATAAAATTATTGAAAAAGAAGAAGCTGAGAAAAAGAGAGATAAAAAAATCCAGGAGTATGAGGAGCAAATTAGAGAACTAAGTGATGCACTAAAGAGAAATAATCTACGTATAATTGGTATTCCAGAGGAGGAAGAGAGAGGGAGAGGTGCTGAAGGTGTACTTGAAGAAATCATAGCTGAGAACTTCCCTGATCTGGGGAAGGAAAAAGGCATTGAAATCCAAGAGGCACAGAGAACTCCCTTCAGATGTAACTTGAATTGATCTTCTGCATGACATATCATAGTGAAACTGGCAAAATACAAGGATAAAGAGAAAATTCTGAAAGCAGCTAGGGATAAACGTGCTCTCACATATAAAGGGAGACCTATAAGACTCGTGACCGATCTCTCTACTGAAACTTGGCAGGCCAGAAAGGAATGGCAAGAGATCTTCAATGTGATGAACAGAAAAAATATGCAGCCGAGAATCCTTTATCCAGCAAGTCTGTCATTTAGAATAGAAGGAGAGATAAAGGTCTTCCAAAACAAACAAAAACTGAAGGAATTCGTCACCACTAAACCAGCCCTACAAGAGATCCTAAGGGGGATCCTGTGAGACAAAGTACCAGAGACATCGCTACAAGCATGAAACCTACAGACATCACAATGACTCTAAACCCATATCTTTCTATAATAACACTGAATGTAAATGGACTAAATGCGCCAACCAAAAGACATAGGGTATCAGAATGGATACAAAAACAAGACCCATCTATTTGCTGTCTGCAAGAGACTCTTTTTAGACCTGAGGACACCTTCAGATTGAGAGTGAGGGGATGGAGAACTATTTATCATGCCACTGGAAGGCAAAAGAAAGCTGGAGTAGCCATACTTATATCAGACAAACTAGACTTTAAATTAAAGGCTGTAACAAGAGCCTAAGAAAGGCATTATATAATAATCACAGGGTCTATCCATCAGGAAGAGCTAACAATTATAAATGTCTATGCGCCGAATACTGGAGTCCCCAAATATATAAAACAATTACTCATAAACATAAGCAACCTTATTGATAAGAATGTGGTAATTGCAGGGGACTTTAACACTCCACTTACAGAAATGGATAGATCATCTAGACACACGGTCAATAAAGAAACAAGGGCCCTGAATGAGACATTGGATCAGATGGACTTGACAGATATATTTAGAACTCTGCATCCCAAAGCAACAGAATATACTTTCTTCTCAAGTGCACATGGAACATTCTCCAAGATAGATCACATACTGGGTCACAAAACAGCCCTTCATAAGTATACAAGAATTGAAATCATACCATGCATACTTTCAGACCACAATGCTATGAAGCTTGAAATCAACCACAGGAAAAAGTCTGGAAAACCTCCAAAAGCATGGAGGTTAAAGAACACCCTACTAAAGAATGAGTGGGTCAACCAGGCAATTAGAGAAGAAATAAAAAAATATATGGAAACAAAGAAAATGAAAATACAACAATCCAAACGCTTTGGGATGCAGCGAAGGCAGTCCTGAGAGGAAAATACATTGCAATCCAGGCCTATCTCAAGAAACAAGAAAAATCCCAAATACAAAATCTAACAGAACACCTAAAGGAAATAGAAACAGAACAGCAAAGACAGCCTAAACCCATCAGAAGAAGAGAAATAATAAAGATCAGAGCAGAAATGAACAATATAGAATCTAAATAAACTGTAGAGCAGATCAATGAAACCAAGAGTTGGTTTTTTGAAAAAATAAACAAAATTGATAAACCTCTAGCCAGGCTTCTCAAAAAGAAAATGGAGAGGACCCAAATAGATAAAATCATGAATGAAAATGGAATTATTACAACCAATCCCTCAGAGATACAAGCAATTATCAGGGAATACTGTGAAAAACTGTATGCCAACAAACTGGACAACCTGGAAGAAACGGACAAATTCCTAAACACCCACACTCTTCCAAAACTCAATGAGGAGGAAATAGAAAGCTTGAACAGATCCATAACCAGCGAAGAAATTGAATCAGTCATCAAAAATCTCCCAACAAATAAGAGTCCAGGACCAGATGGCTTCCCAGGGGAGTTCTACCAGACGTTTAAAGCAAAGATAATACCTATCCTTCTCAAGCTATTCCAAAAAACAGAAAGGGAAGGAAAACTTCCAGACTCATTCTATGAAGCCAGTATTACTTTGATTTCTAAACCAGACAGAGACCCAGTAAAAAAAGAGAACCAGAGGCCAATATCCCTGATGAATATGGATGCAAAAATTCTCAATAAGATACTAGCAAATCGAATTCAACAGCATATAAAAAGAATTATTCACCATGATCAAGTGGGATTCATTCCTGGGATGCAGGGCTGGTTCAACATTCGCAAATCAATCAATGTGATACATCACATTAATAAAAGAAAAGATAAGAACCATATGATCCTGTCAATCGATGCAGAAAAGGCATTTGACAAAATTCAGCAACGTTTCTTAATAAAAACGCTCAAGAAAGTCAGGATAGAAGGAACATACTTAAAAATCATAAAAGCCATATGTGAAAAGCCCACAGCTAACATCATGCTCAATGGGGAAAAACTGAGAGCTTCTTCCCTGAGATCAGGAACACGACAGGGATGTCCACTCTCACCACTGTTGTTTAACATAGTGTCCGAAGTTCTAGCATCAGCAATCAGACAACAAAAGGAAATCAAAGGCATTAAAATTGGCAAAGATGAAGTCAAGCTTTCGCTTTTTGCAGATGACATGATATTATACATGGAAAATCCGATAGACTCCACCAAAAGTCTGCTGGAACTGATACATGAATTTAGAAAAGTTGCAGGATACAAAATCAATGTACAGAAATCAGTTGCATTCTTATACACTAATAATGAAGCAACAGAAAGACAAATAAAGAAACTGATCCCATTCACAATTACACCAAGAAGCATAAAATACCTAGGGATAAATCTAACCAAATATGTGAAAGATCTGTATGCTGAAAACTATAGAAAGCTTATGAAGGAAATTGAAAAAGATATAAAGAAATGGAAAAACATTCTGTGCTCATGGATTGGGAGAATAAATATTGTCAAAATGTCAATACTACCCAAAGCTATCTACGCATTCAATGCAATCCCAATCAAAATTGCACCAGCATTCTTCTCAAAACTAGAACAAGCAATCCTAAAATTCATATGGAACCACAAAAGGCCCTGAATAGCCAAAGTAATTTTGAAGAAGACCAAAGCAGGAGGCATCACAATCCCAGACTTTAGCCTCTACTACAAAGCTGTCATCATCAAGACAGCATGGTATTGGCACAAAAACAGACACATAGACCAATAGAATAGAATGGAAACCCCAGAACTAGACCCACAAACGTATGGCCAACTAATCTTTAACAAAGCAGGAAAGAACATCCAATGGAAAAAGACAGTCTCTTTAACAAATGCTGCTGGGAGAACTGGACAGCAACATGCATAAGATTGAAACTAGACCACTTTCTCACACCATTCACAAAAATAAACTCAAAATGGATAAAGGACCTGAATGTGAGACAGGATACCATCAAAACCCTAGAGGAGAAAGCAGGAAAAGACCTCTCTGACCTCAGCCATAGCAATTTCTTACTTGACATCCCCAAAGGCAAGGGAATTCAAAGCAAAAATGAACCACTGGGACCTTATGAAGATAAAAAGCTTCTGCACAGCAAAGGAAACAACCAACAAAACTAAAAGGCAACCAACGGAATGGGAAAAGATATTTATTTGACAATAAATTTCATATATTGAAAAAAACGAAACAAACAAACAAAAGACATTGTATATCCTTTACTGGGATAGATAAATTTAATAATTACCAGAAAAAAAACTTACTTGGGTTTAAATAATCTCCTCCATAAAGAAGCATGGTTACATTATGACCATGATCTTGTAGAATCTGAGATACCCGGTCCAGCAGTAGATAATGGCTTCCACCTAGGAATAATATAAAATTTTATTTTTGTAAAGGTGAGAACAGAGGGTCTGAAATTGATGTGGGGGATCTGGAGATCCAGGATAAGGTAGCAGAGAATTGGTGGTCAGTAGAAGATGAGTTATTTTAGTCCTTTGGTTTCATTTTGGGTAAACCCCAGACCAGATACCCTCCTTCTTTCTGACCAAGTCTTAATTTGTAGCAATCTTACATGAAAGATTCCTTTTTGCAGTTCAAGATCTCCATGCCAGTGAGATGACCTTCTCTAGCTTAAGCCTAAAGGAGTTCCCAATCCTAGGCACATGCTGCAATTTAGGCTGCCTTTATGGAGGTACTGTGTCCTTTAGGAAAGGAAATTTGTGGAAAATTTTGGCACAAGACTATGTATGTGAGAATAATGGGTTTCTAAAGGACAATCAATCAAAGCTATTTCTGGAATCCTTCTGTCTGGAAATTTATGTTAACATGGAAGCCAGAAACATGGGAACATGAATATCAGTCCAAGCCACAGAAGCAGAAGTGGATAGAGCCACTGCTCAGAGCCAAGATTCTTCAGATTCAAATATATTTGGCAGGATGTTCCTCAGTTGGGTCCTGCATTTTACTTAACATCAAATTAAAGCATTCAGGATAACTATGGACCCTTTGGGTAGAACTGTAGGATCCTGTATGTATATAAAACTGGGACATCACCCAACATAGGAAAATCCTGGGATCCTAAGGAAATAGAAGTGTGATTCTCTGTGGAGGTACAGATTATCACACCAATGTCTAAAACCATGTAATATCATGGAGCACTTTGCTTGAATCTATGGGTCAAGGAGTAGAATTTGCCTATGTTGGAAAGTGGGGGCTGTTTGGAAGACAATGATCTCATGATGATTGGGTCAGGACAGATGAATGTAGGACTACAGTAATGGTGTATATCTGTGGAAATCATTCTAGTTTTTTATATCTATACTTGTGTTGCCTGATGTAACACAGATTACATAAAAGCACAAACACTACACCCTTAGATGCCTTCTCTGGCTCACCTTTAACCCCTGTAAGAAATGGATGCAGGGGAGAAGGCTTCCTGCAGAGGCAGCCATTCCTGAGGACCATGGTGATCCCAGTGCATTCTGGGGCAGAGGCAGGGTTTCCAACACCTCCAAACCACACCTGTCCGCTCTCAGAGTCCAGAGGACATGCAATTTCAAGAGGTGGGGCAATTCTTTTTTTCTGTTGCCTTTAACTATCATTAAAAATAGATTTAAAATGGAAAACAGAGTTTTTTCAATACTTATTTTTAGGAATCCCCACTGTACAGCATAGAGTCTGGGGAAGAGGACAGGTTTGAGGTAAGAAACAGTAGGTTAAGTCCAGGTGTGTGACATCAGGGAGGTCTGGTGTGCTCTTGCAAAAGGCCCCTCATTTCCCTGACCCTTAGGTTCCCTGTCAGGAAATAAAAGGGAGATGCCCAATTAGATGATCTCAATGGTTTCTTCTAGCCCACGATCCCCAGATTCTTGGGGATCTAAAAGTGACCCCAGGAGCCCCGTATCCTGTCAGAATGGATCAAAAAAAATATCTTGGGGGAACTCCATTTTATGATGCCTCTTTATCCTGATAAATGTTCCTGTTCCATTTCTGTTTCCTTTGGAGCAAAAGTAAAGGCATTAAAACTGGGTTCACACAGAATTAACTGTTTCACTGTCCTTCAAAGCCTTCTAGCAGCAAGGGCAAAAGAGAAACCTGTTCCCAATTGATTTTCTCTGCCCAGTCAGTTTCCAGGTTTCCTATTAGTGAAACAGTCCCCGTTTGTGCTGCTAAGCCCAGGAGTCCCTTTTCTTGGCCTGCAAGAGCCTGAAAGTGACCTCACCTTCCACTTTCTATTGGCAACTACCGCGCCCTCAGACTTTTAAGGTGTGCCTCTGAAAATCCCAGCTGCACCCAGGAGTAGGCAGCTCAAGGTCGCTAGGTCAGCATTGGATCGAAATTCTGGCCCCAGCAATGCAGAATACGACACACCTCCAGAAAAGGTAAAAAAGAGGAAAGAAAACCATTGCTTTTTCCAGAACTAGCTTCCCCACACCAGCAGTGGGGACCCCTCTGTGAACCCCCCGCCTTTCCACCTCTCCCTCCTCTATCCTGGGATCCAAACAAGCTCTGGAAAACCACAAAGAATGACCTATGAATCAGGGCTAGATTGAGCATCTGGGATGCGCCTGTGTCTGATTCTGTTGCCAGCACTCACCCAGTGAGGATCCAGTCAGAATTTTGGCGGCCTCTGGGAGCAGGAACCCAGACAGAAGAAAGCCAGCTAATAGCAGCGCCCGCTGGCCTGTCATGCTCCCTCCTGTACCAGCTGCAGATCCCAGCCTTGTGCCCAGAGCCCTGCGCTTTGCTTCTCTGAGTCCCTCACGGCGACCTGTATGCCTTGGGGACAAGCTTTGCACTGGCAGCCAAGGAAAATCTCTGGTAGGAAGCTTGGGAAGAGGTGAGAGATGGGTTCTGTCTGTTTTCTTTTCTGTTTATAGTTTCTGGCCTTTCTGCTCCTCCTCCTGCGTGCTTGCTCCACTGGCTATTTGGACTTCACCCTCCCTAACCAGGAGCAGCAGGAAGGAGGAGTTAGCGAGCTCTCCTTAACCCTTCTCTGTCTGAGTAATCACCACACTCTCTGCAGAGAAGATACTCTGAACCTTAGGAAGTCACTTCCAAGATGACTCAGACCTATCTACATTTTAGGGACCTTTCCCCAAATTTTCCCACCTCTTAATTACACTATTGACCTCCTACTGTCATCCCCCTGCCCCATTTCCCCAGGTACCTCCTTAAATCTCTTTAAGTGTTCCAATGTCAAAATCCCAGAAGCTTATTCCCAAATGAAAATGACCTACACTTATTGCTCAGGAAGTTTCTTAGGAAAGTAACATATGGTGAAAGTGCTAGTGTCCCAAAATGTTTAGCACCCCTAGGTGGATGGCCAAGTATTGACCTGAAGGACTGAACCTCTAAAGGTTAAGTCTATAATTCTGAATGGGCATACTAAATAGGACTGTGTGGTGGGCAGCAAGAAGTTCTGTTCTTATAAATGTTTGAAATTATTTATTAGAAAGATTTGTAAACTCTGTCAACCTTATTCCATTTCTTTCCCTTCATAATCTTTCTGTATTTGTGCTATAGTATGAAGCTATGTGATTACAGTCATACACTTTCAGTTACCCTCTGCTCAGATATTATATCTTCCCAGTGGAAAAATTAATCTGCTTAGGAAGACACAATTTTTTAAAACAGGCAATCACACTACTTTATTTACCTTACTTCATTACATCCGATTGTCCCAATAATATCCCATGTTGTGAAATGAATTTGCTGGTGCAGGAACCAAGCCAGGATCACACATTGCATTTAGTTATCATGTCTATATCATCTCCTTTAGTAAGAATTTGCTTCTCAGCTATTCTTTGTCTTTCTTGTCATTGATGATTTAAAAAGTACAAGCTGCTTATTTGTATGATGGATTCCAAGTTGGGTTTGTCTGATGTTTTCTCATTATACTTCAAGTTACTAGGGGACATGGTGGGACTACTACTAAGGTGGTGTTGATTCCATCTCAGTGAATCACACTGAGAAACACATGATGTCAGATGGTCCTATCATTAGAGATAACTCTAACGCTTATTTAAAGTGGTGTTCACCAAGATCTTGATTGTAACATTGGTATTTTTTACCCTATAATTAGGAAATTAGATGCAAGGAGACATTTTGAAACTGTATACATATTCTGTTCCTCATCAAATTTTACTCATTCATTTTATCATCTTTTATATTTCTTACCTTTTCAAAGATTATGTTTTTTTTTTAAATCAACAAAGTCCTCAGAACTGCCATAGTCACTGGACCGGATGCCTCAGAACTTCACAGAGAGGTCCGGGTTCTGTACTAGAGGTATTGTTGATTACATTTTTTACATTTTTTTAATGCTTATTTATTTTTGAGACAGAGATAGAGACAGACTGTGAGTGGGGAAGGGGCAGGGAGAGAGGGAGACACAGAATCTGAAGCAGGTTCCAGGCTCTGAGCTGTCAGCACAGAGCCCATCGAGGGGTTCGAATTTATGAACCACATGATCATAACCTGAGCTGAAGTTGGACGCTTAACCAAATGACCCACCCAGGCACTCCTCTGTGACTACATTTTTAAGAGTGGGAAACTTGAGAAGGAAATTGTGGGAAGTGAAAACCATAGCATCAGCTGTGGCCAAAGACAGCCTCCAGGTCTGACCAGCAAAGGAGGTGCTCTCCCAGGACTGACTTGGGACAGAGACCACAGGTGGAGTCCTGGGAGAGTCACCCCTGCCTAACTGCAGAACAGAGGCCAGGCTTCCTGAGCTTGGAGGTGAGGTGAGAAGAAGATGCAAGAGGAAAACCCAAAATGGAAGAACTGGCCAAGATCTTATGCCATCATGAAAAATGAAAGAACAGAAAGAAGGAAAGGGACTGAGAAGTTTCTGAGAGAGTGAGTATATGAACCAGACAAAAGCCATCTTGAGAAATTCCACTATGATGACTGCTTTGTGACCTAAAGCCTCTTAAATACAGCCTGTCCCCCCATTCTTCTCTTTTGTTTAACTACACCTGTGAGTAAACCCTCCAGGCAAAGCTTCCTGGATCTGCTCTGGATATGATTCCTCCTGGGTAGCCCCCCAGAAAGTGCTCACCAGCCTTTAGGGCCATAAAAGCAGGTCTGTTAGGGGGTGGGGTTGTGGACATTGACTCATCTTGTGGTGTCCCACGAGATGGACAAGCTTCTGTCCATATGTCCCCTTAATAAACCATTTGTCATCAAGCTGGACTTGTTGGTCTTTTTCTTCAGTTTCATGGCTTCTTCGCTCTTTGAAGGTAGTTTTGCACATACCTCCTTTCCAGGGAACAACAGGAGGAAGTAAGCAGGGTGCTGTGCCTGGAAACAGGGAGTGTGGAGTGCAGTGGAAGGCGGGGCTGTCTGCTGAAGGTGTGGGTCTGAGTGAGGACTTGATTGATGAGAGGCAAGTCAAGAAGCCAAGATCAAATTCACAGACACAGAAAGTAGAACAGAGGTTGCCAAGAGCTTCAGGGGTTGGGATGTGGGTGGTATGGCAGTTATTATTTCATCAGTGCAGTCTGAGTTAAGGAAGATGAAACGTTCTGGAACTGGATGATAGTAATGTTTACACCACAACAAGAATGCCTAATGCCACTAAACTCTATACTTAATGGCTAAAACGGTCAATTTTATGTGCTGTACATATTACCACAATTTTTTTTTAAAAGATGCCCAAGAGTGTTTCACAAGAACTTTTAAACAGAGGCAGCAAACAGTGAAGAGCAATTTGTGTGCCACCCTCAGGTGCCAATATGGGGAAGACACCAGGGCTGCCCTGTGCTGGGGAAAGCCTTCTAGAACCAGTGGCTCCCCAAACACCCATCAAGGCTGCACCCCCATCAGGCCCTCTTCAGCTTCCTGGCCCCACACAGCCACCTGGCCACCATGCCCAGCAGCTTCCCACAGAGCCACAGGGTGCCCAGGGTGACCACCAGCAGGAACAAGAAGACATCCAGCAGGTACTGCTCATGCCATGGCTGCTGCAGGGCATGGGGCTTGAGGTGGGCCGCACTCCCTGTCTGGAGGATGTGGTCGATCCAGCGCACCAGCCTCTGGGCAGGGGTCAGGGGGTGGGAGCGCCTGATGATGCTGGCGGCCACTGCTGCTGACTTGTACCTGTTGGCAGACACAGAGGTGGGGTGTTACTCAGGTGGTCTCAGAAGTCTTAGAGACCTTGTATCACACACACTCTTCCCTCCACACACAGAAGACTCAGTTTCAAGGAAAAGTTGTTGGCCTGGCCTGGCCTTGCCACAGTCTAGCTGGTTCTACTGAAAAGTTCAAACTGGTGTCTCCATGCAAAGACTATGCTCTATGCTAAATGTGCTAAACTATAAAAAAAAGAAAAAAAAATGACTAAGTCTATCAGGGCTAGTCTCCACCCAAGGAGGCTTATCACAAACTATAGATGTGATGTTATCATATATATATATATATATACACACACACACACACACACACATATACATGTACATATACATATATATGTATATGTATGTATATATGTGTGTGTGTATGTACATATACATACATATATATATGTAAAATACACACACACATATCATGGATGTGTGGGTAAGCTGTTTCAAATAAGAAAGAGAGCAGAATATTCAGAATTAAAATTTCCAGAATGAAAAGTTTCAGAAAACCTGGGCAAGTAGTAAGGGCAGAAGGAAATATCAAAGGAATTTGAAAGTCTTTTGGAGCCATTATAAAGATACTCTGCTTGGGATGCATCCAAGGTGTGTGTACTAACATACAGGATTCAACATATATGTATAATATATATATATGTAACATATATATTATACATACAATATATGCATAATATATACATGTAACATATATTTTATACATGCAATATATGTATAATATATACATGTGACATATATATTATACATACAATATATATAATATATACATGTGACATATATATTATACATACAATATATATAATATATACATGTAACATATATATTATACATACAATATATATGTATAATAAGCAGCTATTTTGTGCTGGCGTCTGGGCTAGGTGACATATGTGACTCTATGGACTGGAGCCCAGGACGAGGCCTGAACTTTTCTGCCTCTTCAGAGCATCATATTGGCCAGCACTGGCTTCATGGGCTGCAGCCTCCACATTTGGACAGGACCCCACATTTAGATGGGTCCTACACTTGCTTTATTCTATGCTGTCACCATCTTGAAATTCTTAATCTTTATAACAAGGGTGCCCACCTTTCCATTTTACTTGGGCTCCACATTTTATATACCCAGCCCTGAAACACAATGTGTAGGGACCATCCCAGCCCCAATGACTCCATATCAGGGTCAGCAGATGATGGCCATTTCGAGTCTAGGTCTTTGAATAGCCAATGAAATTTACAAGCTCATTCTTCTGAGTGATCATTTGCTACATATGAAATACCCAATATAATGAAATGTCTGAGGTTATCTGACCCCTGGAACTTAATAAGTTTTCTGGGGCTAAGAATCACAAGCTTCAGTGATTCTTCAGTCATCTAACAAGTACTCCTGGGGGCCTCCTTTGTGCAAGGTAGTATGATAAGTCCTAAGGGCTGAGTCACTTTGTGTCCTTGAAACATTAAGTCATTCAGGCCTTCTTGGTTATAAGGAAGAAAGAATAAAATTGGTCATGGGACCATTGTGCTGGATGGGAATTTTACCTAAGACATCATGGGCCCTTTTGCTGACTCACCTAACAGAAATTCATCCCAACTTACTTTGTGGCAGGCCCTGTGCGAAGCCCTGGGAGCACAGGGGAAAACAAGAGACACACTTGGTCCTTCAGAGGAGCTTCCTCTCTACTTTCTAGTGTGGGGGACACAAAATAAATCGAAACAGAAAGAAATGGGGTAGTTACTAATCCTGACAACTGTTAAGGAAAAATGAATTATGACTGAAGAGGGTGGGAGAGGAGTGCATTTAGGACTGTCAGACAAAGACCACCTCTCTGAGGAGAGGACATTGGAGATGAGCCTGACTGCAGGGAAGGAGCCAGTCCTTCAAGACAGGAGAGGAGAAGGAAGGATGTTTTAGGGAGCAGCACTGACAAAGGGCCTGAGACAGGAAACGGTGTAGTATACTGGTGGACACAAAGTCAACCTGCCTCACTTGGAATTCTACTATAAGCAGTCCATAAACATTAGACCTCTCAGAGGTCCTGTGTAAGTAGGACAGGGTGCTTAAAACCATAAGGTGCAAATTGTTCTCAACATCTAACCTAAATTTTCTACTCTTGCTCTCAGGGAAAACAGGTCAGCTGTTAGCATCACACACATATTATTCCATGTCTTGGAAGTTTCAGCTTTTATTGCAAAAAGAGCCACATGGTACTCTTTGTGTTTGATGTCTTCATTCAACCTAAGTGACCAAAAGCCCAGAGAGTTCCATACCTCTTGTCTTCTATGACTTGTTTCATCTTCACAGCCAAGGTCTCTTCCTTTATCTGCTTTAATGGGATAGAGACACCAAACTTTTTGGCTTCTACTCGGACCAGGTTTTCTGGCTGGTCTCCAAAGAGGGGAATCCCCACCATGGGCACGCCATGTTGGATGGCCTCCATGATGCTATTCATTCCACCATGGGTGACAAAAAGACGGATGCGTGGGTGAGCTGTTTCAAATAAGAAAGAGAGCACAATATTTCAGAATGAATATTTTCAGAATGAAAAGCTTGAGAAAACCAGGGCAGGCAAGAAGGGCAGAAGAATATACCAAGAGAATTTCAAGGTCTGTTGGAGCCATTTGAAGATATTTTGCTTACGATGTATCCAAGGGCATGTACTAATATACAAGCCTTGCCCTTGTACAGAAATTCTTTGCCCTGGACAGAACCCAGCTAAGACTCAGAACCCAGGAAACTCTCTAGACAATAATGCTAAGCAAGACATATATCCCCTTCTGTCTGTCCATCCATCCATACATTCATACATACATACATATATACATACATACATACATCTTTCTATCAGCTCAATGCCTCCCTTTGCTTCTCTCATCTGTTTTTTTTTTTTCATTGTGACTCTGTGTCTGTCTCTCTCTTGATCTTGAGTGCTCTTTTCTTACCTGTCAACTTATTTCCCTCTTCTCTGAATTCCTGACACATTCGTTGACATCATAATCTATTTGGCAATTGTAAAATTGACACTGTATGCATTGTCTCCTCAAACACATGAGTAGCCCCTTGAAACCAGAGACTAGATTCTACACTTGAGTATTTCCATCTCTAGCATTTCTAGCCCACCTTATTTAGAGCTAAATAAGATTACTATTGAAAAGAAAAGTTTATCTCAGCTTATGTCACCCAACTTGAATGTACATCAGAATTTCCTTATCTCTTCTTTGAAAAGAGGATCATGTGCCTTGCTCCAGGCTTAAATAATTAAATTTGAGAAGTTGAGTTGGGAATCTATTCCTTCAATTTTCCAGGGTATTTTGAGTCATTATCTTGGTCATGAGCCTCTGATCCAGTCAGTGGTTATGGAAGTAAGGGGTCTGAAAGAAGCAGCACAGGGCACAGAGAAAAACTACTGGGGTTAGCGGGGGGGTTGGCGGGGGGGGGGGGGGGGGGAGGTGAGGGAACTCTCTGGTACCAGAGACAAAATGGACCAAATAACCAGCTATGAGGTTGTTCATCTTGGCACTCAGGTATTTTGGCACATCCTAAAGACACTATTGGTATTAATGTTATGAAGGTATGAATTGCTCACACTTCAATAGCTAAGAAAGATGTGGGGGAGGGTGGTATGATATATGTAAGTGCACGTGGAAGAACAGGTACTCATGAAGCCGCTAAATACAAGGGCCACATCCTTCTGGTATGTGTTCTCTAGAATCCATAGGTTCTTTTGGACTGTGTTTGGGTGACCCTGTGTAAAACCTAATGCAGTAGGACAAGGTGACTTTGATGTCTACCAATATCTCACCTGGGAAAGAAAGAATGAAGGAGAGATGGCTATTTGGGCACCTGATCTCATTGGGAGTAGGGCCTGATTCCCCAAGAACTCCAGCTGGCCATTCCATTCCTGCTTCTTGGAGACTTACCTTTAGGTATCAGCAGCTCCTTCTAGAGCAAATGGGATTACCCAACTAGAGGTCAGAGCCCGACGAGATCTAAAAATATGTAAACGAGACGGGTGAAGCCGACCTGGGCAGTTCTTACCCAGGAGGTCATTCTGAGGAAGCCAGTCCACGATTTTCACATTTGCTGCCAATTTGACGTCTTTGGGCCAGTGAGATGGCTTATACTTCCATATGACTCCTTGAGAGAGATGAGCAAAGGCACTGTTCATCTCCCTGAGAAGTTCCTGGGATTGAAAGGTGCTCACCATGGAGCCCAGGGCCACAAGGACAAAACCAGAGTCTCCAAACTTAGCAATGAAATTCTCAAATTCCTGGAGAGAGTTCAGAAAAGAAAAAGACGTGAAAAATGTTGTTCATGAAAACCTAGGCAGCCACGAAATGAAAGCCATTCATTTACTGAACACACCTTCCTGCCATTCCTAGAGCTCATAGCCCCTGGGGGAGCTCAGCACCCTCTGCATGATGCTCATCCCCATTGTGTCAGAATATCTTTCTTCTTTAAAAGCTTGATTTTGTGTCACGGCCATCCTAGACCCACTGCTCATCATAAGTCAATGGAGACATGGTCACTTGAGAATTTCCTAAGGCCACCGGAAAATGGTAGTGTAAGAACAAATACTAGTGGGGTGTCAGGGTCTAGCAGAGGGAGCTGCAACGTCTGAGGCTAGATTGAAGAAACTGGGAGAAGGCCTGTAGCATAAGAAGAAGTGGAAGAAATGGAGGAAGGCTCCTGATCACTGGCTCAATGCACCATGTAGAGTGCTTTGCTCTGATACTTTGTGAAGCAGCACTCTCAACAATAGCCAAATTATGGAAAGAGCCTAAATGTCCATCAACTGATGAATGGATAAAGAAATTGTGGTTTATATACACAATGGAATACTACGTGGCAATGAGAAAAAATGAAATATGGCAGCTTGCTTTTTAAAGTCCTCAGGCAATTCTTAAGGAAGGCTGTGACTTAATGATGTGATCTTGGCTTAACACAGTTTTGTCAACTCTTGCTTCAAGTGTTTCTTCAGACTCTGACTCTGGACTTCTGCAGCCCCCTTTCCTCAGCTTCTAGATCCTCATTCCTGGATTGATTCCATCTAGCATAACATTGCCTGGTTTACCATTCAAAGGACCACTTTGACAACAGCTTTGTCATTCTTTTTAATTACAAAAGCCACGTAACTCCATTATCTAAAAACTGGAAAATATAGAGAAACATTTTTGAAAAAAGCCTCTGCTATCTCACAGCCACTATAACCCTTACTGCCATTATGCTCTTGCTTAACAACTCCCTCCCCCTACCCTATAACTAAGACCCACCCTCCTATCAAGTAAAGTCTCCTGCAATCTGGCCTGGCTGTATTTACACAATTGAGAATTCTGATCCAGTCTAGCTAGAGTCACCAAGGGAACCCAGAGCCATGCCTATCTTACTTTTACTTTAACATTTTGAGCTACTTGTTCTCTCCAGCTGGAACACCTTCCTCCCGAGCTCCATCCCTAAAAAACCCTACCACCAACTCAAAGCCCATCTAGTCCATGGATCATTCCCCAACTCTCCCTGCTCACTGAGTACAAGGTCAGTAGAGGAAGCATAGACACTTGGGTACCTAGAAGACCCAGGTCACATCAGGGCTTTCCCCAGCTCTGCAGTGAATGGTAGTGGGAAAGTCACTTACACACCACCTCAGTCTCTGTCTTCTCTTTTATAAAAATGGAGATCATCATACTTCCTTCCAGGTGGCAAGATGTTATTATATAAGATAAATTGCATAAAATGGCAACACAGTGCTGATAGGCAAAAGGAAGCCAACTCATCTTAGCTCCCTCCCATTTAATAACTTCTATTGCAGAAAAATAAATAAGTAAACAAAAATAAGAATAAATTAAAACTTCTATGGCAGAGGAGCATCCGGGTGGTGCAGTTGCTTAAGCGTCTGACTCTTGATTTTGGCTCAGGTCATTATCTCATGGTTCTTGAGTTTGAGCCCCGCTTTGGGGTTTGTGCTGACAGTGTAGACCCCGCTTGGGGTTCTTGGTCTCCATCTCTCTCACCCCCTACCCTGCTCATGATCATTTTCTCTCTCTCACTCTCTCTCTCTCTAAATAAGCATTAAAAAAAAAAAAAAAAACCTTCTATTGCAGTAGTCTGAGTTTATGGATTCAAACCAACTTAGCAGTTTTCACAATTTACAACGCCCAGGCCTAACCCCAGATCAAACAAATCAGAAGATCAGCTGAGGATGCTGGAGATGATGTCTGCAGTTCTTACCACCCAGTCCTACCTTGGTTACACACTCATAGTGTTGTGCATTTCATTGAGCATAACTCACCTCTTTTAACAATTCTCCCATTTAATGGATCCTTGCCACATAGCTACTATACATATGATCATACAAAACGCACATGAAAATATCAACTTCTTAAAAGGTTTATGCCAGGGTGCCTGGTTGGCTCATTTGGAAAAGCATGCTCTTCTTGACCTCAGCGTGCTGAGTTCAAGCTCCTTGCTGTATGTAGAGATAGTAAAATTAAAATAAAATAAAGAGCTTATCCTACCAAGGCCAGGACTAAAGAGGACACTCAGTGTACCATTTAAGGAGGCCCTCAATCTCAGGGTTGTGCAAGTCCTAACACCATCATTGCATGGCCCTAAAAATGAGTACTCCCTTAAAAAGCATGTCCTAGGCACCTTACTTGCCTCACCCTACTTCCTTCCCAGGATTCCACGGGCAGGGCAGTCACCAACTCTGTGCTGAAGACCTCTGCATGAAGCCCACATGGAGAGCTACAGTTTCACTTACTTGTGGTACTGGTGTTACAGGTCTGGCCATTAAGCCTCCAACATACACAGTGTTGGGAAGCAGGGGCCTAGCAAATTCAAGGGCAAAGTCAGAGTTAACAAACCACAGCTCTGCTTTCTTCAGAAGATGAGACAAAACCGGCCTAGAGTCTTCCGGGAAATGCTCCTTGATGGTATTGTCATATGCAGACTGGATTTGCCTTTGCTTCATGGTGAAATCAAAGAACATCAGAAAATTCTTCACTCGGCCCCAGAAGTCCATGTGGTCCGTTAGCAAAGAATGCAATACTGGCACATAAGACAGAGGGTTTGGTAGTCCAAAATCCATAGCACCAAACGAGGAAGAGAGAATGGACACAAATGGTTTTCCAAGCTTTTCAGCAACCAGGAAAGGACAGTAGTCAAAATTTTCAACTATCACTAGGTCAAAGTTCTCACTCTTTAAGGAATCCATGATATCACTTCTCCTTAGAAAATGGCTGCACTGAAGCCCTACTTGTTCCATAAATTTTAAGAGTTTTCCAAATGTGTATCTATAAGAAAGAGAAAAACGGTAAACAATCATTGGATGTGTTAATTCCACAATACATAAAAGAATCTTGGGCTACAAAGAAAATATCCCAGATAAGCAAGACCACACCTAGCAGCAGCCCACCTATTCCACCACTGCCCATTAGTACCATCATCTCAGGTACTCTGAGCAGATGTTCTGCTCTTGAGAGGGTTCCCTTCCTCCCCTCCTCTTCTCTCCCTCATCTAAATCTCAAGCACTCTCTGTTCCAGTTTATTTAAAAAACACATGGGATGCCTGGGTGGGTCAGTAGTTGAGCCTCAGACTCTGGCTCAATTCGTGATCTCAGGGTGCTTGATTTTCAGCTCCACATCAGGCTTGCTGCTGTCATTGCAGAGCTTGCTTCAGATCCTCTGTCCCCCTCTCACTCTGCCTTTCCCCCACTCATGTTCTCTTTCAATATCTTGAAATCCATTTGGCACAACTGAATTGTGTTATCTGAAAACTAATTGCCACTGGTGGACTTTCTGGTCTAGGAACTTTCTCTGACCATGCAAATTTCACATATCTCTTTCTATTTGATAAACTCTGTAATATTCTCATAAACTTTTTTTTACCTGATGATTACTCAAACAGTGGAAGTCACTTGATGACACAGTTCCATAAATATTGACCATATAGGCTATTTTTAAAAATCATTGTATAATCTGAATGTGAGAGATCACCTCACACAAGGGATCATTTTATCATATAGAACCCAAAACACAGCAAAAATGGGAATTCCACATTTCTATGCCTAAAAGTTAAGCAATGCAAGAAAAGAAAAGAAAAGGAAAGCCTGATTAATACTAAACATATTATTGGCTTGTCTACTTCAGTGTAGGTTGAGGTGTCCAGAGAAGATAATGACAACGAGTACAAACATGTAATTAAGACTTTTCCCATGGGAATATTCCAGGAGCTAATCTCCTTAAAATGCTTTCCGGTAACTGCCTATATAGAATATGATTGTTTACTTCCTGCTTGAATAATCTACAGGGAAATAGATAATGATGTCCATCTGTACTTTAAGGTATCAGAGTTAACAGGTGAAAGAGCTCAAGACATCCTGCTGGCTACATGCAGGACCAAGAGAATCAACACCCTGGCATCCCTTTAAGTGTACTGTACCAGTGCACCCCACATGGAGAAGGTTCAGAGGTAGAGAACTTTTTAGCAATATACAGAACTCTTCCTGACATTTAAAATTAACTTCAAGTTACACAGTGGAAGTGACTGGCTAAAATCCTCCTCTGCTATGCATTTTTTGGAGATTTCACATAGCAAAGGAATGATAACCAGATATTGTAGATACTTACAATAGTGCTGTAAAAATTTCCAGATATAGCTCATTAAGCATGCTTAAAATTAAGCTAATAAATAGAAAACAATGTTTAAGAATCCATGGTTACCCATGCCTGTTTACAAAAATATTAAATGAATGGAAAAGAGACAAAGCCTATATTTAATATAATTAACAGCACAAGATTATATAGACTAAGTATCAAATGAATAGATTAGATCAGTTCTAGACAGGAAGGACTGTGGTCTCCCAGTTGAGGGAGGAAAAAAGACTTTATGAGAAAAGTCAAATGTAAGCAAGACCTACACTAGTAAGTAGAATTTTCAGATAGAAAGAAGGCAAGGCCACTATAATTAAGTTAGGAATGGATGTTTGTCTTTCCACATTAATGTCTAAGATTAAGCAGTTATGTGCTCCTTTCCATTCAGATGAAACAAAGGACTCATGTCTTATTTTGCACGAGGTTCATTGCATTTTTAAAAAGACCTTACAAGGCCAAAAATTAAATAAATAAATAAATAAATAAATAAATAAATAAATAAATAAATGGACTTTACATAGCCAGATGTTCAACTAGTACAAAACCAGTGTTCATAATTCTTCCTTCCAATACTAGAATATGTGTGAAGAAAAGGAGGAAAAGTAAGTGGCTCTCATTTCCCTATCAACAGTGAGAGGTTGAGGTACCTGTGCTTTTGTGGTGGGGAGGTTATAAACAAAGATTGTAAGAGAGGTATTGAAAGGAAGTCCCAGAAAGATCAACCTCTACTTGCTACAGAAATCCATTCATGGAAGAGGCACAGTACACAGCAAAGAAGAATCTCGAGTGACTGCACTGGATGAATTGGTGTAAATACTTGTTTCCCTAACTATCCACTCATCGTTTATTCCTTCATCCACCCACCCATCCGTCCATCCCTGTCTTACGTCTACAGTCCAAGCATCCAGGCATCCATCCATTCATTTGTATTGCTAAAATAGTGACTCTTTGGTTCAAAGACATAACAATTACCTGCCACCCAAAGCTTCTTCAATAAAAAAATCAAAATTATTCTTCAATCCTTTGTTACAGTCTTCAGGTGGAAGCCAAGGGATAACTTGGTATGATATCTCCTTCTCTTTAAAATCTAGAAAACACCCATGGGTTAAAAATGTGAAATATGCCACAAACCATGGATTAACATTAGCATGATAATATCATCATGTGTTTGCTTAAATAATTCTATATTTATAGAATGTTTGCCTTTTGATATATTTTTGTATGGTTTGGTTGCATTCTCATTCATTTAATCTTATAAAATGATTAATTCTCCATAGATTATGGAGAATCTTACACTGATTGAGGAGTGTTTTTCAATTTAAAGTTATAGAAGCTTCCATTTAAAGCCTCCATAAGGCATAGCTATTTGTCCTATTTTACAGGTCAGAAAACAATGTGAATTGAAGTTAAGACAATTTGTCAAGGTTGCACACATAGGAAGTACAGTCTTTGTATTTCAGTACAGGTCTGTTTGATTCCAGAGCCTCTGCTCCTTCTGTTTTAGAAAAACTCATTTTCATTATATAGAGTGATAAATCCAAATAGTTTTTTGATTCAGTAAAAAGTACTAAAAAGCTTCTATAAAATACTAGACCGCTGTACCTCTACTTACCAACATGGTTTCTCCCATATACCCATGTGTAATAAGAAGTCTGAGTCCACTTTTGATGTTTGACTGCTGACAGTTGTCAAGCCCTATCTCCCATGCCCTCTTTTATGCTTCTTCACCTGGGCAAACTAGTAAGAGAGTCCGCATGGTCCCTCTCTTGACCCTAGTGGGAGTTTCAAACCATGCAAGGAAGGCCAATGAGGGGGAGCCCTCAACACATCCCAACTCTCTACTCACAATAAAAACTCAAACTAGTCATCCCTCCAGCCTCTAGAAAGCCATATTTCAGATTTGCTTAGGAGCCTGTCCTACTTTTCCAAAAAAACATGCCTTACTATTTGAGAAATAAAAATTTCATACTCTCTTATGTATGCGAGCTTTCATCAGTCATAACATTCAAACAAACTGTGTGTAAACCAGTGATACATTAGTGCATAGTCCTACACACTAAAACTAACAAGCCCAATCTTAGTGAAATTACTGCTATCCAAGTATGTACTGGCAAATAAGTAACACTTTGGTTTGTGAGCATAATTTGTTCTGGAAACATGTTTGTAATACAAAGCACTTGTATATCAAAGCAAATGTCAAGAACCATTGGCTCAGTTGTGATCACTTGATGTTCTGCATCACATAATACTCATATTGCAAGACACTGCTCATTTATCAAGTCAAATTTTATTAGAACTGTTTGCTTTTCTTGTGGCATGCTCACAGAACAATTACTCGCAATACAAGGTTTCACTGTATTTTGCAATCATACTTTTGGCTAATATGTTCTGTTCAGTATCTATGTCAACAGGTTCTCAATGTCAGTTTGCCTTCACCTTGGAAGGGACACAGTAGACCTTTAACTAGTTGTCCATAGGGTATTTCAATGGTCCTACCATTGGCCACAATCTTTTTTTTAATTTACTTTTTAATTTAATTTTTTTAACGTATTTATTTTTGAGACACACAGACAGAGAAGGAGTGCGGAAGGAGCAGCGAGAGAGGGAGACACAGAATCTGAAGCAGGCTCCAGGCTCTGAACTGTCAGCATAGAGCCAGACGTTGGGCTTGAACTCAGGAACTGCGAAATCATGACTTGAGCCAAAGTCATCGCTTAACCGACAGAGCCACCCAGGCGCCCCTGGCCACAATCTTTATTGGCAAGATCTTAACCACATCCAACTTTCCCCAGGAGCACAGGTAGGACATTATATTGACAATATCCTGCCCTGAATAGATTCATTTGACATACTCATCAGGATTGAGAAACATTCTCAAAGGAGTTCACATAAAGGGATGGGCCATTACCTCACATAAGTCTCAAGGCCTAGGATCTCAGTTAAATTCCTGGGAATTATTTCATAAGCTTTCTTGGGCATTATTTGATAAGCTAAGGCCTCCTGATTGATGACACTATGAAACAAAAACCGATGACTCACAACAGCACAATATCTCAACAAATCCAACATCTCTTAAGCCTTTGTGCAATCTGGAGACAATAGATTTCTGATTCATACATTTTCCTTAAATCTATTTATGCTTGTTTTTGAAAATCAGCCCATTTTGAGTAAGGCCAATATCATAAAGATCTAGAATCTGTCCAAATTGCAATACAACAGGCACTGCCATTAGTGACCCCCATATTTGCCTTCATTATAAAGGCTTTGGCAACATCTTCCCATTCTTCCTGGAGTTGGCTAGACCACTTGGATAGCAGTATTAATCTCTACTTGCTGCTGTAATAAATTACTATAAACCTAGTTGCTTAAAACAAAACAAATGTATTATCTTATAGTTCTGGAGATCAGAAATACAAAATGGGTCTCCCTAGGACAAAAGTATGGTGTGGGGAGGCCAGGAATTCCTTTGGGAGGCTCAAAAGGACAATCCATTTTCTGGTCTTTTCCATCTTTTAGTGGTTGCCTTCATTCCTTGGCTCATGGCCTCCTTTCAACTGGCAATGACATCATCCATTACCTGCCTTTCCCTTCTATCATCACATTTCCTACTCTTACTCTCTTATCATCTCCTCTTTTTTTTAGAAGGACTCCTATAATAATATAGAGCCCAAATGGATAATCCAAGATAATCTCCCCATCTCAAAATCCTTATATCAATCACATCTGCAAAGTCTCCTTGCCATGAAAGGTAGCATATTCACTGGTTCAAAAGAGTACAGCATATCTTTGGGTGGGGGCATCATCTTCTACCACCATGTTCTGCTCTCTGGACATCAAACTCCCATGTAAATATCACATAAAAATTACATTCACCACACCCAACAGTCCAACAAGTCTCAATCCTTCACATCATCAATTCATAATTCAAAATCTCATCTAAATATCATTAGCTCAAATGTCTCAACTTATATTATCCAAATAATTCAATCAAGTGTGGGTGGGACAGTCTGGATATGATCCATCCAAAAACAAAGTTTCTCTACCTGTGGACCTATGATATTAGGAAAGAAGTTTATCTGCTCCCAAGGAATATTAAGATGCCAGTTGCAGACATTATCATTCAAAATAGAAGAAAATGACAGGAAAATGGACCTGTCGTAGGTCTCTGGACCTATGAAATGTTGATATCTAACTGGGAAGACAATGTTAAGTTTAAAAACTGTAAATAATCTGCTGTGAATTAGAATTCAGCCCTGTAAGCTAGAAGTTCTGCCCTCTGGGTTCACTGCCTCAAACTCAAGAGTTTTCATTTGTTCGTCATGAAAGGTAGCACAAGTTTTCAGCTGGATAGTTTATGGGCATGTTTCTTAATTTGGGGGAGTTCAGTGGGCTTCTTTCAAGTCACTCTTTCTCTGTCCTTTTCAATCCAAACTGTCAGTGTTTATCCCGGTATAAAATTCTCAAGTACCTTCTGGATCTTCTGGTTATGTCATGGAATTCACTCCTCTGAACAGGAGGTCCTCCACAGATCTTTAAAAATAATTCCATCTCCACTATTGGTGTCAGTCAATGTGGCTGAAGAGACCCACTGAATCACACACCTAATATTTAAAGAGCTTTATTAGACTAAATATTATGACCTATTTAGAGAAAATAGGAAGAGATTATCCAGCCACACTTTCTCTTTCCTCACATTCAATCCCCTAATTTTAGAATCTTTTGCAATCTGGGTAGGGTGAGAGTTTCCAAAATCATGAAGTCCTCATTCCTTTATGCTTAATAGTTCTTCTTTCAATTTATCTCTTTCCTTTCACATTTTATTATAAGAAGCAAGACATCCTTAACATCTATATTTTTACCAGAAGTGTGTTTATGGTGATTTACATATTGTCTAAGACAATGTAGATTTTCTCTACCATGCTCCTCTCTTCCTTCTTCACCCTCATTAGCAGAGTTTTTACCTTTGTTAATAAGATACAATTGACATATAACATTACATTATATTCAGGTGCAAGACTTAATGATTTGTTGTTTGTATAGATTGCCAAAGTGTTCTAACATCCACATTTCTACCAATAGTATGTTCAAGACGTACTTGCTGCTGTATGTTCTACCAATAGTATGTTCAAGATAATCTGTACTTATTCTATCATACTTCTTAATATTTTTCCAGCCTGTATTGGTAACCCAATTATAATGCCAGATATTGGTTGGAGCAGCAGCACATGCGAATATTGAAGATCTTTGCTTTTTAGTGCTTGTAATTTCATTTCTTTATTAAAGTAGTAAATAAATTAACAAGATAGGGAAATATGTCCAAAGAAGGAGTTAATAAACGGTTCAAATGTTACAATACAGGAGGAGTTAAGATGGCATAGACATAAGGAGATCCTGGGCTCTCTTTGTCCTTCAAACACAGCCGTATTGAGGTCAGACCCTAGGGGAGGCAAGACTCCCTTACAACAAATTCCTCCTTCCCATTCCCCTCCCAACCCCCGCATGAGGCACAAGCTTATTTACTGGGGCAAACTGACTCTGAACCAACACAATGGGCCTCTCCACCAGAAGACCAGCAAAGGCAGCACCTCACATGCACCAAGTGTACTGAAAATCAAGTGCTTCAAAATGACACCTGCAGTTCTGGTGATACTAGGACCAGGCTTAATTTTTTTTTTCTTTTTTCACTTTTTTTTTTCTTCCTTCTTTGTTTTGGAGTCAGGCTTGCAGTTTCTTCTTAGTTTGTTAGTTTTCTTTTCTTTCATTTCCTTTTTTCTCTCTGTTTTTGTTGTTGTTGTTGTTGTTGTTGTTTGTTGTTTGTTTTTCTTTTTGGATCAGACTTTTTTTTCCTTTCTTTCTTTCTTTCTTTTTCTTTAGAATCAGGCTTGTAGTTTTTTGATCATTTGTTTTTTTTCACTCCTTTTCCTTTTCTCTTTTTTTGGAATCAGGCTTTTTTCCTTCTATTTTTCCAGGCTCATATTAACAAACTAATCAAAGCACACCAAGTAAAAGATCCAAACAGTCACCACTGCAAGCAAGGAGGACCTCGGTGGAGGACCGGCCAGTGGGAAATAGCAGCCAAATTTCAATAGCAGAGTGCACAGTGTACACCAGAGATACTTCCTGAAGTGCCAGACACTGGACAGTGTATAACCCCCTTTTTTGAAGTTTTTTTTTTAACATTTATCCATCTTTGAGAGACAGAGAGAGACAGAGCATGAGCAGGGAAGAGGCAGAGAGGGAGACACACAGAATCCGAAGCAGGCTCTGAGCTGTCAGCACAGAGCACGACTCAGGGCTCGAACTCACGAATGGTAAGATCATGACCTGAGCCAAAGTCAGACGCTCAACCGACTAAGCCACCCAGGTGCCCCTATGACCCCTTTTTAATAGAGCATTATTCTCAGGTGCAGGAAACATAACAAGCTTTGAAAACATGCAGAACACAGAAACTTAGCCAAAATGACAACACAGAGGAATCCTCCCCAAAAGAAAGGTCAAGAAGAAATCACAGCCTGGGACTTGCTCAAAACAGATATCAGCAATATATCTGATCAAGAATTGAGAACAGCAGTCATAAGATTACAAGTTCGGCTTGAAGAAAGCATAGAAGACATTAGAATAACCCTTGCTTCAGAGATAAAAGACTTAAAAACTAGCCAGGCTGAAATTTAAAAATGCTATAAGTGAGATGCAAAATCTAGTGGATGCAGTCACGATGAGGATTGAAGACATGGAGGAAAGAATAGGTGACAGAATATAAAACTATGAAACATAATGAAGCTGAAACGAAGAGGGAAGGAAAACCATTAGATCGCAAGGGGAGACTTAGGAATCTTAGTGATTCTGTATAATGAAATAATATCCATACCACAGTACTCCCAGAAGAGAAGGAAAGAGGACGAGAAGGTTTATTTGAACAAATTTTAGCTGAGAACTTCCCTAATCTGGGGAAGGAAACAGGTATTCAAGTCCAAGAGGCACACAGACTCCCCGCAAAATAAACAAAAACAGGTGAACACCATGACATATCCTAGTGAAACTTGCAAAATACAAAGATAAAGAGAGAATTCTGAAAGCAACTAGGGACAAAAGGTCCTTAACCAACAAGGATAGACACATAAGGTTAGCAGCAGACCTGTCCACTGAAAGGGAGGCCAGAAGGGAGGGGCAGGAAATATTCATTGTGCTGAATGGGAAAAATGTGCAGCCAAAAAATTCATTATCCATAACAGTTGTCATTAAGAAAAGAAGGAGAAATAAAGAGTTTCCCAGGCAAACAAAAACTAAAGGAGTTCATGACCAACTAACCCAGGCCTGCAAGAAACTTTAAGGGGGACTCTTTTGAGTGGAGAAAAAAAAAGGCCAAAGCAATAAAGACTACAAAGGACCAGATAACATCACCAGAAACACCAACTCTACCAGTAAATAATGGCACTAAATTCATATCTTTCAATAATTACTTTGAGTGTAAAAGGACTAAGTACTCCAATAAAATGACATAAGGTATCAGAATGGATAAAAAAAAAATAAGAGCCATCTATCTGCACCTAAGACAGACTCATTTTAGAGCTAAAGACACCTGCAGATGAAAATGAAGGGGTAGAGGACAATCTATTATGATAACGGATGTCAAAAGAAAGCCAGAGTAGCCATACTTGTGTCAGACAAATTTTATTTTAAAACAAAGACTGTAACAAAAGATGATGTAGGATATTGTATCATAATTAAGGGGTCTAGCCATTCAAGAAGATCTAATAATTGTAAATATTTATACCACCAACTGGAAGCACCCAAATATATAAATCAATACATTAATAACAAACATAAAGAAACTTATTGATAATAATACAGTAATAGCAGGGGACTTTAACACCACACTTACAACAATGAACACACAATCAAATCAGAAAAGCAATGAGGAAACAATGACTTTGAATGAAACACTGGACTGGATGTACTTATATCTGGACAATTCTTAGATATATTAACAGATACAGTCAGAACATTTCATCCTAAACCAGCACAATACACATTCTTCTCAAGTGCACATGGAATAGTCTCCAAAATAGATCATATACTAGGTCACAAATCAGCCTTCAATAGGTACAAAAAATCAACAGCATACCATGCATACTTTCAGATCATAATGCTATGAAACTTAAAGTCAACCACAAGAAACAATTTGGAAAGCCCCCAAATACATGGAAGGTAAAGAATATCCTACTAAAACTGAATGGGTTAACCAGGAAATTAAAGAAGAAATTATTTTTTCTTTTTTTAATGTTTATTTATTGTTGAGAGAGACAGAATATGGGGAGGGTGGGGCAGACACAGAGAGGCAGACACAAAATTCAAATCAGGTTCCAGGCTCTGAGATGCAGGGCTCGAACCCATGAACTGCGAGATCATGACCTGAGCTGAAGTCAGACACTTAACCAACTGAGCCACCCAGGTGTTCCAAAGAAGAAATTAAAAAATACAAGGAAGCAAATTAAAATGAACACACGACAGTTCAAACCCTTTGGGATGCAGCAAAGGCAGTCCTAAAAGGAAAGTATATTGCAATTCAGGCCTCTCTCAAGAAGCAAGAAAGGTCCCAAATACACAACCTAACCTTACACCTAAAGGAGCTAGACAAGGAACAGCAAATAAAGCCTAAAGCCAGCAGAAGAAGGGACATAATAAAAATTAGAACAGAACTAAATGATATAGAGACAAACAAAAACAAACAAACAAAAAAACCACAGTAGAATGGATTATAGAAACTAAGAGCTCATTCTTTGAAAGAATAAACAAAATTGATAAACCCGTAGCCAGATCTATCAAAAAGAAAAGAGAAATGATCCAAGTAGATAAAATTCATGAATGAAAGAGGAGAGATCACAACCAACACAACAATAATAAAACAATTATAAGAGAATACTATAAAAATTATATGCCAACAAATTGGGCAATCTGGAAGAAATGGACAATTCCTAGAAATGCACAAACTACAGAAATTGAAACAGAAAGAAATAGAAAATTTTAATAGGCCCATAACAAGCAAAGGAATTCAATTAGTAATCAAAAATCTTCCAACAAACAAGAGGCCTGGGCCACATGGCTTCCCAGGGGGATTCTACCAGACATTTAAGGAAGAGCTAATGTCTATTCTCCTTACATTGTTCCAAAAAATATAATGGAAGGAAAGGTTTCAAACTCATTCTATGAAGTCAGCATTACCTTGATCCCAAAACCAAAGACTCTACTAAGAAGGAGAATTATAGGCCAAAATCCCTGATGAAACTGGATTCAAAAATTCTCAACAAGATACTTGCAAATCAAATTCAACAGTGCATTAAAAGAGTTATTCACCATGATTAACTGGGATTTATTCTTGGACTGCAGATGTGGTACAATATACACAATATGATCCTCTCAATAGATGCAGAAAAAGCATTTGACAAAATACAACATTCATTCTTGATAAAAAAAAAAAAAGAAAAACCCTCAACAAAGTAGGGATAGATGGAACATACCTCAACATACAGGCCATATATGAAAGATCCACAGCTAATATCATCCTCATTGGGGAGAAAATGAAAGCCTTTCCCTTATAGTCAGGAACAAGACAAGGATGCCCACTTTCACCATTAGTATTTAACATAGACTAGAAGTCTTAGCCTCAGCAGTCAGACAACAAAAAGAAATAAAGGGCATACAAATAGAGCAAGGAAGAAGTCAAACTTTCACTATTTGCAGATGACATGATACGCTATGTAGAAAACCTGAAAGACTCTACCAAAAAAATGCTAAAACTAATACATGAATTCAGCAAAGTTGCAGGATATTAAATCAACCTGCAGAAATCTGTTTCATTTGTATACACCAATAATGAAGCAGCAGAAAGAGAAATCAGGGAATCAAACCCTTTAAAAATTGCACCACAAACAATAAGATACCTGGGAATAAATCTAACTAAAGAGGTAAAAGATCTGTACTCTAAGAACTATAAAGACTTATAAAAGATATTGCAAAGGACACAATAAAATGTAAAAGCATTCCATCCTCATGGATTGGAAGCACAAATATTGCTAAAATGTCTATGCTACCCAAAGCAATCTACACATTGATTGCAATCCCTATCAAACTACTACCAGCATTCTTCACAGAGCTAGATCAAACAATCCTAAACTTTGTATGAAACTATACAAGACCCCAAATAGGCAAAGCAATCCTGAAAAGGAAAAAACAAAACTGGAGGCATCATGATTCTGCATTTCAAGCTATATTACAAAGCGGTAGTCATCAAGACGGTATGGTACTGGCACAAAAACAGACACAATTATACAACTATGTAGTCAACTCATCTTTGACAAAACAAGAAAGAATATCCAATGGAAAAAAAGTCTCTTCAACAAATGATTTATGGTTAGGTAAGGGAAATGAATGCAAAAATGAACTATTGGGACTTCATGATAAAAGTTTCTGCCCAGCAAAGGAAACAATCAACAAAACTAAAAGGCAGCCTACAGAATGGGAGAAGATATTTGCAAACAACATATATGATAAGGGGTTAGAATCTAAAATCTTTAAGGAACGTACCAAACTCAAAACCCCAAACCCAAACAACCCAGTTAATAAATGGGCAGAAGACATAAATAGACACTTTTCCAAAGAAGACATCCAGATAGCTAAGAGACACATGAAAAGATGCTCAACATCATTCATCATCAGGGAAAGAAATACGCATCAAAACCACAATGAGATACCACCTCACAACTGTCAGAACACCTAAAACTAACAACACAGGAAACAACAGCTGTTGGGGAGGATGTAGAGAAAAGGGAACTCTCTTGCACTGCCGGTAGGAATGCAAACTGGTGCAGCCACTCTGAAGAACAGCATGGAGGTTCCTCAAAGAATGAAAAACAGAACTACCCTATGATCCAGCAATTGTACTGTTAGACATTTACCTAAAGGATACAAAAATACTGATTCAAAGGCATACATGCACCCCGATGTTGATAGCAGCATTATCAATAATAGCCAAACTATGGAGAGAGCCCAAATGTGTGTGTGTGTGTGTGTGTGTGTGTGTGTGTGTGTATACACACACACACACACACACATATATAAAAGAATATTATTCAGCCATCAAAAAGAATGAAATCATACCATTTGCAACATCATGGATGCAGCTAGAATGTATTATGGTAAGCAAAATAAGTCAATCAGAGAAAGACAAATACCGTACGATTTCACTCATATGTGGAATTTAAGTACGAATACAGATTAACATATGGGAGGTGGGGGGAAGAGAAGAAAGGGAAACAAACCACAGGAGAGACTTTTAACGACAGAGAATCAATTAGGGTTGATGGAGGGAGGTGGGTGGGAGATGGGTGATGGGTATACTAAAGAGGGAATTTGTGATGAGCACTGGGTGTTGTATATAAGTGATAAATCACTGAATTCTACTTCTGAAACCAATATTTCACTGTATATTAACTAACTAAACTTTAAATTAAAAAAAGAAAATAAATTCCTAAAGCAAAGGCAGTTATTGTGACCTGAAGGTCACAAAACAAGAAGCATTCCACACAGCCCTCCACCAATACATCACATGCACAAATAACACTGGGTGTGTTATTTCCTAAGGTTGGGAAGACAGACAAGTCTACACACAGGCCAAGAAGCACCTCTGGATGATTCAATTTGAAGAAATTCTAAGAACTTTTCCTCCAAAAGTTTATCCCCACATTTGCTTTCCAAACACTCTGTTAAACATTTACTTTGGATCAAAGATCAGGCTTCAGTTTAAATGATGGTGTAAATGTGAAAATATCGATCCCAGTGCTAGTCACATAGCATTTCCTAAGTATATGTTTACTTTCAAAAGAAGCCCTCCAAATAAAGCCCCCCTCAAAAAAACACAAATGTTACCTTACACTGAAATGGGAAGCAGGTCAGAAATAACACCCCAATCATGTGTTTTCCCTATTTGCAGATGTTTAGTAAAGCTCTATTCCTGAAGTAAAGAATGAATATGCTGTTTCAAAGCCTCAGAAATGTTCGTGATGGGGGCATATTGAAAGAAACTCAACTCTAGACTCTTTTTTTTTTTTATTTAAAAAATTTTTTTTAGTGTTTACTTATTTTTAACAGAGAGAGATACAGAGTATGAGTGGGGGAGGGGCAGAGAGAGAGGGAGACACAGAATCCGAAGCAGGCTCCAGGCTTTGAGCTGTCAGCACAGAGCCTGACTCGGGGCTCAAACTCACAGACGGCGAGATCATGACCTGAGCCGAAGTTGGGCACTCAACCAAATGAGCCATCCAGGCTCCCCTAGACGCTTTCTTTTTAAGTTTTATTTTATTTGAGAGAGAGAGAGAGAGAGAGAGAACCAGTGGGGGATGGGCAGAGCCACAGGGAGACACAACCCGAAGCAGGGTCTGTGCTAACAGCAGCAAGCCCAATGCAGGACTCAAACTCACAAACCAGAAGATCATGACATGAGCCAAAATCAGATGCATAACCGACTGAGCCATCCAGGTGCCCCTGCTGAAATTATTTTTTAATCAATCTGAAATTCTAATTTAACATAACTTCATTTAAATTTTAATTAAATTTAATTGCAATTTTCAAAATCAAGATTAACTACACTGACACATTATCATCAACAAACTACAGTTCTTTATTCATGTCTGTCATCAAGGCAGATACAAAGAGATATGTATATAAATAATATTTACTGAAGAATGAAGAACCTAATCTAGAAAGTGATTTAAATGGTCTTAAGTAGGCACTCAGAGACATATTTCTACAGCAGCTTTCACAACAGCATTATTCACAATATCCAAAAGGGGGAAACAGTGCAAATGTCCATTGACAGATGATGACTGGATTAACAAAATGTGGTATGTACTTACAGTGCAACATTATTCAGCCTTAAAAAGGAAAGAGATTGTGATCCATACAACAACATGAATGAGTCTTAAAGACATGATACAAAGTGAAATGAGCCAGACACAAAGAGACAGATAATGTATATTTCTATTTAAATGAAATAACTAGAATAGCCAAATTTTTCGAGAAGTAAGGTACAGTAGTGGTTACCAAGGGCTTCAGGCAAAGGGTATTTGGCAGTTATATATATATATATATAATCAGTACAGAGTTCCTGTTTGTGATGATGAAAATGTTCTAGAGTGATGGTTGCACAACAATGTGAATGTACTTAAAGTCACTAAACTGTCCAAAACAAAATGTTTGGTGATCAATTTTATGCTGTGTATATTTTACTACAATAAATATCTTAGAAGAAATTTTCACAGTAAAAAAACATTTGTTTTTAATAAAATCTAAACAACAACAAAGGCTGATCACCTTCAAAATTTTATAATTTCTCAGAATTTTATTCCTCAAAGATGCTGATTAAAATTGAATCTTTTTTAAATCAAAGCCTGAGAAAACTACAGATTGAGCAATCCAGAGCTTAAAGTCCTAAAGCCACCCAACACTATTATTAGCCTGCCATATGACCTTGGGCAATTCACTTCAGTTCTCTGGGTTGCTGACGTCTTGTCTGTCAACAGAGAAGAGTTGATAAGATTTCCTTGCTCATTTTGACTAACATTCATTGGATTCGATGATTCAGTTAAGAACATCCAACATCATTATCCACAAACTCATGGGCAGTCATTGATTTTTCAAGAAAACAAAATCATCTCAATTATAGGATCTGATCTCACCTGCCTAAATAAGGGGCTTCCTGAGAGACCTTTCTTTTTTTTTTTTTTTTCTTTTTTTTTTTTTTTTATTTTTTTTTTCAACGTTTATTTATTTTTGGGACAGAGAGAGACAGAGCATGAACGGGGGAGGGGCAGAGAGAGAGGGAGACACAGAATCAGAAACAGGCTCCAGGCTCTGAGCCATCAGCCCAGAGCCCGACACGGGGCTCGAACTCACAGACCGCGAGATCGTGACCTGGCTGAAGTCCGACGCTTAACCGACTGCGCCACCCAGGCGCCCCCTGAGAGACCTTTCTTAAATTTCAGTTATCATAGGAAGAAAAGTAATCTCTGATATAAAAAAAAAAAAAGAATGATCCTTTCCTATTAGAAATCTTATATATGGATGAACACTTCTGTTCACATATTTTCAAGCTGTTATGAAGTGCCATTTACCAAAATAACCTGTAATAATATGTGGACTGTTGGTTGGGATGAAGGTAAGGGAGGAAAATATGAGACTACAGAGTGTGGAGTGCTGGTAGACATAGCCAGCAAGTTTTACAACACCTTACTTAAATGCGCGCGCACACACACACACACACACACACACACACACATACACACACACTTTTCATTGTTTGGGTCCAATTAGATTTTAAAAACACTTTTCTGAGCCCATTTATGCAAAGGGCATTGTTGCTTCACTCTACACTTTGCACAGAGCAGAAGGAATCAAGGATTAGTGGGAAAAGATACCTGATATGAATGAATTCCCTCTCTGGTGAAGCATGGTGACATTATGACCATGATCTTGAAGAATCTGAGACACCCGGTCCAGCAGCAGATGATGGCTCCCACCTAGGAACAATTCACAACTGCATCTTTGTAATCATGAGAATAGAGTGCGTGAAGTTGATGGGGTGATAGAGCCAACACATGAGAGATAGAGAACAGAAAGATGACAGTGAGTAGAGGAAGATCAGCTTCATCAGCCACGCTGCCCATCTCCATCTGGGTAAGGCACAGCCACTCACCCTGAGCCTACTTGCCCAAACCCTTGACCTTGGCAAACCTCCCTCTGATTCTTTTGTGTGACTCTGGTCACAAAAGTGACCAAACATCAGTGTGAGGAGCCTCTCTGTGCTTAGGCTTTAAGGAGTTCCTGATTCTAAGCACATGCTGATTCTAGCCAGGCCTTATGGACACTTGGTGCCCGACAGAAATAACTGTACTGATGGAAAGTTTGGCACAGTGCTCTATACGAGTGTGAAGGACTCCTAGCGGAAAATTAAGCAGAGCATTTCTGGAATCCTTCTCTCTGGAAATTTAGGCTAATGTGAGGGCCAAAACATGGGAACTTAACATCAGTCCAGGAAAGAGCCACTGGAGCAAAGGAGAGAGAGACACCACTTAGAGCCAAAATTCTTCAGATTCAAATATATTTGGCAGGAGGCTTCTCAGTTGGGGTCTGCATTTTGCTGAATATCAAATTAAGGCATTCAGAATAATTGTGGACCCTTCCAGTGGAACTGCAGGATCCTGTATGCATGAGAGACTGAGACACCACCCATCCTAGAAATATCCTGGGATCCTAAGGAAACAGAGTATGATCCCCTGGGGAGGTACAGTTTCTATCACATCAAGTTGTATCTAAAACCATATGCTACCAGGGGCCATTTTTATGGAATCTATGAGTCTCGGCAATAGTCAAAGCCAGACCACACGGGAAGGAATAGAATTTGCCCAAGCTGGGACCTGGGGGTTGTTTGGAAGATGAAGGTCCCATGATGATTGGGTCAGCTCACATGGATGTGGAACCACAGTAATAAAAAAGTTTTAAAAAGAACTACAGCAATAGTGTGCATCTAGTTTCTTATACTCTAGTTTTTAATAGCTATACTTGTGTTGCCCTGAGGTAACACAGATTACATAAAACATGAACCCTACCCCCTCAGACTCCCTGCTCTGACTCTACCTTTAACCCATGCAGGAAATGGATTCAGGAGAGGCTTCCTGCACCTGTACAGGCAGCCATTCCTAAAGGTCTTGGTGAGCACAGTGCATTCTGGAACAGAGGCAGGGCTTCAGTGCCTCCAAACCACACCTTCCTCCCCACCTCACAGAGTCCAGAGGACATGTACTTACAAGAAGGGAGGGAGTGCTTTTGTGTCACTGCTACTAACAATCAGAAAGAAAACTAAATGAATAAAAAAGGAATTCAAATGCAGTTACAGGGTTTCTTAAAGAGTGATTTTTAAAACTACCCACTAAAAGTGCATGAGATTGGAAGCTGTGAAAAGGCTGCTCCTGGGCTGAGAGAGCAGAGTAAATTCCTGCTGTGTGCCTTTAAGGAGGTCCAGTGTGCTCTGGCAAAGGTGCCCGACCCTTAAGTTTCTTGTTCAGGAAAACACTGTGGGGGCTAAATGAGATGATTCGGTGTCCTTCCAGCTCTAAGATCCCCTGATTCCCAGTGACCTATATAGTCAGGTGACCTAAAAGAGAGCCCCCTGTGAGTTGAAATACAATGTTGGGGAAGCTCCATCCGAGGATGACCCTTTATCCTGATATGATTTTCCTTTTCATCTGCTAGTCCCTTTGGTGCAAAAGTAAAGGAGATAAGACTGAGGCTACAAAATGCAAAATTAACAGTCCCTCAAGTCCTTCAAACACTTCCAGCCCCACGGGTGAAAAGGAGTGGGCACTGGAGAGACCTGAACGCCCAGGGTCCAGTCCCCAACCCTGGCCAGTTCTCTAGGTTTTCTCTGGATGAAAACACCCTCCTAACTGTTACTGAAATGCCTTCCCTTCTCCAATTGGCTCCCATGCAGCCTCAGAAAATCCGTGCTGCTGTCCCCGTGAGCTCTTCCCTGGGCCCCCAAGAGCCTGCAAATGCTCCCCCCCGCCGACCCCGTCTCTGTTGACAATTGCTGCACACCCCTGAGAAGCTTAGGGTGAGCCTCTGAATGTCCAAACCGCCCTGGGGAAGACGCTGCCCTGCGTCTCGAGCACAGGGAGGGATCTCAAACCTCTCGCCCCATCCCTGTGCCTCGGAGAGCTAGTCTGAATAGGAAGAGAGAGGAAAGGGTATTCTACTTTCTCCAGAAGTATCTTCTTCACCCCTACATGAGGCAGGGGCTCCTCATGCCCCAACAACCCCCTCCCGCCTCTCCCTCCTGCAGCCTGGGACCCAAGCGCTGTCTGGAAAACCCCACAGAGTGACCTTTGGCCCAGGGCTATGTGCCTGAGCCTTCACGCAGGTGTCTGGGACGAGCCTGTGTCTGATTCTCCAGCCACGCACTCACCCACCAAAGACAGGGTTAGGATCTTGGCGGCCTCAGAGAGCAGGAACCCGGGCAGAAGGAAGCCAGCTAGCAGCAGCACCCGCTGCCCCGCCATGCTCACTCCTGTACCAGCTGCGGAGCCCGGTCCTGTGCCCAGAGCCTGCACCCCGCGCCCCACACAGTAACCTGTGCGCCCTGGGGACACGCACTGCACTGGCAGCCAAGGAGATGCGCTGGCAGGCAGCTTGGGAAGAGGTGAGAGGTGGATCCTGCCTGTCGTCTCTTTCTGTCTGTGACTTCTTGCCCTTCTGCTCCTCCTCCCCGGGTGTTTGCTCCACTGGCTAATATGTCCTCACCCTCCCTAACCTCAGGCATCTGGCAGAAGGAAGGAGGGGTTAGTGAGCTCTCCTTAACCCCTCTCCTCCCATGGAATCACTACACTCTCTGCAGAGAACATACGCTGAACCAGGAATGGCAGGGACTTCAGGAAGTCACTTCCAAGATAGTGCCACCCCCAGGTGACTCAGACCCATCTCCGTTTTAGAGACTCTTCCACGAATTTTCCCACCTCCTAACTGCACTATTGACCTCATACTGTCATCCCCATGCCCCATTTCCCCAGGTACCTGCTTAAAATCTCTGCGAGTCTTCCAATCTCAAGACACCGCTCCCTGGAAGGAGTTGTGTCTACTCTCTAGAAGTCAATCCCCAAGAGAAGTCCACCTATCATTCCTGGACTGTATTCTGAGGACCTACCTCTTAAGGAGGTCATTTATTTATGAAGACGTGCTAGAGTCCTAACTCTACAAGTCCAAGTCTTTACCTCTACTGCTGAGACTATAATTCCAATGAGCATCATAAAATAGGACTGGGGATATTTCCACAGTCTCCTCAGGAACAAACTGAGGACATCTTGTCATTCTGACTCTTTGCAATGTCAGCCCTGGGAAGGACAGGGCATGCAAGCCCCAGAAGGCATTTTTGCATTTTCTATCCTCAAAACAAGACTGGCTCTTATAAAGGATTTCGGTGCAGCTTCCCTCACAGCCTTGAGTTGTCAGGTGACAGAATTCTGGGGAAGGAGGATGGAGTCTCTTTTCCAAGTGGAGGGGTACGATAATTCTGGAA
The DNA here is from genome assembly GCF_018350175.1 of Felis catus. Taxonomy (NCBI): domain Eukaryota; kingdom Metazoa; phylum Chordata; class Mammalia; order Carnivora; family Felidae; genus Felis; species Felis catus. Next base: position 210,395,830 of record NC_058368.1, on the reverse strand, counting down.
GACTTTTGCTTTCCATGAGGCAGGGGCTCCTCTTGCCCCAACAAGATAGATTGACAAGAGTTTGCAGGAAAGGCAAATAGAAAATGAAAAAGTTTGTCAGATGCCTGTTTTCAGTGTTATAGTGGGTGGCGGAGGCAGGAGCGAGGGAAACAGCCTGAGAAGGGACTGGACATGGAGGCTGGAATGGTTCAGGCTGATGCTCCTCCAACAGGGGCATGACAAAGAAGGTGGCTTCAAGGCTTAAAATATGAGGGCCACTGGTCCAAATTACCATGGGAACAAAATCATACAACAGCCCTGCCTGACTGGCAAATAAAGAAGGCCATACGGGCTAAATAAAGAATTCTAATTTTAGGAAGAAGCCAATGAGCAGGTATTTACAACAAAATTAGCACATGGATATGATATGGATAACAGGAGTTGCCAGAACTGGTGGGAAGCTCATAAGAAATGGTAACACCCCCCCTCCAATATGGCATCCCCAAGCCTACACTTGGCTTCAGGCCTTCAGCTTCAGGGCCCACACAGCCACCTGGCCACCACACTCAACAGCTTCCCACACAGCCACACAGTGCCCAGGGTGACCATCAGCAGGGACAATAAGACATTCAGGAGGTACGTTCATGCCACAGTTATTGGAAAGTGTGGGCCTGAGTTGTGCTACACCCCCTACCTGGAGGATGTGGTAGATCCAGCCCACCAGCCCCTGGTGGGGGTGGGGGGCTCAGGGTGCAGGAGCATCTGATGGTGCTGGGGCCACCGCTGCTGAAACGTACAGGTTGGCAGAGACAGAGGGTTGGTGGCAACATTAGATGGCAGGTTCTCAGCAGCTTAGGCTGAACAGAGAAGGCTGGTTTTCAGGTAATTATAACCTGGCCTGCAATTTACCAGCTGGATGCCTTAAAGAGTTTAATTTTATTAAAACTCCTGTGTGCACAGAATCCAATTTAATGCTGAAAGGTAAAGTTGCCCTTTATCAGTCCCTACATTCATGGAGTTTATGATCTACTAGACCAAAAGATACCTATATGGTTGCTAGGTGTGCTCATTGCTAACAAAGCGCCACTGTTTATAATCCTTCCAGTGGACAGAACTAGGAAATATATGGCTATAGATGTAGATATCAAGATCCTATATTTATTTCTCTGCCTATAGAAAAAATTATGAATTCATACTGATATCTCAATTCAATATATCACAGGGGTTGTTCTAATCTTCCTCATTTCCACATTTGTAATTGTCTTTTCCTAATGTAAGAAACAACATCAATACATTTCCTCATTTGCTCAGTCCTATCATGCCTAGAAAGTGAGGTCAAATACACTACCCCACACAACTGTAAAAAACCTACTCAGTAGACAAGTTTTGTTTGCAGTTCTTTCTGTATTTAGACTGAATATACATAATTGACCCTTGAACAGATGGGTTTGAACTGCACAGGTCCACGAATATGTGGATTTTTTTCAATAAATACAGTTTAGTACTATATTTTGCTTCCTTATGATTTTCTAATAACATTTCCTTTTCAGTTTTGCTCATTCACTTTGGGATTTCACACAGACTATGGAGGGAAAGAATAAAAAATAGTGGTTGCCTCACAGTCAGATTTATAGCCTCAAATAATAGTCTGTATAAATGCAGTTTGGTTGTTGTTGAAAATGCAAATTACCAGGATTCAAACCTGGAGATTCTATGCAGTAGTTCTTGGGTGGGGCTTAGAATCCGTATTTTTAATAAGCATCTCAAGTGAACCTGACAAAGATGGGCTAAGAACCACACTTTGAGGAAAACTAATGCAGAGTGTGACCTGCATAATCCTGAAACACCAGTGTGGAAGGGTAATGGCTCACTGGAGCTGTATATATGTATACTGGGGTTGGGTTGGGAAAGGCTCTGACAAGGCAGCATATACAACTGATGAGACACCCATAATAGAGCACCAGTTGTTTCAGTGCTCCCAGGGCCCATATATCACCTTATTTCTCCGAAAAATGAAATATTTCTTGTCAAATACATGAAGTGAGCAAATTATTTGAAAAAAAACCGCAACTTACTGGGGTGCCTGGGTGACTCAGTCTGTTTAGCGTCCGACTTCGGCTCAGGTCATGATCTCGTGGTTCGTGAGTTGCAGCCCCGCATCAGGCTCTGTGCTGACAACTCCCAGCCTGGCACCTGCTTCAGATCTGTGTCTCCCTCTCTCTGCTCCTCCCCTGCTCGCACTCTGTGTGTGTCTCTCTCTCAAAAATAAATAAACATTAAAAAAAAAAATTTTAAAAACACAACTTACCAAAACTGACACTAGAAGAATTAGAAATTTTAAGTAACTTCAAATAGGTAATTTAAATTTCAATTTTTTAATAAAAATTGAATTCAGAATCAAAAGATTTCTAAAAAGACACCTATAGAAGCATAACCTCATAAATACAATTAAGAATATCAGACAGTTCTTCACTCAGCCCCAGAAATCCATGTGATATAGTTTTATGAGGCCTTTAAAATGTTTTAAAATAGAATCCAGCAATATATCGAAAAACATAATACATCATCACCAATTCTTTTATCCAAGGATGCAAGGTCAATTTAACAGTCAAAAACTAATCATTATAATTCACCACAATAATAGAGTAAAAAGGAAGTATCACATGATCTCCTCAATAAATGCAGAACAAATCTTCGACAAAATTCAACACTCTTTTCTTATAAAAACTCTCCGCGTGGCTAGGAATAGAAAGTAATCTCTTTAATATGATAAAAGGCATCTGTTGAAAAAAATCTGTACTGTAATCATACTTACCGGTAAAATATTGAACTCTTTCCACCTAAGACAGGAACAAAGTAGAGATGTCAGCTCTCATCACTTTTATTCAACATCATGGTTTAAACTCTAGCCAGGAAAATAAAACAAGAAAAATGGGTAAAAGAAATAATGAATGGAAAGAAAATGTTCTCAGTTTTATGAGACACTATTATCTATATAGAAAACCCTATGGAAGCTACAAAATAACCCAATAGAGTCTAATAAGTGAACTTATTAAAATTTCAGGACTCAAGGCTGATATATAAAAGTCAACTGTATTTCTATATAATACCAAAAGCATTTGAAAATCGAAATATAGGGGTGTCTGGGTGGCTTAGTCAATTAGGCATCTGATTCAGTTCAGGTCATGAACTCACACTTTGTGAGTTCAAGCCCTGCATCAGGCTCTGCACTGACAGCTCGGAGACTGGAACCTGCTTTAGATTCTGTGTCTGTCTCTCTCTCTCTGCCCCTCCCCTGCTCACGTTCTTTCTCTTTCTCTCAAAAATAAATAAACATTTAAAAAATGTGAAAAGAAAATTAAAAAAAACCTAGATTTACCCCTTGTCTGAGCAATTGCCATCTGTGCACTAATGACACCATCATGAGGGTGGTTCCTCATGTCCAATGGGGCACAAAGGTTTTACTTACCTGAAGTATTGGCTCATCAGGTTTGGCCATTAAGTGTCCAACATACACAGTGTTGGGAAGCTGTGGCCAGGCAAAGGCAAAGACAAAGCCAAAGCCAAAACTAACAAACCCCAGCTCTGCTTTCAGTTGAAGATGAAATAGCTCTGGCCTAGAGCCTTCTGGGAAATGTTCCTTGATAGTGTCATCAAACTGAGTATGAATATATACCATTTGCTCAAGGTTGAAATGAAGAACATCAGAGAGTTCTTCACCTGGTCTCAGAAATCCATGTGATCTGTCAGGGAGGACATGCAAGACACAGGTTCAGACAGCCCAAAATTGATATTCCAAATGTGCTAGTAAAGAGGTCACAGACAGCCTTCCAAGCTTCTCAGCAACCAGGAAAGTGTAACGATCCTATAGCATCAACCACCACTAGGTCAAAACTCTCATTCTTTAAGGAGCCCATAATATCTGTCCTTCCTAACAAATGACTACACTGAGTTGTGTCATGAAGCTACATGACCTTTAAAAGGTTTGTAAATGAGCTCCTGCAAAAAAAGAAAAAAAAAAGAAGTGAGAGATACTCAATATTCACAAATGGTGTTAATCTTCAAACACACTAAAGAATCTTCACACCGGAAGTGAACACCCAGAAAGCACTTTTGGCAGCAACCTGTTCTACTGCTCTCTCCTGAGAACTTTCTGATCCAGATACTGGTCCTTTCATGACCTCCAAATCTACCATGGCATTTTTCTGTTTTTTCTTTGCTACAATTCTTTCTGATGCTTAGAATGTTCCTGCTTTCTTCCTCTTCCTTTCTTCCCCTCATCAAAATCCTACCCATCTTTTGGTGCTCTTCCTGCTGTGGGACATATTACCAGCTATGGCTGGTGTCTCTGATCTCTCTCCACTGGTTGAATCCTGAAGCTCATCCATGACGTTCTGTAAGACCTCCAATTATATGCAAACTTTGTGGTTTTTTTTTTACATTTTTATTTATTTTTGAGAGGCAGAGAGAGACAGAGTGTGAGTGGGGGAGGGCCAGAGAGAGAGGGAGTCACAGAATCCAAAGCAGGCCCCAGGCTCTGAGCTGTCAGCACAGAGCCCAACTCGGGGCTTGAACCCACGAACCGTGAGATCATGACCTGAGCCGAAGTTGGACACCCAACCAACTGAGCCACTCAGGTGCCCGGCAAACTTTGTTCTTAAATATACCTGTGTGTAGGACTTGTTTTCCCGCAGCTGTGAGCATCCTGATGACAGGGTCTCATGAAGTGAAAAAACAGCTTTTTCCATTGGAGAAACCACTGTAAAACCTGTGTGTTAGTGACATCTGCTGGTTTCTTGCTTTCAACTATTGGACCAATGGATGTCTTCACACTCCACTGGCAACAAATCCTTCAAAAAGGTGACTGGTGCTTGGGGTTCCCACTTAAGGGCCAGTGAATGAGGATTTTGTACCTTTACCTCCCTCTCAGGGCCTCTTCTATGATACAGATTCCAACAACCCTGCTGAAGATTAATGTCCTGTGTCAGCTTTTATTTGAGGATTTACTTTGTTTTATTGGGGATTCATTTACTTTTCTTTTAATAATGGTTAAACATGTGCTATGGTTTATACAACATTTGACAAATGCCGCACCAAAGTGATTCTGCACTGATGATTCAGGATGCAGAATATGGGCTGAAAAATGAGATTCCTACTACTCATGCCCAAGATTTAGGCACTTGACTTATGAACTGAAGATCAGCAATCAGCTGCATGATCTCCTTTCACTAAAGTGAAGGCCCAACACTTAGAGAGAACCTCTGGAGAGTGGTGAAGGGGAAAACAGAAACATGGCTCCAGGAGGAAGGTCTCTACTCTGTGTGCTATAGCGGAGCGTTACAAATATATCTATGCCTGGACTTCACCATAAATAGTTTACATGAGACTTTCTGAAAGTGAACCCCAAACATAAGCATTTGTTCAAAGCTCCTCAGGTAATTCTAATATGCAGCCAGGGTTCAGAAGTGCCCTCCTGAGAGACAGAGAAGGCAAATATGCATTTATCCTAACATAAGGACACAGGGTATACCACCATTCATGCCTATTTAAATGGCTCAACTATTTCTAAAATTGGTTCTGGATGGATGCCTGGGTGGCTCAGTTGGTTAAGTCTCTAACTGTTGATTTTGATTCAGGTCATGATCTTACGGTTCATGAGATTGAGCCCTGCGTTGGGCACAGAGACTGACCAGGATCCTCTCTCTCTCTCTCTCTGTGCCCCTCCCCAGCTCGCACTCTAAATAAAAACAAATAAATAAACAAACATTAAAAAAATAAAATTGGGGGTGCCTGGGTGGCTCAGTCCATCAAGTGTCAGACTTCCACTCAGGTCTTGATCTCATGGTTCATGGATTCAAGCCCCACGTTGGGCTCTGTGCTGACAGCTCAGAGCCTGGAGCCTACTTCAGATTCTGTGTCTCCCTCTCTCTCTGCCCCTCCCCTGCTCGCTCGCTCTCTCTCTCTCTCTCTCTCAAAAATAAATAAACATTAAAAAAAATTTTTTTTTTTCTTTTCAACGTTTTTATTTATTTTTGGGACAGAGAGAGACAGAGCATGAACGGGGGAGGGGCAGAGAGAGGGAGGAGACACAGAATCGGAAACAGGCTCCAGGCTCAGAGCCATCAGCCCAGAGCCCGACGCGGGGCTCGAACTCACGGACCGCGAGATCGTGACCTGGCTGAAGTCGGTCGCTTAACGGACTGCACCACCCAGGCGCCCCTTAAAAAATTTTTTTTAATAATAAAATTGGTTCAGGGAAAAGAAGATGGAATGAAATAATGTTAGGACAAAAAGTGGTTAAAAGTGCTGTTTCAATGAAGAAAATACTTTCTATGAGGATAATTACTGACAATTACTGGGGACGAGAGAGGAATTTGTTTTGTCACTTCAGCAGTGTGATGAGCAGGGCAGCCTTCTTCCAAAAGGTCACAAGATTATGAGGAGAAAATAAATGCGGCCAAATGGGCAGTCATTTTAGGTTATAGTAAGTTTGATGAGGGTGTTCTGATTGGATTGGAGGGTGGGGGGTGCAGGCAGACAACTACTTTAAGCCACAGAGAGAAGAGTCCCAGAAGGCTTCTTGAATTCAATGATCAAGTCAAGATAATTTTCCCAGTTATATCTGGGACGATATCAAAGGTTTCAATAACTATAAAAAACTAGTCAAGGAAGATGTAACTTATAATTTGGCCTAGTATTTTTATACATCTTGATCTTTAGGTAGTGTAGTTAAATGTTTACACTACTTTAGGTAGTGTAGTTAAATGCCTACTATATGCCATACACTATGATAGGTTCTGTGGATCTCGTAGTGTGCAAGGAAAACATGATCTTTGCTATCATGGACCTTACGGTTTGACAAGGAAAGCAGACATTGAGCAAATCATTACAAGGAAAAAATTACCAGTGTGTTAAGTGTTTGAAAAGAAAGAGGTAGGGGCGCCTGGGTGGTGCAGTCGGTTAAGCGTCCAACTTCAGCCAGGTCACGATCTCGCGGTCCATGAGTTCGAGCCCCGCGTCGGGCTCTGGGCTGATGGCTCAGAGCCTGGAGGCTGTTTCCGATTCTGTGTCTCCCTCTCTCTCTGCCCCTCCCCCGTTCATGCTCTGTCTCTCTCTGTCCCAAAAAAATAAATAAATAAACGTTGAAAAAAAAAATTAAAAAAAAAAAAGAAAGAGGTAGGCATTATGAAGTGTACAAACAACGTAATTAGCTTAGCAGTTAGTACAGTAATTCTCTCTATGTGCTACTACCAATTTCATATATGTTGGTGGGGATACATTTTAAAAATTAAGCTTTTAAAATAAATGTTTAAAGGGGTACCTGCCTGGCTCAGTCGGTAGAGCACGCAACTCTTGATCTCAGGGTTGTGAGTTCAAGCCCTACATTTGGCATGGAGCCTTAATTAAAAAAGAAAAAAAAAATTAAGTAACACAGGGACTAGTTTTGAGAAATTCAAGACATTTGGTATACATTTTTGGAAATTAGCACATGAAAATAGGAACACCTGGGTGGCTCAGCAAGTTAAGTGTCCAACTCTGGATTTTGGCTCAGGTCATGACCTCATGGTTCATGATATCAAAACGCACATAAGGGTCTGCGCTGGCAGTGCGGAGCCTGCTTGGGATTCTCTCTCTCCCTCTCTCTTCCCCTCTCCTCCTCGTGCTCTCTCTCTCTCTCCTCTCTCTCACTCAAAATAAGTTTAAAAAACTTAAAGAGAGAAAGAAAATATAAACAATATGAGAGAGAAAAGACTTGCATAAATAGTGTTAGGCCCTGTAGGTCACACTCGAAAAGTGTATGTTCCCTGCTAAATCTACTTGGAGGAAGGGAGAACAGAGGGAATACTTTTCATTTGTTTAGGCCTATTTTGTTTTGTTTTGTTTTGTTTTGTTTTGTTTTGTTTTGTTTTGTTTCTGTGCCTATTGGCCAGTCTCTCAACTCCCTCCAATATTCTCTCAATAGGATTTTCAATAAGGTCAACTTATTGACTAATTTTTTTTTTCCCCCCAGAGATGTTCTTTCTGGATTCTTCTATCAATTCAACCTGGACCAACTGCTCTCCAGGCCAACTGCACAGCTGATACCTTAGGACAAATCTTAACACTCTCTTGTTTTGCCACTTCTATATACTTACCCTTTGTCTTCCTCTTTCTTGGTCACCCCATTGTTCTGCTGGGACTAAACTCTGTAATAACTTCTTAAGAAGTGGTATACGAAAAGGAAAACCTTTGAGACTATTTTACTGTCAAGTCTTGTTGGGTTTTCTGTGTCCACTGCTGTATGTCAATGCTAAAAAGTTTGATGCCATTCTGAGTCCTACTCATCATTGCAGTATATCAAAACATTTAGGTTGCTTTTAAAATAGTTTTTTTTTTAAGTTTATATTTACTTTGAGAGAGAGAGAGCACATGTGAGTCAGGGAGGGGCAGAGAGAGAGAGGGAGAGAGAGAATCCTAAGCAGGCTCTAGACAGTCAGTGTGGAGCCCCATATGGGGCTCAAACCTTCTCTGTGGGATCATGTGGGAATTGTGAGATCATGACATGAGCTGAAATCAAGAATCAAACACTTAACTGACTGAGCCACCCAGGCACCCCAAAACATTTAGATTGCTTTTTATTAACCACTGCTATTCTGAAATGTCACCATGATTTCCCCTGGTGTAGGTCATTTTTTTATTCTTTGTGTTGAATGCAGGTGGGATCTTTCAGTATGGAGCTACACGTATTTTAGTTCTGGAAATTTTTCTTGTATTAGTTGTTTGATAAGTTTCTCCTGCAATTTTCCTGTTTTCTTTTCCTGGATTGTTATCAGAAAAATCATTGTGATGGGGTGCCTGGGTGGCTCAGTTGGTTAAGCATCCGACTCTTGATCTCTCAGCTCAGGGTCTTGATCTTAGGGTCTTGAGTTCAAGCCCCAGGTTGGGGTCCACACTGGGCATGGAGCCTACTCTAAAAAAAAAGAGAAATCATCTTGATCCAATCTCCACAAATTATACACAAGGTTTCATGCAACATAAAGCAGTATTTTGTCAAACTGATCTGGAAATGTGTGCGAAGGGTTTGCATGAATGGGTTGAAGACAGAAGTGAGAGGATGTGAGATGGAAGGATGCAGAAGATGATGAGGAGAGTGAAACAGTGTTTCAAACTTTCTTATGCTAGAGTTATGGTTTAAGATGGACTTTGAAATAAACACAGATACCACACACATATCATTTTCATTGTAATAACTCAGTAGAACTAAAATGAAGTTTTGCTGAACATTTAACATATGCAAGGTTTATCACCTATGGTAGGAGGGTCCAAACAGTATTGTCCAATATGGCAGCCATCAGCTACATGTGGCTATTGAACACTTGAAATGTGGCTAGTGTGAATTGTGAAATACACACCAGATTTCAAAGACTTAACACAAACAAATGTGAACTATGTCATTAATAATTTTTATATTGTTTACACGTTGAAATGATATTTTGGATATATGACTTTCAATAAAATGTATGATGAAAATTAGTTTGACCTGTTTTTATTTTTCATGTGTCTTCTGGAATATAAATACATCATGGGGCTTGCATTTATAGCTCATGTTGTATTTCTATTGGACAGAACATGGAATAGAAAGACAGGATACCTAATGTGAACGAAAGTCCATTCTGTTGAAGTAAGATCACATCATGCCCATGGTCTTGAAGAATCTGAGATACCTCGGCCATCAGTAGATAGTGGCTTCCCCTTGGGAACAGGGCTTCATTTTTGTGAGGTCCATGAAGAGAAAGGCTAGGGTGGGAGGGTAGGGAAACAGAGAAGCTTCGGGATAAACCTTCGCTGGATGGTGAGCAGAAGGAAAGCTTCATCTGCCTCTTCATTTCCTATATGGGCAACCTCGCCCTGGACCCTCAGAGTCCTCATGCAGAATGATTCCTGACTCTCTGAGCCCCCACCTGCCGCAACTCTCCTCTAGTTTCCCTGTCCTGTGACCCAGAATGACAGGTAGAGAGGAAAAGGTTAGGACTTGCGGTCCCTGGATGTAGAGAAACCACATATTTTAAAACAGTGCTGGGAACATCTGACCATGAGAGAAATTCCCTCAGACTTAAAGTTTTTCTTAAGAAGGTAACAAACACTACCTATTCCTTCCCCCACTCACGTTTCCCACAGAAATGAACAACTCAGCACCTACAGTTATCAGGCCAACAAAGGAAAAAAAAGTTGGGGGGGGGAGGGAATGGACCAAAACCATATTAAATAAAGTCCCTTGCCCATAGTTGGGGGCATTCACTTTCAAACGTCCCCTCTCTGTAAAGAGAGCTTTCATACTATTCTTACTTTCTAATCTTATATTCTAATAAACTTTTGCCTGCTGCTCATTTTATTTTGTGTCCACTTCTTCGTTTTTCCAGGTGGGGAGACAATAAATTCTGAGGAAGTGAGGTAAAAAAAAAAAAAAATCCTGCAACGGGAGGGGCTCTATCTATGACAATGTGATAAGTTCTTGAGGACTTACTTAGAGCTTAAAGCATTCTTCTTTCTAGGAAATAGACTACATTTTTTAAAAGGTCAAGCCCCTTGGAGCACCTGGGTGGCTCAGTCAGTTGAGTGACTTAGGCTCAGGTCATGATCTCACTGGTTGGTGGGTTTGAGCCCCACAATGAGCTCTGTGCTGACAGCTCGGAGCCTGGAGCCTGGAATTCTGTGTCTCCCTCTCTCTCTGACCCTACCCCCCTCATACTCTGTCTCTAACATAAATATTAAAAATAAAAAAAAAATTTTAAGGTCATGCCCCTTAATCAAGCTCCAAAACCTAATTCCACTTGGTGGTATACCTACGACCTCCTATAGCAGACAGCAGATCAGGGGTATCCTAGATACCCACAGAGGAGGGGTATCCTCCTCTTTGGGAATTTTTGCGACAGTGGAAACCAGAAAGTGGCTGGAAAGTGAGCCCAGGAGGCAGTCATGGGGCGGAGGTGGAACTAGTCCTTAAAACTAGAAACTTCCTTTAAGTGTAAATGCTTTGTGCGGGGGGGGGGGTACTTATTTTGGGTCTGAGCTTGGCTCCAGTAAGAATTCAGACGTGGTGGGTGTGAAAATAAAGGAAACCTTTAAAGTAGGGCGAGGAAGCCCTGAAGGGGGAGCTCTCACGCACGCACCACACAGCCCACGGAAGCAGCAGGGAGAAGGAAGATCATGGTTTCCACCACGGGAGGCACTTTTCACACGGGAGTGTTTTTTATCTCCTGCCTTTAAGAAAAGGAAAGGAGCTCTCAACCTGCCCCAGCTGCCTGCAACCAATGAGAAACTGCCCCAGTCTCAAACTCTTGTTCTTCTCCAAGGAACTTTTGTTCAGAATAAACCCTCCCCAATTTCCTCCTCAGACCTAATAAAAGCTGACCTTCTCTTCGTCTCTTGGGCTTCGCCATAGGTTCCTTGTCCTGAACTGTAGTTCCTTTGCTATCTCCACATACATTCATTCATTTTTTGCTTACATAACATTGCTCTTTGCTCTGTTTAAAGTTAACGAGCGGTCCCTGCAGCCCGTCCTCACTCACTCCCGCGCCAGAACTCGGCCCGACCAGATAGACTTGAAGGAGCGACGGAAGGCTGGCGGAGACCGCCTAGGGCAAAGGGCACAGTCCTCCTCGCCGGCGCCGCCCCCAGGCGCCCGCCTGCAGTCACCTTCCGCCGGCGCGCGGCGGCGCAGACTCCGGGGGCTTCCCCAGCCCAGCCGCGGAGGGGCGGCCCAAGCGCGCGCGCTGCCCGCCCGGCACTCACCCAAAGAGGACGCGGCCGGGATTTGGGAGACTTCCGGCAGCAAGAGCCGCGGCGGCAGCAACGCCAGAAGCAGCGCGGTCGGCCCTGCGCTACTCGCGCGCGCGGTGCCCGCCACGCCGGGCGCTGTGCTGCGCCCTGGGCCTGGCACCGCACGGGGGGCGAACTCCAGGCTGCAGGACCCGAGGGCGGGGTGCCTTCTCCGACCGGGTCGCGGCCAGGGGTCTGGCCTGGCTTCTTTCCCCCGCCCCTGCTCGGCCCTTTGATAGCTACTGGGGCCCACCTCTTTGGCCCTGCCTAGAAATCTGGGGTTGGATTTTCTGCATGAAAATCTCGTGAGGACAGGCGCCTCCTTGAAGTGGGCAGGTGAAACTCAGCAGCGCTAGCCTGGAATGCTAACTCGGGATACCCGGATTCTTCTTTTCGTATCCCAGGGTCCCTTTTTTTGGACCTTTCTTCTGACTTTTGGGTGCCCATTGCCTTTCTCACTAATTCTAATAGTCACACATACCTGATCTCCAATTCTCCCCTTCTTCCCCCAGAGGGTGGCGATGCTGTTTAAACCTCACCCCAGAGGTGTTGATGTTTTAACAATATCCCACTCAAGCCCCAGTACCTCCGATAATTAGCAGTAGCACAAATCGGGCGGGGATGGCGACTGAGTAAATTCACCCATTCAACACAAATTTATTGAACACTTAGTATGGGTCAGGCAAGAGTGGGTCTGCAAACAAAACAAAAATCATTCCTCACGGAACTTCTGTTACGGAGATGAGTACAGTATTGGCAAAAGTATGTTAGTGCTAAGTTTTAAGGAAAAAAAATAAGTAGGGATGGCCCCTCTGAAAGATGACTTCCAGATAAGGCTCTGAAGGAAGAGGATTAGTTTGACAACGAGGATGTTCGCTGTTTCTTAATAAATGAGTGTCTGCTATGGGGCAGCACTATGCCTTGCCTTGCTTTGCCTTTCTTCCCTCCCTCCCTTCTACCTTTCCTTCCTACCTTCCTTCCTTTTTTTTTTTTTTTTTTTTTTTTTTTTTGGTGTTAAGGTACCATCATTTATTTTGGCATTTTCAAATACATTATTTGATTATAATCCTCACAACCACCCTGATGAGCTCTGTTATAAACGATCTCACTCCCCAACTTTTTCTGACAAAGGAATCTGAGGTTCAGGTTTACTGGGAGTCTCTGACTTAACCAGGATTCAGGGGATCCAAACACCATATTAAGAAATGCCACTTTCTTATCGATTCTTACAGTAAGATGTATATTTTTGGTGTTTTTTAAATATTTATTTATTTTTGAGAGAAAGAGAAGGGGGCAGAGAGGGAAGGGCAGGGAGAGGAGGAGACAGAGAATCCCAATCAGGCTCCTCACTATCATCACAGGGTCCAATGATGGGCCCGAACTCCAGAACCTGGAGATCATGACCTGAACCTAAACCAAGAGCAGGGGGCTTAATGGACTGAGCCACCCAGGAGCTCCTCCATATTTTTGGATCTTCCACATACATAACCATCAAAATCAAGATAAATAAAAGTTTCCTTCTTCTTTTCTCATCCTTAGGCCTTTTATTTCTCTTGTCTTATAATTATTGAACATACAATGCTGAATAGAAGTGCTGATGGTAGGCATCCTTGGCTTGTTCTGGATCTCAAAGGTAAAGCCTGTAGCATTAAGGATGATATCTGCAGTAGTTTTAGGTTCCTCTTTATATGTATACATGTGTATATACACATATATAGATACTCATCCTTTATCAAAAAAAATATTCTTTTAAAAAATGGGACTTTAAAAATATATAAATGAATTTTATCAAAATGTTTTCAGCATTTGAGATGATGATGTGATTTTGCTGTTTTAAACTATTAATGTGATTTACAGAAACTGACTTTTTAAAATCTTTTACATTTTGAAATAGAGACATTCAGAAAAGTGCATACGATACAAATGTATATTGTGTATAGTGTATAATGTATATAGTTGATAAGTAGAGACATGCTTGTAAAAAACACCCAAGTGAAGAAATTTGTTGCCCTTAGTAACCCTAAGCCCCTCTGAGCTATACCCCTGAATGTCCATTCCTCCCAGAAGCACTACTTTGACTTAAATGTTAAATCACTTCACATGACTTTACAATGTGCCCAACTATGTGTGCATTTCTAAACAATAAAGTTTAGTTTTTGCCTGTTTTTGTCCTTTTGCTGTTTTGAATTGATTTTTTTTTTTTTTTTTTTTTTTGGTCATTCCAACTTTCCTGTATTTGAAGCTATTTCCTATTTCTATTCTTTCAATGACGACCAGAGAGATTATAGCATGCATCCTTAACAAAGTCTAGCTTAAGCGATATCTTCATTCCTTTTGCATGTTACCATGAGCTTAGAACACTATAATGCAGCTTCCCCCACTCCCAATTTATATGGCAAATTATATAATTTAATTCTCTCTAAAGATGTTAACATTACAAAATAAAATGCACATATAGCAAAGCACACATAACTACTCAACACTACTCAACAATTCATTACAAAGTGAACACCTATAAAATTGCCACTCTACAGGGGCACTTGGGTGGCTCAGTCGGTTGAGTGTCTGACTTTGGCCCTGGTCATGATCTCATGGTTCCTGAGTTCAGGCCCCACATCAGGCTCTCTGCTGTCAGCCTGTCAGTGCAGAGCCCACTTCAGATCCCCTGTTCCCCTCTCTCTGCCCCCATCCCCACTTGGGCTCTCCTCAAAATCAGTAAATATTAAAAAATAAAAATAAGTGCCACTCTACAAAGAGAACACAGGCAATGCAGAAGCTTCTCTTGCGCTGCACTTCAATCACTAATCCCTTCCTCCTCCTCAAAGTTAAGCAATAGTCTAACATCTATGGTTATTTCTTCCTTAATTTTCTTATGGTTTTACTACAAAGCATTCATGTTTTTACTATACTTGGTTTTGGCTGCTTTTGAAGTTTGTCTGAGTGTAATCACACTATATTACTTTTTCACGTCTACCTTCTTTTGATACACATTTTGTTTCATCTATGTTGTTGCATAGCTGCAATTAACTCATTTTCATTTGTTTTTTATGTACATATCCATCATGTTGGATAAATAAATCTATTCTGTTTATTGAACTGTTTATGGCTGAGGCTATTATGAATAATGCTGCTATGATTATATTGTATATTATATTGTATGTTTTCTTGTGCACATACACATTTTTGTGTGATATATATATTCATTGCCAAGCCCAAAGCCACCTGTTTTCTGTTATCTTCTAGAAGTTTTATAGTTTAGTTACAGTTTCAGATTTATGATTCATTTTGAGTTAATTTTTGTGAAAAATGTAAAGTCAGCAGTGTCTAGATTTTTTTTTTTTTTTTTGCATGTGGCTATTCAGTTGTTTCAGCATCATTTGCTGAAAAGACTATCCTTCCTCCATTGAAGTACCTTCATTCCTTTGTCAAAGATCAATTGTCTATATGTGGGTCTATTTATGGGCTTTCTATTGTGTTTAACTCATCTGTCTAGTCTTTTGTCAATCCCACAATGTTTTGATTACTGTAGCTGCATAGTAAGTTTTGAAGTTGGGTAGTGTCAATTCTCTGACTTTTGTTCTTCTTCAACATTGTGTTGGCTTTTCTGGGTCTCTTGCTTCAGCATATAAACTTTGGAATTAGTTTGTCAATATCCACAGAATAATTTATTGGAATTTTTATTGGGATTGCATTGACTCTATAGGTTGGGAAGAACTGACATCTTGAGAGTGTTGACTCTTCTCTCCATGATATGGAATCTCTCCAGTTATTTAGTTCCTTAATTTCTTTCATCAGTTTTGTACTTTTCCTCATATACATCTCATATATACTTTGTCAGATTTATACCTAAATAGCTCATCTTGGGGTGTGCTAATGTAAATGGTATTGTGTTTTTAATTTAAATTTCACTTCTCCATTGGCTATATGGGAAAGTGACTGACTTTTGCATATTGACTTTATACCCTGCAAACTTGCTATAATAATCACTTATTACAGGAGGGCTTTTTTGTCAATTCTTTTAGATTTTCTACATAGACACCATGTCATCTGCTAACAAAGACAGCTTCATTTCTTCCTTCCAAATCTGTGTATCTTTTATTGCCTTTACTTGTCTTAAATTGCATTTACTAGGACTAGTATAAATGGTATTGTTTTTTATTTAAAACTTTTATTTAAATTCTACTTAATGCAGGGGTGCCTGGGTGGCTCAGTCCGTTAAGCGTCCAACCTCAGCTCAGGTCATAATCTTGCGGTTCACGAGTTTGAGCCCCGTGTCAGGCTCTGTGCTGACAGCTCAGAGCCTGGAGCCTGCTTCGGATTCTGTGTCTCCCTCTCTCTCTGCCTCTCCCCCACTCATGCTCTGTCTCTGTCTCTGAAAAATGAATGTTAAAATTGTTTTAAAAATAACTTCTATTTAATACAGATGGTAAAATGGGTTTCAGGTGTAGAACTTAATGATTCATCACTTACATATAACATCTAGTGCTCATCACAAGTGCCCTCCTTAATACCCATCACTCATTTAGCCCATTCCCCACCCACCTCTCTCCATCAACTCTGTTTTTCTATACATGAGTCTCTTGTGGTTTGCCTCCCTTTCTATTTTTATCTTATTTTTCCTTCCCTTTCCTTATGTTCACGTTGTAAATTCCACATATGAGTATTTGTCTTCCTCTGATTTTATTTTGCTTAGCATAACACACTCTAGCTCTATTCATGTCGTTGCAAATGCAAGATTTCATTCTTTTAATGGCTGAGTAATATTCCATTGTGGGTATGCGTGTATACATATATACACCACATCTTTATCCATCCATCAGATGATAGACATCTGGACTCTCTCCACAGTTTGGCTATTGTTGATAATGCTGCTATAAACAACAACCTCTTTGACCTCAGCCGCAGCAATTTCTTACTTGACACATCTCCAAAGGCAAGGGAATTAAAAGCAAAACTGAACTATTGGGACCTCATCAAGATAAAAAGCTTCTGTACTGCAAAGGAAACAATCAACAAAACTAAAAGGCAACCAATGGAATGGGAAAAGATATTTGCAAATGGCATATTGGATAAAGGGATAGTGTCCAAAATCTATAAAGAACTCACCAAACTCCACACCCGAAAAACAAATAATCCAGTAAAGAAATGGGCAGAAGTCATGAATAGACACTTTTACAAAGAAGACATCCAGATGGCCAACAGACACATGAAACGATGCTCAATGTCACTCATCATCAGGGAAATACAAATCAAAGCCACACTGAGATACCACTGGTATCTCACATTGATCAGAGTGGCTAAAATGAACAAATCAGAAGACTACAGATGCTGGCGAGGATGTGGGGAAACAAGAACCCTCTTGCACTGCTGGTAGGAATGCAAACTGGTGCAGCCGCTCTGGAAAACAGTATGGAGGTTTCTCAAAAAAATTAGAATTACCCTATGACCCAATAGCACACTGCTAGGAATTTACCCAAAGGATGGACACAGGAGTGCTGATGCATAGGGGCACATGTACCCCGATGTTTATAGCAGTGCTTTCAACAATAGCCAAATTATGGAAAGAGCCTAAATGTCCATCAACTGATGAATGGGTAAGGAAGATGTGGTTTATATATACAATGAAATACTACTTGGCAATGAGAAAGAATAAAATCCTGCCATTTACAGCAACATGAATGGAACTGGACGGTATTATGCTAAGTGAAATAAGTCAGAGAAAGACAGATACCATGTTTCCATTTATACGTGGATCTTGAGAAACTTAACAGAAGATCATGGTGGGGGGGTGGGAAGGGAAGGGGGAAAAATAGTTACAAACCTAGACGGAGGGAGGCAAACTGTAAGAGACTCTTAAATAGAACAAACTGAGGTTTGATGGGGCAGGGGGGAATGGAAGAGAGGGGAAAGTGGGTGATGGGCATTGATGAGGGCATTTGTTGGGATGAGCATTGGGTGTTGTATGGAAGCCAATTTAACAATAAATTACATTAAATAAATAAATAAGATAATGCTGCTATAAACATCGGGGTGCATATACGCCTTTGAATCTGTATTTTTGTATCTTTTGGGTAAAATACCTAGTGGTGCAATTACTGGGTCATAGGGTACTTCTATTTTTAACTTTTTGGGAAATCGCCATTGTTTTCCAGAGTGGCTGCACCAGTTTACATTTTTATGTTTCTGTCAGTCATCTGGATGTCTTCTTTGGATGCCTGTTCATGTCTTCTGCCCATTTCTTAACTGAGTTGTTTTTTGGGTGTTGAGTTTGGTAAGTTCTTTATAGATTTTAGATACTAATCCTTTATGAGATATATCATTTGCAAACATCTTCTCCCACTCTGTAGGCTGCCTTTTAGTTTTGTCGATTGTTTCCTTTGCTGTGTAGAAGCTTCTAATCTTAACGAATGAAGTCCTAATAGTTCATCTTTGCTTTTGTTTCCCTTGCTTCAGGAGTTGTGTCTAGTAAAAAGTTGTTACAGCTAAGGTCAAAGCAGTTACTACCTGTGTTCTCCTCTAGGATTTTGATGGTTTCCTGTCTCATATTTAGATGTTTCATCCATTTTGAATTTATTTTTGTGAATAGTGTGGTCCAGTTTTCCCAACACCATTTGTTGAAGAGACTTTTTTCCATCGGATGTTCTTTCCTGCTTGTCGAAGACGAGTTGACTATATAGTTGTGGGTCCATTTCTGGGTTTTCTATTCTGTTCTTCTGATCTATATGTCTGTTTTTGTGCCAGTACCATACTGTCTTGATGAATACAACTTTGTATTGTAGTTTGAAGTCTGGACTTGTGATGCCTCCAGCTTTGCTTTTCTTTCTCAAGATTGCTTTGGCTATTTGGGGTCTATTTGGGGTCTTTTGTGGTTTCATACAAATTTTAGGATTGCTTGTTCTATTTTTGGGAAGAGTGCTGGTGGTATTTTGATAGGGATTGCACTAAATGTGTAGATTGCTTTGGGTAGTATAGACATTTTAAATAATATTTGTTCTTCCAATCCACAAGCATGGAATGCTTTTCCATTTCTTTGTGTCCTCTTCAATTTCTTTCAGAAGTGTTCTATAATTTTTCAGAGTACAGATCTCTTACCTCTTTGGTTGGGTTTATTCCTAGGAATCTTATGGTTTTTGGTCCAATTGTAAATGGGATTGATTCCCTAATTTCTCTTTCTGCTGCTTCATTATTGGTGTATAGAAATGCAACAGATTTCTGTAGATTGATTTTATATCCTGCGACTTTGTTAAATTCATGTATCAGTTCTAGTAATTTTTTGGTGGAGTCTTTCAGGTTTTTTACATAGAGTATCATGTCATCTGCAAATAGTGAAAGTTTGGCTTCTTCCTTGCTGATTTGTATGTCCTTTTACTTTTTGTTGTCTGATTGCTGAGTTTAGGACTTCCAGTACTATGTTAAATAACAATGGTGAAAGTGGGCATCCCTGTCTTGTTCCTAAATGGCATTTTAATTTCAAACTTCAATTTATAAAGGAAAACAACTCTCTTTTCTTAGCCTAGCTATGGTTTCACCAATTTTATTGATATTTTCAAGCACCCAGCTTTTGGTTTGTTGATTTTCCTTATTGTTTTCCTGCTTTAAATTTCATTGACTTCTAATTTTTATAACAGTTACTTATTTTAGGGGCGCCTAAATTTAGGTTTAGCAACCAACTTTGGCTCAGGTCATGATCTCACAGTTCATGGGTCTGAGCCCCATGTTGGGCTCTGTGCTGACAGCTCAGACCCCGAAGCCGGCTTCAGATTCTGAGTCTCCTTCTCTCTGCCCCTCTCCCACTCATGTTCTTTCTCTCAAAAATAAATGTCAAAGTACAGGACAAAGTAATGTAGAACCTAAAGTACATTTAATTATTTATCTTAAAATATTTTGTTTGTAATACCTGTTAATATATTTGTAAGAAACAAAGAAAGCTTCAGGCTCCTTAAGAGTTTAATCTCTTAGGATAGTATGAAAAGATGGTATGAAATCAAACACATAATCTGCAAAATTCTTAGGAACTTGTAGAAATGTACTTTATTTCATGCAAAGCTACATAATTTCCTATATTTTAATAGCTAATCAAATAAACATTTCAAAAAATTCATTACATCACAATAAGTTAAAATACTACAAAGCAACTGCAAGTCCACGAGTTTGTCAAAACCAAACTGAGAGAACATTATGCACAGATAAGGCCAAAGATGCTAACTCACGTATAGGTAGCACTTTGTAGCTTTTTCCACATACATATTTGAAAATGTAGTGAGAATATGCAGAGAAAAATAGTTAAATCCACAACCCATTGGTCAGATAGGAAAACATTTGTCATTACATATCAGGTAGTAATGGCTGATTAAAGATAAATTTGGCATCATGCACCAAAAGTCAACATAACGAACATTTAGAAAAATTATCAGATGCACACTTGAGAAAAACCTATCTTCCATTTCCCCTAACCCACTGAATTAAAGAACAAGCACTTTATTAATGCAACACAGGAATTGAGCTTTTGGTATACTTTGCTTGGGTACTGTTAGTTATAAAAAGACACTGAAGGGATGAAGGAATATTTCAAATTCACACTGGACTGAACTTCAGAATACTGCCCTAAGTAAACAGGATGTGGGTAGAACTTATTTGAGAAAGATTTTTAAACTACTTAAAAGCACTACAATTAGTTACTAGAAAAACATTTTATAAAAATTAAATATCAGAAAGTAACAACATCAATATTAGAGCTCTTGTTTCAATGCTATATAATTTATAAATATATATTAGATTACAGTAATTTAAAAGACACGTCCACATGTTCTCTACCTTCTAAGATGAGAAAAATCCTTCAGGCTGTTTTCAAAGTATGGACAAAAACAAATCCATTGGATTGCTTTTAATAAAATAAATACACAGTCTCTCCCCTACAACTTGGTGTACTAAGTCAGGAAGATGCTAGCCAGCACTCTTTTGAGACAAACAGCTCTAACTGACTAGGTTGATACGATTTTCATCAATAATATCAATTCAAAATTGTGTTGTATAGTCAGATTAATAAATTATGACTTTCCCTTACATTATGTCTGCCATAGTAAACCACTCTTTCTACTCTTTTGCACTAAGTACAGAAAAAATATTTTCGAAAATGACGGGAGATCAAGATAACCACAAAAGGAAAAGATTTTCAGGAGGAAAAAAAAAAAAAAGTTGATTATCCCCAGGGAGTGTGTTAAAAACAAATGTCTCTTAGAATATCAATGAGAAGAGGAACATGCCAATATTCTTGCTTTATCAACAAATTAAAAATTACAGCAAGGTTTGAATCAACCTCAACAGACAAATCTTTTGACAATAAAATTTTAGGAAGACCAGGCTGAGCGTGAAAGGAATTAGAGGTGAGGTCATGCTCCCACTGATGGCACTCAGATGGGGCAAGGCTCGTGCCTGCTCTGCTGGGGGAGATGATCACAGGACCTGGTCCTCAGGAATTGGGATAGGGGATGACATGCCTTGGTCTTCCAGCTCTCTGAGCAGGAAAAAAGTCCTTTGGGAAGAAGTACCCTACATCGAAGGAATTCATATTTTAGAAGGCCTCCTGTAAACCCTCATGTAGTGTTCCAACCTCTTCTAATGAAAACTTTGCCAATGACGTAGGTTATTTATGAGTTTCTTTTCATAAAAAGATACCTCAAGGCTCTAAATCTTTTTGGGGGTTTTGTTTTGTTTTTAACAATCACTGGTTTTGGAAATCCATTTTTATGCCAAAACATTACACTGAAAATAAGTCATTTTAATGAAGTGCCCTCCTTAGTGACCTAAAGACAACACACCAAGCCAGCTTACATCACATTCACATTCAGATGCTGCTTAGTTGTCTAGAAAAATCTGTTTCACTACTTTAGGTGCAACATTGCTATTCAAGTAGTGGGATCTGGCATCAGAACTAGTTCCTTTTGAGTGTACAGATCATCAGAAACAACTGTGTACACAAAACAGAAAAAAAATCTGTCAGTACATTAAAAATCACACTATAAAGAGAGGCCTCAGGTAAAAAAGGAATGAGGAAGGGAGGAAGTAAAGAAAGGAAAGATAAAACTCTAAATCTATTTACTTCTCAACATTTAGAATTTAATGTAATGTGATCCATTACACTTCAGAGATTCAAGTATGTTAAGATCTTTCAGGGACATGTTTTGCCTTTTTAGTGCAAATACACTTATCCTTATGATTTTCAGTCATGGTCCATTCAAATCACAAGTACAAAACTCAACATTACTGAACAGTGTAAATTATAATAAGGGAGAGTTTGTTTTTCCTTTAAGATGGTAATCAACACACAACCAAGAACATTCCCTGAATCTATTACAAGATAAAAAATGAGGTTTGTTATTGCACATAAATTAAATTCTTTCATTCGTATGCTGAAGTATACTTTAAAAAAAAAAAAAAAAACACAAATCGACTTTCCTCTCCACATTTAATTTCATTTGGGTACACAACCAGTGTAAATTTCAGAAGTGATACTCTAATCAAATAGAATTCAAAACCAAATCAACTGGGGCGCCTGGGTGGCTCAGTCAGTTAAGCGTCCGACTTCGGCTCAGGTCATGATCTCACGGTCCGTGGGTTCGAGCCCCGCATCGGGCTCTGTGCTGACAGCTCAGAGCCTGGAGCCTGTTTCAGATTCTGTGTCTCCTTCTTTCTCTGACCCTCCCCTGTTCATGCTCTCTCTGTCTCAAAAATAAATAAATGTTTAAAAAAAAAAAAACAAACAACAAATCAACTCACAGCATTTTTTGATGGTATGGGTTGTCTAATTTTCCAATCTATTTTTTATAAATGGAAAATCCTTGAAAGTTTTAATTTAGCTCTTACCACTCTTGTGAAATGAGGGCCTCTTTTGTGTTGCAATTATTCCACAGCCCTGTATTCATTTGGAAAGAGAGCAAATTCTAGTAATTAGGCTTATCCCTTATGTCTTATTTTAATAATGCTTTTTATAAAAATGCTCTATTGATGTAACAAAAGTTAATTAGCAACTTACAGGTGATTCATGAAATTAATAAATTATTATTATTTTCTGCAATGGCTATTTGAATTACTGGTTTACTGAATATCCTAACGATTATTTACAAAAATAATTTTAAAAGTGTAATCAGTTATCTATTATTTTATAAGAAAGACATCAAAAGCTAATTGTCAGAAGTAATTCTTCAGGAAATTACTCTGCATTTACAGTATCTGAATTTAGCAGTAATGTTTTGCATAAGCTTCCCCCAAAAGACTTTTGTTCGTACTCCAGTTTTTTACACAAGGTGGCTTAACAAATATTAACTTAGTTCTCCAGCAATAAACTCTTTATTCTTCAGGGGTTAAATCATTACCTTATGAACTCAAATTTACCCAGTCAGGTAACGCCGTAAAATCCTGTAAGATAAATTCTGCTTAAAAAGTTGAACAGTCTAGATCACTTAAACAACCAAAAATCATTTGGAGAGTAACAAAAAGTCACAAAGGGAGCTATATTGTTTGTGAAGTATTACATATACTTCAATTACTATAATCATAACAATTTTAATAATAAAGGAAAGTAGTACATTCCCCTACATATTCCTATCAATCTATTTTAGGGCATTATAAGTTACAGAAGTGACTGCGTAATTTCTCCTCTTTTTCTGCTTCTACTTCTCCTACAGCATCTGGGTTTCACGACAAAACCTGATGAGAAACAACATTATACTTAAGGAAAATATTTCAGGGTAAACCCAAAGATGAAAAATACAAAAATATTATTTTCACAGGACTTTTGATAAACTATTCTAAAAACTGTTTTGCTTTGGGGACTTATAAGCTTCTCTGTAATAATAAGAAACTGAACCCCTCTCTGGGCTGATCATTTCTCCACCCAACACCTTCAAGTACCACTAGGAAAAATAGCACAGCTAACAACTTATTTTGTTTTGTTTTTAACTCCAGCATACAAACATCAACTGAATACCCTCACAATAGTTTTGTGAGGTAGATCAGTAGGTAAATAGCAAGTATCATCTTCATTTCACAAATGAAGAAATTGAGGCACTGAAAGGTTACATAATTTGCCCAAGGTATTCAATGGTCGATCATGAAACTACAAACAGTACTGAATTATCTCTGCTCCTGGCCCATAGCTCACTAACCACACTTTACAATGAAAGGTTGTGTGTGTTCTCAAATGGGCAGTCTAAATGATCTTTGACTTTTGAGACCTTTGAAAATAAAATTATTTTAAAGGGGGCCTAACCTCAAAGATCATAAAAATTGAAAAAAAATCAGATAATTAGGATGATATACTATTCCTTTCAGTATCTGCATAGAACTGTCTTTAAAAAAATTACATGGTAATACTAACAGCAAAATAAAAAATTTAAAATTATGATTCAAGGGAGGATTACCTTCAAGAAACATATAATCATATCGTTAGGGTGACTATAGAATTCATTTTCAAACTGGGATATCTAAGAGTGAAAGTGAGCACAATTAACAATTACACAGAATTAACAGGTGTTAACCTGAGGCTGTCGTGGGCAAGCTCAAGAACAGTCACCACTGGGTGAATCCATAGCAGGGGTCTCTGAATTGCAACCATTTCAGGGACATAAAAAACCCTCTGTAGCATGCTGTGCTCAACAGTACAGTATTCATTGTGCAATAAAACACTGATGATTTAAAATGCAATACGTAACTTTGGCTTAAACACAAAAGTTAATTTTTTTTTTTTAAATAATAAGCATGTTTAACGAAGTTATTGCACATTTCCACTCTATAAACCACCATTTAGGGGCACCTGGGTGGCTCGGTCAGTTGTCCGACTGCAGCTCAGGTCATGATCTCATGGTTCCAGTGTTCCAGCCCTGCGTCAGGCTCTGTGCTGACAGCTCAGAGCCTGGAGCCTGCCTCAGATTGTGTGTCTCCCTCTCTCTCTGCCCCTCCCCTGCACATGCTGTGTCTCTCTCACAAAAATAAATTTTAAAAAAATTTAAAAAGATTGAAATATGAACCACAATTTAGGTGTTAATAATAACTATTTTTTTTTTACCTTTTAATAACCAAATGTTATTTTTCAAAAAGCATAAATAGGCACCTTTAAAAATTAGAGAATTTTTATGGGACTCTTTGGCTTTTAAAAAAAAAACCACCTGCTATTTACCATTAATGCTTCAGATTTTCCTTGAGTGGAAAGATCAACACGTAAGTCAATATGCTAAATGATAAAGGTGAACATTTCTCCCTGAAATGAAAATCTTTTACAAAGCAATACCAAAAGCGTAAAATAATTTCCAGTTTCTACCAAAGACTGAAAGAATACATCACCTGATTATAGTACACATGCTGAAGATACTAACACTGTCAGTTGAAGTATCATCTTAATTACACATGCAAAAACCCCCAAAATTTGCATATAGAGGTGAAAAAGAGCTTTCTACATTCAGTTATGTCTGGTAAGTAAGCCTTGTTTTAAGACATGGGTTTTGAAAATACCATTATTATTTGTGGTTTCCATCTCTTTGGGAAATACAGGATTAACATATTCTTTAGAAACAGCAAAAATGTAAATCACAACAATAAGACGTATGATGTTATTTAGTCATGACTTATGGCTTTCCTGGACCTTTAAAACAACTTTCCTGAAAAAAATTAACCTGAAACAAACTGAACTACATATTCTCAACATATACTGATTTCTATCATGAACTGAATCCTTCCATTACACCTGTACTTCTAAGGCAGACACTTCAGGAATGGTAATAAATCCTATGAGAAAAGATGACACTCTAATCAATAGGCAATAAACTATGATTACTGAGATTACTTTCAGTGCCATTTTTGTCCTGACACTTTTCATTAAGAGTACAGTGTAAATTCTAGGGCATACATATGTTCGTAAAGACTGAACTGATGTGTTGATCTTGGTTAGTTGTTCCATAAATTCTTTCAGACTTTAAACATCATCGAATATTCTGCTGTGAGACATCGAGAGGTATCGTCCACCAGGCTGATACCTGAAAGGTGGATAAAGAAATGATCTGAGGCATCAAAAATAACAAAGGAGGAGAGAAAAACAAGGACACATTAAAAGGAAGTGGCTACATAATTAGTAAGCATAATTTGTAAAATCTATTCAGTAGCTGAAAGCAGAAACTTACTCTCCAAAGATATTACCCCAAGGGATTTACTTAATTATAAATTAACCAACAGCTTTTTCTGGAGCCTAGAATACACATATGAGAGGGTGAGAGATGTAAACAGAAAGGGAATATATATATCATGGGATTGAAGATTTAATAATCATTCTTAATTGTTCAGTATAAATAAAACATTCCAGTGTTTTTCCTATTTGTAGGCAAAAATGTCTTCACGCGTATGATATTCATGCATATTTTCATGCATATGATATTTTGCTTTTGTTTAATCATTTTCACAGAGCATAGTGGCTAAAAGCACAGATTCTACAGCCAGAGTCCTGGGATTTGAACACCCAACTTTGCCACTTGCAAGCTGTGTGACTCTGGTTGAGTTACTAAGCCTCTGTGGATTCAAATCCAATTGGATTTACAATCATAAAATGCAGTATTATGGTTAATGTGCTTAGGATAGTGTCTGACACCCAGTCATAGCTATGTAGCTATTGCTAAATACGATAAATTTCACAGATTCTACCAATTTTAATTCTTTCTTGTTTATAATATCACTAGTAGTTTATGGAGATAGCAATTTCAACTACCATCACTGGATGCTATAATTTTTAAAATATAAAAGCATTAGAAGGTATAAAAAGGTACCAAAAGTTGATTAATATGGTTTTTATTAGCAGTAAAGAATATTTTCCTTATGCTTATCTCATCAAATGGTATGTTATTAAAATTTCAGAATACTGGAGCCAAAATGACACAGCTAAAGCTTACCTTCCTGGTTCAGATTCAAGAGGATCATCAGTGAATGTTTCTGCATTAAAATCCAAAGGTTCTACATCTTGGAGGAGCTCTATTCGGTCCCTTTCCGTCCTGTTATTAGCCCTGGTATATTTGGATGCTGCTGTACAAAAAGAAAAAAATTATGTCTACTTTTCTATGGTCTTTATGGGTCACAGTCTATGGACTCCCCCAAAATAGTCAAGATTATAAAGGACGTGAATTTTGATTGTGAAGACAACAGTAAGGCAAGATAACTACTTGATTCCTTAAAAATCAAATTAAAATGATAAATAGTATGACAGAAAATAACAAGGAAAAGTTATCCCTTATAGCTAATCTAAGCTCAGAAGCAGGTACAGTGCAAAGACTCAATTAAAATGAATCAAAATTAACATTTAACTATGGTATCAAAACAGTGAAACTGTTCATTATCAAGTTTCCATTGGTTTCACAGTGAATCCAGGCTTGCTGTATCTCAGTTTTTGACTAGAATTTTCTTTAAAGTGTATTCAACTTAAGCTCTTCAAGAAAGGCCTGAGTCTTTCTCCCATTAGATAAGAGTTTACGGCAGCAATGTCCAACAGAAATAAAATGCAAGCCCCATATTTACCTTGAAATTTTCTAATAGCTACATTAAAAAAGTAAAGAGAAACAGATGAAATTAATTTTAATATGTTCAATTCAATACATCCAATATATTATCATTTTAACATGGGACGCCAGCCACATTGCAAATGCTCAACAGCCTCATGTGGCTAATGATTACCAGCTTGGTCAGCACAGATCTAGAGAACTAACTCTCCCTTCTCTATGTGGACGAGGCAGATTTTCTTCATAAACAACCTAAACTTTCACAATGTTGTTTCGAGCAGTCCAATAGCTTCAAAAGAACTTTACGACACAGCTCTTTTTGAAAATTTAAAGTAAGCCAATTCTTTCATATCTTACACTTTTGTCATCCTGGACTCTGCCCTTCATCTTTTCTCTCATTCACTTAGCACATATTGGTTGCCTCCCATATTCCAAGTTCTAAGTCATCATCCTAAAGCACTGTATTTCCTCTTCTCTTGACCGTCCTCCCACACTCTCACATCTTTCCACTGCCCTACTCTGTGGTAAACAAGCTTCCAAATCTTTCTAGAATTCTCCCTCTATTACCTAGCTTTTTATTTTTTAATTTTTGAGAGAGAGAGAGAGAGAGAGAGAGAGAGAGAGAGAGACACACACCACATGAGGGTAGAGGGGCAGAAGGAGAGAGAATCTCAAGCAGGCTCAGCTCGATACAATGACCACGAGATCATGACCTGAGCCGATATCAAGAGTCAGACATTCAACTTATTGAACTATCCAGGAACCCTCTATTTCCTAGCTTTAACTAAAACTTTAGCCCTCTATTTCTTCTTCTCTTTTCTGAAGTTTATTTATTTTGAGAGACACAGCGTGAGTAGGGGAGGGGCAGAGAGAGAAGGAGAGAGAGAATTCCAAACAGGCTCTGTGCTGTCAGTGCAGAGCCCGATGTGGGGCTCGACCTCATGAAAACTCGAGATTATGACCTAAGTAGAAAGCAAGAGTTGGACCCTTAACCTACTGAGCCACCCATGCGCCCCTCTCATTTCTTCTACCCTAAATCTCATTCAAACACATCCTTTCTTCCTCATCTCCAAGGTCACTGCTTATTTTAGGCCCTCATCATGTCTTGATCGCATTACCAAAACAAATTAAACAGGTTTCTGTGTCTCACTTCCCTGGAAATCATGCTGTATATGGTGCTATCAAATTTATCTTCTAAACCAAAAATCTGAGCATGCTCCTTTCCTGATTGAAATCTTACCTTTGGGATAAAATCTAAACTTCTGGGCATGGTAATACCTGCTTCCCAACTATCTCTGTAGCCTCCCCTTATCAGGCTCCTCATACTTCAGGCTCTTGTCACAGAAACAAACTTGCATTATTCCCCCAAGATTCTCACAAGTCACTCATTCGCCCTTCTGCCTAAAGCACCTTAATCTGGCTAAGTACTGTTCATTCCCAAATACCCAGTGAATATTTCTTTATCACAGAAATCCTTTTGCAGTAAAGATCTCTTTTTCCATCCCCTGAGTTGAGTTCCCTCGGCATCAGGTGTGTACCCCTCTACTCTCTCAGCGTTTCTGCGTCTCCCCCAAAGACAAGCATCCTCTGCCATCTACTCAGGTCAGAGTCCTGGGCAAAAACAGGTTTCTTGCCACCTTCCCAGGGCAGATGGCAGGGTCGAGGATGTGAGGAGGTTTCCTATCTCAACCCACCGGCAAATGTCTTCTGCTTGGTATCAGTCCGTCACTAAATTAATTAGCAAACCCAAGGACGGGAAATTTATCTTCTCCATGTCACTGTGTATCTAGGAAAGTACGTGACATATATGGGTCAGTTAGGAAACTGTTATAAAAATGACTGAATTGCCTACATCTACTAATAGAAAAGTAAAGAACAACATCGAGGTAAATAGTAGAAATCAGCATCTGCCTACAACATGCCTGGGTAAGTACTGATTACAACTCTTCATTCACTCTCCCAATTTCTCCTTCTCTTCCCAGAATGCATATTTGGGTTTCCATTCCTTCTATACACTGAGGGATGAGAAAGGAAAGAACTACAGAACCACATTTACAGTTCTATAAAGACATTTTTGAATGGATACCCTAATTCTCAGTCTCCATGCAAGCAAGCATAATAAAACAATTTCTAAGGGAACAGGAAAATAAACTACTTACATCGGTTGGTACTAATATCTGAGAGGTTTGATTCTTTCGGGTCAACATGAACATTTCTGTTTCTAGTGGAGTCTTCTCTATTGTGTCCATAACGTTCTTTCCATTCCTAGGACAGAAACACAAATAAATATATAACAAAAGAACTCACAGGCAGGAAATAATTCATCGGTATCAACAGATTACATATGCAGAGTAATAAAATTCAGTTATTCTCATCAGAAATTCACCAGATAATCAATATGATTAGCTTAGTGCCATTAAAATTTTCAAAAATAATTTTTCTTGTCACTACATGATTTTAATACAGTCTCCAAAGTTTTACAAATGAATATTTACAGACATATTTGCTAGCTATAATTAACCATTTCAATTCTTCTATCTAATGTCAAAACATTAACCTTTTCAATTCCTCTAAAATGTCAAAACATTATAGCTACAGTAAGCTTACCTTGACCATATAAAAGTTATAAGAACTCATAATAATTCATGAGATGTTAACAAAATTTTCTCCCATATGAATAAACTACAACTACCAAAGACCTGAAAAGTCACTCTGGATAGCAAAATCAGAGTTGTGAACAAGATGATTAGATAACTGCAGTCAAACCATATTAAGGGAGATACTACTCAATAAATTATTAGAACTGAAAGGAACATTAGAGGTCACCTAATTCAACTGCAGTGCAGTTTCATTCTAAAATAGCCATGCCATGGGCTCTCTTATTAGAGGACATGCAAATTTCTCTCTTTTAGAGAGAAAGTGCACATGCTCTTGCACAAGCGGGGGAGGAACAGAGGGAGAGAGAATCTTAATCTCATTCTCCAGTGCAGGACTCGACACAGGGGCTTGATCTCATGACTGTGAGATCATGACCTGAGCTGAAATCAAGAGTCAAGAGTCGGACGCTTAACTGACTGAGCCACCCAGGGGCCTCAATGACATGAACGTTTCTATGTGTGAGCGGTCCATCACAATTTTGATAAACTGTGGAAGTTAGAAATTTTCATTGAGAGGTGAAATCTGTCTCCAGTAACTTCCCCTCTCTGTTCCTAATTACGTCTTCTGAAATAAACAAGTTTCCTTTCATACAACACACACTATGAAGACAACCATCAAGTCTCCTCCTTTGAGTCTTCACTTCTCCAGTATAGATAACACCAAGGTGTAGTAAATTTTGTGGTAACTGTGACTTAGATTTTTCTAATTTTATGCCCTTTCACTCTCTATGAGGAGATTAATTTGCCTCAGCAAACAGAAAACTGAAGAAAAATTGAAGAGGAACAAAATTAATGTCACATTACCAAAAAAGTATAACAACTTTAAAGCAATCAAAAGGACTTTAATAGCAAGACTGCATGAATTTATTAATTCATTCAATAAGTATTTCCTGAGCACTTTTAGGCAAGAAACTGCTAGACACTGGACATGAAATAATTTAATACTAATAACTTTTAAAACAGGTCTGACAAGACAGTTAGCATATACATCTCAAAGTATTAAAATTAACTTTTTAAAACAATGTGCCCTACGTCATTTTCCCACTGTTCTTTAGACTTTAGCCAATTCTAAATCAGTAAAATTCTCATGATACTTCATATTAGTCTTTAGGTCACGGCAAATTAAGTACTATACTTACTCTTCTTCGATTTTCACCTTCTTCTTGCCTTTGCCTTTTTCTCTTCTCTAGAGACAGAAAAGCGGTCTCAAATTTGGTATAACATGGTTTAATTAGACGTAGAGTAACTGAAGTAAAGGTATCAGGCTATGACCAATTTCCTTTAAATTACTACAAAGTCAAAAGTAATAGGTTATTGTTGGAAAGGACCTTAGAGGCCACCTAAGTCCACAGAGAATCCCTTCTGTATTTTTGTTGGAGATGACCTTTAGGCTTTGTCTGAACAGTTTTAGTGAGGAAAAAGTTCTTCTTCATTTGAAATTTGTTTGTAACTTCTCTTTTCTTTGCCTTATCTTCTAAATTAAGTTGATACTTCTTTCTGCGTAAAAGTCCTTTCCTTTATTCTCTTCAGGCTATATACTCAGTGTTTTGTGCGTGCGTGCGGGTGTGTGTGTGTGTTTTATAAGATATGCTGTACATAATTCTGGCTGTCCTTTTCTAAATACCTTCTAACTTGTTAGTCCTACTCTTGAAATCTTACCCAGGACTGAGTATGATACTCCAGATGAAGTCTAATTAATGCAAAAAGCAGAACCATCACATCAACTAGACCCCACCTTCCTAGGAGAGAATGTGAAGGCTACAACAACTTCTATTGGAGCTACAACACATTTTGGCTTACACTTAACTAATGATCACATAAAAACTCCAGACACACATAGGGAGAATGTCTAGGAATCCATGTCCCGACACTCAAGTTCTGTTTTCTTTTTTCCCTACCATCACTTAAACATCAGGAAATTTGATACATTCAGTGTTAGAATTAGATTCTAGTAGAATGCCACACATTCTAACAGGTTGTTAACAATTATCACATTCTAAAAACCAGCCTTGGCTTGAATGATTTCCTCTGTAGTATTAAACCGATGATTCTTTCAACTCATGAATTTTACAGTTGTACTGAACTTGGCAAATCTGTTTCCAGACAAACATGAAAATGACTCCACACCATCCGAGAGCATTATTTAGCTGAAGACATACTAATGATTTCTGCTACAATATTTCTTAAAGTCAGATGAAACCATGTTTTCAAATTATTTTTGCTATGAAGCCTGTACATAGATTTTTAGTTAAAAATATTAATTTCTTAAGATAGAATAATAATGATAAATTATACAATTTGAATTTTTTATATTTTGAGTCTTAGTACTTTCATTCATTTATTTTAAAAGACAAATCTTACCTCGTCTGATTAATTCTTTTCCTTCATCAACCAAGTCTGATGTCATGTCATTATCTCCCATGAACTGCTGGAAACCAAGCAGATTCAAACAACGCGTTCCCAAACTAATAAAAGATTTTAAAAAAGACAAGTATTATTTCTCATTGTAAATGTTTAGATACACTGTTCTTTAACATCGTTGCCTGAAAGAAGCCTACGTTTTATTGTTAGTTATCATGGCAAGTTACGTAATTAAATTTGTCATTTTTTTTTTTTTAATATTTATTCCTTTCTGAAAGAGAGAGAGAGACAGAGCACAAACAGGGGAGAGGCAGAGAGAGAGGCAGACACAGAATCCAAAGCAGGCTCCAGGCTCTGAGCTGTCAGCACAATGCCCGACATGGGGCTTGAACCCACGAGCCACAAGATCATGATCTGAGCAGAAGTCAGACACTTAACTGATTGAGCCACCCAGGCGCCCCAACATCTGTCTTTCTTGAAGAAGGACTTATTTCTCTAAGGAACTTATATACCCAGTATTTCACTGACAGGGTATGTACCATACCCAGATTCCTTACAAAAACAAATTAAATTGGGCCATTAGAATACCTTCAGAAATCATACAGGGATTAAAAACAAACAAACAAACAAACAAACAAACAAAAAACAATGCAATCGCTATAACACAAATACAATTCATTCTTTTCTTATATTAAAAAAAAATTTTTAACATTTATTCATTTTTTGAGACAGAGACAGAGTGTGAGTGGGGGAGGCACAGAGAGAGAGGGAGACAGAATCCAAAGCAGGCTCCAAGTTCCGAGCTGTCAGCACAGAGCCTGACGGCGGGGCTTGAACTCACGGACCGTGAGATCATGACCTGAGCCAAAGTTGGACGCTTAAACGAATGAGCTACCCAGGTGCCCCTCTTTTCTTATATTCAAACAACAACTTTAGTGTTGAAAATACGCACAATCTGTATCTCCAAGTGTAAAATATCCTGGTTTAGAACATCTTAACTATGCAAGTTGATATTCATGTTCATTTTTTTTAACCTGAGAGCTAGTCAATTCTATTTAAATAGCTTTTATTATAAACTCAGAATTGATTA
This sequence comes from Felis catus, assembly GCF_018350175.1. Lineage (NCBI taxonomy): Eukaryota > Metazoa > Chordata > Mammalia > Carnivora > Felidae > Felis > Felis catus. The sequence goes on along the minus strand of NC_058368.1, from coordinate 210,362,414 downwards.
CTATGTCTTACCTGGGGGCTATTATTTTATCTTATTTGGTATTTACTTTAAACCTCATTGCTGTGCAGGACAAGAATACTCTGAAAATATGACACACAAGGAAAGAAGCAATGGATAGACAAGCAGTATTAATACTTAAGATCCCATTATACATCAGCCAGTTTACAGCTACTCTCTTATTCACTGTAATTCTAAGAGATAGATATCATTTTACAGATAAGGAAACAGAGGCCCACAGGGTTAAATACTTTGCTAATGATCACTGAATAAACTTTAGAGCTGGGATTTAAATCCAAGACAAAAGAAAGACTAAGCTCTTTTTATTACCTTAGTTTTCAAACTTTTTTACTGATGTACTTCTACTGACAGAAGCCTGAACACACACATGGAGCAAGGAGGGAGAGAATAAAAGGAGGGAATAAGCGTGTGTGTGCACACAGGTGCATGCACTGGGAGGAGAGGAAAACAGTGGAGCAGTTACACGAAAGTGAAGGTCTTCCATTTTATATTACCAATGTGTAACACTCTGATGAATTCATAATGCCTGCTTGCTTTAATATATAAAGAATGTTTTATATAACTTATCACTGAGCAAAATTGGGGTGTTGGGTAGACGGTCATGCTAATTCTGTGACTTTAATTTTTTTTTTAATGTTTTTATTTATTTTTGAGACAGAGAGAGAAGAGCATGAGCAGGGGAGGGGCAGAGAGAGAGGGAGACACAGAATACGAAGCAGGCTCCAGGCTCAGAGCTGTCAGCACAGAGCCCAACATGGGGCTCGAACTCACTCACGGAGTGTGAGATCATGACCTGAGCTGAAGTTGGATGCTTAACTGACTGAGCCACCCAGGCGCCCTGCTAATTCTGTGACTTTAAATATTCCTTTACTATCTTCATAGCCTTGTAGGAATATGACACCCTAGTATGAGAAGCCCCAAACTAGATCATGGTCTCTGGGAAGGTCATAGTTTTTCCTAAAGTATCAGGAAACAGCCTTATGTTCTCTAGGCAGTTAAGTCTGAATATGAACTCTGGGCATGACTGTGTTGTTAGTAATACGGAAATTAGACTAATTATGGCAGCATTCCAAAGAAAACAGAACTAGGAAGAAAGTTACCATTAAAACGTCAGTAAGGCATTGCTTCATACGTTTCTATAATAGAATATCTATTTTGAAAGGTAATTTGAAAATTCAAGAAATCTGCCCTTTTCCTAAAAGACAAATTGTGACTTTGAACTAAAATAAAAACTCAACTTGTTAAAAAATAAATAAAATAAAATAAAATAAAATAAAATAAAATAATAAAAGATAAATTGTCAATCAAAGTTTATCCTAATTCTAAAACAATACCTTTAATGGATTATTTTCAATTTTAACAAATTTTCTTTTAGACATAATTCTTTATATTTAAGATTTATAGTTGATAAACCATTAGTTATTCTACCCATCTATTACCTGATCCACATAACAATCTAATAAGGTAGGAAGAGATGCTAATCTTGCCAACAAAACTACTAATGTGTGAAAACATAATTCACACATCACAAGCTCTTAATGTTTCATTAATAGTTTTATAAACTTAAAAATTTTTTTTAAATTTATTTTTATTTTTTTATTTTAGAGATAGAGTGTGAGTGGGGGAGTGGGGCAGAGGAAGAGAGACAGAGAGAATCCTAAGCAGGCTCCACACAGTACAGAGCCCGACACAGAGCTCAATCCCGTGGCCCTGGGATGATGACCTGAGCCAAGATCAAGAACAGGATGCCCAACTGACTGAGCCACGCAGATGCCTCAGTTTTATAAACTTTTAAAATGAATAAACATATAATCAAAACTAAGTTTTGGACATGCAAAGTATAGTGTCTTCCTTTACTAGGTCATTTTCACGGTATAAACAAAACTATGGTCTTTTTTACTTTACAGAAAAAAACTTGAAAATCAGACGTATTATTAGTTCATAATAGTTCATAAATAAAAGTTTTATTTGAAAATATAATCCTTTATTTTACCTATGAGAAGGCAAAATATAAATGTTTTAATTTTTTTTTAATTTTTATTTATTTTTGAAAGAGAGAAAGCGAGAGAGAGAGAGGGACAGAGCGAGACAGGGGCAGAGAGAGAGGCAGACACAGAATCAAAGCAGGCTCTAGGCTCCGAGCAGTCAGCAGAGAGCCTGACGCGGGGCTCAAAGTCGTGAACCGTGAGATCATGACCTAAGATGAGGTCGGACGCTTAGGACTGAGCCACACAGGCGCACCTACATTAAACAGAATTTAAATAAAAGCTTGAAATAAAAAACAATACCATTTATATTAGTCCTAGCGAACGCAGTTTAAGTAAAAGCTCAGGTCATGATCTCACGGTTCAGGGTTTGAGGTCTGCATCAGGCTCTGTGCTAACAGCTCAAAGCCTGGAGCCTGCTACAGATTCTGTGTCTCCCTCGCTCTCTGCCCCTCCCCAGCTCACGCGCTGTCTCAATCTCTCTCTCAAAAATAAAGAAAAATGTTTTAAAAAATTAAAACATTTATATTTTGCCTTCTCATAGGTAAAATAAGAGATTATATTTTCAAATAAAACTGTTAATATGAACTGCTAATACGTCTGATTTTCAAGTTTTTTTTCTATAAGGTAAAAAAGACAATAGGTTTGTTTATACTGTGAAAATGATGTAGTAAAGGAAGACACTATACAGAGACAGGGGAACAGGAGATCCGAAGTGGGCTCTGCACTGACAGGCTGACAGCAGACAGCCCAATGCGGGGCTCCAACTCACGGACTGTAAGATCATGACCTGAGCACAGACGTTCAACCGACTGAGCCACTCAGGCATCCCTATAAACGTTTTAAAACATCCAATAGAGAATTTATTTCAAACAATATTTGTTTACTTAACTTCTTAATGAGTACATATACATTATCTGTAATAACTAATGGTATTGGAAGTTTTTTTTTTTAATTTTTTTTTTTTAACGTTTATTTATTTTTGAGAAGAGAGAGACAGAGCATGAGCAGGGAAGGAGAGAGAAAGAGGGAGACACAGAATACAAAACAGGCTCCAGGCTCCGAGCTGTCAGCACAGAGCCTGATGCGGGGCTCGAACTCACGGACCGCGAGATCATGACCTGAGCTGAAGTTGGACGCTCAACAGACTGAGCCACCCAGGCGCCCCTAATGGTATTGGAAGTTTTAAATGAAAAGTGGTTGGAGAAAACATTTTCATCAGAAAAGCGAAGTGATTAACATCAATTTTTTTTTTTAAAGTGGTATTTCTGGCTTGTCACAGAACACTTAAGCAATCAGCAGAAGAGGGCAGACACAGTACAGGATGAGGGTACCTGACGTGGAAGTAGGGGAGACAGGGTGCTAGAAGCCAAGTAGATCTGTCTTTACCTCCTTGTGAGTCACACTCTTGCCAAGAATCAAGCATCTTTCTAATCCTATAAAAAAACATACCCTGTGTCCTTTCCTGTCCAACCTCACATGTATGTACTGCCTGATTACAGTTGCTCCTCACCTGATGCTTTGTGCTGGCTAAGGTCTGAGGCATCTAGAAACCTGGTGATGATTGTGGGGAAAGCCTTAAGACTCATTTTTTTTTTTCAAGTTTATTTATTTATTTTGAGAGCGAGTATGTCTGAGAGCCAGGGAGAAGCAGAGAGACAGGGAGAGACAGAATCCCAAGCAGGCTCCGCACTGTTCTGACCATGAGATCAGACCTGAGCTGAAATCAAGAGTCAGTTGTTTAACTGACTGAGCTACCCAGGTGCCCCACCCTCAGATTCATTTATGTTACTGGATAAAAGATGGGCCTGGGGGGGGTATTTTATGAGCTACGCTGGCTGTCAGTGCTGAAGGCCAGAACTTAAGAGTTAACATTCTATCCTATTATCTTGTAATCTAAAAACTTGTAAAAGAATAACTCTACTTCTCTTTTCTTAAAAATCCCTTCAGAGGGAGAACCTGACTTGATCATTTAAGCAAAGCATTTAAGCTATCCCTTGCTCTCCCAAAGCCACAATAAAACAAACAACAACCAAAACCTAACAACTGAATATTTAAAAAGGCTTTAAGGAGAAAGGATATCCAGATTGAATAAGAGTGAGAGGAAAAATAACTGATGTTAAGTTTCTTACCTAAAGTAAGTAGCAATGCAGAGAATAACCACCAACATAGGATAATATATGTAGAATCCATCTGCAATAAAGGATAAAACTTTCATGGAACCCATAATCTAAAGAGGCAAAAAAAAAAAAAAAAAAGTAAGTTAAATTAGTACAATTCTGTATTTTTCATTCCTTTCCACCATTAAAAAAATTCACTCATCACCAGTCTTATTAACAAATTTGGACTTTTCAAAAAGTAGAAATAAAGCACTAAATGGACTGATTTTAAGTTCTCATCACAAAAAAAACTTGTAACGATGTGAGGTGATGGGTGTTAACTTTTTGTGGCAATCATTTCAAAATATCTACACGTATCGAATCATTCTATTGTACACCTTACACTACATACAATGTTATATGTCACTAATATCGAATTTGCTTATTTATTAAGGTTTTCACATAAAGAAAATTAATATTTTATAAATATTACTAAAAATTATCATGTACATGAAGATTATAAATATGAAAGCTAATATTATAGATCAGGTCTATTGATATTGCTCATCTGGTCAACCTATGTGAACCAAAAAACTTTGTGTTTTTTTTTACAATAAAAGAGAACAAAATCATTTTTACCCAGTCAGATACAACCTTTAAAATAAGTTTGATATTTAAAAAAATCCTAATAACACTATAGAACATTTCTGCTGGCATTAAAAGAAATTCCACAATAATACATCTTGTAGAGACAACAAATCTAAAAAAACTGTTTCCTGACCATACTTACAGATGTATAAGCAGTTGGCTGAGTATTCTGGTGAGAGATGGACGAATCCATATGGGTCAAACCCAAGAAATTAAGACATAAAGGAGGAGTCAAACGGCAAAATAACCTGCAATAAGCATATATAAACAGAATAAGAAAAAATATAGCAGCAAAGTACATTTTATTATGTTGTTATTTTCATCTATTTGTATTACATGTATCTTGAATTCTTAATGCAAACTGCCCTTATTTGAGAGACATTCTGAATATCCTATTAATCACATCGCCCTAAAACATCAGGGCAAAACTCCAGCCTCAGGCTGCCTGCTTTGGTTGTGTCTGTCACTGTTTCATCCTAAGATTTGTGCAGTACCTGAAGAATGTTCGTATGCACTTTATTCAAATCTACCATCTGTGCAATCCGTGTCCACATGACCAGGACAGCAATATCCTCGAGGGGAACTGTACTCAGTACATAAAGGAGCTGAAGTTGTATTGAAGTAGGTCACTCTGACAAGTTCAGGTACAAAGAACTGTTAGAGCTCAGTTTTGTCCAGATAAAAAGAGAACCTCACAGAACTATAGAGTTGGAGAACAGGTGGTGAGGAAAATGAAGGGAGGGTGTGAATACAAAGAGGAAATATGGGGAGTTATTTTGTGATGATGGAACAGTTCTGTATCTTGATTGTGGTGGTGGTTATGTGAATCTACACACACACACACACACACACACACACACACACACGCACATGAATGAAGGATAAAAAGTGGTAAGAACTAAATAAGGTCTGTAACCTAATTCAGAGTAATATATCAATGTACAATTCCTGGTTTGGATATTGTACAATAGCTATATAAAATTTCTCCATTCGGAGAAGCTGGGTGAAGGTTAGTTAGTAGGACCCTTTGTACTGTATTTGCAACTTCCTGTGACTCTATAATTATTTGAGGGAAAAAAGATTTAAAGAAAAAAGTCTTAAAGATGCTTCAGATATGGATTTCTCTGGGAACCTGCCTAAGTGCAGCCTATTTTATAAATACCTAATATGACCAACTTACCAACAGGGACAAACAATAGCACAACCTAGCTATTACTAGCAATACTCTCTTAGCAAAGGATATTCCTGTTCATTTTAAGTCCTTCCCAATGCAGCTTGATGCCACTTAATCACCGAACACTCTAGGTCTGACTTAGCCTCTAAACTCTCAAATGGTCCTAGTATTTACCAACCTATTTATTGAATCTCTAACTTGTAAGTCCAGGTTGTCTTTCTTTTCGTTCCTAACCTAGTAAACCTCTTGTATTATAACCTTAAACTTCAAGCACGATTTAGCTAGCAGTCAGCAAACATCTAATGCTTAAACGTAATCAATGAGCTCACATAAATGCAGGTGTTAGTGGAATGCTCAGAAACAATAAGAAAGAAAAGGGACATCCATAGACTACATGCAGTGGGGTCACTCCCTTGTGTCTAAACACACTCCTACTTACATGCCACTGAAGAGAAGGCTGTAAGCATCAGTCTGGTGATGTGAAGCCAAGTAATAATAGTTAAAGACACGAATCCTGAACACAGTAGAATAAACACAGATACTCAGAAAGAAGATACTCAGGAAACAAGCAATCTGAAAAATGAAAACAAACAAAATCAGTTTAAGACTAACAGACTTAAGACTAACGGACCTTGGCACTTTATACACTCTCACAAGCATTATCCTTTATCTCCAGCTAACATTTATTGACATTCTAAAAATTTTAGAACACAGTTCAGGTTTTAAACACCTGTAGCTGGTTTAAACACAGTAACAGGGTTTTTTTTAACCACCTAAGAAAATGAATTTATGAAAAAAATCTACGTCTTACCAGTTCAATATCCTGTCCATAAGTTTCAAACCACCTCCTGAAGTGAGCCCGTTCTCCCGTGCCCTTGGCTACCCTTCCCGCGAAGACTGTACATTATGCAGCTTCACTGGCATCAACAGGATCAAAGTATTCTCATAAAAGAATTCTGCACTATTTTGCACCTTGTCATCCCTCCTCAAACACAATTTTTAGTTTTTATGGTCTGATAAATGGATGAAGCTCATTTTTGAAAGTCTGAATAACACTATGGGCAACTTCACTGCTTTCATTATTATTAGATTATATAAAGAAAAAACACAGTTGATGACTAGACTATGAACTGACGTATGTTTATGACAGATGTAAAATAAACTGACCTCTATATAAATATAATTGTATGTTTTCTCAGCCAGCTGTATGAAGACTGCGAAGAGGGATAAGACAGGTGTAGTGCTAAAGAATGTGCATTCTGACCACACAACAATCACAGAGAAGATGGACAAAACCACAGCAAGTATCCTATAAAACCACGGTCTCAAAAGACATTCCCAGTACCATTCTGGAAGATAAAAGAAAAAAATGATTAGGAAAAATCATAAAAGAATAAGATATTTATATTTCAAAATATCTCTATACAGGATCCATAACTGCAAAGAAGAAAACAGTAATATCACAGTAGAGGAACCAGGCAGGTACCATGTTCACCAAATAATCACCAATAACAGGATAAACTGACATCATGTGCCTCCTGCTATGAAGCACTAAGAAAACAATGTCATTGCTGCAGTATTCCCACCAAAAATGCAAAACTTGCATCCAACATGAGAAAATACCAGACTCAAATTCAGGGACACCTAATAAAAAACTGGCCTATAGTCTCCGAAAACACCAATGTCAGAAGACACAAATAGAGACTGAGAAATTATTCCAGATGAATGGAAACTAGGGAGACGGACACCTGAATACAATGCATGATTTGGGATTTTTTTTTTTACAAAGAATATTTTAGAACAATTCGCAAAATCTGAGTAAGGTGTACAGAAACAGCTCTGTATCAAAGTTCATTTCCTGATCTGGTCACTGTATTTGGTTAGTAAGAAAATGTCTTTATTTTTAGAAAACAGACACTGAAACATTTAGGAGCAAAGAGGCATCATGTCTGGAATTCAACTTTGAAAAGATTAAGGAAAAATACATATACAGAGAGAAAGATAAAGTAAATGAATCTGAGTGAAGTATATACAAAAATTCTTTGTACTATTCTGCTAACTTTTGGTTAAATCTGACATTTTTTAACAACAACAAAAAAAAGATAGCTCACCGAATTGAAAAGGCTACGTTTTCACTTCATTCACTGAAGCGCTGAGCGAGCTCTGAGCTCAGACTCTAAATCTTTCAACCCTACTCTCAGCACAATTCCTGATGAATTCAACGTCCACACCAGTGATCCTTTTTTCAATATCCTAGGGGGTCTTTCACTTCCTTGACCTCCTTTCCTCCAGTGATCTCATCCTCCACTCCACCTCAACTACTCATTCTCAGTCATCCCTAAACCTCTTACTGCCCTCCCTTCCTTATTATCTCATTAAAGCATCCCTGTTTCCAAGCAATACCTTCACCTAATATCCAATTCCACTGACTGACTCTATCTGGACCAACCATCCAATCATTGTACCACCTTTATATTGCCACTTAATACCCTGATATCCTGCTGCTTCCTTTATCAGCTCAGATTCCGTAGTCTTTGAGGATAATTATGCTCCATCATCCCCATTTCTTTTCTCTCTTGCTTCCCTGTACTTGCTAAGCAAGACCATACCCTGGTTAGGATCCAACTCCCTGGCCACTCTGAGCCTGCACCCATGGAGCTGTACCCTTCAGGAGTGAGGCCCCCAACTTTGCTGACTGGTCTCATTCCAAATTCCTAATCACCAACTTCAGGTGGATCCTGAGCACTGCCTGGCTGGCCTCCTATAATTCAATCTTCTCCCATGCCTTCACTCCTAAGCAACTATTTTGCACCTTCTCCCTTCAGATCTTCTCTTCAGATCTCCCAAATCTCTTACCCTATGCTTTACTCTCAGCATTTCACCGAGAAACTGGCAGAAGGGAACCTCCCCAAGTTCCTGCCACTACCTCTTCTCACCTGCTTAGGTACACCCGTGCCTTACCTCCTAATCTAAGGGCAATCTCTACATTGTTCACTATTTCCCATTTCATCTCTGCTACTCATGAACATCACCCCAGCCATGCTCTTCGCTCATTACATTTCCTCTAAGATATTGTTCCCAAATTACATGCTATAATTTATCTTGACCTTGCCATTCTCCTTCAGCTACTACCTCTTTTCTCTACTCCATTTTATAAGGAAAACATTTTGAGAGTTTTGTATTCTCCTTGCCTCTAATTGCTCTCCTCCAGATTTCTTTTAAATTCAACTGGGCTTTTGTTTGCCTGTTTGTTTGTTTTTTACCTTTTTCTCTTTTCCACCCCCACCTCACTTCTCTGAAGTCAACCTATTGGGAAATGTACTTTACACCTCACTATCCTGCTTTTCTTCCTTCCTCACTGGGTTCCTCCATTAACCTGATGTCTACATTCTGGTATCTTCTTTATACCTTTCTGTGTAGTCTACTTTCTCACTCTGTAAGGCCAGGAATTTTTGTCATTACACTTATTGATATATACCCAACATCCAACAACATTCAGCATATATGTCTCAAGTATTTGTTGAATGAATGAAAACAAGTATTTCTTTCATTTAATTAGAAAAGATCTTTGTTGAAGTAGTTTTCTAACATATGTTATGGCCATTATGTCTTCATACTCAAGACCAAACACGGCAAAAAGAATCAAATGAACATAATTATTTATGTAAACAAATAAGCTAAATGGAAGCTTTAATACTGTGACACTTGGCATATTTTCATTAAGTTCTTCATATTAAATTTGATAACACTGAAAGAGTATCATAAATAATTAAAGAGAATGAAATAATTCTGACTATTTATGTAGGTTTTATAAATAGACTAACAGATGTAAATAATCAAAGAGGACTTCTTAGGGGAATATTTTAGTAGTATGTCAAGACTAAAGAAGAGACCCAAGCTTGTGATATAAAACTGCTTAAAGTTCTAATTATTTTAAGTATATATTATGAACATATAATATACTTGATGTATTGCATATATTTTTGCATAGCATTTTGGTTATCTGTGAAGTAACAGTGGAAACTGATAGATTATATGTTGTATGACAAGTAAAACAGTTTTGGAGGGGGAAGTTTATCAGACACATAATATTACCACATGGTATATGTCAAATAATACAAATACGATTCAACTCTGCACTGGGGAAAATATATACTTTCTTTCTCTAGAAAAATTATCATCATTGAATTCTGAAATTTATGTAAAATTACATACCAACTGTAGGATTATAAAAATATTGGAGAAATTTATTTTCTGGCTCTGGTGACTGAAAGGTGTGAACAAACTGACGAGTAGCACTAGTTTCATTTTTTGCTACATCTTCGAGATAAAATGCTTGTTCCAAAAGAATCTGCCATTGTACTTGAGTTCGACGGTGTCTCTGAACTGAATAAATCACCTAAAAAAGAGAATTTGGGTATATCTGTCAATGTTCTGATCCATTTCTATACATCCCTCCAGAGAGTATGTTTTGATTGTCATAATAATGGGGAAGTGTTAATGGCATGTGGCATTTACTGATTGGGGCCAAGAATGTTAATATTCTAGGACATATTTAACAATTAGGCTAAGTGAGTAATTTTCCCTCCCCAAATGCCAACAGTACCCCTGTTGAGAAACACAAAGTTAAAACATCTCAAAGAATGATACAAGGATCAAAGAAAGCTTCAAATACACATTTACTCGAAAATCGCTTTTTGTGGGCAGCAATTATAAATCTAATTAAAATCATCAGTAAGTAAAAAAAGCTATTATTAATAAAGTCACCTGTTTATGTAGTTTTACCAGACTTTTTTCACTTGGGTAGGTATTATGCTTTTCATCAAAATCTTCATAATCATCCATGTTCCTACCCATTTTTTCCTGATACTCTGTAGGACACTAAAAGGGAAAAGTAGATATTGTTAAATCTCATGTGCAAAAAAGTAAAATTATATTTTTATTTAAAAATTTGCCATTCTTGGGCATATCTAACTTTCTCAAAAACATCTTCTTCCTTTACTGGCATCTCTAGATATTTGGATTGTTAGTGGCTGACATTTCCTTGAAAATGTTCTAGAAGATGTATTAAGTGTGTTCTTACCTTGAGAGCTTACCTACATGAAGCAACTAGTATTTGAGAGGATTAGGCTATGCAGGCAACCTGACGGAACTGTCAATTATTTTCCTAGCTAAAAACAAAAAAGAATCGCAACAAACCCAAGACGTTGAATTTTTAAAAGGCGTTGTAGAGAAAAACAAACACGTAATTTGGAGCCATCTGCCCTATTATTTATTTATTACCTATCTGAATTTGGGCAAGTTACTTAACCTCCCTGAATAGGTCTCAAAAGGTAGCAATATAAAGAGAAAAGATTAGAGAACTGATTCTCATTACCATCAACTTAGCCAAAGGGAACACTAGCTAATAATCAGTATAATAGATTTAAAATATAGAAAAAGAAATAGGTCAGTGGTTCTATGGTTGCAAAGACAATTATTGAGAAGTCCATTTTTAGAATAATCATTTTGGAAGTATATGAATACCCTAATTCAATACCAATGCATCAAAACCTTAATTTTATAGCTTCTTGTTAAATATCTGTGTTAAATATCTCATAGGGTCATTCATTATACAATTTATTTCATATATCATGAAATGACATGGTAGAAGCAATTGAAAGAGATTATTAAGGCTCTAGTTTATTACGGGAGGTGCACCTTTAGTGACCACATTCAATGACACTTAGAAACTGTGAAGGTCCATCTCCATCGCTGTGTCAGCAATCATTATCTATTACTTAACCTCTACATCCACACTTCAATGACAAATACTGCCAATAATTAAATGTCACACTTGTATTAACAAAAGAACAAATTCTAAGTATGGATTACTACTGATTTATGGTTAATATTTCCATGAAAATGGAAAGGAGATGGGAAGACCACAGTCACAGGCTGTTCTCACACTTTTCTGATGCTTTTATTATAATGTTACAGTCTACAAATTTATATTTCAAAAGAAAAAAGATGAGAATATGACAGATTACCTTTTTAAGTATCGTGTCAATGCATTTTCTCAATGGGTGGTTATACTTGATGCTTTCATTCACTTTACGAACCTCCTATAAAAAAGTAGGAAGCATAAAAATATTTCCATTTCTATACATCGTACATTTCAAATGAGACTGCCCTAGGTACTGTATGTGTTCTCATAAGTTTAATTTCAACCCAAGTTACTTAGCATATACATGAAGTTCTGTTCACCAAATAGAAGTTCTTAAGAACATAAGTAAAAATACAAAGTTATAGAATAGCAATATCTATACCCTCATGTTTTTTACTATTTTTTAAGATTTACTCTCTTATCACTTGCCTCTTGGTACACAAAGGTGAATGAGGATTATAAAAAGGTCATGAAAGATCAGACAAACTTTGCAATGCTGTGTTCTTCCACCTTGCTCAGCAAGCTCAGTTATCTCATTATCTAAAGTACAGTGAAGAAACCAGAGGAAGAAGCAACAGGCAACAAGCGTCACAAAGCACCGGCTCCTTTCCAATGAGAGAGTTCCCTACAGCAGTCACAACTACTGACTCATTCCACATTCGTTATAAAGAGCACACTCTATGCCAGCACTGTGCTAAGCATAAGGTCACCACGATCCATGCTGAAGGGTGTGGTAGGCAGACATGATGTTACAGGTCTTTAAAGATGACAGGCTGGTGATGAGCTAATTTAATAACCAATTTAGTGAATATGAAAAGTATAAAGGGGTTAGTTAGGAAGGGTAATCTTTACAACCAGCAGATCCCAAAGAAGAACAATAATTTCTATACTAATGAAACTTTTAAAAAGTTGGAACCACTGCTCTAGGCAGAAGAAATGGCACGTTCAAAGGCTGGGAGGCAAGAGAACTGACCAGGACAATAAAAAGAATATTCTGATTGGAGAGTAGAGAATGGCCCCAAGGAATACAAAACTAGAGGCAAGGAAACCACCTGGCATACAAAGTTATGAAAATATATTTATATCTTATATGACAAAAAAAATCATTTTCCCTAATATATATGTGCTATCACAAATCAAGAGAAAATTGGGAAGACACAAAAGCAATACAATTGGCCAATATACGTCTGGAAAGATAGTCAAGCTCACTAAAAACAATTACAAATTTTAAAAATGAGAACAGTTTTTGGAAAGTAATTTAGCAATAACCATCAAAACTTACAATATGCAGACTTTAGGAATAACCTGTATCAACAGACATTGCTCCTGTCAGCAGCTCAGCTTACTGAGGAAAACAGGTATTATTCAAATAGAAATGGTATGGAAACTGCTGTGTAATCTAGTGTGAGAGGCCTTCTGATAAACTGATTGTTCAAGCTGAGATAAAAGCTTGAGTAGGAGTAAGGTCAGCAAACCAAAGGAAGGGGCGAGAATACTCCAAACAGCGGAACAGCCAGTATAAAGGCCTCCACGCAGCAGTGTGTAAGGAGTTTCAAGGAACTGAAAGTAGTACATGTGATCGCAGGGAAAAGGACAGTCAGCGGCTGCCTGAGCAGCACTTGATCAGGCTAAAGAAAAGCAAAGCACTCCAGAAGGCCTTTATAACGGTTTGTTTGAGGTCAACAAGTGATCTAAATATAGCAGGGACAAGAGAAGACTTGGGTTTTTAAAAGATGCTTGAATCATCATTACATTACAATTTTCTATTCCTAAACTGCCTTAAAGATTTGTTGACTTGTTAGCACAACTTTGAATATGAACCATACTGATTATATGTTATATGTAAAATATTGTATTCTTCCTTTAAATTCTTCAGCCATGTGACACAAAAATATGTACTGAAACAAGTTAACTACTGATATTTGCTATATCTGTTATAAATCTAAGGCTCCTTCAAAAGTTTGTAACTTTTGGGGCACCAGGGTGGCTCAGTTAAGCATCCAACTCTTGACTTTGGCTTAGGTCATGATCTCATGGTTTTGAGATCAAGCCCTGTGTGAGATTCTTTCTCTCCTTCTCCCTCTGCCCCTCCCTTGCTTGCACGTGTGTGCTCTCTCTCAAAAAAATAAAATAAAATAAAATAAAATAAAATAAAATAAAAATAAAATAACAAAGACGGCACCAATGCCAGTCCTAGTTTTCCACATCCTATTCCTCAGTAGAGAGTTCCTACTTAACAAACAACAACAACAACAAAATCTATCTTTCTTCAGTCATTGACAGTTCCTCCTAGCAAAATCCAGATCTTGCATAATTAACTGGATTTATATTTCTTGAAGGAATATTGAATAACTGGTAAAATCCATATTCCTCAAATCTGAAACAACTGAATTAGTACCAACTTTAAAGGGTAACAGTATCAAATTTAAATTATCTTTTAAAAATTATTTTCTTACTAAATACAAATTTTCAAGTTTTTTTCCAAAAATCTGAATTTTCAAATATAAACTTCCAAATATATCATAAATAAATACAAAAATTATCAAACATACATTATCTTCTTTTGAAACATGTAATAATAGCCAGCAGACGCCTGAGGAAATGTAACAGAATACTATCTGTGAATTTACTCCTACATTTTCAATCAATATATTCTACTGCAGTTCTTACTTTTTGTAGGCAATACATGCCAAAAAGCCAGTATTAGATTTTTCAATCACAACACTTTTAAGAGTAAAAGAAGGGCTCTGTAAGGTTACCCCAAGATGACAAGCATACCCTGCACTGTTGAATAATTGTTGCTGAATCTGTGGGTTAGAAGGTGGAGATGACACCTCATGAAGCTGGAACGGCCAACAGGAAGCCATCCTACCGGATGGGACATACTGAAGTATCGCACATCACCAAATTTTCCGTGTGAAACCCATTAACGTGCAAACAACAACAGCAACAAACCAATAGTGACTGGCTGTTAGTTTAAACTTGCTTATTACCTCCATGACATCTTCTAAAGTCTCTTCTGCATCTGCTTTTTCTGTCATCAGTTTGGCTGCCTTAAAATATGTCTTCATAAGTAGATAACCTCTTTTTGCTCCATTCCAGTACGACCGAGGAATTTCTACCAAACCATATCCCAATAACAACACGAGGAGAAACAGGCCCCATGTATTTGCTGCAGCTATTCCAATTGTCTGAAGCTGGTTCCTGAGAAAGAGAAAACAGAAGCAGAGCTGTGAGAAAGAAATTTTTCCAATAATTTTATATATATTTTTTTTCCAAAAATATAAAATAAAACTAACTAGTGTTAAATGGTTTTTCAGGAAACAGCCCTACAAGATGGCTAGGATTTTACATGAAAAAAAGTATACCTTCCAATCCTCAGCTACTTTTTTAGCAACAGCAGATAATCTGTGCGTTTTAAAAGGAAGTTAGAGCTTAACTGCAGAAATAGACTTTAACACAGGAAACACTGCTTCTATCATAGTTAAAATTAGAATCTAGGATAGTTCATGGTGAAAACTATATATATTTTTTCCCCAAAAAAGATATTTTTCATTAGGTGCTTTCTTACTCAGTATTAACCAAGAGAAGCCTGAAAAAAATTTTAAAGTCTAAAAAATTTTATGTTGAGCCACACCTACACAAATCTCAGGAATGCAACAGTGAGAATTATCATTACTACTCTATTCCTAAATTTTTGAGATGTCTTCACATAACATTATATACATCACAAGTATAATACAGATTTCAATTTTATTATAATGTCTGAATCTAACATCAAAGAGAAATATGCTCTCAAGGTATAGTCAGAACAAAAGAAAAAATATTCAACAAGCTCCAAAGAAAAAGAAACCTAAGGGGCACCTGGGTGGCTCAATCAGTTAAGCATCTGATTTCGGCCCGGTCATGATCTTACGGTGCATGAGTTTGAGCCCCACATCAGGTCATGATCTCATGGTTCGTGAGTTGGAGCCCCACATCGGGCTGTCTGCTGTTAGCACAGAGCCCACTTAGGATCCTGTCTCCCTCTCCCTCTCCCCCTCCCCTGCACGTGCACTCTCGCTCTCTCTCAAAAATAAACATTAAAAAAAAAACAACTAGTTATTTTGTCATGTACAAAACTGTACACCTGAAACTAGTATTACACTGTATGTTAACTGGAATTAAAATAAAAACTGCAAAAAAATCATAAGCGTTAATACTTCTAACACATAGCTATTAGACAAATCATTAGTCCTTCATCTAATAGCTACATTTAATAGTTGTTCCATTTTTTTTCTTCTTAGAAATATGCGTTATTCAGATTTCTTTTTGGGGAATCTATTAGACACATAACTCTGTATGTTTCTCAGTGAAATGTCTGTTTACCTGCCCATATGAGAGAAAAGTAAATTTTTAAAAATGCAAACATACATTAAAATAATATTAAGAAAACAACTTTTCTTACCATTCTAAGTGCAAATGTGGGTTTACAGCTACATATATTAAAAATGCTCCAAAAATCAGCAAGTAGGTGCCATAATAGATTGCATTCTCAATCAGTGCAGTTTTGATCTTCCCAGTGATGGAAAACCCTCCTGATCTTGCATAGGACTGCATAAAAGGTAACAGAATCCTAGACGGTTGGAAAAACATGATTACAGAAACAATTGACATGCCTATTTATTCTCGAAATACCAGAATGATGTGAATCTCAATTTTAATGTGTAGTTCTTTTCATAAATATGATTTTGAGTATTAATACTGAACAAACTATAACAGATAACTGAATATTTTTGTAATATCAGATTTTGGGGAGACCAAAGCACATTTCTGGGAGCAAAAGAAGCCACAATGACCAACAGCGAGTACAACGGTGTCACGAGTGACTTTAACGCCTTTATGAAGACTTTGGACTGCATTCAGACAACGAGGAATCTTTTTCTTTAACAGAAAGGAGATGTGATCAAATTTAAGTTTTCTAAAGACTGGTAAGTCTTCAGCAGGAAGAATGGACTGAAAGGAAACAAAACTGGGACTATGTGGGAGAGGGTAAGGGGTGGTGATATGGTAAGAAGCAGGAAGGGAGAAGTCTGGTTGTGAATACACTGATCGGAGGTACTTAGGACACATCCCAAAGAAGCTGCACTGGAAGTAGTTGGCTATCCAGCTTCAGAATTCGGGAGAGAGGATTAGAAATACAGATCCAGGAGTCATCACCATATCAGTGGTTCTGAAATAACACCAGTAGATGAGATTTGGAAGGGTGAATATGTAGAATGAGAAGGAAAGAACTAAGGCTGACCCTGGGAAAGATCATCTTTTAAAGGAGAGGTAGAGAACTAACAGGAGGAGCCAGTGAAGGAGACTGAGACAGATCAGTAGATATGGAAGAAAACCAAGGAGCACGCGGAGGAAAAAACAGAAGAAAGCGTTTCAAAGTGGAGAGAGAAAACAATAATCAAATGCTGCCAAGAAGTCTAGTAAATTAGGAACCTGTCTGTGTGAGTGGAGAAGTGGAGCTAGAAAATAGAGTTCAATGGGGTGAGGAAAGAGTAAGCAATGAGGAAATGAAGACAGTAAAAGTAAATGTAGACAATTCATTTAAGAAATTTGGCTGGGTAGGATAAATTGCAGTATATTCATATAATGGAAGATTTTACATAAATGACAAAGCAGAGAATACTGACACGTACAATAAGACGCAGATGAATTTTCCAAATATGTGAGCAAAAAAAGAGGTGCAGAAAAATACATACCATATTAATTCCATGTTTATAAAGTTCAAAAACAGGTAAAATTAATCTATAGTGATGGAAGTCAGAATCATGGCTACCTTTGGGGAGGGTAGGACTGGGAGAGGGACATGAGGGAAGCTTCTAGACTTAGCATGAACATTGTTAATATTCTATAATATCATCTGAGTGCTGGTTATATGGGTGTACTCACTTTGAAAAAAGTCAAACTGAACACAATTTGTGCACTTTTCTGTACTAATTTATACTTCAATAAAAAAGTCTCCCCCACCCCGAGGGGCACCTGGGTGGCTCAGTCAGTTAAGCATCCCACTTCAGCTCAGGTCATGATGTCTCAGTTCGTGAGTTCAAGCCTCAAGTCAGGCTTTCTGCTGTCAAGGCATAGACTGCTTTGGATCCTCTGTCTCTCTCTCGGTCCCTCCCCCACTTGCTCTCTCTCTCTCTCTCTCTCTCTCAAAAAAAAAAAAGTCTCCCTCTCAAAATTAAGCCGTGATGAATAGATCAATGAGGTTAGAAGCTAGGAAGTTGGAAAGGATTGCATTTGAGAGATCTGGCTTTTTTTTCTTTTCTTTTTTTTAAAAGGATGAGAGAATTGTATATGCTTTGTTGAAACCGGAAGCTGAAAGTATAGGTAGCAAGAGCTGAAGGAGATGGGTCCATACTTCAGGAAGAGGGATTTCACTTTGTAATCACTTTGAGAGTGACTCTTCCATTCTTTGAGTGGAAGGGAAAAGGACGGGTAGGGAGGTGTGCTGGTGGGAAGCTGAAAGAGTACCATGTGAGGACTTCTATTTTCACTGTGAAGTAGAAAGTAAAGTACTCTGAAAGGAGAAAAGGTGACTGATTCTAGGATGTAAAAGAGAGAGAAAGAGCCACAAAGGGAATAGTAGAGGTTTGAGGTCTGTAGTGATTAGAAGGATTCACTGTGGAGAACAAAGAGCGAGCAGACTAGAGACACATAGAAGTCTGTCAATGCTGGGAGCCTGGATGAGTCGGATGAACACGAATTTACAGGTGCACTACCTGACTGTGCCGTGTGATTTCTCTCTTGCAATATTCACTAGCTTCAGTTTTAGAGCTTAGTTGCCTGCAGAATATCTAAAATGCTCAGTAGGCAGTGAATAATGTGAATTTGGAACCCAGCAGAAAGACAAAGCTACCGTGGGTAGAAAGAAACATTTGGAATGCATCCGATTATGGTTACAATTAAAGCTATACGGAGAGGCTCAAGTAACAAGATGACCAAAGATGGGACCCTAGGGAATGCCAACATTCAGGAAATGGGCCACAGAAATAGAACCCATGAAGGAAATTCAGCAGGTTGGGCTAAGCAGATAGAAAGAAAACCAGGAGACAATGATGACCTTAGCAAGAGCAGTTTCATTTAAAACTGGGACTGGAGGAAGACTAAATGGAAGAAGGTCAAGAGAGAAGGCAGTAACTAGAAGGGAATGGTGACAAGGAAAATTTTTGGTTTCTGTATTCTATTTCTTGTTTGTTGGGGGTTTTTCGTTTCATTTCTTCTAAGATGGGAGAGAAGTGAATGAGCAGGAAAGGAGAATATACAGATTTAAGAAAAAAAAAAATTAACACTTGAATAAACCCTAAAAATGAAGGTTCACAGAGAAAGTATAATCTTTTTCTTTTTACTTCAGCCAAAATTTAAAAACTTTTTATCCTTCACTATCACTTACCATGTTAAAAATTGTGATGTCCAAT
The DNA here is from genome assembly GCF_018350175.1 of Felis catus. NCBI lineage: Eukaryota > Metazoa > Chordata > Mammalia > Carnivora > Felidae > Felis > Felis catus. The sequence goes on along the minus strand of NC_058368.1, from coordinate 210,343,110 downwards.
ATACTACCCTCCAGAAAATTGGCATGATTCCATCAGGAATGTAACTCCATGGCTTGAAACATGGATGTTGGCTGTTTAACAACAATTTATAGCCAATTAATAAATGATGACTACTTAAATAAGTTATATAATTAACTTGTGCATGGCAAAGTTCATTTACATTCAGATATTAAATTACTGACTCTAGCTTCCAAAACTTCACAGAAAACTTAAAATTCAAAGCAGACCGTCAAACTAAAAAAAAAAAAGAAACAAAGGGAACAAAACAGTTTGTTCTAGAGAGGAATGCCACTTAAATTTTCAACTTTCAGTGTATTTTCAGTCCTTGAGTAAAAGGGCATAATGTTCACTTAATAGACTGATAATGTGAGTCTTTAAAAGTGAATGAATATGTCATGAAACTAAATCTCTGATTTGACTGCCTTTAAAACTGGTAACTGTCTTTAAAATACACACTCCATTTTGTGGGATTGGTTATTTTCTGGGGAGAGGGAACAGGGAGGTGAAAGAAATTAGGTGATTAACTCCTGGTAACTGGAGCCCTAACTGATTAGTCACTGTGGTACAGATCCCATGGACAGAGATGCCAGTATCTGTATATAATTCTGTTTGAATTTTCTGAACATATGTGTATCTTCCATTAATAGTCTTCCCTGACTATAAGGATACTGTTTAGTCTAGGAGCTTCCAACGATTCACAACTGCTGCTGATCCATATTCAATTTTTAATGTGCTTTAAAGGGAGTAACAGTTACATTTTAAATTTACCCTTATTCAGGTTAGATTAAAAGAATAATAAAAGCTGCATAAAGAAGCATGCAAACACTACTTAGAGCATTGGTAGAAGCTACACTCAACATTTATTAAACCTATTTACTTGGAAGTTTGATATGGATTTAACGTAACCTTTCGATAATTTGAACTTTATTCATTCTCGGTCTAAAACTATAATGGTTTCAAAGGATGCACAATATGAAAAGAACATCCTACATACAGAATAATCCCCTCATACAACCTTGTAAATCAGGCAAAAGAGAAAATGAAGGTTTTTTTTTAGATTAGAGAGAGGCTGAGAAGAAAAAAAAAGCCATTGGAAGTCACATTCTTAGTAAGAGGTAGAACCAGGGCTAAAAAAATCAGGTCTTCTCCAAGTTTCTGCTTAGCATCTACTGAAAGGCCTCGTGCACCAATAAATATGTAAAATTTATTTAAGCTTTACGTTTAAATAGAATACAATGTAATTAAAAGTCTACTAGCAAAGGATGGGAGAGGCGTGGGGGATGAGTAGAAAAAGAAGATCAACTTTATAAATTTAAATCCCGAATGGTAAGAACAGACAATTTTAAAGTAATTTTTCCTCTACACTATTTAAAAAAAGAAAAAAAAAACAAAAGGAAGAAAATACCTTGGAACTGGGGTAGCAGTTGCGTGGAATCCTGTAATGTTGCTGTTCTCGGTAGGGCTTGAGTTTGCGGCTGCATGCTTACACCGGTTGTATATTGTCTAAATCAATGAACACATGGTTTAACAATGAAAATCAGAAGGTTACAGAGTTACGGGATACTGGGGGGTATCAACCTATCCACCGGTGACCTTCCTGGTTATGTTTTTTAATGATCAAATTCACAAAGATTTAAATACAAAAAGTTAAGCATGACCTTATATAATTTAGCTGTTTTAAGAACTAACATATCTCAAACAAGCTGTATGATTACAATTGCCTTTCAAATTGCAAAACTCAGTTTCACCTCTTACCGTACTAACATCCAGAGGCAGTATGAAGACGATAAGAAAGCAGAGATACCAAGCTAGCAGTGTTCCAATAATTACAAGTCTATGCTGTTTCTTAAAGTCTCCATATCGATGAAGTAGGAATAATGCCAGAAAAAAGACAAAAACAATCTCGAGTCCCAAAGCTGCACCACTCATTATTGAATGTTCACTCTGACTAACCAAAAGTCATTCATGAGCAGGTCTGGATCATATCTGTAAAGTGGAAAAGAAAAAAAAAGTAGCATTAACATAAACAACCACTTGGAAATTTCCTAAATATTTGTTTATTGACGTGTTAATAAATTCTTTGGAAAATTGTCAGGCTTTACATTGAACTACAAATAGAAGGAAAAAGGGTATGCCTGGGTGTGTCAGTCGGTTGAGTGTCCCACTTCGGCTCAGGTCATGATCTCACAGTTCGTGAGGTCAAGCCTGGAATCAGGTTCACTGCTGTCAGCACAGAGCCTGCTTTGGATCCTGTCCCACCACCGCCTTTCCTCCCCTACTCCACCCCCACTTGCAGTCTCTCTCTCTCTCAAAAATAAATAAAACATCAAAAAAAAAAAAAAAGAAATAGAAGGAAAAGAATAATTCCTACTCTCAAATACATATCTAATTTTTGAAAACAGATCTTAAAATCTTGACATAAATTGTATCTTCAGGAAAAAAGTTATCTTAATGAAAATTATACTACTTCTAAAAATATTGCAAAATAAGAATACTGAACGTGAACTGTTTCAAAAGTATCATTTGGAGTTTGTTCCTTACAGTTATAAGCCCCAAAAGAAGTTTTATACAAATACACAATTGACTAGATCCTAAGTAATCAGACGTTTCGTAAAATAAAGTTTTCCACAGTCCATTACTTAAAATGTTCCAAAAGAGGGAAAAACAGCAAGAAAAAGACCATTTGAAAACATTTCCTTTGTTTGAAATAGTTTGTTATTTTTTTGTGTGTGCTAATCTTGTCTTAACAACTTTAATGACTTGCAATTCTTACTTATTTACTGCTTCACAAAACACAGTACTTGATACTTAAACAACTTAGGTTTGAGCAGTGTGGGTCCACTTACACATGGATTTTTTTTTTTTTGATAAATACAGTACTTTAAATATATGTCCTCTATGACTTTCTGAATAACATTTTCTTTTCTGTAGCTTAGTTTATTATGAGTATATAATATGCATACAATATATGTTGAATCATTATGTCATACACCTGAAACTAATATAATGCTGTATGCTAATTATCTTCAATAAAAAATACACTATAAAATAAACATCAAGTTCATCCAGTAAAACACACACACAGACATACACACAAAATATCTATTAATCGGCTGTTTACATTACAGGTAAGGCTTCTAATCAACAGTAGGCTATAAACAGTTACGTTTCCAGGGAGTCAAAACTTATACACAGATTTTTGACCGTACAGGGTTTGGCACCCCTGACCCTTGCAAATGTATACTTGCCACTTTTCCATTTACCTATATAAATCTTATTTTCTTTAAAGAAAGTTACTTTTTATATGTAGAAAAATTTACCAATGATTATTGAATAAAATCATACACTTGAGAATTGGTTTTTAATTTTTAAATTTTATTTAAATCCAAGGTAGTTAACATATAGTGTAATAATGATTTCAGGAGTAGAATTTAATGATTCATCGCTTATACAAAACACCCAGTGTTCATCCCAGCAAGTGTCCTCTTTAAAGCCTATCACCCATTTAGCCCATCCCCCCACCCAAAAACCCTCCAGCAACCCTCAGTTTGTTCTCTGTATTTAAAAGTGTCTTATGGTTTACCTCTCTTATTTTTTCCTTCCCTTCCCCTATGTTCATCTGTTTTGTTTCTTAAATTCCACATATGAGAGAAAAATCGTATGATATTTATCTTTCTCTGACTCACTTATTTCACTTAGCATAATACACTTTAGTTCTATCCACATTGTTGCAAATGGCAAGATTTCATTCTTTCTGATTGCTAAGTAATATTCCAGTGTGTGTGTGTGTGTGTGTGTGTGTGTGTGTATCACATCTTCTTTATCCCAAAACCAGCAGAAGAAGGGACATAATAAAGATTAGAGCAGAAACCAAGGATATCAAAATTTAAAAAAAAGAAAGAAAAAAAACACAGCAGAACAGACCAACGAAACCGCGAGCTGGTTCTTTGAAAGAATTAACAAAATTGATACACCCCCTAGCCAGTTTGATCAAAAAGGATAGGATCCAGATAAAATCACAAATGAAAGAGGAGAGATCACAACCAACACCATAGAAATACAAACAACAATATGAGAATATTATGAACAATTATATGCCAACATATTGGTCAATCTGGAAGAAATTCCCAGAAATACATAAACTACCAAAACTGAAACAGGAAGAAATAGGAAATTTGAATAGACCCATAACCAGTAAAGAAATTGAATCAGTAATCAAAAATCTCAAGAGTCCAGGGCCAAATGGCTTTCCAGGGGAATTCTACCAAACATTTAAAGAAAAGTTAACACCTATTCTTTTGAAGCTGTTCCAAAAAAAATAGAAATGGGAAGAAAACTTCCAAACTCATTCTATGAGGCCAGCATCACCCTGATTCCAAAACCAGACAAAGACCCCACTAAAAAGGAGAATACAGACCAAATTCCCTGATGGAACATGGATGCAAAAATTATCAATAAGGTACTAGCAAACTGAATCCAACAATACGTTAAAAGAATTATTCACCATGATTAAGTGCGATTTATTCCTGGATGTAGGGCTGGTTCAATACCGGCAAATCAATCAACATGATACATCACGTTAATAAAAGAAAGGATAAGAACCACATGATCCTCTCAGTAGATGCAGAAAAAGCATTTGACAAAATACAACATCCTTTCTTGATAAAAACTCTCAAGAAAGTAGGGATAGAAGGATCATACCTTAAGATCATAAAGGCCACCTATGAAAGACCCACAGCTAATATCATCCTCAATGGGGAAAAACAGAGCTTTCTGCCTACGGTCAAGAACACAACAGGGATGTCCACTCTCACCCATTGTTCAACAGATGTTGGAAGTTCTAGCCTCAGCAATCAGACAACTAAAAGAAATAAAATGCACTCAGATCGGCAAGGAAGAAGTCAAACTTTTAATCTTCCCAGATGACATGACACTCTATGTGGAAAACCCAAGAGTCCACCAAAAAACTGCTAGAACGGATATGTGAATTCAGCAAAGTCACAGGATATGAAAATCAACATACAGAAATCTGTGGCATTTCTATATACCAATAAAGAAGCAGCAGAAATAGAAATCAAGGACTCGGTCCCATTTATAATTGCACCGAAAACCATAAAGTACCCAGGAACAAACTTAACCAAAGAGGTTAAAAAATCTATAGAAAGTTGGGGCGCCTGGGTGGCTCAGTCAGTTAAGCGTCCGACTTCGGCTCAGGTCATGATCTCGTGGCTCGTGAGTTCAAGCCCTGCGTCGGGCTCTGTGCTGACGGCTCAGAGCCTGGAGCCTGTTTCAGATTCTGTGTCTCCCTCTCTCTCTCTGACCCTCACCTGTTCATGCTCTGTCTCTCTGTCTCAAAAATAAATAAACGTTAAAAAAAATAATAAGAAAATAGAAAGCTTATGAAAGAAACTGAAGAAGACACAAAGAAATAAAAAACATTCCATGCTCATGGAAAAGCATTCCATGCTCATGGATTGGAAGAACAAATATTGTTAAAATGCTGATACTACCTGAAGCAATCTACACATTCAATGCAATCACTATCAAAATAACACCAGCATTCTTCACAGAGCTAGAACAAACAATTCTGAAATTTGTATGGAACCAGAAAAGACCCCAAATAGCCAAAATAATGTTAAAAAAGAAAACCAAAGTTGGAGACATGACAATTCCAGACTTCAAGTTATATTACAAACCTGTAATCATCAACACTTGAAAATATTCTTAATTATAAATGCTGATAATACAGACATCAGCAAATGGTTTATTTTTTTCTCTCTCTATGCTTTTAAAATAATTTACCTTTACTAGCTGAATGCAGCATGTTCGGTTCACCTTTGTAAAATCAATTTTAGGCATTTTTGTTGGGTCCATGGACTAACTACACTATTCCAAGTAATAAATATCTTAATAGTGAATCAAGATTGTGATACAAAGGGGCGTCTGTGGCTACATCAGTTGGGTGTCTGACTTCGGCTCAGGTCATGATCTCAGGGTCCATGAGTTGGAGCTCCGCATCTGACTCTGTGCTGACAGCTTGGAGCCTAGAGCCTGCTTCAGATTCTGTGTCTCTCTCTCTCTCTCTCTGACCCTTCCTTTGTGTATTTCAACTAAACATTCCTTTGTGTATTTCAACCAGTATTTTCATATTTTTTAAATATCTCAAATTGACCCTCTTTCATCACTCTATCACCATATCCTGCAATATCTTTCTTCAAAGCACTTATCCACCTGATATAATGTATATTTATATTTATTTTCTCCCTGTAGCCCTTTTCCTCCATCCCCACCTCCCAGACTTTATGACAGCAGAGACTTGACTATTCAGTACTATATCCCATGTCTCTAATATAGTATTCAGCATACAGTAGATATTCAAAGAGTATTTGTTGAATGAATGAATAAGTGAATAAAAACATTACATTTCAGTATATACATAATTTTTATTAATGCTGACTATAAAGGCAACATAAAACTCTTGTTATGTTCTTCAAAACCGATTTTACAAATACTTATCACAACTCAAAGACTTACTACGTCTCTGCCACTACTAACTACTACTCAAAATTTCAAATTTCATTTTCTATGAGAAAAACTTATACCATCACAATAGGAGTAGGTCAAATCTTATTTGTAATTCAAGAATAGATTAAATGGATAACTCCATGCAGAATGTGCTGATGAAAGCCATTACCATCTTCAAGATCCAGCTTTTAAACAAACATAACTCAATGTGAATTTAAATGTAACATAGTTACTATCTGAAAATCCCTTTATGGTTTGACTGAGATATTTACTTTCCTGAAATTGTCCAGTCCAAGGAATATGGTAGTCATAGAAAAAAGACTGAATATCAGAGATTACCAAGGAAATGCTAAAGTATGGCAGAAGCAAACGATAGATTATTGAAGTATAAGAAATGATATTAAGATTATCTAGTAACATTTGAAAATTACCATAACATTAATGGAAAAACTCAATTCACACATTTTACATTTATTATAATATGCATGAAAAACACTTAAGACATTGGGGCGCCAGGGGGGGCTCAGTCGGTTAAGCGACCAACTTCAGCTCAGGTCATGATCTCACAGTTTGTGGGTTCGAGGTCCGCCTGGGGCTCTGTGCTGACAGCTCCGAGCCTGGAGCCTGCTTCGGATTCTGTGTCTCCCTCCCTCTCTCTGCCCCTCTCCTGCTTGTACTCTCTCTCTCAAAAATAAATAGACATTAAAAAAATTTTTTTAAAGAAAACACTAAGACAAAAATGAATTATAAGATTGTTGGCATAGGCAAACAACAAAATCAGTTATAAACTTACCACAAGCTACTAATATTTTTTTACAGTAGCTGTCAATTTTTCAGTCTGATTCGATTGCACTTTAAAAATCTTATAGATGAATAAAGAGAACTATGGATCCCTTATTCTAGTAATAAAGAAATGGTTTGGTTCGATCTCTTCCATTCTCAGTGTATTAGTCTCCTATTCCTGCTATAAACAATTCCTATAAACTCAGAGGCTTAAAACAACACCCTTATATCATAGTTTCTGTGGGTCAGATGTCCAGGCACAAGTTGGCTCAACTGAATTCTCAAGATCAAAAGCAAGGTGTCAGCAGGTCTGTGTTCCTCTCTGGAGACTCTGGGGGAAGAATGTACTTCTAAGTTCATCCAGGCTGTTGACATAATTCAGTTTGTTATAGTTTTAGAGCTGAGCTCGCCATTTCCTTGTTGGCCGTCAGCTGGCATTTACCCTTAGCTCCAGAGGCCTCTTTCAGTCTTTGCATGTGGCCCTGTGTACCTCAGAGACAGCAATGGTTTGTCAAATCCTCTCAGGAATCTTGGACTTTCTCTTCCACTCTCGGGGGGAGAAAACTCTGCTTTCAAGGGCTTATCTGATCTCACTGGGACAATGTGGATAATCTAGTCATATTTACTGGTTCCAAGGATTAAGGCATACATATCCTTTAGGGTCTATTATTCTGTTTACCACACCGTCCATTCTGTTCAACCTGAACTCCTGTTGTCTTGTTATGGCACAAGGTTAGGCCTAAGGGCCCCATTAAACTGGAGATGAAATTTGGGGGTTCCCTAATCTTAGGTGAGAAAATAATAGTTTCAAAGTCCATAACTTTGACCTGTACGTAAATTCAAGTGAGGAATTATTTTTTTCAGTCTAGAATGACAGCACTTTTCAAGGTTCTTTACGAATCCCTATATCCTGTTTTGGTTATTTCAGCTCAATAATTTTGTGTTCAAAGCTAGAGGCACACCTTATTCCCCATCTGATCTAGTTATCTATATGTTCAATTAATAAAGTAACTGTCAATTAAAATCTAATAAAAATATAGATTAGACAACTCAGGTTTGGTTTAGTAAAAAAACTCATAACTAAGGAGTACAGCAATTTGGCGATATGTATCAGATACCTTTAGAAAGGTACATATCCTTTGTCCTAGCAATCCCTCTTCAAATAACCTAAAGAAAACCCAAAACGTGAACAAAAATTGATCTACGATGTTATCTTTCATGGCAGCATTATTTAAACATGAAAACATAGCAACAACTTAAATGTTTGTACTAAATAGTCTAGGAAGTCTCAAAAGCGTCCACCAGTCTCATCGCTGTCTACTGCCCTTTTGAAAAAAGCAGCCAAGGGTTTCATAAATCACTAATCCTGCAAACCTGTCCGTACTGATGGGAGCAGGGATCTGTGCATGAGTCAAGGACTACAGAACAGCAACACTCCACTACAGGCTGTGATTCAAAGAAGCCACCAGATTCCCCAATCTGGAAGAAAGGTGAGATCCACAGGGGCACTTTAGAGATGGCAAAGGGACAGGGGTGGGGTCCGAGGAAGAGCACATAAGAAACACACGGACAAATATACATCAAAATGCTAACAGTGGCTGTCCTAAAATGATAAAGACATGATTTCTATTTTCTTCTTTGTGCTTTTGTGTTATGTGTTTTTAATTTCAAATAAAGTATTATTTTGTAATTTTAACATTAGTTAAAAATCAGTGTAGTAATATGAAGGTAAAACATACAGTAAATAGAAAATGAAAAATTCTGCTGCGGTGCTGGGTGTCTAAAGTTACAGCTATTTTAAAATACAAATGTTTTATTGTACTGTGATAAACCTGGGTTCCAAATCCCAACTCAATTTAATAATTGCATAACTTTATACAATTTAAGCTATTAAGTGAGGATAAATAATCACCTCATGCAGGTTGCTATGAAGATCAAAGGAGATACAAAAGTGAAACACCAAATAGGAGTTCGAGGCCCAGAATAGATCCCCAATAAATGCTATTTGCTAATCTCCACCTCCTTTATATCATGTGCTTCTAGAAGATAACCAGTTGCTTCAACAGTCTCAAAGCATAGCTTTATACCATATAGTCTCCTCCCCCACCAAAATATGGATACCAAATGCTTTTTGCTTCTCATTCTCTGTGGTTACCACAGCCTGAGTCCACCCTCATTCCTATAAAACAAAAAAAATGATTTTTGCTCCAAGAAATTGCTCCCCTTGCCTCTCTTGACTAATTGGGATTACCTCCATAGGTCTACAAAGTAGCCCAAACACCCCTTCACCTGTCTGTTGTGAAGGGACAGAACCATGTCAAGAAGGTGTATAAGACATGGCAATGTCACGTAGAAAGGTAATGCCATTCTCCTAGGAACATGATCAAAGTGGAGGTAGATAAAAATGGATCATCTGCTGACCTGCAACCATGTACAGCTGTGCAAAAATATACTCCAAGGACAAAAGAGGAAATGTGCCTCCACCCACAAAAGTGGTCCTTCTAGTAGTATTCTTCAAATATTAAAATAACATGTTTAGGCTAAATGACAAAAATGAGTGAAGAATATGCAAAAATTTGGAGGCAAATCAAAATTCAGTTCCATGTGATTAGAAATTGAACAGGAGATTTAGAGCTGTCACAGGGTGGCATGAACACCAACAGCAGCAAAAGTAGATTTTACTCAAAATCAAAACGCCAATTCATTCAATCAAATTTTAGTACTTGAAATCCAGACATAGTCTCCCTTTCAAAATACCAGTTCTAAAGTCTTAAACATTTAAAATCCAAGTCAGTCTTTGAACAAGTATCAAGATCTCATACAATCCCTTTCAAATGCCTTTCATAATTAGCTTGTTATTGTTACTGACTTGGGGTGCTGTTTCCCAAGTACTTTATGGCTGATAGGTTTTTTAGGCTAAATTTAAGTGGAAAATTTACAGGTTAAGAAAATTTTGGAATTTGAAGCATCCTAAATATTTTCAAAAAGAAAGAGAAAGAAAAGGAAAAGAGAAGAAGGGAAGATGGCAGGAAAGATTTGTAGTAGCAACTGAACACAAATATTTTGTCCAAACCTAAGGTTCCAAAACTGAATGAAAGATTTCTAGCTAGAACCTAGTGATTCATCAGGCTCAGATTGTGTAAATTTAAATGTGTCTTTATTCAGATATGCAAAATAATAAAAACTAGGAGGCAACTCAACATCTTAATAATGAAAAATTGAAAGCATCAGAACTAGATGGAGTGATGAAAGTCAACAATCCTCTACCACCAATAAAAAATTAAATCTTTGAAATATAACCATTATTCCATGTTTAGAGATTTCAGGGAGATGTACAGGGAGAATTCAGTTTAGGATATACCACAAGAGAATGTGGCTCCTACTCTAAAAATAAAAACAGTTGTAATATTTTTTGAAGTCATTTTCAAAAAATGAGCTGAGTTGCCAAATCAACCAGGTAAGCTGAATTCCAAAGTGTGACAAGCCCTTCTGAAGAAACAGATACGTACAAAGTGCTTAACTTTTGGTAAGGCATGGGAGAGAGAGAGAGAGAGTAACCATGTAAGCAGGTAAGAAGAAAACAATTGGAATTGTAATGGATTCTTTTTTTTTTTTTTTCAGCGTTTTTTATTTAGTTTTGGGACAGAGAGAGACAGAGCATGAACGGGGGAGGGGCACAGAGAGAGGGAGACACAGAATCGGAAACAGGCTCCAGGCTCCGAGCCATCAGCCCAGAGCCTGACGCGGGGCTCGAACTCACGGACTGCGAGATCGTGACCTGGCTGAAGTCGGACGCTTAACCGACTGCGCCACCCAGGCGCCCCGGAATTGTAATGGATTCTTAAAGATTTCAGGTAAAGAGATTGTAAGACTTATTTTGGTAATTAAAGAATAATCCTTAGAATCCTTTAAAAAAAAAAAGTTTATGTAGTTTTGAGAGAAAACATAAACAGGGGAAGAGCAGAGAGAGAGGGGGACAGAGAATCCCAAGCAGGCTCTGGGCTGACAGCAGGGAGCCCCGTGCAAGCTCGAACCCACTAACTGCGACACCATGACCCAAGCCAAAGTCGGAGGCTCAGCCAACCGAGCCACCCCGGTGACCCCTTAAAATCCTTCTTACTAAAGTAATTAAAAACAACAACAACAACAACAGCTAACATTGAGTATGAGTTTACTGGATTCCAAGCATTATGCTAGCACTTAACATACTTTATCAAATTAGACCTCACAACCTCATAAGAAAGGACTATAAATATCCTTATTTATAGAACAGAAAAGGGTACATAGAGTAAGTAGTTTGTCCACATTCCCAGTCAGTGAGTGGCAAAGCTGGGATTCAAACCTACACATTCTAACTACAACATGGATATTACAGAGTCTCTTTGAATCCAGACATACTTAATGCAATTTAAATTGTTTAAATGCTTTCTTTTGCTCCATTTCATAGTAAACAAGAAACATTCTATTAATTGTTCCTTTACATATATCAAGATAGAATGCTAGAAAAGTCATGTTTAATATAGAATTAACTAAGAATTTTTACCTTCAGGTAAGACTGCTATTACTTAAGACTTAATCTACATGAGGAAGGTAGAAAAGAAAACAGAGCAAATCAGAATAGGGAAAGAACCCTTTTGTTCTTGCCCCAATCTGTCCATCACAGAAAACATCAAACTACAGAGATCGAAAGATCTACTTTAAAATTAATGGAGGGAAAAGGATCCTTTTGAAATCTGATGGCAGGTAGAAACTTCTTGCTATGTAATCCTTGTTAGTCTTTTGTTCCCTTAAGCTAAATAACATAAAAGAATTAAAGAAATCTTTAAGATTTCATGCTATGATGGAACTAAGAAAAAAAGCACATCACTCTTCTATTTAAATACAATCTCTTGTCATATTTCATTTTCAAAAAGAACACTAATATATTACTGAACATATATACATGTTTGTTTATTTATTTATTTATTTATTTATTTATTTATTTATTTATTTATTTATATATCTTATTGTCAAGTGTAGTTTCCACTCCTTTTTGGCCTCTCCTGTGCCTTCATAATATTGACTCTCTTGTCCCTTTTACAATAAACACTTTCCCAATTTACAAAGTTACTTTGTATTTTTTTTTTTTGAGAGAGTGGGGAATGCACAGAGAGGGGACAGACGGGTGAGAGACAGAGACAGAGAGACAGAGAGAGACAGAGAGAGAGAGAGAGAGAGAGAGAGAATATCTTAAGCAGGCTCCATGCCCAGGGCTGACTGAGCCTGATGCAGGCTGGATCTCAACAACCATGAGGTCATGACCTAAGCCAAAATCAAACCTGAGCCACCCAGGACCCCAAAGTCACTTTGTATTCTATCTCAAACTTCCAAACAGTACTAAACATGACTTACTCTAATGTCATTTCCAGAGATAAAACAATTATAACTCATCTATCCTAGATAATGATCTAGTAATTCTAGTTTTAGGAATATAGTCACACCTCTCCACTAAAATGGGACGTGGGGCATGCTGAGCAAGATTAAATAAATAAAATTAATCAGGGAAAAAAAATAATCCATATCAGTAGCAATTACATGCAATTCCTGAAGAGACCAGACAGCAATTATATATGTAGCTGATAATCTCATCTCTTCAATGGACACAATTCCTTATATCAGACACCTGTACCAATTTAAACTTTTATTTACTTAGATAGAAAACAGCCATGATTAGAAGACATGCAGAAAAAAATGATTCCTATTTCAGCAAGCTAATGTTTTTCTGTTGCCAGGGCAAACTGTTAGTAAGATATCTATTACAGAATTTGAAGACAGATTTTCAAAGTTGAAAGGCTCTTTTTGAAGTCCTATAGAGGACTTCCTGTCCACCAATTCAGATATAAAAAGTATTCTGACAACTAGAAATGTTCCCTAGTTCCTAGGTAAATCCTTGCTAAATCCTACCACTAGAAATTTCTCATCTTTAAATTTAAAATCATCCCATTAGATCTTCCTATCTATACGATCTACTTTATGTCTCAAAACTTTGTTTATTCTCATCAAGACATATTATTTTCTTGTTTTCTTTCTCCTCCAGAAACATCCCTCTGTCTTTCTTGAAGGAGACTATAACTTTTTTTGACAAAATTATTTTTTCTAATGAGTTGCCAACTTAAGGGAAAGGATGTAGATTTCAACCCAGGGCAACTGCTTTCTCCTTAGCCAAAGTAACATAAAGATAGCTTCATATAAAAAATCAGAATATTGCATTTAAAAGTATTTTCTGTAACATCAGTTTAATGAGTTGTGACAATTCAACCTAGTATCTTCACATAGTTTAAGGCAAAATTAATTTGTGAGCATATCCCTTCTTTAGGCCCATTTCGCTTACTTTCAAGAAAAAACTAAAGGTTTGTGAATACCTTAATTAAGAAGTAGTCACTTTTCAAGCTAAGCACCAAGCCTGAAACAAACACATACCTGGACAAGATAGGTTTTAGGTTTAAATCCAACAAAAAGCGAATCATTTTTTAATGGTATGTCATACTATTTTTTAAGGTAAGTCATCCAGCATACCGAAGTAATACTCCAATATTAATTTTTGTGATGACGCGGGCCTGCTTACTTCCGAACTTTATAAATCCTCTCCATTTTTATTAGGGTTGGGATTTGTTCCCCTTCTCTCTTCCAATGTTTTCCAAGGGTCACAGTTATGGTATAGTGTGCACAACAGATTTCGCATGGTCATCCTATCTGGAACATGGCACACTCCCTCCTCTAGCTGCCCCCAAACTCTTCTCCGCCGAGACAGGCTAAAAGCAGCTTGTTTTTGGACGGCGACGCAACCAGACGCAGCCGGTCTTAAGAACCGAACGGCCCCGCTCGTGGCCCCGAGAGTTGCGCTATAAAGCCCTCTGCAAACATACAGTCACCGTATTCGTTCCCTTGCTACCATTTATGAAATTCGTCAAGGCTGAAAGGCTATGCGCAGCCTTCCCACTGCACACGGGAACCACTGGTCTGCTCACCTGAAATTAAAACACCGCCTCGCCTCTCGTTCGAACAGCGCTTTTGTTTACAAGACGCTTTCACAAGCGTTATCTGACTTGACCCTCACGCCAAGCCTTCGAGATGACCCCCGATATCATTAGTGCCTGTTTTACTGTTGAGGAAAGGATCCTGTCCGCAGACCGGTGCTAAGGGTCACCCTCTCCCCGATGAAGGAAGCAGCTTCCCGGCGGAGGGGAGAGCACATGTGACGCCCGCGGCCCCCATCCTCTCACCTGGCCAGCGGGCCGGGCTACCACCTCCTCTCCGTGACCGGGAACTTAGTTAGGCCCGTGGCGGCGGGTGCTCGGGGTCTCCGTGGTCCTCTCGATCTCCGCTTGCTCTCGGCCTCAGACCCTCGACCCCACAGTGCCTCACGCTCTCCCCATCGGGCTCACGGTCCGATCTCGCCAGACAGTGTCTGGAAGGACCGGGAAACTCCGCGTCGGCCGCAATCGTCCAGGATCTGGGACCCACTCTCCGAGGCGACGGCGGTGACGATCACTAGAAGGCCCGCAGGCTCCGCCGTAAGGAAAACCCGTCCCCAGTCAAGAGGCTGACATTTCCCAGGCAGCCTGAGCACCGCCCACTTCCGTTTCCCCGCCTACCCCATGGGTCGCCCAGCCCCCAGCCGCAGGGGGTTGTGGGTATCTCAAAGGCGGGTAAAGTAGCCAGGAAGGAAGTAGCGGAGAGCCTGCTGGACTACAAGTCAGGGCTGAAACTACAGTTCCCAGCAGGCAGCGGGGCTGCAGACGGCCGCGGCGGAGGAGAGCGAGTAGAAGAGCCTTGCGCGCGCGGTGAGGATGGAACGTTGCTAGAGTTCGCGGGTCTTGCTGCTGGGGGTCGGAGCTGCACGCCGCGAGCCGCCGCGTGCCAAAGCGGGAATCCCGGTGGCGGGCAGTTCTGCAATTAATGCACCCATTTAAAACTCCAGAACTTGTGGACGCCATGCACAGGTAAACGGATTGCAAAAGGGGGCAGAGCTTGCATGAACCGTCTTAATTGTTTTAGGCCGCGAAAAATGCTACTTGCTAATATTGTTACTAATGCTGTAGAGTGAATAGTTGCTTAGCCCCTTTGGGAAAGCGTGGATGGCTGGATGCTTTAGTGCGGTGATCAGTGTGCGGTTTTATTTGACTTCCCTTACTGAGCTTTCCTGCTATTTTCAGTCGCTGTATGATTGCTCTCCCTCTTGTCTATTCCCTCCACTTTAAGACATTCTCAAGGCCTTCTACGTGATCGTAAATCAAAAAGCCTTTTTGATTTGCTTGGTTATTTTCTCTTTCCTACGTGGAAACTCGCCGCCGGCGCTTAAGATATGCAATTTTGTGAGCCACTGTGAAAGTTTTCTGCATTGCATAACTTGCAGTTTCATTTAGGCCTGTCTTTTAATTACTCGGGTGTGTTTTTGAAAGGAACGGGCCGGGGGTGGGGGGCTTTTGTGCATTTCTGCAGGAAACACCTCCAGGAGATTCCTGACCAGGGTAGCAACGTTACTACCAGCTTCACATGGGGATGGGATTCTAGCAAGACTTCTGAACTGCTGTCAGGCATGGGGGTCTCCGCCCTGGAGAAAGAGGAGGTGGACAGTGAGAATATCCCCCAGGAACTGCTCTCAAACCTGGGCCACGCTCAGAGCCCCCCACGAAAACGGCTGAAGAGCAAGGGGAATGACAAGGATTTTGTGATAGTCCGCAGACCTAAGCTAAATAGAGACAGCTTTCCAGGTAAGGTAAACTGGTGGTCACATAAGAGGTGGATTGAACTACTTTATTGGTAATCTTTATTTAGTGATCTTTAGGATGGCACATTTTCAAAATTGCCTACTTCTGAAGTCATTTTCCAAAGAAGTGGGACAAGTCATTTTCACAAATCTGCAGGAATCTTGGTAGATACATATTTTTAGATGCACAGTTGACTTTTAACCCATGTGAAATTTTAACCCAGGAGAAGACATACCTACCTCTTAACTTTGAAGTGAATCTGCATGTTCAAAGGCCAGCTCGGTGCTACTGATAAATGGGAACATAAGCAATAATCTTGTAGGATTGTGTTATTGTTGTTTATACTCTGCTCTGTAGCCTTGGTTGAGGGTTTTGGGGTTTTCTGTTATTGTTTTGTTTTTTGGCCATATTTGCTTTAGTGATTTCCAAAGAACTGCTAAAGTGAATGTTAACTATGTGTAGGGACTTCTCTCCCCAGGTCCCTCCCAAGTGGGATTCTTCTGGTATGCTGTGTCTACATTACTGCCAGCATTATGTGTTCAGTCACCCAGCCAAAAACCTGAGGGTCAGTCCCATTCTGCCATCCTCCAGCATCCAGCCAATCATTGAATCTTTCCCTCTTGTCTCCAGGATGTTTTTCAAGCTCTCATTATCTCTTGCCTGAATATTGGAATGGCTCATAATTCCAGGCTTATCCTCTGCAGATCCATCCTCAGAGCTAGAGCAGACTGACTGAAATGTAGAACTCACCATATCATTTCTGGCTTTGATAGCTCCCCGTCTCCAGGCTTTTCAAACAGATCAGCGTGTGCCTCCCAGAGTGGATCAGAGCCCCAAGAGTACAGAAGGCCATAGGGTAAAGGTAGTGCAATAATACTGTTTCTTGCTAGAAGGTATTTAAAACATTAAGCCAGCACATTTTTGCTGAGCACATACTATGTGCTAGGCATTGTTCTAGGTGTTAGGGATTGTTAGGGATTCGGCAACAAACAATGTAAACATTCCTGACCTCAGGAAGCTTCTGTTGGAGAGAGAGGATGCAACAGACATAATAAATGTGGTATGTAGAATGTTAGAAAGTAATAAATGCCATGGCCAAAAACAAACATAGAACAAGTTGAGAGGGATTGGAAGTCCTGGGGTGGGAATATGGATTGCAGTTTTAAACAGGGTATTGAAGGGAAGCTTCACTGAGACATGAGCTTTTTAAGTAAAGGCATTAAGTGTGAGGAATGTGCCACGCAAATATCTTGGAGAAACGGGTTCCAGGCAGAGGGCATAGTCAGTGCAAAGACCTTGGGGCAGAAGCATGTCATGTTTGCTCAAGGAAGAAGGAAGACATGTGTGGAATGAGCTAAGGGTTGAGTAGTGGGAGATAAGGCTAGAGCTGGTATTGAGCAGAGTTGTGATGTGACCTTTTAAAAGGACACATTGATGGGATTAAACTGTAGGGGGTCAAGGGTAGAAATTTAGAGATTTGTTAAGAGGTATGGGGGTAGTAATAAGTGTCACGTTCTGGATAGATTCTGACGTTAGAGTTGACAGAATTAGGCCATTGAGGTAGTCTGTAGAAGAGGTGATCAGAGGCTAAACAGGAATTGGGTGGGTGATAGCAGAGAAGAGACAGATTAAAGAAATACTGAAGACGAAGTCTTACAGAGCCGGGGCAAATAAGTATATTCCTTAGTCCTCCCATTTGACTATCTTTGAAAAAGGGTTGGTTGTTTGTTTGCTTTGCTTTAAAAAATCTGTTGTTTTGGGGTTTTGACCCTTTCGTTAGGAATGAGAACCTACAGGTTATCGTCTGGAAATCTACATCAGGGGAGGGGGTGAATTAATTAGAAAGGCAATAAAGGATTGTGATCAAGTCAGACAGATCTGGCTTTGCATCCTAATTCTGCTATTTACCAACCTTGGGAAGTTATTTGAGCTCTCTTTGCCTTCATTTCTTTGTGAAATAGAATAATAATACCCACTTCATAGGTCGCTGTGAGGATTAAGGGAAAGAGTGCCCACAAAGCTCTTAGCATGTTGTGTGCACATAATACACAATAAGTAAATTTGGTCAACAAAATTTCTGACACTCATTTGGGAAGCTACTTCACTTTTTCTTTTGTCCTTAGTCCTGTTAGCCTGACCTTGTTAGTACAGAATTTTTTCTTTCAGAATTTAATGCTTCTGTTATTTTTAGCGTCTGGAGTGTAGCACTAGCAATTTGGTGTTTGACCAACCAGATGTGGTGACAGCACATTTCTGCTAAGATGAGCATATTTTGATTAACTTGTCCAGGGCCAGTTGCTTTTAAACATTCAGTGTGATTCCTGTATGTCCTTCCGCATTCATACACAGAGATAGAGATGTATAAATAAAAAAGTCATTGTTAAGCAAGGCACTGTGGAAACAACAGAGATTAAGGGATGGTTGCTGGCTTGTAGGACATTGCAAGTCAAGTTGAGGAGAAAGACAACACACCCTCAGAGAAGCTCACAGCAGAAGATGGCGACCAAAACACTAGCATCCAATGAGTAGTCTAGGTAGTAAGTGCAATTGGAGGCCAGAGGAAGGGAACCCCTTGGGCCAAATTGAACCAGGTACAGCTTCCCAGGTGCAGAAGGGCTTCCAGGGTGATTCCCAGCGGATGTGGACAATCTTCCTCCTTCCACTCAGCGAAAGTGGAGGCTCTGAGGAGAGGGAAAGATCTGGAAATAGTCCAGTCAATAAGTCTACATTGTTAAAACTGACCTCAAATATATATATGCCTGAGCAAGAAGAGAAAAAACAATGTTTTATTTTTATGTTTGTTACTACCTAAGAGAGAGGCAGGAAGGAAAACTAATAATCTACATCCTATTTGTGTGGAATTGCACACAATATAGACTGGCTAATTGGTATGGAGTGTGGAGAGGTGGATTCCCTGATGCAGGATGAGAGACAGCTGGGTAGAGGATTCCCAGTGGGCCTCCAGTGTCTGTCTGTCTGTCTCTGTCTCTGTCTCTCTCTGTCTCTGTCTCTCTCTCTCTCACTCTCTCTCTGTCTGTCTGTCTCTCTCTCTCTGTCTCTCTCTCTCTCTCTCTGGATCATCATTCCAGGGAGTTTTGTGTGCAGTTGTCAAGACAGGTGGCTAATGGCTCTGCCAGGATTAGGGCAGAATAAGCCACACCTGCTTTATGTAGCGATCTGGTGACAGTGGCCCTGGGCTGGGAGTTTTTCCTGGTTCCTCCCTCAGCAGTCTCCCTGCAGGCCCCCAGCCAGACTCATACACATCTGGCAACTAAATCCTCCTCATCTTTTTATTTTGGAAGATAAAAACTGTGTGGCAAACGCTGTATCAGGACAGGTCTGTTTTGCCCTCGGGGTGAGTATATGGAAGGAATTGGAAGTAAGTGGCCCAGTAGTGGGGTCAGTAACAAGCCCAAACAGGACAACTTCATTTTATTCATGTCATTAAATGCCTGTCTTGGTCCCTTTTCTCCCTACCCTCCGCCCCAGTGAAAACAGTGAAACACAGTGAAAACACCGTTGAACTAATTTGTTGATTAGCTTTCCCAGGGCTGTTAAACTGCTTGACATTCCAGAGCCTGCAGTGGTTCTCAGACTGGAGACTCTAAAGTTTAGTGTCTGCTGATATCCCCAAAGGAACTTGTTCAAAGTGCAAAATTCCTGAGATTCGGATCCAAGAAGTCCTGCCTTGAGCCCGGGAATCTGCTTTTTAATGCTCACAGGCAAACATTTTTCCTCCAATTTTTTTTTTTTTTAAACCAGTAATACATATATTTTACATTGCGATGCTGGGTGTGTGCCTGAAACAGAAATCTCACAAAGCTGTAATTCCCCTTGCTAAGATACTTCCTAGTGTGTTCCATTCCATTCTTTCAAAACAAGGCTGCTCCAACTGAATTGATTTCATGACTCACCAATGAATCTCAGCCCCCGGCTCCCAAAACTCAGCTCTGCAAGAGCCTTTATGGGGCCCTATGAGGCATCTCTTTGCCCTGCAGCTTCCTTTCATTTATTCATGCAGCCAGTAATTAATACTGAGCATTCTAGAGGTTACTAATACAGCAGTGAACATAACAGGCAAAAGACCTCCTCTCAGACCTCCTAGAGAGTGTATATACTTTACCTTATTCTCCAAATCCTAATTTCCATGGTTTCTCCACTCTCCCCACATTTCAGAGTTGAGCAAGTTTCTTACAGAAATAGAGGGTTCTGGGGCTGAGGGGATCATTTGGGACCCTGCTTTTGTTTTACTGTGTTTTGCTTGGCAGAATGTTTGTGGTTTTTCAGAAAGGAAGCGTAGATTGTTAATACTTAAAACAAGCTAACACAAGCAAATGTGAAGTGAGCCCCCACCCTTAAATATAAGAAACGGGAGGTGTGAGTGCTGGCTTATCCTTCAAGTATAATTTGTTTATCCATGCTGAAGGAGAGGAGCAGTTTTGAGAGTCAAGAGTTTATGATTAAGATTTGGAATTTTAATTTGAATCTGAGTGTGGGTATTGTTCCAAGAAATAAATATTGCAAGGAAGTTGAGTAACCTATAGGGGTGCCTGGGTGGCTCAGTCGGTTAAGCGTCCAACATCGGCTAAGGTCCTGATCTCACGGTCTGTGAGTTCGAGCCCCGCATCAGGCTCTGTGCTCAGAGCCTGGAGCCTGCTTCGGATTCTGTGTCTCCCCCTCTCTCTGCCCCTCTCCTGCTCATGCTCTGTCTCTCTGTCTCAAAGATAAATGAAGACATTAAAAAAAAAAAAAAAAAAAAGATGAGTCACCTATACTGCAAAGATTTCATACATAGAAAATTCTTCAATAAGCTGCTCTCCCCAGAGGAGTTTGAGGCATGGGCAGTGGCGAAGTTATAGACGTGGACAGCTGGGTTTGCACGTCAAGCGTAAGTGGAAATGATGGTGGCTGAGGGTGATGACCAGCAGGTTTGTGAATCTGGCCAGTTTTCACCCCTTCGTGGCTCCAAAGTGTGTTTAACAGCCTTTGTGTAGTTGAAGACTGGCGGCCGTGGGCTTAAATCATTGTTTCCTTTTCTGTGCAGGGCTGGTGTGCAGCCTTCGGGGTGTAGAAGAGGTGAGTGGAGGAAAGTCCTGCTCTGGACTCTCCCATCCGCTCAGGCAAACAGACCAGGCAGCAGAGGAGTCAGGAATCCAGGAAACAGATGGCTGATGTTTGGAGAATTAAGTATGGCAAGTAAAATTAGATTAAGCATATCACAAGCCTGGATACCAGCCGCTGGAGCTGGAAGACAGACTTCTGCCCCATCTGCTTATACAGCAGCCAGTCTCAGGCTTCAGCACCTCTAGCGAGGGGCCCTAAGGTCCGTGTCCTGTGATCAACTGAGGGAGTCCTGGGGACTTGGCTGCCAGCTGGAGCCGTGCATTTCCTTGGCCTTCGTTCCTTCCCTTCGGGAGCCAGCCTGCTTAATAACTCTTAGCATCTTTGTTTTACTCCCTCTCCCTGCCAGCCCTCCCTCCCTAGCCCTGATTGAGTTCTCTTCGCATTGTAAGTCAGGTTGAATTCTTACCTTCCTCTGTCTTGTAGAGCATCAAGCACTTAGAACAGGGGAGAGTGTGGGATGTTAGAGCATCCTGTGGTAGAAAGGACATCATTTGGAGTCAGACCTGGGTTTGAATTCCCACCCTGCCACTTGCTAGTTGTGTGGCCTTGTCGCACTTGTGTGTTCTTCTGCACTCCCCCCACCTCCCATCTCACAGACTACTCGTGTACTGACCCGAGTACATTATCTCTTCGTCCTGGGTTTTTGTCTTCAGCCTTCTTGACTCTGCATAGCAGCGCCGTGCCATTCCTTTGCAGGTACAGGGCCCACACCTGCAGTGCCCTCTGCTACCTGGCCAGCCTTCACATAGCCACCTCTTGGGGCTCTGCACCTGCACCTCAGGGTGTGGGGTTTTGGCATACTCAGAGCAGCCCCAGCTTTGCCTCCTGGCTCTCCTGCCTAACAGCCAATAGCCCCTTGGTGAGGTTATTTAACCCTGCTGAGGCCAGTTTCCTTATCTGTAAGATGGGATGCTACTAAATACACAGGGTTGTTGCATTTAGAGTCAGTGTGCTTGAATAAATGCTCGAGACTTTAGGGCTTTCAGTAAATGGCAGTGTTTAAATGTTAAGTTATGTATCTGTTTATTAGTTTGTCTTCAAGTGAGGCTGTTGGGCAGGGACTGTAGCTTACACCCAGCTCCCAGCACTAGTGCATTAATTAGGCACCCAGGAATGTTTGCTGAAGTGGAGTCATAGGCCAACCTTATCATTTTACAAATAAGGAAACTCACTGGTCCTAAGAAGCCAGCAGTCTTGCCTGTGTGTAGAATAAAGCCAGCATTCTTCTTTGGGCTGTCAGTCATTCCTTCGTGAAACAGCATTTGAATACTTTCTAATATTCATTGCCAGGCTCTCTCCTAGGCATTGGGTGTGTGCTAGTTTCTTGATTAGCAAAGGGTAACTAGTCAACGCAAATGCAAACGCAGAATTGGCATATTCAGTTTGCATGAAGGGAGAGTAAAAGGTATGATGCATCTAGCAAAGCTTTATTGGATGCCAGTTACGGGCTTAGTATTGTGCGGTGTGCTGGGTGTGCAAATCTGGGTCTGGGGGCTGTGGTGGTGATCTGGGAACGCTCCTCTGAGGGGGTAACAAGTTTAAGCCGAGATCTGCAGGATGCGTAGGAGTTGGACGGACAAAGACATCCAAATTCTAGTGTTAACCTTACTAGTGTGCTTCACTGCTTAGCTTTGCTGTCCTCTGCAAACCTCTGTGTTCCTTGCTGCCAGTAGTGACTAGTTTTCCTCCTCGCATTTAAAAAATTTTTTTTATTTGAGAGAGAGAGATCATGAGTGGGGGAGAGGAGCAGAGGGAGGGAGGGGGGAGAGAGAGAGAGAGAGAGAAAGAGAGAATCCCAAGCAGGCTTCATGGAGCCCAATGCGGGGCTAGATCCCACAACCCTGGGATCATGACTTGAGACGAAATCAAAAGTTGGATGCTCAACCAACTGAGCCACCCAGGTGGCCCTCCTCCTCGCATTTTAATTACCTAGCTCATGTTGTTCTAATTGTTTCTGATTTCTTGTATGTTCCCAATAAAATAGGCACCAAATTCATTAATTTATTTCTCCTGCCCTGCACTTCACAACAAGCCTCCCTAATTTCCTTTTCCACTGTCTTTAGAGGACGCATGGTGCCCCATCCATAGCCACTTGAAGCTCAGCACTCCTTTATGTGCCAGGTTTTCTCCTGCATACAGATATGACTGCTTGATGCCTTTCTCTGGGCAGGCATGTGGGAATTAACATTTCTGTCCCGCTCCCAGAAGCCCACACCCAGTGACTGAGAGTTGTTGGTGGATTAATACCCCAGCACCCATGCTCTTGGCTGAGACAGACAGCTCTGGGGCAGGGTGCTATAGGGTCTCCTGGAGTCCCCGGCAGACTTGAACTCCACTTGGCAATGGCGATAACCTGCTTATTAACATTTCCCCGAATTAGCTTCTTTCCTTTCCATATCTCTTCACTTTCCAATGCTTCCTGGGATTACTTAGCAAAATAAACTACTTGACTTCAGGTCCTCAGGATCTGCTTCTGGGGGTCCCAAACTTAGATAGAGGGCTGTTTGGGCCTCTTGGTCAATCACATGCTGCAGCCCTCATCCAAACCCTATTAAAACCCAGTGTGTTTTCAAATAAGTGAAATTCCAAGCAGCAGTGAAAAGTCATCACAAAAGGCAAATGTGCAGCTTTAATGGAGAGAGGAGAGAGATAGAGGCAAGAAGGAGAAAGGAAAGTTTGACTCTGCTGCTTGATGTCTTCCCTTATATTATTTAATCTCCACAGGGAACTACTTTGCAAAATAAATCATTTTATTCCTGTTCCTGCAGATGCAGAAACCGAGCCCGAGGGATTAGGTAACCTGCCCAGTATTCACAGACTTGGGCCACAGAGATGCATTCCCATCAGCGTGCTTCCCTTCCAGTGGTTCTCACCCTCGGGGAGGCCAGGCACCTGGTGTCACGAGGAGTGGACAGATCGTAGTGCAAGTCCTAGTGTGGTCTCAACATCCTGGATTTGAAGTAACGAAGCGTGTGACTTTTTTGCCAAATCCAATGCTAGAATCTGATCTATGTATTCAAGAGGCACCAGAGGTCAGGGAGTTCAGAAGAGTTAATGGAAGGAGAACTTAAGAAAAGCTAATGTATCAACTTTTTCGAATCTGGGAAGCAGAGCAGGAGCCGTATTTGAGAACCCCTGTCCTCTGTCCATGCTGAGCTGGGAGGAGCCTTGTGGTGAAGGGGGGTTGTTGCCACACTGAGAAGCCTCAGGGTGATCTCCAGCTGCCTCCCTGCATTGTGGTCCAGGGTCAGCATGGATGGTCTGCCCTCATCCCTTTACTCCTGGTTTCAGGGCCTCAGTGAATCATTTTGCCCTCAGGGAGGGAGGGGCAGGCATTCATTGAGCAACTGCATATTTCCTCATTTTTCAGTAGAGCCCACTTCCTCCAGGAAGGCTTCTCTGATCTCTCCTCTACCACCATCCACTGCACAGCACAGCACTGTGATCCCTATTGCAGCCCATTATGATACTTCATTGAAATTTCTCTTTTGTGTCTCAAACCCTGAGCTGGCCATCCCTTTTCATATTTGTAGAACAGACACCCACAGATAGGACATGTTCAATAAGTATATGCATGTATATATCATACGAATGTATCAGACACCGTGCGAGTTCCAGGAAATACAAAGATTATTTTTTTAAAAAATACTTTTTTGTTCCTAAGAACTCATGGCCCAGCAGGGGCAGGGTCTAAACAAATGAGTAAGTAAATAATAAAATTGTGGTTAAAAAAAAGTGACCCATTTTTGGTGATGTCATGGGAAGCCTTCCATAAGCACTGGGGCTCTAATAGCAACTTGATTTTAAATTAATAGCAATCGGGGCAGGCACAGCACATACAGGGCCTCTGAGATGTGGCGCAGAATGACTCATTCTACTAATTACAAGTAAGTCCAAATGGCTAGAACATATTTCTAGGTAATGAACCTAGAAAAATGAGTGGGTCCGTGACATAAATTTCATGCCAAGCAGTTTGGACCTTAGGCTACATATTTGGGGGGGACCATGGAGATGTTCAAACTTGGAAAGATTGCCCAAGAATACCACCCAGAGACAGCAAGTGCCACGTTTATCACCCTCAGTGCTTTTCTCCATCATGTTCTCCACAGAGCCTGGTTCAGTGTACCTGTGCAGGAAATCCACCTTTTAGATAACGGGGAGGAGGGACAGTGTGTTAGTAATCAGGGTTCTCCAGAGATGTGGAAAAAATAAGAGATGTAGGGAGATGTATTATAAGGACTTGGCTCACACTATTACGAAAGCTGGGAAGTACCCAGGTCCACAGTGCAAAGGCCCAGGGACCAGGAGAGCAGATGGTTCCAGTTCACATCTGAAGTCAGGAGATCCATGTCCCAGCTCAAAGGCAGGGAGAAAACCAATTCTCATCAGGACTTGGATTGAATGAGATTCACTCACGTTGGAGAAGGGAATCTGTTTCTCAGTCAACAGACTCCCAGCGTTCATCTCCTCCAGGAACCCCTCACAGACACACCCATAATAGTGTTGAACCAAATATTTAGCCTCCCCCTGACCCAGTCAAGCTGACATCAGTCCTGTGAACCATCACAGAAGGGAGAGGGTAGCGCTAGACTTGGTGTACAAGAGCGAGTGGAGGTACAGGGAGACTGACTAGGAAGGTGAGTTACTGAACTGATCTAAACACTCAGTATTTCTTCCATGCATACCTGTTTCCTTCTTGGCCATTGTCCTATTATCCTGATCTTGTGGGTTATGTTCTGTATGTTCCTATGTAAGAGTTCTATTGAGACATTGCTTTTATAAGACAAAACTCATCTTAAAATATCCACCTTTTTCCCCCCTCCAGTTTTGTTTTGTTTTTAATGTTTTTGTTTGAGAGAGAGTGTGTGCAGGGGAGGGCAGAAAAGGAGACACAGAATCTGAAGCAGGCTCCAGGCTCTGAGCTGTAAGCACAGAGCCTGACACAGGGCTCAAACTTGCAAACCATGAGATCGTGACCTGAGCCAAAGTAGGACCCTTCTACTCACTGAGCCACCCAGGCGCCCGTCCAGTTTTTTGTTTGTTTGTTTGTTTGTTTGTTTGTTTGTTTGTTTTAACACAGCCCAAGCATTCCTTTCAGAATTTTCTGTGCTCAGCACTCTCTGGTGGTTCCTCACAACATTCAGAGTCAGAGCTGAAGGCCTCATGATGTAGAGTCCTGCATGACCTGGCCCCAACATCTCTCATCTTCTGTCACCTCCCTGCTCATTCTTCTGTTCCTCAAAACAAACATTCTGTTCCCTATACCTAGAAAACATGGCTCCCTAATTTTGTTCAAGCCTTTGCTCAGTGATCGCTGTCTCAGTGAGGCCTTCCTTGACCGCTTTCTTGAGATTCTGAACACTGGCCCCTGTACTTCCTGTCCTCTCTTTTACTCTGCTTAACTTTTCTGCAGAGCACTAATCAATTTTTCCAGATCTTGTAATTTATTTTTATATGTGTGATTGTTTCCTCCCACTAGAATGTAAGTCCCGTGAAGCTAAAATGCTTTGTCTATTTTATTTATTGCTCTCTCCCCAACACCTAGAATGCTCCCTGGCACTATAGTAAATAGAGATAGATGAAAGCACCCTTCTGATAGTGCACTTGTAGGCAAATGGACTTCTGAGTGCTTTCTATAAATCTGAAAGAAAGAGGGAAAAACTTCATTTGCCTTGTAGATAAGGTCAATACTTGATGGCTGAATCCACCACCGAATCCACTTCTGAGAGAAACCAGGCATTTCTTAGCCATGGAGGGCATCAATGTCTTAGACGTTATTGTATGCCATGGAAGGGGGGACTTGCTCTGTACCGCCTTTAATATAGCCCTTACTAAGGTTGGCCAGCAGAAGCTGAAGGGAAAAATGATATGAAAAGTATTCTTGGTTTTCTCTTTTCTCCTTTGCTGAGAAGGTGTGGTGCCTCACCGCAGGGTACGGAGACAGTGGGTGAACAGAAAAACAATTGTGGGATGAGTAATTCGATTAGTGTTAAATTCCCCCTGTAAGTTAAATGTTGTGTATCCTTTAAGTGCATGAAAAGACTCAGTAGACTTGATTGGGTGAATGAGTGGTGATTAGAAGACACATTGTTTTTCTCCCTCAAAGGTGTTTCATGGGACTCCCTTCCGGACGAGCTGCTCTTAGGAATCTTTTCCTGTCTGTGCCTCCCTGAACTCTTGAAGGTCTCCAGTGTTTGTAAGAGGTGGTATCACCTAGCGTAAGTATTTTTTACCCCTTTTGGTTTATGTGTGGAAGGAGAAGAGAAGGGTTATTTATTTATTCATTTGGATCTAGTGAAACTAAAAAAACAAGAAAAATACAGTACCACAAAGCAAACTAGGTATCTTCATATATTTAATATTAATGACTTCATTTCACAGTGGAAGGGAAGAGTCTCTTGGAGGTGTAAACATACCCACCTCGGAGAACTTTTTCCTATATTATTGCTGGTTGGATGCCGACTCTCGACCAGGTGATGTCCTAGGAGTGAAGGGGGATGCCAACGGTTTCTCACACCCGTGGGCCAGGCAGTGAGCACAGAGGGGAGAACACAGGTCCTGGTATTAGATCCAAATGCGAACCCAGTCTCTGCCACCTAGCACTCTGGGACTTTAGTGACGTTCTTGACACTTCTGAGCCTCGGTCCCCCCATATATAAAATGGAGGTCGTAGTACCTTCCAGACAGTTATGAGGATGAAGTATAAAGATGGCGGTGCAGTGCCTGGCTCATGAAAGCGTGTCGCACATGGAAACCAATAGTTACGGGTGTCTCTGTTGGTTCGGGATTGCCACTTTTCAAGTGTGAACGGTGAGCTGCACAAGGAACATCTTGGTGAGTTGGAAGGCAGTAACAGGCCAGAAGTGGGGGAAGGCTTTGTTTGCAGTTAGAACTTTTGTCCGTTCTTCACCACCTGTCCTCCCCAGCCAGCCCCTAGCCATCCTTTGCGCTTAAAGGCCATCTATCTCTCTTCTCCCTGCACATCTCTGGAGTTCTTAATGTGAGCCAGCAAGAGCCCCTTCCCGTCCATTCAGGGGCGTGTGGGCAGTAAGACGCCCCGGGTATTTACAGAGTGGGCTGTTTGCTTAGAAGAGCCACGGGGAGGTGTGCACCCCTGGAATGCTGGAGCCAGTGGTGGCGGAGTTTCCCTGATCCCTCCCTAAGTGACCCCATATCGATTTTCTTTCAGCCAGCTCTCCTCTTCATGCAGAGTCTGTTAATCTTCGTATCAGTTGTCATAAAAGCAATAACCAGCATTTATTAAGCACTTGTTATGTGCCAGGTACTGTAGTCGTGCCTTCTTGTTAATAGAAGTCAAATAACACGTTGACAGTTTCTTTATGCAGCGATATTTCAAAGCCCTGCCGGTGGTCTGCTTATTTCAAGCAATATTAAAGAATAAAATTCTAGTAGGCATTGAAAATGTTCCCTCATGTACTTGATCTCATGTTTTCTTTTTTTTGTTAAGTTGAATTAAACTGTGGCTATTACAGCCCCCTGGTTTACTGTTCAGTACATTTTAGTACCTCAGTTTTGCTTTAGAAACACTATCCAAAATCTAAGTAATATTTTTCCTTTTTCCTTTCACATTAGTTCATACAAATACATATATTTCCATGCATGTATATACGTTTTTTGTTTTTGTTTTTAAGCTTAAAGGGTATTGTAAAACAGCCCAACTCCTTTTTAGGGTTCCTTTTTCCTAGTAGATATTTGATAGTACTATTTCTTAATAAAGTACAGTTGGCCCTTCAACAACATGGGGGTTTGGAGCACTGACCCCACCCAGCCCAGTCAGAAATCCACATATAACTTTTGACTCCCCAAAAACTTAACTGTGAATAGACTACTATTGACCAGAAGCTTTACCCATAACATAAACAGTTAACACAGGTTTTATATGTTATATGTGTTGTATACTCTTATTCTTACAATAAGGTAAGCCAGAGAGAAAATGTTAAGAAAATCGTAAGAAAAAAATACATTTACAGTACTGTGCTATAAAAAATCTGCATGTGGGGCGCCTGGGTGGCTCAGTCGGTTAAGCAGCCGACTTTGGCTCGGGTCATGATCTCGCGGTCCGTGAGTTCGAACCCCGTGTCGGGCTCTGTGCTGACAGCTCAGAGCCTGGACCCTGTTTCAGATTCTGTGTCTCCCTCTCTCTGACCCTCCCCCGTTCATGCTCTGTCTCTCTCTGTCTCAAAAGTAAATAAACGTTTAAATAAATAAATAAATAGATAGATAGATAGATAGATAGATAAAAAATCAGCATGTTAGTGAACCTGCATAGTTCAAACCCATGTGCAAAGGTCAGCTATAGGGCTGACCTCCCTCCTTTTAGTTATATTTACGTGTTACTTAGGGTGATTGTGGTAACTTATTTATGCTTATCAAAAACAGCAGGTGGGATCATTTAGGTAACTTTGAACCTACCTACCTATTCAATAATGTATATTGAAATACATATATAGATGAAGATGGAAGCTAATCTGTGAGATGAGCAAGAAATGGTCAATAGTATCTCAAAAGTGTCATAGCTAATTGTATTGTCAACTCAGAAACACAGCTTCCTTCGGAATTTGCTTCAAGGTGATTTATGGCCATCTCCCCCTTGTTCTGTAACAGTGATAAGAGCCTCTGGTATCCAGTGCCCCTGACTTAACTAGGGACCTCCTCTTTTCCAGGTTTGATGAGTCCCTGTGGCAGACCTTGGACCTCACAGGTAAAAACCTGCACCCAGATGTGATCGGCCGGCTGCTGTCTCGAGGGGTGGTTGCCTTCCGCTGCCCACGATCATTTGTGGATCAACCATTAGTTGAACATTTCAGGTAAAAAAAAAAAAAACAAAACTAGAAAAGACTATTTCTAAATCTTGAGGTAGAAGCAGATGAAAACTTACTTTTTTTCTATGTCCAGCCTTCTGGCCTGTGACAAGTCAGCTATGCAGTGGAATGTTAAGTGCATGCTTTGCTGTATGGCCTTTATGCTGAAACATGGCACTGCTTACCGTGATCCCATTCCCACTTTAAGTCAGGGTTACTTTTGGGCTCTTCCTGAGGGTCAGAGATGCACATTTTGCTTCTCAGGGGGGGAGGGGGGTCCTCAGCAGATGCTCCTCGTGAGTCGCTTGAGGCAGGGGCCATGCACAGTACTCAACCAGCCTAGCTCTTGCCTCACTGGCCAGTTCTGATAAAGACAGTGTGTGAGGAGTCTTCCCGGATTTTGTAGCTCTGGGTTTCTGATCCAATGGTGGACAGATTTGC
This sequence comes from Felis catus, assembly GCF_018350175.1. Taxonomy (NCBI): domain Eukaryota; kingdom Metazoa; phylum Chordata; class Mammalia; order Carnivora; family Felidae; genus Felis; species Felis catus. Next base: position 210,312,665 of record NC_058368.1, on the reverse strand, counting down.
AACCTGAAAGAAATGCCCTCTTTTTGTTTGCCTTGTGGAATGTTTTTGAAAAACTACTTCTCTTTTCCTCGTAGTTTTGCAGTATGGTTTAATGCCATCCCAAACTTGAGTGGAATGACTAGATACCGAACAGAAAGATAAGCTACAAATGGCAGAGTGAAGGACAAAACAGGGATCCCAACTCTAGTTCTTTCCCCTTCCCTCCATGGTCATATGACTGCACCCCTCTTCCACTGGTGTTCATCCTTCTCCCATGGCTATTCCTTCTGGGTCTTCTTCACATGTGCCTCTTTCTCTGCTACTCTGGGGTCTGTCCCTGGCTGCCTTCCTCGATCCACACACTGTCTGGACACACTGTCATACACCCGCAGTTGTGCCAGAACCTTCCAATCCTCTTCTCCAGTTCATCCCTCTCTTTCAAACAACTAGGTCCAATTACCTAGAAACTTCCACACCTGTGTTTCCTCCAGGCCTCTCAATATTAGCCCTTTACAGCTTGCTCTTCTGCTGTCTTTTCTGTTTCAGTAATTCACTCACTCACCTTTGCCTCGAGGCATCATACGCAGAATCTTCTTGTCAGCCACCTCCAGCTCATTCTCATGATGCCCACTGACTAATTTCCTAAGCAAAATGGGCAGCACCATTTTGACCTGGCAGAAATCCTCCTGAATTTTAAAATGAGTGAGGGAAAGGAGTTACTAGTAGCAATTATTTTAAGACCAAAACTGTACTTGAAATGTGTAGTAAGGATCCTGTTTGTGATTGGCTGCTCATTTGGGGAGGGGATGAGGTTGGATTTGATCTGGAGGTACTTGTGTGGGCCACCTTACGTAGCCTCTCTTTTATCCCGTCTGTGTTCAGCTCTTTCCGTGTGCAACACATGGATCTGTCCAACTCTGTAATCGATGTGTCTACCCTCCACGGCATTCTGTCCCGGTGCTCCAAGCTGCAGAATCTAAGCCTGGAAGGCCTCCAGCTGTCAGATCCCATTGTCAAGTGAGTGGCCGCCAGAAACATGTCCCACAGGCAGTTGTTTTCTGTATGTTAATTTTGTTTCCGGAATATATGTGGGGTGCCCTTCTGTCCGTCTCCAGATGGACTCAGAAAGTATCTGTGCTTCTGCAGTACTGTGCGGGACTCATCCAGGCAATGCAAGTTGGCATGCTAACTATATGCCAGGCCTTATGCTAGGTTCTAGACAAGCAAGGATGAATAGAGGCCCACTCCCTGCCCCATTCAGGGGAGAGACAGATAATTACAGTGCAGTGTGTTTGTTAGATGCATGCATCCCACAGAGAGACCTAGTTAAATTTAGGGAGGGCAGCCTTCTCAGAGGAAGTGACTCTTAAGCTGAGTATTGCAGATATTCAGGTTGGAGATCCCCATGTGACAAGGTAAAGAAGCAGTCTAGGTAAAGCCGCCTGTGCAGTTCTAAACTCTGAAGTAGTTGGGAACTGCTGGAGCGTAGGGCACAGTGAGGAGGTGACAGGAGGTGAGGACCTGATCATAATGGGCCCCTGCCATGCTATAAGAAGTCTGGACTCCATGATAGGCACTGAAGAGGGAAGTGTCGTAAAGAGACTGGATCTGAGAATGGAAGGAACATGTCAGAGTTCAAATTTAGGAAAATAACTTGTTAGGCACCTTGGCAGGTTAATCAGACAAAGAAAAAACTCGACTACTTAAGACGGTTTTGTGTTCACTCAGGTAAGAAATGATGAAACCTGATGTAAAATACATAAAATTAACTACCAACATTTATTGGGCACTTTCAAAGGTCATCTCATAAATTCTCACAGCAACCTATGATGTAAGCTCTCGTTGTTCAGATATGAAAACAGGCACAGAGAGGTTGAATAGCTTGTCCAAGGTCTCACAGGTAGTTAAGTGGCAGAACCAAGATTTGAACTTGGTTATACAGTGTGATTCCAGAACTCTAGCTCTTAATCACTGAATCCACTAACACAAGGCATTTGAGAATGCAGAAGAGAGGGCAAATTTGAGAGAAGTTTAATTGAAAGAACCTGGAGACTTGACAAGTAAAAGTGTGCCTACAAGTTAATGCTAATTATGGATGAAAAAGAAATAATGTTTTTTCCATCATTCTTTTCTTTTTTTAATTTAAAAACTACATTGGGGCTCCTGGGTGGCTCAGCCAGTTAAGCGTTCCACTCTTGATCTCAGCACAGGTTTTGATCTCATGGTCATGAGTTCAAGCCCCGCACTGGGCTCCACGCTGGGCGTGCAACCTACTTAAAAAAAATAATAAAAAATAAATAAAACTACATTGATTAGTATTTCTTGTGTGCTTCCTTTGTGCCAGGCACTGTACTGAGCCCTTTATCACATTATATAATTTAATCTTAACAACCCTACCAAGAAGGTACTGATAGTGCCATTTCACAGATGAATTAACTGAGGCAAAGCATCCTGCTTGGTGTCATACAGAGTGAGACAGGAGTTGAAACTCACTTCTGGCTCAAAGCCCTGTGTGTTTGAGTACTTAACTTCTCTAGCCTGTTTTCCTCAGAATGCTTACTAATTGAGTAATAGTGTGTATTGATACTCGGACATTTTCCTCCTTTTCCAGTAACCTAGCACAGAACTCAAATTTATTGCGACTAAATCTTTCTGGGTGTTCTGGATTCTCCGAATCTGCCCTGAAGACTTTGCTGAGCAGCTGTTCCAGGTAAGAATGATGTGAGATTTGACTATAGAACTGTTTTGGCAAATATACAACTATCCCTCCCATGAGAGTAGAATCGAATATATTTCTTGAGCTATTCCTGACTCTGTGCTCCTGATGGTAACACAGCATCCATCCTTTACCCTCTGAACTTTGTTCAAGCTGAGGAGGCAGATCACTTGGGTTTGCTGGGGATACTTGTGTAGTGATCCCCCTTCTTTTTTTACTATTAAAATAAGGGAAATTTACTTTTTTTTTGTTTTTGTTTTTTTTTTTTTATATATGAAATTTATTGACAAATTGGTTTCCATACAACACCCAGTGCTCATCCCAAAAGGTGCCCTCCTCAATACCCATCACCCACCCTCTCCTCCCTCCCACCCCCCATCAACCCTCAGTTTGTTCTCAGTTTTTAACAGTCTCTTATGCTTTGGCTCTCTCCCACTCTAACCTCTTTTTTTTTTTTTTTTCCTTCCCCTCCCCCATGGGTTCCTGTTAAGTTTCTCAGGATCCACATAAGAGTGAAACCATATGGTATCTGTCTTTCTCTGTATGGCTTATTTCACTTAGCATCACACTCTCCAGTTCCATCCACGTTGCTACAAAAGGCCATATTTCATTCTTTCTCATTGCCACGTAGTATTCCATTGTGTATATAAACCACAATTTCTTTATCCATTCATCAGTTGATGGACATTTAGGCTCTTTCCATAATTTGGCTATTGTTGAGAGTGCTGCTATGAACATTGGGGTACAAGTGGCCCTATGCATCAGTACTCCTGTATCCCTTGGATAAATTCCTAGCAGTGCTATTGCTGGGTCATAGGGTAGGTCTATTTTTAATTTTCTGAGGAACCTCCACACTGCTTTCCAGAGCGGCTGCACCAATTTGCATTCCCACCAACAGTGCAAGAGGGTTCCCGTTTCTCCACATCCTCTCCAGCATCTATAGTCTCCTGATTTGTTCATAAAATAAGGGAAATTTAGTACTGTGTTTATCAACAGTATGGTTGAAATTAATCTGTTTATACCTGACTATTCAGTCAGGCCTTTTCCCTGTAATATCTGTAGACCTAATACCATAAATGCAAATATCATAAATTTGGGTGGCTCCGTGAAAAATATCTTCTGTGTCATATAATAATGTTAGTATATAAATAAAGGCTACAGTTACAGATACTACTAAATGGGAGGGGGACATGGCTCACAGAATACACAATACTGTGTTGTGTGTGTGCATTTGTGTGTCCTTTTTAATAATTCTTAATCTTTCTACTGTAGCATTGTATGTGTGTCTCTTTAATTTTTTTAATGTTTATTTATTATTTTGAGAGAGAGAGAGCACAAGCAGGGGAGGGGCAAAGAGAGAGGGAGACACAGAATCTGAAGCAGGCTCTAGGCTCTGAGCTGTCAGCACAGAGCCTGACATGGGGCTCGAACTCACCAACTGTGAGATCAGGACCTGAGCAGAAGTCGGACACTTAACTAATGAACCGACCACCCAGGCACCCCCGTATATCTCTTTAATCTGTTGAAAGTAGATTACCTTTGGATAAAAATGTTATCAGTGAAGTAAAATATGTAACCCTACATTTATTCAGCAGTGTCAGGAATGGGGTTTGTGGTTTAATGGTTGGATATTGTCTTTGAGTCCTTCATTTGCTCAGTTAGCAGAGGCCAGGTAAGATGAAGTGGCTTTTTGTAATGTCAACATATCTTTATTGGGAATCCCTGGTATAATCCACCGATACATATTTTTTTTTTTTAATTTTTTTTTCAACGTTTTTTATTTATTTTTGGGACAGAGAGAGACAGAGCATGAACGGGGGAGGGGCAGAGAGAGAGGGAGACACAGAATCGGAAACAGGCTCCAGGCTCCGAGCCATCAGCCCAGAGCTTGACGCGGGCTCGAACTCACGGACCGCAAGATCGAGACCTGGCTGATGTCGGACGCTTAACCGACTGCGCCACCCAGGCGCCCCCACCGATACATATTTTTTTAAAGTGTCTCAAGTGATTGTTCAGTCTCTGGTTGTTTGCTAACAACGTGGTTGGTTGAAAAAGAAAATAGCCTAGAGTTTCTCCATCTAGTCCTGTAATGAGGTTTGAGCCATCTAGAGGAGAGTGTTCCCTCCATTTCCAGAAGGGGGCATCACTCACTAAGGCAACTTTCTGAGGCAAACCAGGGCAGGGGAGTGTGTCAGGAGGGGAGAAGGCAGTTTCAGGTGAGCAGAGGGAGGTAGCTGCTTAGAGAAGCAGAGGTTCTGTGCGTGAAATGGCAAGGACTCCATCCATGGCTTTGTGTTCTCTTTGCAGCTTGAGACAGTGCTACTTACAGAGCTCATTCCTGTGTTGTGCTTTCACGCTTTCCTTATTTCCCCTCTGGTGTGCAGATTGGATGAGCTGAACCTCTCCTGGTGTTACGACTTCACTGAGAAGCACGTGCAAGTGGCTGTCGCGCATGTGTCAGAGACCGTCACCCAGCTGAACCTCAGTGGCTACCGAAAGAATCTCCAGAGATCAGGTAAGACCCACTGGACACTGGACCCTTAACAGCGACCATACCAGCAGAAGGTTTCATTTACTGCAGAGCTTCTAAGTGCTGTCCTGCCTCCATTGTCTCAGTCCAGTATGCATAGTCTTGTTCCCATTGTCCAGAGGAGGTAGCAGCTGATTGGAAGGGTTAGGTGATGGACAGCCGGTGGGGTAGCATCAGGATCTGAATCCAGAATCTGGAAGTGAAAGCCTTTGTACTTTCAACCAATTTAAGCAGAACTTCTTTTAGTCAGCTGAATTATTAGGTAAGACCCCCAACATAGAATAGATGAACGCAGTGTTTGATCAGTAAGCAGTGGTGCTCAACCAGGGAGAGTTTTCCTGCCAAGGGGACATTCGGGAACGTCTGGAGACATTTGTGATTGTCACAGCTGCAGGGATGCTACTGGCATCCAGTGGGCAGAAGCCCGGAATGCAAGAAAGCAATGCACAGGACAGCAGAAGAACACAAAAAGATAATCTGACCCAAATGTCAGAAGTGCCAAGGTTTGAAAAACCCTGTTCTCAGCCCTGTTTATAAGATCATATTACAACTCTTCTTAATCCAGTCTAAGAGGATCATGATGTTTAGGGGTGCCTGGGTGGCGCAGTCGGTTAAGCATCCGACTTCAGCCAGGTCACGATCTCGCGGTCCGTGAGTTCGAGCCCCGCGTCAGGCTCTGGGCTGATGGCTCAGAGCCTGGAGCCTGTTTCCGATTCTGTGTCTCCCTCTCTCTCTGCCCCTCCCCCGTTCATGCTCTGTCTCTCTCTGTCCCAAAAATAAATAAACATTAAAAAAAAAAAATTAAAAAAAAAAAATTAAAAAAAAAAAAAAGAGGATCATGATGTTTAGTTTAATACGGGCATTTGAAGTCAGGGGTAATGTGCGAATAGCCAACAGTCTTTATAAGCCTCAACATTCAGTTGTGCTTTAATCTTCTAATATTGGCAAAACCTCGATTTGCAGAGATAAGTGTTTGCAAATGGCACAGGTTTTTTTTTTAATGGCTTCCCCTCGAGCTCTCAGGCTGCGGGCCACGCAAAGCCTTGTGAAGCTGCCAGCGCACCTCAGCCGTGTCTTTATGACTTGATGTTAGCTCATAACTGTTTTATTTATTATAGAGTTTATTATACTTTAAAAGATTTGAATCAGACATTTGGAGAATGTATCTTCTTAGAATATTAGTATTTGAGACATGCTTCTCCAGAACAAATGTGTCTTTGGCAAAGTAAGATGTATCAGGCAATCAGAAGACGAGCTAGATTCTTGGGAGCGGCCAGGGAGTTGAGTCCTTTGCCTGTGCCCAAGTCCAGACGCCTGCATCTTCAGACAGGGGATTATTTTCTTTTCTTTTTTTTTTTTTAATTTGATTTTTTATTTTTTTAAATTTACATCCAATTTAGTTAGCATATAGTGCAACAATGATTTCGGGAGTAGATTCCTTAATGCCCCTTACCAATTTAGCCCCATCCCCCCTCCCACAAGCCCTCCTGTAACCCTCAGTTTGTTCTCCATATTTATGAGTCTCTTCTGTTTTGTCCCCCTCCCTGTTTTTACATTATTTTTGTTTCCCTTCCCTTATGTTCATCTGTTTTGTCTCTTAAAGTCCTCATATGAGTGAAGTCATATGACTTTTGTCTCTCTCTGACTAATTTCACTTAGCATAATACTCCTCCAGTTCCATCCACGTAGTTGCAAATGGCAAGATTTCATTCTTTTTTGATTGCCGAGTAATACTCCATTGTATATATATACCACATCTTCTTTATCCATTCATCCATCGAGGGCCATTTGGGCTCTTTCCATACTTTGGCTATTGTTGCTAGTGCTGCTATAAACATGGGGGTGCATGTGTCCCTTTGAAACAGCACACCTGTATCTCGTGGGTAAATGCCTAGTAGTGCAATTGCTGGGTCGTAGGGTAGTTCTATTTTTAGTTTTTTGAGGAACCTCCATACTGTTTTCCAGAGGGGCTGCACCAGCTTGCATTCCCAAGGGGATTATTTTCTTTAGGCATCTGTAAAAGCAGCAGAGTGTTTTTCTTACCACTCTCCTATACACACGATACTTGTGTTCTCGTTTTTCTCCTTTAAATACTGTTTTAAATCTCATTACAGTATTACACACTCTCAAAAATACAGAAAATATGGAAAAACAGCAAGAAAAACAAATCATCAGCAATCTCACTAACATCTTGATGCTTTTTTTCCTGCCTAAAAGTGTTTTTTAAAGTGGGACATAGTGCATGAAATACTTTGGAATACCCTTTTTTTCCCTCCAGATAATCCCATTTTTAGTAGCTCTCCCACATCATTGTCAGTGGCTGTGTGATATTCCATCAAATAGATAAAGAATGATTTATATTGATTGAATAATAATTCCTTCACTTGATCTCCTTGTAATGGACTTTTAGAGTCTTTCCAGTTTTTTCCTTTTATAAACAACCTTGTCATGAACATAAACAGACCTTTGAGTGCATTTCTAAGGGTGGGATCTTAAAAGTGGAATTGCTGAGTCAAGGATTAGGCTCTGTTCTTAAGTTCTGGGTAGTTCTTGCCAAATTGCCTCCGAAGGATTTTAAACTCCCGCCAGTGAGCAGCCTCTTCACATTGAATCTCACCACTAGTTCTCTGCTCATCCCCAAGACAAGAAAAGGCAGTGCCTCATATCTGAATTTGCTGCTTCTTTATTGAGAGTCTTTCTGAATGAACGAGGTTCTAGCTGCAAGGTTGAGGAACTCTGCTATAGGCAAGCTGCTGTTAATTTGTCCCAAGTTTGGCTTAAAACACTTCTCTTGTTCTTCCAGAAAAGAATGGAGAGCCTGTTTACCAAGATTTGGCAAGAATAATGGGTAATAAAATCGTGCTTGCTAGACACATTCAGAGCAAGGACAAAGACCTAGAGTTTAAGTTGAAGTATGTGTTTTCTTAATTATATAGTGGGAATCAGATTTTTTTTTAATATCTTTAACAATGGCACACACTGCTTCACTATTTAGAAGATAATATAAATGTTATTTTAGCTCCCAGACTGGTGCCAGTCCGCCCGGGTTCAGCTTCCTGCTCTGCCATTTACTTTGTGGTCGTGAGCAAGTTGCTAAACTTTCCTGTTCCTCAGTTTCCTCGTGAGTAAAATGGAGGGAGTGGTAGTGAAGCCTGTCTCTTAGAGTTGCAGTTAAGAATAAATGGTTTAATCTCACATAGCATGTTAACGCTAGTGAGAATACAATAATTGTTGGCTGTTACACCCCCACCGACCTCCCCATGGGGCAGTAGGGGCTGACCGAGGTCTTGGAGGACCCAGCTCTTGGTCTTGGATGTGCCCTTGAATTCTCTAGATGAAATCGCTCTCCCCTAAAATGATGGGTTAGATTTGGGGATTTGTAAGATGCCTTCTGGCTCAGGCAGAGCTCCGGTTAGTGGTGAAATGAAGGGGATCGTGTGTAGAGGGAATCTATACTCGTAAGCAGTTACTATTTACTAACCCTTTCTGCTGAGGGATGGCCAGGGCTTAAGTGAGGGCTGGAGACCAACCAGTTTTACCCCCCAAGGTTTTGTTCTTTCCTGGGTGGCATCAAAATAACATGGTATCTGATTTTGAGTTTTGTTGATGGCTGGTTGGCTGGCCAGGTGGTGGGTCACTCAAAAGTGTACTGTGCGCTTCTTCGTTTTTTAGTCACTCATTAAACAAATGTTTATTGAGCACCTACGATGCACAAAGCCCTGTTCCAGACTTGGGAGCTGTGGCCTTGAACCAAACTGATGAAGTCACCCCTGTACAGCTTATGTTCTGGTGGGGGAGGCAGGCAACCAACAGATGACTAAATGTGATGAAAGGAGATGAGATGGAGGGAGAAAGAATGGAGCAGAGTGACCAGGCAGAGCACAGGCCAGAGGGGCTTATTTTCAAATGGAATGGCCAAAGAGGGCCTCTTGGAGGAAGTGATGCTTGAACAAAGGCCTGAGTGAAAGGCATGAGCTGTATAGATAAGTGAGGAAAGAACATTCTAGAACTGAGGACCAGCAAGTGCAAAGGCCTTATATGGGAGGCAGTATGTGAGAGGGAGCAAGGAGGACAGTGATAGGAGGTAAGGTAGCCCATGGTTCTCTAAGCCGAGGCAGAAGCTTTGTTCGGAATTTTCCTGAGTGAGATGGGAAGCCGTTGTAGCATTTTGAGCAGCTAATGATGTGATATGATCTCACTCACCTTTAAAAGTCTTCTTCCGGTGCCGTGTTGAGAAAAGGCTGTAAGAGCCTCGGGTGGTGACTTTGGAGGTGGTAAGAAATGATCAGATGGTAAAAAGCCACCAGAACAGGCTTCGGTAACAGACTGGATGTGGGATGTGAGAAAACAGTTGAGTGTGACTTCGGGGTTCCGGCCTAAGCAGCTGGATGGGTGACTTGAGTACCTTCTCAGAGATGGAAAAGACTTAGGGAAGGGGCAGATTTAGAGAAGAAATGAAGTTTTGCTTTTAGGCATGACTTTGAGATGCCTGTCACCTATCACAGTGGGTGTGTTGAGGAGACGGCTTAAAATGCAAGTCTAGGGGCGCCTGGGTGGCTCAGTCAGTTAAGCGTCCGACTTCAGCTCAGGTCACCATCTCGCGGTCCGTGAGTTCGAGCCCCGCGTCGGGCTCTGGGCTGATGGCTCAGAGCCTGGAGACTACTTCCGATTCTGTGTCTCCCCCTCTCTCTGCCCCTCCCCCGTTCATGCTCTGTCTCTCTCTGTCTCAAAAATAAATAAACGTTAAAAAAAATTAAAAAAAAAATTAAATGCAAGTCTAGGTTTAGGTTGCAGGGGAGGGACTGGGGCTGACGGCAGTCCCATGTTTTCCTTCCCACAGGAAATGAAGCTGGTTTTAAAAATAAATAACATCTACTGATTCATTTTCTGATTGCAAAGTAGCACATGTGACTTTCTTCCAAATTCTGCAAAGGTACCTGTGATTCTGCCACCCTTGTGTATATTTCCTTCTGGCCTTCCCCTGCTACACCCACTGGTTTTGTTTTCACTATACACTATATCTTTAGTATTTTTTCATGTCATTAAGTGTTATTTAAAAGCTTTTGAAGGGGCACCTGGGGGGCTCAGTCCGTTAAGTGCCCAACTTCGGCTCAGGTCATGATCTCACAGTTCATGAGTTCGAGCTCCGCATCTGGCTCTTTGCTTTCAGCACAGAGCCTGCTTCAGATCCTCTGTCTCGTCCTCTCTGCCCCTCCCCTGCTCTCTCTCTCCCTCTTTCTCTCAAAAATAAATAAACATTAAAAAAATAAATAAATAAAAGCTTTTGAATAACCGTCATTGGCATTGTGTTCCACAGAATGGAGGGAGGTTAATGGATTAAAATAATTGGGGGAAGGGTTAGTATAGCTATGCTAAAATGAATGTCTTCGTGCACACCTAATTGTTTTTCTAAAATTGGAATTACTAAGCCAAAGTGCCGAGTGTATAATGCTCAGAACACACACACACACACACACACACACACACACACACACACAAAGAATCTGCTCATCCTAAAAAAAATCCATTTGCTCCCCTGAATGGCTGCAGGAAATTAAATATCCACTTGCAGTGTATGTGAGATCTGCTTAATTGTATTTCATCAATTCTGGGTATTATGATAGAATTTTTTTTTTATTTGATGGCTAAAAAGCAATATTTCAATTTTATTTTGCTTTTCTTACTCCATTTATACCTATTTTGCCAAGTATCTCTTCATATTCTTCACTCATTTTCTATATTTAGCTTTCTCTTCTCTTTATATAAGACCATTAACTGTCTACTGCATGTATGTTGAAAACATTTGCAGTTTTCTGACACTTCTTTAATTCTGTTTGTGGTTTGTGTTGCTTTAACATGGTAGAGTTAAAATTTTTATGTAGCAAATTGTCAGTGTTTCCTTTGTGTGTTCTTTTGTGTTTAGAAAAGCCTTACCTATCCCAAGATCCAGTGAAAGAAAATACTCATATTTTTGCATTTAGGACTTGTTAATATGTACGGAATTTATTTGGAAATATTATTTGAGTTGGAGAAATAAGTCTCTTTCTGCCTGTGGTAGCAATATCATTTTTTAAAAATAATCCATGATTTCCCCTATTGATTTTAAGTGCTACCTTTATAATGTGTTGTTTGTTTATATATGGTGGTGTTTGTTTTTGCTTTTTGCTATTGTGAATGGGATTTTTGTTTGTTTTCTTTTCTTCCCCAGCCAGTTTTTGCACATACATAGATAAGCTATGGATTGTTGTTAACCTGTTGTGTTACATAGTTCTCCTACTATTTTCAGTTGATTCTCTTGGATTTTCTGGGTTCAAAAATCTTACATGCCAAGACGATGACTTTGTGGTTTGTGTCTAATAGAGTGACTAATTGCATTGTCCCAAAGTTTTATTCGCACAATGTTAAAGATAGTGTTAATAGCAGATACCCTTGTGGTGTTCCTCATTTAATCGTGCCCATCATTTTTTCCCCTAGATGTCTCTACCTTAGTTGGAAGATGCCCCAATCTTGTCCACCTAGACTTAAGGTATTTTTTTTGTTTATTTCTTTTCAAACAAAAATTGAAAAGTCATGACTGATCTTTGAAGGAGGAAAGCATCTTAACATGTTGAAGGAACCAAACGGTCAGCTAATTCTGTCTTCTCCATCTGAATTGATGGATAGGTTGGGAATTTTTTCTTCTCTGTTACAGTGATAGTGTCATGCTGAAGAATGACTGCTTTCCAGAATTTTACCAGCTCAACTACCTCCAACATCTGTCACTCAGTCGATGCTATGATATCATACCTGAAACTTTACTGTAAGTATTTTCATTGTCTAAAACTAGAAGACAGGGAGCAAAGGAGATGCCACTTGGGATTAATATCTGTTATTGTAAGTAGCAGATGTTTAAAACTTGGCATCAATATTAGTGGGCCACAAATAGGTTAGGGAAGACCAGCAAAATAGAAAACCCAAGGCAAAATTTTTTGTTTAAAATATCTAGAAAAGTTGAGTTGATTGGGATAGTTTACTAAACATTTATTATTTACCTAGAAGCAGGTTTAGATATTACAATACTGTACTAGTATCTGGAAGATTTACAAAAGGAGAAGACAGTTTCTACCTCTGGGGAGCTCACAGTAATAACTGGGAGGCAGATCAGTGGAGGCTTCCCCCCCACCCCATATTTTTCAAATCAACCCCAGTTAACTGTGAGAGGCTCCCTCTGGCCTTGGAGGAAAGTTGTGTAATCTAGTGATGGCTGTTCTGGACGGTAGTCAGGGAATGGGAAGAATGGCAGAATGTAAATGGTAAATATCAGAAGAGTCTAATGCTGTCTTGGAATAGGGGGAGATTGAAGTCCAGAAGAGAAAAATGTCTTAACCCAAAGCTGTAAAGTAAGTTAATGACTGAGCCGGGTCTAGGTCCTAGGTTTTCTGGACGGATGAAAATAGTCTATATCTAATCCGGTAGCTCTTAGGAGGGTTAATTTTGTACCTGCTCAGCAACTTCCACAAAAATTTGCACAAAGGAAAAAGAAGTCTGATCTTTCTTTTGGAAAGTGCTATGCTCAAGTCATCCCAGGAATAATATTATTTATTTGTTTGTTTTTAAAAAGTTTCCTTTCTTTTATCCCCAAAGGGCTGGAAGATCCTTCCTCATGTAGAATGTAAATGCATAGCAATTTCATTGAAAACCACAAGAAGTCAGTATCTTGAATTTGGTCAGGTGCCCTTCTTTCTTATTCCAGCCAGTATGCCCTGAAAGAGGCTGCTGACCTCCTGTGTGTAGCTCACTATCCAGATGAAGGTAATTTAGCCTCTGGCGTCTACCAAAGAAAGGTGGTGAATTTGAACAAAGAATTTATGTAGTCTTTGAATGATTGGTTTGAATCTTCTAAGTTGGTTTTAAGAATTAATAAATCAGATACTTCAGGTATCTGAAGGTAACTTCAGGTTAACTAGTAGAGTTAGAGAGTCCAGTAATTCTGTTTTTAATTAATCGCTTTAATTAATCTTGGGGCTCAGGGTCTCTGCTGGTATCTCATTTGAAAAAGCACTGCCTAACAGGGATGCTAGGATTTACATCCGTGGCTCTGAGAGGTAGGGTGTAAATTCATATCCATGGAACTGTTACTGAAATCTCCTGCCCTTTCTAGTATCCCAAACTCCTAGGAGCCTCTAGCATCTACCTAGAAAGGCATTTCTGTCTTCTGTCTTTCCTGTCCTTGCCCTCTGGGCTTCAGCCTCATTGCCTGTGCAGCCCCCTGGGGATCAGTGTGTTTTGGTTGCTTTTCTCAAGAGAATCTATCCAGATGTCTCACTTCCGTTCTTTCTCTCCAGAAAAAGAAGCTAAGCAGGTAATCCCCAGATGTTGTTGTTGTTTTCTTGAGCAGAGGCTAAGGGAAGGCTGTGAGCTCTCACAGTTTAGTATTTTTATCCAGTAGGATAGTAACACTTCCATGGTGTAATACCTGCAGGCAGTATGACTTGATGCTTAAGCGTACAGACCTCAGGTCACAACAGACTTAGGTTTGAACCTTCACTGCCTTCTTGTGACTTGTCTAAATCTTACCTTGAAATGAGAGAAATAGGGGCATCAGGAGTTTAATTTACAAATCAGACCACCAAAAGAGTAACACAGAGAGAAAAGATGCTGTGCTTGAACTTTAAGGTAAAAGAGGATGTTTCTTCAGGCATTATGTAAATAATACGTACATTGATTTACCTTCTGAACCCATTAAGATTAGTTTGCTTGTACCCTGTCCTTAGGAGTTTTTCAAGATAAAATGTTATTCCCTCTACTTCCATTCTGGCAGCTGATGTATTTGAAATTCATAGTAAGAATTCTAGGATCCTCAGTAGTAATTTTGAGAAAGCCGTTTATGCTGAAGAATTTTTATTTCTTATCTCAAAAGTGGGAAAATAAAATTTGAATGACTTTCTTCTGTCATGATAGTGCTTTAGAATACGTGGGTAATCAGATTTTTCTTCCCCAGGATATGTCCGCATTGTGTCTATTTTCTTATGCCTTTATCGATCTTATCCCGTAAGTCTGAACTCTCTTCTGATTGTTCTGTATTTCTCATTCAAGTAAGAAAGCCGAGCTGGAGGTAGCAAACTGATCTGGCATTAGGAGAGACTAAATAAAAAGTCTGTTGTAGGGAGAATTCCTAGTTAGGCATTTACTAAATTTTATAAGGAAAACAGGATCGTGTAGTGGAGGTGAGGTATGAACGCGTGAGGGGGTCTGTAAATATCTTCTGTTTACTGAGATTCAGCAAAGATACTGAAGACATTACCAGTGTCCGTTTATGCTTCCTAAATTAGAAGTCATTGCTCTTCAGAGATTTGTTCCTATTCACCAGCCTTCAGTTGCTTTTCAATCTAGAAAGATGCTTAGAAATTTGTTCTGCTGCGTTGTAGATGATACATGTACGAAGGGGCTTTCAGTGTTTTTTTATTTTTGTGGTCTCGTTAAAAGTGTAAAGACTTTCTGGTTTTTTGACTTGGGTTGGTCCGTTGTCCACCATCCCATCAAAGGCAGCTCCCTCCTTTTTCAGCTGGGACACCTGAGTGTCTTCTGAGAATCTGCTGTCATGTCCTTCCTCGCCGAGCGTCCTTCCCAGCGCTGTTGCAAGAACATTTCCTCTTCTGCCATCCGCTGTACCTCCTTTCCTTGCTCCCACCTCTAGGTTCTGCTTCTGACACCGTCCACTATAGAATGACTTACAGTTTGTCTCATTTGGATATCGCAGCACCTGAATTTTCATCACAAAGTTCTCAAATACTCAGATTTCACGTAAGAGGGACTTCAGGTTGGGGCAGAATTGCTGTCATCTTAAGCAATGACGAGTATAAACATCTATGAATTGTGATCTTTCTTTGCACTTCTGTCTCTATGGTCCAGAGGTTAGTTTACTTCAAGAACAGCAGTTTGTTCTTCCTGATTTTCTTTGGTGTCTGTTGTAACCTCCAGATCTTACTGGCCTTTTATGAACACCAAGCATATTTATTTTATTTAGATAGTACTCGTATTTTCTAAAGTGCCCTTCATCTTTATTCAGCTAACATGTATTGAACGTCTATGGTGTTTACTAGGCTCTGTTGAATGTAGAATAAATACATTTAGAGGGTAGTGGGGTGACTGGGAGAACAGGTTGAACGTGGAAAAGTCCTAAGGCCAGCTGAACAGTTTGAGTTCCGTAAACAAGAGGGCAGCATCAAAGGCTGTGGAGCAGGTGAGTGGGAGGGGTGACATAATCTGAGCTAGGCTCTAGGAAGATGCCTTGGGCACTGGTATATAGAATAGGCTGGAAGGAAGAAAGATTGGAGGCAAGGGGACAATTACTGTGAGGAAAGTTTGGTTTTTTAGTAGTTACCAGCAAAATGAAAATAAAAAGGATGCTTCTAACTCTAGGTCTCTGATGTGTTCATTGATCCGCAGTGGGATTTTGTTGATATTCCAAACTAAATATTCCCTTTCCTAAGACTTTGTACTGTGTGTCCCAACCTGGAGCAAATACAGATCAGAGAGATGAATTTCTAAGCACATAGATCTGGGTTAAGAAGAAAGAATCATTACCTAAAGTATTTACTTTGGAGAAATAGGCTCCCTTTTTTGTGGACCAGAATTTCACTCTTGACAGAGTTGAATTTCACTTAATGGGAAATACCTGAGAAGAGGATTGGCCTATATGTGACCAAAACCAAACCAAAACAACAGCAAAAATGGTAATGTGTGGAGAAGTCAGATGACTCTTGCCTCTCCTAGAAAAGGTGTGATTGATTATTTCTTTTTTTCTGTCTGCACCCAACTATATAACCCCGTCTAAAAGATCTTAGTGAAGTCACTGTTAGGTTTTATCACAGGTAATGGACTTACTAAGAAGTTACCTTAACTTCTGCTGATCTTTTGAGAGGGAAGAGCCTAGTTCAACTAAAGGTCAAGTCCATATTTTGAAATCACATGTAACTTGTGGTGATTCTTTACCATCACTACCTTCTAGCTTCTCACAACACAGTAACGCCTTTCGTTTTAAATCAAGAATGGAGAAAGGAAGCAAATATGGTTGGGTTTTAAAGAAACCTCAGAGTTTTTAGGTTGTGAGAAATTTAACAAAATGTGCTGCGTGTGTCCTAGGGCTGTGTTGTCTTGAGCCTCAGTCTGTGCTTTCTGGTTTGATTCACCTTCGCTGTTTTCTCAAATCCTTGATTGCGAATTATGTTTTCAGTTTGCGTTTAATAGAATATGATACAAATTGTAAAAATTGGGTCATGTAACCCTAGTGGATCTGTTACCATAGATACTGCTACTCTGAAAGGTTTCTCTTCCTTTCCAGTGAACTTGGAGAAATTCCCACACTAAAAACACTACAAGTTTTTGGAATCGTGCCAGACGGTACCCTTCAACTGTTAAAAGAAGCCCTTCCTCATCTACAGATTAATACTTCCCATTTCACCACCATTGCCAGGCCGACCACTGGCAACAAAAAGAACCAGGAGATATGGGGCATCAAATGCCGGCTGACACTGCAAAAGCCCAGTTGTCTATGAAGTATTTTTTGCAGGATGGTGTCTCCTCTTTTCTTTGGAACAGGGAAAATAGGCAGGAAGCCCGCTTGCTGGAGCACTCAGCTATTGTTACTCTTGGTTTTCCCTTTGCCTTCATTCTGCAAGTATATTAGACAACCATTGAGAGAAAACTATGAAGTTTTGCTTTTTCTAAGTAACTATAAAAGCTTCTGTCACTGCTTCTGTGCCTTTAAAAGCCTAAGTTTTAGGCCTTTTGAAATTTTAGGAGAACCGGTAATTTCAAGAGACCTTAAACAGCAAGATTTGAGCCACCTCTTCCAAGTGCCCTTCTTATTCAATCTATTTAGAATCAAGTATAAGAGTCACCACCAGCAAATCATTTTCACAGTCTATATGGTAACTTTCTTCTATTTAACTTTTCAGTATTGCTTTATGAGACATAGATTGGTAGAAGAATAAGCTATTTGTATTGTGAGTGGAACAAAAGAATCATAGGATGGATAGTAGCATTTGTGGTAATCTCTTCTGGGGATAGAAAAATATGCATTTCAACTTTGCCTTTAGATTTGAAGCTAGGTTCATGGAAACAAATAGCCCTGGGCAATTCACCTTGAAACCTAAATTTTAAAAAACAGCTAATCAACCAGAGGTAAAGAATTGGTATGGACTTTGAAGGCTCAAGAGGCAACTTTCTATGACGAGTTAATCTGAAGTACCCTCTAATGCACGTTACTGAAGTTTCCTTCATGGACTTTGTTCCCAGAATTCTGTATTAGCTGAGGAAACAGAACTGTGGCCTTCTAACTTTGCGATCAAATCATGTTAAGTGGGTTCTTTAGCTTTTAAAATGGCTCACTTTGTTTTAGAAAGGTGGTGGTAACCAGTCTTTGTTCTCGAAATTTTGGACAGAATGCCAAACTGAAGTTGCCTGCGATTTTCCTTTATTGCCAAGGCTCTTAAAGTTATTTTTATATTACTCTGGAATCAAGTATTTTAAATTGCCCTTAAAAAAAAATTGTCTCCCACAATAATTGTTTGAAAGCCATTGTTTTATAAAGTTACTGGACCTAGAGTCCTGTGAGAAGAACTGCATGCTCATTCACTCAGAAAGACACGCCAGAAGTAGGTGTATGTTCCGTGCAGTTTCAAAGCAGTAAGACAGCTTGAACCTATGTAAAAGTTAAAACTCAGGTGTGGAACCTTTTGATAGGAACAGTGTTTTTTTTTAATGGTGTCTAGAAGAAAAATGATTAAGTTCTTAAAAAAAACAAAACAAAAAAAACCCGACACAAAACACTAACTTCCTATTTACACTGATGACCCTCCCTGATGTTCAAAATGGAACAAAAAAAGCCAAAACCCGTCATTTCTATTAACGTTGTTTTCAAATCAGGTTTTTCGAATGTTAGAAACAACGATGCGAAGTGCCCTTACCTGCTCAGACCTAAGGACGAACATTTTACAGTGGTGTTATACAAGAAATGATTATGTTTTGATTTTGTACTGGTTAAAAAAGTGCTAAATTTACTACATGAAATTATTGTTTACAGATTAGTGACAAGGGCTGATGATAGGATCCAGATGGGCTGTGACTTCCAGATGCCCTCAGACACACAGTACTTCCAGACTCAAGTCCAGCCATAAGCTATTTTGCTAACATGTCAGAGTAATCTGTATTTTTGTATGTGATTTCTACTTTTATAGACTTGTTTTAAAATAAAACACATTTTTATAAAAATGAGTACTTCAGCTAACTTGTATTCCTTTTTTCTCTTTTTTTTTTTTTTTTTCTTAAGTCCGGTGGTTAAAATTAGAAAGCGTTTGGTGTGGTGTGCCCTTGATCCTGGCCCTCTAGTTAAGGCCCTACAAAATGAGCCCTAAAATGATCCTCTTTGTTCCATCCACTTCATCTGCTTATTATCAAATTAAAATGATAGTTTATAAGGCTTTCGGAGAAGGTGCTAAATACAGGCTTTTTCTTTACAGTGCTTCTAAAATAGTAACATTTCTAAAACATTTGCAGTTCAGGTGATGAGTGTGATAGTCAGGTACTATCAGTGAAAGGCAGCTAGTAGCACTCTTTAAATAGAGACTGGGTCAGCTTATACTGCATATTTCACTTTCATTAGGAAACTTTGAATAGTTCAGTCTGTACCTACAGATCTTGGGAATTCAGTTTCTTTTGAACCCGTCCATTCAAATGGTAGTGTGATTCTTACTGAACATTACCCAGCTTTTCTGGCTGCCTTTCATTATGTTCTGTTATTATCACTACTATGCTTCCTTTTTTTAATGATGAAAAATGTCAACTACATGCAAAAAGTAGACAATATCATAACCTCATTATTTTCTTTTATCATTAAGTTATGGCCTATCCCATTTTATCTATCATTGCACCCCCCCAACATACACACTCATACCCCGACCTGCACAGATTACTTTGAAGCAAAATTTATAAGTATTTTAGTATATACATCTGAAAGATATTCTCCTGAATTATTTCTGAAACATTAAATATCAAGATGCTGTTGAAAGTTCCCCATTTGGTCTCAGGTGCTTTCTAACATGAGTTTGATGAGGCTCCAGACATGATCTGTACATTGCATTTGATTGACATTTTCTTAAGTCTCTTAATCTTTGGGGTCCGCCCCTGGCCCCTGCCCCAAATTTTTTACTTTGCAGTTTGTTTATAGATGAAACTAGGTTGTTTGTCCTGTGTTCTACATTGTGACTTTTATTGATGTGATCTCTGTATAACAGGTTAACCTGTCTCTTATTTCGATAAACCGGTAGTTGGATTCAGCAACAAAAAGCTCTAGACCAAGGGTGATTTTGCCAACCGGGAGACATTCGGTAATACCGGAAAACGTTTTTGGTTGTCACAAGTAGAGAGGTGCTATTGGCATCTAGTGGACGGAGGCTATGGATGCAGCTAACCACCTTACAGTTTATAGGACAGCTCCGCACAGCAGTGTTACCTGCTACAAAATGTCAGTAAGTGCCAGAGTTGTGAAACCCTGATCTCGAGGCTTATCTTACAAGTTCTTTTTTTGGCGAATGGATACTTGCTAAGTGGTATTATTCTTCCATCAGGAGACACATAACATCTGGCTGTCATTCTTTTTATGATTCTGGCATCTGCCTGTGGCCCTTGATTCCTCCCTCTCTTATACTCTAGCCACAAGTTCCAGAGATCCAAATTTCTGTATAAAGTAACATATCCCTTCTGTCCTGGTCAACTTCATTTCCGTCCCACGTTTACTGAAGATTTACAGTGTGGAGGATACTGTGTTTGAGCAGCAGCACCGGGGATGATGCAGAGCCTCTGAGGAAAGGCACTAAGTAACCCAGGGGCTGGGAAAACTAGAAAGAAGCTCCTTTCCACTGGATACCCTCGCCCTGGAACAAGCAAAAAAGCAACCTCTTTCCTCTCCCTTTCCCAAACTAGCCAAATATCCAAGGAAGTCATAAAGTCTCTTCATCAAGAGGCTAACTCTTTGTGATACAGGTTGGAGCTCTAGACTTTGGCAATATTACTGCATTTCAAGTGGATAATCTACAATAGCCCATTTAAAATGCTTACAGAAGTATTTATAAGATTAATACAATGATCCTGTGAGGAATCCTTTCATGAAGAAAAGATGTTTCGAAGAGAAGATCGGAGGCAGGAGGAAATAGCAAAGCGTAATTGCCAGAGATATTTAAATAGATTATTTTCTTGTGAAAGCCAAGAAGAGCCAGTTTAGTATGGCAACAACATCATTCAAGCCCTCCTTTTCCATTCAAAGAAGGTAAGTGTGGAGAAATAAACTATTTGTAGCTGGGGGAAATGTTTGTTTAATAGAAGTTTGTAAAAACCTGGTTCTCAAATACTGTATACTTACTTCAAACATCCGTATATCAGGTCCCCCCACACACACCATAAGTAAAGAATGTTAAATTTCAGTGTATGAAAACTATTGTTTGTTCTTGTAATTAGCAGTTTCTTCTCTGGTAGTCCCAGTCCTTATTCATTGTAGAGGTACAGATGAGAACTCATTCCTACTCCCCGAAGCTCTACTGGGAGAGAAAGCTGTATGTTATTCCGATCTCTTCAACGGTCTTTTCAGAATCCAAAGTTTGATTTGATTTTCTTTAGCAATTGATATTTGACTTTTTAAAAGGGAGAAATGAATGAGGTTAGTTATAATCCATCCCTTTACTATCTTATAAAATATTCAAATTAAAATGTTCTTTTCAGGGCGCCTGGGTGGCTCAGTTGGTTAAGCATCCTACTTTGGCTCAGGTCATGATCTCACGGTTCGTGAGTTTGAGCCCTGCATCGGGCCCTGTGCTGACAGCTCAGAGCCTGGAGCCTGCTTCAAATTCTGTGCCTCCCTCTCTCTCTCTGCCCTTCCCCTGCTCTCAGTCTGTCTCACGGTCTCTCAAAAATAAATAATAAACATTAAAAAAAATTTTTTTAATATTCTTTTCTATTTTTCTCTTAGTCCCTCCTTGTGTAGTCAGTAATTTTCTTAAAAATATATCTTAAAGCCTATGACACTTTAAAAAAATACTCTTCCTATTTTCCTTAATGTAGAAAACTTAAACCTTCTCATTGACTTACACCCTAATCTCATGCTTATTTTTAATGTTAATGTCAAGAATAAGCTGCATTTGAAGTAATTTCTCCTTGTAGCTCAGCAGTTCATCAGTATATTTACTCTTTTCCTTCTCATATATATAATTTTTTCTCATATTATTTATCTGTCACATTATCGCTGGGAACTTTTTTGCACAATTGTCTTGGTAGGTACTACTATCCTTAAGTATAGTGATACATATATGGTACATTGGCACAACGGATTGAATTTCTTAGTAATTTAAATCCTAAATTACGTTTTTTCTAAGCTTTTTAAAATTGAAGGATAGTTTTATTTTTATTAGTTTTTATTTTAAACTAATTTTATTAGTTTCAGGTATACAACAGAGTGATTTAACAATTATACATTAGTAATTACACATTATGCATTAATAATTAATAATTATACAGCACTCACCATGATAAGTATAGTTGCTATCTATCACCAAACAACATTATCACACTTTTATTGACTTTTTCATTTCCATGACTTATATTATGACTGGAAGCTTATACTTCACTCCCCTTCGCTTGTTTCACCTGACTGCCTACTTCTCCCCTCTGGCAACCATTAGTTTGTTTCTGCATTTACGAGTATGTTTCTGTTTGTTCATTTTCTTTTTTTAAATTACACATATAAGTGAAATCATATAGTATTTGTCTTTCTATGACTTCTTTCACTTGGCATAATACCCTTTAGGTCTGTCCATGTTGTCACAAATGGCAAGATTTCATTTTTTAATAGGTAAATGTTTCACTGTATACCACATCTTTGTCCATTCATCTGTCGATGGACACTTGGGTTGCTTCCATATCTTGACTATCGTAAGTAATGCTGCAGTGAACATAGGGGTGCATACATCTTTTTGAATTAGTGTTTTTGTTTTCAGATATTTGGAAATGGTATTGTTGCATCATATGATAGTTTTATTTTAAATATTTTGAGGAACCTTCATATTCTTTTCCATAGTGGCTACATCAGTTCCCACCAACAATGTACAAGGGTTCCCTTTTCTCCATGTCGTCGCCAACCCTTGTTATTTCTTGTCTCTTTGAAAATAATCATCTGGTAGGTCTGAGGGGACATCTCCTTGTGATTTTAGTTTGCATTTCCCTGATGATTAGTGATGTTGAGCATCTTTTCATGTGTCTATTGACCATCTGTATGTCTCCTTTGGAAAAATGTCTATCCAGGTCTTCTGTTCCTTTTTTTTTTTTTTTTCAACGTTTATTTATTTTTGGGACAGAGAGAGACAGAGCATGAACGGGGGAGGGGCAGAGAGAGAGGGAGACACAGAATCGGAAACAGGCTCCAGGCTCTGAGCCATCATCCCAGAGCCTGACGCGGGGCTTGAACTCCCGGACTGCGAGATCGTGACCTGGCTGAAGTCGGATGCTTAACCGACTGCGCCACCCAGGCGCCTCTCTTCTGTTCCTTTTAATGCGATTATTTTTGGTATTGAGTTGTGTGAGTTCTTTATATATTTTGGATACTAACCCCTTATCGGATATATCATTTGCAAATATTTTCTTCCATTCACTATTTTTTTTATGTCTATTTTTTTAACTGACGGTTTCCTGTCCTGTACAAAAGCTTTCTATTTGGATGTAGTTTCATTTGTTTTTTGCTTTTGTTGCCATTGCCTGAGGAAGCACATCCCCCCCAAAAAAATTGCTAAAACTGATGTCAAAGAGTTTACTGCCTATGTTTTCTTTTAGTTTTATGGTTTCAGGTCTTTAAGTCTTTACCCCATTTTGAGTTTGTATTTGTATCAGGTACAAAAAAGTGCTGTAGTTTCATTCATTTGCATGTAGCTGCCCAGTTTTCCCAGCACCGTGTATGGAAGAGGCTGTCTTTTCCCATTGTATATTCTTGCCATCTTTGTCACAGATTATAGTTGATCCTTGAACAAAATGGGTTTGCACTCTACAGGACTACTTATATGCACGATTTTTGAATAAACCTATTAGAAAAATTTTTGGAGATTTGTGACAATTTGAAAAAGTTCTTAGGTGAACTTTGTAGCCTAGACATATCAAAAATGGCTAAATATGTCATACGTGCATAAAAAATATGTAGATACTAGTCTATTTCATCAATTACTACCATAAAACACACAAATCTATTACAAAATGTTAAAATTTATCAGAACTTCCATAAACACACACAGACAGTACTTGGTGCCATTTGCAGTTGAGAGAAGCGTAAACAATGTAAAGATGTGGTATTAAACCATAACTGCATGAAATTAACTGCAGTCCATACTGTACTATTGTAGTAGATTCGTAGCCACCCCCTGTTGCGATTGCAGTGAGTTCCAGTATCGCGAGTAATCACTTAAAATACCATGTGATGCTAATAATCTCATGAGCAGTTCATCTCCAGTAAGTTGCATATTGCTTTTAAAAAGCAATCTCCCATGGTTCTCACATATTTTTCATTGTGCTTAGTACAACTGTAAGCCTTGAAGAACACCTGAGGACCCATATGAAGTGCCACTTGTGACACTGAAAGTGGTCCCAGGAAGCAAAGCCATGACATTACAAGAAAATGTTGATTGTTTGATCAGTCTGCGGTTGCAGTTGCCCACCATTTCAAGATAAATAAATCCAGCAGAAGGACCACCGTAAAAGAAAGGAAATTTGTGAAGATGTTGGTACAGCTGTACTAGCAGGCATGAACACCCTGCCCTTCTTACCAAATACCTTCTCATCTTGTATTGAAAATGCAGACTTTATGCGGGTTGGGGATCGCTGTAAAAAAGGCATACACTTAGAGACTCTAATATGATTTGAGAAAAAGCAAGGTCATTATATGACAACTTAAAGCAAAACGAAGTAAAGCATTTAAAGCTGGAGAATTTAATGCCAGTAAAGGATGGTTTGATAATTTTCTAAAAAGGTTTGACTTAAAAAATGTCAAGATAACAAGAGAAGCAGCTTCTGCCAACAAAGGCAGCAGACAAGTTCCCAGACCCCATTAAGAAAATCCTTGAGGAGAAGGGATATTTGCCTGAACAGGTTTTAATGCAGATGAAAGTGCCCTATTCTGGAAAGAACAAAAGACATTAGTAAGGAAGAGAAGCAAGTAGCAATATATAAGGCAGAAAGGGACTGCCTACCTTTTTGTGCAAATGCACTCGGGTTTATGATCAGCACTGCCCTTTGCTAAGCCCCAAGCCTTAAAGGGAAAAGATAAACACCAACGGCCAGTCTCTTCACTGGACAACAAGAAGGCCTGGATAATAAGACCTCTTTCTAAATTGGTTCCATCGGTGCTTCGTCCCTGAAGTCAAGAAGTACCTTGCCTGTAGGGAACTGTTTTTTAACATTCTTTTGGTATTGAACAATGACTCTGGCCACGCAGAACCTCGTGAGTTTATCAAAGTGGTCTACTTGCCCTCCAACACAATGTCTCTAATTCGGCCTCTTGGTCAGAGGGTCATAATGATCTTTAAGGCTTACTACCCACAGTATTCTATGGAAAGGATTGTGTATGCAAGAGAACCTTGCTAGAACATCATGAAAGCCTGGTAGAATTTTCCATTGAAGATGGCATTGTCACAGAAAAAGCCAGGAAAGATGTCAAGCCCTAAACGAATTCTTGCTGGAGAAAACTGTCCAGATGTTGTGCATGACTTCACAGGATTTACAACAGAGCCAATCAAGGGCACCATGAAAGAGATTGTGGGTATGGCAAAAAAGGTGGGGGATGAAGGCTTTCAAGATGCGATTTTTGGAGAAATTCAAGAGCCAAGAGACGCCACACCAGAAGACTTAGCTAATGATGCCTTGATGGAGACGAGTGCTTCTGAACCAGTGCCGGATGATGAGGAAGAACACCTAGAAGAAGCAGTGCCAGAAACCAAATTGACATTAGACAAGCTGGCAGAAGGGTTCCAGTTATTCAAGACTGCTTTTGATTTATTTTACTCCATGAATATGGGCACAGAAACTAAAGCAAATGGTGGGAGAAAAATTGGTACTGTATAGAAACATTTTTAGAAACGTGAAAAAGCAAACAGGCACAAATTGCAATGTACTCCCATAAAGTTACACGGAGTGTGCCTCCTCCTCGTCCTCCCCTTCCACCTCCTCCACTTTTGCCTCTGCCACGCCCATGTCTGTGTGCAAGACCACTCCTTCCTCTTCCTCCTCCTCCTCCTCCTCCTCAGCCTATTCAACATGAAGACAGGATGAAGACCTTTATGATGATCCACTTCATGAAAAATAATCTTGCTGTATAGTTAATAAAGTGCTGTGTATACGTGTGAGTGTCTTAGTGTGAAAATCTGACAATTGTGTGGCAAGAACTCTGATATGTTTTTGTGTCATCATCATCATCACCTAAGTATTCATGGGGTAGAACATCGTGTACAAACACGTATGGAAGTAGATGTCCTATCCTTACATAGGCATAAAGTGAGTGATATTTAATGTAAAATTAATGACATGTTATTTTCTTACTGTTTATAACTTTGTTTTCAAAGAATTACAGTATGCCTCTCGTTATTGGAGAAAATGTATCAGCCTATCATCAAGGTAAGTGCTTTTTCAAAAAAAAAATGTAACAGTATTTACAATACTGTGTTATGAATATGATGATAATACTGTGTGCCATAAATATTTTATAGTGATTCATTCATTAGTGTACAGGCTAGGGCACTGTGAAACCATATTATTTACTCTAGGCTACTATAGGGCAATGATATTGCTACTGCTTTGTAATCAATGCATGAATCATTATACCTGTGAATATGAATTTGTTTTTCACATCTTTTCATTTTTGATGTCTCGGGTTAATATGCATAACATTTACAGGGTTTTGTATTATGTAAGACAGTATTGATGTTAGTAATGACAAATGATTAATCTTGTAAACAGATGACATAAATTTCAGGTATTGATAAATACAGTAAGTACAATACTGTAAGTACATTTTCCTTAGAATTTTCTTAATATTTTATTCTCTGTAGCTTACTTTATGGTAACAATACGATATATAATACATATACCATACAAAGCATGTGTTAATTGACTGTTTATGTTATCACTAAGGTTTCCAGTCAATAGTAGACTATTAGAGTTAAGTTTTGGGGGCAGTCAAAACTTACATGTGGAATTTTAACTGTGCTGGCTGGGGGGTTCAGTGCCCCTAACCCGTTACCACATTGTTGAAGGGTCAACTATAATTGACCATATAAACATGGGTTTATTTCTGGGCTCTAATGTATTCCATTGATCTATTGGTCTGTATTTGTGCCAGTACCATACTGCTTTCATTACTATAGCTTTGTAGTATAGCTTGAAATCAAGGGATGTTGATGCCTCCAGCTTTGTTCATCTTCCTCTAAGATTGTGTTCAGATCTTTTGTGGTTCCATACAAATTTTAGGAGTATTTATTCTAGTTCTGTTTTAAAAAATGCCACTGATATTTTTTTAATGTTTGCTTACTTACTTACTTACTTTGAGAGAGCAAGCAAGCAAGGGAAGGAGCAGAGAGCAAGGAAGAGAGAGAATCCCAAGCAAGTTCCGTTCTCCTTGTGGGGACTGACAGACATGGGGCTTGAGTTCACGACCATGAGATCATGACCTGAGCCGAAATCAAGAGTCAGACCTTAACCAACTGAGCCACACAGGTGCCCCACCACTGGTATTTTGATAAGGGATTGCACTCAATCTGTAGGTTGCTTTGGGAAGTATGTACTTTTTAACAATATTAAGCCTTCTAATCCATGAGCACTGAATATCTTTCAGTGTATTTGTGTCATCTTTCTTTCATCAGTGTCTTATAGTTTTCATATTTTTCTTTCACCTCCTTGGTTAAATTTATTTCCAGGTATTTTATTCTTTTTGACGCAGTGATAAGTGGGATTGTTCTCTTAATTTCTCTTTCACGTGGTTTGTTATTAGTATATAGAAGCACAACAGATTTCTGTTTATTCTGCAACTTTTCTGAATTCACTTATTCTAATAGTTACTTTGTGGGTTTTCTATATATAGTATCATATAATCTGCAAATAGTGACTATTTTACTTCTTCTTTGTCAGTATGGATGCTTTTATTTATTTTTTCTCACTTGATCCTATGATTTCCAAACTACATTGAATAAAAGTCGTGAGAGTGGGCATCTTTGCCTTGTTCCTGATCATAAAAGCTTTCAGTTTTTCACTGTTGATTATGATACTAGTTGTGGTTTTGTTATATATGGCCTTTAATATGTTGAGGTTTCTTTCCTCTGCACTCACTTTGTTGAGAGGTTTTATCATAAATGTTGAATTTTTCTAAATGCTTATCTGCATCTATTAAGGTGATCATATGATTTTTATCTTTTGTTAATGTGGTATATATATATCATGTTGGCTGATTTGTGGATATTGAACCATCCTTGCATTTCTGGAGTATAGCCCACCTGATCATAGCATGTGATCCTTTTAATATATTATTGAGTTCAGTTTGCTAATATTTTGTTGAGGGTTTTTTGCATCTATGTTTTTAGGGATATCAGCCTGTAATTATGTATGTATATATGTATGTATGTATGTATGTATGTATATATGTATATAGTGTCTTTGTCTGGTTTTGTTATCAGGTTAATGCCAGCCTTGTAGAATAAGTTTGGAAATGTTCCTTCCACTTCAGTTTTTTAGAATAGCTTGAAAAGGATAAGTATTAACTTTAAAAAATTGTTTGCTAAAGGGCACCTTGGTGGCTCAGTCGGTTAAGCTCCCAACTTGGGTTCAGGTCATGATCTCATGGTCTGTGAGTTCAAGCCCCACATCAGGTTCTGTGCTGAGACCTCGGAGCCTGGAGCCTGCTTAAGATTCTGTGTCTCCCTCTCTCTCTGCCCCGCACCTGCTCTCTGTCTCTCAAGAATAAATAAATGTTAGAAATTTTTTTTTTTTTTTTTTTTTTTTTTGCTAAAATTTACCTGTGAAACCATCTGGTTCTGGACTTTTGTTTGTTGAGAGTTTTTAAATTACTGATTCAATTTCATTACTAGTAGTTCTGTTCAGGTTTTCTCTTTCTTTCTGATTCAGTCTTGGAAGATTGTATGCTTCTAGGAATTTACCATTATTTCAAGGCTGCTCAATTTGTTGGTATATAATTGTTTATAGTAGTCTCTTCTAATTTATGGTGTCAGTTTTAACTTCTCTTTGAATTTAGATTTTATTTACTTGGGCCCTCTCTTTTTCTTGATGAGTCTGGCTAAAGGTTTATCAATTTTGTTTATCGTTTCAAAGAATCAGTTCCTTCAGTGATTTTTTTTTTCTATTGTTTTTTAGTCTTCATTTCTGTTCTGATCCTTATTATTTCCTTCCTTCTGCTAACTTTGGGTTTTGTTTGTTCTTCTTTTTTCTAGTTCATTTAGTTATAGGGTTAGATTGAGATTTTTGTTGTCTCTTGAGGTAGGCCTGTATCACATTACAAACTTTGTTCAGAAGTGCTTTTGCTGCATACCACAGATTTTGGAGTGTTGGGATTCTAATTTCATTTATCTTTAGGTGTTTTTTTATTTCCCCTTTTTAATTTTTTCATAGACTCAGTTGTTGTTTAGCCTCCACATGCTTCTGTTTTTTTCCAGGTTTTTTTTCCTGTAATTTATACCTGTGTCCATACTGTTGTGGTCTGAAAAGAAACAGGCTAGGATTTCAGTCTTCTTAAATCTATTGAAACTTGTTTTATAGCTTAACACGTGATCTGTTTTGGAAAATGTTCCATGTGCGCTTGAAAAGAATGTGTATTGTGCTGTTTTGGTATGGAAATGTTCTGTATATATCTCTTGAGTCCTGTCTTGTCTAACGTTACATTTAAAGCTACTGTTTTCTTATTGATTTTCTGTCTGCATGACCTATCCGTTGATGTAAGTGCAGTGTTAAAGTCCCCTACTATTATTTCATTACTGTCAATTTCTCCCTTTATGTCTGTTAATATTAGCTTTATGTTTTTATGTATGTAGGAGCTTTATACTCCTAGGTTAGATGCATAGATATTTATAAGTGTAATATCCTCTTGTTAGATTGATCCCTTGGTCATTATGTAAGGCCCTTTGTCTCTTGTTACAGTCTTTGTTTTAAAGTCTGTTTTGTCTGATAGAAGAAGTATTGCCACCCCAGCTGTCTTTTCATTTCCATTTGCATGGAATATCTTTTTCCATCCCTTCCTTTTCAGTCTGGTATGTCTTTTGGTCTGAACTCTCTTTTAGGCAACATATATAGTGGTCTTTTCTTTTTTTTAGTATCTATTCAGCCACTCTCTTTTAATTGGTGCATTTATTCCATTTACATTTAAAGTAATTAGCAATAGGTATGTAATTATTGCCATTTTGTTCATTGTTTTCTGGTTGATTTTGTAGTTGTTTCTTCTGTTGCTGTCTTCCCTTGTGGTTTGAGAACTTTTTTTAGAGTTATATTTGGATTATTTTTTTCTTTATTTACTTATGGTGTATCTGTTTGAGGTTTTTGGTTTGTGGTTACAATGAGGTTCATGTAAAACAACCTAGGTATATATAGCAGTCTGTCTTAAGTTGATGGTTGCTTACATTCTAAAGAATTCTAAAAACACATTCTTACTCCCCCCCCCCTGCCGTTTTGTTTTTGACATCATATTTTACATCTTTTTATTTTGCATATCCCTAATTACTGTAGCTGTAGTTGATTTTACTACGTTGCCTTCTTATTAGTTTTATAATGGTTGATCCACTACCTTTACTGTATGTTTGCTTTTACCAGTGAGATTTGTTTTTCTTTCATAATTTTCTTCTAGTTATGGCCTTTTCTCTTCTACTTAAGTAAGGCCCTTTAACATATCTTTTAAGGCTAGCTTAGTGGTGAAGAATTCCTTTGGGGTGCCTGGGTGGCTCAGTTAGTTAAGCATCTGACTCTTGGTTTTGGCTCAGATGATCTCACAGTTCGTGATTTCGAGCCCACTTTGGGCTCTGTGCTGACAACACAGAGCCTCCTTAGGATTCTGTCTCTCCCTCTCACTCTGCCCCTCCTCTGCTTGCCCTATCTCGTTCTCTCTCAAAATAAATAAACATTTGAAAAAAAAAAAGAATTCCTTTGTTGTCTGGAAAACTTTCTGTCTCCAATTCTGAATAATAGTCTGGTCAGGTAGAGTGTTGGTGTTCCTAGGTTTTCTTTTCCCTTTCATCATGTAATATATTGTACCATTCCCTTCTGGCCTGCAAAGTTTCTGCTGAAAAGTCAGCTTATAATCTTATGGGGGATATAACTAGTTATTTTTCTCTTGCTGTTTTTAAGATTCTCTCTTTTAGTTTTTTTAACATTTTAATTATTGTGTCTTGGTGTAGACCTCTTTGGGTTCATCTTGTTTGGGGCTCTGTGTGCATCCTGGACCTGGATGTGTGTTTCCTTCCCCAGGTTTGGGAAGTTTTTAGTTATCGTTTCTTCGATAAATTTTCTGCCCTCCCCTTCCCCCCCCCGCCCCAATTCTCCTCTGGGACCCCTATGAAATGAGCATTAGTGCACTTGATGTTGCCCAAGAGGTCCGTTAAATTATCTTCATTAAAATTTTTTTTTTCTTTATGTTCAGCTTTGGTGATTTCCACCACCATGTCTTCCAGATGCTGGTAGTACTTCTGCATAATCTAAACTGCTGTTGATTCCCTCTAGTGTAGTTTTTGTTTATTGTTGTATTCTTCGGCTGATTGGTTCGTTTTTATTTATTTTTTTAATTTTTATTTTTGAGAGAGTGCAAGTGGGGTACGGGCATAGAGGGGGACAGAGGATCTGAAGCAGGCTCTGCTCTGACAGCAGTGAGCCCGATGTGGGGCTTGACCTCACAAACCATGAGATCATGACCTGAGCCAAAGTCAGATGCTCAACCAACTGAGCCATCCACGTGCCCCAATTGGTTCTTTTTTTATATTTTCTATATATTTGTTAAAGTTCTCACTGCATTCATCCATTTTTCTCCCAAGTTTGGTAAGTATCTTTATGACCATTACTTTGAACTCTTTATTAGTAGATTCCTTATCTCTGTTTCATGTCTTTTTCTGAGGTTTTGTCTTGCTCTTTCATTTGAAATATATTCCTGTCTCATTTTGACTATCTATGTTTCTTTGTATTAGGTAGATCAGCTATGTCTCCCAATCTTGAAGGAGCAGGCTTATGTAGAATGTGTCCTGTGGGACTCAGAAGGGCACTCCACCCTTATCATCAGAACTGGGCACTCCAAGGTTATCACATGTGGGGGATATGTGCTGTCCTGTTTTGGCCAGGGCACAATGCTGTGATCGTGCTGCTGGGTAGAGCTGATCCCCCAGCTCAGCTGGCTGTAGCACTTAGCTGCAGTTGCTATAGATGCACTCGTGGGCTAGGCTGCTTCCTAAGGGTAGGAGCTGCTTTGGGGAGGAGCACTGGACCAAGGCCACCCCTGCTGGGTATGGTAGGATGGGAGCTGTTTTGGAGGGGCACCTGCTAGAGTAGGCTATTTGGATGGATCAGGTCTGTAAGGGAGTAGGACAAGGCAAGCAGTGTTAGCTAGGTAGTGGCAGAAATGGTGCCTGCCAGCAGTAGGCCAGCTATGTCCTTTGTGAAAGATTAATTGACCATATAATTGTGAGTTTATTTCTGGGTATTCTATTCTGTTCCATTGATCTATGTGTCTGTTTTTGTGCCAGTATGATACTGTTTTGATTACTACAGCTTTGTAGTGTAACTTCAAGTCTGGAATTGTGATGCCTCCAGTTTTCTTTTTTTCTTTTTCTTTTTTTTTTTTTTTAATTTTTTTTTTCAACGTTTATTTATTTTTGGGACAGAGAGAGACAGAGCATGAACGGGGGAGGGGCAGAGAGAGAGGGAGACACAGAATCGGAAACAGGCTCCAGGCTCTGAGCCATCAGCCCAGAGCCTGATGCGGGGCTCGAACTCACGGACCGCGAGATCGTGACCTGGCTGAAGTCGGACACTTAACCGACTGCGCCACCCAGGCGCCCCCAGTTTTCTTTTTTTCAAGACAGCTTTGCTATCTGGGGTCTTTTGTGGTTCCATACAAACTTTAGGACTGTTTATCTAGATTTTGTCCTGTTGGTTTTTTAAGAATGCTGTTGGTATAGGGATTGCATTAAATCTGCAGATTGCTATGGGTAATATAGGCTTTTTAAAAAAAAGTTTATTTTGACAGCGCAAGTGGGGGAGGGGCAGAGAGAGAATACCAAGCAGGCTCCACACCAGCAGCACGGAGCCCAATGCAGGGCTCAAACTCACAAACTGTGAGATCATGACCTGAGCCAAAACCAAGAGTCGGACGCTTAACCGAGACACCCAAGTACCCCTGGGTAGTATAGACATGTTAACAGTACAATCCATAAGCACAGAATGTCTTTCCATTTCTTTGTGTCATCTTTCTTTCATTAGTGTTTTATAGTTTTCAGAGTACAGGTCTTTCACCTCCTTGGTTAAGTTTATTCTTAGATGTTTTATTAGTTTTGGTATAATTATAAATGGAATTGTTTTAATTTCTCTTTCTGCTGCTTCATTATTAGTGTATAGAAATGCAACAGATTTCTGTATATTGACTTTTTATCCTATGACTTTACTGAATTCATTTATCAGTTCTAGTATTTTTTGGGGAGTCTTTAGGGATTTTTATATATAGTATCGTGTCATCTGTAAATAGTGAAAGTTTTACCTTTTTCTTGCCAAGTTGGATGCCTTTTCTTTTTTTTTGCCTGATGGCTGTGGCTAGGACTTCCAGTATTATGTTGAATAAAGGTGGTGAGGGTGGACAGCTTTATCTTTTACTGACCTTAGGAGAAATGCTTTCAGTTTTTTTCCCATTGAGTATGAGGGTTGCTGTTGTTTTTTCATATGTCGCCTTTATTATGTTGAGGTATGTTCCCTTTAAACCTACCTTGAGAGTTTTTATCATGAATGGATGTTGTACTATGTCTAATGCTTTTTCTGCATCTATTGAAATTGCCCTATAGTTTTTATCCTTTCTTATTGACGTGATGCATCATATGTTGATCGATTGTGAATATTGACCCACCCTTGTTACACCCTGGGTATAAATCCTGCTTGATCATGGTGAATGATTTTTTTAAATGCATTGTATTTGGTTCAGTTTGCTATTATTTTATTGAGGATTTTTGTATCCATGTTTATCCGAGATACTGGCCTGTAGTTCTGTTTTTGTGGTGCCTTTATCTAGTTTTGGTATCATAGAATGAATTTAGAAGTTTTTCTTTCTCTTCTGGTTTTTGGAATAGTTGGAGGAGAATAGGTATTAACTCTTTAAATGTTTGGTAGAGTTCACCTATGAAGCCATCTGGTCCTGGACTTTGGTTTGTTGCAAGTTTTTTGATTACTGATTCAATTTCATTGGTGGTAATCGGTCTCTTCAAATTTTCTATTCCTGTTTCAGTTTTGGTAGGTTACATGTTTTTAGAGAGGCATCTATTTCTTTTAGGTTGTCCAATTTGTTGGCATCTAACTTTTCATAGTATTCTAATTGTATTTCCATGGTACTGGCTGTTTGGTTTTGTCTTTTTTGAGGAGTTTGGCTAGAAGGTTATCAATTTTGTTTATATTTTCAAAAAACTAGCTCCTGATTTCATTGATCTGTTCTATTGTTTAGTTTCTATATCATTTATTTCTGCTCTGATTTTTCTTTCCTTCTGCTGGTTTTGCGTTTTGTTCTTTTTCTAGTTCCTTAGGTATAAGGTTAGATTGAGATTTTTCTTGCTTCTTGAATAGGCCTGTATTGCTATAAACTTCCCTTAGAACCACTTTTTCTGCATCCCAAAGATTTTAGACTGTTGTGTGTTGATTTTCATTTGTCCCCATGTAACTTTATATTTCTTCTTTGATTTCTTGCTTTTAGTAGCATGTTATTTAACCTCCATGTCTTTATGGTCTTGCCAGATTTTTTCTTGTGGTTGATTTCTAGTTTTATAGCATTGTTATGAAACTAGATGAAAAGATGCATGACATTACTTAAGTCTTTTTGAATTTGTTAAGACTTGTTTTGTACCCTAATATGTGATCTGTTCTGGAGAGTGTTCCATGTACATCAAGTGAATATTTTTTTGATAACTTTGTGTTAACTGGTTCTAATGATTTATACATAGTTTATTTTGATATTTAAAAAGTGAAATGAATGGAAATTCTTTATACCTGAAGGCTACTAAACATTCAATATGATTTGATTTAGTGGGGCCACGAATATAAATACATGTGGAACATCAAAACTAGTGAAAAATATCTGCAGAGTCTATACTTAAAAAGTAAGTACTTTACCCTCTGCTTATATAACAAGTCCTAGTTCTGTGTGCAACATCAGCAGTATCCTGGAAAGTATCTTTTCCAGGTGGAAAAGACCTGAAACATACCATTTTGGGAGAATCTGATTTTCCATTAATGGTGCTATAAGAGTTAAGCAAGCAAATGTAGTTTAAAAAAAAAGATAATACCAGTTTAATTATGTTTATTCACATAGTTGCCATTAAAAGGTTAACTCATTCATAAACACGTTTCTTCTATTGCAATATCCTTTGCCTCTTATCTCTTAACAAATAAATCCCCAACACCTAGCAGAAATGTTAGTTATACTGCAAATGCAGCACATTAACTATTTTTTAAACCTTTAAAATATGGCTTATGAACAATTTTACAGAGCAGATTGCCTATTAATATGTAACATTAACAGATCTATGGTACCATTTTGGATAGAGTTGGCATTTTTGTCAAGAAGGTATTTTAAACTTCTTAGAGGAATTTTTATGGTGTGGAATTTCACTTCTTCATAAAGTGTTATCTTCGGTACATTTTTAAATCAAGCCAGAAACTAGATCCAGCTCTGGGAAAACACTAATTTTCATTGTACACATCATGTAAACACTGCTTTGAACGTCTATGCAGATACTCTTTGAAAAGAAAAACAGATTCTTGTTCTGGATATACATCAAAACCTAGATTACCTTTGTATAGTAACATTTATTTAAAAATTTGACAAGAACATATTAAATGTTGGCAAAAGTAATAGCATTCAATTCGATTATATATCCTAGCTCTCACAGAATTTGAGCCCACTCGTCTCAAGTTCTATCAGGACAGTCTTTTTCATTGATCAACTGAGATCCAGCATCTGACACAGTACATGGCACAAGGTATGTGTTCAATAAATATTTCAATGTTGAAGTTTTTAGCAGCAAGTGAAAAAAAACAGATACAACTGAATAAATGGCATGAGATTACCAGCTGTCTCATGACACAGCAATAGGTGCTTTTTGTGAAAATTCTAGGATTACTTGTAAGTAGATCAATAATTAGATAATTTCCTCTCAAACTAAAGGAAATCTCATAGTGGAGGGAGGGCAAGAGAAGCCATAACATTTTATCTCCCAAAGCTAATGTGTAAAAACATGGAATATGAGCTAGTGAAAACTACCATGATATTAAAAGCAAGGCAATTCCAACTAATTGTGTTTTGCATATTTATTAAAGAATCCATTTTCTGACAAACCTCATAATACTGGATGAAAATATTTTTAAAAGGTTTTACCAAACTCCTAATAGAATACGTCTAATCAATTCATTCTTATAGTCTCTGATTCCATGTTAGAGTTTTAAATATGGAAGGAATCTATTAAGACTCAAAACCATTTAAAAAAAAAAGTCTCTTCCCTCAAATAGCTATTGGATAATTAATACATTTGCAACAGTATCATGATTTTGTCCAGATATATGTATTTCACCCAGAACTGTCAAAATTAACCTGAAAATCAATTAAATGAAAACACCGATAATTTCAAAAATGATTTGAACTTCTTAAATCAATAGAGCCATAACAGTATTGTCCTCTGAAATTAGAAAATTCTAAGCACATATAAAAAACACATTTACCTACTTCAGTTAGGTCAATGTCAGGATTTATCAAAAATTCTCCATCAAAATTTTTTAAAAATCTTGATTTTTAGGTACTATAAAAAATATACCCTAGTTAAATGATATATGTTGGTCTGACCAATTCCACAAAGTTAGGAAAGGGAAAAAAAAAAAATCTTGTACAGTGAAATTTCAAATCTTAAACATTTAATCCTTTATTTGAGCTTACCTCTCTAAATTTAAAAATGTATCAGTACTCTTTGATACCAACTATAAGCAATGTAGAAGTATAAATTCTGATCAGTTTAGTCCATCCATTCTCTAACACAGTGAACATCTTTTTTATCCAAATCCAAAAGAAGAATAATGCAAATCTCACTTCCTTGGTCACCTTTGGAGCTCAGGGCCAACCAGTCTCAACAATAATGATTGGTAGTCTGTTTCTGCAGTGAACGTATTTTCCCAGTAATCAAAATTTGTCATCTGAGGAAATTTTTCATTACTCTAGAATCACAGTTCGAAGCTCATCTTCTTTATTGATCATCATTGAGGCAATTGCTCCATCATTAAACTCAAAAGAAGTACCTCCATCCACAACCATGCAGGCATCCCAACAACGAGATCGAACACATACCCTAAGCAGAAAAAACATCTCATTAATATAAAGTTTTCTTAACTTTAAATTATGATTTCTTTAATTTTCATTGAAACTGGCAGATCATTCGGCCTTGATTTTAAAAATCAAGTTGTTCTTTGGTTTGAGAGAGTAACTGTATGTTATCAAAATCTCAAAATTAAGATATTCAGGATAGCTCCATTCACCCAAACATTTTCAAGAGAACAAGTTCAGACTTGATGGAACTCACAGGCTTTTTTCATATGACAAAATGTTGAGTTATTACTATTTTAAGTACTAATATTGAGAATGTAACTATTTTCATGGATAATTTTGACTTAAGAACAAATGAAGAGGCACAAATGAACAGCTCAGTGAACACACTTGTGCAGCCTTCATCACCCAAATGAGGAATCAAATGTTCCCCAGCTCCCCAGAAGCTCCCTCACTGCTCTCCTCCAGTCTCTACCCTTGGGCCATCCTTCCCATGCATGCCCACTACCCTAATTTCAGTCACCATAGTGGTAATAGCTCTGTTCTTAAACTTTATATAAATGGAAGAACACATAGGTTTGCTTTGTGTCTAGCTTCTTTTGCTTGACAGTTTGCTTGTGGGCGCACCCAGGTGGCTCAGTTAAGGGCCAGCTTTGGCTCAGGTCATGATCTCATGGTTCATGAGTTCGAGCCCCATGTGGGGCTCTGTGCTGACAGCTCAGAGCCTGTTTCAGATTGTGTCTCTCTCTCTCTTTCTGTCCTTCCCCTGCTCATGCTCTCTCTCTCTCTCAAAAATAAGCAAAAAAGTATGCTTGTGAAATTCATCCATGGTTATTACATATAGTAGTATTGTGTTCATTTTCATTGCTATATGAAAACATTTCCATTGTGTGAAAATACCAAAATTTACGTACCTCCTCTATTCATAGACATCTGGGTTTTTACTACTGGAAGTAGTGCTACTACAAATATTCTTAAGCATGTCTTTTGTTGCAGATGTATGTGTGTATACATTTCTGTTGGATATATACCTAAGAGCGAATTTGCTGGGTCACTGTGTGCTTTATTCAGCTTTGGTAGGTAACTGCCAAACAATATGCCAAACTAGTCCTAAAAATACTGCATGTAAGTTGCAGTTACTCCCACCTTACCAACAACTAGCACCTTAGCTATTCTGGTGGGTGTGTATGGTATCATATTATATAGTTTCATTTGCATTCCCCACATGAATAATAAGGTCAAGGATGTTTTTCATACACTGAGCCATTTGGATACCCTCTTCTGTGAAAGGCCTGTCCAGGACTTTGGCAATTTTTCTACTGAGTTGCCTTTTTCTTAATAGAGTTGTAGGAATCTTTACAATATTTTGGATAGAAGTCCATTGTTGCATATCTATCACTCTGTGGCTTGCCTTTTTTTTTTTTTCCTTAATGGTGTCTCCATTAAGAAAAGTACTTAATTCTAAATAGTTCAATTTCTCCATCTTTTGTTAATATTGTCCAACTGCCAAAGTCATGAAGCTTACTCTGTTTATATGAGCAAAATTTAAATGTCTTTGTAATTTCACCTAAACTGAGTACATAGATTTGTCGATTAATCAAAATTAACTTTCAAATGAGTAAAACGAATTTGTTTTTCCTAGAAAAAATATCAACCATATTTCAAAAAAGAAAATATGCACACTATATAAGTAGCAATTCATAATTAAACTGTTCTTTGCTTGCCATGAGACAAATGACATTTTTTCATAGTTTTGTTTAGAAAATTGGGCAACCTTTATAAAATAAATTATAAGGTTTTTTGATATCTTCCCTTCAAACAAAAATCAAATTCAGTAAATGCGAGGAAGGGGGAGGTCACTTTTAGGAAAAAGCTGAAAGAAATGAGTCCTACTCTGAAAGTTTACGGCTTTACAAGTTAGGTTTTATATGAATATTTGTCCTTTTTTTTTTTTTAATCCAATAGCATATAAAAAAAAGTTGCTTTCCAGTTTCTTTTTTTTTTTTTAATTTTTTTTTTCAACGTTTATTTATTTTTGGGACAGAGAGAGACAGAGCATGAACGGGGGAGGGGCAGAGAGAGAGGGAGACACAGAATCTGAAACAGGCTCCAGGCTCTGAGCCATCAGCCCAGAGCCTGACGCGGGGCTCGAACTCACGGACCACGAGATCGTGACCTGGCTGAAGTCGGACGCCCAACCGACTGCGCCACCCAGGCGCCCCTCCAGTTTCTTTTAAAGTGATAATTTGATCTTATTCTGTCTTAATATATGAAAACAACAAATCCATATCACCCAGTTAGATAATTATGCCCCTTCTATTTACTTATAGTTTCTCTAAAATGGCACAAGTTGGGAAAGGAAATATTTCCTCCAGGGTATATATAGCATGACGCCTCACTAGTTCCAAAAGCCCTACTTTTCCTACTAGATTAAGTGTGAATGAGTGAATTTCATCATACTGAATACTTTAAAACCAAAACCCATTTATAATTACAAGAGATGGAAGCATAGTCACAGGCTGGCCTTTGGAAGCTTACTTTGACGTGAAGCAGCGCTGACGACTGCTGGAGAAAACTCTGTTTGCTATTGGTTCTCGAATACTGAAAAGTATTTTTGGTTCTTCTGGACTATAGAGCAGCGATTCGTTATATTCATTTGTTACTATAAAGGAAAAAAAGTATTAGCACATTCAAAGAAAGTCACTTCTGAGAAGTGCAAAATGAAAAATGGATGCTATGCTATCCCCAATTTAAATGCAACTCTGTTTCAAAGGTCTGTTTGGCAGAAACTTTCTTGGAACTCACAACACATTCCATTAAAAGAACAAAAACTTTATAAAATGAGGATTAGGTTTCAAGATAAGGCCACCAAAGCCCCTGACACATCAGCTGGAGACATACTGGGGAGTGGGCTACAAAACCAGTAATTAAACAAAAGTAGAGGAACTAACTTGGGGCATTCAAAAACAGAACCTGAGTTGCCATAGTCCCTTGCCAAATTCCCTTCCAAAACACCATGTCAAAGTGTCCATAAATATTAAGTTAATTCTCTTGATTAAAAATGCAGTCTCAAAAAATTACAGGTAATACGCTTTCTCTAATGAAACTCTCATTACACATGATATTTTTAGAAATCTTTGGGACCTGCTTTCTAACCAAGAGGCACATGACAGTTGGTAGGCAAAACATAAATTGGTCAAAAACAATTATACAAGGAAATCAGGCTTGAAAGAACGTATAGTTGAACACCACATTAAAACATTATAAGACTGTCAGACAATCCACCTTATTTACCAAAATTTTGTTTAAATTATTTGGCTCCTTGAAAAAAATCTAATTTACTCTCAAAAATTTGCTCCTCTGGGAATACAAACACTCAAAATGTGCTAGCTACAGCTGTCTGGCTGGGTCCAGTGGGTAAAGCATGTAACTCTTGATTTCAGGATCGTGAGTTCGAGCCCCACTTTGGGCATAGAGATCACTTAAAAAAAAAAAAAAAAAGTGCTAGCTCTGAAGGTAGTTCCAGAAATGTCTGTAACAGTGACTGCACTACTGGCATTCACTATTGTTTCTGAGGACAGTCAAATCTTCAAAGGAATAACATTCATTCAGTAAAGTGGAAAAATCACTGTATTTTATGTATACCCTTAAATTAATTTACATACCCGATATAAATTTCAGTTGTTTTATATACGTTTTAAGTTAAATTATTTTTTGAAGTTTTTTATTTTGAGAGACAGTGAGCAAGCATGAGCAGGGGAGGGGCAGAGACAAAATCCCAAGCAGGCTCTGCACTCTCAGCACAAGCCCGATGCAAGGCTCGAACTCATGAACTATGAGATAATGACCTGAGCTGAAATCAAGAGTCAGATGTTTAACCCACTGAGCCACCCAGGCGCCCCTTTAAGTTAAATTATATAATGAATCAACTACTGTAAATGCCTAATTTAACTCTAACACAGATTTAAAGCTAATGCTAGCTCATAAGCTGTGATCAAAATAATCGTTTTGGTCTCAAATTGAGAGAGGGAGAAAGTCCGTTTTAGACAGTTGAAAGGGACTTCAGAGATTTAGTCCTGTTTTCAAACTATTAAAGGCCAACCATGTCCCCCAGTAAAGTAAGTCTTATGTGGAAATCTAAAATACACACATAAATGAACTGGCACTATTCAAATACTTTATTGTGTATTGCTAAATTATTTAAAAGGCAACCAAAAAGAGTGAGACTATTTTGATAACTCTTAAATTCAAGTGTCTGTGTTTATGGATGCCAGCTGCAGTCTTACATTTGCCAATATCCACTTTGTGTATTTGGTTTTGGTTGTATATGTTGAACACCCTTACATAGATAAGGAGATGCACTATGAACAAGTTTGGATTTTTTAATAATCTTGAAAACTTAGGATACTCTTCAATCAAACAGAGACAACTAGAGAATCTTTAGTTTGAGGTCTGTACAAAAATGATTCTGGTACAGAAGAGGGGATTTTAGTGAGTTAATTTCATAAGCAAATCAAAGGAATGTGTTTTCCAATTTAAGAATTTAAATATTTAGAACAGAAAAACTTGAAGAATAAATTTGAAAAACCCCTTAGGTATTACCAATCTATCTCTACTTCATCCTTTTATAGTTCAAGAAGTAGAAGAATGGAACCACAGTCTTGCTCCTATTTCCAGTGAGTGACTGGTTGGTCTGGGATTAGAGCCCAGGCCTTCAAGTTCCCTGATCAGTAGTCTTTCCCAACAGTGCTGGTTCTCTCAAAGGAACCCTGAAGTAACCGGGCAGGAATAGAAAGAAGAAAGTTAAAGAGAAGATTTTAGTGAATGTGAAGATAAGCATTCACAGCTCAGTGAACTCCTTTTCATTCAGAGGATATTAATGGCACACAGAGTTTAGGTAAACATTTCCCATTTGCCAGATCTGTATTTTTCTATATTTTCCTATCCCCCAGAATATGTATGTAGTTAAGAGTTTTGGCACAGAGGTTGTATTTCATAGTTCACAAAAATCTAATATAAAGTCCAGCTCTAAACTTTTTATTGTTTAAATATACGTAAAGGTATTATATCAAGGGCCTGTTTGAGTCAAAAAAGTACAATGTTTTGCTAATTAGACAAGTACACTTCATAATAACATCCTAAAGACTGATACAGAACTTGAATGAAACTGTTAGTAACTATGATCATTAGTCACTGACCTTTCTCTACCAATTCTCTGTTCAATGGAAGACTTAAATTTCCTTGTCGTTTTGCTATTGAAAAAGGAAAGGGTGGAATATCTTGATTAAGTAATGTCATAATAGCTAACATACAATAAAATATATACATTATATAGTACATTATAATTGTAACATAAATAGCTATTCTGGTACTCACCAATATTTAAAACATCTTCCACAGCCTGGGTCGCAA
Source organism: Felis catus (assembly GCF_018350175.1). Lineage (NCBI taxonomy): Eukaryota > Metazoa > Chordata > Mammalia > Carnivora > Felidae > Felis > Felis catus. Next base: position 210,270,428 of record NC_058368.1, on the reverse strand, counting down.
CCCTGTTAATATTGAATGACCTAGAAAGAAACACTATGTAAGTTCTTTGTTCTCATTCTAAAAACACACTTTAAATTAAAAAGGAATTATCTACTTAATATACAGAGAACTCTTAGAAATTATCAAGAAGAAGCAACCAAAATATGATAGCTCCTTCACCCACTTTTAAAAAGTGGGCAAAGTAAACGGTTTATAGGCTTATATGAAAAAGCATTCAATCTTACTCCTACTTAAGGACACATAAATTAAAAACTGATAATGTATCAAAGGTATATGAAAGACATTCTCATTCATACATGATGGCATTATGGAAGTTGCAGTTGGAAGGCAATTCTTCACTATTAAAATTTTAAATGAACATATTACTCATCCTAATTTATCCTAAAAAATACTTCTATCTATAGTACACAAAAGACATGTACAAGGATATTTACTGAAGCATTGTTTATAATAGCAAAACAACTCATATCCGTAGGAAGCTGGTTAAATATGTTACTATGTAGAGATTAAAAAGCATAAAATAGAACTGTGTGTGCTGATGGAAACATAAGTTTAAAAAAAACAACAAAGGCATTATATAGAAAAAAAAAATATATATATAGGTTGTACCTGGAGATTAGTACTAGATATATGAAATGAAAGACTAGCTTTTCATTTTAAACCCTTTTGTACTATAACATTCTTTCATGTTTATTTATTTATTTTGAGAGAGAAAGAGCATGAGCAGGAGAGGGGCAGACAGAGAAGGAGAGGGAGAATCCCAAGCAGAGTCCAATGTGGGACTTGAACCCACAAACTGCAAGATCATAACCTGAGCTGAAATCAGACACACTTAACCTACCGAGCCACCCAGGTGTCCCTGTACTATAACCTATTTTTAACTTGTAAATATTTCTTTAAATTATAAAATAGAAAAGATGAGAAATCTTTACCAGTGTGATGTTTGCTTAAACACTTAAGAACAAATGTTAACACAAACACGAATCACCTAAAAGTAGCTCTGTCCTTGGGTCTACAAAGAAGGTTAAGGAAAGGTTTTTGGGTTTTTTCTTCTTTTTAATTCTTTCCAGTAATTCAGAATTCTGTTGCTACAGAATTCTCACATGGCCTCAGTAGATAATCTCAATGAACAGCAGCATAATGACCCAAACAACTCTATAAACCTAATTCAGTGGCTCTTAACCTTTCTGAGGAGGGGGAGTAATAGATACTCTTGCATACACTTCCAACCCTATGCCCTTCACATTTTGAGAAATGTGATAACATTTAGGGCATTCTCTTAAAAATGCAGGTAACAAGTTTTATATTAAAAATTTGGGGTCATTCACACCAAATCCCTATGCTAAAAAAATCCCAAATCTGGCCCTTGCCTATTCTATTTTTCACCATATTCTATTTTTCGCCAGTAAGTGTCCTGACTTTTTTACTGTTCAGTGTGAAGTTCGCAATACATATCTCATCATAATTACTGTCTGCATAATTACATACACACTGCAAGGCATTTGCGGCACTACCTGGCTCATGGCAAGAACTCAATAGCGAATGAAAGTATCAAATGAAAGAGATATGCATGAATTATATTCTAATTGACATTATTAGAAGATATTGTTTCAGAATTTTATTTTAAATTAAAAGTCACATAAAATGAGCCATGTTTATTAGGGTTCCACTGAATTAAAATACTGAAGATTTAATTTTTAAGTTTTTTTTATTTTGAGAGCGAGCACATGAGCCCACGAGGAGCAGAGAGGTAGAGAGCAAATCCTAAGGAGGCACCGTGAGGCTTGAAACCACAAACCGTGAGATCATGACTTGAGCCGAATTCGATAGTCAGACACTCAACCAACTGGGCCACCCAGGTGACCCTTGAAGACTTAAGAGAACAAAAGTCTTCTATGATTTGATCAAATATTCCTAGAATTATGATTTATTAGGGATATCATAAGCCAACCCAAACTAAGTCCTCTGAATTGGGGTTAAGACGAATTTCCTATGGTTGTAACCTGGATCTCAGCCAATTCACTCTCCCTTTAGGAGTGGTTTATATTCTATATCAAAGACAAACTATATGCTTAAACAGGTATTAGCTAACACATGATGGCTTTATTCTTAGGTCTACAACCTTTACCATTCTAAGAGTTTCCATTTGAAATCAGATAAAACTTCCACTAAAGACAATCAAATTGAAGACAAATTGAATCTTGTCTCTTCTTTAGCTAGTAAAGCTTTCTCTCTTCACTTAAGAACACTTACCCTTAATTAAGTCAGCTAAAACAGAATGTGTAAAGGAAGGGAACTGGGAAAAGTCTTTTAAAAAAACACACAGAAATATATGTGATTGCGCTCAGTAGTACTTCTCCCAGTGAATGTAGCAAATCGTGTTCCATGCTGGGAAGAGGACTGAGATGACAATGGGACAAATCAGAGACAACCTGCTATGCAACATAACCCCTACATCCTATATCCTGTGGAGGAATTTTGGGAAGTGCAAAATGGGAGAGCTAATCCCCAAACCCTTCGTGTGTGTGTGTGTGTGTGTGTGTGTGTGTGTGTGTGTGTGTGTACTTACATGCATACATGCATAGTTAGACTATCTTTTCCATCCTTTCTTGCCATAAATCCATGTGACTGAGTTCTAGCTACAGGAATGAGAGTAGATGTAATAGACAACATATCTAAGACTGTCTCATAAGCCTGCCACAGTTGACTCTCCATGCTTTTCTTCCTTCTGTGGCTTCATTTAAATGAGTAGAGTGACTTCAAGAGCTATGTTTAAAAGATGGTTGAGGCAGATGATGCAAAGAGCCTGGATACCTGGAGTCACCACTTTGAAACCCACCTCCCAATTGGGAACACCCACTTGAACTTTATAAGAACAAGAAATAAACTTCTATTGTGTTAAGTCACTGAGTGGGGGTTTATCAGTTATAACAACTATCTTATCCAAAGTCATACATTTCCATATTTTATAGTCAAAGCAAGGAGAGGGTCACATAGGAAAACTTTTATCTCCTAGTATCAAGAATTAAAAGAAGAGTAAAAGTTGGCACAGGAACAGACACTCAGATCAATGGAACATAACAGAATCCAGAAATGGACCCACAAACGTATGGCCAACTCATCTTTGACAAAGCAGGAAAGAATATCCAATGGAATAAAGACAGTCTCTTCAGCAAGTGGTGCTGGGAAAACTGGACAGCGACATAAGAAAGAATGAACCTGGACCACTTTCTTACACCATACACAAAAATAAAATGGATGAAAGACCTCCGTGTAAGACAGGAAGCCATCAAAATCCTCGAGGAGAAAGCAGGCAAAAACCTCTTTGATCTTGCCCACAGCAACTTCTTACTCAACACATCTCCAGAGGCAAGGGAAACAAAGACAAAAATGAACTATTGGGACCTCATCAAAATAAAAAGCTTCTGCACAGTGAAGGAAACAATCAGCAAAACTAAACCGACAGAATGGGAGAAGACATTTGCAAATGATGTATCAGATAAAGGGTTAGTATCCAAAATCTATAAAGAACTTATCAAACTCAACACCCAAAAAACAATCCAGTGAAGAAACAGGCAAAAGATATGAATAGACACTTCTCCAAGGAAGACATCCAGATGGCCAACCGACACATGAAAAAATGCACAACATCACTCATCATCAGGGAAATACAAATCAAAACCACAATGAGATACCACCTTACACCTGTCAGAATGGCTAACATTAACAACTCAGGCAACAACAGATGTTGGTGAGGATGCAGAGAAAGAGGATCTCTTTTGCATTGTTGGTGGCAATGCAAGCTGGTGTAGCCACTCTGGAAAACAGTATGGAGGTTCCTCAAAAAACTAAAAATAGAACTACCCTGTGACCCAGCAATTGCACTACTAGGCATTTATCCATGGGACACAGGTGTGCTGTTTCAAAGGAACACATGCATCCCCATGTTTATAGCAGCACTATCAACAATAGCCAAAGTATGGAAAGAGCCCAAAATGTCCATCGATGGATGAATGGATAAAGAAGATGTGGAGTATATACAAAGGAGTATTACTCGGCAATCAAAAGGAATGAAATCTTGCCATTTGCAACTACGTGGATGGAACTGGAGGGTATTATGCTAAGTGAAATTAGAGAAGGACAAAAATCATATGACTTCACTCATATGAGGACTTTAAGAGACAAAACAGATGAACATAAGGGAAGGGAAACAAAAAGAATATAAAAACAGGGAGGGGGACAAGACAGAAGAGACTCATAAATATGGAGAACAAACAGGGTTGCTGGAGGGGTTGTGGGAGGGGGAATGGGCTAAATGGGTATGGGGCATTAAGGAATCTACTCCTGAAATCATTGTTTCACTATATGCTAATTTGGATTTAAATTTTAAAAAATAAAAAATAAATTAAAAAAAAAAAGAAGAGTAAAAGAAATAAGCTATTCTATTCCTTTCTTTCCAGTGATTCGTAAGGTCTACAGAATTTAAAGTCTGTCTTCACCATTTATTAGCCATATGGCTTTGGGAAACTTCTGAGACTTTACTACTCTATTAACGAAAATAAAATCACGTATTTCCAGGGGCACCTGGGTGGCTCAGTCAGTTAAACGCCTGATTTCAGCTCAGGTCATGATCTCATGGTTCATGAGTTTGAGCCCCACATCAGTGCAGAGCCTTCCTGGGATTCCCTCTCTTCCTCTCTCTGCCCCTTCCCCTAATCGCACACATGCTCTCTCTCAAAATAAATTAATAAACTTTAAAAATTAATCACCTACTTCCAGAGTATTTTTGAAAATTTAACATATTTAGCTCAAAGAAAGTGCTTAGAAATGGTAGTTCAAGGGGCATCTGGATGGTTCAGTCAGTTAAGCATCTGACTTGGTTTAGGTTCAGGTCATGATCTCATGGTTTTGTGGATTTGAGCCCCGCATTGGGCTCTGCAGTGACAGCATGAAGTCTGCTTGGGATTCTCTGTCTCCCTGTCTCTCTGCCCCTCGCCCACTTGTGCTGTCTCAGTGTCTCTCAAAATAAACTTTAAAAAGGGAGGTGGGCACCGGGGTGGCTCAGTTGGTTGAGCATCTGACTTCAGCTCAGGTCATGATCTCATGGTTTGTTGGTTGGAGCCCCACATCAGGCTCTGTATTCTGTGTCTCCCTCTCTCTCTCTGCCCCTCCCCTGCTCACACTCTCTCAAAAATAAATAAACGTTAAAAAAAATTTTGTTAATAGTAGTTTGATAAAAGTTATTAATGTATGGAAATGTATAGCTTTCCTCAGTCCTTCTGGCCCCTAGGCGTCTCTTCCCTCCCTCCATTTTCTGAAGAGAAAAAGGACAGAAGATGAATGGGAAAACGCAATCACAGGCAAAGAACAATCAGCAATGGGAGGGAGTAAGGTAGAACATTAGAAGCAAGCAAGCTACATAGGCTGAAGAGAGAAGAGGCTGAGTAATCAAGGTGGCAGGGATAGGATATAGTTAGTGACAGAGTTCTAGACATCAGACTTTATTAAGCAACACAGAAATGAATGAAATTCTAATCTAAGCCACATTTATTCACATCCAATGGGAACACAGGACTCAACTATAAGGTGTGTGGCAATGGAGGGCAGGACTGCTTTACAAGCAAGCCTAATGGCTCTTATCCTTTATGCTCTTCTTACTACTGAAAGGTTGAAAACAAAATCAGGGGCACCTGGGTGGCTAGTCAGTTAAGCATCTGACTTCAGCTCAGGTCATGATCTTGTGGTTTGTGAGTTCGAGCCCCATACTGGGCTCTGCGCTAACAGCTCAGAGCCTGGAACCTGCTTCAGATTCTGTGTCTCTCTCTCTCTCTCTGCTCTTCCCCCGCTCATGCTCTGTCTCTCTCTCTCAAAAATCAATTAACATTAAAAAAATTTTTCTAATAAAAAAAAAATAAAATCACACACACCCCAGTGCAAAAGTCAAAAGCCTATTCACTGTTTAGCATAACCACGGTTTCACTAAGATCAGCAAGTTTACCTTAATAATTTTTCAATACAACCTAGTGACACATCTTTGAACCAGCGGCTTCTACAGACAGCTCCCCCTCCGCATTTAAACGCTGGCAGTCAGGGGCGCCTGGGTGGCTCCATCAGTTAAGCACCCGACTTTGGCTCAGGTCATGATTTCACGGTTTGTGAGTTGGAGCCTCGCGTCGGACTCTGTGCTGACAGCTCAGAGCCTGGAGCCTACTTCGGATTCTGTCTCCCTCTCTCTCTCTCTCTCTCTGCCCCTAACCCACTCACATTCTGTCTCTGTCTCTCTCAAATAAACATTAAAAAGCTGGCAGTCAAAAAAGCACTGGCTTTTTAGTCAAGCACACCTGAGCTTTTTTTATCCAGGTTCTGACATTAGTTCTGACCTCACCCTAAATTGTTTATCCTTGTGAAGCCTCAATTTCTACTTTATAAAACAGGGATACTACCACTTTCTTGCAGGATTTCTGTAAGAATTATAGTCAATGTATAAAAAGTACCTACCACAGTATATTCAAAGTAACAGGGGCTAAATAACTGATAGCTTGTATTTACTGCATACAACAGAACCTACAGAATCACAGTCCAGAAGATAATCTTATTTTATCTGTTCCATTTCCCCTCATTTTTCAGAAAAGGAAACTTGTACAAGATCACAAAGCTAGTTGGTGATTTTGCCAGGTCTCTCTAACTTCCAGGCCAGTACTCTTTTCAATTATACCGCTTTGCCCATGATGGGGGCGCGGTGGGGGAGGGGGGGGTGAGGGGGCGGTGAGAATCCTAGGAGAAGGGAAGAAGGATCTGGGAAACCATTTCTGATTTTCAATCCAGTTTTCACCAAGTAACATATCATGTTGAGCAGAAAAGATATTATGATAAATTAAAGCAATTAACTAATGTTTTCATTTTATGAGGGCTACAAAATAATTTTATAGCATCTTAGATTATTAAATTACTTTTGCAAACTACTGTTAAAGTCATTTTAGACATGTAGTTCTCACTGGCCCCCCTCAGGAAAATGAAATATTAACCAATATTTTAAAATGATACTTCTCATTTTTCTCCAAAGGTTTATTTGGCTAAGACTAGGATATTTTTAAAAGATGTGAAGTTACTAAGTACTTATGAATGAACTGTGATGTCTGAAAATTACTTCAAAGTATTATGAGACAAAAGAAGACAAAGGGGAAACAAGATTGGGCATGTGTTGATAATTGTTGAAACTGATTAATGGGTACACAGATATTGATTATACTATTTTGCCTACTCTTACAGATCTTTAAGTTTTTCCACAATAAAAAGTATTAAAAACACCGAAAAAATGGGAAGTAAAACTCCATTTTAAACTATCCAAACTTAAAATCACAGATTAATACTGTGTTTGTTAGCTGTATTTGTAAGCATGTAGTCATTTATTTGAAAAAAAAATGAGAGAATATGTATTAGGTACTGTGCTATACATGCAAAAATTAAACAAACAAAAAAACCACTAGTCACCATGCCAAATACCTCAAGTTGCTCAAACCAGCTGGGTTTAGGTAATTAGAGAACTAATAATGTGGTAAGTGCTGTCAAAGTGCTATTACGAAAAAGTGCTTGGGATGCACCAAAAGGGGATTCATTATGCTGATGAAAAGAACTAGGTCCTAGTAAAGATTTCCTACAGAGAATGACATTTGAAGACTGGATTTTTCAGCCAGGGGAAGGAAAGTGGAAAATGTTCAGGCATTCAATGCAGGAAGAAGTTGCACTGAGCAAAAACAAAAAGCCCAGAGACAATGTGGCTTGTGCTGAGAATTGCAAGTAGCCTGCAGTGTCCCCATTGTGCCAATGGGTTAGAGTAAGGCAACAATAGGCTGGTGAAGTTTCTTATTTAAAGGGTCTTACACACAGACTAATCTGAACACAGTCAGAAGTCAATGAAGCTTTTACAGCACAGAAAGGAATAGTCAAATTTATCTACATTTTAGAAATATTACTCTGTTGGCAGTATGGACGACAGCCTGAAGAATAAAGGGTGAGGCACAAAGATTATTCACTAAAAAGATGGGCCTGGACCAAACAGCAGTAGAAACTGCAGAAACAGAAGTGTGGCATAGAGCAGTAGACCACACAGCAGTAGAAACTGAAAAAGAGGGGCAAGGACTTCAGAAGCGTGACTGGCAGGATTCAGAGACCAGTACATGTAAAGAGGAGAACAGGGAGACTCAAAAGTAAGAGCCAGGTTTTAAGGAGTACTGTTTTTTCTCTAGAGCATGAACTCACAGTAACAGTGATATTATTAAGCAATACAGGGATCACAGCAAGAAAAACTAAAGATGGGGGCGTCTGGGTGGCTCACTTAGTTAAGCGTCCGATTCTTGATTTTGGCTCAGGTCATGATCTCACAGTTCCTGAGTTCAAGCCCCACATGGGCTCTGTGCTGACAGTGTGGAGCCTGCTTGGGATTCTCTCTCTGCCCCTCCACTTGTGCGCTCTCTCTCTCTCTCTCTCTCTCTCTCTCTCTCTCAAAATAAATAAATAAAACCTTAAAAAAAACCTGAAGATAATAAATTTAGTTTTGAATGTGTTGAATTTGAAGGTCTATTAACATTCTATTTAGTAGGTAATTTTAGAACAGAAGTTTGGGCTCAGGAAACAAGATAGCTACAGATAAAAGTCTGGAGGCATCCGTGTCTGTGTACCAAGAAGCGAAGCCATTACCCAGAGAGAGGTTATAGGGTAAACAAGATACAGGAGCCCAAATTATCTCTCGTTAAGCCTTTGACGCACAAACCTCCAGGACATTTGTTGTTGTTACTGTAGTTGTTTTCATTTCTTTACTATTATTTAAAATATTTTTCATTTAAAAACAATACAGTCCCCCCAAAACATTTTCTTTTTTCTCTTTACAAACCTAGGGCAACAGGCTAAAGAATGACCAAATCCAGGCTATAGCTCTAATCTAAGAAGTCCAGGCAGGACTTCTAGAGCCAACTGATGAGTAAAGCAGAAACTGGGCCAACCAACATAACAACACCAGGCTACCTCTTGCGTTTCAGAGGCCTTAGATACACCGATATGCAGCATCGAGTAAATTACATTACTTAAAATATTTCACAAAAGTCAATAAGTAACATCCCAAGGTACTCACCAGGCCTTTGATCCTGTTCCAGTACACAAATTGAGCCCTGAACTCTTCTGTTTTTCCCATGGACCATCATCAACTGAAATCTCATAGTAGGAAGCCCTAAGAATTGAGAATATAAAACTGGATTTGCTGAATTTATGGCTCACGGTAAATAAGACAAACACCGTTTCTTCAGAACTAATGAACTCTAAGTGGGCCAGCTTGACTCAGACATACCTGACTTAGGCACGCACACCATGATGCTAATACCAATACTGATTAAGTGAAAAAGTAAAAAAAAAAAAAAAAAATAATCTGTAAAACTGCATCCCTCTCCTATCCATATGCTCCTTTATATCAGTATTTTAACATTTCAAACAAGGGCTCCTTATAAATTTTTACCTATGATTGCTTCTACTGTTTTTATGGACTCTAACACATACAGATCCTTATTTCAGAATTCAAAAAGAAAATACCATTCTTAAGTGAGTTTCATTCTTGGTAGATAGTTCTTGATATATCCCAATCTGTATCTAATCCTTCAAGTTACCAACAGTTCCTGGTCAACTCGTGTTTTTTAAGTTACATGTTAATGTGCCTTTTGAACTGATAGTAGGCTAAGAGAGATAAAGTTCTAAAGAAAATTCTCAGTACTGCATCAGTGGGCAAAACTAGGAATAAAACTAAAACTATAATTTCTTTAGAGATTTCTATTTCTTACAGTATTTCATAAGTATTAAATCAAATGGGTTTTCTGACACCAGAAAAAAATGGCACTATTCCTTAACTGTATGAACATACAAATTTGCAATTATTCAAAAAAACTTTTGAAACATGTAAAAGCTTATTTTGTAAACTGTATCTTAAAATAATGGTGTCATTGATCAACACTGGGTTATTTTTGCCCAGCAGATAAAAAAGTTAAACTCTTAATATAGCTTTTCCAATAATGACAATTATTAGGCTTGCAAACACTAACATTCAATGGATAATATTATCTCTTATTTTAACCCTTTCAATTTCTCCTGCCAAATTCAATCTTTAAAGGTTTTACATGGCACAACTCCTTTTCATTTTTTCTCTGAAGTCACCATTCTTCATAAAAGATAGGCCTAATATTCACATTTAATCTATTTCATAGCTTTGTTATGTTTTCCTAGAATGTTGGGAATTTTAGGCATATTAGGAGCCTATTACATTCAGACAAGCCAGTCAACTCTACAGGAATGGCTGCTATTATGCCAGAATCACACTGAAACAAAAGATTGATTAGAGTTAAGTGGGGACAGGAGAGAAGCAGAGCTGGAGAGGAAGAAAAGTATAGTCAGGTAAGAGGTGTTGAGTCCAAAACAATGAGCAAATTTAGTGTCATTCTCACATGCAGGTTTATCAAGATTAGTCAACTCAGAAATTTTTTTTCAGGGAAATTATTTTTTTAAGGCAGCAATAAAACTCACAGTCCCTTTAGAGTGGGGATACTTCTTCTTAAATTCTCCACTGCTACAGCCCAAGAATAAGACATTCTAGGTTAGAACAAATAGGAGAAAAGAAAAAAAAGAAATTGGGCTTTTAAAATGTTCTTAAATGTAAGAACATTATAAATGAGGCAGGAATAATATTGCTGCACTTCATATTTTCCAAGCAAAGCACTTAAGTTTTCAGGGCATAGTGAAGCCTCAGTACAGGACCTGGAATCAGAAATACTGGGTTTTATATGACAGTTCTAATGCTAACTAATTAATTATATGACCATGGACAAGTCATTTGAACTCTTCAAATCTCAGTTTTTTCACTGATAATTACAACTACCCTTTCTCACAGGGTTGCTATGAGAGTTTAATGCGGTAATACACACAGTGCCTGACACACAGCAGGCATCCAGTAAGTGTTCATTTCCTTTCCAGCTAAGGGTCTATGTCATAGATTCTTTAAAAGTAAGTTCTAATACCTCCAATAGTGAGAACTTTTTCAATAGCATCAGAAGCGAACCCACTGCTCTCCTGATCTTAGTAAGGATATAAGGTGAGGCTCAAAGAACACAAAAAGAAGCAGCATCAGACATTATTTAGGAGATAAACCAACCAAATCACTGCTGCCACAGAAAACAACATTCAATCTAAAATCTAATGGGACTTCACTGAATTCCCAAAAGTCTGTCAACTGATCCCAGTTTTCCTCCTTTTATAAGTTATTTAATTTTTAGTAAGTACAAATTATAAAGCAACACTAGTAGAAGCTCTCAGAAGTTACAACTTTTAAAATATACAAACCGAATAACATAAGCCATTAAATGGCTTCTCTAGGATAAACATAAACTTACAAAACATTTTTACCTTTGTCATCTATTATTTTTTTATTCAGGTATAATTAACAGTGTTCTATTAGTTTCAGATGTACCGTATGATTCAACAATTGTATACATCTCTCAGAGCTCATCAAGACAAGCGCTCTCTTAAACCCCTCTATCTCTTTCACCCACCACCCCTCCCCTCTGGCAACCACCAGTTTGTTCTCTGTATTTAAGAGTCTGTTTCTTTTTTTTTCTATTTGTTCATTTGTTTTGTTTCTTAAAATCCACATTATGAGTGAAATCACATGGTAATTGCCTTTCTCTAACTGACTTATTTCACTTAGCATAAAACCCTCTAGGTCCATCTGTGCTGTCACAAATGGCAAGGTTTCATTTGTCATCTATTTAATGTAGAAATTTCTTCAATTTCATTTAAAGTTGTTGCTTTCTGCCTTCTGTTTTTAGTAATCATGACTAAATTATATCACTAATTAGAGATACATTTTCTGCCTTCTTTATCACATAAAAGTATCCATGATTCATTTCCATATTGCTTCAAACTTGGTATATAGCAAAAGAAAAAATCTTATGTATAGTGTAAGTCTTATCACTGTTAAAATAAATATATTTACACTTTATGTTCTGTAAAGAATGTATGTTTAGGATTCCTTTGAAGAATAACTTTTACTTTTAATACTTTAAAAAATTACATATTTTACCACGCTCCAAAAAAAATAAGATCCCTAGTGACTCGCATGTCACACATAGCAGGTACACAATATATTTTTACTGAATAAATTTAAAATTACATTAATCAAAATAATTATAACTAAAAAAGATTGTCCAAAGCATGCTGCTGAATCAGGCTTTGTTCTTTTCAGTACTACATGAGTTAATGACTGGCTAAAACAGAGATATCTTCTTTAATTAAGACAAACATTTCTCATCATAGTTAAACTTCTTATGAAAAGACAGGACAACGAACAGAATTCCAGAATACATGGAACTCTCAGTAAACTAGGGAATCAACTACATGATCTTCAAAGGGTCACATGGTTCTGGTAGCAGCAAAGTGGGACAGATTCATCTCTAATTTTCCACTCCTAATTCATTTACATCTAGAAAAATGCAAAGGCAAGTTCTAAATGACAATGAAGAATTAAATTAACGTTACATTATTGCAGTCATTTTACAACTGGTAACTAATGTCACACGAAAAGTTTTGAAACAAAATTCTGACAACTTAAGCCTAAGTTATACTCAACACCCACAAAACAGATTTCATCAGTAATAAAATACTATTATTTTTATACTAATGAAGAACTTTATTAACCTTAATATTTGCTAATAATGGTTACAAATCTTAAACTGTCAATATACTTGACATATGATGTTGCATAAGGGATACAATTAGCACCAAGTAGTATTCCTGCCCAACATGTTTAGCATGAATCTCATCATGCATAGGAAAAAAATCATACAAATCTAAAACAAGGGATATTCTACAAACCAACTGGGTTAGACTATTCCAAAATATTAATGTCATGAATGAAAAAACAGTGTGGGACTGAGGAACTGTTCTTAATTCTAAAGGGCCATGATGGCCAATGCAATGCATAATCCTTAACTAGATCCTGGATAAAAATAAGCAAACAAATCTACCTTAAGGGACACTATTAAGATAATTAGTAGGGAAGTTGTGATATGGACTGTCTACAAAAGTTTGTAACAACTGCAAATGTATGCCTAGTATATCATTCTGTTAAACATTTATAAAGCCACCTACATGATAGATTAAAGGCTCTGCAGTAACAGGACCCAAATAACTTTTTGTTTAATCTAGGGTTTCACAAACTTTTTTGGTCATAGAACCTTCTTTCCCCTTAACACTTATTATAAATGTGTGAGAGGGTTTTGGAAATATTTCATTTAATAATTCACTTCTATTACTTCTACCACCTTAATTATTCATAATTCTTAAGTTATAGAAATTGAATAAATATCTAAAAAATACTAAAACATTAAATTCCAAACTCAAGATCACAGGTTTAAAAGTACCTGGATGAGAGACTCTCCCCAATGAAGACTTCATTTAGTGCCCTCACTGGCAAAAGCTGGGGTCCTGAAGCCTCAGGTCCTGAAGGTGATGAAAAAAATTTTTTCAAGACAACCTGTTTAAATCTTAGAAACATTAGGATTTCAATTTTATGAGACATTACAATATTCACACTTTTCACTATAATCCATACTTTAACATTATTAACATATAAATAAAATATCTTATTTAAAGTGTTCATCATAGGGGCGCCTGGATGGCTCAGTCAGTTCAGCATCCGGCTTCAGCTCAGGTCATGATCTCACCACTTGTGGGTTCAAGCCCCGGGTCAGCTCTGTGTTGACAGTGTGGCATCTGCTTCAGATTCTGTCTCTCTCTGCCCCTCCCCCGCTTATTCATGCTCATTTGACTCTCTCATGCTCACTCGCTCGCTCTCTCAAAAATAAATAAAACATGAAAAAACTGGGGCGCCTGGGTGGCTCAGTCGGTTAAGCATCTGACTTCAGCTCAGGTCATGATCACAGGGTCCGTGTATTTGAGCCCCGCATCAGGCTCTCTGCTGACAGCCTGGGGCCTGCTTTAGATTCTGTGTCCCCCCTCCCCTTTCGGCCCCTCCCCCACTCACGCTCTGTCTTGTTCTGTCTCTCAAAAATAAATAAATGAGAAAAAAATTATAAAAAAATAAAAAATAAAAATATTAAAAAATAAATAAAATGTTCATAATATGAACCTCAAAGTCACCTAACACTGCTGCAATGAAGCCTCTAGCTCTCCAAAATAAGCCTTAATTCTTCTTGAAACAATTTTTCAAGACCGAGAAAATACACATTTATTCTTCTCATAAGATTTTTGTTGTCACATTTAATTTCTCTCTAAAAGCTTCAGAGGTAGAAATGATCAAGTACTTCCAGAGGAGAGCCACTTTGAAGTTAAGTGGCAAATTATACCCATGGCTCATACTGGAAACCAAATCAGTTATTATTAGAGATCAGATTTCTTTTTTTTTAAATAGAAAACTTCAAGAGTGTTTCTAGCAATAGTAGTCCTGAAGGAACACTGCCACATCTCCTTTCATGACTTCTGAAAAATGTCATCTTTTTTTTTTTTATTCTATAAGGCTATATGCACAGTTTATGTAATCTGCCTTGATGATATTTAAACCTCACTTCATCACAAAATCCTCCAAAGGATTCCCACTGCTTTCTCAATTAAAATTGCAACTGTCACCTTCAAATGGTTTCTTTTACTTATCTTTTATCAGTCTCCCAACTGGAAATGCCAACCTCATCTTCTCAATGTCACCAAAAGCAGATTCATTGCACCCAACTCTCGCTGGGCAAGCATTGTGGAACAAGTTCCCTTCTCTGTCTCCTCCACGCTTTCTCCTAAGTCAAAGCTTGAAAGTCTACCTGGACTGTGGTAACTAGCCTCTAACAGGGTCCCCAGTGATTCCTGCCTCCAGGTATTCACATTCTTGTGTAACTCTCTGACAGCATATTAGGTTTGGTCTATGTGACCAAATAGGGTACGATACAAGTGATGGTACGACACTTCCGAGATTTGGTTTAAAAAGCCACCCTGGCTTCCTTCCACCTCAGCCTCTTTTCTCAGATCACTTGGCTTCTGGGGGGTTGGGAGGATGGGGAGAGACTTCATGAGCAGTCCAATAAAGAGGCCTACATAGTGAGGAACTAAAGCCTCCCGCTAACAGTTATGTGAGGAGCTGAGAAGCACATCTTCCAGTCCCAGATGTCTTCAGATACTGCTGTCCTGGATGACAGCTTGATCCTCCTCCCAAAAGACTCTAAACCAGAACTAACAAGCTAACCTGTTCTTGGATTCTTGACCTTCACAATCTCTGAAATCATAAATATTTGTGTTTTAAGATGCTAAATTTGGGGGTGATTCGTTATGCAGTAATAAATATCTAATACACACTAAACACCTCATATACTAATAAAATCTCTACCACTGTCACCAACACAACCACTGATCTAATATTCTCCTGACTTGCTACCCTATTATTATATTCCTGTTTATATGTTTATTAGACACTAATTACACGTATCTCATTTCTTTTGGATTTAACAATCTATGGGGGACCCAACGATGCTTTTGAATATAACAAGTTGTCATACAATGCCAAAGACCATAAGAAAACTCGTTATCTGATTAAATTGTACGATGGGCTAACGTGATCAGCTCAATCTCATAATATAGCTGAAAAAACTTGACACAAAAAGGTATATCAAAAAATTTGATATGTTTAATCAAATTCACATTAAAGATTATAAAACCTAACTTTTGAAATTGTCTTAATTTGGTACTAGATCTATCATTCTCACACATGTCAAAATTTAAGTTTTACAAATGCAAAAAACTAAATTTTATTCTTTAAATTATTTTTCTTTACATAAGGTAATTCCTTTTTCTTTTTAGTGTTTATTTTTGAGGGAGGGAGGGAAGGAGGGTGGAAGGGAAGGAGGGTGGAAGGGAAGGAGGGAGGGAGGGAGAGAGAGACACAGAGAGAGAGACAGAGAGAGAGAGAATGGGACAGATTGCGAGTGGGGGAGGGGCAGAGAGAGAGGGAGACACAGAATCTGAAACAGGCTCCAGGCTCTGAGCTGTCAGCACAGAGGCTGACGCAGGGCTCAGACTCACAGACTGTGAGATCATGACCTGAGCCGAAGTCAGAGGCTTAACTGACTGAGCCACCCAGGCACCCCTATGTAAGGTAATTCCTAATGGAATTTGTTTTACATCTCCCCACAGATTTTCTGCAAATGCCAAACTAACAGTAGGTACTCACTAAATATTACTAATAAATCTGATTTCTCACCAAACTGTAACCATGTATTTTATATAGTCTTGACTTTCTGCCTCTATTCCCATTTCTCCCTATCCAAATTTTCCTTTCCATTTTGCACTTTTATTGTGTGTACTTGCTGAATTTTACCTAGAACCCTTTGTCAAACAAGAAAATTAAGATTGCTTCAGGTCTCATTAATCATCTTAATTCTGCCTATATTTTCTTTCATGCTAATTGACTACTACCAAACATTACCTAACCAATGAAACTGTACATTTATAACTTAATTCAATAGGACATGTAAAGGACAATTAACAATTTTCTATCCAAAACAATGGATTACAAAATTAATTATAATTTGTATTTTTAAATATAGAATTGTTATACTAGTAACAGGGACCACTACATGTACAATTCTCTTTCACCACCATGCTGCTATACTATGTTTCCAGGTTTACTTGCAGTGGGTACACCCATGAGACTAGTAATGGCCAATGAAATATGAGGAAAAGTAGTGATAAAGCCTGGCTCCTAAAACCTGCCTTAAGATACTCTGTGCTCTTTCTTCCTTCCACAAGCTCCAGAGGATCCAATAGAAAACTCAGAGGCCTTAGAAGATGGTAGGAGGCACTGTTTGGAAGTTCTTCAACACCCAGGTGACAGTGACACGAAATAGAAATAAACTTTCAATATGTTAAGCCACTGAGAATCTGGGATTATTTATCAAATCAATTCACTTATCCAAATTAATACAACTCGACTTGCAAATAAAGCTGCTAATTTATGTGATGAAAATTTTTAAAAATAATAATATACCAACCCTACCTTCCCTTGAACATATCCTTTAACAACTTGCACATAAATACAATCCAATGAAGGATAGATTTTTCTTAAGCTGAAAAGTTAAACACACACAACACTAGAATTTTTTTTTTTTTCTCTGTAATCTTTGGTTCTAAATTAGAAAGCTAGGGGAGCCTGGGTGGCTCAGTCAGTTGAGCATCTGACTCTTGATTTTGGCTCAGGTCATGAACCCAGGGTCATGAAATCAAGCCTGGCATAGAGCTCTGTGCTGAGTGTGGAGCTTGCTTAGGATTCTGTCTCTCTCTCTTTCTCTCTCTCGCTCTCACTCTCTCTCTCGCTCTCCCTCTGCCCCTCTCCTCCACTCATGCTCTCTCTAAAAAAAATTTTTTTTAATTTACAACAGACAACATGGATGGAACTAGAGGGTATTATGCTAAGCGAAATAAGTCAGTGAAAGAAAGACAGGTATATGATTTCACTCATGTGGCATTTGAGAAACTCGACAGATGGACATACAGGATGGGAAGGAAAAATAAGATATAAACAGAGAGGGAGGCAAACCATAAGAGACTCTAAAATACACAGAACAAACTGAGGGTTGCTGGAGGGGAGGTGGGTAGGGGGACGGGTTAAATGGGTGATTGGCATTAAAGAGGGCACTTTTTGGCATGAGCACTGGGTATCCTATGTGAGAGATGAATCACTGAGTTCTACTCCTGAAGCCAAGACTATACTGATGTTAACTAATTTGAATTTAAATTTAAAAAAAACCACATAAATATAAATATATTATTAGAAAGCTAAATCCAGGATAAAACATGGTAGCATATTTATACTCTCAAATCTACTCCAATATTTCAAAATTCCTAATGGCAGCCTCCTAAGAAATGTTCCCTACCAACTTGCTAAGAATTTAAATAGAAAAAAATGAGATACAATTTGAAATCTTCCTAAATTTTTTCTCATAAAGCTATAAAAATAACAAAACTCAAAAAAAGCCCTCTAAAATGGTGCCTAGACACAGTTAAATATCATATAATTGCTTCTAACAAAAATAATTATTACAATAAGCATAGTAATTTCCAGTGTTACTATTGAGAATTCTGAAACTATTCTGATTCCAGATTCTTTATATATAAAATAACCTACTTCAGCCACAATCACCACCACCACTTCCTCTCTGGAAGCTTTCAGGAGCTTTGTTTCATCCCTAATATTCTGACATACCTTGGTTTGAAATCTGTTACCATTACTTGTGAGTCCTTTCAATTCAAAGAATGGTGCCTACATTTTGAGAAATTCTCTTGTGTTTTTTTTATTTTGAACATTTTCTCTTCTTTTTCTAGAAAAACATTAATCAGATGTGAACATCCTGGATGTTACTTAGTTAATAACTATGTGATTTTGTTTCTATATATATTTAGTTTTACAAACTAAACAGTAAATCTGAGACAGGAATCTGAGCAATGAATCTCTGAATATCAATCTATAGCTTTCCTATAATGTAGCTGGTGAATTTCAGAGCCAAATCTTAAACATCTCTGGTGGTAGCAATAATTTCTTTTGGTGAGGGATAAAGTAAAACTTTTAGTTAAAAATTTAAATCTTACTGCAGTCTTTGAAAAACAGTAATAGGAATCCATATGCGTATGATTGGGTGGGGGGAGCATCTTTAAAACATGACATGAACACATAGTTTAAGAATATCCTAACCTATATAAACCTATAAATCACCATGGGGGGTGCCTTGGGGGCTCAATTGGTTACACATCCCACTCTTGATTTTGGCTCAGGTCACAATCTCATGGTTTTGTGAGTTCAAGCCCTGTGCTGGGCTCTGTGTGCTGATGCTGGAAGCCTGCTTGGAAGTCTCCCTCTCTTTGCCCCTCTCCTGCTCGCACTCTGTCTCCCTCTCTCAAAATAAATAAATAAACTGAAAAATAAAAAGCTTTAAATCACCATGAAAAACTCTGAGAACAATGACCATAAATAAACATCAGGTACCACGACAAGACAGAGACAAAACAGATATTTAAAGGTAGCTTTTCCTGGTAAGTTTAGCCAAGAAATGAAACACAGGACAAAAAAATATCTTTTCCTGGAGTCCGTAGATATCTAGTATATCTCTTGGGATCTTCTTGTATCATAAAAATCTTATAGTTACTGGAAAAAGTGGGAAAATATGGTTAAATTATAACCCACAAATTAACTCACAACTGAGAATTCACCTGAACACTCATAACAAAAAACTGCATATCACCTTATGCTAATATTCTCTTAGCAGTTTACAGAGATTGAAACACAAATCTTAAGGCTAAGATGCAAAATTTCTCAACAAAAAGGTTTTAAATCAATGAGCATAACTGTGGTGAATACATTTAAATACAACTATACAAGTGTATAATTATGATGAAATCTACATACTAGCTCGTTTTATTTCTACTGCTTTCTTTTTCCTTTTTGACATTTCAAAGATTAAGGCCAAGAATCTGTCCTTAAATATCAACTCTTCTCTTAGACATTTATAATCCTTCCATAATCAACAAGTTTTCAATCCTAGATAACATTTCTTCTGGAAATATGCTTACTTCTTATTTCAGTATCTAGTCATTAAATTTTACACCTGAAGTAGTTCACTGTATTTTCTTAAGTATGGTCAGTGGCACTAAAATCCTCAAATAATTATAAATTATTACTTCTAGAAATTAGAAATCAAAGGAACTCTAAGTTAAATATTGCTCCAAACACGTCTAATTCCCAATCCACCTACTTTCATCATGAACTCTTTCAATGTTGAAGGCTCTGCTATGTTGATTCAAACTCAGCTGCTGTTCGTGAAGGTCCACGGGAACAGGGTTTATGCCAGTCCCTTCAAGGTACAATCTGATTCGTTGCCTCCATAACCACCTTAGAAGAGTGAAGGAAAATCAAATTAATTTAAGATAGAATAAAGTATTTTTAGAATTACATATAATTTCACCAAATTAAAAAATAAAAATATTAAAAACTAGTTATCCCATGAACAAATTATACCAGAAACATCCAAAACCCACAGGTTCCTACTCAAAGACAAATTTAGAGATTAGGTCTCTCAATTATAACAGAAATATCTAATGTATTTATATAGAATCTCACACATAACTGAATTAAAGCCAAATTCTTTATCATATATCCATTAAATCTAAGATACTGAGTTAGATATAGTTGCATTTTGCTCATACAAAAACATAACATGAAGAAAAGAAAGCACTCTGAAATTAAAATAATACTGTGTTCTGGTGGTCAGATTAGACAAAATTCCCTCCCCTAAAATTCTGTAATGATGATTTTTTTTAATAATAAAAAAGAAATCAATGACAAATATTGTAACATTTAAGATTATACCTAAAACTTAAACATTTTTGATAAAAGGAAAAAAAATCAGGTAAAATTAATTTCAAAACCAAAAACTGGTGTGTCAAAAAGTTAGTGGGACAGATTCTGCTAGATTAGCATGTAAAAATATACTCCCATTTGGTAGCTATAAACTGGTCATCTGTAGAGGTGCCAAACTTCTGAAATCAATAGAAACTGGAATCATTATTAATGATTCCACAAGTCAAGAAGACTTAATACAATTTCACAAAAACCAGAGAAAAAGCTTTCTCCAACAATAAAAATCTAGTCTAAATCAGGAAATAAAAAAGTAGTCCAACTTGGCTCACTCTATTATCATCACCAACCCCATCTCAGCTCCTCCCCCCATCCTTCTTTTTTCAGGACAGCCTGGCCTCCGAACACAGTAAGTGAAAAAAAATATGAAAAAACATCCCCCTGCTTAAGATACACTTAAGATACACTTACATATTAAGATACACTTAATATGTAAAATAAAGACATCAGGAACCTTCAGCATAGTGGAGTAAATCCAACCCTCAGCCATTCCGGATGGGAGATGAGGATAAAAAATATAAAATCTCAGAATTTGAACACTTAATTTTAGCCAACAGTTTTAACTATCTTTCTACCAAACTGCTAAGAACACAGAACCAGGTTTAAAAGTAGAAATGTGGCCTCTATCTCACTGATGGAGAAAACCTCTCCACGTGCAATTATGTTACAGGCCAAGGGCACTTGTCAGGGTTTCTGGACAGTTCCACCTGGACTAGAAGAAAGTAAGATAGAGATGTTTGTGACTCAGCTAGTTTATTACTTTTTATGGCTACTGTTGTAACTATGGACTAAGCCAAATATTATCTAACTTGTACTGTTCAATAGCATTTTTAATAGCACATATTTATTAAGATTATTTGTAAAACAACTGTAAGAAATTCCTACCTGAACTCACCACGATAGAACTTCTGTAAGGCTTCTGGAAAGGAATGTGTATATCGAACAGGAAGACATAAATGACCCTCAGACCTTTATTTTAAGAGATTTGGAGTGGTGTAAAGGGAAGAAAGAGGAAAAAAAAAATTAATTCAAAAGGTATCACTAAGCTATAAAAATCAGACATAAAATTTTGTAAATTTTTATTCTATACTTCATTTTTTTGCTACAAAGTTTTCTGTATTTTCAATAAGACAGAAAGACCAAACAGAAAGACCAAAGTGATTTTACATACAGCTTTAATGCCATGATACACAAAACCACTTAAGTTTCCACATTACAGTGAAACTAAAAAATAACAGCAAATGTGCCACTGATTGATTTCCCTATAAAATTATCTGATGGTATAGTGACATTTGCATCCTACTTTTATAATATTTATCTATTAACTTTAGGCAAGTCATTTTAACATCAGATTCCTCATCTCTAAAAGGGTGATAGAACCACCAATCTCAAAAGGTTATTCTGAGGAATCAAACTATTTATGGTTCAAAAGTGAACCATAAATCTTTTAAATGTCATTTAAGATATTCCAAGTTATAAAGAGAAATCATAAAGCTTAATCCAATGCAATCCTTCATTTATTAAAAAAATATAGAAGAATTAACTCCTTTTCAAGGAGTTAAAAGCTTGATGTATGGGGCGCCTGGGTGGCTCAGTTGGTTGAGTGTCTGACTTTGGCTCAGGTCATGATCTTGTGGTTCATGAGTTCGAGTCCTATGTCAGACTGTGCTGACAGCTCGGAGCCTAGAGACTACTTTAGATTCTATGTCTCCCTCTCTCTTTGTCCCTCTCCCACTCTCAGTCTTTCTCTCAAAAATAAACATTAAAAAAAAAAAAAAAGCTTGATGCAGAAGACAATTTTTTTTAAAAAAATTGCAAATTACAGTGTTAAGATTGCCTATAGTTGCTATAGAAAGATGAGATAATATGGCACCTAACATGAGAATAGGTGTCCAGAAAGCTCAATCATCATTACATGATGCGTTGATCTTGAAGGAAATATTGAGAGTAGGCTTTGCAAAACAAACTCTTCAAAATAACTACATTAAGTGTGAAGAGCAGAGAAAAACCTTTTTACAAAGTCGTGACTAGTCAATTTCTTTATCTGAGTGGATCAACACTGAAATTAAGACACTTAGGCAAGGCCTAAGTGTTTTAATTTCTATACTCCCTGCAACACTTTACATAGTGCTAAGTATATAAAAGGTATCAGCAGTCATTTGATAGAACAATACCAGCTAGGGTCAACTGGAGGTCTAAAACATCCTAGAGAGAACAATCTCTCATGAGGTTATAGTCAGATATCAGCTAGGGCTGTGAGCATCTGAAGGTCTGACTTGGCCTGAACGATTCATTTTCAGTGTGGCTCACTCACAGGGCTGGCAAATTGTGTGAGCTATTGGCAAGACACCTCAATTCTTCTGCACGTGAGCCTCTCCATAGGGCTGCTTGACTATCTTCACATCATGCTGGCTGACTTACCCCAGAATGTACAATCCAAAAGACCAAAACAGAAGCTGGAATACCATTTATGACCTGGCCTTGGAATCTACACACTGTCATACCATATTCCATAGGTCAGTCCTGATTGAATACAGAAGGGGAGAGGTAACCACAAAAAGGTGTAAATGCTAGGCAGCTATCTTGTAGGCTAGCTACTACATGTCATATACCCTATTTTAATTATTAAGCATTCAAATGTCATTATTATTTAAAAGTTCAGTAGACGATTGCAGAATACAAACGAGACAAACCGAAGTTGTATGTTTAATTTACATGTGAGTGACCATGTGAGTGAACCATCTTAGAGGGTATCTCTGAGCCCAAGTCAAGCCTCCAAGTGCCTGCAGCCCCACCTGACATGTAACTATAACCTTATGAGGAGAGATCTCAAGCCAAACCACCCATCCAAGCCACTCCTGAATTCCAGATACACAGAAACCAGGAGAGATAATAAGTGATTTTTACTACTTAAGCCTTTAAGTTCTGGTTTGATTTGTTATGCAGCATTTGATAACTAATAGAGGAAAGGAAATTTAAGTTGAATATTAACTTCTAGGATTAAGGCTTGTGAGTCACCACAGTGCTTAAGGAAAAGAAGTCAGGCAACCTGAATTACCGAACAAGCTAGGAGGCTTAATACGTTTCTGGCCTGTAGACAAGAAGAGAAACCAAAGGACTTCTAAAGCCTATTATTCTAGGTAGACATTAGAGAAGCAGTAGTGTCTGTTTACCAGTTTCAAAATCTCCACAAGCTTATGACTATTAAGCCAGGTTTTTAAAGGAAAATATGTCTCAACAAACTGTATGAAATGTGACCACTAAAGAATCTCTTAACGATATAAAAATATGCCATAAGAATTTCTAAAATATACATGCATCAACACTGAAAGCAGTCAAAAAAATATTTACTGAACCAATGATCTCAATAACTTATGCTCAAGAAATTTTTACTCAGCTAGGTTGGGGTCCTAGCCCTATTCCCTAAAAGCATTTAATTAATCATTCAGTTCAAAAGTTTACTGTCTATGGACCACATATAATACTATAAAAGCAATAGAAAATTAAAATACAAAGTCCTATGCTCAAGAAATGTATAGTCTAAGGAGACAAACAGAAAACATATTTTCCAAGCAGAAAACGATATGAAAAGATAAGCACTCTCTACCGGGAATTATAGCCAGAGCCACAAGATGCACCAGAGTCATGAATGAACAATTATACAACTACACAACTCAGTATGTGGTATAAGGGCATTCTGGACAAAAGCGCATATATAGACATGAAAAGAATATGGGCCTTTGGGAGAACTCTTTCACTTATTCTTTCAAATCCTACTGTCTTAAATATCAACAAAGCTCCTCACCAGAGGAAAGCCTCCACCCATGGTGTCAGCAGACGCTCAGATCGAACATTTGCACTTAAGAACGGCCATCAGAGTGGGCAGTAGAGGAACTGGTGAGGATGGTCAAAGGTACAAACTTCCACTTATAAGACCGTAAGTACTGGGGATGTAATGGACAACAGGATGACTACAGCTAACACTGCTGTATAGTATATCTGAAAGTTATTAAAAGAGTAGATCCTAAGAGTTCTCATCACAAAAAAAAAGCCCTTTTTTTTCATGTCTATATGAGATAAGTAAATTTACTGTAGCAATCATTTCACATTATGTATAAGTCATTATGCGTTACACCTTAAATTTATGCAGTCTGGGGGCGCCTGGGTGGCGCAGTCGGTTAAGCGTCCGACTTCAGCCAGGTCACGATCTCACGGTCCGTGAGTTCGAGCCCCACGTCGGGCTCTGGGCTGATGGCTCAGAGCCTGGAGCCTGTTTCCGATTCTGTGTCTCCCTCTCTCTCTGCCCCTCCCCCGTTCATGCTCTGTCTCTCTCTGTCCCAAAAATAAATAAACGTTGAAATTTATGCAGTCTGCATGTCAATTATATCTCAACAAAACTGGGAGAAAAGATGCGATTCAAAAAAAAAAAAAAAAGAAACAGCCTTAGGAAGAATCCTAGGCTGTTCCTAGAGGTGGTTTTTTTGTTGTTGTTTTGTTTTTTACTGAAGAGCATACAGTAAATGAGGATAGATTAAACTAAAAAGCAAATAGGCAACAGATGGTGAAAGATCATACTATTATACTAAGGAATTTGCAATGTATCCTAAAAGTCATGGGAAAGCCTAAAAGACTCTAATTTAGGAGTGGATACACTATTTGTACTTTGGAGTAACATGAAGACAAAGTGTAATGGATGGGTTGGAAAGAGCAAGACTGGGAGCTACTGTGGTAATTTAAACAACAAACTATCAACGCCTACACGGTGTTCATTAGCAGTGACGATGGCAAGAGATGGACTCAAAGGTAAGATCCCAAGAACTCAGAATTAGATCCATAGACCAGTGTGGTAAGGTGGGGATGGGGTGGGGGTGAGGGGGTGGATGAAGGACAGGTGGTCACAGCTTTAGCACAGGTTATGACTCCATTCATCGAGTATGGTAGGGGAGGGCAAAGGACATAGGTTCATTTGCAGGCATGTTATTTATTTATTTATTTTTTTAATAGGCTCCATGCCCAATGTGAGGCTTAAACTCATGACTCTGAGATTAAGACTCACATGGGGCACCTGGGTGGGTCAGTTAGTTAAGTACCCGACTCTTGATTCAGCTCAGGTCATGATCACACCGTTCATGAGTTCGAGCCCCATGTCAGACTCCACACTGATGGTGCGGAGCCTGCTCAGGATTCTCTGTCTCCCTCTCTTTCCCTTCCTCCTTCCCTCTCTTTCTTTCTCTCTCTCTCTCTCTCAAAGATAAACATTAAAAAAAAAAAAAGCCACATGCTCTACGGACTGGGCCAGCCAGGCGCTCAGACATGTTACATTTTTAATGCCAATGGATACATTCAAGTAGAGGGTAGAATGGCTCAAATAAGAGAAAAATAACAGGAGAAAAGGACAAAGAATAATGAGGAGCCAGAAAACGTAGAGTCTTACATATCACAGCGAAGGAGACCAACTGTTCCAGTTTGCCTGAGACTGACAATTTTCCCAGGACATAGAACTTTTGGTGCTAAAACTAGAAAAGTCCTTGGCAAACCAGGATGAGTTGGTCACCCTAGCCAGAATAAAGAATTAGATTGTACTCTGAGTTAGATAAGGGAGCCACCATAAGATTTGGAGCAGAGAAGTCACTCTGGCTGCAGTGGGAAGAGAATATAAATACGGGTAAGAGTGGAAACAAGATCAATGTTAGATATATTTTGGAGTCCACGATCTAAGTTCAACCAGAGATATTAATCAGCTATTCTGGAGACATTATAAAGAGTGAAAGAGAGGGGTGCCTGGGTGGCTCAGTCGGTTGAGTGTCCAAATTCAGTTCATGGTCTCACAGTGAGTTTGAGCCCCAGGTCGGGCTCTGTGATGACAGCTCAGAGCCTAGAGCCTAGAGCCTGCTTCGGATTCTGTGTCTCCTTCTCTCTCTGCCCCTCCCCCACTTGTACTCTGTCTCTATCAAAAATTAAAAAAAAAAAAAAAGGAGTGAGAGAAAGATGGCCCAGAGGGTGATATATAAAAACACCACTATTTAAGCCGTGACTAAAATATAACATCCTTCAAAAGACACAAAGTAGTAGCCATCAGGATAGGAAGAAGGGGCAAGGGGGGAAATGGCAGTCATAAGTGCCAAAGAAGTACAGATGCATTAAAGGAGAAGTCAGCACCAAAAATTTCCCAGAAATCAAGTTAGACAAGGACTAAAATGTCCAGTAAGTTCAATAACCAGGACATCACTAGTAAGACAAAAAGAATGTCAATGAACTGGTGGGAGCAAATCCAGAAAAGCTAGCAAAGGTTTAAAAAAACTGAAGTAAGTAAGTGGAGATACCAAGCTTGGGGGTAAAGAGGAAGAAAAAGAATAATAATCAAGAGAAAGGCACAGGGTAAAGAATTTATTAAATTTTCTTAAAAGATGACAGTCTTGAGCAAGGTTTTAGCCTAAGAGGAACCATGTGCAAAGGGAGAAAAGGAAAGAAAGGGAACAGAACAAGGTTTTTATTTTAAGCCAGGGAAAAGGTAAAGAAGTTCTTATCCAATGACTTCCATTTCCTCTATCAGGTAAAGGAGAAGGCTAATGCTGAAGGAGGAAGGGTAGGGAAAGCAGGGAATATATACAAGTTAAATAGCCTTGAAGAAGCTACCACACAGAATGGGGAAAAGAGAGGACCTGAGCCACATAGAAAATTTTGGGTCCAGTTCTAAGTGCTAGAAACTACAAATTGGAAGTAAGTTGGGGCGCAAACTAGGCCACGAAACTTAAGTTTCTATTTTTTTACCCAGATGGCCTCAGCAGTGCTGATGGAGGAATAAAAAGGATGATCGACAGAGGTAGGATTGAGCAGAAAGACAATGGTACAAAATGTCTACGAAATTTGTCAAGCAAGTGAATGAAGTGAGGGAAAATTAATTGAAGGAAATAGAGGGGTTCAATGCACTGAAAACCAAAGGGCAGACTTAGCAGAATTGAGGGAATAAGACTGCTATTAAAGATAGGAGACTGTGGTCAGAGTGGAATTAAGATTTGCAAGATGGGGCAATTCTAGATGATCATCAAGTCCAGGTATGGTCATACTGTGGGTGGCTGGAATAGAATGATGCTAAATGTCAGTGAAGCTGAGAAAAGGAAAAAAGAAGTGATGACAGGGTTTGGTCTCTTCATTAAATTGATGAAGTCACCCAGAAAATCAGTGGAGATATAACCAGGAATGGAGATGAGAGACATAAGAAAGGTAGAAGATGGGACATTAACTCATCCCTCTTCAGCAATACTGAAGGACACCAATACTCACCTAGGTCAAGGGCTCAGGTCTATCCTGCCACAGATCCTACTCCCAGACTACCTGGGAAGTCAAATGTGAGGACCTGTCCATCCCATATCATAATTTTCTACCACCAATGGCAGCTAAATGCATATATATTTCTCATGCCTGAGCTATAAGCAAGAGCTAGATCCTTGGAAACAACTTGTACTAAAGAAGAAAAATTGCTGGGGTGCCTGGGTGGCGCAGTCGGTTAAGCATCCGACTTCAGCCAGGTCACGATCTCGCGGTCTATGAGTTCGAGCCCCGCGTCAGGCTCTGGGCTGATGGCTCAGAGCCTGGAGCCTGTTTCCGATTCTGTGTCTCCCTCTCTCTCTGCCCCTCCCCCATTCATGCTCTGTCTCTCTCTGTCCCAAAAATAAATAAAAACGCTGAAAAAAAATTTTTTTTAAAAAAGAAGAAAAATTGTACTAAAAGTAGAAATGAATTCTACATGCCTGAATTTCATCTCTAAAATTTTTTTGGAACATGGTTCTAATATTCATGATAACCAGGAACAATGATGCTTTCACTTAAACATCATGCACCACAGTAAACTCTCTGCAGCAACAGAGCACAGCAATGTGACTACGGTAGAGGAAATAAAGACCTTCCAAAATTTAAGATTTATCAGAAATAGATACTAAGCAAAGTATAACTGTATGTACAACACACACACACACACACACACACACACACACACACACACACACAGCAAATAAAAAGAATGTGTTTTTCCTTACCGTTCTGGATCAGTGTTTACTCCAATAACTGGTTTAAGTCTGTCCAAGACTTTACTTGCCGCCAGAAGCATCGTGCCATCACCTACATAACCAGATTTGTTACAAAACTAGTTTTTAACATCATTCTGAACACAAGTACTTTTATTTTAACAATCTCACTCCCACCCCATCCTGTTGACCACCAGAGACCTCTCCACTGCCTTTCTACCCACCAGCCCTAACCCAGGATTTCTCAACAGTGGCAAGACTGACATTTTAGGCCAGATAATTCTTTGTTGTGGGGGGCTGTCCTGTGCATAACAGGATGTTCAGCAGTATCCATGGCCTCTACATGCTAGATGCCCAGTAGTAGCCTCCAGTTGGGAACTACTGCTCTAATCCTATCACTTCTATTAGCCAATTCTTTTTCTTTCTGTCATAACATCAATCCAAACTCATAAAATATTTTAATGAGAATATATCTAACAAAGTGTCCAGTGTAGATTTTTCTAACAAATGCTATCAATTTAAAGCTTTAGAAAGAATGTTTACTAACTTAATAATAAAGCTCAGGAAAAAATAGGTATAAGTATATGAGAGTCAGAGTGGGATGAAATTTATCTAATCCTGTTAAACTCTTAAATAATTTCAACTTTTTTTTAAGACTAGTATAACTAAACCAAAATACAGTTACAACTCATTCTTTGAATCATATTTGAAGTTAAACATACCTTTAATATACATGGAACCTCACAATAACATCATTCACTAAAAAAGCAAAATGTTACATATAGCAGATCTTTTTAAATCTTATCCTAAAAATCTAAAAATGCATCTTGTGGTAGGATTCTGAAGCCTTCAATACAGCTAGACTACAGGGTATCTGGAAATGTATATTAAAGAGGATTTCTGTATTCCAATCTTTCCCTCTGTAAAACTATTACCTCCTGCAGCTATGACAGCATCTGCCCATCGAACAATTTCTTCATCATATTCTCTCCTCTTTACTAGGCGAACCTCAATTCCCTCATTCCTAAGATAAGAAAGTAAACGTTACATAAAATTTCCACTAATAATTTAAAGGATGTTTTCTGAGAGGCAAATTATTACAATGATGTAAAATAAACTTGTTTTATAAACAAATTTATGTTTAGCTTTGCAAGCTTAGCTTCATTTTAATTACAACAGCCAATTAACTATGGTAAGTCAAGATGCACAAGAGTAAACTGAAAGTTAATAATGATCCCAAATCTTTACATGCTTTAAAAACATGTTGTTACAGTCCCTGACAAATAGCAATATTGATAAATGAGAATTTCAATTCATTTTCTCTATTCCTGATGCTAAAATTCATTAATACAAAAATGTCCTAGAAGAGTCACATCTTGAGAGACTTCTAATTATAAAACAAAATAGTCATTACTTTAAATCCAAAATATTCATTCAGTTGTCAGACGCTGAAACAGTGACTAAAATACTTTCTACTTTGCATGTTCTCACACTGATTCTCTTATATAAACTTATTCACTGACTGCATTAATTGAATTAACTGAAGTTTCTATGATATTCAGACATTCAAATAATATTTTAATGAACACCCATATAATCTAGTATTGTTTAAAAAAACATAACATACACAGTTCAAGCATAATGTATACAGAATTGTCTCTGTGGAAAACGCACTTCTCAGACCAAATATTAACTGAAAATCTGTGAAATTTTCAGAGTACAAAAATGTCCTTAGAAACACTACAATGTCAACTCCATTAACCACAATATAATTTTCTGAAAATTATTTTATAATGGAAATCTTTACTAAAAATCACAGGATCATCTTCTAGTAAAAATAAAAATTAAAAGTCCTGAATACAAAAGCCCATCCAAGATCCAATCCCAATGACTCACCGTAAACTATCTAGAATATGCTCTACATTTTTGGTGTGAATATGATGCCGTTCAAGCAGTCCACTGTAGCTAGAGCCTTTCAATGCAAGCTATATCAAAATAAAACAAATTCTGTCTTATTACATGTCATATAGTACACAGTATAACATCTCTCTTTAAAAAACCCTATGTAAAAACCGAAAGATCTTTTTTTGAAGGTATATTTGTAGGACTACAAGTTTAAACTGAACTAGAAAGCCTGACTTCAGAAAATTATAATTTGGTTTCAATACCAAATACAGCATTAAGTTTCCTGAATCACGTAGTTAACAAGATCTCAAAATTTGCCTATTTGGAGCACCTGAGTGGTTCAGTCGGTTGAGCGTCCGACTTCAACACAGGTCACGATCTCACAGTTTGTGAGTTCAAGCCCCGTATTGGGCTCTGTGCTGACAGCTCAGAGCCTGGAGCCTGCTTAGGATTCTGTGTCTCCCTCTCTCTCTGCCCCAACCCACTCGTGCTCTGTCTCAAAAATAAATAAGCATTAAAAAAATTTTTTTTGCTTACTTTACAACCAATTTTTTAAATGGATTTTTAACACATTGCATACGGCTACTCGAAGACCAAAGATAAACTAATCTTCTAATATTTTAGAAGGCAGTTAGATGACCTTTACTCCACTTGGATTTGCAGCTCTCTTCTGTTCAGATTTATGAACTCTATTTGGAATTTACCCCACACAATCCAAACAAAGGACTGGTTAGCTCACTGAAATTGGATAACATTTAGATATAAAGACATATATCATTCAAGAATTATCTTTCCTAGTCCATTGGAGTGACATTTTATAATGTTACTACCGTACCATTAATATTCTCCTTTTAAAGTATATGTCTTCTAAATAAAATAAAAGTAAATAAAATGTTGAGAGAGAAGTTTAGAAATATCTTCAATGAACATCCATTTAATCAAGTAGGAAATTTGTCCAGTAGAGTGAATGCCAGAATTAAAAAGCATATTGTGGGGCGTCTGAGTGTCTCAGTCAGTTAAGCATCCAATGTCAGCTCAGGTCATGATCTCGTGGTTAGTGGGTTCAAGTCCCACGTCAGGGTCTGTGCCAACAGCTCGCGGCCTGGAGCCTGCTTCAGATTCTGTGTCTCCCCCTCTCTCTGCCCCTGCCCCACTCACACTCTCTCTCTCTCAAAAATAAACATTAAATAATAAGCATTAAAAAAATAACAAACAAGCAAAAAAGAGTTTCTCCTACAAAATTTCCAAAAGCAAACATCACTTCTGCCCAAGTAGCCTGAAAGTTAAAATACAACAAAGCATGAACGGAAAAATGGATTCTAAACCAACAAAAATTTGTCCACATTAAAGTTAGATGTGATAGGTTATTTCCTAAATGATCCAACTGCTTTTATTAAAGTATCATAGGTATTTTTACTTGACCTAAACTGAGTTTATTACGAAACAAATTTTTAACTTATTTTACTAGTCAGCTGAATGTTACTACTTTCTACTCTCTGTAATAAGTCACAGGAAAGCTCAGTAAGGGAAGGAAACAGTCTTTTCAAATTTAACACATAAGAAATACACAAACTTTTTGAGACAATGACCTGTTTGTTTGGTATGTAAACTCACTAGGCAGAATTGAAGCACTCTTAAAAAGAGTACCCACTTAACTAAATGGTACACTGTTAACTCAAAACTGCCTTACACTGATGAGAAACACCTAGTCAACAGCTAGAAAGTAAACTATTCCACTTAGCATGATCAGGCCTGGTACAGTGAACCCTAAATATTTCTCCAGCTATATTGGCATTTATCTTAGATCATTTCAGTTTCACTTAGCCTTCCTCCCAGGCACTCACCTTTACTTTCCCCATAATTCTCTTCCTACTTCTGCCTTCCTCTTTTTATCCTGTTTACCCATTCCCTCATACATTGGGATTGCTCAAGGTTCCATCTCTGACTTTCTTACCTGCTCCACTTCGTGTTCTTGGAGTTACCTCCCTGCTGCAGGACTTGACGGCCCAAGTATACACTGGCAACTATGAAATATACACTGTTAGCTCACATCTTTCCTTTAAGCTTTCGGCTCAAATTTTCAACGTGAGCATTTATACTCCCCCATTGGTAGATCAGGTACCTTTCCCCACAACCACCTAAATCTGATTACATATTCCTCCTTCAAATTTGCTCTTCTCAGTCCCGTATACCAGTTAATAATACTTACATTTATATAAGCAACAGAATAAACGCAGGCGTCACCTTTAATTCTTCCCTCACACTCAATCTCCACAGTCAGTCAGTGGTGAAGAACAACAATCGTACCTGTAAACTGTCTGTCCAATCTGTCCACAGTCATGCTGCCACTGCTTGAGTTCTGGGCAACATCAGCTCTTATCTGGTGTCACGCAATAGCCTGCCTCCAGAATTTCTAACTGCTTCCTTTAAAAGTCTTTATTTCCCCGTCCTCCAACCTAACCACCACTACCAGAAGCCTGCTTTCATACTAGGCCCAGAATGCTAACGTCTCAGAAAAACTGACCCTCCACTCCTCTTGTGGGGAAAGAGAACAGGACTGACAGTTGTATTCTATTGCTAAAAAACACTGAAAATGACTAGGACATAAAGCAAACTCCTGCACATGACATTTAATACCCTGATAAGGTCCAGCCTACCTGTTTCCCTTCTATATACTCACTCTTGAACAATGATTTTCAAACTGCCCTTAAAATGGCTGTCACATCAATTTATTGATCACAAGCAGCACTGGTATTAAGAATAAACTCTAGGGGCGCCTGGGTGGCTCAGTCGGTTGAGCGTCCGACTTCGGCTCAGGTCATGATCTCACAGCTCGTGAGTTCGAGCCCCGTGTCGGGCTCTGTGCTGACAGCTCGGAGCCTGGAGCCTGCTTCGGATTCTGTGTCTCCCTCTCTCTCTACCCCTTCCCCGCTCACGCTCTGTCTCTCTCAAAGATAAGTCAACATTAAAAAAATTAAAAAAAAAAAAAAAGAAACTCTACTACATGCAACTGCTCAGTTGTTTCATATTACCTTTTATTTCAAATACGAGTATATGTACTTAGTGAGTCATATGTAAAATTTTTCCAACTGTAGATTACAGTCAGAAATATCTCAGTTCTTTTGGCCGGCAAAGATTAACTTCTCCACTGTCTCATTAGTACCGTTCTCTACCCTTGACATATAAATTCTTCCTTATTCTTTAATATTTAATTAAAATACCCTAAACTTAAAGGATCTCATTTCACTCTCATCATATTGGCAAAAATAATAAAGTCCACCAAGTGCTAATGAGAACATGGGGTATCAGGGAGATGTTCAGTGCTTATGGAAATATTATTTGTACTTCTAATTGCATTTTTTAATAGAAAAAACTAGAAACAACCTCATTATCCAAACAGTGTAATACTTGACAGCACTTAAAATGAATTAACATATATCAAAATAGAGAAGTTTCAAACCAATGTGAATAAGAAAAGCAAATTTCTAAAGAACAGGTATACAATTTAAAGAATATATTATTGATGTAACTTTAAGACACACAATACACTTTTTATGGGCATGGTCACATTAATAAATGTATAACATATGCATGAAAAAGATATGTGTGTGTGTATATATATATATATATATATTCATATTTAACAACTTCAGGCTAGTGGTTACCTCTAGGGACACAGGGAGGGAAAAAGTTGGAATGATAAGGCTTTAGTTATAACATTCCCTTTAAAAATATCTCTGGCATTGGGGCACCTGGGTGGCTCAGTTGGTTAAAGGTCTGACTTCGGCTCAGGTCATGTTCTCATGGCTTGTGGGTTCGAGCCCTGTGTCCAGCTCTTTGCTGACAGCTCAGAGTCTGGAGCCTGCTCTGGATTCTGTGTCTCCCCTTCTCTCTGCCCCTCGCCTGCTCACACTCTGTTTCTCTCTCTCAAAAATAAATATTTAAAAAAAATTTTTTTGTAAGTATCTCAAGTAAATGTGGCAAAATATTAGTATCTGTTAAGTCTCAGTAGCTGGATATACAGGGGTCTATTTTGAAAGTTTTCTATGTGGTAAAAACATTTCATAACTGAAAGTCTAAACTTTAAAAAGATCACTAGCAAGTCTACTTAAAAGTTGAAAAAATGCAAAGGTCATCTTTTTCTCTTTCATTCTTACCTTTCCCAAATTACTCCCTCCCTTCTCTGTATTCCCGTGGACCACTTACAGTTATAACACAATTTAAAATATTTTCTCCATACATTTGGGAACCCTTTTATTCACCTGTGGTTCCCCAGAACCTAGCAAGCGCTCAATGAACAGGTGACACTTTAAACAAATTAACCAACAAACTTCATGAATGTTGGCAATAGTGACACTGGAAGCAAGTTTTATTTTTAAACATATTTTTAGATCTTATTTTTAAAGACCATAATTTTTATAATTATTTTCTCCACTACAAAAATACTTTTTTTGAGAGAGAGAGAGAGAGAGAGTACAACAGGGGACAGGGGTAGAGGGAGAGAGCGAGAATCTTAAGCAGGTTCCACACTCAGCACAGAACCCAACACGGACTCGATCTCACAACCCTGGAATCATGACCTGAGCCAAAATAAAGAGTTGGAGACTCAAGAAACTGA
The DNA here is from genome assembly GCF_018350175.1 of Felis catus. NCBI lineage: Eukaryota > Metazoa > Chordata > Mammalia > Carnivora > Felidae > Felis > Felis catus. The sequence continues at coordinate 210,235,387 of NC_058368.1, read as the reverse complement.
GTCACCCAGGCACCCCACAAAAATACTTCTTAGAAGAAAGTAAACAATTCAAAACTATCACTTCCTCCAAGAAATGGGCTTTAAAAAAAAAAAAAAAAACATGAGCAAAAGTTAAATTCAATAAGTCTTCAGTTACTTTAGCCATCTGTTTTACAAAGGAACCTATTTTGAAGTGACCAAATCAGTACCATTTTAGGTACAAAATTTAGTAAGTAATGGTGACATTTACATAATGATCATTATTGTGGCTAAAAATCCTAATTATGCTGCTTTAAATTATGTAAATTATCAATCAATTTGCTCTTCCTAAAAATTATGTAAACAAGGAAAAACAGACACTATACCTATTTCAAAGTCAGAGACTGATAAATAGAAAGAGGTTAGGTTACTTGATCCAGTTTACAAAGCTAATAGATTGGTGCCAGTATCCAAACTCAGATCTCCTGTTTTTTTGTTTTTTTGTTTTTAGGTTTTTTTTAATGTTTATTTTTGAGAGGCAGAGAAAGAGAGAGAGCACAAGCAAGGGAGGTGCAGACAGAGAGGGAGACACAGAATCCGAAGCAGGCTCCAGGCTCCAAGCTGTCAGTCCAGAGCCCGACGTGGGGCTCGAACTCACAGACTGTGAGATCATGACCTGAAGTCGGACGCCTAACCGACTGAGCCACCCAGACGCCCCTTCAGATCCAAGACTGAGCCACCCAAGGCGCCCCTGCTCTTAATCCAAGACTTGTCCACTAGAGACTCCTAACAACCCTACATTAGCTATAGATTTCACTCCTCCTTGGGAAATGTAAATGCTCATTAGGGCACTAAGCCTCATTTTAATGATTAAGTTACACAGGCCAAGAACTATTCTGTTCCTATGTCCTAATTCTACCAACTTGCAGTTAGGAAGAAGAAATCCAATTGACTAACCTCTCCTTGAATGCAAATGTCTTATGGAGGTTGGTCTAATCTCCTGCACAATCCACATCATATATAATGAACTTTCCTAAGGCATGAAATAACTGGCACATTTGGTGATATTTTGAAATACACCTATTACGTATTACAAAGATCAGTGATAGCGAAAAATAAAGTTAACTTACACCTTACTAGCTAAGAAGATACTAATGTGCATTGATAAACACTTTTTTACTCAAAACTTAATTCATATAATTAAAAACACAGGAAAAGGGATCACAGTAAGAAATTATGTTGTTTACAGTCTCATGGCTGGCCACATATTTGTAGTTTTGAAAACCTCCCCTAGGTAATCCTGATAAGAAAAGCCTGAAAATCAGGGCTCTAAAGCACACTGGTCAATGATTACGTTAGTGGTGGAATTTCAGCTACTGTAATATTCAACCCTTTTACATCTTTCTGGGTCTCCCATTTAACGACAAATATTTATGGGAAGGAGTGTACTGTAAGTCTCTATTTTCCAAGTTGTATCGCACAAAATTTGACACATTTTTCTGTCCCCCTCCCAAAATCCCATGGTCAAATAAAAATCCTGTTTTGTTTCAGCTCATGTTTAACACATGAAGCCTCTTCCAGGAAACTCACGTTGGTAACCTCTATCTTAAGATTTCAGCAGCTAACGTCTTTCGGAAGAATGATAGCTGGAAATACGGCTCTGGACTGGAAGCCTCCAAGAGAAAAGAACTAAAAATAACTTTTAAAAAGACAAACGTTTTACTACCTTTTTTGGTGGGGATGGGAAGGTGGAGAGGATGATGAATAAGATGCAGTCTTTGCCCTGAAGTCTAGAGAAGAAAATAATCAGATTATACTCAAAGGTGGAAAGCTCAAATGTGTAAGTATTGGGAAGATACAGTGAAGAGTACCGAACACAACTTTGTGGCCAAAGAGGGGCACAGCAAGGTTACAAAGGAAGGCTTCCTATGACAGTAACATCTGGAGCTTGACCTCAAAGGAATTTGGTTAGAGGAAAGAGAAATATTCACACTAAAATAGGCTGCAGAGGAAAAGACACTAACAGATACAAATCAAACCACCCTGAAATACCATTTTTTTCACCTCCCAGCTTGGTAAAACTCCAAAATGTGATAAACTTCTTGTGGAATAACAGTAACTTTCATCCATTGCTGGGGAAGGTATACATTGGTACAGCCTTGAAGGGAAGAAATTTAGCAATACCCATTAAAATTTCAAATGTACATGCCTTTTGACTCAGCAATTCCACTTTTAGGTATTTATCTTAGAGCCTGGTTCACACATACATAAATTAACACACACGTTATTCACTATAGAATGTATTTTAATGTTTATTTTTGGGGGGGTAGGGAGAGAGTGTGCATGCATGCAAGCAGGGGAGGGGTAGAGACATGGGGGGGGTGGACAAAAGATCCAAAGTGGGCTCTGCACTGACAGCAGCGAGACCAATGTGGGGCTCAAACTCACAAATCTGAGATCATGACCTGAGCCAAAATCAGAAGCCTAACAGAATGAGCCCACCAGGCACCCCCATTACAGAATCTATTTTAATAAATTAAGACATGCACACAATGGACTCCCACACATACTATTTTAAAGAAAGAACAAGGTGCAGAATAGCTTAAATATTATGTTATCACAAAGTAAAAAGGGGTGGGACAAAGAAAAATAATGTTTCATTGTGTTGATTTGTATGTATGGATTATTTCTGGAAGGAAACACAAGGAACTGATAACACTGGCTACTTCCAGGGACAAAAACACAGTGCCCAGTAATAAGAATAAGAGACTTTTCATTGTATAGCCTTCTGTATCTTTTACATTTTGAACATTTTAATGCACTAATCCATAAATACATAAAATTAAATCAGCACAGCACCTAATGAAAATTAAAACAGTTTGAAATTAGTGGAAAATGAAGTTCGAGACAAAAACTGATTAGAAATAAAGCTCAACAGGCATACGGGAGCCAGTTCATGAAGGGCCTTGTTTGGCATACTAAGTAAGGATCATGAAGGTTCCCATAGAGCAGTGTTTCTCAAAGTGTGATCTGGGGACCACCTGCAAACCTGGAGAGCTTATTAAAAATGAAGTCCCCTGGACAGAGCCAACAACCTTAAGGGTGTGTGGTTGATAAAGGCAGAGTCTGGAGTCTCCACAAACTGAATCAGAATCTTGGGGTGCAAAGGTTCAGGCATCTGCGTTTTAACAAACTTCCTAGGTGACTCTACAGGTTATGGGGAGCTTTTGAGTAGTTCTAAGCAGAGGAGTAAACTGGCCAGATGTTCACTTTAGATAGACCACTCTGGTGCCTGTATCTGAAAGATTTGAGAGGAGTGAGACTCTGTTAGAAAGCCCTGGAGGAGATCATGTTCTTTAATTTGATAAATATTCATATATACTACATTCATTGCACACCATGTGGCAAAAGTATTACCTGCCCAAGAACCACAACCTAAGCTACACCATCACTGCAGGAAACACTGTTAAGGGAAACAAAATCCAAGGTGCTAGGATTTCCCAAATATGTTAGGAAGGTAATAACTATGAATAATTTAATCCAGTAATAAAGGGACTGCTAAATGAAATTATTCCATCCCATTATAAAGATTAAAAAACAACAACAACAACTAGGAGTGCCTTCAGGGGTGGCTAGGTTGATTAAGTGACTCTTGGTTCCAGCTCAAGTCATGATCTCACAGTTCCTGGAGAGCAGAGCCTGCTTGAGATGCTCTCTTTGCTTCTCTCTCTGCTCCTCCTCTGCTTATGCATGCACACACACGCACCCATACACGCACCCAAACTTAAATAAATAAATAAATAAATAAATAAATAAGGCAACCATTAAAGGGAGTTGCGGTGGAGGGAGAGAAGGGTGGAAATTGTTAATGTCTCATTTAGTATATATTAAAATAGTTTTCAATAAAACCTTCTCTTTGGCCAATAAGGCATGTTTACAATGGCAAAACCCTTTCCAATCATCTTTGATTCATCTAAAGATCTAATTTGTTGAGTGGCAAGGTAATGAGCCAGCAGAGGTAAAATCCTACACCAGAAATTCACAGGAAACATCACTGCACGAATTAAAAATAAAGCAATGCCACCAATAAAAGTGAAAGACCAAGCTTCAAAGATGTAACCCTATTTTGTACACGCTTTATCAACTAAGAAGTATTTCTTCTACTTAAGTAACCCATGAGGCTTTGGGGTATAAGATTATACTGGCACTCCATCCTTCATCTTCTATTTGCATTTTAACAACCTAACAGAGACCTATTCTGCAACAAAACCACCACCTCCACAACAAAAGAGAACCCTCTGGTATAAAACTTCAGGTTACCATGACACTATAGACATCAGAGGTAAGGTGCCAGAGACTAAAGTAAGCACATGGCCACTTTCTTTTGTACTCAATTCACATTATTCATATATCTTAGTATCTTTTACCCCAGCAAAACAGCAAACAATATTGGCCAGCTTATCAGTCCTACTACAGAGTCCCATTTTAGAAAAACTTTACACAGCCCCATATCTGGCCTCAACTCCATCTACTGCTATTCCATTCTGAATACTGGCTTTAATGTAAATGGTAAACTCAAATCAGTAAGGAACTAATCCAATATAATGTAACTGAAATGACAACAACGACTATTTCACTGCCTTGAGATTACAAAACCATGTGTTCTATAGTACAGAAGTTTTAACACTAAGTTTTCTTCTCCCAAACAGCATTACCTAGCAATAGACAAATATTTACCTATTAGAGATTTCTCTTTAGATACCTATAGTGGGTACACTATGTAGTTCAATTTCTAAAGACTTACTTACTGATCTGCCTACATTTAAAATGTTTTGATTAGTGGCAATCTAATTCAGAGGTCCCAGAATTAATCTAATGTAGAGGACACTCGTCTTCTTGAGGCCTTGAAAAATCATCCAGAGTTTCAAAATGCCAGCACGAAAAAGAGCCTGTAGAGGCTATCTAGTCCAGCCTACTGTTTCATATACTGAACTAGGTGAAAGCACTTTTAAAACCTGACAGTACTACAAAAAGGTATCATTTTCATGCATGAGGCCCAGAGAAGTTAAAAAGACTGATAGGAAGTTAACCACACAAACTGGGCCTAGAACCCCAAGCTCCTAACTCCCAATCCCACACTCCAAACACGCCAATGGAGTGTACTACTTTAAACTGCTGCGAGGGGCTTTGATAAAATTGTATAGAAAACATTTTTATACATATGTTTGACAATTTCTAAAAAGTAGAGCTTGCAAAACTGGGAGTACAATCCAAACGACACACCTCTTTCCCAGAACAGAAACAATGTGCTTGCCTCTGACATTATTCCCTGCCTCATCCCCAATTTCACTCCCTGACAAAACATAACTACTCCAACTTCCTACTCAAATTAACTGATTTACTTTTTAAAATGATACAATTGTCTTGTATAAATCGCTACATCTTCAAACACTAAATGAGAGGAAACACACCTGCACCTAGCACCTCCATTAAAGGAAAATAGGGACCCTGCTCAATTAACTCATTGAAGAATCAAGAAGTTTAATGCTGAAAACAGACTCTATATTTAAGCAGTGAGGATTTACAATTTCATTTTGATACCTCTGCAAAATATTACGAAAAAATCTGAAGATTACAAACCATACCAGAAGTTTAAAACAAGCTGTCCACTCTTACACAGAATTCTACAAGATTATGGTTATAAGCATGTATAACTCCAGAGCCTTTGGGGCCACAGTATCAACAATTAGAGATTTCCCTATTGTTCATGGTAGCATCTTCACTCCCCTTTTCCTAGAGTTGGTGGATAGGGAGCATGGGGTCAGAAGTTTCAAAAGGAGAGGGAAGAGAGAAGATATTCAGGGCTTTTTCTTGGATGGATTTATATACTTCTGCAAACATGTTACTATCTGTACCAAATACAGTCTCTTGTGGAGATACTATGTTATAGACGTAGGCTCTTTATTCCATTAATTGCCAGATTCACCTGCCTTCTGTCCTGCCCTTTCTACTTAATAACACAAAGTCAAATTTTCTCCCTTGCTAACCTCTGAACTCAAAACACGTGTGCTTTTAAAACAAGCTGCTAGAACCTTGTCTGACGACCACGTTCCATCACGGAAAAGGCTCGCCCAGACCGGCTTTCTGGAGTATCCCAGGCCTAGCAGTCCTGCAGAGTAAAAGGGGGTGTGTCCGCGGTACCTTCGTCCTCTCTCCCACTTCCCGCAGCGGCGCCCGGGGGGGGGGGGCCCTTTTTCTCGGGGAGGCTTGGGGAGCGGTTTCCAGGGCGTCCAGACCTCAGCCACTGGCCCACCTTTCTCGGGGCTGTTGTTGCTAATCCCCAAAGGGAGAATAGGGAGTGGGGCTAGCGAGGGCGCAAATGAATCCCCAAACCCTTCCCACTGGGAGCCCCTGCCCCCCCAAGTCTTCCTCTCCGTCTTGGGGGGGGTCTCTGCAGTTTCAATGACCCCCCCCCTCTCTCAACATACACAGAGGGCGGGGGTCTACGAGCGAAGCCAGAAGGATGGAGGGCAGCGAGCTGGGAAGGCTGGACATTTAGGGCGCCGGGGTAGAAGGGTCATCCCGAGAGGTCTCGCCACACCACAAAGCCGGGGTCGAGCCCACACACAACCGCAGGGGCCGCAGGGACCCACCAGCTGCTTCAGATCCTCCTCCGAGAGCTCCGCGTAACGGTACCGCTGCTGCTCGAACTCATACCGGGTGGTTTTGGCCACCACCACCACCCGCGAGGGGCGGAAGCCGCCTTCGGGGCGGCTGCCACAGCCCGCCAGCTCGCGCAGCTGCCCCTGCCCCAGGTGTCGCCGGCCGCCGCCGTCACCGCAGAGCCGCGGCCGCGCGGCGGGGCCTCCCGCGCCCGGCCCCCTCAGCACCGCCGCCCGGCCGCCTGCCACACGCCGACAGCTGCCCAGCAGGAAGCCTCGGTAGCAAGTCATCCTCCGCCCGGCGGGGCTGCAGGCCCGGGCTCCCGCCACCAACAGTGCGCGCGGCCCGCGCAGACCCGGCCTCTAACTCCGCGCCGGGCGGGCAGAGGTTAAGAGCACTACAGTGCGTGGCCCGCGCCGCGAGGGGGACGTGCCCAGACGTTGACGGGGGCGGGGAAAACCCGGCGACTGGGAGGAGGGAGAGCCCGAGCCAGGGAAAGGTGGGCGGGGAAAAGCTAGAGGCCTCAGGGTGGTGGGTTTTGTTTGTTTGTGTATCCGTTTCCATCCACGCCTGCGCAGTGGCCGCTTCGACACCCGGGGGCCGACTCCAGCTCCACCCCCTTCCCTGGGTGGGCACTAAACCCACACGCCCGCCCCCAACTCTGTGAACCAATCAGAGCCCGCTGCGGTTTCGGAGCCTGAGGAGCTGCGGGGGTTGGCTGTGGCCAGAAGAAGGGCTGGGATTCTATTTGGCGATAGAGCTGCCTTAGGAATCCAGCTGGAACCGGTCTGAAGCGGCGCGGGGGACTGCGGGTGGGGTTTCGAGCGCCTGGCGGGAGAGCAGGTGCCTGTAAGCACCTCCTTGCCTGGGCTTCTTTATTGCTCTTGAACAGACCACATAAAACCACTCTTTAATCATGGCACATAAGACTGCATTCTTTATCCCTTCGTTCAACTAAGTCTAGGCAGAAGGCCAATATGACCAACACTGGGCTGGGGAGTGTGGGGGGAGGGGGAGGGGCAAGGAAACTGACCAAAGACCATGTGCATAATTTGTGGGGCCTAGTGCTAAATGAAAATGCGAGCTTCTTGTTCAGAAATTATCAAGAATTTCAAGACGGAGAGCGGTAAGCCGGGTGCCCGGCCCATCTAAGCATGGCGCCCGTGAGACTGCACAAGTTACAGCCTCTGCTGACAACCAAAAAACTATCATTCCGGAGGGAGACAGGTAGCCATTGAGGAAATTAGAGGATAGCGGGTAGAGGAATCTGGCCAAGTGAAGTATTTCTGGATGGGGAGAGAACGTTGAAAAGGTAGCTAGGACAAGAGAGAAAGCTTAAGAATGTTAGTAATTTGGACTTTATTCTATAGGCAGTCGTGGCCTTTTGAAAGCTTTTAACTGGAAAGATGCGAGTCCTGAAAACAATGTTTGAGGACTGTTGATCTGGCTTGGGACTATTGCGTGGATTGGGAGGCAGGGGTAGGAAGGAGACTTGGCACTGTTGGAATAGTTAGACGTGGCCCTAGGTTGAGTTAGTGGTAATGGACGTGCAAGAAAACGCTCGCATGATAAGGGGAGAGTCAAATGGCAGTCCACATTCTACTGTTACCCTAATGCTCCTCACATGCACTTGCTTTGGCTCCCTCTTTGCTTCTTTAGAGTCCTAGCACTATCAATAACTAGTCTGTGGACTTTGGGAAGGTTGCTAACTCTTTCTGGGCCTCGGATTCCACATCGGTAAAATGAAGATACTGAACTAGAGTGGCACCAAGGCTCTATCAAGCCCAAATTGATTCTGAATCTGGGCTCTTCCTTCTCAGCTAGCCACCACCACTACCATTTATTCATGGGTTCACTGAATATAGAATCCCTAATGCGTGCCGGGTACTATATTATTAAGAAATATACAATTGAGTCTGATAGATGTCTACTTTTAAAGTATTTTTTTAAATGTTTATTTTTGAGAGACAGAAGGAGACAGAGCATGAGTGGGGGGAGGGGAGGGGCAGAGAGAGAGGGAGACACAGAATCTAAAGCAGGCTCCAGGCTCTGAGCTGTCAGCACAGAGCCTGACGTGAGGCTGGAATGCACAAACCGTGAGGTCATGACCTGAGCTGAAGTCGGACATTTAACTGACTGAACCACCCAGCCACCACACAGTATTTTTTAATGTTATTTTTTTGAGAGAGAAAGCATAGGGAAGGGCAGAGGGAGAGTGGGAGTCTCAAGCAGGCTTCATGCTGTCAGTGCAGAGCCCAACATGGGCTCAAACTCACAAACCGTGAAATCATGACCTGAGCCAAAATCCAGAGCCAGACACTTAGTCAACTGAGCCACCCAGGCACCCCAGATGTCTTTTAGTAAGTCACTGGCCAGGAACGTTGCCTCACAGCAGGTGCTAATAGTGACTTGTAGTGGAAATTTAAGCACATCTCTTAATTTCTATGGGATGTGAGTTACTCATTTTTTTATTTATTTTTCTTTTTTTTTTAATTTTTTATGTTTATTTTTGAGAGAGACAGAGTGTGAGTCAGGGGAGGGGCAGAGAGAGAGGGAGACACAGAATCTGAAACAGGCTCCAGGCTCTGAGCTGTCAGCACAGAGCCTGACGTGGGGCTGGAATGCACAAACCGTGAGATCATGACCTGAGCCAAAGTCAGACGCCCAACTGACTGAGCCACCTAGGCACTCCTGTGAGTTACTCATTTATAACTTGAACATCCTCAAGGTCGTTTCTCTTCTCACTATTCCAACACTGTTATAGTAAGGATTTCTAGAGAGGAAACAGCATGAGCAAAAGTATGGAGAATGAAATAGCAGTTCTGAATTCCTAGGGAATTTAGAGGGAGGCAAGCAACAATGAAAGGTGAGGCTAGAGAGGCAGATTACTATAAAAGGTGGATGGGGGTATTTATAGCAGCACTATCAACAATAGCCAAAGTATGGAAAGAGCCCAAATGTCCATCAATGAATGAATGGATAAAGAAGATGTGGTATATATACACAATGGAGTATTACTCGGCAATCAAAAAGAATGAAATCTTGCCATTTGCAACTACGTGGATGGAACTGGAGGGTATTATGCTAAGTGAAATTAGTCAGTCAGAGAAAGACAAAAATCATATGACTTCACTCATATGAGGACTTTAAGAGACAAAACAGATGAACATAGGGAAAGGGAAAAAATAATAAAAACAGGGAGGTGGACAAAACCTCATTATGAGAAAAGACTCATAAATATGGAGAACAGAGGGTTACTGGAGGGGTTGTGGGAGGGGGGATGGGCTAAATGGGTAAGGGGCATTAAGGAATCTACTCCTGAAATCATTGTTGCACTATATGCTAACTAATTTGGATGTAAATTTAAAAAAAATAAAAAATAAAACAAGTTAAAAAAAAAAGGCAGATGGGGGAAAGACATGGAAGGTGTTATATCAATGCTTAGGAACTTGGCTTTTATGCTGTATATGCTAAGAAGCCACTAAAAGGGGAAAATAACATGCTTAGCTTTGCAAATATTATTTATGAACAGGAATTTCTTAGAAGAAAAAAGCAGAGAATAAATATCTGAAATATACTCAACCTTATTAGAAATTAGAAAAATACAAATTAAGGTAATTTCACTGAAATAGTCTTTCATATCCACTAGATTGGCAGAGATTAAGAAGTTTTGCCAATCTTCTAAATTATTTGAAAGCTATTACATCAAGGCTTTATAAGGCTAAACATTCCCAGTTATTTCAATAACTTCTCCAATGCCACAGTTTCTAAATATCATCTTAGAAACTTTAAATGTGTTCATGTATTCCAGTTTGTCCACTCCAAGTCTGATGTCAAAAATCATGCAGTACTGTGGGTATGATCTATTCACTGCAAAACAAACAAAAGTGCTTGCATTCATGAATTTAATATGAGTTTCAGTACCCTCAAACTACTAAAATAATCTGTAATGTTACTGAGTTTCAAACTCAAACCCCAGGTCTGGCAGTGCTGGTGTACTTTTCTAGAGTAAGCTTACCCAACCACCTGGTAAACACATCTCAAGAAGTTTATTTGTTTTCAACATTTTATGGGAAAAGTTCTATATCATTGTGATATTCACAATTTGAGGATTTACAAAGCTTAAGATGCATCCTTCCCAATCCCTAGATCCCCCTCCAACTCACTTCATGTACATTCTGACTCTATGAAAGATACACACCCCCGCCCCTTTTCTTTAATGGCATCCACATACTCTAAGACTTGCATAGGTTATTAGTCCCTGGGGTCAAAGGGTTCCTGGCTTTGGTAGTAATGGATGTAAAATAATAGTTTAAAGAGAGAACATTTTGACGGGCCATAAATTAAGCTGAATAACTTGGTAAAGTCTAAAGTCCTGTTGAAAGAGAAGACTGTTAAGTTTATTTTACATATATATATATATATATATGATATATAATTAGATATAATGTTAAATATATATCTAATATATTTGGGAAATATTTAATAAAATTTTAATAAAAGCAGCTTCTATTAAAATCTAAGAAGATGTGTGCTTTGAGATCACCTAATAACTTATGAAAATGATTATCATTGTATGATGATCTCTTCATGTTAAAGAGAGGTCAAAGTATGTAGAAAAGCCAAAAAGGAGGTTAGATGAAGAAATAGGACAAACAGAAACTATAAGATGTTTCTACTATTATCCAAAATTTTACTAAATATTTGCATAAAGATTGTAAGAAGGAATAGTACAGTGGACAGAAAATGATTTGAAAGTCACAAGCTAAATACCATGTTTCTGCTGTGAGTAACCATGTCGTAATCCAGAAATTTTCACTCTTTCTCTGCCTTCCTGACATTCTAATACTATTTTTGATTCTGTTGCACTGGCATTAATATATAGACAAGTAATTGAAGTAATCTATTTTTTTTTTTTTTGCTTGGTATTTGCAGAGAAGTTCAAGGAAAATCACAGAAGGAAAGAATGAATTCAAATTACATTAAAATGTTTGAGGCATTGAGAAAACATTGCTCTATCTCCACCTTAAAGTGAGGGCAAGAATGAACATGTTAGGAGGATAAAGATCTCTGTTCCCTGCTTCACTTTAACAATTTAGTGCAATCACAACGTTCCCCTATTGGCTAAGATCTTATAGGAAAAGAGAACCAGTTCTTTAATTTCTTCTCCAAATGTCTTCCTGTTTATGTTAGCTTCTAAAGAAAATTTTCACTGACTGTGTTCTGCATCAGAGGCACTTTTTGGGATTGAAAAAACACAACCAACTTTAAAATTTGTTTTTCCTTTCTTTTTATTCTTTCATGCTAGAGCTATTCTTTTATTTTTTTTAACCTTCTCTCTACCTTTCCTCTATCATTCTCTCACATTAACTTTTTCTTTTCCATTTCCTGAATCATTGCTTAATTTAGAAGTAAAGGATGCTGATGGGGCGCCTGGGTGGCGCAGTCGGTTAAGCGTCCGACTTCAGCCAGGTCACGATCTCGCGGTCCGTGAGTTCGAGCCCCGCATCAGGCTCTGGGCTGATGGCTCAGAGCCTGGAGCCTGTTTCCGATTCTGTGTCTCCCTCTCTCTCTGCCCCTCCCCCGTTCATGCTCTGTCTCTCTCTGTCCCAAAAATAAAAATAAAAAAGTTGAAAAAAAAAATTAAAAAAAAAAAAGAAGTAAAGGATGCTGTATTTCTTCCACAGTCACTAGAAAAATGAATGGGCTTCTCTTAGTAGCTCACTTTTTCACTAAGTTATACTCAGTTATAGGGAAGGAACAAAACTTTGAACAATTTATATTCCAATCAAATTATGGTCGAAAAGAGTTAACTCAACTTTCACATGACAAACTAAAATTTTCAGGCATTAGCTCAGGTTTTAGTATATCTATATGTATCTATATATAATTGCTTTTATTACTGTAAAAGGTATTGTAACAAAATAACGTAACTTTGAAAAATTGTGTATTCACATGTCTACATCCAAATGAATATTGTTCTTCAAAGTAGCGTTTAGTGAAGTTAGACCCATTATTCCAGATAGATGTCGTCATTGTTCAAAAACTTTTCAGAAATCATTTTGGAACTGTAAATCTTATTCCCTAGTTATGGACTGAATGTTTATGTTCTCCCCCTAAATGTCTATGTTGAAGCCCTAGCACCCAATGTGATGGAATTTGGAGATGGGGTCTTGGGGGATAATTACAGTTAGACAAGTTTATGAGGGAAGGGCCCTGGTGTAATGGTATTGGTGTATAGGAAGAGACCCTAGAGAGCTTACTGTCTCTCTGCCTGTGTCCCACAAAGAGATCCTGTGAGTAGCCTACAACCAAGAGCAGAGGCCTCAGAATGAAACCTATTTTGTTGGCCCTTTGATCTTCGACTTCTCAGACTCTAGAGCTATGAGAAAGAAATGTCTGTTGTTTAAGCTGCACAGTCTGCGGTATTTTGTTATGGCAGACCGAGAAGAGTAAGATGCCTCTAACAAGGGACTATTTAAGAGTGATGATCAAAAGTCATTTTGAAGTCATGGGGTGATCAAACTTGATTAAAAAATGAAGTATGGCTACGAGCACTGAGACTACTTTTTTGTGTGTAACTCATGAAGTATCTCTGAGACAAATCTCAAAAGAGGAGCATCAAAACTCTGTTGCACGATTGTTGAAATTATTACAGTCTACCATTATTATGGTATCATTTGGGGGCGCCTGGGTGGCTCAGTCAGTTGAGCACCAGACTCTTGATTTTGGCTCAGGTCAGGAGCTCCCAGTTCATGAGTTTGAGCCCTGCATTGGGCTCTGTGCTGAGAGTGCAGAGCCTGCTTGGGATTCTCTCTTTCCCTCTCTGTGCCCCTTCTCCATTCATGCACTCTCTCTCTCTCAATTAATTAAAGCAAATTTTATTATTAGATAAACATTTGTTTATTTGTTTTTGAGGGGGGAGGGGAGTGAGAGAGGGGGGCAAAGATTCTGAAGTAGGCTTTGCACTGACAGCAGAAAGGTTGACGTGGAGCTTGAACTCATAAACTATGAGATCACGAGCTGGGATCAAGAGTCAGATGTTTAACCCACTGAGCCACTGAGGTGCCCCAATAAATAAACATTTTTTTAAAAAGAAAAGATTTATTTGGCTATATGTATGTATAAAAAAAACAGGCTCTATACAGCTACACCCATAAAATATTAATGACAATTTAATTACATAAAGCAAAGAACGAGTTAACATATTTTACTTTTGTATACTTACTGTTTTGTTACATAGGTAATGTATTTTGTTCATCCCTTCAACAACTATTGGATGCTGACCTGGAATCAGCCATATACAAGGTACAATGGATACAGGTCCATGAACAATACTAAATTTAAAGAAATTCATACCATGAATATATAATCTTATAGTATTAGTAAATTCAAAGGTTAAATGCAAATACTCATTTCCCAGAAAATAAACACGACTTAATCAAATGTTAGCATGCAGTTACAGTGTTTTGAAGACATGACTGGAAATCTTTAAAATGTTTGTTTTATGACCAGACAGTGTATGACTGAAAAAATAAATATCTTAGTTAGATATTTATCAAATCCAGAAATTTATTTTAACTATGATATCCACCAATGTGATGAATAGTCCAAATTAGTTATCAAACCCTATTCTAAATTACCTCTTCAAAAATGATAAATTTTGAACTTCCGAAGTCCATGCATTTCTTAAATTCTTTCATTTTCTCCACAATAATCAAAATGTAAAACCTTACAATTATTTGACTACATAAGAGAAAAATTTTAATTGCAACAAATTATGTTTTATGAACTTTGCTATAAAAACTCTTCAAGGGATGAATAGGATCTTCTCATTTACTTAAGATGATTTAGGATTTTCAGTAAGGTGATCAATCTTTTTGTAGATGTTGTCACATTTATAGTAGATAGTGCTCATGAACAGGCAACCGACTGTCTGTGGGTCCACCTCGAAGGATCTGTGATATAAATTTAAAATGTTAGAAAATGTTACATTCAGATTAGATTTAATATTGAACACAACTGAACATGAATATGCATGAAGATGCTTACAGGTGATGAAATGCAAAATGTAGAATTTACATTTTATATGTAACATTTGGAAATTTGCTAATTTTAAATTTTAATTTTTTTTAACGTTTATTTTTGAGACAGAGAGAGACAGAGCATGAACAGGGGAGGGTCAGAGAGAGAGGGAGACACAGAATCTGAAACAGGCTCCAGGGTCTGAGCCGTCAGCACAGCTCAAACTCACAAGCCATGAGATCATGACCTGAGCCAAAGTCAGACGCTTAACCGGCTGAGCCACCCAGGCGCCCTGAAATTTGCTAATTTTAAACATGATATTTCAGATAACTAAACCCTTCCTTAATTCATGGGAAACAAAGTTTTAAAAAATGGACTTTTTATTGCTTTCGTAACAGTTCAGCATTTGTATGCATCACCTCCCGGAGAAAGTACTAAGTGAAAAGGGAAAAATGGCAGAGGAGGAGGGGTTCATATGGTTGACATTTATTTTCCATTATTTCTCATTTTGTATGAAGGTAGTTGTATATTACTCTTTCCTAAAATGGAATATAATAAAATATAGACTTCATAAATGTGACTTTTATTGGTGAGAGAACTTTGCCATTTAATCCTTATTTCATGTTAACATTTCTAATAGATACCAATTCATTTTCCAATAGACCCTATTTTATTATTGCCAATACAAACATTATAAAAGATGATTTTATTTATACATTTCACACATTTTGAAGAATAAGAAACTATTTATTTAATAGTGACAAGAAAAATCATATTCATTTAGTTCTTTGGCTCACTGAGTCAAGCAATCTATAATCCTGATCTGCATATATTTAAAAAAAAATTTTAATGTTTCTTATTGAGAGAGACAGAGTGTGAGTAGGGGAGGGGCAGAGAGAGAGGGAGACAGATTCCGAAGCAGGCTCCAGGTTCTGAACTGGCAGCACAGAGTCCAACGCAGGACCTGAACTCACAAACCTTGAGATCGTGACCTGAGCCAAAGTTGCATGCTTAACCAACTGAGCCACCCAGGTGCCCCCTTGTCTGCATATTTTGTACATTTTGATTACATTTTTTAGTATTAGGCAAAGGAAGATATTTCCTCAAGTTTTACACATGTGCTTTGATAGATTCTTAAATTACATGTGATTAAGTTACCTTTAAGATTTAAAATAAAAGTTGGAAAAATGCTTGCTAACACACTATCTTTGTAGGTATGTCACTCAGTTCTCTGTAGAACAGAATTCAGGCCTAAGTGAAACTATTACTGAAAATACTTGGCTCCATTTATATAACAAAGCAGAACTTATTGTTTCCTAGACAATCTTTTTCTCCAAAAATAATCATAAGTTTTTGTTTTAAATCTACTCACCAGGGCAAGCACTGAAACCTAAAAATCTGATAACTACTGGTTCTATTTTAACCTTGCTCAATTCATGAATCCTGACAAAAAAAATAGTACTTTTTGGCCTATGCAAAAAAGGTCCTTGAGAATAAAGCAAATTCCAAAAAAAGGAGATAAATAGGAGTTTCAGTGTTTCAAGCCATCTTTGCCTGGTGGATCCATTGTAATATGTTTATTACATTTATGATGTATTTATAAAGTTCTTCTACTATAGCCAATAATAGGAAAACGAGAACAGGTGAAGAGAAATATGAATAAATAGGTAGTTTCAGTGTACGAATGTAATACTTTGTGGTATTTTTATTAAATTTATGCACAAGTGACACACAGGCATCAAAATGAGGATGACTTTTGGTAAAATCCTGATGGAGGCCACACATAGAAGGCAGTCACTTTCAAATCCACTCCTCTGATCCAAAGAGCTAGGACTCTAATTCCCATCTGCTTTATTTTTTTATAAAAAATTTTTAATTATTTATTTTATTATTTTGCAGAGAGAGTGGGGGGGGGGGTGAGAGAGAGAGAGAGAGAGAGAGAGAGAGAGAGAGAGAGAGAATCCCAACCAAGCTCCACGCTCAGTGCAGAACCCGACACGTGGCTCCATCCCATGACCCTGGGATCATGACCTGAGACAAAATTGAGAGCCGGATGCCCAATTGACTGAGCCACCCAAACGCCCCCTCATCCACTTTAAACATACCAGTTCCATTAAAAACAACAACAACAACAACAAAACAATTTCATACATTAGGATTGTGTAGAAGATTTCTTTCTTATACCTCCGACCTAACAAAAGAAAAATTATTTACCTGATCTATTCTTCGTTGCTTTGATGAAATCATCCTCATCCTCATCACAGCTTTCACAGTTTAATTGTTGAAGGATTGTATCTGACTGGCTTTCCGCTTGGTTTACATCTTCCTGTTTACCAAAGCTTCGAAGTGCAACAAGCCGATGATGTATTGCCGCGTACAGATACCCTGTATCTTTGGCACTGGCCTGCATGAGGAAAATTAAGTTGTTAAGAATATAAATAACTGAATAATAGCCACGTTTTAGAGATTTTTAATCTTTCACTCTTAGGAAGGAATTATATGGCAGAAATCTAGGATATAAATAACCCTAGAAGTTAAAGGGTAAAAAGCCATACATCCTGAACCAAACAAATTAAATCCAAAAGTGAATAATTCTATAACAGGTCCCTATTTGTGCGTTTTAAGCTGAGAAATGAAATTTTTGATGTAAAATTTCTACTTGAATTCAAGACTATCCCTCCTCCGCTATTTTACTATTTTTCTATTTTTTTACTATTTTCTATTTTTTTACTATTTTTCTATTTCTAATAGAAAATTAGAGGGTTCGGTGAATAACAGACCTCCACTTCCTTTACATCACTTTGTTTAGACATCCCAACAAGCCTCACAGCTCTGTGGAAAAGCAGAGCTCATTAAAGCAGTCGAATATTGCATCATAGAAGTCAATGCGCTGTCCATGCCGTCCTTATGATATTGTATCATAAACACGTCATAAGTCTTTGCTTTCAGTACTTTTCTATGCTATTTTTAATAGTTGCTGTTAATATAAAAAATGGTGGTAACAATCACATTTGTATAACATTTACGGTTACTACGTTCTTTTTTTATTCAACACTTACAACAAAACTATGAGTTAGTCATTTATTCCATTTATATTAGCAAAAGCACTTAGCACAAGTATTCAATTTATACTTACTTCCCACGTCCCTTTACAGATGAGAAGATATGGCTCAGAAAGGTACAATGATTGGCCTGCATTTACATAGCTAGTCAGCAAATCTGCTGGGCTCGAATCCCAGACCTTTGTCATCAGAGTCAGTGCTCTTTTAAGGTAACATGGCAGTGGTTTACATTTTTGTATGTTTTCACAGTATCAAAGAGAAGGTAGGTAAATTATTCTCTTTGCTAACCCTCCAGAAAGCTATCAAACTTTTCAAAGCAAGAACAAACTACATGCCAACTGTTTGGGAGAAGGGTCTTCAATTATATTTTTTTTCATTTGCATGTTCTTAAGTTCCCTTAACTACTTTGGGGCAAAAAATAACTATAAATTAAATAAAGTATTTTTGTTTCTCATATTGTGCTAAATAATCTATAGAGGTTGTTGAGTAAATAAATGTTGACTCTTGACTGATTTAATTTTTTACATTATGTGCAAAGATGTCATTTTTCTTTAGTACGTTAATAAATATTGAAAGTATTTAAAATATAAATGCTACTCTACCACCTTCACTTTCTAATATTAAAATTTAAATATGCCTTTCATTAGTCAATATATTGCCTTTGGCTAAATTCATTTAGATATATTCATTCAAGAAATTCAGAACAAGAAGTTAAAAATAAAATCACAATGACATATTTTTCAGATAACAAATTCTCAATGCTTAAAAAAATTATAATTCCGGGGCGCCTGGGTGGCGCAGTCGGTTAAGCGTCCGACTTCAGCCAGGTCACGATCTCGCGGTCCGGGAGTTCGAGCCCCGCGTCGGGCTCTGTGCTGATGATGGCTCAGAGCCTGGAGCCTGTTTCCGATTCTGTGTCTCCCTCTCTCTCTGCCCCTCTCCCGTTCATGCTCTGTCTCTCTCTGTCCCAAAAATAAATAAACGTTGAAAAAAAAATAAAAAAAAAATTATAATTCCCAGGAAGTACCATAAGAAAATGCTGGCGAGAATGAAAACTGGTTCAGTCTTTCTGAAGAGAAATTTGTCAAGACAAGTCAAGCCTTTTCCCAAGAAAATTAACACGTGTACAAAGAGAATTCCTCACATCTTTCTTGTGGAATTTATAATAGTGAAAGACAGCAAATTACATAAGTATTTAACAAAGCAAGATTAATGGAATAAATTATGGTGCAGAATAGAATTCTTTTCACCTTTAATGACTAATGACACGAAAACACTCATTTTCATTGATGAGTGAAAAGGTTACGCATGTGTACTTCATAATCAAGTATTAGCAATCGAATCTACCCAACCATTTTATAAAGTGTATCATTATAATCTTTATTGGGCAGATGAGTAAAATCAAGTTAAGGAATCTATATAACCTGCCTGAAGATCATACAGTTGGCACATTATATACATATGTACACACACACGTATGCTGAAATGACAAAAATGTTAATAGTGATCGTCTCTGGGAATGGAATTTGGGGTGATTTTTATTTGCATTTAGCAAACTAAATTTGGTTTATTTAGCAAATATCCTACAGTTTACAGGGTCAGTGCGGGTCAGACATTGAGCAGCAGAATCTCATCATAACTAATAGTCTCAATCTCAGTGACAGTGGCAGCGGGCTGCTTTACTCACTCAAAACCAGGAGATCCAGCCTGGCGGGATATCAGGTATTGTCTGTCTCCCTAAATGGTAAACAGGGTTTGGGCATTATCTTACTCTAACATCTTAATACTCAGTATCACTTATACCTAACAGTGCACTTATTGGTAGTTAATAAAACTTTTGGTTTTTCATCACTGGGCACTTGCCAACTTTTTTTCCATTACTGTATGGAAGTTTATTTACTTGCATTGTTACTTTCCGCCTGAGTCACGTAAGTACCCAGTCTTCTCCAGTCTTCTGGGTCTCAGCTCATGTGGGAAACCTAGACTTTTTTTCTAGCCTGATCCCTGCCAGCTCTCTCTCTCTCTTGTGCCTGGATTTTGTATTTGAGGTCAAGCATTCCTGCTGCCAGGAAGAGCTAAAGCTGTGCTCCCATCCTGTTACCTTGGCGACTGACACATGTCCAGAATTGGAATTTGCTGTTGGACTGGTTGTTTTAACTTACTAGCCCTGTGTTTTTCCATTTCTCAGGGGGTCCTTTCCAGTGATCTCAAAGCCTTCTCAGTTTCAGCATTCAGTGTAAGCACTGGGCTATGTATTCCACTGGACTCCTAGGAGCCAATCTTGACAACGGTCCCTTTGGTAACTTTGTAAGATTGTTGACATAATTTCAATGGAAAAAAAAAATGTGAAGGTTTGAAGCATATATCAATACAAATGTCTTGGGACACATGCCAATTGGTTACTACAGATTTTGGTGTTAATCTGTAAATTTCATTTAAAATTTAGGTCTCATGTTAAACTGTAAACAACCAAAATAAATGGCTGGTTTTTTGTTTTTTTGTTTTTGGCCAATGGTGCAAGTTATTATAATACAGTGAAAAAAAATCAGCAATTGCAGAGATCTATAAATATAGTAGGATAATCCTCTATCACTGAAATTTGTTACTTACCTGAATTAAAAACACTTTGATGTTATAGTCTTCTAAATCAGTAGCTGTTATTCGTAAATTTTTGTGGTTCGCTCTTTGAATCTCCATTTGAGCCCAGAGTTTGCTATTGAGAATCAGCCTCAGGCTGCCTTGATTGCGCATAACTAAAACAGGAAGGTGAATATATAAGACTATAGAATAGTTGATTCCTTAACCTTCCCCGGGGAACTTGCCATTTTTGAAAGTGAAGTAAATCCTCTAGTTGTTTTTCAGACTGTATTTTCACTATTAAATTGTAATTTGGCTTGATTATAAGTTGGTTTTCAAATTGGCTTTACTAGGTTGGAAGACCATTTTTAGCTTAAAAGCTGGAATTATTTTTTTACTATAATAAACAATGATTACAATTTTAGAATCCCTTTGAGGACTTAGTGGTCTGAAGAATATTTATCCAAAATGGAGAAAACAGAAGCAAAACCTTAAGCATTCAAAAAATGGAATTAGCTAAATAAATGATGACATGGCTATTCAAGATAATATTACAAACCCATTAAGAATATTAAAGAAAGATCATTACTGACGTAGAAAGGTGGTCATGGTATATACTATGTAAAAAGTAAAATCAGGTTACACAACAGTGTAAATACCATGCATTGTAAATTTTGGCAGGCAGTGGCCAGAGTGGCATTGAACAAGAGTAGAAAACAACTAGCACCTGCCTTCGTTGGGTTATTTAGAAACCTGTTTGCCAGTTATAGAACTGAAAACACGGTTCCTATTCTCTCAGTGTGAATTCTATTCCTTACTGGTTTCTTGAGCTTGATATCTGAAACTCAATAAAAATCCATATACACGGATCCCACTTCTTCCAGTGTTTCCTTCCACAGCTCTGATTGCCCAATGTTGGCCAGTAAACCTACACACCCCGCCCAGATCTCTGCCTATGCTCACTTTCGGTTTGGGCCTCTGAACAATGCCCAGTGCGTCTTTTCAGATGCCAAAAACTTTGAGAGCCTCTCAGTCTGACTGACTCCAGATTCCTACCATCACTGTGGATGTCAGTAAACACACACAGGATTCAATAACCACACACCTTAATTTCCTTGGAAACTGACTTCATCTCGCCCCACGCAACATGCTTAGAATGCCAAGAATGAAATATAGAGCAAATATCCTTTTTAGGAAAAACCATTTTCCCTTCAAAAATATCATCATATTGCTTTCAATATTACCGAGATTACTATTTAGGGGTGCACTGGGCTGTGTCATAGGTGCATTATCTCACTGAATTCTCACAATTGCTCAATAAGTCATGGAGTACTACTATCCCCATTTTAAGCTGATGTAACTAGGCTGTGGGGAGATTAACTTGCCCAAGGTCACCAATTAGTCAGTGATAGAGGCAGAACCGAACCTGTGTAGTTTGACATCAGAGCCTGCTCTAAACAGGAAGATCCTACAGCACATTAGAAACAATATTGTTTTCAACAGTGATTTGTTGACCATTTTATAACACATCTCCAGAAAATGATGTGTGCCTATTGGAAATTTTACCCTGAGAAATGGCAGGTTGCTTTACAAAATGATTCCTTACTTAGTCTCGACTGGAATGTTCCACAGTCACTGCTTGCTGTGTCATTCAGCCTCAAAGCTCCTCTGCCCCTTTCAGTCCAGGACTGTGTTGTTTTGTTGAATATAAAAAGCTTGCAGTTGATCTAAAGGACAATTTTTTGAAATGTCAAATATATAAAAATTTATCTTAAAATGATTTCTTTCTATGCTACAACACTTTTATTTGCCTGATTTTTACCAGAATAACCTTGGTTAATGATTTGTAAACCAGCTTAAAAAATTTATTTAACTTTTAAAACATACAATTTTTGAATAGTTCAAATATCAAAAAGCAAAAAGATGTACAAAATTAAAAGTCCTTCCCAACCTTTGTTCTTCGTCTGTCGATTTCTACCCCCTGTGATCAGGTGATCGCTATTGCTAATATTTTGTTTATCCTTCCAGAGATATTTGTGTTTATATACATGCCAGTGCCTATGTCCCCTATTTTTTCTATAAACAGTAGAACATCATACATACTTTCTGCATCTTGCTTTTCCACTTAACAAATATATTTATATGTACCACATTTTAAATGAAATTTAATGTTATTCAAGTTAAGTAACTTTATTTGTAAGCAAAGGAATAGTGCAAGTATTTGTATGCCTAAAATTTTTCAAAGAATGCAGCATCAGAACTAGGATGTGGTACCATGGAGCACCATACTATAATTTAATGCTTACCAGAATTAAATATTACTGTGGAAAAGAATCCCACATGACTTGTCAAAAATATAGCATTCCAGGGCCTCACTGCTAGCAGCTACTTCAATGAATTGTGATTAAACCCGATCTGAGAATTATGCTTTGAAGCACACTTGTATAGTAAATGTATCAGTAAACCATGGGAGAAGAGAAGAGAAATGGAGAGATTTGGGGGTAAAAACAGATGGATAAAAAGAAAGGGAAATCTGTTCCTTGTTGGAAAATGACTACCTTATTTCATGTGCCTACGCTGATGGCTACGTCACTCAACATTCAAATCCTATGCATGATACTATATACTACGTGTGTGAAATTCTTGCTTTATATGAAATTCAAAACTTATTTAAAAGAACTTTTCAAAGGAAACCAGAATTTTTTTTATCTTGAACTGAAATCTATTCATCTTATCATTTAAAAATGTCCAGCGTAAGTAGAACTTTTAAATCACACAATAACAGCACTGATTATAAACACAGGCATGTAAAGTATAAAATGTAGGTCTGAAGTTCTTTTAAGACAGGGTCCCTGGCTGTCTTCTTTCTAAGAGACTAATGTGAATGGTTGTAAACCCCAGTAACACATTTTCCTGAAAATTACCCGTACAAAAATAAGAATACAACAAAATATTGGCTTAATCTTTGGAAGTGTCTAGCATGTTTAGTTAAGCAGCTCAGTCTTCATGAAAACTATACTTCTGCCTTTATTTTTAAAAGTGCTTCTGCTGATAGAAACTTGGTTTCGTGTATGTACGTGCTCCCAGAAAGAGCAATGTGTGATATACAGACCTTCAACACATTATGTTCAGCTTCCTCCCCTGTTACAACATCAATTTTCTGCAGCAAACATTTGGGTGATGGCTTAGAAGAGAAAGCAGCAGCTGATTCGATTAGGGATATATTTTTAATAGAGTCTGTTTGTAAGAAAAAATGGGAAAAGACACGTAAAGACCCCATTTTCTCTACTGTAAAAGTTCCTTGTTGTCCCCATTAATATACACGTCTCCTTAGCTTTTTATAATAATGAGTGTTACCAAAAATATGAAACTACTTGAGTTTAGATAAATCTCTTTAATGATTCCTCATATCCTTAAGTAAAAAAAATTTTAATGCTTATGTATCATACAACAATATTTTCTATGCTTTAATCTTTGCCAAAAAGTTTTAAAGTGTTGCATTACTGGTTTTGTATTTTATAGCTATTGAACAGATGACATGGAAACACAGGAAATATAATAGTTGAATCACATTTTTTACAAATCAAATAATTCTTACTTGAATTTAGAGAGTTGACAGGAAATTCTAGTACGGATTTGAATGGTTGTTCCTTGGTGTATGAATCATTTTCAGGTTGAGATTGGGTGAGATGTTGAATATCCTAGGTGAAGGAAAAAGATGTATTACTTAATTGTATCCCCATATATCTGCAGTAAGCCAAAAGATACCTTTGTTCCACTTCAACAGGGCAAATGAACTCAACTGCTCTGTTTTTGTTTTGGACTCCCTGTGTGCTGAATGGGGAAATCCTTCCTATCATCAGAGGACCCTGGTTCTCATCCTCAGGAAGCATAATCTAGTTACCACCAGCTTATTTCAGGTGGGATCTAGTTCCAGGGACAAAGGGAGACGGTTTAGAGACCAAGAAGGAGGTAGCAGCTGTTCCATGCTCCCACCAGACTAACCTGATGCCTAGAAGGAGACGTAACTATCATTTCTTTTCTTTTTGTTTTAATGTTTACTTATTTATTTTTGAGAGGCAGAGAGAGAGAAAGAGCAAGGGAGGGGCAGAGAGAGGGGTGGGGCAGAGGATCTGAACAAGGCTCTGTGCTGACAGGAGAGAGCCCTGTGTGGGGCTCGAACTCATGAGCCATGAGATCATGACTTGAGTCAAAGTCGAACGCTTAACCAGCTGAGCCACCCAGGTGTCCCTTATTTCTGTTTCAAGGTATTTCAGTATTCCCAGCACTTCACTTTATACCCACTTCATATGAATGAATGAATAAATAGATAAAGTTGTCCAAAGAACGCACTAGCTGTCTCAGAGCTCATCTTTACAGAAAGAATTGTAATTTTTCTCCCAAGACAATTTATTTTTTTTTAAGGATATTCTTTTTTAAAATGATTTATCTTTGAGAGAGAGAGAGAGCATGAGCAGGGGAGGGGCAGAGAGAGAGGGAGACAGAGGATCCGAAGTAGGCTCTACACTGAGAGCAGAGAGCCCAATATGGGGCTCAAACTCACCAACCGTGAGATCATGACCTAGCCAAAGTTGGATGCTCAACCGACTGAGCCACCCAGGGGCCCCTTTCCCAAGACAATTTCCGCCAACAATTGCTTTTAAGGCTGCACACATGGGGCTTTGTGTATGTGCTATAATCAAGGCCTGTGAAAAAAAACTGAGTCAGCCATGCCATTTCTGATACTGGAGAGCCCCCTGGAGAACAGGGAGAATTGGAACAGTACTTCAGAATTTAGGTTTCTATCTTTTCCTTTATGAACTCAAAATTCTTCCACATTATTTAACTGGACATTAAGATATTCTGTTAAAATCGGTAGAGTTGGGTGTGATTTTTTAAAAATTTTTTAATGTTTATTTTTAAGAGAGAGAGAGAGACAGAGGTGAGCGGAAGAGGGGCAGAGAGAGGGAGACACAGAATCCAAAGCAGGCTCCAGGCTCTGAGTTGTCAGTACAGAGCCTGATGTGGGGCTCGAACTCAGACACTGCGAGATCATGACCTGAGCCGAAGCCAGATGCTTAACCGACTGAGCCACCCAGGCACCCAAGACGGGTGTGATTATTTCCATTTGAAGAAAATAAACACTAAGGCTCAGAAAGTTTAATGACCCCCTTGAAAAGCACATGGTCAGCAAACAAATCAGGAAGGCATTCTGACCACCAAATCACAAGGCCACAGGATTATAGGATTAACTAGAGGACAAATACAAGTGATCTCTATAGCTCCTGCTGTCCTCAGATGTTATCAACTTAAAATACAGGAAGTACAGTTTCCTTCACAAGCCAGATTTAAAGTGCCCATAGGAAATATACACAAGTACCTCCCTAAACCAAATTTACAATCCCAACTGTAGTTCATTTGTTCAGGGATCTCTCTGTCTCCCCTTAGATTATAAACACCTTTAGAGCACAGTGGCTCCCTTAGCTTTGTATAACCACTTACCCAGATGTTTTTCAATCCTGGTTGTACATTCAAGTCACCTAACACCTACCCTCACCCACAGAGACTCTGATCTAATCTGTTTGTGGAGATGCCCTAAGAAATCCTTTAGTGGCTCACCAGATGATTGTTAACACGCAGCCAAAGCTGAGACCAATGCCAATGCTTTAGATGTCATGAGAACACAAAACATGTTTGTTGAATTGAATTGAATGTTAAAGTTGATCCTGTGAGGCTTGGGAAATGTTTTATTTGTGTCTGTGACATCTTATAGAAGCTGTGACTAATCTAGTGCCAAATTTGGGAATAAATGGTTTGGAAGAAATGTGCCTGAATGTATTGCCCGGGACTTCCCTCTAGAAGTTGGTCCATTCTGGTTCAGATCCAAAGAGGTGAGTCAATAGCTCTAGAACTGTGGAGTTGACTTTCATCTTGAGAGTGAAGGATGGTGCCTCTGAGCTGAAAAGCTATGATACTACTCTTGGGATTGGGGTTCGGCCTGAGGCAGGTATGGCATAAACAAGGTCTTCAAAGTGATTGATTTGTGAAAGCCCTAAGAAACTTAGAATAGACTGACCTCATGACTTGGTCCTTTTGTTATTCTGAGCCTTTACACAGGTTTTAAAACCTTTGTAGCCTCCTCTGGATCCTCCATAGAACTAGTAGCCACAAGATAAACTGGTCACCTTGGCCTATGTCAACCAAGACCCTGGTCTGGGTGAAAGCAGCATGAAGGTGTGATGGACCAGGTGCACAGCCTTCACTTTGCTGTCTACTTCCCTGCTGTGCTTTACAAACATGCTCTGTGGAGGATGGGGCAGCAATGGCCTCTTGGAGGAGGATGCTCGATATTAGATAAGGATGATAGTAATACTAGTTAGGCGTTTCCACTTGACAAGGATGTTTCCCTAGGCAAGTTAAAGTCTTATTATTTTCCTCTTAAGGCTAGCAAAAAAAAAAAAAGTTATAATGATGTTTTTCACTATAAAAGCTCTAAGGGGAGGGTTGTAGTTAATAAGAAAAAATAAATAAATAGTTTTAAATGCACCATATTATGAAAAAGGCTATCAAAAACCTACATTAAAATATCGTTACCAGTTGAGCTTGTCTATTGCAGATGATTCTGGGATTTCCATGCATACCTTCAGTTAACACACGTGAAAGAACTATTTAATATTTCTCATCAGTAATAATGTTATAATTAAACAATCCCCTTCCTCTGCGGGTTCCTGTCTATGATTCTAACAACTAGAACTTGCTTCCCAGGAGAACATTTCCATTAAAGAAAGAAAATGTGCCTTTGAACTCAGGAGTTAAAGTATGATCCAATTTAACATTGTTTTAATTAATTTGCCTCCAGAAACTTGAAGTGACAGCTTTTTTTTTTTTTTAATTTTTTTTTCAACGTTTTTATTTATTTTTGGGACAGAGAGAGACAGAGCATGAACGGGGGAGGGGCAGAGAGAGAGGGAGACACAGAATCGGAAACAGGCTCCAGGCTCCGAGCCATCAGCCCAGAGCCTGACTCGGGGCTCGAACTCACAGACCGCGAGATCATGACCTGGCTGAAGTCGGAGGCTTAACCGACTGCGCCACCCAGGCGCCCCGACAGCTTTTTATATAATAGACACCTTTGCCAAAATCTTACCAAAACTCTTTCTACCATGTTTTCTCCAAACACGAAATCAGAACTGCAGCTTTTAAAAGAATACTTCTCTTCATTTGGTTGACATCTAAGGAAAAGAAATAAGCATTTGCTATTTAAAATATATGGATAAAGCCATGTTAAACCTTAGCACATGAAATAGTCAAATGGTTTAGTAGATTTATGTAAAGCATAAAAACATCTGTTAACTCTTACTCATCTGCAGATATTGAGAAATGAAGGGAAAACTGAGATAGGTACTTCCAGGGATAATATTTAAAATATTTCACAGCTGTGACAGCACTAGTTGAAACCAGTCCAAACACGTGTCATGCCCATCACTCTTCAGGCCGTGTGATCAACCAGGGGCTGCCCAGCCCTTATCTTCTTGCTTTTCCAGCACAGCCTCTGTCAGTCTCTAATTTCTACTCTCCTCCTCCGCAAGTGGCCAATGCTCTTAGCCACCAGAGACCTCCAGAGCAAAGGCATGACCAATGCATCTTGTCAGTGATACTTGAATGTGCATTTGTCTAATTTGGGTTTTTCGTCCTGGAGACTTTTTTTTTTTTTTTTAATGGTAAAAGTGTTCTGCATGATGAGAAACTTAGACATACAGCTGTCTATCTGTAGGCCGATGTACTCCGGGGTCCACATTGCATCCCTAGTATGCGCTGTAGGTGAGCTCTGTGGGACCCACACGGGCCCCAACCATGTGAGTCCGTTTATGTCCATGGCTTGTCTTAATCTCCTCTCAACTCAAACCTCATCATGCTTGATGATACCAGGAAATACTTACTTTCATTGTGCACATTTATACTGCTTTCTTTTGTTGTCTATCCAATGTATGTCAATAAATAATGAATAATAATTTAATATTCAAAGTAATTTAAAAAAGGGGAACATCAGAGAAAAGGTAGAAAAGGCTAAGCTAGCAGTCGGATAATTAATTCCCAACTAAATAAAAATTTAGCTACACCGTTTTGAAATATTCTCACCCAAGTCAATGAAAAAGTGGAAATAATCCAATATTAATAGGATAATCTTTATATGTTAGAGATATTGGGAAAAGCATTTTATTTTTAATTTTATTTTATTTAATCCAAGTTAGTTAACATATGGTGTAATAATGATCTCTGAGTAGAATTTAATGGTTCATCACTTACATATAACACCCAGGGCTCATCCCAACAAGTGCCCTCCTTAATGCCCATCACCTATTTAGCCCATCCCCCCCACCCACCTCCCCTCCAGCAACCCTCAGTTTGTTCTCTGTATTTAAGAGTCTCTTATGGTTTGTCTCCCTCTCTCTTTTTATCTTATTTGAAAAGCATTTTTTTTAAATTTTTTTTTTCAACGTTTATTTATTTTTGGGACAGAGAGAGACAGAGCATGAACGGGGGAGGGGCAGAGAGAGAGGGAGACACAGAATCGGAAACAGTCTCCAGGCTCCGAGCCATCAGCCCAGAGCCTGACGCGGGCTCGAACTCCCGGACCGCGAGATCATGACCTGGCTGAAGTCGGACGCTTAACCGACTGCGCCACCCAGGCGCCCCTGAAAAGCATTTTAAACTTGCGTTCTTTATAAAATCTCAAACAGAAATCTTGACAATTTATCTGCGCAGTATCAGAAAGTTATTTTTCCACAAATGATTATAATGGTAAAAAGAAAGCAAGAATAAAAGGATATCCTCTCTGTGTCCTCAGCATTAACTTACCCTACTGATGTAGCACCTAAACAATTCTGTTTAGTAGTCAGCAGGACTGAAATTCTGGTGCCGGGTAATTTTTCACCTAGCAAACAGGAGCTCCCCTCAGAAATCTGAAAGACAATCCGTCAGAAAGTTCCTTTCAGTTGCCTTAAAAGGAGCATCAGACAAGGAAACAATAGTTACGGTTAAATGTATTGAAAATTTACTGTGTTCAAGTACTACCCTAAGCATTTTAGGTACATTATCTCATTTACTCCTCACGACATCTCTCTATAGGTTGTATGTCTATTATCCACATGTTACAGTTTACAGATGAGTAAACTGACCTAATGAGTTTAAATAACGTGGCTAGGCTTGGGCAGCCAAGAATGGGGTTGATCTTAGAGCCAGGGTCTGACACCAGAGACTGTATACTTAGCCATCATATTCAGAAATCCCACCTCCTTTTGTTACTTTTATCTTTTTAGCCACATGGAGTTAATTCTCATTTCTAATTTAGCAGATATATCCTTCAGGACTGTTGAACCCCCCAAAACACCCTAAGAGCTTTACCAGCACAGCCACCAAACGTTGGAGGGAATCCCAATCATCTCTTCATCTAGAAATTTTTGACTGGTAACTTAATCAACTAGTTTGTCTGATGTATATACATATGCACATTACCTGACTAATGTATAGATGAAGGTGCGAGCAATTTTTTTTATTAAATGTTTATTTTTGAAAGAGAGAGAGCGTGCCAGTGAGCCTGCCAGTGGGGGAGGAGCAGAGAGAGAGGGAGATGGAAGGTCTGAAGCAGGCTCTGCACTGAGAGCAGGAGAGCCCGATATGGGGCTCAAACTCAGCAACCATGACATCATGATCTGAGTCAAAGTCAGAGGCTTAACTGACTGAGCCACCCAGATGCCCCCAGATATGAGCAATTTTAGAACCGGAAGGAGCCCTATAAATTATCTGATAGAGTGTCTCCAATGTTTTCTACACCTCACCCTTCCCCCAGCAGGGATTTGCAAAGATGTTGCAAGGAGTTCCATATCTTTTTTAAAATTTTTTTTTAACGTTTTATTTATTTTTGAGACAGAGAGAGACAGAGCATGAACGGGGGAGGGGCAGAGAGAGAGGGAGACACAGAATCGGAAGCAGGCTCCAGGCTCTGAGCCATCTGCCCAGAGCCCGACGCGGGGCTCGAACTCACTGACCGCGAGATCGTGACCTGAGCCGAAGTCGGACGCTTAACCGACTGAGCCACCCAGGTGCAAGGAGTTCATATCTTTAAAGGTAGACAGGGTCTGTTTCCACTTCAATTTCATATCAATCAATAAAAATAATTTTGAGCATTTTTCCCTTTATAACAGAATTTATAGAGCTGAGAAATATGTATGAAGAGAATACATGCTGTTGGCAAGCAAAGATCAAAGTGCATGCCTCGTGACTCGATCACTCAAATGACTTAACTCTCAGCCAAAATGAGAGTTTTGTTCTTATGTACTTAAAATATACTCATATGTAAAACAGTACATATGCTATATTATATGTATAGTGCATAAGTGACCATTGATTAATAACAGAATGAATAAAAATTGCTCTGATTTTATATACAAGTTAATAAGAAACATGAAAATAATAGTTCTATGAAATCCACCGAGAGATAATTTTCACTAGATCTATAAATTACATTTTGTCAGAATTCTTACATTGCATCATTATGCTTAATACATTTATTCAAGAAGAAATGCTTGCAAACAATAGCCTGAAAATTTCTCTTATTCTTTATCATTTAGGAAGAAAATACAAGAAAAATATTAATAAACTTTATTTTTAAAATATACAATGCAAAAAAATAAAAAGAAAAAAAAGAAAATACATAATGCAAAATTTCAATAAGCCATGCCAAAGAAGAAATATTGATTTATAACATGTAACAAAAATTTTAATGTATAATTTATAGTACATACTCTTCCAAAATCATATGCAATATGATAACATTTAGAAATTAGTCAACATATCATACTTTTTTTATACACTTTAACACAAATTAAACAACATGCATCATTTCTTAAATGGATAAAAGAATTTATGTAATATGGTAATGATTATTAGATTATATTTCAATGAAAACTTTTAACAATCTACTGATTTGAAAGTCTTTTGAGAGAGAGGGTGCAAGTAAGCGAGGGGCAAGAGAGAGAGAGAGAATCCCACGAGGGGCAGAGAGAGAGGGAAGGAGAGAGGGAGAGAGAAGCAGAGCTCGCCCAAGTGGGGCTCATGTTTTTACCCAAAGCAGGGCACGAGCTTACAAACCGTGAGATCATGACCTGAGCCGAAGTCAGAAGGTTAACCGACTGAGCCACCCAGGCACCCTGGTTTGAAATTTAAAACATGGTTTACTTAAAGCTCATACCATATACCATGCAGAAATGATTAAATGATTTTTAAAATTCAAAATAGGTCTCATGAAGTCATATCTTACAAAAAAAGGATTTGAAATTATAAAAATATTGTCAAATGCTGACCAAGTTCAACTGTCTCACTTCGCTGATAGAGAAGATTGGGTGCTTTGTCCAAGAATGTAAACATAGTTAGTGGCAGAGGTAGGATTACTACCCATCTGATGTTTTTTTCATTGCATTGATGAAATGGCTGCTATTATCAGCTTCCATGTGTCACTCTCTTTATGTTCAGTATGGAAAACAAAACAAAACAAAACAAAACAAAACAAGTGACCAACCCTCAACAGTTTAGCTGGAGATGAATGAAGGATGCCATTACTCTCAAATTCCAACCTACTGATTTTGGTACCATTCCTCTCAACTATTGGCTTCTGGAAGACACAGCAACAGAATATCCCCAAACCCATATCTGCATGGCTTGAGCAAAATGACAATCTCCCTAGAAAGGCCCACACTGAGGAATTCAGTCACCCACAACAACTGGAAGAGAGACTTCTTCTCTGTCTTCAGAAGCTTCCCCAGCCCTCCCAATTCCCTACCCTGTGGGGGTAGTTCCCTGCTCCCAATATCCATGAAGGTGGGTCTGGATGGATACCTGGTGTGACCTCAACTGGCAAGCCACACTAGGATGTCAACCAGCTGGAGATGCTGGAAGCCCATGTTCCTTTTTTGACTTCTGACTCCTGGAGCTGGCCACCTCATTGCTCCCCCTATTCTCACGTGCGATCAGTGCACTGGAATAAGACCCCAGAAGTTTCTACCCCAAGGGACTCAGTTTTTCAGCTTAGGGGAGACCACAAAACTAGTTCCTAGAAACTACTCTCCAGTTTAAGAGGACAAGTTGAATAAGGTTACTGAGGGCTTTTTGCTATAGTCTGGGGTGTTTCTCCAGCCTGGCGGTGACCTCAGCAACAGAACAAAAGTCAGGCAGCCCCTAACTTTGGACGTAGGGCCCACAGCAATCTACTAAATGAAAGACGGAGAATTTGTGTCAATCCTGCCATTGGAGGTTCCTTACCTTATTTTTCGTTTTATCTTTAATCTTGCAGGATTCCAAGGTATCGTGTCCAAATGTTTTTCTTACTTTTTCACACCTTTGAGCTTGAGGTGGTTGCAAAATAGCAGGTCTTAGAACATGTTCGGAATGTTTCACGGGACCTTAAAAGAACAGGATTCAAGAGTCAATATATCTTTAGGAAAATACTTCTTCCTCCATATTTTGACCAATGTAATGCTTACTTTCTAAAGTCATCATTAAATGAGGGGTTAATGTTAACTAACCAAAGTCAAAATAGCCAATGAATTGGTTAGTGCTTACTTTTGGCCTAGATTTTACCCAATAACCAGTCATTTTGACCATGGGACTTGGCTTACCAAATATATTTTTTCGTGTTTTGTCACTGGGTCCTACCTCCATACCCCAACACACACACACACACACACACACACACACACAACAAATTAAAATATAAATGGTAAAATGTAAAATTTCAGAGGTTCTTGTAATAAACTACATACCTTGTTCTGCACTGTTCATATCAGCATTCCTTTGCACATGAGTTGATGTCATAAAAACATTGTTTTTCTTCACTGTAAGAAAAACAATTTAGAAAAATTTAAATCTAAGAGAGTGTCAGTTTCTACATGATTTGGGTTTTAACAGTCCTGTCTTAAGCTCACCAGTAGATGTCACTGTTGGCAGTGTGCTGAGAAGGCAGGTGGGCTAACAATGACTGATGGCAGTGAGTTTTGCCACATAGTTCTGTTTACCTTCAGAAATATAAGTGAAAATTGGGCCACTAATGGAATAGGCGGTCTTCTCTAGAATAATAAAAATGAGTACTGAAATGAGTACATATTATGAAATCTGATGATAGTGATCCCTATGTGTACGTTAATATGTATTTCTTATAAAATGTTATGAACCTATTAGCAAATTCTGCCCCTTTCTCTACCCTGGTGATACCTACAGACAAAGATGACTGTTATGCTAGGTGATTTTTCTATGAGGTGTGTTCATAGTATGAAGAATATGGTGGTAGCTGCAAATACAGAATTACTGTACATTTCAAAGAGATCATCTCTTGGTTGCAAACTGCAGAAACAGCAACCTTCGAGCATTTGATTAATGGAAATGAGAAAAGAATAAGAATTGCTTCTTCTAAGTATTATAACATATTATAAATGTTGGGGTAGAATTGCTTCTCTAATTCAAAGTGCAACTAAATGGTTTATGATCTTTATGATTGAAAACAAGCACCAAAGGGCCATATAAAGTTGTACTATTTTTCTCCATTCCAACACCACCAACATACTGCACAACATAAAGTGGAATGATGCTTACTGATATCAATGTTCTTTAGTCTTTTTGTGTATGTATGTCTAACTTAAGATACTAATAAATCGAAACAGTTATTCAGATACTTACAGCCATCCCTTTATTTTATGCACAAATACAATAAAACAAATTCTCTAGGCTAGGACCCCAATTCCTCTTAATGTCTGTAACTTGTCAGTGAAGTTTAAATGGGGTATATTGAGCTAGAAAGTATTTCTTCTGTATCTGAAAGGTATCTGACATATATGTTGCTCAGCCATGCTTGGAATTATTAATAAGAATATAAATTTGTTAGTTTGAGAACTCTGTGGCTCCCAGGTAGAGAGGGATCAGTTGAAAGGAAGTGAATAGTTTGTATTTTTTTAGTTTCTCAGTGGCAAGATTAACTTGGAAAAGGCAGCTGGTTGTTCAGTAGAAACAAACACAAAAAGAATATAAATCATAATTTTTATGTAGAGAATGTTCCAACCATCACAAATATTTTGTAATGATAAAATAGATCTACCTAGCAAAGCACTACAAATTCCAAATCAAAAGAAGTAATGTTTTAATTAGTGAAAAGTTCAAAAGGAATCATATTCTAAACCTTAGAATATCATCTAAAGCATAAACTTTAGAATAAGAATCTGAAGCATAGCTGTATATTTTGAGCACCATAGGTACCATGGACCATACAGATGCACAATAATAAGCGAAATAAAACAAGTTACTCTGTATGGCTGCCTTACAGAAAATATTTTTATCATAAACATGAAATCCTAAAAAAATTCAAGTTCAAACTTTCTACCAGAAACAAACAGGATTTGTGGAGTTGGGATTCATAAGGCATTCTTCTAATCATACTTGGCTAAGGCCTCTATTTTATTTTCCACTAAAATGCCAGCATTTTATAATAGCTGAGTAAGAAGGTTCACCATCAACGAGAATGGATTTTGAAAAACCAGAGTGTCAGGCTTGAAGTTCCAGAAGCTGTTTATTACCCGGCCCAGAAGGAGGGAAGGTCGGGAGGTCAGTGAAGGATGATGATCTCATTCGATTCTGGGACAAGGTTGATGCTAGAAGCAAATTGCAAACTAAAGTCAGTAAGGAGGTTGGTTTTTGTGTGTCTTTTTATTTGAACTTTTGCTGTTTCAGAAAAATTTTTGAATCACTAATTTAGACAAGATTTTGTATGTTTATCAGTAGAAATAAAATGTAGCTGTGGTGAGAATTATAAATTAATTTCTATTCGGACCAATAAATATCGGAGTGCTCAGCATGTGTAAGACACTCTATCAGGCAAGAAGATGACCCCCAGGAACTCACAGTGGGAAGCAGACACGCACACAAATAGCTGTAGTACAAGGCAGGGGGCAATGCGGTCATTTATAAAAGGGATCACCAATGAGCTTTGAGTGGAGAAGAGAGGCAAACTAAGTTATGGGTTTACTCCGAATACGTACACGATGAAGTTCTTAAAAGTGTTCTTTTGAAGGCAAACATCTGTTTGTTTAAGTAGGTGGTTACTTAGGGAGAAATGACAGTTTCCTCTAATTACAAAGCTAATGCATACTTAATGCAGACACTTTGGAAACACAACAAAATATAAGGAGTGGGTAGAAAACCCCAAATCACCTGTAATCCCATTACCTAAGACAACCACTGCTGACATTGTGGCTTATGTCCTTTCCATCTTTCATCCAATGTTGATAAATTGAATTTGTGCATAGTGACTCACTATACAATCCATTTTTAGACTGCTGTTTTCATACAGCAATTTATTACATTTTTTTTTAATGTTTATTTTTGAGAGACAAAGCACGAGTTGGGGAGGGGCAGAGAGAGAGGGAGACACAGAATCTGAAGCAGCCGCAGGCTCTGAGCTGTCAGCACGGAGCCTGACTCAGGGCTCGAACACACGAACCATGGGATCATGACCTGAGCCGAAGTTGGACACTTAACCGACTGAGCCACCCAGGGGCCCCTCACACAGCAACTTATTATAAACATTATCTGATGGGTAGACTTTTAAAACATTTTCCATCTGGAAGGTTTCTCAGTAATTTCACACTCGGAGTAAGCGTAACAGTGAACGGCCAACAGTCAGGTCTATACCTACCTCCTTGAGATTGAAGATGTGTAGTATGCAAAGTAAAAGATGAAGACCTTACGCGCTTTCTCAGAAAACCATTAGACTCTGTAAGAAATTCAATGCGAAGGGTAAAATTGCTTGGATAACAAATTATCTTCAAGCAAAGATATGGAAAGGTAAATAGAATTACCTCTTGCCTACATAGATCATCATCTGATAACATGTTATCTCCTGAAGCACAAGTTTAAATACTGGAGGTAACAGCTTGGTGATTATAAAGCAGTAGACATATCATCCTAGTAAGAACAATTAGAAACAAGTGGCTTCAGCAAGAAACTGCATACGAATTTTGAGATCGTACAGAGAATGTTTTTGGCAGGTTGAGACACAGGCAATGGAGAAACAAGGGAGTTTAGTGTCACTAGGGTCAGGTTCTCAGGACCTGCGTGTCATCTGTCAAAACAAAAGCCACTTTCCTTTCATGTTTAAACACAAGAAAAACCGTTACATTTTACACAGTTGTTGCCACATGCCTACATGCTTGTGCCTGCTTATTTTCTTTGTATGAAGATTGATTTTGAAATAAGGATGTAAGTCATTACCATGTTCTGCTGCTTCGTACAGGGTGTCTTCTGCAGGTCTCTGGAAAGAAGCAAAGCTGTCAAGGAGAGCTGAGTACTTGCTGATTTTAGGTCAGAATTCCACCCTGTCACTTGATCAGAGAATTCTCAAAAGCCAGGTCTATTCAGATGGGCCAGGTTAAAGCCACTCACCTTTGCTCACTAGGTATGTATTCAAGAAAAAGCAAAGTCTTCGTAGAGCGGTTTTGTATTTCAGTGACTGCAGAATTGCTTGCGGGAACTGATTTAAAAGTTGGTTGGTTTTGAAACACCAACTCTCAAGATTCTGAAGCGGTTGGCCTGGGGTGGGGCCCAGGAAACGGACTTTTCGACAAGGGCTTGGGGTTGAGCTTTTCTTTAGTTTTGTGGGTGGTAGGGTAAATGACCCAGCATAAGCAAGAACGAATAACAAGAAAATCCTAATCAAGCTAAAGAGAAAAGCCATGAATCTTATCATTCGTCCTTCAAAGCAGGTGCTTTTAGTTACGAGGCTGAAAAGGCAGATAAATTCTTCAAGATCCCTTTTAAATCAAGTATCAGAGTTTAGAACTTATCTGATACCTAGTTTTAAGCTAGGTCAGTGGTGGAGACCCACAAGGAGTCTCAGTCCTCCTGACCTCTCTCAGTCCTGCCCCTTTCCAAGTCACTCCAAAAAACCCTATAATTTTGGTAAAAATGGTATGTTATTCATAGCTTCAAGACAAGGCCTCTGGCCTCCCATTTCAGCCAAATTGCTGCCAGTAAAAACCGACTATATAAATATTCTGGAGGCACTACTCTGCTAAGTAAAGAACAAGAGCCTAAACTAAGGCAGCAATGATATTTAGTAACAGCAGCTTCTTGAGAGATAATTTTCTTGGTCAAAGTGAAAATCAAACAAAGAAAAGTAGCTTGGTCTTACCTTAAAAGTTTGTTCTCTCTTTGCAAAAACAAATATTGGCTGAGCAATGACAGATTTTTCTGTAAAAGGAAAAGAACAGGCAAAAAGTCAAATCATATTCTGACATTTCTAACACCAACTACGAGTATTTGAAGATGTTTTGTTTTGTGTTTTTCCCTGCCTTTAGGTAAAATCCAAACTGTGTTTACATGGACACTAGAACTTGCATATTTACAAATGATTTTCAGTTATTTACAGATATAAATAGTTGGGGAAAGTGATAATAATGTGTTTCCACAAATAGTGAGCTCATCCCATTAAAGAACACACTTTAAGTGTTTAAGGAAAACAAAGTATAATTACCTGCATTTAGAATATCATTAGGGCATAATGATTAACATGTTTACTTTTAGAATGAAAAACCACAAAGGGCAGAAAAATCTCATCTAAGAACAGTTCTTCTACTTGGGTTGGATCTCAAGTAGATCCTTAGAATAATCCAGAAATAACTCATACTTCCTTGATTAGAGGAAAATACTTGCCATGTTTTAAATATTTAAACTAAGAATCAGTCTTGTTAAAAAAATTTTTCTACATTTTGAGAGAGAGAGAGAGTAGGGGAGGGGCAGAGGGAGAGAGAGAGAGAAAATCCCAAACAGACTCTGTACTGTCAGCATGTAGCCCAATGTGGGGCTGGAACTCATAAACAGTGAGATCGTGACTGAGCCAAAATCAAGAGTCATGGGGCGCCTGGGTGGCGCAGTCGGTTAAGCGTCCGAATTCAGCCAGGTCACGATCTCGCGGTCTGTGAGTTCGAGCCCCGCGTCAGGCTCTGGGCTGATGGCTCGGAGCCTGGAGCCTGCTTCCGATTCCGTGTCTCCCTCTCTCTCTGCCCTTCCCCCGTTCATGCTCTGTCTCTCTCTGTCCCAAAAATAAATAAAAGTTGAAAAAAAAAATTTAAAGAGTCAGATGTTCAACCGACTGAGCCACCCAAGGTGCCCCTAAAAATCAGTCTAAAACAGTGTTGTAAAGTAGATAAACTTTGTCTTCAGCCCCATTGACCTTATTAATCTTTTATATTTTCCTATTTTAGGTAAGACAATGGAGAGAAACTCATTTATTCTAGGGTGTAAATGAGGGATAACAGATTTAAATATGAGCACTCCAGAATTCTTAGGGAAAATGACGTTTGTTAAGAGCTTGGGCTCTGTAGTTAGGGAGGCTTGTGTAGCACTAATTCTTGGGGAAATAATATGTTTGTATCTTTGGTTTCTTCATCTGAAAACAAAATGAAGATTATAACAGTACTTACCTCTCAGAGTGTATGTGGCAATGGATTTTTAGATATAATTGCTTAGATTTTTACAAGACAAAAAAAAAAAGCTTTAAAGAA
The DNA here is from genome assembly GCF_018350175.1 of Felis catus. Lineage (NCBI taxonomy): Eukaryota > Metazoa > Chordata > Mammalia > Carnivora > Felidae > Felis > Felis catus. Next base: position 210,196,500 of record NC_058368.1, on the reverse strand, counting down.
AGAATATTAAATATATGGCACGCCACCAATCCTTAGCTGACATTGACCACTTAAGACAACACTTTCTTTTCTTAAATTGAAGTAAAAATGACACTTTCTTAATGAGCCCAAATATGATCTCAGAATTTTTCTCATTATAGGTTTTCAATAGCCATTACCAGTATATTGTCCTGGCATACAAGCCAAGGTAATTTGCCATTCCTGGGATGAATAAATAAAACTCTCACTGAGGAGTTTCAAGGAACCGCCAATTACATTTTGTTATATGCCAGAAAGGGGTTCTCCAGTTCCCCATATTTGAATCCCGTAAGAGAGTGTCAAAACTCTGCCAGGCCACTCTTGCCAAGCTCCTGGGGCCCTATGACCTGGGGGTACTTCTTGTGGTCCATGGAGATAACCTGCTCAGTTTTTCATGCAAGTTTTTTACTGCACTGTCTGTCCTTGGAACCAAGTGAGTCCCAGCAGAAAATACTCAAGAACATACTGGCAGTCCCATCCACATGAAACTATGGTTCAATTCTTTATTCCTTCTCAAACAAGCTCTAATTACATTAGAGTTAAGAAATGAGAACTCCAGTGACTTTGAAAGAAAATAGGCTTCGTGAATGTGTAGGGGAATACTTATGCAATGGAATTATAAATCAGCCTCTTCTAAATCAAACTTAGGATAGTTATGCCTAAAATAGCATGAAGAGGCCTAATTCTAGACAAGTAACACGTTGACTTTCCCTCAATCAAAACATTCAGCTAAACACAGGCAAGAGCACTCTTCAATGCAGCATTAAGGAGGAAATCGTAAAGGGTTACTTGCAGCTTGGAGAACATATGATAAAGTAAGAATGTCACTTTTATTCATTAATTCAACAAATATTCGTTGGGCATCCTTTCTGTGCCAGGCATTGTGCTGGGATGTAAGGATACATTGTCTGATTGAAGTTTTATTAGCCTCAGCATAGCCACCCTCTCTCCCTGACTCCGCCCAGCACATAAGTTGCAAAGCAGATAATCTCCGTACCTCCTCTTCTATCTGGATTCTGTTCCCCTCTTCCAAGCAGTTCTTTTGGCTCCAAAGCCAAAGCCAAAGGTAAGCATTTATCCAGCCATCGGGTCCATAACAGTTTTTTTACTTAACCCAGTAGGAAAATTTCAAAATAAAAGCAAGGTTCTTATGATTTTCTAATTTTAAGTTTATGCTTTTTTGCTTTATAATGTATTCATTAATCGCTTCTCGGCCTTTTGTCTAAGATCAAGTGTATAATGTATTAATTAATCAATCCATTTATTTAAAAAAAATACATGTATTGAGGGTTGACCATGTACAAGCCACCTTGCAAGGCAAGAGAGAGAGGATCAGTGGTACAAGATGAGGCTGAAGGTGAGTAAATGTAAACTTTTCCTCCTTCTAATATGTACCATAATTCCCCTCTCCCCCAGTTTTAGGTGGGTCATAAGGCCTTGTCCCTATCCTTTATTTTCATATGTTTCATCAAAACGTAACTGGAGGATTTTCCCAATGAATCATCTCAGAGAAGGAGGTTCAAAAGGATCTGCAGAGCCAAAAGCAGATCCAGAAGAGGAGAAAGACACTGAGCACGGAGCGCCCCCAACTCAGAGTCCCAGTGGGGACAGGACCGGCACCCTTAGGGGCCCCAAATTTCTACTACACAGCAGAGTCCTGCGGACCGCCTCTTGCTGCATTGGGATTTGGGGAAAGGTGAACACTGAATCCTCCACACTGGATAGAACCAGGCTGCCCTAGCCGGAGCCAGAAAGGTTGTGGAAACGGACTTGGCAGGAAAGAGAGTGGCAACAACCCCTCCCACTGAGAGGTAGGTGATGCCAAATGGGTCACCTCTTAATTGCTACCAGGACTGGAATTATCCACTTGGGCCGCAGCCCTGGCAGGTCCTGCCTTTTCCTCTCCCTTTCTTCCTGGACCTATCCACATGTCCGCCACATCCTCTTCTCTAATTTCTTCTCCTTGTGCACTGTCTTAGCCCAGGCTCCAACATTGTTCATTATGTCCCTGTCCTCTCCACCCTCTTTGACTTGTGTCCAGCTCTCTAACTGGTCAAAGCATGGATTTGGGAGCTCGGAAGTCAAATAGTCCTAGAACTGTATTTTTTTTTTAATTAATCCAAGCCTCAGTTTTATGATCTATGTCTCTGTGTATATATTTTAAAAGCTTGTCATGAGGCTTGAAGCAATGTATGCATATAGAAGCATCTCGTACAGCTTCCTCCTCAAACCCATTTGGAACAAAGCAGAACCATCTATCATCTATCTATTCTCTATATTTGCACACATCTCTCTATATATCCAGATATTTACAGTACATTCCAGTATCTATTTGCCTATCATCTATCTATCTAGCATCATCTATCCATACATACACAAACATATAGCAATATATCAGACCACAGGTTGCACAGGAGACATTCAATAAAAGTGAGATTCCCTGTCCTCTTCCCCTCCAGTCCGATATTACCTGTGGGTACCCTGTGACTCTTGTTAGTCTGAGGGAAATGCCTCATTGTTCCTCAGAGATCTTTCTTTTTCCTTTCACTCATTACCATATTCTTATCCCTAGTTTTCTTCCTCATTTCTCTTCATCGAGCCCCTATCTTTCTTCTTCTTCTTTTAATGTCAGGAAGTTTCTGAATTCAGGCTGTGGTCCATACAGAGTTTTAGAGATTGTTGGTCAAAGTGTGGTCCAGGTAGACCAGAAGCATTACTTGGGTGTTTGTTAGAAACAGAAACTCTCAGGCCCACCCCATACCTACAGAATGATCGTATTTGACATGATCCCTAGTGATGTATACATATGGTTAAGAGGTAGTCCTAGAGAGCACCTCCAGGTCTCTGTCACCTGATACCACATTTAGGAAGATGGCAGTGGAGACTCCTGGAGTCAGTGACTAACTCTCCAGATGTTCTGAGTAACCTGACAATTAATGAGAAAAGGATTGCTACTCAAACCCCATACTATGATTATGATTCAGTGTAAGGTGAAGTTAAGGGCTACTCAGAAGACTTCAAAAGAAATCTCTGTAGTAAGGATATTAAAATATTGACACTGATGCTGAAATCAGTCTCTCAGATATTTTGCTTGAAGCCATTAATGATTTCCTCTCAAATGCAAAAGTTTGTTTGCTGTTTTGATATGTCTGAAATCTGACCTTGGTGTCCCTGAAAAAAAATGTTTTTGGAAAGTGTCTTGGCCTGAAATTATTAAATGTTCATTAAAATGTTCATTTCTGCGAGGCAAAAAATTAGGCTGGAAGCATAAACTACATCAAAAATATTGCCATAGTACTAGGATTCTTCACCAAAAATTTGAAACCTCTGAAGTTTCAACTGTAAAAATGAGATCTTCTGTAGAAAAAATAGGCAAATCATAGCAAGTGACCTTAGTCTCTGTATGGAACCCCAGAAAGAAGAGACACAGAGGGTCTGAATCATAATCTTGATTTTTGTAAAAAGAAAAAACAAACCTCAACATTATATTAAAATATTCCAAGACATTTTTTTTCATGTTTATTTATTTTTGAGAGAGAGAAAGAGAGAGCACAAGCAGGGAAGGAGCAGAGAGAAAGGGAGACACAGAATCCAAAGCAGGCTCCAGACTCCGAGCTGTCAACACAGAGCCAGACGCAGGGCTCAAACCCATGAACCACGAGATCATGACCTGAGCCAATGTCAGAGGCTTAACCAACTGAGCCACCCAGGAACCCCTCCAAGATAGTTTTAATAAGGGCAAGTGGCAGCCCCAGAAGAAAAAGGAATCTGCCAATTTATGAGGGAAGCACTAGCATGAGATATTCTGTACTTATTTCTAGCCCTACACGGAGGAGCTCAATAAAAATGCAAGAAGAATGAAATAACAAATTACCCACCATCATATAAAAAACTATGTCTTTACAGAGGGGGTGGTAGGGCCACAGAGTGACACTATTAACTGTGACGGAACACTCTTGGTTCTATTTTATGAGATGTTTTGTACTGAGTTAAAGTAAAATAACCAGGACCCCAGAGGAAAATAGAGGCAGTTTACACAGGAAGTTTCCAGGCTGATTCACAAAGCTACTAGCTCAACTTGAGACACAGGATGAATGGATCCTGCTGGAAGCATTCCAGTACTGGTCATTGCTGCTGAAGCAATAACCAATTCTGTGTACTATAAATATAAAACTGTTATAGTAAGTACAGTATATGAAGTAGAAGGGAAAAACACTCAGCCTTTCAACTAACGTCTAATTTGTTTGAGCTGCTTTAAGTTCTTGTTGAAAATGAAGTTATTAAACTGCCAACTCTAGAAATCAAGCATTTCTAGTTTTGATTCATTATGAGAAGCCCACACTAGAGACAAAAAATCAACATTAGAACAGAAAAAGAAAGCTACTCCTCTTCTCGTCAATACCACGCTGATAAAGAAATCACTCATTTTCAGAATGGGAATCATTTCATAATAGGAAATCGGAGAAGATGAGAAAACTCTCTCTCAACCCACTGAACACAACCATCATCACCCAGAGTTTGCCCAATCCATCCTATTTTCTGAACCCATCTGCTTCTCATACTGATAGTGTTCAAGGGATCTGTTCATCGTAAGTTCTAAAGAGTCTAGACACTTTCCTCCCTTGGTTTGTACATTGGTCTAGATGTATACACAGACCAACTTTGGAAAATCAAGGCATAGAGATAATAAAAGTCTTTGATGTGAGCAAGAAGCAAAAAGACTCAGACTCTGTGTCAAACATGGCCCTTGCTACCATTCTGGAGGTAGGACCAAGCCCTCAGAATTCTGTGTTGAATGCATTCACCCAACCTCACCTCTAAACTGTGCTGCTTAATTTATAATCCAGTTATGTGCGGTAGTGGGTGATAGCCAGTGAATTAATTTCACTTGCATTTTGGAATCTGGAGATTTATAGCAGCAGTAATTCAACTGAAGAAAATTTCTTATTTTCCAAAATCACTTCACTAATGCCTGTGTAAATAGAGAGGTTCACAGATTAAAAAACAAATAATTTTAATTAAGTCATGTGGTATAGAACATCTGGCAAAATCACTCTGTCAATCAAAACACAATGGTGAGGGGAAAAAATGGCTTTATAATTTTGAGAGTGTTCTGTAATTGACCCCAAAAGATACGGTCATCATGTGTAGTATGCTTTATATTTGGGGGTGAGTGGTGACCTTTTCAATAGGTATCATAGCATACGCCATTAAATTCTACTATTATTCCAGTGTCAAAACTGGAATTTCTTTCTTAAATTATTAAATTTAAGAAATTTCTTTTTTCGTTTCTTTTTAAATTCTTTTTTTTTAATTAAAAAAAATTTTTAATATTTTATTTATTTTTGACAGAGAGAGAGCCAGAGCATGAGCGGGGAAGGGGCAGAGAGAGGGAGACACAGAATCCGAAGCAGGCTCCAGGCTCGGAGCTGTCAGCACAGAGCCTGATGCGGGGCTTGAACCCATAGACTGCGAGATCATGCCCTGACCCGAAGTCAGATGCTCAACCGACTGAGCCACCCAGGCACCCCGACTTTTTAAATTATTTCTTTTTTTCATTCTTAAAGACAGTAGCTACTATATGATATGCTTATGGATGTCACGACTAATCTTTATCCTTTTGCCTGTTGTTTAACTTAATATGACCTTAAGAAGTAGTATAAAATGTTGGACCTTGGTGACCTCCCATGATGCTTCTTTTATGCACTGGGGTAATTTAAAGACTTCCATTTCCATCCTACTTTACCTGTTGTAAGACAGATTTAAATATATTAGTTTTTGGTGACTCAATGAATGCTTACTAAGGTCCAGAATGCGTGGTTTTAAAAAATCCAAGCTTTGGTGGAAAAGAGACCTGGATTCAAATTCCATCTCCTGAATTTACTAATAATAAGCCAGGGCAGGGCATTTGATGCTTCTGAGCCCAGGTTTCCTTGTCTGTAAGATGGAGATAATAAAACATACTTCACAGAGTTGCAAGGTAACGGAGGTAAAACACCTGGCACGTACAAAATGCTCAGTAAGCTGCCGCTCTTACTGCATTATAGGATTCTCAAAAAGTAGGTTATTAGACCCTTGTGCTTATGAGAAAAGAAAGCCTCTAAAATTACAGGATGTGCCTGAGACCAGACAGCTAATATTTAGGGACTAAAGCACGGGAGAGATTTTTCCTGTAAGAAAGAGTCCCTCCTGGCTTCCATTGTGAGTTAAATGACTACTTGACAGCTTCCTCTCCTCTGAAGTTGTGATGTGCCTGGGCTCTGAGGGTTCTCCTGCTTCCGTGGTTTGTAAAAGCCTCGTTGAGATGTGGCCACAGACTGCGTCAGTCTAGCTGCACTTTGGTTTTGCCCTCTGTAAACACTGTAAGATGCTTCACTTGGTCTCACCATTTTCTCTTCGTATTCTGACCAAAGAGGTTTGTTTTGGAATGTCGGCAGGCAAATGGCATGGTGAACCTCGCCATCTAAAATCGTCTTGTCAATATATATATATATATATATATATATATATATATTCAGCCACTGACGAAAATAACCCAGACGAATGTATTACTTTGGACAGAGCATACCCATTTCTCCATAATTTGAAGGTGCTATTTTGTTTATAAATAAAGCTATGTTGTGATAAGGTTACTTGCAATCTTTGATTACGTGAATATGTGTCCCAGCAACAAACATGGGACTTCCGGATGGAGGATGCTAAAAGGGGCTGTTTGCCCTTCTCTAAACTGTTCTTTCATTTATGCATATGGGGTAATAAAGATGTGGAATCTGTCGTAGGATGTGCTTGGTCAACTTGGTACCATTTGGAAATACATATTTCATTTGACAGCATTTATGAATCACATATTTTCCCCTCGGAATAACTTGCAGTGTGAAACTGCTTCCATATGTTAGAAATGGGTCTCTCCATTTTGCTGAGGGAGGGGGAACAGAAATATAGTCAAGGTTTTATGACATGTTGAAGATTAATATTGACCAGGCACATGCACAGGTTTAAAATGGTATCTCTTTAAGTAATTCTCTAGCATTTCTGTACTGCTAAAATTAAAGAGGTGATTCTGACACGAAATACCATATTAGTAAGAAGTCACTCTTCACATAGACTATTAATAAATCAATATGGCTGAAGCGTAGCTTCATACATTGAATTCAGATAAATTTAAGCTCTTCCTCTTCACTAAAGAAACACACTATTTTTAAATTCCTTCCTAGATTCCAAGGACACAGGCCGGATGGAGAAGTTTGATTGCAGCTTCTTCTAATTCCAAATCTCTTTTCCTTATTCCTCTTTGTCCTGAGGCTTTGAGCAAGCAGGAAAAAAAAAGGCTCCTTGTTTTCTCGTTTCCACAAGACTAAATGGATGTTGTTCCCCTGAGAACAAGATGTTGGAGGCCTAGGCCAGAAGAAAGGAGCAAGAACCGCCCACCCAAGGCGCTCACAAGCCCAGAAGGCCCAGACCTCATTCTCTTCTTGGGAATTCACAGAAGCCGGCAGGCGGCCATTCATCGTCACTGAAATGCCCTGCTGGCCCTCGGGCACAGAAATGAGCAGGAATACAGCAATGCCGGCCGCAGATACCTTATTGCATTGATTTAGAGCTAGTTTGGCAGAAGTCAAGGCCAGGTAGCAATTTGTAAGACTTACCAGAAACATTTTGTTCATCATGCTAAAGAAAACTATAAGAGAAAAACTTTCACTTTTCAAATGTATACGACTTGAAGAATTCTCAAGAAAACTGAGAACAAGCCTTTAAATCTATTCATTTTCTTTCCTTCAAGTTTTCATGGTCAGTGAACTATTGTGATATTAGAGGAGATCCTGTAATCAATTCATTTCTTTTAAGTGTTTTTTTTTTTTTATTGTGGGAAAATATACATAACATTTTACCATTTTAACCATTTAAAATGTATGGTTCAGTGACATTACGTATATTCACACTGATGCGTAACTATCACCACCGTCCATCTTGAGAACGTTTCCATCATCCTAAACTGAAACTCTGTATCCACGAAGTGCTATTTCCCCATGTCTCTCTCCCCAGAGCCTGTGTCACCACACTCTACTTTTTTTTTTTTTAATTTTATTTTTTATTTTTTTAATTTACATCCAAATTAGTTAGCATATAGTGAAACAATGATTTCAGGAGTAGATTTCTTAGTGCCCCTTACCCATTTAGCCCATCCCCCCTCCCACAACCCCTCCACTAACCTTCAGTTCTCCATATTTATGAGTCTCTTCTGTTTTGTCTCCCTCCCTGTTTTTATATTATTTTTTCCCTTCCCTTATGTTCATCTGTTTTGTCTCTTAAAGTCCTCATATGAGTGAAGTCATATGATTTTTGTCTTTCTCTGACTAATTTCACCTAGCATAATACCCGCCAGTTCCATCCACGTAGTTGCAAATGGCAAGATTTCATTCTTTTTGATTGCCGAGTAATACTACATTGTATATATATACCACATCTTCTTTATCCATTCATCCATCGATGGACATTTGGGCTCTTTCCATACTTTGGCTATTGTTGATAGTGCTGCTGTAAACATGAGGGTGCATAGGTAGCACACCTGCATCCCATGGATAAATGCCTAGTAGTGCAGTTGCTGGGTCGTAGAGTAGTTCTATTTTTAGTTTTTTGAGGAACCTCCATATTGTTTTCCAGAGTGGCTGCACCAGCTTGCGTTCCCACCAAACCACACTCTGCTTTCTGACTCTGTGGATCCACCTGCCCTAGGACACTTTGTAGAAGTGGAATCATGCAATCTGTGTCTTTTTGTACCTGACTTACTTCACTTAGCGTATCTTCAAGGTTCATCCATGCTGTAGCATGTATGAAGAATCTCATTCCTTTCTAATGCTGAATAATATCCCGGTGTATGTATGTAGCACATTTTGGACCTTTTTTTTTTTTTTTTAAATCAGCTTTTCTTCATTTGCTTCTTCTCCTTTCTTTGCTCTCAATTGGCTGCATATTTCTCTCTAGCGCCTGGTTCCTTGCTTCTCTGCGCTTTTCCCTTCCTCCCTCTTCCTGTTTCTCCTTCCCCTCCCTCATATACTCATCATTTTCTCTACCTGCTTAATACTAAGATTATTACACAAGTAGATACTCTTTCTGTGGGTATTTTTAAATAAGGTACAACTCAAGTTTATTTTGTCTTAATTTTTTAATGCATTGTAGATACTTTTTATTATGCTGGCCCTTTCTTCATAACATTCTCAAGCAAATGTAGAAGTATAGTACCGGCTCTTTGCATTAGCTATTAACTTTGAGTAAGTCACTTCTCTCCTCTGCTTTCAGTTTTCTAGTATGTGAAGATCCATTGCCCCAAGTGGAGTTTAAAGCTCGAACACTCAGTAATTTGGGAATATTAATCACTTGGATGAACTTTTGGGGAAAAAGTATTGATTTACTAAATAAACATTAATAGCCTGCTATGAGCAAAGTAAAAGACAATAACAATATCGTGAATTTAAACCTTAAAATATAAGAAATGTTTACAAAATTAGAAAGACATCGGCACATCTATTATGGGTGTTTTTTGAAGATTTGTTTTCTAAATCTTTATGCTTTTTTTCTCTTTTTATTTGTAGCTAGAGCTTTCTGCAAGTCCCTCAAAATCTACTTTGCTTCATCCTAAGATCAAAACAATCACCTCTACTAATTAATTTTAGCGTATTCAATTTTCAGAAAGAAAAATGGCAACTAATACCAAAACTAATCCACACTTGAATCCATACTTCATACATGAAGTTCCTTATGACAAAGTCGGTCTTGTTGAACTAACAGACCCTCATAATCTGTAGCTTTGGTATGTCTTACCCACACTCAATTTATAAAAACACACATACACATAAATCCTTATCTGTGACTTCATTTCTCTGCAAGTCAACTACAGTTTAACACAGACAGGCCTAGACCAAAATGGTCCTTTTCCATCAAGTCTCCCTGCTTTACTCTTTTTTCTTCAGATGGTAACATACCTTCTTGTTATGAACTACTTCCTTTTATCAGAACAAGAAAGGATTTGGAGCCAATTATTGAAACCAGTCATTACAGATTCCTACTCAAGAGGGACAATCCAGTTACTAAGCTGTCATGTCTGGAGACTTGGTAGTTTCTCTGCATCTGCTGAGGGAAAGGAACTTGTGTCCTGTTAGCTGTGGGTTCTTTTAGGACCTGAAGCCCATTCTGCAGTGATACGGGAGACTTACAAAAATCTTTTCGCTCTCCCGTTCGAGTATATAGGTCAGTTTCCATTTCATCAGTTACAGTTTAGCCTCTGTCTCCTTCTGGCCCAATTCACAGATGCATGTTTCATGCTCTTTGATGTTGGTTTAGTATCAAAAGATATCTTCCGACTATCATCATCTCTTGTCAGTAATCTAGATCTCACTCTTATGACCTTGTGCTTAGTTATTGACCATCTACACAGGGTGAGATATCTGATCATTGGGTAGAAGGAATGCAGCTTTTTACTGGATATGAGTATTTACTGCATTTTGAATCCTGCCTTTGGTTATTATGCTAGCTTTACCAATAGATTTCATTAAAAAGCAAGTCAGGTGTGAAATTTACCTGGCCTAAATGTTAAGATTTCAAGTCAAGTTAATGATTTAATATAATGAGCACTTTGAGCCAGCACTTTATTCTGAATAGAGTCCCCAGTTTAAATAAAAAAGTGAGTTATAATAATGACTATTGCTTAGCCTCTGTTTAATTTGGAGTTTTTGATACTTCTTATTTATTTTGTTAAAATCTAAATCATTTCTCCAAGGCCATATTGGCCCAGTTCCAAAAGTGGTACATTGCAATCTTTCACACTTCGTGCAGTTTAAGAAACATATATCATGCAAATATTTAAATTTCAGTGAAAACTGCTAGCCCAGTAAGCAGGCCACCTGCTCTGATCTGATGTGTTTGCACTGATACTGCTGCATTTTCTTACCTATTGTTTTAGAGTTAAATACCCATTTTGGGAGACATTCGGATGTGGTGAGCGGTTTACATACAGATCAACTGGTGACTCGAATAGCAACACATTTAAAACTGAATGACAAACTGAGTTCAAGGGCCAGCCATCACTCAGATGGTTTGCAGGTACTTAAATGAGCCCACATGAGAGGAAGGAAACTCGGGCTATAGCACAGGCTCTGGAGTTTTTGGGTTAGGATGACATATGACAAAATATGATTTGTTTACAGGTGACATGTAATGCTGTGAGTGGTTCCCAGTATAAACCCAGTTTACTGCTCCCAAAGAACTTGCACAACACCGTTGAGGAGACAACATCAAAATGAATGAAAGAATTGGGGGCAAACCACAGAATCTTGGTTTTGAAAGGGATCTTGCAGTTGCCCTAGCAGAATTTTCCATCTGAGATGTCTACAGCATCCTCAGGAGATGGCCTTCCATCACACAGCATGAGGGTTAGAGTCTATGCTACCGCCAGAGCTTACCAGCCCATGCGCGGCAGCATACTGCTGTATGAGCTGCACATATGCCAAGCCCTTGGTCCTTCACCCCATAGACCAGCCTCTTGGCTTCATCCCCCCAAATGTCGTACAGTTTCAGATTCATCCATGTGGTTATGTGTAACCGCAACTTACTGCTTTCTACTCCTGGATAACATTCCAGTCTACGGACGTACCACAATTGGCTTATCCATTTACGGGCTTATGTACATTTGAGTGGTTCACATGTTGGAGCTCATAGGTATAAAATCTGCCATGAACATTCTTCTCTAAGCTTTTTGCTTTTCATTTCTCTTGGGAAAATAACTAAGTGTGATCGGTTATCATAGGGTAGGCGTAGATTTAACGATAAAAGAAATTGCCGGACTATTTTCCAAAGTGGTCGTATCACTTTACAGCAATACATGGGGGTTCTGATTGCTCTACTGTCTCTGCAACACAGTATCATTGGCATTCTTAATTTTAGCTATTCTAGTGAATGGGAAGTGATATCTGACAGAGGTTTTAATTTACATTTCCCTGATGACTAATTATGTTGAGCATTTTTTGATGTGATTCTTAGACATTTATATGTACTTTTTCTGAAGTGTCTGACAGATTGTTTGCTTATTTTTTAATCAAATTGTTTATATTGAGTTCTTTACATATTCTGATTACAAGCTTTTTTTCCAGATCTATATATCACAAATGTTTTCTCCCAGTTTCTCTTTAAAAAATTGTTTTTAAGTGTTTATTTATTATTTTGAGAGAGAGAGAGAGACAGAGCACAAGCAGGGGGATGGGCAGAGAGAGAGGAAACACAGAATCTGAAACAGGCTCCAGGCTCTGAGCTGTCAGCACAGAGCCCTACATGGGGCTTGAACTCACGAGTTGTGAGATCATGACCTGAGCCAAAGTCAGAGGTTTAACCAATTGAGCCACGCAGGCACTCATCTCCCAGTTTCTCTTTTCTTGTATTAATGTAATCTTTTGAAAACAAATATTTTTAATGTTGGTAGTCCAGTTTATCTATTTTTTATGGTTAATACTTTCTGTGTCTGTAAAAATTACCTGTTCCAATTTATGAAAATATTTTCCCATGTTTTTCCTCTAGACGTTTTATAGATTAAGCTTCTGTGTTTTCATATTTCATCTCAAATTAATTTTTGTGTGAGGTGGGTAATGAGGGCTATTTGTTCCAGGGGTATTACAAAAAATAGTATCTTTTCCTTCTTTGAACTATCTCAATATCTTTGTCAAAAACTGGCCAAAAATGAGTGAGTCAATTTCCGGGCTCCCTCTTCTGTTTCAATAATAAGTTTTCTATGCTTATACCAATATTATACCATCTTGATTATTATAAGTTGAAATCCAAAGCATAAGTTATCAAATTTGTTCTTCTTTTTCAAGATTTTAGCTATTTTAGGTCCTTTGCATTTCCTTATAAATTAAAGATTAGCTTGTCAATGAAAAAAGAGTCTGCGGGAATTTTGACTGAGATGGCCTTGACTCTCTAGATCAATTTGGGGAGGGTTAATATCTTAATAAATTGAACCTTCCAATTTATGTATTTCGTTCAATCTTCTCTAGCTTTTCTCTACAATGTTTGTTTTAAGTGTACAGGTCTTGCACATCTTTTGTTAATAACTCCTTTACTATTTTTTTATAAAAAATGTACTACTAAAGGAATACTTAAAAGTTTCCAACTTCCAATTATTCTTTGCTAATATATAGAAATATAGTTGTTTTTAGTATACTTTGTATGCTGTTATCTGTGATCTTGGTAACTCACTTATTAGTTGTAGTATTTTTTTTTTCTTTTAATTGATTCCTAAAGTTTTTCCTATACCAGCTATCGTTCATCTGTGAATATAGTTTTACCTCTTTACTTCCAAAATATAAAACTTTTATTTTTTTTCTTTTTCTTTTTAAAAAAAATTTTTTTTAATGTTTATTTATTTCTGAGACAGAGACAGAGCATGAGTGGGGGAGGAGCAGAGAGAGAGGGAGACTGAATCCGAAGCAGGCTCCAGGCTCTGAGCTGTCAGCACAGAGCCCAACACGGGGCTCGAACTCACAAACCATGAGATCATGACCTGAGCCGAAGTCAGATGCTCAACCAACTGAGCCACCCAGGCACCCCTATTTCTTTTTCTTAACCTAGTACATTGGCTAAGACCTTCAGTCCTATTCCATAATGTTGAATAGAAGTGACTATAGTGGACATCCTTGCTTGCTTCCCAATCTTCATAGGGAAGTATTAAGTCTTTCATTGACAATGAAGGCACTATACTAGCTGTCAGTTTTTTGAAAATGTTCTTTTTGGGTTGAGGAAGTTCCTTTCTATTCTAAATCCTTTTGGGGATTTTATGTGAGTGGCTGTTGAATTTTTTTTTTTTTTTGGTGTCTTTCTGGCACAGTGTTATTCATAATATTCCTTTATTATCACTCTAATAGCTGTAGGATCGATAATGACACTCTATATCATTCCTGATATTGGTAATGTTTTGTTTCTTTTTTTGTAAAAATTAGGAGCTTATTAATTTTATTAATGTTTTCAAAGAAATAGCTTTTGGGAATCAGAGATGAGCAGAATATTTCCTTCTAGTTTTGGTTTTAGGAATAGGAAAAATGAAGGTTTGTTTTGTTTTTGTTTTTTTAAGCCCAAATTCAGAAACATAATTAGGGATGGCTTTGGCCAGTAATGGCTTAAAAATTTTTTTTCATACCATTAAAATTTACCATCTTAATCATTTTTAAGCACATAGTTCAATAGTGCTAACTGATTCACACTATTGTGCAATCTCTAGAACGTATTCACCTTGCAAAACTGAAACTCTATACCATTAAATAATAACTCCCTATTCCCCCTCCCAGCCCTTGGCAACCCCCATTCTGCTCTATGTCTCTGAAAATGACTACTCTAGCAATCTCATATGAGTGGAATCATATAGTATTCATCTCTTTGTGACTTGCTTGTTTCATTTAGCATAATGTCCTCAAGATTCATCCATGGTGTAGCATGTATCTGAATTTACTTTCTTTTTAAGGCTGAATAATATTTTTGTGTGTATATATATATATATATATATACCACATTTTGTTTATTCACTTAATGGAAAGATGTGCTTTAATCTTTTGGCTATTGTAAATAATGCTACTATGAGCATTGGTGTGCAAGTACCTGTTTGATTCCCTGCTGTCACTTTTTGGGGGGATATACCTGGAAGTAGAATTGCTGGATCACATGGTAATTCTATTTGCAGTTTTTGAGGAATTTCCATACTATTTTCCAGCAGATGCACTATTTTCCATTCCCACCAGCAGTGTATAAGAGTTCTAATTTCTCCACATTCTTGCCAACACTTGCTATTTTCTATTTTTTTCTTTTGATAGTAGCCATCCTAATGAGTGTGAAGTGGGAAAATGGAGTTTAAACCATTATATATATATATATATATATATATATATATATATATATATATATTTCAGATCCTCATAAATGTGCCATCTATTAAGAAAGCTTAGTGGAAAGAATTCCTGCACTGAGTGGGAGCTTGAATACGATCAAATCTAATAGAATATGAGTTCTCTCCTTTCTAGTTATTTTTAAATGGTCTATATTTGTTTCCACCAATTTGTGCCTTTAAATGTGAGTAATGGGGGGCTCCTGGGTGGCTCAGTCGGTTAAGCGGCCGACTTCGGCTCAGGTCATGATTTCGCGGTCCATGAGTTCGAGCCCCGAGTTGGGCTCTGTGCCGACAGCTCAGAGCCTGGAGCCTGTTTCAGATTCTGTGTCTCCCTCTCTCTGACCTTCCCCCGTTCATGCTCTGTCTCTCTCTGTCTCAAAAATAAATAAACGTTAAAAAAAAATTTTTTTTTAATGTGAGTAATGGTTTTGTAGATAGAACAAAACTCATTTGAGCCACTTTGAGGTTCCCTTTTGGTGGAAGAAAAACAGAAACATGTGCAGGGTTCCTTCCTCTGATCCTCGTTTATTTAGCCATGTATCACCCAAAAGATGTCATGTTGTCTATGCCATTTCACTGTTTTAGAATCACAAAGAAGGAAAGCTAATACAAATCTATTTTGAGAAGCATAATGTGTGTATCTCACATTATCTTTTCATATAAAAGGCATTATTTCATTGTTTGCCACCACTGGGTTTCCTTTCTCATGGTTGTATCTTCATTCCTTAGCACTTAAATTTTTTAAGTGTTCTAAATTAAGTATATTCATAAATGTTCACAGAGTATTTTCAAGGGAAATAGTGCATTTGCGGCAATCTAAATATAATTTGTGTTTTATGGTTTAGACTCAGAGCAAATTTGGTCTCACAGTAAACATGCCCCACTTAGCCTTTATATTTATATTTACTAAGTTCAAAGCTAAATTAAGTGCCTTCTGGAACCCTCAAGAAGAGTGTGGCCAAAATACACAGAATGAGGATTAATGCAGCAGGGTCACAATATTATGGAGTCAAATCACTTTTTCTTTCACCCAAAAAGTTGAAAAAGTACCATTAGCTGAGTTCTTATTACTGAATTCCTCAAAAAAGCACATGACAGAAAATAAACTTGGGCAGAAAAACTTGCATTTCTGGTGTCTAATATAGCTCCCAGCTCTTGGTAAAAACTGTACTGAATAAATAAGTGGTTGAGGGCGTTAATCTGTGTTCCTTGACTTGCAGGAAACTGTCTTAACATTAAGAAAAGAATTCATCCTGAAAATGACAGCCAAAATGTGATGTAATAAAGAATAGATCTGGTTTTAGCTCTCCATTCCTTGCACAGAGCTTGAAAAACCCTCTGAATTTCCTAACTGATGGCCATTTGTCTTTGTTATGCTAACGAGGAAACTCAAGGGAGAGGCTGGCCACACCAAAAAGAACAAGGTTGTATAGGGTTGGACCTTCTAGCCCTACTTTCCATTTCCAACCTCCAGAGAGGGAAGAGAGATTGAAGCCAGAGTTCAATCATAGTCACTGATTTAATCAATCATGCAAATGTAGCAAGATCCCATGTGGAAACTCTGGACACCATGCTTACTGGAGCTTCCTGGCTGATGATCTTACTGATGTCCTGAGAGAGTGGGATACCCTGACTCCATGTGCTCAGAAACCCCCGACACTTTGCCTTATGTATCTGTTCAGCTGGCTGTTCATTTGTATCCTTTATAATAAAATGGTGATCATAAGTATAGGGCTTTCTTGAGTTCTGTGAGTCATTCTAGCAAATTTTCAAACCTGGGAGAGTTGTGGGAAGCCTTAAATTTGTAGTCATCCAGGCAGAAATGGAGGTGGCTTGGAGACACCTGAAATTTGTAGCTAGCACTTAAGTGGATCGGTCTCTTGAGACTGAGCCCTTAACTTCTGGAGTCTTCATTAACTCTGGATAATGACAGAATTTAATTAAATTGTAGTACACCCAGTTGGTGTCAGAACAAGAAAAATCAGAAGGAACACTAATGCATCTTGAATATCTGCAGAGAAGTTTCTCTGATATGGATCAATAAAAAAAAATTAAACATTGTATCTCAAAAATCATGGATTTTATGAGATAGCTATATATGAGCATGAGCAGGGGAGGGGCAAAGAGAGAGAGGGAGACACAGAATCCAAAGCAGGCTCCAGGCTCTGAGTTGTCAGTGTAGAGCCCAATGCGGGGCTCAAACTCACAAGCTGTGAGATCGTGACCTGAGCTGAAGTTGGACACTTCACCAACTGAGTCACTCAGGTGCTCCTGGATGAGATTTACATTTAAACTGGTGGACTGTGAGTAAAGCAGATTGCCCTCCAGAATGTTGGTGGGTCTCATCCATCAGCTAAAGGCCTGGATATAAAAAAGACTGACCTGCCCTAAGCAAGAGGGAATTCTGCCAGCAGACCACTTTCAGATTTCAACTGTAATGTTGGTCAGCAATTTGCCTGGGACTCCAGCCTGGTGGCCCACACAGTGCATTTTGGACTTTCCATCTTCCCTAATTGTGTGAGGCAATCTCTTAAAATAAATTTTGATCTCTATCTATACACACACACACACACACACACACACACACACATACACACACACACATCCTAGAGATTCTGTTTTTCTGGAGAACCTTAACTAATACACTACCTCACCTGACTATTGCAAAAATTAAATAAGATAATGTATTGAGAATTGTGTAATTTTTAAAGCATTCTAAACATTTACTTTGTGAATTTTAAAGTATATAAACATAAACATGGTTTATAAAACATAAGTATGGTTAAGTCTACCTAGCACATGTAATATGAACTGAACTTTGTTGAGGCTTTGTAGACATATAAGTTAATGTTTATAAATGTGATCTCAGATCAATGTTATAGATAAATAGATTTGAACTATCACAGAAGAATCTATAAAGACAGCAACAAGTAGGGAGAGAAGCCTACTGGATTCCTGTGCTGGACTGTTTAGCATCTGCTGTTATAGAATGCAAATACTATGGGGACTGGAAACCATAGTTTAGTTGGCTTGGTTCAACTGATGTACCATGTCTGGCACAGTGCTTTGCATAGTCGTTGTTCAGATAGTTGCTAAACAATAAGTGACTTTTATCTAAGTGATCACCCAAAAAGTACAATTTTATAACATAAAGCACTTCACCATATAGCAGGGAGGGTTAGAAAGTACCTATGTGTTGAATCTGGTTATGCCCTCTGAGGAGTTAAATGCCAATTAATCATGGTTTGTATATTAAAAAGCTGGAACTTTGGTGTGGTTTGGGAGGTAGGCCAAAGCCACAAACTCAGAATGCCTCCATAAACAAATTCATAGCCAGACTTCACTCTCTGAAACCAATCGCTTTGCTTTCTTGGACCTCTGCTGAACTTTGCATAATAGCAAGGTGCCAATGTACCTTGGAGGAAAAAAAATCAAGGCCACTATACTCAATGAATACTTTTAAACTCCAGAAGAGTAACTGAATGCTACTCAGCAGCCTAGCAAACACTGCCCAGTGTCACTTGTCAATTCAGATCTCTAGATGACAGTTCTTGTAGTAGTCAATGCCGTTGAACACTGTTCTCAATTGCATTCATGTGCTTTACAACCTTATGGATTGTGGTTTCTGGGGACTGATATTTTGAGACTCAGTTGTGGAAGAATATGGTTGCTTTCAAAATATTCTAGGCAAAAGCTTCAGTCTGAGAAAAAAAGACTAGACTTCTAGTCTTCTTGGTATTTTGGGAAGTATGTCATCATAATGATTTTTCCAGTCTCCTCTGGGTATGGCCAATAAAGGAAGAGAACATTAAGACAGCCTGACTTAAATTAAAACCACAGCAGCATAGTATTTTCCACTTTGAAAATTGGGGAAAAATAAAAATAATACCCAATATTACTGAGAATATACCCCTATACTGCTGACTGGAGGGCCAACTGTCAAAAAATAAGCAAACAAACCAACAAAAAAACCCCACAACAACAAAAATCTTAAAAAAACATATATATCCTTTGACCTCGCAATTCCACCACTAAGAATGTATCCCAAGAAAATAATCTTACCTCTGCAATGATTTATCCATTTGCTTAGGTTAAACACAATGTTGTTTGTAAAAGGGAAAAAATAGAAATAAAATACATGTCTAATCATAGAGAATTGCCTAAAGGAATTTTACTACATCCATTTAAGGAAGAGCATACAACTGCTAAAAACAAGGCTGCAGAGGAGCACCTGGGTGACTCGGTTGAGCACTGGACTCTTGATTTGGGCTCAGGTCATGATTTCAGGGTCATGGAATCGAGCCCAGTGTCGGTCTCCATGCTGAATGTGGAGCCTTCTTGGGATTCTCTCTCTCCCTCTCTCTTTGCCTCTTCTCTGCTTATGCATTCACACTCTCTCTCTTTCTCAAAAATAAATTTAAATGAATGAATGAATGAATGAATAAATAGCTAAAATAAGGTTGTAGAAGAATATATGCGCATGAATGATGACATGGAAATTTGTTCATAATCAATTATTAAATTAAAAAGCAGTTCATACAATGTTATATATAAAATAACTCTATTTTGTTTAAAAATCAAGCAAAAGAGTACGTTGTACGTGGGCACAGAAGAAAAGGCTGGAAGACTATGCACTAAAAGGTTAAGAACAACACTCTCTGGGTGGTGATTTTAACCATCTCCTCTATGCTCCCCCTGGCAAATTTTATATAATAAATATTACATTAGCAATTGGAGTGGGGAAGTAGCTTTAAACATTTCAAACAAAATGAACAGCCAACAAAAACCTATGATGGACTAGCGTTTACTAACAGAAGAGCACAACTTTTATAGTGCTATGATTAAACTCTGGCACATTCCAGGACTTTACATGCTAAAGCAGTTAGTTTAAAATGACTTATTTCAGCCCTGATGATACCGATACTCAAAAGTTTTTGCTGTTTCCATTTATTACAAAGTATTTTCTACCCCCACTATGGTAAGCCTTGTACAGCGTGAAGTCCAGGAACTAATGCAAGAAAGTGGCCTGACACCTTCATGCAAACGTTAGCACACAGGTGCCACCTTGGAAATGGGAGGTTTCAGCCCATTAGCCAGCTCTGTCCACGCCACTAAAATCTAAAACCGTGTCTGTGGAAAAGTAAATAAAGAGCTTGCAGCCTAGATCCCTACATAGACAGATCCATCAGTGGATCTGTCTAAGGGCACGTTAGAAATGTCCGGGGCCAATCCTTAACCTCTGGGGAGTGATGATGTCATCTGTGACAGCACCCTGCCTTTTTTTCAAGTGTCCTTTGCTGTCCGTGCCAGAATGGGTTGGAAAGATCATCTTGTCTATTCATGTCAGCCATCTGCCACTAATTGATGCAGCTGGCTGGGTAGTGGATTTGAAATTTTAAAAAAGACTGATGGTGAAAATGACTGCCAGGTAGATAGCTTAGTCTGAATGAGTGCCCATCATGTGAAATGTGACACTTTTCACTGTCTTTCTCCAGCTGTTCCTACATCGTAACAGGGAAAGAGCCAAGAATATATTTATTTTTCCCACAAGTGAGTGAGTCAGAGATCCAGGCAAAATTAGGCTTCAACTTTAAATCCAAAAGTGTGCCATTAGTGGCAGGACAGGGAAGACAGTTCCAGTGTAACATAAAGCTAATCTCAGCAAATTCCCCTTGTAGCTGATTTAGCCTTCCCTGGATGGGTGTTTTGAATTACACAAATATAGCATACTCTAGAAAAACAACAGTGGCTGGAAGTCTCAGCACATAAGCCTCAGAAGGACAAGTCCAAGGAATAGCATTCTTGATAGTCTCCCATAGTCCTTTAAAAACCAGGAGTGAACCCAAGTTAACTCACCCTTATGCATTACTATTATGTCTATTCTCAGAGTTAAAAAAAAAACATCAAAGATTATAAAGCATCTTCCAACCAGAGATTCCCCAGGCACTTCCCCAGCCTACCATTCCTCCTGGAATGCAAATGGCCAGGTCACAGAACGCGTTAGCCTGGCTGACTCACCTTGCTGTCGCTGGTCTTCTGGAAGCTTCAGTTTACAGGTGTAAAAACTGTTAAACAGGTGCCTGCTGTCTTTTCTCTGTGCAGTAGACATGGTGCTGGCAATACGGCTGTGGTTCCAGTATCACTAGGACATTTCCTTCCCCTGGTTAGTCACCTAAAATGGTCTTCACCAGACACCCAGAGCCCCAGAGGTACATGCAGATCCCGTCCTTGAGTGTAAAACATTTACTTCTCTAATAAACTTCCAAGTGCTTTCTAGTCATGATTCTTGAAATAAATATTGACCAATATAACTTCCCCTACATACAAAGATGCCAATTCATTTGGGTAAAAGCACAGCTTAATTTGTCTTTCATTTCAAAGTACTTTGAAGCTTTCCCCTCTACAGTGTAAAATCCTACAAAGTAACTATTTCTAACCAATTACAGTTTTGGCAATGTTTTGACCCATCTGCTGACACGAAACCTAATGCCTCTAGTATTTCGAGAGGACTGCTAGAATAAGATACACAAAATTTAAAAAGTGCTGCTGAGTTAAATCCAGTGATTTCCAAGCCTGGTCTGAGTTACCCTCTGTGACAGCTGAAAGTGAACAGTTCTTAAAGGAAGCTGAAGGAGGAGGGGCCGAGGGAGCTAGGCTGATTAGCATAAAGAGGCAGGCAAGAAATGGCATTGGAGTTGCTTTGAATAATAGTGACCAAAGCAGGGATTCTAAAAAGATGCCCTGATGTTATAGTCACCACGTTTCTGACTTGTGCTACTTTGTAATTAGAACAAAAGCTCAAGGCAGGGGTTTATACTGCATGGATGTTCATTTGCACATGCAACATCTGAAGGGTATAAGCGGAACTGGTAATGAGCTCATGGAAATATACTGCTGGGACTTTCAGTTTCTGTAAACACCTCTGAGTCTTCAGAAGGGGGCAGTTATAGAGCAGTCTGCCTGCCAACGCAACTATTTGGAGTTCTGGAAGACAAATAAACACATAAAACATTATCTTCCCAGAAATCTACCTCTGATTCCCTTTAGACTCTCCATGTCTACTTCTAGGTCACAAAACAAAGAGATTTCCAGTGGTTTCTTGTGTTGAAATAGCATATTTCATTGAAATATTCATTGAAATAATAGCATAGTTAATTACTGTTTAAAAACAAACCCTAAACACCTTTCATTTAACTCAGAAGCTGTTACCCCTGAAATTGTAATGAACGTTACTAGATGCTGCCCTTCAAGATTCCACAGCTCTTTGTAGATTCTGAACGGAGGTGGTGGGCCAGGATGAAGGAGAAGGGCAGAGTGCTTAGCCTCAAAGTCTGAGCTCCACAGCTTCCTGGGCGCACTTGGAAATTGGTGCTAAGCTTGAAACCCTAACTAGAAGGTTACCTCTTTGCCGGATCTGGATGGGTGTTCTCCTTCCGCTTTGAGGCGATGAACAATTCCCCAAACATACTCTGACTTATAAAAACCCTTGTGATATGTGTGATTGTTCTTTCATAATTGCCATGACTTATTAAACCACCTTTATTATTTTAATAGTCTACCTGTTTTGGGCCCCTCACAGTACAACAGGTTATAGAAGTATTTAGCTACTTTGAAAGAGATTCCAATTGTTAGAGGAAACATAGTTTCTGCTTTAACGGTTGGCATTTATCTCCTGCTTCACAGCAGTCATGGCAGAAGGCTGAAGCATTTTCTTTCAGAGTGACATAAAGCTATCAACATTCTATCAAGCTGCGGACCTCACTGATAAGCATATTATTATATAGGTAAGTCAAATAACCCATAAAACTGTAAGTCAGCCCTTGAGAGAAATGGATTCTTTTAAAAAAAAGTTTTATAGCGAGAAATTTAAATATATATATGTGTGTGCATATATATGTATATATATGTGTGTATATATATATATATATGTGTGTGTGTGTGTGTGTGTGTGTGTGTGTATATATATAGGTATATATAGGTAGAAAGAATAGCATAATAAGCCCTATGTGCCCATCACTTGGATTTAATCATTATCAATAATTTCAAAACATTTTTACATTTTGTTCAAACTGGACCCAAAGGTCTACACATGGTCTTTGGTTGATATGTCTCATAAGTCTTTTTCACTGTGTAGGATTCTCTCTAAGAGAAAATATTGCATGGGGATTAATATCTTACATTTACCCTGATTTATGTCTGATTTTTCAAGGAAGCCCTTAGATGCCTCCATTCTTCTTACGCTTGGATGTAAAGCTGGGAGAAGGGGGAAAAGGAATGGTCAGCTGACCACAGAGGCTAAAACAGCCAGCCTTCTAGCCCTGGTGCTCCATTAGTGGACTGTGTAACCTCGAACCAGGTACTTAACATCTCTGAGTTTGTGTCTTCATTTGTCAAATGAAACAAATGTTTGGCAAACAATGCAAGAGGTTATTCAATACTTATTCTGTGAATATAAAGACTTGAGAAAATAAGGAGATTCCTGTTTTGTCTTTGGCTGTAGCCTGAGGAGAAAGAAATAGATTTAAAACAAAAAATATGAGTAGGATTTGGGAGTGTATCTGAAAATCTAGGAGCTTGATTTTCCAACCTGGCTGAGCACTGTAATTACTCTGGGAATGTCATAGAGATTCCTGACTCCCAGCTGCAGTGTTGGAGGTACAGGTGGTGTCTGAAATATATATATGCATACACATATATATTTAAACATGGTTTATATTTTATATAAATATATGATTTTTTAGATGGAATATTTATAAAGTCCTCTTGTCCAGGTAAACATGCATGACCTGCTTAAATAGTCTGCTTTGCTCATTCTTTCATTCATTATATCTCTCCTGAGGGCTGATGACACCAAAAACAAGAATGCTTTAAACTTAGTTTCCAGTGCCACAACATTAGGGAATAGGGACAATCCCCAGGGAGACTTACTGCCTGGTTCCTCTATGTCCCACCGTTGTGCATTATTGAGTCAGCCCTGGGCAGTGACCCTGTGGTTGATTACTTGATTACAGAGACTCCTGGGTTCTTACACAGCATATCGAATCACATTTCTGCTCTGGGAGGAGACTCTGTTTTGACTCACCAATTTCCACTGGAAAAAAGCCAGGATAGCTGAAAGTAATATGTAATAGGAATATGTAAAATAATATCAGCTCTATCAGCCATAGTTAGAATCAGTTATAATAAGCCATACCCTTAGTTTTCAGAAACACTACCAAGTTAGTAGCTCATAATGGGCATATTATACTTTGCTTTTTGCTTGTAAATAAAAGCAAAGAGTCAGAGTGTAGAAAGTGAAGTCTGGTTGGGTCAAAAAACAAGTGAATAATATTTGGCATTTTTTACTTCAATTTGATTAAAGATGAGTTAGAATTTCTATGAAACTCAAGCTTATTCCCTTACCAACTCGCTGTGATGTCAAAAAGATGCCACTGTTGAATGGCATGTTACAGGTAAATAATTGATCTTCTCAACGACTGCGTTTGGGATGGATACTGGGAAAAATGATATTTTATGATTAGAACTTATAGCTCAGAAAGCATAGTGCTTGGTTAAACAATATGAATGGTCCTAAGTTTATAGGCGAGTTTTCTTTTTTCAGTTGAACCATATTTAGGAAGCAGGAACATATGCCTTGGACATTAGTATGCAAGTGAGTTATTTAATTAATAACCTGCCTTGTTTCAAAAGTGTTTATGATAGTGTGTATCTACTCTTTGAAAGTGTTCAGAGTGCTTTGAATGACAAGTATAAGTAAAAAGCAGCAGTATTACATTTATCACTCTTATCCTCAAAGAATAGGATAAAAGACCCCTAACATGCAAACATGAAAACCATGAAGCCCTGGCCAGAGCCTCACTACAACCCCCAAAACACTGCAGGGATTATTACATGGCCATTTTAGTTCAATACTCATGAACTAGTGTTACGACTTTAGAATTTCTATTGATTTTAAATAACAGATCCTCTGCTCCTTTATAACATTCCATGGGAGATTTTTTTTTAAGATCACGCTTCCTTCCATCAAAGACATTGTGGACGAGAATGTAGAGTTTCAGGCTCTCACAATGGCTTATGTAACATGCTTATCATAAAGCTCATCAAGGCAGGCTTTTGTGGCTGTCTAGAGTTGTGTTACTCTAAGTCACTGTATGTTTTTAGCTCAAAGAATTTCTCAGGTAGCACAGTTGGCTGGATTCCCATAATTGCTATTTGTTAAAACATGGGAGGCGCAAATGGTTGTATTAGAGGTTGTTCTGCTTGAACGCTTGTTCCTCTCTACGAATTGAGGAGGCGACACTGGCATAGCACCAAACTGCTTACCTATTCAAGGTGCTCACACTCTGAAATTGCCACCATTGATCTTTAATCCATTGAACATCAACATTCGGGTCTTGGTTATCAGAAATATTGCCTCACTCCATAAACATTGCCTTGGCATTTGAAGCAAAATTAGTTTTGGCCCTTTCACAGATGAGCCTCAGATCTGGCTGCAACAGGGCTCCCTCTGGAGGTCAGCAGAGTCCAAGGTCAGTTAGCAAAATAGCCTTGGCCTCAGCACAAAATAAACCCATGTCTTCAGAATGGGGTCTTGTATTAGTGAGCTCAGGAAATGCTTGTCTGTGTCTGAAGTTGTAGGAACGTTACCTGATTATTCTCCTACGGGTGAAATGTGATTGTTGCTATGTGCTGGTATTTAATCTCTGTAGCTGTACATTTTTTCTGTCTTGATAGCCAAAGTGAAAACAAGACAAAATAAAACCAAAGGGCAGAAAAATGCAGTTTTATTTTGTTTGTTTTAAGTGGCAAGGAAACTGGAGTACGGTGGTTCTGGTTCCATAATGTCCGCCATCTGGGTAGGATCAAATGATCCTACACAATCGGAATTCCACCTAAAAATGTTTGAAGTACATGGGCATGAGGTCAATGGGTTTGCAGCAGAACTGAACTCTTTGAAGGTAAACACTCATTAACTGGGATCATTTCCAAAATAAAGCAAATTAACTTGCACCAGACCAAACTTTTGTTACTTGATATGAATTTACATTCACAGGAATAAAGTAATCACCGAACTATGTTTTTCCCTCCCTACCTCCTTCATACCTTCCTTCTTCCATTAGTTTGTTTGTTGGTTCCTTCCTTCCATTCTTCTTTTTCCTTCTCTCTATTTCTCCTTTCACTCATTTTCTTTTATGTTAATTAAATTGAGTATAATGCATTATATTCCATAATATACGTCTGGAATCTGCTTCAAAATAATTTGAGTGAGGGAGATATGGAGGGTATAGACAAAATAAGACTTGCCATAAATTCTACTGTATTTTAACTAGTGGTTGTAGGGGAGAGGTGCCTGGAGAAAACAAAGTCACTTCCCTTTCTTCAAATAGGGCTAAAATTTGAAAAATGTATTTTTTGCTCAGTAAAAATAGGAATAGAATCCCAATGTCCTAAGCCATAAGGGATCAGTTCCACTGAAAAGTGTACAGTGGGGACTCAAAATTTTAAAAACATTTGGGGACAGGGAAATTTGGCTTTCTGTTAATTGGCAAGTGTTCCAGTGGGACTCTGTTTTCGTTGAGATGTATTATGTTGTGTGTACACATATATGGACCAGAGTCTCTGCTGAGTCTATAAGGTTCAGAAAAAAATGGTTGATAAAATCTTGGTTTTTGTCAATTTATCTCAATAAAAGCCTATTGGAATTCCCCACCCCCTGCCCATAAGAAAGACTTGCCATAAATTGATATTTATTAAAACTAAGTGAACACATGAGACATACTATTCCTTCATTTATATAGTCCTACATATATATACATTTTTTTAATTTCCATGATTAAAAATTTTAAATATAGTTACTTCTAATGAACCTGATTGAAAGAATACAAGGAATGGGCAATGTGATTTATTAGGACGTGGAGAGAAGCTCTCCACATTTCTTTTCCTATTTAACTTTTTACTCTCTATATTATAAAACATATACAAAGATGGGAAATGTTAACATTCATACTGTATTTGTGGAGCATCACATGAATACCATTTATTTTTTTGGTTAAAAATTTTTTTGTCAACGTTTTTATTTATTTTTGGGACAGAGAGAGACAGAGCATGAATGGGGGAGGGGCAGAGAGAGAGGGAGACACAGAATTGGAAACAGGCTCCAGGCTCCGAGCCATCAGCCCAGAGCCCGACGCGGGGCTCGAACTCATGGACCACGAGATCGTGACCTGGCTGAAGTCGGACGCTTAACTGACTGCGCCACCCAGGCGCCCCACATGAATACCATTCATGAGCAAACAAACAAACCCACATTGGGCTACACTCGGAAACATCTGCTATTGACAAAGGGGCATGATCATTAAGCTCAGAGAGACCTCTGTGGCAGAGGAGAGCCACGTAAGGCTGGGCCTTACGTGAAGATGCCACACCCATTTTTAAATAGGACCAGATGGTCATTTTACTCACTACTTCTCAACCGTACAGATGTTCCCTTCTACACCACTTAAAAAATTTTATTACTATTTTATTTTTAAACTTTCGATTAAAAAAGCAATTAGGTTGTGTGTTATGGGGCTGCTGTAACAAAGTATCATAAACTGATGGCTTATAAACAACTGAAATTCATTTCTCACAGTTCTGGAGCCTGGAAGTCCAAGATCAGGGTACCAGCATGGTGGGGTTCTGGTGAGGGCTCTCTTCTGGCCTGCAGGCTGCTGACTTCTCACTGTGTCCTCACACAGTGGGAAGAAGGTGAGAGACCTCTCTGGAGTCCCTTTTATGAGGGCACTAATTCCATTCAGGAGGATTCCTTCCTCATGACCTAATTACCTCCTAGAGGCTCCACCTAGCACCATCATATTGGAGGTTACGATTTCAATATCTGAATTTGGGGTTGGGGAGGACACAAACATTCAGTCCGGAACAGGTTGTATTTTCAAGAATGGGAGAGGTTTTAATATAAATTCAGCTCCTTGGCAGGGCATTGGAGAAAAGGTATCTAGGAACTCGTTATATTCCCACATATATGACTTCAGAGGCCTGCTCATGATAGTCAATAAATATTGACTGTTGGACTACAACCACTTCTTGCCTCCCAAACCACACACACACACACACACACACGCACACACACACTCCTTATCTCTCTGGCATTCATGAATGGCATGTGAGGATCAGGTTTTGTAGCTCAGACATTGATATGTAGCTTCAAATAACAACAGCACCTAGTGAGCTGTAGGGTGGGGACTCCCTGAACAGTTGTGTCAGAACCAGGGCCACCAAAGCCACTCCTTTGTTGCACAGTGAGGACCCAAAGCGACTGAGGTTGAAGAAGATGGAAGGGTCAGAATACAGGATCCTGCTCATTGTCTCAGGGGTCCAGTTGGGTAAATCAAGAAAGAATCAACCTTCTACTTCTGATCTTTTAAATTGTTTCTCAATGCAGAGGAGCTTGAAGCTCTCCCAGTAACTCTGCAGTCTACCTAGACTTAAGTACAATTGGTACAATTAAATAAAACTCCTGGTATGTTTTCTTGTATATTACATACATCAGCTGTCAGCAAACATACACTTCTTCACTGTCAGCTTTCCAAAGTAAGCCCATGTAGATAATCAATCCTAAAAAACATTTAAAGAAGACAATAGAGAAAGGAACTTTTAAACTTACTTACAAAAAAAGACTAATTAAAATAACAAGCTGAGCACACACTTCAAAATCCATTCAGAAAATATGAAAAGTCATACAAAGGGGTAAGTAAAAAATATAGGTGATGCTCATTAAAGTGTCACCTTTATGTACATGCCATCGTTGGATGAAAAATTATGAGGACTTCTAAGAAGATTTAAAAAGGGGGGGGTGGAATCTGAACAATAGAGTGGAATAAACCATAGTAAGAGAAATTTGGCATCAATAAAGATGAGTAACACGGATAATGAGCATGTATTAACGAGAAAACTGCATGTGGAAGAGTAATGTTTATCCACAGGATAAATCCTGATAATTTAAGAATGTAGGTTATCTGCTTGGAAAAGTCTTCTCAACAGGGCCCAGAAAGAGAAGTAGAGCTGAAAGTAACCTAAGACCGCCCCCTTTCCCCTTCCACCCAGAAAGAGACTGGAAAGAAATGTACTGAAGCCTTCCATAGCCAAAGTCCTCCTTTGTGGTAACTGGAGAATATCTTCAGGCTGCCTGTCTGCTTTATATCCATGAACCCAAAAGACTGTCAATACAACCAGGGCACTTATACAAAGCATGCAGTCAACCCCCAGGAGAAGTCTGCTGGGGAAAAAAGACTCACACACCTACAGAGGAAAATCATGCTAAGTCTCCATACAAGTCAACCTAAACCTTCACTCATAAATGTGAATGACCCATGTAAGATCATTAGATATTTGAGGAAAACCAATACAAGTAAGGAAAAGGACCAGATGAGCAAACAGAATAGATGACCTTGGAAAAACGAAATAGAAATAATGCAGGAAATGAAAGAGAACTTAAAAAAAAATAATTTGTTAGTGTCCTTAGAACAGAAAGGATATTACGTCCATAATATATGAACAGGTTGCCATCACAAACTGAGTTTCCAGGACACTGGAAAAATTCTTGGTAATTAAAAATATGATTGTCCAAAAACCCCACACCTCAATTAAAAAGTGAACTAAATAATGAACCTGATTAAAGATAGAATTAGTCATATAGGGGCGCCTGGGTGGCGCAGTCGGTTAAGCGCACGACTTCAGCCAGGTCACGATCTCGAGGTCCGTGAGTTCGAGCCCCGCGTCAGGCTCTGGGCCGATGGCTCGGAGCCTGGAGCCTGTTTCCGATTCTGTGACTCCCTCTCTCTCTGCCCCTCCCTCGTTCATGCTCTGTCTCTCTCTGTCCCAAAAATAAATAAACATTGAAAAAAAATTAAAAAAAAAAGAATTAGTCATATAGAAGATAAAGTAACAGAAATTTAGAGAACATAGAGCAAAATGACAAAAAATTTTGAACAAGTTGAAACATGAAAAGCCTGTTTAGGAGGTCCATGTACTCCTCAGCTGACTAGCTGTGACCTTGGGCAAGTTGCATAACACTAACACCCAGCGTTAAGTGTGTGTTTACTGTTTTCCAGCACTATTTTAAGTCCTTACACATGTTAACCCATCTAATCCCCTCGGCAGTCCGCTGTAGGCTGTCCTTCCATTTGCCATCATCTACTACTACATCCTTGATTTGAGGAGCTGGATGTTCTGTAGTACTTTCACCTAATAAATTAATTTCTTTATAAAGTACCAAATAAGGGACATAGAGAGTCCACAACCTACCATTCATCCTCTCTTTTCAAATATTGGCCAGGGATCCCCTCTCTGCCTCCCTGCAAATATTGTTGCATCTGTGGTAGAGTCAAAACACACAAGCAACCAGTCATAAAGCCAAGAAGTGTTGGAGGCAAGAAGCCATGCCAAAGAGGCAGTGGTGATGTGTGGACATGTGGTTTTTCCCTAAACGGGGCTTCAAATAATATTGAATTAACAAGCAACCTTTAATAAAAAAGAGAGACCTGTAGATTTTATACAAAATTCTAAATTTCAGGTTCTTGTGACAAAACTGGAAGATTTGGTCCCTCTTCAAAAAAGGTAACGAGTGTGTTAGTTAGGATAGACTGTTGTAATAACTAGCCTCTAAGGCGCCTGGGTGGCTCAGTCAGTTAAACCTCTGACTTCGGCTCAGGTCATGATCTCACGGTTTGTGAGTTCGAGCCCCACGTCGTGCTCTGTGCTGACAGCTCAGACCTGGAGCCTGCTTTGGATTCCGCGTCTCCTACTCTCTCTCTGCCCCTCCCTCACTTGTGCTCTGTCTCTCTGTCTCTCAAAAAAAAAAAAAAATTAAAAAAAATTTTTAAATAATAATAAATAGACTCTAAAATGCAGTGCCTCAAAGAAGATAGAATTTTTTCTTTTATAATAGTCCAGTGATGATCAAGAGGTCCAGTCTAGGTAGGTGGCTTTCCCTGAGATCATCCAGGATCTCTGGTGGCTTCTATTTTGTTGTTCCAGAAGAAACATTTTCATTTACCATCTTTGATTTTAGAAAAGACTACTTTCACAAGAAAACAAATCCCTTGCCTTCTATACGTATTCCGATATCGAATGAATCAAGGCCAATTTAAAATCTCCTGCACCTTGCAGATGATGGATAGATATTTCAAAGCACTTTTATAAAGCACTGTTTTGAAAATGATAAAGATGTGACAAAACAAAACAAAAACTAACAAAACTTCTCTACAGACCATTATACATGACCTATAATGATGTGGATGGTACTAACAAAGAGAGAAAATATGCAATGCTCCTTCTTCATTAGTACAGGAGTACCCATTAAGTATCTGTACTTAACTGCAAAGTCAATCACCTTGTCCTTTCATTTTTCATTCGCTCTGTAGCAGACATAGTTGAATGCCTGCCCAGCAGCGGTTTCCTCCCTCCTTGATGTTGACAGAACTCTGACATTGTGCAGCTATGTGCTTCAGGAGAGGTGGGCCTCATCCCTGTCATTACGGGTTGGTCTAAATCATCACATAGACCCCACTCTCCTTGCATTAAAGATTTCCAAGAAAATAATTTGTATCATGTCACATGGCTTTTACAACAAACAGGAAAAGTACTGAGAAAAACCTCCTGGGTGGCTCAGTCGGTTCAGCATCTGACTTCAGCTCCGGTCATGATCTTGTGGTTCATGAGTTGGAGCCCCCACATCGGGCTCTCTGCTGTCAGCACAGAGCCCCCTTCAGATCCTCTGTCTCCCTCTCTCTCTGTCCCTTCCCCAGTTGCACATGCACACACACTCTCTCTTTCTCTCTGTCAAAAAAAAAATAAACATTAAAAAAAAATGAAGTATTTAGTATCATAATTTCCAGGAGAGAGAGAAGTCATTCCATCAACACTGACTGGCTCGGTGCCATCCCTGCAGCTGCCTCACCTTCAACTCTAACAATGCTCGGAGCAGCAGGACACTTGCCTTTGGAAACCACACTTTGCCAATATCAACACAATACTTGCTCGGCTCCACCTTTCTGCATCTCCCTTCCTCTTCTTAATATTGCACTGAGTAGTCACTGGTACAGGAATCTGTAGCCAACAAAGACACATCAGGGCTTTTCATACTCTGTGCTCTCTCCCTGAGCTGCTCTTCCTCTTGCCTCTTCATTTTTCAAGCATCAACATCAAGCATCTTCTGGGTGAAAGATTCTGTGGCCCCACCGTCTTCAGGATAGAGTTAACCATACTCTCTTCTGGGCTGGACCTATATTTTGGCTATATTTCTCTTATTGTATAATGCATATTTCCTGATAATTCTCCATACACATATGTTTCTTCCCACTAAGATATGAGTGAATTGGGCTGAATATATGGTACTTTTAAATAGGAATAAAGGGCAGAAAGGAAAGGAGATGATAAGAAAAAAGAGAGGGAAAGATGGAGGAAGGGAAGAAAGAGAAGTGTTACGGTTTCTTTCTTTTTTCTCATTGAGACCATGATGAAATAATCAACTTGTGTCATGTTTAGATCCTAGCAGATGGTTCCCCAAACTGGGAAAATTTCTTCTCCATTCATGGTTAAGAAACAAAATGGAAAACATTGCAGCCAATTTTTAAAAATATTTATTTGGGGGGTGCCTGGGTGGCTCAGTCGGTTAAGCATCCGACTTCGGCTCAGGTCATGATCTCGCGGTCCGTGAGTTCGAGCCCCGCGTCGGGCTCTGTGCTGACAGCTCAGAGCCTGGAGCCTGTTTCGGATTCTGTGTCTCCCTCTCTCTCTGACCCTCCCCCATTCATGCTCTGTCTCTCTCTGTCTCAAAAATAAATAAACGTTAAAAAAAATAAAAAAATATTTATTTGGGAAACATAGATTCATTAAGTGATTGACATCCATAATAAATAGAAAGAATAAAGTGCTACTGACCTAAGAACCAAAGATAGGCTTTTATACCATTAAATGAGATCAAGATCATAACATTGGAAGGTCTCTGAAATCAGGCAGGCCTGCTGGAATCTGGGCTTCACCCTGTGCTAACTGTATGACCTTGAGCAACTTCCCATCTTCTAGCTTCCAGTTCTGCATCACACAAAATGAGTACAATAACACCGATCTTATATGATTAATATGCAGTTTGCATTAAATGAGATAACTGTACCTAGCTCAATGCTGGGCACAAGCCAATTAGATGTTTAGATGTCAGCATCTTTTTATACATGGCAAGTACTGACTAGAATATATATATTTCTTACCATGAATATATACATACTGTTCTGGTTTGTTTAGGATGAGTCAACTCTCTATAGAATGACCATTCTTGGACAAATTGATAAATTTGAGTTACCTAATTTGAGGCCTGTGGAATGCAGGGGTCTCAACAAGAGAACATCAAGACGTTCTGTGGACAGGGAACATGTCTAGTTCAACTTTGGGTCCCAAGAATGGAGCACAGAGCCTGGCACACCCTAGGTGGCAATGAGTTTCTTTGGAAGAACGAATTCATGAAATCACTCTCAAGGTCTCATCTGAGCCATATTGCTAAAATTTATATCAACATAAGATCCCAGAACTCCTGGCAGGATCTTTCTTTGTAACATGTTTTTAAAACCTGCATAACATCAAACACAAAAGAAGTAGGGTTTCATTCTTCCTTGACTTTCCTCGCCTTGCCATTTTCTCTCAGTGCAAGGAAACCTTTTTCAGCTCCATGGCTGAGAAACAGCCAACCTTTCAGCTGTAAGAATTTTCCAGATGCATGCGAGAGCTTCATTAGAAACCTTCTCCACTCTCGCCCTCAAAAAACCCCCAAAACACAAACCAATAAACAAACCAACAAGCCAACAAACAAACAAAAACAGATATTTTTCTTTCTCTTTTTCCCGACTCTGTTATTATGGGTTGTGAACTGCAATGTTTAAAATTACATCATTCTTATGATTTATAAAGTTCTAAATAAAATACTGTTTACAAATGCACAAAGCACAGAAGATGTTAACTAGATATGATGGAAAGATGGAGATAGCTGCCCAGTCTGAACTGAAGAAGAGCACCCCACTGGGAGTCAGCTAACATGATTTATTTTGTCAGCATTTGGCAGACCCAGTAAATTACAAACATAGCAGATACCAAGTGGAATTATCTACAATGCATTTCAGAGGGCCAGCTGTGCTTGGTATAAGAAATAATATTTCATTTAAGGGAATTAGTATTGTGAAATAGAGTTAAGTATGTAAGTGGGAGCTGTCTAAAAATTATTTTATAAAAATACTTGGTTTTCCCTCTTTGAAGCTCATTTGAAACAAACTTTATAAACTTCATTTTGAGTTTAAAAGGAGGCAAGCATTTTGTAGTTTAAAGACACTAAGACTGACAGAAAATTAAGATACCTGAATTGTCTAGCAGTACACGGCAGAGATTTCTGAAAGTCTTTGTGAACTCCAGGTTCACAGCCTGGAGTCAACCTGATGTTATACCCGCGGGCAAAAAGAAGTCATTAAAGTCATGAAAAAATGATGTCCTCCAACTTGCAATGTGGCATAAAGCCTAGTTCACCACAGCCAGCTGGTGAACAGTCCTGGGATGATTTCAAAATGGCAATCTACACGTCTTACTTTCTTCCCCTTGCTATGAACTCCTTCCTGGGTCAGAGACCGGACTCAAGGACAGATGTGTAGGCTCAGTGAAGACCAGTCAGGCGTGAGACAAAAACAATGGAGTGACTCAGAAGTGAACTAGATGCCTCACTCCGCCGCTAGAGGGTGGTGTGCAGAGTGATACAAGAGAAAGACTGGGGAGACTTCTTAAAGAGATCTTGGAGTGTTAGAGTTGGAAGCCTTGTTCTTTCCACATCCTCAAACTCTTGAGAAAGGGGAGCGCTTGCCATGGTTTCCTATAAAGAGGATCCCCAGAGAATAGCCTGTAAAGTTCAGGGATACATCTGAACATAGAGACTGGTACCAGCAGAACCCGTGGGCACGTCCAGAGCTGCCAGGGCACCGGCAGAAGACACCAGCGGGCTTTGGACACAAGCAGTGGGATCAGAAAGAGGGCAGAACAAGCCGGGAATGGCCACAAATTACCCCCCAGTGTTCCACAGAGCCAAGACGGTTCTAATAAGGAGTCTAAGCTTCCCAGGGCCCCAGAGGTCCAATAAGATGGTTGGAAGCACAGGTCAGCTGGCTCCGCAAATCTTCTTTGCCCAGACACACAGGAAGCAAAGGTTCCAGGACCACGCTTAGTCTCGGCAAGAGGGACCCCTGTCCTGGACCCGATCTTTACAGGGCTCTGCTGATCACCAAGTGCGTTTGCTGAAGAATACATGCTGCCACTCAGGATCCAAGGTCAGAGGTGGCACAGACCAACGTAAAACCCTAAATATTTGCTCTCCGACTGACACTATTCAGGCCCCAAGGAAAGCTTCTCCACTCCCTTAGATCCTAAACAAAAGGCAATTGTGTCCAAAGCCCAGAGTTTTGTGGACTGCGCTTGTGTCGATGCTGCTTGGGAGCACGGGGAGGATTTCAGCCATGCATTTGGTGACAACACTTTGGGGAGGAAAAAACCAAATTAATTAACTTGTAAATCCTTCCTCTCAAATAGTGTGAATTCAGAAGTGTCTTTTATAATGAAATAGCAATTCCCTTATGGTGCCAACTGTCCGTTTTCTTTGTTCTCTTTATTTTATTTTTTGTACTTGCAGAGGTGCTCATGAATTTGCCCACTCTTTTCTTTTTTTTTGAATGAAAAATAAAATAAATACATACATATATATATATATATATATATATAGGCATATACAGTAAATGGATCACGTTTCCTGAAAATACTACATTTAATTAAGTCACAATTACCCAGAAAAACCAAAGAGATATAACTGGCTTATTTATTTATTTTTAAGCATCCCATTTTTATTTATTTTATTTTTATTATTATTTTTTATATAATTATTGTCAAATTGGTTTCCATACACTACCCAGTGCTCACGATTTTCAACAGTTAACCTGGTATCTGAGAATTAGCTACAGTATTATTCATATTATCCTTACGTGCATGTATAGTGTAGGTCTAGTGTAACAGGCATGAAGCGCAATCACTTTCCTTTATATTGGCAATTTCATGGGCATTCAATGCTAGAATTACAAATAGTTCTGTTTCTATAAAAATATTTACTAAGAATTAAAATTTTGAAATTTATAGTGTCGATGAATCACTTTGATATCACATTTTGTGAAAAAATGAATTGATATTCATTGTACTGTGTAGTTTGCCTTTTAATCTTAATAGATAATTTTAAGTATTAAAAAATTGTTTAAGGGGCGCCTGGGTGGCGCAGTCGGTTAAGCGTCCGACTTCAGCCGGGTCACGATCTCGCGGTCCCTGAGTTCGAGCCCCGCGTCAGGCTCTGGGCTGATGGCTCAGAGCCTGGAGCCTGTTTCCGATTCTGTGTCTCCCTCTCTCTCTGCCCCTCGCCCGTTCATGCTCTGTCTCTCTCTGTCCCAAAAATAAATAAACGTTGAAAAAAAAATTTAAAAAAAAATTGTTTAAGTTGACTTATTTTTGCGAGAGAGACAGAGAGAGTGAGCGGGGGAGGGGCAGAGAGAGAGGGAGGGAGGGAATCCCAAGCAGGCTCTGCACTGTCAGCATGGAGCCTATGTGGGGCTCAAACACACAAACCGCGAGATCATGACCTGAGCCGAAACCAAGAGTTGGATGCCTAACCCACTGAGCCACCCAGGCGTCCCAATGATTTTAAATATTTTAGAAGAAATCTTACTTACTTAACAATCTAGGCAAAACAATTTTATTTGTTTACACTTACTTTAAATTTTCTTAAAACCTTACCCAAATTTTATAGTTTGGATATAGTTACATTTTACTTTTTAATCCATGTGTTCATTAGTGAACACAAGAAAACAAGTTATATGTGAAAATTTTGATTATATCACCATAATTAGTGACTTTACTTGAAATGATGGCCAAAAATTTGGATTCCAGGAAACCAATATATACTAATTTCTGAACTATTACTCATCCAAACGTTGCCATCCCATCAAGAGGATGCTCTGGCGTGTGCAATACAAATTAAACTCAGTTGTAGTCAAGTGATATTTTGCTAACTCTCAGCTTTATATATATTTTTCTGATGTGTCCTTACAAAGTATATATTTCAAGTTAGGAGGATAGAACGTATTTCATTTAGCAATTTATTGATCTGATTTATAACTTTTAAATATATGGACTTAAGATATGTGGACCTCCATTTGCCTCGAGCCTTAAAAAGGTTGGGTAGTTGCGGTGCCTGGGTGGCTCAGTTCATTGGGCATCCAACTTTGGCTCAGGTCATGATCTCACCGTTCATGAATTCAAGCCCTGCATCGGGCCCTGTACTGACAGCTTGGAGCCTGGAGCCTGCTTCAGATTCTGTGTCTCCCTCTCTTTCTGCCCATCCCCACTCACACACTGTCTCCCTCCATCTCAAAAGTAAATAAACATTAAAAAAAAAAAAAGTTGGGTAGTCATGAAGGAACCCCACAAGCAGAGATTCAGCGTAGACCAGCACTCTGGGGATAAAGCAGAAGTGAATCTGGGGATAAAGCTAGGAAAATTCAGGGATTGCGGAGCCATCAAGAAGATGCCCACAACCAGATGGGGTGATGACATTGGCAGTTGGAATTAGCTCTTCAGTTGTCTGCCCCACCGGTCTGTTACCAGTCAGCTCACTCACCCTGACTTCATCCCACTGCTGCTTTCACAAAAGTCAAGCATGAGATTTCTTCCCTGGAAATTCAGTAAGAGTAGGGAGTAAAGGCAGTTTGGAGAAAGGATTTTGAACTGGATAGTGATTGAAATGGTTTGACCTGAATATGATTACAGATATACTAAGTTAGACAGATGCTTACCTAATTACACTGAATTATATTCTCCTCCTGCAGAACGGAAATAGAGGCTTGGAAAAGGAAAATGGGCACCGATACCAAAATAACATCTGCTAACATCTGACTTGGCATTTTTCTAATGCATAACTCTTACTGGTAGCATCTTGCTGGAGAATAGGACACCTTTTGAATGGGAGCGACTGGGGCGCCTGGGTGGCGCAGTCGGTTAAGCGTCCGACTTCAGCCAGGTCACGATCTCGCGGTCTGTGAGTTCGAGCCCCGCCTCGGGCTCTGGGGGGATGGCTCGGAGCCTGGAGCCTGTTTCCGATTCTGTGTCTCCCTCTCTCTCTGCCCCTCCCCCGTTCATGCTCTGTCTCTCTCTGTCCCAAAAATAAAATAAAAAACGTTGAAAAAAAAAATTGAATGGGAAAGACTAACAAAGGTAAAAAGATGGGGATTATTAGTTTCTTGGCTTGACACAGGAATTTGTAACCCTAGCTATATGATGAAATTCCTGAAGAGCTTTACAAATATTCAAATTTCCTTCCCCACTTCAGAGTAATTGAGGCTGAATTTCTGGGTATAGGGTTTAGTATCTGTATATTATAAAAACAACTCAAAGGAGCACCTGGGTGGCTCAGTTGGCGGAGCATCCGACTTCGGCTCAAGTCATGATCTTGAGGTTTGTGAGTTCTAGCGCCATATCGGGGTCGCTGCTGTCGGCCTGTCGGCAGACAGCCCACTTCAGATTCTCTGCACCCCCCTGTCCCTCCTCCGCTTGCACTCTCCCAATAAATAAATGAATATTAAAAAGAAAAAAAAAAACACAACTCAAGTGATTCTAGAGAGCAGCCCGGACTATATTCCATAGGGCAGGTATCTTCCTAGTCAGTTCTTTGTGTCTTTGTTCCCAAATCTTGGCAGATTCACCAGTTAATGCTATACTGTTTCTTCTATCCCTGTCTAGGTTGTCATGGTCCAAGATCCTGCCAACTGATTAGGTCCCGTGCCTCAGGTGCCT
This sequence comes from Felis catus, assembly GCF_018350175.1. Taxonomy (NCBI): domain Eukaryota; kingdom Metazoa; phylum Chordata; class Mammalia; order Carnivora; family Felidae; genus Felis; species Felis catus. Next base: position 210,157,652 of record NC_058368.1, on the reverse strand, counting down.
TGCGTATCAGCTTATTTACAGTGTGTGTGACAGCCACATCACTGACTTGGGGAAATTAGCCTGTGTCAAAGCCAATTAGTCTCACTGTTTCCACTTTAATGAACCAGATCAATTAAGAAGAGGGCTACACTGGAAAATTCCTGGGCCAGCCAGACCAGCAGTCCTTAGGTACTATGTGGTTAGACATCAAATTCATTCATTCATTCACTCATTCATTCATTCAATAAGCATATACTGAGCAGCAGCTATGTTCTGGATACTGGAAACAAAATGTTTAATGAAGATACACTCTCAACATTCAAAGAGCGCACAGTTTTTTATTTGCCACCTTAGAAATTAAGGGGCACCTGGGTGGCTCAGTTGGTTAAGCATCTGACTCTTGATTTCCGCTCAGGTCATGATCTCATGGTTCTTGAGATCAAGCCAAGATCTTGTTGGGCTTTGTGCTAACAGTGCGACACTGTGGAGCCTGCTTGGGATTCTCTCTCTTCCTTGCTCTCTGCCCCTCCCCTGCTTGCCTGTGTCCATGCAAAATAAATAAACATTTTTAAAAAATCAATTATTTCCCAGCCATCTGAAGTTCACCTGTTTTTAGTCCCAAAATTTACCACTCCTTTCCAGACTTTAGAATTTGATAATCCGGTATGTTTTTTAGTTGAAAGATAAGCAAGTTTTAATTTTACAAGGTAAAAAACAAAACCAGATGAAAGTCTTTTTAACACACAAAAGTAGCAAATATATACCTTAGCATAAGGTACTGACATTTAAATGAAAAAAATTAGCTTCATCAAGAACTCTACATTCTTGCCGAAGATTGTTGCTACCTCCCAACAATCTCTCTCTCTTTTTGTTAAATGTTTATTTATTTTTGAGACAGAGACAGAGCATGAGCAGGGGAGGGGCAGAGAGAGAGACACACACAGAATGGGAAGCCAGGTCTAGGCTCTGAGCTGTCAGCACAGAGCCTGACACAGGGCTCGGGCCCACAAACCATGAGAGCACAACCTGAGCTAAAGTCAGATGCTTAACTGACTGAGCCACCCAGGGGCCCCCCAATAATCTCTTTCTATAAGATTTATTTAAAACCAAGTTTTCCTTTCTTTATTTCTTTCTTTTTCTTTCTTTCTTTCCTTCCTTCCTTCTTTCCTCCCCCCCCCCTTTCTTTCCTAATAGTGAATAGTACCTATGAAGAAGTATATTCTTCTCCAAATAAATATGCTGGAAACTGAATTACACTTATGGCCGAGGTGGGGTAACAGGACCAGATTTACATTTCCACATTAAACAATCAATAAGTGAAGAAAATATATGAAACAATGGTTTTCAAGACACGGGATATCATGAAATGAAGAATATCAACTTCTGAAAGAAAGGAGACAAATGAGGTGAGTCCTGTGATTATCCCAGCATACTGTCTTACGAGGGATTCCAGGCTGTAGTGCAAGAAAGGGGAACACAGGTGGAGCCTGGGTGATTTCCTGACTTGAGGCGGAGCTGTAAGTGTGCAGTGAACAAGATGGCTAGAGGTCAGAGGAAAAAATACTGGAGAGAAAAAGAGCTTTCTAGACAGAGATACCTGATGATCTGCAGAGTTTCCCTTGAATTTTCACTTGAGTACTAGCTAGCAAATTCATTTGAGGAAACTGCCTTAGACCAGGGACAGAATCTCCTGGAAAGGTAGAGAAAGAGTACCAAGCACCCATACAGAGACAGAATGGTGTTTGCACCCAGAATTCACACTGGGAACCTCATGATTCACAAAGCAGTAGGTAGAGTACTCAGAAAGGTGTCGTCTTGGTAGTGGGGAATAATCAGCCCTATACTGAGGACCGTTCTGATCTTACTTAATGAATCATAAAAGCAAGACCCCCCCAAAATCAAACTGTTTTCACAAAATGTAACTGCGCCCTGGAACAAAGTACAAAAATATTTATAGATGCAGAGCACATGCTTCGGCATCACATATACTAAAATTGGAACGATACAGAGAAGATTAGCATGGCTCCTGCGCAAGGATGACGTGCAAATTCGTGAAGTGTTCCATATTTTTTTTTCACTCTTAAGTGGATCCTGAGAAACTTAACAGGAACCCATGGGGGAGGGGAAGGAAAAAAAAAGAGGTTAGAGTGAGAGAGAGCCAAAGCACAAGAGACTCTTAAAAACTGAGAACAAACTGAGGGTTGATGGGGGGTGGGAGGGAGGAGAGGGTGGGTGATGGGTATTGAGGAGGGCACCTTTTGGGATGAGCACCAGGTGTTGTATGGAAACCAATTTGACAATAAATTTCATATATTAAAAAAAAAAGAAATGTAGAGCACATATCAAAGTAAAACTCACAATGACTGGCATCTAATAAAAACTTACCAGGGGAGTACCTGGGTCACTCAGTCAGGTAAGCATTTGACTCTTGATCTGAGCTCAGGTCATGATCTCACAGTTCGTGGGATAGAGCCCTGCATGGGGCTCTGCACTGACAGTGCAAAGCCTGCTTGGGCTTCTCTGTCTCCCCCCTCTCTGACCCTTCCCCAATCACACTTGCTCTCTCTCTCTCAGTAAATATATAAACTTAAAAAAAAAAATTAGTGTCCACTCTCACCACTGTTGTTTAACATAGTGTTGGAAGTGCTAGCATCAGCAGACAACAAAAGGAAATCAAAGGCATCAAAATTGGCAAAGATGAAGTCAAGCTTTCACTTTTTGCAGATGACATGATATTATACATGGAAAATCCGATAGACTCCACCAAAAGTCTGCTAGAACTGATACATGAATTTAGCAAAGTTGCAGGATTCAAAATCAATGTACAGAAATCAGTTGCATTCTTATACATTAATAATGAGGCAACAGAAAGACAAATAAAGAAACTGATCCCATTCACAATTGCACCAAGAAGCATAAAATACCTAGGGATAAATCTAACCAAAGATGTAAAAGATCTGTATGCTGAAAACTATAGAAAGCTTATGAAGGAAATTGAAGAAGATTTAAAGAAATGGAAAGACATTCCGTGCTCATGGATTGGAAGAATAAATATTGTCAAAATGTCAGTACTACCCAAAGCTATCTACACATTCAATGCAATCCCAATCAAAATTGCACCAGCATTCTTCTCGAAGCTAGAACAAACAATCCTAAAATTCATATGGAACCACAAAATGCCCCGAATAGCCAAAGTAATTTTGAAGAAGACCAAAGCAGGAGGCATCACAATCCCAGACTTTAGCCTCTACTACAAAGCTGTCATCATCAAGACAGCATGGTATTGGCACAAAAACAGACATATAGACCAATGGAATAGAATAGAAACCCCAGAACTAGACCCACAAACGTATGGCCAAATCATCTTTGACAAAGCAGGAAAGAACATCCAATGGAAAAAAGACAGTCTCTTTAACAAATGGTGCTGGGAGAACTGGACAGCAACATGCAGAAGGTTGAAACTAGACCACTTTCTCACACCATTCACAAAAATAAACTCAAAATGGATAAAGGACCTGAATGTGAGATAGGAAACCATCAAAACCCTAGAGGAGAAAGCAGGAAAAGACCTCTTTGACCTCAGCCGAAGCAATCTCTTACCTGACACATCCCCAAAGGCAAGGGAATTCAAAGCAAAAATGAACTACTGGGACCTCATGAAGATAAAAAGCTTCTGCACAGCAAAGGAAACAATAAACAAAACGAAAAGGCAACCAACGGAATGGGAAAAGATATTCGCAAATGACATATCAGACAAGGGGCTAGTATCCAAAATCTATAAAGAGCTCACCAAACTCCACACCTGAAAAACAAATAACCCAGTGAAGAAATGGGCAGAAAACATGAATAGACACTTATCTAAGGAAAACATCCGGATGGCCAACAGGCAGATGAGAAGATGCTCAACGTCGCTCCTCATCAGGGAAATACAAATCAAAACCACACTCAGATATCACCTCACGCCAGTCAGAGTGGCCAAAATGAACAAATCAGGAGACTATAGATGCTGGAGAGGATGTGGAGAAACAGGAACCCTCTTGCACTGTTGGTGGGAATGCAAATTGGTGCAGCCGCTCTGGAAAACAGTGTGGAGGTTCCTCAAAAAATTAAAAATAGACCTACCCTATGACCCAGCAATAGCACTGCTAGGAATTTACCCAAGGGATACAGGAGTACTGATGCATAGGGGCACTTGTACCCCAGTGTTTATAGCAGCACTTTCAACAATAGCCAATTATGGAAAGAGCCGAAATGTCCATCAACTGATGAATGGATAAAGAAATTGTGGTTTATATACACAATGGAGTACTACGTGGCAATGAGAAAGAATGAAATATGGCCCTTTGTAGCAATGTGGATGGAAATGGAGAGTGTGATGCTAAGTGAAATAAGCCATACAGAGAAAGACAGATACCATATGTTCTCACTCTTATGTGGATCCTGAGAAACTTAACAGAAACCCATGGGGGAGGGGAAGGAAAAAAAAAAAGAGGTTAGAGTGGGAGAGAGAGCCAAAGCATAAGAGACTGTTAAAAACTGAGAACAAACTGAGGGTTTATGGGGGGTGGGAGGGAGGGGAGGGTGGGTGATGGGTATTGAGGAGGGCACCTTTTGGGATGAGCACTTGGAAACCAATTTGACAATAAATTTCATATATTGAAAACAAAAATTACCAGGTATGGAACTTATTACTAGGGATGAGGGAAAATACAACCCATAGTAAGGGAAATAATCAAAATAAACTCAGAACAAAATAAATGTTAGAATTAGAAGACAAAAAATATTAAAACTGTGATTATAAGTATATTCCTCGTGTTCAAAAAGTTAAATAGAGACGTGAAAGATATAAAAAATAGACTCATTTTCAGCTCAGGTCATGATCCCAGGGTCGTGGGTTCAAGCCCCACAACAGGCTCTATGCTGAGGGTGGAGCCTGCTTAAGATTCTCTCTCTTTCTCCCTCTGCCACCTCCCTAACTCTTGCTCACTCTATCTCTAAAGTAAATAAAATGAAAAAAATAATTAGATAAATAATAATGTGATATATAGAGAAAAGAGATTTGTAAAAAATGAACAGAGCATCAGTGAGCTGTTAGGCAACCTCAAGTGAACTAATATATGTGTAATGTGAGTCACCAAAAGAGATAAGAGAGTTGAGAAGGCAGGAAAAAAATTTTTTTAAATAATAGCCCAAATTTTTCCCAGTTTGATGAAAATGATAAGCCCATAAATTCAAGCACAAGAAAGATAAAGAAAACTACACCAAGTCACATCAATTTGTTCAAAACCAATGATAAAAAAAATTTAAAAGCAGTTAGTGAAAACATGTGTCTAACACATGTAATATATAGCACAAGAAAACTAAGGTTAGGAGCAGATTCCAGATTAGAAGCAATGCAAGTGAGGACAGTAGAGCAACATCTTTGCAAGTATGGAAAGAACAGTACTGTCAATCCAGACTTCTACTCCAAGCAAAAATATCTTTCAAATATGAAGGCAAAATAAATAATTTTTTTACACACACAAGCTGAAAAAAACCTAATCACTATAAGACCCTCACTATAAGAAATGCTAAAGGCGGTCCTTCAGGCAAAAGGAAAATTATATCAGTTGGAAATGTTGATCTATACAAAGGAATAAATATCACTGGAAATGGTAACTACATAGGTAAGTATATAAGATGTTTTCTTATTATTAAAATACATTTAGAGGACAACTGCTTAAACAAAAATATTAACAATGGTGTGTGAGATTTATAGCATTTGCAAAAATAAAATCTGTGGCAACAATAACACAAAGATCAAAAGGGAAGAAATAAAAGTATGCTGTTCTAAGTTTCTTAGACTATGCGTAAAGTGCTACAATGTACTTCAAGGTAAGCTGTGATAAGTGAAAGGTGTAACTTAAACCCTTGAAACAAGAAAACAAAAAGTTAGAGCTAATAAAACAACAAAGGATTATAATTTAAAAAATACTTTGAAAGAATGAGTAAACAAGTTGAAGACTGGGAGAAAATATTTGCCTAAGACATACCTGATAAAAGACAGTTATTATCTAGAATATACAAATAACTTTTAAAAACTCAACAATAATAAAATGACCAATATGATTTGAAAATTGACAAAAACCTGAACAGACACCTCATCAAAGAAGATGTACAGATGACAAGAAAATGTATGGAAAGATGTTCAACATCAAAATTGTTGAACAGAATTGTAAATTAGAATAATGAGATACCACTCATACCTATTGAATAGCCAAACTAAAACACTGACAACACAAAATGCTGATGAAGATGTGGAGTACCAGGAAATCTCATTCACTGCTGGGGGAAATACAAAGTGGTACAGTCACTTTGGAAGACAGTTTGGCAGTTGATTACAAAACTAAACATATTTTTACCATATGTTCTAGCAATTTCACTCCCAGGTATTTACCCAAAGGAGTTGCAAATTATATCCACACAAAAACCTACACAAAGGTGTTTATTGAAAATTTATTCATAATTTCCAACACTTGGAAGCAACCAAGATGTTTTTCCAGTAGGTGAATGGATAAATAAACTGTGGTACATCTAACCAATGGAATATTATTTGGTGTTTTTAAAATGAGCTGGGGCGCCTGGGTGGCGCAGTCGGTTAAGCGTCCGACTTCAGCCAGGTCACGATCTCGCGGTCTGTGAGTTCGAGCCCCGCGTCGGGCTCTGGGCTGATGGCTCAGAGCCTGGAGCCTGTTTCTGATTCTGTGTCTCCCTCTCTCTCTGCCCCTCCCCCGTTCATGCTCTGTCTCTCTCTGTCCCAAAAATAAATAAACGTTGAAAAAAAAAAATTAAAAAAAAAAAAATGAGCTATCAAGCCATGACATGGAGGAAACTTAAATGCATATTACTAAGTGAAAAAAGCCAATTTGAAAAGACCACATACTATGATGACATTCTGGAAAAGGCAAAACTCTGGAGGCAGTAAAAGAATCACTTGTTGCCACATAGGTTAAAGGGGAAAAAGGGATGAATAGGTGGAACACAAAGGATTTTTAGGATAGTGAAACTATTCTGTATGAAACTATAATGGTTGATACCTGTCATTATATACTTGTCAAAACCCATAGAATTTACAACAAGAGTAAAGCCTAATGTAAACTATTGATCTTGGGTGATAATGATGTATCCATATAGGTTCATCAACTTTAAAAAATATATCACCCTGGTGCAGGATGTTGATAGAGAGGCTGTGGATGTGTGGGGGTAGGGGTATATAAGATATCTCTTTACCTTCCACTCAATTTTGATGTGAATCTAAAACTTCTCTAAAATATATAGTCTATTTAAAAGTAAAACAAGGGGCGCCTGGGTGGCTTGGTCGGTTAAGCATCCGACTTCGGCTCAGGTCATGATCTCACATCTGCGAGTTCGAGCCCTGCATCGGGCTCTGTGCTGACAGCTCAGAGCCTGGAGCCTGTTTCAGATTCTGTGTCTCCCTCTCTCTCTGCCCCTCCCCTGTTCATGCTCTGTCTCTCTCTGTCTCAAAAATAAATAAATGTTAAAAAAATAATAATAAAAACAACGCTCAATGCAAAAGAAGGCAGAAAAAATGAAAGACAACAAAGACCAGATGGGACACAGAGGAAAAACTAGCAAGATGATAGATTTGAACCTAATCATATCAATGATCACACTAAATATAAATGGTCTAATACCCTGTCAGAGATTGTAGATTAAATTAAAAAGTAATACTAACTCTCTGCTGCTTCCAACAAACCCACTTTAAATGTAAATACACAAACAAATTAAAAGTAAAACAATATAACAGGTATACCATGCTAACACTAATCAAAAGACAGCTTGAAGGGTGCCTGGGTGGCTCGGTTGGTTAAGCTTTCAACTGGATTTAGGTTCAGGCCATGATTTCATGGTTCCTGAGATCGAGCCCCATGTCAGGCACTGCACTGACTGTGTGGAGCCTCCTTGGGATTCTCTCTCGCTCTCTCTCTGCCTCTCCTGTACTTGTGCTCACGCTCTCTCTCTCTCAAAATAAATAAATAAACTGAAAGAAAAAAAAAGCAAGCAAGCAAGCTTGAGTGGTGATATTACTATCAAATTACATTTCAGATAAAAAACTATTACCAGGAATAAAGAAGAGCCTTTCATAATGTTAAAGGGGTCAGTTCACAAAGACAACATAATAATCTTAAATATTTATGCACATAATTATAGATCTTCAAAATATAGAAGAAAAAACTGATAGAATCTCAAGGATAAATAGACAATTATAGTCAGAGATTTCAATACCTCTCTCTCAATAGTTAATAAAATAAGTAAACAGAAATCAGTAAGGATATAAAGGACCTAAACAATACTATCACACAATTTGACCTGATTCATTTACAGAATTCAACAACCCAGAACATATTCCTTTCAAGAGTACATAGAACATTTACCAAGAAAGATCATATTCTGAGCATCAAATAAATATGCATACATTTAAAATTATTCAACTTATACAAAGTATTTCTGTAACCACAAAGGAAATAAATTAGAAATCAATAACATAAAGATATCTGAAAAATCTTCAAGTATTTGGAAACTAAGAAACAAACTTGGACATAACCTATGGCCCTAGAGAAACCAAAAGGAAATTAGAATGTATTTTGAACTAAATGCAAATGAAAACACAACACTTCAAAAATTGTGGAATGCCACTAAATCAATATATTGGGGGAAATTTATAGCAGAAAATGTCTACATTAGAAAGGAAGAAAGTCTCAAATGAATGACCTCTAGGTCTACCTAAAGTTATGATTTTTATTTTATTATTTAAAAAAAATTTTTTTAATGTTTATTTTTGAGACAGAGAGAGACAGAGCATGAACAGGGAGGATCAGAGAGAGAGGGAGACACAGAATCTGAAACAGGCTCCAGGCTCCAAGCTCTCAGCACAGAGCCTGACGCAGGGCTCGAACTCACAGACCGTGAGATCATGACCTGAGCCGAAGTCGGACACTCAACCGACTGAGCCACCCAGGCGCCCCTTTGATTTTTAAACAGAGAGTGAAACCCTGAGTAAATAGAAGGAAATAAATAACAAAAATCAGAAAAGAAATTAAAAAACAATAGAAGACAAAACAAAAGAAAAAAACAAAAACAAAAGTGAAACCAAAAGCTGTTTTTTTCTTTGAGAAAAATTAATAATGTTTATTAACCCTTGGCACACTGATCAGGAAAGAAAGAAAATATAAATTACCAATATCAGTAATGAGAAAAGTGACATCAATACAAATAGATGGATATTGAAAGGATAATAGGGAAATTCTATGAACAATTTTATGCCAAAATCTTTAATAACTTACAGGTAATTGGCAAATTCCTTGAAAAACACAAACCACTAAGCTCAATTAAGAAGAAATAAATAACCTGAATAGCTCTATATCTATTAAATAAATTAAAATTGAAGTTAAGCACCTTTCACACATAAAAAAAAAAATCTTATAAGGCTTTGTTGGTGAATTTTACCATACGTTAAAGGAAGAAATGATAGCAATTGGAAAGGACTATTTCCCAACTCATTCTATGAAGCCAGCAGTACCTTGATTCCGAAACCAAAGATATTATTAGAAAAGAAAATGACAGATTAATATTTCTCATGAAAATAAATGCCAAAATTCTAAGTAAAAAAATTGTAGATCAAATCCAAAAATATGTAAGAAGGATAATACATCATGATCTGGTTGGATTTATCCCAGAGAAACAAAGTTGTTTTATTATTTGAAAAGCAATTAATGTAATTCACTATATTAAACAAAGAAGAAAAACCATGTGAGCATCCCAACATACCCATAAAAAGCATTTTATAAAATCCAACTTTCATTTATACTGATTAAAAACTTCTTAGTAAATTAGAAATAAAAAGAACTTCCTGAACCCTATAAAGGGCATCAATAAAAAACCTACAACTAACATCATACTTAGAGGTAAAAAATCAATGAATCTCTCTAAGATCAGGAACAAGAAAAGGATATCCACTCTTACCAGTTCTATTCAATATTGTATTGGATTTTCTAGTCAGTGCAATAAGGCAAGCAAAATCCATCCAGACTGAAAAGATAGAACTATTTTTTCTCAGATGACATCATCATTTAAATGGAAAATCTTAATGGATTTACAAAATAAACCAAATGAATAAGTGAGTTTAGCAAAGTGGCAGAATATAAAATTGATAAACAAATTAAATCATATTCTTATATAGCAGCAAAAAACCATCAGAAACAGAAATAAGACAACAATACCATTTATAATAGCATCAAGAAATATGAAATATTCAGGAATCAATCTGACAAAATATGTGAAAAACTTAAATCTGAAAACTAAAAACAATTTGCTTAGAAAAATTGAAGGCCAATATTAATAGAGATATATTACTGGGTTCATGGGTTAGAAGACTCAATATTGTTAAGATCTCAGTTCTCTCTGAATTGATCTATAGATTGAACACAATCCCAATAAAAATTTTAGCAGACTTTTAAATAAAAATTGATCAACTGATTCTAAAATGTACATGGAAATGCATAGGATCTAGACTAGCCCAAATAACTTCGACAATGAAGAACAAAATTAGAGGACTAACACTACTTGCGTCAAGACTTATTATAAAACTATATTAATCAAGACACTGAGATATTGGCATCAAGATAGACAAATAGATCAATGGAAAAGAATAAAGAGCCCCCAAATAGGTGAACACACATATATACAACTGATTCTTGACAAATGTACAAAGGCAATTTAGTGGGGGAAAGGATAATCTTTTCAACAAATGGTACTGGGACATTTGAATATCCATGGGCAAAAAAATTGAACTTTGGATTTATCTATACCTTCCATCATATACAAACATGAACTCAAAACGGATCATAGACCTACATGTAAAACTCAAAACTTTAAAACTTATGGAGGAACATATAGGGAAAAATCTTTGTGACCTGGATTAGATACAGATTTCATAGATAGCATATGAGTGGTTTATAGGCATGAGCCATTAATAAATGATATATGATATGGTCATAGACATGAATCATAAAAGAAAAATGTGATATAATGAATTCTGTCAAAATTAAAAACATCTGCTCCTCAAAAGACACTGTTAAGAAAATAAAAAGACAAACTACATACTGGGAGAAAATATCTGATAAAGGACTTGTATCCAGAATATAACAAGGAACTCTTAAAGTTTAATAACAAGTAAACAACTCAATTTTTATCGTTTTAGGATTAATTTCAATTTTGCAAAATAAGGCTTTTTTTTTAATAAGTCATTAGGAAAAGACATAATTTGGAACTAGAATCTTTGTCAAATAAACTCTTCCTCAACTTTCAAACACTGTGGCTACAGAAAATAGATATATAACATCTAGAACTAGAATTAAAACTAAATAAAGAAATACGTAGTTACTCAGTAAAATAAAACGGGCAGTTCTATAGTACTTTATAGTGATCACATATATTAAGAATAAAAAACCTTACGGCAATCCAAATATGTATGTCATTTGTATCATATGTATATATGTATGTATTTTATATATATATATATTATGCATATATAATACATATATAATATATTATATATACATATTTTATATATATATATATATAGAGAGAGAGAGAGAAATCATATGCTATGAACTAAGAAGTCAAAATTTAATCCTCTAGCCAGAACTTCTGACTGCTTAGGGTATCTGTGATGAGTTGTGGTCTTCAGTTAACGGATTAAGTGGTCCAGGGGGGACCTGTTTCTCCTACGCTCTTAAATGACACAAGAACTTTTTAAGCCCTCCATCAAATGTTTTAAACTGATGAAGCTTCAAGGGATTCATACACGATCATGCTTGTGAATCTCAGCAGAAGCTCGCCAGGTGCAGCAAGCTATTGGACAAGAGTTTGAAGCATTTTGGGTGAACCAGGGTCAAATTCTCCCAAAAGAAGAAATAGAAATGTACAGAGTTCCAGAAGTTTAAGACAACACTTAGATTTTGGCTACTTTGTATGTTAAAACAATACCAAATCTATGAAGGAACCCTCATGCAACATCGTTGATTCTACTGGAAAGAATAAGTTTTAGAATATTAAGTTCTTTTCACCTTGTTTAAAAATACTAAATATATATGTTCATGTCTTAGCATCACTTGCTGAATTTCGATTCCCGGTTCCAGTTAAGGCTTTTTCATCATATCTTTAAAATCTTTAAGTATACTTTCTCCAGATCTTTTCTTGTCCTTGAAAAATAAACATATTTGCCTTTGTCTTGTTTTAATAAGATTAAGGGCAAGCCTGCATAATATTGCAAAACTCAATGAAACGGATTCTAAATAATAAATTAAGAAATACTGTTGGGTGAAGCATGTATGCAATTTTACACAGTTTGACACACCCATCATCCTCTGCTTCAGATGGGACTGTCTCTTCTTTGCCATCTTTCTCTGGCTCCTAACCAGAACCAAGAAATACAGAGATACATGAGCAAATTTTTAAAAATTAGTGGATTTCTAGTGCTGAAGAAAGGGGGCTACTCAAATATATTTGACCAAATAAATTCTCGTTTCATTGGGAAAGCTTTCCCACACAACTTCTCAAAGACGGCTTATAAATCCATTCTAGGAGGGGTAATGTCAATATCCTCAATTATAAATAATCTCTGAGGATGAGGTATTTGAATGAGTCATTGTTTTCTGTCTTTTGTTTTATGAAGTTCACTTTTCCAGTATTATTTTGATTTTCAGCTTTTCCAAATTCAAAGACATGAAAACATTCTTTTTTTTTAATTTTTTTTTTAAATTTTTTTTTTCAACGTTTATTTTATTTTTGGGACAGAGAGAGACAGAGCATGAACGGGGGAGGGGCAGAGAGAGAGGGAGACACAGAATCGGAAACAGGCTCCAGGCTCTGAGCCATCAGCCCAGAGCCTGACGCGGGGCTCGAACTCACGGACCACGAGATCGTGACCTGGCTGAAGTCGGACGCTTAACCGACTGCGCCACCCAGGCGCCCCTTAACATGAAAACATTCTAATGAAATGATTTGCTATTCTCTTTTACCTTTACCTTAACATATATTACATATGTATGTTACATATTACATATTACATATACATATATGACACCTTTTGTCCCTTTATTTTTTTTAATGTTTATTTATTTATTGTGAGAGAGAAAGAGAGAGAGAGTGAGTAAGGTGCAGAGAGAAAAGAAGAGAGAGGGAATTCCAAGCAGGCTTCATGTTTTCAGTGCAGAGCCTGATGTAGGGCTTGAACCCACAACCTTGAGATTATGACCTGAGCTGAAATCAAGAGTCTGGCACTCAATTGACTGAGGCACCCGGGTGCCCCAACTTTTGTCCCTTTAAGTTTGTACGTGCATTCATATTATTTACCTACAGTTACCAGGATTCAGTTTTTATCGAAATAAGTGTGCTTATACCAGAAATAAGAAAAATAAAACTCACCAGAAGACCATGGTCTTTTTACTATTTTTCCAGCTGCCCCTCTTAGAACTTACTGCCTGTAGCTTGGAACAACATTTTTCTTCCTGCCTGTGGGATCCTGAGAAGTTGGATTTGGTGTTTGTTTATATGTTCTTTTATTCCAAACATCAAGAACTATGTCTTTGAGCATTTAAAAAAAAAAACCAAATAAGGAGATAGCAGTGAGCAGAACAGCCCCTGCTCTTCAGAGCATATGCCAGGTAAGGAGCATGAAGTGAAAGAAAAAGTAATGAGCATAGGCTAGGAAAGGTCCTCAGGAACTCCCCGCCTACCCTGGGGAGCCTTGTAAAGGACGGGACCCAGGGAGGCTGACAGATAAACCCGTTAGTGAGTTGGACCTGGGTGGTGTCCCACCTTCTCTGATGCTGTTTCACTTGGTGGGTAGAAGTCACAACATGGATCCGTGTCTGGGCTCCCGCTCTCTTGCTCCAGGCAGACTCTCTTTCATCGTGTCTCACCTCCCTTTCCATCTACTAGCCCCTGCCTCATTCCTGGACAAAAACTTGGCTCCTTTCTCTTTTATTCTTCACTTCCCTCTTCATTTCATCTCAATAAGCCTATTGGGTGTGCCTGGGTGGGTGGGTCCGTTGGTTAAGGGTCTGACCTCGGCTCAGGTCATGATCTTGCAGCCGGAGACCTGCATCCGGCTCTGCACTGGTGGTGTAGAACCTGCTTGGGATTCCGTCTCTTCCTCTGCCCTTCCTCACTTGTGCTCTCTCTCTCTTTCTCTCTCTCTCAAAATAAATACATAAACTTAAAAAAATAAGCCTATTGATGACTTTTGTACATAAGAGTAATATGAATAAAACATCTCATTAAGTCCAAGTAAAACCCTGTGTTTTGAAATAAAATGAGCTAAAATTAATACCCAGTTGACAGCAACTTCTCTTCAAAGCCCTTGAAGACACTTGGAATTCTCCTCTAGGAAGCCCCCATAGGCCTTCTCATCTTGTTGTACTTAATTCTGCTTCTCTGTACCTCTGTTGCTGCTTCCTTGGCCCTAAGCTGAGCCACTTAAACTAACCTGTGGATGCACTTATCCCCTCTCCAGTCCAGAATGGGGCCAATTCAGGCCACGGGTAGACAAGATTTCAGAAACTCTAGCCACAGCCCTCCTAAAAGTCATGTTTTACTAGTGAATGAGAATGAACTAGGCTGAAGTCTAGGAATGTGCATTACTATTATTGCTGGGACCTGGAACTCTGTAATTTGATGGCTCCCCAGTTCTGATACACACTAAAGTTTGAGATTCTTATAGGTCTCAAATCTGGTTAAAATACATTTGTATGTATGTATGTATGTGTAACCACACATTTTTTTAAAAGAAGTATTCTTTTGTTTCTCTGAGTAAATGGAATGAGAGAAATTGTTAAAAGGAAATCCCTTTTTAAAAAATTACTCCCTAAAGGAATTCGTACTTTGAAAATTCTTTTTAGTGTTTATCTATTTTGGAGAGAGAGAGAGACAGAGACAGAGAGGGAGTGGGGAGTGGCGGAAGGGGAGAGAGAGAGAGAGAGACACAGAATATGAAGCAGACTCCAGGCTCCAAGCTGTCAGCACAGAGCCTGACACAGGGCTCGAGCCCACAAACAAAAGATCATGATCTGAGCTGAAGTCGGACGCTTAACTGACTGAACCACCCAGATACCCCTAAAGGAATTAGTATTGTCAAACTTTATGTTCATGTGACAGGAGCTTTAATGATGGATCTTGTCCACATTTGCATAATTAATGCAAGTCCTTCTTTATACCTCAGCCTTAATCTGGACTATGTTATTTCATTTCTACCTGATTCCATTGAGCCAATATTCATGTATTTATTTAGGAAACAACTGTTGAGGGTCTTCTATGGGCCAGTCACGGCTCTGAGATGGGAAATGACTTTAAGGATCTCATACATTAAGAGAAGTGTGGTGGGGGCAGTTTTGGAGTCTTACAGGTACCTAGAAAGTTCTAGTACAAGGCAAGCATCCTGGTGAGATATGCACAATACCCAAGTGAAATAAACTACAAAAGCAAGCCATTTCCTAACCACAGGACTAAACTCCTGTCTTCTGCAGTTGTAGAGCCCGCGGTCATGGGCACGGTATGTGGTTTTTCTGTCACCAGCTCAACTGGTGCTCAACTCAGTATCTCTATGAGTAAGGCTTCAGAAAAAGGAATATTCACACTTATACCGAAGAAAAGCAGTTTAGACATAATTATAACTGAGATAAAATATCCCTAACCTTAAGGGACTTTTCCTAACAGGGAAAGCATAAATGTTTTTACTGCTCCTCTTACTTCAAAATGTTAGTAGGGATAGAATTCTGCTCAAAACTCAAAGATATGCTCAAGAAAGCACTATAGGTTTGTAAGGTTTGTTGATTCTTTGTGTTGCTAGGAGTGGAGTCTTGGAGTAAATGACCCACCGTTCAGCAGAATACCTTAGTCAGTATCCAGATTTGCAGATGTGTGCCCTTATTCTAGTTTGGTTGGATGGGTGGGAGTTGATCAGAGTTTCTCTGTTTCTCAACGTCTACGCTACTGACATTTTAGGCTGGATAATTCTTTGTTATGAGGCTGTTCTGTACAGTGTAGGACCTTTAGCAGCACCTCCCTGCCTAGTCAGGACAATCAGAAATGTCTGTAGAGGTTGACAAATGTCCCCTGGGGAAAGAGAGGCAAAATTGACCCCAGTTGAGAACCACTGAGTTAGATGGATAAACTGCTCTGCACTGGAAATTAACAGAAATTTGGAGATGCTGCTGGCATCTAGGGAAAGAGAAAAAGGAGACGCAGCTCCCAGCACCACGGCAGCAGGCCTGGCTTGAGAAATTCCCAGTGATCGTTTACATAAGAAGAGTAATGTCTAATAAAACTGTAAATTTCAAATTGTTTTCCTGCTTTATGCTGAACCAAAATTTCTCTTCTTTTTCCTTTTTAAACTCACAAACATTTAATAAGATTCTATGGAGGGGATTGTAGCCTCTGCCACCTGACCCCCTGGTGAAATCAGCTGATACTGCCTACCAGATTTCTAGGCGGTGACCAATAGTGAAATGAATGGAGGCCCAAGTTCACCCTAGGAGCTGTGAGTAGGAGCCAGAGAACAATAAACAAGCTGCACTGAGTTACTTAGATGTAGACTGGAGACACACTCCCCTCTCCCCCAAATATTACAGGAAGGAAGATAACCATTGCGGGGGAGGAGATAGGCAGATACAAGAAAGGATAACTGATGGCAATAAATTGTGTCTTTCTCTTTCATGTAAATGTCTTTGAATATATTAGCAGGTGATCATATTTCAGATAGATTGATCATTATACTTTCTGCATGTATGGGAAAAGATTAGACAACCTCTTGGAATTTCTAAATGGATGACTTTTTTAAATATAAT
Organism: Felis catus; assembly: GCF_018350175.1. Taxonomy (NCBI): domain Eukaryota; kingdom Metazoa; phylum Chordata; class Mammalia; order Carnivora; family Felidae; genus Felis; species Felis catus. Next base: position 210,140,766 of record NC_058368.1, on the reverse strand, counting down.
TTATTGTCAAGTTAGCTAACATACAGTGTATACAGTGTGCTCTTGGTTTCGGGAGTAGATTCTCATGATTCATTGCTTACACACAACACCCGCTGCTCATCCCAACAAGTGCCCCCTCCTCAAGGTCCATCTCCCATTTTCCTGTCCTCCCGCACCGGTTGTTTCCTGAGTTGTTCATGTTAGCCACTCTGACCAGCGTGAGGTGGTATCTCAGTGTGGATTTGATTTTGTATTTCCCTGATGATGAGCAGTGTTGAGCATCTTTTCATGTGTCTGTTAGCCATCTGGAAGTCTTCTTCGGAAAAGTCTATTCATGTCTTCTGCCCATGTTCTTCACTGGATTTAAATGGATGATTTTTTTTTTTTTACATTTATTTATTTTTGATAGAGACACAGCACAAGTGGGGGAGGGGCAGAGAGAGAAGGAGACACAGAATCCGAAGCAGGCTCCAGTCTCTGAGTTGTCAGCACAGAGCCCATTGCGGGGCTCGAACCCACAAACAGCAAGATCATGACTCGAGCCAAAGTTGGATGCTTAACTGACTGAGCCACCCAGGCACCTGTTAAATGGATGATTTTAAAGCAAGACATTGTCACCAGCTAGACCCCAAGACCTAGACTTTACTGCCCACCTGCTTGTACTCACTAACCTTTGTCTTACATTTTTCCTTAAGCTCTTCTTTCAGGCTTTCCTCTTAACTCAGGCAATGAAACCTGAAACCACCTCTTCAGGTGACTCTGTCAGGTGACTGCCCTGACACCTCCAGTAGGCCCAGACCATCCAGACCATTTGTGCTAAATCCGACTCACGCCAATGCCATGGAGTGACCTGTGGAATGTTGTACAATTACCTTTACTTCGTTATAGTGCTAAAATCTCTGCCCAAGGAGGAGACTCAGCCTCATTTACATAACATACAACAGGTGTATAGACATGTTTCCTTTTAGGCCTGCCACTACATAGGATGACAAGGCTTCCCTATCTAAATATTTATCCTATCCTAAATGAAAGGAACCTGTTCACCCTCTCTTGGGGAGTCACCACTTTGGAAGCCATTCCCTGTGATCTTATTTGCTGCAAATAAAGTTTTCTTTGTGTGACAGCTAAACCTGGTAGTTTCTGACTCACCAAGGAGCAAACTGACTTCCGTTCAGTTGCAAATTGGATATCAAAACAATAATAACTTTTATCTTCATTTTTTTAAGTGAATAATTGAAGTAAGGTATTTTTTTTTTGAATGATTTATCCAGGAGAACTATAAGAGCATACAAAATAAGTCCTTAGATTTTTTGTACATGGTTGAATTTGGATGGTGGGGATATAGGTAATCCTTTCTTTAGTTCATTGACTTTTCAAAAGTGATTATTACCTTTTTAGTAAAAAACATTTTTTATATATAAAATAAAAAGATAAAATATAATTATAGATAATGTATAGCTGGTACATAGATACATTATCTGAGCCTATCACACCCTATCACAATTGGGAAATTCAAGCAAATGGAGTCCATAGGAAACAGATAAGATTATCTTTCTGCAGAAGTCACTGTAACGAGGTGGCATTTCCTAGGCTGAATGTAGAAATAGGACCTATAATGTTATTAAGATTTGAATAAGTGTGAAGGCAAGAGAACTGGAGTCCAGCATTTTCCACTTCTATTAGTCCTGAGAGACGTTCTGAGAAATAAAAAGTACTCAAATAAGTCTGAGATACGCCACATAGTAGATTCCCTTCTTGGAGGCTCATGATTCACATCAATACATAAAGCCTCTGAGAAGTCCTACAGGGAGAAACAGTCTAACTTAATCCAAAAGTTTCCAAGCAAACTTGTTATTTTATAAGATATACTTTGAAAAAAAGGCTAATGAATGGCTTTAACATCTGAAGAAAGAATGAGTAAGCACAACTATGTGGAGAGGGAAGAAAGAGGTTGACACGAAATCAAGAAAAGGGAAACTCCCCAAGATTAAGAATGTGTCAGCTACGCTTAGCACTGGATAGAAGAGACTCAGACTGATGAATCTCGGTTTGATTGGTAGGCATGCACCTGATAGAGGTGGAAATGCCCTTCCTTTCTCGTTTGATACAATAGCCATTAAGATCATACATATATAGACATACTTTGTTTTATTGCACTTTGCAGATGTTGCTTTTTTTTCACTTTTTTTTAATGTTTATTTATTTTTGACAGACAGAGAGAGACAGAGCATGAGCGGGGGAGGGGCAGAGAGAGAGGGAGACACAGAATCGGAAGCAGGCTCCAGGCTCTGAGCTGTCAGCACAGAGCCTGACGCGGGGTTCCAACTCACAGGCCGCGAGATCATGCCCTGAGCCGAAGTCGGATGCTCAACCGACTGAGCCACCCAGGTGCCCTGATATTGCTTTTTTTTAATATACAAATTGAAGGTCTATGGCAACCTTGCATTGAGCAAGTCTATTGGTGCCATTTTTCCAACAGCATCTTCTCACTTCATTCCCTGTGTCACATTTTGGTAATTCTCACAATATTTCTAACTTTTTCATTATTATATTTGTTATGATGATCTGTAATCAGTGATTTATTTTTATTGAGGTACCCTTGACATATAATGTTATATGGGTTTCAGGTGTGAAACATAGTGACTTGACAAATGTAATCACTGACCTTTGATGTTACTATTATAATTGTTTAGGGACACCATGCACCATGCCCATATAAGATGGCAAACTTAATAAGTGTTGTGTGTGTTTGGAAACTTAATATATGTTGTGTGTGTTCTGGTGTCCTGTGTTGTGCCAACCAGTGATTCCTTGGTCTCTCTCCTTCTCCTCAGTCATCCTCGTTCCCTGAGAAATGACAATATTGAAATTAGGCCAATTAATAATCCTACAATGTCCTCTAAGTGCTCAAGGGAAAGGAAGAGTCACACGTCTCTCACTTTAAATCAAAAGATAGAAATGATGAAGCCTAGTGAGGAAGGCATGTTGAAAGCTGACGTAGGTTGAAAGCTAGGCCTCTTGTGTCAAACAGTTAACAAGTTGTGCATGCAAAGGAAAAGTTTTTGAAGGAAGTTAAAAATGCTAGTCCAGTGAACACATGAATAAGAAAGTGAAACAGGCTTTCTGCCAATACAGAGAAAGTTTCAGTGGTCTGGATGGAAGATCAAAGAAGCCACAACATTCCCTTAACCCAAAGCCTAGTACAGAGCAAGGCCCTGACTCTCTTCAATTCTGTGAAGTCTGGGAGTGGTGACAAAGATGCAGAGGAACAGTATGAAGCTAGCAGAAGTTGGTTCATGAGTTTTAAGGAAAGAACCTGTCTTCATAACATAAAAGTGCAAGATGAAGCAGCAAGAGCCAATATAGAAGCTGTAGCATGTTATCTAGAAGATCCAGCTAAGATTATTAGTGAGGGTGCCACACTAAAAAATAGATTTGCATTGTAGATGAAACAACTTTATGTTGGAAGAAGATGCCATCTAGGACTAATCATAGCTGGAGAAGAGAAGCCAATGGCCAACTTCAAAGCTTCAAAAGACAGACTGACTCTCTTGTTAAGGGCTGGTGCAGCTGGTGACTTTAAATTGAAGCCAGTGCTCATTTATGATTCCAAAAATCCTAGGGCCCTTAAGAATTATGTCACGTCTACTCTGCCTGTGCTCTATAAATGGAACAACAAAGTCCAGATAACAGCACATCTATTAGTGACATAGTTTACTGAATATCTTAAGCCTATTGTTAAGACCTACCATTCAGAAAAAAAGATTCCTTTCAAAATATTACTGCTCATTGGTGATGTACCTGGTCAACTAAGAGCTCTGATGGAGATATACAATGAGATAAATGCTGTTTTCATGCCCGCCAATACAACATCCATTCTGTAGTCCATGGATCGAGGAGTAATCTCAACTTTCAAGGTTTTTTTTTTTTAAATATTTATTTTATTTTGGGGGAGAGCACAAGTGGGGGAGGGGCAGTGAGAGGGAGACAGAAGATCCCAAGTGGGCTCTGCACTGACAGGCTGACAGTAGTGAGCCCAATGTGGGGCTTGAACTCACGAACTGAGAGATCACGATGGGAGCCGAAGTCGGACACTCAACCAACCGGGCCACCCAGGTGCCCCTCAATTTTCAAGTTTTATTATTTAAGAGATACGTTTTGAAAATCTACCCCTCCCGCAGATAGTAATTCCTCTGACGGATCTGGGCTTAGTCAATTGAAACCCTTCTGGAAAGGATTCACCATTCTAGATGCCATTAAGAAAATTCATCATGCATGGGAAGAGATTCAAAATATCAACATGAACAGGAGTTTGGAAGAAGCTGATTACAACCCTCATGTATGACTTTGAGGGGTTCAAGGCTTCAGCGGAGAAAAAACAGCAGAGAAAAAAATAGCAAGAGAACTAGAATTAGAAGTGGAGCCTGAAGATGGGACTGAGTTGCTGCAATCTCATGACAAAACTTTAACGGCTGAAGAGTTGCTTCTCGCCGATTAACAAAGGAAATGGTTTCTTGAGATGGAATCTACTGGTGGGGATGCTGTGAAGACTGTTGAAATGACAACAAAGGATTTACGTAAACCTAGTTGATAAAGTGGTTTGAGAGGATTGATTCCAATTTTGAAAGAAGTTCTATTGTGGGTAAAATGCTATCAAACAGCATCTCATAGTACAGCAAAATTGTTCGAGAAAGGAAGAGCCAATCAATGTGGCAAACTTCACTGTTGTCTTATTTTTAAGAAATTGCTCCAGCCACCTCAACCGTCAGCAACCACCACCTGATCGGTCAGCAACATTGAACATCAAATCAAGACCTTCCATCAACAAAAAGATTGCAACTCACTGAAAGCTCAAATGATGGTTAGCATTTTTTTAAATTTTTTTAACGTTTATTTATTTTTTTGAGACAGAGAGAGACAGAGCATGAACAGGGGAGGAGCAGAGAGAGAGGGAGACACAGAATCCGAAACAGGCTCCAGGCTCTGAGCTGTCAGCACAGAGCCCGATGCGGGGCTCGAACTCACGGACCGTGAGATCATGACCTGAGCCGAAGTTGGATGCTTAACCAACCAAGCCACCCAGGCGCCCCAATGGTTAGCATTTTTTAACAGTAAAGTACTTTTTAATTAAGGAATGAATGTTATTCCTTCAGACACAATGCTATTACACCCTTGATAACTTTCATATGCACCAGGAAATCAAAACTTCATTTAACTCATTTTATTGAAACATTCACTTTATTGCAGTGGTCTGAACCAAGTCCACAAGATCTGTGAGTTTTGCCTGTACTCCTGTGATTCTATGCTCAGCAGGCAGACTGGTGGCTATGATTTGGCTTTTTATATAACTTTATCTGTAGGGGAAAAAAGCGATGACAATCTTCCAATGCACCTGATAATTTATCTCTGCAAATTATTAAATTAGCTTCTGGCATGAGTCTCTTATGAGCTTCATCAGCTGAGGAAGTCCAGCTAATCCTAACCACTTCAGGGAACTCTGGAAAAAAATCAGCTTTGCACTTGCAAGCTCAGGACTGATCTTGGGTTTTAATGATTCTTCCTAAATACTCATACTTTCCATTCTAAGGCCAAACCCAAATGTCCTCCTTTAAAAATAGCTCCTCTCCAGTCCTGTATAACTACAACCAAATGACAAAGGTGAGTCCTGGAAAAGAAAGCTCTTTTTTAAACAATGGCAACAACAGCAACAACAAACGCCATTGCATAAACCCGTGCTTCTCAAACTGAGAAAGCACAGATGCAAAGCCACCAGACACAGACGGTCTTCCAGGAATATCCATTTTGCTCCACCTAAAAATTAATTTTATGTTGAGTCAAATATAAGCATACTTCGGAATAGAATTTTAACATCCCCCCAAATTTTTAGGGTAAATGTGAAACATCAAAAATTTCACATTTGTGGAGGACCACTTTGGACTTTGCCCTTAAGACTGCCCTGGTGGCATGTTAGTATTCATCGGTGACCTTAATGGAGAAGAGTGGGGGCCATAGCCTAAGCAGAATGTAAAGAGAAGCAGAAAAAACCCCTAACATTTGTTCAAGTACCCACCATGGACCAAGCATTTCAGATAAATGATCACACAAAACTCCCAGTAGCACTATCAGCTAGGCATTGCATCCATTTATAAATGCAGAGGCAGTAGCAATGGTGGAGCCAGAATTTGGACCCAGATTTACCATTTCTGTGTTCCTGCCATGACGTTAGAAGTGTTTTAAACAGCGAATTGCAAACCATTAGCACAGGGGCTGCAAACGTTTTTGTTAAGGGCTGCATGATAAATATTTCAGGCTTTGTGACCATATGGTCTCTGTCACAACTACTTGAGTCTGCCCTTGCAGTGTAAAAGTAGTTGTAAATAATACACAAGTGGGTGGCTGGGTTCCAAGAAAAATTTATGAGACTGAAATGTGAATTTCTTTTCATTGTTGCGTATCATGAAATATTCTTTTTGTCTTATCTAAGCACTTAAACATGTAGAAACCATTCTCAGCTCATGAGCCACACAAAAACATGACCAGTTTGTCGGCTTCTGCATTAAGGAATTGTAAGACTCAATTTAGTGAGTTGCTTCCACCATTAAAAAAAATTAAAAAGATTCAAAATAGAAAAGAAAAAAATATCACAATACATCACATGTGGTAGTTGTGTCGTGAAACTTTGGTTTGTTACCATATGTTATCACACCTAAAAACACTAATTATGAGATGCACCTTTAATTTATGTACCTCCAAGAAAGAAAAAAAAAATGCTTACAATTATAAACTCCAGATCTCAACAACTGTAACGCACATCTCAATCTAGAGATGTTAAAATGTGAAAAATTATGTATCTTACAAAGATAATACAATAAGATAGTTTTTACACAAGTGTGTAAGTGTGTCTGTGGGTGGGCACACATACTAGTTGATAATATATAATGTAGTTTTCACCACGAGTCATAGTCAAAAAAGTTTAAAAGCCACTACCTACCTATAGCATGATGTCTTTGGAAATAAACGAAGAAACGAAAATAAAATTTTAAAAATGGTTCAGTTTCAGCCATCTTAAATTATTTTTCCATACTTCTCTCTAGTTTTTGCCAAATACATCCCTGATTTTAACTTAGCTGTAACCGTAGCTGCTTCTTTTCTGTGTGTTTCCAGGTTGCTACATTATCATTTGAATGGCTGCATCACATCTAATGAAACTGATAATTTTTTTGTGAAAAATTTTTTAATGTTTATTTATTCTTGAGAGAGAGACAGAGCCCAAGTGGGGGAGGGGCAGAGAGAGAGGGAGACAGAATCCGAAGCAGGATCCAGGCTCTGAGCTGCCAGCAAAGAGCCCAACAGGAGGCTTGAATCCATGAACTGTGAGATCATGACCTGAGTGGAAGTCAGACGCTTAACCAACTGAGCCACCCAGGTGCCCCTGAAATTGATATTTTCTTAAGCATAATTTACCAAGCCATTCTCCTAAAGTAAGTTAGGTTACTTTCTATTTTTCCATAGACTTAGAGTGAACACCTTAGGATTCTAGCCTTTTCTTAGAATTTTGATTATTATGTCATATGGGACAAGTGTTTTCATGACTCTTTAGATGCTTTGCCAAATAGTTGTTTAAATGGAGAGTAATAATTAACATGTTAAATACCTCTCAGCATTGTTTTAAATTTCAAAAATAAATGTTAAAAAATACAAATTGATGCTTTCTTCATTAAAAAAAAATTGACGTTACATCTGGAACTTGAAAAATAATGATTCTTTTTGAAGAAGCAAATCCCAGGAATTAAGTGTCCTTTCAGTTGATGCACCCTACCAGTGGGTGGGACAAGTCTTGAGCAGGACTTACTCCATGCCCCAGGGCATGGGATTGTTCTTTAAGAAGAGGTGAAAGATAAAGAGGGCAAAGAAGAAAAGATGGCTTCTATAATGCCTGCCTGGGCCACTGGAAGATTGCACGATTTATAGAGATAGAGAAATTGGGAGGAAAAAGCACCTTTGAGCGGGGATGTGCTTCATCTCATTTCAGATACGCTGAGTTCAAGACTTGCAAGAGTGCAGTACTGGACAGGAGTGACAGGATGGACTGGAAATACAGTGGTCTAACCTTTGACATAAAGGTGATGCTAACCGCATCTATGATAGAGATGTAAGTTCTCAGAGAGGGAAAGGGAGAGCACCTGCAAAAACACCCACTTCCATAGAGTGATGACAAACTTTGGCCGGTCAGCAAGAAAAGCTGAATTTGACATTAAAGATATCAATTTTGACCTTTTAAAGGTGCGTATTGGAGGATTGGGAGTGCGGGAAATGGAAGCAAATTTCTTAGGGGGGATGAAAGCAAAAATGGATGTTGTAAATGGAGTCTACTTGGGTCCAGGTGGAACTCAAGGATAGAGAAGTGGAGAAGGAGTGGCAGACACAAGCAGAGCTTATTATGCAGGAGAGACACGCTTGGAGGCTGGGAAGGGGGGTGGGGAAGACACCAAGAATAAAGGTGCTAAATGAGAGCAGAGGCAGTGCACTACTCGTAAGCTTGCTCTGGTCAGGGTCGTACAAAGCCATGCACACGTGTCAATCACATGCTCTCCTACAGTAACTTTCAAACTTTTTGACTACAACCAAGAGTGAGAAAAACATATCTAACTGAAACAAAAGCTTCACCCCAATATTTTCTATTCTATTGTCTTCTATTTTTCATCCTTCTCTCCTCTCCCACCATCTTTCCTCCTCCTCCTTTACTCTTCCTCTTCTTCCTCCACCTAGTTGAGTCCCACTAAATAAATTCCATAACTCACAATTTGGAGAACACTGACCTGTAAGGTGACTCTCAAAGTAGCATTCATCTTGGGGGGAGTCGCGGTATATCAACAATTTCCCACAATATGCAAGCATGTTTTATTGCACTGCTTTAAAAACACAGAATTCAGATTCATATCAAACACAGCTATACTGTGATGTTCTTCCTTCTACTGCAGAGACCGAAAGAGCCAAATATTTTCCAGCCTCACTTGTAGGCTTGTTTATAGCCTCGCTTATAGCCTCGCTTGTGGCTAGGTGGCCAGACAGCCAAGTTCTGGCCAATGAGACATAAGTAACTACCTGCTGGGATATTTGGAGGGTATTTGTTGTCCTGCTGCTGTGGCTCTGGGCCTCTTCTTCCTTTTGAGAGGACAGATTAACCCTGAAGAGAGAAAATCTTAACTCCAGGCCTGTCATTATTGCTCCCTCGGCTTTCCCCCCTCAGGATTGGTGGCTTGGCAGAAAAACCCCCGTGGCCCTGAAGGTCCCATTGGCACTAAGAGAAGCAGATGAGACATGGTGTTTGGGTTCCCCAGCAAACCCTGGCCAGGAAGTACGTCTCAGGCTTGGTCTTTTGCATCTGTCATTGCTGGCCTTGGTGAGAAGGTCAGAGTCTCTCTGGGTGAAGATAATTGTCAGGGCTGAACCATTCTCTGGGCCACTGTCAGGCTCAGTGTGAATCAGTGTGAATCACCGCAGATTGATCAGCTACTATGACACCACCTGTATTAATCAGGATTCTTTAGAGAAACAAAACCAATAGGGTGTGCGTGTGTGTGTGTGTGTGTGTGTGTACTTACTTCCTCCCTCTTTCACTCTCTTCCTCTCTCTCTCTCTCTCTCTATATATATATATACATATATATATATATACACACACATATATATATATATGTACACACACACATTTATGTTCTATATCTATATGTAATTTATTAAATATAAAATATATATAATATATTTTAAAATATGACATATTTTAGGGGCACCTGGGTGGCTCAGTCGGTTAAGCATCTGACTCTTGGTTTCAGCTCAGGTCATGACCTTATGGTTTGTGAGTTTGAGCCCTGCATTGGGCTCTGTGCTGACTGTATGGAGTCTGCTTGGGATTCTCTATCTCTCTCTCTCTCCCTCTCTCTCCCCCTCCCTTGCTCATTCTCTCTCTCTCTCTCTCTCTTTCTGTCTCTCAAAATAAACAAATCAACTTTAAAATAAAATAAAATATGACAAATTAAAATATAACATATATAATATATAAAATATATAGAGAGAGGTAGAGAAAGACGAAGGAAGGGAGAGAGTGAGAGATTTATTTTAAGGAATTGGCACATGCAAGAGCGGAGGCTTGCAAGTCAGAATTCTGCAGACGAGGCCCTCAGCTGAGAGACCCCAGGGAGAACTGATGTTGCAATTCAACTCTGAGGCAGAATTCCTTCTTCCTAGGGAGATTTCACTCTTTTTCTTAAGATATTCAACTGTCTTGATGTGGACCACTCACGTTACGAAGGTCACTTTGCTTTATTCAGTCTATAGATTTAAATGTCAATAAGATCTAAAAATATACCTTCATAGCAACATCTACACTGGTGTTTAACCAAATATCTGGGTACCGTAGCCTAGCCAAGTGGACACATAACGTTAACCACCACGTTAACCACACTCCTTTAATAATGAACCACACCTCCCTTTCCTAGCCTTCTCCATATAGGAAGACAGAGGTGTCTGTGTCTGTCTGAGTTTCCAAGTACTTTTTGCTACTTCGATCAGACAAATTAAGATTTTCCTCAAAAGGAAATGTAGCAGTCAGAAAAATTCTTTGAATTTAAGAGGTTTTTTTTTTTAAGGAACTTGGAAATAATGAGTTTAAAAGCACCGCTTAAAATATTTCAGACTGCGATTCTAATCATCTTGCATTTGTAGGTTGTATTGAAATAGCTGGCACCTATTTTTTTCTACTCGAAATTCCCAGAATTTCTGGCACAAAGAACAAGCTATGGGAGAAAATAAAAGTTTCATCTTTGCATGCATGTAGATTTCAATCTCCTTATCTGCAAATTAAAGGGATTGGACTAAATGATCTCTAAAATATTTTTAAAATGCTGTCCATAACCACGATGAGTCTATGACCATAATGACTGTAGTAGGAAAAGGAAAGTGCAGGTGTATGAAATGGGGCAGCATACCACATATCACGTATGGCAATGACACCAGAATCTGGGTTCTGTTCTTTTGCTTTCATCGTCATCACTCCCCAGCCCCACCCTGCCATTCCATCATGACTGCCAAGAACAAAGAGAATAGATTGCCCATAGCCAGGTTCGGTGGGGAATTTGCCAGGTGTTAGATGAAACTGATTTGAGCAAACCAGACCTGATTTGTGACCTTTGCCACGAGGAGACATTAAAAGGCTTGGGGGAAGTGAGACTGGCTCTTTTTGGAGAAGGGAGAGTTTGTGGAACCTTCCAGTGCTATGGAAGAAGACGGTCAGAGAATCCACCCAGTGACTCTTGAAAGAATCACTCTGAAAGATAGGGCTGATGTCTCATCTGGAGCCCTCTGGAGGGTCAGCAATGCACAGAGGTGCTCCACAACAGCCAGTACAGGCGAGAGACAAGGAGAAGGTGTCTGGGGATAGCCCAAGTCACCATTCTGTGGTGTGACAAAGGTGTATGAGTTGTCCATGGGCTCAGCAGGAATTCTGGAAGTTTGTGAGCACAAGTTGACTTCCCATCCAGATCTATGTAGCCTGAAGAAGGATCAGTGTCATGGGAGACTAGAGATGGGCCTCTGGGTGAAAGGAAGAAAGCACATCCTTGTGGGAATATCTACACTTAGAGCTACGCAGAAGGTCACATCGAATGCACCATACGTGAGGACTCTCAGTAGACAATGATACAAATGGCTGGAGCCAACTAAGGAGTCCCCACAAACCAAATGCAGAGCCTTCCATCACCAACACTCAGCCAGGTGCCCTGAGGCCTCTTCCTTCTCTTTGCGAGGCTGTGACTGCCAGGAATAGTCTGACAGGAAGAAGGGACGGGCAGAAGCTTGGAGAGAGTATTGAACTAGACGAAAACCGATCATGATAATAGAGATAATAATGATTGTATTTGACTGAATATATACTGAAGGGAGATTATGTTGCAGTTAAAAGAGGCTAAAAAACTTAGAGGATTGGTCTGACTTCTCTAAATTGTCCTCAATTTAGTTCTCCAGTTGCCAGGGAAATATGGGGGCTAGTCAAAGGAATATGGCTAGTCAAAGGTATACAAATAGAATGAGATCCATATTTGCACATCACTGTTTTGTGATTTTCCAATTCGTACCTGACACATGGAAAGTTTTAGAATGAGTAGTCACTTAAATTCAGTGCTGTCTTTCAAGGCTCATATGTAAGTATGGCAAGTGTTTGCCATGTCTGTTTTTGCCACGTGGTTCTACATGTGTTGATTTAATCCTGCCTGAATTCAGCCTTGCTCTACTCATTTTGATAATCTTCCCAATGGTGAGACAAGTTGAATGATTGGAGGGGATTTAGGAAGAAAAGAAGAAGATGCAGTGCTGATCAGTAACTTTGTCTTAACACTACTGGCTTCTACTTCCTGGAGGGACGGTTTGACCAAGGCTGTATCGAGGATATTATTTTTTTCAGGAGAGGCAATATTTATAAATACAGTGTCCAACACCCAGGAAATGGTTATTAACTTTGTTATTTGCAGATGCATCATCTTTCATTACTTCATCCCGACTAAGATATTGTCTCTTTAAATGCCTCAGTGGACTTCATAACTGAGTTTCTAGAAGAAATTAGGTAACAAGGGTGGCTAGGAGACCTTCTAGTGTGCAGGGAATTGCCCTGGGCATCTGGGTAGACACCTCATGCTTCTGACTCATTGTCTGTGTTTGGGGGTGCCCAGTAGCGCTGCCTACATGTTACCCCTAGGGAATTCTCTAGGGGTAACATACCATGTACTATATGCAAGTGTATACTAGTAACAAAGCAGCTTACTTTTCAGCATTTTTATTCACGAGGCTTTTTTCTTCTTCACTGGTTTTTGTTTCCTCATTTCAGAACTCCTGAAACAAGTTAATGGCTGGTTTTATGTGCTTCTCATCACCAATAATCAACTTCCAGCACATGACTTTCCTTAAGGCCAGCAAATACATCAAAAGCCCAGGTAGAAAGAGTTCAGGGAATTTTGAATTCAAATTTTGCTTACAGAGCTGTATACTCTGAGCCGGTTTAGCAGGGGAGATAGAGTATAAATGAAAGATAACTCACCCTTCAGATAAAAATATACCAACAACTACCATTTACTGAACACATGTATGTAGTCTCCCATGTCCCAAACAGTCCTCTGGGACAAGGTATTTTCCCAATTTTACCTTAAAGTTTGAGGAGATGAGGTAATTTATTCATGGTCACACAGCTACTAATTGGATTTGAATTGCAGCCCCTACTGCCTTCAGAGCCCACATTCTTTCCTCTGTGCCAAACTGTCTGAGAGGTGTCCTTGGCCAAAGAAATAATGCACATTGGTTGAAAGAAGGATATCTGTTCACTCAAGCAGTCTGCCTTCGTTAAGTTATCCAAAACAACAAAGGAGTATGAGTTGGTTGAGGATGATAGAGGAAGGATCCTTGAGAAAAGTAGGAATCAACAAAGTGAAGAATAGCTCAGAACATCACCCCAGGCAGAGAAACTGCATGGGCAAAGGCCCTGGGGCAGTATGAGGAAACACAGTACACAAAGGATTAAAAGAAAGCCGCTACGATTGGAATGAAATGGCAAAAAGCATCTGGATAGCACCACTCGTGACATTAAGGACTTTCAAATTACTACTAAAGTAAGAATCAAGTAATTCAGGTTACCGGAGGTAAAGTTTTTACCCAATGACTGACATGTATGACCTAGATGCCATTTCTGAAAACCATATAACAATAACTACTTAACAGTGATTCATGCTTACTTTGTACTAGATACTGTATTAAGTACTTTCTGTTGATTATCCCATTTGTATCCCACAACATTGCAAGGCATTAGACCCCCTACATAACAACACTATTCACTGAATTTTTAGAGGTGAGGAAACTAAGGCATAGGTAGGTTAAGTAACTTGTATGGAACCGTGCAACTGACAATGATAGAACTCAGATGGAACAGTGTTTTCTCTGTTCTTCAGCCTGAGCTTTGTCACTATGTTATATGTAAATATTCTCCCGAGACTGTGGTTTTCCATTCACCACTTAGGGGGGACACAAAGAAACTAAAATTTTCCGAGAGTAGATGTCCAAAGTGAGCAAGATGATTCATGAGGTGTGGGGAGAAAATATTTCAAATTCTATTTTTTAATGTATCACTGTTTAGTTTCTTTTTGTCTGTTTTATAATATATATGATGTGTTGGTACAGAAGTACATACACATGATATAAAATAAAGAAGTTAATAGGGGCGCCTGGGTGACTCGGTTGAGTGTTGGACTTTGGCTCAGGTCACCATGTCGCGGTCTGTGAGTTTGAGCCCCGCGTCGGGCTCAGTGCTGACAGCTCAGAGCCTGGAGCCTGCTTCCGATTCAGTGTCTCCCTCTCACTCTGCCCCTCCCCCCTATCATGCTCTGTCTTTCTCTCTCTCTGTCAAAAATAAATAAACATTAAAAAAAAATAAAGAAGTTAATAGATATATATGGGAAATAAATGTCCATCTTTCTTTTTTTTTTTTTTTTTCTGATAAGAATGAGCAATGAAAATGTTTAGAAAGCAGTGGTCTGGAGAAGAACATTAAAGCTGGCCAGGAATAGAAGACAGTTGAAAGGAAGAAGATAGAAGACAAATATGTCATGGCTGAGAGATGGGGGAGGGGGCTTGTGTTGCTCCAAAGGGTAGCAGTGGAATCACAAGGTAAAGCCACAGGGAGGCAGATTTCAGCTCAACAAAGACAAGACTTCCTAACCACTGGAAGTAGCTAAAAAAATGTCACAAGCTGCTTTGTGACCCAGTAAGATCTTGGATCGGAGAGATTTGTTTGGAGCATGGATAACCATAGATCTGGTCCACTTTGCTGAACATTCCTGCATGGCTAGGAGGTCAGACTGCACAATTTTTCAGTCTCTCCCAACTCTGAAAGTCTATAGGTTCTATGATTTTTAGAGGACATGATGCAGATGGTTAACAGAGGACTTGAATTCCTCAAGCGTGGCAGGAGCATCTTAGAAACTATTCTGTGCCCACTCTTCCCCACTGAAATCCTCTCTCCCAGACAATTGCCTCCATGGCTAATTTCCTTGTCTTCTCCCAGTGTTTTCAATGAGGCCTCCCTGACCACACTATTTAAAATTGCACCTGCTGTCACCTCTGCTAGCACTCCTGACTCTGCTTCCCTTGCTCTACTTTCTTTTTTTATTGCACTCATCACCGCATAATGCACTATGTAATTCACTTTGTTAATTCATTAGTTGTTTATTATCTCTGTCCCTCTGCCAGCTCTATGGGGTCAAGGACTCTTGCCTCCTTTGCACCCAAGCACCCGGAACAGCTCCTGACATATTGTAGACAGTCAATAAATATTTGTTAACTAAATAAAGAATGGAACAGGGTGGGCAGTCTGAGCTCAGGTTCTCCTGGGACTGACTGAACAATTTTGGGCAAATCAGTTGATCAGTCTGGGTGCCTATTTCCTCCTTGGGTCCATACATCTCTAAGAATAATCGTGTGATTTTAAAATTCAGTTGGGTGGTTTATTGTTTGCCTCTTAAGAATATACTAAGTAATTCCAAATGGCCACCAATACAAATGTAAGAAAATATGCAAATTATCTCTTTTGAGCCACAGTTTGTTCTTTATTTAGCTCGGCTGCTAACCTGAGCCTTTCACGCTCGGATTCTTTCTTGTTCAGAGAGCCATTTATTATTGGAAATACCATGAAAGATAAATCTAGTGACCAGCACATGTTTACCACACTTCCTCTAACCTTCGTGCTGGGGATTTTCCACTGCTAGGTTACTGCTTAGGGGAAAATTTTAGAGCAGCAGGAAAAAACATTGATGGTCTGCTCCTTTTATTGGTATAATTTATCTTGATTGGCCTCTCTAAGCACACTAGGGGATATATCAGCTAGTACTGATTGTTTGATGGCTTTTTTTTTTAAACTGACACACATTTTGTGAATTTTGCTCTTGTTTTCTGATGTACCTTGGTGGCACCGCATGAACGTGAAGGAAGCATGTTATATATGCTCTATGAAAGTAACAGCTACTAAATAGTCATATCTAACAAATATACTGCATTAGTGAACCAGAAACATATACGATAAACTGAAGTAGAATTTTCCCGTGGAATAAAAAGCCTCAAGAATCTAGAAAACTAAGGGCAAAATTATTTCAAGCAAGCAGAAGGAAGGCAATAGTAAAGTTAAGAGCAGAAATCACTAAAACTGAAATCAGAAAATCAATGAATCCAAAAGTTGGTGCTTTGAAAAGATCAATAAAACTGAACAATGCTGGCAAGACTGACAAAGAAAAAGCAAAGATAAATTACCAATATAAAAAATGCAGTAGGTTTTGTCACTACAGACCCTGCAGACATCAAAAGGGTAATAAGGGAATACTGTGAACAAATCTACACACAAATTTGACAACTTAGATGAAATACACCAATTTCTTGAAAAGCACAAATTACTATAGCTCATTCAACATGAAAGGTATAATTTGAATGGTCCTGTAACTATTAAGGAAATTGAATTCATAATTTCAAAAATCCAACAACAAAAAATCTCTAGGTCCAGATGGTTTCACTGGAGAATTCTACCAAATATATAATAAATAATTAACAACAATACAATCCTACATAATCTCTTCTAGAAAAATAGTAGAAGAAAAAGAAATACCTCCCTAATGTTCAGAGTTAATTAAGGTCTGACATTGGCTGCTATTTGGATATTTAGGTGTTCACATCCTGTCTTTCCTTAGAAACTGGCAATAAGATTTTTCTCCTTAGGTTGTCTGACATTCATAGGAGGTTCTTGATAAATATCTGTTGAGGAATTTTCCCAACACTTTGCCCAACTAGATGTGGAATCAAGTGGAATCAAGGCTGCATTACACTCTAGTTTACTTATTTGCAAGCATTCTAGGATTGCTTTAGTTGATGTCACCCTAAGATGCAGTTTTTGAAAATTGCTAATACAAAATAGCAAGTTTAACAGAATTTCTACCTAAGATTCTCCATCTGAAAATTCTTTGGCATAACTAAATGCCCCAATTGTATCTCACAATGGTGTCAATTAGTTATTTCTCTAAAACAAACCTTCCCAAAGTTAATGGTTTAAAATGATAATGATTTATTATTTTTCATGATTTGTGGGTTAAAGAACAGTTTTTCTTTTAGTCTTATGTTGAATCAGTCCTATAACAACATTCAGATGACAGCCAGGTTGGAGCTATGAACTGTCATGCCTTAATTCTCCTCCATGTGTTCCCTCCATAGGGGAGCTTGAGCTTCCTCACAGCATGGTAGTCTTAAGGCAGCATTCCAAGATGACTTTATGGCATGTCTGGCACTTTGGTTGAGATGGCTGGACTAGCTGGGGGCTGGCCATGTGGTCTCTTCAGCAAGGTAGTTGGACTTTTTGACATGATGTCTCAAGACACTAATAAAGCAAAGCCTCCCAATTTTTAAAGTGTAGCCTAGACTAGACTAGCATCACTTCTGCCACATTATGTTGAACAAAGCAACACACAATGCCAACCCAGATTTGGCGGGAGGGAAAATAAATTCCATCTCTTGATGGAAGGAAAGCAGAGAATCTGTGGCTATCCTTAATAATCTCTAAATTATTTATTTTCCTCCCATATGCAAAATATACTAATCCTTTCCAAAAACCTACAAAATTCTCATTCCATTATGGGATCAGCCCAGACTTGAGATCCAGGATTTTGTCATCATCTAAATCAGGTACAGATATGAATGAGCCTCCTAAGTTACAGTCCCCTGAATATAAACAATCAGTATGGGGGCGCCTGGGTGGCGCAGTCGGTTAAGCGTCCGACTTCAACCAGGTCACGATCTCGCGGTCCGTGAGTTCGAGCCCCGCATCGGGCTCTGGGCTGATGGCTCAGAGCCTGGAGCCTGCTTCCGATTCTGTGTCTCCCTCTCTCTCTGCCCCTCCCCCGTTCATGCTCTGTCTCTCTCTGTCCCCAAAAAAATAAATAAACGTTGAAAAAAAAAATTAAAAAAAAAAAAAACAATCAGTATGGCTCCTATCTATGCAAAGATCTGTTAATTAAACAGACAAGTTATCTGCCTCCCTAAACACCCAACACACAAAAGTGAGACAAGGAAAGAATAACAATATTGGACACTCCCATTCAAAAGGGGAGAAAACAGGAGTACATAGCTTCCCTGATTCATAGTAATTTTGAAATCCACCTGGGCAGTAGGGTCTCCTACTACAGTGCAGGGAATGTTCCTTGATTAGGGTCCAGTTCTGCCCTCTCAGAGTCTTTATCCAGCCTACTGTCCTTGGTGGCTCTTGTTTCTACCCTCTGCATCCTGGCTTTCTCACCTGAGAACTCCTTTCTTTTCTGTAAGATAAGTGTTCAGTTTACAACTGAGTTGTTTGGGGTTTTTTTCAACGTTTATTTAATTTTGAGAGTCAGAGATGGAGCGCAAGCAAAGGAGGGGCAGAGGGGAGACACAGAATCCGAAGCAGGCTCCAGGCTCTGAGCTGTCAGCACAGAGCCTGACACAGGGCTCCAACCCACGAACTGTGAGATCATGACCTGAGCTGAAATTGGACACTTAACCAACCACCCAGGTGCCGCCAATGAGTTTCTTTCTTTGCTTAGTTTCTGTCTATATAAATTTAGGAGCCCAGAATCTCATTTTATTTTGTATTACCCTATCTTTTTTAGTCCAATCTGGTGATACTTTTGCCAATGCAATTCTCTTTAAATTGTTTATGCTTTCTATGCATCACATTACAAATTCAGTTCATTAAATAAAATTCACACCCATAAAATTCTTCAAGGCAGGCCCCTCTTTCCTTTAGACTGCAAGTCAGGATGCTGCGGAGCAATGCTCTTAAGATTCTTGCATCTTTCTGAGGTCAACAAAAGGTCTCACAAGCACAAATCAAGGTCATACAACCTTGATTTGTCCTTAACTTGGGTCCAGGTTTTACCAGCAGCATTCTGGATTTGACCTTTACCGTGAATCCATTTCTAACTTGGAAAGTCTTTTGACACATGGAAAGGCTAGAAATTTCCCAACCTAGCAAGTCCAGAGCTTATCAAACATTATACCTTCCACAGAAGACTTACAGTTCTTTGGGAGTAAGGTCTGGAGAAGAATAATTTAAATATCTCTCTAAGCCTCTTACATAGAGTCTACCACATAATAGGCACTCAAGAAATGATTTCTGGTTAAATGTTGGTATATGGGCTACTCAGTCTGACTTTTGTAATGTATGCATCCTTTTATTCTACTTTCACGTAAAATTGATTTCTATTGGTAAACTGGTTGACACTCACCAACTAAGATATCTGATTAACCAACAGCAGAGTATTCCCTAACTATTGCTTTGATAGCAGTTTTCCCATAAATACTATCTTCTGTGGTAGAATGGAGCCTCCCATTACCCCTTCAGGGTACCAGTTCTTAGCCCTCACTGCATAATAGAATCATCTGGAGTGCTTTAAAAAATACCATGCCAGAGGTCTTCCCCCTAGACTAATTACATCAGGATTTCTAAATGCATTAGGATTTGTCCATAGGTGATTCTAATAGGCAGCCAGTGTCATGAGCCACTTTCTTAGGGCTAATGCTTTCAACATGTGTCTTGAATTCCAAGGAGGTAGCTTTGCCCTATGTCACTCAGCTTCAACCATAGTAGTCCAGCATTTTTATCTGATACATATAGTGTACAATTTAGTTCATGAAAAGGACTTGATGTTGAGTTAAAATTTGAAAACACTAGTATGTTGTGATAACCTAGGACTCTTGGCTTTGTGAAGTAGAACAAATAATCATTGAAATATTTTTCTTGGCATTTTTATGGCTGATCTATATGAACAACTTTGAGGCTATGTTTGTTAGTAAGAGGCAGGGTCTGCCTTCCAACACTTCTAGGGAATTTCTCTATGCAAAGTCTACTGACCACATGGTGGATCTGAAGCACATAAATCATCTCTGTTTACCCAAAGGCTGCACAGACCTAGTGTCTGTGCATAGCACACCAGGAGACCCTTTCTTTGCCTCTATGGTGAGTGCTTTGCACTAAGCCCCACAGCTCACTTTTCAAAAGAAGGGATGCCAATGGATTTTTCTTGAACTCCACAGACTTAAATCTTATAGGCAATCTCTATACTATAGAGAAGGGCAAGAAAAATTGCTGGGGAGAAAATGTTCAAAAGCATTATTTCTCTAAGGGCTAAATAATGTTTACAATAATCAGAGAAGAATCAGGTTTAGAATGCTCTGTTATGTGGATTCTTCCTCCGATCAAAAGTTCAGATATGATTGTTTCCCATCCTTGTAGCCAGGCAGGTCAGTTCTGGAGATTAAACCTCAGCAATTTAGCAAGCCAGACTCTTCAGGAATAAAAGCTTATGAGCAATGTCTACGTGGGTCTTCATGTTAGGATCCTTCAAAATAATGGCTGGTCCCATCCACATTTCCTCTCCTCCCTGTCACTTCTCAGTCTCTTACAACCTGTGTTATGCTCACCCCATTCCACTCAGACTTCTCTGGCAAATCTTGCTAAATTAATGGACAGTTTACAATCCTTAGCTGGCTGTACTTCCAACTGTGTGTAAGCAGGCATCTCTTCTCTGAATTCTTTACTTCCTTGACTTCTCTGGCAACAATCTGCTGGTTCCCTTTGACCATTCATTTTCTATCCCTTTAATAGATTCCTTATCTCTTGCCCTGACCTTAAACTTTGGGGATACCCAAGTGTTCATGCTTGGCCCCCACTCTCCTCATGTTACATTGTCCAGTATTTTCATTCATGCTCTTTAACAATCAACAACTACTGATGATTCCTACATGGTTTTGGGCTCAAATGTTATGCACTCTTGTACTCAACAAATATTTTCCAAAACACAACCACAGTGCTAATGTGGACTGGTCTGAAAAGGCATCTAGCAACACCCACATGTTATGCTATAATTCTCCACCACAATTCCTTATGTTGATTTCTGACCATCACTCTAAGTTTTCTTTCCTCAGATAATTTTATTTCAGGAGCATGGAGGCCTTTGCATGCCCTTCCCTTCTTCTCCTACCCTTGAACTTCAATCAGATATGTTTACAACATCTTAGTGTGAGATCTAGAAGTTTGTGCCATGAGAGAAGAGAGATTTACAGTAAGATTTACTAGTCTACCCTTTCTGGGCAATTAGGCATGCTCTGCAGGGGTGTCAGCTGAGTGCCTCTTTCTTAGGATTATATCCAAATCTTTCTTTCCTTTTTTTTTCTTGCAAGAAGACACTTAAGAAGACATTTTCCCTTTTTATTCTGTACTTCTGTTTCCACATTGCCACACACGCTCCACATCTTAGTTATTTAAGGCAATGACCTTTTATCATGGACTTTAACCAACATTTTGGTAGATCTTCCTTTTTCCATGTTAACCCGGGGTGCTTAGAGAAAGGCCAGTGAACTACATTACAGGTCTTGGCAGTTTACTACCTAGCACTGTTTCCTATGGTGATTAATGTCTCCTGTAGGACCCGATTACAGAAACATTTTGTCTCTTTCCTCTTGCACAGCTAAATGACATTTAAGGGGTCTCTTGAGAAGCTAATTGATATAAAACACACTCCTACATTCGGTATCTTTCCTGATTTACACACGTAGCTAGAGTTTTACCTTTACTGCACATTGGAGACACTCCTGACTCTTTGGTGTCAGCTCATTTCTGGTTATTTAAGATTATCCTTGACTTTAATAAGGTTGGTGTTATAATAATTTGAGGTGGTACTCTGTAAGGCAGTATCCAGGTCTGCCTTAATTACTGTTCTATTCTCAGTGTGTAGCACATGGTAGATGCTCACTGAAGGTTTGTTTTAAAAAAAAAAATCTATGAATGACTACATCCTTATACCTCTCAGCTAATAACCTAGGTCTTTCTTGCTAATGGTGGCTGAGTAAGACATGACACATTGCTTAGGCCACCAGGAGTGTGAGTTTGGGAATTCATCTTGGCACCAGACAAATTTTGGCAATTACAGAGAAAGATTAGCTGCTCACATCTTGCGCTGTTGTGTCAAAGGTCACTTAGTCCCTGCCCTTTCAAGGAAGAGCCTGGCCACTTGCTGAGCATGACTTCCTGGGCTGGTTGCATAATAAATTTACCTCAGCATTAGGTTGCTTTATAGTTCATTAAAGAGGAGTCAGTCAAGAAAAGATACTAAAGGCCTTTTAATGGGAATAGAAATTAGGGAAATAAGGCATCTGATCTCAAGTACGCTTATGAAAATTTACCATAAGAAGGCGGTTTCTAGGAACAGCCTCAGAGGCTGAAACATCATGGTGGGCACTTTGTCCAGCCTTTTCAGATTACCTTGGAAAAATTCTCAGATGGCTAAACTCAGCTGGCTTCCGCAGCTATAAAAGTTGAAGGACCCTGGTGAACAAACCAGGGTGTTTTCTCAGAGAAGAATCAATACTACTGCATTTGGATCACAAGGAACCCAGACGGTCAATCTTTTCAAACTTTTGTGTACATCAACAATACTCTTCAACACCTGTAAGACTCTTTTTATATTCAAACATTTAAGACCTACATACTCTATACCAGTATTTTCCAAATGAATTTTCTGTGATAATGGAAATGTTCTATAGCTGGGCTGTGCTATTCAAAACAACAGCCACTAGCTACATGTGACTACTAAGCTCTTGAAATATGGCTAGTGAGGAACTGAGTTTTTAATCAACTTTAATTTTGATTAATTTAAATTTGAATATTCACATGACATTAGTGGCTACCATATTAGACAGCATAGCTCTATACAACTGAGATACTATATATATGAACCCAGAGTAGAGCACATGAAATACGTATTCTAAAATTATAGAAGTAACAAAATGCCAATAAATAAAAAGTGTTAGGGATGCCTAGGTGGCTCAGTCGGTTAAGCGTCTGACTCTTGGTTTCAGCTCAGGTCAGGATCTCACGGTTCATGAGTTCAAGCCCCACATCAGGCTCCATGCTGTCAGTGCAGAGCCTGCTTGGGATTCTCTCTCTCTCCCTCTCTCTCTGGCCCTCCCCTACTTGTACTCTCTCTCTCTCTCTCTCTCAAAATAAATAAATAAACTTAAAAAAATTGTTAAATGGACAAACATGGGGAAAAACCCTAAAAATACTCATATTGCAATATCTAAATATAAGTATTGTTAACACTGTGGTGTATGATACTCTTTCTATGATTTCTCTTCAGTTTTATGTAGACAGAAAATAATGCAAGGTAGCCAATATGTAGTTAGAATGATCAAAAGAATAGCATGAAAATCCCAGATGAACCTGGTTTTAACTGATTATGATAGCTATGTCAAGATCTGTTTGCATAGACAACGGGCCAGCTGGCTGCCTCTGTGGAGTGAATGGCCCTCCTGTCCTCGCATAAATTTCCTCCCCGTAAGCTGTCTATAATGTCCTAAACTCACATAATATTTAGAATGGGATGCATTTCTGTTAACAACTAAATATTATGCACAGCACATCATGACATTCCAGCCTTTAACTTCCTAGTGGAGCATTGTTCAGACTGTCAGACCTGAGCTTCGGGTATATAAGGCAGCCTGGGCAGCTAACAGGCTATATTTAGCCACTGGGACAAGCAAAGAGAGCACCGAAAGGGAAGAGAGCAGACAAAAGAGAGATGGAAAACATCATTTTTATATTTTGTTCTAGGACAGGGTCATATATATTAAAGACATTCATTCGTTCATTCAACAAGTAATTTGTAAGTACCTATTCTATGTCTTTCAGAGGAATATGGATATATTGGAACAGAGTCATATTCAGTCCCTTATGGATTTTGAAGTCTAATATAGAAACAGACAATAAGCAGTGGAATACATTTTTTTTTAAATATTTAATTACCAGTTGAGAAAAGCGCTATGAGGAAAACATGACATGGAGATGAGTGTGCAGAAGAAGGTTCTCCATGGATAAGAACAGAGAAAGACCTTGAGAATAGTTGAAGAAAGGACCTTTCTACTGAGATAATATGAAGATTGGGAAGGAGTTGTTTCTGGGAAGTGTGTGTGTGTGTGTGTGTGTGTGTGTGTGTGTGCGTGTGTGTGTGTGTGTGTGTGTGTGTGTTCACCATGCTGAAGAAAACATTTGCAAAGGCCTGGTAGGGCAGATCTTGGAGCATAGTGAATGAAGAAAAGGTGGCTTGACCTGAAATTAAGGAGGTAATCAGGGGGCGGATCAAGTAGGCCACATAAGGGCTTCCTTCAGTGTTTATTCTAACAGAAATAGAGAGATTGAAGAACTGTAATCAAGAGGGTGACGTGATCATCAGCACTTATTTAGGTAAAGCACCATTCTAATTGCCGAGGATATAGCATGGAACAAACCCTACACCAACCCTTGTCTTTATGGAGCTTCTGTTCTGATGGGAATTGAGATAAGAGTAAAGTTGAGTTTGGAGAAACTGTTGAGATTTTCAGTGTTGTCCCTTAAGATGACTGCAGACCTCCCAGAGGCAGATGCAGCCAGACAGGTAAGACTACCTGTGAGCAGCAGTCTCTGCCTACCATCTCAGGAAAAGACTTTTCACCTGGATCTCCGGCTCCACCTTGTCTAAATGTTTCCTTTGCAAACCATTCACGTGTTTCCTGACCTGATTAGCACAGAGCTCCCTCCAGGCAAATCAACTATCGTTTGGTCTAATGGTATCTGAGGGCATAGTTCAGGTCTTGTCACTCGTTTATTACCTAAATCAGATTAGTATGGGCTGAAAATGTCAAGCTAGCCAAAGTCAAAAGCTTAACTATAAGCTAGGGGCATGTTAAATAATGTATACTCCTTCCTGGAGGAATTTCATCTGCTGCTTAGGCTGCAAAAGAGACACAGCCAAAATCTAACCAGTCTTTTGTTGTTGTTAATGTTCATTTATATTTGAGAGAGAGAGAGTGAGTGAGCCAGGGAGGGGCAGAGAGAGAGGGAGACACAGAATCCAAAGCAGGCTCCAGGTTCTGAGCTGTCAGCACAGAACCCGACGCTGGGCTTGAACCCACCAGCTGTGAGATCATGACCTGAGCCGAAGTCGGACATTTAACCGACTGAGCCACCCAGGTGCCCCCAAATTCTAACCAGTCTTAAAATGACTTTCAACTGATTTCTTGTACAGAAGCCTCAGAAATTCACTGGCCTCTGTCCAGCTCTGCCACAGACCAGCAGCTCATCCCTATCCTCGTGACTGACTGTCACAACTCCTGGAAACACAGTGCAAAACCATAGCTGAGCATGACCTTGCAAGGAAAAAGGACAGGATGCTCAGTTCGTGTTCCTTTATAGATGCAATTTCTCGACCCAGGGAAGTGACGCGAGGTTTTCTTAAACACTCCCCATCATTTGGCTATGGCCTCGAGTACAAAATTTAAGAGGGTGTTAAAAAAAAAAAGCCACCCCTCAGTAATCAAGATACTATTTTAATACAATATTTTAAAACTTAAAATTATTGAAAACAATTCGTGATGGACAGAATATCATAATTTTAACTAAAGACAGTATCTATTGGGGTGATTGCCCTTGGCCAGGCTTCAGCAGACCTGGGGCCTTCTCTAGCTATGCAACACCCAGTGAATTACTCCACTTCCCTGCCTCTCAATTTGCAGAGGAACAAACCGAAACCAGAGAGGTGCTCATTCTTTCAAGGAGCTATTAATTAAGACAATCTCGGGGAGGAAACTCATGCTTGACCTCAATAAATTTTACAATGCTACCCAGCAATTCTCGTGCGCCCTGGGGCTGAACGGAACTGGCCTAGGGAGTGGCCTAGCTGGTCTGATAAACAAATTGCAACTAAAGTATAGGGTGCTAAGAGTGGATTCCTATATTCGTCCCGCCACGTGTCCTCAGCTCTCTGTCAGTCATACTCTCAGTTTAGGACAGTATGAGGGCAGGGTGGGGTCATGGAGGAGGGTGGAGCAATCTTTCTGGAGTTCCTACTTCCTCCTGTTATCATGCTAGGTGCTTGTCATTGGTTTAATTCCCCCCACCATTACATGAGGTCAGGACAACTACCTCCATTGAAGAGTTGAGGAAATGAACGTCTTTACACGGGGAAGGCTTTCCTGAAAACCCTCATCTAGCCTCACAAAGCAGAATCGTCCAGTGGACTATCAGAACCTACTCATTTCGCAGACCCACCAAAATGCAGCTTTCATTTAAATAATTGGAAAGTCCCCCCCGCGCCCCCCCCCCAAGTCCCCAGTCCCCAGCAGCTTGAAGGTGATTGGAGCAGAATTCTGCAGCATAGGGTTGACCTGGCTCTGGGGTCTGATGAGGATGGGCTGTGTCTGGACAGAGATTCTCTCTCCCCTTCCCCATCTCATTTCCCCTATAGTTACTGTGTGTTGAGCTCTAACTCAGTGCCAAGCAGTCTCCAACCTTTGTATGTTATTTCTAATCTTCATGACGAGCCTAAGTGGCAGGAATTATTGACTCAGTGATGTCAAGTAACTACGTGGATACTCACCAGCTGGTAAGGAGCAGTTGGGATTCAAAGTCGGGTTCTCTTACCCCAGAACCTGCATTCTGATGCATGGTTTATACTGCATACCCTAACATCTGTCTGGTTAGGAGCAGCTAAAAATGAAAAATGGTGGGCTGGTACAGCCATTCAGCTGGTCAGAGTGTGGAGCAGGGGTTATCACTGAAGACCCAATGGTTTCCCATTTGTAAATAACATAAAATTTCCACCATCTGGGTATTTTCCATTTAAGGAGATAGCATATCTTACCTGGGTGGTAGTTTACTCACAGCCCAAGGAAATGCTTGAAATTAAGGACTCTCTATATTTTGTCTGACCTCAGCCCATAATTATGGAAGCTTACTTCTGAGCATACCAGTAACTTTCCACTTCAAGCTGGATTGGAAATATCCCCCACCTCCCAAAACCCAGTGTGCATTATTCTTGTAGCATCGGTCAGAGGATACAAAATGATAACAACATCAGTATTCAGAGCTTTCTCTTCCCTCATATTTAGCCCAAACATACCATTCATCTTTGGCCCCATTTTCTAAAAAAAAAAAAAAAAAAAAAAAAAATGGTACCCAGAGAAGATCCTTGAGATGTTGGAGTCCAAGGATTGTACCTTACTCGCTTCTGTACCTCCAGGACTGAATACAGTGCCTGACACAATGTAAGCTCTCAGGAAGAATGTGGCAAATGAATGAATGCTACTCTAAATGTGAAGAAGGTGCTATTGAACCACCATTGATAACACATAAGCAGAGAAATTCTTTCTAGAAATGCAGATGGACTTTCAGTAATCTGCCTACTACGTCTGGAGTTAATCAAGTTGGGGACAGGAAGTATATCGTGGCTTAGGTGTCCACCACTTAGAGGGGCTTAAGAATAGGACAAGGTCCCAAAGTTGGATTCCGAGTGCTCAGCTCTATCCGCTGGGTTCACCTTAACCCTCAGAGTCTCCTGGGGCATCTCATCTCATCCTTCCAGCCACCCAGGAAGGCAGATACGTGTGCCTGTTAGGACTGGGTCTGTGTGCACAAAGCAGAGCCCACAACAGCTGATGAGCCAAACAAGAGCTGATTTTTCTCACATGACAAGAGGCTGCAGTACCATTCAGGGCTCTCCGGGGGCTCCCCACGCTGTCAGCTCTGAGGCTTCCTTCAGCTTCCAGTCCCACCCAGCTTCGCCTGTGGCTTTGTGCTTACTGGTCACCAGAGGGCTGTTTCTCTTCCAGAGTTCTGTCTGAGTCTCAGGCAGAAAAAAGGGAAAAGGGTGATGGGCAAATGCCATGTGCCAGCTGAAGTGACCCCTTGCACAGGCTCTCACACAGCTCCTCCCGGCGATTTCTGCTGATATCTCACCAAAACACAACTGGGACCCTGGGATATTAGTATTTCTAGGTGATCGCGCTGTTTCTGAAACAAAACTTGGGGCCCCCTTCCTAATGATAAAATGAAAAATGATAAACGGAATGTCTGGCTGCAGTTAACAGTGTCTTGCTGCAGAGTGACAGCATATGGTGCTCCAGGGAAGAGCCCTGAGGGTTATGGCGTGTCACCTCCACCCTTGGGTGGCCCAGTCCACAGCACCAGGCTTCCATTATCACCCATCCTCCCTCCTCCCTCAGTCTCCCTCTGGCACTAGAGTCTTGACCTGAAGCCTCACCACTTCCCAGCATCACTTTCCTGCTTCTCCATCAGCCTCTCTCACCGCTAGCAGAGTCCTTCTGTCTATTGACCAGTGCTGGTCACTGTGCTGCTCGGCCTCTGGCATCGGTCGATGGATGGCAACCTTGCGTGCAGTCCCCTCGCTACCAGGCTGGACCTCCTTGAACTTGAGACTGTCCAACTCATCTCTACCCTTGTCCAGATGAGCCAGAGCCCATTCCTACAGTCAGGTTAATTTCAGTGCCCAGAAATCTGGAAAAAGAGGATCTAGTTTCCTTGGTCACAAAGTTTGCAAACGCTTTGCGTTTGGCCCTTCTTGAGGTTGGATGTACTTGGAGCTGGAGGGAAGCAGCCTTTATTCCCCCTCTGACATCACCTGACTACCGAAAGACTGTGGAGGATGTGGTTCCCCTGCGTGCAGAGATAACAGCCCTAGGGCAGCATCACAGGAGGTAGGATTCAGGGGAGCTATGAGGCTTGTAGCTTTCATCTAGGCTGACTGTTGCGCTTTACCCATGAGAAACTCAAGTCCAGAAAGGTGGAAGTAAATTTTCCAAAAGGGGAGGAGCTGCATACACCCAAATAGGATCCCAGCCACACAGCCCCCGGGAAGGATGTCAGGGTGAGCTAGGGGTCTGAACCAGTGGGATGCTTCCCAGAACCCTCTCCCAGCCTCCTTCACCTGCAAGCAGACCATCCTACCAATTACCGAGAAGGCAGAGGGAGAGGACATCAGGTGGCTACAGGGAGAGCTTTCTGTCCTAAATGAGGAGAGCATTTGGGCAGAGAGCTGGGAAGACAGGAGCTTCAGGAAAGGCAAGTGCTGAGTGTTTGAATGGAAATAATTTTAGACATTAGTAGTTACAGGCACAAATAGGGAAACACGTCTAGAGCAATGGTGGAAATTGTTCAAGGATGTTGAGGACTGCAGTAACAGAGGGAAGAGCAACGGAAGCTAACATTTGCTGAGCGCCTACTGCGGACCAGGCACTATGCTTAGAACTTTACCTGAATCTGTTTACTTAATCATCACGGCAGCCCTATGAGTTTGGTACCAACCTTGAGGCCAAATGTGTTTCCAGTTCAGAATTTTCCATATTTTAGAAAACATAGCACAGTGGATGTACTGCATGCTATGTAATGATTCCCGCACCCAGTAAACAAGCACATTGAGTTTTCTGCAGCAAATAGGCTGGACAAAGACCATCAAAACCCTCAGGTCAATCTTGCCACCCAGTAAGGGCAGGTGCCTCACTCATAAGAAATTTTAGGTTTCCGAGCTTCGGAGATTTCAGAGCTTTGGGCTGCATGATTATCCTCATTTTCCAGAGGAAAAAACTGGCTTTAAAGAAAGTCTGGCTCCAGAGTTGCTGCCGTTAGCTATTTTGTCCTGCTGTAGGGTGATAATGCACACCTATCATACTTTATACTTCCTATATCACTATAATGTATATAACCAGATCCAGTCCTCACAGAAGTGCTAAGGAGAGGGAGCAAACTCTGTTGCGCCCCTTTAACAAATGGGGAAAATGAGGCTTGAAAAAGTGATGTCTTGCTCAAGGGTATAGAATGGATAGATAGAGGCTCAATTCAGCCCAAAAGTTAGGTCTGCAGACTGCTGGTTCTCCTGACTCCTGCTCCTGTGCCATTTGGACACATTCCTTAGAAATTATTTGAAGGAAGAGTAATATGACGAGAATGTTAATATTTGTGATGCTTTGAAATATAGGTTTGAAGTGGCCGCAGAGTTAGAGTAGAAACATGGAAGTCTTTGCTAACATTTTGGACAAGCTGTAGAAGACTCCTTATCTTCCCAAAATGCCACAGAGCGAGGTCCCAACTGGTCAAGCAAGGGGACATGACAGGGAGTGCATCTGTAGACAACCCACCCCTCCCAGAACTAGAGCATTTGCTTTCTGAGACTGCAATGATCCCTCCTGACATTAGGGTTATCTGAGATCTCCTGCCTATCTCCAAGGGCATCAGAGGAAAAGAAAACAAAAAACAAACAAGCAAGCAAATAATGTCCTGAACACTGGAAGGTTTGAGCAGGAGGTCTCTGCTGTCATGCCCCAGGGGTTACAGGCCAAATATCAGAAAGCCACAGCCACAGCATGTTATGAGAAGGATGGTCTGCAATATTCAGAAAGGGAGCAGAGGAGGAGGGTGTAAAATCAGCTCCAAGAGCAAATCGCTGAGGGATGTAGAGGATGCTGTCTAGCTCCCTGTGTTCAGAATACGTATAGTCTCTAGCATTGACAGGAGAACAAATAGGGGTGGGGATCAGGGGGAGAGGCCGGTGGCCCTGGAGAATCCAGGAATGGTGGAGAGATGAACACATGGAAGAACTTCAATACTTTCCCACCTTTTTCCATCACCACATCATGGAGCATTACTTCCAGCAGAAATCTCTGGAGGTGTTTCCACTACTGGCTATAGCTATAGTTTTCCTAAGATGCTAAACTGGCAGTTAACTACATGGTATTATTTAAGGGCCCCCAAACCCCCCCCTGCCCTGGCCTGCAAATATCTCACTCGAATATCTCAGAGAAACTTCTTGGTACTAATGAATTCTCCAGAAGACACCGCAGACACAGATTTTGCCAAAAGTATGCCTATGCACATACCATCTGTCTGGAATGTTCTCCATGGACTTTTTCTGTTAAATTTCCATGCATCTTTCTAGACATTCCTTGGGTCCATGCCTCTTTCCTGGATACCCAATAGCTTTCTTATATATACTTCTATTAGAACAATTGTTACTCTGTAAAATCATTACATGTTTACAGACTGGGTCCCCCCACTGGGTGGAGAGTACAATAATATAACTCACAATGACTAAATGGGGCAGTGTATGTGAAGTGTTTGGCATGGAGTAGGCACCAAGCAAATGTTAGCACTTTTTTTCTCTTGCCTTCCGTCAGTTCTTCAACCAAGCTGTTTCTAGGATTCACTTTTCCCCTTCCTTATCACCATTGTAATTTATCCCTCAATTACCATAAGAGCTTCCTAACTGCCTTTCTATGTCACCAATGTCTTTCTCTTAATAGATCCTACAGGCTGCTGACTAATGAACTTCCCTATGATATTTCTTCCTTGTGTTCCTCCACTGCTCAAGGATTGCTCTGGTCCCTAGTGACCTACTGCCCCAGCTCCAAACACCTACCAATATACCTAGAGGTAGCATTTGCTCCTCCTAGTCATAAAACTCTTATTAATCTGGGGCGCCTGGGTAGCTCAGTTGGTTAAACATCTGACTCTTGATTTTGGCTCAGGTCATAATTTCACGGTTTGTGAGTTCGAACCCCACATTGGGTTCTGTGCACTGACAATGTGGAGCCTGCTTGGGATTCTCTCTTCCTCTCTCTATCTCTCTCTCCCCCTCCCCCACTCTCTCGCTCTCAAAATAAATAAATAAACTTAAAAAAAAAAAAAAACTCTTACTAATCCTTTTTGGGGGATCTAATCCTTATGTACCAAAAATGCTATTCTAACGATTTATTCCAGGACCTCTGTTCTTATATCTCCTAACCCTCAATACTCTTTCTCCACACCATCTTTAAAATACTCCCTTCCAGGTTTAGATTAAGTTAGAAATCCTCCATAAATCAGTTAAATACTTTAATTAGTCAATCAATAAATGTGTATTGAGTCATGCAGTTGAGGAATGGGAATATAAAGGAAAGTCTCTGGGCTCTCAAGAGTTGAAGTCCACATGAAGGCTTTATGCTCACTCATAGCCAATACCAACTTTTCAATAGAGATGCTAAATGTAACCCATGTTTGGTTACATGACCTGATAATTTAGGACTCCACTTTCCTGGAAAGCTTCCCCTAAATATTTCTGGAAGTTGGTAAAGGATGATTCACATGTGCTCACGTATAAGAACACGTCAGCTTTTCTAACGATTAGGGATGCTTCTGTCTGCAGGTAACAGAACACCTGACAGTGTCTTAGGCAACAAAAACAATGAATGTTTCACAACGCTGAGAAATCTAGAGGTAGGCAGTCAGATGTGAAGCTTAGTATGAGTTCAGAGAATGATAAATGGCAAAGTTTGCTACACTTGTGTTTTTGAGTTATGGCTCCTTAAATTCTCCATGAGTACTGAAAAGATATTTTCTAGTGACTGAGGTAGGGATGTACATGTAAGAGGATATGGGAGTAATGGTGGTAAGGGATTGAGTAGCCCCATGGGGATGAAAGAAGACTACATGTGAAGGGATCTCATAGGGAATAAGCTAGTCATATAATTTTTTTAATTTTATTTTTTTTTAATTTACATCCGAATTAGTTAGCATATAGGTGCAACGATGATTTCAGGAGTAGATTCCTTAATGCCCCTTACCAATTTAACCCATCCTCCCTCCCACAACCCCTCCAGTAACCCTCTGTTTGTTCTCCATATTTAAGAGTCTCTAATGTTTTGTCCCCCTCCCTGTTTTTATATTATTTTTGTTTCCCTTCCCTTATGTTCATCTGTTCTGTGTCTTAAAGTCCTCATATGAATGAAGTCATATGATATTTGTCTTTCTCTGACTGCCTAATTTTCCTTAGCATAATACCCTCCAATTCCATCCACATAGTTGCAAATGGCAAGAGTTCGTTCTTTTTGATTGCCGAATAATATCCCATTGTATATTTATACCACATCTTCTTTATGCATTCATCCATCAATGGACATTTGGGCTCTTTCCATACTTTGGCTATTGTTGATAGTGATGCTATAAATGTTGGGGTGCATGTGCCCCTTTGAAACAGCATACCTGTATCCCTTGGATAAATACCTACTAGTGCAATTGCTGGGTCATAGGGTAGTTCTATTTTTAGTTTTTTGAGGAACCTCCAGACTGTTTTCCAGAGTGGCTACACCAGCTTGCGTTACCAAGTCATATAATTTTTTTAAACATGTCAACTATGGTTGACATTCAACCATGCAGGTCGTCTATTGAACACACACACACACACACACACACACACACTCACACACACACACACACGCACACACACACAGCAAAGGGAGATACCAGCACACTTACTGCAGTATACTTTCTATCTTCATTTTCTTCCTAGACTTTTTAAAAGAATTTTTTTAATGTTTATTTATTTTTGAGAGAGACAGACAGGGCATGAGCAGGGGAAGGGCAGAGAGAGAGGGAGCTGCAGAACCTGAAACAGTTCCAGGTTCTGAGCTGTTAGCACAGAGCCAAAAGCGGGACTCAAACTCACGAACCATGAGACCTGAGCTGAAGTCGGACACTCAACCGACGCCCAGGTGCCCCCTAGACTTCTAATTTCTGTACCTATATTCAGAATCCTAGTATGCTGTGGACAGTAATGGAGGCCTAAAATAACAATGTCTATAGATGGACTACTATCCATGCAGTTGCTGGAAACATTGTTAGTGACAGTGTTGATGGCCTACCCAGCATCCATTTCCTCCTTCTTCCTTCCTAACATAACTCGAATGTTATTCAAGTACTGAACCAACCCAGGTTTGTCTCAGGGAAGGTTACCCCTCCCTGGATGGACCTCAACAGTGTCTTAAAAGACATATGCTCTGGGGCGCCTGGGTGGCTCAGTTGGTTGAGCGTCCGACTTCGCTCAGGTCACGATCTCACGGTCCATGAGTTCGAGCCCTGCATCAGGCTCTGTGCCGACAGCTCAGAGCCTGGAGCCTGCTTCAGATTCTGTGTCTCCCTCTCTCTCTGGCCCTCCCCCCATTCATGCTCTGTGTCTCTCTGTCTCAAAAATAAATAAATGTTAAAAAAAAATTAAAAAAAAAAAAAAAGACATATGCTCTTTGCAACCTTTTGCTTCACTCTTCATGGTACCTTGGCTTTTCATCCTTCCGCCTATAGCTCATGACCTCTAGATGGCTGTCACCACTCCAGGCCTCATGAGTCATTCAAAGACATGAAGCAAGTGGAAGGGTTCAAAAGGCTTTCTCTTCTCAACGCTTTGTCTTTTTATTCAGAAAGGGAAGCCTGCCAACTGCCTAGTTATCATATCTGAACTCCCTCCTGTAGGCTCTATTGAACCCCAGTGGACCTTTTACCCTCTTTCAGGCACCATTGTCCCTCATAGTAGGGCTGCCACCTTTGCCAAGGAAAATATAGGACACCCCATTAAAATTGAATTTGATAAATGACAAATAATTTTTAGTACAAATATGTTCCAAATGTTATATGAGATATGCTAAAAAGTTATGCTATTTATCTGAAATTTACATTTACCTGGGCATCCAACCCCCCTTTATGGGCACTGCCACAGCTTTCACCAGGTACTAATATCTCCCTAAGGAATTCATGATTAATGGCCTCGAGTCCTCAAAGTGCCAAAACATCACCGGGATGTTAAATGAGATACTTTGCCTGAATGCCTGTCTTCACCTTTCATTTACACTCTATTAATGGAATCTCAAAGAAAGTGGCACTGTGGGTAGAAGAAGATAATGTGAATGACAGACACTATGATGCACCCAGCATTGCCCCTTCCCTCTGAAGCCAAAGTTTGGCCAACTTTGTCTGCCCACCTTGACTCTAGCTTGGATGTGTCTTTACCAGGAGGCTCCAGCCCTATTGTCGTGGGCAACAGCTTTTCAGTTCATGCAAATAGATCTATTCACTTGTCTACACAGATGTGTCAGAATTCCAGAAGTAGACATGACTTAGTCCCATAAGTGCCACACAAGCCATGTGCTATTCAGAGGAGATATCAATAAAGGCTTCACCACTTAAGGAAGTCTTCATAGAAATTAGAATTTGGCTTGGTTCTTGTTTTTCTTTTTAATTTTTTTAATGTTTATTTTTGAGACAGAGGGAGACAGAGTGCGAGTGGGGGGGGGGGAGGGGCACAGAGAGAGGGAGACACAGAATCTGAAACAGGCTCTGGGCTCTGAGCTGTCAGCACAGAGCCCAATGCGGGGGCTCGAACTCACGGACTGTGAGATCATGACCTGACCGAAGTCGGACACCTAACTGACTAAGGCACCCAGGCGTCCCTGGCTTGGTTCTTGAAGGAAGGAAGTGAATAGGTCAGAAGGCAAGAGGAGATGGGAGAAAGTATGTTTTCTGGAGACTGTGAGGAGACCAAGCCCAAATAAAGCAGGGGTGGCTTGCTGTGGAGTCATGGGAATGAGGCTGAGTAAATTCAGGACCCTATTGCAGAAGACACTGCCAGCAAGGAAGGGCAGTAAATCTGATTTAGGTAGGAATGAGAGCATCTTTCAAGCTTCCTGCTCAGGATGAGTGACCAGATGAAAGCCACATTTTCATACTGCTGATTGCTTCAGCCATAGAGAGAGAAATCACAAAACAGGCATATGCACAAAACTGAAGTTAAAACTGTTTTTAGAGCTATTAAACTTGGCAATCCAGAAACAAAACATGTCAGATCACTCAACCTAGGCTTGTTTTTTACATTTCCCTTTATCATTCCCTTGTGTAAAATTAAGTCACTTAAAGAGAAACCCAGCATATTTTGTTGAAGGCGTGCACCCCTCTGCCCACTAGGAAGTCCAAGCCTTTAGAAGAATTCACTCTTCCTAGTTAAATTCTTTAGTTCCTGGACTAAAGAATGAGACCATCTAGTATTTGAGAAAAACATACGTTCTTAGATACTCAAGGCTATGTCAACTTCATCTCAGGCACAAGGATGTTCCCGGTCAACTGTGATCATTACTAATTCTCCGACAGCCACTTCTTCCCTCCCCGGCCAGGGGCTTGTTAACAGCAGCAGTCTCTACCTGCCAGTAAGCACAGCACCCCCTGCACCCCGCTGCCCTCCCGCTGCCCCCAACACACACAGGCTTTTCCTGTATTACTGGCCCAAAGAAGGGAGTGTACTTGTTCTCTAGTTACAGTGTTCTCAGAACAGCACAATTGATCTGCCCCAAGGTAAACCCCTCCCCCTTTCGTATTTTGTGTCTCCAGAAGGCCCCTTCCCCACCCAGGAGCCCCGTGGCCTCTGTCCTTTCCCTACTGCTTTAAACCCTATCCCGAAAAGGATCTAATAAACTATTTCATGTCAATGCTTACAGTTGTTTACCTGGGAGGAGGGAGAAAGCCGGGAAACTGAATACAATGTAACCCCTTCCTAAGACCTTTTCTTTTCTTCTCCCTAATTTTTTTTTCAAAAGGATGGGGGGCGGGGGTGGGGGTGGGGGTGGAGGGATTTCTTGTTGTTACTTCTATTTTCCTTGGATTTTCTCACTATGACATTTACATGTTTGCTAGGCTGGGAATGGTCCCCAAAGCTGTGATCCTTCCTAGAAAAACAGGGAGAAAACCATTTCTAAAATAAGTGAAACCCAAATTCTGAGGGTTTTAGGCATTAGCCATTCAGAGGGGACACTGTTGCTCTAGGCCAAGAGGTCTTTCCAGTGTGAGGAGTAGGCTTTGCCAAGGTCCAGGTCACTCCTTGCTGGGCTTTATGCTCTGAATCCTTCACGTGGGTCATCGGAAGGGTCATTCTAGTTTCGGGCTATTTGTTCATAAACAGATCATCTTTATACACAGCACAGAATTCAAAGTATTCACGTGTGAGGCAGTAAAGTAAGCCTCCTTCCTTTTCCTGCCCCTGGCCACTCTGTCCTCCCTGGAGGTGACTTTTGTGATCAGTTTCTTCAGTGTCCTTCTTCCAGAGATAGTCTATGCATTTTCAAAAATACACGGTTATTTGAAGTCCTTTTATCGATTTATTTGCTTATTTTTGTCAGAGATGTCACATTCACATGGGTCAAAAAATAACAATCATAAAAGATAATCGGTGAAAAGTCACACATCCAACCCTTTTCTCTGCCATCTCCATGGATTTTCCCCCTCTACATCACCCCTTCCCCAAGCCCCATCAACTAACTGCCTTTTGTTATGTTCTTATGAATTATTCCAGACCTTTTAAAGGAACATATAATACAATTCCTATTCTTCCCCCACAAGGGATTCTTTAACTTGGGACTCTATGAAGACAACAAGAAGAACTATTTCAAAAAGCAAAATATGCATTAATGGAATTAACTACAAGCAGTTTAAGAGCAGTAAACTCAGCATAAATATGTATACAAAAGCCACAAATAATAAACAAATTTAATTACATGAGATTCCTTTGCTTCAAGATATTGTGACCCCTTAAAAGGGACCTCTCCTTTTTAAAAGTATTTAAAAAACAGTATCTCCAGGGCTGGA
Organism: Felis catus; assembly: GCF_018350175.1. Classification (NCBI taxonomy): domain Eukaryota; kingdom Metazoa; phylum Chordata; class Mammalia; order Carnivora; family Felidae; genus Felis; species Felis catus. Next base: position 210,103,422 of record NC_058368.1, on the reverse strand, counting down.
CCAATCAAAATAGCCGCCAGCAGTATAACTGAAGCAGGTGTACCAGGCCTATCGGACAGGTGTGTCGTGACAAGTAGCAGCCTGTTTGCCCCTGAGTTGGCCTGTGTGACGCTGGGGACCAAGGTGATTTACCACCTTGGCGGGCTCTGTGGCTTTGCCCACCACACACAGGGGTAGTATTCATAGATCGCTGTGGCTCTTTTTTTTTTTTTAATTTTTTTTTAACGTTTTTATTTATTTTTGGGACAGAGAGAGACAGAGCATGAACGGGGGAGGGGCAGAGAGAGAGGGAGACACAGAATCGGAAACAGGCTCCAGGCTCCGAGCCATCAGCCCAGAGCCTGACGCGGGGCTCGAACTCACGGACCGCGAGATCGTGACCTGGCTGAAGTCGGACGCTTAACCGACTGCGCCACCCAGGCGCCCCTCTTTTTTTTTTTTAATGTTAATATTTTTATTTATTTTTGAGAGCGAGCGAGAGAGAGAGAGAGAGAGAGCAAGCGGGAGAGAGGGGCAGAGAGAGAGGGAGACAGAGAATCTGAAGCAGGCTCCAGGCTCTGAGCTGTCGTCGCAGAGCCCGACATGGGACTGGAACTCATGAATCTTGAGATAACGTCCTGAGCTGAAGTTGGATGCTTAGCCGACTGAGCCACCCAGGCTCCCCTACATTGCTGTGGCTCTTGATGGGAAGAGGGAACTGTGCTCTGAGTCCCACCCTTCTGAGGATACCTTTATGTGAGAGTTTCATAGATCCTCCTGACTCCATCCGTCTGGCATTTTGCTGCATAATCATTGCATCTTCTCTCTCGTGGGGGGGCTATGCCAGTCCACCATATAGTTTTGTAGGTTACTGCCTCGTTTACCTACTCAGGAGACCAACCCAGGCAAGGATAGCCCAGCTGTAGGCTCAGGGACCTAGCTGTGTCCCACCACGTTTGTCCCTGCTGTTTCTTGTCCTTGGAATAGCCTCTCTATGCGATCTTAATTTTTTGTAAAGTTTATTTATTTATTTTGAGAGAGAGAGAAAGCACGCAAGTTGGGGAGAGGCAGAGAGAGAGAGAGAGAGAGAGAGAGAGAATCCCAAGCAGGCTCTGCACTGTCAGTACAGAACCCAAGTGTGGGGCTTGAACTCATTGAACCGTGAGATCATGGCCCGAGCTGAACTTGGACGCTTAACCAACTGAACCACCAGGGTGCCCCATATGCAATCCTAATTTTTAAAGTCCCACCCATTCTTTAAAATCCAGTTCAAGAATCCCCTGAAAACAACACAGACTTTCCATTTAAATGTATTTCTTGCTCTCCTTGATCCCTTATTGGTGTTTCTATCATATAATCACATTCAGCTTAGAGCTGTCATTCCAGCTATAATTATAAATACATTTTCCTCATAAATTTCGTGACCTTGGTTATTTATCTCTGTCGTCCCCATGGCATAGCTTAGCATGGTGCCCCCCAAATTGTAGGATCTCCATAAATATTTATTAAACAGAACTGAATTGTTTCTTTGGTTTAATCCTCATTCGTAGCCCAATTGAATGGTATTATGGGGTGTAGGAGGAGAGGGGGTAGTGCTGAAAATCTCTTACTGATAGGTTTAAAAAAAAAAAAAAGATTTCCAAGTAGGTAATATAGCAGAATGGTTAAGAATTCAGTCTCTGGGGGCGCCTGGGTGGCTCAGTCGGTTGAGCGTCCGACTTCAACTCGGGTCACGATCTCGCGGTCCGTGAGTTCGAGCCCCGCATCGAGCTCTGGGCTGACAGCTCAGAGCATGGAGCCTGCTTCTGATTTTGCGACTCCCTCTCTCTCTGCCCCTCCCCCGTTCATGCTCTGTCTCTCTCTGTCTCAAAAATAAATAAACATTAAAAAAAAAAAAAAAAAAAAAGAATTCAATCTCTGGGGACTCCTGGGTGGCTTAGTTAGGCGTTGGACTCTTGGTTTCAGCTCAGATCATGATCTCACAGTTTGTGGGTTCACACCCCGTGCTGGGCTCCATGCTGACAGTGCAGAGCCTGCTTGGGATTGTCATGCATACACTCTCTCTCTCTGTCTCTTCCCTACTTGCGCGTGCTCTCTCTCTCACACACAAAAATATATAAACTTTATTTTTTTTTTATTAATTTTTTTTTCAACGTTTATTTATTTATTTTTGGGACAGAGAGAGACAGAGCATGAACGGGGGAGGGGCAGAGAGAGAGGGAGACACAGAATCGGAAACAGGCTCCAGGCTCCGAGCCATCAGCCCAGAGCCTGATGCGGGGCTCAAACTCCCGGACCGTGAGATCGTGACCTGGCTGAAGTCGGACGCTTAACCGACTGCGCCACCCAGGCGCCCCAAAAATATATAAACTTTAAAAAAAAAAAGAAATTAAAAAAAAAAGAGTTCAGACTCTGGCGTTGGCATCACCTGAATGCAATCCAGATTCTGTGCTTGTTAGCCGCAAGACCTCAAGCGAGCTACGTGACCTTTCTAAAGTGGTTTCCTCAGATGTAGAACAAGGATGAGAATAATAGTATTTCCTTTATGAGGGACTTAGCACAGCACCTGGCAGACAGGAAGTATTCAGGCATTGCCATTTTTAATAGTTTGTATTGGGGCAACTGTCACTAGCATCTATTTCTTGTCATGAGGCTTTGACAGTATCAGCTGAAGTCAGAAGCTCTTTGAACCAAGGCTCAGACCACTTCTAGCCCCAAGCTGCTATTTGCTTGGAAAGAGGGAAATAAAAAAAGCCATCAGCAAAACCTCAGGGAGCCTTCATTTCCCACTGGGGAAGCAGGCTGAATGATAATTGTGCATGTTTTATCCAAGTCTATTCATTGGTTCAAAAGTAAACATTCTCATTTCTAAACTGACAGCAATATGGGGAGCCACAGGGCACGTGTTTTTATTTGCTATTTGGTACCGTCCATTAGTATTCTCAAAATGTTATTTTTGAAAAATCTGTCCAATTAGCTCATTATGGTCTCAAAAAGAAACGAACAATTGAACTTAAATATTGGGAAGTTTTCCATCATTTAACAAAGAGAAAGAACACTCAGCTGAGAAAGGGGCATGGAAAATTTACAATTTCTAAAGCAAAGGTCAGAGGTAGCCTACAAATACCATGAAGCCTTGCAAAAGTTCAGGAAGCAGAGAGTTAATGACTGGAACCTGCTTGTCTGTTGTGCTGGAAATTTCCACTGCCTGTTTTGTTGGCCGTGGAAAGGGCTATACGTGGAGAAGAGCTGTCTCCACGTGTGTGTGTGTGTGTGTGTGTGTGTGTGTGTGTTGCTCTTCATAAATCCTTTGCAGTGCTATGTCATGTTCTGTTTTCCTTCCAGCTTTCTTTGTCTTCCAGCATTCTGGAGTCACCAGAGGGCCCTCTCCTGGTTTGTTCATTGTATAACCAGTGTCCTGCTGTACGTGGCCTTGCCCCCACTATCTGACCTATTAACATTCCCGTTGCAAAGACATTATCAGTGATCCTTGTTAATGAAATAGCTATTTAGAAAAGCACAATAAACGTGGGGCGCCTGGGTGGCTCAGTCGGTTAAGCATCCAACTTCAGGTCAGGTTATGATCTCGCAGTTCATGACTTCGAGCCCTGCATCGGGCTCTGTGCTGACAGCTCAGAGCCTGGAGCCTGTCTGTGTCTCCCTCTCTCTCTGCCCCTCCCCTGCTCGTGCTTTGTCTCTCAAAAACTGAATAAACGTTAAAATTTTTTAATTAAAAAAAAAAAAAGAAAGACACAATAAAATATATACTGATGCATGTAAACAAAGGAAATATTAACCCAGGACATTTGAGAGGTTATGAAGAATGACAGAAGCTCCCTTAGAGCAGAAAGGGATTTAAAACAACATCTAAGTTGGGGCGCCTGGGTGATTCAGTCGGCTGAGCGTCCGACTTTGGCTCAGGTCATGATCTCACGGTTGGGGAGTTTGAACCCCACAAATGGCTCACTGCTGTCAGCAGTGCAGAGCCCGATTTGGATCCTCTGTCCCCCTCTCTCTCTGCCCCTCCCTCGGTTACACTTCCTCTCTCAAAAATTAAAAAAAACCTTTAAGTCAACCTCCCCCATTTTTTGGGTTAAAGATGACATAATTGAGGCACAGAGAAAAGAAGCAATGCTCCCAAAGCCTCAAAACTAATTATAAAGCCTGGCTTTAGGACTAACAATGTATGGTCAACCACATAAAGGATAGAAATAGAGTGGTCATGGCCTGCAATTAAGAAACAGCATGACCCCTCTCCTTGGAGAGTCATGTTTGGGAAGTAGGAATACCAATATGGCACATTTAAATTCTCTTCGTGAAGCAGCATCACTAAAACAAACATTGCAGAACTTAAATATCAAAGTAAGTGTGGGTGAGAAGAATTGGGACGCCTCGCTGAGTGTCCGCCCTTCTTCTACAGGCCAGGGGAGGCTGAACAGCTAAATTGCAGGTGTGTGGGCACGGCAGAGAGTGGACAGATGGCACATCCTGAAACCGCAAGGGCTGGTCTGTCGAGGGCTAACCCAGGGATCAATCTGGGGTGGAGAGATTTGGCTAACGGGAGAAAGAGAGACAAAGGGAGGGGCAGGAAGACGCCTGCTTGCCCTGCTGGTGCCACTGTCTTGATCTCTGCGGGAATTCCTTGCAGTGTCCAGAGACTTCCTGCTTTTCTCTCTGGGCAAGTGTTACCTGAAACATCTTCTGGACCCTTTCACTCAGGCTTTTTATTTACAACACCACACACGATTATGTCAGGCAGTCGCTGGGCTCCTTCTGCCTCTCAAAGCTTCACTGTGCTTGTGACAAGACTCCCTGCAGTCCAAGGGGAGGCCAGAAGCCTTCCTGGTGGAGGGGGCCTTCCCGAGGCCAACTTTGCAGGTCACAACAAGGGCGCCTCCCTGGGAGCACATTCAGGATGTGAGCACGTCCCAGGGTGAGAGGCAGTAGCTAGAGAAGTTGACTGAACAAGAAGGGCCCTGGGGGAGTGCTCCAGATTCTGTCTCCACTGGGCTTCACGCTTTCCTCAAAATCGAATCAGACTCATCTGCTGGAGGACAGGAAATGCCTGTGTTCTGGAATTGTCAGTGGGCCAGCATATTAACCTTTCCGAGACGACCCCAGACCTCCCTTCACCACCAAAGGAAAAAACTACTCACCCACCACCACCACTGCCACCACCCAGGTAAACCTAAATCCTTCCCTTTCCAGACCCATTTCCAGGAGTTAACTTGATCTCGGTTTTCCAGAGGGAAAACAAAAAATGAAGGTCAGAGAGGTTAAGTGACTCGGTAAAAAAAGCAGAACTCGAATGTGGATTTTCAACCTGGGTGTTAGTGTTTTGTTTCTGTTGTGTCTTGTTTCTTTTTTTTCCTGCTCCCCAGGGCAGCTCTCATCACTCTCATCATACCCGTCAGGTCAGCTGTTGTGTCTCGGGTGGATTGTGGATAAGCAGGGAGGAGACACTTTTTGGTCATGGGGCATTCGAAGCATTATGTCAGCCTAAGCTACCGTCACTAGGCTTCTGGGACACAGAGAAGGATAGGTAGAGAGAGGATCTGAAGCGATAACTAGAATATAGCCAGTAGAGTACTGTAACTGGAATCCCTGCCAGGATCACACAGAATGGGAGCAGAGCAGTTTTGCAAAGGAAAAGCAGAAGGCTGCTACCGTGAGAAAGGAGAGGAGGGGTGCTGAGTAGTCCAACATAACCAATGTCTTCTACCAACCCCTAGGGAAGGAACGTGTGCCCAGGGGCTGTGCAGAGATCATTTTACAACCTGGGTGAGGACTGTAACGTCCCAAACCCGTCACATCCGGGTGGAAGTCTGTAGGGCTGGAAGGCTTGGCTCTGTCACCCACACTGCCACCACAGTCCACTGTGAGGTCCCTTCCCCATCTCCACCCACGTGTTGCAGGGGCCCCTCTTGGGTTCTGCCATGTGCTCCGTTGCATTGCTTGGCCCCTCTTTTTACATATGCCCTAATTCCCTACCTAGATTTAAAACTGGCATCCAGCCTAGGGATTTACAGCAAATAGCTGTTCAATAAAAGTTTGTGACAAGACATTGTTGACTCTAGGTAGAAAAAGGGTGTGCCTCTTTTGTTAGTGTTTCACACTGCATGTCTCCCTTTTTATTCTCCCAATAAATAGATATGGAAGACAGAGGATAAGATGGATCTGGTTTTTGGGGTGGTGAAATGGTATAGTTACAATTAAAAATAAAAAAGCAATGAGTGGAGCATCGGAACTAGGCAGCTGCCTTACCCCAATTACAAACTTGTGTGGTGCCAACCTGTGCCTTAGATTCTCTTCACTGCTAAGTGCTTTCTGGATTATCAACCTCAGCACATTGATATTTTGGCTGCCTAATACTTTCTTGCGCATTGTACGGTGTTTAGCGGCATCCCTGGCCTCTACTCATTAGATATCAGCAGCAACCTCCTCCCCACACCCACAAATGTGACAGCCAAAAAATGTGTGCAGACGTTGCCAACTGCCTCCCAGGTGGGGGAAGAATCCCAATGCTTCTTTGGAGAACCCCTGGGATAGACGGCCTCTGCCACAGTTGAGATACAGGCTTGGCTTCACATTTCAGAGTGAAAATAACAAGGCTGATACAAGATAGGAATGTCTTGTTCTCATATGAAAGTCAGAGCTGCTAAGGTATTTCTGCCAAGTTAGCAAACACCTGGCCTCCTCTTAACTTGCTGTCCGTAGGATGCTCCCTATGTCAGAGACAAGCTCGTCTGCCATCGCACCTAACATTCCAGTCAGCAGGATGGAAGAAAGAGGATAGAAATGAGAAGTTGCATTTGTACTGGGCTCATCCTATTGGCCAGAATTTAGTCACAAGGCCATAACTAACTGCAAGGGAGACTGGCAAATATAGTTTTTCTTATGGGCTGTCATGGGCCCAAGTTGAAGTCATTTAAAATCAAGGTCTGACGGTTCTTTTCCTTTTTTTTTTCTTTTCTTTTTCTTTTTTAACTTTTGGTTGGTGGGGAGCAGAGTTTGGGAAATGTATCTTGAGCTGTCTTCGGGAGGTGGGAAGCAGAATTCAGTTCCCTCGATGGTCTTTATTTTCATCCTCTCCTCTGATCTTAGAGCCCCCAAGGCCGAGCTCTCTGGGTCAGAGAATTCCAGAAGCCTTGCAGATCTGGCCATAAAGTCGAGAGGTGGTTGAGGTCATATCAAGGGAGACACCAATCTGAGGATCAGCTCTCAGTTTCTTAGTTGTAGAGAGGAGTATGTCACTGTTGAAGGCTCTAGGAATGTGTCTGAAGCTGTGTTTAAAGAGGCTTGTGTGAAAAGATAGATACAAGAGGATCAAAGATCAAAGGGAGCCCTGAAGAGTCAGATATGCTGCCTGGAACTGGATGACTTCTGATAGCAATGGTGGGAGCAGCTGGAGGCAAGTGAAGTATCTACTTTTGCACACTCTTATTGCGCATCACTGGCTTTGTCTCTGAAATTGTTACCTGCTGAGCTAATTTATTATCACTTGCTTTCCTCTTCTAGATTGGAGAGTTGTATCTGATACAGTGTTTCCTCTCTTGGCTGATAACAGCATGGCAGAGATAAAGTTTAATATTCCTAGCATCCTGTACTTTTTAATAGTATTTATGGCAGTGTAGTTTATTACTTATATAATTACTTAATTATATAATTACTGTTGTAATATATAATTACCTATTGTACAATTACTTAATTAATGTCATTTTCCCCTGATAGCTATAAAAAAATATGTCAAACACACACACATACACACACACACACACACACACGCACAAGAACACTCAATAGAGAGAAAAAAAGTGCTAAATTGAACTGCCCTTGGTTCCTAGCCCAGGAAAGCCAGCATGAATGGGGAGAGTGTTTTTTCTTAGTTACACAACAAAGTGGGTCTTCTAAGTTTGTTAATTCTTAAGCTTTTAATGTCATATGTGTTTTGAATAGGTTATGGCTACAGCAATAGGATTTTTTAAATCGTTTTATCGTGAAGTGCCATATATAGAGAAAAATATACAAATCTTAAACAAATAATCATAAAGTGAATACTCATCTGTGTATCAAGGACAAGAGACAGGACGCTATGACCTCAAAGAAGCCCCACTCATGCTTCTACCTAACTGCCACTCCATTTTTCCCCCAAGAGATAAACACTGTCCTGACTTAACAATGTAGTTTGGTTTTGTCTATTTAGAACTTTATACAAATAAAATCACACATTCTCTTAAGATAACTATTTTTAGAAGCAGAATTTGGGTACTTTTGCATACCACTGAGTTAGTGAGAGTAGATATTTGAAATAGGGACTACCTCAAAATCCATGACATATGATCAACGTAACGTTGTCTCTTTATGGACAAAGTTTATCTTTGGATTCCATACTTTCTCCATCAGAAGAAAGAGCAAAGCCGTGATTGACCAGCCCAAGAGACCCAGAAGCTTTTCCTGGGAACTAGCAACTTGTCCTCAAATACAGTAGTTGTGTTTTCTTGGCAAGAATCTAGAAAGGTTCCGTAGCCAGCAGATACCGATAAATGAGATTTAGTTGAAGACAAAAAGAAGAAGGGGGAGAAGAAAGAAGAAGACGAGGAGGAGGAAGTGGAGGAGGAATAGATTAAAGATAGAAACAGACAAGGTTTTGTCTCCTTTCTCAATTATTTTAGGAGTGGTCATTAAATAGAAGCATCCATGGTAAACTTATTTTAGTTTGCTTATAGATCAATAACTACTTAAGCCAGCAGGGAAAAAGAAAATTGAAAATTGAAAGACCTAGAATTTGGGTTGGTCAGCTTTCACTGAGTTTTGCTATGTGACAACCAACCTCCAAATAGCAATAGCTTGCAGCAATAAAGACTTTTTCCTTACTTCTGTTACTTCAGCCACAGTAGGCTGACACTCTTTTCCACATGTCTTTTTCTTCTGCAATACAAGCTTTAGGAAGAGTTCTGATCTAGGACATATCATTCTTGAGGCAAAAGAAAGAGAGAAAGATGTGGAACCACTCAGTGGCTATTAAAATTTCTGTTTGGACCCGATATATATCATGTCTGCTAATATTTCATTAACACAAGTAAGTCACTTGGCCAAATTTGACATTAGTCCTTTCTAGGGAGGACAAACAATTGGGGAAAATAATGCAGACTATTACAGGGGGTTATTTTCTAATGGTGATCAATGAGAAATTATATGAAAATCAGGGGGGAAGAGAAGTAATTCCCCAAAATTCAGTGAATACAGGTTGAATCGATCCATTAATGAAACATTCACATAACAAAATCCACTAAATAATTAAACACTTATGTGTTAGATGTGGAGAAGCCCATATAGTCCCTATGTGAACAATGACTTCTCTAGGAAACATCTTTTATTCAGTGCACTAGATTTCCAACAAATTCTTTGTTTTCTTGGAGACTTTGAAGAATTCTAAGCGTACAACTCAGATGAAAGGAAGAATTATAGTCTAATCCTTGCTTTGTACCCAGAAGACTCTGTTTATAGGCTGGATTTTCAGTATCTCTTCTGTTCTATAATCCTCCTCTTTATGGAATCCTCTGTGAGGATATAAATTATCCAACTTCAACCAAGCATCTACTGTGATGTATTTTCAAAAATTTCACAGTGTCTGATCCTTGCTGACAACATAAATCTTGTCTTCATACTGAAAAGACAGGAAAGCAATTCGCTTTCTTCAGATTTTTTTTTTTTTTTGCCATAAAATTTCTTAATTCAGACAGCACTTTGTTAGTCCTTGTAGAATTTGTTCCCTTGAAGCTCTTTGTTTCTTTTGAAATCAGCGCTTTTGGTGGATTATCTGCCGTAGAAGTTGAGTCAGGAGACTGGTTTGGGGAGAGGATAGCAGCAACCAGATTTCAGTCTTCAGAAATGCAAGCCTGACACCTTCTGGACAGCATGTGACCATTACACCCACAGGTATTTCCCTTGTCAGAGGCAGTAGGATGGGTCCCAGGATGGGATCCCTGGATAGGATTCAGTGCTTCATGAAATTGGATGGGGGAAACCTTGCATCTCTATTTCCATTAATTGATATTTTCAATTTAGCACTTTCTTCGGACATGAATATATGTAATGAGCTCTACTAGTGTTACTAGTAAGTTGTCAACAGGAGAAATTACAGGTATTTTTTGAATCACATTCGAGTTATTACAGATGCCTCAAAGTATCGTTTACACTCATCATTACTTTGAAATCACAATAGACTTGCCACCAGATCTTGTTATTCAATGTGTTAGTAAATAAACACATGTGTTACTATCTCATACATTCGCTTTTTAAATTTTGATTTTTGAATATGATTGATTTCCCATGAAATTCCATGTATTTTATTTTATACCTCTATAGACTATTTTGAGAAAAGTGTTTATAGTTTGCACCAAACAGCTAACAGTTTATGGCATAAAAGATATTAAGAATGCCTCTTTTGGGGTATCTGGGTGGCTTAGTTGGTTGAGGGCCTCATTCTTGATTTCAGCTCAGGTCATGACCCCAGGTTCATGGGATCGAGTCCCACCTCAGGCTCTGCACTGAATGTGGAGCCTGCTTAAGATTCTCCCTCTCTCTCTCTCTCTCTCTCCCTCTTCCCCTCTCCCCTACTCATTCTCTCTCTCTAAAATAAAAAAAAATGTTTAAAATTTTTTTAATGTTTATTCATTTTTAAGATATGGAGAGAGAGCATGAGTGAGGGAGTGGCAGAGAAAGAGGGAGACACAGATTCTGAAGCAGGCTCCAGGCTCTGAGCTGTCAGCACAGTGCCGACCCAAGGCTCGAACTCACCAACTTCAAGATAATGACCTGAGCCGAAGTCGGACGCTTAACCAACTGACCCACCCAGGTGCCCCCCCCAAATTTTTTTAATTAAAAAAAAGAATGCCTGTTCTAAGAACAACTGTTGGCAAGGATGTGGAGAAAAGGGAACCGTCATGCACCGTTGGTGGGAATGTAAAGCGGAACAGCCATTATGAAAACAGTATGAAGATTCCTCAAAAAATTAAAAATAGAAATATCACATGATCCAGTTATTTATGGATATTTACTCAAACAAAACAAAAACACTAATTAAAAAAGACATATGCACCCCTATGTTTATTGCAGCATTATTTATAACAGCCAAGATATGGAAGTAACCTAAGTGCCCATCAATAAATTAATGGATAAAGAAGAGGTGGTGTATATACACAATGGAATGCTAGCCATAAAAGAAGAGTGAAATCTTGTCGTTCATGACAACATGGATGGACCTACAGGTCCATAACACCATACGAGGTGTTATGATAAGTGAAATAAGTCAAGACCGAAAGAGAAAATGCCATATGATGTCACTTATATGTAGAATCTAAAAAACAAAACAAACAAGAAACAAACTTATAAATACAGAGAACAAATTAGTTAGTGGCTGCCAGGTTTGGGGGGAGGGTGTTGGAGAAATAGGTAAAGAGGAACAAAATTCTAGTTATAAAATAAATAAGTCATGGATATGAAAAGTACAGCAGAGGGAATATTGTCAATAACACTGTATAATGTTGGATGGTGACAGATGGTGATGACACTTATCGTGGTGAGCACTCTGTAATGTGTAGAATCATTGAATCACTATGTTGTACCCTTGAAACTAATATAACACTGTCAACTATATTAAAAAAGAGAATGTTCTAGATGCATTCTAGAAGGGATAGAGAAGGATTAAAACATGAAAACAACTCCTCTCTTTCACTAAAATAATGATTTTTAGTTTCTTATGCATAGAATTAAATGACAAGAGTTTCTTTTTTAACAAAAGACCATTTTGACATCATATTAATCATCAGTATAAAAAACTTGTGTTTTCTTTTTCTTCTCATGAGGCTGGACTCTAAGACTGTGGTGAAAAAAACCCTGCTTCTCCCTTTATTTTCCTCCCTCAAACCACACACACACACACACACACACACACACACACACACACAGTGGTGTGTGTGTTTAGTTCTCTAAAAGTATAAAATTTGTTTTAATTTTTATATCAGGCCATGTGTTCTGAACACTGAATTGCAACTAAAAAGAGAGTAAGTAGAACATACTGTAGCAAATTTTCAAATGTTCATTGAAATGCTTCTATATCAAGAGCCTTAGGAACACCCCTGGATCAAGGAAAGGAGTCATGGTCCAGTACTGCAGGCTGTGTGGGGCCACTCACTGGAACAGAGTGGACTGGAGCCCTGGTTGTCAAGTCTGCATGGCTTCCAAGTGCATGGTATACACTTCAAAGGAACACGAAGTGATCCAGTGGAAAGCAGAAAGTTGAAAAGAGATGAACTTCACCAATATTTCCCAGGCACTGCCATTCTGTGTGTATGTCAGAAGGTCAGTTTCACATGAAGGACAGGAGGTGTCCTCAGAGAGGTGAGGAAGTTCCACAAAGCAGTGGGGCCCATCTCCCTCTGTTTAGGGCAGGGACATTTACAGTTTTTGGGTGCCCAGTTAAATGGCTTCATGAATGACATTATCTAGTTTTAATTAAACTTGCCCTCACAAAATGGACTTCCACATGAGCTGTGTGTTGAAGATAATATTTGCAATAATACAAACATAAAAATCTATACAAACACAATGGCAGTTATCCAATATGACCCTTCAAGAATAATACAAGGGGGAAAAATTACTGTCTCATCACATCTGATAATGAATTGGATCCCCCCAAATTGAAATTACCAAGATGACTTAATGTATGGGTTTGTAAACACTGTTATTAATGATAGCCTTGTCCATTAATGTGCCTTGAGAAATTAGTTAATAATTTATATACATATAAGTTCAAAAATGATTTACTAATAAAAATATGTGATCAAAAGAGTTTGAATATCACTATTTTGAAGTCCTAAAAATTAAACTTTCGAATTGAAATTTGAAAAAAATTCTATTGTGAGTTCAGTCACTACAGAATGGAGGGCCATTTTGGCCACAGTAAGTTTTACTGGCCCCAAATAAACATAACTGTAATATATAAAAATGAGAAAAAAAGACATTGTTGGTTGAAATGGATATTGGGTATTGTGTAGTGTATTTATTCATCTCTGCCTGTCTCCACAGACTGTGAACCTCGTGTGGACAAGGACCACTCCTATTAGCTCTATATCCCCAGCTGACAGCACCCTACCTAGAATTGGTAGGAGCTCAAAAAATGTTTTCTGGATTAATGGATCCAAAGAAATCAAAGCACTAAGGGGAATTTTGGCCTTTGGTTCGTAGCATAATTTCTCATTGTCCCTTAGCATTTCCCAGGAATGAGTACTTATTTCAAGATGGAAGACCACTCTCTGTGTCCAATAGAATTCAAAGGACAACATCCAGAACCTGAGATCATAGGAAGTATCAACTCCTGTAGAGAGATGGAAGTCTCTCTCCCATCTGGGCCTCCATTAGCCTTCACTTGTCACTATTACAGCGGGCATAATGTTTATGATTCTCGTTGTCTCCCACTATTAGTTAGGGAGCTCCTGCAGGGAAGACACAGGCTCTTACTTGTCTGCTTTTCTGATATCTAGAACAATGGCAGACACAGAAGAAGGGGACAGGGAGAAAATACATGTGAACACCTACTCTGTGCCAGGCACTTGCTCTATCTTACTCATACATCACGTTAATCCTGTGAAAGTTAAATTATATTCCCAAGGTCACACAGCAAATGAGGGATTTGGCATTTCAGTCTAGGCTTGATTCCAAATCCAGGACTCTTTCCACTACTTTAAATTATGTTAAAAAATGTAGAACACATAAATTTGTTGATTAATTAACCTAGCCTCTTCATCATGACTCTCAAATGGTAGAGCTCGCACTGCCACGCAACAGAACCCACTTTATTTTCCAGATCCCTAATTATTAACTTCCTTTTATTGAACTAAACTCAGCCTCCTACACTTCCACGTACTACTCCTGGTTCTTTTCTGGAGCCACACGGGAAAACTGTAATCTCCTTTCCACAAAATCAAATCCTTAACTTACGAAGACAATCACTGTGTCTCCCCCCTCAACAAATAGTTCTTTTCCCATGCTTTAATGACCAAATACTGCAAGAAGCAGAAAGCACGCCCTATTTTAATCTTTCAGTTATGGATCCTTTCCTGAGAAGCGTTTGGCCTTATCTAGCCAGAAGACTTTTGGGCTCCTGACCATCTAGACCCGGCACTCTTTTATGTATCAAGACATGGCAGGGAAATTCCCTGGCTCTTGCATATTCTCTGCAAATGCTCACTTAGGCCAGCAACCACAGGGTACAGGCCTAGGGGAGGCTGGTGACTCACTAGATGCCTCTGAATGGGCTCTGTGGAAAGTACATTTATCGGCTTCTCTCAAAGTGCAGTCAGGACCCATCTACAACAGAATCACTGGAAGTCCATGTTAAAATGCAGACTCCTGGGCCTACTCCAGAGCCCCTAGATCAGAATTCCTAGGATAAGACCCAGAATCCCTACTTCTTAATGAGCCTTCCCTCCCTCAGGTGATTCTAATACATACCCAAGCCTGAAGCCTCGGACCAAAGTAACACCATGTCTAAGTGACATGGAAGTTGCCTTTTAGTGCAGTCCCTGTTGGTGGACGGCAGCCACATAGATAAGGAATATTTTTTAAGTGAGGCTGTCAATATTTATATAATATGAGAAAAGCAAAGGCATCTGCCAAGGGAGTTTAGCAGCGACCACATATAAAATCATGATAAAAAAAAGGTAGGGCCCTCTAGTTAACAGGGCTGGCCTAGATAACATAGGTGGTCACCTGTACCAGCAGATGGAATCCAGGGAAGATAGGATTCTGTTTAAAATCACTTTTCTAATTGTTCTTTCCCTCATGCTTCTTAGCTGCCCAAAGTCTCTTTTTCCTCACCCTGATTCTCACTTCTCTCTCCAGAGAGCCTCTGTGTTTCTGGGGCTGAAAGGTCAAGTGCAGGAGAAGGGAGTCCACAAGACAAAAGCCTTTGAGAAACTCATGTCCTGAATTCCTAGGAATTCTGCTCTGAGAGCTTGTTGTGTGACCTCTCTGAGGGGTTTCCAAGTTCTCTAGAATGGGTCTTATTCTTTGTGAGGTAATTTTCACCATTGTTTTCTTCCTTTTCAGCATGTAGTGGCTTGCATGTATTTGAATAGATAGAAGTCACGTGACTGGCCAAGGGGGCAGAAGTTCATAAACAGAACAGTTTGTGTATTTGATTTGGAAGGTGTGATGGTTAATTTTATATGTCAACTTGACTGGGCTAGGAGATGCCCAGACAGCTGGTAAAACATTATTTCCAGGTATGTCTGTGGGAGTGTTTCTGGAAGAGATTAGTATTTGAATCGGCACCCTAAATAAAGATTTCCCTCAACAATGAAGGTAGGCATCACCCAACCTGTGGCGGACCTGAATAGAACAAAAGGTAGCGGAAAAGAAAATTTGCTGTCTTTGCTTGAGCTGGGACATCTATCTTCTCCTGCCCTTGGACGTCAGCACTCTGGCTTCTTGGGTCTTCTTTTATCCAAAGACCATTGGCTTTGGTCTTATACCAGACTTGTACCAGACTTATACCATTGGCTTTCCTCAACTTTGGACGCAGACTGAATTACACCACTGGCTTTCTTGGTTCTCCAGTTTGCAAATGGCAGATTGTGAGACTTCTCAGCCTCCACAATTGTGTGAGCCAATTCTTGTAATAAATTTCCTCTACATATCTATTCTTTTTCTCAGGAGAACATGGACTAATACACATGATAAGCAAAGATCTTAGTCTCTTACTTTCAACTGCTTCACTGAAACTCAGAGTACCCTTTTTGGGTGAACTACTGATCCTACCCCACAGGTGAAAAGACCACAGGAGATAGCAAACAGTCAATAGGTGTCAGCAAGTGGTCTCATTCCCAAATGAGATCAAACAGCCTGGACTCTGAGCTCAAACTAAAATATTTACATGATATCTTGCTGAGAACATCAGCATTTTTGAGAAGGACAGTAATGTATAGGAGACAAGAAAAATCATTCATTGAATTATGTTAGAAGCAACCTGCGATAGGAGAGGATGAGCTGAAATGTTGGACTAGGTTTTTCTAACTTTGATTTCTTATGGAGGCATTGGTATCAGAGGCTGGGCAAACTTCCAGCAGGGTGGACCAGGTCCCAGGATCTCCGGCTACGAGGAAGAGGGTCTAACTCTGTTTCTTGCTTGCCATTCACAGCAACAATGTGCAAAAATACAGATTATGTCCCAGTGCTCTAGAATTTCTTCATTAGGATGACCCCGGGTAGATTCTACACTAAGAAATCCAGATATACAAAATGGCAAATTATTTGTGAAAACTCCTTCACTTTAGAGAGTCATCACAGGATTTTTAATGAGCGCCTTTGAAAAGCACGATTCCAGGTACAAAACTGTGATCTGCTCACAGCTCTTCAAGAAAACAGCTCCTGCATTACGAGAAACACTTCACAAGGCCCAGCCACTTACGGCAGCTGCGCGGCCCATCTGGGAAATAACTCCGGAACCCCTTCAGACAAACTCGCCGTGGTGACTGGGCAGTCACCGAGCCCCTGCCAGCTCATTTGTGGTCAGTATTTTTCACAGATGCTCCCTGGTGAGTAGCGATTTCCGGATATTTTTCAAATGATTTTCATCCTGCCAGCTGGGCACAGTTCAGGGAATAACAGCTTGAAGGACTCAGCCGGATGGACCAATCAAAGACAGCTTGCCAGCCTGATTTGGATCGGACTGGATTGTTTGAGCCTTGCCCTGAGGTTGGCATACCCCCTGTTTTCCCGTCCTGTTGATTTCCATCCTTCCCCTTCCCCAATCTTTTTTTGCCCCTGCTCTGATAGCTCACTATGCATTCATCTCTCCCACTCCAATACCTGCTTCCAAGGTGACACCATTAATGGTCAGGCAAGGGGACGGAGTGAGAACAACATCCTAAGAATAGGAAAATGTAAATCTTGTCCCAATTCTGCCACTAACTAGCTACATGGCGTTGGTCAAGTTGCTTAATGTCTCTGGGCCTGTTTCTTTTCTAGTAAAATGAGAGAGCCCATCACTAATTTCATGTAAGCCCTTTACCGGATCATCCAAGCCCTTCCGTTGAGCTGCACATCCGATGACACATCTCCTCACCTCTACATGTGCTTTCTGAGCTATTTCAAGACATTCCAGATTTCAGAAGGAAAGTAGTGTTCATTGCATGAGCCTGCTTCAGTGACAGACTAGGGCTGAACATTAAATTTGGAAGAACACATGAAATCCATTATTAATACTGCTTAGGGCAAGAAGAGGCTGAAAGAAACACAGCAGCTGTAAAAATCAATGGTGAAATGGAATTTATCACTTCTGTGCAAGTCTCACCTCCCAAGCCTTTTCCTCCATGTCCCCAGGATCCTGAATAATGAATAATGAATCAAAACATGCTCTCCGTGACCTTTAGGACACGCAAAGATGGAAGGACGATTAAAGAAAAGAAGAGAAAATTCTGTAAAGTTTAACTTTATTATATTCTAAATTGAAAATAATGTTTCCTCAGATTTTAAAATAAATACAGAAATTTGGAGACTACTGAAAAATGTCATAAAATAAAATCACTCATAATAGAGATAACCACTGTCAATGTTTTGACTATTTCCTTTCACACTTTCTGATCCTGACACTAAGGAAACAGTTTCCTCCATCATTTTGAAATGTCAGTCCTATCCTGAATCATCCTGGCTCATGAAAATCTCTGAATCATCCTAGCTCACAAAAACCTCTGCATCCTAGAGAACCTAAAGTACCAGCACTATCCTTCATTTTCTTTCCCATATTTCACCCTCACCCAAAATGAAAAATAATGCTAACAGGTGACTATTCGAATAGGTAGCCGAGTTGGGGGTAAATTTCGAGGGTTCCTGTTGCTTAGTGTTTATAAACAAGCCTTTGTCTGAATCTCTGTATTTCAGTAGGGGGTACGAGGCACATTTTTTTTTCATATGCACTCTTTGCTCCTCTGCTTTAAGTTCCTCATTGGTTTCCCATGCACTTTTCATAAAATGCAGACTCCTGAAGAGGACTTCCAGAAATCATCACAGTCAGACCCCTGCCTCTGCCTCTGGTCTCAGTATGTACCATTCTCTCCTCCAGTACCACCAGCCCTTGCCAGGCTGTCACTCCTCCTGAAACACTCTTCCTCTTCCCGGTGCCCGGCTAATTTCTAATTTATCAACTTGGTTAGGTTCTATTGCTATATGCTCCCGTGTATGCTTCTCCTGTGAGCATTCAATGCATTTCATTGCTATCGTTTACTCTTTGCCTTTCCTACAAGACTCTAAATACCCTAAGAGCAATGACTAGCTGTTTTGCTCACCACCGTATCCCTATCCCCAAGCATGGGCATTTTGCAAAGTGAGTGTTCAATAAACACTTGCTGAATATATTAATGGATGACAGCCGTATTCCACATTAACCAACAGAGCTCTTCAAGAGAAAATATACATACACCACTGTCTTTCAGAGTGGGGGATTTTATAAGTGGTTGATACTCTGAAGAGAAAAAGAGAAATTCACTGTGCCCTTTTTTTTGAAACTCATAATACCTGGCTTTGGAAAGTTGACATTGAAATCTTATATGGCTTTTGTAATTGCTGCCGTGACTCTTACGCTTCTTGAGGGTAGGATAGGAACTAGGAAGATGATCCATACCCCTGTGACCTATGCCCCCAAAGAGCAACATTAATATTTGCAACCTACCACCTTACTCCTCAGAGGGGTAGCGGAGGCAATCTCTAGCCTTAATACCACAAGGCTCTACAGGGCAGGCTCCCTCTAGCCATATGCACAGGAAATCTGTGATTAGGGAAATGGAGAACTGGGGCTCAAATGAAAGCAGCAGGAAATCCAAAGCTATTCATGCTAGGCATACTAGACATTTTTTTCTATGGTTGCAGCAACCAATAGATCACTGCAAAAGATCACTGTCTTTATAGCGATAGTAAAGGGGTTTCATTCTCTGGGTGAATAGCCCCTTACTTTGGGGGAGAGGGGTCCAGGACAGAGAGTCAAATAATGGAAGCCAACCATTATTAATGGGCTCTAAGATCAGCCCCCATCCTACCTACAATGTAACAGCCCATGGCTCCAGCCAGCCAGGCTAGTTCCTACACTGCCTCCCAAAAATGTAGGGGTGGGGAGGGGAAGGGCATGCTGTATCCCAACATCAGTGGGAGTGGGGAGGTGGATTTTAATCATTCTATCATATTTCTGAAAGTTACAATTATGTGAGCAACATAAACTGTGAAACTGAATCACTGCTTTGTTTGCTCTGTAGAGTGTTAAAATCTTCCTCCTTTGTCATTATAGAAAATGACATTGTGAACAATCACACCTCAAGGAGATTAAGCCCCAACACCATTCTTTTCATGGTCTGCTTACACTGTGCTTACTCATACCACGCTCATTCCCAATTCCAAGCCATTGCTCAAGCTGACCAGATTCCTGGAAGAAATGCCTTGCCTGTTCCCTTTCACATTGCAAATCCAACCTACCCACTCAGGCCTAACCTGTTATTGCCTTCTCTGTAAAATCTTCCACAGCAACCAATCTGCAATAGTCTGCCATATCCCTGGCTCCTTTTATACTTACAGCCAACATCACTCATTTTGTTGAATAAGTACACTTGGCTTTGTATTGTATCTCGGCTGTTTCTAATATCTATTTTGACTCCCTAATGGATTCCTAAATCCCCGGAAGGAAGAAACTGTGACTTAAACTTCTTTGTGTTTTTGTTACAGTACTAGCCATCCAACAGATGTTGAAGATGTAATAAATGATTGAAACCATCATGAAGGGTGCCTGGGTGGCTCAGTCAGTTAAGTATCCAACTCTTGGTTTCAGCTCAGATGATGATCCCACAGTTCATGAGGTTGAGCCCTGCATCAGGCTCTATACTGACAGCATGGAGCTTGCTTGGGAGTCCCTCTCTCTCTTTGCCCCTCCCCTGCTCTCGTGTGTGTGTGTGTGTGTGTGTGTGTGTGTGTGTGTGTCTGTCTCAAAATAAATAAATAAACCTAAAAAGAAAGAAAAAAGAAAGAAACCATCATGAAACTAACAGCAAAATGTAGACCATAGTGGTAGAATACATAATATTTAATTGTGGCCAATTAGGAAAGAATTCATTTACCAATACATAGCCTAAAGAGAAATTGACACATTAGTTTTGATTTTCAGATAGATTTCTTTACAATACAAGAGACATGATTAGATATTAAATGACCAGCCAGTGGAACACAAGTTTTCTGGATTTTAATGTGAAACTAGTTATGAACAATTTTCTTTGGCTAACTGATTTAAAGCACAATTAACAATTTAAAGTATAAAAGGAATGTCTCATAAACCTGCTTTCATGGTTCAGTTGTTGCATGAGTATCCACCGTTTTCATTTTTTAGTAATATCTCAAAAGATTTAAGATACATGCAAGAGATTTAAATGAACTGATGAATATCTACAAAAACCTACAGCTAACATCACACTTGATAGTGAGACTAGAAGCTTTCTCACTAACATCAGGAACAAGGCAAGGATGTTGCTTTTTTTTTAAGTTTATTTATTTTGAGAGAGAGAGAGAATAGAGGAGGGGCTGAGAGAGGATATAAAGATGGAAATAAGTGTATAAAAAATGCTCTACATCATATGTTATTAGGGAATGGAAAATTAAAACAACAATGAAACATCACCACACACCTATTAGAATGGCCAAACTCCAAAAGGATGACACCAACAAATGCTCACGAGAATGTGGACAAACAGGAAGACATTTTGACTGTTTCTTTTTTTGTTTTGTTTTGTTTTTAACGTTTATTTATTTTTGAGGGAGAGACAGAAAAAAAATGTGAGCAGGGGAGGGGCAGAGAGAGGAAGACAGAAGATCCGAAGCTGGCTCTGTGCTGAACCCGATGCAGGGCTGGAACTCATGAACCGTGAGATCATGACCAGAGCTGAAGTCAGACACTTAACCGACTGAGCTACCCAGACACCCCAGTTTGTCTGTTTCTTACAAAATGAAATCTGTTCTTATTATATGATCCAGAATCCCTCTCCTTGGTATTTATCCAAAGAAGTTGAAATCTTATGGCCATACAAAATCCTGCACATGGATGCTTAGAGCAGCTTGATTCATAACTGCCCAAATTTGGACGCAACCAAGATGTCCTTCAGTCAGTGAATGGATCAATCAACTGTGGTACATCCAGACAGTGGACTATTATCCAGCACTAAAAAGCAATAAGCTGTCAAGCCATGAAAAGACATAGAGAAACCTTAAATTTATATTACCAAATGAAAGAAGCCAATATAAAACTACACATACTATATGGTTCAACTATATGACATTCTGTAACACTACAGAAATAGTAAAGGATCAGTAATTGGTGGGGGTGAGAGGGGAGAGAAGGATGAGTAGGCAGAGCACAGAGGGTTTTCAAGGTAGTGAGAATACTCTGTGTGACTGTAATGGTACCTACACATCATTATACACTTGGCCAAACCCACAGCATGTACAATACCAAGAGTTAAAACCTAATATGAACTATAGCTTTGGAGAGGTAATGATATAGATTCATCTATTGTAACAAATGTGCCACTCTGGTGTGGGATGTGCAGATAAAAAGGCTGGGAATATATGGAAAAATCTCTATACCTTTTGGTCATTTTTCCTGTGTATCTAAAACTTCTCTAAAAAAATAAATTCTCATTCTTAAAAGTCTGGACCAAAGTGAAAAAATATAAACTGTATGTTGCTCTCAAGACTTTTTTTTAAGTTCTAAGAAAACTGTTCCCTGTGGTTTCAAAAGAATGTTACAATTTCTGCCTGAAGGTGGCGTTTGTGTACTATGGTCAAAGAACGCTTCCCTCAATTAAGACCAGAAAAAAAAAAAAAAGAAAAGAAAAGAAAGAAAAAAAGGAAAGAAAAAAGTTTACCAGACAGTAAAACAACTCATAAAACTGTCATGAGTAATTCAGCAGCTGGGCTGAAATAGAAGGGCTGCCGTAAGCACCTCTGGTTCTCCGTGGCAGGGGTGAGCTTTTATAGATTAAGATTATAGACTTACCTGTGAACACTGAGACTCATAACTCAGTTTACAGGTGCCTTAGAGCTGAAAGAATATTTGCAGGGCTGACTCTGGGCTTTGTTACAAGCACCAGGAACTTCATGAGCTATGGCAGGCCACAAGATCTGGCGGAGAGAGTCCGACAGGAATGAGGGTTCTCAGACCCGCACAGAACTTGTGACCAATTTACTCTCAGCCATACCAGTCGCATTTTGGGAACTGTTTGCACTTGAGGGGAACAGCTGCTAATTAAAAGTTTCCTAAACCCAGCTTCTGCAAAAGTATTCTGTCTGGCACATGTTAAACACATAGATTTCTGGACTTCGACTTCAGAGATCCAAATATGAAGATCAGTGGAGCCCAAGACTCTTCATTTAAAAAGCATTTTTTTAGAATGGACAATTACTCAGCTATATAAATAGAACAAACTACTGATATAAGCAACAACACGGATGAAATCTCAACAACAATATTCTGATCAAAAGAAGCCAAATGCAAAAGAATACACATGTATGATTATGATTATGTGCGTGTGTGTATATATATACACACACACGTCATATGCATAAAGTTCTAAAATAAACACAACTAATCTCTGGTGATAGAAATCAGGCTGGTGGTTACGTAGGGCAGGGTGTTATGTAGATTAACTGCAAAGGGGCATGAAGGAACTTTCCAGAACCAGAGTAATGTTATATATTATATTGGAGTGGTGCTTACAGTGTGTATAGGGAATACTTTAAATTATGTGCACTTAATTGCATATGAATCATACTTCAATAAAGTTGATCTAATCAAACACTTCATAGGTGATTCGAACGTACATCCAGGCTTGGGAACCTCTGACTCTTTGCTAATGGAGAATGACCAGGTCTTAAATGCACCTGAACTACACTGAGGCTTCTTTTTTTGGCATTAATACTTCCACTGAGAATATTTCTGAGCCCCAGGCCACCTTCCAGATTTTCCATGTGAGAAAACTAAAGTTCAGAACAGTTGAGAGACTGTTCCAAGGCCACACAGTAAGATACCAGCAGATATCAAATAAGAATCCAGGTCCTGACAGCTTTTTCTTTTCTCCCAGTATTACACCATATTCAAAGGAGTAAGAAAAGGAAGTGGCTTGTAGATGTTCCTTGCTCTAATGTGGCTTCTTTATTTTTCATTCCCGTCTATAGGATAGAGCTATTTGGTTACCTAAGCCAAAGAAATTGAATAAACAGAATAAAATCTTATCAAGAGGCGTGGGTGGCTCAGTCCGTTAAGCATCTGACTTCAGTTCAGGTCATGATCTCTCAGTTTGTGAGTTCAAGCCCCACACTGGGCTGTGTGCTGACAGCTCAGAGCCTGGAGCCTGCTTCAGATTCTGTGTCTCTCTCTCTCTGCCCCTCCCCTACTCACACACACACACACACACACACACACACACACACACACACACACTTTCTCTCTCTCTCTCTCTCTCTTTCAAAAATAAATAAACATTAAAAAAATTTTTTCAGGAATAAAATCTTATAGGGAATTATTGAAAGACTGGTTTCAGGTCTGTTCACTTACTCATTCAACGAATAAACAGCAAATGTTTGCTGAGTACTTGCTAGTTACAGTTCTAGGCACGCTCAGTTTGGTGATGAGTAAGACAGACAAGATCCCTGCCCTCAAAGTGTTTATATTATAGTCAGCCATAAAGAAATAAACAAATGCAGGAGCAAGATAATTTCAGACTGTGAAAAATGCTTGAAGAAGACAAACAAGGTGATTGACAGAGTGACTGGAAAGAAGGATCTGTTGTGGCTGAACCTGTCAGGAAGGCTGCTCTGAGGTCATGACATTGAGGAGCATGAGATGAGGCCAGAGAGGGTGGGATGGAAGGCAGCTATCTCCAAATGCTTCAAGGACTGTCATGCAGAGAAGGAAGTACACTAGTCTCATGTTGACCTAGAAGGTGAAGTGAGAACCAAATGAATGGAAGGGACAGAGGTTGTATTAAGATCAGTTTGGGAAGAACTTTCCAACCTAGTAGTAAAAGAATATTTAGTCAAGGGAATACTATGTTCTGGTTTCCTTATTTGCAATACTTTAATTCTTCTAAAAAAAAGCTTTGGGTGTCAGATGGAACAATGTTCATTGGAAGGAGTGACTTCCCCCTCCCAAGAGATTGCGGGCTCAAGCAGAACAGTCATATACTAGGGATCCCAGAGAAGGGATCCTTCTCTGAGTACCAGAAAATTCCTAAAGTCTCTTCCAGCTGTAAGCTTGTTTAAGTCTGAGCTAAATAATTTATGTTTGGCAGATGGATACACCTGTAGATTTGAAAGGTTTAGCTGTGCTGAGTGGTATCTACAGACCCACAAGACTCTATGATCTTCTAAATAATCATACTCGTGCACAGGAGGTGCCCAATTTATTTTTGCTGAAATGAGATGAGCTTCTCCAGTGAGGTACAGACAGGTGAGTTGGGGCCACCTTAACCTTTGGCCCTCAACTCTTACAGGTGCTGCCCTAATTATGTCACAGAAACTTTTGTAAAAAGCAAGAAAAACATACTCCAGATTCCAGTCCGGGTTGTGGAACTTACTAAAACTTCTTGAACAGTAATAGGGTACTTCCAGTTTTACTAAACTTTAACCATAGGTTCTCAGAAAGGCCTTCCACCGAATACTTTCCCTGAGGAATGCAGCAGAATGGCATTCTAATGCCTCCTCCAATGAGAAACCAGAATATGGCCAAGAACAACTCTTGAGGATGGATATCAGCAGGAGTGGAAAGGGTAATGAGCTGCCCATGACCTAGAAATTCTGCCTGGCTCACTCAACTTCATTTAGAGAGAATTTGCTTGATTTACTGCCAGAAAACAAAGTTGTACATGAGAAAGAAGCAGTCTTGATTAGAAGGCTCTTAAACAGGTGCCTCTCCAGAGAGACTGATAAGTCTCTACCACTAAAGGTCCTATGTGGAAAAGGGAAGACCTGGATATCTTGGATTATTTGGGCATTGACCTTCTTGCAGACTGTTGCAAGGGATGAACTAGGTAAGCCAAGATTCTTTTCATTCTAGGAGTCACGGCTTTGTCAAAATTACCCAATTATTGATCCCGTTCGTCTCCATATGGAAAACAAAGTTCTAGCTACGGTGCAGGCAGTGGCAAGATTGAAGTATGCTGTGCGAAACACAAAATCTGGGTAGCTTCTTATCACTCTGCGACTGTGTCCTCTCTCTTTCATCCAGTCCTAAATTATCATTCTATTAGAACATAAACCTCTCGAGAGCTCAGTCTTCCTGTCTTTGAGTGTGCTTCTGGCACAGTGCCTGGCAAAGAAAAAGAGACAGAGATAGATAAAGAGAGAGGGAGACAGAGACAGAGACAGAGAGACAGATAGGGCACTTGATAAGTACATGATGAATAAATGAAGTTTCATTGTCCTGCTTTCCAGAGCCTAATCATAGCCAAAACTAACTGAACACTTCTGTGTACCAGGGAATGTGCCAAACACTTCAAAGATATTACCTTGGTAAATCTTTAAAACAGCCTTATGAGTAGGTACTATCATCATCATCAGTTTTAATCATCACTATTTTTATATGAAAAAACAGACCTAGACTTGAAACCAGTATAATATATCCCAGATTGGTTTTAACCCTGTCAATGTAATGGGAACAGGGGCAGGCAGTGTGTGGAAAATCTGTGGATTGCTTTGTCCCAAATCAGAGTCAAGGTCCCAATGTACACAACAGCCGATTTCTTAGCAATCTCAGCAACACTTCGGTAGAGTCGACATTTTTGAACAGAGAGAAAAAAAGCCAGCAGGAGGAATGACTTTTCTGTCCCTCATTTTCCCCTGCTTTCCAGTGCTGACAAGGGGCATTTAGATGAAAGCCAAATTTCATTGAATTCATACCTTGTAATGACCATTATTTTAGAGGGGTCCAGGATGGTTGCCTAGGACTTGGATATCTTACTATGAAAGGTGTTTTGCTTCTAACTTGGTAAGGTATGAAGATATTTAGGACTTTACATATGAATTCTACATTACCATTTATTAAAAAAAAAAAAGCAATTGTTTACTGAGAATTCACTGGGTGCTGGACACTCTGCTAAGCCCTTGAGTGTATTATCTCAATTAATGCTCAGGACAACAAACATCCCTAATGACTGAAATTGTTTTCTTCAGCTTCAATATAATGTGTTGGTTTATGGGTGGGTGAATATTGATTACAGCCAAGAGCTGTGTGTTCGTCTACAGAAAGGAGGAATAACTACAAAAAGCTTTGACAAATGTTTTTTTTTTTTTTTTTTTTTAACCAAATAAGGCAAATAGAACTGTATCCTTGACAACCTGCCATATCTGTCTTGGCCAAGACAGTCACAGGACTTCAGGGTTCTGTGCAACCATGTGAATTCATTCCACTTGGCCTTCTTAGCTAGCAAATCCTTCACTTCAAACAGTTCATAAACCAAGAAGGCAAAAAGTAATCAATTTTATGGCAGAAAAAACAGATCTGAGTTTAAGTTTCACCTTACAAAACTAAAGCCACTGATCTTTCTTTCTTCAGGTGGGGCCATCGCTAACCTGTAGACCACCTTGGCTTGAGTTAGGAAAAGGTGACCCATGGGCAACTTTGGTGACTTTGGCGCTGTGCTTAGTGAGCAAATGGTACCTTTGTGGCCTTCCTTCTAGGAACACACAGCTCTGTGCCAGGCCCCATGGCTCAGTGGGAAGGGAACAGGGCTGGATATCAGCCCCCACTCAACCCCTTGGCAGGTGCCTCAAAGCAATGTGCATAACTGTGTGTGGCAGGGCCACCATCAGGAACAACGTGGACATTCCAAAGTGACAGTCTGTGGACCCCAGCCTACTCACAGATGGGTTTTATTGCCCTAATCATGTTTGAAAGAATTTAAATTTCTTTTCAACCTTAAAAATTAGGGAATTTCACACAAAATTGAGATTTCAAGCTTTTCTCGAAAAATCAGATGATCTGGGAACAGTGGGTCTGCATTCCCATATAGCGAAATGGATTGAATCTGAGAACTCCCTACTCTATGCATTTCCTTATTTAATTCATTTGACACCATATCTTGGGTTTCCTTCCACGTTAGCATGTAAAAAGCTACATTTTATTTTTTTTAATTGTTATTTTGCTGTTTGATATATAATACTTGTACCTGCTTACAAAGTTCAAAAGACACACGCTGTCCCCTAACACCAAGTGCTGCTTCCCCAGAGACAACCACTGCTACAGGTTCTTGTGTGCTCTTCCGGAGATATTATATGCACACACAAGCAAATATATATGCTGTATTTCTAAGATGCCATCAACCGCAAGGTACACCATTATTCTGTATTCACTAAGCAAGAAAAAATCCCAATAAAATCATGACACTGTGCCTTAATGATGATCTTGCCTGATCCATAAATCAGTCGGGTCAGCCCCTTATTGCTTTGAAATTTGTTTCATCTGCTCCAGGAGACTGGACAGTTGTCCCTGTCCTTCCGTTGCATTGCTTGAAGTATGGCAGGTGATCTTTTACATATTGCTGGGTAAAAAAAAACGTAATACAGTTTTATCTTCTTGTGGGCATCTTCATTTTGTAGGCCTTATAAAAGACTTAGTTATTTGTCTGAGTTATTGAGATCTAATACATATATCTGGTTGGCATATGGTGAATCGACTGAGGTTACTCCTCCATTTATTTTGGTGTAAAAAGTCAGGGAAGAATCTGACTTTATTTTTCTTCCCACTACTGTACCTAGTTTACTACAGTTCCCACCACTTCCTAGTGGCTTACCTTGAACAGCTTCACTCCTATTACTTGTTTGACCCCTATAGAACTTTGAGCGCTCAGCATAAGGACTAGTAGATAAATGGCTGGACAGTGCAATTAGAATCTCTTTGGAAGCCCATTTGCTATGAGGGCTGGGCGGTTTCAGCACAGGCAGGAAAGCCCTGTGACAAGTCCAGAATAGCTGGCACAAAGTCTCAGCTTAGAAGAGACCTTCAGAAGCCTGAGTGTAGAGTTGCTGGGGTGGTCTGACCTGGGGGCTTCTACCCTCTGCCTTGATTCACCTCCCTCCTCTGGCAAGTGATGTGTCTAGGTCACTGGTAGGGAATGTAAGGAAAGCAGGTGAGATTTATACCAATACCAGACAACCTAATGAAGAGCAAAGCTGAAATTGAAGCCTGGGATCAGATTTCTGTGTTTCCATAAAACATGTAATAACTTTAGTCCAAATTGACACGGTTATTCTAAAACAAACACATCTATGACCTTAAACTGTACCTTGCACTTGGAAGATGTTTTTCAGGCAAGTTTTTGAGGCGTAAATTCTAGTCCTTACTTTGCCAGGACACCCTATACATCCTCCAATAAGCCACTTTCTGGGCCTCAATTTATTAGTCTCATATACCAAGTGATGAGTTTAGACAATAATCTGGATCTAGGTTCTTAGGCTTTTTGCACAATGCATGCCTTCGAGATACACATAATTTTGCCTAAAATTGCAGAGCATTCACAGACCCCCTAATATCCACCCACTGATTTCTCTGCTTGCTTGTCCAATGCTTTATACACATGCTAAGTCTCACTGATTTTTCTCTTGTGTCATCGTCACAAAGATAGTATTTGATGGTTCTCAGCAGCTGTATATTAAAGATATTTCCTGGCTTCCTATCCTTGAGAGAGTAATGACAAGACAGCCTTGTAAAGGATATCCATGGCCCCAGCATCTGAGACAGAGACAAGACCTTCTCTTCCCAGAGTACACACCAGATAATCACCATCCGAACACCTGCGCATCTAGGGTCTGGACCTCAGTTTCGTTTCTGCCCAATCGGAAACTGATGACACAAAGGAACAGTACCACTAACCCATTCTGGTAAGGGAGGCCACAGTGACAGCAGGTCCACTCCACCTCTGGAGCCAACAGTGTCAACTATTTCAGTGGCAGTGCCCAGGTCTACCTTGGAGATGCTGGAGATGCCCCACTAACAGAGACACTGGTGTCTTCAGGAAACAGGTTCCCTGTGGCATTTGAAGCATTATGCTGACTGATTACTTGACCTGACCCAAGATTCTGTGAGCTACCAATATCTTCTAATAGGTCCCTTTTCTAATTAAATTACCTAAAATTGGTTTCTGTTGCTTGCAACTAAAATGCTGACTGACACAAACCCTACTCTTGAATGGGTCAAATGACTTACAGGAGACTTCTTGGAGAGTCAGCTGTGCTGGGGGAGAGGGTAACAGAATGATGAAATCACACAACTTAATGCCCCTCATTTACTGGACTTCTCTTAGCACCCTAAGAAACGTACAAAGTAACAGCAATAAGAGTGAAATTAAATCACAAGAAACCTCTTGGGTTATCCCTACACTGTTCTATCAGTTACCTTCAAATAACGCACTTATTTAAGCCTCATTAGTTTGGAATTTGTTGATAAAACAGTATGGGTAAGGGGCGCCTGGGTGGCGCAGTCGGTTAAGCGTCCGACTTCAGCCAGGTCACGACCTCGCAGTCCGTGAGTTCGAGCCCCGCGTCGGGCTCTGGGCTGATGGCTCGGAGCCTGGAGCCTGTTTCCGATTCCGTGTCTCCCTCTCTCTCTACCCCTCCCCCGTTCATGCTCTGTCTCTCTCTGTCCCAAAAATAAAATAAACGTTGAAAAAAAAAATCTTTAAAAAAAAAAAAACAAAAAAAAACAGTATGGGTAAGTCACATATACATTTTTTGAGTGCCTACTATGTGTCAGGAACTCCGCTAGACGTCGGGGCAGATTCACAGAAGAGAGAGAGTGGTTTTCCCTTTGAGAAAAGCAAGAAATTGCTTGAGCGCTACAATGCCGAGTGCGACAAGAGCACCTATGGAAGGGAGAATAGCTGAGCCTATTCTGGGCTGTTCAAGAAAACTGTATGTCTGGATTGAGTTCTTTTCAATAGACCAAGGTGTGAGGTCAGGTTGTGTCTTAGAGAGTGTGCAAAGTTTCCAAGGCGATAAATAGTGGGAAACAGACTTCTACTTTGCGAGTCTGAAAATCCACCAAACTCTGTGCAAAGCTTTCTTAGTTAGTGTTTCCTGAAGTTTCCTATTTTGAAGAGACCAAAGAGTGGTGGTTAGTTAAGCTCTCACAAGTCTAAATTCAGTTGGATTGATTTTTGTCTCCCTCCCCTAAGACTTGGGATGAGTCCCACCAATTCAGAAGTTCTCAGCCTGCTTTTTGCTTTATGCATCATTGTCTGCAAAAAAGATCACAAGGTGAGAACTTCACTGGAAAACAAGTGTTCGTTCAGGTCTCATGAGACAGTAAGACAGACTCAATAGAGGCCACTGATGGGACAGAAGCTGTCCTGAAACAGAAGCCCGACTTAAGGTTTGTCATTTGCAGGGGGCCCCGGGGGATGCCGGAGATGGTGTGTAGGGAGAGAAGGCAGTTCACCAAGCAGTTCAGTCACAGGGGCCACATAAACTAGGAGACGGGCTTTTGCCATAACAAGGTGCAATATTTATAGACTTGTTTCTGAGCGTAACCACATTGAAAGCTTTTCCTGATGTGTTCAGCAGAAAACTTCTCTGGCCTTAGTCCTCACGGACATTTCCCACACCAAATATTGCTGCAATTTTTAAAGAACCTTTTTACTCTAGTGTGAAAGAAATATCCTCAAGAAAATAAAAGCAACTCTTGTGAACAAAACCTGAAACAAAGGAGTTCACTGCTGAAAGAGCTTTAAAAAAAAAAAATACAACTCTTCTGAAAGTTCAATTTAAAATCAGTGTTTGGGAAGGAGAGCACATTTTTTCACAGCGGCCTCATTATCAATGGTGACTGGGTTCCCAGATGAGCCACAAAGGACTACTTCACTCACTACGTTCCTGTAAAGTTAATCGTGTTGTCTTAGCCCTGTGTAATATTTTTATATCATTTTGTTTTTGTTTTTGTTCCTGTATACGTTCATTCTCTACCATACAAGCTCACTGCAGAAAACTTTAAAACTAGAGGAAAGTATAAGGGTAACAAAGTATAAAAGTAAACAGAACTCTCAAAATCTATCACCCAGAGATAACCATTTGAATATCTTATTCCAGTCATCTAAAAAATTTTAACAGATTTATTGAAGCATGACGGACCTACGATAAAATGCAATATTTAAAATGTATAATTTGAGAAGTTTCACAGGCATGTGTGTCTATGTGTGTGTGTGAAACCATCACCACAATCAACATGAGTATGTCCATTGCCTGCCATCACCCCAGAATCCCCGTGCCCCTTTGTAATTCCTTTCTCTGTCTCCCACTCCTAAGCCAACACCAGTCTGATATCTGCCACAAGAGATTAGGTTACATTTATTAGTTCATATGAATGGGTTCGTATAACATATATTTCTTTTTGTTTTTTTCACTCAGCATAATTATTTTGAGATTCATCCACATTGTAGACTGTATTAATAGCTCATTTTTTTTTTATTGCTGGGTAGTATTTTATTAAATGCTTATATAGCAATTTTTTCATCTCCCAATGGATATTTGGGTTTGTGATTATCTTTTTTTTCCAACACCAACAACCAGTTCTCCGATTCTCCGATATCAGTTGGGTGTCTGACAATTCAATTCTGACACTAACTACCCAGAGGTAGCACAGACCCCACAGGTTAAGTCCTAAAAGATTATCTTCACTACAGACACCAGTCAGAAGTGGAGTCCCAGGGCAACCCATGTTTCTGCCCAGCTGACTACTAATTCTGAGCTTCCCACAACCCTTCTTCAGTTTCCATGATTTACTTGAATGATTCACAGAATTCAGGAAAGCTGTTTATTTATGATTATAGTTTACTATAAAGGATACAACTCCATTTAGTCTAAAGAATACAACTCAGAAAGTGAAACGGAAGAGATGCATAGGGCAAGGTATGGGTGGGAGAGGGGTGTAGATCCCCCATGCCCCCTCTAGCACGCCCATGTGTTTGCCAACTGGGATGCTTTCCGAACCCCATTGTTTAAGGGGTTTTCTGATAGTTTGATTACACGGGCATGATTGATTAAATTACTGGCCATTGGTGAATGAACTCAATCTCCAGTCCCACTCCACTCCCAGGAGGGAGGTCAGGGAAGAGGGCTGAAAAGTGCTAATGCTTGGTCTTCCTGGTGGCCTGTCTGCATGTTGAAGCTATCTAGGGACCTCACTGCGATGTACCTCACTAGCATAAACTCAGATATGGTCTAAAGAGACTTGTTACAAATAACAAAAGAGACTCCTATCACTCAGAAAATTCCAAGGGTTTTAGGATCTCTGTGCCAGGAACCAGGGACAAAGTCATATATATATCTATATAGATATCTATATAGAGAGATGTATGTGTACATATATATATACATATATATATTACATATATTTATATTTATATATATGTATATATATCTTATATATATATATACATATATATATGTATTTTTTTTAACTATACCACAAGGTTGTTTTCTGTTTGGGGCTGTTATAAATAAAATTTTGAATATTCATTACAAATTTTTGTAGAAACGTATGCCTTAACTTCTCTTGGGTAAATACCTAGGAGCGAAATAGCTGCATCACATGGTAACTGTATGCTTAAGGTAAGAAATTGCCAGATTTGTTTTTCAGAGCGGTTGGACCCCTTTATATTCCCACTAGCAGTGTATGAGGGCTCCAGCTGCTCTAAATCCTCACCAAATCCTGCTATGGTCAGTGTTTTAAATTTGGATGTTCTAATACATACCTAGTGCTACCTCTGTGTGGTTTTAATTTGCACCTCTCTAATGATTAATGATAAAGAGCATCTACTCATGTGCTTATTCGGCATTTGTACATCTTCTCTGGTGAAATGTCTATTGAAAGCTTTTGCCCATTTTTAAATTGGGTTGTTTGTTTTCTTATATTTGAGTTCTGAGGTTTTTTTATATATTCTGGATGCAAATCCAATATCAGATATGTGATTTGTAAATATTTTTCTCACAAGGCTGGGACTTGTCTTTCTGTCCTCTTATGTCAAAGAGCAGAAACTCTTAATTTGATAAAGTTTCATTTATTAATATCAATTATGCAATCTATATCTATGAAATCCAAAGTCACAAAGATTTTTCTCCTATGCTTTCCTTTAGACATGTTCTAGTTTTCATTTTACATGTAGGTACATGATCCATGTTGAGTTAATTTTTGTTAATTATTTATCTATCTAAGTTTTTACTTTGTGTTTTGTTTTTGTTTTGCTTAAGGGGATCTATGTGTTTCAGCACCATTTGTTGACAAGGCTTTCCTTTTGCTCCTAGATTGCCTTTGCCCTTCATTAAAAATCAGTTCTCTCTCTATATGTAGAACTATATATGGTGATTTCTCTAGTTTATTCCATCAAACTATGTATCTATCTTTATCTCCTTGTCTTGGTAACTGTAACTACATAATAAGTCTTGATATCAGGTAGTGATGGTTCTCCACATTTATTCTTTCTCAAAGTTGTTTTGGCTGTTCTGAGTTTCTTGCATTTCCATATGAATTTTAGGATCCTTTTGTCAATTCCTATAAAGAAATCAGCTGGGGGGCGCCTGGGTGGCGCAGTCGGTTAAGCGTCCGACTTCAGCCAGGTCACAATCTGACGGTCCGTGAGTTCGAGCCCCGCGTCAGGCTCTGGGCTGATGGCTCAGAGCCTGGAGCCTGTTTCCGATTCTGTGTCTCCCTCTCTCTCTGCCCCTCCCCCGTTCATGCTCTGTCTCTCTCTGTCCCAAAAATAAATAAACGTTGAAAAAAAAAATTAAAAAAAAAAAAGAAATCAGCTGGGAGTTTGATAGACATTGTGTTAAATCTGTAGATGAGTTTGGAGAGTGTTGTCATTTTTGACAACATTAAGTCTCTCAGTCCATGAACATGAGATATACTTTATTCAGATTTTTAAAATTTTGTTTCCAAAACATCTTGTAATTTTTAGTATACAAATCTTGCATTTCTATTGTTAAATTTAGTCCTAAATATTTTATTCTTTTTGATGCTATTGTATCAGAAAGTATATACAAATACAATTGATTTTGCTTATTAATCTTATATCCTATAATCTCACTGAAATTGTTTATTAGTTCTAATAAATTTTTAAATAAGTTCCTTAGGATTTTCTACATGTAAGATCATGCCAACTGGAAATAAAGATTATTTTCTTCTTTTTTTTCTTATCTAAATGCTTTTTATTTCATTTTCTTGCCTAATTGCCCAGTACAACGTTGAATAGAAGTAGCAAGAGCAAATATCCTTGTCTTGTTCCTGATCTAAGGGAAAAAGCCTTCAATCTTTCACCATTAAGTCTGATACTAGCTGAGGGTTTTTCACAGATGCCCTTTATCAGGTTGAAGAAGTTCTTTTCTGTTCCTATTTTGTTGAGGTTTGTTTGTTTGTTTTTTAATCAGAAAGAATGCTGTCATATTAATCAATTTTTTAAGATTAAACCACCAGAATATTTTATAAATATGGACAAGCTGATTCTAAAGTGTATATATAAGGGTAAAGTACATAAACAAACAATGAGAAACGATGTATGAAAAACACCAGGCTAAGAGCTTTCCAGTATTTTCCTAATCCTCCTAGCTCTATGAAATAGCATTACTTTCATTTCATAGATCTAGGTCCTGGGGCTTACAAGAAGTAACATAATTGGACCAGAGTTACACAGATGGTAAGTGGCAAAAGTACTCAAAAGAGTCTGGCATATAGGAAGTCCTTAATAAGTGTTCATTAAGCCAGGAACACATCACTCCTCCCCCATAAGCAGAGCTGGGGGCTCCTCAGAGATCCAAGAGGTGAGGACAACTTTTTTTTTTTTTTTCAGAGAGAAGAGATCTTTAGGACACTATTAACACTGTGACATTAATAAGGTATCAAAACTCTTAATTATCTAATTCTTTCCTTTGTTTTACCTAAAATTTGAAAATGTCTCCTCATCAGTACACAGTAAATTTTCCTACACCAAACCATCTACCAGCGTCTTCTACTATGTGGCTTTTAAGCCTCTTGCACTGACTTTTCTCGAGTGTTATCTTTTTCATGTGGCTGCCCCCTCACTTATATCTTGTACATCCAATGCAAATGGGATGCAGGTGAAATTAAAGATTCCTTACTGTACTGAATTCCCATTGATGAATGTCTGCCTTGCACTCCCTTGAGCTGTTCACCACACTTATGGACAGAGAGAGAGAAAGAGAATTAGCTATTGTCTTTCGGGCTCAAACTTCCCTTCTACACTCTGTGTGCTGCTTTGTCATCTGGCTCAGGGCTGGATTCCACCACAGAGAGCACTGGAGGCCAACTGCAATGCTGGAGGAGGCAGAACGGATTCAGATTCACTCATTCCTATTTGCTTTTTGGTTTCAATGGGCCTCAAGGTCCTGTCTCAGCACCCTAGAGATACTTCCCTGCTTCATCATTTGCTGCAGAGCAACGCCCCCTCCTCTAGGTTTCTTTCTTTTTTTTTTTTAAGAGAGAGAGAGAGCAAGTGAGCTGTGGGTGGGGGGCAGGGAGCAGAGAGAGAGCATCTTAAGCAGGCTCTGCACTCAGCACAGAGCCCAACATAGGGCTTGATCCAACATAGGGCTCAAACCCGCGACCCT
Organism: Felis catus; assembly: GCF_018350175.1. Classification (NCBI taxonomy): domain Eukaryota; kingdom Metazoa; phylum Chordata; class Mammalia; order Carnivora; family Felidae; genus Felis; species Felis catus. Next base: position 210,067,743 of record NC_058368.1, on the reverse strand, counting down.
GAGATCATGATCTAAGCCAAAATCAAGAGTTGGAAGCTCATCTGATTCAGCCACCCAGGCGCCCCTTCCCTCCTCTAAGTTTCTAAGTTTTAGTAATTCCAACCTCTTCCTTTGATCCACAGTCAGAAGGACAGTAGCTGCCTCCTGCAGTTGCTGCTCTGTGATATCTTCATGTTCTCTTTTTGCCTTTTCAATTCTTCAAGCCTAGATAACAATTATTTATATTAAATTATCTCTTCTAAAATAGTTGGTGTAACTCCTGCCTCCTAACTGGATCCTGAGTGATAAAGAGAAGGTGGGAGGAGATGGGACCAGGAGGGTTTTACAAGCCCTTCAATAACAAATCTCCATGTCCTATAGAGTGGGGCCACTGAGTGGGGTAAAGAGCTGGGGGTCCCCAAGTTACAGAGGGGACTTGAAAGAATCTGAGCTTGAGGCCCAGGGGAAAGTGAGAAGGCTGCCCAGCTCTGGCTCTGGGCTAGCCTTTAGGCTGTCCAATGTCCAGTTCAGCTCATCCTGGTGACAGCACTGAAGTATGCATAATAATGGTGGCCTCTGGATCACATTTCCCAGACACCTTATCGGCACTGGCGTCACCACCTTCAAGGGTAGAGCGATGAGGCAGCCTCCAATCTTGACTCTAACCAAACTATCATGGGCTTCCTCACCTTGGAGAAGAGACACTTAGATGTGCCCCCTCCCAGGAGAACCGGGGCCAGAACTGCCAGTCCATTCAACTCCTGGAAGCCGATGGAGTTATTGGTACCAGCCTCTAGTCCAGATTCAACCCCACCACTGCCTCTTACTAGCTGTGGGATCTTTGGCAATTTTCTCAGTCTTTCTATGCTTCAGTTTCTTTACCTGTATAATGAGAATAATAAGAGTGCTTATCTTATAGGCTCTTGTAAGGGTTTAACGAATTACTTTATTTCAAACATTCAGAACAGTGCCTGGCACATGAACAAAGCATATGAAATTACTTGCCATTGTTATTATGATGATCTGTGTATCACACACAAACAAAGCAGGGAAGAGATGGTATACATAGACAGGAACCATTTGGGGTCAGAAAAGCTAGGTTTTTAAAAATACTTTAAGTTGCCAGGAACAGCAAATACTAAAAACAAATGGCTTAAAAGGGAGGGGGTTTATTATCTCAGAAACAAGAAGTCCATAGTGAAGACAGCTTCAGCAGCACAAGAGTGTCAAGGACTCAACTGTTTTTCATATTTCTTTTCTGCTATTCTCAGCAGAATGGCTTCTCCCTGGGGCTTGTCCGCTCATGTTTTCAAGATTGCTGCAGCAGCCCTCAACATCACATCTTCCAGACAACTTACGGCATTCAGGACTCTCATTTCTCCGTGTTATCTTTTAAAGATAGAGGATGATCTTTCCCAGAAGCCCCCGCCCCAGCTTGCTTCTTCATTCTCATTGGATAGATTTGTTTCACATGCCCATGCCTACACCAATCACAGACAAGCGGAACTCTCAAGATCCGTTAGACCAATCGTGATTCGCAGGTGGGAAATGAGACTAGAGCCCAACCTCCACTGGAGCACATGGCTGAGCAGGAGGCACATGCCAAACAAAGTCCAGGTACTGTTATTAAGGAGAAAGGGAGAAATGGCCGGTGGGCAGGCAACCGGAAGTGGCTGCTGCAGTGGCCTTCCTGGCACCGTGCAAGTCACACGGCCCTTAACCTATGCGTAGGATTGAGCCTGTCTCCTGGCTGGCCACATTGGAGATTTAGTAGAATTTGTAGGGGAGGAAGAGATACTTCCCCCCACCTCTTCAGGGATATGGGGACAGAATAGATTTTATTTTCCTAGATCCCAGGCACACACACACACACACACACACACACACACTATTTGGGGAGTGTTTGTCAAGAGAAGTGCGAGGAATGGAAAACAGTGAGGAGAGGAAGGGGGAGGCTAGTGCTGAATAAATTGGCCTGTCAACAAAGGATGGAGAAGGGAACATTAGCAAGAAAGAAAAAGGATGGGAGCTGGAGAGCCCCCAAGCACAGAAGCTGGGGAAATGAAGGGACAAATTCAGGAAGGAATGTTATTTAAACTGTGTGCACATCTGAAGAGCAGAAAAACCAAAGGAGCCGCACAAAAGGCTACACAAGAGAGGGGAGCCTGGGAGCGGGAGTTGAGAGGAGGGCTTTTTCAGAGCAAGTGTAAACCGGTGTGGTAGTTTCAATAGCAATGACCCAGCACCAATTCTATTTTTTCTTAACATGAAATCTCTGCGGTGCCAAAATTACATGACTATAAAGCTGCTATTTCCATGAGGCAGGAAGAAGGCCTGGAAAGGAGTTGAATCAAGCTGCCGGAAGCTGGGACAGAGCAGCAGCCCCTGGCCAGCGACACCCCGCGTGAACAGCTCCTGATGGGGAGGCCGGCGGGAGCTCTGTGTCTGTTTACTTTTTCATGCCCAGACCTCCAGAGGGCCCAGACCTCACTCTTGGTATCCCATGGTGCTAAAGCTGGGGGCAGGAGAGATCTGAACCCTCTTTGACCCTGAGCTAGTGGCTGCTTTCTCCAATGGACGCTTTTAATAATCGGATCCAGAGATGACAAACTCAACCGTTCTGAGTATGGATACTGTGAGAATAAGGAGGGTAAAGAGAATTCCTGGGATTATTCTTGGAGAAAGCATGGGATTTGTTTTGAAGAAACACGTTAATATATCACTTGAGGTGGAAAGCGTGACCCTAAACGAGACACCCTCAAGTCGCAAGTGATGTTCTATAAGCAGCTACGCAAGGGCCAGGGGAAGAAATTCTTGCTGCTTCTAATGGGAGGTCGAGATGCTAAAATCCCCTGTATGCTGATTAGAAGTTATCCATGCAGGGACACCTGGGTGGCTCAGTCAGCTGAGCATCCAAATTCTGCTCAGGTCATGATCTCACTGCTTGTGAGTTCAAGCCCCACATCGGGGTCTGTGCTGACGGCTCAGGGCCTGGAGCCTGCTTCAGATTCTGTGTCTCCCTCTCTCTCTCTGCCCCTCCCTTGCTCTCGTTCTGTCTCTCTCTCTCAAAAATAAATAAAAATTAAAAAAAAAAAAAAGAAGTTATCCATGCTGTCTCAGAGCACCTGGGTGGCTCAGTTGCTTAAGTGTCCAACTCGACTCTTAGTTTCGGCTTAGGTCATGATCCCACGGTTCATGAGTTCAAACCCTGCATTGGGCTCCGTGCTGACAGTGTGGAGCCTGCTTGGCATTCTCTGTCTCCCTCTCTCTCTGCCCCTCCCCTTCTTACTCTGTCTCTTTCTCTCCCTCAAAAAATGAATCAATAAACTTAGACGTTATCCATGATGTCTCTTTTCATCTTCCCAGTAAATTTTAGTTTTTTCTTGTCCTTCTAGACATCTTCCATAGTGGAGTCACCAGTAGACATTTTAGCTCTATAGCAGCTGTTGGTGCACACACTCATGCACAGGGACTCTCTGGTCATTCTGTATCATGGACACAAGGAGATGGTGAAATGCAGAAGTCTGCCAAAATAGCCCTCCTACCATCCCCAAATGCTTAGTGAAAGTCTACCAAGACTCACAGGACATTTGGCATGAGTGGATTTTTTTTTTTCCTGGAAACTGGAGCAGAGGCTGAGTCTTGCTCCTGAGAAGTGGGGGTGAGTCAGCCTGTGTGGATACGAAAGCCCGACAGAGACCTTTGCTGACATCTGGGGTCAACTGAGCAAAACACTTAACATCTGATTAGGAGGTGTCTGAGCCACAATCAATCAATCAATCAAACAACAAACCAATTAATAAAAAAGAAAAAAACAGTGGGAATTCAATAAGTTCTTGCTTCACACTGGACACATACCATAGCACATATGACAGATACAAACTGTGGGAAAGGCATGACCTTCAAGCAGCTGACCATCTAACCTTGGCACCAAATGGAAGCCCAAAAGGGATTAAAATGTGCAATCATTATGATTACAACAGAGATCAGAGAAGAGGGAGCCCAGTAGAGTCGGAAGAAGAGTTTTATGGAGGAGGGTAGCTTGAAAGCACAGAGGCACAATCTAGGCAGAGAGGAAGCTGGGAAGAGGACTCCAGGCAAGGACCAAGTGAGGCGGTGACAAGGAGGCAGGGGTAAGCATGGCAGATGTGGGGGAAGTTAGCCCTGCTCATCTGCAACTGGGCAGCCTCTTAACCTGGACATCAAGGCCAGGGCCAACAGTCTTCATAACTCAGAGATGCGGGACTCCCCACACGTGCAAACATGATCATAAACCAGACAGGGAGAGTTTGCAGAGGAGGAAGGTTGGGAGGAGGTTGTTTCTGTGGTTTAGAACTTGGTGTGACCCTAGATAGCAGCCGATCCAGCCCCTAAACTGCCACTTCAGAGAGCAGAGCTGTGTTTTGTTTTTGTTTTTGTTTTTGTTTTTTTCATAAAAATGTTCAATTACCTTAATGCAAAAGTCAGGAAAAGCAAGTCTGGACCAAAAGGAGAATTTCTCCGGGAGATTTGTGGTTCTCCCTCGCGGCCCCCAGGGGCGCCCATCCCCACAGTCTGCAGCCTGCTGCTCTTAGGACGAGGAAATTACCGATTCCAGTCTCACACAAGGAATTAAGCTTGGAACAATACAGTATTTTACAATCCAGTACAAGCTGCATTTATCCAGAGCTTTTCATGCATGGCATCTTAAAGCTCTTTATGACCCCTTTTAAAAAAAGGGGAAAAGAAAAAAAGAGAATTTAAAAGAGGAAACCTTCTAAAAACCCAAACCCCCACTGAACTAAATGAGCCATTGAGCGTGAATAGGACTTAACAGTGGCCTTCAGAATGGGAACAGAAGTCCCACTCGGATAGAACAAGAACAACAGAATCAAAGGAAATCACAGCTCAGAGAGGATTGCACAGGCCCTGAAACTTACCCCTTGGCCCTTGGGCACTGATGGGCAATGCCGTCTGTGCCTGGCACTATGAGCTTTGGACAGGGGTCAGGAGATGGGGTTCTGGCTCCCATGCGAGTGCAGACAGGATTAGAAGGCCATCCCTTGGCTCTGAAGATGGTCAGCACCAGCCTCAATATTCACTTTGCCCGTCCAAGCATCACCCCACACACACAACAGTTATCACAGCATAGCAGGTGGTTCTGCTACGTGCCTTTAGACACCATCCTACTTGAAACTCCTCTCCCCAAGCTCCCAGGGCCCTCACACTGGGTTGCTGCTCAGCCCTGGCCATGCCTGCCCTTCTTGGAAGTCTCTCATGCTTTGAGCATCCTCTCCACACCTCCTTTTGCTCTCTCTTCCCCGCCTCCCCCAACACCTTGGCTCTTCCCCTGGCTCCTATTTCTTGCACAGCCAGCTCTCTACTTGGCCCAAACTGATCGACTTATTTTTTTAGATGTGTCACAGGGTGATGATCATTTAGCATGATACTGTCTCAAAAGCTATAATTGTCTCCTAAAGAGATCTCCAATGTTATAACCAGAAGAGATACCTGGAACATCCATGGGGATGGAAGACACTCCGATTAAATGCTGCCAGCATTTAGATGCCCAGGGCTGCCCTGCTGTACCAGAGGCCAGTGAAGGAGTCTCCTCATGAACATGAGAATTGTAATTCATCTTGTGCTGTTGACAAAGTAAAACTATTGGCCTCGTGAGTCAATCCCTAGGCAGCTCAGTTATTCTACATTGAAACTTTAGTTCGTGTCTGTGCATGTGTGTTTAATTTCCTGCTACTGAGTGGGAATGACGTCCCAGGACCAAGATGAGATCAGTTATTTTTTTTAAAAATCAAAGAAATTACTTTTGGGGAGTAAAGTTTGTAGTGTATAGAATTTGACTACACTATGACAACTACTTTTCAGAGATTTTGTGAAGAGTAACACCCTGGGGATGGTTAGTGTGAACAGGAGTGTGGCAAGGGGATAGGGACAGGGGCTAGGAGGCCGTCACCTTGTCCTGCCTATAATCAGCCATGTGACCTTGGACATATCATTTCACCTCTCTGCTCATTGGTCTCATTGTCAATAAAATAAGCTCATTTAAGTAATATTTAAGGTTTCCCATGGGTCCAAAATGTCAGGTTTGGGGAGAAATGATGTAATGCTATTAAATATGTTTAATCCCTCTGGATTATAACACTGCTGTTTTTTGAACTCCCCAACCCCTTAAATTTTAAGCACAAGCATTGTTTCTTCAATCCTATGAGAACTAAGACACAGATATTGAGATTTGGAAATGAGCACAAGAGCATCACAAACCAAACGCACTGCAGGAAGATTAGCCTGTGCTTTGCTGAAACGCACATGCATATTAGCCACCCCACTGATGGTAACGAGACCGTGGAGGTGACTTGTCCTGGTAGCTGTAGTCTCTGGAACTTACTATTGTCTTTAGGGCTGCAGGAGCCAGTGACCCTCAGGGTCCCCTGACAGCTACTTGTACAGAGGAAATAAAGGGAAAGGAAACTGGAGTAGGGTGGAAGGGTATCGTAGACACCGCAAATGCCCCCTACCATCTGTGCACTGGCCAATCTGACTTACAAGTGTAGTGCACACCTTCACTAGAAGGTTTTCTGTGGCCCCGGGCACATTGCAGGCTGGAATTAACGATGCTCCTGAGAGCCGTGCTTTGTCAATACCTGATAAAGCTGATGGATAATACCTACGCACCTGGGCTCCTTCACTCTCTGGGTGAGGTCCCTCGGAGGCAGGTGTCCCTCCCTGGCTCCCTGCACTCCCCAGCAGGATTATACCCCGTTGCCCACAGAGGTAATTTGCTAAACGAGACACCCCCTGTCGGCTGCTTTCCTTCACCTGCCCCACTTCCTTATTTTCTTATTGGTGTTTCCGGAATCACTTCCCAGATGAACTATTCCCACTTACACCCATGTTTCAGAGTCTGCTTCTTGGGAGGTCAGGGGGCAGGGGTTAGTAATCCAAACTAAGACAAATGGTTCAGCTCCTAAAAATATAGCTTTGTTCCAGGGTTTCATTCAGTATCTCATTTGTTCGTTCAACAAATATTTGTTGTGTCCCTACGGGATCAGGCGCTGAGCCCAGTCCTGAAAAGCTATACATACACACTCTGTGGAAGATCAGTCAATGACTATTTGGCTGAGAATCTCCCACCACAGGCAGACTTAGCGGTGACTGGGCACCGGACCACTGAGGTGCCAACCCCCACTGGACACAGCAAGGGCCAGATGCACTGGCTGGCTCAATGGCGAAAGATGAAAGACCTCACTCCAAGAAGCTTCTAATCCAACACGCACCGTCTTCCCCAGCCCCCAGCAACACAAAAGCCTCTCTATGTTGTGAGCCATGAGAAGGTAGTTCTAACAAGTTTTGCTGCGGGAAATGTGTAGCAGCGCTAAAGAGCCCCCCTGCATCCTTTGTGTTTGTCCAGGTGTCTGTGCACATCAGAGGCATTTCCAGGGGCTGACCTGCCACAGGGGCTCATCCGGGCCTTTGAAGCCTGCAGTCCTCTGGCCAGTCTGTCTGCCCAGCAGCCTGGGAAATAGATGTTGCTCCAAATGTGGGTCCCTGAGCCTGTCACAGAGGGCAGCATACCCTTGAGGGGCCATGAGAAACACGCAGACCTCCCTGTGCCATTTGGGGTCCTGAGGGAACCCAAGAGTTTCAAAAAGAAACATCAAGTAAAAGTCACAGGGCTTCAGGTGGAGAAATAAAGACGTGCAGCAGCTGAACAACTGTCATGGGCTCAGGCGCCTTCCCGGAGGCCCCCAGGGCTTCCCGTTGTGCCTAAGTCAGAGTCTGGGGGCGGGGCTTCTCTCCTTTATTCAAGGCCCCAGGCGCTGACTGAGGGCTTATTCATGCTATCTGTGTGGGGATCTCAAGCTCAGGAATTTCTTCCTTAGATTTACACAAGCCCGAATTTTAATAGACATCAGTTACTGGGATCACGAGTTGGGCTAAAAGCTGATGAAGTTTAGCACTCAAAAACGAGAAATGGCCAGTGAAGCACATTTTTGTAATTCCCCGTGTAATAAAAGAGAGAGCGGGAGGATTGTATTTTTGTCTGCTTCTTTTCCTAAATGGCTCTTTTCTACTTCCTTTGATTTTGCCCTCAAGCCACAGTGTTTTATGATGGGAGGTGGCATCAAGGAGGCCCAGAGGAAGGAGAAGGTGAAGCAGCAGATTGTCATTACTGTATGATGTGGTCACACGAGGGAAGCAAAAGCAGGTGGAGACAGAGTCCACTGCGCCTTCTGCCACCACATCCACGTCACGCTGATATTGACCACGCCATTACAGAGGGGGTGGGAACATGGGCTTTGTTTCTCCTGAGAAGAAACTGTGAGGATTATGTTCAGAAAGTAAAGCTGACCCTTATTAAGGGATTTTACTAAGTGGTGTTTATTAGATTCATTTTGCTTTTGAAATTTAAAGGCTAAATCTTAACAAATTAATTTTTAGCAGTAAAGTTTGATATTAGTAAAGAAAAGGGAGACAGGAGTGGGGGAAAGACAGAGAACATTGTCCAGAATTTCAGAGGTATTCTCCCTAGGTAAGAGCACTAATGACTGTGTGCCAGGCTTTGGGGGTAATGCAAAATGAAAAGACCCCATTCCCAATCAGGAAGCTTATACTCTGGTTAAGGAACCAAGGCAAATCCCAAAATAGTATAGAGCATAATTTAGACTGTAAGAACTAGTATAAGAGAATAGCCATCAAAGTAATATAGGAACTTAGAAGAGACTTGACTGTGGGAAATTCATTCCCTCTTTTCTTTTTTCTTTTCTTTTCTCTTTTCTTTTCTTTTCTCTTTTCTTTTCTTTTCTTCTTTCTGTCCTCCTTTCCTTTCCTTTCCTTTCCTTTCCTTTCCTTTCCTTTCCTTTCCTTCCTGCTTGCTTGCTTTAACAAATGGCACCTCCACTGGCCAGGCACTGTTCTAGAGCATCGGCATAGCAGTGAACAGAATAGACCTGTCTCATGGAGCTTACAGTCTAGTAAGGAGAGACAAATGATAGACAATAAACATACCAAATAAGTAAATTAAATGTTTTGAAAGAGGCTTTACATGCTCAGGGGTGGGGGTTGGGAAATAGAGCTGAGAAAGGAAATAGTGCATTTGGGTAGGTCTCTGCAAGGATCATGACTTTCACACTGAACGGAAGGGGCTATTGGAGGGCTCTGAGCAGCAGAATGACATGACCTGATCAGCATTTTAAATAGGATCACTCTGGTTGAGAATGGCTTTGGAAGATGTTTAAAGGAAACATCAAAATCATCATAGTTAATGTGTGCTGAGTAGGTCCTACATGTCAGACATGTGATAATCCAGTGTCATGGATTCTCGAATACATTCTCCTATCAATGCTGTGGGGAAAATATTATCATTATCCTTAGTGTGCTTACAAGGAAACTAAAGCTTCAAAGCTAGCCAATTTGTTCAACACCTCACAGACAACAGGACATAGAGTCTCATATCTGTCAAATGTTCCGACCACTAGCCTCCCTGCTTCCAAGCAGTTCTGTTACACTGGGTATCACGCTTTCCCACAACTTTCTTTTGTGATATGATTTCCCGGTCAAAAACCTACAAGGGTTCCCAATATTTGAAAACCCTCTTTTGGGTAGTTTATGTACCATGATTTGAGCAGGAGCTCTCTGTTTCACCCAAGCCAAGAAATACCTAATTGTTATGGCCAAGGCACTACTGAAAGGAATACAAAAGATAAAGTGTTCCATGTCAAAGATGTAGTGTAATATAGCAGGAGTTACAAGATATATACCTGTGTTAAAAAAAAAAAATCCAATTCATGCAGAAAGAGCCAGGCCAACAAGAAGTCAGTTGATTTTAGAACTCAACTCATTGTCCTTCAAACATGCCATGCCCATGTGTCAGTTTATGTCGGTTCTTGCACACTGGCCTTCACACGTCTTTTTATCATCATAAGATAATTACGTACTGATTGTTATCATCCCAAATTTGTAGATGAAGAGCCAAGCTTAGATATAAGTATTGCCAAGGTTGCATAGCAAGGTGGCACCTTGGAATCCTACACTGGGAATCCAATCTGGAGTTTTTGTTAACTCCAAATTCCATAGACTTTTTAGTATAGCTCACTGTCATTTAAATGGAGGGAGAGAAGAGAGAATAGGAAGGGGAAAAGAGAGTAAACAATTGTCTAATACAAGGAACAAATGACTGCCAGCAAAGTTAATGGCTGCCTAAAAGAGTACCCAACTGGGCAGTGATGCAGGGTGAGATGCCTATTACCCAAAGATGTAGCAACTAAACAAATTTTAAGTAGGGAAAGCAGAGTCTGGAAGGAACCAGGTGTCAACATGGGTGAGGTCCCAAACCAGGGAAGGATCTGGCCAAAGTCGAGGTATGAAACCCAAAGTGTGGTGTTACTGGGAAACACAGCAATAGAAGAAATGAGGAGACCCTTGGGGAGAGGGTTGGGAAGTCAGGGTGCTGGATAAAAGAGGAGGCATACAAAAGAGAAGGGCACAATGCCAGTGAGGCATCTTGGTAGCAGTTCTTAAATAGCATTATGAAGGAGCCACAGAACCTCTGTAAAGTTCTCAGACCAAATGTCAGCTTCACGTAATGGAACAGAATGACATGAGTAACAACAGGTCATCAGTTGACAGAAAATCTACGTGCAGGTGAATCCTCCCCTGTGCTCACATTGGGATTCAGAATGCCTCTCCTGGGTTGTCTAGGGTCTGGGATCTGAGGATGGACAATATTCCCTTGGATGCCTGACCACACTGGGCCATTTTATGTCATTTTTTAACTCATCCACTGCCAATGTTACAGGACTCTTCCAGAGAGGTCGGTTGATTGATTTAGTGAACTAAAATGTCTTCTCCTTGTTCCAAAAAGGATTCTGTCATATATACTTTAGATGAAATCTTGTAATACTTGTATTCGAGTCCTTTTCTCAAACATTGGATTTTGTGAGGTTAGAGCATTAAAATAAAGTCATTTAACTTCTACAGTTTCCCATATATGGAGGGTTTGAGGCTGTATGAAGAACAGTGTGCATGTTCTTGTAAACTCATATTTCTTGTTTTTAAACCTCAGTATTATTTGGGTTAAATCTCCTTAGCCCCAAATGATCAAAAGTTTTGGCAGTTATCTGCTTTATTTCACCATAATCAAACCCATGCAAGATTCTGAGGTCTGAAGAACGCTGTTTAGAGTAAAAATTTATAGCAAGGGACAGATCATTATATTCATCATCAACGCGGCTTATGTCTCAGGCACTCTCTCTTCCTTTGCCAACACCTCATTGGTGCTATTATTCCATGCGATCACATGGCAACCCTGTGAACTGGGCAGGGCAGATGAGCAAATTGAGGCAAAGTGGGTCTGTCTAAAGTTACTCATTTTTCCTTCGTCAACATTGTGTAAGTGCCCATCTCCTATTCCAATGGTAAAATGATACAGGCTGAGGTTAGGGATTTTCCCCTTCCTCTAGCTAGACAAACTTCTCCAAGGAGAAAATTAAGGAAAAAATGAAGACGCATTTAAATTTCAGTTTCTGGAAACAAGAGGACAAGGTATGGCTTGATTGGTAGCAACTTTGTCTTTAGTGACTCTTATCCTAACTTCCTATCTTATTACATGCAGCTGCAGAAGAATCAACCGTCCTGAATGTAGCTTAAAGGGCACAGGAGGATTAAATAACACATGAAGGATTTTCTGACAGATTTGTCAGACTTAAATTTTGGAACATGCAGGACATGGTTCAGAGTCCCTGGAGTGACAGGTCCAGTAAGTGATTACTCACACCCTGGATTTAATTTGTTTAAAGAAAAATCTAGTTCAGTCTTGAAAACTTTTACTTTCATTTTGCCATATTTTACAGTCTAGAGTTTCATTTCCAAAATGAAAGCCACTAAATAACTATGAGCATTTGAAATGTTGCTAGTAAAAATTAAGATATACTGTATTAAAAACACTCCAGATCTGAAAGACTTTGTAGTAAAGATAGAATGTAAATGTCTTATTAATAACTTTATATTGATGACATGTTGAGATATTTCAGATATATTGAGTTAAATAAAATATATTATTAAAATTAATTTTACCTGTTTCTAGTTTTTTTTTTTAAATATAATTTGTTGTCAAATTGACTAACATACAGTGTGTACAGTGTGCTCTTGGTTTTGGGGGTAGATTCCCGTGGTTTGTCGCTTACATACAACACCCAGTGCTCATCCCAACAAGTGCCTCCTCAATGCCCATCACCCATTTCCCCCTCTCCCCCACACCCCCCCCATCAACCCTCAGTTTGTTCTCTGTTTTTAAGATTTTAAGACATATCGGACAAAGGGCTAGTATCCAAAATCTATAAAGAGCTCACCAAACTCCACACCCAAAAAACAAATAACCCAATGAAGAAATGGGCAGAAAACATGAACAGACACTTCTCTAAAGAAGACATCCAGATGGCCAACAGGCACATGAAAAGATGCTCAACGTCGCTCCTTATCAGGGAAATACAAATCAAAACCACACTCAGATATCACCTCACGCCAGTCAGAGTGGCCAAAATGAACAAATCAGGAGACCATAGATGCTAGAGAGGATGTGGAGAAATAGGAACCCTCTTGCACTGTTGGTGGGAATGCAAATTGGTGCAGCCCCTCTGGAAAGCAGTGTGGAGGTTCCTCAGAAAATTAAAAATAGACCTACCCTATGACCCAGCAATAGCACTGCTAGGAATTTACCCAAGGGATACAGGAGTACTGATGCATAGGGGCACTTGTACCCCAATGTTTATAGCAGCACTCTCAACAATAGCCAAATTATGGAAAGAGCCTAAATGTCCATCAACTGATGAATGGATAAAGAAATTGTGGTTTTTATACACAATGGAGTACTACGTGGCAATGAGAAAGAACGAAATATGGCCTTTTGTAGCAACGTGAATCGAACTGGAGAGTGTGATGCTAAGTGAAATAAGCCATACAGAGAAAGACAGATACCATATGTTTTCACTCTTATGTGGATCCTGAGAAAGTTAACAGAAACCCATGGGGGAGGGGAAGGAAAAAAAAAAAAAGAGGTTAGAGTGGGAGAGAGCCAAAGCATAAGAGACTCTTAAAAACTGAGAACAAACTGAGGGTTGATGGGAGGTGGGAGGGAGGGTAGGGTGGGTGATGGGTATTGAGGAGGGCACCTTTTGGGATGAGCACTGGGTGTTGTACGGAAACCAATTTGACAATAAATTTCATATATTGAAAAAAAAAGATTTTAAGAGTCTCTTATGGTTTGCCTCCCTCCCTCTCTGTTTGTATCTATTTTTTTCTCCTTCCCTTCCCCCATGGTCTTCTGTTAAGTTTTTCAAGTTCTACATATGAGTGAAAACATATGATATCTGTCTTTCTCTGACTGACTTATTTCACTTAGCATAATACCCTCCAGTTCCACCCATGTTGCTGCAAATGGCAGGATTTCATTCTTTCTCATTGCCAAGTAGTATTCCATTGTATATTTAAACCACATCTTTATCCATTCATAAGTTGATGGACATTTAGGCTCCTTCCATAATTTGGCTACTGTTGAAAGTGCTGCTATAAACATTGAGATACATGTGCCCTTATGATAAATCAGCACTCCTGTATCCCTTGGATAAATTCCTAGGAGGACTATTGCTGGGTCGTAGGGTAGTTCTGTTTTTGGGGTTTTGTTTTGTTTTGTTTTGTTTTGTTTTGTTTTGTTTTTAAGGAACCTCCACACTGTTTTCCAGAGTGGCTGCACCAGTTTGCATTCCCACCAACACTGCAAGAGGGTTCCCATTTCTCCACATCCTCTCCAGCATCTGTTGCTTCCTGAGTTAATTTTAGCCATTCCGACCAGTGTGAGGTGATATCTCAGTGTAGTTTTGATTTGTATTTCTCTGATGATGAGTGACGTTGAGCATTTTTTCATGTCTTCTTTGGAAAAGTGTCTATTCATGTCTTCTGCAGATTTCTTCACTGGATTATTTGTTTTTTGGGTGTGGAGTTTAGTAAGTTCTTTACAGATTTTGGATACTAGCCCTTTATCCGATATGTCATTTGCAAATATCTTTTCGCATTCTGTCTGTTGCCTTCTAGTTTTGTTGATTGTTTCTTTTGCATTGCAGAAGCTTTTTATCTTGATGCAGTCCCAATTGTTCATTTTTGCTTTTAATTCCCTGTCTTTAGAGACGTGTCGAGCAAGACATTACTTTAGCTGAGGTCAAAGAGGTTGTTGCCTGTTTTCTCCTCAAGGGTTTTGATGGTTTCCTGTCTCACATTTAGGTCTTTCATCCATTTTGAGTTTATTTTTGTGTATGGTGTAAGAAAGTGGTCTATTTTCATTCTTCTGCATGTTGCTGTCCAGTTCTCCCAGCACCACTTGCTAAAGAGGCTGTCTTTTTTCCATCGGATACTCTTTCCTGCTTTGTCAAAGATGAGTTGGCCATACATTTGTGGGTTCAATTCTGGGTTCTCTATTCTATTCCATGGTCTATGTGTCTGTTTTTGTGGCAATACCATACTGTCTTGATGATTACAGCTTTATAGTAGAGGCTAAAGTCTGGGATTATGATGCCTCCCACTTTGGTTCTCTTTTTCAGGATTTCTTTGGCTCTTCAGGGCCTTTTGTGGTTCCATACACATTTTAGGATTGTTTGTTCTAGCTTTGAGAAGAATGTCGGTGCAATTTTGATTGGGATTATTTCTAGCTTTTTAATGTGCTTTCTGTAAAATTTAAAATTATGTATGTGGCTCACATGAGTGACTTACATTGCATTTCTGTTGTATAGCAGTGATCTAGAGAACACTTCTTTTTCAAGAACTGCGAAGAGTTTGAGATATTACTCCACTTGCAAGCTAAGAAGTCATTTGGCCACAGTTTTATGGATGCTGGTAGATATGAAACTCCGGGTTCAAAGACAAAGGATAGTTTATTACTCACAGTGACAGCAGTAACCAAAGTATCAGCATACTGGCAAGAGCTCACCAAGCCCCAGTTACCACGGATGATGTGAAGAGAGCTAGGTGATACTGTATTGCACTAACAGAGAGGAACTTGGAATTTGAAGAACTTCAATCTTTGATAAAGCACAGTTGGCAAACTTGCCTTTGCTCTGGAGGAAAACACTATCTCTGTCTTCCAAGGGTGTTAACTATGCAAACATCCTGAAAACATACTCCAGACAAAACGACAGTTGATGCATTGCTTTCAAGGTGTGGAAAAGTGAGAGAGACCCATGGGGAATTGTCTACCAACATTCTCATTCCTATTAGTTATTTTTCCCCTAGACTATACATTTCTCCTTGTGGATGTTATATTTTTCTCAATTAATTAATATACATTGTTAAAAAACATTATTAGCCCCTAACTCGTTTTAGTTTTCTAAAGGCTTTGCAATTTCCTTATTGAATTGTACACCACGATGTGTCTTAAGCTGTACTTCCCTTCTCTGAAAAGAACTCATTTTCCTGAAATCATCATATTCAAAATGTACTTAGTGGACTAGTGGCGGTATTGTAGGAATGTAATACAGGAATACAAAAACTCAACTGAAATAGTCTGATTCTCTGGGCACACACATTTAAGAAACATTTGGAAGCACTGGCACCTTAGAAACATTTGTTTAACTAAATAGTGATTGGAAGTCTCCTCAAAGACTTGACTCTGGATGGAGTCTCAGTTCCCATGACAACACACAGGTCTGAACAGGCTCTGCCTTGCACCCTGGAATGTTGCACCTTCAAAGTGTTTCACCAACATCAAGTAAGTGGTTTTCACAATGCATAGGTAAGGTTGATCATTAAGTACTATTATCCAGATATGACTGGCTTAATTCACTTGCCTCCAGCACCAGCAGCCAAAGTCAAAAGCAAGAGATGAATCCAGAATATCTGGCTTCTACGCTATATTAACATCCCTGGACCATGTCTATTTTTTGCACATAAAACCACTCCTTCCTGTTCTTTTAAATATACTCAGTAAGTAACAGCTCACTTGGTAATAGTATATTTTTCTATACTGTTGCTTATAGACTATTTTATTTCTTTTAAAATTGTCACGACCTCACTTTTAATTTTTTTCATTCATTTAAATAGGTAACAGATGCACACATGAAAACAAAAAAAGGTAGTAGGAGGTGGAATATAATAAAAAGTATTCTTCATTTCTCCTCTATCAGCCAGCCACCTAGTTCTCTCTGGAGGCAAACCTTCTTAATGATTTCTTGTGAATATCTCCAGACATATATCACACATTTACAAATCTATCCCTTATATTACGTAGTTGATATGCCTGTCATCCATACTTTTCTGTATCTTGTTTTTCTCACTTAGTTATCAATTTTGGAGATTATTCCCTATCAGTGAGCTTAGTGTTTCATTCTTTTAACTGTACCCTGTTTATTTAATCAGTTTCCTATTGGGGCAGGTAGGTTGTTTCCAGTCTTTGCTATTCTTTACTTATTGAGCCAACACTTACCCAGTGACTGTCTCGTGCCATGCTCTGCAGTGACTCTCCTGGCACTTGTGTCACTTTCTGCACATGCAAATAAGCCAGAAGCACCGTGGTTTTGCCACTTTCTAGCTGTCTTTGGCCAAACTGCTGAGCCTCAGTTTCTTTATCTACAGTATGAGAATAATAATAGTACCTAGTTCATAGGATTGTTGAGAAGAGAGTAAAAGAGTCAAATATATATAATATATAAATACATGTTTGTATATAATCTGTGCAAAGCATGGTATCTAACACAATGTATGTGTATTCATTGTAGCTATAATTTGCATTTCTCAAATTGAGTGAATTTGAGAATCTTTTGTTATTAAGCCTATTCTGTTACTAAGTTATTGATCTTTTACTTACGGATTTATCAAGTGCTTTAAAAGTATAAATTATAGGGGCTCCTGGGTGGCTCAGCTGGCTGAGAGTCCAACTTCAGCTCAGTTCATGATCGCATGATTTGTGAGTTCAAGACCCACATTAGGCTTGCTGCTGTCAGCGTGGAGCCCACTTTGGATCCTCTGTCTCCTTCTCTCTTTGCCCCTCCCCCATTTGTGCTCTTGCTCTTTCCCTCTTTGAAAAATAAACATTTTTTAAAGTATAAATTATGTATACACACACACACACATATATATATAATATATCCTTTGTCTATGATATAAGTTGAAGATATTTTCCTAGTTTGTAATTTGTCGTTTCATTTTATTTTTCTCACCCTGTAGACATTTTTATTATTATAGAATCAAATTTCCCCATCTTTTTTTATATGACTTCTGGATTTTGCACTCCATTCAAGATCTTTCCTTCTTATTGTGAGATAATAAGAAAAATTATTTTCTTTTTTTTCCTGGTATTTTATTTTCTTTACAGTTAAATCATTGATCCATCTGTGAATTATTTTGGTCTTAGGTGAGCCAAGAATTCCATCTTCTTTTTTCCAGATGTCTGCTAGTTATTCTAATACCATAAAGGTAATTTAAGGGAAAAAAATGGTTTAATGTTGGAGAGTTTTACAATTTACTAATAGTACAAAATTTATTTTGCCTAGTGTGTGTTCTATGGGAAGAGGAAGGTGTGTGTGGCCTTTCTCATCCAGCTCGTTATTAGTAATATAAGTACTTGTCATTGAGGGCCAGGGTATAACTGGCCCATTTATTTACTGATCAAGGTATACTAGCACTTGAAAGGAGGGTACTAGAAGATTTACAGCCAGAGGACCCAGCAAAACTGTGCCCGGTTTCTGACCCACTATGAAATCACAAATGTCATTGTTTTAGCCACTAAGTTTCAGAGTGATTTGTTACCTAGCAATGGATAATACAATGAGCACAGATGAGCTTTGCAGAAGTGAGAGCCAATGGCGGGTCCTTTCTGATTGCTTCTATTTTCTCAGTGAAGAAGGTTATCTGCCGAGAGAGAGGAGGCAGCAAGAGATAATAGAGGTTTGAGGAGAGAAGAGAAGGTATGAAACAGAAGCATGGGAGAGTTAATAGGCCAGGGAAGTACAGTATGACTGACAGGCTGAGATGAGTGGTATGAACGTAAAGCAAGAACAACCAGCTCAGCTGTGTTGTCTGCAACCATATTCGCGTGCAGGGGTACACGTACAGAGGTTTGGCTGTGGTCAGAGCCAGGGTTTTGCCAGATGAGCATGACAAAGAAAGCGGAGGCAAAGGAACTAAGGTACATATAAAGGAATGAACATTATGACAGACCACAGACTATGGCCTGGATAAGTAGAGACTGAAGGAAGTAAGAAGATAGTATGCTCAATTGTTACAGGTCCTAGCAATGCAAAAAGTTTTTAAAATCAGGACCTAGAGGAATAATAGGAAGTGATATACAATTACATTAGAAAAAAACATAGCATCATGTAAAGTTGAACCCATCGATTCTGCTCCTACAAAAACTCTTGCAAATATGTGCCAGAAGATATGTACAAGCTATTTATAGCAGCAGAAATAATGACATCAAAAAGCTGGGAAGAATGAATGAATACATTTTGGTATATTCACACCACAGAATATTATACAGTAGTAAGACTACACCATAGCCATTGCACACAATATGGAGACATTTTATGCATAGAATAGTAAATACATTGCAAACTCCAAATCACTACATGCAGTATGATATCATTTATATAAAATTCAAGAAAAATAAGTAAGCAACATGCTGTTTAGGAATACATGCATATATGATAAAGCCATTTTATTTTCTTTTTTTTTCAACGTTTTTTATTTATTTTTGGGACAGAGAGAGACAGAGCATGAACGGGGGAGGGGCAGAGAGAGAGGGAGACACAGAATCGGAAACAGGCTCCAGGCTCTGAGCCATCAGCCCAGAGCCCGATGCGGGGCTCAAACCCACGGACCGCGAGATCGTGACCTGGCTGAAGTCGGACGCTCAACCGACTGCGCCACCCAGGCGCCCCATGATAAAGCCATTTTAAATATCAGGGGAAGTATAAATAAATATCAGGGGAATTAAAAGTGCAAAATTAGGGCTTATGGATACTCATGGAAAGGAGGCAAGGAAATGGGATAGAGAAGGAAGACATAGTTAGATGAAAATAAAATAAAATAAAAAGTGGTGCTCAAATATTGGGATGCTTAAAATTAAGATTGCAGAGGGGATAAGATTCTTGGTAAGGACAGGGTCATGTGCCATGACCATGCAAGTGGACGGCTGAGGTAGGATGGAGTATGAGATACTTGGAGGGGAGGAGGTAAAGGAGCTGAAAGGCCAGTATATTGGAGATCCACCTATGTGGATACTGAAATCACCAAGAACAGAGTAGACATGGTGTCGGAGAAAGTGACAGTGAGCCAAGAATGAAGGGAAGTGACACTGGAGTCATTAGTGGTTGTCAAAAGGAAGGTGGCAAATGATATAGAGTCCAATATTAAGAATTTCAGTGCTGCTCATTTTTTTTGGAAAAGGATGGGACAATGGCTTGGGAGCAGCAATAAGCAAAGAGGACATCGATCCTATGCCAGGCCCAGCAGTGCCAGAGATGTAGGAGAGAAACCAGCTACCTCTATGAGTGACTACAGTGGGAGCAGTGTCCTTAGGGAAGAGCCAGTTAGAAATGAAAGGGAAAAGGACATGAGGAAGAAGAGTTTCCTGTCTGTATACACTGAGTTCCAGGGGCACAGAGGAAGAGTTTTGATTTCTGGAAAAAGGATGAGAGATGGAGTCACTTAAGATATTCAGATTTTTCAGAAATGAGAATCTGGGAGACGAGGAATGACCAGGCAGTCTTGGGTGTTTAGTGGTAACTGAATTACATGGAGGAAGGTCAATCCAGAGGGTCTCAAGGAAGATAATGCCACTGAGATGGGTGTTGGTGGATAGGGAAGAAGGGATGTCTTGCCAGAAACATGCAAGAATGTCTGAAGCCTGAGAATTTCTTCAGTACCGTGCTAGAGGCAGGAGCCTGGGGAAGAAGTACTGCATTGGCCTCCATGTCATCCTGCTTTAACCTCCTGCTGGAAAATTGATGTCCAAAGGAAAGTTAGGATGGCTCCATTCAAATCTCACCTTTTCATGTCATCCCTTCCTCATTCTTTCCAGAATCACAGCAAAAACCATTCGGAGTCTGCCAGCTGTTACATAATATTCATCATTCCTTTTATTTGTCATATCCATCAAATCCATTGAAGTTATACCCAATGGCCTAAGACACTGGGCCTATTTTCAAAACCAAAACCTCAAGCATAAAACAAGCAAAAGACCACTCATATGAAAGCTGGTCCTACGCATCAGGAGCCCATCTTATGGGACAAGGAAAGGGGCCAGGAAAGAGATTCCTCCACTCAGGCATGGATGCAATCTGGGGGTCCAAGATGCAGGAGACCACTGTAGGGTTTGGCAGATCCCCTTGGTTGTGCCCAGCATTCTTCATGAGGTATTTTGTACAAGGGCTTTGGTCTTGGCAGGTCACTCAACCCTGAAGAGCCCAGAGTAATTGCATCATTCAGTAGTGTGTGTCCACAACGGACCACAACCCTCCTGGATGGTTGATGTTTGAGAAAGCAAGCATACATGGACAATGGTTAGAAAATCCAGCCATGTAATTGGAGGCTCATGATGTAAATAAGGCACCAACCTCGCTAGTCCCGATGAGGGTGTTGGCAGACACCCAGCTTATGAAACAGCAGCAAGAGAGGGTCTAGCACTCCTTAATGTCAGAGATGGAAATTCTGTTCCTTGTGTCCTGTGGTGGCAGGGAGGCTACCCTGAACCATCCCTGTAGAGTAGGCTTCAAGTCAGGTGTGCTGGTCCTTCCGAAGTTTCTGTGAAGTGCCTAATAGTCTTTATAAATTATTTGTCTGCTAAAATAAACTAGTGTGGATTCTTATGTTTGCACTAAAAGCCTTGATACCATTTTTTAAAAAGATTTGTACAGGCAGAGAATTGGGGGCAAGGAATTCCAAGGTCAGGGAATGGCACAAGGACAGGCAGGCATGCAAGTGTGAAAACTCAGAGTGTGTCGTTAGAAATATTTGCTGATTTAAACCTTGGGGTACAAGTGCCCCTATGCATCAGTACTCCTGTATCCCTTGGGTAAATTCCTAGCAGTGCTACTGCTGGGTCGTAGGGTAGGTCTATTTTTAATTTTTTGAGGAACCTCCACACTGTTTCCCAGAGCGGCTGCACCAGTTTGCATTCCCACCAACAGAGTTTATAGCAGCACTCTCAACATTAGCCAAATTATGGAAAGAGCCGAAATGTCCATCCACTGATGAATGGATAAAGAAATTGTGGTTTATATACACAATGGAGTACTACAGGACAATGAGAAAGAATGAAATATGGCCTTTTGTAGCAACGTGGATGAAACTGGAGAGTGTCATGCTAAGTGAAATAAGTCCTACAGAGAAAGACAGATACCATATGTTTTCACTCTTATGTGGATCCTGAGAAACTTAACAGGAACCCATGGAGGAGGGGAAGGAAAAAAAAAAAGAGGTTAGAGTGGGAGAGAGCCAAAGCATAAGAGACTCTTAAAAACTGAGAATAAACTGAGGGCTGATGGGGGGTGGGAGGGAGAGGAGGGTGGGCGATGGGCATTGAGGAGGGCACCTGTTGGGATGAGCACTGGGTGTTGTATGGAAACCAATTTGACAATAAATTTCATATATTAAAAAAAAAAGAAATATTTGCTGATAGGTGTGGCGGAGAAAGTAAGGAACTTGAAACTAAGTATTGGATGGTCATTCAGTTTCCTGCAAAGAGGAACACTATACAACTGAAGCCATACTTTGAGGAACAGAGGTGTGTATCAGAATCGCATACTAGCTATGATGGGGAAGAGAAAAGTGGCATAAGTGGGTTATGTGGCTTCACAGCAGGTGGGGGCGTTAAGCAAACGTAGAGGGCAGCGTGGTATGGTGGGAAATGACTGGACTTCATCACACTTCATTCAGATCTTGGTCTGAATTCTGTAATTCTGCGACCACTTATCCATGACCCCGTATATATTTTATTTAATCTCCCTGACCCTCACCTCCCTCACCTGGAAAAACAGGAATAATAAAACCTACTGTCCTAGCGTGATTAGCTTGTGCATTCCAAGGGCAAACAGGTAGGCCAACTAAAGCAGATTTATTGGTCCACTCAAAAGAGGGAAACCACACACCAGAGAATCATGGGATATCTCACCAAACAAAGGAAAAGATAGGTTTATTCTAGGGTTTGGGGAAAAGGTAGAAGTAAGTAAAATTTAACCGAAGTAGTATGGCAGTAGACTCAAAGAAGTCAACATCAAGTGTGGGCTGCAAAGTGAAAGCGGGGTCTTGTTTCCTTGGCAACTACAAAGTTAAGATGGATGTGAAATGCTGGATCTAAACCCTCTTATCTCAAGCTCTGCTCCTGGGTTGGAAACCAAGACTACTCCTCTATGTCAAAGTGACTTAAATCCTCTGGTCAAGAGTAATAAAACTATTCTTAACCAGTTTTAGTTCACACAGTAAAGTTAGTAAGTAAGAAAGCAGTGGTCACTCAAAGAAAGGAGTTATTGTGACGCTTTGAAGCATGTGCTTGGAGGAAATATTGTTTTCTATTAACTCTGCAGCTAGCTTTATCTGTGTTTTTTATTCTAGTCAGTTGAAAGACAGAATCTTACCATCCAAGCTAATTTTTATTTTCTCACCCTCCTTCATTGCCTAAACAATGAGAAGATCAGCCTGAATATTTTCACATTATTCTGTGAAATCCAGATCTTCACCATTGTCTAAGTCCCACTGATTAAGTGGCTGTTTGGAGGGGAGGACTTAAGGCAATCCTTTATATTTTTTTTCATTGTAAGATGAGCTGTTGAGTCATTTGATGCGACAATGGCTTTGTAGTAGTACTTAGGACTGTAGATCACATATTTGAGCAGTACAACACAGACAAATATGAAGAGAGCTACTTCAAGTTTGTAGTACACTCAGTCGCCAGATCACATGGTTAACATCGCATAAAATTAGTGTAACACTATCGCTCATACAAACAAAATTTGTCACAGGGAATTTTGTTAGTATCTGAATATTCACTCTCATTTATACTTAAGTATTCTAGATGTGACTTACAGTCACACTTTCTTTGTGTGCTTTGCATATTGAGCCCCAGCCAGTTGAGGTTTAAATGTTTGTTTGTTTTTCCAAGAACAAAACGTAACAATAATTAATGCGATCACATGGGTGTATACAACAACTCACCAAGCTGTGCAATGAAGATTGATACCCTTTATGTTTGCTACCTCTCAATTCAAAAGTTGTTTTGTTTTGTTTTGTTTTGTTTTGTTTTTAAGAAAAAATGTCATTGAGGAGAAGTTCCTTGCCCAAGGTTGTGCAGCATTTTATTGCAAGAATAAAATGCAAAAAGTTGCTTGAGACCAATTGTGTAAATTCACTAACGTTTGAAAATTCTTAAATTTCAAAGGACTTGTCTATAAGTCCTGCTTGTAGACAGGAAGGTAATAACACAAACAGAACTGCCAAAGATAAATAAATAAGGAAGTGGGCTGACAGCACATTCGAATTTTAAGAGGGTATAACAGCTGGCTAAGTAGTTGAGTTTACAGTTTGGACTTACGTTGTCTGATTCCACAGCTTGCACGGTCAACTTCTAAGTTATTTTAAATGAATACAAAATATGTAAGTAACTCCTAGTCGATTGAGAATATCTTACACACAGAGTGCCCTTTAGAAAAGTTGGCTTGCCAGTGTAATGGACATTAGATGATAGCCCAAATGCATTAGAAGGGCTAAAAAATAGTTGAGATCTTGCATTCAATAAAGAAAATATGAAAAGAAAGCTTGACATTTCTCAAGGTTTTGTGATCCCCAAAGGAAGAAATAACTGAGAGGAGAGACGAGTGCCCTTAAATATGTGAAGGTTCCCCAAATGCCAAGTCAAGAGATATTATACTTCAGCCTGCTGCTGGTAGATCACAAAACACCACGGCTCCTGTGGGGACACATTCTTGCGGTCAGGAAGAGACAACATCTTGATCTATTGAGTGCCTTTTTTGCTGAATCTGAAAATGAAGGAAGTACATTTTTTTCCTAGTGTTGTTCTTTATAATCTACTAAAAAGTCTTGAGTCAGGGTAAATTAGATAGCCTCAGACTCCCCTCCTCTCCCGTATTAGAAGAAGCCGACCAATGTCCACTGCAGGCCAGCCTTTTCCAATGCCATGCTTCCAGGATTTGGGGATCCTGAAGCTGAATTCTTCACTGACTGGAAGCTTCTACTCAAGGTCTCACCAGTGATGGGAAAATGGAGCATGCTACCATTTGCTGCATCCCACAAGTCTTCTCATGACAGTTGGGGGAATGGAGGCTCAACTGCTCGCCGACTGTTCACAGCATCACTCACCACTCCATTAGGTGGCCCATGGCGCCATGCACTGCATTCCCCACAGAAAGCTACCTAAACACAAGTCCTGTCTTCTAGACCAGCCTCTCGGCATGGTGTGTTGGCCACCCCGAAGACAGCAGTTCCTGGTTGATGTGTACCTAAACTTCCAGTGATACTTGTGACCTTGCACAAAAATTTAATTTTAATATTCTTTCGATTGTCACATTACATAACTACAGATCTCTACTTCACGTCTCAAAAATATGACCGAAAACTGGTTTTACTTGTTTATATCACAATGATAAGAATTCGATTTTTTTTTTTTCCAAATACTTCTCAGGCTGTTTCAAAGCCTGGTTTGCATAAAATATTCTGGTAGATAAATTGTAAGTTACTGACAAATATTATGTCTAAGTTTATGCACAGCCTCTCAGAGTGGCATAGTGACTCCTCTTTCACCCCTCGTGTAGAGGGGACAGTGAGAGCATAGGTTGAATCCAGACGTCTCCACCTCCACCAGGGGGTGCTGCAGAGTGAGGTGGTGGCTGTCCTTCACCAGGACCGGTCTCAGACCCCAGAGCAACACACCTCCTCTAAGGGTCAACTTTGGAAGGAAAGGAAAGGGTATAAGGAGTACGGCCTCACCGCTACCATTTGTGGGCCCTGGGCAACAAAACAAGTGGAGGCCTGCACATATTCTCTTATCATTTCAACCAGTAGGATGAAACTGCAAGATTTCATCTGATCTATTTGAGTTGTGTTGTTGATGAGAATCATTTTTTGCTCAATTTAACTGTTTGGATCAGTAATTAGAGAATGTTCCTCCTATTAAAATGGCTAAGTAGAAAGAAAGAAAGAAAGAAAGAAAGAAAGAAAGAAAGAAAGAAAGAGGAAAGAAAGAGAGATGGAGAGAGAGAGAGAAAGAAAAAGAAAGAATGAGGGAGGGTGGGAGGGAGGGAGAAAGAAAAGAAAAGAAAAGAAAGAAAAAGAGAGAGAGAAAGAAAAAGAGAGAGAGAACATCTTATCCTACAAAGTGCCCACAAGGATGCACAGTGAGGGTAACTCTCATACACTGCTGGCAGAGGGCAAAATGGACACCCACTCTAGAAAATACTTTGGCAGTTTCTCACACAGTTAAACATTCACTTTCCATATGACCCAGCAAACCACTCCTAGGTATTTACCCAAGAGAAATGAAAACTTAATATCCACGCAAAGACCTGTGTAGAAGGCTTATAGCTGTTTTGTTCATAATCTCCCCAACTGGAAAGAACCCAGATGTCCATCAACTGGCGAATGGCTAAACAAATTGTAGTTCCTCCAGGTAATGGAATAATACTCAGCAATAAAAGAAAATGATCTATCAATACTTGCAACAACATGAATGACTCTCAAAAGGATTATGCTAAGAAGCCAGACACAAAAGATTATATACTGTATGAATTCCATTTACATGACATTCTGAAAAAGACAAAATTATAGGGACAGAAATCAGATCAAAGGTTTCTGGGAGCAGGGAGCTGGGAGAAGAGAGCAAAGGGATTGACCAGAAAGGGGCACAAGGGATCTTTCTGGGTTGATGGAAAACACTATATCTTGATTGGGGTCATGGTTACGTGATAGGATACATTTTGTCAAAACACATAAAACTGAACACTTAAAAAGGGTGACTGCTCCTACACGTAAATTATACCTCAAAAACCTGACTTAAAAAGAATTTGTAATGTCCTATTTGCCAATCTTTTGTGGGTCAGAGTAACAGAAGCCTGCTCACTTTTTAACAGTTTTTAAAAATTTAAGCAGATGGCCTCTTTGTAGATTTACTTATTTTTCCTTTATAGCCTTTTCTCTTCTCTGAACTCCGCTTTTGTGGAGTTTTGTATTTTTCTTAATGCTTATTTATTTTTGAAGGAGAGAGAGAGAGAGCCAGGGATGGGCAGAGAGAGAGGGAGACAGAGAATCCAAAGCAGGCTCCAAGCTGTCAGTGCAAAGCCCCATGTGGGGCTCAAACACACGAACAAGGGAACCGTAAGTTCATGACCTAAGCCAAAGTTGGACACTCAACAAACTGAGCCACCCAGATGCCCCTGGAGTTTTGTATTTTTAATTTTTGTCACAATTGCAATTTGCACTCATTCTCAATAATCTAGAAGATTAAAATATTTTAAGTTAAAATTCAAAGTTTATAAAATTTAAACAGGCTTTCATCAAATTCTATAAATTGTAGTAAATGCAAAATATTTAGAAAAGTAAAACCTCATTTTTTAATGTTTATTTATTTTGAGAGAAAGAGAGCACGTGCATGCGAGCAATGGACAGGCAGAGAGACAGGGAGACAGAGAATCCCAAGCAGGCTCCACACTGTAATCATGGAGCCTGACGCAGAGCTTGATCTCATGAACCTCAAGATCATGAGCTAAGCCAAAGTCAGATACTCAACTGACTGAGCCACCCAGGAACCTCTTGAATTCATGCTTACTGAGAGCAAAGATTTGAAAAGTTGATTAATTTGTTTTGCCATACTTCAGTTCTTCCATTGTTCAAATCCTTCCTACATATGAAAGCAGTGTCTATCTCTGACTTCAGCAGTGAAATAACCCACAAGCATTAGGTCTAGCTGTTGATGTTTCAGGAACACAGGGTGAGAAATGCAGAGAAGTATCTCCCTGGGGACTGAATGGTGTCAGTAATGATAGTGGACTTTTAGGATTATGGATCATACTGTGCCAACACTGAGCACAGAATCCCAAGGCATTGACACCTGTGTATGACTTAATAAATTTATTTTGTGTGTCGTTCTAATATGGGAACCCTCTAAAAGCACCCAGAGCAGGAGTCCCCCTTGCCCCACCCACTTACCCTATGGGTTTTGTCTCTATGCCTTAGGTGCCAAGACTGCCCTAAAGAATTGTCTTCAAAATTACAAATGCTTTTGGTCAAGATCACACTTCAATGTACTTCATTTAACATGATCATTACCTATTAACACTTTAACCGGATTTCTACATGAACTATGCTCAAGAATGGGTAGAATGGAGATCTGAGGAAGGTTTGGGGACTTGGAAGAAGGAAAGGTCATGGTACAGGTAGATCCCCAAAACAAGCTCCAGGACTGTAGAAGGTAGACTTTGACCTCAAAAATCCTCACATATGCTCCAGGCTATCAGTGTTCTTTAAAGCAGAGAGGCATAGAAAGCCTAGCTGTGGAGACTCATGTACAAAACACAGAGTAGAGCAATCCCTATCAAAATAATACCAGCATTCTTCACAGAGTTAGAACAAACAATCCTAAAATTTGTATGGAACCACAAAAGACCCCGCATAGCCAAAGAAATTCTGAAAAAGAAAACCAAAGCCAGAGGTATCACAATCCCAGACTTCAAGATGTATTGCAAAGCTGTAATAGTCAAGACAGTATGGTACTGGCACAAAAAACAGACACTCAGATCAATGGAACAGAACAGAGAACCCAGAAATGGACCCACAAATCTATATAGCCAACTCATCTTTGGCAAAGCAGGAAAGAATATCAGTGGAATAAAGACAGTCTCTTCAGCAAATGGTGCTGGGAAAAACAGACAGCAACATGCAGAAAAATGAACCTAGACCACTTTCTTACACCATACACAAAAATAAACTCAAAATAGATGAAAGACCTAAACGTAAGACCGGAAGCCATCAAAATCCTCGAGGAGAAAGCAAGCAAAAACCTCTTTGACCTCAGCCACAACAACTCCTTACTCAACATGTCTCCAGAGGCAAGGGAAACAAGCAAAAATCAACTATTGGGACCTCATCAAAATAAAACCCTCTGTATAGTGAAGGAAATAATCAGCAAAACTAAAAAGCAACCAACAGAATGGGAGAAGATATTTGCAAATGTTATATCAGATAAAGAGTTAGTATCCAAAATCTATAAAGAACTTACCAAACTCAACACCCAAAAATCAAATAATACGGTAAAGAAATGGGCAAAAGACATGAATAGACACTTTTCCAAAGAAGACATCCAGATGGCTAACAGACACATGAAAAAATGTTCAACATCATTCATCGTCAAGGAAATACAAATCAAAACCACAATGAGATACCACCTCACACCTGTCAGAATGGCTAACATTAACAACTCAGGCAACAACAGATGTTGGATGTGGAGAAAGAGGATCTCTTTCGCACTGCTGGTGGGAATGCAAACCAGTGCAGCCACTCTGAAAAACAGTATGGAAGTTTCTCAAAAAAATCAAAAATAGAACTACCGTACAACCCAGCAATTGCACTACTAGATATTTATCCAAAGGATACAGGTGTGCTGTTTCAAAGGGGTACATGCACCCCAATGTTTATAGAAGCACTATCGACAATAGGCAAAGTATGGAAAGAGCCCAAATGTCCATCAACAGAGGAATGGATAAGGAAGATGTTGTATATAGATGCAAAGGAATATTATTCAGCAATCAAAAAGAATGAAATCTTGCCATTTGCAACTATGTGGATGGAACTAGAAGGTATTATGCTAAGCGAAATTGGAAAATACCAATATCATACAACTTCACTCATATGAGGAATTTGAGATACAAAACAGATGAACATAAGGGAAGGGAAGCAAAAATAATATAAAAACAAGGAGGGTGACAAAACGTAAAAGACTCTTAAATTAAAAAAAATTTTTTTTTAACATTTTATTTATTTTTGACAGAGAGAGAAAGAGAGAGAGAGACAGAGCATGAGCGGGGGAGGGTCAGAGAGAGAGGGAGACACAGAATCCGAAGCAGGCTCCAGGCTCTGAGCCATCAGCACAGAGCCCGATGCAGGGCTCGAACTCACAGACTGAGAGATCATGACCTGAGCCGAAGTCAGACACTCAACTGACTGAGCCACCCAGGTGCCCCAGGAGACTCTTAAATACAGAGAACAAACTGAGGGTTGCTGGAGGGAATGTGGGTGGGGGGATGGGCTAAATGGGTAAGGGGCATTAGGGAGGACACTTGTTGGGATAAGCACTGGGTATTATACATAGGGGATGAATCACTGGAATCTACTCCTGAAATCATTATAGCACTATATGTTAACTAACTTAGATGTAAATTTAAAAAATAAATAATTTTTTAAAAATAATTTAAAAAATTTTTTTTAAATAAAACACAGAGTAGAATAATAACATTTCACCAAGACCCAATGGTTCTCATAGGGTTGGAGGATATTGTGTGTTTGGAATAAAGAGAAAGAGAAATATATAATCTGCATTTTTTAGATTGTTAAAAGCATTCTAAAACGTCCATTGTTCACTTAGCAAAAATGTTAGTTTATTGGGGTATATTCTCCTTTGAGGAAGGTTCCTTAAAATACAAATTTGAGCATATTGCTCTCTCAAAGTCCAATCCATGGCCTTCAAAAGCCCTGGGTGATTTGCCCCTACACATTGTCTGCCAACTTCCCCTCATCACGCGGCTCTCATGAACACTAGGGGGCAACCATGTGACCTTCTTTCAATTGTTAGCAAGTTGCTTCCTGTGGCTAAGCCATTAGTCCTGCCACTCTCTCTGCCTAAAACAAATGTTCTTCCCCAGCTTGTCATGTCCAGCTCCTTATCATCATTACACCTCAATTTAAATGTCCTTACCTCAGAGCATCCTTGTCTCCTGGTCACCTCACCACAGATAGGAAATACCCTCACACACCTTATTCTACTTCCTCTCTTCTTTTAAAACCCTTATCTTAACATTGATTATTTGGTAAGTTTATTTGTCTTTGCCTAGCAATACCAGAGTGCAAGCTCCATGATCTAGTCCTGTTTTGTTCCCCTGGTGTCTTCACTGTGCCTAATAGAATTCTTGGCATAAAGTAAGGAGCAGAGCTTCATACATTCTTCATTGATAAGAAATCAAAAAAGAACTGCAGGTTGTTGATGGGAATGAAAGCTGGGGCAGCCACTCTGGAAAACAGTATGGAGGTTCCTCAAAAACTAAAAATAGAACTACCCTACAACCCAGCAATTGCACTACTAGGCATTTATCCAAGGGATACAGGTGCGCTGTTTCGAAGGTACCCAAGCACCCCCATGTTTATAGCAGCACTACCTACAATAGCCAAAGTATGGAAAGAGCCCAAATTTCCATCGATAGATGAATGGATAAAGAAGATGTGGTATATATATACAATGGAGTATTACTCGGCAATCAAAAAGAATGAAATCTTGCCATTTGCAACTACATGGATGGAACTGGAAGGTATTATGCTAAGTGAAATTGGTCAGTCAGAGAAAGACAGAAATCATATGACTTCACTCATGTGAGGACTTTAAGAGGCAAAACAGATGAACATAAGGGAAGGGAAACAAAAATAATATAAAAACAGGGAGGGGGACAAGACAGAAGAGACTCATAAATCTGGAGAACAAACTGAAGGTTACAGGAGGGCTTGTGGGAGGGTGGATGGGCTAAATGGGTAAGGGGCACTAAGGAATCTACTCCCGAAATCATTGTTGCACTATATGCTAACTAACTTGGATGTAAATTTAAAAAAATAAAAAATAAAACAATTAAAAAAAAAAAAAAAAAGAACCGCCGGGCCACAGACAATATATCATTAACATAATAGGTACTCCATACATGGAGTTCGTTCCTTAGGTAAGCTTGCAGAGTACTGAACAGGACTCAGTGGCAAAATAAAATGTATATGAGATGCCATGAGATCTGTGGGAAATGAAAGTTTGAAAGGTTTTGATCATGGCCACAAAATAGGTAAGGCCTTTTAATATCACTCTGTTATTTCAAATAAATGAATATACTGGAGCAGAATTCAATATTGCCTAGGTTTTAAAAATAATCTGGCATGATGTCATGGATCTGCTGTACACATGTTATTTTAGTGCCTCATCTTTTAACAAAATATTAAGTAAAACTCAGTAAATGTTAGTACTCCTTTATATTCTCTAGGAGTGGGGTAGAGTGTTAACAGGTATACAGTGAAAAAGCTTTTCCCTAGTCCAATAAATGAGTAAGTATTAAGCAGGCCACCCATCCTTTATTTATATTAAGCTATGTGACTCCTCAGAGCCTTTAACACGCAAATATGTACTATGAATCAGAACTGTGGAGCCCTTATTCTTTTTTGAACTCAGATAAGCATTTCCTCGAACTTATTGGGAATGCATTGGGGAATGCTATGAGCTCATCATTCTGCCTTCTAAGAAGCTGCAAGACCAAATTACAGGCTGAAGAAAATGCTACAAACCCGGATGGGGAAATAATAACATAGAATAGATCAGTGCCTCGGGTCAAAGTTGCCTCATATGGTCCAGGTTCTATTTCTCCAAAGAATATCTCTGTGGCATTTACTGCCTCTCCACAGGTCTTTGGAACAGAAACAGCATTCCTTGATTTTGAAGCATGCAGAGATTATACAAATACCTTCCAGGTGGTCAAGATTCTGGGGGAAGGTACGGAAGGCACACAGACTTTCCAATAGGGCTCACTCATACTAGTTATGTCTGGGAAACTATCCAGAAATCTAAGTTCCATCCTTGTCCAATTGTGAGCCTGAAACTGTCTTCATTCATTCATTTGACAAATATTTATTGAAAGCCTACTATGTGTCAAGCTGTGTTCTAGGTGCTGAGGATGCATCAGTTTATAAAACAGACAAAAACCTTGCTCTCATGGAGCTTATGTCTTGTAGGGAAAGGCAAATGATAATCAAAATAAATAAGTGTATTATTTATACATAGAATATTAGAAGCTTATTAGCAATGTAAAAACATAAAGCAGGAAGGAGGATTAGGGAGGGCCAGGGTTGCAACTATAACACAATGGCCAAAACAGACCTCAATGAAAAGCAAAGACTTGAAGGAAGTCTGGGAAAAAAGCATTCCCAGGAATGTAAATTGCAAAGGCTCAGAGGCAGGACCAAAATTGGAGGCTTGAGGATTCACAGGAAATCCAGCGTGTTGGGAGATCATGAGCAGGGGGACAATAATAGGAACCGAAGTCAGAGAGGCAATTAGGAGCAGAGAGGGCATAGAGAGAAATGGGGCCACTGAGGCTGAAGAGAGACATGATGGATTCATAGGATCCCTCTGGCTGCTGGGTGGAAATTGAACTGTGGGCAACAGGGAGTGGAACCCAGGAAACCAGATAATAATATAACAGACCAGAAAAAAATAACAAAAACATATACACCTTAATTATAAATTTTTTACATTTCTGTAGTTAATGAAGCGTTTTTTATATCCATTGTCTTATTTGATCTACATGACAATACATCCGTGGCAATCCATATTACACCTGTCTCAGAGGTGAGAGAATGGAGCCATAACAAGGTCAAGGGTCCTGCCCAACAATGGGCAGCTCCTATGTGAAAGAACCAAGCAGTTCTGGAGTTAGGGATGCTGACTCAGAACTGAAGGCTCTTTTCACTAAACTACAGTTTGTCAATTCTGGAAATCGAAGTAAAGACTTCTTAAGTGCTGGGTGTTTGAGGAAATGGTAAAGATAAAGAATGATGGGTACGTTAGGTTTATCCTAGAGAAAGTAAGACTTAAGCAGGGTTGTTGTTTTTCTTTCTTTGTAAAAATTTTTATTGAAGTATAACACACATACAAAAAAGTGTCCAAGCCCCAGGGAGAGTTGTTTGTTTGTTTGTTTTTCAACATAACTTATTGTCAATTTAGCTAACATACAGTGTACACAGTGTGCTCATGGCTTCGGGAGTAGATTCCAATGATTCATCACTTACATACAACACCCAGTGCTCAACCCAACAAGTGCCCTCCTCAATGCTCATAACCCATTTCCCCCTCTTTCACCCCCCTCCCAAACAACCCTCAGTTCGTTCTCTGTATTTAAGACTCTCCCATGGTTTGCCTTCCTCTCTGTTTGAAACTATTTTTCCCCTTCTGTTCCCCCATGGTCTTCCTATTAAGTTTCTCAAATTCCACATAGCAGTGAAAACATATGATATCTACCTTTCTCTGACTGACTTATTTCACTTAGCATAATACCCTCCTGTTCCATCCATGTTGTTGCAAATGGCAAGATTTCATTCTTTCTCATTGCCCAGGCAGAGTTTTTAAAGGAAATTCTGAAGTTTTCCATCTCACCACCAATTTGAAGGGTCTCAAGAGAACATACAAAAATGAGAGTAATACATTCTTAGTAAGACTTTCTTTTAGGCGCCTATGAAACCTCTCATTAATTCTATGCTCGGGCTTCCAGAGATAGAGGTCACACACTGCTCCACATACCACAAAAATGACGGCCTTGAGACACTCCTTGCAGTTTAAAAGTTTAACCCAAACCTTGCTCTTACTGCTGGGACTGGACAGCCAAAAGATTGGAATGTTCCAGGCGCATGCATGTTAGGGAAATCTCAAGGATTAACTTTCCAAAAAGCACCTTTTTAGAGATAAGAAGCTCAGGACTTAACTGGTTTTTTTGAACAGTAACTTTACTCAGAGATGTTCATATTGTGTACAGGAAGGCATATCACCCATTCAAGGAAAAAATAAAAGCACCCTACAGCCAAGAAACTGAAGAGAAATTAAATTTCTCTTCCTCCTCCTCCTCCTCCTCCTCCTCCTCCTCTTCCTCCTTTTTCCTCCTCCTACTCCTTCCTCTCCACCTTCTCTCCCTCTTTCTTCCTGTCTCTCTCCTTCCCTCCTTTCCTTCCAGGACTAAAGATCTTGAGAAATCTTAATTCTAATTTTGGTGCATTACAAGACCACAGAATGGAAGAAAGCCAGGGACTTGTGGATCCTTGAATGACAGATGGCAGGGTGGGGGGGAAGGGGGGGGTCCCAGTTTTCAGAGCAGAAGATTTTCCTCTCCTCTGGCCAATACGAAACAAGTCATCCAGTAGAATACACAGACCAGAGAGCAGGGAGAGAATTAAGCTCCTTTTTCCAGCTCCTTCTTTATTTAGATAACATCAGGAGAGTTTCAGGACTCCTCCAGGATTACCCCAGTGGTTAGAAGTAAATCAGGGACTAGAATCCAGATCTCAGGGCTCCAAGCCCAGTGCTCTTTTCATTAAATCACATTGTCCCACCTTAAAAGCTTCTGTTCATCTTCACACTTCCCAGGGGTTTGTAGCAAGCAGAAGAAGAGAATACGTGAAGGTTATAATAGTCATAATCATAATCGACAAATAGGGGCACCTGGGTGGCTCAGTTGGTTAAGTATCTGCACTATCAGCATGGAGCCTGCTTCGTATGCTCTCTCTCCTCTCTCTGACCCTTCCCTTTGTTCTCTCTCTCTCAAAATAAACATTTAAAAAATAATTGGCAAATATCACATTATCTTAATTGCTATTATTATTATAGCTAAGACTTATTGAATACTTAATATACATTAGGCACTATTCTGAGAGCTTCACATATATTAACTCATTAAATCTCCACAACAACCCTATCATCTCCATTTTATAGATGAGAAATCTTTAAGCACAGAGAGGTTAAGTGACATTACTTAATGTCACCCACTAGAAAAGAAAAAGCAAGTGATTCCAATCATACTGACTCCTGAGGTGGAGGGATGAGATGTCAAGGTTGGCCCACAAAAAGTGAGCCAACTCTGGTCCATCCACACAATGAAGTACTACACAGCCATATAAAACAATGAAGATGATCTCTATGTAGTGATGTAGAGTGGTGTCCAGGATATATTGTCTATTAATCAGAGTCCCGGCAAGAAACACAAATTTGAGCATTAAAAAGAAAAATGACTATAATTGGTTGTAAAATCTTGAATAAAAAATACCCATAAGCTTATACTGACATTCAAATTATGAAGTAAAATAAAAGGAGAGGAAAAAGCTCATTTTTCATCTTTGGAGGTACCTATTACATAACCCATTACTCCAAAATCTGGTTGTTAAAGGTAAATAATTAAGTATCTTACTCTACCTTTTCATGAAGTAGTAGACATGAATTTATCCACTGTCAATAAAGAAAAGCTCTGTTTTATAGAACAATTACAGCAAATAAATGTAGAAAGGATCATAGCAGTAGAATATCACAATTCTACAACTGCCAATAAGATCATTTATCCAAACAAGAGTCACTGATGGATCATTATTAAGGGAGAGGTTATTGGAGACTAGGATGTCCAAGTGCACCAAAGTACCATCCCTACACATTTTTTATTAAATTTCAAAGGGTAAACTGTACTTTTGCAATGCAAAGATATCACAGTGATCACTTTAACCAAGTAATCAAATTGAACATTACAGTCAGACAATGGACTATTTTGAAATTATGAGCCTCCTGATAGGATTCAATGTTAAGTACCCAAAATCACATATGAAGTATGCTTGTCAGAAACTTAGCCTGAAGCTAATCAAGTCTTTAGATCCAACTTCCAGTTTACAAGAATGACAAAACATAAGGGAAAAAATTAAACACCTTGAGGAAGCAATCAGACAAATCCAGAATGGAGGACATTCTACAAGACAAATGAACACATCTCTTCAAAAAGTCAATGTTATTTTTAAAAGAAGGAGGCCATTCTAGAGTAGATGAAAAATATTTAATCAGACACCATGTGTAAACCTTGATCAAATTCTGATTAAAAAAAAAAATGTAAGAGGGATGCCCTGGTGGCTCAGTTAGTTGAGTGACAACTTCATTTTGGCTCAGATCATGATTGCATGGTCATGGGATCGAGCCCCATGTTGTTCTCTGCACTGACACTGTGGAGCCTGCTTTCTCTCTCCCTCTCTCTCTGCCCCTTCCCCATTCTCGTGTGCTTGCATACACACTCTCTTGCTCTTTCTCTCTCAAAATAAACAAATAAATAAACAAATAAAAAAACTAAAAAATAAACTATAAGGACATTTTTAGTAATTAGGGCAATTTGAATATGGACTGGATATTAGATTATATAATCACTATTAACATGCATAGATGTGCAGATATTTTCTTTCCGGAGGAGAATGGCCTTTAAAAGAAGGATACCGAAGCATTTAGGGGTGACTTATGATATCTACAACTTACTTTCAAATGCTCATATGGAGTTAAGCAAGCAAAACATTAGGAAATGTTTGATTCTAGGCGGCTGGTATAGGAGGGTACGTGTACATTCAACTTTCCACTGTGTTTGAACACGGTTATAATTAAAAGATGGAAAGAATACCTGCAGACCAAGCAATATACACTTTGTAAGAACAAATGCCTGGAGAGAAAGGGGAGTGAGTGTACGGAATGAGATATCAGGGGAAACAAACACCGAGCCGGTGAACGGGGCTCTGTACTGACAATGGCAAAAGGGGCACAACGAGCTGTACATTATAATCGATTCAACTCTCCATGCCTGAGAAAGGAAAGACATTCATCAAGTCAGCCAAGCGAGTCCCTTCCCTCACAGCTGCATGAGAGCAGAGCCGCATGAGGGCGAGGAGTGTGGAGCCGGAAGGCCCACAAACGTGTAGCGCCAGGCTGACTATCTGAGCTCCTCTTATTGCCCGTTGAGCTGGGGTGTTTTCAAACCCATATGGTAACGCAGAGTTATCTCCCTTGTGTCATGAAGGCCTTATGTTGTTTGATTTACAGCCACTCCCACAAAGGGAGATTTGTTCAATCATCCCCAGGATTGCAGCTAAACACCAAAGGACATATTTATCTACTTGGCTGTAGTCAGATGTCTCCATCTCCCCCAGGGATATAACTATGATTGCTTTTGTTTATTTAAGGTGCTTCATCAGCTTCCAAGCATTCCAGAACTCTTCTGTGGCGTCCCTGTGAGACAGGGGAGAAAAAACTGTGAGGATCCATCAAGCCTCCTTCCTGGTGGAGAAAGGAAAGGGCTGAGGTGCATTGCCTCTGGTCCTTGGAAAAAGAGCCAGAATAAAAAAAGTACAGGCCAAGAAATGCCCCCAGCAGGCCTTGATGACACATAAGAGAATGTCATCGCCCAGGAAGTCTGTATAGAGGTCCCGAGAGAAACACGTTGGGAATTCCAGGAGAGTGAGAGCTTCTGGAAGGTAGGAAACACATCTGCCTCTATCCTAGACCTAGCCCGGTTCTGAGAACATAATAGGTGCTCCATTCATATCAGTCAACTGAGTAAATGAATCCAGGATCTAACAAGGCATAAGTGGTTCAGACTGAGAAGGACAAATAGGGAAGAAAACACTGATTTTTCTTTTCTTAAAGTGAGTAGGGAAAGAAATGAATAGCAAACAAGAAAAACAAAGCATTGTAGCAGATATCTAGATCTACCCATTCGCTTTGGTGGGTGAAA
Source organism: Felis catus (assembly GCF_018350175.1). Taxonomy (NCBI): domain Eukaryota; kingdom Metazoa; phylum Chordata; class Mammalia; order Carnivora; family Felidae; genus Felis; species Felis catus. The sequence continues at coordinate 210,030,199 of NC_058368.1, read as the reverse complement.
ACAATTCTTAAGTACACATAATAAATGGAAAGAATGTTACATATGCAAGTGAGATACAAAAAAATAAAAATAAAAAGATTAGAACCAAGTTGTGTGTTTGGGTTAGAAACCCAAGTATTACCTTCCCAGGGTTCAAGGCTGAAGACTCTCAGAACCTCGTAGACCACTCTCAGATATTTCTAGTCCAAGAGTAGCGACTCTCGTTCCTGGTTCTATCAGCCACAAGGCTTTCCATTTCACCCCCAGAAGTGTCACAAAATTCTTCCCTGGTTTCCCAAAACAACCTATTTATATTCACTAAATTATTATAAAACCAAGGTGGTAAAAGAGAAGGGAGTGTTGTGAAATCAAAGAAGCAAAGATAATTCTCCAAAAACATTCAAAACTCCTCTGTAGTCCAGACAGATGGTTGTTGCCGAGAATACCACCCTCCCCAAAGCTACAACTACGCAGGAAAAAGTTTTTTTATCCCATTCTTGTAGGGCTCCTCCTGGGATTAATTTTTCCCTTCTCAATAGCACAAAGAGGTGAGTCTTCTGTGCTAGAAGAAAGGAGCCAAACATGTTGGGTCTGGCAGAAAGCAAACTTTTGTGCATTGCCTGAATTATTTTAAATAATGAAAACATCACTCTGATGGCCACTGCCACAAGGCACCATGTAGTAAACTTAGGAAAAACCAAGGGTTGTGGCCTGCTGGCTTAAGTAGCTGAGCAGAGAATTTGAACATGCTAACTCAGAGACAGTTGCTGGATTTTAAAAGTAGAAAATTGGAGAAAGCTCCTGTTTGCCTCACTCCGTTTCTCCAGATGCTTTAGGTAAGCCCCATTCTGTGCTATCAAAGGGATCCATCTGCCCAGCTCTGTTTTTCATGGGGCCTTTCTTTCAGGCTCCCTCACAGAATCAGCTGGCCTTGAATCTGACACTGCTAAATACAGACCCCAAAGCTCCCGGTTCCTTCCTATGCTTCCCTGGAACAGAGCACCCATTCTTGGCCTCTGCTTATGATTGTGTTGGTCTAGTCCAAACTCTGATCCAACCCCAGGACTGGGATGGCATCCAACTCTGCGTTAGGTACAGTGCTGGAGACCATCTGCTCTTTTTCAGTGCTGCACATTTGTCCAATGTCATGGTCCTAAGAATCAGATTAGAAGACAGCTTGCTTTGTGATTTTCCTGTTCGTTTTTTTTTTTCTCTTTTGAACATACATTTTATCTTGCTCCGAACATTATTCTTTTCTTCCTGCTCTTTCAGGTTTAAAGCCAAGAAGTCCCCAGTATCTGCTATCATCCAAGAATAAAACAGGCTGAAATCTTTTCAGATCCATGTGTCCATTTGCTAGTGTTTAAAATGCAAACTCTCAATATCAAGTTTCCATCGTAAGCAAAGAAACTTACCATTATTTGCTGGACACAAAGAACTAACGTAAAGAGGTAAATCTTATTCTGAAGAGTTAATCATGTAGAATCCCAGGTCGCACCCCCAGGGATACCAATACAATAGGTCTGTTGTGAGACCAAAAACCATACACTTTTAACAAGGGCTCCAGGTGATTCGACACAGGTGGACCACATTTTTGGAGAAAGAGAAGGTCAGCGTAGTAAGAGCTAAAAACAGCTAGAGTGGGGAAGGGGGTCCCAAGGAACTTGGTGATATGTAGCCACCTGGGCTGGAGGCCTTCGGTGGAGGGGAGGGCTTCAGAGCACGGAGAATCCTGAGGTCTGCAGGTTCCCCTTTGGGCTACTGTTCACCACTTGAACCCAGGCAGCAAGGAAGGAGGGAGAAGCAGGTATTGTGCCAAACAGCCAACAGTAACCTGACTTCCCAGACTCTACTCCCTTGCACCCCTCATGTTGAGGACCGTCTCCTGCCTGCCCTGTGAGCTCAGGCTCACTCTCAGTTGCTAGAACTAGCAACCAGAATTGGGCTGGGGACAAACTCTGCTCCTCCCGTGGTGGCTTGGTAACATCGTCACAGTTACCTGTCAGACTTGAACCTCGAATCCTCAGCATTTTTGGCTTGGCATCCCTCAAAATAAACTTTAAAGCAACCTCACTCATTTCTAAGGAGACATCTAACATTTTTCGTCGTGAGTTTAAATTGTTGCAAAGTATGTACTTCCTGGCATGTTGTGTATTTTGACATTTTTTAAATGTTTATTTATTTTGAGAGAGAGAAATCGCACGAGTAGGGGAGGGGCAGAAAGACAGAGAGAGAGAGAGAGAGAGAGAGAGAGAGAGAATCCTAAGCAGGCTCTGTGCTCAGCACAGAGTCAGACATGGGGCTCAATATCATGAACCGTGAGGTCATGACCTGAGCTGAAATCAGGATCCAGACACTCAACCAACTGAGCCACCCAGGCACCCCTGTCATTTTTTAATTGAACCATTACATGACTCTTTAAGTGTATTAAATGGAATCTAGAAGCTATTATGATTGGTACTTACCATCATTCATTCATTTATTTAAACTATACACGAACAAGTCCTTCTTTAATAGTAAGAAATTTTATAGCAATTCGTTTTCCTTTTGGACTTACATTTCCATCTGACTTCCTCCATGTAATTTTAACCTATTATATTTTTATTCTTACAGTCTTTTACGACCATGCCATCATACTTTCTCTACTATAGCAGATACACCTATAGATAGAGACATGTTTAGATGTAGATATATAGATACATGTAAAGCCTGGCATTTAATATGCTCTTTATAATTTCCTATGGCCAAAAAGACCTAAGAGTCAAAAGATGTCTTCTGAATTTCATTATCACTGTAATTTTGGTAAAACTAACATAAATATATTACAAATCACTAAATATAAAAAGTGAATTTTATTAGAAGTGCATCTCTAAATAGGAGTGATTCTAATCATTTCTACAGACAGACAATACTTAACATCAGAATGAGTCAGTGCTCAGCCTACTTATATTACTGTATTCCATTTTTATATATGAAAGTCCTGATGTATCTTATTCATATAAATAATTACATAGAAATGAAAGGAGTTTTGTTATGGCAAGGTCACTCAATTCTTTGAATCCTTCCTGAGCTCGTTTTAATGGTTCATCAGCTGACATCTTGTTACATTCTTGCATGTTTTGAAGCAAAGAATCAGAAATTTTATGAGTGGTAAAAGATTCAATATGCAATCAGAGTCATTTAATCTCTCACACCAATATCAGTATTTCAAATAGTCCTTTGGTGCCCTACAGATTTTTGTATTCTAAGGTATGCTTGCTTGATGGGGGCAAAAATTGGTTCCTAAGGGATAAAAATCTTACTTTTTTAGTGTATGAAGTACACATACGCATATAGAACATGAACAGATATATGGCATACATATGTGGAATTAAAATTTTGTGATGGGAATGATTGGGAAAAAATGTCTAAAAGTCTCCTTAAGATACTAAAGCAGAGACAGAATCCCAAGCAGGCTCCATGCCATCAGCACACAGTCCGATGCGGGGCTCGAACTCATAACTGTGAGATCATGACCTGAGCTGAAATCAAGAGTCCTACATTTACCCAAATGAGCCACCCAGGCACCCTCAGAACTTGATTCTTTTAAAACTATGAGTCTCTATGTCTTGTGGAGGATATTTATCCCCCAGGGAAACTTATACCTCACTTTTAAGACCACTGAGTTAGGACAGAATCAAATGCTTATGATGGAGACCCAAAGTAATAATGGTTACACTACAGAAAAACTCATCTCTCTGTCACAGAGAGGTTGGACGTGGTGTGGTGGATCCTGTCCAGGGGTCAGGACGCCAACTTCCTTGTATCTCATTGCTCTGCCAGGTCCCAGGGTTTGCCCTTATATGGACAGTTACCCTCCTCTAGCCCCTGGCCACCACAATTCTGCCCTCTTCTTTTATGGATTCAATTAGTTTTTTAGATTCCACATAAACGGGACATGGTGGTACTTGTTTTACTACGTCCAGCTTATGTCACTTAGCATAATGTCCTCCATGTTCATTCATGTGGTCACAAATGGCATAATTTCCTTCTTTTTTTTTTTTAAGGCTGAATGATATTCCATTGTGTATGAAGTAACCCATACCTCCGCTCATACTCGATAATTAAGAATTAACTGAACAAATACATTTGAATGTACTGATCAACTGCTCTCCTAGTGTCTTAAGACCAGGAGGGAAAAGGAAGAGAAATCAGGGAATGCAATTCCCATGAATCTTAAGAATATATTATATGGAGGGTGCAAAAAAAAAATGCAAATAAGCACAAAAGCTCTAACTGCCTTCAAATTATAAAAGACTGTGGTGAGCCCTAAGTTGAGCTAACAGTGTGACATAATGTTAGTTGATAAGAAATCTGTGTAGACATAGATTTCTGTGTGCTCTTGCTGATTAGGAGAGGCTGATCCTTGTGGTGCTATTTTTATCTAAGCAGAGGTACATAATGATCAGGCAAAGGCATAGTTTAGATTTGGTTGATAGTAAAAACAAATCAAAAAAATTAATTTAAAAATTTATTAAAAATATTTACGCAAAACTTACAAATATAGTGTGTTTACATATAAACACACACACACACACACACACACACACACACACACGTCTGGATAGGTTAGATTATGCTACAAAAACAACCCTAAAATCTTCATAATAACAGCAACAAAACTGAGGGAATATATTTGAAAAGCTCTAATGACCGCCACATGAAGGTATAGGAGACTTGCCTGATTCTTGCATTTGAAACTATAGAACACCAACATCTAAACAAAAATTTCTGTGCTGTGTCAGGGAGGACAGGGAGTGGAGGAGGGAAGCCCCACCCTCAGCACAACAGGCTTTCCCAGTGGAGATGGTATAAGGGCTCTGGTCCAGAGTCCTCATCTTCTCTGGGCTAAGCCCAGACAGCATCCCCATGTCTGCTGAGGGCAGGGCCTGGTGAAGAGGGGCAGCATCATCATGGGGAGGTGGAGGTGCCTTTTGTTTAGACACTGAGAGATACACAAGACCAGCCTCATCACTAAATCATTAACGGAGTTATTTATTTAGTCAGTCATTCAAAAATATTTTTTGATTGCCTCCCATGTGGTAGGCACTGTAGTGATATAGCTGGAAGATAAGTAGGAATTACAACAGATGGTGCTATTCCGATCCTGGAAGAGGACCACAGAAGACTTATCAGTTATGGGATGGTCCAGTGCCTAGAAGGTGCCGGATACAAGATACATGCTTGATAAGTATTTCTCATTGATGGTTGATGTTATTGATCGTTGCTTTATCTGACTTGCCTGCTTTCTTCTCTTTCATTTTCACTTTGATGGACAAAGGCAAAGCTACAATATGACTCTGCTGTGACACTTGGGACGCTTTTCCCTGCTGAGAGTGTTGTCTTTATCATGGGTGCCTCAGGCAGTCACAAGTCCTCTATTTTCTTCTGTCTTCTAGCAACGTCAGTTAGCCCACATGCCTTTGGGATGCTCAGCCAGAGACTGGACACATACTCTTTTCCCCCAGGGCTTAGCAGATGATCACAGGTGAAAAATGACAACATTATGTGTTTTCCTACCCTTGGTTCAGCTGAGCTCATCCAAAGTGCCCACGGGGGGCCCCCTGTGCTTGCCAGCACAAGAGCATGCCTTGCACACTGCCCCCTGAGCACCGTTGCTCATGTGCTCTCCCTTCCCAGAAGCACGCTCTGTGCCCCTCAATATCTGATTGCAATTTAAAAGTTTTTCAAAGAAGGGTTTTTTTTTTAAGTTTATTTACTTATTTTGATAGAGAGAGAGAGAGAGTAGGGGAGGGGCAGAGAAAGAGGGAGACAGAGAATCCCAAGCAGGCTCTGCACTGTCAGCACAGAGCCCCATGTGGGGCTCGATCTCACAAACTGTGAGATCATGAACTGAGCCAAAATCAAGAGTCTGACACTTTACCCAATGAGCCACCCAAGCACCCCTCAAAGCTTTTTACTGAAACATAACACATATACAGATAGATAGATATAGATATAGATAGATATAGATATAGATATAGATATAGATATAGATATAGATAGATATAGATAGATGATATATAGATATAGATATAGACAGATACAGATACAAATACAGATATGTAGATATAGGTATAGGTATAGATAGATATACACACACAGATATGACTATATTAAAATCATATTCTGTCCCTCTAGGGGCACCTGGGTGGCTCAGTCGGTTAAGCATCCAACTTCAGCTCAGGTCGTGATATTCCAGTTCACGAGTTTGAGCCCTGTGTCGGACTCTGTGCTGACAGCTCAGAGCCTGGAACCTGCTTTGGATTCTGTGTCTCCCTCTCTCTCTGCCCCTCCCCTGCTCATATGCTCTCTCTCTCTCTCTCTCTCTCTCTCTCTCAAAACTAAATACACATTTAAAAAAAAATCATATTCTGCCCCTCTTAATAATGTTTGGTATATTTTTCCAAATTTCCTTCCATGTGTATATAATTTTTTATATAAGTTTATTCAAGGAATTGTTTCATTTTGTGTTATATTTTCATTTAACATTTTATCATAATTATTTATCATAAATAATTAGACCATAAAAATACTCTAATGAGAGTTGTAGTGGCTATTTCATATTCCACTGTATTTGTGCCACAAAATCTATCAAAGCATTTTCTCAAAGCCTTGTCTCAAGAAATAAGAGAAAAGTCTTAGTTGAATTGTTCAAATTTCTTGATCTCAATACCTAATTTCTTTCTTACATGAAGAAAAAGCCATGACCACTATTATATTTCATACCTTGAAATGTCAGTTATTGGAAGATACACCCATTTTATGTTTCTCAGAAAGAACACAGGTCTTTAACAATGATTGTGACTGGGGTGCCTGGGTGGCTCAGTTCAGTTAAGCGTCCAACTCTTGGTTTTGGCTCAGGTCATGATCTCATTTTCATGAGTTTGAACCCCACATCTGGCTTTGCTCTGGCAGCATGGAGCCTGCTTGGGAATCCTCCTTCTTTCTCTGCCCCTTCCCCATTCACACTGTATCAGTCTCTCTCAAAATAAGTAAATAAACTTAAAAAAAAATTAAAGGGGCTCCTGGGTGGCTCAGTCAGTTAAGCGTTCAACTTCGGCTCACATCATGACCTCACTCTTGCTGAGTTTGAGCCCCACATAGGCTCTGTGCTGACAGCTCAGAGCCTGGAGCCGGCTTCGGATTCTGTGTCTCTCTTTCTGTTTACCCCTCCCCATTCCTGCTGCCTTTCTTTCTCCCTCAAAAATAAATAAACATTTTTTTTTAATTAAGAAAATTAAAATAAATTATTGTGACCTGTGCAAATGTCTCTAGAGTGAGATATGTTTTCAGATGTTATAGAATCCTCTGCATACAGAACTTGGGGAACTTTTCCATGCCCCACAGAGTCCCTCTGTGCATGACACTTTTGTGTTCCTACTGCCATACCCTGATTTACAAATGTGCCTAGACACCCCCCAGCTCTTCTCACCTAGGACTCATCCGTTTCTGGAATTTGATTCTGGAATTTGATTTATTCATGTCCACAGCTCTCTAATACACACACACACACACACACACACACACACACACACATATATACACATATATATGTGTATATATATATATATATATATATATATATTTTTTTTTTTTTTTTAGTTTATCTACTTTTGCCTCCATGTTATCTTGGGGACAATGGTCTGTCCTAACAGGAAGGATCACTTTGTGAAAGTAGATTTTATCCTCCTTGGTTGCACTAGTGACATTTCAAGTACTAAAAGCCATACAGGGCTATTGGCTACCCAATGGGCATAGAGACTATAGAATATTTTGCATAAATTAAGCAGCCAACCACCTGGATTCCCAGTATCTAGTCTTCTTTCCCAGCTCCTTTTAACTGGGATTCCCACACTCTGCCTTTCCTCCTGTGAGGATTCCCAGTCTGTGAGAACCTGCCATTGAAATGGCATCAGTGGAGTCCTGATAAGTGGCCCATGACTTGCTGCAACTGTTCGCAGTTTTTGAAATGGCTGCTTCCCACCTAAGCTTCATCCCAGACTCACTTCTTTGGAACCGCTAGGGACTCCAGGGCACATATATGTCCTGGCAGCTTAGGTCCCTCTCTGTGGCTTCCCACTGCTCAGAGGAGCCTGAACACATTTCTCAACCATGTCCTGCTGAGCAATACAAATCAACTTCTGTCTTTAAAAAAAAAAAAAAAAAAAAAAAAATCTGACTCACTGGAGTTACTCCAAATCACTTTCTTTCTTGGAATTCATGACTTCTTTTGATGTTTATCAATACATCACTACCTGGTGAGCTTGCCAAGATCGTGTCTAGGTTTTGGTGATACATCATCTCCCCATGGCTTATTGCAAGGAACTTCCCACCTCTTTTAGGGATTCAAAAGATCCGTGAGCAGCATAAAATGGCAAGATGCCAGGAAACAAGGACTCAGCTCTCAGCTAGATATCTTATTCACCAGCACAGGGCTGCCTTTGAGTCAGTGTGTATTGGGGAAGGATTCCAGGAAGATGTGTGACTTTAGAATAATTACAGAGGTCAGCTAAGTAAGTTAAATAAGCCTGGAAATCATAATTATGCCAACCCTAGACAGGGCGATGAAGTCAAGAAGTTTATCTTTGGCTTCTCTCCAAACCTCCCTGAGAACCCTTCTCTTTGATTCTTCTCCTTTGTCCGCTTCCCTCGAACTTGCTCAGGACTCTATCTGGGCTACTCACTGCTTCAGGGAAGCCCTTTTGGGGCTCTTTTCTCCCATGGAAACTTAGTTCCATGCCCATTAGGCTCTGCTTGTGAAGACCAGCCAGCTATTAGGACAAGCTAATTTACTTAAAAACAAGAGTGTTTTTACCTGGTTCTAAAGGTGGGCTTCAGAGGTCAGTGAAGACCCTAAGACGTTATAATTTTGCTTGTGTATTTTCTGCGGAAAAGAGCCATAGATTTCCTCAGATTCTAAAATATGTCTATGACCCCAGAAAAGGTTGAAACCCCTGATGGCGAATGTCAACAGCTGATAATTGTAGGAGGTTTTCTTCCCAGTTAATGTTTGCATTTTAACCAGAGTGTGAAGGAGAGACCACCATCTGTTAAATATCTTTGCTTTGGGATATAATAATAGGACAGTTTTCAGGCCAGAGGCAAGAGAAGTAGGAAAGACTCTGGGGCAGGAAATGTCCTGTTATCACCTTTGAGATCATAGCCAATCGTCTCTGTGTAGGATCAAGGGCAGCTTCTCTGGGTTGCACTGTTTCTCGTTGAACACAAAACCTTTCCACTCATATAAGGTGTAGGCTCTTTAAAGAAATGTCAAAGAAACTAATCAGGCTTGGGATGCAACCCTTTCTGTTCATTACAGATAAATTCTGCTGAAGCGCCAGTAGGGTTTGGTGAAAGGTCTGGAAACATTTGCAGTTCCTGCTCTACCACTCATTTGCTGAGCAACTTTCTGAGAATGGCTTGGCCCCTCTGGACCTCAGTTTCTTCATTTCTAAAAACTCTGGCCAGTTCTCTCCAGCTTTGTGATTCTAAGAAAGCTGCCAGAAGTTCAGCGTACATGAGATTTCTGTACTGCCTCTTTATTGATATGGAGAGGCGTTTTTCATATTTGGGGGGAAGACGCCCAACCAAACACTAAGTTGTTTGCTTCCTTTTTAATATGTTAGCATCTTGTCCCAAGTAGCAAAACCTGCGCTTGAAAGCTTCAAAACAGTCTGCGGTGGATTGCGATTCTTGTCTCAGAAAGATTAATTGGAAACAAACTCTAAGGAAGAAAATTCAAAGCCCATTTCTATGCTTCCTGCCTTTTAGATCTTCTAACATGTAAATCGACCGTTACAAAGAGGATCAGTGATTAGAATGGCCAGCGCGAAGACCGGCATTCAGCTCCCCCATTATTCCTCGCCAGAGTCCCTGGTGACCAGCATCTCAATGGCCTTCTTTTCAGCCTGCATGATGATGAACCTCGCTAGCTCCAGATCCTGCATTCCCCAACACAACCACAGTCCTAACAAACCGGAGACCCTTCCCCACCCCCAGACCGTGCTTCAAATCAGAACAAACCCTGGTAGCGAGGATCACTCCAGACATCCACGTTCAGGAACTATCATTATATTTCAAAGTTTAAGAAAGCTGCTTTTGATCTCTGGATATTTGTTTACCTCCCCCATAGTTATGCCTGCTATATTCCTCATCTGCCCCGTCTTTCTATTCTTACTTTTTTTTTTTTTTAATCCTGGCAAAATTCCCTGGATGAGAGCTGTTTTCTGATTGCTTCTTTCTCCCCCATCACTGGTCTCCTCGCATTTCCTCTCTTCTTCTAACACAGAGACTCCTTGCTTACTTAGCAATCTCAGCTGTTCTAGTAACTGAGAACCAGGAAGCAAGCAAGCAGCACTCCCAAATAGCCAGCATGGACTTAGGACAAGAGTGGGCATATCTTAGCCTTCACTCAAACCGGTTTCCTTCTGCACTGCATACAGTTCTGTTTAGAAAAAAAAAAAAAACAAGTGCAAGTGTCAAACATATAAGTGTGTAAAGAAAGGGAAGGACGAAACAGGCTTGGGTGAGGGGAGCCTCCAATGGCTGCCCTGCCTGCCAAGGAAAACGCCAACGGATAGCTTGGCAAGGAGAGAGAAAATTAAAAAGGCAGTAAAAACATGATAAAAGGGGAATCCAAGAAACCTTGAAGTCTAGGATATTTAATGATGAAATAAACAGACCCACTTATTCTACCTTAGAGTGGGAGTGGAACCAATGATCAAGTTAGCTTCAAAACAGGACAAAGATAATAAATCAGTTGAAAGAACTATTGCATCTAGAGGTACCTGGGAGGCTCAGTCAGTTGGTTGAGCGTCCAGCCCTTCATTTCTGCTCAGGTCATGATCTCAGGGTCATGGGATCAAGCCCTGCGACTTCAGGCTGCACACTGGGTGTGGAACCTATTCAGATTCTCTCTCTCTCTCTCTCTCTCTCTCTCTCTCTCTCTCTCTCTCCCTCTGCTTCTCTCCCCGACTCACACTCTCTCTCCCTAAAAATAAAAAAATAAATAAAAATGAAGAAAGAACTATTTTACCTAAGCTCCCAATAGCCATCGTTCCTATTTTATTTTAGTATAATAACTGAGCGCATGACTGCTTGAAACAAAGACTATGCTATTCTCCCCTCCAGTTGGGTATGGCCAATAGGGTGTGTATGGAAGTGATATACTACTTCCAGGTCATGCCCGTGTTTGAAAGGAAGTCTAATGTTCTCTGTTCTCATCATCTGCTGGCTTGGGTGTGGACATGGTGTCCAGAGCTGGGACAAACAACCACGTATTTAGGATGACAGAGCAACAAGAAAGAGTCTGGTCACTGATGCAATGGAGCCACCACATCACCTTCTACTGTTTATCCTTGGTCTGATTCTTAATAAGAATATAAATTTGTCTTGTTTAAGCCACTGATATTCTGGTTTTTAGCAGCAAGACCTACATCCTAGCCAATTAGTGACATTTGTAACTAGGGATATAATTTGGGGGATCCCGTTGATGCCCCCACGTTCCACTTCCCCTCTCTCCTTTTGGCAGTGGCCCTGTGCTGAAATGGGGGGGAAAAAAGCGGGAGTTGGAATCTAATTTTGACTCCACCAGTTACTCATTTTTCTTCATAAAATGAGAGTCGTAAGAGTTAGTATTTATGAAATGCCTCTGCGCCATCCTTGCTTGTTTGCATGATGTCATTTAATCCTCGTAAGAACCCTGTGTGGTAGGTGCTGTTATTCTTCAAATCCTACAGATGCAGTTAAGCATCTTCCCTAAGATATTACGGCTAGTGAGAGGCAAAGCTGGGATTGGGACCGAGAGAGTTTCTTGAGAGCTCGCAGCTTTTAACCACTTCCCTCTGGGCTTGCCTTTTTGCATTGGTGGGAGGTTCAAGGCAAATTTCATTCCCAGAGCACAGCTATCCCTTTTCAAGCTGGGATGCTTCTGTAGGGTGCTGACTGTGTTCTGACAATCTGTCTCTTTGAGCTAAGGTCCTGCATTACCTACGGACCACCTGCTCTTGGGTGAAAGTCTTCCTTTGGTGAAGGGAGCTAAAAGTCTCTGATTAAACTACAGTAACTCCCACTTAGTTAAGCAGGGAAATTTTCTTCCTCCTCCTGTGATAAATTGATTTTTTTAGTCAAAATCTCAAAGTCCCAGGTCTCTGCAAAGCCACCGTCCATAATGATAATTCGGAGTCACCAAAAAAAGACTTGCATTCTGTCCAAAATGTTTTGGAAGGCAGGATGTGTACCCCAGTGACAAACCCACACACAGAGAGAGGGCTCCCCCAGATGAGGGAGCCAGAAAACCTTCAGCCCTCTAGCCTTTCCTTTCTCACACAGGCAGGGAAAAGAAGAAATAAACACTGCTTGGTGCTAAAAAAAAAAAAAAAAAAGAGACTCTGGAACTTGAGGCCTGTCACTGCTCACTAAAGGCAAAAAATTAAAAAGAAACACACGTGTGAGAAGAAGACAGAAAAAGACAGAAAGAGAAGCAAGTATATGAAGATTCTCTCCGGAAACGGATGAAAGAGAGAAGCAGGGGTACCTTAAAAGGTAGGTTCTGTTCCTCTAGGAAACCACCCTGTAAGAATCAGTCTGCATCCAGCTCATACCGCATCAATGTGGCGAATTGGCTAAAGGCAGGTGAGGTCCCACACGTGTGGAAGTCCCCCCAAAACTGCCAGGGGCACCGGGACTGATTCTTCTCTCAGTGGCCGAGTCAAGAACAGTCTCATAGTGCTGGGAAAATGCATTATCCCCATTTCACAGATAAGGAACTAGAATCTCGAAAATGACAAACAGTTTGCCCCAGATCAGATGAATATTAAGTGGCGGACCTCAGATTTTACATCAAGACTGTCAGATGCCAAAAGTGACTGAAAAACACTATTAATTTGATATGTAGCTTCAATATTCCCTTTATAGCATTTCTTCTATCACCTCTTGTGCAAGTGACTCTCTTTCCTTCTTTTTTTCATTCAACGTTTATCAAGCACCAACAATATCCAGTTGCTAAGGTATAAAAACACAGTTCCTCCTGTCATTAGATTTGCAGACTGATAAAGAAGGCAAAATGAAACCACATAAGGATAAGAAAGTGTTAAAAATGTTACCAGAACAAAGGCGAAAGTAGCTGCAGAATACAGCGATAACAAAAGTTATTAACCCTTATTGAGTGCTATATCTTTGCCAGACACAGTGCTGAGAGCTTTGCCTGCACAGTCAGAGAAGGGAGACAAGACAAGATGCAATCCCATCGGTGTCACCCAGGGAAAACCTTGCTCCACTTGTCAGATTTAGCAAGTAAAAATACCAGATCCCGGGCACCTGGGTGGCTCAGTCGGTTAAGCGTCTGATTCTTGGTTTCAGCTCAGGTCATGATCTCAGGGTTCGTGAGTTTGAGCCCCCTGTCGGGCTCTGCGCTGTCAGAGTTCTCTCCCTCTCTCTCTGCCCCTCCCTCACTTGTGCTCTCTCTCTCCAAAAATAAATAAGTAAACTTTCAAAAAATTCAGGATCCCCAGTTAATTTTGAATTCCACATAAACCACAAACACTTTTCTAGTATAAGTCTCATGCAACGTTTGAGATACACTTCTACTAAAACATTATTCATCATTTATCTGAAATTCCAATTTAACTGGGAGTCCTTGTCTTTAATCTGGCAATTCTAGATGAGGAGAGCAAGGAAGTAGCAGAATGTGTTTCACAGAGAAGTTGAGTCTTTACAATGAGTACTTTTACTCCATATTCAGAGTAATGGGGAGAGAAGAGAGGGAAGTAATGACTGTTGAACCTCTAACCTCAGATGAACCATGACCACAAGAAACTATCAACTTTCAAAAGACCAACATAATTACTTTCTTAGGATGAGTACACGATGAGTACTTTTATGAGTAAAAGTACTCATTCCTCCTCTGTGAAGTCCCTGACATACATCTAAGGCTCCCTCCAGCCTTCACAGTGATCCAGTTTTAAGTAGTAAATCTAAGTCATGTTGGCTCTCAGGCAACCACATGAGGAGGCAGCTTGGTTCTCCAGTCTTCCTGACAATTCCATAAGCTTCCAGGACTTCTCCAGAAAATTACTTTTGTTCTTCTTAGCTAGAGTTGGTATCTCCTTTCAACCAAAGAATCAAAGAACTCCAGATCACTGCAGGCAGTGGGAAGGTGGGTGCCAAGGTCAATTACATTTGTGAAACTCTGTTAAACATAGCTACACTGTATTCTTTACTGCGGGACTTCTAAGACCCTTTAACATGGTCGCATCTTTGTGACTCTTCGGGAGAGAATGAAGTATTTGGAGCTTCACAAACCTTCTTTATGGCAGATCCTTATTGTTACTGTTTTTTTCTGGAGAACTTTGGAGGACCTATATAGCCTAGAGTTCCTGTTTCTGGAGATTTTTCACATATATATTTTTTTAATTTTAATTTTTAAATTAACTAAAAATTTAATAAAATAAGTTAAATTATTTTTTAAATAAAAATCTTAATTTTTAATTTTTTTAATTGTTAAAATGTTTTCTTCAACGTTTTATATTTTTTTTTATTTTTTTTTTTTATTTATTTTTGGGACAGAGAGACAGAGCACGAATGGGGGAGGGGCAGAGAGAGAAGGAGACACAGAATCGGAAACAGGCTCCAGGCTCCGAGCCATCAGCCCAGAGCCTGAGGCGGGGCTCGAACTCATGGACCGCGAGATCGTGACCTGGCTGAAGTCGGACGCTTAACCGACTGCGCCACCCAGGCGCCCCAAAATGTTTTCTTATTTAGGAAAGAGAGCACATGCGAGCGGGGGAGAGGAACAGGAGGAGAGCAAGAAAGAACCCTAAGCAGATTCCACACGCAGCACAGAGCCCGGCATGGGGGTCCATCCCAGGACCCTGGGACCGTGACCAAAATCAAGAGTTGGACTCTCAACCTGCTGAGCCACCCAGGGGCCCCATCACTTGTATCTTTAACTGCTGTATATATGTCAAGTCTGACCTGCTAGCCAATTTTAGGGCCTTAGGTGAAGGAATGAACTCTTCCATTGCTTTTTCACCCCCACAAAGTACTAGGCATAATGAAGCAAAATGCACTGTGAACACTTTGCAACCAGCCATCCCATAACCACAGAGTGACTGAATGTGATTAAAGTCACACGGATCTCAGAGCACTCTTCTTGAGGCCGG
Organism: Felis catus; assembly: GCF_018350175.1. Lineage (NCBI taxonomy): Eukaryota > Metazoa > Chordata > Mammalia > Carnivora > Felidae > Felis > Felis catus. The sequence goes on along the minus strand of NC_058368.1, from coordinate 210,015,017 downwards.
GAGAGCTGACCCATGTCACCTTGCCAAAACACAACTTTCCTGATTACTTCTGCCTGCCCGGGATTCCTGTGGTTTCCACTTGTAAGGTGATCTTTCACTTCCTGACACTGTTGCTCTCTTACTGCTATGGCGGCAGCTGTATCCCAGGACCCCTGGAAGGGTTGGCTGCCTCAGAGACAGAGGATACATTCTCTAGACATGGCCAAGGGCTGATTACCCACAGGTGGCTCCGCTGCAGATCCATTGGCAAATTGTGGTTATTAATGACTTGATTGCTGGCTCTAAAGGCACACTCCTCAACCCAAAGTTTTACTTGAAGTGTTTACCCGATATACAGCAAACCCACGCCATGTGCCAGACTTTTTCAGATCATCTCATGCTTTCTGTTTAATTCTTACCCTATATGATTGCTTAACTCTTTCTGGATCACTGTACATAAGTGTCTAGAAAGCAGGGAGCCTGGCCCGAAAGAACTGAAGATTGCTACTTATCATGGTGTTCTCTGTACATCACTGGCCGGAACTCCTTGACATTGAGTGTTTGAACAATAAAAAAAGATTCACAAAAAAAAAATGCAGACCACAAAGGCTTAAATTTGGAAGACAAAGTGAAAAAAAAGAAACCTTTATAATAAAAACAATAGTTTTTAAACTATTTCGTTTTTAAACTAAAGTTCAAAGGGCTAGAAGTTATTAGTTCCTAGAGACTTTCTTCAATAAATAAAATTCATTTAATGCAAAACTACTGTTGACTTAGAAGAAGAATGCATTCTACTTAGGATTAATAACTGAGCACCTTGCTAAGGGCATTACATGGATATATAATACACATTTTTATATGAAAATAGACATTATCAAATAGGTATTTCTATTATTATTCTCATTCTACAGAGGAGGAAATTAAGACAGAGCACATTAAAAAGTTTGCCAAGGTCATATCATTAGCAAGAAGCAAAGCCAGGATTTAAATATGGGATTGATTTCCAAGTTCACTATGCCTATCACTATTTTGCTATATTCCTGATAGCTTTGCTGAGACATTAACCCCGTCAGATCTCCTGGGGCATTTGGAGTCCTGAAGCCCAGTTGTCTCTGGACATGAGTTGTCTCTGGACATGTTCAACCTTCTTCTGTTCACTTCCCCCCACCCCACCCCAAATCCCACAGTCCCGAGCTGTACAAACTACTATCATTTTCCAAATGTGCCATGTCATAGAAAATGTTGAGAAGCATTAATTTAACCACCTAGGAAATCACTTTCTGATCAAAAAGCAAAAGTCATTGATTGGACGGATAGAAATCCAATCAACGAGTGATCCAATGAGCGGTCCTTCTCTTTCCTCTAGGAAACTAGTCTAAAAAATCAGGAGCTGGTGGGGTAGAGGACAAAGAGGGTGCAGGACAAAGGATGGTTGCACAAACTTGGTAGGGTAATTAGGCTAAATGCCCCTAAGCGCTGAGTGAGATTTGCTGAAGTCAAGTCTTCATGGACTTGGTCAGAAGGCTATGTCAGTCCACAACAGGCTTCCATACTACAGCCAGTCCCATGGGCCAAACCCAGCCTATGGCTTGTTTTTGTACAGTCTACAATGTAAGAATGTTTCTTATATTTTTGAAGGGCTGTAAACAAAACCAGAATACGTGACAGAGAACATTTGTGGCCCTCAAAACCTAAAATATATGCTATCTGGCCATTTACAGAGTAAGTTTGCTAACAACCCCTGGTGTAGAATCCACTCTGTGATCACCACAAGAAAGCCATAGGCCAATGAATGGGAAACCAGTGAATGTGAAACTTTAAATGAAAAGCATTTAAGATTCCAATGACTTCACTAACAATTGTATAGCCTGTATATAACTCTTTAAGACAGATTTGCTTAGCCTTTAGGAATGAAGTTTCAGGATTGAAAAAAAGAGACACAGGAAAATAACCTCCTGTTTCCCAATTTTACACCTTCAGTTTGACAAATCTGCTTTTTCCAGGCAGATTCTGTGAAAACGAACAGCTGCAAAGAGATATTTCTTAGAGGGTATGGGGGTATCTTAACCATAAGGAAGAAAGAATTCTTTAATGCTTACTACATCCCAAAACCTTTCACACTTGCTGAATCAAAAAGCCCATGTACTCTGCCTCTATTCTATCTAAAAGATAACATACTGGGTCTCAAAGGGCTAAGTGGCTTGTCCAAGATCCTACAGCTCTTAGGTGGCAAACCTGGGCTGCAAATTTCCGTTTTCTGAGTCCAAGTCCAGAGCCCCTTTTTCTACACTCAGCTCCAGCTAGCGAATTTGAATGTGTTCCAGACATAGAATCCAAAATCCAGAGTTCCAGTTAGGCCCTGCTTCCTCATCTGATAATGAGCATACAGATGAGAGGTCCCTCCCAGCTCCATCCTTCTTTGATTGTTTCTGAGAAATAATGCAAATGAAATGGAAAAGGAAACTCAAGTAGGCCACTCTATGTTCCTGGTTCATCCAACTTCTTTGGGGTGTGAGATCAGATCAGGGGAATTTGTCCAGATTAATTTAAGTGAGAAATGCATAACCAACACATGAGTATGGAAGGCCTTCAGTGCTGGCAAAATGGCAGCCTGACAACAAAGACTCCTCCCCACTACAAATACATGGAATGCTGGATAAATATTTTAAAACTCTAAAATGCACAGCTTCAAAAAGGCCAAGACAGTTCCCGGGTGCCAGAAACAAAAGGAAATTCAAAACCAGAGATGTGGGGCTCCAGCTGACATGTAAGGGACCAAGAAAGAATCAGAACTGGATACAGGTCCCACAGAAAATTTGGCCTGGAGGCTGTTCAGGCTGAAACTGAGATCTTTGCTTGAAACTGAGACTCCAAAAATCCTCCCAGGACTTGAATGGAGTACTTCAAGAACTCTGTCTACTGTCCAGAGCAACAACAAGGAAGCAAGTTATCTTTTCTGGGCTCAAGTGGGAAAAAATATTCATCTTGTGAAAAGTACCAAACCCAAATCCCAAACCTGAGTATGGGGTATGAATTTAAGCTAGTGTAAACCATGGGAACCTGGAGTGAAATAAATACAAAACTGCTGTGTAAAGAATTATCCACAATCCACGGTGAATGGAACTCTTAACAAAGGGAAAAGTAAAAGCTTACGGTAAAAATGTACTAACCACATGATGAAAATGTATCAGGGAGGAGTATTAGCTGATACAACACATGGAAGAATAATGAGCCGAAGAACTAAAATAACAGAATAACCTGAAAGACACAGCAAAATAAGTATGTTTAAACTGAGGTGATAGAAGAAAGCACAACAAAAATCAAAATGGACTCAAAAATTTAAGTGAGCAATTTGAGTAATAATCAAGTAGAACTTCTAGAACTGAAAAGTAAAATCATTAAAAAATTTTAAATCAAATTAAATAGCAGAGGAGATGCACTTAAAAAGAACTAGTGAACTGGTAGATTGATGAGAAAATCATCCAGAATAAAACACAGAAAAATAAGAACAGAAAATGTCAAAGAGAGTTTAAGAAACCATGAGAGTTGACTGATATATTTGGATTTTTAAATCTAAATCAAATATAAATTACAGAAGAGAATGGAGGGAAGGGGGTTTGAGGAAACTCAAAGAAATAATAGCAGGGAATTTTCCAGAATTTAAGAAGGCCATTGAGTCCCAAGTAGCATAAAAGAAAATAAACAAAAAAGCCATACAGATACGCACATTGGAGCCAAACTTTAAAATTTTTTTTAAACATTTATTTATTTTTGAGACAAAGAGAGACAGAGCATGAACGGGGGAGGGTCAGAGAGGGAAACACAGAATCCGAAACAGGCTCCAGGCTCTGAGCTGTCAGCACAGAGCCTGATGCAGGGCTCAAACTCACAGACCGTGAGATCATGACCTGAGCCGAAGTCAGATGCTTAACTGACTGAGCCACCCAGGCACCCTGGAGCCAAACTTTTAAACAAACAAACAAACAAATAAAACACTTAACAGCTCCTGAAAAGACAGAAAACCTAAAAGAAATGACAAGTAGGTTGACCACAAAATTATCACTAGCAAAAATAGAAGAGTTTCTCTTCTATACCCAACTAAGCTGTTGTTCCTGAATGAGGATGAAATAAAGGTATTTTAAAAAATAAGCCTAAAGAAATTTATCCCTGACATCCATTGCTGGAAAAGCTACTAATTGAATGTATTTTAGAAAGAAACACAAGTTGAATCTTAAAATAAATATGAACAAATGAGCAGAGAAATGAGCATTGAGTTGAAACAACAGTAACAAAAATAAGAGCTAATTTGGAAGAGCCAAAAGCAAGTTAAAGGAAATACTAAAGAACAATGGCATGGGAAATGTGAGGAGGTATCTTAAATCCTTGTATTTGGGGAAGGAAAACAAATAAAGATTGAATAACTAGTGAAGTATGCACGATAAAACTTTTACTGTAACCAGTAAAATATTTGAAATATAAGGAGGAATAGTGTAATAAAAACAATACAATAAGATAAAGAAAAGATTAAAAAAAGAAGAAAAGAAAAAGAAGTCCATGGGCAAGGAGATCTAGAGATCCCCTTTCTTGAATGGTCCCCATTGAGGTTGGGCACCATCTGGTGGTGATCATCTACTGGAGCTTGCTACTGACAAGACTTCTGGGGGGAGTAACTGGCTGAGAACCCACCTCCTGTCTCCATTGCCTGCCATTTCACCTTTGCCCAGCCCTCTCCCACCTATAAAGAGGATGAGAACTTCAATCTGCCTCCTGATTAAGAATAGGGGCTGGACAGAAAATGGGAGCCCATCACTAATTGCGTTAGACCAACACTCATGTTTTGGCCAGGATTTATTACATTCAAAAATAAATACATAAAAGCTAAAAATTAATGCTGAGCATTCAACTCAAAGAGTTAGAAAATGAACACAGTATCCCAAAAATAAGTAGAAGGAAAGAAATGACAAAGGTAAGGAAAGACTTTATGAATTAGAAAATAAACAGTAAAGAAGGTCTACAGAATCTAAGTTTTTGTTTTTGTTTTGTAAGATGAGTAAAATCAAGATCTGGCAAAGAAAAAATATGTACTATATTAAAAATGTTTAAATAAGGTATAACTAAAATAATGAAAATTTAAATATATAAGTTATATGCCAGTGAAGTTTAAAAATAGATTAAATTGACATTATTACTTTTTTAATATTTAATCATTTTATTGGCTTTTACATCTATTAAAACATATATAGACCTATGCATGTAAATGATTACATGTGATCATATGTATGATTTTTTTAAGTGGGTCTTACTTATATTTGCTTTTCTAAGCCTTGACTTACCTCTTTACCACATGAATTCATATAACCAAAAGTATCCTATATGATAGAATACATATTTACTGTGAGTAAAACATAGGTGTCCAGTTTGTTCTCATGAGTTCTAAAGATACTCTACTGCGGGCAATCCTTTTGGCCTTTCTTTCATTGCCTCAAAATGGCTGCTCCAGCTTCACGCATTGAGCACATATCCTGATGAGGAAGCCAGTGTTGGGGGGGGGGGGGGGGGTGGAGACATGACAACCAGTACAATTGTGCTTATGTCTCTCGAGCCAGAACTGTGTCACATGGCCATCCCTGACTGGAAAGTGGCTGTGGAAAAGGGGATCAAGAATGGCTTCCATCAACAAATCAATACTATCTTCCATGCCATGTTCACAAGTTAATTTGTATCCTCCCATATTTTTCTTCCCGCTCTTATAATCCTATGCAGATAATATGCACACATATTCATATATTCACAATTGTAATGAGGCAAGGAAGTGCCAGGAGGTTATACATGGCATTCCTCATTTCCTCCTTGTATAAAAGCAGTCCTACCATTTCCTGTGAACCAGGATCAGTATGGCAGCCATGAGAATGCACTCAGCAGAACTCCAACAATAGGGAGTGTAACTGACCAAGGGCCCCAGGTGCTGGCTCTGAAATCTGAGGCTGCACTTCCCACAGGCTGCTCCTGGACAATGAATGGGCACTGCGGGGATACTATGGTGGCCCTTCCTGGGAGACATGGGACTCCTCTGGTGGCTGACTTTGGGTTCAGGGCTCCCAGTGGCCTTGTTGAGACTTCTGAAGACTGCACAGCAGTCTAGGATCCTCCTACCCAACCTTTGTTTCCTCTCCACTTCCTTCGGATCAGACTTGCATCACAGTCTGACCACTCTCCCAACCTCACATGATTCATTTTCTTCCTTTGGCGTTTGCTCCAATAAAATCCCTACATGTCTAATCCTGCCATGATGTCTGCTTTTCAGAGGACCTAGACTAACAGTAAATTACCACTGTCAGTATGATGACTTCCTTCTTACCTACTGGAACCTGGACACAACTGTAACTTGTAGTTCAATGGGAACCCTGCTGTGTACCCTGCAAAAATATTCCTACTTTGGGGATCAAGACCTTCAATTCTACAGAAATAGACTTAAAGGGACAAGAAACATAAAAATCACCAGTGAGACCACTCTTGTTTCCACTGCTTGTTTCCTAGACCCATTTGTTCTTGTTGGTGACACAGCATCACATAGAGGCTTACGCTTAATACACATACCACATGCTGAATGATGACAGACCATCATCCCAAAGTATTAGCTCTGAGCTGGAGTGTCTGCTGCAATTTTAGAAGACTGTGGTGCCACCTAAGACACCAGCTGCTTCTGGATGGTGCAGTATGCGATACAAAAATGGACCCCATTATCATGGCCCTGCTCCCAATCTCCCTCACTAGGAAATGGGTCCCCTGGTCTGACACTAAGTTGTGTGGGTTTCTATGCTCCTGAATAGGTATTCTGTAAGCTCCTTGGTAATGAAGCCTATATAAAGGCTCTACAGGTGGAAAAGACAATCCTATACCTAAAATAGCCTGTGATAGTCAGCCTCAAAAATGGCCCCCAACAATTCTCTCCTCATATTCACACCCTTGTAGAGTCTCTTCTACATTAAAAAGGGCTGATCTGTATAACCAACAGGATATTGCAGAAATGACATGTGACTTCTGAGGCTATGGCATAAAAGACATGTGGTTTCTGTCTTACCCTCTTTTGGGTCACTTGCTCTGGGGGAAGCCAGTCAGCATGTATCAGGACACTCAAGGAGCCTTATGGAGAAGTCTGCATGGTGAAGGACTGGGGCCTCCTGCTGAAAGCCAGCGTCTGACTGAAACCTTATACAGCCCCCTAGCCAGAACTGCCCAGCTGCGCAATTCCCAAATTCCTGACCTACAGAAAGCACAAGAAATGAGAAATGCTTTCCTTGTACTAAGCCACTTAGATCTGAGGTGATTTGTTATGCCTAAAGTTTTGGGCATAGCACTTACCTAGCTACTGAACAAATCATCTTACTTCTTTTTCTACATGGAAGTCAAAAGCATTCTAACTATGTGCCAAGATATCCTCTATAATAAATCCGATTATTCTTCATTGAATCCTTCATCTCTGGACTGTATAGAAATGACAGAAGTATGTACTCCAACATCCCGGGTTACTGAATAAAAAATGGACAATCTTCCCATAAGGTTTTTCAAAATGTAAACATACCAAATATAACAAAATTAATTACTGGAAAAAACAACAATCAGAGAGAGATTAAAAAAACAAAAACAAAAAACCCTAGGGGTGCCTGGATGGCACAGTTGGTTAAGTGTCTGATTCTTGATCTCAGCCCAGGTCACGATCTCACAGTCAGTGAGTTCAAGCCCTGCATCAGGCCCTGCACTGGTGCAGTCTGCTTGGGATTCCGTCTCTCCTCTCTGCCCCTCCCACTTTTACTCACTCTCTCTCTCAAAATAAATAAATAAACTTAAAAAAAAAATACAATGTCATTAATTGCCATCTTTGTCTTGTTTTACTCTTTGGATAAACCTAAGATCTGTGGGCCACAAGAGGAATGCAAACACTACTGTCCTAGAAGATTGCCAATACTTAAAAACTTCTGATGATATTGGAGGTGAGATTATCAACTATGCTTTTTTGATATTGCATAATAAAATATAACATTTGGAAAATCAGCATAACTTAATGAAACAATATTTCCCAAGTGACTAATTCATGATATTACGAAATTACTCATGGGTAAAAGATGCATTAAAAGTACATGCTAAAACAATAGATTTTAGTGTGAAAAATATGGAAAGTTTATTGACGGTTTCAGATTCCACATTGCAATTAATCTTTAAAAACCATTCGATTTTCAAGTTTTACGTAGCAAAGGAAAAACCCCACAATTATCTGAAAACACTATAAAAATACTTCTCTCTTTTCCAATTAAAAACCCGAGTGAGGCCAAATTTTCACCATATACTTTGACCAAAACAACACAGTGTAAACATAACATAACCATTCCACAGAAGGAACACAGAAGCAGAGAGGTAAGAACCTAGCTGTTTTCTCTTAAGCCAGACATGAAAGAGATCTGCAAAAATGTAAAACAATGTCACACTTTTCACTACTTTTGTTTAGGAAAATAACACAAAAATAAGTTATGCTAATATGTAATGGTTTTATATTTAAATAAATTAATATGTTTTAATGTTCTTATTTCTATTTCTAATACTATGTAGAGATTTAACTCAAAAACTGTCCTTTTGGGGGGGGGGGTTGTCATCAGTTTTTCAGAGTGGAAAAGGGTCAGAAGACTAAAGAATATAAGAACTGCTAAACTTTTGCAACTTCATGAAGTTGGAACTATTGTTATCATTCCCATTCTACAGATGAAGAAACTGAAGTTTAAGGAGTAATTTGGTCAAGGTTATGCAGATGTCAAGTGGCAGAGGTAAGGTTCAACCCAGGCTTCCGGCTTTGGGGCCCAGACCCTTCCCTACTATACCACACTGCTGGGGTTTGGTCAAACAATTCAGCTATAGTAGCCCAAAGGGTTGGCTTCATTATCACCCTCAATTTTCCCCATTCTCAGTAGCACAAAGTCCCATCCTTGATCTCCTAGGATTACTGAAAAAGGCAACACAACCCTTCCAGTATAGGACCTCCATGAGTGGAAGGAGGTTGGTGATCATCAAGGTCATACCATGCTGTGTACTGGGAGGGGTGGGAGAAATGGTCAATTCGCACATATCATCCAAGTTAGTCTAAGTATGTCCAGATTCTCCCAGCTGTTAGACTTGGTACTTTCCAATGGGTTGATTTTGGAAACAGTGATCTGATCCAAAGCCAGGAGCTGATCAGGTTCTTCCTCCCTGCCTCTAATTCTGCCCTATGTAACATGGTAGACACTGCACTCATGTAGCTATTTACATTTAAACTAAAATTAGTTAGAAATTGGAGGCAAGATGGTGGCTTAGGAGGACGCTGGGCTCACCGAACGTCCTGCTGATCACTTAGATTCCACCTACACCTGCCTAAATAACCCAGAAAACCGCCAGAGGATTAGCAGAACGGAGTCGCCGGAGCCAAACGCAGACAAGAGGCCCACGGAAGAGGGTAGGAAGGGCGGCGAGGCGGTGCGCGCTCCACGGACTGGCGGGAGGGAGCCGGGGCGGAGGGGCGGCTCGCTGGCCAAGCAGAGCCCCCGAGTCTGGCTGGCAAAAGCGGAGGGGCCTGACGGACTGTGTTCCCACAACAAGCGCGACTTAGCGTCTGGGAGGTCATAAGTGAACAGCTCTGCTCGGAAAGCGGGAAGGCTGGAGGACAAAGGGAGGGAGAGCTGCTGAGCCCCCTGACAACAGAGCTCAGTTTGGTGGGGAACAAAGGCGCTCGCCAGCGCCATCTCCCTCGCCCATCCCCCAGCCAAAATCCCAAAGAGAACCAGTTCCTGCCAGGGAACTTGCTCGCTCCGCGCAAACACCCAACTCTGTGCTTCTGCGAAGCCAAACCTCCGGCAGCGGATCTGACTCCCTCCCGCTGCCACAGGGCCCCTCCTGAAGAGGATCACCTAAGGAGAAGCGATCTAAGCCTGCCCCTCCTGCCCCCGTGCACCTTGCCTACCCACCCCAGCTAATACACCAGATCCCCAGCATCACAAGCCTGGCAGTGTGCAAGTAGCCCAGACGGGCCACCCCACCCCACAGTGAATCCCGCCCCTAGGAGAGGGGAAGAGAAGGCACACACCAGTCTGACTGTGGCCCCAGCGGTGGGCTGGGGGCAGACATCAGGTCTGACTGCGGCCCCGCCCACCGACTCCAGTTATACACCACAGCACAGGGGAAGTGCCCTGCAGGTCCTCACCATGCCAGGGACTATCCAAAATGACCAAGCGGAAGAATTCCCCTCAGAAGAATCTCCAGGAAATAACAACAGCTAATGAGCTGATCAAAAAGGATTTAAATAATATAACAGAAAGTGAATTTAGAATAATAGTCATAAAATTAATCGCTGGGCTTGAAAACAGTATACAGGACAGCAGAGAATCTCTTGCTACAGAGATCAAGGGACTAAGGAACAGTCACGAGGAGCTGAAAAACGCTTTAAACGAAATGCAAAACAAAATGGAAACGACGACAGCTCGGATTGAAGAGGCAGAGGAGAGAATAGGTGAACTAGAAGATAAAGTTATGGAAAAAGAGGAAGCTGAGAAAAAGAGAGATAAAAAAATCCAGGAGTATGAGGGGAAAATTAGAGAACTAAGTGATACACTAAAAAGAAATAATATACGCATAATTGGTATCCCAGAGGAGGAAGAAAGAGGGAAAGGTGCTGAAGGGGTACTTGAAGAAATAATAGCTGAGAACTTCCCTGAACTGGGGAAGGAAAAAGGCATTGAAATCCAAGAGGCACAGAGAACTCCCTTCAGACGTAACTTGAATCGATCTTCTGCACGACATATCATAGTGAAACTGGCAAAATACAAGGATAAAGAGAAAATTCTGAAAGCAGCAAGGGGTAAACGTGCCCTCACATATAAAGGGAGACCGATAAGACTTGTGACTGATCTCTCTTTTGAAACTTGGCAGGCCAGAAAGAATTGGCACGATATTTTCAGGGTGCTAGACAGAAAAAATATGCAGCTGAGAATCCTTTATCCAGCAAGTCTGTCATTTAGAATAGAAGGAGAGATAAAGGTCTTCCCAAACAAACAAAAACTGAAGGAATTTGTCACCACTAAACCAGCCCTACAAGAGATCCTAAGGGGGATCCTGTGAGACAAAGTCCCAGAGACATCACTACAAGCATAAAACATACAGACATCACAATGACTCTAAACCCGTATCTTTCTATAATAACACTGAATGTAAATGGATGAAATGCGCCAACCAAAAGACATAGGGTATCAGAATGGATAAAAAAACAAGACCCATCTATTTGCTGTCTACAAGAGGCTCATTTTAGACCTGAGGACACCTTTAGATTGAGAGTGAGGGGATAGAGAACTATTTATCATGCGACTGGAAGCCAAAAGAAAGCTGGAGTAGCCATACTTATAGCAGACAAACTAGACTTTAAATTAAAGGCTGTAACAAGAGATGAAGATGGACATTATATAATAGTTACAGGGTCTATCCATCAGGAAGAGCTAACAATTATAAATGTCTATACGCCGAATACTGGAGCCCCCAAATATATAAAACAATCACTCATAAACATAAGCAACCTTATTGATAAGAATGTGGTAATTGCAGGGGACTTTAACACCCCACTTACAGAAATGGATAGATCATCTAGACACACGGTCAATAAAGAAACAAGGGCCCTGAATGAGACATTGGATCAGATGGACTTGACAGATATATTTAGAACTCTACATCCCAAAGCAGCAGAATATACTTTCTTCTCGAGTGCACATGGAACATTCTCCAAGATATATCATATACTGGGTCACAAAACAGTCCTTCATAAGTTTACAAGAATTGAAATTATACCATGCATACTTTCAGACCACAATGCTATGAAGCTTGAAATCAACCACAGAAAAAAGTCTGGAAAACCTCCAAAAGCATGGAGGTTAAAGAACACCCTACTAACGAATGAGTGGGTCAACCAGGCAATTAGAGAAGAAATTAAAAAATATATGGAAACAAACGAAAATGAAAATACAACAATCCAAACGCTTTGGGACGCAGCGAAGGCAGTCCTGAGAGGAAAATACATTGCAATCCAGGCCTATCTCAAGAAACAAGAAAAATCCCAAATACAAAATCTAACAGCACACTTAAAGGAACTAGAAGCAGAACAGCAAAGGCAGCCTAAACCCAGCAGAAGAAGAGAAATAATAAAGATCAGAGCAGAAATAAACAATATAGAATCTAAAAAAACTGTAGAGCAGATCAACGAAACCAAGAGTTGGTTTTTTGAAAAAATAAACAAAATTGACAAACCTCTAGCCAGGCTTCTCAAAAAGAAAAGGGAGATGACCCAAACAGATAAAATCATGAATGAAAATGGAATTATTACAACCAATCCCTCAGAGATACAAACAATTATCAGGGAATACTATGAAAAATTATATGCCAACAAATTGGACAACCTGGAAGAAATGGACAAATTCCTCAACACCCACACTCTTCCAAAACTCAATCAGGAGGAAATAGAAAGCTTGAACAGACCCATAACCAGCAAAGAAATTGAATCGGTTATCAAAAATCTCCCAACAAATAAGAGTCCAGGACCAGATGGCTTCCCAGGGGAGTTCTACCAGACGTTTAAAGCAGAGATAATACCTATCCTTCTCAAGCTATTCCAAGAAATAGAAAGGGAAAGAAAACTTCCAGACTCATTCTATGAAGCCAGTATTACTTTGATTCCTAAACCAGACAGAGACCCAGTAAAAAAAGAGAACTACAGTCCAATATCCCTGATGAATATGGATGCAAAAATTCTCAATAAGATACTAGCAAATCGAATTCAACAGCATATAAAAAGAATTATTCACCATGATCAAGTGGGATTCATTCCTGGGATGCAGGGCTGGTTCAACATTCGCAAATCAATCAACGTGATCCATCACATTAACAAAAAAAAAGAGAAGAACCATATGATCCTGTCAATCGATGCAGAAAAGGCCTTTGACAAAATCCAGCACCCTTTCTTAATAAAAACCCTTGAGAAAGTTGGGATAGAAGGAACATACTTAAAGATCATAAAAGCCATTTATGAAAAGCCCACAGCTAACATCATCCTCAATGGGGAAAAACTTAGAGCTTTTTCCCTGAGATCAGGAAGACGACAAGGATGCCCACTGTCACTGCTGCTGTTTAACATAGTGCTGGAAGTTCTACCATCAGCAATCAGACAACAAAAGGAAATCAAAGGTATCAAAATTGGCAAAGATGAAGTCAAGCTTTCACTTTTTGCAGATGACATGATATTATACATGGAAAATCCGATAGACTCCACCAAAAGTCTGCTAGAACTGATGCAGGAATTCAGCAAAGTTGCAGGATACAAAATCAATGTACAGAAATCAGTTGCATTCTTATACACTAACAATGAAGCAACAGAAAGACAAATAAAGAAACTGATCCCATTCACAATTGCACCAAGAAGCATAAAATACCTAGGAATAAACCTAACCAAAGATGTAAAGGATCTGTATGCTGAAAACTATAGAAAGCTTATGAAAGAAATTAAAGAAGATTTAAAGAAATGGAAAGACATTCCCTGCTCATGGATTGGAAAAATAAATATTGTCAAAATGTCAATACTACCCAAAGCTATCTACACATTCAATGCAATCCCAATCAAAATTGCACCAGCATTCTTCTCGAAACTAGAACAAGCAATCCTAAAATTCATATGGAACCACAAAAGGCCCCGAATAGCCAAAGGAATTTTGAAGAAGAAGACCAAAGCAGGAGGCATCACACTCCCAGACTTTAGCCTCTACTACAAAGCTGTCATCATCAAGACAGCATGGTATTGGCACAAAAACAGACACATAGACCAATGGAATAGAATAGAAACCCCAGAACTAGACCCACAAACGTATGGCCAACTCATCTTTGACAAAGCAGGAAAGAACATCCAATGGAAAAAAGACAGCCTCTTTAACAAATGGTGCTGGGAGAACTGGACAGCAACATGCAGAAGGTTGAAACTAGACCACTTTCTCACACCATTCACAAAAATAAACTCAAAATGGATAAAGGACCTAAATGTGAGACAGGAAACCATCAAAACCTTAGAGGAGAAAGCAGGAAAAGACCTCTCTGACCTCAGCCGTAGCAATCTCTTACTTGACACATCCCCAAAGGCAAGGGAATTAAAAGCAAAAGTGAATTACTGGGACCTTATGAAGATAAAAAGCTTCTGCACAGCAAAGGAAACAACCAACAAAACTAAAAGGCAACCAACGGAATGGGAAAAGATATTCGCAAATGACATATCGGACAAAGGGCTAGTATCCAAAATCTATAAAGAGCTCACCAAACTCCCCACCCGAAAAACAAATAACCCAGTGAAGAAATGGGCAGAAAACATGAATAGACACTTCTCTAAAGAAGACATCTGGATGGCCAACAGGCACATGAAAAGATGTTCAGCGTCGCTCCTTATCAGGGAAATACAAATCAAAACCACACTCAGGTATCACCTCACGCCAGTCAGAGTGGCCAAAATGAACAAATCAGGAGACTCTAGATGCTGGAGAGGATGTGGAGAAACGGGAACCCTCTTGCACTGTTGGTGGGAATGCAAATTGGTGCAGCCGCTCTGGAAAGCAGTGTGGAGGTTCCTCAGAAAATTAAAAATAGACCTACCCTACGACCCAGCAATAGCACTGCTAGGAATTTATCCAAGGGATACAGGAGTACTGATGCATAGGGCCACTTGTACCCCAATGTTCATAGCAGCACTCTCAACAATAGCCAAATTATGGAAAGAGCCTAAATGTCCATCAACTGATGAATGGATAAAGAAATTGTGGTTTATATACACAATGGAATACTACATGGCAATGAGAAAAAATGAAATATGGCCTTTTGTAGCAACGTGGATGGAACTGGAGAGTGTGATGCTAAGTGAAATAAGCCATACAGAGAAAGACAGATACCATATGGTTTCACTCTTATGTGGATCCTGAGAAACTTAACAGGAACCCATGGGGGAGGGGAAGGAAAAAAAAAAAAAAAAAGGTTAGAGTGGGAGAGAGCCAAAGCATAAGAGACTGTTAAAAACTGAGAACAAACTGAGGGTTGATGGGGGGTGGGAGGGAGGAGAGGGTGGGTGATGGGTATTGAGGAGGGCACCTTTTGGGATGAGCACTGGGTGTTGTATGGAAACCAATTTGTCAATAAATTTCATTTAAAAAAATAAATAAATAAATAAATAAACTAAAATTAGTTAAAAAGCTATAACATGAAATTTCCAGTTCCTCAGTCTCACTACCGCATTTCAGGTGCACATGCATACATGTATACTGCAGCTGCTGGGGTCCCTGGAATTTTATGTGGTCTAGCAAGGAATGTGCTAGTTTTGCAGTGAGTCGAACCTGGGCCATCAGATGATAAATATTTCCTAGATGGTGGTAGTGATGGCAGTGAGGGTGATGGAAGGAGCTGAGGACCAACGTCTGCCCTTGGGATTTATAAATGTTGGGTTTCTCACAGCACAGTCTATAGACTTTCTGCATCAGATTCCCAGGTGGGCCTCAGCCCTACTGAGCCAGAATCTTTAGGAGCAGCATTCTAGCCAATCTGACTCAGCTTTCTCCCAGCAGCACTGGGATTTTTCATTTCCCAGAACCAACAACGCTGGTCTCTCCATGTCCTCTGTAGAGGCACCAATATGGCCGTCTCCTGGGTTAGAAGAATTTCAGTGGTGAGTCTGAAAGGATCCAACTGCCTGAGCCTCTCCTTTCACTTACCTTTTGTTAGGTTTCCTTAGGAATTCTCTGCAGTATAAACTCCAAGCAGGTGAATGTTCCCTCTCCCTTAAGGAGATGGAGAGGAGGCTGGCATGAGGTTCTGAGTGGATTAGGGATCTCATTAATCGATGTGGGTGGGGCTGATGAAAAAAAAAAGTTTCAGCAGATGGCAAGCTTGACTCAGAATTTTCTGAAATTCTTTTCAAAGAGTAGTTGGGTATTCTTGTTTCACGAGATCTTTGCTATAACATGACTTTCCTTGGCTCAGAAACAGGGTTACAGAGGCCCTCACTGGGCCCCAGCCAAAGAAGTCAGATTAGCCAAAGTACCAGAAGTACTGTGTGAGAACACCATGTCACTGAGAACATGGTCCTGGAAAGGATATCTCAAGGCCAGTCATATAGCAGGGTTCCAAGCTACAGCCATGCTAGGTTGGGAGGTTCACCATGAGAAAAGATGCTGAACCTTGTGGGACCAAGTGACTGTAAAGTAGGCTGAACATTCCAGAATACAGAGTAAGAATCACCCTGGCAGAACTGCTACTGGGCCCTGGCCAAGCCCAGCTACTGGTTGACACCGCCCCGGAAAGCCATGAATCTTTCCTTCCTGTGAAGATGTCACCAATTAGGCATTTATGAAGCACGTGACTTAAGCTGAGGAGCATGCAGGTTCTCCGGGGCGTGGAGTAAGAAATAAATGAAACGATACTTTGCCTGCCCATGAAAAGTATTTACGTTCAATTAGAGGTCAGAAGTGTGGCTGTGAGGTTAAAAAAAAATAAGTAAACATGAAATTATCTATTAATGTGATACAAATACATTAATGTGGTTTAAGGGAAAGGACTCATAAAGGCAAAAAAAATGTTCCCAATGCTAATTATACTTTAAAAGATGGTGAAGCACCTGGATGGCTCAGTCGGTTAAGCATCTGACTCTTGATTTTGGCTCAAGTCATGATCTCACACTTTGTGAGTTCGAGTCTCTCGTCAGGCACTGTGCTGACCCTGCAGACCCTTCTTGGGATTCTCTCTCTCTCTCTCTCCCTCCTTCTCTCTCTCTCTCTCTCTCTCTCTCTCTCTCTCTCTCTCTCTGTCCCTCCCCTGCTCATGCTGTCTCTGTCTCTCTCCAAATAAATAAATAAACTTAAAAAAACTCAAAATAAAATAAAAGGGGATGGTTAAGATGAGTAATCTAAAAATTCATTCTTGGCTAACTTGCAGGCTTGGAGCTGGCAAAGAGGTAGGTGTGTGTGTATTGTGTGTGTGTGTTCACGTGCACACACATATCCACTCAAGACATGCCCAGAAGCCAAGCCACGTCCTCTCTCCTCAGGGTCAGTTTCCTTACTACAGATTTTTTCTTCTTCTGCTCTCACTCTCTTTTTCTGCCTCTACCCTCATTCTTCCCTTTGTCATGCCGGCTCAGGGGCCTGTGACTTCACTGATGAAAGAGATAGGAAAACAAATATTGTCTCTTCTGGACTCTGAATTCCTTCACTGCCCTGCAGCCTTCTGTTCCTTCTATCCCCTTACCTAGCCAAACCTCACCCTCACATTTTGCTCCAACTATTTGGGATTATTTCCTAGTGTGTGGTAAGGAGGATTCTAGTGCCAACAATCCCATGCCATTTTTGGATCCGAATAAGTTGGCAGCCAATGAAATACAGGCCAATACAATCGAACCTTCCAGGGAGCCAGCTACTCTTGGATCACTCTGCAGCCTGCTCCTATTCACACTTCACCCCTTCCTCTTGTTTTCTTCTTCATTACAACAGCAAGCAAATTATGCTCAGATAACAAGCAGGGTGTTGAGGCCCCTGCCCCTCTTTATTCTCTGAACCTTTTGCTTCCCCCCAGGACCTCGAGGGCTGGGATTGATGTGATTGTTCTCCTGTGAATAAGACTACAAGGCGGGGCCCAATGGAATCCAGTCTCAGTCATGTGAACAAGAGGGTCTTCTTATCCCTTGGTCTTAACCCTTGTGAGTTAGGCCCTAGCACAGGATCTTGCTAGAGTCCCTGTTCTAGTTAATAAATACTTATCTAGCAGTTGTTTGGTGGGGGTTCCAATGATGAGCCACAGGAAAAAGAAGTCCACCTCTCACAAAGCTTGCTGACTTCTGGAGCATTTGACAAGTTGTGAAATGTCAGTGGTTGTTATGTCACTGTCGTTATGGTCAGGGCGGGTAGGTCCACTTGGTCACATTCACTGGAGCTAATGACATCAAGGACTAGTCCTCAAAGGGCCAGCAGCCTTTGTATAAAGAAAAATAAGCTGTGTAGCCCTGACTCCCCATGTCCTTGGTCAAGGTTTGCAGTGTGGCCTTCGGTCTGGTCACAGCAGAGTGTAGGCCGTTTTAGGTCATGTTGACTCTGGGAGACAGAGAAGTGGGAGACCTCAATGGCAACATCCCACCGAAGGCTACCAGTGGCACCAGGAACAAATAAAAGTGAGCACACTAGCATCATAACTGTTTCCTCCTCTTCTCTGGCCAAGCCCCACAGAGCCTTCCACCCACAGAGGAGACCCACACCAATGCTACCCCAATCCCTTGGGCAAATACTCCTTTGTTAATTTTCTTGCCTCATCTACTTATTTAAATGGGACTAGAGACAAATTGCTGCTCCCACACCTACTCCCACACAAACTGTGGGACTTTGGGCAGGTTATAGAACCTCTCTGAGCTTCATGCTCTTCATCCATAAGGTAACAGAATAAAAATATCTATGTCATAACCGTACAATGTGGCAATCAAATTCGATAAAGCATGCAAAAGTGCTATGTCAATTGTAAATTGGCATCATCATTTCCATCGTTTCCATTTCCAATTGTAAACTTCCATCATCATTTCTTGAGTGAACTCCTGTTCCAGAAGAAAAAAGACAGTCTTATCAAATGCTTCCTTCTGGAAGTATTCATGGAATTCATGGAAACCGGACCAGCTTGACGGAGAGCATAGGTGGTACTTCTAGCCCAGGTGTGTGCATAATAATTATAATTATATGGATAAGAACCTACTGAATCGGTCATCAGGAATGGGCTAAATGTACCCGTTTCCCCCACTGTCCAAAAGTAGAATGTTCCCATGAAATCTTTGGTAAGCCAAAATGGTGTAAGGTGAAGAAGCAAGTATCGTTAATTTATATGGAAAATTTTTAGTGCCAAGATCCAAAGAATAACCTCCCTTAGGCTTTTTTGATACCTTAGGACACAGTTTGCTGACAGATACACAAAATAAATAGAGGCAAGTACAGATGCTCGCACAGTCCAAAGCTCTGGAAGCCTGATGCTGAGATACTAAGTATAGTTACCAGAGAAGGAGCTTGGCGGAGCTACCCTCATTGCTGGGGGTGCACTGCCTCTATAACGACTTGCTGTGAAATAAATGCTCAATGCTATTTTTGCTTTTGTTGTTTATCATAAAAGTGCAAATTATCTCTGGATTTCTTCCAGGTAGCAAAAACAGGTACGGTACTAATGTAGGTCTTTCATAAACACCAAGGGGGTGCAATTTGTGAACTTTCAAAAAGCAAGGGACACCTGTATGTACCTTTTTTAAACGCCTCAGGTAATTCTGAGGATTAGCTAGGCAGAGAAGACCTGGGCCTGTCTCTCATTACTCCTACATCCCTTAGCCTTTCTCCAACTTTTCTGGTAAGAATCACATGGGATACCTGCTGGAAATACGAAGTCCCACACTCCATTCCAGATGCTCTGGATCAAATCTTGGGGGAAGAAGCCTAAAACATAGGAGATTTTTATCAAGTTGGAAAACAGCCTAAAGTTTCCCAAATGTTTAGCGTATAGAAGAATTAACTGAGAACTCTGTTTCTAAGAAATGAATATGGCTAGGCGTGTCCCCTCTAACTCAAGAAATTATCTATTTGGAAAACCTGGGGTGAGTCCTGGGATATTCACTTTTAACTAGCACCCTCTGTTGTTCCTCCAGTCTTGCTACTCCGTGGGAAATGCTGTCCCAAATCTCTGGAATGATCTCAGAGAATGGAGGATAAGTCCTGGGTAGTGTTACTCCAGCTCCTATGAACACTCTTGCTTGAACTTCCTGGTGGCTGTTGAGAAAGACTAATTGAGAAGGGACAATCCTAAGCTGTTCCAAGTCTTGGCAGTGAAAGCTCTAAAGTGGGGCACATGGCATGAGGGGCTAAGACAAGCCAAGGAATGCTAGTGTCCAGAGAAGCTATATTCTAAGTGCTGCTTCCTGGGGTTCCACTCCTTTAAGCTGTGAGTCAAATCACATATGCCACTGCCCCAAGGAAAAGCTTCCCTGCCCTGGTACTATGGACACCTAATAGGTCCTGCCAGTTGTCAACACACCTGGGAAGCTAGGCAAGTTTCCTTTGGCATCTATACTCTCTGCACCCTCCCCCACCACCGTCTTGGATCCTATGCCTGCGGGACCTGCAGACTGACCACCAAGAGTCCACTATGGACTAGGACCCTTCAGGGCACATGATGTAGTCCTCGCTCAAGTATATTTGTGTCCCCAAACAAGGAGCCATTGGTAATGGAAAATGTGAGAGTAGAGGCATTTTCTTCCTTTCCCTAAGTTCCTGTCAGCACACAGATGAGAATTTCTACTCTCTCCAATATATTGAAGCAAAAGCTTCCCCTTTCTTGTCACCACTCATTGGCTTTGCCTAAGTGATAACAGAGAGTCAGTTTATCAATGTGGGAAGGGAGGTTCTTTTTTTTTAAGTTTATTTACCTATTTTAAGAGACAGAGAGAGAGAACAGGGGAGGGGCAGAAAGAGGGAGAGAGAGAATCCTAAGCAGGCTCTGTCAGCACAGAGCCTGCTACAGGGCTCCATCCCACAAACTGTGAGATCATGACCTAAACCGAAATCCAGAGTTGGACACCCAACAAACTGAACCACTCAGGTGCCCTGGGGAAGGGAGATTCCTGTTGGGTCTCCAGCTGGAGGCATCTATCCAATGGATAGCTTTATCCCCACTACTCTACATCCTGGAGATTCCATGGCTTGTCTCTTTGATGATATGAATCTTCAGGTATGGATCTAGATAATCAGTGAGGAAGGCTTGCTTCAAAATACAAGAGAGCCTAGGCATCTACCATCTGCTCCTAAAAGATGATGAGGTGATCTTATTTCTGCACTCCCACCTCCCATCTGATTTAATATCTCTTTTGAAGCCAAGATCAGCCAAAAGCATTGTGATAACACAGACGATGGATCCCTGGGCATGGGATAAGACACTGATGGACAGACTGACTGACTGACTGACTAACCAACTAGAGAGACTCCCACGCATAGTGACTCATACAGTTGATTTTTCATAGTCACCAAATAAAGATTTAAAAAATCGAAGTTACTTCTGACAAAATCTGCAGATGGGACACAACTGTCTACTTTCCTCCCAAAATACACTTAAAAATGCCAATAAAGGGTTATTTTTTTCTTAAGACATAAATCTAAAAAGCCAGGGGCTCCTGGGTAACTCAGTCAGTTGAGCTTTGGCTTCAGCTCAGGTCATGATCTCTCACAGTTAGTGACTTTGAGCCCCGCATCAGGCTGTCTACTGTCAGCACAGAGCCTGCTTCGGATCCTCTTTCTCCCTCTCTCTCTGCCCTTCCCCTGCTCGTGCCATCTCTCCCTCTCTCAGAAATACATTAAAAAAATACATTAAAAAATTAATAAATCTAGGGGCGCCTGGGTGGCGCAGTCGGTTAAGCGTCCGACTTCAGCCAGGTCAGGATCTCGCGGTCTGTGAGTTTGAGCCCCGCATCGGGCTCTGGGCTGATGGCTCAGAGCCTGGAGCCTGTTTCCGATTCTGTGTCTCCCTCTCTCTCTGCCCCTCCCTCGTTCATGCTCTGTCTCTCTCTGTCCCAAAAATAAATAAACGTTGAAAAAAAAATTAATAAATCTAAAAGGCCTGTTATCCATGATAGAAGGAACTAAGAGCAAAAATTTGAAAGACAGAAAATACATGAATGTATTCCCTAAACCAGAAAGCTGAGAAACAATTTGGTTTGCACCAAGAAATCCTCAAAAGTTTTGGAAATTAGCAGCAGGTACCTCTAGAAGGAGGGGAGCTGGACAGGGTAGCTGAAATAAACAGGACTGGTTAAAGACTATATTTTAGAGCCAGACCCCCAACGTCCCTCCCAGGACAGTCATGTTATACAATTTGTTGCTTTTCTCCTAACTAATCTTTAACGTTTATTTATTTTTGAGAGAAAGCGCAAGCAGGGGAGGGGCACAGAGAGACACAGAATCTGAAACAGGCTCCAGGCTCCTAGCCGTCAGCACAGAGCCCGACGCGGGGCTCGAACTCACAAACTGTGAGATCATGACCTGAGTCGAAGTTGGATGCTTAATCAACTGAGCCATCCAGGTGCCCCTCTCCTAACTAATCTTATAGACCTCTGTGACCTTTAAAACTATGTGCATTTTACTACTTTTTTTTTTTTTTTTTCTTAATTAAGGTAGGGAAGGAAGGAGGGTAGAAGGCATTCTCTATTAACAAGCATGTCCAGGGCCAATTTTCCCCTCTTCCTCTCCTCTCTGAATCTAGCCCTTCAAAGTCTAGCACATGCAGTCAGCTCAAGATCCCAAATGAACTCTGCCACAGCATGAGGAAATTTCACACTGAGAACAGTTGAACACTGTGGCACGTTACTCAGTAGCTTGGCTAGAGTTTAAACAGGTCCATCCAGGCTCTCTCTGTCTTCCTTCTTCCTGCCAGGCACAAGGCCCCTACCCTCCAGGTTACTGTCTTGCTGTCCAGCACACCTGAGTTCTATACCTATAGCAAAGGCTGAGGTCATTCCTCTAGCTCCTCCTGGTCCTGAAGGAGAAGGTCCTTTCCCACTCTGGCCCAGGTCTCCTCACTGAAACCAAAGTCAGCCAAGTCAGAGTATTCACCACCTAGGTATTAGAAGCCCATTTTTTCTTAGTCATTTCTGTTTGCTCTTATCGAGGCTCCTCTTGCCTGGGGTCCACCCAATCTCCCCATCATCACAAAGCTTATTCTGGATTACGTATATGTTCATTCTTTCTAGGCATTTTTCCTTCTGCAAAATGGCTTCTTTCCGGCTCTGCCTCAGGCCAGCCCTAGCACACTAGGTCCTGTTTGGGACTCTTCTGCTCTAAAACTCTTAAGGGTTTCTGTTTTCAAGATAATGATCTTGATCAAGATAATGACAATGATCTGGCTCTGGGAAGACTTATGGACTGTTCTCTATACTGTATAAAGAACAGTATAAAGCTGTTCTTTATACTCTCAGGATCCTGTCATGTTTGCATTTTAATGCATAAACCTCTGGCAGCCTGCCTGAAGCCTAGTCGCCATCTTTGGGAGAAGAGGGATTTCTTTCTTTCTTTTTTTTTTTAAGAGAGAGAGAGAGAGAGAGAGAGAGAGAGAGAGAGAGAGAGAGAGAAATCCCAAACAGGCTCCATGCCCAGTGCAGAACCTGATGTGGGGCTTGATCTTATGACCCTGAGATCATGACTCAAGCTGAAATCAAGAGCTGGACGCTCAACTGACAAAGTCACCCAGGCGCCCTGGGAGAAGAGGGATTTCTAAACAGGTTCTAGAAGCAGTTTCCTGAAATAGGAACTTTGTGGTCATTTTGCTGATAGGGACTCTAATGCCCTGGGAAATCCTAGATCCTAGTCTCACATCTGGGACTCTAGTTTATAGCCCACCAGAACACCTGTAAAATGTGTTAAAGATCACAAACTTTGGGGTGCCTGGGTGACTCAGCTGGTTAGGTGTCCAACTCTTGATTTCAACTCAGGTCATGATCTCACGGTTTAGGACATCAAACCCTGCATCAGGCTCTGTGCTGGCAGCGTGGATGGAGCCTGCTTGGGATTCTCTCTCTCCCTCTCTCTCTCTCTCTGCCCCTCCCCTGCCTGCATGCACTCTCTCTTTCTCTAAAAATAAATAAATAAACTTTAAAAAGAAAAAGATCACTAATATACATCAATTTTTCCTATGCTGAGCCCTGGAAATGGTTTTTTTTGCAGCACCGTGTAGTTGTTAAGACTGTAAAGTCTGGGGCACTGAATTCTGGCTTAGCTGTGTGACCTTAAGCATGTTACTTAACTTCTCAGTTCACTTATCTGGGGATAAAAGTACTTGTGCAGTTTGGTATTAGTTAATACATGTATATACTTAGAATGGTGCCTGGCACATAGTAAATACTCAGTAAAAACTATGGTCTCTGGCCCACCCTGCCCTCCAAGGAGGATGCAACCCACCGCCAAGTTACCCACTCTCTCCTCTGCTGACCACTGTGAATGGTGCTGCTGTGATCGTGTTCATCACCCTATAGTGTCCCCTGCTGGTCAGGGGCCTCCTGAGGACAGGAGCTGTATCTTAATCATCTTTATATTCCCCACTATCTGTTGCAGAGTTCAGCATTTTGCAATTGTGTGATAAATGTTTGTGCAACCAGTATCTTTCAAAAAAGAGAGAATAGCAGGCAGTTATGAGCTCCTCAGCAGAGATTTGATTATTAATTATCAGAAACCCAGAGGTCTTTCTCGCCACACCCTCCATGGCACCTGGGAAATTTCTTCATATGATTTTAACTTCTTTCCCATCATTATGGAAGCAGCTGCTGAGAAGAACCCAGAAGAGGAAAGAAAGGGAGTGAACCGAGTCGATGTGACTGATCCCAATCTTGGAGGCAGCCAGTTCCATTGCTTTGTGTTCTATGACCTTTTCAAGATGTCATTTTTCAAGACTCTTTCCCAGCAAGAGCACCCTGCCTTCCCCAAACTTCCCTTAGCATTGTTGTACCACCCCAGAGTCTGTTGACCACAGAGTTTTGTTTACAAATACTATGGCAACCCCAGAAGCTCTGGCAAATCTAAAATATCTTGCAAGCAAATAAAGCACAAGGCTGGAGCCATCAAAGCCCTCTGGACTCCCAACCTCACTGATAGGGTTTTAAAGACATCTGTTTTATGTTCCTGAACAGGCATTGCACCACGGTTTTCAGGACATTTTTCTCCTTCAAAGGGGACATGTCCTAAGGGACATTTAAAAAACCCATTCCTCTTGCCAATAACTGCATTACAGTTTAGCTGCAGAGCCTCACTGAGGGGATTATCAACTTTCTAATGTACAAATTTTAGTGGGATGATTCGTCAAATGTGATTATTTCAGTGTGTCCATATCCCCTTCCGTTTACCTGCTTAGTTTGGTAACAGATCCTGATAAAAAGATTCAAGTACAAGGAGTTCGGGGGAGGGGGCGGGGGAGAGGTGATTCCAGTAAAGAGATGGGAAATGAGACAGGAAAAAGAAGGCAGCAAATAAACAGTGCATGATAGAGTCCATTTCTGCTGGAAATAACTGGAGCATAAATTTGGGAACACAAAGAATCAGTTAGAACGTGTGCTTTGAAGCTAGCATGAAGCTAGATGCAAAGGAGCTGAAGATTTATGAACCAGTTTTCATCAGTCATGGTTGAAGACTTCTGGGTGTAGGAGATTAAATAAAGCCTCAGGCACTTCTCACCTAAGGAAAGAAAGCCTTAGGATGTAAGAAGTCTGACACTGCAGTTGTAAGGCCAGAGGGGATAGGACAGCACAACAGGAGTAACCCCTTGAAGCCCCACCTTGGCCCTTTGCCCAAGGTTGGGGATTCTTTCCTTTGAACTTGTACATTTTTATCTTTCTTATCCTAAACAGAATGCCTATTGGTGATATGCACATGATTTGTCTTTGGCAATAGTTCCTTTCCCACTAACTGTGGATTACATCTCTTATAGGGGCAGCACCCACCTAAGAGTAGAAAGAGGATTAGGTCTCACTAATAAGTAAACATACTTCTACTCTTTATTTCAAAATTCTTCACATAGTTGATTATGGCTATCTTGCTCTGCCTAGTCTTCCCTTCTCCAAGCTGAATATCCTCAGATTCCTTAATAAGTATAATACAGTAACACCACCTGGTGTTTTACTTTACTTCTTTATGATGCTTTACTTCTTATAAGCCACAGAACATGGTCATACCATAGCTGCCACTCATCTTGATTCCTCCCATATAGTCCTCGTCCCTCCATCTCCGCCACTTTCTGTAAGTTTGGTTCTTGTTGGTATAAGGAAACATAGTCAAATTGCCAGCAGCCTAGGTAAATATGCTCTTTATCACTGTCAACTCTGTAAAGAATCTGGTATGTTACCCTCTTTGCAAGCAAACAAACTAACCTTACACAGATCCATGGATGCTGGCAGAAGATATGAGATTCCTGGGTCAGAGACAAAAGACTATTACTCACAGCACAGCAAAGGGCATAAGCATCAAAATATTTGTACCAGTTTTTCAGGCCCAAATTCCCACAGGCAATGCAAAGAGGACAAAGTGACACCCACACTTGCATTGGGTTGCTTTACAGGAGAGTTTACAGAACCTGAATCCTTTATAATGGCCAAAAAGCAAACAAAGCAAAAAGTCTGACCTCGGCTCCAGTGGGAGAAATCTTTTTTATACCAGGTTTATAGGCAATCTTGTCTTCTGCTCTACAAGATTCTATCTCTAACTTCCAAGCTATTTGCTATATAAACATCTTTGAGAAGATAGTCCAAAACAAAGAAATGCAGAAACATGAGAATCAGATAATTATCTCTCAATATTTATATAATAGGTAGATAAATGTAGATGACTACATTAATTCTTATAAACAGTACTCTAATTTCTAAATGACTTCCATTTTTATTTCAGAGGCACTTCACTTGCATTTTGGGAAATGATATCTTTTATTTTACCTCTCAGGTTCTAGCTACCTGATTCTCTGAAAGGCCCTTAATCAAGGAAATACACACTTAAAATCTAATTGTAGAGTCCCTACTTGAATAAACACAATAGTTTTAAAAAAAAATTAAGTGAAGGGTTGCAGAACTTCTGTGATTTGAGATGAAATGTCATGGACTAAATTATTCTCTCACCTGAAACAACTAAAAAGCCCAGACAAAATGCATGACACAATGGTTTTCAAGACATTAAACATCAGGTATTGAAAGATAATGAACACTAAAAGAGGAGAAACAAATGAAATGAATCTACATGTGTCCCATCTTACTGCCTAGAGCAGTTTCCAGGATGTGGAAGAGAAAGGAAAAACCTAACTAGAGCCAGCATCATCTCTGAGTGAGGAGACAGAGCTGAGAGTCTGAGAAGATTGGTCTCCCCATAGCTAGAGTCTGTATGGGAGAGTGCTGGAGAGAACAGGACTCAGAGAGCTCTTGAGATCTGCAGATGACTCATAAGTCTTCAGTAGAGTGCTGAGCAACATTTGTATGTCAGGAAATGACCCTGAGGCAGGCTGAAGTTGGGGGGAGGGGATATCCAATGAGAGTAGAAGGAATAACCAAAGGTCACACAATGCCAAAAAAAAGTTCCTGGTTCCACAAACCAGAGAAGAAAACCTCATAATTCAGAGTTGTCAACTAGCATATATCCAAAAGTTTGACCTTAGTAATGGTGGAAAATTAGCCCTAAACTAAAAACTGCTCTGATCCTGCCTAACAAAATCTAAAAGTAAGACCCAAAAGGATCATACTGTTAGATTAGTAAACTTAATGATATTATAATAGAAAGTATTCCAATGAAAAATAGAGAAAAGACTGAAGAAAAAGATGAACAGAGCATCAGTGAGATCTGGGACAACTTCAAGCAGCCTGATATATAGGGAATTGGAGCTCCTGAAGTAGGAAGAAGAAATAATCATAATAATAATAATAATGGAAATAATGGTCAGAAATTTAATGAAAACTATAAACTCACAGATCTAAGAAATTCAACAAAATCCAAGTATAAGAAACAAGAAGAAATGATTAAATGATTAAGTCAGTTGGTTAAGCATCAGACTCTGGATTTTGGCTCAGGTCCTAATCTCATGGTTCTGGTTGTGAGATCGAGCCCCAGGTTGGGCTTGAAGCCTGCTTGGGATTCTCTCTCTCTCCCTCTCTCTCTCTGCCTCCCTCCTATTTGTGTGCACATGCCATTCTCTCTCTCTCAAAATAAATAAATAAATAAAGTCTTAAAAAAAAAGCATGTAGGGATGTCATCATATGGCCTATTGCAAAAAAACAAAGATAATTTATCAGATAATTATATCAGACTCCTAGTGAAAAGAATGCAAGTCAGAAGGGACTAGGGCACATATTCAAAGTAAAGAAATGGAATTCTATAGCCAGCAAAAATACCTTTTTAAAAAGTGTGAAATAAAAAAAAAAGTGTGAAATAATTATTTTTTTCAGAGATATAAAAGCTGAAAGAAGACAATACCAGCAGACCATAACTATAAGAAATATCAAATAAAGTAATTCAGGCAGATAGAAAATTGTACTAGATAGAAATCTGGATATACACATGAAAACAAGAATACTAGAAAGTGTAACTATGTAAATATAAATCAAATATTTTTTCCTTATTATTTAAACCTCTTTGAGTGATAATTCACTTTAAGGGGGGGGGAACCTGTTGTGAGGTTTATAATGTATTTAAAGTAGAATGTAAATAATAATTGTGCAAAGATCAGGAGGAAGAAATGAAAGTACACCAGAATCAGGTTCTAATACTGTATTTGAAATGGTATGATATCACATGAAGATATATTGTGGTAAGTTAAAGATGTTTACTATAAACCACAAAGCAACCACTAAAAAAATACAACAGATTTATAGCCATTATCCAAATTCAGAGTTAAAATGCAATCATCAAAGATACTTAATCCCAAGAAGGGCATACTATGGTCTGAATGTATCCCTCCAAAATTCATGTGTTGAAATCCTAATGTCCAAGTTGATGGTATTGGCAGGTAAGACCTTTGAGACATGATTAGATCATGAGGGCAGAGCCTTCATGAATGGGATTGGTGCCCTTAGAAAAGAGACTTTAGAGATATCTCTGTCTACTTCTACCAGGTAAGGATACAAGAAGTCTTCAACTGGAAAGAAGGCTTTCACTCAATCATGCAGGCACCCTATTTCAGAATTCCAATCTCCAGAATCATTGAAAGTCAATTTGTATTGTTTATAAGCTACCCAGTCTGTGACATTTTGTTATAGCAGACTAAAGGCACAAAAGAAGAGAAAGAGAACAAGGAACAGATGAGACAAATAGAAAACATGGCAAAGGGAAGATTTGAACTCAACTTTATCAATAGTTACATTAAACATAAATTGCCTAAACACTATAATTAAAAGAATTTGTTTAAAAAAGAACCTGCTTCCTACCATAAACCTACTTTAAATACAAGAAACAAATAGGTTAAAAGAAAAAGAATGGTATGGTTGGCTGAATAATGGTTCCCCAAAGATAACCACATCCTAATCCCTGGAAACTGTGTTCACATTACCTTACATGGAAAAAGGGATCTCACTGATGTGAATAAGGATCTTGAGATGAGGAAATTATCCAAGTGGTCCTATTGTAATCATGGGAGTCTTTATGTGAGAGAGGCAAGAGGGTCAGAGCCAGAGAAGCTATGTGACAATGGAAACAGAGATAATTAAGGGAAATATAATGATGCTATGCTGTTGGCTGTAAGGATGAAGGGGCCCTAAGTTAAAGCATCCTGAAAGTAGAAAAGGCGGGGAAATGGATTCTTCCCCAGAGCTTCCAGAAGGAACCAAACCTGATGATACCTTGACTTTAGCCCAACAAACCTGATTTTGGACTTCTGACCTCCAGAACTATAACATAACAAATTTGTGTTGTTTAAAGCCACTAAGTTTGTAGTAACTTGTTATAGCAGCAATAGGAAACTAATATAGATGGGAAAAGATGTACGATGTTAACACTAATCAAAACAAAGATAGTGTGACTATTTTAATATCAGACAGTTTTTAGAGTAAAGAATATTGCCAGGGTTAGAGAAGCTCATTACATAATGGTAAAGGAGTCTGTCAATTCTTCTAGAAGACATAACAATTCCAAAAATGAATGTATCCAATAACAGAGCTTCAAAATGCATGAAACAAAAAATTGATGGAACTTTAGAACAAATTTTCCAAATCTATAATTATAATTGCAGATTTCAATATCTATCTCTCAATAATTGATAGGAAAAGTAGACAGAAAATCAGGTAAGATACAGACATCTTGAATAACACTATCATCTTGACCTAATTGACATTTCTAGAACATTCCATACAACAGACTACACATTCTTTTCAATTGCATGCAGAACACAGACCATATTCTGAACAAAACAAATCTGTGTCAATTTAAGAGGATTCATGTCATACAAAGTATTTTTCTGACCACAGTGGAATTATTATTTTTTTCAATATATGAAATTTATTGTCAAATTGGTTTCCATACAACACCCAGTGCTCATCCCAAAAGGTGCCCTCCTCAATACCCATCACCTACCCTTCCCTCCCTCCCACCCCCATCAACCCTCAGTTTGTTCTCAGTTTTTAAAATTCTCTTATGCTTTGGCTCTCTCCCACTCTAACCTCTTTTTTTTTTTTTTTCCCCCTTCCCCTCCCCTATGGGTTTCTGTTAAGTTTCTCAGGATCCACATAAGAGTGAAACCATATGGTATCTGTCTTTCTCTGTATGGCTTATTTCACTTAGCATCACACTCTCCAGTTCCATCCACGTTGCTACAAAGGGCCATATTTCGTTCTTTCTCATTGCCACGTAGTACTCCATTGTGTATATAAACCACAATTTCTTTATCCATTCATCAGTTGATGGCCATTTAGGCTCTTTCCATAATTTGGCTATTGTTGAGAGTGCTGCTATAAACATTGGGGTACAAGTGGCCCTATGCATCAGTACTCCTGTATCCCTTGGGTAAATTCCTAGCAGTGCTACTGCTGGGTCATAGGGTAGGTCTATTTTTAATTTTTTGAGGAACCTCCACACTGTTTTCCAGAGTGGCTGCACCAATTTGCATTCCCACCAACAGTGCAAGAGGGTTCTCGTTTCTCCACATCCTCTCCAGTATCTATGGTCTCCTGATTTGTTCATTTTGGCCACTCTGACTGGTGTGAGGTGATATCTGAGTGTGGTTTTGATTTGTATTTCCCTGATGAGGAGCAACGTTGAGCATCTTTTCATGTGACCACAGTGGAATTAAATTAGAAACGAATAATAGCAAGATCTGGAAAACTCCCAAATATTTGGAAACTAAGTAATACACATTTTTGACAGTTTTATTTAATTGACACAAAATTGTATATATTTAAAGTGTAGAAGTAATAAACTTCTAAACTTATGAGCCAAAAAAGAAACCAAAGAGAAATTAGGAAGTATTCAAAAATTAAAAAGAATAGGGAGCCTGGGTGGCTCAGTCAGTTAAGTGTCTGACTTTGGCTCAGGTCATGATCTCCCAGTCTGTGGGTTCAAGCCCCACATCAGGCTCTGTGCTGACAGCTCAGAGCCTGGAGCCTGCTTTGGATTCTGTGTCTCCCTCTCTCTCTACCCCTCCCCCACTCATGCTCTGTCTCTCATTCTCTCAAAAATAAATAAACATTAAAAAAATTTTAATTAAAAAGAAGAAAAATAACATCAAAACATATGGGATGCAGCTAAAGCAGTACTTAGAGATAAATGTATAGTAGTAACTATCTATATTAGAAAGAAAAAAGTTCTCAAATCAATGGCTTCAGCTTCCACTTAAAGAAATTTAAAAAAAGAAAAGCAAATTAAACCAAGGAATTAAAGTAAAGTAGAAGGAAGGAAGGAATAAATATCAGAGCAAAAATCAATGAACAGAAGACAGAATAACAGTCAGGAAAATCAATGAAACCAAAAGCTGCTTGAGAATATCAATAACACTGAAGAACCTCCAAATAGAATTATCAAGAAAAAAAAAAGAGAAAACAAAAACTAATAATATTAGAAATGACAGAGGTGAATGTACTTTAAATTCTACAAATATTATGCCAGGTCCACATGACTCAGTCAGTTAAGTGTCTGACTTCGACTCAGGTCATGATCTCAAGGTTCATGAGTATAAGCCCTGCATCAGGTTCTGCACTTTCAGTGCAGAGCCTGCTTGGGATTCGCTCTCTCTCCTTCTCTCTCTTCTCCTCCCTACCTGTGCTTTCTTTCAAAATAAATAAATAAACTTAAAAAAAATAAATGAGCAAGAAATTTTATGCCAATAAATTTAAATTTAACAACTTTAAAATGGACCAATTCTTTGAAAGTTACAGACTAATAAAGTTCACTCAACATGGCTCTTTTTTTTTTTTTTTTTTTTTTTGAGAGACAGCACAGGAAGGGGAGGAACACAGAGAGAGGGAGCCACGGAATCTGCAGCAGGCTCCAGGTTCTGAGCTGTCAGCACAGAGCCTGATGCGGGGCTCGAACCCATGAACTGTGAGATCATGACTAAAGTCATGAGGCCCTCCCGACTGAGCCACCCAGGCGCCCCAACACAGCTCTTTTTCAGGGCACCTTAGAGGTGGTCGGCTGCTTCAGGGTGAAGCTGAACGTCTCTTTCCCAGCTACTGGCTGCCAGAAACTCATCAGAGTGGACAATAAATGCAAATTTCGTACCTTTTATGAGAAGCATATGACCACAGAAGTTGCTGCTGATGCTCTGATTGAGGAATGGAAGGGTTGTATGGTCCCAATCAGTGGTGGGAACTATAGACAAGGATTCTCCCTGAGGCATGGTGTCTTGACCCATGGCTGTGTCTGCCTGCTACTGTGTAAGGGGCACTCCCGTTACAGACCAAGGAGGACTGAAGAAAGAAAGCGCAAATCTTTTCCAGGTTGGACTGTGGATGTCAATCTTAGTGTTCTCAACTTGATTATTGTAAACAAAACAAAACAAAACAAAAACAGGGAGGCGATATTCCTAGACTCACTGATATTACTATGCCTTGTCTCCTGGGACCCAAAAGAGCTAGCAGAAATCTTTTCAATCTCTCTAAAGAAGATTATGTCTACCAGTACATTGTGAGAAAGAGCCTAAACAAAGACAGTAAGAAACCTAGAAACAAAGTGCCCAAGATTCAACATCTTGTTCCTCCACATGTCATGTGACACAAACATCTTCTCTCTGAAGAAATAGCATACTAGGAAAAAAAAGGAAGAGGCTGCAAAATATACTAAACTTTTGGCCAAGAGAATGAAGAAAGCCAAAGAGAAACACCGGGAACAGATTGCCAAGACACAGAGGCTGTTCTTTCTGGAAGCTTCTACCTCTAAGTTGAGTCTAGTCAAAAATGAGATTTTCTAAGAGTAACAAATAAATAAGATCAGACATAAAACAAAACAAAAGTTCACTCAGCATAGATAAATCTCAAAATAATTATGCTGAGTAAAAGGAGCCAGACCAAAAAAGAGTACACATGTGTGATTCCATTTATATAAGTTTCTAGTAAATGAAAACAAATCTATTATGAAAGAAAGCAGATCTGTGGTTGCTTGAAGTGTAGGAGCGGTGTGGGCAGGGGCCAGGAAGAGGGGAGAGGGATGGGTTCCAAAGGGGCAAGAAGGAACTCTTGGAGGGGATGAATATGTCCATTATCTTGATTATGGTGATGAGTTCATGGGTGTATACATATGTCTAAACTTACCAAACTGTATACTTTAAGTACACGCAGTTTATTTTATGTCAATTGGTAAATTACTTTTATCAATAAAACTGAGTTTGTTTTTTTCAACTTGAAATCTATAAATCTCAATTCAATCCACCTGTTTTTAAAGTTAGACTTTAAAGCACCAGCCAGCTCTATTAAAAAAGAGACCCACTTGAAGCAAGGAGGTGCCTATCCGATGCTCCTTTATGTGCAGTACACAGAATTCTGTTCTGAAGACAGAACCGGGAGAGAAGGTGGAATGGGGGAACAGGGAGGGTACGGGCAGCCAGCCTGGCTGGAATTATCAATTGAGCTACCAACACACACAAAAAAACCCGCTTCACTTGCCCACCCTCTCCCCAGGCAATACACGGGGTGCAAAGTAAGTAAAATCTACTTCTGGCCGGACAGAAGAATTCACTGGCCTGAAGCTGGCGTGCTCATTCCAGCTAGTTTGCTAGTTACACCATCCTGGCAAGCCACGTGCTCAGCAAACTCTATTTCCAAGTCACTGTGCCCTGGGTGAGCCCTCAAGGGCATTGCTTGGGACCTTGCTATAGGCAGGCCAAAGATTTACGGGTTTTTTAGCTGGGGAACTCCAAGGAGGGTTTCGGTTCTGGTGCCTGGAGTAACACAGAGAAGTTTTGTTTGATCTATTAAGGCAATTGAGATGTTGTAACTCATTTGCAACTGATTTGATTTTACTCCAAAAGTATTTCCCTCCAGCCTCGACTTGGCTTTTGTGCCCTGGAAATCAGGAGAACCGTCTGTGGGTAAAAAGTAAAGAGGTCTAATGGGCAAAGAGAAAGGAACTCAAGGTCCCCTGCATATGAATATTTTAATTACTTTGGAAGTCCCGCCTCCCTCCACCCGCTCGCTCGTTCTGCGCGCGCTGTTTCCTTCCCCCGGGGCGGTGCACAGCGGCGGCTGGGGCTCTCCGAAATGCCACCGCTGTTGCCCTTGGCAATCCTTTATTGTGCAATGCCCTTTCTCAGGAAGATGAATACAAGCTGTACATACCGAGTGTCAGTCACACACTCAGCTGCCACCGGTCTCATTAGGCAGAAACTGAAAGGACCCCGAGGAAAAATAAATGCGGCTGAATCTGGAGTTCAGGGAAGGAGGCAGCAAGGCAAAGAAACTTCCTGCTACGTGGAAGCCACTTCCAGGCAAAGAACCCGAAGCCCCCCCACAGCACATTTCCCTCCCCCCCAAGAGCAAGGGCCATTTTAAATTCCATCTCTTTGTCAACCTGTTCCAGGGGTTAAACCCCTCCCGAGGGAGCCACGGGCACAAAGACCCGCGCTAGGTGGAGGCCGGGTGTGCTACACGGGGCAGCGCTGGTTTCTCTTACAATGGAGGATGCATCCATCTGTGGAGAGAATGGCACACCAGGGTTTTGTTTTTGTTTTGTTTTTTAATAAAAATCTAGATCTGCCTTTTAGGGGAGAAATACACCATCTTCCCTCTACCCTTCTGAGTTCTAAGCTGAGATAAAAGGCAGACTGACAGGAGAAATACATCATTAGCATGTATATACCTTATGCATTCACAGGAGATATGCAAGGAAAATGAGTAAGACCCAGAGGTGGCTTTAGAATTCAGGATTAAATACTATCTTAATAGGGAAAGAGGAGGGAGGGAGGCAGATCATTTACTCTTGGGAGAAAGACGTATAGATGAGAGATAAGACAGCGACAAAGTTTGTTAGGGTTGGTATTAATTTCTAGTCTCTTCTCCTGTGATCAATCTTCCCCAGTTAATGACATTCCCAGGGAGGGAGAGGCTTGAGGACAACCCAGTTCCTATTGCCTGACCTGTCCTCTGGCAGATAAGGGGAAATCAGGGAAAGCCTTTTCCTGCATGTATTGTTTTTCAAGTGACTACAGCTCAAAATGATGAACATAATAAAGCACACTGGGATAGCCTGTCCTGAACTACTGTCACATTTCTGCTGCCCTTCAGTCTAGAATTAGTTGTGAAACCTTACGCAAGTCACTTTACCTCCCTGGGACTCTGTCCATCTGTGAAACGAGAAGATTACACTCTAGTTTTCAAGCTTTAAGCTTGTATTTAAGAGAAAACCACAGGCCCAAAATGGTGTCACTTAGGTTAAGACCCCAGGTCAGTAAGCTGAGATTTAATACCTAACCTTAAAACCTAATCTTAATACCTAACGTAATATCTTAATGCGAGCTTTCCCCAGGAATGTAACCTTTAACCAGTCAGGATGGAATTAATTCCCTGGTGAATATTAGAGAATTTACTGAAACACTCCTTTGGGTCCCCTTAGGAGGGCAACCTTCCCAAAGCAACACATTCCTTGTTAATATACTCCTTCCTTCTTTTTGTTGTGCCCTCTCTGTGCCTTCTGTGTAGTTCACTGGAGCTGCCCTCTGCTTGCTGGATGAAATGCTGCCTAATTCACGAGTCGTTTAATAAAACCAACTAGATCGTCAGATTTGCTTGGTTGAGTTTTGGTTTTTAACAGATTTGGTGGCAACGCTGGGATCCAAAGTGAACTTTTGACAGCATTCAGGGACAATAAGAAACAAACATGATGCCTTGCAAACCCTTTTGAGTTCACGGTCTTTTTCACCATCTCTGAGGGCCAATGGTGAGTCCCTCTTGGTTTGAGCTCTGCTCTTTTTGAATTCAAGCTACCAACTTAATTGGCTTTCCAGTCTAAGGTTAACGGGTCAGTGGAGACTGATAAGAGCCTCCAACAGAGCACCTGCCCTTGGCCCTTGGTTCAGTCCACATTTCCACACTGGAGTCCCTTCCCCAGTTCCCACCTGTATTCTGTATTTGCTGGACTTTGCTGACTTAGTCTATTCTGGAAATTGCTGATGGTGCACACAGCCTTCTCTTGGCCAGTCTGCAATAACATCTTTTGGTTACTGCTGGTGTGTTAAGGTGCATATGTTTGTTTTTCTTGTATTGTGTAAATAAAGTCTTAGCTAATGGGATCCTTAAATTCTAAAGAGTCTGGTGCAGGGGTTCCTGGGTGGCTCAGTCGGTTGAGTGTCTGACTCTTGATTTCAGCTCAGGTCATGATCTCACAGTTCGTGGGATCGAGCACTACATCAGGCTCAGCGCTGAGAGCACAGAGCCTTCTTGGGATTCTCTTTCTCCCTCTCTCTGTGCCTCTCCCCTGCTCATGCTCTCTCTCCCTCTCTCAATATGAATAGATAAACTTAAAAAACAAAAACAAAACAAAAAAAAGAGTCTGGCACAGCGCCTCCCAGCACACCTGGAAGTCATCTCATGTCCAAAAACAGAGGCAGGGAGCTGTGAATACCTATAAAAATGGCAAAATTTTACTGAAAGCAAAATGGAATCACAATGACCAGTACGGGGAATATTCCGATTAGACAAAATTGTTCACTTAAGAAGTTCATTTGAGAGAAAGCGTTCTCCAATTCAACTGAACAGTATACCCATTTTAGTTGGCAAGCAAAAACCTCCAAAAGGTTTCAAAATTCCAAAATCGTTTCATTGAAAGTTTCGTTGCAAAAAGCTAATGAAAAATTAAAGATGTGGGAGGTACCTAAAAGAAAAGACTATAAGACTGACAGCACTATTGCTTTCTTCTTTCTTCCTTTGGGTACTCATCCTAGTCTGAATTATTTTTCCACCCTGAGAAGACTACACAATATAAACAAAATGCTTCCAAGTCAATGGCCTTACAGATACCCCCATATCTACCTTCAAAGGAGCCCCCCCATATGGGCCCCTCAGAGTTCACAACACTGAGACATTTGGGGGAGACTCAGAGATACTAGAGCCTGCAGAGGGGATCCTGGAAAAATTGGCAGAAGCCAGTAAAGGATGAAAACTCTTAACAGAATCAGTTCTTTTGAATCTCTGTCTGTAGTGCCCAGTCAAGAGACGAAAATAAAATTTCACACTGTCCCTGCCTTTCCAAATCCAGACCCATTGGTTATTGACCCTTTTGGGACAGGGAAACTGAAGGACCCCATGAAAAACACTTTTTTTTTTTTTGCTCCTTTTCCTGCTGCTATTCTTGCTAGGACCTGCACCCCAACTTTTCACATGCCTTATAGTTCAGATGCCTTATATGTCCTCTTTGTAAAGGTCAAGAAATTAATGATTTCTTTGGAGTCTTCCAGAACAATAGATAACATCTAAGGAATGACCAGGCAGAGTCATCAGGTACCATTTCCCAATACCACTGACTCCACACACCTAGACACCAATACCCACGGCTCCAGGCCATCAGTGACTTATGGAGGACGCCTGAGCACTTGTCCTTGTTTTGACCATTCCTAGATGTCTGAGAGGACACATTCACAAGACCAGCATCCTCAATAAAAACCCCAGACCCCCAGCAGAAACAAGAGTGTCCTATGCTCTCTGTGTCTCCCAGATGCTCCATCTGCTATGCCCCATCACTTACACTATTATGCAAACTCTGCTCTCACTTTCCCTGGGAGTTTGACTTCTATTCCGTGCAAAGCCAAGGGCCCTTTTGGCTGGTCCTGCAGATCCGCTACTGGGTCCTCCTACCCAGGCAGCCTGCATCACTCTCTCCCAGAGGTAGCAGTTGCTTTCTTGCTTGACTCATTTTGCATAACTGGGCTTGGCTTTCTGCCTGCCTGGGACAGCCCCAGTCATCGGGTCTTTCTTTTGTCTGTCTTTGGGAGTTTGGGGAAGGTAATATCCTTTGCACCCTCTTTGGGGACCTGTCTTACACCCAAGCAGGGCGAGGGGGAGGGGTACTCAATACCGCTAAAAAGATTTAAAATTCTAATTATGTACTCAGAGGGAAAGAAACAAATTGAGGATAATATAGTAGAAAAGGTAGATCAACCTATGATGTCATTCAAGTGACAATTCAATTCTTTAAGTAAGAGCAACTGTCCTTAGCTTACAAATCTTTTGGAAAACAAAAATCAGCTCCAGTGGCAATTCTAAATTTATCTATTTCTTACCAATCCCCAAACTTCCTTTTGTTCATCTTAAAAGGTTAGTAAATCATTGGCCTTAGGAAACCAAAGTCCTCCTTACAGAAACTTACATTCTTTCATTGTTCCTTGAAGTTAAACATCTTATCATGTCTTTGAAATGTAAACACAGCCCACAATCACCTGAGACTAAAAGAAAGAGAAGGAGGCCTTTTTTAAAAATACAAACCACTAAAAGGGTACTTGTTCCCAAACTCTAGCACAGGTCCCTTGACATTAATTTCAGGGACAAATACAAATCTTAAAAATCTTCTCCACAAATATTAGTAACTATGAGGTCTTTGCGCCTGTGTGTTTGTGTTTATGTTACAAATGTGAGGTACTGTTCTACCCCCAGATGATATTGCTAAAATTAATTTCAAAAAGAGCTCTACTCAGTGGGTTTGAGGACAAGCACTTGTAATGACTGAGCAATTTAAAATACTCAAAAAGATAGAAATTAACCCCAATTTTTTTCAAGTGCATGTGAACTGGGAAAATATTTGATATGTAAAGCTAGTTTAAGGTTGATGGTTTAATTAAAACAGACATGTCTTTAGAGTTATCAGCATTAAATACAAAAATTTTATTCTACCTGAATTTACTAGCCAAATAAGCTCATGTTGTCTCATACAAGATTTATAAACATGTGGGAGGGGGGATGGACTAATTGGGTAAGGGGTGGAATTAAGGAATCTACTCCTGAAATCATTGTTGTACCATATGCTAACTAACTTGGATGTAACTTTAAAAAAATAAATAAATTATAAAAAAAAAGATTTGTCAACAAAAAATTAATACTTTAGGATAATGGCTGAAGTTGTCTAACGTTGAATGAAATTTTCGTAGGTAATCTAAACATAATTACTGAACAGAAGTGAATTAAGTAAAAGTTAGCAAGAAAAGTTTAAAAAGGAACTTTTCAGCAATATTTATGTCTCCTTAAATAGCTTTCCTAAAGCTTTGTGGGCAACCTAAAACCTTAAAAGTTTTTCTAAATGAGGTCAAATGATAAGTTAAGTTCTTTAAATATCCAGATCATTTCCAAATAAGATGAAATACTAAAACATTAATTACTGAACACAGGTTTTCTACTTTTGGCTTCTTATTGCAAAGAAACTAAAAGATATTTTAGATGTGTTAGCACAACATTGGAAAAATGAAAAAGGCATATACTTCTAAAAATTATTCATAAATTTGCAATCTAAAGAATACTGGTGTAACAGTTCACAATTGCTTACTTATAAGCTTTCACTCAAAATTAAGAATTCTGGGAGTTACAAATTCTAATAAATGCAATTAAGACTACTGGAAATAATAAGGGTAACAATTCTATATGCAGGAAAGTTTTGGTAAGAAAAAGCATGACAAATAGAAATACATTTTTGTTGAGGAAAAAGAAAGTAATTTTGTCCTAAAATAAGACTGGCTATTCAAAGAGAAAACTTTCAGGGCATCTGTCTGGCTTACTCGGTAGAGCATGGGAATCTTGAACTCAGGTTGTAAGTTTGAACCTCATATTGGGTGCAGAGATTACTTAAAAACAAAATCTTTTTTTTTTTAAGTTTATTTATTTATATTGAGAGAGAGAAAAAGCATGAGTGGGGGAGGGGCAGAGAGAGAGGGAGAGAGAATTCCAAGTAGGCTCCGCACTGGGAGTGCACAGCCCAATGTGGGATCAAACCGGTGAATGTGAGATCATGACCTGAGCCCAAGTCTGACACTTAACTGACTGAGCCACCCAGACGCCCCTAAAAATAAAATATTAAATAAATAAATAAATAAATAAATAAATAAATAAATAATTAAATTAAATTAAATTAAATAAAAAAGGAAACCTTAAGACAAAATCTAAATTTAAAAAGAAAGTTACAGGTTTGTGGAAAAGAAATCCTTGAAAAGAAATTTTAATAATGTCATCGGCCGGACTTCCACACAAGGCAGCAGCAACAGATTCTATAAAGATTGTGACACATGCAGGTGAAGTCCATTAAATGAAACATCAGGGCTGCGAGAAAACCCAGAGGGCTATTTGGTTCTTCCGGGCTCCCTGACAAACCCCCTTTTTCAGTTTTTGCATTCCTTCACCCACCACAGTGCATTTCAGAGGACTCAGATTATAAATAGACATTAGTGGGAAACTTCTATTAAAAAAAAAAAAAAAAGTGTGATTTGGCAGGTCCATAATCCTGGAAAGTGTTTTTGTCTCCGAGGCCTCAGACCTATTCCCTCTGGACCCTCTGAACACCTACAGCTTAACCTCATTCTTACAGATGCCACTTTGTAAGTATTATCAATATGTTCTTGTTACCATGTTTTCTGGATGGGCTGAAGCCTTTCCTGATGCTCTCACAGTAGGAAAATAAGAAGAAAAGCCGTTCAAAAATGTGTTTCCCACTTAGGATATGATATACCTTCTATAATCTCCAGTGATCAAGGCATCCACCTCACTGAGCAAATCATACAAGTCTTAACAAAACCTTGCAGACTTCTTGGAATTCTGCCAGTGTACAACCTTCGGCTGATCCCTGTTGTCTCATGCTAGTGTGGCCACCTACTGTAAGTCTCTAATGCATATGTTCAAGCCTGTCATCAACAGATGAAAGAAGCCTTCTTGGGTCCCAATTCAAAGGATTCCGCTGAGGGGCATCTGGGTGGCTCAGTCGGTCAGGCGTCTGACTTCTGCTCAGGTCATGATCTCATGGTTTGCGCCCTGCATGTCAGTTGTCAGTGCAGAGCCTACTTCAGATACTCTGTCCCCCTCTCTTTCTACGTCTCCCCCCCACACACGCACATGCACGTTCTCTCTCTCTCAAAAATAAACATTAAAAAGAATTTAAAAAAATATATATATATATAAAACAAAAAACCCACAAAGGATTCTGTTGATCATAGTTTAGAGCCTG
This sequence comes from Felis catus, assembly GCF_018350175.1. Classification (NCBI taxonomy): domain Eukaryota; kingdom Metazoa; phylum Chordata; class Mammalia; order Carnivora; family Felidae; genus Felis; species Felis catus. The sequence goes on along the minus strand of NC_058368.1, from coordinate 209,973,825 downwards.
GTGTTTAGGTATTTTGGAAATGTTATCAGAGAAAACCAGCTCTCGAGCCCCACTGAAAAGGAACTTACCAAGCTCTGCTGACCACAGACACTGCTACAGAGCTAGAACGTATCAAGCCCTGGGCTCACATCACACAGCTAAAGAAGGCTCCATGTGGCACCTGGTCCTATATAGAGGCTGGAGCCTCCAAATCAAATTGACGAGGAAAAGCAGTAGTGACATTGAGGCAGACTCTTTCTGCCCAAGACGACAGATCAAGAGTTCACAGTTTAGCTGAACCTGAAACCCTGTCTCCTTCTTTTCCTTTCCTTTCTGTTGGCATTGGCCTAGAAAGATAATGCCTCATCTTCACCTCCGAGGCCATTACTGAGGGTGCGGGGTGGGGGTAACCTCTGCAATTCGAACAATGTTTTATTTAAGGCTAGGGAAAAAATCTACCTGTGCCCCTAACTTTTCACAAGCAAAATAAGACATCTCACTGGTCGACTCCTCTAAATTCACATTATTGAGTTAAAAAGGATGTTGCAGGAAGCTTTCATGATTCAGGATTTACTCCCTCTGGCAGGTCCCTATTTCCCTGGTTAGGGGCAAATGTAAATAAGGCTGTCAAGCCTGCATGTCAGCTTTTATCATCCAAAAGCTTTAAATGGATGTTCAAAGCTGCTAGCCACCAAGCAAGTGATCACCCTAAGACTGGAACGTCAGAAAAGGCACACAGAAGATGACCGACTTAAGGAATGTGAACCTAAAGCCATAACGTACAGAGATAAAGCAAAACGTCACGGCCCGCGAATGCCAGCAAAGGATCAGCAAACCTGAGAGAACCAGCAAGAGGTAGCTGAGAGTGGCACTAATGTCTTAAATTTTGATCACATGTCTGAGTTAGAGGAAGTCTGATCAAAAGGAGGGAACTGTTAAGAAAACCATAGGCCCAAAATGGTATCACTTAGGTTAAGGCCCCAAGTCAGGAAACCCAGACTTAACACCTAACCCAACTCCAGTTTCAACACCCCCAGGAATGTAACCTTTAACCAGTCAGCATGAAATTTCCTGGTCAATACTAGAGAGTTTGCTGGTAGACCCCTTTGGCTCCCCTCAGGAGGTCAACCTTGGCTAAAGAATGCATTCCTTGCTAATACATTCCTTCTTTTTGTTATGCCTCTCTCTGCCTTTAAAAATCTTTCTTTCGTGGGGGCGCCTGGGTGGCGCAGTCGGTTAAGCGTCCGACTTCAGCCAGGTCACGATCTCGCGGTCCGTGAGTTCGAGCCCCGCATCGGGCTCTGGGCTGATGGCTCGGAGCCTGGAGCCTGTTTCCGATTCTGTGTCTCCCTCTCTCTCTGCCCCTCCCCTGTTCATGCTCTGTCTCTCTCTGTCCCAAAAATAAAAATAAAAACGTTGAAAAAAAAAAATTAAAAAAAAAAAAAATCTTTCTTTCGTTTAGCTGAATGGAGCTCCCCTCTACCTGCTGGACCCGATGCTGCCCTGATTTGTGAATCACTTAATAACACCAATTAGATCATCAGCTTTACTCGGTTGTATTTACTTACTTTTGGTTGCTGTCTGGAACCCTGAGCTCATAGGACACCAGTCAGAATTCCGCAGAGTATACGTTTTCTATGAAGGAGACCATTCTACTTTGACTTGTTTTGCTGCATTTTACCTTTTGTCTGGTATGCCTGACACATACTGATAAATAAAACAATTGATCTGGTATGCCTGACACATACTGATAAATAAAACAAATGGTAAGGGCAGAAATGATTTCATAAACAAAACAAAACAAACAAACAAAAACCAAAAAACTGCCTGGTCCTGTGCCCAAAAACCTCCTTTCTTTTAAAAACAAACAAACAAACAAACAAAACCCCTTTTTTTTCAAGTTTGTTTCTGGGACACCTGGGTGGCTCCATTGGTTGAGTGTCAGACTTCACCTCAGGTCACAATCTCATGGTTCACTCGTGGGGCCCTGTGCTGACAGCTCAGAGCCTGGAGGCTGCCTCAGATTCTGTGTCTCCCTCCCTCTCTCTGCCCCTCCCCTGCTTTCACTCTGTCTCTCTCTCTCTCTCAAAAATAAATAATAAACATTTAAATAAATAAATAAATAAATAAAGTTTATTTCCTTATTTTGAGAGAGCGTGCACATGAGCAGGGTAGGGGCAGAGAGAGAGAGAGAGAGGCAGAGAGAGAATCCCAAGCAGGCTCCATGTTGTTACCATAGAGTCCAATGTGGAGCTTGATCCCATGAACCATGAGATCATGACCTGAGCCGAGATCAAGAAGCAGTCGCTTAACCGACTGATCCACCTAGGTTCCCCCAAACCTCCTTTCTGTGTACAGTGATCAGGCCACCTTTGAGTTTTTAGACTCTTAGTAGAAAGAAACAAAATTTCTATTTTGAATGTTTCCTATAGAACTCCGTACTTGGCCCTGTACAAATTATCTTAAAGTTCACTCTTATGGCTTCAGTTTATCTGGGCTTAGTTCCTTGCGATAACATTAAACCAAATGTCATACAGCAAAATGTCACTTATCCAGCATCATGGAGCTCTATCAGCCAATGTTCTTCGTTACACGTCACAGAATCAATGCTAGCGAGTTTGAGCTGGAGATAAATGTCTTTCTTTAAGGATATCACTGTGGGAGGCATTTTTCACCTATGACCTTGTAATCAGGGACATTATCCAAATTACATCACTTCTGCTGCTGCTACCTAGGTAAACTAAGTCAGTGGAGCACCAGCTCACCTTTCCCTTCTTTTCTATTTTTTTCCAGTTTTATTGAAATATAACTGACATATAACATTATCTAAGCTTAAGGTATGCAACATAGTGATTTGATATATGTGTATACAGGAAAATGATTATCACAATACGCGTAGTTAAAATCTATCACCTCACAGTTACAATTTTTGATAACTTTTAAGATATACTTTCTTAGCCATGTTCAAATAAATAATACAGTATTATTAACTACAGTCAGCATGTTATACCTTACATCCCCAGAATTAATTAATCTCACAACTGGAAGTTTGTACTTTTTGACCACCTTCACCCAGCTCTCCTGTCCCTTGACTCCCCACCCTGGCAGCCATCAATCTATTCTCTGTATCTAGAAGTTTGGGGTTTTGTTTTGTTTTAGATTCCACATATAAGTGAATAATACAAGTAAATACAGTATTTGTCTTTCTCTGTCTAATTTATTTCACTTAGCATAACACCCTCAGGGTCCATCCATGTTATCACAAATGGCAGAATTTCCTTCTTTTGGTGGGGGAGGGCTGTGTAACACTTCATTTTAATAAGGAACCTGGGTGGCAGTACTTATTTTTTTCAGCTTTTATATATTTAGAGAGAGATTGAAAGCAGGGGAGGGGCAGAGAGCGATAATCCCAAGCAGGCTCAGCATTGTCGGCACAGAGCCCACTGTGGGGCTCAAACTCACAAATGGCAAGATCATGACCTGAGCCAAAGTCCACCTTTAACTGACTGAGCCACCCAGGGGCCCCAACAACAGTTGCTTTCTTAAAGATTAGTTCTTATCAACCTTGAATGACTATGGGTTATTTTGTGAAGGAAGACAATGTGTGTTCCTGTAAAATTAAATTTTATCTTTATTCCTTCTCATGAAAATCTGTATTCACAGGAATTGAAAGTCTTTGAACGCGTATTAAAAATCTATATAAGTGTACAAACAAGCTGAGGGGTAAAACTGTTTATTCTTATAAAATATCTTTAATTACCTGAGTATAATAAATTGTGTACATATAAATGTGTCTATATGCTTTCCTTTAAATATATTTGAAAAGAAGTTTGAAACTTGATTATACTATTTATTATTGGCACAGTACTTTGAATTATGCCACAATGAATTATACTACATTGTAAAGGTAGACTCATATTTTTTTGATATTTAACAATGCTTAACACTTTAAAATGCCACTTCTGGGGAATGAACCTGGTATAACACACTTGAATATGTATGATGCTATACTTTTAAAAATAAAACAAATTATGCTTATTTACTGTTTTCTTCAGTTTAATCTTGGTCATGTTTTAGTGTGTATTTTTAATTTTTTTCTTAAAGTAACACTTTGGCGTGGACATTACTACAGGTTTTTGATGAATATAATGAATGCATGGAATTCAACTGAATTTGCATGGTCTTAATTTTTTTCTGTGTGTATAGATTTAGCTGCTATTAACAGAAGAGAGAACTTTCTGTGAGTGGTCATGTGCGTTAATCAAATATAATTTTTCTGAGACCTTCGATTAATCTCACTTTATTTTTTTTTTCAATATATGAAATTTATTGCCAAATTGGTTTCCATACAACACCCAGTGCTCATCCCAAAAGGTGCCCTCCTCAATACCCATCACCCACCCTCCCCTCCCTCCCACCCCCCATCAACCCTCAGTTTGTTCTCAGTTTTTAAGAGTCTCATGCTTTGGCTCTCTCCCACTCTAACCTCTTTTTTTTTTTTCCCTTCCCCTCCTCCATGGGTTTCTGTTAAGTTCCTCAGGATCCACATAAGAGTGAAAACATAAGAGTGAGGTGATACCTGAGTGTGGTTTTGATTTGTATTTCCCTGATAAGGAGCGATGCTAAGCATCTTTTCATGTGCCTGTTGGCCATCAGGATGTCTTCTTTAGAGAAGTGTCTATTCATGTTTTCTGCCCTTTCTTCACCGGGTTATTTGCTTTTCGGGTGTGGAGTTTGGTGAGCTCTTTATAGATTTTGGATACTAGCCCTTTGTTTGATATGTCATTTGCAAATATCTTTTCCCATTCCGTTGGTTGCCTTTTAGTTTTGTTGGTTGTTTCCTTTGCTGTGCAGAAGCTTTTTATCTTCATAAGGTCCCAGTAATTCACTTTTGCTTTTAATTCCCTTGCCTTTGGGGATGTGTCGAGTAAGAGATTGCTACGGCTGAGGTCAGAGAGGTCTTTTCCTGCTTTCTCCTCCAGGGTTTTGATGGTTTCCTGTCTCACATTCAGGTCCTTTATCCATTTTGAGTTTATTTTTGTGAATGGTGTGAGAAAGTGGTCTAGTTTCAACCTTCTGCATGTTGCTGTCCAGTTCTCCCAGCACCATTTGTTAAAGAGGCTGTCTTTTTTCCATTGGATGTTCTTTCCTGCTTTGTCAAAGATGAGTTGGCCATATGTTTGTGGGTCTAGTTCTGGGGTTTCTATTCTATTCCATTGGTCTATGTGTCTGTTTTTGTGCCAATCCCATGCTGTCTTGATGATGACAGCTTTGTAGTAGAGGCTAAAGTCTGGGATTGTGATGCCTCCTGCTTTGGTCTTCTTCTTCAAAATTACTTTGGCTATTCGGGCTTTGGCTTTTGTGGTTCCATATGAATTTTAGAATTGCTTGTTCTAGTTTCGAGAAGAATGCTGGTGCAATTTTGATTGGGATTGCATTGAATGTGTAGATAGCTTTGGGTAGTATTGACATTTTGACAATATTTATTCTTCCAATCATTGAGCAGGGAATGTCTTTCCATTTCTTTATATTTTCTTCAATTACCTTCATAAGCTTTCTATAGTTTTCAGCATACAGATCTTTTACATCTTTGGTTAGATTTATTCCTAGGTATTTTATGCTTCTTGGTGCAATTGTGAATGGGATCAGTTTCTTTGTCTTTCTGTTGCTTCATTGGTAGTGTATAAGAATGCAACTGATTTTTGTACATTGATTTTGTATCCTGCAACTTTGCTGAATTCCTGTACCAGTTCTAGCAGACTTTTGGTGGAGTCTATTGGATTTTCCATGTATAATATCATGTCATCTGCAAAAAGTGAAAGCTTGACTTCATCTTTGCCAATTTTGATGCCTTTGATTTCCTTTTGTTGTCTGATTGCCGATGCTAGAACTTCCAACACTATGTTAAACAACAGCAGTGAGAGTGGGCATTCCTGTCGTGTTCCTGATCTCAGGGAAAAAGCTCTCAGTTTTTCCCCATTGAGGATGATGTTAGCTGTGGGCTTTTCATAAATGGCTTTTATGATGTTTAAGTATGTTCCTTCTATCCCGACTTTCTCAAGGGTTTTTATTAAGAAAGGTGCTGGATTTTGTCAAAGGCCTCTTCTGCATCGATTGACAGGATCATATGGTTCTTATCTTTTCTTTTATTAATGTGATGTATCATGTTGATTGATTTGCAAATGTTGAACCAGCCCTGCATCCCAGGAATGAATCCCACTTAATCATGATGAATAATTCTTTTAATATGCTGTTGAATTCGATTTGCTAGTATCTTATTGAGAATTTTTGCATCCATATTCATCAGGGATATTGGCCTGTAGTTCTCTTTTTTTACTGGGTCTCTGTCTGGTTTAGGAATCAAAGTAATACTGGCTTCATAGAATGAGTCTGGAAGTTTTCTTTCCCTTTCTATTTCTTGGAATAGCTTGACAAGGATAGGTATTATCTCTGCTTTAAACGTCTGGTAGAACTCCCCTGGGAAGCCATCTGGTCCCGGACTCTTATTTGTTGGGAGATTTTTGATAACCGATTCAATTTCTTCGCTGGTTATGGGTCTGTTCAAGCTTTCTATTTCCTCCTGATTGAGTTTTGGAAGAGTGTGGGTGTTGAGGAATTTGTCCATTTCTTCCAGGTTGTCCAATTTGTTGGCATATAATTTTTCATAGTATTCCCTGATAATTGTTTGTATCTCTGAGGGATTGGTTGTAATAATTCCATTTTCATTCATGATTTTATCTATTTGGGTCCTCTCCATTTTCTTTTTGAGAAGCCTGGCTAGAGGTTTGTCAATTTTGTTTATTTTTTCAAAAAACCAACTCTTGGTTTGTTGATCTACTCTGCAGTTTTTTTAGATTCTATATTGTTTATTTCTGCTCTGATCTTTATTATTTCTCTTCTTCTGCTGGGTTTAGGCTGCCTTTGCTGTTCTGCTTCTAGTTCCTTTAGGTGTGCTGTTAGATTTTGTATTTGGGATTTTTCTTGTTTCTTGAGATAGGCCTGGATTGCGATGTATTTTCCTCTCAGGACTGCCTTTGCTGCATCCCAAAGCGTTTTTGGATTGTTGTATTTTCATTTTCGTTTGTTTCCATATATTTTTTAATTTCTTCTCTAATTGCCTGGTTGACCCACTCATTCGTTAGTAGGGTGTTCTTTAACCTCCATGCTTTTGGAGGTTTTCCAGACTTTTTCCTGTGGTTGATTTCAAGCTTCATAGCATTGTGGTCTGAAAGTATGCATGGTATAATTTCAATGCTTGTATACTTATGAAGGGCTGTTTTGTGACCCAGTATATGATCTATCTTGGAGAATGTTCCATGTGCACTCAGAAGAAAGTATATTCTGTTGCTTTGGGATGCAGAGTTCTAAATATATCTGTCAAGTCCATCTGATCCAATGTATCATTCAGGGCCCTTGTTTCTTTATTGACCGTGTGTCTAGATGATCTATCCATTTCTGTAAGTGGGGTGTTAAAGTCCCCTGCAATTACCACATTCTTATCAATAATGTTCCTTATGTTTATGAGGAGTTGTTTTATATATTTGGGGGCTCCGGTATTCGGCGCATAGACATTTATAATTGTTAGCTCTTCCTGATGGATAGACCCTGTAATTATTATATAATGCCCTTCTTCATCTCTTGTTACAGCCTTTAATTTAAAGTCTAGTTTGTCTGATATAAGTATGGCTACTCCAGCTTTCTTTTGGCTTCCAGTAATATGATAAATAGTTCTCCATCCCCTCACTCTCAATCTGAAGGTGTCCTCAGATCTAAAATGAGTCTCTTGTAGACAGCAAATAGATGGGTCTTGTTTTTTTATCCATTCTGATACCCTATGTCTTTTGGTTGGCGCATTTAATCCATTTACATTCAGTGTTATTATAGAAAGATATGGGTTTAGAGTCATTGTGATGTCCGTATGATTTATGCTTGTAGAGATGTCTCTGGTACTTTGTCTCACAGGATCCCCCTTAGGATCTCTTGTAGGGCTGGTTTAGTGGTGACAAATTCCTTCAGTTTTTGTTTGGGAAGACCTTTATCTCTCCTTCTATTCTAAATGACAGACTTGCTGGATAAAGGATTCTCGGCTGCATATTTTTTCTGTTCAGCACATTGAAGATCTCGTGCCAATCCTTTCTGGCCCTCTTCTGTGGGCCTCTTGTCTGCGCTTGGCTCCGGAGATTCCATTCTGCTAGTCTTCTGGTGGTTTTCTGGGTTATTTAGGCAGGTGTAGGTGGAATCGAAGTGATCAGCAGGACACGCGGTGAGCCCAGCGTCCTCCTAACGCCGCCATCTTCCCTCCCTCACTAATCTCACTTTAAAATAACCAGAACAGAGATGCCTGGGTGGCTCAGTTGGTTAAGCATCCAACTTCAGCTAAGGTTGTAATCTCACAGCTCGTGAGTTTGAGCCCCTGTGACAGGCTCTGTGCTGACAGCCCAGAGCCTGGAGCCTGCTCCTGATTCTGTGTCTCCCTCTTTCTCTGCTCCTCCCCGGCTCACACTCTGTCTCCCTCTCTCTCTCAAAAATAAATAATATTTTTAAAAAATTAAAAATAAAAATAAAATGACCAAAACATGTCTTTCTTGAATATCTTTGAATAAAAGTTTGTATATCATTTGTTTCAAAAACAAAAAGAAACCACTTAGGTTGTTTCCATGCCTTGGCTATTGTAAACAATGCTGCAATAAACATGGGGGTGCAGCTACCCCTTCAGGATAGTAATTTTGTTTCCTTTGGATATGTACCCAGAAGTGGGACTGCTGGATCACATGGTAGTTCTATTTTTAAGGTATTTTTTTTAGGAACCTCCATACCGTTTTCCATAGTGGCTATTTCAATTTACATTCCCACCGACATACATGCTTGATGATGAGGGCTATCATTTTGGATAGATTATACTATGATGTGAAGCAAGGAGAGAGCCTGGAACCAGAGACAGCAGGGGAAGGAAGGAGGCATGTGTAACAGATGGCTTTGGTACAAGAATCATACCCTTGGTCCACCTCTGATTTCACCTATAGCTGCAGAGGACAGTTCTGGAAGACTCAGACTTACCTTGAACTGGTGGTGCCCCACCTCATGCCTACTGCATAGCCTTTCTAGATTTCAGTCCCTCTGCATTCTGCCCAGAGCTTCATAGGACAAGCCAGTGCAGTCTGTGAGAGCAGGAATTTGATGCCCCCAAGGGCAAACTTTACCAATTTGGCACAAGGTACAGTGGGCTGGGTGAATGTTCTAGACTCTCCATCTTCGGGCAGACAGTCTGACAAGCATTCTCTATGCTCCTCAGCGGAGCTGCTCCCCAGCAGAATCAAGCACTGCCATCCACAGAAGCAACTGTGATGATATACATTTTTATTGGTTTTTCCTCCTTCCCTGTCTCACTATCCCCACCTCCCTCCATCCTGCTCCCTAAGCAAGAGGTATACTCAAGGATGCAGAAAGTGCTGTGTCAGGCTCTGCCTTAGGGGGAACCCAAAATAACACAGCCTACTTCAGGAATTGAATCCATCAACCAAGAGTTCTGTCACAGGCTTTACCAGCACCAAGTCCCAGAGGGGTAAGAGAAAGAAGAAAAAGGATGCCAGAACTGCCCTGAGAAGTGCGAGCCAAAGTCCAATACCAGGGGAATGGCAGAGGACTAAGAGATAGCAATGTGGAAACTAAGCTCTTGCTCTTAGCTCTTGCAGACAGAAGGTACCTGAGCTGGGCTGGATCAGTGAAGTGGATAGGACTATGACCTTACATGTGGCCAATGAAGGTGCTGCCCCCCATGGACAGGGGACCCAAGTATTTGCTGAAAAAAGAAGACAGTCTCCTGCAGGCTAACATGACCTCAACTCTCAAGAACCAGGCAGCTAGTGCAGGGCAAGGGGGGCAGATCATGAGATAGTTAACGAGATGGAGTAAACCAGGTGTAAGACAGGACAGACCTGGCCATAAATGGTTGGTATAAGAGATAGCCAAGGATAAAGGAATGCAGAGCCAACAGGAAAGGGGCAAAGACGAAAAGGCAGAGAAAGCATCACGAGAAGATAACATAGACACTGGAAAATCCTCGTGCGCATCACTTTCTGGGTGACTTTTAACAACCAATTGAAATGTATCTCAGTCACTGTTGATTGCTCCCTCTTGGTAGAGCTCTGTTAAATAAACTTTCCCTATGAATGACAAGTTTGATTCCCACAAAGACAGGCTCCTACATTTAGCTCCCAACCCATATCTTTGCATGAGAGAAGAGGCTTGTCTCCCAGTCTGGCTGTGGTCTCCAGTGGCACACCCACGCCCCCAAAGGTGCTAAGCCCAACTTGGTCCCCAAACTCTAGGCTCTCTTCTCCCTCCAACTGAGGTCTGATAGCCTCCACCTGCATACCCATCCTGCTCTGGGTTGGACCACTTCCGGCCTTAGACAGAAAGATTTTAAAGAGATTTAGCTTAGCAAATTGCATTGTCCCACCTAAGCCCATAAGCAGACTCTTGTTTTTGTGGGGACTTGAAGCAGATGCAATCACAGGAGTTGTCTTTATGAAAAATAATACAAAATAATGAATTAAAAATTAGGTATAGGACCCGTGCAGGTGAAGATACCTGACACTTAGCCTTCATTAACTTCATGAGAAGTCTACCCCTAGTTTCAATTTCTATTTTCTTCATCCCCCTATAGCAAATCCTGTCTCTATATCCCATGTATACCTGCAATCCCACATTTCCATTGCTACTGCCTAGTTCAAACTGCAGGAATTCCTCTCCCTGGTCCTCTGCCCACCAGTTTTGTTTTACATACAGACAATTATTTTTAAAACATAAATTTGGTATGTCACTCATTTAGTTAAAACCCTCCAAAGTTTTTCAATTGCTCTTAAAATGAGATCCAAATCTATTATGACAGCCAACAAGGTCCTATATGACTGGCCCTTACTTATTTCTCCAAACCCATTTTTACCATTCCCTCTCTTCCTTTTCTGGTTCCACTCCTTGGTCTCTTTTCTATTCCCCTTTCTCATGCTGTTCCATCTATCTGCAATGCTATGACCCACAGCTGATAGTTTCTTGTCCCCCAGGTGTCAACTTCAATGACATCTCCTATTTTAGTTTTCCATTGCTGCTATAACAAACAACCACAAACGTAGTGGTTTAAACAATACAAACACAGTTCAAGTATTAAGGTATTAGAGTTCTGGAGGACAGAAGTCCAAAATGGATCTCACTGAGCTAAAATCAGGTGCTAGCAGGGCTGTATGCTTCTGGAGACTCCTTCCTCTGTCTTCAAAGACAGCAATGGTGAGCCAACTCCTTTTTGTATGGTACCACTCTGACCTCTTCTGCCTTCCTCTTTCCCTTTTAAGAACCTTTATGATTACACGGGGTCCCTACCCCCACCTCCCCACAGCCCCCTGACAATCTAGTCTCCCTATCTTAATGTCATCTATAGTCTTAATCCCTCTTTGCCATTTAACATAATATATTCACAGGTTCTGCGTATTAGGACAGGGACATATTGGAGAATCCTTATTCTGCTTATGACATGTCCTCAGGCTCTAAATCACCTGATGTAATGAAGCCAACAATCTTCACCACCATTCTAGTCACTCTTGATTCTCTTTAGATCACTGATCACTTTCTGAAATAATTTAATCCAATTTTTTGCCCCCCTCCTCTTAAGAGGTGAGCAGGGGTCTTTTCTGGTTCGTGGCTGCCGTGTCAGAGAGCTTAGCTCAGCATATAAGAGGGACTCCATGAGTACAGAATGAATGAACAAATGAGAGAAAGAGATATGAGATTTGTCTTCAATAATAATACAGTGATAATAGCAAGCAAATAAGCACTTCACATATACTTTCTTACATAATATTTGTAACCACTGTATGACTTAGGTTTTAGCATCAGAACTAGATCAGAATCCAAACTCCTTGACTCACAAGTTGTGTAAACTTCAGCAAGGCACTTAACTTCCCTAAGCTTCAATTTCCTCATCAACAAAATAAATATAATAAAGCACTTACCTCATAATTTTTATGAAGATTAAATGAGATGTTTAAAGTGCTTGCCATAGTGCCTGACATAGCTAGCCATTTTTTATCATCATTCCCTTTTTGTAGTTGCAAGCCTAACTATTAAATGGTAGAGCTGGGAATCTCATTCTGATCTGTTATCCAAAGTCATTTCCGCTGCTGTTTGTCCACTCTGTCCTGCTGGACTCATAGTCCACAGTTTGACTCATAAAAGTGGGCAGAGTTTACCTTCATGGTGTTAGGGATGATTCAACTAAAATCTGAAATAACGTCCTAGGTTTGGAATAGTTGGTGAAAAAACATCACATGCATAGGAACCCAAAAGAAAGATAAAGGGTCAGCAAACTTGCTGCAACAATCCCAAGAAGACAAATTCGAGAAGACAAATCTGAGACAAGTGTGGAAAGAGTCCTGGATATATCAATGTATAGGAGGAAGGATTTTATAGGAACACTATGACTTTACCCAAGTGTGGGAAGGAAGCTGAGAAGGGCACTCTGAAACCCAGACTATACTGGTCCCATCAACCCACCATCTGGATTCACCATGCCCTAGAAGTCACACTGTACCCTCCAGACTGAACTTCCTCCCAGCATATGTGATTCAATCTGATACCTCAGTGTTTGTCTCATCCTAGGGGTCAGGGCCTTCCAACCCTCCATTCTTGTACCAGAATCTGGACCACTGTTGATGACAACTCTAATACTATAACTATTCCTCTACTAATCTTTTAATTTCTTGGGTCATGGGGTCAGTGCACGGATAAGTACAGAAACAGGATTCTAAGACAGGCTATTTTGCCACTTACTGGTAGTGAAGTGTCTCCTATTGTCTCTTCTTTTTCTGAAAATTATCTCTCAGGAAAATATCGGACAACAACATAAAGGAGGGAAGGGTGGAGTTGTATAGGAGTAAAATTTCTACATGGTATTGAAGTTAAGGTCGTATCAACTGAAATAGACTGTTACAAATTTAGGATACTAAATGGTAATCATAAAGAAATGGAATCATAAAGAAAATATCTAAAAAAGATACACAAAAAGAAATGAGAAAAAAATCAAAGCAGTTCACTACAAAACACAAACTAAACAGAAAATAGATAGTAATGGAGGAAATGGAGGACAAAAAAAGGTGTTAAGATATAGAAAACAAGTAGCAAAATGGCAGAAGTAGATTCTTCCTTATCAGTAATCACATTAAATATAACTAAGTTAAACCCTGTAATCATAAGGCATAGATTGGAAAAAATAACATGAGACAGCTATATGCTGCCTATACGAGAGTCGTTTTAGATCCAAAGATACAAAGAGATTGAAAGAAAAAGATGGAAACAAATATGCTGTGTAAACAGTACCCAAAAAAGATCTGGGGTGGCTATTCCAATATCAGACAAAACAGGCAAGTCAAAATTGCTATAAGAAACAAGGAAAGACATATATACTGATAAAAGAGTCAATCCAGCAAAAACATATAATAATTATAAACAGATGCACCAAACAACAGAAGCCCAAAATACATGAAGCAAACATCAACAGAATTAAAGGAAGAAATAGACAGTTCTACAATAATAGTTGGAAACTTCAATACACCACTTTCAAATATGTATAATACATCTAGACCAAATGTCACCAAAGAAATAAAAAACTTAACAGTGTAAGCCAACTAGACCTAACAAACAAAAACAGAAGATCACCCATTCTTTTTAGGTGCTCATGGAACATTCTCCAGGATAGAACACTATTAAGCCACAAAATAAGACTCAATACATTTTTAAAAGATTGAAATTATACAAACTATTATCTCTCTTACCACAATGGAATGAAGCTAGAAATAAATAATGGGAGGGAAACTAAAAACAATTTAAATATATGGAATTTAAGCAATGTATTCTCAACAACCAAAAGTCAAAGAAGAAATCACAAAAGAAATTAGAAAATATCTTGAGGTGAATGAAAACAAAAACAAAACAGTAAGACTTAGAGAATGCAGGGGCGCCTGGGTGGCGCAGTCGGTTAAGCGTCCGACTTCAGCCAGGTCACAATCTCGCGGTCAGTGAGTTCGAGCCCCGCGTCGGGCTCTGGGCTGATGGCTCAGAGCCTGGAGCCTGTTTCCGATTCTGTGTCTCCCTCTCTCTCTGCCCCTCCCCCGTTCATGCTCTGTCTCTCTCTGTCCCAAAAATAAATAAACGTTGAAAAAAAATAAAATAGGGGCGCCTGGGTGGCGCAGTCGGTTGAGCGTCCGACTTCAGCCAGGTCACGATCTTGCGGTCCGTGAGTTCGAGCCCCGCGTTGGGCTCTGGGCTGATGGCTCGGAGCCTGGAGCCTGTTTCTGATTCTGTGTCTTCCTCTGTCTCTGCCCCACCCCCGTTCATGCTCTGTCTCTCTCTGTCCCAAAAAATAAATAAACGTTGAAAAAAAAAAATTTTTTTTTTAAAAAAATTAGAGAATGCAGTAAAAGTAGTGTTCAGAAGGAAATTTTTACCATATATGCCTACATTAAAAAGAAGAAAAATCTCAAATTAGTAACCTAATTTTTATACCCTGAGGAGCTATAAAAATAAAAAATAAAAATAAAAAGCAAAAGAGCAAACCAAACTAAACCAAAAGCTACCAGAGAAAGGAAATAATAAAGTTTGCAGAAGAAATAAATGAAATAGAAACAGGAAAAACAACACACACAAAAAAAATCAATGAAAGCAAAATTGGATTCTCTGAAAAGATCAACAAAATTGACAAACTGCTAGTTAGACTGGCCAATAAAAAGAGAGAAGACTCTCACTCTTCCCTTCGGAGCCCACAGCAACATAGATTAAAAGTAGTATCCAAGAATCAAAGTGCAGCTTGGAGGAAAACCACAAACTTGTCTCAGATAAGAGATGCTCTAGTTTGGATTTTCCCCCAAAACAGACTATGGAACAAGTAATTGTATACAGGTGGTTTAACTAGAAAATGATCCCAGGAAGCACAAGGGAGACAACTGGGAATTGAGAAAAGGGAAAGAAGAAGGCCCAATAAAGAAGTAATGGTATTGATCAGGTTACTGCTTTAGGCAATTGAAGCTTAAACATCTGGGACTTCCTGAGAAATAGTGTTGAATGCACCTCAGAATTGTCCCACTGGAAGACAAGACTAGGGCATCAAGAGTATCAACTCCCCCCCACACAGTAGTAGGTGAACCCAGGTGGGTCAAGGGATACAGGGAATGCTATTAGCAGTATCTGCCAGTCACCATCCTTAGCAGCTCCCAGACCTGCTTGTGCCCCACCCTGATTCCACTCTTTTAGTGATGCTTAGGGGTAAAAGCTGAAATCCCTGCTGCTGTAGCTAAGAGGGTTAATGGGGAAACCTGAAGTTCTTTGGCTTCGGCTAGGCCCAAAGCAACTGGTTTTATTTCCTCCTTCCCCTTGCACCCATTCTAGTTTCATCTAACAGTCAGAACTTTTGCCATCCTAGCTTGCTTTTCCTTGAGACAATGCAGACTTTGGTCTTTGAGATGTCTGAATCCCTGGTATCCTTGACCTTGTCAATCCTTAATTGATGAAACTGCCCTTCCTTCAGGCACAGAATTATCAGAGGTTCTCTGAAGGATCTACTGACTTTCAGACCATGCCCACTGTTACAACGAAAACATTAGATTCTCATGATTATCTTATCGATTACCACCACCAGCATGGGAACATTTTTTAGCCTGATGGTGTGTTGACATGAGAGCAACAGTCATAACTTTAGATTGGGTGGAAGCCTAATTGTGTCCCCTGGTAGAAGGATTACTTCCTTGAAGATCAGGACCTTTAATTCTGTAGACCCTAAAGTTGTAGGAATAGAAAATAAAAACTCCCTATTTGGGACAGTGATGGTGAGAGTGAGGGGAGTCACTTCAACTTCCACCCCTTGGTTCCACCCTTGTATTTTAGCTACCAAAGACAAAGCACCATATGATAGCCTATTGGGGACAAAGTACCATGTAACATACTTTAACCTTTAAAAGTGTTATTCTCCAAGCTGGAACCTCATCTGTGCCTTTAAGAAGACATTCTAATTTTTTATCATGCCAGCAGCTTCTAGGTGATGCAATATATGGTAGGACCAATGGATTCCATGGTCATTGCCCACTGTCACACCTCTTTATGGTAAATTAAATGTCTTGGTCCCTTGATCCAAGGCAATATAGGCAGGATCCTATATAAGTAAATCAGAAATTCTACCTTCAGCTAGTGGTGCTGGCCAAGATATTGTGGACAGAGATGGCAAAACTGTGCCTGGAATACTTATCAATCTCAAGTAGAAAGAATTACTTTTCCTCTAGGGTGGAAGGGGTCCAATGTAAGCAACTTGCCACCAACTAGTTAGTTAGTGTCCTTGAAGGATAGTATCAGATCAAGTGCGCAACATTATTTTCTGTGCTAACATGTTGGACATTGAGCAATGGCAATTACTAGATGAGCCTTAGTGAGAAAGAGCCCAACAACAGTTGGACCCATACAGAATATCTATACTTGACACCCTTGCTAAATTCTTCATGGGCCCATTGTGTAAGCAGTATGGTGGCAGAGGACAAACTGGCTGATCGCTAATGACTGAGTTATCATGTCCACTTGTTCAGTATATTTTTTGTGGTTGATACTCCCTGAGGACCATTTATTCATTGACTCCCATACCCTATCAGTTAAGTTTCCCCTAGAAGTAGTATTCTACCCATACTTTTGGACTGTGCTTGTACACAATCAAGCCAACTCCCATGTTCTCAAAGAAGGGCTCCAGGCAGTAAAGAGGAGATGTGTAGGTGCTTGAGAAGGGAAGATGTCAGCATGCCAGGAACTGTCGGCAGCTGCTGGTAACTCAGATGAGAGAAGGGGACATGGGGTGGGGTATTAAAATTACCTTCTATAAATGGAATATGTGTCAAGTCTCATGCTATATTATAGAAAATAGACGTTTGGACAAAAGCTTCCCAGGCATAAGCAAGATTAAAAGAAATACAATAGAAACTATATGGAGATACAACAAAAAGAAGATAAAGAAATATACAAAAAGAGAAAAAAATGTGCAAAAAGACACAAATGAATTACTAAAAGTGGAATAGAGTTCAATAAACAGAAGCAGATTCTTTTAGAATGTATACTATAGAAGAATTTAATAAGAGTATTGCTTCAATAAAATAGGAGTGCAAAGACAAGATGATATAACAACATGGCACGGAAAAGGAGGCAGAATGATTAAAGCATACTAAAAATACTCAAAAAAAACCCTCACCGTTTATATCAGATAAGTAACCTAGATCTAGAAAAGGATGAAATAGATATACCTGAATTTTAAATTAACAGTAGGAAGGAACACCTTAAGATAAAAAGAGTGAATATATAAGAAAAAGAAAAGAAATGAAATGGATTAAGACAATATGATAGAAAGGAAAAAGACAATTCAACCTAAAAATGTTTGTGTCCTTGAAGAAGAAAGAAACAATAGTAGGGAAAAAATGTGTTTGGAGATGTATAATCATATAAAATTTTCCTAAAATGAAGAACAGAATATGTAAACTTGAAAGAGCATACTACATACCAGGTAAAATTGATACTATATGACGTCATTACATATTCAGGAATAAAGGTATCTCTGAAAGTGTATACCATATTTCATAATAAAATACGTAAATTAAAAAATAAATAAAGGAAGACTACCAGACAGGAAAAAAATGTCACAATAAGGACAAAAATTCAGGATGACCTCAGACTTGTACCTAGAAAACTTAATTCCAGAAGACATTGGAATAATGTGCACCAAGTTCACAGATATACTCAGACAAAAAACACAGAAATTTTCAAACATGTAAAATCTTAGGCTTATTTAAAACATGTCTTCCAAAAACCTACTTAATGATGAAATATAGTCATGCAAGTAAGAGATCAAAACAGTTCAGAATTTAGGAATCTGAAATGGTAAAAGTAAATGTAAAAAAGATTAGTGATACACTCCAAATCTATTTAAAGTACCTCTAAGCAATCAGATATTTTTGTTTCAGAGAAAAACATAAATATTGATTGAACAATTAAACAAAAGTCAGTAAGGACAAAATGGAGCTGAAAACACTACAAACCAACTTGACCTAATATATATAGAACATTATATCCTATAATTTCAGAATATGTACTCTTTTCAGCCCATGTGGAATGTTTATGAAGAAAGACCATATACTAGGCTATAAAATAAAGCTCAGTAAAATGAAATGTACTAAGATCATACAGAGTAATATCTGTGACCATAATGGACATAATTAGATACCATTAAAAGAAGATATATGAAAAATACCCAAATGTTTAGAATTAACAATACATTTCTAAACCCTTAGCTAAAAGAATAAATCACAAAAGAAATTGGAAAATATTTTTTTAATTTTTTTTAACGTTTATTTATTTTTGAGACAGAGACAGAGCATGAACAGGGGAGGAGCAGAGAGAGAGGGAGACACAGAATCTGAAACAGGCTCCAGGCTCCGAGCTGTCAGCACAGAGCCCGACGCGGGGCTTGAACTCACGGACCGTGAGATCATAACCTGAGCCGAAGTCGGACGCCAAGCCACCCAGGCGCCCCTGGAAAATATTTTTAATTCAATAAAAATGAAAAAAATAATACCACAAAATTTGTTGGTTGAAGCTAAAACAGTCTTACAAGATAATTTAAACATTATTAATTGTTTAAATAATTATTTTAAAAAAACTTCTAAAGTCAATGAGCAAAGCTTTAAGTAAAGCAAGGAAAAGAAGAAGAAACTAAATCCAAAGTAGAAGAAAAGGAATATTAAAGTTAAAAGCAGAAATTAGTGACATTACCAATAGAAAAATAACAGGGAAAAATCAATAAAAACAAAGTCTGATTCTTTGAAAGAGTAAAATTGATAACCCTGTGGCTAGAGACATTATAGCTATTAAAAAGCTAAGAAGGCAATATTACAAATAATTTGGATCCCATAAATTTGACAGATTAAATGAACAAATTCATTGAAATACACAAATTACTGACTTAGTCAAGAAAAAGTACAGGAATGCAAATTGGTATAGCCACTATGACAAATAGTATAGAGGTTCCTCAAAAAATTTAAAATAGAACTACCTTATGATCCAGCAATTTAATTTCTGGGTATTTATCTGAAGGAAATGAAAACACCAACTTGAAAAGATATCTGAACCTCCATGTTTATTGCAGCATCATTTACAATAGCCAAGCCATGGAAACAACCTAAGTGTCCAACAATAGATGAATAAAGGAAATGCGGCATATACATACACACATATACATGATGGAATATTATCTAGTAATCTAAAAAAAGGAAATCTTGTCCTTTGTGACAACATGGGTGTACCTTGAGGGCATTATGCTAAGTGAAATAAATCAGAAGAGAAAGACAAATGCCATATGATCTTTATATGTGGGATCTAAAAAAACAAAACAACTCATAGACACAGAGAATGATTGTTGGTTGCCAGAGGCAGAGGATAGGGGGGTGGACAAAATGGGTAAAGGTGGTCAAAAGCTACAAATTTCCAGCTATAAGATAAATAAGTCCTCAGGATGTAATGTACAGCATTACATAATAGTACTGTGTTGTATATTTGAAAGTTGCTGTATTGTATTATATATTTGAAAGAGTCAGTCTTAAAAATTCTCATCACAAGAAAAAAAAATTCATAAGTATGTGTGGTGATGGATGTTAATGAGACTTACTGGGGTGATTATTTCTCAATGTGTACAAATATCAAATCATCGTGTTGTACAATTGAAGCTAGTAAAACGTTATACCTCAGTTATATCTTGATATTAAATACAAAGATAGATATCATACAAGGTATCTTCTCTGACTACATAGGATGAAGTCAGACATAAATGAATAACAGAAGGAAAACTGGCAAATTCACAAATTTGTGGAAATTAAAGAGCACTCTCTTAAACAGCCAATGGATCACAGAAGACTTCACAAGAGAAATTAGGAAGTGCTTAGAAATGAATGAAAACAAATACACAATATACCAAAATGTATGAGACACAACAAGAGCACTGTTAAGGGGACATGTATAGCTATAACTACTTACATTAAAAAACAAGAAAGATTTCAAATCAACAACCTAACTTTATAATTCAAGGAACTAGAAAAATAACAAATGTAGAGCAAAAGCTTCACAACATTGGATCTGACAATACCAAGGCACAGGTAACACAAGAAAAAAATAAACACACTGGATTTCATGAAAATTTTTAAAATTTGTACCCTAAAAGATATCAACAGAGTAAAAAGACAACCCACAGAATGGAAGAAAATGTTTGCAAATCAAATCTAATAAAGGTAATATCCAGAATAAATAGAGAACTTCTAAAACTTAACAACACAAAACAAGCATCTCAATTCAAAGACGGGCAAAGGAGTTGAATAGTTCTCCCAAGATGATATACAAATGGCTAATAAGCACATGATAGGATATTGAAGATCACTAATCATTAGGGAAAGGCAAATCAAAACTACACTGAGATATCACCTCACACCAATGGGTGGCTACTATCAAAAACCCTGAAAAATAAGTGTTGAGAAAGATGTAGAGTAATTGGACATTGTGCACTATTGGTGTGATGTAAAATGGTACAGTGCTATGGAAAACAGGATAGAAGTTTCTCAAAAAATTAAAAATAGGGGCACCTGGGTGGCTCAGTCGGTTGAGCATCCAACTTCGGCTCAGGTCATGATCTCACAGCTTGTGAGTTCAAGCCCCACGTCGAGCTCTGTGCTGACAGCTGGGAGCCTGGAGCCTACTTCTAGATTCTGCATCTCCCCCTCTCTCTACCTCTCCCCTGCTCACACTCTGTGTCTCTCAATAATAAATAAACATTAAAAAATTTTTAAATAAAAAACAAATTAAAAGTAGTATTACTGTATGATCCAGCAATTCCATTTGTGGATATATACCGAAAGGAACTGAAAGCAAGATCATAAATAGATATTTGTATACCCATGTTCATAGCAGCATTATTCACAATAGCTAAAACGTGTTAGCAACCTGAATGGCCATCAAAAGATAAATAGATAAAAGGCAACCTACTGAATTGAAGAAGATATTTACAAATGACTTATCCAATAAAGGGTTAGTATTCAAAATATATGAAGAACTTATACAACTCAACACCCAAAAAACAAATAATCCAATTAAAATCTGGGCAGAAGACATGAATAGACATTTCTCCAAAGAAGATACACAGATGGCCAACAGACACACGAAAAGATGCTCAACATCACTCATCATCAGGGAAATGCAAATCAAAACCACAATGAGATATCACCTTACACCTGTCAGAATGACTAGAATCAAAAAGACAAGAAACAACAAGTGCTGATGAGGATGTAGAGGAAGAGGAATCCTCATGCACTGTTGGTAGGAATGCACACTGGTGCAGCCACTGTGGAAAACAGTATGGAGGTTCCTCAAAAAGTTAAAAATAAAACTACCCTGCAATCCAGTAATCACACTGCTGGGGAATACAAAAACACTAATTCAAAGGGATACATGCACCTCTGTGTTTACTGCAGCATTATTTACAATAGCCAAATTATGGAAGCAGCCCAAGTGTCCATCAATAGATGAATGGATAAAGAAGATATCATCTATATACAATGGAATATTACTCAACCATAAAAACAAATGAAATCTTGCCACTTGCAACAACATGGATGGAGCTAGACGGTATAATGCTAGGTGAAATGAGTCGTTCAGAGAAAGACAAATACCACATGATTTCCCTCATATGTGGAATTTAAGAAACAAAACAAATGAACAAAGGAAAAAAAGAGACGAACTAAAAAACAGACTCTCAACTATAGAGAACAAATAGATGGTTATCAGAAGGGAAGTGGTTGGGGAGATGGGTGAAATAGGTGAAGGGGATTAAGAATGCACTTGTCTTGATGAGCACCGAATAATGTACAGAATTGGTGAATCACTATGTTGCACACCTGAAACTAATATAACACTGGTTTTTAAAAATTTTTTTAATCTTTATTTTTATTTTTGAGAGAGATACAGAGTGTGAGCGGAGGATGAACAGAGAGAGAGGGAGACACAGAATCTGAAGCAGGCTCCAGGCTCTGAGCTGTCAGCACAAAGCCCGACACAGGGCTTGAACACATGAACTATGAGATCATGACCTGAGCTGAAGTTGGGCGCTTAACCGGCTGAGCTCCACAGGCACCCAACAGTGTATGTTAACTCTACAAGGAAAGAAAGAAAGAAGGAAGGAAGGAAGGAAGGAAGGAAGGAAGGAAGGAAGGAAGGAAGGAAGGAAGGAAGGAAAGAAAGAAAGAAAGAAAGAAAGAAAGAAAGAAAGAAAGAAAGAAAGAAAGAAAGAAAGAAAGAAAGAAAGAGAGAGAGAAAGAAAGAAAGAGAAAGAAAGAGAGGAAGAAAGAAAGAAGAAAGAAAGAAAGAAAGAAAGAAAGAAAGAAAGAAAGAAAGAAAGAAAGAGAAAGAAAGAGAGAAAGGAAGAAAGAGAGAAAGGAAGAGAAAAAGAGAGAGAAAGAGAGAGAGAGGAAGAAAGAAAGAAGAAAGAAAGAAAGAGAGGAAGAAAGAAAGAATAAAGAAAGAAAGAGAAAGAAAAAAGAGAGAAAGAAAGAAAGAAAGAAAGAAAGAAAGAAAGAAAGAAAGAAAGAAAGAAAGAGAAAGAGAGAAAGAGAGAGAACGAAAGAGAAAGAGAGAGAGAGGAAGAAAGAAAGTGTTAAAGAATTCATCTTTCCTTTTTCATTCTTTTCACCTTTTTCTTCAAGCCCTTTTCCAATAATAACTTGGATGTAACTACTTCTAAATATTTCACATGACAGTGTTAGTGCCTGGCATGTATTTTCTTCCAGGTGTTAAATGAGTGGCATCCTGCAAGCTAGACAACCTGGTGCCTGCTTAGAATAAGCACAGACCAAGAGAAGCCCATGTGTGCCCTCAAAAATTAAATTGTGGAGTGAGGACACCTTTTTTATGGCTTGAGTCATGCAATTTTTTCTCCTTACCTAGAAATCTGAAGCAACTATTGTTCAATGTGGCATGAACATAAAAAAGTTTTTGGAAGAATTACAGCTTCTGTTGGCAAATACCTGAAACTCCATTATCTGATTAAAAGCTCCTCAGTTTCTTCCAGGTTTCACCTCTCTGTCTTTCTCTCCTGTGAAATCACTAGAAGTTTCTATTCCTTTATTTGTTGTGTCAAAATAAGAACTGTACTTTTTAGCATCTCTGTACCCTGAGTATAGATAGCTTGTTGTCATAGTTTTCTTCTCTTGACTTTTTCTTTTTTTAATGTTTATTCATTTTTGAGAGAGAATGAGAGAGAGAGCATGAGCAGAGAAAGGGCAGAGAGAGGGGGACAGATGATCTGAAGTGGGCCCTGCGCTGACAGCAGAGAGCCCAACACATGGGGCTTGAACTCACAAACTGTGAAATCATGACCTGAACCGAAGTTGGACACTTAACCGAATGAGCCACCCAGGTGCTCCTCTTGACTTTTTCTTCTTTGTTTTTGATTGAAGGAAACTTCCAATATAGATGTGCATAAAGACTTTCTTTTTCATGTTAACTTTGAGAGAGAGAGAGAGAGAGCACGCACAAGCAGGGGAGGGGCAGAGAGAGAGGAAGACACAGAATCAGAAGCAGGCTCCAGGCTCTGAGCTGTCAGCACAGAGCATGATGTGGGGCTCGAACCCACGGATTGTGAGATCATGACCTGAGCCAAAGTCAGACACTCGACTGACTAAGCCACCCAGGTGCCCCAAAATGTTCATAAAGACTCTAACAAGGTACAAGATTCTCCTCCTCACAAGCCTGGGCCAACCTTTGGCCATTGAGGAACGTCTTCTATTTTGTGAGGTAGAAACAGAATAGGACACAATTCTTATTACTCTTGTCAAAGAAAAGTCGTGGATTTTCTACAGGATTCGAAGAAATAAAATGAACATGCCACAACATGCTAATACTTCAGTGGCTCAGCACCATTTGGAAATAAACTAGTTCACGTAAGTACACTTCCCAGATAACTGAACATCGCCACTTTCCGGTGCAATTATTACATTTTGTTAAAATGTAAAGATGATCTTCACGCTCGTGAAGTTTGTGGGGTGAGAGTCCCCTTCAACCGGTAGCCTCACGCTCCACTGTTCCCTCCTTTCCTATTAGAGTCACCTCTCTCTAGCAGCACCCTACCTCCCTGTTGCAATTTGCTTCTATTTCTACTGTAGCATAGAAACCAGATGACCACACTTGTTGAGTTGTGACCCCAAAAAAAGCCTAGTGAAATTCTGGGACATGTTCCTTAGTTGTCCCCCTGTTATTGCTTTATGAGGTCTAAGGCCTCTTAAAATCTTTTTATCCTGGGTAGGGCTGCATAGGCAAAACACATCAATGTTTCATTCATTCATTCAACAAACAATTGTCATATGCCTCCATGCTCCATTCACTATTCCAGCTACTGGACATACAGTAGCATACAGAGCAGACTCCAGTCCTTGGGTACATAGAGTTTAAAATCTAGTCAGGCAAAGGGATACCGTGAAGAGAGCTTCAAAAAACACTGTGAGACCATGGCACAGGGGAATTAATCCACCACACATAACTCAGAATTCAAATTTCAAAAAGAAAAAAACCCTACATTTCGAAAGGACAACTTTGCAGCCAGGAAACCATAATAGTCCTATTAGAGGCATGAGTCAGAGACTCTTCAGGGAATGAGTTGTTTCTGGCAGCAGGGGCCTGTTCTGGAAGCAGGTCTGGTCCCATGCACAGCTTTGCTCTCTGGGGCCCTAACAAGAGACCTGCCCCCTGCCCCTCCCCCCCCTTCCCAGCCTCCCCCTCAGCTGTTAGTCAAACACTCTGCACAAGCCATGGAGTTATGGGGTCAGGATGTGAATAGTTGAGACATTTGGATTTGTATCCACAGCTGGCAGGAGAAAGACGCTCTGACGGGTAGCTTCTCCTCCAAGGAGTTACGGGAGTCGACCAGGAGCCTTGCTTTCAAGAATAAATAAAATGGGGGAATATGGAGCCCCCTTGGAACAGTTTCAAATTTGAAGAGACATTTAAGAAAGAGAAATATGGGCATTTCCATGAGATACGTATTATGGTCGCTGGTAGAAACATCAAGTTCGCAATTTAGTTTGGGAAAATCTGAACCAGTGCTTTTATTCTTCTTCCTCTACGGTTCCAAATTTGGTGCCAGCAAAGTGAAAAGCCCCATTCTCCCCACCCTGCACCTCCCCAAACCTCCCACTTTGTGTTTGTGAAAAGAATATAAGCAGTTGGCTGTCTTTAATGATTCTTGACAATAAGCAGGGCAATGGGCTAGATTATTTCAAAATGAAAAAAAAAAAATCTGTAAAAACATTTAACTGGTGGTTTCTGATGTGTTCCAAAATGAGAGGCTCTAAAAAGAAAGGCCTCTCTGCTTCCCATTCAGGCAGGAACTGGAGATATCAAGTCCCAAACAAGGGCCCCTGGAGCAGTAAGATGAGGTCACAACTGACCACATGAGTGGACTTTATCCAAGAAAACTCTTTGAAGGTATCCCTTCTGGTGACTGAATAGATTGTCCCCTGAGACTGAAGCAAACACAGATTTAAAAAAAAACAAAAAACACTTGGGAAAAGCCATTGCACATGGCACAGGGCTGATAAATGCCTGCTGGTTTCAGCTACTGACTGCAGGCTTCGGGCTATTTTTCCTCAACTCAGTCCTATACTTATCCAAAACTCCAGAACCTTCCATTGTGAAGAAGAGTCTGATGGTGTCAAATGAGTTTGCTTATCAGGAAAATGATATGAAGGCTTCCCTCCACTTCATAAGAACCCAGGAATTGAAAATGTACATATAATCAGAGACTCCCAGCTCTCCATCCATCAGAATCATCTCCCCAAGAGGTCATGTTCACTACCCAATGATAAAAAGCCTGCAGTGTCTCCCTACCCCTCACATCAGATATAAGTACTTTATAAAGAGCCTCACTGACATGAGCCTTGTCCTGGACATAATACCCATGTTCACTGGAGGCCAATTTCACACACTCCTTCAGCATGTATCTTGTTGACCTCCACAGACTATCTACTCTGCTGGGTGGACCTGCTCATCCTATTTCCACCTCAAGGTGAACTTGAGCCCTGTATTTTTCACACAGCCCTCTCTCCCAGAATTGGTAAACATTTGATTTCTACCCAGTTTTTCATAGATATCTTTACCGCAGGGAGCAAAGAACCTCTGAATCCCAAATAACACCAAGGTCATAGTGTCTGACCTAACGACCTGTAAAAAACTAGTTGCCTGAAACCTTGCCCATGTTTCAAGGTAAAGAGAAGGGGAGAGTATTCTCCACCAAACTTTTCACTCATGGCCAATCTTCTCACCCCTCCTAGAACCTGTGGACATAAGAGATTATTTAAAAATCTAGATCACAGTGTCAGCAATCCAGCTGATTCTTCCACTAAAAGAGGTGGTGAGTCCCCTCCCTCACCTATCCCCCCAGCCTGCCTTTGAAAAGTTTCCACCGCATGGTGATAATATGGCCACCTTTCCACATGGATGTGCCTCTATGAGGGGCTCTACCCTAGGTAATACCTTTGACCCAACCTATACCCACCCCCATACACTGTTATACTTCCCAGGTTTTGCCCTTGTTCTTCCTGGTACTTAGAACTCCCTTGTCCTCCTTTCCAATCCTGTAGACATCTCTCCAGCCTTTTCAAACTTTGGCTCAAATATAACTTCTTTCTTCATTTTCCTTTTCCTGAACTCTTAGACAATATTAACTACTCTCTCTTCCCTTATTCCCAAGGCAGGTGATTTTTTGCTCTACTTTAGAACTTAGCAGTTGTATATAGTCAACTGTTTATACATATGTCACTCTTAGCCCATGGAGGGGAAGGAATGTCTTATTTAATTGTTACACCCTCAGTTCCTAACCTTGTGCCAACCACATAGTAGATGTTCCATTAATATGTGAGATCAAATGCAAATGTCTAGAGGTTCTTTTTTTTTTTTTAACGTTTTATTTTTGAGAGACAGCACAAGCAGGGGAGGAGCAGAGAGAGAGAGAGGGAGACACAGAATCTGAAGCAGGCTCCAGGCTCTGAGCTGTCAGCACAGAACCCGACGCGGGGCTTGAACCCAGGAACCACAAGATCATGACCTGAGCTTAACCTACTGAGACACCCAGACACCCAGAAGCCCAGCCTAGAGCATTATTCTGCTGATTCGAATGCTGGCTAGTGACCCCTCCGATTTTCTCATACCAGCAAATTATTTCTTCTTATTGCAGCTCTGACCCTCACTTCTGGTTATTCTTCTTCCGCAGACCTATAGCAGGCCCACTTCTCCAGCTTTATTTTTGTGAACTCTCTGCACAAGCCAGGTGCTTGCCTGCCACCTCTAAATCTCAGTTTCCTTACCTGATAAACCTACTTGTAGCACTGTTGCATAGAGGAAAATAAAATGTATATGTAAAAAGTGTTTTGGGGGCTCCTGGGTGGCTCAATTGGTTAAGCATTCAACTTCAGCTCAAGTTATGATCTCAGGGTTTGTGGGTTTGAGCCCTGCATCAGGCTCTGATGCTGACAGCTTGGAGCTTACTTGGGATTCTGTGTCTCCCTCTCTCTCTCTGCTCCTCCCCTGCTTGCTCTCTGTCTCTGTCTCTCTCTCAAAAATAAATAAAAATCATTAAAAAAAAAAGTGTTTTGAACTGAGATATCAAACAATAATACAAACAAAATATGGAATGCATATTTCACAGTAAAATATATTTCTAATAAAAAATAGTAATGATACAAAAATAACTCACAGAATATGAATGCAAGGGAGCCAGGAATATATCTATGAGTGGCCAAAAAAAAGAATCAAGAAAATTATAACAATACAAGTATAACTAAAAAAATACACCGGACTGAAAAGTTACTGAGAATTACCAATTGTCAGAAGAAAAAACAAAAACCTTTCTCCTTTATTCGATGCTTAGAAATCTATTATTATCTCCCCATAAACACCTCAAATCCAATGTGTTCAAATCTAAACTAGAATCTCTTACCTAAACACCTCCCCCCACTGTCCCTCACTGACTAACTTGTTTCTAGTCTTATATTCCTTCTCTTGGCCAGTGCCACCACTATCCATCAGTCTTTCAAGCCTGGGAGACCTCATCCTAACTCCTCCCGAGCCTTATTCCATCTGCCCACGCTCCATCCAAGCCAGTCCCAAGTCCTATGGAGTCTAAGTTCTAAAATAGCTTGTGTATTTCTCTCCTCTTATACAAATTCATTGCCCCCACTTTCAGGCCTTTACAATTTGTCACCTGTTCTTCTTCAGTTGTGTCTCATTAGATCTTCTGTCTACAGTTCATCCTCTGTAATGCCACTAGAGAGAGCTTTCAAAGACACAAACCTTACATGGCACTTACAAATATTCTGTGGCTCCTCATAATTCACACTAAAGATTGAATTCCTTAACATGTCATTCAAATTCTTTTATGACTTAGCCCCTATTTGTCTTTCAAATTATATTTCTGTGCTCTCTTACATATCTTCTAATATAGAAAATCTTCTCAGACCTTCTCCAGGCAAGCTTCCTCCCAGATGCACCACAAGAGTGTGTGCTCACCTTAATTAGAGCATCGGGCTCACACATTGTCATCTCGAATTAGGTACCTTCCCTGTCAGACTGTACACTCTTTGCTTGTCACCGAAAATTTTTACAAGAAGATAGTGGAATTCTTCCATTGCCTCCTAATCCAGACAGGCAGTCCATGAGTGGAGTGTTAAAAAATAGAAGAGAACAAGAATGGGGGTGGAGGAATGAAGAAGAGGTTAGTCCTGGCTTTGGAGGGAGAAAAGGAGAGAGCCTTGCAGCCGCTGTTAGTGGGTGAAGAATGTAAAATACCATATCCAGCATAAGCTTGACAACATGACCCCAGCAAGGATCAAGGAGTTTAACCCTTGATATGAGTCATTATAAAACAATACAGACACCAAGTCTCCCTGCCAGGACTTTTGGGAAAGATGACTGACCAAATAAGCTTTTACCTGATGGATATGGACTAATCCCACAACACAAATGTTTTCCTGTGAATTATGTCTTGACCACATGCCAACAGGTGATTGCATTTAATGAACTACAGAATTTTTCAGAGTTCTTAAAATGTTCTCATCACTGAAATCTCCAAGGGCAGATAAACATTTCAGAATCAACACAATGGCCCAAACAGAGTAAAAACAGATCACAAAAATAATACTTGGTAAATTAAACTAGTTAAATTTAGTTCTCTGTGTTCCTCTCTCCACACAAACATCTTCATCACTGGTCTCAATATTTAACCAAGCCCAAATTTATAGCAAAAAAATAGGACATTCTAAATTCTACTTCTTTGGGAAAAAGACTTACACAAATTAAATGAGGATTTTGTCCACTTAGTCAATGCATTCTCAACCAAACTTTCTGCCCTAAAAGTATCAGTATTTATAAAGAACATAACACAGATAGTTAGTTCTAGTGTTATCATTGACTTTGTTGTCTGCAGTTTTAGATGTACCTCTTTGGATATATCTATTTTGGTGACTTATATGTCCCTTTTTCCTAATATGGGGTACAAAATAAAACTGTCTTTTTTAAATATTCAAATTAAATAACTGTGCATGCCACTCCTCTATTGTGAAAAAGTATGCATACCTCTTTAGGTTGTCTCACCTCCCATGCCAAGAGAAAAAACCCAAGGAATCTTACTCAGTCCCGTCATTACCATCTTCATGATGGAAGAAAACTGAAAACCATGAAGAGTCCATCCACTGACAGGTGCCAGGATCTGCCACAGTTGGTGATGATGAAGTGTCTGTAGAAAGCAGGTGGTTTGATAGTGAGATACAATACTTGGTTATTCCTGCAAAAACAGTGGTAGGTCACGGTATCTGTGTTGGCCACCAATCCTCTGAAGAAAGAGACCTTGGTCCCCAATGCACAACTATGCCACTGGTCTGGCAAGAGTTTGTCAAAGGTAGAATATAGACAAATAGATGGATTAAGGTCAGCAGTACTCACTACACAACAAGGATACCCTTAACTCATTACCTAGCTCATTCTCAACAATCATGCACAGCTGTTTCTCAGAGGTGCATCCACAGTTCCGGAAGAATGACATGTATATCAGCATTGCTCATCATGCATTTTGCAGACTTATGCCAATCTGTGAATATTTGCGGCTGAGCCACCATGAGACAAGGACATATTGGAGTATGCATTTAGAAACCTTGAGAGCAATTTGATGCAGCCATAACACTCAAGTACATAATTGTAGACTCAGTTCATTAGAGAGCAAATGGAGCGGTGCAGGAGCTGTTGATCCAGGTGAATTGCAAGTGGCATGAGCTACATTCTAGTGATGATTTAATAGGCTCAGGTTAACACATGAGATATTTTAAGGTTAAGTTTGCCAAGTGTAACCCAAATATTTATACAAGCCTTTTTAAATCTTTAAAACATTTTATTTTTATAACGTATTGTTCTATTTCAATTGTTAATGATATTTATATAACATATTTTTCCTTTATTGGGTGAATTAGGGAATAGTATTTGTATTCCTACTCCCATATCTAATATTGACAAGGTAGCTTGTGTTTTCTACAGATAGTTATGAAAAAAAAAAGTTTAAACAACCATTTAAAGGCCCTGGAGAGCAATCAAAAGCAGTAGAAACTGGATGGTAGTCAATCTCTGGAAGAGAACTGAATTCAATAAAATCTGTGTTTATATAGTTTTTGCCTGAGACTTCTCCCCAGTCCACACAAGCCTAAAGCAATCACACATAAGCAGAAAGTCCCAGTCTTACTGGTTTGAGGAATCAGAGTATGGAGTTTGAAGAAAGGTTTAATGAATTTAACAATGGGTCAATAGAAATTATCCAACATAAAAAGAGAAGAATAAATAAATAAAAGATTTAAAGAAGATGAACAAAACATCAGGGACCTAGAAGACAACATCAGCCAGACTAATATACTTGTAATTAGAGCCCCCAGAAGAAAATAAAAGAATGATATAAAAGAAAAAAGACTATTTGAAGAAATAATAGCCAAAGGTTTACCAAATTTTTTTGAAAAACAGCATACAGATGCAAAAAGATTAGCAACTCCCCAAGGAAAAATACGGACACACTCAGGCACATCCTAATCAAACAACTGAAAAACCAAAGATAAAAAGAAAATCTTGAACGCATTAAGATAAAAGAGACATATGACTAAAAGGAAAACAATGATATTGATAATTGTAGACTACTCATCAGAAACAACAGAGGTAATAATATCAATCTTACACAAATTCGATAAAAAACTATGTCATCATCTAGCCACTGCAATACAACCAGTAAAAAGGGGAAAAAAGACAAAAGGATTCAAAAAGAAGAAGTAAAACTCTTCCCAATCACAGACATCACAAATGTTAAGTTGAAAGTTGTTAGGAAGCTACAAAACTATAAAACTTGTATGTGATTTTATCAAAATCACAGGATAAAAAGTCAATATTTAAAAATCTATTGTGTAGGATTTCTACTCTTAGCAGCAAACAATTGAAAAATAAAGTTTAAGAAAACTCAATTTACAATTGCATCAAAAAAACATAAAATACTTAGGAATACATTCAGCAAGAATGTGCAAAACCGCTACACTCATAACCACAAAATACTCTGAGATAAAAATTAAAGACCTACATAAATGGAGAGATATGCTATGTTCATGGATGGGAAAACTCAATATTGTTAAAATGTCAATTCTCTACAAATTGATCTATAGACTCACAGCAATCCCAATTACAATTCCTGCAGGTATTTTTAGAGACATTGACAAGATCATGCTAACTGTATATGGCAAATGAGAAAAAAAAAAAAACTAGTGTAACTAAACTAATCTTAAACAAAAAAAGCACAAAGTTGGAGTACTCACACTGCCTTATTTTAAGACTTAAATATAAGCTACAATAATCAAGACAGTGTGATAATAGCATATAGACAAATTTCAGTGGGAAAAAAAGAGTCCAGAAATACACTTAAACAATTACTTGATTATCAACACGGATGCCAAAGCAATGCAATGAGGACAAAAGGAAAGCCTTTTCAACATATGTACTAAAACAACTAGATTCATGTATGAGGGAGAAATGGCACTCAACTCCTTCCTATTTTATCATCCGCAAAACTTAATTTGATATAGATCATAGACCTGACAATAAAAGTTAAAACTATAAAGCTTCTAGGAGAATCTAGGAGAGTATCTTCATGACCTTGTGTATGAAGTTCTAAAGCAGGTAAAACTAAATTCAGGTGGTTTTTAAAAATCAGAAAGGAAAAAAAATCACCTTTGAGTGTGTGTATTACAGGAAGGACTGAAATGCTATGAAGGGGCAAGAAGAAACTCACTGGAGTGATAGAAATGCTCTTTATCTTGGTAAGGATTGTGTTTCACATGTATATCCATTTGAAAAATTCCATCACATTGTACACTTGAGATCCTACACTTCAGTGGACATATTTTTACCTAATAAAACTATAAATATATATTAAATTCTAGCTAGTTTGCTTTTCACAGTAGTATGGTTGAGCAATTGTGAAGCTACGTTCTGTATATTCCAGGCATGAACAAATGAGTACTTGTATATTATATAGAGAAGGAAGAAAATTAGAATGTATCCTGTGGTGTTGGATTGAATTGGATATGAGCATAAATTCATGGCTCTATACCCGTACATACAGAGAGAGAGAGAAGTTCATATATGTACATGCTTGTGTATACGTGTGTGTGTGTGTGTGTGTATGTGTGTGTGTATCAGCACTACCATTATAAGCATTGATTCACATGTAACAGGAAGCACAACTAGTTGTCAGATCTTGGTTTATAAATACCACTCTTTACTAAAAAGCCATGGATGTTTGGAGAAAAGGCTGATTCCAAACCTGAAGCAGTAAGGCTTCCTGTAATACCTCATGCTGAAAATTAAGGAAATGTTTAAAGAATAAGAGATCATCCCAAAAGAATAAGGAGCCATCTAGCTTGAAGGAATCCCATTGGTCCAATCTAGGACAATTAATAGAATCAACTGATACTAAATATAGCGGGTAAAAATTTGATTTGTATGACCTCCAATTACTTCTTAGAAAATATATCTATGCCTTCAGGGGAGACATCTGCTGGACACCAACTTATCCAAATGATCTAAGTCAGTATCACTAATATTGGGACAAACTGACACCATGTGCCTTCAGATGTGATGCACTGAGGACATATCACATTATCCCTGCCAAAAATGCATGGTCTGAAATTAATCATACCCAAACTGAGGGACAAAACAGCTAGCTTGTTCTTTTAAAAAATGTCAAGGTTAATTAAGTAGGGCAAAGAAAAACTGAGGAACTATTTCAGATTGAAGGGTACCAAAGAGACCTGACAACTGCTGCTATATGTGTTAACTACGTTGGGTCCTGGATGGGAAGAAAATAGCTACAAGGGACATTACTGAGATAAGAGGTGAACTTTGGATATGAACTACAGATCACAGTGTTATAGTAATGTTGAGTTTCCTGAATTCAATATCCTTACTTTCAGTAAAAACCACATGAAATGATTTTGTAGAAAAAGGGCAAGGGTGTCTTAAGCCCTCAAATGGTGCAAGAAAAAAAAAAAAAAGATTTTATGTACACACACTGATAAAGGAGAGAGAAAGAGAAAAGGGAAAATGTTAAAGTAAATGGAACAAAATGGAAACATGAAGGAATGGACCTCCTTGTAATATTCTTGTAACTTTTCTGTAAGTTTGAAGTTATATCCAAATAAAAACTTAAGACAAATAACTAAAATTATATAACATTTTGGAATATTAAGTGACCAAAAAACTGGTATTCTTTTATTGGAGAACTTACAGATTATTTTATTAAAATTTCTTCTCAGGGCACCTGGGTGACTCAGTTGGTTGAGTGTCTGACTTCAGCTCAGGTCATGGTCTTGTAGTTCGTGAGTTCAAGCCAGGTGTTGGGCTCTGTGCTGACAGCTTGGAG
Organism: Felis catus; assembly: GCF_018350175.1. NCBI lineage: Eukaryota > Metazoa > Chordata > Mammalia > Carnivora > Felidae > Felis > Felis catus. Next base: position 209,939,756 of record NC_058368.1, on the reverse strand, counting down.
CCTGGAGCCTGCTTCGGATTCTGTGTCTCCCTTTCTCCCTGCCCCTCCCCTGCTCGTGCTCTGTCTGTCTGTCTCTCTCCCTCTCAAAAATAAACATTAAAAAAATTATTATCAAAAATAAAATTATTTCTTAAAAAGTTAAAATTAATGTACCTGAGTATATTAGGATAAACTTTAAGTCTGAATGTAAATTATCTGAACATTAAAACTAATAAATGTGAAATAATTATCCTTGGTACACTTTCATGTTTTTAATAAATTTTTTAGCTTGATCTGTCTATAAGACCCTATCACTAGTATTTTTGTAAAGAATTTTTTGATATGTAATTATTATTTTTAATTTTCTCATAAATTTGCCTTCAGTATTATTCATAGTCGAATTTTATGATTAATATATTTGAAATTCATGACAGCTTCAATTGACCCCTTTCTTCTGACCATATTTTTATCTAAGAGATCTAGATCAATCTCTGTACGGGTGCTGGGCACTCTCTAGGCAACTCTGAGCAAAGTCTGCTAAACAGAGCCTATTCTCAGATTTTAATTTTTGAACATCTGTTTTTTTTTTTAAGTTTATTTATTTATTTTGAGAGAGACAGAGGCAGAGCGAGTGGGGGAGGGGCAGAGACAGAGGGAGAGAGAGAGAATCCCAAGCAGGCGCTGCACAGTCAGCACGGAGCCTGATGTGGAGCTCAGACTCATCAACCCTGAGATCATGACCTGAGCCAAAACCAAGAGTCAGACGCTTAAGTGACTGAGCCACCCAGGTGCCCCTCAGATTTTAATGTTTAAATTAAGATCTGTTCATATTTCAACTTAAATATTTTTACACGTACTTTTTTTTTCCCCAGAGTATCTTCTTTAACAAATATTTTTTATAAGATAAAGTTCATTTTAAAAGGTGGTTTTTAATGATTTTTCTAAATAGTTCATCAAACGTAGATTATACAGAATCACAGGTCCTCTCAGTTTCAATCCATTCCAGAATAGAATATAAACTTACCAAATTAAAAACCAAATCTTTATCAAAAGATTTTATTCTGCATGTGGAGCTCTTTCCGCATTGGAGTTTTCTTTAATTAATGTGTTTGCTTCTTCCCTTGCTCTTGTATGGATAAACATCAATATCTCCCTGTTTGCAAGCTTTGATTTTAATAATTAAAGTTTGCTATAAACTTTAAGAACTAAAGATCTTGGTTGTTCCTTTATTGAATAATTTGATTAAACATTTCCAACTGATTTTGGATAGAATGCAATCAAAATTTAGAGAAATTCTTCCCCATGGTTGATACTTAAGTTGATTTTGCAAGTAATTTTTCAAAAAGCTCAAACATTCATAAGATTCAATTGATGATGCGTGACTAAGAGAAAATACATACTGCTATGGTGAAGTTCTTGCAGCTTTACTGCACATACACACAAAAATTGTAATCCATTACTTTGTGTATATATATAAATATTTGTAAAATGTAACCATTATCAGTTTCTATTTCAATTGGTAAAATATTAAATGTGGTTTCAATGCAATTAGGATCTGTGCATGGACCAAAATCCATTCCAATTATATTTCTGCTCCCCAGATATCATAATTAGAACACATTTTTTTATCATGTTGATATGTTTTTATCATGTTGATATGCTCTGCAAAAACATATATTCATTAATATCTCCACAGCAAAAAAAAAATTAATCTTCAATGTTAACTTTTTTACTAAATTTATCACAGTATTCACCATTATATCAGATGTTTTGCCTTCAACAGAAAATCTTCTGGAAGCTTTACTTTGACTTCATGAGTTGTCAGATGGAAAAAGAATTGAATCATTAATGGGAATTTAACTGGTCTGATTTCCTATTTGAAGTATCTGATGACCCTGACAGAAAACTGGAATTATTTTAACTGATTGCAAAATTCTTCTATTGCTAATAGAGCAACACTTTAACATTGTCTTATAAATACACAAGAGATCTTGAAATTGAAAATGATTGAAATTAATTTAGAAGAACAGACATTTGATCTAAATGAAAAGTCACACTTCAAAGAGTGATGTGTAAACATACCTTTCCGCAACTGCACATGTTAAGTTGTTTTCTTTGGACACAATCCTCTTAAAATAACTTCTAACTTTGAAGTAGGTGCTGTTGCTTCTTCAGCAGATGTGTGTCTTTGCTTTTCATGTGTTTAATGATATCACTAAGCCCCTGAGGTCAACAAACACTTTGTGCAAGTTTTATATTCATCATCAACAAACTTGAGAAATGAACATTCAGGACCTTATTTTTCCTTAAATATACTCTTTCAGGTTTGGGGGTTTTGTTCTGTTTTATTGTTGTTTTTGTTTTTTAGCTTGTTTCTGCTGAAAGTATTTATTGCAAAATTTTTAAATAGAGTTATCAAGTAACAAATGGCAAAATCATGATAGCAAGAGAGTTTATACTATTTTCTGTATATCTGTCTGTGTCAGGACTGTTCAACCTTTACATCCAGCAAGATTTTGCATATCTCTAACTTGTAATTTCCTATGTTTCCCACTCATGGACAATTTCATGGCTGTGTGAATCTCGCTGGCCATGGCACACATCTGAAGACACCTGGCTGGTAGACCCTGGCCAACAGAGGCAACAGCTTGTCAGAGAGTAAAAGGAGTTAGCTCACATGTGGAACGGTTTCCTTTTAACAGCTAGCCCCTCGCATGCTATTCTTGAAAAGGAGGGATTCATTACATCACATCTGGAAACAGTTGGGAAAGGAGATACAGGTTTTCATTAGTCCTCTGTCAGCTTTGGCCACATACTAAAGTAAAAACTCTGTCACTGCACTTACATCTTACATGTGACCATGGCAGAAGCTAAAAACACGAGTCAGGAGGAAAAGAAAAAGCTCTTGTATGCTCTTGTACTGGGGGCAGGGGTGGTGGCTGGGGAGGGGCAGGGCAGAGGGAAGCACAAGGTAGAGAATTACTCTGTTAGTTTTCTGTGCTGCATAACAAATTTTCCTCATCCATAAAAGTGAAATGATAATACATCTACTCATAACACTGTTGTAAGGTATAAAAGAGTTAATACATAAATAAGCCTGAGTCAAGGAAACTGTTGTATCAGAATTAGATATTATTATAATAACCATCATTGCTTTCTAGAAAACAACACCACCATGGTTCCTTCAGCAATTCCTTGTTGTTGAAATTGTTAGAAACGTATTTTCCAGACCCTTCACTGACACAAATTCTTAGTGTTCTATTCGTCCGTTCCTCCCTGTGATGGTTGTGTTTCTGCAGATTGCTGCAACCACAGCAATTAGCTTTTATGGGCAGCCATGTTAGATATTTGTTGGCTCATATTAAAATTAAATCTAAAAATGAAAAGAAAGAGGTGCACCTGGGTGGCTCAGTTGGTTAAGCATTGGACTCTCGATTTCAGCTCAGGTCATGATCTCATGGTTCGTGGGCCCGAGTCCCACATTGGGCTCTGCACTGACAGTGTGGAGCCTGCTTGGGATTCTCTCTCTCTCTCTCTCTCTCTCTCTCTCTCTCTCTCTCTCTCTCTCCCTCTCCCTCTCCCTCTCCCTCTCCCCCTCTCTCTCCCTGCCTCTCCTCCACTCCCTCTCTCTCAAAATAAACTTAAAAAAAAAAAGGAAAAAAGAAAGGAAAAATAAAAAAAAGAAAAAGAAAGAAAACCTAAGCATATATCACATGATCTGTTGTTAAGCCATATTTTGTCCATTTCAAACTCAAACAGCTGGTTTTATGAAGGTACATTCAGAATTTTCCATCTATCCCTATTTTATCTACTCCTGTTAGTTTCAGTCCACAACTCTATTTCTTTTGATATCTTTTTGATAATCTAAATTATTACCTTTGGATTCTTTGTCATTTAGAATATAGATTTGAATTCAAATGGTTCTAGGTTCTAGGTTTAAATACAAGCTGTACCCTTCATTAACTATGTGAACTTGAGCGATTTCAACCTTCTCATCTGTCAAATGGGAATAATAATAAATATTTTGTATCACAGGATCCTTGAGATAACTAAATGACATCATAGCTGGTATTCTCTCAACATTTTATTATAGAAATAAAATATTGCTATAAATATGATATTTATTATAACATATAACTTTAACATTAAATATTTTATGATTTATTATAATAACAAGCTATTATTATGGAAAACGATTCACCAGGATAAGAATGATTTCTGTGATATCCCAATAGAGACCTCCTTACATGTAGGCATATGACTATTTAACAGCTGCAAATTGACATATCAACCTATTTTATTTTATTTTATTTTTATTTTTATTTTTATTTTATTTGTGAGAGAAAGGGTGCAAGTGAGTGAGAGGCAGAGAGAAAGAGAAAGAAGTGGGGCTCGAGCTCACCTGATGCGGGACTTGAACTCACAAACCATGACATCATGACCTGAGCCAAAGTAAGATGCTTAACCAACTGAGCCACCCAGGTGCCACGACTTATCAACCAATTTTAAAACCCTACCAATAAGAAATGAGATTGCTCTGTTAAGATAGTAAGCACAAATTTTGGTTGGCTTTTTATGCTCACATCTTTTTTTTTTTTTTATTTAATTTGATTGATTGATTGATTGATTGATTGGGGGATAGGGGCAGAAGAGAAGAGGAGAGAAAATCCCAAGCAGGCTTCATACTATCAGCAGGGAGCCTGATGGGGGGCTCAACTCCACGAACCATGAGATCATAACTTGAGCCAAAATCAAGTCAAACACAACTGACTGAGCCACCTGGGTGACCCACATCTTTATTTTTTGATGCATTATTTTTTGTGCCTGATTTCTCATTTTTTTCTTCAATTCTTTGTGTCCAAATCAGTGCATCCACCCCAGAAAGTAAGTTACCAGGCGAAAAACATGTCTTCAGTTGAGCACCATAAATAAGTATAAAACGTAGCATCATGGATACATAGGGATTCAGGAACTGTTTGATACGATGATTTTTCTGACAGCACTTAACATCGTTTGAATACCTTCTAAGCACCAGGTATTTTATAATAATGATAGCCAACGCTTCATAGTTCTTACCACGTGCCAAGCAGTCTCCTCAGTGCCTCACATGTGTAACCTGTCTAACCCTGTAACAGTCCACAGCTGATACTACTCTTATCCCATTTTACAAATGAGGAAACTGAGTCCCAGGAAGGTTAAGTTCTCGCCCAAGTGGTAGAACTGGATTACAAATCCAGAGAGTGTAGCACCAGAGTCCATGTTTTTAACTGCTAGCTATGTTGTGATTGTGCTTGCATGAGAGATAGTGCATGCCTTACCCAGTGATCTAACCAGGCACCTTCACTACGCTGGACAGAGCATGCTGGGAGACAAGGGAGCAGGCATAGGAAACACATTCTGAGATAACACATCCCAAATCCGGCAAATGCTATTCTGTTCAAAAAAAAAAAGCCGCCGATTTCAACTGCAGGCACAGAGCGGGCATTCCGTACATATGGAGATAACAGTCACCGCACTGCTTTGTGGATTCTCTCTCCTGTCCTGGTGCCTTGTGAAAGTGCCCTAGGATATCCTACATTTTCCCTTCTCTGAGCTCACTTCCGTTCCCTTCTGGATTGCTTTCAGAACACTCTACATCAAAATAAATCTCCCGCCTCTTTATCTCTCCCCCTCTCTGTCTGGGTGGACTTTGGGGGTGGGGGGTGGGATGGAGGGGGGTGGGTGGAGAGGATCTCATTGGCCTTTGCCATTATGTCTGAATTCTGAACAAAGCCCAGCACTTCTCAGGGCATTTCTCCTTCACTGCACAACCCCAAACACTCAACCCAGATGTCTGTTCACTATTGTCCTGGCAACCCCTGCTTGGTTTATCTTTCCCTTGCCCTGCCTTTTTTTTTTTTTTTTTTTTTAAGCCCTTTCAGCATAGCTTTCCCCTTTGGAACACAACAAGGAGGGACAGAGAGGGAGGGGTGCTAACCACTATTTGTCACATTCCCCATAGTGCTAGATGACTAGCACTTCAGAAGAAGTCACCCCACCCCCAGACCCTACTCTGCCTAAGTATCCCTTCCCTACTGGCACTTTGGCCAAGTCGGACTGAGATGTGGTCAGCTGGCCCTGTCCTCCTTCCCCTTTGCTCCATTTCCCTCTCCTGTGAGAGCTTTCACCACTGCCCACAGCATTAGGCCCCGTGCCAGGAACTGCTCCTGGATGGTGCCCTTCTGCAGATGAGCACAACTCCCTGGTGAATGCCAAAATCTTCCTTAAAACGTCTACTGGATAAGTCCGTTCTTCAAGACTCTAGTTCATATCCTCCTTCCAGAACCACAGTAATGCTCTAACATGTGCCAAATGCCCTCATACTCACTACTTCATCAATATTCCTTCAGGGGAAAATACTATTCACACCTTTAAGATATGTAAACAAAGACTAAAAGATTGGTGACCAGAGGAAGGGAGAAAGGAGCATCTTCTACAGTGTCTGATACATACCCCAGCTCTAGGGGCATTATCTCCAGGTAAGTGTTCCTGGGTCTGTTTACTGATACAGCTATCAGGCAACCTATCCTAGATCCTGAAGCTACCTGTCCACTCTAACTCCAAAGCCAACATTGTTTTCAACAAGCCAGAAGGAACACCCCAGATCTCTCAGGAATAAAATTGCTCTGTCCATAACTTATTATTATTATTTCCATACTTAACTTTCCATACTGACCACTTCCATAGCCGCCTTTTCCCATCCCTATTTAGGAGGTAAAGACAATGTCTTGTTCATTTTTGTAGTCAACTTCCCTTCTCTCATCTTGGAATTTCTTGGCAATATTCGCTTTATGGAGATGTTTTAAGATAACAATCTCATATCAAGAGAGCTTTCACTGATACTCAGAATCAGGCCCATACATAAAAGAGATTGGAGACAGCTTGCCTGTTTTCCTGGGTGATCCACTCCTAATCTGACCCACACACTCAGCACCATTAAAAACATAACAGATATCTCCTCCTTCTGTCCTTCCATGGGATTCAGCGATAGCCTCTATTATAGAACTTGTCGCGGTGTGTCAATATAATTGTCCTATTTCCCTACTAGACTGGGAGTTCCTCGAAGACTGGAGACCATTCACCTCTGTGATGGATGAATAGTAGATGTGGGATAAATGCTTCTGGAAAACATGTATTAACCAAAGATTTCACGAACTAAATTCTCCACTTGAAGTAAGAAGTGGAGTCTGTTGATATTAGATATGAGGTTGTCAGAGTCTTAGATTGAAGGATGCTAGCATTTAAAGGAACTTTAGAAGTGGAGTCCAATTCCTCATTTTATCCAAGAGGAAGCCCATGGAAATTGAGTGACTTTCCCAACGTCACATACTTGGCCAGTGAGCTGTGGACATAGACCTCAGGTCTTCCCAGTTCAGTGAGCCCCAACCCTCTGAGAATTTGAAACAAAAAGGAGGGAAGGCATAAATGTCCCAAAGGGTCTTCCTCTCTCCTTTAGCCCAAGCTCCTCTAGAAGCCAGCCCCAAGCTGCTTCTCTCCTTTCTCAGAGGCCTTATGTGAGGAGTCTGAGCTGAGATCGATGAAGGAAACTCTACCTCCACTAATGTTCCGTTCCTTTTCCCCATCTATTCCTTCCACTTCCAGGGATTTACCTTCACATGAAAGGGAGACAGGTTTATATTCAATGGACTTTCATCACAAAATTACTTATAACGCAAAAATCTTACCAAGTATGAATGTCCAAAATAGGGCAACAGTTGAATAAGTCACGATACAGTTATACAATGACATAATACACACTCGTTGAAAAGCCATACTTTGATGATATAATGAACTCATTCATGACATGAAAAAGTATTAGCTAACAGCTAATGAGTGCTTACCATATGTCAGGCACTAGCTAAGAGTGGGATGTATACTATCTTATTTAGTCCTGACAGCAATCTTGTGAAGGAGGTACTACTATTATCTCCATTTTACAAATGAGGATACGGAGGTTTACCGAGACTAATATCCAAGCTAACACAACAAGTAAAAGCAGAGCTAAAATTTTTAGAAAAATGTTCATAATACTAGGCTTTAAAAATTGGACACACAACTTCATGCATTATATTATTCCAGCTATTCCAACTACCTATTTCATTAAAAGGAAATACCATCTAAGATAGTTCTCTAAGGATGCTCAGTAAGTTTTAGGTGTTCAACAATGAATAAATATTTGTCTTGTTTGTCTTGTTTATTTTATGACACAATAAAAGTTATTTTAAAGTAGTGCTCTTCAGAAAATAGCAACCACAACACCAGAATTTGGTGGGGGTAGGGGGTAAGAAAAGGAAAAGAGGGGATACCTTAGAAAAAGCGAAAGCCAGAGAGGCTGAGCCACCTTGGTGCCTGCACCCTGCTCCCACCTCCTCCAAGCCTGTTCCCCAAGCTCTAGCTCAGTTCTTGCCTTTATCAGGGAGAGTTTTCCAACTTAGGAAGGACCTAGAGGAGGGAGACAGGAGCTATTTGCCTCATGTTACCAACCTCCCGAACACCTACCTTAGCGAGTTCATAAAGAATTTCCCCAGAAGCACTCTGAACGAGAAATGCTGAAGTCGCCTTATTCTAAGCTGCATTTTTAATCTGAGAGTAGGAACCCAGCACACATTTCAGATCTCTTAACTCCGTGAACTCATCCAGCCCCTGTACTCAGAATTTCACATGATTGCACAAGGGGTATTATGGAAGAGGCCAGCAAGGTCAGAGGTAGACACAAGAGTGCCTTGCTCATTTTCTTCTCTGAGAAATAGGCATGAAACAATTGTTTTTAGACCGTGGACAACTAGCATCAGAAAACTGTAACTCTTGGGGCACCTGGGTGGCTCACTCGGTTGAGTGTCCAACTTCAGCTCAGGTCATGATCTCCCGGTAGCTAACCTTAAAGGTATAAGACCAAAGACGTTGAACCTATATTAAATGTATACATACAGGGATGCCTGGGTGGCTCAGTTGGTTGAGCATCTGACTTCAGCTCTGGTCATGATCTCATGGTTCGTGAGTTCGAGCCCTGAATAGGGCTCTGTGCTGACAGCTCAGAGACTGGAGCCTGCTTCGGAATCTGTGTCTCCCTCTCTCTCTCTGCCCCTCCCCTGCTCATGCTCTCTCTCTCTCAAAAAATAATCATTAAAAAATAATAATAAACAAGAAAACTGTAACTCCCCAGAGAAGGGAAACAAATGAAATTATTCTGATAGTGACCCCTATAACATTTTTCTCTGAAGGCATTTACCAGACTCCAGGCCATGAAAGCAGAAAGCAAGCAGAGCACAGTGGTCTCACTGAGTGGAAGAGATCTTCAATGAAGTTTACATAAGATAAGGTGGCTGAAATTTGCAGGGCAATGAAGACAGAACTGTGCAGAGATATAGCTTTAGAAATCTGTGTAGGGGTCTCTTTGAGTATTTGGCTGAATACCAACCTTGTGCATGCACAGGGTAATACTGCATGAGACCAATCAAAGAAAAACAGAAACTTTACTGAATACCTGAGTTTGTTTTTGTTTGTTTGTTTGATTCTTTGTTTTTCCCCACTGAAGACCCAATAAAGGGCAGGGCATAGAATTAGGGCCAAACTAATCCTAGAAAAAAAAAAAAAAGTTACTCTATACTTGTCCCTAACAAAAGCTTAAAAACTAGCCTCAGAATGATGAAGCTACTCTGTAAGTTAACTGCATGACAGAACAAATCTATCCACTCTTCCAGTAAAGAAAGATAAAAAGATCCAGACACTTAAATGCACTGTCCAGCATCCAATCAAAAACACTAGGGGTGCCTGGGTGACTCAGAAGGTTAAGCATCTGACTGCTGGTTTCAGCTGGGTGGCTCCAGTCATGATCTCACCATTCATGGGTTTGTGCCCCACATCGAGCTCCACACTGACAGCAGACAGCACAGCATGGAGTCTGTTTGGGATTCTCTCTCCCTCCCTCTCTCTCTGTCCTTCCACTGCTTGTGTGCACACACATGTGATCTCTCTCTCTCTCAAATTAAATAAATAAACTAAAAAAAAAAAAAAAAACACTAAATATTTAAAGAAACAAGGAAATGTGACCCATAATTAGGAGAAAAATTACCCATAGAAATATACCCCCCAAAATGACAGAAATTATGGAATTCATGGATGATGGATTTAAAACAACTGCTTAAAATATCACAAATATGCTCAAGGATTTAGAGAAAAGCATGAACATAATGATTAGAGAAGTGGAAGATATAAAAAAAGAAACAAATGGAACTTCTACAGATGAAAAATACAATATCCAAAATGAAAAATTTACTGGAAGAGATCAGTAACTGATGAACACTACAGAAGAAAAGACCAGTAAACTTGAAAACAAGCAATAGAAACTACCCAAACTAAAGCACAAGTTAAGAGGGGCTTAAAAATATTATTAGAGCATCAGGGATATGCGGCACAATATCAATAATAGTCTAATATATGTGTAACTTGAGTCCTGGAGAGAATATGGAAGAAATATTTAAAGAAATAATGATCAAAATGTTGAAAAATATAAACTCACACAATTTTGATGAAAAATATTTTGATGAAATATATAAATTTTGATGAAATTATATTTTGATGAAATTATGATGAATTTTGATAAAAAATATAAACTCACACATCCCAGACACCCAACACATCCCAAAAGAATAAACAAAAAGAAAACCATGCCAAGGCACATCATAATAAAACTGCTAAAAATCAGTGGAGAGAAAGATTATAGAAGCAGCAGCAGATGAGGAAATGCCCATTATACACAAGGAAATAAAAATTATCACTTATTTCTCATCAAAAATTATCACTTATCTCTCATTTCACAGAACAAAATGGACCAACATTTTTGAAGGTTTAAAGAGGGTGGCGGGTGGGATGGGGGAACCAGTCTAGAATTCTATATTTTTTTAAAAAAATCCTTCAGGGGCGCCTGGGTGGCTCAGTTGGTTAAGTGTCCGACTTCAGCTCAGGTCATGATCTCGCGGTTTGTGAGTTTGAGCCCTATGTGGGGCTCTGTGCTGACAGCTCAGAGCCTGGAGCCTGCTTCACATTCTGGGTCTCCCTCTCTCTCTGCCCCTCCCCCACTCATACTCTGTCTGTCTCTCTCTCCCTCAAAAATAAACATTAAAAGAAATTTTTAAAGAAGATTTTTAAAAAATCCTTCAGAAATGAGGTTGAAATAAAGATACTTTCAGACAACAAAAACTGAGAGAATTCATTGCCATAAGCTATGTTTAAAAGTGCTTCATGGGGCACCTGGGTGGCGCAGTCGGTTAAGGGTCCGACTTCAGCCAGGTCACGATCTCGCGGTCCGGGAGTTCGAGCCCCGCGTCAGGCTCTGGGCTGATGGCTTGGAGCCTGGAGCCTGTTTCCGATTCTGTGTCTCCCTCTCTCTCTGCCCCTCCCCCGTTCATGCTCTGTCTCTCTCTGTCCCAAAAATAAATAAAAACGTTGAAAAAAAAAAAAAGTGCTTCAAGGTGAAAGACAATAATATATCGAAATTTAAACCTACATAAAATAATGACTAGTACCATAAATGTAAATATACAGATAACTATAAAAGACACTTATTTTTTATTTGTTAAAGTGTTTAAATGATTATTGACCTTTAATACAAACACACAAACAAAAAAGTACTGTGAGGATTATACCTTACTGAGAAGTAAAACCTATTACAATAATAGACCAAAGAAAGGAGTGGGGGGAAGGAAGTATATGGCCATAAAAATTTTAAATTACATGGGAAGTAGCATAAAATCAACTTTTTACCTCATCCTCTTACACTCTCTGATTGCATCAAATCCGAACGCACCTAATCTTCGTCCTCATCATGATTTCTAATCTCTATTCTTCATCTGTACTAGCATTATTTCCTTGTCTTCTCTCTCACTCAGCAGGACCCTGTGGCCACAACATAGAATCCAGATGCTACAGTACCGACGGTTGGACGTTATCCACTGCACAACCCACACCTTACGGATAAGGAGAATTCAGACCTCCAACTTCTTTTCCTGGAACAGTGCTCCTACCTTGATCCTTCATTTCCATGATCAATGCCGTTCGCCTCGCCAATCCTCATACTATGCAAACATCGCCATTCAATTTCTCCAGCTTCATCTTTTTATACTCATTGCTGCAGCTGATTGCTTAAGAAACTAATTAAGAACATCAAGGGCCTCGATTGCCGTTTTCTGCACCCAGCCAACTTCAGCCAGGCTTTCAACACTGCTCCTCACTCCTTTGTCCATTTGTAGTTCCTCAGTAGAATTCATAACTTCAATCTCAGATGCTTACCTTTCAGTTTTCCTATATCTTCATTTGTCCTCTTTCTTCCTGTGGTAAACATTTGCATCATTTTTTATTTCCAATACTGGAACTGTCTGTATACCTTCCTATATTTGGGGAATTTCCTATTGTGTTAGCAGACTTCTAAAATAGCCTCCAAGATTCCTAGCCCCTGCTGTACACATACCTCCCAGTTATTCAGACACTAATACTGTGAACTCCTAGTTATTCGAATATTAATTTCAGATGTAATGAAGTCCCCAAATCAATTGACCTGAAAATGGGAGATTATCCAGGTGAGCCTGACCTAATTACACTAGCCCTTTAAATCTGGATCTAGAGATCAGAGACAGAATGTGAGAGAGATTTGAAGCCTAAGAGAGGGAGGGATTCAATGAGAGAGAAATTCTCCATTGCTGGCTTTGAAGATGGAGGGGGTTACATGGCAAGAAATGCAGTCTCATCTCTGAGAGTGACCCTTAGCCAGCAAGGAAACAGGCTACAATATTACAACCACAAGGAACTGGATTTTTCCACGACCACATGAGTTTGAAGGAGGACCCTAAGCTCTAGATGACAATGAAATCTGACCAACACCTTGATTTGAGATTTACAAGACCCTAAGCAGAGCACCCAAGACTTCTTGCCTATAGAACTATGAGCTAACAAATGAGTGTTGTTTTAAGCCACTAAATTTGTGGTAATTTGTTATGCATCAGGAAGAAAAAAAAAAAAAACCTGCTACACTCACCTTTTATGTTTGGGTAAAAGCAGAAAATAGTTCCTTGAAGGACGTAGGCATTTGGTTCAGGTATTGTCTCTGTTAAAAACAAGACAATAGGCCCAAAGTGGAATAGCTTATGCTCAGCCCCATGTCACCAAACTGAGACAACTTGATTACAGCTTGGGCTCTCCCAGAATGCAATTTAACTCAATCAGGAATCACCTGATCAGCACCAGTTAGGTAATCTGCCTGACAGAACCCTGCTGTTCCCTAAAGGAAAATAACTTTGCAATAACCAACCCGCCTTTTGCCTCCGGTAACTCCCTTGTTCCTGCTCCCTTCTGCCTATAAGAGTTTTTCATTTTGTACTGCTCCTCGAAGTTCCTTTCTATCTGCTGGATTGGATGCTGCCCAATTCAAATCAATTTTTGCTCAACCTCTTAAAATTTTTAATATGCCTCAGTTTATCTTCTAACAGTTTTGGTATCAGAAGAGGGAACCGAGGAGACCCTAATGGTCCCCTGGAGCAGCAGAGCAACCAAACCTAGGTACCGGTGGAGCCCCTTGGGTTGGCTGCTTTCTCACTACCTCTGGAGGTGGGCTAGGTGGGAAACTGGCTGGAGTCAGACTGGATCCGACTTAGAAACTGGTCTGGGTCAAGCGGGGTCCAACTTAGGAACCAGAGCGGGTTTAGGGTGAGACCAGGTCTGACTTAGAAACCAGACTGGAGTAGCTTACACTAAGCCCCACGTCACCAAACTGAGAATTACAGTTTGAGCTCTCTGAGAAGTAGAATCTTAACTCAGTCGGTCAGGAATCACCTGATGAGCCACCAGGTAGGTAATCTGCCTGAAGGCACCCTGCTGAACCCTAAAGGAAAGTCACTTTGCAATAAACAACCCGCTTTTGTGCTTCATATAACTTCTTTCTTCCTGCTCCCTTCTGCCCTTAAAAGTCTTTCATTTTGTACAGCTCCTTGGAACTCCTTTCTATCTGCCAGATTGGATGTTGCCCATTCAAGCAGATTTTTGCAGAGCTTTAAGATAAACTCTTAAAATTATTAATATGTCTCAGTTTATCTTTTAACAGCTCTCAGATCCACTTGTGCCATACCCAGGAGCCAATAGCCCTATAAGAAGGGGGTTGTAATGTTCTCACTCCCCCAGTAGTGTTAGTAATGGCCGCTGAAAATTGAGTTGCCCACATGTATGGTGGCCATACAGGTGGCCAGCTAGTAACAAACAATAAAAGTCAATATTCCCTAGTCTTTATCATGAATAATCTGTGGTACTGAAACATGTTGATTTTTCTCTTCATTCACTTGTTCAACAAACTTTCACTGACCACACCACACACTACTTTTTCCTAAGCATTAGTAATACAGTGGTTTAAAAAATGGCAGGATTAAGGTCCTGTCCTCACAGAATGTGGTAGCTTAAAACATGTCCACAAATTTTTGCACATTCCTCCCATCAAGCCCTGAAATATGATTAGCCTTAGTAACTCACTTCTTTTTTTAAAAAATTTTTTAACATTTATTTATTTTTCAGAGAGTGAGACAGAGCACAAGTGAGGGAGGGGCAGAGAGAGAGGGAGACACAGAATCCAAAGCAGGCTCTAGGCTCTGAGCTGTTGGCACAGAGCCTGATGTGGGGCTCGAAATCATGGACTGCGAGATCGTGACCTAAGCTGAAGTCAGCCGCCCAATCGACTGAGCCACCCAGGTGCCCCCTTAGTAACTCACTTCTAATGAACTGAATACAGTAGAAATGTTCTGAGTGACTCAGCGATAAACAGTAATACAGCTTCTCCTTGGCTTTCTCTAGGACATGTGTTCTTAGACCCCATTCACTGTGCTGTGAAGAAACCCAGGCCAATAGTCCCAGCTGAAGTCTCAGCTGATAGCCACTATCTACTACCAAACATGTGAGTGTTTGAGATGATTCCACTTCCTCCCCTTGTCTGGCTTTAACTGAATGAGAGATCCTGAGTGATAATCACCTAGCTAAGTCTAGTCAACCCTCAGACCCATGAAAGATAGTAATAAATGACCTTTTTTGCTTGTTTCATGCCACAAAGTTTGAGATGGTTTGTTATGCAGCTATAGATGAGTTTACAATCTAGTGGAGGTGAGCAGACATTAAAGAATTATCCAAAAAAAAAATAATAATAATAAATTTAAATATATGGGTACCATGTTCTCTCTCCTTCACTGGCTCATAAGACATTACCCTGTCCTAGCTTTTCTCTCCCCTCTTCCTGGCTTTCCTGTCCTTTTTTTTTTTTTTTTTAATGTTTATTTATTTATTTTTAGGAGGGGAGGGACAGAGAGGGGGAGAAAGAGAATCCCAAGCAGGCTCTGCACAGTCAGCACAAAGCCGGATGTGGGGTTCAAACTCATGAACCATGAGATCATGACCTAAGGTGAAATCCAGAGTCAGACACTCAATTGACTGAGCCACCAAGGCACCCCTTCCCTGTCCTTTTTAATGGCATCACTGTCCTGACAAAAACAAAGGCGGAGAACTTGGGGTCATTCTTGACCCATTTTCTTCACACCCATATTCAGTGGGTTCCCATATCCTGTCAATTCTATTTCCAAAGGTGCCTCCCATCTGACTCTTTTAACAATCTCACCACCACTTTAGCCCGGTTCAGGCCCTCAAAATCTTATCCCTGGTTTATTTAAATGACTTCTCCAATTGGTCATTCACCTCCTGCCTATTCATTACTGTCACATACGTTCTTAAAGTGCATTGCCTAATTTTCCCTCCCTTACTAAGGAAATCTGTACTATCTCTTCCCTGACTGGAAAAATACAGTACAAATGTCTCAGGCCCTTCATGAGCTATTGCTAACCTATGCTCTGGCCTTGCTTCCCACACAGCTCTGTTATTGCACACTACACCCCAGATAATCCAGACTTCTCAATATACTGTAAACAAATCCCCTCTTTGATGTCTCTGAGCTCTCTATCCCTCCATTGGAATGGTTTTTTTTCTTCTTCTTCTTCTTACCCCTGTGTCCAGGAGTCTACCTCCCATGATATTCCAAGGCTCCTCCAGCAGTGACTGTCATGAGCCCTGTGAGTAGGTCATAATGATAGCTGTGGCTGGGATGGTTTGTGGCCCACCACAACAGAAGTTATGAGTTTTAGCTAAACACATGGCCAGCTAGACACTACAGTTCCCACCCTTCTAATGCAGCTTGACACAATCACATGACTAAGTTCTGGCAAATGGAATGTAACAAGAAATAGTATGTGCCACTTCTGGGTTATACCTTTAAAAGCAATAAGCATACTCTCCTCTGACCTTCTCCTTCTCTTGCTGGCAGGGATGTGGTAAGAGCCAGAGCAACCATCTTGGTCTTGGAGATGAAGCTACATGTTGAAAGTGATAGAAATACCCTTACAGCCCTGCACCTCCCAGCTCTGGACAGAGAAATAACCTCTACCATGCTGTGCTACTGAATTTGGGGTGGGGTTTGTTTTCTGCTGCATCGGCTTAATCTATGCCCTATAAGGCAGCTGATCTTTGCACTGGAAGTTTGTTATGTGGCAGACTTTGTGCAGCACATGAGGAAACAAATGTTAGAGGTGAGGAAACTGAAGTTCAGAAAGGGTTTGCAACTTGCCCAAGGCCACACAGCTAGTAGGGAATGTTGACTTCATTCTGAAGACAGTTGACTTCAGAAACTGTACTTTCAATCACTACTTATCCCTTTGCTCTGATCCACATGCCTAAAGGCACAGACAGACCTCCCTGAGGTTTTCCAAGTGACCCCATAAACACTTAGAAACATGCTTTGTATGTAGTAGATACTCGATAAATGTTTGCTGGACGGATGATTGATAGGTGTTAGGAAAACAGGCTTTTTGAAGGTTCCTAACTAGTGTAATAGGATTCAGTTAACTGCTTCTGGTTGCCCAGCAGCCCTATTTTATACAGAACACTTCTGGGTGCTTAATACCACTTTCCTCCCTGAAGAATATCACATATTGCAGCACATTTGGTCCATGTCTTTATCCATCTACACAATCAGCTGAGAGCCTATATGAGCTTAGCAGGCAGTTGGGGGAAAGCATTCATCTCATTGCAGTTATCTGTATTTATTTACACAGCTGCTCTCCCCCTTGTTCAAGCAGAAGACTCTGGCCCAGAAATCAGAGATGGAAATAAAATTAGGGGGCTTTTTGAAGACTGCTGTGTAGCATCCTGCGTCCTGGGTTCTCAGCAGGGATGTGGGGTCCAGCGACTTTCAAAGTCTTCCTTTGTGCTGGGTCAAGGGTACTAGTACAAAGTGAATAGTGCTGGGAGCTTCAGGCTGTGGGAGAGGTTATTATAAAGTACTGACATCCTGCTGTGAGGCCTGGATGTGTTCCCTTCTTTGGGGCTGTTATCTGGAGCTCTTCGATAGAAAAGGAGTAGAACAGAACGCCTGAACTGTCCTATGGTTGCCTCCCACCCTCCCCTGGGAAAACTTTGAGCAGTAAACACAAATCAAGAGGAAACTAAAGAATAGTTTTTTAAGGGTCTTCAAACAGCCAGTCTTTATTTTTTCAAGTGGGGGTATGGTACTAAAAGACAAAATTAGAGCCAACTTTCTTTCTAATTAAGTTCCATGGACCTCCCAAACTTCAACACAGATACTGTGATGAACATTAACAAGCTCTTAAGTGGAGTGTGCTTGAACTCAGTAGCACAAAGATAGAGAATGAGTTTTAAAATGAAAGAAAGAAAGAAAGAAAGAAAGAAAGAAAGAAAGAAAGAAAGAAAGAAAGAAAAGAAAAAGAGAAGAAAGGCAAGGAAAGAAAACCACACACACACACACACACACACACACACACACACACACACAAAGGCCATGAAAGCTTTTTGTAATCATGACTTGCATTAGTTCTTTAGGAGGTTATGCAGTAAAGCTCAATTCCTTTTCAGGAGCACATTCAAAAATAAATTCACTCTTCTGATTCCAGTAATGACGTACATTTAAGATGATTCTTTCTCTTCCTATGGGCACCTACCATATTAACATAGCGATTTAAAAGTAAGCAGTATTTTGTTTCAGAACATATGCTTGGGAAGAAAGCCCCTGCTCTGGAATTCCACAGAATCCTGTGTCTCAGGGTGGGGCACAAGAGTTGGAGGGCTAAGGGGGATCTACCACCTAGAAGAACATGTGGATTAGGAGGAGCTCAGTGATCCTTGAAGAGACATGTTCCATCCAAAAGGCAGGTCAGTTTTAGTGCAGCCAGATCTCATGGGGTTGTAGAACAGGTGTAGGGTAGATGAATGGCCCTGGATAATTCCAACTTCAAGTTCAGCAAACCAGAAGAGGTGCCAGTCTTCCTCTCCCAGTTTTAGGGTCCACAGCAATAATCCCATAGACACCATCAAGAATAAGAAAAACACTCTATGGAGAGTCACAACACAGCTGACCTTGTCTCCTTCACGCGACTCTTACAGCCGTTTCTCTCTGGGCACAATGGCAACTCTTAAGAAAAAACTGATTGCACCAGTCACAGAAGAGGCAACTGTCCCAAACAATAAGATCACTATAGTGGGTGTTGGACAAGTTGGTATAGCATGTGCCATCAGCATTCTGGGAGAGTCTCTGGCTGATGAACTTGCCCTTGTGGATGTTTTGGAAAATAAACTCAAAGGAGAAAGGATGGATCTGCAACATGGGAGCTTATTTCTTCAGACGCCTAAAATTGTGGCAAATAAAGATTACTCCATGACCGCCAATTCTAAGATTGTGGTGGTAACTGCAGGAGGCCGCCAGCAGGAGGGAGAGAGCCGGCTCAACCTGGTGCAGAGGAATGTTAACATCTTCAAATTCATTATTTCTCAGATAGTCAAGTGCGGGCCTGATTGTGTCAGAGCTGTGGTCTCCAACCCAGTAGATATTCTTACATATGTTACCTGGAAGCTAAGTGGACTACCCAACCACCATGTGATTGGAAAGGATGTAATCTGGATTCTGCTAGATTTCTCTACCTTATGGCTGAAAAACTTGGCATTCATCCCAGCAGCTCCATGGATGGATTTTGGGAGAACATGGCGACTCAAGTGTGGCTGTGCAGAGTGGCGTGAATGGGGCAGGCATTTCTCTCCAGGAACTGAATCCAGACATGGCAACAGACAATGACAGTGAAAATTGGGGAAGGAAGTGCTTAAGATGGTGCCTACAAAGTCATAAAGCTAAAAAGGATATACCAGCTGGGCTATTGGATTAAGTGTGGCTGATCTCACTGAATCCATGTTGAAAAATCTATCCAGGATTCATCCAGTGTCAGCCATGGTGAAGGGAATGGATGGCACTGAGAAGAAAGTCTTCCTGAGCCTTCCACGCATCCTGAACGCTCGGGGATTAACCAGTGTTATCAACCAGAAGCTGACAAATGATGAGGTTGCTCAGCTCAAGAAAAGTGCAAATACTTTGTGAGACATCCAGAAAGACCTAAAAGACCTGTGACTTCTGGCTTCTAAGCCATAGAAATTTAAAACTACAATGTGATTAACCATGAGCTTTTAGTTTTTCATCCATATACATGGATCACAGTTTGCTTTTATCCTCCTAAATATGTGAATCTGGGCTCACAGCATTGAAGCCATGCTTGGTTTAGTGGTTGCAGTATGAGCCCTTGAACAAATAAAATTAACTCTCCCCAAAAAAATTTAAAAAGAAAAGCACGATGGGGAGGGAACTATGCATGCAGGTTGGCATCACTTTGGGGTTAGTTAATTTGAGGTGAGTCAGACAGAACCCAAACTGTGGGATAGCTTCCAAGAAAGATGCTATCTTGAAGCAAGTACCCCTGGCCTGGAAAAAGCTGAATTTAGTGTTGAAATTGCTACTGGAAGCAATTGAAGTTTGAATTAAGGATTATTCATGAGATTATGTTAAAGATTATTTCTAAATCATTTCAATGAAGGAAAATACACCCAAAGCAATGGAGAAATTTACCTTTATCATTTCTCTCATATTTATGTTGGGGTGAGAGAATATTCCAAAATAATTAGTGTAGGGGATTTGTCGAAGGCAAGAAGGGCTTTGCCTATGGAATGAACTGAGGTAGAAGATAAAGATGTCTGTGTGACTTCTTAACATCTTATTATGCCTTTCATCTTAAAAAGTGGGACAATAATTTGCTCATACCAGCATCAAATTGTTAGAAAGGAAATCTTCAGTTTCCTTTTCTATGGAGGTCTAACTTTTAAGGTCTTGCTCCAATCCCTTAGTCACTCCTCCTTCTTGTCCTCTGACAAGTTTAAGAAGAATAAAATCGACCTTCTTGGCTGCTTCTTTCCTTCCCTTTTTTTTTTTTTTTTGGTTTTTTGTTTTTGCTTTTGTTTTTGTTCTTGTTTTTTTTTTTTTTTTTTTTGAAGTGAACAGACTTCAGGAGCATTGGTTCCAAAGTCTTACCGGGACAGCTCCCACCTTAAGAGGTTACCTCTGATTCGAGGGGGGCATATCTGTCTAATTCTAAGTTTCAGTTCACAAGCCTATTTGGAAGTCTTCTTAGCTATCCAACTCAGCCTTGGTCTCTAATAAAAGTTATACTTTTATTTCCCATACGCCTAACTCTTTACATTTTTTTCTCAATTTGTTCAAAACATGGACAGAGAGGGGAAAATGCTATATGTTGGTCTCCTCAGAAATCCCAACAAAATAATTAGATATTGGAATGTGTAAGCTAATTTTAAAGAATATATGGAAACAAGCATGCAAGAATAGCTGAGACAATCATGAAAAACAAGAGCAGTGGGAAAAAAAGGTCTTTATATTATAAAGCTACAGTAGTTAAAACTGTGGTATTGACACATTGGATATGCAGACATATCAATGGAGCAGAGTAAAAAGGCAAAAAATATATGTGAAAATTTAATAGTTATAAAGACAGCATTTTAAATCAATGGAGAAAAGAAAGATTATTTAATAAATAGTGTTGGGGCAGCCAAATGGAAAAAAAAATTAGGTTGAATCCTTACTTTATTGCAAGATAATTTCGGGTAGATTAAATATTTAAATTCAAAGAATGAAATCATAAAAATCCAAGAAGAAATCATTGCAGTTTTTTATAATCCTGCAGTGGGGAAAACTTTAAATTTTTTTTTAATGTTTATTTATTTTTGACAGAGAGAGAGAGAGAGAGACAGAGAGACAGAGCATGAGTGGGGGAGGGGCAGAGAGAGGGGCAGACACGGAATCCAACGCAGGCTCCAGGCTCCAAGGGTCAGCACAGGGCCCAACGCGGGGCTCGAACTCGCAGACCTCGAGATCATGACCCCAGTGGAAGTGAGACGCTCAACTGACTGAGCCACCCAGGCGCCCCGGGAAAACTTGTATAAGTACCATAAAAACCTCCCCTACATTATAAAAGGAAATATTGATCATTTCAATTTTATAAAAATCAGAATTTATGTACAACAAAACCCATAATAGCCTTAATCAAAAGATAAATGACAAACTGGTCAAAATTTTAGACAGTTAAATCGCAGAAGAAAAGCCAAAATGTCCTAATATATGCATTCTATAAATCAGCGAGAAAAAACTAACAATTCAATAGATGAAGAGGAAAAGTAGAAATGGCTCTTAAAGATATGAGAAAATGCCCAGTATCGTTAATCAGAAGAAACATGTAAATAACTCTACAATGACTTGTCATTATTTTACCTATTAAATTGCCGAAAATAAAAATCCACATAGAACAATACGTGGAGGAACCAGCACAATCAATACATTATTCGTGGGAGTGTAAATTGAAAATCTTCTACTAAGAATAATGTGATCATATCAATTACCAATGTACATATGCTCTTATCCAGCAAGTCCTCTTCTAGAATTGTATTCGACCAATTGATTGCACATGCGTAAGGTGACATATATACAGTATTCACTGCAGCACTGTTTATAGTGGCAAAAGATTGAAAACCATCTAAATGTCCATTATCAAGAAACTCGTATAAATTATGATAGATCTCATTAGAATATAACCTCTGTGAGGGAAAGAATTTTTGTTTGTTTTTTCACTATATATCACAGCTTAGAAAAGTACTTCATGTTTTCAATAAATATTTGTTGAATATATCCATACAATAGAATTCTAAGAAGCAAAAGAGAATGAAGAATTTTTTTTTTTAATATAGGTATAGAGGGCACCTGGGTGGCTCAGTCCTTGATGTGTCTGACTCTTGATTTCAGCTCAGGTCATGATCTCATGGTTAATGAGTTCAAGCCCCACCTTGGGCACTGAACTGACAGCATGGAGCCTGCTTGGGATTCTCTCTCTCCCTCTATCTTTGCTCCTCCCACGTGTGAGCACATGCTCCTTCTCTTACTCTGTCTCTCAAAATAAATAAACAAATGTTAACAGATATATAAAATAAATAAATACACATAGGTATGGAATTATGTCCAAAATATATTAGTAAGGCAAAAATAGGAATATGAAAAACAATGTGTATTATATACTATTTTGTGTGTGTGTGTGTACAATACATACATTTGCTTATATATGCATAAATACTTCTATTTTTGAATAGTAAATCTTTTCCTCACTTACCATATTTTCAGCAATTTTACTAAGGTATAACGGCTATTTAATAATAAACATACTGGACGGAGCGCCTGGCTGGCTCGGTTGGTAGAACATGCGGATTCTTGATCTCAGAGTTGTGAGTTCAAGCTCCACATTGGGGGTAGAGTTTACTTAAAAAATAAGTTAAATTAAAAAAAATAATAAGTATAGGTATAAATAAACATCTCTATAAGGATACAAAAGAAACTAAAGACATTGCCTCTAGAGAGGGAAATGAGCACTTAAGGCTGGAATTAGGTATGAGTAATGAAACTTTTTATAATAAAACATTTTATGTCTTTTTTTTTTAATTTTTAAAAAAAAAATTTTTTTTGACGTTTATTTTTGAGACAGAGACACAGCATGAACAGGGGAGGGGCAGAGAGAGAGAGAGAGAGAGAGACACAGAATCGGAAGCAGGCTCCAGGCTCTGAGCCATCAGCCCAGAGCCCGACACGGGGCTCGAACTCACGGACTGCGAGATCGTGACCTGAGCTGAAGTCGGACGCTTAACCGACTGAGCCACCCAGGCGCCCCACATTTTATGTCTTTAAATTTTCAACTATGTGAATGTGCTAACCATTCAAAAGATAAATAAATAAAATTGAAGATATTAAGAAATAAGAGTAGTTCACTATCTTGATTGTGGTGATGGTTTCATGGGTATACACATATGTCAAAATGTATCCAATTGTATATTTTTAATAAGTTTATTGTATATCAATTATACCTCAGTAAAGCTTCTAAAAAGTGGTAAATGAGAAAGAGATTGACTATTCAATAAATGGTTTTGAAACATTTAGCTATCATCGTAGGAGAACAAATTAAAAAGTTAGATCCTTATAGGGGCTCCTGGGTGGCTCAGTCAGTTAAGCGTCCGACTTTGGCTCAGGTCATTGATCTTGTGGTTTGTGAGTTTGAGCTTTGCACCAAGCCCTGCATCAAGCTCTGTGCTGACAGCTCAGAGCTTGGAACCTGCTTCAGATTCTCTGTCTCCCTCTGTCTCTCTGCCTTACCCCCGCTCACGCTCTCTGTCTTTCAAAAATGAATAAAAACGTCAAAAATTTTTTTGAAAAAGTTAGATCCTTGTATCTGTCAACCTTAAAAGTAAAACAGCCAGTTATTTTTACCAGCAAAATGGATTTATTTGGGCATAGCAGAGGAATTGCAATACAAGACTTATAGGCCATGGCAAACCATATGTGAGTCTAGAGGTCAAAAGAGAAGAAAGTTATGTTAGAGAGAAAAGGAGGACATTGGGAGAGGCTGCTTTGGATGAAAGTCCATTGGGAAAAAAGAGATAGTCCAGGTGGTGACAGTTTCTTGTTGGCTAAGTTGTGGTATTTTCTTATTGGCCAAACTTGTTACCAGGCAAGGAGAAATTTCTTCTCCCTCCTGCTGGAGCAGGAAAGTAGGCCTCTTCCTGTTGGGGTCTGCAATTGGCAACAAGTTGCAGGGCATGAGAGTTCCCTCCTCCAACCTCCCTACTCCATTTTCAGTGAGGTTTCCCTTTATTCAGTTTCACACATCACAACAGACATAAAAACGAATTCCAATTGGATTGAAGTGCTAGATGAAAAACAAAACAAAACCCTATAAAAATGTTGGAAGAAGGGGTGCCTGGGTGGCTCAGTCAGTTGAGCGAGCATTGGACTATTGATCTCAGCTCAGGTTCGAGCCCACGTTGGGCTCTGCATTGACAGTGCTGAGCTTGCTTGGGATTCTCTCTGCCTCTCTCTATCCTTTGCTTGCTCTCTCAGTCTCTTTCAAAATAAATAAATAATCTTTTAAGAAAATGTTGGAGAGTACAATACTTTTATAACTTTGGAGTGGGGAAAGTGTCTCCAAGAAATACTCAAAACCTAGAAAAACCTCAAAAGCCGTGGAGACAGAAGTAACAATAGCAGACTTCACTACCTAAAGTGAAGGACTCTTGATTTCAGTCAGGTCATGATCGAGCCCCCCATCGGGCTCCATGCTCAGTGTGGAGCCCGCTTAAGATTCTGTCTCTCTCCTTCTCCCTCTGCCCCTCCCTCCAAACCCCCCCCCCACATGCATTCTCTCCATATATATGACACAAAAATGAAAAATAAATAAAAATAAAATCTCAGATGAGAAAAGACACTGTGAACGAAGATACTGTCATTGGTCAAATCCCCAAGATAACCAGTAGCATATGATCACACCATCTTTAAGAGTTGTGTGGTGATGGGGCGCCTGGGTGGCGCAGTCGGTTAAGCATCCGACTTCAGCCAGGTCACGATCTCGCACTCCGTGAGTTCGAGCCCCGCGTTGGGCTCTGGGCTGATGGCTCAGAGCCTGGAGCCTGTTTCTGATTCTGTGTCTCCCTCTCTCTCTGCCCCTCCCCCGTTCATGCTCTGTCTCTCTCTGTCCCAAAAATAAATAAACGTTGAAAAAAAAATTAAAAAAAAAAAAAAAGAGTTGTGTGGTGCTGAGAAGTGGGAAGTATATGCAAGGAATGCACCACACAGATCCAGACACCAGAGATTCTCCACTTTTCTGCACCATTGTCCCCTTTGGCGGTCTCATAAAGTCCCTCCTCAAAATAAAATAAAAAAAAATAAGTACATAAAATAAAAACCAAAAAAATTACAAAGGGAACCAATTATATTGAAATACAATTGCATATATTTGTGCTTCATTACTAACAGTAAAAAAGATGTAGCATCAGGTCTAATAACTACACAATTTTGAAGTGAGGAGCATAGATGTCTGCAGCTTCTACATCATACCCTGCCAAAATCTCTGGTCGGTGGGCAACACTAATTAGCTGGAAATGTATAACAGCAAGCATAATTCCAAAATAGTCCTTTGGGAAAGCAACCTTAAAATTATTTGCATGACATAATTATTTCCAAAGGCAAGTGTCTATAATCCTGGAGAGATTTAGAATTAAATTCAGAGACAATGGAAATCGAACCCATGAAACTCTATACTTGTGTTAAGTTTTAAAAGAACCTGTGACTATGTGATGGGTTAAGTACTTGTAATATTTAAGGTAATTTGGTATATTAGATAGTACTTCTGCTTTCTCCTCCCTTACCTTACTGTCTCTCTTCCAATTCCTCCATATATTTTCCATTTCTAGACATTGGAGAGCCCACAGGAACAGTCCTTGATTATCTTTTCTCTAGCTACACTCACCCCCTCGTAGACAACATCCATTCCTTTACTGCTGAAATAGCTTCAGACCCTATCTAGATGTTGATAACACCAAATTTAATCTCAAACCAGGCCTTTCCCCTGAATTCCTTCTTTTTTATCTAATAGCCCATTCAACATCTCCATTTGATTATCTGAAGTTTTGATATCTTGCCCTGACCACACCCCACACAAATCTGTTCTGGATCATTCCCCCCAATCAGTACATTACAACTACAGTCGTCCAATTTCTCAGGCCAAAAACCTTGGTGTCATCCTTTTTGAGCCAATAAATGCTTATACAAATTTGGCTAACAATATGAGGGAGCATAATAGAGATTCATTTAGATATAACTCTAGCCTTTGTAATAGTGTTAGGTGTACTAGCATGTATAATGTTAAATAAAATAACCTCAACTATTTAATTTTTAGTTATTCCATTCCATTTCAGTTATGAATCTTCTTGTCTTCACGTACTCTCACGCACTCCCTGGGCATGCTTATGCCGCACTGCAGCTCTTAATTCCATGTGTCTGACAAGTTCCAAATGGAATTCTAGCTTTCACTCTCTTGGATGCCATTGCCGCCTAGACATCTCCATCTGGAGATCTGAGAGGATCCAGAACAGGACTCTTCATTCACTTACACCTAACCTGAACCTTAGGCTCTCCACTCCATTTCAATTAAACTTGATTTACCTGGTTGTTCAATCCTAAAACCTTAGCTCCATCCTTCACTACTCTCTTTCTTTCATACCTTTGTCCAAATTGTCATTAAATCCTGACAGTTTTTCTTTCAAAATACAACCCCAAAAGGGCCACTTCTCACCACGTCTCTGTTAGTGACCTTAATCTAAGCCACCATCATTTCTCACTGGACTATTCCAGTAGCTTTCTAACTAGTCTCCATACAGCTAACCATTCTCCATGCAGCAACCAGTGTTAGCCTTTTAAAAGGCCATCACTCTTCTTCATGGAGCTAAGCCCTAAAATGCCTTCCTATCCACTCACAGTGAGGTCCAAAGCCCTTTCCAGAAGCAGCGAGCATTTATTTGTGTAGGGTCTGTCTCCTCCCAACCGGAATGTAAAGCTCCATGAGAGTGAAAACCTTCTCTCTTTTTTTTCATGACTTTCCAGGGCTGGGCACAGAGCAGGGACTCAATATTTGTTGCATGAAGAGTGAACAAATGGGAGTGAAAATTGAGAGTGTGAAGCAGTGTAGAAAGGCAACACTAACAACTTTATATATTTTACTCTTTTGTGAAGAGAAGATATTTTTGAAGACTCAAGTCTTCAAAAATTTTAAAAGGAAAATATTTACTTATATGTGTCAACATTTACTTAAATGTGTCAAGGGCACCTTGGTGGCTCAGTTGGTTAAGCCCTCAGTGCAGAGTCTGCTTAGAATTCTCTCTCTCTCTTTTCTCTCTCTGCCCCTCCCCCTGCTCTCTTTCTCTCTCAAAACAAATATGTAAACACTTTTTAAATATAAAGACTGAAGGGGCACTAGAATAAGGGAAAAATTTGTAGGGCCCATGCTGGTGGAGCTGAGGAATCTGAAAATCTTAAGTCAACATCAAGAGAAAGATCAGAAGAGAGCCTTCCTCTAGTCTACACTCCCTTTATAATGAGAATCAAAATCCCAGCTTTGGCCATAGCCTGTCTCATTCCTTTTGAAGATTATCTGTGCCCTTGTCCATTCTCTCATTTGTTCTTTTCCTCTTTCTCACCCTAATCACACAAATCACATCATGCAGTCAATGTGCATTTTTAAACCTCCAGGCAGCTCTCATCAACTCAAGACTTGTCTATAGGAAGGATCTCCTTCCATAAAGCCCAATATCTCAAAGCCTGAAATCTCATCAAGAAGACCCAAGAAAACAGCTCTAAAAGGTCAGCAAGGAAGCAATGAATTGGGCGGGACACCTGGGTGGCTCAGTTGGTTAAGCCTCTGACTTCAGCTCAGGTCGTGATCTCACAGTGTGTGACTTTGAGCCCTGCATCAGGCTCTCAGCTCTCAGTATGGAGCCTGGAGCCTGGAGCCTGCTTCAGATCCTCTGTCCCCCTCCCCTCCCTCTCTGCCCCTCCCACTCATTCTCTCTCTCTCTCTCAAAAAAAAAAAAAAAAAAAAAAAGCAGTCTTCAAAGATCTGATGATGAAATTGCTATGTTAAAATTCTAATTACCAGGCATACCTTCTTTAAAAAAAGAAGAAGTTGGGAAAACCAGATATTCCTGGTAGATAAAAGGAATGCCAGAGGGGTAGCTCCAAGATTGACAGGATTGCCTCCTGGAATAGGGCCAGTCCCAGGAGGAGTAAGATTTGCTAGTGCTGGACCATAGTGATGAGATTATAGTGAAAAGTACAAAGGGTAGTCAACCTAGGGTAAACATGCCTCCCTTCCTTAATCCCATCTCCACACACTTTAACCCATGAGACTAGGCTTAGACTGGGACCACATTTTAATCACTAAACTGTTCTAGAACAAGAGGCTTCATGGCTTCAATGTCCTGGAAGAATTTGAAAATGGAACTAAAATTCTGAGTCCTATTGGATTTGGTGGAGGAAAGATGCAAGTATAAGCAGCACTAGAGGAGGGAGGACTCCACCTACTGCCATGTCAAGGCCATGAGGAGTGAGTTCTGTCTTAAACATCACATGGGAAAAACATAGCAGACACCTTAAAAGGGATTCCAACAGATTACCTAATAAAATCATTCATTTTCTCTACATCTGGTGAAAGCTGCTCTTTTTCTAATCTTTTTTTTTTTGAAGCTTATTTATTTTTGAGAGAGAGCACGCATGTGCACATGTGCGTGAGTGGGGGAGGGGCAGAAAGAGAGAGAATCCCAAGCAGGCTCCATGCTGTCAGTGCAGAGCCTGACTCAGGGCTCCAACTCACAAACCATGAGATCTTGACCTGAGCCAAAACCAAGAGTCAGATGCTTGAACCACCCAGGCACCCCTCTAATCTTTTCTGTCTGCCTTGTAAATGTTAGCAACTACTATTTCTTGGTGAATCTATTGTCACTGAGACAGACCTTCCTCTAATGGAATAGAAGAAAACCAAGATTTTAACAAGAATGTGGATTGGGGTGAGGGTGGAGGGTGAGAAGCCATTGTTTCTGGTGATGGAGATCCTGGAATATGGAAGAGTGTTGGCCACCAGGGAGTAACTCCCACAGGGTCTTGTTATGGTTGGGTATATTCTTTTTGGCTCATGAAGATTGCGTAGTTCTTGGAAGGTTTTAGGGACTGATTTTGTTGTTGGTGGTGTTACTGCTTGCTATGCCAGATTCTAGAAAGAAAAAAAAAAAGACTAGGATTCTGCAAAGTGCATTAGTACAAAGTTACCTTTGATATTGAACATTGCACCTAAAGACTTTCTCAACCTAAGACATGCTCTGAGTGCATCGTCAAGAACACAAGGTATACACGTTGTTTCTACTTTCTTCCCACTTTTCTGCTTGTCCAAAACATGGTATACCATATCTCTTTGGTCTTTTCTCCATCCGTTAGCCATGCATGGAACACCCATGTAAGGTCCTTGCTCATGCCCCCCACACCACTCCATGTCTTTCACCTAGACACCTCCATTCCTCCATCTAGAATGACTCTCCTAAGATATTCTTAACTGTGGAAAAAAACTTCCTCATCTTTAGAGTTCCTTGTAAAATACTGTCTCTTCCATGAAACTCTTTTTCCCCACAACTGGAATTAATCTCTCTCATGTCTACAGAAATTTATTTTTAATCTTTTCAGGTTTTATTTTGTCATCTATTTCATTGTGCATTTATTTTCCCCACTGTGTTGTAACCTCCTTGAGGACTGCAGCCATTTTGCCCCTTTCTGTATATTCCACTTTCCCTCCAGCGCCTTTAAACATGGTGGGAATTTGTAGAATTCTGAGGGCAGTATTTTCATTGGGAGTGTAAGTTCCAGCAACAAGAATTATGTGGCCTTTAAGTGCCTAAACTTTGAATGCAAGTGGCCTGGGGTGGAATCCCAGTCCAACCACTTAACCAGCTTGTGACTTTGGCTGGTTGCTAATTCTCTCTGAACCTCGATTCCTTCATTTTTAAAGTGGGAATAATAACAGTAACAATAGAGTGGTTGTGACAAGCAAATGAGGCAAATGTAAAGCACGTGGCACAGTGCCCAGCACATAGAAAAGACTCAACTAATGGTAGCTGTTTTTATTAGTAGTCGTATTACCACTAGCATGAAACCTTTGTGCAGAAACCAATATTCTCATCTTATGTTAATCTATTTAAATTTTTTTTTAATGTTTATTTATTTTTGAGAGAGACAGAGCACGACAGGAGAGGGGCAGAGAGAGGGACACACAGAATCCGAAGCAGGCTCCAGGCTCTGAGCTGTCAGCACAGAGCCCGATGCAGGGCTCAAACTCACGAACTGTGAGATCATGACCTGAGCTGAAGTAGGGCACCCGACTGACTGAGCCACCCAGGCGCCCCTGTTAATCTATTTAAATAAATTGGGAGGAAATGGGGAGGAGAGAGGAGATTTTGCCAGCCAGCCCTGCCAATTCCAAGGACTCCTCCATAAACAGCAAGGACTCCTCTATAAAGAAAAATCATTTTATAACAGTGCTGTCCAGTAGAAATACAATGTGAGTCCCATATGTAATTTAAAATGTTCTACTAGTCACATTAAAAGAAGCAAAAAAAAACAGATAAATTGATTTTAATATATTTTAATATATTTTATTTAACCCAATACCTAAAATATTATTATAGCATAAATCAATATAAATATTTATTAATGAGAACTTTTAACATTTTTTGGATCAAGTTTTCAAAGCTCAATGTGTACTTTACCCTTGCAGCACATCTCAGTTTGCATGAGCCTCATTCAAGTGCTCAATAGCTATATGTCTCTGGTGGCTACCATACTGGAAAACTCAGATTTATAACACTGGATTTTAAAACATTGGTCTTACTAGTGAGTCATATCACACAAGGCTTTCACTGAATGTAATTGGTATAACAGGACAATATGCTTTTCTGGAAATGCTTAGAGCTAAGAGTGAACACTGGGTTCTGGTCTTGACTTTGACATTCACCTGGTTGATTTGGGCAAACCATTCATTTTGCTGTCCTTTATTTCTCACATCTGTCCTGGGGCTTAGCTGGGTCACAAGGCCATAAAAAATGTGACCAGTCCCTCAGTCAGTTCAATCTCATCACCACCAAAACCCCTAGACCTAAGCCTGAGACCTGAAACACATACACCTACACATCTTACCTATGGTGGAATTTACTAGATCAAGTCAGCCTCTATAAAATTTATTAACTGAGGCATTACTAAAACTTGGGTTCTTAGAGCTTACTTTATGCCTTTTGTCTTTTCCTCAGAGTTTAGGCCTGCTTATCAGAGTGTTATTCTTAGAATTTGAGTAACACCTGATTTAGTTGTTTACATATCTTGCCCTGGGAACCAACTCAGGGTCCAGATGCTGGCAGCGAGCACAAGGAAAGGGGAGGGAAAGCAAGAGGAAGGGCCAATCTAGTGGCTCTGGCAACCCCACATTAGGCTTATTCTTGATGTGCCACACTGCTGTTGGTTTCATGGTTGAGATTTTACTTGAACAAAGGGTTAAAAAAAAGTTTGAAACCCAGCTCTCCTCTTGCCTTTCATGTGGAGGGGAGGACTACAATATTTGCCCAAGGTTTCACAGCCCAACCCCAGTTTTAGTGTATTTTTCACCAATGCCATATTATCTCCCCTAGTTTCACCTGTTGATGTTAAGAGTTTTTGGTTGTTTTTTTTTTTTTTTTCTTCTTTTTTGGAAGAACTTAGTGGATTTATGCCGTTCTCATAGAAACACCTTTTCACAACTGAGGCCTGTTGACAGGAATGAACTGGTCACCCTGAGTTCATTTTACTTCAGCAGCTGTGATCTTGGGAGGGGAAGCAGCTGGGCAAGGAAGGAGGCTTGCCTTTGCCTCTTCTGTGACCCACAGGTGAATAGAAGTCACCAGGTGACAGCAGTTCCCTGCCCAGCCGAGAAAAATGCGATCCATGAGCATTCCGGTGGCTTTCCTCCCTAGTCTTTCTACTCAGAATCAATCCATAAACACAGCATTAGCAGAAGACAGATATTCACTCAGGCGCACAGCACCAATCTTGAATGTATGTTTTAAAGCATAAAATAACCTTATTCTGACCTTACCCCAGATTGCCAGAACAGCATCCAATGACCAAAAATGATTTCAGCAGCTAAGGTTGATTTGTGTTCAAGGCCCAGACAGTTTCCACCATTCACCCTGTTTTCTCAACTCAAAGCTGCATTTTCTCTTGCTTAAAAAATTTGCATATTTTCTCAGTGCCTGTTTCTGACTCACAATAAACAATGCCCAGACCTCCTGCCAAAAAAATGTCCAAATGCGAAATAGTTGCTATAATAGTCGTTTTTGTGATGGCAACTTTGAGCTGTGTGCTTTTAAATTATAATTACTTTTTTTTTCCTTACAAAAGATGTGTATCTGTCTTGGTTGCTGTAATTATGATTCTATACCAGCAAACAGTTATAAAAGATTCATGTCATCACTGTGCTTCATAAAACCCGTGCCCTTCAATAAGCTTCCTTTGGCGACTGTTTGTGTGTTTGTGTTTAATTTGTGGCAGAGAAATCTAATGAGAAGCCATTAATCATTGAGTGCATATAAAAATCTGTGTCTTCAAATAGGCAGAAGTGGATAAGGCAAGCCCATTATTGGCATGACATGATTTAGAATCACAGAATCTTAGTAGGGAAAGCAACTTGAGAAAAATAATGTAGTCCAACCTCATCTTACAGATGGCATTCAAAATTGCGAGGGGAGTAACATGTGGCTTAGTGATTGAAGACACAATGGGAACACGAATGGGGGACCAAGTTCTAATCCTGAACCTGGCCCTAAAGAACAATGGCGCAAACCAACCTGACTTCCTCATGCATCCTTGTTTTCAAGGATGATGGATGGAATCCATGGTTTGCTGAGGTGCCTCAGGGGCCTACCTAAGGAGGAGAAAAGAGGGACACAAAGATAGACCATGACACCCACCTCCTACCCATTCAATTAGAGCAGTTCTACTTGAATCTGGTAATGATTTAAAAGGGAATTCATTGGCTTTGTTCCCCCACTTTTTAAAGTTTAATGTTTACTGATGTCCTTTCTCCAAGTCTTAGGATTGGAGTGAATTGATGAAATCTCTTATCTGCGGCTTGCTGTGTCCCTTTTTTCATGCAGCAACTCTTCACTGAGCACCTTCTGTGCTGGTTACTGAGTATGCAGTGGTTATAAACACAGGCTCTGCACTCAAAGAGCCCACAGTCTGTTGCAGAAGAGAGTGGTGATCACTCTGGAGAGTTAAGCCCAGGGAGCCCTGGGAACAGACAGGAGGGGCAATCAACCTGTCAGAGATTGGAGGAGGAAGAAAGGGTAGGCCTTCCTTTTAATGTTCTTTACTTTCTTTTCTGTCTTTAATAAAAGCTACCAGGAACTTCTTTTAGAAAAAGATGAGAAACTAAAGATTTTTTTTTAATACTTTATCTATTTTTAAAAAAATAGGCTCCTTACCCATCATGGAGCTTAAACTCACAACCCCAAGATCAAGAGTCGCATGCTCTACCCACTGAGCCAGCTAGGCACCCCAAGAAACTAAAGTTCTCAGAAAATTGTTACAAACTCTTGTCACTCGCTGACTGTAACCCTAAGCAAACTGCATAATCTGTATGAAACTCCACACCAATATCTGGATATACAAGACTAGTAATAATAGACTGTACCTCAAAGCATTGTCACAAAAATTAAATTAGATGATGTATGAAACAGCACTTATAAAACCATAAAGCACCATAAAAATGTTGACTGTTATTGTTGCTAGCACTTGGCTGAAGGCTTTAATTCCAATTAACCTACATGATCTTTCTCCACTAAACCAAGATTCTGGTCCTTCAGAGATTTGGCTCATGGTGAGCAACTGGGGAAAATGCCATTTCACAATATGTCACAATTAATAGCAATAACACTTTTGAAATCTTCACTAAAAGCAGATCGTCTTGAGTTTTAGTACAAAGAAAATGTGTTCGATTTCTTTCAACCACCATTATATCCAACTCTTGGCTAACTTATGATCAAATGGTTGGCATAACTTCTCACTGTTTGTGGGTCTATTTAGAGGGTTCCTCGTGTTCTTCCTTCCTTTTATGTTGGGGTTCTCCAGACCTCTGCCCTTGCTCAAACCCCACCAAAGGTCAAAACATCAGAATATATTAAAGATAACTAAAACAAGTGAAGTGGGCAGGCCAGTGAAGGGGGAGTACATACCTCACCTGATGCAGGAGGTCTCGCTCAATGCCAGCCTTCCCTTGAAGGGCCTTGGTATCATGAGATCGTCTGTATTTTTCAATGGAATCTAATTTTTTTTTTGATGTGGGTGTGAATTATCCCAGTTTGTAAATGCTCCACCTTTTCTCCACTTCCTAACTCAAGTCTTTTTCACTTAAAGGATTTGGATCAACTCAAAATTTAAAATCACTCTTGTGCTTAAATCCTGTGCCTCCCTCTTGCCTAGGAATAGAGTTCAAGTTCTTTAATTTGACATCTTGGACCTTCTGGACATGCAATGTCCAGACCACTAGCCAGGCACAGCTCCTTCAAGAAGCTCTCAGTCTCTTTGGGAGAACCTGGTAGAAACAGGTCCTAGCACAGAATTCCCAAAGCTGCCTGTGGGGTTCTCCCCTTGCCCACTGCATAAGGATTGCAGACATGTGTGTTGGTGGACTCCTTGAGGAAAGGGACTGGTGTTTGGAGTACAATATTTGCTCAAGATTTGCTGAATGAATGAATGAATGAATGAATATGATAAAGGTTAATTATAAGCCACCCCTAGAGTTGGGTTTTTCAGGCTTCATCTGGGTTTAAAATACATCCAGTTAGGGGTGCCTGGGTGGCTCAGTCAGTTAATCATCTTGACTCTTGATTTCGGCTCAGGTCATGATGTCACAGTTCGTGGGTTCAAGCCCCACATCAGGCTCCATGCTGACAGCACATAGCCTGCTCGGGATTCTCTCTCTCTCCCATTCTCTCTCTGCCCCTCCCATGTTCTTCCTGTCTCTGTCTCTCTCTCTCAAAAATAAATAAAATAAACTTTAAAAAATTTCTTTAAAAATAATATTCAAGTAACCACACTTCACACCAGTTTTTTTGTGTGTGTGTTTTGCTTTTTACATCCAAACCTAAGAAAGAAAAAAATTCAAGACAAAACAAAAGACCAAATACCAGTTCTACCTCTACTGTTACTATATCTCTGGTATTTCTACCAGGGTTAAATCAGGTCCCATTCATTGTCTTAACATTCTAGAATTTCCAAATTGTAGGAGAACTGACACTCCTTATGAGGATCCTTAAAACATAAGCTATTTGAATAAAGGATGATAAAATCTCTTATGAAACATGAAATTAAAAATAAAAGTGGAGGGGCGCCCGGGTGGGTGGGTTGGTTAAGCGGCCGACTTCGGCTCAGGTCGTGATCTCGCGGTTTGTGGGTTCGAGCCCCACGTCAGCTGGGGTTGACAGTTCAGAGACTGGAGTCTGCTTCAGATTGTGTCTCCCTCTCTCTCTGCCCCTCCCCTGCTCACGCTCTGTCTCTCTCTGTCTTTCAATAATAAATAAACGTTAAAAAAAATAAAATAAATAAATAGAAGTGGAAAACATTAAAAGATTTTCTAATCCATTTCCTTTTCCAAATTCCAGAATGTCCTTTCCTTGAGTGCTGAAATTTAACCGTTCTGTACTATGTTACAGCACTTACTTGTTAGTCATGATCCTTCATACATCAAACTAATGAATGGAAACAGTCCATTTAAGAATAAGTTAGATTTGGTGGTCGTTACGGTGACATTTTTCTCAAAAAAAAAAAATAATAATAATAATACGTATAACATACTTTGTTAATCGTACGTTCAAAGAGGATTCCTGGAAGATTTTTCAAAAGGAGTGGTGTTGCTACATGTGGTTTGTTTGTTTGTTTGTTTGTTTTTCACTCTGGAATACCAAAACTAATATGATTCCCTGGTTCTGTGTCTCCTACCCAGAGTAGCTTTAAACGAAATCTGGCTTATAGAGGTTTATTCATAACTTCTTGATCTTTCACTTATTGCATATTTCTATGAAGGAAAAAGCTGTTTTAACACTTAAGGGTCTTATTTATGACATATGGGAAAAGGTAGAAATATGTGCCGAGGAGACCCAAGTTGCCCCAAGGGCATTAGTGCTGCAGATTTCCCAAAGAGAAAGTGGGACTTAAAAGAAGCAATTCTCAATATTTCCCCCAGACTTAAAACCTTGTAATTCAGATGAACTCTGAACTGAGACTCTTTGCATCTCATTTTCTCATTAGGTTTTATTACAGCCAACAAAACTTTCAGTGGTGAATTACTTCCTTCTCAGGGGTATACCAGACTCCCATCATGTCTGCACAAACTAAAATAATGAAATGGTTTATAACCAAGCCTTAGGAAAAAAAAAAAAAGAAAAAAAAAAAGAAAAAAAAAGAAAAAAAAAAAAGAAAGAAGGGCAGTAGGGCCTTCTTATCTATGCTAACCTAAGTGTGGTTTTTCTAGTCCTTTTACTTGCCTATTGAAAAAACAGAATTAAAAAATGGAAATGCCACTTGGCTTGAAGCACCATTTAAAATCATTTAAAGATTTCTCTTTTAAGTTCCCTTAAAAGACAAGTCACTTCCGCAAGAAATATGGACAAATTAGTCTTAAACCCATGGCTCAGATAGGACTTAAGGTAGTAAATACATGCTTTCAAATGTGGTCATGGGGTTAAGAAATGATGTCTGCTCCACGCACCTAGGTCGGAAGCGCCAGCATAAAAACAAATACTTTTGTTTTAACACAGAAGGTTGAAAAGCATTTTGTTTCATACTTTTATGTTACGTTCTGCATTTATAAGAGCTATTTCGTGTTTACTATGTATCAAGCATAGGACTGGTTCTTGCCCTCAAAGAACTTATAATTCAGTTGAGAAGCCAAAGCTTAACATGATTTTAAAAAGAAAGGATTAGCAGAAAACAGAGTGTAATTAAGTGTTAAACAATGTGGTACAGATGCTAAGTGACCTAGGAGATCAGAGGAAGAGAAAAATGGCTGTGGGCTGGGACTGTCAAGAGTATATATTTTCCATAAACTCTTAAAATTATGCCACGTTTAAAAGTTGTTATGATTGCTGCTCATTTGTAATTTTAAATCATTTGCATGATTCACCATTGCTTTCCAACCAGTAGCTGCTCGAAAGGGCTTAAAAGAAACAGTTGATGTTGGCAGGAGACGTATCTTTAGCAAATCTCCTGGATTTGCCAATGAGGGAAAAACATACCTTCCTGTTGGATAACAGACACAAGAACTAGGCAGATCTTGCATGGAGAATATGCGATTTAATGAGCAGGAATACAGAACTCTGGCTGCAATTTTTGGTATGCATTTTTGTCTCTATTAAACTTTTTTTCTTCATGCTAAACAACTTCTAAGTTTTGGAGCTGAGTCGAGCTTTTTCCTTGTTTAGATCTATTTTCACAATATATTTTTCTTTCTAAGAAAAGTGAACTAAAACTGCAATGAGAATTTTCTAATTCCTAAAAATAATGGCACTTGCGGGGACGGGGGTGGGGGGAGTGGGGGGAGTGGGGACAGTGGGGGGGTGGGGGGGCAAGGAGGATATTTAGCTTCCTTTAAAATTGAAGCATCAATATGCACAGGAACTTATCTTTTGAAATCACAAACCTTCAAGTGTGCATTTACACTCTTGGTCCTAAAATGCTTTTTACTTTATAGTTCAGAAAAGATCCTGGTCTCTGTGCGTTGCTTTTTCAGTCTTTGCAATGCAAAGTTGGAGCTAAATTAGATTTGTTATAACAGAATTTAAACTGCTAACATAGAGGCGTGTCTCATCTTGTGTTTTGAGTAACTTTAGGCAACTTTAGAGAATAGTAGCAAGCACTTTTTCCCCTCCATACTTGTTGCGTTCTGGGTCTTCCCAAGAAATGTCAGTTATTTCCCCCAATTCTGAAAAGAGGGACTCTTTCATAACAGTGTACAACCAGGCAAAAGAGCACTCTCGTGTTTCCTTCAGGGGGAGGAAACCTGTAATAATGCGAGATAATTAAATTTCGTCTTAGAAGAGTCTTCTTTGAAACGTTCTAATCAAGACTTCCAGCTTTCTGAGTGTGTGTGAGCTTTATTTTGCAATTCTTCCTGGTCCCGGTTCTGCATTCCTAATGAAAGTGAACTGACAAAGCGTGAAAGTGGTCTAAGGAGCAAAACAGAGCCAGCAAGCATGCTTCTGGTGAGCCAAGATTAATCAGTATTCCAGAAACCTCGGGTTTGCGCCCTCCTTCCCTGTGGTGTTTTCATTTTTCCCCACTCCCCCTGTCCCGGGCGCAGACTCCTCCCCTTTTCTTAAGTTGCCCCGATAGTAACTTGCAGTTTCAGAGCGCATGCATGCCGGGCTCGTGGCGTTCGTTACTCTTCCGTACCTGCTGCGGAATTCACCTTGTCATTGCCTGGGGTACCTTCCACCCGTTACAAAATCCGAAAAGGTAAGTCTGACGTCCTGTCTTGCCTCCGGGCTTCCCCTCTCCATGCACGTCTCCGCCGATGGATTTTGTTTCGCGAGCAGAGGAGCAGCGAGAGTGAAAAGCTAGCCATTTTGGTAGATAAAGTCCACGTTAGTAATTTAATGTAATGAGCGCATGGTGTCCGCTTATGCCGTGTCCGCTCTTAACTCGGAGTTGAGTCATTCAGGGTGGACTGGGGGTAGGTTGTGGTTCGGGAGCTAGAAAAGAATCAAGGCTGAGCTGGTCTGTTTAAAAGTGACTGGAAAGGGAACCAGAGACTAGTTTAAAAAAAAAAAAAAAAACTGGTCTCTCGTCTGTCCCCTTCCTCACTTCTCCCTAAACTTCTAATCTGCCGTGACGTCTTCAACAAGCCGTAGGTCTTATTATCACTGTCCCCAAGCTGCAATTTTATTTAAAAGTCAAAACTGTTAAGACAAGTCTCTTTTTCCACACTTGGATTTGCCAAAAGCTCCGGAGGAGTCTTTTGCTTTCCAGTTACCTCCCCCGCGGACGCACACGCTGGCTGTTGGCGTTGCCATATACACACGTCCACAGGCACCACTGATTTTTACTTGGATTGATCTCGGGAAAGATTGTGGATTACAAACCTTATACAACCGGAGGAATCCTTTGATTTTTTTTTTTTCAAAAGAACCGATTTCCACCCGGGAGAGATTGACTTAGATATTTGAATAGCCTAGGAGCGCTTTAAAGAAACTAGAAACCACACGCTGTAATGTTTGGAATGAAAATTGGATTCGCCTCATCTGTTCTAGAAATTCTAAAATTTTGAAATACCCAGAAGTCGGTGATGGTTTCCTCAGGAGACTCCGATATGATTGCCACAAAGACAAATGCTATACTTTGTACTTATACTTGTGATAAAAATGGAAATAAATGAATTACGATTACAGATAATGCATAGATAGGCTCGGAGAACTTTGCTTGTTTCAGAGAAAAAATTAAAAAGTTACCCTGCAAAATAGTCAAATATATTTCCCAAGTCCTGTGCATATGTTCTTTTCATTGCATTCTTTTCATGACCATATTTAATAGCTGTAATTATCGTGGGTTTTTTTTTCCTTAATGAAGAAAATCTTTATCATTTAAAACAGAAAGCCCTGAGGATGAAATATCAATATCTTAATTCATTTTATTGACCTGGTTACGCCTTCACCGGGTACACAACATAAGCCAGCAAGTAATTATTGAGCGCTTCCTGTGCGTTCAATTCAATTAGACATTTATTGAGGGTGAACATTGTGCAAAAAGCACTTGGCTGGTTCTGGGGGAGACTGAGGGGGTGGGGGCTGCTTAGTCACACTCGGCTCCGATGAACCCTTTTACAGCCTCATTGGAATAGGAAGGGCAAATTTTTAAAAATAGAACACACATTTCTGCTGGTAGATTCTGAATTGATGCACATTTCTCACACGTGGTCCTGTAAAATAGGCACCTCCCACCCAGCCTTGAAACCTGGCATTGCGGCTCTCTAGCTCTTGATTCCTACTGAGATTATGCAGCGTGCCAACAGCTTGCCCTGCTGTGGGGCAGCCCTGATTTCTCACCCCTGCAGGCTGTAACTCTTGTCTCTCCTCTCCTTGTTCTAGTTGTGTTCTCTAACACCAAAGAGGTCTGGCTTTCCGGGGGTGATTCCGAGACGTTGAAGTGCAAAGAAAAGACATTCCTACAGAAGTAAAATATGACTAAAACCAACGGAGAAGAGCCCAGGTTGGGGGGCAGGATGGAGAGATTCCAGCGAGGAGTTCGTAAGCGCACACTCTTGGCCAAGAGGAAAGTGCAGAGCATCACAAAGGAGGATGTTAAAAGTTACCTTTTTCGGAATGCTTTTGTACTGCTCACTGTCACTGCAGTCATTGTGGGTAAGTCATTTGATAACAACCGAAAAAAAAAAAAAAAAAAAAGGATCTTGTTTCTCTGGGGCATCTGGCTCCCTGAGCGTATTATCAGATGGACTGATTGATTGTAGGTATTCAAAATAATAGTCTAGGCTTTTTTCTCCCACTAAATGACAGTCTGTTGGCATGTTTGAAGCAATATATGGTAAACACACCAGAATCTGAAAGAAGCATCATTTGGCATTATGCAAATCAATCGATTGTGTGGAGAAGAGAAACAAATCAAATGCTTTCCCATCTCATGGAAGCATAAAAGAGTGACAATTTAATCATTAGGCCTGAGCAGTTAAATAACAATAAAAACAAGCAAACATATGCTAGATTTGGCCCAAATGTAATCATACAATGTCGCTTTCACTTAAAGCTAATTTATGCAATTAGTACATGAGATACAAGTTCCTAATAGTAATTATATTCTAACCATTCTAATGGGTGCTGACTTGAAACTGGGTATCATGCCTAGAGGTAGAGATTTTTACGTGTTTGCATCTCCCATCCAGTGACTGGAAAAGGTAAATTGAGACAAATGTTAACACAGATCTTTTTCATTCATTTCTTGCCATAAATAACTATCCCTTCTCTGCAACGTTGCAGCCTCTTACAAACTTAGCATTGTTAACAGCAACCTGTACTAATAAAACATTGTTTTGTTTGATGTATTGGAATCTGAAATTATTGTTTATTATTTATGGGTGGCAGATAGCTGAAAAAACTACTTACTGGGAAATTTTGACTGAACAAATACAGAAATCTTTAGGCTGGTAAATATGCAAGCTAATGCCATGTTATAAAAAATTAAATTTCTACTAATCCGACCCAAAAGGGGGAGGGGGCATTAGGGTACAATTTTAATCTCTGTCTTGGAGTTTGCCAAGGTCTCTATCAAATATAAAGAGGTAACGACAAGAAAAACTAAGACAATTTTGTGGCATGTAACTATAACTGTATTCAAAAAGATAGGATTCTTAAATTGCAAATAGGAATACGACAGAATAGTTTGTCGCAAGACTTTCAATATATTCCATCTCAATATCTTTTGCTCCTTTTAGAAATTGTTGGTCATCAATGACCGTTCAATTCATTTTAGAGATGTTCAAAGAGAAAATGTCCTGATTGACTCAGGGACATAATGGCTTTCTTTAGTAGGTTCCCAGGTTTAAATACATTCCTGAAGGAAGTATTTCAGTGCTTTGTCGTTGTCTTGGAAGTTGATGTAACACTCGGCAAGCTCAATTCATTTTTTGCTTTGAATTACAGTCGTTGCCAAGCCAAACAATAGCTGCCAAATAATAATAATAGTGAACGCTGATGGAGTACTGTTACAGCTGCTTAAGTAGTGTTTTGCCTAGATTAGCTTACTTCATCCTCAAACAAGCCTATGAGCGAATGGGCAGGAATGATTAGTATGATCCTTATTTTAGAGATGAGAATACTGAGCATGGAGAGATCAAACAACTTGCCCAAAGTCATGCAGATAGTAAACGCTAGAGCTCAAAGTCAGACTCAAGCTATCTAGGCCCGGGGCCATTCTCTTAAACACTTTGCCATCCTGCCTTTGGGCTCTGCAAACTAGTTGGCATCTTGTGAGAGATTCCAGGAAGAGAAAT
Source organism: Felis catus (assembly GCF_018350175.1). Taxonomy (NCBI): domain Eukaryota; kingdom Metazoa; phylum Chordata; class Mammalia; order Carnivora; family Felidae; genus Felis; species Felis catus. Next base: position 209,897,829 of record NC_058368.1, on the reverse strand, counting down.
GCTGCTATGTCTTGGTAGAGGCCAATTAGCAAGCAGTGCTACATGCATTCACATAGCATTGTCATTTTACTATATGATTTACTATATGATTTACATTTACTATATGATTTACTATATGATTTACCCAGTCAGACCCACAGAAAACTTATAATTCTCCTACAGATGATTAAGCCACATCCCTGTCATGCATTTAACAAATACTCATTTATTCTACAATCCTGTACACATAATAATAGAGCTCAGTGATACTGGAGTATGTTTGGAAAAGATGCAGAAACATTTATTCAACATGGTGTTCCAAACACAAGGAGAGTTCAATTTCTAGAACAGAAATGTTTCAGTTAGAGAATAAAGGAATGGAAAGTAATAAAACCTGCACATGGAAAGCAGATTGATGGAGAAGCAAGTTCCTAAGTGATTACAAAGACATATCTCTAATAGAAGGAAGATAATGCCAGGACTTAATGGTCCATTTTCTCTATGAGTTCTGGGATCATTTCCTAGCCCAGCGAGGACTTTCCTAAGATTTGTGAGAATTGCAGTGAGTTGGCTGAGCTGGGGTAGATAACTTGGCAGGATGTCCTCATGGTTGGCTTTACTAATGGAAACTGAAGAGGTAGAAGTAATAAGAAGAAGGCACTAACAAAGAAACAAATAAAAAGAGCTCATTGACAGTCAGAGAGACCACTGAGTCTACACCAAAGACTTGGAATGGCCAATAGACCACTTGGTAGCAAACAGACTTAGGAGAGAAGGAAGAACCCTTCAGTTATCTCTTGGTGTGTCTTCCATTGAGGGCCCAATGGAAACAAAGGCTCCATTTAGCTTGTCACTGGGTACCATGTCTACATCAGCCCTAAAAGAATAATAAGAGCATGTCTGGACTTCAGCTCTCTAATTCATTTGCTGCAGCATTGGACAAAAAATGGAAAGATGCTCGCAAGGAAGAAGAAAAGTTCTTTTCCCCAAAGAAAAGAGGAGAAGAACCAAATTCTTAGGTTTTAATAATTTTTAATACAAAAAAAAGTCCTATATATTGGGTAAATTTTTTATTCCGTCTGTATTCTTTTGTCTTTTTGGAAAAAAAATAAATGTGCATTTAGTATGTTGAAGTGGAAACTAGAAAAAACTATTACAGAGAAGTAGAGACATGTGAAACCATATAGTCAGATTAAAGTAGAGAATTGTAAATATTTCAGTATTAATTCCTCTACAAGCACAGGCCTAGAACCATGTGTGCAGTTTGATGTCAGTTCTAAGAAGTGACATTCCTAATGGCATTTCTAAGTGATGTCACAGTCCGAATATGCCATGCTATGTCAAAGCCACGTAATGAAAGCAAATTAGCAACCTGAGAGAAGGCAATGCCAAGTGTTAAGTCTCTTTAAGGGGGTTCATTACTAAAGCATTAGATAAAGTGTCTCCCAGGGCTGTTGCAGACATCTGTCTAACAAAAACCACACTGAGAAGAGTGGTTACTATCTTTCTTCCTCCAGGAAGCACTTTCTCGTTTCAAACTGTGGTAAGTGGTATGAGAGTGACCTCAGACATCTTGCTGAAAGAAAGGGAAAGTCCTTTGTCATGTTTAAGTCATAGAATGCCCATCTTTCCACATCCAGGGAGCAAAAAGCACAATAAAAATGAAATCTCAGGCTAAAAATTTTTGAAGAAATGGGTCATAACATCAGCTACGAGGGGAAGGAAACTAAATAGAATTGCATAGAACTGGATGGTGGTTTTACCTGAGGGAGTTCACAAACAGCAACTAGCATCTTTCTCTACACACACACACACACACACACACACACACACACACATGCACGCACGCACCTTTTATGTTTGGGTTGTCCTCTATATGGGTTTGAGAAAAATTGGTGACTTTTCAGAAAAGAAAACATACTGGCTACATGTGTATAAAGCATTGCTCATCATTACCTTGTAGTCTTTGGCAATGAATGTAAATGGCACTACAATTCAGCGCAATTCGATACTATCTCTGAAAGATATACAAGAAACTGGTCATTGTGGCTGCTTCTGGGATGAGAGCTGGGTGTCTGGTAATGGGATGGAAGGAATATTACTTTCCTCTAAGTTTTTGTATGGTTTGAAGGCTTTTCGCCACATTCGTATATCATCTATTATCTATTATCTGCTGAATAATTTTTTTTTAAAGAAAGATTCAGTGCTATTCAGCAATTTAACACATACTAAATGTTGGGTATCTGGTCTGTGCTATGCAATAGAGAATCTTTGCCCTCAGGTAGTTTAGTAGAAGAGATAAAAATGGGATGACAAAGGAATAGACAAATTTCAGAGGTAGTAATAAGGAGGTTTTTGTTTTGGTGAGGTTTTTAATTATGTCAACATTTTTTAAGTGAGATCATATTATCCATACTGTTGTATATAATATATGATCTTTGTGTTGATACTTTAGAGGTTGTACTTTTCTTGTTAACAACCTAGATGTACCATGTGGGAAAAAAGAATATGGCTTTTGATGAAGCAGCGACTGGATTTATATGTGAACTGTATCATTTAATAGCTGTATGATCCTAGAGAAGGCGTTTAACTGCTCTGTGCCTCAGTTTCCTCATCTATCGTTACACATATAATATGCATTGCAAACACTAACACTGTACCAAGCACTGTTGTACGTGCTGTTAATACATTGGCTTTATTTAATTCTCAGAACAAATAAGGCAGGGAGGTATTCTTATTCTTATTTCACAGATAAGGAAACAGCTCACCAACTGGGATGCAAATCCACTGTTCTGGCTGGAACTTTATACTCTTACCCACCACACTCTTCTGAGTGCTGGTCCCTGCCCTTGGGGCATGTCCATTCTTGTTTTATGACATCAGTTAGCTGAGGGTGTGCACTGACCCAACAACAGAAGCGATGGAAAGGACACATGGAATTGAGACCTCAGTCCCAGGGGCACCCTGCATCTTGACGATTGATTGATGGCACGTGAGCGTTGACAGAAGAGCCAGACTGCAGCCTGTTGGGTTGGTCCAGTTGCTGACTCGGGTGACCGAGGGTGCTGGTGCTCCCAGTAAAAGTAGAATACAGGAAGAAGATTGAGGGAGAGTGGGAAGGATGATTTCAGTTTTTTGGACATGTTGATTTGGGGATGTAAACGTTACAACGGGAATACAGTGCAAGAGGCTCAGGGTACCTAGAGATTTTGCAGGTATTCTTTTGATGTCGAGACTGAACAAGGACAGTTCTCTCTTTGAAGGTTAAATGGATAATGATCCATGAATCGGGTTATCCTCCTGCATCAGCTACTCTGTAAGTGAGACCATTCTCAGAACACAGTTAACTCTTCTTTATGAGTAAAGCAGTAACCTCCCAGCAAGGCCAGGTATTTTGTACCTTCCACACGTACGCAGTATCTGGCTGAGTCAGCCAGTTCAGTCAGACAAGTTTACCGATGTGGTTAGCCATCCGTTGCTGCACTCAAGTGATCGGTGATGGGACCAAACGAGCCAAGGGTTTGAATGGGTGGTGCGGGTGTAGAGCGGCACCCATGCACCCATGCGGGCAGCCTCCCGGCTCACCAAAAGAAGGGAGTCTCCACACAGTTGAACAACAGGAACCCAAAGAACGGTGAATGATTCCCGGGCTGGGATTTATGGTTCTTCCACACTTCCTGGAAGTGAGAAGAGAGAGAGGGGGCGCTTCAGGAAGCTTCTAGAAAGGGTGGCTCCTGAGGCAAGCGCTCCCCGGGTGCCGAGCTCCTCTCAGAGGCCCCTGGGGACAGAGGGCTGGGAGGGAAGTGTTAGGCCTAAGGAGCTCAGAAGCAGTGGATTCACAGTGCCATGCTCTGGAGAAGGGACACAAGGATAGGGTGTAGGGACTAGTGATGTTCCTCTGCTTTGTCTTCTCCCCCAGGGAGCAGAAACACAGAAAAATTGTCAGGGGCAGCTATAACAACTACCTGACATGTGCTTACAGCTCACTTGGATCCCAGCCCTCAGTTTCATTCTCAAAAAGCATTCCAAGGAGCTGCCTCCTATCCTGGGGTTTAAGTCTGGCACAGTATAGGGGAGTGGATCAGAGCTATGGACTCTGGAGTCAGACACTTTGAGGTTTATGTCCCAGTTCTGGAACTGAGCCTCCGTTCCTTCATGTATAAAATAGAATAATTGTAACCCCTCTCTGCCAGGATTTATGTTCCAATTCTGCCGCTTACAACCATGTAACTTTTAATAATTTCCCTAAGGGCTTGGCAGGTAGAGTATCCACACAAACTGTAAACCCCTCATCTTTTGCCTGTGCCTTTGCTCAGGCACCAAGTGGAAATGCACACCGATTCGCTGATACTTTCTGCTACAGGACTGAGACCCAGGGATGGGGGTGGGGGTGGGGGGACAGGGACTAGGAAGGGGAGAAGATGGTCACCTGGTTTATGGGTAGGAGTAGCGGCTTCTATTTCCTTGGCTAGAGAAGAGAGCCAAGCAGAGTTGTAGGAAGAGATTTAGCAGTTGTAAAGGGCTTTGAGAGGCAGAGCTGAAAGCCTCAGTAAGTAATACTGTCATTATCTGTCCCTTACCCACCTGGCCTCCGAGCTGAAGCAGAAAGTAATCCCCTGGCACAGCCCTTATCATAATACCGACTGCTCGATGGAGGGAGTAGATGTCTTTCTCAGGAAAGTAAACTTGCTGAGAAAATGTTCTCAGTCAATGTTTGAACCTTCTCGGTAGCGCACTTTGTTCATGCCACTTGGGACCAATCTGAGAGTCAAGCACCTCCCTGGTTTCTCCTTTTTTCCAGCATTTTGGTGTCTGCCACTCCTTAACTGCCACCCCTACCAGAGTTGGGCAGGCCAGATGAAGTCTTCTGGAGACCTGGGAGGAGTGTTGCTGGTTTCTAACAGAGTTGGTCAACATTCTTCTGAAGTATGGGGCAGAGGGCTTGATTTGTTCTAAGATTGTCTCTGGATTTTTACTTTGCTGTCTTCTTCCTGTTCGTTCAGATAATGAGGAAAACTGAGCAGGCAATTTCAAATTTCTCTTTCAAGTAGGTGATCAAATGAGCGGGTGTGCTCGGAACAATTACCTGCAGTAATAACACCTTCCACCGCGGCAGTGTTACGGTTTACAAAGCGCTTCCAGGGTGCTCTCTCTAGCACCGCAATCCAGGGCCAGTCCATCCTCCTTCTGAGTAGTGTCTGCACAGGTCTGTGATGCAGCTGAGAAAGCACGGAGAGTCTCAGAGTCCTGGTGACAGAGCCAGCTCTGCCATCCACTCACTCACTTTGTGATTTAGGACAAATCGCTGGGCCTCGTATTTCCTCATCAGCAAATTACATTGGGGCTAATGTCTGCTTCCAGCTCCACAGTTCTATCACTGAACCTCTGATTTGCCCTTCTCTAAAGCAGAATGAAGGGAATAAGATACATCAGTGTTCCCTGTTCCCTTTCTACTCCTTGATGCCGTACGATGGCAGAGACCTTTTCCCTCTACTGTTGACCTCCCAACCCATCCTCACCAGTCTTTCCCATCAACAAGCAGCTAAATTCTTGAGGACCCTGGAGTTCCTGAACTCTGGGTGTGATAAACCCGTGTCGGAGCACACAAATGAGGCATGCCGCTGCAGAAGCCACCTCTGCCCAGCACTCTTCTGATTGTCTGTCATAAATCAGAGGAGGAGAGCTGTGGGTCCCTCCCTGTCCTTGCTACAGAGACAGCAGAGCTATGAAGAGCCTGCGGTATCTGGAAAAGGCAACTGGAACGAAAGCACTGTCTTTTCCAAGTTGTACATTCCAGGTGTTAGAGTACTTGATATTTATTTATGGAACACTAGGGTGCTATCATTCATCAACTATTTGGTCTGGCAGCTAGGTGAGCTGTATCATTGCTACGAGATGAGGAAACACACAGAGCACTTCAGGGCACAGAGTTTAGCCATTGTGCTCACCAAGTATAAAAATTAAGCGGTTTAGGTGAAGCTTCAGTGCTGTCAATGTTGCCCAGAGCTTACTCCCTAACCCAAGAATATTTCCATCACTATGCCCCATCAAGAGAGGTCCTGGAGTGGTTTTGAAAACAAAAAGAGAAGAACAAAACCCCCAAGACTAGATAAAGGAAGATATTCCCTTTGAATTAAGACAAGCGGGGGGGGGGGGGGGGGGGGGGGGGGGGGGGCGGGGAAGGCACTCCTTTTTCACTCTGTGTATCATATCAAAGATTCAAAGGTAAATTAAGGAGCAGCTAGTTAAAAGGCACACTTAAGTTTTGAATTTCAAGACTGACTTTCTGTCTCCAGAAGGGACAACTCCATTCTTCTTGTACCCAAAGAGACTTCTCCAGTTCTCCAACAATGATTCCAGGCCATAAACTGCTTCTGCTTCCCAGAGAGAAAACAATGGGCTATTAGCGAAAGATTTTCTATTCAGAATCTTGTAAGATGAAGCTCATTTGTCCCTAATGAGAGTAGAAATGGACAATTGCTGCCCTTCACATACTGAAAAGAAGGCCCCTGCCTTTAGACACATTGCATCCCTTGAAATTTCATCTTTAAAGCAAGTAAGGCAAAACCCCAGGGATACGTGTGCTTGCTGGCACCTTCAGCTTGTTGATGAATGTGAAGGTAAAGGCATCAAAAAGAAAACTGTGAGTCTTTTACCAGACTGCCTAAGACCAAAGTTATCTTTTTGTTTATTTACTTTTGTCTCCTCGAATTTGCTTTTTTAAGGCAAATGACATAGTCATACAAAAAAGCCGAGATTCAGTGAACTTTGTAAATTCTGACACCGCGATGCTTCACACAGTATGTTGGATGATGAAAGAGTATGATGTGAAAGAGCTTTACACAGTATGATGGATGTTACCTTTGTCTGGTAGTTTCCAACGTGACTTTGCCGCTTTGGTGTACTTGTAACTCCAAGGGCTAGTGCGTTGAAGCAGACATGATCCTATAATGGTGGAGTTCAAAGTTTTTTCAGATTCACTTCCTTGTCTCCAGGAAAAAAAGAACTGTTTGGTCAGAAAGTGATCCACTCACTAGAAATCTGAATGCAACTAGCGACTTTCCTCTCCGTGGCCCAAATGAAGTACACTCACTGTTAGAGCAAATTAAAGCAAGGTTGAGGAGAAACCAACCCAGACCCAAAGTGAATTTTTAGAAACATCCAGGCATCCAGCAGAAATGATGTAGTTTAGAATTCAGTCAAAAAATTTTTTTCAAGTCTTATTTTTATTTATTTAAGCAATCTGTACGCCCAACATGGGACTTGAACTCATGATTGCAAGTTCAAGAGTCGCATGCCCTTCCAACTGAGCCAGCCAGGTGCCCTGAATTCAGTCAGATTTAAAGATAAAAAATGTGAGCCAACTTTTTTTGCTTATTTATTTTGTTATTTTACTTATGAAATACACTTACATTGCCCAAAATAAAAAATTACAAAAGGATATAAATACCTTGCTATCAGTTTCTTGTGTGCCTTTAGAATTATGAGTATAAAAATAAATACATATCCCTTTTTTTTTTTTTTTGGCTTTTGTATACAAATGCTGGCATAGATTATATAGCCTGCTTTATACCTTACTTTTTTGACTTTACAATATGCCTTGGACATCATTCCTTATTAGCACAAAAAGAACCTCCTCATTCTCTCTTGGGGGTGCACTCTATGCATGTACCCTCATTTATGGAAGCAATTCCCAATTGATGGCCACTTAGATTGTTTCCAACTTTTAGATATTTGTTAAATGGTATAAAGAATAATCCTGTACAAAAGTGATTTCCCCTAGGTATAGTGTATCTGTGGGGTATATGCCCAGAATTGAAATTGCATTCATGGTTTCTATTTACTCATAACAATATTTTATTTTTTACCAGAAAGGAAAGCAACGGGTGTTAATGATTTTAGTGGGATATTTTTCCAACGACCATGGGGTGGACATTTAAAAGACCTGTAGGATTATTTGTAAGTTTAGTTAGCATTTCGCATAGCCTATGTCAGTGCGCTTTTAGGAAGAAAGCACCAGGCTTTTCAGAGCTCCTTAGGTTCTTCTGAGACAGTTGTCTGCCAGAGTTGTATGCCGTGTGGACTTGGGTCTGCGTTAGTTACCCAGAGCTGGTTCGTCTGGGCTCCGCTGGCAGAACAAGGCTGGAGCAGGTATTTCCACCTCCAGCAACAGGAAATACCAAAGGACAAAAGACTGAACGAAGCCAGGGCCCAACTCTCTGAAGGATGTGGGAACAGAGGGGTGGGGGAGGGTCGAAAGGTTGCCTCAAACCCAGTAGCTTCTCACCAGGAAATGCCTGGAAGTTTGGGGTGAAACGGAAGACCAAGACCAGCAGACCTCTCGGGCAGGTAAATTCACCATTATGCCCTTGCCCTTCTTGTTAAAAATAAACCAATGGGACTTTATGTCCACCAGCTTCGGCAGGTTTGCACGAGACGGACTCACGACTTCTCCAGCTTGGGCTACACGCTAGCCAAGTTCTAAAATAGAAACTTTTATTTGATCTTTAAGAATTATTTATTGTCTACCTGCCGCAATAACTGTAATGGCCAAGTTGACAAAGCATTTTTTGATGTATTAAAAAATGCTGTCATATGCATTATCCAGGACGTTAGAATTCATTAGGAGAAACGAGATGAATTCATAGTAAAGCAGTTAAGATTTATAATGCTTTTGGTTTACATGGTTCTTGTAAAATCAGAACCTTTAGGCGAGAACATTAAAGGTCACGAGAATTTTATTTTTTTATTTTTTTATTATTTTTTTAATGTTTGTTTTTGACAGAGAGAGAGAGAGAGAGAAAGAGAGAGCACGAGTGGGGGAGGGGCAGAGAAAGAGGGAGACACAGAATCCGAAACAGGCTCCAGGCTGTGAGCTGTCAGCACAGAGCCCGACATGGGGCTTGAACTTACAGACTGCGAGATCATGACCTGAGCCGAAGTCAGATGCTCAGCTGACTGAGCCACCCAGACACCCCAAGAGGATTTTAGATACTGCCTTTTCTGACCTATCCCTCCCGTTTTGTGACCAAAAAAAAAAAAAAAAAAGAGGTCCAAAGAGATTATATGATTTGAAGATGTGGGCTGTGGAAATAGGCAGGCCTAAGTTTCAAACCCCATTCTGCCAACATCAGTTACTGGTCATGTCGCCTGGAACAAGTGGCTTACTCTTTCTCGGGTTCAGTCTCCACATCTGTAAGATGGTGATATTAAATCCTGTAGCTTTGATATGAAGATTAAATCTTTAAAGTCCCGACTGACATAATTTGCTGGCAGCGTCAGGCCCAGAACCTCATCCCAGATTGTCAGTCCATGAACTTTCTACCACCTCACATCCACTGTCTTTTATATTCAAAAAAACAAGCCTTGTGAGAGAAACAGGAATCAGGAGCTATCGCTCCTAGTTTGTGAATCTAAAAACCTCAGCCATATGAGAAATCGTAGCTCCGTTGAGATCCAGTTCCACAGATCACGACAGAATAATCACAGTTTGGAGGAGGGGATGTTCCTGAGGGTAGGCTTCTCTGCTCACAGAATGTGGTGGGGAGTGGCATTTGCTGCAAAGCACAGAGCGAAGCGATTCCTCCATTCAGAAATGTGTTCAACACGGTTCAACGTGAGCCAGGGTCATCTGAAAGAGAATTAAGTCATGCTCTTTGTTTATTCATTCATCAATATACCGAGCACCTACTGTGTGCCAGGAACTGTTTCAGGGGCTTGATATATATCAGTGAACAAACATACAGCAGGAAAACCAATCTTGATCTCTCGGAACTTATATTCTAGGAGGCAGAGACAACAATGAACAACAAGCATAATAAGTTAGAAAATTATACTGTGTTTTAGAAGGTAATAGGAACTACTGAAACAAATTCAGGCGGCTGAGGGAGAAATTCAGGGTCGGTTCCAATAAGAAGATGACATTTGTACTAAGTCTGGAAGCAAACCTGGGAATCTCTGAGAAGAGTATTCCAGGCAGAAAGAAGAGCCAGAACCAGGGCCAGAAAGTGGGATCATGTCCGAGGTGGTGGAGTGACAACAAGGAGGCAAATGTTCTCGTTCTGGCTAAAGATCTGCAGGCCACGCTTATTCTGGATGGGGGTTTGAATGTCCTCTGACTGGTTTGCAGTGTCAATGTTAGAAGAGCTAGTTAGCTCATCCTGGGTAGGCATTTGGTGGTATTCATATGGTGGCCTCAGAATATAAAGTCTTCCTCTAAAATCAGCGCCACTGTTACTTTTAGATACCCTTGTGTCATCTGAGCTCTTTGGGGGCATCATATCTTCTTCTGAAGAATTTAGTATTGTAAGTAGTAATTCTAGAGAGCTGTGGTCTGCCAATCTGTTCATGACAGTTTGGAAACAGGGTAGAAACTCGAGTAAAATTTTACTATTTCAAACTGCAACATTTACCAAAAGTTAAATTGGGTGAATTGGTCCGAATTTTACTTCAACTTGTGCCACGTTTTTCTACTCTTAAATATTTTCTGGCTTAATATTTTCTGTAATTTTATCAGATTAAATATGGACCAAATTCTTTAAAATAGGTCTTTAGCTTTTAATGTGCTGTGCGTGCTTGGCCTTCAAAAGGAAGCCTGTGGTGGTGTTCTTTCTGAGGCTCTAGTGTGGACCTTGTGTCTTTAGAAAAGTGAAATGGTATTTAATCTTCCAAAGAAGTGTTTGTTGTATAGGCTCTCTAGGGGAAACAGTGAACCCCTGAAGAACTCACTTCTTGAACTTTCTGTGTTAGAAGAAAGTATTTAAATAAAAATGCATCTTGGTTTATAGCATTCAACCAGCACTGTTAATTTTGATCACCTTAAACATTCCAGTTAAGATATTCCCTAGATTCCAGAAATCTTGTAAAATACCAAAAGAGGAATGCTAGAAGACTCTTGACTGAGAATGAGCAATCTGAATTGAATTGTGACATCTGTGTTTTCTTTAATGTCACCAAGATGCAGATTGCAAAGTTTGCTTCAGCTGTAACAAACCCATTGGGAAGTTATTCTGATTTTTATGGTTATTTTTGCAGAGTAATCAATAATAAAGAATCTATTCTTTTGCATTAAAGGTCTGGAGGCCATAAAGGCTTTGATTAGCTCTGGGAACATCAATCAATGGGCTTCAAGTAAGGCAGAGCCCTCAGCTCTGTAAAGGCAGTGAGTGGCTTTACCAAAGTGAAGAAAACCACCCCGCCCTGCTACCTCTAATTGGTCAGAAGGGCAGAGAGTAGAGGGCTCTGAGAAGTCTGTTCTTCAGGATGTGAGGATGGTTCAGGGAAGGCTTTTTATCATTGCTGGGCTGTGTAATCAGAAACCTGAACTGCTTACCCAAAAAAGCAATCTTCACGTTCAGAGCATTTCCTCTGTATTTGACACTGAGAGCTGGCTGACCTTATCACACTGGCCTCACCTCCAATATTGCCCAGCAGAGCAAAAGCTGAAGAAAAATGTCTTCTGTTTATTTATTCAACAAATGAACTGCAAAAAGCTAGATGTTGACTTCATTAAGCAAAATCAACAAAACCTTTGCCCAACTTAGGCTCTGTATCAGTTAAACTAACTCAAAATGGAATGAAAAGATAGGCAAAATATTGTGTACTAACTTAGGCTCTTTGAATTAGTACCATGACTGTTGAGAGGCCATGAGTACAGCATAGTAAGTAAGAGTCTGGGCTTGGAGCTGAACAGCCTGGGTATGAAGTCCACCTCAGCCATCCCCCTGACATTGGGGAAGCGGCTTGACTGTTCCCTGCATTGACCGTGGCCCCAACCTCTACTAGCTGTGAGGTTTCGGCAGTTTACCTACCCTCTCGATGACTCCAGTTCTTCATGAGAAGTGAAGTGTAGGCTCTACTAGTCCTGGCTTCCATGGTCCTGTGAGGCAGTGTGCTTGGAGGGCTTGGCATCTTGCATGTACCCAATGACTGCTGGCTGTTGTCATTAAGCATGGGACCCTGAAGCATGTTTTCATGTAATGTCCTCTCCAGCTTTGTTACTGATGGTTTCCAAGGATTAAAATGTGTGCGGTGGGGCAAAAGAGGCAAGATATTTTAATTAAAAGTTTTATATAAGTTTAGTTAAATCATTCCAAAGAAAGGGATTCAGTGTCACCATTTTAAACAGTGACTTAGCACTATGGTAACCATATTGTAAAGGGACCTGTGAAGGGTTCCAACATGTACTGGGTGCTTCTGGGACATTTCTAGCAGATCTGAGATTATTACTCAAGTGCTTCTAGAGTTTAGGGATTAGAGATGCTGAAGACCCGGGAGCCAGGGTCAGGCTTTGGCTACAAGGGTATATCTGTGTTTGAGAGGCATTAAAGTGTAGTAGAAAGAGAACTGGGTTTTCTTTAGAATTCCCAAATCAATCACTTACTAACTCTGTAGACTTGAGCAAGTTCACTAGCTTTGAGCATCAGTGTATTCATTTTTGAAAATAGACATGATCATATCTACCCTCATAAAGTTGTGATGAGGATCATGCCACCTTGAGCCCATTAAGGGTTCAATCAGTATTGCCCCTCCCAACATAACCTCTTCTTTCCTAGGAGTAGAAATGGCTCACTTGGTAAACCCCGAGATAGTAAACATACCAAAACATAGTCAGGGGCATCACTGACTCAAAGAGTATTTGCAGTGTGCTATCCCTCTAAACAACCCTTCTCTTCAAAGCTTTTGACCTGAAATTATCCCTTTTCACCATATAAATGGTGACTCCTGTGTGCTTTCCCCCTATAAAGAAGAACTTTTAGAAAATGTGGGTTCCATATTAGAGAATGCAAAGAAACTGAGACATTCTAGAGGAGCTGATGCCAGAACTACATTTCCAAGCAAGATCAGCTTATTGACTACAAAAGCCTTTTGAGACTTTGCCTCCTGGCTGTTTTTCTGCTGCTCTGTTAGGCATGTATCTCCCTGGTAGACTGGAGTTAAGAGATGTCATTCGCCCACTGCCCAGGACTCACTCACTGAGCTGGCTTACTTTCCCTCCTAGCACCTAGATGAAAATTGGTGGCACTGAGTAAATGTGGGATTTGATGGGGGAAAAGGGGAGGAGGTACATGGAACTCCCAAGGAGAGAGTGTCTGGATACTGCTGGTGTGGCTGTAAGAGAGAATATAGTCAGGTTGGCAAGAGTTAGACTTTGGGAAATGGGGTCTAATGCACATAGGTTTAGAAAGAATAATCCCTTCCTCCATCTACACTGGCTTGTGTCTACCTGTATCGTTGATAGAGCAGCTGCTCTACCGGTTTTTTCCTAAATGATAAATAATATAAATTTCTTAAACAACTTAATAATTTAATTAATAAATAACTTTTGGACTAGCCAGGATCCTACCCATCTATGGAAATATTGTTGTTTTTGAGTTAATGTATTTCTAATAACAAACAGCCAACTTAGAAATGAAACTTGTAAAACCAAGTCTGGTCTTGTCATTTGGGAGATGTCTAAAATTCCTAATAGCTTGATATGGTCAAATTCCAGGTGACGAAAATGAGTATCTTGTGTTTATTGCACCCATTTTATGTTATAATTGAATGACAAATGTTTAAATGTGTTTTAAAAAAGATCAGAAAACAATCAATTCCAGTGAAATTACATTTGATTGGAAGTAAAGTAAGATTTATAAATATTTATTTATTTACTTATTATAAGATGAAGCACTTATTTCAGTGTGATTTGGCCTTTATATGAACAAGCAGTAAAGAACCAGATATTACCAGAGCCTTTTATAATTCCTATGTGCTGGTGAGGATACTGTGTTGAATACTGCACACTAAAAATTGGAACTAAATGCCTTACCTCAAACCAAGTTCCAGGAAGATTAAAGGTTCAATATTTTCAAACAAAGCAAGCGACCAGTCAAAGAAGGAAAAAGGAATTAAATATTTATCAAATTTGGGAGGACGGAAATTAAAGTTTATAACTCTCAAAAAAATTACCTAATAAAAAAGGTATGTGGACCACATTTTATAAAAATGCAAAATACCTGTATATTTTAGAGTATTAGAAAAATAGTTATAGCAAATATGTTACACATAGGCAAAGGATAATTATCTTTATTATGTAAAGAATTTATATCAGATACATACACACACACAACACACACACATGCACACATAAATTCTTAAACTACTAGAATTTTTAAATGCTTGGAGAAAATACAATTAGGAGAAATGGTCAACATCATTAGATATTAAGTAAATTGAAAGGAAATAAAAAATACATACTATATACTCATCACATTCACAAATGTTATTTGTTTTAATAGTTGTTATGATAATTCTCCCCATATAGATAATATCAAAGCCTTTTCATCCACTAACAGAACATTAAACTGTTGGGCCAACCCACTAGAAAAACAATTTGATAACATGAATCAAGGTAGTGATATTCTTTAATGCACTGGTTTCCTTTCTCTAAACTACACTAAAAAATATTTCTAGTTATAAAACAGCCTTCATATATTTATCATTGTGCTCTTCATAAAAGCAAAAAAAATGCTAACCAACCTAACTGTTCAACAACAAAGGAAGTATTAAGTAAATTATGGTACAATCATTAGATCTGGTATCATGAACCCTAAAAGTGATGCTTATGATAACTACATATGGAAAAGTATATTCTGTGTGATTTCCATATATTTAACTCTGTGTGAGAACATTCTGGAAAGAAACTCACAGAAGCACCAACAGCGCTTGTCTTTGCTCTATTGGAGACGTAGGAAGTACGTGTGAAGGTCACAAATGTGAGCTCTGAGTCCGAATGCCTGGGTTTAAATCCCAGCTCTGTCACTTGAGTAACTTTTTGACTTTGATACTGAGTGGCTATTGGAGTCCAGCAAGTTTGAAGTTCACCATTAGATTTCCCCGTCAGTACACTGGGGGTAAAATAGTACCTACCTCCAGGGGTTTTTGTGAGGATTAAATATAATAACGCGAGTAAAGCACTGACAATGGCTGGCATGTGGTAAGAGCTCAGTAAGCATTAGCTATTTGCCATTTAAGTGAGAGAATCAATAGAGGCAGGCTTCTGCCTTTTCTTTTGCGTATCTTCCAAATCACCTTTTTCTGTCTTGAACTTATTACTGTTACATTGGGAGAAAAGCGATAACTATTTTCCTAAAGGCCCTGAAAACTGGATCAGCCAGATTTTCTAGTCACGTAGATTCAGACTCTTAATTGCAGTATCACAGTATATAATCAAAGAATGGATACTTCACAGTTGCTGAGACCCAAGAAATGAAATTGGGGTTGCCGTAATACTTGAAATGAACTTTGTGTCTCATTTCCTAAGAGAAGGAGCCCATTTCATAAGAAGTTAGGATGAGCCTGTTTCCTTAAAGGACTGCTTGCTTCCTTTGGAAAAACGTAGGTTCACCCAGTGTCCTCTCCCCCTACACCGACCTCCAGCTTCTAGATAACTCAGTATTTCTCTATAAGGCACATGTTTTAGTAACAGCAAGGCAAAAATTTAGAAAATATTTACAATAATGGAATACATAAATTTTCCTGGACAAGGAAAGTAAATTCGGGAGAGGCGGGGGGGGGGAGTACATTGATTCAGTCGGTCTATTGATTTCCAAACACTTCGAAAGCTACTGTGTGTAATTCAATTTACATATAAAGTTATTTTTAAAATATATTTTAAAGTCCCAGGAGCAGAAGGAAAATGAAGGGGAAAATTGCTTTCTTTTTCTCTTATTCCCCCCCCCGCGCCCCCCCCCCCCCGCCCCCCCCCCCCCCCCCCCCCGCCCCATTAGTGTTCAGGGAAAATTTTTGGAAAAAGGTCTCTGCTTATTTTGGAGTCTTCTCTTGCCGGCAAGTAACAAGTCTGTACAATACAGTTGCCAAGGCAATATCGAGACCATGTAGACAGAAAGCATGGTGTACAGACAGGGAGGTGATGGAAATGGATTAACAATGTGAACAAGAGGAATTTTTTTAATTGGAAAAAAATAAAATCATACTGCCCTTTAATAAGTGCTTGTGCTAGCCGTCCTAATATCCGTTGTTACAAAGGAAATTCATTATAATAAGGGTTTTTTTTTTCTACATTGCCTTGTTCATGGATACACGATTTGTCTCCCAGTTACGCCCCTATCTTTGTAACTCTGTACCGAGCCACGTCAAACTTGGTTCTACTGCATTTAAGTTAGACAAAGACATTTTTCATTTGCTAAAGCCAGAGACGTTTTTTCTCTAAGTCTTACTTGAAGCCCTGGATTCAGCCAGACCCTGGCAGACGGAAGAGACAGGCCCACCCCTTGCTCCTAAAGCAGCACCAATATTTGCTGCTTAAATAAATGTACTCTCGTCAGACAGGAGTGACCACCAGCCAAATACTTCTTCCTTCTCCTAGGACTGTTACTTCAGTTTTTAAAAGGGCTCAAATATTCTCCATCTCTTCTTTCCCCCTTCAGGTACAATCCTGGGATTTACCCTCCGACCATACAAAATGAGCTACCGAGAAGTCAAGTACTTCTCTTTCCCTGGGGAACTTCTGATGAGGATGTTACAGATGCTGGTGTTACCACTTATAATCTCCAGTCTTGTCACAGGTACCATATGCAGTGTTGTTTTTTTGTTTGTTTGTCTGTTGTTTTTTTTTTTTTTTAAGTGTGCTTACTGCAAAAGATCACTTAGAAAAGCAAATGCTTTAGGTTTCTGCTGGATGCATGCTCTGTTCTAGAAAAAAAAAAAAGTCCCTTCAAAAATGATGGAAAGGAGGCTTTAGTAATGCATGAATGATTATAACTCTCGTATTTTACCAATCACAAGAGGAAACGGATTTAAACAACCACGTAATCTAGTCTGCCTCACTACAAAAGAGGCACCCTGCTAAACCCTACACAACCAGCCTTCTCTGACCACAGCGATATAGTTGACAACAGCGTACAACAGGTCTGTTTTCTCACCCTCTTATCCCACCCAGATAACATCTGGTTGGACAGCCTATTAGCTATTGATGCAAGAATGCTTGTTCTCAGAGCCACCAGGACTTGAGCGGGAGCCTTCTTGGAAGCCTCATCAAGAGGTAATACCCACAACGCACTCACCAATTCTGCTGCCACCAACACTTTATCTTTTCCTGGTGAACCCGCATGATTTCATTTCCTTCTCCAGTTGTCCCCCACCCCCGTTACCTATGAGGCTGGTGGGAGAATGGGGAGGGGGCAGGGGATTTCCCCATCTGGATATTTTTGTCAGCTGACACTTGGATTCTCAAGGAGTGGAAGCTTTGCAGGGTAGGATCTATTTTCTGTGACAGTAAGATAACAATCGACTCCTCCATGGGAAATGCTTCAAGAGTCATTTGTACACGTGACTGGCGAATACAAATGGAGCCAAAAAGAAAAAAAAAAAAAAGGTTACTATACATTCCTTCCTGCCCACTCTTCTCTTTCCCCACAGCACACTTCTGACATGAAGAAAGAATGTCCATAGACACCGTCCCGGCAGGATGGTTTCTAGGTTTGTAGCTAAAGCCCAGAACTCAGGTATTACTGACCCTGTTCTCTTCTCCACCCGTGGCTCACTGTCCCTCCATGGGTACATCTCTCCACCTCTATGTGAGCTGGCTCCAAGCATCTTTCCCCTCCCAGAGAGTCCTCAAGGATATTTATAATCTCTTCTCAAGATCTCTGTGTAGTAAGAATTTCATAGCACAGCTCAAAAGTCATAGGGCAAGATTCTGACTGCTGCATGCCTGCGAGGGCTGGCCTAACTTGGACAGGAACTATATCAGCTCTTCCCCCAATGCCTTGCGGATCTCTACTGGCTTCCACTTGTTCAGGTCTTTAAACAAGTGATTGCATGTACAGGAGGCTCCCATTGGAGGGTGAACTGCCCATAAAGCAATCATGTAGGCAGGATGATTGGGATGCTTGTTTCTGAAACAACCTGGTCCATTGCTGACCAGGGGGTAATCCTAGCAGTCCCAATTCTTATCACCAAAGCTAGATTCATGCTGACAGGACCTTACATTCTCATTTTATTATCCACGTGTTGACATTTTTCTGCGAAGCAAGTTCTTGCAGTAGCTCTTAAAGGACAGAACTCACAGGTGCCATTTTATTCAGTGGGCAAGTGTCCCTCTTCACCATCCCTACTGGCCAGTGTCTGACTTGAGTCCCTACAGTCTTCCTGGATGCAAACTTGAGGGGTTCTGGATTCCTTTATACTGTCTTTCAGTATAGTATCTAAGTCCCAGTATCTAAATATTGGGACCAGTATTTAGAGGTTTCTGCTTTCTGATATTTGTGCTGAAAACCCACATGTTACCCTTCCAAGAGGAAAGCCCTCATTTGGCACAATTAGAGAAAATATTATTTCCCCTTAATAGCGATGTTGCTCGACAATTACCTCCAAGTGGAATTTCCTGATATTTCTAATACTTAGTACATCAGCTTCATTGAAGGAATACAAGCTTTCACTGAATAATTGTGCAGGAAAAAAAAAACCATGATGCGTCTCTTTACATGGTTAAAAAGAAATTTGTAGGAAAACCTTGGAAAAACTAGCAACATTTATAATATTGAAAGGAATTATAAGCTGCAAGCAACCAATATAAAATAAACTTTTAAAATGTAACCTACTTGTACGTTGGGGATGCTGCCGCTTGGCACCAATAAGAGAGTCTCAGCCCTTTTCCAGGACTATGTTAAGGCAAGGGATATATGGGCACTGGGTGGCTCAGTTGTTTGCACATCTGAGTTTCGATATCGGTTCAGGTCGTCATCCCAGGGTCTTGGGATCAAGCCATGGTGAGTGTGGAGACTGCTTGAGATTCTCTCCCCGCCCCCCCCACCTCATCCTTCTCCCCAATGTGTTTACTCTCTCTCTCTCTCTCTCTCTCAAAAAAGAGAAAAAAAGGGGGGGGGATATAATTTAGTTTGCCAAAGATCTTTGTAAGGTATTAATCTCAAAGATTAATTTCCAAGCTACATAATATTTTGGATACTTATGATCAATTACAATGAACGATTGATTCAATAAGACTTCCCTTTAGGGTTTTAAATACGGTGATTCCAAACCAAAAAGGGAGCAGGGGGTATGACCCATTGGGAATGAGGAGGAGGAGGAGCCTCTAAAAATTACATACATCCCTGGAGGACCCCTGTGTGTGTTGGGAGAAGCTCCTGGAGAATGTGTTGTCTAGAGAGGAAACAGAGTCAGGCCCATTATTTTAGAATGGAAAGCCATACTCAAATGCCTCCTGTGGCCAAGCAGGTGATGATTATATACGAAGCTGCCCTTTCAGGGTACTTTTTATTTTCTTTCTATGATAGAAATATCTTGTGTGTGTGACAGGGGAAGTAACAGGGACAAGTGTGATGACGAGTGGAAAGTGATCCAGCCGCACAATCGGATAGACAATGGGAGGCAAGGAGACTGTGGTGACCTGAAAAGTATCCGCTTCAGCCGATTGTTGCTCTGTGTCAACAAGGGCCAAATCTTCTGATTTTTTTAAGAGGGTCCAGAAATCTAAACAAACTTAAGAACCTCCTGATTTTTCAATGTTGATACAATTCACAGAACAAAACACTGCAAGCCAAACAAAGCTCCTCTGCAGGCCAAGTCCAACTCTTGGGCTACCAATATAAGAACTCGGGTGTGAATGTCGGTGTCATTCATTGTAAGAAATGCACTGCTGAGCTGGGGCACCCGTGGAGCTCTCACTGGCTTTCCCTTACGGCCTTATTCAAGTGTTGACAGTTCACACCAGAGCTCGAGTCAGTGTGCTGTCACAAAACACCACATTTATTGACACTTAAACAAATAGCTATTGGAAAACCTGTCCTCTCCATCTTCTGTGTCACAGTTGTGCTGATCTTTCCTGCACCTGATAGGAACACCAGAATAAGAACTCGGGGGTGATGCTCCCACAGAAAGTATTTCCCAACGGGAAAATGTTTGACAGACTTAATGTTTTTAAGTCAACAAGTCCCAGGGTCTTGACAGACAGAGATAGAAATGCATGAAGCCCTTACTACATGTGTTGGATTGGGTATTCTGTTTTAGAAGACTCTGTGCATTTTATTGTGCTAAAGTCACATTTAAACTCAGAAATCTAGGGGTGGCTGGGTGGCTCAGTCAGTTAAGGGTCTGACTTCGGCTCAGGTCATGATCTCACAGCTTGTGAGTTTGAACCCCACATTGGGCTCTGTGCTGACAGCCTGCTTCAGATTCTGTGTCTCCCTCTCTCTCTCTGCCCCTCCCTCTCTCTCTCTCTCTCCCCCTCAGAAATAAATAAACATCAAAAAAAAAAATTAAATTCCAAAATCTAAGTTAGGTTTTCGTATTTGAAACATTTGTGTTTGTGAATTGTGGCTCTAAAGCTCCCATAAGCCATGTTCTCCTTTCCCAAATTCAAAATTCCAATCGTTCCAAATATCCTTGGTGTGTATTAGCAATTCCAGAAGCTGCCAGAGAGAAGCTGGGAGCGAGCCTAATGGCTAGATTTGTACTCAAGTACCTGTGTTTTTGAAGAGGAAGAGTAAGTCTGTGCCAACACACCACACAATAAAGTGGGGGGTTGGCACCAATTTCTATTGATTTGGTCAGCAGAGGCAGCCAACTAGATATTTCATGCCAGAAATATGAGTTGGTTTGGCTGCCTTAGCCTGATTAAATTCACTAGATAATAATTAAACTCCATTTCAGGTTGTACTTTGTAGACATAACTATCAGAAACCTAGTGCTTTCTTCTTTTCTCATCTCTTCTTTTCCTCCTCAATCACTTACCTCGGAGGGGATCTTTTGTGTCTCCAGTTTTCTGGAAGCCGGGAGCACCACTTGACAAACGATCTCTGTGAGTTGGGTAAGAGTGTAAGTAAAGGGGAGTGGTAGGGGAATGTCAACAACAGTGGCAGCAGGGTCTGGGGCCTGTGGTAGGACACCCTGGATTTGAGATTATAAAACAGGTGAAATTTATCTTTTCACACTCATTCGTCCATTAACAGCTATTTTTTGAGTTCTTGCCATGTCAGACACTGAGCTAGGCACAAGAGATACATGAATACAAAGATATCGTCCCCAAGAGGATGTATGTTGGGTGGAGAGGGAGAGCTTCCCTGCATCTCTTAAATCACACAATATACGTAAGCAAATCCTAATTCCAACTGTGAGGGGGTAAGGCTGGTCCTCTGTTAGGTGACCTCTTGTTAGGTGGCCACAGGCTGCACTCTGAGCCACCAGTTTGCTGCAGCTGATACAACGCTTGACCCAAACCCAGCCAGTATTAGCAGAGGGTTGGCTCCAGGTCACTGTCCCTAATTAGTCATGTGACCTTTGGAGCACTGGGTGCAATTCTGGGAGTGGAATAACAAGGGAGGGCAGCCGGGGCAATGAGAAAGACATTTGACTGATTTTAGGAACCTGATTCCAAATCTGATATTTCAAGTCATGGCATCTCCATCCCAAAGTTACATGGGTACCACTCCTATTCTCATTTACTTAGAATGTTCTTGAAATCCACATGCGTACTTTTCTTCCAATGTTTCTAATCATTACAGAAAGTGGAAACCTGTTACTAGTCTAGTGAAAGAGATAATAAATTACAATGTAATAAAGTTCTGGATTGCTTCTGTGCCTGCCAAAGGTCTTGGGAACCTGAGATCTGTGCTCTCATTGTTTAAAAAGGTGTGTGTTTTGGAGGGGGGGGGGCGGGTGTTAATGAGGTGTTAAAACGCATTTTAGCACCACAATAAGACTTGTCTTTCCTGTAACACAAAGACTAAGAGAATTGAAAGAATGACTTTCTCACTATGTGATTTAATATTAATTAAGGAGGGGTTTCTATCCCACAAGAACAAATAAACACCACTGTATTTACCCCCACTTTGGAAAACACTGCTCTGGTCCCTCTAGCCTCACAGTATCTCCTCCAATTTATTGTCTACCTTCTGCCTAGACATTCCCAAGGACAGGGGTGCCTGGGTAGCTCAGTTGGGTAAGCATCCAACTTCGGCTCAGGTCATGATCTCACAGTTTGTGAGTTTGAGCCCCGTGTTGGACTCTGTGCTGACAGCTCAGAGCCGGAAGCCTGCTTTGGATTCTGTGTCTCCTTCTTTCTCTGCCCCCTCCTGACTTGTGCTGTGTCTCTCAAAAATAAATACATGTTAAAAAAATTTTTTTTAACTTTCCCAAGGACAAAAGATCTTTGGAACCCATTTGTGCTTGGAAAACTCACAATTCTTTTTGTATGCAAAATCAAACTTTTTCTTTTTTTTTGAGAAAGAGAGAGAGTGCGAGCAGGGAGAGGGGCAGAGGGAGACAGAGAGAGGGAGAATGAGAATACGAAGCAGACTCCATGCTCAACATGGAGCCTGACGCAGACTCAATCGCACGACCCTGGAATCATGACCTGACCCCAAATCAAGAGTTAAGAATTGGACATTCAACCGACTGAGCTACCCAGTCACCCCCCACCCCCGCCCCAAACAAATAGTTTTAAATCCAGAAAAAACAAAACATCACCTGCCTGCCTGTAATTCCTCATCTGTGTGATAAGCTCTGTGACATAACTCTGTCACATATTCCTTAGGCAGCATCCTTCCAAATCTGTTGACCAATGTACTTGGTGGAACATGGGACTTAACTATAGTTAAGGCCAAGAAGCTGCCATCACCCGCAAAGGACTCTTTTGCCTGAGAGAATAAAAGAACGATAAATGTGGGGCGCCTGGGTGGCTCAGTCGGTTAAGCATCCGACTTCGGCTCAGGTCATGATCTCGCGGTCTGTGGGTTCGAGCCCGGCGTCGGGCTCTGTGCTGACAGCTCAGAGCCTGGAGTCTGTTTCAGATTCTGTGTCTCCCTCTTTCTCTGACCCTCCCCTGTTCATGCTCCCTCTCTCTCTCTCTCAAAATTAAATAAACGTTAAAAAAAAATTTAAAAAAAAGAACGATAAATGTACCTCAAAGTATATCCTTTCGGTTTCAGACAAATGGCAGGTACAATAAAAATAACCTAAAGTTTTATCATTTCTTTGAACATGAGAGGGCAAAAACTGAGCTAGACAATGCCTAATCAGTTACTTGGGCATATGAAGGATTTATCAAGGTCTTGCAAAAATGAAAGCCAAAATCACTTAAGAAAAATTCAACATTTTGGAGCGTCTGGGTGGCTCAGTCGGTTAAGCGGCCAACTTTGGCCCAGGTCATGATCTCGCGGTCCGTGAGTTCGAGCCCCGCGTCAGGCTCTGTGCTGACAGCTCAGAGCCTGGAGCCTGTTTCAGATTCTGTGTCTCCCTCCCTCTGACCCTCCCCCGTTCATGCTTTGTCTCTCTCTGTCTCAAAAATAAATAAACGTTAAAAAAAAATTTTTTTTAAAGAAAATTTCAACATTTTAAACTATTGATTGTCATGGCTCTGGGTATAGATGACGCCTGTTTGAAATACCCCAGGCATTAATGTATGAGAAAAGGGACTGTAAATGTCTCCCTTTTTCCCCACACGTACATTTTGTAGAAGAAACAAAAGTGTCTGTCTTGGGTGGGGAGGAGGTTCTTGGGGCCTCCCTTTCATTCTCTGTAAAATGAAGGTGATAACAGTACCTATGTCATGGATACCTATGTTGTGAGCATTTATGCCTGGCACATAGCATGTGCTCAATTAGTGGAAGCTTTTGGCAGTAATAGCATCAGTGAGAGCTGTCCTGGTGGTCTGCTTTGTATAAATCAAAATTCTAGGGCAAGAAGAGACAGTTTCAGTTCCGAGGCAGGTAACTAAGCCTCCAGATTGCACATGCCTCATCTGTGATCCTTGCAGCCATCACTTTCCTATTAAAGGTAAATTGAAGAGGGGCACGTGGGTGGCTCAGTCAGTGAGGCGTCTGACTTCGGGCTCAGGTCATGATCTCACCTCTTTTGAGTTCAAACCCTGCATCGGGCTCTGTGCTGACAGCTCAGAGCCTAGAGCCTGCTTCGGATTCTGTGTCTCCCTCTCTCTCTGATCCTCCCCCACTCACACTCTGTCTCTCTCTCCCAAAAATAAACATTAAAAAAATATTTAAAAAATAAATAAATAAATAAATAAATAAATAAATAAATAAATAAAGGTAAATGGAAGAAACCATGAAGGTAATCGAGTAACAACATGGGAGCCAGAGAGAATTCCTTCCTCACCGCTGGAGGGGATTACTTTCTGCCCTGCAGCGTGGGATGTGATTACCTTATCACAGCTGCATAATTCTAAATATTTTCATTGGTTATACAACTCTCCATCCCAGTCTTTCCTGAGACACTGGGGCCCAGTGTGTGGCACCCTGGAATCCACAGGGCAGCGAATTCCACACGCAGGAAGCAGAGCTTTTCCGGCAAACTAGACCTTTAGACAAACTGAGTCTCTGTCTCAACACGTGAAAAGTCTTTGTGGTGGCCTTGAAACAAGCCAGCCAGAAAGAAGCTTCAGCCCAGCTCATCTGAAGCCAATAGGCTGGTCCTGCTTTGTTTTCTGTCTAGAGCTGCTTAGAAACATTGGAAAGTAGGCAAGTAATGTCCATCTAGAAAAGAAAGTGGTAGAATATAATGGGAAGACCCATCCATGGGGTAGAGATCACCTGGCCTTTTTTTTTTTTTTTGGCACCATATTGAAAGGAAATCCGAGTAATTATTTTTAAAAACTTATTTTAAAAAATGTTAGTGGATTTGGGGTTTTGTTGAGATGTAGACCAAATCATTTAAGTCTGGCTACCTCAGAAAAAGTCTACCTTTCTATTACAGACAGCTTCATCCAGTAAGCATTTGTAGAGGCTTTTTATGTGCCAGCCACTTTTCTAGGACCTAAAGATACCAAAATGAAGACGACAAGGCCCCTGACTTCAAGAAGTTCAAAGTCTGGTTGGGAGATAGACTTGTGACTGCAATATGAGGAGGCAGTGGTGACCCAGGCAGGATGAGCCCAAAGTATGCAGGGAGCAATGGGAGCATCCCTGTTCCAGACTCTCCGGTGTTCCAGAAACGAGTGCTCCCTAGCAGGAAACCAGTGCTCCCTGGCAGGAAACAACTCTGTCAGCCGGAGAGAAGGAGCATTTGTTAATTGTTGCTCCTCATTGTTTTCCTCACACCTGACTCTTGCACCATTAAATGCAGTAAGAGCCAGGGGTGGGGCCCTGTGGGTTTCCCAGTAAAAATCACGCCCTGGGAATGTGGCCTCACAGATGGGAAGTCTGAGAGAAGAGTCTCCTGACAGGGTTTTGACCACAAAAACTTTCCCTTTCAGAGGGGAGCCATTCAGCTTACAGGGAGGCGAGCCAGGAGACCTGAAGCTGTCCTAGCTGGAAGGCAGGCAGAGGGGACACCATACAGCGTGGCACCCAGGGCAGGAATCCCCCCTCCACACCTCCAGAAGGTGGCTGTCAGCTGCCACCTGAACATTCCACTCTCAGATGGTCCAAACTGTTGAGCTAAAATCTGTCTCCTGTGAGGTCTGCCCACTAGTCCTAATTGTGCCACATGGAACAATGAAGGATGAGAGTTCTTCCAGTCAAAAGACCCCTAAACACAGGCCAAGTGTCCCAATCCTTCACCACTCTGGTTGCCCTCCCTTGGACCCCACCCACTCCCAGAATTGAACTCAGTGCTCCACATGTCATATGACTGGGTAGGGACAGGGACATGGACCTAACCCTCTGATCATACTGGCTGGGTTTTGTTCAGCTGTTGTATCAAACCATTGGCCCAGAAGAGTTCAGCCTGTGATCACCTAACCCCTCAGAAATGAATGCCTGTGAAAATATGTTTGTGGTAAAAATGGAACAGTTCTTGAGCTGAAAGATCAGAGGCCACAGGCTCAAGGCTCTGTGTCAGATGCAACTTTCCAGAAGGCTTGGGTCTGCATGAGGTGGGAGCTCTTATCTATAAATTGCAGCATTTTCAACTTAACCTGTGGTTTTGATCAGTTCTGTGTTGTCGGAAATTTTTGAAAGTCTCTTTTAAAAAAAAAAAAGAAGGAAATTTTAAAAGCTTCCTTTAAAATTGAACCATTCTCTAAGAAAAATAAGATTTTTCCCCCTTATATTACCAATCTAATGATTTCCTCAAACCACTGTAGAACTATAGATCTGTGGGAGGCATTGGGAATAGATGTTTTTCTTCTGTTCATGCAATCAATAATGGCTTCCAAGAGAGTAAGTTACCAGATAAATGCTGACTGGAGATTTATGGTCAAGGACTGGAAGTCATGGGTGGGGGCTGGGGGCAGGGGTGTTTCCACAGCGACACGTCATCTTACGCACCTCTCACTTCTGCAGTTCACATTCTGAGAGTCTGTACTGTCCCATCCAGGTTAATTACACTGCACGGGACGTAGTCCCCTGGCCATCACCCACCCCTACCCTCCCCGCAAATTCTTCAATCAATTGGTCTGAAATGGGGCTTGAGAATTGATGTTTCTCTATAGTGCTCCAGGTGATTTTACTGGGCACCCAGGGTTGAGGACCACCGCTTTACAGTTTTTCTCGAATCGTTCTTTGCAGGTATGACCACTGAGGCTATACCTTATTAGTTCAGATACCCCATCTTCCAGGAAGCTCTTTCTGGTTTTTCCCTCACCCCTACTAATATATGCTCCCAAAGACATAGGTTCATTATTTATTCCATATGATTTTAGTTAAACTCACTTAAATAAAATGAATGCTTACCATTTGTATGAGCAAAACAATATAGAAATATACAGAGCAAAACATGAAAGTACTCCCAAACACAAAGACAGTCAGTCTATTGATTCTCATTTGAATAGACTTCTGCTAGGAGAACCGCATACCCTGAAAATGTTTGGGTACCTGTGTTCCATTATGAAAGACTTGTCTGTGTCCCAGAAAGCCAAGTAAAAAGATGCTGGAATGTCTATCATAAACAGACACACACACACACACACACACACACACACACACACACACACAGAATTTCTACAGCCAGACAAGACTTTCTGTGACAATATCATGGATTGTATGTCTCCAGGGCACGCTAAGTATCCTGTCATCTCTCTGTTCAGTGTTTAGAGAGCATCTCCTGATAAGCAGAAAGAAGATTTTGTGATGGGATTACTCTCTGCTGGAGGATTGATCTGCTGGAATTATCTAGCCAATTTTGTTTCTGGCTGGAATCTAGTTTTATGACTTTTCCAGAATTTGTTTTTACGTTTTTAAAACCTTTTTAAAACTTTTTAGCTGCCTCATGGAGAAAATGTTTGCAATAGTCTCAGATCCCCAGGTTGCAAGGCAGCACACAACCGTGATCACACTTGTCTTACTAACCCATCAATATCTACAATATCTGTGTAACACTGTTTTCAGATGTTTGTTTCCAGGACTTCCTCATGTGGGGAAAGAGGTTTTGCCATCTGTGTGTGTATGTATGTATGTATTTTAAACAATTGCTTGAGTTTCTACCCAAGTTTTCTTCAGAGGAAAGAAAATTCCCCTAAATTACTAAGGGGGTTTCCTTTCACAGGGTACTGCAGGAAAGGTGGCCAGTGTCTGAGTTCTTTGATTCTAGAGATGAGTAAACAAATCAGAAGGAGCTGTTGGCTAATGTCTTAGGAAGAATTCTATAGGAAGAACAAGACAGGTCTCCTAGATCCAGCCTGCTAAGACAGCATCCATATTACCAGAACTTGTCAGTACTTTCCAGAAAAAATATCTGTATATATACACACACAATCTTGTTTCATCTGTAATATCCCTGGATCCCCTCCCCGATCTACACTCTGTCCCACTACTGGATTATTTTGAAGCACATGCCAGAAATTTCATTACATTTCTGAAGGCAAAGAAGACATAAGACAAGTATAATATTTTAAGATGATACATATTTTATGTTTCTTTAATATCCTATGCCATCCCTCAACATACACACATATACCCCAAGAGCTGTCAATCACTTGAAGACAGTTTTGCCAACCAAGCTCCTTACTTTCCTTCCATTCGTGGTACAGACTTCTCTACCGGTGTTTTACATGAATTACCAAAACCCTTCTGCAGCCAGAGCATGACATGTCTTTAGTAGGGGATGATGCAGTAGATGCTTATGCTATGAAATTTGGGGGCACAATTTTTCCTTAGAGCACAATATGAACACAATATATATACGTGCACACATAGCTTTGTATGTTTGTTCTTTTTTCCAAAGTCCTTCTAACTCAAAAAAGTACTGTAGTCTTACAGTGCAGTGCCTCAGCTGTTGGTAACTCTTTTAATTTACAACTTTTCCAGAATTTGTTTTTCTACTAGATTATTTGTAAGTAAGCTGTAATGTGAATGCAGTGTTCTTAAAGGTGTTTGTGCTAAGAGGTGAAGTTTCATTATTTTAAAGCCATTTACCTAAAAGTATGTCACAAAAGTTTCCCAAATTATAATATAGGGATACATAACAAGAAAAAAATCCTTAATATCAGAGTACACACTAAATATTTAAGAAAAAATGGAAACATTAGTAGCTTCCATCCTGGACTCTTGCCATGTTTTTGTTTGTTTGTTTTAGAATCAACTTCAGGAGTCTTCTCTTGAGACATATGTTTAATGACATATCTGCAAGCATTCCTTTTTGGCATGGACTCTGAACATAGTTTTAGAGCCAGGCAATGTAGTGGTTCTTAATCACATTTAGAAATAACAAAACGAAAATTCATAACGCTTTTATGGGCACGTGAAAAATGTTTACATATTAAATTCTATATGATATAGGAACACATTTACTATGAGATAGTGTGACTCTTACGCAGTATAAGGGCAAAACTGTATGGGGCGCCTGGGTGGCTCAGTTGGTTAAGGGTCTGACTCTTGGTTTCAGCTCAGGTCATGAACTCACGGTTCGAGCCCCACGTTGGGCTCTGTGCTGGCAGTGCAGAGCCTGCTTGGGATTGTCTCTTTCCCTCTCTCTCTGCCCCTCTCCCACTTGTGCTATCTCTGTCACCCTCAAAGTAAATAAATAAACTTAAAAAAATTTTTTTAATAAAAAATAAAAATAAAAAACTAACAACATATTTCCATGTACAGTATAAGCTATTAAACCTAAGCATGATTGGCAATTTTAAATCCTCTGATACCATATAGATATAATAGTTTATGGTTTTCAAGCCCTTTTATCTGCTAGCATTCAGATCAGTAGAAGTTAAGAAAGGCTTAAGAAAACTTTTTGGCGGAAAATCTTAAAACTGAGAGAATTCAATCTACGGACTTTAATCTGTTCATTGCTTTTCCCTTTGAATTGAGCACCCAGCAGCATTTGATTTTAGGAGAAAACATTCGGGTTTTTCTTACAACACAGGTATCCAATGGGAACATGGCTTGAAGTTTTTATATAATTTCCTATCAAATAAACATCTGAACAGTAATTTAACAACTACCAAGTGAGGTTAGGTGCCTGAGAAGTGCTGCATATACACGTAAGCACACTTTGCTTATGTGAACGACGGTTACATCACAACGTGTTATCAGACTTTCAACTGCTAGAGACTCTTGCTGCAAAACATTACCACCCACCACTAACCTTCTCCTTGTTCCTTAGAATGAGAGGAGCTAGGGGCATCTGGCTGGCTAAGTTGGAGGAGCATGTAACTCTTGATGTGGGGGTCGTGAGTCTGAGCCCCATGTTGGGTGTAGAGATTACATACATACATGCGTACTTATATACATAAAATGATAGACGCCATTTTATGAAGGGGGTTCTTTTATTTCTATGAAGCCCCTAAAATTACTTATTGGTATTGGTAGATTTATGCTTATCTTATTTCAAAGAGACACTTACTGATTTGTTTGTTTTTTAAGATTTTATTTTTAAGTAATCTCTACACCCAACATGGGGCTTGAACTCATGACTCCAAGATCAGGAGTCGTGTGCTCTTCGGACTGAAGCAGCCTAGCGCCCCTTTTAAGATGGCGCTATTTTTTTTTAATAGTTTTATTGAGATGCAGTTCATATGCATGCACTTTGTGTGTGTAATTCAATGGCTTTTAGTGTATTCAGAGTTGTGCATCTATCACCATAATCCATTTTTGAACATTTCATCACCCCAAAAAGAAACCCCACACTCCTTAGCCATCATCCCCTAATTATCCCATTTCCCCAGCCCTAGGAAACACCAATCTATTTTCTTTCTCTACAGATCTGTGTATTCAAGACATTTCGTTTACATGGGATTTTACAGTATATGGTCCTCTGTGACTGGCTTCTTTCACTTAGTATATCTTCAAAGTTCGTCCATGTTGTCACGTGTATTAGTATTTCATTCCCTTTTATGGCCACATAATATCCCATTATATGGACATACCACAGTGTCTTTATCCATTTATTAGTTGGTGGACATTTGAGTTGTTCACTTTTTTTTTTTTTTTTTTTTTGCTATAATGAATAATGTTGCTAACGACATTTATGGGCATATGTTTTTATTTCTCTTGGGTATATACCTTGAAGCAGAATTGCTAAATCATATGGTAACTCTGCGTGATCTTTTGAAACACTGTCAGACTGTTTTCTGTAGTAGTTGCACTGTTTCACATCCCCGCCAACAGTATATGAGAGTTCTAATTACTCCACATTCTTGTCAGCATTTGCTATTCCTTGGGTTGAGGGGGTGGGTTTTTTTGTTTTTTGTTTTTTTATTGTTGTTGTTTTTTGCTTTTACCTGTAAAGATTCATATTTTAGCTAAAACTTCTGAAGTCATAAGATATGTAGTCTGGGCATTATAATTATGCATTTTCATTTCAAAAAGAGAAAAATTCAAATATTAAGTCTTTGGCTATGTTAAAATATTATTGAAATCCCTTAAAATGTATGTAGACTAATCAGTTATAACTTTTGGCTACATTAAAATACAATGTGTTTATTTCTTGAGTTATAGTGAATAAAAATAAAGTTAATTTTTAAAATGTCAGGTGACACAACAATGTGAATATACTTAACACGACTGAACTATACATTTTCAAAGAGTTAAGATGGTAAATTCTATATGATTTTTAACACAATTTAAATTTTTTCTTAAATCAGGTGTAACCTCTTAATGTCAATTCTTTTGGAAGACGCATTCTAAACGGTTGTTTGCTCCTTGTTCTAACCTACCACGGCTAGAGTTTTAACACAAAGCTTTGAACAGACTGCTTGGGTCAGAGAACTTTCTCCCCATGCCTAATTTTCACTTTTGGAGATATGGAGTATAGATACTTGGGTGAGCAGAATGTAAGTTCTCCAAGGCAGTGATCAGATAATCTCTTCTAAATCGACACATTCCTCAGCCGCCCCAGTGGTTGTGCTGAAGACGTGGTTGGGGGTGAGGTTGAGGAAGACACAGACTGAAGCAAGAGAACCTCTGGATGACAGAGTCGAGCCCCAACCCCCCCCCCCCACCCCCCTCCCCACCGACTCAAGGAGTGCGGATGCGAAGACGGAGGTGCTGACACAACCCCCTAGTCAGTGGCCTGGTACATCTTGATTTACAGAATGCCTCCTGCCCCGGTGGTGAGAATTCTGTTCAGATCTTTTACAATACTATTGAATTACATATTTCTTATCATTCTTTCGACTGTGAGCTATAATTCCAGGTGAATTGTTTTCCATTCAGAAAGTAAATGTTTGCTCTCCTGAGGTGTCTGCACTTGGGGGATGCAACAAGAGTCCCTGTAATTGTGTTTTGGGGGCACCCCCCTTTGTCAAGCACTAGTGAGATCTCAAATCCAAATCTTAACTCTGCATCTTTGAAGAATTACTTCTCCTGCCTCTTGACCTGGAAGAGCCAGAATGAAGTTTGCAACTGGCCGTTCTCAGTCACTTGGAGGATTGTTTTATTCAGCTTCCACCTAATTTCTTGAACTCCCAGCAGTGAGTTTTACTTTTGCTTGATGAGCTGATTTGTCATGATCCTGATTATTGCTAACTTTTATGCCTGAATAGGGTTACAGCCCAAGCAACTTCTTGTGTTGATGTTGACATCCTTTTACAGAGGTAGACATAATGTATGAGTTAGTTGTAAGTCATTCCTTTGTGTTTCATTAAAGAAACCCCCTGAAGACTCTTCGGTATAAGTTAAATTTAAGCCACTGAACACTTTTTACAAAAGAATAAAACGATATTATTCAAGGAAAACGAAAGATGGTTGGGTCTTTTGAAGTTACCAGCAAGAAGGGCAACATGGGTGCTGCTGCTGGACACAGGGTGGATTTTTGGTCTGACCAAAGGAACTCTGGAATTGTAAAGAACACCGATAGAGTATTACATGAACTATCCTTGATAACAAGGGCTGGGTTTTTTTCACTAACAATTGGTTTCCTCTGTTTATTTTGCTGTTTCAGATTATCCTTTCTGTGTTGAAATCCACACAAGGGGCATAAGATTAAAACCCTCGAAAAATAAACAAAATATCCCAAGCTTTTTGGAAATCTAAATGTTAGACATTGTTCAGTAATGTCTGCCCCCTGTGGTTGGACAAAACCACACTCTGGTATGTGTGTTGGCTTTATTCCCCTGCCCTGTGATTTGCTTTTGGCGGCTCAGAGCCAGAGTGGCCTCTCCAAATGCAAGCTTCATGAAGGCAGACAGTGTGCCTCCACTTTGATTAAGCTGCGTAGTCAGCCTCCTCTGTAGGTGTCCCCGGCCCCACTCCCCCACACAGTGCTGTGGAGCAGTTGTCCACGTTGACAATGGCAATCTAACCTGCCTACTGGGAAAAGGGAATTGGATATTAGAAGGAAAACAATTTGTGGCATCATATTTGTGGTCTCTTTAAGGAGAAAATTCCACCGAGTGGTTCCTAAGTCTTTGAAAACTTTCTACTTCAATATTTTTTATTTCAAGAAATAGAAATTACTCACTTTACTCATGAATACTGCTCAAAAAAGGAATTTTTGGGGCGCCTGGGTGGCGCAGTCGGTTAAGCGTCCGACTTCAGCCAGGTCACGATCTCGCGGTCCGTGAGTTCGAGCCCCGCGTCGGGCTCTGGGCTGACGGCTCAGAGCCTGGAGCCTGTTTCCGATTCTGTGTCTCCCTCTCTCTCTGCCCCTCCCCCGTTCATGCTCTGTCTCTTTCTGTCCCAAAAATAAATAAACGTTGAAAAAAAAATTAAAAAAAAAAAAAAAGGAATTTTTGAGGGACAAAAAGATCTCTTGAAACTCTGCAGGTACAAGTAATTCCTGCAAGGGGGAGTACAAATAGTGTCCGCGAGGGAAGCAGAGGCAAAGGCAAAAATTTTAAAGAACCACAGATCACCCCGTGTTCATTGTGCTATTGGGATAAAAGACTTAGGGATAGAACTGGTCCCATGGGGTGTTTCTCACTGAAATCATCTCTGTCCACAGCCCAAAAATGCATCTATTCTGATAAACTATACATCCCAGATGACATCATGTTACAAAATACGTATTTGTCAAGAATTGTGATGGAATTAGACTCTGCCCACATCATACTCACACAAGAGATGCAAAGAAAGCTGCATGATTCTGCATGGCTAAGGTTTAACTTTCATTTGTCT
This sequence comes from Felis catus, assembly GCF_018350175.1. Classification (NCBI taxonomy): domain Eukaryota; kingdom Metazoa; phylum Chordata; class Mammalia; order Carnivora; family Felidae; genus Felis; species Felis catus. Next base: position 209,864,383 of record NC_058368.1, on the reverse strand, counting down.
TCTTTAATTAGCCTATTGGAAAAATGTAGTTCTTCCGTGGTAGTTTCAAGTAAGAATCTAATTTGACCATTTTCCTCTTAAAATATTTTATGAATCCTGTGAGTACTCAGCAAACACTCGCTGTTAACCAATTTCCATTTTCAGCCACATGCCAGTCATAATACAACTTTGTAAGGGGACTTGAATGAAATAATTTAATTAATTTTAATGCCCAAAAGGCAAAATTAGCTGCCATGAATTTCTCTGGAGCGAAGCATACTCAATCCTTCCAAATAAATGTTTTCATTTTTGACATTCAACCAAGATATACTCAAATTCAAACGTATCTTTTGTTAAGTAAACATTTTCTTTGGCATTCAGAATTCCAAACTTTGCTCAGCAAAGAGAGAGAGAGAGATGAGAGAGAGAGGAACAGAGATCAAATCCATTAAGGCAAATTTAATCAATTTTACTTTGGTACAATATTCCTGCCAATCTACCCATTGGTCCACTTACACTGAAGAGTATATAAAAGTTAAGGTAAAATCAGTGTTTCTTTCATGGAAAGAGATTTTTGGTCAGCACCAGAAAAAGGCAGATTGTGGTCCAATTTTGACCGAAAGGCTATTTTCTTAACCAACATCCAGACTCCAATTATCCATTTTATTTTATTTTTATAACTGAAATCCGTTTTTGAGAAAAGGCAGCAGTCATAACCATTATTATGTGGTACAAGAGAGTGGTTTCTTTTATCACAATGTATCACAGCAGCTTCATGGCTTTTTTTTGTTTCTTGTTTTTAATTTATGCCAGCCTTTATGTGGAGAAGGCTAAAATGGGCTGTGAGAGCTATGGGTTTATGGTGAGCATTTAGAATCCTGCTATTTGAATTGTCTATTATTTTCTATAGCGTTATAAAATTAGGATTAATGTATGATATTCTGCATTTCTGTGTGATCGCTTAGAATTTTCTTTCAATTAAGGCATTAATCAACTTCAGACTTACCATTTGGTTTGTATTTATCCCTTTTTATTTTGAGGATCAAACACATAGATGTGTAGGAAATAGTATTGTATTCCTCTAAATACCTTTCCATCATTAACTTTCTAAAAATTAATGCACTGTCTCCATGTTGAAATTTTAAAAAATCTCGGGGCCCCTGGGTGGCGCAGTCGGTTAAGCGTCCGACTTCAGCCAGGTCACGATCTCGCGGTCCGTGAGTTCGAGCCCCGCGTCAGGCTCTGGGCTGATGGCTCAGAGCCTGGAGCCTGTTTCCGATTCTGTGTCTCCCTCTCTCTCTGCCCCTCCCCCGTTCATGCTCTGTCTCTTTCTGTCCCAAAAATAAATAAATGTTGAAAAAAAAAATTTTTTTTTAAAAAAAGAAATTTTAAAAGATCTGTATATTTGATCATTTTATATACAGATGAGACTAGCCACTCTGAGCAACAAAGTTAAGTTTCAAAAATTTAATTTAGAACCTTTTCAAGGAATTTTGAGTTTTGTGTCAATAAGAGATTTTTACTGATGACTAATATAATTTGGAACACATTAAATTAATTTGAGCCTGCAAAATCTACCATTTTTGCTCCCCATAATTAATCAGATCTTAGAACAACTTCCCAATGTATTCTGTACTGTATCTCATACTGTCTCCCCCTCTGTGCAATCTGAGTGTTTGGCTTTTACAGTGTTTGGTTCCCCTGAGAAGGTATTCATGGTTTCTATGGGCTTTGTTCACAATCGTGGCATTCTTGGAGGATAAACCCTTTGGCCTTCTTGTGACACTGAGCTACTGATACCAGCCTGCCACATGTACAGATAGCTGAAATCCACATTCAAAAAGTGCGACCTCATCAGGAAAGGGGCTTGAAAAGAACTTCTTTAAGCATGAGCAGGCCCACTGTGTTACTGGTCTTTACAGACGAGTATTCTCTCTCTTCTTCCTTTCAACCACATACATTGTCGAAAGACGCAATGTCGAAAGTGCAGGATTTGATCTCTCATGACTCCAGCTGCATAAATGACCTGTGGTTCAAGGGTTACTAAGATTTCAACAGAAGGAAAAAATATGAAAACAAAAAACCATTCAAAAGAAACACCGCAAATATACACTTTTACATACATATAATGAACAGCCCTAATTGTACAGTTCAGTTATTATAGTCTTTATGTGTGCTTAATTATAAAAGTCACCAAGTCAATCCTAGCTGAATGAACTTATCTAATGAGCTCATGGGTAAAAGAGTCTCTGTATTTTTTATCTCTATCAGGAAATAATGGACAATTGGCTTAAATTCCTATTTTAAGGATTCTTGAAGAAAAAAACAATCCTATCTTCTGTTGATTCCTAAGATCGAGACTGAAAAGTGTCACAAAGAACAGGGCTCTATCCTATCTGTAGTTCATTATTTGTTTAAAAAAAAAAAAAAAAAAAAAATATATATATATATATATATATATATATATATATATATATATTTCTCCTATCTCCTTCAGGAACTTCATTCCAGTAGATTTGTTCTTTTTTTAAAAAAATTTTTTTTTCAACGTTTATTTATTTTTGGGACAGAGAGAGACAGAGCATGAACGGGCAAGGGGCAGAGAGAGAGGGAGACACAGAATCGGAAACAGGCTCCAGGCTCTGAGCCATCAGCCCAGAGCCCGACGCGGGGCTCGAACTCACAGACCGCGAGATCGTGACCTGGCTGAAGTCGGACGCTTAACCGACTGCGCCACCCAGGCGCCCCCAGTAGATTTGTTCTAAAACAATTTCCGACTGTTGAAAGATCAAGGTAGAGTTCACTTGGAAAAAATATCCTAAAGGAAAGTCCAGATGAATGGTTCTCAAAATCTGTCCAGTTCCAACCTACTTGAGGGATAAAACTCGCTCTTCTTAGGGATTAATAGTAGCTAATATATTTGTTTGTTTTGTTGTGTCTGTTTTTGGTGTGGGGGGAGCAGAAGGAGCTACGTAAACTTGTGTAGTTTAAAAGGGCCCTAAAGATTTTTCCGATACCCTGATATTCATTTTCTCCTCTTCCCGACCCTTGAGAAAGATGTGTCTTCCCAATTGAGAATAACTGTGCATTTTTCAAAACTAATGAATTATAAAATGCTCCATCATGGATTACTGTAGTGCATTTAAAATTTACTTCAAAACCTTTAGGGTTATTGATTTCACTTTCAGTTTCTTTTCAGGAATAAACTACTGGGTAAACTGAAAGTCAAGTCTAGGAATGTCAGCCTACCTCACTGTTTTTATATGGGGCATGCAAGTCTTAGTGCAGAGACAGGTGGGGAAATAAGATTAAATGTTAGATGAACTTGTTCACTTTTTCTACCTTGACCTCTAGCTCTGGGATGAGAACGAAAGACTTTTCTCCTTGATACAGGATAGGGACTTTCTATAGTGTGAGGGAAAGTAGTTTCTGGTAGAATCACTTATGTCTAAAAAGAGAATTCTTTTCCCAAAACATAATAATGCCCGTTATCATTTGTTTAGAAATTAACAATAATCTCTTAATAATGTTATCTAGTCCATTTTCAAATAGCCCCATTTCTTTTCTCCCTTTCTTTTTCCAGTTTATTAATTTGAATCAAGCCACGTCTTATGTTGGAAATGTTTTGTATCCTTTAGATTTGTTTTTTATGTTTATTTGTTTTTGAGAGAGAGAGAGAGAGAGCACGTGTGCATGCACATGCACACGAGTGGGGTAGGGACAGAGAGAGGGAGACAGAGGATCCAAAGTGGGCTCTGTGCTGACAGTAGAGAGCCTGATGCAGGGCTCGAACCCAGGAGCCCGGAGATCATGACCTGAGCTGAAGTTGGACATTTAACTGACTGAGCCACCCAGGCTCCCCTGTTTTGTATCTTTTAAATCTCTTGATCTATAGTTTCTCTCTCTCTCTCTCTCTTCACCACTCTCTCTCACTCTCTCCCACTCTTTTCTTTTGCAATTTGTTTGTTGAAGAGACTAGATTGTTTGTCATGTAACATTAGCTTTCCACATCTGAAGTTTGCTGATCATATCTGTCTAGTGTTTTTGACTTCTTTCTCTGTCTCTCAGACCATGATTTTAGGTCAAGAGATTCACAAACAGGTACAAGCACTAGAAGTCTATAATACAATAGAGGCCTTGAAGAGCCTTAGTGACCATAGCTCTTAGGAGCTGGTAGAACTCAGTTGGCCAGAGAATATTGAGTTAGACAGGGCTACTCTTTGAGAATGCGATTCTTTCATTTGTTTCAAAGTAGGCATGAGATGGGGCTCAGCCACCTGGGTGGCTCAGGTCATGACCTCACAGTTTGTGAGTTCAAGCCCCTCATGGGGCTCTGTGCTGACTGCACAGAGACTGCTTGGGATCTCTCTCTCTCTCTGCCTCCTTCTGCCCCTCCCCCGCCTGCACACAAACGTGTGCATGTGCTCTCCTCTCTCTCTCTCAAAACTAAATAAATAAAACTTAAAAAAAAAATGGATATAGGCTACAGAATGAGTTACCAGGTATGTGCATAACTAGAATTGTATACAAAATAAACTTAAAGGCCCAGTAAAGACCTCATAATTCTAAGCTCTCCTCTCTGCCTAGAAAGGACCCACAGGTCCCTTCCAAGTTACTAAGATTTTAAAACGGCTGGTTCATTATTATGAAGATGGTGAGTTCATGTAGAAGAAATTTATTCCTGGGGGAAGAATGTAAATATTGGAGGGGGAATTCAGCAATTTTTAATTTAGAAAGAAAGAGAAGGAAAACTATTATAAAGGGGTTTTGCTGTTGTTGTTTTATCAAAGTGAAATGTAGAAACCAGAAGCTACGGCAGAAACTTAGTCTCCTCCTCTGGTTCCTCCCCATCCCCAGGCTTGTGGATTCTACCTCCTTAACTCTGACTTCTGCCTCTGGCCTCCGCCCCCGCCCTAGCCCAGACAAAACCGGCTCAGTCCTAATCTACAGTATCAGTTCCCCTGCTCTGTCCCCCTGCCTGCTTTTTTGCATGAAGACTATAGAGTCTCACTAAAGAGTTGAGTAACTCTGAGCTTACCCCTCACATTGCTTTTGGAATAAAGGTCAGTTGTGCGTATGTCTTCTATGGCTTCTGCCTATCCCTTTCCATCTCATTTCTCACCTCCCGTGTCGAATCTTCTCCAGCCTCTTCACCTGAAAGCCCTCCTTACCTTCAGGACTTACCTGGGATGTCACTTCCTCCAGAAACCTTTCCTACCCTTGCAGTGTGACCAGCTGGCCCCACTGTCATTCCCCACTTCCTCCAGCCAACTGTAAGTTTTATGGAAGCAAGGAATCATTTTGTTTGGTCCTCATCCACCGAGAGGCTGGCAACAATCATTTTCGGAGTTCCCAGAGTTTTTTCAGTTGTGTTAGAAAGTGTCATGAAAGTCTCCGTTTTCATGTGAAAAAAGGGTTATGCATTGTATGTTTTTTGGAAATGTCAACACAGAAGGGAAGAAGGATCAAAATTCCCAGGTGACCTAGCTGTTCCGGAAACTCATTACGCTGCTTTCTTGAGTAGTGTCAGAACAGAAAAGCCAACATTTGGACTCTTGACAGAGAAATATTGCACCACCCAACTGCCAATTTATGAAGTTGGCTTTCTTTTCTTTCTTTCTTTCTTTCTTTCTTTCTTTCTTTCTTTCTTTCTTTCTCTTTCTTTCTTTCTTTCTCTTTCTTTCTTTCGTTTCTTTCTTTCTTTCTCTTTCTTTCTCTTTCTTTCTTTCTTTCTTTCTTTCTTTCTTTCTTTCTTTCTAAAAAGGCAGAATTCTTTGCCATGCTATTCCTGGAAAGATTCACTGATTCTATCTTTCAGTTAACATTTGGTGGAGAGCCTGCTAACGCCATGGCATGTGGTTCTGCCCTAGGACACGAGAGCGTGTGCCGGCTGAGACAGTGAACATTACATGAGACTTTTCTGGTTGCCAGCTAGTTCGCTCCCCTGATAGGCATTTCCGGATGTGAGGAAAGATTTATTTTGGCACCTCCAGCCCCCACTGGTATGCACACACACACACACACACACACACACACACACACTGCATATTCCCTCTCTCTCCTCTATCTTGGAAGTTGGGAAATAGAGTTTACACTACAGCAGGATAGTTGGCTCTTGGTAACTTTCAAGGGGAGACAGGGTACTTTCCTCCCCTGGAACTGAGTACAACAGCTTAAAAATAGAACAATGTGTGTTTGGTGTTTTCTTTTCATCCTCTGCATCAATAACAGGTGTACAGTTACAGACACAAAGAGCTAGATTCACGTCTTCTGCACGCCTCCGGAGAATTCCCAGAGTTACCCAGGGAGTAAAACTGGGCCTAAAACGTTCAGTAAAAAGAAAGTAACCCAATATAGCTGTGTGTTACTAACACTGCTGCATCACATGGTTTTTTAATTCTCCTCTCATAGTGAGTCTACGAGTAGATGCACAGTGGAAGAAAATGTCACCAAAAACGATTCTTAGGAACCAGCGAACGAAGTTAAAACCTCTAAAAGCTGGATTAGGGAAACTGACAAAGCTACTGTAAATTGCAGGCTTTGAAATGGATAGGGAGAGGGTACTGAAAATTGAGCAAAGGTTCAGCTCCATAAACCAAATGTGACAAGTCAGGCTGATGTCCTTGTTGGCTTTTTAGTGCATTTAGTATCTTTTGTAAGATGTACTTCTCAAATTGTTTTACCACCTCTTAGAAGCATTGACCTCACATGTGCTTTGTGAGCGAGTGCGTCGTCCGTTCTGCGGCATGTCTGTGGTCAGCAGTGGTGTTACTTAATGAAGAAGGTCACACATAAATTTATGGCACGAACGTGGCATCCCTTGCAAGCACACTTCTTGGCAGCTTCTTGCAATTCTTTCACGTTCCCTCCCTGAGGGAATGGCTCATAATAGATTTGAACAGATGCTAGGTGTTTGGCAGCCTTGTGAGGGGTACTCGTTTTCAAAATTCGGGTTATTTCATGTCTCATAATTAGAATTTCAACAGCCTTTATGCCTTCGATGTGTTCCAGTGTTCACATAAATACCTAACCTCTGACTCCACATTTACCCCTCGCGAGTTCTCCTAACCCATTCATTGGTTCTGACAACATCACTACTAAATCCTTGGCTCTCAGAGTCCGAACCGGTAAACATGCACGGGCAGATTTGATTTGGCAGTAAAATTGCTCCTTCTCCCTAAATGTGCTTTTCAAGTTGTCCCCGACAGCAAAGTTAAGTGTTGCCAGAACTCTGGCTTATAGGTTATTACTATTTCCCAAATCCTTTTTCTCCAGGGTCCCTCTCTTCTTGTGCCTCACACCCATCCCTTCTTTCCCAGCCCCCGGTCTGAGGCTCACCCAACACTGCCCTGCCTGCCCCGTGAGCACTGAGAGCAAGCACGAGGTTGTATTTCCCTCTGTAGTTCTGTGCCTGGCACTTACTAAGTGTTCAATAAATTTATCTCAAGTTGGCCAAGCATGGTTAGCTAAGAGAAAGGAAAATGTTCATTATTTTCTTTTTAATCTGCTTTGATGTCAGCCTCCAGCTCTGAGGGGGTCCTTACGGCCCTGCCGGGGCTGCTAGGGAGCACACAGAAAATTGTTTGCGCGTATAGAAAATCCACAATGAGCTGGAAAAGCCGGTGAAAATGTTCTCATGCCTCAAAACACTCAGGGGTAGGGGAAGGGGTGTGTTTGTGTTTCTTCCATACTGACTCCCCAACTCCCCGTGGATGGTTCTCCCATGCACCTCATGTCTTTGCAGAGTTTATCTCCCTACTTGAAACGTTTTACACCTCTACACATTGGAGAGTTACTCCGCAAGTATTCATGAGGCATTTACGTGTGCTGTGGCCTCTGTAAGACCATCGATACACAGGGGCACAGACTGCAGCGTGTCTTTTATTTCCCTTGTCAAGCCTTGTACAGCTCTGTGCTTTCACTGCGTACGCATTAAATAGTGCTGACAGCCTCTGCCATATGTTTTCATGCTTCATTCCCTCCCTCGTCCGCACGGCATTTGTGCTCCCGAGTCATGCACAGCCGCTATTGTCGAATTGAGGTTGTTGATTCATTCAGTGTTGAGCTCCCTCGGTCAGCCGTGCTAGGTGCCAGCGAAGGCAGTCGCAGAGCTGTTACACGCAGACCCCGGGCCCTGGATCTCCTCCTCTGCAAGGACGAAATGTTTACACTGAGAAGTTGAAGAGGGGCCAGCTGAGTAGGGCAGAGCGTCTGATCAGAGAAGAGGAGCCTCGCTCTGCCTTTATGTATCTGTGGTGATCCCTGTGCGGTTCTCAAGAACACAAACCTTGGGGCTACCCGACTCGTTTCTATACCAGTCACGGTACTAACTCGCTGTGGGGAAGTTGCTTTGGCGCTCACGGCTCGTCTGTGGCGTGGCAATCGTAGTAGTGATAGTAATAGAAATATTTGCTCTCTGTGCCACCCAGGGAACCCCAGGAGAGCTCGGCTCAGATGGTGGCTGTGAGCATGCTTTATGTGAATTGTAGGCACTAGGGTCCTGTTAGTGAGCGCCACCCCTCAGATTCGGCTTCACTACTATCAACATCAACTTCGAAGGCCCTTTTGGCTTCCTTGCGGGGGAGTGTCAGGTGCAAAGCCCTTCCTTGCTTGTGCTTATAGGGTCTGCCCAGAGAGGATCGGTTCCTCAGTGTTGGCCCAGGTCATCTGAGACATCCTCATCCACGACACCTTGGCTTTGTCACTAAACAGTAACCAGTTTCGGAGCTCCTGTCACATGTGACCTCACCTCTTTTCAGCTGACTGGCTGCTTCCTACATCATGCCCTCAGAAACGCTTCTCTGCGTTTCTGAATGAGAAAACTGCCTGTGGGTGAGCCTGAGTAAGCAATTGAAATCCCTCCATTTTCTATGTTAAAATAAAAAACCCACTTGCCAAGAAAGGTCATGACCTTCCAGGATGTGACGTGTTATAAACGGAGTTTCAAGTTGGTGTGCTGTATGGCAAAGCTTTAAGCCGTGTCGCATTAACAGAAGGCCTGGTGAAACTGTCATTCTGCGCTGGCCTCACCACTAACCAGTAATGGCATTTTGTACCTCACATGTATAAATCTTGGTTTCTTGGCCTCACTCACCAAACCTGGAGGTCCTCAGCTATGACTTAAGCCCCAGTTTTAGGCATTTAATTTTGGCTTTTTGATAACAGACTTGGTTTCCAAGGTTGTTTGCAGATCCCCTGTGGGATTACATTCTCTACAATCAGGTTTCCATAGGATTAAGATGTGTGTAAATTAGAGGCAATGCTACATGGTTTACTTAGCCTGGGACAGAGCCGGGCACATGGTGACTCCTCAATAATTCGCTAAATAATGTGTGGTTTACACGCTAAGCTGAAAATATCTGAGAACATTGGCATCATCTTTCAAATTGTGTTTACTCTCACCTTAAAGTGATAAAATGATTGTCTGCATTGCAGATTTATTTGATTCATCAGTGACAATTTTTATTATACCTGCCATAATAATGACTAGCAGTTATTGATTATGAAAGACACAGCAGGCATTGAACACACATATTTGTTATCCCTTCTGCAAGGTCGTTACTACTATCTCCATTGTACGGACGAGGAAACTTCCCAAGGTTCCCCTGCTAGGAAGTAGCTGAACCTGTGTTCAAACTCAGATCCATTTGTCACGAAAGCCCCCTCTCTGTAGTGCCGTGTGGCCCCTATTGCAGGGTGGCCTCTACATTTGTACTGGACCAATTTATAATGCTAAAGTGTTTCTGTTGCCTTAATTTCACTGCTTACGATAAAGTCTTTTCTCTACATGAACTGAACATTTTCCACAATTTTCCCATTCTTGTGCATTTAATTCTTGATGTCATATATGGTTGAACATTTGATTATTTGGTGAGAATATGACTTGTTTACTCAACAGAAGATCTCCTTGGGCTTAGGAACTACTGTTTATACATCTGCATCCCAGGACCCATTGCAGTGATGAGCTCCCGTTATAGTAGATGCTACATAAATAACTTCTTGATTCGTGGATGGAGTACAGTTGCTTATTCTCACCTACTGAATTTGCAGACTATGTCATTCATCATTCATTCACTGAATATCTATCGAGTCTCGACTCTGGTAGCCACAGGGCATATAGCAATAAACGTGGGCCATTGTGTATATTCATAATTGAAAGATGATAACCTGGAAAATCACAAGCTGATATGTTATCATGGAAGAAGTAAAAGCGAAGATGAATTAAAGGCACTCAGATAAGGAACCTTTCGATGGTCAGTAGAGCACATCCAGAATTTTTTTCCTGATGAGCTATCCAATAAACTTTCCTGAAGCTTAAAATAATTATTATGTCTTTCTCATATGAACAACTCATGTTTGTATTAATTCTTGGTGTGTTTGTATCTCTCCCCCAATAATATTACATTCCCATTTAGTAGAGAAAGATATTTATCAGTGTATACCTTTCTAGATTGATACCACTGACCCTTTCAGGAAAAGAGAGTTATTTCCTAAAGCTAAGAAGTCAGGCTTACTGGATTCCCAGAAAACACTTTGTAATAGTTTCATGTTCTACAAGGAATATATTGTGAAATTACTCTCTTCCTATAATAACGTTTAGTGTGGAATTCCTGTCACAATTTGTTTGGGTTGTTCTCAAATTTTTTGAATCTCTAGTACTACTTTTGACAATAAAATAGGACCTAATAAGACAGTGAAATCAGTTTGAAACTGGCTGAACATTTCCACCTAAAGAGTGTTTAGGACCCCATATCAAGCTGGAAAAACCTAGTGAAGTGCAGTGTTGTACTTTTTAAAAGCCCTCTCCTGTTCACATTTTTATCAACAACTTAAAGACCTAGAAGGCACCTACACTGGGTTTTCAGATGACATAAGCCCCAGAAGAATGGCTTCTACCACATATGCCTAAGATCATGATTCAAAATGACTTCAATTGGCTGCAGGGCTGGATGGAAACCAACAAAATGAAGTTGAGCAGGGGATAAATGTATATTTCTGCTTTCAGATTCAAAAGGCAATTGTGCAATTACAGGATGGGGAGAGACTGAGCTTGGCACCAGTTCATGTGACTAAAAGCTTAATATGAACCAACAGTAGGATGTGGTGGCGAAAAAAGAATGAATATAGTCGTGTTTACTCAGTTATAATTATTAATAGTTCACTGTACTCTGCGCTGGTCACACTGCATCAGGAGTAATTTGTTAATTCTGAGCACATTCAGGAGTGACTTTGACAAAGCAAAGTAGCTATTAAGAGGGTGCTGAATCTATTCCAAGACACATTTATTGGGCTCCTGTTTTGGGCAGGCACTGTGCTAACCAATGTGGGGAATAAAGGTATGAAGAGACATTGCCAGTCTCTAGCCTCAAGGAGTTGAACATTTAAATGGAGAGCGTAGGGGTGCCTGGGTGGCTCAGTTGGTCCAACTCTTGATCTCAGTTCAGGTCTTGATCTCAGTGTCATGAGTTCAAGGCCCCATGCATGACTGTAAAACAAAATCGACTATGAAACTCAAGGCTCAGCTAAGGAACACTGAGAATTCTAAGTTGCCTGGAAGAATGGGGTAGGCCTGGGCAGGCAACAAAGCTGGGCCAAGAAGGTTTGGACCAGAGCATGAGGGCATTGACTGGTAAGCAGTGAGAGGGATTACAGGTTGGCAATCATCTGGAAATAATGGTACATGAGGATCCGTTGGAGAAATGATGAGTATTTAGTCTGGAGAAAAAAGCCCAATGTCCCTCTGATAAATGTGAACCAGACTTGCTCTGTATTCCTCCAGAAGGAAAATTTATCTCAAGAGAAAAGGGTTATAAGGAACCAGATTTTGCTTCTTCCTAACCACCATTTTTTAAAATTCAAACCTACCCAATAGAGAAGAGCTAGCCAAGGAGATGATGGTGAGCGCCATCATGGATAGACTCAGAGAAAGTTCCATAACTGATACTCTAAAGGGAATGGGCGGGGGGGTGCGGGGGGTGGGGGGGTTGGTGCAGCTTCACCAAGAGACATGAGAGTTCTAGGAATTTCCTAAGGCCTTTGCAGTGTGAAATTATCCATGGTTGAGTGTTCCTCCTTTCTCCTTTGATTTAAAATGCACAATGGTATATCGACTTCTGAATAAAGCCTGCATGTTAGGACTCCCCAGTTCAATGAGATCTCAGACTAATTCTAGTGAAGGCTGCTCAGTGCTTGGACAGTAGCCATTCATCACCATTGCTTGACTTTTCAACATGTGCATGATCCTTTTTTGTTGTGATGTAGAGCATCCATTCAAATATGAATTTAACAGATTTTTGCCAGAGTTCCCCATTTAGGTGAATCAAATGCAAGTCAACAATTGATACAAGTCCAGTGCAAAGACTTTATCTCACAAAGAATCTCCAGGGCTGTCAATGTAGGGATTAAACAGGGAGTTCTGGAGGCAAGGAAACTTGAGTTCACACGCCAGCAATGCCACTTTTACTAACTGTGTGATCCTGAGCAAGAGATTTAACCTCCCTGTGTCCTAATCTGTAAATGGGGTTGACCATTATTATGACCATTATTAACCTTGCAGGTTTGGGAGGATTTAATGAGATAAAGCACTTAGCAGGTGCCTAGCAGGATGGGGTCTGATTTTACTGATGAAGTTCTCACATTTTATAGTCATGTTCCAAGGAACCCTTCAGAGTTAAAAATATTTTTATAAAACAAAAACATATGCGTCATCATCATCGTGGCTAACTTATATGTGTCAGATATCTTTCTAAGGCATCGTACATCAAACTCATTTATTCCTTGGAATGACCCTGGGAAGTAAATACCATTATTATCCTTCATTTACTAAGACACTGAGAGGTTACATATCTTGACCAGTCACAGGTGATAGAGCCAGGATTCAAAGCAAACAAACTCCGGAGTTTATTACAACCATTTCCTTCTAATACGTACCAACAGATTTCCCCGTTTTCCTCCCAATTCCATTCCAAATCATTCTGCTGGATAATTTATGCATTTTACTTGTTCAGGGCTGTTTCACAAAAATATATTTTAAAATTTTACGTCTACTAAAATGCATGAGGACCCTATCAATCATGCCTTTGGCCAGAGTATTGAGAAGGTCCTTCATAAAAGTTGAATAAATGCATGAATAAGTGAAATTTTTTTAATTGTAGAAGCAATGACTATAGCCACTTTTAAAAGAAGCAAGATGGGGCGCATGGGTGGCTCAGTCAGTTAAGCATCCAACTCTTGACTTCAGCTCAGGTCTTGGTCTTTCAGGCATGATCACCATGGTCCTGGTGGTGAGATCAAGTTATCCTTACTATACCCTTACTATCCTTACTATAACTTCACTGCCTTGCTACCTCTTTCCATTATTTGCGATGGGGCCATGGTAGCTATTTGAATCATTCATTTGAAATCATTCATTTGAATTCAGCTTTTTTTTTAAGTTTATTTATTTATTTTGAGAGGGAGGGAGGGAGAGAGGCAGTGGGAGAGAGAGAGAGAAAGAGAGAGAATCCCAGTCTCCACACTGTTCAAGCAGAGCCCAACATGGGGCTTGAAATCACGAACCGTGAGATCACGACCTGAGCCGAAATCAGGAGTTGGGTGCTTAACCAATTGAGCCACCCAGACTTCCCATATTGAATTCAGTTTTTCACTTTGCTTTCGCTTACCTTATTTATAAATATTTTATCTCATCCCCCTTTTTAACAATGTTGCCAGTTCACTCTCCCCTCTCTCTGTGTTTTTTGTTCGTTTGTTTTTGTTTTTGTGTTTTGTTTTTTGCCATCTAATGTTACCAGATCTTACTCAATGACCCATCCAGTAGTTGTTTTTTCCAAACACTGGCAACTGCATTGTTACCCACCCTATCCTCATTTTCCAAGTTAAAGAATAATTTTTACAATCCAATCCATGCAACATCAGTGCCAAATCAACCACACACCATCTCCACTCCCTGTCTCTGCACCCTCCTGGATATCCCTGAAGTCTATTCAGGATAAGTGGAGTTAGATGGAAGGGGCTGCCCCTAATTTTCTTTGGAGAACGTGTGGGAATTTCTAAATACCTCTTTAAAAAACATCATATGAAACTGAGAAGCACACAGAAACTATGTACCAAGGTTGCAAAACTAAGGTAGAATATGCAGAAACAACTCCCTTTTGTAGAAGGGAAAAGCTGCAAAAGTCTTGCACCACTGCTGGTGGAATAGATCGGGAATAATTCAGTTCCATTGTCGCCCTTGGCCCTGGGGGCAAAAATGCAGCTTTTCCTGTTTCAAGGAGAGACTGTGCTCTTACTATACTTAAGGCAGATGTAAGGGAAGCCAACCCATTCTAGAGTTTGCCACAGTCTTTTTCACTGGGTGAAGTGATACTGCTTTATTGTTTAGGTCAGGTAGCCGGGAGCATAATCTCCCCCTCCTTGGGTGCGACTATTCCTTTATAGATTAGATAAGAACAACTGATGAAGTTTTAAATGCTGAGAAAATTAATCAGAACTGAAAAGGGGTGTGTTGGCCACTGCCCAAGAAATATGCTGACTGAGATAAAGCACCTACTGAACTTTTTCTCCATCCCATGCTTCTCTGCTTGGTGGTCTCCCTTCTCGTCTTTCTCTCTTCTCTCCTTCTGTCATTCTCTCCACCCCTTGTCTCCATAATTTTCTCTTCCTTCTCTGTTCAACCCCAGCTCTGTCCCGAAAGACTTAACTGTCACATTCTTTTAACTGGCCAGAACATGGACTGAAATTTTTGAAAATTTATTCTTGTATATAGTATATAAGGTCCTACATCCTAGATTTAATTTCGAGAATAGCTAAAGTGAACACATTTTATTCTTAATTATTTCTTTTTTTATATATAAGAAATGTATCTTTTTTAGAATATGTTCATTTCAGTTTCAATAAACAAACTTAACCTCGGTCCATTTCCAAGTTCTCAGAGTGGTGATGATTCCAGAATCTTTTCATGGCAAGGAATGGGATGGATGTCAAGTTGCAACTGTGGGTATGGCTCCTTTGGCCCCAGGAATCTCTGCTGCTTCCCAACCTCATTTCAGCGGGTGGAGACACACTCCTGCCTCAACTGTTCTGGGAAGCTGGGCCAGGTCGAACTGGTTTTTAACGTCCATATGTTGCTTTCAATTTCCATGCGGCTTTCAATTCCTTTTCTTCTGTGAGGGACAGGCCTTCCGTGGGAAGAAAGGGAACCCCTTGAGCCTGACATGTTCTGCAGTCAGCTTGAGATGCCTTTTGATTAACTTTGAACGAGTCTGGCCCAGTTGTGGAGTTTAGTCCCACTCAGCATTCTGCCAGCAGGGAAACATGCTGTCTTGACCATCATCTTCCGAAGAAAGTCGCATGGGACACAGGACATAAAGGTCTTTTCCACAGCCAGTAATTCAAAGCAAAGAGGCTGCTTTGGAAATTGCAAGCTAGTCATCTAGTGATTGGTTGTAAATCATGATTCTTCTGGGGAAAAGGCAGAAGGGGCTGGAGCTCTGGCCCTCAAAGAACTTCCTGTCATTAAGCTGAAGTAATTTGCTGCTCTCCACACACTCTTTCTACTGTGAGGGAAGTCACCTACTTTCCCTGGTCACATAAGTGGTCCTGGTGGGTGCTGTTGATGGCTGACTGCATGTTGGCACATCTTTGTACATGACAGAGGTTTCTTTTCAAAGCCAAGCTTCATAGGTATAACCAGGAGTTGGTCTGATCAGCCCCTTGTCTCCATGGCCCAACCCATGCTTTTTCTTTTAGCTGCTATTTTCTGTGGTCCTGGGTTTCTAAATCTTGGCGAGAAGACAATCATTCCTTTGTGCTCGGCTGTTACAATGAGGTAACCAAAGAAAGGGTCTTGGTCTGAGGCTGTCAGCTGTTACTAATCACTACTCCCCAGCTCATCATGGGTCCTGCTCGCCTCTCCCTCTTGCTCTGCTTAGCACACATAAAGAAGATGAATTACTCCCTGGTTCCTCTTCAGAAAAGCATATTGTGCAGCACATTCCAATATCGTGAGCAAAGGATGGGCTAATGTGAAGGGTAAATGGGTATCTAAATCACCTCTCAGTGGGTCTTGTGCCGGCAGCTTGTGGGCCTGTGAGAAGTGAATCTCAGAGCTGGCTCTTCAGAGGTTTTCTTAAAACCTTGCTGAGAGAGAGAGGAAGTCCCCATGGCAGGTTCCCCGGCAGACCGTGTCACTGGAATGATCACAGGGCTGTGCTAGGCTGTAATGAGAGTCTGGTGGATGGTTAAGGCTAGTGTAGAGAAGAGCGACCTTGACCACTCAGAGGACCTCACCAGCTGGTAATCCAGGAGAAGTATTCCCAACCAGAGGTCAAGGAGGCCACTGGAAGGCCTTTGATATTGGAGGTAGCAGCAGTGAAAGCTGGGTCTCAATTTCCCCTCACTGCTTCCCCGTATGAAAGTTCATTTTCAGAGGATGACTATAGCCAGAGGAAAGGGATGGCTGCTTAGTCCTAGAAGACTGGGGATAAAAGTTGATTTGTGTGACTTTTTCTTCCACTAAATAATATTGTCTGTTCCTTTGAGTTTACTCTTTACCCATCTTTCAGAATAGAACGTTTCCCTTTTGCCTTTCCACACTTCATTTTACTAGTAAACTGTAGAACTCGAAGAAAGACTTTCGTTGACAGTTTTAAGGGTCGAATTAAAAATCAATTTGCCTGACAAATTATATGCCATCACAAGCAATAAATTTGTAAAGAAGCTTCCTTGTCATTCTCATGCAATATAACCTCATAAAATGAAGTGGTATTATAGGTGAATGAAATATGAAGTTTTGTGATATTATGAACAGCTACGTGGGAAGGAAACTTTGGCCAAGGTGGAAACCCCTGGGAAGATACTTGTGATTTACTTGACTGTGAATTTCACAAAATTGTTCTCAGCTGCTTATAGAGGTGGTTTGACTCTTCTTCACTAAGAATCACCGAGGAAAGTAAATGCCTCTTTGCTCAAAGTTGCATGAAGCTAAATCTCTTCTCAAAAATGTCCCCTTCTTAACAACGTCTGCAGAATTTCTGTTCATTTCAACTGTATGTTAGAGATCAGCACCCTCGTCTCCTTCGTCTCCACTAGCAAGATGACATACATTTTTGGGTGCTGTGGGCAGCCCAAGGTCATAGGAAGTGAAGATGACAACGACGGAGTCCTGACTCCTTTTTTAAACGTCTACTATTAACTGAATGGGGGCATCTACCAATGTTTGGAAGCTACTTTTTTTTTTTTTTTACTAGAACCTACAAATAAAATACAAATCTATTCCTATTTGGGTGCCCCCTTCAAAAAAACAGGAAGAAAAGATACAAATGTATTTTATATTGGGACCTGGCCACACACACACACACACACACACACACAGCTGAAAAAAGATCCACAAAATAATACTTAGCTTTATCACAGGCGACACCTTTAATATTTTCTATTCTGTCTTCTTTCACTATTGGAAAAAAATACGAGTCATAACCCACTGAATTGATTTCATGACCTGCATCATTAGCACTTGTCAGACCCCATCTCTCTCTTCCATTCCCTTTTCTATGTTTATGTTTTCACTTTATTCACTCGTTGTTCTGTTAACATGTGGACAGATAGGACTTCAGCAGTTACTTATCTAGGCTCCTCTGCAAGACTGCATCATGTTAGTAAAAGATGGAAAATTATATAGGAGTGGGAGAGGAAGGGAAAGAGGAAGGGTGCTCCTGGTAGTGAATAGTAGAGGTGTGCCAGCCTTCCACCTTCCTGACCATCCCAGGGACACCTTGCTGTGAATGACCCCCCAGTTCTGGAAATGAAGCACTCAGCCACTCTTTCCCCACCAGATCTGTCTCTCCCTCTTCAAGATAGAATGAACCTCATTATTTTGGATTAGTTGGGGGAAGAGAAACTAAAATTGATGAATCAGAATTACAGAGTATTTTAAACAAAAAGCAACTTTAGTACTTGTAAGTCACAGTAACCTAACCTAAATGTTTAAAAAAAAAAAAAAAATGTGTGTGGCCGCTACCCAGCATAACAACACTAACAGTGATAAGAATGATTATTCGAGTATTTATGGGATACCTTCCAGTGCAGGCACTGTTCTAGGCACTGAGGCTACATCAGTGAATAAAACAGATGGTTCTGCCTTCGTGGTACTAAAATTCTTGTAGAGAAAGACACATAATGATCATAACTAGCATTTATCAAGAAGCTGCTTTGTCTGGATTCTTTATATAAGTTTTCCCTAAGCTTGCAAATTTTACAAATATTATTAGCTTCTTGCCTAGATGAAATAGAGACTTAGAGAGAGCAAATAATACTTAGGGAATAGATTGCTTATTACTTATAAGCTTAATTAATAATAGCAGCTAACATTTGTTGAGTCCTTACTATGTGCCAGGCACTATGCTAAGTGCTTTCAATATGGAAGTCCCTTTAATGCCAATGAAAATCCAGTAAGGGAGCTTTCATTATTCCCATACTACAGTTGAGGAAACTGAGGCTTACAGAGGCTTACAGAGGTCATATGCTACCAGAGCCAGAAGTGAAATCCAGGTCTTCTCACATGAAAGCCTAACCTCTTAATCACTGAGCTATAATTTTTTTTAAAAAAGAATATGTTTCCAAAATACCTGAGGTTGGCCTTAAGCAGTTTGAACTATTGTTTAGTTACTTACTGGTTGTGATTCAAAATTGTGATACAATCATTACCAACCTTTTCTAACCTTTTATTAGAAAAAAAAAAAAAAAAAAAAGACTTTTTAAAGATTCTTTTAAAGATTCTTTGTCCCAGAACCTGTAGAATCGTAGAACTTTACTTTTAACTTTTTACTTTTTAAAGATTCTTTAAAGATTCTTTTAAAGATTCTTTTGTCCCAGAACCTATAGAATCGTAGAACTTTACTTTTTTTTTCAACAAACTAGTCTGTAAAGGGGCCAGAAGGAAATACTTTAGGGAAGAAAAATTTAACATAGTTTTAGATTTAAAATGATTTACTTTATCCTTACTCCCTGCCCCCGCCAACCTCCTCCCTGCCTTTCCTCTGAGCTTTTGGACCCTTTTGCTCACTCTCCTTTCAGAGGGTTCCAGCGTGCCCCTGCTCCAGCAGTGGGTGGCTGCTTTATGACACAAGAGATCATTTTTCAATCTATAAATATGAAGTATATTGTGCTCTTAGAATTTAACTTTCTTATTAACAATCCATCACCTTTAGTCTAATGACTGTGGTACATGCTGGAGCTCATCCTTGGTTTCCTTGTTGTAAGTGTGCCCATTTTGAAATTCTAGGAGGATGGAGAACAGGCGGCTTTCATTAGATGAGTATTTGAGAAGCCCACTGTGGAGAAGGAGTGCATCTAAAATAAAATAAAAACTGAAACAGACAATATTCCTGAATCAGCACTTACCATCCCCCAGCCTCTTCCGTTCTTTCTGGGCCTGATCCAGCAGCCCTGGAAGAACAATGAAACACCATGAGAATGAGTAGTAAGACAATTCATCACAGAAGTCTTCTTCCTTAAATTTCAGTTTTTAAAAGCAGAGACAGGAGTTATTGGGGGGCAGTATAAAAAGACACATGAATGGATAAGACACAGATTTTTAGCAGATGGGAGAATAAAATCCGTGCAAATAATAGAGCCTTGAGAATTGACATTATTTATACGTTATCCTTTATACTTGGCTTTATACATACTTCATTTATCCAAGAAGTCATACCAAATAATATACCAAAAGAAATCTAATTTACAACATAGACGTATAGAGTTCCACATACATATTTATGAAACACTCCCTCCCCCCTCCATCCCCCAAAACCATGAATTTGGTGCATGTTTGTTAATGTTAACTGATTACCAAAAGACTGTCTTTATAAACAAAGAGGTAAATGCGTATTTACCTATTTGCATTAAGAAACTCTTTTCTTCCTTCCTCTGTTCAAAGTGACTGCTGCCTAAAATACTCAGGTATCTGAAGCAAAGTCTTAATCTTCTACATTCTAAAAAACATCTTATTTGATCTCTTTTATTTTTTTAAGTGTTCATTTATTTATTTTGAGAGAGAGCTCGAGCAGGAGGAGGGGCAGAGAGAGAGGTGAGAGAGAATCCCAAGCAGGCCCTGAGCCATCAGTGCAGAGTGCAGTGCGGGGCTCAAACTCACGAACTGAACCGTGATATCACAACCAGAGCTGAAATCAAGAGTAGGACCCCCAACTGAGTGAGCCACCCAGGAGCCCCTCGTTTGATCCCTTTTAGATGCTTACCTCATTGGTGAACATGTAATGGGCAGAAATGATCAATGGATTGCTATCTTGATGGCTGATTCTTGATGGGCTGGTTTTTAGAAAGGAAAATAAGATTCACATACCCACAGCCAGCAAGTATCCATGACCCTTCACATTCCATTAGAACATGTTCTTGGCTGCTTTTCTAGGAATGGTGAGAAATGTGTACTAATTGATTAATTCTCTAGCTAGTCCTTCCGTGACCAGTGTCACCCACTTCCTCTTAAGGTAGGGAATGCCGAGTAACGTGCCAGAGTGTCTCCACAGTTACCTACCTCCACAGAATTTTCCTCCAGCCAGTTGGCTCATCTCAACATTGAACCCAGATGCAAGAGAGTTAGAGAAAGCTAGCATGGATAACAAGCAAACGAAATGTGGGTGACTCCTCGCTTGTCCATAAGAAGAGAGGTATAGTGGAAAGAGTGATCCCTTGGGAGTGTGGGTTCGAATTCTACTACTGCCATTTACTAGTTATGCAACACTGGACAAGTTACTTAATTTCTCTGACCTCCTGTATCTTTACCTTCGGAATGATATCAATGACATCTACAACATAGAGTTGACATGAAATTAGATGAATATCTGCCATTGATTGGGGGTGGGGTTTTGTGAGTAAGTTAGTGAATTAGCACCAAAGTGAATTCAAAATATATAAAGCATATAAACATAACAAACACGTCTTTATCATAAGAAGCCCAGTCATGGGGCTTGTAGCAATTATACGATATAGTATTTCTTGGGTTTCAAGAAGGTCTCAATTCTGATGGCAGAATTGCCATTCATAATAAAGATGTAAAGATGTCTTGAATGGGTCTGGTTTAGCTAAACCCAGCTCTAATGAAGAAAAAGAGACCAGTTGAGATCATTATCTTTACTACTTGCTCAGGAATGCGTTTCTCAAATGTATGTTTAGACAAACGCATAGTTGTTGTAACACAGTCCCATCAGTACCTACATACCTGAGTGACCTCCTGTCTCCCTTGCCCTGGTGCCTTTTACTTCCACATATTTTGAAGTGACAAGGTTCAGTTAAAACTTTCCCTTTCCAAACATGTAGGGCACTTCCTGCCAGAGTTTCCTTTTCTACAAAGTGATTTAGTACTTTACCCTTGCCCCCAGATGATCTGACATGTGCGTATAGTCTCTGATGTAGAGCTTTGTCTCAGATTTCAGGAGGCTGGGGAACAGAGATGGTCACAGAGTTTGGGTAAAGGAGAGAAAGAGTGACACTGCCCATATTGGGTTTTGTCTTCCAGAGCTCGTCCTCCATTTTCCTGGTTCCACCAGTATCGGGGCTATTCCCTGCGTGTGGCACACTGTCCACATCCGTCCTACTTTTGCCCTCCTGATGGTGTGTGGCCTTGTCCCCAGTCCCCTTTAGTTTTACAAGCCTGTCTCAGGGGAAGGGGAATGGTCAGGGCTGGTGGGTGGTGAGGAGGAGATGGAGGACCAGGGGTAGAAGTGGGAAGGCCAAGCCCCCTTTTGGGAAAGGACCTACCTGGAGAATCAGCTAATGAAGACACTCCCCTCACCCCAACACATACACAACCCTCTTTCCTTGGCTGAAATAATAGCAGCTGTTGCTTTATCCTCTTTCAAAGGAAAAGGGTCAATATACAGAGATGGGTGAGGCCTCTCATTTGACTGTGGATTCTCCTTCTGGGCTCACTGCTAAAAAAATGCCTTGGTGGTTGTCTTCAGCTATTTCAGAATTTAAAAGTATGGAGAAAATACTTTTATATTGGTTTTCATTTTTAAATGAAAAAAAATCCTATAAATAATACTCATTTCTTTGAGTTGATAGCCTTGTAGCTGTGGATTCCGGGATAACTTCAATCCCTACCCCATGGTGGGAGGGAGGGAGATTTAAGCCCCCTCCTTTGTTTGCCACTTTGGTTTCCAGTGCTCTGCCTTGACCACTTAGCGCTCTCTCTGAATAGCTATAGGTCGGGAATAGTGGGCAGGAACGTCAGAGAAGCGTTGGCGTGAGAACGGAACAGCACTACAGAATAGAAGGCAAGAGGGAAAGAAAGCATCTCAGAGGAAGAAAATACTGCTGCCTGGTACCCCCTAGCAGAGATATCCGGCCTATTGTGCCCACACCACTTGCTGCAGAAGAATTTCAGGCTTCAGTGGTGACAAGCTCAGGCTATAATGGGCAAGAGAGCAGGCCCCTTCTGAGAGAAATTATTGCAGGCACAGGAAGCCAAAATATTTGAGATGTGATTCAGACCTGAGGATGAAAATGGTGGGACGGGACACTTTGAGAACAGATTGGCCCATTTTGAAGGTTGGTGAAAGTGTTGAAGTGGCATCATCCCAATAAATGGATACTCAGCCCTGGGTTTCTTGAAATGCATGGGGAGGAGAAGTTAAATTCATGCATTAAAGCCAAAGTTGGCCTTGTTGTTTGTGGGAGCTGCAAGTGGTTTTCTCAGAGGCAAAAAGTACAGGAAGATTATTTACATAAAAGCAAAGTTCAAGTTCCCACTCCATTTTATTTGTTGTTAACTAAGACCTGAGACAGTCACTTAAGTGTTTTTAAATCTGTGTTACAGGCTGTTGTTAAAAATAAGAACGTATCATAAGCATAATAATAAGTGTTTATTATGAATGACAGGGTTCAAATACAAATGAAATTATAAATTGAAAGCTCTGGCCTCAATTCCCACATCAGCTCATTACCATTCTATCATGTTTTTTTGGGCAAACCCAGCCAGTTATCTGGCAACTGTGGATACTATTTTTTCCAATACTTTACCTTACTCTAAATATGTTGGTATGAACAGGGTCACTACCTAAAGATTGAACCACTATTAGAATCTGATACTGATCATTAGGATACAGTATAACCTTTTAATACAATTTATAAAAACACAATTTTAAATAGTAAAGAAAATAGTCCCAATTCATTATAATTGGATTGTACTATAATTGGATTTTAGAGTTTTAGTGCGATTCAGGAGGGGAAAGAAAGAAGAAAAGTGGGGAAATAGCTAATGAAACAGAAGAGCTCATATTATTATAATCTAATCTTCTGAGGGGTTTGTATCATTTCCAATTTTTTTCCATCCAAGAGGCATTAAGATGTGTTCCATTTGCTAGAGTAGTAAGGGAAATCTTGAAAGTCACGCCTCCTTTTTTACCTAGGATAACACCTCACCTGAGGTAGACTTTGAAGAATGTCCTGAAAATAGGGGGGTGAAGATGTTTAACATGAGATGAGGTACTCCATGCCCAGGGGATGAGGTGGAAACATGAGAAGAACCCTACCAAAATAAAAAAAAAAATTTTTTTTTTTGTAATTTTGATGAGATGAAATGAAATGAAACCACAGAGAAACTGTTTGAGAACTTTGGCTTTATTACATAATGTCTAATTTAAATGCAAGTTGAAGCTAAGTTAGTAGGTGATCAGAATAATGGCTTCAATTTTGCATAAAGACATCAAAAAAGAGCTCCCAAGTACTTATATAAAATAATAATTCTTGGAAGAATATTTAGTGCCAGTTAATCCTTGCGAGACACCACAGTGAGTTGAAATATGCTCAAGTTATCCTGCCAGAAAATTTTTCTAAGTAACTCTTCATCTACAGATACACACACGCTATTCGCTATGTACACTCATAGCCTCCCCATCCAGTAATAACGTAGGAGACAATTTAAGGTCCTTTTCATATTATTAGAGAGCCATGTGAAATCAACTCTTGAGGCAAGAAAAGGGTGATCAGGTGTTTGCTGACACAGCTGATGACTAGCTATTCTATGGCGCTTTTTTTTTTCACCTTTTATGATGCCTTGACTAAAAATGATGCCAAGTTCTCATAACTTATGTAAAATCCCATTGCCGGCTGGAATGAGGGCAGGGGGGTATAGAAGGAAATACTGTTCCCGTTACCTTCCACTGGAGAATTCCTTGGACTGACTTCCTGAAAATCTCCTTCTGTTTGCCTTCACCAGGAATGGCGGCCCTAGATAGTAAGGCGTCAGGGAAGATGGGAATGCGAGCTGTAGTCTATTACATGACTACGACCATCATTGCCGTGGTGATTGGCATAATCATTGTCATCATCATCCACCCCGGGAAAGGCACAAAGGAAAATATGCACAGAGAAGGCAAAATTGTACAAGTGACAGCTGCGGACGCCTTCCTGGACCTGATCAGGTACGTCCTTGCAAGCTCATCCTTTGGGTATGTTTTGACCACCCAACCCCTCATTTGGGGGAGCTAATCAAACCACAAAACAGGTGTCTAACTGAACCAGCCTTGCTGGGCTTTGCAATGAAGGTCACATCTTTACTTCTTTCTAATAGAAATTAAAGTAAATTTCTATTTTCTGATCTAATGGGAAAGAGGTGAGAAGAACAGAGAGAGGATATAGATTTTGAGTGCCCTGTTTTGAGGATTCACTGATCACTGATCAGTCTGTTCTCTGATCCCTCGGTTCTCCTTTCAGCTGTGCCACTTACCTTGGAATATTAATAAGCCTTACCCTACTTTTTTCCAGTTTTGCTGTTTAAGGTTTGCTTGTGTTCAAGTATAGCCTGTGGATTGGACTCTTCTACTTTAGAATTTGTCATCTGTATCATCATCCATTATACACAACAATTTCTGTCCAGAAGGGACTTTAAAGATCATCTGGTCATACTTGTTCTAAGGTTTTCCTTTTATACCATTTATGAAGAAAGGATTTGGCAGAGCAGCAAGAAAAGATTAAAGGGTGGCTTCTTTGGCATTGTTTTGTATATAAACCATACACCGATTGCAAATAAGTCTTATCTGATTCTTGAAAGGGACTTGATGGCAGAGTCATCTCACACAGAACTGTGAAGTAAACCAAGGTTTGATCCTGACACCTTCCTGTTTGTTCTCTCTACACACCTTCGCTTGCATCAGTCAGATCCTGGCTGGAAGCATATTGCATATTCAAAAGGATCCCTGAGAGGGCTTTGCAAAGGTACAGACAGGGTTAAGGGAGCCTACAAGGGGTGGTAAGGCACCAGGGGACTGAAGGCAATAGGAAGGTGTTTTGTTGCCACCCCAGCTCTGAGGGGCAAAGGGAGGAATTCAGGAAGAGCTGTGGTCTTGGGAAAAGGCCCTGTGACAAGAATAATAGCTCTAATTTAGAGGGAGAGCACTGCTGCCCAACCTGTCAAAGAGAGAGCTGAAGAATGTGCATATCCACTTCCATGTCCCACTGCCCTGTCATCTGTCGGCACATCCCACTGTACAAACCCAAAAGGAAGCCGGAAGGCAAGAGAGCCCACGCGCTACAACCCAAGGGGCCAGACTCCCAGAGTACAGAGCAGGATGGAGAGTGGGTCTAGAAAGACAAATGGAAGATACCCCAGCACAGGCCTCTATATTTCCCACCTGCTTGGCATTCCTCCACCATGTAGCCTTCCCAACCTATCCTCCCCAAACCTGGCCCTTTCCTCCCTACTATACAACTTTCTTACAAAGTGACTGGTTTACCAACCCTAGATGCCTACCCCAAAGGGTTGCCCGTTGATCATCTGAAAGAAAGTCTTCCTAGGGACTTGATTTCACATGCCATCTCAAGGGATGGCTCTGTGGCAGGTAGATTTAGCAGAGATTTGAGCAACAAAGGCTCTCTTCAGCAGCACTTCTGAATTTCTACCATGAATGACTTTGTACCATCTGTTTGTAAGAACAACCCAGCCCCATAGATCCTCTTCTTAAAAGCCCTTTCTAGGAGTTAATCACAATTATCTGAAGGTAAGAAGCCATCCTATATAACATTATTTTATACCAAGTTGTTACCTGATAGCTATGATTGTATTTAGTTCAGAAAATTAATTAAGGCTTTTCACCACTTTTTCATGAACTTTACCATTAGGTAGGTTAGGAGTATTTTATTATATTCTCTTTCTGTATAATTTCTACTCCTTGTTTAAAGAATTGGGATCTTGTCATCTCAATTCTGGTTGATCCATCTGAATGCTGTGTGTTTCTGCCTCTCCTTGCCCGCCCCACTGGTAGGCAGGTATATGACTAACCTATCCCCACCCAGTCACTTGGCTTGGGCATTTTTCCTGAAATCTCCCAAACCCACATTTCTATCAAGATTTATAAAAACAGACTCACAGAGCATAGATAGGAAGGAAAAGCAAATAGGATGGTCTAGGCAGTAAGAAGAAAGGGACTAGAGTTTTTAACCTTAAAATATGACTTTGATAGCACACAACTGCTGGGATCTCGGGCTCTGCAACTGCCTGGGCCATGTCTCCTCCCACAGTCTTCAACCTTGGAGTCCGAATGATAGTTTAATCCAGTCTCCTCTTCAACAGATAAATCAACTAAAACCTGAATAGGTGCAGTGACTTGGCCAAGGTCACACAGCTGGTTAGAGACTCTCCGGCTAGATCGTTGTCCCTTGAACTCTACCATGAACTCAAACACTGCTCTGAGAAAGTGACAAACTTTGCCACATGTACCACAAGTTTAAGTTTTGTGGGCCATCTCCCTGTTGGTTACCAAGGAGCCTCAGAAGCTCCAGTAATTCAGAGTAAATATCCCATCCCCCAGAGGGCCTTTGGGAGGACTCTGTAGAGAACAAAATTCAGCAGTCTGACCATGGCATATGATTCAGAACATTCAGTCCCTGGACACATGGCACAAAACCAAAATGGCCACTATTCGATAATACCTCAGTTTACCAGAACATGTGTAGCCAAAGCTGTTTCCATTCTCACTTTGGTTCTTCCTGGGAGCGGGATTTGAAGATACAATGATGAAGTGAAAAATCCCATTGTCTGACAAAAGGACAGAGGAGTTGAATTTGAGATTTCCCTGGAAAATATGAACTACATGGGCCCCACTTAGGGATGACCATATGTCCCATGACAAGACATAAAATTCACCAACACCTTTCTTTTTTTCCCATATGCTACTTAGTTCAAAACAATCTTTACCTTAGACACAATGAAAAAGTGTTTAAGAAACAAACTTATTATTTGAGAACTTTTTCAAGTGACCATTATTTTCTTTGCAGGAATATGTTCCCTCCAAATCTGGTGGAAGCCTGCTTTAAACAGGTAAACACTCTATAGCCACTAATTCGCTTTTGAAATTCCTCTTTGGCATACCAAACAGAGTGGGACCTCCTTATCCATTTTGTTTTATTTTTTTTTCCATTTCTCTGCAGTAAGAAACACTCTTTTGCCAACCAGATGGAAAGCACTAGGGTTTTCTGGGGGATTTGTAGGGTGTGGGGAGGTCTTACCCTGTACTAAAGGCTTATTAGTTACCAGGTACTAAATGTGTCGCATACGAATAGCTCATCGAGTCTCTGTTAATTGTTAAAAAGGCCAATCAGGAGACTCCCTCCCTCTTCTTGTCCCCACATTCCACACACAAAAGCCCACCAAGCAAACAAATTCTAGTGGAAAATACATTTACAATTTGCTTTAAACATTAGAGAGATTATTCAAGTTTCTGGGTTTAATGTAAAAAGTGAATGGGTTGTTTTTTTTAAAGTCTCCTAAGAGCCTTATGGATTCTATGTGCCAAGCACTAATGTTATATGCAGTCCTCACATGAATATGATGGGTATCATTGTCTTCATTTCATTGATGAGGAAACTCGTCCATGATAATTCAGGATGGTCTAATAGGCACAAGATCTTACAAGTAATAAATGGTAGATCCAGAATCCAAACCTACTGTGCTGACTCCAAATTCTATCCTCTTTCTGCTCCTACATTCTGCTTCCTGGAAAGGTTTGAGACACCTCCCTGGAGGCTATAGTGAGGTCCAGTTCCTTTTCCTTTTCGCCCATATCCAAACAGTTCTTGGCTGTCTGTGTTGTGGATACAAATATACTTTGCTGCTAGGGATTAAAGTTCATTCTAACTTCACCTGAATAAAAAAAGCTTTGTGGCCCAAAACATTAAAAGGAAAACACTTAGACATTCTGGGTTAAATAATAGTTCCAAAACATTTCTCCAGATGGTGTTACTTGACCCTAGTTGTAATTCCCTAACCCTATCTGTAAAACAAACAAAATAAAACCCCAGCCTTGTGGAGGACTAAATTTTACACATACAAGTCACCCTTTGTCCCCCCACTTTTTAAAATTTTTGTTGACTATTTTTAATAGGTAATGTGTGCACACGCTGCAAGATTCAAACAGAATCCTTTCCTTAAAAAAAAGTTTAAGAAGCCCAAATCGAACTTTCTTTATTCAAAACCAACAATAATCATAAATAATAAACCCCTTTCAATCCAACAAGCCAACCCCAGCACCATGGGGCTGACTATTCCAGTTAGTCAGCTGGCACTGGACAACATCAAAAATGCTGATTTCTAGCAGCACCAGGAAAAGTGCAGACTTAAGCAGATTTATTGTATTTGGTTTGGGATTGCATTTACAGGATTTTGAAAGGGAAGCAAAAGTATCTTCCCAGATCTATTTGTCTTAGGCCAGAATGCAAACGAGGTTGCTATTTCTGTAGGCTACAAACTGGGTCTAAGGGGAAAGACTTGGAGGCTTAGGAAAGGCTAACCAGGATTGGAAATCTACCCTAGACAATCCATAAAATGCATAGGCATCCTGATGAAATAGAGATTTGAGAGTTGACGGGAATAGGACACCAAAAAGGGCCAGTTTCTTTGTTACTTAGAATTACAAGCAGTATCACTGGTTGTTCAGAGATGTGTCCCCAGTATTGACAGCTGGCCGTCCTTGTTTGAGAATAGTGGTTTCCTATTGGACAAAAAAGTCTCCCATTCACTCTTGGTAGAGAAATGGCCCAGCACTTCATGTACAGCTGTGAGAACCAGTCAACATCCATACATTATTACTCTCCCTGATCCTTGACTACCATCAACACAAAGGCCAGGAATTCTGCTCTCATTAAAATCATAGATGGATGGGCTTAATTGTTTTATATGGTCACAATCATATGCTCACATCTTCTGTCTGGGGCATCTATGCAGAAGCTATTGGGAAAACACCATATCTTGAATACGAAGAGAAATTCCTTTATTGACCTGAGAGTTAGGTTGTCATCCTCAGCTATTAATGAAACATCTATTCTTAAGAATAATATTATCAGAAGTGCCTAGAAGACCTTTGTTGGGGAATTTTTAAATTGTTTTAAATTTTGTTAAGTTTTTAACTTAATTCCAGTTTAGTTAACATACAGTGTTTATTAGTTTCAGGTATACAACATAGTGATTCAACAATTCTATACATTATTCAATGCTCATCATGATAAATTCTCTCTTTAATTCCCATCACCTATTTAATCTGTCCTCCCACCTACCTCCCCTCTGGTAACCACCAGTTTGTTCTCCATAGTTAAGAGTCTGTCTCTTGGTTTCTTTCTCTCTCTCTCTCTCTCTTTTCCCTTTGTTCATTTATTTTGTTTCTTAAATTCCACGTATGAATAAAATCATATGGTATTTGCCTTTCTCTGACTGACTTATGTCACCTAGCATTATACCCTCTAGCTCCATCCATGTTGTTGCAAAGAGCAAGATTTCATTCTTTTTATGGTTGAGTAATATTCCATTGTATATATGTACCCCACATCTTCTTTATCCATTCATCAGTAAACAGTCACATGGGCTGCTTTTATAATTTGGCTATTGTAAATAATGCTGCTATAAACATTGGGGTGCATATGGGATTTAAAAATTTTACTATTTAATGAAATCCCCAGCTAAGTCTAGTCCCTAAAGGGTTTTGTTATTGAGCACCATTAGCCAATAGTAGTGTAGTACTTTAAAATTTACAAGATGTTCTCATATATTCTGCTCAATTTGATCATCACAACAACCCTGTGAGGTAGAACCACCACAGTTCTTTCTGTTTCACAGCTGCAGAACATGAGCTGAAGGATGTTCAGTGATTTGTCCATGATCCCATAGCATGATCCTATAGACAGTAAAGGGACTATTGTGAATGTTTGGATTTATAGTTCTTAAAAGCCCATTATAGTCATTTTATTAGGGTTTAAAAAAAAAAACCCTACTTCAACGTCTTCAGCCAGATACCTCTTTCCTGTTAAGATATGCTTTTTATTTGAGTGCGTGTGTGTCTGTCTGTGCTGAGGAACTGGTAGGGGTTTGTCACAGATTAGATGGATAGATGATAGATACCTTCTATAACACTATTCTCTGAATGCAAGGTATTGTATATGATTATAGAAAATTTGGACAACAGAAAAGTTAAAAACAGAAAACAAAAATCACCGTTAATCCCTGTTGTGCCTTTTCTTTTAAAGTTTAAAACCAACTATGAGAAGAGAAGCTTTAAAGTGCCCATCCAGTCCAATGAAACACTCGTGAGCGCCGTGATAAACAATGTGTCGGAGGCCATGGAGACTCTTACAAGGATCACAGAGGAGCTGGTCCCAGTTCCAGGGTCTGTGAATGGGGTCAATGCCCTTGGACTAGTTGTCTTCTCCATGTGCTTTGGATTTGTGATTGGAAACATGAAAGAGCAGGGGCAAGCCCTGAGAGAGTTCTTTGATTCTCTTAACGAAGCCATCATGAGATTGGTAGCAGTGATAATGTGGTACGTATTTCCATTGGCTACATATGCTGTATCCAGATGCTTATTACCATCAACATGTGTTCTGTACTGAGGAAGATGCCACCAGGCAGGATAGCCAATTGCAACAATTCCACGTGGGTAAACACAAGAAAATCAATGATTTCCTGTGCCTGTAGTGGCCTTGAACCTGTCTGCAAGCCTCTCTTAATAAGTTTGCTTCCTTGTTTTTGAAAGGTGTCTACTTCTTCACTCCGGTGCTGATGGGATCCCATTCCTCATTCCTTCATTTTATATCTATTTAGTCTATATCTATTCAATATATGTTCATTAAGTGTCTACTATATGCCAAGCATATAATGCCAGGTACTCTGGACATAGCAATGAAGAAAACAGACGAGGATGTCCTAGAGCTTATATTCTTTTAAGGGACATAGAAAATAAACACACAAATCCACCATGTGCTTTAGTAACAAATACTGTGAAAAAATAAATAAAACAGAAAATTTTTTTTGTGTGATCTGATATGATAAAAGGCAACTGGGGAAGAAGCATAAAATTTGCCTTGGATGGTTTGAATGGTTCACAAAGGCCTCTGAGGAGGTGAGTTTGTTGCTAAGATCTGACCGAGGAGAAGCTAGCCATTCAAAGTGCCAGGGGAAGAGCATTCCCAGTGGAGGGAAAAGCAAACATAGAGGCCCCTTGACCTTCAGAAAAAGTGAGATTGCCTCTCCTCCGTTTCAGCCCTAAGAAAGAGACATCAAATGGCAATTTGGTGCACCGCCTGGAGGACTCATGGGAAGCATTATAGAATGCCAATCCAGAGTTTATAACAAAACTTCCTTCAAATAAAGTTGAGAGTAGGGTACAAATGAAAACACTAAATCTGCAAAGGAACATTGACCTTGGAAAGTAAATTCTCGCCAGCTGGGAGAGAACCGTTTGATTGGTTTAGGCCTCATGTAGGGGTTGCTTTCCCTTTGGCCTTTATTTTTAATCCAGACTCCTTCTTGGCACTGGAGGGACGGAGGCATCCATTTCTAAGAAAAGCCCTCGCCAACATGATTAAAAATATCCTTTGTCTTTATTGCCTCCAAAGCCCAGAGAAATCCATTTTTCAGGAGCTTGTATGAGGTGGATGTGAACTTGGGCACGAAGACTGATCAGAATGCGGTCTCCACAGGAGCCCTTGATTGAAATCCTGGGGCCCCTCCTTTGAAATCCTGGCAGAGCTGAAAGTGGACATTTATCTTCATATTATGAAAATGCCTCCACCTTTCACCTCTTTTATGAAAGAAGCCCATTCAAGGCTGCTGAATGAACCTCACATGTAGCTTTTCTAGCTGTACATTTGCCTGCACATTCAGCCTTGAGTTATTACATTTCTGAAAACAGGTACTTATAATTTCCTGGCCTGTGTTTTTAAAGGACGTTTAAAAGAAGCATTGTATTTTTCAACTTGAAATAAGACCTCCACAGTTCCCAGCAGACCCTTCTCCTTCAGGGTGATTGGCCCCTCTGTTTTTGGTAACGTGAGTTTGGGCGTAGTTCACTGCATACATCAAAGGGAGTTGAAAGCAGGGCAGAGGGATCTTGATGCAACAGGGGTTGCTATACATACAAGTTGTTTTGTGTCTCGTTTGTTCATTCTTGCCAGGCTACAGGGGAAGATCACAAATGTCAGTAGCAGCCGGTGGGTGACAACTACTTAACTAGAACATCTGTAACCTGATCGTGGCGGTACCTGCATACACATTGTTAATTTGAATAGCTTTGGATTGATTATATGGTTGCCTTCGATCTGTGGGAAATGGTACTAGTTTTCCACTGTCACTATAACATGAAATTTACTCAGTAAATTTATTTAAAAGCTGATTTGAAGACTAATACTGAGTGATAGTGTAAGTGGTATGTAGTATGGGGAAAAAGTAACAAAAACGGACTTTGATTGAGATGACTGCAAATCTAAAACACTGAAATGGCATTGTGTGTGTCTTGCTTTAAGTTGGAACGCAGGCTCTGATGTGGGAAACCCTCCCGAAGTCTGGATATTGGTTCAGTGGATTCTGGCTGTGCAGGGTACTTAGAAAGAGAACAAAAGGCAGGGGGAGTTGGGTGGCATCTGAGGACCGCAAAAGTGACTCAGATGAGGTGAAAGGAGAATGATCTAGAAAAAGAGGTGAAAACAAAAAACAAAAAACAAAAAACAAAAAAAACCCCCACAAAACCTCTGTACCTGTCTTTTATCATAGGCTAAGGAGAAAAAAAAAATTGTGGCCTAGCGAAATTCTGAGAGGAAAGCCTGATTATGTGCTATTTATAGTTAAATTTATATTTAAAAAAGAAAAGAAAAGGGGCGCCTGGGTGGCTCAGTCATTTGAGCATCCGATTTCAGCTCAGGTCCTGATCTCCTGGTCCATGAGTTGGAGCCCCACATCCAGCTCCGTGCTGACAGCTCAGAGCCTGGAGCCTGCTTTTGATTCTGTGTCTCCCTCTCTCTCTCTCTCTCTCTCTCTCTCTCTGCCCCTCCCCCACTCATGCCATGTCTCCCCCCCCCTTCTCTCTCTCTCTCTCTCTCAAAAATAAATAAATTTTAAAGAAAAGAAGTTCACAGTTTCTGCAAGTTCTAATAGTCTCCTGGGCACAAAAAGTGTGGAAATAACCCTCACGTTTTCTTGTCACATGGTAGTTTCTTTGGAATAGCTCATTGGAGATCAGGCTTCCGACTGTGCGTATGTTGCTTCTACATAGGTACGCCCCTCTGGGCATCCTCTTCCTGATTGCAGGGAAAATTGTTGAGATGGAAGACATGGGAGTGATTGGGGGGCAGCTTGCCATGTACACAGTGACGGTCATCGTCGGCCTGCTCATTCACGCGGTCATTGTCCTGCCCCTCCTCTACTTCTTGGTAACTCGGAAAAACCCTTGGGTTTTTATTGGAGGGTTGCTGCAGGCACTCATCACAGCTCTAGGAACCTCGTCCAGGTATGTATGGATATATGTGTGGCTTATTCCTATCAAGAAATGTAGCTCAAACTTAACTTTAATCCAGAATCCTGGGAGGCGGGGGGGGGGGGGGGGGGGGCAGGGGGTGCAGTTCTGGGTTTTACACTTCCAGGCATATGAATTGGCCTTTTCACTCAGGTGCTAATCAGACCTAGTTGGGATTGAGGGAATGGTTGGCTCTCCTTTGGGGAGGCAAACGTATCAGCGATTCCCTTCCCGCCCACTGTCATCTCTCTCTTCCAGTTGACCTTTGCCTGAGGGAAAGATGGCAGAGTCACTCGGCACAGGCCATGAGGATAGGGGATAATCACAAGTGATGCCTCACAGAAGAACCCAGGAGCAGGAGAGCTGCAAATAACCCAGTGAGGGGACCCACACTGTTGCTAACCCTAATCCCCTATTTATACAAGTGCTGACTTAGTTCCCTTTAAATTAGGACATGGGAGAGGAAGGAACTCTGTCCAAAGTACCAAACACAGGGTCATGGTCTAAACCATCTGGACGATCAGCTGACACACCTTTTTTTTTTTTTTTTAACCATTCTCAGTTCTGCTACCCTACCCATCACCTTCAAGTGCTTGGAAGAGAACAATGGTGTGGACAAACGAGTCACCAGATTTGTGCTCCCAGTGGGGGCAACCATTAACATGGATGGGACTGCACTCTATGAGGCTTTGGCTGCCATTTTCATCGCTCAAGTTAACAACTTTGAGCTGAACTTTGGACAGATTATTACAATCAGGTATGAGGAAAGTTCTACACAACATTTGCTTAAGAATGACTTTACGTGATGAGACGGTGATCAGGGATTGGATAAAGAAACTTGTTGGAAAGCAGATCATACATAAACCGGAGGTTGGGGTTTGTGGCAATAGCTTTACTTTTGATGTTTAGATATTTTTATTAGTTTTTTTTTAAATTACAGATGTACACATTTATTAATAATGAAATTCTAATAATATAGAAATGTAGATAGTAAGAAGTGTAACTTACCTGCCACTATCACCCCCCCCATCTTTCCATAGGTGACCACTGTTAATGTTTGGGGTACAAAAACCATTTCTAGTGCCTAGACACACACACACACACACACACACACACACACTTTTTTTGTAATTAATGGAATCATACCATGCATACTGCTTGCCACTGGATTGATTTATTTATCAATGTACCATCGATAAAACATCTAACTCTTTTAAAATCTACAGAATATGGGGTGCCTGGGTGGCTCCGTGGGTTAAGTGGCCGACTTCAGGTCAGGTCATGATCTCACGGTCCGTGAGTTCAAGCCCCACGTCAGGCTCTGTGCTGACAGCTCAGAACCTGGATCCTGCTTTGGATTCTGTGTCTACCTCTCTCTCTGCCCTTCCCCTGCTAGTGCTCAGTCTCATTCTATCTCTCTCTCTCTCTCCCAAAAATAAATCAAAACATTAAAAAAATTTTTTTAATAAAAAAATTTTAAAAAATAAAAATAAAATCTACAGAATACATAGTATGGATATTTCTTTTTTAAAAATGTTAGATTAGGGGCGCCTGGGTGGCGCAGTCGGTTAAGCGTCCGACTTCAGCCAGGTCACGATCTCGCGGTCCGTGAGTTCGAGCCCCGCGTCGGGCTCTGGGCTGATGGCTCAGAGCCTGGAGCCTGTTTTCGATTCTGTGTCTCCCTCTCTCTCTGCCCCTCCCCCGTTCATGCTCTGTGTCTCTCTGTCCCAAAAATAAATAAACGTTGAAAAAAAAAATGTTAGATTATACTTCAGTTTTAAATAGCATTAAAATGCATTAGCTTTTACTGACAGTATTTAAAAAATACACTTGAAAAACTGGATTAACATTTTCTCTTGGGTTAATTTTTAGGCACTATAAAATAGAGGAGAGGCCACATGGACAAATAGATTGAGAATTTTATTTCCGTGGACTATTTTTTAACTATTACATTTGAGGTATCTGGTGAAAGGTAATTTTCCTTTCCACACCTTCCCCTAATTTTTTAGTTTCCTTCTCCAGAGGCAACCACTGTGGCTTGCTAATTTCTTTTATATTCTTCTGGCACTAGCCCATGCATATCCATGTGCATATGTGATTGTAACCCCCCATTTTTACTCATTAACAGTCAGTTATGCACAACAGACCAATAAGTGACTGCAAGAGAGACTCAAATCCAGATCAGACCCTCCTCTTCAGTGTGTGTGTGTGCATGCGTGTGTGTGTGAATTATTATCAGCAATTTATTTTGGATATCGAAATAGTTTTTGCACTTTTCATTATAAAAACTATCTTACAAATGGGAAAGTTGAAATAAAATGATGACAGACATCTACCCAAATCCAACAATTAACATTTTACCATTTTTTGCCTCTTTCTCTGCCTTCATTAAATTTCACATATACAGAGTCCAACATAGGTCTCCTGAGAATAAGAGTCATTTTCTACATAACCACAATAGTAGGAATCTTTAAAATACTTCCAGAATACCCACTCTGTATCCAAATTTCCCCAGTTGCCCCAAAAATATCTTGTGTAGCCTTTTCCCCTAGACCACAATATAATCCATATCTATGGCTTGCATTTGGTTTTTATGTCATTTTAGTCTGTTTTCAATCTCTCAATTCCCCCACCTTTTGTGTGTGTGCGCACATATGTCTGTTTGGAAATAAGTTATGTTAGACTCCATATATATGTTTTGAGTTACTGGAAAATAATAATAGTCGTAGGATGCGTGATGATTAAAAAATGAGGCCGATCATGGCCAGAAGTGAGTGGCCTGGGGGTTCTGGGAGGCCTGAGCACAGTCTGACCACACTGGGACTGGGAGTCAGTATCTCAGCTCACCATAACCTATTCTTGGGCATACTCTGGTATACTGGTTGAAAATCCCTGAGTTATAAACAAAGGTTCAGTTGCATGTGACAGAGTAAAAAAATAATAATAACAATAAGAGTGACTTCAAGACAGAACTGCATTTTTTCCTCATGTGGAACAGCTCTGTTCCACAAAGCCCTCAAGGCTGGTAGGTGTTTTACAGTGTAAGGGACTGGGGTGTCGTTTCCATCGTCTCTGGGGTGTCACCCTCATCCAAGTGGTCCAGGATGGCTTATCATCACCTCCAAATCTTAGCCACTGGGAAGAGGAGGAGGGCATTGCGTGCAAGGTACTTGGTCACTTTCATCCATATTTCATTGGCCAGAACTTAATCTCCAAGGGAGGCTGGGAAACGTAGTCTTCATTCTGAACAGCCATTTACCAACCAAATACTCTAGTACCACAGAAGAGGGACAGTATGAGGGAACCATATAGTCTCCTCCACAGACGTACTGCTTCATTAATTCCACTTTATATCTAGGTAATACTTTACTATTTATAAAACTATTTATAAAACATTTTCCACAGTGTCACATCAGCCTGAATCAAATAGGTATTTAACAGAGTCCTAGACAGGTTGCATGCCTTACA
The DNA here is from genome assembly GCF_018350175.1 of Felis catus. NCBI lineage: Eukaryota > Metazoa > Chordata > Mammalia > Carnivora > Felidae > Felis > Felis catus. The sequence continues at coordinate 209,827,151 of NC_058368.1, read as the reverse complement.
AATCAGGTCTACACTGCCTCCATAAAAAATATTTATAGTCACACAGAACTTTGTTCATAAATCATTTGCTTTTGCATTAATAACTTTGATTTGTTTTTCTGACCACATTAACCTTATAAGTTCAGTAGCTTTACAATCCTCTACTTGGACAGAATTATTGGAAACAAATTGTTATTGTAACTATGCAGTCTTTTAGACCTTGGAAAATATTTTCAGGTATGTGCAAAAGTACATAGCTACCATTTAAAAATGGCTGTAGTTGGGGCGCCTGGGTGGCTCAGTCGGTTAAGCGTCCGACTTCAGCTCAGGTCATGATCTCACCGTCTGTGAGTTCAAGCCCCACGTCGGGCTCTGTGCTGACAGCTCGGAGCCTGGAGCCTGCTTCGGATTCTGTGACTCCCTCTCTCTCTGACCCTCCCCGTTCATGCTCTGTCTCTCTCTGTCTCAAAAATAAATAAACGTTAAAAATAAAATAAAATTTAAAAAAAAAGAACCTCTTCATAAATACTGGTTAACGTTATTGTTAGCTCCGCGGGTTTTTTACACTCTCATCTAAAGGTTTCTAAAGCACGTCCTCTTCTGTTAACTTGGCAAGTCAGACATCGCCGCTGTGCATGGTTTTTCCGGGGCCTATCATTTGGGGAGATGTGTACAAATGTTTTACGTTTGGGGAATTCTTTTAACAGCATCACAGCCACAGCCGCCAGTATCGGGGCAGCTGGGATTCCTCAGGCGGGCCTGGTCACCATGGTCATCGTGCTGACATCCGTGGGCCTGCCCACCGACGACATCACGCTCATCATCGCCGTGGACTGGTTTCTGTGAGTATGCTCCGACTGCCTCCCGGCTTGCTGTCGCAGGGACCCCCTCTGTCTTCCTAAGGAAACTGGCAGCTGGGCACTCCCGCCAAAAGGGCTCCAAGAGCAGGGGCAGCTTGGCGTGTAATTGCATTGTCCTCACCGCCTGGTCCCTGCCCTTATCTGGAGGCCAAGTCCCAGACGCCAAGCGCTCTCGCTCCCTTATCAGCCCAGGGGGCACATCTGGCAACTACACTTCTCACTCCATAAAGCCATCCGGCGATTGGGAAACCGGCTGTCTGAAAGCCGACATAAATCAGCAAGGCATTTTCTGAATTGCACAACACGTCCCCGTGGTGGTGAGAACAGAACTACAGGCCCCACACACTGGCTCAGGCCCTTTTCCTTGTGCTTCCCATTCCAATGGCGTAATGCAGCACAGATGTGCGCATCCGAACCCAGCGGGGAGAGGGGCAGCCGTGCAGTGGGAGAACTAGTGAAGCAGAAATGACTTTTGGCTCTGGGGAAAAGGCAGCCCCCATCCCCTCAGACCCTAATTTGGGGGGCCCAGCCCTCTCTCATGTTCCCCTCACCCTTCCAGCTGACATTATCTGCCTCTTTTCTCTCATAAATTCCCTTTCCGTTGCAAAAACATCTTTTCACAGGCTGCCCAAAGCCAATGCCTAGAAGGACACAGTAGATGCTGGAGTCAACTGTATGTTGTCTTCACTAGAAGGGTCACCAGGAGCTGACGGGTGTGCTCAAGGCACGATAGGTGGCAGCAGGGTAGGCAGTTGAGAGCATGAGTCCCACAGTCACTTGGATCTGTTTGCATCCCAGCCCGGTGTGACATTGGGCAGCCTCACCAGCCACCCCAGTTTCCACCTCTATAAAATGGAGATGATAATGCCATCCACCACCCCCTGGGGCTGCGAGGATTAACTGCAATGATGCACGGAAAGCATTCAGCCCACTGTTGGGCCCACGGTTGGCACTCAACTCCTTGAGGACTTTCATAGTGTAAAACTGTGATTCTCAAAGCTTTTAGCCTCAGGACCCCTTTATACTTAAAAACTACTGAGGATCCCAAAAGTTTTTATCTATATGGATTCTACCAATATTTATCATATTAGGAAAACAGACAGTTTTTTAATTTTTTTATGCTTTTATTTTATTTTTGAGAGAGAGACAGAGTGCGAGCGGAGGAGGCGCGGAAAGAGAGGGAGACATAGAATCCAAAGCAGCCTCCAGGCCCTGAGCTGTCCGCACAGAGCCTGACTCGGGGCTTGAAGTCATAGACCATGAGATCATGACCTGAGCTGAAGTTGGATGCTTAACTGACTGAGCCCCCAGGCGCCCCGAAAACAGACATTTTTAAGTGCTAAATTCATTTAAAGGTTATAATAATAAATTCATTACATCTTAACATAATATTTTTGCAAAAAAATGTCATTGACCAAACTAAAAATTTTGGGAAAAGAATGATGCCCTTTTATTTTATTTTTGGAAATCTCCTTAGTGTCTGGCTTAATGCAAGACAGCTGGGGTCTCCTAACTGCTTCTGCATTGAATCTGTTGTGGTATCTTTTGTGTTATGTTGTAGTCTTTACAAAACCCCACTAGGCTTTCATGAAAAAATGAGAACAAAAAAGGGCAAATAACATCTAGCATTATCACGAAAATAGTTTTGGGGCATCTGGGTGGCTCAGTTGGCTAAGCATCTGGGTAGGCTCAGGTCATGATTTCATGGTGGGTGAGTTCGAGCCCCAAATCGGGCTCACTGCTGTCAGCGCAGAGACTGTTTTCGGATCCTCTGTTCCCCCCTCTCTCTCTGCCCCTCCCTGTTCGTGCTCTCCCCTCTCTCTGTCTCTCTCAAAAATAAATTAACATTAAAAAATAAAATAAAATAGTTTTGACCACAGGCACCCCCAGGGGTCTCTGGATCACACTTTGAGAACCGCGGATATAAAGGAAGGTGAATTGTAGGAAAGAGAGGCAACAAGAAATTTTAAATAAAAGGAGAAAGGGAAGGGTCATTACCCACTGTTAGGACTGGAACTAGTAACTGAAGATTGGTAATCTATATATCCTTATAACTTTTAGTAACTACTATTATAAATATTATGTGTATTATGTGATGTTGCAATTGGTGGATACACCCAGCAGAATTTTAAAAAGATGCCTCTAAAGACTTAGCAGCCAGTTCACAATATGAGCTGAGATCACATGATGTTCACAGGAGCCCTGTTTTTCCTCCCCCACACCTACACCCCCAGGGACCGCCTACGCACCACCACCAACGTGCTGGGAGATTCTCTTGGAGCCGGCATTGTGGAGCACTTGTCAAGACACGAACTGAAGAACCGAGACGTAGAAATGGGTAACTCGGTCATCGAAGAGAATGAAATGAAGAAACCCTATCAGCTGATTGCCCAGGAAAGCGAAAGTGAGAAACCCATGGACAGTGAAACCAAGATGTAGACTAACACACAAATGTTTTCTTGAGCAGCGGGTGTTTGCAAACCATTGTAAAATGTTTCCATCTCGTTACAACTCATTCTGTCCAGTAAGCCCCTTACCTCCCTTGTCCTGCATAATACACTGATAGGATTGGGAAGTAATCATCCAAAAACAAGGGAGGATTTTGCGAGTCGGATCAGATCTTACAAGTTTATGTGGCACACAAAACTGTAAATGTGGTTCTTTTATAAGGTAGAGAGTCAAACAAATAGTAGGCTAAAATATGCTTTTAAATCAACCTACAACGTTTAAAAATCCTTCAGAATACAATTCAGTTTTAGTATCAAAACAAAACAACTTGATAAACCACAATCGGTTATCAAATGGGACAGTAGAAGGGTTTGTTCCCCTTTCTCTGCCGATTTGTGTTTTGATTTTATTAATAGCAAGACAATATGAATACTCACCTAGTGCACCTGTGAGGAAGCACATAAAAGTGAAATTTCCATGTGGCCATGGGCACGTTACATCTCCTCTCTAGGCCTCAGTGTTCTCATCCGTAAAATCAAATGAGTTCCCCAGATGCCTTTATGGTCTCTTCTAGCCCAAACATCCTGTGACATCACGAAGAGCCTCCCCTCTATTTTCCCTTGGAACATCCTGTCCCAAGCAGGTATGATTCCATGGACCATGGGACTTTCAGAAAGGACGTTTACTAGGAATGAACATTTCTAAGTAGGGGACGGATGGCTGTGTGGTTTAACCAGGTCCTGTGGCCAGAATATCAGTCATGCAAGTCACCAGGCTGGAGGCCATTTTGGGAGCGGAATTATTCACGAAACTCTGCTCGGTCCTTCCCAGTACGGGAAATAGGCCCTTCTTTCCTATTCTTCCCAAACCGAAGGGACTTCTCTGGGCAGGATGTCTCCCACCACTCCTCAACTGACTATGGACTTTTAGGAAGTAAAATGTAAGACTAGCAACCAGCAGGCATGCTCATAGTCTTACTACGGAACACTAAAGAGCCAGGTAGGAAAGAACGGAGCATGGTTGACGTTACACAGGGGATTTTGAGACACCAAGATTTATAGATGATCTTTAAGGAAGAATTTAAAAGGAGAGGTTCTTTTTTTTTTTTTTTTTAACCTGAAACACTTTGTCTCTTCAGTTCAAAATCATCCCCCAAGGAGGTCCGCATATGAAAATATGAGGTCACTTCTTATATATAAAGAAGTCAAATGAATGAGCTCTCTCTCTAATAGAGGTCCGTGAGCTGGGTGGGTGGTCTCTTATTTGAAAAAAGTTTTTGCCTATAATCAGAAGTTCTTAGAATAAGAGAAACAAGATATTTCTTTGTGTAAGAATTCCACATACCAAGTCATTCAAACCCTTCGGCCGGAGTGGGGTTTGGTTTTATTTTGTTTGTGTCCCTGAGAGAAATGGTAGAAGATGAATCAGTATAAAGACACGGTCAATGGGGTTCCAAGAAAAAAACCAGCAGGGGCATTAGTTTCAGGCGAGGCAGCTCCCAGGTTTAGAGGAGATTAATTTTTTACCCCCTAAGGAGTATTCATTCAGTCAAAGACATGAAGTGGGAACTGTCAGACAATACCAGCTGTGTTTGAGTCTCTGACCGAAAATGGTGAAGAATGGGTTTAATTATGCTAACAGACTGGATATCTAGACATACACCCTCTGATATACAGTTAGAGACATTTTTTCTAGAGATCGTGAGCATCACGTGTGTACAAAAGTTAACGTTAGGCTGTGGTGGAATAACCATTTAATGCCGAGGCCTTATTTGGGAGATACACTCTGAAAGTTAATGTACGTGGCTGTCGTCTCACGACACCAGTAGAGCAAAAATTAATCATGTCAAATTAATTCTGTTACGCCGTGTGATCTTTTTTTTTTAATACTAACCATTTCTTATGGAAAGTAAATCCTCTAGGACGATCCTCTCGCCAGCCCATCACAGGCTCTGCATATAACATGCACCCCGTGTGGACTGAGAAACATTACTTTGTAGATGTATTTTCAATAAAGAAAAAAAAATAGTTTTACATTATAATTTTGTATGTTGTTGTTATTCCCATAAAGTTCCCATTCATGGAAGTATTGCAGTAAGCTCAGGGCAATGCCGGGAAGGGATCCCCTCCAGATCTCTGTAGGTTTTTACTAGGCAAAAGCTTGGGAGGACCAGCTGGGGGAGCCAGTCACAAGAAAATGAGGAAGGATGCCTGCTCTCCCGCCCAAGTCCTAGAACTAGGCTTGGTGAGGGAAGCACTTTGCAGTAACAGCCCCCCCTTACTTGTCCACATAAATTTCTCAGAGAAATTGAATCATTTCCACGTGGGGATTAGAAAAGTGTAATGCCACCGTTGATTCTCCCCAAAAAGTAATTTCCTGCCTGGCCTTCAAATTAGGTAGATTTATCTATGTGATTACTGCTGCCATTTGTGAAAAGAGCTGAATAAGATCTCAAGGGATGTTTCAGAAGCAGCCCCCGTGCTAGTAAACCCTTCTTTTCATAAAGAACAACTTGTGGACTACTGCATTTTCCCCCTCGGGCTTTTTAATAAAAAAAAAAAAAATTGGCAGACAGTATTATGGAATGCCCAGGTTGAAGTTGTGTCTGGAGACTCTTAAATGTGACCCTCTACCTGTAGGTAACAGTCAGAGGAGAGGCTCTTAAGTAGGGTCTGGAAACCCTTGGGTCATGGGTTTCCATGTGAAGACCTCAGTGGGTTTGCATAGCCCTTGAAACTGTAGGGAAGGCTTTGTGCATTTTCTTTTTTCTGGGGTAGAAACTTTAATTCCCATCTGTTTCTCTGAAGCCTCTTTTGACCAAAAAATTTACAAATCAGCGTTTGATCAATAATACATCCTAACTTATTTCAAGGCATCTGTGGTATTCACATAGCTGATTGGGGAGGTTCACAGCCCGCGGGAACCAAACCAGCGCTGGCCACCTTGAGGGGACCCATATCTGGACATGGGTGAGGACATTCTGGGCACAGAAGCATTCAGGGAAGTGCCACAAAAGATCAATCCAGTACTAGGAAATGCTTCCTGCTGCAATCACCAGGCTTTTTCTCACTTCTGCAGTCTAAGCTGGGTTTTGCACCCTTTCCAGAGTGCAAGTCTGAGAAGCTGGTCATCCTCCTGTGGGAGGTCTGTGGAGACATAGCAGCTCGGTCAAGGTGTGACTGTATGGCCTGTTTTGGGGGGCGGGGTGGGGTGGGGATGCAGAAGATGATGGGGAAGGAAAACATAGATCGTTAGGCGTGGTCGTCACAGATCTGTTCACAATATAACTGGACATTTTTCAGGTGAACTTCTTAAAAATGTTTCTGATAAGTAAATACATTTCTAACAAGGTTTTTAAATCCTACACTTTGAGAAGCTGGGGGGGGGGGGGGGTCTGTGTGTTCCCTTTCTCATATTTATCCTTTCAGCACCACTGTCTTGCCCCAAGCAGGATTCCCTTTCCCAAGTTAAAAAAGTCTCACTCTCCAAGTAAAATCCTTTTTTGTTGTCTTTATTCATAGGCACCACGTCGAAAACAGGGATTTTCGTGCTGCTAATTGCGTGGGTCTAAACGGAGGTTAGAGGAAGGGTTCATTTCCTTGGGAGCCGAGTGAGGAGCGTCCTGCGGGGCGGTGGGGGGGGGGGGGTGGAGGAAGGGGGTGGGGGGGGTTGGGGGCCGGGAGCCCTCTTTCCGGGCCGCCTCTGGGCACTTGACCCGAGGCTGCTGTCAATCATCCGGCCTCCGCCGCGGGCTCGCAGCCTCAGCTCCCACCCGGGTGGTCCCCCGAGCTGGGGCAACAATGACCAGCTCTGTGTGGCCTGTTCCCGGGCGCCAGAACAGTTGGGAGGTGTCACGTCGAAAGCAGGCTCCGAATGAATAAATAAACCGACGGAGAAAGAGCAAGGCAGGAAGAGCAAAGGAAGCTGATGGGGAGCTTGTTAAGAGGGAAAGTGGGAGATGAGAAATCTCTGGGTTATAAGAGGCCCGGGCTGGGGAAGCGATACCCAAGACAGCCAACAGGGGGAGCCCGGAGCTCTTTGCGGGACGGCGGGGGGTGGGGGGGTAAGGACTGAACTTCCTCTTAGAACTTGCTTGGATAAGCACCTAAGGAATTCCAAGGTCTACAGAGCAGAGGGAGGATAAGTATAAGAAAGTCATCCAGCTGTTTAAAAGTTTTCAATGCCCCCATTTCTGTTTTCGCTCTAGTCTTTCTGCTTCTCCAATAGCCTCTCCCCCAGGAACCCCTTCCTTTCTGGGTATTCTCCTTTTGGTCTCCTTGTGTCCTGCCTCTCTCCCCTCCCAACGCCTTTTTTGCCATCCTGTTCTGAATTCTCATCTTCCTTTTCCGTCACTTATGCTTCCCAGGCACAGAAAGGAACTCGGAAAGCATGATGGTAACATTTTCCAGCTGATCTTTCCTCATCATGACCACAGAACTCTTTGTCTCAACCTTCAGTTTGGAAAGTCACGTTTACTGAATCTGCACACACAAGTAGGGTGGTCGGATAAAATAAAAGATGCCCAGTTAAAAGTAACAATGTCTTAGTATAAGTATTAAATAACAATGCTTTAGTGTGGGTACATCACAAATATTGCATGGGGTAACCTGTAATTTAATTTGTGAATCTAATAACCCTACATACAAATGAAATGAAGAATTCAAGACAGTTTATGTTTGCCTCAATGAAGTGATACTACAGGTAAAAGTTTGTGTGATTACTAAAAATAATCATCCTAACTTTAATTTCTCTCTACAAACAACACGCTTTAAAAGGCAGTCCAGACCTGGGATATTTCCCACTATTTATTTGCTTTGGGGACATTATCACTCATTACATGATTGTAAATCTTGTGGCTGCATCTTAAAAGCCTGATCAATCACCTTTTAGACTTCACAGAATAGTCTTAAATAAATTAAACAGTATTTCAGCTATCCATGCTTGAAATATTTTAAGATTCACATCTGTTTTTCTTTTCTTCTCATTCCTTTTTTCTCTCCTTTCTTTTTCTCAATCCTTCCTCCTGACCACCACCCGCTCCCCCCCCCAAACAAAATATTTTCTGTAATCCATTACAGGGCTGAAAAATTTGGCATCCGCATACTGTTTTCCACTGGTGAACACATTTTTTTCATTTGGGGTGCTCCTTTTAGGAAAGCGCCCATATTTTTTTCATATTGAGCTATTCAAAGGCTATCACTTTGCAGTCATTGTAAACTTGGGAGTGAGGCATTTCTCAAAGGTTTTTTCGGGGAACTTCCCCATCCGTGGACGGGCATCATTCCTACAAAAGCCCCTTCTTTAAATCCAGGCTGAAGCATATGAAAAGCAGGGCCCAACGGATACTGCAGAAGGACAAAATATGCCCCTAAAAATCATAAACTGTTTCCCAATAATTGCATATGCACATGTTAAAGGTAGCAGTGAGTCTCGGAGAAGATGGTGTCAGATGACTTTTTCAACTCTGCAGGTTCAGGGGATCCTAAGAAGGCCTGAAGGCAGCCAGCCTGGAGTTTACAGACACTGCAGGAGAAAATAAAGACCATCCAGGAAGTCAGCTAAGCCACTAAAGGAACTGATGATGAGTCTGCCCTGGGGAGAACTTAGCACTTAAAAGATTCTGTCACCAAATCCCACTGCCTTGGCACCACAGGGCCTCTGTGAAGCATTGTTTCATTTAAGTTGATGATGAGCTATTTGCCAAAGAGGTAGAAAACAAACTGGAGAAAGTCCACGTGGGAATTAGGAAACTAACACAAGTAGACTCAAACTAGCTGCGTGTGTCCTAAAACCCAAAGGCCTTCAGCTTCAGAGTGGTGGCTGAACCTAAACTTGTCCGCAGCACTGGGCTGAATCCACACTTGTTACACCTGAATCCTCGAGCAGTTTCCCCAGGGTCCCAGGATCGTCTTCATCAACCCTGGAACGTAATCCATTGACTTCATGGTAATGGCAGTTCTAGAACAGCTTCACTGGACAGGTCAAGTGCAAAGCAGACTTGGGAAAAGGAGGTTTAGTCTCTCACTTGCTTTTAACCACCTGTGGTTCCTTGACCTGATCGTCCAGCGCCCTCATCTGTACATGTGGGGGACTGGATGAAACCTGCAGTCTGCAAAGCAAGGTTGGTATCAAGTTTCTGCACGTTGGCAGAGGTGTCACAGCGGGCTTCTGGGGTCAACTAAACTTGACGCACGAGAGATTAAACTTCAACTTCCTCATCCTCAATGAATATAAGAATGCTGTCTTCATGAGGATGTAAGGAAAATGAAACAGATGATAATAGAAAGCCCCCAGCACGGTTTCTGGCACTTAGAAAGATTCTTAGGATGTTTAGAACAAAACCGGCTCAGTGAAGGAGGAAGAGAGTGGGGGTGACGCTGCAGAAGGGGGGAGTGTTTCCCAGCTCCATCTGTGGGCAGGACGGAGGCCAGGAGGCCAGGAGGCCGCAGACCTACATCTTCTGGGAGGGGGGCTGTCGCCCCTGGAAACCGGCATCATGAGAAACCCGCGGGCCTCCTCATGGAGGGGCCGGGGCCTCTGCGCCCGGGCGGACCAGCAGCCCTGCCAGTCTCCTCCGAGGGCTTTTGTTAGGCTGGGCTCCCGGGAGCACCACACTGCATGGCGGTTTTGTGCATGGCACAATTTGACACTCTGAGGAGACCACCCAGCTTCCTCCTGAGTCTCTCAGAGAACAAAACTGCCCCTCTGTGTGCCAGTGACCTCCCCTTCTGCTAGGCCCCCTTCCATCCTCTGCCTCCCTGCCAAGGGGAACCAGAGAGGCGGTCAGGCCCTGGCTCTGTGGGAACCCAGGGGATGCTGTGCTAATGAGCTGGCCCCAGCAAGGACAGACGTTGTACCTGCGGTGCTGCTGCCACCCCGTGGCAAAGGTCTCTCTCCGGGCTCCTCGTGGCCACTCCAGACCAGGCTACGTGGAAACAGCACTTGCCTGAAACTCATTACTCAGTGACGAAAGCAAGGGCCACAGAGACAGAAAATAGTTCAGAAAGCTGAAGCAAAAAAGGAAATTGAAGCATTCTGTGTCTACAGCAGTGATGCCCAAGGTGTGGTCCCCAGACCAGAAATATCAACATCCCTTGGGAACTTACTAGAAATGCACATTCTCAGATTTCCACCCTAGGCCTACCTAATCAGAAACTCAGAGGGTTTAAGACCGAGCCCTGCCATCGGTCTTAATAAGCCTTCCAGGTCGTTCTGCTGCGCACCAAAGTTTGAGAACCACTGGTCTAGAGTCCAAAAAGAAACAGACTTTGGCGTTGACAGACTGTCCTAATCCTGGCTGTGCCTCTGAGCTGTGTGACCTTGGGCGAGTTACTTAACCTCTCCACGCTTCAATTTGCCCAATAATCAATCCTATTTTCTAGGATTGTTGAAGGCTAGATAAGAAACACAGGTAAAGTCACTGACATATACACATGCTTGATAAATGGTGCTAGTTTGGGGTGTTATTATAATGGGAATACATGTATTCACAGTACCACTAGAATACACAGAGAAAATGAAGTTCTTTCCTCTATTTAACATATATTTATAGAGCACCAGCCATAGTAATGGGTAATATAGGCACAGGGATGTACAAAGAAAGTCCCTCCATTCATAGAGTTATATTCCAATAAACATGCACTATGGACTAAAGAGTGTACCCTCCAAAATTCATGTGTTGAAACCCTAACTTCCAATATGACATATTTGGAGATGGGGCTTTTAGGAGGTAATTAAGGTTAAATGAGGTCGGTCATAAGAGTAGGGACTTAATTCGATAGGATTGGTGGCCCTCTCTCTCCATGCACACACACCGAGAAAAGGCCCCATGGAGACACAGGGAGAAGGCTGCCATGTCTAAGCCAGGAAGAAAGCCAACCATGTGGGCACCCTGAGCTTGGACTTCCAGGCCCCAGAACTGTGATAAAATGAATCTCTGTTGTTTAAACCGCTCAGTCTGTGGTATTTTGTTATGGTAGCCCAAGCTGACGAAGACATAGGGTCAAGTTGGAGCATCTTGGTGACTCAGTTGGTTAAGCTTCCAAATGCTTGGTTTAAGCTCAGGTCATGATCTCGTGGTTCATGAGTTTGAGCCCCACATTAGGCTCTATGCTGATAGTGCTGAGCCTGCTTGGGAATCTCTCTCTCCCTCTCTCTCTCTCCCTCCCCAGCTCACATACTCTGTCTCTCTCTCTCTCTGTCTCTCTGTCTCTCTCTCTCTCAAAATGAATAAACTTAAAAAAAAAAAAGACATTGGGTCAAGCTGCAATCACTGTTATGAAGAATGAAAAAGCTGGGAAGAGCCTGGAGAGGGATCGGACCACTATTTAAATAGGATGGTCAGGGAAGGCTTCCTGAGGAGCCTCTGTTTTAGGAAAGACGTGAATGGAGTGAGAGAGCAAGACTGGGGATCTCCAAAGACCTCCAGTGTGTACTCCAAAGCTGTGTGGCAGAAACAGCCAGGAGGTCAGGAGGGCTGGACAAAGGGGAGGGGTCAGAGAGGGACTGAGGGAAAGCCCTCTGGTTGGGTCTTGCAGCCCATGTGAGGACTGTAAATTTTATTCTAGGCGGGGTGGGATGCCTCTGGGAATTTCAGAGGCAGGAGATCCTTCTTTGTCCTCTCAGATTAACAATCCTCGTGCTTGCCCATCTAAATAGTCTCCTTTGGGTAACTCGGCTACCTTCAATTTAAATGCTTGGTATCTTTCAGGGCAGTCCTCTAGACCTCCCATTCTCTCCCCTCTTCTCCACATTCTTCACCCAATTCTGTAATTCCCACTAAGGTAGGGTCCCCATCAGACCTAATGGCTCTCAACCTGACATGCACACCACACAGGAAATGAGAGAGGTCTTAGGTGCAGCCCACACCTTCTGTTGGTGCAGAGCAGCCCAGCACAATGAAGGAGGGGGCTCAGAGCTCTCTGCCCATGGTGTTCTCATCAGCTTATGGAACAACTACCCTCATGGCCTCCCTTCTTTTTCCAGCCACACCATGGATGGAAAGGATGGGTTTTCTGCCACCCACTTCTCTTCCTGCATGAACCTCCCAAATGAAAACGCTATGGTCTTGTTCGCTGGCCTTGTTCGCTGGTCTCAATAAGATGAGGAAGGAAACGAAGGAATTTAGAAAATCTCTCTTCATGGTGCCTGTTCTCAAGTCTATTACCTTGAAATAAGACCCTATTTTGGAAATCAGAATCTGAATACTATCAATTTCTTTCTGCAGTAACTTCCCTAATTTCTTAAGGCAGACAAGGGCCCTTGGCTGGAGTGACAGAAATATACTTAGAAAAGCAAAAGAGAAAATCATGTCAATTTTTCCCATCAAAATATTATGTAATAATAATAAATCATTATTATTATTATTATTATTATTATTATAAAAAATGAGGCAGAGGCAGGGAAATCTTCACTGGGGTTCTTTATCATCTGATGGATTTTCCCACTGCCTTTTCAAAGACTGATTTTTTTACTTCTACTTAAGAAGTCTTTATCCCTCTGAGATTTATTCACTTATGAAATGAAAACTAGTTTGGGCCCTTATGTCTGGCCTTGGTTTTTCTTCCATTTTCTCCTCATTTCCTCCATTTGTCTCTCTCATGAGAGACACAGGTCACACTCCCAGGTCACCCTGGACCTCTTCACTGCACTTTAGAGGCCCCCTGAGGTCCCATGGGAGAGAGACTAAGGACCCACACTTGGAGAAAAGCTGAGGAGTTGGAGGGCTCTGCCACTGTAAAGGAACTCACCTTATGCCTTCTGGCCCCTGCAGGGTTGGCCTGGATCCAGTCCGGACATGTCCCTCAGGCAAGAGCCCTCTTGAGGTGGAAAGAAGACTTGAAGTATAAATAATGGAAATGTTTTTCAAGTCTAATCCATCCCCCCCCCCCCCCACCAAAATCAAGGAAAACCTTGACATAGGAAAGAAGTCACCATTTACTATGTGTTTCCTGCGCTAATGGAAATCAAAGACCAAGAGAGCAATACCATCTCTCAGAGGCCCTTGTTGGAAAAAATCAAGGAGTCATTCCAAGAACAGAAAAGGCTCCCTTACCCACTCATCTCAAACTCTCAGACTCCAAGCAGATGCCCCCTTGTTCCTGCCTTGTCCCAGCTCTGTGCTTATGAGACAGCAAACCACCTCCCCCACCCCCCACCCCTGCCCCCACTCCACCCCAGAGTGGTTGAGCCTGACCATGACTTGCCAATTCAAACCAGACTCCTTCACCTAAGTGTCATGTGCCCTTGGGACAGTAATGTCACTTCTCTAAGCCTAACTTCTCCTCCTCTAGTGAAGTATTGTGGGGTTTTGGGGTGCTGGTGGGGTCTGGCGCTGACCACCAAGAAAGAATTCTTGAAGACGCCTTTGGTACAAAAAGGTGATTTTTATTAAAGCACAGGGACAGGACCCATGGGCAGAAAGAGCTGCACTGGGGTTGTGACATGTAACTGATTATATACCCTCAGGTTGGGAGGGGGTCAGGGACAGTGTAAATCTCTAAGGAATTTTGGAAGCAAGGTTTCCAGGAGCTCGAGGGGCTAGCTGCTATTAGGAAAACACCATTTATTACTGCTTAGAAAAGCCTCAGTCATGAGACCCTTCAGATGTATATCAGGGGGCCATAAGCTTAGAATACGATTGCCAGCATATATCTTGGGGAAGTTGAGATAATGGAAGTTTCCAAAGGAATTTTTATATGTTAAAGTAGATTTACGGGATCCTGGAGGTTGGGATAATGTTAAACCAAGTTTCCCTTTTGCCCCTAGCAAAGTGTCATCATGAAGGCACCTGAGCTCCTAGAGGGAAGTCACTCTGTCTCTTTCAAGGACTCGTCAATGGGCTGTGGGCAGTAAGGGAATTTAATTTTTCATTTGTCTTTGTTTCCCACATCACCATGGCAAGCACTTAAATCCCCTTACATCTTGATGAGGGTGATATTAGGGCTCCAGGAAACAGAGTCTATGGGTTTCTGGAGATTAGGCTATGGATAAGATTGCCTTTTTCTTGCGGTTTACTAAGTTATCTGTAAATTGAAGGAGACTCCTGTCCTGCATGACTGTGATCTCTATCAGCAAACCATTTGTTTCCTTTCCTTTCCTCTGTTCCTGGGCAGCCAGGAGCATCCAAGGAATATCACACATATCCCACCTGGTGGGGGGGAGCGGGTTGCTGTTAGCCTGTACTTTGCCTTCAGCTTGCCCCATGCTCCCTCATCAGTATCATGGAGTTTTATGGGTATTTAATTAGGTAATACCTAGCTGATGCCCAGCACATACGTGTGCTCACTACACTGTAGCAATTTCTGGGGCTGAAATACAGCTGAAAATCAGTGCACCAGGACAGCCACTCCAGCTATTTACTGCTGTTTTTACTTCTGATTAGTCAGCATCCATGCTTTAGCAATTGTAAAGTAGTTTTACTTTCACCCTTGGCTACTGTTAGTACTGATGTTATTATTACTTTTGTTTCATACAGTGTGTGTAGGGTGGCTTTATCTGGAGAGAGAGAGAGAGAGAATCTTGCCACATGATGGCAGCAAATAATCTCCAAAGTCTTTGCTGTCTTTTCCAGCTCTAAAGTTTCATGGGTCTGTGAAAATGCTCTCTCTATAGCTGGAATGGAGTCAGGCCAAAGAGGATTGGGTTGTAACACAAGTCTGTTCTCAGAGCCAGAAGCATCGGTCTCTGCTCCTTCCCATCGAGGCAGGAATCCACAGGTGTCTTTGAGTGAGTCTGGGGCTCTGTTCCTGAGGCTCAGAGGGTTTCTCCACCTCCCTGTCTTACTTCTCTTTAATCCTCTGCTCTCCCTTTGATGAGCGAGCATAAGGCAGGTTGAGGGCAAAGTACAAACTAGCATACCACCCCCCACCTCCATGGGGTATGTGTGATATTCCTCAGGCACCCCTGGCTGCCCAAAGACAAAGGAAAGGAAACAAATGGTTAACTGATAGGGATCATAGTCATGCAGGAGGTGAGTCTCCATCAGTTTACAATATCTTAGTAAATTACAAGGAAAAGGACAATCTTATCAATAGTCTAATCTCCAGAAGCCTATAGACTCAGTTTCCTGGAGCCCCAACATCACCTTCCCTCCATTGTGATATGAGAAACAAAAGCAAGAAGAAAATGGCAGAAGAAATTAAATTTCCTTATAACCTACAGCCCACTGACAAATACTTGAGGCTGGCAGAGTAAAATGTTTCTCCAGGAACTCCCTCCTGTCTTAATGTTAATGCTTTGCTAGAGGGAAAAACAACCTTAGTTTGACAATAGCCAGGCCTCCGGGATCCTGTGAGTCTTCTTTAGCATATGAAACTCACTTTGGAAACTTCCCCTGGGATTTATCTCCCTCAACTCCCAAGTTTGTAACCAGTCTCTCCTCATGGTCCCAGGGCAGCTCTTTCTGCCCACGGGTCCCATCCCTGTGCTTTAATAAAATCACCTTTTTGCACCAAAGATGACTTCAAGAATTCTTTCTTGGCCGTCGGCTCTGAACCCCATCACCCCAAAACCTCATCACCGTGACTGCATGTAATCACTGTCTTTCTTTTCCTCTCTCTCTCATCCTCTCTCCCTCTGCCTAGTCCTCTCACCTAGCCTCAAAAGACTTCCTGGTTTTCCATTTCTAGTCCCCCTAAAGCATCATCTCTCACACCACCATTCCTCAGGCTCTATGCTCCGAAGCAATGCTCCCACAGACCAGGCTCAGGATCCTGAAATGCTCTATTCCAACCCGGAGCTGGACAAGTTAGTCTCCCGCTTGTCTGTAAGAAATCAGATCACAAATTCCTGGGTCTACCAACTAACCAACCATCAATTTGTATTTATCGAGTGCAAGCATGTGGAGGCCATGAAGAAGGGAGGTGCCATGAGTGCTGTGGGTATGTGCCCAGCTCTGGCCTTACAGGGATGAGTTTGAATCCTGGCTCTGCTATTTCCTAACTGTGTGACCTTGAGGAAGTGTTATACCCTCTCTGTCTGTCAGTCCTGTCATCTATAAAATGGAGATATAACAACATCTACATTGCTATGGTAGCTTTGAAGGTAAATGATCATGCATACATAGAACACAACAACAGGCATCATCATAAAACAGATTCAAGGAATTTACAGTCTAATGGGGGAGGAGAGATAGAAATACATCACAAGAAAACAATGCCAATGGTGGTATGGATTCTTATGCCAGATGTTCTGGGTCTCTTCCTCAGGTAACAGAAGTAGGAGGCTCTCACAGACTGAAAAACAACAACAACAACAACAACAACAACAACAACAAAACAGAAAACCTGTCTAAGTAGCTCCATTATAAAGCAAATCACAGCATCCTAGTGATTACTATTCATTACCTTGAAAATTAAAAATTCAGTCTTTCTAGCTCCTCCCTCAGTACCTCACAGGGGTTCTTGGCTAAATTCTTCAGATGAGAAGTCTGACCCATAATTTGCATTAATTCAGCAATATTTTGGGCACCTACTGTTTACCAGCCAAACACAGTTCCTAGCAGGGAAAATCATTAAACGAGTAATAACATGCATGCAATAAGCACTAGGAGAAGGTCAGAGAGAGGAATTCCAGTGAAAGCATCACTGTAAACCGGACACGTCTTCCTCTCCCCAAACCTCCGAGAGGCTTCCTGCACTCTGCCTCTGAATGCAATTGTGCCTGAACTCCACGTGCAGGATTACTCTAGTCCTAAATCAGTGCTCTTAGCAATAATCCCCTTCCACTTCAGAATGCCCTCGTTTACTTTAACAGTAAGGGACTCTAACCAGGTAGAAGATAAAACCCTTCCAGTACAGAAGGGGAAGGCATATGTTCAAAACCTGCTATGTGCCAGGCAGCTCACAACAGTTCTGTGAGGTGGCATTATTACATCCATTTTATATACAAGAAAGGTGAGCTTCAGAGAATAAGTAACTTAAAAATAGTTGTAGTTGGAGTCCAGGTCAAGCAGTGGCTTTCTCCGTTAGAATACTCTAATCCTGGAAATTAATTCTGGTCAAGCATTGCAAACCCAGGACTTCATCTGAAACACACTGTGGGATAATCTCCTAGGTCACTGTTTTTCAAACTATGGGTCATAAGTTTTGTGGGTCCCAGCTAGCATTTTTTAAATGTTTATTTATTTAGAAAGAGAGAGAAAAAAGAGGGGGCAGGAGGGGCAGAGAGAGACCATCTCAAGCAGGCCCCATACTGTCAGCACAGAGCCAGATGCAGAGCTTGAACCTGCGAATTATGAGATCATGACCTGAGCCAAAATCAAGAATCCAACTGAGCCACCCAGCCACCCCCACTAGCATTTTTTTTTCCTATTTTCACTTCTTTTATTCAACATTGTCTTGGATGTCTAGCCAATATAACAATGCAAAAAATGTACATATTTTTTTAATTTTATTTTTTATTATTATTATTTTTAATGTTTATTTATTTGTGTGTGTGTGTGTGTGTGTGTGAGAAAGAGAGAAAGACAGCGAGCAGGGGAAGGGCAGAGTGAGAGGGAGACTCAGAATCTGAAGCAGGCTCCAGGCTTTGAGCTGTCAGCACAGAGCCTGATGTGGGGCTCGAACCCACAAGCTGTGGGATCATGACTTGAGCCGAAGTCAGATGCTTAACTAAGCTACCCAGGCACCCCAATTTTATTTTTTATTTTTTAAAATTTACATCCAAGTTAGTTAGCATATAGTGCAACAATGATTTCAGGAGTAGATTCCTTAGTGCCCCTTACCCATTTAGCCCATCCCCCTCCCACAAGCCCTCCTGTAACCCTCTGTTTGTTCTCCATATTTATGACTCTCTTCTGTTTTGTCCCTCTCCCGGTTTTTATATTATTTTTGTGTCCCTTCCCTTATGTTCATCTGTTTTGTCTCTTAAAGTCCTTATATGAGTGAAGTCATATGGTTTTTGTCTTTCTCTGACTAATTTCACTTAGCATAATACCCTCCAGTTCCATCCGCGTAGTTGCAAATGGCAAGATTTCATTGTTTTTGATTGCCAAGTAATACTCCATTTTATATATATACCACATCTTCTTTATCCATTCATCCATCGATGGACATTTGGGCTCTTTCCATACTTTGGCTATTGTTGATAGTGCTGCTATAAACATGGGGGTGCATGTGTCCCTTCAAAATAGCACACCTGTATCCCTTGGATAAATGCCTAGTAGTGCAGTTGCTGGGTTGTAGGGTAGTTCTATTTTTAGTTTTTTGAGGAACCTCCATACTGTTTTCCAGAGTGGCTGCACCAGCTTGCATTCCCACTAGCATTTTTTAATAAAAGAATAGAATAGAGTAGACTAGAATAGAAAATATCAGAGTGTCCTACATGTTGGATTGGTTCAGGAAATTTTTATTCTAATCATGTATGTATGTGTATAGGCCTTCATCACTGAATAAATTACACTCCATGATTTAAAAGTTTAAAGCTACATTTCAAAGACTTTGCTGAATAATAGCCAATCAGTAACTCATGAATTCAAGGTTTTAAATGCCTTTTGGTTTCCACAACTGACCACCCTCAAGGAACTTTTATCTTTGAAATACAAGTTTTTCCTTAGGAAGTGATGATTTGGACTTCTATCTTCAAGATCCAAGTGTTCAACCACTACCCATTTTCCAAATTCAGTTCTGGGCTCCGCTAATAAATGTTCCTCTGACCCAGCCCTCCAAAATCACTCTACGCATGGATAAATTTGAAGGTGGATTCCATGGCAAGGTTAAATTTCTCTTAGAGAGACATATCTGATGGTGCTTCTTGCCAAATGAAGATTTAAGTCTACTCTGGCACTTAGCTCTAGAAACAGAAGGAAGGGGAGAAATTCCTTGTTAGCACTGACATCTGGTGGTCATCAAGAGGCTGGCACTGCAGTATCTTGAACTTGAAAGCATTAACCTGGGAACCAGGTACCAATTCTAACTGCAGCTGAATTAATGCCTCATGTCTCCACACCCCCTGCGTCACCTCCCTTCTGTGGCTGGAGACAGAAAGGAGGAGGAAAACAACAGGGGCTTACAGGCAAATATAGCCAAGGGCCCATCGCTCATCATGAGACCCTGGGTAAAACTCTGTAAGACTCGGCTGCAAAATTGGGATAAGAAAACAACCACTGACAGTGGGCATGGGGGTATCTTATTTTATTCAATGCTCAAAACAACTCCTTTGATGTTAAGTTACAAGTACTTATTAAGCATTCAAACAAAATTGCTTCTCTTGTCCCTTTCATCATTTTATATAAAGCACTCATTAATTGTCCTTTAAAATCTAGATTCCTATTTCATTCCTATCATTGCTTGCCTGCCTTACTCCATTAAAATTATAGCAAAGATTCTTGGACAGCTTACTATGTGCCAAGCATTGTTCTAAGAGATCTACATGGTTAAAATCAAGTCACTCCAGACCTTTGAAGTGGAGACTATTATAATCCCCCATTTTACTGATGAGGAAAATGAGGTACGGTGAGTTTAAGTAGGTTTCCCAAGGCCACAAGCTGTGGGACTAACATTTTTAATTCAACAGTGTGGGTCCAGCAGGCGCACTCTTAACCCTTCAGCCAAATTTAGCTCTTCACCTCCCTTATAAAAAGAGCAAACACTCAGTGAATGCTTATTATGTGCTGGGCTCTTTATACACATGGTCTCATTTGATCTTTATGAAAACTCTGAAGATGATTATTATCGTTATCCCCATTCTACAGAGGAGAAAACTAGGTTAAATAACTTGCCTGGGGTCACAAAACTAATAAATGGTAATGTTGGAATTCCAACTAAGATGATTTGATTCTAGAGCCTTTGGTCTTTTTTTTTTTTTTTTTTTTTTTTTTTTTTTAGTTTTCTTCATTTTTGAGAGGCAGAGAGAGACAGAGTGCATGTGGGGGAGGCGTAGAGAGAGAGTGGGAGACACAGAATCAGAAGCAGGCTCCAGGCTCTGAGCTGTCAGCACAGAGCCGGATGGGGGGCCCGAACTCACGAACCTCGAGATCATGACCTGAGCCGAAGTCGGATGCTCAACCTGCTGAGCCACTCAGGCCCCCCTAGAGCCTTTGGTCTTGAACACACTTCTCCTTCAGACTTTCATACAATTCCAGCCTCCCAAACTAGCTTGTGATCTCAAAGGCAGAGCAGTCTCTGTCTGCACGACCTACTCCCTCTCCAGGTGGTTGATGATGGTGGTGGTGATCATGACCAAGGGGGTAAGGGAGGCTGGTCCAGCCTGTGTGACTCATCACAGTGCAACCACAGGAGAGAGATAAACAGAGAAAGCCCAGGAGACTCTCAGTGTGCTTCCTGTCCAGTGTCTGAAGGCAAGGGGAGTGTAGAACGAACACTAAGCAAGTTCTCAATTCAATGGCAGCATCTTTAACTTGATGAATTCCAAATGACCAGTGTTAGCATCTGTTTGAGTACTATCCTCTTCCCTTTTGGTGTCTCTCGTAGACAGGTTACTATTATTTCAGTGAGACAAGCCATCAACGACTGCCCTGAGAACTATAGGCGTGGGGCATCCCGGATTGCTGACACCAAATGTTGCTTGTTCCCCCACCCCTCTACCTTCTCCGCCACCCTTCCCCATTTCCCACCTTCCCTTTCCTGTTGCTGTGGCAACCAAAAATACCCTCACACTTTTCTAAATGTCCCCTAAGAAGAACCTTCCCTGGGTCAAGAACCAATGTAGCTAAGAGGTGGTTTTACTCTAGATGGAGTATAATTTCCCTGAATCAGGCATTCACAATGTTTCTGGAATTTTGATATTCTATCTCTAACACCCTTGCTTGTCAGTTACCTATCATGGTAAGCTCCTTTCAGCCTGGCACCGTGTTCCATCTGTTTTCCTTTATGAAATTAAAAAAAAAAACAACAAAATTCGCTTAATTTTGCACTACCTTCTGGGACTTTCAGTAGCACAGATACGATGTGTATGTATTTGTATACATACATTATATGTATACATATATATATGTATATATGTAATATAAACAAACATATACAACACAAAAACAATTCAATGACTTTTTTAAAAATTGAGAACTTAGAGGCACCTGGGTGTCTCAGTCAGTTAAGCACCCAACTTCGGCTCAGGTCATAATCTCACAGTTTATGGGTTCAAGCCCCACATGGGGCTCTGTGCTGACAGTTCAGAGCCTGGAGCCCACTTGAGATTCTGTGTCTCTCTCTGCCCCTCTCCTGCTTGTTCTCTCTCTCTCTCTCAAAAATAAACATAAAACATTTTTGAGAGCTTCATAACACCTTTTTTTTTAATGTTTATTCATTTTTGAGAGAGAAAGACAGCACGATTGGGGGGGAGGGGCAGAGAGAGAGGGAGACACAGATTTCGACCTCCAGGAAACCTCTCAGATGATAGTGAACTGGAACTGCCCAACAGTAGCACTGTCACCATGAGTCTGCCCAGGATAGGGATGGAGGGCGAGGTGAGGAGGAGGAACCCAGAGAAAAGAAAATGCTACTTACATGGCCAGGGCAAGCATGAGATAGTATCCTTCTTTTTTTACTAGACCTACTCTGTGAAGACAATAAAAACCTCTTTCTGCTTTTCCATTATCCATGGTTAACATCAAATATACAAGCAAAAGACATCAGGTCTGTGTCAGAGCAAATGGCCAGCCTGAAGAGGAAAGCCTTATGTGCTTTGAAGATGGTGCTGGGATTTAGGAGACTTAAAAGTTGTGTCGAATATTCAACATTGTTCATACCCAGTTGGATTGAAAAGCAAAAATCCTTAAGCGATTAGTGGCCTCAGTTTCCTCCTCTGCAAATGAGGATTTGGGGGGGAAAATGCCTCTCACTAACTGGATAGAGCATGGAGGAACCTCAAAAAGTTTCCTTAATGAATGGGCCATTCATCTTTCTATTTTGAAGGATAATCATGGCTTAACTCAGGACTTGTGTTTTAGAAATCAGTGTCAGCACATGAAAGAGTTATGTAAAAGGCTTGTAAAACTCCACTATTGTTTATTTTATACTTATAGGCCCTGATCATTTTAATCAGCTATAAGACACCTTGTTGAAAACAATTAGCTTTGGCAATACACGGATATACAGAACGTTACATTCTAAATGTGTTCATTTTCTTCTTCCCTGCCACAAGTGGTAGATAATCCAGATAAGAAAAGCAGGTGGAAGATGATGCTAAGTAATCTGAGGGCATTATTACAGACTGAGGCTGGGGAGATTTTTGTCCTTCTGACAAATTGAAAGAAGCCGACAGAACAAATCTTGTTTCCGGAGTGCATTTTCACTTAGCTGTCCTCTAAGTGGAAATGCATTACCCCTAGAAAGAAAAATCAAAGTTCTGCAATGGACAAAGATAAAATGGCCAATTTGGCTCCCAGCAATACATGCTTGATAGCTACTAGAGTTCCAGGAAAAGAAAACAAAAAAATTAAATTTGACAGAAATGAAGAGGAGGAAAAAAAATTTTTTTCCAGTTAGTGTCTCAATGCCTTTGACGAGACTTTAGGGTAATTCAGTAAGAGGTCACTTAGACATCTCCCCCATTTATCCTATAGACAAGTGTTAGTTTCATGGAGCTGCCACCCTACATACCACAGGTGGTGTCTACACATGTAGACCACGGATTGATTGCATGATAACTTACTTGAGACAACCTAAGAACAAGCGTGAGCAACGACTTGCCTGGAAATGAATTGTACAGTTTTCCATCGGCTCTCATTTCTCTACTCAAGAATGCACTTCTGGGGCGCCTGGGCGGCTCAGTCACTTAGTGTCCGACTTCGGCTCAGGTCATGATCTCACGGTTCGTGCATTCGAGCCCCGCGTCAGGCCCTGTGCTGACGGCTCAGAGCCTGGAGCCTGCTTCCGATTCTGTGTCTCCCTCTCTCGCTGCCCCTCCCCCACTCACTATCTGTCTGTCTCTCTCTCAAAAATAAATAAACATTAAAAAAGTTAAAGTAACTGGGAAAGATATATCAAAAGCCTCAAAAACGCCCATAGCCATTGACTCAGTAATTCCTCTGCTAGAAATCTTTTTCAAGGAAATCATCAGTAAATGGTCAAAGATGAGAAGCATAAAGTGGCGGTTATAGAACATGGAGTCTAGGTTCAAATGCTGGCCACTCTACTTACCAGTAATATAACCTTGTGCAAACTCCTGAACGTCACTTGCCACATTTGAAGATAGGGATAATAGTATTATCCATAAGATTCCTGTGAGGCTTAAATGAACTAATACGTTAAACACTTGACACTTGGTAAACACAAAAATGTTAAGGAGTTATCATTACAGCAAAAGAAAATGCAAAAACCTCTAGCAACAGCATGTGGTGTCTAGAAGCAGTATGTGGCCACACGAAGGGTGGCAGAAACTGCTAGTCGACCCTCAGTGTCAGTCTTTTCCTTCTACGGAAGGAGAACCTAAAGTAGAAACACTGGTTTTTAGCAGGGCAGAGAATCACCTAGAATAAATACATTTCCCGTCCTACCTTGCAGCTAGTTAGAGCCAAATGACCAGTCTTGTCAATGGGATGTGAGCAGGAGTGATAGGCCTACATTCTGGGTTGTGTCCTTAAAGATTAGGGGTGTGTCTTCCCTATCTGCTTTCCCTTCCTTCTTGTGTTCACATAAACGGGGTGGTGAGACAGCTTGGATCATGCAGATGAGGGCCACCCCAGGGGATGGCAGAGCTATACAATAAAGGAGCCGAGACTCGGAGCCACTGGCTTGGAGGGCCACCACAGAGACACAAATTTCTACCTTGGTGAGCCCACTCTTATTTTGTGTCTCTTTCACAAGAGCCAACCCTGTTTGCTATTAGCACACGGAAATATTATGCAACTATTTTAAATGATGCTTTGAGGAGCGATCTGAATGTCACAAAAGAATGTTTATGATACAGTAAATGGGGAAACACTGGATACTAAATTGTATATATAATATGATCTCAGCAATTCTTTAACAAATTCATGGTTAAACACACCAGAAAGAACTATGCCAAAATAGATTTATGTTTGAATATTTTCCTTCTACTTGTCTATACTTTTTCAAATTTTCTGCGGTATGCATCCAATATGTTGATAATCAAGAGAAGATAAGGTATAAAAATTCTAGCCACCTGTATTTCAAGACAAAGCTGCCCCAGCTGCCAGAAATACCCCCTCCTCTTCGCACTCATGGGTCATTTCATTCCCGGCTCTGTTATACTGTAAGCAAGCACCCTGTCTTTTGTAACTTTGTGCTGCTCAGAATTTCACCTCTGATAGACAACAGGTATTTGATGGATGAATCACAATTAGAAGGGCTGCGATGTTTATAAATACAGCCAACTTAAAGCAATAACTTGGCTGCTTTATTTGTACTTTACTTGTCTTACCGGCAAATTAGTCACAATCTGCTGTATCTAGTTTATCTTCCAATATTAAACTTAAGAACAACACAAAATTAATGTAGCTGCATTCAAGTTTTGCACATTTTTTTCTTAACATTTACCACCACCCTATTAAGCACGTATTATTATCCCCATTCTACAGATTTTGAAACTGAAGCTCAGAGAGCTTATTTGCCCCAGATCATGGAACTACCAAGTGATAGGGCTGAGACTGTAATAGCGACCTTCCTGACTTCACCACATTATCCTACATAACATCTTTTTCTCCAAACATTTATTTAGTGTATGCTTTTAACGTTTTACCTCATAAAATAGCAGTTCCGGTAATACATAATACCCATGCAGTATAGACTAAATGCTAAATAATGTCCTAAACAATATTTGTATCTGCATACACATATGTACTCTTTTAATACTGACAATAATCTACACAAGTATTTTTATTGTACTAATAATATATTCCCTTTTCTATTAACTAGTTTTTAATTGAAAAAGGAAAACATGCCACAATCTAATCATGAGAAAAACATCATAAATCCCAATTCAGAGATATTATACTGACTAGTAGCCACTACTGACTAGTACTTACTGAAACTGTCAAGGTCATCAAAAACAAGGAAAGTCTGAGAAACTATCACAGCAAAGAGGAGCCTAAGGAGACAGGACAACTAAATGTAATGTGAAATCTTAGATGGGATCTTGGAACAGAAAAAGTACATTAGGTAAAAATGAAGGAAATTCAAATAAAGTACGTAAATACTGTATCAATATGGTTCATTGTGACAAATTGTGAAAAATGTACCATATTAATAATATAAGATGCTAGTAATAGGAGGATGTGGATGTAGGTATATGGAACCTCTGAGCCATATTTGTAATTTTTCTGTAAATCTAAAACTATCCTAAATTTAAAAGGTTTTAATATTTTATTTAGTTATTTACTTATTTATTTATAATTCCAGTATAGTTAACATACAGTGTTATATTAGTTTCAGGTTTACAATATAGTGATTCAACAGTTCTGTACATCACTCAGTGCTCATCATAAGTTTACTCTTCATCCCCTTCACCTATACGCCTGTCCCCCACCCACCACCCCCCTGGTAACCATCTGTTTGTTCTCTATGGCTGAGAGACTGGGTTTTGGTTTGTCTCTTTTTTTCCCTTTGTTTGTTTTATTTCTTAAATTTCACATGTGAGTGAAATCATATTGGTGTTTGTCTTTCTCTGACTGACTTATTTCACCTACCATTATATTCTCTAGATCCAACCATGCTGTTGCAAATGGCAAGATTTCATTCATTTTTATGGCTGAGTAATATTTCATTGTGTATATATACCACATCTTTATCCATTCATCTACTGATGGACACTCAGGCTGCTTCCATAATTTGGCTATCATAAATAATGCTGCAATAAATATAGGGGTGCATATATCCTTTTGAATTACTGTTTTCATATTCTCTGGGTAAATACCGAGTAGTGCCGTTTCCTAGATCATATGGTAATTCTATTTTTAACTTTTTGAGGAAGCTCCATACTGTTTTACACAGTGGCTGCACTGGTTTGCATTCCCACCAACAGTGCAATAGAGTTCCTTTTTCTCCACTTCCTCACCAACACTTGTTGTTTCTTGTGTTTTTGGTTTTAGCCATTCTGACAGGTGTGAGGTGATATCTCATTGTGGTTTTGATTTGCATTTCCCTGATGAGTGATGTTGAGCATTTTTTCATGTATCTGTTGGCCATCTGGATGTCTTCTTTACAGAAGTGCCTATTCATGTCTTCTGCCTGGTTTTTCTAGTTGGATTATTTGTTTTTCTGGTGTTGAGTTGTATAAGCTATTTATCTATTTTGGATACTAACCCTTTATTGGACATGTCATTTACAGACTTATTTAGTAGGTTATCTTTTAGTTTTATTGATTGCTTCCTTTGCTGTGCAGAAGCTTTTTGTTTTGATGTAGTTGTCCCAATAGTTTTGTTTTGGGGGTTATTTGTTTGTTTTTGGCTGTTTGTTTTTGTTTTTGTTTTGCTTTTGTTTGCCGAATCTCAGGAAGCATATCTAGAAAAATGCTGCTGTAGCCAATGTTAGAGCAATTATTGCCTGGGCTCTCTTCTAGGATTTTTATGGTTTCGGCCTCACATTTGGGTCCTTAATCCATCTTGAGTTTACTTTTGCGTGTGATGTAAGAAAGTGGTCCGGTTTCATCATTTTGCGTGTAGCTGTACAGTTGACTCAACACCATTTGTTGAAAAGACTGTCTTTTTCCCATTGCATATTCCTGCCTCCTTTGTGGAAGATTAATTGACCATAAGACCATGGGTTTATTTCTGGGCTCTCTGTTCTGTTCCATTGATCTATATGTCTATAAAAAGTTGATGTTTTAAAAAAAGGAATACATGCATTTGAAAAAAGTCTCAAACAGAACCAGAATATATAAAATGTAACAGTAAGTCTGCCTCTTATTTTAGATTCTATTCTCTTGGTTCTCCTTCTCAGAAGCAACCATGGCTGCCAATTTCTCGTATCTCCTTCTCTACAAGTACATGCAGGTTCTGACATATTTTTCAGTAGAGAGAACTATATTTATGACTTAAGACTCTAACTCACGAGGTTCAAGGTAGGTAAGTGTATTAGGTTCCTATGACTGCTATAATAAATGACCACAGACTTGGTGGCTTAAAACAACAAAACTTATTCCCTCACAGTTCTGGAGGCAAGAGATCTGAAACCACTGTCATCACTGGGTCACATCAATGTGTCAACAGGGCTGAGCTCCCTCCATAGGCTCAAGGGTAGACTCTGCTCCTCACCTCTTCCAGCTTCTGGTGGCCACCAGCAATCCATGGCTTGTGGCCACATCCCTCCAATCTCTGCCTTCATAGTTACATCACTTTCTCCTCTTCTGTGTATGTCAAATCTCCCCTTGTGTCCTTCTTGAAAGGATTACAGTATGATTATGCAAGACTATCTTTCCTTCTCTGGATCCCTAACTGAATCACACTTGTGAAGACAATCTTCCAAAAATAAAGAAATAGTCTCAGGTTCCAAGTATTAGGACCAATCATCTTTGGGGGCTTTTGTTCAGACCACTCCAGTAAGTTGTGGATCGGTTAACATTAAAGCTTCCTTTCACAAATTAATGACGATATCTAGAACCCAACTGTTGCCCAGAACTTATTCATGTTAACAAAACGAAGAAAGGCTGATTTTCTGATGAATCTCTAACATCCCTATCACTTGCCCTGTGAGGGACTTAACTGTACCCCCTTTAAGCTCATCTTAAAAGATATGGGATGGTCACAGGTCGTATGCAGCCAGTAATTTAAGTTCAGTGCCTCAAGACATTGTTTTCAATTTCCCTTCCCATCTTCCCCCCTGCAAGGGCCACCTAACTCCCCGTGCTACCAGCCCCTTCCGTCCTGTTGCATCAGTTTCCAGCTGTGGTTGTTCCAGCCTCATTGTCATTGTCAGAACAGCATGATGAAAGACCTACAGCGTCTGATGCAAGACAGTGCTCCCTCGGTGCCCTCTCACCCAACAAGCTGGCTCTGTCCCCTGTGTGAGAACCCGGCTGCCTGGCTGGGGAACATCTGCCAGTCCCCAGAGCTCCAGATTCTGACTTTGAAAGCAACCTTAGGTCTTTACATGTGAAGCAGAAGAACTCTGGAGAACTCTGCACACAGGTGGGTTCGCTATGACGGTCAGGAAGGTAAGAAGGTGATGCACATGCCAAGAAAAGGGAAAACAAACAAACACCCCAGCCTGGGGATCCACAGCATGGACCTGCCACACTTTCCTGATTCATTGCCTCCAACCTTCCAGAGACAGCTTGGAACATCTTGCCTATGAAATACCTAGCACAAACACTTGGTACTTTTATTTTCGCTTAGGGTTAAGTACTGAAAATGTTGGTTACTATTGAGCCTACTAGGAAAGTTTAATTTAAAACTTAACACTTTCAGGGTGCCTGGGTGGCTCAGTCAGTTAAGCATCCGACTTGGGCTCAAGTCATGATCTCACAGTTTGTGGGTTCGAGCCCTGCATCAGGCTCTGTGCTGCCAGCTCAGAACCTGGAGCCTGCTTTGGATTCTGTGTCTCCCTCTCTCTCCGCCCCTCCCCAACTTGTGCCCTGTCTCTCTCTCTCTCTCTCTCTCTCTCTCTCTCTCTCTCTCTCTCTCTCAGAAGTAAACATTAAAAAAAAATTGTACAAAACTTAACACTTTCCTGTGGGCTCTGACACATTCCTACCAGTGTTAAAACAACTCCAGGGAAAGAAGCAATGCCATTTCAACATAAAACGACAGCTCCCAGGACTTTCATTTACCACCAGTGATTACTGCTCAGGGAAAGGATTAAAAGTATATATAAAGCATAACTCCAATTCCCCACAGTCCACCTGCTAGTTTCTTTCTGTAGCCAGCATCATATTTACCAATAAATTTTAAGCCAAGCATGAAAAAGTCAAGAATACCAATAACTGTTATTTGGAGTGCTGACAAAGGGCATAATGCAGCTATTAACCAGCACGTCTGACTGGGCTCATTACACAAATATGCCCATCCTTCTGGAGGGCTGTGGGGAGGAGCGAGTGAGGTAATGTATCCGGGGTGCTTCACACGACGCCTGGCAAGTGGTAAAGGCTTGATAAATAGCAGCTACAGCTATTATTAAGCACAGCAGTGGGGCCCGTGTGGAAACTCCACACGGTATTAGGCAAAGGGAGGAGGAAAAATGAGGAGAAATGCACAGTAAGAGGCGGGGCGGGGGAGAAAGAGGAGAGAAAAAGAGAGACCAAGAATCGGACAGACAAGTTTTGCGAGTTTTCCCCAGGATAACTTCTACCCTAGACGCACAGTCCAAAATGACATTTTTTAAAATCTGATTGTTAGATGCTGCCAATTGAGCTAAAATTGTACATTTTAAATTTATGCCAGATTGGAAATTCAGTTAGCTATATTTAGTTTCCTTCCTTTTTTTTTTTTTTTCAACAAAAATGAAAGACCCAGGTGATAATTTTTTCTACCTACTCAGTCCTAAGACTAAATCCTGGTATGTGATCATTTCATGGGCCATTTGCCTATCTGGAATACTTGGAAAATGTGCCTGATAAGGTAAAGCTCCCCTCTCCTGACCCAGGCAACCAAGACCTCCCTTGATCAACACAGTGAAATGGGTGATATTTCATCATCCCCAAGGCTCTTTTGATGTACAGGAATAAAATACATAGATGACGTTCATCACCAGTCTCTCAATGGGGAGAGGGACATCAGTGTCACTGTTCTGAATATTTATTTGTGTCCTGTATTAGTCCTCGGGAAACTTGAAGAGCTTTTCAGCAAGAACCTGTACAATAATATTATGACATAATATAAATTAGAATAAGGAATCAACAGCAGGGATAAAATAAACAAAAATAGAAAATCAAGCCTAAGGAAAGCCCAAGGCAGCTAATAGGCTAGAGTGTGCCTCAAATTCAGCTACAGAGAGTAGTTTCCAGGAAACCAGAGAAGCAACCCAGGAGCCAGGGCCCATGAGGCCAACCTCAAGCCTAGAGAGGAGGAAACAGCAGGAGCCACTGGAATCAAAAATGGGATTGCAGGGCGAGGCTGAAGATCTTGCAAGTCTGGACTGGGGACAGCCAGTGGGCCAGAAATATCCAACTTTATTTCCATTATTTCAACCCCACCCCACCCACCTCTCCATCTAGTATGGCCCCAGGGAAACACAGATCACTAGTTTCCAAAGACCCAGTGTGTAGATAGTCCGACATGCTGGTTAAGGGTGCTTCCAGATGCTTTTAAGATCAGATGAATAAGTGGTAAAGTAAGCATCTGTTGAATACTTGCCACAAAGGTAGGAATTTTCTCAAGAGACATGGTCTACTCCAGCATGGCAACAAGTAAATGCTAAGGTTGTGGCATTCTATACCATGGATCGTGGCTCTGATGCTCTTGGCATGGACTCTAGTTAAAACAGGTGTTACCAATCATTCAGCAAGGTCAAAAAAAAAAAAAAATCTCAGAAATGCTCTCACGCGCAAAAGCTTCCCAGTGAACCTGCCTGGATGAGTTAGCTGCACAACGTGCCCCTAGAGGAACTACACGAATTAGCCTGCAGCAGTCGTTACTAGATACAGAGCAATAAATTTTGGAGGACATCTGCCAAAAGAATAATTATCATTTTAGAATAGTTAATGTCAAATGGCTCTTAAAAAGAGAAAAACAATTAGCTAGCAGGACCACCTGTTTGTGGCAGACCCCCTCCTGGTTCCTTACAAGAGGACACAGATCAGTAAACTGGAAGGTTTGCATGTTTGTATTATCCTATTATCTATAGCCAGGTATCCAGGTGATTGCACAAAAGTTTCAAATCATTGAAATATAATTTTGCACATAGGTGAAAAGTGACAAACTAAACAATCCCAAATTTTTATCTAATTTCTTAACAATCCATTCTGGCTAACCCTGCTTCTTCCAGAAGTATGAATATACAGTGTACCAGGCTTCCCATCACATCCGAATTAATATTGTAATAGGTTTTTTTAAGATGGATAGCTCCCATGCTGAGTTGCAATAAGTTTTGTGTTTTTTTATCTTTTCTTTTTTTTAATTTTATTTAAATCCAAGTTCGTTAACATATAGTGTAATAATGGTTTCAGGAGTAGACTTTAGTGATTCATCACTTACGTATAGCACCCAGTGCTCATCGCAACAAGTGCCCTCCTAGTGCCCATCACCCCTGTAGCCCAACACCCCACCCACCTTCCCTCCAGCAACCCTCAGTTTGTTCTCTGTTTTTAAACTTTTTAAAAATGTTTTATTTAGTTTTTGAGAGAGAGAGAGAGAGAGAGAGAGAGAAAGAGAGAGCGCACATGGGGGAGAGACAGAAAGAGAGTGGAAGAGAGGATCCAAAGGGGGTGGGGAGGCTCCGCACTGACAGGCTGATAGCAGCTTGATGCAGGGCTCAAACTCACAAACCACGAGAGCATGACCTAAACCAAAGTCGGACACTCAACCAACTGAGCCACCCAGGCGCCCCTGTTCTCTGTATTTAAGAGTCTCTTAAGGTTTGCCTCCCTCTCTGTTTTTGTCTTATTTTATTGTAATAGTTTTTGAGTGACTTGGCCCCTCCAATTACCTTTTCTGATTCAAAAGTATGAGGAAGGAATCCCATGGGTGTCTATTCTCCAGCGTCCTTGTCCATTATTTCCTATGATAAGCAGAATGGCTCCCCCAAAGACATCCACATCCTAACCTGCAGAACCTGTGAATATGTTAGGTTACACAGTAAGGAGGAATTAAGGTTGGAGTTGGAATTAAGTTGCTCATTAACTGACCTTGAGAGGGGAGGATGACCCTAGATTATTGTAGTGAGCCCAATGGAATCACAGGGTGTGTAAAAGTGGAAGAGGGAGACAGTCAGAACTAGGAAAATGGCATCATGAGAAAGATTCAACCAGCCTTTGCATGCTTTGAAGACAGAAGGGGGGCAAGAACCAAGGAATGCAGACAGTATCTAGAATCTGGAAAAAGCAAGAAAGCAGAGTCTCCCTTAGTGTCTTCAGGAAGGAACCCAGCCCTACAGTCACCTTAATTTTAGCCCAGTGAGACCCATTTTGGATTTTTGACTGTGAGATGGTAAATTTGCTACTTTACTAGTATTTTATTTCTCCCCAGCTGCAACTCCTACATAACCCCAAAATTCACCTCTCTCTTTCTTCCCAGACTTAACTGATTCTTCAACCTTGAAAACACCAATTGGAATCATCTGGGGAGCTTTCAAAATACTGAATCCTGGGACTCACACCAGAAATTCTGACTTAATTGATCTGGGGACAGCCCAGGTCAGGAATTTTTTAAACTCCCCACATGATTCTATTTTTTTTTTTTTTTTAATTTTTTTTTCAACGTTTATTTATTTTTGGGACAGAGAGAGACAGGGCATGAACAGGGGAGGAGCAGAGAGAGAGGGAGACACAGAATCGGAAATAGGCTCCAGGCTCTGAGCCATCAGCCCAGAGCCCAACGCGGGGCTCGAACTCACGGACCGCGAGATCGTGACCTGGCTGAAGTCGGACGCTTAACCGACTGCGCCACCCAGGCGCCCCTCCCCACATGATTCTAATGTGCAGGTGAGTTTGAGAACCACTGTCATAAAGGGTGTGACATATGTTCTCATTAACCCCTCTGTGTCTCTGCAGCTTTTGGTCTCAGATTCTTCAGACCACACTGCTTCTTATTAGAATCAAAAGCAGATAAAAAGCAATAAAAGATATAAACTAACATGTCATTTTTGACAGACTTCTCTCCAGAATAAGTAGGGAACATAACCAGCAGTAGTGGAGAAGCCACACCTGAACTTTGCTTGCTCCTCATGTAAAGTATGGGCATAGGAATAGTGGTCTCCTAAACCCGTACATATAGAGATCAGATTGTACGTGCAAAGAACAGAATCCATCGTAGCTGTGTTAAGTAGGAAAAATACTTATTCCAGGCCACTGTAAAGGCTTACTGAATCATTGGGAAAGCTGAAGATATAGCCTCCAACTCAAGCTTTCGGGAACAAAAAGCCACAATGCAGAAACAGGTCACCAAAGGAGTTTCTGCCTCTGCTGCAGGAAGCAGCTGGCTCCAGAGCCACGCTGCACTGCTGTGATCAGGAAGCTGCTACAGTGGGAAGGCTGCCACATCAGAAAGTTGTATCATGCCTACATACATACCAGCATAAGGGAGGAGCCAACGCTCTGCCTCTTAGTACTCAAACCAGCTAGGTTACTAGACACTGGTACCTATCTTGAAGCTGCCACAGAAAAAAATAAATCCCCCCCCGCCCCCCGCCCCCCACCCCGTGACTCTGCTTTTCAGAAAAAAGCAAGCACAGCAGAGTATAGCCTCCACTCCACGTCCACCTTCCAAATCTTACCCAAGTGTGTTTGATTGGCCCAGCCTAAATGACACCCAAAATGTTAGCTGCAAGAGAGTCAACAAGTATTTTACTTTCTAACTTGTGCAGATCATGAAAGTTCACAGAACAAATCCTGAACGGATATTGAGCACCGATCCACCATAAATGCCATAGACTGTTCCTCCAGCTCGTCAACATCCATCCATACTTACATTCTCTCCATATTTAAACTTCCAAACAATAATAACATAACTGTCCCTGTACTTAAAAAAAACATGTACTCACCTCCCATCAAAAGAAACTCAAAGTTCCATGAGTCTGCATCTATCTTTGAGTGATATTCATTCCTTCTCTAGTTCAGTTTCAATTCCACCAGGGTATTTATTATATATAAATTCACTTATAAAATTAACCACTATCAGTAGACCACATGTAAAGTTGTGATGAAAGGGATAAGGGAGGAAGAGAAATGGTTAATTATATAAAATATACATGTCAGAGCAAGGAAGAAATCGTTGGTGGTTATGATAGTTCCAGTTTCAGGTGCAAGTGTATAGTTGGTATTTACAACTCTTGTCCTCCACAGCCCATTGTAGGTTACTTTTGTCCTCAGTCAGCATCACGGCTGGGCCAACTTATTTAGCTGATGGAGTCACCCGGATCTTTATTCCTAGTGAATCTGAACACTAGGGGATCCTGATTATATTCAATTTCTGTAGTCTTCCATTAAAGGTATATATTTAAGATACACATTAAAAATATAATTTAATATAACTTTTACCACTGGGCACAGCACTACTATGAAATGCCCCAGAGAATCCCCTCCATTCCAAAAATACTTCTCCCTGCTCCCATTGTATAATGGCAATCCTATTTCCTCTTGACAACGGGGCTCAATCACCCAGCTGACCTAATGATGACCCCTCTTCTGCCTGTTGGTTCATTTGCATGAGGTGCCCAAATGGTGACTGGCAATCTCAAATTTCAGTTTAATGGTACGAACTGATATCATGTGCCTCCTGGCATTTTCACTGAGGACCCAATATTAGGTACGTGATATTACTGCCAAAAAATGCATAACCTGAATCTAATTATGAGGAAACACTGTCAGATCGTGGAAAGAGGCTTACAGATATCCACAAACTAGGTCAATGTGTCCAAATTATTTCTTAGCAACTAATCCTCAAAACACGCCCTATCCTGAACATGAAGATATGTGTGACCATCCTAACAGTTCCATTCACATACCTCTTCCTCAGTCCTTGACATCAGCCCCCCTATGTTTTTCCCTCTGTATGTCTAACCATCTAGCTATTCCAGTGCCCATTAACCATCACCAGTGATTCAGCCTGGACCTCTAAACATCTTTACTTTCAGGTAATATTGATAAGTTCTTCCCACTAAGAGATTGTTCTTTCCCTACTGTCCTTCAAAATTACCACCGAGTGGGGCTATCATGCTACAGAAGCTGACTTCCAGCTGATACAAGCGTGTCATGTGGAACACATCTATAAACCAGGCTTGATTTTTTTTTTTTTTTTTTTTACCCAGTTAACACGTTCATTGGGCCCACACCCAAGGATCTATAGGTAGTGATTAAGGGAGAGGACAATGCA
This sequence comes from Felis catus, assembly GCF_018350175.1. Lineage (NCBI taxonomy): Eukaryota > Metazoa > Chordata > Mammalia > Carnivora > Felidae > Felis > Felis catus. The sequence goes on along the minus strand of NC_058368.1, from coordinate 209,791,982 downwards.
ACAATAGGCGATACCCTGGGAGTGTGAGCCCTTTGTTCAGGCAATGTACCTGTGCCTTCAAGACCACTTAATGATGAAGTGTTGAAGAATGAAGAATGAGAAGACTCATTCTTATAGCTTGATTAATCAGATAACACCAAGCCCAGGGACAGCTCAGGTCACGTGGTCACTTGGTATTCCATGAAAAACATGCCAGGCCTATTTCCCAAAGGGAGTATTTTTCATTAGGTATATCAAGTGGGATCCTGACCAGTCATCTATTCCATTCCTGGAAACATCATGATCCTTAACTACTCATAATCAATCAACTACCCAATTAACTATTCCAGCTCCCTTACCAGAAGCAGCTTCCACCTTGAATCGTGCATTTGACTATTGCTACTTGTCTTCTGCCACTCCAGGATCTCAACAAGCCCACTGCAATCAAAATTCCCATTTCAATAGCAGCATCTCTCACCTTTACCCCTGCCCTGACCTAGAGAGGATTACACTGCAATATTTGCCAAGGATATATTTCTCACAATTTTGTTTCTCAGTGCATTGGTGAAGAGAGCATCCTCTGGACCTCTTTAGTTAGTTACCGGGTCATACGTCATATGTGAAATACCTACTTCAATGGTTCTTTTTCTCAGGATTCCTCCCCCTATATTATACCATGGATTTTTGATGCCTGAATTTCCTTCCATGTAGGCCACCTTTGAGTCCCATTTCCAGTCATTCAGCCAGGCCAAGAGTTACAACCATTACCGGTTGCACCAACTAGAACAATGAGTCCAGAATCTTTGGGAAATGCACCCACACCAACAAATTAAGCCAGATTTAAAATTAAGCTTCTTCCTCTCTGGCCTAGATTCTCCCACACCTGTTCCCTAGGTTTTTACCTATATAAATGAGCAAACTCTTGCAATTCCTCAGTTGTGTAAACCTTTGCTTCATAAGATAGACATTGTACTTGTCCTTCTGGGGACATGCTGGTGTCTGACTCTGCTTACAGATCTGGAACAATGAGTGGTGGGAAATAGGGGCAGGAAGAAAACTGAAATCCCCTAGCAAGGAACTTATCTCAGTAAGGTCATTACAGAGTCTCTAAGCAAGCCCTGACCAGCCTTATCAAACAGAGAAGGACAAGAAGCTTTTATGGCAATGAGGTTCAATGGAGTTTTGGGGAACTCGGTACTGAGGTTCAACTGAACCCACCCAAATAGTCCCAATTCTCAGGGTCCCACTCTTTCCCAATCAATACCTAAACTTTTACATAAAAGAACTAGTGGTTTTATGAGTTTAGATTATCTTTTAATCATCAGCCCACAGGATCAAATGGCATTTGATGTTAGAACGCATCAGCTCTGCAGCTACATGAAATAAATGGTTTTTCTAGAAAGTTGTGGAAGCTCCTTAGTCCTCTGATATGTCTCATGACAATAACCTTAAAATCCTGATCATATCATTTTTTTTCTTGAAGTTCTCCGATGTAATTATAAACAGCCACCCAACTCCACAGATCTTGTATTCCTTATTCTCACCATGGTGGTCAGCAGGCACTCTACCAAAGTCTTTGCCTTCACTGGGCGCTTCATTCTAAGTGATCAATATTTGAAGAAACTACTTCACCGCTACATGTCATATACTGCTAGTATTCCATATTCTAATGCTAACATAATCATTGCTACTTTCAAATCAAACCCAATCAAATGAAAAAAAATCCAAATTTCCAATTTTTTAAGAGTCTGTTGCCTATAACCCTCCTGGTACCAATCACAGTCATGGACAGGGTTCAATTCCAGGGAACATAAGCAATTCTAGCAAGAAAATGAAGAATGAAAAAACTTATTATAGGGCATTAGAAAGCTTACTGAATCAGGGCGCCTGGGTGGCTCAGTTGGTTAAGTGTCCAACTTTTGATTTTGGCTCAGGTCATGATCTTGGGATTTGTGAATTTGAGCCCTGCGTTGGGCTCTGCATTGATAGTGAGGAGCCTGCTTGGGATTCTCTCTCTCCCTCTCTCTCTGCCCCTCCCCCACTCATATTCTCTCTCTCTCTCTCTCTCTCTCTCTCTCTCTCTCTCTCAAAATAAATAAATAAACTTTAAAAAGAAATAATTTAAAAAAATTTTTTTAAAGCTTATTGCATCATTAGGAGAGTCAAGGATTTAGGTTGACATTTCAGAAATGTCTCCCGAAACTACATGGTAGATCTGGGTCACCAGGGGAGCTCTTGGTTCTCCCAAGATTAGGAAACCGCCACCTCTTAAACGTTATGACTACCAAAGTCCAGAAGCCATTACAGTGGAGCGGCCCTCATGGACAGGAAGCTGACACCACACCAAACCAGACATGCTTTAATCCTCACTTGCAAATGAGCTTTCTGTGACTGTCTCCTGACAGTCACACACTTCTGCTAATGCTGCTGCAGAAAATTCAAATGCCTTAGGGCGCCTGGTGGCTCAGTCTGTTAAGTGTCCGACTTCCGTTCAGGTCATGATCTCACGGTTCTTGAGTTCAAGCCCCACATTGGGCTCTGTGCTGACAACTCAGAGCCTGGAGCCTGCTTTGGATTCTGTGTCTCCTTCTCCCTCTGCCCCTCACCCACTCTCACTCTCTCCCTCTCAAAGACAAATAAACATTAAAAAAAAGAGAGAGAGGGAGAGAGAGGCGCCTGGGTGGTTCAGTCGGTTAAGTGTCCGACTTTGGCTCAGGTCATGATCTTACAACTGGAGGGTTCAAGCCCCACATTGAGCTCTGTGCTGACAACTCACAACCTGGAGCCTGCTTTGGATTCTGTGTCTCCCTCTCTCTCTGCCGCTCCCCTGCTCACACTCTCTCTCTCAAAAATAAATAAACAACTAAAAAATATAAAAAAAAAAAAAGAAAATTCTAATGCCTCTATGACCAAACTTCAAAGAAAACACAGAAGCAGTGAAAGCATGGCCTCTGCCTCATTTCTACCTTCTAAACATTGCACAGTGCAACATAATGGCAGAACTTAAATGACATCCAGAGCCCTGAGGGTAGGGTAGTCTGGAAAATGTGGTGTTTGGCTCTTCAGCCACTACAGCACAAGAAGACATATTAGAAGGCAGGTGGCGTAGACAGTAGGAGCAGATCTAGCAAACCCATCACAAACCCCAAATACTAAGTTCTAGTCTCAAGCTCTGACAAAGAACTTTTGTAGATGTAACTCTGTTTGCAACCAGTGGGTCCACTACTTACATTTCTTTATATTCCCCACATACCTATTTTTTAATTCCTCAACAGTTATAAATAAATTGTAAGTTCCAATTGATTGAATGACTGGTTTAGAATATGTTATAACAGAGAAAAGCATTTATTTTTATTTTTCTGACTCATTTCTAGAAATCACTGGGCAATGTCTCCTCCACACAGCTGCAGCACAAAATATTTTCTGTTTACCTTGATGAGATACCAGAAGGTCTTCTGAATCATCTGAGTAACAATAAATTATATTTGGTAGCATTGTAGATGAAGTACGTTGTACAGTATACTCATTTCTGGAAACTGACATGGCGAACCAATACACCCCTTTTTTTCCATTCACTTCAGAAAACAGAGAGTTTACTGTCTCAAGGAAAGACACACTTTCATGGCCTCTTGAAGTCAATAATGTGACTTACAGAAGAATCCCAGTAGAGATGAGCAGTCTGTCTTCTCCAAGATATCCCCTTTCTTATCGTGCATTCAGTTGTCTTGAAACTCCCAAAGTCTCTAGAGTAATTGTTTTGCCTGAAACAGAGAACATCTTTGTGAGTGTTTCTCAGAGGAACAACTGACCCAGAGAACTATAGGCCCTTCCTTCAAATTCTATTCTCAGCAGAGTACTGGTTTTGGGTATATAAATACCCAATTCATTCATTGTGCCTAGTATTGGCCAGAACCCAAACCTTGCACAGCCCCTTGGCCTGCTCAGATTTGGGGAGGGCAAAGGTCATCCTGTCCATCATCCTGTTTTCAGTCAGGACTATGCAAAATTAATCCCAACCTACAAGAAACTGATTATAACCTGGGAATGACATAAAATAGCCATTTTCTTCTCTGGTCTCCTGTGTTACTTCCTAAGGCATTGATTGAAAGAAAACAAGTAGCTAATGAAAGGTGAAAAGATTCCACTTCAGAAGCACCAAGAAGACCTTGACAAAACCCGTATGGGCCCTCAAAATGATTTTTCAATGATTTTTTTTTTGAGTAAAAAAATGTGTTTTACTCAAAGAGTTAAGGATTTGGGAGACAGCCCACAGCAAGCAATGTAGAACACATTGACTTGAGCAGACCAGATCTCTCTCTCTGCAAACAAAGAGGGAAAGAAAGAAAATGAAGATAATTATTGTAGTAATTCAATAGCCCTCTTTCCTCTTGAAATGCTAAAATCCTTGCCTCAAACTTTGGTGGAGACTGATTACAGCTTAGTAGCTGCTCTGGTCATGGACCTTAAGAGCATTCTTCAGAGTGGAACGGTCTTCCATTCCACGTCCCCGCTGCAAACTTCGTGCTCCTCAGCAATACAGGATAATACCCTTCACTTTCTTTTGACAGTCAGACCCAAACTTTCCTGTCTAACCCTAAATTCTCAAGGCTTTTCTATCAAGGAATGCTAGGCACCCCCTGGAGGAACTGGCCAGGATGGATAATGGCCCCAAAAGAAGGTGTTTACTATGCCTTTTTTTATTATTATTATTTTAATGTTTATTTATTTTTGAGAGAGACAGAGACAGAATGCGAGTGGGTTAGGGGCAGAGAGAGAGGGAGACACAGAAGCAGAAGCAGGCTCCAGGCTCTGAGCTGTCAGCACAGAGCCTGACGCGGGGCTTGAACTCACAAGCTGCAAGATCATGACCTGAGCCAAAGTCAGACGCTCAACCGACTGAGCCACCCAGGCGCTACTATGCCTTTATTTTTAAAAGGAACCATGGGCAATTAAATGTCGTTTATACTCCTTTTTAAGAAATCAAGGAAGGAGTAAGAATAACCTCTCAGGATATCTTTTTAGAATCCTGTCTGGCCCTCAAGGCAAGTCCAGCTGTGTCTTGTCCCTTTGTGGCATCTGCCTGTCATTGTCTTACAACTCCTTCCCCCAACATGCACCAATGGAGGCTTCTGCCTATGCTTTGCCTACCAGACCTGATTTGTGCATTTCATTCTCCCTAATTGTCTCACCCCCACCACACACACACACGATCCTCTATCACAACCCCAACATAGTCATAAAAGGCAATGACTTCAGAGCTAAATAGTGTGAGATCTAATTGTGGCTCCACCATATACAAACTGTTGGGCAAGTTCTACTCCTCAATGTTCTAATCTGTAAAATGAAGTTAATAATAGCATCTACCACAAAAAGTTGCTTTTGAAGGTTAAGTTATGAATGCTATTCAAGTGATCAGAAAAAATGTCTGGCATAAGGTGGTACTCATTATATATATATATATATATATATATATATATATATATATATATATATATATATCAGCTCTTATTGTTACAGGATATGGCATCTAGATGGCATATTGAGTAATTACATTTCCTTCCTGTTCTAACAAACAGTAAAGTACTAGATGTTGGCTATGCCCACATCTCCATTCAGAGGAAAGTGGTCATGGATATTCTTTATTCTTTATTAAGATACTATCGCTGATGGTCACTGAACCAAAAATGAGTGCCCAGGACTGAGGCAACCACATGTCCATAAGATAAACATGAGCAAGACATTGCCAAGGAGACAACTTGACCTAAGAAGCTACCTAATCAGAGCACTCCACATTGAGTGGTGACAACCCAGCCCGATCAGAATTTCTCTCTTGGAAAGTTGGAATATAAAAGCACACAGGGAAGAAAACAATAGAGGCCTGTTTGAAAGACATTGAAAAAATGGTCAGATCACTAGTAGGGCAACCATATTCTGAACGGCAATTATTCACTGAGTTATTCATGAAGCCAGAAGAACTTTAAGCCTGGGAAGCAGAGGATCCAGTGATGGCACAGGTGGTGAGATAATTTCCCACATTTTTTTTTCACTTCATTCACACACTTAACATATGCAACTTTCATCAACCAAAAGAAAAAGTCCCAAATGTACAAGTGAAAAATATCCAAACTGTTAACATAGGATTAACTAATACCAGCTACTTTTAAGTACAGCTGTATAAATTCAAAAAAGCTATCCTGTATGTATATACAAAATTGTTTATACACAAGTCTATACATAGGGTCTATACATTTATTTCCTCAGAACCCCTAGGTGTGCCACCTCTTGGTGAAGACACCAACACTTCATTCACATATTTTACGAAAAAAGAAAGACTATTTCCAGGACTGACAACACTGTGCATATTGTATTCAGATCATGTAGGCTCCATTCAATTGATTAGGATCTTTCTGGTGCATCTTTGTGTTAAAACCTATCTCTTAAGTGGTGATTTTCAACCTTCAGTGTTAATAGAAACCTGTAAAATTTGTTAAAATGTAGACTCATGGGCTCCTTCCCTAGAGATTCTGATTCAGTAGAACTGGAGTGGAGCCTCAGACAGGGAGGGTCACTATTTGTGACCTCACAGGTTATTCACCGTACTCCTCCAGGAACACATTCATACTGACGACAATGCGAATGCTTCCTGAGAGTTGTGCAGTGCACAACCTGCCCACCTAAATGTGGTGGCCATGAATAGTCCTCATGTAAGTGGCTCTAAGTTCACACTAAGAAATACGGAGAGTGACTTAGATATGTTCCTTTTTTGCCATCTCAAAGAATCCAACAAATATGAGTTCCCTGCTGATCCACCCAGGTCCTAGTTACTATTCATGCTTACCAGGTGTCTACAGTTGGGCAGGACTAAACCAGAGAGGAAAAAGGATAGGCAGAAAAAGGACCAGTGCATTTGTGTTTCATTATAAGCTTCAACAAGAGGCTTGAAGTCTAGTCTAAATATATGTCCCTTCTGAGTGCTACTGCTGTGAAGCAATTGGAATGAAAGCAAATACAAAGAGCACAGAATGAATTGCTGGTGAAAACCCTACAACACCCTGAGGCACTGGCATTGCGCTCCCACCTCCCTGCCCTTCATTATAGATGTTGCTTTCGAAGCCCCATTAATTGGTGAGGGTCCCAATATACTTAAGGAGTAGAAAGATGCACAAGCCCCTGAAAAAAATCATTGTGCTTCTAGAGAAAGGATTTTTTAAATTTTTTATTCAAGTTCCAATTAGTTAACATACGGCGTAATATTAGTTTCAGGTGTACAATATAGTGATTCAACACTTCCATACATCACCTGTGCACTCCTTCATCCCTATCACCTAGTTAATCCATTCCTCCCTCCCCTCTGGTAACCATCAGTTTGTTCTCTATAGTTAAAAATCTGTTTCTTGGTTTGCCTCTCTTTTTTCCCCTTTGCTCGTTTGTATTGTTTCTTAAATCCCATATAAAAGTGAAACCATGTGGCATTTTTTTTGACGAACTTATTTTGCGCAGCATAATATTCTCTAGCTCCACCCATCTCGTTATAAATGGCAAGATGTCATTATTTTGTATGGGTAAATAATATCCCATTGTGTATATATACCACCTCTTCTTTTTTAAATTTTTTTTTAAGTTTATTTACTTTCGAGAGACACCGGGAGTGTGGGGGAGGGGCAGAGAGAGAGAGAGGGGAAAAAAGATCTGAAGCGGGCTCTGTGCTGACAGCAGACAGCCCAATGCAGGGCCTGAACTCACAAACCATGAGATCATGACCTGAGCTGAAGTTGGATGCTTAACAGACCAAGCCACCCAGTTGCTTTTCTTTCTCCATTCATCCATCTATGGGCACTTGGGCTGTTTCCATAATTTGGCTATTGTAAGTAATGGTGCTATAAACATCAGGGTCATGTATCCCTTTGAATTAGTAATTTTGTATTCTTTGGATAAACACCTAGTAGTGTGATGGTTGGATTGTAGGGGAGTTCTATTTTTAACTTTTTGAGGAAACTCCATACTGTTTTACACAGTGGCTGCACCAGTTTGCATTCCCACCAACCATGCAAGAGGCTTCCTTTTCCTCCATATTCTCACCAACACCTATTGTTTCTTGTGTTGCTGATTTTACCCATTCTGACAGGTGTGAGGTGATATCTCATTGTAGTTTTGATGATAAGTGATGTGGAGCATCTTTTCATGTGTCTGTCTTCTTTGGAAAAATGTCTATTCATGTCTTCTGCCCATTTTTTAATTGGATTATTTGTTTTTTGGGTGTTGAGTTTTATAAATTCTTTGTCTATTTTGGACACTAACCCTTTATCAGATATGTCATTTGACAATAACTTTTCCCATTCCGTAGGTTGCCTTTTAGTTTTGTTGATTGTTTCCTTTGCTGTGCAGAAGCTTTTTATTTTAATGTAGTCCCAATAGTTTATTTTTGCTTTTGTTCCCTTGCCTCAGGAGAAATATCTAGAAAGAAGTTGCTACGGCTGAAGTCAAAGAAGTTACTGCCTGTGTTCACTAGAGAAAGGATTTATCATCTTGTATCAAGTGAGTTCAAGTCAACAGGTTTTTGCTGAGCACAGTTAGGTGCTGATGGAATTAAAAAAAAAAAAAAATTAGAAGACTCCATCCGAAGCCACCCAAGGAGAGAAGTGTCTCTTGTGAAGAAGAGGGACACAACTAAAACATGTAAAGAAACTGGAGGACAAGGAAGAAAATATGTCATCAAGTACAAAGTTAATGAGGCGGTACCTGAATTAGAGCTCAGGAAACCAAGAGACAAGTGAGGCTGTGCAGTGCCACATGGAGGCACTTGAAGAATATTCTAGCAGCTACTTTTGTAAACAGTAGAGGTGTCTGAGGTTTGAAAGGAGAAACACACTTGGTCATTTTTCTGTCGGTCGGCATTTCCTTTGATCCCAGTATTGGACTTGGTCACATTCACATGCTCTGGACCCTAACATTTTACTCTGATTTTCCCAAGTGCACCTCACTTCTGCCACACGCTTGCCTCGACTTCTCAGACACTGGGCTAGGACACCAACGGGAACCACCCAGAACTTGTGCGAAACTGGTGAAGCAAGGGAGATGACACCTGGGGGCAATCCTTGACATGTCAGGGCTGAGAACTTGCGGGTGCCTGTCCCACTTGTGTCCCTTGAGTGGACAGTTCTGAGAGGCATTTTTCATGGCTCTCAGTCCCAGAAGGAACAGGCCCCAGTTTCTCACAGCAGTGACCAAACTTGATAACAAACTCTTTACCAACTGGCTTTGCCGCTTGTCTTGTTTTCCTTCTTCCCCATCCCCCACTCCCATTCGCTGACCTCATTTCCCAAACCACCTGCACACAAACCCTTGTCTTATGCCCTATTTCTGATAGGAACCCTGGTATAAACAATCTCCTAGAGAGATAATGGTTTCTGGTTCCTGATATTTTATGCTCAATTTGCAGGGAACTCTGACACAGGCCTTCTCCCCCAAGCACACTCATCTCAGGAAGGTTCAAACCAAAATGTACTGTGTGCTTCATGTGAGGTTTTGCCAAAGGCAAGATTATAATTCCTGAAGGCCCAGGATATGAGGACAAGGAGGAGAAGGGAGTATTTTATATTTCCCAAGTCCCCGTTATGTGCCACTACTGTGCTATATGTTTGTATCTTATCAACTGTTACATAAACCTGATGAGGTGGGTAGAATCTTTTTTTTTTTTTTTTTGTAAGAAATGAGGAAACTGCTCAGCAAGCAAGCAGTGACAGAATCAGGATTTGAATTCAAGTCTGACTCTCAAGTCCATATTTTGCCCACTTACCTGATGTTTTCTCCCACGTACTAATTCATGCCTGGGGTTAGGTGCCTGTTTCTCAACAGCGTCAGGGGTCTTCATCTTTCAGTTTTGTCAGTTTGGGAACTCGAAATCAGTGATCTGCAGCAATTAGGTGGCATTTTAATCTCTCCAGGTTGTGGCATAGAGTTGTCCCTTTAAGCAAGAGAGAAAGTTCAGAACATAGAAAGCTGCTTATGTCTGTATGCTACACCCAGGGATTTAAAGCCGGCTTCAGTTTGGCTCTGAGAAATGCAAGGCACCTGTCTGGCCAGTAATGAACACAGAACGTGAGTCAGACCTATCATGGCTCGGGGCTCAATGCTGAGCACACGGTAGGTACACAAGAAACATTTGCCAAACTACCCGTGAGCTCTGAGAGCCAAGGCCCCGCTTCCCTCCAAGTGCCTGCCAAAAGTAAATTGTTGGGGGCCACGTAATACATCTCTATGCTCTCTACACCGAGCCCTACTTGTACCTTTTACATGCCAGACCCCAGAATAACAGGGATGTAAACACATTTACGGAAGTCACACAGTAGCATTTTGAGACTGAGAACCGCCGGCCTCCTTTGTGATCACATAGCTTCTTAACCCACAGCTCTTTGAGCTGCCACTGTTTATATTGCTCATACAGGATTAACCAGATCCCCACTGCTTTGTGCCATCCTCTGTGCTCTTCCTGTTTTTGTGTTTATTTACTAATTGGCTGGCTCTAGTTGTTTCCTATTGATTTACAATTCAACTCAGAAAAAGTGATTCAAGTGTAGAGTATTGAAGGCTTCGATCTATATTCTTACACAGCTTCCTTGGTCAGAGACCATGTCGTCTCTGGGAATATCCACTCACCTAGCATTTCCCAACCTTGGTGAAGAAGAGATCAGAATCATTAAACCTCCCAGAGTAGACAATGCCACATTCATCCATTCACTCATTGAGACAGAATACATTATTTCTACACAAAGAAAAGTAGGGGGGCATGTGGCTGGCTCAGTTGGTAGAGCACACAACTCAGTCTCTGGGTCGTGAGTTCAAGCCTCACGCTGAGTGTGGAGTCTACCTAAAATACAATAAAAAAAATTTTTTTAAGTCTAAAAATAAAGACAAGTAGGGACTTTAATCCATTTTCTTGAGCACCAGGATGCCACAGAGTTAGGACTCTATGCAGTGTTTCTCAAACTGCAGTCCCTTCGACCAACTGCATCAGAATTCCCTGCCATCATTATAAATATAGATTCCTGGACTCTTTCTCAGACTTAATGTAACAGAATTTGGTTTTGGTTTTTTACCAGGTTATTATTAACCAGGAGATTCTCATCACACTAAAGTTTAAGACCCCCCCAAGATCTATGAGGACTTACATGCCCTACATGGCCAAACAAAGATTTCATTAGTGGACATCACCTATGCCTTGTCCAGTTCAGAGCCCTCAGGCAAGTTCTGGCACTGTATCACTTAATCTTCCTTCATTACATGAATTTAAGTCAATGAATTGGTAGGGGTGAAAAGAAACTGAGAAGAGAAGAAAAATCAAGGTACTACAATCCAAGAAATTCACTGATGAACTCAGGAGGAAATTGCCCCAAGAATAAACCATGACAGTTAAGTCACAGAAAACACATATTTCCAACTATTTCCCACATCTGTGTATGGCCTTCAATAACTTCCTGCAGGTATCCCCTTTTGGCTCCAAAACTGTAGTTATCCAACTTATACTCTGGAAGCAGGGAGGAGTTAACCCAATTGTCTAATTTCCATTGGGAATGCAGGAGAAATTTGGCTTTATCTCAAAGCTATGTGTTATAATAACACCATTTCACAATTTACAATTGCAAAGTAATTTATGGTTTCTAACATTTTTTAAGGATAATACCCCACTTAAACTTTGCATTGTTAGAAATACCCAAATTACAATGTATACACTAATAAGGTTAACAGCAAGCCAGGATTTGGTTGTCTCCTCAAGTAGTGTTTTATTTTTTTTATTTTTTTAAATGTTTATTTTTGAGAGAGAGAGAGAGAGAGAGAGAAAAGGGGAAGAGAGAGAGGGAGACACAGAATCTGGAGCAGGCTCCAGCCTCGGAGCTGTCAGCACAGAGCCCAACTTGGGGCTCAAGCTTGTGAACCACGAGATCATGACCTGAGTTAAAGTCAGATGCTTAGCTGACTGAGCCACCCAGGTGACCCTCAAATAATTTCTTTTCAACACAATGAGGTCTTGAAAACAAGATGAGAAGACATTCTTCAGCAAGGATGGAGAAACATGCAAACTCTGACTCATAGACTGAGTTTCCCAAGACAACATCAATGTCCAGACATGTACTCAATGACAGAAAAAAAACAAAAAAACAAAAACCTGATGATTTGTCAGAATGAAAATTAGCTCCTCTGATTCAGTGGGTTTGAGTGTATAAATTTTGTTAATAAAATCACCTGCTATAGATCAGATTCCAGGAGACCTATCATGTCTTAAATCATTTCCTGAATTTATTCAAATCTGCCTGTTGAAGAAAGGTTCACTCTCATGCATAATGCCTTTGACCACAAATAAAGTCTCTGCCATCTGTTTTCACACTAGGAAAACACTATTTGGATTCAGTGATGAAATAAAAAAAAAATCCTATTCACATAAATCCAAGTTTTGTTCTCTTACCCTGGGATCCCTCCTGCTGAAATTACAAGAAAAAGAACTTTGTTAATTAAAAAGATGAAGTGTGAACATGTGTTATTCAAGAATATTGATACCTCCACCTACATCTCCAAATTATTAACATTCACATGGCCCTTGGTTTTTGTTTGTTTATCGGCAACAAGAGCTTGTTTAAATCAGGGCTTCAGATACGTCATTTTATCAGGCACCAGCAATGTTTCAGAGGGTACATGGAGATGTCTTTCTTTTTGGAGCTCTTTATAGCCCTTTTAAACAAATATTTCAAGGATATTTATTGCCACTGAGTATCTTATTGAAATAGGAAAACATAGGTGGATTCGGTCACTAAAGAACTCCAGAGAATTTAAAACTGGTTAGACAAAGGAAATGTCATTATCATGGTTGATACAGATGGATACTGAATCCTTAAACTCCCCTGTTGATGACTTTTGCTCTGGATTATGGAGGACATTGATCAAGGGTAAACATATAGTCTTCAATACAGCCTGGAGTTTCAGTATCACACTTACAGTTCTACCCTGGGGAGTAGTTTTGAGGACTTTTTTTTTTTTTCCTCCTTTAATACCAGACCTAGAATTAGAGCAGGCTCAATACCTGTTACTTGTCTATTTTCTCTCCAGCCCTCACTATGTTCCTGACTCTCACATCTTACCATTGTCCCTCCAGAGAAGGAAGTAGGGGAATGTGTAAAATGTGAGGGAGCCCTTCCTCTGAACTATCCCCTAGGCTTCTTTTCCCTGGCCCCATCCACAGGAGGACCTCAGGCCTGGAGGTGCCTGGAACCTGACTTTCTATCATCCTAGAAAAGACAGGGGGTGAAGGGTGGTTCTGTTTATAATCTTTACCCTTCTCTCAGCAAGAGCCCCACCTTCTAGCATGCTGGCCTCCTTGAGTGTAACTAATCCACATCAGCATCCCTCCTTTCAGGGATAGAATACGGGGCAGTGGGAGGATGCTTCATCCCTGCAGCTTGGAAACATTATCAACCCGATATCTCAGGGCCACACAAGTCAGAGGTCCTTTCTGCCACCTCTTACTTCTGCCCATGACCCCATCATTCTCCCAGGGCAGAACATCCAGGCCATGCTCTTCCCTTTGTGTCCCAAATTAGTTCAGATGAATCCTTCACACCATTCTTACATCTGTAGCTTTCCATATTCACTGCTTTGACTCTAATTCAGACTTTACTATTTGCATACCAGGATATTTTAGAAGAGGCTCTTATCTTGTGTTCCTTGACTCATCCACCAATCACTCTCTGTTGTTTCAAAGGACTCTTCCTGAGAGTCACTGTTTTCATGTCATGATGGTGGTATAGGAAAATATTAAGGGGCATGGATACTGAGGTCAGTCTGTCTGGGCTCCAATCCTGAATCTGCTACTTATTAACTGTTACTTTGGGCAAGTTACTTAATCACTCTGTGCCACAACATCCTCCACCTGAAATAGGGATGATATATACATATCTCATAGGATTAATCTGAAGATGAAATGAATTAACATAGAAAAGGGTCTGGTATTTAATAAGCATCCAATAAGTGGTAGCTATTATTACTATTATTATGGAATATGGCTCAGACTTCTTGGCCCAGCATCCGTTGGCCTACACAATCTCTACTCTGGAACTGTACTCTTAAAACGGTAGATGCTATCTTGGAGCTCCCCATAGCTTCTAAAAGAAATTAGAAACCCACTTAAGGTGATAAGCATGGTGGCCAATGAGCAAATATTTAATTCGAGCCAAGAGCCTAGAAGAAGTACAAAAAGCCGGGGAGGAGATGTGGTTTTCTTCCCTCTGCTGCTCCTGGGGACACATGCTATGCTCTGTGAAGCCAGAAGGAAGATTTGAGCTGATTATAATCTAATGAGGCTGCCAAATCAGTTTTACTTTCCAATACAGCATAATGACTGGTGAGTCCCATGGGCCCTAAGTCAGGGTTATTTTAACTGGTGGCATTATCTGGGTCAGACCAGTCAGCCTCCACGGGGAACACTCTGGGAAATGTCATCTTCCAAGGCAAAGTGGGAGCAGCCCTTACCACTCAATAGATGGTGATACCCATGGCATTTCCAGGGCAATTTCTGAGTTTGTGCGATATAACAAGGGAACACAGGATGGGAAAAAACAAAAGGGAAAGGAGAGAGAAGAGGGACAAGGACACAGCATAGCAGGGGGAAAAAAACAATACAAGTGGAATAGCAGTTAAGGGGCAGAGGAAAAGTGATTTAAAAAAGAGAAGAAGAAGAAGAAGAAGAAGAAGAAGAAGAAGAAGAAGAAGAAGAAGAGGAGGAGGAAGGAGGAGGAAGGAGGAGGAGGAGGAGGAGAAGGAGAAAATAAAAAACAAAAAGAGTAGAAATTAAAGGAACTGAGTACTGGGGGACAAAGCATGTCTGGAAAAAGAACTAGAAGCTCCAAGGGGCTTGTGTGACTGATGGATTCCGAAGACCTAAAATACACAAGACCAAAAAAAAAAAAAGAGGAAGGAAATACACAACACGGACACACCTTTGGCGTCTAAGCAGTGTCATCTAGAAATATTTGTTAATAAGCTCAGTAAAGTGCGAAATCGAAGACTGGCCAGTTAGATTCTTAAAGCCTCAGACCTCTCTTCTCCAGCCCTAGCAGGTGGCGTGGGCAAGTTACTTGGGAGTTCCCCCATATACTGCTTGGAAACAAGGCTGGTTCAAGAGGCTTTGAATCCCCAGGCAAACCCATGCGGTTGCTGAGAGGAAGTGGGATCCACCGGCTTTGCCCCAAGGTTAGCAGCACGGGGGCGGGGCCTCTGCCTCCCTCCCCATTAACGGTCTGGAGGGGAAGGAGGCCTGGGCAGCATCAAATACGCTTTGGGGTAATAATTTAGCCACCCCAAGTTACAGGGTCTTCACAAAATGGTCACTATCTTTCCACACTACATTGTGGAGAGACGGTGAAAGAGCTTATATTTCTGAGCTCTTTGTCTCGTATGTCAAAAACATCATGAAAAATACACTTGAAAACCACTGCTATCACCTACAAAATCAGGAATGGAGATCAGATTTACAGACCAGTTTATCCTTTATACCGCCCTCCACCCCTCCCCCGAAGTAATAAAAATGGGAATATGGGGAAATGCCAAGGTGCAATTCAACTAAGCAATATTTTTCAGAAGTTGAGAAACCTTTCTCTATTAAAAGTTCCAGGGGCACCTGGGTGGCTCAGTGGGTTGAGAGTCTGACCCTGGATTTCAGCTCAGGTCATGATCTCCCAGTTTGTATGTTCAAGCCCCAGGTCAGGCTCTGCACTGACACTGTGGAGCCTGCTTGGGATTCTCTCTCTCTCCTTCTCTACCCCTCCCCTGTGTGCGTTCTCTCTTTCTAAAAAATAAATGAACTAAAAGACCAACTAAATAAACTAAAAAAAAAAAAAAAAAATTCCCACACAGGAGATGGATGCATTGAAACTAAGGAAGGGGGTGGGAATTAAATAATATAAACCTTTAGACTAGAGGGCACTACTTGGTTTTGTTTTGCTTCTCCTAAAGTTTCCCAACGTTAGCCGATTGCAATGTGTTTTTTCTTGGTTTTGCTTAGTTTAGGTTTTCCATTTACCCTAGGCCTATGACGGGGACTTGGTAACGATGAGGTCATGTTCCACGGCAATCGGTTAGGTTCTTAGAAGGTTTTTGAGTTTTTTCCGCCTTTCTCCAACTCGAGGGCCACCCCTGTAACGGAGCCACCACCACCTCTCACCGGCTTTCCTGCCGTGGCTTCCACACTTACCGGCTTTACTACCCGCTGTCCACGCGGCAGCCGGCCAGCTCTGCACTGCCTCTACCACGCCCCCTGCCACTTCCTGCACCCTGTGCTTCTCCTTCTTGGCACTGTCCACAGTTTGTAAACGTGCAGAGGTGCAATTATTTGACTACCGACTCTCTCCCGCTGGACTATAAGCACAGGAAGGCAGGGGCAGCGCAGAGCAGAGAATCCTCAGGGCCTGTTACACCGCCTGTTACCCGCTGGAGCGATGCCGGCGGGCTGGCGGGATCAGGTCACGTGGGTGTGGGGGAGGCAGGGCAGGGAGGGTAGGCTGCCAATCAAAGGCCACGGGCATGTGACCTTGGCTGGCCAATCAGAATTCTTTGCTGAGTTGGTAAAAAAGCGAAGCTGTGCGAGGCCTTCTGTGTTGGGTTGGGGTTTTCTAGAAGCGTACGTGGACTCGAAAACTCAGGCGCAAGTGCGCTTTTGAGGCAAGGCTCCAGAAGCCTCCCAGGAGAAACTAACAAGGAGAAGGGGAAGCAGGATAGGGAAGAGGCCAAGCAATGGAGGAGGCGTCAGGAAAAAGACTTTGGCGGCTACCCTGGAGCCCTCTTCTGGGCTGTTGAGGAGGTAAGGTTGGTTCAGACAGGAAGGTTGGTCCTTGTCTCTTCCCGGAGTCCTGGGCTCTAGATAAAAAGTTGCCACAGCCACCTGCGCGGGCTTTGGTTCTGGTTCACTTTTCATCCGTTTTATCAAACTCTTTCTGCCTTGGCATCCCTCACCTGAACCACAGATTTTGCATTTTGCTCTTTTCCATCTGCACCGCTAACCTGGCTCCCGATGTTGGAACTACGCATATTCTCTGCTTGCTTCCATGCGCTGCATCCCAGGCACGAGGTGCCTCCGCGGTTTCTATGCGCCTTATGGGAAAGCCGAGGCTCAAAGACCAACCCAACTCCAAGACGCTGTGCTTACATGAGCTTTTTTTTTCTTTTTTAAATGTTTATTTTTATTTGAGACAGAGACAGAGTGCGAGGGGGGAGAGGAGCAGAGAGAGAGGGAGACACAGAATCTGAAACGGCTCCAGGCTCTGAGCTGTCAGCACAGAGCCCATCCTGGGGCTTGAACTCACAAACCGTGAGAACATGACCTGAGCCGAAGTTGGACACAACCAATTTTGCCACCCAGGCATTCCCTACGTGAGCTTTAAAAAAAAAATAGTTCATATTATTGAAGGAAAACCCCGGAATCTATTAAAATCTCTTGATATGTTTAAATTAAATAGAAATGTGGTGAGTTTCCCCCAATATTTTCATCTAAGGCAGCTTAAATGACTATGATGGGGGAAACTGCCCTTTTAAAATTCAGTGCTCCATTTCTTTCATGTATCTCCATCATTGATAATGTAAAGTACCACATTTAATGCCAGGGTTTGTGTATTCACATACAAATTTCATTCTCAGGCTTGGGGGAGATAATTGCCCCAGAGTCACACAGCTGGTAGGTGGAAAGGCTTAGGTGCAAATTTGGGTCTCCTTGACTCCAAATCCATGCTCTTAACTGTTTCACTCAACTTTTGCCAGTAATTATATCTCCTGGGCTGAATGCCAAGACTTAAATCCATAGGGATTTGGGAGTAGAATGAGGAGAAAGAAAGTAGGTCTTTGGAAGTGCTTCGGAAATGGTTTCTACATATCTGGGCAGCATTCCATGACCAAAGGATCCCAAGTCCTTTACCACTTGTACTACAGTGTATTCATTCATTCAACAAATACAGAACACTTCTTGTGTTAGGTACTCTTCGAGGCACTGGGTGTTTGTTAATGAACAAAACAGACCAAAAAAAAAAAAAAAAAACCCTAAAACAAACAACAACAAAAAATACCTCTGTGCTTGCTCACAGAGTTTATATTCTGGGATGCAGGAAGGAGGCTGAGAATGGTGGTAGGCAATAAAATACTAAAAACTAAGTAAATTTTGTAGTGCTCACTATGGGGGAGGGGGAAGTAAAAGAAAGGAAATTTGGAGTGCAATTTAAAATAGGAGGATCAGGGGCACCGGGGTGGCTCAGTTGGTTAAGCATCAGACTTCAGCGCAGGTCATGATCTCATGGGTTGTGAGTTCAAGCCCCTTGTCGGGCTCTGTGCAGAAGGCTCAGAGCCTGGAGCCTACTTTGGATTCTGTGTCTCCTTCTCTCTGCCCCTCCCCCACTCATACTCTCTCTCTATCAAAAATAAATAAACTTAAAAAAAATTCTTTTAAATAGGGTGGTCAGGTTAGGCCTCCCTGAGAAAGTGACTTTTGAGCAGCCTTGGAGGAGGTGAGGAAGTTGGGCATGTAGCTATCTTGGGAAAGAGTGGAATAGGCATAGAAAAAGAACCAGTGCAAAGGCCCTGAGGCATGTCCCAGGAACAGTGACATGGCCAGTGTGGCTGGAAGTGAGGGTGATTAGAGATGATGACAGAGAAAAAACATTCACCAGAAAGTCCAGAAGTTTAGGGCACTATTTCATGTTCTGGTCTCTTGAAAAATCAGTAATGTATAAAGTCCTTGAGGTCTTTATGTACTTATCATTTTCAGGATTCCAAATGAAAAGAATAATGTAGTCCTGATGGTAACATATGGCAGCTTCTGTTGCTCATTAAGCCAGTCCCCTCCTACCCGTCCAACCCCGACACCCACACTCGGTTTTTTCAAGAAAACCTTTTCAAGAAGCTGGAGTAATTGGAAACCAGAAGAGACAAAACTCCCCACGTCTCAGGCTATCTGCAGCTGCCACTTCTGCACGCCTTCTCTCCCTACGGAGCCGGAGCCTTCCCTTTCCCTGTGTACTCGGGGCTAGCCCCAAACCCATGCTGACCTTCTACAAGAAGACTCTCAGAGAACTTTCACTTTGTTCGTGAGACCCTTCCCCACCCTGGGCCCATTCTGTGTAACTTTCTTCCTTATACTGTTGACCTGGTACCCCACCTCCTCTAGGACTCAGGGCATGCCTTGGTATTGTCAGCCCCCAGCCTGGCACACGTTCAACATGCCAGCCTGCTCGGAAGTCACAGTGACCTGTCAACCTATGGGGACTAGCCTTTCTCTGGGGACTGGGGCTCCCACCTGAGGTCTGGGGAACCGGTTTGCAGAACTGGTCTTCCACGATGCCTTCTAACTTATTGCTGCCATGTCACCTTCCTTCTTCACTGTGAATTCCTATCCATGATGATATACCCGAAAGGCCTACAGCAGAGTTGAGGGGAGGCATGCAAAGTGTAGCAGAGAGCGGCTACTTGCCACTGCTGACCTCTGTCCAGCCGTCACACCCTTGGGTGCTCAGATCCTCCTAAGGCAAGCTCGAGGGGAGGGGCGAGGGCATTGGCCAAGGGAAATCTGAAACCTGTGAGCGGAATAGGGAGTCCTGGGAGTACTAGATCAGATGGGCTTCAAGTCCTACCTGTCGTCTACATTTGTGGCAGAATTGTTTCAATTATTGCTACAATTAATATATAGAAAGCATTAGCTTTTTAATTCCAAAACTCACACATGCTTATATATTTTTTTGAAGTTTATTTATTTTGAGAGAGAGCGAGCACGCAAGCAGGGGAGGGGAAGAGAGGAAGAGAGAGAATCCAAGCAGGCTCCACACTATCAGTACAGAGCACAGTGCAGGGCTTGAACTCACGAACCGTGAGACCATGACCTGAGCCCAGATCAAGAGAGTCGGGCGCTTAACTGACTGGGCCACCCAGGCGTCCCTCACACATGCTTATTTTTAAGAATTCACATAATCCTGAATCTTATAGGCACTCCCTGCACCCTATTCTGATCCTTCCTCAATCCCAGCCCCACTCCCAGTCCCAGACTATTGTTAAGAGTTTGGTATATATCATTCCATATATTTTTCCTATGCAGATGCCAAGTCATAAAGTTTATCTATTATATACACTGTTCTGCAACTTGTCTTGTTTTTTAAACTGAACAGTATACTGTAGAGCCATTTGTAGCCGTACATCTGGGAAATATTAACACATACAACCATGTCATGTTTTTAACAGCTGCTTGATTCTATAGTATAAACATATCATGGAATCAAGTAGCCTTTATTTGCTTAATTAGTATCCTATTGATGGATAGCAGAGGGGTTTTCCTTTTATTTATTTATTTGCTAGTACAAACAATACTGCAGTGCACATTCTTTTAAATGTAACTTTGAACAGACGCATGAGTAGTTATATAGAATAAATTCCTAGAAGTGAAATTACGGGACAGCAACTGCCAAATTGCCTTCCAAAGAGTCTATTTACCCTCCTGCCAACAGTGTATCAGTAAGTGAGAAGATTAGGATTGTAAATATTTTTTACAAAGTACTTTTTCCAAGAAAGGGAGGCAGAATTGCAGTTGGGAGCTAACTGTCATTAAGCAGGAAAGCACCAAAGTGTATCAAATCTCAGGGACAGGATGAGCCCATGATGAGCAAATGAGTAACAAAATCAGGGACCAAGAGAGATACCAGCTAAGATGCAAGTTTGGGTTTGGTCTAGTTTCTTGAGGGGAATGGAGAATTCCAACTTGTGCCATAGAGGTGGTTATGTGTTTAAAGGAGTCCTGCCAGTCTGGACAGGTGTGACTGCAAATCTCACCGTCCTGAGTTCAGGTCATCCATTTTATTTATCTTAACTTATTGGTAGGGGGCAAAGCAGAGCTTTCTGCTTCCTGTGGCTCCATAGAGGTGACACTGGCACGTGTCAGCCTAGATTGTTTACAAAACACATTAGCCCCACTGCTACTCTCCCCGGAGAGAACGTGACACACAGCCAAGCTCACGGTTTCAGTCTGGAGTTTGAGCTGCCTATGAACACCACCCAGCATTTGGAGTCCTACACAGGAAGAAGGCAAAACCATAAGACAGAGAGGTCAGAGACTTGAGGTTGAATCCCAGATCTGCCACTTAACAGCTGGGTGGCAAGTCACTTAGGTTCTCTGAGTCCTTTTCTTTAGAAAACCAGACCTCAAAGGATTGTGAAGATGAAACAAGATGTAAAACACCTGACACAATGGCTGGCCAGTAGCACCTGCTCATATCACCTGTTTTGGAGGAACACCATCCAGGATATCCTTTGGACCACAGAATTAGATGCCACATTTGAGAACCTAGGAGAAAATATGGAAATCTGAAGGACACTCTCCACAATTTACTCTCCACGATAGTGAATCCAGCCTTAGATTCCTGAGCATCGGAGGAAAAGTAGAATTTTCAGCGTTTAACCAAGGGCTTTGCAACAATGACTCCAAACAAGCACAAGAAAAATCCAACTTGGATATCTTGTTTGTCTTGTTTGTTTTTAGTGGATTTTATGGAGGAAAAGATTTAAATAAATGAAAAGCTTATTCCAGTACAACACTCTCTAAAATGATTCTAAGGAAAAGGCAGCAAGTAGAGATCTCTTGGCAGTATTTACTTCCCTTGACATTAATTTGCATAACATGAAATTGATTTCAAAATATTTTCCCAAATATTTACCCAAAATCATTAAAGGCAAACACAGCTAATGTTTGTGTAAAAAGTCACCTCTTTCTTACAAGTTTTGGACCTTCATAAAGATATTTTTATGCAAAAAATAAAGAAGCTGGCATTAACTGGCCAATATTTTAGCAAGAGAGTCAGAAAGATCGTGGGTAAATTCAGGAGTTTTTTTCCCCCTTTAGTTGGTACACACTGTAAGAGGCAAATGATTTCTAAGATTTACCACCAGAGGGCACTGATGCAAAAGTGAGTCACAAAGAGTGTGTTTGGTCTTTTATCACCAAAATGCTGCCCTTTAAACAAAATGCCCCCTTTATTTGAGCAAACCTTTGAATACAAATATCTCACACTAGCATTTACTGAAAGTAGAATGTCTAAGTACATGCAAATACACAAACACAAATTATTCCAGTATAGTATTCTTAAGTGTTGTTAATGTCTTGTTAAAATTAGAAGGTGCAGGAGCACCTGGGTGGCTCAGTCAGTTAGGTTTCCAGTTCTTGATTTCTACTCAGGTCATGATCTCGCAGTTCGTGGGATGGAGCCCTGCATCTGGCTCCGTGCTAAGCTCATGGACCCTGCTTGGGATTCTCTCTTTCCCTCTCTTGGCCCCTACCTGCTCACACTTGCTCTCTCTCACTCCCTCTCAAAATAAATGAATAAACTTTAAAAAAAGTAGAAGTCCATAACATTAAAAATAGGGTGGAAACAAAAACATGTTCAGAATGACCAGGCACTTATCTCTCGAGCTCACTTCTGCATTCCTCCACTTCTCACCACTTATACCACTCCTTTGGGCTTAGTGCCTAATAAACTCCAGTGTAGTATGCGTTTGAATCCCAGCTTTACCACATAAGAACATCTCCAAGCCTCAGTTTTCTCACCTGTAAAATGGGAATAGTAATGCTTACCTTGCAGAGCTTTGGTGAGGTATAAGAGATTATGCTTACAATAAAGTCCCTAGCACGTTCTGGGTGCCTAATTCTTTTACTAGGATTATATATGAGATTTACACACACAAAGAAGTACTATTATTAGTCCTATATTATGGACATGAAAACTAAGGTTAAATAACGTGACAGATGTCACAGAGCTAGTAAGTAGCAAAGAGGTTGACAAAGCTCATATTATTTTCATTTACTTTCCACACTGCTTCCCCTTGGAGGATAGAGGGTGAGTGGGTGGGTATTGCATATTATGCTTCTTTGTACCTCCAAGGCTGACAAACATAGTTGGTACTCACATGCCTGATGGTGATGAATATGCAACTTCTTTAAAAAATGAGACAGGGGCACTTGGGTGGCTCAGTCGGTTAAGCGTCCAGCTTCAGCTCACGTCATGATCCCATGGTTCATGGGTTTGAGCCCCACATCGGGTTCCATGCTGACAGCTCAGAGCCTGGAGCCTGCTTCAGATTCTGTGTCTCCCTCTCTCTCTGCCCCTCCCCTGCTCATACTCTGCCACTCTCTCTCTCTCTCCCTCTCTCTCTCAAAAATAAACATTAAAAAAATTTTTTAAAATACAGTTTGCTCTGACAAATCAAAATAACTTTACCAAAGCGATGTATTGTTATTATTATCATCATTATCATTATGATTAAATGCATCACTGATTTGGCAGATTGTAGGGTAATGATATACAGAGACTATAATTCAGTCTAAAACATGCTAACTTTCCAGGAAAGAGAAAGAAGGGAGGCCACGCTGGTGCCCAGGTAGTTCAGGGTTTTTGAGGAGAGAGAGAAGCTAGGCCTGTGCGGGTAGAGAAACCAAGGGGAGCACTGAGACACACGTAAGCTGGTCTGGGGCCCAGCAGGTAGCCACACCTGGATCAACGACATCCCCCCAGCAAGACCAAAAGAGTGGTGTGCACCCAAAGTGGCTTCATCCCTGAAGCCAGCGAGAAAGATGTAATCACCTTTTGCCCCTGGTCTCTGTGTGTTTATCCCTGCCTCTGCCCCCATCATGATTCCTTGCAATCAAAGACCATGTCGAGCCCATCAGTATATTCCCAATGCTAGGCCTAATAGCTTGCTCAGGAACTCTCTGTAGCCTGAAAAATTAAAGGCCCAGCACTCACCACCACCACCACAGGAAGAAGCTTTTGCCAGCATCTGTCCTGCAGCATCAACATCAAGGGCTTTTAGCTACAGCACCCTCAGAGCTCTCCTCAGAGCTCTGGGACCAGTGTTGTCTTGCAGTAAGAAGCACGGGCCTGCTGCTGCTACAGCAAGCCAGACAGAAGCTAATTACAGCAACTTGAACCCGCCATGACTAACATGCTTATTTAATTTCAGATGTTTCTTTGTTGACCCACAGAAATCAAATGCAGCAGCCTCACAGGCCAGGGCCCCACCACGGCCTGAGGAGCCATGTCTGCGTGCACATCAATTACATAGGCCCCACCTGGGCAGGGATTGGCTCTCACGGTGATACCTGGAACAGAACCCACTCTGGAAAGATGTCAGCTCTTTAGGGAATGTGGTTCAACTTTGGCAGCAAATGAAAGGCATGAAGTTGGTCACAGAAGGCGCTTGGCCAGTGAGGGCTCTCCAGCATGAAGGCTAATTTGCAGAAGTAATAAAATAGCTAATTCATTTATCAGGAATCTACTATGCATCCTGTCCTTTATGTACATTATCACATCTATTCCCCAATCCTTATGAGACTGATAGAACTCTTCCAATCTCACAAGTGAAACAATTGAGTCTCTGAGAGGTTAAATAGCTTCCCATGGCCATATGTGAAAATATTACTGGTAACAAATATTTATTGGGTACCCACTATAATTCTGAGCTGAGCGCTTAATGTAGTACCATTTAGTCCTCGTACTAATCCTATGAAGTAAAGATTATTTTAACCCCATTTTTCAGATGAGGAAGCGGAGGCTCAGGGAGATTACGTACTTTATCTAGGGAATAAGTATTTCAGCATACACAGTCTTACTCTACAACTCAAGCCTGAAATCACTGGGCTATGCCAGCTCCCTGGGCTAGGCTTCCTCAGATCATAAGATGTGAAACTAAGATTCAAATTCAGTGTGTCTGGCTTCAAAGCCCATTCTACCTTCTGGCTCAAGATTACACAATTCTCCAAATGAGGCTCTAGTCTAAGAAGCAGCATCGCCCCATTTAAATACTGACATATTGACACAGGTTACTCTGACCCAAGGGTAGTCAAAGAGAATTGAAAGTGGAAGCATCTAGGGGCGCCGGGTGGCTCAGTCGGTTAAGTGTCCGACTTCAGCTCAGGTCATGATCTCACCTTTTGTGAATTCAAGCGCCATGTCAGGCCCAGTGCTGACAGCTCAGAGCCTGGAGCCTGCTTCGGATTCTGTGTCTCCCTCTGTCTCCGCCCCTCCTCTGATCTCTGTCTCTCTCTTTCAAAAATAAACATTAAAAAACAACACACAAAAAAACTTAAAATGGAGGCATCTAGAAGGAGAAAGGAATCATAAGGGGAAGACTGAAGCTGGATGTTAAGGCCCATTGCCCAAATCAGCAGCCACGCATCCCCATTACAGCCAGAAGTAGGTGCTGTCAACATCGGCATGAGAGGCCATCTGTACATGGGAATTTGGATCAGGCTTGGAATGATGCTCATGACCACTAATATTTACCAAGCTCCAGCCAGGTACCAGACATGCTTCTAGGCCACTACATGCATTCTCTCACCTCTTATATCCCCATTTTACATACAAGATAACTGAGGCTCAGAGGCCTAGAAGACCTGCCCAAGGTGAATCATGTAGGAAGGAAGAGGCAAAGCCAGTACCCCGATCTCAGTCACCCTAGAGCCCCCAAGCTGAGCTCTTCCTGCCACTAACATCACTAGGGGGTGCGCTAATTCAATGCCTCATTTAACTAGGTTTCATCATCTACAAAATGAGCTCATAAGTTCCTCTCCTCTTTTAATAAGGAGTGAATGTTTTAAGCCAGTTTAAAAAAAAAAATCTTCCAAATGCTTTAAAATTTTCCAAGCTGTCATTAAATGAATCTACCTATCACAGAAAGGATGCAAGACCCTTAAAAAAGACAGTGACAGGGGCGCCTGGATGGCTTAGTCGGTTGAGCGTCCGACTTCGGCTCAGGTCATGATCTCACAGTTTGTGGGTTTGAGCCCCATGTCAGGCACTGTGCTGACAGCTCGGAGCCTGGAGGCTGCTTCGAATTCTGTGTCTCCCTCTCTCTCTGCCTTTCTCCTGCTCACACTCTGTCTCTCTCTCAAAAATAAGTAAGCATGAAAAAAAAAGTGACAACATCAAAACCAGGTACATTTCCAGTGTTTACTGTATCAAATAAGCCCATAAAACCGTAAATGGAACTGTATCACATCTCATTAAAATGCTAGTTACACACACACACACACACACACACACACACACACACACCTTTACTACCCTATAATTTATGGCAAGTCCTTTCTGCAAGGAGGTGGGCAGGTCTATATGAACTGAGCGATGTCAAGTTAAATTCCAACATTATAGCTCCCCTACCTCTATAAGCTGTTTCTGCCCAGTGTATTAGAGAGTTTCTAAAGAAATCCCTAAAAGATTCAACAGGACTAGGAACAGATCTCACAGCTTCATTGATACTCCAACACAGTCATTAGTCATGAGTCACACAGAACAATGTAGAAGTTATCCTAGAACTTCCCCGTCATGAGGCAGAAAGGACTCTTTCTCCTCCGCAGCTTTTCCCCCATCGTAAGAAAAACCACAAAAGGTTCGCGTTGGTTTTGATACTTTCACTTGAACTCAGGCAACTCATTTTAATTCATGTTTGCCTCAGAGTCACAGTATCAAGACCAAAAAAAAAAAAAAATGCTAGCAAGTATTTCTTCAAAAATATTCATTTCTGCACGTTTTCACATAGCACTAGAATCTTACTACGATTGTCACAAATTGGTACTAAAGACCACATATTTAGCAGTTCTGTGTGATGGGTTTATTACTCTATACGCTAAGTCCCTAGAGAGTGTCACTTAATTAAATGCAAAGAAGTCTTCCTGGATAGATTTCTAATTTACCGTTCCTATGCCAAGTCTCAGAGGTCTCATTTCCTTTCAGAAAATTCTACTGCCACAAAAAGAGAGAATAATGAAATCAAATGACTACTACGTCTTGTAAGACTGAAACCTGCTTGTATCTGAACTATGGATTTAGGGCATAGGTCAAAAGAACACTCTTTCAAAAGGGAAAACCTCTTTCTTCCATCGACTTGAGGACCTCTCACATGCCAGCAAATGCCCAACGGTAGCATTCTTTGCTTCTAAAAATCCATATAGATTTTGCAAGATTATTGGAACTGAAGTATTTAAAATCCTTACCAACATGTTTCTCCACTCTAGCCACCATCTTGGCAGAAATTCTTATAAAATGAATGAAAAAAGTCAGTGCTGAGACCTTATAAAAACATTCAAGGCTTGTCATGGAAGAATGCATGTGGCATTGTTAAGTCGTAGGGACAGTTCCAGCTTCTGGTCCTCCTGTCAGGTTTCCTCATCTCTGAACAAGCTAACAAGAATGTCTCTGCGGTGCAGTGTTAGACAGCTTAAAACAGGACATGAACCCTATTCCCTGTCTCACCCACATCTATTCTGCCCTAGGCATAGTTTACCTTAGTCTGAGGGAATGAAAGATTTGGTATTTCTTTTTTTTTTTTTAATTTTTTAAAAAGTTTTTTGCTTATTTTTGAGAGACAGAGAGAGACAGAATGCAAGCAGGAGAGAGGCACGGAGAGAGGGAGAAAGAATCCAAGCAGGCTCCAGGCTCTGTGCTGTCAGCACAGACCCCAACCACAGGGCTCAAACCCACGAACCGTGAGATCACGACCTGAGCCAAAGTAGGTCGCTTAACTGACTGAGCCACCCAGGGGCCCCAGATTTAGCATTTCAAAAGACATCTTTAATAGAACAAAAGTTTGTCTGTTGGGCATTCAGTCAACCAGAGTGCTTTATGAAAACTAGCCTGTCTATGAATGTGTAATGATTATCATTGTTTAAAGTGACAATTTTGATTATCATTGTTTAAAGTGACAATTTTGAGGTCCTATGATCCTGCTGCATCAGCCAGCAGTCATTCAGTGTCTGTGTCCTGTGGATTCTGTTTTCACAGTAATTCTAACTTCTCATCCTCTCTGTTTTCACCCCCTTCCTCAAATGAGGACTCTATCCCCCCTCACCCAGTCTGCCGTCATCATCCCCTAACTGATGTTCTCACCGATCTGTCCCACGCATCACATACTGCCATGTTATTCATCCTAGAGAACAAGTCCAGTCGTCATTCCTCTATTCAAAAACCCTCAGCATCCCCCTGCTGCCCACCACGCTGTGATCTGCCGTTGCATCGTCTCCACAAGATGATCCCCCACATCCACCTTTCCAAATTTATCCTCCAGTGGCCACCATTACATAGTTTCCTGTGTTTCCTTCCACCCTTTACTCCTGAGATTGCAAATCACCTTCCTGCTCCCACGTCTGCCTGTCAGAACCCTACCTCTCCCCACAAATACACACCACATATGATCTCCTCCTCCTCTGAATCCCCTTGCCCTTTGCGCTTTTCTGAAGATGACACACCCTGCCCAGCATGTGAGCTACTCGTGAACTTGCCCTAATCACAAATACCTTACCGCGTCCCATGCAAATTTGTGTTCTTACAATGCTTAGTACAGGGGGCTAAGCACACACCGAATATTTGGGAAATATCAGTGGGCGCTATGGATCGATAATGTGTCCCCCCAAATCCATCTGTTGAAGTCTTAATCACCAGTATGATGATACTTGGAGGTAGGACCTTTGGGAGGTGATTAGGTCGTAAGGGTAGAGCCCTTATGAATGGGATTACTGCTCTTATAAGAAGAGACACCACACGAGAGATGATAGCTCTCTGTCCACTGTGTGAAGACATAGCAAGAAGGCAGACCTGGAAGCAGGTTCTCACCATACACCAGATCAGGTAGTGTCTTGATCTCGGACTTCTAGGCTCTAGAGCTGTGAGAAATAAATTTCTGTTGTTTAAGCCACTCAATCTACGGCATTTTGTTACAGCAGCCCAAACTGACTAAGACAATGGGTACATCCGTGCAAGCAAACAATATACATTCATTTTGCTTACAAATATACTTAGAATTTTAAAAATTTCATACTCGTTAATAAAGAATTTTAAAACAAAGCGCTGTGCTAAAAGGCTTAAAAGTATACGATACCATGCACAATAAATAAGATGTTTGGATCAACTGAGCCACCTTGCCATAAGTGAGCGAGAGCCTGTGGGTTTGACAGTTCTAATGTATAATATTGTGAATGCTGATATTTAATATATCCCAATGATCTGAAGCCAGCCTTATGTTTCCATCTCCACTCCTTGTCCTTTTCCTCTGTGTAGTTTCTTTATAGGCTTTTTTTTTTTTTTTAACGCAAGTTGGTACTGAATTTTTGGCACTTAAAAACCTATCACTTTAAAAAGGGAGCTCAAAAAGTAATAAGCAGACCCAGATTTGGGTTCAGTGCCCAAAATAAAATGCAATTTCTCCACTTTAATCAGATCCAACCAAATGGCCAGTCCAATATGCAACATATGTCCAGCCAACTGGTTGGAGTCCATGCATTTGGTTCCTTCTGCAGATTAATGAGATTATGGCATTGTTTAAAAGAGGCAGAAAATGCTAATTTGACATCTACCATGATATACTTTACAGTTTAGGGGGTTTCTGCATTTTAAGACATTTTTAATTACTTTGGTATGCTGTGCCAATGAGGACCATATGCCCGTTCTTGTGCCTCCACGGCTGTCTCCATAGTCACCTGCACATTCCCAGGCAGTGCAGACTGTCAAGAACTTGTTTATCACAGCCTCTATCTAGAAGAATCAAAGGGCAGCCTTCTCCCTCCACTTAGGCATGAGCTTTCTGGTTAAAGCTGTTTCCGAAGAAAATAAAAGTCACCTCATATGCAGAGCTAAAGAATTAACTGACCTGTAACAAAAACTTTGTTCAAAAGTTACCTTTTTCAAAAGGTACATTCCTCTGTGACTTGGAAAAGCTTTGGAATTTTACTCATACAATGAACATTATCTACATTTTTTTTTAAAAAAATCATCTGTGGTTCTGCAATTTGTTACTGGGCTTCATGCTATAAGCTAACCCAGAAGTTTGCTGGGGATGATTGATGTGACGTGTTAACATATAGGATATTATTTCATCCTTTGCAAAGGCTTCTGAATATTCTCAGAAGCTTTAGCAAAGCAGAACTGTACCTCCCTCTTTCGATCCTCAGGGAAGCCTCATCCGATAATCATCACCTTGTACACTGATGGACTTCACACGGACAGGGTGCTCAGGATGAAGTTCTGTACTACTTATCTCTCCAAAGCTTTCCTAAAAGCATATTTGGAGCTGAGGATTAGAATCCCCCCCCCCAAAAAAAAACCTATGCAAACTAATTAATGAATAATAATGGTAGCTTGACACTATGAAATACCTACTATGTGCCACATAGTCTAATTAACTCATTCAACCTCATAATCATACTGTGAGACAGATACTATTATTACTTCTTTCTTACAGATAAGGAAGGGGGGGCACAGAAATGTTCCGTAATTTGCCCAAGGTCACCTACCTAGAAAGTGTGAGATTCAGGATTTGAACTCTGGAAGAGACTGCACCCTCACCCACTACACTATATGGAGAAAAAAAAAAGAAGAAGAAGAACAAAGACAAGCATCCTGCTGAAAATATAAAGATGGAGAGAACAAGCTGACTTTTCCAAATTCTCCTGAGCAATTATTGAAAACATTTTGTTTACCATGAAAGCGATTTAACATTTGGGGTTCCAAAATACGAAATAATGGCATGCGGATTTAGTTAAACATTGGCAAGATGGCAGCCGTCTACTGAGGAGAAACACGGAAAAAACAGTGCGCAAGCATAGGCACCTCGAATCCACCAAGAACACGAATGGCAGCGAAGAGAACATGAGCATCTCGTCCTCTTCACCCCCCACCCCCCAAAAAAACTTCCTCTTCCAAGGTGGGAATCTGGTTCTTCTTCTTCTCATGTTTTAGGAAGGCAGCGAAAGACGCCCAGATGTAGCTTCCCCACCACCTGCAGGCAGTCAGGTTGTTTCTTGTACTATTGTGTAATGGACAGAAATGTCAGCCCCAGGAACAGGGGTGGAAAGCAGTCAAGAGGCAGTCAAGAAGCTGTCATAGAACTGTTCCTTGGTGCCAGCAACTGTTGCTTGGTCCCCAGGCTAAGACACACCCTCTTCTGGGCCATTGCAGGTCCTGGGGAAATATTAAAAAAAAAAAAAAAAAAAAAAGGGAAAGCCCGTGAGGGGCTGGGAGTAGGGAGAGAATATTGGTAGAAAACCACAAATGAGTCACCACCTTTTCTTCTCCAGTTTGTGGAAGTGTTTTCTGACAACATGGGATGAGTTTCTGAATTAGATGGAATCTCATTTCCAACCCCAAGTTACCACTTTCTAGTCATGCAACATTGGATAAGTCCCTTAACCTGTTCCTACTTTATTTAAGCCACCACTACCTTCATCCTCTGTCAGGTTGCCTTAAAAGCAAGTCCGAGCCTATTGTTTATTTATTTTTAAATGTCTGTTTATTTATTTTGAGAGCCAGAGAAGGCCAAAGAGAGAGAGAGAGAGAGAGAGAGAGAGAGAGAGAGGATCCCAAGCAGAATCCATGCTGTCAGCACAGAGCCCAACCCGGGGCTCAAACTCACAAACTGTGAGATCATGACCTAAGCCAAATCAAGAGTCAGACACTTAACCAACTGAGCCATCCAGGCACCCCAAGTCTAAGGTTTTCATGATAATACTTAATATCTGGTCACTGCTTAACTCTCCAGCCTTATGTCTCCTCAAAATCTGTATTCCAGCCAGAATTAACTCTCAAGGATCATGGTAGTTCTCACCTCTGGCCTTTGCATATCCTGTTCCCTGGAAACACTTTCCTTCCCCTTTGTTGTATCCCTAGAGCCCGGCACAGTGTTCAGCACATAGCAAGAAAGTGATAAATATGGTTGACTGAATGAATAAACAAACCTCTCTGAATCTCCATTTCTCCATCTGTAAAATTGGGGGAAACAATATTCATCTAAATAAGAATGTGAAAAGTCAGTGAAATAGCATGTACAAAGCACTTGACACATGGTAGGAGTCAATAAACGATAGCTATGTATATCCAGTACACAGCTTCATGGTTGCGATCACCCTTTAGGTCTAGAAGAAAAAGAATGTGCATTCAGCAGGTTGCTCACACCCCAGCTCAGAAATATCACTATCATTTTGCTTAAAAATCTCTAGAGGGGCGCCTGGGTGGCTCAGTTGCTTAAGCATCTGACTTCGGCTCGGGTTATGATCTCACAGTTCATGGATTCAAGCCCGGCATCGGGCTTTCTGCTGTCAGCATAGAGTCCACTTCAGATCCTCTGTCTTCCTCTCTCTCTGCCCCTCCCCTGCTCTCTCTCTCTCTCAAAAATAAATAAGTATTTTTAAAACTCTCTACAGAGGAAACCACACCTCTCCCTTTAGCAAATACCTGTTTCACAGGCCCTGTTCAACCAGTCAATAAGTATGTATCAATTATCAACATATGCTAGATATTCAGCTACACTTTCCATGTGCTTATTTGATATCCAGAGTAACAAAACATTTCCAAAAGCAGTTATTCGTGGCCTTTTTCACCTATTCTCTCTCTTGCTCTTTTGCGCTCTCTCTCTCTCTCTCTCTCTCTCTCTCTGTCACACACACACACACACACACACACACACACACACACACACACACACAGAGTCTCCAGAACACAAAAAGTTTTCAAAGGACAGAGCCAGTCACCATCCACTGAGGCCTCACCTAGTGCCAGCTAGAAATATTCAGCTGAGGCAGAGGGACAAAGAGAGATGGACAGGAGCCATGCCCTTTGGGAGTTCGCAGGCTCCAGGTAGGAACAAACATAAACAAATAACCACAGTGTAGTAGTAAAGAGACTGTGGAAAATGCAGGGTAATACTGCGGGAGCCCAGAGGAGGGAGCTAGAGCACAACCACAACCTAGGCAGACCTTAAAATGGACTTTGAAGCAGGATTTCTATTTCTGACAGGATGACTCTATTGGCTACACCTTCAGCCCAGTTGCTCTCATTCTGTCCTCTGTGAAGATGGAGAACACTTCATCAGCATCTTCCTCAGAATAAGGGCCTTAATCCATCATAAAGGCCAGCTCTCACGAACACGGAAGTCAGCAAGGACACGGTCCTGGTCTGAATATTTCTCTGTCACAGGTCTACAAGACGGGACTTGGAATCTGTCCAGGTGAATTAACAGGAGCTTTCTGGACACTTGTTATTCTATCCTTTCATAGATAAGCTCTTTGTAGGTGGTTGTGCGAATATATCACTCTGTTTGCTTCCTCTGAGGGCTACTTTAAGTGCTAACTTGGTCTTCAACCCCCATGTATTTTATTCTGTGTTTTGAAAAATAGGGCCCCACCAAGATTTAGAATCATTATTAAATGAAAAGAAAAAAGTATGAGTTACAAGTGCAGTAAAACTCATTTTTCTGTCTTACTAACGAGAAGGGACACATTTCTTTCTGTTCTGAGCATGCTTTCGGAGGAAGGCACATGGAGAATCTATTGCCAGAGACAGCCTTAGGAACAGGTGGCAGAACAGTCCTCGAACAGCTGTGAGCTGGGTACTCAGAAAGGCGTCTTTGACCAACTCTCTCTTCCACAAGCTCTGCTCTGGACACCAGAGTCCCCACCAAGGGGAGCCTCCCAAGATACCACTGTTATCAAGGAAGGATAACCTTGTTTTTAGTTCACAGGGGACAACATTTCTGATGGCTACTAAATACCACCCACACCATATCCAGATAATCAGGGGCTAGGAAACAGGCTGTTAAAACGTAAGCAGAGGGATATGTTGGCAGCATGGAGCGCCCTCAGCTCAGATGGGCTGGAGGTACAAGGACACTGGTTCCTGGAGGAGAGCATTCGTTTGCTAGGGCTGCCATAACAGGATGCCACAGACTGGATGGCTTAAACAACAGAGATTTATTTTTTCACGATTCTGAAGACTAGAAGTTAGAGAACAAGGTGCCTGCGGGGTTGGTTTCTTTCCTTGGCTTGTAGATGGCAATCTTCTCCCTATGTCTTCACGTGGCCTTTCCCTTGTGTGTGTCTTTGTCCTAATCTCCTCTTCCTCTAAAGGCACTGGTCGATGACTTCATTTGATCTTAATTACCTTTTTAAAGACACGGTCTCCAAATACAGTCACCTGCTGGGGGACTGCGGGATAGGATTCAATATATGCATTTAGGGGAGACACAATTTAGCCCATAAAGGGGGAGGAAAAGAGGGATGAGGCTAGGAATCCACCCATGTGGACACTAACACGGGTTTGACCATGAAAGCCTAGGGGGCCGGAGTGAAGGATTTCAGCCACCACCTCTCTGCTAATGATGGCCAAACCTCATTGTCTAGCTCTGACCTCTCTCTTCCAGTTCCACATTTCCAATGGCCTCCTGGACATGTGCCACCTGATGACCTGCCAGCATCTTCAACAAACACAGCAACACTCAAAATGAACTCATTTCTCATTTCTATTATTTCCATTACCAGACTTCCAGGAATTTTATATCCGTTCCCTCTGTGTCACTAAGGCCCTCTTTTCTTTGTTCTTGCTTTGTCATGTCTCTTTCGTCCATCCCCTTTTCTGAAGCTGATTGCTATCACATCTCCTCCAGTCACTACTCTCTGGACCACTGAAGACATCTCCCAACAGCTCTCCCCACCTTCAAGTTCTCCTCCCACCAATCCTACATTTACTACTCTTGGATCAACCTTCCTAACACAGCTTCCACCACGAATCTACCTCTGCTCCAAAACTTCCCAAGGTTTTCTGCTAACCACCAGGAAAAAAATCTTAACTGTATAGCCTAGTATTCAAGCCCCTCCAGTCTGGTCCCTTCAAATCCGATAGTACACTCCTTCCCTAAACACTCCGGAAGAAAAGTGGAAATGAATGAACACCCCTACACAAACCCTCCATTCCATAAGATGACAAGTAAATCATCTTATTTACTGTCACCTTGTAATCTGTCACGTATATGCTCATGTGCCCGACATTTCCCCCTCTACCTGTCTATATTTAACCTTTCTTTTAGTCCCAACACCAATCCTGCCTCCTTCATTCCTACCTTTCCTGCTTACTGAAAATATCTTCCTTCACTCAATAGTACTTACTGTCTATAGTACCCCATTTAGCACTTTAGTAGGATACTGTTCTGCATCTTTATCTGTTCCTGTGTTATCTAACTTCACAGTTACATGTGGAGTACGCTGTATTCCCTAAACTCCACAAGGCCAGACACCATGCATTATGTATCTTTGCAATCCTCATGACAGATTAGTAATAATAAACAAAACATTCATTGAGTGTTTACCATGTGCCAGGCTCTGTGCTAAATGTTTTCTAGCATTATCTCATTTAATTCAAACAACAAAACAAGGTGGGTACTATTACTATCCCCATTTCACAGATGAAGAGATTGAGGGTTAGAAAGGTTGTGTAACTGGCCCCAAATCACGTAACTAGTAAGTGGCAGAGCTAGCACTCAAATACAGGATTATGAGACTCAGGAGTCCCTGCTAATAGTACCTTTCACAGAGTAAGTGCTGAGCATGTTTCTGAATTAATTAAGACTATGCCTCCCACCAAAGCAGTTGGGGTGTGTGGCAGGCAAAACAGTGGCCCCCAGAGATGTCCACGTCTTGATCCTCAGAGCCCATGAATAAGGCTTCCCCTTTTCCACCCTGACTGCACTATTTTAAAAACCGTCTTACCAAGAGGGACATGAAACTCCGAGGGAAAGCCACGTGTTATTGACAGAATTCTCTCAGGAAGATTATTACAATCTAAACATGTATGGTATCCTTTTAAAATATCATTACCTAATGCTTTTATTCCAAAGCACTTCCCATATATTGTCTCAGACATCTGTGCCAGCCCTTCAGTGTACATAAATGACAGTTACAAGTGCATACCGTGGCTTTTGCATTGCATTTTTTGAGTCCTTTCCAAGAATTTTATTCGTAAAAGGCCCAAATAGCACTTTAGAAAAATGTATTTTTCAAAATAGCAGGAAAACCAACAGTTTAGTATTTTTTGTACTGTTTGAGCTGGTAGGTGGCTTTAGTATAGACTCACAGACTCAGGCCCCTTTTCACTGGGCTTTTCTGACCCTATGGCTTCTAATTGTTTTTCTAGTGTCTTTAGCCGTGTCTGGGCTGTGGACACATTTGGCAAGGTGGTGGGGATGAGGGTGACACATCGATGGAGTTGGAGCTGGGATCCATATTCCTATTCCCCAATCCCTGTTCAGCTGCCTCTGATGGATTTCCCATAACCACGTGGGCCCTCACCCCCCTCGGTCACTTCCCTTGTAAATCAATACTGGGTCCATTACATCTTAGCTAGGATCAGTTTGATGAGTATGTGCCTATAGCCACCCCCTCCCTGCTATTTTCCAGGTACTTTACATACATACGCATTATCGCTTAACGTGCAGTTTAGCATAATGGTTAGAGCGTAGACTTTTCCTTTCCAATCCCAGCCCTACCACTCATCCGCTGTGCGGTTAACATCTCTAGGACTCAGTTTTCCCATTTGTGGAACGGCAATTTTAAAAAGTGCTTCTTTATAAGGTTGTTGTGAGGACTGAGTGCTTAGAAGAGTCCTGCAACATAGTCGATACCGCATAAGGGGAGAATTAGCGCGGCATAGGAAAGTATCAACTTGCCCGAGGTCACATAAATTTAATGAGGGGCAGAGGCAGGATTTGGAGCCAGGTCATTTTGTCTGCACCTACTTCCCACCCTGCGGCACTATCTGACTTTTGTCCCTGATTCCTTCAGAACCAGCCGCGCCCACCCTGCCGGGGTCCATCCAAAGATGAAACGGGCAGTCTCTCGTGCCAGACCTCCACTCCGGGAGCTCCCCCGGAACGCTTAGAGAAAACCAGGAATTGAGAAGTGCGCCCTCTCGCCGGCCCCAGGCGTGCGCTCAGGAGACGCCAGCCGACCGGCTCCTCCTCTGCCTCGGCCGGCAGGGCAGCCGGACGCGGTGGAAGCGCGCGAGGCTCCGTCTGCGAGCGCACCCGGAAGCCCGCGGTCGGAGCCTCGCCGGCGATGCCGGCGCACAGCGCGCACCGTGGGCTGCCTGCTGGGAATCCCTCCCCAGCTGGGGAGAAAGGCAGTTGTTTTCCCCCTGGCGGAACGCTCCACTTGAAACCGTTCCACCAGGGCTGTTCTCGCCTCCGACTCGGGGAAGAACTGTAATTAACACAGCAACAAACGCCCACGACGCTAACTGGCAAAGGGAGTGTAACACGAGCCGCTTCTCCAACCGAACTGGGCCAATTGCTTTCCCTTCTTGCCTCCCCATTTGGTCTGTTTTGGTTCCGCAGTCATCCAACTGTGGCGTTTCTTAAAACATGTCAGTGGCTGGTGTTTGTGTTTGGGGTTGAACAGTTTCACACACGTCGCTGGAGACGGTGCTCGGCCAGCTGCTGTGCTGGGTCTTCGCTTTCTGCGGCTCCGGGAGTGTCAGGTAGAAAAATGAAGAAGTGACTGGGGAAGGCGGGGGGCGGGTGGAGGTGAGGAAGGACGCCGGCCTCCTCCGGTTGCCTGCAGTTGGATCGGTAGCCACTTCTGGACGAGGACGGGTAAAACCGGTCTGCCGGGTTTCCAGGAGGAGCAGTTGGAGATGTCCCACGTGAGTCGCGTCGTCTGCCCGCGCGGCGGCGCTCACCGGGCGGCTGCGCTCCGACTCCGACTCGGAGAGTAGTGAGAGGCACGCCTTTCAGGTCCTTGC
Organism: Felis catus; assembly: GCF_018350175.1. Classification (NCBI taxonomy): domain Eukaryota; kingdom Metazoa; phylum Chordata; class Mammalia; order Carnivora; family Felidae; genus Felis; species Felis catus. The sequence goes on along the minus strand of NC_058368.1, from coordinate 209,754,390 downwards.
AAACAGCTGTCATAGGCCAGCCAGGCGCGACTACCGGCGGGCGAACTTGGGGTGCTGACCCGGCAGGGCGGGGGTGGCCTGGAGAGCGGCCATGGCTAGGGGAAGCGCTCTAGCTTCTTTAGGGTTGTAAGAGTCTGGTCCCTAATGCGGCCATTACATATAACCTTGCATCAGCCAAGTCTGATCCACACAGAAGCCCCGGCATCACGTGGGAGCTTGTTACCAGCACAATTTCAGGCCCTGCCCCAGGCCTATTGATTCACAATCTACTCTTTAACAAGATCCCTAGGTGATTGCTACGCACACGAAAGTTTGTGTAATGTGTATACTTTCCTCCAACGTCTTTTCATCTGCGTTCTGTACTGTCAACACGTTGCCTTCAAAATGTGCGGGAAAGGCACGGCTTTTGGAGAAATGTAACCCTACCCTCTGCTAAATGTCTGCACCTGTTTGATGCTTAGCAGCAATCTATCCACTAATTACCGCTAAGGAGTAATGAGTGGAGGGAGGGCAGAGCCTGCTCTACAGTCCAGCCCTGTTAAAGCTCAGAGATTCGGTGGGGAGCCAAAACCCAAATAAGAAGAACGAAGTAATTATATGAGATAATAATTCAAAGGGTCACACAAGGCAGAGTGACTCTCATATGAGCAGCTTAAACAGTATGTGCTACCTATTTAGTAAATTCCCTGTGCTAAATAGCTACCACCAATTTTGTACCTGTACGTTTTCTCTATATACAGATTCATATACAAACACGTGTGTGTGTGTGTGTGTGTGTGTGTGTGTGTATTAGAGACAGACAGTATGTATTCTAACGTGGTGCCTCACACATAGCAGGTGATCAATATTTATTGCATCAATAGACGGATCCTGTTACAACATATTCTCCTTGGAAGAGAAGAATTTTGTGTTTTAAACCAAACCAATGTGGATCTGTTCCAAAATAAAATATATTACCAATAACCAACAGTCCATTTAATATGTCTTTTATTTATTTATTTTTAAGTTTATTTTGAGAGAGAGAGAGAGAGAGAGAGAGAGGCAGAGTCAGAGAGAGAGAATCCCAAGGAGGATCCACACTCAGTGCAGAGCCATATGTGGGGCTTGAACTCACGAACGGTGACATCATGCATGACCTGAGTCAAAATCAAGAGTCAGGCACTTAACGGACTGAGTCACCCAGGCACCTCTAATATGTCTTTTAAAACATTAATTATACATGATACAGAGATATGTGGCTCCTATTTGGTAGGAGCCCAGAAAGGCCCAACATAGCTTCTTCAAGAATCCTACAAAGTCTTTTATGTCAGAATAACCCAACACGCCTCTCCATATCCATTCAAGCCTCCCAGACCACAGTACCCTCATAGATCAGAGACCAACTTTTTTCAGAGCCATTTCAGTCTTATGAGTTATTGATCTGTAAGCCAAACGTTTTCAAACGGAGACCTCGCTGAATGGCCTGTAATAGCTCCAGTTTATTTTGTCAGATACTCAAAGTTTCCTAACCAGGCACTTAATCATGTGCGTTTGCCTAGTGAGCACTGGTGAGAAGCAGGGGTGGGACACCCTTCATTTCTTGGTGGTTAGGAGCATCTTTACAATTTTTAAAATTCATTTTTTTCCCCCTCTGCAATGTTCTGTTGGCATTAGGCCACCAGGAGATGAGGGATGCTCCTTGGTACTCACTAGGCACAACTCATATGACTGGGTGCCTAATTAGGGAATTTTGAGTACTTGACGGAATAAATGGGAGCTCTCACAGACCGTTCAGTGGGATCTCAGAGTATAGGTAAAGAAGGGCAAGGGTGCTTCTGTCTAGTACAGTTAGGGCAGCGATTGGGAAAAAAAAATCTTTAAAATTTGCACCCCAACCAGATTAAGGTTTTCAATTTTACCAGTTACACTTTGATTCATGATGAGAGTTCAACAGAGCCCGTCTGGATATACTATCGAATACTGCTGAGTAAAGATGAATTGTCAAATGCTAATGAATGAACGAACATTCATTATGAAGCAGTTGACATCTACAGCGTCTCCATTCTGAAAGCTTTCTCTGCCTCCACCATTACGTTAAAACAAAACCAAAAATTCTTTGCAAAACTTTCAGGAGAGCTGAGCAACAAATATCTGAACTGAACAAGAGTAGTCCATTTTTTGTGGCAAGCCACATGGGTACCTGTCCACTACCGGTACAATTTACTTTAAAATATTGGGAATCTTGGGGTGCCTGCGTGGCTCATTTGGTTGAGCATCGAATCTTGGTTTCGACTCAGGTCATGATATTCTCGTTTCGTGAGTTCAAGCCCCGTGTCGGGCTCTGCCCTGGCAGCATGAAGTCTGCTTGGGATTCTCTTCCTCTCTCTGTCCCTCCCCTTCTCATGCTGTCTCTGTTTCTCTCAAAATAAATAAACTTAAAAAATAATAATAATAATAAAATAAAATGTTGGGAATCTTGATACTGAAAGAATTCAAAATGTGTTTCAAATGAGAACTCTGAAAACTGAGATTTGAAGAGATTGCCACAGGGAATATTGTTGGTAAACTTTACAAATAGCATTATTGGTTTGCAAAAGCCACCAACATACTGTCATGGTTCTGGTGGAGCTAGGCACTGTATTCAGGAAAAAAGAAAAGTAAAAAAAAAAAAAAAAGCTTTCACCATCAGCAATGTTGAGAACCATAAAATCAGTAATTAGATTTAGAGAAAAGCCAGTGGGTGTTAAAACCATAGTAATGCAATCAACTAATCCGGAGCTGGTTAGAATTCTGGCATTGCATGGGCACCAGTTGCTATCTTTTGCTGACACAAACCAAAGGAATGAAAAAACAAACAGAAATGACTATTGATAATAATAAAGAAGTCCACTGTTCCTCCTTACTGACTCTTATGATAATTATTTTTCAAATATGCCATCAAGAGGATTTTTTTTAAATTTTTTTTTCAATGTTTATTTATTTTTGGGACAGAGAGAGACAGAGCATGAACGGGGGAGGGTCACAGAGAGAGGGAGACACAGAATCGGAAACAGGCTCCAGGCTCTGAGCCATCAGCCCAGAGCCCGACGCGGGGCTCGAACTCACGGACCGCGAGATCGTGACCTGGCTGAAGTCGGACGCTCAACCGACTGCGCCACCCAGGCGCCCCATAGAATTTTTAATGCCATATTAACAAGAAATATTCTGTAGAAAATCTGTATACAAATTGTGTGTGAGATGTTCATTAAAGACCATGAGATTAATAACGGAGGTTTTTTTTTTTTTTTTTTTTTTTTAATCCCAAGCAGAATTTAGCCTTTGTAAACAGAAAAAGTAAAAAGATATCTTTAAAATTAAAAACATCTTTGGGGCACCTGGATGGCTCAGTCAGTTAAGTGTCCGACTCTTGATTTCAGCTCAGGTCATGATCTCATGGTTGGTGGGTTCGAGCCCCACATTGGGCTCTGCAGTGATGGCACTTTGGAGCCTGTTTGGGATTCTCTCCTTCTCTCTCTGCCCCTCCCCTGTTCATGTCCTGTCTCTCTCTCACTCTCTCTCTCTCTCTCTCTCTCTCTCTCTCTCTCTCTCAAAATAAATAAACATGAAAAAAAATTAAATTAGGGGCACCTGGGTGGCTCAGTAGGTTAGGTGACTCTTGGTCTCTGCTGGGGTCATGATCTTGCGGTTCGTGGGTTCAAGCCCCCACGTTGTACTCTGTGCTGACCGTGAGGAGCCTGCTTGGGATTCTCTATCTGTCTGTCTCTCTCTCTCTGCCCCTCTCCTGTTCACTCACTCTCTCAAATAAACTTTAAAAATTTTACATTAAAAACATCTAAATATTTCTTCCAGAGGTAAATATAAGGAATCAAATGCACATATTTACAGACTACAGTCCTATTAGATTATTGGACATTTGTCATTCCTCTTGGCCACCCAGTGTCTGAACTTCTTCCCAGTGTCTAAAGGACACCCCTCCCCAGGCCCATCTGCACTCCTCAGAGAGAGCCCCTTTTCCACCATAGAAGTTGGAAATGCCAGGCCCTGGATTTCTCAGGCTTCCTATGGCTCCATTCATTCCCCTCAGAGTTTAATTAAAAGAGGAAGGGCTGCCCACATTTACCGTGGAGATGGGTGTTAGTGGTGGCAATGGCAGCATGTGATTTTCAGAGGCAGCAATGACAGTTATGGTGACAGAAGCTGGTGGTACCAGTGTCAGGAATATAAACGGTACGAGCCATAGGATTTGGTTTCCAGAGGAAGCACTTCTCCAACATGATTTGGCCATCGTTCATGGCCTGTAGCTTCCCCACACAGTCTGTGAGCTGCCCGATATCCTTTTCTCCAGCTTCTGAAATCACGTGGGTTCTTTGACACAATTATCATTCACAATATATTGGAACACTGCAAAATGGCTTGGAGCAATTGTATCCATTAGAAAGAAGGGAAAATGAAATTTCATCAACTACCCTTCGGGGTGAGGATAGTCTAAAGGCAGTCCCTTTTGCCACCAAGAGAATTAAGAGAATAAAACAGGAGAATAAGCCTGTATGCCTACAAATTTAGGTATTGGAAAAGAGAAGGGACAATATTTTATTCTCATGCAAATCCTAATTCTCAGTAAGTTTTTTCAAGAGCAATTTTTTTCAAAATCTTCTTAATTTTTTCTTGTAATTAGTAAGAAAAAAAATGTTCAGAGAGATAGAGGGTTAGAGTATTAAAAATCCATCACTAAGTACAATATTTCAAGCAGAACGTGAAAGAGAGGCTTGGATGAGAACATCTAGGAAGCCATAAGTGACAGCCCAAAATAAGCAAAGGTCAGTCTAGTTGAATGACCTTGGACAAGACACTTTACAATGTGAGATGCATTTGATCTCTCAAAGAAAAATTATCAAAATTCCGTCTGGAGACAGTTAAAAACCAGCCAGACATGACACTTACTGTCTAACAAATTGTGGCACAAAATAATAGTTAACACAAAAATAGCAACAGGAGAAACACCTTTCATTAGGGGATCAAGGTTCAAGCAAACATTCCCTAATTAATCCTTTCAACTGCATCGGGAAGTCTGTATTTAGCATTTTCATAGATAACACTCAATGTTTTCAAAGTGTTTTACCAACAGTAATTAGTTGTTCTCATCAACCTTTTGAAGTAGGTCAATATCATCATCTCCATTTTAAAGAAAAACAAGGCACTGAATAAATATGTGCAGAGTATAGAGACTACTAGCATAATCCTTATGATGATCAGTTCCCATTTTTCTATCACTCCTTTAACATAGTGTAAAGACCTTTTAAAAAATTGCTTCATTTTAAAGCCCTTCAAAAACCCAGTGAAGTAGGCAGAATTGCCTCCATTCTGCAGATGAAAAAACTGAGGTTCAAACACCTATATACACACTCCTCACACCAGAGAGCTGGTTGCCTATTTATGTCTACACATAAGTCCTAACTCAACGATGGTCCCAGAGTCCAAGAGGACTGAAGTTGCCCAGACAGACAACCTTCAACTTCTAGGACAATTCCCATTCAAAGAGAAAGAAGCTCCCAAGCATCAGTGTAATACAGGATAATGGGTTTTACCAGATTTCTTCTTACCATGAACAATTTTGAGCTTCTTTTATTAATAGCAAATCTATGGAACACCAATCCCCTCAGACAACTACACGCACCATTTTGAACAGAAAAAATGACACTTGTTATATATGAAAAACAAAACTACTAGATTCCCTAACGGCTTTTGGAAAAGCAGTCTTGTTGAGAATAATATGAACTGATTCGTTGGTTTGTTTGTTTTTTTTTAAGTTTGTTTATTTTTGAGAGAGAGAGAGTGGGGGAGAGAGAGAGGTAGGGCCAGAGAGAGAGAAAGAGAGAATCCCAAGGAGGCTGCTCACTGTCAGAGAGGAGCCTGACGCAGAACTCAAACTCACAAACCGTGAGATCATAACCTGAGACAAAATCAAGAGCCGGGCACTCAACAGACTAAGCCACCCAGGTGTCCCTGAACTGATTGTCTTTAAGAAGATTAATCCAAAACTGGGCAATCAGATTTAAGAAACTAGTTTTGACCAAAACAGAATCAACTTGAAACCTATTTACAAAGGTTTTCATCATGTATGGTATTTCTTCACAGAAAATACAAAATTAACCATACCAGTATGCCTTTTTTTCATTCTCTGTAATTATACTGGGCTTAACATTTTCCTTTTATGAGAAGAAATGTCAGCTGTGTATTTTATTTGTAATTTAGTTGGACTGTTTGCTAAATGTTAGCAATTATAGCAAAATATGAATAATAAAAAAGAAAAAGTTGTCAGATCAGAATCTGACCTCCTTTTTTTCCCCACAGCATGAATTTTGACTATATCAAAGCAAAATAAATTGGAATTAGTAACATGCTATTTTCCATTCATCTAACTGACAATTAAGCTAAGTGAAGCAAATTTGGCCTTGAAGTATATAGAATTATTCCACATTAAACAAAAAAGAGCTAGAGCCAGTCAGTGTATCTTCGGTCACTACCCAGCAAATGATGTTTTGTTATTTTGGAAAAGCTACTTTAGGAAACTTAAGTTTTAATATACACTATTTTTTAAACCTGTCCTTTCATTATAAGCACATTATAGTAATTCTAGTTAAATGTTTATTTTCTTTAGCTCCATCTTACTGAATGCTTCATCTAAGGAAAGCACCAGTTGGAGAAGCCAAACCTGAGCTATGACAGAATTCTACAAATAGAAAATGACTTAGAAGTTTTCATTGGAGAAGTTCCAAAAGAAAGGACATGCCAAAACCCAACAAATCAACACTAGGAATTTCCCTTTAATACCTTCCATGAGTTCTTGTTATTTAGCTTCACTTAGGAGTTGAAACCAAAGGCCTTCCTTGATCCCCTGTTTAATGATTTCTTCTCCTAATTCAAGTACTCCAACTTTGAGCGGAGGTATAACTGGAAATTCCTCCCTTTGAGGGAGTTCTGAGAGCAATGCCACTCTGTCCTCATCAGAGTGCCTTCTGTGGATAGCTCAGTCTATTGAGCACCATTTGGGAACACTGGGAAAGAGCTTGGGAAGGGGCACACACCCCAGGAATGGTGAACAGTGGAAAGCAACAAGAGTGAGGGGCCGTGACAGAGCCAAAGGTAGCTGGATCTGTCCCTTTCCGCTGCATGCGTAGCCAGTTAATCCTACCCTTAACCTTGCTTTTCTTCTCATTAAAGTGTCTACACTCCATAGACCATCTTCATGTGGCAGTCTCCTTGTGTCCCTGTGCCTTCACCTTACAAGGACACCAGTCATACTGGATTAAGGGCCCACCCAACTCCAATATGACCTCATCTTAACTAATTACATCTGCAACGACCCTGTCTCCAAATAAGTTCACATTCTGAGCTACATCTCTCTTTTGGGAGGACACATTAAACTCATAATACCTCTTAAGGGAATGAGAGTGCAGAATAGGGTGGGGAACACGTTTGGCCAAGATATAGGTTCAGTTCGATTCCAGCCTCAGCATGATCCCTCAAGGATTTCTGCAGGCTGAATAGCATCATGAAGTTGTCCCCTATTGAACAAAGGGACTAACAGCCTTTTGTTCTTCCTGAATCATTCAGCTATTGGCTGCAGATAACCCCTGAAAGGAAGATGTATCATCCTTGGCATTTCTGCTCTGGGTTTCCGTTCACTCTAAGGCAGTAATTGACCCACTTTAATGTGCATGAGAAACACAGGTGGTTGGACCCCAATCCACCTTACTCAATAGCCCAGGGGTGGGACCTCAGAATTTGCATTTTTAGCAAATGATCAGATGATGCTGATGCTGCTGGCCCAGGGACCACACTTTGAGACCCACTGATGTAGGGCAGTTCTCAAAAAGAAACAGCTTTTTTTTTTTTTAATTTCAGTATAATGTACAGTGTTATATTAGTTTCAGTTGTATAATATAGTGATTCAGCAATTCTATACATTACTCAGTGCTCATCAAAACAAGGGTATGCTATTTTTACAGATTTTTTTTTTAAGTAATCTCTACACACAACATGAGCTCAAACTCACAACCTCGAGATCAAGAGTTACATGCTCCACCAACTGAGCCAGCCAGGTGCCCAAGACAAGTGTACTCTTAATCCCCTTCACTTATTTCACCCATCCCCCCTCCCCTCTGGTAACCATCAGTTTGTTAAGAGTGTGGGGGGTTTTTAAAAAGTTTGTTTGTTTTTCTATTTTTTCTTTGTTTGCTTTGTTTCTTAAATTCCACATATGAGTGAAATCATATGGTATTTGCCTTTCTCTGACTTATTGCACTTAGCATTATACCCTCTAAATCCATTCATGTTGTTGCAAATAGCAAGATTTCATTCTTTTTGTGGCTGAGTAATATTCTACTTTATATGTGTATACCACATCTTCTTCATTCATTCATCTATTGATGGACACTTGGGCTACTTCTATAATTTGGCTATTGTAAATAATGCTGCAATAAACAGGATGCATATATCTTTTTGAATTAGTATTTTTGTATTCTTTGGATAAATATCCAGTAGTGGAATTACTTGGTCACATGGTAATTCTATTTCTAATTTTTTGAGGAGCCTCCATACTGCTTCCACAGTGGCTGTGCCAGTTTACATTCCCACCAACGGTGCATGAGGGTCCCTTTTTCTCCACATCCTCACCAACACTTGTTGTTTCTTGTGTTTTTTATTTTAGCCATTCTGACAGGAGTGAGGTGTTATCTTATTGTGGTTTGGGTTTGCATTTCCCTGGTGATGCGTGATGTTGAGCAACTTTTCATGTGTCTGTCACCCATCTATATGCCTTCTTTGGAGAAATGTCCGTTTGTGTCTTCTTCCCATTTTTAATTGGATACTTGGGTTTTTTTGTTTGTTTGTTTTGAGTTATATAAGTTCTTTATGTATTTTGTATACTAACCCTTTATCAGATAAGTCAAATATCTTCTCCCATTCAGTAGGTTGCCAATTTGGGTTGTTGATTGTTTCCTTTGCTGTGCAGATGCTTTGTATTTTGGTGTAGTCCCAATAGGTTCTTTTTGCTTTTGTTTCCCTTGCCTTAGGAGACATGTCTAGAAAGATGTTGTGACAGAGAAGGAAGCCGCTCTGAGTGGTCAGTAGCCCCCACTTAGAGTAGCCAGCAAATGGGATGAGGGCACCGAGAGGAAGGGGAATCTGGGCAGGGCAGCAACAGTATAAGAACTGCACCATCCTTCTTCACAAGCCTAAAGTATATGGAGAAAGGAAAATAAACCCAAAAGGGATGCAGGAGAATCGGTGTCCTTAGGAGACAGTCAGAGTTTTGCTGTAGCAAAGAAAAGGAGAAACATCTCAGAAAGACAGACGATACCACCATAGACTGCCAAGTTGTCTAGATAACAAGCCAGAAAAAGAATTTCTCTATTTTTTAAACAATCAGTGAGACAAGTGGGGTGCACAGTAATGATGCGGGTGATCTTAAAGCTACAGAATCATTCGTTCTTGGATCTCCCCTGCGTGCTCTGTGACCGAATTGGCTGCCACCACCAATTCGCTCTTTTTTGCAATCTCTCTGAATCATTGGGTGGCCATCAACTATGCAGCAACACCACTCAGTCATTAAGGACACCTGAGGAATCCCATCAAGTGTGCTACAGTCTGGTTATTTAACCGGTAGAGTCAAAGCTTTATGGCAGCTTTGAGCCGTGGCTGAAGCATACATATGGCTCTTCTAGTAAGAGAGTTACCAAAGATTGTATAAAATTGCATCAATTTTACTGAACCCAAGAAAATGTTCTGTGGTTAAGAAGGGAAAAGAAATTATTTCAAATGCATCGTATGAAAGACAAATTAAAATAGACATTTTTTTAATGGACTAAAAATAAGTAAAGGGAGCACAGAATGTATCAGCTTTGATATCCACAGAGGTTGCTGGAAAAAGGATTTGGGAATAAAGTGTATATTAATTTAGCAGCATCAGACTGAATTATGAAAATAGAGGCTTGGCAAATAGCAGAATATCTTCAAGTTAATAGCAAAGAAAGGAAAAGTTTTCTAAGGATATCTTTTTATTTCAAGCTGAACGGAAAGTAGTTGGGAAAGTCTGCATGAAACAAGAGAGGAGCTTCCTTGTGGAGTAGCATATTCATAAAGGATCCACAGTTTCTGAAATCGAGACCAACTTTATTAGGCACCTCCCCAAAGAAATCTTATGGGACAAAAAGTTGGGATATTCAAATGTCTTTGATTTTGTATTGGAAGGTTATTTAAATATACATATAAATATATGAAAAATCCATTTTATTTTATTATTTTTATTTTAGTTTGAGAGAGAGGAGGGGCAGAGGTAGAGAGAGAGAGAGAGAGAGAGAGAGAGAGAGAATCCTAAGGAGGCTACACTCCCAGCACAGAGCCCGATGCAGGGCTCAGTCACACGACCCTGGGATCTTGACCTGAGCCCAAATCAAGAGATAGACACTCAACTGACTGAGCCACCAGGCGCCCCCGAAAAATTCATTTTAGTGAAATTATTAGCCTTTGTGCACCTCAGCTTGTGGCTTTAAATGAGTTCATATAAGCAATTAGAAAAGCATCTTGCATGTGCTGAGTTACCAGTTAGTTATTGTTATTTATCTTAAACAAATCAAACTTGGGGGGAAAAAAAGGACAATTTAAATCACATGAGCAATTTTGTCCATTGTTCCATTCAAAGAGCATGTGCCTTGACTGAGAGTGAGATGGGAGATACAAATCTGCTATCTTGGTTGCCAGGTACTTTTGTGAGGAGTCTAATATTTAAAGATAAATATTCTTGCCAGAACATAGCCCCTAAACACAAGCCAACTCCTTCATCTGCCATCTCATGTGAAGAAACAACACTCCATTCCAGCACTTGCTGGGGACAAAACTTGCTATATTGTTCTCCAATGTGGTGTGTTCTTAAGTGATTTTCAGGGGTCAATGATTTATCTGTATATGACTTTTGCCTTAAATTCTGGTATCTAAGATGTCACTCCACCATATGTCCTTTGCTGCTGGAACAAATTGCCACAAAGTTAGTGGCTTAAAACAACAGAAATTTATTCTCTCACAGTTCTTGAAGCCAGAAGTCCAAAACCAGTCTCCCTGGCCAAGATGTCAGCAGGCCCACACTCCCCCCCAGTGGCTCTAAGGGAGAATCCAGTACTTTCCTCCCAGTTTCTGGCAGCTGCCCACATTCCTTGGCTTGTAACTGCATCAGTACAATCTCTGCTTCCGTGGCCACACGGCCTTCTCCTCTTCTGTTGTATCAAATCTCCCCCACCTTCCTTTTATAAGAATATTTGCAGTTGCATTTAAGCCCTCCCCCTTGATGATCCAGGTTATTCTCTCCCATCTCAAGACCTTTAAGTTAATTCCATCTGCAAATGTCTTTTGCCATATAAAGTAACACTCAAGGATTTCCAGAATTAGAATATGAACATACTTGGGGACCATCACTCAACCTACCAAAATACTCATTCCCACTAAAACTTTCTGTGTCTCTGCGTGTGTCTGTGAGAGACAGACAGAGACAGAGAGAGAAAGAATGAGTGAAATGAGAGAGAGATATCATGAGTGAAACCAAAACTGTGGTTTGATTTGATTGGACTACCACAGGGCCAACCCAGCTACGTTCACAGGTACAAACTGATCTCCAGAGAAATTGGTTGCTGCTCAACAGGCTTTATAATCTGCTTTGAACACACCAGGTGGATCTTCAATTACAATATTTCCCAAGCTTTAGCTTAACAAAGCAAGTTCTAGCTCCCCATCCTCTCCATGTGTTGTTTTCAGTAAATACACATTTGGTCTTATGTGAATAGAGAAGATTTCTCAAGCCCTGTTTCAGGATCCATATATCCTATCCCGTTTGTCTGATTCCACCACCCTCACACCACCCTTGCTGGTTTTTCAGATGCTTTAAAGAACAATCAGTTTTGCTGACACATAAAATCCAATTTTATAAATTCTCTAATGAGATTTAACCCAGCCAGTAGAAGCCAGAAACTGCCTTTCATCAGAAGGCAAGGATTGCATGCCTTTATGCATATTGTCAAATTTTTTTGAAAAAGAAAATGGAAAGATGGAAAAGTGACTCCCATGCGTATAATAATCAACCCATTTTTTTTTTTACTCTTCTCTAAATTAAAAGGAACTGATGTTTAAGAATTGGTGCTAAATAAATAAAATAATAATAATAATAACACTATTGGAGAATTATATCCAGAATTTATGCATGGAAAAGACCAGAAGACGCTAACGTTTCCCTATTAATAAAGGCAATTATACCAGTTGAAGAAAGTTCAAGAGAATACAGGTTATGTGCCCCAATTTCTTTTACTGGGATGAACAATAATGTGAGAGACTGCAGATCTTGTGAAACTTCTGATTAGTATTCATTTAAATTCAGAATTTGTTGTTTTGGAAGCAGCTAGATCAAGGTCAAGATTGCATGAAGAAACTAAGTGGAAGAAAAGAAATGGTTGAATCCGGGTAGCTCCAGTTATTCCTAAGGAACCCACCACAATAACCATAATAGTCAATATAAACAGAAAACAAAGCTTCAAAAATATAAATTAATCATGAATTTATCTAAACTGCTTATACACTTGGGAATTTAACTATACTCCCTCCACCAACAGCCCTAACCTCCCTACCTTGAGATATATTAATATTAAACACCTCTCACCCAGAAAGGCTCACTCCTTTTTTTGTCTCCATTGGCCAAAACCTACTTATAATTCTAACCCTGCTTCTTGTTTAAAATCTTCCTAAGTCATCCAGCTTATTTTGATTCATACATACACGCACACACACACACACACACACACACACACACCATTGTACTTGATAGAATTCTATCAGTTGTTTTTGTATGTGGCACACACTCCTTTGTATTGTTTAATTACAAGGATCACTAATTAGGCGATGAAAAAAAGGAAATAACTTTTTGCCACCATGTCAGAGTTGAGATCCCACTCCTAGGCCAGTTGCTTGAGAGCAGCTTTTTTCGGAAACTGCTGTAAGGAGGGCTTGGATAGAGTAAGTGCTGGATCCCTGGCTGAAACTTGAATCTATTGAAACCTTGACAGGACGTATGGGAGCTGGAAAACTGCCATTTCAAAGCATCTAGCAGTTTGGTGTTATGCAAGAAGCAAAGAGTTGCACACACTTTTCTTTGTTCTGGAAAAAAACTACCTCTATGGTATATTTACGAATGTAAAGACCACAGTCTAAAAAAAAAAAAAAAAAAAGATGTTTGAGACTGGCTCCAAGCGGTTAGGGGCTAAAGCTACAGTGGATGATAATATCTGTGTGGTCAGCAGTTACAGTTCAGTAGAATGATGTTCCATTGAGAGAATGTTTCCTTTCCAAGTGTGCATTTGAAACAGATCTGTTGCTGGAAAACTGTGGTTCCCTGTCATGGGAGTGTGAGTGTGTGTCCGGAAGATGCTGTCAAGGGCTCAGAAACTGAGTGTTAGAAGCGAAAGCAGCTCTTTGCATGAGAGAAGTTCTGAGACTTGATCTGGATCAAGCTGCTTTGAAGCCTAGGTCTCTTTAGTATCATTAGCACTGATCTAGTCCTCTAAAGAAAGATGGCTTTGGGGAGACAGTATCCCTGGAAAATGCTGCTGGGTAACTACACAACAGAAACCCACACCGCCCCCCCCCCATTCTTCTCTGCCAACAGAACCTTGATCTAATTTGGAGTATCCATGAGTGGAGCCCAAGGAAATGAATCCTAATTGACTATGCCAGTTATATTTATCCTGTTCCCCTTCATCAGGTGATTGCCTTCTCAGACTGCCTTGAAGGTAGGGCATTTCCTGAGACCTAGTTCTGACCAATGAGATGTAACAGGAAATCTGGGTGTGTGTGGTTGGAGATGGGGGGATGACATCTGCTGCTTCTGGAAAACGTTTTCTGGTTTGAATAAAAGAAAAGAAAGCTCCTGCTGGACACCGTGACATCTAAAATTGTGAAGGTCCCCTTGTAGCCACTAGGTGACTTGTACAAGGACAGAACCAACATGCTGAGGATGGCACAGAGAGAGGCAAAGAGCCTGAGCTACAAACATCCGTTGAGCCAGTTTCAAACCTAGACCTGCTTTCCTCCAGGCTTTCTGTTCTGTGAGAAAATTAAATGTCTGTATTACTAAAGATATGGTGGGTTAAGATAAAGGAGAGTATTCTGTTACTTGCAGCCAAACGTATCTTAAATAATAGAACACTTCAGTTTTGTCACTGAAAATATCAGCAGCAGAGGCCATGCTGGGACGATTTGGCTAGCAGACCAAAGTGAAAGAATTTGAGTGAATTTTTCCTGAACAAATATGAGACAGTTTTCTAGGGACTCTCAGAGCATGGCCAAGTTCTTATGCAGATAGTTGGGGCTCAAAGTCATCATCACAGTCCGGACCTAATAGAAATATGATTTTAATTGGACTCCCATCCCGGTGAGTTACAGAGGGCAGACACACACATCCTTATCTTCCACCATGATTAGCTGATCAGACCCGAGTTATACTGTGCTGTGCACGGTACAAACCTACAATGAGATATGGAGCTGGCACCAGACTGTAAACCAGCTTATTGCTTCCTCCATCGAGAAGTCTTGCCACCAAAAAAATAAAGTAAGTAAACTGAACTAAACAGTCTGTTCAAATGATGTAGTTCCTTTACATTTGGTGGCAGGCTCCTTATCTCCTTATCTCTTGCTAATTGGTAACAGTTTGCAGACCCATAGCTGGTTCACACACCACACAGGCTAATGAGCTAGAGGTCAGACACCTGGGTAGCCCACATATGACAATTTACAAGGAAATTGACAAGGAATCCCATGATGCTACTCTGAAACCTACTCCAATGATCACAGTGGACAACTTCTCTACATCTAAGTGCATTGCCTACCAAATTATAGTTCCTTTGAAATCCTCTTGGATACTCAATAAATGCATTTGTAGGCATCATTGCCCACTTTAAGTAAAAAGTAAGTATCTCTCTGTTTAATTATCTCATTTGAAATTTGCTCACAAATGAGAAGGTGGCAACTGTGTAGCTAAGCAGATGGTTGGAAGTAAATAAATTCATGTTCCCTGTGATTTCCAATTAGATCTTTCACCTATATAGCACAATTCTCTTTTCCATATATATATCTATATACACTAAATTCTGGAATATATACAGTATTTATTTAGTATATATAAATATTTAGTGTATATAGATATATACATACTAAATATATGGAATTATACACACACACACACACACACACACACATGCACATACACACCAAATATCTATGGTATCATTTAGGAATTGCATTCAGCTATGGGAGATAGAAACTTGAAGGGGAAAAAGTGGCTAAATAAGTTAAATGTTTTGTTTTTCTCACCTACAAGAACCTGGAGTTAGGTGGCACTAGGTTGGTACAATGGCCTTATGATGCCATCAGGTCTCTTGTCTTTCCACTTGGCAGTCCTTGGCTGTTGCTTCATGGTCCCAGGTTGGCTACTACACTGTCAGATTTATATTTCCATTCCAGGCAGGAAGAAAGGAAAGGGCAAAGAGCAAAAGACACATGGGAGCTAATTCTGACCTATTCTAAAAAGTTCTAGCAAATGGTCAACCAAGGAATTTCTGCTGGTATGTCTCCTTGGCTAGAATGCTGAGTCATGGCCACCCATGTTTGCAAAAAAACTGAAAAACAAAACAAAAAAAGGTTTTTGTTTACCTTTTATATTAGTTTGCTAGGGGTGCCATAACAAAGCACCCACAGAGTAGTTATTATTTTCTCATAATTCTGGAGACTAGATATCCAAGAACAACCTGTCAGTAGGATTGGTTTCTTGTGAGGTTTCTCTCCTTGGTTTGTAGATGGCTGCCTTCTCTGTGTTTTCACATTGTCTTTTCTCTGTGTGTAATCTGTATCTTTGTATTTATGTATTCGTGTACTTATTAAATTTTTTTAAATGTTTATTTTTGAGAGAGAGAGAGAGAGAGAGAGAGAGAGAGAGAGAGACAGAGCACAAGCGGGGGAGGGCAGAGAGAGAGAGGGAGACACAGAATCCCAAGCAGGCTCCAGGCTCTGAGCTGTCAGCACAGAGCCCAACGTGGGGCTCAAACCCACAAACCATGAGATCATGATATGAGCCAAAGTTGGACACTTAACCAACTGAGCCACCCTCACACTCCATGTGTTATCTATATTTAAGTTTAGGGGCACCTGGGTGGCTCAGTCCATTGAGAATCTGACTTTTGGTTTGGGCTCAGGTCATGATGTCATGGTTCATGAGTTCAAGCCCACATCAGGTTCTGTGCTGCCAATGCAGAGCCTGTTTGGGATTCTCTCTCTCTCCATCTATGTCTGTGCTTCACTCTCTCTTTCTCTCTCAAAATAAACTTAAAAAAGAAAATGTATAATTCCTCTTCTTATTAGGATGTCAGTCTATATTGGATTAGGACTCATACTAGTAACCTCATCTAACCTAATTACTTTTTTAATTATCCTACCTCCAAATACACTTACACTGTGTGGTACTGGGGGTTATGACTTCAATATATGAATCTTAAAAAGACACAGTTCAGTTCACAACACCCTTCCAAACGTAATCAGGGTTCTATTTGTAAGAAGGGGGAAATTGATATAGGATAGACACTGCAAAGCCCACCAATCCTACTATATTGATTGATTTTCTTTTTTTTAAAGTTTATTTATTTATTTTGAGAAAGAGAGAGAGATGAGGGAGGGGCAGAAACAGAGGGAGAAAGAATCCCAAGCGGGCTCCATGCTTAGTGCAGAGCCTAATGCGGGCCTTGATGCCATGCACGGTGAGATCATGACCTAAGCCGAAACTGAGTCAGGCCTAACTGACCTGAGCCACCCAGGCACCCCTGCTTGATTTTCTTTAAACAAACAAACAAGCAAAAATGCTTGAAAATTGCCCCAAATTCCGTTTAGATAGTTATAAATATGATGCATGGTGAGGTGTACCTACCTGTAACAAAACACCTGTTTGTTTATTTAAGACATTTTATCTGTCTTATAAGAAAAGACTTTCCCCAATTGCCATGAGCTAGCATTCAGAATGCTCTGGAAGGCACCAACAGGTGTCCATTATGTTGAATAGCAATTACCACAAATAAAGGAGAATTTGCTTCCTTGCGGATCACTATTCGTATGTTTGCTGAGGCCTTTATAATTCACTTTATGATTAAGTTGGGCAATTTATGATTAGCTGTTTCTTCCTAACCTTTTAGTATCAGAAGACTTTTATCTTTCCTGATCATTAAGTGGAATAAGTAAAAATCCTTGATTTTGTTGGTGATATTTTCCTTTCATTTTTGTTAGATTGTCCATCATATTAGTTAAATGACCATGAAAAGAAACTACCTGAAATGTTGCTACGTAGGTCTGTCCTTCAAAGTCTTAGGGAAATGCTACATCTGATAGGAAGTTTGAGAAATTATTTGTTAGGCAAAATTCTTTGATGTCTTACTCTGATATTTTTTCATAAATTTAACAGTTGTGTTGAAATACAATTCTACCTATCAAAAGATTCATGCTTTTAAGTTATAAACTCAGTGATTTTTAATATAATCAGAGAGTTGTGCAACCATCACCACTATCTAATTCCAGAAAATTTTTATCACCCCGAAAGGAAGCTCCATTCCCATTAGTAACCCCCCACCCAACCCCCACCCATTGCCCTTCTTCAGCCTTGGCAACCACTAATCTACTTTCTGTCTGTATAGATGTGCCTATTCTCGATATTTCATATAAATGAAATCATACAATATGTGGTCTTTTGTGTCTGGGTTCTTTCACTTAACATAATGTTTTCAAGTTTCACCCATATTATCATATATATCAGTATTGTGTTCCGGTTGTGGTTGTTGTTGTTGTTTTGCTTTTGTTTGTGTGTGTGTGTGTGTGTGTGTGTGTGTGTGTGGTTTTTGTGTGTGTTTGTTTTTAATGGCAATAGCTTTTATCTAATCTCCCTGGCTCTTCCTCCTCCACTCTATTCTCTACAATACAATGGAGGTGGCATTTCTCAAATACATCTCTTTTTTCCCTCTTCTATCAGTTTCTTTTTTTTTTTTTTCCTTTTTAGTTCTCCTGGAAATTATCCACTGAAGGATAAATACATCATCTAGTTGTGCCTGTCAAATGAAGAAAGAAGATACTCTTTGAGTATTACAATCCTCAGCTTTTAATGAGGGAGGAATTCATTTATGCAAACATGCACACAGTAAATGCGTGCCGCTTCTATTTGTGAGCACATCTGGCTCAGAAATAGAAGAATCTAGTAGTCAGAACCACCTGCAAATCCCACAAACACAAAAAAGACAAACCACACCAATTCTCTTTACATCTGGTCTAACTGAACTTGAAAAAGGATGCCTGTTATCATATTGTGTATTCTCATTCCAGAATATCTCTCTTTCATTCAATTCATAGGGGACTCTGTGGGTGGGAGTTGAGAGCGTGGATGTCAGCATTGATTAACCCACCGCTGTATATTTTATAGTGAGAAAAAGATGAAGAGCAGCTTGGGTGAGAAGTAAATACATGTGGAATATCTGTATATGTAAATGAAAATAAAGGGGTTTAAAAGAATATATAGCAAGTGATTAATAGGACTGGAATGCCTTAGTAAGGCATACACATGTGGCAGATAAATTTAGGGACCTGCTCCTTCGGAGAAGTTTCTGGAAGTCCAATAGATGGAACATCTCAGAATATCTTCTCAAAAAACTGAAAGAGGTGCCACACTTTGCACCCCTTCCCACCAAGAAAAAGGCACAGTGCTTGATGGATTTCCTGGGATTTAGAAACAGCATATAACACATTTCAGTGCATGGTTCCACCCCATTCACTAAGTGACCCTTAACGCAACCTGTTCTACATGGAACAGAGAGAAACAAAAAGTTCTTCAGCTGGCCTAGGCTAACATGTGTCCCTTACAACAATATATTCAACGAAGTTTGAAATGTCAGTGGCAGATCTGAGGAGCTGCATTCAAAGCATCACTGTCCAGTCTCCTAGGGTTTCCTAAGAAAGCCATGCTCTCCTTAAAAATAACTATTTTCCTTCTGATGGGATGCCTGGATGGCTTAGTCTATTAAGCATCCAACTCTTTTTTTTTTAATCTATTTTTTTTCCAACGTTTTTTATTTATTTTTGGGACAGAGAGAGACAGAGCATGAACGGGGGAGGGGCAGAGAGAGAGGGAGACACAGAATCGGAAACAGGCTCCAGGCTCCGAGCCATCAGCCCAGAGCCTGACGCAGGGCTCGAACTCACGGACCGCGAGATCGTGACCTGGCTGAAGTCGGACGCTTAACCGACTGCGCCACCCAGGCGCCCCTAAGCATCCAACTCTTGATTTCTGCTTAGGTCATGATCTCACAGTTCGTGGGATCAAGCCCCGTGTAGGGCTCCATGCTAACAGTGCAGAGTCTGCTTGGGATTCTCTCTCTCTCTCTCTGCCCCTCCCCAACTCTCTCTCTTTCTCTTTCTCTCTCTCTCTCTCTCTCTCTCTTTGACACACACTCTCTCTCTCTCTCTCTCTCTCTCTCTCTCAAAATAAGTGAATAAAAACTGGGGCACCCGGGTGGTGGCTCAGTCGGTTGAGCATTCGACTTTGGCTCAGACCATGATCTCATGGTTCATGGGTTCCAGCCCCGTACTGGGCTCTGTGTTGACAGCTTGCTGAGAGCCCAGAGCCTGCTTCAGATTCTGTGTCTCCTTCTCTCTCTGCCCCTCCCCCAACTCTCACTTTGTCTCTCTCTCTCTCTCTGTCTCCCAAAAATAAATAAATGTTAAAAAAATTAAAAACAAAATAAGAATAAAAACTTAAAAAAACTATTTTCCTTTTGAGAAACAGTTTTTGGCTTGCTACTGTGCCCTAGTAGAGACTTAATATCTACCTGTATTAGTTTCGGCTGTAACAAATTACTGCAAACTTGGCTGTAATAGGCTAAATAAGGACCAACCAAAGATATCAAGTCCTAATTCTGGAACCCATAAAGGTTCTTATAGGGGCAAAAGGGTCTTTGCAGATGTGATTAAGTTCAATGTGACATGTGTGATTATGTGACAATCACACGTAAGAGAGAGATAGAGGGCAGTTTGAGGACAGAAAAGGAAAAGACACACAGAGAGAAGACAACGTGAGGACAAAGACAGAGATTGGAGGGATGTGGCCACAAATTTAAGGAATGCCAGAAGCCACCAGAAGCTAGAAGAAACAAGGAAGGAATTCTGCCCTAGAACCTTCAGAGGGAGTGCAGCGCCCCCTCCCCTGCCCCCCCAATACCTTGATTGTAACCCTCTGATACTGATTCGAGACTTCTGGCCCCCAGAATTGTGAAAGAATATATTCCTGCTGTTTTAAGCCACAAGGTTTGTGGTAATTTGTTATAGCAGCTACGGGAAACTAATATAGTGCCTAAAACAATGTAAATTTATTCTCTTTACAGTCCTGGAGGTCAGAAGTCTCAAATCAGTTTCACTGAACTGAAGTCAAGGCTTTGTTAGGACTTGTTCCTGCCAGGAGCTCTGAAGAGAGAATCTATTTCCTTGAATTTTTTGCTTCTAGTGACTGTGGCCCTTGACTTCTGGCCCCTTCCTCCTCCTTCTCAGGGCATCACTCCAATCTCTGCTTCCATCCTCACATCCCCCTTTCCCCTGACTCTGCCT
Organism: Felis catus; assembly: GCF_018350175.1. Classification (NCBI taxonomy): domain Eukaryota; kingdom Metazoa; phylum Chordata; class Mammalia; order Carnivora; family Felidae; genus Felis; species Felis catus. Next base: position 209,733,696 of record NC_058368.1, on the reverse strand, counting down.
CAGATTCCGCTTACATTCTTCTTATAGGGAATGTGATTACATTGGATCCACTCAGACAATCTTGGGTAATCATCTCAAGATTCTAACCACATATGCAAAGTTGCTTTTGCCATATAAAGCAACATTCATGGGTTCTGGAGATTAGGATGTGGATGTACTGGGGAGCCATTATTTAGCTTACCACACTATGGAACCATTGGATTTTAAGTGACTATGCAACCTGATCTTCCCGTCATGCACTGAGGTGTTATCTGATCCAGTAAACACTAAAGCTGTGTGCAACTATACTCCATCCTCAAGGAAAAAGATTAGGCTCAAGCAGGTTCTAAAGACGTTAGAATTTGTCAGGGCACCTGGGTGGCTCAGTCAGTTAAGCGTCCAACTTTGGCTCAGGTCATGATCTAATGGTTCATGGGTTGGAGCCCCGTGTCGGGCTCTGTGCTGACAGCTCTGAGCCTACAGCCTGCTTTGAATTCTGTGTCTCCCTTTATCTCTGCCCCTCCCCTGCTCATGCTCTGTCTCTCCCCTCTCAAAAATAAACATTAAATAAATAAATAAATAAATAAATAAATAAAGACATTAACATTTTTCACAAACATGTAGCTTACATCCTTAGTATTCCTACTCCTGATGCACTGCCCTATCCCCTTCTTCTCATCCATTGCCTAGGGAATAAGAAAAATTAAAGAAGGGTTTTCAGGTCATTCTGCGTAACATGTTGGCATCTTCCGTAAATGGATTGCCTCAGCATTACAGGGCTACTCACATTGGCTATATGAAGGACAATAAGGCAGACACATTCGGTGACAAGAACTTTAAGCAGTGTATGTGTTTATCCTCTGTTTGGAAATATACACACCCAGAAATATAGACCAGTATCAATCCATGTGTAAGGGCTACCAATTTGGGTATACAGTGAGGATCTTGAAAGGAACAAGAATGAAAATTGGTGATAAGGAAGTCTACAGAAGAAGTATATGATTGTGGGGCAGACTCTTATTTTCCACAGATGACCATACCAGTATATCTCATCCCACATGCACTCCTTATAACATGACACTGACATTCTCTCACTGAGAGATGAGATCTGTGATCCCTCTCCTTGAGACTGGCAGGTCTATGACTATGGCAGAAGCAATATCATGTGACTTATAAGGCTGTCATAAAAAGCAATACAGCTTCTTTTACTCTTCTTGGGATGTTTACCTTTGGAACCCAGTAACCATGCTGTGAGTAAACTGAGCACCCACATGGAAAAGCCGCATGTAGATGTTTCAGTCCAATCCCAGCCAAAGACCTAGCCAATCTCAGCATCAACTTCCAGATATGTGAGTGACCAAACCTTTAGAATAATCCAGCCTCGGTCTTCAAGTCAGTCCTAGTGACACTAAGTAGAGCAGAGATGTATTATCCCTGCAAGATTTGCCTAAATAGATTCAGAAGCAAAATAGATGTTTTCTTCAGCCATTAAGTTTGGGATGATTTGTTAAACAGCAATAGATAACAAACAGATAATCTCTCAGAATTGGCCTAAAGTGTGAAACTATTTGTGCCCTTGTGAATGCTAATCAGAAGTCAACCACTGCTGATGAAGCACTTAAAAACCTGGAGGACAGGTAGAACTGTTCATGGATGTTAGTCAGACTCTTTCCCCAGTCACCCAGTACTTGCTCAATAGGCACCCATGATAGGAGGGATGGACTTTCCCTCACCAAGGCTGATCTGGCTACTTCCACTGCAGAGCAACTTAATCGGCCAACCACAAAAACCAGCAATGAGCCCATGATACAGTCCCATAAACTAGTACCTAGTGACAGGTTGACCACAATGGAAACCTTCCATCATAGGGAAGCAGAGATGGTCCTAATGGAATAGAAATGTATTCTGGATATGTATTATCTTTCCTATTTGTCCTATTTCTGCCAGTACTACTATTCACAGACTTACTAAATGCCTTATTCACTCAATTACTGACCAAAGAGCTAAATGTACAGAAAAAAAAAATGGTATGGGATGAATCGATGCCTATGGCAAACAACGATCTTACCATGTATCCCCACACGCAGAAGCAATCAGTCTTGTAAAACAGTAGAACAACTTATTGAAGTAGACACTGACGATGTCACCTGGGAAATAATACTGTGTTAGGTTGGAATGCTTTCCTACAGGATGTGATACAGGCTCCAGTCAAAAAATCAATAAGGGACCAACATGTAATAATAGGGGCAGATTTATGCTCTCATCTGTCACATCGACAACGGAAGGAGAAAGTATTTGAAAAAAACAGTTTTGAAGACACTAGACATCAGGCAATGAAGAATAGTGATCCCTGAGGAACAAGAAACAAATGATGTGAACCCTGCAATTACCTTCACTTACTGGCTTGAGAGAGTTTCTAGGCTGTAGTGCAGGGAGGAAAAACCCAGGTGGAACTAGATGGACTTCCTGAGTTAAGGAGAATGAACTGAAAGTCTAGAGAGACCAAAATGACAGAATTCACATGACAATACCAAAGAAGAGAGAGCTGTGCATATACAGGACCTCAGAGATACACAAAGGTTATTCCTTCAGTATTCAGGAGAATAATGATCATCCTGTGTGCGTGAGGAAAATTATCTTAGGCACAGGAAAGAATTAGGGAAGAAAAAAAAAACAGTGCCTGGCATCCAAACTGGGTCTGGAGTGGTGCCTACCAATTAGATTGGAAAACCTCATCATCCACAGGACATTGGGTAGACTACTTGGAAGGTTTTTGCCTCAGTAGTGAGAAATAATTAGCCTAGACTAAGCATGGCTTAAATCCTAAAAGCAAGACTCAAAAGAATCAAAATGTGTTCAAGTAACTTACCTGCGTTGAAGAACAAAGCTCAAGAATATTTATAGAAATACAAAAATATCCAACACCCAAGGTGTGCCTTCCTGCACTACAGAAGCTAGAAAGCTATAAACAACATTCCTGAGATGTATTTCCATGAGACTTGAAAGGCAGAAGTAAAGCAGAGACATTTTTTTTCCCCTGAAGCTTTGGTTGATTCTAAAGATACACACACTGGTTTTATTCTGGAGCCACATCCCCATATCCAGGTAGGAGCTTTGTGGGTATTGCAGCAGTGGCAATAGTAGCAGAGGCTTCCTGATTCATTTGGGAGAGCCCATTGAAATCAGCAGTTTCAGGGGGGAGTTTCTCGATTTTTCACTTTCTTAATAGCCTCAGAGGTGGCAGCTCCTCTTATAGGTGAAAATAGCGGTGTGATTCTGCAAATATGGCTGAAATACCATTTCTCCAGTCCTTCCAGCTCCTTATTATACCTCTTTTAGATTAAAACAGCTGGAATTAATTGCATCTTGAAAATAAATCCTAGTATAGGAATTTGTATTCGTTATCTGTTGCTGTGTAACAAATCCCCTCCTCCCCAATTTAGTGGCTTAAAATAACAAATATTAATTGTCTCATAGTTTCTGTGGGCCAGGAATTCAGAGAAGATTTACTTGGTGCTTCTCGCTCAGAGCCTCTTAGGTGGTTGCAAGTCAAGATATCAGCTAGGGCTGCAATCATCTGAAGACATGACTGGGGTGGGAGAATCCACTTCCAAGATGGCTCACTGACAAGGTCATTGACAAGATGCTTCAGATCCTAACTTGCTATTTAGCAGGAGGCCTCACTTCCTCACTGTGTGGGTCTCTCTACAGAGCTGCCTGGTTGTCCTTAAAACATAACAGTTGGCTTTCCCCAAAGCAAGCAATCCAAGAGAGAGAACGAAGAGGAAGGTGCAGTGCCCTTTATGACCCTGTCTCCTAAGTTGCATGCTATCACTTCTGCTTTATTCTATTTGTTAAAAGTGAACCCTTAAGTCCAGCCCACACTCCAGGAGAGGGAATTTAGACTCCACTTCTTGAAGGTACGTGTGTCAAAGAATTTGTAGACATATTTTAAACATATTTTCTATACAGACATGAAAGTATATTATTTTGCATATTTTCTAGGCAGTTTGTATGTAATATCTAACATTTATAAAATACCTCTCATCATTAGTAATAATTCCAGCAACCCCAAATCAGGCTATCTCATCTTTTTTGGCAACTGGTCACATTTCTTCAGTCTTTCTTCTATCACCCCAATTTTTCTTCTTCAAAGACAAGGTTTCATGAAGGTTAATTTGCCTCTCCTTACTCAAGCTAATGTAAAGATAAGATTTGTTCCCCATAGTCACTATGGATACCATGATTTTTCATACTAAATAATTACCAATAACCACAGACCTATCTTATATATGAGTAAAAAATAAAATGCTACAATTGTTTCAAGGCAGGAGTCCCCAAGAATAACTAAAATATAGGTATATCTGGCTCAGTCAGAAGAGCATGTGACTTTGATCTCAGGGGTATGAGTTTGAGCCCCACATTGGGTGTAGAGATTACTAAAAAATAAATAAGTCTAAAAAATAAATAAATAAAAAGTGTCAGGGTAAGGGAGTAAGAAGGGCTTGAATTATCTTACTGAATTCATTGAAGAAGTGAATCCGAATATTTAAGAATAATTTCAATTCATTACATATTTTTTAAAGAAGCAATCGTATTATTTTTAAAGGGTTCCCATTGGGGGTGCCTGGGTGGCTCAGTCGGTTAAGTGTCTGACTTCAGCTCAGGTCATGATCTCACGATTTGTGAGTTCAAGTCCCACATCAGGCTCTGCGCTGGTGGTGTGGAGCTTCCTTGGGATTCTCTCTCTCTCTCCCTCTCTCTCTCTGCTCCTTCCTCCCTTGTGCACATGCTCTCTCTCTCTCTCTCTCTCTCTCTCTCTCAAATAAATAAACTTTAAAAATTATTTTAAATAAAAATAAAGGGTTCCCACTGAAGAAAAGAAGCGTGCCCTTTTTTGAACAGAGAACACCCTCATATAACAGTAACCTTTAGCAAGATATTTCAGAAGTGTTTTGAAAATGCAAAAGAAAAGTTCCTAATGAAGCTATAGTTATGTCACAAAAATTATGAAATTGCATTATCCATTCAAATCTACTTTAATGTCCCAAGCCCTAACTTTGAAATTTAAACATTTGAAGTGGTATGTGTGTACGTATATGCCCTAAATCCTACCAGCAAAAGTGACCTAGCACTTAGCACAGTGTGGCAACAATAGTTATAGATGTAGAGTGAGTGCCCACTAAATTTCCTTGTATTAATTGATGGATTTATGTAGCTAATGAGTGAGATCCAGCCACCTCAAGAAGAGTGGTATCAGCCTGGCTGGCAATCACTTCAAAATTCATTAACCTTCCAGCTCATTTCACTTGACTTGACTGGTTTTCTTTTATGCCCTAGATGTGTGAGCCCATAACAATTTTCAAAACTAATATGCAGGATATACCGTAAGACGTAGTCCACGTCCCCACCCCAGCCTGCCTAATAAATGGAAATACTAAAGCATGACAGATAATAGTGAATGAAGTAGGGATGCTGAATTCTAAAGATAAATCCCTGGCACAGGTATCATCAAATTCTTATTACTGATTGTCTTTTTGCAATACTTCATGCGGGTCAGCCTGTACCTGGTTGGCTTCTTGTCAGGCTATTCTCAACTCTTCTTTAACTACATATATGTAGTTTCCATCTCAAAAGCTAAGATAAATTGTGCTATAATGTAAAGCATTGCATGAGACACGAGTGCATTTGACATGGTTTTAATGGTAAAACTGACCTCAACAGATATATAGGGACAACAGATGGCACCCACTATTGAAGGGTGAGGATAAACAAACTTATGTAGACTAGAAAGTGCAAAGCATTTCAGCACTTGAATAGCCTTTGATCCTGAGAATGCTACCAACTGTGAAGGGAGGTATATTAAAAGACGATATGTAGGCACACACCTGTTAATTTCGGAGAATGCAATAGCCTTGACTTACATAAGCCACCCATCAAGAAAGGGAACACCCAAGAAATGAGTCATGGGCCTTTTCTTGACTCTTTGGCTGTATTGGTCAAGTGTATTGTTTAACACACACACACACACACACACCCCAATAATAAAAAGTAGTCATTTGCTTTTTTCACAAAAGACTATTGTCAGGACATAGATATGAAATTTGAGGAATCTCTAGCAATCATACTATGAATACCATCAATACCTGGAGAAGATATGATGACCACACCCACAATGTTCTCTCCAAATGACTTCTACAATCTAGTCTTCCCAGTAGGATGAGGCAAAATGATGCACTTGACCCTAACTATAAGGAGGCTTGGGAATAGTCTAGTCTCCAAGAAGAGTTGTGACAACAATTCTTCTGGTAGCATTAGATAATGACTAGTCCTACAGTCCTCTAATTGTATGTTTAGCTCCTCAGAAAATGAAAAATATGTTTTTAGATCTGACAAGCTTAATAAAGGATGTCTGTAAATCAGATTGGAATGTTTAGTTCACACATTAAATACATATGTTGATTTATTCAAAAACTCTTTACATACCTACAATTGTGCCAGTCATTCTGCTAGGTGATAGGGGCAGAAAGTGGAATAAAAAGATGGATAAGACTGAATTCCTCCCTGCATAGGAATTTACAATCATATAAGGGGAAAACAAGGGAAGAAAAAATGGGGGGAAAGTTCACATTGTCCTCCCTGTCACTCTTCAATATATATATTTTATATTTTGTATTTTATTATCATTATTTTAAGTTTATTTATTTATTTTGAGAGAGAGAGAGAGAGAGAGAGAGTGCAGGGGAAGGGCAAGAGAGAGGGAAAAAGAGAGAATCCCAAGCGGGTTCCACACTGTCAATGCAGAACCTGACTTGGGGCTCAAAACCACAAACCGCGAGATCATGACCTGAGCCAAAGTCAAGAGTCGTTTGGTTAACTGACTGAGCCACCCAGCTGCCTATTATTTTTTTTTATTTTAGAGAGAGAGACAGAGAGACAGAGAGAGACACAGAGACAGAGAGAGAATTACAAGCAGGGTCCATGCTCAGCATGGAGCTGTATGCAGGGCTGGATCCCACAATCCTAGGATGATGATTCTAGCCAAAATCAAGAATCAGACACTCAACCCACTGAGTCACCCAGTCGCCCCTGTATATTTTTATTTTTATTTTTATGTTTATGTTTATTTTTATTTTTGTTTTTATTTTTATCAAATACATATGGTTGATTCTTTGAACAAGTAGTTCTTCAAGGTTTTCCCTTTCACTTTCCATTTAATAAAGGCAAATGAGTCATTCTTCCAGAAGGCTCATGGAAAAGGCAGCACAGATTTCTGGGTTTTTTTTTTAAGTTTTTATTTTAATTCCAGTATAGTTGACATACAGTGTTTTATTGGTTTCAGGTGTAAAATATAGTGATTTAACAATTTTATACAGTGCTCGGCGCTCACCATGATAAGTGCACTCTTCATCCCCTTCACCTGTACACCCATCCCCCACCCACCTCCCCTCCCCAAACCATCCGTTTGTTCTCTGTAGTTAAGAATCTGTTTCTTGGTTCCTCTCTCTCTCTCTCTTTTTCCCTTGCTCATTTTTGTTTCTTACATTCCACATATGAGTGCAATCATATGGTATTTGTCTTTCTGACTTACACTCTCTTACACTTACAATCTCTAGCTCCATCCATGTTGTTACAAATGGCAAGACTTCATTCCTTTTTATGGCTGAATAATATTCTATTATGTATATATTATATATATCCTTATATATATAATATATAATATATTCCAATATATAATACAATCTATTCATATATAATATATGTAATATATTCCTATATAATATATTCCAATATATATAATATATATTATATATATTACAATATATTTACAATATTCCAATATGTATAATATAAAATACATATATATTTATCTATCTATAGATATATAGATATATATCACATCTTCTTCATTCATTCATCTATCAGTGGACACTTGGGCTGCTTCCATAATTTGATATTGTAAATAATGCCGCAATAAACATAGGAGTGCATGTGTTCCTTTGAATTAGAGTTTTTGTATTTTGGGGGTGAATACCCAGTAGTGCAATTACTGGATGATAGGCTAATTCTATTTTTAACTTTTTGAGGAACCTCCATACTGTTTTCCACAGTGGTTGTGCATTCCCACCAACAGGAGACAGCACAGATTTCTAAAATAGGGTTGGTATGGAACGACATGTTCTGTTTATAGACTCCTGAATAGGAGGGTTTGCTTGGGAATACCATCTGGTCTAGATTTCACTAATAGAAAGAAGAAAGAAACATTAATTTGCACCATACCAAACAGCAGAATCTTTTTTTGTTTTCTCGACATCATCTGGAAGGCACTGATAATCACACAGGTGGAAAATCCCCATGTGATAATCAGGAATTGGCTGCAAATGTATCGACATGTTCCCATAGATGACTGTGATTTTTCCTGATTCTCCTGACTCACCTAAAAAGATCATAATTCAGGAAATACATTAAGGGTCAACCTTAATGGTCTAAGTGGAAACTTGTTTTGGATGTCTGCATTGATAATGTGCCCTTTGTCAGTAGTAAAAGTATTAGTATTTTTAAGTATTAGAACTATGCACATATCTTGAGAAGATGATTTGTAAGTGTACATATTTCAATGTTTATAGTATATGTAAAGATGCTATTACAGTTATTCATTTTATTTTTTCCCTAGCTTTATTGGTATACTTGACGAATAATTGATTTTATTTAAATCAAATGCATTCCATCAACGTGCCTTCTTCACAACAAATACTGTTCTGGGCATTTTGCAAACATTAATCCATTGTATTGTTCTAACAACTCTTGGATTAGGTATACTTAGGCCTAATTTATTACTCAAAATCTCAGGATCTGTCTTCTGGGATACGATATAAGATTAGAACTTCTTCAAAAGACTTCTATCCTACTTCACCTAACAGAATGATCCAAAACTTTACTAGCAACCACCAAACAAGAAAAGGGGTTTAAGCTAGTGCTACAAACCTTAACATCAGGTGTTCAAAGAAAGAAAGAGAAGATTCTGGAGTTGAGCAGAGAAGTGGTTTAGCTCCTAACACCACCTCCACCACCCAGACATTGTAATGAATTTGAAGAATTCTCACTAATCTCAAGTCTCGAGAAAAGCAAACTGGATAACCACCCTGTCTTTCTCTCTCCTCTTCCTCCTTTGTTCTTCTTCCTCTTCTTCATCCTTCTTTTCACAAAGCAGTAATGGAGAGGCACCTGGGTAGCTCAGTCAGTTGAGCATCTGACGCTTGATTTCAGCTCGGGTCATGATCCCAGGATCATGGGATCCAACCCAGTGTTGGGCTCCGTGCTGAGTGTGGACCCTGCTTGGGATTCTCTTTCTCTTCCTCTGCCGTTCTCCCTTGCTCACGTCCACTCTCCCTCTCTAAAATAAAAATTTTAAGAATGTTTTTTTTAAAAAGGCAGTAATGGAAATTGGCAAAGAAAAAGACAGAATGCTCAAACCCAAAGAAAACCTAATTCAAGGAACAGAAGGAAACTCCCTGAACTTGCATCACTGTATAAAAACTGAATAAGAATATAAACTAAAGAAACCAAGAAATGAATCAAGAAACCAAGAAAGATCAAAATAAAATAAAAAGAGGGCTTGTGAATCGAAGGGAAAAATTTTTTTAATGTTTATTTATTTTTGAGAGAGAGAGAGAGCAAGCACAAGGTGGGGGTGGGGCAGAGAGAGAGAGAGAGAGAGAGAGAGAGAGGGAAACATAGAATCTGAAGCAGGTTCCAGGCTCTGAGCTATCAGCACAGAGCCAGATGCGGGGCTCGAACCCACGAACTGTTGAGATCATGACCTGAGCCGAAGTTGGATGCTTAACCAACCGAACCACCCAGGTGCCCCGAAGGGAAAACTGAAGGCTAAAATAATATCATTAAAAAGCAAATAAATATATAAAAAAAAGAATAGTGTCTACTAAAAATTTGAATTGCTGAAATAGAGGAAAACCCTGAGATAATTACAATATATATTGATGAAAATGAAAAGAAGTGGACACAGAGAGAAACTGAGATGGAAAATAAAGACAATCAAATATAAGGATAATTGTTGTCTCTTATTTAGAGAACCAATATAGAATCCATGAAAATACGCCACTCAGATCTCCTACCTTGGGGAGTGTGACTTTCACTATTTTTCCTTCTACGATAAATGTAGACAAAAGCATGGTTATATTTGTTTTGCCTGTGACCTTGTTGTCATCAATATAAATTAAATATGTTCATACAAATTCCAATTAATGCAGACTTGTGAAATATCTTTAGTGCTCATTACAACTTCAAAATTATGGTAGTTATTAGTCCCATCACTAGATCTGATTATTTAATGTGTAATAAAGAAGGACATATATTTCTATATCACAAAATTTTTAAAATATTTTGATTATTGAATATGTTGGACTCCTTTGCCATCCTATGTGTTATACTTTTAAGCTTCTTAAAAAATTTTTTTTACTATTTTTGAGAGAGAGAGACAGAGGGTGAGCAGGGGGTGGGGGAGAGGCAGAGAGAGAAGGAGACACAGAACTCTGAGATCGTGACCTGAGCTGAAGCCGGATGCTTAACCTACTGAGCCACCCAGACACCCCTACTTTAAGCTTTCTTAAACATTTATTTTTGAGAGAGAGTGAGAGAGCAGGGGAGGGACAGAGAGAGAGGGAGACAGAGGATCTAATAGGAGAGAGCCTGATGCTGGGCTTGAAATGTGAGATCACGACCTGAGCCAAAGTTGGATGTTTAACCAACTGAGCTACCCAGGTGCCCCTGGACTTTAGGCTTTCTAAAAAACATTTTTCTGAAAAGGGGTCCATAGTCTTCACCAAACTGCCAAAGGGGTCTACGACACAAAAAGTACTCCTACAGTTATATCCCAGAAGCCTTCAGCCCCTACAACATCACATAACACATGGAAAGGATCCATGTAAGTGAAGGATCCTGAAACTGAATCTTCATTAGTTTTACAATAAATTGATCACTGGTGTAGCTGAATCAGCCATTTTGATTTTGGCTCAGGTCATGATCTTGCAGTTTGTGGGATTGAGCCCTGAACTGGGCTCTGCACTGATGTTGTGGAGCCTGCCTAGGATTCTCTCTCTCTCTCTCTCTCTCTCTCTCTCTCTCTCTCTCTCTCTCCCTCTCTCTCTGCCCTTCCTGCATGCTTTCTCTCTCTCTGCCCTTCCTGCATGCTTTCTCTCTCTCTGCCCTTCCTGCATGCTTTCTCTCTCTCTCTAAATAAATTAAAAAACTAAAAAACAAAAAACAAATAAAAAAAAAACACTCTCATGTTGATAATGTCAGAGTAACAAGATAGTGCTCCTGAAACCATGGCAAAGTCATACTGTCACTAAAATGCCTCTGCAGACTTCTTTGCGAGAGAGAAATAATCTGTCTTGCTTAAGCTACTGTAATTTGGTGTCTCTTTTGTACAGCAATCCAATCTGTTCCCTAACTGACATATTACATTTGCAAATATGACTCCCAAGAGATAAAATTATTCCCCACAACTGGCAATAAAAAGGCAGACGAAGAAGAAGACAGGAGGAGCAGAGTTTGGGGCCAGAAAGGACCTTACCAACAATAGCAACCCAAAATGTGACTCAACCCACAGAAACCTAATAAATGGTAGAACTGGGCAGAGTTATATATTCAGTATTAGTTATTTTCCTTCACAGTATCTAATCTCCTAAAAATATCTAATGTCTTACAAATACGAATATTCAAGTGAAAAATTTTTTCATGTTAACAATGTCCAGTGAAAAGCATTCCTAAATTTTTTAACTTTTTCCACCAAAAGAGAAATGAAGAAGGTTCCCAATATATGTTTAGCTGTGTAACAAAAGTAACACCACCATCTCTTTCTCTAAATTCTCCAAAATCTTCATTTTATAGTGATGCTTTAAAAGAGGAAACAACTTCAGGGCACCTGGGTGGCTCAGTCAGTTGGGCGTCTGACTTTGGCTCAGGTCATGATCTCACAGTTTGAGAGTTTGAGCCCCGCGTCAGGGTCGGTGCTGACAGCTCAGAGCTTGGAGCCTGCTTTGGATCCTGTGCCTCCCTCTCTCTGCCCCTTCCCTGCTCGTGCTCTGTCTCTCTCTATCTTTCAATAATGAATAAACGTTAAAAAATTTTTTTAATAAAAATAAATAAATAAAAAGAGAGGAAACAACTTCATAGAAAATCAGGTGTTTTTAGATGAAAAATCAGGGCCTGAGCTGATACATTGCCTAAACTTGTTTGATAATTGCCTTTGGAATTTGAACCCTAGGTATTCCCTCCCTTTAATGAAAAAGCAATATACACATCAAGTTGACTTTGTACTTGTGCTTTGACCCTTGTTAATGTTGCCTGTGAGTATTAATTTCAAATTGTGTGGCTTATCCATTAAAGTTCTCAACTCATAAGAAATAAATGCCTACATTTTGGGAAGCTATGCATCAGAGATGGTTTCTCAAAGAGGAATTAACTTAAAAAAAAAACACTGCTTTTCCCCAAAATACTAACTTTCCGAATGGATTATTTTTCCCCCAATAGCTGTCAAGGAACATATGTGGAGTGTTCAAGTTTGCAAACAGCCCCACAGTGTTTACTTGCCTAAAAATGAAGATCCCAAGAATCACACAAAGAAGGCATGGTGGTCCTTCTGCCTGAAATGTATCTACAGTCTTCTCGGCTCGGAAATCTCCTCCTAATCTCTCAGTGCCTGTTAGTTCATGCGCCTTCAATGGCGCCAGCTAGAATTAGCAGCTTTGTCTTCTGTTTCCATAGCATGTAAGTTAGGTCCCTATGTTAGCACTTGCTACCTACTACTTGACTCTGATTACATGGCTGTCTCCTCAACCAGATTATGAGTTCCTCAAGGTTCGGGCCAGAGTTGTCAGTTCTCTCAGTGATGCAGAGATAAAATGGGTGTGGAATCAATAAGACAGAAACCAGGGAGAACAAAGTTTGACAGGGAAAGTGGGAGGCAGAGTCCAGAGTAACTCCTCAAGCCAACTTTCACCGGCAGTGGCTTTTTCCTTCCAATGTATTCAGTCTCAATGCAGAAGATGAAATGAGTAGGGCTCATGGCCAAAGAACCTTACTCACTGTAGTAAAATAATTTTCTTATAAGAAAATCAAGGTAATTTAAGGTTTACCTCCAACTGTGCGTTTAACGGAGGCTGACTCATCACACATTGTATAACCAGCACAAGTGCTCAAAAGTGAAAGCTAGGTCCCAAGTCTTCTCTTCTAGCAATTGCCTCCCACCATTTTGCTTTGCTTTGTTCTTTGTTCGCACTACCTACCCTATACCCATCTCAGTTTATCACATCAGAACTTCCTGACTTTTTCTGCTGGAAATCACTGGGAGGGACTTTGAGTCCATTTTCAGGCTTCATAATGCAGCTTTAAGGCTTCAGGGTTGTAGTTGGGGTTGGAGATGGAAGAAAGAACCCTCAGGCAAAGACTCAGGCACTGGCAACTGGAAGTTCAGGAAAGCACACTGACACGTTTAGGACACTGACAGCATGTACTACACATTGTCTACTATGGGCTCAACTAATACCTTTTTTTTTTTTGTATAGGAGGAAATGCAGCCATTTTATGCTAGTTCCTTATTCAGACTATTACAGAGATGATAATGGGATAAACAACAGTCTTGGCCCTACCCCCATATTATTCTGATCCCAAAATGAGCCAGAGGGTGGAGGGGTAGCCAGAGTATACCTATATTTCTTGTCTTTAGGATTACCGTCTTTATAAATTTGATTACTCTAGGTACCTCACATTAATTGATTCATACAGTTTTTGTCCTTTTGCGACTGGCTTACTTCACTTAACATAATGCCTTCAAGGTTCATTCATGTTGCAGCATGTATCAGAATTTCCTTCCTTTTTAAGGCTGAATGTATATACCACAGTTTATTCATCTGTTGATGGGCATATAGGCTGCTTCCACCTCCTGGATTGTAAATAATGCTACTATAAACATGGGTGTATAAATATCTCTTCAAGTCTGCTTTCAAGTCTTTTGAGTATGTACCTAAAAGTGGAATTGATGGATCACAATTCTATTTTTAATTTTTTGATGAACTGCCATACAGTTTTCTATAGCAGCTGCACCATTTTATGTGCCCACCAACAGTTCAAAAGTGTTTCGATATTTCCGTATCCTTGCCCACATTCATATTTCTGTTTGTTTTTCTGTAGTAGCCATCCTAATGAATGTGAGGTGGTATAGTTATCCTAAACAGAAAAGGAAGTTGATCATTAAAAACTGTTTGAGGCAGTGGAGCAGCAAACTCTAAACTGGTCTTCCAGAATGATTCTGGGAACACCATAAACCAATTCACGAGGGGAGCTATTACATTTGTCACAATCACAAGAGAGGGAATCAAAAGGCTGTTATTGGAACTACTGAGTTCAATAATAAACTACTGCTATTGTGGTATCAGTTAACTATGCCTACAACAATGATGCTTAACAAACAACCACAGATTTTCATTACCCTTACGACAGTAGGTATTTATTTAGCCCATGAGCTAGCTTGTGGTTGGCTGATGCAGGCTGTGCTTGTTAGGGGCAGCTTGATTGAGGCAGCTCTGTGCCATGTGTCTCTCATCCACCTCCTGGGACCAATGGGCTTATGGAGCATGTTCATTTCATGGTGCTGTCAGAAGAATGAGTGGAACATAAAGAAAAAGTGCCAAAACTAAAAGACAGATGTCAACAACAATGCAATGCAAGGCAATAAATATTAGTACAGCACATTAACAAATGGGCTTGTGTAATCAGGTAAAACCCACTATAGCACATGCAAATATTATGTCCAGAAAATACTCTTTATTTTAAAAGAAACAACTTCCAAGCTTTGCACAGTGGCAGTATCGTAGCCAATGAGTTTCATCCAAGGCACGATTATTGCTAATTTAAAAGAAACAACTTCCAAATTCCAGATACTGGTGAAGTTGATCAATATCTTTTTTTTTTTAATGTTTGTTCATTTATTTCTTTGGGGGGGAGGGGAAGAGAGAGAGAATCCCAAGCAGGCTCCACATTGTCAGCACAGAGCCGGACGCTAGACTCAATCTTATGACCTTGAGATCAGGACATGAGCCAATATCAAGAGTTGGACTCTCAAAGAACTGAATCACCCAAGCGCCCCGATTAATATCTTCTAAAACTTTGTAACAGGGACTCTCCTCTGCAGCACATTCCACATTTCCATTTCTGTCCTTCTTCTTTTTTTTATTTTTATTTTTTTATTTTTTAAGCAGGCTCTATGTGCCCAAGGCAGGGCTCAAACTCACGACCCTGAGATCAAGACCTGAGCTGAGATCAAGAGTCAGTGCTCAATTGATTGAGCCACCCAGGTGCCCCCCATCCCTTCTTGTACAGTGACATTTTCACATTGACGTCATAAAACAGATTCCAGCCTATTTTAGAATATAACCATTTGATCAATACAGGAATGTTCATTTCAATAGCAAGATTCTTCTAGGCAGGGAATGAACGACAGCAGGAACACCTCATAGTAAGACAAAACAACACCCAAAAACCCTGTTGTGTCTGGTACTGAAGATCTAGTAGGTGCTCTGAGATTCAACATTTTATCTTCAAGAAACTACAAATAGGATGGTTTCCAGAGAGAGTCCCTTTGTTACTGAATTTTCTTCCTGACCCAATTTTGCAGAAACCTGGTGGCATGACCTTCAGGGCATGGGAGACACATGCTGCTTATAAATCTGATTTTTAATGTATTTTAATGTAATGATTACTGCTCTTTTGTGAATGTTAAAATTATGTTCTTTTAAATCTGACTTTAGGGAACACCAACATTATTAGTTTTCTATATAGAGTAAGGGCTATAACATTCCAACTATATTTCACTTAAAAACAATTTGCCTCTAGACATAATGGTAAACTCTGTTAGTTAAAACAAGCAGAGCAGTCAACCAGATATTCTAGAGTCTCATCTCTCTCATCCATGAACTTTTGCTCATGTTGTTCATCCTCAGCAGAATTCCATATAAATGTCTCTTTGCCCAACCACAAGCTAAATATTTTTAAAGGCAGCTCAAAGTCTACAGAAGTGTGTGTGTGTGTGTGTGTGTGCACATGTGTGTATGCGTACATGGATGGATGCATGATCAAGCACTCAAAAACACAGATATCCAAAGAAGCTAGCCCCAATGAAGGTAACTTTATGGAAAACATTTAAAGAATTTCATGAAATGTGAGGGTGGGAATACCAGACCTATACAAAACTAGCACTGGGGAGTTGAAAGTTACCTGGAACCAAGGCTATACTCTCTACTTCTCAGGAGCCATGTGACCTACTCTTTGGTCCTCTTTCTCCACCAGAATCTTTTACTCACCAGAACATAGTCATGAACTTCATGGTTGGCTTCTCAGCTTCAGCGACCACTGCTGGCTAAAATGTCCCTCTGTGTACCTTAGTTCCAGGCTCTGAGAGAGGGACTGTGATTAGGTCAACACTGTGACCTGTGATGAGCCCTCTTTGGGCCCTCTAGAATAATCAATTAGATCCAAGAAGACATATCACAAACATGGTCACACAGGCATCATGGGCAAGATGGGGAAAGACACATACATATAGTGTGCCCTCTGTGTATATATGGTTATTACTTGTAAGGCACATTATAGCTTCACAGTGTTACATTTTAAAATTTACCCTTTGTCTTCGTCAAAATTCAACCAGAAAACAGAAAACATATTTACATTTTTATAATAGAGGGAATTTAACAACTAATAGAGGGAAAATTGATAACACAGATTATAGGAGAGCTGACAGTAACAAAATGGGAGACAGTGAGGCAATCCAGAGATTTGTAAGAGCAGAGAGCTACAAGCACCCAAGGCCTGAGAGACAAAAGAGGAACTGGTGCTACTGGGATCCACGATCAGACTTCCCCAACAGCAGCTAGAAGCTAGAAGCTAGAATCAGGCTAAATACAGGGAGTTGAGGTCATGCAAGAGGCTGGAGATGCTGCTGAGGTAGAGAGAATGAGAGACATACTCTGGCCTTTCCCTCCCTCCCACTTTTTAGTCTTCTCCTGTACCTGCCATTGGCCTGACCCTCCTGACATGGTAAACTGCTCCATTAGACAGCTTGGGCTGCCGTAAGAAAATACCATAGACTGGGTGGCTTAAACAGCAGAAATGTATTTATCAGAGTTCTGGGAGCTGGAAAGTCCAGGCTCAAGGTGCTAGCATGGTGAGTTTCTGGTGAGGATTCTCTTCCTGGCTTACAGAAGGCTGTGTTCTTGCTGTGCCCTCAGAGAGGAGAGGAAGAGGGAGAGAGAGGGAGGGAGAGGGAGGGGAGAGAGGGAGGGAGGGGGAGAAGGAGTAGACAGGGAGAGATTTCTTCCTCTTTTTATAAGGCTACAGCCCTCTTGGATTAGGGCCCCACACTTAGGCCCTCATTTAACCTTATCTCCTAAGGAACCTCTCTGTAGATGCAGTCATCTTGGGGGTTGAGGAGCTTCAATGTATGAATCTGGCAGGACACAGTTTAGGACACAGCACTTGGGAAATGCAGCTTCTTGCCACCCCTACTGGACTGTGATACAGAAAAGACAAGAAACAGATCTGAGAATATTCTTTCCAGTACTGCAAGATACATACCATCACTCCTACTTTACAAATTAAGAACAGACAAGTTCAATAAACTTGTTCGAAGTCGCAAATCAGTAAATGACAGCAGAAGATTCTAATCTGGGTCTTCTAGTTCTGAATCCATCCAATAATAACTTCCATTGAGCCCTCAACATATATTTCAACTATCCTGAGCTCACCTTTCTCTGAATTTTTATACCACTTTTATTCTTTGCAATTCATCAGAGGTTACTATCTTGTTTTCCTCCCATCATTCCTGTGAGGAATATTCCATTATGCTACATCTCTCCAAATGAGCCAGAAGTACCTTAAAATCAGGGATCACTTAGCTCTTCAAACAGTGCCCATCCCCTTGTCTAGGCACACAGTAGGTGCTGAATCGCTGAGTGATTCTTCTCCCACAACCTTCGCTACAGTACTGTTGAGGAAGATCCTATTATTTCATGTTAATAATTTCGTATTAATAAAATCTTTCATCCAGTTTCCAAAATGCCACAGTTCTCTGCTCACGAGGAAAAATTTCCTGTGACTCAAGGAAATCGTCTGTATAAAGATTGTTTATTCGTTTAGATGCAATCCCATACAATGGCCTATTGGTGTGAATCAGGATCTTTAAACACTTCCAATTTCCCTCTTAACTGAGTTACCCGTCAAGGTTATCTTTTATCTTCTCCATTATTCATCCTTATTGTGAAACCGCCATCCTCTTTTGTCATGACTGTCCTGCAAATATCCGGCTTGGTCACTATTGATCAGCAGTATGTCGTACCACCCTTTGCAGATAAAACCTACAGAAAAATCACACATTTCCTTGCAAAAGCTCTTGAGGAAAAATGATAGAGATTTCTTTGATTGTCACCATCTGCGTGGTGCACTATGCAATGTATTTTGAAATCACTCGGGATATTATAAGCAGAGTGAGACATAAAACAAGACTAAATTTTATAGTAGTTGCCTCAAACTATCAAAACCACGTTACCTTTCAGTTGACTTTGCCTGAGTAATGGAAGTGGTCACAAATAGTAAACAATTTTTCCTTCAGGTGTCTACCCCCTCAGTCACCAGCACTTCTTTCCCCACATTACTTCTTCTGGAATGGCCTCATAAACTCTTCACTTCTTCGAGAACTCCAGGGCTACAGCCTCACCAAGTTCTCCCCATCCGCTACCACAAAGCCCACTCCTTCCTACCCTGACTGCTTTCCTTGTCCCAAACGTTCTTTTCCTGCATCTTTATTCAAGCTGCTGAACACTCTTGGAGAAAATAACATAATCCAGCTAAATGATTTCTGTGCTTTTGCCTTTTGAGGGGAAGGAGGCGGGGGGGGGGGGGCAGAGGTTGTTTTGTCTTTGGCTTTTGTTCTTGTTTTCAGGAGGATGAGGGCTGTACCTTCTCATAAGTTTTAGGGAAGGTTGATGGTTCCTGTCTAACCCAAACCACACTTAATATTAAAATTTCTTTCATTAAAAAATTTAACTTACACCTGCGGTTTAAAAATTCAAGCAACGTGAAAAGATACAGAGGACAAAATAAGTCGCCCTCCAGCTCCTCCAAACTCCAATAGGTGCCCAGGTTTTCCTCCCTAGGAGGTTTTCCTTTTTCTCTGCCTCCCTTGCAGAATCGTATCATACTAGTCAAGATAGGCTGGGTTATGCTGTGGTAGCAAATTTAACCCAGTATCTCAGTAGCTAGATTTTTGGTTTTGTACCAAACTACATGTTTAAGCTACATCACCTTGTGGTGCTGCCATCCTAGCATTTGGCTCCCAGAAGGAGAGAGCTGGAAGGTTACACAAGGAGGTTTTCTCTCCTGTTGGGCTCACACTGGCCAGAGCTAATCACATGGTCCACTTAACCGCAAAGAGCAATCTTCTGTGTGCCCAGGAAGCAGAAGAGAAGCAGCTTGTGGCAAGCACTAATAATCTCTATCGCATAAGTACTTACAACGTGCTTTTTACACAAATAGGAGCACATACGAGATACGCTTTTCCACACTTTGGCTTTGCTTTGTTTTTTTCACTTACAACATATGTCACATGTGATAGTTTCCTATGTTTGGCCATACTGTCATTTCTTTGCCTAGTATGTAGGTTGTTTGTCATCTTTTTTTCACTGCAAACAGTAGCTTTAATCACTATCCAAGTTAAGAGTTACATTAATAATAACTGGCATGCACAGAGGCCTCACTATATGCAAGGCGCTATCCAAAGCCTAGTGCATGGTTTAATTTATTTAACACTGTCAGCATCCCTATGTGAGACATGACATAGTTCACAGGTGCCTCATGCACAGTGGCAGAACCTGGCCTTACACCCAGGCAGCTGACCCTAGAGCCTATCAAATTCACATACGTGTGTGCATCTATAAGCACAAATTTCTGTAGTATAAATTTCTGTAAGCGAAATTTGTGGATCATAAACTGTTTACATTTTAAATTCTGCCAGGTATGTCCCGAAGTACTAGATACTTTTTGTAGACCCTTTCAATTCCACCCTGTTCTGAGGTAATCCATTCCATACTGGCTTCTACAAGCTTCTTGCAGATGCAATCTGACAGCACCTTTTCTTGGCATTCTCCACACTCACGCATGGAAAACCCAGAACCACAGGGAGGTTTAAGGGCTTTACCCTTGACCAATGACAGCCAACTGATAAATGCTTCTCTCTTTTTTTCCCCAGGTGGAAACTTCTGTGACACATTTCCTGCAACTCCTCAGATTTCACAGAACTCAGTGGCAGTCTTCTAAAGCAGCGACCCACTGGGTAGCACGTCTTTGCACTGGCCTTCCTTCTTCTCTTTTGGCTCTCCTGTCCCTCCCTCTTGCTCCCTGAGATCACTTCCAAATACAATATCTGCTGCAATGCACTTGTCTCAGCCCTGCTTTCTTTTTCATTTAGTGTAGTAAATGCAGTGGCTAACCGCCCCCCCCCCCCCCCCCCAGAGCTCCCCTCTCTCTTCCTCTCTGCTGCCACTGGGAGAGTTGACTACTGGTGTTCACAGCTGAGTACCTTTCACAGTGTTGCCCTGACCAGAGGGAGCTGCTTCACCCATGCTGGCAACCCTTCCCACAGCCTAACAATTGACTGGTAGATTTGGGGGCAAAACAGCCTTGCGTCTATCTGAGACATCTCTGAAGGTCAAACTCAGCTTCAGAGATTTCCATGGGATTTGCCAAACCCTTCTACTTCTCCCTCTGCTCACTCCTGCCCTCCTCACTCCCTTACTTGTGGTGTTCTCGAGAACCGTACCAGTAAACCCTCTGCATTCCAATATCTACCTCAGAGTATATTTCCCAGCAAACACAATCTAAGATATTAAACCCAGACCACTGGTACCAGGAGTAGTCGTAGAAGACAGGTGCTTAGGATGGGATTTGGCAACTGGATCGATCAGAGACAGCGGTAAGACCCCACTGCAATTCCTGAGACTCTCAGTTGTGAAAGATTGAGGTGAAGTGTGGGTGAAGCGAAGTGTTGGAATATGCAGTAAGGATGATACTTAATGGTGGTAATGTTAATTATAATGATTGTGGTCGTAGCCTGAAATGTTTTTATTTGAAAGGCTTTTTAGGGACTTCTCTATTCTTGAATTCTTTAACTATTGTTGGAGGCACTAGACATTGCATTTTCTCTGGACTGTGGTATTACTTCTGATTCACTATGTTGGCTGAGGGATGGGGTGGGGGGAACAGTTTCAGAGGCGTATAGAATGACTGGTCTATCAGCACAGCAACTGACACAACTGTCCCCTCTAATGAAGGGACCCATCTTATGGCATATGCGGTATGTCAGTGGGCACATGAGCACTAGATTCCTTAGTTTTAGCACATACCTCTTTACTCCAAAGCATCTAGCTTATTAGATGGTTAAATAAACTTTTATAGGCTCGAGTAACTCTCCAATTCAAGGCCAATATTTTGGGAAGGGGGGTGGGGGAGAGCACAGCGCCTGAACTGTAGTGAAAGCTTTAAATCAGAGCTCTATAAATAGTGCTATGTCCCCTGTGGTTGGAATACGTAGATCCAGAAAACAAGAAGTGAGATCAATCTCTTTCACTACCATGATCAGTGACATATTTTCAGATTCTGTGCTTTCCTTCTCTGAAACTCTACATTTTGTCAGATTAGATTCTCATTCTCAAGAGAGCACTTCTGCTGGAGAACACAGTAAGAATTTCACTGAGCTAGAAATTCTGATTACCAACCAGTCTCTCTGGGCTCCCCATACCAGTGGGCCAGCAGTCAAAGAAAGAGGTTACTCTACTGTTAGAGAAAATAAACCCTGATTACCAGGAGAAGATAGGCAGGATAATGTTTGGGATTCATGAGGGCATCTCTTGGTGTTACCTAGAAATAGTTATGAACAGGTGATTGCAGCAGCCATAGTCCTCAGTGGGTGATCATGACTCCAACCTCTCGAGTGAAGGCCTGAGTCACCTGCATCCCCTAACCCAGTCAAGCAAACTGAGCTAGCTGAAGATATACAAATGGCCAATAAAACATAGAAAGATGCTCAACATCACTAATCATTAGAGAGATTCAAATCAAAGCCACAGTGAGAGAATTCTCACCCATTAGGATGACTATTTAAAAAAATGGAAAATAACAAGTGTTGGCACAGGATATGGAGAAATTTGAACCCTATGCCTTGCTGATAGGAATTTAAAATTGTGCAGCCACTGTGAAAACAGTGTGGTGGTTTCTCAAAAATTAAACACAGAATTACCATATGACCTAGCAATTCTATTCCCAGGTATATAAACAAAAGAAAGTAGAAACTTGGGGGCACCTGGGTGACTTAGTCAGTTAGGCATCTGACTCTGGATCTCAGCTCGGGTCTTGAGCTCAGGGATGTGATTCCAAGCCCCACATTTAGTTCCATGCTGGGTGTGAAACCTACTTAAAATTTTTTTAAAAGTAGGGACTTGAACAGATACACCAATGTTAATAGTAGCATTGTTCACAACAGCTGAAATGTGGAAAAACTCTCATGTGCATTAACAGATAGATGAATAAACACAATTGTGTGTGTATGTGTGTGTGTGTGTGTGCGCGTGTGTGTGTTATAATGGAATATTATTTAGCCCTAAAAAGGAATGAAATTTTAATACATGCTACATCATGGATGAACCTACAAAGGATTATGCTATGTGAAATAAGCCAGACACAAAAGGACAAATATTATATGATTTCACTTACATGAGGTACTTAGAATAAGCAGGTCCATAGAGACAGAAAGGATAATAGAGGTTATCAGAAGCTAAGAACAGGGGGAAGTGGGGACTTATCATTTCAATGATATGAAGCTTCTGTTTGGGATGATAAAAAAAAAGTTCCGGAAATAGAAAAGCAGTAATGGGTGCACAGCATTGTGAATGTACTTAATGCCACCAAATTTGCACTTCAAAATAATTACAATGGTGACTTTTATGTTATGTATGTTTTACCACAATAAAAAATACCAAAAAAAAGTTTTAAAAAGGAATACATGTAGATAAAAATTCCAGTACACTGATGCTTTATTTGTTATCAAGGATGCAACTAAATAGAAATTTAGAAAAAACAAAAACAATTTACTGTTTTCCATTTTTGTTCAAAATTGAATGGCATAGTCTTCTAGAATATCAGTTGGAATATAGATAAAAGGATTCCACTTACCTTGTTTATCTCTTTATGTGTTATTATCTCTAATAACACACTCTGTGTTATTAGAATAAGCAGTTGTACAGTTAAAGTAGGAAGAGATAGAAACATTAGTCACTGAACCAGTGTGTATTTTATTACTCACTAATCCAGCTATGGAAATTATACATGCCAAATAAATATTTATTTTACCAGTTTTGCACCTTTTAGGGCACTGGCAGTCTTTCAAGAAATTTCCATGGGTAGTTAGTTTTCTTCTGTATTCACATGCTATACGGCAAGTTCTTAGTCTAACTGCATAATTATATTTCCTAGGAATCCCCTCAGAGATTGATAAAAATGATAAACTAACCATTGATGCAAGGTCTGCCATTTTTCTTTTGTGTAATTCCACAGGAAATTTCAGAGACAAAACTGCCATATAACCTGTAATAGAAAATATAATAGTAGAAAATACAAATGCAGTCATAAATTGGTGTAGAAAATGCATAACTAGATGAGGTGGAAGGACTGATAAGCAATATAAAAATCATGCTTTTATTTTTATTACTTAACTGAAATAGTCACAGTGACACATTCATTGCTTTTGTAATACATGAAAGTCATTGTTTCTGTATTTAGAATTAGTAATATAGGGTCTGGAATTTTGGCTATTATTTCCCCTGAGATTCTATAAGCCTCTCCAAAATGCTGATGTAGTTAGTATTTCACTAATGTGATATTTACTTCTTTCACAATTATAACTCTAATACATCCCCTCTTCTAGCATGTTGCTTTGTCGTCTTATTCTGTGAATTTTTCTTTAAAATTACTGCCATCCTTGACTTTTCTGTGACTACACCATCTTTTCTTTGGACTTTACCTTTTTACATAAAAGACACAGAGTATAAAATTAAAGTGTTTCTTTTTTTTTTTTTTTTAATTTTTTTTTTCAACGTTTATTTATTTTTGGGACAGAGAGAGACAGAGCATGAACGGGGGAGGGGCAGAGAGAGGGGGAGACACAGAATCGGAAACAGGCTCCAGGCTCTGAGCCATCAGCCCAGAGCCCGACGCGGGGCTCGAACTCACGGACCGCGAGATCGTGACCTAGCTGAAGTCAGACGCTTAACCGACTGCACCACCCAGGCGCCCCTAAAATTAAAGTGTTTCAAATGAATTCTCTAAACAATAGCTTAAGAGTAAAACATATTGATTGATATCCCTAAGGCTCTGAATGCTCAAGCCTAGGAAACCTGGTTCTACATTTGAGGTTTCATGCTAACCGAGAGTCAGCCGTTTATCCTCAAGTCTGCTGATGCCAGTTGTACTAATTATAATTATATAATTCAACTAAATATTACATAAAATGAGAAATGCGAGTGCAAGTGAGTTAGACTCCAATTCTATGAAAACTAAGTCAAATGCTTAAAAATGCTTAAAAAGTGAGTTGCTAAAAAAAATTATCAAATTACATGCAAGTGAGGCAATTGTAAAAAAAAAAAAAAATCTTTAGTTGTAAAAATCCAGAAAGATTGTGCCCTCAGACAGTTCTGCAATGTCTTTATATTCTATTTCCAAGATAATGAAATAGGAACTATAAAATTGAAGGTACTGCAAATGAATGTGATTTGTGCAAAAAAAAAAAAAAAAAAAAAAAAGGAAAAATTCAAAACTTCTAATCGGGAACCAAAAATCAAAGAAAAGAACTTAGTTCCCCTGAAGATTTGGTGAATGAACGCACAAAATGCAAACCTTAGTTTTAAGAGATGTTATGTATCTTTTGGTATTATTTTCTTCTCCCTTCAGCCACTTTTTAAAAAAATTGAAATATATTTGATACGTAACACTGTGTAAATTTAAGGTGTACATCATGTTAATTTGATACATCTGTATATTGTAATATGATTGCCATTGTAGCACCTCCATCACATCACATAATTACCATTTCTTTTTAGTAGTTGGAATAATTAAAATCTAGTCTTAGCAAATTTGATGGTTATAATACAGTATTGTCTATACTCACCACACTGTGTGTTAGATCTCTAGGGCTCGTTTACTACTCACTGCATTGACCACTTTTTTGATTAACTGACTAATTACCAGCAACTAATGTGTCAGCAAAGAGTGTTCGAGCTATTAAACTATAATCTAGAAGGGCTCTGTTTTCGTGGCATTTTAATATTCCTAAAATGTGTCATTAAAAGCTGAAATGTTTTACTAGTACAAGACTTCTGTTATTTGGTTTATAAAATATGAGAATATGGTTGAGCATAGAATAACAGTGCCTAATATCTTAATATGTTGCATTTATAAAATGTTGGTATGGGCTGATACGATTTATGAAATAAATTTCTATTTTTTGCCTTTTACAGTTTTAAATTTTCATTTAAAAAACAGGAGGAGTTGTTTGCTTTCTAGTTTGTTGTAGTGTGAATTTTTGTTATTGTTATTGTTTTAGTAAAAAATGGGGGAGCGAAGTACAATGTTAATACTTCATTTTTCAGACTTTCCAGGAATTAGAAAGCATAAATAGCAACAAAAGAACCTTTCAAAAATATATTTTATGAGGTATAATAAAAATACTTTTATTAAGAATAATTAATATACAATGAACACCACAAATGTAAAGTGTACCATCTGATGAATATTGATATATGAATACCCCCATGACATATGAATACATCATCCCCAAAAGTTCCTCCCTCCACTTTGTAATCCAATCCCCTCTACTACCCATCCCCATCCCCAAGCAACCCCAATTTCCTTTTTATCATTATAAATTAGGGTTTTTTTCTAGAATTTTATACAAACAGATTCCTACAATAAGTACTATTTTTGTCGGGTTTCTTTCACTAGGAATAATTACTTTGAGACTTATCCATGTTGTAGCATGTATCAATAGTTTGTTCCTTTCTATTGCCAAGTAATATTCCATTGTGTAGATGGACAACAATTTGTTTCTCCGTTCAGCTCTTGATAAAATTTTCGACTGTTAACAGTTTGAGACTATTACCAAAAAGTCATTATGAACATTAATGTACAAATCTTTATGTGAAAATATACGTTCATTTTTCTTGGGAGTAGGATGGCTGTATCACATAGTAAGTATGTACTTAATTTTTTTTTTTTCAACGTTTATTTATTTTTGGGACAGAGAGAGACAGAGCATGAACGGGAGAGGGGCAGAGAGAGAGGGAGACACAGAATCGGAAACAGGCTCCAGGCTCCGAGCCATCAGCCCAGAGCCCGACGCGGGGCTCGAACTCACGGACCGCGAGATCGTGACCTGGCTGAAGTCGGACGCTTAACGACTGCGCCACCCAGGCGCCCCTGTACTTAATTTTTTAAGAAACTGCCAACAGTTTCCAAAGTGGTTGTGCCAATTTTCATTCCCACCATCAGTGTATCAAAGTTCCTATTGCCTCACCTCCTCTCTAATAGTTGGTGTCAAATTTGGTACCTTCAATCTTTTTAACTAAGTATTCTAGTGGGTATAACTTGCACAAGGACAAACTTGTAAGTGGCATAAATGGCAAAGCTGGGATTTGAACTCAGGCAGCCTGGATCCAGGAAGCAAGTTCTTATCCAGCACACATCCTACTCTCTCCATAATTGCCCTATAGCTTAAGAGACTTGTTTGCTAATTTGGGTATGTAATCACATTACATAATATTATTTCTGTGGGAAGATGTATTCTGAACTCCTGCCTTTTCTTTTTAGCAAATTTCTAGGCTACAACCTGTTTGTAAGTTAGCAGCTACCCACAGATTAATACACTTCCTTAAATAAATATGGAATTTCTGAGCACATTTTAATAGTAAAATATTTAATAAGTACACATGAATAAAAACTCATCAGTGATGCTCAGGCCCAGCCATTTATAGACAATCTGGGTGTTTTCCTTCTCACTAGATTATTTTTGGAGAGGAAGGAATAATAAGAATATGAAAGCACATTTAACAAAACAAAACAAAAACCCCATAATCCAAACGGGGTCAAAAAGTGAGGCTCTTAGGTAATCAGTGAAAGAGAAAAAGGAGGGAGACAATATATTAGCCCATTTTAGGGAGACTTAGAACTATCCTGTTATTTATGTGCTCACTTGGAGCATGTGTCAAGTTATCTCACTTATGTAATTGTCTCTTTCTTATTACCTTTCCTCAAAAACTAAATGAGCATCTGTTAAGACTCTTGGTTACAAATAACAGAAGCCCAACCTAACACAAAAAGGGAATTTATCAGCTCATTTAACTTAGAAGACTCTGGCTGAATCTACGAACTCAAGATGATGACTCAATTCCACCTTGCTCCATCTTTCAGTTCTATTTTCTCCCATGTTGACTTAGGTCCTTTTCAAGAGGTGTCAAAGTTGGCCACCAGCAACCCCTGAAGAGAGAGCACACTATTCTCTAAAGAGCTCCAATAACAGCTCCAAAAAACATGAATCGGTCCATGATAGGTCTTGTAGCCATCCTTATTCTAGTAACACTGCATAGTAGCATAGAATACTCCATTTTGGTCCCCATTTACAAAATCAAGGTGATATTACCAAAAGAAGAAGAAAAACATTCTGGGCAGGCAAAAATTACCCACTATTAAATTTCTTTTTTCCCATTATTCCTTGTTATCTTTCCCCTCATTTTCCTTTCTGGGAAAGGACTTGAACCAATCCTCTATGAACTTTTTCAAGAGGGGCTCACTGTTAACTCGATAGTAATAAACAAAAAGTAAGTTCTCTGTTATTATGGATTGAACTGTATGCCCCCAAATTCATATGTTGAAGTCCTAACCTCCAGTATCTCAGAACGTGACCTAATTTGGAGACAGAGTCTTTGCAGGGCTTAATCAAGTTAAAATGAGGTCATTAGAGTGGGCCTCAATCCAATATGACCGCTGTTCTTATACAAAGGAGAAATTTGGAAATGCACACATGCAGGGAAAAGGCAACATATACTTGGGGGAGGGAGACAAGGCAGGGAGTTGAGATAAGAAAAGAATATTTAGGTAGATGTAAATTATCAGTAGTACTTTGGTTCTTGGCTTGGTGACTATCCATCATCCCACCTTTTTGTGGGAGGAGTGGTAAGTAAAAGTAAATGTAAAAAATAAAACTTGGGGCACCTGGGTGGCTCAGTCACTTAAGCATATGACTCTTGATCTCGGCTCAGGTCATGATCTCATAGTTTGTGAAATCAAGCCCCATATTGGGCTCAGTACTGACAGTGTGGAGCCTGCTCGAGATTCTCTCTCTCCCTCTCTCTCTCTGCGCCTCCCTTGTTCATGCACTCTCTCTCAAAATAAATAAACCTTAAAAATAAATAAATAAATAAATAAATAAATAAACAAACAAATAAATAAATGAATAAAAGTAAAATAAAGAAAATAAAGGGGCACCTGGGAGGCTCGGTCGGTCGGCTCACGACTTCGGCTCAGGTCGTGATCTCACGGTTCATGAGTTCAAGCCCAGCATCAGGCTCTGTGCTTAGAGCTCAGAGCCTAGAGCCTGCTTTGAATTCTGTGTCTCCCTCTCTCTCTGCCCTATCCCGCTTGCGCTCTGTCTCTCAAAAACGAATAAATATTAAAAAAAAAAAAGAAAGAAAATAAAGAAGGATCACTTATGGATCAATGATGACAACATATTATGATTAATTCAATTCTATTTACCTGTCATCCAAATAAAATATATTATGTAGATAGAAATCAATAAAACAATAAGATCAATGACTTTCAAGGAAAAAAAGTAAAAGTTAAGAGGGAAAAGAGAAAAAGTATCCCCCCCCAAATTCATTACTTTTGGGGGGTTCTTTATGGTTTTTTTTTCTTCATTGCAGACTAGAGAAAATTTCTTCATGCACCAGTTACTGGAAACGAGTGACCTAGACTAATCCCCCCAGAGTCCCAAAAGTGTTAGAATCTCATCACTCAATTTCACATACTGTCTTTGGAATTGGGGCAGAAGGTTTTGGTGGTTTTTTTTGTTTTTTGTTTTTTCTGTCTTGTCTGAGTCCGTATTCTTAAAAATGAAAATTCCAGTGACCATAAGTATTAATGCTATTGTACCTTAGAAACACATGGCTCAAGATGTATGTTAGCAGAAAACAGTCTGAAGATGTCACTCAACAAAAACATTTCCAGAAGCTTAGCACTTAATTGGTCTTATTAGCACCATCTGCTCATCAGTGTTGCTTGTGGAAAAGTGTTTTCATCAGAGAGCAACAAGTTGAAAACAAGGCAGATCACCACACTTTGTTTTGAATTTGACACCACATTTTGCCTGCCTTTTATCACAGTTTTAAATCGTCAAATTAAGTGAGTGAGTGAATCATAGCACTTGCATCACTTGTTAGACCCTGGTTTTCTGATTCTTCAGGAGCACACTCATGTCCAGAAGTCCTCTTCTCCCCAGAACTGCCTCCATCAGATCGCTTAGCCAAACATTTGGAGAAATCTTTTAGTAGTAGTTTTCAAGCAAATTTTTCACACGCTCCATTTGTTCATTCTTAAAATCTGGCTGTTCTAACACATCAGGCATAGAGAGAAGATCATGCTGAAATTAAAATCAGACTCTGGGTGAAGTATGAACAAAAAATTACTCCTATTATAAAAGCGTTTTGACAACTAAGCGCTAATGATAAGAGAGTTCACTGGAGTTCCTGCCTTCAATGTTTACTTTAATATTATTAATCTAACCATCGTTTGTTTTAAAGATATTTCTATAATAAAGTAAAAATATTCTAATCATTACTATGCTTATTTCAGAATTTGACTTAAAAAGTGGAAGTTAGGGGCGCCTGGGTGGCGCAGTCGGTTAAGCGTCCGACTTCAGCCAGGTCACGATCTCGCAGTCCGTGAGTTCGAGCCCCGCATCAGGCTCTGGGCTGATGGCTCAGAGCCTGGAGCCTGTTTCCGATTCTATGTCTCCCTCTCTCTCTGCCCCTCCCCCGTTCATGCTCTGTCTCTCTCTGTCCCAAAAATAAAATAAAAAACGTTGAAAAAAAAAAGTGGAAGTTAATATTAAGTCTTTACTTCTTTAAATTTATACATCACTTTTTACATGGATAAATGCAAAAAAAAAAAAAATGATAATTTGCCAAAGTGGCAATTTAGCCAAAGCAAACATAACACTCTTAAGGAAGAGAATGTAAATAGCAGCTTTCTTTCTTAGCCATCTCGGCTGTTGGTATAACTGTTTATATTACACTAAATTAATACTTTTTATTGAAGAACAGAATGATAAACAAGAAAAATAAAACTATCCTCAGAGCTCTATTCAAGACATAAAAGACTCTCCCAGGGAAAACAGCAAAAATTAGTTGTACAAAGATGTAAATTTAAGTTTATTCTTTTTTCATAATAAAAACACACACATACACACACACACACACCCATCTTGGAGTTTAGAATGCACGTTGGCATCAATCAGTTTTTTTAAAATTCGCATCTTGCTTTTATTTTATATTACAATGACTTATTTCCAACTCATTAAAATTGTTTGAAAACATTTTTATTACTTTAATTATGTGGATAATATTATTACTTATTTTTACATATTTTATATTTCTATTTCTATATACTTATTATTGTTATGTGGATAACATTATTTCCCATATTATTACTTATATAGATTTTTTTCTTTTTTATTATGTAAATAACACTGAGAAGAAACTCTTTGGATGAAAGCTTTGCCAGCATTTCTGGGTTCCTTAATAAAGCTTCTAGTTAGGAGTGTAACAGATCCTAGGAATGAAAACATATGAACAATCTAAAGCCCTCTGAACATGTTTGTAGATTACTTTCCTGAAAAGTTGACCATCCTTATTAACATTTACTAGTTAATTTTTAAAAAGAGGTAGAAGTAGTTAATATATTATTTTAAATTTGTTTTTATGATCAAGAAAATGAATTCTTTCAAATGTCAGTCATTTGTAATTGTTCCTTTGTGAAAATTTTCATTTCCCTGTCCATTTATTGATAAATCCTCGTGTCTTAATAGTTTTTGGAGATCTCCAATGTACTGACCTTATCCCTTTTTGTTATTTTTCCATTTATTTGCCTTCCGATTCGATTTATACACTTTGCAAAATACAGATCTTTCAAAAGCTCTTTTTTAAAACTCTCTTCACCTTTTCTTTCTTATTTTCGCTCATTGCTTTTATACTTACAAATGCCTACATCTTATCTCTTTTTACGCCATTCACCTGTGGGTGGTCGCCGCCCAGAGACTTCTCAAGGTCTCAAAATCCCTACGTGCAGAGTGAACCTCTGGCCCACGGACTGGCTGCTCCCCAACAACAGCCATTGTTTCACTGGGTTTCCTGAGCACCAGGGGCCTGGGGGGTCGGCAGCGAACAAAGCAAATGCAAATCTCCACCCTCCCGGAGCTTCCATCCCCTTCCTGGGGCATCACTTTTTCCCCAATGCCTGGCTTTTTTTGTCACCATAATTTTACTAGTGTGCCATTGCCTGGATGTGTTACCCTCTTCTGCAACAACCCAAATGTGATACCTCCTCCAAGGGCCAGCTCTCCCAAGACGTTCTTCCTTGAGGAGCCACCCAGGTGACAATCCCCTCAGCTTGCTGGCCCTTGGGCTCTTATGTTCCAATCTCCACAAAGAGTTCCTTTGTAACTGTTCTCCACTGGTACCATTAACGTAGCCTAACATAGCCACCATAATGATGTGTCCTTAGGTGCCACTTTACTTAAGTGTTGTGGTTTGTTGTGTGTATGTGTGTTTTAACTTTTACATCTCATTCTAAACCATGCAAAGTGTATTTTGGTTTACAGTACTGGTTTAGAAACAATACTGATTCTTTTTCAATGTTAATCCACTGTTAAAGGCCCAGTGAGAATAACATTCCCTTGCCAATGACTTGTGATAGTTCTTTTATCATGTACTAAATTCTTTCTTAGATCCTGGGTTGATTGCCTACTTCCTATTCTGTTTCAGTGATCTTTCTATTTTGCATCAGAACAACATTATAGCTTGGCTTTATCATATTATTTTGGATACAAAGTAATATGGACTGTTTACCTTACATCTCATGCTGTGGGTATTCCTAGGTACATTATGTTTTTTATTGTTCTTCTGAATGAAATTTTTTTCTGTTCTGTTTTCTGACTTGTTTTTACTGGTGTATTGGAAGGGTTTTTAAAATACGTGTTTATCTCAAATCTGAGCTTTTCATTTTCAATAATTATTAGTTGATTTTGTAGAGTTTGCTGATATCTGATCATAATGTCTGTAAGTAATGAAAATTCTCTTTCCTAAAGTTATGTCGTATTGACAGAAATTCCAGAGTAATATTAATTAATAATGTTAATAGTGGGTATTCTTGTCACAGAAAAACTAAAATAATGGCCTAGGAAAAACTATGGGAAACTTTCTATTAACAGTAAAGTTGAAAACAATCACCCTTAATTATCCTAGCTTAAATTAACTGCTTCGCAAATTTACTGTGGATAAGGTACATCGAGATCCTGGGGACACGTTCGTTTCTCCAGGAAGGGGACATCTGACTAACACTTCCAAGGTGGCTTCAAAAGGAAAGCAACTTCAGATCTAGATTGCACTTGAGAGGAGAAAGGCCAGAAGGAAGTTAGGTGAGTGAGTCTCTGGATTCCCATACTTCCTTTCCTTAAAAGCAGTTTCTGGAATGGTGGCCAGTGGACTCATCTCTTTTCCAAATGACTATAACAGAGAGCTGAAGGTGAGCATCACTTAAGCATCCCTTAAGGCGAGTGTTTTTATAGACTGATAAAACCAAAGGAACTTAGTATAATGGCTAAAAGTTGCTTTGTTTTCAACCTATAAAATGTAGATAATTATATCTCCCTCTTAAGGTTGTGTGCTAATTGTAGGAGGTACATGTACGATAAACAACAACCATTATTGTTATAAAGCACACATTAAAATTTTGTAAATAAATGTCAAGCTGTCTCAAGAGATTTTCTCTATTTTCTATTTCTATAACTAACAATTTGGCATCTCTTATCAAACACCTTATTAGTTTTACTCCACATTGCAGCAAACCCCCTGAAAAGGGTTTGCATTGCTAGAACTTCATTATAACTAGACAAAAATAGTATAGTGCATTTGTCAGCCTTGTACACAGGAAATACATAAATATTTTAAGCCAATCACATTCACACATTTTAGGTCGCATCACTTGAAAGGGCACTTGGGTGGCTCAGTTGGTTAAGCACCCAACTTCGGCTCAGGTCATAATCTCATGGTTCATGGATTCAAGCCCCTGCATTGGGCTCTGTGCTGACCAGGTGGAGCCTGTTTGGGATTCTCTCTCTCTCCCTTTCTCTGTCCCACACTCACTCCCACGCACTCTCTCTCAAAATAAATAAATAAACTAAAAATAAATAAAAATAAAATTTGTCACTGAAAATATGTAATTTGCTAATCTGCAAAGAATTTCTAATTCATGACACTACAGTACATTTCATCTCATTTAAGTTTTAAGCAAAATTACATCATAAGCAAAGAAAATAAATATTTAAAATGTACATGTAAATTACTGAAATGAAACTTAGTTATGGTAATACATTTCTTAAGAAAATCTAATATATATTAAACTTCATCTTATTATCTATGTAGTATGACTGCCAAAAAATGTCTATTGTGAATCTATTCATAAGAGAAAAAAGTCATAGTAATCCAAATTGAGGAACAGTCTGCAAAACAACTGGCCTAGAACCTTCTATCAGATAATGTCATGAAAGATGAAAAAGGCTGAGAAAGTGTTCTAGATTAAATGAAACTAAAAAGACTTAACAACTAAATGCAATGTAGGATCTATGATTGGATTCTGAAGCAGAGTTAAAAATGATTTATATTGAATATTATTGGAATATCCAAATAATAATAATATTGGGAGAATTTGAAAATAGACTGCATATTAGATGATAATAATGGATTTAAATTAAATTTGTTAAGTGTAATTATTTGGTTGTTATTGTGTAGAATATCCTTATTCTTTTTTTTTAACGTTTATTCATTTTTGAGAGACAGAGATAGAGTGTGAGTGGGACAGGTGCAGAGAGAGAGGGAGACACAGAATCCAAAGCAGGCTCCAAGCTGTTAGCACAGAGCCTGATGCGGGGCTTGAACCCACAAACCATGAGGTCATGACCTGAGCTGAAGTCGGACGCTTAACCAACTGAGCCACCCAGGTGCCCCAGAATATCCCCATTCTCGAGCATTACATGCTGAAGAATCAAGACATGGGCAGCTAACTTTTAAAATAAAGAAAAAGGGGCATCTGGGTGGCTCAGTCAGTTAAGCATCTGACTCCTGGTTTGGGCTCAGGTCATGATCTCATGGTTTGTGGGATCAAGCCCCGTGTCAGGCTCCGTGCTGACTATGGAGACTGCTTAAGATTCTCCCTCTCTCTCTCTCTCTGCCCCTCTCCCTTGCTCATGCTCTCTCTCTCTTTCTGTCTCCAAAATAAAGTAAAATAAGGGGCACCTGGTGGCTCAGTCAGTTAAGCTCTGACTTCAGCTCAGGTCATGATCTCATAGTTCGTGAGTTCAAACCCCACATTGAGCTCTCTCCTGTCAGCACAGCAGAGAGCCCTGTGCTCTCTGTCCCCCTCTGTCCCTGCCTCTCCTCTGCTTGCATTCTCTCTCTCAAAAATACATAAACATTTAAATAAAGAAAAAAAATATAAATATCTAGGGAGAAACAAATACGGCAAAATGTTAATTTTGGAACCTACGTTAATTGTGTATCATTGTTTGTTGTACTATTCTTTCAACTTTTCTATAGGTTCAAAAAAAATTTTTAATGTAAAATTGAGAGTAAAAAAAGCTAAGCTACCTAACTTAAAAAGTGTCTTGTATCTAGCGAAAAGTGGGCACTCCCTCCTCCTTTCTTGCCCATGCCCTCCTACCTGCATGTCCCCGAATGATACCAGTTTTCTGTTGGCTAAATTGTCCAGTCATTGCTTGGGGTTTCTGGTGTCATGCAGAAACCACTCACACAATAAATCCACTGCAGCCCTTGACGTGTTCTCTTTCATAAGATGGCATTCATTCTCAAGTGCACATGATTTATTTAGTTCAGACCATCTGCATGCATACTTTTGCTTGTCTTTGACTATTCAAAGAATTTGTATGTTACCCTAATTAAAATTAAAATTTTATAAAACTCATGGGGAGGGCCTTTATTAAAAAAAATTTTTTTTTTCTTCCCCAGTTTTCTACCTGTAATTTAAGGAACTCCACCTGCTTCCCAGGATTGCTGTGAGGATTGAGTGAACAAATGAATGAAAACACTCACCCAAGAGTCTGGTAATCAGTAAATGCATTGACATACAATAAATTGAGGCAATTATTATAACATTAACCTTAATTGATGAAGCAGTCTTATTTGTTGTTTATAAGGAAAATAGCTACGTACTATACATGAGAATTCACAACAAAGTTCAAAATTTTCATTTCTGGTGCTACAAACTATAGAAAGGTTTATAAAATATTCTGCTCCGAGCAAAATAACTTCTACCATAGATGTTACCTGGGCAATAGAGAGCTGGTATTATGGGAATTTACAGGTGAAATTAAAGTACCATAACTCATTATATCTACAGTCTTTAATCCTAAAATTTTATTTTTTTAATCATCTTTTAAAGTTTATTATTTTTGAGAGAGAGACAGAATGCAAGTGGGTGAGGGGCAGAGAAGAGGGAGACTTGAATCTGAAGCA
Source organism: Felis catus (assembly GCF_018350175.1). Classification (NCBI taxonomy): domain Eukaryota; kingdom Metazoa; phylum Chordata; class Mammalia; order Carnivora; family Felidae; genus Felis; species Felis catus. The sequence continues at coordinate 209,697,742 of NC_058368.1, read as the reverse complement.
GGCTCCAGGCTCTGAGCTGTCGGCACAGAGCCTGAACTGAGGCACCAACATGTGAAACCGTGAAATCACGAACTAACCTGTAGTCGGACACTTAATCGACTGAGCCATCCAAGTGCCCCAATCCTAAAATCTTTCTTAGCAAAGTTCTACCTCTGGTCTGTAGGGGAAGTATGCAATGATTCTTTTTTTTTCTTCCATTCCTCCAGCACTGGTAGATTCAAATACTAGATGCTCAATACACATTTCCAGATTGAAGTAAAGATGGGAAAAAAATGGAATGTTTGTATGTTTACAGAAATGACAGTGGAGAGAGAAGGGGGGTGGGAAATGATAATGTAGGAAAGAGAGAGAAGAACTACAACAGGTGCATTTTAATAAACAAGAGAAGATGAGATTGGCCTTAAAAAGGAGCCCATACTATTCATCCAAAAGTAACACTTGACGAATGAGGATATGAGAGGTGATGCTGAAGGTTTGAAGGGAGACAAGAAGGTATGCAGCTGTCATGTAAGAGAGTGGGGAAGTAAGTGAATGGACTAGGAGAATACAAGACACGACATCTCTCAGAAACCATTAAGGGCCCAATGAGGTTAACTATCAGAGATTTCGAATGAAACCAAAAGTAGGCAATAGCAGGCCTAACCAGGTTGAGCTTTTGTGAAGGCGGTATGATGAGGTAAGAGAGAGGGGCACGGGATTTGAAGATGAACAAAAGTTAGTGATTATAGTGCTTGATTATGGAATTTACACCGGGCAAGGAAGGAAAAGTGGTCAACAGGAAGAGGGGAGACGGCTAACAAATAGTAACGTCAATGGACCCAACCATGGTTCTGGTTTGACCCAAGCCTTCTTAGTGTTACAGTCCAGAGAGAGGAGTTAGAAACGTGATTGTCAGAGAATAGTATGCAGGGAACTGAGATGATGAAGCTGTTGCAATTATTGGTAATGATAAAGTCTAGGATATAATTATGGAGATGAAGTGCTAAGGTAGAATGGAAGTCAGGATTATTGGAAGAGAGGTGTGAAGGAACTAAGTAACCAGAGTGTTGGAAGGATCACCTATGTGTTTATTAACATTACCAAGAACTAAGATAGAAGTAGCCTGCAGTGGGTCAGGAGATAAACCAAGAGAACAAGCACAGTAACCCAGAGAGCCAGTAGATGGAAGCAAAAGGGAGATAGTGGGGACAGTCTGATGATGTGAAACTCACAGCTGACTATTTTTTTAGGGAGGAGGGAATAAGAATATTCTGAAAATGGTGACAAGGAGCAGGGAAAACACATACTCCCACCCCAACCTCAACCTTATGGAAGAAAACAACATCTCACCACTTGATGGTGAAGTAGTAGGCTCCAGAGAGAGCCAGGTTTTGATTAGAGCAAGGAAGTGAGGGGGACTTTTGGAAAATGATTATTGATGATGGACCACAAGTTCCAAAGGAACTTGGTGTCATCTTGGTGTTAAAGGTTTCAGGAGTCACGGAGAAGTGGGAGAAAGGAATCTGAACGGTGTAAGGATTAGAATGGGAAATGAGTGGGAAGGAGAACTGTGGCTACTTTGCAGTTTTAATATGAAATGAATTTTAGTGGGCTCAAGGCAGATAAGGTAGTGAGCTGTGATCAGGGAGTGGTGGGTTTCCAGGGTGTTCTGGACCCTACAGATGGAGGCAAAGACACCTAGGAAGGGGCAGTCTTGCTGCAAGCACAAGGAGTGCCTTCTTGGTCTCTGAACTCAGTTTACATTTAGTGTCCTTGGAATGCATTATATCTATAAAATGGCTTGGAGACAATGCTAGGTGCTCAATAAATATTCACTGAATGAATGAATAAAATGTGAATGACAGCTTCCTCTCCAATGCCTTAGAGGTATTAGCATGTTTACACCATCAGATATTTCAGCGCATTCCTCAAAGCTACTCCTCGGTTCTTTAACACCATGAGGATCTCTTTCTCTCTTTCTGTTGGATTTGGAGATTTGGGGGCAGGTGAATAGCCCTTAATTTTACTATGCAGATGTCTCCTTTTAAGTAAAACATAACTCCGGAAGGAGAGGAGGAAGGGGAGGGGAAATGTTGTGACTACCCAGTTCTTCTTTTGAGAAAGATATTAGTCACCGTTCTTTCTGCTTTATTTGTCCATCAGCAGCCCTTGGTCAGAAGCCTAAGAACCAAGCCATCTGTCGAGTTTTCACTCCTCAGGGAAGATGCATTATTTACGCTGCCTCCTATGTCTTTGCTTTCTGAGTTCCTGAGTGTGGGAACGAGCCCATTAGCCAGAATTTCCCAGAACACCAGGTCATGGGAAATCCTTGCACAGAAGGTAGTGACCTGCAGCACTCCAGATGCTGGGAGGAGTCTTCCTAGTGGTCTCAGCATAACTTCCTGCACTGCTTAATCCCCTCTCACAGACCCAACCTCTTTCCTGTCCACTACCTACCTTCCAGCCCCTTCCCTACCCACCTCCACTGACCCTAGCCCAATCTGTACAAGGTGAATAATAATTCAAATGGCCATTTTTGTAATCATGTTACTAATGTTGCCTAAAGACCAGGTGGCAACGTACAGTTATCACTATCATTACATACATATCAGATGCACTTTGAAATAAGATTAATGTGGTTACAATACTAAGCTTTGAGTTTAAACTGCCTTAAGGGCATGTCGTGTCAAACATTATTAGAAATAACAATAATAAAAATATGCAGGGCAAAACTGTCTTAACAATTAATATCTTTTGCTGTTTCCCAAGTGTTTTTCTTTATTTCCTTCAAGTATAGCATTGTCAAATAATTGTAATAAAGTGGCTGTGCTTCAGTAAGAGTGATATTACTATTATTAACAATGTTTGAGGTGTTTATTCATAACTAAGAAGAACTGAATTTGCATATAGCTCTGCTGCCCCAATTAACCCACCATATTCATTTCCAATAAGTATTTATTGAGCACCTACTATGTGTCAATTACAATTGTATTTTTGCCTTATGTATATTTACCTGAGAATCATGTTAGATCATGAATTTTCCAGTCCTTTTTTCCCTTTCCAAAATATGACTTATTATAAAATTCTCATGTTCCCATAACACTACTAAGTGAAATGATAAATATAATGTACATAAAATAAATTTTGAAGAAAACCAGTGTTTGGTACATTTTAGTGCATTTCTCATTAATATTTAACTCTCAACGGTCACTGCCTAATCTAACCTTCACTTGTCCAGACTTGATTAGAATGCTCTTCTTAAACTCATCCTTTATAGATTAATTTTTTCTGCTATTTGATTTACATGTCTGGTTTTGCCAATCATTAGCCTAAATGATTAAAAAACTCTTGAATGAATAATAACTAATCAGATAGCTATTTCAATTAATTCACTTTTAAGTTCTCCAAAATCATTTTAAAGAATTATGACAAGTTTCTCAGATCATACACACATACATATGTAGCTGGAAAAAAAACAAAAAACACCAGTGTAGTTTAGGTTGAGTTTGTTTTCCATTATAAAGTCTGAGATGAAGAAAGAATTGATATTCTAACTATTTTGAAATAGTTAGACTAGGTTTTAAGTTAAAAATTTTAAAGCCATTAACATAGATGGGATTTTTTTCATTTTTGAGTAGAAAGGAGATTAAAATCTTCACTGTTGTTTAACTGAAAAAAAAATTCCAGTGAGTCCTAATACTATTATTGGCATTTCTTTTCCAAAGGTAAGGCTTTCATTGATTTATTTGTTTGTTTTTTCTTACAACACATTCTTTTATTGCAACATTTTCCTCAGTTTGGAAAACTATGTCCCCTGATTAGATACTTGATAAGACAATATTACACGCTGTTGTCTGTTTCTTTCATATGTCAAGAAAGGGTGATATTGTTAAAACAGTTATTAAAGTTGGAGAATATTTCACTGCACTAATTATTTTGAAGCAACAGCAATTTCCAGTGAAATGAAGTTCAACTTCCTCATAAAATGCTAATGTATATCTGTTAAGGTATTACAATGTCAGATGAACCAATACCTATTTCTTCAATATTGTTCAGATAGATAAAACTTTTAAATGTTTAAAATACCATAGTTAAATATAAACTCTATTTCTGAAATAGAAATTCAATTTTTACAAAGTAAACATTTAAATACCATTAGGTACATTGGCAGGTATATTAGTGTTCAAGTTTATTATACTGAAATTGATACAAAAGAAACATTCCTTTGTTTGAAATAACTCTAATGAGACAAAGTTGAAAGCAAATACTTCCCAATTACAATAATTTCAAAATAATAATCTTTGAAAGTCTAGCATTAGTCTCCAGAAAAGGTTAAGTTCATTCTCATCATCTTGCATTATGTACAACTTAAAAACAGTAACTTTGTACTACGTAGGTGTTAGGTTGACATTTCCACTTATTATTACCTGTTTGTATTAGGCACGTTCTTTTAAGCCACTTCAAGTATTTTTGGAAGAAAGCAAAGCATAAAATAAACAAACGCATTACATATATGGCTGGCATTTTGTTTTCCAACATGTCTAAATATTTTGTGTGATCTCCAGAGTTGAGGATAAAAACAAACACTATGTAGTACTATTTACCATAGTCTTTCATGTGAGTGGCAAGAAGCTGAAATAATACTTTGTTTTGTATTTTAATGAACTGAGGTAAGATACTAGAGGATTGCAATAAACAAACTTATAAGTAGGCTTTGAAAATAACCAAAGTTATTAGATTACAGAATGTTACAAGTTTGACATCACTTTCATTTTATTATTCCTTATAGCAATACAAGCTTTACAAACAAACACTTCTAGTTCTTACAAAGACATCCTCAACTAGGGCATGACTGACCAAAATACCCAAAAAGAAAGCCAACTCTTTCTCCAGGTCTTCTCCCACATACCCACTCCCATCCCACCCCACCCACCACTATCCCCAGAAGCAATTCTGATTGTAACCTCTCCCTCCCCCTCTACCCCACTCTGAATGCATTCTGCAACCACTAAAACCCAAAGGATAATTTCAAAACCAAGGAAGATATGATTGGTTGCCTATCTATTGTAATTTCCCCATTTTTTATACTTTATATATCAATTTAAAGGACCTTGAATTTTTTTTAGCAGCAGCATATTCAATTCAAAGAAGGTAGACTCTCCCTCCAGACCACAGCACGAACCACAGTTGATATAAACCAGGAGTGTAATTCCATTCTTCTTTGTTAATGTTTGGAGTGACCCAGTTCTAGTGAGTTCTGGTCAATGAGACAGGAGGGGAAATCTGCTAGGTACACTTTTGGGAAGGATTTTGCTCAAGGTAAGGTGATCTCTTCTTTCTTCCTTGAATGTTTGAAGATGCAGCCATCATGTGCCAATGTGGTTAAGTCTGGAACAACATGCCAGCATTCTAGGGATGGCAGAGAAGAGTGAGCCTGGATCATTGAACTCCATATCTGGAACCTCCATCTGTAGCTTTCTTGTTTGGTTAGATAATTGAATGTCCTTATGAGTTATGTAATTGATGTTTGGCTACTCCGTTACTCGCAGCAGAAAGTGATCTTAACTGATATTCTGAAAATTAAAAGATGATACCTTCCCTGTTTCACTTATCTTTAAGCACTGTCTAAAGGCTTTTAATGATACCCCTTTTTAAAGAGAAATGTTTTCATCGCCCATTCTTTTTCCTCTCTTATGTTGTACACCTATTCTCATTTCTGAGAAGATTTTATTACTATAAAGTAAGCCATATGAAATTATAAAGAATTAAGTACCCACAAAGTCCCCATTTTAAATACCCTTTTCATACATATCATTGTGATGTGCCAACTTTTAAAGTACTCAATCTCCTCCCAAATCCCATCAACATTAGAATGTGTTTTCAGGAAGGGATATTAGTTATATCTTTAGTATGATGCTGGATGCCCTTATGAAGGGATTTTTCAATGTGTATACACAGATTACCTACATCAGAATTACCTGCAGGCTTGTTAAAAATGCAGACTCTTCAGCCTCATCCCAGAACTGATGAAACTGGGACCCAGAATATGTACTATAACAAGCTCCTCTATTGAAGATTGAGAGCCACAGGCTAAGGTAAATTTTTTTGAATAGAGTTGGGTTGAAGTAAAGGAGATTTTGAGATGAGATGCCTGAGACCCTTATATATACTGAAGAAGTGAGCCAGCTGTGGGCTTTTTTGGACATTGGCCATGTTATAATGCTTCCTTTGCAATGAACATGTGAACTTCTATATTTTCATCAGGAGAGCATGGCATAGTAAGGCTTCCCTCTTCTAATGAAATAATTTATATAAATAAGACAGAAATAACATAGTTCATGGACTACTAGTTGTTTTGTTTTTTTTTTTTTGTTTTTTTTTGTGTTTTTTTTTTTTTTCTTTTTTGGCTTACATTGATTCATTTCTGATAGAATATCTTTGGTAGAAGCTTTCTCTCAATGCTCCATTAAAACAAAACCATTCAAGGGCGCCTGGGTGGCGCAGTCGGTTAAGCGTCCGACTTCAGCTCAGGTCACGATCTCGCGGTCCGTGAGTTCGAGCCCCGCGTCAGGCTCTGGGCTGATGGCTCAGAGCCTGGAGCCTGTTTCCGATTCTGTGTCTCCCTCTTTCTCTGCCCCTCCCCCGTTCATGCTCTGTCTCTCTCTGTCCCAAAAATAAATAAACGTTGAAAAAAAAAATTTAAAAACAAAACCATTCAGTTGATGACATTTTAGTGGATTAAATAAAAATGAATCATACATAAACCAAATTTTTTCACATTAACATATTTTGGAAGATGTCACACAGTAAAAAGGAAACAAAAGTAGGAATGCAGTGAAGTCCAGGTTATTAAGCTGAATACAAAAGTGGTTATTAGGGCTAGATAATTACAAAGGTTCTAAAGCTAATTGCAAAGAATACAAATTACATTGAGAATCATTTTATTTATTTATATTTGTTTATACTCTATTTCATTCTACAAATATTATTATTATTATTTTAAATTTATTTATTTATTTATTTATTTATTTATTTATTTATTTATTTTGAGAGAGAGAGAGAGCATGGGAAGGGCAGAGAGAGAAGGAGAGAGAGAGAATCTGCTGTTAGCGCAGAGCCCAAGGCAGGGCTCAAACTCATGAACCGTGAGATCATGACTTAAGCCAAAATCAAGGGTTGGACACTTAAGCAATTGAGCCACCCAGGTGCCCCTACAAATACTATCCGAGGCAGAAAAGTGCTTTAGATTTTAAAAGTCTGCCATTTTGCGATGCAAGTAGGAGATAAATTTATTATTTATGAGTTAGTGTTTCTACAGATAAGGAAGACATTTATAGGTGCTTTCTTTCACCAAAAAAAGCATGGTATAAATAATTATTCATGAAATACTATACTCTATTACTTAGTGTTTCTCATCAACAGAACAACGAGAAAAGTATGGTTCTCTTCCATGTAAGCTAATCAAAGAAATTTACATTTTACAGATAGATAGCATATGCCTTTAAAATGGTTATACCTGTGTGGCAAATCTCTCCTGCAAATAGTCTCATTGAGGAGTTGTCCTATGCTTTCAAGAGCTCCAGAGCAGGTGATCTAGAGAGTAGAGTATCTCTGTGCACTCTTCAAGGGTTCCCTGTTGCCACCCATGCCCATAGCTGCTTCTCACCATCTCTGTGGTTTCTAGCCTCTGCTACTTCTGTAAGTACTGCCTTCACTCTCTACTCTTCTCTTTTCTGTTCTTTTCTTTTGTTAATCCCCTGCTTCATGGGTTCAACAAACAGAAGTTGGCATGAAGGCTTTTATAGGCAGGTTTAATCAATCAGAGCAATCTGGTGGGTTTTGCTTTGTCTGTTCGTTTGTTGATTGGTGTGATCAACCCATCCATCATGATGCAGAAGGCTTAAGCTTTGGTTTGACACTTTTCTCTGCAATGTTTCTTTTGTTTAATAATGGGTTCTGAGTTGGTCTTGAAGATTCAGGGTCATTGAAGGATGGATGTTGGGTAGGCAAGGATTTACAGGAATTTTATCAGGATAAAAAGATAATTCCAGATATATTGTTGTGCTTAAAATAGAATCGCACAAGTCCTAATGAAAAAGCTAAAATTTGAACACTTTCCCAATATGAATTGGCCCTGGGATATATACAAAAGCACAAAATATCAGTAAGAAGCATGACAGGCATACATTATAAACCTAAATCATCTTTTTCTTCCTGAATCAGTGTCAGAAAGTAATTCTTCATTGATTAGTAAAGACCAATAACAAGAATAAAAGACGGGGTTTTTTTAAATCAGTTCATTAAAAATATAGGTCAGCTTATCTCGGTAATTTGGTAAAATCAGCTAAAATTGGACTTGAGTTTATCACAACAATTAGCTAAGGGGCACGAACAGAGGCATTCACTGAGGTATTATACAATTCTTAGAAAAAGAAAGCCAGCAATGATACTCCGGACACCATAAAAAGAATGAAAGTGAGGAAATATTTCTTTAAAAATACTGTAGCATGGTCTTAAAGAGATGTAGCCCTAAAAGATAGTGCAACACTCATTAGATGAATTAAGAGTGTTTCCAAAATTGAGGTGCCTGTGTGGCTCAGTCAGTTAAGCATCTGATTCTTGATTTCAGCACAGGTCATGATCTCCTGGTTTGTGAGATGGAGCCTCCCGTTGGGCTCTGTGCTGACAGCTCAGAGCCTGCTTGGGATTCTCTCTCTCCCTCTCTCTCTCTGTTCCTCCCCTGTTCTCTCTCTCTCTCTCTCTCTCTCTCTCTCTCTCTCTCAATAAATAAATAAATAAATAAATAAATGTAAAAAAAGTTTCCAAAATAATCAGATAACAATCCTGACTTGGTAGTATATGATAAAATTTATATAATAATGGACTCTTAAATAGTTTTCCTCTGGTCACTGAAGAAAAAACCTAAATCAAGTATTATTAAATTGAATCAAGTGTACACAAAAACTCCTTTGTCATATGGCTTATTATTACCTTACAGGGATTTTAAATCAAACCCCTAGACGATTAAAACAATTTACAAATAACAGCCACAACCGCTAAGTCAGGCTATAAGGAAGCCCTTCTTCCCAATATCAGCATTCTTTTATTTTTAAAAAGAACACTGTGATTATATAATATTATGTCACAGACATTACTAGCATGGATGTTAATGTCAGTATATACCTAAAAGTAGTAATTTTGAAGATTAAATATGATTTCAGATCAGTACCTTATTGATCATGTGTCCCCATCAGCTTAACAAGCAGTTGGTGAATTTGTTGCCAAGTGGTTTAATTAGGAGTGCTACTTATATGGGCCAGATGCTAAATAAAAGACAAAACAAAATAATCATTTTGCACATTCCAATCCAACCTTCATGTATAAAGCAACTTAGTTGAATGGATTTGTCAAACCTATATTTGCGTTACTAACATCTTTGAATAATTAAAATGTAAGCATCTCCAATTGAATTACATTTATAAATACATAATTCCACCTGGATTTTTGCAAGTACTGTCCAGCTGGTACTTGTTTTCTTACATCCCACAGCTAATCCAGTCTTCAATCCTGTCAGCTCTACCTTCAGAATATATCCAGACCCTGACCCCTCTGACACCACCTCCGCTAATCCAAACACCTTTGCCTCTCACCTAGATTACCAGATAACTTCCCAATTGGTCTCCCTGCTTCCACCTCTGTCCCCTAAACAAAGCAGACCCAGTGATCCTTCTAAAATGTAAATCAGATCATGTTACACCTCTGCTCATAACTCTACACTGGCACCTCATCTCACTGAGGATAACTCTAAAGACCTCCAAGCTCCAAGCAATTCTGCCCCTGGCTATGAATCCAACCTCATTCTTACCATTTTTTCTTCTTGCAAACTTCCATCCACACTCTTTGCCTTTCTCTAAGCATCTCGGGGCCTTTGCACTCACTCTTCTCCTGCCTGTGTCATTCTTCTTGGATATCTCTGTGGTTCACTCCCCCTCTTCACTGAAGATACTGCTTAAATGTTATCTTCTCTCAGGAGCCTTCTCTCACCACCGACCTAAAAAAGCACTTGTTTCTTTCTCCTCCCCCTTCTGCTCTGCTCCTTCCTTCATAGCAATTATCACCCCCAACATATATTTATGTGATGGTTGATTCATTTTGTATCTCTCCCTCTGGTGTGATATCAGTTCCAGGAGAACAGGGATTTGTTGTCCGGTTCATTCTTTCACAAACTCTACTCTTCCAGAAACAACATAGCCTTCTTGCTATTCCTGGAACATGCCAAGCTCTTACTTATTTTTACTCTTATTATCCTCTGCTTCGGAAACTGTTCTCCAGACCCTCACATGACTCACATCTCATTTCATTCACATTTCTCCTCAAATCTATCTCCACAGACAGATCTTGCCCTGACCATTTGCCATCATTCTCCATCCTCTTAATTTTTCTTCACAATACCTATCACACTTGTATATTCAATATTTATTTGCTCTTTAATTCATTGACTGTTTTTACCCACATAGAATATAAACTTTCTTGTTCACCACTGCATCCCTAGCATTCAAAATGATTTCTCAGTGGGGCGCCTAGGTGGCTCAGTCGGTTAAGTGTCCGATTTTGGCTCAGGTCATGATCTCGTGGTTTGCAGGTTCAAGCCCAGCGTTGGACTCTGTGCTGACAGCTGAAAGCCTGGATCCTGCTTCAGATTCTGTGTCTCCCTCTGTCTCTGCCCTCTCCCCCACTCATGCTCTGTCTCTATCTCAAAAAAAAAACTTTTTTAAAATGGTTTCTCAGTAAATATTTGCTAGGTGTTCAATAAATATTTGCTAAGTGAATGAATGAATAACAAATAACTATGAGAAATACTTTGATAATATTTTTTGAATTACAGGCATAATGTATATTTAAATATTTATAAATGCTCAACATGAACATCTATTATAGATTTATTTTACTTTGAACTACAAAAAATTAGAATAAACTTTCATTTGCGTATAACTAAAGCAATTGAAAAGTAAAATAATAAATATATTTCTTAACAGTATAGAAAAACGATGGTCATCATTATGCCTGTTGGTCCCAGGCTAGTCCAAAGACAAACTGCAAAGCAGACGGAGTTCTTCACCCTCTTCTGTTTCTTCTCCAAGAGTTTGCCTTCCTGCCCTCTGCTCAGCCCACTACCCATAGGCCCCTTCTTCTCTACATTTATCAGCTGAACCTCTTTTTACAAGTACATGTTGTACTGAAAATCTAACAACTAACCAGTAATTGTCAATGACCAGAAAATTAGTCTTACTGACACTTCTCCTACTATTTAATCATTTAACTACTTTTCTTGGAGGATGCCTTAGGCCCATCAAAGTATATGTTTTTATTTTATTTTATTTTATTAATTTTTTTTAATGTTTATTTATTTTTGACAGAGAAAGAGAGACAGCGCATGAGCAGGGGAGGGGGCAGAGAGAGAGAGGGAGACACAAAATCTGAAGCAGGCTCCAGGCTCTGAGCTGTCGGTACAGAGCCTGACGCGGGGCTCGAACTCACAGACTGTGAGATCATGACCTGAGCCGAAGTCGGATGCTCAACCTACTGAGCCACCCAGGTGCCCCAAAGTATATGTTTTTAAATGCAATTACCAGCCTAGGGCTGCCTGGCTGGCTTAGTTTGTAGAGTATGTGACTCTTGATCTCTGGGTTGTGAGTTCAAGCCCCACAATGGGTGTAGACATTACTTAAAAAAAAAAAATAAACCTTAAAAAAATAAATAACTATTAGCCTTAAGAAAAAAATATATTAATTCAAGCAAAATGTATTGCTGTGGTCAACTTGTGCACAGTATAGACAGGCTAACATCCCCTAAAGAGTAGAGTAGCTCATAAGTTAAATGAACAAATGATTAGGTTCATTTGTCAGTGTAGATAAAATTTGTCAATTTATTGAGATTATTAAACCTTTATTGCTATTGTCCCTATATAAAGAAAAATGATAACTGCTGTGTACTGCTTTAAATTTCAATTTCTTTCCAGATTATGTTATCTCTTTTGATCGTCATGACCCTATAATAGAAGCAAGGCAAGTCTTACACCTAGAGGTGGATTTACTGTGAAAGTTGAATTCCAGGACCCCTTATCTGCATGAAGTTTCTTGGCAGAAGCCCTAGCTATATGATTCTGGTTTCTGTTTTTTTTTTTCTTTTCTTTTTCGTTTTTCTTTTTCTTTTCCTTTTTTTTTTTTTTTAAGAGACAGAGAGTGAGAGCATGAGTAGGGAAAAGGGGCAGAGAGAGAGAGAGAGAGAGACAGAGAGAGAGAGAGAGAGAATCTCAAGCAGGCTCTGTGCTCAGCACTGAGCCTGATGCAGGGCCCAATCCCACAACCCTGGGATCAGGATCTGAGCAGAAGTCAAGAGTTGGACGCTCAACTGATTGAGCCACCCAGACACCCCTGTATTATTTTTCTTTACACCTTTACATGATCTCTGGGTAATTGCCATTTTTTAGGGATCTGTCCTTGACCACCTGTACCAAACCACACAATATTCCAAGAGTCCCCCAAAGAATGAAGATACATTAGTGAAGAGGGTATAGCAAAAGCTTTTAGGCTGAAGGAACAGTGTAGTGGGTCCCAAGGGCAAGAGATTTCCTGAACTAATAGATAGTCAGTATTGAGAGTGAGGGTCACATGCTGAAATTCAAAGAGTGGACAGGGGTCAGATCAAGGGCTGAGAAGCAAAGTTTAAGATCGGGGACTTTAAGTGCTTTAAGCTTGTATATCTAAAAGATAATTCTAGCTTCAATGTGGAAAATACATTTTAAGCCCAATTCTAAATTTGATTAAACACATGAAATGACTTCAAAGATTAGCAGAAAGTGAATCCAGGGATTGTGGTTAGAATGTATTGTTTTGTATTTTCATTTCTTTTCTGCTCAAAACCAGTACATTTTCTTTATTTTAAAAATGGAATTATTTCAGGTTTTTCCTACCTATTTTAAATCTCTAGAGATAAAGAGAAATTTAATCATGATTTTTTAAACTCAATATAAAATATACACAAACAAAAATGGAAACCTAAGGCATGTGGAAAAATCAAAGAAATATGAATTAAAACTACAATATACTTCTCTTATACTTAATAAACTAACAAAAATAATTGTTAATAACACTCAAACTATTATAGTTGGAATGGAATAAAAACACAAAACAATTTTAGTGGTATTGTCCATTTGGATAAAAATATAGCACTAGGTAACTAGAGCTATACAAATGTTTACATCCTTTGATCCAATCATCCCACTTTTGTAATTTTTTTTCGATGACAACTTAAAAGAAGGAAAAAGCTTGTCATTAAACAGTATTCATGGAGGTGTTATCTAAAATGGCAGCAGTTGACAGTGACTATTAATGTCCTAAGGTATTGAGACACAGACTTCATGATGTTTATCAGGATTTAAAACATTGACAGGGTCTAGATTTTTGTATGCTTTTGTGGGGCTGGGGGCTTCAGAGTAGGATGCTTTCCTTGGGCAGACTAGAGTCTGTGTGAATGTTCTAGATATCTGGGAAAGGTTGAATAATGTGAAAACTGTCACTTATTGTACATGAGCTATCTCTGATGAGAGTTACTCTCTGGTTACAGTGTTGTTAGGTCATGACATTGTAATGAAAGTTTGATGGGTAGACTTTTGTAAAAGTACTTTTGGGAGGGTAGAGGATAAGTCAATCAAATGAATCACCCTGACATACCTCAGAAACTGGTGGAGCTGACAATCTGAGGAAAAGGATCTACTTGATAATTCTTTGTATTCTTATACTTTAAAATTCTATAATCAAATATTAAGAGTAATAAAAATATAGATTTGGTAACTTTATGTCTGAAGTAATACACATAGGCAAAATCACAGGGCAAATAACTCAGAAAAACATGCTTATATTTGTTGATATAAACAAGAGATTAAATTAATATATGAAGTTCTTAGAAATAATTTTAAAAAAAGAAATAATTCAGATAGATGGTTGCCATAATAGAAAAATATGCAAATGACATGAAAAATGTCAGATGAAATGCAAATGAACATATAAACACAAGAAAAGATTCAGCTTAATTAATAATACAAAACACAAAAAAGCTAATAAGAAAAAAAACCTTTCCAGATTATAAAAGTTTACAAGGGCTTATAATACTCGTTGACATGGAGAGTGTTGAGAAACGGACATTCTCTTATACTAGATGGGATTGTAAATCTATTTCTGGAGGGCAGTTTGAAAATACACACGAAACTTTTAAAATGGATATATATATATATTTTTTTTTTTTTTGCTCCAGCAATTGCACTTCTAGAAGTTTATTTTAAGGAGAAAACCCAAAAAGAACCCAAGATTATATATAAGGATATTCTCTATAATGTTATTCTATGCTATAAAAAACTGAAAGCAATTTAATTGCCCTCCAACAGGGGTTGATTGAACAACTTACTGTTCAACCATACTATCCAGTCATAAAATAATGACATAAGATGTACACAACATAGTATTTCATTAGAAAGCAGTGTACAAAGCAGTATGCTTATAGGATGTCCAGTTATGTAAATTTATGGTATATGTGTGTCTGTGTCAGTGTGTATACATTATGACTAGAAAATTGTTCACAAAATTTTAGTAGTGCTTATCTCTGAATGGTGAGATTTCAGGTGATTTTATTTTCTTCTCTTGTGCCTTTGTGCATTGTTTTGCTTTTTTATTTTTTTCATTTTTTTTAATGTTTCTATTTATTTTTGAGACAGAGAGAGACAGAGCATGAGCCGGGGAGGGACAGAATGAGAGGGAGACACAGAATCTGAAGCAGGCTCCAGGCTCTGAGCTGTCAGCACAGAGCCAGACACGGGGCTCGAACTCACAGACTGTGAGATGTGACCCCAGCTGAAGTCGGATGCTTAACCAACTGCATCACCCAGGCGCTCCTGTTTTGCTTTTTAAAAGAATGGTCATGGGGGCATCTGGGGTTGAGTGTCTGACTTCAACTCATGTCATGATCTCCTGGAATGTGAGTTTGAGCCCCCGGATGGGCTCTGTGCTGACAGCTCGGAACCTGAAGCCTGCTTCAGATTCTGTGTCTCCCTCTCTCTCTGCCCCTTCCCCTGCTCACACTCTTTCTCTCTGTCTCTCTCAAAAATAAATAAACATTAAAAAAAATTGTTTTTATAAATAAAAGAATGATCATGTATTAAAATTAAAGGCAGAAAAATATAAAGTTATTCTCATTTGAAAAAATACACTTCACATTTTATTTTTCACAAACTTTAACTCTAGAAAAGTATTCAAAGAAACCCATTTGATTCATATCATTGGCAGTTATACAAAAATTAAATACTAAAACTGGTTCATTGTACTTTTCAGTATCATAATGTCAATGCAGTTCTTTTCAAATATCTTCCTTTTTTCATTATTTATATTTTTAAAAATCTCCATTAGAAGGAGTTAACACTTGAAACAAGAGAATTGTCTTCTCTAGGCTATAATTTACAGCCCCTTGCTCTCCTCCCAATACACACAGCCACCCATCCAGCCAAACACAGAACCACGTCCAGCCAGCGAGGCACACGCGGGGCCACAGGCTGAGCTGAGCCTGGACCACATGGACGGCCAGTGGACACTCCCATTTTCCCGGAAAGGTGTGCGGGGAGGGGAGGGGGAGCTGCCGGGGGGGGGGGGGGGCGGGTGGGATTTTCTTACAAATACAACTTATTCAGTCCCATATTGAAGAGGAGAACTTCACTATCACCGGTGAAATCAATAGAATAAGTGAAAATAAACAGACTTGTGAATCTGAGGTGAGAATTTGAAATTGGTGTCCTCTTTCTTTCCCAAATGGCACCTCGCTAAGAGGAATGGTTTAATCCGAGGCTGCCCGCTCGGGTAAGTGGCGTCGCAGTTTTTCCTCCTTATTACTAATTAGATAATTCTGTGATGACCTCCAGACCGAGTTACTGCGTCTCCTTTCAGGAATACAAGCACTCATCTGACACTGTTCCTGAATTGCCCAGAACAATCAACAGCTAATAAATAGAAAGGCTTGCTCTGGACCTCGTCCCTCAGGTGTGTAGACGGTCAGGGCTGGGAGGGCACGTGGGATGTGCTCAAATACTATAAATAGAATCAGCAGTTAAACTCAACACCCGAAATATTTTAGACTCCCGAGGAGCTGGAGTGTACTGTTGGAGGAAAACTGTAGGTCTTGGATTTACCAGCACAGCCCCGGTTTTGTGCAAATGTATTCTTTTCAGTGAAGGTTACTCATTAAATGTGTGATTACATTACATGCAATTTGATTTTTGTGACTTTTAATGCTTGAAACAAATAGAAAAATATCTACGTGCCCAGATTTTTGGTAACTCGCTGAATTCAGTCCAAAGGAAAAGTCCAGGTTTCTACAAGGAACAAGGGGAAATGTAGATGTGACAGAGTGATACTTTTATTCAGCACCCATCTGGGACTTTACTTTTCACTGGGAAAAAAAAGCCAATGAACTTTCGTTGTGGGAAGTAATTTTCTCAAAGATACAAACTTGGAGAGATTACTGTAGTGTCGGGAGCCCAGATCTGACAACTAAATCCATGCTTTAGCCACAGCAGCATTCTGCCTCTAAGTGAAAAGACCTCAGCAGTTACTTAGGTTATCTCCCCTGTTTTAAGTTGAAACGTTTAACCACAAAGATTCATTTAAAGTGGTCACATTACTAGTTCCTGGTAGAGCCAAAATAAAAATGTAGACATGGGATTTAGGTTGCTGTCCCACAATAGTATGTTGTGATTGTATCAGTTTTTCTTTTGCTTTTAACCAAAACAGAATTGAAGATATGTGAAGGGTTTTTTCAAAAATTTTTTTAACCAATTAAAGCCTTAAGAATATTAGTAACTTTTTCCCTAGAGCATATAATAAGAAATAACTAATAATGTGGTAGTACATATACAATTTCTGTGATAATTTGGGTGTAAGTAGCTGTATTATAGCCTGGGTCTTTATTTTATGTGATGATGATTTGCATATTAGGACTTACACAGTTTATTTTTGCCTTGCCATAAATTCTCCATGACTTGGGCTAATAATTTGCAAATAGTTTATATATCAGTGAAATTGATACAATCTTATAGTACCTTAGTCATAGCATATTCATTTCTTAGTAAGGCCAAGGTTGTTTCTTGGTTTATAATTGTAGTAACATGGAAAGTATCAGAAAAATCTGTGAAAAGTTAACTGGTAATCTTTATTTTTTGGTGGAGGAGAGAAATTACAGAGGGGAAAGCATTTTTAAATTCTCAAGTGGCACCCAGGGAATTTTTTAAAATATTATTTTTTCATTGCAAAATATTGACATCAGTTCTATGAGCTAGATAGTATTTTAAAAATACAAAAACTGGGTTATTTTGGGTAATTTGCCTAATAGAATCAAAACTTGAGAGACTCCAATAATCACAAACATTTATTTAAAATTGATTATATGCCAGGCGTAGTGCTAAAATTTTGCAAGTGTCATCTCCTTTAATTCTTACCCTTAGCCATATTCATTGGCCACAAGTATACTGTCTTGTTTATAGATGAGGGAACAAAAGTTTAGAGAGTTAAGTGAGTTACTAGGAAATGGTAATCCCAAGTCTTATCAATTAATTACTTAAATCTAAATGTTTAAGGTGTGTGCTTGATGAAATTCTCTGTTTCACGTAGAAATGAAATTTCAAATTAACAATAAAGGTTAGATATAAAAATATAACATTTAAGGATGTAATATTTGCTTCTGTTTTATGAAAGTAGGCTAAAAATTGACCCATTCTTACAATATTGCTCTTCTTTCATATACATAACTGCCACTTAAAAATTTTTTTTAAATCTTATTTTACCTGAATAAATTACTTTATGTTTGCATAAGTTACTTTGAAAAGATAAGGTTTAAGTTGTTAAAATTATTGAAAAGATAAAGGTAAATGTTAACATGTGTTGACTTAGATAATAAACATTATATAACAAAAACCCATAAGCTCTAAGAATATGTGGTTAAGAGACTGGTTCTGCTTTAACCAGGTGGGCCTATTTGGTTTAGTTAGGAAACAAACTTTAAACAATGTCTATTTACTCCATTTCCAAAATGTCTGCATAATTATTTCAGTTTGGAATTAGGTAATGTGGTTTTCCACAGAAAAGTACTTTAATATTAAAGACAGTAATAGAGGTTTATGATAAAAGGGTTTCATGATTGAAAACATTAGATTTAACAAAACTTAATAGATTTCTTTATTAAGGAACTTTTCAGAACATTCAATATGTTGATATGCAGAATTTTCAAGAGGGAAATATGGCCAAAGAATTCTTTATCTCTGGATCATTTTGCAAAACTAATGTTCTGTGAAATAATTTGGGTAATAGTGGTATAGTGACTCAGTGTAATTAACTTAATAGTAAAATAGATTTGGTACAGACAACATCATATTATCAACCTGTTCACAAAAAAAGTTAGCGACTTGCCAAAATGTGTAATTTGGTAAGTCTTATCCATATTTACAGTCCATGGGGTTTCTCCCAAATTTTTATTCCAAGCTATAGGATATTCCTTGCCCTGACAGTGTAGGAGAAGGGGGGAAAAATCCAGAAACATTTAATTTTTAATTAAAATATGATCATTTGTGGGTCATTCATTCAACAAATATTTATAGAGTGCTAGCCAAGCACTGTGTTGCTAATGCAACTATAAGAGTAGTTAGAGGAAAAGGTACATTTTTAAAAAGAGTAGAATATATTCTTAATATATTAAGAATATATTAACATATTAATATATATATGTTAAGTCTTGCACAAATTACAAAGGAACCACTGAAGGAAGTCTCTGACTTGTCACTTATTATAAAAGTCTGCTTAACTTATACCACTAGGACAAATTTTCTACTTAAAATTTAGATTATATTTGATCATTAATCCAAGAAATGTTGGATTTGGGGCCTATAATTGTAAATATTATAACTTAACTTTTCCATATTCTTTCTTTTAAAAAGTTTTTCTACTTTTTTAAGCTTTGAAATCCTTAATCACAAATTTGGTATAAATCTCTCATATTCTCTTCACAATTTATACTGCTTGATTTTTAATTCTACCTCTTTAAAATAGGTAGAATTATGAATGAGACACTAAATAAATTTTTGGAAATGTCCAGTCAATTTTCACAGTACTAGTTGTTGAATAATTTCCCATCCCCACTGATTTGCTTTCCAAGAGAGCTTACATGGGATGGATATTGAATACCTTTTGGGCATCTATTGAGATGATCATATGTATTTTCTGATTTAACTGATTGATATGATATATTAATGTTGTATTAATAGGTTCACATCTTTGCAGTCCTGTTATGAATATAATTGTTATGATGGGTTCTTCAAATTACTATTGAATTAAGATTTTTGGTATTTAATTGAAATTTTCTTCAGTTTCTGTTTTAAGAATTTTTTGGTTATATTTTAGCCTCAGGATCCTATTAGTCTAATAAAAATGAACTGGGTCATTTTCAATCACTTTTGAGTTTGGAATAAAAAATAAAGCATGGAAACTCTCCATTTCATGTAAGTTTAATAAAATGATCTGTCTGTACTCAGCAATATTTCAGTATTTTAGAGTAATTCTTTAATAACATTAAAAGTATGTATCTTTGTTTAGTTGTTCTTGGTCAGTAATAAAAAGTTTGGGTTAAAGAAAAGAAGGTATGGAAAAGAAGATCAATTACTTTTAAGGTCACCTTTCAGAGATAACTTTTTGGTATACTTCTTTCTAAGCAATTTTTAAATTATAGAATTGGAATTGTATATATATATGTGTATATATACACACTATGATTTTTACAGTCTATTATGTGCTTATTCTCCTATAATGTTCTTTAAAGACATTTAATATAATATATAAATTAATATATATGCTTATATATTAATTTATATATTAAAAAACTATAAATTAATATATATATATTTTAAAACAAACATTCAACGGGAAGACCTTTAAATTTTTCTTTGATATTTTAAGCAGTGTTGTTTCAGTATTTGTTTAAAAAAATTGTTCACATCCTGAGTTCTATTAACTTAACCAAGTAATCTATAATTTTTCAAAATTAATTATTTTAACATTAAAAATTTTTAATTTCATCTGTAATTTATTTTAGTGAATATAATATGGGAATCTAGTTTATTTTTCATTCATTTATTCAGTTATGCATTCAGTGAATATTTATCAAGCATGTATTCTGTTAGGTGCTAATAAACCAGACATGGTCCCAACTGTAGTGGAACTTAGTTTAGATGGTAAAGACAGACATAAATCAAATAATCACCCCAAAGAATGTATAAATGCAAAGTGATGTACAAGCCCTGAAGGAAAGGAATTGTGGAGTCCTTGGTAGCAGGAAGCATAGTATTGTTCTAAGCACTGGGAAGAGAGCCAGTGTCTGGAGCATGAACTGCAAGGTAGAGATTAGTGTGAGATGAGATTAGAGAGGTGGGCAAGGACACACTATGCAGAGCCTTGCGCCATGTTAAGAATTTTTATCTTTATCTTAAGAGTAATGAGAACCATTTAAGGGTTTTAAGCAGGAAGTTTACATGATCAAATTTATGTTTTCAAAAGATCACTGTGGCTGCAGGAGAAAAAACTGGAGGGAGACTTTGTGTGTGCCAGAAACCAGTAAGGAAGCTGTTGTAGTAATAGGTGAGAAATGATGGCAGCTAATTCTGGCTACCAGTGATAACTCACGACTAAGTTGTCACTGGAGACAGACAAGTGGACAGATTCAATAGATAATTTGAAGACAAAATGAACAGGATTTGGTGATTGAATTAACAGGGTACTGGGGACATGAAGGAGAGAGGTGTTAAGATTTCTAGGTTTCTGTTTTGAACAAAACTGGATTTACAAGAATCCATTTGCCAGCATCATTTGTTAAATATTCTATCCCTCCCCTTTGGGTTATGACATACTGGAATTTCTTCCAAATATCTGTAAATTCTATGACAATTGTGTTGCAATTACTTTAGTTTTGTAATATGTTTTAATATTTAGAGAGACAAGTTTTCTTTACCAATAACTCTTTTTTTGAAGTAAGCTCTATGCCCAAAGTAGAGGCTTTGGGTGGGGCTCAAACTCACAACCCCAAGGTCAAGAGTCACATGCTCTACTGACTGAGCCAGCCAGATGCTCCAATAACTCTTCTTTTATAAAATGTCTTTGTTTCCGTCTATTATTCCATATGAATTTTAGAATCATTTTTTCAAGTTCTAAAAAAAAAACCTATAAATTAAGGACAATTCTTGGGGCGCCTGGGTGGCTTAGTCGGTTAAGCGTCCGACTTCAGCTCAGGTCACGATCTCGCGGTCCGTGAGTTCGAGCCCTGCGTCAGGCTCTGGGCTGATGGCTCAGAGCCTGGAGCCAGCTTCCGATTCTGTGTCTCCCTCTCTCTCTGCCCCTCCCCCGTTCATGCTCTGTCTCTCTCTGTCTCAAAAACAAATAAACGTTAAAAAAAATTAAAAAAAAAAATTAAGGACAATTCTCTTCTTCCAAATTTCTTATAGCTCTCAGTACAAAACTTTCATACATTTTTTATATAGATGTCACATATTTCTTGTTAAGATTATTCTGTTTTGTTGTTACTGTTGTCATTGTGCTGTTCTAAATGCAATGAGTTTATTTTAATGCAGTAAAGTGGCTAGATTATAGAAACTTGAAGGGAGTTATACTGATGCTCTTTCAGATCTAAAAATTTTGATAATAAAAGGGACCCAACTTTATCTGAACCTGTCTTAGCCATCTTGGGCTGTTGTAACAAAATACCACAGACTGGGTGGGTTAAACAACAAATCTTTATTTGTCACAGTTCTGGAGGCTGGAAAGTCCAAGGCATGGTACCAGCAATTTGGTTCTTGGTAAGGGCTCCTTCCTGCCTGGCAATGGCTGCCTTCTTGCTGTATCCTCACATGGCAGAGGAGTCTTTGGTGTCTCTTCCTCTTCTGTAAGGGGACTAATCCTGTCATGTGGGCTGTACCTTCATAACTTCCTCTAAACCTAATTACCTTTCAAAGGCTCTATCTCCTAACAGCATAATATTGGGAAGTAGTGCTTCAATACATGAATTTTAGGGGAGGGCATAAATGTTCAGCCCGTAACAGAGCCCAAACATGAGCTAACATGGTTATAATTCCTGTTTGGTATCGCAAGCAAGGTACACGACTAAACTGAACTTGCGACTGCATAGAAAAAGTAAAAGAACTGATGAGTTGGTGAAGGAGCTATAATTATTAATATTCAAGTGAGAACATGGGGAGTGGGTGGTTATTACATGGAGTGTGCATTCATGTCCCATATCAGAACTGCCTTGTGCTAAATGGAATCACAGAATTTGAAGAATTGCCAAGCTATTTGGTAGAAATAAAGTCAGGATTTCTAAAGAAATTCACAAATTTTCATAAGCATGAATTATGCTTTAAGTTTTTGCAGCTGACTTTAGAATGATGTGTTTGAATGTTTTAAGCATCTGCCTTGTCAAAATGGCTCTAATTAAGAGGAACTGATTGAGCTGAAGGCAAACTATACCTACCAAGAACCTATAGTATTCCTAGGATATTGAAGATGAATCTATACATCACTCATTACTATGCCAGAATTTCTGGCTCTGTGGCCAAATTCTTGCCACATATGAGTTTTCCAACTCTGTTAATGTATGTTATATTCTCTTTCCTAAAACCATGGAAATTGAATCTGAGGGCCACTTTCAGTAATGTAAACTTGGAGTGAAATATGAGATGTGCCCTGCTTACATAGAGTCCTTGTTTTGTTTTTCATTTAACAGCTTTGCTGAGATAGAATTCAGATACCATACAATTCACTCATTTAAAGTGTACAATCAGATGGTTTTTAGTGTATTTACAGATACACTCAAACATTACTAGAGTCGGTCTTAGAAGATTTTCATTACCACAGAAAGAAACCCGGTACCTTTAGCTATCACCCCTCCCATGCACTCACCACCCATACTCCCAGCTTTAAACAACTGCTAATTTACTTTATATCTCTGTAGATTTCCCCATTCTGGACTTCATATGAATAGAATCATATCATATGAGGTCTTTTGTGATTGGCTTAGCATAATGATTTCAGGATCCATTCATGTTGCAGCATGTGTCGGTACTTCATTCCTTTTTATGGCCAGATAATGTACCATTGTAGGAATATACATTTTGTTTACACATTTGTCAGTTGGTGGACATTTAGGTTGTTTGCACTTTTTGGTGATTCTGAATAATGACACTGTAACCATTTGTTTACAAATTTCCGCGTGGACATACATTTTCATTTTTCTTGGGTATATACCTAGGAGTAGAATTGTTGGGTCATATGGTAACTAGATGATTTAATTATTTCAGGAGCTGCCAGACTGTTTCCTAAAGTGGCTATACTCTTTTATATTCCTACCAGCAGTGTATGAGCGTTCTAATATTTTTACATCTTTACCAATACTTGTTATCTGATTTTTTTGTTCTAGTCAAACTAATGTGTATGAGTATTGTGATTTTGATTTGCATGTTTCTGGTGACTAATGATGTTGAACATCTTTATACATGCTTATATGTATGTAAATGGCCGTTTGTATTTCTTCTCTGGAGAAATATGTACTTAGATCTTTTGCTCATTTTTAAATTGGGCTATTTGTTATTTTACTGTTGATTTGTAAGTGTTCTTTATATATTCTAGATATAGATCTCTAGATAAGGATCACATATATGATTTACAAATTTTCTTCCCATTCTGTGGGGTTTTCTTCATTTTCTTTCTTGTGTCCTTTGTAGCACAAGAGTTTTTAATTTTGAAATCCAGTTTATTTCTTTTTTATTTTTGGTTGCTTGAGCTTTTGGTGTCATATCTGTGTATCATTCCCCATGTTTTTTTCTAAGAATTTAATAGTTTTTGCTCTTATATTTAGGTTATTGATCCATTTGGAATTAATTTTTGCATATGGTATGAAGAGTTAGGGTTCAGCTTCATTCTTTTGTATGTGGCCATCCAGATGTCACAGTACCAGTACCAGATGTCACAGATCTTCATTCTTTTTTTTTTTTAAGTTTTATTTATTTTGAAAGGGAGAGAGAGAGAGAAAGTAAGAGAGAGAGAGAGAGAGAGAGAGAGCATGCTCAAGTGGGGAAGGGGCAGAGAGAGAGGGAAAGAGAAAGAATACTAAGCAGGTTTCCCACTGTCAGTGTGGAGCCCTATGTGGGGTTTGAACTCACGAACTGTGAGATCATAACCTGAGGTGAAATCAAGAATCAGATTAACTGACTGAGCCACCCAGGTGCCTCCAACAGCCCTTCATTCTTGAGCAGAGGTTGGTCTGTTGTATAATAATATCTTCATCGATTTTTCAAAATTGATTGAAGACTAGTAATTGGCCCATAATTGTGCACCTTTTTATGAATAAAACTGATTAAGCTATTTGGACACTATGAAACCAAATACTTTTGAACAGTTTAATGACTAGAATTCCATTGTTGTTATGATTTAAAATGTATGTGGCCCATAGACATAGATTTCTGACAGTTATGGTTCACTATTGAAAAACGTGGATATCTCTGGAATATGTTATGTTTTACATAGTTTTTGTTCCATGCTATGTTAGTTTCTGTCTTACTAGTAGGTGACAGGAATAACGAAAACTGTGATATTATCCTTGACTTTAAAAAAAATTTTTTAGTGCTTATTTATTTTTGAGAGAGAGAGAGATAAAGAGAGAGAAAGAGCACGCACACAAGTGGGGGAGGGGCAGAGAGAGAGAGGGAGACACAGAATCTGAATCAGGTTCCAGGCTCCGAGCTGTCAACAAGAGCCCAACGCGGGCCTCGAACTCACGAGCCACCGCGAGATCATGACCTGAGCCGAAGTCTGAACCGAAGTCAGACGCTTAACTGACTGAGCCACCCAGGTGCCCCTACCCTTGGCTTTTAAAGGAATCAAAATGTGGGAGGGGGGGAGCTCCTGGGTGGCTCAGTCGGTTAAGCATCCAACTTTGGCTCAGGTTATGATCTCGTAGTCACTGAGTTCAAGCCCCGCGTTGGGCTCTGTGCTGGCAGCCCAGAGCCTGGAACCTGTGCCTCCCTCTCTCTCTCTCTCTCTCTCTTTCTCTCTCTCTCTCTCTCTCTGCCCCTTCCCCGCTCACACTCTGTCTCTCTCTGTCTCAAAAATAAATAACAATTTAAAAAAATGTGTGGGAACATTACAAACCAATGGTGACTGGATAGATATTATGAGAGGGTTAGTGGTAAGATAAATGGGGGTTAAAAAGGAATGATTTAAGTGAAGCAGCAAGAACAGTCAGGTAGGAGTGTGGATTGGATTGGAGTGGCACCTTGGGACTAATATGGACAGAAACTCCTTGGAAAGTTTGAAAGCTATAACTAAACATTCTAGATCTGGGTTGTAAGTATTATGTAATGTTAAGAATTTGCTGCTTAAAAATAAAATGTCATTAACCTTTTCTATTCTTTTAGGAAATCCACCTGTTCTACTACTCTCCCATTTTCAAGTAAAAAGTAAGAGACGGGTGCCTGGGTGGCTCAGTCAGTTAAGTGTACGATTTTGGCTCAGGTTGTCATCTCACAGCCTTGAGTTCGAGCCCCGTGTCCAGCTCTATGCTGACAGCTCAGAGCTTGGAGCCTGCTTTGCATTGTGTCTCCCTCTGTCTCTCTGCGCGTCCCCTGCTCATGCTGTGTCTTTCTTTCTCAAAAATGAACACACATTAAAAAAAAAAAATTCTTTTAAAGTAAGAGAGACAGTAATTGAATAACTTCTAGAATTAGATAAAGTAACATTTTATAGGTTATTGATTTTAGAGCCAAGCTTTTGTTATAATATTTAACTAAATGTCTTGTAAATAAAAAGGGTTCTTTTCAGATATTTTAGGGGGGAAAGTACTAGATTATTAAACCATAGCAAACTTTGGTAGCTTGCTTTTTCCTTAGTGCTCCTTATAATTCTTTGGCTCTTTCTCATTTTATAACTCTCCCTGGCTTCCACTCTGTGGCTTCAACTATCATCTATATGAAGATGACTCTCATATCTTTAGCTCTGTCTTCTAAGTATTATACATGTTTTCAACTGCCTACCAGATATTTCTAACAGGGAGTCTAATAGGCAAGTCAAATTTAACTGACCCCAAACTGACTTATTTGTACTTTTCCTGCTCTCAGCCTACACTTTCTCCTGTAAGTCTATTTCATTTAATAACACGAGAGTCCATCTAGAGAACTAAACCTGAATTATCGGTAATATTTGAGCCCTCCCCTCCCCACTTTCTCTTACCTTACATCTTCATTGATTCAACAAGTCCTAGATTCTACTTTATCTTTTAAATTTACCTCCTCCTTTCCACTTAAACAACTAACTACATTAGCTCACTTAAACAACTACATTAGCTTTCTTTTTGATTCATATTTCTCCAGCCTCATTCACATTCCAGCCTTCCTTCATTCAGTTGCCTAAGCTTCTTTCTGTTTCAATTGAAATTACAAAATATAGCTATATCAAGAGTCCAGATGAAAAAGTATTGTGTCAGAGTATGAATACACAGTATGAATAAAAATATGGATACATGTTTTTAAATTGCATGAAACTTCTGGGTTCACCACACTTTCACTAAGTATTATCTTTGGGTTTTTTTCCTAATGTAGTAGGTACTTCTTTTTAATGTGAATTTGCAGAGTTATTCTAAAATGCAAATTTTATATTATCTTGGATGTAAGATTCTTTGTTTACCTGTTAAGTGTGAGGCAAAACCCAATTTATGCTAGAGTAGGAGATCCCATCCTCCTTTCAAAATCTGCATTCTAACCAAACCAATTTTCAGATTATAAGATATAAGGAACTTTCATGCATCTGTCCTTTTCTGTTTTCCTTTTGTTCTTTAGAATGGTTGATTTCCATCCTTCCTGTCTTTCCCTGCCTGGAAAGATTGTTTATCCTTCACTAATGTTCAAAGTTGACCCATCCTGTGAAGCTTTTCTCAAGACTTCAGGTATCTTTGGTACTTTCAAAGCACTTTTTATTTATTTATTTCTTATTTTCATAGCATTTTTGATACAACTCTTGGTCATTTATCTCACTCTTTTAAATGTACTTGATTTAGTCCTCCTCTGGGCTGAGTTCTAAGAGACAGGTTACTCATTTGTATTCACTGTTTACAGTACATAGGTGCTGGGCACATGCTTGTTGAATGATCTATAGTTTATAATAATAAAAATGTTGTGCATTCATAAGTGAAGAACAACTTATCCCCCAATTTTGGATAAATAAATTCAAAATTTAAGACATTGTATATCAACTATACTTCAGTTAAAAAAAAAAAAAGTAAAAATCTTTATTTATATGGTGAGACTGATAGTATCCTGTGATGGAACCTGGGCTCCTGAGCAGAATTGAGAGTCAGGGAGAGTGAACAGAAGGGAGAACTACAGACCCTTTACAGGACTATGTGACCTTGCTTGCTTGCCCTGATTGCCCCAGCAGCTCTACAAGCATCCACCCATCCACTCACTGCTCTGGACTTGCCCAGAACTTATTAACACCTGACAATCCAAGGCTAATAGACATGCCTCCTGGTAGTCTATTTCATTTTAATTAAAACTAAATCTAAAGAAAAGAAGCACATTATCTTCTGATACTCTTAGAATACAATAATATTCTAAAAATATAGAGAGGGGCACCTGGGTAGCTCAGTTGGTTAAGCGTTCAACTCTTGGTTTTGGCTCAGGTCATGATCTCATGGTTCGTGGGATTGAGCGCTGTGTCAGGCTCTGCACTGACAGCATGGAGCCTGCTTGGGATTCTTTCTCTCCCTTTCCCTCTGCCGCTCCCCAACTTGTGCTTGCTCTCTCTCAAAAGTAAATAAACTTTAAAAAAATAGAGAGAATTAGAGACTCATTTATTCAGAGGTCATACTTTTATTATATTGAACATAATAATTACATCATAGAATAGTTTCAAATCAGTTTTCTGGTGAGCATTTCTTAAAGAGCCAGATTTCACAACTCTGCTGTTTTCACAGCAGTGTTGTAGGTACAATTAAAGCTCACAAGATTTCATGTAAGTACAAGATTATACGTGAAATCTTTATCAATTCTAGGCTCCTAGAATAGATATTCCAACATTTTTACAGGAAGCCTGTAAGATGTGAATAACGTTTTCAAATTAAAAATACTTTTGTATATATGAAGTATTATCAAGTATTACTATAGCTCTTCTAAATTCATAATGAAAGTTATTTCCCCTTCAATCAAGCAGAAGTTACATAGTTTTCATGGACATGATCATGAAGAACCATCTGAATATATTTGAGAAAGGTACTGTATGTTGATGGTAGAATTAGAAAGCCAACACTGAGAAAGTGGTACCAGAGAGGTGCTTTAGAAGATACAAAATTCAACAGTGTAAGACAGAAAGAAGCTAATAAATTAGAAACAGGACTATCAAAGCAACTTGGACTCTGGTGCTGTTTTTTCAAAGGGAAAATAAAACATTTCAAAAGTGTAAATAAAGAGCAGTATTGAAAACAGTATTCACATGTGGGTATAAATCTCTGACTAAAATTTTGTATTTAATTTTTTAGGGAGAGCAAAATCCTTTACTAAACCTGATTTTGTTCACTGGAAGTTGCTTTCTTGCTTTTACTAATCTGTCATCATTCTCTACTCTGGAGTAGGACAAGTAATGAACTATTTTCTTTCCTTGCTTTGTTTGGTTTTATTATTATAATCAGAGACTTAGACTATTGAATAAAAGCTATATAAAAAGGAAAAACTTATACTACATATTTTAATTTTATAATGTTGACTTTGGTCACAAAGTTAATAGTTTTTATTGGAACTTGATGAATTAGCCCATTATTCTCATCAATAAAGAAATGGTTCATGGCAAAGCTACTGCCACCTATTAATGTAATTTTGAAAAGATCCTTATAGTATTTTTTCATGGGTGGGAACATTAACAAAATTTAAAATATAATTAGAAAGGTCAGCCTGTTTATATAATTCTAATAGCCTATATTTATCACAACTTGTGTATAAAAGCAGCACATACTTAGAAGTAATACCGATTGAATTGCTTTTTTTGGCATCAAAATGTTTCTAAGGCTGCCATCAGATGAATTTTATTTCTTGGATATCATTGCCACGATTAACTGATTTGATACCAGATGCCAATACGTATGTCAGTATATTGTAATGTAGCATTATAAAAGAACTGACCTATAAAGTGTACAACCTACCTGCTAGTGCTCAATAGTAAATGATTTGCTTCTAAGTACCATTTCCTTGGATTCAATGGGTTACATATTAAATTTCTGCTTATATATTTTAATGAGATTAAATCTTTCAACAAAAATTTTGTCTAGTTCATAATTGAATATATGCTCCATGTCTTCTGGAGTTAGTATTCAAGAAGTACACATTTGGAATGATACACACATAAGTAAATGTACCTATAACTAAAATTTGCCTAGGGGTGCCTGGGTGGCTCAGTCGGTTGAGCATCCGACTTCGGCTCAGGGCATGATCCAGCCATGGAACTCCAGTCCATGAGTTCCAGCCTCGTGTCGGGCTCTGGGCTGGCAGCTCAGAGCCTGGAGTCTGCTTCTGATTCTGGGTCTCCCTCTCTCTCTGCCCCTCGCCCCCTCATGCTCTGTCTGTCTCTCTCTCAAAAATGAATAAATGTTAAAAAAAAAATTCAAAATTTGCCTGAATCCATTGTTCTTCTGTGCTTCGGAGAGTATGTTTCCACAAACCTTGCAATTAGTAAGCGGCTAACCTAGCATTATTTAATTATTTGACTAAAATTGTTTGGGTTTTTAAGTTTTTTACTTTGATCCAGTTAGCTAACACCCAGCTTTTACAATTTTATTTCAAATAATCACTGTATCAGGCATTTTGAGGTTCTTAGAAAATACTAAATAAGCTGACAGTACAAATAACCATTTAGCAACTATATTCCTCCAAACTTCTGTCACAAAACAGATACCACTTTTTGTTGTTTTTATAAAGGGTAGTGGAAACAATTCTATTTTCTAAAGTGAAAAACTATCTCATTATATTATTTTGCTGTAATCATTTTTTTTTTAAAATTTATTCCTTGCTTCTTTGATTTTCAAAGCAAATCTAATGTAAGGTCAATCTGCTTATCAGCACCAACTTTACAATTTTAAAATGTGTCTAGTTAGAGCCTAATTTCAGCTTTAGATAAAAATGGATTTATTAAGAAATGGTTCACTGTTACATCTGGCTTGTAATTCATTGTGGCCCTAAGGTAATGTTTTCTATGGTTTTCCATCTTAGGTTATAATACGGAGACATTTCCACTTTCATATTTCTACTTGAATTTCCTCTGCTTAATTGCTTTGTTCTGATCCACATTAGTTTCATCACCTGTATTAGAAAGAAAATCAGTATCTTACTGTTGAATAAGTATTTTACTTATTCAACTTTCAATACCTGGTTTTTAAAGAATTCTCTTTTATGCCACACATTCCTCCCTGGGTTGTCCTTCATTGAAGCAGAAGTGTTTTCTTTCAGTTGGCTTCATGCAAGGTAATTTTGACAGTTAAAATTGCCACCCTATCCATATCTCGTAGCCTTTCTCTCCTTTTACTTGGCTTTGCCTAGACTAAACTAAAAAAGAGAACAGCTGCCAAACAGTCAAACAAACAAACAGGAAGTCATGTGGTCTTTCTTTGTAATCCTACCTTTCAGGACTGACTTGGCTCCCTCTGCTGGCTAGTAATATAATTGCTTTCTTAGTTCAACAGGATATGTATTGCATTTGGTGACATATTTGGTGAGATACAAGCTGTGGTTCAGTAATCAAATTAGAGATTCTTAGGTTATTTTTCTGAATTTTGTGTTAAGGTTTTAACCAGACTAGGTCTTAAGTATCTATAATTGAAGGGAGCTGGCATCATATGTTTGGAAAAAAAACTTTTATTAATGCTCTTAGATTTGTGAATACTGAAATTTATACTGAAATCCAGCGAAACAGTGATGTTTAAATTTTATCGAAATGCCTAAATCCTATTAAGAAATATCAGCGTAACATAATCCTTATTTTCTGATAGTTACTTTTCATCTTATTTATACAGCATATTGCCTCCTTTCAAATCTATACATAATTCTCTTAAAATTTCCCTTTGAATTCTGTACAGAATTTTAAGTACATTTATTTAAATTTTTTTTAATGTTTATTTGAGAGAGAGAGACAGAGCACAAGCGGGGGAGGGACAGAGAGTGAGAGCGAGAGAGCTAGAGCGAGACAGAATTGGAAGTAGGCTAGGCTCTGAGATGTCAGCACAGAGCCCGATATGGGGCTCAAACCCAGGAACTAGGAAATCATGACCTAAGCCAAAGTCAGACACTTAACTGACTAAGCCACCCAGGTGCCCCTAAGTACATTTATTTAAATATATAGTGAATTGGATGGCAAATTAAGGTTAACTATTTGATAAATTATTTACTTGGAGGTGCCTGGGTGGCTTAGTCGGTTGAGCATCCAACTCTTGATTTTGGCTTAGGTCATGATCCCAGGGTCATGGGATCAGCCCTGCTTTAGGCTGCAAAGTGAGCATGCAGCCTGCTTAAGATTTTCTCTCCCTCTGCCCGTCTCCCCTACTTGTGCTGTCTCTAAAATAAAATTAAATCTATCTATCTATCTATCTATCTATCTATCTATCTATCTATCTATCTACATCTATATATATGGTAGCGCCTGAGTGGCTCAGTCGGTTAAGCAGGTGACTTCAGCTCAGGTCATGATCTCGCGGTTCGTGGGTTCGAGCCCTGCATCGGGCTCTGTGCTGACAGCTCCGGAGCCTGGAGCCTGCTTCAAATTCTGTGTCTCCCTCTCTCTCTCCCCTCCCCTGCTCGTTCTGTCCCTCGGTGTCTCTCAAAAATAAATAAACGTTAAAAAAATATATATATATGTACTTGGGCTAGAGAGAAAAGCCTTCAGTTTGGTTATTTTTTGAAGGGAAGAGGAGTTTCTACCATTTTCAGAGAATAACTTGTTCTTATAATTGCTCTGTGAAGGTCAGCTTTCTTTGCATTCCTATGGCTACTTAAGAAACACTTGTTTTAAGATCGAAGAGAAGGTAGGAAGAAATAGAAATATCTTTTGCCTTATTTTATTTTGCTGTATTGGGCATTTGAGATTAGAAAATGTACTATAGCCAATAAGGAAGAAAATAGTTATAGATCTAAACACACCAATCTACTAGGAAATTGATTCCTTCTTACAACGTCAACCATATTTAACATTTCTTTTTTTAAGTTTATTTATTTAGAGAGAGATAGAGACAGTGCCAGTGGGGTAGGGGCAGAGAGAGGAAGAGAGAGAGAGAATCCCAAGCAGGTTCCTCACTGTCAGCACAAAGCCTGATGCAGGGCTCAACCTCACAAACCATGAGATCGTGACCTGAGCCGATACCAAGAGTCGGATGTAACTGAGCCACCTGGGCACCCCTAACATTTCTACATGGTATATTACCTACCCTTTACCTTAAGATCACCTTTCTGAAACCTCTTGTAAGATACCCTAGCACCTCCTCTAAAATTCCTCACTACATAGGCAATCAGAACTGTCTAGCATTCTTTTTCATTTTCTAAGGAGGCGAAGTAAAGGACAACCTGAACTGTAGGTTTTTTAAAAAATGTACTTTTTTCGGCCTATAACCTACAATAAGAAATATATTTTACATGGCAACTCAGCACATGCACACACAAAAATGGAATGAATGCTTATTTAAAAATACAGACTTTACCATGTGTGATGGTACTCTTAGATTCTGTTCTTTTCTCTCTTTTAAATAAAAAATGCTAGTCACAACCCACTAAATTTCATGACCTGTAATGGTACGTGACCCAGTTTTAAAACACTGGTCTAATGGAGATGCTTTTAAAAGAGCATCGTAAGCACTCCCTTCATACTTATTTTAGCTACTGAGTTTTTAATGGATTTTGTATTCTCCCTTCCTAAAGTAATTTTTAATCTGTTATTCCAGGTTGGTTTAGGATTAAAATGCATGTGTAGTTTAATTATCTGGCTCACATTCAGCATATGTATTGGTTCCATTAAGATTAGGCCTTCATGAAGATGTGATGACCCTAAATAATGAAATCATATTTCAGACATGCATTTTTTAAGGGCCTTACCCTATGCAATGCACATTACAAAACTGCAATGTAGTAAAATTAGTTACTTTTATTTGGAGTATGAAGTATAGATACACAACAATATAAATATAGGAAAGTCATAGGATTATAAGTGGATGGCATGAATAATAAAATCTATGAATTTAAAGACAATCCTTAGGTAAGAAGGATTAACGAATGACAGGACAAAACTTGTTCTTCAGAGGCCAAGATGAAGTCAGTCACTGGGAAAGACCATTAATTTCTATTATCTTAACAAAAATGGATAAAATATGTTAAATAACCTTCATAGATACTCTTACAAATTTGACTGAGGTATTTACTTTGAAAACTTGAAATAGGAACATATTTACAGACTATTGTTTGATATTTTTTAGCTCACCCTCAAATAAACATCTATTACAAACTCTTCACTAAAGTTTCTTACGATCTAAATCACCCTAAAAGTAACTATTTATCCTAAATATGAAATAATTTTGATAGTGTGAAATAGTCTACAAAACACATACACACTACATGTTCTTTACTTTTCTTTTAAAAAATGATTTTCTAAAATTTTTCACTTCTATCATTTTATGGCAAATTGTACTTATCTTGAAGATGTTTTCCAAAAAATAACAATTCATAATTTCTCAATTGTACCAATTCCTGCTGATATTAATATTTAATAGTTAAAATCCATTTAAAATATTTTATTAAATCTTATACAATTTATTGACCAAGAATACATATGAGAATATCCAAGAATATAAAATGAATAAATAAAATTAATGCAACTCAGTACTTAAAGCAAGGGGACAATATTAGGTCAGATTAAGGGTTTACTGGGCTATCTACAAACTATTGACAAACCAAGGATATTACAATGAAATATAAAGCCAACTGATTTTGGACATAAAGATTTAAAAATGTAAAAGCAAAATGAATGAATGGTGATGATCAAAATAATTAAGGAAAAAAAACAAAACCAAGAAACAGGACAAATCAAGAAAACTCTAAGATTAGATTAAGAGATTCTACACACGATCTTAACTTGGATACTTAAATTTAGGCAAGCAGAACACTAACTGATTTAATAGAAAAATATTCTGATATGCATTGAAACAATTTCTTTAATTCTGTGGTCTGGAAAAAAATTAATATAAACTACATACAACTTAAAACCCTTAAAGGTAGAGACCTTTTTTTATTCACTAATGTACGTAAGAGGTGCTTATCATAAAGTTAATTAGCACCTAGTACGTCTTTAATACATGAGGGAAGAAAGTGAAAAATAACATATCTGAAATTTTAAATTAAATGCTACAATAATGCCAAGACTTTTGTTTCCTAGACATGCAAAATTATAACTTCACCAGTAACATTTAAGAAAGTATATAGGAAGATAATTGTGCTTCATTAAGCAAATTGAAATACTATTTTGAAACTGAGTGAAAAACATATTCTGAGCCATCTGTATATTACTTAAAGCTGTTCTTAAAATTAATGGGTAAACTTACAATGAACAGACTGTTGGATTTACCAAACAATATATAATTATTTGTATTAATGGTTATAAAGACTGTCTTTTCTCCTCCAAAAATTCAACACATGAAATATTATTTGGGATATCATGGCTAAAATCTTACTGTATAGTTTCTAGTTTACTGGTGTACTTACTTATTTTAAAAGGCCTATTTAAAAAAAATTTTTTTTTAATGTTTATTTATTATTGAGAGACAGAGACAGAGAGCGTGAGCAGGGGAGGGGTAGAGAGAGGGGGAAACACAGAATCGGAAGTAGGCTCCAGGCTCTGAGCTGTCAGCACAGAGCCCGACGCGGGGCTCAAATTCACAAACTGCGAGATCATGACCCGAGCTGAAGTTGGTCACTTAACCAACTGAGCCACCCAGGCACCCCATTAAAACGTCTATTATCCCAGGCAATAATAGGAAATAAAAATCCTCAATTTTTTTCAGTTTTGAAAAATCATAAGTTATTGGTATATCCAGTGCTAGCATAAGGTAAATGTAATGAACAGCAAACTAAAAGGTGAATTAAAATATCCACTCTATCCATGACCTAAGCTTTCAATGAATCTTTTCTTCAGAAGGAAACTGTAAAAATAAATCTCCCTAGCATTTGCTTTGCTTGACAGCATAAATGAATAGCAAGCAAAGCAGCCATATGAGGTCCTTTATACAAAGCCTCAGAAACATGCACCTTTTGAATCACCGTGCGTGGCACACATTTTGTGCCCAATAAATATGTGGTGAATGAACTTTTCCAGTAGTGCTGGATTTGGCCAACCAAATTCTCACAGACTTTAATTTAGCAAGTATTTTGCAAGAAAGAGGGCAGACAGGATAAAGAAGTAGTTTGTGATTCAGGAAGAGAGCAAAGCTAATTGGCTCAGTATGAGTATGATCATGTGATCTACCAATCAACTGTCCTCCAGCAAGCCCATTTACAGAAACCTAAAAACAATCATCACTAGTTTGTGGGCTTCTAGTGTTGTGGAGGGTGAATGTGTAAAGTAGTGCCCTTCTCTAGAACTCTGTAATAAACTTGGTTGTTCCCTAGATTTTTTTTTCAGGTTTCACAAATCTTTCATAAAGTTATCTGTAGCATGTAAGTGTATCTATAAAGGGCCAGAGTACAGAAATTGGTGTGTGTGCATGTGGGGGGTGGAGGTCAGGGCCCTTATAATTGTCATTTATTCATTAACCAAATATTAAGCATCTACTGGTGTGTCAGGCATTGGTCTAGACATCATTTTCTCCACAAAACACCAGTGGAGAAAAACAAAACTTCTTGCCCTCCTGGAGTTTAACATTCTACTGGGGAAAAACAGGTAATAAGATAAACACGTAAGATCTGTAGAATGCCTGAAGGATAAAGTGGGAAAGGGGGACAGGGGCCTCGCAGTTTCCAGAGCGGCCACGGAGGCCCCGAGATGACATCTGAGCAAAATCCTGAAGGCGAGGGAGCAAGCCCTATGTATACTTGGGGGAACGAGACTGGCACGGCGAATAGCAAGGGCACAAGTCCTGCTGGCAAGGGGGTCAGAGCAGCCTCTCCCCCACCCCATCGCGCGCGGAATTTAGGCCACGGTCAAGACTGACTTTTCCGCTGAGCTAGATGCAATGCCATTGCGGGGTCTAGAGGAAAGGAGTAACAAGAACTGATTTAGTCTCCCGAGTGATTTTTGAGGCAAATGGAATAACCCAGAGGCAGAATTTCCCTTTAAGCGTACTGGAACATATACAAATACATAAGCAATTCACGTATAATCTAAATTCATTAAAACAGAACACAAATTTCGTCCCGGCCTGAGTAAAATTCGCTTACCTACTGCACTTTCTACTTGAACGAAAGCTCCCCCTTAATTTACACAAACGTAACAGAATGCGGAACGATAAAGTTTGTTACAACAGGGGACCACAAGCATGGCACTCTACACAATCACACTGGGCTCCAGCCTCGTGCAGTACCTCACTGTTTCAAGTGTAAAGAGGAAAACGGCGTTGGAAAGTGGCTGGCCCCAGCACCCCCCCCCTCCCCCCGCTTGCCCACGACCCGCCGGCAGCCCGAGTCTGGGCTGGCTGCACTCCCCGCGCGCCCGGCTCCACCCACACCTCGAGGGGGGCGCGGACCCGCGCGCTCCGGGCCCGCGGCCGGCCAGCTCCTCGTTCGCACAGCGTCGCCTACAGGCCTTTCTCCCGACAGTTAGGCAAGAACCAAGACCACCGCCAACAAAAAGACCGCGTATTTCCAGAAACCAAAGCATCACAACACGATTCCAATTCAATCCGGCCGGGAATCTTCTTCACCTCCAAGGGCTGCGTCCTTACTCCGCAGAAATAATGCAGAGACGGGCGTAGAGTCCGGCTCTCCAGAGGAGAGGTGTACGATACATCCATCCACCAGACTGCAGAGACACCATTTAAAAAATGCACCGTCGCCGTCGAAACGCGGGCGTCCTCTACCTGGTCGCCCCGAGCTCGGCTTCCTAAGCTAAAGACCACCAGCTGGGTTAGCGAGCCTGGCCTGCGAGCCGGTCCGGGCCTGAGCGCCCCTCACGCACAAGACCACCACCGAACTCGGGCCCCGCTCCGGTCGGCCTCCAGGAAAATAAAGACCGGGGAAAGCCGGCCCGTCCGTGCCGCAGCGAAAACGCCGCTCCGCAGGATCGACAATTAAAGGCAACATCCGCAGTCGCTCTGAGGAGGAGAAGGGCGCAAAGGACAGCGGCCGCCGCCTGCTGCCGGCCCCGGCCAGCCCGGGCGCGGGGTGGTGCGGCGCGGCGCGGTGCGGCGCGGCCGAGGACGCGAGCCCAAGTGGCGGCGGCAGCGGCGGTGGCGGAAGTGGAGTGGGGAAGAGGGGGTGGTTGTTAGTGTTTGGCGCCGGCGGAGGGAGTCATTCCTGCAGCTGCACTTCCGGTCGGCATTTTGTTCTGAGAGGGAGAGACGGAACGAGAGAGAGACACACACAGGGCTCCTTCCCCCCCCGCCCTCCCCCCCCTCCCTCCGTCGGTACCGACTCACCCGACACCACCAAGCCGCAGGGAGGGACGCCCCCGCCGACAGGAGGATTGGTTCCCGGGCCGGCGGCGATGCCCCCCCGGTAGCTCGGGCCCCTGGTCGGGTGTTTGTGAGTGTTTCTATG
The DNA here is from genome assembly GCF_018350175.1 of Felis catus. Lineage (NCBI taxonomy): Eukaryota > Metazoa > Chordata > Mammalia > Carnivora > Felidae > Felis > Felis catus. The sequence goes on along the minus strand of NC_058368.1, from coordinate 209,659,875 downwards.
TGGGAGAAGGAGGAGGAGGAGGAAGAAGAAGCAGCGATTTGTCTTCTCGGCTGGTCTCCCCCCGGCTCTACATGTTCCCCGCACTGAGGAGACGGAAGAGGAGCCGTAGCCACCCCCCCTCCCGGCCCGGATTATAGTCTCTCGCCACAGCGGCCTCGGCCTCCCCTTGGATTCAGACGCCGATTCGCCCAGGTAAATTCCTGCTCTTTATTTCGGCGGCGGCGGCGGCGGCGGCGCCAGGTCCTCAGCGTCTCTCCTCCTCGCTCCCCTCCCCGCCGTTTCCTTAGCGGCCCCAGGTCTCCTCCACGGGCGAGTCTAGAGTTCGCTCCTCTCCGGTGGCAGCCGCCCTGGGTGGCGGTGGTTTTGTACTCTCTCCCGGCCGGCTCCGGTGGCGGGGACTGGGCTCCTGCCGGGCGGCCGGGGAGGCGTAGGCCCGGCGGAGAGTGCAGGCCGCGGGCCAGCGGAATCTACTTGAGCTCGGGGATTAGGAGAGCTCCGGGCTGAGCGGAGCTACTGCTGGTCGGTGACAGGCCTCGCCAGGGAGAAGAGCCGTAGCTAGTGAGGAGGCGGAAACAATACAACTAACAGCAAATGTGCCCTGTTCGTCCCCATATTTACAACTTTCCTGGTCCCGGAGTGGGGAACGTCCCAGTGAAACAAACAACCCCCCTTCTTCCCCCTGTGACCCCATGAAGGGAGGAAGTAGTTTCAGTTAGTGAGACAAATGTAAATACTCAGACACGGATCCAGTGGCAATTCGTGTCCTGTGTAAAACTTGTTTGGACATTAGAAAGTTAATAAAGACTCATTTTCATTTTTAAAGAATTAAATTGCCCACATGAATATTTAATGTAGAAAACCATAGTGTGGTAGACACTGCATATGCCCCCCCCCAAGAGTTTTTATGTTGTTGTTTGACAGTGTGTGTTGCACATGGACTTTTTATTCAAAGGCAAGTGTAAAGTACTTGACAGGTTTACCCTGCCACTTTAGATTTGTGTGCGTTATGTAAGGACAATTTTAAACGACTGTATATACAATTCTCAGGTACTTCCTGATCTAAGTGTGTAGAAGCATACAAAGAATATTGTCTGTTTTGAGAATTGTACCGAGGTATAGGTAAAAGCAATTTTCTTTAAAAGCATAGAAATTAAGTTATGCTTAGAATCCCAGGGAGGTTAAAAAAAAAAAAATGTAGAAGGTGCCATCCTTTCATGTCAGGGCAGATCTTCTTGAGGTCCCAGGATTGTCATTGGCTGTTTGTGCCCATGATGTTTGACTGTGTAATGAGAGAGGTGTCATTTTAATAGGTCAAATGTATCTGTAAATGCTAGAGAAAAATATCAGTTCTGCCTTAACAAATTCTAGTTCATGAGTAAGTTAGGTGTTCAGAGCTTGTTTATGGAGGCGTTGGTCAGATAGGTTGGCATAAGGGAAGAACAATCCATTTAAAAGTCCTCAGCCATACAAATTGCCTAGAAAACTAAATGTTCCTGGTGTTAGACTATTTTGATACTTTGTCTCATGTTCAGGGAAGGAAAACTTTCACTGCTTAGAATGAAGCAACACTGATCAACAAAGTCCCTTGTTTTACTAATGGGGGTTACATTGGTTAGAATTTTTTGTGTCTTGTTAAATTATAGTCATTGTAGAATAAGTAACTTTTCTGAAGGTTATTTTTGAGTTTAGCCCTCTGCTTAAAATAAACTGTTCCACATTTCCCGCAAACGTATGGATAAATGTTAAAAAGAGTGAAGTTAATATAGCTGTCACGTACTAGGCATGTTTTTAATGCTATAAATCCGTGTAGTAGTCAGTAGCGTGTCCGTGATTTGTATTGGTCAGGGAGCAGTTTGAATTTTAAAAAGCCTGAAGCTCCTGCTGAGCCCCAATCCCGGCCTCCCTCCCTCCCACTAATCTCCCATTCCTGTCTTTGTGCTGCCTGCTCCTGTTAGACACTGTTTGCTACAGGGCCTCAGGCCTACACTGGGTGGGGGGGGCATGCCAATGGGGGCTTGTTGGGGAGAGGGAATACAGAAGGGAGGAACACTTCATATCTGAAACAGAGGGTTTGGGGGCCAGCGGCGGGGGGAGGGGGGTGTGGATAAGGTTTTCAGTGTAAATGTTTGAAAGGCCCTTATATGAACCTGTGATGCCTTTACAACTTTTATTTAAATAAAATACGGAGACATATGTCAAAGGATGAACATATTTCTACTAAAGGTAATGGAAAAGAGGAGTTCTGCTTGTTTAGTTTTCATCAACAGAAGCAACTTATTTTTAGCGTTTTATAGTTAAGGGGAGCCTTCTTACACAGATGTTTGAATCAGTGTGTTAGATATGTTTATGTGATTGATTTTTTTTTCCTGTGACTTTGGAATTAAAATGAATTAGTTCTTACCAGATCTTATTTTACCAATTCTACATATTTAGTGTTCTGTAAGTAATATAGGTTGTGTGATATCTTTCATTAAAGTAGTATAAACATTTTAAAGTAAGTTGAAAATATTTGTTGTTTGGTCCAAACCAATTAAATAAGTTATTTTTAAAGGAAAAAAACATTGTAAAGCTCGAACAAAACCTAAACTTGAACTTAAAATTTTTTGACAATTTAGTTGGAAGGAATAATAATTTGTATTTCCCTGGAGATTATGAATACTCTGCTCTACCTCCCCTGTATTGGTTGGGATAGTCGCTAGTGGCTATTTCTGTATTTCTGTTATTATCATTATTTTTTAATTTAGTGAAAGAAGACACTATAAGTGTTCCAGTAGGCTTCTAATGTTAGTTATATTATTTGGAGAAGTAATTCCTAGTGTTTATTCAACAGTGTGGTTTATTGTTTCTCTCGAGTCTGTTGAGTTACAAATAACTTATAATAATTACTTGAAAAGAAAGCACTTCTAAAGTGGTGAAAGTCTAGTGAATCAAATTAACATTGAATATTAAATAATTATTTTTAGTGTTTTGAGAAGAGTACATAGGATGCTGCTTCTTGAAAGTCATTCAACAATTTGTTTACTGAAGTCATTGGAAAGCATTTTGAACCTGTGCTAGGGATCTTTATACTGCCCTCTTTAAGAAGTAAAAAGTTACATTTGAAGAAAGACTGTCTATTTGAGATTATTTTTGAGGATGAAAAGTGAAAGTTTTCACTTAGGATGATAGTAAACCAGGCTTTAGTTTTCTGCAGAGTGATCATTATTAAATTTCAAAAATACTGTGAGCAAAGTTATACCAATTCAGATATGTAATCCTCTTTATTGGGTGCCAGACTACCTAACTCAAACATGTGTTTTTTAAGACTTCCTATATTAGTTTCATATTTAATTCTTTGGTACCAATGTCTCATCAGACTGCTGTAGAAACATTTGCAACCATCTATTTCATATTTTGACCTGCTCTATATTGATGTAAAAATTAATGATAGAGTAAGTAAAAACTAGAGAGTTTGAATTTTATATGATTTTATTTAACTTTCTCCACCCCATTGCTTATTAGGACAAGGATCATTTATGAGTAATTCTGGAATTTTAAAATAAGATTTTAGTGTTATGTGAAGTGATTGGGGAGAATGAGGTAAATAAAAATTCCTTTTTGAGAAATGTAACTTCAGTGTTGTTGATCACATTTATTTGCTATAAAGTGAATAGGAAATTACTGACTAGGAACTTTATGGAAACCTGGTAATGAACTATTTAGTTGAAGATGTTTACTTTAATATCCTGAACATATTAAATTGATTTTGCTGGTAATTTATGGTATTATATAGCCTTTAAAAATCATTTTAAAATATACTTTTTTAGCAAAGAGCAGTTGTTCTTTATAATTGCTCTTTGAATTTTTGAAATGGTTCTTTTTCAAGGTGACCTGAGTTCATTTTTAAATATTCCCATTTCTCTGTGAGAGAAGTGTTCGGCATTATTTCCATTTTTTGATGAAAATCTTGATACTTAGAGGCCATGTGATTTGTGTAGGTTCATGTAGTGAGTGAGAATAAGGGATTCCCTTACTCTTACAAGTTTGTTTATTAGATTATGTTGTTTTAACAAAAGTGTGTGTTCTGGTCACAAAGCTAGGTATTGCTATTGCTCAGTGTTGACACTGATACCTTATGTGGCTTTTTCAAGTATCTGAGTCCAGGGTGATTTTTCCTCTTCTTTTAGGGGAGCTATGATACCTGTCTCTTGGTTGTATTTTCCAGGTATGAAACTAGTACTTTTAAATTAGAAAGCCTGACCTTGTGGGTATGTTTGGTGTTTGAATGACTGAATTTATTTACATTATGTTTCTCCTAAAGAGTGTAAGTCAATTAACCATAGTTGTAGTAAACAATTCATAATTACTCCTGAAAGTTTTTTTTATAGCGTGGAATTTTAGTGTTTTCTAATTGGTTTAAAAGCAATTTTAAAAAGCAATTATCGTTGTAATTTTAAAAAGTATTTTATGTGCTTAGAATTTTTTGCCCAGGTAGATAGTAAAAAGTGATTATAGATATTTGTGTTGTACATTGTTTTGTTTGGTGTAAATCTAGAGTCCATTTTAATTGAGTTTTGTCAGATTGCCTTGTTTTAAGGCATATTTCTTTTTATTTCCAAAGTGATATTTTTAGGAGAGATTATTTCTTAATGCCAGCTAGATAAGATTTTGAGGGCTTATAATTTGCCAGAAATTGTGTTAAGTATGACTCTATAATATTACTTCATTTAAAATAATGAGCTCAGGAAATAGAAACTGTTATCCACAATTTATAGATGAAGTAATGGGGCTGGAAAGGTTAGAAAATTGCCCATTGTCTTATAATTAGTAAATGGTCAGTCTGATTTATATTTTTTTCTCAAGAATTTAGGATTCCACATTTCTAGTTTTAGTAAAATCTTCATATTTTTTGGTTAGTTAATTCACTACTTATAAGTCATATATGCAAGGAACTTGTGTAGTTGGGGCAAAGAACTAAAATATAATGCAGACTGTATATCCTATATAATGTTTGAAATCAGATCTTTACCATCTTATATTTGTTAGGCAGTCTGTGTAATTTTTACTTCTTTTAAGTTTTTCATTTTTGAGTTGAAATTGCCATAGCATCTATTTTTAGAAAGGGAAAATTTGGCTTTAGAGAGTGATTTCATTTATAGAAATGTGTGTAATCAATTGTGTAGTAGATGAATGTATAAATCAGTATGACTGATAATTTTTAAAAACTCTAGCGTTTTATAGCAAAAGAATGTTAATCCTTTTAAAGTCATCAACTTGGGAAATTGTGTGCTTTTTCTAGAGCTTTTGCTATTACATACAATCTTAAGGGGGTTCCTTTAATGATAACCTTTGGAGCCTTTGTGATAGTCTTTTTTTTAATCCTTAATGGCAAATCTTTATCTTTAGGGGTAAATTTGAGTTTTAGAGACAGGAAAAGTAATTTAGAAGTTAGTTTAGGAGAACTTAGATTTAATAAGATCTTTTTTGTGTTAGGCACTATATTGAGTGGTTTACATTTATATGTAATGTTATTAGCGATATCCATGTACCATGAATTTTCTCAATTCTTCAAGGTATATGAATCTAGTTGTGTTTATTATTCTAAGAGAGTTGGGAAAACAGAGGTATAGAATGATTAGATGACTAGCCTAGGCTCCCATAGCTAACAAGTGGAAGAAAGCGGAGAAAGGACTCCAAAGTTGATGCTTTACCTATCACCCTTAACCACTACACTGTGTATCATGATTTGAACCTCCTAGCTGCCCAATGAGGTTAGCGATGTGTTCTTGTTTCACAGACAAGGAAATTGAGGCTCATCATGTTTAAGAACCTCGACCAGGGTGACAAATCTAGCAAGTGTTAGAGGTAGGACTCCAACCCAATGTGTCTAACTCTAAAACGTCTTTTAATTCTACCACCCTGCCTTTTCAAGATTTATAATACATTTCTTTTTTAAAGATTTACTTTTTAAGTAATCTCTACACCCAATGTGGGGCTCAAACTCACAGAGTTCAGATCAAGAGTCTCATGCTCTACCCACAGAGCCAGCCAGGTGTCCCTGTAATACATTTTTTTGATAAAAAGGATAGACTTGGTTATAAAGCAGTGACACTTTTTCTGTCACAAAGAGGAATTCTGAACTGTTTTGGTTAGTTATACATGATTGATTATTTGATTACAGTCTTTTCTGTAAAATACCTTGTTAGTTTACACCTTGTGTAATGTACAAAATGTATATACACAAGTGTGCCTTTAAGAAGGATATTTATTTTTAAATATATGCAAGCTATATTTACAGAAATTGGTGAAATGGGAAAAGCCACTTTATTTTTATATTATTGTGATTAAGTTATTTCTTCTAAAAATGTCAAGCATTAAAAAATATTACCAAGAGGAGCATCTGGGTGGTTCAGTCGGTTAAGCATCTGACTTTTTTTCGGCTCAGGTCATGATCTCATGGTTTCCTGAGTTTGAGCCCTGCGTCAGGCTCTGCGCTGAGAGGACAGAGCCTGCTTGGTATTCTCCCTCTCTTTCTGTACCTCCCCTACTCATACTCTGTCTCTCTCAAAATAAATAAATAAACTTAAAAAAAGAATCCCCAAGGATACATCAAACCTCCAACATAGTTTATGTAACTAAATTATTTTGCCATCTTACGTGTGTGTCATATTAGTTCACTTGAACATACCAAACCTTTAAAGTTTTCTTTTGTATACATTTGTCCATTGGCAGAAGAAGGAAACATTTTCAGTATGTGAAACCATGGAATTAGTATCAGTTAATTTATTAAAAGTTTTTTTTTGTACTTTTACCTCTCCTGAGAAATTCAGAAGCTGTGACACAATTTTGAAATATTCGATTCCTTTTTGTTGGAGTTATTTGAGTCACTTGTACTTCTCAGTCTTTTGGTCCTATGCTGATAATATGTGCACTTGTTTAAAGAGTACTGTTTTTTAACTGGTCACTGATTCTAGATACCTTAAAAACTTACAGTGCTTGAAACACTAATGAATTATTACAATTTAAACTATAGTTGACTCGGGGCGCCTGGGTGGCGCAGTCGGTTAAGCGTCCGACTTCAGCCAGGTCACGATCTCGCGGTCCGGGAGTTCGAGCCCCGCGTCAGGCTCTGGGCTGGTGGCTTGGAGCCTGGAGCCTGTTTCTGATTCTGTGTCTCCCTCTCTCTCTGCCCCTCCCCCGTTCATGCTCTGTCTCTCTCTGTCCCAAAAATAAATAAACGTTGAAACAAAAAAAAAAAAAAAAAAAAATTAAAAAATAAACTATAGTTGACTCTAAAAATATTAATCTTTATGATTTTATATTTAATTTTTAAATTTGCAAAACAAAAATTGTCCTTGAAATTAATCCTAATAAGTAAAATACATCACTGACTTTTCTCAACACTTCTACTTGGCAACCTTTTCAGGATTTTTAAACCTGCTTTTAGTTGTCTTTATCTGATAGCATTGTGGCTTGCCAGTTTCCACCAAAAGAAATTGATCATCTGAGTTAGGCTGTATGTAGTTTAGTTTTCCCTTGGTGATGACCAAATTGAAATTTTCTATGAGTATAAATTGGGCATAACTTCCCCCCCTTTAAAATACTGTTCTTAAAAAACTGATACACATGACAGTTCCCCCCTCCCACCCTCCCACCCCCCCACCAAGGTTCTGCCCTATGCTTCAGAAAACTCTAAAGTTGAAAGTTGAAGTGTGATGCCCTAAAAGCTATTATCATTCTTTCCCCTTTGAGAAAAGAATTAAGAATGCAGTATTTATGCCATAACCCACCTTTGGGTTATCTTGAAAGACACACATGACATATGCTTTTTACTTAACTTTATCAATCTTTTTCCTCTTTCCCTTTTCTTATGTGTTTCTTTCTTTCTGTGTCAGTGTCCTAAGCAAAAAATTTTTATAGCACAGTGAGTTCAGGTGATGGTGTTGATGTGGCTAGTTCTGTAATATTTTCCTTGATGAAAACTTGAGCAGTTTGAAAGGCCTCAAATTCTGAGATTTTCATAAGTTCATAACGCTAGTGAGAAAGCATTGATATTAACTGTGAAAATGTATATTTGTGCAGCATTCCTGCTTTCTTCTGTAGACTTGTGTTACTTCTCAAAACATCTACTCACAGACCAGAAATTTCTCTTAAGGAGAAAAAGAAAGCATGCCTTTTTCATGGAAGTTTCTCTGGTTATTCCATGTCCTAGCATTTGCTAGTTTATTACTTGTATCTCTTGGATAAAATTTGTTCCTGTGTCTGTCAGCCATAGTAAACCACCAGCTATATGAGAGCAAGGAGACTTGTATTATTTTTATCTTTATGTCTGTAGTACCATTACGGTGCTTTTCCTGTTTTGTAGATATTCAATACGTTTTTGTTGAACAAATTAGAACGGAGCTATGTGATATTTCCTAAAGATACATTTCTAAATCTAAGATTAGTGAGTGGCAAGTATATGTTTATGTTAATCTTGAAATATAATTTTCTTAGCTATATATGTGTTCTTAAGGCATCTTGCTTTTTGGTTAAGAATATTTTATTTACATACATCCTTAACAGTACACACATAACAAATTGTGTGTAAAAGTAAATCATAGAAAAACTTAAAACAGGGTTCCTTTTTTAATTGTTAGTAAGGATGGTAAAGTTATAGGAAGGGTTTTTTGTTTCAGTCCTTTGGACAATAGAATTGCGAGTAAGATACTGAGGGAAAGTTTTCAAATACTTGTTTTAAACCCAAGGTTGATTTATTACAGTTTTAATTTTCTTTGTTAATTCTAATTTATATATTGTGTATAACAACAATGTAGATAAGTTACCTGTAATGAGAAATACATATCAGTATGTTAAAAATGTTATTCACATAAAATAGTGATATGATGACTGAAATTATTTTTAAATTTAAGTAAAGCTTATTGGAAGTGTGATTTACACAATAAAATTCACTGTTTTAGGTATACAGTTTGATGAGTTCTGACAAACATGTAGTCTTGCAATTTCTACCACACTCAAACAATGTTTTCATCACTTCAAAAAGTTGCCTTATGTCCTTTTGTAATCAGTTTCCTACTTCTGTTCCAGCTCCTGGTAACCGCATATAATTTTTGTCCTTATAGTTTTGTCTTTTCTAGAATGTTGTATAAAAGGAATCATACAGTATGTAGTCTTCTGTGGTAGGTTTCTTTCGCTTAGTAAAAGGCTTTTGAAATTCATCCGTGTCTTGCATGTATTAGTAATTGTTGGTGACTTCATTTTGAAATTGATTTAGAATACCCTTTACCTTTGGTACTACTGTCAAAAAAGATTAAACAACTTTAGATATTTTTCTCAGATTTTGCAGCTGCTTTATTATTTGATATAATTTTACTTGCCTATTTTTACCCCTTCAAAAAATTTGTAATTGACATTATTATTAAGTGGTATTTGTTTTTATTATTCTATCATGTTAGATGTTCCACCAACCAGGTAAAATATGCAGTGCCCTCTTTTTCATCAAAATTAAGATAGGTAGTATCATGTATTTTGAACATATAGTACATAAAAACTAGAATAAGATATGAGGGATGGTACAATAATAACTCACCAAAAACTGAGTTTACATTTTACTGTAAGTTTAATGTTTGTTGTTTATACTAAAAATAGAGCATCGGTTATAGTGAAGAACAGTGGGTGCCTCTCTTTTAATGCTTTAAGTTAGAAGGTGCCTGGGTGGCACAGTTGGCTAAATATCTGATTCTTGATCTCGTCTCAGGTCATGATCTCACAGTTTGTGAGTTTGAGCCCCACGTTTTGTTCTGCACTGATGGTGCGGAGCTTGCTTGGGATTCTGTCTCTCCTCCTGTCTGCCCCTCCCCTGCTTGTGTGCTCGCTTGTGCGCGTGTGTGTGCGCGCGCTCTCTCTCTCTTTCTCTCTCTCTCTCAAAAATAAATAAACCTTAAAAAAAAAAAAAGAAGCAGTGTTGTTTACTGAAAGTTGGGAAAGATAATGAGAAAAGGGCCATTTTCTGGTCGTTTTATTTGACCACCTTTTTTGTTTTTCACCACTCCCTTTTTGAAACCTTTCTTTCCTTGGGTTCAGGATATCTGTCTCTTCTTTTTCTTCCCTTATGTATTTAATATGTCATTTGTTGACTCTTGCTAGTTCTTCCTCCTCTGCCCACCCCTTAAATCTTGGTATTCCTGAGGTGGTTTTTTATATTCTTCATTCTGTTATCCCTTCCTGTTGATCTTATCTATTTATATGACTTTTTATATGCTTGTTACCTGTATGCTGATGACTCAGGAATCTGCCTCCAGAATGATGTATTTTCCTGAGACAGATCCATCTGTCTAGGTACCTCCTAATGTCTTATAAATACTTTAAATTCAAAAGTATATAAATCTGAACTCATCCCTCAATTTTTCCCTACTCTCACCACTCTCCCCGCCCTCCAAAATAAAAAAACTGTTCTTACAACTATGTGAAGTAGGTGAATGTTTCCATCATCAACTCAGTTCCCTAAATTGGAGATTTGGTGATAATGCTTCACCCTTCTCCTTTACTGTACCTTCAATCCAGTTGTCCATCCAGTTCTGACACTCATAACACCTCTGCATATCACTTGAATCCATCCCTCTTCTGTTTTGGATTCTTAGAGTAGGCATGTATATACAGCTTATCAGACAGAATAACTTCTCGCATTCATTTTAAGAAGACTTAGAGGTAGTTGTGAAAGATGTATTTAGTTAGGGTATTTTTTTATATGCTTGGGCTCTGGTATTTAAAATTAAGGTGTAGGGGTGCCCGGCTGGTTTATTTAGAAGAGTGTGTGACTCTTGATCTCGGAGTTGTGGGTTCAAGCTCCACGGGTAGAGAGATGACCAAAAACAATTTAAAAAACTAAAATTAAGGTGTAATCTTTATTAACATTCATGCTTTATCGTCTAAATGAGACTGTCTTCTGTGCACATTTCCACTATATCTAAAAATCTAGGCTTCTGACGGACAACCCAGTATATATTGACTAGAACAGTTTAAATGCCACCTTTATCCTTCCATACCTTACGTTTAGAGTAAAATAATTCCTAAATGTGTATGTTTATTTTGATACTGTGTTGATGTGTTAAGGAGCAGAGTCAAGAGTTGAGAAGAAAATGGGACTGTAGGAGGAAAGGGTAAATGAGGACTTTTAAATTAACTTTACTGGGGAGCCTGGGTGGCTCAGTTGGTTAAGCGTCTGACTCTTGACTTTGGCTCAGGTCATGTTGTCTGGGTTATGAGATTGAGCACCTCATCAGGCTGTGTGCTGGGCATGGAGCCTGCTTAAGATTCTCTCTCCCTCTCCCCGTCTCCTGCTCAGGTTCTCTCCATCTCCTTCTCTCTTTTTAAAAAATATTTTTCCCCTATACTATAGAAACAAGTTCACTTGAATAACTTTCACTTTTATTGCAGATAACAATGTTAAAGAAACAAATACAATGGGATATGATACCATTCGGTTGCTAGGCATTCAGACATTTTTAATGGCAAGAGTCAGATATAACTATATTACCTGCTTGTGAAGTTATTACTGGTGGTTTTGTATAATTTACAATGTTTCTTCCTTAGAATAAGAAGTTGTCTCCTTCGTTCTCCATTTCAACAAAAGGATCTACTTAAGAGTTATTGGTTTAAATAACCCTGAGTATCTCTTTTGTGAAGGACACACTACAATGTGATGTTATTTTGAAAAACAAACATGTCTTCACTATATCCAGAGTTTATAACTAAAGAAATAATAGGTGCTATATTGTGCTGTAGTGCTAATTACCATGTTTTTGAGAAAATGAGATCAATCAAAAAAAAAGGCAATTTACAAAGACTGACAGGAGAATCCTGTCTTGGAGTCTCTGGTACCTTGTACATTGTCAGCACTCAACAAACAATTGTTGAATAAATGAATTTGAATTATATTTCAGTTTGGGGATGTAGGACTAATTTGAGTGACAGAAGATGGGTGGGGTTTGTTAAACATTGAGTAAATTTGATGGAAGAAAGAAAACACAAAGCCCAGAAAAGGTGGGAAAACACTTAAAGCAAAGAATTGGTATAATTTAGTTAATTGCTTATATTTGGACAATTAGGTTTGCTTAGCTGGATAAGAGAAAAATCTGTATGCAGGTGGTTTGGATTCCTTCTACTATTATTCCTGTTTCAGATTTGCTTCTGGTTTCAAGTATTGCCTCTGTACTTCTGTCTTCATTGCTATGGGATAAATTTGTAGGCTCAAGGCTAAAATGACTTGCAAAAACCAATTGAGAGTTGGCGGGAAAGGGAGAGAAATATTATAGTTCTTCAGTCTTTTGCAGTTATTCAAGGTTTGTAGTGTATGTCAAAGTGTCATTGCATGTCTTCAGTATTCAGATGAAGGGGCATAAAAACTAGAATTTAAAATGACTTACAATTTGCAACAAGTTTGTTTGTGACTGACCTAGGATGAAATTCAGTATCTGAGTCTCTAATATGCTGTTAGGTGTTGAGCCATGCTGTTACCTACATGAATTATCATATGATTTTAGTGATTCTTTATAAAAACTTCATAGTTCAGCAATTCTCCATTCTCTTAGTTTTCTTGGAAACTAAAACCACTTATAGTTTTCTGGTATGTTAAGTAAGGCTAAATTGTGGAACTTAGAATGTAAAATCCTTTAAGAACTTCAAAGTTAAAGACTTCCCCCTTTTTTCCAATTATAGAAACAATGTAGGAAAAAGCTACATGCTATTTGGAAAATAAGAAAAATATAATCTCATATTTTATGTTTTTCCTACTAGTTTTTTAATAAAAATATATGAATATAATTTTAGTTAAATATGTATTCATGGTTTAAATTATACATACATAGACTTGTTTTGTCTTAAGGTTGTCTCATTAAGATTTTCCTAATTTCCTAATGGTGTTCGTAATTATTTAAAATTTTACCCCAGGGCTCTTGGCTGGCTCAGTCTGAGGACATGCGACAGTGGATCTTGGGATTGTGAGTTCGAACCCCCCATGGGGTGTAGCGATTATTTAAATAATAATTTTTTAGAAACTTTAAAAAATGTTACCCAGTATTTTGTCAGAGAATGAACCATAATTTCCTAAGTCATTCTGTTGAACATTTTATTTGCTCTCACTTTTTTTCCTGTATAAAAATAAGACAGTGGAACATCTTTATATGTACTGCCCTCATGCCCTTTGGGGAGTTTATTCACTTAGAGTTGTAATCTAATAAGTGGAAGTTGGGCCAAAAGGTTTGAACATTTTTATGGCTCTTAATATATATTTCCAAAAATAGTTTTACCTTTCCATAGTCAGTATTTTCATTCATGTTTTAATTCATTCAGTAAATGCATTTTTTTTCATATAGATGCAAATTCCCTATTAAGATTACGCTTGGGTCATTTAACTGCTCCTCTTGCCCACTATTGTGGATGTGATCTTTTTTTTCCAAGATATTTTTGAACTCCTTGATGATGAAGGTCCTAAGCTTTTTCAAGCTGGATGTATCATTTGGAGGTATTACATAGTGAAATTAGCATAGAATCTAATCTAAGCTAGTTGCTAACCAAGTGACATTCAAGTCATTGAGCTCATTTCTTCAACTATAAGCTTAAGGGGTTATTGGGTGGTCTCAGGTTTTAGGATTTTTATGGATTAGTAAAAACACAAAGGTATAAAAAAGGAATTTAGATAAATGAAAAAAAGGAGTAGTTCCTAGAGATACAGTTGTAGTTAAAAGATCATCAATCTTCTACTAGTAGAAAAAAAAAAAAGGTAAGAAAATTTCTAGATTGGAATGTACTAGAAAGAAAAATAAATTTTTAGGTAGGTCCTAGTACTTACTCTTAATATTTGAAATAAGAAATATCTAATGTGATATGGACATGGCAATGATCTCATATTCACTTATTCATCAAACATTGAGCATTTCCTGTGTCTCAGGAACTATAAGATATTAGAGATGCTGAAATAAGAGATGCTAGCCTTGCCTTCAAGGATCTTAAAGTCTAATATAGACAGGTAAACAAAGATTATATTACAATATCAAGATTCACAAAGAGCAGGACTGAGGGGGATCACCTAATTTAGACTAGAGATGAGGTGTAAACTAAATTTTGAAAGTCATTAATTAGATTTAAGAGCCTGGGGCAACAGTTCCATTTTGGAAACTGCAGATGCTCAGATTATCGGAGTATGGGGCTGGAAAAGGAGCATGCCAAAAAGATTTGAAGCTACAGAGAGGGACATAGTCCAGATTATGAAGGAATTGTATATGCCTTTACAAACTCTGCATTTTATTTTAAAGGCACTGGGGAATCAAGAAATTATTTAGTAATGAAGTATGTTTTGTATTTGAAAAATATTTTTTTGGCAGCAATGCAGAGATTAGATAGTGGGCAGAAAAAAGGAGGGTAGGGCTGCTATTTAGGAATTGATAAAGTCCTCAGTTAAGGTAGTGAGAATGTGGAGGAAGAAACTTATAAAAAATGTTAAGGAAATAGCCTGGATACAGTTTGGTATATTGGGTAATGGAGAATGAAAAGAGTTAAGGATGCTTCCTTGATTCTCAAGTTTCATACTTGTGGGGCTTGGAATTTAGAAGTTCCGCTCACTAATGTTAAGAATAGAGGAGGAGAAAGTTTTAAGTGGTAATGTGGAAAAAGGGAGGGAGGTGATACCACAATTTTTAGGCACAGTGACCTGTGGGACATTCAGTAAGGTGGATATGAGAGTCTAAACACTTCAGGTCTTCAGAGCTCAGAAGACATTAGGCTTTTCTTTGGCAAAGAACATAATTATGAATTGGTCAATTAGAGGATTATTCTCATGTGGAAGACATTTCTAAATCTATGTACACTCTTTAAATGGATATATAAAATTTAACTTTAAAACCATGTTGAGGTGACTCAGTTGGTTAAGTGTCCAACTTTGGCTCAGTTCATGATGTCACATGATCTCACAGCTTGTGAGTTCAAGCCCTGCATTTGGCTCTGTGCTAACAGCTTAGAGCTGGGAGCCTGCTTTGGATTCTCTCTCTCTCTCTCTCTCTCTCTCTCTCTGTCTCTCTCTCTCTCTCTCTGTGCCTCCCCTGCTCATGCTCTGTCTCTTTCTCAAAAATGAACATTAAAAAATTAAAAAAGAAAAAAGTTGAAAACCTTGGATTCCTTTATTATCTCAACTGAGAATATCCAATGTAATATTCATTTTATTATTATAGTTCTGGTATATACATACAAATTAGAATTAGCACAGTTTGTGTTTTTAGGTTTGTTTATTTTGAGAGAGAGTGAGAGACTATGTGAGCAGGAGAGGGGCAGAGAGAGGAGAGAGAGAATCCCAAGCAGGCTCCTTACTGTCAGCACAGAGCCCCATGCAGGGCTCAAACTCACGAACTGTGAGAGCCAAAATCAAGAGTTGGATGCTCAACCAACTGAGCCACCCAGGCTCCCTGACTATTAATACATAGCTTTTAAAGCCAAAATAAGTTTTGCTGCCTATGAATAAGAATACAGTCTACCCAGAGAAAGACAAACAGCATATGATTTCACTTTTATGTGGAATCTAAAAAAACAAATGAATAAACAAAAAACAGAAACAGAGTCATTATTAATATAGAGAATAAACTCATGGTTTCCAGAGAGGAGGGAAGTTGGGGGGATGGGTGAAATGAGTGAAAGGGAGTGGGAAATAACAAGCTTCCAGTTACAGAATGAATAAATCACAGGAATAAAAGGTACAGTATAGGGAATGGAGTCAATGGTATTATAATAGCGTTGTATGGAAACAGATGATAGCTATACTTGGGGTGAGCATAGCATAACGTACAACTTGTTAAACCTCTATATTGTATGTCTGAAACTAATGTAACATTGTGTGTCAACTATACTTCAATAATCTTTTAATTAAAAAAAGACAAAAAATATAGTCTATGAAACACTATCACTTTTCACATTCTATTTTTTTTTTCCATATTATTTTGGGGAGAGTGCACGTGGGGGAGGGGCAGAGAGAGGGGGACAGAGGATCTGAAGCAGGCTCTGTGCTGACAGGCTGACAGCAGTAGCCCTGAGCCAGATGTGGGGCTTGAACTCCCGAAACACGAGATTATGACCTGAGCCGAAGTCAGACGCTCAACCAACAGAGCCAGCCAGGTGCCCCCACTTTTCACATTCTAGACAGAACGGGTATTGAAAAATTTAGTGGTTTGGTCAAATTGTTGTAGGCATTAATGGTTATTTGAAAATGACTTTCTTCAGGGCTGACCTAGAAGATCTCTCCAGTCTTAAATCAGAGTTAAAAGAGGTATGGGTGATTTCTATGTGTTTTTGGTTTTGGTTTTTAAATCTTACGTGGTTTAAATTACCAGAAGAGAGTAATACCATTTCGTCTTGAGGCTTGCCTTTTCAGAATATGGGTCATATACTACTATGAACTTAGAATAACAAAATGAATGTTCTTGTATGACTTTTCTGTTGTATAAGGCTCTTTCTAGGGCCTTCCTGGTGTATTTGTTTATCCAGATTAATCAGAAGACTGCCCCTTTGGTTAGTTTTGTACTGAATCCACACATAGTGAGATCTTTTAGTGAGAACTATGTTACTTTCTCATGAAGGGATTATTTTTACAAATATAATTAAAGGTCTACTTTTAGAATAAAAAAAATGGCAGTGGCTTATCAAAAGTATTATGTGCAGAAATCATTATAAAGGAATCAAACTGGGGGTGCCTGGGTGGCTCAGTCAGTTAAGCGGCCGACTTCGGCTCAGGTCATGATCTCGCGGTCCCTGAGTTCGAGCCCCGCGTCGGGCTCTGTGCTGACAGCCCAGAGCCTGGATGGAGACTGTTTCAGATTCTGTGTCTCCCTCTCGCTGACCCTCCCCTGTTCATGCTCTGTCTCAAAAATAAATAAAACGTTAAAAAAAATTAAAAAAAAAAAAAAAGGAATCAAACTGACTTACCAGAAATGATTGACCAGGTGTCATAATGTCAAAATGAAAACTTGTGCTTTCGTAGAATCTAAGTACATTCACGCAAATGTACTTGGTTTGGTTAAAGAGGTGGCACACCAGAATCACCTAGAGAATTTTTTCAAACTTAAACCTTTTCTGGAGATGTAAGATAAGTTTATAAGTCTCTCCTTTAGTTCTTTCCGTAGGCTTTTTAATCATTTCACAAGAATTCATTGAATACCATGTGCTCACCAATGAATTCTAGGCATTTGCTATTAGGATTTTTTTTTTCAGCCTCCCTCTCAAATTTTACATGGCTGCCTAAAAGATCCCTTTTTTTTTCTATCCTGTAAAAACATTATCTGAGAGGCATAAAGGAGCAAGGAACTGTGGTGAGCAGAATTATTAGTAAGTTAGAATTAAAAATAGAATGGAGAGATGTGTTGAGTCCTGAAGAATGGAGGGAAGTTGCTGGATACTAGAGAGGACATAGAACTGAGGAAAGAAGTTAAAGTAGCAGATGCTAAAAATGAATTTGGCAAAAGAATTGTTAAGAAATTGAAGTAAAAATTTTTAAATATATACTAGCAACAGTACTTAGAATATAATAAAAAAAGCAGTGAGCTGACTTCTCTGTTCCTAAAGGTGGCTTGTGTTTAAAAAGTTTACTCAGAAGTCAAATTGCATTATCTTGTGTATGTTGGATGCAAAGTGCTTAAGAGTAACATGTAAAATGCTTAGAACTATGCTGTACACTTACAGTAGTTGTCCTCAGCAAGTATTTGTTATTTTTATTAGTTGACGGCTACCTTTCTCATTGTGATTTGATGAAAAATATATCCTTGTCAACTCTATTCCTAAATGAAAATAGGCTAATTTGTGACATTTATAATGAATTATTAGGAAGAAAGATATTTGATAAGAAGCAAAGAAAAAATAATTAATTTGGCTCAAGTTAATCTGGTATTGAAATATGAATACTCCTGGGACACCTGGATGGCTCAGTTGCTTAAGCATCCTACTTAGGTTCAAATCATCTTGCAGTCCATGAGTTTAAGCCCTGTGTTGGGCTCTGTGTTGACAGCTCAGAGCCTGGAGCCTGCTTGGGATTCTGTGTCTCCCTCTCTCTGTCCTGCCCTGCCCTACCCTACCCTGCTTGTGCTCTGTCTCTCTGTCTCTCTGTCTCTCTGTCTCTGTCTCTCTCTCAAAAATAAATAAGCATTTAAAAAAAAAAAAAAGAAATATGAATACTCCTTCCCAATATAACTTTGCTGTATACCCCAGATCAAGGGATATATCCCAAATAATAACTGCCTATATGAGGAGCTTGATTTATCTCGTCTTTAATGTCTAAAGTTAATTATGCCTCCAAAGGTGTTGTGTTATATACTATTATGTATGATAATATACATGTATGGACAGAATATATATATGTATATATATATATCCACTATATTTTGATAACTCATTTTGTATTTTCCTGCTTTACACCTTTTAATCACGACATTTACCTCCTTTTTTCTCCATGTATTCAAATCCTATCCTCCCTTTGTCAAGATCTTACGGGTTTTTTTGGCGGTGATAGAAGAGAGTAGCGTAACAGAATCACCTAGGCTTCCCTCCCCCGCCCTCACCCCCCACCCCAGCTTATACTTTTCCTTTTTTTCCCCCAGGCTGTTCTCCCTTTTCTGCTGCCCCAAGTGATGTGTTCTCTTCCTTTTCTAATATATACCTGTGTGTAGGAGTTAGTTATTTAAGTTATATGTTGACTTCCTACGTTTTCTTACATATTGAACTATGGTTTATTTTGTTTCATTTTGTATTGTTTGTATTATGTGCTTAGAGTGTGAACTATTGGAGGGCAGGCTCTGCCTGTGGTACCTGGTAGAGTGTTTGGCCTGGAGCAGGCTCTTAGCAAGTGTTTGCTTATAACATATGTGGCTCATCTGAACTAGATTTATTAAAAGATTTGAAAAAAATCTCACATTCTCACAAACCGTAAAATTCACTCTTTTAAATTGTGCAGTGGTAAAATTTCAGTGGTTTTTAGTTTATTCATAAAGTTGTGCAACCATCATCATTATCTAGTTTCCAGAATCTTTCATCACCCAAAAAAGAAACCCAGTATCCATTAGCAGTCACTCCCCATTCTTCCCTTCTTCAGCTTGTGGCAACCAGTAATCTACCTTCTGTTGCAACAGATTTCCTTATTCATAAGTGGAATCACATAGTGTGACCTTTTTATATCTGGCTTCTTTCACTTGGTCTTCTGCATTGTAGCATGTATCAATGCTTCATTTTTTATGGCTATATAATATTCCATTGTATGGATATACCACATTTTACTTGACCTTTTGTTAGTTGATGGACATTTGGGTTGTTTTCACCTTTTGGCTATTATGAATAATGGTGCTATAAACATTCACATATGAGTTTCCATGTGGGCATGGATTTTCAGTTCCCCTATGTAGATACATAGCAGTGGAATTTCTATGGCATATGCTAACTAACTCTGCTGAACTGCCAGACTGTTTTCCAAGGAGGCTATGTGATTTTTACATTTCCATTTTCAGTGTTTGAGATTTACACTTTCTGTATATCGTCACCAATACTTGTTATTGTGTGTTTGAGTGTAGGCATCCTGTATGCAGTGGTATCTTATTGTGGCTTTGATGTGCATTTCCCTAAGGATTAATGATATTGAGCATCTTTTCATTTGCTTATTGGTTTTTTATATATCTTTGGAGAAATGTTTCTTCTAATCTTTTGCCCATTTTTGAATTGGATTATCTGTGTTTTTATTCTTAAGTTATAAATTTTTGATATATTATGGATCCAAGTCCCTTATTAGATATATGATTTGCAAATATTTTCTGTCATTCTGTGGATTATCTTGTCAATTTCTTGATGGTGTCCTTTGAATCACAAAAGTTTTTTATTTTGATGATGTATGATTTATCTGGGTTGTGGTTTGTTGTTGCTGCTGCTGCTTGTGCTTTTGATGTTATATTTAAGAAACTGTTGCCTAACCCAAGATAATGAAGATTTACATCTATTTTTAGTTTTAGCACTTACATTTAATTCTCTGATCAGTTTCAAGTTAATATTTTGCATGTGGTATCAAGTAGGGCTACAACATCTTTCTTCTCCATGTGATTATCCAGTTGTGCCATCACCATTTGTTGAAAAGACTATTCTTTTTCCATTAAATGGTCTTAGCACCCTTGTAAAAAATCAGTTGAATGTAAATATAAGAGTTTCTTTTTGGACTCTCACTTTTATTCCATTCCATCCACCATAAGGGGTCTAACCTTATACCAGTACCATAGTGTTAATTACTGTAGCTTTGTAATAAGGTTTGAAAATAGGAAGTATGAATCCTCTAACTTTGTTCTTTTTCAAGATTTTTTTTGTATTTTGGATCTCTTGCATTTTCATATGAATTTTAGCATCTGTGTGTTCATTTCTGCAAAATAGGCAGCTGCAATTTTGATAGGGATTAGTCTATGTATAGATTCATTTGGGGAGTATTGCCATCTTTATAATATTAAGTCTTTCCATCCATAAGCATAGGGTGCCTTGTCTTTTTTTTTTTTAGGCCTTGATTTCTTTCACTGATAATGTTTTATAGTTTTCAGTGTTCAAGTGTTACACGTCTTTTGTTAAATTTATTCCTAGATATATATTTTTGATATTATTATAAATGGAATTTTTAAAAATTTCATTTTGAGATTGTTAATTGGTAGTAGATGGTACTACAATTGATTTTTATGTTTTGATCTTGTATCCTACAAGAACTCCTTTATTAGGTCTAATTCATGCTCCTTTTTCTAGGGACAATTTAGAGTTGTTCTTCAGTATTGTTCATTCTGCCCTTCTCCAGCCTTCCAAATACTACATGCTACAAGTAGTTACAAGATAGAATTTTTCCTGTTTGTCCAGTCTGGTGCTGTTGTGACTTGAAAAAACTTGTGCACATATGAAAAGTAAGATTAGATAGTTCAGAAGAAAAGTTGTGGTCACATTATGTCAGAATTTTCATTTAGTCATACCTGACTATAGTATAGGATTGAAAATTGAGTAATTGTGGTGTAGTATTTAAAACAATTTGTTTCACCTGTAGTAAGGGCCAATTTAAATGTCTGTTGCAGAATAAATGCCTGTGTTAACAATATCTATATGTAGAAGTAAAATTAATTCTCTTGGTCAGTAATTTATAAAGTCTTCATCTTCCATGAGTCCGTAAGTGATTTTCAGTAGTGTGTCTGGAAAGTTTAAGTTGTACAAGAAAAGAAAAAAGGAAAAAATAAGTGGGATTAGGGCAAGGAGGCAAGATTAGTAATTTGCGTTTTGTTAATACAGTGTTATGATTTAAATAGATAGCTGCTGATTGGGAACAAAAGAGGAAACAGCCAAAATGGATTATTATTCCTTAAGTTTAAACTTCTGTTTTTTAATGTATCAGAATTGAACCTAAATGGTAAATACATATATAAGTTGTTAAACCTCACTAGCAATTGGAGAAATGAAGAGGTATACTCTAGTTAGATTTATGATGTGTTCTGTTGATCAAAAATGATTAAGTGAAGAAGTACCCTAAAAGGGTTCTTACTTAATAAGTTTTAACTCCCATTCTTACTAATTCTTTTCTTTTCACTCAAGTTTAGGTGTTATAATAGATATAAGGATGGGTGGGGTAATTCTTCCTGTCCCTGTTTTTAAAATAAAACACCGTCAAGAGTTTTCTATATATTACCATTATCATATTTAATACTCTCAGAAAAAAACTTCTTGGAATAGATGTTATTTGCATTTCACAGGTGAAGAAATTGAAGCTTAGGAAGTCAAGGTTACACAGCTTGAAACAGGAAGAAGGCAAATTTTAAACGAAGTTTTTGTGATTCTAAAACCTAGGCTTGAACTCTTAATTGCTATACTAATACTGCGTTTCCACTCCCTTTGAGGAGCTTACACCCAGGTTGATAATGTTATGCATAATACTTCCTGGATCCTTAAACTATTAATAACTATTACATAAGATTTAAAGCAGAATCTAAAAAGTGAATTTTTATTTTACTTCAGAAAAGTCTCAAGTCTTTGCTTTTGAAAATGAAATCAAGTATTTGCCCATTCTTTTAACGCTGTGTATTACCCAGGTGTCATGGCTTCAAAAATTTCCTTGGTATCCTCACTTTGAAAGTTGGTTCTTGAAACTTGTGGAGTAGGAATTTGGGTCCAGACTCAGTAAAAGAAGAAGTCCTGGGAGAGCTTCTTGAATAATTTTAGGATAAGAAATTATAGCATAAAGAGAGGGTGGGCAAAACTTAAGAGTAATAACTCCCAACTTGTTTTCTCTGTGGTGGAGACTTGTTTTATCTTAGATCCCACCAGTATATAAAAATAACTGGTGTAACATAATTGCCTTATGGGTACTTAACAAAATAATATGAATTGTATTTATTTTTGATTGAGCCTATATGGAAGATATATGTATATATATGCATATATATGTATACAGGATTCCCCAAGAAAGGTATAACACATATTAAAAAAAAGTTATTTATACACACACACACACACACACACACACACACACACACGTATATATGTGTGTATATATATATGTAACTACAGTGCAAACCTTTGTATTGAGTTTGGTTTGTTCAGTTTGAACTAGGATTTTATAGAAAGAAATCTAACTTTAAAAAAGTCATCTAAAACCTTGGATGGTGTTATGCCCTTTAAAAAAAATTTTTTTTTTAAATAGGTTTAAAGTAGCCAATTACAGACTATTTCCAAAGGATTTCTTCCAAAATCTTGGATCAGAGACATGTTTAGCTCCTAGTTTTGTGAACTTTTTCAATTTTAAACCTCAACCACCCTTTCTATGATTATTTCTTCATGTCTGGTCACCTTTTTTTCCCTCTTTTTACATCATTAACTGCAGATCTCTTTCTTCATGCCTTTCAGAACATCCTTTCCATGTATATCAGCTTATTATTTTTCATTGTTATTATATTTTAGGCCTAAAGTGAAGTAAGGCTTTCTGCCTGAGTTCCTGGATGTATACATAAACAGAGTTTAAAATCCTGCTAGTACTCAAAATCAACTGTAGATTGTATTTAGAGACTGTCTACTGATAGATCACATGTTTTCAGTACCCCCTTTGGGGAGGCATTATGACAGACTAGGGTACTTAATACTTTAGTTGATCACTTATAATGTGTTTATAGAATCTGGAAGGAGCTAAGCAGAAAGAAGAAAGGAGTCCTTTATGATTTAGAAAACAAAAGAATTCTTCACTAAAACCTTTAATTGTGTTATTTTTAGCAAATGATGATGATGATGATGATGACAGTAGTAGCAATAACGGCTCATATTTATTGGGCTCACTGTTTTGAATATTTTACTTGCATTATTTAGTCCTCACTGCAATCTGTTGAGGTTTATAAATAATATCCCCACTCTACAGAGTATGAAACTGATGCTTACAAAGAATGTGACTCACCCATGGTATAATAGAGGGAAATCCCATAAGCAGTTCAGAGTTGGCACAATTAAAATGAACTTCTCTAAGTTCAATTAGACCGTAAGCTCCCTGAGGTCAGGAATTTATTTATTTATTTATTTATTTATTTATTTATTTATTTATTTATTTTAATGTTTATTCATTTTTGAGACAGAGAGAGACAGAGCATGAACGGGGAAGGGGCAGAGAGAGAGGGAGATGCAGAATCCGAAACAGGCTCCAGGCTGCCCGACGCGGGGCTCGAACTCACGAACTGTGAGATCATGACCTGAGCCGAAGTTGGGCGCTCAACTGACTGAGCCACCCAGGTGCCCCCCGAGGTCAGGAATTTAATGTAATGTTTATTGCCTTATTTCTGTTACCTAACAAAGGGTCTGAGTATTGCAGAAGTGTCAGGCATAAGATATATGCTTAGGGGGTTTTTTTTGTTTTTGTTTTTTATGAATAAATGAGGTTGGAGAGGCTGATTCATTAGCCTTAGCCACGAACCTTCTGGAGGAATCCATACTAATCTCATTTGCATTGCATGACTTATTCCTCTTCCTTGGACTACCATTTTTACGATCTCTGGCAGGACACCTGCCAAGTTACTATTCGTTCTTCAAGTTCCAACATAATTCCATCTTTTCTGTGATGACTTCTTGTCTCTTTTAGGAAGGATTTGTTCTCTTTTCTGTCCTCCCACTTTTTTCCTTTAAAATTTATTATAATACCTATTATATCATAATTATCTTCTTCCCCTAGCCTGGGAATCCTTGATAGGTCAGGAGAGGGGGTAGTGGTGGACTGTATCTTATTCATCCCCAATTCAACATTAAGTACATTTTTTGGCACTGTTAAGTGCTCACTAAATGTTTGGCTGAATGAATTCATACAAACAAGCTAAAAATAGACTTGTAGGTGAGCGTTGAGACACTATTTCAGTGTCCTCTCTGAATTAGTCATTGCTTTGTGATTTTAGTATATTCCTTAGATTATGAAAGATCATTCCTCTAGGCTGCTGTCTTTCAGAAATATTGAGGGGATCCTATAGCATCTCAAGATTGCTACTAGGGTTTTCTACAGAGTTCTCTGATATTCTTATCCTTTTGGGGGGAAAATTTTTTAAGAAAGGAAGAAAAAAACTTAATAAAAATGTGATCATAGATAAGCCAAATGTCTAAGAATGAACGAACCTATTCTTTAAGTATTTGAATATTGAAAGGAGCATATTAGATTAAATTTTAGGATCCTGGGGCACCTGGCTGGTTCATTCGGGAGAGCATGTGACTCTTGACCTCAGGGCCATAAGTTTGAGCCCCACGTTGAGTGTAAAGATTACTAAAAAAATAAATAAATAAATTTTCAAAAAAAATTCTGGGATCCTTAAATACAGAGTATAGGTCAATTGTATGTGCTCTTATATATACCGCATACTGTATAGGATTGTTTATGAGGAACAGAAAAGGTGATATGAATAGAAATGCTTATAAATAGGATAGTGCTGTTTCTGCAGAAGGAATTTTATTAAACTATTGGTATACTGTAAATTAAATGATTCTTAAGAATTTTTTCAAATACTGTATTAGTTATCTATTGTTATATAACAACTTACTCCAAGATTTAACAGCTTTAAACAGTAAACGTTATCTCACTATTCTTGTGGGCCAGGAATCTGGGTGCAGCTTAGCTGGGTGCCCTCTAAACTCAGGTGGTCTCTCAAGGCTGTAGTCTTCCTGTGGTCAGGGTATCAGTGAGGGCCACAGTCATCACACACTGGGGGAGTGGTATAAGGATTTGAGTATGGCAAAAGTAAAAAAATTCAACAAAAATAAGAGCAGGATTCAAGTTGAGATTTTTTAAATATACTTTTAATGCTTAAAGTGGAAGTTGTATAAAAATTATTAGTCAAAGGGGGCCTGAGTGGTTTAGTTGGTTAAGTGTCCAACTTTGGCTCAGGTCATGATCTCACGGCTTGTGAGTTCGAGCCCCAATTTCGGCTGACGACAGCTCAGAGCCTGGAGCCTGCTTTGGATTCTGTGTCTCCCTCTCTCTCTGCCCCTCCCCTGCTCATTCTCATTCTCTCTCTCTCTCTCTCTCTCTCTCTCTCTCTCTCTCTCTCTCTCTCTCTCTCTCAAAAATGAATAAACATTAAAAATTATTAGTTAAGAACAGAAATAATGCAGTTTGTCAGGAGTTAGTTGGAAAAGGTAATGAGTGAATTTGAACAGTGTTAAGAGACTACAAAATGTGTCTTCATGGGATGAGTTCACTCTTGCAGCACATTTCTCACTTCTGTGTTGGTTCTGATATGGAAATCTTTGTATTTGAGGGAGATTCACTAATGGAGGATAGTATTTGAAAATTTAGGACCTAATAGTGGGTGGGTGATTAAGCAGGAAAGCCTGCAATTTGCTTATAGGCCAGGATTGGACTTGAATATGGAAGCACTTCTTAAAGGGCAGTTTCCCTGTGCTTTTCTCTTTCCTGACTCAATCTTAATGAATGAATGTGACATATAAAGGAAACTTCAGAACTTTAAAAGGCAAATAGAGAAAATATTTTAAAGATGTCTATTCTTGAAGCAATTACTGGTTTAATAAGACAATTATTAATTTTTAAAATAATAATTATCAATACAACTTATAATAATATGATATATATTGTGATATATATTTATATAATATAACATGTACTATATATGATATATAATAATGTAATGATAAAATTATAAATTATTAATAAAATAATTTTTAATAGTTTTAATAATTTTAATCAAAATTTCAATGAGATATGGGGAAACTTGAAATAATGTTTCTGTAATTTATCTAAAAACATAAATTTCTGAAAACTGAGTTAATGGGGTGGGAAAAACAGGCCTTACCATATGTTAAAATACGTCATTAAGCTACAGTAGCTACAATGTATTGTGATAGATGAGTCAGTGAAACAGAGCAGCCCCAAAACAAATCCTGCTTTCAACCTATTTCTGCAAATTAAAAATATAATCGGTATCATAATATATGTAATATATAATAAGTGACAAATAATACATAAAAAATATAAAGAAATTGTGCATTTTTAGACCTCTCAAAACAATTTTTGAATAATGATATGATATTTTGGGACTCTTTGTTATAAGATTAAAGAAGAATGTGGTTTACATTAAGTATAGTAGTCTTGGGAGCTGCTTACACAATTCTTCATCTTGTTAAAATCATTGTGTTGCCTTTATTATTAGTCTTTTGACTAAGAATGACTTTTTTTTCCTATCAAACTAATGCAGTGGCTTTTAAAAAATTATTTGTGTCTGTGTCCTTTGAGTGAATCAATGAAAATAGTCAGCCTTGGTGGTTTTAAAGTCTTTGGTGTGCTATTCACTGTGATTTTATCTCCAACTAACTTAAAAAGTTACCCAGTAAATGATTTTTTTGGCAAAATTAGATATTAAGGAACCAGGGTTCTACCTGATTCTGCTCCCTTCATTTTGCGCCAGGTTTTACTTCAGTGGGAAATCTCTCTATACTGGTAAAGTGATTCAGGGCTTCAGTCTTTAAAGTCTCACCTCTGGCTCACAGCACAAAAGGATGCCCGTTCACACTCCAAGGATATAATAGCTTCATCAGTGGACTCAAAATGATCTTAGAAGCTGAAGCCAGTAGCCCTCCTAGTTCATCTTTGTTTTAATATAATCTCAGACCCAAGGTTTTCTCCTCACCTTTCTTAAAAAAACTATTTCTGATACGTAAAAAGATTGTTTTGCTTGTTGATAGCTAAAATTGGTTTACAGAAGAAAGTGAGGTGAAAATTTGACTACAGGTGTATGGACTTTCCTCTCTACCTAATAATTTTCCTTGAAAGGAACTACCTCCATTGGTCAAATAAAACAGTTTATTGATGGTTTCATCCTGAGTTTTTGTTTTGTCAAAATGTTATCATTCTCCTTAAGCTTTCAGTAGGAAGTATAATTAATATTTAATGATTTCCAAATTTGACTGTTGGAGAAAAGGGCACCAAATTCAAAAGTTGTAAATTGTGAATATTTTCTGGAAGTTAAACCTTTATGTTCTTTTGAGGGAATGGTAGCTTTTTAAGCACGATCTTGGTGTAGGAAAATTGATCCACAAGAAATATGAATAAGTTTCAAAGTAGTGCTAAAAATGCTGTGGTATATTTGTTTGCACAGGTGGTGATGTAAACTGTGGATTTTATTCATTTTATTGTGTCACTTTAGGTGTCTGTGTTCTAAAATAGTGGTTGCAAACTTTGTTGCATATTAAAGTCATCTGGAGGGTGACTTTTAAATCTTGATTCCCAGCTCTTACTTTTTTGACAATGAAATCAGTATTTCCAGGGATGGCACCCAAGGCATAAGTAGAGTTTTCCAGGTGATTCAAGTATGTAGTCAAGTTTAAGAAGCATTGCTGTGAGTTCACTGAACATCATTTTAAAAGCAGATTGTGTTTCATTAGATCTAGAATAGGGTCTGAAAGTCTGAATTTCTAACAAACTCCCAGGTGGTATGGTATTCCCGGTCATTTTCCAAGTTAGAGTAGCAAGGTTCTAGAGTAGTGAATTGCCTAGATAGACATTAGTTGTCATGATGTCTTTATTAAAAAAGAACTTTATTCTGTTCTTGGTCTCATAATTGCGGAATGTTTTGTTGGGTGAATTTCATGTACTTCTTTTAACCCTCCCAACACGTCTGCAAGAGTGTATGTAATATGTGTTCTTTATGGAAGATTCAGTTAAGTGATAAGAAAAATAGGATTATGTAGCTATCAGAAATTAAAATATTTATTTATAGTTTTATCTAAGATTCCAAGTGAAGGTTAAAGCTTTAAGAAGCGTATTATCATATGCATTATCCCACCTTACTTAGAAAACAAAATATTGTGGGAGCAATATGATTAAAACAGAAATGCATTTGCTCAGAAAAGGCCAGAAGAAGATATGCCAAAACATACTGTAGTTACATTAGAGTGACAGGATTATAGGCATTTTCTGCTTTTATCTGTATCCTAAACATATTTATAATGTGCATATATTACCTTTAGAATAAAAAGGAAAAAGCATTAGTTCTCAAAGATGCCTCTGAAGAACAGGCCTGAAAGGTAATAACTAAAATAAATACTTGATAATTCAGATGAAAATCATCAAGATTTCAATAGAAAGATGAGCAAAGAACAATGAACACAAATAAAAGTACAGATTATAAATGAACAGTTGAAAACTAGTTTTTAAAATCTAAAACAATTTTGATAAGATTTTACCCGTAGCCAAACGGGGACCTACCTTCTGCAAGAAAGACGTGCTTTACAGCTAATACCCAATGTTGACAAGGCGCAGCAAAACCAATATATTTATTTCGGGTGGCATTAGGCAACCTTTTGAAAGGCAATATAGTTAACACAAAGAAAGATTACATTTAATATAATGTACGTAATATATATAATATGTATATAATACAAAAATATTATATACCCTTCAACTGCCACTATGTAAAATGTTTACATGCTGAAAGACAATTTTTTAAAATAAAAGTCCTTATTTGAGTGTAAAGAGATGAGATCACAGGATGTTATAGTATTTGCTTAAAAATTCTTTAATCTCACTGTCTGCAACTAAAACAAATCAAGTATATCTCAGTTAACTTTACATATGGTAGCCCTTTGACTATGGGGAGAACAAACCACATTTTTATATATTATAGGTGTTTAGGTTTTATTTGCTTTTATGTTTTTGGCCCTCTTCAGATTATGTCCTATAGAAGATTCCTAAATCAGAAACCAGTCTTCATTGAGATTTGTTTTTAAAATTTCCTAGTATTAAAGCCAAACTTGTATTCAAAACTTACTGAGCTGTCCTTGTATATTGTGTAGTTGGTTACTGTCCAGGTACTATAGGGAACATAGAATTAGGACCACAAGGAAATTATGATTTTAAGAAATAAAAAGGCATTAAAGATACCACTTTAGAAGAAATAACTGAAGGGGTGCCTGAGTGGCTCAGTCAGTTAAGCGTCCAACTTCAGCTCAGGTCATGATCTCACAGTTTGTGGGTTTGAGCCCCGTGTTGGGCTCTGTGCTGACAGTTCATAGCTTGGATCCTGCTTCAGATTCTGGGTCTCCATCTCTCTGTACCCCTCCCCTGCTCATACTCTGTCTCACTCTGTCTCTTAAAAATAAACAAACGTTAAAAAGAAGAAATAACTGGGGCGCCTGAGTGGCTCAGTTGATGAAGCGTCCGACTTCAGCTGGGGTCATGATCTCACAGTTCCTGAGTTTGAGCCCCTCATTGGGCTCTGTGCTGACAGCTTAGAGCCTGGAGCCTGCTTCGAATTCTGTGTCTCCCTCTCTCTCTGTTCCTCCCCTGCTCGTGCTCTGTCACTCTCTCTCCTTCAAAAACAAATAAAAACATTTAAAAAAATTAAAAAATAAATAAAATAAAAAAAGAAGAAATAACTGAAGAACTTCAGTCATCTTTTTAAAAATTACCTGTGAATTCTGTTTTCAGTTTCCTTTTTTCAGTGTCCAAAATTGCATCCTGAATATAGTAGGAGCCATTGCCAAACCTGTGTATTAAATCTTGGAGAGCAAAAAAAACCCAAAAAAACAAACAAAACAAAAAACAAACCCAATGTATATCAGTAAGCCACAATATTACACAGTTTAAGCAGAGAATTTCAGAAATAGTCAGATGTGAGCGCTTTAGTAACTAGAAGCTTTACCTAAGAAATGAGATAAAGGAAAGGAAATTTCTAATATTGTAAATACTTCACGGAACTATTACTTTATGTGTATCTCATCCTGAAAATTGATACCATATCCCCACGTCAGCCTGTTGACTGTCTTTCCAGACTTTTTACACTTGCAACTGAGCAGCGTACCCTAATTGTCTAGTTCTGTATTTCCCAACCAAAGGTGGGTGAGTGCTGTTGGCATTTTGGGGCAAACATTCATTGCGCTGGACTACTCTGTGGTTTAGTGTTCCACTCACTACTGCCAGTTACAACTCTCAGGTATTATGAATACCAAAAATGCTCTCACAGTTTTCTGCGGTTGATGAGTGAGTACCACCTTCCATTGAGAATTCAGTGGTATACTATGGAAAAATGCCAGTTAGCTCTTTTATTTAAAAAAAAAAAATTTTTTTTTAACATTTATTTATTTTTGAGACAGAGAGAGAGAGAGAGAGCATGAACAGGGGAGGGTCAGAGGAAGAGGGAGACATAGAATCTGAAACAGGCTCCAGGCTCTGAGCTGTCAGCACAGAGCCGGATGCGGGGCTCGAACCCACAGACTGCGAGATCATGACCTGAGCCGAAGCTGGACGCTTAACCGACTGAGCCACCCAGGCGCCCCCAGTTAGCTCTTTTAAAAATAGGTTAATTTCATTTTGTAGTGTTTAGATTGAAACTTCACAGTGGACATGAGTGAAGAGGATTAGGGTTCAGTGTTATTAGGGAAACAAATGGGAGGGATATGGGTCCTTTTCATTCCAACAATTAATGGCTTATAAGTGCAGGAGAGGACTTGCTGCAGTCTTTTTGAAGGGTGTTTTTGCAGTATTGTTTCAATCAAAATTTAAAATGCTCATGTCTATTTCTCATTAACCCCACTTTAAGGAATGTAGCCAATAGAAATCTTGGAGGGCATACAAATTCATGTTTTAGGATGTGCATTTGCAATATTATTGGTAGTAGCCCAATGTAAATAAATAGAAGTCAAACAAACAAAAACAATCAAGAGTAAAACCCCACCCAACTGGTTATAAATAGTGATTAAATACTTTGTGCTGCATAACATACATCTCTTTTTTTTTTAAGGCAGTAGGACTACATTTACTGGATAAATTGTTAACAAATAATATATTATTAAAGAAAAAGTGCAAGTTAGAATAGTATGGTTATTAGTATGATCCCAGGTTTGGAATAAAAATATGTGGGGGAACACCTCTGCGGCTCAGTTGGTTAAGTGGCTGACTCCGGATTTTGGCGAAGGTCGTGATCTTGCGGTTCATAAGTTCCAGCCAGGCCTGAGGCTTTGTTCTGACAGCACACAGCCTGCTTAGGATTCTCTCTCTCCCTCTCTCTCTTCCAGCCAGGCCTGAGGCTTTGTTCTGACAGCACAGCCTGCTTAGGATTCTCTCTCTCCCTCTCTCTCTGCCCCTCCCCTGCCCTCATGTACTCTTGCGCTCTCTCTCTAAAAGTAAATAAATAAACATTTAAAATGATTTAAGTGTGTACATGCATGTGTGTATGGGTAAGTGAGGCCTAGAAGGTGATTTTTAAAAAATTTTTAGTGGTTCCTGGGTGGCTCAGTCTTTTGAGCCTTTGTCCTTGGCTTAGGTCATGATCTCACAGTTCATGGGTTTGAGCCCTGCGTCAGGCTCTGTGCTGACAGCTCAGCTTGGAGCCTGCTTCAGATTCTGTGTCTCCCTCCCTCTCTGCCCCTTCTCTGCTAGTGCTCTGTCTGTCAAAAATGAATAAAAACATTAAAAAATTTTAAGAATAAATATTTTTAATGAAAATATTAAAAAGTAGAACCAAGACTTTCAAAGGTTGCAAAATAAACAATAATACTTTGTTCTTCTAGCACAGTTAGTTTCTCCATCATTTACCTTTATTTCTTCCTTTAGACAACCCAGTTGCACTTAAAAAAAAAAAAAAAAAAAGCCTACCTCTTGAATCTGTCCCCAGAAAGACTTTGAAAAAAACCTAGTAATTAATGACACAATAAGCCATACTATCTTCACAGGTACCCTAGTCTCAAAATTTGTCACGTTTTGACTGTTTCTCTTTTCTCCCATGTTTTCACTTTAGTGGTAGGACCCAACCTGCAAAACTTCTTTCCTGTATATAACTTTGTTGTTCTTTCTGCTTTTACCCTAGTTCATATCCTCATTACTTCATCCTCAGATTATTATAGTAGCCTATGAAACTGGTCTCCTTTTGTCAGCTTTAGCCTGTTCCACTTCAATGCTAAGCAGTGTCTTTTGAGCATATGATAGTCAGGATTAGTAGCTATTATCTTAAATGTGCTGGCAGAAGCAGTTTTGTGTTTATATATTTCCATTTGTAGACCGTATACCCCAATAATTTGCACTTTGTGTCTCTTCACTCTGTAACGAAAGAAACTTTCATCCTAACTTTTTTTTTTTAGTAGGTAGAGAAGGTTAAAAGAAAAGGGAGATACAGGAGCTATTACTACTGCGTTTCAGTACTGTGGGCTAGCCCTAAAAAATTATCATATAAGCTGTACACTGATTCAACTCTTCCAGGAGGGAGGATTTTATTATAGCGAAGATTTAAAATGGATTTATGGGAAGAGCTTGTGTGGTGAGTTGTTTTCTCGTATAGGAATTCTATAATGAATAAGCATGTCTGCTCTTTTAATATCTGCAAGTTCTTGGTTTGTTTTATTCTTTTTTTGTCACTCATCTTCCCTTTGAGAAATTCTTAGCTGAACTAAGATGAAAAAGATTTTGTTATTTTGATGTATGTCTAGACTACCATTGTATTGAGACTGTAGAAATCTGGAGAAACTTGCTAGAATTTGGTCAGGTGTCCTCTTAAGAGCAGAGGTTCCCATTTATAAGAAGTAGCACCAGAGGCAAGACACCTTGAGAGTTTTTTCCCGAAGGATACTCATGAGATTCTGAGAGGGCATCCACTTATTACTATTCTCCCTTTGAGAATCAGGTTGGTTTTTTGTTTTTGTTTTTTTTAGATTTCAGGTTTTTTTTTTTTATTTTTTATTTTTTTAACATTTATTTATTTTTGAGACAGAGAGAGACAGAGCATGAACAGAGGAGGGTCAGAGAGAGGGAGACACAGAATCTGAAACAGGCTCCAGGCTCTGAGCTGTCAGCACAGAGCCCGACGCGGGGCTAGAACTCACAGCCCTCATGGACCGCAAGATCATGACCTGAGCTGAAGTCGGCCGCTTAACAGACTGAGCCACCCAGGCGCCCCAGATTTCAGTTTTTAAGTTACACCCAATGTGGGGCTTGAGTTGACAGCTCTGAGATCAAGAGTCACATGCTGTACAGACTGAGCTAGCCAGGTGCCCTGAAGAATCATTTTTTTTTTTTTATTTATTTATTTATTTATTTATTTATTTATTTATTTATTTATTTATTTATTTATTTTCTTTTTCTTTTTTTTTTTTTTAATTTTGTTTTCAACGTTTATTTATTTTTGGGACAGAGAGAGACAGAGCATGAACAGGGGAGGGGCAGAGAGAGAGGGAGACACAGAATCGGAAACAGGCTCCAGGCTCCGAGCCATCAGCCCAGAGCCTGACGCGGGGCTCGAACTCACGGACCGCGAGATCGTGACCTGGCTGAAGTCGGACGCTTAACCGACTGCGCCACCCAGGCGCCCCCTGAAGAATCATTTTTAATGAGCCATTATTACTAAAGGAAAGTGTCATATTCCTAATGTGTGTGGGGGCAGAACAAATTTAGAATAGTTGCCTTGCAGAAAGTGAGTTGGCAGTAACTATGATTATTTCCCTCACACTCATACCCAAACCTTTCACATTCTTCAAGGCACTAGCTGCCACCTCCTCTAGGAAATCTTCCCTGATTTCTTTCCAACCTTTTGTACTCAAAAATAATTTCTCCTTTGTCTGAACTTCTTTGGATCTTGTTATGACCCTTGTGCTTTTCTACTTACCTGTAATTATATATGTACCTTAAAAATTACATTCACTGGAAATTTCCTAGAGCAGGGTACATGTCTAAATGTTTTTGTATCTCTCATAGTACTTCATAGAATACCGTGCCCCTAGCATAGGGGCTAAGCAAATATTTCCTGTTCAAACTATTTGTTGTGAAATTTACATAGGAAGAAGTAATGAACTTTAAATGTCATTGTTCTTCTACCCCCATGAAATATCTTTTGCCCCAGAGGGAAATTGGCAAAAATTATAAAAATGATATCCAGTGATTAAAGTTAGGAAAAATAGTATAACTGAAAAAAAGCATCAAGAGCAAGTCAAGAAGTAGTGGAGATGTAGATAGCCAATCAGTTTTGTAAAGCCTTGTAGGCTATGCTGAGTTTGAACTTCATTCTATTCTTGAAGAGGAACCATTGAAGCATTTTAAGAGTGAGCTATTTGATTAAATTTGTGTTTTGAATATATTAGTCTGGTACAATGAGAAAGCTACATCTAAAGATTGTAAGACTGGAAGGTGGGATCCACGTAAGCTATTGTAAGAGTCTAGGAAACATAACCTAAAATACTAGAGCAAAGGCAGTATAGTAAGAACGAAAATGGTTTTAAAAATACATATTAAACTGGTAGGTCTTTTTGGTGTCTTGTGTGATGTGGGGTAAGGCAGAGGGAAGTGTCTTGACTAGGCTTCAGAGATTGGATGAAGTGCTGATACTGAATTTATTTTTATTTATTTTATTTTTTAATTAACATCCAAGTTAGCATATTGTGCAAAATGATTTCAAGAGTAGATTCCAGTGATTTATTCCCTATGTATAACACCCAGTGCTCATCCCAACAAGTGTCTTCCTTAATGCTCCTTGCCCATTTAGCCTATCCCCCCACCCACAATCCCTCCAGCAACCCTCAGTTTGTTCTCTATGTTTAAGAGTCTCTTATGTTTTGACCCTCTCCCTGTTTTTATATTGTTTTTGCTTACCTTCCCTTATGTTTATGTTTTGTATCTTAAATTCCACATGAATGAAGTCCTATAATATTTGTCTTTCTCTAATTTCACTTAGCATAACACCCTCTAGTTCCATCCACGTTGTGGCAAATGGCAAGATTTTATTCTTTTTGGTTGCCAAGTAATACTCCAGTGTGTGTGTGTGTGTGTGTGTGTGTGTGTGTGTGTGTGTGTGTGTGTGTGCGTGCGCGCGTGTGTGCGTGCATACCACCTCTTCCTTATCCATTCATCTGTTGATGGACATTTGGGCTCTTTCCATACTTTGGCTATTGTCGATAGTGCTGCTGTAAACATTGGGGTGCATGTGCCCTCTTCAAAACAGCACACCTGTATCTCTTGGATAAATACCTAGCAGTGCAGTTGCTGGGTTGTAGGATAGTTCTATTTTTAACTTTTTGAGAACCCTCCATACTGTTTTCCAGAGTGGCTGCTCCAGTTTGCATTCTCACCAGCAGTGCAAAAGAGATCCTCCTTCCCTGCGTCCTTGCCAACATCTTTGTTGCCTGAGTTGTTAATTTTAGCCATTCTGACAAGTATGAAGTGGTGTCTCATTGTGGTTTTTTGATTTGTCTTTCCCTGATGATGAGTGATATTGAGCATTTTTTCATATGTCTATTAGCCATCTGATATCTTCTTAAGAAATGTGTCTATTCATGTCTTTTGCCCATTTCTTCACTGGATTATTTGTTTTTTGGGTGTTGAGTTTGGTAAGTTCTTTATAGATTTTGGTTACTAATGCTTTATCTGATATGTCATTTGTAAATATCTTCTCCCATTCTGTTGGTTGCCTTTTAGTTTTGCTGATGGTTTCCTTCACTGTGCAGAAGCTTTTTATCTTGATGAGGTCCCAGTAGTTCATTTTGCTTTTGTTTCCCTTGCCTCCGGAGATGTGTTGAGTAAGAAGTTGCTGTGGTCGAAGTCAAAGTGATTTTTGCCTGCTTTCTCCTCTAGGATTTTGATGGCTTCCTGTCTTATGTTTAGGTCTTTCATCCATTTTGAGTTTATTTTTGTGTATGGTGTAAGAAAGTGGTCCAGGTTCATTTTTCTGCACGTCGCTGTCCAGTTTTCCCAACACTATTTGCCGAAGAGACTCTTTATTCCATCGGATATTCTTTTCTGCTTTATCAAAGATTAGTTGGCCATACGTTTGTGGGTCCCTTTCTGAGTTCTCTATTCTGTTCGGTTGATCTAAGTGTCTGTTTTTGTGCCAGTACCATATACTGTCTTGATGATGATAGCTTTGTAATACATCTTGAAGTCTGGGATTATTAGGCCTCCAGCTCTGGTTTTCCTTTTCAGGATTGCTTTGGCTATTCAGGGTCTTTTCTGGTTCCATACAAATTTTAGGATTGTTTGTTCTAGCTCTGTGAAGAATGCTGGTGTTATTTTGATAGGGATTACATTGAATATGTAGATTGCTTTGGGTAGTATTGACATTTAAATAATATTTGTTCTTCCAATCCATGAGCATGGAATATTTTTCCACTTTTTGGTGTGTCGTCTTCAGTGTCTTTCATAAGCTTTCTTATGATTTTTTCTTAAGCTTTTCATAGATTTTTGATCTCTTTGGTTAGGTTTATTAGGTATTTTATGGTGTTGGTGCAGTTGTAAATGGGATCGATTCCTTGATTTCTTTCATGACTTCATTATTGGTGTATAGAAATGCAACCGGTTTCTGTGCATTGATTTTATATCCTGTGGCTATGCTGAATTCATGGATCAGTTATAGCAGTTTTTTTGGTGGAATCTTTTGGGTTTTCCATATAGAGTATCATGTAATTTGTGAAGAGTGAACGTTTGACTTCTTCCTTGCTGATTTGGATGCCTTTTATTTCTTACTGCTAAGGCTAGAACTTCAAATACTGTATTAAATAACAGTGGTGAGAGTGGACATTCCTGTCTTGTTCCTGACCTTAGGGGGAAAGCTCTCAGTTTTTCCCCATTGAGGATGATATTAGTGGTGGGTCTTTATCATATATGGCTTTTATGATCTTGATGTATGATCCTTCTATCCCTACTTTTTATCAAGAAAGGATGTTGTATTTGGTCAAATGCATTCTCTGTATCTGTTGAGAGGATTATGTGGTTCTTGTCCCTTCTTTTATTGATGTTATGTGTCACATTGATTGTTTTGCAGATATTGAACCAGCCCTACATCCCAGGTATAAATTCTACTCCTTTTTAGTGGGGTCTCTGTCTGGTTTTGGAATCAAGGTAATGCTGGCTTCATAGAATGAGTTTGGAAGTTTTCCTTCCATTTCTGTCCTTTGAACAGCTTCAAAAGAATAGGTGTTAACTCTTCTTTAAATGTTTGGTAGAATTTCTCCTGGAAAGCCATCCAGTCCTGGACTCTTGTTTTTTGGGAGATTTTTGATTACTAATTTGATTTCTTTACTGGTTATGGGTCTGTTCAAATTTTCTATTTCTTCTTGTTTCAGTTTTGGTAGTTTCTATGTTTCTAAGAATTTGTCCATTTCTTCCAGATTGCCCATTTTATTGAAATATAATTGCTCACAGTATTCTCTTATTGTTTGTATTCCTGCTGTGTTGGTTGTGATCTCTCCTCTTTCGTTCTTGATTTTATTTATTTGGGTCCTTTCCTTTTTCTTTTTGATCCAACTTGCTAGTGGTTTATCAGTTTTGCTAATTCTTTCAAAGAACCAGCTCCTGGTTTCATTGATCTGTTCTGGGTTTTTGTTTTTGTTTTTGTTTTTTGATAGCATTGATTTCTGGGCTAATCTTTATTATTTCCCATCATCTGTTGGGTCTGGATTTTATTTGCTGTTCTTTTTCTAGTTCTTTAAGTGTAAAGGTAGGTTGTATATCGGAGACCTTTCTTCCTTCTTTAGGAATGCCTGGATTACTATATACTTGCCTCTGATGACCACCTTTGCTGTGTCCCAGAGGTGCTGATACTTAATTTAGAAAAGGAATATGGGAGGGGCGCCTGGGTGACTCAGTTAAGAATCTCACGATCTCATGGTTTGTGAGATCGAGCCCACATTAGGCTTTGCACTGACAGTGAGGAGCCTGCTTGGGATTGATTCTCTCTCTCCCTCTGTCTGTGTCCTGGGTGCATGTGAGTTCTCTCACTTTCCCTCTCTCTCAAAATAAATAATTAATTTTTAAAAAAGAAAAGGAATGTAGGAGGAAGGAGAGTGGTTGCATTAAGCTTTGTGGCTGAGATGAGTTGTGAACATCTTAAGTTTGAATTGTCTGTGGGACAGTCAGTTGAAGATGTCCAGCAGTCAGTTGATAATATAAGCCTCAGGTTTAGGGAGAGGTTAGGACTGAGAGTCATCAGCATGCAGGTTCAAAGTAAGAGTGGTTAGTGTTTGCCATGAAGAGTATGTCTTATAGAGTTAAAAAACCCATTCCTTCCTCAGGGGTGCCTGGGTGGCTCAGTCGGTTAAGCGTCCGACTTTGGTTCAGGTCATGATCTCACTATTTTGTGAGTTCGAGCCCCGTGTCAGGGTCTGTGCTGACAGCTCAGAGCCTGGAGCCTGCTTCAGATTCTGTGTGTGTGTGTGTGTGTGTGTGTGTGTGTGTGTGTGTGTGTGTGTGTGTCTCTGCCCCTTTCCCATTCACGCTCTGTCTCTGTCTGTCTCTCTCAAAAATAAATAAACGTTAAAAAAAAATTAAAAACCCATTCCTTCTTCATTGCTTTTGGTGATGTCCCCACTAGCCAAGATTTGTTGTGGTTTACTTTCTATAATTTTTAAAAATTTTAACAACACAGTTTCTTTTAATCTGAACCTAATCATGAGGGAAAAAATCAAAGCAACTCAAATTGAGAAAGACTGCAAAACAATTGGCATTAAGTCTTCAAAAATATCAGTTCCTTGAAAGATTAAAAACATTAGATTGAGGAACTGTTCTAAAAGAGACGTAATAATCAAATATAGTGTGATCCTTGATTAATTGATTGAGTGATCCTGGATGGCCACTTTTGAGGATGTTATTGGGATAATTGAATATAGATTATATATTAGATAATTGTATCAGTGTTAAATTTAAGTGTGGCAATTTATTATTCTGGAGGAGAATGTCCTTTTTCTTAGGGTGCAGTGTTATAATGCAGTTAACTCGTTGGTTTAGCACACACATAAAAGTAAGTACTGTATATGTAAAGAGAGAAAGGAATAAAACAAAGATAAGATATAAAACAAATGTGAGGGGTGCCTGGGTGGCTCAGTCGGTTAAGCGTGACTTCGGCTCAGGTCATGATCTCGCAGTCCGTGACTTCGAGCCCCGCGTCGGGCTCTGTGCTGACAGCTCAGAGCCTGGAGCCTGTTTCAGATTCTGTGTCTCCCTCTCTCTCTGACCCTCCCCTGTTCATGCTCTCTCTCTGTCTCAAAAATAAATACATGTTTAAAAAAAAAATTTAAAACAAATGTGAGTTTGTATTACAAGAGTTTTTTAGTTAAGTGAAAATGTCTAGTATTCTTAATACACTTTTTAGTATGGTTACATATTAGAAGTTGGATAAAATTGTTTTTATTAAATGTTTGTGTTTTATCCATTGATTATGGGAAATAGTTTAGACATAAAGCAAATGGCCTATCATGGGGTTCTTCTCTTTGAGCCAAGCCTACTAAATAAATGGACCAGAATTATTATAATTTATTATTAATAAACACTGTAAGTCAGAATAGGGTAAGTTTACACTATAATCCACAACCAAAGTTTATTCGTGCTCATATTAGTCAATACAATTTATCAACACAATTTATACACTAAATTTACAGTTTAGTGAAGAGAACTGCTTCACCCAGTAGCTCAAGAAGCCAGAGTGATGGGAGTTTCTGACAGCATGTAATGGCACATCTGGAACATTTGACCTCCACAGTGACCACCACAGGAAAAGAAAGAGCTGGAGGATTTTCCCATTGTCTCTTAAATATTTCAGCTGTGAAATGACACACAGGTCATTTCCACTTGTGGTGCATTAGCCAGAACCAGTTACATGGCTCTGCCCTATTGGGTAGAGTCTGGGTCATGTGGAGAGCACATGGGTATTTGGTGACCAATAAATGTCTGTCACATTTTGTAGTTCGTCTCAAAGAAATAGTGTTGATAGTCTTAAAATCTATGGATAATGCCAACTGTTGCCATAATTCTGCTTATTAAATTGTAAGAAAATAATTTTTTTTATCAATTTTAGTGCCAGGAAATGGCTTATTGCTATAATATTGACTATTTCTCACATAACCCATTTTTTATTTATTATCTTCAAAACTGTATAGTAAATGTAACCTGAATTTGAGGGAAGTTTAGTAGTTTGCTTATAGAATATTATCATTTGGAGAGCTTATGTAGTTTTCAGATTTTGCTTTGCTGTTTTAATTTTAACAATAGCTACTTTTAAATACTATTTTAAACTCAGAGCTTTTTTGAGATTTTTTTAAAAGGGGTTTCCTCAGGAAGTTTTTATTTTTCTTTCAAAAATTTATATTATTTGCCATTAAAATAGCATTGGGTAGTATTTTTCTGAGTGTGGTTTATCAAACACTTGTATAGAACCCAGTATAGAACCATTCCCTTATTCTTGGGCATTTATTTGGACATTTTTCAGAGGTATAAATTCTAATGTATTTCTAAACAGATATCCAAAAAATTTTGTTTGTCTTAAACACATGTGAAATGTATATATAGATTAATTAAACCTGTATAAACTTTAGTAACATTTATATTTCTAAGGTATGGCTCAAAATTAATTTCTAATAAAAGTTTGAATAGAACTACAAACAATAGAAAACTTCATTTTTAATATTTAATCTTAGGATGTTTGATCTAAATCTATTAGACAAAATCAATTAACCATATTCCTCAAATTGACTTGATTCCTATACAGACTCTTCCTACATAGTTCTTCTTATCAAGTTTGGTAAATTATAATACTTTTGTATTATCTTATTAGATCACGTTCTGAGGTCAGTATAGACAGATTCAATGTTTTTTTTTTTTTTGCTCCAGTAATTCTTGATGGGAATTTTTTCAAAAATAATACCGTTATGAAAAAACACTGAAGCGGTCTCTTAACTATAGCATCAAAGGGAGAGGATTACATTTTATTTATTTATTTTTCTTTCTTTAAAATTTAATTTTTTTCAAGTCTGGTTAACATAGTGTTATATTAGTTTCAGGTGTATGATTTGATGAGTCAACAGTTCCATATATTACTCAGTGCTCATCAAGATAAGTATGCTGTTAATCCCCTTCACCTATTTTACCCATGCCCCCACCTACCTCCCCTCTAGTAACTATCTGTTCTCTGTAGTTAAGAATCTGTGAGTTTTTTGGTTGTTGTTTGGTTGGTTGGTTTGGTTTGTTTTCCTCGTTCCCTTGTTTTCTTTTCTTCAATTTCACATGTGACTAAAATCATATGATATTTGTCTTTCTTTGGCTTATTTCACTTAGCATTATACTCTTAGATCCATCCATGTTGTTAGAACTGGCAGGATTTCTTTTTTATGGCTAAATAATATTCCATTGTATATACATACTACATCTTCTTTATCCATTCATCTATTCATAGACACTTTGTTGCTTCCATAATTTGGCTATTGTAAATAATACTGCAATAAACATAGGATGCATAGGGGCATCTGGTGGCTCAGTGGATTGGCATTTGGCTTCAGCTCAGGTCATGATCTCACGTTTTGTGAGTTCAAGCCCTGTGTCAGGCTCTGTGCTGGCAGCTCAGTGCCTGGAGCCTGCTTCAGATTCTGTGTCTCCTTCTCTTTCTGCCCCTCCCCCACTTGGCTCTGTCTCTCTCTGTCTTAAAAATAAATGTAAAAAAAAATTTTTTAAACATAGGGTGCATATATTTCTTTGAATTAGTGT
This sequence comes from Felis catus, assembly GCF_018350175.1. Taxonomy (NCBI): domain Eukaryota; kingdom Metazoa; phylum Chordata; class Mammalia; order Carnivora; family Felidae; genus Felis; species Felis catus. The sequence continues at coordinate 209,617,898 of NC_058368.1, read as the reverse complement.
TTTCATATTCTTTGGGTAAATACCCAGTAGTATGATTCCTGGATCATAGGGTAGTTCCATTTTTAATTTTTTGAGGAACCTCTGTACTGTTTTCCACAGTGGCTGCACCAGTTTGCATTCGCACCAACCATGCAAGAGGGTTCCTCTTTCTTCTTATCCTCTTCAACACTTGTTGTTTCTTGAGTTTTTGATTTTACCCATTCTGACAGGTGTGAGGTATATCTCATTATGGTTTTGATTTGCATTTCCCTGATGATGAGTGATGTTGACCATCTTTTCATGTGTCTGTCAGCCATCTGTATGTCCTGTCTGGAAAAGTGTCTGTTTATGTGTCTATTTTTAATTGGATTATTTGTTTTTTAGGTGGTAAATTGTACAAGTTCTGTGTATATTTTGGATACTAATCCTTTATCAGATACGTCATTTGCAGATATCTTCTCCTATTCCAAGTGGGTTGTCTTTTAGTTTTGTTGATTTTTCCTTTGGTGTACCGAAGCTTTATATTTTGATGTAATTCCAGTAATTTTTGCTTTTGTTTCCCTTGCTTTAGGACACATATCTAGAAAGGTATTGCTGTGACCAATGTGAGAGAAATTACTGTCTGTGCTCACTTCTAGGGTTTTTACGGTTTTAGGACTCACCTTGAGGTGTTTAATCCATTTTGAGTTTATTTTTGTGTATGGTAAGAAAGTGGTCCATTTTCATTCTTGTGCATGTAGCTGCCCAGTGTTCCCAACACAATCTGTTGAAGAAAGTGTCTTTTTTTTCCATTGCATATTCTTGCCTTCTTTGTCAAGGACTAATTAACCGTAAAATTATGGGTTTATTTCTGGGCTTTCTTTTCTGTGCCATTGATCTGTGTGTCTGTTTTTGTACTAGTGTACCATACTGCTTTGATTACTACCGCTTTGTAATATAACTTGGAGGTCTGGAATTGTGATCCCTCCAGTTTTGTTTTTCTTTTTCAAGATTCCTTTGGCTATTTGGACTCTTCTGTGGTTCCATACAAATTGTAGGATTATCTTCTCTAGTTCTGTGAAAAATGCTGTTGGTATTTTGATAGGTTTTGCATTAAATGTGTAGATTGTTTTGGGTAGTATAGACATTTTAACAATATTTGTTCTTCCAATCCATAAGCATAGAATGTCTTTCCGTTTCTTTGTGTCAACCTCAATATTTTTCATCATTGTTTCATAGTTTTCAGAGCGCAGGTCTTTCACTCTGTAGTTAAGTTTATTCTTAGGTTTCTTTATTTTTAGTGCAGCTGCAAATGGGATTGGTTTTTTAAATTTCTTTTTCTACTGCTTAATTATTAGTGTACAGAAGTGCAATGGTTTTCCGTATATTGGTTTTGTATCTTGCAACCTTAATGAATTCATTTATCAGTTGTAGTAGGTTTTTTGGTGAGGTGTTTACAGTTTTTATCATATAGTATCATGTCATCTGCACATAGTGATAGTTTTTCCCCTAACGTCAACAACAAGACAAGGATGTCCAGTCTTACCACTTTTATTCTGCATAGTATTGGAAGTCCTAGCCACAGCAGTCAGACAACAAAAAGAAGTAAAAAGCATCCAAATTGGTAAGGAAGAAGTAAAACTTTCACTATTTGTATGATTACATTTTAATATTAAGAATCTGTGTAAAGGTTGACATGTCTGAAACAGTTATTAAGTCAGTAACTTTCTTTAACTTAACTTTTGTTCAGTTAAAGTCAAAAGAGGCTTAAAAAATTGCCAGCTCCTGTTCATCAGTCTCATCTGACCTTTGTTTTGATACATAAAGACAGTGTAAATCTTACCACATAGTGGTATGTGGTAACGCATGCCTAAGAATTTCCAGAGTTGCCTTCATTTTTTGTAAAAGTGGTGCTAATTGAACACCAGAAATTCTTTGCACAGCATCAAATTCCCTAAGGATCTGGCTGTTAGCTTATAAGTCAATGAAATCATACTTCATCATTTATTATCATTGGTAGAACACAGACATAAAGAAATGCATCTGGTATCCATTTCTTTACCACATCATTATCTCCATGGAAAAATATATGTGGAATAACTGCACTCTGTTGTTGCAAATGAATTGCCCTTGTCATTTCATTTGTGGTAATTTTCCTTTCTTTTTTTCCCATCTATTTCCTGATGAAAAAAAATTAGTGGAATTTCTTTTCTCAGTATACTTTATCCAAATTTGAAGTAGATTCTGTAGTAAAGGTAGATCATTACTGTCTGGAAGGTTTCTTCTTTTTTACAAGTTCCTTTAGATATTTGGATTTTTTTTCTGGTAAGTTAGAAGGTGACTCTTGTTTCCAAAATTATTTACTAAATTATTGATTTTTTTTTTATTTTTTTTTCAACGTATTTTATTTATTTTTGGGACAGAGAGAGACAGAGCATGAACAGGAGAGGGGCAGAGAGAGAGGGAGACACAGAATCGGAAACAGGCTCCAGGCTCCGAGGCATCAGCCCAGAGCCTGACGCGGGGCTCGAACTCACGGACCGCGAGATTGTGACCTGGCTGAAGTCGGACGCTTAACCGACTGCGCCACCCAGGCGCCCCTAAATTATTGATTTAGTTAGGAAGAAACAGACAACTTTCTCTGAAACTTTAAAGCCATCTCGTTTTTGTATTGGAACTGTCAGCATGTTTAATACCAGTGTTTTCACTAAAGGTGATTTTTTTTTTTAAGTGAATTTTACCAACCAGTTAAATTTTACTATGGGACTGCCAACTTTTTATGTTGCTTAGAGGGGACATTTTAACTTTACAAAAGGGTAAAGTAGGAAAGATAACTTCAGAATAAAAGATAGCCTTTCCATCTGTCAGTTGTCAGTATCACATTAATATATTTATATCTTGCATGATCTCTATTACAGGTTCTCATCATTTTTAAGTTATTACATCAAGCAGCTTCTCTGGGAGGGATAAGGTATACAAATACCAGAAAAATAAAACTATTGCACATTATACCCCTGATCATGGGTAAAAAGGAGAAGTTTGAGAAAGAAAAAGCATCTCAAGTGACACAAATGCAAATGTTTTCAAAGACTAAAATGGCATACATTGATGATAGGAGAACTGAAGGGCATATAGGTTTGTGTCATTTGAGAAACACTTGTTATAAGCATCCTATTTATCAGAGCATTTCAATAAGTAGCCATTTTAAAGAAAAATATTAAGTAAATAATGGTACACAGATGATACTTGAATGTGGTGAAATCACACAAGTAGATCTTGAATGAGTCACGATCAAGTTGTTAGGACACGTGTGTCGCTCAACTTTTGATACCTAAGTGTGTAAGTCTAGAGTTGATGCTTTATATTTAGTAAGCTGAACTTGTATTCTTTGATGATAAAAAAACATTACTATAGCACAAGAAAGAATGTTCTTAAGTGATAATTACAAATCTGTTTCATATGTGTTCTATAAAATGGACATAGCATGTTATGTTTTCTTTGCTACTAGTGGCTATTAAAATGGTCTCATTTTGTAATTGTTTTCCAGCAAAGAAAAGTGTTGCTTGTGGATGCCACCTCCCCCCACTGCACTCTTCGTCTCTGTAGCCTGGCTACCTTACATACTTTTCAATGGCATCTTTAACCTGTGTCTGGGACGTTACATACCTTTTTGTTAGTTTCTAATTTTTGTCAAAGACTGAGCTTATTCTCTCATCTTAAAATACTTTATTGACTAGTTTTCAGCAACTTCTTAAAAAGTTTATACTGTTTAATAATGGTTTAACCATAATATTTAGCCATAATGTTTGTATCAAACTTTGAAGATGTGTATCATACCTAGACTCAGAAATAGAGATCTGTATTCCCCAGCCTCTTCTCTGTAAGTCACTGTGGCCACTTTGCTCTCCATTCCAGTTCTTTGCTTTGACTGCTGCAAAATATTTTGCTCTTGCTATTTTGATCTTATTGTTCAGGACCTATAAATTACATTTTAGAGTGGGTCAGTTTTATCTCCTCTTTAAGAAACTTTCCGATTATCTTATTCTTTTCTCAATGCCAACTACTACACTCTAATTCTCTAGCTAATTTCTTAGTGCCTCCCTACCCCTTCACACCCACCAAAAGAAACTCATTCCATATTACATTTTACCCTTGGGCCTAAAGTGCACTATATGTACGTTGAAAAATAAGATTTCATCTCCTGTAAAAATCGTTATTGATATTTCCATGAGTACATACTGCTTCTGGTTTGAGTACTATTTTGAGAATGGAGTGAGAGATGTAAAAATCTAGGCTAAAATCTTAAAACTATAGCAAAATTACCATTAGAACCATAATGGTCTGATGACATTTATCCTGTTATAAGAGTCACACCAAAGCAAAGTAAAAAGGACTCTTCACTTGGAACTATCTGGTAATACTGTGCCTGCCTTCTTCCTTACCATGGAATGAAGATAAGCATTCTACTGAGGATTAATTTGCTTTATGTTCTTGCCAAGTTAGAATCAAAAGTGATGATTTAGAACTTGAGAACTTAGGAAGATAAGCCTGTACTATCACTAACTTTTACCAATTTTGCAGCCCCACACATACATAAAATAGCAAGGATTTTAGTTTGCTTTCAATTAGATAAAAGAGAACTCATTTACCACAGAGTAAAATCCTATAATTTATAAAGCTCTTTCATGAAAATGCCAGCTTTCCAAAATGAATGTGATTAGTACAAAAAAAATTTAAAAAAAAATTTGTAATGTTTATTTTTTTGAGAGAGAGACAGAACGTAAACAGGAGAGGAGCAGAGAGATAGGGAGACACAGTCAGAAGTAGGCTGCAGGCTCCAGACTGTCAGCACAGAGCCTGACGAGGGGCTCGAACTCACAAACAGATCGTGACCTGAGCCGAAGTCGGAGGCTTAACCGACTGAGCCACCCAGGTGCCCCCAAAAAAATTGTTTTTAAATTTATTGGGGTGCATGTGTGGCTCAGTCAGTTAAGCGTCCAGCTTCAGCTTAGGCCATGATCTCCCAGTTCGTGAGTTCAAGCCCTTGATCGGACTCTGCCTTGACAGTGTGGAGCCTGCTTGGGATGCTCTTTCGCTGCCCCTCCCCCACTTGCTCTCTCAAAATAAATAAATAAACTTAAAAAGTAATAATAAAATAGGGGTGCCTGGGTAGCTCAGTCAATTAAGTGTCTGACTTGGGCTCAGGTCCTGATCTCATGGCTTGTGAGTTCGAGCCCCACATCAGGATCTGTGCTGACAGCTCAGAGCCTGGAGCTTGCTTCAGATTCTGTGTCTGTCTCTCCGCCCCTCCCTCACTAGTGCTCTCTCTCAAAAATAAACCTTAAAAAAATTAAAAAGTAATAAAGTAAAGTACTTATTTATTTTGAGAGAGCGTGCATGTGCAAACAGGGGAGGGGCAGAGAGAAAGGGAGAGAAAGAGAATCCCAGGGAAGCTCTGCACTGTTAGCACAGAGCCCGAGGTGGGCTCGACACAGGGCTCAAACTCAAGAACCATGAGATCATGATCTGAGCCAAGATCAGGAGCCAAACGCTCAACCAAATGAGCTACCCAGGCACCCCTAGTGCAAATTGATTAATGATTAATGCTTTACAACTTTTTATTTAATTTTATATTGCTTTGATAAAATGTAACTCATTAGTAAAGTGAAATAAATGATTCTTTTATTGCTGAAATACAATGTTTTCCTCAGCATGGTTCTTAAAAGTATATTACCAGTTTTTTCTACTGCCTATTTCCTACTTCCTTGTTTTTCATTTAATAACCTTGGATTTTGACCCATTTCTTAAACATTGGATCTTTATTATAATTTCCGTCCTCTTGTAATTCTTACCCTCAACATATCTGTTAGCTTGATATTTGAATAAGGAAAATATGCTCTTCTTAGGATAGGTTAAATAGCATTTTGAGGTTGCACACTTTAGGAATATATTCTTTTCATTCTTTCTGTTTTTTTTAAAGTAAGCTCTGTGCCCAGTGTGGGGCTCGAACTCAGGACCCCAAGATCAAGAGTTGCATGCTCTACTGACTGAGCTAGCCAGGCACCCCAGGAGTATATTCTTAGAGAGGACTTTTTTTGAATCTGTAAGATCTGTGTGTGGGGCGCCTGGGTGGCGCAGTCGGTTAAGCGTCCGACTTCAGCCAGGTCACGATCTCACGGTCCGTGAGTTTGAGCCCCGCGTCGGGCTCTGGGCTGATGGCTCAGAGCCTGGAGCCTGTTTCTGATTCTGTGTCTCCCTTTCTCTCTGCCCCTCCCCTGTTCATGCTCTGTCTCTCTCTGTCCCAAAAATAAATTAAAAAACGTTGAAAAAAAAAAAAAAGATCTGTGTGTGAAACAAAACTGTGGTTAGATTTTCCTTTAGTTATTAGTGTGTATTATACTTTTAACCTAGTATGTACTATGGGAAGTACCAAGCACATATCTATCTAATTTCTCTGGGATCACTTTGGCTTTTTGACTGTGATATTTGGGATTACTACATGGTAATATAAAACCTATGGGAGGTTTTATTCCACAGAGTCCTGGATTTGACTTTCCTACTTACTCATTTTATGAAGTTAGGCAAGTAAGAACCTCTCTGAGGTCCACTTTTTTGCCTGGTGTTCACATTTCACTTAATTTATCTGATAGTGTTGTTATGCCTAGACTTGATAATTTTATGTGCCATGGCAATTTTGTTGAGAGGATAAATGACATGTCAAAAAGCAAACCCTTGTAAACTGGTTTACCTTTCCTTACCTTACTTTTGGTTAAGGGAATTTTAGTGTGAGTGATGATAGGTCAGGCAATATATTTGTAGATTTGAACTACAGCTTTTTATTCCACCACCTTTAAGGACTTTTAGGTACTTACCAGTAATATCTCTATAGACAAAGTTAAAGAAAAAATACATTTTATTTTTGAGAGAGACAGAGCACAAGAAAAAATACATTTTAAAGAAAAGGTGTGTTGCAACTAATCCAATTGAAGCTGGCTTCTGTGAGCCAGTGATACTACTCTCTCAGGTAGAAATTTTACATTTTTTTTTTCTTTCCCTGAATGAATAAGTTGAGGGCATAATTTTTTTGATATCTCTTAATTTAGTAACTAGGGTAATCTTTAAATCTTCTTGATAAATAATTTTTTGTTAGAAACTACTTATTAAGATCCTTTGCAGAAATTGACCTGTTTCATACCTTTATATTCATTCTTTTTTCTGTGACCTGAAACTTGAAATACTTCTATTACTTTACAAGTTAGGTATTCTGTTAAATACTCTTGTAAAATTTTATTTCCAGGAGAAGTTTTTTCTGGAGGCATGGAAGTTACTTATAACTTAGTTTAGTCTTGAGAATTTTGGGCTTTCTGTGTAAAGTCTGTATTAGATATTAACTTTCTGGCTTGAATATGATTTAAAGGGTTGTATATTATTAAGCAGTAGGACCCCAACTAATACTGGTAGGTGTGAAATATAGTTATATAAGAATTACAAATTGAGTCCTGCCAATTTCTAGTCTTATAACATGTAGGTAAGGTCCAGTTTTGAGGGTTTTATTGATGATTAATTTTCATTCTATAAATTCCTAATGAAGATGGTTAAGAGTTTGCAAGTTCCAGTTAGTTATCTGCATTCTATTAATTGTCCTATAGATGGCATTGTTATAATTTGTTGCTCATGTTTTTGCTTTCTACAAAGATCTATTGTTGTTTCTTTAGAATTTTTAAATTTGTTAATAGTCTTATTGTAATCAATCAGACTAGATCAGATAATGTAGAAGTCTATGAATATAGCTGTTAACTTTGGATAACAGCTGTTTTCCTCTTGAACTAATATCCAGGTTTTTAATCCTTTTAAGTGTTGTAACTGCATTTAGTATGGGATTATTGAATTAGAATTAAATAAAATCAGTTATTCATAAATTATTAATGAAACACTAAATGTGATGATTTTTATTTTTCTTGAGGAAATTTTATATCACTTCTTACAGTTTTGTAGTTTGTCAGCATTACAGAATTTATCTTTTTATTGTATTGAGGCAGTAAATGTAGGTGGTAAGAGGTTGGGTTTTAGATTTCAGTCCATATCTTCACTCTGTTCCTTATTAGCTGTGTGTATTTAGGCAAACTGCTTAATCTCTTGGAAGAATTTCAGTTTCTGTAATAGTCTGCACACTGTGGACAAGGCAAGAACACTGTTATTATCTTGTGTACAGTTGTATTAACAATACCTGGCACATAGTAGGTACTCAATACATTTTTGGTGAATGAATAATATTTACGTTGTAAGATTGCCATGACAGTTAAATTTTATGAATGTAAAGCAGCAAGTAACATGCATATCAGGCATTAGCCACTGTTATTATCAATAATAGAAAAAAAAAAAAAAAACCTAGTCTAGCTAATGCCTCCAGAAGCTAGTCTAGCTAATCCAGTCTGCTGTTACAAAAACCTTTAAAAACCTTAAAATTTGCTATCCTAAGCACATAAAGATTAAAGTAGTTATATGCTGTCATTTTTAAGTTTTAAAGAGTGAAGTGGAAAATAAGGTTAAAATAAGAAATAGATCTGGTTTCCAAAAAAAAAAAAGGAAAAGAAATTACAGATTGTATTAAATCTGAAATGAAAACTTTTGTTGCCCACTTAATAAAAATGTTTCTGAATGTTCCATTCATTTGTTGCTCTGTAACAAAGTACCCCATAATTAAGTGTGGCTTAAATTAACAACCATTTTCTTATGTCTCATGATTTTGTGGGTCAAGAATTCAAGTAGGGCTCAGCTCTATTCATGTAGTGTTGATGGAGATTACTTGGAGGTATTCATCTGACTGGTCTGTGTGGTCCAAGGTGGTTTCATTCAGTGAGTGCCACCTTGGTGGGGATGGCCAAAGGCTGGGCTCATCTGGGACATCAAACAGAGCATAGAATCACAGAACACAGAATACCTGCATGAATGTGTGGTACTCTGACATTTGATGTGGTGGATCAGGGCTCCCAGAGTGTAAAATGATTGAATGAGAGCTTCAAAGCTTCTTATGACTTAACTTTGGGAATCCCAGGTCATTTCTGCTGAATTTTATTCACTGTGAAAGTCAGTGAGGTCAGTCCAGATTCAAAGGGAGGGAAATTAGACTTCACCTCAGTGTGAGGACCAGCAAAGAATTTGTGACTGCTTTTAATCCGCCACAGTGAATCACACCAATTGTCCTAGACAGTATAAATTCAAGTGAAAAATGAATTGGTGGTAGAGTGGGCAAATGGGTTTCATGTATTTCCTACCATGAACAGATTTAAACAATTATTGTTAGAATCAGAGCAGCTATAACTGAAGTTGATCTTTTCCTGGAACTCAAGCAGAATGTTTATTGGTTTGATTTGAAAGGAGGAGTAGGTCTTGTTAACATTAGAACTGTGAATGTTTTTTCCTCTAAATATGTATATTATCTCTCTAATACTTGTTTTATGATTAACAATATAAAACCATTTGCTTTCATCTGACATTTCTTGAGTTCAGATATAAGTATATATTGTAGTAGATGTATGAGATCTGAGGAAAGACAAAGAATACCTTGCTTAATTTTTTAGCTTCCAAGCCAACATTGCATCTTTTCTTACCAACTTATATACTTAAATTACATAAATAATGTTTTCTAAAATAAGATACAGGCTCTATTTTACTGAGGGGTAAAGAATTATCAAAACCAATTTCTGGTTAAGAAATATTATAATTCATATTCAAAACTTATAGATCATTTTAAAGATTTTAGCATTTATTCTGAATGAGAAAGGAATGTATTGAAGGATTTTGATCAGAGAGGAGTGACATGATCTGGCTTATATTTTAACAGAATCGCTGGCTTCTGTGTTAAATTGCCAAGGAGTGAAAAGGGTAGAAAAGACCAATTAGGAGGCTATAGGGAGGAAGTTTGCTTGGAAATGGTTGAATTCCAGACATATTTTGAAGACAGAGGTTCATGATCCAAAAGTGGGGTGAGAAAGATAGAAATCAAGGATAATAACAACATTATTGGCCAAACCAACAGGAAGAATGAATTGTCCTTAACCAAAATGGGGAATGTTGCTGAAGGATCTAGTGTGAAGAACAATAAAAGAACTCACTTTGAAAATATTCAAGTTTGGAATGGTTGTTAGACATCCAAATGGAGATGTCAAGTAAGTAGTTGGATATACCAGTCTGGAGTTCAGACAAGAGGTCTGGGTTCAGGCAGGCATCATTAGCATATATGATATTTAAAGAGCTTGAGGCAGGGAAATCACCAAGGGAAAGTAAAGATATAAAGTGTTTGAGGAGATGCAAATGATGAGTTAGGCTAAGAATGTGAAAGAAAGTAAAATAAAAGAAAATAGGAATGCTATTATTAATGCCAGACAGGGTAGAATTTAAAGTTAAAATACTAACTCAGGTAAAGAGAGTCATTGGGAAAATGGGTAAATAAAAGGAAATCTGTCAAGAAAACACAATAGGCAAAAACTTTAATGAATTCAACAAATGGCTAAACATAAAGCAAAAAATATTTTGAAATGTAAAGACAGCTTGACAAAATACAATTATATTGTGTATGTGTCTGTGTGTATTAGATTTAATACAACATTGTTAGTACTAGACAGATCTACAAGACATAATAGATTAGAGGTACTGATAGAGTAGTTAAGCTCAGTAAAGGTATATACAGAAATTTGAATAAAGAATATACTTTTTTTTTAAATTTTTTTTTCAACGTTTTTATTTATTTTTGGGACAGAGAGAGAGCATGAACGGGGGAGGGGCAGAGAGAGAGGGAGACACAGAATCGGAAATAGGCTCCAGGCTCTGAGCCATCAGCCCAGAGCCTGACGCGGGGCTCGAACCCCCGGACCGCGAGATTGTGACCTGGCTGAAGTCGGACGCTTAACCGACTGCGCCACCCAGGCGCCCCAAGAATATACTGTTTTTAAAGCAAAAATCTCCCCTTTGATCCCAGGGAAAGGTTCAACTTTTGCTTTTACTTAATTCCATTTCTTTCTATATGTTAGTAAGAAATGAACCTTTATTCCTTCCTTCAAATACTTAATCGATGTATGTTACATTGCTGTGCTTGATCAGCATACAGTAATGAACAAGATACACCCATTTCCAGCCCTCGTAGAACTTGATGTCAAGTGAGGGAATTCGTTACTACACAACTGGTTACAGAAATGGTTACTTCATTATAGTTTATAAGTGCTTTTGGGAACAGCACAGAGTGCCTGAGAATATGTTTAACTGAGGATATATATCTAGGAAAGGTGGGGGGATGCTTCCCTGAGGCAGTGGTCAGAGTAAGAATTAGAGCCTGAGGGATTAAGGAAGGGATAGTTTACACTTGAGGAAGTAGATAATTTTCCATGCTGAAGGTTCATAAAGGCAGCAAAGCAGGAAGAAGACTTTCTGGAACTAAAAGCCAATGTGATTGTATTATACTGAAAGATAGAAAGGGTTGCATGGATATGAGCCTGAGGAACAAGGCAAGAAGAAGCAAATTTAAAAAATCAAAGTAATATTTGGATTCCTTGAACCAAACCAAATAATCTGTCATCATCAGTTGAACAAATTACGTTCTTTTCAGAGCTCACAAACTGATGCCTTACAGGCCAAATCTGTCCGGCAGAGTTCTTTTCCTTGACTACAATATTTAAAACAAACAAAACAAAACAACAAGAAAGAAAAGAAATAGACAAGAAAATGGCCAAGATTTAAAATTAGTAACCCCTGTGCTGAGTGTAGAACCTGCTTGGGATTCTCTCTCCCTCTCTCTTTGCCCCTCCCTGGCTCACTCGCGCTCTCTCTCTCTCTCTCTGTCTCTCAAAGCACAAAATAAACATTAAAAAAAAACCCACAAATTTAATAGAGGAATTAATGAAATTAGAAATACAGGAGTTAAAGCTTTTAAATGAGGGTAAAGTATTAAGAATAGAAGAAAATTTCAAAGGATATGATACTCAGTTCTGAAAAAATACGGTAGTAGTAGCTAAAAGAGGGTTTCCAAAATGGTATATATCTACTGGAAAAGATGAGGTAGGTGAAATGGGGTGTGCAAGATAACTTAGCTCATTGTGCAAAGGAAATTAGAACCGTCAGACATACTTTTTTAATCTTTTAAAGTGTCTTGTGACTTTTCGAATAAAATTTGTAAATAATGGACACAAACAATATTTATTGAAAAGGATTGTTTTGGGGGTCACTGCTTTAAAGTATCTGAAAGAAGTGTGGGAAAATGGACATGGGCTTTGAAATCAGATAAATTTAAAGTTCTATCTTTATAAGCTTTCTACCTATCACAAGTGGTAAGTTCTTTTAAACCTTAGCTTCTCCATTTATTAAATAAGGTAACAAAGATGCTTTCATGAGGATGTTATGAGTATTAAGTGATATAAATATACAAAAGGCTCTATAAAATTTTCTTCCTTTTTTGTAGAATATAAAAAGAACCAACAATTGGAGTTATGAGAGATTTGTTCATATGATGAAAAATTAATCATCTTTGCTGTTACCTGGATATTTCCCTGTGATTATTCTTTATAATCTTCTATCATTTTCTTCTTTCAATATAACCACACTGCACTGCACAGAAAGAGCAAGAAAGTCAGAAGATTTGGAAAGATTGGGAAGCTTTGCAATTAACTTTGAAAGTGTGCTGTTGGGGTGCCTGGGTGAATACTTATAAAATACCTTTCTACCCCTATATGTCAGTGATTCTGTCCAAAACAAGGTAATTATATTGAATATAACTGCCATCCTAGGGTAAGTGAAATAGTCTTTAACTATATGCAGGTGCCAGCATTACGAGCTGGCTTAAATAACATGATTGCTTTCTCTGTTCCTCACAAGAAATTTTAGTCAAGTCCAAGTTACAGTTAGTTAATAGCAACAAATCATAATGTTTGTGTTTGAATTCCCAGATGTTAATATATGATTAATATGTACAGTAAGTTTTTTTATTATATATTATCTTTTTCAAGAAAATAATTGAATTATGGAAAAATGTGTATTGCTAGCTAAAGAAGGGTAATCTCTCCAATTGCATTTTTAAACTTTATTGAGGTATAATTTTATATAGTGTAAAATTAACCTAATGTAATTACACAGAAGACTGGTTTTTAGTAAATTTATAGAGTTGTGCAACCATCAACACTATCCAGTTTTAGAACTTTTCCATCACCCCCAAAATTTTTCTCAAGCCTGTTTGTGGTCAGCTGTCTGCTCTGAGCTCCCACATCCCTTCTTCAGCCTCAGGCAACTACTGATCTACTTTCTGTTTCTATAAATTTTTCTGGGCATTTCATCCAAAAGGAGGAATCATGCTATATGTAGTCGTTTGCATCTGGCTTCTTTGACTTGGCATCGTGTTTTTGAGGTTATCCATGGCCTACATGTATCAGTATTTTGTTTCTTTTTATTGCTGAATGATACTTCATTGTATTGATATACCCTATATGGTTTACTTTTTTACTGCTTGTTAGACACTTAGATCACTTACAGTTTTTACTTTTATGAATGATGTTCCTTTGAACATTCATGGACAAGTCTTTGAGTGGATATATGTTTTCATTTTTTTTAGGTTCCTAAGAATGAAATTGCTGGGTCATATGATAAATTAACTTTTAAGAAACTGCCTGTTTTCAGAAGTGGCTGTACTATTTTACATTCCTACCAGCAGTGTATAAAGGTTCTGGTTTCTTTGGGGGAAAAAAAAGGTCCTGTTTCTTTCCATTCTCACCAACACTTGATATTATATATCTTTTTTAATAGCCAATTTAGTGGGTTTGTCTTGGTATCCCATTGTGGTTTTAATTAGCATATTCCTAATGACTAATGATGTTGAGCACTTTTTTGTGGTTTTAAGTCATTCATGTGTCGTCTTTGCGGAAGTCTATTCAGGCAAGTCTTTTGCCCATTTTTAAATTGGATTTTTGTCTTATTCAGTCGTGAGAGTTCATCTATATTTTGCATACAAGTGCATTGTCAGATATGTGATTTGCGAATGTTTTCTCCCAGTCTGTGGCTTGTCTTTATTTTTGTGTTGGTGTCTTTTAAAGTGCAAAAGTTATAAATTTTAGTGAAGTCCAGTTTAGCAGTTCTTTTATGGCTCATGCTTTTGTTGTCTAAGAACTCTTCGTCTAACTGAAGACCAAAAAGATTTTCTACTGCATTTTCTTTCAGATGATTTATCATTTTAGCTCAAACATTTAAATTTCTGACCCATTTGAATTAATTTTTGTATGTGGTGTGAGAAAAGGGTCTAAGTTCATTTTTTTAACATATGATATCCAGTTGTCCCAATATCGTTTGTTGCAAGACTGTCCTGTCTCCCATTGAATTATGTTGGCAGCTTTGTGAAAATCAATCCAACATAAATATAAGAATTTATTTTGGGGGGCTCCTGGGTAGCTCAGTTGGTTAAGCATACAACTGTTGGTTTCAGCTCAGGTCATGATCTCGAGGTTCATGAGATCGAGCCCCACACCCAAAAGCACAGAGCCTGCTTTGGATTCTCTGCCCCTCCCCAACACACTCTCTCTCTCTCTCTCTCTCTCTCTCTCTCTCTCTCTCTCTCTCAAAATAAACTTAAAGAATTTATTTTTGAATTCTTGGTTCTCTTTGTTGATCTTGTCCTTGCACCTAGACTTTTGCTACTAATGTACTGTTGTGATTACTGTAACTTCTTACCATGTTTTGAAATTGGTAGTATCAAGTCCTCTAATTTTGTTGGTTTTTTTTAAATTGTTTTGGCTATTTAGGTCTTTTGATTTCCATATAAATTAGGATCAACTTCTTTAAAAAAAAGCCAGCTGGGATTTTAAAAAGAATTAGGTTGAATCTGTAGATTAATTTGAGGAAAATTGCTATGTTAACAGTATTGAGTCTGCCCCTCCAAAGCATGTAATGTTTCTCTGTTTATTTAGATGTTTTTCTCTAAGCAGTGTTTTATAACGTTGTACAACTCTTCTACCTCTTAAAAAAAATGTTTTTTCTAAGTGGTGCTATTTTAAATGGAATTTTCTTAATTTCATTTTCACATTTTTTGCTAGAATATAGAATTGCAATTGATTTTTGTATATTGATCTTTTATCTTGTGACCTTGATAACCTTGTTTATTGGCTCTAGTAGTTTTTTGAGTGGTTCCTTAGGATTTTCCACATATAGGATAATGTCATGTGGTAATAGACAATTTTACTTCTTCTTTTCTAATCTGAATGCATGTAATATCTTTAATTTTTTTAATTTTTAAAGTTTATTGTTTTTGGCATTGGCCAGAGCCTATATTAGAAGTAGTAAGAACAAACATCCTTGTTCTGGTATTTGGGGGGGAATCCTTTACCTCTAAGTATGATGTTAGCTGTGGACTTCTCATAGGTGCCCTTTAATAAATTGAAGATGTTCCCTTCTATTCCTAGTTTTTTGAGCATTTTTATAATGAATGGGTATTGGGTTTTGTCATGTGTTTTTTCTGCATCTGTTGAAATGATCATGTGGGTTTTATTCTTTATTCTGTGAGCATAGTATTTTACATTGATTTTCAGATAGGTAACCTACTTTGCATTCTCAGGATAAATTTCACTTGGTGATATAATATTTTTTATATGTTGCTGAATTTAATATGCTAATTTTTTAAAAAGGATTTTTGTATTTATATTCATGAGGGATATTGATTTATAGTTTTCCTGTCTAGGTCTGGCTTTGGTATCAATCTAATACCTCATAAAATAAGCTGTTTCTTATATATTTCATAAGCTTCATCAGTGGAATTGTGTCTTCCTAAGCCTTAGTTGAAGATTTTTAATTTGTAGTTCAGTGTCCTTATTTGTTACAGATCTATTCAGATTTTATATTGCTTGTAGTCAGTTCTGGTAATTTGTGTCCTTTTAGGACTTTGTTGTTTTTAATATAAATTCTCATAATTTGTTGGTTTAAACTTGCTCATAATATGCCTTTATGATCCTTTTAATTTCTAAAAGGGTCAGTGGTGATGTCCTCTTTTACATTCCTGGTTTTGGTAATTTGTGTCTGCTTTTCTCTCTTATTTTCTTTTCTAAGGTTTTGTCAGTGTTGTTGATTTTTTTTTTCCCAAAGAGCATACTTGAGAATACATTGATATTTTTCTTTAATTTTTTTTGGTTTTTATTTCATTTTTACTCTAATGTTTTTCTTTCTTTTTGCTTTGGATTTAATTTGCCTTTTCTGATTCCTTAAGGTGGGAAGTTTATTCATTTGAGACTTTTCTGAGATAAGCCTTTAAATCTGTAAATTTCCCAATAAACACCACTTTAGTGTTTGATAAGTTTTTTCATTTTTACTGAAAAAAATATTTAATTTCCTTTTTGATATCTTCTTTGACCCATAGATTTCCCCAGATTTCTTTCTGTTGTGGGCTTTTAAATTTTATTTTGTAATTGTTAGGGAACATCTTTTTTTATGATTCTAAACTTATATAGATTTGTTTGTGGCCTAGCATGTCATCAATTCTGGAAAAAGTTCTATGTGTGCTTTAAAGAAATGTGTGTTCTGAACAGTTTTTGGGTAGAATGTTCTGTAAGTGTAAGGTTAGGTCAAGTTGATTAGTAGTATTGTTTAAATCTTTTACATGCTTGCTGATTTTGTTTTCGTTCAGTTGTGTCATATATCTGTCATACATCTTCATATATTTGGTGGCTGTGTTTTGTAAATGTTATATATATTGCTGACATTGACTCTTGTCATTATAAATAATCCCTCCTTGCCTTTAGTATTATTTATCTCAAAGTCTGTTTTATCTGCTTTTTCTGTAGCCACTTTTGTGTTCTGATTGTTACTGTGGGTATGGAATATCTTTTCAATTCTTTTATTTCAACCTATTTGTGTCTTTGACCTGAAATACAGCTTTTGTAGAAGTAATGTCCTTGGATCAGTATAATCTCTGCCTCTTGAGTGGCATGTTTAATCTATTCCCAGTTAATATGATTATTGATATAATTGGATTTATGTCTGCCTTTACTGTGTTCTTTTGTGTATTCTTTTAGTGTACCATTTAAATTCCTCTGTTGACTTTTTTTTCTTTTCTTTTTTTAACCTTTTTTTAAAAGTTATTTCCTTAGGAGATTGCTATAGGGATTATAGTATACATCTCAATTTATCATAAACTACTATTTAAATTGAATTTTTATCCCAAATAGAATGGAAAATGAGACATAAACTAGATTTATCTAGAATGGTGGTACTAAATTTTTTTAAAGTATTATTTTCTAAATAATCATAAATTTGTATACACTGATAATTCTGTTTATATTTTCTATATGATACTGTCAGTTCTCATGTGTCTTCTTTGATAGTTAACTACCCATGCCAGTATTTAGTAGAATTTGTATCTAACTAAATGTGGTTATCAGATCGTATATTGAGTTTTGTTTTTATGTCAATTTCATAGTTACAGTAAATTCCCAGTTTCTTCATCTTCATTACATTAGCTGTAGTAATGCTATTTTTCCTCACTACTGCTCCCCCAAAACTTAACAAGCATGAAACATTCCTGTTTCTTATGTAAAATAGGCAAGTTGGACTAGTAACTATAAATTTTCTTCTGCCTTTAAAATTCTGTGATTGTATTTGGACAAAAGCATCTGTAGAAATTATAATATTTAATTTTATATGTTTGCATAGTGGTTATTTAAAACTTAATCATTGTTGGCTGACATCTGATCAGATAGTACAGACATTTTTCATTTCTGGGTTTTTGTGTTGAAGGAATGAGAATCTAGTGGATTTCAAGAAGAAAAAGGAGATTTGTTAAGAAGATAACATACAGGAAGCAGAAGTTTGTTTGTAATATCAACTTAATGGTAATTTTTGATACAGAATTTAATTTTTAATAATTGAACAAATCTGAGCAGATTTTTAATTACGGTTTCAGAAATCAAGTAAAAATTACCAGATTCTATTTGATTTAGCACAGATAAAATACCAGCTGGATTTTATTATTTCACCTTTCTTGTTTTCACAGCATTTATGTTTGATAAGTAAGAAGTTAGTTAACATATTTAGCTTTTCTATGTATCTGTTTTGGGTTACATGCTGGATTTCTCCAGGAATTTTGAATTATCAATCTGTTTAAATTTTAATTCCAATTTTTTACCTCTTTTTTTTTTTTTTATGTTTATTTTTATTTTTGAGAGAGAGACAGAGCATGAGCAGGGGAGGGGCAGAGAGAAATGGAGACAGAATCCGAAGCAGGCTCCAGGCTCTGAGCTGTCAGCACAGAGCCTGACGCTGGGCTCGAGCCCTACCAAGCTGTGAGATCATGACCTGAGCCAAAGTGGGACACTTAACCAACTGAGCCACCCAGGCGCCCCTCCAATTTTTGAACTCTTAATAAGAGTACTGAAAGAAGAGAGAAGGGAATTCTAGAATGTAACTGATATAGAGCTCTGTTAAAATGTGATTCCCTTTCCAATAGAAAAAAAACATGAGGGGGGGTGCCTGGGTGGCTTAGTCAGTTAAGTGTCCCAACTTAGACTCAGGTCATGATCTTGTGGTTCATGGGTTTGAGCCCCATGTTGGGCTCTCTGCTGTCAGTGCAGAGCCTGCTTCAGATCCTCTGTCCCCCCACTCCACTCCTCCCCTGCTCATTCTCTCAAAAACAAACAAACATTTAAAAAACAAACATGATGGGGCGCCTGGGTAGCTCAGTCGGTTAAGCATCTGACTTCAGCTCAGGTCACGATCTCACGGTCCATGAGTTCGAGCCCCGCATCGGGCTCTGGGCTAATAGCTCAGAGCCTGGAGCCTGTTTCCGATTCTGTGTCTCCCTCTCTCTCTGCCCCTCCCCCATTCATGCTCTGTCTCTCTCTGTCTCAAAAATAAATAAACGTTAAAAAAATAAAATAAAAAATAAAAATAAAAAACAAACATGAGGCTGCTAATATAAGCTTAATGTGAAGACTGTAGCTTTAAGATCACCTGATTATGTTCAGTTATGACTTCCTGATGTTATCACTTTAAAAATATGAACTTGCTTAGCATTCATATTTCAGACTCTTTTACCTAGTGCTTGTATAAGGCCTTGAGTTTTTTTTATCTAATACCATTTTCTAGCAATTCCTTACTGTTTTCATGTCAGTTTAACCTACTAAACATATGGCCATCATTGTGCTAGGTATTATAAGAAGATGAAAAAAAAATTGAGACAAGATTTTGCCATAAGGGTGCTAATGAAATGGTTAGAGAATATGATTATGCATGGCCAGATCCTGACTTGTATGCATGTAACTCAGGAGTTTATTAGAAGAAAAGATTGTGGAGTATAGTAGTGAGGAAGTTTTCAAGGAATTGGTTGGAGTTTGACAGACAGGTAGAATTGGTTTAGGTATAGAAGGAAAAGGAACATTGTAAGGAAATGTATTGGTGCAAGATTTGAGGATAGCATGTTTGAGGAACAGTGAAAGGACCAATCTGACAAGAATGGGGAGTTTATATTGGAATCAGGAGAAATATAATTGAAGAGAAAGTGTAAGTTATGGAGGAGATTGAATGTAAGAGTCAACTTTAGAATTAAATTTGTAGATTGTTTTTTATTATTAATTATGAAAGTAAATAATAAAAACATTTGTTTAAGAGGAGTTCATTGCATACCTGCATGAAGGACGGCTGATTAAAAAAACAAAAATCCTAGGGGCACCTGCGTGGCTCTGGCTGACTCTTGATTTCAGCTCAGATCATGATCTCTTGGTTTGTGGGTTCGAGCCCTGCACCACGGTCAGCACTGACAGTGGGGAACCTGCTTGAGACTCTGTCTCTGCCTGTCCCTTGCTCGCGTGCATGCATTCTCTCTCAAAATAATAACTAAACTTAAAAATTTTTTTTAGATCACAGTTAATTAGTATTTACAATAATTTAGGTAGATAGATTTTTAAATTTCGGATTAGAGCAGTAGAACAGAAGAGGAAAAATGGACTAATCATATAGATGATAACAGGGATTTTTTAAAAATATTATTACCTGAGTGTTGGATTACTAATAAATGGGAATAGTGATAGAAATTGAAGATTGCAGGCAGTGATTTTTATTTCAGAAATGTTACTTGTAAACATTTAGAAATGTTTATAGCACTTGAAAGGAAAGGCTGACATTGTTGAATGTCAGCCATATTGATACATTGGTACTGTAAGAGTTAGTAGTGTCAGTGAAGAATCATGAATTAACTCTCACATAATGAAGCCATACCAGTCTCTCAGAAGCCATGAAAATGAATGAATTTTGGAGGAAGTATACATAGGGCCAAATAGCTAGACTTCAAAAATGGTGAAAGATAATAAACCATTTGGATAAAGTGGAATCAGTGAAGAGTCCATCAGTAAGGTACAAGAGGGAAGATATAGCTTCAGAAGCCAAAGGATTAAATTGTTGCAGGATAGAAGTACTTATTCACAAGTACTGAGTGTTGCAGTACTGGTTTTCTTCACCCCTATATCCTTATTTCTTTCCATGTGTCTTAAATTCATAGGTCAGTTATAATCACTCCCTTGCATATATCTTCAGTTCCTTTGCCCCTGTCTTCGCAAAACTATAGCTGTGGTTAAATTTCATTCTTGCAGCTGAATGGGACTGAAGAAAAATAATACATTTCAAGATTTCTTTCCAAATTTTGGTGAAAGGTCTTATATCACCAGGAAATTGGCTTAAGCTTTGCTTAGCATTTTGTTAATAGAATTTCACTAGTGTTCTAAGCTCTGTGAGGACAGAGGTATTGTCTTTTTTTTTGTTGTTGTTGTTGTTGCTTACTCACATATCCCCAGTACCTTACATGGTGACATATGGTAGATGCTTAATAAATATAAGTGATTGAATGAAAAAAATAAATACTTCTTTTCTATCATTTATGTCCTTAGAATATATCCTGGTGTATATGTTTTCTAGGGCTGCTATACAAAGTTGCCACAAATATGGGGACATAAAACAACAGAAATTTATTCTCTTACAGTTGTAAAGGCCACAAGTCTAAAATGTATCAGCAGACTCCTTCTGGGCTCTAGGAAAGAGTCCTTCCTTAGCTCTCCCAGATTCTGGTGGCTTCAGGCATTCTTTGGCTTGTGGCTGCAAAAAACTCCAGTCTCCATCTCCATCTTCACATGGCTTTCTTCTCTGTACCTTCCATTTCTGTCTTTTATAAGGGCATGTTCATTGGACTTAGGGCTCATGCTTAATCCAGGATGATCTTATTTTCACATCCTTACATTTGCAAAGACTCTTTCCAAATAAGGTCACATGAATAGGTTCTGAGGGGACATATTTTGGAGGGGGCCACAGTTCATCCCATCACACCCTGTAATGGCATATAATCAGCATACTGTGGTCAGAATTACTTAGATTAAATTTTTGTTTGATTATATTATTGATAACACAGTTTGGTGCATTTGTGGCTGTTTGTATTCAATATTAGGATTTGCTTTTTTATCCATTTTGATCTAATGTTTTTTTGAGTATAACATTTACATGGTTCAAAGTCAAACTGTATTAGGAAGGTCTGCTCAGAAGTCTCACTACCATTCTATTCCAACCTTCCCTGTGGGTAAGCATTTCATTACTTTCAAGTTTATCTTTCCTGATTTCTTTTTGTGGTTAAGCAATACCTATGGTATGTTCCTGTTTCTCCTTCATTAGAGAAAGATTGTACTCTGTATACACTTTTTTTTTTGCAGTTTGCTTTTTTCACTTAGTATATCCTGGGGATTATTCCATATCAGCTCATAGTTAGTTCTCATTCTTTTTAACTGCTACATAATATCCCATGACGTGGATGTACCATAGTTTATTCAGTTTCCTACAAGTAGGCATTAAATTGTTTACAAAATTTTTCTATTGCTAATAATACTGTAATGATTAACATTATATGATGCATATGGTCTTCACATTTTTGGAGGGCAAATTCCTAGAAGTGGGATTACCAGATCAAAAGTTTACATAAAATGCATATATAATTTTGTTCAATATTGCTAAATTCAACTCCATTTTGCATTCTAACCAGCAATGTATGAGAGTGCCTATTTCCATATACCTTAACAATAGAGTGTCTTACTATTTTTCATTTATCAGGTTGGCCAGAATTGAAAAGCTTGCTATATAACCCAGTGTACTTTTAGTTCACATTTCTCATATTAAGAGTAAGGTTGAGCATCTTTTTTTCTCTTTGAGAGTCCTTTTATAATTTTTGTTTCTGAGTGATGACAAATTGGTTCAAAATCCTTATTTCACATCATAACTAATTATTATACTTCAGGCAATTCATTAAAGTTTGTTCTCTTCCCATCTTTAAATGAAGATGAGAGTTATTCATTCGGTTATTAAGAAGAGTAAATGGAAAAAAATATATATATAAAGCAACTAGCACAGTGCCTGGCACATAGCTGGCATGTATACAGATTCCTTTCTCCCCCTGTGTAACTCAGAATATAGGCCACACACTGCCTATAATTAAGCAGCCTAGTAAATTTATACATATGTAGTCTTCTTTATAAAAGAGAATTTGTGGTGTGTAAAACAGTAGAGACAATACAAAGTATTGCCTAGAGTAAGATGTTTTATCAACTTTTGGGCTTTCAGGTTATGAAAATTGCAATAGATAGCATTTACCTATAATTAGTAGCACTCAGTTTGAAATTTGGAGCCATGATCCACTCATTCATCCATGTTTTAGAGTAGAATCAGACTTTTTTGGAAGAAGATGCTAACCTATCTGAGGCTTCTGTGTATAAGTGGAACATATTTTGGGTAGGCTTCTTTAAACTTCATAAAATTAGCTTCTCTGCATTTGCCTTGCCTTGATTGATTGATTGATTGATTGGGAAAACATATATTTCTGTTCTTAGTAATACCAAATGTTTGCATTCTACCATGTATTCTGGGTTACCTCAATTTTTCAGAAGCTCAGTTAGATGTATTAAAGGAGGACTGACCAGTAGGTGGCATTCTGACCATTCCCCTGAATATTGTATATTTTACTCTGAGGTTAAACCACACCATTAGAGATTTGTATGCTTAGATTGCATGATTTTGGCCCCTTTTAGGCTTGCTTTTACTGACTTGTGTATTTAGGATGCAATTTTTAAAAAGGAAAGAAGAAAACGAAGAGTGACCCAAAATAGATTTTTGGTTTCTTAGGAACGCTTTCAAGAACTTTCTCTGTAACATATACCATCCACAATCTTCTTTATGAGGACTAACTGGTGAAATTTCTCTCAGATTACAGTTATCTTAGAAAAGCTGTACTTCTCCTGAATAACTCATTCACTCTTATTTTATAGACACTGTGTATTTTCTTCTTTGTCTAGCTAACTAGGAAGCTTAAGCCACATTTGATGGGCAATTCTTGGGAGTTTTAGAGAGCAATATAATATGCTTTTCTCTGTGCCATTCTTATTTATCCAGATGTATCCCTTACCCTGAATCCTTCACCTGTTTATTTTTTATCCTATGTATTTTTCTGGTAAACTGCCTCAAAGCCTTACAGATTGAAGCAGGTTTTGATATGTATGTTTAATAATGTATGTGTATGTGTGTATTACACTTTTGGCTGCCCAAACCAGAACCTGACAGTTGTCTTAGATGCTTTTCTCTCACTTACCCTCCACATTGAAGTTGTCACCAAGTTCATCTCTTTTACTCCTGTATATCTCTTTCTTGCTGTTAGCTTCCCCTGTCTTGGTTCAGGCTCTCATTGCTTCATTGGTATGTTCCCTACCTTATTGTTCTTCCTACCTACAGTCTAGTACCTTCTACTTGTCCATTGCTGCAGGATCCACTTATATCATTTTCTCAGTATGAAATCCTTCCATGGTTGTCTGTAGTGTTCAGTCCTATTTGGACTCCTTAACACTTAAGGCTTTTTTCATGATCTGGTCTCTGCCTACTTAACCTCCTCACTGTCCACACCTTTCGCTGTGTTCATGCTGAAGTACTTGAAATATCTTAAAAACTGTCATGCATTTTTCTACCTTTCTATCTATGCATCTGCTTTTCCCCCTGTCCGGAACACCCTTACTAGTCTTCTTCATCAGACAATTCCTGCCAAGCTTTCAAAATTAATTACAGAGGACATTTTCCTCAGAAGCCTTTCCCTATCTCCTAACCCAGTATTTATCAGTGTGGTCCCTGGGATCAGTAGCATTTGCATCATCTCAGAAAATTTTTAGAAATGTCAAATCCTTAGGTATTACTCAAGACCTAATGAACTAGAAACTCTGGGAGTGAGGCCTAGCAATCTGTAGAGCCCAGTCGCTTTCAAACTTCAGGATGCATCAGAATCACCTGGAGGGCTTATTTAAAAACTACCACCTTCCAGTCCTGAAAATGGATGAAGTGAGAGTGATAGATTGCATTAATAGCCACAGTTTTTTGCCCATCCCTGTATCCAAGTTATTTCCCATGTGATTGTGTAGTTCCTCCCACTCCTAAAAAGGCAGAGACTATTTCCCTACCCATACTAGACTTTGCATTTGGCTATAGGACTTGGTTTGACCATTGGAATTAGTGGATGGATATGACAGTACCAAAGGCTTGAAAAGTACTTGCAGGAATGGGCTTGCACTTCTGTGCCTCTGACATCTCTAAGAGACCAGCATGTCCAGCCTGGCCACTGGTTCTAGGAGGAGGTTAAGAGACTTGTTTTTTAAGTCATTGAGTTTTTCTATTGGGTATATATCTAGGATAGATAATGGTTAGTTACCCAAAGCAGTTATACCAATTTTGTATATTTCCACCAATATTGTATCAGAGTTCCTGTTGTTTACCATGCTCTCTTTCCAACAGTTGAAATGATTAGTCTTTTTAATTTTAATGTAGTGGTATCTCATTATGGTTGTAATTTGCATTTCCCTAAAGACATGAAATGAAGCAGTTGATCCAGTTTTCCATATTATGATCTAAGCTTTGTGAGGGCACGGAGATTAATGTCTTTTTTTGGTCACTGCTATATATCTCTAGCCACAACAGTGCATTGCACATTGTAGGCACTCAATAACTATTTTTTAATTAATAGTATAAGAGCAGAACTTGATGAACATTGAATTGAGACTTTGCTGACTTTGGCTAATAATTGCTTCTGTGACCTCAGTCAAGGTATGTACCATCTCTAGGGTTTGGTTTTTGTATTTGAGAAATAAGAAAGCTTAGCTATATTATCCCTAAGATAATTTTCAACTATAAAATTGTGTGATTCTGGAATTTACAAATTGCTGTTCACATGTTTATATTATTTTGAGATCCATGCTTTCACACACTTATTTTTCTCTTGGGTCTCTTCATTTAATGTCCTTGCTTCGTTTTCATTTAACTTTATTTTCTTTTCAAACTAAAACTCAGCCTACAATGAGATACCGGTAACAGAGCAAAACTGGCACTATATCTAAACAATATTCTCCACTAAATAGAACCAGAGCTCCTCCCTGAGGAAAAGGCTGATTTCCACTGCTCAGGTAGGAAAAGTATGAGATAAGATTAAAACATCTTACTGCCTTGAAAGTAAGAAATTGCTTAAAGGAGGATAGGACACAACAGAAGGACACAGAAGTGAGCTTGAAGGAGCTGCTACTATCCAAATCTGGGACCATTTGAGCATCAAAATAAATGATGATAATAAAAGATTGTAACCCATTGAATAAAAAAGAAATCTCAAGGGGCACCTGGGTGGCTCAGTTGATTAAAAGTCCAACTCTTGATCTCAGCTCAGGTCTTGATCTCAGGGGTTGTGAGTTTAAGCCCTGCAGAGCCAACAAGAAGGAAGGAAGGGAGGGAGGGAGGGAGGGAGGGAGGGAGGAAGGAAGGAAGGAAGGAAGGAAGGAAGGAAGGAAGGAAGGAAGGAAGGAAGGAAGGAAAAAAAAGAGGGAGGGAGGAAAGAAGAGAAGGAAGGAGGGAGGGAGTAAGGAAGGAAGGAAGGGAAAAAGAGAGAAGGAGAGAAAGAGAGAAAAGAAAGGAGGGAGGAAAGAAGGAAAGAAGAAAGGAAGGAAGGAAAGAAAGAGGGAGGGAGGGAGAAAGAAGGAGGGAAGGAGGAAGGAAGAAGGGAAGGAAGGAAGGAAAGGAAAGGAAATCTCAAATCTACACTGATATGAATGAATGAAGAGAGAAGGGGAATGCTCCATTACAGTAGAATGCTAAGTAGTAAATATAACAGATTGATAGAAAATCATTAATGGTGTTAAAATTAGGGAGTAAAAGTTTAATTAGAATCAGATATTTATATAGTCTCAAAATCTCCACAAATTTCTTATTAACTAACTGCAAAGAGTAATGGAGGAGAGCATGGCCCATACCATCTTAAGTAATCAAAATTAACATCACCAATATTAGGAAAAAACTGGTATCAGATGCTTTATTATGTGATGCACTAAGGAGGATATAAAATCCACTTCTGTGGTATTCCTACCAAAAATGCATCACCTGAATCTAATAATAACATCAGGTAAACCCAAATTGATGGATTCTACAATACAGTATGCCCATACTCTTAAAAGATATCCACATCAGTAAATGAAGTCTAAGGAGGTATTCTAGATTCAAGAAGACTTAGGAGACATGAAAATTGAATGCAGTATGTGATCTTGGATTGGTTCTTGAAGCAAGAAAAAAAAATAACTGTAAAAGAACATTATTGGAACAATTGATAAAAGAGGGACTGTGGATTACATATTTTATTTTAAAGTTTTATTTATTTTGAGAGGGAGAGAGAGAGTGCACACAGGAGGGACAGAGAGGGAATCCCAAGCAGGCTTCGGCACTGTCAGTGTGGAGCCCTGTACAGGGCTTGAACCCGTGAACCATGAGATCATGACCTGAGCAAAAATCAAAGAGTTGGACACTTAACTGACTAAGCCACCTAGGCGCCCCTAGATATTTTTGATTATTTAAGATTTTTAAATTATTGTTAAGATTATTTAGATTATATTTCTTTATATTAGATATATTTAGATTTTATAAATGTTACATTTCCTGATTTTGTTCATTCTGATGTGATTACCTAAGAGAATGTTCTTGTTCTTAGGAAGTACATAGTAAAGTATTTAGAAGAATGGACCATATCTTCAACTTGCTCTCCCATAGTTTAGACACACACACCCACACCCTAGGGCAGGGAAGAAGGAAGGTTTGTGAGTGTTAAAGCAGATGGGGCAAAACGTAAACAATTGGTGAATGTGGGTAAAGGTTATGGCAGCTTCTTGTACTTGTGTGGTAGTTTTGCATAACTTTGTAATTAATTTGCAAAATTGAAATTAAATCTTTAAATCAGAATTTACAGTTATCTCCCTAACCTAAAAAATTTAAAACCTTCAGAAAAAAATTTAAATAACTTTTCAAAGTTTTTAAAAATAAAAACTTAAGAGGGACGCTTGGGTGGTTCAGTCAGTTGAGTGTCTGACTTCAGCTCAGGTCATGATCTTGTGGTTTTAGTTGTGGGTTCAAGTCCGCATCCACTTCTCTGCTGTCAGCATGGATGGAACCTGCTTCGGATCCTCTGTCTCCCTCTGTCTCTACTCTTTGCCCAATCAGTTTCTCTCTTTCAAAAGTAAATAAGCATTTTAAAAAATAAAATAAAAATTTTAAGAAAAAACATTCTGCCTATAAAGTGTTCTGTAGTTTCTAAATCAACTTTATTTTAACATGGTTCAATAATAAAAGCCAGTAACGTGAATGAACTAGGTACTCTGTAGAGCACCCAGACTCTAATTGCTTTTTAATAATTTTTTATTTTGAAATAATTGTAGATTCATAGAAGTTGCAAAAAAAAAAAGTATAGGGACATGAGGTGCACCCTTAACTCAGCCTCCCCCAATAGTAAAATTGTATATAACTCTAGTACAGGGTCAAAATCAGGAAATTGACATTTGTGCAATCTAAGAGTATTCTGATTTAGCCAACTATGCCTATGCTATATATGTGTGTGTGTTTTTTTATCATACATGAGGTTGTGTGTATCTACCACCACACTCAACATACAGAACTATTTCAGGGCGCCTGGGAGCTCATTTGGTTAAGCATCTGACTTCAGCTCAAGTCATGATCTTATGGTTCGAGCCTGGCATCAGGCTTTGCGCTGACAGTACAGAGCCTACTTGGGATTCTCTCTGTCCCTCTCTCTGTGCCTGTACCCCGTACTCTCTCTTTCTCTCTCTCTCTCTCAAACAAACAAACAAACTTTTAAAAAACCAAACAAACAATATAGAACTGTTTCATCATCCAGCACCATTCCCTTGTACTATCACTTCACAGACACATACGTGCACTCCTCATCTGTAATCCCTGGCAACCACTGATCTGCTCTTCATTTCTATAATGTTGGTATTTCAGAAATGTTACTTAAATGAAATCATATTGTATACTTTGAGTTCGGGATTTTTCACTCAGTATGAAATTTCCTTGAGATCCATCCAAGTTCTATATATCAATACTTTGTTTCTTTTTTATTGAGTGATATTCTGTGGTGTAGATTTATCACAGTTTGTTTAACCATTCATGCATTGAAGGATATCTTGAGTTGTTTCCAGTTTGTTTGGGGCTGTTATAGGTAAAGCTGCTATGAACATCCAGGTGCAAGCTTTTGCTTGCACATAAGTTTTCATTTCACAAACACCCAAGAGTTTAATTTTTCTTCTTACTTAGCACTTAGGTTTATCCTTTAAAGTTTATTCTGAGGCAGTTATTTTCATACCTTATTTGTGACAAATTCTTATTTCTTCTAGAATTTTAAAGCGATGAGTAATTATGCAGAAACTGATTTTAAACTCAAGTTAATATTTTTAAGGAGTATATGCAGGCTGTGTGAAATAGATTCCAAATAAGCAGCTATAGATGCCATGTTCAGTAGCTAAGACATATATATATATCAGTGGCTAGTAGATTACTTTTTTTTTTTATGTGGCACGAAATGAAATCGAAAGCCCTTGAACAGTCCATCACTATATACCAGCCACATAATCTTTTCCTTTTTCCTAGGTTCTGTCATTCTTTAGAGACTAGAACATACTAATCATTCCCTGTCCCCATTTCTTCTTCCCCTTTTGCCTAACTCTTCGTCATGAGATTTCCTTAATGAGACATTCTGTGACTTCTTACACTACCCCCACGTAAACTTAGTTATTATCTTTTTTTCTTTCAAAGTGCCCTGTTCTTTTCACTTAGAAAAAAGCATGGACTCTGGAATGTTAAGAGCAGGGACTCTGGAATCAGACCTTTGGCAAGTTACTTAACCTTTATATTCCTCAGTTTTTATTATCTTAAAGTGAAAGTAATAGTAGTGTGTATTCAATAGGATAAGCATTAAATGAACTATAATATGTAAATATGAATTAAATGAACTCAATATAAATTAATGTGAAATTATGTAAATTCTTTAGAACAATTCCAGGCAGATATTAAGTGCTAACTATTATTTATTATTGCTATTGTTGTTACGGGATTTATCACAGTATGTAATTATATGTTACATGGCGATTATTTATAATATCACTCCTACTGGACTGTTAACCACGTCTGGTTTTTTACCATTATATACACAATACCCACTATCTGTCAGGTCCTGTTCAGGTATTAGGTGCTAAGTGCATGATTATTATATATACATAAAGTTTTACTTCTTTAAAAATTAGGAAGTCAGATAAACAAGAAAAAGGAAATTAGTCACTTAGAAATTTCATCACCCAGTGATAAGCATACTTAATATTATCAAGCACTGGTAAGGAGAAGTTAAACTACTTCCTCAAGTCCTGGCAGTTCAGTGTTCTGATCAAAATTGAAAGTGTTTTATTTCCATTTTTAGTTTGCTTTTGAGTTTATGTTTAATAGTTAAGTGTGTTAAAACATTATTTGAGAAACCTTTTTATGTCCTTCTTTTGTATACACCTCAGTTTTACTTAGATTTCTTAAATAGCAGTGAAAGTCCTCTGTAACATGAGATGAGATTTCTCAATGATTTCTTTTAGGTACTTTTTTTTTTTAATTTTTGTATTTTTTAGAGACAGAGAACATGAACACAAGATCTTTTAGGTACTTTAAAATATCCATCTGCTATCATATATTCTAGTCATAGGAAATCACTATCTAGTTAATACCCCAAGATTTTCTAAACCAAGAAACCAAAGAAAGAAAAACAGTGAAAATATTGTTTTGAGAGTTTAAGATTTAATTAAAGAGTTCAAATGCTGTTACTGTTTGAAATCATTATCTTGGAGATTATACATAACACTCAAAGTCATTTGGTTCTGCATTTCTATTAACCTATCTGAGTATATAGTTGCTGTTATGTTTTCTTTTAATATTCTGAGTTTCATAGAAAGTTTACTTTTTTTTTTTTTTTTTGCAACGTTTATTTTTGGGACAAAGAGAGACCGAGCATGAACGGGGGAGGGGCAGAGAGAGAGGGAGACACGGAATCGGAAACAGGCTCCAGGCTCTGAGCCATCAGCCCAGAGCCTGACGCGGGGCTCGAACTCACGGACCGCGAGATCGTGACCTGGCTGAAGTCGGATGCTTAACCGACTGCCTCACCCAGGCGCCCCGAAAGTTTACTTTTGTGTAACTGTGATTATTAAATAAATTAGAAATCTCATATAAAATTTAAAAATTCATTTCTCCTAGTGAAGGATTGATAGTGACAGAATTTAAAGAGCTATTTTGTTTTCATTTTATATACAAGAAGAATATGGCATTTAATGGTGTGAAATCTGTATTTTATGATTAGTTCATTGAACATGAGCTTATAAATTTAGAAAAATATACATCCTCAATTTATATATTTATATCCTATAAAATAGTAGAGGGATCTGGTGGAAATCATCAAAAGGTTACTATAGATAACATGAATGAGAAATCACTTCTCTATTTAGAACTCCTTTCCCTGTAAAGCGAACTATTTAAAATAATTTTGAAAGAAAACTCCTCAGTAAGAAGCTGTTAATGATTTAAATTGACTTTTAAAAAGTTTATCTTTCCTGAAAAGCTATCCCAATATGTTTTTCTGCATTCATTAGTTATATTATTTAATGGCTATGTTTGGGTCTCTTGAATTCTTTAATGGGTTTTTAAAATCAATTGTAGAAATAGATCCTGAAGGACATACCATGTCTTTGGCCATTCGAGCAGTAACAACAGAATACCATAGACTGGTGGCTTATAAACAACAGAAATTTATTTTTCACTGTGTTGGAAGCTGGGAATTCCAGGATCTAGGTGCTGGCAGATTGGTGTCTGTGAGAACTCACTTCATGGTTCATAAACTGGCTGTCTTCTTGCTGTGTCTGTATATGGCAGAATGGGCAAGGGAGCCCTTTGGAGTCTCTTTTATGAAGGCATTAATCCCATTCATGAGGACTCCACCCTCATGACCTAATCACCTCTCAGAGGCCCCACCTCCAGATACCTTCCAATGGGAAGTAAGTTTCAACATAAGAATTTGGGGGCAGAGGACGCAAACATTTAGCCTATAGCACATTGCTTAGCAGCAATAGATCCGGAAAAAAAGGAGGCTTTAATTAATGCTGACCTCCTATGAGACTATATTTTTCACCTAACAAAAAAAGTTCCCTTAAAAAAAAAAAGCTGTTAATTATGGAAAACTTTAAATATATGCTAGGTAAACAAAAGAGTATAATGAATGCCCAGTACCCCTCACCCAGCTTAATCAACATGTTGTTGAAATTTTAATTTCATCTGTACTTCTGCCCATTCTTCAACCACTGCTCATTTATCGTTATTACCTTTACAGTTTTTTGGAATTTGGTAATATTTATATATACCAAAAAACCGAAATCTTAACTTTATAATTTCGACAAATGGAGATATTCATGTAAACAGTATCCCTTCATGATGTAGACAGAACATTTCCATCACACCAGAAAATTTCTACATGCACCTTTGTAGTCGAATGCCACTACCATCTACCCATGATCACCCCCATGAAAGAGCAAATTGATATATTGGACATCATCAAAGTTTCAAAAGATAATATTAACAGGATGAAAAGACCAGCAAACAACTGGGATAACATATTTGCAAACACATACCTAATAAAGGAATTATCTAAAGGATATAATTCAGACTCTTAAAAGTCAGAATCAAGATTGCTAAGCTCTGTTCTAGACCTGTACTTACTGGGTATCAGAGCAGAGGTGTTGACTAGGCAATTGGGTATATGAGTCTAGTATACAGGGGAGAAGTCAAAGTAGGCGATACAAATTTGGGAGTCATCAGCATACAGGTGCTATTTTCTTTTTAAATTTATTTTTGAGAGAGGGAGGGGGACGGTAGATCCAAAGTGGGCTCTGCACTGACAGCAGAGAGCAGAGTGCAAGCAGGGGAGGGGGAGAGAGAGAGAGAGAGAGACAGAGACAGAGACAGAGAGACAGAGACCAGAATGGAATCCGAAGCAGGTGGCAGACTCCGGGCTGTCAGTATAGCACCTGATGTGGGGCTCAAACCTATGAACCACAAGATCATGATCTGAGCCGAAGTCAGGTGCCCAAACGACTGAGCCACACAAGTGCCCCTACAGGTGCTATTTTAAAGTCATGAGATTGAATGAGATTAAAATATGGGAGGACAGGAAGATGAGAAGAAACCAAAACAGGATTCATGGGTGGCCAATGCAGTATGAAGAAAAACCAGGAGTATATGTTGGAAAAACAAAAGAATTGTTCAAACTGTGTTGAATGCTAGGTCAAATCACATGAGACCTGAGGCTGTCCATTGTATTTATTTAGCAGTATAGATACTGTTACTAATCATGGCAAGACACCTGGTGGAATGATGAGAATAAAAACACATATAGTGTCATTTCAAGAGAATGCAGGAAAATTAGAGATGAATGTAGACAACCAAAGGAATTTTGTGTGAGCAGAAAAATTAAGCAGTTGTTAGAAGGGTCAAGATAAGGTTCCTAGGAGTTCCAGATAAGGGGTTTTGTTTTGTTTTTATGGGAGTAGGGGAACTTACCAGTATATAGATGTTTACATGCTGATTGGAATGATCCAATAAGAGAGAAAATTGATGATGAAGACAAGAGAGTTGCTGGAATGATATCTTTGAATGGGTTAGGGCAGAAAAGGGATCAGTAATGCAGATTATGTGTAAGTGATTATGATTTTTTTTTGCATATCTTCCTCTGCTCTTTCTTAATTAGTCTTAGATATTCTAAGTAAATGATCTATTGAATTGGAAAAATTTCCTAAAGTATAAAACATAATCCATTTGTTCTAAGTTGTCTTGAAGAATTCATTGTTCCAAGGGACTGTATCACTTAATGAGGATCAAAAATTAAGGTAGCCAAAATTTCTTGAAAAGATTTTTAGGGCAGCCAAATTCAAATAGCTAACAGAAACAAAATGACTAATACAACTATTACATACTTTTATAATTTAATGTTAATGTAAAAGTCTTGATGTATCTAGGCCTTTCTTATATTTTATAGTCATCAAAAAAAAAAGTGTGTATGTTTAAACAAAAAAAATTGCAAACTTCAGAATCTTTTGCTTTCTAATGGTACCAAATAATCAATTCAGAAGAACCTGGCTAACCTTTGGTGGACTTAGTAAAAAAAAAAAAAATGTGAATTTTATAAAAATAAAATTAGTATGTGACCCAGTAATTCCACTACTGGGTATTGATCCAAAAAATATGAAAACACTAATGCAAAAAGATATACACCCTTATGTTTATTGCAGCATTATTTATAGTAGCCAAATTATGGAAGCAGCCCAAGTGCCCATTGACAGATAAATGGATAAAGAAGAAGTGGTGTGTGTGTGTGTAGGTGTGTGTGTGTACATACACACACAATGAAATATTAACCATAAGAAAAATGAAATCTTAAAAAAAAAGAATGAAATCTTGCCATTTGCAACAACATGAATGGATCTAGAGAGTATAATGCTAATCGAAGTAAGTCAGAAAAAGACAAATACCATATGATTTCACTCATATGGAATTTAAGAAACAAAACAAATGAACAAAGAAAACAAGAAGCAGACTCAACTGTGGAGAACAAACTGATGGTTACCAAAGGAAGGTGGGTAGGGGATAGGTGAATACTCTTGATGAGTACTGAGTAATGTATAGAATTATGGAATAATTATATTGTAAACTAATATAACACTGTATGTTAACCATACTGGAATTAAAATTAAATAAGTAATCTATATTTCTTAAAAAAAAAAAAAAACAGAAAGAAACAGGGAATTTTACATTTTTATGGTAGTTGAAAGTATGCCCTCTTGTGGATCCTTCAGTAATTTCACATAAAAGCACTTTCTTTTATATTTCATATTTAATTAATCATGTATTGTCAGATATCTATGGTCAGAAGTTGAGACCTACATCTGAATGTTATAGTTCTTTAAGACCTAAACCTCATTTAGAAAGAAAAAATCTCCAGTGTGATTTTTTTTTTTTTAATTTCTAATACCTTTGTATAGTATACTAAGTAGTCTCATGGTGTAAGGTACATTTTCAACCTCAATGAGGGGCTTAAGATAGGCTGTTTCTTCTGCAGTGGACAGGAAGTGAGAAATGAAATTTTTGGTGTGGGAATGGGACTAGTAACCCAAATAATTTATAGTAGCACTTGGAAATTTCCTCCATGGCCTATTAAAAAAAAAAAAGAAAGAAAGAAGAAGAAAGAAAAATTAAATATTAATTCCAGGACTCAGGAAAGTTTTTTCCTAATGCAGCTTGTATTTTTGCATATTTGTTAAGATTAGACATTGTAGGGGCACCTAGGTGGTTCAGTCAGTTAAGTGTCCGACTTTAGCTCATGTCATGATCTTGTGGTTGGTGCGTTCAAGCTCCATGTCAGACTCTGTGCTGTCAGCTCAGAGCCTGGGGCCTGCGTCGGATTCTGTGTCTTCCTCTCTCCTCTCTCCTCCCTTCCCCCACTCACACTCTGTCTCTCTCTCTCAAAAACAAATATTTTTAAAAAATTAAAGAAGATTAGACATTGTATAAGTACTCACCAGGCCTCTGTAAGTCAGTTTAATAATCAGCTGAGACCTTTTAAAGTAATACAAGCTTTTGTTAAAGTTGGTTTATATAAAAATGCACGTGAAACAAATTGATACGAACAATGAAGAAAACTGATTATCGAAATATATAGTTTTACTAATCGTTTTACTTCTGAATGAATGTATACATACTCTTTAAAATGAGACATCAGGGGCACCTGGGTGGCTCAGTCGGTTGAGCGTCCGGCTTTGGCTCAGGTCATGATCTCACAGTTTGTGAGTTCGAGCCCCACGTCGCTCTGTGCTGACAGCTCAGAGCCTGGAGCCTGCTTCGGATTCTGTGTCTCCCTCTCTCTCTGTTCCTCCCCTACTCATGCTCTGTCTCTCTCTCTCCTTCAAAAATAAATACCCCCCCCAAAAGATTTTAAAAAATAAAATAAAATGAGACACTATACATTTCAACCTGATTTGTGACTTTTCTCTTTATAATCGTACTCAATAATGTAACTATTCTTCTATTGTATATTATATATATTATGATATGGCTGCACTATTGGAACACACACAAGAATAACACACATTTATTGGTTTCCAGCATGGTGGCTGCAGAGAGCTCAGGCTTCCAGAAGCAAAGCATATGTACAAGGAGAGCATTAGAGCTTTGCCTTTTTTTTTTTTTTTTTTTGCTTTTATTTTGCATTTCTGTTATTTAATAGAAAGAACTTAGAACTATAGAAAAACAAATGTTTTAATGAAGTGAAAATTTTCACAGTGTGGCTGATTGGGAACTGTTTTTGAGCTAGGATTTAAGGAACATCTTTTGGAAGTATCTTAAATAGAATGTGAAACTCTTGTTCTTGGATACATTTTAGGCAGTTTGAAGGGATCTGAAGGGAGCTTGACTAAAGTGGAAGGATTCTCTTTGAGGGGCACCACTCTTAAGGGGGCCACTGTTACCTGCTTAAATTAGTAAGTAGTGCAACGTACGTGTATTTATTCACTTCCTTACCTGTTTGTTTAGGATTTTTATTCCATTTGTTTCCCAAAAGAATTTGAGGCAACTTATACTATTAAATGTAATATAAACTGAGATAATAAAAATATACTAGTTTTAAGCCCCCTTTGTCTCCCCACCCAAAAATAATATATTATTACCAAAGAAGAACGGTATTAATTAGCTAAATATTCCACATGTAGGAAATCTTAATTCATTCAAAATAATGTTATAATTATGCAAGATGACAACATAAGTATAAAGAATACTGAGCTATAAATCCAATGTATTCTATACTTGATTCGGTTAGTTACTAACTATGAGACCTTGAACACACATTTAGCTTCAATTTCCTTACCGTTTATTGGTTTCCCTTTCTGCCATGGCAATGTAGATGTTTCCTGGTTTTATGTCCTTCGGATATACATTAGAATATAAGATTTGGTTAGAAACATCTGAGTTCAAATCCCAGCTTTGCTGTGTGCTATGTAAAGCATTTAGGCTCTGAGCCTTCGGTTTTGCAACTGTGAAATAATCTTCACAACCCTCTGACTTTGGTAACAGTTAAGGAAAGGTATATGTTAACGTCTCACACATAAGAAGTGTTAAAAAAACAAACAGCAAAAAAAAAAAAAAAAAAAAAAACCTTCCCCCACAATGTTACCTTGTCTTGCCTATTTCCTATTATTATAATTTAACTGTTACCAACCCTCTGGATCATTTTCATATCTATAGCTGTAATTCCAACTGCTTTTGTCAGTTCTGGAATTTCCAACTTTAGATTATCTCCAACTGGATGTTACGTTGGCACTTGAATCTCTGAGTACATTCGAAATCAGAACATGTCATGTTACATGTCATTGCAGTATTCAACAACTTTCTGCCTCCATTCTCTTTCTGCCACTCCATCTTCCTTATTGTTTACATTAATCTTACTGAAAACTTTTTCGCTTACAACAAGGATATGAAAAATAAAAAAGGTCACCACTTCATACAAACTCCTTTGCAGGGTCCAATTCACCTTTCTAGCCTTGTGCTCTGGCGAAAGTGTCTGTGAATGCATCCTGCATATTCTGTTAGTCTTAGCACCTACCACAGCACTTTCATACCATAGATTCATAACATAGGTTTCATAGGTAATTATTTAAATATTTAAATTATTTAAATATGTATTTATGTATACATATAGCAGCAACTATTAGAAAATTCATTTTGGAGCACCTGGGTGGCTCAGCTGGTTAAGTGTCCAACTCTTGATTTCGGCTCAGGTCATGATCTCATGGTTTGTGGGTTCGAGCCCCACACTGGTCTCTGTGCTGACAACACACGGGGCCGACTTAGGATTCTCTCTCCTGCTCTCTGCCCCCCTCCTCAAATAAATAAATAAACATTTTTTTAAAAGATTCATTTTAGTATTTTCCATTTTTGTACATGTTTATATCATTGTTTTTCTAAATCAAAAAGTAATGTTCTAGTAGTTTTAAGAAGTGCTCAAGTAATATAGATATAAATACTACAAAAATGGGAATTCCCCCCAAATCCCAGAATACATACATCCGACCCCCTAACCATTGTTAATGGTTTAAATTAAAATATATTCTTAAAGAATGTTTTTCATGCCTAGACTGTCATTTGTATAAAAATGTGTTTTAAATAAAAATAGACTTGAACTGCGTACACATTGGCATTATTTTCAGTTAGCAATATATCTTGAATATCTTTTCATGAATTTTAAGAACTTTGCCTTTGTTTTTAAATAAATTTGATGCAGATTGTGGAAGGATTAAAATATGGAGTACTCAAAGTAAAATTGGTTCAGATTTTAATTCAGTGATTCTTTCTGTGTCCTCTCCCTAGATGATTTCCCCTTTACAGCATGCCTGTGGCCAAACTCAAATTTTGAGGGGTAGAGACTGTTTCCATCTTGTTAACCACTGAACTTTGTTTGCCTAGCATGGTGTTTGACACCGTGTTACAAAATAAACATTTTTGGGTGCATCATAATGAAGGACTAATAAATACTATCAAAAGGTAGGGAGAGCTTGGATTCAGACCCAGGCAGGTGTTCTCTTTATTCCTGGGCTAGATACTGTGACTGTTTCTTTCCTCACATCTGTATTGACTGTACAACATGATTTTTAATTGTTGTAATCTTTTGTGGATGTAATGTCAATTGTATATCAGTCATGTTAAACTAATAATATTGCTGTACATTTTAGTTGTTATGTAAAATGTCCATGTACCAGACAGCCTGAGTTTGATTTCTCCTGTATGACCTTAGGCAAATTATGTATCCTCTGTGTATATCACTTTCCTCATTAAATAAAACTGTAATATGAGTACTTCAGTGTCATATAAGGATTAAATAAGAGTACCTGTAACAGATGCCTGGGTGGCACAGTCAGTTACGCGTCTCACTTTTGATTTCAGCTCAGGTCATGATCTTGTGGTTTGTGAGATGGAGCCCTGCATCAGGCTCTGGGTGGGAGTGAGGCTCTCCTCTCTCTCTCTCTCTCTCAAAATAAATAAACTTAAAAAAAAAAAAAAGAGTACACTTAAAGTATTTTTTATTGGGTACTAGGTGCTCAGTAAATGTCATTTCTAACAGTTTTTTACTACTAAAAAATTGAAGTTATTGAGACAAGATTGTACACATTTCTTGGCTATAGCGTACACACTGGCTGCCCAGGAAAATTCATCTACCATCAGTTTATGAGAGGAACTTTTATTCCAAATACATCCCAATTTGAGTTATTATAACTTCTACCAATAATGTTTTATTTGCATTTCTTTTGTTTGTGTGAAGAAACCATAAATTTTAAAGTGAAATTAAATTAAGTGAACAAAGAACCAGAGCCTTTAAAAAATCTTGTCAAGGGACACCTGGGTAGCTCAGTTGGTTAAGTGTCTGACCCTTGATTTTGGCTCAAGTCGTGATCTCATGGTTGTGAGATGAAGCCCTGTGTCCGGCTCTGTGATAAGCACGGAGCTTGCTTGAGATTCTCCTCTCCCTATCTTTCTCTGTCCCTCTCCAGCTTACACTCTCTCAAAATAAATAAACATTTTTTAAAAATCTCGTCGCGGTGTCTGGGTGGCTTCTGACTTCAGCTTAGGTCATGATCTCATGGTTCATGGGTTCGAGCCCTGTGTCAGGCTCTGTGCTGACAGCTCAGAGCCTGGAACCTGCTTCAGATTCTGTGTCTTCCTCTCCCTGTCCCTCCCTTGCTTCGTGCTCTGTCTCTCTCTCTTTCTCAAAAATAAATAAACATTAAAAAAACAAGTTTTAAATCTTGTCAAGAGTGCTTGCTTCGGCAGCATATACACTAAAATCTTGTCAAGATTTTCACGTCAGATTCATTATAATGGATTGAAATGAGAATTTGCTGTAGTATCTTCCAGTAATTAAGAATTATTGTAATTAAACCAGGCCGTTCTAAAATAAGCCATAAATGCATTCTGTGTGTGTGTGTGTGTGTGTGTGTGTGTGTGTGTGTGAGATTTAGTTCTTAGTATTACAACAGTTAAGTTTTTCCCCTACTTTTCTTTGCCAGTATTTGTTTTGGCTGCCTTACCATTTAAGTAATTATAGGTGGGCCTGCCTAGGACTAGTAAACATATATGTGATACTATGGTGAAATATATACTGGAATTTCAAATAATAACTTACTATATATCTTTTGGAAGTAAAGATTATGTATATTATTGAAAAGACCCCTTTTCCCTAATTCATCTGTGTTTCTCCTCTGTTCTCCCCCCCCAAAATTTTTTTTTCCAGTTAGCACTAACACTGCTAACTTTTTGGGTCACTTATTATATGCCAGGTAGTACGTCAAGTTGCATTATTTTTTGCATTCTCATCACCACTTAGGAGGTGGGCTTCTTTGTCCACTCTTCCATTTCTTTTAGTCAGCACTTTTGAAACTGCTTTGCTTTAGTGACCCACAGACGTTTTACCTGGAGTCACAAAGCAGTATGCAATGTAAACTTGTGTTTCTATTCCTTCCATCCCTCTCAACCCACTAATTCTATTTTATAATCTACTAATTGGTCACCATTCACAGATTTTAATTGAGTAAAATACTGCCTTCAGTGACAGTTTTAAACACTCATTATAATCTTTCCCATTTGGTTACCATTTCATTCCAAACACATTGTTCCCCAGAGATAATGACTTTCAGCTTCAGTTTCAGCAGTTTCCTGAAAGATAGTATACTTTCACAGAGCCAGGTAGACCAAACATTGCCCAATCCAGAGCCAGAAATGCCATGTTAATTAGTTAGAGTTCTGCATATTGATTTTTAGAATTTTAGGAATGCTCTTTCTTGATGGACTCTGGTCACTTTCCAGCATAGGCAGCATTATTTCCGCAAATTACTCATATTCATCAACATCTGTGACTTTAGCTAAAATTTAAGTCCATTTCTAACAAAGTCTTTGCTGTTCTTCAAAAGCTTGGCTTCCAATGAAACCAGCATAGTTCAGCAGTGAGGTATAAATAATATTTGTCAGTAGTCACGTACTCAGTCTGTACACTAAAGCACTTTAAACCAAACAAGCATTGTTGCTCTCTTTTCTTTCCCCACTTACTCCCAGTTTTCAGTTGACATCAGAGTATTAACATGCCTTATTATGTCACTAAGAAGAAAAGCACAATCTTGTGGTTAGGTTTATTAATCTCCTAATTCATATGTGACAACTAGTTAAATCATTTTTAGACTAAAAAACTCCAGCTGGAATTGGGTCTACTTTTACATGTTACATGGGATTTAGGCAAACAGAATAAAGTTGGTTAGCCCACGATATAACTCTCTAGCTTATTCTTTATTGGTTCCTGTCCTCTGAACTAAATAATATGGACACTTGTTACTTAATCTGTTGGAGTATGGCAATTTACATTTACAACGATGAGTTGTATAAGAATAACAAGATATTTTTGTGCTGTTTTATACATAATTTGCATGCAATTATTTTTTCCCATTAATTATTAAGCATAAACTAACTTTTTTATTAGCCCAAACTTAGAAAAAAAAAATCTGTCATGTTTCATGTTTTGGTGACTTCTGTCAGGTTTCAATTTTTGTTTTCTTTTTTTACTACTTGATACAACTTCGTAGTAACTTGATGCTAAATTTGCAGTATTTCCTTAAATTTCTTTAGTGTTGTTAAAGAATCAAATTAGTAACTTCAAAGAGTAAAGTCCATATTGTAGCAAGAGAACAAATGTAAGATAGCCAGTAGTCTTTCCTATACTATTTCTTGTGCTATATCCTTTCAGTGGATTCTACTAGCAAATTTTATGTCAGTCATTCAGCAAAGGGAAGTGTTTTTTCCTTGGCTGGCTACTAGAAAAGAATGTACATATAAAGGACATAACTGTAAGGGGGGAAAAATAATTACCAAAAAGACAAGACAGTTGTTACTTATAAAGGGGAACAAAATCACCCGAAAGACAAGGTAGTTGTTACCTGTGGTAGGAACTAGGGTGCTAACTTTCTAGATGGTGGTTCTTTGGATGCTTGCTTTATAACTCTGTTAAACCATACATATATGTTTTATGAATTTCTGGCAACATATATCTATAATTGTGTTTGTGGAAAGAGAAAATTTGTAATTTTAACTGCCTGTATACTTCTACTTTTAAAAAAACACTTGGAAAGATACATTAAGATACATGAGAGAGAGAGAGAGAGAGAGAGAGAGGAGTTATTAGTGTTATATCATTTCACTGTTTTGAAGTTTACAACTCAAAAAACTTAGAGGTTCTCTTAACAGTGACTGACAAGCAAATACAATGTTTCAAAAAAAAAGACATTTAAAGTGAAAATTACAATTCAAGTTTCTATTTTAGCACTGTGTCTTAGTTGATATGGAGTAGACTTCTATTTACTGAAGAGTTTATGAAGTTATTTAATAAAGGCATATCTTTGACTAATGTGCATATTATTAAAATGTATTATGTACTGCAGAAAAAGGTTCTTACACAAGTACGCTATTAAAGATAAAGATTCCAAGAGCCACAAGATAAAATGAGAAAAATTGGGGGACACTGAACAGAATTAGGAAACATATCAGGAATTTAACCGAATGTCTGTACACACAGACACAGAATTGCATCATAAAAACTGAGTCAACAAAGTCATTGTAGAGGAATGTTAAAATGTTAACGTATTTCTCTGTCCTTTATGGGTTGTGCGTTAATTAGTGATTGGTTGGTATTAAGAAGCATGTAGTGATAATTGGGAAAGCAAGGTAAGTACATTAACATAAAGTAATTCTATAAGGATGAAACAAGGCAAGTTTCCAAAAAATGTTACAAAGGAATGTATAATTATTTACAAAAGTATGTTAGGCTATAAGTGTTATAAGTGAAAGTCAGATTAAGGTAAAGCTTTTAGCTGAATTTGTCTGAGGTTTCATGAGGTAGTGGGAACTTGTCCTAGATCTTGAGGAATTACAGGTTTTGGATTAAAGCACAGATGGGCTACCTAGGTAGAGAGATATAGAAGGAAATAAATAAAAATGCAAAAACACAAGGTGAATTCAAGATAATCTGATCAGCTTGTTTGAAGAGGATGGTTTATGTAGAAGAGTAGTGAGAAACT
Organism: Felis catus; assembly: GCF_018350175.1. NCBI lineage: Eukaryota > Metazoa > Chordata > Mammalia > Carnivora > Felidae > Felis > Felis catus. Next base: position 209,575,362 of record NC_058368.1, on the reverse strand, counting down.
TAATTAGAAGGGCAAGTTACCAGCTAGATTTTAATGTGCTTATGATATAGAAAAGAATTACAGTACTTGTCAAAATTGAGTATCCCACGTTAGTAATACAGTCTACTGGTTACACAGACTCTTGAGCCAGATTGCTTGGGTTCTAATCTTTCCTCCACAAGTTACTTTAAACTCCCTGTAAATAAATTTCCTCATCAGTAAAGTATAGAAAATAATAGTACCTACCTTACATTGTTGTTGTGAGAACTAAATTAGTTAATATATGCAAAGCACTTTGCAGTGCCTGATGTATGGTAAGTATAAATGAATGATAGGTATTATTGTTGTATAGGTTGACAAACAAGGAAAGCAGAAAATCTTATTTTTTATAGGCATTTCCCTAATAGTATTATATTTGACATATTTTTACAAATAATTGTCTGTTTTCTGTTGCAGTGTTTGGGAAATGGGAAGTAATGACAGCTGGCACCTGAACTAAGTACTTTTATAGGCAACACCATTCCAGAACTTCAGGATGAATGGGGATATGCCCCATGTCCCCATCACTACTCTCGCGGGGATTGCTAGTCTCACAGACCGTAAGTTTGGTCAATTTATCTAATCTGTGTTCTCTTCTGTGTTAACAATGATTTTTTAAGAGACTGTAGAAAAAGTTATTTGCAGTTGTCATAAATAAATTATTTGAGATTTAAAAATTTTAATGACAAATATCATTATTTCCTTTGGTTTATTGGCATGCATGTGAAAGTAACAAAATTAGAGTGGTCAGCTAGTAGATAAGACCTTAATTTCTGTTTCATCCTAATGACCAATTAAGAAATGGTGGCCTTTATTTAAATGTCTTAACACGATAAAGGAATCAATACAAAAGTAAGGACCAAAGAAGATGAGACAAAGCATTAAAAAAAAATCAAAACTGAAGAAGCATGGATTTGCATATAGGAACAAATATAGACTTTAAAAAAAGCATTTCTAGAAATGGTAATGGAAACTGCCCTTCAGAGAAGAAAGATTGATAGCCTGACTTAATCTAATTTCTTAGTGATGTTCATTTTGGATGTCATTTTCAGTAATCTTTTGGAGTTTGTCATAGATATTAGCAGCCCATTTTATTCTGAACATTTAAGTTCAAAGAATTTCATCATTCTTTTGAGATTTACTTAGTGTAACACAGTTTTTAGGGACTCATTCTTGTGGTAGCTAGCTCTAACTCTAATTCTTAGTCCCTGGGTAATGGTGCAAAAAGCTACCTACAATGTCAGTCCACGTGTCATCCTACTTGAATAAATAAAGGGAAAAAGAGGTAGGAGAGAGAAGGGTAGAAGGTGAGGACGTTGCATTATGCAGGCTTTGGGGCTTTAAAATAAAGGAGCTATGAGAAAATAACTTCAAGAAGTGTTTGGTTTTTGTGGTTGGCCCCAGCTCATTTCTAGTTGAGGGGTAGTTTTAATAACTGTCAAGGTTTCCACACTTATTTCCCCACCAGTGTTGTCATTGTTTATTTAAATTAAAGTTAGTTAACATACAGTGTGGTCTTGCCTTCAGGAGTAGAACCCATTGATTCATATCTTATGTACAACACCCAGTGCTTATCCTGAAAAGTGCGCTCCTTAATGCCCATCACCCATTTAACCAATCCCCCACCTACCTCCCCTTCACCAACCCTCAGTTTGTTCTCAGTATTGAAGAGTTTCTTAAGCATTTTTATCTGTGTTCAGCAGTCCTTTAATACTGTTTTTCTGTTGTTGATTTCCACTGGTTTTATTGGGAGAAAAATAGTTAAAGGCTGATAGCTTTGAGGTTAGGAAAGTAACATGGCTAGTTTCTGAAGTCTGAGATAAGAAAGTAGCTGGTGGGGTTAGGATAACTCAGGTGAGAAAACTTGTCAAACTCTTTAGGTTGTGTTTTCACTTTGTTGTAAGACATAAACAATATAATACATAGGAGTGCCAAGTCAGATATACCACCAGGGATTTATTTTTGTTTGTCCTCCCTATTCTCTCAAATGTACCTTATATTTTAAAAGCTTGCCCAGTAAATCCTATTTATTAAGTAATAATTTGTTTCCTGTGATTTTACTAATAAAAAAAACAAAACCTGTTTTTAGCCATTGGGGCTGTGAGCCTGATAATTACATTGTATAAGTGATTAGAAAATAAGCCCAAAACAAAGATACTTTAGTTAACTTTCTTAACTTTTACTTTAAACAAATAAAAAAATTTCCATTATGTGAAGAAACTGTAAATAACTGAATTTAAACTACTGTAAAAACATATCCTTTTTTTGCTGTTACACTAGAATGAAGAGAGAACTATTTATTTAGAAATTTATAATTGATAGCATAATTCCTTAGATATTTGGCTTCTTCCAGAATCCTTATTCTATGAATGTTCTTTTGCCAAAGTGAGCTATTTATTTTTTATGTATACTCAAGCGTTTTAAAAACCTGTTACTTGAAGAGTTGGGTATTATTACTTGGTTTATTTATGTGAGATTACTAGTGATTCTGATAAATCTTAGAAGCAAAAATAAATGCGATTAATTAATGTATTCTCAATTCTTAGAAGTTACTTTTTAACGCTACTTGTTTTGGCTACTTTATTCATTTATTAAGTGAATAAAAATTTTAAGATCTGAAAAATCATGCGTATAAAGGAGTTGAGTTTTATTCTTAGTAATAAAATCTGTTATTGCCCAAGTGATGTTTTGGGGTTTTGTAGACTTGATTGGGGTTTTTGGGGGGAGAGGCAGAATGCCTTTTAATAATTTGTCACATTGATACTTACAACTTGTTTTTAATCCCAGAATATTTGTAAGCAGATACTGTAAAGAGACTTCTTACACTCAGTTTCTAATAATCTGATTTTATTCCAAATAGTCCTGAACCAGCTGCCTCTTCCATCCCCCTTACCTGCTACAACTACAAAGAGCCTTCTCTTTAATGCACGAATAGCAGAAGAGGTGAACTGCCTTTTGGCCTGTAGGGATGATAATTTGGTTTCACAGCTTGTCCATAGCCTCAACCAGGTATCTACAGATCACATGTAAGTATAATTTAAAAGTGAAAAGTTTTGGTCTTACTAAGAGAGTCAGTATTCCTGGTTTTACTCTTTATTTCAGAAAATTTATATACATAGTTTAATTTTAAAATACATGAATATCCAGGGTAGCCTTATGATAAGATTTAAATAGACCCTGTAGTTCTGTGAAGGTCTTTTCAACTCTTTTGGAATAATCTTGGTTCATCAAGATGGGTCTCTGCCGGGAGGTCTAAAGTTGCTCAAGAAGCTATCTCCCCCTTGATATTGCTAAAGTGGTTAGAATTCCCAAGCACTAGGGACTATACTGGTAGCTTTATTTGGAATAGGCTCACATGCTTTCCCTGGGAAGTTAACTAAAACTCAAGGACTGACTCCATGCATAGCTACTACAAAACTGAGAGTAATTTTTCCCAGAATTTATCATACCATCATAAGTGTATGTTTTCACACAATACACTTTTTTAAATAATATAAACTTATATTATATAGCTTGTTTATAAAATCTTTGCATATGAGTATACTTTAAAATTTTTTACTATAAAACTTGTACATACTTATAATTATAACATCTTAATACAAAAATTTATAAAAAGTTAAATCTCTTGGGGCATCAGCCTGGCTCAGTCTGTAGAGCATGTGACTCTTGATCTTGGGATTATAAATTTGAGCCCCACATTGGGTATGGAAATTACTTAAATAAAATCTGTAAGGGGCACCTGGGTGGTTCAGTTGGTTAAGTGTCCAACTTCAGCTCAGGTCCTAATCTCGTGGTTTGTAAGTTTGAGCCCTGCCTGGGGCTCTCTGCTGTCAGCACAGACCCCGCTTCAGATCCTCTTTCCCCCGCTTTCTGCCCCTCCCCTGCTTTCTCTCTCAGAAACAAACATTTTTTTTTAAATAAAATCTTTTTTAAAAAGTTACATTTCTCTTATTCCTTCACATCTCACTATACAGCAGTACTCATGTATCCTTTCCATCTTTAATTTTTGCTTTTTAATTTAAAGATTCATTATTTATAGGAATGAGGATAAAGCACTATACAATGGAGTGGTCTCTGTCATTAAATACAGTACATACTTTGAAGCCATTTTTAAAGCTGATGAATGTTAAGGTAATATACATGTGAATTTTCTGATGGGGAAACTGAGAAATAGTTGGTAAAATCAGAAGGAAGTCTAATACTAATATTTTGTCACTCCAGAAATTCAACAGTGACTAAATATTTTGTCACTTGTTATATCTATACATACTTAATCAACAGTTATCACCAAATATTTAAAAAGATAAGGTAAATAGCACATATACAGTTATGATTTATTTTATGGAGAGCTGCCTTAAGATTACCTCCAGAAATTCATTGAAATTTATCATTGGACACCATGTTTATAAATCTTTCTTATTAGATTTAATGATGAGCAGAACAGAGACATGTAGAATATAAAATTAAAAACACTGCCTATATTTATCATTTCTGTTCCATAGTTGTAAATTTAATTTGGTACTTCCTTTCATGTTTATTGAAAATTGCAACTATCCATAACCACTTGCTTGGTGTTTTTTTGCTCAGTGATGACTTTGAGAAAAGAATATTAGATGGAAAAATTACATAATCTCTGGGTCTTGTCTTAACCAATGTGGCAGCAGTATTTCATTCAGAGGACATTCTCAAAAAGGCAGACTCACTCATATTCAAATGTAAGAGAGAAAATATATTCCAAGCCCAACTACCAACTTCTGTGCATAATTATCATCTCTGTAACCTTCCATTATTTTGAATAGAGTAGTCTCTGTTTTCTACTTTGAAACTAATGTGAACATTTTTTTCAGTTTCCTTATTTATTTTAAGAGAGAGAGCTAGAGCAGGAGCATGTGTGCAGATTAAGGGCAGAGAGAGAAGAGCATTCCAAGTCATTGGAGCTGAAACCAAGAACAAAATGCTTAACCGACTGAGCCACTCAAGAGTTCACTAATGTGAACATTCTTTTTTTTTTTTTTAAGTTTTTTTTAACGTTTATTTATTTTATTTTTTTTAACTTGTTTTATTTTTTATTTTTTTAAATTTACATCCAAATTAGTTGGCATATAGTGCAACAGTGATTTCAGGAGTAGATTCCTTAGTGCTCCTTACCCATTTAGCCCATCCCCCTCCCACAATCCCTCCCATAACCCTCAGTTTGTTCTCCATGTTTATGAGTCTCTTCTGTTTTGTCCCCATCCCTGTTTTTATATTATTTTGTTTCCCTTCCTTATGTTCATCTGTTTTGTTCATCTCTTAAAGTCCTCATATGAGTGAAGTCATATAATTTTTGTCTTTCTCTAATTTCACTTAGCATAATACCCTCCAGTTCCATCCATGTAGTTGCAAATGGCAGATTTCATTCTTTTTGATTGCAGACACACACACACACCCACACCCACATCTTCTTTATCCATTCATCCATTGAGGGCCATTTGGGCTCTTTCCATACTTTGGCTATTGTCGATAGTGCTGCTATAAACATGGGGGTGCATGTGTCCCTTCGAAACAGCACACCTCTATCCTGTGGATAAATGCCTAGTAGTGCAATTGCTGGGTCATAGGGTAGTTCTATTTTTAGTTTTTTTTTTTTTTTTTTTTTTTTTTTTTTTTTTTTTTTAAATTTTTTTTTCAACGTTTATTTATTTTTGGGACAGAGAGAGACAGAGCATGAACGGGGGAGGGGCAGAGAGAGAGGGAGACACAGAATCGGAAACAGGCTCCAGGCTCTGAGCCATCAGCCCAGAGCCCGACGCGGGGCTCGAACTCACGGACCGCGAGATCGTGACCTGGCTGAAGTCGGACGCTTAACCGACTGCGCCACCCAGGCGCCCCCTATTTTTAGTTTTTTGAAGAACCTCCATACTCTTTTCCAGAGTGGCTGCACCAGCTTGCATTCCCATAACGTTTATTTATTTTTGAGGGAGAGAGAGACAGAGCACAAATGAGGAGGTGGCCAGAGAAAGAAGGAGATGTAGAATCTGAAACAGACCCCATGGTCCAAACTTTCAGCACAGAGCCCGACGCGGGGCTCAAAATCAAGAACCGGGAGATCATGACCTGAGCCAAAGTCAGATGCTCAACTGACTGAGCCACCCAGGCGCCCCTTATGTGAACATTCTTAAGTAAACTAATAGTTCCATAAAATGTTTTGGCCTTTTTTTTTTTTTCCTGTTTAAAATGGGAAAAAAAGTTGTCTTTAGAAGAACTTCTCCCTGTCATTTTTGATAATTCTGTTTCTTCCAGGAATAGTGTCTTCAAAAATCCATGAAATTGTTGAACATCTTTTGTGCATTTTTTTTATATGCCATAAGTTCTTGATTTTCTACCTCAGTCCTTTATGAATTTCACTAGTAAATTGCTATCTAACTAATGTAGAATAGGGAATTCTTAATCACTATTTTCATTTTTGATATTTGTTTTTTTAATCCCAGAGAGTTGAAAGATAACCTTGGCAGTGATGATCCAGAAGGCGACATACCAGTCTTGTTGCAGGCTGTCCTGGCAAGGAGTCCTAATGTTTTCAGGGAGAAAAGTATGCAGAACAGATATGTACAGAGTGGTAAGGTTTTTAATTGAATTTCATATTATATTTTTTTGTGGGTCTTCTATCAGAGATTGTTTCATTTGTAAATTCAAGTGTCTCCTTTAATAAGGTAGCCTATCATCTATGAATGCTATGTTGATACTTTGAATCAAGCCAAGAATAAGAAGGAGACCAAATGAATGTTAATATTCTTGAAGTTTAATATGTAACTAAATTCCTTGGAAATTAGACAGAGCTGAAGTGTATTTTGTTATATATTTCAGAATACATTCATTTACTCAGAGAGCTTTAAAAGTCTTTTCTTATATCAGAAAATCATGGAATTGATATAAAAGGAGTCTTTTCATTAATCAAATTATAAAAATACTTGCAGAGCTTTTCAACATGCAGTACTTACATAAATAATTATAACAGGTTTTAGTGTTAGTACTGATAGTGATTATATTCATAGTTCTGTAGCAATTGGTTTCACTCTTTTGCTGCCTTAGCAACAGAAAAGTAGGTTTATAAGTATTATTATTAAGGAAAAATTTATTTATAATAAATATTATAAAAAGCATAAAGATATGATATTCAATATAGATACAATTTTTATGTAATCAAGGTGTACCCAGGAGCATTGTACTGAATCTGGCAAGCCCAAGTATTTATTTGGCTCTCAAGATTAAAATATTTAGAAAGGAATAGTTTAGACAGCTCAGGAAGGTCCAACTTAATTACCTGATGAATTGTATTCAAGAATATTGGCAGATTTATTGACAGTACCTCCATGAAGCCCTCCATTCCCTTTCCTAGTTTTGTCTTGTTTTTTAAATAGTATTTGTTAATTTTATGTATTTGTGTGTGAATTGTGTTTTTAAGCAATTGCATAGTTGCTATCCATTCCCCAAAGTGAGCCCATGGAGATGCCTCTGCCCAAACTCCCCTTCAGCAAATTGAAGGCAAGTCTGCAGGGCGACACTGTATCTTCACTAGAACCAAGAAGCTAGATTGCAGTAGGAGGAGACAGATAGGAATGGTGAAAGTAAATCTAGAATTACAAATGCTCTGGAAGAATGTTGAATGAAAGAAAATATGGAGAGATCATTGATTAGAAGAAAAACTTACAGGAAAGGAGCATTAAGTATAAGATAATGTGAGTGGATATAAAATTGAATAAAGGAAGTCTTCCAAAGCTATTTATACTACATTTTGTAACATATTTTTAAATATTTAATTTGGGTAGTAAATTACTCTAATAAACTTTTTAGAGTATTCACGTTTAAATCACACATTTTGTATTTTATACTACATACACTTATATTTTAGCCCAAAACGTTAATTTCTCCATATCATACTTTGTGAAAACAAACTAGCATTAAAAAGTGAATTGACACGTTGTGTGTTGTGATTTTTTTTTCTAAGCGTTTCCCTGGTGATATTTGGCTTTATAATTTAGAAAAGTGATTCTTGATTGCTAAATGTAAATTTGAGTCACACATATGGAGAAAATTTAATAATATGCAAATCACTTTATTCATAGTTGTTTGGAGCTTTGAGATAATCAGGAAGGACTATTAGGAATTTTATTTGCCACCCTCTCCTTTTTTTTTTTTTTTTCTTCTTTTTTAATAAAACCATTGCTTTCAAACTAGTAATCCCAGCTTGTTCCAGCCTGTTAATTCAGGGGAAACATTTTTTAACTATCATCTCATAGAGGATTGCTCTCCCGCTCAAAAAAAAAAAAAAAATCATCAACAGTAATTATAGTACTTAAATTATTAAGCTATGGAACATATGACTTACTACTGAATTTGAGTTGGAAGAGAAAGCTCAGAAGTTAATTTAGACTATATATAAAAGAAAACACACTATTAGTGGTAGTTTTCCAGGCGATTTTGAGCCCTCATTTTATTCAACTACCGTCCTAGAGCTAGAATCCCTTCTGAAGTATTCCAGGCAAATGAACATGTAGCTTCTGTTTGAATGTTTCTGGTAAAAGGGACTTTTCATATCAATAGCAGGAACTGGAATTTGGGAATGTGATATGATGTGTAAAGCTTCCAAAAAGATTGGCTATACATATCATAAGAAAGTTCAGGTGTAATCATAGATTTTTATCTTTGATTTTACAATGCCTAAATAACTGGATTTTTTTGCATCTCCTATGTAAAAAAAATGCCCCTTGTGTAATAATTGAAGGAACAATGTCTAGCTTGAAAAGAAATATGAGAATCTGAAAGCTGTCCTCCTCACATTTTCATTCTTTAGTCAAATATTCATTTAATCCTTACTGTGGCAAAGAATTATCGGAGAAGAAAGAATAGGAGCGTTCTGTTTTGCATCAAAACATTCTGATGGAAATGGCAGCAACTCAAACTTTGGGCCCCTCAATAAAGTAGTACTTTTTAAAACTGAGGTCTGAATCTCAGTGAAACAAATAGAATGAAATGAAGCTCCTGAAGACTGGGGATGTATGTAATAAAGTATGTCCCATATAATGGAAAAACCACCAAAGGACCTATTGTAGAAGTAATTGTGTAGTATTTGGTCAGGGGTTAGAAAAGGTGACTTCTAAAGGTTCTTTCAATTTTAAGGCTAAATGATAGGACGTTAAGTAAGCAAGTAGAATTTAAAAAAAAAATCTCTATCTCTGGTCTTGCATTAGTTATATGGTAAAAGGATGTTTTAGTAAAATTGGTTGTGCTTGAAATTTAGTTTCTGTGTTTTGCTCTTCAAAGTGAACCTGTGAGTCAAAAAAAGGAAAGAACAGAAAGAACTTTTGAATGTTTGTGATAGAGCAATTGCTTTAAATCATTTAAAGATACTTTACCATTAAAAGAAAAAACACATTTTCCATTCTTATGTGTTGTGTAGGAATGATGATGCCTCAGTATAAACTTTCTCAGAATTCCATGCACAGTAGTCCTGCATCTTCCAATTATCAACAAACCACTATCTCACATAGCCCCTCCAGGTAATATATGCATCATTTTATTAAGTACTATTTTCTGTGATGAGCATGCTTGTGAATTTATGCTGTATACATACAGTTAGGTAAAGGTGAATTATATGTAGTTAAAAAGTTGAAATGCTTAGCCTTAAATAGTAACTCACACCAACATTTGTCTTAAAATGTTATATGCAGAAATGCTCTAATACACTAATTGAAGTAGCTACCATCTTGGTAATTTAATTTCATACAGACAAAAGAACGTGTTAAAATAATGTGTTTGAGAGGCACCTGGGTGCCTTAGTTAAGCATCTGATCTTGATTTCAGCCCAGGTCATGATCCTCGGGTAGTGGATCTGCATTGGGCTCGGTGCTGAGGGTGGAACCTGCTTAAGATTCTATCACTCTGCCCCTCTCCCTTGCTCACGTCCTCCCTCCCTCCCTCCTTCCCTCCCTCCCTCCCTCTCCCTCCCTCCCTCCCTCTCTCTCTCTCTCTCTCTCTCTCTCTCTCTCTCTCTCTCATAAATAAATAAATAAATAAATAAATAAATAAATAAATAAATAAATAAATAAAATGTGCTTGAGATAAGAAAATTTGTAGAGTAGAATTTAGGGAGCATGACTTTATCTTAAATAGAGGGATACTTTTATGCAAGTGAAATAAATTAATTACCTGTTTAGTTTAACTGTTAGATTATCAATTGGGGATAATTTTTATATTATCTACTTTTCAAAATTTTCTGTTTGCATAGGTATTGTTTTATACAAATCAGAGTTGTGAGAATTTTATGACCATGAAATTTTAAGGAATAGCATATTTATTTCATTTCCTGATATTGTTTGTTTGGATTTTGGGTTTCAGCCGGTTTGTGCCACCACAGACAAGCTCTGGGAACAGATTTATGCCACAACAAAATAGCCCAGTGCCTAGTCCATATGCCCCACAAAGCCCTGCAGGATACATGCCATATTCCCATCCTTCAAGTTATACAACACATCCACAGATGCAGCAAGGTAAGAAAGTTGGTTATTTATCTACAGGGAATGCCTGTAATTTAAGCAAATTAATTTTTTTCTTTTTATAGTTTTTGAAATACAAACTAAAACAGGACCCTGAAATTCATCATTTGGGAGATAAAAGGATCCCTGTCACATGACTCTTTGGATTAGATTATTATACAACTGAGTGTATCTAGTTATGAAATTAGAAATATTTTTTTTTAATTGGGCCGTGTTCTTACATAGCACTAAGCCAAAGAGAATTTTGTTTTAATTGGTGAAGTATGTATAGTGTGAAAATTTTACTATAAAGTAAATACAGTGCTGGTAGAGAAAGTTCTGGGATTATGTTACTAGTTCTCAGTTGAAATTAGCTGATAATGTCTTTGTAAGGTTATATTGCTTTGAGATGTATGTCCTGGCTTCTAAATAGTTTTTTATTAATAGTATAAATTTATACTTTTTTTGAGAAATTATAAAAAGTGTAGAAGAGACTGTTAACAAATACCTGGTTTTGTCCCCTATAAATAATAGCAAATTTTTAACATTTGCAGTCAATTATTAGTTCCTGTGTGTATTCTTCTTTTCTATCATACATGGAATCAAATGTCTTTTATAAACTTTTCAACTTACAAACTGTTAATGTAGTCATCAATCAAAACCACCAACTTCTGATTTCTCAAAGCTAGATAATGAAGTACTAGGTTGAGATTATTTCATACACTAATTCAAGGGAAAACCAGGAGGTGGATCACACATTTGGAATAGACAACTCCAAAATTACAGACTTTAGTGTGAGTGCTGAATGTAAGTATGTATGTATTATATAGGTTCTTGATAATTGTAAAATATTAGTATACTCTGGCACACAAAGATATGAAGAACATTTTAACTAATGAAAGGGAAATGTTAAAAGGATGCATTGGTTTCTTATGGAAATATCCATATACACATTTGTATGTGTAGGAAAGAATGTAAATTTTTACTCTGTTTACTGTTGTTTTTTAAACAAGATAAATCCAGCTTTTTCAGAAGAAAAGTTGAAATCACAAAATCAAAAGAGAAATATGATTTGGGCATCTTCCTATTCGGTAATGAGTCATTTCTTGGAAATTCTCAGATATTTGAGCAACTAGAAATGTTACTCCAGGATTAGCCCTACCTAGATATTAAGGTTAATTAGAACATGTAGAGTGGTAAGAAACAAACGGATAGGTAGATGGGACAACACAGAATCCAGAAATTAGGCAAATATATATGGGAATTTAGAATATGTGGAAGGTAACATTTGAAACATTTTTTTTCAACCTTATGTTATAAAAATTTTAGCCATACAGAGAAGCTGAAGGATGAGCACAATGAACCCCTTCATCAACAGGAATAATTCTTTGCCATTAAATACAGTTGCTAGGAAAGATATTTATATAAACACCAAATATAATTATTCACTTCTAAAAAAATTAAGGACAGTGAATTAGTAATTCACTTCTTAAAAAATTAAGGACAGAAATGAAGAAACAGATTAATATAATTTTTTGTATAGTATATATTTTGTATTATAATTTTAATATAAATATTTGAATATAAATAAGGACAAGTAAATATGGGGAAATTATATTTTCAAAATTTATTACGAACACAAAGTATTAAGTTTTAATATACCAAGATTTGGGGCGCCTGGGTGGCGCAGTCGGTTAAGCGTCCGACTTCAGCCAGGTCACGATCTCGCGGTCCGTGAGTTCGAGCCCCGCGTCGGGCTCTGGGCTGATGGCTCAGAGCCTGGAGCCTGTTTCCGATTCTGTGTCTCCCTCTCTTTGCCCCTCCCCTGTTCATGCTCTGTGTCTCTCTGTCCCAAAAATAAATGTTGGAAAAAAAAATTTTTTTTTTTAAATTAAAAAAAATATATATACCAAGATTTTATACAGATTGATACGAAGAAGACAAAAATAGAATTAAGAAGAAACAGACATACTGAAAAAGAAAACAAATTGGACACCAGAAAGATTTATGCCTATATTAAAATATGGTCAACCTGGCTGACATTAAAGAGATATGAATCAAAATTACGATGAAATATATTAACCAGATTAGTAAACATTTTTTAGTTATACCTAGTATCAACAAACGTGCCGGGAAATTTGAACTTCCTACATTCTTCATTGGGATATAAATTGGACAGTCTTTTTAGAGAACATTTTGACAGTATCTATCATAATTTTAAGCGCACATACATCCTTTAGTAGTTCAAATTCTCTCTCCCTTAAGAGAAGCAGAGGAGATAAAACATAATCAGACAGTTTTATCTACAAGTTCTACCAAGCATTCAAAGGAGGTGTTCTAATCTTCAAACATTCCAGACAGAAGAAAAATGTCAACACTCTCCTACTTCATTCTATAGAGTTAGATAATCTGAATACCAGAATCAGGTGTAGTGAAGAAACTGTGAAAAAGGAAAATTATAGACCAATTATCACCTAAAATTTTTAAATAAATATTACCAAACCAAATAAGCAGTGTTGGTAGCCTATATGATAAAATTGGATATATTATCGGGAATACATGGATAATTATTAGACAGTTAACACAAATTTAAGAGGTTGGGGATGCTGTGTGCCTCATAATAGGTACCTAAAGAACATTAAAAATTTTTAGCTTTTGTTCATGATTTAAAAGCTTTTCACTGAATAGGAATAGACCAGTACAACCTTATCCTGATCTTTCCACCTAGGGGTGAAAAATGAGAAACATTCTCCTTGAAGTCAGGAATAGGACATGAGTGCCTATAATCATCCCTTTTACTTAGTGTGGTAGTGGGTGTTTTAATACAGGAAGATAAGCAAATATATGCATATATATATATATATATATATATATGTATATATTTTGTATGTATAGTTATATGTCTAATTATTGGTAAGGAAGAAATGAAAGTGTTAGTTTTCAAGTGATTGTCTTCATAGAAAATCTAAGAGAAGCTGCAGATAAGATAATAGAACTTAAAAAATATTCCACAGTTACTAGATACAAGATCATTATAATAAAATTTAATTGCATTTTTATACATCTAAAATAAGCAATTATAAGTATAATCTTTCTTTAATATTATCAACAACTTAAAGGAAAAAGCATAAGATATCTAAGAATGAATTTAACAATGTATAAGACCTTTGTGAAGAAAATTATAAAACTTTTGAAAGAGCTAAAAGAAAACCTAAGAATATGAAGTTATGCCATCTTCATGGATGGAAAGACTCAGTAGGGTAAAGATTGAAATTTTCCCAAATCTGTAAACTCAGTACAATACCAATAAAAATCTAAAGCAGGATTTTGTGCAACTTAAACTTCTTCTAAAAATTCATATGGAAGAATAAAAGTCCAAGAATAGCAACATAATTTGAAATGGAATGAGATGTAGAAGCTCAGTCTGGCAGTTACCCAGATTTATTGTATATTATTGTATATTTATTGTATATTATTGGTACGTGGAGGAGTAGAACATGGGGAAATGGAATTTGATAAAGAGCCTAGGAACATACCCAGGAACAAATGAAAACTTGATACATATGGTATTATATCTTAATTGGGAAACACTGGTTTCTTTAATAAATTGTGTTGAGACAATTAGTCATCCATGTGGATAAAGGTAAAATTGGATTCCTGTCTCAGCTACACGTAAAGATGCATTAAAGACCTAAGCGTGAAAAAAACAAAACTGGAATTTTAAAACAAAATGCAGAAGACTGTCTTCATGATTTTGTGTTAAGGAGGGAATCCGAATGGCTAGTACACATAAAAAGATACTTGGTTTCACTATTAATAAAGAAAATACAAATATTAAATTGACAAAGAGCTTCCCATCTCAGGCTGACAAACATTGTTGACAAGAATATATAGGGGCGCCTGGGTGGCGCAGTCGGTTAAGCGTCCGACTTCAGCCAGGTCACGATTTTGCGGTCCGTGAGTTCGAGCCCCGCGTCAGGCTCTGGGCTGATGGCTCAGAGCCTGGAGCCTGTTTCCGATTCTGTGTCTCCCTCTCTCTCTGCCCCTCCCCTGTTCATGCTCTGTCTCTCTCTGTCCCAAAAATAAATAAACGTTGAAAAAAAAAAAAAAAAAAAGAATATAGATTAGTAGTAGCAACTCTCATACACTACCAGTGGAGTACAAATGGACATAAGTAATCTGGAAAACTATTTATTAATATTCAGTAAGTTTTAAAAAGTGGACATATCCAGCAATTTCACTTCTAGACACATTTGTAAAAAAGTCAAGAATATACATTATATACAAATATATGTATATGTACATGTATACGTGTACAAGAATATGCATTGTTTATGACAGCAAAAATACTGAAGCCATCTAAACATTTGGACTTAAGAATGGAAAGCTGTATACATTATGCAGCAGAATATATTTATTTAAAATAAGTGAATTTAATACTACATGTATAAAAATGGATACATTTCAACATAACATTGAAATAGAAAGCAAGGTATAGAAGGATATATACATATAGTATACCATTTTATATAAAGTTATATGTGAAACAATGCTATGTATTATTTAGGACTATATTCATTTATAGGAAAGGTATAAAATATTCATAGGTAGAGCAAAGTTTGAAGTCAGTGTGGTGGTTACTTTTATAGAGTAAGGGGGAGGGAACAGAGGAGAGGAATATGCAGATACATGGAGAGTTTCAGCCTTATCTAATGGTTTATTTCTTTTGAAAAATAGATCTGAATGATATGTGACACAGTGCTAAGATTTGATCAAGCTCTGATAGTCGTACACAAGTGCTTATTATATTTTCTATAATTTCTGTGTGTTTAAAATATTTTGTGAACAATTATTTTTCTCTAAGAATTTTATTTTTATAAAGCTTTTTGTTTTTATTCTTGTTAATTTCAGCATCAGTATCAAGTCCCATTGTTGCAGGTGGTTTGAGAAACATACATGATAATAAAGTTTCTGGTCCGTTGTCTGGCAATTCAGCTAATCATCATGCTGATAATCCTAGACATGGCTCAAGTGACGACTACCTACACATGGTGCACAGGCTAAGTAGTGACGTATGTTATATATTAGTTATCATTAAGGTAATAATATAGTTCTAATACTTGTTTCGTAACCTAGTATTTTGATCCCACAGTTTAATTGATATCTACTGTGTATCAAAGGTTATACTAGGTCTGAGAATCTTGCTATAAACAATGTGATTCCTATACCTACAGAGCTTGGTCTAGAGCAAGGTTGATAAACTGGCCATTAGTTTGACCTACAAACTAAGAATGGCTTTTACATTTTTAAAAAACAACAACAACAAAGCATGTGACAGAAACTGTATGTAGCCCACAACCCTAAAATATTTATCTGTCCCTTTACAAGAAAAGTTTGCCAACCCTTGGCCTAAAAGTTTTGGTTCTTAATGAAATCTAGTTTCATTTTTAAATACTTGTTCACACAAAAATGTTTTTAAAATAATGAACCTTTATTTATTAGTATCAAGCTCTTTTTCCCTGTAAGACTTGTACAAATCTTTATTCCCTGAAATTTAGCATTGCTTTGATGTTTTAAAATATTCCACATACTGGAACTGGTTTTGTGGTATTATCAGATAAGTTATATGTTAATTGGTTTGGCAATGAGTTACGTGTATATAAGGATAACAGAGATGACTGTGAACTCTGCCCTCAAGACATTTACAGCCTCGTATGGCCTTCATAGCTCCTCTTGTAGAAAATAGTAAACAAAAATGGAGCCTAGTAGTAATACCAGTTTTCTTATTCATTGCCATGCATAGGCTGTTGATTCTTTTGGATACAGTTTCAATTCTTCTAAGATTTACCATGAGCAGAACAGGAACATACAGAAGAATTATGCTTTTGAATACCAACACTTTACCTGTCAGTAGTTTCTATCTTTTATTGATCTGTTTAAGATTTCTCTAAAGCCTCTCCAATCATTTAAGATAGACATTTTATATTCTTTTCAGGATGGAGATTCTTCAACACTGAGGAATGCTGCTGCCTCTTTTCCCTTGAGGTCTCCACAGCCAGTATGCTCCCCTGCTGGAAGTGATGGGACTCCTAAAGGTATTGTTGTAACTAAAATTTCCTTCAGCAGTTGAGTGAAGAGCTCAAACTTCTTAGTGCAGATACCAAAAGCTACACTTGAAAGAAACAAACCTGTACTCATCCCTGTAAACTATTGGTAATGTTTTCAAATATATACAGTATTGTTCTCACTGATAAATCCAATGATCTTTTCAGACCACAGCATTTATCAGCTTTCCCTCATCTCCACCTCCCCCAGAAAACTTACTTCATATCAAGTCCACCTGTTTTCTTCATGTTTCTTTCATTGATTTTTTTTTTCTTCATTAGCTCTTCTGTCTGCTCTCTTACTCCTCAAGATTTCTATCATTAGACTTTTTAATCTCCCATTGTACTTTTTCCCTTGGTTATTTCATTCAGTTTTGGTAACAGCATTAATTACTTTTGTGAATAGGATTGCCAAGTCAATGTCTTTGGCTCCAGTCCTGTGTTCTAAGTTGTAATCTTTTGTTTCCAGACAAAATTTCCTCATTTCTAGCTGGTATTTCAAATTCATTTTCAAAGTTATTTTCACTGTTTTCTGCCATTTTATTTCCTTTTAATGCCATCCTAGTCCTGAATCATCATAAAGTTGTCTCTTACCTCTCATGTAGTCACTTATCAAAATCTGGCCTATTGTGTATTCTCTCTCTAAATCTCTTACACATACTTTCATTTCTGCTTATTAAAATCCTGTCTATTTAAGTTCTAAGTTAAATGGGTCACCTTACGTGGACTCTTTTCTTTTAACCATCTCAAGCCATTCATTAGTTTATATTTTTTCTAATAACTTATCCTGTAGTATCTTATGGGCATGAATTTTATTTTCTCTTCAAATTCCCAAAGAACCTTGTGTGGACTTTTGCGTACACTAGATTCATAAAATTGTGAATTTAAGTCCCAAGTTCAGGCCTTTTGAAAGTACTTAAAATTAAAGTGTGATCATTTGAATTACCAAAGTTATTGGAAGAGAATATTATATTCCATATTAAAGAATTAACTTGTAATTAATTACAATATAGGTGATTATTAATAATGTTTCTCTATCCATGAGAATTTCTGACAATAGCCATCTAAATCATGGACTGGTGTGTCTTATTATAAAGACAATTTTTTCACAGGTTGTGTTCCATCCAACTCTTTGATCAGAGACATTCTTCCCAAGGTGAAAGTTGAACTTCTATGAGCCATTCTTATTCTTTAATTCTGTGAATTTTCAGGGATAAAAATAACTCAGCTTTTGAAAGAGCAGCTTCCAGAATAACTCTATTTGTAGGTTAGGCATCAAAGTTAGGTACATATCTCACAAGTATTGTCAAAGTGAGAAATTATTCAGACTGCCAGGGAGGAGATACAGTGAGATAGCTAGTTGATCTAGATAATCAGCCCATTTTTCCTCAAACTCTTGAGGATAAATAACTTTAGATAGAAAGAAAAAACTTTAGAACACCCTTACAAACACATTATTCATCAGAAACCACTACTTCTGTTCATGAAGTTGTTTTCCACCTAGTTTGGAAGGTTGAATGCATCATCAGTCTAATTTGATATTTTAGGTGAATTGTTGGAATTTTAAGTTCTAAAATATACACAATTTGGGAGCGCCTGGGTGGCTCCATGGGTTAAGTGTCCGACTCTTGATTTCTGCTTTTAGGACATGATCTCATGGTTCATGAGATCAAGCCCCATGTCAGCTCTGCACTGACAACATGGAGCCTGCTTGATATTCTCTGTCCCCCTCTCTGCCTTCTCCTGCTTGTGCGCACACTTTCTCTCTCTCAAAATAAATAAAAATAAAATTTAAAAAATAAAATACACATAATGTGACACAAATTTTAAATACAAAGGCAATATGGTATGTTATAATTCAAATGTTAGAAAAATCTGGATTTAAACGTTTCAGGTTTGCTAGCTATGTAACCTTGGGCGAATTTCTTAATCACTATAAGCTTCATGTTCCTTTCTGCAAAATAGTGATAATGCAAATCAAGGTTGTTGTAAATTATTTAAATGAACTGATGTGCAGAGCACCTTGCACAAGCTCTGACACAAAATAAATGGTCCAAAAATATTAGTTTCTTTTCTTTTTAATGTCCCCATAAGCTGTTTAAAAACACTAGCTGTTGGTATAACCTCAAACTAACATTTCTAGTAAATTGCTTCAGTTGGATCTTTATCACATTTTAGATATGTTCTCTAGAAAGTTATATTCTTATTTATCACACTTTAAGGTTTTTTTTAATTAATTTTTTTTGAGAGAGAGAGAGAGCGACAGAGCGAACGCACAAGTCGGGGAGGGGCAGAAGGGGGAGAGAATCCCAGGCAGGCTCCACACTCAGCATGGAGCCAAATGCAGGGCTCCATCTCACATTCGTGAGATCATGGCCTGAGCCAAAATCAAGAGTTGCGCGCTTAACCCATGGAGCCAGAGCCACCCAGGCGCCCCTTTGTATATCATACTTTAAATATTAACATTGCTAATTGAAAGGACAGGTTTATGTATCGTGGAAAAATCATACATATGTTTAAACACTGAAACCTTAACTTAAGACAAGTCTAGGTTTAGGTTCTTTCTTTAAAGCACTTTTACCCTGACTGATTTTTATAATTTCCTACGGGTTTTTAAACTTTTTATAGTCTAATGATAAGCAGTGTAACAATCATACTTTTATTTTTGAAGCATATCAATGCATTTTTCCTCATTTAACAGTTTGTTAACAAAGAATTTTTCCATTTGGTTAGCTTATTTTTACCACTTATTTGTATCATATAACATTTGTTAAATTAATGGGATCTGGGCCAAAGATATTTTATTGAGCCTTGAAATTTGCTGGACTTAAATTTTTTCTAATAGAAGGAGGATTAGCAAGCTGAAGAGAATGTGTGAATGCTATTTAAGTGGAGGGAGAAAGAGAACATCACATAAAGGTATAAATCAGTAATTTACCATCAGTTTGTAAAGGAAGTAAGGATTCTAAAAATTTTCATTTTTCCCACTTTCTTTTTCTTACACCAGTAAGTATTCATGTGAGTGTAGTTTCTAGGATTAATTTGTTATTTTGTAATTTAACAGATTTATTCTTACTTTAGATTTGTTAGTTTTCCTAAATATTAAGTGAAAGAATAGGAAATATTTGCCCAAAATATTTGTGTTGTATCATCTTTAGAAACAATGAACTCCTTTGCTATTTTCAAACAAAGTATTTATATTTTATAAGAACAAAAATAGAAATAACATAATGCTGGTCTGGCAGATGGAATACTCATACTTCAGTTAAACCTGGATCATCTACCAGCAGGCTTAAAGATTATGGGACAAGTCTTTAGGCTTTCTTTTCATATTTTGTAAATAAGTTGCTGAGATTAGATAATTCCTTAATATTTTTTCTAGCATTACTATATTGTCACATATTTAGTATTTCTATCAGTGTATGAACACATAAAACTAGCACAATTGTTCATTCCTGTTGAATTGCTTTTCTAGGATCAAGACCACCTTTAATCCTTCAGTCTCAGCCTCTACCTTGTTCATCACCTCGAGATGTTCCACCAGACATCTTGCTAGATTCTCCAGAAAGAAAGCAAAAGAAGCAAAAGAAAATGAAATTAGGCAAGGACGAAAAAGACCAGAGTGAGAAAGCTGCAATGTATGATATCATTAGTTCTCCATCCAAGGACTCTACTAAACTTACATTAAGACTTTCTCGTGTAAGGTCTTCAGACATGGACCAGCAAGAGGATATGCTTTCTGGTATGGAAAATAGCAATGTTTCAGAAAATGATATTCCTTTTAATGTGCAGTACCCAGGACAGACTTCAAAAACACCCATTACTCCACAGGATGTAAACCGCCCACTAAATGCTGCTCAGTGTTTGTCGCAGCAAGAACAAACAGCATTCCTTCCAGCAAATCAAGTGCCTGTTTTACAACAGAACACTTCAGTTGCTACAAAACAGCCCCAGACTTCTGTGGTACAGAATCAGCAGCAGGTATCACAACAGGGACCTATATATGACGAAGTGGAATTGGATGCATTGGCTGAAATTGAACGAATAGAGAGAGAATCAGCTATTGAAAGGGAGCGCTTTTCAAAAGAAGTTCAAGACAAAGGTAAAATAATCTCATTACTCCCACATCATACTCTGGGCAAATATGTAATTATAATGTAAAAAAGGTTTTTTTTTAGTTACTCTTTTTTTTTCATTATATTTTATAATTCTTTATGTCTCTCAATTATGTTTTTATTACTAATGCTCACACCTCAGAAGTTAAATTCGTAATTTCATTTTTTATCTGGAACAACTGTCTGAGATTTGGTAATTCTGTATCACAGGTCTATCACCTATTATGTACCAAGTGATACTATCTGTGATTGTCTACTAAATTGCACATTAGTGTTTCTATCATCTGTATTTTCCATAAGTTATGTTAGTTTTGCATCTTCACCTTTTTTTCTGTCAAAACGAGGGTAACTGCTATAAAACTATTTTGAATCAGTACATTTAAGAAAAGTTTGTGTGTATGTTTGTTCAGTTAATAATCCTGTTTCAAATTAGTTAATTCAGTCAATAATCAGTTTCAAATCCTACTGTCTTTTAATATAGTTTGGGGGATTTTTGTTGTTGTAAAAAATTATGGGAAAGAATTTTAAATTTATATTAAGTAGCAAATCTTAAGGATCAAGGATCTTTTCTTAGTGGTTAGAGTTAAGTGTTCCCTTTTGTCTGAGTAGTATATTAGGATGGAGTTTCAAGACACCTATTCATTGAATTTATGGACTTTTTTTGTGCTTACAAAAATTATAATTAAATAAAAGAAAGTCCCTATTAAATTATTGATTATTTGGTGAACTCTATGTATAAAACTCTTAAAATTTTTGAGAGACTGATGAATCATTAATTGAAATTAGTAATGTAATTTATGGATTTGATGTTATTTACAAATTCATATACACATTTGACTACCCAAACCAAAGCATACTATATGATTCAATTTTCTAGTTAAATATTCTAGATTGACATATAGTTCTCATATTTTCTTTTTGATAATTATAAAACAAAACTTTTTCGTGTTCGTTAGAACTCTTTTTTAGATATGATCTTGTTCATTATATGACAGGATCATTTCTAGATAATTATGTTTCTACGCTAAGAAACATGCTGAAGATTTTTATTGTATTTCCTGTCTCTCATGATGGCTCTTTTTAACATTATTGAAAAAATAGACCTTATTTAGTAATTGTTGTTCTATGATGCTTTCTAAGTGCCTGAATCACAGATTGGTGCAAGTAAAGAGATTGGTGGAAGTCTTTATTTTTTTGGCTAGGGCACTGGAATTTTTTTTTAACTGCTAAACTGTTGATGTTAAGGATGAAATGAAGTGTTGCTTATTCTTCTGGTTTAGTAATGTGTGGTTCAGGAAATAGTAACCATATGGGTTCCAAAATGTATCTCCTCTTCTAACCTCTTATAAAAGCATATGCATGTCAAGTAAAGACAGCAGTATTATTTATCTTCTGTTGGTAATATTAATCCCAAATTCCTGAATCCTATGACAGTTTTTATAAGAAACAAAATTGTAATTTCTTGACTGAGAAATACTAGTTGCCTTGAGAACTGAATTTTTGTATGACATTTTAATCTGTGTTTTGGGAAATTATGTTCTTAAAAAGGTGCTTAATTTTTTAAGTGATTTTTTTAAATAGTTGGTAGGAACGAAAACATAGGAAATGGTGAACTTGTTTTTTCTTTCCTGAACTTTTATTGTATCACATTTGTTGAAGCCTAAGTTTTTACTTTCAAAAACCAAGTGAAAATAAGGATAATAAATAAGGCTAACTGCTTAATTGCAAACTTATTTTAGACTGGTAACTTTTTTTAGGGAGAATAAAACAAATTCAGCAAACAGCATCCTGTTCTTTCAGAAACTTGTAATATATATTTTACTTTTAATTATCTAATCAGTTTTCTCCATAATCTGTGATAGTGTGGCTCTAACAAAGATAAATTGAAAAGTTGAGTGAACAGAGCTGATTTACAATTTTGAACTTTGTAAGTTGACTTACAGAAGTATCTGGTGCTATAAGGATTAAAGGATAAATGTTCATTGGAACTACTCGGTCTTTAGTTTGATATAGATGATTTAGTATGTGTATTTTTCCAAATTGGTTATACTGATTTTGCCGACCTCGTATTCGTACTGTCATTCTGACTTGTTTCCTGAAAGCCATGTTCCCATTGTTTCATGGCTTTATTTGAACACCTTTGGAATTTAGGTGCCACCAAACACCTGTGATTTGAATCCTGTCATTTTATATTCAGTTTCTACATTGTGTGATGGGACAGTGTTTAATGTATAAGCAGTTATCTTGAAAATTTGGGAAGATTAAAGGTCTGGTGTATTGCTCTAAGATCATAGGTAAGATCGTAAATAAAAGCAACATTGTCTGAAGTGGTAGTAGTTTTATAGTCAGGCCTTGAGAAGTGAAATATTTCCTTGAAATGAATTTATTACTAGTTACCACTGCGTTTTAGGGTTAAACTGCGAAATTGATAATTACCTTGCATTCTAAGGTATGGCACTGAGAACTTTTTTTATAACCATTGTATTGGTGGTGGTATGGAATACACAACACGACTTGTTTTACTGAGAGCTCTGTTCTGGGGTCTGAGATGTTTCCATTTTATTCATTTGTTATGAGAGAAGCATTCCTTTCAGTAGATCAGAAATGGAAAAACTATACCTTGTCAATAAGATTAGAAAGTTTAACACACATGGTTGTTTGATAATTATGGAACTCAAGATAAGGATAGAATAATTTTAAGAAATACTTTACCTAAGCTGTGGCAGACCTAATGGACCTCTGTTCCACGTACAGAGGACACTTTTCTGGCTGCTAGGTATTGATGTCCTGTGGCCTTTTCTCCCTTCTTTGGATAGTTTTATATACACTGATAGGTTAATTTTCTGTAACCTAATATTTTATAATATTCTCAAAGGACCTTTTTGTTCCATCTTTTGCTCATATTTCCAATGTCTATAATTACATAAATTAATTTTAAAAGGCTATTCATCTTTGCTTCTGGGATGATCTATCATAGACATTAATATCTCCTTCGTGTGCTGAAAATTCCTGCTTTCTTTTTTCAAAGAGAGGGTTTCTTTGTTCATCTTTGCCTATTTCATCTTTTCCCAAGGTCCACTTTCCATGTTAGCAAGTATGAGGAATGGCCTAGCCTAGCTACTAGTGTTTTTTAGAATGTTACAATATTCTTACACTATAACCCTTATAAAAAGTAAATTACCTACTCTCATTTGGAATAAGAGAGGAGACAGGAACAGGACAGTTAGCCACTTAGTTTATACTGCATTTTAGGGATGGGATGTTTTCATTTTTCATAATTGGCTACCATGTGTATAACTGCTGTTTTAAGTGTTTTCAGTTATCACTTGTAGATTTAAGCAAGTGTTATAGTTTGTTTCTTACAAGCATAATCGAGTTCAGAATTTCTCTAATGGCTAGATCTTATTTTCATTTCACATCAGCATCTAGATGGCAAGTATTGTTGGTTTTGAAAATATTGTATCTTTTTGTATGCATTTTCTTCAGGACTCTGTGCATTCTGATAGCTAAACTTATGGTACCCAGTGCTGAAGAGGGCTTAAAGATAATCAGCGTCCTAAATATTGAAATTATTCTTCATAGAGATGGCTTTCCATCATTAGGTGAAGGTTATGATGTAATGAAGACTGATAACAAAAGTGGATAGACAAAAGTGACATGCAGATTCAGAGCCACTTTACAGGAATAAGTTCATGGTGGAACTGAATCAGATCAAGTGAATCAAACCTGCGTGCTCTTAACATATTCAAGAATCCTTGCAGCAGTAATGGAATTTTTCCCGGTTTTACAGAAGAGGTGAAGTACTTTTCAATAGTTGAAAAATTAAAACTTTGTACTTAGCAGTATATTGTGCATAATAGAAAAAATTACAACATCTTTCCCAATCTTAATATATTACTCACATGCAAATGCTTTCATACATTTTTATTATAACCGTAGCATCTATAGTTTAAGATAAATAAGTCAAACATGACAATTCCTTTGAAATTAAATTATGCCCAATTTTAATTTTACTGATAAATTATAAATTGAAATGAGGTTAATGATCTATAAACTCATTTAAGTATTTTGTAATCCTTTAAAAGTTAGCCTTCAAGATATTTTAATGTTAATGTTCAGAAGAAAGACTGCTCATATTAATAAAAGGACAAACCACAGATTTCTTAAGAGAAATTCTCAGATGCCTGAGATCTGTGATGTCATTACAGTACTTAAGTATCCTTAGGTTACCATTTTAATAACTTTCACAAGCATGTTTCATTGAAAAATATGTTAAAAAATCTTCAACTAGATTATACTATTTAGATTTCTAGATTCTTGTCCTAAAGATTTAAGGGTATAGGTTGTAAGGCATCCCATTTATGAGGTAGTAATTATTTGGTATGCCCTATGGTAAGATACAAAGATTATTTTGTGTGGCAGAACATTACAAAATAAAATTATGGAAGTATAAATTTAGTATTCTGAGTGCTTTCTTCTTAAGTACTGATGCAGAAAGTTTCATATAAGTTCTTGCCAGGGTAGTTTTTACTGGGGAAAATAGATGATAATATACTTTATTATTATTATATAGTTATTTTACAAATGGAGCTTATGTGATGGTAGACTTGACTTCTGAATAAGCAGCAGAATGACTTGTACAAAAAATTACTAGCAAATATTTGAAGTAAATTTTAGTAAAATATTTTACTAGATTTTAAGCTGGAATGAACTGCCGCTTCTCACTTTGAAAACAAAATGACAGAACTTTGGTGTATAAAAGCAACATTACCATTATTATTTTTTTTTTTTTTCCACAACTTGGTTTTCTAGCAATAAGGGATTGTGTTTTAGTGGTCAGTTTGTCTTTTAACCTTGTTTTCCTTCAATGGTTTTATATCACATTGATGAATATCATAAGAGAATCTAGAGGTTCTCTTACAAAGATGAGTTAAAATGACCTTTAAAACATAGCTAGGTAATTCAGCAAGTAAATATTAAAGCAGACAAAACCTTAAGGTACTATAATATAACTATTTCCAAGAACTAACTAGAGATTCAATTTATAGAAAATGACCTAGCAGCCTCTTGAGTCAAGTGGAACCATGCATAGAAGTACCTAACTGTTAAAAATACCTTGGCATTTTATTGTGGTGGTAGAGTTGTGCTTGTGTGTATTTTTGTCTTTACATTTCAGAATACTGTAAATTGTTTCTTAATGAGGCCAGTATATAGATCCCTAGAACTTTACATGGAAGAGCCAAAGCATTTTTCTTAAGTGGAAGTTGCTATTAAGACAGGATTTATCTAAAGAGTCTTTATATGTGTCTCATTTTTTTATACTTATAATATTAATGTATTTCCTTATTTTAAATATACTTCTGATTGTGTGTTAGCTTTTAAATTCCATTTGTGCTGTTGACACCTTGAAGGATTTGAATCCTGAATCAAAGGTTAATGACAAGCTGTTTAATTCTTTTTTTCCACCTTATTCTCATTTATCTTTTTTCAGTGGCATGATTTCTATTTTCTTTTGGGTTTTATTCTTTTCCGTACTTCTCTTACATGTTGTAAAACCTTATGTTTCCTGTTTAGTATGTCAGCAGATTTGCGGTACTTAGTTTTTGGTTAATGGTTAAAATGATCTTAAATGAGAACATATGATTTATAACTGGTTTCCTTATTCTTATGTAAAGAATCTGGTTTACCCTTTATATATACAAACATAAATATGTGTTTGTATTTAATGTATTATACGTTCTGTTTTTTTATACTCTTGGGCTTATTTATATACTCAACAAATACGCTGTTAAATACTTGTTACTGTAGTCGTGAATATTTATTGAGGTACTGCACGCATGAATATTTCCTTAAACCTTGGTTTAATAGTATTATGTCATTCATGCCTGCTATTTTATACATGCATATTGACATTTGCATTCACCACATTAAAAAAAAAACATTGCGACTTAAATATCAAAGTCTTTATGGCTTTTAATAAGATAAGAATATGTGTCTGTTACTGATACTGAATATTTATCTTTAAATTTCAGATAAGCCTTTGAAAAAAAGAAAACAAGATTCTTACCCACAGGAGGCTGGGGGTGCTACAGGAGGTAATAGACCAGCTTCTCAGGAGACGGGTTCTACGGGAAATGGGTCAAGGCCAGCATTAATGGTTAGCATTGATCTTCATCAGGCAGGAAGAGTGGACTCTCAGGCTTCTATAACTCAGGATTCAGACTCCATAAAAAAGCCTGAAGAAATCAAACCATGTAATGATGCACCTATTTCTGTTCTTCAGGAAGATCTTATTGGAAATCTTAAATCTACACCAGAAAACCATCCTGAGACTCCTAAAAAAAAGTCTGATGCTGAGCTTTCAAAGAGTGAAATGAAACAAAATGAAAGTAGATTGACAGAATCTAAACCAAATGAAAACAGATTGGTGGAGACAAAGTCAAATGAAAGTAAGTTAGAAGCTAAAATTGAGACACAAACAGAAGAACTGAAACAGAATGAGAGCAGAACAACTGAATCCAAACAAAATGAGAGCACCACAGCCGAACCTAAACAGAATGAAAATAGACTGTCTGACATAAAACCAAATGACAACAAACAAAATAATGGCAGATCAGAAACAACAAAGGCAAGACCCGAAACCCCAAAGCAAAAGGGTGAAAGCCGACCTGAAACTCCAAAACAAAAGAGTGATGGGCGCCCTGAAACCCCAAAACAGAAGGGTGATGGACGGCCTGAAACTCCAAAGCAGAAAGGTGACAGCCGACCTGAAACTCCAAAGCAAAAAAATGAAGGTCGGCCTGAAACACCAAAACATAGGCACGAAAATAGGAGGGATTCTGGAAAGCCATCAACAGACAAAAAACCTGAAGTGTCTAAACATAAACAGGATATTAAATCTGATTCACCTCGGTTAAAATCAGAACGAGCTGAAGCCTTAAAGCAGAGACCTGATGGGCGATCTATTTCTGAGTCCTTAAGACGCGACCATGATAGTAAACAAAAATCAGATGACAGGAGTGAATCAGAGCGACATCGAGGGGATCAGTCTAGGGTTCGAAGACCAGAAACATTGAGATCTTCTAATAGAAATGAACATGGCATTAAATCTGATGGTTCAAAACCTGATAAACTAGAAAGAAAACATAGACATGAATCAGGGGACTTACGGGAAAGACCATCTTCTGGGGAGCAAAAATCAAGGCCCGACAGTCCTCGTGTTAAACAAGGAGATTCTAATAAATCAAGACCTGATAAGCCTGGTTTTAAATCACCAAATAGTAAAGATGACAAAAGGACAGAGGGCAATAAGAGTAAAGTAGACAGTAACAAAGCTCATCCTGACAATAAGGCAGAATTTCCAAGTTATTTGTTGGGGGGCAGGTCTGGTGCATTGAAAAATTTTGTCATTCCAAAAATCAAGAGGGATAAAGATGGTAATATTACTCAGGAGACAAAGAAAATGGAAATGAAAGGAGAGCAGAAAGACAAAGTAGAAAAAATGGGATTAGTTGAAGATCTAAATAAAGGAGCTAAGCCTGTAGTTGTGCTGCAAAAACTGTCTTTGGATGATGTTCAGAAACTTATTAAAGATAGAGAAGATAAATCAAGAAGTTCCCTTAAACCTATCAAGAATAAACCATCAAAGTCAAATAAAGGTAAGAATACTTACACTGATGTCACTTGTATTCTAATTAGTTTTCAAGTTATAGGGTTACTAAGGATTAAAAAAGTGGAAATTTACAAAAATTGAAGCACTGCTACATGAAAACATAACATTTATATAAAACAATAATGAATTGTTTTCAGTAATATAAATAAAAAGTTCTCAGTGAAAATTCTTTGTCTTCCACCCCTATTTGAACTACTCGGTGTAGTCATGATTTTTACTTTGGTACTCAGAGATAAGTTCTTTTGCTGTTTAGTTATTTCATGTATTTTTGAAAGTTGCTTATTAATCAAATGAATGATTAGGATGGATGTATATAACAACTTCCTAAAAAGTTATTCAGACTGTAGAAGTATTCCATTCTGTAAGGAGGTAGTATATTGAATTTTAATTTCTAACATCTCAGGAAAGCTATATGGTGTACAAAAATCAATGTTATAAGCTCTTCAGAACATTGTGTCTCAATACTATTTTCTTACATACCTATGTATGTTAATTATTGATGCATAGTTTAAATTTATATAATTTAGAAAGTTATATAAAAGGTTATTATCTTTTTGTGGGAGAGGTGGTTAGTTACAGACGTTTTATTTAAAAAATATAGTTTTGTTCTTTTCTAGGGAAAAGTAATAGGGAATAGTATTCACCTCTTAAATTGGGTTAAATCATTAGTTTTGAGGTTTGGGTGGGTTTTTTGTTTTGTTTATTATATGGTTGCTGTGTTAAATCCTGTGGTTACTTGAGTAGTATTATTTCCAGGAAAAAGAAAGTCTTAAGTATTGAAAATACAATGGCAGTTTGTGCAGAAAATATAATTTTGTATTCCTTTGTATACTGCTTTAAAAATATATAAGTATATATACAATATATATGTATATATAATTTGATGATGGTGTTTGGCAAGACCTATTTAGCCCATGCAATATAAATACATTAAGATACAGATTTTAAGACAATAGAGGTGAAAGTTTGATTTTTAAGTTCTCCTTCTGTGAAAGAGGTTCATTAAGAACTTAGATTTATATTTACTTATAGGACTATGAAACTCTTGAATTGTGCTATTTAGTAGGATAGCCAACTAGACTCTTAGGCTATTTAAATGGAAATTACTTTAAATAAAATTAAGAAATTCATATTCTCAGCAGCCACATGTGGCAAGTGGCTCCCTTATTTACACACATAGAGGACATTTGCATCATCATAAAAAGTTGTGTTGTGTAGCACTGCAGTGTACTAAGAGATCCAGAAGGTGTAATGGTTATTATTATTTTTGTAAAATGTTGTATCTTGTCTATCAAAAAAAGCTCAATGAAAACATAGTATTACTACTAAGAACTCTTTATTCAAAGAAGTCGCTTCTCATGACTGATCTTTTTTTTTTTACTGTTACTTGGTCTTTATCAAATGTTTATTTTTTCACTATTTTAATTTTATGTTTCAAAAATGAAAAAAGATTGTCTTTATCACTAATATTTATCCTTTTGTAGTGAAGCTTTAGATTTTAAATTATAGCAGTCAGACTTAAAAAATTAAGACTTCAGGTGTAACTAATAGTCTTTATTATTTGACTTAGATGCATCTCTTCAGAATTACTTGCTTATGTAAAAGAGGTTGTTAGAATGTAGTGGCCAGCACTAGAATTTAGATACAGATTGTTTTTTAAAATTTTCACTGAAACTTTGGGAATGACTTATACATAGTATAAGCTACAATTTTAGAAGAGTCAGAAAGATGGAAAGTGGTACCCTCTTGTCCCTTGATCTGGACCGTCTTTTTCTCCCCTGCCCTCTGTCAGCTTATGCTAGCCTTGCTTTCTAAGCTCTGTCCTAACAAAGAATCTTTACAACTGAACATCAAGAAACGAATATAGCTCCTAATATAGTACTCCTAATAGTAACTGCTGTACTATTTCCCCTGGTTTTTTCATTGCCTGTGAATGTAAACTTTTTAGTACTAATTCATGTTCCTCCTAAATGTACTTTTAACATGAATGTATATACTTGACATATTCATGTTAGTAAGTAGGCTATCTGGGTGTGTCTGCCTGTTAGAGTAGGCTGTGTGTGTGTGTGTGTGTGTGTGTGTGTGTGTGTACACACATGTGCAAGTACATGTACACACATATATTACCAGATCTGCAATTATTATTAAGTGAACATTTCCATTAAAAATATTATTTTAATGCTTAGATTCACTTCAGGATCCCATGTATATCATTTGGCTTTATTTATACCTTAGAATTCATATCTGTTATTTTTTAGTATACTAATTTTGGTTTTATCTTAGATGTCTGCTACTAAGTTAGCAATAGCACAGTTACATAATTGTGAATTTTTTTTAATTACATAGGAAGCATAGTTGTGGCATAACTACCCTTTGTGTAGCACACATTACTTGGGACTTTCTTTTGGAGAGTCACAGGGAATCACATATTCTGACATGTTGGTGTTTTTCTAAGTAAAGGAATTGTATTGAGTATTGCTGAGATACTTTTGTGGTTGATTTCTAAGGCCAAAATTCTTGGTAGGTTTTCTTGGAAGAGTCATGAAATTCTGTCTTTTACATATTTTTACCTGATGTCAATATTTAAAATATTCATTCTTTAGGAATAGTTTAAAATTCCTTGAGTATACTTTAAGCTGATCAATTTTGAATGGTAGGGGTATAGATTTATAACTTATAATAAATATTATTTATATGTGTTGTTTGTGTGACCATATTAAATGTAAAGTGACATTGTTTTATTTCTATGGGGATATGTGTATATCCCAGTACCTAACATAATACCTAGTGCTTAATTAGCATATTAAATATCTGTTGAATGACTATTGCCACCATGTTTCAGAAGAGGATTTGTGTGCAGGTTAAAATTGTGTGTTCATTTTTTATGTTCCTACCAGTAGACCCTAACCCAAGAGCTACACAATTTTCAACTTTGTGTCCCTTAAAATTTGTTATAACTTGTTTTACACTGTCAACTACCTACTTTTTGTTAAGATCCCAAGAAAAATTACTCATATTTATATCTGTTTAATTTACCCTTTTTCTTATTTTGCTCTATAGCTGTTACAGATTGGCTCAGTATGACTTCTTTTCTCATCCTGCTTCTTTCATCTTCTGTCTTACCATCACTTTGTTTCTTCTTTTTCAAGTGGGGGATGGGTACAGAGAATCAACATAATCTTTTAAAACCTTTAAAATTTTAAAAATATCTTCTATTATACTTCAGTCAGTATATTGAAATGCCAAAAATAGTATCTTTATTGTTAAAATATTCTTAGACTATTGTCCTGATATACCCTAATGTATAATATGTCTCCAAATTAAAATAATATGAAGTTAAGAGGTCTTTAAGACTGGCATGTTCATCAGCTAGCCTGCCTTATGTGTTATTAGCAGCTTAGTATCTGTAATCACACACATTAACAATTTGATTGGTTATTTACAATTCCAGAATGACTCATGATATTTTAGCTTCATGTCCAAGGAAATAATTTTTTTTCTTCCTCCACATACTTCCTTCCAACCAGTGTATCATTTTGTATCACTTAAGTCACTACTTTTAAGAAATATCCCATACCATCTATATTTGAGATCACGGCCTTTAAACCATGAAACAGTTACTGAAAATGGTTTTCACTGGGAATGTGTACTTCTCTAACAGCTCAAATAGTCAACAGTGTTTAAACCCTAGGGTTCATTTGGTTAGGTAATGGTTGCGGTCATATTGGGAGCAGTTATTTCACCTCAGTTATTACTGTACCAGTTAAACTACTAAATGTTGTTCGCTATAATACATTGGTTGCTTCTATAAAGTTTTCCTATATGTTAGAAATAGGTGTATGTATGATTGAGGGGTGAGAAGATAGCAAATAATTACTTGTGAGAGAACCTTCTATTTATGAAGAACACACTGAATTCTCTCTTACTCTAAAAAAAGTTACTGAAATCCTCCCCTACAAGAGCCTGATACCTATACTAAGATAATGAATACCTACTTGATAGATCATAGTATACTATATCATAGTATAATAGTAAATCGTTAATATAATATTGTAGTAAGTTAATTTTATTATATAGGTTAATGTATCATAGTACAGTTGACTCTTTAACAACATGGGGGTTAGGGGCACTGGCCACCACACACTTGAAAATCTATATATAACGTTGGACTCCCAGAAACTTCTCTGCCAGTAGCTTACTGTTGACCGGATGCCTTGCAGATAACATAAACAGTTGATTAACGTACACACACACACACACACACACACACATACATATATATACATATGTATACATATATAACAGATATGAGTTCTAAGGTATTATATACTGTACTTTTATAATAAAGTAAGCTAGAGAAAAGAAAATTATTAAAATCATAAGAGAAAATACATCTATAGTACTATACTATATTTATTGGAAAAATTCTGTCTATAAGTGGACCTGTGTAGGTCAAACCCATATTATTCAAAGTCAACTGTATGTATAATATAATACATAGGATGATTTAGTATAGTATAATATCAAGTAGGTTTTCATTATCTTAATATCAGTCTCTTGTAGAGGAGGGTTTCAATAACTTTTTTTAGAATAAGAGAATTCACTATATAGTAAGAGTAACATATCAGAGTAACAGTATATAACACTATACTCTGATATAATATGATACAATATAATGTGGATTTTTAAATCTGGATCCCCTCCAGATTAAAAAAATTAGCCTTCTCTGGCTTCTAATGTTGAAAATTGAAAATTCTCCATTAAGTCCATTATAAATTATAATACAAAGTGCACTGGAATCAGAATCTCGAATAAATTGTAGCCTTGGTTCATTCACTTTATAATGGAGAAACCAATTTTCTTCCTACCTCATTCATTTATGAGAACCAAAAGGAATCTTGCAGTAAGAACCAAGAGCTGTCCAATTTTTTATATGACGAAATGCAGTCATGCCATTTTAATTGAGTTTATCTAATGAGACTATTTTTGAAAAACTTTTTATGTATATATACTTTATATTCACAGTATATTCGAAGACACTGCTGCCACCATTTCTTGTCAATTTTTTGAGATGTATTTAACATAATAGCATTTCATTGAAGTGTACAAAATAATAATTTGATGTATGTATATATCATGAAATAATTACCACAATAAATTAGCATTCATCACCTCACATAGTTCTATTTTTTTTTTTCTTATGAGAACTTTTAAGATTTGCTGTCTTAGCAACTTTGAAATATACAGTATGGTACTGTTAACTGTAGTAACTATGGTGTACATTATATCCCCAGAAATTATTCATCTTATAACTAGAAGTTTATACATTTTGAACACCTGTACCCATTTCACCCAACAACCACCCCCCCCCTCCACCCCCGTGTCTGGCAACCACCAACCTGTTCTCTGTTTCTGTGAGTTCAGTTTTTTTAGATTCCACATATAAGTGAAATCACACAGTATTTGTCTCTCGCTATTTGACTTATTTCTCCTAGCATAAGGCCCCGCAGGGTACATCCATGTTGTTGCAAATGATATACTTTCCTTCTTTTTTGTTACTGAATAATCTAGTGTGTGTGTGTACACATACATTTACACCACATTTTTCTTTACTCATTTGTCAATAGACTAAACAACTTAGGTTGTTTTCATGTCTTGGCTATTGTAAATAATGCTTCAGTGAACATGGGTGGGGACAGGCTGTGGAGATATCTCTTTGAAATAGTGATTTCATCCCCTTTGGGTATATATCCAGAAGTGAGTATTGCTGGATCCTATGGTGGTTTTATTTGAGACCTCCATACTATTTTTCATAGTGGCTAGACCAGTTTATATTCCCCCCCCCCCCAACAGTGCACAAGGTTACATTTTCTCCACATTCTCACCAAGACTTGTTGTTGCCTTTTTGATAATAGCCATTCCAGCAGGTGTACCTTCTTCCAATTTTGATTTGCATTTCCCTGATGATTAGTCATGTTGAGCACCTTTTCATACACTTGTTACACTTGTTGGCCATCATGGTTCCTGAGATCGAGCCCCATAGCAGGCTCTGTGCTAATAGCTAATAGCACAGAGCCTGCTTTGGATTTTTTCTCTCTCTCTCTCTGCTCCTCCCCCACACATGTACTTGCACTTCTCTCTCTCTCTCTCTCTCTCTCTCTCTCTGTCTCTCTGTCTCTCTCTGTCTCTCTCTCTCAAAATAAATAAATACACTTAAAAATTTTTTTCTTATTTTTGTTAAATCTTTTTTTTTTTAATGTTTTTATTTATTTTTGAGACAGAGAGAGACAGAGCATGAGCTGGGGAGGGGCAGAGAGAGAGGGAGACACAGAATCCAAAGCAGGCTCCAGGCTCTGAGCTGTCAGCACAGAGCCTGACGCAGGGCTCGAACTCACAGACTGTGGGATCATGACCTGAACTGAAGTCGGACGCCTAACCGACTGAGCCACCCAGACGCACCTCTTTATTTTTGAGAGAGAGACAGTGTGTGAGCAGGGGAGGAGCAGAGAGAGAGGGAGACACAGAATCCGAAGCAGGCTCTAGGCCCTAAGCTGTCAGCACAAAGCCCGATGCAGGGCTCGAACTCACAAACTTCTGAGCCGAAGTCGGACACTTAACCAACTGAGCCACCCAGGTGCCCCTTAAAAAAATTTTTTTAAATGACCATCCTTTCTTTGTTGAATATTCTTGGCTGCTTTTTTGTAAATTAATTGACCATATATGCATGAGTTTATTTCTGGGCTGTCTTATCTGTTCCATTGATATATGTGTCTATTTTTATGCCATTATCATACTGTTTTGGTTACTACAGCTTTGCAATATAGTTTAAGATCAGGAAGCATGGTGCCCTGAGCTTTGTTCTTCTTTCTTAAGATTGCTTTGGTTATTTGACTATTTTGTGGTTCTGTGCAAATTTTAGGGCTGTTCTATTTCTGTAATAAATGTCATTGGAATTTTGACAGGGATTGCTTTGTATATATAGATGGCTTTGGGTAGTGTGGGCATTTTAACAGCATTAATTCTTGTAATCCATGAGCACAGAACTTTCTGTGCATTTATTTGTCTCTTTAGTTCCTTCTATCAACTTTTTCTAGTTTTCAGTGTACAGATCTTTCACCTCTGGTTAAATTTATTCCTTGTATTTTGTTCTTTTGGATGTAATTATAAATGGATTTTTTTCTTAATATCTCTTTCTGATTATTGTTAATATATCAAAATGCAACTGATTTTTGTATGTTGATTTTGTATCCTGCAACCTTATTTACTTTATTAGTTCTAACAGTTTATTGGTGGAATCTTTAGGTTTTCTATATATGTCATGTAATCTGGCAATAGCGATAGTTAATTTTTCCTTTCTGGTCTGGATGCCTTTTATTTCTTTTTCCTCCCTAATTGCTCTGCTCTGGCTAGGACTTCTAGTACTATGTTGAATAAAAATGGCAAGATTGGGCATCCTTATCTTGTTCCTTATAAAGCTTTTCACCATTGAGTAAGATATTAGCTGTGGGCTTGTCATATATGGCCTTTATTATGTTCAGGTACATTCCCTTTGTATGCAGTTTGTTGAGAGTTTTCATCATGAATAGATGTTGAATTTTTTAAAATGCTTTTCTGCATCTATTAAATAGATGATCATATTATTTTTATCATTCATTTTGTTAATGTGTATCACATTAATTGACAGATTTTAAACCATTCATGCATTTCTGCAATAAATCCCACTTCATCATGGTATATAATCCTGATTCTTTTAATGTGTTATTGAATGTTATTTGCTAGTATTTAGTTGAGGACTTTGAATCTATGTTTATCAGACGTATTGGCCTGTGATTTTCTTTCTTGTAGTGTCCTTTTCTGGTTTTGGTATCAGGGTAATGCTGACTTCGGAAGTGTTCCCTCCTTTTCTTCCTCTTCTGTTTTTGGAAGTGTTTGAAAAAAATTAATATTCTTTAAATGTTTGTTGGAATTCATCAGAGAACTTGTCTGGTCCTGGGCTTTTCTTTGTGGGAGGATTTTGATTACTAATCCAATCTCCTAATAATTGGTCTGTTCAGATTTTTTATTTCTTCATGAGCCAGCCTTGGTGGGTTATATGTTTCTAGGGATATGGATCCTTTGTATTTATATGGTACCAGTTTTAATGCGTCTTCTTTTGTTTGTTTTTTTTTTTGAGTCCTCTTCCTTTTTTTCTTGGTAAGTGTAGCTGAAGGTTTGTCTATTTTGTTTATTTTTTCAGAAATTCACTTCTTAGTTTCATTGATCTTTTCTGTTTTTAGTCTGTTTCAATTATTTCTGCTTTAATATTTATTTTCATCCTTCTATTAAATTTGGGCTTTGTTTTCTTTTTTTAGTTCCTTGAGATTAAAAGTTAGGTTGTGCTTCTACTATTTATTTTTCTCTCTGTGTCTACATATCAAGGAAAGGATCATTTGATCCCTGCTTCCTACTTTCTGTGTTGATTAGTAGTAAATTGTTATTTACATGATAAACTTACTGGAAAGCATGTTTCTTTTTATCGTTCTTCCCCATAGTAATATAGTAGCTGCACATTGATGAGATATTTGTAGTACTAGTGTCAAGATCAAAGCTGATGCTTAAAGCCAGATTTTTCTTGGAATCTTTTCTTCTGCCTGCTTCATTTGTAATAGTTTTTTTTCATTTGCTACAAACCAACTCCTTGGTTTTTGTCTTCATTAAATAAACCAATTTTCAGTGATCTAAAATGTACAGAATATAGTGACTGCACTGGTGAGGTGGCTGGCACTTTGTTCCAATTTGAAAAAACTATGACAGGATAGAGATCAGGGGTCAGCAGACTTTTTCTGTGAAGGCCCAGATTGTAAATATTTTAGGCTTTACAGGCCACTTTTTTTTTAACATTGCAATAATACGAAAGCAACCATAGACAACATGGAAATGATTGTGTGTCACTGTATTCTAATAAAACTTAATATACAGAAATGTGTGGTGGGCATATTTGACTCCACAGGCTGTAGTTTGCTGAGCCTACCTACTGTAGATATATAAAATTAAAATTGTAATGTAGGTTAATCTGATAAATAGATTATTCTGTAGCAAATGAGACCTAAAATTTGTAATGTCCACTGTTATCTGAGTATTTATATGTGTATGTAAAACGATTCATCTAGAATGAGTTTTGAAATAGTTTTCTAGTTCTCTAGTATTTATGTAGTGTGAAGTTTGCCAAATATAGTATTTCAAGAAGGATATTTAATATCTGAGTACCTCATTTAGTGGGGTTATATAAGTTATTAATATATTAATATTTAATATATAAAATATATAACAAGTAAAATCAGACTTCAATTACTTTTAATATATTTTACACTTGTCGCACGTCAATTATGATATCTTTTCACTTTGTGGATAAACTTCCTTCAGGATTTAGAAAAGAATTTTCATCTGGAAGAAAAGCTGTTATAATAGATAAAACTGATCTAAACACCTTTCTTCATAGAATTTTTTTGTTGTATAGATTTCCTTGGAATAAATTTCTATGAATAGTATAAGTAATGAGTTAAAGGATTTTAACCCCATTTGCTCTGTTATATATTCTATACTAGTCAACAGATTCTGAGTATATACATTTCTGTCAACTACAAGCAGACTTACAGAACTCAGAAGCAAAGGCTGAATCATTTCATATCATCTCAAACATCTCTGCATAGCAGTTAATTCCTAAAGACATCGCTGTGTAAAGCATTGTAGAAAATTTGATCTTTTCAATAATGATCATGAGTCAGGAAGTTGACTTGTTAAAAAAAAAAATGGACACAGTGCTTCTAAGAAAAATTTACATCAAGAATAGAATGTTGGGACACCTGGGTGGCTTAGTTGGTTGAGCATCCAAGTCTTGATTTCAGCTCAGGTTGTGATCCCTGAGTCATCATGGGATCAAGCCCCATATCAGCTCCACACTGTGCATAGAGCCTACTTAAGATTCTCTCTCTCTTCCTCTGCCCTCTCCCTGACTCGTGTATTCTTTTTCTCTCTCAGTCTCTCTCAAATTAAAAAAAAAAATTTTTTTTTAAAGCAATAGAAGAGTGGGGCACCTGGGTGGCTTAGTCAGTTAAGCGTCTGACTCTTGACTTTGGCTCAGGTTAAGATCATGCAGTTTGTGGATTTGAGCCCTGCATCGGGCTTCTGTGTGGGCAGCAGGGAGAGTGCTTGGGATTCTGTCTGCCTCTCTCTCTGCCCTTCCCCCACGTGCACATACACCTTCTCTCAAAATAATAAACTTAAAAAAAAAAAAGTTGAAAGTATATTGACTACCTTGTATCAGAGAGCTTAATTATCTATGCTATAATTTTGATATAAAAGTTGCTGTTTCATATTTTAAGTTTTTTTGTAATCCTGAATAAGTAGTATTAGGCCTCCAGCCAGTAGCTGGGGTCTCTCTTCCTCTTTACCAAAATTAAAGCAACTTTATACTAGATTATCTCATTATGCATCACTTCCATTTTTCCTAAACCATCACAAACAAAAGCAAACCTATTTCCTGACCTTTTCCTTTTAGAGAAGGTAATCTACCTGATGTTCTCTTCCCTTAAATTAAGACCTCATCCTCAGGGGCACCTGGGTGGCGCAGACGGTTAAGTGTCCGACTTCAGCCAGGTCACGATCTCGCGGTCCGTGAGTTCGAGCCCCGCGTCGGGCTCTGGGCTGATGGCTCAGAGCCTGGAGCCTGTTTCCGATTCTGTGTCTCCCTCTCTCTCTGCCCCTCCCCCGTTCATGCTCTGTCTCTCTCTGTCCCAAAAATAAATAAACGTTGAAAAAAAAAAAATTTTAAGACCTCATCCTCAGTTACAAACAGATCCTCCCTTCTTACTACTCTGATGACTGTTAATGTTAACTATCATCTATAGAAAGCTGTGAGTTTCACTTCCCTCATTTTCACTCAACCAAAGAGCCTTAGCGCTACTAAAAAGGAGAATGTCCTTTCTCCTAGTTTGCTACTGCTCTTTTCAAATTCAGTTGATCCTTGAATAACATGGAGGGTTCTTCCTCTACACAGTCAAAAATCCATGTATAACTTTTGACTCCCCCAAAATTTAACTACTGATAATAGCCTAATGTTGACCAGGAAGCTTTACCAGTAACATAAAGTCAATACATATTTTGTTTATTACATGCATTATATACTGTTAAAATCATAAGAAAAAGAAAATACATCTACAATACTATACTGTATCTCTCAAGAAAAATTGGCATATAAGTGGACCCATGCAGTTCAAACATGTTAAGGGTCACCTGTAATTGCTAAAATGTACGTGTCAAAGTTTTTCCCCTAAGGTCATTGTTTTGTGACCTCCAAACTTTTTGTTTAATGTTTATTTATTTTTGAGAGAGAGATACAGAGTGCAAGCGGGGGAGGGCAGAGAGAGAGGGAGACACAGAATCCGAAGCAGGCTCAAGGCTGTGAGCTGTCGGCACAGAGCCCAACGCAAGGCTTAAACCCATGAACCACGAAATCATGACGTG
The DNA here is from genome assembly GCF_018350175.1 of Felis catus. Taxonomy (NCBI): domain Eukaryota; kingdom Metazoa; phylum Chordata; class Mammalia; order Carnivora; family Felidae; genus Felis; species Felis catus. The sequence goes on along the minus strand of NC_058368.1, from coordinate 209,535,437 downwards.
AGTCAAAGTCGGATGCTCAACCCACTAAGCCACCCAGGCACCCGACCTCAAAACTTTGGACAGCAATCTTCTATGTCCCTACATTCACTGCAGATTTTGGTCCCTAGTGCACAGTCTTCCTCTTTATCCATAGTACTGCCATCAGGTTAGGTAATCTTATGGTCCCTGTGAAATGAACATTCAGTGTCCTGGTCTCATAGTTGAACCATACTTTTTTTTAGTTTCTCTTTAGGTTGTTGCTTTTTGTTTCTACCTCCCAACTGTTGCCATATTTCAGGGCTATGTAATCCACAATTTATGCTACTTAGATGCACTTCTTTTTTTTTTATTTTTTTTATTTTTTTTTTCAACGTTTATTTATTTTTGGGACAGAGAGAGACAGAGCATGAACGGGGGAGGGGCAGAGAGAGAGGGAGACACAGAATCGGAAACAGGCTCCAGGCTCTGAGCCATCAGCCCAGAGCCTGACGCGGGGCTTGAACTCACGGACCGCAAGATCGTGACCTGGCTGAAGTCGGACGCTTAACCGACTGCGCCACCCAGGCGCCCCTAGATGCACTTCTTAATAGTGGCTTTAAATAAAGAAGTTGGCTTGCATTTAGGAACCATTTCTACCAAAAATATGTATCTTCTTCAAACTGTATTAACCCACTTAGGGTTACACGACAGGCAGATTGCCTGTATTTGGGGTTAAAGATCCATTTGATGCTACTCCTTTGCAATTTGAGTAGGTTATTGGAAGAATTGTCCCTGAACTACATTATGCCTAAGATGTTTTTTATGACTTACATAATTTGGAGTTTTATGTGAGTTTCTTGGTTTGTTTCTGAACATGACTGGTTTCCACTGTCTGAAACTATAGTCCCAAAGAGTTCATTTATTTTAATCTCGGGGTTGTTTGTTTCACTTAAAAAAACAAATAACACATTTTTTTTTAATGTTTATTTATTTTTGACACAATGTGAGAGACAGAGTGCAAGCAGCGGAGAGGGAGACATAGAATCTGAAGCAGGCTCCAGGCTCTGAGCTGTCAGCACAGAGCCCGACGCAGGGCTCGAACTCACGAACTCATGAACTCACGAACCGTGAGATCATGACCTGAGCCAAAATCAGACGCTTAACTGACTGAGCCACTCAGGCGCTCCCAAATAATGCATTGTTATCTAATCAGTGACTCTTTGAGACTTTTAGTAGCCTGGATTTAATAATCTGCTAAATGTGCTAATATAAGTAATTTAGACTAGAAATCCAAGGTTCCTAAAATGTACCATATCTAGAAGTAAATGTATTCTTTTAGCCTTATTAGAGCTAGAAAATAGAGGTGCGCTACATCTAATGGAGTATATACCTACAAAAGCTGAAAGTGTGATATTCACAAAATTGTGACTAAATGACATTATCCCCTCAAGCCAGTAACTTAAAATTTTGTGGTAATTCAAACACCTGATTTAAACAATAAAGTAGTTGGAATGGGAGAACTGAGGTGAGAAAGATAATCATCAGGTACTAGCAATCTGAATTTTTTAAGAACAATAACCCTACAAACAATTCCTTTTTTTTTTTTTTAATGTTTATTTTATTTTTGAGAGAGAGCACAAACCAGGGAAGGGCAGAGAGAGAGAGAGACAGAGAGAGAGACAGAGACATAGAATCCGAAGCAGGCTCCAGACTGAGTTGTTAGCACAGAGCCCGATGCGGGGCTGCACCCATGAACTGTGAGATTGTGACCTGAGCCAAAGTCAGACGCTTAACTGACTAAGCCACCCAGGTGCCTCCATAAACAATAATTTCTAAAGTCTAGTTTCTAGTTGTGTTAAGAAATAGACATTATTTTGCAATTAAACAATTGCTAGTTCCTAATTTAGGGGAAAGAACATAACCAATACATCATAGGCATCATTTGAGGTACTCACTGTTTATTCAGATCTTTTGAAGCTGAGTCAGTTATTCAGTCCTTGATAATGTAGTAAAGAACCCGAATGTGAGTATAGGAAAGTCTAACATTTTATCTCTTATTCTTTATAATCAAGGGACCTAGCTGAGTCAGTTTATAAAGTGTTTTATTGAAAGGAAGAAAGGATGTGTTTAATTGAGAAAATGCCTAAACCTTTGGAATAGATGTTTCTATTCAAAATGAAACAGAGGTTACTTTTGGAGGATGATACATTGAGAGACATTACCTGTTGCTGGATTCGTTTTTTAAGTTGGGTTATCTTCAGAAATTAAACATTTGGTCTTTGAATTATGTTGCTGTACCATTCAGTTATACAGAGGTTAAAATGATCGACCTAATAGAAAAGCTCTTAAATCTGATTGTATTTTTATGATTTAGGGAATAAGAGATGGTAAACTACAATGAATAAACTTTGGTGCCTGCTTTATCATATATATGACATTAAGTTTTCTATGTCTGGCTATTGTGAGGAGTTTTTTTAAAAGAGAGAAAGAGAGCAGAGTCCTTGCTCTGGTGATCTCACAAACCATTGTAAAGAGACTACAAGTACCAATACATATATTGACCCTTGATTATCTATTGTATATTTATCCATAGGATAATTTTTATTCTGGGATATGTATCAGGTCAGTATATGTCTTTGAGAATGGGAATTTAAGCAGAACATAATCAGGTAAATTGGCTTTTTAAAAAATGTCATGATGGATTAAAGGCCAAATACTTTGGCGCTATCTCTACTTATTTTTTTTTTAATGTTTTGTTTGAGAGAGAGCGAGAGCACACAGGAGAGAGGTAGAGAGAGCAGGAGAGAGAGAATCCCAAGTAGGCTCTGCACTGTCGTCATGGAGCCTGACGTGGGACTCTATCTCACAAACCGTGAGATCATGACCTGAGCTGAAGTCAAGAGTTGGATGCTTAACTGACTGAGCCACTCAGGCACCAGGGGCTATCATTATTTAAATACCCCAAAAGCTTATAACATTTCAGGAGTACAAAAAGGACAGTACTTCCATTTTTTTTTTTTTTTTTTTTAATTTGGGAAATGTCTTCATTTGCCTCTAAAATCTAGCAATTCAGAAACTATACAGGAAGTTTGTAAGTGATCATAGGAAATTGTGAATGACAGGTAATCAGAAAGCATTTATTGAGCATTTATAAATTATTAAAATAAATTAAGATAAATTATAGGCCATGTGGAAAGGGGAAGGTAAATACTAGAAGACATATGATCCTTCCATCAAAAAAGAACCACACATTTAATTAGAGGTGCTCAAGACGTTAAGGACTTTTAAATGAGATGCATTTTGTATTTACCTTTGGGCTAACATATGGACAATCCAAAAGCTAAAGTTGGTTTCTTTTACTTGTAGCAATATTCTGAAAAGACCTCACTGATAAAGTACAGTTAAATTAAGAAAGCCAGCACAGAGTAATGTTACATGATTTGAAAGTGACACAGATAAGTTACACTCAACATTAGTCTGTCAGGATTCTCAGCAATGAATTCTTTGGAATACTACCAGTCACAAGTATTACATCTTTATTGGGTAAAATTTTTGCTATGCGTGTCCTTAGAAGAGTAAAAGACTAAAGGTTACTGAAATAACTCTTTCATGATGTTCAATAAAAATTGCATGAAGAATAAAAAAAAGATTATTCTTCCATTGAGATTAATAAGCTATGTTTTATATTCTTAAATTATTGGGATTGAATACTGAGGCTTTGAAATTATCTTAATCAGTACCCATTCATTTTTGTCATGATTTATTTTTATCCTTTACATAAGCACTATTAAAATTCAAATGTTGTAGTGTTAATGTTGATTATAGTTACTAATACTCCCCGTTATAATCCACTAAAGTACTCTTTGCTCCCAGTTTCTAAAATTTAGCAGCTAAGACCTCATTTTTGTACTTCCACTAAAAAATTTACAAGGGTAAGTAAAGTAAGTTAAAATTGTCATCATCAAGGACAAATTATCCTGAATAAATAGCTTTTGCTACTTCTTTATTTTTAAGCTCTCAATAAGATGTTAAGAATTTATTTCTTCATTTGTAGTGTTTGTGTATTTGTGTGTATGTGTGTAGGATTAAATAGTAAATATTATGTTAATGTTATTATGCTGATATATTTTTATTCCGTCATTACTTTTTCATGGGAAAATATGAACTTATTTCATGACAGACTTGAATTTACTATTTTCAATTATAGACAATTATATTTTTAAATATTTTTGTTTTGTTTATCCTGCCTTTCATGTTCCTTTATCTTCAGTTAAATGCATATATTGGTTTATCTGTTTGAGGAAGTTCTTTGGAATACTAAAGGCATTACCATGCCTCTCGAATAGACAGTGATAGGTAAAAGCATGTAAAACTCTAGTCTCAGCCATATCACACAACCACCAAGATCATAGATGAAGAGAAGGAGGTGCTAAGTGTCTTCCAACTCTTCTAATCTGCATGGAGAGAGAGCCTTACTTTCAAACTAACGGGTATAGACCTCTGTAAAACAAATGGGGGTGCTACCAAGAATGCAAAATGAATCCCCTAGTACAAATACGCTAGTCAATGCCAGTGGATTCATAGTTTTAGAAAGTTTTTAGTCTGTGCAGACAAATGAAGGCATTATATCAAAAACTGATGATATAACTACCCTTTTTATATTTTTTAAGTTGTTATATAATGATACATGTATAAAAACTGCATTATCAGGTCAGGGTTGAGCCTATTACAGTTTTAAATATGTGTTTTATTAAAATACAAAGCTGACTTAGAAAACGTATATAAATACTAGTATTTCATTTTCATTGTTCTAATTTAGTTAAAATTTCCCTTTTATCTTCAGATTTAAATTTTTTTCTTACCTTTCATTAATAGGTAGTATAGATCAATCAGTGTTAAAAGAATTACCCCCCGAACTTCTGGCAGAAATTGAATCCACCATGCCACTTTGTGAACGTGTGAAAATGAATAAACGCAAGCGTAGCACAGTTAATGAAAAGCCAAAATATGCTGAAATCAGTTCAGATGAAGATAATGATAGTGATGAAGCTTTTGAATGTAAGTATCACATAATTTTATTATTACTTTAGAATTAAAACGCAGGTTGATATGTTTGTCTCATTCATAATTTGGGGGGTTAGGAACAGTACAGTGATCTTAATTCTCAATAACTTAGTATAGCAAGGCTTTTTCTTTATACTAAAAAACGTGTGACAGATGAGATCAGTTGGCACCAAGAAAAAAAATTTTAATGAGCTATGATTAGTGTCAAATAACACAGGTATGTGTCTGTATTTAGCAAACATTTATTGAGTTCCTACTATATATGTTAGGCACTGAGATTAAAAATATAAATAAGATGTGGCCCCTGTCTTTAAAGAGCCTTCAGTCTAATGGGGGAAATATGTAAACAGTTGTAGCACAGTGAGAAAAGCACAGTGATAATAAGTAAATCCAGGGTGCTATGGGAGCACATTGGATTGACATCAAAATTATACGTGGGTTTCAGGGAACGCTTACTGGAAGAGGTGACACTTGAGTTGAGTCTTGAAGGACACATAGGAGATAGCCAGGTGAAGAAATATTTAAAACCATACTATCACTAAATTATGAATGGATTAGCCACATTGCCAATTATCTGTGTGGTTTGGACCTGGCTTCTCCTTTTTGCCCAGCTGTGTCCTGGAATTCCTCCCTTGTTTCACTGTTTTCCAGAGCTGGCTTCTTCACTACACAGCTACCTCTCTACAACACTGTGATCACCTGTCTTTGCACTAGACTTGCTATACCTCGCCTGTCTTCCTACTGGTCCACTGAAAAAGTTCTTCTCTTTTATCCCTATCTTCCTTCTTCTGGAGCAAGAGAATTGAGCCTAGCCAAGAGGGGTCAGCAACCTTGTTTGACTTAAACGGCATTCAGTGGAAACAGACTATGGGAGATCTTCACTTGTGTGCCAACTGACTTAGTCATTTTGACCAAAAGAACTGGGAAGACCTCCAGTGTATTCTACCTTTTCCACCTAGTTTCCATAGATTGAGGTGTGACAAGCAAGGGCAGGAAGGACAGATGCATGCTGCCAATTTTAAATGTATATTGCTGATGGAAATCCTTCACCTCCTCCAAAGTTTTTAATGTTCATTTACTCTGATTTTCTTTAAATTGTGAGCTCTTGAGCTATGAGCAGTAGGCTATAAATACTGAACAAATCTGAAGAAAGTTTTAAAATTGAAATAAAATATATAGCAAAGTTAATCTGACAATTATATGTACAACTGTTATCATTTGTATTCTCATGAGATGTATTTACATGGAATATATTTCAATGGCTAAACTTAATACTTTTTTTATTATAATCAAACATTTTGGTCATATGGGAACATATATTCTGGAAAGGGATAGGAGAAAGGAGATCTGGTGGCTCATAAACTCACTCCCCTTTATAGACATGCCTCTCCTTCACTCTCTCTCCTGCTCCCTAAAACATCACCCATTTCTAAAGGGAGTAGTTAAGAAGCAGGAGTTCTTTAATTGCAGACTGATTTCAAATCACACTTCAACTCCCATTTCACTGAGAGCGGCTGAGCTCCTCTCATTGCTAAGCTGAGGAGAATTTTGAAGCTACCTTGCAGTTAAGTAGAAAGGATGGCACAATCAGAAATGGCCATCAAGTGTAAGAGAAGAGAGCCACACATGCCTTATGTTTGTCATGAGTGCAGCCACTCTTCTTTTCCTTGCTTTCTGTTAGGAGAGCTCTCATTTTATCTTATGGAAGCACTTAGTGTCGTCTTAAAGCCATGAACCCTGTTATATCTGTTTCCAAGTGTACTGAAAGCTCGTATCAGAGAACCTCAGCTTCAGCCCTTGCTAGGAGGAAGAAAAGTTTCTCTGGATTTTTTAAGAGACTTCAGAGTAGCTTCCTGTTTTTCTAATTTCTATACAAGTAACTATAGAAAAAATTTACTCTGGAGCCGCTGATTTGAGAGATGGAGGAATTGCAATTGGTAGTTTACATAAACACATTGTCATTATACCACAACAAAAACAATGCAGTGAGAATATAGTGTAGTACAAAATGTAAAAGTAGTATGAGAACATAAACACAAGCGTTATGCTGCTTTGAGAGAGACCACTTGAAACTTAAGGTTTTACTGCAGTTTAATCAAATTGCACTCCTGAAAATCTAAAACTAAGGCAATTGTTTTGTTGAAGGATGGGAGAAATGTTGAGGGGTAACTTTGAAAGTTGGGCCACATAGATCTGGATAGCCATAGCACAACTACAAGGTCAGTGTGTTGCTGGGGAAGGAGGGAAGATGTAAGCTAAAGAGCAATGTAGGTGAAAGTTAGGGAAGGTGGAAGACACTCAAGTCCTATTTTATCTACCTGTCTACTGAGCTCCTCCCCTACTTCTTGAGAGTAATAGCAAAAGAATAAACTAGTAACAATGAATTGGGATCCTGATAACCTTATTACAACACACTGTATCATAGAAGTTGGGTGGGAATTTTTTCTAATTTGCTGTCCTATTTTTATCCAAATTTCCTAAAGTTTAATGGATGTGAAACAAAAAATCTTCAAGGCCTATAAAAATTATCACCGGTACGGTATTTTGTATGTTCTTGCTAACAACTGTAAGATTTTTCAAGCGTTTTCTAATCATAGAATTGAATGCTTGAAATGGATTTCGTATGAAATTAAGTTTCAAAAGGACTAGGTCATATTTGAGGTCATAGAATTCTTTCTGAACAAGTTTGCTTATTAGTTGTTTTTCCTCATGTTTGATAGGTATGTTAGTACTTGTTGAAAAAGTATTTATTGAATGCTAAATGTTTCTCTGACACACACACATACACACACACCCCTTATATTAGTTTATAAGGCAGCCTCTCAACTAAGAGAACGTACTGGGGCATACCCTAATTGCAAAAGGGGAGAAAGTCCTACTTCTTCCTCATATTTCATAGTCAAATTTATGCCTAATTATGAAGAAAATCATTGGAGATTTAAATATATGCATTTACATTTGTCTTTTTTTATGAACCATCTTTCTGTGCCAAGTCTATGACCAAAAAGAGGAAACAAAATTATCTTTTTCTGCCATACTGTCAGTAGATTGGACAGAAGGGTCCAGAACCAGAAACCAAACTAGATTCTCGAATAGGAACAGCTAAGGCAGCATGTAAGGATGAGATTAGCCAGAGTGTAGGCATTGCTTATTCACACATAAGGGCACCAGTACAAGCGTAGTAGAATACATCTATCTATGCTAGTAAGATTGGCATCCTTAAATCTAAGAATTTAAGGGGACTCAAGCATTATTTTTGTCTTAAGTATTTGAGTATTGATCATAGTTAGGGATTTGAAATAGAAGTCAGCTACAAGAAAGCAAGGGAGTCACATTTAGTTCAACGATTAGAAAGTATTTCATTGTCAGCAACAAGTGGTCAAAACAAGAATCCCAAGATGTAGGACACATTACTTCTCTAACCTAGTTTTAAGTTGTTGGTACTGCATGCAAGAGCAGGTATGGTAAATATTTGTCACTTGTACTGCCCTCAGGCTCTCACAGGACAGACATTTCTAATCAGTCTTTCTTGCTGAAATATGATGCTTTCTCAAGGAAATATAATGTTCTTGGCAGCTATTACCATTTGATCAGAGTTGATGTGTCAGATGAAATCTGTTTGCCAGTTCTGCCTAGAAGTTCCTGTCAATACTGGTGATTTTAGCAGAATGCTTAGACCCTTGGAAAGATGGGGGAGGGACTGAAGGTAACATACATAAATTTGTTTACATAGCATTTATAAGCTTAAAAGCTTTTTTCTTTGGGTTTAAGCAAATATGTTATTGGGGAACTGAATTCAGTGTGAGTATTTGCAACTGTATGGATTTATTCTATCTCTGTAGGCCTGTGACGTTAGATTATCAGTCTGTTGAATTTTACCTAAATTGTGGGCTTAACTTGACTTTTAATTGTTGGTATACATGGTTACCCCATATTCTATAACACTTTCTCAAAAGTTTACTTTTCCTCCAAACCCTACTCCCCATCAGTAATCTAAATGCTTTAAGGTGTTTCTGTTTTTCATCCAAATCCTAAATAAAGATTGTTTTGCATGCCTTAATTCATCCTGATGGTTAGATATTATCTTTACTGACTCGCTGATTATATCTTTCTTTGAAATGAGTGCTGTTTAATTCCCAGAACATTCCTATCTATATTTGTTAGCAAACCAAATTCATGTAAAAATATTTAAATGTAGATAGATATTGCTAAAATAAGTGATACTATTTCTATACCATAATTCATATTTCTGATTAAACAGAAAAACTCAGAATTTCCTAGACCCACACAATGATTTTCCCCCATGTGGTAAATTTGTGAAGTACAAGCTTTAATAGTCTTTTTAAATGAGGTAAATTATTTGTCATGGGGATTTGCTTTTAGCCTCTAGGAAACGACATAAAAAAGATGATGATAAAGCTTGGGAATATGAAGAACGTGACAGAAGAAGCTCTGGGGATCATAGGAGAAGTGGCCACTCTCATGAAGGAAGAAGGAGTTCAGGTGGTGGTCGTTATCGAAACCGAAGCCCATCAGATTCTGACATGGAAGATTATTCTCCTCCTCCCAGCCTTAGTGAGGGTAATACATCAGTATCAACGGATTTCTTACATAAGCCACCTTAAATTTAGGGGTTTAACTTTGAAGACTCTTTGATACTTTTTTCTGAGTTCATTAACAACTCCTAGTTGTTAATCAAGACAAAAGTATGTATTTAGTTTGGAATGGCAGTGGTTATTGTTTAAGTATTTAATGTTCTGGAAGAACCTAAGCGCAAGAATAGAAATATTTTAAGTTGTCTTTCCTGTATTTCAATATTTCTTTTGTTTGATTTAGTTGCTAGAAAAATGAAGAAGAAAGAAAAACAGAAGAAGAGGAAAGCTTATGAACCAAAACTAACACCTGAAGGTAAATTTTTGTCTTTGTTCATAGTGTTCAACTTCAGTATTCTACTTGTAATATGATCATAATAAGTTTTTATTTTTTCTTTTTGTAGAAATGATGGATTCTTCAACTTTTAAGAGATTCACAGCCTCAATAGAGAATATTTTGGATAATTTAGAAGATATGGATTTTACTGCATTTGGTAAAATCATTTTAATATATATTTACTTCTAAATATAAAATCAATTTTAAATGTATCTATTTACCTATGTGTCTAGCTTTCTGCCAGTTATCTAGTAGATACAGAGGCATGATTAAGTGCTCTCAAGCAACTTGAAATCTGGTTGTAGAGTCAAGTGTAGTCTATATTGTCAGTAAATTGAAAACTTTAGTATAAAAATCAGGTATTATTAATTATTGATAGTGTCTTAAGAATCCTGAAAGTGCAGTTACCAAGGTAGGTGAGAGTAATTAAGGAAACCTTAACACAGGTAAGACTTGAGTAGGTCCTAGATAAGGACCTAAGTACTAATTTGAGCAAGGATGCAGAAACAGGAACCCATGCATCTGCTCATTTATTCTTATAGCCAATATTTATTGAATACTTGCTCTTTGTCAGTAATATATTAAGTGCTAGAGATGCAAAGATAAATATCCCAGCTCCTGGTTTCAAGTAATACAGAATCTATACGGAAAACAAAATAGTAAACCAATTAACATACGATAGGATTAATGTAATATTTATATATTCCTTTTATAATAATATGTAAAGATCATATCTATAAATATGAAAATGTAATGTGTTTGCAGTGTTTAGAGCTATTCTCAACCATTTTATGCCACCTTCAGCTGGTACGAACATTTTACCTAATTTTACAAAAGCCATGTGATATACAATAATTTCTGATATGAGTCCATCTATTTGAAAATGCCTTAAAAGGTATATTACCCTTTATATTATATTACCCTTGATTTTAAAAATATTTGTTTTGTCAGAGTTACTTCCCTAAGTATCATTAATGCATTTCTCCATTATTTGGAGTAGCAGTTTTGTCATTTATAAAACTCCAGTGGTGTGCTGAGAAACTGTCTCCCATGTCATTGAAGATCCCAACCAGAAGACAGATGACACTCTCAAATTGGGATAATTTGAGGAGGACTTACTTACAAAGAGACCAGTTTCAGAGTTAGGGACAGAATAGTGCCAGAATCCAGGGCTAACAACCATGAAACTGTTACCATCGCTGCTCCGAAAGGAACAAGGGTAAAGAGAAGTTACCAGAACTCTGTAGGGAAAAAACTATCGTAGACTGCCTTGAAAAAAGGCAGTAACCTTTTGGTCAGAGGACATAGGCAGCCTGAGGAGACCGTACAGGGAAGGAGTCACGGATATAAATACCCTGACCTCACTCTCCTTCTCTTTAGATCTTCTGACAGGGCACCGCACTAGCTGTACCCAAACAGAAGCCAGAGGGCATGAGAGACTGTTATGTAGTGCACACAGGTCAGCCCCCTGGGGCAGAGAACTTGGTTGAGAGTGAAGACACGAGATCTGAGTCCTCTTTCCATCCCAGTCAGAGCTCTAGTTTTAATCCCTGTCCTCGCTCGTTAGGGGTGCGCTTGAGGTGTGCAGAAGCCTCTTAGGTTGTTATTTGTTTAGTTTGTTTGTATTTGTCTATGTGTCCAGAAATTTTATTAAAAAATTAAACTTACTATTTTGAGCTATGTATTCTCCCTTAATTGTTTGGTTTGGTTTTTCAGGTGATGATGATGAAATTCCTCAGGAACTTCTCTTAGGAAAACACCAGCTTAATGAACTCGGCAGTGAATCTGCTAAAATTAAAGCAATGGGTATAATGGATAAGGTATCTCACTAAAGTAAATTTTATATATTTACTTAAGGTCTGATCTTTGAAATTAAAGTTTCCAAGGCAAATTACAAAGTTTACATAAAGTAAATAATACTGAAAACAATTTCTGGTTGCCTTCTGAGAGGCTAACTGAATTTTTTTTTTTTTTTTAAACTTGAATCAAAGAAGTATTCTGTAAATTATTCTAAAGAAAACTGTATCTCATTGCACCGAAAGAGGCATGGGCCTGGATTTTTTTCCCCACTGTTTTTCTTGTTATTGTCTCAGATATTCAGATTATTTAAATGTAGAAATACACTAAATTTTTCCTTGGCGTTTGCTTTAGCCATTTAGTGTGGTAAAAGGGTAATGCTACAGTTTCAGCACATTAATTGTTAATAAGTACATAGTCTCATTGCTGTAGGCTTTATAATAATTTTTGTGAGTTGTCTTTCCTGTGAGCTCTCTGTTGCTAAATAGTCTTATTCTTTTCTAATGAAATAGCAGAGTATTTTTCATTGATAATAACTTCAGACAATAGTGACAGCATCAAGGGATGGCTTCCCATAATCTTTATGAGCCACCATTCACTTCCTAAACTACTGCATGATTGCTGTGCAGATACAATTTCAAGATGAATCCTCTCTCCTCCTCTTCTCTCTTTTTTTTTTTAAATTTATTTATTTATTTTGAGAGAGAGCGAGAGAGAACGTTTGAGTGGGAGGGTCAGAGAGAGAGAATCCCAGGCAGGCTCCATGCTGTCAGCACAGAGCTAGACGCTGGGCTCGATCTCACAAACCATAAGATCATGACCTGAGCCATCCAGGTGCCCCTCTCCTCTTCTAACCAGGGCAGGTTCCCTGTTGTACAGAATTATCTGTTCTCTGTATCTGTGAATTGGGTTGGTTTATGTTGGTTTTAGATTCCACAGGGGAGATCATATGTCATTTGTCTTTGACTTATTTCTCTTAGTGTAATGCCCTCAAGGACCAATCATGTTGTCACATATGGCAAGATTTCCTTTTTTATGGCAAAATAATATTCCATCATGTATATACCACATTTTGTTTGCCCATTCATCCATCTCTGGACACTGTGGATGCTTCCATGTCTTGGCTATTGTAAATAATGATGCAGTGAACATGGGGGTGCATATATCTTTTTAAGTTAGTGTTTTCTTCTCCTTCACATAAATACCCAGAAGTGGAATTGATGGATCTTATGGTAGTTCTATTTTTAGTTTTTTGAGGACCCTCCATATTGTTTTCCATAGTGGCTGCACCCAATTACATTCCCACCAGTAGTGCACAAGGGTTTCCATGAATTTGTGTTTTAAAGCCAGACATATCACATAGTTAACCAATAATTAATGTGCTATTAGTTCATAGTATTGCTATGTGCAGAAAGAGAGATTGATTTATTGTATAGGAATATGTCATCAGTTTTCTGAGATGACACTTCCAATCCTAAGTTTATTTCATAAATTCTGTTATTATATATAGCTATTATTTCTGTTTCACAAAGTGAATTTGCTGAGTATTTTCAAAGTATGGGAAGTTTACCAAAGTCTCAGTAGTTTAGGGGCACCTCGGTGGCTCAGTTGGCTGTGTTGGACCCTTGATTTTGGCTCAGGTCATGATCTCACAGTTCGTGAGATCTTGCTCTGTGTCAGGCTTTGTGCTGACAGTGTGGAGCCTGCTTGGGATTCTCTCTCTCTGCCCCTCCCTGACTTGTGCGCCCATTTTTCTTCCCCACCCCTTCTCTCTTTCAAAATAAATAACCTTTTTTTTTTTTTTTTTTTTTTAAGTCTTGGTAGTTTGGGGCCTCTGGGTGGCTCAGTCGGGTTAAGCATCCAACTTTGGCTCCAGTCGTGATCTCACGGTTCGTGGGTTCAAACCCTGTGTTGGGCTCTGTGCTGACAGCTTAGAGCCTGGAGCCTGCTTCAGATTCTGTGTCTCCCTTTCTCTCTGCCCACTCCCACTTGCACTCTGTCTCTCCCTCTCTCAAAAATAAACATTAAAAAAAAAATTTAGGGGCTCAGTTGGTTAAGCATCCGACTTCGGCTCAGGTCATGATCTCACAGTTCATGGGTTCAAGCCCCACGTCCTGCTCTGTGCTGACAGCTCTGAGTCTGGACCCTGCTTCAGATTCTGTGTCTCCCTCTCTCTCTGTCCCTCTCCCGCTTGCACTTTGTCTCTCTCTCTCTCAAAAATAAATATTAAAATAAAAATTTAGGGGCTCAGTTGGTTAAGCATCCGACTTGCTCAGGTCATGATCTCACAGTTCATGGGTTGGAGCCCCACATGCTGCTCTGTGTTGACAGCTCAGAGCCTGGAGCCTACTTCCGATTTCTGTCTCCCTCTCTCTCTCTGATCCTCCCCCACTTGTGTTCCTTCTCTCTCTCTCCAAAAAATAAACATAAAGTCTCAGTATGCGTGTGTGTTCGTTCGTTCATATGCATGTTCAGGGTCACTGCCGCAAGAACAGGGGCCAGGCATCAGAACAAACTCAGTCTTCACAAGCTATATGTTAAGAGTAGTAATGTGCATTTGTGCCCATTCTTTGTTTGCTTTTCTGTCCTTGAGAAACAAGGGATTAATTCTCTACATAATTCAGATTTAAATAGAGAATCTAAGTGGGAAAATTTTCTTTTCTCACTCTTTAATATATTCTGTAGCCCAAAGGTGATAATTGTACACAATGTTTCTTGAATAATTTATTACTTTTACAAATGATTGATTTTAAAAAATTGTGTTGCTATTTCAGCTTTCCACTGACAAAACTGTGAAAGTCCTAAATATCTTGGAGAAGAATATTCAAGATGGGTCCAAGCTTTCCACTTTGTTAAATCATGTAAGTTTAAGATCCATATTGTTAATTTTACCTTTACCTTTACTAAAGTTTTTACAAAAGAACTTTGATTTGTAGGGAAATCCCAAATTTCATTAATTTAAGCTAAACTACCATTTGCTAGTTATGTTCATTAGTGCTGCTGCTAACTTACAGTTAGTAATTCAGAATTACATTGTCAGTTCACTGCTTTGACATAAGCAACAGATTTAAATTCATTTCAGTTTACAGAACTGATCTTTAATCTTACATTATGCTCTTCCTTGTGTAAGTGGATGAGTGTGTTTAAAATATTTTTTCATTTATGAAATGATAGTAATTCTTTTTCTTGACCTTTCCTGAAGAATTAAATAGTTAGAAACTTTATGTTGATTTCCTAATGTATCCTAAAACAGGAATCCTTATATACCATTTTTATACCTTGTTCAAATGGTCATTGAAAAGATTAAATCAAATAATTCATGTTAAGTACTTAACAGTGTCTCCACATCTTAAGTTCTCAATAAACATTAGCAAATGTTAATGTATTTTAGTACCTTTATGTGAAAAGCAGTAGCAACATAATGTAATGGTTTATAAACTGATTGAAATAAATGACCTGGAATCTACCTTCCTAGCAGTGTAGCTGACTTTCAAAATCATGTCTATATTCGAATTGATCTTGATAGCTCTACCATTAATAAATAGAAACACTGATGCTTATAGGCATTTATTATGAGATAAGAATTTGGGAAAGTTTTGAGTTACTGAATTTTCCTTATTTTTAAAACCTGATTACAAAACTATTGTATTTATTATAGAAAATTTCCAAAACACAACAAGCTCAAAACGGTCCGTCCATATTCTCATCTAGCAGTAACCACTATTAACACTTTTGATGTATCCTAAAACACTTAGTACATGCACTGGATCTTATGACAGAAGTGTTCTTGGTATTTGTAGAAGCCACAGGATTGCTAAGTGATCTACATGGAATAAAAAATCTAGAAAATTAATCTCACGATATTTCTATTAAATATATCTATATTTTTCCAATGCCCTTTTTAAATTAGTTTTTGAATGAGAAACAGAGGGCCTAGAGAAACCTATAGTGGCAATCGACTACGTCCTTAATCTACAAATTTTTTAAAAAGACTTTGACAAGAAATTGTAACAAATGTCAAGAATCTAGAGTTCTGGAGAGCTGGCAGACTCAGTCTTACTGAAATTATTCTACTTCCTGAAGCCTTAGCATTATTTAATGTGTTGCAGGTAGCCTTAATATTTGGCATGAATGATGAACGTTCTTAACTGACTATTCCATACAACAATTTTATTGTCTAAGAAAGGCTACTTTATCTTATTTTTTTAATGAGTAGGTATGTAAGCAGTAAAATGAAAAAAATGCTTAGAGAAGTAGGAAAAAATAATGGAGTTTTTAGGCATTAGTGATTAGAAAGCCCTTCTCTGCTTTACATATATCATGATTTTGTTTGTTTCATTTCCCAATGTATATAAGCTTTGAATAACATGCATTTGAAAGTATTCCTGGAGTGTAAAGTTTGTATTTCATAAATTAAGGATGTGATAGGATTCTCACTCTCAAAGTAAGATTAAAAGCACTCCTTCCCAATTATAATGTAAGTTGCTAGTATGTAAATTAAAATGCAGTCTTCTGTCAGTTGAATTATCCATTTTAGAAAATAAATTATGTTTTCAGTAGTCTGCATAATAACCACTTTAATCTCTGTTTATGTTTGAAAACAAGTAATAGGAATGAGACTATTACATTTTACTACTTTTAAGTGAGGTCTACTGTTGTTTTCATATTTGCTTCGTTCTCACAATAGCAAGCAGAACTTAAAGTTTTGACTGTCATAATGTTTATACCCCAAACACAAAATTATTTATATAAATTACAGTCTTTAGCTAATAAATCTTAGGTTTGGATAAAGTACATAGAAGATAAAGATAACTATAACTTTGTCATTGGAGTGTCATCTAGTGGTGAAATTAGGAGATAGAGTATATTATGTTTGAAAACTTTGAAATAAAAATCTTAAAAGTAATATCAGTTTTGTACTTCATTCCTGATGTTCATGCATGTACACGCACTGGGGCACTTGACTGGCAGTAGAGCATATGACTCTTGATCTCAGGGTCGTGAGTTCAAGCCTCACATTGGGTGTAGAGCTTACTTTTAAAAAAAAAAAAGTACATACATAAAAATACTTAACATGTTTCCACTAGGGAAAATCAAATATATCTCTTTTTTAATATATATTTTAATCTATAAAAGTGTTTGTTTCCATTTCACTAACAATGTGCTATTTTATAGAATAACGATACTGAAGAAGAAGAAAGATTATGGAGAGACCTTATTATGGAGAGAGTTACAAAATCAGCAGATGCCTGTCTTACAACTATCAACATTATGACATCCCCTAACATGCCAAAAGCTGTATATATTGAGGATGTAATTGAAAGAGTTATACAATACACTAAATTTCATTTGCAGAATACGCTCTATCCTCAGTATGATCCTGTTTACAGACTAGATCCTCATGGAGGTTGGTTTGCCTTTTTATATTGAAAGCTGTTGAGTATGATGTCAAATTATTCTATAATTTTATTATGTTGGATTGGTCAGAATGCAAGAACCTAAAATGGCCAAAAATTATTACATCCCATAAATTATAATAAATACTGGCTTTAATTTACCTAGAGTATAGAACTTTTAGTTAATCTAGTACTGTTTAAGTGTAATTTCTTTAGCAAATATTTACATATATTAGAAGTAATTTCTACTGGTTAGGGAAAAATCCCAGATAATATGAGCTTTTGGTTCTATTTATCCCTTCCCCCTAATTTTATGCAGAATATAGGTTATCCACAAAATGAATTGATTCAAGATGTATATTCTTTGTCTTATTTATAACCTTTATAAATGAACAGTGAAATAGTTAACGTATATATATTTTAAAAGAGAGGAGGGCACCTGGGTGGCTCAGTTGGTTAAGCGTCCAGCTTCGGCTCAGGGCATGATCTCATGATTCACGGGTTCCAGCCCTGTGTTGGGCTCTGTTCTGACGGCTCAGAGCCTGGAGCCTGTTTCCAATTCTGTGTCTCCCTCTGTCTCTGCCCTCTCCTGTTCACGCTGTCTCTTTCTCTCAAAAATAAATAAATGTTAAAAAAAAAATTTTTTTTTAATAAAAAGAGGGGGATATACTAGGTGTTCATGAGTAATCTATAATTAATTACTTATTGTTTAATAATTGCAAGTTAATGGAAAGGGAAATAGAATCTTACCATTCTGCACCAATGAGAAAAAATAGAAAGGTAAGTATTTTATAAGAGTTTTGGTAGCCACTGAAATGTGCCATAGATTATCTGTTACAAGAATGATTACTTACAGGGCGCATGGATGGCTCAGTCAGTTAAGCATCAGACTCTTGGTTTTGGCTTAGGTCATGATCTCACCATTCTTGAGATCAAGTCCTGCATTGGGCTCATGCTGATAGTGCAGAGCCTGCTTGGAATATTCTGTCTCTCTGTCTCTCTCTCTCGAAATAAATAAACTTACAAAAAAAAGAACGACTACTATCTAAATATCCCTAGAGAATAAATTTCTTTTTTTTTAAATATTTGTTTATTTCTGAGAGAGAGGGAGCAAGGAGGGGAGGGTCAGAGAGAGAGGGAGAGATAGAATCCCAAGCTGCATTGACAGCGTAGACCTCCACATGGGGCTCAATCTCGCAAACTGAAATAATGACCTGAGTCGGATGCTTAGCCAACTGAGCCACCCAGAGGCCCCCAGAATATTTCTGTTTTAATAAATACCAGCTTTATTTGTATATTTATGTACCACCCCCTCCCCCTAGAAAAGTGTTCCCTTAATTCATAAAACAGTTTTATTACTGTTTATTAAAAATTATTAAAAGTTGATAAATTACTTGTTTTGAATTTTTTTTCATTTTAGGAGGCTTGTTAAGTTCAAAAGCAAAACGGGCTAAATGTTCTACCCACAAGCAGAGAGTAATAGTAATGCTTTATAATAAAGTTTGTGACATTGTTAGCAGCTTATCAGAATTGCTAGAGATACAACTTCTCACAGACACAACAATTCTTCAGGTAAGTGTTTTTTGAAGCATTTTGTTACATTTCTAGACCAAACGACTTAAGAATACAGGGTCTGAGTTCAGTATAACCTTGCTTACTCAGTAATAATGGCATCACTATGTTAATTTTTTCCATTCAGAGTATATCTAAAGTGAAGAAATACAAGTCTGGGGAAGTTTTAAAAAGAAACATTTAGGGCACAGGATAGGTGAATGTAGAATTTAAATTCTAGAATTTAGAGTTTAGAGATAAATGATCATTTCCTTTGAAATATGCCAGGATATTTTCATCCAGAGTAGCAAAATGTTTTGTTTCTTTATATTCTTGTGACATTTATCAACCCAACATGGGGACATCAGAGGAATGGCCACTATAAAGGAAGGTATGTGCTGATGTGTTTGAGGGTGAAAGGAGCAGAAACAGAACTAGGTAGATACTGATGATTAATGAGCGTAAAGAAAATGCTGTCTCCGTTTTTTCTGGTAAGTTTATGAATGTTTTGAAATTTAGTTAATGTAGACTGTTTCTGAAATTAACTAGAGATGTATACTGATTACTTTTTTATGTGTACAGGTATCATCAATGGGAATAACACCATTTTTTGTGGAAAATGTCAGTGAACTACAATTGTGTGCCATTAAGTTAGTCACTGCAGTAAGTATAATCAATTCATACTTTTTGTTATCCCCCCCCAGAAAAATATATCCAAACTTGCCAACATTAATGCAGATTCAAGTTTTCCATAGATTTATTTCAACATAAGGACTGTTTTTGTGTGCCTTATATTTTAAACACTTCTAAACTTTTAAAAATACTTCAGTTAATAATTCCTGAATATCTACAATTAAATCAAAATTATTTAAAATCACTTAAATCTTGTCTTTCATCTCTAAGGTAGCATACTCCTATAAATGAAACTAGTATATTCTAACTTCTACAAGAATGTTATTATAATTAATGATGGAAAAGTTGTACAGATTAAGTCATTGTCATTGAAGATGTTGAAAACATTTTTATTTTAAATGGCAGATATTTTTTATCACGTGATATAGTATTTCTGTTTTTAAATAATTATAATAATTTGAAATCTTATAATTACTAAACAGGTATTCTCAAGATATGAAAAACATAGGCAGTTAATTTTGGAAGAAATTTTTACTTCACTTGCAAGATTACCAACCAGCAAGAGGAGCTTGAGGAACTTCAGGTAACTAATTATAGCAAAGACCACGTACAATGAAGAATTGCATTATATTATAATCCTTATATATTTATTCCTCATCATCCCTGATTTTTATTTTAGTGATCAGATAAAAGCGAGGCAATTCAGTCAGAGCAGCATGAAGAATAACTCAGATATGTGCAAAAACAGTGCACATTTGGGGGACTTAAAGAAGTTCCTTCATCCTCAAGTGTAAAAATCTATGATAAGGTTTTTCAGTCTTGGTGCTGTGGACATTTTGGATAGATAATACTTTGTTGTACAAGACTGTTGTTGTATACATTGTAAGATGCTTGGCAGCATCCCTGACTTATACCTTCTAGGTGACAAGAGAACCACTGCCTCCCCTTCTAATTGGCACAACCAAAATTTTCTCCAGACACTGGCAGATGTCCCCTGAGGGTCAAAATCATCCTTGGTTAAGCCATAATAGAAAATAGGGCTTGAAAAAGTCAAAGGCAGTTCAAGTGTTTTATAGGCCATACTAAGGAACTTAAATTTAATCCTTTATATAGTAGGAAGTCATGGAGACTAAAGGCTCTTAATTCAGTAAGCACAGAGTAACTGAGAAATGTTATACACTGCTGTGGTCAACATGATTTTCTTTGTTGTCATAGGGTATCATTATCATAACTATCATTATAATATTCCTGACTGATTAAGTGTATTAACCTGGCATATAGGATTATGTTTAGATTGCTTTGAAGGCTATCTTACATAAAATAATTATTTTTACCTTAATTTTTTAGCCTCATTGTGTATAGTCTATTAAACCTAAAGAAAAACTATCAGCATATAAGAGAAGTCTTACACCTTTACCGTATCTTTAGAATTGAAGATTTAGAATTTGATTTTTTACATTCTGTGCCACTGGCCTCGTACCCTAGGATAGATGATCAAGAGCTGACTGTGTAGCAAATTTTAATAAGAAAATGAGTACCAGAATGCATGGGCATTTGGAAATCTTGAAGACTTTCCTCATTTTAAAAATCATTTTGAGAAATGTTTGATACTATCCATTTATAAATTTTTATCTGCAGTGCATATAAAGTATAGAAATTTGTATTAAATATTGTATTTTTCCTTTGACCACTTTAGTTATCTAAGTATTTATAGGCATTGAATTGGTATTTTTTCTAATTTATTAAAAACAGACATAAGGACACTATTGTAAGCACTAAAGATAATGTCTAGAAATATTGGTAAAGTGTCCTGAATTTTCAGATGATAACATGACGAGTCAAGTTGAACTTCTCTTCGTTCTTTGTATGATTTAAATATTTTCTTCTTCATTAAAGGTTAAATAGTAGTGATATGGACGGAGAGCCTATGTATATTCAGATGGTTACAGCACTGGTTTTGCAACTAATTCAGTGTGTTGTACATTTACCATCATCAGAGAAGGACTCTAATTCAGAAGAGGACTCAAATAAAAAAGTAAGGAATCTTTTATAACTCCATACTTTTATAGGAAGCAGCACCTAAATTCTCTACGATTCTTGTAAAACTGAAGTTCTTAATTAGGACTTTTAAGACTGGTCTTTAGGATCCTTATATAGAGCACAGGATTAGTTTTTAGGAAACCTGAGTTCTGGTACTGACGATTTTATCTACTAGTCACAAAACATATAGATCATTTTAATATGAGTTTGTTTGCTCAGTTGTAAATTGGGTATGATAATACCTAACAAGCCTTTTGTATCACCTTGTAAGTTGAAGTGAGATAATGGATGTGTAAGTGATTATTATAACTGTCTATACTAATGCATACATATAATTGTAATAATATGTAATAAAATGTAATTAATTTTCATGCAGAAGTAATGAACACTCTCACTGTTGAGTAAATTATAGCTAAGATTTGCTTTTGGTTTTATGGCTTTTACCTATCAATGCTTATAATTTTTCCAAGTTCTTAAAGTATTACAAAAAATTCAAAAGAAACAGGAATGATTCTGTTTCTATATTCTGTTATTTTCAGAATTTTGTGTATGTATATAATAGTGTGTATGTATATATGTATATATATATATATGTATATATATATAATTAAGTAAATGAATAAGTGAAAACTGCAGATCAAGAAAGTTGAGGTCACTGTCCCAATCTGATTTTTCTCTCCCATCTTTCCTTCCTTATCTTTGGTAACAGGTATCATGAGAATGTTTAGCTCCTTCCATATATTTATTTATTTATCTGCATAAATTTAATGTAGAATTTTTTTATTTTACAGAAGTGATATAGCTAATTTTTTCAGTCAACATTGTTATTAATACATAAAACTAATACCAGATTCCTTTTACTTAAACATATATAACTGTATCACAACTTAAGAGTTTCTCTAGGTATACTTAGAAGTAGAATATTAAATAGTGTACATGCATTTTTAACTTGTCAGTTTGCTCAACAAAGTGGTATTTTAGCTTTCTTTCTGTTAGATTTTATTTATTCTGGTCAGTCTGAAATGATACCATATTTTATTTTGTATATTCCTGGTAACTAGTGAGCTTTTTCATGTATTTATTCACCATTGGATTTCTGAAACTTTGAACAGACTGTTTATATCCCGTTCTTTAAATTTCTAATAAAGGAATTGAATTTTCTTTTGCATTATATTTCACCATTTCATAAACTTTGAGCTTGGATTGTCTTTTTCTAAATTCTTTTTGTATTTTCAGTCAGTTTCTGCTCACCTAGATCATAAGAAATTATTGATACCGCATTTGCTTAACCACATTTGTTAGTCTTGCATATTTTAATAAATTAAAATGAAGTCAGTATTTTTATTTAGTTTTTATAAGGTATTTAAATGTGTTTACTAAGGGTGCCTGGGTGGTTCAGTCGATTGACTGACCGACTTCCGCTCAGGTCACAGTCACGCAATTTGTGGGTTCGAGCCCCACATTGGGCTCTGTGCTGACAGCTCAGAGCCTGAAGCCTGCTTCAGATTCTGTGTCTCCCTCTCTCTCTCGCTACCCCTCCCCTGTCTCTTTCTCTCTCAAAAATAAATAAACATTAAAAAATTTTTAAGAAAAAAAATGTTTTTATTTAAAAAAAATTTAAGAAAATGTGTTTGCTAATTGTAGCTTATTTCTTTATATATAAAAGAATAGTCTAAGCTTCTTAGTGTTTAAATGTATCACCCCTATTCAGTAGTAACATGGCAATAGCAACTGAACTAACCTTTTTTTTTTCCTTTTGGTTATTTTTTATACCTATATAAATTCATTTTTCTCAATCTAGGTTGACCAAGATGTTGTCATTACCAACTCTTATGAAACAGCCATGAGAACAGCCCAAAACTTCCTTTCCATCTTCCTTAAAAAGTGAGCAAAATTAACATAATCTGATTTTTATTTCCCCAGGATAGAAAATAGTTCCTTTATTGTATATAAATGGTTAATCCAGTTTCCTGCCGTAACCTGAACCTTGAATGTGTCACCTTGGCCCTTGAATTCCTGATGTTTAAAATGAGGCAGTTGAAATATTAAAAATCCTAAATCTTGTGAGCTAGCTTATATGTTTGACTCCACAAGTTAAAGTACCAGATTGAAATTCTATAATTTTTCTTCAGTAAATTTGGGGGCATTCTAATTGATAGGAAAGTTTGTGGAGAGAGGTTTACTTGGCCTTCATAGGAATTTGTGGTAATCTCAGAAAAAGAGTAGCCATTTTAAAAAATGTGGTGTACTTGCCGGAAAGTTAATGTTTATAATAGTCAGTAAATGAATTACCTATAATAGAGGGAAGAATGAAATTTGAGAAATAGATTCATTTTAAGCCATGTTATTTATATTTAATGTACTCTCTTATACCTTATTATTAGATATGGGGAAGAGAAATCTTAGTTAACAAAATTTCAATCATATTGATGGACAAGTCACCTAAATTCACAGCCTTTTCCTTATTTATCTTTGAACAGATGTGGTAGTAAGCAAGGTGAAGAAGATTACAGACCACTATTTGAAAATTTTGTTCAAGACCTTCTTTCAACAGTCAATAAGCCTGAATGGCCAGCTGCTGAACTACTCCTTAGTTTGTTAGGGAGACTGTTGGTAAGAGTATAGCATTTAAAGATTATTAGATTACTAGAAGACAACATAATGAGGATGTACTCTGATTCACAGATGATGAATTCTTTAAAAATGTGTAAGGAAATATGACCATTGCATCTTTATTTTTGCATGTGCATAACTGTACACAATACTGTCAATATTTGGTAGAAAACTTTGAAATCTTGTGACTTTTGGTGCTTTCATTTCATTACAGAAGATAACAGTACTTTAAAAACTTTGGGGTGGGGTTGGAAGTATATTGTTAGTTAAAAGCATCTCAATACTCAATCATAAATTATTATAGTTAATTCATTTCAAAGCATGAAACTGATTAATGTGAATTCTTTTTTATCATTAAGAATATCTAAAAACATGACACTTTCTAGTTCTCATGTAAGACAATAGGAAAATGCAAAGAAATATGATTTCTCTTTTTATTTTTAAACTATATTTAGACTTCTGTAATACAAATCGTTACAAAGCTTTTGGGACCCTTACATTCTGTGAACTGGAAAACATACAAATAAACAGTTGAGCCTACATTTTTAACAAACATGACTGTGTTCTTAGGTTTAATCTGTACTTTTTTTTAATGAAAATGTTCATAAAGCAACCACTTCATGGGACAATATCACAAGAAAAAATACTTAAATTTCAAATAATACAACATAGATTTGGAATTTGTATGATAAATTGCTATTAAAAATGTCATAAATTGATTAAATAAAGATTATTTTGATGTTTAGGTTCATCAGTTCAGTAACAAGTCAACAGAGATGGCTTTAAGAGTGGCATCTCTTGATTACCTTGGAACTGTTGCTGCACGATTAAGGAAAGATGCCGTTACAAGCAAAATGGATCAAGGGTCAATAGAACGAATTTTAAAACAGGTATTGAGATCAAGGATTAAAATTATGGGGATAAATATTAGTTAAGTACTTTCTTTAGGTATTCTTATATTAGTGTTACATTTCATTTTATAAATTCAAAATAAGATCATGCATTTCCAAAAGTGGACTTTTCAAAAACCCCACAGAGAAAGTTAATACCTTAGAATGAATTATAGTGTCTAACAGGAAGTTTTAAGTGATTTATATAAATCATTAGTCTAATTTCTTTGTGTGAACTGCTTTTATGAATGTATGATGCTGTTTTCTATTTTATTTAACTAAGTTTTATTTAAGTCTTTAATTTACTAAGATGTTGATTTAGCACTCCCAAATTGTTTTCTACCTTTGAAATTTGTGTATCATTTTATATTGGGGAAGGATGAGGAGGAAGACTTCTTTTCATTTTACTATATTAGATAGTTTTCATGTTTGGCAAAAAAAATTATTGTTGCTTCACTTATTTTTTTAAGTGTGAACGAGGTGGTAATAATGCTAAAAGTTACTTAAGAAAATTGGTAAATGATCTCTAATCCTACCATACACAACTGTTTTCATTTTCTTTATACTTTTTTTTTTTAACATTCATAATCATATTCATGCTGGCCATTAGAAATGCCTCTAATATTTTTTCTTATACTTTGTATTTTGAAATAATTTTAAACTTACAGAAAAGTTGTAGGAATAATGCAAAGAGTTCCCACAAACCTTTCACCCAAATTCCTTACTTGTCAACAATTTATAACATTGCTTTATCTTTATGTAACATTTCTTTTTCAAAATATACATGCTTGCATATCTGTTTGTCATTTTTTTTTTAACTATTTGAGCACACTTAATGCCTCCCAATACCCTTGAATTTCAAAGTATGATTCCCTAGACAAGAGGTACTAATATTAACATCACCTAAGGACTTGCTGGAAATATAAATTCTCAGGACTCATCTACTAAATCAGAAATTCTGGGGGTGGGGCCCAGCACTGTTTTTTGATAGACCCTCCAGGTGATTCTAATGAATGCTGAAGTTTGAAAAACACTGTTTAGTGTATATTTTCCACAAACAAGAACTCTTGCTTAAATATCCACAATACAGTTCTCAAAAGCAAGAAATTACCATTAATGTAATACTACCATTTAATATAACACTGCCATTCCCATTCTATTTCCTAGATTATAATTTATTGCTATCATTATTTTAATGTTCCATTTATCCTAGAATTAACCTGTGAGAGCCCCTTTTAGCTGACTTTTGTGTCTTTTTGATATGTTACCATCTTTCTTTGAGAACTTTACTTTGTGGCACAAAATGTTTCAGGAGCTCTCTTACTTTCATTGCCTCAGCCCTGGAATCTGCCGTTTCACCAAATATTACTGTTCTTTTTATTGGAGAATGGTAATTTAGAAACCAAGATGTATGTGCCAGGTGCCTTTCAGTATTTCTTAGAGTGAACCTGCAACTTATTTGTTACATATGACCATGTAGATTGTACACTGTAAAACTTGAGGGGAAGGGTCATTTGTAAGTATTCTTACGGTTCTTGACATACATCCACATTGCTCTTGGAAGTTTACAGTGTTCTAGTTTACAGTGCTATGATGAATTTCTCCATGGACCATTTCATCACACTCTGAGAACAAAGGTTATTAAAATCTTTGTTTTCTACTTAGAGATATTCTAAACCATATTGGCATTTCATGTGGTAAAGATAGAGTATAAAGCTATAGACATGAATGCCAGCTCAGTTCATTTCTGGCTGTGTCTTGTTCTTGACAGGAACTAAAGATTCTATTCCTAGATCAAGTGAACAGCTCACCTGCTACTGTATATTTAATATCCTACATGAAATAAAGTACTATTTTTATATTACATATAGAAGTATTTCTCTTCTAGAATGTTTTAAAATATCCCAAAGAAACCTATAACACATAGTAAAACGGATAACAGTTTCCATTTTTAAATTAAAAGTTTGGAATTGCCTCTTTTTTTCCAAACAGAAAACCAATGTGTAGGACCTTCCTGTCTCTGAATACTTAACACATTATTCTGTTAATTTTTATGTCAGCTACCTATGCACCTCTTTCAAAGCAAGATGACATGTAATTCATAAAAGTAAGGGCCAGTGTCAGCTATGAGTATAAATTTTTTTTGTGAAGTAGCATTCTTCTGTTTTTTTTTCCTTTTAGTTGCTATACTTAACATTTTGATTTTTTATCATTTATCGGTTTTTTCCCTAGATTTGTATTTACAACTAGATGAATTATTAAAATACACTAGTGATGTAATTTTTGTTCTTCCTTGGTTTATTTTGTAGGTTTCAGGAGGAGAAGATGAAATACAACAACTACAGAAAGCATTGCTTGATTACTTGGATGAAAACACTGAGACTGATCCTTCACTAGTGGTAGGACTCTTTTCTCCCTTTTTTGGAGATAACACATCAAATTCAAATTGGGTCTGAAAGAAAATTGGGAAGTGTCATGAAGAGGAAGGTTGTTTGGAATCCTGATCTTTTATTTAAGACAAAGGGATACTTGATGATGTAAATTAAAGACAATGGTTATGGATTGATTTGTCTTACGGAATTTTGGTACAGATATGTATTATATAAAAATGGTGTGAGAGGGGAAATAGTTAGAAATCTTTCCATAAGTTATCTTTGAGACTGAGGTAGGTCATTGCTCCTCACAATGGTCATTGCTCCTCACAATGGTGGTGCTTGAGATGATTTATGAGCATATAAAAAGAAGCTATTAGAATTTTATGTGTATATTTCTTTTTAAATATAATCCTTAGTTCTATTTTTATGTATATTGTGCATCCAAATTATTAGTATAATAGGCTCATATATAAGATTTATAAACCATATTAGAAAACACTGTGCATGTATTAGGGCACTTTGTTTTGTTTTTTTAATGTTTATTTATTTTTGAAGGGGAGAGAGAGAGAGTATGAGCAGGAGAGGGGCAGAAGAGAGGGACACACAGAATCTGAAGCAGGCTCCAGGCTCCGAGGTGTCAGCACAGAGCCCAATGTAGGGCTCATACTCACGAGTTGTAAGATCATGACCTGAGCCGAAGTTAGATATGCTCAACTGACTGAGCCACCCAGGCACCCCAGGGCACTTTGTTTTAAGTTTATTTATTTTGAGAAAGAGAGAAAGAGAGAGAGAGTGTGGGGGAGGGGCAGAGAGAGGGAGCAAGAGAATCCCACTGGCAGTGCAGAGCCCAGTATTGGACTTGATCCCACAAACTGCAAGATCATGACCTGAGCCTAAATCAAGTCAGACGCTAAACTGAGTGAGCCACCCAGGCGCCCCAGTGTACTTTTTAATTTTTTTATTTTTATTTTTTACTGATGGGATATGTAGGATAAAGAGGTTGGAGGTAACTAAGCTATTTAGTCAACTACTGCACGTTTTTAGTCTACATTGAAAGGAACAAATAATAGATGTGCCTTCATGTTAAAATGTTTCAGTAATAATTGGCTACGTATTTCTTGAAGAAGTAAGGTGGTTTTTGAAAGTAAATGGAATCTTGTACCTTTGACATCTTATCCTATTCTAAACTTTTCCAGTTGACATATCATCTGTCTAATTTTAGTGACCTATGTGTGATGCTTTTTTCTTTGTTAAGTAATTGATGCTTGTCTTAAGTGTTAAGACAAAGCAAAATAATAAGTTTTGTATCATTCAGATATTCAAACCTTTTGGCTTTCTTAAAATTTGTTTTTGTCTGCTACAAGTTGCTTTAAAGTACACCTGTATATTTATTCCTGATAGTGAGCACTTTATCAGTGGGTTGGAAATTTCATTTAAAAATTCTCTTAATTTTATCAAGCTCAGATCTTACCTATTTTCTTTTTAGTTTTCTCGTAAATTCTATATAGCCCAGTGGTTCCGTGACACAACTCTGGAAACAGAAAAAGCAATGAAATCACAAAAAGATGAAGAATCATCTGAAGGAACACATCATGCGAAGGAAGTTGAGACAACTGGTCAAATCATGCATCGAGCTGAAAACCGGAAAAAGTTTCTTAGAAGCATTATCAAAACCACACCTTCTCAGTTCAGCACATTAAAGTAAGATCCAGAGAGAAAGCACCTTTACTTTTTCAGTTATCTCTTTGATATCTATCTACTTGGCAAAAAACTTAAAAAAATAATTTAATGACTTTTTGTTGTAGGATGAATTCTGATACTGTGGACTATGATGATGCTTGTTTGATTGTTCGATACTTGGCCTCTATGAGGCCGTTTGCCCAGAGCTTTGATATTTATTTGACACAGGTAAACTAAACCAGAATTCCTTGTACAATGATACTGATTTTTCTGATTATGGATATTTGTGGAATAGCATATGATGTCTATTCACTGTTGAGAACAGATATTTTAAAAGATCATGAGAGTAGCATTTGTTTCTGTGTTCCATATTTGTTAAGATGTCTTTTTTTACATGCCTTTTACATACTGATTCACGTTTTACAGATAAATGGATATATGTATAAATATACATATATGGTATAGGTAGACTGGTTGATGTTATAAAAATAAATTACTCAATTACCAAATTATTACTTAAATAATACTAAATATTCTGAATTAGGTACTCATAGCAAGGTTTTAGTGGGGCTACACATCCTTGCACATGAGCATAGCAATGAAATAACAGGTTTAATTGAGAATGCCAGGATAAAGAAAAGGCCTTAAAGTATAGAATGCCTCAGTTACTATACTGACCTGTAAGTTAAAACTTTGGATCAGTAAGATAACATCTTCTACCCATATAAATATTAAAGGGAGGTAAATCCAATATTTATTTTCATTTCTTTTGCATGTTTTCATGTATATTTTGTTAAATGTTGTATGTTCTAAAATTTGTGAAAATACCGATGTTTGCTCGGCAGATCCTTCGAGTTCTTGGTGAAAACGCAATTGCCGTTCGAACAAAAGCCATGAAGTGTTTATCTGAGGTTGTTGCTGTAGACCCCAGTATTCTAGCAAGGGTAAAGAAGAGCACAAATGATTCTTCTCATTTGACTATTGCATTCAAGTTAAGATATTAGCTCTACTTAGTAGTATAAATTATATTTTCTTTATTTTCCTTTAGCTTGATATGCAGCGAGGAGTTCATGGACGATTAATGGATAACTCCACTAGTGTTCGAGAAGCAGCAGTAGAATTATTAGGTCGATTTGTTCTTTGTCGACCTCAGCTTGCTGAGCAGTATTATGATATGCTGATTGAAAGAATTTTGGTATGTTGTTTGATCATTTTTATTATGATTCATAAATATAATTTTGCCTTTCTTGTATCACATTTTTTTAATTACTAAGCTAGAAAAGTAAGTGTCAATTACTTATTTATATTGCCTAATCTCTATACTATAGCATCTTTCTAGAGGAGGACATGTTCCCCACCTCACTCCTCACCCCCAAAAACCTGTCCATGTTTATTTTACACACACACACCCTAAAGATAGTTTAAACCAGAATGAAAATTAAAAGCTAAGGTTGTAACTCTATAGTGCTGATTCAGTGGGTTGGAAGGCAAGGGAAAGCCTACAGGTAGGTACTCTTGGTGCCAAGAATCAAATCTAGAATTTGGTGGCTGGACAGCAGAACATTGGGCAGATTCTAATCTCCAGTCTCCCAGATTTAGAAAGTAGGAAAAATGTTCTCCATTCCTACCCTACCTTGAGCTAAGCTAAGGATCCTAACAATTGGACAGAGTACCAGCAGGGGAAGGGGACACAAATTTCAAGCCCAGCTCAGCCATAGGCCCAAACAAAGAACTGAGGAAGGACAAGTTTCTTTTTTTTTCTTTTCTTTTTTTTTTTTTTAATGTTAATTCATTTATTGAGAGCGAGACAAGAGCACAAGTTGGGGAGGGGCAGAGAGAGAGGGAGACACAGAATCTGAGGCAGGCTCCAGGCTCTATGCTGACATGGGGCTTGAACCCATGAACTGTGAGATAATGACCTGAGCCGAAGTTGGACACTTAACCAGCTGAGCCACCCAGGTGCCCCAAAGGACATATTTCAAGAGGAGGACTGCTCGATACTATAAAACAAGTCGTTGTTGAAAATTAGGACTCCTTTTTTTCAGTTAACTCCTCCATTTTAATGATGCAAGTTTACAATGAGTAAATGATAGGAACTACAATGGCATAAATATTTTGGACAGGAACCTAGAATAAATTTATATGAATGTATATAAATAGGAACAATTATTTTGTTGACAGCTAAGTGCAGAATTTTGGTATCTGACAATATGTTTGGGTCCTTTGTTTGTTATCTGCATGTTTCTTTAAAGCTGAATTATGACAAGATTTAGATACCTGCGTTATAAACCAGAAAGCCATTTGAGTCTTAAGAACAAACTAAAGAAATACTATTCTAAGATAATCCTTTCTTGTATGTCATGGAATTCTCTGGTCCTGAAGACTTTCCCTGGAAAATAAAAGGAAACAGGAAACACTGATGTTACAAAATATCTGTGGAATCTCCACATCACCCACTGCAAGCATACTGACTTCTGTAACTCAAAAGAAATGCATTAGGCACAAGATTAGGTATTCCCACAGTGACAAGAGTTTATCACCTTTAGTCTAGTGTCAGAATATTATATGACTAAGAGTTAAAGATAATTGCAGCTTCAACTAGCACAAAATCTTGATTGAAACAAAGAATTTAAGGAAAGAGTGCAATAAACGTTTTCGTGTTAGTGCTTCTTTTCAAGAATGAAAGGCAAAATCAATAGGATTCTCAAATTTGGAGGATCAATAGGATTCTTCAAATTTAATGAAATCCGATAGCATCTACCTAAGCGATATATCCTAAAATATTTTAGTGATTGTCAGACTATATAATGGAAATAAATATGCAATTAAGTGTCCAATGCTTTTTATTTCTAAAACGCTTTAATTATTGAAAATTTGTGAAGAGTGTTAGTGCAATGAACCCTCATGTATCTAACATCGTATCTATATTTTTTGCTAAATTAGTTTAAATTAAATCACAAACATTTTGCTACTTCCTCCATGTATACTTCAGCCTGCCTCTCCAAAAGTGTGGTTACTGTTCTTATAAACAAAAACTGTTAATCTCACCCAACCAAATTAACACTCCCTAAATATCCTGTAATAACCAGTTGATACTCGATTCTCCAGTTGTCCCAAAAACTGCAGGGGAAGTTTCTAGTTTACTTTTTTTTTTTTTTTTGAACAGAATCCAGTCAAAGATCATACTTTGCATTTGGTGATCAAGTTTTAAAATTTAGAGTACTCTCTTTTATAGACTTCCCCCATTACATTGACTAATTTAAAAAGACCAGGTCAGGGGTGCCTGGGTGGCTTAGTTGGTTAAGCCTCTGGCTCTCGATTTCAGCTCGAGTCATGATCTCGTGGTTTGTGGGATCGAGCCCCTTATTGAGATTTGTGCTGACAGTGTGGAGCTTGTTTGGGTTCCCCTCTCTCCCTCTGTCTCTGCCCCTCCACCCCCCGCCGCCGCACATGCTCCTTTCTCTCAAAACTTTAAAAAAGAAAAAAAAAAAAAAAAAGACCAGGTCAGTCTTGTTATTTCCTCATGGCTTTGTTTAATTTGTTTTTTTGTTCGTTTCTTTTATTTTCTATGAACTGTAACATAGCGACAGTGGTTTGATTAGATTTAGGTTTAACATATTTGTTAAAAATACTTCATATGCTGTTTAAGTGCCAGGCACTATTCTAAATGCTTTTAATTTGTTATCCCATTTAATTTTGACAAGTTTATATTCTAGTGTCATGTTCAGTGTTATTCAGTATTTTTGCATGTATTGGATATCATATTATAAAAGTAAAGCAATACAGTAATCCATGTTTGTAGTAACATTAATAAGAAAGAATATAAAGAGGAAATATATAGACCATCTTTATCACGTTAATAAGTATTCAATGTACTGCTTGTTGGTATTTATTTCCTGATTTTATTTTATCACATTTCTTACACCTGAGCATATTGAGCTTTCTGATATTTAAAAATACTTTTCTGTTCTTAGGATACTGGTATCAGTGTCAGGAAAAGGGTAATAAAGATTCTAAGAGACATCTGTATTGAACAACCAACGTTTCCAAAAATTACAGAAATGTGTGTAAAAATGATTCGCAGAGTCAATGATGAAGAGGGCATTAAGGTAAGATGAAATGATGACTGTTTTAAAGTTCATTTTTCATTAACGTTTTAAAAAATTTAAATGTTTATTATAGCTAAATTTTGTAAAATGTGTAACTATGAAAAACCTTGACAAGGAAATCAACATTTTTAGATTATCAATTCAAAAATGACATCCATACATTTTTATTTCTAAATCTTGTATTAATAAAATCTGATCTTTCTCAACCAGTTCAATTATATTTAATGCCATTGTAGTGATTACATTATATGCAGCAAGTTTATTATCAAATTAAAGTTATTTTATTTTTTAAATGGTATGTACTTGGTTTTCTAAGTTAAATACTTTGTTGAAAGTATAAACCTCAGTTCATTCGTGAATTTATACGTATATGATGGTCTCAGTATTTTGTTTGTTTGTTTTGTTTTCTTTAACAGCTTCCCCCCCCCTCAAAAAAAAGTAAGAAAAATGTTTTTTAGTTTGATCAAAACATTTGTGGGGCACCTGGGTGTCTCTGTCATTAAGTGTCCAACTTTGGCTCAGGTCATGATCTCACAGTTTGTGAGTTCAAGCCCCGCGTTGGGGTCTATGCTGACAGTGCGAAGCCTGGAGCCCACTTCAGGTTCTGTGTCTCCCTCTCTCTCTGTGCCTCCCCTGCTCATGCTCAGTCTCTCTCTTTCTCTCAAAAATAGAATAAATATTTAAAAAAAAAAAAAACAACCTTTGTGTACTATGCAGATATCACCTATTTAAAATTTTTACCAATTGAAAAAGATTATAATTTTGAAAAATTAATTGATGATTGTTTTCAAAAATTGAGGAATTTGTGCCAAAAATTTCTGGTAGTTTGTGCTTTGATTCGTTATTTGTAGCTTTGTTTTTGGCTTTTTTTTTTTTTTTTTTTTTTTTTTCTTCATGAACAGAGATCATGCTCTACCAATAGAGCCAGCCAGGTGCCCCACCTTTGTTTTGGATTTTATTTTTTATTTTTTATTTAAAAAAAAATTTTTTTTAACGTTTATTTATTTTTGAGACAAAGACAGCATGAATGGGGGAGGGGCAGAGAGAGAGGGAGACTCAGAAGCAGGCTCCAGGCTCTGAGCCATCAGCCCAGAGCCCGATGCGGGGCTCGAACTCACAGACCGCGAGATCGTGACCTGAGCTGAAGTCGGACACTCAACCGACTGAACCACCCAGGCGCCGCTGTTTTGGATTTTAATGAGAATTTGGGATTGAGAATTTTGCCATGTTTGTTGTAGTTGTGTAGTTTGAAATTTTCTTTTTTCTAGAAATTAGTAAATGAAACATTCCAAAAACTCTGGTTTACTCCAACTCCACACAATGACAAAGAAGCAATGACGAGGAAAATTTTAAACATCACTGATGTGGTAAGGACTCGAACAAGGGTGTGGTCCCTGTGGGTACAAACCTAGTTGAGGCCTCCCTCTCTTACACAGAGAGAGACAATGATGAGATACTTGTTAATCTTGACATTTAATACTACAGTTGACCCTTCAACTGCACAGGTCCACTTATACATGGATTTTTTTTCAATAAGTACAGTATAGTACTGTAAATGTATTTTCTTTTACGATTTTTAAATAACATTTTCTTTTCTCCAGTTTACTGTAAAAATACAGTCTGTAATTCATATAACATATGTGTTAATCAACTTTATGTTATTGGTAAGTTTTCTGGTCATCAGTAGGTTATTAAAAGTTAAGTTTTTGGGGAATCAGAGTTATGTGCAGATTTTCAACTGTGCAGGGGGTCAGCATCCCTAACCCCTGCATTGTTCAAGGGTCAGTTGTACTTCCCTTACATTCTGGAGATACTCAAGGGATGCAAGGAAGATGAGATTGATGTTTCTGCATAGCCCTCCTTATTAGCATTTGTTGACTTAAGCGCTGATACTGAAATTCTCCAGATTCCTCCAGTGATTGAAAACTGACAGGGGAAGGAGAAGTAGATGAATAGGTAACAATAGCCCAGGGATAGCAGCCTAAAATGAGATAGTACTTTTCCAGAAAACGTGAATTAAGATTAGTTTCATTATGTTTAATTATACACATGAGCTATAAATATTTTTTGCCCAGAATACTTTTTATGTTTTGAACATAAATTTTCTATTATCAATTACAGATTTATATCTCTTTCACTCATATCTTTATATCTGCTATGTAGAAGGAAAATAATAAGCAAACATTTCTATTTGTGTTGTTTTAAACGTTACACGTGTTTCTGACCAGTACAAGTTACTATTCAAAATGTAACACCATGTTTTTAAGTTTCTATTTAAATTCCAGTTAGTTAACATACAGTGTAATACTAGTTTCAGTTGTACAATACAGTGATTGAACACTTCCATACGACACCTGGTGCTCATCACAAAAATGCACTCCTTAATCCCCATCACCTATTTCATTCCTCATCCCCCAACCCACTTTCCCTATAATATCGTATTTAACTTCAATATATTAAACTAATTTCTTGAATGTATTCTAAGATATTTTTAGAATAAAATTATTTAACATTGATAAATTATTGGCTTACTTAAAGAATAGTTTACTTTAAAATAATTTTTTTTAATTGAGACATTTATTTACCTCACACTAAATCATAGCAAAGTTTTTGTTTTTTGTTTTTCAGATTTTTAAGTAAATTCTTAATTTTGATAGTTTCACCATATTTTCCCACTTAGGTTGCAGCATGCAGAGATACTGGCTATGACTGGTTTGAGCAACTCCTTCAAAACGTGAGTGTTATTTTGACTCTTGATAACAGATAACATGAAATTTAATAGAAGGGCAGTTCTTTGTAGATTTTATGATTTAAAAGAACCTTTTCAGTTATTTTTAAGTATTTGCCTTTTGGTAGGGAAAATTTATTTCAGTTTATTAAGCTGAATGTTTTGGTTAATATCCCTATTTAAGCAATTATTCCACTGACTGTTATAAATAATTTTTCTAAATCAGTAGTTGAAATTCTATCTTCACTTCCTTCCAGATATTTTTTTTCTTATCCCTTTAATCTATATGATAGACATGAGATTTACAAACAGATTTAAAGATTGCATTAACTATATATTTGCATTATTTTGCTTGTTATGAAATGTGTAGAATTTCCTGTAATAGTGCAGAATTAAAGCATAATTAGTGTTCTTGAAAAATTTCATATATGGGAATATTTATCTCCCAATGAATTTTTTTATTTCACAAATTTTTAAATAGAAATACTCATCACCCAGCTTCAAGAACTGTCAGCATTTCCCTAGCCTTATTTCATCTCTAATCCCTCTCCTTTCGTTTTTTTATTATTATTTTCTGGCTGTAATACTTTTGAAGCAAATCTCATACTTTATATCATTTCACCATAAACGTTTTAGTATCTATCTCTAACAGAAATTACTGTAAAAAAATAACCAGAATATCATTATCATCTGTATCAAAACAAAGATTAATGTTATTCCCCCCAACTCTAATACTTATTTCAATGTTCATATTTCCCTAATCGTCTCAAAAATGCATTTGTATAGTTAGTTTGCAGTTGCTTTGGTTAATACGGCTCTTAGGTCTCTTAAATCTATGCTAGTCGATCCCTCACGCCCCCCTTTTCCTATAGAAATGGAAATGTGTTTTCCTATAGAATGTCCCACATTGTAGATTTCATGGATCTTTTCCTTCTAATGTCATTTAAGTTGTTCCTCTATTCACCATTTTTTTCTGTAAACTCTTCATTAGATCTAGAGCCTTAATAATATTGAAGTTCAATCTTGGGAGTAGGGGACAAGAATACTTCATAAATGATGCGAATAATACAGCGTCACAGTAGGAGGCACATAACGTTTAGTCATCCATTTTCAGTGATCTTTCAGTTTAGGTGTTGTCAACCTGGTGCACCTATTATAATGAGTCTATTCATTTTTTAATATTAGTGTGAGTGAATAGATTTGTATGCCTTTGTATTTCAATTTATCTTAATCATAATTCTTTTTGAAGTTTAGATTGTCCCATCTTTGCCCAGTGGTAGTCCCTCCAAGTTGGTCTTGTATCCTTTTGCTATAACCTTGTTACTCTTTTGTCACCTGGTTACTTTTTGCCTCTACAAGGTGACCTGACTTAACTTGTATATTTTCTGCCCCAAACCTGAAATCAGCCATTTTTCCAAAGAGCCCTAATCCCTTCAGGTAGAAGAATCTGGATGCCATGGATGTCCTTTGCTAATGGGTTATCATAGCTTTGGGCCTTTTCCAAAAGGTAGAGCTAGAAAACATGTCTTTTTTAGAAAGGTAAAAATAAATCAAGAATTTATATTGATTTTTTTTTAATTCAAATTTAAGATTATGAAAGTCTCCTTCTTTGATTGTATTATTCTTTCCTTTAGGCTAAAAATCTTAGTTCCAAAGGAAAGGAACATAATTTCTTATTTGCTTTGCCCAACTAATATTAACAGTAACATTATTGGATACAGTTTAAGATTTCTTTGCATTTATGTTTATGTATAGCCCACTAAAAATATATTATTAAGTCTATCTTGGGGTGCCTGGTAGGCTCAGTCAGTTATGCATCA
Source organism: Felis catus (assembly GCF_018350175.1). Classification (NCBI taxonomy): domain Eukaryota; kingdom Metazoa; phylum Chordata; class Mammalia; order Carnivora; family Felidae; genus Felis; species Felis catus. Next base: position 209,497,854 of record NC_058368.1, on the reverse strand, counting down.
AGTATTGATTTTGGCTGAGGTCATGATCTTTTAGTTGTGGGGTCAGGCTCCATGCTGGCAGTGCAGAGTCTGCTTGGGATTCTCTCTTTCCCCATCCCCCACTTATGCTCTCACTCTCAAAATTAAAAAAATAAACATTAAAAAAATACTTTAAAAAAATTAGTCTATCTTGAAATAAATTTTTTCTGTTATATCAACAATCTGCTGTCTAGTTAAGTCCATTTGTTTTTGTTCACTTCTGTATGTTTTGCAGTATTTTTAGTAATAAAACTAGCGATATTTTTAACAGTCAACCAAAATTGTTTTATTGAGGCACAATCAAGATAAATATAGAATATCACCCTTAAAAGCTTCTTCGTGCCTCTTTGTAATTGTTCCTCTTCCCTTGGCCATAGGAAACCACTGGTCTACTTTTTGTCGCTGCAGTTAATACCTTTTGTCCAATTTCATATCAGTGGAATCATGCAGCATGTAGTTTTTTGTGTGTTTGTCTTGTCTTTTAATTAACAGAATGTTGCTGGTATATTAATATTTTTATTGCTGGCTAGTATCAATAGTATAGATGTATTATAATCTCTTTATGAATTCACAAATTTATGGACTTTTGTGTTCCCAGTTTGGACTATTCTGAATAATGCTGCTAGGAATATTTGTGTGCCAAGTTCTTATGTGGATGTGTGTTTTCATATTTCTTGGGTAAATTCCTGAGTGATTGCTGGATCATGTGGTGAGTGAGAAACTGCCAGACTTTTTCCAAAATGGCTGATCCATTTTGCCTTTCTACCAGCAACATTCCATTTGCTCTACATTCTCACCAATACTCTTGGTTTTTGTCAGTATTTTTAAGTTTAGCCATCTGATGGTGTGGAGTAATATGTTGCTTTAAAAAAAATTTTAAGATGCCTTTTTTAAACATCTTCATGGTATTTGCTTATATTCTTCAATCTATGATATCTTAGGCTCTCTTCCTAAATCGTCTTCCATAAATCATCTTTTATTTCATAATTTTACATAATATATTTGGTATCATTTCCCTCCTAAGTCAAATAATTAGCTCTGTATTACAGAGCCTTGTAACTATCTTAGTTACATTTATGTCAGCCATTATTCCAAAGGGGACATAATAATTTCTAGAAGACTCTACAACCACATATTTCATTTAATAATTACAATAAATGAGTAAGAATTAATTGTAGCTGTCAGAAATGTCATTATTTAGTATTCCAAAAAAGGATCTAAGATAATATCTGTATATATTATTGGCAAATTGAAAACAGAAAGGAGATGACTAGATTTATAATCTCTTAGCAGTAAGTTTTATGTTTCTTATATCTTTACTTTCTAGTCTTCTTTAGCTAGTTGTTCATTCAGTCCTTTAATCCTTTCTCAGTATTATGTAACTTCTTTAGTTTCTGACAAGTTTAGTTTGCCAATGACACTGTGACTTTGTGATAGTTATTAGACTAGCAGAATTTAGTTTAATGAAAGAAGTAAAGCTAAAAAATATTTAATATAGATACACGTTAACAGAGACGTAACCACTCTTAATGGTTGTAGCAACATACATGCATAAATTTTGAGAGGCTAGGAAGAATATAGAGAATGTACTACTAGAAGAATCATTGGAAATTCTTGAGTCAAGAATAATTAGCACACATGGGGGCACCTGGCTGGCTCAGTTGATAGAGCATGTATCTCTTGATCTCAGGGTCATGAGTTTAAGCCCCATGTTGTGGGTAGAGTTTAAAAAAAAGTTGTTTTTTTAATTTTTAAATGATTATTTTTGAGAGAGAGAGAGAGAGTGCAAGCAGGGGAGTGGCACAGAGAGAGACACAGAATCTGAAGCAGTTTCCAGGCTCTGAGCAGTCAGCACAGAACCCAACACAGGGCTCAAGCCCATGAACCATGAGATCATGACCTGAGCCGAAGTTGAACGCTTAACCGACTGAGCCACCCGAGCACCAAACCCACCCCTTCTTTTTTTTTTTTCTTTTTAAAGAATAATGAGCACCAGATGCCTGGGTGGCTCATTCCATTCAGCATCTGACTCTTGATTTGGGCTCAGGTCATGATCTCACAGTTCATGGGATTGAGCCCCATGTCGGGCTCTGCACTGGCACCATACAGCCTACTTGAGATTCTCTCTCTTTCTCTCTCTCTGTGCCCCTCCCCTGCTTGCGTGCTCTCTCAAAAAATAAACGTTTTTCTAAAAAAGAATTAGCATACTTAACTATGTCCACATGAGCTCATTTACATATTCCATTCTCTTTAGTTTCTGCTATTTCTCATTTTTATTGTTTTTGTGTTGAGTGAGTTTCTTATAGGTCATTGATTTCCAATTCATGGAAGTTTTTTTATTTTTTCTTTCTTTCTTTCTTTCTTTCTTTTTTTTTTTTTTTTTTTTTTTTTTTTTTTTTTTTTTTTTTTAGGGAAACTTAGAGTACTATATGAAACACCTTCAAATTCAGACATGCCCCAAACTCTGTCTACCAACTAAATTTTGTTAGTATGCTATGTATACACACACTTTAAATATATGCAGATTTGTTCCCTATAATTTATAACCTTTAATGAATTCATAGTTTTAAAACTTTTAATGATTCCATAGGTTTTTGTCATTTTTCGATAGCACATAAAAGAAAAATTTCTATCATGAAAGTCCTTAGGTAGATAGATTTTTTTCTTTTTTCTAAACAGTAGTCCATTTAGTTTAAACCACTATGACAGGGTACACAGAAATTGAATTGATTTTCTAGTGCCACTCAATGGTCCTTTTTTAGTTTATAAGAAAATATAAGCAATGAAAAACCTTGAATAACCCATATTTCATGCATTCCTGGCCTTTGTAATCTAAAATGAGATCTCCTTAAAGTTTACAGTCAAAACTTTAACAACCAATGGATGATTAGGAAAACTAATATATTCATATAATTTAATAGTACTCCACATCATAAAGGAACAGACTACTGAAACATACAGCAACTTAGATGAATAATGAAAACATTACACAGAGTAAAGAAGACTTACACATAAGAGTCATATTCTGATTCCATTTATATGAAGTTCTAGGAGAGGCTAAAACTCATCTATATTGGAAAAACTCAAAGGAGTCGTTTCAGAGGGCCAGGAATTGACATGGAAGGGACATGTATTGGGTTCTCCAGAGAAGGAGAACCAATAGAATACTGAGAGGAGGAGAGAGAAAAGGATTTATTGCAAGGAATTGGTTCATTCAGTTATGGAGGCTGTCTGCAAGCTGGAGGCTTAGAAGAGCCCCTGGGTATAGTTTAGTTTGTATCTGAAGGCCTGAACCAGGGTAGCTGATGGTATAAATCCCAATTTGAGTGCAAGAGGAGACTGATGTCCCAACTCAGGTAGTCAGAGAATAGTTGATTTCCTCCTTTGTCTACCTTGTGTTCTATTCAGGCCCTCAGCCGATTGTGTGATGACCACCCACATTGGAGAGGGTGATCTGCTTTACTGAGTCCATGAATTCAGGTGCGAATCGCATCTAGAAACACCCTCACCAGTACTCAGAATTTTTTTTTTTTTAACCCAGAAGTGATGTTTAACCAAATAATCAGGTATCCCTTGACCTAGTCAAGTTGACACATAAAATTAACTATCACACATCCCCTTTGTCAACATGGCACCTGTGTATATCTCTTTAAACCATACTTCATTTCCAAATAACAACAATGAGATCATAGTTCCATCTAACATGATACAGCTATCCTGCATAGAACTGAAAATGCACTAACATCTTTCCCATAAGAAAAAGTAAAGTCCTTGAGTGATGTTTACTCTTCTCCTGATACCCAGTAACTTAAATACTATAATTAACGACACTTAACTACTATGATATGAAGTCCATACTTTTTATGTCATATGGTAGGGGAATAAAAGGGGAGAAAAAGTGAGCAGTGGGAGGGAGCCATGGTGTCAGACTGGGGTAAAAAAAGGCGGGGAGGGGGCGTTATTTGCTCTTTCTCCACTCCTCTTCTCTTCTCCTCTGTCTCTGGACACACACACACACACGCGCACACACACACACACACACACACACACACACACACACTATTCATAACAAAATAAGTAGGAAATGCTTATGACAACTAAAATTCTCACTTCTATACCTTGTAATGTGGTCATAGCTGCCTTCTTCTACTGCCTACTCTCTGTATTCCCTTCGCCTTCAACAAGTACCTCACCTGGTTTTCATTATGGTGGGGTGACCCATACCTTCATTCATGAAGGGTCTGTACCATTAGTAGTCCTGCCTGAATTGGGTTGTTATAGTTTTCCATTGTCTTTAATCACAGAAGATGGTAATTCTAAGAGTTGTCCTAAAGGATCTCCTGTATTCCAGACAGACTCTTCCTTACTTCCATTATAGAGTATTAGTCCAGTCTCTCCTTGGTAGTCAGGATCAGTCACTCCAGATAGTACCCTGATTCCTTTCTTTGTCTGTTGATTCAGAGGAATGAGGAGCCCAAAGTAGTTGTGTCACAGTCTTGACTTCCAGTTCAGTGGGATTATTGTTGTGTTTCCCAGTAGAAGCTCCTTTTGGAGCTAAGACCTATAGGTCAGCAAAGCATAAAGTTGCCAGAAGTGAAAATTTTGCTAGTGGGTCACTAGGAGTTAATTGTGAGTGATGCCCCTCCCATTTCCACCCCTTGAAAATTCCTAGACTGTGAATCCTGGTAATGGGCTAAACAGCGCCATATATTGGATGCTGATTCAGAGCATATAGAGCCTCCTGTAGAATCTTGCCTCATCCATGCAAGATATTGCCACCTATCTGGTGCTATACCTGAGTCTTGAAAAGGCCATTCCATGTTCTATCAAGCCAGCTCCTTGATTGATAAAAAGTAATGCTGTGTAGAATACCATGACAGTGGATAAGGCATTCTAATACAGCTACAAGTGGTAGTTTTGGCAGAAGCACTGCATGAAGAGAAGGCAAATCTGTATCCACCGTAAGCATCTGTTCCAGTAAGAACAAAATGCTGCCCCTTCCATTATGGAAATCTGCCAGTGTAATCAACGTGCTTACAAAGTAACTGACTGTTCATCCAGGGAATGGTTCAGTGGTTCCTCATCAGGGATTTGGTGTTGGTCTCTACTGCTGACAGATTGGCACTCAGCAGTGGCCATGGGCCAGCCACATTGGCCTTCCCGAACAGAAATCTGTGTTCCTGAATCCATGTGTAACCACCATCCCTGCCACCATGGACAGTTTGTTCATGAGTGCATTGAGCAAGAACAAGAGTAGTTGGGGAGAGAGGCTGATATCCTCAGAGAAGGTACCTACGGAATGAGTCCTCCAGTCCACTTGATTATTTAAATCCTCCTCTGCTGAGGTCATCTTTTGGTGAACATTCGTGTGGGACATAAATACCCTTATATTTTATATGCATTCAGAGATATCTATCCACATGCCTCTTTCCTAAATTTCCTTGTCACTAACTTTCTAATCATCTTCCTTCCAAGTCCCTAACCATCCAGCCAAACCATTGGCCATAGCCCATGAACCAATATGTAATCACATATCTGGTCATTCCTTCTTCCAAGCAAAGTGAATAGCCAGGTGCACTGCTCGTAGTTCTGTTCAGTGGGGGAATTTCCCTTCACCACTGTCCTTCAAGGATGTCCCAGACAGAGGCGATGGTGCTACAAAATGTCCACTTTGGAATGGTCCTACATATTGTGCAGACCCATTTATAAACCAGGCCTAAGTCTTCTCTTCCTTGTGAGTTGATCTCCGGGAATTCCCCACGAAGCCATAGGTACAGGCTGGAAGAGAGAAAGGCAAGTATAGCAGGAATAGGAACCCATAGACATTTGGGCTGCTTCTTCGTGTAATTTACTTATACCCTTTAGATGTGCTCTCACCCAGTCACATATATACCGCTTCTGTTTGATGCTGCTGCTGTGTGTACCCAATTTTATGTCTTGGTGAGTCAGGTAATACCCAGTTCATGATGGGCAACTCAGATCACATGGTAATTTGGTGGCTCATGGCTAAGCATTCAGTTATCTGCTAAGGCCCAGTAGAGGCCAAGAGCTCTTTTTCAAAAGGAGAGTAGTTATTCATGGAGGACGATAATGCTTTGCTCCAAAATCCTAAGGGCTTGTACTGCATGCAGTCCACCTATGGGGTCCTGCCAGAGACTTGAAACAGTATCCCTATCTGCCACTGACACTTAAAGTACCATTGGATCTATTGGATCATCTGACCCATGCTGCAGAACAACTTGCATAGCAGCCTGGATCTCTTGCACAGCCTTCTTCTGTTCTGGGCCCCTCTCAGCACAGGCAGCATCTTGGGTCACTCAGTAAATGAGCCAGAGTAATACACCCAAATGAGGAATTTGTTGCCTCCAAACTCCAAAGCCCACTAGCCATTGTGCCTCTTTTTTTTTGGTTATACATAGGAGACGCCAGATGCAACAACTTATCCTTCACTTTAGAAGGGATAGCTTAACAGAGCCCACACCACTAGGACCCCAGCAATTTCACTGAAATAGAAGAACCCTGAATTTTGTTGGATTTATTTCCCTACCCTCTGACACATACAAGTCTTATCAATAAGTCTAGAGTGGTTGCTACTTTTTGCTCACCAAGTATAGTCAGCATAATATCATCAATGTAATGAACCACTGTGATAATCTTATTAAAGGGAAAGGTAATCAAGATCCTGCAAACTGAATTATAACATAGGACTGGAGAGTTAATATACGCCCGAGGTAGGGCAGTGCAGTCAGTGTATTGCTGGCCTTGCCTGCTGATAGCAAAGTGCTTCTGGTGGGCTTTGATGGGGATGGAGAAAAAAGCATCTGCCAGAAGGTGCCAGGTAACCAAAGAATGTATTAATTTGCTCAAGTAATAATACCTTATCTGGTACAGCAGCTGCAGTTGGAATCACTACCCGTTAAGCTTATGTGAATCCACTGTCATTCCCCAAGATCCATCTGTCTACTGCCCAGGCCAAATGAGCGAGCTGAATGAGAATCTGGTGGGAATTATCATCCTTGCATCCTTCCAGTCTTTGATGATAGCACTAATCTCAATAGTCCCTGGTGTAATGTAGTATTTTGACTTACTATTTTCCTGGTTCATGGTTTCCACTTGGCCTTTCCCACCGTAATAACCCTCACTACACAGATCAAAGAACCAATGTAGGAATTCTGTCAACTGCTGAGTATATTTATTCCAATTTTGTGTTTTGGTACTTGGAAATAATCATAAGATGAGTTTGGGGATCCACTGGACTCACTCTGAAACAGACAAGAGTTATACCTCCATTGACCACCAGACCTCTAATCACCCACCCTTCACTCTGAGCCACAGCGATCTTTAGGGTCTCTTGGAATTAGTGTCAGTTCAGAACCAGCATCTAATAATCCCTAAAAGGTCTGATAATTTCCTTTTCTCCAATGTACAGTTAACCTGATAAAGGACCATAGGTCCTTTTGGGGAAAGTTGGGGAAAAGATTAACAGTATATTTTCCATAGAGTATGGGACTCCTTCCTCAAGAGGATTTCTCAGAGAATGCTATGGAATGTTTATATGTCTCCAAACTTCATATGTTGAAGCTTAATCCCTAGTGTGATATTAGGAAGTGGAGCTTTTGAGAGATCATTAGGTAATGAGGGTGGAGCCAGCATGAATCAGAATAGTACCCTCCTAAGAAGAGACACAAGAGAGATCTGTCTGCTCTCTGCCAAATGAGGACATAAGAAAACAGCCATCTGCAAGCCAGAATGAGGATCTTCATCGGAATATGCTGGCACCTTGATTCCAGAACTATGAGAAATAAATTTCTCATACCACCTAGTATGTGGTATTTGTTATAGCAGCAAAGACAGAAATTGGAAGCTAAGACCAAGCTAAGACAGAAATTGGAACCAAAAGTAAGATGCTGCTGAAACAAATAATGTGAAAGTGGCTTTGGAATTGGGTAATCAGTAGAGACTAGCAAAGTTTTGAGGTGCATACTAGAAGAAGCTGATACCGCTATGAAGAGACATTTAAAGGCAGTTCTGATGAGGGCTCAGAGAGAAAAGAAGCTGTAGGGAAAGCTTTTGTCTTCTTAGAGAATAAATACAATCTTGTACAGAATGTTGGTAGAAATATGGACAGTAAAGGCCATTTTGATAAGGTCTCAGGTAGAAATGAGGAACTTGCTATTGGACAACAGAGAAAAGGCAGTCCTTGTTATAAAGAGGCAAAGAACTTGGCTGAGCTGTGTTCTTGTTCTAGTGTTTTGTGAAAGGTAGAACTTCAAGCATGAAATTGGATATTTAGCTGAGGAGATTTCTAAGTAAAGTGTTTAAGGAGCAGTTTCGTTTCTGTTTATAATCAAATACCGTCTCTGTCAACCAGTGAATGGATAAAAATAATGATATAGCCTCACAATTTAATAGTATTCACATCGTAAAGAAACAAACTGATGATACATACAACTTGAGCACAATAAAAATATTATGCAGAGTGAAGGAAGCCTTACACAGAACAGTACATATTCTGATTCCATCTATATGAAGTTCTAGGAGAGGCAAAATTAATCTGTATCTGAAAAACTCAGAAGAGCGATTGCTGGATTCAGAGATTGACTGGAAAGTAACATGAAGGAACTTTCTTTTTTTCTTTCTTTCTTTCTTTCTTTCTTTCTTTCTTTCTTTCTTTCTTTCTTTCTCTCTCTCTCTCTCTCTCTCTCTCTTTCTCTCTCTTTCTTTCTTTCTTTCTTTCTTTCTTTCTTTCTTTCTTTCTTTCTTTCTTTCTTTCCTTTTTAATGTTTTATTTTTCAGAGAGACAGAGAGGGAGTGGGGGAGGGGCAGAGAGAGAGGGAGACGCAGCAAAGCAGGCTCTAGGCTCCAGACTGTCAGCATAGAGCCCTATGTGGGGCTCAACCCCATGAACTGTGAGATCATGACCTGAGCCGAAGTCAGGCGCATAACTGACTGAGCCACCCAGGTGCCCCAACATGAGGGAATTTTCAGGGATAATGGTAATGGTCTATATTAGTGGTTCTAAAAGTTACTGAAATTACCTGCAACTTGTTAGAAATATGAGTTCTAAGGCTTTACCTCAATAACTCTAAGGTGGGCCCATCATTCTGTGTTTTAATGGTCTCTCCAGATGATTCTGATATAAGCTAAAGATGTAGATCACTGTTCTGTATTTTTTTTTTTTTTTTAAGTAAGCTTCACACCTAGCATGGAACCCAGCATAGGGCTTGAACTCACAATCCTGAGATCAAGACCTGAGCTGAGATCAAGAGTTGGACACATAACCAACTGAACCACCCAGGCGCCCCTTTTAATGTTTTTTGTTTTTTTATGATCTGTATCCTGATAGGAGTTTGAGTTGTAATGATGAATGCACTTAACAAAACTGAGCAAATATATAAGTCATTTCATGTAAATTTTATCTTGAAAGGGAAAAGGAGGGGGGGAGTATATTGTCTACAATTTACTTTGAAATGTATCAAAAATAAGATGTATAAAGATGTGTGTGTGTGTGCACACATCTTTTTATGTATATACATGCATTTATGCATGTGTAAGTGTAATGCTGGTTTAACATCAGTGTGTGTGTGTGTGTGTGTGTGTGTGTGTGTGTGTGTGTGTGTGTGTGTGTGTGTGATTTAACACTAAAGAAGAAGAAATAAGTAGTCATTTCAGGGACACAGGGAAAATTTTTGATAACATTTAATGCCTTTGAATGATAACTTCCAATAAGCTCGGAATAAAATATGACAGTAACTACAAACTAAAATGAAAATCATGCAAAATGGAAAAATGTTCAGCGAGATCTCATAAAAAAAGAAAAAAAAATAGTCATCAGGGGCCCCTGGCTGGCTCAGTAGAGCATGTGGCTCTTGATCTCAGGGTCATGAGTTCGAGCCCCACATTGGGTGTGGAGCCTGCTTAAAAAAAAGAAGAAGAAAAAGAAGAATACCATAAAAAATGAAAAAGAAAGGAAAAAAATAGTCATAGATATGTTGAGATGATTGTAAAATATATGTGGAAAAGCAAAGAACTGAAGACAGTTGTCATGTCTGAAAATGCAGGAGCACTACCTTGCCTAACCAAATATAAGGACTCAGTTTTAAGGATACAGTAGTTAAGATAGTGTGGTACTAAATGGACCAAAGGAACAAGATGCAGAGCCCAGAAATCAGCCTCCACATAGAAGGGGTATACTTACTATAAAACAAAAGTGGCACTGCAGTTAATGGGGAGAAAGATAGACTTATCAGTAAATAGGGCTGGGAAAATTGGCTTATCCATAAGGAATTTTTTTTTTTTTTTTAGATAGAACTACCTTATGACCCAGCAGTTGTACTGCTAGGAATTTATCCAAAATATACAGAAATGCTGATTTGAAGGGGCCCATGTACCCCAGTGTTTTATAGCAGCACTATCAACAGTCACCAAATTATGGAAAGAGCCCAAATGTCCATTACCTGACGAATGGATAAAGAAGATGCGGTGTGTACACACACACACACACAATGGAATACTACTTAGTGATGAAAAAGAATGAAATCTTGCCATTTGCAACAACATGGGTGGAACTGGAGGATACTATGCTAAGCAAAATAGAGAAAGATATATGATTTCACCCGTGGAATTTGAGAATCTCAACAGATGATCATAAGGGAAGGAAAAATAAGATAAAAACAGGGAGGCAAACCATTAAGAGACTCTTAAGTATAAAGAACAAACAGGATTGCTGGGCAGGGGGTGTTGAATGGGTAACAGGCGTTACTGAGGATACTTTTTGAGGGCCGGGTGTCATATGTAAGAGATGAATCACTGGGTTCTATTTCCGAAGCCAAAACTACACTGTATGTTAACTAACCTGAATATAAATTAAAAAAGAAAGAATTGATTGCTACTTTAACTCAGTAATCACATCATATTAGATTAAAGAAAATCTTTAAAACTTTTAGAAGAAAATATATGTGAATATATTTTTGACCTTTCTGTAGGGAAAGATTTCTAAAGGATTTCTTAAACAAGTTCCAAAACCATTAACCTTAAAAGATTGATGAATTTCATTGCATTAGAATGAAGTACAATTTTTTAATCAAAAGACATCTTAACACAAGTCACAAACTAGGAAATGATATTTGATACACATGTGTAAGAAAGGATCCTTAGAGTATGTGAAGAACTCCTCTCCTACAAATCGACATAATTTTCCAAGTAGGAAAATAGGTAAAAGTCATGATTAGGCATTTCATACAAGAAATAGCATATATGGCCTATAGGGTGTTCAACCTCGTTATTAATATGGGAAATACAAATCAGCACTATATCTTACACCCATTTCATTGGCAAAAATTGAGAAATCAGGTGATAGCAAATGAGGGAGAAGACATGGATTAAACATATCTCTTTACTACTAACTGAGAAAATACAACCAAATTGAAAAAATATAGCATTATTTCATAAAGTTAACATTTATATATCCTGTGACCTAGCAGTTCCACTTGAAGGTATATACCCAAGAAAACCTCGCATATGTGTGCCAGGAGACAGATAAAAAGAGTGCTCGTGCTAGTGCCACTAAAAAAGTGTAATTAACCTGTCTTCAGAATAGATCAATTAATTGCAATATTGACACACAGTAGCTATTGTATAGCAGTTCAAATGAATAAAATGTAGTCATTTGCAACAACCTGGATTACAGTTAGGGACATAATGTTGAGTGAACAAGGCAAGACTACAGAAGACTACGTCCACTATAATACCTTTTAGAAAGTTGAAAATGAAGCAAAATTATGAACAGTATACAGCTGACACCATTTTTTAAGCAAAAAAAAATTATAAAATTCCTGATAATGGTTACCTTGAAGTGAAACAGAAAGATGGAATAAGGGAAAGGGGAGTGCATTGGGAAATAAAGGTTTATGGAAATGTTTTTGAGTTGGGTTCACAGTAAGTAAATCACTTAAAAGGGCACATAGCAATATGTATTTATACTATTGTGTACACTTTATATCTTGGAGATGAAAAAACAAGAGGGGATTATTTTCTGCTCCTGCCTGGAAGAGGCTAGCATGCAGTTTTAATAGCTGCTTAAGGAATTGAGTTATAGAGCAGGACAAGGAGAATTTGCTGTACAGAGAAAAAACTAAAAATTGAAATTTTCTTTCTTTCTTTAAATTGAAGAGGATGAGGGCAGTGTATGCATTATGTTATTCTGATTGCTGTCAACTGTTTGAATCATTCATGCATCTTGTAGTGAAGGTTTAAACTTGAGCTTTCCAATATTAGCCACATGTGTTTTTTAAACTTAATTTGAATTTTTATTTGTATTTAATTTTAACTCCTCAGGCGTACTAGCCACATTTCATGTGTTCAGTAGCTGCATTTGTCTTGTGGCAACCATATTGGACAGCACAGATACAGAACATTTCCATCACTGCAGCAAGTTATATTGGACAGCACTGGAACTCTTCATGAAAATCACATATACACTTCAACTTCTTTATAGCCCAAAGTTGTATTTGCTAATCTGTATTAAGAAAACATATACCTTAGATGACTTTACAACTGACCTGTGCTTGTAAAAGTTTGAATTGGTTTTACTTTTTGGCCATAGTTAGACCGATCTTTTCTCCTCATCTCATCATTCCCAACACTTTTCTAACATTGTTTATTCATAGTTTGGCAAAGGATAATACAGAAAAGAAATCTAGCCTTATGTTTTACAATTTTATAATTTTAAAATTTAAGATGCAATTCAGATGACGTTATAATTATATAGAAAGTATAATTAACTCTTACTTTTTTGAGATATCAAAGGATTTGAAATAATGAGGAATAGAATTCTAATTCTTTAAAATATTTCAACTAGCATTGGGCATTAAGGAAGGTCACCTTTCTCATTTCTCTCATATCGTACCTCAGTTCCTACACACAGCAATTTAAATACTCCATACTAACATTGCTTGAAAGTATTTATAAATTACTGGTTTTAAGATATTTTAAAACATTTGCTATATATTTTTGTTTATTTGCATTTTCCATATTGTTAATGACAAATTGAAAAGCTTATTATGGACACATTTAATGCGTTTATATTATTATTGCCTAATGAATAATTATACTGGGATTTTTTTTTTATATATATACATATATAGTTGTTGAAGTCCGAAGAGGATTCCTCATATAAACCTGTGAAGAAAGCTTGTACTCAACTTGTTGATAACCTAGTTGAGCACATTCTTAAATATGAGGAATCTCTAGCTGGTAAGACATTTTATATATTGGTCATTAAGTTGATTTTATAAGATATTTTAAAATACTTTGGGCACATTTCTCAATTTTGCCTCTGGTTCTGCTTAGCCTAATAATTAACTACTTCACTTTTAAATGAAGGTGGGGTTTTTTTGTTTGGTTGGTTTTTTTTTTTGTGTTGTTGTTCATTTGGTGTTACATCCTAGATTATATTGTTTAGGTTAACTAAGATTACCTAGAGCAGTATAATAAAAGCCTAGGCCTCATCTCTTCTACATTATCTTTTAGATGTCATGTTGTACAGACGTAAAAGTCCAGGGGCTAATATATATTTAGTTAGTTGCACTCATCCTAAAACTGTTTGGTATCTTTTAAATGATAAAAAACTTTCTCTCAAAATGAAACTGTTTTAACTATTATAAAAATGTTTTTAAAAGATTTGTAGTACATTCCTAATATCATTTATAATTGTTATGTAAAATGTGCTTAATCTTGAGCTAGATAAAGCAGCTAATATTTTTTAAATTGACAAATTCCTTAAATGCTTAATATTTTATATTATCTATTACATTATTTAACAGTCACAAATCTGAAGCTATTAATCAGATTATAAGTAAATATATAAAACTGTAAAAGCTATAATTGATAATCTCTTACTTAAAGCACCCAAGACTAACATTACTTCCCATCTCCTAATGTACATTGATGAGGAACACTAGTCAGCCTTGGTCATCCTCCAGAATTGGGGGCCAGTTGCCTCTTGCAGAGGTACCATGATGGCACCTAAGGAAATTGGTGGTATCTTTTATATTTTTATGCCTTTTTTTTCTTTAACTTTTTTTTTCATTTTCCATGTGTACCTCTTTTTCTTTTTATCTCCTAGTTCTGTTTCCCTTATTTTTGCCTCTCCTAGATTTTAAGGGTGATACTGTTGTCACTTAATGTTGAAAATTGTTAATCTCTTCTAAAAACTAATTTGCCTCCTAAGAACCATTGTATCTCCTAACTAACAGCATTTTCCTCCCACTGGAGCAGCAGTGGGTTTACCTTTCTGATGTAGCCCTGGTCCAGCTTCTTAATTTGTCACTCCAGTCTTTTAACATTCTTCTCCCGCTGCAGCTTTGCTTTTTTCCCAGTGCCTTCAAACACGGTATCACCTCAGCTAAATTGCTTTTGTCCTGCTTTGCTAACTTGCCCATACTGACTTCCATCCATTTTTAGATACAAGAAACACCATGTTTATTCCCAAAAGCCCATTCCTAAACTTCTTAACTCATTCTATTTTTTTTAACTTCAGTCCTCCACCACTCAGTGTAAAATTTGCCTTGCATAGTGGAGCCTCTTTGGTCTTTTATTCTTAATGTATGTAATATGTATAATAAAAAAAAATGTAGGAAGTCTAGTATCATAAGAAATGCTAATCTTTTATTGAAGTATGTACTGAATCAGTTCAGGGGATAATATTGAGTAATTTAAATAATCTGTATAATTTCCACTGCCTTGTCGTATTTTAGTATCTTATTTCTCTGTTTTTCCAGACTCTGACAATAAAGGTGTGAATTCTGGAAGATTGGTAGCTTGCATAACCACTTTGTTCTTATTCAGCAAAATAAGACCTCAGCTCATGGTTAAGCATGCCATGACTATGCAGCCATACCTTACCACTAAATGTAGTGTAAGTATAGAGCTGTCCTCTTTTTTTATGTCTTACCATGTAGTATTTTAAATTTAGAATTCACATTGTGTCATCCACATTTTAAATGATCGACTGTGTCATGTACTCAAATATATGTTCTAATATTTGTGGCAAGTTATATAAGACATCATTTTTCTGATATATTAAAAATGAAGTTCTGACTTCATTTCTCCATAACCTCCTCAAGTTAAATGCTTTTTAAATGCTTCCTAAATGTTGTAACTATTGTTAAGACCTCAAGAGTGAATGAGGCAGACTTCCTCTCACTCAGAAATTTACTCTTTTAGATTCTGAATTTGCTTTTCATTTGTCATTTCAGTATATTTTGAGTATATTTATTTTCTAATACATCAGTAGGTTGAATATGGAAAATCTAGTATATCAGAGATGTTAGGTGGCTGTTTTAAATTAATATTGCACATACTCTGTTATTCTAAGATAAAATGTGAAAATCAAATAAAACATTGCTTATATAAAATAATCCAGCAGTTTATATGACAGCATGGTGAGTTAAATGGCTTGTTAACAAACACTAAATTTTGAAATATTCTAAAAACTTTAAAATGTAAAGTTTCTTTTACTTACTATGTCCCCAGTGTTCCTAAGGAGCTAATTTTAACTGTTTTCTCTACAAGATTTGTTTTGCTGCTGTGGTCGGGTTTTCTGGTGATCTAAATTAGGAAGTTCTAGATGAAAAACCTCAGGATGTCCTGAGAAATTTTAAGAACCAGAAGATAAATATGTATAAAAACAACATTATAATAATTTCTGAGACCCTAATTCTATCTTTAGGGTTTGTATTAAATTCAGAAATAAATTGATTAATATGTATTCTATGGCCAATAATAATGGCTAATATTTATTGAACACAGTGCCAAATACAGTGAAAAATTTTACGTACATTATATCATTTACCTTGTGAAGTATTATCATTATTATCTCAGCTTTACAGATAAGGAACTGAAGTTTTGAGAATATAAATAACTAGCCCAGTATCACACAGCTGACCAGTCCCAAAGCTAGAATTCAACCCCATGTCTGTTTGCTTCTAGGACTATAACGAAACTTGCATAAATGGCCCTTGTTTGAATCAGTATTTTTTTTTTTTTTTAGCAAGATTACTTTGAAAACATTTTGTGTAATCTCTGTGTGTGTGTGTGT
This sequence comes from Felis catus, assembly GCF_018350175.1. NCBI lineage: Eukaryota > Metazoa > Chordata > Mammalia > Carnivora > Felidae > Felis > Felis catus. The sequence continues at coordinate 209,481,737 of NC_058368.1, read as the reverse complement.
GTGTGTGTGTGCGAGTGCGCACACTCGCATGCAGACATACATAAATGTTCTTTTTATCATGTCAGATGGGTAATGTGCCAAGGTCGTAACAAGGTTTGAGAGGCACATTTCACATAATAGCATGAACACCCAATCATCACACTTATGAACTACAAAAGGATCTATAAATATATTTTTATTTGACCCTGTAGGTATGCCAAAAGGAAGGATGAATGTTAGAAAGTTTTATACACGCACATGAAGTTTTTATATAAATAAGGCCATCTCCTATGTGTTAGACACATTTAAATGTTTGGTTTTTGTACCCTACCTCCATCTTTATTCTTCTTCACCTCAGGAGAAACAACCTGGATTATCCTACATACTATATCCATGCTTCTGTAATTGTGCACATGCACACATATATAACTGGTTGACTGGGTTTTTAAAAATCAGGTTATGGAGTGCCTAGGTGGTTCAGATAGTTAAGGGTCAGACTCTTGATTTCGGCTCAGGTCATGATCTCATGATTCATGGGATCCAGCCCTGTGTCGGGCTCTGGGCTGAAGGTGCAGAGCCTGCTTGGGATTCTCTCTCCCTCTCTCTCCCTCTGCCCCTCTTCCACTCATGCTCTCTGACTCTCTCAAAATAAATAAACTTTAAAGAATCCGATTATGTTATATACCTGTCGTACATATACGTATTGTATGTGTATAGATTACCCATTTTATGGATATTCTATGATACATTTAACCATTTCCCAATTTGGCAGATATTTACATTGTTTCCTATTGATAGGGACTACAAAACAATTCCTTAACAAACATTCCTATTCATATACCTTTAAATACTGGTGCTTTTTATTCTTTGGGATACATCCTACGGGATGGACTTGCTAGATGAAGGGAATGTTCTTTTGGTTCTGGTTTTGGGTTTTTAATAGATTTTTCCTGATTGCTGGTGGACTTGTTTTAGAGCCTCTTTGGAAACCAGTGAAGGACCATCTGTGTCATTTTTACACTCTTTGCCAGTCAGGTGCAAAGCAATAGTTCATTTTGCTTCATTTTCCCTTCCTTGATTTCCAAGAAGATTGAGCATCTTTTTTATGATATTAACCAATTGTACTTAATTATCTGTGATTTGACTGTATGTGTACATGTATATTTATACGTCATTTGACCATTTTACCTTTGAATTGGTGGGGCTCTTTTTCTTTCCTTTTTTTGAAACTCTTTAGTCTAAATTTTTTAGATGTTGAAACATCTTATGTTATAATCATTTCAGATATTTATCTTCATATTATGTTCTTTTGTCCTTTTCTTTCACGATTTCCGTCTTTAAATTCTTCTTCTAGATTTTAAGATACTTCTTTTACTTGATTTTCTAGGCTGATAAGAGTAATTCAAAGTAAAATTTTAGCTGTTAGATGAATTTATTTTGACAAAAACTCTTCGCTCCCTAGACCCACTGTAACTCATCCCTTGTTGCTTAAAGCACGTGGGAGTGGGAGACAGCAAGGAACGACAAGGTTTCTGTGCTACTTAGAAGTACTCATCTTACTTATTTTTTTTACTTAATCCTATGGGTATGATGAGAGGATGGATGAATGTCAGGTGGGCACGTGTTAATCAGCTCAAAAAAGTTCAAAATGAATGTCAGTAACCTGTTGCTAAGAATAAAAGAGTGATTAACTTGACTAAATAAAAACATATATTGAATGTCTTACTTCACAAAAATAACTAGTAACTGGTTGCCTTGGGGCAGGGGTGCTGGGTAACAAGAGGATAGGGGAGTGGGAAAGAGATTTTTTTTTTTTTTGGAAAGAGACTTTATTATAAATTCTTTAATAAACTTTTGGTTTTTTTAAATATTCTGCCTATTTTTTAAACTGCTTAGTTTTTAATAAAAGTTTTAAACTTTTTTAATATTAAAATTTAATTTTTCAAATTTTAAAATAAAGAAGTCTTATATCTAGTTCTGGGATTCTGTATTTTCATCTGTCATAAAAAGGGTTAACAGAAGACTTCTCAACCTGAGCACAATTGACATTTAGGATTGGATTATTATTCTTTGTTGTCAAGAACTGTTCTGAGCATTACAGGATGTTTGTCAGCATCCTTGGCCTCTGTCCACTGGATGCCATTAGTACCCCCCAACTCCCCTCTTGGGGCAACAAAAATGTCTCCAGACATTGCCAGATACCCCATGGGGACACACTCACCTCCAGTTGAGAACTACTAAGTTAACATACTCCAGTTTGAAAAATACTGATCTTAAAAAACAGTATCAGTCTTGGTAAAATACTCAGTTAAGAGTTAAACATCTTTGTTCAGAATTGGCTTGTGTTAACGTTTTCGGGGAAAAAAAGAATAACTGTACCATTGTGATTAAGTGACTGAGAGGTTACATGGTAACTTAGTGGCAGAGCTAGAATCCAGGTTCCTGATACTGGCTTATGCTCTTCCTTACGTAGATTAAAAAAACTTTTTAAGTCTTTTTTTGGGACACCTGGGTGGCTCAGTTAAGTGTCCGGCTTTTGGTCTCATGTCAGGTCATGATCTCACAGTTCATGAGATCAAGCCCTGAATTAGGCTGTGCGCTGACAGCACAGAACTTGCTTGGGATTCTCTGTTTCCCTCTCCCTCCCTCCCCTGCCGCCATCCCTGCCCCACTCACTCATTCTCTCTCTCTCTCTCTCTCAAAATAAACATTAAAAGAAAAGCATCTGGTAGTCTTTTTTTTTTTTAACTGAAACTTGACATTCATAATACCTCAACCCTCAAATTCATAAAAGTGTATAAACTTTCTTGTCAGACTCTGATATTCATAAAACACTGATTTTATCCTTGTAGACACAAAATGATTTCATGGTTATCTGCAATGTTGCAAAAATCCTGGAGCTGGTTGTACCACTGATGGAGCATCCAAGTGAAACTTTCCTTGCTACTATTGAAGAAGATTTAATGAAGCTTATCATCAAATATGGCATGACTGTAAGTATTTAGTGTACCGTCTCTATTGATTAGTATAAAATTCACAAATGCTAGCTAAATCATATGGTTTACTTTTGTCTTTAACTCTTGCCTAAATGGTAACATTTTGTTATCTTTTAGGTAGTGCAACATTGTGTGAGCTGTCTGGGAGCAGTTGTAAATAAAGTGACACAAAATTTTAAATTTGTGTGGGCCTGTTTCAATAGATACTATGGTAAGTTCAGTGCCTGGGCTTTGAAATTATTCTGATGGATCCTGTAGTGCGTCTAGCTCCTTTTTAAAAACACATCTGATAGGGGCGCCTGTGTGGCTCAGTCGGTTAAGCGTACAACTTCGGCTCAGGTCATGATCTCGCAGTCCGTGAGTTCAAGCCCCGCATCGGGCTCTGTTCTGACAGCTCAGAGCCTGGAGTCTGTTTCAGATTCCGTGTCTCCCTCTCTCTCTGACCCTCCCCCATTCATGGTCTGTCTCTGTCTCAAATAAACGTTGAAAAAATTTAAAAACACATCTGATAAAGACAGCATCAAGCAAATTGTTAAGAGGTGTGATTGTCTCAGAAGCAATATTTTCTAGTATCTTTTGTATTTCCTTAATAACTGAATATAATCACTTCAGTAATTTACCTCATAAGTAACTATTGGTCAGTTTTCTGCCCACTATGTAAAATAAAATTTAAATACCATTTTTTTCTTATATTAATTCTTTTAGGCTGTAAGGTATTCTGTCATAATTCTAGCTGTGTGTGACTCTTAAGAACATTAGTAAAATTTAACTCTAACAACTTAGCAATAATTATTTGAAGATAATTCAAGGATAAAACATTATAAGTAAACATTACTTATCTTTATTAGGTGCCATTTCAAAATTAAAAAGTCAGCACCAGGAGGATCCAAATAACACTTCACTTCTGACAAACAAACCAGCACTTCTTAGATCCCTTTTCACTGTTGGAGCACTATGTCGGCATTTTGATTTTGATCTAGAAGATTTTAAAGGCAACAGTAAGGTACGATTCTAATATTAATTACTTAGTATGCTATAAAAAATAGGACTGTGTGACCCTGTGAACTGAAAATTACTAATGACCCAGGATGAAAGCAGCTTTATAGTAGTCTGGTTTAATGAGAATTCTGAAGCAGTGCTACCCAAAACCTGGTCCTCAGACTAGCCTCTGATCAACCAGCTGTTTGTTACTGATTTGTCATAAGAAGCTTACACAAGTTATATCAGCTTTGTAACAGTGGACACACTGGGTTAAGCAGCTGACTTTTTTTTTTTTAACTTCCTCAATGAAGGAGCAGTACATTAATTTGCATTTTACACAAGCTTCTTTGTCACACACTTTTATTTTGAATGTCACCATTCTAAAATTTATGGATTTATAAACTTGTGATTTATTCTTCAGTAAAGTTCACATGCAGAAATTCTTATTGTTTGCTTTTAGGCTTTTTCTTTTTATAATTGAAAACTGAGAGAAGTTACTCTTCTTCATACACATTAAAGTGTTTTTTTATTCCCCTTAGGTTAACATAAAGGATAAAGTACTTGAATTACTGATGTATTTTACAAAACATTCAGATGAAGAAGTACAAACAAAAGCTATCATTGGTCTAGGTAAGTTAAGTCTAAATTTCTTTATAATTTTAGTTGTTTGAGAGGTTGAGCAAATTTGGAAATATTGTGAGTCTACACTGTTTTTTTATTTAAGTATGTTTCTACTCACAGTAGGATTTGGTATATAGACTATAGGATTGGGGATTAAGACACCTGGGTTCCATTATTGGCTCAGCCAGTGACTTTCTAGGTGACCTTGAGCAAGTCATGTAACTACTCTGTTCATCAGAGAAATTTTATTTTGGTAGCATTAACAATGTTTATAATTTAATATGCATGAACAGTGGTCCATATTAGTCTTTTGAACAAAAATGAGAAATAAAATTTTAGTTACCCAAACCTTATTAAATGTTTACTGATTTCTTTAAATAAACTTAAATCTTAGAATCTTAGTCCTCCTTCATCCCTTTCATAGCAAATCAACTAAAAATTCAGATATCACTTACTTTAGGGAAGTTCTATTGAAATAGTGTTAACTTCAAGCCAAATGTGTACCTTTGAATATTAAGTCTGGACATATGTTATATGAAGTGGGTAAACTTATAGTGTTAATCCAGAGAACAAATAGTGCAAATTTTAACTTGAAGAAGTAGCACTGTCTACAAAATACTACCTCTAGACCAGTTAATAAATGACATCTTGCTTGTGTGACCTTGGACTAGTTATCTGATCACTCTATGCTTTGAGTTTAGTTTGTATTTGGCATCAGTAATACTTGCTATCATTAAGGGTCCTCATCTTGTCTTACATAAATAAGTGTTTTGTACAAATAAACATGAATAGTATTATTTTGCTACTTATCAAATTATGGTTATAGAATTCAGCATTGTGGCTTCATTATAATGCCATAAAAATAAATGGAAGATATTATTAGCTCTAGTTTATTTTAGAATTTTTCTGTTTCATCAAATGGATATATATACACACACACATTTATTTATTTATTTATTTTTTTAATAATGCCAATGTAGTACCTTCTAGGGATCTAAAAAATGTTTACAGACGTTACCTCTTAAATCCTGATAACGTCCCTTTGAGGTAGGTGGGTGGTAAATATTATTGTCCCCATTTTACAGATGGAGAATTGAGGCACAGAGAGATTATGTGACTCACCCAAGGTCACACTACAAGTCAGTGGTGGACCAGGAATAGAACCCAAGACACCTGACTCCTAATCCACTCCCCTAGCCACTAGGCCCTGCTCCCTCCTCAAGGTTTCCTCTTGTGTGAAATTCTCCTTTGAAATGCAATTTCTTGTTTTTAATTCATGGGGAAAGAAGTACCTGCTCTAATACTTCTCTGGGTAAGGCCACTAGCATATATTCTTCTGGTCATTTTAAGTTTTAATGTTTGAAAAGGAGCTCTTTCATATAAATTATAAACATTTTCATTAAGTATTACATTTAATTTTAATATGAATATGTCAAGACATTTTTTTTGTCTCTTTAGGATTTGCCTTTATTCAGCATCCAAGTCTAATGTTTGAGCAAGAGGTGAAAAATCTATATAATAACATTTTATCTGATAAGAACTCCTCAGTAAATTTAAAAATACAAGTGTTAAAAAACCTCCAGACCTACCTACAAGAAGAGGATACACGTATGCAACAAGCAGACAGAGACTGTAAGTGAAGATGTATTTTTAAATTTCACATTGTGTCTAGAGTTAGAATACTGTCCGACTCTTTTAATCCAGACACCTGAATTTCCTTATCTGTTATATGATAGATACGAATGTATCTATATACATGTGTAATGTGTATACATAATGTGTATTATATGATGTAACACATGTTCAGATATTAACATTTTGCAGGAGGATAGGGATTGTAATTCTCATCAGGTGCCTCTCATGGAGGCGCGCGCGCGCACACACACACACACACACACACACACACACACACACACACACACACACAAAAGATTAAGAGCCATTGAGCCAGAGTACTACCTATAATTTTGTACTTTTGGGTGTGGCCTAATTTGGTGTAATTCGTAAAGTTGATACACATGTTCTTAATATGTTTACTTCCTTTTGCAGGGAAGAAAGTTGCAAAACAGGAAGATCTAAAAGAAATGGGTGATGTGTCCTCAGGGATGAGTAGTTCCATCATGCAGCTTTACCTCAAACAGGTGCTTGAGGCGTTTTTTCACACCCAGTCAAGTGTACGCCACTTTGCCCTGAATGTCATTGCGTTGACGCTAAACCAGGGTCTTATCCATCCAGTTCAGGTGAGTCTGTTTGATAGTGGCAGCACTTACTGCAAGAACCAGATTTGTTACCATTTGATGACATTGTGATTATACAATACTAGTTCTTTATTCATCTTAGTTGTTAATTTTTTATCCATTCAGGATAAAAAAGAATCCATCTCCTAGGTTGTCGTTACTGTAAAATACCCATATGTTCATAATATTGTCTTTATCGAACACATTTCCAGTTTACATTGGTAGAATATGTACTTGGAATCAGTTTTCTAAGTAGGGATGGTTTGTTTTAATCCATATTGACTCTTATCCCTAAGAACCAATAGCCTGTAATGTCAAGAGAGTTAACTGGGGTTCAGAGTATTATCTGTTAACAGGGTGGATTGTAAGTCCATAGAAAAGTAAATCATATTACCTAAGCTCAGTTCCTTCATCTGTAAGTTGGAGGTAATACCACCTACCTAATACCTCAGCACACTGATGTGAGGACTAACTGACATAATAAAGATATATTAGCATCACTGAGAATTGGCAGCTGATGCTGACGTAGTAGTGTATAACTGTCTGACATGTTCAGGAGAGTACCATAAGCTACAGAAGGGAATTTACTAGACAACCAAAAGCCTGTATCCTTTAAAAATTTTTTTTCAACGTTTTTATTTATTTTTGGGACAGAGAGAGACAGAGCATGAACGGGGGAGGGGCAGAGAGAGAGGGAGACACAGAATCGGAAACAGGCTCCAGGCTCTGAGCCATCAGCCCAGAGCCTGACCCAGGGCTCGAACTCACGGACCGCGAGATCGTGACCTGGCTGAAGTCAGACGCTTAACCGACTGCGCCACCCAGGCGCCCCTAAGATTTTTATTTTGCCTGTTTTTTGTGGAACTTCTTCTAAAATATGCTATATGTGAGTATGCTTTGTTCTTCCCTGTGTCCTGAAATAAAACACACTGATGAATTCTAAGAACAAACAAGGACATTCTCTTACGACACCATAATGCAGTCATCAAATTCATGAGATTTAACACTGATACAGTGTTATCTAATATATAGTCCATTTTCAGATTTTGCCAGCTGAGCCAGTAATATTCTTTATGGACTTTCCTCCCCCAAGTCAGGGTTTAATCCATGATCATCCTTTTCAGTTAGTGCTGTGTTGACATTTTTTAAGCTGTTGTTTGTTTGTTTGTTTGTTTTCAGGTCTCCTCACTGCTGATTCAGATTCACTTAACATAGTATTGGTGTTTCTTGACCTTAGAAGTCCAGTAAATATGGCTGTTACCAGAACACTAGCTATCGAACTGTCTGATCATTGAAGCCCTATATCAGTGTTGCAAAAAAATTTATATTTTTCTGGTTTTGAGTATGAAAGGCAAAGTATATTTTGCCCTATATTATCTTTACATAGCAAATTCAGTCAAGCTTGGAAAATTACTGGATTATACATTTGCATTATATATCATAATCTTAAGTGGGTATTCTTAGTGTAGGAGCCCTTTATGTATGATTAAAGAACCTTTACTTCACACAGAAATTGTTTCCTTTTCATCAGTATTTTTGCTGATGCTTCATTTTTTTTGTTGTTGTTTTGTTTTTTTCCTTTAAGGTAAATCTAAGGGAAGATTAATCATTTTTAAAAGAACACTAAAACATGACATTTATAGGAAGGCCTATAAAGCCGAATTCATATATCCCAGTTATATAGCAAGTTTTAACATATGTCATGAGACATACAGAGCTTTTACTACTGTGATGTCTTATAAACTCTTTATTTTTATTTTTAGTGTGTACCATATTTAATTGCTATGGGAACAGACCCAGAACCAGCTATGAGGAACAAGGCTGATCAGCAACTGGTGGAAATCGACAAAAAATATGCTGGATTCATTCATGTATGTATTTTTAAATTGTATAACCTAAATTTAAACATCTTCTTCGGTATACCATTTCCTTGATAAAGGTCCTGCCCATCTTCGTATTAGAATAACATATTTTGCTTAGTACAGTAAAACCTTGGTTTGCGAGCATAATTTGTTCCAGAACCATGCTTATAATCCAAAGCATTTGCATATCCAAGTGAATTTCCCAATAAGAAATAACGGAAACTCAGATGATTCATTCCACATCCCAAAAATATTCATATAAAATGATTACAATACTGTAATATAATACAAAATAATAAAATACAAAATATAAAGAAAAATAAATAAATTAACCTGCACTTACTTTGAAAACCTTCGTGGCTGGTGTGAAGGAGATGAGAGAGGAGGGTTATTGTGTAGGACAACTTTCACTATCACTAACGGAATCACTGCTCTCTGTTGGCTCATTGGAATCTTTTTCTGTATGGAAGACATTGTGTACACTCACAGGGATGTTGACTACGGTATGGTATTAATGAACTCTTGTCATATATTGTAATGTAACTGGCAATAAAACAGCAGAGGAGGGGCGCCTGGGTGGCGCAGTCGGTTAAGCGTCCGACTTCAGCCAGGTCACGATCTCGCGGTCCGTGAGTTCGAGCCCCGCGTCAGGCTCTGGGCTGATGGCCCCTCCCCCGTTCATGCTCTGTCTCTCTCTGTCCCAAAAATAAATAAACGTTGAAAAAAATAAAAATAAAAAAACAGCAGAGGAAAAGGGTCTATCTGCAAGCAACCTGACCTAGAATGAAGCAAAGCATTCCTAGGCTTGCTGTTGTATGGAAAGCAAAGGACTGTCCATAGGTGCTTTGAAGTGACCAAAAAATACACTAGTGCCAGTTGTGGGCACCTTCCAACGTTCTGAAAAATCACTGATTTCTGCCAAACACCGAAGCCTGAGACCGAGCATCCAAGCATGGGAGATGATCACCCACGATCCCTTAGTGAGAGAGAGAGAGACAGAAGAACCATTGGCTCAGTTGTGATCATGTGATGTTTGGCGTCATGTACTACTCGTATTGCAAGACATCGTTTATCAAGTTAAAATTTATTAGAAATGTTTGCTCAGGGCATCTGGGCGGCTCAGTCAGTTACACGTCCAACTGCAGCTCAGGTTATGATATCGTAGTTCATGGCTTCGAGCCCCACGTCCGGCTCTGTGCTGGCAGCTCAGAGCCTGGAGCCTGCTTTGGATTCTGTGTCTCCCTCTATCTCTGACGCTCACCCACTCACCCTTTGTGTCTCTGTCAAAAATGAACATTAAAAAAAAAAAATGTTTGCTCATCTTGCAGAACACTCACAGAGCAAGTTGCAATCCAAGGTTTTACTGTATTTACTTCTAAACATGCAACTGAGTTTGTCCCCCAAGCTTTTTATTCTCATTTAAAATTAACTCTTAAAACTGAGCTAGAGGTGATAGTCCAGCAAGCGTGCTGGACTAAAAGTAAGGATGCCTGGGTTCTAGTCCCTACAGTGTGATCTTGGCAGTAATGGCTTTCTGGGTCTTGATTTTTTCTTATATAAAACAAGGGGGTTGCAGTAGATGATCTCTGATGTTCCTTACAGCATTTGAGTTCCATAATTTTATGATTTTAAGTAAGAAAACTAAACAGTGGAGTTAGCCTCTTCTTATAATATTCAAAGTATAGTTTTAACTTGACTCTTAATTTCCATTACAAAAATGAGCCTTTTATTGATTTCAGATGAAAGCAGTGGCTGGTATGAAGATGTCCTACCAGGTACAACAGGCAATCAACACATGCCTAAAAGATCCTGTGAGGGGTTTCAGACAAGACGAGTCCTCTAGCGCTTTGTGTTCACATCTTTACTCCATGATCCGTGGAAATCGCCAACACAGACGGGCCTTTCTAATTTCTTTACTCAACCTCTTTGATGACACAGCAGTAAGCATAAAAACCTTTTTATTTTAAGAAAATAAATGTTCTATAAAATTTTATGCCTAAAGTAGTCAGCATTTTGAAAATATGACCATTTTAGTCAATAATAGTGACTATATTAAATATGTGTTTCTTTACATCTTCTTATATTAATTACAAGGTATATAGTCAAATTTGGAGGGGAAGTTTCACATGGAATATAAATACAGTGACCGATAAAGTATAACTGTGTCTCCATACTGAGTATCTTATAAACTTTGATAATAGTTCTTTAAGCATAACTTTAAATAAGGTACAGCAGTTAAATTATCACTTTGAGGATAAGTTACTTCAATAAATAAGGTCAGACTTCACTTATTCCTGCTACAGTCAAATATTATTAGAATAACTGTTCCAGGTTTTTGGCTACTGAAGTCCTTATTTGTTCAACTTGACTTCCTTAATAAAGAGCCCACTTGTGTGTAATTACAATTTTGACCCTTTGGGCTATTGCACAAGTTGCATTGGCCAGGACCATAAACGAACAAAATAGAAGGCTCTGTTGTTTAACTTACCTCTTAATTTATTCATTCATTTTACACACATATTTATTCAGCACCTGCTACGTGTGGTAGTCATTGTGCTAAGAGATGAAGATAAAATGGTGGATAGGACAGATTTAGTATCTGCCCATATAGAGCTTTACCAGTTAGTCTGTGTGTGTGTGTAAAGCTTTGAAAAGAACAAAAGAAATATTTTTTGTATTTAATCACTTACAAGTTGATTGTTATCCCAAAACCAGATTTTTTTCAATAAAACAAAATTTAAATTACCAGAATGTAGATACCTTACTAGGCCTCTTTTTTTAAGTACTACATGAAATTTTTTGATATGTGATCTAGTAGATAAATATTACAAGCACTTATCTCAGAAGTACTTGGACTATCATTTAATCATCACCATGACCATCATCATCATCATGTCATCATCAGTATTAAGTTTTCATGGTATGTAGGACATCATGCTAGGAGTGGAAAATGGTATGATATAGTGCTCTTGCCCTCAATGGATCTTACCTCCCTCCAGTTGTGGAGACATGATAAAGGAAATAAATCAGGTTAGCGTATTTTGAGTGCCAGGTGGTTTATACTGTTGATACTGCTCTAGTCCCTATCTCTTCTCCTGAGCTTCATTCCTGTGTGCTTTCATTGCCTGCTGTGTGTCTGTCACTAGCTCGATGTTCTGTCACCCCAGCATGAGCAATGCTAAGCTGGAAATTCAGCTGTCATAATGCAGTGCCGTCTCCTGTTTCCAGGAAAGGATGTCAGAGGAGGAACAAATCACTGAAGGCCTGGGAATTAGATGAGATGGACCTACTATTTAAGGCAGGGGTAAAAACATAATAAAGGGACAAAGATAAGAATGTGTGGGAAATAATGAATAGATTGTTATTCTACTGGAGCAGAAAGGTCACAATAAGGCATGGTTTATGGAAGATCTTGTAGACAGTGAAAAACCAATAAAAGCATTTGAATGAAAGTAATGAGGACAGGTGCCAAAGAACATTTTTAGGAACATGGATGTTTTAGCATTGTGTTCACACTAGAGGTAACAAGGGACTGATCTATTATGATGGTGGTAGGAAAGGAAAGAAGCGTGAAGAAGTAATAAATGAGGCTGTGTAAGAATAGTCGAAGGATAACTGGAATATTCTTGTCCTGAGCACCTGAGAATAATAATAGGATTGCTGAAAAGGAGTTGGCTTGAGAAGGACATAAAAAGAGGAATAGTCAAAGAGAGAACTAAGGAAGAAGAAATTTTCAGGAAGGAAAGGGTGGAGGGTAGTGTCCAGTGCTACTCACAAGTCAAGGAGAAGAGATTTTTAAAAAATGGGAAGCAGTCAAGCAGTGAGGGACACAGGTCTGATTGTGATTGAAGAGTGGTGGGGAAGACAGTGGGGGAGCAGCTCTAGAGTATTCTTTTAAGAAATTTGATTTTCGAAAGGGAAGAGCAATACGGGACTTTTTTATGACCAGAGTTGAAGAATTTCAGTTTTTAAAAGGTTTATTGAGAGTAGTCCTGAACATTTGCAGCTTAGGAGGAAACGGTATATATAAATTAATGTTCATAGATGAGGTGGAGTTCTGTGTTTGCGTTTCCCCAACTGTAACATGTAGATGTTGACACATATTGAAAAATAAAAAAATAGAGTGAAAGCAAGTTTATTCCATCTGTCCTACTGGATTTTGTTGTTGCTGTTGCCGCTGTTGGGTTTTATGTTGCTTGCATGGCAGGATCGGTGAGATGGTAGAAGGGGGTATGTTTTGATTGCTATATATTTTTCACTTTTTTTCCTAAACTGTAAATGTTTTGAAGGAATTTAAATATTAATGTGCCTTTCTGTTTATATTCTGTATGATTATGAAATGCTGAAAATCTCTGTTACTTCTTTTTAAAGCAAACAACCAGTAGTAACCCTAATTTTTGCTTACCTCAGTTTTTATAATGTGGGACTATGGTAGCACCGTCAGAACGACTGATATTCTAAATTATGTATATGTAGGAAACTGACAAATGTTTTTTGAATACGTGAGCTTTGATTTTTTTTTTTTTAACCCACATGTTAGTACTATTATTACTGCTTATTGTTGAGGGCAGAATAGTAACTGTGTGTAACTGATCTCCATATGGGTTAAACTCTTAGAAGCACAATGACAAATCATTATGATTCATATGTATACTTTCTGATGCGGTATGGATTTATCATAAAGATCCCATATACTCTATAAGAAAACTTGAGGGAATTCCACTTGGGTGCACTGAAAAATTTCACCTCTTCCCTTCTTGAGGTCCATGGTATACTTCATTATGAAATCTCTTAAGATGGGTATAAGATTATTTTATAAAATCCATTTCTGTTACCCCTCATCCGTTTTTCTTACCTACTTTCCCTGCTCTCTCCTTCCCTCCCTCCTCCACCCTTCTCTTTCAGAAGCATTAACTGAGGTGAAAGTGCCCTCTAATATTTTTTCTAAAAAGGATTTTTGGATGGATTTCTAGATTATCCACTAAACATGTGTACCTTTTTTTAAAATTTACAGAAAACAGAAGTGAATATGCTCTTGTATATAGCAGACAATCTAGCCTGTTTTCCATACCAGACACAGGAAGAGCCGTTGTTTATAATGCATCATATAGACATTACACTCTCAGTTTCTGGTAGTAACCTACTGCAGTCATTCAAGGAGGTAAGTTACACACATTACTATTCTTAATGCATCTGTCAAAGTGCAGGCATGCTATTTTCACTGTTTTGTTTCCATTGTTCTTTTTTTTCTTTTCACAGGTATATAAAACCTTTCTAAATAATTTAAAATCTGGGCAGTGCTTGAATTGGGGAGAAGTGGGTTGCTGTTTCATTTCTATTAAGAAAGACCTAAAACCATTCCATTTCAGATCATTTAAGTGGAATACATACATCCATATATATATATATATGTGTGTGTGTGTGTGTGTGTGTGTATATATATATATATATATATATATGGATGTATGTATTGTTCTTTTGATAAGCCATCCCACTTCTTTTTTTTCCTCTTACTTTAAGCACTGACCTTAAGTGTTTGGTGTCCATTCATATATCCATTTAAACCCCATTTTAAAGCATCTTGCGATTCTATAAATCTGGTAATGCTGTAGATCACAATAGTATACTTGAAGAGATATAACTAGAGATAGAGATAGATAGCTTACTTATAAGGAAACACAGAAAATGTATAATGTTGATTTCCTTATCTCTGAACACCAGCATCATAATGGGGTTGGCATATTGTATGCCCAAAATCTTTACTGAGTTTCTTATTATAAACCTTATGTCTTCTCTTTTGTGGTTTTTTTAGGAGAAAATGTAATTGGTTTCATTGTAATGGCACCTAGTATAGCACTTGGAAACATAGTAGGCCCTCAGTAAATTATTTAAAAATTAATTGGAATATTTTCATGTGCCTGATGACACAGTAGATCTCATTTTACAAAATTGTTGCACTCAGAACTCAATATGATCAAACTAGTAAATCAGGGAGATTATTATAATACCCAAGGGTTGGAATTACCGAAGGATCTAAACCCTTCCTGCTTGAAGTTTGCACCAAGACCCAGCCGCAGTGGCCTCACTTGAGAACTTGTGAGAACTGCAGACCCTCGGGCCCCACCCTCGACCTACTGAAACAGTCTATTTTTAACAGAATCCCTAGGTGCACCTTAAAGTTTGAGAAGTTAAATAATGCCCCCAGAAACTTAAGCCATAATGTTACCTTATTTTCTCTCACTGTTGTGGATATACTTGTAAATGTTTCTCCCATTTTATTTCTTCAACAATTACATTTGAATAATTGCTTTGTAATTTAGTCTTTTCTCCTCTCTTAAATCTAGCTGACTTTATTTCTTTTTAAGAGTCAACTGTTTCATGAAATACAGAAAAAAATAACTGTTTAAGAAAAGTTCCATATTATCTTGTTGAAAAGCTCTTAAAAGGGAGAATTTGATAGATGCTGGGATGTTCAAACCTATTAAATGTTCCTCAGTTAAGTTATATTTAGCGCTTTTTTTTCTTTTAAGTAGTCTCTGTGCCCAGTGTGGGGCTTGAACTCATGAACCTGAGATCACGAGTCGTATGTTCTGCTGACTGAGCCAGCCAGGCACCCCTCTCCTCGGTTAAACTATATTTACTACTTTTCCTGTGTAATGGCTTACCTATGTACCAAATTTATACTTTTATAACTAACTTATTTTCATTTCTATCCTATAACAAAATTGTTTCCCTTTGATATTTCAAAAGGGCTTTTGGGGAGGGAGAGATCAGGGCAGTGGATTATATACGATTTTATTAAGTCTTGGAAGCTGTTTATGGAAAGTCAGAGGGTTTTAATATATAAAATATTAATTTAAAGATGCTTTTTTGAAGTTGTTGAATGGAGCATATGTATTTATTAGGGGTATTTTGTTACTATTTTTCCTTTTTTTTCACCCCCTCCAGTCAATGGTAAAAGACAAAAGGAAAGAGAGAAAATCATCACCTAGTAAAGAAAATGAGTCAAGTGAGAGTGAAGAAGAAGTTTCCAGGCCTCGGAAGTCACGGAAACGTGTAGATTCAGATTCAGATTCAGATTCGGAAGATGACATAAATTCAGTGATGAAATGCTTGCCAGAAAATTCAGCTCCTTTAATTGAATTTGCAAATGTCTCCCAGGGTATTTTATTGCTTCTGATGCTAAAACAACATTTGAAGAATCTCTGTGGATTTTCTGATAGGTAAGGTTACGTAAGCAGTGAGAGAAAAAAATTTACCTGGTTCAAATTATAAAGAAATATGACACTCAATTTTGATTGCATGCTTATTTTCATATTAAAAATGTTCCTTTTTAAAGAAGGAACATAGTGTTGGTATATATTTTGTTGTGTAATATATCACAGTTTGTTCACTTTGTTCTTGAAGAGAAGACAAACATTTCATAGTCATAATGCATTATAAATCAAAGGACTTAACTTTGTTGATTTCCTTAAAAAGACCTTATTAGAGAATTAGGCTGATCTTCATGTAGATTACAAATTTAAGTGTTCAAAGAGCTGTGAATAAAGAATAGATGTAGACCAACTAGACTGAGCTCTCATAGAACCCAAATAGTCTCTAATAGAAATAGTAAAGTACTAATTATTTGTGAATGCCCTATAATTTTACCCACAATTAGTCACTGTAGGTATCTTTTTTCTGCCTGTACCCATGAAACTTTGGTCATTTTTTTTTTTTTAAGTTTAATTCATTTATTTTGAGAGAGAGCATGGGAGGGACAGAGAAAGAGGGAAAGAATCCCAAGCAGGCTCCATGCTGTCAGCACAGAGCCTGATGCAGGGCTTGAATTCATGAACCGTGAGATCATGACCTGAGCAGAAACCAAGAGTCAGACACTTAACTGACTGAGCCATTCAGGCACCCCTTGTCATTTTTCATTTCATTAAAACCTTACGTTAGGAATCACAAAGCTGGGGCACCTGTGTGGCTCACTCAGTTAAAGCATCCTACTACAGCTCAGGTCATGATCTCGTGATTGGTGAGTTCGAGCCCCACGTCAGGCTCTGTGCTGACAGCTCAGAGCCTAGAGCCTGCTTCAGATTCTGTCTCCCTTTCTGCCCCTACCCCACTCATGCTCTGTCCCTCTCTCTCAAAAATGAAAAAACATTTAAAAAAAGAAAAAAGGAATCACAGAGCCAAATGTTCATAGGAGATAGATCATGAAACGGAACAAAGGGGATTCAGGAGAAGGTCACTGGCAAACTGGAAAAAACATGTTTTATTTAAAGGACTCAGGTATTACTCAGATGTCCATCAATTTTTTGCCATAGAAGAGGGTAGGCATAATGTAGCCAAGAGCTTCTACTTTTGCAAGAGAAGCTAGATAATCCAGGTTTTAATGGACATATCTTGATGTTAAATGTTGGCAACTAATTTAATGTAAAACCTTGTAAGGCCTTGAGGTGATGCTAAGGAGTTGGGGAGATTTTTTTTTTTTTAACTTTTATTTATTTTGAGAGGGAGACAGCACACGTCTCATGGGGAAGGGGCAGAGCGTGAGGGAGGCAGAGAATCCCCAGCAGGCTCAGAGCTGCCAGCACAGAGCCAGATGCAGGGCTCAAACCCACAAAGCCAGGAGATCAAGACCCGAGCCAAAACCCAGGATGCTTAACCAACTGAGCCACCCAGGCACCCTAAGTCGGGAGAATTTTTAAGCCAGAGTTGTTAATAATATGAAACAGGTTTTGGCTGCTGTGTAGAGGATGAATAATTGGGAGGGCAGGAAAGTAGGAGGTAAACTAGTTACATAAACCAGTATTATATTGAAACTGTTCTACAATCATGATCATAGCACTCAAAAGCAGAC
Organism: Felis catus; assembly: GCF_018350175.1. Classification (NCBI taxonomy): domain Eukaryota; kingdom Metazoa; phylum Chordata; class Mammalia; order Carnivora; family Felidae; genus Felis; species Felis catus. The sequence goes on along the minus strand of NC_058368.1, from coordinate 209,464,213 downwards.
ATGAGAAATACTTTCATTTAAATGATGCCTCTATTTCAGACAAATGCTGATGGAAACAAGAGAATATTATTCTTGTGAATCTTTGTCTTTATGTCTTTACTTCCCTTTGAAATTATGTTTATTTTTGTGTACAAGTTCACTGGCTGAAATCTGTATGATAAAAAGTTTAATTATTAGTAAATTAAATTTAACTGCAATCACTTTAAATATAAATGCCTGAAAAATTTTTAAAGTTAATGACTTTGTTTTCCCAAAACAGTAAAATTCAGAAATACTCTCCATCTGAATCTGCAAAAGTATATGATAAAGCGATAAACCGGAAAACAGGAGTTCATTTTCATCCCAAACAAACACTGGACTTCCTGCGGAGTGATATGGCTAATTCCAAAATCACTGAAGATGTGAAGAGGAGTATAGTAAAACAGTATCTAGATGTGAGTAGTAAAACCAAAATCTGTTTCTTTTTAATAGTGACTTTCTTGAAAAGTAAATTATTTCCTGGGAGAAAGCAGTCCCCCTTACATTGAAGCTTCATAAACCACCAGGATGATTTTTCTGTATGTGGTTTTAATGAGTTCCTTGAAGCTTGCCTTTCCCATTTCACCCATTGCATCATAATTATTTTTTCTTAGGAAAGGCCAGCCCACTGCTCATTTTATTTCAGTAAGAATGAAAGCTTTTAGGCAGGTTTTAGGAAAAAAGCCATGCCCATGTGTGTATTTTTCTTAATTCAGTAGATTACATAGTTTATGGTTCATATAAGGAGAAAATCATGAAAAAGTCATCCTCCTGCCCTCCAGCCATCCTGTTGCTCTCCTTCCTGGCAACAGTATTAGTACTTTTTTACGTATTCTTACAGAAGTGTAATACAGGCTTATATATTTGTATGTCTCTTACATGTGTACTCTGTTAACAAGTATGTAAGAATATGTATATGTACAAAAAGTGCTTTTAAAATGTCTTGGAGTGGCTGGATGGCTCAGTCAGTTAAGCATCGGACTCTTGATTTTACCTCAGGTCATGATCTCACTGTTTGTGAAATCAAGCCCCACATCAGTCTCTGTGCTGACAGTGTGGAGCCTGCTTGGGATTCTCTCTCTCCCTCTCTCTCTGCCCCGCCTCTGCTCATACTCTGTCTCTCTCCTCTCTCTCTCTCTCTCTCTCTCTCTCTCTCTCTCTCTCTCTCTGCCCCTCTCCCCCTCTCCCTCTCTCCCTCTATTTCTCTCAAATAAGCTTAAAAAAACACTTAAAATGTCTTTAAGACTAGGCAAATTCATAGAGACAGAAAATAGAATAGAGGTTGTTACCAGAAGGAATGAGGAGCTATTGTTTTAATTTTTTTTTTTTTTTAACGTTTATTTATTTTTGAGACAGAGAGAGACAGAGCATGAACGGGGGAGGGGCAGAGAGAGAGGGAGACACAGAATCGGAAGCAGGCTCCAGGCTCTGAGCCATCAGCCCAGAGCCCGACGCAGGGCTCGAACTCACGGACTGCGAGATCGTGACCTGAGCTGAAGTCAGACGCTTAACCGACTGCACCACCCAGGCACCCCGAGGAGCTATTGTTTTAATAGGAACAGAATGAATTTCTGTTTGGGATGATAAAAAAGTTTTGGAAATGATGGTGGTGATGATTATACAACATGGTGAATATACTTAATGGCAATGAATTGAACACTAAAATCTAGAATGATAAGTTTTAAGGTATATTTTACCCCAGTAAAGTTTTATGTTTAAAGAAATATTTGGGGGGAGGATTGTCCCTCAAAAATAAAAATAGTTTTTTGTTTTAATCTATTTCAAGCAAGTAGCTAAACATAACTAATAATGATATTTTTGACCAAGAATGAAACCTACACGGTGGTTTTCATATTATTCATAGACTGTAAACCTTATACTCTAAAACTGAAAATTATTTTAATTCTCATTTAAAATTCTTTAACATTCTTTTTATCCTCTTTTATCTTCTTACTTTTGGAGAAGGCAAAGGGGGACAGAAAATGTGGAAAATGTCTATCAGTATTTAATTATTAATCACTTGGTTGCTTGATGACTTGGACCAGGGTCAGCAGACTCCAACTTATGGGCCAAATCTGGCCCCCACTGCCTGTTTTTTTTTTTTTTTCCCCCTACTGCCTGTTTAAATAAACTTCTCTTAAAACAGCCATGCCCACTCATTTATGTTGTCGCTAGATGCTTTCACACTACAATGACAAGAGTTGTATTAGTTATGACAGAGACCACATGGTGTACAAAAGCCAAAAATATTTACTATCTGGCTCTTTATAGAAAATATTTACCAGGCCCTGATGCAGACAATAGCTAAAGTCTATTTAGCAATTAAACTATCACCCACACCCAATTACTGCTGTAGAAAACATTTAGGGAAAAAAATTTTAAAGGAAACATTTAAGGATTTAACAATCTTGCTTGAAATTATGTACATAAAATTCTAAATTCGTATCTAATTTTTGTAGTTCAAACTTCTCATGGAACATCTGGACCCTGATGAAGAGGAGGAAGAAGGGGAGGTGTCAGCTAGTACAAATGCTCGGAACAAAGCAATTACCTCGCTGCTTGGAGGAGGCAGCCCTAAAAATAATGCAGCAGCAGAGACAGAAGATGATGAAAGTGATGGGGAGGATAGAGGAGGAGGCACTTCAGGGGTGAGGCGGAGGAGGAGTCAACGTATTTCGCAGCGTATTACGTAAAATGATTTTTATGTGCTTATATATGTCAGTCTATTAAATGTACACCAAGTAATGTAATACTTATGAGAGAAAACATTTTGTAGATAGAGATTCTCTACTTAACCATTTATACATCCTTTTGTAGAAAGTTTAACATAAAAGACAATAAAAAAGAAAAAACAGAAATGAGACTTATCCAGCATAAAGGGTTATTAATTTTTTTTGGATTGTATTAATGTGTGTTATCCTTTTTTATTGTTGCTAAGTTTTATGTAGCTTTATGGTTCATATGTATATATAATTTTATATATCAATAAGAGTAAAGACACGGGTACAAATTAAGAGTTATATGGTTTTACAAGTATATGTTAACCCCTTGGCGCTGGCGGTCACGGTGCGTCTCATTGCCGGCAATGGAAGTGTGCTGGGAAATCCCAAACTCCCGGCGTCAAGGGATTAAAAGCAATAAAAACAAAAATTTCACTAAAATTCTTTTGTGTAACACTTCGTCTTTTTTCCCCCCCCCAATGTTTTAGTCATTGAGAAGGTCAAAACGAAATTCAGACTCTACGGAGTTGGCAGCACAGATGAATGAAAGTGTTGACGTCATGGATGTCATCGCTATTTGCTGTCCAAAGTACAAAGATCGACCACAAATTGCAAGAGTAGTACAGAAAACCAGCAATGGCTTCAGTGTTCAGTGGATGGCAGGCTCCTACAGTGGCTCCTGGACTGAGGCTAAGCGCCGTGACGGCCGCAAACTGGTGCCTTGGGTAGACACTATTAAAGAGTCAGACATTATTTACAAAAAAATTGCTCTAACGAGTGCTAATAAGCTGACTAATAAAGTTGTTCAGACTTTACGATCCCTGTATGCCGCCAAGGATGGGACTTCCAGCTAATGAATTTGTACATGCAGCCAAATTTACAGGAATTTTTTTAAAGGCAGAAAAACTTGAAATATCAACATTCTGGCAAAAAAAAATCAGTTTTATGAAGAGTAAGAATGGAACCTGGGATGCAGGAACAAAAGAAGGAAATGTTGGGCAAACATTTTTGTGGGAGCTCCCTTCGCTGTTGTGCAGCAGAAACAGATTCTCAGTTCATTTTTACTCCCACTGTATTATAGTTTAACAAAAATTGTTTATATCTTGGAAAAAAACTTTCTGTTTAAAAAATAAACAAGTGAATGTTGGAAATTAGTCTGTTAATGTTCTTAATAAAGTGTTCTTGGAGTTTAACCTAGCAGCGGATGGCTTTCTTTAGCTTAGCCCAGTTTCCAGGGAAGCATTGTTTTTTCCAGGCTGTAAAATGGCAGACTCTCCTGGATATATAATTTATTCTGTTGAGAAAAAAAAAAAAAAAAAAAAAAAAAAAAAAAAAAAAAGCATGCAGTATCTATGACCTATCTGCAGAAGGAGTTTTTGTAAATGTAGATTTTGATGTATTAGGTCACCCTGAAAACAATACAAGAAAAGGGATCCCCAGGCAATCTGGTGGAGCGAATACTGCAATAAATTTTTTTACTTCTCTTTGTTACTTGTCTGTTTCCATTTGAATTTCTTATTGTAAAGATCTGTTTAAATCCATTTATATTATTTTGCAGTCTTTTATGTAAAATTTATTATATCACTGGTTTTCAAAGCAAAACATAAAATATTGTTTATACAGTTTGTATAGGCTGACTTCTGAATAATTGGTATCTATTATTTTCATTCCCATAAGAGGGTGTAAACAGTTAACTCCAGGGTTTTATTGTATCCTGCAATATTTAGTATTAACTATATATGATTTAGCACTGTGCCAAACACATTTTCAAGAGTACATTTTGATATAAAAAGAAACTATAGTTTATTCCTTGTATGCTTCAATTTCTTTCTAGTGATGTCATGATGGTAATATTTATTTTTTAAACCTGGGGAAAAGGTAACAGTCATGCTATTTTGGGAAACTAGCATTTCTCTTAGTTAAAATTATGCTGTGTGTTATTTTAGAAATAGAGTGGAGTATGACATTTCGTATTTACATTACATTTTTCACAAGTTATTTTTTAATGCTGAAAAAGGAGTAATTTTACTAGTTGAGATGTTTATTCATTTTCTATTCTAAACATATTTTATACCTCTTTGGAGAGCGGTTGTTATTACAAATGGGGAGAGTGGGTATTTAATCAGTTGATCTGCATAGTTGATGCTCAGAAATAGTAATGGCTAAAATCGCAGGGGAGAAGGTGTGTTTCAAATTTAAGTCTTTTAAAAACAATGTGTACTTATTTTTAAGTTCATTTTTAAAAGTTGACCTCTAGAATGTTAAGTTTTATGAAATTGGCCAATAAATGAAGATTCTCAATTTGTGAGGAAAAGTGACATTGCCACAAAATACCTTTTTGTGAACACTTATTAAACCACAATGAAAATAACTTTTCAGGATCTATTTCCGATGTGGAATTCTTTCCGAACATTTTCTTGAAGGAAATGTTTTCCCACTCTTCTTCCACTTAATTGTATGTTTCCTCTTCCTTTTTACTGTGAACTCTGTAGAATAAAACTAGATTGGCTTTTTTCCCCCATGGAGTAGTATGTTTAATCAGAAAGGACTTGAGGTAGCTAATGAAAACAATAGAAATTCATCAATAAGAGTAAAATACTAATGTAGAAAAAATATAAAAAAATAAAGTCAAGCCTGTAGAGTTCTAAAGAAGATGTAGTAAAACTGATCTTGAATGCTATGAAGCTTGACAATCGTGCATGCTGTTATTTGATTCTTAAAAAAACTCTGCTAGTTAAATGTTTTATCCCCATTTTGTAGATGAGGAAAACTGAGTCTCAGATTCAGTAATTAGTTTATAAATGTTGTAGGGATTTAAATTTGGAGTTGGAATAATTGTGTCTCACTATTCTAAGCTAATTAAACAATTAAAGGAGATGATCCTTATTGAAAGTAAACCAGTTCCTAAAGGATACTTAGTGTGTTTATACTTAGGGACCCTCTTCAGAGTGAGCTTTAGCGGGTAGGCACACAGTAGATAAGGCTTCTCTTGCCAGGTGAATTTCTGTGTTCAGGAATTTTCCATACATTCTGAGTTCCGGTATTTTAGCTATTAATATAAGCCAAATGTTGATACAATTCCTAAGCCTTAACCCTTAAAATATACTAACCAAAGTTTTCAAAAAGTAGATTTCTCAAATGTGAATTTTTTAGGTCTTAACAGTAAAATAGGTTAAGGCCTTGACAGTCAAATCTACAAAATCAAACTTTCCGTGTATATTAAGGGTTTACAAAGTTCAATCTTAATCTGTAGTTTGTTGATACTGTAATATGCCAAATCATGTTTTGATTTGTATTGAAAAGAAGGTGTGTTCTATTTGATATAAAAAGCGCCAAGTACCTCTTCACTTTAATATATTAATTACGAAATTTTTGTATTTTCTTAAATTGTTTACTATTTTGACAGCGAATGGGTAGTTTAAAAAATTTGTATCAAAATACAAAGGCAGAAAACAATTTAGTAATCTCTAGTGAGAAATTCTAAACTTTTAAAGAAAAGTAGTATGTAGCTTACTTTGTTGATATGTTGAATATTTGAACTATTAGCAGGTAACTGAAGCACAGAGTTATTGACGACTGTAGTCTATCCATGAAGACAGGTAAGTCCAGCTTTTCTGTCCAGTGTGGATTTCATGAGCAATGAGCAAAGTTATCATATGTTCATGTAGAAAGTGAACTTACCCAGGAAGCTGTGTGGTTTTCTTCGTCCATACTCCGCTTTCGGTTGCACAAAGAGCTCAGTGTGGTCACTAGTGCAGCACCCAGGTGGTCTGCATCTCCAAAGCTATTGATACTAAACTGGAATAAGGTTACTTTTGCTAATGTAAAATCCATCAGATCATTCACTTGAAATGATCATGTAATTTGAGACACTTGACAGTAAATTTTGCTCTACAGAAATCCTACTTGTTTGAACCTTTTGCTGTTTTACCTTGCTCATTTTAAAACTGAAGTTGGTTTAACCCCTTAGCTAATTTTTGTCATAGGAAGCATATTATTCATTACACAACTTGGTGTAATATTTTTATTTGAAAATTTTCCTAACCACTCATTGTTCTGTTGGTCCTAACAGTTGAATGTAAATTTGGTGTAATAGGTCACTAACCAAACAAGTTCCCATTTGCATAGTTTATTGACCAAGTGGTCATACAATCCCTGTGTGTTTTGTGTGATAATCCAGTGAATACCACCGACCCACCCCTCTTTGTGAGACGCCACTTGTATATGGCTTCATTGCCCACACTGATGCAGAATGCACACATTCTTTTATTCTCATCAGGATTTTTTTTTTAATGACTTTAACTTTTTGTTAGAGAATCACCACAGACCCATCACTCAGTTTCAATCATTCTGAATTTCTGACCAAGCTTATTTCAGCTACACCCTCTGTATCCTCCTCTATATTTTTCTGAAACCCCAGATACATTATTTCGTCTATAAACATATCATCTTTAAATATTAATACTCCTTGACATCAAATATCCAGTAACTTCAAATTTTCAATGTCCTCAAAATGTCTTTTTTAGTTTTAGGTCCTAATCTATAGATGTCTTCATCTTTTATTCTTTACAAATTTTTTAATGAAGAAACTGAATCTTGTCCTTGGGTTCTTAAGAAATAGTTGGTTCTAAATAGAGGAAGAACAGTTATTTTCCGCTTTGTAATCCTCTTTCGTAACTGAATTTATTTTGGGTTTGAGAGACATTGTCTCTCTCCCAAACTCCTGTGTATTGATTCTTAAGCCTGTGTAACCAGAATAGTGGTGCCATTACAGAGATAATGAAGTAAGGAGGTAGGTCTAGTTTTCAGAAAGATGGTGATAAACGTTTGTTTAATCCTTTGAATTTTAGTTGGCAAATGCCAAACAGGCAATTAGAGATGAAGAACTAAAGTAAGGAAACACAAGTTTAAACAGATAACAGAAGTTGCCCTGTGATTAAAGTTCCTCCGTTAGTCAGAATTTTGTTACCTACTGTTTGAAATAAGTGGACAATTGGTCGTGGTTATTTTTTATTATATAGTTTGTAGGCATTGCAGTTTTGTTGAATGTAATTTTGCTTCTATTTGTGACTTTTTTTTTCAGTCATTAGAACCTTAGAAATGAAAAGTTATTTTGTGTTACTTTGTCATATAGTTGTACTGTCTGCACCCTTTTTTCCCCACAAGAAATGGCAGTGTTAAGTTTGCCGTGATCATAACTTGCGTAGAATTGTAATTTAGAACAAAGAACAGGAAAATGTAATCATAATCTAAGTTTGTCATAAAACCTAAACTGATAATGGATCTCCACATTCCATAGTTTTAAAAAATTTCTATAGAGTCTTAAAATATGAGGGATCTGACAACTCATTTAATCCAGATATTCATGAACCTCTTTAAGTATCTAATGAAAGCCATGAAATCTCTACTTAGGAAACTAAACAAACCCTTCTTAGAAGACTGAACAGAATTGTGCATATAATTTCAGGGGATTCCTGGTCACTCCCACCAGTGACATGTATAAACTGCTTTGGAAATCCATTAACTACAGGTGAAGAGAAATTGAGGCTCAAATAGGTGAATTGATATCTACAAGCTACAGTTGACCCTTGAACAACATGAGTTTGAACTGTGCAGTTCCACTTATATGCAAATACTGTAACTTACTTTCCTTGTGATTTTCTTAATTTTTTTTTTGCTAGCTTAACTGTAAGAATACAGCATATAATACATATAATGTGTTTATTAACAGTGTTATCAGTAAGGTTTCTAGTCAACAGTAGGCTATTAGTAGCCAAGTTTTGAGTCAAAAGTTACACATGACTATGCGGGAGGTCTCGGTGTCCCTAAACCCTACATCATTCAAGGGTTACCTGCATATACCTACTTAGTACCAAGAGCCAAGAGCAACCCTCCAGGCTCTTTCTTACCTCCCAGATCAGTTGCTCTTACAAAGAAGATTCATCTGGAAAGTCCTTATTCAGTCATAAGATATGAATGTAGAGAAACTAATGACTAAATGTTGTGGATTTTTTTTTTATACCTTTTCAAAAGATCCACTTTATAGCTTCAGATTTTGAGATGCCTACTATCCTGTTAGATAAAGAGAGAAGGTAAAATGTGAACATTTTATGGATCCCATTTTTATTTTAATTTTTTTCCATATTACCTGGCTAATCTTGAAGATGGGAAGAATCCAGAAACCAGGGAGGGATTAGAGAGTTTCAAGGAGGAAGTAGAGAGCAACATGTGAAATGCAGTAAGATCAAAACACAAAAATTATTGAACGTGGCTAATCTTTAGTAGAAGACTAAAACTTGGAGTGGTGAAAAGAGTATTAACTTTGAATTCAGAACACAGCCTGAAGCCATGTGATTCTGAGATAAGTGTGATGAAGTTTGGTAAATACAACCACTTAGCATGTTATGTGGGAGCTTAAAGAAATCCATAATTGGAGTATTTGGCTGGCTCAGAGCATGCAACTCTTGATCTCAAGGTTGTTTTTTGTTTTTTTAAATATGTTAAATTTATTGTCAAATTGGTTTCCATACAACACCCAGTGCTCATCCCAGAAGATGCCCTCCTCAATACCCATCACCCACCCTCCCCTGCCTCCCACCCCCCATCAGCCCTCAGTTCTCAGTTTTTTTTTTTTTCAATATATGGTTTATTGTCAAATTGGTTTCCATACAATACCCAGTGCTCATCCCAAAAGGTGCCCTCCTCAATACCCATCACCCACCCTCTCCTCCCTCCCACCCCCCATCAACCCTCAGTTCTCGGTTTTTAAGAGTCTCTTATGCTTCGGCTCTCTCCCACTCTAACCTTTTTTTTTTTTTTTCCTTCCCCTCCCCCATGGGTTCCTGTTAAGTTTCTCAGGATCTCAGGGTTTTGAGTCTGAGCTTCACACTGGGCATAGAGATTACTTTTAAAAAATCTGTATCTTTTGTGCATATTTGGATTCGAATGTTTGGTTGTGGGGGAGATATGGGCCACAGAATTCTGAAAGTGTAGATAGTACTGTGCGGAGGAACCAGCATGTGAGTAGTAGGGTTTCAAAAGATGAAGCTACGGAAAGTAAGGACAGCTAAGCATACACTGCCCAGAACTTAAATTTTAATGCATAGGCACTGGAAGAATTGTAAGCAAGGAATTAGTGAAAGCTCACTTTGGCTGCTACGTAGAGGGTAGATTTGAAGGGGTCAAGAAGAGGACATTGACGCGACAGTCTCAGAGATGGTGAGAGCCTGAACTAGGATGATGATTGCAGTAGGGATAAAGAGAAGATTGGAGAGATTGTAGATGTATGTAGGAGATAAAAATGGCAGGACTTGACAGTTGACTGAATGAGGTAAAGGAAGACAGCGGTGTCGAGAATAGCTATCAGGTCTTTCTACTTTCCATAACTAGGTTTAAACAAGCTGGAAGCTAGTATCTGAGGGCTTTTTGGATGATGTCCAAAAGGTGGAAACATGACACCTTCAGTAGGGAACTTTGGACTGAGCCTGCTTTGGGAACTCATCAGCATGTAAGCTGTTCAGTGAGCAGCACAGAGCCAAAGGAAGGACCTTGGAGACTACCAACATTTAAGGTACAGCAGGAGGACAATGAATTTGTGGAGGAGATGAGAAATGATTAGAGGAAGATGGGAAGAATCCAGAAACCAGGGGTTAGAGGGTTTCAAGGACGAAGCAGAGAGCAACATGTGAAATGCAGTAAAGTCAAAGTGGAGAAAGTATTGATCCTGCCATTCAGGATGTAAATGGAAACCTTTAGGGAGAGTAGTTTCAGAAAGAATGAGAACAAAATCAAACACTATAGTTGAGAAATGAATGAGAATCTTGTCAGGAAGAGTGGCCAGGCAGGAAGAGAGACAACAGAGTACTGACATGCTGAGTAGTGAAGCTGGAGAGAAAAGCAGATAAAAGGGCCTGAAAAGCCACATTCAAAAGTTTGGAAGGGCTTTCACTCGGTATAATATACTCAGAGTTGTGGTTCAGAAAGATCACTTGCTGGCTGCATTGTGGGGAGCCATGATGATGCCAAAATGCATAATTGTGTTATTTTTCTCTAGTGGGGCCAGCTGCACAGCAAGGAAGGTGATCTGCCTCTGGGCCAGGACTGGGAAACCTTGGGTGTAATTGAGCTAGGCTGAGAGAAAAAGGAAGGATTAAGGTTTAAAGGCCTCCATCAAACGGAAAAGCAAGTGTAATGAGAGTAGCAGAAATGGAATAATGGGGTGAAAAGGTCGGAGGAACGTGTGAGATGCTGAGGTAGAGTGGTTCTGGAAACAAGGTGTAAGAATGTGACCCTAAGAATGAATTAGTAAAGTAAAGAGGTGACGTTTGGCATTGGAGAGAGCGAGAAACCACAGCTACATTCTGCACTCCTTTCCTGAGCTTAAAACATGGATTCTTCTTTCTTTCCTGTCATACTAACAGTTTGTCTTGGATATCACTTGGTACTGACACTGGTTATTTTTAGTTTTTGCAAAATCAGTCACTTGACAGGTATTTGCTAAGTGCTTACTGTAAGCAATGAACTGTGCTGGACCAATGGCAGTAAGTTTGTGTTCCAGTGGCAGAGACGAAATGAATCGCAAAGTACACAATTTTACAGCTATTAGGTTACAATTGAATTGTGTTCTTGAGAGAGAAAGTAACAATCTATGAGAGTATGTAGCACTGGCGTAGTCTGGAAGGCTGGGGGAGATGAGAAATGCTTCCTTCTCCAAGTGAAACTAATCCTCAGATAAAGCCTGACATGTAATATAGATAGATACCAAATAATGTTGGTTGAACCATTAAGAAATGGGAAATAATTTTTAATGGCTCTCAGCAGTTCATTCCTTAGGGACATGATGGTTGAGGTCTGAATTCTATGGGGAAAAAAATTGTTGGGAGGAAAGAGATGCAAGGAGAATCCCAAACTTATGGCGCGGTATATGCAAAGGTGCCTTCAGAAGCTTCATGGTTCCAGGAAATGGCAGAGAACAAGACAGTAGAATGAAGCTGATGATGTAGATGGGCCAAATCATGCTTCTGTAGACCAGACCATGGTAAGGATGTCCGAGGAGCAATAGGAAGCCATTAAAGAAATTAAGATGGGTGAGAGTAGAATAGAGATTTGCATTTGTGAAATCAGATTTGCATTTTTAAAAGATCACTGGCTACAGGCTATACAGTAATTGAGGAGGCCATAAAGGTCCATATGAATGAAAGGTGATGATAGCTTGAGTTGGGGTGGTGGTGGTCAAAGGAGAAAAGTGGCCTCATTTGTAAACGGTTAAATTGGTCACATAGTTTTGCCTGGATATTGTTTAAATTGTAATAAGGAGAGAACATGAATTTCCTTAGTAAGATGCAGTGAGACAAGTCTTCCTGGGTAGGTCTCCACATAGAAGACAACATGGCTTACACTTGATTCATCTGAAAGACAGCCCAGGGGGAATAACCACAGTTTGAAGTGAGGAAAGGAATCAAAAGACGTGACATTATCCAAAAAGGAGAAAAGTAGGCTTAGTGGATTTCTGCGCAGCTTGTAACTGCTGATTGAATCTTTAAAATCCTGCCTTTTATACAAAGTAATCCCAAGATAAAAATTTTAACAAGATAGGCTTTTAATGCGATAATACATACAGTTTCTGTTATTTACTGGTTTAATTTTTCTAATTAAATTTAAAGAAATAATCCCTTGTTCATAGAAGCAACCACTTTGAACTCTTTTAGCTTTTTCTTTGGGTAGCTATATTTCTAAATGTACTATTAGAATTTATTAATTGTAATAGAATTATTAAGTCTAGACTTTATGTTATCACGATTAACTTTTTTATGAAAGATAAGAACTTAGTTCTTATGCCCTCCCAATATGGATATCGCTATAATATAATGAACATTTATGTAATATAACACTATGTAAATAATTGCTAAATCACAGCTGGCATTTAGTGTACTAGATGAATGTTTCCTTTTTGTGGATATGCTCATTTCCCTTGAGTGAAATTGCTTTTCACTCACATAAATTCCACACAGTAATCTGTAATTCTTTTTTTTTTTAATTTTTTTTTGTTTTTTACATTATTTATTTTTTGAGAGACATAGAGAGACAGAGCACAAGTTGGGGAGGGGCAGAGAGAGAAGGAGACACAGAATCCGAAGCAGGCTCCAGGCTCCGCCGAGCTGTCAGCACAGGGCCCAACGCGGAGCAGGAACTCACAAACCGAGAGATCATGACCTGAGCCGAAGTCAGAAGCTTAACCGACTGAGCCACCCAGGTGCCCCAGTAATCTGTAATTCTTGTAGAGTGGTCTGTTTGAGTCTCTTCCCCACTCCCCCTCCCATCCCCCACCCTCGTTCCTCCATCCAGAAACTCCTTCCTGGAGCTGCTCTAACGTTTCGCACCAGTACAGACTGATTTTCAAGGACTGCTGCAAAGGTGCTGTACCAGACTTTTCCTACCCCTCTTTCGGTTGGATCCAGAACCCATGTCTGGAATCCATGCCTTCCTCCTTTTTGCCTAAAAATGTTCAGTTTGCTTGAGCATGAACTGCCATGGCTTTCTAAGAATGGACACATAAGGACAAACTTGTTGAGTCATTAGAGGTCTGAAAATGTCTTTATTCTCACCTCAGATGTGATAGCTGGGTCTAGAATTCTGAGTTAAAATCTAGCCTGTGCTGTTGCTGTTAAAAGGGCTGCTACCATACTGATTTTGTTCCTTGGTAGACAACCTGTGTTTTTCAGCTCTAGAAGCTTTTAGGATGTTTTATGTATTTCCCATATTTTAAAATTTCACTTTGATTCCTTAATGGGAATCTTTAAAAAAATCATTTTGCAGAGTACATGGACTTCTAATCATTGAATCTGTGTCCTTAACTATGGAGAATCTTGATAGTTTCTTCCCTGTTAGTTTCTTTAATTTTTTAAGGAGGCTCCACGCCCAACATGGGGCTTGAATCCACAACCCTGAGATCATGAGTCACACACACTACAGACTGAGCCAGCCAGGTGCCATGCCCCTTAGGTTCTTAGTTTCTCTGTGGTTTCTGTTAATTCAGGAACTCTTCTGGACTGATCTCAGTTGGTGTTTTTGCCCATTTTGGGGATGGGGCTGGTCTTTTGGGTCTGTCTTTTAACTCTTCCATGAAATTTTTTATTTGGCTACATTTTATATTTCAGAGTTTCTTCTTGTTCTCTGATTGTTCCTCTCATACAATTACTTGTTCTTATTTATGAATGCATATCTCCCTATATCTATCAGATTAGAAAGGAGATTTCTCACTTGCCATTTGGAAACCTGAGCTCAAGTCACAGCCAATGATGCGTCATGTTCAGATTTGAGGAGACTGATAAATCACATTCCTCACTCCTTCAAGTTCTGATTAGAATTATAAGCTAGAGTCCAAAAGATGGAGGTAAAACACACAGCTTTCTTGTCAGTAGAGCTGGAGTAGAGAACATATTGTTATTGTAGTCTGGACCTGCAACCACAACCAAGCTTGCTGCCATTTGCCCCTAACCTAGGCCTTGCTGTGTGGCTATTCTGCAAAGTAAATATTTAATCTGCTCAGCCTGCTGAAGGAGTCATTGCTGCCCCTCGCTCAAAAGCACCAAGAACAGGGGTGCCTGGGAGGCTCAATAGAAGCTTCTGACTATTGATTTCAGCTCAGGTCATGATCTCACAGTTCTTGGGATCAAGCCCCACATGGGGCTCTGCACCAACTGTGGAGGAGCCTGCTCAGGATTCTCTCTCCCTCTCTCTCTGCCCCTTCCCCCCTCCCTCAAGATAAATAAACATTAAAAACAACAACATGGGAATCAATTGATGTAGAATTCTTGCCTTTCACCAATCAGAAATAAAAATCCTCTTTAATAGAAATAACATCATGTAAATGTGGGAATAGGGTTTCCTCTGTCATTGAGCATTCCAATTTATTAAAAAAAAAAAAAAGAAAACATTTTTTTAAGGGTGCCTGGCTGACTCAGTTCATCTGGTGGAACTTTTTCTATCAAAGGCCAGAAAATAAGTATTTTAGTCCTTGCAAGTTATACAAGTCTATGTAGCAAGTATTCAGCTCTGCCACTAACAGAAGCAGCATAGATAGTGTGTAAATGGGTGGGCAGATTGTACCTTTCGGTAAAACTTTATTTCTGGAACCAGAGAGTAGGCCAGATTTGCTGAGCTCTGCTCTAAGATGATCAGATGCAAAGCCGGACTCCGGCCTGGGACCTAACAACTGGGAGTTCTTTGCAGAGATGAGGAGCTTTAACATAAGACTTAACGACCATGATTCTCTCTCTCGTTTTTGTGCCTGTCAGTTCTGAGTCTTAAGTCCACTGTTTATCAGTGTCCTCTTTTGCACAAATTATGCCATGGCTTCCTCCATCCTCTTACACTGATTGCTGTTTCTCTCACCCAGCAATATCTCTTCTCCCATTTTCTTCATATTGATTTATACATTTTAAAATTCCTTTATTATCCTTTCACTTGGATCTTGAGAGGAAGGAATAAAAATAATTTAGCAATACACTATCAAGAAACCATTTTAAAATTCTTAATGCTGCCATTATTTTCATTAGCTTGTTTTTACATTTACTGGGTGTGAATACATTTTAAGTACTTCTTTTTAAATTAGTATCATTGTTTTTTAAAATCCTATATAGAAATTTTCCCTTCAGCTAGGCAACTTGTGTCACAGATCTCTGCCCCAATCCCACATATATAGATAGGAACAGGCTGGGCCATTCATTCCCAACTTACAAACCAACCTTACCTAACAAGGATTTTTTTTCTTCTCCCTTATTACCTAGATTTAGTATTTTTATGGAAGTGAAAGCATTAGTTTCCACCAGGGTCTCCTTCATTACATAGGGCCATAGTCCAGATGCTGAACACACAAGAATGTTCAGGGTATAAAAAATGCTTAAAGGAAAGTGGGAATTCTGGAGAGCTACCCAGTGTGACTTCTGAGCAGTTATCAAGTGCATTTTCCTTTTTCTCGTATTTCCTCAGCAAGATCCAAGATTTGATTTCTAGACAAAAGCTAAGCAAGACACAAAGCATTGTATGTAATAATTTGAATTATTGAGAAATGGAAAATTGTATAAGCTATAATGGCTTATGATTAGTCCATCCAACATTTATTGAGTATAGAGTCTGGCTGGAAACAGTGCTGAAGTGAGAAAGTAAGGAAGTCTGAAGTCAGTGTTTTAAATCCAGGTACATATATATAAATTCTTGGCAGCTTGTTTGAGCTTTCTTTGCTGGTGGATTCTAAACTTAGCCAGAATACTTTGGTTTAGTGATACACCATGCTAAATGCTGTATAACCTTTTAAAAAAAAATTTTTTTAATGTTTACTTATTTTTGAGACAGAGAGAGAGAGACAGAGTGTGAGCAGGGGAGGGGCAAAGAGAGAGGGAGACAGAATCTGAAGCAGGCTCCAGGCTGAGCTACTAGCGCAGATCCCGACGCGGGGCTCGAACTCACGGACCATGAGATCATGACCTGAGCCAAAGTCAGACGCTTAACCGACTGAGCTACCCAGGCGCCCCTGTATAACCTTTTCTAATAAAACTGTGAGCAAAGATTCAGTTTTGAGAAATTGGAGAACACTTCTGATGACTGGAGGTATTTCCCAAGCATGGTAAGTGTCTAAAATCTATATATAGAAACTGATGCTTTTAATCTATGTGTGGAGGGCATGAAGTGGGTCTGAAACATTCATTTGCATGATTCCTCTGTGTTAAGATACACTAGGCAAAATAATCATATTGCAGCGTTCTTTTTAATGTTTATTTAGACAGAAAGCATGAGTGGGGGAGGGGCGGAGAGGGAGGGAGAATTCCACGCTGTCGGCACAGAGCCTGGCGTGGGGCTCGATCCCCCGTGAAATCATGACCTGAGCCAAGATCGAGAGTTGGACGCTTAACTGAGCCACCCACGCTCCCCTAGAGATAACTCTTTTAGCTACCATTGTAACTGGGTTATTTTTGTGCTCTGACCCCTCAATCACATGTGCATGCAACACGTCTCATGTTGTAGTTGCTTGTAAACTCATGTGCTATGCTTGACTATATTTTTTGAGGGTAGCAACACTCTCTTCTTTATCTCGTACTCTCACACTGAACAAATGAAATAATTGAATACTTGGATAAATGAAAACAATGGCTATTTAGCTTTTCTGCCTAAAATAGCTTTTTATAAACTCCTGTCCGGGAATACCAGTGGGTGGGTATTGCTGTATTTATACCAGAGAAGACCAGTATATGACCAGCTGTTACCCCAGCTCACCTGTCACTTAGCTTCCCCAGAATGTGAGAGACCAAAGCAACTTGAGGGGCTGGTGAACAAGCTGGCTTCTCTCTCCAGGTCGTGCCTACATGCGGCCTCTTCCACACCCAGAACCCAGCCATTTCCCTTGGCCGCATTCAGAGGCTTAGACACCCCAATATTGTGGGGCAGTGGGAGAAACCCATGCATAACTGATCCCAGGTCCTATCCTAGTCAGTGACCCATGTCACCTGGGCCCACGTGGGGCAAGTGCAGTCATTGCACAGATAGGGAGGGAGAGCTCATCAGGATTTTAAAATTCATTATAGCTTATTTTGTGAAAGAAGAGTTGTTCTGAAGATACTGGTGAGTCTTTGTGTTGTTACCTGTCTTGTAAAGCAGTGTGTAATTTCTGGCTAATATCTTCAGCTCTGATTGCAAACTGTTACCCTTAGTGATCGCCCTGCCTTTTTTTTTTTTTTTTTTTTTTTGGCTTGTTTTATGTTTAGTTTCATCAAAAGCAATATAAAGGCTGTGTGATAAGTAACTAAGAAGCATCAAAGGCAGAGTTCTAGCCTGTGGAATCATGCGGGCCTGTATTCATAACCCAGCTCTGCGGCTCACTTTGTGCCCTCAAATATGTTATTTACAACCTATCTTATAGAAGTGTTGAGATAATAAGGAAAGCATTTTGGGACACCTGGGTGGCCCAGTCAGTCGAGTGTCCAATTTTGGCCCAGGTCATGATCTCACAGTGTGTGGGTTTGGGTTCCCGTGTCGGGCTCTGTGCTGACAGCTCAGAGCCTGGAGCCTGCTTCGGATTCTGTGTCTCCCACTCTCTCTGCTCCTACCTGCTCGTGCTCTCTTACTCTCTAAAGTAGATAGATAAGTAAGTATTTTGAAAAGATATGGAAAGCACTTTGCATACTATAAATAGTAAATGGTGTTCTTAACCCTAGAACTTTCTTATCATTCTTGATCGTTCTTTCCATACAGTGTAACTTGGCATCCGTCAAGGTGTTTGCTGCTAAGAGGCTTATGTGCCTGGCTCTTCCAGTTGTCAGAGAGGGTGTCCAGGCACATTTGCCGTTTTGAAAAAGGACCATGGTTGTGCTGTGAGGGTCCCAAGTTTCAAAGCAGAGTTTTCCTTTCCTTCCTCTGCGCTTCTGTTTTGCTTTCTTGGTTCAAATCGACTACTGTGTATCGGGTCCTCTTAGTCACAGGTTTCTGTCCTCAAAGAATTTCTAATACGATATGTATACAGAAGGTTAAAGAAGTTTGCCTGTTTTTCTAGGAACTGCTACTTTTACCACACAGAATAAAGGCGATGGAGCCAAAGTGGCAGTAAGAAAGCCTGTGCTGTCTCCAGTTACCTTCCACAGAGGTAATGGGAAGTAAAGTTCTTTTTTTGTTTTAAGTAGGCTTCGCACCTAGCGGGGAGCCCAACGTGGGACCCGACTCTGAGGTCAAGACCTGGAGCTGAGATCAAGAGTCAGATGCTTAGCCGACCGAGCCACCCAGGCACTTCAAGAATAAAGTTCTTTTTAAAAAATTTTTTAAAAAGATCTTATTTAGTTTTGAGAGAGAGGGAGAGACAGAGTACGATCAGGGGAGGGGCAGAGAGAGAGGGGGAAACAGAATCTGAAGCGGGCTCCAGGCTCTGAGCTGTCAGCAAAGAGCCCGATGCGGGGCTTGAACTCGTGAACCGTGACCTGATCATGACCTGAGACAAAGTCGGATGCTTAATGGATTGAACCACCCAGGTGCCCCACGAATAAGGTTCTCAAACTTAAATTTTTAAAAATCATAAGACACGGGGTGCCTGGGTGGCTCAGTCAGTTAAGCGTCCTACTCGTGATTTGGGTTCAGGTCATGATCTCATAGGTCGTGAGTTCGAGCCCCATGTCAGGCTTCGCATCGTCTCTCCCTCTCTCTACCCCTCCCCCGCTCAAGTTCGCACTCTCAAACTTAAAAATTTTCTTAAGTCATAAGACACTCTTAGAAATTTCAAATACAGGGCACCTGGGTGGCTCAGTTGGTTAATTGTCTGACTCTTGGTTTTGGCTCAGGTCATGATCTTGTGGTTCGTGGGTTTGAGCCCTGCCTTAGGCTCTGCACTGTGGAGCCTGCTTGGGATTCTGTCTCCCCCTCTCTCTCTGCCCCTCCCCTGTGCTCGCTTGCTTGCTCGCTCGCTCGCTCTCTCAAAATAGACAGACTTTAAAAAAAATTTCAGATACCGATTTCAGAGTGAAGAGTATGGCTGTGTGTGCAGCAGTTCAGAGAATAGGCTGTGGGGTTAGCTTTGTTTGGAATCCTAGTTCACCACTTACTCTTTAGCCCTAGGAAAATTCCTAACCCATCTGTGTAAGCCTCGGTTTTCTCACCAGCAAACTATGTGTTACAATATTGAGAACATATACATTGTGGGCTTAGCACAGTACCAAACATAAAAACAAGTACTCGGGAAGGTGCTATTATCACATGGTCATGCAGCACACAGACTCATAAGTTTGGGGATTCCAAATTAGCTGTGCTCTGATCAGCCAGACAGGGGGTGGTAATGATCTTAAGAATGAAGGTCTAGGGACGCCTGGTTGGCACAGTCGGTTAAGCGTCCGACTTCAGCCAGGTCACCATCTCGCGGTCTGTGAGTTCGAGCCCCGCGTCAGGCTCTGGGCTGATGGCTCAGAGCCTGGAGCCTGCTTCGGATTCTGTGTCTCCCTCTCTCTCTGCCCCTCCCCCGTTCATGCTCTCTCTCTCTCTGTCCCAAAAATAAAATAAAAGTTGAAAAAAAAAATTAAAAAAAAAAAAAGAATGAAGGTCTAACCCACCATTCACTCCATGTTACTCCTCACCGTTTAAAAGGTATTTTCACTATGCTAAGCGAGATTAGTCAGAGAAAGACGACTTCACTCTTGTGAGTGAAGATACAAAGATACAAAACAGATGAACATAAGGGAAGCAAAAATAATATAAAAACAAGGAGGGGGCAAAACATAAGAGACTGGTAAACAGAGAACAAACTGAGGGTTGTGGGTGGGGGGATGGGCTAAATGGGTGAGGGGCATTAAGGAAGATACTTGTTGGGATGAGCACTGGGTGTTATATATAGGGGATGAATCTACTCCTGAAATCATTATTGCACTAAATGCTAACTTGGATTTAAAATTCTTAAAAATACATAAATAAGGGGCGCCTGGGTGGCTTGGTCGGTTAAGCGTCTGACTTCGACTCAGGTCATGATCTCACGGTCCGTGAGATCGAGTCCCGCATCGGGCTCTGTGCCTACAGCTCAGAGCCTGGAGCCTGCTTTGGATTGTGTCTCCCTCTCTCTCTGACCCTCCCCCATTCATGCTCTCTCTCTGTTTCAAAAATAAACGTTAAAAAAAAATTTTTTTTTAAATACATAAAAAAATAAAAGGTACTTTCACATTCATTCTCCTGTTAGCTCTCTGTAACAACACTGGTAGACAGGGCAACTATTATCCCCATCTTACAGCTGAAACAGCAGAGGCTTAGAGAAGCCGGGGGGGGGGGGGGCTGCTTCGGATTCCTCTAGAATAAAAATAACAGAGAATTTACATGATGCCAAGCATGGTATTAACACTTCATGTGCATGATCTCCCTTAATCCTCCAGTTCATCCACTGAGGTCTGTTACCCTAGTTACCCTAGTTAAAAGAACTCAATTTGGTAGGGATAATGATGGAAACACTGATTACATGTGTTCCAAAAATGATGAGAAACATGAATTATTCTGTGTCTCTCCACTGCCACCTTCTTTCCTTACAGATTCATCTTTCAGTTTACCACCTCTCTCTTCAGCTGTGTCTGCTGTTTAACCTGTCAAGTTTTAATGTTGATGGCTGCATTTCTTAGAAATTCTCTTTGGTTCTCCATAGTTTTCCCCGCTATATGCCACCCAGGCGCCCCCACTGTACTGCAGTTTTTTGTACTGCAGCCAGAGGTTGAGACTCAAGCTAGAGGTTGAGACTGCCCAGGAATATCAGTCCTCTGCTGATACTCTCTGCCCTCGTTCACTCCACAGTTTCAGGTTTATCGTGTGGATGTTCACTAGGAGAACACTTCCACCTCACCTATGACAGAGTAACTACTACCTGACTCGTCTGCCTGTCTGAACCATAAAGTGAGTCGAACACACGTGAGGCAACTGCTCTTAGACACTGGAAAATAGGCAACACAGAACAGTGATCCCGGAGAGAAGGGAGACTCCTGAGGTAAGTCTCGTGAACGCCTAGCTGTCTGCTTAAGGATATTGTCCCCATGACTTCAACATAATGAACTAGGGTCCGAGCGGAACACTTGTGGTCCTCCTACGATGCTGAAGAGGCAGAGGTCAGGGTGGTAACAGTGGCTGGCTTCTGCAGGCCAGGGCAACAGAGAGAAGGAAGCTGGCTGCACAGAGACGATTCCCAAAAGTCTGTGTGCAGACGGGGCAGAGCTGCTGTATTGAGTACAAGACTCCCTGAGGCACACCAGAAGGTGGTCACTGAGGCTGAGCATGGCTGGGGGGTGAGGGAGGCTCTGCCCAGCCAGAGCAGCGAGACCCTGCTAACACCTCATTAACACTCCAGACATCCAGCCTAGAAGTAAAAATCTTACCCTAGAATAAGGGCTACAGAAAATACCCTTCAATAACGAGGGTAAGATATAGTTCTGTCAATGAAGCCTGAGAGAATTAATTGCCAAGATCTGCACTATACGAAATCCAATGATCTTCAGGCTGAAGGGAAATAATACTAGACAGAGATGTGGATCTACAGGAAGAAATGAAAAAGCACTGGAAATGATAAGACAACTAAATGTTTAAATGAGAACAGGAGCAGGGAGGTAAAAGGGATTATACTGTTGTAAAACCCCTTTATTTCTGAAGTGGTGTGAAATGTCAAGTTGTTAAGAGTTCACACATAGCTCTAAAACAGCAGTTCTCAAACTTTGTGTTCGCCTTACAAAAATCGAGGGTCCTAAAGAGCTTTTTTTTATGTGGGTGTGTCTGTGAACATTTATCATAAAAATGAAAACAGAGAAATGTTTAAACATTTTTAATTACAATGACCCAATGTTTATAAGACATATTTACAAAGATATTTTCCAAATCAAAACTTGATGAGCAGAGTAGCAGTTTCATAGTTTTACAAATGTCTTTAATGTTTGGCTTAATGGAAGACAGCTGAATTCCCGTACCTGCTTCTGCATTCAACCTGTTCCAGCATGTTGTTCTGGTCAAAGTATATACGAAAAAAATCTGGCCTCACAAATGTAGTTGGAAAAGGAGGTATATTGGAGGTATATTGTAGTTGGAAAAGGAGCTTTTTCAGACAGTAGTATTCTTTGATACTACACCAAAAATTGACAAATGGGTGACGGTTTTTAGTTTCTTCTTACAAAAATTATCTCCCAAATTATTATTTGGGTGCAACGCCAGAAACTACCCATGTCTCTGCACCGTAGTTTTTATAAAGTTAACGTGAGCTTTCTAGAGTCGGGAATCCTGTTTCCCACTCAAAGCATCCAGCCCTGTTTCTTCAAGGCTTTTCAGGTTACAGAGCAGAGGCCAGATCTGGCCTCCGTGAAACTTGGCTTATTTAGAAGTCCAGTATTGGTGGAAAGTGGTTCCTTTTTCACTCCTGGGCCAGGCCTGCACAGGTGAGTTTAAGGCTCTGTTTTAAAATGGAGCTCATTATGTCTCAGGGCGAGATTGTGACTTTCTTCTCCACAACGAAAGAATTTTTTCCGTCGGGTTTATCCATATAAGGTTGCTTCTCAAAACTTGGGGGGTAGTAAAGGAGGAGGTGATACAGAAGATTTTTATTGAAATAACTTAAATATTATGTAAACTGGCTTGACAGGTCCTTTTCATTTTTTCATCATTGTAAAAAGTATGCCTAAAGAGATACCAAATGCAAAAGCATGTATGTATAAACAACCCTTTCCCCATGAAGGCAAAATTATTGAGAAGTGTTTATTTTCCCTCTCGAAATGGCTAATCCAAGGAATGATATGGCTGCAGGTGGTATATTCATGCTGCTTCCTTCGTTGCTTCTCTCCCTTAAACACTCCAATCTTTCAGAACTACACCAATGAGATGCTAGTCTCTGCCGGGAAACACAATGATACGCAGGTCTTACAGGTCCAAGGCCCAGTGGAGAGACAGGTTCTTGTCGTCCACGCCGGCCACCATGTCTTCAATGGCGTTCCAGTCAAGTCTGCTGAGGATGCTGCCAGTGCTCCCAGACACACTGTCGACGCCACCCACCCCGAAAGGAGGCTCTAGCTCTTCTTCGGTTGCTGCCAAGTCCTATCAAATTAAGAGAGGTAGTAAGCTGTGGTCTTAGCTTGAGGAAAAAGTAAACAGAACGTGAACTAAGCTTTCCAAAGATTCTAGTCATTCATGCACCAACTGGCGAAGGAAATGCAAAGCAAACCCAGGACAGGGGTTGCCCAGCCCAACGGGATCGACAATGGGCTGAACGTCACCTGACACAGCTAGATGCTGGCACCAGATCTGAAGAGTGGACACAGTGGGTTTTTATACTTGTCGTACAATGATCTGTTCTTACAGTTTTGTTATCTTTTAGTTAAAAGGAAAATGCAAAATCAAGGAAAATTCTGATAAATGCTGGAGCCCTAAGCCAAAGGTGTAGATGCTCTGAATTACCCCTTCAATCTTGCAGTATCTCTACATCCCGCAAAACAGAACAGACGGAACTAGGGAACACAGGGAAATCACCAGACAAATTGAAATCTGGAACAATGCTTACCTGTAGAAGGGAAGCAGGACTCTCGTGAACAGTTGTCCAGGGGCTCACCACGGTCTCTCTCTCATACTCTATACGTACCTGCTTTGATCGAGGTGAAAGCTCAGCACTGATGTGTTTTTTCGTACACTGCAGACTCCCACACGGAGCACTAGAACCTTTCAAGGGAAAAGGACAAAGTTACGATGGGACCGATTCATTTATAAGTTTGTTGGTTTATTCTGACTTTTATCATCACATCTAAGGCAGTCACATTTTACCTAATATTTGAATCACAAGGTCTGGATACGGTTCTAACAATTCCTGCCCTGTCGTTGTGACAGACAGAAAATGAATTCTGGCCATCTCTTAATTTTAAAAACAGTGGTAACCTGTAGGACAAGAGAGTCCAGGGAGGAGAGGCCACAGAGAGAATGGAACTGTGGAGAAGTTCCAGCTGCAAAGTTGGATGAACACTGTGTTGAAAAAGAAAACAGCCAGCAAAACAGAAAGACTGAAGACTGAAGGATAATAAAAAGAGAAACCAACACGTGGTTAAGCAGTATTATAACCACAAGGGCAGGCCGTGTCTCCAAAGCAGACGGAAACAAATGGAGATGGGCGCTGAGTTGTTGCTTCAAGTAGGCTGTGAAAAGAGATTAGCAAAGGCTGTGGCCACCAACTAATCCCACCTCCACTTCTGCTACAATTGACCTGGTAACCAGACTTCAATACTCTTGTCAAATGAACATAATTATTGCCATCTAAAAAGAATGACAAAGGGGCGCCTGGGTGGCGCAGTTGGTTAAGCGTCCGACTTCAGCCAGGTCACGATCTCGCGGTCCGTGAGTTCGAGCCCCGCGTCAGGTTCTGGGCTGATGGCTCGGAGCCTGGAGCCTGCTTCCGATTCTGTGTCTCCCTCTCTCTCTGCCCCTCCCCCGTTCATGCTCTGTTTCTCTCTGTCCCAAAAATAAATAAACGTTGAAAAAAAAATTAAAAGAAAAATAAATAAAAATAAATAAAAAGAATGACAAAATCACCACCAAAATTAAGAAATTAAGGTGAACAGTCCTGCATTTAAAAGGATAAACCTTTACCCCTGGGGTATCTACACACCTGAGAAGCTATCACTGGCTTTCTCTCACTTTGCTTTACCCAGGGATGGCTTTGTAATTTCCTTCTCTTCAGATCAGACTGCATTTCTCTAGGATTTTTTCCAGATATCCAGTCTTAAAATAAAAATACAATATGGAAACAATGCTGTGAAACTGAGCATGTGCAAAAAAGCTTTTCAAATTTGGGTGTTCCTGCCCCATTGTGGACAGTGAATGCTTTCAAAGGTAAAAGACCCATGATACATCAAGGAGAAACTCCACAGCAGAAACTAGGCAGAAACCTCAAGGAAGCACTCTATGTGTGGACAGTGAACACTGCCACTCGGTGTCTTTAGAAAGCATATTGACGAACAGTATCTCTGGAGACTAGCCCGAGGAGTCCGGAGCTGAACGGTGAAACTGAATCCATTGCCTCTGCTTCCGCCAGGAGAAAACCCTGTTCCTCTTCTTGCCCCCTTGTCAATTGTTGGGCCACGCTCCACACACACCCCCAAGCCACAAACGTGGAGCTGTACTCGATTTCATCCTGTCAGATAAGGCTACCACTGGGTAATGAAACAAATACTTCTATTTGCCTTTCTATGGGCAAGGCCTCATGCTAGATCGTAACACACTTCACGAACACAAAACCCTGGATCTCTGGAGCTTGTATAAATAGAATACCAGTGTACATGTAACTTCAGCTATTTTGGGGCCAACGCTGTATTTTGGGGCTATTTTATCTGTTAAACTAACATTGATAGGTATTTGTTTAGAAAATATCTGGAGAACCCCCGCTGTTTTATTCTAAAGTAAACTCTATACCCAACGTGGCACTCAAACTCACAACCCTGGGATCCAGAGTCACATGTTCTACTGAGCCAGCCAGGCACCCCTTGGGGTACTCTAAACTAGAAAATATTTTGCAAAATATTAAAATGAGAGACTCTGAAAGGAGAGAAAAAAAAAACAAAAGGTCTGAGATTATACAATTAAAAGCACAGGAAATGATGCTTCTAGGACTCAAACTAATCCTAACTACAGCATTGGGTTTTAAGGCATATAGTGGGGAAAACTATGGAGAAAGAACCAAAGAGAATTTCTAAGAAATGCAGCCATCAACATTAAAACTTGACAGGTTAAACAGCAGACACAGCTGGAGAGAGAGGTGGTAAACTGAAAGATGAATCTGTAAGGAAAGAAGGTGGCAGTGGAGAGATACAGAATAATTCATGTTTCTCATCATTTTTGGAACACATGTAATCAGTGTTTCCATCATTATCCCTACCAAATTGAGTTCTTTTAACTAGGGTAACTAGGGTAACAGACCTCAGTGGATGAACTGGAGAATTAAGGGAGATCATGCACATGAAGTGTTAATACCATGCTTGGCATCATGTAAATTCTCTGTTATTTTTATTGTTCTAGAGGAATCCGAAGCAGCCCCCCCCCCTTGGCTTCTCTAAGCCTCTGCTGTTTCAGCTGTAAGATGGGGATAATAGTTGCCCTGTCTACCAGTGTTGTTACAGAGAGCTAACAGGAGAATGAACGTGAAAGGACCTTTTATTTTTTTTATTTATGTATTTTTAAGAATTGTAAATCCGTTAGCATTTAGTGCAATAATGATTTCAGGAGTAGATTCATCCCCTGTATATAACACCCAGTGCGAGGATTCTCAAGAAGATGGTGGCGTAGGACGACGCTGGGCTCACCGCGCGTCCTGCTGATCACTTAGATTCCACCTACACCTGCCTAAATAACCCAGAAAATGCCAGAAGACTAGCAGAACGGAGTCTCCGGAGCCAAGCGCAGACGAGAGGCCCACGGAAGAGGGTAGAAAGGGCAGCGAGGCGGTGCGCGCTCCACAGACTGGCGGGAGGGAGCCGGGGCAGAGGGGCAGCCCGCCGGCCAAGCGGAGCCCCCGAGTCTGGCTGGAGGAAGCAGAGGGGCCGGACGGAGTGTGTTCCCACAGCAAGCGGGACTTAGCCTCTGGGAGGTCATAAGTTAACAGCTCTGCTCGGAAAACGGGAAGGCTGGAGGACAAAGGGAGGGAGAGTTGCTGTTCCCCGGGACCACAAAGCTCAGTTTGGCGGGGAACAAAGGCACTCGACAGCACCATCTCCCTCACCCACCCCCAGCCAAAATCCCAAAGGGAACCGGTTCCTGCCAGGGAACTTGCTCGCTCTGCGCAAACACCCAACTCTGTGCTTCTGCGGAGCCACCCCTCCGGCAGCGGATCTGACTCCCTCCCGCTGCCACGGGGCCCCTCCTGAAGTGGATCACCTAAGGAGAAGCGAGCTAAGCATGCCCCTCCTGCCCCCGTGCACTTTGCCTACCCACACCAGCTAATACTCCAGATCCCCAGCACCACAAGCCTGGCAGTGTGCAAGTAGCCCAGACGGGCCACGCCATCCCACAGTGAATCCCGCCCCTAGGAGAGGGGAAGAGAAGGCACACACCAGTCTGACTGTGGCCCCAGCGGTGGGCCGGGGGCAGACATCAGGTCTGACTGCAGCCCCGCCCACCAACTCCAGTTATACATCACAGCACAGGGGAAGTGCCCTGCAGGTCCTCACCACGCCAGGGACTATCCAAAATGACCAAACAGAAGAATTCCTCTCAGAAGAATCTCCAGGAAATAACAACAGCTAATGAGCTGATCAAAAAGGATTTAAATAATATAACAGAAAGTGAATTTAGAATAATAGTCATAAAATTAATCGCTGGGCTTGAAAACAGTATAGAGGACAGCAGAGAATCTATTGCTACAGAGATCAAGAGACTAAGGAATAGTCAGGAGGAGCTGAAAAACGCTTTAAATGAGATGCAAAATAAAATGGAAACGACCACGGCTCGGATTGAAGAGGCAGAGGAGAATAGGTGAACTAGAAGATAAAATTATGGAAAAAGAGGAAGCTGAGAAAAAGAGAGATAAAAAAATCCAGGAGTATGAGGGGAAAATTAGAGAACTAAGTGATACACTAAAAAGAAATAATATACGCATAACTGGTATCCCAGAGGAGGAAGAGAGAGGGAAAGGTGCTGAAGGGGTACTTGAAGAAATAATAGCTGAGAACTTCCCTGAACTGGGGAAGGAAAAAGGCATTGAAATCCAAGAGGCACAGAGAACTCCCTTCAGACGTAACTTGAATCGATCTTCTGCACGACATATCATAGTGAAACTGGCAAAATACAAGGATAAAGAGAAAAGGTAGGGCAAGGGATAAACGTGCCCTCACATATAAAGGGAGACCTATAAGACTCGTGACTGATCTCTCTTTTGAAACTTCGCAGGCCAGAAAGGATTGGCAGGAGATCTTCAATGTGTTGAACAGAAAAAAATATGCAGCCGAGAATCCTTTATCCAGCAAGTCTGTCATTTAGAATAGAAGGAGAGATGGGGCGCCTGGGTGGCGCAGTCGGTTAAGCGTCCGACTTCAGCCAGGTCACGATCTCGCGGTCCGGGAGTTCGAGCCCCGCGTCGGGCTCTGGGCTGATGGCTCAGAGCCTGGAGCCTGTTTCCGATTCTGTGTCTCCCTCTCTCTCTGCCCCTCCCCCGTTCATGCTCTGTTTCTCTCTGTCCCAAAAATAAATAAACGTTGAAAAAAAAAATTAAAGAAAAATAAAGAATAGAAGGAGAGATAAAGGTCTTCCCAAACAAACAAAAACTGAAGGAATTTGTCACCACTAAACCAGCCCTACAAGAGATCCTAAGGGGGATCCTGTGAGACAAAGTACCAGAGACACTGCTACAAGCATAAAACATACAGACATCACAATGACTCTAAACCCGTATCTTTCTATAACAACACTGAATGTAAATGGATTAAATGCGCCAACCAAAAGACATGGGTATCAGAATGGATAAAAAAACAAGACCCATCTATTTGCTGTCTACAAGAGACTCATTTTAGATCTGAGGACACCTTCAGATTGAGAGTGAGGAGATGGAGAACTATTTATCATGCTACTGGAAGCCAAAAGAAAGCTGGAGTAGCCATACTTATATCAGACAAACTAGACTTTAAATTAAAGGCTGTAACAAGAGATGAAGAAGGGCATTATATAATAATTACAGGGTCTATCCATCAGGAAGAGCTAACAATTATAAATGTCTATGCGCCGAATACGGGAGCCCCCAAATATATAAAACAATTACTCATAAACATAAGCAACCTTATTGATAAGAATGTGGTAATTGCAGGGGACTTTAACACCCCACTTACAGAAATGGATAGATCATCTAGACACATGGTCAATAAAGAAACAAGGGCCCTGAATGATACATTGGATCAGATGGACTTGACAGATATATTTAGAACTCTGCATCCCAAAGTAACAGAATATACTTTCTTCTCGAGTGCACATGGAACATTCTCCAAGATAGATGATATACTGGGTCACAAAACAGCCCTTCATAAGTTTACAAGAATTGAAATCATACCATGCATACTTTCAGACCACAATGCTATGAAGCTTGAAATCAACCACAGGAAAAAGTCTAGAAAACCTCCAAAAGCATGGAGGTTAAAGAACACCCTACTAAAGAATGAATGGGTCAACCAGGCGATTAGAGAAGAAATTTAAAAATATATGGAAACAAACGAAAATGAAAATACAACAATCCAAACGCTTTGGGACGCAGCGAAGGCAGTCCTGAGAGGAAAATACATTGCAATCCAGGCCTATCTCAAGAAACAAGAAAAATCCCAAATACAAAATCTAACAGCGCACCTAAAGGAAATAGAAGCAGAACAGCAAAGGCAGCCTAAACCCAGCAGAAGAAGAGAAATAATAAAGATCAGAGCAGAAATAAACAATATAGAATCTAAATAAACTGTAGAGCAGATCAATGAAACCAAGAGTTGGTTTTTTGAAAAAATAAACAAAATTGATAAACCTCTAGCCAGGCTTCTCAAAAAGAAAAGGGAGAGGACCCAAATAGATAAAATCATGAATGAAAATGAAATTATTACAACCAATCCCTCAGAGATACAAACAATTATCAGGGAATACTATGAAAAATTATATGCCAACAAACTGGACAACCTGGAAGAAATGGACAAATTCCTAAACACCCACACGCTTCCAAAACTCAATCAGGAGGAAATAGAAAGCTTGAACAGACCCATACAGCGAAGAAATTGAATCAGTCATCAAAAATCTCCCAACAAATAAGAGTCCAGGACCAGATGGCTTCCCAGGGGAGTTCTACCAGACGTTTAAAGCAGAGATAATACCTATCCTTCTCAAGCTATTCCAAGAAATAGAAAGGGAAAGAAAACTTCCAGACTCATTCTATGAAGCCAGTATTACTTTGATTCCTAAACCAGACAGAGACCCAGTAAAAAAAGAGAACTACAGGCCAATATCCCTGATGAATATGGATGCAAAAATTGTCAATAAGATACTAGCAAATCAAATTCAACAGCATATAAAAAGAATTATTCACCATGATCAACTGGGATTCATTCCTGGGATGCAGGGCTGGTTCAACATTCGCAAATCAATCAACGTGATACATCACATTAATAAAAGAAAAGATAAGAACCATATGATCCTGTCAATCGATGCAGAAAAGGCCTTTGACAAAATTTAGCACCCTTTCTTAATAAAAACCCTTGAGAAAGTCAGGATAGAAGGAACATACTTAAACATCATAAAAGCCATTTATGAAAAGCCCACAGCCAACATCATCCTCAATGGGGAAAAACTGAGAGCTTTTTCCCTGAGATCAGGAACAAGACAGGGATGCCCACTCTCACCGCTGTTGTTTAACATAGTGTTGGAAGTTCTAGCATCAGCAATCAGACAACAAAAGGAAATCAAAGGCATCAAAATTGGCAAAGATGAAGTCAAACTTTCACTTTTTGCAGATGACATGATACTATACATGGAAAACCCGACAGACTCCACCAAAAGTCTGCTAGAACTGATACAGGAATTCAGCAAAGTTGCAGGATACAAAATCAATGTACAGAAATCAGTTGCATTCTTATACACTAACAATGAAGCAACAGAAAGACAAATAAAGAAACTGATCCCATTCACAATTGCACCAAGAAGCATAAAATACCTAGGAATAAATCTAACCAAAGATGTAAAAGATCTGTATGCTGAAAACTATAGAAAGCTTATGAAGGTAATTGAAGAAGATATAAAGAAATGGAAAGACATTCCCTGCTCATGGATTGGAAGAATAAATATTGTCAAAATGTCAATACTACCCAAAGCTATCTACACATTCAATGCAATTCCAATCAAAATTGCACCATCATTCTTCTCGAAACTAGAACAAGCAATCCTAAAATTCATATGGAACCACAAAAGGCCCCGAATAGCCAAAGTAATTTTGAAGAAGAAGACCAAAGCAGGAGGCATCACAATCCCAGACTTTAGCCTCTACTCCAAAGCTGTCATCATCAAGACAGCATGGTATTGGCACAAAAACAGACACATAGACCAATGGAATAGAATAGAAACCCCAGAACTAGACCCACAAACGTATGGCCAACTCATCTTTGACAAAGCAGGAAAGAACATCTAATGGAAAAAAGACAGTCTCTTTAACAAATGGTGCTGGGAGAACTGGACAGCAACATGCAGAAGGTTGAAACTAGACCACTTTCTCATACCATTCACAAAAATAAACTCAAAATGGATAAAGGACCTGAATGTGAGACAGGAAACCATCAAAACCCTAGAGGAGAAAGCAGGAAAAGACCTCTCTGACCTCAGCCGTAGCAATCTCTTACTCGACACATCCCCAAAGGCAAGGGAATTAAAAGCAAAAATGAATTACTGGGACCTTATGAAGATAAAAAGCTTCTGCACAGCAAAGGAAACAACCAACAAAACTAAAAGGCAACCAACGGAATGGGAAAAGATATTTGCAAATGACATATCGGACAAAGGGCTAGTATCCAAAATCTATAAAGAGCTCCCCAAACTCCACACTCAAAAAACAAATAACCCAGTGAAGAAATGGGCAGAAAACATGAAAAGACACTTCTCTAAAAAAGACATCCGGATGGCCAACAGGCACATGAAAAGATGCTCAACGTCGCTCCTTATCAGGGAAATACAAATCAAAACCACACTCAGAAATCACCTCACGCCAGTCAGAGTGGCCAAAATGAACACATCAGGAGACTATAGATGCTGGCAAGGATGTGGAGAAACGGGAACCCTCGTGCACTGTTGGTGGGAATGCAAACTGGTGCAGCCGCTCTGGAAAGCAGTGTGGAGGTTCCTCAGAAAATTAAAAATAGACCTACCCTATGACCCAGCAATAGCACTACTAGGAATTTACCCAAGGGATACAGGAGTACTGATGCATAGGGGCACTTGTACCCCAATGTTCATAGCAGCACTCTCAACAATAGCCAAATTATGGAAAGAGCCTAAATGTCCATCAACTGATGAATGGATAAAGAAATTGTGGTTTATATACACAATGGAATACTACGTGGCAATGAGAAAGAATGAAATATGGCCTTTTGTAGCAACGTGGATGGAACTGGAGAGTGTGATGCTAAGTGAAATAAGCCATACAGAGAAAGACAGATACCATATGGTTTCACTCTTATGTAGATCCTGAGAAACTTAACAGAAACCCATGGGGGAGGGGTAGGAAAAAAAAAAAAAAAGAGGTTAGAGTGGGAGAGAGCCAAAGCATAAGAGACTGTTAAAAACTGAGAACAAACTGAGGGTTGATGGGGGGTGGGAGGAGGGGAGGGTGGATGATGGGTATTAAGGAGGGCACCTTTTGGGATGAGCACTGGGTATTGTATGGAAACCAATTGGACAATAAATTTCATATATTGAAAAATAAATAAATAAATAAATTTAGCTTTAAGTTAAAAAAAAATAACAAATAAAAAAAAATAACACCCAGTGCTCATCCCAACAAGTATCTTCCTTAATGCCCCTCACCCATTTAGCCCATCCCCCCACCCACAACCCTCAGTTTGTTCTCTGTTTACCAGTCTCTTATGTTTTGCCCCCCTCCCTTGTTTTTATATTATTTTTGTTTCCCTTATGTTCATCTGTTTTGTATCTTTGTATCTTCACTCACATGAGTGAAGTCATATGATATTTGTCTTTCTCTGACTAATCTCGCTTAGCATAGTGAAAATACCTTTTAAACGGTGAGGAGTAACATGGAGTGAATGGTGGGTTAGACCTTCATTCTTAAGATCATTACCACCCCCTGTCTGGCTGATCAGAGCACAGCTAATTTGGAATCCCCAAACTTATGAGTCTGTGTGCTGCATGACCATGTGATAATAGCACCTTCCCGAGTACTTGTTTTTATGTTTGGTACTGTGCTAAGCCCACAATGTATATGTTCTCAATATTGTAACACATAGTTTGCTGGTGAGAAAACCGAGGCTTACACAGATGGGTTAGGAATTTTCCTAGGGCTAAAGAGTAAGTGGTGAACTAGGATTCCAAACAAAGCTAACCCCACAGCCTATTCTCTGAACTGCTGCACACACAGCCATACTCTTCACTCTGAAATCGGTATCTGAAATTTTTTTTAAAGTCTGTCTATTTTGAGAGAGCGAGCGAGCGAGCGAGCGAGCAAGCGAGCGCAGGGGAGGGGCAGAGAGAGAGGGGGAGACAGAATCCCAAGCAGGCTCCACAGTGCAGAGCCTAAGGCAGGGCTCAAACCCACGAACCACAAGATCATGACCTGAGCCAAAACCAAGAGTCAGACAATTAACCAACTGAGCCACCCAGGTGCCCTGTATTTGAAATTTCTAAGAGTGTCTTATGACTTAAGAAAATTTTTAAGTTTATTTTGAGAGTGCGAACTTGAGCGGGGGAGGGGTAGAGAGAGGGAGAGACGATGCGAAGCCTGACATGGGGCTCGAACTCACGACCTATGAGATCATGACCTGAACCCAAATCACGAGTAGGACGCTTAACTGACTGAGCCACCCAGGCACCCCGTGTCTTATGATTTTTAAAAATTTAAGTTTGAGAACCTTATTCGTGGGGCACCTGGGTGGTTCAGTCCATTAAGCATCCGACTTTGTCTCAGGTCATGATCAGGTCACGGTTCACGAGTTCAAGCCCCGCATCGGGCTCTATACTGACAGCTCAGAGCCTGGAGCCCGCTTCAGATTCTGTTTCCCCCTCTCTCTCTGCCCCTCCCCTGATCGTACTCTGTCTCTCCCTCTCTCTCAAAACTAAATAAGATCTTTTTAAAAAATTTTTTAAAAAGAACTTTATTCTTGAAGTGCCTGGGTGGCTCGGTCGGCTAAGCATCTGACTCTTGATCTCAGCTCCAGGTCTTGACCTCAGGGTCGGGTCCCACGTTGGGCTCCCCGCTAGGTGCGAAGCCTACTTAAAACAAAAAAAGAACTTTATTTCCCATTACCTCTGTGGAAGGTAACTGGAGACAGCACAGGCTTTCTTACTGCCACTTTGGCTCCATCGCCTTTATTCTGTGTGGTAAAAGTAGCAGTTCCTAGAAAAACAGGCAAACTTCTTTAACCTTCTGTATACATATCGTATTAGAAATTCTTTGAGGACAGAAACCTGTGACTAAGAGGACCCGATACACAGTAGTCGATTTGAACCAAGAAAGCAAAACAGAAGCGCAGAGGAAGGAAAGGAAAACTCTGCTTTGAAACTTGGGACCCTCACAGCACAACCATGGTCCTTTTTCAAAACGGCAAATGTGCCTGGACACCCTCTCTGACAACTGGAAGAGCCAGGCACATAAGCCTCTTAGCAGCAAACACCTTGACGGATGCCAAGTTACACTGTATGGAAAGAACGATCAAGAATGATAAGAAAGTTCTAGGGTTAAGAACACCATTTACTATTTATAGTATGCAAAGTGCTTTCCATATCTTTTCAAAATACTTACTTATCTATCTACTTTAGAGAGTAAGAGAGCACGAGCAGGTAGGAGCAGAGAGAGTGGGAGACACAGAATCCGAAGCAGGCTCCAGGCTCTGAGCTGTCAGCACAGAGCCCGACACGGGAACCGAAACCCACACACTGTGAGATCATGACCTGAGCTAAAGTCGGACACTCAACCAACTGAGCCACCCAGGCACCCCTGTTTTTTATCTATCTATCTATCTATGCTTTTATTCATTTTTGAGACAGAGACAGAGCATGAGCATGGGTGGGGCAGAGAGAGAGGGAGACAAAGAATCCGAAGCAGGCTCCAGGCTCTGAGCTGTCAGCACAGAGCCCGACACGGGAACCCAAACCCACACACTGTGAGATCATGACCTGGGCCAAAATTGGACACTCGACTGACTGGGCCACCCAGGTGTCCCAAAATGCTTTCCTTATTATCTCAACACTTCTATAAGATAGGTTGTAAATAACATATTTGAGGGCACAAAGTGAGCCGCAGAGCTGGGTTATGAATACAGGCCCGCATGATTCCACAGGCTAGAACTCTGCCTTTGATGCTTCTTAGTTACTTATCACACAGCCTTTATATTGCTTTTGATGAAACTAAACATAAAACAAGCCAAAAAAAAAAAAAAAAAAAAAAAAAAAAAGGCAGGGCGATCACTAAGGGTAACAGTTTGCAATCAGAGCTGAAGATATTAGCCAGAAATTACACACTGCTTTACAAGACAGGTAACAACACAAAGACTCACCAGTATCTTCAGAACAACTCTTCTTTCACAAAATAAGCTATAATGAATTTTAAAATCCTGATGAGCTCTCCCTCCCTATCTGTGCAATGACTGCACTTGCCCCACGTGGGCCCAGGTGACATGGGTCACTGACTAGGATAGGACCTGGGATCAGTTATGCATGGGTTTCTCCCACTGCCCCACAATATTGGGGTGTCTAAGCCTCTGAATGCGGCCAAGGGAAATGGCTGGGTTCTGGGTGTGGAAGAGGCCGCATGTAGGCACGACCTGGAGAGAGAAGCCAGCTTGTTCACCAGCCCCTCAAGTTGCTTTGGTCTCTCACATTCTGGGGAAGCTAAGTGACAGGTGAGCTGGGGTAACAGCTGGTCATATACTGGTCTTCTCTGGTATAAATACAGCAATACCCACCCACTGGTATTCCCGGACAGGAGTTTATAAAAAGCTATTTTAGGCAGAAAAGCTAAATAGCCATTGTTTTCATTTATCCAAGTATTCAATTATTTCATTTGTTCAGTGTGAGAGTACGAGATAAAGAAGAGAGTGTTGCTACCCTCAAAAAATATAGTCAAGCATAGCACATGAGTTTACAAGCAACTACAACATGAGACGTGTTGCATGCACATGTGATTGAGGGGTCAGAGCACAAAAATAACCCAGTTACAATGGTAGCTAAAAGAGTTATCTCTAGGGGAGCGTGGGTGGCTCAGTTAAGCGTCCAACTCTCGATCTTGGCTCAGGTCAGGTCTCATGGTTCGTGAAACAGAGTCCCACATTGGGCTCCAAGCTGACTATGAGGAGCCTGCTTGGGATGCTAGCTCTCTGCCCCTCCCCCACGTCACACGGGCACATACACTCTCTCTCTCAAAATAAATACTTTTTTTTAAAAAGGTGTTTAAAGGGGCACCGGGGTGGCTCAGTCTGTTGACCCTCCGATTTTGACTTAGGTCATGATCTCAGTTTGTGAATTCGAGTCGCATGTCCGGCTCTGCACTGACAGCTCAGAGCTTGCTTCAGATTCTGTGTCTCCCTCTCTCTCTGCCCCTGCCCCACTCACACTCTCTCTCTCTCAAAAATAAACATTAAAAAAACATTTTTAAATAAAAAATAAAAAGTTTCTTGAAAAAAAAAGATTCTCTCTCCCCCTTTGCCCCTTCCCTGCTCACGGCTCACCCTGGCACATGCTCTCTCTCAAAAAAAAACAGGAAAAAAAAGGTCTAATATTCACAACCACCATGCAAGGTAAATGTCAGCCCCAATTTAAAACTGAAATTATGGATGTTAAAATTCATGACATTAGGTCAGAAGAACTAAAGAGTTAAGATAGGGATGGCTTCTGAGATGCAGAGGTGAGGCATTCAAGGTAAGGGAGAATTTCAACAAAAGAATGGGGCACCAAAGCACAGAAGGTGGTTGGAAAACAAGCTGGCACGCAGCACCAATTAAATGGGGAAAGAAGGCTAAGGAGGCCGAAGGGGAGGATGCGTCGAAGGCCAGGGACAAGCTCTGGACTGCTCTGTGTGGGGTGGGGTCACTGAGGGCTTCTGAGCCCAGAGCAGCAGGAGTACCTCTTCAAGGTCCAGCAAGGGCGGGTGAGCTGACCAGAGGCCAGCGCAGTGCAACAATACAGGCCTGACCTTGGACAGGTCCAAGACAGAGACACGTTTCCATATAATCCAAGATTTTTCCATTTGACATTAAGAAACCATGGGTTCGAGTTTAAGATCCTTGCCAACCTTGGGTATTTAATCTTGGCAAATGTATCAGGTATAAAATAAAAATTAAAAAAAGAAAACATGGTTACTATTTTGAAATTTTAGTTTAAAAAGAGCAGTTTTTTAAAGTTTATTTTATCTATTTAAAAAAAATTTTTTAATGTTTATTTCTGAGACAGGGGGAGACAGCACGAGTGGGGGAGGGGCAGAGAGAGGGAGACACAGAATCTGAAACAGGCTTCAGGCTCTGGGCTCTCAGCACAGAGCCCGATGCGGGGCTCCAACCCACGAACCGTGAGATCATGACCTGAGCCAAAGGCAGACACTTAACCGACTGAGCCCCCAGGCGCCCCTATTTATTTATTATTTCAAGAGAGGGAGAAAGAGCTCCATGTCAGCATGGAGCCCGACATGGGGCTCGATCTCACAAACGATGAGATCATGACTTGAGCCAAAATCAAGAGTCAGACACTTCACTGACTGAGCCACCCAGGCGCCCCAAAAAAGCAGAATTGTTTTTTATGTTTATTTTTTAGAGAGCATGAGTGGGGGAGTGAGAGGGAGAGGGACAGAGAGAGAGACAGACAGACAGAAGATCTGAAGCAGGCTCTGTGCTGACAGCAGAGAACCAGATGCGGGGCTCGAACTCATGAACTTGAGATCATGGCCTGAACCAAAGTCGGATGCTTAATTGACTGAGCCACCAAGGTGCCCCAAGCGTAGCATTTTCTTACCATAACTTGTTAATCAAGAGCAAGAGTTAACCAAACTATTAAGTTTTATTGAAAGGATTAGAATTTATGGAAATTTCAGTTTTCTAAACTGAGACAGCATAATGAAGCATACGTTCTAAGTATGTAGGCTCCAGACCCAGACGAGGTTTAAATCCCAGCTCTGCTACTTCCTAGCTGTCTGATCTGAGGCAGTTATTTCAATTTTCTCTGCCTGGGTTTTCTCATCTTTAAAATGGGAACATAATAAATAGTACCTGTCTCACAGGGTTGTAAATAAATCTGGCACATTGGTTTATTATACATTTGTAGCTGTGTGCATTTATACTACATATTAGCTATAATTATACATTTTTAATGTGTAATCATTTCACAAAATAAGTATGTTTTACTCTGGTAATCAAAGCCCAAAAATGGAAAAATTAACTGAAGGGAGGCTAGCAATAAATAACAGATATTATATCTTCAAACGTTCAAAGGGTAAAAACATGATATTTCGATATGAGCCTCTTAGTGTTCCTCTTCTGTGATATCCTGATATCTATCTAACCCATCCCGATATCTGTCAGAACTAGATTTGTAAAAATGCCTACATGTTTAGCCAGAGACACAAAAGAAACAAATTCCCAAATGAGTCATATCTAAAATACTGACTGATCAGATTCTATTATAAAAAAAGCCATGTGTTTAGTAAGATTCCTGGGGTCTTCCTATTTCAAAGCAATAGAACAAAATCCCAGCACAGATAAGTGTTTATCAATCCCTTGCATTCTACTGAAATAAGAATTGCTTTTCATGAAGATTTATAGCTTTTACTAATGAAAACCAACTTTGGAGACAAGGACCTATTCCTCCAAGGAATACAAAATTATACAAAATTTAAAATACCTTACCATGTGGCCAAGGACGGCCTTCAGGTTGTCCAAAAGCTTTTCCCTTTCGGGTACAACTTGGTCTGAATATATATCTGAATTTTCCAGGTTGATTTATTGGAATACTGTGACCATGTTGATATTCTCTAAAGTAGAAATTATATAATTATTATGTTCCTTAAATCCCAAATCACTATATTTCAAAAAGCCCAAATTCTAGCTCAGATTAATACATTCACCTGACATTGCTTATTCTGTACTTCAGTGATACATTTCGTGTTATAACAGTTCTCAACAAAATATTCTCCATGTCTCATACCTCAAGCTTCATTTTTTTTTCAAAGAAGTTATTTCTGCTTATCCGTTTGTCCATTTCAAATTGCTTATTGGCAGCTATTTATGTATTTAATACCCTGTTTTATTCAAGAAAATTTTTCAAGGGAGTCTCTGGTATTTTGAGTAGACCCCAAATCCTACACCACAAGTGACATGATTAGGCCTGGGTTTGTGCTGTAAGAGACAGCAGAGAAGAAGTGATAAGCTTTTGGGGACTGCTTCTGCAAGAATGGGGCCAAGTGGAGAAACAGGAGAGCAATTAGGAGGCAAATTACAGAAGGAAATATTAAAAATTACAGAAAAGAAGGAAATAACTGAATGGATATCAAAATTGTATTAGGTATGCTGAAGTGTTATTATATCTTAGAGATTTAATGCCATTTTTGTCTTTTTCCTTGGTGATTCTTTCTATAAGCTTATAAAGACCTCGTAATTATAGGACCATTTTTTTCTTTACTTGATTATCATTTTTCTGAGCAGGGTAGGTACAAATATACAGAACTTGGTTTACAAAAGCACTGAGTTTCTTCTTATAATGCCTGACATGACATAATCACGTTGAATGACTTGCCAAAGTTTGTCTTACCTTCTTGGAGAAAGAGAACATTGCTGTCTGGAAACGTGAGCAGTTCTGGGTCTGTTAAGCAATGGTTTCTGTGCAGTAGTTGGTAGTTGTACTGATTCAGATAACAATTCATTCATCAGACTGTACGCTTGTGAGATTCGACGATTATAGTGGTCAGAGAGTAGCAATCTTCAAACAAAGAATTAAACAATATTTAATAAAAGATTAATTTTCAGTTCATTCTTCTGGAGGGAACATGATGTTTGAGATCACCTAGCATTTGTGTTTTTCAAAGCTTTTCAAATGCAAATTCATATTTCAGATTTCTTAAAACCCTTAGGTAGTGTTAGTAAAGGTATCTGTATGGCCTTTTGGGTATTTTCAAAATGCACATATCTGGATTGGGAGAGGGAGAGAATGGCAGGAATGGAAGTCACAAAAATTCAATGGGATAAATAATATTTGAAAGCAGATTCCTGAAAAAGGCTAGTGGAGTCTAATTATTTTCCCTGGAGTTATCACCCATAATTTTCTGTTTATGGACAAACAGGGACTACTGCGAAAACTGGAATTCCTATGACACTGTCCAGGCCTCGGGTGAGCAAGTTAGAGAAAACACTCGTGCACCGCTAGCCAGCTCACCTGTCTTTTTCATCCTTCATCTTCGCTCTTAGCCTGATTTCTCTTGAAGTCATGTAAAACTGCATAACAAATACCCAGTTAGTTCATTATTGCTGAGTGCAAATAATTAAGCCATTATGATCCACGGAAAACATGAAAATTCCACTAATCAATTTTAATAGGAGGTTAAAACATATTTTTGCTATTTAGGAAACAGTGCAAAAACACTGTCCTATTTGATGAAGCTTCCTATCCCAGCACAGAATGTGAAAAATGTTAAAGCATCATGTAATCAAAATCTGGTGTAATACGTGGAATGCAAAATCTATTTTAGTAGCTAAATTAAAGTTCTCTCCTTTTGAGAAAATACATTATCTGCTGCATTTAAAATTGAAAACAAGAGCATTTTAAGGATGGAGACACATACTCTTCATGCTCAGTCTTGTGATTAATCTCACAAAGACCTTGCTTGATAAAGCAGAAAGGAGTCAGACCTTGAAAGCCATCATTTTGATGTTTTAAAATGTTTACCAGAAACCTACTGTAGTACGTTCACTGTGACTTGTAAGCTCTTCAAAACTTATGCATCATGAAGCAATTGGCAAATGTCAGCTACATACATCTTATTCCAGAACATTAAGAATTACTGTTGAGTTACTAATGAAGTCTAGTCCTTTTACAAACAATTGTGTATATAAAAATGTGTACATAGAGGTGGATTCACTCTCTGTAGGTCCTGCATGGAAGTAGTCAGTAACAAATTAAAGGTCTTATTAATTTCTGATATAAATTCAAATGACATTTTTAATTATATTAACCCCTCACTAATCCCATACCTTAACCTAAATAGAAGCTAAAAATAAAGAAATAGGTGTCTGCAGTCATGATGGAGAGGTCACAAAGTCTATGAACCAAGCAGTCCCAGTGCCCTCAGAGTTAATTTACTCTAAATTTGGGCACAATTCTAACTATCTTTGGTATTTACTTGATCCACAGAGAGGGTGATATCAGAACTCATCCCCATGGGGTGGAGGAACACACAAACACATGCGCTTTAAGATTCTAGTCATGGGGCATCTGGGTGGCTCAGTCAGTTAAACGTCCAACTCCTGGTTTCAGCTCAGGTTGTGATTTTGTGGTTTGTTGAGTTCCAAACTCCACATCGGGCTCTGTGCTGACAACATAAAGCCTGCTTGGGATTTTCTCTCTGCCCCTCCCCTGCTCATGCTGTCTCTAACTAAATACATAGATAGACAGACAGATAGATAGATAGATAGATAGATAGATAGATAGATAAATGCAAAAAAAAAAAAAAGATTCTAGTCATGTACCTCAGTAGCCCGAAGGTCATTACCAGGTCCCTAAAACTATCAACAGAAGAAATGTTATATATTAACATTGACATGACTTCTGCAGACATAAGTTAAGTAAATTATGCACTTCATATAGTTCACTTACTTTTGCACCATTTGGTGCTTAAATGTGACAGCCTTATCTGGAAAATATACTTTTATAGAACGTTATTTCCCTAATGATGCTGAAAAAATTAAGTACTATTATGATATTTCAGATTATAAAGTAAAATTGCTTTATTTCAACTTCTGAAGAAAACGGTGATGTCCACAGTCAAGGCTCAGTAAATAAATGTTGATAAAGGCTAGCTGAAACGCACACATACACGCACACAAATACACACACCACACCACTGTACCCTTGGTACGTGACTGGACCTTACACTTTATTTTTTGTAGATAACTTATGGATAGAAAATTGATTTTTATAACTTTGTTTTAAGTTTATTTGAGAGAGGGAGAGAGATCGAGCAGAGGACAGGCAGGCTCCACGCTGTCAGTGCAGAGCCCAACACAGGGCTCACAAACCGTGAGATCATGACCTGAGCCAAAATCAAGAGCTGGATGCTTAACAGACCAAGCTACCCAGGCACCCCAGAAGACTGATTTTTAAAATGGCTTTACTATACACACAGTCAGTTGTTCAACTGCTATTAACTCTCATTGAAAATTAAGGGAATAGCTCCAACTGGTCACCTAATCACTCAACATCTTCATTTGGCCAAATTAGCCACAGCCATAATTAACCTGGGGTAAAACAAAATATTTAAAATAGTTCAAGAGGACACAGTTTGTAGAATACCTTGCTACATTTTGTTAAGGTAATTTCTTAACATTTTCTGACTTAAGTAAAATGGTAACATTTCTGTTCTAATAATCCTTTCTGTCTGTTAATCCTTTCCTTGACTAATTTCCAGGGAAAAACTACACGTATTCTGTGGCAATTCCATTGCCCTTGATTTTACAAACTTACTGGATTGCTCCTGGGGCAGAAAGGATCATGTTCTTGCCCTCTCTTTTCCGCCAGCTCATTTAAGTATTCTGCCATTCTTTCCTTTCGTTTTCTTTTCATCCACATTTGAATTTCTCTTCTCTCCTTCTCAGGTCTTTGTGTTGGTCTACCAGAAGAATGCTGAATTCTGAGAAATTTCACAGTCAGGACATCACTTGATTTTAAATTTTTTATGGATACAAGTAGTATCACAACTAAATACTGTTTCTATGGAAAGACTTTTTAATGCTTACTTATTTATTTTTGAGAGAGAGACAGAGACAGAGAGCGAGTATGAGCAGGGGAGGGGCAGAGAGATAGAGGAGGAGGCTCTCCATTGTCAGCACAGAGCCCCATGTGGGACTCGAACTCAGAACCATGATATCATGACCTGAGCAGAAATCAAGAGTTGGACAATTAACCAACTGAGCCACCTAGGTGGCCCAAGATATTTTGTTTATTTTTAAGTGACCTCTACACCCAAAATGGGGCTTGAACTCATAACTCTCAGATCAAGAGTTGTATGTATGCATCACTGACTGAGCAAGCCAGGCACCCCTATTTGGAAAGATTTTGCCCATTCTCAAAAGTAGGATACATTAAGATCTCTATCAGTTTGCTCCATCCTGTTCCCTGAAATCCACTGAAAATGATCTCAGAGCTCACCAACAGCCTCTTCCTCCTGTGGACTTCTCTATAACATTTAATAAACTGGCTTTTATTTTCTGCTTTAAACTCTCTCTTACTTGGGCCATTTTATTTTAACTCTGAAAACACTGTGCAGCTTCCTATGCTGGCTCCTTTCTTCTCTGCTCACAACTTCAATTTAATGTCTTTAAAGGTTCTCTTTTGGGGGACACCTGGGTGGCTCAGTTGGTTGAGAGACCGACTCTTGATTTCGGCTCAGGTCATGATCCCAGGTCGTGGGATCGAACCCCCATCAGGGTTGATGCTAAGCGTGGAGCCTGCACAGGATTCATTCATTCATTCTCTCTCTCTCTCTCTCTCTCTCTCTCTCTCTCTCTCTCATTTCCTCCCTCCCTCTCGCTCTCTCCCTTTGCCCTTCTTCCCCACTCTTGCTCTCTCTAAAATAAAGAAAGAAAGAAAAATGATTAAACGTTCTGTTTTGGGCTTCTTCACCCATCATCTATTCCTGGATTATCTCAATCACTTCTAAAACTTATATACAGAGCTGACTTTAAAACAGCTGCCCTTATGAATCCAGCCTCAA
Source organism: Felis catus (assembly GCF_018350175.1). Taxonomy (NCBI): domain Eukaryota; kingdom Metazoa; phylum Chordata; class Mammalia; order Carnivora; family Felidae; genus Felis; species Felis catus. The sequence goes on along the minus strand of NC_058368.1, from coordinate 209,420,326 downwards.
ACTCATGCCCATGCCATACTTCCCATGGGCTGGCCTGAGCTAATGACTGAGCACAGCAGGGATGTTATGACCGGCCCATTCCTGCAAGACACAGAACTCCTCTGGTGGGCAACTCTGGCTTGACACCTCACCACTGACCCAGCTGAAACTTTCCTGGAACAACACTGTACTCTGAGATTCTACTTACTCAACCCTCTCCCCTTCCCCCTCCCTCTCTCCTTCATAGGGTTGGATCACAGCTACAATGTGGTCTGATGCTTCCTCTGACTTCTGTGTTTTTCCCCCTTTCTCCTCACAGGCTTTCTCCCAATAAATGTCTTGCACATCTAATCTCACGTTGGCTTCTACTTCTCAGATGATACGAACCGACACAAGTAGTACTGACAGTGGTCCAAGAAACCAGGTGATGTGAGATAGGGGTATGGGGCAGACTCATCACCCAGCATGGGAGGAGAATGTCTTCCTAGATGGAAGGTGGGTCACAGGTACAAACGATGTGATTTATACTGAACACCTGCTTTTCCTTCTGGAAATCTGGATTCGGTATGTGCCAGGCAGAGGCTGCCTACCCAACCAGCCCCAAAGAAAATCTCTGGGAACTAAGTCTCTAAATGAGCTTCCTTGGTGGACATTGTATCACATGTGCAGTCACAGCCTGTTGCTGGAGGAATTAAGTGTGTCCTGTTGTGACTGCACCGGGAGAGGATACTTGCAAACTTGTGCCTGGTTTCCCTTGGAATTCACTGCATGTGCTTCTCTGAACCTAAGGTGAACTGAGCCCCTGCCCTTAAAGAGACAGCACAAGAAACAGCCCTGCAGGATACAGCATGGAAGCAGCAGTTTGAAAAATACCTGAGGCATAGGGGAGGGAGGTTTATTTACTAATCTCAGAGACTGTGCTGGAGGGGCAAAGATCTTTGGGAGAGTTCAAGAACAAAAGAGCTGGCACGCACCATCCATCCCCCACCCCCCCAGTCTAGACACAGGGAATCCTGTGGGAACTAGCACAACACTGACACTCCCTTTCTAACATGCTAACGGTGCACCCACCCCCATGTTTTCCTGTGGACCCTTACCCTCCAGCCAGGACTCGACTCCAGCTGTCCTCCAACGGCAAACCCACACAAATCATGATAACGGCACACGTCCTGCCCCAAAGCTGTCCTGTGGACTCACCCCCACTGATATGCTCTCGGTCACAGCCCATCCAAAACTGCCACAAGCCTGGCAATACAAGCAGCCCCAACAAGAGCCAACACCACAGTGACTCTTGCCCCAGGGAGAAGGAAAAATAACCACACGCAACACTCAGACTGTGGTACCAGCAGTGGATGTGGGGTAGACATCTCGGTTGACTGCAGGGCCCGCCCACATAAAAAGCTTCTCAGGGGGCAGGACAGGGAACGTGCCCTGCTGTTCGGTGCTACTGCATCTCTGGCAAACACCTGGGAGTGACTCAACTCAAGCCCAAGGCAGCCCCAGACTGGCCCACTTACAACACAGGAATCAAACCCTGTCCACAGCAGGCAAAGAGAGCCAATGTAGACAACAGACTGAAGGAAAAAGTGGCTCAGCCACAATAACAGGGCACATGTGACACACAGAGGAGATACCCTGAAGTGCCAGGTTCTGGTGAAGAGGGAACACTGCACTGCAGGGCAATACAGGACCACTTCTTCATAAGGCCACTACTTGCAAGAGCAGGAGACATAGATGACTTTCCTAACACACAGAAACAGTTACAGAGAGTTAGACAAAATGAGGAGACAGAGGAATATGTCCCAAATGAAAGAACAGGACAAAAACTGCAGAAAGAGGCCTAAGCAAAACAGACATAAGTAATATGTTTAATAGAGAACTTAAAGTAATGGTCATATAGTTACTCACTGAAAAAAGAGTGAAGGACACCAATGACACCCTTAACAAAGAGATAGAAAACATAAAAAGAACCAGAGATGAGAAATCAATAATTGAAATTAAAAATAAACTGGATGGAATGAATAGTAGACGAGATGAAGTAGAGAAATGGATCAGCAACCTGGAGGACAGAGTAATAGAAAGCAATCAAGCTGAACAGGTGAGAGAAAAAAAATAATACAAAATGAAACCAGTGTCAGGGTCTCAGCAACATCATCAAGTATAATAGCATTTTCATTATAGGGATCCCAGAAGGAGAAGACAGAGAAAAGGGGACCAAAATTTTATTTCAAGAAAATAATACCTGAAAACTTCCTGAATCTGGGGAGGGAAACAAATACAGATCCAGTAGGCACAGAGATAACCCAACAAAATCAACCAAGGAGGTCCACACCAAGACACAGAATAGTTAAAATGGCAAAAAATGACAGAGAATTTTAAAAGCAGCAAGAGATAAGAAAACAGTTACATACAAGGGAAACCTCATAAGGCAATCAGCTGATTTTTCAGCAGAAAATTTTCGGGTCAGAAAAGGAGTGTCATGATCTATTCAAAGTAGAAAAACTCTGCAGCCAAGAATACTTTATCCAGCAAGGCTATCATTAGCAATAGAAGGAGAGATAAAGAGCTTCCTAGGCAAAAGCTAAAAGAATTCATGACCACTAAAACTCCCCATAAGAAATGTCAAACGAGACTCTTTGAGTGGAAACAAACAAAAAAAATCATAAGTACAAGTAAGAAAAGCAGGCAACACAAAAGTAATAAAAATACATATATGTATAAAAATTATTCAAGGAACTCACAAAAAGAAGGATGTAAAGTATGACACAATGTACCTAAAATATTGGGGGTGGGGAGAAGGGTAAAGAATGGGTTCAAACTTAAGCAACCATCAACTTCATATAGACTGCTATATGAATAAGATGTTATATACAGACTAAGTGATAAGCACAAATCAAAAACCAGTAATACTTTTGTAAAAAACAAGGAGAAAGGAATCCAAGTATATCACTAAAGAAAGCTAGCACACCATGAGAAAAGAGAGCAAGAGAAGAAAGGAACAGAAAAGTACAAACACAACCATAAAACAATTAACAAAATGGCAATAAGTACATACCTATCAATAACTACTTGGTATGTAAATGGACTAAATGCTCCAATCAAAAAATATAGGGTGACAGAATGGATAAAAAGCAAGACCCATCTATATGAGACTATAAGAGACTCATTTCAGGCCTAAGCGGATTGAAAATGAAGGGATGGAGAAACATCTACCATGCAAATGGAAGTAAGAAAAAAGCTGGGGTAGCAATACTTATATTGGACAAAATAGACTTTAAAACAAAGATTATTGTAGCACCTGAGTGACTCAATCAGTTAAGCATCTGACTCCTGACTTCGGCTCAGGTCATGATCTCATGGTTAGCCCCGGTTTGGCTCTGTACTGACAGCATGGAGCCTGCTTGGAATTCTCTCTCTCTCTTTCTCTCTGCTCCTCTCCTTCTCACGTGCTGTCTCTCTTAAAATAAATAAATAAACATTTTTTAAAAAGACTGTAGGGGCATCTGGGTGGCTCAGTCAGTTAAGCATCTGACTTTGGCTCAGGTCATGATCTCGTGGTTTGTGGGTTCGAGCCCAGCGTCAGGCTCTGTGATGACAGCTCAGAGCCTGGAGCCTGCTTCAGATTCTGTGTCTCACCTCGCTCTGCCCCTCCCCAACTAGCACTCTGTCTCTGTGTCTCAAAAATGAATAAATGTTAAAAAAAAAAAAAGTACTGTAACAAGAGACAAAGAAGGTCACTACATAATCATAAAGGGAAGAATCCTTTTATAGGAAGAAGGGAAGGGAAGGAGATATAACAATTGTAAATATTTATGCATCCAACACAAAAGCACCCAAATACATAAAGCATCTAATAACAAACATAAAGGAAGTAATTGATACTAATACAATAATAGTAGGGGACTTTAGTGGATAGATCATCCAACCAGAAAATCAACAAAGAAACAGTGACTCTGAAAGACACACTGGACCCAGATGGATCTAACAGATATATTCAAAACATCCCATCCTAAAACAGAATACACATTCTTTTCAAGTACACATGGAACATTCTACAGGATATATCACATATTAGGCCACAAAAGAAGTCTTAAATTCAAAAAGATCAAAGTTATACCATGCATCTTTTCTGACCACAGTGTTATGAAACTAGAAATAAACTACAAGAAAAAATCTGGAAAGAGCATAAATACATAGAAGTTAAATAATATGCTTTCAAACAACAAATGAGTCAACCAAGAAATCAAAGAGGAAATTAAAAAATACATAGAGATATATGAAAATGAAAACACGATGGTGAAAAATCTTTGGGATACAGCAAAAGTTATTCCGAGATGAAAGTTTACAGCAATACAAGCCTATCTCAAAAAGCAAGAAAAATCTCAAATAAACAATTAACCTTAGGAGCTAGAAAAAGGAGAACAAACAAAACCCAAACCTAGTAGAAGAAAAGAAATAATAAAGATTGGAGTAGGGATAAATGAAATAGGAACTAAAAAACCAACAAAACAGATCAATGAAACCAGAAGCTGGTTCTTTGAAAATATCAACAAAATAGATAAGCCTTTAGCCAGACCCAACCAAAAAAAAAAAAAAAAAAAAAAAAAAAAAAAGAAAGAAAAAGAAAAGAAAAAACAGAAGACTCAAACAAAATCAGAAATGAAAGAGGAGAAATAACAAATAACAACCAATACCATAGAAATAGAAAGGATTGTAAGAGAATATAATAGACAATTATATGCCAACAAATTGGACAATCTAGAAGAAATGGGAAAAATTCTGAGAAACAACCTCCCAAAACTCAGGCAGGAACCACCAGAAAATTTGAACAGATTAATTACCAGCAATTAAATTGAATCAATAATCAAAAAACCTCCCAAAAAAAATGTCCAGGACCAGACGGCTTCACAGCTGAATTCAACCAAACATGTAGAGAAGAGTTAACATCTATGCTTCTCAAACTATTCCAAAAAATAGAAGAGGAAGGAAAGCTTCCAAATTAATTCTATGAGGCCAGCATTACCTTGATACCAAAACCAGACAAAGACACTACAAAAAAAGCAAACTATAGGCCAATTATCTCTGATGAACACAAATGAAAAAATCCTAAACAAAATATCAGCAAACCAAATCCAACAATACGTTAAAAATATCATTCACCAGGGGCGCCTGGGTGGCTCAATCGGTTGAGCGTCTGACTTCAGCTCAGGTCATGATCTCACAGTTCGTGAGTTCGAGCCCCGCGTCGGGCTCTGGGCTGATGGCTCAGAGCCTGGAGCCTGCTTCCGATTCTGTGTCTCCCTCTCTCTCTGCCCCTCCCCCATTCATGCTCTGTCTCTCTCTGTCTCAAAAATAAATAAACATTAAAAAAAATTAAAAAAAAAATATCATTCACCATGATTAAGTGGGACTTATTTCCAGTATGCAGTATGCAAGTGTGGTTCAATATTTGCAAATCAATCAACATGATACATCACATCAACATGAGAAAGGATAAAAACCGTATGATCATTTCAACAGATGCAGAAAAAAACATTTGACAAAGTACATCTATTCATGATATATACCTTCAACAAAGCAGGTAATTTAGAGGGAGCATACCTCAACATAATAAAGGTCATATATGAAAAACACACAGCTAACATCATACTGAATGGTAAAAAACTTGAGAGCTTTTCACCTAATATCAAGAGCAAGACAAGATGTCCACTCTCACCACTGTAATTCACTTCACAGTACTGGAAGTCCTAGCCACACAACCATACAAGAAAAAGGAATAAAAGGCATCCAGATTGGTAAGGAAGAAATAAAACTTTCACTATTAGGATCACGATGACCTGATCCTATACATAGAAAACCCTAAAGACTCCAACAAAAACTACTAAAACTGATCATTGAATTCACTAAGGTTGCAGGACACAAAATCAATATAAAGAAATTCACTGCATTTGTATACACTAATAATGAAGCAGCAGAAAGAAAAATTAAGAAAATAATCCCATTTACAATTGCACCAAAAATAATAAAATAACTGAGAATAAACCTAACTGAGGAGGTGAAAGATATGTACTCTGAAAGCCATAAAACACTGATGAAGGAAATTAAAGATGACAAAAACAAATGAAAAGATATTCCATGCTCATGGATTGGGAGAGCAAATACCATTAAAATGTCCCTATTACCCAAAGCAATCTATAGATTTAATGCGATCCCTATCAAAATACCAACAGCATTTTTCACAGACAGAACTAGAACAAATAACCCCACAATGTGTATGGAGAACAAAAGTGGAGGTATCACAATCCCAGATTTCAAGATATACTACCAACCTGCACTAAACTTGTTTTGCACAAGTACAAAAACAGACCCAAAGCACACGGGAACAGAATAGGGAGCCTGGAAATAAACACACTATTATATAGTCAATTAGTCTGCAACACAGAGGGAAAGAATATGCAATGGAAAAGACAGTCTCTTCAACAAATTGTGTTGGGAAAACTGGACAGCAACATGCAAAAGAATGAAACTGAACCACTTTCTTACACCATACAAAAAAATTAAACTCAAAATGGATTAAGGACCCAAATGTGAGACCTGAAACTACAAAAATCCTAGAGGAGAGCACAGGCCATAATTTCTCTGACATCAGCCATAGCAACATTTTTCTAGATATGTTTCCTGAGGCAAGGAAAACAAAAAGAAAAACAAACTATTAGGACTACATTGAAATACAAAGCTTCTGCACAACAAAGGAAACAATCAACGAAACTAAAAGATAACATACTGAATGGGAGAAGATATTTGCAAATGACATATCTGATAAAGGGTTAGTATCCAAAGTATGTAAAGAACTTACACAACTCAATACCAAATAAACCAAATATCCAATTAAAAAATGGGCAGAAGACATGAACAGACATTTCTCCAAAGAAACAGATGGCAAGCAGACACACGAAAAGATGCTCAACATCACTCATCATCAGGCAAGTACAAATCAAAACCACATTATGATATCACCTTACCCCTGTCAGAGTGGCTAAAATAAAAAAACACAGAAAATAACAAGTGTTGACAAGTATGTGGAGAAAAAGGAACCTTCATACACTGCTGGTAGGAATGCAAACTGGTGCAGCCACTGTGGAAAACAGTATGGAAGTTCTTCAAAAAATTAAAAATATAACTATCCTATGCTCCAATAATTCTACTACTAGGTATTTACCCAAAGAATACAAAAATTCAAAGGGATACATGCACCCCTATGTTTACTGCAGCATTATTTACAATAGCCAAATTAAGGAAGCAGCCCAAGTGTCCATCAATAGATGAATGGATAAAGAAATATCCACCAACAGATGAATGGATGTGTGTATATATACACACATACATACACACACATAGAGTAGAATATTACTCAGCCATAAAAAAAGAAGAAAATCTTGCCATTTACAACAATATGGATGGAGCTAGAGAGTATAATGCTAAGTGAAGTAAGTCAGAGAAAGACAAATACCCTATGTTTTCACTCATATGTGGAATTTCAGAAAAACAAATGAACAAAGAAAAAAAAAGAGACAAGCCAAAAAACAGACTCTCAACTATAAAACAAACTGATGGTTACCGGAGGGGAGGTGGGTGGGGGATGGGTGAAAAGAAGTGATGGGGATTAAGAGTACATTTGTCTCGATGAGCACTGAGTAATGTATAGAATTGCTGGATCACTGTATTGTATGTCCAAAACTAACACTCTCTGTTACTATAATGAAATTTTTAAAAACATCAAAATAAATAAATTAAAATATAATAATGACAACAAAAATAAAGTGATGAGACCTTGGGAAAACTCAGAGGACACAGATGTGCTGCTGTATTAAATACACAAGTCTGTCTACTGTTGGGAAAGGGAAGGAGTGGCACACAAACAGCACATTAAAATATGGCAAATTTTGCGGATACCTGTGTGGCTCAGTCAGCTGAGCCACCAACTCCTGATTTCAGCTCAGGTCATGATATCATGGTCTGTGGGTTTGAGCACCACATGGGGCTCTGCACTGGCAGCGTGGAGCCTGCTTCAGATTCTCTCTCGCCCTCTCCCTCTGACCCTCCCCCACTCATGCTTGCTTGCTCTCTCTCTCAAAAATAAACATTAAAAAAATTAAAAATAAAATATGACTAATTTTGAACCATATTCTTGAACCATAAACATTTTAAATGGGTTAAAAATGAATTATTCAATTATTACCTGGAGATAGTCTTAGCTTGTTGTTCTGTTAAACCGAGCTCTTCACTGGAAACTCCATCTTTTGTTATAAGGTCCTCAATAATGTCGGCAATATCAGTCAATCCAGTCATCTGGAGTGGGTCTACTGAAATACTTCATTTTCAAATGCAATTTGAGAAATATAAGTCAGTATCTATAACTTAATTACATTAATCAAAAATGAACATGTACAGTTTAAAAAATGAACATGTAGAACTATGCCTTCCAAGAGCATAAACAAACACCAAAATCATAAACCTAGAACTAATGTTCCTTCTACTTTCCAGTAATCCTCAGTGCAAAAGTCTAATCATTAATAATTGGTGACTTCTTAGGGGCTCTTAAAAAAGTGAACATAAGGCTCAGGAGATCAGTTCTACCCGTCCTGCCTGCTGAATATATAGGCAGTTAAAGAAATGTAGCAAATGCAGTCTATTATATTCTAATTCCTTATGCTAAAACAGTAAAGGATGTAATATAGTAAACCTCAGCTTCTTAAAACATTCCATTCTCAGTGAAAATTAATTATATTTCTAGAGTCCATGAAAAAATATGTAGTGTAGCAGCTCACATACACATGAACAACAAAGTTTTCCACTCAGTTTATGCCCAACTTCAAGTAAAATTGTGAATTAATTCTTAAGATATTTACCTCTCGAATAACTCATCACTGTTATTCACACCTAAAAAAAGAAACATGATTAATAAAAATTTTATGTCAGTTATCTTTTTACTTTCATCTCTTAATCCGATTTAGAAATTATATAACCAGAAATTGAAATATATTTAAACCTCCAAATAGGTTTAAAGATACATATGTGTAGTATTCTTATCCCCCTCTTGAATAAGCTATTTGGTAGTGAATACTCTCTGCATTTTCAGATTATTGCTTTTCTATCCAGAGTACTTGGAATAATATACTTTAGGAAGTACAGTCCTTTGCTTACTACACAGTTTAAAATACTGAAGTGCAATTTACTAAAACAAAAAACAAAAAAGCTCTGGTGATCTAAAAGTAATACATTTGGGAGAATATCTAATTTTTTAAGATGTTTTATTTTTGAGAGAGAGAGAGAGTGCAAGTGAGGAGGGGCGGTGGCGGGGGGACCAGAGGATCCCAATGCAGGGCTCAAACTCCTGAACCATGAGATCATAACTATAAATTTCTTTTCTGATTCCTTTAATCAAAGGGCAGAAAAGTGTTATATCCAAATAAATACCTTTTCATAGTAGTTACACAGGATGATTTGATCCTTAGTTCATTTTCAAACCAGTTTTGGAACTCTTCTATGAGACTGCCTTCATAATTTACTGAACACACAGATCAGCTTTATTCCTTGAAAATCACAGTTCCTTTATTTTTTTATTTTTTTCAACGTTTATTTTTGGGACAGAGAGAGACAGAGCATGAACGGGGGAGGGGCAGAGAGAGAGGGAGACACAGAATCGGAAACAGGCTCCAGGCTCTGAGCCATCAGCCCAGAGCCTGACGCGGGGCTCGAACTCACGGACCGCGAGATCGTGACCTGGCTGAAGTCGGACGCTTAACCGACTGCGCCACCCAGGCGCCCCTCCTTTTTTTTTTTTTTTTTTTTTTAATTCCAAACAGTGACTCTCAGCCTGATTATCTATCTCATTTCTCAGAAATGCCTCTGGAAATCTTGTAGCTATTTCCAAAACTTAAATCTGTTTTCAGTGAGTAAATTATTTGCCACCGTTAAGATCAATCACAAGAAGGGCACCTGGATGGCTCAGTCGTTAAGCATCCAACTCTTGATTTCAGCTTAGGTCATGATCTTGCAGTTTGTAGAGTTTGAGTCCTGCATCGGGCTCTCTGCTATAAGCACGGAGCCCATTTTGGATCCTCTGTTCTCCCCCCACCCACCCCGCCCCATTCCCTACTTGTGCTCTCTCTCTGGCAAATTTTTTTTAAAAACCCACAAGAATGTGCTAAGAAACAGAAGTCAATTTCAAAGGAGAAAATCTAAGCTGGTTTTGAGCATTAGAAGTAAGTGAGTGACTATCTATCCTTCTAAGATGCCAATTTTGGAAGAGAAAACACCCATTAGGGCATCTAAATTCTGTACTCTAAAAAATAATTTGGTTTCCTTTTTAATTTACATTAGATATTGAATACTAGAGGAAAACATTTTAATTATCCATCTTTATATGTGTTATGCCATTTACTGACATTTCTCCTTTCTTCTCTCACTTCCTAACTTAAGAAGCTATTACAATCCTGAATGAATCACCTCCCCAACCTGGTACTTTCCATCTCACTTTTCCTACTTTCTTTTCTTCTTCCTTTAAATATTAAAGATTTTGTCTTTATCCCCATCTTGAAATGATCTTTGACTTCATTTCTCTTATCTTATTTTTCTACTTCCTTTTAATATCAGAATTCTTAAGTAGTCTTTACTTACAGCTTCTTGAGCCTATCTCTATCCCCAGCCAGCTTTCTTCTACTCTTCATATTATATTGAAAGTACCCAATGTCCTTAACAAATTCAATCTTTATTCTTGACTTTATGGATTCTTGTGAAACTGTTAGCCACTTACTACTTCTTGAAAATCCCTCACCAGAGTCTACTTGTCCATGTCCCTCACTGGGAGGCTCCCCTTACTCTCTACAGGGTGACATTTCACAGGTTGCTCTTTGGCATTTTCCCTTTTTCCATATTGCTTGGTGATAACAGATGCACTAATTCTTAACTATATAATTATATAAAAGGCTCTTACATCTGTTTTTCAGGTTTAAACCTCTCATCAAGTTCCACTTCCTATAAAAAACTGGATCCTAAATATGGCCATTTATATACCCCAGCATCACATTCAACTATTACATTTGGTCTACAGGTGCTCTCGAATTTGACATCAGAGCTAGGATATCCTCATTCCTATAGCCTAACAACACAAAGTAGCCATTCATTTTCTCCTTCTCCTCTTTTATCCACTTAGTGACAGCAGTTGCCTATTCAGAATGTCTCTCGCTTTCTCACACACTGCCCAGGTTCTCACTGTTTCACAGGCCAGACGAATTTAACAGCTCACCAAAGGATCTCTGCCTCCATTCTAGTCTTTCTCAAAACCCCCTCATTATACTTTTCTGCTCAGAATTCTCCAGTGATTCCCTGGGATAAAATGGAGTTTATGCTTCTCACATACAGTCAGAACTCTCTGCAACCTCCGTAACGTCATTTGTCAACTCTCCCCTTAAGTGGGGAGAGAAAAGCTGCCGATGACGGAGACCCTAGAGGAATCAGGTTCACAGCTCGGTGCTTTATATACAATAGTCAATCTTCACAACAACCTGGTGAAGCAGAAATGATTGTCTCCCTGTGATGACTAAAACACAAATGGAATCTACAAAGAACTTAGAGAAAAAAATTACAGGACTTAAAGCCAGATTCTTAATAGTTTTATTTAAATAACAGCAATGTCATTTAAAAATACCATCGTTGGGGAGCCTGGGTGGCTCAGCTGATTGAGCTTTTGATTCTTGATTTTGGCTCAGGTCATGGTCTCATGGCTCATGGGTTCAAGCCCCATGTCGGGCTCTGTGCTGACAGCATGGAGCCTGCTTGGGATTCTCTGTCTCACTCTCTCTGTGTCCTTCCCCAACTCTCTCTCTCTCTCTCAAAATAAATAAATAAACCTTACACAACAGTTTTTTTAAATAGCATTTTTACTGCTTGTATTAACTTTAAAAATGATAATAAAATATACTATAAACCCTCAGTAAATTCGTCATTTTTGACCATCCATAGCTAAGGGCTAAAAAATATATATTTCAAAGCCACTATCAGTAGCCCAAGTGTTATATTTAGTATGACCTATTATTCATATGACAAAATGTATTTGTTAGGACTAAACAATAGCATTTTAACTGCCAGCTCCAAATGAAACAGAAAAATAGCACTAAACTTAGTTCTACGTCTCAATATCCTCCACTGTAAAACGGGGACAATAATGGCATCTACCTCACAGGTTAGGCTTACACCAGGGTCAATGCATGTAACACAGCAATATCGGGGACCCAGCAGAGGCTCAATACACTACAGCTGTTGTTTTGTTTTCATAATTAAAACTCAAGGTTCTCAATGTTGGCAGGGTTTGAATTTCTCAATTTTTGTAAAAATCGGATAGTACAGTAATTCCAGTTGCTATACACTTAACATTTTTTAAAATAACTTGGAGATATCTAATCATACATTATATCTTGTTAGAGATATATCCTTGCAATATCTAATGAAGATGACAATACAGTTCTTCAATAAATGGTACAAATTGTAACTTCCCTTGCCCCGAAATTTATAAATATTGCAAAATAGCTTCACAAATCCTTCACAACTGTGTTCCCAATAAACACTCTTCAGCAATAGTGTATTGGAAGATAAGAGTGTAAACAAAAAAAGGGAAGAACAATACCAGGAGAAGTTGTACTCTGGCCACTGAAAAGGCTGACCGCTGAATCAGCAGAAGGAAGTACACAGGTTTTCTGACTAGAATGAGTTTCTGTTACTGAAAATTCAGCTTCTGAAATCTCCTCTTTGTCACTTTGATCCTCCTCATTCCTATGAGTCAGGAAATGTGCTAATCCAAAGGAAAATAGTAGAAGAAAGAAAGCACAGGGAAAAAGGATACAACGCTTAGTTAACCCTTTTACATGGCAACAGATAGAAGTTTACAACGTATTATTTTGATAACTTTCCACTATATAATGATATAATTGAATATATTTAAAACTTAACCTCTCTCATAGTAAAAAAAATTATGCTTATTTTTTTTAATTAAGTTTATTATTTTTTTAAAGTTTATTTATTTTGAGAGAGAGCAAAAGAGAGAAAGGAGAGAGAGAGAATGTGAGCAGGGAATGGGCAGAGAGAGAGTGTGAGAGAGAATCCCAAGCAGGCTCTGTGTTGTCAGAGCAGAGCCTGTTGCAGGACTTGAACTCACGAACCATGAGATCATGGCCTGCACTGAAATCAAGAACTGGACACTTAACCAATTAAGCCACCCAGGCACCCCAAAACTGTTAAGTTTATTATCAGTTTCAGAAAACATGGCAGACTGAGCTGAAGTGGACAGGTTCATACCCTGTTATAAAAACACAGAAGAAATGCTAAATTAAAAAAAAAAAAAAAAAGATTAGGGACACTGGCTGGCTTAGTCAGTAGAGCATGTGACTCCTCATCTCAAGGTCATGCGGTTGTGAGTTCAACTCCCACATTGGGCATGGAGCCCACTTAAAAGGAATTAAAAAATAAAATAGATTAATATGCAAACAAGCCCTGTAAATAAAGAAATCCCCCAGTGCCGGAAAAGAAAAAGGAATCAAAGCTGGGCAATATATGGAGAAGGATGCTGGGATAGTCCGTAGAGAAACAGGAGATGTGGTTTCTGCCATCAGCTGTGGGGAGAACTGAGCTACCTTCACATGGCCTAGAGCACTGAAGGACAGGTCTGTCCATAAAATGAGGATAAGAAAAACCATGGAGAAGCAGCAAAGAAGTTTTCTATCTTCCTGAATGGTAGATGGGAGAAAAATAAGTCAACTCTGAGAAATCAAAACCTCTGTCTTGCCACAAGCAGGTATGGGATCTGAATTTATACCATCTATGTAGTAAAGCGACTCCAAGCCCAGAAATGTATAGGAAAACTTGTTCCCCAAACTCTTTCTACTTCAGCAGATAGCAAGAAGCAAATACAAAACCACTTCAAAGACAAGTGTATACAACCCAGCAGAACTCTTCTAAAGATAAGTTCATGACAAAAAAAAAAAAAAAAAAAAAAAAAATTACAGGGGTGCCTGGGTGGCTCAGTCATTTAAGCGTCCAACTTTGGTTCAGGTCATGATCTCATGGTTTGTGGGTTTGAGCCCCACGCCAGGCGCTGTGCTGACAACTCAGAGTCTGGAGCTTATTTCAGATTCTGTGTCTGCCCCTCCCCTGCTTGCTCTCTCTCTCTCTCTCTCTCTACCCCAAAAATAAAAACGTTAAAAAAAATTTTTTTTAATTACAAATCACACAAAGAAACAACCATGAAAGAGAGCAGTATGCAGATTTGACTACTGAGAATATGCACACATGAGGTAAAAGAGTATGAAAGGGCATAAAATATTACTAAAATCATTAAGTAGATAAAAGGGCATAGAAACCATAATAAAAGAACAGGATAGTACATCCAGCAAACAGATAGATTTGAAAAAGAAATAAACAGAACCTGTAGACATTAAGAATGCAGTAAAAAAAAAAAATTAAATCCTACAGCAAAGAAGACACGGAAGAGAGAATTAGTAAACTAAAAGACAGATTGGATGACATCACCCTGAGTATATCACTGAGAGATAAAAAGATGGCAATTAATAGTTAAGAGACAGAATAAAGCGAGAGGGTCCAAATAGCTGGTGTTTTAGAAAACAGAACAGAAAGAATGGGGAGGAAGCAATACTCCAAAAGGAAATGGATGAAAAATAACCAACATTAAACCTGCAACTTAAAGAATCATTCCTCTCCCATATAGAATAAATTTTTAAAATGTATACACTGAGACACACTTGTATCAAAAATATAAAATAAGCCAAAAATAAAGAGAAAATTCCAGGGGCACCTGGGTAGCTCAGTTGGGTAAGCATCTTACTCTTTATTTTTCAGCTCAGGTCAGGATCTCACAGTTTGTGAGAGATCACAAACTGGGCATGGAGCCTGCTCAAGATCCTCTCTCTCTGCTCCCCTCTCTCCCTCTGCTCCTCCCCTGCATGTGTGTGCTTACTCTCTCAAACAAACATAATACAATGAAAATGTAAATAAATTAAAAATATAGCCCTAACCCCATAATATTGAGAATCTAAAAATCCCTTTTACAAACTAAAGAAGATATTTTTTTTTCTAAGTTTATTTATTTATTTTGAGAGAGTGAGTGAGCAGAAGTGGGGGAGAAGCAGAGAGAGGGAGAGAGAGGAGGAAAGAGAGCGGGAGAGAGAGATACCAAGAAGGCTCTGTGCTGTCAGCATGGAGACCCAAGCGAACTGTGAGATCATTACCTCAGCCAAAACCAAGAGTTGAACACTTAACAGAGTAAGCCACCCAGATGTCCCTAAAGAAGACATATTAATACAAATTACAAACTACTTAGATCTGAACAACACCAAAACGTGGTTCATATCAACACTCCTGTCTGGGTCCTTACAAGAACACGTTCAGCTTCAAATGCACACATTAGAAAAAGATAAAGAATGAAGTTAGGAAAAAGTCAACAGGTTAAGCCCTCAAAAACAGAAGAAATCATAAAGCTAAGAATAGAAATTTATGAAAAAGAAAATTAGGAGCGCCTGGGTGGCTCGGTCAGTTAAGCATTCAACTCTTGGTTTCAGCTCAGGTCATACTCTCACAGTTCATGAGTTTGAGCCCCGCATTGGGCTTCTCTGCTGTCAGCACAGAGCCTCCTTGGGATTCTCTGTCCCCCTCTCTCTGCCCTTCCCCCACTTGCACTCTCTCTCTCTCAAAAATAAACATTAAAAAAAAATTAAACAGAATCAACAAACCAAAGCCTGTTTTTAAAAAATGCATTACATTGCTGACAAGACTGAATGAAAGACAGTGTAAGGATAACAACTATAGATATAGTAGAAAAGTTTTTAAGTACCCTCGTTTCATTATTTCAATGAGAAATGCAAAAACATACCATCTCACCACTGCCTGGCCATTTAATCAGAACCTCAAATTCCAGTTCTGCAGATGACCAGGGACAAAGAGCAACCACAGCACAAAGCTGTGAGCAACCTCAGTGAGTGTGTGGCTGGTGCTACCCCACTCTAGGAGTTTACAGCACTGGCTTCTCAGGAAAAAATGGCATGGGTGGGAGCCAATCACATGATCACAAAAATACCTAATCTAACAATTAGGGGACTGATGGCTTCAGCTCACAAATGAAAACTGTCCCCAATTCTGGCACTCCCAAGGGCAATGCTTCCCCTTTCAGAGCAAGGTCAGGCCCCCCCTCCCCCCACCACACACACAAACCTTCCGAAATACCAGTGGCTTTTGAAGCAGATGTTTTTTCAAATTCAAGACCAGAGGACAATTCAATATGGTCTAAGGATGTACCCTGTAGAAAAACACATACAAAAAAATAACTTGAAAATTTTAGTTTGATAATTTCACAACACTGTTAAATAATTTTATGTACATTTTAAATATTAAGGGAACAAGTGAAAGAAATGGGATTACATCCAGTAAGAGCTAAATGGTGGGACACATAAAGAGAAGGAAATTTTTATCTATTTGTAGTCTAAATGATTTAACCTTTCCTAAGGAAAACAGCATCACATAATTTTAGACTGGGGAGGAATGTTAATTACCACTTAGACAAAACCTTCATTTTACAGATGAGAGAAGAGGGCCCAAAGAAATTGAGTGACTTTCTTAGTGGCAGAATATGGATCTCAACCTAGGTCTTCAAAGCCCCTAGTCAGCACTTGTGCAGAAGTATCCCTCTGCCTCTTCCAGGCTTACAGTCTGTTCTATTAATTAAAATACACAAGTCAAAACCTCTGTATTTATGTGTACATTACAACAGGATGAGAATATTTTAAAACAATATGCCCAACGTTTCATTTAAATTAGTGCTAGCTCCTTCAAAGTAGTCACCTTAGCAGACTAAACACTTTTGGAGTTTGAGCAACCTCTCTTCCTTTGAAATTGTCTTCCAGGCATGTGCTACAATTATTATTAACTGTTCTGGTGATAAGTCTTTATTATATAAATGTGATTTTATTACTGTCAGAATCTAAAACTGAGAGAGCAAAGATAGCCATTAAATAAACATTCATCAAATGCCTGTCATGTGCCAAGTAAAAGGCACAATCCCTGTCCTCCAATGTTAAAAAAGGCTTGGGCCGAGAGGGGAGCGGTTACAGAATTTTTAGGAACTTTTTCAAAATACATGTGTGTGATCTGCACCCTTCCCCTTGCCAAGCCACTGCCCCTTCCTCTGTCCATACCCTACCACCCCAGATTCAGTAGGCCTGCCATGTATATTTTGAAAAAGATCACGACTTACACATCTGTCCTTTTATGTAGTGGATCCAGATATGTGGAAATTCCTTCTCGAAACTCTTCCTTTGGCTTGCTTTCTCCTGAGTCTCTTACTACCTCAGAATGCTCCTTCTCAAGCTTTGTGGTTGAATCTTCATCTTTAAAAGTTTGTGCACCCACAAAATTCTGCCCTTTATCCTCTTTTACTCCTCATTCAGTGTACTCTCTCTGGGTGAATGCCCTATCATGATTTGAACTTCCTCCTAAGGACTCTAAAATCTGTACCATCAACCCAAATCTAGCTCCTAAGCTCCAGAAGCATATATCCAACTGCCTACTAATCTCACAGCACCTCAAATTTAACATGTTTCTGACTGAAATCACTGTGCCTCCCTCCTCCCAAAACACACATACCACTTCTTCCCTAGTTTGGAAAATGACTCCAGGCTCAAAATCTGGACACCATTGTGATCTTTCTATTCTTCACCTTCCCACAACCGATCACCCTCTGAGTCCTGCAACATCCTTTCCTTCATCCTCAATGCTAAAGTTCAGGTTATTGTTACTTCTTGGCTTGGTATTCAGTGGATCTCAAGCATCAATCAGTAAACCCAGTATAGAGCTAACTACAAAAATTACAGAGCTAGCTACATAAGAATCATTTTTGAAGCTAACTAATAACACAAATTCCTGGGTCCCACCCTAGGATTACTTAAAATCAGAATCTCAGGGGTATGAGGCCATAAGTTTGCAATTCTAACAAGTTCCCCAAGATGACTCTAATGAGTCAGTTTAGAACCACTGTGACCCAACTGATCTCCCTGTTCTCAGTCTTATCCTCTCCAATCTCCCCTCCACACTGCTGCCAGAGTATCTGATCATATCATTTCACTGCTTAAAATTCTTCAGTGGTTTCCTACTGCCTATTTATGGGATAAAATCCTAATCATTTGACATGGAAAACAATACTTTCCATCATGCCTTAGCTGCCCCTACCTACCTCTACTGCCAGATGTCTTAAAGCCCAGTACCATCAACCTCTACCTCACAATGTCCCATCAGCCTTTCCTTATATCACTGATGAATATCAATTCATTATCAGCTCAAGAGTAAGCTCTACAGAGCCTTCTCTGGTGCCACCCCTTCACTCACTCACTTCTCTAGTCACAACAGGTCGTGTGTCCCATACTGTTCTCGCTGCACCCTGTTCATACGCATATACTGGAGTATACATCTGTCTTCCTTTGTTAGATTCTAAGCTGCTTGAGAGTAGTGACTATGTATGCCTTGTTTATCTTTCCATTCCCACAACTTAGCACATGGCCCAGCATATAGCAGAAGCTCAATGTTTACTGAAGGAACAAACTCTTGGACTCTGGAGCAAGCCAGGATTAAGTCTGGATTCAAGGCTAGGTAACATATTTGGCTTTAGATATGCTTAATATACTAAGACATAAAGCAACTTTGAAAGTGATTCCTTGAAATAAGGAGTTCCAAAGATGACTCTGAAACTTAACACTCATTTTGAAGTGATATATTTAAGTCTGGGTTAAAAAAACAAAAAGGAAAACAACCAAATAAACACCATAATAATGTTACTTAATAGTAGCCCTACCTCATATTTTTTCAGTGTAATTTCACATATGTTTAATCTTAATACGTGTTAAATGTTTGAATTAAAGAAATACTATAAACCTAATAAATACATCTTTTAAAATCTCAACCTGCTAGCAATCTGGAATATTTGTTAGGTAAGTCAGTGATGGAATTCTTATCCTGCAGACCAATTTGCATTTCCCAATACAAGGCTTTTACACACTCAAAATATTTTTACTGTTAGTTCCTTAATCTTTATTTTATGTGAATTTTACTTCCTAAAAAAAAAAGTTTGTGCAAAAGAGTTAATTCATGTTTAAGACTTCCTTTCTATTTGTCTAACTACCATGATAATACACATAAATAATCTCTTTCTCATGAGTATTTTTTAAAGATACAGAAACCATCTAAGGACTACTATTCCCATTGTATAAAATATTTAAAAGAAACCGAGAATTCCAAATATAAAGACAACAATATTTGTAAAGTTAAAAAAAAATCTTGCTGAAGAAAATGGTAATTAAGGGGAGGGTTCATTTAAAACCACATTCTTGTTTTCTAATTCAACTATTTCTTTTCATGGTAGGAAGCACTGGTTCACTTCTTAAAAGTTTAAGGCAGTGGTTCTCAACTGGGGGTGATTTTGCCACCCAAAGAACATTTGGCAACATCTGAAGACATTGTTATTATTATTATGCTACTAAACATCCTACAATGCACAGGACGGCCTCCTACAACAAAGAGTTATCTGGCCCAAATGTCAGCCATGCTGAGGTTGAGAAACCCTAATTTCAAAAAATTAATTAATTAATTAATTAATTTCCCATTATTTTGAAAAATCAAATGTCCAAACTTACATCACACCAAAATCTAATAACTCAGTAACAAACAAATAGCTAAAATAAAAGACAGTCTACCTTATCACAATGTCGATCTAGCACTTTTTGTCTGGGGCAATCCCGTTCTATGTTTTCAGCAATGTTCTCTATTGCTAACAGTTGTTCATCAATTTTCTGAAGCTTAGACGTAAGATGCTCTAGCCGGCGAGCTGCAGAACTCTGTGCGGGACGAGCCGCAGAGACATCCCGCAGTAGCTCCCATAGCAGATACTCCTCTGCGGCAGATGACTTTGAGCTCTGCTCTTTGAATCGGCAATCTGGCTTCAGCATATCTAAATATTAATAAAGGTAATATCAGAATTGATTACAATTAAGGGAGAAGTAGATGCTGATGATCTAATTTTTTTTGAAGACCTCAGTTTAAGTCAACAAAACATTCCTTCAGAAATTTTCTAACACTTCAGCTTCCTGACTTCTGAGAGTTGTCTGTTGTGAAATAAGAATATGTAACAGTATTACTATTACCATAGGACTCCATATACAAGGCAGTTTGAATGTTACTTTTACCCTCTGTTTCATCAAAAAGCAACTTTATTTAATATTCTTGACTTTTTAAAAACTCTACTTGAAAACCAACAATGTCACACAGTAAAAGCCAGGCCTGCTGTAGGCCATTACCAACTCTACATGGGATCTCAGGCTAACACCAAACCTCCCAAGACCAATATTAAAGCCAATGACTCTCCCTTACTCTTCAAGTCAATTGATTCTTGTCCCAAATTTGAAACACTTTTTTAAATGCATCCTTTTTCTGGCTTCTGGGTCTCTTCCTCCCCTTACTGGTCTTCCATCTTAGTTGTCTTCTTGTTCTTCTCTTCTGCACCTGCCCCTCTGACCCATCAG
This sequence comes from Felis catus, assembly GCF_018350175.1. Taxonomy (NCBI): domain Eukaryota; kingdom Metazoa; phylum Chordata; class Mammalia; order Carnivora; family Felidae; genus Felis; species Felis catus. The sequence goes on along the minus strand of NC_058368.1, from coordinate 209,399,717 downwards.
TATTTCCAGGGTGCCAATCTCTGCTCACTTTTCTTCTCACCCTGCCCACTCTCCCTGGGTGATGTCACTGATGCACAGGTGACTCTCAAATTCACATGGCACCTTTGTGAGCTCCAGCCCTGTGTCCTGGATATCTCATTTAGGTTGTCCCAAAGCACAGCAATCAAAACTCTGCCCCTCCAACCTGCTCCCTCTTCCTGATTCCCCAGGTTGGTGAACAGCACTATCATTCACCCAGGTGCCTAAGCCACAGGCCTGAGAGTCATTCAAGCTTCTTCTCTTTCCTTCAGATCCAAAGTAACACCGAATATTGAGGATTACCAACCAAAATCTCCATTCCTACTACCACTGCTTAGGTGAAGCCTTCACAATAGATAGACGCCAATTAGTATCTCTATTTTGCCCTCATGTAGTCCATCTTCCACACAGATTTTTTTTTTTAATTTTTTATTTGAGAGAGAGAGAATGCAAGTGGGGGAGAGGGGCAGGGGGAGAGAGAGAGAGAGAATCTCTCTCTTTTTTTTTTTTTTAGTTTATTTATTCATTTTCAGAGAAAGAGAGAGTACAATGTGTGCACAAGCAGGGAAGCACAGAGAGAGTAAGAGAGAGAATCCTAAGCAGGATCCAGTCTGTCAGAGCAGAATCTGACCCGGGGCTTGATCTCACGAACCATGAGATTATGACCCAAACCAACATCAGGAGTCAAATGCTCAACTGACTGAGCCACCCAGGTACCCCCCGCCCCCTCAAGATCTTTTAAAAGACAAATCTGATATTGTTCCTTTCTCACCTCAAAGTCTTCAGTGTTTCTCTAATGCCTTCATCTTAAAAGTCCAAATGCCTGTGAGGACAATGACATTCAGTCTTTCCTCTGCCCCCCTCTCCAGCTCATCTCTTGCTGTTTCTTAAACAAGCAAACTGCTCTACTGCCTCTAAACCAAATGAACTTCAATTTTCTCAATCTCTGCAGGCTTCATCAAACTTCCAAGTCATTGCACAACCTATTCTCTCAGTCTGTATGCCTTTTGTCTCACCAAGTCCTACTTTCCTTTAAGATTCCATTTAGGCATCTCTCCTCTCAATAGTCCAGTCCTCCCTGGAGATGGATTACACGCTGTATTCCCCAAGAATCTCATCCATACCACCTTGACAGCACTTACCATGCTGTGTCATAATCATCTCCTTCTCTGCCTTCCTTTCCTCCTATAGGTGAGCCCACAGGCAGAGAACCTGGTAGTACTCTCTTCTTCAGCCCTGATATCTGGCCCCTGTCTTAGTGTTTATTGAATAGTCACTCAAATGAGGATTATGATGCCTGTCCTACCTAACTCAAAGAGGTTTGTGAGGATCAAATTATGCAACAAAACACTCTGAAAAATGTGAATCACTAAATACATGGCATCACTAAATATATAAATATATGGTGCTTATTATCGCCCAGCCCCAGTCTAGCGTGAAGCTTCCAATGAGAAGATAATGGTAAATTCCAATGCTGGCAATGGTGGTTGTATTATCTTCCCCTACCTGTTTTGGCCTTACTTTTTTTTTTTTTTTTATAAGGAATCTCTACACCTAACGTGAGGCTCCAACTCATGAACCTGAGATTCAAGAGTTGCATGCTCTTCTGACTGATCCAGTCAGGCACCCCTGGCCTTACTTTTTTTAGCTTGACTCACAGTACTTTACCATCTATCCTTCCTGTTTCTCAGCAGCCTGAAGTGTCTCCCTTAGTCACTCTCAGGAAAGAATTTCATACACAAACTTCACGTAGAAAATGTAGCAAAAGAACCAGACATGCTCAAAATCCAGAATGGCCTACATACATAATGAAACATAGCTTCCCTTTCTCTGGAGAATCTGCTCCACTCCCACTGACTAATAGCAAAAATCTAGGAGGGTTAAATACTGAGTTCCAGTGACACTGAAATGTTCTCCCTCTGTCCATCCAGCAAAGCTCTGCTTGCTATTAATAGCTGAAAGCATTCCTTTTGGAGATGGTTTCTAAAATAGGAAGCTGCTGTCATTCAAAATGGTGAGCAAGTATCACTAAAAGCAGAAATTATTATTTGTTTTGCTTTTGTTTTAAATACTTAGGGACCCTGTCCTTCCTTCTGCCAGCCTTTTGCTATAATACAAATCCCACTCAACTCTATTGTATAACTATATTCTGAATCTTTAAAAAAAAATTTTTTTTAAATGTTTATTTACTTGTGAGAGAGAAAGACAGACAGAGTGTGACCAGGGGATGGGGGGGTGGGGCGCGGAGAGAGGAAGACACAGAATCTGAAGCTGGTTCCAGGCTCTGAGCTGTCAGCACAGAGCCCGACGTGGGCTCGAACTCACGAACGGTGAGATCATGACCTGAGCCGAAGTCAGATGCTTAACCGACTTAGCCACCCAGGCGCCCCTATATTCTGAATCTTTAAGGTATGTTATATAAATACCATGATGGAATTTATTTTCAAAATATAAAGCTCTTCCTTTTCATTGGCATTTTAAAGTTGCTTGATTTAATAAAGGGAGAAGGGTCCGCTGACATATTTTTATAACCAGATCCAGAGAATGATCTTCCACAAGGTAGAATAGACTTGATCTCACTGACAAAGGAAATTAACCTGTAGCTTGTAAGTAATTTGAAATGCTGGCTGAGCACAGTCAGGGATCACAGGGAGATGGGTGTGGTTCCAGTTGATGGGTGTGAAAATGAAGGGAAACTAATTAAGTAGCCCACAGGTATTTGGCTGGATGTAACCCACATGACAACCCTATGAGGTTGTATCTCACAGAGATACAAGTAAGGATCAGATAAAGTTAATTTACTTGCAAAAAGTATCCAAACTATGAAGTGACAGAACTGGGACTAAAAACCAGGTCTGTTCTATTTGAATCTAAAAGTTAACCTCTGGGGTGCCTGGGTGGCTCAGTTGGTTAAGCGTCTGACTTTAGCTCAGGTCATGAGGTCACACTTCATGGATTCGAGCTCTGAGCCTGTTTCAGATTCTGTGTTTCCCTCTTTCTCTCTCTCTGCCCCTTCCCCATTTGTGCTGTTTCTCGCTCTCTCTCTCAAAAATAAATACTTTTTTTTAAATTAAAAAATAAAAGTCAAGCTCTTTTCACTTCCCCACACACTTCCCCAGCCTGAAAGATGGTTAGCTTCATACATTCTCCCTCCAGTACCCATGCACCAAACAGCCCCAAGACAGGAGAGAGAAAGGGCAAAGCCTTCAAAATCTGAAATGCTAGCACTTACTGGTACACACAGCTGTAACACACATGCCCCAACACATCCTAAGGTGAGGTTTCCCTGCCACCCATCCTTCCTCAAATCTCCTGGGTGCACATTGTTGATACACAATTAGCAGGCAGGGCTGGACTCTGCCCCCCAAGCATCTGACAACCATAAGGCTGGGTCCACTCCTCCCAACAGCTGTGGAACCCAGAAGAGAGACTGAGCTTCTATTGCAGGAAGTCTGATTGCATATTAAGATTATTCTAATCATCTACTGGATATAATAACCTTAGGTTTTGGAGAAATATTCTTCTAAATCTTACAAATATTTAGCAATAATACAACCTGGTTTATAACTATAAACTGAATATTTTATTAGTAATATTTTATGGTTGGCTATATACTTGTGTATTTTCTATGTGCTATTCTAGAATCTCCCACCTTTTTAAAGTTTATTTTTGACGAACGGGTGGGGGGGAAAAAGAAAGAAGAGCACGTGCACGTGTTCAGGGAAGGGGTAGAGAGAGAGGGAGAGAGAGAGAATCCCAAGCAGGCTCTGCACTGTCAGCCCCAATTCGGGGCTCGATCTCACGAACCATGAGATCATGACCTGAGCCAAAATCAAGTGTCAGAGGCTTAAGTGAGCCGCCTCTCCTACCTTTTTAAACGTGAGAATCCCTTTTTAACACCAAAGCACTCATGACATCCCACAGGATATTTATTTTTAGCCTCCTTACTTAAGAAAAGACATATGTGGAAACAGAGCTGTAGTCTCCTTGCAAAACACCCATGAGTCGCAGCCTTGGAACCATGACTCTACCTCAGTTACCTATCTGCCCCCACTCTCCTTAGCAAGGGAAAAGCCTTTTCCTGGCTTCTTTTGCAATTACCAAGTTTTAGAGCTTATCTCTATACAACAGTAATTTAGAGAAGGGGGAGAATCATGTTCCACAGCTAGAGCATTCACCTGTGTCCTGCTGTATTTCTGATGGTATAGGTGAGGCGATAGCAGGCTCCTTCTCTTCTGAAATTGCTGCCCTCCAGCTTCTTCCATCTAGACAGGATGGAGACACTTTTGCAGGTTTACAAAATAAATCTGTGGTGGAAGTGGCAGACTCTATCAAGAATATGAAAAGCATACAAAGATTGATTCTAACCTTCTAAATAAGGTATTTAAGAGACGAGTAGAACATTTCTAGATGTGAATATAAACATCCAAAAGTATAGTAGGTTTGCAAGAGGAGTGCTAAGAGACCTAAGAAGGGGGAATGAGGCTATACTGAAGAATTTTCCAAAATGTTTTTAACCTACTTAAAAGGCAAGAAAAAATTACCTTCACTCTTAACACTGTGCAGGGGGACAGCATTTGTAACTGAAGCTGCCATATAATGTAACTCTGCAGAAGATGGGACTTCCAGATGATCACTTTGCTGTCTGATAATATGATCATCTGAAGGCTCTTCTCTGACAGGCAATTCCTGTAGATCATCAGCTTTAATGTCAACTACATTTATGTAAGTGTGTCCAACCTGAACCAAAACACATAAAATCAAAGAGAGTTACATTCTTTTTACTCTATAGAGCCACTCTGAACCCTCCTCCCCTGTAAAAAAAAAAAAAAAAAAAAAAAAAAAAAGTTTAATCCTAAACAAGAGGAGCTTATATGAATTTAACTTAGGGAAAGCTGTAGGAAGTATGTGTTATGGCCTTAGCTTACAATACTTTGGGGCATAATATCTAAATCTTAATTTTTTGATCTTTTCAACAAAGTAGCAGATGAGATTTTAGCCTCATTTCATCTATACAAATGAATAATGCAGATGACCATAATAAATTTTAGCACAAAGGTATTATTATAACCTCTGAACAAAGCACAATACCAAATTTAGTACCAGATCAGATGGTGAAGGTGACAAAGGTTTCTCTGATATTTCAGTGGAAAGTTTGAGATTTAAATATACATCTGGTGCCAACACTTCAGGAACATTCAAAGGCTCATGTTCTGAAAATTAAGAAAAGAATCATCAGGAATATTTAAAAAATCTACAAATAACTCCAAGTCATTAGCACTGTAACAAGTAAGCAACAAACAATGTAAAATTTTTTTGTTGAAAATCTAAGTAGGGGGCACCTTGCTGGCTCAGTCAGTGGAGTATGTGGCTCCTGATCTCAGGGTTGTGAGTTTGGCCCCAGGTTGGATAAGAGATTACTTAAAAATAAAATCTTAAAAAAAAAAAAATCAAAGTAGAAGCTTCACAGGTATAAATAAATTTATTCTATCCTAAGGGCAATTTACTCTGGAGTAATTAATAATTAAATGCAGACTGATTAGTGCTTTTTTCATATGAATGATTCACAAGAATAATAAAGTGTCTAAGTAATGTCAAGAAAATGCTGTAATTTCCTATTTCCATTTCAGATATATTAAGTCATGGGTTTTTTTGGAGACTTCAAGAAAATCAGTTTAGGAAATTAACCCATAACTAATTTGTTTTTTTATTCTCAACACTGTTTCTTATTATTTGTTTGTTTTAACAGCTTTATTGGGATATAATTCACATCCTTTAAAAGGGCACAATTCACAATTCAGTAGTTTCTAGTATATTCACAGAGGCCCTGGCTAAATTTTACCCCTTAAAATGTTTAACATTGAAATTTTACAAAAGTCACTAGCTTCTTTTCAAAAGTTCAATAAAGAAGCCTGTCACAGTAGGTTAGCAAATGGTCTAACTCTGTGCCTTCTGTCGTAGGACTCTAATTTTACTTCCTAGGGACTCTGCAGCACAAGTAGGGGTGGGGCAAAGGGAGAGGGAGTGAGAAAATCTTAAGCAGACTCCCCACCTAGCACAGAGCCCGACCTGGGACTCATTCTCAGGATCATGAAATCATGACCTGAGCCGAAACCAAGAGTCAGACACTAAACCAACTGAGCCACCCAGGTGCCCCCTAGCATCTTATTTTCAAAATTCCTATGTAAAATATAACTTCTCATTTTATTGAATACTAGAAACTTGGTACCAAGGCTTCAATTTAAACCATATGACAACCAAAAACCTAGAAAAAAGGAAAGTGAAAATACTTAAATTATCATTCTATCTCTATGGATTCAATTGACTGATTTTATTCCTGTTTTTATGGATGGTGGTAACTCTTGTTTTGGCATCACAAAAACATAATCTTTAAGTAGCAATGCTATTAGCAGAAAAAAAAAGAAAAAATCACACCTGATATGGAAGAAATGATTTGTTCATTTTTACAACATTCAGAAACAACTTCTTGAGAAGCAGCTTTTTTATCTTGTAGTCAATGAGGCGATTTGAAGTGAAAAGAAAAAAAACAAAAAAATTAACAAACAAAAATTAAATACATGAACGCAGATTTTTAGATATCATGTATTAAAGGTAGTAGACAGCTTACGAATTTAGTTTTTAAAAATTAATGATAATTTCAGATTTTATTATTATTTACCCTGGGCCTGATACCTGCATGATAAGAGACTTCTAGCAAACAGGTTGCCAGCTTTAGAAGACTACATAGCAACAAACTACCTTCAAGGCTTTCGCAAAGGCTTTAACTTTTAAGAATGTTTCCCAAGTGTGTATTCACCATTTGCATCAAAAAACATCTTCTACATGCTCAACCTCATTCAGATAGAAAGAAAAACTAAATAGTAAGATGCATTTTCATGACCTGTCAGATGAGTAAAGATAAAAGAGCTAAATCAACATGATGACAAAAAAAAAAAAAAAAAAAGAAAAGAAAAACCTCTCATATATGAGAAGATACTCACTGAGGCATTATTTATAGGAGAAAAATACAAGAAACCACCTAATACATTCAACAATAAAGAATTAGTTAGGGGCATCTGGGTGGCTCAGTTGGTTAAGCATCCAACTTTGGCTCAGGTCATGATCTCGCGGTCTGTGAGTTGGAGCTCTGTGTCAGGCTCTATGCTGACAGCTCAGAGCCTAGAACCTGCTTCGGATTCTGTGTCTCCCTCTCTCTCTGCCCCTCCCCCACTCACAATCTCTGTCTCTGTCTCTCTCTCTCTCAAAAATAAATAAACATTAAAAAAAGTTTTAAAGAATTAGTTAAATATTTTATGACACAGCTGGAAGAAGGAATATGTTTACAAAGTACTTTTTCATGACGTAAATGTTTGGCATAAGCAGACATCAAAGTGAAAAGCAAAGGATCCAAAATATAGGTAACTTCTGTTATCCAAATCTAATCCATTCTAAAAAAATGTGCCGCATAGTCAAATACCAGGAAACTTTTTAAATGGGGGAGAAAAAGGTGTTCCAGCCTATCCAATACTGCCAAACATTAGTAAACACTTCTTAAACATTTCAATAACTATCTATCAAAGATTACTAAATATAAGGCATTTTGAACATCACTTAACTAATGTTCATTTAATCCATTAGTTTGTGTGCAATATGCAATAATACTGACCATATCTGATAGAATACAGATGCTATACTGCAAACACATAGTATATGCTATAATGTAAGTAAATATATAGTATAACACAAATAAATACTATAAGTATATGCTACAGTGCATATACTATATACATATATATATACACTATGTATGTTTGAACTATAATGTAGATAAATACTGAGTAATATATTAAAGAGACTGAGAAGAGAGTGTCCAAAGGTATCTGGGTAAAAGACAAACACTGGGACCCACAAAGGGTTAAGTTCTCAGGGAAGATAGTAATAATATTTGGAAGATGAGAATTCAGACACAGAGGGAGGACACCTGTACTATCTACTGTACCAAACTATGTAAAATGTGCAACAGAAGACTGAAAGAAAAATCATCAAAATGTTACTTCTAAGTGGCATGATTACAGTTAATTTCATCCTCTACATAACTTGCTACATTATCCAAATATTCTATAATGATCATATATTATTTTGAAACCATATCAATAAATATTATTTTATAATAACTTAAATTAGAGGTTTAAAAAAGCACTTGCAAGGTTCTGAACACAGTTAAGAGCAACTGTTTCCTACATATCATAGAAAAGAATTGCGACAGCACAAAGGTCAGAGCACTTACACTAATGAGGAAGTTTGTCAGGCAAAATTCCAAATAATAGGTCCTTCAACTTTTCTTTCCTCTGTTCTTGGACATAGTTACGTATGCCCTTCCCACAGCAAATCCAACCTAGTTCTCTTCCTGACTCAGCTTCACCAGCCACAGCCCCAGGTCTCTCAGTCTTAGGCACGAAATCCCAGTGAAGGCAATTAATGGCGTAGAGAACCCAAATTCAAAACATTGTCTCTACTGATTTAGGATGTAGTCCACGGTATTTTGAACAAAAATTTCTATTGTGTATTACTTAAGTTACCATAAATTCAAGTGAAATTTGAAAGTTTAAAATTTGTCAGGGCGCCTGGGCAGCTCAGTCGGTTAAGCATCTGACTTCAGCTCAGGTCATGATCTCACAGTTTCATGAGTTGAGCCCTGCGTCGGGCTCTGTGCTGACAGCTCAAAGCCTGGAGCCTGCTTCAGATTCTGTGCCCGTCTCTTGCTCTGCCCCTCCCCTGCTCATGCTCTGTCTCTCTCTCTCTCTCTCTCTCTCTCTCTCTCTCAAGAATAAACATTAAAATATTTTTTTTAAGTTTAAAATTTGTAAAGTATACACCAGGGTTGAAGACAAGAACCTGGGATGAGTAACTACTATCACATCACTTAAAATTCACTTTAAATCATTGTTTTGAAGAAAAAAATCTAGACATATGCAATGTTGCAAAAAATATATGAATTTTAAAAATTAAAGTAAAATAGCATTTTACCTGGGTCTGTATTTGTACTTGCATCCTGACATTCTACAGCTTTCTTTCTTACACAGGCCATGAAATGCAATCCAGCTGAAGTTTTAATATCATTTTGTAGCATTTCTTAAACATAACAAAACATTGAAAGCAATCATTGAGAAGCCAACATATCCAAAAGCAGAGAACCTAACTCAAAGGAGGTGAGGTATGAGGTGCCCAGATGTTATCAAAATTGACTTTTCAAAAAAAATTTTTAATGTTTATTTATTTTTGAGAGACAGAGCATGAGTGGGGAAGGAGGGGCAGAGAGAGACACACAGAATTCGAAGCAGGCTCCAGGCTCTGAGCTGTCACCACAGAGCCCAACGTGGGGCTCAAACTCATGAACTGAGAGATCATGACCTGAGCCAAAGTCTGAAGCTTAACTGACTGAGCCACTGAGGCGCCCCTAATATGGACGTTTTGAATGAGGTGGTGCCTACGTTAACTCTCAAAGGCAGCTCAGTGAATTCAAAACCAAAACTGTGGAGGATTCTGTATGTCTAGTCTAGAAACCTGGATGTTCTTCTGGCTGATGAGGATCTAGTAGAAAATGTTATGCAAGAAAATGATATGGTCAGATTGATTTTCTAGAAAAACCACCCCAGCCAGTGTGTGGACCGTAGATTGGAGTGGATAAAAGTGAAGACAATCAGATAGATGAAGGCACTGCAATAGTTCAAATAAGAACCTCTAGCAATGGTGAGGAGTGGGGGCCAGAGGACACATTTACAAATTACAAAGGAGGTAAAGGGGCACCTGGGTGGCTCAGTCAGTTAAGCATCCAACTCTTGACTGCAGCTCAGGTCATGATCTCACAGTTTGTATATTCGAGCCCCAAATCGGGCTCTGTGCGGTCAGCTTGGGATTCTGTCTCCCTCTCTTTCTGCCCCTCCCCTGCTTGCTCTCTCTCTGTCTCTCTCTCAAAATAAATAAAAATAAACTTAAAAAGAAGGAAATAAAATAGGGAAGACCTGCTCATTGACTGGATGAGAAGGCAAGGGAAGACGGAATTCAGATAGCCAATGTTTTGGGGTTGAGTTGGTAGTGACACAAATGAAGATGGAGAATTAGGAGAACAAACCAGTTGGTGGTGAGGGATAACAAGTTGAAACTGTAGATGCTGCACTTGAGTTAATTTCCACCTAAGTGGAGAAGTTCAGCAGCAAGCAGAATCAAAATCCAAACTCTATTATGGGAGTTTGGGTTTAGATGTGGATTTTCCTGGGAGATCATCCAGGAAGACAAAGTAGAATAAGAGATTATCAGTGTGTCTGGGTGGCTCAGTCAGTTAAGCCACCGACTTCAGCTCAGGTCATATCTCATAGCCTGTAAGTTCGAGCCCCAGGTCAGGTTCTGTGCTGATAGCTTGGAGCCTGGAGTGTGCTTCAGATTCTGTGTCTCTCCCTCTTTCTCTGCCCCTCCCCTGCTCACACTCTCTCTCTGTCTCTCAAAAATAAACATTAAAAAAAAATTAAGAAAAAAAAGAATAAGAGATTATCAATTATGGCACATGGTAGTATAATAAACATACATATAGGGGCACCTGGGTGGCTCAGTTGGTTAAGCGTCCTGACTCTTGATATCAGCTCAGGTCTTGATCTCAGGGTCATGAGTTCAAGCCCCACATTGGGCTCCGTGCTAGGTGCGGAGCCCACTTAATACACACACACACACACACACACACACACACACACACACACACACAGTCTTCATCCTTGGTTCTAAGCATGAAGTTCCTTAAGTCTTTGGAATTTCTTGAGTAATAGGAGTGTCTGTCATTATATCTGAGTTTATGCTAATGAAGTGACTCTTGTTAGGCCCCTAGATAGCTTCAGGATAGGTGCTGGTCACTAAAGGGCCGAAGCACATGGTTAGAGGGTTAGAACTATAATCAACCCCACCGCACCCCTACCTCTGCGGAGGGGAGAGCAGCTGGAGATGTAGTTCAATCACCAATGGTTAATGATGTAATCAATCATGCCTTTACAATGAAACTTCAATAAAAATCCTGAAACAATGAGGCTAAGGGGGCTTTGGATTGATGAGCAAGGGGATGTGCTGGAAGAGTGGTATATCCAGGGAGGATATGGAAGCTCTGTGCCTTCAGTCCCCATACCTTCCTTTATGCATCTCTTCCATTTGGCTATTCCTGAATTGTATCCTTTATAATAAAACTGTAATCCTTAAGTAAAGCATTTCTCTAAGTTCCTGAATCACTGTAGCAAATTAGTAAACTTGGAGGGTGAGTCATGGCAATACCTGAATTTGTAGTTGCCTGGACAAAAATGCAGGTGTATAGGGACCTGTTTGTAGCTGATAGCTTGAATTGGTCAGTCTTTTGGGACTGAGCCACTAATCTGTGACATCTGTGTTAACTCTGGGTTATTGTCAGACTTGATGTGAATTATAGGACACCAGCTGGTGTCAGAGAAGTAGAGAATTATTGTTCTTTGAAATACACACAACACACATCCATGGGAATACTATGCCATTAAAAATGGCATTGTAGAGGGGAGCCTGGGTGGTTCGGTAGGTTAAGCATCTAACTCTTGATTTTGGCTCAGGTCGTGATCTCACAGTTCGTGAGATCAAGCCCCATGTCGGTTTCTTTGTTGACAGCACGGAGCCTATTTGGATTCTCTCTCTCCTCTCTTTCTGCTCTTCCCCTGCTTGCGTGCGCTTACTCTCTCTCAAAATAAATAAACTTAAAATGACATTGTAGAATATCTAATATAAAAATATATATAAATAAAATGTATACATATGTATATATGTAATTACAGATATATATGAGTAAGGGCATTCAAAAAATAAACCCTGGGGGAATATTAACACTGGCTATCTCTAAACAGAAAAATTATGAGACAGGCACCTGGGTGGCTCAGTCGGTTAAGTGTCTGACTTCAGCTCAGGTCATGATCTCAGTTTGTGGACTCAGGTCCCATATGGGGCTCTGTACTGATGGTGTGGAACCTGCTTGGGATCCTGTCTCTCTGTCTCTCCCCCTCTCTCTCTTTTTCTCTCTCTCAAAATAAATAAATAAACTTTTTAACAATGTATGGAAGATTGGGGGGGGTAGATTTTAATGTTCTTCCTATTCCTATTTGTATTTTCTCAATTTTCTTCAGTGAACAAGTATTACCTTCACAAAGCCGAAAGAAAGAAAGAAAGAAAAAGAAAGAAAGAAAGAAAGAAAGAAAGAAAGAAAGAAAGAAAGAAAGAAAGAAAGAAAAGAAAAAAACCCAAACCACTGTTAAGAATGAAAAAGAAACTGGTTTTAAGACAAGTGAGTGGGAAAGAATGCTAAATGGATTAGCAAGCTAAGCAAGCAGGTCAGTTAGGGAAAAAAAAACTGCTTGGTTTAGGCACGCAGAGGCTTGATGCAGGGCAGTGATATCAACAAAGAGAGGGAGGACCACATCAAGGACTGAGTGAAGGAGTGGGACAACAAAGGTGAGGGGTAAACCAAGGGTGACTTTCAAGGTAAAAATCTTCACCAATCAAGTGAATGGTGACATCACTAATGGCAAAATGCCAGTTTAAAATTTGGACATGCTAAGTTTAAGGTGAAAGTAGAAAAGAAAGATGAGGGAGGGTAGATGTGTCTTTGAGTATCATTTGAGTGTAGCTGAAGTCCTGAGAGTGACCGTTTGTGTGTATGAAAATTACTAAGGAGAAAGCCCTGGGGAATACATGCATTTGGTGGCAAGAAGTAAACTGACCAACTAAAGAAAGAAGAGAATTTACTATCTTCTAAGCAAGTACTCTTTTCTGAACTGATTCCTTACTTTAATGTGCATGTATTTTCTATGAGGAATTCGACAGGCATGTTCTTCCATAATTTCCTTTTAGGCCTTATATATCAGTATCTTATTTGAGATTCTAATTAATTGCACTGCTATACGGTAGAGATCAGCAAGTTTTTTCTGTAAAGGGCAAGATAATAAATATTTCGGCTTTGCATTCTATGTGGCTCTTCTTGCAACAAGTGAACCTTGCTGCAGTGCAAAATCTGTCATAATGTGTAAATAAATAGGCATGGCTGTGTTTCAATAAAACTTGATTTACAAAACAGGCATGGTCTGGATCTGGCCTGTGGGCCATAGTTTGTCAACCACTGTTCTACCGGATAACACATCAAAACACAACGCACGCGCGTGCGCACACACACACACACACACACACACACACACACACTCAATCTTGTCAAAGATAAACTGAAAATAATGGTCTCATTTTTATACACATAATTCTAGAAAGCTGATTTTAACTTTGAACTGAGATACTACATTAATCATGCTTATACATACCAAAAGGAATGTCAAAATCATCCAAAGGCTGGGAACCATGTTCTTGTTGCTCCTAAATGAATCCCCAAATGATCAATCTTGTAACTCAAAGACATTCATTATTTGGGGGGCAACGGGGGGGGGGGGAAGCAAACATTCAATAGCTAAGAGAATTATTGAATTTTTAGGTATAGATTTGAAACCTATCCTAGAAATATTTATTTACTCTATCAAAGTAACTCTACAAAGGAGTTCACAAAACTCACAAGTCAAACAATAAAAAAGAACAGTACTAATTTAATGCAGTTACTAAACTGCAATGTTCTCTACTGCAGAGCAGTTTTAACACTCAAATAGTAACCCACCGTATCAAAACTGCTCAGGAAGTCAACATTTTTATTAAGTGCCTCCCCACATGCTCTTGAGGACTTAGTGAAGTGTGCTTTTAAAAAATCCTTATAAACAAAACTGTTCATGTTTATTTAATTTGTTGCAAAAATAAGTAAACAGTCATCAAAGTTAGAAGGAATGTTTGAAAAGATCTGACTTAAATATATAGGTTACATAACAAACGTATGTGTGGGAAATGCTGGAGGCATCTAAAAGAGATTAAACTGTATTAGGAGCAACCCAAAGAACATATATGGTATGCATTAAGAGATCAGAGAAAAAAGCAAGGAGTGATTAAATATAAGAAAGTCACACCGGCAGATGCTCTACACTATAGTTTTTGATTTACCACCAACTTGCTTTTCACATTTGCAACTGTATGTCCACTGTTCCATGAAGGGATGCAGCAAGGTTTATGTATCTGCTTCACATCTTAAATGATGTAAAGATTCTCCTAGTCACAATCAGAAGCTTCGGCAATCAGAAGACTAGACAAACCACAGAGACATTCCAAACTCTGTGTACACGCAAAGCAGGGAAGAATGTATAGCAGTTTTTCTGTACCTTGGATTTCATAACTATTTCTGAATCATTATCATTAACAATGGAACTCTCTGGTTGGAAAGCCACACTTGGTTTTCTCCTTATCTTCTCTGATCTTTTTTCTTGCAGCTCTTTCTCAGCTCGTCGTCTTTGTCTGTTAAATAGCATAAAATATGTTTTTACTATTTTAGTAACATCAGTTTTTTACTTATATCATGCTATACAGGGAGACAGTTATCAAAATTATGTCAACAAATTATTTTCAATGGTATATAATTAAATTAGCAGGATACTCTGCTAGAACACAAGCAAATATAAGCAAATGTCAGGGGCACACGAAAGCTGTTTCTAGTTCCTCAACTACTGAACTTTTTCTGGAATCTCAGGTCAGAGTCATACCTTTTAGGTAATTTTCAAACTCTCTTTTCTGCAGACTCTAAGCTGACCTCAGAAGCCCTATGGGATACCTCCACTGACCCTTTTGAAGAAGTTAAGCACACTTAAGTGACCTTGAAATCCCAGCAAGGAGGAAAGAAGGCCCAAAAAGTCAAGAAGAAGACTTACTTTGAAGAGGGAATACCTGAAAAAGATGGAAGGAAGGAACTATTTCTGGAAAAAGGGCACTGGTATCAGATTTTAGGGTCTGATAAATGTGAAATTTTAAAAATATTTTCTGGACTCAGTAATAACCTACCAGTCAATAGATTTTTGAATACCCATTATGAATAAAACATTATAAATGTTCTTTATTAGAAGTCACAGCCTTGCTTTTTTACATGCATGTTTCTTAGTGTCCTGAAACAAGTCACATCACTTACCCCCCCTGCTCCTTATGTAAGAATCTGGAGGATATGGTAAGATGAATAACAATATTACTTCAGTGTATTAGTACATGGAATATTGCATGAGATGCCAAATGTTTATCCTACAAAATAAAACTGCTCATAATGTTACAGAAAAATGTAAAAGAATCTTCTGGCCTGAGAAATCCAGTAAGGGGGCGCCTGGGTGGCTCAGTCAGTTAAGCCTCCGACTTCAGCTCAGGTCACGATCTCGTGGTTTGTGAGTTCGAGCCCCGTGTCGGTCTCTGTGCTGACAGCTCAGAGCCTGGAGCCTGCTTCAGATTCTGTGTCTCCCTCTCCCTCTGCCCCTCCCCTGCTCACACTCTGACTCTATCTTTCAATAATAAATAAACGTTAAAAACATTAAAAAAAAAAAAAAAAGAAATCCAGTAAGGAATTCCTTAATAAAATGGAAAAAATAACAGTATTTATCTGTCACAATATAGGAATTTTCCTTATCACAAGACGTGTTCAAATGCATGACACTTGATATGAAAATAGAATATTCAATTGTGTACAGGCTGGGAGGTTGAACCAGATAACTTTCACTTTTCTAACTATATTTTTTCAACTAATAATAAATTTGCAGATAAGTGACAGTCTCAAATAAAATTCCACTTAAAACTTGCCTTTTTTTACTGTCCTTTCCTTGTCTCGCTTCAGATGGTTCTATTTTGACCTTTAGAAGCCGAAGGTGTCCAAAATCGCCTTGTTCAAATAAATTAGGTGCTAGTTTCTCTTGGCTTTGTTTGAATGCAATGAGGTTCTCAAGGGGAATAAGTTGTGGGTTTTTGTACTATAAGAAATAAAGCATAATAATTTAAAGTTATAAACCTCAATTATGTAACACATTAAAAATTTTTGAGAAAAACCTTTGTTTAAATTAAAATGTGAGAGACAGAACATGTCAAAGATAACAAATTGATTTGGACTTGTAAAACGAGTAACTAGAGCTTAAAGAATAAATAAGTTTAGAGTGCTAGAAATTCCAGCTGGGTCCTCCTACTTCAGAAGCTAAGCTGGAAGTCCTCACCTTCTTAATTTCTATTCTATGTTAAAAATCTTATAAATAAAATACATAATGTCTATCATTTGACTTAAAATTCTTTGGAACAGGGAGGATACAGACAAGTAGAGGTTATGGATGGGATAGATTAACAGTGTGTTGACAAATATTGATGTCAGATGATAGAACTTGGTTCATTATACTGTTCTAATAAAAAAAAATTTCTTTAAATCCCCCTCAAAATGTCTATTTTTCTATACCTTTAATCCTTTTTGTTCATAATATGTTCAGAAAAAAAGGCGGCATGATAAGTACTTCTAAAGAGTGACCATTTCTTTTCCCAGTACTATCTTCAAATCTTAAAATTAAAAGTGTACCAGAGAATTTCAATTACCTTCCTAAGACAGTACTACTGACTTAAAAAATTAGAGCGTAAACAATTTGAATTTCATAAACTAAAGCTTACAACTTTAAAGGGGATTTTGTGGGTTTATAAACATTCAACCTCTAAACTACTTTAAAAATACACCATTATGTACAACTACTTACAGGCCTGGGTCTATTTAACAATTTTAAACTGTAACAGATTTGAAGGCAATCATATCACAATTACTAGGAATGTTAAGTAATATATGTTTGCACACTTGTACGTGTGCTCTCCCTTTCTCTACACACACACACACACACACACACCTTTACCCATATGAACAAGAATACCGATCATTTTATTTTACTTATTTCTTGTCTGAGCAGAAGAAATACCTATGAAAAAGTCTCACAAATTCTAGTATTGGTATACAAGACAGATCCAAAAGCTTTAAAATACCTAATTACCATTTTAAACTGGATTTTTATGTTATTTCCAATAACAGAAGCATTAGTTTTATTTAAAAATTTTTAGAAGCATTATTTTTAAAAAAGAAATGTGGAAAGCCATAAGAGACTCTTCCATACAGAGAACAAACTGAGGTGTTGGGTGGGGGGATGGGCTAAATGGACAAGGGGCATTAAGGACACTTGTTGGGATGAGCACTGGGTGTCACAGGTAAGTGATGAATCACTAAATTCTACTCCTGAAATCATTACTACACTATATGTTAACTTGGATTTAAATAAAATTTAAAAATTAAAAAAAAAAAGGAATGTAGTATAATTGCACGTATAGGATTTATGGTATGAAAAATGCAGGACTGCTTTTGCATCACTCTGCCACAATCATTACCGTATTTTCCGGGGATAGGCATGAATGAAGTAATGAAAGCCTTGGGTATTTTCTTTCTTCTGCTACAGTTCTCATAGGTATTGAGGGAATTGTTACTGATGCTGTTGAGGCAGAGGAAAATATATAAGGAGGCTTAAGTTGCAGGTGCAATAATGGAAGTCCGAAGGAATTCTGAGGCCATATTTCAAGGGACCCTGGCTTAACATCAAGTAGTTTTTCTGGTTTTATAAACACTGAAGAGTCCTGTTGAGATGTCAACTTTTCATGTCCAACACACTGATCCACGTTCACACGCTTAGGGATTTCTGTAATTACAGATTCTGCCCATTTCTTCTGCTCCATTGCTTTTTTTGTGGCTTCAGTATTACACTGGCTCAAATTCAGATGGGGCACTGAAGTCATGTGCATTGCTTTCCGTGGCAATGGAGGCTGGAAGGAATCAGATAATCCCCAAGCCTCTCTGGGCTGTGGCGGGGGCCTGAAGGGAACTTGTGGGGCTCTTCCTGTATGGAAGGAAAGGGGCTTAAATTCATGCTTAGGCTGAAACTGAAGCAAAGGAAAACCATCACCAGGCCTGAAGGTTTTTGCAGCTGGGATTAGTCTAGGTGTCTTCAGAATGGCAGAAGATGGGGACAAAAGGTAGAGGGCAGTACTTCCAGCAGGAGCTGAAGACAGTGCAGGAGTTGGTAAGCTTTGAGATGCTGGAGTTAATCCTGTATTCTGAGGTGGGCCTTCTGACTCACATAAAGGAATACTCCCATGTGGTATATTCTAGAAGAGAAAAAAAGCTATTATGTAAGTTTAGAACATATTACAAACGTCTTATTTTGTTAATGATGTTCAAAGTGTTTTGAAGGGGGTGGAATGTAATAAGTGCTAAAAAGTTATTTGCTCAAATCACAAAAAGCCAACAACTGAGCTACTAGAACCATTTTTAATGATATTTTTAAATGTATTACCTGCACATTTCCATTACTATTTTGATCATCCTGCACAATTCCTTTATGGCAGTGTGGACTCTTCTCACCAGGCTCTCTGGTATACTCTCCCATGGACTGTGGCTTAATAAAAGATTTCTCCTTAAAATTTCTACTGGTGTCATCAACATCACTACTCCCTCTTGTGGGGTTTGATACTTGGCTTCCCACCAAACGAACAGGCTGAGACTGCTGTAGAAGTTGATGTATATCTGGGAGGTTGGCAAAGGATGATCCTACTATTTGCATTAGGCTCATGAAGTTGATCTGTTGCAGCTAGAATAAAATAAAATTTAAACATTTTAAAATATAATGAAAAGAATCCAAAGAATCAACAACAATCATCTGAGTATTTCACAACAGTCATACTTTTAGTGTTTGTTTGTTTGTTTATTTTTGAGAGATAGAATCAGAGCATGAGCAGGAGAGGGGCAGAAAAAGATGGAGACACAGAATCTTGGCTGAGCCACACCCAAGCACTCCCACAACAGTCATACTTTTGTCTTACTATCTGTCAGACCCATGAATGCTGAGCAGGAAGCAAAGCTGGAAGAGATTCTTTTTAAAGGAAGAAAAGAATAGCTCCCCGCTTTCAAGAAGCTGTCAACTGGAAATATAAAATCATAATGAGACTTGGGACTATGAATAAAGCAGTTTACATAAACATCCCGGGGACCATAAAGTAGTGATCTGATGGGATGAAATGAGTTTAATTAAAGAAGTCCTAAAATGAGTGTGTTGTGACCAGGTTTTCAGTAGGAAAAAAAAGCAAAGATTAGCAAACAGAGGAAGAATGGAGAATTCCATAGAAAGGCTGACTAGGTGAAAGGCAAAGGCATGCACCAGTGGTTGATAAACTCTGCTGCACATTAGAATCACCTGAGAAGCATTTAAAAATCCCCACTGCCACGCCACACCACACAGCAATAAAATCAGATTATCTGGGGATTAGTATTTTTTAAGATGACAAGGTGATTTCAGGATGCAGAAAAGCCTAGGAACCACTAGCACAAACACTGGCTTAAATGGCAAGGGAAATTAATAGCAGCTATAATGAGGACAGGTGAGTGTGTTAGTTCTCAAACTTTAGCATGATTCAGAATCACCTAGGGGACTTAAAGCACTCTTTGCTGAGCCCCATCCCAGAGCTTCTGATTTCAGCAGGTCTGGAATGGGGGCCTGAGAACTTGTATTTCTAACATCTAAGTGATGCTGATGCTCCTGATCCAGGGACCACACTCTGGGAACCACTGGACCCGTGAGAGTATGATGGGAAAAGAGGAAAGGTAAAAACTGGCTGTGGGTCCTTCAAGCCCAATAGAAGAATTTGTACTTAATGAAACACACCAGTAGAGAAACACCACAGGTTAAAAAAATACAGGTTCCCTCCAATTATTAAAAAATAATACAGGAGCACTGAGTGCCCAAGCAGAGAAACCCTGCAACTTAATTTCAACTTGTCCCTTTCTAGTTTCTAAAAGTTTGTTCATATTTCAAACCCTTACATATGTATCACACATGTCAATTTACTTATTTATACGGTTATGTACTTACCTGAACTAATTTAAACATTTCATCTTGGAGCATCTGCCTCACAGAATCTGAAGAATCTGGTAATTGAGCCCTGGGTTCATTTCTCTGGGTCTGCTGTGGTGTTGGCATAGGTGTTTGTGAAGACACACTGACTCCATTTGATATGAAAGGTGGAACTGAGGAAGACGGATCTTTAAATGCAGAGATCTGGCCACTGTGTGGAAGCGTGTAAATAAAAAACACAATCAAGAAAAAAAACAAATTAGTTGTCTACAATCTGAATATTTTGATCACCTTTTCTTTCTACCTTAAGGCTTTCTGGAAGTTTTCAGGAAATTTAAACCCTAACGCCTATCACTGTGTACTCTTCAGCCACCAGACACATTTGTCATCAGCACAGTGACTCGTATGAATGCCGTTTTATTAAGGGAGATATAATGTCTAGTCAGCCACGGTCCCTTCCCTATGGTGTTACAATCCAGGAAAGTTCACACATTTATTAGTTTCCTGGTCCCTGCATGCATCTGAGTTTGAGACCTGTGCAATTATTCTGATTAGCTATACCAGAAATATTTTTTGTCACTAAATTTAATGATCCAGAATGGAATTAAAACTAGAGAAAATATGGGTTACAAAAATTGCTTAATTCTAAGATGAGTAGAGCAAACTCCTCTTTATCATCATTAAATGTGAAACGACAGTATTATAAACATTTCATTTCCAAACAAATCCCAAAGTTTATAATTAAATGCTAACAAAAAAATGCTTACTTAGGAATAAAAGTTAAAGATCAAAATAAATTTTTCGTTTTTTTTAATAAAATATGTGGGGATGATTCCTTAAATACAGCAGGTACTCAAATGTTTTCTAAGGAAATTGATTTCATAAACTAAGGGAGCAGGCCTATTATATCCAAATAAATTGACCATGTCTCTAAAAAGAAAAGAACATATTAAGTTGCATTTAGATTATTTGGGTGCACATTCATTCCCTGTCAGCAATAATATTTGTCTTTTATCAAACGTAATACTAATAAGCTCAATAACAAAACTTTACTTGGAAAATTCATGAAAAACAGGCATTACGACTGACTTGCTTTTTTAAGACAACTTTACTGGCCTTTGTTTCCAAAAAGTAGCAAAGAGATAAATTCTAGTAACAGCGAAGTTTTCTAAAGTAAGGCTATACTATGTTACCCCATTCAGCAAGATTTCTAAGCACTAAAAACATACTGCAGTCTCTGTAAAAGAAGTTTAAAAGAACTGAATGAATCTGTTCTATGAGAGAATTAAAAGCATTTCATACACTATTAGAAATCTGTTAGAGGATAAACATAGGCAACTTTAAGTAATGTATCCACTACAGTTAACCTTTCAACAAGGGGGTAGGAGCAACAACCCCTGTGCAGTTGAAAATCCACATATAACTTGACTCCTTAGAAACATAACTACTAAGAGCCTACTACTGTTGACCAGAAACCCTGCCAATTACATAAATGGTCAATTAACACATACTTTGTATGTTATATGTATTGCATACTATATTCTTACAATAAAGTAAGCTAGAGAAAAGACAATGTTATTAAGAAAATCATAATTCTTGGTGCAATTGTGAATTGGATCAGTTTCTTTATTTGTCTTTCTGTTGCTTCATTATTAGTGTTTAAGAATGCAACTGATTTCAGTACATTAACTTTGTATCCTGCGACTTTGCTCAATTCATGTATCAGTTCTAGCAGACTTTTGGTGGAGTCTATTGGGTTTTCCATGTATAGTATCATCTCATCTGCAAAAAGCGAAAGCTTAACTTCATCTTTGCCAATTTTGATGCCTTTGATTTCCTTTTGTTGTCTGATTGCTGATGCTAGAACCTCCAACACTACGTTAAACAACAGCGGTGAGAGTGGGCATCCCTGTCGTGTTCCTGATCTCAGGGAAAAAGCTCTCAGTTTTTCCCCATTGAGGATGATGTTAGCTGTGGGCTTTTCATAAATGGCTTTTATGATCTTTAAGTATGTTCCTTCTATCCCGACTTTCTCGAGGGTTTTTATTAAGAAAGGATGCTGAATTTTGTCAAATGCTTTTTCTGCATTGATTGACAGGATCATATGGTTCTTATCTTTTCTTTTATTAATGTGATGTATCACATTGACTGATTTGTGAATGTGGAACCAGCCCTGCAGCCCAGGAATGAATCCCACTTGATCATGGTGAATAATTCTTTTTATATGCTGTTGAATTCGATTTGCTAGTATCTTATTGAGAATTTTTGCATCCATATTCATCAGGGATATTGGCCTGTAGTTCCCTTTTTTTACTGGGTCTCTGTCTGGTTTAGAAATCAAAGTAATACTGGCTTCATAGAATGAGTCTGGAAGTTTTCTTTCCCTTTCTATTTTTTGGAACAGCTTGAGAAGGATACGTATTATCTCTGCTTTCAATGTCTGGTAGAATTCCCCAGGGAAGCCATCTGGTCCTGGACTCTTATCTGTTGGGAGATTTTTGATAACTGATTCAATTTCTTCACTGATTATGGGTCTGCCCAAGATGTAAAAGATCTGTATGCTGAAAACTATACAAAGCTTATGAAGGAAATTGAAGAAGATACAAAGAAATGGAAAAACATTCTGTGTTCATGGAATGGAAGAATATCATTAAAATGTCAATACTACCCAAAGCTATCTACACACTCAATGCAATCTCAATCAAAATTGCACCAGCATTCTTCTCAAAGCTAGAATAAGCAATCCTAAAATTTGTATGGAACCACAAAAGACCCCAAATAGCCAAAGCAGGAGGCATCACAATCCCAGACTTTAGCCTCTACTACAAAGCTGTAATCATCAAGACAGCATGGTATTGGCACAAAAACAGACACATAGACCAAGGGAATAGAATAGAGACTCCAGAATTGGAACCACAAGTATGGCCAACTAATCTTTGACAAAGCAGGAAAGAATATCCAATGGAAAAAAGACCGTCTCTTTGACAAATGGTGCTGGGAGAACTGGACAGCAACATGCAGAAGAATGAAACTGGGCCACTTTCTTACACCATTCATAAAAATAAACTCAAAATGGATGAAAGACCTAAATGTAAGACAGGAAGCCATCAAAATCCTTGAGAAGAAAGCAGGCAAAAACCTCTTTGACCTTGGCCGCAGCAACTTCTTACCCAACACATCTCCAGAGGCAAGGGAATTAAAAGCAAAAATGAATTATTGAGACCTCATGAAGATAAAAAGCTTCTGCACTTCAAAGGAAACAATCAACAAAACTAAAAGGCAACCAATGGAATGGGAAAAGATATTTGCAAATGACGTATCGGATAAAGGGCTAGTATCCAAAATCTATAAAGAACTCACCAAACTCCATACCCGAAAAACAAACAATCCAGTGAAGAAATGGGCAGAAAACATGAATAGACACTTCTCTAAAGAAGACATCCAGATGGCCAACAGGCACATGAGAAGATGCTCAATGTCACTCCTCATCAGGGAAATACAAATCAAAACCACACTGAGATACCACCTCACACCAGTCAGAGTGGCTAAAATGAACAAACCAGGAAACTATAGATGCTGGAGAGGATGTGGAGAAACAGGAACTCTCTTGCACTGCTAGTGGGAATGCAAACTGGTGCAGCCGCTCTAGAAAACAGTGTGGAGGTTCCTCAAAAAATTAAAAATAGACCTACCCTATGACCCAGCAATTGCACGGCTAGGAATTTACCCAAGGGACACAGGAGTGTTGATGCATAGGGGCACTCGTACCCCAATGTTTATAACAGCACTCTCAACAATAGCCAAATTATGGAAAGAGCCTAAATGTCCATCAACTGATGAATGGATAAAGAAATTGTGGTTTATATACACAATGGAATACTACTTGGCAATGAGAACGAATGAAATATGGCCTTTTGTAGCAACGTGGATGGAACTGGAGAGTGTTATGCTAAGTGAAATAAGTCATACAGAGAAAGACAGATACTGCATGTTTTCACTCTTATGTGGATCCTGAGAAACTTAATAGAAGACCATGGGGGAGGGGAAGGAAAAAAAAAATAAGTTAGAGAGGAAGAGTGGGAGAGAGCCAAACCATAAGAGACTCTTAAAAACTGAAAATAAACTGAGGATTGATGGGGGGTGGGAGGGTGGGTGATGGGCATTGAGGAGGGCACCTGTTGGGATGAGCACTGGGTGTTGTATGGAAACCAATTTGACAATAAATTTCATATTAAAAAAATCATAAGAAAAATAAATTTATAGTACTGTTCTATATTCATCAAAGAAATTTTGCGTGTAATGTGACTTGAGTGACTCAAACCCATATTGTCCAAGGGTTAATTGTACCTTTTTTTCCAGAAAAGATTGTTCTAGAATAGTTCTTGTATATCTTTGAAACACAACTGTTAGACGAAAATCTTTTTTTTTTTATTTTTTTTAAACGTTTATTTATTACTGAAAGGCAGAGAGAGACAGAGCGTGAGCAGGGGAGGGGCAGAGGGAGAGGGAGACACAGAATCTGAATCAGGCTCCAGTCTCTGAGCTGTCAGCACAGAGCCCGACTCGGGGCTCGAACTCACAAACCACAAGATCATGACCTGAGCCGAAATCACGCTTAACCGACTGAGCCACCCAGGCGTCCCTAGAGGAAAATCTTTCAATAATAAACTTAAAGGTGTCAGAAATGTGTACCTACGTTCCTCTTTCAATGCTTCGTGTTGCTTTCATTTTACTGTTTTTAGTCAAAACATTCAGTAATTATTTCAAAATAGCACAGTAGGCATTGTTTCATTCTCTTATCTATTTGTAAAACATGATTATATCAAAAGGGTATAAGTATACAGAAATTCTTACCTAGAAATTTCTGAACTTGTATCTACACAAAATGAATAAGTAGCGGTGTGTTCAGGATTTGAGAAGGTTTCGATCATACTATAATTAAAGATTAGTAATTGATTAGGAAGATATTCTTCACATTTTCTAAGGTACAGGTGATCTAATGCTCAGCCATCTAAGAGTCTAAATATTCTCTAACTCTCTGTAATGCTTAGCTCATAATTACAGTCTGTTTACATCTGTCTCCATAGCAATTAGTAACAGATTCAAATAAAAAGCAAAGAATATGTCAGGATAGCTGAACATATAATTTGAACACTGTTGACTGCCCAGGAGAAATAGAGGAGTCTGAAATGAGGCAAAATGAGGTTAGCTGGGACCTCAAATTCTACCTCTGGCAGAGGCAGACATTTTGCTCAGGAACACTGCTAAGCCCCTAATACATTTGGAAACTGTAAAGACTAGTTTTTTATTAGTAGAAATATCTATATTACTTGTAAAGGCACATCACATTTAATATATCTTTTTGGCTAACTGTCCACAGAAATGAACAAAATTTGAATATTGAGAAGAGAAAGAAAATCTAATCATGTTGCCTCTCTTACCCAAGGTAGTTCTAAAATTCTAAAACTTCAAAAATTCTAAAAATTAAGAAATGTTCCACCTGCAACAGGTAAAAATTGCTTTTAGCTCTCCTTGAAGCAATTATATGCTAGCCAGCAGAATAGCCCTATAGTGTGAGGTAATCATACCACAACAGTAAACAATTATACACACATATTGATTCATAATGGTTCTTCATTTGATCCAACAAAAATGGAACCAGTATGGCAAGGCGTTTCCCTAATTAGCAGCTGAACAAACTCTGGTCTATTTACAGCTATATTTTACTTTGATAAAGCTAATCATGATGGGAGAACAAAAGCCACTTTAGATATCATTTATTTCATTCTACCAAGATTTAGAAGTCTGTAACATCTACTAAAGATCAGAATTTACCATTGCTATAAATTGAAGTTAAATTTCACTAGGAACACAATATCACCATAAAATATATATTGCAAATTAGGAGAAAAATAACCTCTTCATCAAATGAATCCCAGATGAATCCTTAAGAGCAATGAGCCTCTTTTACTGAGGTAAACAAGACAGTAATAATCACTTCCTTACTTTCTTCCCCCTTACCCTTTCTGTCCAGTTGATTTTTTCTCCATACATGTCTCCAATCGTTCTTCCCTTGGACACTGAACCTCTCCTGTGGAATGCTGTTAAAATTAATAGTACCCAAAAAAAAAAAAGAGGTCAAATAAATAGGTATTACTCTCTTAGGTGTCTGGAGTTTCACATTAGCCACTTGGCCCAGAGTAACAACAGTCTAAAAGCAAGCGAGAAATCACACATTAAAATGAACTGCCAATGCTGCTCTGATCAGATTTTTTAACCATGTGAACTGCCTTTGGCCCATCACCCTGAGCCACTGAGCACAGTAAAGTACAAAGACAAATAATGCCAGTGCAAATTATTTACACTACACTTACAAATACACTGTAAATTACATACACCCATCGCTACATGATTAATAAGTACATTTGGAAAACTAAGCATTTTTAAAGGAAATTTTTCAATAATTAGAAATGTCTGTGTTCCACCTGGAAATGCAGTGCACTGAGTTTTGAGAAAACAAAGAATACATAAAAGTGATATAAGTGCAAAGACTGCATATTACAGCTGAATTGTACATTTTGAATATACAACACTTCCATTATTCTTAATTAATTTGCTAAGCAGTTTATGAAATAAAATTTTCATTGCCTGAAATTATTAGACATCTTATGAATGACAGGATTTCAGTGAAAGAAAAATGCTGCATGCCTGGTGATTCTCTACAACCCACAATGTACTTTTAAAAAGATAGTAACCTTGGTTGGATGCATTAAACAAAAACACATAAGTATAATTTAAATAACATTATCCACTATTTATTGACTTACTTCTTCTAAATGCTGCGGTAAAGTCTGCATGTAAATGGCAATATGGGAACTTTTAAGATTTCCAATAGGCTCTTGGGTAACTTCTATAGGGAAACAAGGAGGAAGAGAAAAGGGACCATTTGAAAAAAACCAGTTTACTTTTTAGAAGGTTCAGAAATATTACAGGAAACATGTATAATGGCAGAAATATTTTCTAGCCCCCTTATAAAATGTTCTTTAAAAACACATGGAGACAACCTCTCTTCAAGTGAATCCCAGATGAGCCTTGAAACACCTCAGATAAGCATACTTAATGCCATGCTAAAGCTCTGAGAGTTTCTGTTTTAACAAAGACTGCCAAGGAAAGGCTCATAGAATTGGTTCACAAAATGAAGAGGCCCATGATAACTACATAAGCAAGGCAAAAGGCCCAAGAATTATAAATTCGGGTTTTGAGTTAATATGTTCAACATTTTATAAATATTATACTCTCTTTTAACTTTTGGTTTTAAGCTATTATAAACATACTAATTTAGATAGAAGACTAAATAAGTTATCCCAGATAATCATTCACCAACTTCAAATTAATAAAGCCAAATAAAAAGATTAATGAACTTACCTTCATGGTCTGATAGCTGTATTTCCATTTCCTCTTGGTTACATGTTTCTACCTCTAAAAGATCCTCATCAATATCTATAAATTCTTTTTCAGTATCATCAGTAACAGAAATAATCTTATCTTTGGTTTCCTTTGTTTCAGGATTGAATGCTTCAGTTGGTATTCCACTGACAAAAATAAGGCAGCTAAGTTATAATTCATTCTTAGAAACAAAAAGTTTCCTTTGAATTGATTCAGTTTACTGAAAAGGAACATTAGGTTTAATATTTATAGTCTTTTGTTTTTTAACCATGTCTGGTACATAGTAGAAGCTCAATAAAAGTTTGTTCAATGAATGACTAAACATCCCCATTTTTATTTACTCAAATAATTGAAATAATTTCAACTTATCTACACTTGCCATTCTCACAAAGGAATCTTCCTGCTATTAAAGGCTCAACCTTGTTATTCAGAGATACACTGCTTCATATGTAAAAATGGATGAAGTGATTAACTCAGCATCCTCTGACACAGGAAATCAATTAATATAATAAGAGAATCTCTCAGGAGAATTAGCGCCTTTCTCAGAAGATGTAAGCTAGATCAACAGGGAAGAAATACATTTTGCAATGAATTGTTAAAAGCACTTCAGAAAATACTTCCTCCTCTATGACTCAAAGAAATGCTCATTCCTTTACCTTTCAAGGGTTCAATTCCTGACTTTAAGCCAAACACCATCGAATAGGTATCATCAACTGAAAAGGAATGTATAATCAAAAACTTACTTCAACATAATTTGATGAGATTCGCTTTGATCATTTCTTTCATCAGTCCCACTTTGAGTGGATACTGCAACAGAACAGCCAGCATCTGTTTTGCAATCACTCACAATGTCGGGTCCACTCTGAGACCGAGAGTAATGATTCTCTAGCACCTAAAAACAAACCATAATTTACAGTACTTAGTATTCACTATTGAATCCCATACTTTTCATTATATTTTTAGATTATTAATATTTTCTACAGCCCTTCTCCTGATTAAATGTCTCATTCATTTATCAAGTATTTACTGTATTTCTACAACTCAATATTTTATGTTGAGGCACTGATCAAGTCTTTATTCTACCTGGAAAAAACAAACCTGACTATCTAAATAGTATTCAAAAGAATTCAGCCTTACAAATTTGTAAGGTATGATACCAATGTTTTCAAGTCACAAAACAATAACATTAAAAATGTAAAGTTGCTGTGGCACCTGGATGGCTCAGTCAGTCAAGCATCCAACTTGAGTACAGGTCATGATCTCATGGTTTGTGAGTTCAAGCCCTGCATTGGGCTTTTTGCTGTCAGGACAGAGCCTCCTTCAGGTCCTCTGTCCCCTTCTTTCTGTGCCCCTCCCTTGCTTGCTCTTTCTCTCTCTCTCAAAAGAAATAAATAAACTTAAAAAAATTTTTAAATAAAAAAAATGTAAAGTTGCTTTCACTTAATTCTCTTTGCTATAACAAAGGCACTTAGTAATTATTCCAAAATGACACAAAGGGTAAAAATACACAGGGTGTATCTCTTTTAAGTCTCTTATTTAGAAATTTGAGTATGCATCACCTAGAAACACAAATTTCAGTGACAACAAATATCACAGCATCTTAAATAAGCTACCTTAGGATAATAGACACTGATCTCAAAAAATGAAAAAAATCTCACAAAAACAAAACACACACACCCCCTGCAACCTACAATACACTGTTTTATTTCTGTTTTTGTTTTTATTTCAAGTTTTTATTTAAATTCTAGTTAGTTAACATATAGGGTAATATTAGTTTCAGGAGTAGAATTTCGTGATTCTTCACTTAAATATAACACCCGGTGTTCATCACAAGTACCCTCCATAATACCCTAAACTATTTTAGAATAAAGGCACTTTATTATTTTTTAAATTTTAATTTATTTATTTATAAATAATCTCTATGCCCAACGTGGGGCTTCAACTCACAACCCTGAGATCAAGTGTCACATGCTCTACCACTGAGCCTGCCAGGTGCCCCAGAATGAAGGCACTTTAAAATAGAATATAGAATTAGAAAATGTGGAGGTAAGTCAACCAAGATGGTGACATTCGAGGCCCTTGAATTCTCCTCCTCCCACAGAAACACTAAACGTACAACTACACACAAAGCAATTACCACTGTAAGAAATCTAGAAACTAGCTGACTGATTGCTACATATCAAGCAAATGAGAAAATATCTACACAGAGACACACAGAAAAGGCTGAGACACATTCTAACCAAAAACCCCACCCTTGGCACACCACCCTATAAGCAGGAGGGAACTCCCAACTTTTCTCTGAAGAGTGAGGGTTTGGACCCACACTTAGCACCCTAACTTTTAAGACTCCCACTTGAGGGATGGGCCTCCAAAACACCTAGATCTGAAAGCCATTGAGGCTTACATCCATGAGTCCCACAAGACCACAGCAAACAAAGCAGCAGTTATTAACAGGTGCATGAAAACTCATTGCAGCTATCCCCAAAGGGCTCAGCAGAGAGGAGCAGGCAAAAACACCCATTTTATAGTCTTCTCCTGGAAGGTATCCAGCTGCATACATCTGGGGGCTAACTACAATCCCTCAGAAACAAGAAAGCTGATGGACACCTCCCCTGCCTTCTCTATCTAGCCCATTCCAAGTTACCAGTATATTCCAGGAAGCAGCCTGTACACATATCTGGGTGCCCCAGCTTTTGTAGCTGGTGACTGAAGATCACCTGGTCCTGAGATCACCTGACAGGTCCTGAGATCACCTGTCTCTGATAACCAATGGAACTTGCATTTATGAGGCCCACAGGAGTGTAGCAAACAAAGAAGCAGTTCTTAGACTGCAGGAGCACCCCCCTGTAGCTATACACCTGGGTCCAGGAGTTCACAGGGAGCAGGTTAAACATCCTTCTCCCAGTTTCTCCCCAGAAAGGGATTACATACAGACTTTGCCATATGCTGCCTAAGAGTCCAAATTCCAATCAGGCTGTATCTAGATGCTAAACTAACCCACCCCTTTGGGACACTGATAAGTCTTGGCATACCCCCAACTACTGGGAGCCACTAAGAACAAAGAAGGAGGCTTAGACAATCACAAAGGTTTCAGAGCCAATCAAAAGCTCAGACCAAGCTGGTTGATGAGGTTCATCTCCTACACAAGACCACTCTATCCAGACTGGGAGATGTGACTGCTTTATCTCATGTACAGAAACCAACACAGAAAGTCAAGTAAAATGAATGAACAGGACTATGTTCCAAACAAATGAACAAGATAAATCTCTAGAAACAGATGTTAATGAAATGGAAATAATGACATATCCTGATAGAGATTCAAAAGAATGGTCACAGAGGTCAGGGGATAAACAAAGTGAAAACTAAAAGGCAGCCTACAAAATGGGAGAAGATATTTGCAAATGACATACCTGATAAAAGGTTAGTATACAAAATCTATAAAGAACTTATCAAACTCAACCCCTAAGAAACAAATAATCCAGTTAAGAAATGGGCAAAAGACACAGACATTTTTCCAAGAAGACATCCAGATGGCTAACAGATGCATGGAAAGATGCTCAACATCACTCATCATCAGGGAAATACAAATCAAAACCACAATGAGATACCACCTCATACCTATCAGAATGGCTACAATTAACAACACAAGAAACAACAGGTGTTGGCAAGGATGTAGAGAAAGGGGAACGCTCTTGCACTCTTGGTGGGAATGCAAACTGGTGCAGTCACCCCAGAACACAGTATGGAGGTTCCTCAAAAAGTTAAAAATAGAAATATCCTACGATCCAGCAATTGCACTACTAGGTATTTACACAAAGGGTACAAAAATACAGATTCAAAGAGGTACATGTACCCTGATGTTTACAGCAGCATTATCAACAATAGCCAAAGTATGGAAAGAGCTCAAATGTCCCCCGACTGATGAATGGATAAAGATGATGTGGTACATATATGCAATAGACTATTAGTCATCAAAAGGAATGAAATCTTGCCATTTGCCATGATATGGATGGAGCTAGAGTGTACTGTGCTGGGCAAAATGGGTCAGGAAGAGAAGGACAAACCTGTGTGATTTCACTCATATGTGGAATTAGAGACAGGACAGATGAACATGTGGGAAGGGGAAAAAGAGAGAGAGAGAGAGAGAGAGGGAGGCAAACCATGGGAAACTGTGATGGAGGAAAGACAGGGTTTAAGGGGGGAGTGGTCAGGGGAACAGGCTGAATGGGTGGTGAGTATTGGAGACGGCACTTGTGTTGAGTGCTCGGTGTTGTATGTAGGTGATGAATCACTAGACTCTGCTCCTGAGAATACTATTACCTTATATGTTGACTAGAACGTAAATAAAATTTTGGAAAAAAATGCATCATTATGTAAATGATACATAAACAAAGTGAGAATTTCAACAAAGAGATAGAAAATACAAAAAGGGAACAAGCAGAAATTACAAAGCTAAAAAATATGATAATAGAACTAAAAAATTCAATGGAAAGGTTCAAAAGCATATTGGATCAAATGGAAGAAAGGGTCAGAAAAGAAGCCAGGGCAGTGGAATTCATCCAATCAGAGGAGCAAAAAGAAAAAAAAATTAAAAGAATGAAGAAAACTTAAGGTATTTATGGGATACCAACAAACAGATCAAGATATGCATTATAGAAGTCCCAAAGGGAGAGGAAAGACAAAGGAGCAGAAAGCTTATTCAGAGAAATAATAACTGAAAACTTCTCAAATCTGAAGAAAGAAACAGACATCCAGATTTAGGAAACTCAGGGAGTTCTAAATAACATAAATGCAAAGAAACCTACACTGAGACACATTATAGTTGAATTGTCTAAAGTTAAAGACAAATAAAGAATCTAAAAAAGCAAAAGAAAAACAATTTCTTACATACAAGGAACCCCCTGAATCTATCAGTATATTTTTCAGCAGAAACTTTGCAGACTACAGGAAGTAGCATGATACAGACAAAGTGCTGGGAAAAAAACAAACTGCTAACCAAGAATACTCTACCCAGCAAACTAAAAGCAAACTAAAAGAGTTTCTCAGACAAGCAAAAACTGAAGGAGTTCATAACCATAGACCAGCCTTACAAGAGATGTTAAAGGAAGTTCTTCAAGCTGAAACAAGAAAACACTAATTTTATATGAGAGTATAAAACCCACTGGTAAGGGTAAATATATAGTCAAATTCAGAATACCCTAGTGTTATAATAGTGGTGATTAAAACACTTCTAACTCTAGTATGAAGATTAAAAGACAAAAGTAGTAAAAGTAAGAAACATAACTAAAATAATTTGTTAATAAATACACTGTGTAAAAAGATGTAAATTCTGACATCAAAAACATAAAAATGTGGGAGGAAAAGTAGTGTAAAAAAGCACAGCTTTTGTATGCATTAAAAGTTAAGTTGTTATTGGGGCACCTGGGTGGCTCAGTCAGTCAACCAACTCAAGCTCTCAAGCAACCTAACTTTATACCTGAAGAAACTAGAAAAAAGAAGAACTAAGTATATAGTTAGTAGAAGAAATGAAATAAAGATCAGAGCAGAAATAAGTGAAATTTAGACTAAAAAGACAAGAGAAAATGGGGCGCCTGGGTGGCGCAGTCGGTTGAGTGCCCGACTTCAGCCGGGTCACGATCTCGCGGTCCGTGAGTTCGGGCCCCACGTCAGGCTCTGGGCTGATGGCTCGGAGCCTGGAGCCTGTTTCCGATTCTGTGTCTCCCTCTCTCTCTGCCCCTCCCCCATTCATGCTCTGTCTCTCTCTGTCCCAAAAATAAATAAAAACCGTTGAAAAAAAAAAAGTAAAAAAAAGATAAGAGAAAAGATGAAAGAAACTAAGAGATGGATTTTGGGAAAAATAAACAAAATAGGCAAGCCTTTAGCCAGACTCAGAAAAAGGAAAGAAAAGAAAGAGAGGGCTTAAACAAATTAAAAATGAAAGAGGAGACACTACAACCAGATAGTACACAAATACTAATGATCATAAGAGAGCACTACAAACAATTATAGGCCAACAAATCAGACAACCTATAAGAATTGAATAAATTCCTAGAAACACACAATCTACTAAGACTAAATCATGAAAAACAGAAAATGTGAACAGACCAATAATGAGTACAGACATTGAATCAGTAATCACAACCTTCTAACAGAAAAAAAAAAAAAAACCCAAAAACAAAAACAAAAAAAAAACAAAACCAGATGGCTTCACTGTTGGCAAATTCTACCCAACATTTAAAGAATTAATGCCAATCTTTCTCAAACTCTTCTAATAAACTGAAGAGAGAAAAAACACTCCCAAATTCATTTTATAAGGCCAGTATTAGCCTTATATCATAGTCAGACAAGGACATTACAAGAAAAGTATAGGCCACTATCTCTAATGAACAACAGAAGCAAAAATACTCAACAAAATATCAGCAAACTGAATTCAACAGTACATTAAAAGGATCATACACCATGATCAAGTGGGATTTATTCCAGGGATGAAAAAATGGTTCAATATCTGCAAATCTGTCAATCTGATACACCTCATTCACAAAATGAAAGATTAAAATCATATGATCATCTCAATATTTGCAGAAAAAACATTTGACAGAAATCAGCATCCACTCATGGTAAAAAAAAAAAAAAAAAACAACCTTTCAACAAACTGGGTATAATATGAGAAGCTATAGTTAACATCACATTCAAAATCCAAAAAAAACACAAACAAACTAACAAACCTGAAAGTTTCTCCTCTAAGATCAGGAACAAGACAAGGATGCCCAAACTCACCACTTTTATTCAACATAGTACAGGAAGTCCTAGCCAGAACAAGCAATTAGGCAAGCAAAAAAAGAGAGCATCCAAATCAGAAAGGAGGAAGCAAAACTTCCTATTTTTAGATAACATGTTATATACAGAAAATCCTGGGGCACCTGGTTGGCTCAGTCAGTTGAGCGTCCAACTCTTAAATTCGGCTCAGGTCACGACCTCATGGTTCGTGGGTTCAAACCTCCACTATCAGTGTGGAGCCTGCTTGGGACTCTCTCTATCTCTCTGCCCCTCCCCTGCATGTCCTCTCTCTCTCTCTCTCTCTCTCTCTCTCTCTCTCTCTCTCTTTCTCTCTCAATAAAGAAACTTAAAAAAAAAAAAAAAGAAAATCCTAAAACCCTACTGAAAAAAAAAAGGTTAAAATAAATGAATTGCAGGATACAAAATCAATATGAAAATCAGTTGCATTTGGATACACAATGAATTATCAGAAAGAAAACTTAATCAAAAATAAAATATCTAGGAATAAATTTAACCAAGGAGGTGAAAGACCTGTACTCTAAAAACAGGAAGACACTGATGAAAGAAACTGAAGACAACACAAATAAATGGAAAGATATTCTGTGCTCATGGATTACAAGAATTAATATTGTTAAGATGTCTATACTACCCAAAGCAATCTAGAGATTCAGTGCAATCCCTATCAAAACTCCAATGGTATATTATACACACACACATACACACAAAAAACCCCACACAATCCTAAAATTTATATGGAACCACAAAAAAAACAAAACCCAGTCAAAGAAATCTTAAGAAAGAAAAACAAAGCTGGAGGTATCATGCTTCCTGATTTCACACTATATTACCAAACTAATAAACAGTATAGAATTAGCATAAAAACAGACATATGTATCAATGGAACAGAATAGAGAATCCAGAAATAAAAACTCATGCATATATGGTCAATTATTTTGACAAAGGAGCTAAGAATATTCAACCAGGGAAGGATAGTCTCTTCAGAAAATAGTGCTAGGAAGACTGGATAACCACATGCAAAAGAATGAAACCAGACCCCTATCTTACACCATAAACAAAAATCAACTCGAAAAGAATGAAAAGACTTGAATGTAAGATTTGAAACCATAAAACTCCCAGAAGAAAACATAGATAGTAAACTCTTTGAAACTGGTCTTGACAATGATTTTTTTTTTTATTTGATACCAAAGCAAAGACAACAAAAGCAAAAATAAACAAGTGGGACTACATCAAACTAGCAAGCTTCTGCACAGCAAAGGAAACCATCAACAAAATGAAAAGGCAACCTACTGACTGTAAGAAAATATTTGCAAATCATATATCTGATCAGAGGTTAATACCTAAAATATATTTTAAAAGTCCTACAACTCAATAGCAAACAAAAAACAAAAACAAAAACAAAAACAAAAAAAACCCAGCTGATTAAAAAATGGGCAGAGGATCTGGGTAAACATTTTTCCAAAGAAGACATACAGATGGCCAACAGGTACATGAGAAGGTACTTAACATCACTAATTATCAAGGAAATGCAAATCAAAACCACAATGAGATATCACCTCACACCTGGTAGAATTGCTATTATCAAAAAGACAAGAAACAAATGCTGGGAAGAATGTAGAGAAAACTGAACCCTTGTACACTGTTGGTGGGTATGTAAACCAGTACAGCCACAAAGGAAAACACAGTACAGCCTTATGGTGGCTGCTCAAGAAATTAAAATTAGAGGGGCACGTGGGTGGGTCAGTAGGTTAAGCATCCAACTTCGGCTCGGGTCATGATCTCACAGTTTGTGAGTTTGAGCACCGCAGGGACTCTGGGCTGACTGACAGCTCAGAGCCTGGAGTCTGCTTCGAATTCTGTCTCGGTCTCCTTCTCTTTCTACCTCAACCCTACTCACACTCTGTCTCTCTCTCTTAAAAATAAATAAACATTAAAAAAAATTTTTTTAAAGGGGCACCTGGGTGGCTCAGTCAGTTAAGCATCCAACTTTGGCTCAGGTCATGATCTCAACAGTTTGTGAGTTTCAGCCCCACATCGGGCTCTGTGCTGACAGCTCGGAGCCTGGAGCCTGCTTCAGATTCTATGTCTCCCTCTCTCTCTGTCCCTCCCCTGATCATGCTCTGTCTCTGTCTCAAAAATAAATAAAAACATTAATTTTTTTTAATTTTTAAAGAAATTAAAATTAGAACCGCCATATGATCATGTAGTGATTGCTTAAATAAACAAAACAAAAAAAAAGACTTCAAAGTCAAAATTACTCCTTAATCCACAAGCTGAAGAATGGATGTAGTTGTGAGCAGGTATGAAAACATTAATTTCACAGTATATCTCCATCGAAGCTTTTGGATGACCAGGTGCATTTTCAGTGAGCAGTAATCTTTTGAAAGAAATCTTTTTTTGTAAGAGGTCTCAACAGTAGGCTTAAAATATTCAGTAAACCATGTTTATAAACAGATGTGCTGTCATCCAGACTTTGTTACTCCATTTATGGAGCATATGCAGAGTAGACTGAGCATAATTCTTAAGGGCCTTAGGACTTTCAGAATGGTAAATTAGCACTGGCTTCAACTTAAAGACACTGGCTACATTAGCTCCTAATAAAAGAGTCAGCCTATCCTTTGAATACAGGCACTGAGTTCTCTTCTTTAACTATTAAAATCCTAGATGGCATCTTCTTCCAGTATGAGGCCATTTTGTCTACACCGAAAATTGACTACACTGTTGTCTAGTGTAACCACCTTCATTAATTATTTTAGCTAGATCTTCCAGATAACTTGCTAGAGCTTCCACATCAGCACTTGCTACTTCACCTTGCACTTCTATGTTCTGAAGATGGCTTCTTTCCCTAAACCTCATGAACCAACCTCTGCTTAGCTTCAAATTGTTCTTCTGCAGCTTCCTTACCTCCCTCAGGCTTCATAGAATTGAAGAGAGTCAGGGCCTTGCTCTGGACTAGGCTTTGGCTTAAGGGAATGTTATGGCTGCTCTGATCTTCCATCCAGACTACTAAAACTTTCTCTGCATCAGCAATAAGGCTGTTTCGTGTTCTTATCATTCATGTGTTCACTGGACTAGCACTTTTAGTTTCCTCTGGGAACTTTTCCTTTGGAAAAGCTGGATTTGGCTACCTTGCTCAAGAAGTCTAGCTTTTGGCCTATCTCAGCTTTCAACATGCCTTCCTCACTAAGCTTAATCATTTGTAGCTTTTTTTTTAAAGTTTATTTGGGGCGCCTGGGTGGCGCAGTCGGTTAAGCGTCCGACTTCAGCCAGGTCACAATCTCGCGGTCCGTGAGTTCGAGCCCCACGTCAGGCTCTGGGCTGATGGCTCAGAGCCTGGAGCCTGTTTCTGATTCTGTGTCTCCCTCTCTCTCTGCCCCTCCCCCGTTCATGCTCTGTCTCTCTCTGTCCCAAAAATAAATAAACGTTGAAAAAAAAAATTAAAAAAAAAAAAGGGGGGCGCCTGGGTGGCGCAGTCGGTTAAGCGTCCGACTTCAGCCAGGTCACGATCTCGCGGTCCGTGAGTTCGAGCCCCGCATCAGGCTCTGGGCTGATGGCTTGGAGCCTGGAGCCTGTTTCTGATTCTGTGTCTCCCCCTCTCTCTGACCCTCCCCCGTTCATGCTCTGTCTCTCTCTGTCCCAAAAATAAATAAACATTAAACAAAAATGTTATAAAGTTTATTTATTTTAACAGAGAGAGAGCGTGTGCATGCAAGTGGGGGAGGGGCAGAGACAGGGGGAGACAGAGAATCCCAAGCAAACTCCACGCTGTTAGTGCAGAGCTTGATGTAAGGCTTGATCCCACAAACTGTGAGATTGTGACCTGAGCTGCAATAAAAAATCGGACCCTTAGCCAATTGAGTCACTCAAGCGCCCCAATCATTTCTAGCTTTTGACTCAAAGTGAGAGTCATGTGATTCTTCCTTTCACTTGAACAGTTAGAGGCCATTGAAGGGTTACTCACTGACCTAATTTCAACCCTGTTGTGTCTCACTTGGAGATCCCAGGAGAGAGAGAGAGAGATGGGGGAACAGCCAGTTGGTGGTAGAGTCAAATCACACACATTTATTGATAAAGTTCACCATCTAAAATGGGCATGGTTTGTGGTACTCCAAAGCAATTACCATAGTAACATCAAAGATCATTGGTCAGGGGCGCCTGGGTGACTCAGTCAGTTAAGTGTCTGACTGCGGCTCAGGTCATGATCTCGCGGTCCATGAGCTCGAGCCCCGTGTGGGGCTCTGTGCTGACAGCTCAGAGCCTGGAGCCTGTTTCAGATTCTGTGTCTCTCTCTCTCTGACCCTCCCCCGTTCATGCTCTGTCTCTCTCTGTCTCAAAAATAAATAAACGTTAAAAAAAAATTTTTTTAAAGATCATTGGTCATAAATCACCATAACAAATATGAGGACAATGAAAGAGTTTAAAATATTGCAAGAATTACCAAAATGTGACACAGAGACATGAAGTGAGCAAATGTTGTTAGAAAATGATGCAGACAGATTTGCTCAATGCTCAATGCCACAAATCTTCAATTTGTAAAAAACATGGTATCTGCAAAGTGCAATAAAGCAAAGTGCAATAAAGCAAAGTGCAATAAAACTAAGTATGCCTATACAAACTTTCAGTTGTAAGGTAAATAAGGTCTGGGGAGCTAATGTAGTATCATAGTAACTATAGTTCACAACACCACATTATAGAATTTTGCTAAGAGAGTAGAACTTATATGTCAAATTTGCTAAGACAGTAGAACTTATATGCCACACACACACACACACACACACACACACACACACACACACAAAGTATGTGAGGCGTTGAATGTGTTAACCAGATGAGGGGAATCCTTTTACTATGTATATGCATATTAAATCATCACAATACATACTTTAAATATCTTACAATTTTGTCAATTATACCTCAATAAAACTGAGGGGAACAAAACAGGAAAAATTAGAAACTATGGAATCTTCCAAATATTAAAAAAGTCCATTTCCCAACCATAACAACTATAACAAACATAAATTTGTTTTCCAAAAAATTCACCTCTGTAGTTTTTTTCCAGTGCAAAAACAATCACTCAATCATATTTACATAAAAATATTTGTCTTCACAAACAGGGTAAAACAGCAGCCTTCCAGTTACCATTGAGTAGAGAAAAGAAAAAATAACTAATAAGCACTAACTTCTCTACTGAAACCTATCTTCCTTCCCCGGTTTGGTTCTCCAACTTCTGGCCAAGACTATAAGAAAAATGATCCCTTAATGTATATGATGAGACTACAGTAATAAAAACTGTGTAGCTGCCTACCCCTTCTTCATCTGAACCAAACCTGAAACTTTAAAGAGAAAGAATATAAATGTTATACCACCTGTAGTATCACTTAAAATTATCTCCTTTTTCCTCCTCCTTTTTTTTATAAACACACATAAAACCTCAAAATCTCAAAGCCTCTTTGAAAACACATTTACCCTAATTATTTTTAAGAATTAAAAGAATCACTTGAAGAAAAAAAATCTGATGATGCAGATTATATAATTAACATTGTCATTAACTTGTTGCCTGGTGATTCTTTAATAGATGGAGAAATATAAAAATAGTTTCAATCTACAATGAGAATTCTCATTTGTATGCAATAAAGAATTCAAGGACTTACCTTAAAAATGGCATTTTTTCCCTTATATGTAGCAAAATAGGGTTGTTCCAAAAGCCACAATGATGTAAGAATGGCAGCTGTAGAGGTCTTTACACGAATGACGGGACTATACTCACAGGATAACTCAGTGAGACTAGGATCACAGAGCAGTCTTCTGTCAGACCACCTTATCATCCATTCCAGCAGCCTTCTTATACTGCCAAATGTGTTATTTAGTGCTAAAGGAAGATCTTCTTGAGGGTTAATATCACTGCATTGAACTGCTTTGAAAATACATCTTCTAGTTTTGTCGGTCTTGGGAGTCCAAAACATATGGTTCGACAATTTCGACAATCTCTGGACTAAAGGTTTCCCTGAACTGTCATCTTGTGTTCTGTAAACTGACTTTTGTTTTAAACCGAACAATCCACTTGTCCCTTCAATTTTACCAACTTCATTCAAAGGGTTCTCTAAAAATGACCTGATTCCTTGATCCAGTACTGAAGCTGAAAGTGCTTGGTTTTCTGGCTTTTCAGACTCATGTAACTCAGGAGCAACAACAAAACAAGAGCCAGCTCTAAACACATTTTGGCTTTTGGTTTTGCTTCGACGTCGTTTTAATGTTGTATGTACATCAAAAAGTAAAGAATTAAGTTCATATTCTCTAAGATGTCCAGAAAAACTGGTTAGAAATGGAATGCCAGGATCCTTAGAATCAAGTAGGTCTCTTTCAAGAACATAACTCAAGAAGAGATCAAGGAATTTAATATATTCATCATCATCACGTTCAAATTCCCAAACACCTATTACAGGCAGTGCATTTTGTAATAGCTTTTCATGATCTTTTCTTTCAAGATTTTCTCTCTGATTACATATCTTCTTTTTTTCCTTGGGCTTATTAATCAATTTTAATTCCATGTGATTTGGGGCATTTCTACAGCAAAACAAAATTGAAAAAGACAAAATTAAAGATTATTTAATAGAAAAAAACGGATGTTAGAATTGACAATGAAAATTCTCTCCGTGACTGAATTATATATATATACTTTTAATGCCTCAATTACGTATCTTTCAAAAGAGGGGTTAGATTAAATGATCTCTAAGTGTTGACTAGAGCTGAACATTCTTAGTGAAAAAATAAAATATCAAAAGGGGAAATTTGAGTTAAAAAAGACTGAAATGTGTTCACAGAAATTTCACTTTTAAAAACATGAATTTTTGAAAAAAACAAAAAGGTCCTCTAACAAGTGAGAATTTAGGAATCCAAAGTCAACAGAAATCACAAGCCACCAACATACATCCTAATTTATGGTTTCTTGTTTTTTGCATCTGCACCTTTCAGCTCCCCCTGTACAAGGTACAATAAGCAGGAATGCCTTCAAGACACAAGAGTGGGGCATTTTTTCTAAACTTTCTACTGCTATTAAACCTGCTAGGCGAACATTTTAACTGCCAATCATAATTACTTTTATTTTTTTTTAATTTTATTTTTAATTTTTTAAAATTTACATCCAAATTAGTTGGCATATAGTGAAATAATGATTTCCGGAGTAGATTCCTTAATGCCCCTTACCCATTTAGCCCATCCCCTCTCCCACAACCCCTCCAGCAACCCTCCGTTTGTTCCCCATACTGATGAATCTCTTCTGTTTTGTCCCCCTCCCTGTTTTTATAATATTTTTATTTCCCTTCCTTTATGTTCATCTGTTTTGTCTCTTAAAGTCCTCATATGAGTGAAGTCATATGATACTTGTGTTTCTCTAATTTCACTTAGCATAATACCCTCTAGTTCCATCCACGTAGTCACAAATGGCAACATTTCATTCTTTTTGATTGCCGAGTAATACTCCATTGTGTATGTGTGTGTGTGTGTGTGTGTGTATATATATATGTGTGTATATATATATATATGTGTGTGTATATATATGTGTATATATATATATGTGTGTGTGTGTGTGTATACATATATATATATACACACACACACACATACACACACACACACACACACACACACACACACACACACCACATTTTCTTTATCCATTCATCCATCAAGGGACATCTGGGCTCTTTCCATACTTTGGCTATTGTTGACAGTGCTGCTATAAACATTGGGGTGCATGTGTCCCTTCAAAACAGCACACCTATATCCCTTGGATAAATGCCTAGTAGTGCAAATGCTGGGTCGTAGGGTAGTTCTCTTTTTAGTTTTTTGAGGAACCTCCATACTGTTTTCCAGAGTAGCTGCAGCAGCTTGCATTGCCACCAACAAACGCAAAAAGAGATCCTTTTTCTCCGCATCCTCACCAACATCTGTTGTTGCCTGAGTTGTTAATGTTAGCCTTCTGACAGGTGTAAGGTGGTATCTCATGGTGGTTTTGATTTGTATTTCCCTGATGATGAGTGATGTTGAGCATTTTTTCATGTGTCGGTTGGCCATCTGGATGTCTTCCTTGGAGAAGTGTCTATTCATGTCTTTCATCCATTTCTTCACTGGATTATCTGTTTTTTGGGTGTGGAGTTTGATAAGTTCTTTATAGATTTTGGATACTAAGCCTTTATCTGATATGTCATTTGCAAATATCTTCTCCCATTCTGTCGGTTGTCTTTTAGTTTTGCTGATTGTTTCCTTCGCTGTGCAGAAGCTTTTTATTTTGATGAGGTCCCAGCAGTTCATTTTTGTTTTTGTTTCCCTTGCCTCTGGAGATGTGTTGAGTAAGAAGTTGCGGGCAAGATCAAAGAGGTTTTTGCCTGCTTTCTCCTCGAGGGTTTTGATGGCTTCCTGTCTTACACTGAGGTCTTTCATCCATTTTGAGTTTATTTTTATGTATGGTGTAAGAAAGTGCTCCAGGTTCATTCTTCTGCATGTCACTGTCCAGTTTTCCCAGTACCACTTGCTGAAGAGACTGTCTTCAGTCCACTGGATATTCTTCCCTGCTTTGACAAAGATTAGTCGGCTATACATTTGTGGGTCCATTTCTGGGTTCTCTATTCTGTTCCACTGATCTAAGTGTCTGTTCTCGTGCCAGTACCATACTGTCTTGATGATTACAGCTTTGTAGTATAGCTTGAAGTCTGGGATTGTGATGCCTCCTGCTTTGGTTTTCTTTTTCAAGATTGCTTTGGCTATTCAGGGTCTCTTCTAGTTCCATACAAATTTTAGAATTATTTGTTCTAGCTCTGTGAAGAATGCTGGTGTTACTTTGATAGGGATTGCATTGAATATATAGATTGCTTTGGGTAGTATCGACATTTTAACAATATTTGTTCTTCCCATCCAGGAGCATGGAATCTTTTTCCATTTTTTTTGTGTCTTCTTTAATTTTCTTTCATAAGCTTTCTATAGTTTTCAGTGTATAGATTTTTCACCTCTTTGGTTAGATTTATTCCTAGGTATTTTATGGTTTTTTGTGCAACTGTAAACGGGATTGATTCCTTGATTTCTCTGTCGCTTCATTGTTGGTGTATAGGAATGCAACCGATTTCTGTGCATTGATTTTGTATCCTGCAACTGTGCTGAATTCATGAATCAGTTCTGGCAGTTTTTTGGTGGAAGCTTTTGGGTTTTCCATATAGAGTATCATGTCACCTACAAAGAGTGAAAGTTTGACCTCCTCCTGACCTATTTGGATGCCTTTTATTTCTTTGTGTTGTCTGATTGCAGAGGCTAAGACTTCCAATACTATGTTGAATAACAGTGGCGAGAGTGGACATCCCTGTCTTGTTCCTGACCTTAGGGGAACGCTCTCAGTTTTTCCCCATTGAAGATGATATTAGCATTGGGTCACAATTACTTTTAAATCTGTTTCCTTTAACCATGGTCCTTAGGGAAGAACAGATTCCTAGTTCCCCCAATAAGGGAAAGAAAGGGCTCGTGTTAGACACCTGGGCTGCAGGTCTATGTCTCTTATTAAGAAGGCACAACAAGCAGCCGCCATTGTATTCCTGTGCTAACACTGAAATCGTCTGGTGAAACAAGCACACCATTTCTAATACTATGAGGCATGGTTTAAGCAGATGCTTATATTTGAAGTCGATAAAGTTATTTCATTTAAACAAGATTATGGCTGATTAGTCTTTCAGTCACCGGAAGGATAAACTTCATTGCAGATAATGGAATTATAAAGAAAAAATCTAGCTAGAGTAATAGAGGTTTAAATGATAAGAATTTCTCAACAATTTATAAACAAGTTTCAAAGATGAACGTGCAATTTCTTTCCCTGGAATCCCTTAAAAATAATATAGCTAACCCAATAATCTTAAACTATTTAAACCTGAAGATTACTAAAAACAGTAAAAGCCTCCCAGTGAACTCTACAATTTCATCTACTTACCCGATTTTATACTATCAGGTAGGAAAATTATTTCATATCTCAATATTTTAAATAAATTTTCAAACATATAGTTTCATTTTACACTCCTAATATTCTTGTGA
Organism: Felis catus; assembly: GCF_018350175.1. NCBI lineage: Eukaryota > Metazoa > Chordata > Mammalia > Carnivora > Felidae > Felis > Felis catus. Next base: position 209,355,534 of record NC_058368.1, on the reverse strand, counting down.
GTAAAGGAGGGTAGCACTTATCACTCATATTGTTAACACTGCAATCAGTGAGGTTTCTGGGACAAGAAATCAACTCATCTGTTGCGTGAACTGCTGAAAATATTTTTTTCCAAAGGAAGTGAATGCTTACTATTAAGAGATCTCAACTGTACCTTTCAGAGAAATGTATCCTACTTTTTTCTTCAACTGACAATGCTTCAGAGAAGGTATCTGCTGTATCTGCATCACTGTGGACTAGAGAATTCCCCAGTTCTGTGAGTGTGCTCCTGCTCAAACTAGTTCCTAGGGAAAACCTATCAAAACCCAGAACCTCAGCTGGTTTTTCTTCTTCAATTGGTTCCCAGATATTCATTTCAAAAGAACCTATATTTCTTTGCACACGTTTTAGGGCTTTCACTCTCACTTTATGAATAGAATGCATAATAACAGACATCATTTCCTCAGTTTGGGGACCTATAAGGGAAAAAACAAAAAGCCTTATTACAACACCTTAAAATGTTTCAACTCAAGACACAAAGGGATCCGGGGCACCTGGGTGGCTCAGTCGGTTATGTGTCTCTTAGTTTTGGCTCAGGTCATGATCTCACTGTTCATGAGTTCCATGAGTTTGAGCCTCTCATCCAGCTCTGTGCTGATGGCATGGAACCTGCTTGAGATTCCCCTCCCCTTCTCTCTCTCTCTCCCCCTCCCCCACTCACGCTCTCTGTCTCTCTCTCAAAATAAATTTAAAAATATTTTTAAAAAATTTTAAAAAGACAGAAGGGGACCCAATTCCAGTCCCTCCTGGGAACATGGAATCCAACTGATGACTAAGACTCATTTCCACATTCTTACAGAGCATGCTTTGTATTTGTCAGAAAGCTATGGTGCATATTTTAAGGTAGAATTGCAGAAGTTAGAGAAGGTCCATTAAAGAACAATAAAAGGGGGGCGCCTGGGTGGCGCAGTCGGTTAAGCGTCCGACTTCAGCCAGGTCACCATCTCGCGGTCCGTGAGTTCGAGCCCCGCGTCAGGCTCTGGGCTGATGGCTCGGAGCCTGGAGCTTGTTTCCGATTCTGTGTCTCCCTCTCTCTCTGCCCCTCCCCTGTTCATGCTCTGTCTCTCTCTGTCCCAAAAATAAATAAACGTTGAAAAAAAATAAAAAATAAAAAAAAAATAAAAAAGAACAATAAAAGGGACAGAGCCCAGACTCCATAAAAACATGTGCTCTGGAAAACAAAAAATTAAGAAGTAACTTAACTATTTAAAAAATCAGACAGATAATTATAAAAAGAATCACTACTATTTTTTCATTCCCAAGAGTGGTGAATAAGAGAAAATGAGTATAATTTTAGTCAAAGAAACAAAGACACCTTTTTCACTTCAAATAGTGGGAAACAGGAATGTAAGTTTTTCAAGGCTGCCTACAGAAAAAAGTTTAAACATTATTATACATTAATATATATATATAATGTATACACTATACATTTTAGAGAATGTCAAAAAAGTCTTAAGAAAAATATAAACCACAAATATATTAATGCAATAATGTATGATTGATCATAGGACATAAATAGACTTAAATACTAGATTAAGTTATAAAAAAAGGTAATTTGAATTCTTTAAAAATTTCCACATTATGAATGTAGTTAATGTCACTGAATTGTACACTTAAAATATTAAATTTTATATTATGTATGTTTTAACCACAATAAAAACAAATTTTCCACAAGGGCATCCTGAATGTATAGGATAAAATTAGAAGGAAGAAGAATATTAGTTTTCAACAAAATATCTGCCTTACACAAAGCACTGTATGCTTATTTTATATATTTTACCTTATTTAACCCTCTTTTAATACACATCCATAAAGTAGGTAATAATACACCCGTTTTACATATAAAGAAACGGAGCTGAGAGAGACTGGGCAACTTGCCTATAGTCACACAGTCATTAACTGACAGAGCCATGACATGAAGTCATCTTTATCTGGTTCCAAAACAAAACTGGTGCTTCAGTAATAGAGGAGTGCTTCTTTCTGCCTTCTTACACTGTCTTCAAGGAAAGGAGAACTGCATAAAAACATAAGCACTAGAAACTACATGCTTTCCGAGGAATCTTCAGCAATTTATCTACCAGATATCTAAGAAATGACAAATACTACCTTTCACAACACAGTGTCTGAGTCTCTGTTGAAGACAGTGATATTTTTCTCTTAAAGGAACCCTTATGTCCTCGGGATTGGGAAATGCTTTCACAAAAATTTCTGCTACCTTCAGAAAAATTAAAAAAAGGGTTTCATGAGCAACATCATTTTTAATTAAAATAAAGTAAAAATCCTTCAATGTCTCTGATTTTCATTTAGTTTTTTTCACCTACATTCACATTACCTTTCTGATTGGTGGCAGTTCTCCAATAAGGCTCAAAATTAGATCCTGAATAAGTTCTTCAATATTAGAAAACCGAGAAAAGGGCAGCATTCTGTGTGCCCACTCCACTGCACTGAGACCGTGCTCAACCATACAAGAATCAAACTCCACTTCGACGTCCTAAATGGGTATTGAGAAATACATTTCCTTTTCACTTTAGATGGATAGATCAGGATGAGTTCAAAAGAAACTTTGTCAGAAAACAATAAAACCTTCTATCAAGCAGTAATTTCCCAAGTAATGTTTGTTCATTTTTCTTATTCTTGTGTAGGTAAATACCTTTTTCGCCTCCACATTTTCTCTTGCTTTCTGATATTGCCTGCAACTATAGGATAACTTATCACGAACATGTAGCATCCAACACAAAGCACAAAGTTCTCTGAAGCAACCTAAACCAGGGATACAAATATAAAAGATTGGATTAGTATGTACATTACTATTATAACAACTTCACCTCTGCTGGGTATTTTTTTTTCCAAAACCAATGTCTTTATTTTGTTGATTATGAAACAAACATATGCTCATTGCCAACACCTTAAATAAAAGTCATGGAAATCCTTTCATAATTTTTATACACATTATTCTAGAGCATTTCACGCATGTCAGTTACATGAAAATATTGAAAACAGTTTTAGAATAAATAACTTACTCTATTTACTAGAGTAAATAAATTACTCTAGTAGTTTACTTGCTTTAAACTTCATAGTATATTGTAGATAATGTTCAAAGCCAACACACATAGCTCTACTTAATACTGTACAGCTCATTTATTTGGAAAATCATTTATGATAGGCATTTAAGTTTAAAATTTTTTAATATTAGAAACATACTTTCCATTATTGAACAATGTTTTTATTAAAAGCAATACAAGTACACAAATATATATATATATATATAATTATACTATGCACGCTGTTTTGAAACTAGCTCTTCTTTTCACTTAATGTATCCTGGATACATTTCCACAGTGGTTACACACACATATCTTTTCATTGCCAGCATAATATTCCACTGTATAGAAACTTCACCAAATCAACTGCAAATTATATCATTATCAATATTTAGGCCTAATTTCTAAGCAAGCAGTTCATTTTGGACAAACCTATTGCTTTAATGGAAACTTCATCAAGCTTGCTGTCTCCAGTTGCTCCAGGTCGAAAGAATGCTACACCTCCTTTACAATAATTAAGTAATGACTCAGGGAAAGGACTCAATGAAGGAAGGGACCCTTTCATTCGAATCTGAAAGAATGATAGAATATGTTAATTATCAGTCATCTAAATCTATTCTTAAGGAAACTATAAAGCAACACACAAGACAGGTAACATAAACCATAGAGAATGAAAAATACAGCATGGTTCTTATACTGTGTAAGAAAGTATCTCTGAAATGAACTATCCTTTCAGAAACTTGGCTCATATATTTAAATGTTTATTTATTTTGAGAGAGAGAGAGAAAAAAATGTGCACGGGGAAGGACACACACAGAGAGAGAGAGAGAGAGAGAGAGAGAGAGAGAGAGAATCCAAAGCAGGTTCCGCACCGTCAGCTCACGGCCTGATGGCGGGGTTCAGTCTCACAAACCCTGAGATCATGACGTGAGCCAAAATCAAGAGTAGAATACTTAACTGACTGAGCCACCCAGGTGCCCCGCTCACAAATTTAATTCAAGAAATTCACTAAGTTAGAACACAAAAGAGAAAAGAAGGTTGTAGGCAATTTTTTCTGTCACTCAGTTTTGCCTATATAGAACTTGATGCTATTTGTCCTTTCCCCAAAGGCATAATAAAGAAATTTAAGCATCTAACTCTCATTCAAAATAAAAAATAAAATAAAAAGATGTGCAGTACCTAAAAACAAATATGACAAAAGGTATATCTACCTACATAACTTTCTTTTTTTGAGAGAGAGTGTGTGTGAGGGGGAAGAGGAGCAGAGGGAGAGAGAAGGAGAATTTTTTTTTTTAACTTTATTTATTTATTTACATCCAAGTTAGTTAGTATATAGTGCAACAATGATTTCAGGAGTAGAATCCTTAATGCCCCTTACCCATTTAGCCCAACCCCCCACAACCCCTCCAGTAACCCTCTGTTTGTTCTCCACCTTTAAGAGTCTCTTCTGTTTTGCCCCCCTCCCTGTTTTTATATTATTTTTGTTTCCCTTCCATTATGTTCATCTGTTGTTTTAAAGTCCTCATATGAATGAAGTTACATGATATTTGTCTTTCTCTGACTAATTTCGCTTAGCATAATACCCTCTAGTTCCATCCACGTAGTTGCGAATGGCAAGATTTCGTTCTTTTTGATTGCCAAGTAATACTCCATTGTGTATATATACCACATCTTCTTATCTGTTCATCTGTTGATGGACATTTGCACTCTTTCCATACTTTGGCTATTGTTGATAGTGCTGCTATAAACATTGGGGTACATGTGTGCCCTCAAAACAGCACACCTGTATCCCTTGGATAAATAACCTAGTAGTGCAATTGCTGGGTCATAGGGTAGTTCTACTTTTAATTTGAGAAAGAGAATCTTAACCAGGCTCCACGCTCAGCGTACAGCCCAACGTGGGGCTCTATCCTACAACCCTGGGATCATGATCTGAGCTGAAATCAAGAATCGGAGTCTCAACCAACTGAACCACCCAGGTGCCCCTACCTACATAACTTTTTCTAAGAAAATGTGAACCTGATCAAGCCTCTGTATCTCAATGAATATAGTTTAATTACCAGTTCACAGGAAATAAAAAGAAAGAGGAACAAGTCAAATGACACTAAATGAATAAACTATCAAACAAATGCAGAATACGGTACAGAACAAATGACCAAGTTTCTCTACAAACCAAGAAAAGAAAAAGAAATTAAAGGAAACTGCTATAGAATAAAAGGAAAGGAATCTAAGGGACATACACCCAAAAATAAAAGGATTAGTGGCAGGCTTGTAATCTATTTTTTCCCTCTTCTATTCATTTCTACAAAGACAGGATCTTGTCAAATCCCCTTATAAGCATTCTAATGACAGACTTCTTGTCAAACAATGGTATTTACTAGATGTACAGAGCCTAGCTAGGTTGGTTATTATAAATAAATCTATAATGCATGGATTTATGGAGTATGACTCATTGGAAAATGTCACACAAGCTATATAATTAAAGAGATATAAAAAGGACATGTTAAATAAGTGATATAGTTCTCTTTTGTGTCATGATGTTAAACAGAGGCCAGGTCACATCCTTCCACAGCAAGAAAAATCTTGGGAGCAATGTAAGTCCAGGTTTCACCTGTGTCTTTTAGTTACGTATATCCTTGAAATTATTGGTATAAAGTTTGATCCTGGGTTAAGTCTTTTGATTCTTATGTGTCAGACTTGATAATATAGTCCTTCCTATTATCTCATAATCAAACATGGGTTAACTTCAGTTGGACCTTGATTTCAAAAATCTATAAAAAAGACATTTTCAAAATAATCAGAGTAATTTTATTATGGACCAGGTATTGGAATTAATAAAGAATTATTGTTTACTTTGGTATAATGGTATGATGGTTTTAAAATATGTCCACAAATTCTTAACAATTCATTCCTTCAAAGGTACAGCCTAACTTCCCTCACCTTGAGGGTAGACCCTACTAGACCAACTAGTTTCTTTTTTTTTTATTGTTTTTTTGTTTATTTATTTTTGAGAGAGAGAGAGAGAGATCACGAGCATGAGCGGGGGAGGGGAAGAGAGAGGGAGACACAGAATGCAAAGTAGGCTCCAGGCTCTGAGTTGTCAGCACAGAGCCTGACGCAGGGCTCGAACCCACGAACTGCGAGATCATGACCCAAGCCAAAGTCGGACGCTAAACCAACTGAGCCACCCAGGTGCCCCTAGACCAGCTAGTTTCTAACGAACAGAATACAGAAGTGATTGTATGGGATTTCTGGGATTAAATCATAACGGCATTGTAGCTTCCACCTTGCTGTCTTTTGGATCACTTCCTCAGGGGGACGCCTCTGGCCAACAACCAGCACCAACTTCTTAGCCATGTGCACGAGCCATCTTGTAATCAGATGTCTGGCCCCTAGCAATTATTCAGATTCCTGCAGCTCCAGGTCACATTTTAGTATGAACTTCATGAGAAACATGATTTTTTGCTTCCATGAATAAAGACCTTATAATTTTGGTAGCAACAAGTGTTCCGCCATTCCCACCAATTAGAAAACATTAATTTACTACAACTAAATCTGTAGTTAAATTATATGCCCAAGAAAGTCTAAATGAAAAAGGCAGAGAAAACAGCAATACAGGAGAATATAGAAGTATATACACTTATATATTGTACATACTTCTATAAGAATGGATCTCCACATCTTTGGCACCTCTCCCAATATTAATAAATACACAGGCTAACAATAAAACTATCAGATGTATTTTAGGAAGACTGAATCAGAGGGAATTTACAGGTCACTTGTGTGTATAGCTGAGGGGTTGACAAGCTTTAAAGGTAAGCCGCAAGACAAAGAGGGCACTGGACAGTCAGAGTGGCAATGACTATACACCCAAAGGCCCTAGTCTGCAGCCTGTTATGCCTTTGAGGAATGTCTTTAGCTGTGTTGATAATTTTAAGAGAATCTGCACAGTCTTTATGCTAGCTGCATTAATTAAAGCTAGATTAAATGAGATGACTGTTGGGATTTAGTACATAAGGTAAAACCTCAATGGAAACCTAATTACAACTTTATTGTAGAAAACTGCTTACTTAAATAATTTTTAAAATGAAGTTTCCTATAACAAATAATCAGGCTCAGCAGACCTTGAAACTATTAAAACCAATCTTTCAATAATACAGGAAAACTCTCTGCCATACTTTAAAAACAACTTTGGGATAACAAGATACAGGATGGGTACAGTTTCATCTTACATTTTTATAGTAGCCGTATGCAAATTTCACAAATCATTCTCTCTAAAAAAAGTCTAATTTTCAAAGACAACTTGGTAACTTCTCAAAGTCTAAAGTTTCCTACCAAAAATAGTAAATTCTTGTTTTAAACATAATCAAGGGCCAAATTAAAGACATTTAGGGCTAATAATATTTAGTTCCACATTTCACAGAGACAGACAACTGGCCTACAAAGGATGTGCAGCTGGAGAAGGGACATACAAACAAATGTCCCATCTGACTGTTGATCAGGTAAGAACACAACTACGACTCAGCTGAAGTCAGTGTGGAAGGGGATGATGGCCCCAGAATCACACTGAATTGCACATCTCAGAAGATAGCAAGGGAGAGACTCCAACTGGTGGAGAGTACTGAAAGGAAACACACAGCCAAGAACCAACTCTAACCTCCCAGGGCTTGACCCCACATTAGTCCCCACAGAACACAGTAGATAGTATTTCAGAGCGAAGTCGGGGAAAACCCTGAACTGAGCTTACATCTTCAATGATAGTGGGACAAAGAAAAAAAGTAACTGAAACTACCTACATATAACTACCAGTTATATATAACTTACTATATTTTACTTTGTATTGTCAGACAGGATGGGACTAACAAAGAGATTCAGTTCAGAGTCCTTATCTTTCAGCAGAAAAAATTTAGTCTGGCTAGGTTGCTTATTATAAACAAACCTGAAATCTATTGATTCATAGTATAGGATTCCTTGGGAAAATGTCATGATTATAAATATTTGGAGATATTAATAAATATTAGTATATTTAAATAGTTTAACATAGCATAGCACATAAATGACTAAGACATCTCCACACCTTCTGCATGACTTTTCTTGCCCATCTCAACTGCAAGATGTACCACTGTGCTACCGGAAAAGAACAGCGAGCTGCCCGGAAAAGCAAGAGAACACGCTGAAGGATTCCAGACACCTTTTGGCGATTATCCTTTTCAGCTTTTAAAAGAAGATCATCACCATCTTCCTAAAGAAAATAAAACAATCGATTCTTAGTAGATAGTAATATGAAAATTTTAAATGTTACCGTGAAAATAAAAATAGTGCTTCTCAAACTAGAATGTTCCTGGAGATTTATGAAGGATATTTTGAGGGACGGCCTCATAGATTTCAACTATAGCTATTTCTAGTGTCAAAGAAATTTCTCTCATCTCAAATAATGTAAAGGGCTAAACTGACCCTAAGCCTAAGTCTTCCCCTACAAGCAGTTAAAGCCCACCACTCCAGACTCCATTGGTAGAATGTTATAAAGAGGGCTCCTTTTAAGGAGAATGCCTTTTCCCTTCTATGCCTGGAAAAATCCTTATATTTCAATGTCGGCCCCTCTGTGAAGCTCTCCTGTTGTGTGTGACTATGGCACTTTGCTCAGACATCCATGACAATTTTCACTAAATTATTCTGTACTGATTCATGTATGTTTCCCACCATACTGAGATCTATTCAAAAGCAAAGACCTTGTCATCTATCTTTGTATTAACATAATGCATAAAGTCCAGCATGTAGTAGGATCCAACAAACGTTTGCTGAATAAACACTAACAAGCCAGTAGCTAAAAATTAGTTTCTAGAGAATGAGACAGTATCTAAACATTTGCTTGCCCATCATCCTACCACAGTTACTTCTTCACAGTACTCAATTTTTAATGGAGTATCTGCCCTTCCCCTACATAGCCTATACGATTCAGTGAGAGCTGATACTTCCCCAGCTCTCAGGGGAAGGCCCTAAGGGGCTACAAAATGTACTTTGCATTATCCCTAGCCAAGAGTGACTCCCAGTACCCTTGCCTGGAATGCTGGAGAAGAAATACTTGTACTGTTTTTGTTTTTCCCCTTCTCTCTCCCTCTGGACATGGACAAGGTATCCTTAGAAGGTGCTGACAGCCATTCTGCTCCCACAAAGAGAGATGGACTTGAGTTGAAACTGCCACCTTGGAAAATAAACTAGAGAGAAAGAGCTCAAGTCTGTGGTAGCATAACTGAGTCAAAAGGCTACCCTACTTAACTGGGCTTCTTAATTATACCAGCCAACTTACCAAGTTTTCTATTATACCCAATCCAAAGGGTCCTAATTGATATAGAGTGATACTTAGGAAAAATCCTACCACTGAGGATTATTTTAATAAAAACAAAATAATAAAATGAATCACTACTAAGGATAGTAACCACTCAAACTAATATCAGCATAGGCTATTCCAAAAATAGCTTAAATGGTATTCCTAATTTCTAAACCAATGTGTTGAAGACTCAGATGTGACAGAAAAGAGATTAAGAAATACAATGGACTATTTATTTCTTCCATGTATAACATATTACATTTGAAATATAAATAAATGAAATATTTTTAACCTATTGAAATATAACCTTAAATATAACAAATAACAATATAACAAAAAACTCAAAAAGGAAAAGAAAAAAACCAGGTAAGAGATAGAGGCTGCTAATACTAAAACAGTAAGCAGTAAAGAAACAATACCAGAATCACTTAAAAATATCAAACATTAAAATAATTTGCATTCATACTTTAAATCTTAAAGCCAGCTAATTATAATGTTGTGATTTTTAGTGAGAGCAGAGAAAAAGTTCCTGAGAGGAACACTGTCTTGCTGTTTATATGACAGAACTATCAATTGAATAGTGCAGGAGAAAAAAATGACCTATCAAATTAAAAAAAAAAAAAAATCAAAAGAAGTCTTTCAAAAGAATCAAAGACAATGAGGTAAATAAAAGACCAAAATAATGTAGGTCTTCTAAAATCTGACATTTATTATTTATTACCCTAAACAAACATCTATTTTTTTAAAACCTGCATATAGAGAATCCTCTCTTGATTTTGTTTTATTATTGCAATAATTTTAATATTTATTGAATGTGTACTATGTGTCCTAGGCCCTAAGGTAAAAGCTTTTACAGAATATCTCATTTAATCCTAACAATAATATTATTACAGGTACTATCATCATCTGCATTTTACAGATAAGGAAACTTAAACAGTTTAGTACATTGCTTAAGATTATACAATTAATAAACAGCAAAGCTAGGATCTGGAAGTTTGTCTTCAGAGCTTGCATTCCTAACTTGATAATTATTATCGAGTTGTCTATTGTAAAATTGGGATAAAATCAACTTTAAATTAATTAAAAGGTTAAGAACTAAGCTTACTTCACTAAGAATAGCCGGCTGAGGACAATATAATGGAGGAGCGGGGAGATACAAGCCGACCGGGACTAAGCCCCACAGTCTCTTACTGAAGTCCTTGGCAGAGTTTAGCAGAAGTTGAAACGTCTCTGAAAGAATATCTGCATCAGCCATAACTGCTGCTTTCAGTACTTCCTGCACTGAACCAAAGAGGAGATTTGCATCTTCTTCTTCAATGGGATCTACCAAATACAAAATTAAGTAAAATAGTTAAAATTTATATTATGCTGATCCTATTTTGTAGTATAAAATTTCGTACCTGAAAAAAATTATCATCAAAAATGAACATAATGGTGGGCGCCTGGGTGGCGCAGTCGGTTAAGCGTCTGACTTCAGCCAGGTCATGATCTCGCGGTCCCTGAGTTCGAGCCCCGCGTCAGGCTCTGGGCTGATGGCTCAGAGCCTGGAGCCTGTTTCCGATTCTGTGTCTCCCTCTCTCTCTGTCCCTCCCCCGTTCATGCTCTGTCTCTCTCTGTCCCAAAAAAAATAAATAAACGTTGAAAAAAAAATTAAAAAAAAAATGAACATAATGGTTGACATGCAAAACATCTCAACTTCTACACAGAAATTTAATAACTATTCTGTTACTTTAAGATTATAGAAGGGGGGGCAGGGGCACCTGGATGGCTCAGTCAGTTGAGTATTTGCTCAGGTATTCGGCTCAGGTCATGATCTCATGGTTTGTGGGGTCGAGCCCTGTATCGGGCTCTGTGCTGACAGCTCGGAGCCTGCTTCTGATTCTGTGTCTCCCTCTCTCTGTACCTCCCCAACTTGTGCTCTGTCTCTCTGTCTCTCTCTCAAAAATAAATAAATATTAAAAAAAAAATTAAAAAAAAAAAAGATTATAGAGGGGGGCAGTGCCTGGATGGCTCAGTAGGTTAAGCACTGGACTCCTGATTTGGGCTCAGGTCATGATCTCATGGTTATGAGCGCCAGCCCCGCATCAGGCTCTGTGTTGGGTGTGGAGTCTACTTAAGATTCTCTTTCTCTCTGCCTCTCCTGTGTATGCTCGCTCTATCAAATAAACAAATAAAAATTAAAAAATTTTAAAAGATCAGAGCATAAGACCTTTTGCAAACTTATACAATATATTATAATAACAACAACTATGTAACAAAAATATACTTGGAACATAGTCCTGAGTTAAAAAATAATAAATGAAAAAATACTGATGGGAAAAAAGTATCAAGAAAGACACCAAAATAAAATACAACATTATGTGAATGCAGCTAGTGGGAGAGTAATTTTTTTCTTAACAGTCCACCATAGTACTTTTTTAACTGATTGAGCCACCCAGGTGTCCCTTTTAGTCTTTTTTTTCAAAACCAACTTTCATGTAGTTACATTTTCTCTCCATTTATTTTCAAAAATATTGGCAGGTAATTATCAAAGTTTTCAGTAAGATTTCCAGGTATTATGCATTCTTTCTGGAAAGAGAAGTTACAATTAGTAAGTTCTAAGAATCTAGAGTTAGAAGCCTCTCTGCTTAATGGAAACAAGAACTAATAAAACCAAAGGGTCCTACAGTAGTCAGCACATACAACTTTAAGTACCCAACTTCATTACTTTTCATCTAAATGTCTCCAGCTATAAAACAAATTTTACAGGGCTCCTGAGTAAATCTATGTAATATATGTGATATTACATTATTTTTAATTTTGTAATACTACTATAAAATTTTCAAATTAAAAACAAAACCAACTCTGTGATTTATGCACTAGTCAAGAGTTGAACTAAATACTTTTAAGTACCCTCCTGTTTATGAGATTCTACGACTCTATGACTGCAAAAGAAAATAATCCAAATATAGCAAAATACAACTAGTCAAAAAATATGTATGAAAAATCAGAGTATCATTCAGTTACTGATCATTGTTTTTTGAGCTGGCATAAATTTTAGAAGCTCCCATGATTAAGAATAAATAGCATACGTTTATATTTGATAAGCTTACTTCAAAGTGTTAATATATTTATGGATATTAATATGCTTTTTAAAATATCAGAAGGTTTATATCAATTAAGCTGATATATATGTCAGACTATATGTAGGTAACACACCTGTAAATTGTTTGTATTTTGAGCCCATTTCATTTTTTGTTTCCAAAGAGGCTGGCCGACCTAAAAAACACTGCAGTTTTTCCTGGAAAATCTGTGCTGGAGTCATATTTATTGGCAAATTCAGACCCTTTTTCTTGGACCTGAAATCACATCAAATTAAGGAAAATGAATCCAAATTCTGAAAAAAGGAAATATTAACACATTAAGAGCTAAACATAAAATGTTAAGGAACAGTGAAATTTACTTTTATTCATCCTCTATTTTAAAAAGTAATAATTGGGGGAAAATAATTGGGGAAATATTACATTAAGGAGATTTTTAAGGGTCTCCAGGATTATGATACTAATATACCTTCCCATCATTATTTCCCATTGCTGCCCTCCATACTACTCGATCCAAATTGAACCAAACTTGTCTTTTGCCATATGCCTTTGCTCATGTTTGGAATGTTATCTCTCTCCACAGCTACTCAATTTGTTGAGATTCTGTCTTTTCTTCAATGCCCATCTAAATGTTATCTCCATTTCCTGTCCTATGCCCATTTGATATTATTGCTCTCTCCACTGCACCACTGGCACTTTTCTTACCATATTATCTAAATTATAATAATGTTTTGTGCTCGCTTTGGCAACACATACACTAAATTATAATAATGCTTTGCCTTAATTTCTCTACTAAACTATAAATGCCTTAAACATGGAGTCTATGTACCATTTAACTTTATATCCATTAAACTACCTGGCACAGAGCTTAGTACAGAGCACTTACTTAGGAAATACACATATGTTGAATTATTGAACTGAAAAATATCAAAGATATAGTAGTACTATAATAGAAAAGTTAAAATATAGAGATTAGATTTATTAGCTTAAAATTCAAACCCTACTTACAATAGGCAAACTCTCCCATTGACTATAAGCACTTTGAGGACATTACTAACAAATGTGCTAAATAAAAAGGTTGTTGTGTTTTTTTTTTTTAAATAAAAGATTTAACACAAAAGAGCTGCTGAGCTGTCCAACACAGTAGCCCCTAACTGCATTTAGCTATTTAAATTTAAATTAGGTTGAAAGTTCAATTCCTTGGTCTTATTAGCCACAATTCAAGTGCTCAATGGTTACATGTGGCTAACAGCTATCATACTGAACTGCACATAGAGAACATTTCCATCACTGAAGAAAGTTTTATTGGACAATTCTGGACTAAGGATTCCACAAAGTGCATAAACGCCAGCAACGAGAGAAATAAAAAATAGTTAGATGATACTATTATACTGTTTCTCAACCTACGTTTGCCTAAAAATACATACCTTGTGAAATTACTATCATGTTTACAGAATAGTTGGAAGGCCACACCAATTGAAACAGATGTCTTCCAGTCTCCAAGTTTATGTGCCAACCACACAGCCTCTGGAACTAGGCCACCAATAAGTAATAATTCAAGGGCATATTCAACTGTCCAAACATTAGAAAGATTCTGATCTCTTACAACACTGGCCACCTTAGAGTGTTGCAGAGGAATAAGTCGAAGGGACTGTTCTATGTGTAAATAAAAGAAAATGGATATTAACAATTACATTTATCAGAATCACTCCTCCTCACATACTTACATACCTTTTTTTTATTAAGATTGTATTTTTAAGTAATCTCTACACTGAACATGGGGCTTGAACTTATAACCTGGCGATCAAGAGTTGCATGCTCCACTGACTGAGCCAGCCAGGAGCCCCTATCTCTTTAATTAGTATTTTCTAATAATCAGCCTCAACTGCTGATATGTTATCAGAGATACGTTTTTTGAAACAGTGCTCCAGCTATTTCCCTGTTAACTTTGGGTAAAATACAAGTTAGACAAGGAGATAGCAGCTCACGAAATGCTCTAAAGTGCTAGTGTAGTAGCTATATGTGTACACACACCTCCATAAAGTGAAAGAGAACTTCCATAGATATTTAAACCGTTTGGGGGATTCTTTGATGAATAAAGTTCTCAAGAAAGTGATCTAAAACTAAATGTTGGTTGAATCAAGGTAGAAGCAGGACTACAGGTATCTTCTGAACCTAAACCTGGTGGAATTTGTCACACACCTTACATGGAGGGCCCATCTTTGAAGCAAGTGTCCATCCCGTGCACACTTGCTTCAACGGAAGCAAGTAAGGTACAAAATGGTTTAAAATAATACTTAACATACTCCAGTTTGTTTGTTTGTTTTTAGCACTGAAGAATATGACTCATTAGTGGGTCATGAAATAAATGCCAGCATTCTTAAAAAATGGAACAGAACAGGATACAGAAACAGAAGAGATAGCATCAGAGTACATTACATAAAACAAATATAAATACAATTTAATGAAAATTCTGTGTCAGACAATATAAACATACAAATGTACACTTAAATGTACTGGGCCACAGTGTACAATTTATTACTGTGGGCTGCTCTGAAATACATCTCTATTTCTCCTACTAGAAATTTGGAGGGCAGACTGCATTTTACATGACTTTGCATTCCTTATAGTGTCATACAATAAAAAACTAATTTGAGGTAAAATTCAAGCATTAAGTATTCAGTATATTAGTGTCTCTAAAGAGTAGAAAAGAACGATTTTCAAAAGTCCTGACTAAATGACAAGATTTCAGTCTGGTTTGGGATTAAATACAAAGGGTCCTATCTTTCTCCCTAGCCTTCTATATTTTCCCCTAATTAAAATAACATGAGGGGCGCCTAGATGGCTCAGTCAGTTAAGCATTTGACTCGATTTTGGCTCAGGTCATGATCTCACAGTTGGTGAGTTCAAGCCCCACATTGGGGTGAGTTCTGCCCCTCTGCTCACTCACACGCTTGCTCTCTCTCTCTCTCCCTCTCTCAAAATAAATAAACACTTTGTAAAAAAAAAAGTAACATGAACAAGCCACTTGGAAATACAATGCCTGAACTATTTTTTTAAGTCTATTTATTATTTTGAAAGAAAGAATGTGAGCAGGAGAAAAGGGAGCAGGGCAGAGAGAGAGAGAGAGAAAGAGAGAGAGAGAGAGAGAGAGAGAGAATCTCAAGCAGGCTCCATGCTGTTAGCATGGATCTCAGATCTCACGAACCATAAGATCATGGTCTGAGCCAAAATCAAGAGTCAGATACTTAACCAACTCAGCCACCCAGGTGCCCTGAACTGCTATTTTTAAAAAAAAAAATACATATTGCTGGGGTCCTGGGTGGCTCAGCTGGCTGAGCGTCCAACTTTGGCTCAGGTCATGATCTTACAGTTTGTGAGTTCAAGCTCTACATTGGGCTCACTGCTGTCAACTCTGTCCACCTCTCTCTCTGCCCCCCTCTCTCTCGATCTCTCACAAAAATAAAACATTTTAAAAAATAAAAATAAAATAAAAATATATATTGCTAAGATTTCCACTCACTCCCTCAAAATAAAACTGGCAAATAGTATACGTGGGTTTCTGCTTCTTGAAACAATTAGCTTCTCATGTGATCAACATAGTCTCTCCCCACACCAAACACTAACACTTTGGCTCTTTGACAAACACATTTGGATAGAAAGGAAAAATTTCGTCATTCACTTGAATGTTTGATTCTGCATAGGCAAACAGCCAGGAGATTGATTAAATTTGTCCTAGCTTTTCATTTACTATGAGAAAGGTACTGTACTATTGAAAGAACTTGAATGATTTAATTTTCTGAAAATTTTATTGCTTTGCTTTCATACAATAAACATCACATCAAATAAGCAACACAAATCCCCAATACATTCTGCCACTAGTTCTGATTTAAAAGATTAACATGAAATCTATTGTAAGTCAAGACTATAGATACCCTTTTTCAAGATACTAGGAAATTAAAGAAACTAAAGGCTATATACCAAGTTTCAGGTATTTAGATTTTCAGTAATCACCGTCTCAGGCTTAGGAAGAGATCACAAAATTTTCTTTCCTAGCCTCTCCTCTCACTGGGAAGATATTTACAAACAAATATAAATTAAAAGGAATTAAAAGGTGTGTCTTTGAGCTTTTAGAAATGTTTATGAATATGTCCAAAATCAATTCAATAATTCTATCACCTTTTTTCCTACAGTGTGAGAAAAATCAATGTTCCCTAGGTATGCAAAGTGATCTGAAAAGATCATGCCAAACAGCTCAAATCCTATAAATAATATAGGATAGGAAAGACAAGAAATTGAGACAAATTTTCTAAGTCAGGATTTGACCTTTTTTTTTTTAAGATTTTTCTAAAAACCACACGGAGTGCTCCTTCTTCTATTCAGTAAAATGATGCAAACTAAGGATACAATTTGTTGTCAGAAACATTACTACCAAAGATAGGGAACACAAGTGATAAATACCTAGGGCTATAACAAAAAGAGAGCTTAAATGTAAAACCACCAAAATAAATAAATAAATAAATAATAAATAATAAATAATAATAAATAATAATAAATAATAAATACAGTTGACCCTTGAACAACATGGATTTGAGCTGTGCAGGTCTACTTACATGCAGATTTCTTTTGATAAATACAGTACAGTAATATAAATGTATTTTCTTGTATAATTTAAAAAAAAATTTTTAAGTTTATTTATTTTTGAGAGAGAGACAGAGCACAAACAAGGGAGGGATAGAGAGAAAAGGAGACATAGAATCTGAGCTGTCAGCACAGAACCTGACATGGGGCTCAAACTCACAAACTGCCATGAGATCATCACCTGTGCCGAAGTTTGATACTTAACCAACTGAGCCACCTAGGAGCCCCTCGTATAATTTTCTTAACATTTTCTTTTTTCTAGCTTACATTATTATAAGAATTCAGTATATTATACAAAATGTGTATTAACGGTTTATCTTATGGATAAGGCATCTGGCCAACTAGTTTATTGACAGTTTCTGGGGAGTCAGAAGTTATATGTGAATTGTTGACTGCACAGGGGGTCGTCACCACTAACCCTGCATTGTTCATTGGTCAACTATAATACTGTAATTAAACAATCCATATTCAATAAAAACAAACCCAAGCAATTACCTTTCTCAGATTTTATTCGTTTACAGTCACTGAGAATCTCCTATGTGTCATACACTAAGCTAGAACAGTATTATTCCCATAGAATAATGATCACTGTATAATATGATTTTAAATATTATGTGAATAAACAAAGTGAGAAAATTATTTGCTTACTATATTACCTGTTTTAGTATGAAGGGGAGGAAGAACATTCACATTGTGAGGTGGCAAAATGCAAAGTGGCTGATTGGTGAAATAGGCGGCCATGAAGCGAGCCATGGACTGGATAACCTTTACTGCCGCCTCAGGATGAGCACTTCTCGTCATTCCAAACCCAGAATGAGACTTCTCAGGAACTAAGGAATACAGCAAATGACCAAAGGAGATTCTGATCAAACTGTCAAAAGGTAATAATATTTAGGTTCCCAACATTACATAAGAGGAAAATTATAATTTAAATTTTTTTCTGAGATGAGCATCCATTACCTGTATGAGCTAATTTGTTTTTTTTAGGTTTATTTTTATTTATTTTGAGAGAGAGAGAACAAGCAGGGTAGGGGCAGACAGAGAGGGAGACAGAATACCAAGCAGACTGTCAGCACAGAGCCCTACGACAAAGGGCTCAGACTCAAAAACTAGGAGATCATGACCTGAGCTGAAATCAAGAGTTGGCGGCAGAAATGACTGAGCCACCCAGGCATCCTTGAGCTAATTCATAATAAGTATTTACGCTTCTTGAGGACAGTAGAACAGAAATAATTAGCTGATAATTACGAGCACATGCACTTAAGAACCGCTGATGACTTTTAGTTACCAGTTTTATTTTAAAACATGGAAGGATAAATACAAAACAATCCAGCCATGATGGATTCACAAGCTTAGATTTCATTATTTTCCTTTCTTCCTTCCCTAATTTTTTTTTTCTTTGATTAAAGGAGGCAGAGCTTACTACGTATATAATCTGAAAAGCACTACAACACTGATTCTTAATGCTGTCTTCTATACCATTAGGTCTGGGAATTACAATACACTCCCATTAGTAAGAATGGCTCATTGTTATAAGATTCTTTTAGAAGGTAGGGACAAAAGGAATGTGTAGGGTAGAGGGAGAAAGCGGGTAAGGGAGTGGGAGTTACATCAGGATTTCTTTTTTTTTATTTTTTTAATGTTTTATTTATTTTTGAGACAGAGACAGACAGAGCATGAACAGAGGAGGGTCAGAGAGAGAGGGAGACACAGAATCTGAAGCTCCAGGCTCTGAGCTGTCAGCACAGAGCCTGATGTGGGGCTCGAACCCACAAACCGCGAGATCATGACCTGAGCAGAAGTCCGACGCTTAACTGACTGAGCCACCCAGGTGCCCCCGTTAGGATTTCTGCAGTGATTCTGATGTATAAATTAGCAGGAGCAAACATGTCATCCCTATTTGAGAATCAAAACTCAGTTATAAAAACTGGCATTCAGAAATTTGAAAATAGTGAAACTATTAAATATAAATACTACAGTAACATTAATTTTTATGAAATTTATGGCCCCAATAGTAGCAAAATATTTTTCTTTCCCAGAAGTCACTTGATATATTCATAAGGATATTAAGTTCTATATGCATATGGACCATTTCCGTCTTGTCACCATATATTTCAGCACTTAACACTACTCTTCCTCATAGAGTAGGCACTCAGGATTATTAATAAACTTTTTTTTTCATAAAGGGGATCTTGAGAAAATCTTATTAGCCTCCAAGTAGTATTCTTCATTTGGTCATTAAACGTTTGGAAAAATCCTACTATTTCTTCACATTAAAGTTAAAAATACATAGGTAAGAATTATTCTCTCCTGGATAAAACTTACTGTAGGAATTATACAAAGGCAAGATTTCCAGTAATTTTAATCATACAAAATTCATTATGCAAAGCCAGAAATAAGCTCCTTAAATGGAGAGCAACCTAATTCTAAAAGATGATCACAGAGTAAAACTGTATCAATTCATAAGTAAAACAATTTTGAAAGGGTATTTCTGTGTGTAGCACAGTGATGATGTTAATAATGACAATCTTACGAAATAAAAATTATAACTATATAAAATGATTTAATGAGGTAAGTGTGCAGGAAAAAGATAACATAGCAGGCCTGACTACTTGAAAGTTTTGCTTATAATGCTGACCCTTGGATAGCATCTGGGAACTTGGATTTGGAAAGGATTCCTACCACCTTAACTAATGAGAGTGGCTCACTAGACCTAACTGCACAATCAATGTGGTTTATGCTGAACACCTATTTTCCTTCTGAGAGTGTAGAATTTTGGTAAGGGCTAGGCAGAGGGGTGACTACATGACTATCCAGCCTCTAATTAAAAACCCTGAGCACTGGGGTGCCTGGATGGCACAGTCGGCATCCAACTCTTGATCTTGGCTCAGGTCATAAACTCGCGATTCAGGAGTTCAAGCCTCACACTGGGCCCTGTGCTGATGGTGTGGAGCCTGCTTGGGATTCTGTCTCTCCTTCTCTCTAACCATCTCCCACTTGTGATCTCTCTTTCTCAAACTAAATAAATACACTTAAAAAAAAAAAAAAAACCTGAGCACTGAGTCTCTAAATGAGCTTCCTTGGTCAGTAATATCTCACATGTGTTGACACAACCTGTTGTTACAGGAACTAAGTGTGTCTGTCCTGTGTGACCCTACTAGGAAAGGAGTCTTGGAAGCTTGTGCCTGGTTTCCTCTGGACTTCACCCCATGCACCTGTTCCCTCTGTTAATTTTGCTTTGGAGCCTTTCATTGTAGTAGATAATAGCCTTGAGTACAACTATATTCTGAGTCCTAGCATCCTCCCTGTGAACACTGAACGTGAAGGGTAGTCTTTGAGACCCCCAACCCAGTAAGGATACACTTAATATATTCTAAACAATAGCCATTAAAAACTAAAACATACATTACTATAGGTTCAATTGACTTAAAAAATTACATCATGTAATGATAACACCACTGGAAAAAAAAAAAAAAAGAAGAATGTCCAATCAGTTAAAAAGTCATATAGAAAGATCTGTCAATAATGCACAACTAGCAGACCTTTCTAGAGGGCAATTACAGAAATTTATCCTTAAGAAATTTTTAGTAATGCTCACAAAAATTTATGTACACTTCAGCACTATTTAAAACAGTAAATAGGTGGCAACTGAAATGTCCAATAATGGGGAAAAGGTTTAATAGGCTTCAAAAAAGAATATTATTTACTATGGAAAATATTCATCAAAATATTAAATTTTAAAAGACTACAAAACAATACACAGCTCTAATAATATATACATATAAATGTATACAAAAAAATGGTAAATTTTATTTTCTTTATATTTTCCATATTTTCAAAATTATATAAAATGAACACATATTACTTCCCTAAGGAACACAAAGATTTTAAAAGATAAAAATCACAAAGAGCAAGAAATCGATAAACAGTGGCTCAAACAATAAAAACCTAAGTTGGCATGGACTCCATTTAAAACTTCTGATACACTAGGCCTTTCAGACACATTTGCATGTATAGTATACACCTAATGGTTTAGTACTTATAACCATTAGAGATATGTTCTATGTTCATATATACCTTTCACTCTCATTATTGCTTAGTTTAAATATACCTCTTTAAAATTTTTTTAATGTTTATTTTATTTTTGAGACAGACAGAACATGAGCGGGAGAGGAGCAGAGAGCAAGGGAGACACAGAATCTGAAGCAGGTTCCAGCCTCTGAGCTGTCAGCACACAGGCCGACACAGGGCTTGAACTCATCAAACGCGAGATCATGACCTGAGTTGAAGTCGGATGCTCAACAAACTGAGCCACCCAGGCGCCCCAAAATAGACCTCTTTTAAAAAGGGGAACTCAGATACTCTGCAGCCTCTTAAGTGAATTTTTAAAAAAGACTCAGAATACCTCAGAAAGTGATTTTCATCATTTTACTAAACCACCTTAAGCAATGGTTAAAGAAAATATAAATATACTAAGGAAAAATACTCGGATACCTGATATTATGCCTAACAAATATGCCTATGAAAAAATAATGCTATTAACTCGGAAGGTAATTACTGCTAAGCCCTGAGGAGACAAAGATTTAAAAAACAAAAGCAAAAATAAAACATGATCCTTGCTAATAAGAAGTTGACAGGCCAAAATTCACCATAACATAATTTAGTCAGAGCAACCAACTTTTATGTATAAGCAATTTCATATCTAAATCTATGAATACAAATTAATGAGATTAAACATACTGACTGCTGAAATGCATACCTGAACAATCCTCATTTTCTTTTACAGGTAGGTGGGACCACTTCAATATTTCTCTTACTAGCTGATCACACATTCCTTGAGCATCATTTAAATTATAGCTATAGATATAGCAGTAGAAAAGAGAAAGATAATAGCGTATCTGAAGAAAACATGTCCTTCTTCCTCCTTAAACAAGAATTAAGTTTACATTAAAAACATGTTAGCACAATTTGACAAATTATATTAAAAAATAAAAAGGTAAAATAAATTAGATTAAAAAATAAAAACAAGTTAGCAAAAAAACAAAAAAACATGTTAGCAAGGTAATGTTCTTTTTTTTTTTAAGTTTATTTATTTAGGGGGCACCTGGGTGGCTCAGTCAGTTAAGCACTGGACTCTTGGTTTCAGCTCAGGTCATGATCTTGCAGTTCGTGAGTTAGAGCCCCGTGTCAGGCTCCACGCTGACAGAGTGGAGCCTGCTTGGGATTCTCTGTCTTTTCCTCTCTTTGCCGCTCCCTGGCTCACATGATTGGTCTCTCTCTCAAAATAAACAATAAAGTTTATTTGTTTAGGCAATCTCTACACCCAATGTGGGGCTCAAACTCATAACCCTGAGATCAAGAGTCACATGCTCTAGTGACTGAGCCAGCCAGGATCCCCAGAAAGGTAATGTTCTTGATCTGGGTGCAAAGTAGACAGGAATATTCAACTTATGAAAGCTGTTACACACTCAGTTTATGTGACTTTTTCTCTGTATTTGTTTTATACTTTAGTAAGAGTTTTTATCTTAAAACAGGTCAGCAATAATTTGTTCTTTTTCATTTTAAGTTCTGAATGATTTTATTATCTTTCATCAGGCCCTAGGATGACTAAGATTTTATCCCAAAAGAGCTACAAATCCTCATCATTTCAGCACTAAAATCCACTAACAATATCTCAAGTACATGATATAAAACAGGAGACATGCTAAAAAAGAAAACCCCAAGAAACCATATGTCTCTCAAACAGTTAGTCAAAGAGACTTCCCAAAGGAGAAGAAGCACTATCCAATGAGATAGGAGCCCCTGACCACTGCCTTCAAATATCTGGAGGGTATTTAGGACTGACACTGTCGGTTGCCTGACCCTTATCCATTCTTCCTGAGCAAAAGAATTCCAATTTTATTTGGAGTTAATAATGAACCCACATCACAATTTCTCACTTAGATGTAGCCAAGTGAAAAAATGACTAAGTTGCAAACCAAGAGATAATATTGTGTAGAACTTCCAGAAAAGCTGCTCAAAGGGAGGTAATTCTATTAGGAGGTGTACCCTTTCTTGCCCTTCCTGCCCTCCTCCTTCCTGCTGTCTAGAATATGCATGTGATGACTGGGGCTCTAGTACCCATCTTAGCCTTAAGATTGGAAGCAATGCACTAAGGATGACTGAGTAGAAAAACTAAAGGAGCATGGGTCCTTACTTAGACCATAGAAACACCAAATCAGCCCTCGACTGTCAACTTCTAGTCTCCTTTCATAAGAAAGAGAAATAAACTTCTTTCTTGTTGAAGCCACTACAACTTCCAGTCTCCATTATTAAAAGCCGTTCCTAGTACATACAAGTTGGAAATGAAATTAAACATAAAGGTCCATATTGGAACTCATTATGAAAGCTTTTCTTCCTCAGAACTTTTCATCTCCTTGATTGCCACTCTTCTTCATCCAGTTGGACAATCCCCAAACCTGAGAACTACATTAGACTTCTTTCTCCAGATCTACTCAGTCACAAGTCCAGCTGATCAAGTCTATTTAGTATCTGTCAAGTGTTACCTCTGTTCTCTAGTACTCCTGATATTGCTTTGATTCAGGACCTCCTCAACTGACTGATTTTCCTGCTTCAATGTAAAACCCACATATCTACACCACACTCCTACAAATGATCTTCCACATTGTACCAAAGCAATCTTTCCAAATGGCTTATATTCATTTGGAAAGTTCTCTTTCCTACATAAAGTATCTAACTGATCCCAATGTCTTCAGGATAAAATTTTAATCCCTTTATATTGCATAGTATGCTCCTTTATCACCTTTTCTCTACCTACCTCTTACCACCCCACACCCAATATTACATACATATGTCATTTGATCTAGTCCTATGAAACAACTTGCAGTTTACCAAACTGCCATAGTTTCTCGTGCCTTTTTGCTTCTATAATGCTATCTCCTTTGTTAAACCATTACCACTGCTTTAACTGGCCAATTTATACTCAATTTTAAATGTCAAGTCCAGGTTTTCCCCAGACCAATGCTAATGCTCCAGCTTCAGATTGTGGGAAATGTTCTTCTGTGCTTCTCCAGCATGTACCATACAACATAACAAGAGGAGTGCTAGTTGTTTATGTAATCTCTCTTCCATATTGTTGTTTATTCCTAGTGCCTACTACAGTACTAGGGACACAGCAGGACCTCAATAAATACTGGTTAAATAGGTGAATGAATGAAATATACAAAGCCACAGCAGTCAGAAAATAACTTTAATAATTGGCCAAACCTGACCATGTCGTCGTTACAGTCATGGCTAGTTCCCAGGTCGCTAGCTGAGAACTTCTGTCATCCTAGTCACATCCTCAATACCATGAAAGCTATCACCAGTTTCTAGAATCTACATCTTTATAGTCTCATCAAAAACCCCATGAAGACCAAACTTAACCTAACAATAAGCATAACTCAAGGGAAATTCTTGAAGTTGAATTACCTAAGGGCAGAGAGCCTTAGCTTTGTGTTTCTCTAAGTCTGTAAAAAAGGTGGTAAATGCCCAACAAAACATTATTTAGTATCTAAAACTCATTTTTCCCATTAATAATCAATCACAGATTCCATCACTAAGCAAAAAAAAGGACAAAAGGAGCCTTACCTATAGATAACAGAAAAAACTCTTCATGCTACAAATTCCAAGACCAAAAATAATTTTAAAAGCATTTCTGACACTAAAGATGCCTACCATACGTATTCCATTTGAGCATTAAAAAATTGTGAGCACTCTGAAATCTGGAATTATTTTTAAGCTCTACAGCATGTCAAAATACATTCCTACCAATATTATGACAACTATTGTTTTTTAACACTACCCTACCTTTCTCTTGAGTTTCTTGTAGAGCTTTCTTCCACATTAGGACAGACTTTTCATATGATCCTAACAGGTAACACTCTTCACCTACAAAGTTTTTAACCAACAATCAGTCACAGTTAATGAAATTACTTTATAAAAACTTACTTCATTTTAAAATTCAGTAAATAAAGCTCAGCCAGAAACTATTTTGAAAAACAAATAATTGAAACTAATTAATAAAACAGAAGCCCAGTTACTTATATTGCTTATTCACAGAGTTAAAAAAAATGTTTGTAAATTACTGACCATTGATAGATTTAAGTTCTAACGCCTGGTTCAAGCGAATTCCAGCAGTCTGTAAGTTAGCCTGTATGTGACATAGCAGAGCCTTGACAGTAGATGCTTCCTGTGTCATCTTTTCAGTTAACTGTCTGTCACTATCAGGAAGTCTTTGATTTAACTGTGTTTGATACCATAAAGTTTTGTTGTACAACACTCTCCAGAGAACAGCTAATCTGCACACAAAATTAAGTAATCATCAAAACCAAATTTCAGACTAGGAATAAAAATATGTACAGCCTCCTACTTAGTCTTATTATTTCTGCCTGTATTCTTCATTGAAACAATAATATATATACAAACTGATCAGATTTAAATATAGCACAAAGTCCACTGATCAAAAAAAGTATAATACATTTTTTAAATCTTCATAAATCTTCATGGTCATTCTTCTATAGTCATTCTTCTTACCTAAACCAAAATCTTTCAATACTTGGGCA
Organism: Felis catus; assembly: GCF_018350175.1. NCBI lineage: Eukaryota > Metazoa > Chordata > Mammalia > Carnivora > Felidae > Felis > Felis catus. Next base: position 209,329,804 of record NC_058368.1, on the reverse strand, counting down.
TGTATCATGGCTGCCCAAGACTAATATGTCTGTTGAATAACATTTGACTTAAATATAAAAATCTATTAATGCTGACTGGTAAGGGATACAGAGTTTCTTTTTGGGATTATAGAAACATTCTGGAATTGGTGCTAAGAGTTCTACAGCCTTGTGACTATACTAAAAATCAATGAATTTTACACTTTAAAATGGTGAATTTTACAGCATGAGAATTATATCTCAACTTTTCAAAAAGGAAAACATCTATAATGTTAATGGTACCCTAATATAAAGTAATTATACCTGTGTCCTGGTTGTTGAGCAAGATTTACTACTTGAGGATGAATCTTGAAAGATGAACTCCAAGACCAGTTTTCCTGAGAACCACTATCTGGAAACATTTGAAAAATGGGTACCACCAATTTGTCTTGATTTGCTGTTCTACTTCCATCAACTGACGTTGAAATAACTTCAGGTTGAAGAATGTATATGCCATTTAAATTAGCAGCTACCATTTTGAGTAAATGAAAACAAGCCAAAAGCTTCTCTGAAAATAACTGACCCTGCTGTTGCTGAATCAGCAAAAGCTTTATAGTATTTGAGGTCAGCTTTACCAAATGTCCCACATCTTGTTTGTATCTCATATCCCAATACTGGATTGACAAACACTGATGAAAAAGTTGAAAGATACAAAGTACCCATGCATTATGTCTTGTGCTCTTGCTTGAAAAAGGATCAAGTTTGGGGAAAGGACATCTTATAAATTGAAGAATGTAGAAAAAATGAGTGATACAAACTACTGCGTAATTTAACATTAAATTTTTTTCTGTTACATTTTTTGAAATTCCTATAGACCATGCTGCAAGGAGATTCTTCTGGACAGAATGCAGTTCTGTAATGGTTCTGTCTGTCTCCTCTGTATTATCCTCTGCATGTATCGTATCAAACATAGACGCAAATTCCAATCTTCCCTCCTTGACATTACTGAACAATGGATCCTTTTTTTGGTTCCAAAGTGAGAATAAGTTGTTTGGAAAGTGTTTGCCTTCATTAGTTTCTTCTGCTTCAAAATCCTAAAACATGAGTGAAGAAAATCATGCTTAATTTAATATCTTATAAGTAAAATCACTGGTGTTCTCAAATTTCTCTCCCTTGAACAAGAGAAAAATAAAATATGTTTCTTGGAATAAAGTCAATATGTAACTGTTCAAAGTAAATAAAAGACCTACTAAGTACCTGAAAATCTTCTGCTTTTTCATTTAAGTTCATTGTTTCTTCTGCCTGTAAGAATCTGGGGACAGTAGAATCAGCAACACTTTTATTTCCTTGGTGTTTTAACAGGCTAGACCTTAGGGAATCCAGTGATCGCAAGTTCAGTCCTTTGCCCTTTGGCTGTAGAAGAAAAGATAAAAGACACCCAAGAGCAAAATTTTATCTGTAATTCTATCACAAGCAATTAAAAATTCTATAGACAACTATATACAATCCAAGGACATTACTGTCAGTATGGTTTTAGATCTGAAAAGACAAGCCAACTTTTACCAGCAATACCAAAAGCACTATACCTTAGACAATACCATACTTTGGTACATTTTCTCAAGCCTCTGGGTTGAATCAAGTAGAAGGGATCTCATGAGCACTGATGGAGAGAGGTTATCAAGAAATCGAAGGATTGTGACCATGTATCCATCAGAAATAATGAGGTAGGGTAATCTTGAGTGTGCTTTTACAGAAAATCTCTGTCTCATAGGGTCACTATCAGAAGCTGTTGAATCTACAGAATTATTTGAATCTTGAAATGTAAGCTGCTGTGGTCTAGCAAACAAACACAAAATTGAAGAATTAGTAAAAGAAAAATCTTAAAGGAAACAATCAGATTATTCCAAAGAAAAGCAACACAACAATTAAAAGCTACAGAATGATAAAACAGTCAGTTAAACACACTAACATTAAATTGTATCTATCTGTAAGGAAGACATAAGTGCTTAAATAAAATGTAGGTTTATGTGTTTTTTAAATATTCCCTGAATTGTGGCATTTACTCTATTTTGTTTTTAATTTAGTTTTATACAAACTATTTCAGAAAAGAATTAAGGCAGTTCAGTTTTACTATTACAGAGAATTAAGTAATTAACCTTCTTTCTTACTATATATTTAAATATACTTATAAGAATATAATTGTGAGTTATGAATACATAATTAAGTAATATTAAATAATCAGAATCAGGTACACCACCATAACAGTAAGTAAGTACATTTACGAGGAAAGTCAAATTTAATCTTCAGCTGATAAAATTTTACCCACTACTATCTTCTCCAAATGTCTTTCTCAGTTTTTTCTTTCTCCTCCTTAATAACAGGTGTATTCATTACAGACATTTTTCTAAATTTATTTTTTTAATAATAAATATGTATCACTTATATAATCAGAAAAAGTAATCCATTTTAAAAGGCCCTAAACTGGGGGCACCTGGTGGCTCAGCCGGTTAATTAAGCATCTGATTTCAGCTCAGGTCATGACCTCACAGTTAGTGAGTTTGAGCCCCATATCAGGCTCTGTGCTGACAGCTTGGAGCCTGGAGCTGCTTCGGATTCTCTGTCTCCCTCTCTTGCCCCTCCCTTCCCCACTTGACTCTGTCTCTCTCAAAAAAAAAAATAATAAGCATTAAAAAAAAAAATTTAAGTCCTAAATTGGGGTGCCTGGGTGGCTCAGTGGTTAAGCATCTGACCCTTGGTTTTGGCTCAGGTCATGATCTCATAATTCATGGGTTGGAGTCTCACATCGGGTTCTGCGCCCATGTAGCGGAGCCTGCTTGGGATTTTCTCTCTTCCTCTCTCTCTGCCCCTCCCCTGCTCATGTTCTCTCTCTCAAAATAAATACACTTTTTTTTTAAAAAAAGGTCCTAAATTAGTTTGTTGGGTTTTTTTTAATGCAGACTCCACGCCCAGTGCAGAGCCCAACTCTGGGCTTAAAATCACAACCCTGAGATCAAGACCTGAGCCGAGACCAAGAGTCGGATGCCTAACGGACTGAGCCACCCAGGAGTTCCCTAAATTAAAGAAGACTATGAGGGGGTGCCTGGGTGGCTCAGTCCGTTAAGCATCCGACTTCCACTCAGGTCATGATCTCGTTGTGGGTGAGTTCCAGTCGGCATTGCACTCTGTGTTGACAGCTCAGAGCCTGGAGCCTGCTTCAGATTCTGTGTCTCCTTCTCAGTCCCTCCCCCACTTGCTCGCACATGCGCGCACACGCGCTCTCTCGCTCTCTCCCACAAAAGTAAATAAACATTACAAAATTTTTTTAGAGGCGCCTGGGTGGCTTGGTTGGTTGGGCGTCCAACTTCAGCCCAGGTCATGATCTCATGGTCCGTGAGTTCAAGCCCCGCGTCAGGCTCTGTGCTGACAGCTCAGAGCCTGGAGCCTGCTTCCGATTCTGTGTCTCACTGTCTCTCTGCTCCTCCCCAGTTCATGCTCTCTCTCTGTCTCAAAAATAAATAAACGTTAGAAAAAAATTTTTTTTAATTTTTTTAAATAAATAAGAATATGAGGACATTCAAGTCAATTATAAATTGGACCATAAAGAAATAAGGAAAAAAAAATACTTTCACTGCAGGAAGTGTCAATTTTTTTTAAAAGATCTTATTGTTAAGTAATCTCTACACCCAAAGTGGGGCTCCAACTCACAACCCCAAGATCAAGAGTCACATGCTCTTCCAACTGAGCCAGCCAGGTTCCCCAACAAATTTTTCACTTATAACTTTCCAGTGCTAAAAATTAAGCATCACTTTTTGCTACAAATAATCAAGGACAATCCCTCAATCTCCTTTCTGTGAAGCAATAGCAATGGAGTGATTTCAAAATCCTTTTCCAAAGTTTTTGTTTTGTAAATACCTATGTGTATATGTCAGGTCATATCTAATACTAACATCAATAACAAAAATATTTACTAAGGACTTATGTCAGAATTGTGCTTATTTATAACCATTTATTATTTTATTTTATTCCCTCAACCCTAAGAGACAAATATAGTCATTTCCACTTCCCAGTAAAAGAAAAAGAGCTTAAGGTATAACTTACCCAAAGTCATACAACTAATAAGTAGAAGAACAAAGATTTAAATTTTGATCTGACTCCAAAGCCAAACCGCTACCCCATCCCACAATTAAAAATTAAAACATGGCTAAATTCTAAATTCTTCTATCCATTTCCAACAACTTTTCCCCTTCTTCCCTTTGGGGGAAAAAAACAGATAAATCCATGTGCCAAGTTAATTTTGAGTTACTCATTTATTTAAGTGGCCTTCTTTTAAAGAAACAATAAAAGACATATCACACTTCTTTGAATTTTACATAAAAGAAGACAAATGTTTCAGTGCTATTGAATACTTAAATAACTTATACTTACATAGTCACAATGTCTTATTTCACCAGGATTTAGCAACAAAAAGAAATAGAAGAAAACTATAAATAAGAAACAGATATTGAAAGGACAGACTCAAAGAGAGCAAAAGACAATTCGAAAGATGAAATTATTTTTTAAAAATACACAATAAAGTAATACCAAAAGAGAAAACCTTCTACAAACAAATTAAAATAATTCAAATGTCTCACCTATATGTTATGAGTGGGTGAAAAGGAATAAATTCTGCTGGCCCAAATTCTATAGAGCAACCAAATGTAATTAATGTTACCAATTCACCTTGACAGGTCAATAAAACCAGGGAGCCACGTTTTAACATACAAGCCAGAAAAAGACTATCATGAGTCCAGCTGATATCACCTACCCAGTAGGACCTAGAAAAAGCAAGACAGTATGTTTAGAAAGGACTCTTTACAATGTCTTTGACAATTTAAAATGGCCAAGCAGAGTTGAAACACTTCAAAAAATAAGGAGGAAAGAATGAATAGTAGCAAACTGCCACATACATTTCGTGTATTTTACTTCCCAGAAAAAAAGGTAAGGAAAAAAAGGAGTTTGCTCATCAACATCTACTCCATAAAACATACAAACTAGAAATTCACGTAGACACATAAGCAAATGATAAGATGAAAATACTCCCTAAAAGAGTTAAGCTTTTTAGTCACTCACATTTTAATTAGAACAACTTTAATTCTATTGGTGTCTACAACTCAAATCTACTGATAGATTTAAAGGTCAATCAATACCATGCCTGCCCTCTCTCTGCAGCTTGCTAGAGGTTCCATGCAGCAGCAGACTCCCTCTTTCCAAAGTCATCCTTACAGCTCCTTAACTGTCTAGTAATATTAATCTTTCAAGGAGACAAAAAGTAGCTCCTTATGTAAATAATGACGTACACTCTAAGTCAAAGAGACCACTGCACTGAGACCAGCAATTCATTCATTTTTTTTTTCTCTTTCTCTCTTTCTTTCTTTCTTTTCTTTTCTTTTCTTTTCTTTCTTTCTCTTTTTGAATTATAGTCAAGACACAATGTTACATTAATTTCAGGTGTAAGAATGAGTAATACCTTCAGAAAAGAACTTTTGGGTGGGGAAAGAAAATGAAGAGGCAAGACTAGATAGATCTGAAAACTTTGGAAATTCAGAGAACAGCAAAGAAAAATGTTCAGAAAAGGAAATTAGGAAGTCCAAGAGGAAACCTTCCTACTCTATAATCCCAAATAGATCCTGGTAGAGGCTCTTGTGCTATCAAAAATCCTGATTATTGCTATTAACCCACATGCAGAGCATGCCAACTTTGTTTAAAAAGCTATAAACACCTCAGCCACCCCAAGTATATAATGATCTTCCCAGTCCAGGTTTTCTCATTTCAGTCTCTAATTAAGCCCAATATCCCCTATCCAGTTATGATTCCACTCCTCCTGAGATAACACAGAAAAAAATAAAGGAGAAAAGAAAATATGTTCATGTATCTTCCACCCTACCAGATCCTTCCTTAAGATAAGATTTTCCTTCATATAGCAATTAATCAAGCACAAATGCTGAAAGTAAGCTGCATTATCTACCTAAATATCTATTTAGATATCTTTTGTATTATCAGAGCCTTAAACTTATTAAACTATTAGAAGAGAAAATAAAAATGCTATACAGAAACACATGAGTTCATACCTGATAAGTGTAGGTGGAACCACAGGATTCTTATTACTACACCCTCTCAGGCTACCACAGAGAGTAACAAAATTCAACGTGTTTATAAACAATACCTGAGTTGCCTAGAAAGCAAAAAAAAAAAAAAAAAAAAAAAATGCAAAAAAACATTAAAATTATTTTACTTTAATCATTACTTATAATTCTAGAGACCTAGAGACCTATTATTATATTAATAAACTATCTTGGAAGTCTTTCCCAACTGGCAAAACAATACTGAAAACTGAAACTCCTCACTCTTTTATACTATATTTTAAGGACATCAGTTACACTTTGCCCTTCTTCCTTTTTGTTACCCTCTTTTCACTTCTGAAGGCCAAGTTTTGAAATTATAGCTTCTGGATAAAATAACTTTATGTTAAAGTTAAACTGGATCAGAAAACACCACAATGTTAAACTGGATCAGAAAACACCAATATAAAGAACATAAAGTAGTATTACAAAACAACTCCAAATTGAACTCTTTCATAGGCTACTTTCAAGACAGATTACATATACTGACCTTTGGGTCTTTCTGATTAAGAGTTACTGCCAGAGTAATGCCATCTCTTGAAAAGGCAGAAATTAGAGCTCCTCTTGACTTTACCGATTCACATTTGGGAATTAGATGGCACAGAAGGCAGTCTTGTTGTGCCCAATGAACATGGTATGGCAACGATCTAAGTAAGTAATGAAATAATTGAAAATAGGAAATATAGTAACTTTTAATACTTAGCTCATCATAAAAAACTTAAGGGTCCAATTCCTATATGTGCATGAATATTAGAGGCCCTCTTAGCAACTGCTCAGAATTTTCATCCATGCCACAAAAGAGCAGTTGCCAGTTAAACAGGTTCAGTATCAGCATTTTGTTAGTAATGGCATGTTCCATAGTCAACCCCAAATGCATCTGTTTTGACAAAAGATTTAGATGACACATATTATACATCACTGTAAACATTTTCACAGAAATTAAATACAGAAGAATGGATTTTTAAAATAGTGGCAACGTTCTGGAGTACATGGATGGCTCATTCAGGAGAGCGTGTGACTCTTGATCTTGGGTTTATAAGTTCAAGTCCCATGTTAGATGTAGAGATTACTTAAAAATAAAATCTTAACTGGCTCAGTCAGTTAAGCATCTGACCCTTGATTTCTGCTCAGGTCATGATCTAAAGGTTCTGGGATTCTCTCTCCCTCTCTCTCTCTGCCCCTTCCTCTCTCTCCCTCAAAATAAATAAACTTAAAATAAAATAAAATCTTTAAAAAATAAAAATAACATAGTGGCAATGTTCTATATTTGGTATATGGTTACACACATGTATATTTATTAGAGTCCAACTCATTATACACCTAATATATAAAGTACCAGAGCATAAGAAAATTAAGAAAATTTTAAAAATCACACTATTTTACTAAATCTTACTGAAGCATGATATGCTTTTTTTAAAAGTTTATTTATTTAGAGAGAGTGCATGCTCACAAGTGGGGGAGGGGCAGAGAGAGAGGGAGAGAGAATCCCAAATAGGCTCCACACTGTAAGTGCAGAGCCCAAAGCAGGGCTCGAACTCATGAACCATGAAATCATGACCTGAGCCAAAGTCGAGAGTCCAAAGCTTAACTGACTAAGAAACCCAGGTGCCCAGGCATGATATGCTTTTAATGCACTATGTATTTTATTGGGCTTTGTAGTATATATAAAACTATTTCTAGTTTAAAAAGTATGTGAGCAAGGGTGCCTAGGTGGCTCAGTTGGTTAACTGTCCGACTTTGGCTCAGGTCATGATCTCACAGTTCATAAGTTTGAGCCCTACATTAAGGCTCTGTGCTGACAGCTCAGAGCCTGGAGCCCGCTTCAGATTCTGTCTCCCTCTCTCTCTCTGCCCCTTCCCTGCTCACACACTCTCTGTCTCTCTCTCTCAAAAATAAATAAACATTAAAAAAAACACACAAAAAACTATGTGAGCAGGTTTCCTGGGTGGCTCAGTCAGTTAAGCATCTGACTCTTGATTTTGACTCAGGTCATGATCTCACAGTTCATGAGATCAAGTACCAAGTTGGACTCTGCACTGACAGTGCAGAGCCTGCTTGGGATTCTCTCTCTCTCCCTCTGCCCTTCCCCCACTCATGTGCACACATTCTTGCTCTCAAAATAAACATTTAAATAAAAAATAATAAAAAGTACTTGAGTAGTTAAAAGTTACAGTAGTGGGGCGCCTGGGTGGCTCAGTCGGTTGAGCATCCGACTTCAGCTCAAGTCACGATCTCGCGGTTCGTGAGTGCGAGCCCCGCGTCAGGCTCCGGGCTGATGGCTCACAGCCTGGAGCCTGCTTCCGATTCTGTGTCTCCCTCTCTCTCTGCCCCTCCCCCATTCATGCTCTGTCTCTCTCTGTCTCAAAAATAAATAAACATTAAAAAAAAAATTAAAAGTTACAGTAGTAAATTCGAGCTATATCCTTTTTAAAATTCAATTATTTCCCCAAATACCTATCTCTATAATTTTAATACAAGCAAGACCATAGCCTGTCTTACCTTTTACATGTTCTTAATTCCATGAAAGGAAATAAAAATGAGAAAAACCTTGCAGAACCTGCTTCTGATCCTCTGTTCCCTCCCTCTCCGCCCCTCCCCCTGCTTGTTCTAAAAATAAACAAAACATTAAAATGAAAAGTAAAATAACAACAGTACTTATGGGAAGAATAGATCTGTAAGATCTCAAAAGTTCAAATTTACATTTCATTTAATTAATCTTATGTATTATGGGTGAAAAAATAATAATATTTTAAAAGGGACAGAAAATAAGGAAAAAGAAAACCTTTATCTCACCTTACAGGTGTAAATACATTCTCATGCCACCGAATTGCTAGAAATGTTAACTTCAGACATTCTCCAGAATAAAAAGTAAATGAACACAAGCAGCAATCTCCAAATAACTGTAGATAAATTTAATAAACTTTAGTATACAATTAATCTGAAAATAAACCAAGATATGTAAAACATATATTCTCATCATAAATAAAATAAATGAAACATACAGAAATCCTGCTTGTATTTTTATTCTTAACATAAGGCTAAAGAATAAGTAATTTTGGGGCGCCTGGGTGGCGCAGTCGGTTAAGCGTCCGACTTCAGCCAGGTCACGATCTCGCGGTCCGTGAGTTCGAGCCCCGCGTCAGGCTCTGGGCTGATGGCTCGGAGCCTGGAGCCTGTTTCCGATTCTGTGTCTCCCTCTCTCTCTGCCCCTCCCCCGTTCATGCTCTGTCTCCCTCTGTCCCAAAAATAAATAAACGTTGAAAAAAAAAATTTTTTTTTTAAAAGAATAAGTAATTTTATTTCTGAGCCAGGGCATGGACCAAATGGGAAATCAAGGTGCAGCTTATTGGCTTAAGAAAACATACCGGGGCACCTGGGTGGCTCAGTTAAGCATCCGACTTCAGCTCAGGTCATGATCCCATGGTTTGTTGGTTCGAGCCCCACATCAGTTTCTGTGCTGACAGCTCAGAGCCTGGAGCCTGCTTCAGATTCTGTGTCTTTCTTTCTCTGCCCCTCCCCCGCTAACTCACACTCTTTCTCACTCTCTCTCAAAAATAAACATAATTTTTAAAAATTAAAAAAACACTGCCAATGAAGAATAGACATTTTCCCAAAGAAGGCACCCAGATGGCTAACAAACACATGAAAAGATGCTCAACATCACTCATCACCAGGGAGATACAAATCAAAACCACAACGAAACACCACCTCACACCTGTCAGAATGTGTTGTAAAATTAACAACACAAGACACAACAGGTGTTGGCGAGGATGCAAAGAAAGGGGCACACTCTTGCACTCTTGGTGGGAATGTAAACTGGCGCAGCCACCCCAGAAAACAGTATGGAGGTTGCTCATAAAGTTAAAAATAGAACTATCCTACAACCCAGCATTGCACTACTAAGTATTTACCCAAAGGATACAAAAATACAGATTCAAAGGGGTACATGCACCCCAATGTTTATAACAGCATTATCAACAATAGCCAAACTATGGAAAGAGTCCAAGTGTCCATCAACTGATGAATGGGTAAGTGTGATATATATATAAAACAGAATATTACTCGGTCATCAGAAAGAATGAAATCTTGACATTTTCAATGACTTGGATGGAGCTAGAGTGTATTATGCTAAGCAAAATAAGTCAGTCTGAGAAAGACAAGTACCATATGATTTCACTCATATGTGGAATTTAAGAAACAAAACAGATGAGGGGCACCTGGGTGGCTCAGTTGGTTGGGCGTCCGACTTCAGCTCAGTTCATGATCTTGTGGTTGATGAGTTTGAGCCCCACATTGGGCTCTGTGTTGACAGCTCAGAGCCTAGAGCCTACTTCTGATTCTGTGTCTCCCTCTCTCTCTGCCCCCTCCCCTGGTTCATGCTGTCTCTCCCTCAAAAAATAAACATTAAAAAAAAAAAAAAACTAAACAGATGAACATATGGGAGGGGAAAAAAAAGAAAAAAAGAGGGAAACAAGCCATAAGAGACTCTTAAGATAGGAAACTGAAGGTTGATGGAAGGAGGTGGGTGGGGCGTGGGCTAAATGGGGAATGGGTTTTGAGAGGGCACTGGTTATGAACACTGGGTGTTGTATGTAAATGATAAGTCACTGAATTCTACTCCTGAAACCAATATTGCACTATATATTAACTAACTAGATTTAAATCGAAATTTGAAAAAAATTAATAAAAATTAAGGGCGCCTGAGTGGCTCTGTCAGTTAAGCAAGCATCCAACTCTTAGTTTCAGCTCAGGTCATGATCTCACGGTTTGTGGGTTTGAGTCCCACCTCGGGCTCTGCACTGAGCTCACAGCCTGCTTAAGATTGTCTCTCTCTGCTCCTTCCCCACATGCATGCTTGCTCTCTCTCTGAAAATAAATAAACTTTAAAAATTAAATTAAACAAGGAAGAAAACACTGTAATTTACTGTGGCTGAAACTGGATTCTTATAATTTTTTTTCTCTTATTTTACAGTTATTTATTATCTAAATTAGGGCACTACCCCCAGGGGTGGGAAGAAGATAAAGGAAAAAAAAATTCAAAATGCAATTTCTAACAACAGTGGACTGGGTAATAAAATGTTGGTCCATACATATAAAGAGTGCATGCAGCTATTGATAATGTTTTTTAATTAATGTGTTCTTTCCTGGTAATTAAATGGCTTAATTATCACCAATTCTAGCTTTTTAAATTATAAAACTAGTTATATTTTAAAAATGGAGAAAAGGGGCGCCTGGGTGGCGCAGTCGGTTAAGCGTCCGACTTCAGCCAGGTCACGATCTCGCGGTCCGTGAGTTCGAGCCCCGCGTCAGGCTCGAACTGTTTCCGATTCTGTGTCTCCCTCTCTCTGCCCCTCCCCCGTTCATGCTCTGTCTCTCTCTGTCCCAAAAAGAAAAATAAAAAAAAAAAAAACGTTGAAAAAAAAAATTAAAAATGGAGAAAAGTACAGAATCACACTTGTAAATACAGATAACAAACTGATGTTTGCCGGAGGGGAGTAGGGTGCAGGGCAGGGGCGTGGACAAAATGGATGAAGGGGAGTGGGAGATACAGGCTTCTAGTTATGTAACAAACAAGTCATGGGACTAAAAGGTACAACAGAGGGTATACAATCAATGGCATAATAATAGTTTTGATGGTAATAGATGGTGGCTACACTTGTGGAAAGCACAGCATAACGTAAAGAGTTCATGAATCATCATGTTGTATACCTGAAACTAATGTAACATTGTGTCTCAACTATACTGAAATTAAAAAATAAATAAAAATTGGGGCATCTGGGTGGCTCAGTCAGTTAGGCATCCGACTCTTTGATTTCAGCTCAGGGCATAATCCTAGGGTTGTGCAATCACACTCAGTTTCTACTCTTGAGTGTGGAGCCTGCTGAGGATTCCCTCTCTCTGTCTGCCTCTCCCCCCTGCTCGTGCTCTCTAAATAAATAAATAAATAAATAAATAAATAAATAAATAAATAAATAAATAAATAAATAAAAACTAGGGAAAATACTAGGAAAAGAGAAAGGAAGCTCTAAGGTCAAACCATTTTTTTTATTCAAGTATAATTAACATACAGTGTTATATTAGTTTCAAGTGTACAGTATAATGATTCAACAATTCTACACATCTCAGTGTTTATCAAGGTAAGTGTGCTCTTAACACCCTTTATCTATTTCATCCATCCCTCACCCACCTCCCCTCTGGCAACCACCAGTTTGTTCTCTGTATTTAAGAGTCCGTTCCTTTTGTTTTTCAGATTCAACATATAATTTAAGTCATGGTATTTGCCTTTCTCTGATTGGACTTATTTCACTTAGCATTATACCCTCTAGCTCCATCCATGTTGTTGCAAATGGCAAGATCTCATTATTCTTTATCACTGATTAATTATGACATTTTAAAAATAAACCACATCTTTTTTTTTTTTTAATTTTTTTTTTCAACGTTTATTTATTTTTGGGACAGAGAGAGACAGAGCATGAACGGGGGAGGGGCAGAGAGAGAGGGAGACACAGAATCGGAAACAGGCTCCAGGCTCTGAGCCATCAGCCCAGAGCCTGACGCGGGGCTCGAACTCACGGACCGCGAGATCGTGACCTGGCTGAAGTCGGACGCTTAACCGACTGCACCACCCAGGCGCCCCTAAAAAATAAACCACATCTTCTTTATCCATTCATCTATTGATAGACACTGGCTTGCTTCCATATCTTAGCTACTATATATAATGGTGTAGTAAACATAGGGGTGTATATGTCTTTTCAAATAAGTGTTTTTGTTTTCCTTGGGTAAACACCCAGTAGTAGAATTGGTGGATCATATGGTATTTCTACTTTTAATTTTTTGAGGAACCTCCACACTGTTTTCCAGAGTGGCTGCACCAATTCCCACCAACAGTGCATAAGGGTTCCTTTTTCTCCACATCCTTGCCAAATACTTGTCATTTCTTGTCTTTTTTATTCTAGTCATTCTGACAGGTGTAAGGTGATGTATCTCAGCACTTGATTTGCACTTCCCTGATGATGAGTGATGTTGAGCATCTTTTCATGCATGTTTGTCTTCTTTAGAAAAATAACTATTCAGGTCCTCTGCCCATTTTTTAATTGGGTTATTTGTGGTTTTTTGATATTGAGTTGTGTAAGTTCTTTGTATACTTTGGATATTAACCCCTTATTGGATATATTATTTGCAAATATCTTCTCCCGTTCAGTAGATTGTCTTTTTGTTTTGTTGGTTTCGTCCTGCGCTGTGCAAAAGCTTATCTTTGTCTAGTTCCAATAGTTTAATTTTGCTTTTGTTTCCCTTGCCAGAGGAGATGTATCTAGAAAAATGTTTCTATGGCTGATGTCAGAGAAGGTACTTCCTATGCTTTCTTCCAGGAATTTTATGGCTTCAGGTCTCACATTTAGGTCTTTAATCCATTTCGAGCTTATTTTTGAGTATGGTGTAAGAAAGTGGTCCAGTTTTCCCAACACCATTTGTTGAAGAGACTTTTTCCCCACTGTATATTCTTGCCTCCTTCATCATAGATTCATTGACCATATACAGGTGGGTTTATTTCTGGGCTGTCTATTTTGTTCCATCGAGCTGTATGTCTATTTTTGTGCCAGTACCATACTGTTTTGATTACTAAGCATTGTGGTATAACTTAAAATCTGGAATTGTGGTATCTCCAGCTTTGTCCTTCTTTTTCAAGACTGTTTTGGCTACTTGGGGTCTTTAATGGGTCCATACAAATTGTGGGTTATTTGTTCCAGTTCTTTGAAAAATGCTGGCATTTTGACAGGGGTTGCATTAAATCTATAGACTATGTTGGGTAGTTTGGACATTTTAAAAATATTGGTTCTTCCAGTCCATGAGCATGGAATATCCTTCCATCTGTGACACCCTCAATGTCTCTTATCAATGTTTTATAGAGTACAGATTTTTCACCTCCTTGGTTAGGTTTATTCCTAGGTGTTTTATTATTTTTGGTGCAATTATAAATGAAATTATTCTCTTAATCTGCTACATCATTACTAGTGTAGAGAAATGCAACAGATTTCTGTATATTCATCTCATATCCTGTGACTTTACTGAATTCATTTGTCAGTTGTAGTGTAGTTTTTTAGTGGAGTTCAAACTATTTTTAATAAACATTTTAAAAAATATGACCAAGAAATGTAAAAATATCTTTTCCACAATAACTTTGCAATTACTGTGACAATTAATGATGATTAAAGATATACAGCAATGCTATCACACACTCTGCTCAACAGCTTCACAAACAGTGCCTGTTCTTACAGTCTGAGATCTCATCTTCTAGAACACCCTGTCTGATTTGGATTTTACCTCATTTTTTATAAAGACAGCATGCACTACAGCTTCTTTATCTTCATTAGAAGGCAAATGAACTGCTTCTTCAGGTATGATCTGGGACCACTGGCCTACCAATGAAGGGCTTTTAGAAGATAAGATATTCTTGAATTCCAAATATTCCCAAAGAAATATGCATCCAGGAGTTATAAGCAGAACTCTTCTCCCATTTCCAGATACATACATGTACAGTCTCAAAGAGCTTGCTTTAAAAAAACAAACAAAAAAAGGCAATTAAACCTGTGAAGTCTGAGTTCCTCCCAGAAAGTACATCATTTATCTATCCTGACAATAAGACACCTAAATGATGTTTCATTTCCATTCAGGATAAAACTAAGGCACTACTAATAAATTAAAAGTACAAATAATAATATTTACCATGTACTTGTCATGTGATATTAGGAACCCACTGTTATCAGATATGTTAGGCAAGCCAGACTTTTCTTCAAGATGAATCTAAGTATCACAAATAAACACCCTCAGGGTGCCTGAGTGGCTCAGTCAGTTAAATGACCAACTCTTGATTTCAGCTCAGGCCACGATCTCGTGGTTTGTGGGTTCAAGTCCTGCATCGGGCTCTGCATTGAGCATGGAGCCTGCTTAAGATTCATATTGTCTCTCTCTCTCTCTCTCTCTCTCTCTCCCCCTCTCCCTCTCTTTGCCCCTCCCCCACTCACCTGTGTGCTCTCCCTAAATAGTCAAAAACAAACACCATCAAAAAAATCATATATATATACAAGAAAACATATATATGTATATGTATATATTTATATATACACAGATATATTTATGCACACATACAGAGATATTTTTAAAATAGTAATAGGAAAATGTTTCATCTTCTTTTCCTCCCATTTATCAAGGAAACCAATTTAAACAAAAAATTCCCACCTACTGCAGCTTGAATCATTTTCTTAGGCTTTTCAGCTGCCTGTACAGTTTTCAAGCAATCTTGATCTTTGTTCCAAAGAAAAAGCTCCCCTGTAGTGAGTACCCCAGCCAGCCAGGCATCTGCTTCCAAAAAGGAAATACAATAGTTATAATCTAATATTTCCCTTAATATTACCCCAAGTTTTTATGAATACAATTAATCTAGCCTTTTGAAAATATGAGTACTACTTAACCATTACTGGATGTTGTTAGGACAATAGCATCCTTCAACAAAGGCTGCAGACAAGGAATTTTCTTCTTTGTTCTTCCAGAGAGCAAATTAATTTCATTTATAAATTTATGATCCAAAAGGAAAACAGCTTCATTTTCCTAAGAGAAGAAACATATGACACTTAAGAGGTGCCAGGAGGTAATTCAACCTCTAATCTAAATAAATTATCCCAGAAAGGAAAACAAAGTGACATTCAAGAAAGTTTATACATTTGTACCACAAATCATAAAATGAAAGTAAGGTTGATTAGGTATCCTGGAGATTTTTCACTCTATCTTAAAATATTTATTAGAATCACTAGGTAAGATGACCTAATGGCTGCACCTAGACCTTTTTGACCTTTAAAATTATAAGAGTACTGGGAATGCAAGCTGGTGCAGCCACTCTGGAAAACAGTATGGAGGTTCCTCAAAACACTAAAAATAGAACTACCCTATGACCCAGCAATTGCACTACTAGGTATTATCCAAGGGATACAGGTGTGCTGTTTCGAAGGGACACATGCACCCCCATGTTTATAACAGCACTATCAACAATAGCCAAAGTATGGAAAGAGCCCAAATGCCCACTGATGAATGAATGGATAAAAAAGATGTGGTATATATATACAATGGAGGATTACTTGGCAATCGAAAACAATGAAATCTTGCCATTTGCAACTACATGGATGAAACTGGAGGGTATTATGCTAAGTGAAATTAGTCAGAGAAAGACAAGTATCATATGACTTCACTCATATGAGGACTATAAGAGACAAAACAGATGAACATAAGGAAAGGGAAACAAAAAGAATATAAAAACAGGGAGGGGGACAAAACAGAAGAGACTCATAAATATGGAGAACAAACTGAGGGTTACTGGAGGGGTGGTGGGAGGGGGGGATGGGCTAAATGGGTAAGGGGCACTAAGGAATCTACTCCTGAAATCATTGTTGCACTATATGCTAATTAATTTGGATGTAAATTTAAAAAAAATTAAAATTAAAGAAAAAAAATAATAAAATAAATAAGATAAAATTATAAGAGTGCTGGGGCCCCTAGGTGGTTCAGCTGTTTAAGTAGTTAGGTGTCTAACTTCAGCTCAGGTCATAATCTCATGGTTCACAGGTTCGAGCCCTGCATTGGGCTCTGTGCTGACAGCTTAGAGTCTAGAGTCTACTTTGGATTCTGTGTCCCTGTCTCTCCCCTGCTCGTACTCTCTCCCTTTCTCAAAGATAAATAAACACTAAAATTTTTTTTTTTTTAATTATAAAAGTGTCTTACAATTCTGCTAGCCAAAATTGGGTTACGTGTTGTTTAATTTCATCAATTTGATCAGTAGTATGGGCAAGCTTTTTAATTATTTACCTACACTAGGGGCACCTGGGTGGCTCAGTCAGTTAAGCGTCCAACTCTTGATTTTGGCTCAGGTCATGATATCATGGTGTGTGAGATTGAGCCCCTTACTGGGTTCTGTGCTGACATCAGGCGCCTGCTTGGGATTCTCTCTCTCCCGCTCTCTCTCTGCCCCTCCCCTGCTTGTCCATACACTCTCTCTCTCAAATGTACATTTAAAAAAAAAAAAAAAAAAAACAGCATCTTTAAAAAGAAAGAAGAGACTAGAGGAAGTTAACGATATAATTTCTCACAGGAAATGACACTAACACTAAAACGCCAATTGTTAAAATTTTCATAATTATTACATATTCTAAGAGGATTTTATAGGCTTGCTAAATTTCCCTAAGGTGACGAATCTCTTCCATATATTGTGAATGGTATTCCTGGATTTCTGGTGTATCCTGGCCCAACTTTATCCTAGTTTTAAGGGGCATAGGGCATACGCATGAAAATCACAATGGTAAGAAAACAGTCCACCTGACTGTTCCGGTAAGAAAGGATTCAGAAGATTAAATATTCCCTTTGGTTACAAAAAACAAAATTTTTTTGCACAGCACAGGAGGAAACCATCAACAAAAAGGCAATCTACTGAATGGGAGAAGATATTTGCAAATGATATGTTCAATAAGGGGTTAATATCCAAAGTATACAAAGAAATTATACAACTCAACACCAAAAAACCCCAAATAACCCGATTAAAAATGGGCAGAGGACCTGAATAGACATTTTTCTAAAGAAGATATACAGACGGTCAATAGATACATGAAAAGATGCTCAATATCATATTATCATGGAAGTACATCAAAACCACACTGAGATATATCATCTTAACACCTGTCAGAATGACTAGAATCAAAAAGACAAGAGGGGCACCTTGCTGGCTCAGTCAGTGAGCATGGGACTCTTGGTCTCAAGGTCGTGAGTTTGAGCCCCACATTGGTACTTACAAATAAAATATTAAAAAAAAAAAAGACAGAAATAACAAGTATTTGGCAAGGATATAGAGAAAAAGAAACACTTATGCACTGTTGGTAGGAATGTAAATTGGTGCAGCTACTCTGGCAAAACAGTATGGAGGTCCCTCAAAAAATTAAAAATAGAAATACCATATGATTCACTAATTCTACTACTGGGTATTTACCAAGGAAAACAAAAACTCTAATCCAAAAAGACATACGCACCTCTATGTTTATTGCAGCATTATTTATAGTAGCCAAGATATGGAAGCAAGCCAGTGTCTATCAATAGATGAATGAATAAAGTTGTGGTATGGGGCACCTGGTGGCTCCTTGGTTAATTGTCCAGCTCTTGAATGCAGCTTAGATCATGATCTCGTGGTTCATGAGTTCGAGCCCTGCATCAGGCTCCTTACTGACAGCACAGAACCTAATTGGGATTCTCTCTCTCCCTCTCTCACTTCCCCTCCCATGCTCTCTCTCTCTCACTCTCTCTGTCAAAACACATGAATAACTTAAAAGAAGAAGGAGGAGGAGGAGGAGGAGGAGGAGGAGGAGGAGGAGGAGGAGGAGGAGGAGGAGGAAGAAGAGGTGGTGGTGGTGGTATAAGGGCATCTGGGTGGCTCAGTGAGTTAAGCATCTGATTTCAGCTCAGGTCATGCATGATCTTGCAGTTCATGAGTTCAAGCCCCACATCAGGTAGTGGAGAACGTGCTTGGGATTCTCTCTCCCTCCCTCTCTCTGCCCCTTCCCCACTTTGTGTGCACACGCTCTCTCTCAAAATAAATAAATAAACTTAAAAAAAAAAAAAGAAGAGGGGGCGCCTGGGTGGCTCAGTTGGTTAGGCATCTACTTCAGCTGAGATCACGATCTCAAGGTTCATGAGTCTGAGCCCCCTATCAGGCTCTCTGCTGTCAGTACAGAGGCTGCTTCAGATCCTCTGTCCCCCTCTCTCTCTGCCCCTCCCTGGCTCACGTTCTTTCTGTCAAAAATAAATAAACATTAAAAAAACAAGTTAAAAAAAAAAAGAAGTGATATGTATAAAATGGAATATTACTCAGTGATAAAAAAAAGAACGAGACCTTCCCATTTCCAATAGCATGGATGGACCTAGAAGGTATAATACTAAGTAAAATAAGTCAGTCAGAGAAAGACAAATATCATGATTTCACTTACATCTAAAAATCAAAATGAACAACAACAAAATAAACAGACTCTTAAATACAGAGAACAAACTTGTAGTTGCCAGAGGGGAGAGGAGTGGGGAGATGGGCAAAATAGTTGAAGGGGATTAAGAAGTACAAACTTCTAGTCATAAAATGTATGTTACCGATATGAAAAGTACAGCATAGAGTATATACTCAGTAATATTGTAATAGTGTTGTCTGGTGACAGATGGTGACTGTACTTATTGTGATGAGCACTGAGTAATGCATGGAATTATAGGATATGTTGTACACCTAAACCTAATATAACATTGCACGTTAATTATATTTAAATTTAAAAATTCCTTTTGATATTTGCCATCTCAACCTTAAATGTAACAGGACAAATTTTTTTTTTTTTGAAAATAAAGTATTTCTTCTACACAGACCATTTAACTTTCTTGAGAAGCTAACTTGCTCAACATAAAAACAAACAAACAAACAAACAAACAAATGGGCGCCTGGGTGGCT
Organism: Felis catus; assembly: GCF_018350175.1. Classification (NCBI taxonomy): domain Eukaryota; kingdom Metazoa; phylum Chordata; class Mammalia; order Carnivora; family Felidae; genus Felis; species Felis catus. The sequence goes on along the minus strand of NC_058368.1, from coordinate 209,310,172 downwards.
CAGTCGGTTAAGCGTCCAACTTCAGCTCAGGTCATGATCTCGCTGTCTGTGAGTTCGAGTCCCGCTCAGGCTCTGTGCTGATAGCTCAGAGCCTGGAACCTGCTTCAGATTATGTGTCTCCTTCTCTCTCTGCCCCTCCCTTGCTCACACTTTGTCTCTCTCTCTCAATAACAAACGTTAAAAAAAATTTTTTTTAATTAAAAAAAAAACACAAACACAAAAAACTCTGTTCAGTGAGGTGATCCTGCTAAAGATGGTGTTTTTTTTTTTTTTAAAGACCATAGAACATTCTATCTTAGAGGCAAAGTACACATTTAACACATTATTATAGCTGGTATTGTATGAAGAAAGAAAAACCTACCTGTCCTAACCAGGAGACTCGTGGCCAGGGCTTTTTCTGCTTGATACTTGTTGATGTCAAAACTTCTAATCTTATCTCCATGCTTCTTGCAATGACCAATTAGGTAAAAAGTCACAAGATGCTGTAAATAATAATAATAATAAGTAGCCCATAAGATTTACAAGGATTCTAATTTAGAATGTTCACAAAGTTTTGGTAAATCACTTTTTTCATCAGCTCAAGTTAACTGTCTTTTTAAGGTAAGATATAAAGAATGCATTCAGTATCTCATCTTATGTCTTGAATAGTCAAGCAAAATGTATTTGCTTTTTTCACAAGTTGTTTCTCGGGCTATGAAGATAAAAATAAACTAGGAAAAGATCTTGACAATGAAGTTTCTATATGATATGCTTTTCTCAGTGCCATAGGTTGTATTTCCCAAAGATGGCCACAACAGTATCTCCCATCCTACATACTCTTCCTCAACTATGACTTTGACACTTCTCTCATTGAGAGCTCTGCCCCATGCCTCATCCCTTAAAAGTGGGTGAGATTTTAATTATTCTAACCAAGAGTAAAATGGAAGTGATGTTATACATTTCCCAAGGCTCAATCATAAAAAGCAATCATAGCTTCTACCTTACCCCCTGGAGTAATTACACTCTTGAAGCCTTCAATCGCCATATAACCAAACCACCCTGAGCCATCGAGCTGTAAGAAAGTCCAAACTAGCCCACATAAAGATGAAGCCCCAAGAAAACATGAAGTGAAGATGCGTTAGCAAGTACCCATGCTGGGTATGGAGATAGTTGCAGTGGAAGCCAAGAAGAGTTTGTCAGAGCCCAAGCAGGGTGAGGAAAGCATAATCCATTCTTGGGAGAATCCTGGGAGGATGTTCCCACAGTGTGACATGACAGCCTGGCACAGTGTGCTGGAGCCCAAACAGAGAGAAACACAGAAGTCACACTGAAAAGGACCCCACTGACCAAACTGAAAACAGCTGGAGGATCAAAACATATTACGGCAATGGACTTAAAATCCATAGAATAAAATAGAAAACCATGAATCTATAGAATTATGAATAAGTAAACAAATAAATTGAACATTTCATAAAAATGGCATATTTACATTGTTATAAAGTATAAAAATACCCTATAAGGTACTCATTAGTTACAAAAAAAGAGTAACTTTATGATGAAAAAGCCAGGCAGACTCCATTTAATCCAGTGATCAAAATGAAAATTATCAGAAATGGGACAACTGGAAATCATGTATCACCTAATAGGTAAAACGAGAAAAATTTCTGTGACATCTGTGCTAAAGACACATAACCTGAATCTAATCACAAGGAAATATCAGGAAAACCCAAGTTAAGGGACATTCTACAAAATAACTGATCTGAAAACTTTCAAAAACCTTGAAAAGTTTCAAGGGTATGAAAGTCAGGAAAAAGATCAAGAAACTGGTCCCAGGATGCCTGGGTGGCTCAACTGGTTGAGGGTCTGACTCTTGATTTTGGCTAAGGTCATGATCCCGGGTCATGAGACTGAGCCCCACATCAGGCTCCACTGAGCATGGAACTTAAGATTCTCTCTCTCCCTCTGACCCTCTCCCCCACTGCATAGTCTCTCTCTCTAAATTTAAAAAGAAAAAGAAAAAGAAAAAGAAAAAGAAAAAGAAAAAGAAAAAGAAAAAGAAAGGGAAAAAAAGAAACTGGTCCCAAGTGGAAAATCTGGTAACTAAATAAATTGCAATGAGTATCTTTTCATGATAAAAGACAATATTGGCAACAGGCAAAACTTAAATAGAAAGAGAAACTGAGGACGATATGGTTGTAATGTATGAATGCTAATTTTGATTTTGATGTGGTGTCTTCCAATTTTGGAGGTGAATGTCCTTGTTTGCAGAAAATACACACTAAAATATTCAGAGGTAAGGGAACATCAGTTGGTCACTCTCAAATGGTTTGTGAAAAAAAGTTCTTTGTACTATATATGCAATTTTCCTGTAAGTTTCTGTTACAAATTAATTTTTTTTAATTCTCAAAATTGTGAAATCTTGAACAATGATGTAATTTGGTCATCGGTCTGGACTGTATTCAATCATTAACCATATTCTTTCCTCCTTTTTAAAAAATTCTATATTCCTGGGGCACTTGGGTGGCTCATTCGGTTGAGCACCTGACTTCAGCTCAGGTCATGATCTCACAGTTTGTGGGTTCAGGCCCTGCCTCGGGCTCTGTGCTGATAGCTCAGAGCCCGGAGCCTGCTCCGGATTCTGTGTCTCCCTCTCTCTCTCTCTGCCCCTCCCCCACTCGTGCTCGCTCTCTCTCGAAAATAAATAAATGTAAAAAAAAAAAATTTTTTTTTTTAATTCTATATTCCTGGGGCACCGGGGTTGCTCAGTTGGTTCAGTGACCAACTTTGACTCAGGTTATGACCTTCCAGTGCATGAGTTCAAGTCCCGCACTGGGCTCACTGCTGTCAGCACAAGCCTGGTTCATATCCTCTGTCCCCCCCCGCCCTGCCCTCCCCTATTTGTGCTTTTTCTCCCTCAAAAAAAAAAAATTAAATTCTATATTTCTAATTCTATTTAGTTTATGAATTCCAAAATAGTTGATTTGGTATGATTAAAGATCTTTAAAAAGAAAGTAGCTGAACTTTTTAATAAAATAAGCTTTAAAAGAAAAACTATCCAAGTACAGCAAAGAGGACCTATTAAGATGCTAGCCAACCTCATATTTTATACTGTAACATTATGTTTTCAATTACTCAGAACTCTAAAAATCTAAATGACTACTTCCTGAGACACTATTTTTATAAATTTTAAATATAACTAAAATTATAAGTAAAAGAAATTATTTTAAAAAGTGAACCAAAAGCAATAGGAATGATTTTATTAGAAAAGCATCATTTGTAGCTCCTAATGAAATAATAGGCCTAGTCAACAGTATCAGTGGTTGCTAAAACCATTAGGTGAAAGTAGATGGGGAACTCTGTAACAGATGAACTGACATGGCCTACACTCACTAATAAATCTTAAAACTACTATGAGACAGGGGCACCTGGGTGGTTCAGTCAGTTAAGCACTGGACTCTTGGATTTTGGCTCAGGTCATGGTCTTGCATTTCAGTGGCTTTGAGCCCCGAGTCAGGCTCTGAGCTGGCAGTGTGGAGCCTGCTTGGGATTCTCGCTCACCCTCTCTCTATCTCTCCCCTGCTTGCACTCTCTCTCTCAAAATTTAAAAAAAAAATTTTTTAAGTTACTGTGAGACAAAGACATTATATCCCTCCTGATATGTTGCTACATAGATAGGAGGTACACAGAACCATCTAAGAAATATTCTTTAAAAGGTAAAAATTTTAAACTGAACCTTAATCTGTCTGACTCTAAACATCAATGAACAAGAAATAAAGAAAATAAAGGAACATATTAAATACACCAGGAAAATAAAATCAACCAAATTCACAATGTAAAAAATGCTATAGGATAAATGATGCAGTTGGTTCAACAAATAAATGGTATTTTAACGGGGGGAAGGAGTGGGGCACCTGGGTGGCTTGGTCAGTTAAGCATTTGCCTTTGGCTCAGGTCATGATTTCACAGTTCATGAGTTCAAGCCCCGCCATCGGGCTCTCTGCTGCCAGCACAGAGCCTGCTCTGGACCCTCTGTCCCCTTCTCTCTCTCCCCATCCCCTGCTGTCTCTCTTAAAAAATAAATAAACATTAAAAAAAATTTTACAGGGGAGAGGGAGAAACTTATACATGTATTACATAGATATAGATATGCATATATGGGGTAATGTTAAGAGACATAATAACCAAATGTAATATGCAAAGATCTATTTTGGACTTTAATTCAAATAAACCAGTTAGAAATAGATATTCAGCAGCTGCCAAAAAGAATAAGGAAGGTCTAGGGGCGCCAGAATGGCTCAGTTGGTTGTGCACCCAACTCTTAATTTTGGCTCAGGTCATGGTCCCAGGGTTGTAGGTTCAAGCCCCGAGTCAGGTTTTGCACTGAGCATGGACCCTGCTTGGGATATTCTCTCTCATTCATTCATTCATTCATTCTCTCTCTCTCTCTCTCCCTCCCCCCTCTGCTTGCACTCTCCCTCTCTCTCTCAAAAAAAAAAAAAAAAAAAAAGAATAAGGAAGATCTCTCTGATTTCTAGAATATATTGCTAATTGAAAAAAGTAAAGTGCAAAGGAATAGACATAGGGGCACCTGGCTGGCTCAGTTGGTAGAGCAAGCAGCTCTTGATCTTGGGGTCATGACTTCAAGCCCCATACTGGTGTGGTGCCTACTTAAAAAAAAGAGTATACCTAGTATACTACCTTATATGTAAAGAGATGAAAATAACATATGCATCATTTAATTTTGCAAAAAGAAACAGAAAAAGAAAACAAAAATTAACAGGCTAATAACTAACTTCCACTGGGGGGAGGGTGACAAAGTGGAAAGGCTAGAAAGAGAGGGATGCTTCTTAATATACCTTTTTGTACAGTTTTGATTTCTAGAATCATATTAGTAAAAACAAGAATGCAGGGGGTACATAAAAATACAAAGAGAAACAAATCTGACTATATTTCAAATGAGTAAAATAACCCCAATGAAGAAAAAAAGGATTAATTCAAGTAACTTTTTTTTTTAATTTTTTTGAGAGAGACAGAGCATGAGCAGGGGAGGGGCAGAGAGAGAGGGAGACAGAATCCAAAGCAGGATCCAGGTTCTGAACTGTTAGCCCAGAGCCTGACGTGGGGCTCAGACCCATGAAATGCAAGATCATGACCTGAGCTGAAGTCGGAGGCTTAACCATCTGAGCCACACAGGCACCCCCAAATAACTTTTAAACAGAATATTTTGACGATATGCTCTCAAACTGAAGATAAAAAGAACAAGAAACAAATGTCAAATTCTTCTTGGTTGTTTTCCCTAGGGGTATAAATACAAAAATTATGAAGCTACTTTTTGTGTATTGTAGGGCTGAGCAAATGAACATATGCATACATATATGTGTATGTTTGTGCATACATATGTGTCACACACACACACACACACACACACACACACACACACACACACACACACAGCTGTTGATGGGAGCCAGCATTCTCATTGAAGAAGAAAGAGGAAACGATTATAGAATGGGGAAAGGGGAAAGGTAAAGAAAAGCCCTAAGAGGCTAGATTATAATTGGAAGTATCTGTATAAAAACTCATGATTTCTAGCTCTGTCCTCTAAAAGAGGCTAAGAGCAATGATACTCCAGTAGCAATGAGCAAACCTAGCACCCAGATTTTGGGTTCTAAACCAAAAAGAAACACCATTCCTCAGTAAAAGAAACCAGGACTCCTTGAAAAAACAGCTGATTTCAGGGCAGGGATAGAAAAGGAAACAGATGGACCTGGAACATTTTTTTGTTCCAAAGTTAAGGAAACAAACATATGATAGAGACATGTCAAAAGAAACAGGATCGAGATTGAAGGGCCAAATCCCCCCAATTTGAGACTCTCAGCATCAAAGAAGATGAGCAACAGGTTACACTCTATTAAATAAAAAATATGGGGCACCTGGGTGGCTCAGTCAGTTAAGCATCCAACTCTTGATATTGGCTCAGATTGTATCTCACCATGGTATGATCGAGTCAGACTGCACTAGGCATGGAGCCTGCTTGAGATTTTCTCTCTCCTTCTCCCTCTGCCTCTGCCTCTCTCTCCCCACCCCACAAAAAAAAAAAAAAAAAAAAAAAGAATAAATGAGGGTGTTTTTGTGGATGCTAACTGCACACATGCTGAACAAAGTTTGAAGTTTAAAACTTTCCTCCCTTCCTCTGTTTATTCAAAATAAAATAACGAGTTTCTCAAAAAAAAAAAAAAAGGAATAAATGAGGCCACACTGATTCAAGGGTAGATGTGGAAAACCACTATTTTAAAACTATCATAGTAGGGGCGCCTGGATGGCTTGGTTAAGCATCTGACTCCGGCTCAGGTCATGATCTCACCAGGTTTGTGGGTTCGAGCCCCGCATCGGGCTCTGTGCTGACAGCTCAGAGCCTGGAGTCTGTTTCAGATTCTGTGTCTCTTCCTCTCTCTCTGCCCACCCCCCCATGCTCATGCTCTTTCTCTCTCTGTCTCTCAATAATAAATAAACGTTTAAAAAAAAAACTATCATAGTAAAAACGAATTTAGGAAAGAACCATCAATGGATGCTAAATCAGGCAGAGGGAGGGGGAGGATTCTGATAAGGAACAAGACATTTACATAATCTAGAGGTACTGGGGCACCTGGGTGGCTCTCTCGGTTGAGGGTCTGACTCTTGATTTCAGGTAGGTCATGATCCCAGGGTCATGGGATTGAGCCCCGTGTTGGGTTCCAGGCTGGGTGTGGAGCCTCCTTAAGGTTCTCTCTCTCGCTCAAATATAAAATATATAATATATATATTTTTACAAAACATATATAAAATATATACATATATACACACACACAATCTAAAGGTATTTCCCCACAAATTACAGCTGACCCTTGAACAACAGAGGTTTGAACTATACAGGTCCACTTATACACAGATTTTTTCAATAAATCTAATATAGTACTGCAAATGTGTTTTCTCTTCCTTATGATTTTATTAACACAATTTTCTTTTCTCTAGCTTTAAGAATACATTATATAATTAACACAAGATACAAAATATGTGTCATTTTTGTTATTGGTAAGGCATGGTCAACAGTATACTATTAGTTCAGTATTTTGGGATTCAGCAGACTTTCAACTGCTTGGGGGGAGGGGGTGGCACCTCTAACACCCATGTGGTTTAAAGGTGAACTGTACTTAATTGGAAAATAAGGAGAAAATAACTGTTAATAGAAAAAAAGTGAGAGTGGAAAAAAGGGATAACATCTTAACCTATAAGAGGGACACATTATGCTCCTCTGATTGTGATAATGTGAAGAAGACATGACATTACTTATATAGTATTCCAACCAAAAAATTCAAACCTAACTCTATTCATGAGGAAACAAACTCATATCGAAGAATATGATATAAATGGGCTCTTATTCCTTAAAAGTATCAATATCATGAGAAACAAAGGCTCAAGAACACTCCAAGTTAAGGAAGATAAACAATATAAGGCAACTAAATGAAATAAAATAAACTGAACTGTACCTTGTACTAGAAAATTTATTATAGAGGATATTATTGTGACAACTGACAGAACTAGAAATATGGATTATAGCATAGATAAAAGTAATTAAATTTCCTGAATTTGGTAAATGTACTTGTTTATGTAAAAGTGGTAAGAGGCATGACGCATGCAATCCGTTCTCAAATAGTCCAGAAAAAAACAATGTGTGTGCACAAGTATAAAGAAAAGAAAAAAGCATGGGCAAAATATAAACAAAGGGTTCAACTGGGTAAGAGTACAGGAATTCCTTAGCATTATTCTTGTAATTTTTCTGTAAACCTGAATTTCAAATTCAAAAAAAAAGAGGAGATTGGAATATGACAGGGTATTAGATGTTATTGAGGAATTAATGTTATTTGGGGGAGTATGTGGTAATTCTGAGTTTTGGGGGGTGGGGGCTAATGTCCTTACCTCTCCTAGATAGGAGAGATACAGTATACACCTAAGTATTTATGCCAGGAATTTGCTTTAAAATATTCCAGATGTATCGCCATAGATAAGCCTCGCAACTAAAATGTAAAGGATAAAAAGACAGCTCAAGATGTGAAGACAGCCCTACAGGATTTGATGATGGATGGTCTTTCACCTGTCGTAACTATAAAAGGTGTTCTCACCTCCTGTTAGGTGGCAAAGATTATTTCTGCCTCATGGTGAACTGGCACTCGAAACACTAAAGCTACAGATAACACCATGAAACAAGTACAATTAACTAACGGAAGAAAGAAATAAAAAAGAAACTCAATCACACAAGGTATGTTAGGAGGGAAAATATGGTTAAGTCTACCCTAAAAAAGTACGTTTATTCAAAACACAGTGGCGAACACAATTTCCCGAGAAAAAGAGTCTAAGAAATCGCGTCCATTCATTCACCCGTGCTCAATTCATACCAAAGAAAGTCAAACAGAAGTTTCGCCACGACCACCCCGCACAGGTCATCAGGTCACTTCCAGAGAACCCTCGGGGGTTTCCCACCGGACCCTGCAGCGTAGGCTTGGCGGGGACAGCCGCCGTCTCCCCCGCGAGGTGCTCAGTGCGGCGCCCACGGGGACGCCCAAGGGTGGACGACCAGGAGGGGTCCCGCCCAGGGCCGGCGCGGACCGGAGTTCGTCCCGCGCCGGCCGGAGGGCGACCCGACCGACCCCCGGAGCTCCCGCGCCTCCGTCAGCCTGCGGATGCTGCGGCGCGAGAGCGACGCGGGGAGGCTGGGGCAGGCCGAGGGAGAGGGACGGGCCTGGACAGGGCAGCGGGGAAGGACGAGGGGACGGGGTGCGGCAGGAGAAGGCGGGGGGAGGTCGCGCACCGGCCAGACGCTAGGGTGCGGGTTGGACCCGAGGAGCCCGCGGACGCCGGCGGCCCAACGGCGCGGGGTGGGGGCTGGGGCTACAAGCGGCAGGAATCTGCCCGCAGTTACCTCCGCCGGGGCTCCTGGCCCGTCCGGGGCGGGGAAGGCGAGGCCGAGGGCGAAACGGGCAGCGCTGCGAGGAGGCGGGAGGGCGACGGCCACGGGCCCAGCGGGCCACCGGACGCGAGCCTGTACCCTGGCGACCGCGGCGGGCGGGGAAGGAGACGGCGGGCACCGCCAGGGCGCCTGCTCGGAGCCGCCCGGGAGCGCGGGCGGGAAGCTCGCGATGCCCCTCCCTCCCTCCTCCTCTTCCAGGCTCTCCAGGTTCCCGCCCCTCGTCCTCCGAGCCGCCCCTCGACTCCGCACCGTCTCCCGGCCTCCTTGCCTCCGCCTCCCGCTCCCGGTCTCCCCCGCGGGCTCCCGCCGCTCCCCACCCCCCCTTCGGTCGCCTCAGCTTCCGCCGGGGGTTCGTTCCTCTCGCCGGCGCGCTTCCGAGAATCGCGTCTTGCGTGCCCGGGAACTGTGCAGCGCTTTTCAGAGAAACTGTTTAATAACCGGCTGGTGGGCCACTCGCGGGACGTCCCCTCCCGTGGGGCGTCCTTCCCGGACCCGAAAACAAAAGGCCCCCCCACAGATCCGGTGGGCAACCTACAGCACTAAGGGAAGTGTGTCTGTGCTCGCCATCCTAGTGACTTGTTCGTCTCTGACATTGTTTTGGCTTCCTTTGCCCCAGTCCTGGGTCCAACCGACTGACTCGGAACAGGGGTCACGAACAAGCAGCCCGGTCTAGCCTGGAAAAGCATTTTTTTCTATAACTTAAATTTGAATGCGTTAGGCAGTGGCATGCTCTGTTTTCCCTCCTCATCTTCTTTTTTCACATGTTGAATATGAGAATTATTTGGAGAGCTTTGAAAAAACATTGGCGCTTGGCGTCCACTACTAAGGATTTTGATTTGATTGATCTGGGATAGAACCCAAGTTTCTCTTGCTCTTCCTAAAAGTTCCCCAGGTCTATACTCGAATTAACATTTAAAAAAAAATAAAAATCACACACTTAAAAATAAAATAATTTCTCCAGGTGATTCAAATGGGAAGTCAACGTAGAGCCTGATATGTATATTACCAAATTGACATTCTTAGTCGTAATACTAATTCCCAGGCCTCCAGCATCATGAACATTGCGTATTGGCCTCACTTGAGTCTTCTTCAGACAGGTGACAGTGCTAACTCATTATCTTATCATGTATTTTTGATTTCTAGTGAGATTGAACATTTTTCAAATATTTATTATCCATTTGTCCAATTTCTTTTTTGAATTGCCTCTTTATATTCCTTGACCATTTGTTCAATTGCAATGTTCAAGTTTTTGTTATTCTAAATAATTACTTATGAGAATTAAGTAATTATTCTGCCAAATGGAGCAAGTCTGCCATTTACCGTTTAATTTTGTTGATGTAAGTTACATGAGAATGTGAAATCACTAAATCTATTTGATAAGGTTTTCATGATTCTTATCCTCATTTAAACCAAGTTTCAGCTCCTGTCACCATTCTTTTTTTTTAAGGTTTATTTATTTATTTTGAGAGAGAGCACAGAAGCACGAGCAGGGGAGAGGCAGAGAGAGGGGAGAAGAGAAAACCCCAAGCAAGCTCCATGCTCAGTGTACAGAGCCTGATGCAGGGCTTGGGGAAACCTTGACCTGGGGTTTGGGGAAGGGGTTACTCGATCTCACAACTGTGAGATCATGACCTGAGCTGAAACCAAGAGTTGGATGCTTAATGGACTGAGCCACCCAGGTGCCCCCACTATACTTAAAACCAAAATAAAACCACACATCTAGAAATTCATTTTCTTAGGCTCCATTTCCATTGAATTAGTTCAATTTAATGATCATACTACCATCTCATGGCTTTAGTTTTTTTAGAACAGTTCAAGGGTCACAACAAAACGGAAGGACAAGAACAGAGAGTTCCCATGTGACCCCCTGCCCCCACAAAAGCATAGCCTCTCACCCATTATTAACATCCCTCACCAGATTGGTACATTTGTTACAATTAATGAACCTACACTGATGCATCATCATCATTCAGAGTCTATAGTTTACATTATGATTCACTCTTGGTGTTGTACATTCTGTGGGCTTGGATTTTTCTGTAATTTATTACTAATTATCATATATGACAATGTTGTGTAGGGACTTTGAGAGTTTGGGGGGAAACTGTGTGACAATATTCCATGTTAAGATGTCCCTTTTCTTGGTGTGCCTGGATGGCTCAGTCCGTTAAGCGTTGGACTCTTGGTTTCATCTCAGATCATGATTTCAAGATCATGAGATCAAGTCCCACATCAGGCTTACACTGACAGGCCAAGCCTGCTTGGGATTCTTTCTCTGCCCCTCTCCTACCCACACCCACTCACTCTCTCTCTAAATCAAATAAAATTTAAAAAAAAATTTTTTAAAGACATCCCTTAAAGAAATTGTGGTTTATATACACAATGGAATACTATGTGGCAATGAGAAAGAATGAAATATGGCCTTTTGTAGCAACGTGGATGGAACTGGAGAGTGTTATGCTAAGTGAAGTCATACAAAGAAAGACATATACCATATGTTTTCACTCTTAGGTGGATCCGGAGAAACTTAACAGAAGACCATGGGAGAAGCGAAGGGAAAAAAAAAAAAGAGAGAGAGAGAGAGGGAGGGAGGCAAACCATAAAAGACTCTTAAAAACTGGGAATAAACTGAGGGTTGATGAAGGGTGGGGGGGGGAGTGGGTGATGGGCATTGAGGAGGGCACCTGTTGGGATGAGCACTGGGTGTTGTATGGAAACCAATTTGACAATAAATTTCATAAAAAAATAAAATAAAATAAAAAGGCGTCCTTTTTCTTAAGACTTTCTTGCCTCTGTTTTGATGGACCATCTCCTATGTAGAGCTAGCTCTTCCCTCTCCTCTAATCCACATCTTTTTCTACAAACACCAAATTAATATTAACACAGAACAGCTTAAATATTTCTCTTAGATCCATCTAAGTCCTATAACTTCATTTTGGCCAGAGTACAATATCTCCTATAACAAACACTCCCCAAATCTCCATGGGTCAATGCAACTAAGCCACTTTTTTGGAATGAAACTTGCTCTGCACTGCACCCCAAAATATTTTTCAGGGGTATACAAAAAATGAAATCATGAAATAACTAGATAAAATATTGTTGAATATTTTTTGATTTCAGAGTATGGAATGTCTTTCAATGTAACATATAAAGAATTAGTTTTCTTGCCATCTGAGATGAGAATTTATTTCTACACGACACCCTCATTATTTAGGAAAATGCCTTGATAGGCCTGTGAAATTTGCTACTGAATACCACTGTGCATGGCTCTTCTTTTTCCTCAGCACACAAGGACCATGTGTCTGGGCCCCTTTGTATCTAGATGCAGCCATGTGGCTATTTCTTGCCAATATGTGTGTCCGGGATGCGTGTTATTTTAAGAACAAGGCAGTGAAGGGCATTTGTGCCTTTTTTTTTTTTAACGTTTATTCATTCTTGAGACAGAGAGAGAGACAGAGCATGAATGGGGGAAGTCAGAGATAGAGGGAGACACAGAATCCGAAACAGGCTCCAGGCTCTGAGCTGTCAGCACAGAGCCTGACATGGGGCTCGAACTCACGGACCGCGAGATCATGACCTGAGCCGAAGTCGGACACCCAACCGACTGAGCCACCCAGGTGCCCCCATTTGTGCCTTTTCTAAACTCTCTCTCTTTTGACCTCTGCTTTTTGAAAGCAAAGAAGACGGTGGAAACACAAGATGGAAGCCTTAGGCAGAAAGCTAGGCATGCACAACGGGAGGATGGACCTTAGACGTCCTGACAGAGAGCCCCAACAGAGGACCACCCAGGGAGCATCATGTTCCGCCCATCTAGTAGTCCGTCGGTGGTATAGCATCCTGGCAGAGGAAGAGGGAAATGTGTAGTCCCAGCTGCACTTGTGCAAAAAACACTGGGTTGTTCTTATTTGACCTGTGTCTCCAGGATGGAAATAATGTGGTTTCCTACCCCTTGCAGGTATTTTGAATACAGTTTGGGAAAGGACGTGCAGTAGTTGGCTAATTATTATATAATTCAGACCTGCCACTCAAATGTTGCCACCCTAGGACCCACCCAAAAGAAAAAAAAAACTATATAAACCCACATCCTGGAGTTTCCAAGCCCCTTTGTCTCTTGCCCCCCTTCTCCCTTGGCGTGTACTTTAATAAAACTTTGTTCTGCTTTCCTTTCGCTGCCTGCAATTCTTTACTGTGGCAGTGAAAAGAACTGAGGCTTCTTTCTTTTTCCATCTACTTTTCCGTAACAAAAAAATTCAGGGTTCCTGAACAACTGAACATAGCTGCCTCTCTACCGTAGCTACTTCTACCATAGCACTGGATAGTAGCTAAATGGTTGCTTTAAGTCGTGGGCCTGGGTTTTTGTTGTTGTTGTTTTAGTTTAATCACTAAAATCTATTTCACAATAGAATGGTGACATTATATCATTAACATGGCTCAGTGGCTCAGTCGATTGAGTGTCTGACTCTTGATTTCGACTCAAGTCATCATCTCATGTTTCATGGGTTCGAGCCCCACATCCAGCTCTGTGCTGGCAGTGCAGAGACTTCTTGGGATTCTGTGTCCCTCTCTCTCTGCCCCTCCCTGCTCACTCTCCCTCTCCTTCTTTCTCTAAATAAATAAACTTTAAATTTTAAAAAAAGAATTAAGCACATCTACCTTCTGTGTGTCGGGCACCATGCCATCTCTGAACCTCTAGAGGCGTAAGTCCCAGATCCCATCCCAAAATTGATTACGGATGTTTTTCCAGTGGTTCCTACCATATTCTTAATAGGTTTCTATGGTTGCCCTCTATAAATGCTCTAGGCTGTTCGCTCCCTTGCTCTGTCAGATGTGGCCTCCTTCCACTGTCCTGCGGACACTCTCACATTTCCATGTGTGCTTTAGCAGTATTTGAACTGACAGTGCACTTCATCCTCAAATTTTCTCTTATTCTCAGCCTGCAGTCTGGGGAACCGAAGGCCAAATGTGACCCCACTGACCATCACAGACTGCTTGTTCACTGAGCCTTTTAGATGAAGCCACCAAGAAGGATTCTTAAATTTACTGCCATACTCAAATCACTGTCCTTCTCATGCTTCCTACTGGGCAGCTGACTGCATAAGGTGATGGGCTTGGTCTTTTAAGGCATTTTGGCTTGCTACCCCTTGTCTAGGCTTGGTATGTTTTATTGAGTAAATCACCCAGGCCTCTCAGAGAGCTGTGAGTTTGGTTTATCTTCACCAAGGATGCAGAGCAGGAAGTCTTCTCACAACTTCAGAAACCACAGCCATCCCTGTGTCTCTGTGTAGGATAAGTGGCAGAGGAGATACTGGCAACTCAGCACCGTTTATCTCAAAGATTATAGAACGGAGGTTCAAGTCCACCTAAAGTAACAAACACCTTATATAAATCTTGCTCCAGTTAGCACCAAAAAAAAAAAAAAAAATCTCCAGCAGAAAAATTTGAGAACTAAGAATCTCTAACCTAGTCCCACAATCTGCTGTGTTCCCATTTCTAGACCTTAGGTGTGACAATAATGGGATAGCAGTGGCTGATTTTGCTGTATGGCCATCAGATCCACAGGTATTGTTTTAATTCTGAGGTTGACTTTCTACACATTCATTACTTAAAATTTATGGAAATGACTACAATTTGCTAAAACAAAAAATTATTGAATGCCTGTGATGGGTCATACACTATGGTAGGTATAAAGAAGGGAAGACAACGTCCCTAGTTCAGAAGAGACTCATCAACACTTAAATTACAGTGTAGTAATAAACTCCATGATAGCAGTATACTCAGTGCATTTTCTCTACCTGAGATATGAGGAAGTCAGAAATACTTAAGATAGGTCTTAAACAGGGAAGAGTTCAGTTTGAAGCACTTCCATTTTGTGGTGCCTTTGGAATTCAAGGTGGAACTATCTAGTGAACAATTAGATACATGGTTCAGAAGCCCAATGGAAGTGCTGTAGATATAGAATATGTAATCTAAGCATCAGTATCTCTTTTAGCCTTACCTGAACTTTTTAAGGATTGCCTCCCTTTAACCTATAATGATAAATAAGAGTTCAATGGACAATACCAATTCTCACGAGAATGTCAGAGGGGTGAGAGTGGTGTCATGAAAGCCTAGGAAGGATGAATCTAAGAAGGAATAGACAACCGTGTGAAAATCTGAGTAAGGTCAAATAAAAATAAGCCTGAGCATTCCCACAGCCCAAGTTTTGGTGTTTTGTAGTTACAGTGCCAGATATATAACAACTGAAATCCTTTTGGTAGCAGATAATAACATCAAATCTGAGCTTGAGCAAGAGAAGGAATTTATTGAGATTCTGGTGTATCCCACAGAATCTAAGGAATGGTTTCAACAACCAGGAAGGATTATAGACATGCTCTGTAGAATGGTGCTCTCCAGTAGAAATTTCTATAATGGTGATGGGGCACCTTGGTGGCTCAGTTGCTTGAGCGTCTGACTTCAACTCAGGTCATGATCTCAAGGTTTGTGGGTTTAACCCCCATGTCAGGCTCTGTGCTGACAGCTCAGAGGCTGGAGATTCTGTGTCTCCCTCTCTCTATTCCTCCCCCCACTTGAGCTCTCTCTCTCTCTCTCTCTCTCTCAATAACAAATAAATAAGCATTAAAAAAAAAAGAAATTTCTGTAATGGTGAAAAGGTTCTATGTCCTGTCCAATATGGTAGCCGTTAGCCACAATGCAATGAGTACTGAAATGTAAGTACAACTGAGACACTGATTTATTTTATTTTATTTTAATTAAATTCAGACAACAAATGTGGCTAGTGGCTCCTGTATTGTACAGTACAGCTCTAAAGCCTTTCCGCTAACATGACTCAACTCCAGTTATTCTCAGTTCACAATTGCAAATCTCTTGGAGGGAAAGTGCAAACAGTGCAGTGGGGAAGGGATCCACTCCTGGATCAGTTAGCTATGGCTAGGATCACATAGAACAGAAATGGCTGCTGAGGGCTTATTTGTGTGTATTTGAGGCCATTATTTCATCACAAGGGGAATCATTTTAAGCTGAGGTTTATTATAAAGGTGATGAGTTAGTTATTTAGAATAAGAATAGGCTACCATGTCAAAGAGCCCCTACAGTAAACCAGCAGCCTAAAGAACAGAGATGTTTATTTCTATGTAACTATTACAAGGTGCATGGTTCAGTCTCGAGCAGTAGCTCTCATCCATACATTTATTCAGAGATTCAGTTTGCCCCAAGATACTTGCTCTGGCATCCTCCACTGTCTTGTTGCCTAATCAAACTGGGTCATAGTGGATTCCAGCCAAGGGAAGGGGAAAATGAGAAAGTATGTCCACAGTCTTAAGATCTGAGCCCAGAAGTAGTACACAATATTTCTGTATATGCTGCATTAGACAGAACATGATCATGTGGACATTTCAAGGGAGTCTGGGAAATGTAGATTAGCAATGTACCCAGTAATACTGAAGGAATGTTTTGGTGGACAATAATTATTATGGACAATTAATTTGGTGGACAATTATCACAAGTAGTTAGATTTAAAAAATAATAATACACATTTCCTGCCTTCAAAGTTATCACAGGTTTGGTGAGGAGACAGATGAATATTTAGCAATGAAAAAGGAACATGCTGTAAGAATCCAAAGACAAGAATGACTCAAACTTTAAGGTACATATGAATCACTTGAGACTCTTATTAAAATGCAGATTCTGATTCAGTAGGCTTGGGGTGGGTGAGACCTTTTTTTTTTTAAGTTTATTTATTTTTGAGAGAGAAAGAGAGCAGGGGAGGGGCAGAGAGAGAGGGAGAGAGAGAGAATCACAAGCAGGCTCCTCGCTGTTAGCGCACAGCCCATCATGGGGCTTGATCCCATGAACTGTGAGATCATGACCTGAGTCAAAATCAAGAGTCAGACACTTAACTGACTGAAGGGGTGGGTGAGACGTTGACATGGGCTTTCTTAACAAGCTTCCAGGTGATGTCATACTCCAGGTCCTGGGACCACACTTTGAGTAGCAAATAGTTGCAGGTTTGGCAGAGGGAATGACAGTTGAGCTACACGTATGTGTTATGGTGATTAAGACCAGGTTTGGATGTCACTGGCTGATTTAAACTGCCTATCTTTAGGGGCACCTGGGTGGCTCAGTTGGTTAAGTGTCTGACTGTTGATCTCAGCTGAGGTCTTGATTTCAGGGTTGTGATTTCAAGTCCCACACTGGGCTCTGTGCTGGGTGTGAAGTCTACTTAAAAAAAAAAACTGCTTACCTTTAAGCAAGATTTTTAAGACCTTAAGTAAGGTTACTTAAGGTAACAGAGAACCTTACTGAATTTAACAATAAAAGAAGCCAAACAACAAATGATTGGCTTATTAATGCAGGGGGTCAGCAGGTTTCTTGCAAGTTTGATGAGGCAAGGCTCTGGTTCTATTTTTCCCTGATTCTCTTTGCTCTGCCCTTCGTCTTCAGGCTGGCTTCTTTTGTGGTACAGTGAGAATATGGCAAATCTACCATTCTGTAAGGAAAATGTAGTTTATCTCTTTTTTTTCTATAACTGAATATTTTTTATGAGCCTCCACTCCAGTGTGTAGCAGGGAAAGTCTTTGCCTTGACAATTAATAATACTTCCACTTCTTTGGTAAGAATTTCAAATAAATATTGTACCTTGTGGATTTTCCTCTCATTCTACGTAACTTACAGAGTAGACTCATAGTGATAGTGGTAGGAGGGGCTATGTGCCCTAAAGGCAACGGGGGAGAGAGTGCTTGTGTTCAAACTTTGTTTTCTGTATTTTTACCCATCACTGTTTCAGGATGTTTGATACCTGCTTCTGATCTCTTGCACTGGTATCTACTGTGGCTCAGCTGCGAAGCCTCTTTCTCCCTTGAGGATGCTACATTGCCCACCGAGGTTCAGCCACATCCTTTGTCTTTCCATTCTGTGCCTTTCAAATGGATGCTCTTGTTCTCAACTTCCCCAGAGCATGTGAGTTATATGCTTTGAATTTGACAAAAGAGCTGAGAGCAGGTCTTTCCTTTCCCTATCACATTACCATGTTTTATTCTGGTAGGATCACACCCATATTGTCTTTTCCAATGACAGAAAATCTACTCTACTTTCAACTTTATCCTCAACCCCATGCTCATGAGATTTTTATCTTGAAATACACGCATATCTGATTCCTTGTTTCCACTAAGTCAGAGGACTTTCTCCTTCTTCTTCTTCTTCTTCTTCTTCTTCTTCTTCTTCTTCTTCTTCTCCTTCTTCTTCTCCTTCTCTTTCTCCTTCTTCTCCTTCTCATTCTTCTCCTCCTCCTCCACCTTCTTCTTCTTCTCCAGATAGGACTCCTCTTACACATATTCTGACTCTTCTCTGGATTGCTCCTGCATTGTGGCATATGGAAAAAATGCCATATTCAGACTTTAATGTTTTGACTTTGATATTTAACAAGAAATTTAGAATACACTTTTGTGAATAAAGCTGAACTGTTCAGACAGTTGTCTTGTTAAAGAATCAAATAATAATTTTACTTGGAGACTTGAAGCTGAAAATGAAAACTTCGCTTTAGGTGGTATCTATCTTCTATATAAAGAAGTGAATGCCACTGATTCAATGAATGGGTAGTGCACTGGCTTTTCACTGTGTCAAGGTGGCTAGGCTGAATCCCTTCCCTGTATGTTTCTAGCTAGAGTAGACCACAAGGGAGATTCTTATGGGAGATTTCAAGGGCAGAAGTGAAGCAGCTACCTTGTAGCCCACATGTCTGGTCCCTTACCTGCTGGCTTTGCAGCTGCTCTAACCTCCCTTGGATCCTCTTTCAAAGTCTCCAACTCCTGGGCCAGGTATAAGTATTTAGCTCCCTGAAGAAGGCCTCGGCTTCTGCAGGACATCAGTACCACCAAAGTCAGAAGCAACAACAACTAACATGGATTTTGGTCCATCCTCCTGATCTCCAGCTCATGCTTGTAGGGCCCAACGTGTCCTAACTGTCTTAGATTTTGCAGCCATCTTCCCATGCTGCCTGACTGCTCTATGAATTCAAGCTCCACATCTGACACAAAGAACCTTACAGAGACTGCTTAAATCAGTTCTCTTGATTGCATAATATCAAATTCCTGTAAAAATATACCACATACACACACACACACACACACACACACACACACACACACATTTTCTAGTGTTTCTTTCTCAGAACCCTGCTATAATATGTAAGGCAATAATACTTTAATGGATATAAAATTACTTCCCCAAATATTCTTTAAAAATATAATGTCTGCTATGGTAGCAAAAGGCTACAGATGTCTCAGGTCTTACACTATCACACCGCACCATCCTGGAAAAAAAAATCTATTTCCCCAACCTGTGCTTCACTCCAATTGGAACAATTTAAGTCACGCATCCACTTTGAGTCAATCACTAGTCCTAAAAAAAAGAAAGAAAAAAAAAAGCATTGATTGGTTTAGGCTTTATTTAAGTGTCATTCATAGACTAATCACTGTGACAAGGTGAGTTGCAGAATTGCAGTAGCAATAGCTAATCGTGGATTTTCCCTGTCACCTGACATGCGGCCATTTTATACTTTAAGTATGCTTCCCATTGACTTGAAAGATTAACGTATCATGTACTTGGACAGACAATTGTCCGGAAGCCATTTTGACAGTCTTCCAGTTCAACAAAAACTATTAAACTGAATCACGGCATTGGTTAGAGTTGTCAGAGACAGAAGACTTTCTCATAGCAAGTTCTGTGGGTCCATATGTCCTCTCAGTAATGGGGACTCAGCCTCTGATTTGTCTTCTGAGGCTCTACTTCAGAACAAGCCCCTCAACTGTGTAACCTGATAGGTGGACTGTGCGGGGATCCCTTGATAGTTTACCCAGCTGCTGTTTGGTCTTTATCTATAGACGTGTAACAGTTCTGTTGCAACATGCATCGTTTTAATTTCAAGTCCTAAATTCTCTTCTTGTTTAAAGAAAAACTGGAATTCTTCTTTCTATTTTCTGAAAACCCATCAAAAGGGAAAGGACATCCCACACAGAGGGAAAAAAGTAAGTCCAAAAGTAAGGCTGGGCCTAAATTCCCTGGTCATCAAGACAGAACATAGGAAAGAATATACATGCTTTTAGATAAGGTTTTATATCTTCACTGGGTGGTAAACAAGTGTGTTCACTTTGAGAAAACTTATCTGTGATTTGTGTACTATTCTGTATGTTATTTCAATTAAAATCAGTTTTTTAAAAATCATACATTGGGGTGCCTGGATGACTCAGTCAGTAGCATGTGACTCTTGGTCTTGAGGTCATGAGTTTGAGTCCCATACTGGGTGCAGAGATTACATACATACATACATACATAAAATGAAAATAAAAATCATATACTGAAAGCTACTATTCAAACAAAAAATTCTGACTAAAATAAAAAAGAGATTTATCAGCTCCCAGATTCACCTTTAAAGGATGAAGAGGATTTTGATAGGACAGTGGAGAAAGATCATGAGTTCAGGTTTTTGGGGGGTGGTTTTCTTTCTTTTTTCTTTATTAATTAAAAAAAATTATTTTTGACAGAGAGAGAGACAGAGCATGAGCAGGGGAGGCGCAGAGAGAGAGGGAGACACAGAATGCGAAGCAAGCTCCAGGCTCTGAGCTGTCAGCACAATGCCTGATGTGGTGCTCGAACTCACAGACCGCTAGATCATGACCTGAGCTGAAGTCAGACGCTCAACCGACTGAGCCACCCAGGCGCCCCTCTTTATTAATTTTTAAGGGGACTAAGAAGACAAACTATTTGATTAATCTGAGGGTGAGAAGTATCTTTTTCTCAGATGTTCTCTTTTTTTTAATGTTTTATTTATTTTTGAGAGAGCCGGAGAGACAGAATTCGAAGCAGCCTCCAGGCTCTGAGATGTCAGCATATAGAGCCCGAAGCGGGGCTCAAACCCATGAACCATGACCTGAGCTGGTGTCAGATGCCTAAACAAACTGAGCCACCCAGGTGCCCCACTTTTTCCCAGATGTTCTGATGAGGCTTCTCATAGCCCTGAAAGGTTATCAGCTGATGCAAGCATGTGGTCAAAATGGCAAGCTGCCCCTAATAGAGGGAGGGGTAGCTGCTGCTACAAAGGAAAATCTCCTTAAAATCTCCGGGTTCCCAGTTTCAGGCTCAGGTTCATTCCATCATATGGAGTAAATGTAGGACACATTCAGGAAATGTAAAGTGAGCTCCTTGAGGCAGATTGTAAATACGAGGCCTCCTATGGGTGCGGCTGTTCTCCACACTGCTAAGATGGACCTAAGCAGTCAAGCCTGCCCTCCCACATTGCCCCATCTCAGCTAACTAACTGGACCCGGTAGGAAGGACTTAAGGCAGTGGTATGTTGGTAAATATTTAACCTGCTTTAGTGGGTGGGGAAGAAGCCATGATGTGTGGCATTTGCCAATTTTTGTACAGAAAATTTTTCTACCATGACTGATATCAAGTTAAAGCCTGACATCAACTGGCTCATGAATTTCCTGAAAATGCAACAATTAGCTCTCTAAAACCAGTACCAGTGGCTTTAGCATACCACTGACTTAGTTATCCTGAGTGGGAGAACATCTCTTTTGATAGATTCATCAGAAGAAGGAAGATGTTTCTTTCCCGTAAGACCACTTCTTCTCATATCTCATTAACCTAAATTGAGTCACATGCCCTGAATATAACATTTTCAGATTTCATGACTCACAAACACTGTGAACGTGGGTGAGTTATCTGGATTGGCTTTTAGCTGTGAGGATCTAGTCTGGTCTGTGTTGGGGAAGGGAAGGTAGCTTCATGAAATTGGGTACCTGTTAGGAAAGTGAAAGAGAAAATGGATAGATTTAAAAATTCATTATATCAAGTACCCTAATAATGAGATACCCCAAGTCAGGTTGCTATCCAGATGCTGAAGAACAGATCATAAATAAACAAAAAATATCTATATAGTAAGTATCATATTTCATCCATCCTAAGATGCACTTCCCATTTTGCCATCTTAAAACTGGGATGACTTTTTGGGGCGCCTGGGTGGCGCAGTCGGTTAAGCGTCCAACTTCAGCCAGGTCACGATCTCGCAGTCCGTGAGTTCGAGCCCCGCGTCAGGCTCTGGGCTGATGGCTCAGAGCCTGGAGCCTGTTTCCGATTCTGTGTCTCCCTCTCTCTCTGCCCCTCCCCCGTTCATGCTCTGTCTCTCTCTGTCCCAAAAATAAATAAACGTTGAAAGAAAAAAAAAATTAAAAAAAAAAACTGGGATGACTTTTTAATTTTTATTTTCTATAATTTTTTTAAAGTTTATTTATTTTGAGAGAGTGAATGTGAGCTTGGGCAGAAAAGGGGTAGAGAGAAAGAGGGAGGGAGAATCCCAAGCAGGCTCCATCCTGTCAACACAGAGCCTAATGTGGGGCTCGAACTCAAAAACCAAAATCAAAAGCCAGACGTTTAACCGACTGAGCCACTCAGGCACCCCATGGGATGACTTTTACAACAGGTGTCAGACAGGTGGTGGTAGTTACCCGTGCCTGTGTTTCAAAACGTGCAGTGGCTGTCTACACCTCGGCAGAAAATTCCCGAGTTATTAGCAGAACACTTAGAAATGCCTCATCACCAATATTCGTGGTCGTCAGAAGTTGTTATTTGTCAGAGTCTGTGAAGAGTTTGGGATTTTACCCAATATACAAGCTAACAAACTCTTCTGTTACTATTTCATGAAGACTGGAAAAACCCATAAGACTCCTGGAGTCAGAGACTTTCTCAAGGCAAAAGCAGTAAGCAAGAGTGTCAGTATAATGTCCATGAGGTTCCCCGTACCTCCCAATTCTCACAGGGCAATACAGGTAGCTAGAAGGATGAAATGTGTTGTGTAATAGGAGAGGAATGTTGAGCTGGGAGATTTCCCATTTTATAGTGAGTGACAAGTAGGCCAGCTCATTACATCAGCAAACACAACCCTCAGACATAGCCTGGGTAGGGGCACATGGGTAGCTCAGTCAGTTAAGAGTCCAACTCTTGATTTCAGCCCAGGTCGTGATCTCATGGTTTATGAGCTTAAGCCCTGCTTCAGGCTCTGAGCTGACAGTACAGAGCCTTCTTGGGATTCTCTCTCTCTGCCCCTCCCCTGCTCTCTCTGTCTCTAAATAAATAAATATTAAAAAAAAAAAAAAAAGGATGGGGCACCTGGGTGGCTCAGTCAGTTAAGCATTAGACTCTTGGTTTCCACTCAGGTCATGATCTCACGATTGTGAGTTCAAGCCCTGCATCGGGCTCTGTGCTGACAATGCGGATCCTGCTTGGGATTCTTTCTCTCCCTCTCTCTCTCTGCCCCTCCCATGTACTCTCTTTCTCTCAAAATAAATAAACGTAAAAAAAATGGCCTTGGCAAAGAGCAATCAGGGCATTCTTGGCATGTCCTGCAAGGGCGTGGGATGTGCAGGTTCATGATGGATTGCCTATCCCATAAAATTGTATTGAAAAACACAGATCACAATATCTGAGTCCAAAAATAATTCATAAGTGTTGGTCTGTGAGTATACAATCATTTTGGGAATACCTTAACCAATTTATTGAGCTGTTTTACTTCTTCATGAATGGCAGATACACAGTTTCACCGTTACAAGACAGAAGCATACTGTATGGTAATATAATTTTTTGAAAGCCAAGTTATAAAACACTAAGAAAATTACCACGTTATTCATTGTATATTAAATATCACTCACCTTACGCCTGTGTAAGGAAAGGCTACCCACTTGCATACACATCTTGTATACAATGTCCTACACAATGAATATTTTGGTGATGATGATAATAACCTGACACAAGACATCTCACATAGTTCTTACTGCACAGCTATTAGGTCTTCACAAAACACACACATATGCTGCAGATGTTTATTAGCTGTGTGGGATGATTATTATTTGCTATTCGCCAAGTGAGAATGGATCGTCATAAATATCTTCATCCTTGTCTTCATGTTGAGTTGAGTAGGCTGAGCAGGAGGAGGAGGAGGAGGGACAGGTCTTGCACAGAGACACGGGTGTGGCAGAGGCAAAAGAAATGGAAGAGGTGGAAGGGGAGGTGGGAGAGGAGGCACACTCCATGTAACTTTATGGAAATACTTTGTAATTTCTGTCTGACTTCTTGCTCTTATCATTTCTCTAAAAATATTTCTCTACGGCACCGATTCTTCTTCCACTGTTTGTTTCAGTTTCTGTGCCCATATCCTAGAAGGGTCCGTGTCATAAAAGAAGTCGAAAGCAGTCTTGAATAATCAGACCCTTCCTGCCTGATTCTTTAATGTCAGTTTGTTTTCTAGCATTGCTTCTTTTACGTCTTCCTCAAAATCTGACACTGGTTCAGAAGCACTCCTCTCTATCAAGTTGTTTTCAGTTAATTCCTCTGGTGTGATATCTATTAGCGCTTGAGTTTCTCCAAGATCTTGAAAACTTTCACCACCCACCTTTTTGCCATATCCAATATTTTTCATGATTTTCTTAATTGGTTTTGTTGTAGATCCTGTGAAATTAGGCACAACATCTGGACAGTTTTCTCTGGCAGGAATTTATTGTTTCGGGCTTGATGGCTTCCACTGCTTTTTCTGTAACAACAATAACATCTTCAGTGGGGGGATCCTCCCGGACTTTCATGATGTTCTCTTGGGTTTCTCTGCCAAAGTATTGATAATTCTTTCCATAGAATACCATGTGTAATGCGCCTCAAGGGTCCTTATGACCCCCTTAACCTAGAGGCTAAATTAGAGTTGTTGTGATTAGAGACAAGTAGACCACTTTGACACCTTCCATGTTGAACTCATGAAGTTCTGGGTGACCAGGGGCATTGTCCAATATCCAAAGAACTTTAAAAGGCAGTTCCTTACTGGCAAAGTACTTCCTGACTTCAGGGACAAAGTATCGATGGAACCAATCCAGGAAAAGGGTTCTTATTGTCCAGACTTTCATGTTGTACAATGAAAAGACTGGGAGAGGCGCCTGGGTGGCTCAGTCAGTTAAGCATCTGACTTTTGATTTTGGCTCAGGTCATGATTTCATGGCTCATGAGTTCAGGCCCCAGGTCAGGCTCTGCACTGACAGTGTGGATTGTGTTTGGGATTCCCTCTCTCTCTCTGCCCCTGCCCTGCTCTCTCTCTCAAAATAAATAAATAAACTTAAAACAATAAAATAAAAGACTGGCAACTAGTGTTTATTTCCTTCAAGCCTAGGGATTAGCAACTTTATATGTGAGTGTAGTCTTGATCATAAACCTGGTTGCATTTGCACAAAACAGTGAATTTAACCTATCCATTCCTATCTTAAATCCTCATGTTCACTTCTTTTCCTTAGTAACAAATGTTCTTCGTGGCATTTTTTTTTTTTCCAGAATAAAGAACTTGAGTCTACACTAAACACCTGTTCAGGCAGATATCCTTTCTCCTCAATGATTTTAATGGCAGGAATCTGTTAACTCTTCTGCCTCTTACTTGGCAGAAGCTGCTTCCCCTATTATATATGTTTAAGTTTTATTTTAAGTTAGGTAATCCCAACTTGAGGCTCGAACTACAAGACCAAGAGTCACATGCTCATCTGACTGAGCCAGTCAGGCACCCCTACCTTTATATTTAAGCCAAACCACTTTCTAGATTTATCAAACCAGGGGCGCCTGGGTAGCTCAGTTAAGCATCTGACTTCAGCTCATGTCATGATCTCACCACTCGTGGGTTAGAGCCCCATGTTGGGCTCTGTGCTGACAGCTGAGAGCCTGGAGCCTGCTTTGGATTCTGTGTCTCCCTTGCTCCCTGCCCCTCCCCCACTTGCTGTCTCACTCAGAAAGCAAGCAAGCAAGCAAGCAAACAAGCTAAAAAAAATTATCAAACCATCTTTTGCTGGCGTTAAATTCTCCAGCTTTAGGTCGTTGTTTCCTTTTGTTCTAAGTTGTCATATAATGACTTCACTTTTTTTAAATAAAGAGTATTTTTTTATGTTTATTTTTGAGAGGGAAAGAGGAGAGGGGAAGGGATGAGCAGGGGAGGGGCAGAGAGAGATGGGGACAGAGGATCTGAAGCAGGCTCCATGCTGACAGCAGTGAGCCCAATTCGGCTCAAACCCACAAACCGCAAGATCATGACTTGAGCTGAAGTCAGACACTTAACTGACTGAGTCACCCAGGTGCCCCTACTTCACTTTTTTTTTTTAACCTTTACTTATTCACCCTAATTGGGAGAGAGAGAAAGAGAGCAAGGAAGGGGCAGAGAGAATCCCAAACAGGCTTGGTGCCATCAGTGCAGAGCCCAACAAGGGGCTCGATCCCATGAGATCATGACCGTGGGATCATGACCTGAGCTGAAATCAAGAGTGGGATGTTTAACCGACTGAGCCACCCAGATACCCCATGACTTCACTTTTTCTTGAATCATATGTGTCCAAAGGTATGCCTTTCTTACAGTAATCTCACACCCAAATAAAAGCTGCATTTTCAATGAGATAAAAAAGTATTTTGCAAAAAAATGCAAGGTTTTCATGCCTGCTGGTGTAGCTGCAGTGCTGGCTTCATGACTTTTCTTTTTTTACAGTGGTCCTTACACTGGACTAATTTATCTTGAAATGGTGCATAACGACAGTTGCAGACCTCACTCTATGATACAGAACAAGCAATTCAACTTTTTCTTGTAATATCATGAATTTCCTTCGAGAGCCCTTTCAGCATCACTGGAGGCATTTCCTATGGGTCTCCTGGTGTTATTCAAGGTTTATGGGATAGCACTAAATATGATGAAAAATGCACAAGAACCATAAGAGATCTTTTTTACTGTATTGTGCAATTTACTGGAGAGACAATTGCTTACATGATGATTAGTATCACTTGGCATTTTAAGCAGATACTTGCAACATTTGAGCTCACTGCAGTAGACACAGGTGAGCTACTAAATTATTACAGCAGTATAGTTTGTATTGCAGTTAATCTTATGCAGTTATGATTTAATACTGCACTTCTATGTTTGTTTACATCTTGACTACAAATGGTGTTTGTCTTGCACAGTCTAAGTGTGTGTATAAGTTTTGATACATTTTAACTTTTTCTTTAAAGTTTGCTTATTGTTTTTAGTAATCTCTACACCCAATATGTGCTTGAACTCAGGACCCTGAGATCAAGCGTCACATGCTCAGGGAGAGTGGGTGGCTCAGTTGGTTGAGTGTCTGACTCTTGATTTCTGCGCAGATCATGATCTTATGATTCGTGGGATCAAGCCCGAGTCAGGCTCAGGGATGAGCGTGGAACCGAACTGAAATTCTCTCTCTTCCTCAGCCCCTCTCTCCCACTTGCACTCACTCTCTTAAAAAAAATTTTTGTTTTAAGTCATATGCTCTTCCGACTGAGCCAGACAGCACCGCAAAATTTAACTTCTTATAATAGATTTGTGTACATTTTATGTAAATGCTAAAACAGTAGTATCTACATATATTAATGCATTCATAGCATACTTTTTTTCATTTTTTTGGTTATATCTAGGTTGTGGAGTTCATCTGTGCATTTTTTCAAACTGTCACAGATTTCCCCAAATCTTCCAATATATTTATTGAAAAACACCTGTGTAAAAGTGAAGTCCTACAGTTCAAACCCATGTTGTTCAAGGATCAAATGTATGTCTGTCTTTAACAGATCTGTGGTTTGCAAATATTTTATCCCAATGTGTGGGTTACCTTTTCATTTTCTTAATGTGGTTTTTGAAGAGATGTCTTAAATTTTGATGAATTTCAATTTATCAACTTTTTCTGATTCAGGTTTTCTACATGCTAAGAACATACCTAATCAAAGATCACAAAGATCGTTTTTTTTTTTTTTTTTTTTTTTACTAGTTTCTTCCAGAAGTTTCAGTCTTACCTGTTAACTTGACATCTGTGATGCATGTCAAGTTAATTTTTGTATATCTTACAAGGTAAAAATGGAGGGTTTTGTTTTGTTTCCGTGTGGATATTTGTTTTGGTGCCATTCATTAGACTGTTCTTCCCCCCACTGAACTACCTTGGCACTTTTGTTGACAATTGGTTGCCTGTACAAGCGTGTGCATGTATTTCTGTATGCTTATTTTGTTCTATTGATTCATATGTATAATCCTTACACCAATGCCACATCATTACCTTGCTATAACTTTTTTTTTTTTAATTTTTTTTTCAATGTTTTTTTATTTATTTTTGGGACAGAGAGAGACAGAGCATGAACAGGGGAGGGGCAGAGAGAGAGGGAGACACAGAATCGGAAACAGGCTCCAGGCTCTGAGCCATCAGCCCAGAGCCCGACGCGGGGCTCGAACCCGCGGACCGCGAGATCGTGACCTGGCTGAAGTCGGTCGCTTAACCGACTGCGCCACCCAGGCGCCCCACCTTGCTGTAACTTAATAATAGAATCTTGAAATCATTGGAATATGTCCTCCAATTTTATTCTTTTTCAAAACTGTTTTGGCTATCCTAGAATCTCTCAATCCCATATAAATTTCAGGATCAGTTTGTCAATTTCTACAAAGCTTTCTGGAAATCTTGTTGGGATTGCTTTGGATCTATCAATTGATGTGTTATTAGTTCAGTCTCCCAACCCATGAACATTTTATCTTTCTCATTAGGGGTTTACTTTCTTCCAGCACTGTTTTATAGTTTCCATTGCACAGGTCTTACACATATCTTGTCAGAATGTCTTGGGGCGCCTGGGTGGCGCAGTCGGTTAAGCGTCCGACTTCAGCCAGGTCACGATCTCGCGGTCCGTGAGTTCGAGCCCCGCGTTGGGCTCTGGGCTGATGGCTCGGAGCCTGGAGCCTGCTTCCCATTCTGTGTCTCCCTCTCTCTCTGCCCCTCCCCCGTTCATGCTCTGTCTCTCTCTGTCCCAAAAATAAATAAACGCTGAAAAAAAAAATTTAAAAAAAAAGAATGTCTTATTGTGTGTGTGTGTGTGTATATATATATATGTGTATATATATATATATAATTTTATAATCTCTACACCCAACCTAGGGCTCAAACTCATGACCGTGAAATCGAGTCGCATGCTCTTTTGACTGAGCCAGCCAGGTGACCCTCTTATTTTATTTTAAGGCAGAGAGAGGGGGTATTTTTTCTTTCTTTTGTTTTTTTAAATGCTATTTTAAAGGAGTGTTTAAAAATTTTTAATTGTTGCTAGTATATAGAAATGCAATTGGTATGTTGACCTTGTGTCCTGTGATGTAACTTATTAGTTCTACCATTTTTTTCCTAGTTAGTAGTTCTAGTATTTTCTGTATATTCTATAGGATTTTCTATATAATTGCCTGTCCATGTATTTATTTCTGCTTTTCTAATTTATACGTTTTTACATTTCTTTTGTTTGCCAAGTTGCAATGATCAGAACCTCCAACCACAATGTGGAAAAGAAACATCCATATTTTGTTCCCAACTTCAAGGAGAAAGTTTTTGGTCTTCTACCATTAGGTGTGATTTTAGCTGTACATGTTCCATAGATGTCTTTTTATCAGACTGAATAGGTTCCCTTCTATTTTTTATTTGCTGAGAATTTGATTATGATATGCTTTGGTGTGATTTTGTGTCTGTCCTGCTCTGGATTCATTGTGTTTTTTGGCTCTATGGGCTTATCGTCTTCATTATATATAGCATTAGAAAGTAAGTGGTAAGCAAGGTAGGTGGACAGATATAGTGGACTTATGTGGAATGCTGTGTGCCTAGCATTCAATTCTTTAAGAAAACACTTCTTTCCTGTTCTGTATACTTTGGGTGATGATCCTGTACCACCACACCCCAAGACTGAGTCCATGACTCAAGCTGAGTTAACGAGAACCTTTCCTAGGACTTCTCCATTGACTATATGTCTGGGTTAGAGTGAGGGAGATAAAGTCACTTGACACTCCCTGCATTCTCCCAGGAGGTATGGAGTAAACTGTCTGCAGACACAAAGAATAAACATGAACTGACCTAGAGAAAGCCCTGAAGATATCAAGGCTCTGGAACTAGCCATGCAGAAGTAGGTTTATACTTGGACTTCTTAGTTTTGAAGGCTAATAAATTCTTCTTTGGCTTAAACTAAAATTCTTATTTTTGTTTTTGCCAACTGCAATAAAGTCCTAATGCCACACCAGAAATTTGGAATTTCTTCCAAGGGAAAACGTGGGAGTATAATATATGTAGGTGTACATTTTGTTTTTTCAACTTCTTTCTTTTTTTGAGAGAGCTTGCGTGCACACGTGCCTGAGCTGGGGGAGCAGCAGACAGGAAGAGAAAATCCTAAGCAGGCTTCATGCCCAGCGCAGAGCCTGATATGGGGCTCAATCACAGGGCTGTGAGATCATGACCTAAGCTGAAATTAAAAGTCGGACGCTTAACTGACTAGGCCACCCAGGTACCCTGCACTAACGTTAGTGTGGAAAAGGAACAAAGAAGGGGTGTCAAATTAGAGGCAGGAAGACCAGTTAGACATTACTGTAGACATCCAAGTGAAGTAGAATAACCTCATTAAACCCTAAAAACCTAAAATAGTGAGATAATTGAACAGATAAATGGATATTAAGAAAACAAACTTGCTAAGAAATTGGCAACTGGATTTGGAATGAGAGGGAAGAATTTAAGGATACTACTCATATTTGAGTGGAAATTTCAGATGATAAAGACTTGAGGTATAAAATACAGGAGATGGGCATCTGGCTGGCTCAGTTGGTAAAGCATGAGACTCTTGATCTCAGGGTCATGAATTCAAGCCCCATGTTGGGTATAAAGCTTACCTTAAAGAAAAAGAAAAAAAAAAAAAGAAAATAGAGGAGGAGGAACAGGAGTGGGCAGATTGCAGGGAGAGGAGTGAACACAGATCCAGTCATATTTTGACTGAGGAGCTTTGGAGGTCAACCAAATACCAATGTTCATCGCACAAGCGAAAACTCAGGTGTGGGCTGGAGATATGATAATCCTAGCTCCTGCATGGTAAACTGATTAATCTTAAAAAGGGTTAGCATCCTGCTGATAGGAGCTTCCTAAATGCAAAAAGCGTAACTGAGGGCTTTAAAACAAATGTTTCACTTCAAGCATGTCATAATGCAGTTTAGAAATGACGTTTAGAGGCGCCTGGATGGCTCAGTCGTTGAGCGTCTGACGCTTGATTTCAGCTCAGGTCACGATCCCAGGATTGTGGGATCAAGCCCAGAGCTGGGTTCCACACTGGGCATGGAGCCTGCTTGACATTCATTCTCTTTCTCTCTCTCTCCCTCTGCGCCTCCCCCACTTACACATGGGTGAGCTCCCTTAAAAAAAAATTTGCAATAAAAAAGAAGTAAAAATAATAGCATTGTTAAATATTTGAAGTATAGAACAAAACTAAATAAAAATAGATTACATTAGTTCTTACCAACTTTTAGATTTAAGTAAGTCTTCTACTTTAATCTTATGAGGAAAATGTGCTTATTAGGAAAATAAAAGTTTGCAGAGTTTAAATGATTTACTAGAAGGCTCAAAAATATTCTGGAAAAAATGTTTTATTATTAAGAGAATTTAAATGAAAACACTGATAGAAAAATGAAAGAAAATTATGTGCCCTTTCAAGACCTTTACATTTAATATTCCAGTTTTTCATTTTCTTGATACAACTGTATCACTTTCATAATTTTTCCTCTCATGAAAAAGAGGAAAAGAGGGCGGGAAGTATCCTGAGGAAGAGAATGAGCAATCTGTGATCCTGAGATGAAATGAACTATAAAACATAAATGTGGAGGAAATGCATGTGATGGGTAGAGAAGTGTGTTCATGAACAAGTCACTAGAAAGTCACATATGTTATAACTAAAGAAATGTTGGACATACATCACATGCATTTCAGGGTCAATATCCCATATCTTGCAGTTACTCAAAATAGATTTTTCTCTTCTTTCCTGACCATTTTGCCACATGAAAATGATCTACCTAAAACAAATATGTCACAATCAAGATCTTCAGTGACTCCTCACTGCCTACAATGAATGCACTGTTTCATAAACAATGTTATTATTCATCGTCTATATGTTTAATAGTCATTATAAAGAAATGTGTTGAATACATACCAAGTACAAAATACACTAATACAGTAGATAAATGTGCTAGAACAATGCTATTCCAAGTTTGATCCAATGACCACCAGTATCAGCATCACATTACAGGTGGAACATTTATTTTTTTGAGGACACCAGGTGGTTCTTATGAATTAAAAGTTTTAGAAACACTGTTCTAGACAGTTAAAAAGGAGAGGACCTAATGTCTCTTAGGGGTCTCACTCTCCCAAGGATATGGAAAACATCTGCTGAGTAGCTGGAAGTTTTATAAACCTCAGAAGGTGTTCTGTGATGAAAGGAACAGGGTTAAGATTTCTGACTCCTAAGGACCATTTAGCCCTGTTAGCTTTCCTTTTGAAAGATATAGCTTTAATATTGTGAGTTGAGTATATTTAACATGGATATTAATGTGTTTGTGTGTAAATGGTCTAATTATATATACGTGTGTGTGTATACATTTTTTTTTCCAGGACTGGAGTCATGGCTAAATAACATTTAAGCAAGACTTTCATTTTAAGTAGACATGACAGAATTTTAAGCTTAGAAAATTAACAGTGTATAACTTAAATTTTACATATTAAAAAAACTAAAGGAACTGAAAGCTGAAAATTATGAGAGTTAGTGGTACCTATGTATGACATTTTGACAGTCTATTAAATATTATGAATTAGAAGATTATGGGAAAAAGGGAACTACATTCTAGGAGAATATGAAAAGGTCAACCCATGATCTTGGGAAAGTATAAGAAAGAAAAATATTTTCAAAATGTACTATAAAAATTGTTAGACATGTTTTAGTGACAATAAGCAGAAGGTGATTACTCTTGATGGCATAAAAGGTGAAAGGAAAGAAGTCCGTGTTCCTGCTTTTTGTTAGTCCTGGTCATTCCCAGTCTATTCTCCTCCCTTGTTGCCATGACTTTGGGGAACTTGGTTAAGTTTATTCCAATTTGTTGAAGGCTAAAAACTACATTCCTAACAATTTTGCTTTATATATCATATCTTGGGTAAAACTCATTTATTATGGTTATTGACTGGGGAGGGAGGAGGGGGAATCAAACAGGGAGCAAATTCCCAGATGATGTTTATGTGGCCATTTGGTGCGTACTTTGAGAACCACTGCTTTAATGGAGTCAGTTATCAGTCTCAAGGACTGGTAGGTAGACACTAAAGGAAAACAGTATCTCTCTGTGTAGGTTTTTAGGACACAGAACATTTGTTACACATTTGCCACCTGCTCAAGAAACAGCCAGGTATGTATTAATCTTTAGGAATTGTGGCAAAATTAGTAGCTGGAAAGAAATTTCCTTTCCAAAGATGAACCCAAAACCTAAATAATTTTTAAAAAGAGACAGTGTTTATTTGCCTGTATTAGGATTGTTGTAGGGGCGCCTGAGTGGCTCAGTCGGTTAAGCGTCCGACTTCAGCTCAGGTCATGATCTCGTGGTTTGTGAATTTGAGCCCTGTGTTGGGCTCTGTGCTGACAGCTCGGAGCCTGGAGCCTGGAGCCTGCTTTGGATTCTGTGTCTCCTTCTCTCTTTGCCCCTCCTCTGCTCATGTTCTGTCTTTCTCCCTCTCAAAAATAAACATTAAAAAAAAAAAAAAAAAAGGATTGTTGTAGAATCCAGTATTATGGGACCTGCTCAGCTAGCCTATTTAAGTTTTAGTATCCATATCCTTGGACTAACTTGAAAATGAATAGCATAAGTTCAAATTTTCTGCTTGCATTAAATTAAAAATAAGAGTTTCTAAATATTTTTTATTCTTGTGTTAAGATCATAGGTAATCTTAGTTCAGGTGTTTCTTAACCTGATTATTAAAAAACAAAATAGTAAAAAATAATTCATCTGGCAAATGTACTGTTTGTAGATAGTAGCCACTTTTAAAACCACATTTCTATTAAAGTTGTTCTTAGATTTACAGCACCTGATATCTGGACCCAGCTGAGCTTTTATTTTACAGATCAAAATGCATAGATGAAAATACATTATAATATTAATGAAGCCGTTCGAGTTTAGCCTGAAGAGATTTAAAATTTCCTGTGATGGTTTGTACTGCTACTGATGAGCTCATAGACTGAAGCTCAACCAGAT
The DNA here is from genome assembly GCF_018350175.1 of Felis catus. NCBI lineage: Eukaryota > Metazoa > Chordata > Mammalia > Carnivora > Felidae > Felis > Felis catus. The sequence goes on along the minus strand of NC_058368.1, from coordinate 209,276,075 downwards.
AACCACAGATAGCATCCAGGGACAGATTTGTAAACCTTCTCCTGTAAAAGAAAAGATACCTGATCAACTATCAATACATTCAGAAACATTTCCTCTCCCCTTTCTCCCACGGGAGTTTGCTTTTTTTTCTCCCAAGAAACATTTCCTCCCATAAGACTTCTCTCCAACTTCTGCTAATTTTAGTATAGTCCCACAAAGAGCAAGGATGATAGGATTAAGTAAATGTTAAATAAATGAAAACAAGCAAGAAATGCAGGAGATAGGTGAATTACCACATAACCACCATTTTCCTTTGGAAGATTATTATAACGGGAAAGAAGCAATTAAGTATGACTCCTAAAATGAAATTATTTACATTTTTTTGGTCTTTTCAAACAAATATACCTTGAAATGGCCAATAATATCACAAAGACATAACTGAACTACACTAAGTCACTAATTCAAAACAGAAGCAGTGTAGAAGTAATTCATAACTCATATCACTTTACCTATAGAAAGGATTTAGGACAAGGCTTGAAAAATGGTAAAAACCCTAACCTAACCTTTTATACATGCTAATTGGTATCATTCAACTAGTTAATCTCCACATCTTCCTTCATTCTCTCCAACTTAGTTGCACAGATACCTATCAGAAACATTTGAAACGGTTATAGTTACCTCTCACAATTTAAAACTTGGCTAGGATTCTCAACATATCTTGCCAAGAGCACATGTATGCAATCCAAAAGGTGCAGTGGCTTCTTCATTCTGTTCCAGAATGGATCCTATAAAGAAAATACACATCATGAGTTATAAAGCAAACTGTGTCAACTGATTTTTCTTTTTGGTCAACTGATTTTTTAATCATTTATGTTTCTCTTTTTGATAGCTGTGACATCACTTTTACTTTACACCTATGCACACTTAGTCTGATACTGTAAATAAAAGACTAAACCAGTAAAGAATCTTTTTAATTAAAAAAAATGTTTTTCTCATTTTTTTATTTGAGGAGGGGTGGGGAGAGAACAGAGAGAGAGAAAGAGAAAATCTCAACCAGGCTCTATACTCAGCACAGAGCCCGATGACCCTGGGATCATGACCTGAGCTGAAACACTCAACTGACTGAGCCACCCAGGCGCCCGTGCTGAAACCAAGAGGTGGACACTCAACTGACTGAGCCCGTGAACCAGTGAAGAATTTTAATTCTAGTTCTAGTTTTACCAGTTACTAGCTATGTGACTTGAGCCCTTGTCAGATGTAGCAGAAAATGGGGATACTACTACTTGCTCATTTTCCATCGTAGGCTCATTGTGGGGCTTAAATGAGATATACAAGGGCCTTGTAAAGCACTGCATAAACGTTTTGATGGTGCTACCATAAAAGAATGATATATACGTCAACAAGATTTCATTTGGATCTTTTATCTTAGGATAAAAATTAGAAAATACATAGTCTGATAAGGCTCAATGTGGTAAGAAAGATTTTTATTTACACTGAGGTATAACTGACACCTATTAGTTTCAGGTGTACATTGTAACGATTCCCTATTTGTTTATACAGAGAAATGATCACCATAAATCTAGTTACCAGGTATTACCATCACAGTTAACAAAAGTTTTCTTTTCTGGTGGTGAGGAAGATGTTTGGTATATTTTAAATGAAGTTATAAGGAATAAATACTCTGTTATTTTGTTTTGTTAGAGTAAATGGTAATTCTTTTTTTTTAAAGGTTACAGTTTACTTAAAAAAAATTTTTTTTTTTTTAATTTATTTTTGAGAGACAGAGAGAGACAGAGCACAAGTGGGGAAGGGGCAGAGAGAGACGGAGACAACAGAATCCGAAGCAGGCTCCAGGCTCTGAGCCATCAGCGCAGAGCCCGATGTGGGGCTCGAACTCATGAACTGTGAGATCATGACCTGAGCCAAAGTGGGAGGCTTAACCGAATGAGCCACCCAGGAGCCCCATTAAATGGTAATTCTTAATGTATGGGTTTAGCCTATTCCACCAAGAGTAAAGCAAATATAATTATATTTACTAATATTATGAAATATTTTATTTTTATAATATAAAGCAAAACAACTCATTATCGGTTTTAGAAATCTAAAGTATGATAATTTATGTTCAACAAATGAAGCAAATTTCTGATCGATTTTATCATATGAGACATAAATAAAAATGCTCTCCCTCTTTTATCCAGAAAATGTTCATTTACCTTAAAAAAAATTATTTCAGGGGTGACTGGTTGGGTCAGTCAGTTAAGTTTCCGATTTCAGCTCAGGTCATGATCTCCAAGTTTGTGAGTTTAAGCCCTGTGTTGGGCTCTGTGCTGACAGCTCAGAGCCTGGAGCCTGCTTCAGATTCTGTGTCTCCCTCTCTCTCTGCCCCTCCCTTGCTTGCACTCTACTTCTCCCTCTCTCTTAAAGATAAACATTAAATATAATTTTTTTAATTAAAAAATATTATTTCATTTTATTTCATATTTTCCTTACCCGTGACTTGAACAAGTGATCATATACTTCCAGTAGTCTAGGTAATGGCACTCCAATTTCATTCATTGTCTGTATTACAAAACCTACATCCCAGTTCAAAGTACAAACTTGCTGTTCTAAAAACTGCACAATAAAATCTGGAGAGGGAAAAAGATCAGAAATTAGAATTGTTAACTCCCTCCCCACCCTCAGCTTATTGAGCTATAACTGCCATATTACATTGTATAAGTTTAAGGTATACAATGTGATGGGATACACATACATATTGTGAAATGTTTACTCCAGTAAGGTTAGTTAACATGTCCTTCACCTCACATAATTACTATTTTGTTGTTGTTATAGAATTGGTAATTCCTGATACTAAAAAGTAGGCCTTATTCTCATTTTTTACTACTTGTCATGTCATAAGATTGTAACAGTAACACTCACATTCATATTTATGATACTTAAAATCTGAGACTGACCAATGTGAACATCCATGGGCAAGAGGAATCACCGAAAAGGCTGCCACTGAACCTGCGGCTCCTCTAGTATTTACCATACAAAAATTTTGCATAGGTAATCAAAATTCAAAAGCCCTAAACTTCTAGTTTGAAGCCCTCAGAAGTTCGTCATTGAAAGATGGACCAAAAAAAAAAAAAAAAAAGGAAAGAAAGAAAGAAAAAGGACTCTTCTACCCTAAACTTTATTGGGCTCAAAAATTAAAAATCCAAGTCAGTGGGTGCCAGGGTGTCTTTGTCAGTTGGTTGTCTGACTCTTGGTCAAGTCACGGTCTCATGATTCACAAGTTCAAACCCTGCATCGGGCTCTGTGCTGACAGTATGGAGGCTTCTTGGGATTCTGTCTCCCTCTCTCTTTGCACCTCCCTTGCTCACTCTCTCTCAAATAAACGTTAAAAAAAAGTAAAATAAAAATAAAAATCTAAGTCAAAGCAGAAATACCTCAAAAGAAATTATGTATAATGTGGCCTTTTTAAAATTATTAAAATTGTTAAGTTTTAATTTTGTCTTTATTCTCCTCATTAATGAAATATCATGGCAGTTTCAATCTATACTTACAAGAAAAATGGCATGACTATAATGATTTTATTTCTTGACATCTTCAGGGAAGAGGTCCTAAATCAGAGATGGTTTATAAACAAGTCTCTATCCTCATTTAAAAAAAAAAAAACAAAAAAGGGGCACCTGGGTGGCCGAGTCAGTTAAGCATCCGACTTCAGCTTAGGTCATGATCTCACAGTCTGTGAGTTCGAGTCCCGCATCAGGCTCTGTGCTGACCACTCAGAGCCTGGAATGTGCTTCAGATTCTGTGTCTCCCTCTCTCTCTGCCCCTCCCCTGCTCATGCTCTCTCTCTGTCTCAAAAATAAATAAAAACATTAAAAAAACAAAAAACAAAACCAAAAAAAAAAAAACCCACAAAGAAAACAAACAAACAAAAAACAGGGGTGCCTGGGAGGCTGAGTCAGTTGGGCAGCTGACTTCGGCTCAGGTCATGATCTCACAGCTCATGAATTTGAGCCCCGTGTTGGGGTTTGTGCTGACAGCTTGGAGCCTGGAGCCTGCTTCGGAATCTGTGTCTCCCCCTCTCTGTGCCCCTCCCCTGCTCACACTCTGTCTCTCAATCTCTGTCAAAAATAAACAAACATTAAAACAAACAAACAAAAAACAATTTAGGGGTGCCTGGGTGGCTCAGTCAGTTGAGCGTTTGACTCTTGATTTCAGCTCAGGTCATGATCCCAGGATTGTGGGATCGAGCCAGGCACTGGGCTCGGCACTGAGCATGAAGCCTACTTAAGATCCTCTCTCTCTCTCTCTCTCTCTCTCTCTCTCTCTGCCCCTCTCCCTGCTCATGTGCACTCTCTCTCTAAAAACAAAAAACAAAAACAAAACCCAATTTAATGTTATGTTGTGAGCACTTTCCTGGTTCTCAACATTTTTCAAAAACACTAGGTGCTTAACATTCTACGTTATGGGTGTATTTATGTTAATTTACAGTTGAAGAAAACATTATACATTGGCAAATGGCTAATAATTAAGAGTCACTACATAGATAACAATTATTGTCAGTATATTTGGATAAGAAAGGGGTTCAAAATTGCATTTTTAACACAACTATCTGCTATTTTAAAGAAAAATATGTCCTCAGTATAACAGACTGCAGTTGAATTAATCACAGATTGCCCATGCAGAAAAACACCAGCCATTTTTCTTTTCTCCTTGAACTTGCATAGCGTTACCAACAATATAATCATAACAGTTTGTTAGCACTATTTCCAGATAGATATATAAACTTGGAAGGTCAAAGAAAGTTTCGTATCTATTTATCAACAAATTTCTGCTATCTTTGGAAGTCTTTCTGGAGAGGCAGAATTAAACTGCTGAGCTAAACAGCAACAAAGAAACAATTCGACTCTGAAGAACATTGCATCTCCACTGCAATGAAGAAAACCATCAAAAGAAAACAAAACACCTCTGATAGCACTTAAGGTTATTGCTTACCTAAAGGAAAGAAGCGAGGTGTGCCAGCATAAATTTTGCCAAGGAGCACAACCTTGAGACTAAGAGCATGCATTCTATCCGGGGAGCTCAACGTCACACTTTCATTCAATTCTGCAAGAAAAAGACACGCCATTAGAAACCTAAATTGTTTTTTAATGGGAAATGTTTAAATTGGCTATTTTATTCTGTTTCGAGGTACAAATGCCCTAGAAATGATTCTAATATAATGAGCAGATACTCTGTTTCTGTTAGTGTTTGAAATACTCTTGTCTTACCAGGGCGCTCCTTACAGGATTCTGAGGAAAGTGTCTCAGAATCCCTTATTAAGAAGTACAACCACAGAGGCTGCTGGCTGGCTCAGTCAGTTGTGAGTCTGACTCTTGACTTCAGCTCACATCATGATCTTACAGTTCTTGAGTTTGAGCCCTGTGTCAGACTCTATGCTGGCTGTGTGGAGCCTGCTTGAGATTCTCTGTCTCCCTCTCTCTCTGCCCCACCCTAGCTTGCGTGTACCTCCCTCTCAAAATAAATCAACAAACATTAAAAAAAAAAGTACAACCACAAAAATGACACATCCTTTTCTCTGAGAGCCCTCTCCAGTATAAACTGAGGTCATTCTCTGGAGGACCACCCTTTGCCATGTCTACGTACCCTCCACTCACCCTCTACTCTAGATATAGGAGAGCCACTAGCAGCTTGCATTCCTCTACCAAGTCACTAAATAATGTATGCTAATATACCCGTAAGTGAGCACTTACCTTTCTCTATGATATCTTGCCAAAGTGTCTGCACCAATATAGGGTCTGAATAACCAGCACAATGAATTATTGCAAGCTTACACTCTGCAAGTTTAAACGGGTCAGCAAATTCCCCATAAAGCTGTCAGAGAAAATGTCATCATTATACATGCAACCAGAGGTCAGCAGTCAGAAATTAACAGTGATGCACTCTTTGACAATTAAAAGTAATCAAGGATTTTATTCAAAGTTCCTAATACATGATATAAAGACATGATGACATACAGCTGTCATAACCCCCGATTAAGAATGGTGAAGGCACGGTAAATACGTTTAAATAGATTTCAACATCTGTGCCTTTTTCCCCCTTTGGCTGGCAGGGAAATACTGCAATGATATTTCTTTTATAATTAGTGTTGTCTAAACTAGGGTTTCCAAAATCTTGGAAATACTGACAAATCTCAGAGTGTTTCACAGTATTTGGAGAAATGTTCAAGAATAATTGAAAAAGGAATTGCTCAGAAATACCGAGTGGGAGAGGCTTGAAGATACAAGGAAACATAAATTACTTTTCCAAGACAAGAAACAAGGCCATAAAATAGATGGCAGGAATTTTAACAAAGCCCCATGTGAGGCTGATAGATTTTTGGTAGAAAACGGCCTGCAAAGAGCAAGTAAACTCTTCCTAAGAGTAAGATACCACAGCAGTGATTTGTCAGCCCAGCAACATGCTCCCAAGAATGGCTTATCTTATTTTGTAGAGATAGATTAATCTTTCCCATGAAACACAGAGTAGAACACAAAAGAAACAAGGAATCTGTAGATATTAGGTGACTGCTAGAGTAATTCAACTTGCTTTTTTATTACCTTAGTTATGTCCATTAGTTCGGAATCCAGCTGAGAAATTGCATCCTGTACAGAAGAATGATGGGAATATTGCCTTTGTAGTGTCTCTTGTATCTGAAGTTGGATCCTAGCAACCTAGTTTGGATTTAAAAAAAGCAAGTCTTATGTTCTTTATGATAAATCAACAAGTACTTGAAGGAATGATTTCTAGTATCTGACTTTAAGTTTGTTAAAGTAAAACTAACGTATACAAAACAGCATAGTGACTATAGTTAATAACACCATAGTGCATATTTGAAAGGTGTTGAATAGATCTTAAAAGCTCTTACCACAAGAAAAAAAATTGTAATTATGTATGATGATGAATGTTAACTAGACTTAATACGGTGATCATTTTCCAATATCTAAAAATACTGAATCATTACATTACACATCTGTAATATGTTAGATGTCAATTACACCTCAATAAGAAAAATGTGTAAATAAAGACCTAAGAGACCAGTAACTCTTCATCACAACATAAAAGATTTCAAAGGAAGTATACTGTGGCAGAGAGCCTATGCTACCTCTAACATTCGTTCTTCCCATGACTGTAGCCAGATAATACCTAGATTATACTTCTCAACTCCTCTGCAGGGAGATACGGCATAAAATTAAGTTCTCTTCAAAGGAATGTGAGTGGAAGTAAAGTATGTCACTTCAGGGTTTAGGTCTTTAAGAGAGTGAATATGCATCTTACATGTTTTTTATTCTCTAACTCCCTTTGAGAGAAGAAAAAGGTAAGACCATAGGAGACAATAAAGCTGTAAAATAGGGTCTTGAAATCAATCAAGTGGAAGAAAGCCAATGGCCAATCAGGAACACCCACTCTGTGGATATTTGTGAATGACGAATAAGCTTTTGTATTTGGACCATTATACACTTCTGGGTCTCTTAATTAGGGCAGTTTAACCTACTCTATTTCATGTATCTACTCATTAGCTTCCAGAATAGATGGTAATTGTGATACAATGTCCTTGGTGTTGGAACAGTTGGAAAAAACCTTCAAAAAATGCCACAGAGAAAAAATTTTAATTACAGTAATGTGCTGTGACCCAAGTGCTACAGACTTAAAATCTTTTAAAATATTTATATCTAGGGGTGCCTGGGTGGCGCAGTCGGTTAAGCGTCCGATTTCAGCCAGGTCACGATCTCGCAGTCTGGGAGTTCGAGCCCCGCGTCAGGCTCTGGGCTGATGGCTCAGAGCCTGGAGCCTGTTTCCGATTCTGTGTCTCCCTCTCTCTTGCCCCTCCCCCGTTCATGCTCTGTCTCTCTCTGTCCCAAAAATAAAATAAAAGTTGAAAAAAAAATTTTAAAAAATAAAATATTTATATCTAAATATGAAAATAAACACATGTAGGCAGAAGAGACTAGAATAATGCTAACTGCTACTGACCTGTTATTGACTGGAAGGAAGCAGGAAAAATAGAATAAATGTGGCTACTGATCAATGCAGACAAAGCTTAAGTATCTTTAGCACTTACTTCCATTTTTTCTTCTAATTCATGAAGGAATTCACCATCTGCGGCTATTGATGAAATGGCAGTGGAACTTTTGGCACTAAGAATGGCTCGAGCAATGTACTCTAGTCGCTGCTGAAGTGAAATTTCTGTGCTGGGAGGAAAAACTCTTATTTTATTTATATGAATTCTTAAGGATCCAATATACAAATATATCAATTATGACACATTATTTTTTATACACCAAATGAACACAAAAGGCCATTTAAAACTTGAAAAAATTATTACAGGATTTCTAATAAAAGAGATCTACAATTTAAGGCATCAAAGAAATACTTAAGTTTATAGCCAAAAAAGTTACATCCTATTTTAAAACTTTAATTCAGTATATTAAAACTTGGATTCTTCTAAAACTAAAATTAAGGAAAACATTCTTGATTACTCCTCACATTCTTCGCTTCTCTACCTGAATATGGCCAATCTACATGTGATCATCCACAAAACTAGATTGACCTCTTAAAAACAAACACCCGATTATGTCACATGCCTTCACCCACTCCTTCAACCTCTGCTCCTTCTACCTGCTCCCTTGTTCACCATCTCCAAGCCAATGGCTTTCTTTTTTGTACTCTAAACATGATAAACTTGAATCGAATAGATTGCGTCTGCAGAGACCATTGCTCCATGCCTGGACCCCTTCCTCTGTTCTTTAACAGCTGCCTATCCGTGTCACTTAAGAATCAATTTTTATGACAATTTGTGAGGCCTCCTCTGACCAATCTTAACTAGAGCAGCTCCTCACTCTCGTCCTCATCCGGCAATTTCTACCATACTATCCTATTTTTATTGTATTCACAGACCCTGAACTTGCATGCACGAAATCTACCCACTGGAATGGGAGCTCCCTGGGAATAAAAATGGTGTTTATGTTTCTCACTATTCCTTGAACATACATCACTGGTGCTCTGGCTGGCTGGCTGGCAGATGTCAGAAAGCCCCAAACATGTATCCATCTCCATGGTTACCATCTTTAGTCCTTTCCAATCCCCTAACTCTATCAGATGTGGTTCTTTGACATTATAAAGTGACTTGGCATTAAAAACAAACACGCTAATTCATTTGGTTGGTGGGAACCTCTCAAAGCAAGCAGTATTAAATGTAACTTTTGATATCCCCATTACTTTCAATTTGAATCAGGAAAAAACTAGCTTTTCCTTTCAGAGATCTCAAACTGTCCTTCTGTATAACTATGGCTTCCATATTTTCTCCCTCCCTGCTCCCCCCCTGCAAAAAGCAAAAGGGAAAAAGAATTCAGTCCTTTCTCCCTTCTATCTTTCAAAGTACAGGTGTAGAGGACAGTTACTTCGCACTCACCATCTCTTAATGTTGCACATAAAGGACTATTTTAGGAGTCTGTTTAGTACATTTAGAACCCATTTCTGAAGGAGCTTCCCTTTCTTTCCCCTCTCATCTCTAAAAAATACATACTTGAATTAAACATATTAAAAGTGGTAACATTTCTAAATTACTTAAAATAGAACATTCTATAGCTACCAATTTATTTTTTGCAGACTATATATACAAAGAGTATAGTGATAAAAAGTAACATTACAGTTGGAAAGATATTTTATTGTGGAGAGAGATGGTAAGCTGAGAGCTAAATTGTGGATGGACAGGGTATCTCACATGAGGAGGAAATTCGGTTACACTGTATTATGTATAATGAAGATATGGATAACAAGTATTCTTAAAAGTCAGAGAATTTCTGAATACTTAATAACAATAAAATTATTGTTATAACAAGGAAAAAGGACAATAAATACTAATGGAAGAGCAATTAAGAACACATATATACATACTCACATTTGCTATTAGTCACATCTAGACTCTTTAAATTTATTTTACTTTATTGTATGTACATATGTATGTATTTTTTTTTTTTTTTTTTTTTTATGTAAGCTCTATGCCTATGGTGGGGCTTGAATTCACAACCCTGAGATCAAGAGTCGCAAGCTCTACTGACTGAGCCAAACAGGTATCCCCATAAATGACCATTCTGATTAGTTTGGTTTAATAACCGCTTTGCTTCAACAACATCCTCCTCCTAACTTAACTGATCTACAGTTTTTAGAAATAGCACTTGCATTATTTTGGCAAAGAAAATTCCAAATGAAAACACAGGGTCAAATTAATGATCTATCCAGATTGTATTAAATCGTATTTTGAGGGTTGTCTGGGTAGCTCACAGCTCAGTTGGTTGAGTGTCTGACTCTTGACTTCAGCTCAGGTCATGATCCCAGGGTTGTGGGATCGAGCCCCACAATGGGCTCTGTGCTCAGTGGGGAGCCTGCTTAAGATTCTCTCTCTCTCTCCCCCTCACTTGCTCTTTCTCTAAAAAAAAAAAAATTGTTTTTTGATATGATAATCGAACTAGAAATTTCAATGCTTTCTTTAACAAGATTCTTAATAATCTTCAACATATATGCTCAAAACTTTTTCAGTAATTTAAAACAATGTGAGAGCAGAGGAAATAAGTCTAGAATTAGTAAAACACTTAAAATTGTAAAGCCTTTGAGAAGTTTTTGTCCTTTTAATTAAGAATACTAATTAACTGCTTTTAGTAGGAAAGAATCTAAAGACAAACTTTAAAGAAAAGTTTCAGGGGGTGCCTGGGTAGGTCAGTTGGTTAAGCGTCTGACTCTTGATTTCAGCTTGGGTCATGATCTCATGGTTCATGGTTCATGAGTTTGAGCCCCACATCAGGCTCTATGCAGATGGCACAGAGCCTGCTTGGGTTTCTCTGTCTCCCTCTCCCTCTGCCCCTCCCCCAACTCTCTCTCTTTCTCAGAATAAATAAGCATTAAAAAAAAAAAGGATTTAGAAGACAGTTTGGATAGAGAAGGTATTGGGTATTTGGTACCTTCTACACACTATGAAAAACAAAAAGAGAAAACTGTAAACTTTCAGTCCAAGTAAAAGCATTAAAATTCTACATGCATATAACCTGAATGAGGTTTTCTTTCTTTCTTTTCTTTTCTTTTTTTTTTTTTTTTTTTTTTAAGTAGAGTCCACATCCAACATGGGGCTAAAACTCACAACCCTGAGTTTGAGTTACAGGTTCTACCAACTGAGCCAGCCAGACGCTATTTATTTTCTGAAATCTGGATGTAACCAGATCTAGGTTAGTTATCAATCATTCTTCACAGTGAGAATATTATACCATACCTATGCATGTCAGCCAATTTGGACAGTACACGAGCAGCATTACTAAAGCTTCTGTTCTTTTCATAATATCTCCACAGTAAATCCATATAACGAACTTTGTTTTGATCAACTTTGGCCATTCGGACTAGATGTGGCTCCAGAAACGGAGAAGCAATCTGCAAATTATACAGTTACTCAGAAACATTTTCTAACTATTTACTTGCTCTTTATGTAGTAACTATAACATTTTAAGACTACAGGTGTGCCGTGTTTCATGAATACATTAGCAAAATTATAATCCAACAGAGGACAGTTTTTCTCATTATATATGTATGACTTTTGTTTTATCAGAGTTAAAGAGCTGCTATGATACTTAAATGAAGCTGATTAAAATAATTACAATCCAATTATAAATCTTAATAAACTTTGAAAACAGAGCTACAGATTCCTAGACTCTTAACTCAAAGACATCCTTGCCATTATCAAATGTCATACATTTATTTTACAGACTGAAGAACACTGAGACTTAGGATAGTAAAAAGACATGTGTGAGGTCACATACTGAATTAACACACAGGTAACACCAAGTTTAGGTCTCCTAATTCATAATCCAGTGATTTCCACCCCACTGTATAAACAGCCCATATCAGCCTTAAAATAATGAGAAAATTAGAGCAATAACTTATTTTGCCCACTAGGAAAAGATTATTACATTACCTGGCTTTACTCTAACACCTAATGGTAGGTTCAGGATAAGAAAATGAATTTCCTGTAAATATATATATGCTTAATCCATTGTGTTATGTTACTTGAAAATACAAATTAACAATATTAGAATAAAAGTATTTTTTACCTGCAATAGCTTATCTGCAAGATCAGCTTGTATTAGCCAATTATAAAGGGCGATACTAAAGAGCTCATCTTTGGATCGTTGAGACAGTTTAAGCATTTGTTCAAACTAAAATAAAAAAAAAAAAAGGAAAAATTACCAGTTAAAGGCTGTTGCTGAACATCATGACCATCAACCTTATAAAATCCTGAAATCGAGAATCATTAAATGCTAAGTTCTCAGAGCTACTACCTTTCCCAAGAGGAGCTGTCACCACTACTACACGGAACTAAACAATGTAATTTCAGAATAAAAATATGCTATGTCTCTTACATGATGTCCTGCTTCTTCATTACTCAGCATATTGGGGTCAGATGACAGTACTGGAGGCCCAGGTTTTTTGGGTACACTGGGAGACTGAGGAGCAGCCTTACTTTGATTTACCAGTTCTTGAAGCGTGTCTGTAATACACTTGTAACTGTTTAATCTGAAAAAGAATGGAAAAGGAGCAACTGCATTATTTAATGAGACAGCAAATGACTTATCTAATTTAAATACACAGAAGAATTTGAAGACTATTTTGGGAAACAGATGTATGTACACACATATATTTGGATAAAATAATACAAACTGTATACTTTTTCTAGGTTTTAGGAACATCTGGTTAACCAAAAAAGACTGAAGTCATAAAAATGAATGTATCAATAAAATCACATTTTAGATAGGTTATATATTTTCTTTGTGGACACACATTTTTTAACAGTCATTACTAATTTGTGAACATTTAAAAATCATCCCTTAAAATAAAATATGCATCTTCACCCAGAACCAGAAATTAGGCAGGGGAAGAGATGGTTCCAAATAAGTTAGGTCATTCATTCATTCATTCATTCATTCTTTATTTAAGAGAGTGAACACACATGAGTTGGGGAGAGGGGCAGAGGGAGGCAGTGGGGGAGGGAGGTGGGGAGAGAGAGGGAGGGAAAGAGAAAGAGAAAGAGAAAGAGAAAGAGAAAGAGAAAGAGAAAGAGAAAGAGAAAGAGAAAGAGAAAGAGAAGGAGAAAGAGAAGGAGAAAGAGAAGGAGAAAGAGAGAGAGAGAGAGAGAGAGAGAGAGAGAGAGAGAGAGAGAGAGAGAAAGAGAAGAAAAGGAATCTCAGGCAGGCTCCACGCTCAGCTTGGAGCTCGATCCCACAACCCTGGGATCATGACCTGAGCCAAAACCAAGAGACTCAACTGACTGAGCCACCCAGGTGCCCCAAGTTATTTCACTTAAAATTGACATTAATAAAGTGTTATAGAAACTAGAGAGGCAAGTCCTTAAGAATATTCACCAGACTAAAACTTCTAAACTACGAATTATCCTAATTCAGTTTAAAAAAACAAGACATTTTTAAAAAAAAGTTTATTTATTTTTGAGAGTGAGAGCCCACATGCGTGCACATGGGGGAGGGGCAGAGAGAATCTCAAGCAGGCTCCACATTGTCAGCACAGAGCCCAACTTGGGGCTTGAACCCACAAACTGTGAGATCATGACCTGCACCAAAGTCGGATGCTTAACCAACTGAGCCACCCAGGAGCCCCTAAAACAAGACATTTTTAAGTGAAAGCAAAATCCAATTTTATAAGTGTACTTAAAATATTATTTCCTAATACAGTACTATCAATCAAACTTTACACCAAGAAAAGTCTGTAAGTCAACAATCTGCTAAGGTGATGAAACTTGCCTTTCTTGGAAAGCCTGCAGGCCCACAAGGTCTTCTTCTGGTTCTCCATGTTTATAGAAATGAAGTCCAAGACCCTGAGGATCTTTTTTTTCTGCAGCAGTAAGAGAGAGCTCCACCACACCCTCATAAAAACGGACTAATGAGAAAGGAAAAGGACCAAGTTAAGGGTTATTACTAGGCTGGATGTGTTTTCCCTTAGCTGGTTTATAAAAATACTGATCAAGGCTATTATTTCTCTACTGTACACTGGTCACCTGATGACAGTATCATATAAGATATGTCTGGTGAATCTACCAAAGAACAAGGTATCGATATGCCTAAAATGCAGCTATTAAATGCATCTTCTTCAATGGAAAAACATTTTCATAGTTAGAATAAAAGGGAAGGTTTCAGTTCCTGAATGGAAAAAAAAAATATCTCGGAGTTCAAAACAATATCTGTGCTAACAGTTATTACTTTTGCATGTTAGATTTGATTTAAAGTAATTTTATTTTATTTTTAAAAGATTATTTACTTATTTTGAGAGAGAGAGAATGCCCTCATGTCACAGGGAAGGGACAGAGAGAGAGGGAGAGAGAGAACTCCTAGCAGGCTCCGTGCTGTCAGCATGGATTCCCAACTCGGGGCTTGGATCTCACTAAACGTGAGATCATGACCTGAGCTGAAATCAAGAGTTGGAAGTTTCACCAACTGAGCCACCCAGGTGTCCCTAAAATAATTTTAAAGTAAGCAGACAGGTACTATTTTAAAAATTAGAAGAATTTAAAGCATCCAAAAAATAAATGTAACCCAGGAAGCTATCTAATACAGACAGTCGTTTAACTGGACAAGGACTGAAACTCCAGTGTGGGAAAGTTACGTTTCAAGATATAAAAAGAGCACAACAGATTTTGCAGAGGCTAGTACAGTCATCAAATACTAAAACACAAGGCATGAATTTCCTGTGTGGTATCACTTGGGCAACTGAAGTTGAAGGAGGATTTGCTTTTGGGAAGAAGCTCTTCATCAGTAACTTGTTCCGTCATTTGTCCCCCGAGTCAGGAACAAGGTATGAACATTTTGTTTCTCACCTTGTCTATACTGAGCACAAACATTGGAAAGGTCCACTTGATTGCTGATTTTTTGATATTCCTTTAAGGATTCCCTTAACATTCTTTCCTTTTCAATCTTATTTTGAACTTGTCGGGAACGCTGCAGAAGTTCATTTGCCTAGAATTAGAGATGACAAGAACTTAAGATATAAAATTCAGCACACAGATGATGCTATCAACACAAGTTTTGATCTGTATCTCAATATAAATCTCATCAAAAAATAAAAACTCTACAAACTTACTTCTTCTTAATTTTAGGCAGAAAAATTTTTGACCAAAAAATCCTAGCTATTCTTAATTCCTCTCACAAATATTTAAATCAAGATAGCTTTTGACTGGTAAATCTCTTGCCTAGTCAATACATTATTGGTCAGCAGGCAGTCCATTGTGATACTGATTTTTTAAATTATTTTCACCTGTAGGAAAGGATCAATAAAAATTGCCCAATTAACTCTAATTCATTACAGACTTAAAGTTTTAGTGATTTTTAATTTCTAAGGAGAAACATTACTTAACCATTAAAAAATATATGCTCTAGAAATGCTATCAAAATTCTTTATGAAAAACTTAAATATACAAGGATTTTAAGAAATGATATATTCCGACCCCTTATGCACAAAGACTCTGAGGCCAGGAGAGGTTAAGAGACCTACCCAAGGGACTTCATATGTTAAGTAAAAGACGGTTCCCGATTCCAGTTCTAGTGGGTTTTTCATACCATGAAACCTCCTGTAAGAAATACTGATACAGCTACTAAAGCATCATACCTTAGAGCAAACTGCATCATCAGTGCTATACAGAAGGGGGCAGATGTCCTGTAAGTGTAAACTAATGCCATCAACGGCAGCATTATCTCTGATGTAGCAGTTGATAAGAGAAGCAATTAATGCCCCAGTCAGTTCCTTGTCCCTGATGACCAGATCTTTAAATGTGGTGATTTTCAGTTGCTCCTGAAATTCCTAGAAGTATGAGAAAAATCCTTTTTTTCTATCACAGAGGAATATCCTTTTTCCACCCAGAATAAAATTTCCTTAATAGTTAATAAATTAACCAAGACATTAATAGATTCTTTTTTTTTTTTTTTAACATTTATTCATTCTTGAGAGACAGAGCATGAGCAGGGGTGGAGCAGAGAGAGAGAGGAAGACACAGAATCTGAAGCAGGCTCCAGGCTCCGAGCTGTCAGCAAAGAGCCCTACGCGGGGCTCTAACTCACTGACTGTGAGATCATGACCTGAGCCAAAGTCGGACGACCTGAGCCAAAGTCGGATGCTCAACAGACTGAGCCACCTAAGTGCCCCGACATTAATAGACTCTTTAATTAAAAAGAGAAGATATACTATACAGACCAACCCATTTTTGCAAATTTTCACAGAATCATACAGAGTCGAAGACCCATGGTATGACTCAATTTACAAATGAGCAAAGTAAAACCTAAGCAGAACCAAAATTAGAGACAGGTCTCCCGATTTTAGTCATAACCAGGAAAGAATAATCACTTAGCTATATTAAAAAATCTTGGGCTTATGTTTATTTTTCCTTAATGTTAGAATTCTATTTAAAGCCTTCCAACATGGGAATTTGATCTCATTTTGAACAAATTTGCTTATTAAACCTGAGCTCTATAGTACTGTGATGATTTATGCTATAGTAAAATATTGTTTAATGTTTATTTATTTTTGAGAGTGAGAGACAGTATGAGGGGGTGGGGCAGAGAGAGAGGGAGATACAGAATCCAAAGCAGGCTGGCCGCACAGAGCCCGACACAGGGCTCGAACTCACGCACCATGATATCATGACCTGAGCCAGAGTTGGACGCTTAACCGACTCAGCCACCCAAGCGCCCCTGTAAAATATTCTGTTGAATGCTTTACTACTATTTCTTTTTTCTAAAATTTCTGCTCAAATCCAATCTACGTTCCAATTTTTTGAACTAATATTTAATTTGCATTCCTTGAACATAAATCCATGATGTGAGGAAGGAAGCTTTGAAGATGGATCACGAAAAAGACATCTAGCCTTAAAATTTACCGACATTATGTTTACCAACCAATAAAACTAAAAATTAATCTACCTGGCATGGAAAAAAATGGCTTTCATAGTTAAACACATTTGCTTGAGTTTTTAAAAGGCAAAAAAAGTACAAAAAACAAACAAAACCATTAACAAAACTATGCACTGGACACTACTGGAAAGAATGAGGGGAATTGCCTTTTAACTTTGAAAATTGGTACTCAAAAGTCAAGAATTAAACATTTCAGGATAACTAAATAGACTAGAGGATAAGGGAAAATTTTTTTAAAAAGGTTTATTTATTTTGTGTATGAGAGAGAGAGAGAGCATGTGAGCAGGGGAGGGGCAGAGAGAGACAGTGAGAGAGAGAGAGAGAGAGAGAGAGAGAGAGAGAGAGAGAGAGAGAGAGAGAGAGAAAATCCCAAGCAGGCTCTACTCAGGGCTTGATCTCATGAACTGTGAGCCTAAATCAAGAATCAAGAGTTTGATGTTTAGCCAGCTGAGTCACCCAAGTGCCCCAAGGGATTTTTTTTGTTGTTATTTATTTTGAGAGGGAGGGAGAGCAAGCAAACGTGCAAGTGGGGCAGGGGTAGAGAGAGAGGGAGAGGGAGAGGGAGAATCCCAAGCAGGCTCCATGCTGCAGGACTGGATCCCACAACTATGAGATCTTGACCTGAGCTAAAATCAAGAGCTGGATGCTTAAATGACTGAGCCACCTAGGAGCCCAGGAAAAAAAATTTTTTTTCATAGGACTACAGTGATTAAGTATGGAAGAAATCACACATTGAGAAAATGATCACTTTATAATCCTAAATGAAATAATTGATTCAGGTAATGATTCATCAAATGATTGATGAAAGTTGGATGGGGAATTTCACACTGGCAGTACCTAAATCCAGTCATCAATCTTAGTATCACTAAAAGTTGGACAACAGTATCACTAAAAGGGTACAATTAAACCTTCTGTGTCTCCTAATAACTACAATCTGACACACTAACCATTTCATACGAAGTATTCTTTTCATCCTCAAATAAACTGACCTGAATTTAATCAAGGCTCTGTAGACTTAAGTTCCATTTTACAGAAAATACAGGAAACAGAGGGACAAGTTCACTCCAAGGAGGAAAAGATAACTTCAGAATGTTAAACATTCTTTGACCAATAACCTGATTCCTTCCTGGCAATAGCAAGGGAAAAAGAAAGGAAAATGGCTCTGGACTGACAGAGATTAAGAGAAATAACAATCAAATTCAACAAGCGAACCAACTATTTAGATTTTGATTTGAAAGACTCAATCTGTAAAAAGATATTTTTAAGACAGAGAACTTTGTTTTACCAAAAAACCATATATATATATACACACACACACACACACACATATATGTATATATATGTATATATATATATATATACATATATATATATATATATATATATATATATTTTTTAAGTAGGCTCCATGCCCAAGCGGGGGGGGGGGGGGGGGGAGGGGTGTTGAACTCATGACCCTGTGATTAAGACCTATACTGAGATCAAGAGTCAGATGTTTACCCAACTGACTGAGCCACCTAGGTGCCCCTATTGTTAATACTGCTAAATATGATAATAAAATTGTTATTCAAAGAAACGTCCTCCTTTTATTTATATTTTTTAGAGAGAGAGAAAGAGAACGTGAAAACTGGGGGAATTCCAAGCAGGCTCCACTCTTTCAGGATGGAGCCCGACTTGGGGCATGATCCCATGAACTGTGAGATCATGACCTGAGCCGAAATGAAAAGCTGGATGTTCAACTGGCTGAGCCACCCAGGTGCCCTAAAGAAATGTCCCTTTAAAATTTTTATTTTATTAAAAAATTATTTATTTATTATTTTTTTCAGGCAAACTGCCACATACAAATACAGTGCCTCATTTGGATGTCTGGAACCTTGGAAGCTTGACTCACCTACTTCTCCTACAAATGGACCTTGAGAGCTTGTTTGGAGATTTTAGTAGGGGAGCACAGCTATTCATATACCCTTGACCAAAGAATAGTCCTCCTCTATCAGGGAAGATCATCCTCTGAGCACACAGCTTTGAAAGGAAAGCACATTGAATGTTGAGGGAAGAATGGGACACTTGCTTTGCCAGTCAGATAGGCCAAGTCAACAGTGGTGATCAATGGGGCTGACAGATGTCACAGCCAGGTCGCTCTTGCATCCCACCATTTTTTAGAAATACACAGTAGGCATGCCTGTGTGGCTTGGTTGGTTGAGCGTCCAACTCTTGATTTCGGCTCAGGTCATGATCTCATGGTTCGTGGGATCGAGCCCTGTATCAGGCTCTGCACTGATAAGACTGCTTGGAATGTTCTCTCTCTGTCCCTCCCCTGTGCTTGCACACTCCTCAAAATAAATAATTAAGCATTAAAAAAAGGAACTACACAGTAAAGTATATAGACATGAAATGACACGATGACTAGGATCATCCTTAAAGTAATTCAGTAAAGAAAATAGAGAACAGACTAATGAGAGTTGATAAAATCTTGAAAATGCTGAATACAAGTAAAGTGTATATGGGGACTGTAATGTAGTATTTATTCTTGTGTATGTTTAGAGATGTTCACAGATGTTCACAATTAGGGGTGCCTGGCTGGCTCAGAAGGTAGAGCATGTGATCTCTACCTTGATCTCAGGGTCATGAGTTCAAGCAGGTGTGCAGCCTACTTAAAAAAAAAAAAAATAGAAATGTTCACAATTAAAACATAGATAGGAATACATTCCCCCCAGTGGAATGCCTAACATTTATATAAATGCAAATTACCATTATACTTAAAAAGGATTCAAATGAGGACAGCAAAAGAAATATGAACCATTCATTTCTTACAATGGTAAACACCTTTCTTTAAACAGAATGTTTAGAGGCACATGGATGACTCAGTCGGTTAAGGGTCTGACTTTAGCTCAGGTCAGGATCTCATGGTTCATGGGTTTGAGCTCCACATCGGGCTCTGTCCTGACAGCTCAGAGTCTGGAGCCTACTTTGAATTCTCTGTCTCTCTCTCAAAAATAAACATTAAAAAGAAAATTAAACAAAAAAAAAAAAAAGAACGTTTAACTCATTGGACTCTTTGAAATTACATGCAAAAATTTTGTGTATGTGTCTGTATGCATTCTTTGAGGGTGGGGAGAGTTTTGATCAGATTGCCAAGAGGATCTGAAGTCCAAATAAAGGTTATAATCTATTTAAAAAGATATTTTTAGGGTGCCTGGGTGGCTCAGTTGATTAAGTCTGACTTCGGCTCAGGTCATGATCTCACGGTTCATGAGTTCAACATGACAGCTGACAGCTCAGGGCCTGGAGCCTGCTTCAGATTTTCTGTCTCCCCCTCTCTCTCCACCTCCCCCACTCATGCTCTGTCTCTCTCTCTCTCTCTCTCTCAAAAATAAACATTAAAAAAAAAAAATCTTTGGTAAAGATTTCATTCACATACCAAGATAAAGTTCTCACGTATTGTAAAAACTTACAGTTTTGACCAAGTGGATCCCCCAAGTTTTCATGCTTTAGTCCAATCTTGCTATAACACACTGTCATCATAACCTAAATACTTCCGAAAATAACCCCCTCTCAAACCCAAGTGTAAGACTAAAGCTCACTCAAAAGAAAACAAATAAGCATAGTATTAACAGTATGATCTTAAGGGGAAAAAAAATCCTACCTTCTGAAGTTCTCCTACAATGACAGTGAACTGATGTTCACAAAGAAGTTTCCATAAAGCCAGAGCCTGGTATGATTTTCGAACCAACTGCTGGATTGCCTGAAGTGAAACCTTTTCACTCAGCTGAGCCTCTAATTACAAAACACAACTAATGAAGTTTTAAAAAAATGACATAGTTCATTTTAAAGTAAGGCAACACTTTAACATCAATAAAAACAACTACAGTTAAAGGTGAAATCCTCATTGTTCTCCTCCCTCCCCTTATCATAGGTAACCATGATCATGACTTGTTGAACTCATGATTTCACGCTGTCATTATGTATATGTGCTTGTGTGTGCATGTGTGTACACATAAACGACAAAAACACTGCAGTTTCTAAACAATTCAAACTGATGCTTTTTCCATCCACTTGCATTTTCACAGGCTATCTATATTAAAAAACATAAATCTAGTATTACTAGATGTTCTATCATGTAAGTATACCACAGTTGGGTCCATCTTCCTCCTTAAGGATATTTATATTCCCATGCTTTGCTACTAAAACAATAGTGTAATAAACATCCTTAAGAAAGGTCTCTGGAAAGCACAGATTTTTCTAGGATTATGTTGTTTAAACCCTGGATTAAGATAAACTGGCAAAAAACAATGAAGATAAATTGGCGATCCTGAAAGGAAAAAAAAAAAAAAGGAAACAATAAAAAAGAAAAGAAATATTAGAGTATAAAACAGGTAGTTATTTCCTACAGTTTTGTTTCAGTTGTGCGTGTATGCTTTCAAACATCAGGGTCATAATGTAAAATTATTTCTCACTGTGGGGAAAAAAGTCTCATAAAGACTGCTTTATGATGTATCCTTAGAAGTGAAACTGCTGGCTTTGAATATATACATTTTCAGCTTTTATAGGATATGATCAAAATGATCTCCAAATAGTCATTTCAGTATACACTGCTAACAATTTGAATCCTCCCTTTTGTTTAAACCCTTACCAATGTTTGGTACTGTCAGGCTTAAGGCCTTAGTGAAATACCAACAGCAATGATGAAAAAAACATATACAAAATAGTGAACAGAAAACAGATTTAGCAGGAACAAAAGTAAATGGCTGGGTCTCAATTAGCAAAGTTCTATCAGTCAGAATAAGTGGCTCAAACAATATAAAATTAAAAAAACTTTTAAAAACTGCATGGCAGGCCAAATAACTATTTATAATTATTCCTACTTTTTCTGGAATAATTGATGATTAGAAGTTTCCCATTCCCTTGTTCTTAGTTGTTACTATTTATAACAGACCAAAAAAAAGTTCAATTCACATTTTTAACTCTAGAAAAATGTGTTACTAATCAAGATGTGAAGAAACTGAAACACTGTGCACTACTAGTAGAAATGTAAAATGGTGCATGGAAAACAGTATTGTGGTGCCTCAAAAGGTAAAAACAGAATACCATATGATCCAGCTATTCCATGTCTGGATGTATAACAAAAGAACTGAAAAGAATTGAAAACTTCTATTTGTACACCACGTTCATAGCAGAATTGTTCACAATGCCTCCGAGATGCAAGCAACCCAGTGTCCACCAACAACGGATGAATGGATCAACAAAGTGTGGTATAGGTATTCTCTGCCTTTTGAAAGTTCATGTTACATCACTTTGCTTCTATGAAAGACCTACATTACTACCTTATATCATTAACTGAAAGAAATTCAAAGAGAATTTTCGCTTTCATGGAAAAAAACCCCAAAACAGCATTCATTGTTGGTTTTGCAGTGAGCCATTATAGAAGCAGCACGCACCCCTCCAAGCACCCTCCCCAGAAACCACACACAGCATCTCAGCGTTAAACTGCCATAGCTTTGAAATGTGTCTCTGGGCATCTGTGTTTTATCTCTAAATGTGTCCTAAGGTGGGGCACCTGGCTGGCTCAGTCAGAAAAGCCTGATACTCTGGGGCACCAGGGTGGCTCAGTCGGTTAAGCCTCCGACTTTGGCTCAGGTCGTGATCTCGTGGTCCATGAGTTTGAGCCCCATGTAGGGCTCTGTGCTGACAGCTCAGAGCCTAGAGCCTGCTTTGGATACTGTGTCTCCCATTCTTTCTGCTCCTCCCCTACTCATGCTCTGTCTCTCTCTCTCTGTCAAAAATAAACATTAAAAACAGAAAAAAAGAATAGAACAGCCTGATACTCTTGATCTTGGGGTGGTGAGTTTGAGCCCCAAGATGGGTGTGGAGATTACTAAAATAAGTAAACTTTAAAAAAATGTGTCTTAAGGAACAGAAAAGCCTAAGAAAGGTTATTTTTTGTGTCTGGGAATGCTCAAAACCTTTTCCATATCAACGAATGGTAATTGCTTCTTCATTTTATGTCATTTAGCTTATGAAAGGTTTCCCAGGAACACTCCACTTTCAGGGAGCAGGGGAAACCTATATAGACATACAGTGAAATAACATTAAGTCTTAAAAAGAAAGGAAATTCTGACGCATGCTACAACACGGATGAACTCTGAAGACATTAATTATGCTAGCTGAAATAAGCCAGTTGCAAAGCTGATCACTGTATAATTCCACTTATAGGAGGTATATAAGGTACTCGAATTCAGAGAGGAAAAACAAACAAAAATGATGGCTGTTAGGGGCTGGGGCAGGGGAAATTGCTTCATGAGTACAGAGTTCTAGTAGAGGAGGATGGAAAAAATTCTGGAGATGGATAGTGGTGACCTCTGCACAACAGTGTGAGTGTACTGAATGCCAATGAACTCTATATTTAAAAATGGTTAAAATGGTAAATTTTATGTCTATTTTACAATTAAAAACTCATTAAACACAGGTGTGTATAATGTTCTCTAGTAAAGGAAAGGAAAAAAAATTAATGGGTTGAAAGTTATGGAAATACAAGAGATCCATATTGTCCCACTTTTCCCAACCATACTGATGTTATTTTAATAAAAAATATTTGGGTTACCAAAAAACTAAATCTTATTGAGAGATGTCCACTGTTTTCTATTCACTGAATAGAACTCTTTATTGGGGGCATGTTCAGTTAACTGATCAGAAGGAATAACTTACCATGAAACTTCCTCTGCAGCTCCTGCTGCATTTGCTGGGTATTTCCATTTTCAGGACGCATGAATCCTATCAGCCTCTGCTGCACTTTGGCAGTTGTACTAAAACAGAAATTCCAGAATGTGTGTTTTCAACAGCTTTACTGAGATATATTCAACCATTTAAAGTACACAATTTAGTTTTTCAAAATATACCCATAGGTATTGTGCAACTGTCACCACAATCTAATTTTAGAATATTTTCACCCACTCCCTATTAGTAGCCAATCTCCATCTCTCCTACTCCTACCCTAAGTAATTGCTAATCTACTTGGTCTCTGTAAGATTGCCTGTTCTGGTTATTTCACACAAATGAACTAGAATACACTATAAATATTCTTTTCCTCTGTAGAATAGTGAAATAATCACTGACAAATCAATGATAATGATTTGAAACTGAAGCATTTTAATCTCTGAGATGCTTAAAGTTTCACTGAGAATAGATGGATAATAAATAATAGCTTCCTTTTACTGAACACTTGTTTTGCCTCCACCAACGATTTAATACAATACTCCCAATTCTATAAGGTAAATATTATTAAGAATACCATTTTACATACTACACAAAGCAATCTACATATTCAATGCAATCCCTATCAAAATAACACCAGCATTCTTCACAGAGCTAGAAGAAACAATCCTAAAATTTGTATGGAATCAGTAAAGACCCCAAATAGCCAATGTGATCTTGAAAAAGAAAACCAAAGCAGGAGGCATCACAATCCCAGACTTCCAGCTATACTACAAAGCTGTAATCATCAAGACAGTATGGTACTGGCACAAGAAGAGATGCTCAGATCAATGGAACAGAAAAGAGAACCCAGCAATGGATCCACAAACGCATGGCCGACTAATCTTTGACAAAGCAGGAAAGAATATCCAATGGAATAAAGTCTCTTCAGCAAGTGGTGCTGAGAAAACTGGACAACGACATGCAGAAGAATGAACCTGGACCACTTTCTTACACCATACACAAAAATAAACTCAAAATGGATGAAAGACCTCAATGTAAGACAGGAAGCCATCAAAATCCTCGAGGAGAAAGCAGGCAAAAACCTCTTTGATCTTGCCTGCAGCGACTTCTTACCCAACGCATCTCCAGAGGCAAGGGAAACAAAAGCAAAAATGAACTACTGGGACCTCATCAAAATAACAAGCTTCTGCACAGTGAAGGAAACAATCAGCAAAACTAAAAGGCAACCGATGGAATGGGAGAAGATATTTGCAAACGACATATCAGATAAAGGGTTAGTATCCAAAATCTATAAAGAACTTATCAAACTCAACACCCAAAAAACAAATAATCCAGTGAAGAAATGGGCAGAAGACATTAATAGACACTTTTCCAAAGAAGACATCCAGATGGCCAACAGACACACGAAAAAATGCTCAACATCACTCATCATCAGGGAAATACAAATCAAAACCACAATGAGATACCACCTCACACCTGTCAGAATGACTAACATTAACAATTCAGGCAACAACAGATGTTGGCAAGGATGCAGAGAAAGAGGATCTGTTTTGCACTGCTGGTGGGAATGCAAACTGGTGCAGCCACTCTGGAAAACTATCTGGAGATTCCTCAAAAAACTGAAAATAGAACTACCCTACGACCCAGCAATTGCACTACTAGGCATTTATCCAAGGGATACAGGTGTACTGTTTTGAAGGGACACATGCACCCCAATGTTTATAGCAGCACTAGCAACAATAGCCAAAGTATATATATGTGTGTGTGTGTATGTATATGCGTGTGTGTGTGTGTGTGTGTGTGTATATATATATGTGTGTGTGTGTGTATATATATATATATGTGTGTATACACACACACACACACACACACACACACACACACACACACACACACAACGGAGTATTACTCAGCAATCAAAAATAATGAAATCTTGCCATCCAACTACATGTATGGAACTAGAGGGTATTATGCTAAGTGAAATTAGCCAGAGAAAGATAAATATCATACGACTTCACTCATATGAGGACTTTAAGATACAAAACAGATGAACATAAGGGAAGGGAAAGAAAAATAATATAAAAACAGGGAGGGGGATAAAACATAAGAGACTCTTAAATATGGAGAACAAACAGAGGGTTGCTGGAGGGGTTATGGGAAGGGGGATAGGCTAAATGCACAAGGAGCACTAAGGAATCTACTCCTGAAATCGTTGCACTATATGCTAACTAACTTGGATGTAAATTTAAAAAATTAATTACTTTAAAAAAAAAAAGAATCCCATTTTACAGATGAAGAAACATCAGGACAAAAGTAAAAAGCAAAGAACCTACTGTAAGGTAATACTGGCCACTGAGAGAAATGAGCAGATAAGAGCATTTGGGGCTCGTTTCGTGAAGAATCTGATACTTCAGCTCTTAATGTAACTTCAGGGGATGTGAAGAAAAGAATGATGAACTTTCAGGAGAAATTTTTGTTTGACAACTGATAGAGACAATAAATTTCATATTAAAAAAAATTTTGGAAAGCTAAAAAAAAAGATTTTAACTTTAAAAGTATATGACTATTGAAACTATGGTAGGTATAATGTAGGATGAAGCAAATGATTATGTCAATATTAATAGAAAATAAGATTTTTAGGGAAAAAGCAATACAAAAATAAAAGAAATGGAGCAAAACCCTGTAATTTTAAACCTTTCAAAACAGTACAAACTCACAATTTTATTAGAAAATACAGACAAAACAACATACAGCATGACTAGTAGCAAAGAACACCTCTAGCTATAATCCTTAACACCCTTTCCTACCAAAAGAAATCAGGGTTCCCTGGAGAAATGGCTGATTCCAGGTAGAGGACAGGAATTGTACCAAATGAACCTAGAACATCTTGTCATATTAGGAAGCAAAGAAGTTACCAAAGAAAACTCAAAATACTGACAGAAAACCGTCAAAACTCAAGCAGACTGAAGAGGCAAAACATTGGGACATCTTGCATTACAAAAACAATCTGCAGTGAATGAAACACACTAAATACATTAAAACCATGTATTCATAATGGTTATTAATAAAAACCTTGACTGATGGCACCAGCCTAGATGGAGTAAGCCTGCTACAGCCTCTTTCACTGACTACAAAACCGAAAACCCTGGATGGAATACAAAGAGCAACTACTCACTGAGGACTCTGAAAAGTCAGTTAAGTGCAAACAGACTTAGCTGGGAAGTCAAAACTCAAATGACAAGCCATTCATACTGGGATTTTCCCGTACTCCTTTATTTCGGCTTTGTTCAAAAGTGAACTGAGTTTCAAAACTGTATGGACAAAACAAAACAAAACAAAACACAAAACAAAACAAAAAACAAAACAAAACAAAACAAAACAAAACTGTATGGGCAGTAAATCTCCCAGGGAACATGCAGCAATGTCTGGAGACATTCTAACTGTCACGACTGGGGAGGACTACTGGTATCTAGTAGACAGAGGCCAAGGATACTCATAAACATCCTATAACGCATAGGACAGTCCCCTCAATGAATAATTACCCAGTCCCCAGTGTCTTCAGTCCCGAGACTGAGAAACCCCAGAACAGATAAACTGGGAAAAGGGGGCTTGTGGTCCCAAAAGTTTGAAGCAAATCAGTTCTTTCTCTTGACGATTTGCCCCAAAGGTACCACCATTTCCACAATACTATGACATCAAAGGAGTGAAAAATGAAAGGGAACACTAGCTTTCTATCCCGAGGACCAGTAAAAGGAGTTCCTGGGAGCTAGAGAATTTGTGGGAAATCAGAACAAAAAGGGGCTGGAAAGGAGATCCCCTAAGTCTGTGTATGATCAACACAACCTCTGGGCTCACCCCTGAAGCCATATATATGGAACATACTCAAAGAAGCACAGCAAAGACTCAAAGAACTGAACTGAGATATAAACTACTGCACAAGGCCCAGAATAACCCTGAGAGGCTCATGCGTGGGACAGACCTAAAGAGTACAGCAACAGCTTTGAAAACTAAGCTGATACTGAAATCAGTGCCCACAGAATCCCAGGCAGAACCTGTGGTCTGAAGTTAAGTAGGTAGATTACTTGCTGAAATAAACAAGACTGACATTCTCGAAGGGAATGATATATGCAACAACACGGATCAATCTGTGACTACAAAAAGCCAGAATCAATCTATATGACATATTAGAAAAGGCGAAGTAGAGGGGTAAAGAAGAGCTCATTTGTGGCCAGGCTTAGGGGTGAGAAAAGGGTATGAATACAAGAGAAAGCACAAGAGAACTTGGGGGCAGGATGGAACTGTTCTGTATTTTGGTTGTGGGGATAGTTACATGATACTACGCATCCACCAAAACTCTTAAAACCTCACACGGAAAAAGGGTGGATTTTACTACGTACCTTAAAGCCAAAACTGCTCATCTCTAAAGGCTGCTAGAAACCAATTCATTCTATTAATTTGGCAAATAAAGGCAAAGAAGTAACCATTTATCCAGACTTTCCAAATAAAATGAATATCAGGGTAGCCAAATAACTGAAGGGAGGATTTAAAATGATTATTACACAGGACATCAGTGCAGCAAGTGTGTCTCCTCTACCACACAGGGTGACTGGGCAGAGTTTAATCACATACCTTCTTCTATGTGAAGTAAACTGCCCACAAGCAAGACGGTGGATTTGTTGCAGAGGACTACAGTAGGGTCTACTGTTGCTGGTTATACTGCTCCTTAGCAAAATCCAGGTTATCATCACAAAAATGAGGAAGGGGGAGTAGGCAGATTAGATGGGATTAACATAGCAGGGTAATCCACTGGAATACCCTATTGCTAATATAGATCCTTCTTTGAGTCCACTGGCAACTTTATGCTCTAACTGGGAACGCTAAGACCCAACTGCTAAGGGTTGGAGACAGCGTTGGCAAAAAGTAAACAAAACGAACATCACATCTCATCTGGTTGGCCCTAGCATCCGGGCTCATATTTCCTCCCTAGCATCCAGGCTCAGATTTCCTCCGAAACCAAATGATAGTACATTAAACAATGCAGGGGGTTGACATTGCTACAGTCTCCCAACTCACTTAAAGAGAAACCTCAGCTTCACTAGTCTGGCATGCTGAGAGTTGAAATCTAGCACTTGACCTCATTTCAGCTTCCTACCATATTCTTACCATATTCTAGGGCAAAATTAGCCATGAAACTGTCACAAGAATTTTTCTCACACGATGATCTGCTACTGAACACTGACAACAACTGCTGAGTAGATCTATACTGGTTACCTATACTAGTCAGTATACACATTAATTTCTAAATATAGCCAGAAAAATATCACCAGATACAATGTATTTATTAGCTGGGAAAAGACAGACTCTGCTGGGCAGCTGAAACCAACAGCTCCCAATGAAATAACTAATGTAGAAAATATGAAAAACGTGAAAAAGAAATCCATTGTATTCTTAGTGAAATTTGGGATTCACATTAGAAATGTTAATTGCCATGAAAAAGGGAAAATAAAAGAGCTCTTAGAGTTAAAAATATAATGGCCAGAAAAAAAAATTATCAGAGAAACTGAACAGATGCTATTTAAAATAAGTGATTGATGGAGAGCCTGGGTGGCTCAGTCAGTTAAGCATTCGACTTCGGTTCAGGTCATGATCTCAGTTTGTGGGTTTGAGTCCTGCATCGGGCTCTGTGCTGATAGCTCATAGCGTGCAGCCTGCTTTGGATTCTGTATCTTCCTCTTTCTCTTCCCTTGCCCTGTTCATGCTCTGTCTCTCTCTCTCTCAAAAGTAAATATTAAAAAAAAAATTTTTAAGTAAAGAAATAAAATGTAATTAACGATTGAGAACATCAATGCTAGGAATTCTGTACTTCACAGAATGACCACCATTACAACAAAAGGAATGAAGGAAATTATGGAAGAAAAGAGAAGAAACAGAGGCTAGAACTAGGAGAGTTGATAGGATTTTCCAAAGAGAAGGGAAATGATCAGATAGTACATTAAAAAATAATAAAAGAAAATTCAACAAGGCTTAAAAGTCTAGTTCTAAATGCTCATTAAGGAAGTTTAGTTCTCAACACTCAGTGAAGAAAAACATAGTAAAGATGTTATGGAAAACTGCTAAATCTTCAGTAACAGAAATAGCATAAACATTTTCAAAATTAACACAAACTATTTACAGAGAAAAGAGAATCAGAAAAGTAATGCACTTTTCCTCTGCAATATAAAAATTTAGGAAGAAAATGGAACAAACTATAAACAAAGATCTGAAAAAAATGACTACGACCTTACAATTCCATACCCATTAGGCAATAAAAAGGAGTGAAGTACAGATTTATGCTGCAACACGGACCTTGAACATGAACCTCAAAATATGCTAAGCAAAAAAATCTAGATTCTAAAGACCACAAGTTATATAATTCCATTTATATGACCTGTTAAAAATAGGCAAATTTACAGAGATAGGATAGATTAATAATTGGGACTAAGAGGAGGAAATGACTGCAAATGGACAGGAGAAATGTCTTGGGGTTGAAGGAAATGTTCCAAAAATGGACTGTGGTGATGGTTGCACAATTCTTTTTTTTTTTATGTTTATTTTTGAGAGAGAGATAGAGTTTGAGCAGGACAGGAGCGGGGGGGCGGGGGGGGGAGACAAAGGATCTAAAGCAGGCTCCAGGCTCTTAGCTGTCAGCACAGAGCCCAACGTGGGGCTCAAACTCACGAACTGTGAGATCATGACTGAGCCGAAGGTGGACGCTCAACCGACTGAGCCACCCAGGTGCCCCGATTGCGCAATTCTATATATTTACTAATAGTTGTTGAACCAAACATTTAAAATAAGTGAATTTTGTGGCATATAAATTACATCTTAAGAAGCTATTAAAAAATACTCAGTGAGACTAATGTTGCAGACATGAAGGATATTGGTTGAAATTAGGAAATTTGTCAATAAAGGAAAAAAATACAATCATCTCTGCAAAATGCAGACATCTGACAAACTCCAATACTCATTTTATATGAATATTCAATAAAACAGAAATGGATGAATACTTTCTTAGTATGATAAATTGTATCTGTGCAGGCATCTTCTTTAATGGGGAAACATTACAAGCTTTCCCACTAAAGTCAGGAATAAGATCTGGATGCCCACTTTATCTCCACCACTGTTTAACACTGTTGGAGACATTAACTTACACAGGCAAGAGAAAGCAACTACAGACAGACAGGAAAAAGGTAAAACTATCTCTATTTGCAGATGACAGGATTACATATTTAAAAAATCCAAAAAACTCAGCAAGAAAACTACTAACTAAAGAGAAATTAGTAAAGGTGCAGGGTATAAAATTAACAGACATTTGCAGTTATAACTGTAAAGTTCAATACACTGAGGAACTATTAAAAGAAGAACATAATGTGAAAAAACAAAACAAATAAACAACAACAACAAAAGCACCTTACAACTAAAATTCCAGATAATTTCCAGGAAGGATAGTGGTGGAGGGCAGGGGAAAAAAGAAAGATTAATAGCTTCTGTCCAATTATTAATGCTGACAGATGTGTATTTTTCAGAATTTAAAACTAACTACCAGAGAAAGAAAATCATATATAAAACTTCTAAGTCTGTGTTTGGGATAGGGAGAGGTCTGATCAATACAGTAAAATAAGGGGGTGGGAAAGGAAAGAAAAACAAACAGAAAACACAACAAAAAGCACAAATTAAGGATGTGAGAATAAGATCAAACATATAACTAATGCCAACTACAAGGGAAGAAGTTAAATTATCCTATTAAAAGATACAGACTCTTAAACTAAGTTAACAGAAGAAGGAAGAAATCAATTTGTATGAAAGATATAATTTAGGGTGCCTGGGTGGCTCAGGTCATAATCTCACGGTTCATGAGCTCAAGCCCCAGATTGGGCTCTGTGCTGACAGTGCAGAGCCTGCTTTGGATCCTCTGTGCCCCGCCTCCCCCCCTGCCGGCCGGCTCTCCCCTGCTCTCCCCTGCTCGTGCTCCTGCACTCTTCCTTCTCAAAAATGAATAAACATTAAAAAAAAAAAAAAAGATATAAACATTAAAAAAAAAAAAGATATATGTTAAAGTGTTCCAAAGGTTAATATTAAAGAAAATTGGTATAATTTTCTCATGAGACAATTAAATACTACATACCAACATTTTAAAAAGCCCTCATACCCAATTCTACTTGCCAAAAAATTCATCTGAAGATTACTAAACAAGTACACCAACACCTATAAATAATGGAAAAATACGAAGCCAATATAAAAATAATTTATTCCACTGATTTGGAATGTTCTAAAAGATACACTAAGTACATACAATGTTTCATAAAAGTATGCCTAGTTAGACTCTATTTGCAGATTTATCTATTTTTATCTATCTACCTATCTATCTATCTATCTATCTATCTATCTATCTATCTATCTATGGAGAAGACCTAAGGTTAGAACAGCAGGAGAAAATGTACAATGTTGAATATGATGTCACAGAACAGTCTCTCTGTCCCACTGAGTGACAGCTGCCACTGGCATAGTCCCAAGGCAAGGAGGCAATCAAGGGTTTTCTTTCAGCACCAGCTACCAAATCCGGGCCCCACTGTCTGGGGGAGGACCTGTGAAAGTGCTATGTTTGCAATATAGTTTTAAAGAAATGCACAGTGAGATATTTTATGAGTATCAAGATATTTTATGTTATACTTCAGATCATAAATTTTCTGGGCAGTGAAATTTTTTACAACAAACCCATTTCTATAATTAAAAAAAAGCTCATCCTAAACATGTCCACACAAAAACTTCTACCGGTATGTTCACATCACCCTTATTCATAACAACGAAAAAGCTTCACAACCAAATGAGCATCACCTGATGAAATGAAAAATGAAACAAAGAGTACTAATACACACTAAAACATATGAACCTTGAAAACAGAATAAAAGAACGAAGCCAGAAACAAAAGGCCACACATTTGCACTTATATAAAAGACCCAGAATATGGCAGACGCATAGAGACAGATCAGTGGTTGCTAGGGGCTGGAAGGGAAACAGGGAGAGCTATGGACCGAGTGTGTCTCACCAGATTCCCATCTGACGGCATTAGGATGTAGGCCTTCGGGGGTAATTAGGTTTAGATGGGGTCACAACAGTGAAGCCCCCACGATGACATTAGCACCCTTAGAAGAAGAGACCAGAGAACCTGTCACCTAGTTTTCTCTCTGCCATGTGAGGACACACAAAGAAAACAGTTATCTGTAAACCAGGAGGAGGGTCCTCACCAGAACCCAACCATGCTGGCACTGTGATCTCAGACTTGCAGCCCCCAGAACTGTGAGAAATAAATGATTGTTGTTTAAGCCATTCTATGGTATTACTGTTACTGCAGCCTAAGACAGGGAGTGATTGCTAATGGGTTAAGAGTTTCTTCCTGGGATGATGAAAATGTTCTGGAATTAGATAGAGGTGATAATTGCATAACCTCATAAATATACTAAAAACCACTGAACTAAACATTTAAAAGAATGAATTTTATAACGTGAACTGTATCTTGGAGAAAAAAGGGAAAACGAGTAAATAAATCTTATTTATTCTTACTTTGGATTTCCTAATGGTCCTCCTGCAAATTGGGAGTTTCTGTCTAGAAATTCTTGCAAACCTTTTAGTTCTTGTAGCACTGACTCCAGCAGCTGGGAGGGAACGCTACTTTCAATCTGTAAGGAAAAAAAGTATTTTCCAAAGTTTTAAAACACTGAAAAAGTGTATATGTAAAACACATACTTTTATATCTGTAACTCAATGTAAACTTTCAATTTTGAAGTATCCTATCTTCAAAAACATAATTATTTATCAATTTATGCTTCATGACCAGAATAAAGGGTTAGATACCACATCCCTCCTGTCCTGCTCTGATTTGATTTAGGTATAATTTACAGACAGTAAAATCAGTACACCTTAAACAAACATCTTGATAGCTTTTTACGTTTTTAATACAGTCACTGCCCAGACCACAATATATTTCTAATACCCAAAAAGTTCTCTAATGCTCCTTCCTGGTCATTAGTTATTCCATATCCCAGGTAACCACTTTTCTTATCACCACAGGTTAGCTTTGCCTGTTCTTGAACTTCAGATAAATGAAATCATATACTATGTTAAGTAAATATATTCTTATTCTTAGAAACTTGAACTTTTAAAAGAGTATCAGAATTGAAAAGATATTTGATATCTTTCCAATTTAAAAAGAAAAAGCTTAAAATAAATTGCATTTCTATTTTATGTTAAAAGAATTTTACTACCTGAATTTATGTTAATACAAAGTTTTAAAGAATCTTTTTTTAAAGCACTCTACAAAGTATACCAACACATGGAAATCAGTACTTGGTCTGTGGAGTTTTGGGGGGGGGGGGGGCATATAAGCAAAGCACTAAATAGTAGCTTTGAGTAATATTAAATATTAGGACTTATTCTGCTTAACCCTCACAACAACCTTAAGAGAAAGATGTCTTATTATTCTCATTTTCTAGTGAAGTATCAGACTGAAATATTAAGGAAGTTACTCATCATTTTATAAGTGACAGACCTGGGCAAGGAGTTTATTGGACATGTACACAAAAGAACGACCACTGCATCTTTTTAAACATCAAGAAATGTGAAACAATCTGTCCAATTAACAGCATAAACTGGTTACATCGCAACAATGGAATACTATTATACGACACACTTACTGCGGTGATCTCTCTGCTGCCACTCTTGAATACTCTCTCCACAACTAAACTAGCATCCCAGATATTTCTGAAATAAAAAAATGTTTTAACAATTATGCCGTATAAACAAAACAATTACAATATGTACTAAATTCCTCTCTATGTATTTATTAAAGGACAGCAATGATTTCATTTAACATTTCATGAAGTTATCCAAAAGATGGAAAACAAGAAAATGTCTAAACCTGACATACCTAAGATATTTTACATAATACTGTTTAAGAAAAATCAAAACACGATGGGCAGTGAATTATAAACAAGAAAGCTTATAATGCAAAAACAAACTTATAAAGGAGTGCTGCAGTGTTTCACATTTTTGAGCAAATGATTGAAATGAAAGCATACATCTCAAATCTAAGACAAATACACAGCAGACAGGACAATTAACTAGATATGACAGACTAATGGCAAAAATGTTGTAATTCTTTATCCCTCCTTATACCTATCCTTTACGAGTTCGATGTGCCTCTCATAACAAGGAATATATTTCCCATTTTTCAATGGACTCTTTTTTAAAGTTTATTTTGAGACAGAGAGAGAGAGAGAGAGAGAGAGAGAGCGAGCGAGAGCGAGAGCACGCACGCACAAGCAGGGGAGAGGTGGAGATAAAGGGAGACAGAGAATCCCAAGCAGGCTCTGTACCATCAGCACAGAGCCTGATACAGAGCTTGAACTCACAAACCATGAGATCATGACCTGACCTGAAATCAAGAGTTGGACGCTCAACCAAGTGAGCCACCCAGGTACCGCTGGATTCTATTTTTGAATCTAGGTTGGCCTGGAGATATTCCCCTCGTCCAGCGAATGAAGTGAAAGTGATGGTAAAGCCAAATCTAAACCCAGTTATCAAGAGGCTTTGCCAATTTCTACCCTTTTTCATGGGACCTTGCTACCACCAAGTAAATAAACCCCGGCTAACCTGCTAGAGGATGAAACCATGTGAAGAACCACCCAGCTGTCCCAGCAGATGCCATTCAACATACAAACATGACCCTAAACATGTGCGAATCCAAGACTAGCAGAGCTCTCTTCAACCTCAGGGCTGATTGCATATAAATGAGTGAGCCTAGCCAAGATCAGAACTGCCTAGCTGACTTGCAGACACATGTCACTGAGTTATGGGGTGGTTTGGAACACTACGTATTGATATGTACGTGTATACATATGCATATATGTAAACCACAGCAACAAATATAGGTGGTCATATGATAAAATAGTTAAACAATAGAATACAATCTTATTAATGAACAAATGAACTAAAAGTGTAAGTAAAATTTAATAGAAATGAATGATGGCCCAAATTTAGAGTTAAAAATATTCACACAAAATGGGACAAGGTGAGCAATAGTTGGGTTATTCCATACAAAACTTACCCCATGATTCGAGAAAAGTAGATGCAAATACCATTGTGTTTTCCAGAGTACACGATCTCTGGTGCAGCCATACAAGTCATACTTGCGGCCTGAGTTGCTGGATTTCCTGAAGCACACACTGGTGTTGACATGGCAGGAGGGTGTACACCTTGTATGCACATAATAAAGACAAACCTTTAAATTTAACCTTAAACATTCAGAATTCTCAATAACCCAAGCCTGCGTGTCTAGACCCAAAGGTAAGAATATTTACAAAAATACTAGTATAAACAGATATTGAATTTGGTTTTCCCTGAAAAGAAGAGACTCAGACTTGGATGGGTGCTCCCAGGTAGGCTTTCAAGTGTCAGCCTGCAGGATAAAAGGAAAGAAAGCTTGCAATCACTACTCCTTAAACTGGGAGTCAAACAGAGCTAATTATACAGATGACATGGCTCATTAAATCCTGGTACCCAAATAAGGAGCTTTCCAGGCACACAGCTAAAGGTGTTCCTATGCAAAGGCATTCATGGCCAAATGTCAATACTTGCTTGGATGTGATTCATATTAAATTATGATTTTCAAGACAATAGGGCAAGTTAATCTTTAACTAAGTATTAAAGATAATAACAGTGTTAGCTCTTCAAATAGTATAGCAATGTAAAATAAAGAACCCAAGTACCTTGAGATGGTGTTCCCAGAAATGTTGGATTTGGGTATGAACTAGTACTAGGAATAGGAGAACCTGAAAAAAAGAATATAAAGATTTATAAAATAATTTCTCAATCTTTTAAATCTGATGAAATTAGAGAAGCTGTTTCTAAGCACGAGTGAGGAGTGGTACCATCTGTGACATATTCAAGATTTAGAGACTACTCTTATTTCTCAGGAACTTTCTAACTATCTCCACTTTGGAAAACACTGAGGTGGGAGTTTACTCATTAAATCATTCACCTCCTTCCTTTTGAATGTCAAACGAGTTCTGTAAATACACTGGTTATGTATTATTTGTTCTCTAACATAAAGAACTCAATGTTACCATATCATCACTTTCAAGAGTTGGACATCTATAGAATTATTCACCCAATAAAACAGTAGCAGTAAACAAGATATAATGAAAAGGTTTGTTCGTTAAAATATGCTATATGGAAACTACATAGTTTCTAAAATTCAAACTATTAGAAATAGTCTCGGGGCACCTGGGTGGCTCAGTTGGTTGAGTGTCTGACTTTGGCTCAGGTCATGATCTTGCGGTTGGTGAGTTCAAGACCCCCATTGGGCTCTCTGCTCTCAGGACAGAGCTCGCCTCTGCCTCCCTCTCTCTGTGCCCCTACCCCACTCTGTCTCTCTCAAAAATAAATAAAAACATTTAAAATTAAAAGAAAAAAAAAGAAATAGTCTCATTTTGGGGCACCTG
Source organism: Felis catus (assembly GCF_018350175.1). Lineage (NCBI taxonomy): Eukaryota > Metazoa > Chordata > Mammalia > Carnivora > Felidae > Felis > Felis catus. The sequence goes on along the minus strand of NC_058368.1, from coordinate 209,238,862 downwards.
GGTGGCTCAGTTGGTTAAGCGTCCGACTTTGGCTCAGGTTATGACCTCGCGATCCATGAGTTCGAGTCCTGCATTGGGCTCTGTGCTGACAGCTCAGAGGCTGGAGCCTGCTTTGGATTCTGTGTCCCTTCCCTCATCTCTCTACCCTTCCCTCACTGGTGCTCTGTCTCTCAAAAATAAATAAATATTGAAAAAAAAGAAAGAAATAGTCTCATTTCAATGTTTCATACTCACTAGCGTAGACAGGAGACCCTAAGATGGGACCCACGTTACTTGGAGCAGGGAGAGTGGCTGGAAATCTCATCTGTGCTTCACCACCATACCTGTTTTTGTGACAAAAAAAGCTAATCTTATTCAGTGAAATTATCCACCTTAAAAGCTGGAATTGTTCCAAGTCTTGTTTAGCTCCCAAATAAATCCTTGAAACATTAGAGACTTCATGTATTGTGTTTATAATGCTTACATATAAGCATAGATTTATAATACTTAATAAATGTTGACTTGAATCTCTACCAGAAAGAATTATAAGGGACTCCAGCAATTTCTAAGAAGGGTCAGTACTATCCAGAATTTACTTAAGAGTATATGACACTGTAATTTTTATACAGATTATGGTTAGACAGCACTGGAAAAATTGTTTTAAACAAATCAGACTTCAAATTCTTATCTTTAGCTAAATATTTTCCAAATAAAAATATTTCTTTGATACCAAGTTTCCTTAAAGTGATTCAGAATCCCTCAATGCCAATGATACAAATAAAGCAGAATCGGTAGAGTGTTTCAGGAAATACAAAAGATATAGTAACTGGAGTAGAAAGAGGTGAAAAAAGAATATTAGAAGTTACCTAGAGCAAGGGTAACAATTCATACATTGTGCTAATCTAGCAACTTCCATTAGTGTTATAATCTTTCCAGATTTCAACCTTTTGCAAAAGAATTTTAGTAACTTGCCTAAATACTTCCTCAACTGTTTGGCAAGCCCTTAAAAACCATCATGCTGGCCAATGCAACGACTTAAAAAAGTGAGCAAGAACAAAAGAAAACGGACATATACCTGAAGAAAGCCCGAGTAGCCCATGCAGATACTTCTCTGTCACAAGCAGCAGTGGAACAAGCAAGGATAAGGCAAGTTGCACAAGCCTGGTCTTCCTGTTAAAAAAAAAAAAAAAAGTATCTTGCCTTATATTAAACATAAACATTTATTTATTATATTTTATTTTAAATGTTTATTTTGAAAGAGAGAGAGCATGAGCAGGGGAGGAACAGAGAGGGAGAGAGAGAATCCCAAGCATGCTCTGTGCTGTCAGCAGAGTCCTATGTGGGGATCGATCTCATGAACTGAGAGATCATGACCTGAGCTGAAATCCAGATTTGGACATTCAACCGAATGTGCCACCCAGGCGTCCCAAACATAAACATTTACAAAGAAGTTTTGGTTATTGCTGTACCCTGTGTTTAAGTCTGTGCCTAGCACAGAGCAGGTGCTCAATATATATTTGCTAAGTGAATGAGATCAGGTGGTATGAAAAAGGAGAAAATTTATCATAGGCACTATCATTAAAGGGTCCTTTCTTTTTCTTTCTATCTAGATTCTATTTTAGTTTATTCCCCTAATTTTTTTTCCTCATGGTCTTTTTACCTTTTAGAAAATAACAACAGTAGCTAATATCTATTGAGTACCTGTCACATGCCAGGTACTATTTTAAGAGGACAACATATATCAATCCCCACATCATATACTACTATAATGCATACTTTTTGGTATGTATGTATGTATGTATGTATGTATGTATGTATTTAGAGCAAGAGAAAGGGAGAGCACATGCATGTGTGGGAAGGGCAGAGAGAGGGGGAGAGAATCCCAAGCAGACCCCACACTGTCAGCACACAGCCCTATAAGGAGCTTCAGCTCACGAACTCTAAAATCATGACCTGAGCCAAAACCAAGAGTTGGAAGCTAGCCGACAGAGCCACCCAGGCGCCCCTATCCAATGCATGTTTTACACATGAAGAAACTGAAGCCCACAGAATTCAAGTACTCTGCCCTTGTGGTGGAGCTGGTGATTTGAATCCAGTGTCTCTGTATTTAACTTTGATCTGATATTCTTGATCTTAAGCTTTCTGAGTTTTACCTTGTCAATTGTAGCTGTGGCTCTGAAATACTAACGGCCCCATCACTATTGCCCCTAATTTTTTCCTCAGGTCATTGGCAAAAAAAAAAAAAAAGATTTGTTCATAAATGCCTTGTGTTTTATCATATAAGTTGGAACATCAGTCTCTTACTAGTATACTTTAATAAGAACTTATCAATAACAAATGAAAATCTGAGTTTACTGCATAAGCTTTACCTATTGAAACTGCTCCCAAATATTAGTATATACATAGTGACTAAAGAAAGGAAGGCTGCTAAGATTGCCTGTTAATTATAGTATTTTGATCCTAACTTACATAAAATTGAGCTTTGACTCCCATTGTTTCATTTTTTAAAATATATTTTTTTTAATTTTTTTTTTTTTAACGTTTATTTATTTTTGAGACAGAGAGAGACAGAGCATGAACGGGGGAGGGGCAGAGAGAGAGGGAGACACAGAATCGGAAGCAGGCTCCAGGCTCCAAGCCATCAGCCCAGAGCCCGACGCGGGGCTCGAACTCACGGACCGCGAGATCATGACCTGAGCTGAAGTCGGACGCTCAACCGACTGAGCCACCCAGGCGCCCCTTTAAAATATATTTAAAAAAAAAATACAAATAATTACCTGATGTAATTTAAAGAACCTTTCAATTTCTTCTCCATCTCCACCCACATTACTCACAAGTAGATGCCTCAGTTGATCTACAGGTCTAAGTTTATGAAACATAAGACTCCCCTAAGAAGTTAAAAAAAAAACCACATAAATACATAAATAATAGATTTATAGAGCATGGGTGGATCAACTGACACTGATATTTTACTTAATAAAATCAATAAAACAAAACCCTTCAAGAATACCAAGCAAACCAGTCAAAAGGAACATCTACATTTCAATTCCCAATCTATACTAGATCTATACGTCCACAGACAAAATTAAAGAAGAAAACACTGCTCTGTAAGACACATGACATGTTCACAGGGCATGTACTATCACCAGGCATAAAACACAGGTTTATAAAATGTCGTATCTACAGAGCCAGAGCCTTTTAAATTAATTTGGGATTTATTCTTTGGTGAAGGTCAGTGTTTTCTTATTAGATTTAGAAAGTTCTGATATAGGTTCAAGTAAATACTCGAATTTAGAATATGATAAAAGCTGTCCCTCAGAGCAGAGGATTAAAGTTAGATTATCCATTAATCATGTTGGCATAAACATGTCCATTTAGAAAAAAATGCTGGATCCTTAATCATACACCAAGATACACTCCAAACAGATCAAAGATTTAAATGACAAAATAAAACTATACTAGTACTGAAATAAACTATAGGTGAAATTTTTATACACCCCAGAATGAGGAAGGTTTTGTTTTTGTTTTTTTTGCTTATTTCATAATTCCCAAAGATAACAGAAAATTTTGACTACTTATATGTTTTATCCCTAGGGGAAAAATCTCAATAAACAAAATGAGAAACTAGGAAAAATATGACACTAAAATTACAAAATGTCTCCTTAATAAAGAGCTTCTATAAATCAAAAAGAAAAAGAAAATTTGATAAAATAGGAAAAGATAGTTCATAGAAAAATAGACATTTAAAAAGACTGTCCATCTTACTCTTAATAAAATGATGTATTATAGTTGGGACAAGATGTAAGGAAATAGGCACTCAATATTCATCAATATTGAGTATATGCATATATGTATGAATACAGGGGAATCTGGCAACATTTATCAAAATTAGAAATGCACATATTCTTTGACCCAGCAGATGCAGTGCTACAGCTTTATTCATACAAACAGAAAATGATACATGCACAAGATTGTAGCATTACAAACAGCAAAAGATAATCCATTAATAGGGGCCTCATAAAATATGGCACATGCATATAAAAGAAAACCTTTCAAACACAAAATGAGAAAGTTCTTTATATGATTATATGGAAAGATCTCTAAAGTATATATCTGAAATATAAAAAACAAGATATAAAACAGTGTATAGAATACGCTACCATTATTTTATAGTTTGTACATCTGCACCTCTGGAAGAACACACAGATGCTGATGACATACATGGGTCTGTAGGGAAGGGACCTCAACTGCAAGGAAGGATTTACTCTGCGTACTCCCTGTTATGCCATTTGAATTTTGTTAATGCATTACTATTCAAAAAACAAATGCCAAGCAATGTTTTTAATAAGTGAGAATTATAAAAAACTTGGGTTATTTTATTTTATGCCACTCAACACTGGTATTAGAAATGCTGCTTTAGAAAAAGTATAACACTTTATAAATAAGTTTTTTGTTGCATTTTTGGTACTTAACAAATTATTCCTTAAGAATATCTTTAAGAGTAAAACTTCCTGAAGCACTTAAGTAAATGACTCTATTAAGCAAATATTGCAGAATATCTTAACATTAAACACTGCTTCTTTTTTGACCCCACCTTAAGAGAACATGTACATACCTGTGCTGAGAGGAGAACAAATTTCTTTGGAGGCAACATGTGCTGCTGTACCACAACTGGTGAGTCAGTTATGGGAATATGATCCTTATTTAAGGGTGTAATAATTTTATCTACTTTCAATTCATCTATTGCAGAGAGAGCCCATGAATGACCATCAACACGGGTTGTCATCTACACGGAAGAAATAAACATTTTATACCTGTTATTAAAGTTACATAAAGCAAAACCTTCTAAAAAGGAAAATATATAGGTCTAATCTCTAAGAAAATGCAGAATTTCATAAATTAATAACCCATGAATGTGAACATTCTCAAGTTTCTATTTAACGTTCTACTGTCTATTCCTCTAATAAGGCCATCTTCTATGACAATAATCTTTCATACTAGAAGGCAGAGGCAAAATTTTCTTATGATTAACTGTAAACAGGGGTGCCTGGGTGCCTCAGTCGGTTGTGTCTGACTCTTGATTTCAGCTCAGGTCATAATCTTGCAGTCATGGAGTGGAGCCCAGGGTCAGGCTCCACACTGGCAGCATGGTGCCTGCTTGGGATTCTCTCTTGCCTCTCTCTCAAAAATAAATACATAAACTTCATTTAAAAAATAGATTAACTGTAAACAGTATTTACTAGGATTACAATTCTTTCAATAACGAAAAACTATATCCTACCATCTTTCCAGGATTGGATAGGTTTAATACTTCCCTTTGCTGACATACAGATTTTTGTTCTCTTCTGAAGTTTTTGCTTTCTAAGCTACTTCTTTTTAAAGTGTTTTAATTTTCTAAAGTACTTTTATTATAAAAAATTTCAAACTTCTAAAAATGTTTAAAGCACAATAAATGTCTATATTCCCAATACCTGGATTCAATAACTATTAGCGTTTTGCCATATATAAATATATACGTATATATTTTTTTAACTGAACCATTTGAAAATGACATATGTCACTGCTATATACTTTTCCATGCATCTCCTAAAAATAAGGGTGTTTTCTTAGATAACCATGCTACTGTAACATTTAAGAATGTTAACAATAGCCTAATGCCCAGTCAATACAGAATTTCCCCATTGTTCTAATGTCTTATACAGCTGTTTTGGGGAGAGTATGATTTGGTTAAAGTCCATGCACTACACATTTATATTTGGTAACTGTTTTTCTTTTTAAAAGTCCACATTTGGGAACAAGTATTATACAAATGAAAGGATACGATACATAGTATTTGCTAAAAAAAAATAACAGTTATCATTTTTAATCACTTATTGAGTGCTTCATATATGCCAGGCAGTATGCTGAGTGCTTTACACACATGAACTCATTTAATCCTACAACAAACCCACAAAGGTAGGTATTCTTATACCTATTATAGACAAAGTAATTGAGGGCCACAGATACATTAAACACTTTGAGCCACAGCTTTAAGGAAATGGGAGCCAGAATTCAAACCTGCACTTTCTAACAATGTGCTTCCATCAGGATAAGGTTTGTATCTTAATGAGTTCTGAATCCTCACAGTCTACCACAGGATGAGACACATAGTCAGTGCTCAGTAAAGCTTAAATAATGGGGGGAAAAAAAAAAAAGAATGAGAAAAATGCTTTTTGCTTCCATACCTACCCTCTACCCCAGCTCCCTGGGCCATGTCAGAAACTTGGAAGAGCCCATTCAAACCACGCCCCCATCCCTGGGGATGCTTTCTTCTTCCTGTCATCTACATACCTTTCCTGCTCCTCATAACTAAAAGGGCTTAAGTTTGAGAATAACCAGGAAGCAGTTGGCAGCAGCTGGAACCAAAAATGCCTTTAAAGAGATGATTCCAAAAGGAGTATATTTATTTGGTTTGATCAGCATCCTCAGGGGCAAGCAGCATGGGTTATGCGAGGGCATTTAGGATTAACAGATAGGGGTAAATAGGGGATACCAATGGGAAGGAGCATAGATGGCTCCCTTAGCCATACTCTTGGTGGCACTGGCCTCTCCTTAGCTCCTTCTATGCTGAGGGCTGAGATGAGTAGCCCAGGTGTGGGACTGGGCCAAGGCAGGCTGGGGCGGCAAACCTTACCTAGGAACTCTGTGTCGACATCATGGAGTATGTGGTGATATCTGCTTTTAAAACACAACCATGTGTTTGTGTGTGTACATTTGTATATGCAGGGAAGAGATATGAAACAAGATGGGGAAAGGGTTGGTAATTCTTTAATTATGGGGGTTCGATTTATCATTCTATTTTTGTGCACGCTTGAAAATTTCTACAATTAAACAAATTTTTGAATGCAGGCAGAAATATAAATTAAAGGCATCATTAAGATAAAATTCTAAGTCATAACTATAGTGGATGGCCTCATAATTAAATAACTGAAAATCCAATATATTTAAATGGGACAAAAGTCATTTCAGAAAAAACATGCATTTTGGGGTACATTATGAAAACCATTCTGAAAGGGCTCCAATGTCAAAACATAGTTTTAATGATTAACCAACCTCAGAGGAAAACAAAGAATTAACAGAATTCACTTATTTTCGATTTCTAATCATATATGAGTATTCAAGATAAATATCACAACATAAAGATTCTTACAATTTTACTCTTCACTTAATATTATAAAATATATAAAAAGTTCCTTAAGATTCTCAGGATAACTTACCTGGGTTTCCATCATTGGCTTTTGGAAAGGAAATGTATCATGGTTAACACACCACAAAATGTCATTATCTTCATTTTCTGAGGCTGCCATCAGTAGAATACCTAAAGTTTAAAACACAAAATCTTATGGAATGCCAAATAATATGCATCCCTAATTACCTTAATTAGTAATATTAGTTACTACTAATATTAATACATATAACACATATACATAACGTGCATCACAATAAGTAAATAAGTTACAAAATAAACAAAAATTAATCCCCTAAAAGGACATATAATTACCGGTAGGGTAGAATCATCAAGTGTTCCAGATCTTCTACTTCATTTCTTTTGGGTAAACACTTTTTTCACATCTTAAAATTTCTATTTTTTTTCCCCTAAATATAATTTATTGTCAAGTTAGCTAACATGTGTATATAGTGTATATAATACAAGTATACACTTGTATACTATAAGTGTACTTGTACACTTATAGTATATAAGTGTACATAGTGTGCTCTTGGTTTTGGGAGTAGATTCCCATGATTCTATTATTTTTTAGTGTTTATTTTTGTGAGTGAGAGAGAGAGAGAGAGAGAGAGAGAGAGAGACAGACAGACACTGGGGGAAGAGCACAGAGAGACAGGGAGACATAGAATCCGAAACAGGCTCCAGGCTGTGAGCTGTCAGCATACAGCCTGATGTGAGGCTCAAACCCATGAACCAGGAGATCATGACCTTAGCCAAGGTCGGATGCTCAACCAACTGAACCACCCAGGTGCCCCTTAAGTTTTCTATTTTAAAAATGTTTGCTTATTTATTTATTTTGAGAGAGAGCACAAGTGGGGGAGGGGCAGGGAGAAAGAGGGCGAGAGAGAATCCCCAGCAGGCTCTAGGCTCAATGCAGAGCCTAATGTAGGGATTGATTTCATGACCGTGAGATCATGATCTGAGCTGATATAGAGTCAAATTCTCCTCACTCTTTGCAAATGACATGACACTCTATATGGAAAACCTAAAAGATTCCACCAAAAAACTGCTAGAACTGATTCATGAATTCAGCAAAGTTGCAGGATATAAAATCAATGCACAGAAATCAGTTGTATTCCTATACACCAACAATGAAGCAACAGAAAGAGAAATCAAGGAATCGATCCCATTTACAATTCCACCCAAAACCATAAAATACCTAGGAATAAATCTAACCAAAGAGGTGAAAAATCTATAGAAAGCTTATGAAAGAAATGGAAGACACAAAAAAATGGAAAAATATTCCATGCTCCTGGATAGGAAGAACAAATATTGCTAAATGTCAATACTACCCAAAGCAATCTACATATTCAATGCAATCCCTATCAAAATAACACCAGCATTCTTCTCAGAGCTAGAACAAACAATTCTAAAATTTGTATGGAATCAGAGAAGACCCCAAATAGCCAAAGCAATCTTGAAAAAGAAAACCAAAGCAGGAGGCATCACAATCCCGGACTTCAAGCTGTATTACAAAGCTGTAATCATCAAGACAGTATGGTACTGGCACAAAAACAGACACTCAAATCAATGGAACAGAAAAGAGAACCCAGCAATGGATCCACAAATGTAAGGCCAACTAATCTTTGACAAAGCAGGAAAGAATATCCAATGGAATAAAAATAAAGACAGTCTCTTCAGCAAGTGGTGCTGGGAAAACTGGACAGCGACATGCAGAAAAATGAACCTGGACCACTTCTTTACACCACACACAAAAATAAACTCAAAATGGATGAAAGACCTCAATGTAATACAGGAAGCCATCAAAATCCTTGAGGAGAAAAGGCAAAAACCTCTTTGATCTTGGCCACAGCAACTTCTTACCCAACACATCTCCAGAGACAAGGGAAACAAAAGCAAAAATGAACTATTGGGACCTCAGCAAAGGAAACAATCAGCAAAACTAAAAGACAACCAACTGAATGGGAGAAGATATTTGCAAATGACGTATCAGATAAAGGGTTAGTATCCAAAATCTATAAAGAACTTCTCAAACTCCACACCCAAAAAACAAATAATCCAGTGAAGAAATGGGCAAAAGACATGAATAGACACTTCTCCAAAGACATCCGGATGGCCAACAGACACATGAAAAAATGCTCAACATCACACATCATCAAGGAAATACAAATCAAAATCACAATGAGATACCACCTCACACCTGTCAGAATGGCTAACATTAACAACTGAGGCAACAACAGATGTTAACAAGGATGTGGAGAAAAAGGATCTCTTTTGCACTGCTGGTGGGAATGCAAACTGGTGCAGACACTCTGGAAAACAGTATGGAGGTTCCTCAAAAAATTAAAAGTAGAACTACCCTATGACCCAGCAACTGCACTACTAGGTATTTATTCAAGGGATACAGGTATGCTGTTTTGAAGGGCCACATGCACCCCAATGTTTATAGCAGAACTATCAACAATAGCCCAAGTAGGGAAAGAGTCCAAATGTCCATCGATGGATGAATGGATAAAGATGTGGTATATATATACAATGTAGTATTACTGAGCAATCAAAAAGAATGAAATCTTGCCATTTGCAACTACATGGATGGAATAGAGGGTATTATGCTAAGCGAAATTAGTCAGAAAGACAAATATCATATGACTTCACCCATATGAGGCCTTTAAGACACAGAACAGATGAACACAAGAGAAGGGAAGCAAAAATAATATAAAAACAGGGAGGGGGATAAAACATAAGAGACTCTTAAATATGGAGAACAAACAGAGGGTTGCTGGAGGGGTTGTGGGAGGGGGGATAGGCTAAATGGGTAAGGGGCATTAAGGAATCTACCTCTGAAAGCATTGTTGCACTATATCCTAACCTGGATGTAAACTAAAAATATAAAATTAAATAAAAAATTAAAAAAAAAAAAAGATGCTCAATCAACTGAACTACCTAGGTACCCCAACATCTTAAAATTTCTAAAGTTAGGATATAGTTTGTAATCAATGGGCTTATGAATTAATTATTAACTTTAAAAAAGCATATTTAGTACATAAAAATGTTGTCACTTTCAGTCAATGGTATCTAATATTCAATGAAATAGAAATTCATGTACTGGTTATCCCAAACACATCATGAATAAAAATGATGAAGCTAAACTAGTGGAATGGCAGAGATAAAAAAGACTATAAAAGCATCATCTCAGCAATACTAGTTGACATGACAGTTTGATTTTGAAATTTAGTCTGCTGTGCTCAATTCTAGCCCCTCCCGCTAACTTCTTTCCTTTATATTGACTTTAGTGACATCAGTCTTAAGTCCATTAAGGTTCTAGGTTTTAAAACCATAATTAAGGTAAAAAACTAAAACATTCTAAATTTTATTGGAAAATTTGTTATTTTCAAATGGCTCAAAAGACATTCTAATTTTAACAATTAAAAAAAACCCCAATCTTAAATCTGATAGTATTTCAGAATTTACCTTTACTGTAAAGTGCTTTATGTACTTTTGAAGGTTTTTCCACTGTTGAAGATGCTGAGAATCCAGGAGGTAAGCGAACGTGAACCAGTGTCAATGTGTTAGGTCGTGCTAATGGCTGTCTGAATGGACAAGTGCTGAAATATAACCTTACACCTGATGATGGAGTAAAATTATACATCAGTAACAGAAAATGAAAATCTCGAGGTATATGTGTTATTGAAGCAATTCCACAGAGTAACACCAGACACCTGTTAAAGCCACACATCACTTTCCTGACTGATGCAAAGTCCTCATATGTAATATGACCTGAAGTAGATTTCTAAGAAACTGTCACTTGGAACTGACAGGTGAATCAACACATTTTAGTAGAAAGAATCTGCAATTTTAAGCCAAGGGAGTCCTTGTTCCTATTCAGGCTCTGTCACTGAATATTAGCCACTTTACTTTTTAGGCCTAGCTTTACATCTATAAAATGAGGAGAAAGAACCAGGGAAAAATTTCTAATTAATTTTCAAAATCTTTAACTTAATGAGTTATTAATATTGCTTGATAATTAATACACAAATAAAAATATATTTCTAATAATAATTTTCCAAATCTGCAGATTATCAAGTTCTAACAGCAATAGCAGACATATGAATTAAACAACATACCTGCATGTGTGACTGCCAATAACTGACAATCCAGCGATTCAGAATTTTCAATCACTGCTATTTGAACAATTGGCTTAAAAACAGAACGATCTATGGTCCTACAAGAAAGGAAAAAAACTAAAGTTTATTTTTAAAATGGTCTACTAAACATCTAAATATGCTAAAATAAGACTAACTTCTTAGAAAATTAATACAACAGCAGCAAGCGCCAGCAAAACCCCCTAAATATGAGTTTACATTAATATTGTTACAAGTAACCCTTTTCTGAAAGATCATAAAAGACTAATTCCATTGGGTAAATGGTTAATGAGGAACAAGGGGTTCTCAGAGCATCAAATTATCATTGTAAAGATTACCACTAAATAAAAAGAAGGAAAAATGAAACTTTATAACAGAGAGACCTGGTAAACAGCACCTTAGCCAAGTATTCCATAGTGCAAAAACTGGTAATGGGTACCTACTGATGTAACACTACAAGGAGTTCACATCATCTATGTAATACTGGCCAAAAAAAAAAAAATTGTCTATTTTTTTAATCTAATGACAATGAAAAAGACAAATACAGAAAATGAGATATTCTACAAATAAGACTCCAGCACCCCACCAAATGTAGGGAAAAAGAAAGACAGTGAGACATCTGTTCTATGTCAATAAGACAAATGACCAATGTAATTCACGGGCTCTGACTGAATCTGGAGAAAAATGAAAAGAAAAACTGTTACAAAAGATTTCTGGGACTATTAAGTAATTTAATATGAACTGTATAATTACAAGATAGTATCACAAAATTATTAATTATTTTAGGTGTGGAATTGGTATTGTGCTTATATAAGAGAGTTGGGAAATGAAGGCTGAAGGATGTAAGGAGGAAAGTCATGTCAAGTCATGTCTGCAAGTTACTTTCAAGTAGTTCATAAGAAAGAAAGTCAGCAAATAAGGGAAAATGGTTAACAACTGTTAAATTTGGATAAAGGGTGTATCAGTTTTTACCATGCTGCTCTTCTAGTTTTTCTGGGATTTGAAAACAATTCAAAAAAAAAAAAAAAAAAAAAAAGAAAAAAGAAAAAAAAAGTCAGGAGCCGAAAAAGGAAAAACTTTGTTTTAGATGGTCTGCCTTGAGAATTTTTTTTGTCCCTGAAAAGCAAAGAAAACATTGATTTTTCACTAGGATATCTCAATGCAGCAATGACCCAAGCACACAGAAAACTGAAGCTGAAAATTTGAGGCCTTTGTTATAAGAGAATTTTCTCACTTGAGCTAAATTAGTTGTGATACATGTAAATCATAGTGTATAGTGTCTGAAGACTTGGCTGTAGCCTTGATTCTAGTATTTATTGAGGAGTCACACTTCAGATAAATCATCACACTCATTAGTTTTAGTTTCCTCAAGAATACAATGCGGACAATACGACTGTAAAGTTCCTGTATTCCCAAAGGGCACTTGTGTCAATTATCAGACCAACTAATCTTATACAACGCAGGCCTGTTAAAAGGTTGGAGTGTTTACAAGTGGGGAACTTTGAGGCATGTAGTTTCTTAGTCATAACTCCTGTAATTGCCTGTACAGACAACCTAAACATGTCAAACTGTACTTTACACTGTAAAACCAGTCTGCCTTGTTTCAAACCATCCAACTTCAGAATTAAGAGTCTTTCTCTAGCAGCTCAAACAGAGCCTCCAATGTCATCTCCTTCAGCATTCCTGATCTTTTAGAGATATTTTGAAGAGAAAAGAATCTTCGTATGCTGTACACAAATAGCTTAACTATGCCTGTAAATGAAATGTCTGACAATAAATTACATATTACCTAGCAATGTTTCCAGCAGCAGAGACAATAGAATTCTGCGAAACTGAGGCAACTCTGCTCATTCCTTGTCCATCGTGGCCCAAATCATAAACCTGTGAATAAAAAATTGTACCCACTTAAACATAACTATAACCCATGTGTACTTTACAAAATAATCTTTTAAGTAATATTTTATTAAAGAGACTCCTCTTTTTCAGGGATCCTTTAATTGTGGCACTTCAAACAGATTTGGTAACATTCAGAGATTTAAAATTTCACAATAAAGGGACCCTGAGAAGTAGTTTTTTTTAAAGAATTTTTTTTAACGTTTATTGATTTTAGAGACACAGAGAGAGACAGAGCCTGAGCAGGGGAGGGGCAGAGAGAGAGAGGGGAGACACAGAATCGGAAGCAGGCTCCGGGCTCTGAGCTGTCAGCACAGAGCCTGATGTGGGGCTCGAACTCACAAACCATGAGATCATGACCTGAAGTCAGATGCTTAACTGACTGAGCCACCCAGGCACTCCGAGAAGTAGTTTTTTAAAAAAGCACACAGCCTATAGGAAAAGGCTGAGTAACTGAATCTCCTTCTTAAAAACAGGGATGTTCTTCCCCCCACTTAAATGGCGGTGTAATATTAATACTTACCTGTATTACTCCTTTCTCAGATCGTGTATATAAAATATTTCTAGAATTATCAATTGCAATTTGAAGAATAGGATCTATAAGACAAAAAAAACTCTACATTATTCTTATTTCTTCATCCAACATTTAATGACTGTTTACTATATGCTAGAAACACAGAAATAATTATACTCAGTGTGTTCAAGAAACTTCCAGTTTAGTTTAATGAATCACTGCATGAAGGGAAAAAGCTTAAAACTTCAGTCACAATGTTTTTTGAATGTATTTATCTTATCTCACTAGTTTTTAATTATTTCACCTGCCTAAATCTCTAATTCTATTAAAAACTCAGATATATTCATTTACTCATATTCAATTTGTTCTAGACAGACAAAACATGTATTAGAGGTTTCTCTCTCTCTCTCACATATACACAGTATTGGTTTAAGTACATACAGCTATTTTAGACCCACGCTCTGTGATGCTACATTCATAGGAACTTGGGAATAAAACCAACTCTGTCTATTTTATAATCTCTTCTTCCTTTAAACACCTTATGAATATATACCAAATGTTATTTAATAAGACAAACTTTTAGTTAAGAATGAGAATTTCTGGGGGCACCTGGGTGGCTCAGTCAGTTTAGTGCCCAACTCTTGATCTGGGCTCAGGTCATAATGTCATGGTTTGTGAGTCTGAGCCCTAAGTCAGGCACAAGTGCAGAACCTGCTTGGGATTCTCTGTCTCTGTCTCTGTCTCTGCTCCCCCAGCCCCAAAATAAATAAGCATTAAAAAAAAAGAATTTCTTAAGAAAACTGTGAAGTCAACAATCTGTTTAAAAAAAAAAACTGTCTGCCAAATTTATTGTTTTCTACTTACCATCTTCTGAGAATGTAAACTGTAGCAATGAAGGAACAAGGAAAGAAAGTGCACTCTTTGAGTGGTTTATTTTCCTACATCTTTGGCTAAACCAACCTGCTTCTGCCTTAAAAGGAAAAATTGAAAGAAGGAAGACCTGTAAATGTAGGTACACCCATCAAAGCAACTACCATATACCCATGTGTACAAAAATCCTCAAATGGTAATGAAATACCAACAACTGTCAATAGACATACTATTCAGAATATTGTTTAGTCCTTTAATTAAAGACAGAAAATGTAGTTAGCCATAATCATATCACTGCTCTCAATGAAATCAGCTATTTCAAAACCTCACAGTGCTGTTAATACATCCATATTTTAGTTATCTTAAAAATTCTTTTATTTAAAAGCAGTAAAGCAAGGGCACATGGGTGGCTCGGTAGGTTAAGCATCCAACTTCGGTTCAGGTCATATCTCAGGGCTTGTGGGTTTGAGCCCTGCGTCGGGCTCTGTGCCGACAGCTCAGAGCCCGGAGCCTGCTTCAGATTCTGTATTTCCCCCTCTCTCTGCCCCTCCCCACCCCTCTCAAAAATAAATATTTAAAAATAGGGGCACCTGGGTGGCTTAGTTGGTTAAGCATCTGACTTCAGCTCAGGTCATGATCTCGCAGTGTGTGAGTTTGAGACCCGCATCAGGCTCTGGGCTGACAGCTCGGAGCCTGGAGACTGCTTTGCATTCTGTGTCTCCCTCTCTCTGCCCCTCCCATGCTCATGCTCTCTCTCAAAAATAAATAAATGTTAAAAAAAATTTTTTTTAATTTTTTTAAATAAATAAAAAATAAAAGCAGTAAACCAAGTAAGTGCAGTTTATAAGAGCTCAAAGAACACAGGAGAGAGGCACCTGTATCATCTCTTCCCACTTCAGCTAAAAAGAAATTTTAACAACAGCAGCCATCACAATCACAGTCTACAGTGTACTTCTCAATGACTGACTTTTGCCATACAAGACCTTTTTTTTTTTTTTTTTTAGTTATTTATTTTTGAGAGGGGGAGACAGAGGTCAAGCAGGGGAGGGCAGAGAAAGAGGGAGACACAGAATCCAAAGCAGGCTCCAGGCTCTGAGCTGCCCACACAGAGCCCAATGCAGGGCTCAAACTCTTGAACCACGAGATCATGATCGAGCCGAAGTTGGACACTCAACTAACTGAGCCATCCAGGTGCCCCTCCCTACTTTTTTGATAATGAACAAAGCCAAGAGAAAATGGGTAAGAGATACTATGTAATATAAAAAACACAGCTGAGCAGGGTTGTCGTCCTAGCTCTGCCACTAATTATGTGACTCTAAGAATGTTACTTTATCAGTCCCCTAACATTTACCTTATGAAAAAGGCAGTAATACAATAGGGATAAGACATAAAAGGGCATTTCAGAGTAGAGAAAACATACATGACCAAAAATAAATGAAAAGATCCTCCCTCAACTCAACCAGAAAAAAAAAAATTTTCCCTCTAATCACATCAGCCAAAATTAGTAAATTTGATAATAGTAGCATTAGTGGGGGTTGGTGGTGGGGTACATTCACAGAAGCCTGCTAAGAGTCTAAAACTCTTAGAGGGCAATATGAAAACATGAAAATACAATTTTAAATGCATATACTCTATAACCCAACCATTAGAATTAAAAGTCTCTAAACAAAAAAGTATCTACACATATACAACGGAGGCCTGCAAAAGCATTATTTGTGAAGAGAGAAACTGAAAACTTAGAAGTCCATCAAGAAAGGATTTGCTAAGGGGCGCCTGGGTGGCTCAGTCAGTTGAGCATCTGACTCCTGATTTTGGTTCAGGTCATGATCTCACAGTTCATGAATTCGAGCCCAAATTCAGGCTGCACTGACAGCACAGAGCCTGCTTGGGATTCTCTCTCTCCCCCCGTTCCTCTTTTTCAAAATAAATTTTTAAAAAATTAAAAAAAAAAGAAGAAGAAAATTGTTAACAATTGTCTGCATTTTACAGACAAATATGCAGTAATCACAAAGCAACAATTTAGTGAGAAGCCAATTATGTAACAATAAGTAATAACCTAAGTAAAAGCATACATACAGAAAAGTACATTATGTAATTGTATACGTGTGTGTGTGTGTGTGTGTGTGTGTGTGTGTGTATATATATATAGACATACTTACATAAATACATAGCTATAGTTACAATTATCAGTGGATCATTTTCTAAAAAAATAATATTCAGAACTGATAATGCTATTTATTTCTAGAAGAGAGGACTAGGTTTCATAGGCATGGTATAGTCATGGAAGACTACGGTTTTAACTGTATGTATGAATACTTTCCCTAAGAATTTATTAGTATGCTTATATAATTAGAAAACAAAAGCAAAAGCTATTCCTAAAAATGAAAAAAATCAAGAGAGACAAAAAAATGTTTATAAATGCTAGACTTACTTGGTATGCTACTTCATATAAACAGCCGTCCTTTCCAGCCAAGAAAATTCTGCCATTATCAGTGGAAGTTATTGTTAAAAGGTAAGTATTATCAGTGGGAAGAGAATATAAGGGATCTGGAAGCAACTGCATTCCACCACACATACTGTCATTAAGAACTCCAGAACCTATTTTTTTTTTTAAAGAAAGAACACAGGAATCAGCTTATGAGCTTGTTTAAAGTTTGAGACAATCACTGCATTATCTTCAGAATTGTTATTTTTACTGAATTCTTATTGATCTATCCAAAAGCTTGTAGAACATAATTTTTAAATTATTGTAAAAAGTCTGATACAATTTATTCAAGTTAAATAGAACCTATAATATGTACATACATAAAAAATTTATAACATATAATAAGTTTAATATATGTAACATTATACATCAAAAACTCTCCCAAATTATTAAATTTTACAAACAAGCCTAAGGATGTGATAGTAATAATCATTAATTTGAGTCACTGAAATTCAACATTTCACCCAGATTGCCACAATGCAAAAGAAACCACTGAATGTACTAGTAATAAACCAAGGTCTTCTTATGTTAAAGGAAAGATTGTACATTTCGGTATTGTGTATGTTAAAATGGCTATTCAAAAAACTAGAAACGAAGAAATTGAAAGCACTACTGGAAAAACTCGCTAGTGTCAACTGTTTCTCTTTTACTACCATTTTATATTGTACATTTAAGGAGTGTATGTTAATATGGTAAACATATTCAAAATACTTGTTTGGTGAAGCTACTAACCTGAAAGGTACCATCCCTGTGGGGAAATATTATTTTGCTATGAGCAAATAGTCTGGAAAGTTAACTTAGTCAAAAACATTAGCTTTTAATTATATTAAACTGGCTAACATGTTTATTTTTAAAATACCACATATGGATTGCTATACCTGTTTGTAAATTAGCATAGCTAAGTCCAAGAATCACTATATCCACAGGGGTTGCCAAAACCAGCAGGTGCCGTACATGAGGTTGAAAGATGCCTAAGATAGAGGAGACATGGGTTAGGGATTATTCCAAAAAACTCCACTTACACTATTTAAGCACTAATAGACCAATGGCTTTATCATTAAAATGAACTAGTGATTAAATAGTATATGAAGGGGACACCTTGGCTGAATCAGTGGGTAAAGGATGAGACTCTTGATCCTGAGGTCGTGAATTCAAGCCCCACGTTGGGTGTGGAGGCTACTTAAAAAAAAAAAACCAAAAATCCTTTAAATAGTATATGAAATGTCTGAACTCACTTTAATTTGATGTTAAAATATTACTACCTGTGATCATTTAAATAAGTAAATAGTAATACAAAAAAGAACAATATTAAAAAAGAAACACTTCAGGGGCACCTGGTTGGCTCAGTCAGTTAAGCGATAGACTCTTGGTTTCAGCTCAGGTCTTGATCTCACGGTTCTATCTTTTTTTTTTTTTTTAACGTTTATTTTTATTTTTGAGAGACATAGCATGAGTGGGCAGGGGGAAGGGGCAGCAGAGAGAGAGGGAGACATAGAATCTGAAGCAGGCTCTAGGCTCAGAGCTGTCAGCACAGAACCTAACGTGGGGCTTGAACCCACAAACCGTGAGATCATAACCTGAGCCGAAGTCAGATGCTTAACTGAGTGAATGACCCAGGAACCCCATGATCTCATGGTTCTTGAGACTGAAGCCCACATCATGCCCCACACTAACAGCAAGGAGCCTGCTTGGGATTCTCTCTCTCTCTTTCTCTAACCTACCACTCCTCTCATGCAAGCTCTCTCTCTCAAAAAAAAAAAAAAAAAAAAAAAAAAAAAAAAAAAAAAACTTAAAAAAAATAAAAGAAGCACTTCAGTATTTAATGACATTTAAAATCAGCATTACATGGTGCACCTGAATGGCTCAGTCAGGTAAGGGTCCGACTCTTGATCTCAGCTCAAGTCATGATCTCACAGTTTGTAAGTTCAAGCCCCATGCTGGGCTATGCACTGAAAGTGTGGAGACTGCTTGGGATTCTCTCTCTCCTTCCTTCTCTGGCCTCCCCGCTCCCCGCTGCGTGCATGCACATGTGCTCTCTCTCAAAATAAATTTTAAAAACTGTATTAAAAAAAACTTTTAATTCCAAAAGCAGAATGGCATAAAATAGTCTGTTTATTAAAATATAAAGCTTTCTATTTGTACAACCACATTCACAGCAGCATCATTCACAGTACCTAAAAAGTGGAAGCAATTCAAGTGTCCACCAACAGATGAATGGATAAACAAAATGTGGTCTACATATACAATAAAATAGAATATGATCCAGTCTTTAAAAAGGAAATTCAGACACATACTGTAACAGGAATGAATCTTAAGATCATTATAAGTGAAATAAACCAGTCGCAAAGAAAAAATACCATATAATTCCACTTACGTCAGATGCCTATAGTCAAATTCATAGAAACAGATATGAGTTCATATATTAAATGAGTTTCCCAGATGAATTTATATATCAAAATCAGATAATTTATAGTTTCAGAGGGGACATTACCAAGTGCAAGCTTTTTAAAAAACTCATGCTGAGGTACTGTTTAACTTTATTTTCTTTTTATGGTATTAACATTAAGAAATGCGTACAGGCACGAGATGACACGTCATGTTACAATGTCCAAAAACAGTGCCTTACTGATAGGAATAAAAGGAAATATATCTTATGTTACAATTATGGACATCTCTTCATGTATATACCTTTGGCCTGCTTAAACGTATATAATGCCACAGAAAGTACAAAACTTTTACTTTCACTGATGAACACTGAGGGGTACAAAAGTCAGCTTTGTGTATCAAGCTTCCAGTCAGTTAGGCTGAAGGCACAGATCTTCCACCTAATGAACTCAAAATATACCTGATATTTCATGAAAAACTGACTTAAAAAGCCTAAACTTTATGAAAACTTATGTTTTCCTTAATAGAAACCTTATCTCAAAGTATTCAGTCACCAGGCGATGCCAAAGAAGTCATCTCTGATTACAGAAACTCTAGTGAAGTAGGAATTCTATGGATGATGGAGCTGGTTTACGACTTTGAGTAAAGAA
The DNA here is from genome assembly GCF_018350175.1 of Felis catus. Classification (NCBI taxonomy): domain Eukaryota; kingdom Metazoa; phylum Chordata; class Mammalia; order Carnivora; family Felidae; genus Felis; species Felis catus. The sequence continues at coordinate 209,218,716 of NC_058368.1, read as the reverse complement.
AGGTAAGGAAAGTAGTATCTTGTCAAATGATGTCATCTTCTCTAAATCTCTCATCATTTATTCAAGTATTTTGCAACAGAAAATGGTAGAAATGGAAGCCATCTCCCTTCAGGATGCAGCAAGGTTAAATGACTGACATTTCTTCCTTTTGTCAACCTTCACTTCTTACCTATAAAGTGCATTATCTTATTAGCACCTTTTAGAAATTAACATAAGTTGTTTAGGTCTGTGGACCAGTTCCAAATTTCACTACTTTTGAATGAAAAGGTTTTAAGGTTTTGAAAAAGTTTTGAAAGAAAAAGTGTAATACTTGTGCACAAATATAAGCACTTAAGATCCTTTGCTAACCCATCTGCTTTTGCTGCTTTGATGAAGAAACTCAACAGAACCATACATAACTCACTGCATTTTTACAAAGGCATGCTTTGGCACTGAAAACTTGGCCAATGGTACCTTCAACTTCTAAGGCAACTTCAATGACAGTATGAATTGGTACCTTTTCAAGAGATGTTGGTTCAGAAATGAAAATACAAAGCTCTTCTCTTCTACTGCAAAGTCCACTGGCTTTCCAGAAGTAATTGACTAAGGGTGTTTGGGTGGCTCAGTCAGTTAAGCATCCAACTCTTGCTTTTGACTCAGGTCATGATCCCAGGGTTGTGGGAATGATCCCCATATTGGGCTCGCACAAAGCATGGAGCCTGCTTAATATTCTCTCTCTCCCTCCCTCTCCACCTGCCCCTCCCCTGTCGCTTGCACACTCTCTAAATAAATAGATAGACAGAACTGACTACATTTGAGGTAGGAGGTTTACTGTATTCGAAACACAAAGAAAGACCATTCCAAGAATAACTTCCAGGAAGGAGTTTACATATGATTTGACTTTGGTGGCAGTCCCACTGGGTCATACAGATGAGGTAAATTGACTCATAACCACTAATCACTCACAATCAATATAATGAATAATGTCCAAAAGCCATTAGCTCTTTCAGGTAAGTTACCTCCCAAGAAGAGGAGATTGAAACTAGACAACTATGTGAATCTTTCAATACATGAGAAATGCTTCCCTGAACTCAAAAAATAACTAAACCTTGTCAATTTGTCTGTAGACAAAAACCTGCAAATGCTAAAAATCACTGAAGAATTCCTATGTTTTATTCCAACAATCATAAAATTGAAACATGTATTCATACTCTTCTTGCTTACACAGAATTCACCAATAAAGCAAACTCATGCCAAAAAGCCTGACTTAGAAAACAATGACTTTAAGGGCGCCTGGGTGGCTCAGTCGGTTAAGTGTCCGACTTTGGCTCAGGTCATGATCTCTCAGTCCGTGAGTTCGAGCCCCGCGTCGGGCTCTGTGCTGACAGCTCAGAGCCTGGAGACTGTTTCAGATTCTGTGTCTCACTCTCTCTGACCCTCCCCTGTTCATGCTCTGTCTCTCCCTGTCTCAAAAATAAATGAAACATTAAAAAAAAAAAAGAAAAAAAGAAAACAATGACTTTAACTTCAAAAATACTTTATTTTTATTTATTTATTTATTTATTTATTTATTTATTTATTTATTTATTTATTTAGAGAGAGAGAGAGAGAGAGAGAGAGAGAGAGAGAGAGAAAGCATGTGTGCATGTGTGGAAGGGGGAGAGAGAGAGGGAGAGAATCCCAAGCAGGCTATGCACTGACAGCACAGAGCCTGACGAGGGGTTCAATCCCACAAACTGTGACATCATGACCTAAGCTGAAATCAAGAGTCGGACGCTTAACCAACTGAGTCACCCAGATGCCCCAAGAATAGTATTTTCTTGCAAAAGGCAAAGTAATATATGGACTTCGTCAGCTTTAACATTACATTCAAGAGTCAAAATTTTCAGTATTTACTGATAGAAAAGCCAGAATTGTTTCATTATCAAAGATAACACCTTTGTTGCCATATCAAAGACTATGCCATAATTTTAATTTTGCACTGAAGTTTACGTTTGAGTAGTACAAGATTTTAGTATTTACCTTAGACGGACAATTTATGTTTATTACAACAGAGGGCAGGAACAGTCGTTGACTGTTATTATGAATAAACTTTTAAATGAAGAAAAGAGAGATACATACCTCAGGATTCAGAATACTTTGAGGTTCTATGTTAAGGAAATAAGTTTATAATATAATCACATAAACTGTTTAAGACTACATGTTTGCACCATGTGAATTATAACTTCAAAACAGTTGTGACCTCAAAATTTTATTCAGGCATTACAAACAATTTTGTCTACTATTTCCCATTGTAGTAAGATTTCCCATATATCAAAAAAAAATCTATATTAAATTTAAATCAATCCATTATTTTGTCATTAGCTCTGATAAAAAATCTGTATAATGAAGTTGAAACTGTTAAATTAAACACCACTTCTCACTTCTTTAAGATTTATTCTGAATTCTCTTTTCATTTCCATTGGACATCAAGACTAAAAAAAAAAAAATGCAGAGATGGGGCGCCTGCATGGCTCAGTCAGTTAAATGTTCAACTCTTGATTTCAGCTCAGGTCATGATCTCATGGTGGTGAGATCAAGCCCCTGGTGGGGCTCTGTGCTGGGTGCAGAGCCTGCTAAGAGTCTCTCTCTCCCTCTCCTTCTGCCCCTCCTCTGAGTGTGCTCTGGCAATCAGTCTCTCTCTCACTCTCAAGAAGGAAAAAAGACCCACAAAAAGAAAACAAACCAAAAACGCAGAGACAAAAATGGTTTTTAACATTAAATTTACTAACTGATGAAAAATGTATAATGCAAAAAACTTTAGGTAAATCATCAAAGAGTAACAAAAAATAAGCAAGATAAAATGCAGAAATTATAGTTTAACAATTTTATTAAAAAAATTTTTCTTTTAATTTTTTTTTAATGTTTACTTATTGTTGAAAGAGAGAGAGAGACAGACAGAGTGTGAGCCAGGAGAGGGCAGAGAGAAGAGTCACAGAACCCAACGTAGGCTCCAGGCTCTGAGCTGTTAGCAAAGAGCCCGAAGCGGGGCTCAAACCCACAAACCACGAGATCATGATCTGCGCTACAGTCGGACACTTAACCAACGGAGCTACCCAGGCGTCCCTAAAAAATTTTTTTTAAGTTTATTTAGTTATTTTGAGAGAGAGAGACAGACAGACAGACAGACAGCAGGGGTGGAGCAGAGAGAGAGGGAGGGAAAATCTCAAGCAGACTCTGCATTACCAGCACAGAGCCAGACACAGGGCTTAAACTCATGAACCATGAGATCATGACCTGAGCCAAAATCAAGAGTTGCATGCTCAACCAACTGAGCCACATAGGTATCTCCCCTGTCCCCACAAAATTTTTTAAGTAAGCTCTACACCCAGGATGGGGCTTGAACTCATGACCCTGAGATCAAGAGTCACATGCTCTACCAACTGAGCCAGTTAGGTACCCCAATTTAATAATTTTAAAGACAGACTCATTTCTACCATAAAGTGAGTAAACTGTTAAATATTCCTAATCACTTTCTATGTTTCTACTTAGAATTCAGAACAAATATTTGATAAAAATGTCAACTACTTAAAATGTGTTGTTACTCAGTTCTAAACCATTATGTACAAACATTATCATTACATTTTTATTTCTTACCAGCTTTTGGTTTCACAAGCCCCACAGCAAGAATAGTCTCACTAAGTCCATCAAAATAGGCAAGGTCTCCTCTGTCAAACGGTAAAGAAAAACATGTTATACATACACAGAAAACAAAGTTTTATCCTAAAATATTCTTTAAGACTACAGGATGTAGTGAAAAATAAGCCAGCAAACAAAACTGTTTCAGTTCCAAGATTCAGGCACACAGGCCTGTCTAAAGCTAAGCATAAACCAGGCAAACAGAGACAGCTGCTCCCCATTCCAAACTTCTCCTCAGCCAGGTTGCAAATCTCAAGTAATAGCAGTTCTGTTGGGTTAAGACCCTCTCAGAAGAACAGACTCACAGGGAAAGCCTATGGCTGAGGGTGGACAGAAACACTGAGAAAAAGTCTCTAGGAACCCAACCTACATTCTAAGTGCAAAGTAATTCTAAGGAATTTGAAACCTGTGGTCCACTGAAGGTAACCAGAGCAATAACAAAACCAAACTCAACTCAACTCTTGACTTGGAAAAAGTTAACTTTCCCCGAAATAAAGACCTACTTGAATGGCCCTAGCAAAAAAAGAGACATACCCATATCTTGGGATGGATAAACACTACTTACTGCAGTGTCCACTGCCCTACACATGGCATCTGGCTTAAAAATAAACACATGAGACACAAAAAAGCACAGGAAAAAAAAGCCTGTCAAGAAACAAATCAACAGAAATGGACTCAGCTAGGAGACAGATGTCTGAACTATAAAGACAGAAAATTTAAAATAAATGATTATCATATAGGTATTAATGAAAAAAGGGGACAATATAAATAAGCAAATAAGGAATTTCAGCAGAGAGATGAAAATTACAAGAAATAAGTGAAAATGTTAGAAATAAAAAGCACAGCACAGAGAAAGAACATCTTGTAAGAACTTTTTAAGTAGATGTGACATACTTAACAAAAGAATCCATGAACCTGAATTTGGGTCAACAGAAATTGTCCAAATTGAAACAAACAAAAAGAATGGAGAAACAAAAACAGAACAAAGTATCCAAAATCTGTTTTGAATAACATCAAACAATCTAACGGAAGTGTAAAAATCTCAGAAGGGAGAGGAAGAGAATGGGGCAGAACAAATATTTGAAGATAATCACTGAAAAATTTCCAAAAATGTAAGACATCAAACCAAAGATCCAAGAAACTCAGAGAACACCAAGTAGGATAAATATGCCCGGGGGGCGGGGGCGTGGGGGAGGGATATTCATATATATACATATACGTATAAATATATATATATATATATATACACACACACATATACACACATGATCCAGACCTTGAAGAAAATTTCTGGTTGTCCTGAAAAGAGCCAAGCAAACAGAAAGAAAACTCCTAAATGGCCACATATGTGGACCAGGTTTTCCCATTTCCCCATGTTGTGAAAACTGGAACAACCTCCAGAAACTAAGACCAATACTGGGGATGTTAGGTGTTTCAGAACAATGAATTGAACAAGATTACGTTCCTATTATCCATGTGGTATTAGGATTTATAATAAAAAGCTAATGGAATAATTGAAATGAAACCTAACATTTTTGCAGAATTGAATTTGTGAACTAAAGATTTATATACCGAGGATTTGTGCCTTGATTTTTTTCAGTAAGCACACTGTTCAAATAATTTTTCTTTAAATAAGTTCTAGTTTGAACACGGTAAGGTTGGAGTGTATATTCCATGAGGACAGGAGCTACACTTACCACATTCAATATTGTTCCTAGCACAAAAGAGTGTCTGATACATAATAAACTCAATATTTTATTACATGGATACATTACATGTTGATGGAAATACAGAAATTTTCATTAAAGAGAAACCCTTTTTAAGGAAATTATCCTTACATTTGTCTATAACATAATTTTTTTTGTGTTTGTTTTTCTAAATAGATCCACACCTAAATGAAGTTGTTTTATTCCTTAGTATCAAAACGACTATGTTACAATAATAAAAGCAACTGAAGTTCAGGGTATATGAAGAAAAATCACAACCATACATCACTGCTATTAGAACTATATAACAGTTCAACCATAAAAAATAGCTATGAAAAATTCTAAATGAAAAAAAATCAGAGAACAAAAATATTTTTATTTAAGCTACAAGTTCTCATTTAGTATCACTTTAATTCAGTGATTGTGTGTGTGTGTGTGTGTGTGCATGTGTGCATTCCTAACAGGTGCTTTAATTACCCAAGGGCAAGAGAAACAACTACAAGGGCCTTCCTCTGGTTATCCCACTAATCCCCTAAAGACATTATGAGAGAGAAATGGTAGTAAGCCAAAATTTATCTTCAAAAAGCCAGAGTGAGATTACCAGATCAATAAACTATTTTAGCAAGAATGTCTTGAGCCGTCACTCAGATTACTATATACACTCAAATTACACATGGCCAACCTCATGGAATAAAACTGTTTAGTCACTTCAATGAATTAAGAGCCTCCCAATTCATAAAAATGCATCAAAAATACAGGTCTTTAAAGACGTCAAACCATCTCTCAAAAAACTACTAACAGATTATCTTATTGGAAGATAAGAGCTTGGAAACTAGACCCCTGCTACTCAGAGTGGTACTGAGACTGGCAGCATCACTGGGAGGTTGTTACAAATGCAGACTCTCGAGGCTCACTCAGAAGTACTATAACAGTATCCGCACTTTTAACCTCATTCTCAGGTGATCAGTATGCATACTGAGAAGCACTGACCCAGATGTTAGCTGAATGAAAAATAAACCAGGCAGCTTCTGATGAGTAGAATACTAGCTGCCATTAAGATAATCTAACTTCTAATCATGCTAAAGCAAACCAGCATTAAATACATACCCATCTTCATAGTTCCACATGAATATGTCACTGTCAATTGTGAGCCAAGCTCTGCTGATAGGAGGGAACACACCCATCATGCAGTTACACTGCATATCTGAAGTAGTGTGGATGTAAGGCAAAAAGATTTCAATCTTCTCTTTCTTAAGCTTGTTTTGAAAGATTTTGATTTAAAATTTATGATTAAAAAATCATGATCTGTCCACTTTTTAATAGAAAAAGCAATAAAGGGTACCTCGGTAGCTCAGTCCATCAAGTGTCTGACTTCAGCTCAGGTCATGATCTCAGGGTTCATGAATTCGAGCCCCACTTCAGGCTCTGTGCTGACAGCTCAGAGCCTGGAGCCTGCTTCGGATTCTGTGTCTCCTTCTCTCTCTGCCCCTCCCCCACTCATGCTCTGTCTCTCAAAAATGAATAAACATTAAAAAAAAATTTTAAAAAGAAAAAGCAAATAAAATATCTTGATTTCTAATGAGTTTAAAGACATAGTGTATGACAAAAATAAACCTGCAATTTACAATTCCTAAATAATGCCATTTGACCACTTAAAATGTATTTTAAAGGACAAATATAATGTTTTTACCATTATTAAAGACGAATATTGATCATGAATAACACCATTAAATTTTGACATGAAAAAACTGTTCTACTGGACCACTTTCTCCCAACTGCATAAGAGCAAGAGTGATAAAAAAAAAAAAAAAAAAACATAAGGCATGCTAAAGTTAGGCCAGGTGACAATTTGCAAGCTTCTTATATATAGTGCAATTGAAAAATAGACAAAGAATTATATTATGTAATCATAAGATGAGGAAAAAATTGTGAAATAAAATAATTTCTTAATTAAATGATAATTTTTTGCATGGTATTATCAGAAGATTAAAGAATATTAAGAAACTGGGGCGCCTGGGTGGCTTGGTCGGTTAAGCATCCGACTTCGGCTCAGGTCATGATCTCATGGTCCGTGAGTTCGAGCCCCACGTCGGGCTCTGTGCTGACCGCTCAGAGCCTGGAGCCTGTTTCCGATTCTGTGTCTCCCTCTCTCTCTGCCTCTCCCCCGTTCATGCTCTGTCTCTGTCTCAAAAATAAATAAACGTTTAAAAAAAATTAAAAAAAAAAAAGAATATTAAGAAACTAAGAAAAGATAGAGTATGGGATAAGAAGTGTTGTATATTTAATAACGTTATTTTACAAAGTCTCAGAGAAATACTGAAAAGTTTAGGAAAAATATTAGATTCTACTAGTTTTTCTATTTATAACTATTTTCTTAATTTTCCATTTCCTTTATTTTTCTAAAGCAGACTGTACTGAAATTTGAAACACTTTTCCTTTAAATAGTTTAATATATTTTTAAAAGTCTCAGATTAAATTTTATTTTATTAAAAAAAATTTTTTAATGTATTTATTTATTTTTGAGACAGAGAGACAGAGCATGAATGGGGGAGGGTCAGAGAGAGAGGGAGACACAGAATTGGAAGCAGGCTCCAGGCTCTGAGCTGTCAGCACAGAGCCTGACGCGGGGCTTGAACTCACGGACCATGAGATCATGAACTGAACTGAAGTCGGACGCTTAACCGACGGAGCCACCTAGGTGCCCCTCAGATTAAATTTTAGCATATCATCTTTTTTTTTTTTTAATTTTTTTTTCAACGTTTTTTATTTATTTTTGCGACAGAGAGAGACAGAGCATGAACGGGGGAGGGGCAGAGAGAGAGGGAGACACAGAATCGGAAACAGGCTCCAGGCTCTGAGCCATCAGCCCAGAGCCCGAAGCGGGGCTTGAACCCACGGACCGCGAGATCGTGACCTGGCTGAAGTCGGACGCTTAACCGACTAGCATATCATCTTAATGTCTATATTATGAGAGCTATAGATTGATACAGAAGCTTCCTAACAAATAACTATAAATCTTTTTTTTAATGTTTATTTAACTTTGAGAGAGAGAGAGAGAAAACACAGGAGTGGGGGAGTGGCAGAGAGGAAGATACAAAGCAGGCTCCAGGCTCTGAGCTGTCAGCACAGAGCCCTATGCATGGCTTGAACCCACTAACTATGAGATCATAACCTGAGCCAAAGTCGGCCCCCCAACCGACTGAGCTACCTAGGCGCCCTGCAAATAACTATAAATCTAATGCCTTTATAGGGTATGCCATACTTTAAAAGAATCAGATGAGATCTTTTTTTAGAGGGTAAGAAAACTCCTCTAGCAATTCAGTCTATGAAGATTCCATTAGTGTTTCATTCTTATTGTGATCCTTAGAAATGTAATCACTTATAATTTTAATTCTTTCTTAAGATTTTTTTTTTAAGTTTATCTTATTTATTTTGAGAGAGAAGGTGAGTGTGAGCAGGGTAGAGGCAGAGAGAGAGAAAGAGAGAGGAGAGAAAGAGAGAGGAGAGAGAGAGAGGAGAGAGAGAGAGAGAGGAGAGAGAGAGAGAGGAGAGAGAGAGAGAGGAGAGAGAGAGAGAGGAGAGAGAGGGAGAGGAGAGAGAGGGGAGAGAGAGAGGAGAGAGAGAGAGAGGAGAGAGAGGGAGAGGAGAGAGAGGGAGAGGAGAGAGAGGAGAGAGAGGAGAGAGAGGAGAGAGAGGGAGAGGAGAGAGAGAGAGAGAGAGAGAGAGAGAGAGAGAGGAGAGAGAGAGAGGAGAGAGAGAGAGAGGAGAGAGAGAGAGAGGAGAGAGAGAGAGAGAGAGGAGAGAGAGGGAGAGGAGAGAGAGGGAGAGGAGAGAGAGGGAGAGGAGAGAGAGGGAGAGGAGAGAGAGGGAGAGGAGAGGGAGGGAGAGGAGAGGGAGGGAGAGGAGAGGGAGAGAGAGGGGAGAGGGAGAGAGAGGGGAGAGGGAGAGAGAGGGGAGAGGGAGAGAGAGGGGAGAGGGAGAGAGAGGGGAGAGGGAGAGAGAGGGGAGAGGGAGAGAGAGGGGAGAGGGAGAGAGAGGGGAGAGGGAGAGAGAGGGGAGAGGGAGAGAGAGGGGAGAGGGAGAGAGAGGGGAGAGGGAGAGAGAGGGGAGAGGGAGAGAGAGGGGAGAGGGAGAGAGAGGGGAGAGGGAGAGAGAGGGGAGAGGGAGAGAGAGGGGAGAGGGAGAGAGAGGGGAGAGGGAGAGAGAGGGGAGAGGGAGAGAGAGGGGAGAGGGAGAGAGAGGGGAGAGGGAGAGAGAGGGGAGAGGGAGAGAGAGGGGAGAGGGAGAGAGAGGGGAGAGAGAGGGAGAGAGAGGAGAGGAGGAGAGAGGAGAGGAGAGGGAGAGAGAGGAGAGAGGAGAGGGAGAGAGGAGAGAGAGAGAGAGAGAGAGAGGAGAGAGAGAGAGAGAGAGAGAGAGAGAGGAGAGAGAGAGAGAGAGAGAGAGAGGAGGAGAGAGAGAGAGAGAGGAGAGAGAGAGAGAGAGAGGAGAGAGAGAGAGAGGAGAGAGAGAGAGAGGAGAGAGAGAGAGGAGAGAGAGAGAGAGAGGAGAGAGAGAGAGGAGAGGGAGAGGGAGAGGGAGAGAGAGAGAGGGGGAGAGAGAGAGAGGGGGAGAGAGGGAGAGGGGGAGAGGGGGAGAGGGGGAGAGGGGGAGAGGGGGAGAGGGGGGAGGGAAGGAGAGAGACAGAATGAATCCCAAGCAGACTCCGTGCACTCAGCACTGCGCCTGATGCGGGGCTCCATCTCACAAACTACGAGATTATGACCTGAGCTGAAATCAAGAGTCAGACGCTTAACCAATTGAGCCACTCAGGTAGCCCTAAACCTTAATTCTAAGATACCATTAAGTGCCAAACCATACCAAAAACTTTTGGGGATGGGTAAAAAGAAGCACATGGCAGTTTTTGTTTGTTTTTAAACATTTTTAGAAAAACATCCCAGTTTTAAAGTGTTAAAATATGAGAAAAAATAAAAATGAAAATCAGGAGTCTTCAAGCTAAAATGGGGTAAAAAGGCTTCCGTGGATAGCACTTAACTGGAAAGTACTACCTTGCAATAATATCATTCAAAAATGCAGAATTCCTTGTAAATGATTCACTCTCTTCAATGTCCAAGAACAATTAAGATGTGATTCAATTTTCAACACTCAATTTTATATGATATTTTCTAGGCACATGGCAAACTACTGACATACTTAAAATGTTTTTTATTAAATTTTTTTTTCAACGTTTTTTATTTATTTTTGCGACAGAGAGAGACAGAGCATGAACAGGGGAGGGCCAGAGAGAGAGGGAGACACAGAATCGGAAACAGGCTCCAGGCTCCGAGCCATCAGCCCAGAGCCTGACGCGGGGCTCGAACTCACGGACCGCGAGATCGTGACCTGGCTGAAGTCGGACGCTTAACCGACTGCGCCACCCAGGCGCCCCTTAAAATGTTTTCTAAATAAAACTCTTAAATGAACTTACATACAACACACCAATTAAACACAAAGCAAGAATTAGAATAAGAATACTAATTTTTAAAAATTTTAGGGAGTTAAAAACAAGGTAAAAGGATACGTCCAAACTGTTCAACAAGTTCAGGTGGGAGAGGAACCCTTCGGATGGAACTGATCTCTGGAAGGTTGGGTACCGACAGCAAACCAGGTCCTTGTAGAGGATAATCCATATCTGACATGCCGGAAACAGTGGGATTATCTACAAGTAATAAAACAAAGCATTTATTAAAATAATATACTGAACATCAACTGGGCATATCGAAGCACTGCAAGCTACAAAAAAAATTGTGTATCTGATAGTTATAAAGGTATAGAGAAGGGGCACCCGGGTGGCTCAGTCAGTTGAGCGTTTGACTTTGGTTCAGATCGTGATCTCATGGTTCAAGAGTTCGAGCCCCGCATCGGGCTCTGTGCTGACAGCTCAGAGCCTGGAGCCTGCATCAGATTCTGTGTCTCCCTCTCTCTCTCTGCCTCTCCCCCACTCACACTCTCTCTCAAAAATAAATAAACATTAAAAAAATAGAAAATAAAGTAATTCTGACCCAATACAAAAGAGGCCTGAGAAAATCCAGTGTTAAAAGAGGGCTAATTACTGGTTTCAGCACTAACCAGACAGTTATCCTTCACAAAGACTTACTCTGTAAGTAAGGATATATTTAGTTCAATAATTTAGTTCCTTTCTATTATTTTACTAATCTGAAATGGGAAAATATTTATAAAACTACTTTGTGACTGTCAAATGAAACAACCGTGAACAAAAAAAAAAAAAAAAACATATTGATGGGGGAAATAGCTATTTCCTTTCCCACTTCAATATTAATAGATTAAAACAATCCTTGTGTTTTTGTTTTTGTGAGACCACCCCTCCCACACCAATAAGATAAATACATATGATGCCACATAAGCAGTATTTTATTGGGGGAAACCACAGACTGCTCTATAAAGTGTCCTCACTTGGCAACCTTTCTCTTGCTTTAAGACACAGACAACTAAGGGCAGGAGTGGGCTGATCTATTTCCTACGTCTTGAACAGGGAGGTATTCTTTAGATCTCATGACCTTTTTATCCAGGCACCTTTCCAGGCTCTAAGTACAAAGATGTTGGGGAAAACTGACATATAAAAGAAATTCTAGGGGTACCTGGGTGGCTCAGTAGGTTAAGCATCTAGCTCTTGATTTTGGCACAGGTCATCTCACGATTGGTGAGCCTGACTTTAGGCTCCAAGGTGTCACCATGGATCCTGCTTGGGATTTTCTCTCTGTCCCTCCCCAGCCCACGCTCTCTCTTTCTCTCAAAATAAATAAATAAACAACAAAAAAAGAAATTCTAAATGTATTATGGAAATTTAAAATATATGAGAGAGAAAAATGCAATCAATTCCTATGTACCGATTGATTACCCAGCTTCAATATTACTAATAACATGTCCAATCAGGTTTCATTTATATCCCTAGCTACTCCTTTTCTAATGGATTTCTTTAATGCTTATTTAAAAAAAATTTTTTTTTCAACGTTTATTTATTTTTGGGACAGAGAGAGACAGAGCATGAACGGGGGAGGGGCAGAGAGAGAGGGAGACACAGAATCGGAAACAGGCTCCAGGCTCTGAGCCATCAACCCAGAGCCCGACGCGGGGCTCGAACTCACGGACCGCGAGATCGTGACCTGGCTGAAGTCGGACGCTTAACCGACTGCGCCACCCAGGCGCCCCTTAATGCTTATTTTTGAAAGAAACTGAGAGACAGCACAAGCAAGGGAATGGCAGAGAGAGACAGAGACACAGAATCCGAAGCAGGGTCCAGGCTCTCAGCTGTCAGCACAAAGCCCAATGGCGGGGAGCTCACAAACCATGAGATCATGACATGATTTGAAGTCAGACGCTTAACCAACTGAGCCACCCAGGTGCCCCTCTAATGAATTTTTTTGAAGGAAATCCCAGACATCCCATTTAATCTTAAAACATACTAATTTTAACAGGATATTGCTAAGTGGAAATGTTAAATATTAACAGGACATGATAAATGGCTGTGGGAACACAAAGGATGGAATTAATAACTCAAGTGAGGATGTGAATGGTTAAGAAACCCCTCACAAAGGAAGTGATACTTAACGAACTTTGGAGGAATGTCAAGCAAAGAAGAAAATTCCAGATGCGAAGTAAACGATGACATAAAAGCATCCTGAAGAAAGGGCTTCTTATGAAAAACATGTTAAATTCTGTGTGACTGGAACAAAGCTGAGAAGATTAGGTTGAAGAGGTATGTGTAAAGGTGGATAGAATCGATTGGGGTCAGATAAGAGTACTCGAATGTATCCACTGTTTTTACATCTTGGTTTTCAAACCTGAGGAGGTCAAAGAGAGTAATGCTCTTCAAGATGAGTGTTGCTAATAGGCCACTCAGTTCTTAGAAGACAAGCTCACCGGTAAGTAGCAGTCAGGAACAGTACTAAATTTGTTCTGTTTCTATCTTTTCTCTGACTACAAGCCTACTCAACGATTTTTATAAATTGTCAGAAGTGTCGTTTAGGTTTCCACTGCACAGATTGTCCTTGTTATTTTACCTTGGTTATTGCTTACCCCAAATCTTGTCTCTGTCTTACTTACACTTCTCTGCTCTCCTCCCATATCCGTCTCAAAAAGGGGTTACTTTTTTTTTTTTAGCAACTTATGTAATTCTATATGCCTTGAGGAGCCTAGTCATAATTTCAAATCATTAAAATGTTTTCCAGTCACCTCTCTTTTGTTGACACATACACTGCCTTACCCTCCCTGTCCATCATCACTGCTAATATCCCCATTCTCTTCCTTTATTCCAGCGGTAGTTCTTTTTAACAACCTTCATATTAAGACTTTATATTACACTAACTCTACACGTAATAAAGAATATCTTTGAGAAAGATGGTAAATTTTCAAATTAATTTCATTTGCTCGTCTGATTTACTCTAATGTTAATAGGAGGAATTAACAAGAATGAGACTTAGATCAGGTGATCCTACTCATCTGGCCTCTGTGATGAACACTTGGAGGCAGTGAGCAGCTCATTAAGGTTGGGGTCTTTCCCTCTGCTTCAAATGGCAGAGTGCTCGTCACTCCTACCCTCTCAAATATCGGCAGTGAAGTGAGGAAGAAAATAAACTGAAAACAGGCTCTTTTTGCTCTTCAAAATGTAGCAAACAGGGCCCCAAATCTCAAAACGTCTTCGCCGAGTCCACCCTGGGGATAAGGACCTAGTTAGGAATTCAGGCGAGAGTCCTTCCGGCTGAGAAAGCAGTTACCACCAAATGGGCACTGATCACTCACTTGGGGCAGACACCATGAGAAGCTCGGAAAGGTCCGGGTACATGCGGTCTTCTTGCAACTGACGGTCGATGAGCCGTCCTGCATTTTCCAGAGCTTCCTGCAGGGCTGAGGCCGACGTGGAGGCCGGCATCGCCGAGCCCAGTAAAGAAGACGGCATGTCGAAGTTCGGAGACACCAGCGTCCGGAAATAGTCAAGAACCAGGGAGAAAGGAGAGAAAACCCAAGACCCTAACTCAGACCCGCAGCTTAGGGCGCGCGCGCCAAACGAGCGCCTCGGCGCCTCTGCATGACGCACTTCCGGTTCGTCGGGAGGGGAATTTGAAGGCCTTGTTTTGCAGACTCCAAGAAGAAGAAGTTGAAAGGGCTGGACGTTAGGGGCGGAGCGCGTGGGGGGGGGGGGGGTGGAGCGGGCACTTCCCTGGGCGTCGCTGGAGGTTTGGCAGGTTGGGGAATAGGAAATTCGTCTAGGTTGTATGGGGAAGGAAGGAAAGGAGGGGAAAGGGAAAGGGCTGGGAAAGGACAGGGCTGGGAGGGGTGGGGAGGGGTGGGGAGGGAGAAGGGAGCGGGTATCGGGTAAGTGGGAGCTGGGTAGTGCGTGGCAGCGCAGACTGCTTCGGCTCGGGTGGGTATCGCGAGCCGTCGATCTTTGTGTCTCGAAGTTCCCGGGTTGGAATCCTTCAACTGCAACTGCTTATGGGTTTGCACGTCAATTTCTTTGGTACTCCAAATAACTTCTGTTGTGAGAGCGGATAGTAGTTGGTAGGAGTTCACATGGGAACCAAAATTCCACTATATATCTTACAGGCTTCAGTGTAAATTAAAATTCTTTTCTGGCCGGCTCAGTCATCAGAGCATGCAACTCTTGATGTCTGGATCCTGAGTTCAAGCCCCACTTTGTGCCTGGAACCTACTTAAAAAAAAATTCATCAGGCTTTTCTATTTGTGTGTGGTTACCATTACTATAAAGAATTGTAGGACCTCCTGGGTGGCTCAGTCATTAAGCATCTGACTCTTGATTTTCCCTCAGGTCATGATCTCACACTTTGTGAGTTGGAGCCCTGCTTCCAGCTCTGCTTGGGATTGTTCACCTCTCTCTTTGTCCCTCCCCGACTTGTGTCTCCCCACCACCCCCACCGTCAACAACAACAACAACAAAACTTTAAGAATTGTCTGTTTACTGTTCCATGCAGGGGGTGGCTGCCTTCCTTTATTTCTCATTACAGAGATGAAGAAGAGTGTTCTAATTCATCGTTTGATCCCCCAGCACAAATTAGAGGGACTGGTATAAAGTAAGCCACCTAATAGATCTCCAAGTACTATAAAAATTGAATTTATAATTTGTGTCACCCACTGTGCCTGGTGCTGGGACTATCACACTGACACATTCCTGTCCTTGAGGTGCATGATTCATGCAGGGACACACAAAGTAAAGCAGTAAAGTGTATCACTCTAATTTTTTATGAGGTGTGTATTAACTGCAGAAGAATAAGAAACGAGCAAGGAGAGATAGACCTCATTTCATACAGAAGGCAACTTGAGTGGTCAAATAAAGTACTCATTCAAAAAGCAATCCTTATTTGGAAACAGTAGCTGTCCTCATTTAGTCCTTATTTAGAACCATACTTAAGTAAGCTTCATCCAGTTATATTCTTCATAGTCTAGCTAGTCAGTGAATGCATTACTCCTTATTGACTAGCTAAACTGAAAGAGGACTTCAGCTACCTTCATTTTGATCTCAAACTTTCTAATTGATTAAGTTCATCTTTCCAGCATATCTCTTAAGTCAGGCAAAAGATCCTGCTGGCAAACCATCCTGTGATGGGAACTGAAACTACCCCCTCAAGCAATAAGGACTGTCCTGAGCCAGCAAGACCCCATCTGTATTTGACCCCCGAGATAATGGTTGACCTGACCTTTGCTACCCACTTGCACATACTTACTGACCTTTGTCTCACATTTTACTTACATGAACCTAAGAAGTAATTTTCAGCACTTTGGAGATAGTCTTTGAGACGCTAGTCTGCTGTCTTCCGGGTGTTGGCCTTACTGACATACATTCCTTTCTTGTTTTACCATTGCTGGTCTCTCTGCCTTTGGATTTTGTCAGTGGCAAGTGGCCGAACCTCCTGTGTTTGGGATCCCTTGAGCCAGATGCTCTTGTGCCTGTGTGTCCAGGATACAAAACTATGGCCTTTGCTAAACTATAATCTTTTGCTACTTGAATTATTTTTTATTCCCTCAAATAAGGGGTTGACTGAATTTCTGAATGTTAAAATCTCTATAACATTACAGGTCTATAAGTATAATTTTATACCTCATAGTAAATATACCAGGAAAAAATAGGTTTATATTGTTCATGGATAAACAAGCAGATGGGTCTCCAGCTATCGATTTTCTTATTTGGTAGACCATAGATTGAAAACTAATGGTCTGGTACAGTGTTTGTTTGTTTTTAATTTGAGATAAAATACACAATTGAGAGTTTCCAATTCCACAAATTGGATGATCTGGCAACATTAGTCTAATAATTAGTAACACACTCCTGGGTGTCTCACTTGGTTGAGCGTCCAACTCTTGATTTCAGCTCAGGTCATGACCCTAGGGTTGTGGAATCAAGACTATTGAGAATCTTAATAATTATTAAGGATTACGAAGAGTTTTTGTTTGTGTGGGTTATATTTGTTAATAGTTGCTAAATGTCTCCTAAAAATTAGAAATTTAAAAAGTCATTTAAAAGAATGAGCCTAAAAAAATAAAGTATAAGCCTAATCCATTTTAATATAAATGATACATACTTCATGAAAAATCACCATATTTCTAAAACTAAAATATTAGGGGCGCCTGGGTGGCTCAGTCAGTTCAGCGTCAAACTTCTGCTCAGGTCATGATCTTACAGTTTGTGAGTTCGAACCCCACTCGGGCTCTGTGCTGACAGCTCGGAACCTGGAGCCTGTTTCGGATTCTGTGTCTCCCTCTCTCTCTGCTCCTCCCCTGCTTGTGCTCTCTCTCTCTCTCTCTCTCAAAAATAAACACTAAAAAATAAAAAAATAAAATAAAACTATTAGAAGAATGGCATTATTTTACATTTTTGCAAATCTCTTAAATGTCTGGCTTAAGAAGATAAGTTAACTAGATTTTCATATCTGCATCTGCCATCAATATGTTGTGATATGTTGTTTACTTGAAGTATATGAAGAAAAGCAGGCCTCACACAGTTATGTAGTGGGAAAATAAGAGGTCTTTTAATAACTTCTCAGATGTGAAAGTTCTTCTTTGATCGTATACACGAACTTGACAAGTGGTACAGTTTCTTAAAGGTTAGTTATGATGTGGAATTTGAAACCATCAGTGATTTTTTTTTTGAAATTTGTTAAGAACCACTTGTCTATCTTGTATTTTGAATGGACCTTCTATCCATGCATGATTCTGAAACATTATATGTTGGTCATTTGGGAAATACTGGTTCTCTAAGTAACGCAGAACTTCCAAATGTTGACCTATTTCATTAACCAATAGAAAAAAATGATGGTGTTAATCTATCTTAATAAAAAAAAATCTTATAAGTATTGGGGAGTTGTTAAGCTTATGCTAGTTGATACAATCTTTTTTTCCAACCTTGATACAATCTTGATGAATTTTTCAAGATTCTGATTTTCTCTTAAGTGCTCTAATTTTCATTAGTAACAAGTACAATGAGTTGTCTTCCTCAAAGTGACACTCATTTCATTCATTTTTGTTTAAAATAGGTATATAACAGTGAGGAATACAAGAACTACTACGACAATTTGCTTGTCACTGCCTTGAATTATGCTGAGGTACCAGCAATTTTACCCACTGTTGCTTCTGCATCATCAGTGCAAATGTCAATAGGGTGAAAAAGGCAAATGATGTCTTAGTATTATGAAAATAACTTTGATCTCATGAACACCTTTAAAGGAACCTGCAGAATACACTTTGAGAACTACTACTCAAGTAGCTCTCTATTTAAGTAGATTATCTAGCCCCATGAGGCACTTAGGGTTTTTAAAAATATCCTCATTAGAATGGAAATTCCATGAGGGCAGAGACTATACTTTATGTCTTCACTACTCTCACTAGTATCTGGCACTTAATAATGGCCAACATTTGGGGCGCCTGGGTAGCTCAGTTGGTTGAGTACTGGACTTCAGCTCAGGTCATGATCTTGCAGTTCGTGGGTTTGTCGTGCTCTGTGCTGACAGCTCAGAGCCTGGAAGCTGCTTCAGATGCTGTGTCTCCCTTTCTCTCTGCCCCTCTCCGGCTTGCACTCTGTCTCCCTCTCTCTCAAAAATAAATAAGACATTAAAAAATTTTTAAAAAATGGCCAACGTTTATTGGGTGTGCAATACATGCCAGGCACTATTCTAATTGCTTTTTGAAAATTAACTCATTCAGTCATCAGAAAAATCTACGAGGTGATAGGTGCTATCCTTATCCACTTAACTGGTGAACTATTTAAAGCACAGAGAGACGAAGTAAATCATCAAAATTACATTACTAGAATCAGGATTTGAGCTGAGACATTCTAGTTCTGGAACTCATTTGGTTAATGCTATGCTATCCTGCCTCTCAAATATTTGATTCATAAATAATTTTACTTTGCACCAAGAAAATCAAGGTTACTCTGGCACACTTACCACTTTTATTATGAAGACGTTTCATGCAGGCAAAGCCAGAAAAAAAAAAAAAAAACAGCTTAGTGCAGAAGTCTCCGGTAGTGCAATTATTGTTTCTTTTTTTTATCACAATAAATTTTTGTGATTTTTCTGTAATGATCATGATTATCTACTTCTACTGGTTGTTGATATATATCTTCCATTTTTCTTTTTTTTCTCCAGCACTTTGCAGTTTAAAATGTTATATATCTACAATGGAATGTTCTCAACAAATGGTGCTGAAACTATTAGACACCCATATGCAAAAAAAAAAAAAAAAAAATGAATCTAGACACAGACATTATACCTGTCACAAAAATTAACTCAAAATGGATCATTAACCTAAATGTAAAACACTAAGCTATAAAACTACTAGAAGATAACATAGAAGAAAATGTATGTAACTTCGGATAAGGCAATGACTTTTTAGATACAATGCCAGTGACATGACCCATGAAAGAAATAATGATAAACCGCCCTTCATTAAAATTAAAAACTTGGGTGCTCTGGGTGGCTCAGTCGGTTGAGCTGTTGAGCATCTGACTTCAGCTTAGGTCATGACCTCGCGATTCATGAGTTCAAGCCCCACGTAGGGCTTTGTGCTGACAGCCCAGAGATTGCTTCAGATTCTGTGTCTCCCTCTCTCTCTGCTCCTCCCCTACTTGTGCTCTGTCTCTCTCAAAAATAAATAAAAACATTAAATTTTTTTTTTAATTAAAAACTTTTGCTCTGCAAAAGACAACATCAAGAGAATGAGAAGACAAGACACGGACTGGGAGATGATATTTGCAAAAGACATCTGATAAAGGATTGTAATCCAAAGATACAAAGAACTCTTAAAAAGTCAATAATAAGAAAACAATCTGACTAAAAAATGGGCTAAAGACTTTAAGACACTTCACCAAAGATATACAGATAGCAATTAAGCATATAAAAAGATGCTCCACATCATATGTCATCCAGGAAATGCAAATCAAAACAATAAGATACCACTAGGTACCTATTAGAGGGGCCAATATCTGACATACCAAATGCTGGTGAAGATGTGGCAGAATAGGATCTCTCATTCATTGCTAGTGAAAATGTAAAGTGGCACAGCCACTTTGGAAGACAGTTTGGCAGTTTCTTACAAATTAAACATATTTTTACTATATTACTCAGAAATCCTGGTCCTTGCTATTTACCTAAATAAATTGAAAACTATGTCCACACAAAACCTGCACATGATGTTTATAGCAGCTTTATTCATAATTGCCAAAACTTAGAGGCAACCAAGATGTCCTTCAGTAGGTGAAATAGGATAAGTAAATGGTAGTATATCCAGACAATGGAATATTAAACAGTACTCAAAAGAAATGAGTTATTAAGTCATGAAAAGACATGAAGGAAACTTAAATATATATTACTAAGTGAGAGAAGCCAATCTGAAAAAAGCTATATACTGTACGATTCCAAGTATATGTCATTCTAGAAAAGGTAAAATTATGGAGACAGTAAAAATGCCAGTGGTTGGTCGGGGTTGGAGGAGGGAGAGGAAGGTTGAATAAGCATATCATAATGTTGATACCATAATGATGATTACACATCATTATACATTTGTCATAAACCATAGAATGTACAGCACCATGAGTGAACCCTATGTAAACTATGGACTGTGGTGATCATGATGTGTTAGTGTAGTTTCATCAACTATAAAATGTGTACCACCAGGTGGGGGATATTGATAATGGGGAAAGCTATGCATGTGTAAGGGCAAGGGGACGTATGGGACATCTCTGTAACTTCCCTTCGATTTTATTTTGTGGACCTTAAACTGCTCTAAAAAATTAAAGTCTTAATAAAAAGAAAAAAATTATATATTTTCTCAAGTTCTCATCTATAAATCCTTGACTACCAAGGAGCTGAAATAGCTAGTTATAAGCTTGGGCAATGGTTTTCTTAATGAGTTGTATTCATAAAGTTCTATTTTACAACCTAAGGCCTGCTTATTTGTACTCAGAGAAGAGACAATGGCATTAATATCACTTTGTTAAAGGCATAATCAACTGGCCGTATTGATTGGAGTTCACATTGGCTTTTGACTTTAGAGGTTGAGTAATCTCAGGATTAAACCAAACGTTGTTGTCCCAAGCTATAAAACATCCTTCATAAAAGAGGAGTAACTTTTGTCTTCACAACTACTTTTTTTCTCTTATTCATTCATTTTTTTCTTTCATTAAACATTTTTTAAGTTTATTTTTATTTATTTTGAAAGAGAGATAGAGAGCAAGTGGGGGAGGGCAGAGAGAGAGGGAAACAGAATCCTAAGCAGGTGCTGTGGTGCTAGGGCAACGCCCAACACGGGGTTCTAACTTACAAACTGGGAGATCATGACCTGAGCTGAAACCAAGAGTCAGATGCTTAACCAACTGAGCCACCAAGGCACCACATTTTTTTTCCCATTTATTTGCTAAAAACTGAGTGACCATCTAGTCATCATGCTATTAAAGAAGAGTACTAGATTACATGATAGTTAGAGGGGTCTAATTTACTTGGAGGTCTATAAAGGCCTGTAAATGCTTAGAAGAGCACTGAAGTTTGAGTTTGAAGAATAAGTAGAATTCAATGAAGGGTATAGGGATTGGTGAAGAGTCAGAGTTTTCAGGTCATGATGTTCTGAAGCTGTTTAGAGAAGACAGGTACAGTGGAAAATAGAAAAAATGAGGTTCAAAAAGCTTTGAGGGACATGTTGGTAATTTTGCATTTTATTTTAAGAGCAATGGAAATGATATTA
This sequence comes from Felis catus, assembly GCF_018350175.1. NCBI lineage: Eukaryota > Metazoa > Chordata > Mammalia > Carnivora > Felidae > Felis > Felis catus. The sequence goes on along the minus strand of NC_058368.1, from coordinate 209,197,111 downwards.
GACTTGATAATTATCATTTAGTGGGTACAGCTAAAGCATAATTTGAAATAGGAGACTAAGGTAATAGTGGGGCCAATGAGTAATTCTATAAAAATATTTTTATTCAGCAACACTTATTAGGACTATACATGGTTTTGCTAGAATTCCGAAGTATATAGTTAAATAATATACCATTAGTTTGAACTTCAGATAAGGAGTTATGTTGTGAAGGAATTAAAAACCAATATGAAGTGAAAATATAGTAAGTATGTGAGTCAAGTGCTTTGGGAATGCTTGCTGTGAGCTGGGAAACTCTATAACCAATCATGCCTAACAGGGGAGGCTTGGGCTAAGAATATGAGCCTTAGAGCATTTTTTGACAACTCTTACAGCAACTCAAGTCTTTTTGGCTTCCATGTGCTTGTTGGTCATGTAGTAAATACACATTTTTTAATTAAAATATACCTAAAATGTGGAGAGTTGTGAGGGTTTCCTCATAGAGAAGGACAAAACACAAAGAAAGGGAGTATATTGGCTTTTCTTTAGAGTTCTGTGAGGATTGTGTCATCTTGGCAGTAAATGCACCTTGAAAAATAAAGGATGCTCACAAAAATAGTATGAGATCTTGCCATTTGCAACAATATGGATGGACCTAGAGGGTATTATACTAAGAGAAATAAGACAAAGAAAGACAAACACCATATGATTTTACTCATATATAGAATCTAAGAAATGAACAAACACATGAGCAAAATGCAGAAACAGACCCATATATGCAACGAACAAACTGATGGTTGTCAGAGGGAAGGAGGTTGGGCAAAAGAGGGGAAAGGGTGTGTGAGACAGAGGCTTCCACTTATGGAATGAATGAATAGGTCATGGAGACAAGAGGCACAGCAAAGGGAATCTAATCAATGGTGTTGTAATAGTGTTGTATGGTGACAGATGGTAGTTACACTTGTGGGCACAATATACAGATTAGTTGAATCACTATGCTGTATGTCTGAAACTAGTGTAACTTTGTGTGTCCACTATACTTGAATAAAAAATATGAAACAGAACAAAACACCTCTCCAGGTGTTTTGCATACTACTATGCAGCCAAGATTGAGAAATAAAGTCTGAGGGCTTCCACAAGTAAACCACAAGGTTTACTTGTTCCTTGAAAGACCTGTGGACTCATTCTTTCTCTATCTTTTCTAGATGCTTAGTATACCAATAATATATAGTCATGGAATAAAATCTACAAAATACAAAAAAAAAAAAAAAAAGAAAAGAAAGGGTGTTGACAAAACTAGGTGATGTTCCCAGCCAGTGGGCGGAGTTAGCAGGTAGTCTCTGCGGTGCTTATGCCCCGCCAGCCCGCTAGGGCGGCGCAGCTCCGGGGGCCGCGATCCCTTCGCGGAAGGTGACGCTCTTGGCCCCGGAGGCGGCGCAGTACCTGAAAGGCGATAGTTCCTGCTGGTTTTGCCGGGAGTCTTTCGCAGCTGCTTGTTCTGTGGCTGTGGCTCGTTCTGCGGCAGGCGGCCGGCCATGGAACGCCCGGGGCCCAGTGAAGGTGGGTTCCGTGGGGCGATCCTAGGCAGGGTGGGTAGGGCCAGCGGGTGCCGGCGTCGCCGCACTAACGAGGTCTCCTCCTTCTCCTCTTGCCCCAGTGACAGGCTCAGACGCGTCGGGACCGGATCCGCAGCTGGCGGTCACTATGGGCTTCACCGGGTTCGGTAAGTGACTGCCTTACGCTTAGCTCCGTCTCCTTTTTTTTTTGCACAGGTTTTAAGAACCGCAGGTTGAGAGGGGAGGCCCAGCTGTCACCTCTGTTCCGCACCCTCCGTTGTGCCAAGTCCTAGTTACTTTAACTCTAGTGTGTATACCTTGCAATTTCTGGGTATTGTCCATCCATTTTCCAATTCTTGCCTGTCTGTTGGGACCAGCTCAGGTGACACGAGTGGAAAGCCTTGTAAGAGAGAAAGGTAGCTTTGTGACTGACCCACGTGGTGGACGGTATTGGTTGGTGGAGGGAGTTGTCTTTTTGTGTCCAGAGACTGAGAGCTAACCATTGACCGTGGTCTGTAACGAGATGGCCTTTCTGGCAACAGGTGAGCCGTTAAGTGATATTATAACGGTTATTAAATCCTTTTTGATTCAAGCTTTTCTTCCCCGGCATCGTTGCTTCAATCTCTCTGTGAAGCCTAGTTATGAGATAAAGAAAAACATTTCAAACAGAGATGTAGTCATCTGTTGAAAACATTACTGTAAGAAAGCGACGTAAATTGTTGTTCCATTTCTTTTGGGTTTTGGACAGAACAGATATCAGGCTAATGTGTCCAGGTCTCTTGTTGGTGTTCATTTACCCATCTATTATGGTAATGTCTTATGCCACATTTTTACTTCTAGGTAGTTGTTTTTGCAAAAATACTGCATACTTATGTATTATTACAGTACTTACTTTGTTTCAGTTCTTTAGCTTCTTCTCTGATGTCAAAAGTAACATATATTAATAGCAGGAAATCTGAAGAACACAAAAGATGAGAAAGAAGAAAGTAAAGCCATTAATAATCTCGTGATCTAGAAATCAAGACCTAGAACTTTGTTTTCCAGTTTTCCCTGTTGTGTATTTATCAAGAAACTTAAGATCATATGTGTGTACAAGTTTATATTACTCTTAATTATATGCTTTATTTAATTCGTAATACTCTAAGGATTTTCCCATGTTATAAAATGCTCTTTCAAAATGGCTGAATAGTAGTCCATTTAACATAAATGCATAATTTGTAATATTTTAAACTTTCTCCTACATAGTTTCTAATTCTAATTTTTTTCAGTAACACTAAAGTTAATATTTTTATAAATAACTTTCATGTCTTGTAAAAGGAACTTTTGTGTGTTTTCATAGGGTAGTTTTCTAAAGAATGGACTATAATAAAACATATAAATATTAAAAAGTAACCAAAAATTTGGGTATATGTCTTTTAAAACGGATACACTTTTGTCATAATGCCCTTCAGAAAGTTTGTTTCAATTTATACAAAAGTCAGTATCACGTAAGAATGACATTTTTACCATATTCTTATTAACATGGAGTAGACATTACTATAAAAAAACACGATGAAAACAAATATATTGCTTCCAAACTCATTCAGGTTGTTGTGAGAATTTGATTTCCTGTGGTTTTAGGGTTGAGGCCCCAGTTTCCTTAGTGGCTGTCAGGTGGGAGTCTCTTAGCTCCTTAAGGTACCTGAATTACTTGTCATCTTGCTGCCTTGATCTTAAAATGAAGTAGTGTGTCCAGTCCTTCTCACACTTTATATCTCCCTGACTTCTGCTGTATCTGTTCTGCATCTTTGCTTGCAAGGGCTTCTGTGATTTAGATTAAGACAATCTTCTGTTTTAAACCAGGATAATCTATTTTAAAGTCCATAACCTTAATTACATCTACAAAGTCCCTTTTGCTGTGTAATATAACATATTCACAGGTTCCCAAGATTAGGGTGTGAACATTCTCCGTTCTGCCTATGACAGCAGTGTTAGGTTTAAGGGGTAGAGTCCAGGGGATTAGAGGAGGATGGGAAAGTTGGCTGGTGAATGATGAGACTGTCAGTAAAAATTCCCTGAAATAAACTCGTTCTTCTTAGATACTTATCTTGTAGCCATGCTATAAATGAAACAGACTAAATGGTTATAAGTATCTATTGAGTACCTAAAGTTTGCCCAGCTTAGTGCAAGAAGATCACAGTCTGCTACTTGTTTCTGTTTAGGAAAAAAAGCTCGAACATTTGATTTGGAAGCAATGTTTGAACAAACACGAAGAACGGCTGTGGAGAGAAGTCGGAAAACACTGGGTAAGAAGTACAGTTATGTCCTTTTTTATTGGTTTAAATCCTGTACACGCTTTAAACAAGTATATCAACAATTATAGAAGACTGAGAAAGGGGTGCCTGGGTGGCTCAGTCGGTTGAGTATCCAAGACTCTTGATTTGGACTCAGGTCATGATCCAGGGTTGTGGGATCCAAGCCCTCTGTCTGGCTACGTGCTGAGTGTGGAGTCTGCTTAAGATTCTCTCTCTCTCCCTCGGCCCCGCTCCCGTGCGCTTTCTTTCTAAAAAAACAGAAAAAAAAAATTCAAAATTGTTAAAAGACCACATGTGTTCGTTCGTTTGGAAGCAGAGGTTATTTTTTTTTAATGTAAAAAGTTGCATCTAAGTAGGGTAAGAAAGCCTGGATGCTAAAATCTTTCTGAAGTGTGTGCTATGAACAAGCAAGGATTCTAAATTAATTTGTAAGAATCAGAATAGCAGTTTCTTTATTACCTCTCCTTTCACCTTTATCTGATTTTCATTTCATTTTTTTCTTTTCCTGCTTACAGCGGAACCAGTATTTGGAAGGCTGGGCGAGAGGTGGCACTCAGAGCTGTGTACACCACTGAGTGTTGACTCAGTTTAGAAAATTGAGACATACAGTGAATGTGGCTGCTGCTGTTGAACCCCTGCATTAATGAATTGTATCACACATGTAACGAAGGCCTTAATTTCCAGACTGTCTGGTTTGATACCAGGTGGTTGGCAATTCTGGAAAGCGCCTTGGGGTCTTCCAAGTAGACTGACTTCTCTACTGCTTTCTTTGGATCTGAATCAGATCGTTGTTACATTGGAGAAGGAATAGATGTATCCTGTTAGAGTAAAACGGGCTAGAAATCAGAGATAGGACTTTTAGACAAATTTAAGTGACTGTTGTTCTGCCAGTTGTCCTTTTTGGTTTAAAATGATATATAGCAGTAATACCTAATATTTGGAAAGTGAGCTTCATGTGATTTTTTTTGGTCTTTGGAAGAATAAGTTGTTTTTTGTGTGTGTGTGTGTGTGTGTGTGTGTGATGAGAGGCCCACTATGTACATATACTATTAAAAAAAACTGTCATTATGTGAAATTTCACACACAATACACAAAAGTATGGTAATGAACTCTTATCACACGGATTTAAGTACTATAATAATTCATGGCTGGTGTTATTTCCATTTACTTCCCCTCTCAGATTATTTTGGCACAAATCTGAGACATTATTTCACCTGTAAATATTTTAGTATATGTTTTTAAGAGATACAGATCCTTGAAAAAAAATGTTTATTTTTGAGCGACAGCACAAGTTGTGGAGGGGCAGAGACAGAGGGGGATGAAGGATCTGAAGTGGGCTCTGTGCTGACAGCAGCCAGCCTGATGCAGGGCTCAAACTTGTGAACTGTGAGATCATGACCTGAGCCAAAGTCGGATGCCCAACCAACTGAGCCATCCAGGTGCCCCCCGATCCTCTTACCTTAGCATACTTAAAAATATTAAATAATTTGGTATCATCAGACAAGATACAAAGACATTTTGTATTTGAGGTCTATTTACAAATGCTTTAACCGCTTGATTTTTAAACATTTTAGTGAATGCTTATACTGTTATAGTATAGCATTCTTGTATTTACCTCTTTCAGCATGTGATAACGAAACATTTGGCACAGAGATTGCCTTATTCACCTGAGTAAGTTCTATAGTTCCCTATACCGTGCCTTGCAGGATAAGTTCTCAATATATACTTGAGAAGGTTAAATTGAATTTGGAACTGTAATACTGCCTTTTGAAAAACGCTCCTTCTTTGGAGAATGTTTTAAAATCCTTTGTATGGATACAGAGCTTGGGATTTGGAGTTGGAGGACCTAGGTTTGAGGGTCAGCCACACATCAGGTTAGAGATGATGTTGGATGAGTTTTCAAATTTAGAGCCTTAATTTCTTTGTTAGGTGGAAGTGATAATAAGGTCTTCCTTAGAGGGTTCTTGAAAGGATTAAGATGTTGAGCATAGTACTATTTATTTATTTATTTATTTATTTATTTATTTATTTATTAAGTTTATTTTGAGAGAGAGAGAGAGTGAGCACATGCATGCTAGTGAGGGAGATACAGAGAGAGGGAGAGAGAGAATCCCAAGCAGGCTGTGTGCTGTCAGCACAGAGCCCCACATGAAGCGCGCTCTCACAAACTCTGAGATGGTGACCTGAGCCTAAATCAAGAGTCAGATGCTTAACTGACTGAGCCGCCCAGGTGCCCCGGGCATAGTACTTTTTAAACAGTTAAGTACTTGAAAAATGTCACTTTTATTTTTTTTTAAATTTTCTTTTTTTGAACGTTTATTTATTTTTGGGACAGAGAGAGACAGAGCATGAACGGGGGGAGGGGCAGAGAGAGAGGGAGACATGGAATCGGAAACAGGCTCCAGGCTCTGAGCCATCAGCCCAGAGCCCGACGCGGGGCTCGAACTCACGGACCACGAGATCGTGACCTGGCTGAAGTCAGACGCTTAACCGACTGCGCCACCCAGGCGCCCCTCACTTTTATTTTTTATTATTTGTTTATTCATTATTTATTTATTTATTTAGAGAACACAAGTAGGGGAGGGGTAGAGAGAGGGAGACCCAGAATCCAAAGCAGGCTCCAGTCTCTGAGTTGTCAGCGTGGAGCCCAGTGCAGGACTGGAACCCACGAACCATGAGATCATAACTGAGCTGCAGTTAGATGCTTAACAGACTGAGCCACCCAGGCACCCTAAAAATATCACTTTTAATTGCTAGAGTTTTTCTTAGTAAAAGCACATATGCGTTTAGCACCTGAGAGGACTTACAGTGAAGAGTTACTACGTTTTTAAAATTTGAAACGTTATCTCAGGACCAAGTTCTTCTGTGATGTTTGTGGATGAATTAAATGTGTTAAACTTCCTTGATTTAGTATTGTTGGACTTGGATATAGTATTATATCCTCAGACTGCTGATCTCAACACATGAATCCAAAGTTTGACTTATTTTTCTTGAAAGTTCAAAACCTGATATGGGCATAATTTATCTTGTGCTTGGATTGGAGTCTGTGAGCATTGACAGGAAACTTGAGGAGAATAAAAACTTTGGTCCCTTTTAATAGCGAGTTTGTATATATGAATATGAACTGTTTTGGTTGGTAAATGCCCTAGTAGAAAGGATGAATTACTATAAAACCTCAATAAAGTATGCATTATTTAAAATGTCAGGAAATAGTAGTGGTGCAATTTTTTTTTTAAGTTTTTAAATTTTTTGAAAGCTCTAAGTTTGTTTAAGTCATATAAAAGGTCCTTTTTTAGGACTGTAATACTATGAGGACATAAGTGGGGAGGAAAGATTTCTTTTTAAAAATTTATTTATTTATTTTATTTTTTTTTTAGAGAGGGAGAGAGATTGTGAGCTGGGGACAGGGGCACAGGGAGGGAGAGAGAATCTTAAGCAGGCTCCACATTTAGCAAGGAGCCTGATGCAGGGCTTGATCCCACGACCCTGGGATCAGGGCCTGGGCTGAAATCAAGAATTGGATGCTCAACCGACTGAGCCACCTAGGCGCCCCCCCCCCCCCAATTTTTTTTAATTCAAATGCTTATTTTGGTTGTGCCTATGTTTTAGATGGATTTATGAACTTTCTCAGTTATGTAACTGGAAAAAATGAAAAAAAAATGAAAGAATTTGAAAATGATTTCAATAGATGATTTAATGATCCTGAAAAGAAAATCTGTCCCGTACATTTTAGAAATTAGAAAAGCTTAAAGGTTTTTTTTTTCCCCCCTCCGGTGTACTTGAAATGGTCTCTCTACCTGGTTGAATACTACCTCATCATTTAAGGCCTCATATTTTACTTTTGTTAGGTGTTCTTTTCTTTTTTTTTTTTTTAATGTTTGTTTATTTTTGAGAGAGAGGGAGAGACAGAGCGTGAGCAGGGGAGGGGCAGAGAGAGAGGGAGACACAGAATCTGAAGCAGGCTCCAGGCTCTGAGCTGTCAGCACAGAGCCCAATGTGGGGCTCGAACCCACGAACTGTGAGATCATGACCTGAGCTGAAGTCGGATGCTCAGACAACTGAGCCACTCAGGCACCTCACTAGGTGTTCTTTAAAAGCCTGTTTGGATATAATGGCTTTGTTTCCATGACACTTTAAAAAATACTATAGATTTTATCCTATTATTGTTCACATATTAAGGATAAGAACTTTGTTCTTCACTTTTGCAGTGCCTAACAGAGCTGGGTACATAATGGTTATATCCCTACATATTTAATGGAGATACATCATAAATGTAGTTAAAATGTTCTTATTCTTTACTTCCTGGTATTTTGGCAATAAATATTTAAAATTACGGGCACCTGAGTGACTCAGTCAGTTGAGCATCCGACTTTGGCTCAGGTCATGATCTCATCGTTCCTGAGTTTGAGCCCCACATCAGGATTCACTGCTGACAGCACGGAGCCCACTTTGGATCCTCTGTGTCTCTTTCTCTCTCTCTCTCTCTCTCTCTCTCTCTCTCTCTCTCTCTCTCTCTCTCTCTTTCTGCCCCTCCCTTGTTTGTGCTCTCTCTCTCTCAAAAATAAATAAACATTAAAAAAAAATTAAATTCAATGTAAATTTATATGAAATTTGTAGGGTAATGAATTATTTTAAAGTAGAATAACAAAAACATTTAGCAAGATTTAAGTCCCGTGGGTAAAAAGAGTATCATGATTAGAGAACATTTATTTTAGCTATTATTTATGGTAATTTTATTTCTTTTACTTTTTTTTTAAGTTTATTTATTTTGAGAGAGAAACAGAGAACACAAGTTGGGAAGGGTCAGAAGGAGAGACAGAATCCCAAGCAGGCTCCATGCCATCAGTGCAGAGCCTGATGCAGGGCTTGAACTCACAGACTTGAGATCATGGAGATCAAGAGTTGGGCACTTACCATCTGCACCACCCAAGCACCCCTTTATTTCTTTTATATTTTATCTTAAGTTTCATTTCTTCAAGTTAAGTGGTTGCTATAATGATTGGCTCTGAGATTTTCAGCTGCTGAATTACATTCTTTTGAGTCTGCAGTTTGTGTGAATCAGCCCAGATGGGACATGGAGGTTTTGGATAGTTTGCTGCTAATCTAGACAAAAATTGCATACATTTGGAGGGGCTTTTGCAGAAATGGCTGTCCATAGTTGGTAACTGAAGGCAGAGAACAATAAAATGAGGTGCTTGGAAGTATAAAATTAAGTGTTGGGTAGTAGATTAATTCATTTTGGTTGAGGGAAGATACAGAGCATTTTTACAGTGCTTACAGTGTGCTTGGTTCCACATTGGGTCAAAGTGCATGAAATGATACCCTCTGTCAGGGAGTTATAGACAACTGAATTCTGTTTGGTTTTGGTTTTTGTCCTCAGTTAACAATGAGGAAGAAAAATTTTTTTCCTCTAAAATGTCTTAATCCCCCTTTTATCTTTATCCTTTGCTTTAATGAAGCATCAGGTGATGGCAAGAACCTCTCTGATTAGAAAATCCTTTCTAGTGTTGGGGCTCCTGGGTGGCTCAGTCAATTAAGCGTCCCACTTCAGCTCAGGTCACGATCTCACACTCTGAGTTTGAGCCCCGTGTCGGGCTCTGTGCTGACAGCTCAGAGCCTGGAGCCTGCTTCAGATTCTGTGTCTCCCTCTCTGCCCCTCCCCTGCTCATGCTGTCTCTCTCTGTCTCAAAAATAAATAAAAACATTTTAAAAAATTAAAAAAAATAAAAAATGAATAAAAAAAGAAGATCCTTTCTAGTGTTAAAAAATTAAAATTTTAAATTAAAAAATTGGATGCTTCACTAGGGACAAGTAGTTTGGAGTAGTTATCCTCTGCTGAGGAACTCTAGTTGAACAGGTGGGTGGGCCAGTTTCCGGATAGTCTGGCCACAAGCATGCAGTGAAGGGCTGGGCTTTATTGCCTCTTGGAGAGAAAGGCAGGCAAATTGTTACTTAAGGTGGGTGGTGCTCATTGGATAATTTTAGTCTCTTAAGAAAGTCTGGTCACATCTCAGAAAGATCCAGTTTTGGAGCCTCAATTCACTGTTTTGGGACTTGATAGCTTTGTTACTTGACTTTTCAATGGCATAGATTTCTCAAATGTAGAGTGAGAATAATAGTACCTACTTCAAGTGTATTGTGTAATTGAGATGGTTAGGAGAGTAAAACTTAAATGTTCTCAGTTAAAAAAAAAAAAGGTAGATATGTGAGATGATGGATATGCTCATTCACTCCATGGAGGGAATCCTCTCATAATGTGTATGTATATTATATCACATTGTACATTTTAAATCTTTTATAATTTTATTTGTCACCTATACCTCAATAAAGCTAAAAAAATAATATCTACTTCAGAGGTTGTTGTGATGATTAAAAGAGTTAATTTATAGGCAGTGCTTAAAACAATACCTCATACATAGTTAGCTCCATGTTAAGTATTAGCTGCTCTAATTTTTGTTAAATTAAGGTTGCTATTAAGATACTTTTTGTTACTTGCAAAGAAGTCCTAGAAGACCTAATTAAAAATGGCTCAAGGGGCTCCTGGGTGGCTCAGATGGTTAAGTGTCTGACTTTGGCTCAGGTCATGATCTCGCAGCTCCTTAGTTCAAGCCCCGCGTCAGGCTCTGTGCTGGCTGCTTTGGATTCTGTGTCTGCCTCTCTCTCCGCCCCTCCCCTGCTCATGCTCTGTCTTTCTCTCTCTCTCTTAAAAATAAATAATAAACATTAAGAAAAATTTTTTAAATAAAAAATAAAAATGGCACAACTAAGAAAAATGTACTGTTGCACATGACAATAACTCTGGAATGGGGCTCTTCCATCTTCTGAGTCCTGATCTGAAGAATATTAAGTTTTTCCCTCTTTTTCTGCTTTGCCAGTTGTAGGGTATTGGCTTGTCCCAAGCTGGGTATATTCTCATGACCTAAAATTGTAAGTGAAATTTTGTTACATGCAGATGACCACCTCCACAGGCTGAAAGGATACTGTTTGATATATGTTTTAAAAGTAAGGGGTGCCTGGGTGGCTCAGTTGGTTAAACTGACTCTTGATTTCAACTCAGGTCATGATCCTCAAGGTCATGGGATTGAGTGGAGCCTGCTTGGGATTCTCTCTTCTTCTCTCTCTCAAAATAAATAAAAGAAGTAAGAAAACCTTTCTCAAGTTTTCTTCCAGCTGACTTCTCCTCAGATCTTAATTGACTAGTATTAGTGTGGCACATCAGTTCCAAAAAACAGCCACTGACAAGAGTGATAAAGTTGAGTTGGAATCAGGTTTTAACCCTTTCTGGGTGGGGAGGGGCCCAGGATCTGCTGAAGCACTTGCTCTTATCGGGAGAAAATTGTGGTTTTCGGAGCAAGGGAAAAAGGGAGAAATGGCTGTTGGATAGCTAATAATGTATGCCGAGGTACTGTTTACTGAGTAAGGTCAGAACTGCCCAAGACCTGAGCCTAGGATCAAATGTCCAAGTGTTTTTCACCCCCGAACCCCTCTCCTCCCACCCTGTAGAGTACAGAGGGATTGACTGGAGAAGCAGGATGAGGGTAGGAGCCAAGCAGGGCAACTCTTTAAAAAAAAATTGTTTTTTAATGTTTATTTTTGAAGGAGAGAGATATAGGCATGAGCAGGGAGGGGCAGAGAGAGAGGGGGAGACACAGAATCCAAAGCAGGCTCCAGGCTCTGAGCTGGTTAGCACAGAGCCCAACAAGGGGCTTGAACCTGCCCACCGTTAGATCATGACCTGAACTGACATGGGACACTTGACTGAGTGAGCCACCCAGGTGCCCCGGGGCAGCTCTTACAGGACATTATCTTCCTCTTTTTTTTATTTTTTTCAACCTCAGCATCAGAGTGCAGAATTGTCAACTTCTAAGTCGCCTTAGCCCAGTGGTGAGCACAAAAAATATGAACACGAGCTAGGGCTGTAGTATGTATTTGCCTTACCTCTTCCTGCAGAGTTTAATCTTCCTTGTTTGAATTCAGAGGATATCTAGTTACTTGTTGACACTTGCTTGTTATCTCCTTGTTTCTCATCATCCAGGTCCTAGCAACAAAAGACCCTAAAGAGTACAACATTCCAATTAATAAGTACCCTTTAATAGTGCCTAAGTTTGGGTGTATTGTTTTTTCATCATTAAGGAAAAATGTTAAAGATTATCTTAAGTTATTGAGGATCATGGTAGTTAAGAACCAGACTGTTCATATAATTAATTTCCTTCCTATGTGTCCCTCAATTGTAGAGTGAGATTATCAGAGGAAAAAGATTTAATTTCTTTGGATATTTGTTTTTGTCTTTCCAAGGTAAATAACTCTAGAAATCTGAAATTTTCTCATGGTTTTTGTGGGAAGTCCTTGACCACAAATCCAGTGTGGGAAATTCAGAAATGAACAAAATGTTTTTTTTACACAGAGCCCGACACAGGGCTTGAACTTGTGAACCATGAGATCATGACCTGAGCCAAAGTTGGACGCTTAACTGACTGAGCCACCCAGGTGACCTAGGAATGAACAAAATTCTGTTTATAGTGTACAACATTGAAAATGAAAAGTAAAATTACCTAAGATCTTACTTTTAGATACTTTTTTACTTACAACCTTCCACATCTTTTTATTTTATTTTTATTAATTAATAATTACTTAATTGATTTAAAGACTTTATTTTTAAACAATCTCTGCATCCAATGTGGGGCTCAAACACACAACCCCGAGATCAAGAATTACATGTTCCACTGACTGAGCCAGCCAGACTCCTCCCATATCTTTTTAGATAGTACATTGTGGTTCATATGCTATTCACATGCTAATTTTGCTTAGTGCATCTGTTACTATTTTTCCCAGATTTGTACATTTTCCATCACTAATTTTATTGACTGTATTTTATATTATCGTGGTTTACAATAGTTATTTTCCCATTGTTAGACATGTAGGTTGATAATTTTTTGCTGTTACTGGGACCACTCTAAGTTACATCTCTGTGACTATGTTAATTTTTAGCCTTTATTAATAGTGAAAAATTTTGAAGAGTAACTGTTGGAAAATTTTTTAATCTTTTCAGAAGCAAGAGAAAAAGAGGAAGAAATGAACAGAGAGAAAGAATTAAGAAGGCAAAATGAAGATATTGAACCAACATCTTCAGGCTCAAATGTGGTCAGAGATTGCTCTAAATCATCTTCCAGGTGCTTGATTTTCTCAAAAGGATTCTATTAAATTATCGCTCCCATTTAGGTGTTTAATCTCAGATTAAATTGAATCTAGATAATTGATTATCTTAGATAATTGAAACTGGTAGTCATTGCAAAGGAAAAAAGAGGATAGAGATTTTGTTCTAAGAAATTTTTTTAAAATATCTTCAGTTTTTTTTTAAATTAAAGATCTTCAGTTCTAATTAGAGGTCAGCAAGTAAACACTATCAGATTTTAGTTTTCTCAGAAATATAAAGCAAGTGACAGCTTCTTTTGTCAGTCACCACAATGACTATGCGTTGGCGCTAGGGGGAGCAGTCTCTACTGGTTCTGAGAAGGGACAGGGTGACCTTTTTCCTAGGGAAGAGAAAGCCCATAATTAAAAAGAATTCTCTTGAAATTTTGTAAACAAATATACATTTTTAGATAAATGAGAAAGTACACATTAGTTAAGGACTTTTAAAAATGTTTTTTTTAATGTTTATTTGCGAGAGAGAGAGAGAGAGAGAGAGAGACAGAGCATGAGCAGGGAGGTGCAGAGAGCAAGGGAGACACAGAATCCAAAGCAGGCTCTAGGCTCTGAGTGGTCAGCACAGAGCCTGATGCAGGGCTTGAACTTACAAACCTCAAGATCATGACCTGAGCTGCAGTTGGATGCTTAACTGACTGAGCTACCCAGGCGCCCCAACATTAGTTAAGGACTTTTAAAGGCCCTTTTGATAATGGTTTTCACGTACTAGGACAAAATGCTAGAACATATAGGTGGGAGGAAACTGTTAAATGACTTTTTTCTTCAATGAGGCAACTCGAAGTTGTATAATTTCTGCATAATTTTTTTTTTTTTAATTTAAAAAAAAATTTTTTTTTTTCAACGTTTATTTATTTTTGGGACAGAGAGAGACAGAGCATGAACGGGGGAGGGGCAGAGAGAGAGGGAGACACAGAATCGGAAACAGGCTCCAGGCTCTGAGCCATCAGCCCAGAGCCCGACGCGGGGCTCGAACTCACGGACCGCGAGATCATGACCTGGCTGAAGTCGGACGCTTAACCGACTGCGCCACCCAGGCGCCCCGAATTTCTGCATAATTTTAATTGCTATAAGGCTATGCAGTTTTTCTTGCGATTTTTACGTATTTTTTTTAAAAAAATAAATCTGATCATTTCTGTCTCCACTTGAATTTGGACCTCATAATTTATATTGATAAACTTGTTGGATTTGATATTTTTTCTCATTCTCTAGCTTTTTATTTATTTATTTTATTTAATTTTATTTTAAAAAAAATTTTTTTTTAACATTTATTTATTTTTGAGACAGAGAGAGAGCACGAACAGGGGAGGGTCAGAGAAAGAGGGAGACACAGAATCTGAAACAGGCTCCAGGCTCTGAACTGTCAGCACAGAGCCCGACGTGGGGCTCGAACCCACGGACCGTGAGATCGTGACCCGAGCCGAAGTCGGACGCTTAACCCACTGAGCCACCCAGGCGCCCCAACATTCTCTAGCTTTTAAAGAATCTCAGTTATATCACATTTCATTGTACAAACATTGTTTTCATGTGTTTGAGCATATTTTATTCAAGATACGTTTCTAGTTTTTTTTAATGTTTATTTATTTTTGAGAGAGAGAGAAAGAGCACGAGCAGGGAGGGGAGGGTCAAGAGAGAGGGAGACACAGAATCAGAAGCGGGCTCCAGGCTCTGCACTGTCAGCACAGAGCCCGACATGGGGCTTGTACTTATGGACCGTGAGATCATTACCTGAGCGAAAGTCTGACAATTAACTGACTGAGCCACTTAGGTAGGCTCTCTAAGATATATTTCTTAGGCAGTTATTGTCCCTCAGATATGAGATTATTATGCTATTCTCTTTTTTTCTAGATTTAATAAAAATTACTTTAAATTATAAGTGAGAAATTATTATGAAGTATTTAAGACTTTCAAAAAGTTGATAAAGGACAGTATCCACTAGACAACTTAAGAAGTAAACTTTTACTGTTATGGTGAACACTTCTCAGAACTGCCTTCCATTGCCACCCCCTCCCTTCTTGGCAGAAGTAACCAATCTTCTAAATTTAAAATTTTTTTATGTATCTCTTTATAATGTTATTGTATATCTTTGTATCCCTAAGACATACATAATATTGTTTTGCATATTTTACAACCTTTCTAGTATAGCACTTAGCATATTATACGCTATTATGTAAACTGTTTCTGCTGTGTGTTCTTTCATAAGATTATGGACACTGTAAAGTCAGGGTTGTTTTTCCCTTTAATTAAAAAATTTTTGTTATGAAGTATATTATACATATAAAGCTCTGTATATCCTACATTTAAAGTAGAGAGAATGATGAAGTGAACACCTAGCTTGGGAGACAGTATAGAGCTTTACTAGTGTCTTTGAAGTCCTCTCTGCTCATATTTCTCTCTCTTGCACAGGGGAAATCTTCACTTTGTTTACCCTTACTTCCTTTTTTTCTAAATAGTTTATTAGGTATAAGTGTATTCCTAAACAGTATGTTGTTTTGTATGATTTCTTACTTAAAATTACTTATTTATTTAGAGTGCATGTGTGTGAGTGAGTGTTGAGTTGGGGAGGGGCAGAGAGGGAGAGAGAGAATCCCAAGAAGACGTTGCACTGTCAGGGCCCTGACTTGGGGCTCGATCCCACAAACCGTGGGATCATGACCTGAGCTGAAATAAAGAGTCAGATACTCAACTGACTGAGGCCAGGGGCCTCATGATTTCTTATTTTATATTGATGCTGTTAATGCTGTCTTGGATTTTTTTTCACTTTGGTGGTGTTGTTGTTTTTTTTTTTTTAATCCAAGATGTTTTTGAGATTCACTCATGTTCACAAGTGAGGTTATAGTTTATTTTCAGTGCAGTTTGGTTTTCTTTTTAGAAATACACTATAATTTTTTCCATTGTCTAGTCAGTTTAGGTTGCTGTTTTTCTGTATTATTATGACATATTTTTTATGTTTTTACTGCCTTGTAGCCATCCTCTGTTTTATATGTGCAAAAGTTTCTTTACAGTATGTATCTAGTAGTAGACTTGTTAGGTCTTTAAGTACATACTTACTTTTACTCTATTTGGCTTAATTATTTTCTGAAGAGTTTGTACCCATTTACATTACCACCAGCAGAGTGTAAGAATTCCTGTTGTTCCACATCCTTGCCAACACCCGTTATTGTTACACATTTTCATTTTTGCCAATCTGATTATTGTGAAGTAATAGCCTTATGATGTTCGTTTGCACTTTGCTGGTTACTAGTGTAGTTGGGCATCATTTTAAAAGTTTTTTGGAGAGATATTTTTTCTTCTGAAGATATAAAAAGAACTGTATCTTCTGTCAGATTTTATACTGGGTTGCTTGATGGTTTATTATAATTTTTTTATTTTTTAATGGTGTTTTTTAAATAAACACAAGTTTCACATTTTAATGTATTCTAGTTTATTAATCTTTTCTTCTGTGTTTTTGTGTTTTGCTTAAGAAAGGAGTCCTTTGGTGCCTGTGTGGCTCAGTTGGTTGAGCGTCGGACTCTTGATGTCCCCTCAGGTCATGATCTTGCGGTTGTGGGATCAAGCCCTGTGTCAGGCTCTGTGCTGAGCTGCTGAGCATGGAGCCTGCTTGGGATTTTCTCTCCCTTTCTCTCTCTGCCCCTCTCCTTCTCGTGCTCCTGCACACGCACTCTCTCTCCCCCAAAGTAAATAAATAAACTTAAAAAAAAGAAAAAAGAAATGAGTCTTTGCTCTGAGATCATAAAGAAAACTTCCTATGTTTTTCTTGAAGTTCTCAAGTTTTGTATTTAACATTTATGTCTTTAATCAATCCAGAATGCTTTTTGTGAGTAATGTGAAGTTGTAATCCAATTTTATTTTCTCCTCCATATGGCTAATCAATTTTCCCTGTCCCTTTACTTTTAATTTTAATAGGATTTAGTTTTTATTTTATTTATTTTTTAATTAAAAAATTTTGTTAATGTTTATTTTTGAGAGAGAGAGACAGAGACAGAGCATGAGTGGGGGAAGGGCAGAGAGAGGGTAACACAGAATCTGAAGCAGGCTCCGGGCTCTGAGCTGTCAGCATAGAACCAGACACAGGGCTGGAACCCACAAGCAGTGAGGTCATGACCTAAGCCGAAGTCAGATGCTTAACCGACTGAGCCATCCAGGCTCCCCAAGGCCTTATTTTTTAGATTAGTTTTAGGCTCATAGCAAAATTGAGCAGAAGGTACAGAGATTTTTTTTCCATGTAGCTCCTGTCCTCCTACCTCCCTCATCATCAACACCCCCCTACCAGAGCAATACATTTGTTACAATTGATGACCCCATGCTGACACATCATCATCACTCATAATCCATAGTTACATGAGAGTTCAGTCTTTGATGTTGTACATTCTGTAGGTTTGGACACATATGTAATGACATGTAGCTACCATTATATATCAGAGTAGTTTCAGTGACTTAAACATCCTCTGTGCGCTACCTTTTCATTCCTTCCTCCCCCTAATTCCCAACAACCACTGATCTTTTAAATTTTTGTCAAAGAATTTATACACATTATGAAGTCAAACATTGTTTTTCCCTGTTCATGATTCTTACTTTCCAGAAAAAAAACTACTTAAATTTTTTTGTTTTTCATCTTTTATTTACCTTCATATTTCTAGATTGTAACCTTTTACCACTGTCTTGATTTTTTTCTACTGTGGCAACTTTCTATTTCCAAATTTTTTTACACACCAAGCAGAAATTTGACCATTAACCAATGATTTCTCACTGTTCTCTCCTCTTAGCCACTGATAGCCTCTGATATACTTTCTGTCTCCTTGAAATTTACCTGTTCTAAGGGGTACTGATGCATAGGGGCACTTGTACCCCAATGTTCATAGCAGCACTCTCAACAACAGCCAAATTGTGGAAAGAGCCTAAATGTCCACCAACTGATGAATGGATAAAGAAATTGTGGTTTATATACACAATGGAATACTACGTGGCAATGAGGAAAAAATGAAATATGGCCTTTTGTAGCAACGTGGATGGAACTGGAGAGTGTGATGCTAAGTGAAATAAGCCATACAGAGAAAGACAGATACCATATGGTTTCACTCTTATGTGGATCCTGAGAAACTTAACAGGAACCCATGGGGGAGGGGGAGGAAAAAAAAAAAGAGGTTAGAGTGGGAGAGAGCCAAAGCATAAGAGACTGTTAAAAACTGAGAACAAACTGAGGGTTGATGGGGGGTGGGAGGGAGGAGAGGGTGGGTGATGGGTATTGAGGAGGGCACCTTTTGGGATGAGCACTGGGTGTTGTATGGAAACCAATTTGACAATAAATTTCATATATTAAAAAAAAATAAAAAAAAATAAAAAAAATAAAAAAAATAAAAAAAAAAAGAAATTTACCTGTTCTAGATATTTCATATAAGTGGAATTATACACTGTTTTCCTTTCATATCTGGCTTCTTTCACTTTGGATGATGTTTTCAAAGTTCTTGTATCAGAACTTCATTCCTTTAAATGGTTAAATAGTATTCCATTGTATGTATATATCACAATTTGTTTATCCATTCATGTGTTACTGACTATTTTTGGGTTTCCACCTTTTGAGTTTTGTGAATGTAATGAACATTGGTGTACAAGCGTATGTTTTTGAGTCTTTGCTTTTAATTCTTTTTGGTATATACCTAGGAGTGGAATTTATGGGTTATATGGTGATTTTATGTTTAACTTTCTTTTTTTTTAAATTTTTATTCACTTACTTTTTAAGATTCATTTTTAAAAATATTTTTAAGTTATATATATATATATTTAATGTTTATTTATTATTGAGAGACAGAGAGACAGAACATGAGCAGGGGAGGGTCAGGGAGAGAGGGAAACACAGAATCCGAAGCAGGTTCCAAGCCTTGAGCTGTCAGCACAGAGCCCAACATGGGGCTCAAACTCACAAACCGTGAGGTCATGACCTGAGCCGAAGTTGGATGCTCAACTGACTGAGCCACCCAGGTGCCCCAGTATTTTTAAGTAATCTTTATACCCAACGTAGTGCTTGAACCTAAGTACCCCAAGATCAAGAGTCACGTGCTCTCCACTGACTGAGCCAGCCACGTGCCCTTATTTATTTTAAGTAATCTCTACATCCAACATGGGGTTCGAACTCACGATCCTGAGGTCAAGAGTCGCATGCTCCTCTGACTGAGCCAGCCAGGCACCCCTGTTTAACTTTCTTTATGAGGAATTGCCTAACTGTTTTACAATGTGGTTGCACCATTTTATATTCCTATCAGCAATGTACGAGGGTTCCAATTTTTTCACATTCTTGTCATTAGTTATTTTCCATTTTGTTTTGTTATGTTTTTAATATAGTCATCCTAGTAGGTGTGAATTGGTATCATGTAGTTTTGTTTTTTTTTTAAAAATTTTTTTTTTTTCAACGTTTATTTATTTTTGGGACAGAGAGAGATAGAGCATGAACGGGGGAAGGGTAGAGAGAGAGGGAGACACAGAATCGGAAACAGGCTCCAGGCTCTGAGCCATCAGCCCAGAGCCCGACGCGGGGCTCAAACTCACGGACCGCGAGATCGTGACCTGGCTGAAGTCGGACGCTTAACCGACTGCGCCACCCAGGCGCCCCGGTATCATGTAGTTTTTATTTTCATTTCCCTAATGTCTAAAGGTTTTGAGCATTTTTTCATGTGCTTATTGGCCATTTATATATCTTCTTTGGAGAAATAACTATTGAAGTCCTTTAACCATTTTTATTTTTTATTCATTATTATTATTTTTTTAAGTAGTCTTCACATTTAACACAGAGCCCAATGCAGGGCTTGAACTCATGACCCTGAGATCAAATCTGAGCTGAGATCAAGAGTTGGACACTTAACCGACTGAGCCACCCAAGCGCCCCCAAATAATTTTTTAAAAAATCTGCAATGTTGTTAAAATTTGTTTTAGAGGAAGGTAGTCATTTAAGACTACCACTTTTTAAAAAAAAATTTTAAGTTTTTGGTAGGTGCCTGGGTGGCTCAGTCGGTTAAGCACCTGACTCTTGATTTCAGCCCAGGTCGTGATCTCACAGTTTGTGAGTTGGAGTTCCGCATCGGCTCTACGCTGACAGTGTGGAGCTTGCTTGGGA
Source organism: Felis catus (assembly GCF_018350175.1). Taxonomy (NCBI): domain Eukaryota; kingdom Metazoa; phylum Chordata; class Mammalia; order Carnivora; family Felidae; genus Felis; species Felis catus. Next base: position 209,176,973 of record NC_058368.1, on the reverse strand, counting down.
TTCTCTCTCCCTCTCTCTCTGACCCTCTCTTGCTCACACTCTCTCTTTCCCAAAATAAACTTAAAAAAATAAATTAAAAACATTTGTTTTAATTTGAGAGAGAGAGAGAGGGTGAGAGCATGTGCAAGCAGGGGAGAGTGGCTGAAGGTGAGAGAGAGAAAGAAGAGAGGAAGAGAGAGAATCCCAAGCAGGCTCCACACTCAGCATAGAGCCTCATGTGGAGCTCGATCCCACAACCCTGGGATCATGACCTGAGCTGAAATCAAGAGTTGGACACTCAACTGACTGAGCCATCCAGGCGTCCCTAAGACTACCCCCTTTTTTTTGGCTTTAAAGAAATAGTATATGAATGTAAGTTGCCCTTCAAAATCAAATACTGGGAAGAAATATGTCATTTATTCAATGAAATATAGCTGCAGGATAGGAGAGAAATATTGATGTACTCATAATTTGTCAGATAGGAATCATTCAGACATTTACATTTTCTCTAAGGAAATTAGTACCAGAAATAATGAATTTTGCTTATGAATTTAATTTCTAAACTGAAATTGTATACTTACACATCTTATTTAATGCTTAGCTAAGCTCTCTTTTAAAAAGTCAGCTGAGAAAAATGTTAGGTTTTGACTCCTCTGTTTTCTCATCAGATGCATATTGTTTCTCAGGATCTGGTTCATATTTTGGCACCACATTGAGTCAAGGCATATTTTAAACATGGAATGTGCTCTGTTTTCTGTCACGGACATTTTTGGGCATAATTTTACAGACTTTGTTTTTCAGAAATTGAAAATATGTTAAAATAGTTTATTTTTTTGCCTTGTGTATATTAGAAGCAAAAAGACAGAAGTGGACTTAGAAGCTGCATAGAAGCTGATACATTCCATCTAGTTTCATGTGGGTATTAAGACTGCATAATCAGCCGTGGAATCAACATGGCTTCATGTAGTTGTCAGTTCAGTGCTTGCTTCTGAACTAGTTAATTCAGTTAAAGCATTGGTGCTAAAGATTAACAGTTTAGTTAGAGCTCTCTGTGCTCTGAATAATTTTGCATTAAGAAAGTCTGCGACTTCTAAACTAGTACAGTTGGGAATTTGTGATTTTAATCACAAGGGAGAAAATTTTGGAGTGTGACTACTTTAATAAAAATGTATTCAGTCATCCAGCTATTATTTATTGAACATCTATTGTGGGTTAGGCACTGGTTTCGGCACTGGGGATACAGCAATTAGGGAGTCAGATGAGATCTCTGAGCTCATATTGTTGGGATATTTGAGGAGATGGATAACAGATTGTAAACAACTGAGTAACCAATCAAATAAGATAACTTAGTGAGGTATTTAATAAAGATAAACTAAGAGAATGAAGATAATAGTGACTGATAGGGATGTGTTTGAAGATTAAGAAAGGGGGGGGCATTAAAGCCTCTTTGAGGAGGTGACATGGGACGAGACCTGAAAGATGAGAAAGAGGCCATTTAATGATCAGTTCCAGCAGAGGGAACTGCAAGTGCAAAGACCCTCATGCTGGACCAAGCTTAACCTATATGGTTTGAAAGAAAGCCTGTAGGGCTGGAGACCCACGAGCTAAACCATTGCAAAAACAAAGAGAAGCTCTTCGTGGAGGTTTGCTTGCTCCTGTCTTTGTATGTGGATAAGTGTTTACGTATGTATTCCCCTCAATATTGATCTTAGATGAAAATAAAAAGAAAAACCACATTTTTTTTTTCTTCAGTGGATATTGAGTGCCTATTAATTACGTCAGGCCTCATTTAGGTGCTAGAGACAGCAATGAACACAACACACAGAAATTTCTGTTTTCATGGAGCTTACAAACTAGAAATACTTTATTAGAGGGCAATAATACTTTGAGTTTTATAAAATATTTAATAGATTAGTGCACACAATTATGAACACAATTCTCAACCCTTTGGGATGGGATGGGAAGTGGAGGCATATGGTGGATGGTGGTGGATTTCAGAATGCCTAGAAGTGCGTGATAAAGACCTCAATGCAACTGCGTAATGGTCCTCTGGTGTGCTGGGTAGAAAAACACCTTGAGAATCAGTGTGATGCTCCTTACAGTAAGACAGTTTTAGAATCCAGGGATGCTACATAAAACATTTTAGTAACTCAACAAATTTGAATAAAAATTGGGAAACAATTTGTGTTTCAGAAAATATATTGAAACCTTATGGGAGTAATACTAACTTTCTTACATGGCTGCCTTTATTTGCTCCTGTGGTAAAAACAGTGATTGGATTCAGATATAGGAAACAGAGGGATTGGTTACCTCAGTGGTTTTCTTTCTTATGGATATAGTAGTTTGTAGTTTTTCCCACATCCCAGTTCTGCTGGCTCTTCGTGAGTGAGGATTATCTCAGGGGCCCGTAACATAATTGCTGTGACGTTTAACTCTGACTTTATGTTTAGGGTAAGTAGATAAAAGAAACTTTTACTTTCTTAAGATAAAATAATACCTGAGTTACACATTTAATGTCTGAATTACAATTTTAACAAACTACACATTAATTAATTAATTAAAATAAAAACTTAGTTGTTAAAAGGAGAGGCAGGGTTTCCTGGGAAATCAGTACTATCTCTAGAGTGTTCTTTGTTGCAGTAGAGGCAAAGAGTTTCTGTTTCTGTGTTTTCAGGGATACAAGCAGCAGTGAAAGTGAAGAGAGTTCTGGTTCTTCTGATGATGAGTTAATTGGCCCTCCTTTACCTCTTAAAATGATGAAAGAACCAGGTAATCATATTGAGGAAGATATCGTTGGTCCTTTACCTCCACCTCTTTATGAAGATGCCGAAGATGATGATGATGATGATGACGGTGATTCAGAGGAGGAGGAAGTAAGTATTTCGGTAGTAATTTACCAATTCATTGGAATAGCGTAGAGATCAGTTCCCTGCTAATTGTTATTCATGTGCGAGAGGAAATAAGGAATAGTTTTGAGTGTACTACTGATAGCCCTTGTTGAAAGAACTTGAAAGGATGTACTTCAGGAACAAGGCAGTGTTACTCAAAAATAATAAATGGACAATAAGAAGCAATGTGTTAAAAAGGAATTAATGGGCACCTGGTGGTCCAGTGGATAAAGCGTCCAACTCTTGATGTCGGTCACGATCTCACAGTTTGTGGGGTTGAGCCCTGCGTTGGGCTCCATGCTGGCAGTCAGGAGTCTGCTTGGGATTCTCTTGCGCGTTCTCTCTCTCTGCCCCACCCTTGCTTGTGTGCATGCATGCGCTCACGCTCTCCCAAAATAAATAAACTTAAAAAAAAAGGAATACAATTTTGTTAAATATACATAAGCATTGAGTGTACATAATGGTAGTGAATAAATTTGGGGGGATATAAAAACAAAGTAGATCTCAAATTATTGTAAACAATAATATGGAAGATGGGAGAGTAGAATCAGTTCATTCATTTTGAAGTCCTTGTATTATTTGGGAGGAAGCTAGAGATATTTGTTAACTTCAGATTAGGTTAAGTCAAGTTTGCAAGTTAAAAATTTAAGAGTAGTTACCCAAAGAATAGAAACAAATTGTATAACCTCCAAAATGGTAAAAGAAAACATAAAGAAAACCACTGGTTTACTTTATGTATTTGATACCTGGAGTGGATAATTTTTTAATGTTATCCTCTGACAGATTATTTTCAGTAATGATTATGAGATGAAACAAATGATGGTCAGAAAAGGAACAACTTTTGTAAATCTGTCAGTGACTTCACAAAATGGGCATTCTTTGCATATTCTTGTTCAGTACCCAGTATATAAAATTTGTCAATCTATATTTATTCATAGTTGATCAAAGAAAACTTATAATTTTGAAAAATTTTTTTCTCATGAAATGACAGATGTATGTATATATACACATGTGCACACATACACGTGTGTCTGTGCACATGTATGTGAAATGAAAAAAAAGAGGCACATAAGGATAAATTTGGCAGCTTTATTAAAAATTGTGTTTTATAATAGATTTCTGAAACTGCAGTGTTGACCATATCTCTTTTTATCTTGATATCAATTCTAGTGGCTTTCAAAAAATACCCGGTTTCACTAAAATGTCTTTTCTAGAAAAAATACCATTTTCTAATACATTTGATAAAAACTTCTAAAGATTTCTTCCATAAAAATCAGGTTAGGAAATCTGGCTAGGTTATGGTAAATATTATCATCAAATTATCTGCTTTAGAATGTTTTTCGTGAAAACAATTCAGGTGTTCAAGCATTGCTCTTTTGGATTCTTCTGCCAACCTAGTCTCCCATCTTTTATTTTTCCTCAAAGAATAACAGAATGGAAGATACTCAAGTATTATTTCTTTGTCTTAATATATCACTTTGTTTTGAATCTGCTGTTTAAATGCAGAAATGTGTAGACAACAAGGATTGGAGATATGAAACTACCCTTAAAGTAAGCTTGAATGATTCTGAACCACTCAACGTTATCTGTAAACATAAGTACATGAGTATGTATGCGTATGTATGTGGTACAGACTGTGTAACTGGGAGTTCTCTAAATCAACTGCATGTATAGTATAATGCTTATTGAAATAATAAAAATTTGCTAATTTGAGACTTATATATTATCAAAACTCAGCACTAATCATAGTAAAAAGCAACAAAAAACACATTTCTGAACTGACATTTTTAGAACTGCCAGCAAATGGTGATAATGGAAAACAGACTCATCTTCAGTTGATTTTAATATTGTTTTAAGGTTCTTTACAGACAATGCACCCCCTTATTGTCTGCACCACTTCCACTGCAATGCTCTTGATATGCCTTTGAAGACAACTCAATCGTTGCAGTAAAAGGAAAGGAGAAAAATGAAGTAGAGGAAAATCTTGGTAAATAGAGATCACAAAATAAGGTGGTAGGCGTGAATGCAAGTATATCAGTATTCACAGTAGATGTAAGCGGACTCAACTTGCCACTTAAATTTCTCAGATTTAAAAAATTTAGATATATTCTGTTTATGAGTGATAGACCTAAAATGTACTGGCATAGAAAGGTTGAAAGAAAGGAATAGGGGCGCCTGGGTGGTTCAGTTGGATAATAATGTGTCCAACTCTTGATCTCAGCTCAGGTCTTGATCTCAGGGTTGTGAGTTCAAGCCCTGTGTTGGGCTCCATGTCTCTCTGCTCCGTGACTATAGCAGGAAAATACTAACCAAAAGTTAACTGATTAGTCTTATAAAACTAATGTAACACGAAATAATCTTTATGTCATAATTAGTCAAAGTAGCAAAATGAGTGTCATTACTTAATGCTAAAAGGAAAAGTTTATTATCTAGGAAAATTTGGCCTTTCTTAATCTCCATGAATTTAACACAATATATTCAAAGCAAAAATTGACAGAATTATAAGGAGGAATAGACAAATCTACAGTCATAATGGGAGATTCAGAAATTGTTAAGACAATTAGTAAGAGTATAGTACCGGACAATATAAATGTATATATATATACATTTATATATATACATCTCTCCCTCCTCTCTCTCTCTCTCCCTCTCTCTCTCTCTCTCTCTCTCTATATATATATATATAACCCTTATCTAACATTTTCTTTTCAAGCACACAAAGATAAATCAGAAGCAATAAGAAGGTCACATCTAGGTCACAATATGCTATGGACATGAGAAAGATATGCTTAATTATTTTGGGTAGTTCACAGAGTAGATAATAATTAGGTTGATCATGAAATGTGAGAATATTGTGTAGTGAATGTTTGTGTGCCCTCAGGATTCATATGTTGAAGCCCTAACCCCCAGTGTGGCATTCGGAGGTGAGACTCTTTGGAAGTAATTAAGGTTAAATTATAGGTCATATGGGTAGACCCTGATGTTATAGGATTAGTGTGCTTATGAGAAGAGAGACACTGGGGCACCAGGGTGGCCCAGTCAGTTGAGCATCTGACTCTTGGTTTTGGCTCAGGTCATGATCTCAGGGTCATGGGACTGAGCCCCATGTCAGGCTCTGTGCCAAGCATGGAGCCTGCTTGAAATATTCATTCTCTCTCTCTCTCTCTCTCTCTCTCTCTCTCTCTCTCTCTCTCCCCCCCTCTCCCTCCCCCTCTCTCTCCCCCCACCTCTCCCACCCTTCCCCTCCCCCTCTGCCTCTATCCTCCACTCATGCTCTCTCTATAAATTTTTTTTTTTTTTATAAAATAAGAGGGAAAAAGAGAAGAGAGACACCAGAGAACCAGGTCTGCATATAACAAAGCAAGAAGGTAGGCATCTAAAAGCCAGGAGGAAAGCTCTCAACAGAAATCAAATTTGCCAACACCTTGGTCTTGGACTTCTAGCTTCCAGAATGATGAGAAAATAAACTTCTGATATTTAAGACATGTAGTTTGTGGAATTCTGTTATGGTAGCCTCAGCTGGTTAACACAGGTTTGCAAGGCTGACAAGAAGCTGGAGAACAGAGAATGGAAAAAAGAAGGGTGTTCTGAGTAAGAAAAAAATTGCTATAGTGAGGGCTCAAATGTATGCAAGTATATGATATGGTGGTGAAATGTCATATGAATAGCACCTGGCTGAGTTTTCTCATAAGGGGGAGGTGGAAAGATAAGGCTGCTGAGAACAAATGTAGAGATCAGTACAGAGAAGAGCACCTTTCTGGAAGATGTGGAATTTGAATGAACCTTGTAGAGGGTTACGTTTTGATGGACATGTGTACATAGGCCACATGTTGTCTGCGAAGAGTAAATGGCAGGAACACAGGCAATATATACAAGGTTAGATTCCAGATGATGCGAAAGTCAACTTGCCTAGAATGGAAAGTTGATAAAGAAGGCCAAACTTTTGACATGGAACTGATGTGTGAGTAAGCCTGAAGTGCAGTTGGGCAAAGAAGTAAAAAGCATGTCAGGGTGTGGGACTCAGAAGCTTGTCTGTAAGCTTTAGCCTTTCATGGCTGTAATTAAAGTGTATCAGGGGACTGAATAACAGTTTTCTGTTTGTTTGTTTTTTTAGTTTTCTGGTTTTTTTAGTTTTCTGTTTTTTTATAAGATTATACATGTCATGTCTCTTGAAAGAAAATTGTTAAGTCTTTTTATGGTGTACCTTTTTTTTTCTTTGCAAATATAGTAAAAGAAAATGCTGATAATATGCAAGTCAAAGCAAGGCTGTGGCTAAGTGTACCAATAGCAGCCTTAATTTTAAAGTGTGCACTAATTGATAATGCAAAGTTTATTGGCATTGTTAACTGATTAAACTTTTGGAAGGGAGATAAGGCAAGAGTGGGAGATTCCTTGTTTCTTTTCCAAGAAGAAAAATGTCTTTTGGGTGTCTATCATAACATTTCCAAGGCTAGGGCAGAGATAGCGGGTAAAGCAGACAGCTTGGAAATTTGCAAATGTGAATGTGGCTTTGCAGTGGCCTTCCTAGATTTGGATAAATTATATTGGCCTTGAATTGAGTCCTTCAGTTTTCAGACTGTGGTTTAATAGTAGTTGAAGGGGGGCAACCTTAGGCTGTTTTTTAGGTTCTGAGTGAGAACACGACTTTTTGACTACAACTTATGTTGTATTTGATATGTGGGATTTTGGCAGCCTCTAGAGTCAGGGATCATAGGCAAAGCAAAATCTGCTGATTACTGTCTTGAATGTGAATGTTGTAGGATCTAGCCAGACAAATTAGCATGATTTATTTTACATTATTTGCATAGCAATGTTTGGCGTATGTTTCTTCAGGCCTTTGAAAAAATTTTGTTTTTATGGTTGTTTGGAATTCGGCCCTAGTAATTGTTGATTTAGAAACTGAATTTAGTTCCTTTAGGAAATCAGTTTGGAGTAATGCTAAGCAAAATTATAGGAGATTGTTTTATTTATTTATTTATTTATATTTATTTATTTATTTGAGAGAGAGCAGGGGACAGGGAGAGAGAGAGAGAGGGGACAGAGAGAGAGAGAGAGAGAGAGGGAGGGAGGGGAGAGGGAGAGAGAGAGGGAGGGAGGGAGAGAGAGAGAGAGAGAGAGAGAGAGAGAGAGAGAATCCTGAGCAGCCTCCAAGCTCAGTGTGGAACCTGATGCTGGGCTTGATCCCATGACCCTGGGATCATGACCTGAGCCAAATCAAGAGTCAGATGCTCAACCGACTGAGCCACCCAGGAGATTGTTTTATATATCAAAATGCTAGTTATATTTTAACGGTTTGGGACATATCAGAATTTTCCCTCCTCTCCTGGACTTCCTCTCCTTTTTTTGCCCATACTTGGTTTCATCATCACCAATCTTTTGTGCCTTTTGTTTCCTTTTGTGCTTTCAGCCTTTTCCTTTCTACTAGCTGTTGGCTCTAAGCTTGCAAGCATACTAAAATCTTTCTTTAATTCAGTTTTCCCTACAAGCTACTGTCTAATTTCCTCTTTCTCACCAAATGTTTCAAAAGTAGTATCTGTATTGCTACTTTTGCTTTGTTACCACATTTTCTCTGGAAATCTTTTCTGTTAAGACACTGTCTTCACAGACAAAGTCAAAATATCTAAATCCAAAGGCCCTTTCTTCATTCTCATTCTGTACCTCTGCAATATTGGACAGTGTTGATTTCTTCTTTCTTGAAACTCTTTGCTATTTCTTTATACTATTGGTTTGCTGCCTCTCTATTTGTTTTATTCAACAGATATTTATTGAGCACTTTTTATGAGTCAGGTACTTTCCAGGTGTTGGGGATATAACAGTGAATAAAGCCAAAAAATCCCTGTTCCAATGGTGCTTGCATTTCTAGAAAGTCTCTTTCAAAACTTTCATTATTTCCTCACATGTCCCCAATAATAAGCATTCCCTGAGGACCTGTCCTTGCTTGCCTTATCATTTCACGTTTGACCTGGGTGAAGTTTTTTTTTTTTTTTTTTTTTAATAAAATTTATTTTGAGAAAGACAGAGGCAGTGCATGTGGGGGAGGGGCAGAGAGAAGGGGAGAGATGATCCCAAGCAGGCTCTGCTGCCAGCACAGAGCCCAATGTGGGGCTTGAAACTAAGAAGCTGAAAGATCATGACCTGAGCTGAAACCAAGAGTCAGACGCTTAACCAGCCAGCCACCCAGGCGCCCCTGGGTGAAGTTTCTTACATCTTACATTTTCTTACCTCATGACTACTATTCACTCAGAGCAGCTGGAAGCATTGAATCATCTCATTTGAACTTCAGATCCAGCTTGCTTTCTCTTTCTTTCTTTCTTTCTTTCTTTCTTTCTTTCTTTCTTTCTTTCTTTCTTTCTTTCTTTCTTTCAATGTTTATTTTTGAGAGAAAGAAAGTGAGAGCCAGTGGGCGAGAGGCAGAGAGAGAGAGAGAGAGAAACAGGATCCGAAGTGGGCTCCAAGCTGACAGCAGAGAGCCCAACACGAGGCTCGAACTCATGAATTGCAAGATCATGACTTGAGTCGAAGTCGGACGCTTAACTCACTGAGCCAACCAGGGGCTCCTCAGTTCCAGCTTTCTAATGACTCATGAAACATGTCCATGTTTAAGCTCCAACAGTGTTCTAAATTCATCTGCGATCAAACTCAGGCTTTCATTTTCTCCCATTTAAACTTTTGCTGAAGCCACTTGTCTCTTTGCCTTTAGGATCTTCTGTTCAATCATTTTCCTCGCTGCTTCAAGATTAAACTATTTGTAACACGAGTCACGTTGCAAATAATAGTACTCATTCCCTAAATGAGGGAAAATAAACCACTACAGCAGGCAGGACTCCATCTGGGGATTCCTGAATACAATTTGATTATTTTGTTGCTCAGAAACTTGCAAAGCACTGTGGCTTTTTAGAGAGACATTCTACTTAGTAGGAAAGCAGCCAAGTTCACATACTTGGCTGGCTAAATATTTCAGTAAGTATTATTGAAAGTAATGGAAAAATATTTTTAACAAAACCTTTTTTTTTAACCCCGTGGTTCTTACTCTGAATGTAAGAATCATCTTTGGTACAATTAAAAATTAAGTATGCTTAGGCTTTGTAATCTGGAGATGGATTCAGTAGGACTGGGGTGGATCCTGTCTCAACATCTTCAATCTGTGTTGTAACAAAAGGCTGCACAGGTAAGCCTCTTCCCGGTCCACCTGTGGCAGCACCACTTCCCAACCTGCTGTCGCTGCTTGCTTAAGTAGATTAACTATGTAAGGGTCCCTCTGTAAGCTGTGATCTGTGTCATGTGTCATGGATATTTAAGGACATGGGATATTGCTTACAAAATAATGTTTCTCAAAAAGAAGGATATGGAATTGCTGCCTTGTTTGTCTGTGACAGTGAAGCCACTTTGAAGTTTTCATATAAGACTTGTAAGAATATTCTTGCTCCCAAATAACCAAGAAGTAATATTTATTTTGATTATTATTTTGTGAAAAATATTTCTTCTGTAATATGTGGTGGTTGATGTCTTTAGAAGTGTTACTGTTAGCTGCTTTTGAGAATGACATGAGGGCGATGGTAAGTGCCTGGCCTTTTGTATCATATCCATTTTTATATCTTTTTGTGACTATCTTGAATTATACTTATTAAATCATAACCATCATAGTCTTTGAAGGACTGTGAACAGGTAAATAGGCTAGGAACTGGCCAGTAGCTCTAATAGCTGTTTTTATTATTGAAACTCAATTACTAAGTATTGAGAGCCTTAAAAATGTTATTTCCTTTAATCTCAGTAATACTACTTCTGGGATTCTATCCTGAGGAAATTTGGAAAAAGCTTCATGCCCAAAGATGTTTATCACAGTACTATTTATAATAGTGATTTTTCAGAATGTGTTCCATGGAACATTATCTGAGAGTGATAGGTGGTGATATTGGCTCTCTCATCTGTTTTCATTTGAGAGAACTCATGAGAGCATGTCCATATCATTGGTGGTACCAGGAAACTGACTTCCTTATCTTAAGTGTACTTCATATATTTCTGATAAGCCGACTTTCCAGAAAGTGACATTTGTTCTGGCTTTTAAAGGCAAAATATAAGTAAATTTTATAATTTATCGAAAAAAGTGTTACGTTTATGTTGTGTTGGGCTTGCTCAGAGCTTTCTCTAGTCAGAAAGATTCCATGTCTAAAAATGTTTGAAAATGATAGATATATATGAAATATTAGAATAATTAGAAATAATGTGAATACATGTCTAATAACAGGAGGAATGACAAGTAAATTGTTGTGTAGTCATAAAATATTATGCAGCCATTAAATGTGTTTAGTAAGAGTTTTCAGTAGCACCGTGAAAAGATGTAAAACTGTCTAGACAGTATGATTTCAGAAATTTAAATGATACATATGTATGGAACAAAGTATTTCCATTGCTTGTTTCTGGATTGTTGGACCTGAGGATAATGTTTGTTGTTTTTTTTTTTTCTCTGCTGCATAGTTTTGTATTCTTTTCTAGTTTCCATATTGATCATAAGTTGTATCTGTGATTGAAAACAAATAATGGAGTGGCGCCTAGGTGGCTAGTCAGTTAAGCATCAGACTTCAGCTCAGGTCATGATCTCACAGTTGGTGGGTTCTAACCCTGCATCAGGTTCTGTGCTGACAGCTCAGAGCCTGGCGCCTGCTTCAGATACTGTGTCTTCCTTTCTCTCTGCCCCTCCTCTGCTCACTGTTTGTCTGTGTCTCTCCCAAAAATAAACATTAAAAAAAAAAAAGAAACAAATAATGGGGTTACATCAGTTAACATTCTTTCATTGTAAGCCGATTAAGATCTTAATTTAAAAAGTAGAACAGATAGAGGGAAAAAAACTCCAAACAGAATATTGAATATAAAATAAATCTTAAGTATTATGAGTAAATTTGTATCTTAACTTGTTCCAAAAAGGACTTAATGAAGTGAAATGCTGTAAGAAAGCATAAGTTAAGAAGAATGAAGGAAAATAGAAAAGCAAGGAACATAGGGACCCCTGGGTGGCTCAGTTGGTTAAGCATCTGACTCTTGATTTTGGCTCAGCCGATGATGATCTTACGGTTTGTGACATTGAGCCCTGTGTTGGGCTCTGTACAGACAGCATGGAGCCTACTTGGGATTCTCTCTCTCTTTCTGTCTCTTTGTTCCTTTCTCCCCCACTATCTCTCTCTCTCTCAAGATAAATAAACATTAAAAAAACCACAACAAGTAACATAAATAAAATTACATAAAGCATAGGAGGCAGAGTTTTAAACATTTGCTGATGGATAGGTCACAAAACCTAGTCACCATCATTGATTCCTCTTTCCTTCCTACCCCACGTCCAATTCATTACCAAGTCTCATTAGCTCTATCTCCAGCCAGATCTCTCCTTTTCTGTCCATCTCCATTACTGCCACCTTAATGAATCCAGTATCACTCCAACAGCAATAGCTACTTAAGTTGTCTCCCAGCTTCTGCTGTTAACTGGAGTACTATAATAGTAATCCAGACAATAAAAAGAAACAAAATATAGATACAGGGAGGCAGTATAGAATAGTGATTAAGCGAGTGGATTTTGGAGCCTCATGGAGCTTTTACTTTCAAGCTCTGTGACTTTGGGCAAGTTACTTAACCTCTCTTGGTCTTTTCTTCTCTGTAAAATAGGACTAATAAAATACTTAACTGGAATTGTGTAGATGATTTAATGAGTGAATAAACGTATTTGGAACCCTTAGAATGGTGACTATTGTTTATCATGATGGTCACCTATTTTAATATATAGCAGAGAGTGAATTAAAAAATTTTAACGTGGTTTCTTTAAAATTAAAAAAAATGTTTATTTATTTTTGAGAGATAGAGAGAGAGAGAGAGACAGAGACAGAGCATGAACAGGGGAGGAACAGAGAGATAGGGAGACATAGAATCAGAAGCAGGCTCCAGGCTCTGAGCTGTCAGTACAGAGCTCGACGCAGGGCTCGAACCCACAAACTGAGATCATGACCTGAGCCAAAGTTGGGTGCTTAACTGACTGAGCCACCCAGGCTCCCCTTAAAGTGATTTCTAATAAAAACGTCTAAAAATGATGGGGCACCTGGGTGGCTCAGTCAGTTGGGCGTCTGACTTTGGCTCAGGTCATGATCTCACAGTTTGTGAGTTCGAGCCCCGCGTAGGGCTCTGTGCTGACAGCTCAGAGCCTGGAGCCTGCTTTGGATTCTGTATCTCCCTCTCTCTCTGACCCTCCCCTGCTCATGCTCTGTCTCTCTCTGTCTCAAAAATAAATAAACGTTAAGAAAAATTTAGAAACATCTAAAAATGAAACTAAAAGGAACCTTTTGTACCTTATTTAAAAATTTTTTTTAATGTTTTTAAATGTTTTTTAATGTTTATATACATGTGTATATATATGTGTATATATATATATATATATATATATATATATATATATATATATTTGTGTAAAGTTTAGTTTATAAATGAGGCACAGTAAGAGATTAACAGCAACTAATGATAAAGTAGAACAGTTATAACAATATACTGTAATAAGAGTTACGTGAATGTGGTCTCTTCCCAAATACTGTCTGGTGATGATGTGAAATGATAAAATGCCTATGTGATGAAGTGAAGTGAAGTGAATGACGTAGGCATTATGCTGCAATGTGTTAGGCTGCATTAGACCTGACCATATGCTGCTGGACCACGGTTGACTGCGGGTAGCTGAAACAGGAAAGTGAAACCATGGTTAAGGGAGGAATTCTGTATTATGTAATTTGGGTGATGCTGACAAAGTGGAAAATACAATGGCTTAAACAAGATAGAAGACTTTTTTTTCTATCTCACATAAATGCAATCAACAGTTAAATGGACCAGAACTAGTTTGCAGGTACAGGGTACCATAGATTTAGGTTACTTCTTTCCTTTTGTTCTGCCATCCTCAATATGTGGACTTCAAGATGTATGCTCAAGCTATAGCCATGGTTTTTTCATTTTTGTCAGCAGGAAGGCAGAAGGGATAAAGAAGGTACTGATTTTGAACTTAATCTTTCACGTGAGAAATATAATAATTTCCTTTAGGAAGCCAGGATTGTAGCTAAAATTCAGTGCTTCCATTACAAAGGATGGATAATGTGGAGGGGGGGGAGCCAATTAATAACTCTGTAGTGAGCATAAATTTATATTCAGTGTTTGGTGCTTTCAATTAGAGTAATGACAAATTATTTACTTTAAAAAAACTTTTTTAGTTATCATGAATAGTCCTTTAATATTGTATGACATAGACTCTACTTGATTTTATTTTGTTCATTATAAATGTATTAGCTTAAACATTTTAGCTCCCTTTCTCCAAAGGAACAGAAGACATAAAATTTATGGATTTAAATAAAATTTAAAATGGATTAAATTTAAAATTTAAATTATGGATTTGTATAAAATTTATGGATTAAAATTTTTAATTTTAAATTTAATGCAATCTTTAAACTCCTAGGATTTGGTTACTATATTAGCATGCACAAATTTCATTTGAATTCTTTTGTGTCTGTTACATCTTGCTGTTTAGTTACTGTACTGTTCTTTCTTCAAAAATGAGTTGCAGTCTTTTTGGTTCATTTTGTCAAAGAAAGATTCCATTAACACTAGCCTTGGCCAAGATTTAGTCAAGTTCAACTATGCATTTGTCAAGTTCATTTATACAGAGAAGCATTGAAATATTCACAAGGGAAATGGAGGTATAGAAATGGACTTTTAAAAAACTTTACACAAGGATTCCTTAAAATTTTTTTTTTTTTTATTTGGGTGCCTAGGTGGCTCAGTCGGTTGAGCATCTAACTTCAGCTCAGGTCATGATCTCACAGTTCATGAGTTCAAGCCCCACAGTGAGCTCACTGCTATCAATGCAGAGCCTGCCTTGGATCCTCTGTCTCCCTCTCTCTCTGCCCCTCCCCCACTTGTGCTCTGTCAAAAATAAATAAAACATTAAAGAAAATTTAAGATAAAAATAAAATATTAAAAATTTTAAAATTTTATTTATTTTTATATATTTTTAATTATTTTTTTTTACAGAAGGATTCCTTAACAGAGAAAGTACATTTTATTTTGTAATTTATTTCATTACTTTTAATTTTTAATTTTTATTTTTTTAACCTTAGGTATGAGTTTATTTTCAGATGCCAATTTTTTTTATTATGGTAAAACACACATAAAATTCACCATCTTACCTACTTACAAAAAAATTTTTTTTAACGTTTATTTATTTTTGAGACAGAGAGAGACAAAGCATGAACGGGGGAGGGTCAGAGAAAGGGAGACACAGAATCTGAAACAGGCTCCAGGCTCTGAGCTGTCAGCACGGAGCCCGACGCGGGGCTTGAACTCACAGACCGCGAAATCATGACCTTAGCCGAAGTCGTCCCCTTAACCAACTGAGCCACCCAGGCGCCCCCATCTTACTTACTTTAAAGTGTATAGTCTAGTAGTGTGAACTATATCCACATTGTTTTGCAACAGATTGCTAGAACTTTTTCATCTGGCAAAACTGAAACTCTAAACCCATTAAATAACAACTCCCCTTTCTCCCCTAGCAGGTACCATTTTGCAGAAAGTGTATTTTAAATGCTTCAATTTAGGGAAATGTGTCTCTGTAGTGAAGCAAGTTATACCTGTAAACAAAATAAGCATTTTTTTTCAATTGTGTTTATGATATTATTTCTTAAGAGGAGTTTTACCTTTTTCCCGCTCTCTTTTATTATTTTCTGCAACTGACATATAATTCAGTTCCCATTTAGCACTAGTTGTATCAGTAACTCAGGATATATTTTTTCAAGGACGTATCTAATTTTTCATCACT
Source organism: Felis catus (assembly GCF_018350175.1). Classification (NCBI taxonomy): domain Eukaryota; kingdom Metazoa; phylum Chordata; class Mammalia; order Carnivora; family Felidae; genus Felis; species Felis catus. Next base: position 209,161,277 of record NC_058368.1, on the reverse strand, counting down.
ATAGACAAATATATGTAAGATCTTATTTATAAATGTGTCATACTCCACCAATTCCTGTTTGCCCATTAATTCTCTCTAACAAAGTTTTGAGTTGATACTGATCAAAACCGTAATGCTTCCTTTCCATTCCTCTAGTTTCTGCTTGTTAAAATTCTGTTTAGCCTTTAGGGGCCATTTCACATGTAATTTCCTCCAAGCAGCCTCTCCAGATTCCAATTGCATGTTTCCCTTCACAGGCTTGGTTTCTGCTTCTGTAGCAAACACAAAGTATTGTCCTTGTTAAATCATTATTTATATGCTTGTCTTAACTCCTCTGCCTCCACTTTGCAATCATGTTTAATGATCTCAAGTACAGGGACTTGTATATAAATGGTTCATAATTCTTTAAAACTCTCCAAAGCTCCAGTGTAATGTCCTTTATATAGTGCATACAAAGTAAACATTTGTCAAGTGAAATTGAGTGTATTTTGTTTTTATAATTGAACAGTTCATTTTATGACATTTGAGAGTGTTCTCTCTTTGTGACATAGCAGTCGTTCGTTTTTACATGGAAAATGGAATTAGGGGTTAGAGGAGTGAACAGAGGTAATGTGAGTATAGAAATATATATAGACACCTATTTCTGGAAGAATCATTATATTTGCCTTGTCCTCGTTTACACTTGACTTATTTTTTAATTATTTTATCTAAGTTTACAATTTAGTCACATAATAGTTTATTAATATAGAAGCTGTTCCCTGAGTCAAATGATATTTATTTAATTGTACAGAGTCTAACTCCTTATGAACCTGTCTGTCAAATGAGGCAAAAAAAGTTACATCTTTCTCTTCTTTTTTTTTCAACGTTTATTTATTTATTTTTTTAGGGGGGACAGAGAGAGACAGAGCATGAACGGGGGAGGGGCAGAGAGAGAGGGAGACACAGAATCGGAAACAGGCTCCAGGCTCTGAGCCATCAGCCCAGAGCCTGACGCGGGGCTCGAACTCACGGACCGCGAGATCGTGACCTGGCTGAAGTCGGACTGCGCCACCCAGGCACCCCCAGCTTTCTCTTCTTAAAACAGTCTCACAAAACCAAAAGGAAATGTGATTGTTTTTATTGAGGTGTAATTTATATATAATAATGTACACAGAGCTTAAAGGTTTAGTTTGGTAAGTTTTGATAATTATATATTCATATTCTGTGTTTAGGCACCATTCAAACACCCAAATAGTTCTTTGTGCCCCCTTCTAGTCAACAAAAGTTTTAAAGATTGAGTTATTTTTAAAGTTTATTTATTCATTTTAAGAGGGAGAGAGAGTGTGCAAGTGGGGCAGAGAGAGAGAGAGGGAGAGAGGGAATCCCAAACAAGCTCTGCATGGTCAGGTCAGTGCAGAGAGCAATGTGGGCTTGAACTTATGGACTATGAGATCATGATCTGAGCTTAAGTTAGATGCTTAACCAGCTGAGGCATCCAGGCATTCCAAACAATGAGTTTTTGATTAGCAGTATAATTGGAAGGAAAATTATGAGAGAACATAATCAGGAGGTACGTTAAAAACTATATCACCTAGCTGTGATTCATCTTGTTGTTTTTTTTTATATTCAGTTTATATCAGTGGCCTGTTAGTAGTTGGTCTCGTGTCACTGCTGAGGTCACTGGATCAGGAATGTTAATGTTGTATATCATAATTCTTCTGATGAAAAACTTGCTTTTTTATTCTTTATTCCATTTTACTTCTCTACGATGATAATGGGATTGTTCTTTCAAGTAGAATGCATCTGAAAATTGTATGCAAACCATTACTCAACTTTGTCAGACTACACCAGCTGTCAACTAATTAGAACTATTTAATATTTGAAGATTTATTATTAGTAGTATCTTTCTTTGAATTTAATAAGTGAACAAAAATTCAAGTAGGTGGGGTCAGAGAAAAAAGGTAAAAAACATTTTTTATTATTTTATTTTTGTAGACTTTTTATTTTAAGTAGGCTCCATGCCCAACATGGGGCTTGAACTCATGACCCCAAGATCAAGAGTTGCATGCTCCACCGAGCCAGCCAGGCGCCCCAATTTTTAAACCATATCTATTACTTGTGCCTGATTTTGATTTTTTAATTAAATGTGAAGCAAGTTGTAACTTATAATTAAGTGGAGGCTTTGGGATTATTGAGGATTTTTATTATCCTTGCTATCCTCTTTCCCATTACCCCAGAAAACTGAAAGTTGCATTTTTATGACTGTAACTAAAGGCTGGATGTAACAGTGACTTTTTAGTTGTGAGCACCTGTTTTCCATGAACTTTCTCTGACTCCCTGGCTGGCACGTTCTGTGGTGGAGAGTCCAAGTTTGGGTCACCACTGTGCTTCTCTGCCTTCTGGTCTGAGGCTTCTCATCCCCTTAGCCTTGGTCATTGCCAGCCACCTGTATCAGTCAGTCTCTTTCCCTCATGCATAGGGAAAGGTTGAGGAATTAAAAGTAGGTAAAAATTCTCTTTTAGTTCTCAGAAGTTGATATGAGAGTGAGATGATTTAAGTAACCACTTAACATAGGGGTTGACACATAACTAAGCACTCACAATTGCTGGGCTTTATCATTGTTTTCATTATCATTACCAATATTTGATTAATGACCAATTTTAATTAAATTGCAGTGGACTAGAGAGAAAAGTCTTAAAAAAAACAATGCGAGGAAGCTTAATGATTTTAACTTCAGAGGAAATTTATGTTCCTTGAAACAGAGCAGTTTCATTACACCTACAAGATTCTGTCAGCAGAGGATGCTAGAAGCTCTATTCCAAAATCCAGTGAATGTTCCTTTCCATTTCCAAACCGCAAATGTGTGAAGGTCTTCATTCTTTAAGATGGGCACTAGGGGGCAATAGAGACATTTTGGCTTTTGGCAAAACTCCATTTTTTTCAACTGTGTCTTGTCTATAGTGGAAGGAAAAAAAAAGAATCTTATAAACAATGTCTTTTAGAAATTGGAATAAGTGAAGTTTAGGTTGAGATAAATGCTGGAATAATTACTTTTTAAAGAATAATGCAGAAAATATTTTCATATTCTGTGATGTGACACTATTATAACAGACATATTTACAGGTTTTTTTTTTTTTTTTGTATCTTTAAGCTTTTTAGGTGAGTAACTACATGATAGTGGCAGGAGTATTAAGGATAGTCTCTTTACAATTTAAGATTTAAGTCTATAAGGTCAAATAAGAAAGTTTATATTTCTCTAATCACCAGAGTAATCCAAACTTTTAAAAGTGTATCAGGTCTTGTCACTTCTCTGCTTCCCTTATCACTTTCCTGTCAGTAAACCCTCCAGTTTCTTCCTGTCACAATGTTAAGAAATCCAGGTTCCCTGCCTTGACCTCTAAGGCCTGTATGACTTGGCCTCTTCACGTCTTTCTGACTTCATCCCCTTGCACTCCCAGTCTTGCTCACTTTTCTCGGCCCATAGTGACCTTTCCGCTTTTCTTTTAAGCAGCTGTGCTCCTTCTGCCACAGGGCCTTTCTCTTTACTCTTTCCTACACACGGAATAGCGCTGAGAGCTTTAGGTAACTCCCTCACCTCATTTGGATCTTTGTGTAAGTGTTACCTCTTTAACCACCTTGTTATACAGGTACCTCCTCTCTACTCCACTGCTTTTCCTGACACTGCTTTTGTTGTATTTACTTTATTTGACACTTTTGGTTTACTGGTTTGTTGTCTTTCCCCTCACAGTAGTATAAGTTCCATGAGGGCAGTTGCATTGTCTCTTTTATTGTTGTATCCCTAGTGGGTTGACTAGTACCTGGCACATAGTAGATGCTCAAGGAATATTTGGTCAGTGAATGGCCATCCTTGGCTGTGGTCATAGTTACTCTCTTACCCTAAACATTTCATTGAGTTAAAGCTAGCTTCTGATGTAATCACCATTATTCTTTAGAAGCTTGGGAGTCAACACTCACCCTCACATTTCCAGGCTAGTCCTGGCACAATTCCTTTGTCAAAAGGCTGCAGTCCTTTTAAGCTCCCATTGCCAGGTAGGCTTTTGTATCCTTTCAGGCGGCTGCCGGGAACAGTCACTAATATGTGTCCATTCTGCCTTTGAGCAGTGGCTTTTTTCCCCCGACGAATATTTTATGTAATTGTAATGTGAATGGCACTGTCGGCGTGAACCATTTTATTTATTTGCAGTAGTCAGTGTGTAGTAGCAAAGATAGACCAGTTTATGCAAATTACATTATGCAAAGCCTAATGTAAGTACAATGAGGAAGGCAGGAGGTACTTTTTAACTGATTGTAGTCTCCTTAATTACAAGTTATTTTAATATGTAAGTATTTATTCTGGTAAATTTGTGCAATGAATTGAAAATCTTACAGATGTAAAATGTCATTAAGTGTATGGAAGTAATGTTAGGGATGTCCTTTGCTCTACCCAAAGCCACTGTCAAGTGAGGATCTAGTTGAGTTACACACCAGTTCTTTTCTTTTTTTTTTTTTTTTTAGAGGGAGAGTGTGCAGGTGAGTAGGGGAGAAGGGCAGAGGGAGAGGGAGGGAGGGAGAGAGAGAGAGAGAGAGAGAGAGAGAGAGAGAGAGAGAAAGACAGAGGGAGAGAGAATCTTAAGCAGGTTCCATGCTCAGTAGAGTCTGATGTGGGGCTCCATCCTGTGATCCTCGATCATGACCTGAGCTGAGGTCAAGAGTAACACATTCAACTGACTGAGGTACCCAGGTGTCCTGAGTTATACTAGTTCTTAAGGGAAAAAAAAGAAAATTGACAAGGGTGATAAATGATTTGAATATCATAGGATTTAGAGACTTTGAGAAATTTGATGAAGGCCTTGAATATTTTTTGCATAAGCAGCTCGCTTAATAATCTTTGCTGAAGTTAGTCCTATAGAGTCTGTGATGCCATGTTATACTGTCATAAATTTTAGTTGGAAAGGTGACCCCATCCTCTTCTCTGCTCCCTCCCTTCTCTCTCTGCTCATAACACTGCTATTTTTTTTCACACTTTATATTTTTTGATCCTAGGTTCTGAGAGTTGAATTATTCACACTCCAGAGTTCTATTAATACTGTTATAATTGGCACTAAAAAAAAATACTGTTGTATTGGCCTTTCCAGTGTCCTTCACTTGTTATTTATCTATGTGGAATCCTCCTTTTTTATCTTTTGTTTTCATTTCACTTTTCTTTCTAGATCCTAACATCTGCCTACATATGCCTCACTTCTTGGCTCTGTTTCACTCATGTTTCATTTTACCTTAAAGCTTTTTTTTTTCTTTTTTTAACTTAATTTAGTGTAATTAATTTTTCCCCCATTTTTATTCTCAGTTTATTATTTTTAATTTAATTTTTTAAAAAAATATTTTATTTTTAAGTAATCTCTATACCTAATGTGAGGCTTGAACTTACAACCCCAAGATCAGTGCTCACATTTTCTACTGATTGAGTCAACCAGGTGCCCCACTCAGTTTATTTTTTAAAAATGTTGCTTTGGGGCCATCTGGTGCCTTAGTTGGTTGAGTGTCTGACTCTTGATTTCAGCTCAAGTCATGATCCTTGGGTTGTGGGATCGAGCCCTGCATGGGGCTCTCTGCTGAGCACGGATTTGGCTTGGGATTCTCTCTCTCTTTCCCGCTACCTCTCTCCTCTGTTCTCTCACTCTCTCAAAAATAAAAAAATAAAAAAAAAATAGGGTCTTTATTTTTATTTTACTTTTATTTTTTTTAAATAGAGTCTTTACAAAAACAGAAAAAAAAACCAAAAGAAAACAAAATTTTGCTTTGGGTTGCTTTATTTATTGATCTCATTTTTTTTCCTGCCTTCTCAACTAGTAAATATTCTTAAAAAAATTTTTTTTTAACGTTCATTTATTTTTGAGAGAGAAAGACAGACAGAGTGTGAGTGGGGGAGGGACAGAGAGAGAGAGACACAGAATCTGAAACAGGCTCCAGGCTCTGAGCTGTCAGCACGGAGCCTGACGTGGGGCTCTAACTCACTGACTGTGAGATCATGACCTGAGCCGAAGTCAGACACTTAACTGACTGAGCCACTGATGCGCCCAAACTAGTAAGTATTAAAAGTGAGGATTATGTAACTAGCTTTTATACTCCTCTAAGTGTTAAGACAGTCACAGAAAAGGCACAAACTTTTTTCAGTTTAGTAGGTATAAATACAGTATTTGAAAATGAAACAGCTCTCTTGATCGTTCACCCTTTCTGTTTATATGAGTAAAAGTGGGAGATTTACATGTGTCAATTTTGAGAAGATTTCTCAATGCTTTAATCTTATAATTTAAAAAAGTGCTATTATAAATCATTTTTAGAAAATCATGAATATTTACCAAAATAGATATAATTTGTCTTTTGGTAGAATTAGGTACTTTCCTGTTACCATGATTATAAGGTTTACATTTGAATAAATTTTATATTTTTAAGTGCCAAATTGACAGAGTAGCATATAAGTACATATTGACGCAGCTCCAACAGAGCTTACTTTCTTTATTCTTCTATAGACCATGGTCCTTATTTGGAAAGATATTTTGTTCATATTATTTGTGCTGACTGCTAGAAGTGCAGCTAATTGTGAATTTGAAATAAGACCAAGACCACCAAGTTGATTCACATAGCCTACCAGGCAGCTGTTGGTTGGTAATTTTGCCATTTCACTACTGATCTGGATCAGAGTCAGGGAGTCTTTATTCTTCTGCATCGCAAGAGCCTTGCAGAGTATAACTGGGGATTAAATGTTTTCTTTGATTAAATGAAGAAGTTAGTGGTATGCTCTTGATTTTTTTACTATCATAGAAAGGGATGCTCCAATAAGCCAGAAATTCACTGCTAAGCCACAGTTTTCTGTCTCTGCAGTCTGCTTTTATTTGATTTACGATAAAGAAATAAGTCGATGCCCAAATCTAGCACCAAATAATATTCTGACAGTGGATGCTTCTTTTGTGCATCAATGTCCTAAGCACTGAAGGTGAAATAACTCATTTAATCCTCCTCGTACTGTTATCCTCTGTTGACAGATAAGGAAACTGACACTCAGATGCTAAGTCACTTCCGCAAGGCCACCCAGTAGTAAACGTTGGAGCCAGCTTTTGAATCTAGGGAATCTACTCCACAGTCCATGTACTTAACCATTACACTCTCCTCTACCTCTGGTTGTAACCTATCCTGCTTCTCAAGACTCAGCTCTTGCCTCCGTCTTACACTTACTTCATGCCCCATCCATGTAAAGTATGAAGTCTTTGAATGTGATTAACTGTTTCATGCATTCCAGTATGCTTTTCCTTCTCTCTGGATGCTGACCAGCACTTAGTACCTCTCCATTCACTTGCCAGTCTGTGTAAGCATTGACCCTTGTAGGTACATTGTAGCAGACCTGTCTCCTTCATCAGGAAAGAACCTTTTTAGTTTTATGGATCTAGTTTTTCTCTTTGTAAAAGGAGAGCATTTTCTCTTTGTAAAAACCTTCATTGACCCACAAAAATAGAGTTTAATACCTCCTTCTTTATGCTACCCCTGTATTAGTTATATTCCTCTATTATTTTATATTCTTTTTTTTTTTTTTAATACAGTAGGTTCCAGGCCCAACATGGGGCTTGAACTCAGGACCCTGAGATTGAGAGTTGTGTGCTCTACTGACTGAGCAGCAGGTGCTCTATTTTATATTCTTTTTCTTTAACAAAGGAATAGATTTTTTAAAAAAAAATTTAGAGTGCGTACAATCTGGGGAAAAGGGGTGGAAGGAAAGAGAGAGACAGAATCTTAAGCAGGTTCTGCACACACCTTGATGTGGGGCTCAATTTTACTTCCCTGTGATCATGACCTGAGCCAAAATCAAGAGTTGGATGCTCCACTGACTGAGCCGTCCAGGTGTCCTGCCTATTGTATATTTTTATAACAGCTTTATTGAGATATAATTCATATGCACTAAAATTCACAATTTTCAGGTATACAGTTCAGTGAGTTTTAGTATAATCACAGAGGAGTGCAATTATTATTACCACCTAATTTTATGACATTTTCATGCTCCCCCAAAGAAACCTTGCATTCTTTAATTTTCATCTCCTTTTCTCTTTTCACTACCCTACCCCCAGTTCCTGGCATTCACTAATCTACTTTCTAACTATGGATTTGTTTGTTCTGCACATTTCATATCATTGCAATAATACAATAAGTGGTCTTGTGATTGATTTCTTTCACATAGCATAATGTTTTCTAGGTTCCTTTCAGTTGTATCATATATCAGTACTTCATTCCTTTTTACACAGTATTCCATTGTAGCATATATCACATTTTAAAAAATGCATTCATTAATTGATGGAGATAGGGGTATTTATAGTGTTTATAGTTTTTGGCTGTCGTGAATAATGCTGCTATGAACATTTGTGCAGAAGTTTTTGTATGGATGTATATTTTTGTTTTGGGGGGGTGGTTTATATCTAGGACTGGACATTACTAGGTTGTATGATAACTCTGTGTTTAATATTTTGAGGAACTGTTTTTCAAAGTGGCTACATCATTTTAAATCCCGCCAGTAGTCTCTGAGGATTCAGTTTTCCACATCCTCACCAATGCATGTTATTGTTTGTCTTTTTGATTATAACTGTCCTAGTGAGTGTGAAGGGGTATCTCACTGTGGTTTTAATTTGTATTACTCTAAAGAACAGTGATGTTGAGCATTGTTTCATGTGCTTGTTGGCCATTTGTATATCTTCTTTGGAGGAATGTCTCTTCACATCTTTTTCCTCTTTCCATTAGCTTAATTTGTCTACTGTTGAATTATAAGGGTTCTTTATATATTCTGGATATAAATTCCTTATCAGATATATGATTTTCAGATATTTTCTCTCATTATGTGGGTTGTACTGTCAACCTTTCTGATGGTGTACTTTGAAGTACAATAACTTTAAATTTCGGTGAAATCCAATTTATTTTTTCTATTGTTGCCTGTACTTTTGGTGTCATATCTAAGAAGACTAACTCAGGGTCAACAAAGTTTTACTCCCTTTTCTTAAAGAGATTTATGGTTTTATTTCTTACCTTTAGGTCTTTGATACATTTTGGGCTCATTTTTGGGTGTGATTTATATAGAGCATTCTTCTGTTATTGTCACAACCATGATAAAATGATCATAATTGTGATATAATTATTTGTTTACAAGTATGCACCTTTCATAGTTTCTGAGCTCATGAATATGGTACCTGTATCTTCCTTATTTTGGGAATCTAAGTATTTACTAGGTACAGCTTTTATGAAGTCTGCCTGTGGCTTCAAATATTTTATCTTGAAAGTACACAGAAAAATTTAAAGAGTAGACATGAAATATAAATAGTTAATAAATATGTTTCTATGTTTTATTTATTTATCTAAAGTTGTTTTGTTTTGTTTTTAAAGTAGGCTTCACACCCAGTGTGGAGCCCAGCTTGGGGCTTGAACTCACAATCGTGAGATCAAGATCTGAGCTGAGATCAGGAGTTGGATGCCTAACAGATTAAGCCACCCAGGTGCCCCTAAAGATTTTATTTGTTTAAGTAATCTCTACACCTAATGTGGGGTTTGAACCTATAATCCCAAGATCGAGAGTCTCATGCTCTATCGACTGAGCCAGCCAGGTGCCCTAGTATGTCTATGTTTTAGAAAGATAAATATAAATATAAATATAAATATAAATATAAATATAAATATAAATATAAATATAAATATAAATATAAATATAAATATAAATATAAATATAAATATATATTTATAGATGCCTGGGTCATGATCTCACAGTTTGTGAGTTCGAGCCCCAAGTTGGGTTTTGTGCTGACAGCATGGTGCCTGCTTTGGATCCTCTGGCTTTGTCTCTCTCCCTCTCTCTCTCTCTCTCTCTCTCTCTCTCTCTCTCTCTCTGCTCCTCCCCAACTTGCACCCTCTCTGTCTCAAAAATAAACATTGAAGAAATACTAAAAAAAACAGAAGAATATATAAACACATTATGATAAGTACAAACATGATTGTGTATTATTTTTTTCTCACAGATTTCATACTTATTTTCTTTTGTTTTATTTATTTTTTTATATGCTATCCAAAAGCCCAAGGAGTCTTTTTTTTTTTTTTTTTTTTTTAAGAGAGGGAGAGAGAGCAGGGGAGAGGGGAAGGAGAGAGACTCCCACAACCCTGGGATCATGACCTGAGCTGATATCAAGAGTCAGATGCTCAGCTGAACCTGAGATACCCAGGTGCCCCTTTATTTATTTTCTTTTAAAAACAAGCTGTCATTAGTAGGTAATCTTTATTATTTTTAGTTAAGAATATATATATTTAAATGTGTGTTTATTTTTGAGGTGGGGGGGGCAAAGGGAGGGGGAGACAGAATCCCACGTAGGCGCTATGCTGTCAGCGCAGAGCCTGATGTGGGGCTCAAACACTCGAACTGTGCGATAATGACCTGAGCCAAAATCAAGAGTTGAACGGTTAACCGACTGAGCCACCCAGGCACCCTAAGAAGATATATTTTGTATTTGTATGCTGTTAAGTATTGTAGACACAAATCAAGTAAGACATAGTGCCTGTCCTCAAGGATCTTAAAGACTAATGGGGACCTGGCAAGTAAACAATCTGCTTTTGTTCTTTAGCAAGAAATGCCCAAAGGCGATTTAAAATACTTGGCTGTGGGGCACCTGGATGGCTCAGTTGGTTAAGCACCGACTGTTGATTTGAGCTCAGGTCATGATCTCAGGGTTTGTGAGATCAAGCCCCGTGCTGGGCACCGTGTTGGGCGCCACACTAACAGCTTGGAGCCTGCTTGGGATTCTCTTGCTCCCTCACTGCCCCTCCCCTGCGCTCGCTTGCTCTCTCTCTCCTCCGTTGTACTACCCCTCTCTTTCTCAATAAATAAATAAACTTAAAAAAAATTTTAAATACTTGGTTGTTGGTGGTTTTAGACATTATGGCAGGTATGAAGTTCTGTATTAGATGGGATGAATTGGATGTATAATTAACTGCTAGAGCTGGAATTGTAGAATTGTTCCAAGAGAACATAGATTGGCTTTTAAGGTGTTTCTAATTTTCACTGTCCCTGTTGAAGCATATACATGCTTTTGCATGTATGGAAAGTTAAATGTTTATTTAATTTGAGAGAGAGAGGGTGAGTGGGGGAGGGACAGAGAGAGAGAGAGAGAGAGAGAGAGAAAGAATCTCAGCAAGTTCCACTGTTAGCACAGAGCTCGACATGGGGCTTGAAGTCACAAACTGTGATCATGACCCGAGCTGAAATCAAGAGTCAGATCCTTAACCCACTGAGCCACCCAGGCACCCATATGGAAAGTTATATTAAATCAGATATGATCAGATATGGTATCTATTCTGCAGTGTAAGATTTTTAAAAGACCTGTAAAGGAAAAGGATAAAGATATCTCAGTATCAGGTAAGCTTCATAAAAATTTATTATGGCTCAGGCTTCTTTTGTTTTCCGAAATAAGTAAATTCTTACCCAATTGGATTGAGACCGTGGCACCTTTTTGTATTTAAAGTTAGTAAAGTCTGTGCATCTTTAACCAAATAGAGAAAGATTGTCCAAGCAATAACTCAATTTTTATTAAAAAACAGATATGAAATATTAACCATGACTCAAAATAGTACAGTACATAACCTGTGTTGAAGTAATTTGTGCCCTACATATCTGAGATTCTGCAACTTGATGAAATTTTTTTTTTTTTTTTTAACTTTTTTATCTCACGGCATTTTGTACCTGGTCTCCAGCAGTTTCTGAAATGTGTACTTTAAAAAAAAAACCTTTGTAGCCGTAGGCTCATAATAATTTCTTATATTGGGTTATAATTATAAAGTACTTTGTCACATTAACTCATTTGGTCATCACAGCAACTCTGTGCTTTGTTTCTCAAATGAATCATTCTGGTAAACACGAATTCTTCGTAGACAGGAGGCTAAGGACTTGAGGCTTTGAGTGGATAATTAATTCAAGTTGTGAAGGTTTGAGAATGGTGTGTACATTTTTGCCACTGACATGGTGGAGGTGGGCCTGTTTTTAGGAATAAGACAAATGGTAAAACCCAGAGACTCAGTCTGAACAAGTGAAATTCTCCTTTGTTTATAGTTGTAAAATAAAGCCTTTTTCGGGTGGGGGTGAAGGAGTGGGAGGGAGGAGTTTCATTAGGTGTTCTAAGAAAGTCAGGTTGTTCCTTCTTAATTCTCTTATACCACTCTCCCACAAACCACGCTCCCCCCTGCCCCACGAGCCCAACTCCTTTGTCCCTCCATTCCTGCCCCGAGTGGTTAATGCTGTGGGTAAGGGTGGGCTCTGAATATGTATGTTAATAAGTAATAAATAAAAAAGTACCACTGCAAACGATAACAATATTGCTAGGCCCTTTAGAGATTAGTATCTCACAAGAAACTCTCTGCTTTTTAATTATATAGGGATTTTTTTTTTTCTTTAATCTCTATGTCCAATGGGAGGCTTGAACTCATGACTGACCCCGAGATCAAGAATTACATGCTTTACTGACTGAGCTAGCCAGGCACCTCAGTCTTTTTTTCCCCCAATGATATTTATTTTCCAACTTTATTGAGGTGTAATTGACAAAAATTGTTTATATTTAAGGAGTACAATGTGATGGTTTGATATATGTATAAATTGTGAAATGATTACCATAGTCAAGAAGTTAACTAACACATTTATCACCTCATGTAGCTACTTTATTTTTTATTAAGAACACTTAATATCTATTCTCTTAGGAAATTTCAAGTGTACAACACAGTATTATTAACTATAGTTACCATGCTGTACAGAACTTACTCATAACTGAAAGTCTGTATCCTTTGACCAGAAACTTGTTAAGAACATTAATTTTTTTTTAAACTTAACTTGGATCAAGAGTTTAATCAAATGTTGCAGAAAATTTCTTTTTTTTTTCAATATATGAAGTTTATTGTCAAATTGGTTTCCATACAACACCCAGTGCTCATCCCAAAAGGTGCCCTCCTCAATACCCATCACCCACCCTCCCCTCCCTCCCACCCCCCATCAACCCTCAGTTTGTTCTCAGTTTTTAAGAGTCTCTTATGCTTTGCAGAAAATTTCTAAAACAAAAATGTGTGAATGATGTGAAAAGTTATTGATTACTACTAACGCCAATGGAGAGCTATTGTTTTTCCATGAAAAACATCCTAGGAAGAGTAATTCCATGGTGTAGTGAGCAAGTGGAGAGAAGTGAAGAAGCTAGAAGTCAGGGAAGCACTTTTCAGTGACATAGGGGAGTGTTCTTAATTTAAGATGTGAATAGTTCAAGGTAAACCATGTCATTATAGAATGATATGAATTACCTAGTCTGACTCTATCACTTTTATAAGTGGAAAAGCTAAATTTCTATACAATTGAGTGGCTTAGTGAGGATTACAAGTAGAGTTAGGTGCAGAGTCCTGTCTAGATTCAAGTCTTCAGAAATAGCAATAAGAGTAAGTGTGGAAATACTCATAAAATTTTAGGCTGTCAGGGAATGATAAGGCATATGTTCATGGTAGCTTTTGAAAATAAATGTGTCTTCTGGTATAAATCTTTTTGGCTTATTACCTGCCATTGTTGTATGATAAACATATAAAATTGTCATCTTTGTGTTTGTTGAGAATGTCATGGAGTTTTAAAAAATAATATAATTTCTGATAAAATATAAGAATGACCTATTCTTTGTTTGGGGCACCTGGGTGGCTCAGTCAGTTGAACATCAGACATCAGCTTAGGTCATGATCTCATGGTTTGTGAGTTTGAGCCCCGCGTCAGGGTCACTGCTGTCTGTGCAGAGCCTTCTCTGGATCCTCTGTCCCTGCTCTCTCTGCTCCTTCCTGTTTGTTTGTGCTTTCTCTCAAAAATAAATAAATCTTAAAAAAAATGACCTATCCTTTTTGAGTTTCTCAGCCCTCACATAGGTATAAAAAGTTATTTAACAATGTACTTTTAAGTCGTGTTTCTTGGAAATGTTCTTCAAAGTTGCAGCTTGCAATAAGGCATAAACTATTTGAGGGTAATTTAGAGGTGGTTTGGGAACACTATTCACTGAAGGATTGGAACCAGCTGTGAGAATTCGATAGGAAATTGTCTTTCCTTCCTGCAATATTTTAGACATATAACTTTACATTTTTAGAGGAAGATTTTAAACATTTGATAAATTATTTATTTTGAAGCTTACCTAATGTTTATTAGAACATTAAGAAGTATTCAAGCTTAATATTATGCATCGTTTAATCTTTTTGTTTGCTTATGGGGGTTATATCTATGAACAATTTTTTTTTTTAGTTTTGGGAAAATACATATAACAAAATATACAATCTCAACCATTTTTATTTTTAGTCATTTATTTAAAATATTTTTTTAATGTTTATTTTTGAGAGAGAGAGAGAGACAGTGCAAGTGGGAGAGGGGCAGAGAGAGGGAGACACAGAATCTTAAACAGGCTGCAGTCTCTGAGCTGTCAGCACAGAGCCCGATGTGGGGCTCGAACTCATGAACTGTGAGATCATGACCTGAGCTGAAGATCATAAATGATGGAACCACCCAGATGCCCCTAAAAATTTAAAATTTTAAGTTTTAAATTTTAATTTCAGTATAGTTAACTTACAATATTTTTATTAGTTTCAGGTGTACAATATAGTGGCTCAACAATTCTATACATTACTCAGTGCTCACCATAATAAATGTACTCTTTAATCCCCATCACCTATTTCATCCATTCCCCTTACCCATCTCCCAATCTTAGCCATTTCATTTTTTTAAATCTTTAAAAAATGCTTATTTATTTATTTTTGAGAGAGAGAGGGAGAACGCAAGTGGGGCAAGGGCAGAGAGAGAGGGAGCAGAGAATCCCAAGCAGGCTCCGTGCTGTCAGCGCAGAGCCCAACATGGGGCCTCAACTCACAAACCATGAGACCATGACCTGAGCCGAAATCAAGAGTTGGATGTGCAACCAGCTGAGCCACCCAGGTGCTCCCAGTATTAACCATTTAAAAATTTTCAGTTCAGTAGTGTTACATTGTTGTATACTCAGTCTCTAGAACTTTTTCATCTTGCAAAGCAGAAACTATACCCATTAAACAATAATTCCCCATTTTCCCCTTTCTCCCAATTCTGGTAACCACTATGTTACTTTCTATGAATTTGACTGGTCTAGATACCTCATATAAGTGAAATCATGCAATATTTTTCTTTTTATGGCTTATTTCACTCAGCATTATTTCCTCCAAGTTCATCCATGTTGTAGTGTGTGTCAGAATTTCCTTCCTTTTTTAAAGAATAATATTCCATTGTATGTATATACCACATTTTGTTCATTCATTCATCTATCAGTGGACACTTGGGTTGTTCCTGTCTTTTGACTGTTGTGAACATGCTGCTGTGAACATCTTTGGAGACCCTGCTTTCAGTTCTTTTGTGTATATACTTAAAGGGGAATTGCTGAATCATAAAGTAATTCTATTTTAAATTTTTTGAGGAACTACCATACTGTTTTCCATAGAAGATGTAGCATTTCTGTTCAGCGATGCAGAAAGGTTCCATTTTTTTGTGCATCCTTGTCAACATTTCTTATTTACTTATTTTTAAAATAATACCCATCCTGTTACTGGTATTTCAGTGTGGTTTTGATTCTCATTTCTCTGATGATTAGTAAAGTATCTTTTCATGTACTTGTTGGTCATCTGTATTTCTTCTTTGGAGGAATATCTATTTAGGCCCTGTGCCAATTTTTGAATTGAGTTGTTTGTTTTTTTGTTGTTGAATTGTAGGAGTTTCGTTTTTTTTGGATGTTAACCCCTTATATATGATTTGCAGACATCTTCTCCCATTCTAGTGGTTGCCTTTTCACTGTGTTGACTCTGTCTTTAAAAAAATTTTTTTTTAATGTTTATTTATTTATTTTGAGAGAGAGAGCTCATGTGAGTGGAGGAGGGGCAGAGAAAGAGAGAGAGGGGGAGAGAGAATCCCAAGCAGGCCCTGCACTGCCAGGGTAGAGCCCGATGTGGGGCTCGATCTCATGAACCATGAGATCACAACCTGAAATCAAGAGTTGGGCACTCAACCGACTGAGTCATCCAGGTGCCCCTTGATTCTTTTGATGAACAGAACAGAATAACATGGTGATTTTTTGAAAACTCAAATCTTATCAAATTACAAGGCTCAGAGCTTAAATTTCAGATTGTTGGCATTGTATACAATCTGGCTTCTAACTCTCTGGGTAAGAAAAAAAATTTTTTGCACACAAAAATTGTATATACACACAACACACACAGCCTTCCCTCCTTTCCTGCCCAGCAATGTAAACTCTGTCCAGGCAAAATTATTTGCAGTTCAGTAACTGTGGGGATTTGTCTTATGCTCTTCTAGATGCCCTCCACATTCACCTGAGGAACCTCTATTTATTTTTCCAAAGGCATCTCAAGCATCTCTTCTATGAAGTCTTTTCTAATCATCCTCTTATTTCCCAGGCAGAGTGGAATTGAACACTGAACCCTGTGTGTTCTGTCATAGCATCTGAAACATTTTAGTGTTTCCCATTTGTTTACCTGCCAGTTAGTTTTGCTTTATTGGATCGACAGCCCTTGTGAGCCGAGTCTTTGTTATTTTTATTATTGTTATTTTTAAATCTTTAACTGTAGTCCCTGGTATATGGTATGTAATTAACTACTCAATAAATGTTTGTTGAGTGAATGTGTGATGATGAGTAACTATTGTTAAGTCACTCTATTGGATCTCCAGAGTTATACTAGAATAGACTCTAATTTTGGTTTTCTGTGATACCACACTGGCAACTATTTACAAAATACTTTCTGGGAGAACTTAGCACTCCTTTTCAATTTCCTGGTTAGCACTCCCCAGTTTCTCTCCATAATTCATAGTCACTTTGTGGCAGATCGTTATTACTGGGTAGACTTTTGATTATGGCTTATAGTACCATACATATACAGCTTCTTAAACTTATGACATCTTTAGCCTGGAAAGGTTATTTTTGTTTTGCAAGTCTTTTGAAAACACTTTAAGGATGTGTGTCAGATGGAGTTGCTCATGTTATTCCAGATATATTTGCTATCGTTGTTATTGAGGGCAAACTAAAGAGCCTGGGAAATAATCCTTTGGTTGGCATTTAAAACTAAACCAAAACAAAAGCTGGTATCTTTTCCCCTCTTCCATTAAGCCTAGCTCTTGTTATGAATTCTTATTATAAATGACTTCATTGAAGTCTCGTAGCTTATGGTGTGCCCTGGCATGAAAATCATGAAAATATTTTACTGTTAGAGCAAATTTCACACTAAGCCATATTTCAAAAAGCCATTAGTAGAAGTTTTGGAAAAAGAACAGTCACCATCAAGTGATATGCTACTAAAAAGATGGATTGCTACTATTTTAGATGATTTAGTTGTGCCAGTTATATGAGCCTTTTATGAGTTATGCCCTACATGATTTCCAGTAAAACTTTGATTTTAAATGTAAACAACATTTATTTAAACATTTAATTCACTGCTGATGTAAATATTAAATTGTTCTGTCTTCTTGTAAGTTTTTACTTGACATGTCAGAAATTGTCTATATATAGGCATATTGTGCATTGAATTTAGTGAAATAATTTTCATCCCTCTTTTTGGTGACAGTGTTTCTGTTTCCTGAGTGATGAAAAAGTAATTAGTTATGAAATGAGACACTGACTATAACAGAATCTTCTTGAAGGGAAGCATTTGAACTATTCTCCTGTTTTCTGCAAGAGTACTTACTTAGTACTTATACATGAGTTTTTATTGCTTACAAATATTGTCACTGCAAAGGGAGCAGTGGCTTACAATTTAATACAGGGGTAGTCCAGAATTCATTCGTTTGACTTTCAAATTATTTTGGAATTTGTGTTGGAATATTGGTATCTCTGAAATCAAGGTATGTGCAGCACTTTCCAAAGCATAGTAAAGCATACTGTAACATCTTGTCTTGAAATAAACTGTAAACTCTCCAGCACTTACTGTGAGGTTAGGGTTCTTGTTCAGTGCCTGTGGTTTCCTAATCTCCTTCTTAAATGCACTGTGGTGGTAATAGATTATAGTAATCTCTCAGATGCAGGCAGTCTAAAACAAAATTGCCTTTATTTCTCTATACCTGCAACTTTATTTAAAAAAATTTTTTTTAAGTAATCTCTACACCCAACACTGTATATTCCCCACTGGAATTCGTGACCCAGAGATCAAGGGTCGCATGTTCTACCCACTGAGCCAGCCAGGCACCCCTAAACTTGTAGCTTTACATCTGTTTTTTAGTCTGGGATATAATCATTTGGTTGTGAACGGTTTTTTGTTTTTAAGTTTATTTATTTTGAGAGAGAGAGAGAATTGGGGAGGGGGCAGAGAGAGAGGGGAGAGAGAGAATCTCAACTAGGTTCTGTGCTGTTAGTGCAGAGCCCAGTGTGGGACGCAAACTCATGAACTGTGAGATCATGACTTGAGCCAGAACCAAGAGTCAGATGCTTAACCGACTGAGCCACCCTGGCACCTCAGTTTTTACTTTTTGAAAACCTCAGTTATCCCTGACTGTCGCTTACTTGGCTGATCTGGTGGATAGCATCTGCTCTTCTTTATGGACACAAACATCAATGTTTAAAGGTAAAGTAAAAATTACAATCTAGTGTGATCTACAAGGTAGATATTAGGCTATTAATTAATTCCAGACACTTTTGTGTGTGTCTGCCATCCACCATCTGTTTTGTGGTTTGGGGATCCAGAGATGATAATAGATATACACAATCTTTGAGAAGTGTCCATTTTGCAATTTGGTTAGGGAGTGGGTGGGATGGAAACAGGTAAAAAATTGCAGTGGATTTTGGGGGTGGCTACCAACTGGCTCAGGTGGTAGAGCATCCAACTTTTGATCCCAAGGTCATGAGTTCAAGCCCCATGTTGGACGTGGAGCCTACTTAAAAGAAAAAGTTTAAAAAAAATTATAACGGATTTTGATAAATTCTGTGATAGAGATAGGGAGAGGTTGTCTCCTTATCTGAGACATGAGAGTGCATTAGAAGGGCCATTTAACCCAGAGTTTGAACTGTTGAGAAATGCTTCCAGTAGCAGGTCACATCTGAATTGAGTCTTAAAGGATGAGTAGGAATTAGCCTGGTAAGGAGAAAGAGAAACCTGGAAATAGATTAAGTTGATATGACCAGAGAGGTAGGAGGTAAGTCTAAGGATAAACAGTGGCTGTCATTTATTGAGTACCTACTTTGTGCTCAACACTGCATTATAAGGCTTAAACCACTTACCAGTAACCTAAAGGGCAAGTGCTGTTATCCTCAGTTCACAAATGAGGAAATAGAGTCATAACTATCCTGGAGTTATGACAAGGTTAAGGAGTGGCAGGGCTAGATTAAAAAGCCCAGCTTTTCTTGGGGCACCTGGCTTGCTCAGTCAGTAGAGCATGCAACTCTTGGTCTTGGGATTATGAGTTCAAGACTGCCATGTTAGATGTATAACTTATTTAAAAATAAAATATAATGTTAAAAACTGTTAGACCTTATATAAACATATAAATAAAAACCCTAGCTTTTCTGGCTTCTTGTCTAGGCTGCTTCCTCCCAGGAGAGAACAATTTCAAGATGGAAGAAATAGTTAAGTAGTTATGTTGTTGAAAGGTCAGTTATGCAGGTTAAGTTCTGAAAAGTGTCCAGGGGCATTTATAGTGACGTGTTTGTTTATTCATGAGATATTTACAGATAGTCTCTTAAGTGCCAAGAACTGTGCTAGGCATTAGGAATAAAAGAACACGTGCCTGAGTGATAGAGGTAGAAGGGAGAGAGGAAGTAGAGACATTTGAGTGAAAACTGTCATATAAAGAAGCTTAATTGCAAAGAAAAAGATAATGATACAGCAGTAAATGTGGGGGAAATTGCTGTGTGTGTGTGTGTGTGTGTGTGTGTGTGTGTGTGTGTGTGTAATATGGGAAGTACTTTAATTGTTTATGTGCTGAGGAGAAAGAGCTATAGCAGGAGAAAAGTTTATGATGAAATAGAACTTGCGATTGATTGATTCATCAAGGATGCTACAGAATGAGGGGAGACAGGGACCAAAGTCTGTTAGACTGCACATATTTAGTTAAGTAGATTGCAAGATGATCCTAACATGAATTTGGAATGGCCCTAGAATTTGAGTATGATTACCCTCCTCTTGGATAATGGAAACTTGACTAAACAATGAAACTTCTTGCTCAGATTATCACTGTGACCCCCTTATGTCTGATTTATGCATCCATCTTCTCTCTTCCTCAGTTATCCTGCCCATACCCCCTGTCTACCATAGCATTTCTTATATTGAATTAGACTGATTGGCCACCTCCCCTTCCCCAGACCACATGCTTCTTGGGAGGAGAATGGTAGAGGTTATGTCTAATGCTACCCATCTGGTATAATCTCACTTTAAATAAATGCTTATTTATTTAACTGAGTCAGTAAATGACTCAGTTCCTTATTTGTGTCATTTTTGAACGGGAGGTTTTAGTTTTATAAACTTTTAAGGGTTGAAAGGTATATATCTACCCTGTGCAGATTTTGTTGCCTATTAAAAATTTTTTTTTATACATTTATTCATTTTTGAGAGACAGAGAGCACAAGTGGGGGAGGGTCAGAGGGAGAGAGGGAGACATAGAATCTGAAGCAGGCTCCAGGTTCCAAGCTGTCAGCACAGAGCCCGACACAGGACTCGAACTCATTAGCTGTGAGATCATGACCTGAGCCGAAGTCGGATGCCCAACCGACTGAGCCACCCAGATGCCCCTGTTGCCTATTTTAAATTAAGTACATAAGCACTTTAAATTATGCCCAATTTTCAGTGAAGAGAGGACTTCAAATATTTTGAATGCTGAGAGGACCTTATGGTTTCATACAACCTAAAAAGTTTCTTGGGTTTATCTTTTTTGAAATTTAATATAAATTTATTATCAGCTCAACAATTGTAATTTATCTAGAAGTGCAGAAATAAGCTATCTTCACAATTTTCATTTCCTGTTTTTTTTTAAAACTTTGTGTTAAAAAGCTAGCGATGCTATTTTTAAAAATTGTGTCTCCTGTAGATGTACTATGTAGTTCCCCCCCACACCCTAAATACATTGGTTACTCATTGATGTCATGGAATTTTCTTTTTTCAGAATCCTGTCCAAAAGATTCCTGACTCGCATGAAATAACTCTAAAGCATGGCACTAAAACAGTAAGTTTGAAAAATTTGATTCTTTCCTTTCAGTAACAAGGCTCTCATGTTAAAGTGAACCGATGATACATTTGTATGAAGGCTAATTATACAATCAACTGATAACACAACAGCTATAGACATTAAAGAAAAAGAAAGATTACATTTCTATTCAATCAAAATAACCATTGTGTTTCATTTAAAATAGGAACACTTATTATTGTCATTGTTATTGTTGGCTTTAAAACCTTTTGCTTTGATATAGGAACATTACAAGTGAAAAAAAGAAATGAAACTAAAATACAGTTTTCCTTTTTATGGTGTGGGAAAATTTCTCATTACTCTTAGCTTTATTTCTGTATCAGTAAAAGGCCCGAGTTCATTTTTTAGATGTACATTGAGATAAGAAATGAACATAAAATAGTTACTGTATTGTTGTAAGGTTATATTACTTAGAATTACAGATTTCTATTTTTGTATTGTTATATTTATGTTACTTAAAGATTTAATAATATAAAATTTTGAGTCATAAGATGGACTCATTTTATTGTAAAACCATTAAAAAGTGGTAGTAGAATGAATGAAACATATTACAAATGAAAGAATAAAATCATCTTGCTTTTTCTTTTCAATGAAACTGCCTTTTTCTAGGTGTCTAACACCTAGAAAGTAGGAAAATACACCCCATAATGAGGAAAACATGGATCGGTAGTTATAGACCCAGAAATTACACAAATGATGGAACTAATAAAGATATTAAAACAGTGACATTCTTCTTGCCAAATGTTTTGCCTTTGAAAATACTATTTTCATAAAAATATTTGTTACGGTATAGTGGGTTTATCATTATTTATTAAAAATTTTTTGACGTTTATTTTTGAGAGATAGAACACAAGCAGGGCAGGGGCAGAGAGAGAGGGAGACAGAGAATCCGAAGCAGGCTCTGTGCCGTCAGTGCAAAGCCTGACAATGGGGCTTGAACCCACGAGAGCTGTGAGAGCATGACCTGAGCCGAAGTCCGAAGTCTGATGCTCATCTGACTGAGCCATCCAGGCGCCCCTATTATTATTTTATTTGATTTTTATTTTTATTTTTTTTAAAGGCTTACCTTTAATTTTTTATTTATTTTTATTTTTTAACGTTTATTTATATTTGAGACAGAGAGAGGCAGAGCATGAACAGGGGAGGGGCAGAGAGAGAGAGGGAGACAAAGATCTGAAACAGGCTCCAGGCTCTGAGCTGTCAACACAGAGCCCGACACGGGGCTCGAACTCACGGACCGTGAGATCATGACCTGAGCCGAAGTCGGAAGCTTAACCCACCCAGCCACCCAGGCGCCCCAACCCCTATTGTTATTTTAAATGAAATGAACAATAAGTACTTTTAAATGTCTTAGTTAAAATTTTTACTGTGGTAAATATTGAAACACATAACTCACATAAACAAATGCTTTTTGGGGTCCTCAAAAGATTTAAATAGTGTAAAGTGTCTTAAAAACAAAGTTTCTGAGAACTGCTGCTTTAAGAAACCATTTTCACCTAATTTGTGATATTATATCTACTTTATATGAAATGAGACTTTTGGTATTTTTATTATGAAATTATGATGGAATTTTACTAATTTTCATGTTTTTAAGCAAATTAGGAAAGGAATTACAGACTATTAGTACTTAAACAGAAGCTTCCCTGTCACTTGAGAGATTTTTTACTGAATGAGTTCATGGGTTTCACGCATGTTTTAGTTAAATATTTATATTTTTTAGTAGAATTTTATCTTTGAAAAAAGAAATAGAAATATACTGCCAACTTGTTTTACACATTAAAAGTCAGAGCTTCTAATTGTACTGTTAGGGTACCTGATCTTTTTGCAGTCCTGCCTTTGCCCTGCATTTATTTCATCTTATATATGTCGGAGATTAGCAAGGTGACTCTTTTGCCTGGTTGGTTTTTTCAGCTAGTTATTGTAAAATATTTACACATTCACAGAAGAATAGAGGATACTAAAAGGAATCCCCGTATATTTACTTCTGAGCCTTACCAGTTCTCTACATGAGGCCAGTCTTTGTTTCCTGTACTTTCGTTTCTAGTGTCTCCCGCCAATATACCCACCTTTCCATTCCTTAACAGGACCTAGAGATGGTTTCCTTTGTTTCCTACCAGATATTCCGAATCATTTCTTAGCTGTGTTCCTTTAAACCCCAGAAATCCAGTTCCAACTTTGTTAAAGGCCGTATGTAATTTGGGTCAAAGTCATGAGTCAACGTCTACCTCTCCTTTCATTAACATAGTGACATACTGTTAATTTCTCTTTCTTAATGAAAGAATTCACAGCCAGGGCAAAGAACACTTTTTAGGGGAAGAGCTGCTTCTTTCCAGGTTTCCTTTTGAGCACATTCTTCCCAGCTTGCACTGAACTCCAAACAACTCCCTGGAATTTGGAGGCTGCTGGCTCCCTACAGGCCTTTCCGCTTCCCCAGGAGGACTCAACCAAGGATGCCTGCAGCCAGTCAGCCAGCCATTAGTTCTCCCACCCTGACTGCAGGCCTTTGCCCCTGCTGCTCCACACTGACGATTGGAGCAAGGAGGAGGAGCTTCCACCCTTGCGGGGAGGACAGGCAGGGAAGAGACAAGCCACAAATGAATTTGCAGTTAGGGTTAGGGTTAGGGTTATCGAATTGTACTGTAATGGGATGAACACTGGTGTGGTCAGTCATATCAGGAAGAAGGCACCCTTTTAATTGTAATAGGAGGGTGGAAAGATAGAATGGGCATGGGGGCAAGTAAGTTTGTGGTTGGTAGTAGCAGGAGTCACTTCTTAGACTTCGAAAGCTACTGTTTATTTTTGGTTTTTGTTGTTGTAGGTTTTAAGATACATAATTGTTCAGACATAAAAAATGACTTAGTTCTCATTTGTATGCTTTCTTTGACACATTTAAAGTGGTACGTATCTAATTTAAACGTATAATTTATTAATTATGTTCATGTATAATTCCCTTATCTTCTGAAATCAGTGTTTATAGGTGGTGACTGAAGTGAGTATAAATTATTTTGTAACTATCTGGTTTTAATTGCAGTAATTCTATTACATTTAATAACATTCCAAGGGTATTAGGAGAACTGATTTATAGTTGCTTCCTTTATATGAAACTTTGATCCTTTTACTCTCTCATATATACAGTAATCACATTATTTCTTTTTTTGTTGTTTTCATTCCACATATTAATTCTTTTGTTCTGTTTTTTGTTTTGTTTTACACATTAATTATTTCTAATGCATTTTTTTTTTCCTTCTGAGAGGGAAGTAGATTCAGGGACTTCCTTCTTAAGAATAGTAGGTTACCAGTTGGACACTCACATGTGCATTGGACCTAGGAAAGTTCATGGGGAAGGCAGTTATCTTTTGGAACCAATATAAAAGTGCTATTATAATGTAGTTAGTCACTTATAAATTCAGCTTTAAAAATAATTGTTTAAGGTGATCATATTGAGTCAGTTAGCCATATACAGAAGAAAATAATTTCTACTTTGTCCTACTTGATTAAATAGATTTCTTAACATTCCCATTGGCATTTTCTCATTTTGGTAATTTTAGATTCATGTGGTATTTAGTTAGTGGTAGTTAAAATATTTCAAAAGGTTTCCTTAAAATCTTTTTTATTTAAAAAAGCTGAATTATTTATGGGGTTTGGTAGATAAATTGGGACAAAGCTGGCGATTACATTAAGTTACAATATTATTTTATTTCAAAAGAAATAATATTCGTAATAGTAACAAAGTCAAATAATATAGAAGATGCTATCCAGTTCCACTTTTTAGAAGTAACAACAGCTTGTGGTCTGTACTTCCAATACCTATAAGAGGTAAGGTTAGAGAAAGAAAATGCAGGTTATTATAGAACATAAGTAGCTTTTCTCCAGTTAATTATTATTATTATTTTTTACAGGTTTCTGCTTTGGGTCTGGATCCCTCAGGTGCCCGTTTGGTGACTGGAGGATATGACTATGATGTTAAGTTTTGGGATTTTGCTGGAATGGATGCCTCTTTTAAGGCATTTCGATCCCTTCAGCCCTGTGAATGGTATGTATTGCACAACTTAATGCCTTCATATTTGCAGACATATTTCCATCTATAATGCTTTGTAGGAAAATACACCGTTTATATGACTGTATTTACCTTCATTATTCAAATGAAAGAAAAATGTACCTTAAGTTTCTCTCCTTTAGTTTCATTAAACCATGAAAACTTTAAAGACATTTTCAGTCTTTTGTTGTTTTGTAAAAAATATTTGTATTTAGAGATTATTACCTTTCCTAGTTTATTTTAATACTCCAGTAAATACCATGAAATGTTACATATATGTGTATGATGTATGTTAAGCCAATAACCAGGTGCTAGTCAGTGCTCCATTGTGTAGGTATGGCCAGCTAGCATTATATCAGAAAGGGCTTTACAGGTTGTTACCACAGCTACCCTCTTTTTTTCTGTTTTTGACCACATCTGATCTGTTAGTACATTGGATATCAAAAATAGATTTTTATTGGTGAAACTGATATTTTGTTAACTTGCATAATGTATGTTGGAAATGAGCTCTTATTGACTAAATGTAAGTACATTCAAGATATGTGAATTAGATGAAATTAATAGAGGCCCAATTTTCTACTCTTGCATGAATGGAGTTTGTTTCTAAATGTGGCTCTGGCCAGTTTTGTATAGATCATACTGATTTGTAAATTTTGAAGTCATAACTCTTAAGCTATCTTCAGTAAAGATTTGAGGGTTCCCTAAGTGAACATAGATCTCTGATTAGTTGGAAAGGATTTAGCTGGAAAATTTTTTTTTTTAGTGTTTATTTATTTTTGAGAGAGAGAGAGAGAGAGACAGAGTCCAAGCTGGGGAGGGGCAGAGAGAGAGGGAGACACAGAATCTGATGCAGGCTCTGAGCTGTCAGCACAGAGCCCGATGCGGGGCTCAAACTCAAGAACCGTGAGATCATGACCTGAGCCAAAGTCAGACGCTTAACTGACTGAGCCACTCAGATGCCCCGGAAAACAAAATTTTAAAAACAGGATATTCCCAGTGATGGCTGTATTTAATAAAGCTCTCATTATTTAAAATAGTTAATTTGGTATCTTGAGTTAGTATGATGACTTAAAAAAAATTTTTTTTTTTAACATTCAGTTTTGAGAGAGAGAGAGAGAGAGTGTGAGTAGGGGATGGGCAGAGAGGGAGGGAGACACAGTCTGAAGCAGGCTCCAGGCTCTGAGCTGTCAGCACAGAGCTGAACGTGGGGCTCTAACTCACTGACTGTGAGCTCATGATCCGAGCTGAAGTCGGACGCTCGACTGAGTGAGCCACCCAGCGCCCCAGTATGATGACTTTTTAAAAATACAATGTTATAACCTTTATTCCTATATGGTATTCTCTTGGTTTGTATAGGGATTGTGTTCCCCTTCTGCTTTTTTCTTTTTTAATATTTATTTGTTTATTTTAAGAGAGAGACAGAGGGACAGGAGAGAACCCCAAGCAGGCTCTGCTCTGACAGCCTCATGAACTGTGAGATCATGCCCTGAGCTGTAATCTAGAGTCAGATGCTTAACCGGCTTAGCCACCCATGCGCCCCTCCCCTTTGCTTTTACAAGTATAAATTCACTTGTTCGGGATTATCCAGTTCTCGATTAATGATCAGCTCTGAATAGAATCGTGCCTTATGAGTCTCAAGCCACTACTCTATTACTAAACTGTGTCATCTGCTACACTGTTGTAATTGAAAATGCAGAAAAGCCCAAGAAAAAGCTTATTTTCTCTTCCATAATTAAATTATTACATCCTACATGTCATAGTGAACTATCAAAGGGTAGATGGGAATAAACAGAATTCTTGACAATCCATACAAGATTAACATAAACTCTAGTACTGCAAACATTTTGTGAATGTTCCTATTTTAAATCATGAGGACGGTTTAACTTTGCTATTATTTGTCCCTAATCTCTAAGTAATGTGACTCTACTTTTTATGACAATATGTATATTACTTAACGTGTATTTTATTATCTCTTTATATATCCATCTGTAATTTACTTTTTACTGTGAAAAATTTCAAACATGGAGGAAAGTAGAGAGATTAGTGAAATAGCCATTTTCTACCTAGATTTAACGGTTACATTTTTTTTCTTTGCTTCATCTCATTTTTGTAATCTTTGAAGTATTTAAAAGTAAAGACATACATAGCTTTCACTTTGAAATAATTCCTCATGAATCTTTAAAAAATATAGACATTTCCCTATATAAATACAGCTCCAATTATTCTAACAAAATTCTTTAGAACTTAATATTTCTAATAATCATTCCATATTTAAATTTCCCCAGTTTATCCTCATATGTGTCGTAATGCTGGCTTGTCAAATATGGATCCAATCAAGTAATACATATCCCATTTCTTTTGTCCGTCTCTGGCATATCTTTTAATCTAGAACAGTGTCTCTTTCCAAACCATTTTCTTTCCCATGACTTTATTAAACAGGTCCAGTTGTCCTCTATAAGGTTCTTCCTCCCTGAATTTTCTAATTGCTTCGTTATGGTATCATTTAATTTATTTCTTTGTCTCCGGCATTTCCGATAGAAGGGCCAAAGGCTCGATTGTAATCTACATTGTATCACATCAAGTGGCATGTATTGTCTAGTTGTTGCTGCTATTTGTGACTAGCAGTTAAGATTAATTCCTGGATTAAGTTGGTGACATTTGATTCCTCCATTGTGAAGTTAGTATTATATACTCGAGATAGGCAAGGACTTTGTGGGGAGATACTTGGTAGCATGGAAATATCTGCATTCTCCTCATCCCTTCACTTCATAAGTTTAGCATCCATTGCTTATTCGTACCTGAATCAGTTATGTCATTGAGGGTTGTAAGTTGGTGATTTTCTAAATTCCATTATTTC
This sequence comes from Felis catus, assembly GCF_018350175.1. Lineage (NCBI taxonomy): Eukaryota > Metazoa > Chordata > Mammalia > Carnivora > Felidae > Felis > Felis catus. Next base: position 209,133,164 of record NC_058368.1, on the reverse strand, counting down.
ATCTACATTTATTTGTGGATACTCTTCTAAAAGAGTGTCCACAAGTAATTTTTAATTTTTAAAAATTAAAAAAAATTTTAATTTTTAATATTAAAAAAACTTTTAAATATTAATTAATTAATTTTTAAATTTACAAGTTAGTTAGCATATAGTGCAACAATGATTTCAGGAGTAGATTCCAGTGATTCATCCCCTGTGTACCACACCCAGTGCTCATCCCAACAAATGTCTTCCACTTAGCCCATCCCCCCTCCCACAATCCCTCCAGCAACCCTCCGTTTGTTCTCTATATTTAAGAGTCTTTTACATTTTGTCCCCCTCCTGTTTTTATATTATTTTTGTTTCCTTTGTGTTCATCTGTTTTGTCTCTTAAATTCTTCATATGAGTGAAGTCATATATTTGTCTTTCTCTAATTTTGCTTAGCGTAAAACCATCCAGTTCCATCCATGTAGCTGCAAATGGCAAGATTTCATTCTTTTTGATTGCTGAGTAATATTCCATTGTATAAAAATACCACATCTATCCATTCATCTGTCCGTGGACATTTGGGCTCTTTCCATACTTTGGCTATTGTCGATAGGCTATAAACGTTGGGGTGCATGTGCCCTTTTGAAACAGCACAGTTGTATCCCTTGGATAAATACCTAGTAGGGCAGTTGCTGGGTTGTAGGGTAGTTCTATTTTTCACTTTTGAGGAACCTCCATACTGTTTTCCAGAGTGGCTGCACCAGTTTGCATTCCCACTGGCAGTGCAAAAGAGATCCTCTTTCTCCGCATCCTTGCCAACATCTGTTGTTGCCAGAGTTGTTAATGTTAGCCATTCTGACAGGTGTGAGGTGATATCTTATTGTAGTTTTAATTTGTATTTCCCTGTTGATGACTGATGTTGAGCATTTTTTCATGTGTCGGTTGGCCATCTGGATGTCTTTGGAGAAGTGTCTGTTCATGTTTTCTGCCATTTCTTCACTGGATTATTTGTTTTTTGGGTGTTGAGTTTGATAATTTCTGTATAGATTTTGGATACTAATCCTTTATCTGATATGTCGTTTGCAAATATCTTCTCCAATTCCATTGGTTGCCTTTTAGTTTTGCTGTTTCGTTCGCTGTGCAGAAGCCTTTTATTTCGATGAAGACCCAATAGTTCATTTTTGCTTTTGTTTCCCTTGCCTCTGGAGACGTGTTGAGTAAGAAGTTGCTGTGGCCAAGGTCAAAGAGGTTTTAGCCTGCTTCCTCCTCGAGGATTTTGATGGCTTCCTGTCTTACATTTAGGCTTTTCATCCATTTTGAGTTTATTTTTGTGTCTGGTGTCAGAAAGTGGTCCAGGTTCATTCTTCTGCATGTTGCTGTCCAGTTTTCCCAGCACCACTTGCTGAAGAGACTGTCTTTATTCCATTGGATATTCAAAGATTAGTTGGCTATACATTTGTGGGTCCATTTCTGGGTTCTCTATTCTGTTCTGAGTGTCTGTTTTTGTGCCAAAGATCTTTTCCTTATTAACTGATGTTATTTGATCACCCTAAAATATAGTTCCTACTGTAAAGGCAGGATAAATACTTGGTTATTTCTTTAATTACCCATTTTCAGTTCAGGGGTTGGTGGTGATAAATGAGTTGTTGCTGTTATTGGTGGTGATTTTTTTTCTTTTTTCTTTTTCCTTTTTGAGTGTCAGTATTTATGATTTAAAAATTTTCATGTGTTCCAGTCAATTGCAGTCATTATTCTTTTCTGATGCTTAAATTGTCCCAGATTTGGCCAGGGGAGTCCCTGATTGCTATGTAGTTTTACATGTATTCATTAGACTTTAAAAGCTTACTTATTTTCTGGCATAACATGATGCAAGCTTTCTGGTACTTCCTTTCTAAGTCCTAGAGTCAGCATTTCCCTGGGAGACCTTTTTTTTTTTTTTTTTTTTTTTTTAATGGTATTTAGAGACCAAATCTGAATGTTATACCTGCTCATTAATAGTGGGGTATCATTCCTTTTTGACCTTTTCAGTGGAAAGAGGTGGAAAATACAGGTGTGTGTGTGTGTGTGTGTGTGTGTGTGTGTGTGTCCATGTTTAAGTGACAAGATCATATTGATATTGCCATTTCAAATTTTAGTAAAGTTTAACTTCAGAATATATTTAATTCATAGAAAAGCTGCAAAGATAGTCCACAGTTCAGGTATACCCCTAACTCAGTTTCTTCTGTTGTTAATGTCTTACATTACCATGGTACATTTATGACAAGTAAACCAATGTTGGTACATTAATATTAACCAAAACCCAAATTATATTTGGATTTCACTGTTTTTTCCACTAATATGCCTTTCACAATACACATTACATTTATTCTTCCTATCTCTTCAGTCTTCTCTGGTTTATGATGATTTCTCAGTCTTTCCTTATTTTTCATGACCTTGATAGTTTTGAGGGGTTCTGGTCAGGTATTTTCTAGAGTGTTTCTTGATTTGTTTTTTTATGCTTTTTTTTTTTTTTTCCCATGGTTTAGACTGGAATTATGGGTCTTGGGGATGAATACCTCAAGAGGTGAAGCCAGCCACTCTTAGCTCATGCTAGCCACTGTCCATGTCCTCTGGACCCTCGCTGCCTGCTGCCTGCCTCAGGGAGTATCCTGGCCCACCTGCTCCAATTTAAATTTAACATTACAGACTGTTTACCTAATGTCTTTGAATTTTATACTCAAAATCAAAGATAGAACATATTTTTGAGAAAAGACTTACTGGTCAAGACCGGGAGTTGGCAAAATTTTTCTGTAAAGGGCCAGTAAGTATTTTAGGCCTTACCTGCTGCAAATGATATTTGCTAAATTTGTCCGTGTGTTCATGTGTGTCTATATATTATATAACATTAAATTAAATATACATTAGAATTTTAAGTAAAAAAGTGCAGTGCAGTAGAGGTGTTTACTTTTTTGGCATTCAATTTTATTCTCTGTATTTTGTTAGCTAATTGTTCCAGTTTTAGATTCTGACATCTGACATATTAATGATCAAACTGTTGTTGTTGTTGTTGTTGTTGTTGTTTTTGCCAATTGCAGATGTGATAAATGTGCAGTAAGTTGTTATTCAGTCGATGCTGGTTGAATATGGCAGAGTCAGACTTGGTATGCTATTAGAAGCCTTTGTTTTTATGTTATCTGTGAGACAACCCTTTAGATGAAATTGCTCATGCCTATGAGAATCTATATACATTGGTTACTCAGCCAAATTTTTCCATACCCTGTGTTACTCATCTACGTTGTTCTTATATTGTCTGCAAAGAAAACTTTAAGGAGTTTGTTGATTGTCTTGAAGGTATAAAAAGCATATTGTATCACTTTTAGACCATCTATTCACCATGGTGAGTAAGTGGCTGCCAAACAGGCATTCACACAAAGACCCCCATAGCCATTCAGGATAGGAGGCAGAAGTCCTAAGGCTAGGAGTGAGACTGAGATAAGGTGTTTTGAATTTTGGGCATCTCTGATGAATTTTTTAGTATTCTTTTTTTGTTTTTTTAATTTTTTTTCAATGTTTATTTATTTTTGAGAGAGAGAGAGAGAGAGAGAGAGAGAGAGACAGAGTGCGAGTGGGGGAGGGGCAGAGAGAGTGGGAGACAGAGAATACAAAGCAGGCTCCAGGCTCTGAGCTCTCAGCACAGAGCCTGACGCAGGGCTTGAACTTAGGAACTGTGAGATCATGAGCTGAGCCGAAGTCAGATGCTTAGCCCACTGAGCCACCCAGGTGCCCCTTATTTTTTTTAATGTTTTATTTTATTTATTTTGAGAGAGAGAGCAGGGGTGGGGTAGGGAGAACTAAAGAGAGAGAATTCTAAACAGGCCCTGCACTGTCAGTGCAGAGTCTGATGCAGAGCTCCATCTCACGAACCGTGAGATCATGATCTGAACTGAAACCAAGAGTCAGATACTTAACCGACTGAGCTACCCAGGCGCCCCTGAATTTCTTAGTATTCTTGAACTTGGTCTCATTTCCCTGGGACACCTTAAAAATACTTTGAAGTAAAATGTTTTCTTGATCTACCAGGATAAAAATAAAATTTTTCAAAATGCTTTTCTTTTTTTGTTATTCAACCTCTCTTTGATGCATCTTCCATTTTGGTAATTTGAAGTATGTTTAATAATTTGTTTTGGACGTTCGCCCAGCCAGCCACAATATTAGATTTGTGGATCTCTAGTTTCTAAAGTGTTTCTTTGTTCCATTTAGTGAAAATCATCAGTACTGCATTTTCTCTAATCCAGTCTGCTCGGCACCTTTTGCTTTCTTTATTTCTTCACAGATTATCAGTAATTATGTATGTAAGCTCAAGAGTTCGAATCCTTGGGCTGACAGATCCTTCAGGTGTATCCTCTATGCAAAAAAATATGGATGAAGTAAAATATTAAGAATTCCTTATCTTCTGCCCATTTAAAAATGGATATTCTTTCTTTTCTTTTTAAAACATTTTCTCTTCTTTTGAGAGAGGGACTGCGAGCAGAGGAGGAGCAGATGGGGGAAAGGTGGGGGGGGGGGAGAGAGAGAGAGAGGGAGAGAGAGAGAAAGAATCTTAAGCAGGCTCCATACCCAGTGAGGAGCCCTGCATGGGACTTAGTCTCATGACTCCCAAGATCATGACCTGAGCTGAAATCAAAAGTCAGATGCTTAACCGACTGAGCCACCCAGATCCTCCTAAAACATTTAAATTAATTAATACATTAAGTTATGTTCTTATGAAGAAATTAAAACATTACAGATAAAACTTAAGTTCTTCTTTGATTATCTTTTTAAAAATCTCTTTCCCAGGGTTTCTCACAGTTTTCATTATGGTCCTTATTCTTTAAGGTTTTTTAAATTGTAGTCATCAACAAATATACCCATCAAAAGAGTATATACTATATTTGTTTTCATAAGTGATATCAGATGGTTGTTATTCCATAATTTGTTTTTGTTTTTCAATTCACAATATTGCTTGGAGATTTTTAATATCACTATCATGCATTTTACTATATTCTTTCTAAGTGCTGTATAGCATATTATGTATTACTTACCAAAGTTCAGAACCATCTGAAGGGCTTGTTAAAATGTTAAATGCTGAAGGGGAAAAAAGAGAGAGAGAGAGAGAGGAACAAATCAAGAAACGGACTTTAAAAAAATTTTTTTTTTCAACGTTTTTAATTTATTTTTGGGACAGAGAGAGACAGAGCATGAACGGGGGAGGGGCAGAGAGAGAGGGAGACACAGAATCAGAAACAGGCTCCAGGCTCTGAGCCATCAGCCCAGAGCCTGATGCGGGGCTCGAACCCACGGACCGCGAGATCGTGACCTGGCTGAAGTCGGACGCTTAACCGACTGTGCCACCCAGGTGCCCCAAGAAACAGACTTTAACTACAGAGAACAAACTGATGGTTGCCAGAGCAGAGGTGGGTGGAGGGATGGGTTAAATAGGTGATGAGGATTAAAGAGTATATTTGTGATGAGCACTGGGTGTTGTATGGAATTGTTGAATCACACCTGAAACTAATGTTACATGTATGTTAGCTAGCTGGAATTTAAATAAAAACTTAAAAAAATGTTAAATGCACCTTTAGAATTTCTAATTCTTTAAAACTGATGTGGCCTGAGAATAACTGAAATTTGTAGTTTTCTAAACTGTGGTGACTGAAATTCATGCATATCAGAATTATGCAAAGCAAAAATTGCCTGTATTTTTAAAAAATTTAATCCCAGGATAGTTAGATAGATAGTATACAGTGTTACATTAGTCTTAGGTATAAATGAAATATATGATATCATATATATAATATAGTGATTCAACAGTTCCATATGTTAGTGCTCATCAAGATAAGTGTGCTATTAATCCCTTTCACCTATTTCACCCATCCCCCCACCCACCTTACTTCCGGTAACCATTTGTTTTCTATAGTTAAAGACTTTTTTGGTTTGTCTCTTTATTTTTCTTTGTTTGTTTCTTTTTTTTTAAATTTTTTTTTCAACATTTATTTATGTTTGGGACAGAGAGAGACAGAGCATGAACGGGGGAGGGGCAGAGAGAGAGGGAGACACAGAATCGGCTCCAGGCTCTGAGCCATCAGCCCAGAGCCCGACGTGGGGCTCGAACTCACAGACCGCGAGATCGTGACCTGGCTGAAGTCGGACGCTTAACCGACTGCGCCACCCAGGCGCCCCTTTGTTTGTTTCTTAAATTCCACATATGAGTGAAATCATGTGGTATTTGTATTTCTCTGACTGGCTTATTTCACTTAGCATTATACTCTCAAGCTCCTTCCATCTTGTTTCAAATGGCAAGATTTCATTCTATTTTTTTATGTTTGAATAATATTCCATTTAGTATATATACCACATCTTTATCCATTCATCTGTCAGTGGACACTTGGGCTATTTCTGTAGTTTGGCTATTGTAAATAATAATGCTGATTGCCTGTATTTATTTATTTATTTATTTTTTTAACGTTTATTTATTTTTGAGACAGAGAGAGACAGAGCATGAACGGGGGAGGGTCAGAGAGAGGGAGACACAGAATCCGAAACAGGCTCCAGGCTCTGAGCTGTCAGCACAGAGCCCGACGCAGGGCTCAAACTCACGGACCGTGAGATCATGACCTGAGCCGAAGTCGGCCACTTAACCGACGGAGCCAACCCAGGCGCCCCATGATTGCCTGTATTTTTATTTATTTATTTTATTTATTTATTTTTATTTAAAAAAATTTTTTTTTTCAACGTTTGTTTATTTTTGGGACAGAGAGAGACAGAGCATGAACGGGGGAGGGGCAGAGAGAGAGGGAGACACAGAATCGGAAACAGGCTCCAGGCTCTGAGCCATCAGCCCAGAGCCTGATGCGGGGCTTGAACCCACGGACCGCGAGATCATGACCTGGCTGAAGTCGGACGCTTAACCAACTGCGCCACCCAGGCGCCCCTGCCTGTATTTTTAAAAAACATTCATTATTGAACTATGGTTGGCGTACAATGTTGTATTAGTTTCAGATGTACAACATAGTGATTTGATAATTCTGTACATCACTCAGTGCTCACTGTGGTGGGTGTAGTCACTGTCATCATGTAATGTTGTTGTAACAGTATTGACTATATTCCCTGTGCTATACTGTTTTTATCTCTGTGACTTAATTTATTTTATAATTGGATCTGTTCAAATCTTCACCTATTTCACATACCCTCCACCCACTTCCTTTCTGGCAACTGTGAGTTCTCTGTATTTAAGAGTCTGTTTGTTTTGTTTTTTTACAGTCCACATATAAGTGAAATCATATAGTACTTGTCTTTCTCTGACTGACTTATTTCCTTTAGCATAATACCCTCTATGGCTATTCACATTATTGTAAATAGCACAATTTCAATTTTTAAATGACTGAATAATATTCCATTTTATATATACACACATACGAATACATACATACACATACATATACAAACATACATACATACAGACAGACAGACAGACACCACCTCTTCTTAATCATTCATCTATTGTTGGATAGTTGGGTTGCTTCTATATCTTGGCTGTTGTAAATAATGCTGTGAACAAAGGGTTGTATATATCTTCTTGAATTTTGTTTTTGTTTTCTGTTTTGTTTTGAGTAGTGTTTTTGTTTTCTTTGGGTATACCCAGTATTTAAATTACTGTATTCTATAGTATTTCAATTTTTAGTTTATTGAGGAACCTCCATACTGGTTTTCCACAGTGGTTGCAACAATTTATGTTTCCACCAGCAAAGCATGAAGGTTCCCTTTTCTCTACAGCCTCTCTAAAACTTGTTATTTTCTTGTGTTTTTTGATGTTAGCCCATTCTGACAGGGGTGAGGTGATAGCTCATTGTGGTCTTGACTTGCATTTCCCTGATGATAAGTGATGTTGAGCATCATTTCATGTGTCTCTTGGCCATCTGTATGTCTTCTTTGGAAAAATCCTTAATCGGATTGTTTGTTTTTATGGTGTTGAGTTATATAAATTCTTTACATATTTTGGATATTAACCCCTCATTGGATATGTCATTTGTAAATCTCTTCTCTCATTCAGTAGGTTGCCTCTTTGTTTTGTTGGCTGGTTTTTTTGCTATACAAAAGCTTTTTATTTTGGCATAGCCCCAATAGTTTATTTTTCCTTTTTTTTTTTCTTTTTTTAAAGCTCACTTACTTATTTTGAGGGAGTGAGAGTGTGTGCAAAAGGGGGAGGGGCCAAAAGAGAGGGAGAGAGAGTCCCAACTAGGGTCCATTCTGTCAGCATGGAGCCTGATGTGGGGCTCAGTCCCATGAACTGTGAGATTGTGACCTGGGCTAAAATCAAGAGTTGGACACTTAACTGACTTAGCCACCCAGGCACCCCTCTTTTTGTTTTTTCTTGCCTGAAGAGACATACCTATAAATATGTTGCTAAGGCAGATATCCAATAGATTGCTCCCTAAATTTTTTTCTAGAAGTTGTATGGTTTCATGTTTCACATTAGGTCTTTAATCTATTTTGAGTTAATTTGTGTATAGTCTAAGAAAGTGGTCCAGTTTCATGCTTTTGGCTATGGCTCTCCAGTTTTCACGACACCATTTATTGAAAAGACTTTTCACCCATTGTATATTCTTGCCTCCTCGGTCAAAGATTAATTGACCATGTAATCCTGGGTTTATTTTTGTGCTGTCTTTGCTGTTTGATTGATCTGTCTCTTTTTTGTGCCAGTACCATACTGTTTTGATTACTACAGCTTTGAAATCTTGAAATCTGGGATTATGATACTTCCATCTTGTTCTTCTTTCTCAAGATTACTTTAAAGATAGTCTGTTTTTGATATAAAAAAAATAAAAAGGAAACTCAATGGGACATATAGAATGTGGTCAAAGGAAATGAATTAACAGATAATAGCAGAAGAAATGTAACTGGCCAATAAACATGGAAATGGATACTCAACTTCACTAATAATGAAAGAAGGGAAAATTAAACTGCTACTAAGGTACTACTTGTCACCTCGAAGACTGGCAAAGGAGGAAAAATCCATAGTGTCCAATGTGGGGAGAAGGCAAAGATAGGATATCATTTACTAAACTTGTTCCCCCAGAGAACAATTCGGTAATATCAGATGAAAAGTGTGAATTCTGATGCAGGATTTGGAGAAAAAAGCCCTTATATGCATTGTACCTATCCACCATTCCCTGGGTACCATGCTCCTTACTCCTCCTGCCTCTACAGTTTCTTTTACAGTCCTTCCCTGAGGGTTCACCTAAAGCTTACACCTCCCTTCGAAGTCTGCATCAGTCTCTTTACTCTTTCCCTCACTATTCCTGCTGAATCCCTGTCACATCTTCCTGATGCATTTTGACTAAAACCCAAATGTCTTGCCATGGTTTATAATGGTCCTTGTGTTCTGGCCACTGCCCATTTTTTCCCTTTCCCTATTATGCCCTAGCAGAATGGCTGAGAGATTTTGACACTGTGTGTACTTTGTTTTCTGCTTAGAATACTCTTTCCTACTGTTACCTGCTCCGCCCTCACAAACATGTAGCTCCTTACACTTAGGTCTCCACCCAAACGTTGCTTTTCCAGAGAGGCTCTCTAATAAAGTCGGGCCCTCTCATATGTGCTCCCTCAACACCTTTTTATTCAGTGTGAAATCTTGAGGTTGTTCTGCTACTCAAATTAAGACTTGAGTTATTTAAAAAAAATTTTTTTTTCAACGTTTATTTATTTTTGGGACAGAGAGAGACAGAGCATGAACGGGGGAGGGGCAGAGAGAGAGGGAGACACAGAATCGGAAACAGGCTCCAGGCTCCGAGCCATCAGCCCAGAGCCGGACGCGGGGCTCGAACTCACGGACCGCGAGATCGTGACCTGGCTGAAGTCGGACGCTTAACCGACTGCGCCACCCAGGCGCCCCAAGACTTGAGTTATTTTTAGCATCAACATTGTCATAAAGGAAACTATTGGGAATAACCAGAACAAAGACTGAGCTTTTGCTAGTCATTCTCATCGGTTGGCTATTTTTTTTTTTTTTTTTTTAGTTTTTTTTAATGTTTTTTTTTTTAATGTTTTTTTTTTTTTTAATTTTTGAGACAGAGAGAGACAGAGCGTGAGCAGGCGAGGGGCAGAGGGAGAGGGAGACACAGATCTGAAGCAGGCTCCTGGCTCCCAGCTGTCAGCACAGAGCCTGACACAGGGCTTGAACTTACGGACTATGAGATCATGACCCGAGCTGAAGTCAGACGCCCAAATGACTGAGCCACCCAGGGCGCCCCTTGGTTGGCTATTTTTGATCATGTTTCTCTGATCTTCACAAGACATGAAAACATATTGTTTATATATTTTGGTTCATTGCCTTTGGATTTTTGTTTGTTGGTTTGTTTTGGATTGACTATCCTATCTTAACATGGAATTTGACTGTGAAATCTAATAAAGTCATGAAGCTATTAATCTATACTTGATTGAGTGATAGAATAATTTTATCACATTTCTAAATAAGAATATGTGTTTTAATGGAAGGGAAGGGTTATAGATTAACTTTAGTAAAACTGTATATATATGTATAAATATATATGTATATATATAGTATATTAACTTTATAGTAGTTATATAGTAGATTAACTTTAGTAAAACTCCCCGTCTGTCTGTCTCTCTTTCCATATATATATATGTATATATATCTCCCTGTATATATATATGGTCCTGGATAGAATTTTTTCTGGCTTTACTTTTGTTTGACAGATAAAGTATTTTGTAATATTACTACTACCTTTCTAACCTTTGGTATGTTTAAGCTGGTTAGTGATATATTCTTAATTAATTTTGCATTGGAAATCTATTTTTTTAAAATATAATTTATTGTCAACTTGGCTAACATACAGTGTATACAGTGTGCTCTTGGTTTTGGGGGTAGAGTCCCGTGATTCACTGCTTACACACAATACCCAGTGCTCACTCATCCCAACAAGTGCCCTCCTCAATGCCCATCATACATTTCCCCCTCTCTGGAAATCTGTTCTTAAATTTAAAGCTAAAATATTGAAGTAGCTGACGATTTATTTTGGCATGGAATAAATTAGTATTTTCTGATATTCTCATATGGAAAATTTTGATGGTTCTGCTTTTGGTCTCTTGCTTTCTTGCCCTGTTCCCAGCACTAGATAATATATATTGATACCTGGAAGATGGCATGCAAACCTGAAACTGTATTTTCTGTAATTATTATTGAATTTCATTTCCAAGAATATAGTAGTCACATTTGACCTAAGATTTGGGTTTTTGAGTGGGTGTAGAAATCAGAAAAGATGTAAGAACATTTCTCATGAGTATTTTGGTTAGTAGATAATTAAAACCTGTGATAAACTAACATTAGCTTGACTTGTAATGAATTTGAAATACTCAATGTATTCAATTCGAATGTATTCATTATAGTTGGCTACCAAGATTTTATACCTGTCAGATAATCTTAAAGAGACCTTAGAAGTTAAGAAATAATAATAATGGCAACTATTCATTTCATATACTGTGTCAGGGTGTCTTTAAGTATAGTATTTTTAATCCTCACCCTAATCCTGCCTTATTTTTCCTGTTTATTTTTTTTTAAATAATTTTTAAAAACGTTTATTTATTTTTGAGAGAGAGAGAGAGAGAGCGCGCATGTGAGCAGGGGAGGGGCAGAGAGAAGGGGACAGAGAATCTGAAGCAGGCTTGTGCTGACAGTAGGGAGCCCCACATGGGGCTCGAACTCAGGAACTGTGAGATCATGACCTGAGGTGAAGTCAGACGCTCAATGGACTGAGCCACCTAGGTGCCCCTCTCCTGTTTTTTTTTCAGTGGAAGAAACCAGGACTCAGCAAACTGAATACATGAACTCTGTTTCAGGAGCACCTCTGCATGGTTTGCCAACTAGTTGCATCAATTAGTTTTCCAAAAGATGGGGAGACTGAGCCTAGTGAGGCTGGAGGGCTTGTTCATCATCACATAGCTACTTAGCAGCAGAATGAGGACTTGGATCCCTGGCCTCCTGACTCACATTCCGGTGCACTTTTCACTACATCAGGACACGTTGGCTCCTGAGCCCCAAGTGACAGCCCCAGACAGCTGTGTTTATCTGTCTTGCATGTCCCAGCTTGTTTTGCTAGCTGAGCAAAAACTACTTAAAAGGATCCTCAATCTTCACCTTCCCATTCCCCTCCACTTACACTCTTATACTCCCACTTGCCCCATGAATAACTTCACAGAAAGAATTGTGCAATGTCACTAAGCCTTCCTCTGGTGTCAGAGTTACTCCCTGAGAGAACATTCACTTCCTCATGACTCCAGTTTACTGTCAGATTGGCTTTCCCTCTTTTCTCTTTGATCGGAATCTTAGTTGTTTAGGCAGGAATTTGAGGAGCAGATGTTATACCCCTTGAAGAAGCCCTTTAATTCTCCTTAGTACTGTGTCTAATGACTCTTAATCCTGTCCTTTTAACTCTGTGGCTGGCAGAATTAAGAGCGAAGTGGGACAGGAATGGTGAGCTTGATGCTTAACTTTTCATTTTAATGTTGACAAAGAGAGCACATGGAACAGTGACACAGAGGGAAAACATTAAGTTTGCCTCTACAGCTAAAACGAGGTGAATGTTAGTGTGGGATCGTTGAGATTGTGTATTTCCCTCCAAATATAAATAGAGCAATTTCATAGAGCACATAGCCAGAGAAATAGAGCCACTATTTTTACTACCTTATCGTCTTAAATTTTGCTCTGGTTTTTAGATTGTTACTTGTAAAGAGAAATAAAAATGATTCACCAGAAAAAACAAAGTGATCTCATGTAGTACTTGATCTTTCATGGTTAGTGGAGAAAATCAACTTCTCCAAAGTGAGAGTACTGTTAACAAGGATATACCCTATGAACTACTTTGTTTTAGCAGTCTGAACTATCTAATTATGAAAAGTCTGATCTGTTTGTTTATACACATATGTGTATAAATATATATATGTGTATAAATACATATATATTATATATATTACACACGTACATAATTGTATACATTGGCTGTTTAGTTCAGTTTGTTTATATATGCATTTGTATACCTACAAATTTATATACAAATACAAATGTATATATGAACAAACTGGACTAAACAGCTAGTAATTTTTCTCAGTTTCTAACCAATCACTTGAAATTTAGTATATCAATTAGCGTCTGATTAGTAGAGAGAAATCACACAGCAGTTTAAAAAGGGAAAGCTTATTATAAAGATTACTAACTGTAACAGAGGATTGGAGAAATGAGGGATTGGCTAGAAGTAAAGAGTACTCTAGAGAAGAATAGCAAATAAAAAGAGCATCTATTACCCCTAGGGTAGAGATAGAGCATTCAAAGTTGATGCCTCCGGGACTGAGATCCAGACATTTGAGAGGATAAGGCTTTGGTTCATTGAATGATAAAGAAGTTGCTGGAGCTCCTGGGTGGCTCAGTTTGGTTAGGTGACTGACTTCACTCAGGTCATGATCTCCCAGTTCATGAGTTTGAGACCCCCCGTCGGGCTCTGTGCCGACAGCTCAGAGTTTGGAGCCTGCTTTGGATTCTGTGTCTCCCTCTGTCTCTGCCCCTCCCCTGCTCATGTTCTGTCTCTCAAATAAATAAACATTAAAAAAAAGAGAAAAGAAAAGAAAAGAAACTTCCTTTAAAAAAAAAAAAAAAAGAGAAAGAAGTTGTGACAGCAGAACTTTTCAAAACCTAACTGGACTCACTGCTATAGCTGGGGTTGGGGGGGGGGGGTGCAGGAGGGAAGGGGCTGGGTATTGCTGACCACCAGGTACTTCAGCAGCCTGGTGGAGACCAGCTGCACAAGCTGCGGGAGCCAGATGCTAGGGAAGCCACCTGAGGTGCTGGAGCCCACCAGGAGCAGCACACAAGACCCAGCGAGGAAAGCCTCTTCCACCTGCGATATCTCTGTAGTACCCTCTACGTCAAAACCTCAAGCCGATGGGCAAAGGAAAAATAGAGGGCCCACATTTATGTTTGCAGAGCAGGCACTGAAGGATGAATTTGGAGCTAAGAGGCAATAAATGGACAACTGGCACATCTGGTGATGAAATATATAGTTTGATATCTTATTATTATTGGTGCCTCCTTCTGGAGTAAACATTTAAATTTGGGACCCTGCTCAGAATTTTGCTAAGGACTTCATTCCTTCCCAGCATTTTCAGAAGCATGTGATAGGCCAGAGAGGCTTTTCTTTTTAGGAAGGAAGTACCTGGGCAATAGCACCATATTTGCTTTTCTTTCTTTCTTTTTTTTTTTTTTTAACGTTTATTTATTTTTGAGACAGAGAGAGACAGAGCATGAACGGGGGAGGGGCAGAGAGAGAGGGAGACACAGAATCTGAAACAGGCTCCAGGCTCTGAGTGGTCAGCACAGAGCCTGACGCGGGGCTCGAACTCACGGACCACGAGATCATGACCTGAGCCGAAGTCGGACGCTTAACCGACTGAGCCACCCAGGCGCCCCCATATTTGCTTTTCTAAGTTTCTTTCTCATGAGCATCTGGTGTGGGAGCTTCAGTTTCTCCTCTACCTTAATTCACACTGTGAAATTTCTCACACTGTCACACAGTCTAACCTCAGAGCACACTCCGACCTTTGTTTGAATTATCTTTGCATTGGAATTAACTTTGAATCAGTGTATTAAGAATGGCTCTTTTAAGAATAAATATTTAAAAAACTATCAGCTAGAATTTCAGCATTTTAGGAGAAATGGTCAGTATAATTTTTGAGCACCAGTTTCTAGTTAGTGGTAGCTGTACAAAAGAGCAGTTTCATTGGTAAATATCTGATTTGGATTTAGTAACTAGCCAGGAAGAATAATTCCTTTTTTTTTTTTTAAGATTTATTTAAGTCACCTCTATACCCAATGTGGGGCTCGAACTTATTACCCTGAGATCGAGTTGCATGCTTTTCTGACTGAGCCAGCCAGGCACCCCAGGAAGAATAATTCTTTTGAAGATTAGCCAGACACATTTAAATTTTGATTTTTTTGTGTCTATATACTGTTCCTAAAAGACAAAATTATCATAAGTTAATAGTTTTTTTTCCTGAAATATCCATTTATTTCTCAGTCTTGAAATTACAGACTTAAAAGTAAATCTAAATAAGACTAAATTGCCTAAATTTTTGTTAAAATTGTCTTATCTTGAGATTTATTTTATTTTGAGATTGGCCTGTTAGAATAAATCAAAGAATTTGACTGTTTTTTTTTTTTTTTTTTTTTGGCCAAGAGAGTTATATTCACAAAAGAAGTTATGAGGACAGCTTAAAAAAAAACCATGTTCAATTTTATTTTTGATAGAGAAATTTTATATTTGGGACTTTACTAAGTTGGTTCTCCAGCAGAATTCTTTGTGGGTTTGTGTATTAATATCTATTTAAAGTGTTTAATTATTTGTTGGCCATTCATATTTATTTGGTGATTTGTTTTTTGAGAGAATGATAACCTGTGATAGCATTCCTTTAAGATTGCTCTGATGTGATCCATCTCTGAAGAATGTTGTAGATGGTTTTTTAGCATGGGGAATAAGAAATTTTTACCTGACGAATTTACTTATTAGTCATTTCTAAATTTGTAACTGGAAATCAGTTACACTGACTTTTTTAGTACTCGTACTATTATCATCCAAATAGACTTTAATAGATTTGGCTAGGGTTTGTGTGTGTGTGTGTGTGTGTGTGTGTGTGTGCGTGTGTGTGTTTATTTATTTTGAGAGGGAGAGAGAGAGATAGAGCACAAGCAGGGAGGGAGAGAAAGAGGGAGACAGAGAATCCCAAGCATGCTCTGCATCACCAGTGCAGAGCCTGACATGAGACTTGAACCCATGAACTGAGACCGTGACCTGAGCTGAAATCAAGAGTTGGATGCCAACTGACTGAACTACCAAGTACCCCAGATTTTCTTTCTTTCTTTCTTTAAAATTTTTACTTATTTTTGAGAGAGAAAGAGTGTGAGTAGGGGAGGGATAGAGAGAGAGGAAGACAGAATCTGAAGCAGGCCCCAGGCTCTGAGCTGTCAGCACAGAGCAGGATGTAGAGCTCAAACCCACGAACTGCAAGAACATGACCTGAGCTGAAGTTGGATGCTTAACCAATTGAGCCCCCCAGGTCCCCCCCAGGTTTTCTTTTTTTTTAAGGCCATTTTACTTTGTATTTCATTTTTCATCTGTTTTATGAGCCAATAAGAATCTTCTGTTTTTCTTAAGTTCAGACTGTTTTATATTTATTTCATATTTTAACAGCTGCACTGTTCATATGTAGCTATTTAAATTTAAATAAAATAAAATTAAAAATTAAGTTCCTTAGTTGCACTAGCCATATTTCTAGTGCTCGATATAAACATGTGGCTAGTGGTTATGACAATGGACAACAGAGATGTAGAGCATTTCTACCATTGCAGAAAGTTCTGTTGGGAAGTGTTGGTCTTACGCAGAATGGTGACAGTCTCATACATTGCAGTTGTTGATGTGACATCTTCCTTTGTCTCTGAAGGTAGATTTTTTTCATTTCACAGTCCCAATGATACACTTGGTATTGTTAGCCTTTTAAATTTTAGTCATTTGGTACGTATATAGTGGTATCTGTAGTTTTACTTTGAGTTTCCTGATGAAAACATGTTTGGAAAAAAAGTGTTTTTAAGGTTTTACTTTTGTCTTTGACGTTCAACACTTTTGCTGTGATGTGCCTGGGTGTGTTTTTTTTGCTACCCTATTGGGGTTTATAGTACTTACTGTGAATCTCTGGGTTAGTGTCTTATCATTTTTCCAAAATTTTGACGGTCACCTCTTCACATGTTGCTTCTCTCTCTTTCCATTCTACAAATCTAATGTGAGGCTTTTTCACCATATCTCATGTTTCCCTTATGTTTTCTCTTGCATTTTCCATTTTTTCTCACCATGCTTCAGTCTAAAAATAATCGTTTAGCCAGTAATTCTCACCTGTTAAATCCACCCATTAGTTCTAAATTTCAGTTATTGTAGTTTTCATTCTAAAATGTCTACATATTTCTTTTTTTGTGATTTTCAAATCTGTGTATATATTATCTATCTTGTCATTTAATTTCTTAATTATAGTTTTAATTTTTTTTTTCAACGTTTTTTATTTATTTATTTTTGGGACAGAGCGAGACACAGCATGAACGGGTGAGGGGCAGAGAGAGAGGGAGACACAGAATCGGAAACAGGCTCCAGGCTCTGAGCCATCAGCCCAGAGCCCGATGCGGGGCTCGAACCCACAGACCGTGAGATCGTGACCTGGCTGAAGTCGGACGCTTAACCGACTGCGCCACCCAGGCGCCCCGATTATAGTTGTTTTAAATTCCATGACTCATAAGTTCAATATCTGGTATTCCCAATTTCTGTGAACTTGGGTAAAAAATTGTTTCTTTTCATTAACCACTAACTGATTTTTATCATTTCCTTTAATTATGAAACTAGGCAACAAAGGCACAGGTGTACCTACAAATTTCAGTGCTTTCTTACTATATTATCATTACTACAGGTACATTGAAATATGTATTACTTATGCTCATCATTACTTTGAAATTACAGTAGATCTGCCTCTAGGCATAGTGTCTTGATATGTTAGTACGGAGACTCACATGTCACAAATTAAAAAAATATTTTAATATTTATTCCTTTATAGCTGGTTTCCACTATATGTCTAATGTAGTTTTTTAAAGATGTTTAAAAAAACATAGGAAGAAGGAGCCCACAGACTTCAGAGTGCAAAATGGTCCAGGCACAAAAAAATGGTTCTGTATAGTGTAGGTCAGATTGTGTCCTTGCTCCACTCAAAGCACTCTGGTCGGTTTCTTCTGATTTCTCTCAGAGAGAACAAAAGCCAAGGCCCTTTCAGGGGCTTATGTGGCCCTCTGTGATCTGCACATCCCCACCTGCTGCATTCTGACCTCTCCAACTCCTGTTTGTTTTGCTCAGTCTGCTCCAGGTTACATTGGGCAAATGCCAGGACACTCTTGCTGCAGGTCATTTCTGATAGAAGTTGCTTCTTCTTAGAACACTCTTCCTCAAAATATTGTCACAGCCTACTCCCTCACTTCGTAGCCCACTCGGTCACTTACTTCCTGACCATTCTACTTAAAATATTTATTCCCGTCCCCTTGGTACACATTTTCAGTCCTCCCCACTCTGTTTTTTCCCATATACTTATTACACAGTTTTTCATATTCCATACTTTCCATTAGCTTAGTACTGATTTTGGGAGTGGGGCTCATCATAGACTTCAGTTACTGAGAGGTTGGACCTTTGACAATAATAAGTCTATTTTGGAGAGTTACCATTGGTCCCATGCCTAACTTCTATCCCTTCTTCCACTGCCTATTGCATTAACAGTGGCGTGGATGATGACAAAAGCTACCTAATGTCAACTGAACTGGCCAACTCATTTTGCATTGTTTATTGCCTCTTTCGAAGTTCATGTCCTTTGGGATTAACATGTGATACAAAGAGCTTCGTATTTGGTGTCCACTTTTGTGGGCGTGTCTACATGCATCTTCCCCACGTCTCCTTATCTCCATCTCTTGATCTTTCCTAGGGTTTGTCATCTTCTGGAGACAAACCCTACTTCTGGTTTCTCACCAGTGTACTTGATTTTTTGCTCACTGGATTCAATTAGCATGATGTCATCTAGATCATGGACCAACATGAATTTCTTCACGTTGTCCAGATGGTCCAGGTCCCTTCTGAGTATGTTAAGACAAAGGGCCAGAAAAGTAATGTAGCCCTGGCTCGAGCATGCACACGTGTGCTGTTGTTGGTCACCTGAGAATGTGAACTGCTTTGGGTCCCTCTTCCTAATAGCGGTAGAAAAAGACGCTTTACCAAATCGTTCACTTACCTGACAGGGACAATAACCCTGTCTTTATAGGCTGCCAGAGAGGCCCTTTGGCTTTCACACTATAGTTTTTAATTGGTGATTTAGTCAGCCTCAGCCTTTCGTTGTCTTTGTTCATCGTACTGACTACCCAGGTAATAGGGATCCAGTTCTGCAGTTGTTTCAGTTATTCCTTTTCCCGTACCTCTCAGATGCCTGAAGTAGCCCACCAGCCAGTGTCTCTCCCTTCACGGTGAATTTGTGGCAGTTGCAGTTGCACTGTTGCAGCACGGCGGGGACTCTGTGCCACCTGCGACAGGGTCCTCACTGCTAGCCAGTCAGTGACGAATACCCCTCCGGGATCTCATTTTGGAATTGACTTCATAGGGCCGTTTCTGGCGGCAACTCTCTCAGGTCAGGTTCCCCAGAAACATACCTTGAAACTTCGGGATTTGCATGCAGAAGGTTGGTTGAGGAGTGCTCGTGGTGGGATCAGCCCCTGTGAGAGAAGGTGCAAGGGAAGCACGCTTAGGAAGGTGCAGGAATTGTGGCGTCATGGAGTGGCAGAAGCAGCCACAGCTGATCCCACAGGGAAACTGAAGCTGGTATAATTCTTCCGACATATCCCAGACTGAAGCAGAGAGCTGGGCCATTTTACTGCACATTGGCATTGAACGTGGGCTACTTTGGAATGGTAACATAGTCTGAAGCTAGAGGAATGAGTAGAGCGGTGAGAATGGAAGGGATGCCATAGTACCAGAGGAATAAAGGAGATGAAACCTTGTTCTAACGCCTTAGCTGTGAAGGGGAAAGAGGGGCGACAATCAGTAGTGTTCCTGAGGACACTGGAAGGGATGGGATGCAGAATACAGGTATTAGATTTGCCTTGGGCAGGAAGAGGTTTACATTCACCATTGTAATCAAAGAGGCGGAGGAAGAGAGGTGTTCAGATGCAGATAAGTAAGTTTATAACACTAGTGGGAGGAAGTTGAGGCAGTTGTTGTTTGTTTCTTTTGGCAAAGAGCCAGACAAATCAACAGCTGAAAGAGGGGAGAGTTGGTTGGTGAGTAGAGATTTTAACAAATTGCTGTGGTGAGTGGGAGGAGAGCGCTAATAGGATAGCCACTGGTGTTGAGGACCCATTCGAAGTTGATGATCTTGCTTTTGAAGAATTATCAATTTGCGTAGTTGTGCAACTTTCTTCTGGCAGTGCCTAATGTAGTGGAAGTATAAATATTATGCCCAGTGTCTTACACACCTGTTTTCTTTTTTCTCTTACAAAGCCATCAGATCAAGTCATTGCAGTATAGTAACACGGGAGACATGATTCTTGTTGTATCTGGAAGCTCTCAGGCTAAAGTGATTGACAGAGATGGTTTTGAAGTAATGGAATGTATAAAGGGAGACCAGTATATTGTGGACATGGCGAACACCAAGGTAAGCATTAAACAATATTTTAGTGAATTTAATTAATTTGGCACACATTTGTTAACAACTTGTTTGAGTTGCTATAATTCATCCTAAAAATTAGTGTCTTGTTTTAAACACTGTATTGTTTCTCACAATTCTGTGGATTGATCAGGAAGTTCTTATGCTTCATATAGTGTCAGCTGGGGCACTAGGATGGTGTTAAGGTTCAAAGTGCATCATTCACATGGTTTATGGTTGGTGCTCTACCCCATGGTATCTGTCCTGCTCCCAGCACTCCCCACTTCCCGACTAGGTGCATGTGCACGCATGCGTGCCCTCTCTCTCTCTCTGTCTCTCCCACTTTCTCTTTCCACATGTCTAGTTCGGGCTTTTTTCACAGTGTGGTGGACTTAGTGGGGTTTGACTTCTTGCTTGATGACTGGGTTCCATGAAGGATGGATATGGAAACTGGATTTTATAAGGTCTGGCTTCAAATTTTATGTAGCATCATAGCGCCAGTGCAAATTTGTGGAGAGGGGAGATAGATTCTACCATTTGGTGGTTGAATGACAAGATCACATTATAAAAGATCATGTGGGCGGGGAGATATGGATGTAGCCATCTTTATAAACAACATAGCACAAACTTACTATGTACTAGGGCTTAGGACAAGAATGAAAGAGTCTCATCAACCTTTTAAATAAAGATTTTTAGTGAGATAATATTTTAAAATTACACTAAATACCAATTAACTATAGCAGCATAAATCCTATCAAACTTAATGGCTTGTTTATAATTGCTGACATATCTTTGGGATGGCTGGGCTTGGCTCCAAGCTCCAGTTAGTGCTAGGTCTGTTCCATGTGTTTCTGTTCCCGCTTGTACTAGCAAACTGCCTGAGGGCATGTTTTTCTCACGGTGATGGCGGAAACACAAGAGGGAAACCCCAAATCTGGAAGCACATTTGAAGTCTTTGCTCATATGTCCATGGACGTTCCATTGGCCAGAGCAAATCACATGACTGTGGGTAACATCAGTACAGTGGAGAAATATGCTCAGGTCTTTAGTGAGAGGAACTGCAGTATCACATGCCAAAGCTGGAGGATGCAGGAGGGGTTATGGATTGGGAACAATAATGCAAGTTACCACAGATACATTACAGTGTCAGTGGGTATAATTGATGCAGAAGTTTGAGCCTCAATTTTAATTTTGATTTTTACTCTTTCTTTCCCTGTCTTAGTACCTTCTTCTAAAACACTAATCATGGTTTGTAACTAAATCAAAATCTTATATGAGATTTGATTGTCTTAAGAAAATACAGTGGGTCCCGATTATTTGTTGTTCCTGTATTTGCAAGCTCACCTATTTGCTAAAAATTTTTTGTAACCCCAAAATCAGTACACAGTGCTTTTATGGTCATTTGCAGACGTGCATATGTACAGAGTGGCAAAAAAGAATTTGAAAAAGCTGATGCTCTTTTTTCTTGTTTCAGCTCATGTTGTAATCAAGTATCCTTTCTGTGATCTATGTAGTGTTGCGTTTTTCTTATTTGGGCAATTTTTGTTGGTGATTTTGCTGTTTACAATGGCCCCCAAGTGTAGTGCTGAAGTGCTGTAGCATTGTCTGGTGTTCCTAAGTGTAAGAAGTCCATGATGTGCCCTAGAGAGAATACATATGTTGGATAAGCTTCATTCAGGCACGACTTACAGTGCTGTTGGCTATGAGTTCAATGTTTATGAATCAGGAATATATATTATTATATGGTTGTCCTTAAACAAAAACATAAACAAAGTTATGTATTGATTGCTTGATGAAAATATGACCAGAGGCTTACAGGAACCCAACCCTGTATTTGATAATTCAGTGTTTACAGAACTTTATAGACCATAACTACTACAAATAAGAAGATTTGACTGTAATCTACTTTACATGCCCTGGTTGACCTATTGGAATAAATAAATATACTATGTTTCAAATTGCCTTCTATTGAACCCCAGTGAAGTGCCTCTCAACCCTAATGAGGATCCCAGCCTCATGCATATTTTTAGTTATTTTTTTTTTAAGTTTATTTTAGTTTTGAAAGAGAGAGACAGTACAAGTAGGGGAGGGGCAGAGAGAGAGGGAGACAGAGAATCCCAAGCAGACTTCAAGCTGCCAGCCCAGAGCCTGACATGGGGCTCGAACACACGAGATCGAGAGATCAGGACTTGAGCTGAAGCCAAGAGTCAGTTTCAGCTTAACGGACTGACCCACCCAGATGCCCCTTGACTAATTGTATTAACTACCCAGTATATGTTAGATGATTCAAACAGAATTCAAATATAATTTAAGCATAAAATTATATTGCAATGGTGGCTTCAGTAGTTTCTTTTTTTTCATGTATTCCACTAGAATTTCTCATTCGTCTCTCCTTAAAGTCAGTGTCCCTAGGATTCCACCAAAGATGATGTTGTGAGAGTGAGGGTGGTAAGGAAAGAAAGCAGATAGGGATATAGGTCCCTGTCCATATCTTAAACTCAGTTAGTTCTGCTTTTATCTGCTTTATTTGAAGCTTTTGGGAATCCAGAACTTTAAAAAACTGGTTTGTGGAAATGAAACCTTAGAAAACTCCTATTTATTCTTTTTAGCTTGTATTTACCATAGACAATAGTTCTTTTTTTTTTTTTTCAATGTTTATTTATTTTTGGGACAGAGAGAGACAGAGCATGAACGGGGGAGGGGCAGAGAGAGAGGGAGACACAGAATCGGAAACAGGCTCCAGGCTCCGAGCCATCAGCCCAGAGCCCGACGCGGGGCTCGAACTCACGGACCGCGAGATCGTGACCTGGCTGAAGTCGGACGCTTAACCGACTGCGCCACCCAGGCGCCCCTAGACAATAGTTCTTAAAAAGTATGAGGAAGAAAAGTTTTTGCCAGTCTCTAAGCTCTTCTTAATTGTTTCAGCCATTCAGGGATTTCTTACATTATAAAAAGACTAAGACTTTGTGGATTTAAGTTTTAGCTAACAAAATTTCAAGAAGAAAGGAATCTGTTTAGTTCTCTTGCTGGCTGTTTCTGCAGTCTCAGACTTATAGTGCATATAATAAGATGATTAAGAAAGTAGGACAAGGATGGATAACAAATCTATGTAGAAACACAAAAAAATTAAAATTAAAATATTAAGTTATCAGAGTTACCTTTTACCTCCTTGGTTAAGTTTATTCATAAGTGTTTAATTGTTTGTAGTGCTATTGTAAATGGGATTGATTTCTTTATTTTTCAGGAAGTTCTTTGTTAGTGTATGGAAGCACTGTTTTTTTTTTTTTTTTAATGTTTTATTTATTTTTGAGGGAGAGAGAGACAGAGTATGAATGGGGGAAGAGCAGAGAGAGAGGGAGACACAGAATCCAAAGCAGGTTCCAGGCTCTGAGCTGTCAGCACAGAGCCTGATGCGGGGCTGGAACTCACAAACTGTGAGATTATGACCTGAGCTGAAGTCAGATGCTTAACTGAGCCACCTCGGTGCCCCGCACTGTTGATTTTTTTAATGTTAATTTTGTGTCCTGCAACTTTACTGAATTCATTGATTAGATCTAAGAATTTTTTTTGTTGAGTCTTTAAGATTTTCTGTATTTAGCAATAGAAATAGAGACCATTTTACCTCTTACTTTCCAATTTTGATATATTTTCTTTTCTTACCTGATTTCTCTAGTTATGACTTCCAGTACTGTCTTGAATAAGAGTGATGAGAGTGGACACCCTTGTCTCTTGTTCCTGATCTTAGATGAAGAGCTTTTAAACTTTCACCATTGAGTATGGTGTTAGCTGTCAGCTCGTCATGTATGGCCTTTATTATGTTGCGATTGGTTCCTTCTATGTCTAATTGCAAACTATATATCTGATAAGGGTTAATGTCCAAAATATGTGAAGAGTCATACAGCTCAACAGCAAAAGCAAAAGAAAATGAACCCAATTAAAAAGTGAGCAAAGGACCTGGATAGACATTTTCTGAGGAAGATGTACTAAAGACCAACAAGTACACGAAAAGATGCTCAACATGACTTGTCATTAGGGAAATGCAAATTAAAACCACAGTGAAATATCACCTCGTGCCTGTTAGAATGGCCATTATCAAAAAGACAGGAGATAACAAATGCTGGTATGGATGTAGAGAAAAGAGAACCCTTGTGCAGTATTGGTGAGATTGTAAATTGGAGTAGCCACTGTGGAAAACAGTATGGAAGATCCTCAAAAAAAGTTAAAAATAGAACTACCATATGATCCAGCAATTCCTCTTCTGGGAATATATCCAAAGGAAATGAAAAGATGAATTTTAAAAGATATCTGCACCTCCATGTTCATAGCAGCATTGTTTGCAGCAACCAATACATGGAAACAACCTAAGTGTCCATGGATGGATAAACGGATAAAGAAGTTGTGGTATAACACACACACACACACACACACACACACACACACATATGGGGTGGAATATTATTCAGCCATAAAAGATGAGGAAATGCTACCATTTGCAACAACATGGATGGAACTTCAAGGCATTATGCTAAATGAAATAAGCCAGACAGAGAAAGACAAATACTATATGATCTCACTTATATGTGGAATCTAACAAACAAACAATTCCCTGCACGACCAAAAACCGCAGACTCACAGAAAAGGACATCAGACATGTGGTTACCAGAGGCTGAAGGTGGGGGATGAGGGAATTGGAGAAGGGTAGTCAAAAGGTACAAATTCCTAGTTATAAGGTACATAAATACTAGGGGTATAATAATGTACAATATTATGACTATAATACTGTATGATATACAGGAAAGTTGTTATGGAAGTAAATCCTAAGAGTTCTCGTCACAAGAGTTTTTTTTTTTTTTTTTTTTACTTTTTTCTTTTTTATATTGTATCTATATGAGATGAGGGATGTTAGCTGAACCTATTGTGATAATCATTTCATAATACATGTAAATCATATTATCATGCTATATGCCTTAAACATATACAGTGATGTATATCAATTATTTCTCAATAAAACTGGGAAAAAATTTTAGTTACCAATGTGCAAAAATCTCTATATATTGTAACCATGTACTATAACTTCTCCCACTTTGCCGAATATCTCTGTTTTGATTTCAAAATCATGGTTAATATTTACTCTTTCCATTTCCTAGAAGCAGATGTAATTAATTGACTATTTACTTGTCTAGGAAATGTTACTGGTATCTTAATTGCAGTCTTTGGCTTGAGTAATGGGTTTTGGAAATGCAAGAATTATTATTTGAAAGTAGTAGATTTCATAGGACACTTTTTTTCCTTAACTTTTTAACC
Organism: Felis catus; assembly: GCF_018350175.1. Lineage (NCBI taxonomy): Eukaryota > Metazoa > Chordata > Mammalia > Carnivora > Felidae > Felis > Felis catus. Next base: position 209,107,603 of record NC_058368.1, on the reverse strand, counting down.
TCTTTTCTGATTCCAAGAGTAATTAGTAACTTGTGGCTTTACTGGAAATTGCAGTGAATAGGACATTAAAGGAAACAATTAAATATATCTGATCTGTTGTGATTAAAATATTATGTACTTTAAATATAAACAGGCCTTTCTAATTATATTGTTAAATTTGTATCTCTAATCTTTACATCACTGTGTGTTGTATGTGTGTGTATTTTTAAGTATAGTCACAGTGGTAAAAAATGCTTTTTTCTGTTGTATACTACAACACAGTGCATTACAGGAAGAATAATTATATTTACATCTTGGAAAAATAAAGTTTATTGGGTTTCTAACAGTAATTCCTGTCAATAATAGAAAATTTGGAAAAGAAAAAATTACTCATAATTCTACTACCCAAATATAATCACTTAGAACATTTTGGTTTCTGTATTCTGTATTTTCCTTATGCATCTGAAAAACATTTTTTCTGATGATAGCAGAACCTTTACATCAGTTATTGCTTGGAGTCACCTTTTGCATGTTCTGCCGTCTTGGAGTTATGTTGTGAGTGCCGCAGGGGCTGCAGTAAGGTGCAAGGAGAGGCCTGGGGATGGGGGTGAGGGGCAGGGGGGTTCTCACTTCAGCCAGAGGAGTTCCAGGTTTGTCTGTTTTATGTGTTCAAGTTTTTCATAAGATATACTTTGTAAATCGGGTCCTGCTGTGTGTGTGTGTGTGTGTGTGTTTTAAACATGAAGAACGTTGGTCTGGAGTTCATGGGATTATTGATTATTGTACGTGGGGAAAATGGGATCTTACTTCTTTAGGTTCAGGCGAGTAGTGTTAAATCCAAAAGAAATCCAGCTGAGTAAATTTGTCGCTCTCATCGTTTTTCTTCAGTGATTTGTGACTTGGGCAGCATCTCTTCTAGCAAGTAGTCTAAAGTTATGAGATGTACAAAATGGAATGTTTTCAAAGGCAGAGAGAGGGTGGGACAAGAAACTTACAAATAGGAAAAAAAGGATTATTTCCAGCAAGGTTATACCTTCCTTTTGGGGGAACAAACGGGTCTATTAGTTGGATAACCTCACTGGTGTTGATCAGGAAATTCCAGACTTTCTGGTTAAGATTACATTCCTGGGAGAGTTTGAAACAGTACTTAGGTTAGGTCTTAAGTTTCTTTTTGGTGCCATGGGTTTAACATAAGTGATTCCATTTTGCGCCTGTTGTCTCTCTCTTTTAAAAAAAATTTTTTTTTAATGTTTATTCATTTTTTGAGAGACAGAGACAGAACGTGAATGGGGTAGGGGCAGAGAGAGAGGGAGACACAGAATCCCAGGCAAGCTCCAGGCTCTGAACTCATAGCAGCACAGAGCCCAAGGTGGGGCTCGAACTCACGGACTGTGAGATCATGACCTGAGCCAAAATCGGACACTTAACCAACCAAGCCACCCAGGCGCCCCTGTTGTCTCTTTTTTAACATTAAGAAAGTAGGACAAGGATAAGGAGGAATCAACCTTTAAACAAATCAAAAGCATACTTTAAAATCTTAATTATATTGTCATCTAAAACTCATTTATTCTAAACCAGAATTTTGGTACGTTACTTCCAATCAGAAAGTGTTTTCCTCTCTTACTTTGAAGTCTCACACACACACTTTGCCTGAGACTCAAATGGGGCTGTTTGGCCTAGATCCCACAAATGTGTGACTATTAAATTTCTAGCCGTCACTGAGAAGTATTCCTGTACATCAAAACTCTATAACAAATCAGTATTAAGTTAAATTAAAAGGTGTTTTCATAGATGATAATAAATGAATGCCTGTGATTATCTTAGAGTTTCACTTATTAAACTTCCTTTTGTCAGTTCATCTAGAGTTGATATTGTTAAGTGCATTTTCTTTGGATTGTCTTCAACCCTTTTCTCTTCAACATCAAAACAATTCTGTTACATTTCTTTCTTAATTACATGACTAACGTGGTAGAGGATAGGTTCAGGGACCCTAGAATGCTTGGATCTTTAATTGGGCAATTTCTCCTTGAATATCCTTTAATTATGGAAATTAGAAGCTTTATAAATAATTACAGGAAAAACATGTTTTTAAATATTTATTTATATTTGAATAGTACATGTAGTTATTCTGATCTCCAGCCACTCCAAAAATTTGCTGTTATTATTTGGAGATGAAACATTTTAGTCATATCCTTTTAATGGGAAATACTGTTTCCTAAGAAGTAAAACATTTTAAACTGTGAATTCTAGGTATATTTTTTGTTTCTGTAAGCAGTTTTAACTGATGGTTTTAACCACAAATATAAACTCCCCCAAAGTGCAGTGATTTGAAGCACATTGTGTTTCTTTCCAATTTCTGAATATTTCCAGACCTTTTTATCTAATAGAAACTCCCTAACACTGGTTTCTGTCCTTTTGACATATCCCCATCACTTTTGGGGTACTTTGTTACATTCTGGCACAACAAAATGTTCCTGGCTCATCTTGTACTTTTCCTGCTCTAATGTTACCCATTTCTCTATTGATCCATGGCTCCTTTTAATAGGGAATTCTGTTTACAAATCTAGATCCTGGCACTGCGTATGTTCACTGATGCTGGGGCACCATTGCTTCTAGACTATTTCAGGAGAGAGAGCTGGCATGGGAGATAAACCAAATAACCAAAAAAACCCACCCATATATATATATATATATATATATATATATATATACATACACACACATATATATATTTATATATATACATATATGTATTTATATTTATATTACATATAATATAAAAATATAAAAATATAAAATATATTATAAAATATATAAATATATAAAATATATATTATATACATATAAATATATAATCATGAAGTCACACTGATCTATGAAGTAATTCTAATCTAACTTCGCAGCCTTTCCCCATTCTATATTTGTATTTCACTTCTTCAACAGTGAGAAGTTTGGCTTCTAATATCATCACTATAGTAATTCATTTGTTCATTGCTACCACACATAGAAAGTAGTTTCAGAATTGCTACACTCATAGTCATGGTTGTAGACAGGATTCTAAGATGGCCCCCAAGATTCCTGCTCCTCCTCTCGAGTATGGTTGTGAACTATGAGCAGGACCCAACACTCCTATGGTTAGATTATATTGAATGGCATAGTTGAGAAAGGAGGATTATCTTCAGTGGATCCTGTCTAATCTGGTGGGCCCTTAAAGGGATTGGGCTATTCCTGACAAAAGAAATTTGAGGTGTGGGAGGGATTTGACCTGAGGGAGAGTCTCTGTTGCTGGCTTTGAAGATGTAAGCAGACTTACATGAGTAAGTTGGAGATATAGCTAAGGTGATTTCTGAGCAAAGTGTTGAAGGTACTGCCTGCTTTCTTCTTGCTGCTTATAGTAATATATGAGAGAATAAAGTTAAATGGAAAGAAGTTTTATTAGAGAGGTACCAGGACTAGATGATTTAGTTTGTTTTGAGCCTATCCAGATGGTAAATAATGTTAAAATGAAGAAATTGCTTCTGAAAGTATGGTACAGAGAAGGAACCAAGGGTGTATATATAACCTTTTGCTCAAACCTCAGAAAGATCATAGGGTCAGATTACTTAGTTATACTAAAGGCTTTTTCAAGAAATTAATGTGGGCCTCACAGATTTTCTTAACCAAACCAGGTGACCCCTAGGAAGCTTAAGGATATTACTCCTTAGCCATTTCAAAGGAGTTATAGATAAAGAGGGGACTATTTTGCAAACATTTGCAGGCATGACTTTTGTCTAATTTAGATTCAACATGAGAAGGATTCTCATTTGCTGGCTTTGAAGGTGGAGTAATTCATGTGGCAAGGAAGGCACACAGCTTCTAGATACTGAGAGCAGCCCCCAGCTGACAGCAAGGAAATGGGCATCTCAGTCCTGCAATTACAAGGAACTTGGATTTTGCCAGCAACCTAACGAGCTTGGAAGCAGATTCTTGCCCAGAGCTTCCAGAGAGGAATGCAGCCCTATCACCATCCTGATTTCAGTCTGTGAGACCCTAAGCAAAGAATTCAGCTACGTTGCGATGGACTTCTGACCTCCAAAACTGTTAGGGGCTTAAACCACCTCCAATTTATTAGTTTAGTTTGGTGATTTCTTACACAGCATACATAACTAATACAGTCCTGCAAAAACCAAACATACCAGGTAATAATGCAAGTACATGAGAAGGTGGTAGTGGTTGTGATCATGCATAAGAGCAGGCAGGAGTTGGCTTTCAGTGAGCGGAGGGAATATATTTACACTGGGAATGGAGGGGTTGTGGAGGGCTCATACCCACAGTTGTTTGTAGGCTGTGGGTCTTAGGTAGGAAACTACTGGCAGGGTCATTAATTTTGTGTTGGGAGTTGTTGTGATGAAGCCTTCAGTACAATAGTAAAGACTTCGAATAGCTATTGAGGGTTGTGAGAAAAAAATGCCTAGAAGAAATGTGGGACATTAAGGGCTATAGAATGTAGATTTGCAGAGACAGTCATTCTGTGTATTTGTATGATACTCCTGAATCTTATTTGGGAGGCTGGATGTTTGAATGGAATACAATGATAGGGGAGGAGGGAGTTATTCCGGAATAAAGATTGTTCATTGCAGGTAAAGCAAGAGGACTCTCAGGTGTATGCTTAAGGAGTGGTTGATATTGAAAAAAAAAAAAAAAAAGTTGAACTGGAAGATAGAAAGTTATGTGACCAGTAAATGGAATATCTAGAGCCTAGCACATATCAGGTAAAAAACATTTGTTAAAACAATAAATATTGGAAGCTCATGGTTTCAGAAAAGGAACTATCTGTGGTAATGGCAGAGTTAGCCATAGTTGGGGCTGTTGAAAAGTGTTAGAAGAGGTCATTGGAGTTAAGTAGATCAAAGAAGACTGAAGTTATGTCTTGAATATGTTCAAATGGATTTTAAAATTGCTCAGGAACTAGAAAGACTTGAACTTGAGTCTTTGAGTAAAGAAGAAAATGACTAAGAGGATGGATGGAATATAACTGGGGTCAGCAAACTATAGCCATGGGCCAAATCCAGCCTGCACCCTGTTTTTGTAAATAAAAGTTTTATTGGAAACAGCTATGCCTGTTCATTTACTATTTACTATTGTCTGTGCCTGCTTTTGTGCTACAGTGGTAGAGTTAAATAGTTGCAGCAGAGACCATGTGGCCCGCAAAACTTAAAATACTCATTATCTGGTCCTTTACAGAAAAAGTCTGCCAACTCCTGCACTAAAGCTGTAAATGTTTTCTGCAGCAAAATATATGCACACAGATTTTTGCTGACAATTTTAGGAACTTTGGTGATTCCTAAAACAGCCTATGAATGGACTCTGGAGAAGAACTTTTGGATCGAAGTTCACACTATATTCTTGGCTGCATTTCTTTTCATCATGTGAGTTGCCTGTTAGCTCACCATGAGAAAGACATGGGTACTTTCATTTTGGTGGGTCACAGAGCCTCACCTCATTCAGTGACTACAGATGGCACTGCATCAGGGCAACTGTTTTACAGTTTTTCTTATGTGGTAGCCATAAGAGTATGTGCAGAATAGTATAAATCAGCACCCCACCCCCATCCCCACCCCCGCCGATTGTCCCCCATCTGCGTGTGTGTGTGTTTAGAGGAAACCAATATTGATCATGGTTCAGTAATGTCCTCTTTTCAGGGAAAGCATAACATATTTATGAGAAAAAATGGATGGTTAATTCTTCTAGGCTATTTCCAGTTAAGTCTGTTAAATGAAGGGATTTTTTTCAGGAGGAGTGTCTATGTTTAGATACAGGAAAAAAGAGAGAAAAGCTAGTTTATTTGATGAAAAACTGTTTTTGTCACTGGCTGTTCTTTAATAGGTGTCACTTTAAAATTTTTTCCGCTAATGTTAGCCATAGTACTGAATCTGTTTAGATCCATTTAAGAATCCTTAGTTGAACTTGATTTTTGTTATGACTAATTTTGGTCACTGTTTTAACACAAGGGTACTTAACATTCCCATTGCCTTTGTCATGCTCCTATCTTTACAAACAAGAAACAACATTCATAGTCTTTTAGATGTTTTACAGTTTAACCTATTATTTGTGTTTGTATTCTGGATACTCAACAGCTAAGGTGACCTCATGTGCTTTTACCTTAATGTCTTCTGTAATAGAGATCATTTTTTTTTCGGTCCTCTTAAAAAATATCCTTTATATTACAAGATGCTATTTTAACTTTAATCAACAAATGTCAGTAAAAGACCTGTTTTCTGGGGCCTGCCATTAAGACCTGCATGGTGTTGGTGAGTTGTTGGGTTGCTGTTCAAAGTATAGGAAGTGATGTTCTAAGCACTGGGCCGAGCAGCATCTCTCTGTAGAATCCCTGAGTCTGGGTGTGGGAGAGGAAAATGGTAAAGTAGGAACTGGCTGGGAGGTAAGCATAGCAACCATTAGATTGCAGGGCCAGGCAGAGACGTCAGGGGAGATGGACTCAGTTAAGCAGAGGAGGATGCACGTATGGAGTAGTCTGCAAGAGTGAGGAAGCCAAGGCAGTTAGATTCTAAGTCCTCAGAGCCAGGCATGTATGTCTTGGTTTATTGGGGTGTTCCTTTAATTGAAAATCATGAGCTGTTTTCCTGCTATAGAGGCACATATTTAACGGGGTGAAACTAGACTAGATAACTGTTTACTGCTAGGCATTAGAAATTATTTTTTTTTTCTTAAATAAGCATAGTCTGACAAATTTCTGTTTTGGAAAGAGATTACTGGGGCCCCTGATAATCCTATGTATTTTAATCTGTCAGCCAATCAACTAATTATTAGCTTTCAATATCTTAGGTACACAGAATTGAAGGGAACCTAACTCACTTCTCTGTTCATGGTGGCTTGCCATCATGCCATATCTGATGAGCAGTTCTCAGTTCTCATGATACCATCCATAACTCTCAGCAGCTTTTGACACAGTTGATCACTACACTTCTTGAAACACCTTCGTACCTGACTTCTGATTTGCTGTGCTCTCCCAGTTTTCTTCTTACCTCATTTAGTGTTCCTTTTCACTCTGGTTTTGTTGCTCCTCCTCTGTCCTCCAGCATCCGAATGTTGGGGTGTCCAGCTCATACTGAACCCTCTCTAGTATTTACATCTGCTTCCTGATTCATCTCACCTGGTCACACGGTTTTGATGTGGAAACGTCGGGGTTCGGAGCAAACAGTCAAGAAAGAATTCTTGGGATGTCTTTGGAGCAAAAAAGTGAGGAGGGCACCTGTTGGGATGAGCACTGGGTGTTGTATGGAAACCAATTTGATAATAAATTTCATATTAAAAAAATAAAAATAAAAAAATAAAAAATTTAAAAATTAAAAAAATTTTAAAGCCCCCTCCCCCCCAAAATAAAATAAAATAAAGTACGGGGACAGGACCTGTGGGTAGAAAGAGCTGCACTGAGGTTGTGTTGGGTGACTGATTATATACCGTCAGGTTGAGGGGGTTAGGGACAGCACAAGCCTCTAAGCAATTTTGAAGACAAGGTTTCCACGGCCCTGAGGGAGCTAGCTGTTGTTAGGAAAAGGTCATTTATTACTGTCTAGCAAACCCTCAGTCATGAGACCTTCAGATGTGTATCAGTGGGTCACGTGTGTGGAGGATAATTACTAACGTATATCTTGCGGGGTAAAGATGGAAGAAGTTTCCAAAGGAATTTCTTTATGTTTAAAGTAGACTCACAGGATCCTAGGAGGTTAGGATTGTGTTAACCTAAGATTGCCTTTTGCCCTTAGCAAAATGTCAACATTTAGGCAGCTGAGCCCCCAGGGGAAGGTCACTCTGCTTATTTCAAGGGCTTGTGAATGGACTGTAAGTTACAAGGAAATTTAAGCTTTTCTTTTGCCTTTGTTTCCCACATCAGCTTTAAATGTCATGTATAGACACTGATGACTTACGAATTTATGTTTCTTGGCCTGTTTTTTCACCTGCCCAGTATGACCAACTACTTACTTCACAGTCTCACCTGGATGTATAATGGGCATCTTAACACAAAATACGCAAAAAGGAAATTGTGACTTTTCTTTCTACACATCCTCCAACTGCAGTCATCTTTATCTCAATAAATGACATCATCACTCACTAGCTGATCGGCTGAAACACCTTTGAGTTCTACTTGACTCCTCTCTTCCCTCACACCTCACATCTGCCCCATTGTCCAACGTGTTTTTCCAACAGAGTTATATGAATAAAGTTGCCATTAACATTTGCATGTAGGTTTTGCGTAGGCATAAAATTTTAAATCAGTGGAGTTAACACCTAGGAGTGTGGTTGCTATCTCATATGGTCAGATCAGCCAATATCTTTCAAAATGGTTTGTGCTGTTTTGTATTCCCACCAGCAGTGAATGAGAGGTCCTGGTGCTCTGCCTCCTTGCCAGCAGCTGGGAGGTTGGAAGTGTCAGGTGGTTGGAATTTAGCATTCTTACAGGTCTTTAATGGCAGTTGGTTGTTTTAATTTGCCTTTCCTTAAAGACTGATGATGTTGAACATCTTTTCATGTTTGCTGTCTTTATTTTATATCTTCTTTGGTGCAGCGTCCATTTAATTAAAAAATTTTTTTTTCCTATTTTGGGGGAGTAGGGAATCTTTGTTTTCTTATTGTTCTTGAGAGTTCAAAAAATATTCTGGGTGTATATCCTTTTTCAAATATGTGACTTGTAAATATTTTCTCCCATTGTGTGCCTGGTCTTTTCATTCTCTTTGTAAAATTTTTAAAATTTTGATGAATTTCAGTTTATCAGTTCTTTTATGGATCATGTTTCGGGTTTGGTCAAAGAACTTTGCCGAACTCAGTGTCACAAAGATTTTCATCCATTTTTCTAATAGGAGTCTTACTCTTTAATGTTCTACACTCATTCTATGATCCATTTTGAGCTGATTTTTGTATAACGAGTGAGAAATATGTCAAGGTTTTGTTTTGTTTTGTTTTGTTTTTCTGGGCATATAAATGACCAGTTATTTCAGTATCATCAGTTGAAAAGACTGACCCCTCTTTACTGAATTGCCTTTGCATATTTGTTCAAATATAAATTGATGATATTTGATAAAGTTTATTTTGAGACTCTCTATTCTGTTCCATTGCTATGTGTATACCCTTTCACTTAATACCACGCTGCCTTGATTATTGCACCTTTGTAGGATATCTTAAAATTTGGTGGTGTGAGTGCTGCAACTTTGTTCTTTGTTTTAGTTGTTTGGGCTATTTTCGTTTCTTTCTTTTTTTTTCCTTTTTTTTTTTTTTTAGAGTTTATTTATTTATTGAGAGAGAGAGAGAGAGAAAGAGAGAGAGACAGAACAAGCAGGGGAGGGACAGAGAGAAGGAGAAACAGAATCCCAAGCAGGCTCTGCACCATCAGTGTGCAACTCCATGCAGGGTTCGAACTCATGAACCGTGAGATCATGACCTGAGATCAAGAGTCGGATGCTTAACTGACTGTGCCACCCAGGCGCTCCAGTTTCTTTCTTATTTTTTTAAAGTTTTTACTTTAATTCTAGTTTGTTAACATACAGTGTTATATTAATTTCAGGGGTACAATATAGTGATTTAACACTTCTATACAACACACACATTATAACAAGTGTACTTCTTAATGCCTATTACCTATTTCACCCATCCGCCTGGTAACCATCAGTTCACTATAATTAAGAGTCTGTTTCTTGGTTTCTGTCTCTTTTTTTTCCCTTTGTTCATTTGTTTCTTAATCCCACATATGAGTGAAATCATATGGTATTTGTCTTTCTCTGACTTACTTTGCTTACCATTATACTCTTTAGCTCCATCCATGTTGCTGCAAATGGCAAGATTTCATTCATTTTTATGGCTTAGTAATATTCCATTGTGTGTGTATATATACCACATCTTCTTTATCCATTCATCAGTCACTGGACACTTTGGTTGCTTCCATAATTTGGCTATTGTTGATAATGCTGCTATAAACATTGGGGTGCATGTATACCTTTGAATTAATGTTTTTGTATTCTTTGGGTAACTAGTGCAGTTGCTGGATCATAGGGTAGTTCTGCTTTTAACTTTCTGAGGAAACTCCTTACTATTTTCCATAGTGGCTACACAAATCAGTTTGTATTCCCACCAACAGTGCATGAGGATTCATTTTTCTCTTCATCTTTGTTAACACCTGTTGTCTCTTGTGTTGTTGATTTTAGCCATTCTGACAGGTGTGAGGTGATATATCTCATTGTAGTTTTGATTTTGGGCTATTTTAGTTTCTTTTTCACAAACATTTTAGAGTCAGTCATTTTGTTTATATACGCAAAGAACCCTGCTGTGATTTTGTTTGAAATTATTTTGAATCTAAAGATCATTTGGAGAGAATTGACAACTGTTTGGAGTCTTTCAGTCCATCAACACCAGTATATCTCTTATTTATTTAGGTCTTTTTTTTTTTCTTTTTCCAGGTTTTATAGTTTTTAGCATAGAGCACCTGAACAGATTTTATTAAATTCATACTTAATTTACACTTAAAATTTACTTTTTTTTTTTTTAGCCATTATAAATGGCATCACTTAAAAATGTCTAGTAGAATTTGCCCGTGTAGCTTGGAGTTTTCTTTTTCCTGTTTTCAAAAAATTTAAACTATGAATTCAATTTATTTGATAAGTACAGGACTATTCATGTTATTTCTTTGTTCTTGCGTTGAGATAGGATAGGTTATGACTTTCATGGACTTGGTCCATTTCCTCTAAGTTGCAAATATATGTACATAGAATTATTAGTAATATTTCTTTAAGGTCATTGCTCATATTTTTTCTCTTTTTCCTGATATTGGCAATTTGTGTCTTCTCTTTTTTCTTGGTCTGGCAAGAAGTTTTCCCATTTTATTGATTTTTTTTCAAAGAGCAATTTTTTAAAATCTCATTCATTTGTATTTCTTTGTTGTAGTTCTGTCTTCAACATTGATTTCTGTTCTTATGCTTTCTTTCCTTTTGCTTGCCTCTCCTATTTCTTTTTAGAATTCCTAGTATTTTAAGGTGGATGCTTTAAAGACTTGTTTTATCTTTTCTTTTTTTTAATTCTTGTTTTAATGTTTATTTAGTTTTGAGAGAGAAAGACAGACAGAGTGTGAGTGGGGAGGGGCAGAGAGAGAGGGAGACACAGAACCTGAAGCAGGCTCTAGGCTGTGAGCTGCCAGCACAGAGCTTGATGTGGGGCTCGAACTTTGTGAATGGCGATATCAGGACCTGAGCTGAAGTTGGACCCTCAACCGATTGAGTCACCCAGGCGCCCCTTGTTTTAAATAGAATCATGTAGTGCTATAATATTCCTTATAAGCATTGCTTTAGCTGCGTACCACAAATTTTGAGATATATTTTCATTTTCATTCAGTTCCCTTGGAACTACCTCTTTTACTGATGGATTATTTAGCAGCATAATATCTAATTTCCAAATATTTGGGGATTTTTATGTCATCTTTCTGTTACAGATTTCTAGTTTAAGTCCTTTATGGGAATGTTTAGCTCATTTAAGTTTAATGTAATTATTGATATGGTTGGATTTAAATTTGGTGAGGTTTGTTTTGTGACCTAGAATATGATCTATCTTAGTTACTGTTCTGTGTGCACTTGTGAAGAATATGTATTCTGCTGTTGCCAGGTAGAATAGTCTGTTTATATAAAGTTAAGTCAGTTCATGGAGTTCTGTATCCTTGCTGATTTTCTTTGTGCTTATTTTTTCAATGGTCTTTTCAGTTCTTTCAGTTTTAGCTTCATGTCTTGAAACTGTTGTATTGGGTGCATGTATACTTACAATTGCTCTGTCTTTTTGGTAAATTGATCCTTTTATCATTATATAATGTCCCTCCTTATCTCTGGCGATTTTTCTTGTTCTGATGTCTACCTTGTGTGATGCTAATATAATCACTCATGCCTTTTTTTTTTTTTTTTTTTTTTTTTTAGTCTTTATTTATTTTGAGAGAGAGCATGAGTGAGCTCAAGTGCCAGAGGGACAGAGAGAGACAGGGAGAGAGAGAATCCCAAGCAGATTCTGGGCTGTCAGCACAGAGCCTGATGCAGGGCTCAAACTGGCAACCGTGAGATCCTGACCTGAGCCAAGATCAAGAGTTAATCGCTTAACCAACTGAGCCACCCAGCCGCGCCTCAAGCTTTTAAAAAATTATTGTTTGCTTGGTATATTTCTTTTGGTATTGGTTTATTCAATAATATTTATTGAGTGTCTAGACATTTATTGAATGTCTAGGAGGCAAAACCCTCATGCAGTTTATATGCCAGTGGGGACACATGAAAATATGCAAAACATATACTGTATAACAAAACCAGAGAGTAATAAGTGCTATGAAGAAGCAGATTAAGGGGATAGAGAGTAACCAGGGACTTCTTTTTTTTTTTTTTTTTTTTTAATTTTTGGGACAGAGAGAGACAGAGCATGAACGGGGGAGGGGCAGAGAGAGAGGGAGACACAGAATCGGAAACAGGCTCCAGGCTCTGAGCCATCAGCCCAGAGCCCGACGCGGGCTCGAACTCACGGACCGCGAGATCGTGACCTGGCTGAAGTCGGACGCTTAACCGACTGCGCCACCCAGGCGCCCCGACCAGGGACTTCTTTAGATAGAGTACTCAGGGAGGTCTCTGAGGGATTGGCATTCAGGGTGAGGTCTGGATAAAGGATCCTCCTGGGAGCCAGGTACAGTGGTATCTGAGGAACCATGCAGAAAGAGGAACAGCAAATGCAAGGCCCTGAGGCAAGGTGCTTGTTATATCTTTTTCAACTCTTAGTTTTTAATCTTTCTGTGTCATTGTATTTCAAGTCAGATTCCTGAAAGAAGTGTTAATTGATAGGTCTTGTGTTTCAATGTATGATGGTAATCATTGTCTTTTAATTGGTGTGTTTAGCTCATTTTAAGTTTAATGTAATTATTGGTAGGGTTGGATTTAGTTCTACCATTTTATTACTTTTGGTTCTTTCTGTTCTTTGTTCAGTGCCTCATCTTTCCTAATTTCTTTTAAATTATCTGAGTATTTTTAGAATTCCATTTTTTTAACTGTTGGATTTTAATTATGCTCTTTGTATAGTATTTTAAGTGGTGGTTCTAGGGAACTATAAAAATATATTAAATTATATATAATCTACTTAGAATTAATATTTTACCATATCAAGTGAAAAATAGAAATTGTGCAACCACATAGGCTCTTCCCCCAATCCTGATGTAGTTGTTGTATGTTCCGTTTTCATATGTTGAAAATTGTATCAGGCAACGATAATAATTTTTGTTCTCAACAAAAGTTAAAGGTGAAAAATATTGTTCTGTTTACTCAGGTATTTACTCTTTCTTTTGTTGTCCTTTCATTGCTTATATTCCAGTTTCTCTTTGTAATCATTTCCCTTTCACTTGAAGTAGTCTTTCTTTTTAAATTTTTAATGTTGAGATTGAATATATAAACCATAACATTTACTCATTTAGTTTGTTATGTTCAGTGGTTTTTAGTATATTCATGGAGTGTGCAGCCATCACCACAATCCATTTTAGAACATTTTGTCATCCCCAAAAGAAACTATTGGAGACAATAAAAAGATTAATGTTTGTCAGGGGTAAGGGGCAAGGAGTGATGATTAGGCAGAGCACAGAAGATTTTTAAGACAATGAAACTAGTCTGTATGATAAGACAATGAAACTAGTCTGTATGATGTTATAATGATGGATATGTGTCAGTATAAATTGTCCAGATCCATAGAATGTACGAAATCACGAGTGAACCTGAATATGAACTGTGACATTTGGATGATAATGATGTGTCAGTGTAGGTTCATCAGTTGTAACAAATGTACTACTGTGATGGGGAATATTGATAATAGGGGAAAGCTGTGCATGTGGGGGGCAAGGGCTTTATGGAAAATCTCTGTGCCTTCCTCTCAATATTTCTGTGAACCTAAAACTGTCCTAAGAAGTAATCTATTAAAAATAAAATACTCCCTGTCCCTTAGCCAGCATCCCCAAGTCTACCACCCATTGAAGCCTTGCACAACTACTAATCTACTAATCTGCTGTCTCTATAGATTTGGCATTTCTGGATATCAGAAAATGGAATCATACAATATGTGGCTCTTTCACTTAGCATGTTTTTGAAATTTATCCATGTTGTATCAATATTTAATTTCATTGCCAAATAATATTTGATTGTATGGATATACCACATTTATCTCTTCTCAAGTTGATGGACGTTTGTGCTGTTTCCACTTTTTTATTATTATGAATAATGCTTCTATGAACATTCATGTACAAGTTTTTGTGCAGAGGTATGCTGTCATTTCTCTTAGATGTATACCTAGGAGTGGAATTTTAGGGTCCTATGGTAACTCTGTGTTTAACATTTTGAGGGACTGCCAGACTGTTTTCCAAAGTGTCTATAACATTTTACCTACCCACCAGTAGTGTATGAGGGTTCCAGTTTTTCTACATCCTTGTCAACACTTGTGGTTTCTCATGTTGTTGTTGTTTAATAATCATCTTAGAGGGTGCGAAGTGGTATCTCTGTGGTCTGTGTTGAACATCTTTTTGTGTATATATTAGCCATTTGTAAATTTTCTTTAGAGAAATGTCTATTCAAATCCTGGCCCATTTTAAAATTGGGTTATATGTCTTTTTATTATTGAGTTCTAACAGTTTATATATTCTAGATATTTGTCCTTTATGAGATATATGATTTGCAAATATTTTCTCTCATTCTTTGGGTTGTCTTTTCATGTTCTCGATGGTGTCCTTTGAAGCACAAAAGTTTTAAATTTTGATGAAGCTCAATTTATTTTTTCCTTTGTTTTGTGCCTTTAGTGTCATTGCCTAACCCACAGTCATGGAGAATTATGCTTATGTTTTCTTCCAAGGGTTTTGCAGTTTTAGCTCTTACATTTAGGTCTGTGATCCATTTAGAGTTAATTTTTGTGCATGGTATGAAGTAAGGGTCCAACTGTATAGTAAGTATTCTTGAAATAATAAAATAATTTTTGAATTTCTTAGCTACTCTTTGAATTTCCATATAAAATTTATGATCAATTCCCAATTTCTGTCACATTTCTTTTGGTGACAAGTTCTCTTAGTTTTCTTTCATCTTGCAGTGTCTTTATTTCACCTTCATTCCCAAAGTACATTTTCTATACATTTAACTTGGCAGTATTTTTCTGTCAGCACTTTAAAAATGTTGGTCCACTGTCTTCTGGCTTTATTTTTGTTGAATAATTATGCAGTAATTCAAGTATTTGTTTTTCTTTATGTAATGTGTTGTTTTTTATATTTGCTTTTTGAAATTTTCCCCCTATTTCTCTTTTGGACTTTAATAGTTTATTATGTGTCAAGGCGTAGGCTTTAAAACATTTATTTATTTATTATTATTATTTTTTTTTGTTTTGTTCATCCTGCTTGGTATTCACTGAAGTTCTTGGATCTGTAAATTTACCTCCTTCACCATTTTTGGGAAATTTTTAATTATTATTTCTTCAAATATTTGTCTGTACCTGACTGTCTTCTCCTAAGTCGTATGCAATACGAGTACTAAACTTTTTGATGTTGTCTCAGCGCTTTCTGTGATTCTGCTCATTTTTTCCTGTTAGATTAAATTATTTCTATTAATCTGTCTTCAAGTTCATTGAGTCTTTCCTCTGACATATCCATTCTACTATTGGGCCCCTACAGTGAATTTTTTATTCCCATTATTTTATTTTTCAATATGACCAGGTTTCCATTTTAATAGTTTATTTTTCTTTGCTGGTCACTTATATCTTTGCATTTGTTTCAGATGTGTTTGCTTTCCTTTATGTATCATGGTCATAAACACCGATTTTAAGTCTTTTTCTTTCTTTTTTTTTTTTTTTTTTTTGGGACAGAGAAAGACAGAGCATGAACGGGGGAGGGGCAGAGAGAGAGGGAGACACAGAATCGGAAACAGGCTCCAGGCTCTGAGCCATCAGCCCAAAGCCTGACGCGGGGCTCGAACTCACGGACCTCACGGACCGTGAGATCGTGACCTGGCTGAAGTCGGACGCTTAACCGACTGCGCCACCCAGGCGCCCCTAAGTCTTTTTCTTAAAATATTGATTACAACATTTGGGTCATTTTGTGGTCGGCATCTTTTATCTTATTTCTTGGGAGCTGGTTAGATTTTCCTGGTTCTTTGTATGATTAATTTTGGGCTGTATCTTTCACATTTTGAATATTGTGTTCTGATATTCTGAGTCCTGTCCAAAACCTCTAGAGAATGGTGGGTTTTCATTTGTTTGTCTGTGAAGTTGCTTTTTTGGCTGAGGGTCAACCTGATTAGTTTTAGACTCTAAATCCTGACCTGCCTCCTATGAGCTGTTTTTCCTTGCAGTATTAATTTTCAAGGCATTTGTATGCTATTCTGGTTTGCCCCATGTACATGTTATCCAGGGATCCATATGGATCCTGGCTGCTAGTCGGTAGGTACCATGTTCGCTTCTCAATGCTTTTCTTAGGTTGATTCTGGTAGGTTTCACACAGTACACCTCAGGAGTGAGTGCAGGACTTTTTGTACAGATTTAAAGGACATTTTTCTCCAGCTTTTTAAACCCTTCACCCTATGATTTTCCCTTTCCTGTCTTTCATGGGTTTCTGTTCTGATGTTCTTGCTGGAAAATCACTCTTATGCATTGTAGCAGTTCCCATACTGTAGCTTATGCCTCCTGGCAAAGCTGGACTGAGGTGAAAAATAAAAATTTCTCTAACCCACAGCAGCTGTTTTTTCTTTTTTAAAAAGTTTATTTATTTGAGAGTGGGGGAGGGACGAAGAGAAAGAGAGAGAGAGAGAGAGACAGAGAGAGAATCCCAAGCAAGCTACTCACTGCAGTGCGGAGCCTGATATGGGGCTTGAACTCACAAACCGTGAGATCATGACCTGAGCCAAAACCAAGAGTCAGACACTTAACTGTCTGAGCCACTCAGGCGCCCCCACAGAAGCTGTTTCTCTGTGTTGGTGGGAAAAGGCAGTGTGGCTACCCGTTGTTGGCATTTTCCCGAGGTAAAGCATAGAGTATCAGAAGGATTCTATTCTACATATGTTGGTAGGTGATCTGCTTTCTTGTTAATACTGGCCTACTAGAAAGCATGGAGTGTCAAAAGTGCTGCACAGCGGTTGCTGTCATTGTTGCTTCTGGTTCAGGGAGGAGGCACCATGCCTCTTTGTTGCTGGCTTTTTCCTGGTTTGGGTTAGGAGAGCCAGCAAGTATCTTCTCTGAAGGGCTGCTCCTCTTACTGAGACAACAGCCACTGTTTTGTTACTGGCACTCATCTGCTGTAATGACCTCACAGGGCCACTGCCGCTGGGTGGGAGGATGAGAAGTATCACCCCAGAGCCAGCACTTGGCTGGTGTGAAATGAAGAAAATCGATTCTTTAACCTGTTCGGACTACTTCCATTTCTGGTGCCAACACTGAGGAGAGACTTGGTAGCTTTGTTGCTTGTGCTTGGCTGGCATAGGGTAGGTCAGATCACAAGAAGTTTGTTCCTCAGGCCTTTCACCCCCACTGCTACCCCTATGCCCTGGAGAGTGGAACCATTTTTTGGAACTTTGTTTGCTCTTGCTCTCAGTTGTTAGTTGTGGACTGCCCTAGAACCCAAGTCGGGAGACAGAGAAGGCAAAAATCATCCCCAGACTACTCCTTAGACCGAGTATCCCCCAGAATTCATATTTTGAAATTGTAACCCCAAGGTGATGGTATTAGAAGGTGGGGCTTTTGCAAGGTGATTAGGCCATGAAAGTGGAGCTGTCATGAATGAGATTAGTGCCCTATGAAAGTGTCCCAAGAAACCTTTCTTACCCCTTCACCATATGAGGTTATAGTAAAAGGATGGCCTCTGTGAACTAGGGAGTTCAGACACTAAATCTGCTGGCACCTTGATCTTCAACTTCCCAGTTTCCAGAACCGTGAGAAACAAATGTTTATTGTTCATAAGCCACTCAGTTTATGGTATTTTTGTTACAGTGGCCCAAATGAGCTAACAGGGAAAGATAGCACTCCCTTGTCCTTAAGTCACAGCTCAAGGGAATGTAATGGGCAGAGCTGGATTGCATTCCTGTGTCACATCTGTAAGGGAGGCTGGCAAAGATAGAGCCTGACTTTTCCACTTCTCTATGAGAGGTAGTCTCTGTCTTTTACCAAGAGTCATATTTTGGGGAATTTCCTAAACACAGAAGAGAGTTCGTGTTCTTCATGGCCAGAGAGAATGATGTGTTATTTATATAGTCACCCATTTACACAACAGTTGCTTGATTAATTCACAAACTTTGGCTTCATCTGTGGTTGCAGCCCAGGTCCAGTTCTTTAGGGAAACCTGTTGTCTCTCTCTTTAAAATGTATCCCAAGTCTTCTTACCTCTGAACACTTTACTGCTGTGCCCTAGTCCAAGCGACTGTCAGTGTTCAGATGAACCACATCACTGGCTTCCCAGGTGGCCCTCTTAATTCCTCTTTTGACTTGCAACAAGCTTTTCTTCACAGAGCATCCAGGACATTTTTTTTAAGTGTTTATTTTGATATCATTTCAAATTAACAGAAAAGTTACAGGAATAGAACCTAGAACTTCCTTATACCCTTTTTTCAGATTCATCAGTTGTTCATATTTTGCCCCATTGCTTTATCTTCCCCCATCCCCTCCTCTCTTCCTTCCTCAGCTAACACAAACTCTGTCCTTCTCTTTCCATCCCCCACACTTATATACCCCCCTCACTCACACTTATACGTATTTGCACATACATTAGAATTATGTGTGTGTGTTTAATATTCCCCGACTTTTGAAATAACTTGCAGACATCTTGTTCCTTTACTCCTAAATTCTTCAGTGTGGTTTTCCTAATAATAATATGATCTTTTTACATAACTCTGAATTTAACATTGATGAAATACTATTTAATCTGTAGTCCATGGTTATCTCAACAATCTCCTTTTTGATTATATTCCCAACAGTTCAGTAGCCATGGCTTTTGTCTCTTTTAATTGGGAATAGTTCTCTGCCTTTGTTAAAAGAAACTTTGGTATATTTGAAAACTATAAGCCATTTCTTTTGTAAATGTGTAGAAGTTGTAAATATGTAGCAAGAGATGTAGGATTTGATTTTGTCTGGTTTTCCTCATCATGAGAGTTTGGGTATGCATTTCTAGAAAGGCTGTCACAGAAACAATATTGGGTCCTTCTTGCGTCCTCATATCACGAAGTACGTGCTACCTGTGCATCGCAGTGCTGGTGATGTTAATTTGGATGACTTGTTTCAGGTAGTGTAATAACAGATCTCTTCTCTACTATTTTCTCTTTGTAATTATTAAGCAGTTTCCAGGGAGATTTTGATAGCATGGAAATACCCTGTTCATTACCAGACTTTTCTCTGCTAGTTTTAGCATCCATTGATGATTCTTGCCTGGATCAATTATTACTGTGATGATTGTAAAATGGTGATTTTTCTAACTCTGTCATTCATTTTATATTTATTAGTTATCATTCTATGGTAAGGAAGAGTTTTCTCTTACTTATTTGTTAATATTCACCCAGGAGTTCTTAAGTTAGTAAATGCTTTCACTATTACTATTTAATCTATTACTTTTGTTATTTATTTTGATGCTCTAATTGTCCCAGTGGAAGTCCCTTAACCTGTACTTTATTCTTTAATATATCCCCATCATTTTTGCACTTGCTTGTTTTTTGGTAAACCACATGTTCCATGTTCATGTTGTTTGAACAAGAATAAACTTCTCTCCAAGGAGTCTGGTTTCCTCTTAAATGGAGAATGCAATTTAGAAACTAGGATCTCTGTCCTAGGGTTGCTGGGTGTCATTCCTACTAGTCGTTTTCAGCATACAAAGCTAGATAATAACTTACATACACACACACACACCTATATTTGTATCTACCTGTTAGAAATCATGGGTTCATACTGATACCCGTAATTTCAGTCAAAACCCATAGAGTTCTTTCTAGTCTTTCTTCTTTCCACTTTTGGAACTCCTTTCTCTAACAGCAGGAAAGGCGACTCTCATGGTCCCCAGCATATTTCCTCATTTGCTTAATTCTTCGTTGTAACGAAAGCAGTTTCAGAATTGTTAATGCATACCACTGCAAAAAAGAAACAAATATATTAACTAGAATTAAATATTTATTTATAGTTCTTTTAGTCTTAAAAAAATTTTTTTTTAATGTTTATTTATAATTGAGAGAGAGAGAGAGTGCACAAGCAGGGGTGGGATAGAGAGAGATAGAGACAGAATATGAAGCAGGCTTCAGGCTCTGAGCTGTCAGCACAAAGCCTGACGGGGTCAGGGAGGGGGCTCGAACTCACAATCATGAGATCATGACCTTAGCCTGAGTTGGATGCTTAGCCAACTGAGCCATCCAGGCACCCCTATAGTTCTTTTGGTCTTTAGCCTGAGGGTATGTATTCATTTCCTAGGATTACTGTAATGAATTACCACACAGTTAGTAGCTTAACAACAGAAATTCTTCCACATTTCTGGAGGCCAGAAGTCTTAGAATCAAGGTATTGACACAGCCATGCTCCCTCTAGTGGCTCTAGGGGAATCCTTCCATGCTACTTCCAGCTTCTGGAGACTCCGGGTTTTCCCTGGCTTGTGGCAGCATAACTCCAGTCTCTGCCTTCATCTTCTCAGAGCTTTCTCCTCTTTGTGTCTTCTTCTCTTCTGACTCTTTAAGGTTACGTTCCCAGCTTTCAGTGGTTAGGACATGAGTATTTCTTTCTGGGGGCCACCATTTAACCCAGTACAGGGTATATAGTTATTTGAGTTATTACCTTCAGTTTATTCTTTCAGTGTTTTCATTGTTCACTTGAAATACAGTAGGGTTGATTTGTTTCTGTTTATATTGAATTTTAGGTTTCTCCCAGCCTTATTTGTTTGTTTCTGAATATGCAAAACATCAGCAGTTTCAGAAATCTGATATAAGTTAATAGATACAGAATTATAAATCGTGGTGACTGTTATTAAGGAAATGGACAGGTACATTGGAAGAGAACAACAGAATAGGCCATATGGACGCAGAGACAGAGCTAGGTCATACTTATTTGAATAAGTGGCATGTAAACTGAGATTGAAGGAATGGAAGCCAGTCATGTAAAAGTAGAGTAAAGAGCTTTCCCACAAGTGGAAAAGCATATGAGAAGGCCTTGATTCAGGGAATGAGCTGGTTGTATTAGAGGAAATGAAAGGAGGCCAGTGGGTTCATGCCTGTTGGGGAAGAGGGAGGACAAAATAAGTGCAGTTGTAAAGAAAGCAAGAGACTGAACATGTGAGTAGTTGTAGACGATCGAAAGAGGTTGGGGAGCCAGTAGAGGACAATAACTAGTGGTGGTTTTAGAATGTTTTAAAATACACAAAATACACAAAATATTTTTATTTATTTTTAAAGTTCATTCAGAGAGAGAAAGAGAGAGAGAGAAGGAGAGAATGTGAGCGTGAATGGGAGAGGGGCAGAGAAAGAGGGAGAGAATCCCAAGTAAGCTCTGTGCTTGGTGGCAAGCCCAACACAGGGCTCAGTCTCATGACTGTGAGATCATGACCTGAGCCGAAATCAAGAGTCAGATACTTAACCAACTGAACCAGCCAGGTGCCCCAGAGGTGTATTTTTAAAAGACTATATTGATTGCTAGGTGGAGCACATGACGCAGGAATAGAAGTGGAGAGACTAGTGACAGACCTGTTTACTGTGTAATAACTGAGATAATGTTGGCTTCTACAAGAGTGGTAGTAGGGAATAATGAGAAAAGTGGATAGATTTAAGGTGTATTTTGGGTTGAAGTGAGAGGACTCGCTAATGGATTGAATTTGGGTGGACAGAGAGAGGGTTTTAGGTTTATGGTTATTGTAGTATTTAAGGATGACCCCCACGTTTGTAGTTTTAGCAACTAGGGAAGAAGTTGATTGCAGATGAAGTGGGCAGTAAGAAACAGATTTCCCTAATGGACCTATTATTATGTTTGAAATGCCTAGGAGATGCAAATGGAAATGTCAAGTTGATAGTTAAATATGCAATCTTAAATTCAGGAGAGGAAAGTGGAATCTCAGAGTTCCCATCTGATCCCATTACTTCAGTTCATGCTTCCCTACTGCACATCTGTGGACCCTGTTCTACCCAGTAAACATAAGCAAATTGTCATGAGTTGGCCAGGTCCTGTTTGAGACGTTGTGAGCAACTTGGACTGTAGATGGTCTCTAGGTTTATGTGTGGGTACTCCAGTTCCAATTCATTCTTTCCAGAGAGATACAGTTATTTTGCTTCTAAATCATTTAAAGATGTACATTTAAAGATGTACATTATAGCATAGTTTTATTTTGGACTCTTTCAGAATAAGAGATTTTTCCATTATTAAGTATTAGGCTCTTTTCTGCCCCATCTGAACATACCGTATGAGTCACTCTAGCTGACTTTGCACCTAGATGGGGAATGTGTGTGTATGTGTGTATTTATGTTTGATATGTACTCTCTGTGTGTCAGTTTGTTTACCAACATCACATTATTTTATTTACAGTATTTTTAAATTATGCTCTTAGAAGGGTTAATCTTGAATCATTTTAAAGATGTCTCTCCTTTTCTCACATATTTATTCTTACAGATGTATGGTTGAATCAAGATTGTGCACACATTTTTAAGAAGTGTAAATTTTTTTCCCTTAACCTCTTGCTTTTGCCTTGATTATTTGCAAATACTTTTTTTTCCTTCTTTTCCATTGAGAAAAGAGTCTTTAAAGAAGGGCCTATCTCCCTCTTATTACGGTTTTTCCATTTACGTCTTTCCTAAAGAGAGACTCTCAGTTTCCTCTCTATTTCCTTCCTTATTAAGCACCTGTTCTGTATAAGCACTGTGTTAATTTCTGGGCAGGAGAATTATATGGAGAATTAAACAAAATGAAATAAACAAAGCATATTATGAAATAAAATTGGCGTAGCATACTATGTTTGTAATTAAAATAGTGTGGTCTTGGGAGGACTAAAAAGTTTAACTTTAAAGCATGACATATCAGTTTCTGGTCATTTTATTTATTTTAAAATCTTTTTAAATATCTTTTTTCCTGTATTTTTATTTTTTAAGGGTCATACAGCAATGCTTCATACTGGCTCATGGCATCCCAAAATAAAGGGAGAATTTATGACTTGCTCAAATGATGCGTGAGTACTATTGATAATTCACCTAATACATTAATATCTTTCAGTATTTTCTTTAATATTTGTATTGTTACATGCTGGCCAGTAAAGTAGGAAGTGGAGTGTTAGGAATCCTGATGTTCACATATTCTTTTTTTTTCTTTTTTTTAAGTTTTTACTTTTATTCCATCATCATATAGTGTAATATTACTTTCTTTAAATTTTTTTAATGTTTATTTATTATTTTGAGAGAGAGAGACAGAGCATGAGTGGGGGAGGGGAAGAGAGAGAGTGAGACACAGAATCTGAAGCAGGCTGCAGACTCTGAGTTGTCAGCACAGAGCCCAAGTTTCATTTGTACAATATAGTGATTCCGCATTTCCATACAACACCTGGTACTCATCACATAAGTACACTCCTTGATCCCTATCACCTATTTCACCCATCCTCCCACCCACCTCCCCTCTGGCAACCATTAGTTTTGTTCTCTATAGTTAAGTGTCTGTTTCATGGTTTGTCGTTCTCTCTTTTTTTATTCCTTTGCTCATTTGTTTTATTTCTTAAATTCCACATGTGAGTGAAATCATATGGTATTTGTGTTTCTCTCTCTGGCTTATTTCACTTATCATAATATTCTATAGCTCCATTCAGGTTGTTGGAAATGCCAAGATTTCATACTTTTTCTTGCTGAATAATATTCCATTGTGTGTGTGTGTGTGTGTGTGTGTGTGTGTGTGTGTGTGTACACACATACACATTACCCCCCCCCCCCCCACGCACACACATCTAGGGTTAGGGCTTAGGGTAGGGTTAGGGAAAGGGTGAGGATATGTGCCTTATATCCTGCAGTTCAGAGACCTCTCCAGAGAATGAAACCCTAGACTTCTGCTTGGGTGTGATTAGACACGGCATCCATACACCAACAATAGCCAAATTATGGACAGAGCCCAAATGTCCATTAACTAATGAATGGATGAAGATGATGTGGTATATATATTAATGGAATATTACTCAGCCATAAAAAAGGATGGGATCTTGCCATTTGCAGCGACTTGGATGGAGCTGGAAAGTATTATGCTAAGCAAAATAAGTCAGTCAGAGAAAGACAAATACACACATGATTTCACTCATGTGAAATTTAAGAAACTAAACAGATGAACCACGGGAAGAAAGACAGGCAAACCAGAAAACAGACTCTTAACTATAGACAACAAACTGAGATGGGAGGGTGGTGGGGAAGGATAGGGAAATGGCTGAATGGATGATAGGTATTAAAGCAGGTACTTGTGATGAGCACTGGGTGTTATATGTAAGTGATGAATCACTAAATTCTACACCTGAAACTAATATAATGGTGTATTTTAACTAACTGGAATTTAAGTAAAAACTTGAAAAAAAGTACATATCCTTGTTCTTAACTTTTATAGTATAAGGTTTGTTTAAATAAATAAAACTATGAAAATGAGAGTTGGCATAAATTCCAGTACAGTTTATTAGGGTGCTCAATGGATCAGACTCATGCTATTAAGTGGACTCAAATGACTTTGAAGTTGTGACTGATAACTTATTAGTTTTTATAATAAAGATTGATTTCTGAGTCTAGTAGCTAATATAAGTTTATTGTTTAAATTATTATTTTTTGGAAGTAATAACTGAAAAAATTGATTAAGTAGTTAAGATTCTTTTGTATTATATCTGTTGGCCTAGAACTCAAGAATATTATAGGGAATATTTGAGCAGCTTTTCCCTATATTATTAAATTGTATGATTAATTTTTAGTACTAAGAGTAGTTCACAAGAATGCACTGTATGTAATGTTATGGAGAAATTGCAATGGGAAAATTTTATAAATTAAAAAATATAGATGGTGTTATTTAGGTGAAACACATATTTTAGATAAAAATATGTTGTTTTTAGGCTATTTTGTCTTTCATCTTTACTTTCTGTTATTTATATTTTGCCTCATTTACCTTCAAAATTGCTATTGACATTTTTGGATAGTTTGTGTATTCTGGAATTAATCTTTAGAGTAACAGACAAAAGGTATAATTTTACTCCCATAGCACAATTTAAAAATTAATTTGATCTGAAAGGAACTAAAGTTTGGGAATCTATACAGAATATGACTGAAACAGGATAAGACAATTTGATTAAAATTTCTGGTAAATAGACCTATGTAGTTCTAACTTGTTTTTTTTCTTTGTCTTGTTATCTTTCCAAAACTTAAATTATGTATGTTTAAAGTGACATTCCTAATTTTAGCAAATCAATTTTCTGATTTCCTTGGGAATTTAGCAGCTAATCTAAATTAATAGTATCTCATGACCAGGTAAGGCTTATTCTAGAAATGCAAGAATATTTTACAATTAAGAAATTTTACCGTCAAGAAATTTTTAAGATAATTCATTAACAAATGAAAAATTACAAATCACATGATTTTATTATATGATATCATTGACATTTAATAAAATTTAGTCGTCTTTCCCAGTATAAGTTCTTTAAAAAAATTTTTTTGATGTTTATTTTTGAGAGAAAGAGAATGTGAGTGGGGGAGGGACAGAGAGAGAAGGAGACACAGAATCCAAAGCAGACTCCAGACCCTGAGCTGTCAGCACAGAGCCCGACGCAGGGCTCAAACCCACAAACTGTGAGATTATGACCTGAGCCGAAGTCAGACACATAATGGATTGAGCCACCCAGGTGCCCCCCCCCCCGCCCCCCAGTAAAAGTTCTAAGTAAAATAGGAATAGGAAGAAATTAATAAAACTCTTAAAAAAATTATTTACCAAAATTTAAAGTAAATATTGTATTATATATTTAAGTACTGAAGCTATTTGTATTTAATAAGAAGACAAGGATGCCCACAACTATATAGAGGCTTTATGCAGTGTAGATTTTTTTAAATTTTATTTTTAAAAATTTATATCCAAATTAGCATATAGTGCAACAATGATTTCAGGAGTAGATTCCTTAATGCCCCTTACCCATTTAGCCCATCATCCCTCCCACACCGCCTCTAGTAACCCTCTGTTTGTTCTCCATATTTAAGAGTCTCTTATGCTTTGTCCTCCTCCCTGTTTTTATATTATTTTTGTTTCCCTTCCCTTCTGTTCATCTGTTTTGTCTCTTAAAGTCCTCATATGAGTGAAGTCATATGATACTTGTCTTTCTCTGACTAATTTCACTTAGTATAATACCTTCCAGTTCCATCCACGTAGTTGCAAATGGCAAGATTTCATTCTTTTTGATTGCCGAGCAACACCCCACTGTATACCACATCTTCTTTATCCATATATACCATATACCACATCTTTATACATATATACATATACATCTTTATACATATACATATACATATACATATACATATATATACATATACATCTTTACATACATCTTTACATACATCTTTATACATATACATATATACATATACATATATATACATATACATCTTTATACATATATACCACATCTTCTTTATCCATTTATCCATTGATGGACATTTGGGCTCTTTCCATACTTTGGCTATTGTCGATAGTGCTGCTATAAACATTGGGGTGCATGTGTCCCTTTGAAACAGCACACCTGTATCCCTTGGATAAATGCCTCCTAGTGCAATTGCTGGGTCATAGGGTAGTTCTATTTTTAGTTTTTTGAGGAACCTCCATACTGTTTTCCAGAGTGGCTGCACCAGCTTTATGCAGTATAGATTTAAAGACTTTATATAGTGTAGTAATATAAGGAAATAAATACATTAATATATGAGTCAGAAGAAAACATTCTATTAAAGCACAGAGGGGGGCGCCTGGGTGGCTCAGTCAGTTAAGCGGCCAACTTCAGCTCAGGTCATGATCTCGCAGTCCGTGAGTTCGAGCCCCGTATCGCGCTCTGTGCTGACTGCTCAGAGCCTGGAGCCTGTTTCGGATTCTGTGTCTCCCTCTCTCTCTGACCCTTCCCCGTTCATGCTCTGTCTCTCTCTGTCTCAAAAATAAATAAATGTTAAAAAAAAAAATTAAAAAGCACAGAGGAACCAGGCAATTTTGGTTAAAAGCTTCAATGAATAAAGCAATTGGAAAAAAAAAAAAACTTGTTCTCTAAACTAGTAAGGATCAGGCTAAATGGTGGGCTCTCATAGTTGGCTAACACAGTAACTTTATGAACTCTGCAGAAGCTTTTCCCAAATTGATTTCCAAGATATGTAAATTAGTAGTTTAAAGAAAGGCATTCCATGGTCAAATAAGTTTGAGAAACTTTGAACATTATATTTCCAGGCCAGTGATCTACAATAAACATTTAAATAGTTTTGTATAGGCGTGCCTGGGTGGCTTAGTCGGTTAAGCATCCAACTCTTGATTTTGGCTCAGGTCATGATCTCATTGTTCATGAGATGGAGCCCCATGTCAGGTTCTGTGCAGGCAGGTTCTGTGCTCTCTCTCTCTCAAAATAGATAAACTTAGAAAAAGATAAATAGTTTTATATAGAATTTATAGAAACCTATTTAACTTTGTTAATGCTCTAAACAATGGTTTGGATAAAGTTCTAAGTCATGATGCTTTATTGGGCATAAAATGTAGTTTATCCCATTCCTTGCAAGAGCAATTCTTTAATTCCCTGCTAAAACCACTGACATACTAGTATATTGTACCTTTGAAAATATGCTCCAGTTTCTTTTTACACTGTACAGATGAGCTTTTTTTGTCCATACTTTTGTATGAAGATGAGTTGGCTTTAACCATAGGCCCCAATTATACATATTCTTTACCACCTTAAAAAAAATATCTACCACTAATAAATTCAGATGGTTTGCAGCTTGACTTTTTCTTGACCTTTGACTCTGAAGGTAGTAGTTAGTAATAGGCTATGCTGTGAGAGATCAGCCCAGATGCCTAGTTAAATCAGCAAATACAGTGTGCTCACTATGTGGCAGGTACTCCTGTGTGTGATATAAGTCTCTGCCTTCATGATGCTTACATTTTAGTAGAGGTGAGTACTTGGAGACAGACAAGGTACAGATACAGTAATAAATTAATATAGTTTTATGTAGTAATAAGTATTGAGAATAAAATAAAGCAGAAGGGTAGAAAGTAGAAGTGTCTTCTGTATGTAGAGTAGGCAGAGAAAGCCTCAGAGGAGGTCACCTTTTAATGTTTATTTGTTCTTGAGAGAGAGAGAGACAGACAGAGAATGAACAGGGGAGAGACAGAGAGAGAGAGGGAGACACAGAATCCAAAGCAGGCTTCAGGCTCTGAGTTGTCTGCACAGAGCCTGTTGTGGGGTTCGAATCCAGGAACTGCAAGGTCATGACCTGAGCTGAAGTCGGCTGCTTAACCCACTGAGCCACCCAGGCACCCTAAGGAGGTGACCTTTTATTGAGACTTATACCATGCACAGGAGGTAGATCTAGCAGAGAGAACCTTCCAGGCCAAAGTGGCAGCATAATTCAAGACCTTAAGAAGGGAATGTATTAAGACATATTGGAAGGGCGGAAAATCTGGTTTTGTTGATAGGAAAGGTAGGAATGACAGGAAGTGAATTTGAAGAAGAAAGCAGGGACTAGATCATATAAGGTATTGTAGTCTAAGGTATAAAGGGTTAGGATTTTAATGTAATTATAAGACCAGCCAATAAAGAGTCCTGTGATATTTTCATAGGAATATTCACTTTACAGGGTGTTAAAATTTTCCAGTGATCTCAACTATAATAAAGGCCATGAATGGAAAACCCACGGTGAATATCCTACTCAATAGGGAAAAACAGAGCTTTCCCTGTAAGGTCAGGAACAAGACAAGGATGTCTACTTTCACCACTTTTATTCATCGTAGTACTGAAAGTCCTAGCCACAGCAATCAAACAGAGAACATCCAAATTGGAAATGAAGAAGTAAAACTTGCAATTTTTGCAGATGACATGATACTATATATAGAAAATCCTAAAGACTTCCCCAAAAAACTCCTAGAACCGATAAATTAATTCATTAAGGTTACAGGATATAAAATCAATGCGTAGAGAAATCTGTTGCATTTCTATATAGTAATAATGAAGCAACAGAAAGAGAAATTAAGAAAATAATCCTATTTACAATTATACCAAAATAATAAAATACCTAGGAATACACTTAACCAAAGAGGTGAAAGCCCTATATTCTTTAAAATTATAAAACATTGTTGAAAGAAATTAAAGATGACACAAACAAATGGAAACTGACATTCCACGCTCATGGATTGGAAAAACATATATAGTTAAAATGTTGAGTCCACCCAAAGCAATCTACACATTTAATGCAATCTCTGTCAAAATACCAACAACAGTTTTCACAGAACTGTAACAAATAATCCTAAAATTTATATAGAAGCACAAAAGACCCTGAAGAGTGAAAACAGTCTTGAAAAAGAAAAGCAAAGCTGGAGACATCACAATGCTAGACTTCAAGTTAGATTGCAAAGCTGTAGTCATCAAAAACTGTTTATCAGCACAAAAATAGACATATAGATCAATGGAACAGAATAGAAAACTCAGGAATAAACCCACAATTATATGGTCAATTAATCTTTGACAAAGCAGGAAAGAATATGCAATGGGAAAAAGTCGCTTCAACAAATGGTGTTGGGAAAATTGGATAGCGACATGCAAAAGAATGAAACTGGGCCACTTTCTTACACCATACACAAAAGTAAACTTAAAACAGATTAAAGACTTAAATGTGAGACCTAAAACCATAAAAGTCCTAGAAGAGCACAGGCAGAAATGTCTCTGACATCAACCCTAGCAACGTTTTTCTAGGTAGGTCTCCTGAGGCAAGGAAAACTACATCAGGATAAAACTTCTGCACAGTGAAGGAAACAATCAACAAAACTAAAAGACAACCTATTGAATAGGAGAAGATACTTGCAAATGACTTATTCAGTAAAGGGTTACTATCCAAAATATATAAAAAATTTATATAATTTAACACCTAAAAAAAGAATAATCCAATAAAAATAGAAGACATGAACAGATATTTCTCCAAAGAAGACATCCCAATGACCAATGGGCACATGAAAAGATGTTCAACATCACTCATCATCAGGGAAATGCAAATCAAAGCCACACTGAAATACCAGCTTACATCTGTCAGAATGACTAGAATCAGAAAGACAAGAAGTAACAAGGCCAGGATGTGGAGAAAAAGGAACCATTTTGCACTCTTGGTGGGAATGGAAACTGGTGCAGCCACTTGGGAAAGCAGTATAGACTTTCCTCAGAAAGTTAAAAATACAACTATTTTATGGTCCAGTAATTGCACTACTGGGTATTTATCCCCAAAATACAAAAAACTAACTCAAAGGGGTATGTGTACTTCTATTTCTATAGCATTGTTATTTATAATAGCCAAATTATGGAAGCAGCCCAAGTGTCCCTTGATAGATGAATAAAGAATATGTACAATAGAATATATGTACAATGTGTACAATAGAATATTATTGAGCCATAAAAAAGAATGCGGTCTTGCCATTTGCAGTGATGTAGATGGAGCAAAAGCGTTATACTGCTAAGCAAAATAAGCCAGTCAGAGAAAGAGAAATGCAATATGATTTCACTCATATGTGGAATTTAAGAAACAAACAAACAAAAAATGACCAAAGGCCAAAAAAAAAAACAAAACACACAAATCAATGGACTTTTCCCTTGTTTTCTTTTTTATTAGGTATTGGAACCAGGATTACACTGGTCTCCTAAATAAGGCAGCTTTCCCTCTTTTTCTATTACCTGGCATCTATGCCCAAATTCATAAATATGGCCGTAAACAAAAACCTTATGGAACTGTCAAGGTCATCCAACAAGTTGAATTAAAGTCCACACCCAGAGTTCTAACATAGAAAGTATTTTAGAAGACTTATTTTATTTTTGACTACAGTTTCTCATATTTTTTGTAAAAAATATATATTTAATAAATTTAGAATAAATATTAGAAGTAAGCAGGAGGAATTTAGAAGAAAATGCTTTGATCAAAAAATTTCAGGAAAGTATCTGTGATGTATATTAAGTGCTAATATTATTATACTTCAGTGTAATTGTCAGACCAGTATTTTACCTTGTAACACTAGAGGATATTCTAAATAGGTTTTAGGAATAAAAAGAATAACCATGATATATTCGTTACTTTCCAACACACTGAAAAAATACATAGATTATTAGGAACAATTAACATCTGATCAGGCATCATTCGAATTCTTAGGTCTGATACTATGAAGTTCATCCTGGATTAAGAAATATTCCTGTGGTTCAGGAGTTAGTTCAGTTAGGGCCTTTGGGCAAAATCTGACTATAGTTTTTGTGTGTCTCATAGCTCAGAGATGCTACTCTGCTTTTCATAGCTTTATCTCATTCTCTTCTTTGTTGGTGAGGGTTGACAGAGAGGCAAACATCAACTGTACATCCTATAAACTATTTTCTTGGAGACTTTATTAGGGGTTATTTAGGATTTAAAGTAGGATCATTTCATCAGACTTCATCGAGCTCATTGTAGTAATATCCTCTTCGTCTTTCTCTTCTTCCCTAGTCTCCTTCTATCTCACCCTCTTTACCCTCATTTTGGGCAGCTGGAAAATAATGTATTTTGGATAATACGACCATGGTGTAGATAGCTTCTGGATGAAAGTTATTCATCTCAGCATTTCTTCTGTTATCATAGTGTTATGTATTTAGTACTAATTAACACGTGTTTGTCAGGTTATTGTTATCAAGTACTGTAGGAGTAGAGAGGGAATTCTTTCCAGATCAAAACCAGCCTTTCTTGTAAGCCACACATATTATGAATAAATTTAGATACATTAGGAGTGAAGTGCTATCCCACAGATAGCATTTGTGGGAAACTATTCCCTTGAAGGTGGTGCTCACTATTTTGTTCTGGCCTCCTGTATGCCCAGTTAAATTATGATGTTAACTTTGAGTATGAGTTGGAGATGCTAGTACCTTAAACTTTTGATCTTACGCATTTCAATATTAAACACAAACCTGAGATAAGGCCAATTTAGGAGTGAAATGAGGAGGAAGAGGATAATATGGAAATCTTTTAGGTTTTCCCAAATTTATCAGAATGAAGCATAGATAATAAGGCAGAGCTCACTACATTACACTTGGAAGTAAATGTTAATGAAAACCAGATGGTATGAAGATAAAAATGCTTACTTATCCAGAGGAAGTCAATTCTACTTGTGAATTTATATGATCTGATATGGAGTCACTTTATAATTTGTAGTGCACAGAGTGAGAGTACAAGTGATACTACACTAGTGTAATCTGAGTCCTTGGTGTAGAATTTGTACAGAGCAGAGTCCAGCTCAGCACAGGCTCTGCCCATAGGCACTGCTGAGTGAATCAGTTGCTTCCATTATATACCTGGAGGGTTTTCTATTGCTTACTCAGGCATTTGTATCTCAGAGGAATTTGTTCATATCTATTATAACTACTCCTGCCTCTATATGCAGTTAACAATGAGGAAAAAGCAGGAAAATAATGAAATGCACAAACATTTCACAGTGAGTGGCTGCAGAAAAATAGACAGCGTTAGGCAAGAGTAGCTGGGGAGGTGACAAAACTTCACAACATAATATCTCCTTCTAAAGTCAGGGGAGGGAGGACATATGGAAGAATAGTTAGGCAGTGGTAGGGACCGTGCTAATTTAAAAAAACAAAACAAGATGGGGACAGAGAAAGTGGGTTTAGGCTGGAGTTAAATAGGAGGAACTGGTGGATGTCACAAAATAGCCACAAGATCCATTTGTAAACACTTGTGAAAAATGACTCCCAAGTACTGAATGAATTTTTGAGGGCTAGAATTCTGCAATAGCTAGCAGAATTAAGAACCAGAGACTTCAAAAAGAAAAAAAAAAAAAAAAAAAGCAGAGTAAGACCAATATTTACTCCAGAGTGCAGTGGTCTGAGGAAAGTCAGGCTGCTCATGTAGTATTAAATATGCCCACTAGTAATGGCTCAGGTGGGTACAGGGAGCATAGAAGAAGAGTTGCTAATGCCACTTGCTTATAAGAATCAGGGAAGGCTTTATACTGGAATTTGTAATATGTGGACAGTAGTCTCCCTTATCCAAGGGGGATATATCCCAAGACCCACAGTGGATGCCTGAAACCATGGATGCTACTAAGTCCTTCATGTACTATGTTTTTCCTGTACATAATTAACTATAATGAAGTTTAATTTATAAAAAAGACACAGTAAGAGATTAACAACAGTAATGAATAATAAAATAGAAAAATTACAATATACTATAATGAAAGTTATGTGAGGGGTGCCTGGGTGACTCAGTTGGTTAAGCATCCGACTCTTGATTTCAGCTCAGGTCACATGATCTCATGGTTCATGAGTTTGAGCCCTGCATCAGGCTCTCCACTGACCGTGCAAAGGCTGCTTGGGATTCTCTCTTTCTCCCTCTATGTCCCTTCCCTCCCTCAAAGTAAATAAATAAACTTTAAAAAATGCATTAAAAAAGTTATGTGAATGTTCTCTCTCTCTCTCTCTCTCTCTCTCTCTCTCTCTCTCTCTCTCTCTCTCAAAATATCTTACTGTACTGTACTCACCCTTCTTGTGATGATGCAAGATGGTAAAATGCCTACACGATAAGATGATATGAGGTTTCTGACATAGGCATTGTGCTATGTGCATTAGGCTGCTATTGACCTTCTGATATGTTAGAAGGAGGATCATTTTCTTTTGGACCAGGTTGATCACGAGTAACTGAACCATGGAAAGTGAAACCATAGATAAGGAGGGGACTCCTGTATTGATATACATTTCTTTTGTGGAAAAGTAGGGAAGTGGTAGGAGGAGGAGGTGGACTTAGAGAAGAATATAGGGAAATCTTAATTTGGGCCCTCAAGGATGTTAGCATATAGATCATGCAAAATATGTAGTGAACCATGGTTAGGTGATTTTGTCTATAAACAAAAGACATAACTCATATTAGGGTTTATTTTGTACACTGTGAAATGAGTATTTAGAGAGTTTAAAATCTAGTCCATTTAGTTTTCTTTTGAGCAACTGAATATTATGAAATGTGAATGTCATGAAACGATAAAGTTAGGGGGATGCTCTAAATTAAAGGATTTATGGCAAGCATAGAAACTATTTAATTTGCGAACCTTGGTTTGATCTTCTTATTTCTTCTTAAGGAGGAAAGGAAAGGGAAGGAGGAAAGGAAGGGCTAACCAAAAAAAAAAAAAAAAAAAAAAGCAATAAAGAGACAATTTGGGGGATAATTAGAGAAATTTGGCTATCAGGTGATATGACATTAAAAAAATGGCCACAATTTGTCATCTTTCCTTGTACCCATGCTCTTTGCAATGTGACTTTGCAGGTACTCCCATTAAGAGATGGAGTCTATTTCCCCACCTCGTGAATATGGGCTGATTCACAGAATGTGACAAAAATGATAGTGTGCCATTTCTGAGCATAGGCTTCTGAAGAGTTCTTGTGTCTTCCATTTTCTTGGAGCCATGGCATTGCCATCTGATCAAGCTCTGGCTAACCTGCTGGAGGGTGAAAGATCTGGTGAAGGAGAGTTCAGTTTTCCCAGTTGAGGCCATCCTAGCTTATAGTCTGCCAACTCCCAAACTTGTGAGAGACTCAAAGGTGGATCAGCAGAACTGACTACAGACACATGAATTAACTGAACTAGGACCGAGCCACCCAGCTAGAACAGAATCACCCACCTGACTGGACTCATAAGCATTAGTGTATGTCTGTTGTTTTAAGCCATTAAATTTTGGAAATGTTTTGTTATGCATCAGCTGTTTACTGATACAGATATTATTGAATTATGTAGAATCATGGTTATACAGAAGAATGTCTTTGTTTTTACAAGACACCAGCTGGTGAATTTAGGTGTGAAATATGTGATAATGTGACTTACTTCAAAATGATATAACAAAAATAACGTATGTCAGTGTGCATGGTGTGTGTGTGTGTGTGTGTGTGTGTGTGTGTGTGTGTGTGTGTATGGGTATACATTTATGGAAAGTGTGTGTGTGGGTATACATCTTTGGAAAGTGAGAGATTAAGAATGCAGATGTGACAGAATGTTATGGTATATGGTGTCCATTGGAAAGGGTATATGGTGTTTATTGTACTGCTCTTTTAACTTGTTTGCAGCTTTGAAGCTTTTCAAAATAAAAGTTAGGAGGATCTTCTTAATAGTGGCTTATTTGGATGTCATCCTGTTAGAAGGTGGAGAAGGGACAGTAAAATGTCCTCCAGACTGAGAAAGCACTTTGAGACTGAAAAACAAAGCAAGTCACTTCATATCGTTTACATGGAGATTTATTTAGGGTAACTTACTGACGGGGGATCAGGTGGATAGCAATCCAGTTGCTGCACAGCTATTCTCTGCAAAGTCTGGACCTTAATCCACAGATTTTATAGTGTTGTGGTGAGGTCAAAGGGTAGTTATCTAAAGTGGCACCATTTGTGTGCTAGAGGGGAGGGAGGGGAAGAAACTATGTTATCTCTACTAGTTATCTAAATGACTTTAGGGAAGATCAGAACAAGCCTTCCTGAATTCCAGCCAGGGTACCCATTAAACTTCCATGGACCCTGGGACACAAAGGGCCAAAGATGGAGTCAGTATTTGTCAGCACTTCTACACATCCATTCCATTCCCACCTTTTTTTCTCTATAAGTTGAATGTGAGGTACAGTAAAAAGGGTCATGATTATAGTGAGTTGCATTCTACTTTGATCCAGTTTTTTCTTGGATAGTTTTTCAGTGTATCTTAAGTTTCTACATGTCAGTGCTGACTTAGATTGTGAGAACCTAGTATTCAGGGATTGTCTGCATTGGATTATAGGTAGCAGGATTTCCTAAATGTGTTCCTGGGAATGCTACTACCTGTAAGGTGTCCATGGAGAAAGGGTTTAAGGAACCCTTGGAGAATTACAGTGCCTACAACTATAATAAGTATGTTAAAGATCCTGAGAACTATATTAAAAAAAAGAGCTATCATTTTGTAGACATACTGAAACAACTCCATTTTTCTCCGTCTGCCAACAGCACTGTTACACTCGGGAGTTTGGCATTCCCAGGAGTATACTTTGGGAAATGAAGATTGCCCCTAGTTAATGCTTTTCATGGTGGAATTCAGTACATTATAAACATTTTTTTTTTGGTGACAGTTTATAAAGATGAATTATATCAATTAAAACTTTTGGCAGATTTTGGGATGGCATAATAGAAAGAGCATGCAATTTCCAGACCCAGAGCACTTGGGTACTCTACCCTTTGTCATGACCTTGGGTTGGTAATTCACCATTGAATCTCAGATTCCTATAAAATGGGGTCATAATTGATTCACAAGATTATGATCTGGATATAATGTGTAAATCCTTGTGTATAGTTGGTGCTCATGTGTAGGACTAGCCTTGGAATCATTTGAATTGGATTGAAGATTGTATGATTTTCAGTCTTTAGTTTTTCTTTTTTTTTTCAGATTTCTTGATCCTTTTATTCTTTGTTTTTGTTTTTGTTTTTTTCCAATATATGAAGTTTATTGTCAAATTGGTTTCCATACAACACCCAGTGCTCATCCCAAAAGGTGCCCTCCTCAATACTCATCACCCACACTCCCCTCCCTCCCATCCCCCATCAACCCTCAGTTTGTTCTCAGTTTTTAAGAGTCTCTTATGCTTTGGCTCTCTCCCACTCTAACCTCTTATTTTTTTTTTTTCCCCTCCCCCATGGGTTTCTGTTAAGTTTCTCAGGATCCACATAAGAGTGAAACCATATGGTATCTGTCTTTCTCTGTATGGCTTATTTCACTTAGCATCACACTCTCCAGTTCCATCCATGTTGCTACAAAGGGCCATATTTCATTCTTTCTCATTGCCACGTAGTACTCCCTTGTGTATATAAACCACAATTTCTTTATCCATTCATCAGTTGATGGACGTTTAGGCTCTTTCCATAATTTGGCTATTGTTGAGAGTGCTGCTATAAACATTGGGGTACAAGTGCCCCTATGCATCAGTACTCTTGTATCCCTTGGGTAAATTCCTAGCAGTGCTACTGCTGGGTCATAGGGTAGGTCTATTTTTAATTTTCTGAGGAACCTCCACACTGTTTTCCAGAGTGGCTGCACCAATTTGCATTCCCACCAACAGTGCAAGAGGGTTCCCGTTTCTCCACATCCTCTCCAGCATCTATAGTCTCCTGATTTGTTCATTTTGGCTACTCTGACTGGCGTGAGGTGATATCTGAGTGTGGTTTTGATTTGTATTTCCCTGATGAGGAGCGACGTTGAGCATCTTTTCATGTGCCTGTTGGCCATCTGGATGTCTTCTTTAGAGAAGTGTCTATTGATGTTTTCTGCCCATTTCTTCACTGGATTATTTGTTTTTTGGGCGTGGAGTTTGGTGAGCTCTTTATAGATTTGGATACTATTCCTTTGTCTGATATGTCGTTTATACCTTTTCCCATTCCGTTGGTTGTCTTTTAGTTTTGTAGGTTGTTTCCTTTGCTGTGCAGAAGCTTTTTATCTTCGTAAGGTCCCAGTAGTTCATTTTTGCTTTTAATTCCCTTGCCTTTGGGGATGTGTTAAGTAAGAAATTGCTACGGCTGAGGTCAGAGAGGTCTTTTCCTGCTTTCTCCTCTAGGGTTTTGATGGTTTCCTGTCTCACATTCAGGTCCTTTATCCATTTTGAGTTTATTTTTGTGAATGGTGTGAGAAAGTGGTCTAGTTTCAATCTTCTGCATGTTGCTGTCCAGTTCTCCCAGCACCATTTGTTAAAGAGACTGTCTTTTTTCCATTGGACATTCTTTCCTGCTTTGTCAAAGATTAGTTGGCCATACGTTTGTGGGTCTAGTTCTGGGGTTTCTATTCTATTCCATTGGTCTATGTGTCTGTTTTTGTGCCAATACCATGCTGTCTTGATGATGACAGCTTTGTAGTAGAGGCTAAAGTCTGGGATTGTGATGCCTCCTGCTTTGGTCTTCTTCTTCAAAATTACTTTGGCTATTCGGGGCCTTTTGTGGTTCCATATGAATTTTAAGATTGCTTGTTCTAGTTTCGAGAAGAATGCTGGTGCAATTTTGATTGGGATTGCATTGAATGTGTAGATAGCTTTGGGTAGTATTGACATTTTGACAGTATTTATTCTTCCAATCCATGAGCACGGAATATTTTTCCATTTCTTTATATCTTCAATTTCCTTCATAAGCTTTCTATAGTTTTCAGCATACAGATCTTTTACATCTTTGGTTAGATTTATTCCTAGGTATTTTATGCTTCTTGGTGCAATTGTGAATGGGATCAGTTTCTTTATTTATCTTTCTGTTGCTTCATTATTAGTGTATAAGAATGCAACTGATTTCTGTACATTGATTTTGTATCCTGCAACTTTGCTAAATTCATGTATCAGTTCTAGCAGACTTCTGGTGGAGTCTATCGGATTTTCCATGTATAATATCATGTCATCTGTAAAAAGTGAAAGCTTAACTTCATCTTTGCCAATTTTGATGCCTTTGATTTCCTTTTGTTGTCTGATTGCTGATGCTAGAACTTCCAACACTATGTTAAACAACAGCGGTGAGAGTGGGCATCCCTGTCGTGTTCCTGATCTCAGGGAAAAAGCTCTCAGTTTTTCCCCATTGAGGATGATGTTAGCTGTGGGCTTTTCATAAATGGCTTTTATGATCTTTAAGTATGTTGCTTCTATCCCAACTTCCTCGAGGGTTTTTATTAAGAAAGGGTGCTGAATTTTGTCAAAGGCCTTTTCTGCATCGATTGACAGGATCATATGGTTCTTATCTTTTCTTTTATTAATGTGATGTATCACGTTGATTGATTTGCGAATGTTGAACCAGCCCTGCATCCCAGGAATGAATCCCACTTGATCATGGTGAATAATTCTTTTTATATGCTGTTGAATTCGATTTGCTAGTATCTTATTGAGAATTTTTGCATCCATATTCATCAGGGATATTGGCCTGTAGTTCTCTTTTTTTACTGGGTCTCTGTCTGGTTTAGGAATCAAAGTAATACTGGCTTCATAGAATGAGTCTGGAAGTTTTCCTTCCCTTTCTGTTTTTTGGAACAGCTTGAGAAGGATAGGTATTATCTCTGCTTTAAACGTCTGGTAGAACTCCCCTGGGAAGCCATCTGGTCCTGGACTCTTATTTGTTGGGAGATTTTTGATGACTGATTCAATTTCTTCGCTGGTTATGGGTCTGTTCAAGCTTTCTATTTCCTCCTGATTGAGTTTTGGAAGCGTGTGGGTGTTTAGGAATTTGTCCATTTCTTCCAGGTTGTCCAGTTTGTTGGCATATAATTTTTCATAGTATTCCCTGATAATTGCTTGTATCTCTGAGGGATTGGTTGTAGTAATTCCATTTTCATTCATGATTTTATCTATTTGGGTCATCTCCCTTTTCTTTTTGAGAAGCCTGGCTAGAGGTTTGTCAATTTTGTTTATTTTTTCAAAAAACCAACTCTTGGTTTCGTTGATCTGCTCTGCAGTTTTTTTAGATTCTATATTGTTTATTTCTGCTCTGATCTTTATTATTTCTCTTCTTCTGCTGGGTTTAGGCTTCCTTTGCTGTTCTGCTTCTATTTCCTTTAGGTGTGCTGTTAGATTTTGTATTTGGGATTTTTCTTGTTTCTTGAGATAGGCCTGGATTGCAATGTATTTTCCTCTCAGGACTGCCTTCGCTGCATCCCAAAGCGTTTGAATTGTTGTATTTTCATTTTCGTTTGTTTCCATATATTTTTTAATTTCTTCTCTAATCGCCTGGTTGACCCATTCATTCTTTAGTAGGGTGTTCTTTAACCTCTATGCTTTGGGAGGTTTTCCAGACTTTTTCCTGTGGTTGATTTCAAGCTTCATAGCATTGTGGTCTGAAAGTATGCATGGTATGATTTCAATTCTTGTATACTTATGAAGGGCTGTTTTGTGACCCAGTATGTGATCTATCTTGGAGAATGTTCCATGTGCACTCGAGAAGAAAGTATATTCTGTTGCTTTGGGATGCAGAGTTCTAAATATATCTGTCAAGTCCATCTGATCCAATGTATCATACAGGGCCCTTGTTTCTTTATTGACCGTGTGTCTAGATGATCTATCCATTTCTGTAAGTGGGGTGTTAAAGTCCCCTGCAATTACCACATTCTTATCAATAAGGTTGCTTATGTTTGTGAGTAATTGTTTTATATATTTGGGGGCTCCCATATTTGGCGCATAGACATTTATAATTGTTAGCTCTTCCTGATGGATAGACCCTGTAACTATTATATAATGTCCTTCTTCATCTCTTGTTACAGCCTTTAATTTAAAGTCTAGTTTGTCTGATACATGTATGGCTACTCCAGGTTTCTTTAGACTTCCAGTGGCATGATAAATAGTTCTCCATCCCCTCACTCTCAATCTGAAGGTGTCCTCAGGTCTAAAATGAGTCTCCTGTAGACAGCAAATAGATGGGTCTTGTTTTTTTAATCCATTCTGATACCCTAGATACCCTATGTCTTTTGGTTGGCGCATTTAGTCCATTTACATTCAGTGTTATTATAGGAAGATATGGGTTTAGAGTCATTGTAATGTCTGTAGGTTTCATGCTTGTAGTGATGTCTCTGTACTTTGTCTCACAGAATCCCCCTTAGGATCTCTTGTAAGGCTCGTTTAGTGGTGATGAATTCCTTCAGTTTTTGTTTGTTTGGGAAGACCTTTATCTCTCCTTCTATTCTAAATGACAGACTTGCTGGATAAAAGACTCTCGGCTGCATATTTTTTCTGTTCATCACATTGAAGATCTCCTGCCATCCCTTTCTGGCCTGCCAAGTTTCAGTAGAGAGATCGGTCACAAGTCTTATAGGTCTCCCTTTATATGTTAGAGCACGTTTATCTCTAGCTCCTTTCAGAATTTTCTCTTTATCCTTGTATTTTGCCAGTTTCACTATGATACGTCGTGCAGAAGATCGATTCAAGTTACGTCTGAAGGGAGTTCTCTGTGCCTCTTGGATTTCAATGCCTTTTTCCTTCCCCAGATCCGGGAAGTTCTCAGCTGTTATTTCAAGTACACCTTCAGCACCTTTCCCTCTCTCTTCCTCCTCTGGAATACCAAGTATGCGTAGATTATTTCTCTTTAGTGCATCACTTAGTTCTCTAATTTTCCCCTCATATTCCTGGATATTTTTATCTCTCTTTTTCTCAGCTTCTTCTTTTTCCATAACTTTATCTTCTAGTTCACCTATTCTCTCCTCTGCCTCTTCAATCCGAGCTGTAGTTGTCTCCATTTTATTTTGCAGTTCATTGATAGCATTTTTTAGCTCCTCCTGGCTGTTCCTTAGTCCCTTGATCTCTGTAGCAAGAGATTCTCTGCTGTCCTTTATACTGTTTTCAAGCCCAGCGATTAATTTTATGACTATTATTCTAAATTCACTTTCTGTTATATTGTTTAAATCATTTTTGATCAGTTCGTTAGCTGTCATTATTTCCTGGACGTTTTTCTGAGGGGAATTCTTCCATTTTGTCATTTTGGATAGTCCCTGAAGTGGTGTGAGACTTCGGGGGCACTTCCCCTGTGCTGTCTTGCATAACTTGCTTTGGTGGGCGGGGCCGCAGTCAGACCTGATGTCTGCCCCCAGCCCACCGCTGGGGCCACAGTCAGACTGGTGTGTGCCTTCTCTTCCCCTCTCCTAGAGGCGGGATTCACTGTGGGGTGGTGTGGCCTGTCTGGGCTACTTGCACACTGCCAGGCTTGTGGTGCTGGGGATCTGGCGTATTAGCTGGGGTGGATCTGCAAGGTGCACAGGGGCGGGTGGGGCAGGCTCAGCTTGCTTTTCCTTTGGAGATCCGCTTCGGGAGGGGCCCTGCAGCACCAGGAGGGAGTCAGACCCGCCGGAGGGATGGATCTGCAGAAGCACAGCGTTGGGTGTTTGCGCGGTGCAACCAAGTTCCCTGGCAGGAACTGGTTCCCTTTGGGATTTTGGCTGGGGTATGGGCGAGGGAGATGGCGCTGGCGAGCGCCTTTGTTCCCCACCAAGCTGAGCTCTGTCGTCCGGGGCTGAACAACTCTCCCTCCCGTTGTTCTCCAGCCCTCCTGTTCTCCCAGCAGAGCTGTTAGCTTATAACCTTCCAGATGTCAAGCCCCGCTGGCTGTCCGAACACACTCCGTGGGGCCCTTCTGCTTCCTCCAGCCAGACTCGGGGGCTCCGCTTGGAGGGCGGGCAGGCCCCTCCGCCCCAGCTCCCTCCCGCCAGTCCATGGAGCGCGCACCGCCTCGCTGCCCTTCCTACCCTCTTCCGTGGTCCTCTCTTGTGCGCTTGGCTCCGGAGACTCCGTTCTGCTAATCTTCTGGTGGTTTTCTGGGTTATTTAGGCAGGTATAGGTGG
Source organism: Felis catus (assembly GCF_018350175.1). NCBI lineage: Eukaryota > Metazoa > Chordata > Mammalia > Carnivora > Felidae > Felis > Felis catus. The sequence continues at coordinate 209,065,097 of NC_058368.1, read as the reverse complement.
AATCTAAGTGATCAGCAGGACGCGCGGTGAGCCCAGCGTCCTCCTATGCGGCCATCTTCCAGTCTTTAGTTTTTCTTAGAGTTTTTCTCACATCTTGATGAGCATCTCCTTTTTGAGAGCCTATGTGGGGCATGTTAGATCTCACGGGCTTTTGCTGCAAGGCTGCTAGGCAGGTTTCAATTTTTATAATCAATAACGTGTAAATATAATTATAAAATTCTCTAAGGAACAGTGATTCATATAAATGGATCCGTTTTCTATAACTCAAACTTTTTTTTTTTCTATTTTAAGTATCTTTTGTTTGGGAAACCTAAAAAAAAAAACTTTTAGCTTCCTATATTATTAAAAACATTTTCAATATCATTTAACATCTTTATAATGTATAAATTATTACATTGTGATATAAAATGTTTTACAAGGTCTTGGCATATATAGGCCTATCTACAGCTTTTAGAGTTCTTGACTGCTATTTTGGTTTTCCCTTTCTGTTAATCATTGCTTCTTGCTGCTGTTGGTGTGACAGCCTATATAAATACCTCAGTTTCTCTCAGTTGTTTGTTTCCAGTAAGCTGTGGGCTGGGACTGGGGTAGGGGTAGGGTGGTCCAAGTTTTTTAGAATTTGTACAGAAGAAGATGAAATAAGCAATTTGTGTAGTGTATGATTTTTTGTTGTTAGCACATTAATTTTTGCCATATTTGGCTTCCGGGAGACTTTTTCTTGCTTCCTTTCTGGTTCTGGGTGGAGTTTTGTAGTGTCCATGCTCCCAAATAAGTAAGGTGGTGGTTATATTTTTAATGGTTCCTTTTTGGTGATTTCTCATAGAAACAGTGTACTCTTTTTACACTAGGCTTACTGTAGTAATCGTTTTGCAATAGATACAAATAACGAATCCTTATATGTCTGAAACTAATGTAATGTTAATTATATACCTCAATAAAAAGAGGGAATACACTGTTTAAGTCATGTTGCTGCAGTATCTGGTATTGCTTTTATCTAATTTAATTCTTTGATTTTTAAAATCTAATTCTAATTATTCTCTAATATACTGTCATACGTTTTCATTTTAAATAAGCATGCTTTTTAAATTATCTGTTTCAACAGCTACCATCATTTTAAAAATTAATAGCTTTGATTTCACTTTCATTGTGTGGGTAATGAGAAATTTATCTATGTAATATTTTTAAAGCATTTGTTAACAGAAATTTTACATGAAACAGATAACTTTGTTGAAAAATTAATTAGGATTTAGCACTAGAGCCTAAATCCTGAAAGTGTTAATTGCTGATAATGGTGAAATTGCTTATAATAAAAGACAAAATTTACCACTTTTTGAAGCTCTTTTTTTTTTCAAGAGTTCTGAGAGTATGAGAATCCATTCTCGAATTACTATTATAATTGAGATGTTCACATTTTGGTGTTTGATTTAGCTTCTATTGACAAACTTTCTCTGTAGGCTTGGATGGAAGAAATATGTACATCTTCTTTTAATTTTATCACAAATTTATTTGGTTTGTATAAGTTCCTCTTAAAATGGTTTGCATTTACTCAGCTCTATTTTATTTGTTATATTGAGAAACACACAGTAGGTAAAAAGTCCGTAAGATTTTGAAGTAATAATAATAACCCAATGCAGAGCTGCCAGGACAGATTCTTTAAAAGGTCAAGTTTTGGGGCACCTAGGTGGCTCAGTCTGTTAAGTGTCCGACTCTTGCTTGATCTGGGTTGTGAGTTCTTGATCTGGGTTGTGAGATCTTGATCTGGGTTGTGAGTTCAAGTCCTGTGTTGGGTTCCACGCTGAACCTACTTTAAAAAAAAAAAAAGGACAAGTTTAGAACTTAGAATTAAGGCTTGTAGTTTCCTATAAAGACTGCCATTCAGATTAATGTGTGATCATTGTAATTTTAAACCACTGCCTTTAGTTCAAGCATAGAATCTTTAAAGTTATTGTCCGCATTTATAATCTTTGATTAATTATGGAAAGAATTTTTGTTAATTTTTACGTGAGTTAATTTGTCACAGAGAAGACTTTGGTTAGATTTTGTTTTTTGTTTGTAATCTCTTTTAAGTGGAAAAATGTCAATGTTCTCAGTTTCTATCATGAAACATAATACTTTGACACTAAGAATCCTGGAAACATTTTAACTGAAAAGTGAAATTGACAATTATTGAGAACCATCCAATATTTGGAACTCTAGAACTAGTTTTACCTTAGGGATTGCTGAGAGTGTAAAATAGAGCTTTATATAATCAGATATTTTGAAGTAATTTGAAAATACTACATCAAAAACAGCCTAGAGATTTAAAAATTGTAATTCTACTGTAATTCTACAGTATTTTGGTTTTGTGGTGATTTACAGTAATTGGATGCTGGTCTAAAGTAGTAGAGACTAAAGGCAGAGGAGAATCTTCATGCTTTAGAGATGACTTATCTATCACTGTGTTTCTGGTGACATAATTTGACCTGCTAATGAACCTAATATATAATGTCTGAAAAGGGGTGCCTGACTGGCTCAATCTGTTAAGCGTCCGACTTCGGCTCAGGTCATGATCTCAGGGTTCATGAGTTCGAGCCCTGAGTCAGGCTCTGTGCTGATAGCTCAGAGCCTGGAGCCCGTTTCAGATTCTATGTCTCCCTCTCTCTCAGACCCTCCCCGTTCATGCTCTGTCTCTGTCTGTCTCAAAAATAAATAAACGCTAAAAAAAATAATTTTTAATTGTGTCTGAGAAAACTAGAGCACAGTCTTTTAGTGTTATTAATTAAATGCATGTGGAATTATTATTCATTTATACCCTTTTTAAAAAAATTGAGATATAATGTCATTCATATTCTGTAACAAAATAAGCTAACAAAATATTAGTAGGGAAGTTGAATTTACTGAATAGGCAAAAGTTATTTATAATTAAGCATTTAAAAATTTTTCTTAATGTTTTAATTTATTTTCGAGAGAGAGAGACAGAGTGCGAGTGGAGGAGGGGCAGAGTGAGAGAGAGGCAGACACAAAATCTGAAGCAGATTCTAGGCTCTGAGCTGTCAGCACAGAGCCTGATGCGGGGCTCAAACTCATGAATGGCGAGATGATCATGACCTGAGCTGAAGTCGGACACTTAACCAACTGACCCACCCAGGTGCCCTAAGCATTTTAATTTTATATACATTTTAATTTTCAAGCTTTTATTTTGCTTGGAAAGCCTTTGATTGATAGTTTTCCCAGTACTTTCAACTTCCTCAGGTTATGTTTTTTGTCATGCTTATAGCATAAAATTTTATCTCATATCTCCAGGAATTATAAAAATATTTAATGTCACATTATTCTTGATGTAAGTTTATATAATTTTTGTACAGAATTTGCTAATGTATATTATATTGCCATATGTAACAAGGGTAAGAGGTTCACACCTTCAACAATGTTGAGGGAAAGTTTAAGTCCAAGTTTGTTAGGTTTTATTTGTATGCTTTTCATAGTTGTTAATCAGTAACTTAATCTGGCTATAGGAACATTAGTGGTGAACAATACTGTAGGAATTGTAAACTATGGAGAATGCTCTTTAGTATTTTTTAAATTTGTCTTGAAATCCATATGAAACCATCAATTTTATCAGTATATCTCTGTTACATCAGTTCAGTTTTTAAGATATTTATTCATTTCTATTTTTATTTTAAGATATTTATTCATTTCTATTTTTATTTTTTATTTTTATTTATTTTTAATGTTTCTTTTTGAAAGAGAGAGCACGAGCAGGGGAAGGGTAGAGAGAGAGGGAGACACAGAATCCAAAGCAGGCTCCAGGCTCTGAGCTATTAGCACAGAGCCTGAGCGGGGCTCGAACCCAGGAGCTGTGAGATCATGACCTGAGCTGAAGTTGGATGCTTAACCGACTGAGCTACCCAGGCACCCTTCATTTCTATACTTAATTTTAAAGAAGAATGTGGATGTCTCCAACATTGAAGGCTCTGCTTGTTTACTGGCATCTCTAGGTGTGCGTTACCTGAGAATAAGAATAGAGAGTAGTTTGAATTTCTTCTGGGGATTTCTAGGTCAAGCAAGGTAGCCTCAGTACAACCATGCATGACTAAATGACTAAATGAATCCGCATGTATGACTAATATGGCAGTACTCTGGTGTGTGGTGGCCTTGTTGGCCATGTATGGAGTACTTGTATACGAAGAAGAATGTTATTCCTGTGAAAATTGATGAATTGAATGTAGTTGCAGGAATGGGGTTAAAGGTATTTCCATACTGTGGATTTTGCAATTGTTAAAACTTGTAATTAAACTTAAAGTTTTTCTTTGTTTTGGTTCTCCAACTTTTCCTGAAATACTTGGCTACAGGTGCTTTTTCTTTTTTAAATTATCCTTTCCATTTCTTTTCCCAAGTTTCTGTAGCTGCATGGCAAATTTACATGTATTTTGTTTCAGGATCTTTGCTGTTATGCCAGAGACCTGTTGAATCCATTTCCTACTTCGAAAAAATTGTCACCTCATCTTTTCAGCTTTGTATTGACAGGTTCATGAAGTTAGGGTGGCAAGTTAACAGGAACTTTGCAAGGAAGTGTGAATAATAATGTGCCCTTTTCAGTTGCCTCTTTCTAAACCTTGTAAGTTTACATGACATTGTAAAGCTATTTCTGTCTTATAAACTATCCTTTCTTGTGCCTTGATGAAAATGTTAGCTTTTGTTACTGGTTTTTAAGAAGTGCTCCAAGTGAAAATAGTTTACTTTTCCTTTGATAACACTTTTTTGATTCTTACAGTAGTAATAAGATAGACTTAAATACAAGGATCTCATAAATTACTAATTACAGGCCTTAATGGGTTGGGTTCTATTAATTAGAATAAAACATGATATTTTTGGAAAGCTGTACTAACCTATCAATACGACTCGCACAGACTTGTTTGACAACACTTCCTATAGTCACTGAAGTCTTGCAATATCATCAATAGCTGTGTCTTCATGGAGGAGATGAGGCTCGCTGATTATATTTCAACAAAAATTTGGTTACAGAGCTTTTTTAAAATAGGACAGAAGTAGGGCAGCTTCTGGTTTGTATTACAAAACTGTGTTGTAGTTAGCATTCTTTATCTTACCTAGGCAGTCTTACTTATATGTCCCACATAGGCTGAAGATAATTCTTTTTTGTAAGCCATTATGTTAATTAATTTTTTCCACAGGAAAATATATCATTTGCAAATACACAGCTTTTAACATTCTTAATTCCGTTCTGTTATTGTTGTAAAACCATTGGTTTGTCTATTAACCAACAAATATTTATTGACAACCTACCATGTGCTCAGCCTCAGCAAGACTGTGGATAAATGAAGTAGTTCTTGCTCTTATACAATTTATAATACAGTGATAATACTTACATAATAATTGACAATTAAGCAAGCAATTAAAAGTAAATAATTAAGTGAATAATTAAAAGTATGCATGGCTGGGGCGCCTGGGTGGCGCAGTCGGTTAAGCGTCCGACTTCAGCCAGGTCACGATCTCGCGGTCCGTGAGTTCGAGCCCCGCGTCGGGCTCTGGGCTGATGGCTCAGAGCCTGGAGCCTGTTTCCAATTCTGTGTCTCCCTCTCTCTCTGCCCCTCCCCCATTCATGCTCTGTCTCTCTCTGTCCCAAAAATAAATAAACGAAAAAAAAAATTTTTAAAGTATGCATGGTGCTATGAAGGAGCAATATTTAAGGAAGACCTAAAGTAGACTGGAGAGTCAGAATGTACTTCTCTGAGGACATAATGTTTAAGCTGAGATATGAAAGGTGAATGGTTATTGGTAGGCAGAGAGAGGAGGATGCCATCCAAGACAGAGGAGACATTACATTGAAATACCTGTTATGGAAACTGACAGAAACCAGCATCACTAAAGTAGAGCAAGATGGAGAGCAGCATGAGATGAATTTGCTGAAGTAGACGGAGGCCAAACCATGCAGGGCCTTGTAGACCATTTTGAATACATTTGGATTTTATTCCAAGGGCAACTACATACAAGAGGTTAAAGAATTTTAAGCAGGGCAGTGACACAATCAGATTTACGTTAAAAACAATTACTCTAGCATCTCTATGGAGAGTAAATTGGATGGGCAAAGGTGAGAGCAGTTATAACCATATTCTAAAACTTTTATAATGAATGACTTTCATACTGTTAGGTTAAGTGGTTCTTTTTTCTGACTGGAGGGTTTTCAAATATGAAACATACTCCCATCAGTAACACTGCTCATCGTCTGTAGGGAACCTGGTTTTCATCTCCATATGCTACCCACCCCTGAAGTGAGAATCACTGAGCTATTCCAGCTCTTACCTTCTTTTGCTGATAGGAAGCTTGATGCTCAGAGAAGTGACACACCCAAGGTCACATAGATAGTTAGCCAGTGGTAGAGCAAGCACCTCAACCCACAGTTGTGAAAATCTTGTAGAGCCCTTTTCACATAACTTCTCTTGGATGTAGGAGACTAGCATCATCAATTAGAATGTATTTACTATGGCTGGCTATTGGATAACATCAAATATATGTGACAAATTCTCTAATGTAAACACATTATATGGGAGATGATGCTGAATGAAACAGTGGTTTGCAACAGCAACTTTCATAGCATGATCTGTAGGCCACCAGAGGTCTTTGAGATCCTTTCAGCTGGTCCATAAGGTCGAAATTATTTCCACAGTAACAGTAAAGCATAATTTGGCCTTTTCATTGTGTTGACATTTGTGCTGATGACACCAAAGCAATGGTGGGTGAAACTGCTGGTATCTTGGCTTTCATCAAGGCAGGGGCAACAGACTGCTTTAGTAATCATTGTATTTACTGCCACACACTCATAATTAAGAAAAAACAAAAACAATTACTTAAGAGGTTCACAGTGGCAACAGACGGTATTAGTAATCATTGTATTTACTGCCACATACTCAAAATTTAAAAAAAATCTACTTTTACTTAAGAGTGTCCTTGATAAAGTGGTAAAAATTATTAGTTTTATTAAATCCCAACCTTTGAGCACATCTTTACTATTCTGTGTGACAAAATGGAGGGGGGGGGACATACAAAGTCCTTGTATTGCATTTCAGAGTGTGCTGTATTGCATTTCAGAGTGTGACTCAGTTGTGAGGTAACTGTTGGTTTTTCATGAAGCATCACTTTTACTTAAAAAGGACTATTGACAGACAAATTCTGGTCATTCAGACTGGGCATTTGGTAGACATTTTATAAAAAAAAAAATGAACTAAGTCACTTGTCATTTTAAGGAAACCAGTTGGTAGTATTTGTGTCCAATGATAAAATTTGAGCTTTCAAGTAAAATGTAGAACTTTGTAAATGCTTCTTTGAGCTTGACAACTTCTCAGTACCTAAAGTTTTTTTTTCTTTAATGAGATCAGTTATCACATTAGTGAGTGTTTTTTTTTGTTCAATTGTACAATGAATGTATCAACATTTTGAGGACTTGCATAAGCCATTGACCAATATTTTTCTTTTTTTCATTTTTAATTGATTCATTTTATTAAATTCATTGATTCATTTTATTAAATTCATCAAATTTAATTGATTTCATTTTAATTGATTCTGAAACATTAGTTTCAGAAAATGGCTGAAGTTAATTTCCGCACCTGATATTACATAAATGTGCACAGCTAAAGGACCCAATCAGAATATACAATTGACCTATAGATTTTAATATAAGAATATAAAAAGTATATTGTCATTGTTTCAGATTCTACACTGCAACTAACTTTCACAAAACTACCACCTGTTGAGTTTTGGCATAGTATCAAAGAATATCTACAGCTATCTGAAAGCACTGTTATAATACTCCTTTTTCCCCACTACACATCTGGGTAATGGATTTCCTTGTGATTTAACCAGAACAGCATATATAACAGATTGAATGTAAAAGGATTAAATACTGTTCTCTACTAAGCCACGCTTTAAAGTGATTTGCAAAAATGTTGAACAGTGCCACATTTCTTACTATTTTTGTTAGTTTGGGAAAGTGTTGTATTCTCATGAGACATTTTGGTTTTCATATTTTTTTTTTGTAAAAACACTGTCATGTAATGAGTTTATTAATATTCTCAATTGAGTAAATAAATATTTAAAATTTTTGCTTTGAAGCGTATTTTGGTAAACACCCATAGGTATAGCACACATAAACACAAGCTCCTTATGGTATGTGAAGAGTTTAATGGCTATTGATGCATTTTGTTAAATTGCCATCCATTACCATCTTTAAAGGATTTCTTTGCCATAATGCATAGTTTAATTCTATTGGTGACATGCGATGAAAAGTTCTATGTTTACTAGATTTCTTCAAAATATGTAACTCAGCATTTTCAGCAACTCATATTGGACTACTCTGATTAGTACAATCTAGTGAGATTTAGTATGTAAGCATTGGCAGAGAAATTGCTATGTATATTTTAAAAGCTCTATGTTTTTTCATATCACCCAGAGAATTTACAAGATAAATATTTGTACAACTTTGTAGGTTGGTTACACGCTTTAAATTTGATAATACACAGAAAGCACAGTACTTGGGCACATAGTTGGTGCTCATTGCAAGTTTACTTTCACTTATTCTGTTTTTGTTTTTGTTTTACCTTCACCCAAATGCACTTAAAGTATATAAGGTCTGGTTTGCTGTTACTATAGTACAAAGTTTGGAACACCGATCAACTCAACGTCTGTCATCTGCTATCTGTTAGAGCAACGTGTTAGTCCACCACCTGGACCAGTGTCCTTATCTGTTAAAAAAAAAAAAAAAAATCCTTGACTAGATTAATTTAATTCTGGATTTTCAAGAAATACCAGTTATCCATGTGAAGAACAATTCCAAAACTACAGAGAATAAGTTAATGCTAAGTAGATTTGATTAGGAAGGCAGAGTGAAAACAGTGGCGGTGTAAAATATTTACTGTGGGAATGCTGGAAGAAGAGGCAAAAAGGGAGCTGTACACAAATGAAACAGATGAAGCAGGTTTGCATTTGGTGGATCTTTTCCCTATAGGCCATAGCTGAAAAATTTTCTTCAGTTAGGCTTAGCAAACATTTATTTTCCATCTATGGTTGTGGGTTAGGCCCTGCATTAGGCACCATGTTTTGAGCTGATTGCACAGAAATAAATACAACATGCTGCTTACTTTCCGAGGTATTTGCTAGTCTCTTGGGATCATTGGGCACCTATAACACTATGTTTTACATAAAGGGATGGGGTAACTCATTCTGGATTGTTTCTTCAGAGGAACATGAAGCCTTCTTTTGCTAAGAGACACAGGTCGCATAGTGCAAGAGCAGGATTTTCCCAGGTTTTCAGCCTCGGAATTAGCTCAGTCACCTTGCAAAGAAAGCTTTTTCTAGATAGGATGGTACTTGAGTCTTCAATAAGTAAGTCATAGTTATCAGTTTCTCAATCTTTTCCTATTTCAAAATAAAGTAGCTTTTATGAAAGCTACTTTAAACCAGCAGATGTAAACTCCAAGAGCTGGTGTGAGGGGAAGAAAATAGCCCTTTACATATGTTATCAGCCAGGAGCTTTATATATTGTGTCTCACTTAATCCTGCCAGCATTGGGTCGAAGAAGAAAGTGACATATCTATTTTTTTTTTAATTTTTTTTCAACGTTTATTTATTTTTGGGACAGAGAGAGACAGAGCATGAACGGGGGAGGGGCAGAGAGAGAGGGAGACACAGAATCGGAAACAGGCTCCAGGCTCTGAGCCATCAGCCCAGAGCCTGACGCGGGGCTCGAACTCACGGACCGCGAGATCGTGACCTGGCTGAAGTCGGACGCTTAACCGACTGCGCCACCCAGGCGCCCCAGAAAGTGACATATCTATTTAGGGATGGAGCAGGAACTGGAACTCATGTCTGGATCCATTATACCATGTCCCCTCACTAGCTTTAGTTTATGCCCACAACAATAATATGTATTCTATTTATATCTTCCTTCAGAAGAGATGGTTGCATAGTAAAGCTGATCTTGGGGTAGTGAAGTGTTTCCCAGACTGCACTGTGAGACCCTTTTTTGGGTTACAACCAGCATTTTTTTTTTTAACAAAATGGAGTAGAAATTGTCAGACTTTGTCACAGTAGTTTCCTGAAATTTTGGCTTCAGTGATATGTGGGAAGGAGGTGTGGGGGATAATTGAGTGTGTACATGTGCTAGATCTTAATATAGTGTATTTCCTACTATGGGGAAGCATTCTCTTTTTTGGGTAAAAGACATGGTCACGAGTTCACCGCCATTGTGTCTTTTCTTCAGGCTTAACAAACATTAAATTTTTACTTTAGTTATAAGGCAGTAAAATGTGCAGCATGGACGCTGGAGTCAGGCTATGCAGTCTTGAATCCAGGCTCTGCCATTTGCTAGCTGTGTGTCTTCTGGCAAATTATTTTGTATCTTTGTACCTCTGTTTTGTCTTCTGTAATTGGGGTTGAGCACTAAATGAATTTATATCCCTGAAGTGCTTAGGATAGTGTCTGTCTCTAGTAGCACTCCCTAAGTTATTTGCTGCTATTAGTGTTGTTATCGTTAGTGTTGTTGAAAAGTTTGTATCTTTCTTAGAGGGATTATGGACATACTGCTTTAACAACAGCCTTCCACAGTTGATTCATTTGGTTAATTAACTTGCAAACCTTTCATAAGCTACAAGGATGCTAACTTTGCAGCTCGTTTAGTGCAATATGCCTTTTATTTATACATTCAGAGTGTTCCTATTTGGCTAATGCCACCAAAGATAGCTAAGATAACTACTAAGTCATATAACTGTTTAAGAGTTATTGTGGAAAATTGTGAGCCTGACTCTGCCAGATCTTGGCCTGTAAAGAACTGGCTGGCTTTACAGGCTGATTTAATCCTGGTCATAGGCCAGGCTTCCTGGCTTCTAAAATACATGTGTTAGAGGTGTAAAAATGTACTATACCTAGGTCCACCTGCCTCGAACTCTGTGACAGGTTTGGAGGAAGATGTTGCTTGGGTGATCAAGGGAGGCTTCACAAGGAAATAATATGTGAATTTGTGTTGAAGGATGAATAGAAGTCTTCTAGGCAAGTGTTTTTAAGGGAAAATAATTTTAGGCACCAATAGGATAGCATACCAAGCTCTGAAGCCTGGAAGTCTAAAAATGGGCATAGCAAGGCGAGAATAAGCAGAAGCAGAGAACAGAAGAAAGTCTAGCTGTTACCTTCTAGGATATCAGTTGCAGATCTTTTAAGAACTTACTATAAAAAAATAAAGGTTAATATGTGTTAGAGAATTATTTGTATTTTTTATTTTGTTAGAGAGAGAGAGAGAGAGAGAGAGAGAGAGAGAGAGAGGGTATGAGCGGCAAAAAGAGGCAGAGACTGAGAGAGAATCTTAAGCAGGCTCCACGCTGATGCAGGGCTTGATCCCATGACCCTGGGATCATGACCTGAGCCTAAATCAAGAGTCCGATGCTCAACCGACTGAGCCACCCAGGCACCCCTATTTGTTTGTATTTTTAAAAATTATATATTTTTTATATAGCGAAGCATATCTTACAGTGAATAGTTAGCTGCATTTTGTTATGATGATTACTGATAGAGTGGTCTTTTGTTTATGTAATTGTATCGTGTGCTTTACATCTTTTCTTCTTCTGGGCCTTTGTTCCCGTTAACAGGTACCACCTAATAGCGGCTGCTAGAACTGCAGACAGTACATGCATTAGAAAAATTCATAGGATTTGACCAGAAAAGTCCAACCTGGTTCACAGAATAATTAGTATAATGTAGTGATATGAGTTAATATTTTTTCATAGAATCTTCAAACACATATTAACAATTATTAGTTATGAATAGTTAACTATAAGCATTAAATAAATTGTATCTTATCCCTACTTCCATCACACAATATTCTGATAATACAAACATGGTAAGAGATGAAGTTCTCAAATGCTTAGGTTGACAAACAAATTTCTCAAGGTTTTGAAGTTATAAGTTTATGCCATTTTTTTTCTAGTGACCTTTGTATTTCCTTATTGCTTAATTAAAAAAAAATACAGGTGTATGTTTAACAACATTGAAGAAATCTTAGTTCAGAGAAGCAAGCCTTCACCTATTGATTCGCCTTACTGTAATATAACTATTAATGTTTTAAGGAGGAAATACCTTATTTTTATCTGTACTTGAATATAGCTATAATTATAGCTTACACAAAATCTTACTTTTTTCCCCCTGTAACTTTATATCAAAACTATATCAATGTATACTAAAACCTTTTCCCTGCTGTGAGGTACTTTTTATTACTCTAGTTTCCAGTTGTGGCATAATACTGAGTTTTAAGTAGCATAATTTACCAATGCATTGTCATCTGTTTTTCTTTATTGTAAATAGTGTGTTGAATGTTATTACTCTTGTAACTTATTCCATATTTTGGATTTTCTTCCTTTTTTAAAAAAATAATACTTATTATCACTGTTCACATTTAGATGCAGAAACGTGTTTGGAAAACAAGTCTCACTTGATAAATAATTTTTGTGTGTGTGCTAGTTCTTTGACTGAATATATGATTTGACCAATTCTGTGATAGTTACTACCATCCATTTTGTATCCTGTAATATGACCCATCAGAGAAGTAGGTAGAATATCCCAGAGGGATTTCCTTAATTTATCTTATTTTGGACATAAAAATTATTGGAAAAACTTGTTAGTTTACTGATTCTGGGATTTTTTTTTTTTTTTAATATTCTGTTGCTCTTCTAGCACTTATAATCAAAACGTTTAGATTATATATTTGCATCATAATAAACATAACATTATATGGTCTTCATTCACAAATGACATTTTCTTTTAGCAGTCTTTGGTCTTAAACAAACTCATCAATGTTGTGAAATTCCAAATGCTTTTTTCATTAATGCTTTCTTCACATTTTTCAGCTGAGCGCTCTTTTTAATGCTCCTTTAATTCATTTTGTAATTTTAGTCAGATGTTAAATTCTTTTAAAAATACCTGTTAATATCTGTTTTATATAGGCAGATATCCTGAGACTGTGAGAAATTACAGTAGTGATTAGGGGAAAATAGGAAGGGTGGGCTGGTCAGGCTTGGAGAGAGGGAACAATGTAACCCATTTTCAGATGATACTAACTAAATTTGAGAGTCAAAGTAAATTCCTTTGTGTGGCATTCTAACTGAAAAATGTTATGTGTCAATTTCTGATATGGCAAAATCTCCCGTAATGCTGTAAATGGAACCACAAATAATTCAGTTTGGTGGGATGCCATTAAACACAGACATGTTATTGTAAGATTGATGAAATGACTGGGGTAAGCCTGTTGTGGAGGATGGAAACCAACCACCAATTGCTTTATATCCACATTAGTGTTAAGGAAGGGAGTATTATCAAGGGGTTTCACTGGATTTAATATGTTTAGTTCCTTTCTGACATAAAATTATATATTAGAAATGAAATAATTGAGATTTTGTTTTTAGACATAACCTGAGTAACTTTGCAAAGAAAAGGTTAATTGAATAGGCTTTATCTGGTGGTACTTGTATTATGGAATGAAATGTATGAGCAGCCAGCATGAAAAGTCAGCTCTTGTTTCAAAACAGCAAAACTAGTGCTTGACATTTATGAAGTTAATTTTGAAAAAAGCTTCACAAAATTACTGATGTTAATGACCACCCAAGTAGCTGTTGTAATTAATGATGAAGGGCCTTGAAGAGCATAGGCAAGCCCTGACCCTGAATAGATCAACCATGAGTATACCAAATATGGGCTATTTATTCTTCCTAGATAGTTTATGGAGACTAGGACTTTTGTAAAACTCTGTTTTTGTGCGAGGGAAGTAGTCAGTGTTGCTGAATGCTTGCTACGTGCCAGATGCATTCTTCTGAACACTTTGTATGCATTAACTCATTTAATTCTCTCATAACAAGACAGATGGGACAATTTTCCTTTTTTTCTTCTCTTCCTCTGCTACTTTTTGTGTGGAAATCTGAAATCATCGCGTTGTGCTGGGGATATACTTGCTAAAGGTGGGAAGTGCCATAGTCTTAGTGGTAGGAGGAAAGTTTCAAAGTTGTAATGGGGTCAGTGGTGAGTCTTTGGTAACTATATAGTTTCAGATCTTAGGCACATCTAATAAGGATTTTCCTCTGATTCATGGTAATTCTAAATATTTTATTAAATTAACATATTTTCCATGACTAATGTATACATCAGGTAATCTATCTCATAAGAGTTGACTATATAATTATAATTGACTATAAAAAATGAATTATTTATATTTACATTGTGTGAGCATCTAATTTAGATTTCCACTTAGAATTTGTTTTGAGATATATTATGTATTATGTATATTAATTTATAATTATATTAATTTCTTAACATTAGTAATATTCAAGAATATTACAATTCCTATAAAAACTAGCATGACCACTCTGTTTCACTCTAAATTAAAGTCAACTGCCTTGGATATTTAAGTTCCATTAGCAGTAGTAACGTTATATAATATTATATGTAGTATAAGAATTTCAGTCATTTTTAGATGCAAAGAAAGCGCTTTGAAAATCTGTATTTTCAGAGCTATCAGGCATGTATTTAGAAATACTTACTATGATATAGTCTGTCTAGATTTTCAGACATAGTGTGTGGTTTACTTTTTAAAGTTGATGAATTACATGTGGATGCCATGTTAATATCTGTTGACCTCAAATTTTTTGTTTTGAACTCAGAATATTTAATATTTTTCTTTGATTTATAACTACCTCCTTCTTGGTGAAAGTGTATTTCCCTGTTCTCCATTATCTTCCAGCCATTGATATTACTCATAGAGATTAATTTTTACTCCCTCTCTAGAGAAAAGTAGGTGGCTCCACGGCGGTAGACCAGTAGGCCCAATTCTGTTGCCTGTTTTTGGGGTTATACCTGCCCCTGCTCCCGACCCCACCCCTTACTTAGAACATTAATAATTTATCACTTTATCACTTGTCATTTATTCTTCCCTTTTCTCCTTTTTTCCTCTCTTCCCACTCCACTTTCTTCTTCTCCTCCTTTCCTCCCTTCTTCCTTTTCCTTCACACATCTTCTTCCTCCTTCATCTCTCTCGGCAACAAATATTAACCCAGAGCATACTCCTGTAAAGTCATATGAAGTACTGATTTATTTGGGTGTTATTTGATTGCCAAAATGAATTAATAAATAGAAATAAAAAAGGCTTTTTGAAAGCCTTCAGAGATTAGCGATTGACTCTTGTTGCCCTTTACTAACACTAAATGCATTTTGTTTTTCTTACCGTAAAAAATTTCACCTCTTTTATATATTTTGTTTTGCTTTGACTGATGAAACTTTTATTGTGTTTATACTTATGCTTAACTTTTAGAAGATATCTTTTATAGTTTTTTACATACTTTATTTTTGATAGTAGAAGAAAATTTTGATACTTTAGTTAGCTAGTATAAGCAAAACTAATAATGGGCAGAATTTAAAACCAAGAAAACCAGGGGCACCTGAGTCACTCAGTCAGTTGAGTCTCTGACTTTGGCTCAGGTTATGATCTCGCGGTTCTTGAGTTTGAGCCCTGCAAGGGGCTCCCTGCTCTCAGCGTAGAGCCACTTGGATCCTTTCTTCCCTTCTCCCTCTACCCCTCCCCTGATCACCCTCTCTCTTTCAAACATAAGTAAACATTAAAAAAAAAAAAGACAACCTGTTAATACCTAAGTATTCCCAAAGTAACTTGAATTATGAGTTTATCTAACTTAAGATTGGGAGGTACAGACACTACATTTATTTTTGATGCAAATATTGTAAAATGATAATATTGTAGTGGTTTGGGGGATTCAGTCAGAGCCAGGTATTCTTCAAAATCATTATAGAGCAAGCACTACCTTTCAATGAAAGATTCTCTTTATCCCAAGGCTTCTCTTTGACATATTGTGCCATATATTTTCCCTTGTTTAAAGTTACACAGTTTTATTGACAGCTAGGTCATCTAGTGTAGCTTCTTGTGTTAAGATGTATGGTTATAAACTACAGTGTATCTTCTCCCCAGAATCCTAACTTCAAGTCAATCATGAGAGTCTGTCTGCTAAGTCAGATATGAACTATTACCTGTCTATATCAGATTGACACCTTTCTTTATCTTTTGTGCTGTTTCCAATCTTTCAAATATGTGCCCTTTGAACACAAATTTGTATTTCTTAGCTATTGCTGATTCTTCCAGTAATTTATTCAAATTAAGGCAGTGCATGTCTCAAATTATAAATGAACTGAGATGCATTAATAGATCATTATAAAAAGTAGAGACTAGTCATGTTAGAAGCTTTGCTTTTTTTTTTTTTTTTTTTTTTTTTAAGAGAGAGAGAGAGGGAGAGAGCACGTGCACAGATGGGAGGGGCAGAGGGAGAAGAATCTCAAGCAGGCTCCATGCCCAGTGCAAAGCCCCATGTGGGGCTTGATCTCACGGGTGTGAGATCATGACCTGAGCCAAAATCAAGAATCTATGCTTAACCGACTGAGCCACCCAGGTACCTCTGTTAGAAGCTTTGTGACAATTGAGGTCACTGGACCTTTCCAGGACACCCCCACCAGCTATTTATCATTTATTTTAGTACCTGAACAAGACTTATGGAAATCAGTCTTGAGGAAAAAAAAATACAACTTAAAGCAGTTTATGTAGTCAGGCATTGGCTTCGACTGAGCAAGCCATGTGGTATATAGCTCTTATAACTGGCAAGTTCATGCATACGTTCCCTGTTACTTTGTCAACCGCATACTTGGGACAAGTGGTCTATTACACATAGTGTTGTGGGGGGCGGGGTGAGGAGATCTGCTAAGAAGGAGGCTAAGAAGGATGACTGTGATTGGCTACTGTAGATTCACCCTGTCTCACCTTCTGGGTATTGCAGGAAAAAGATTATTAGGAAATAAAGTCTATAGTACCATCTGCTTAAGTGGTACTTAATATAACATCTGTTATATTATCTCTTTAAATATTACTTTAAGTGCCACGAAAGAAGGGATATTTTGAATTTCCTATATTCTCTGTAGCCCCTCTCAAAGTTCTAGAAAAATAGAAGTTAATAATACAGAAACCTGAGAGAGAAGATTAGTTTGGTCAATCTCTAAATCCATATTTCTAAATTCTTTTAGAAATAAAGTCTTCCTTACTGACCAGTATGATAGAGATGGCCGCCACTGTGCTAAAACAACTGTTTAATTAAAGTTGTATAAAATATTTGTATAAGAAACATGGTCACAACAAACAATGTTCACTACCTTGGTGGGGAATTGGAGTGACAGTTCTCCAGAATTAGGAAGAATTCATTTTTGGCAGCTGTTATGTTGGCATGGTGCTAAGGCTTGTTTTGTCCCCAACAAGGACAGGATCTGCCGTAGGAGGGTCTCGGCAACAGGCCATATCATTATGAAGGTTATTTTTATAAAGCAGGTCTCATTGTAGTAGCAAAGCTTAATCCTATGGTGGGTAGGATTCATTTTATTATAGTTTATATTATATTATGACATATTGCATTTTTAAGCAATAAGCTAAAAAAAGTTCTCCCTTTTAATATAAAGATAGCATCTGAAGTTTTAAGTACACTTGCTATTTACATATATAAAAATTATTTCATATGTTCATGTGGAAAAGGAAAAAAGAACTCACAGATTTAGAGAATTAAGGTTGGGGGAAGCTGTGGCAAGAAGACACGGGCATTTGAAGGAGTGGGAGAGGGGAAGTGCTTTAGGTACCCCTCATATAGACACCCAAGATATACTCAGGGTCCTGTGGTCAGCATATGAGTAGATGACACCAAATTCATATTTAAATTTTGTGTAATTAAGTGGAAATTTTCCTTTATTCTTTAAAATGATATTCTAGAAAAGGTGGAGGCCTTGGGGTTGGAATCTGCAAGTTACTTAATGGCTTTGAGGCTTATTTTCCGCATTGCTCAGATGTGGCCATGTTAGATAGTTTAGAAGCTGAGCTCTTTAGATTGGAGTTCAAAAAACATTTCCTTTTCCTCTCTTAGGATGAAATTCTGAGGCTTCAATTGGTATGACATCTGTGTGCAGTCTAACGATAAAATTTATAATATAAAAAGGATTAGGTGATCTGTTTATACTGTTTTAATTTTCACTAATAACTACTTGCTTTTTTCATTGTAATATGAAAATTATATGAAAATATGAAAATATGATTTGAAAAAGGATTTTTTTCTATTGATGTTGACATTTTTCTGATTGTGTTCTATTTCAAGGACAACTTGAGTGCATGCAGCTCAGGTTTTTATGCATAAACATGTGCAGTAACTCCTGTGGTTAAAATTTAAATACAGAATAAACGATTTTATAGCCCTTTAGAAATAACACCATCATAAAATGAACTGCTTTATCTGACATTTTATATGATAGCATAGAAGATGATCGTACAGGTCTTGCTCTTTCTTGATGTCCCAGTTGTGGCAAATTGACTCTGATATGTTACAAGGTAGCAATAAGAACTGTTAATATAACTGCAGTTTAGGTGTATTCAGGATGTCTGCAGAGAGCTTGCAAGTTAAGGAAAAAAATTATTGTGTATTTTATCAGCACAATTCAGAGATATAAACTCTAAAGTCTAATAAGTGAAAGTTAGAAAGCAATTTCCAACCTGGACAAATCAGGTCTTTTAAAAAGAGTCCCTTCTCTCTTCCTTTTGCTGCTTCATGCAAGACTCCTTTTGTGCCATTAGTAACTGAGCTGGTGAAATAGCTTAGCTGGTAGGCATATTTTGCTGCAAAAGTCATTCCCTTTTGATCTTAACAAGATGAGCTGTAGTCATTTATCGTTAGAGTCTGTTATCTTGTTGAAAGAAGAACCTTGAGTAGATTTATTTTATTACACATCAGCTTGATGTGCGAAATTGCTTATGTTGTCTGTATTTACAACTGTTAATTCCCAGGAAAACAGGTGTCTTTACATTATGTAGCCCACTGGAATTTAAACTTTTTTGTCTTTAAAGGGTCTATCAAGGTGTGAAAATCTTCAATAGTTAGTGTCAGTTCTACGTTTTGAAGAATTTTTGGTAGCGTGTGTTTACGTAGAGCATTAGAGTAACACTTCAGGGAGATAATTTCCTAGAAAATAAAAAACAATGCAGTTTATAGATAGAAGATTTGAATATGCTTAGTGTATTACCCTGGAATAAATAATTATTTTCTTTTTAGGAATTCACATAGGTAATGAAAATATTTAGCATTATTTTACGATAACTTTGAACTATAATTCACATATCACAAAGTTTACCCTTTTAAAGAATACAATTCAGTGTTTTTTAGATATTCATAGACTTGTGCAACCATTTAAGTTTCAGAACATTTTATTGCCCCTAAATGAAACCCCATACCTGTTGGCAGTTATTCCCCATTTTCCTTTTCCCTCAGTCCCTGGCAACCACTAATGTACTCTTTGTTACTTAGTGAATTTTAAACTGATGCATTAAAGATGAAATAAATAATAGTTTAATATCACTGATCCTTCATATTAATGAAATTACGTAAATTAAGTTCTATATCATTAAATGTTTATGGCATTGTATTAATGTGTTTCCTCATGTTGTAAACAATAGTTTATCATCTCTGGATGCTTTAATTAAGCATAGTAGTATATTGTTAATTGCTATTGCTTAGTAAAATTTTGTTGAATCCACCTCCTTTTTTTGCTTGTTTTTGTTTTTGAAAATTTGAGATAAATGTTTCTTTTATTTTTATTTTTTAAAACTTTATTTTTGAGAGAGACAGGCAGAGTGGGAGTGGGGGGAGGGGCAGAGAGAGAGGGAGACACAGAATCTGAAGCAGGCTTCAGGCTCTGAGCTGTCAGCACAGAGCCTAACACGGGGCTCGAACTCACGAACCATGAGATCGTGACCTGAGCTGAAGTTGGACGCCCAACTGACTGAGACACCCAGGTGCCCCAAATGTTTCTTTCTTTTAACCCCCAAATTAGGATAAATACAGTGAACTTGGTTGTATTTATCTTTGCTTAGAATACCTTTCCTTCATAGTACAAATAAGTACTTACATAGCAGTTATAATAGAAGTAATGTTTCAAATTCTTGAAAATAAACTTTGCAGTTTTTCTTGGGAAAAAAAATTGCTCACAAACAGTTGACATTCTTTATAGTTCATGCTTATTTATTCACTAATGTAAGCTCTTAAGGTTCCTGCAAGCTGTGTCACTTTGGGCACCTGATGGTTTGACCAGTAGATTAATAATCACAAATCTGTGATTATCCAAGATTAGTCTAATTTTGCCTGGTTTAAATTATGTGTTGAGAGTGAGAGTTAAGGGAATATTTTTTGAAGTTGGCTGTTGTACTGAGTATTCTGCTAATGTAGAGATCTAATTTGTAATTCACCCAGGATTTTTAATTCAGCTAAGAACTGTCAGAATCATCCTAAGACTGTTATTGTATAAAATTCTAACAGGTGTATAGAAGGAAGAGATGTGAAATTGATTACATAAGAATTCCGGAAAAAAAGATCTATTTGGGGAACATTACTATAAGGCTTCTCTGACTCTTCTTGGGAAGTGATGACAGAATCTGGGGTCTCCAAAAGAAAATGATAGTAGTTTATTGTGACTATTCCAAAAATACCTGTTTTTTTTTTTAAACTGTCTCTGTAGTAAGAAGCAATGGCAAATACTTTCAACAGCTAAGAAACTAGA
This sequence comes from Felis catus, assembly GCF_018350175.1. NCBI lineage: Eukaryota > Metazoa > Chordata > Mammalia > Carnivora > Felidae > Felis > Felis catus. The sequence goes on along the minus strand of NC_058368.1, from coordinate 209,044,436 downwards.
AGAACCCAGGGGTTGAACAAGGACTCCTATTTTGGATTCCTGCCTCATATTTCTCCTCTGTATATAAAATCAAAACGTTCTTTTTAAATGGCAAATAAACAAGAGGACTAAAACATTGCCTTTACTGGGTATTGACAGGAGATGTTGGAGTCTATGTCAACTGAGCAGGTGGAAAATAAATATCATACAAGTGGACAGCACGCTACAGCTTTTATTGTGGTACACAAAAATATAACCCAAATCCACGGTCTCAGGAACATGCTTATATATAGATACACATGTTGGATTTTATAATAGCTCTCGGAGGAAGAATGGGTTTCACTTTACAAAATTTTGTTCTGCCTACAGAGTTTTAAGAATAAATATCTTGTAAAACTTGATGCTCTTATGTAAAATTAAAAAGTGAAAAGCTGTGCTGTTTAAATATCACAAAATAGGCCCCTGATAAGAATAATAATAGAATTAGATTCTGAGTTTTCTGTTTTATATTAAAAAAAATTTTTTTCATGGTAGATTAGCTACTCCATGTGCATTCCCCCAAAGATGAATTTTATTGCTGTGTCTCATACATTTTTCATTGAGTTTGAACAGGCAGTTTTGTCCATGCCTATAAGAAGACTTCTTTCACTGCTCCCAGTTATCATGCCTGGCTTGTGTAATTGGGTAGTCATCAGAAAAAAGGGGGGAGGGATTTTTTTAACCTTTGAAAGTGATATCCTTTTCAGCCTTGGCAGGTCTCAGTGTTCTATCTTTGTCTCTAAAATCCGCATCGGAAATGCTAAGAGTTCCCATGCTGGAGTTAGGAGAGGTCGTTGTCAAGAGGATCCTGTAGCACTTTTCAGAAATTAGAGGGTCATCCAGAAAAACTAGGCCACATAGTCCAAGGATCAAGTGCACCCAGTAATATCACTTGGATTTGAATATCTGCATGCTTTTAAGCTTATCTGTAATCTGGTCTGGTTTCTATTTACCTATTCAAGCCCAGCATAGTTTTTGTGGTTGCTGAAAAATACCTTGCTAGTAACAGTTTTCACATAACAAAGTATTTTTCCATTTTTGTCTAATTTTCTTTTTAGGACGTTGCCAGATTTACGTGTGTTTGCCAGGAGAACTCTTCATTTAGCTCTATTCACGCACTCTCTTAGCTCTTTCCTTTGGTACAAGGGTTACAGTGAGTGACTCCATGAATGTGGAGAATGTTATCTCTGTGTGGCAGGTGTTTAGGAAGTGAGTCCATGGCCTGGTCCTTTTCCTGAATTGTATAAATACAAGTTTTTCTGTATGTTAAAAAAGATCTGATGTGGGCTTAGCCCTATTTATTATTTATTTATTAATTTTTTAAAAAGTTTATATATTTATTTTGAGGGAGAGAGCGCAAGCAGGGGAGGAACAGAGAGAGAGGGAGAGAGAGAGAATCCCAGGCAGGCTCTATGCTGCCAGTGCAGAGCCTGATGTGGGGCTCAAACTCACAAACTATAAGATCATGACCTGAGCTGAAATCAAGAGTTGGACGCTTAATAATCCTGTTACTTTCTCAACTCTGTTGATAGCCCTCACAGTGAACAGAGTGCACTGTGGTAAAAACATTATTCTCTGAAATCAGTGGGGAATGATAGCACAACAAAGTGAGTTATTTAGTGCAAATCTTTTAACCTTTCTTATGATCATGGAAAGCTTTTCACAATATGCTTCTCTGCCTATAATATACTAAATGTTATTTAACTCTTTGCTGAATCAGAATCATTATGAATCTCATGTACTGAACTGTACTGCTCACAGATAGATGCACGTGTGAGGCTAAATAGTGTATGGGATATTGGTTGTAAAGAATGACCTTGATTTTTCCCTCCTTATATCTATGCCCCTTGTAGTGTGACTCTGCAGAGATAGTGTCTATTGACTTACTTCTTCATTCGGGGTTGGCCTTGTAACTTGCTTTGGCTAGTAGATGCAGCAGAGGTGTTGGCGTGTCAGTTATGAAGCTAAAGTCTTAAGAGGCCTTGTGCATTTCTGCTCATGGACACCTGTCTAGCTTCTGTGAGAACTAGTTTGGGCTAGTCTGCTGGTTGTGTCCCCATCACACCTGTCACCCCATTCAAGAGCCAGCCAACCACTATATATATGAGGATGGCCACTCTAGATAAGCCAGTCTTAGCTAACCTGTATGATATTGCATAATCACAAGAGAGTGCAGCCAATATGGAATTGTTAGCTGACCTGTAGAGTTAAGAGTGAAAAATATATAAGCCCCTGGATTTGGGTTAGTTTGTTATGCAGCAGTGTCTAACTTCTGTTCAGTGATTAGTCTTAGAAGATGTTTCTTTGGGAAGAAAAAAAGCTTAGACATCAGTTTACTTTTTGGTCACTTGTTGCTTTCTCAGAAAATTGCGCTGAAGGGATATTTCTTCAAAAGTACTGAAGCAAAGACAAAAGCAGCTTATTTCCGTTGTTACGAGCTACCCTCATGTTTTTGTTGAATTAAATTATGCTTTTTCAGTTAATTCTTTTCATTATCTATGCTATCTTTTTATAATAGTATTTTTGCACATTATCTGTTCTGTTGATCTTACTAGAAGGGCAACCACAGAAAGTCACCAGTCATCCTGTACCCATTTTTTAATCTTATGTGTTCTTAGTATTTTGATGAAGTGTGTTAAGGATTTCCTTATCATTTGTTTAGTCATAACACAAAAAATTTTTGAGCACTTATGGTAGGCATTGACACTGTGCTAAGGGCTCTTATGAGTTTATGGTCTAGGAAGATACTGACTAGTAAACAACAAATTAAAATACAGTGGAATAAAGATACCTCTGATAGGAACACATAAGGAAAAGCAGTTAGGCAGGTACAGTAAAGGTGCTCAGCATCACTAATCAGAACTGCAGTATAGAAATAGAAATCAAAGCCACCACGAGATATCATCTCACACCTGTTAGAAGGTCTATCAGAAAGATAAAAGATAACAAATGCTGCCAAGAATGTGGAGAAAAGGAACCCTTGTGCACTGTTGGTGGGAATGTAAACTGGTACAGCTGCTATGGAAAACAGTATGGAGATCCCTCAAGTAATTAAAAACAGAACTACCATATGATCCAGCAGTCTCACTTCTGGTAATATCAAAAGGAGATGAAATCTTTATCTTGAAGATACCTGTATTCCCATGTTCGTTGCAGCATTATTCACAATAGCCAAGGCATGGAAACAACCCAAGTGTCTATTGATAGATGAATGGCTAAAGAAAATGTGAGATACACACACACACACACACACACACACACACACACACACACACACACACACACGGAGGTGGGGAAGAGGGAGAGAGGGAGAAAGGGAGAGAGAAATATTTTTTAGCTTTAAAGAAGAAAGAAATCTTTCCGTTTGTAACAGCATGGATGAACCTGGAGGACATTACTAAGTGAAATAAACCAGACAGAGAAAGACAAATACTGCATGGTATTACTTATATGTGGAATCTTAAAAGAAAAAAAAAAAAACACACTCATAAAAACAGACAGTAGAAAGGTGGTTGCCAGGGGCTGGGAGGTGGAAGAAATAGGGGGAGTTTGGTAAAAGGGTATAATCTTCCAGTTATAAAATGAGTAGGGCCTGAGGATCTAATGTATATTGTAGTCACTAGAGCTGATAATACTGTATTGTGTAATTGCAACTTGCTAAGAGTATAGAACTTGTGTTTTCACATACATACAAAAAAGATAAATATGTGAGATGATAGATGTGTTAATTAATTCAGTGGTGGGAATTCTTTAACAATGTATATGTATTTCAAATTATGTTGTGCACTTGCTATTATAGTTTCACTTGTCAATTATACCTCATAACAAAAGAAACTAAAAAAAGGGCCCTGTTGGGGGGAGGGGGTGGGAAGAGGAAGCAGTTGAGGGATCAGTGGCTCCCCTGAGGAAATAATGTGTAATTTTCAATGTAAAGGATGAGTGGGAATTAGTTAAAAAAAGAGAACAAAAATAGCATTTTATGCATGGGGAATGTATATAGAAGGATCTAAAGGCAAGATAAATGGTTGAATATGGCTAGAAATATAAAATATGTAGAGGCTAGGGGCAAGAGGTAAGTCCAGGATCTAATTAGGAAATAAATCATGCAAGATACTGTAAGACATATTATGATATGGAGGGTAGATTGGAGGCAAGCAAGACTAAAGACAAGAGAGTCTGTTAGGAGGGGTTTTGCAGTCATTTATGTAAGAGGTAATGGGACCATAAATTAGGACATTAGGAGTTGGGATGAAGAAAAGTAGATGAATTCAAGTAAAAGGCAAAGTTGACAGACTTAAGAACTAAGTAAATGATGAATTTGTAATAGAGCAAAAGAAGTCAAGGATAATGTTCAAGTTTTTGGCTTAGACAACTGACTCACTGGTAAAATGAGTTGGAGGCGTATCCAAGAGGAGACGAGGGTTTGGGAGAAAGATAATTTCATTTTGAAAGTTTTAAGTTTGAGGCACTTGTGAAATTTTTAAAGTGTCCAGAAGACAGGAGTTATGTGGCTCTCGAACTCAGGAACTGTCTGTTCTAGAGGTACAGATTTGAGTATATGGTAATTGAAACCATGGGAGAGAGATGAGATCAACCAGGCAGGGGACTTTTCATGTTTGAAAAAAAAAGGGCCTTGTACTGAACTCTGTGGAAATGACACTATTATAAAGACACAAAGAGGAGCCTTCAAAGAGTACTGGGGAAGACCAACCAGAGAGATTATTAGGAGGAACACAAAGAGAGTGTAGTGTCCCTAAACTAAGAATGTGTCAAGGATATGCGAATGGTTATCAGGATCAAAAGCTGCTGGGAAATCACGTGAGGTCTGAAGACTGTCCTTTGCTTTTAGGAACATGGCCTCTTGTTTCTAAGTACAAGTTGTTTCCTCCACTGAAAGTGTTCTTTATCCCTTTTTGTATTGGAGTTTTACTGAACTCTCAGTCTTCTTTCCAATTGCTTTTCACATGTCCCCTCTTCTGTGAAGTCTTTTCCCAGCACAGTCGTTTCCTGGCTGTAGTGTCCCAGCTAGTGTAGCATACCTGAGCGTTCTCACAGATGAATTTGAGTTTATCTCAGTTTATTTGAGTTTATCTTCCCAAGGTACACTGGGGAAGATGGTGAATTCATGAACTCACAGAGTTTGTGTTAATTCTTTTAGGACTGGGATCTTGTATGAATCATCTTTTGCTTCTTACACTCCTCACAGTGCCTAGCAGATAGGTGTTGCTTGATAAATGTGTGGATTTGAACGCTTGATTTTGAGTGTAATCCTAGACAAAGCAACATTTAAAATTGCACATTAACAGTCAAAACCAAAATTTCTAAATTTTGCTTGCTTAGAGCTACAGGAGCAAAAAGAATGTCCTCTGCAATGAAAAAACAAAAGGTTAAGGAGTTTTAAGGTCTGGTTTATGGAGTTTAATGATTGCCTTAGATAAAAGGAGAAAGAAGGAACCAGCTTATGTTAAGCAAAGATTTCTAATTCTCAGGAAAAGCCCAGAGGAGAAGCCAGTGATAAGAGCTTCAGAAATTGCCCATGAATAAATTTCTAGACTGAGGGCTTATGGCCTGTTCCTGAAATATGTGTAAAATTACATGTGAAGGTCAAGAGAGCAGCATTAATATGTATGAGCAGATTCCAACTCTAGTAGGCAATCCATTCCCTCAGGCATAAAGTGAGATAGTTGAGCATTGAAGAAGAAATATACTGTGTTAGCCTGTGTGGTTTAATTCAGTTGTGTTACACAGTTATGCTTTTTGGTGTTACGATTGTTGGGATGTGACTTGCTGGTATACTCCCCAAGAAAAGGGGCTCCTTAGAAGTTGGTGCACTTCATCATAACCAGTTTTGCTCAGTTGATTGAGCCAAAGTCCTAGGAGTTGTCCTTGATAACTTCCTTTCTCTTAACCCCATTTTTGCCAGTCCTATAGATTCTGTCTCTGAAAATACATATTGAGTCAATATGCTTCTCCCATTTATTAAATATTCGAATGAATGAATGAGTAAATGCATTCAGTTGCCCAAGTCCAAAGCACCATTGACTCTCAATAGGTCTTTCACTTCTGTTTTTCCTTCACTGCAAATAGTGATATTTTCATAAAGTCACAAATCAGGTCATGTTAACTTTAACCCAACTTAAAACTTCTAGGGTTTAGGCTAAAATCCAAAATATTATCACTTCCCATAGGTCCTTGCATAATCTGGTGTTGGCTGTCTTTATTTCAGCCACAACAACTGGTTTTCTGGTCCTCTAGTTACTCAGACTTTCTCCTATGCCTTGGCTTTAGCGCTTGCTCTTTCTTTTTTCTGGAATGTTCTTATTTCCACTCTTTTACTCTTTGGTAAACTTTATTTCCTCAGATATACCTTTCCCAATATACATTACGTTCCCCAGTTATACTTTTTGAAATCCTAGTACTGTTCTTTTAGCACTTATTATAGCTGGGAGCTCTATAAGCAAAACTTCTAGAGTGAGTTAGTTGTTTGTAATGTCTACAGTCTCTATGAGTTCCTTGCTCATTTGTCATTCACCTGACAGCTCATTCCATTTAAGCTTAGATTCACACTGCCCCACTGAAAATGTCCTCTTCAGTATTCTCAATGACCTTCATTTTGCCAAATTTACTCATAGTTCTTTCTCTTTTCCCTTCTCAGCAACCCTCATCACAGAGGACTATTTCCTCTTTGAAACACTCTTGGTTTTTGGCACTATAGAATGTGGTTCTCCAGGATGCAGGTGCTGAGATGTAGAGAGGCATACAAGAGGCTTACTGGGGGGAGGGCCTTGGCTGTGAAAGACAAGAGGAAGGAATGCCTTCAGACCAAGACCTAGGAGCTGTGGAAGGAAAGAGGGGAGGAAGCAGGATTGGGCAGGACAAACCTCAGACCATGCTGCAGGTATGACTGAGCCTCTGGCTACCCTACGTAGGAGCTCTGGTGCAGAAGTTGCTCATTAGAAGAGACCTGCATTGGGGCGCCTGGGTGACTCCATTGGTTGAGCGGCTGACTTCGGCTGAGGTCATGATCTCGCAGTTTTTGAGTTCGAACCCCGCATCAGGCTCTGTGCTTACAGCTCAGAGCCTGGAGCTTGCTTTGAATCTGTGTCTCCCTCTCTCTCTCTCCCTCTCCCCCATCCACACTCTGTCTCTCTCTTTCTCTCTCGAAAATAAATAAACATAAAAAAGAAAAAAAAAAAGAAGAGACCTGCACTGGGGTGCCTGGGTGGCTCAGTCGGTTAAGCATCCGACTCTTGATCTCAGCTCAGGTCGTTATTTCACAGCTTGTGAGTTTGAGCCCTGCATCAGGCTCCACGCTGACAGTGTGGATCCTGCTTGAGATCCTCTCTCTCCTTCTCTCTCTGCCCCTCCCCTACTCATGCTCTCTCTCTCTCTCTCTCTCAGAATAAATGAATAAACTTACAAAAAAAAAAAAGAAGAAGAAGAAGAAGAGACCTGCATTCGGCATACTTGGCCAGACCATACCACCACAATGCACTCAGTGATCATCTGGGCATCCTGGGAAGACTGTGGCTTTGGCTCAAAAACTGAGCGTAGCCTGAGGCTATTAACAGCTGGAGGTTGTCAGTTAACTGCACTCCTTACACCTGAATGGCAGGTGTTTTCTTGAAGGGAGATCCTAGCAGCATACCTGTATGGCTTGCCACAGTGACGCTACACATTTCCCCCTACCTTACTAATCACTTCTCAGTTTTCTTGCTCCCTTCTCCCCTTTTGCTCAATCTCTCAAAGTTAGAATGTGGAGGCTGTCCTCATTTGTACTCTCTTCCTAAATCCATCTGTATGTCCAACTCCTAGTTTTACATCTCCGGTTCTGCCTTCTGGACTTTCAGGCTCCTAAATCCAACAGCTCACTCCTCTTCAGATATTTAATAGGTACCTCATCCTATATGACCAAAATAGATCTCTTGGTTTTCTTCCCCAGATGTGCACTTTTTCTGTTTTTCCCCCTTTCAGTAAGTAGCACTACACCCATCAGTGCAGTTGTCCAGACCAAAGATGTGAGAGTCATTCCCGATTTCTCATTCCTTTACCTGTCTAGTGCTATCTGTTGTACCTTTAAAATAGAACCTATATTTGTCCATTTATCTCCCTCTCTACTGTAACATACCTTGTCCAAGCCATCATAGTCTCTCATGTGGACTCAATAGCGGTCTTTCAACTGGACCCCTTACTTCCTTTTTGTCTTCACAGAATACTCCAGAATGAAATCTTTATGAGGGCAAAGGTTTTATCTGTCTTGTTCACCATTGTATCTGTAGTGACCAGAATGGTATCTGGTACATAGTGGACACTTATTAAGTAACTGTTGAGTAAAGGAATGAACGTGTGAATAAAAGAATCAGTTCTTCACTTAGAATGTATAACATAAATCAGATTATGCCCCTTCCCTGCTTAAAATTCTGCTTTACCAATTTAGAGTAGAATCCAGACTATAAGACTCTACATAAATCTGGTTCCTGCCTACTTCACTGACTTTACCTCATATTACACTATATTTCAGTCACACTACCCTTCTCTCCATTTCTCACATCAAGCTCTTTCTCACATTAAGGCCATTCACTGTGGTCTTTCTTCCTGGTAAGCTTTAAGGCAAGATACGGGTCTTTATCAGTCAGTTCTTGACTCCGGAATGTCATGATCATGTCAGTGTCAGAGGTGCCTTCCCCTATCCACCCAGCAATGCTTTCTCACCCTCCAGTGTATCTAACATAAGGGAGCCAAAGTAACTGGACTAGAGACTAGAAAATTGAGTTTAGGTTATGATCTTTTAGGAAGGCCCTTGGGCGCTATGCCATTAGTACCTGGAACTTTTTTCTGTAGCCTTCTTTAAAAACAATTTTTTAAATGTTTATTTATTTTTGAGAGAGAGAGAGAGCATGAGAAGGGGAGGGGCAGAGAGAGAGGGAGACACAGAATCCGAAGCAAGCTCCAGGCTCTGAGCTGTCAGCATAGCCCCTGACGTGGGGCTTGAACTCACAAATCATGAGATCATGACTGGAGTCAAAGTTGCATGCTTAACTGACTGAGCCACCCAGGTGCCCCCTAGAGCCTTCTGAACCCTCAGAGGCTTTTCCTCAGTAGAGTGACATCATCAAATCTTTTTCTTTTTTTTTTTTTTTTCCTCAGGAAAAAACATCATTTTTATGACAGGACAAATACAGGCCAAAGGCAAGGAACTCTGTCACAAGGTTAGTTCTAGAGTGTAGACAATAGGTAATGATGGCCCAATCCAGGGCACCGGTGGCAGTTTGGTGGAAAATTGGGAACAGATGTGAGCAAAGCTTCAGAATGGGACCCGTCAGAACATACCCTCTGATCAGATATTCATTCAGTCGTCAGTTATTGACATATGATACTGACTGTATCATATGTCACATATGTACACATATCAACTGTGTCACACCCTGGACTAGGTTCTAGGGGACATTAGTGAATAAGATGGCTCCCAGTGTAGTAGAAGAGACAGATATCAATGAATTCAGAATTGTGGTTTGTAATCAGTCCTTTGAAGCAGACAGATGGTGTCAAATAGTGGATGATGATGATGATGATGATGATGATGATGATGGTAATGCTAATTATTAGAGGTCTGGGCAGACGTTTCCCAGGAGGTGACATCTTAATTAAGGACAGAAAAGGAGACAGAGACAGCTGTGAGACAAGATGAAGTTTTAGACAGAAGAAACTGCATGTGTGTTGTGGGCATGGGGATGGACAAGAAGGAGTCAAAGATGAATGAGACCAATTCCTTGAGCAGCAGCATTAGTGCTGATTCTTCTAAGTGAGATGGGGAAGGTAGGAGGAGGAGCCAGTCTGAGGGGGAAGATATTACATTCTATTTTTGACATGTTAAGTTCTGGGTGCCTGCAGAAAAACCAAATGTTTGGTTGGTAGTTCAAAATGTGGAACTGCAGCCCAGGCAATAGATAGATATGTGAATGGTAAACTTAGGCCTGAGAGTCAGCTGTCACTATAAGTGATGTTTGAAGCCATAGGGTATAGGTTGAAGCATAGAACCCTGAGGAGCACCAGCTTTTAAATGCACAAATCTGCTTGTAGTTTAACAGAAGAGACAGGAAAATTTAAGAACAGAGGAGAAAGGAAAAGATAGGTCAAGGATGCACATAACTGTTGTATTTGGCATCCAGTGAGTTGTTGCTATTCTTATGGAATTTAGTTTCAGAAAAGTGGCAGAGACAAAAGTCAAGGCTGCATGGAAAACCTGAAAAAGGTGTTGGTGAAGAAGGAAAGAGGCGTGGAGAGATGGAATTAAGGGAAGTAACATTAAGAGTGATGTATCGTTACAGGCTGAGTACAGAGGAATAACGAAGGTAATTACGTGAATAATTATAAACAGGTCACCATTTTAGGATTTTTGCTTTGCCTTTTTTTGGGCTGTGTACCAGAGCATTGTCATTTTATTTTATAGCTCTAAGTGTAACAAACCCACTATTAGTGAATATGAGAAAATGCAGAGTAACAGTGTAATCAACGTGTGGAAGCCGTCTTACAGTAGTTAGCCATTCAGCTGGAATTGTACCCTATTTACAAAATTTCAGTAACTTACTGATTTCTTGGCTGTGTACCTTATGGTTCTTAGTTTTCCTGAAGATCAAAATAAATGTGTGTGTGTGTGTGTGTGTGTGTGTGTGTGTTGTGCATGTGTGTTTGGGGGTGGGGGTCCAAAAACAAGTTTTATTATTGATCAAGTAATGCTAATTAGTTTTCTATTTTTTCTTTTTTAAAAATTTTTTATTTTAATTCCAGTTAGTTACCATACAGCTTTATTTTCATTTCACATGTACAATGTAGTGATTCAACAATTCCATACATCCCCTAGTGCGCATCACAAGTTCACTCCTTAATCCCCAACACCTATTTAACCCATCCTCCCACCCCCTGTGGTAACCACTGGTTCTCTATAATTAAGATTCTGTCTCTTGATTGTCTCTCTCTCTCTTTTTCCCCCTTTACTCATTTGTTTTGTTTCTTAAATTCCATATAACATTATATGGTATTTGTCTTTGATCTGTTTCATTTAGCATTGTACTCTAGCTCTATCCATGTCATTGCAAATGGCAAGATTTGTATTCATGTGTATGTGTGTATATATACATATAGATAGATAGATAGATAGATAGATAGATAGATAGATAGATATAGATGTACACACACGCACCCCACATCTTCTTTATCCATTCATCCATCGATGGACATTTGGGCTTTTTCCATACTTTGGCTATTGTTGATAGTGATGCCATAAACATTGGGGTGAATGTGCCCCTTCAAAACAGCATACCTGTATCCCTTGGATAAATACATCTTAGTGCTGTTGCTGGGTCGTAGGGTAGTTCTATTTTTAATTTTTTGAGGAACCTCCATGCTGTTTTCCAGAGTGGCTGCACCAGTTTGCATTCCCACCAGCAGTGCAAAACAGATCCTCTTTCTCTGCATCCTCGTCAACATCTGTTGTTGCCTGAGTTGTTAATGTTAGCCATTCTGACAGATGTGAGGTGGTATCTCATTGTGGTTTTGATTTGTATTTCCCTGATGATGAGTGATGTTGAGCATTTTTTCATGTGTCTGTTGGCCATCTGGATGTCTTCTTTGGAAAAGTGTCTATTAATGTCTTCTGCCCATTTCTTCACTGGATTATTTGTTTTTTGGGTGTTGAGTTTGATAAGTTCTTTATAGATTTTGGATACTAACCCAAAATCTATATGGATATATGTCATTTGCAAATATCTTCTCCCATTCCATCGGTTGCCTTTTAGTTTTGCTGATTGTTTCCTTCACTGTGCAGAAGCTTTTTATTTTGATGAGGTCCCAGTAGTTCATTTTTGCTTTTGTTTCCCTTGCCTCTGGAGACCTGTTGAGTAAGAAGTTGCTGCGGCCAAGATCAAAGAGGTTTTTGCCTGCTTCCTCCTCGAGGATTTTGATGGCTTCCTGTCTTACTTTTAGGTCTTTCATCCATTTTGAGTTTATTTTTGTGTATGGTGTCAGAAAGTGGCCCAGGTTCATTCTTCTGCACGTTGCTGTCCAGTTTTCCCAGCACCACTTGCTGAAGAGACTATCTTTATTCCATTGGATATTCTTTCCTGCTTTGTCAAAGATTAGTTGGCCATACGTTTGTGGGTCCATTTCTGGGTTCTCTATTCTGTTCCATTGATCTGAGTGTCTGTTTTTGTGCCAGTACCATACTGTCTTGATGATTACAGCTTTGTAATATAGCTTGAAGTCTGGGATTGTGATGTCTCCTGCCTTGGTTTTCTTTTTCAAGATTGCTTTGGCTATTCGGGGTCTTTTCTGGTTCCATACACATTTTAGAATTGTTTGTTCTAGCTCTGTGAAGAATGCTGGTGTTATTTTGATAGGGATTGCATTGAATATGTAGATTGCTTTGGGTAGTATTGACATTTTAATAATATTTTTTCTTCCTATCCGGAAGCATGAATATTTTTCCATTTTTTTGTGTCTTCTTCCATTTCTTTCATAAGCTTTCTATAGCTTTCAGTGTATGGATTTTTCACCTCTTTGGTTAGATTTATTCTTAGGTATTTTATGCTTTGGGGTGGAATTATAAATGGGATCGATTCCTTGATTTCTCTTTCTGTTGCCTCATTGTCGGTGTATGGGAATGCAACCGCTTTCTGTGCATTGATTTTATATCCTGCAACTTTGCTGAATTCATGAATCAGTTCTAGCAGGTTTTTGATGGAATCTTTTGGGTTTATGTAGAGTATCATGTCATCTGTGAAGAGTGAAAGTTTGACCTCCTCCTGGCCAATTTGGATGCCTTTCACTTCTTTGTGATAGATGTTTCTCCATCCCCTCATTTTCTTTCTTTTTTTTTTTAGTGTTTATTTTTTTGAGAGAGAGACAGTGTGCAAGCGGGAGGGACAGAGAGAGAGGGAGACATGGAATCCGAAGGAGGCTACAGGCTCCGAGCTGTCAGCACAGAGCCCGATGCGGGGCTTGAACCTATGAACTGTGAGATCATGACCTGAGCCGAAGTCAGATGGTTGACTGACTGAGCCACCCAGGCACCCCCCCACCCCATCCCCCCACTTTCAATCTGCAGGTGTCTTTAGGTCTAAAATGATTGTCTTGTAGGCAGCATATTCTGTAGGTAGAATGGTGGTGTTTTTTAATCCATTTTGTCATCCTGTGTCTTTTGATTGGAGTGTTTAGTCCGTATTTTTTTTTAATGTTTATTTTTATTTATTTTTTGACAGAGAGAGAGAGAGAGAGAGAGAGAGAGAGAGAGAGAGAGAGAGAGGCGGATTGTGAGTGGGGGAGGGGCAAAGAGAGAGGGAGACACAGAGTCTGAAGCAGGCTGTAGGCTCCGAGCTGTCAGCACAGAGCCCGACAATGGGGCTTAAACTCATGAACCATGAGATCATGACCCAAGCCGAAGTCAGCTACTTAACCAACTGAGCCACCTAGGTGCCCCAACATTCAAAGTAATTATTGATAGATATCTATTTAGTGCCATTTTGTTACTTGTTTTGCGGTTGTTTCTGATGAGTTTCTCTGATCCTTTCTTGTCTTTCTATCTTTAATGGTTTGCTGATTTTTTTAGTAATATATTTTGATTTCTTTCTCTTTAGTCTTTGCATATTTATTAATGGTTTTTGATATGTAGTTATATAGTTACCGTTAGGTTTGTGTATAACATCTTCTGCAAATAGCAGACTATATTAAGTTGGTGGTCATTTAAGTTTGAACCCATTATCTCCATAGTTTAGGTATATGTTGTTAAATTTTACATCCTTTTATTTTATGAGTTGCTTAACTTATTTTTTACACAAACACTTTTTTACTGCTTTTGTTTTTCCTATCTTAATATTGTTACTTTTCGTCTCTTTTCCACTCAGAGAGTCCTCTTTAATATTGCTTGCAGGGACGCCTGGGTGGCCCAGTTGGTTAAGTGCATGCCTTTGGCTTGGGTCATGATCTCACAGTTCATGAGTTTGAGCCCTGCATTGGGCTCTGCACTCCTTCTCCCTCTCTCTCTCTGCCCCTTCCCTGCTTACTCTCTCTCAAAAATAAACAAACATTAAAAAAATATATTGCTTGCAGGGCTGGTTTAGTGGTCATGAACTCCTTTAGTTTTTGTTTATCTGGGAAACTCTTTTTCTCTCCTTCTATTCTGATTGATAGCCTTGCTCAATAGTTTTTTTGGCTTCAGATTTTTCCCGCTCAGCGCTTTGGATACGTCACGTTACTCCCTTCTGGCTTGGAAAGTTTCGCTGAAATATCTCCTGCTAGCCCTATGGGCTTTCCCATGTAAGCTACTTTCTTCTTTTGTTGTTGTTGTTGTTGTTGTTGTTTGTTCTTCATCTTCTTCTTCTTGCTGCTTTAAAATTTCTTTGTCACTATATTTTGCCTATTTAATTTCAGTATATCTTGGTGTGGATCTGCTTATGTTGATTTTGATCTGAATATCTGTTTCCTTCCCCAGATTAGGGAAATCTTCAGCTATTATTTCTTCAAATAAATTTTCTGCCCACCCATTCTTTCTCTTCTTCCTCTAGGATTCCTATAATACGAATGTTGTTACGTTTAATGGTGTCACTGAGTTTTCTGTGTTTATTCTTGTTTCTTATAATCTTTTCTCTCTTTTTCCAGTTTGAATACTTTCCATTACTCTGTCTTCTAGGGCACTAATTCATTCTGCTGCTTCTTCCGTCCTGTTATTTCCATCAAGCTTATTTCTCATTTCATTTATTGTACTCTTTATCTCTGCTGAGTTATTCCTTATTTCTGTGTTAAGGGTCTCTTTCATGTCTTCCAATTTTCCTCAAGTCCAGTGAATATCCTTATGATTATTACTTTAAATTCTGTGTCAGGAATGTTACTTATATCTGTTTTGCTTAGATCTTTTTCCATGGCCTTGTGCTGTTCTTTCATTTGGGATTAATTTCTCGGTCTTATTTTGTCTAAGCCTTTTTGCCTGTTTCTATGTGTTAGGAAAGTCAACTGTGTCTCCTGTTCTTGAAGTAATGACTTTATGAAGAAAGGTCCCATCATGCCCTGCCAAGTGGTATCCCCTGTTCCCCAGGGCCTGGTGGTTTTGAGAGTGTCTCCAGTATGCGCTGTGTGTGCTCTGCTATTTTGTGCTGTCCAGTTTATCCTTCAAGCCAGTTGTCTGCAGAGACTGTCTTTGCATGTTATGGGCAGATTTTTGTCCCTGGCCTGAATATGCACTTTTACTAGGTGTACTCTGGTCTGATTATGAAATGAGACCTGTTGCCACCTTTTCAGGAACCAAGGCTCCAGAAAACTCTTGTGTGGGAGATGTGGTGCGGGCAGGGGTTTAGGCCCATCTTCTGGAGGAGGAAGAGTCCCACTGTGCTAGAACTGAGGCCAGTGTTACTGGGAGGGGTGGTTCCGCAGGAGCAAGGCGGTGGTACTTGGTGTAAACAAGTTAGGTGGCAAGTGTCAGCACTGCCCTGGTTCCTGCAGGTGGCCCTTATGCTTTTGCTGAAGGGCTGGGGAGGGAAATGGCCAGTTTCTCTGATCCCAGAGGGGTCTCTGTGAGCACTGCCTCCCTGGGACATGCTGCAAGATAAGTGAATAACCTTCCCATTGTATCCCCCAGGTGTTCTTGAGATCACTGTTCCCACACTGTATGTTCCCAAGCTTTTTGCCTGCCTTTTCTCCAAGAGAAGCCCCAATGCCCTCTGAGCTCTCCCAGAGCCAAGCACACTGACCTTTAAAACTCTAGGCTTTAAGCCTCGTTAGTTGCCAGAACTCACCAAATTCAGGGCCTCTCGCTTTCCAGGCCAGTTGTTATGGGGATCTGTGTTCACCATGTACTCCACTTGTGCTAGTTTGTCTCTTGCCCTTCTTTGTGACTGCGATTCCCTCCCCACCACAATGGCCACCATCTGCTTCTCTCCCAAACCCCATCTCCACACTTTCTGCCTTCTTCAATGTGGCCTCTTCTCTGCCTTTATTTGTGGCATTTGCTCTGAGGTGTTTAGGACGATTTGATAGTTATCTAGTCATATCCATGGGACAAGGCAAGCCTAGAGTCCTGCTTCTACTCTACTGCCATCTTCCCCATCCTGCATGTTTTTAATTTAATGATTAAGATATAACATTTTGTGTAATATTCTTCTTATAATTAAAAGCCATACATGTAGTAAACTTACTTGAACTCATTTGCATGACATAGCTCTTCATGCCAGCAACACAGAAATGTAAAGAACTGGATTTTGTCCTCACAAAGCTCATAGTCTCATGTTGGAGAGAAAAATGTGCAGTGTAAAATATGTGATATGACAAGTTTTATACAAGAAGTGTAACATACACAACCCTTGAGAAGCACAGAAAAGCGATAAACTAAGCCTTGTGAAGTGAGGAGATGCTCCCACAGGTGGCCCTGATCTGAATCTGATCCATGTCTCTTCCATGTATTGTATTTTCATTTGAATAGTGTATTTGAAGTTTTAGTTTTCTTGTAGTCTTAACCCTGATGTTGCTATTAAATTTTGTTTCTCTACTTCCTAGTCTGTTTCTCTAAACTCTGTGTCCCTTGAAGGCACACTGCAGAGATGTTGAAATGAAGGGACAAATGAATTAGTGTATGTAACCAGACTAACAGCTTCACAAGGACATGGATGTTTCTTTCAATCAGTGCTCTATTTCTAGCACATAGAGCATTTCTTGGCATATCTTTTTGACTGATTGAAAGGAAAAAAGAGGTAGAGAAGAAAGGAGGGAAATTTTTTAATATTTTCACTTCTGGAAGAACAAAGAAAAGAAAAAGGACAAGAAACTCTAACTCTGACAACGATTTTGAAAAAATTAAATATTTAGAATAGTCAGAGATTTGATTATAGTCTGAAGGAAATTTGAATTTCAGTGTATTAACTTTTATGTGTTTCATTATTGTGAATAATCCAACATGGAGTCACTTTCTTTCTTACAGCTTTCAGTAGACTGGGCACCCACAATGGAATTTTTATGATAGACAACAGCTTTTACAAACAAGAAGTATGTGGTATTACCATATTATGGTACATTTTTCTTTAGAGGATCATCTCTACTTTGCCTTTATAGTCTCTTCACTTCCTTAACATGCCATTTAAATTTTGCTGTCCTAAGATTTTCCAATAATGTACTTAAAAATTATTGGAATTTTTTTCTCTTATAGATTCTTTAGAGGTCTTAGTTTTCTTCTTGTAAAAACATTTGCATCTCAAAAATTAGTATCTGTTGTTTGCCCAAGACAATATAGAACTTTTTAATGGTATGGAACTAAAGTATCTATAGAAGCTCAAATAATTCTGATATCAACATGTGTAAAGTGATACTTCTTTATAATTTTACCTACTTAATGAATTCACATGATTTTTTAACAATTTTTTACTGCCCTGGTTTTAATTTTCCGCTCACTACATGTGAATCAAATTAAGATAGTTTATTTAGACACTGTATTGCCAAGCAGCTATGGAAAGCTTCTTTGGCTTACATTTTGAATTTTTTCCCCCTTTGTCTTTGGCCAGCAGCTCAGCCCCTTTAGTGTCTCATCTGCTTACCACACGGCAGCTATGGCACATTTCCATTCATCTGGGTCAGAAAATAAAGAGACCTTTAAGTCAGCCTGGATATTACCTGCCATTGCTGTGGGTCCAGTAAAGCTAAAAGCAGGATCTTTCTTTTGGTTTGTCCCAGGAGTTGGTGCAATTAAACCCATGTCTGTATATTTGTACCTTCTTTTTGAAATACCCTTCATTGAATTCTAGAAGTTATTTAACTTTCAGAACATACAAGCGTTCACCTCAAAGGAATAGCATATTGCTGCACTCCCCCATTACTTCATCACTCTTCGTGTTAAGCTCTCATTATCGTTCCAGGGATTTGTTTTGCTTTTTGACTGATGACTCTTGATTCAGCTTTCCTTTGAGAGAGTCTAAACTGGTATAGAGCAGATTCTACTTTTGGAAGTCCAAATAATTAAATTTTTCTCCTGACTCGGTAGCCAACATACCCTTGAATTAGGAAAGTGACTTTTTTTTTTTAACCGACATTGCCAGTTCAAAAACAGCACTATTTATTTTTTCTACTGGTTTGTTAATTTGTTTATTTTTATGCATCTTGTCTCATCCCAAAAAGCTCAAAATAATAATAGTAACACAACATTATTTAAAAAAATGCAGTATCCAGGGCCATGGGAAAGTAGGGGTGAAGGGATAAAGTTAGTTCACAAAAGATTATTAGTAGAAGGTTTTGTTTCTCGGTTGACAAAGTTAGGTTTTAGATTCAGTTCTAAACTTGCTAGTGACCAGAGCAAAGATGTGAGTGAACGTGCTCGGTTAAAAGAGTCCCACAATACCCAACGTGAAAACATAGAGCTTTTCCTTTCAATAGTGTATAAAAGAAAATTGTTTCCCAGCAGCCCTCATATAGAGGACACTGGTTGATATATATAGACAATATCCTTACAATAAACAGTGTAGTAAATTTGTAATAATTGGTCACTTACTATACATAAGGCACTGCTCTAAGTACCTTATGTATATTTTGTCATTCATTCCTTAAAATAACTCTGTGAAGTATTATTTTCAGATTAGGAAGCTGAGGCTCTGACAGGTTAAGTGACTTGTGCAAGAACATACACAAGTGAGGAGAGAGAATTTTAAAAACAGGCAAATCCGACTTCATCGTCCTCACACTTAGCCATTTTTCTGTATTGTATTTATGTTACTATTTTTTGTTGCACCCAACAATATAAGTCAAATGCCAAGGAATGTAATTCAGGAAAAGACATTCTAAGAGAGGATTAAAGAAATGCAATCTAAATATACAGTCAGCTCTCTGAGGGTTTTACTTGGGCCGGTGTAAATTTTAGGTTACCTAGGGCTGCATTCTTAACCTTTGTTGTATCTCTGGTGGTCTAGGGGGAATATACAGACTTTCTCCTCAAAAAGTACAAATAAACAACTCATATATACCCCTTAACTCCTGCAAAAAAAATCCAACAAAACAAAACAAAACAAAACATCCCAGGGAACTGTCCATATATCTACTGTTGGGTAGCAGAGAGTCCAAGGCAATAAACTTTTGATATTTCACTAGAGGAGATTATTTCATTAGATTCCAAATCCCGGATCTTGCAGTACTTGAGACAACTTCTGGGGGTGGGGGAAGTCTCTGACAACTTTTGTTTATTTAAATTTACTAAAGCAGCATCTGCCTTACTAGGTATTTAACCTTTGATGGTCTTTTCGGTTATAGGATGGGTCATTTTTGCCACTGTATTCTGGTCCTCATTTCTCCTAGAGTAAATTACAGTTTTGTGCTGACCACTAATTAATTAATCAAACAATGAAATAAAACCTTTTAATATTTTAGGGAGACGTGATGAGTGTTTTGGGAAACTAGACAAACAGTATTATAAATTGTATTTTTCAAAGTTGCTTTATGATACATCTAGCCGTAAAACCCTGGAATACTCTTTCTACTTAGTAGTGTCTGGTACAATTCAGTATGATCTGTAACATCACAATAGTGAGACTTTGAGAATCACTGTTTATTCAGAAAAGATGCAAGATATAGATAATATTCAGCTTTATTTTGCATTGGTTTTATATGGACATTTTACAGTGTTCTTTATTAAGTAAAAGTATTACTTGAACCGTCAATATCGATAGCATATTAATCCAAAATTGTTGTGACCTTACCTGTTTTCGTGGGTTCTTGTAGACAAGACTATGAAACATGAGTAGGCAGTGGGTAACAGTAGTTGATTATTCTGCTTTCCTTAATATTGACATAAATTATTACATAATCTTTTTTGTGCTTTAGTTTTGTTCTGTGTAAAATTTTTTGTTTATTTATTTATTTATTTATTTATTTATTTATTTTTAATATTAAATTTATTGTCAAATTGGTTTCCATACAACACACAGTGCTCAAAATTTTGAAGATTAAATGATAAAGTGCTTGGAACAGTGCTTGCTTCACTTAAAGCATGTAAATGTGAGCTATCATGATTATCAGTCCAAAATCTTAGCTTTTATTCACGTTATTAGTTCAGTGTTCTAAATTATCAAACACACTCTGGCATTCATGATTTCTGGGAAAAATCATCCAAGTACAAGAGTTCTGTTATAGATTATTTGTTAGAGATATTTTAAAGGTTCACTATTTTTAGTGTAAACTTCTAAAGTAACATTGACTTCACTACTTAACTCTACAACTTGATTAAGCATTGTTTAACTTTCCAGTAAGGAAAAACCATCCATTCTCTTTCAAAAGAAGAATATTTATCTCATTTTCAAATTTGCACTGAATCACTCTTTGGCACATAAAATTTTATCTTTAGAATCTGTTTTGCAGATGTGGAGTCTGCTGCTTTAAAACTTGGTTGGTTGAGTGAATACTTTGTATATGTATTGTATTTCAGAGGTATTTAGAAAAAATAAAGAATAATGGCTGTAATCATGAAGAATAATGGTTCCATATCTCAGTGGCCTGTTGGAAAGCCTGCCTGCACCTGCTAATGTCCAGGGAGAAGTTGGTCAGGAAATACTGTTGAGCCCTGGCAGCACCCGGGCGAAGGGTGGGTGGAGGCAGATTTCTGTAGGATTTGTCATATCTACTTTATCCTGTGCTGGCTACCACAGACTGTGTCCTCTTCCTCCCTATCCCCCATTTGCCACCTCCACCCACTGTGTTCTGTCTTGCTTTTGTCAGGAGGTAGTAATTATTTCTTAACATAAATTAAACAGTCATCTGTAATTATAGACACATTTCATCTTCACATTTTAAGGCTATCTCCACATGTGACATCTTATCGTGATACACGTTATAAGAGTAATTAATTACTGGACTAGCACTGAATGACTTCCTTTATGCCCTGGGTGGGTTCATTGTGAATTTTCTGCTTCTGAATCAAGTACATAGAAATGCATAGAATTCTTCTGTGTATTCTCAATGCCCTCTCTAGGAGAATTGATATCCATCATCAGTGACCTCTTTGTGTTCATTTCCAGTTGGTCAGAAATGTATACTATCAGAAGTACTAGATATTTATTAATTTCATTTCCTTGTGTCTTCTCACATTCTCCATTTGTGTTAATTATAGTATCATTCTCCTTTGTTCAGGACATTTGTCAGCAACACCGTCTTCATTCCTTCTTGGTTCCATACTTTGCAGTAATGGATCAAGCCCTGTTACTACAGCATGAGTCTAGGCAGACTTTGGGGTATAAGGCTTGCCCAGGAGGGGAGTTCAGGCCTGCCCTTCCTGATCATACCTCTTACTGGTGTTGACTCTTGTTTCCCAACGTTTCCAGTGTACTGTGTACATTCCCTAACTGGGTCTTGCAGTCCTAGTCTTTTCTTTCATCCTTGTCTGCAGACATGTGTGCAAACTACCCCCCCCCCCCCATACACCTACTGTAACTGTAATCAGGCTATGCACCATTCCTTTCAAGGCCTTTGCTCATGGTATTTCTTCTGCCATAAATTCCCTCCCTCAAATCTACCTCAGCATCCCTTTTCTTTAGGAGCCAAATGTTGTATTGTCTCCTCAGTTGTGTTCCTTTTTATCCTAGCTGGGTTTTCTTGATTCCTGTCTGTATTTAAATAGCATTTTATGCAGGAGCCCTCTTCACCAGCTGTCTTTCCCTTACCGTTTCCACTTCTAGTTCCATAGCATTCTGACTGCTCCCATTATGGTACAGAAATTGCTCTTGCAGACCTCATCTAATGACCTTTACCTGTTAAAGTTAATGGAGGCTTTTCACTCTTTATTTTACTCATTATCTCTTTGCAGTTGACACTTTTTTTTTTTAAATTTTTTTAATGTTTATTTATTTCGGAGACAGAGACAGAGCATGAGTCCGGGAGGGGCAGAGAGAGAGAGGGAGACACAGAATCAGAAGCAGGCTCCAGGCTCTGAGCTGTCAGCACGGAGCCTGACGCGGGGCTCAACCCACAAACCGTGAGATCATGACCTGAGCCGAAGTCGGTCGCTCAACCGACTGAGCCACCCAGGCGCCCCTGCAGTTGACGCTTTTGATCACACCTTCCTTTTGAACTTTTTCCTTCCCAGCTTTCCTAACACTATCCTCCCCTGCTGTGTACTTTCTTGTCTCCTATTTCACTCCTTTTCCTTTTTGCTGCTTATTCCTCTAGGCTCTGTTCCACGGGGGTCTGCCTTCTCTCACAATTGTGTCTCTGTCTCCATTCTAATGACTCCTAATTCTGTGCCTTTCACACACCCTGTACAAGATTCTCCACCTGGCTATCACACAAGTATTTCATTAGCTTTCTCTCACCTCCTTTAATATTATTATTTTCTGTTTTATACCACACGTTTCACACCTCTGCCTTGCTGAATGAGTGGCACACTCCTCTAGTCCTTCTCAGAGTTTTCCTTTACACCTTCCATAACCCCTTGCCTTAGGCCGGGCCCTGATCATCTCTCACCTGGGGTATCTACTACAGACTTTTCTTCTCCAAGCAGCCTGCCCACTGATACCCAAGTAGTTTTCTAAAACACAGGACTGGTTCAATAACTTAAGTCACTCTGTTTACTGGCTTCAGAGTCTCCTAGACCATAAAGACCATAATCCCAGTATGTCTTATAGGATACTCTTTATAGTCTTGTGATCGCGAGTGATTGTGATGGTCTTATCTTCCACTTATGCCTACTGGACACCTCATCCTCTTGTCAAAGCAAACTACTTACTCCTAGAATAAGCTGTGCTTCTGCAAGCCACCTTATCTTTGCATTTTCTATATCAGTATCTAGGATTCCGCACCCCTCCTAAATTTCACTTGTAGAATCTCATGTCTTCCCCAAATACACACCTCTGTGGAATCTTTTCCAGATCTTTCCAGTTGAGCTTTGCTTTCTGAGTGCTGCCTCATGATGTGATGACATTTCCCTCCAGTTTTTCTCCTCCATTAAGTAATTTGGTTTATAAGATTAGGGAGTAATTTTATCTAATAAGAAATATTGGTATATATTTTAAATCAAATCTCTTTTAATTCCATTTGACCACCTTTTTCATCTGAGGTTTCCTAGAGTGGTCCTCAGGAGTGTTTAGTTGCTGATAATCATTCTAGTAATTAATGAGACTTCTAATGGCACTTACTCCAGCTGAAACGAGAAGAGGATGGGGAAATTAAATGATTTTTCATGTATTTACAGAGTTGTGCAGCCATAACAACAATCTAATTTATAACTTCATTACCCAAAAAAGAAGTCCTGGTCAGTCATCCCCATTCCTACCCCCAGTCCTAGGCCACCACTAATCTGCTTTCAGATAAATTGGATCATGCAATATATGACCCGTTGTATCTAGCTTCTTTCACTTAGCATAATGTGTTTTCAGGATCATCCATATTGTAGTACGTGTTTGTTGAATGGTAAACCTCACCCCCCCCCCACCTGCCAAAGATATTTCTGTGTCAAATTACTAGAACCTGTGAATGTTATCTTGATTGGAAAAGGGATCTTCAGAGATGTAATTGTTAAGGATCTTGAGATGAAATCATCCTGGATTATCTAGATGGGCACTAAATCTAATGACAAGTATCCTTAAGAGACAGAAAAGCAGAAGACACACAGAGGGGAAGGTTATGTGAAGACAGAGGGAGAGGTTGGAGTGGTATGGTTATAAGTCAGTGAAGCTGAGCAATGCTAATAGGCATTAGAAGCTGGAAGAGGCAAGGAAGGGTTCTCCTCCCAGAACCTCCAGAGGAGTGGACTGCTGGCTTCCAGACTGTGAAAGAATAAATTTTTGCTGTTTTCAGTCACCCAGTTTGTAATTTGCTATGACAGCCTCAGGAAAGTCATATGCAGGGTGTATCAGTACTTTGTTACTTTTTATTGTGAAATAGTTTTCCATTGTATTTCACATTTTGTTTATCCACTCATCAGTTGATGGACATTGGGTTTCCAATTTTTGGCTATTATGAATATTGCTTCTGTGAACATTCATGTTACAGAACCCCATGTTGCATGGGGGTATGTTTTCAGTTTTCTTACATGGATACCTAGGAATGGAATTGCTGAGTCATGTGGTAAATCCATGTTTAATATTTTATTAAACTGCCAAATTGTTTTCTAATTTGGCCTCACCATTTTCTATTCCTACCAGTGATATAGGAGGAGTCCAGTTTCTTTACTTACTCACCAACACTTATTCTTGTCTGTCTTATGATTATAGCTCTCTAGTGGGTATGAAGTTTTATCTCATTGTGATTTTGATTTGTATTTCCTTAATATCAAGCATCTTTTCATGGGCTTATTGGGCATTTGTATATATTCTTTAGTAAATATGTATTCATATCTTTGCCTCTTTAAAAATTGTCACTTATTGGCGCGCCTGGGTGGCGCAGTCGGTTAAGCGTCCGACTTCAGCCAGGTCACGATCCCACGGTCCGTGAGTTCGAGCCCCCGCGTCAGGCTCTGGGCTGATGGCTCAGAGCCTGGAGCCTGTTTCCGATTCTGTGTCTCCCTCTCTCTCTGCCCCTCCCCCGTTCATGCTCTGTCTCTCTCTGTCCCAAAAATAAATAAACATTGAAAAAAAAAATTAAAAAAAAAATTGTCACTTATCTTTTTTATTGACTTGTAAAAGTTCTTTAAATATCCTGGGTACTAGTCCCTCGTCAGATATATGGTTTATAAATACTTTTTCCAAACCTATGGCTTGTCTTTAAACTTTGTTTATAGTATCTTTTGAAGCACATACCTTTTTTTTTTTTTTTAATCCAAATTAGTTAGCATATAGTGCAACAATGATTTCAGGAGTCGATTCCTTAATGCCCGTTACCCATTTAGCCCATCCCACCTCCCACAACCCCTCCAGTAACCCTCTGTTTGTTCTCCATATTTAAGAGTCTCTTTTTTTGCCCCCCCTCCCTGTTTTTATATTATTTTTGCTTCCTTTCCCTTAATGTTCATCTGTTCTGTGTCTTAAAGTCCTCATATAAGTTAAGTCGTATGATATATGTCTTTCTGACTAATTTCGCTTGGCATAATAACCCTCCAGTTCCATCCATGTAGTTGCAAATGGCAAGATTTCATTCTTTTTGATTGCCGTACAGTAATACTCCATTGTATGTATGTATATATATATACATACATATATATGTGGTGTGTGTGTATATATATATATATATGTATATATATATATATATATATATATATATATACATATATATATATATATACACACACACCACATCTTCTTTATCCATTCCTCCATTGATGGACATTTGGGCTCTTTCCATACTTTGGCTATTGTCAATAGCTGCTATAAACATGGGGGTGCATGTGTCCCTTCAAAACAGCACACCTGTATCCCTTGGATAAATACCTCATAGTGCTGTTGCTGGGTTGTAGGGTAGTTCTAGTTTTAATTTTTTGAGGAACCTCCATACTGTTTTCCAGAATGGCTGCACGAGTTTGCATTCCCACCAACAGTGCAAAAGAGATCCTCTTTCTCCGCATCCTCACTGACATCTGTTGTTTCCTGAGTTGTTAATGTTAGCCATTCTGACAGGTGTGAGGTGGTATCTCATTGTGGTTTTGATTTGTATTTCCCTGATGATGAGTGATGTTGAGATTTTTTCATGGAAGCACGTACATTTTTAATGCCATCCAACTGATCTTTTTTTTTTTCCTTTTATCGTTTGTGCTTTTGGTGTGGTATCTAAGAAATCATTTTGTAATCTAAGATCATGTTTTAAGAGTTTTAAATTTATCTCTGTGATCTATTTTGAGTTGATTTTTGTATTATGTGAGGTAAAGTTTCACATTCACCATTTAACATATGGATATCCGGTTGTTTCAGCATCATTAAAAAAAAATATTTATTTAAGTAATCTCTACACCCAATGTGGGGCTCAAACTCATGACACTGAGATCAAGACTTGCATGCTCTTCCAACTGAGTCAGCCAGGTGGCCCAGCAGTATTTTTTGAAAAGACTTTTTCAAAACAGTTCTTTTTCCCTGAATTGTTTTGGCATCTTTGTTGAAAATCAGTGGGCTGTAAATGTAAGGATGTAAGTGGTTATTTATTGTAGCCTTTATCCCTTAGTCTAGCTGTAGATTTCATTAGGCCTTAACTTTAATAATTGCAAGTATAAAACATTAGCACCCATTAGCACGTATCTTCTGAATGCAGTTGTATTCTTAGTGCAGTTGCTGTGTGTGTATGTGAATTATTTGTGTTTGTAAAGATTATTGTGGGTGTATATATAATCTAGAACATTTTTCCCATTTCTGGAATTTCAATACCTTCATGTTTGGGCATTTTTGGAAAGAAGGTTGTTCTTTGCCAAGAGTGCCAGCAAGTTTTAGACTTTTACATCACTCAAGTTGCTTGTGTAGTCTTTCGAGAAAAATTAAACCAAGATCTTTTAAGTGATTTCCATGCAAAATTAATGCTTCCCTTGACTTCTGCCAAATGCTGTGATGCATTTATGCAGTCGATGCCAGAAAGTTTAGAACTTGTATCTGGAAAAAATTCAAAATTTTAAGACAGAAAGCATTTGTGCCTGGGGCAATGTAATGACCCCACCTGTGTCTTTTTCTTGTCTTCTGGGTGTTTTCATTGCGTGTCCAGAAAGGCCCAGGCAGATCCTTCTTCTATTTTTAAATCTTTTTTATGAAGCACAGTTTTAATTTTACAAGACCAGATCTCACTCCAAGTTTCAAAATATGTGTTCTTCAGCATAAAATGTTTAGACAGATACCTAATGGCCTACCACATTAGCATCCATTTTTTTAAGGCATAGATTCAGGGAATCAGAGCCATGAAACCATAGTATAATTAGTCACTATCAGATGCTATGTTAATTGTATTTCACACTTCTATATGTTAGGTTAGTTGCTTTTTTTTTCATTGTTACTTTGATAACTAGCTTAATGTGTTAATATACCACTGAAACAAATGGAAATACTTAGTTGTTGGTTTTATTAGCTTTAATATTTTATTTATAGTCTGAGGAAAGAGCAGAAAGGAACTAGTATTTATTGAGTGTCTACTGTGTTCCAAGTACTCTCCTAGACACATTTACATCCCTTATCTCATTTAATCCCTTTATTGTTGGTATTATTATCCCAGTTTTTAGAGTTGAAAATTTTTAAACAAGCCAGATAATGATAATGATATTTTATACTTGTGTGGGGTCTTTTATATCATGATTTTAAAGTAGCATCTGACTTTTGGAGATGTTCAGTTATAAAAAAAGAGAAATGATCATAGTTTATCTCCACTGTTGCAAAGCCAAGGATAGAAAGAAAAGACACACGAGGTATTTCGCAACTTTTTGTCCATGTTAACTAAGGGAAGAATAGCGAAATGAGATAAGAGTCAAGCTATACAGAATGCTTTCAGTAGGGGGTAAGGTTTTATAATTCTCAGATATAAATGGTGCTGGAACAATTCGATATCCATATATATGTATACATATTTATATATATGTGTGTGTGCATACATATACAAACAGACACATATAAATGAACCTTCGTACCAGGTATAAAAAGTAATTTTAATAGATCATAGACCTAGTTGTAAAACTTTAAAGTATAAAATTTCTAGAAGAAAACATAGCTCTCAAAATACAATAATAAGGAAATAAACAAAAATTTTATTTTATTTATATTTTTTATTAAAAATTTTTTTAATGTTTATTTTTTTATTTTTATTTTTTTCAATATATGAAATTTATTGTCAAATTGGTTTCCATACAACACCCAGTGCTCATTCCAAAAGGTGCCCTCCTCAATACCCATCACCCACCCTCCCCTCCCTCCCACCCCCCATCAACCCTCAGTTTGTTCTCAGTTTTTAAGAGTCTCTTATGCTTTGGCTGTCTCCCACTCTAACCTCTTTTTTTTTTTTTTTTCCTTCCCCTCCCCCATGGGTTCCTGTTAAGTTTCTCAGGATCCACATAAGAGTGAAACCATATGGTATCTGTCTTTCTCTGTATGCCTTATTTCACTTAGCATCACACTCTCCAGTTCCATCCACGTTGCTACAAAAGGCCATATTTCATTCTTTCTCATTGCCACGTAGTATTCCATTGTGTATATAAACCACAATTTCTTTATCCATTCATCAGTTGATGGACATTTAGGCTCTTTCCACAATTTGGCTATTTAAACAACAAAAATTTTAAATGGGCCAAAGATTTAGAGACACTTCACCAAAGAAGAGAAATGGATGGCAAATAATACAATGAAAGATCCTCAATATCATTAATCATATAGGGAATGTAAATTAAAATCAAAATACCAAGCCCCACCTATTGGAATGTCTTATAAAAATCAACTGATCATATTTTTGTATGAGGCAGTTAGAGGTCTCATATACTGCTGGTGGGAATCCAAAATGAAACAGCCACTTTGAAAAACAGCTTAGTAGTTTCTTACACAGTTAAACATATACTTACATATGATCAACAATCACATTTCTAGGTATTGTATTTAGCCAAGAGATATGAAAACTTATTTTTACAAAACAAAAACAAAGAAACAATAAAAAACGATGCATGAATACTTACAGAGGCTTTATTCATAATCACCTCAAACTGGAAACAACCCAATAACCTTTATTAGGTAAATGAATAAACAAAATGTGGTATATCCATATAGTGGAATGTTATTCATTAGCAAAAAGGAATGGACTACTGAGATATATATACATACATTATATATATAGAATATACTATATAGATTTAATATATAAAAATATATTATGTATATATATATACATATATATATATGTGTTTATTTATTTTGAGAAAAACAGAGGCCGTGCAAATGGGGGAGGGGTAGAGATGGAGAGAGAAAGAATCCCAAGCCTGCTCCGTGCCGTCAGCACAGAGTCCATCATGTGGCTTGATGCCATGAATCGTGACACCATGACCTGAGCCGAAACCAAGAGTCAGGTGCCTAACCAACTGAGCCACCCGGGCTCCCCTACTGAGATGTATATAAAACTCAAATACATTATGCTAAATTAAGAAAGCCAGACTCAGAGGTTACATGCAGTGTGATTCCCATTATGTAATAGTGGAAAAAGCAAAACAGGTCAGTAGTTGCCAAGGGTTAAAGCTGGGAGAGGAAGGGATGGTCTATAAAGAGGCAACACAAGGGAGAGTTTTTGGAGTGATAGAACTATGCATTTATTGGGGCACCCGGGTGGGTTAGTTGGTTAAGCATCTGACTTTGGCTCAGGTCATGATCCCAGGGTTCATGAGTTCAAGCCCCACATTGGTCTCTCTGCTCTCAGCACAGAGCTTGCTTCAGATCCTCTGTCTCCCTCTCTTCGCCCCTCTCCGGCTCTCTCTCAAAAATAAACATTTAAAAAAATTATGCATTTGTCAAAACTCACAGAACTGTATGTTTAAACAGATGAATTTCATTGTGAGCATATTATACCCCAGTAAACTTTATCTTTCTTTCTCTCTCTTGCTCTCTCAGAAACACAAGTCTAGACGTAGTAGACATAGGTACTCTAGAATTGGTTTCATGGCCATGGTGTCATCAAGCACCAGGGTGCCTGCTATTTTGTTGCCCTGATAAGCTGCTGCTTGAGCCCAGCATCATGTCCAGATTGCTGGCAGAGGAAGGAGTAAACAAGAAGAGTTGAAGAAAGGTCTGCAACCTTCTTTTTGAGACTTTCCCAAAGTCCTATGCTACCCTTCCATTTACACTGCAGTGGTCAAAGCTTTGTTTCTACATTTCATCACATCTAGCTGCAAGAGAGGGTGGGAAATACAGACTTTAACTGAGAAGAAAAGAGAATGGATATTGGAGTATGCTGCTAGCAGTGTCTGTCACACTGTTGATGGCTTCTAGTCTCCTGGCTCCCCAGTAGGTTGCTTTAAATCCTGGAATTCCAAGGTGCCTTTCTGATGTTTCTGTGTGTACTGTTTCCAGACTCCTACTTGAACTTACATTTTGCAGTCATTAATTCCTAGAATGTAGTCAGTTCAATCTTAGGTCAGGCACTGGGTTTGACAGCTCTGTAAACTAGGGTTTGGTAATGTTAAGCAATCAATTAAGTTCCCAAGCAAATCTTAGGGGAAGGATATGCAAAAGTTATTTTTAAAAAACCTCAGACTCTAATTTGGCATAAATCATAAATATTTAACAAAAAATGCTGCCTATTTGAAATCTATACACTTAAAAATCAATTGTATTTACTGTATATTGGTTATACCTCAATAAAATTGATGTCTAAAATGCCTAGATAGGCAGTGAATTTCTTTTATTCTTCAACAAACATTTATTGAGGACCCAATATGTGTTCTGATCCTATTATGTTCAAGAGATGGTGCAGACCCTAGGCATACAAAAATTTTAAAAGATCGAAAGACAGAGAGAGTGAGCTTGCTCCCAAGTAGCTCTTCTTGTAGAAGGAATAGATGTTAATATGTGTAATTACAACTTATATGGTTGGTGTTATAATGTGGGATGTTATAATATGGAAACCCAGGTAGAGTGAATTCCCTAGTTCTGTTCTTTTTTCAAAATTTTACAGGCTGTTCCAAGTTGTTTGCATTTCCATATAAGTTTTAGAATTATCCTACCCAATTTCTATCTCAAAAAAACTCTGCTAGAACTTTGAACTTGTGTTGAATCTAAAGATTAACTAGGGGAGAATCGAAATCCTAACAATATTGACTCTACTGATCCATGAATACAATATGTCTTCTCATATATGTAGATCTTCTTTACTTTCTGTCAGAAACATTTTATGGTTTTCAGTGTACAGAAGCTACACATATTTTGTCAGGTTCTATGTGTATTCATACTATTATCAATGGTATTATTTTCATAATCTCAACATCTAATTTTTGCTAGTCAATGGAAATAAAATTGATTATTGACCTAGTATCCTGTGACTTTGCTAAACTCACTATTAGTTCTAGTAGCATTTTTATAGATTCTTGGGTTTTTCTATGTATATGATCATGTGGTTTCTTAATAAAGATAGTTTTATTTCTTCTTTCTAGTCTATAAGCCTTTAATTTCTTTTATTCACCTTATTGCCCTAGCTGGCAACTCCAGTATAAAGAATATCATTGCTTTGTTCTCAACCGTAAGAGGAAAGCATTCAGCCATTCTTCATTACTGTGTATATTACTTGTAACTTTTTCATAGATGTCCTCAATCAGGCTGAGGAAGTTCCATCCTCTTCCTAGTACGTGGAGAGTTTTTATTATGAATGAATGTTGGATTTTTTGTCAAATGGTTTATTTTGCATGGATTGAGATGATCATATATCTTTTATGGTACATTATATTGTTTAATTTTCATTCCTTTCAATTCTTTGCATTCCTGGTTTAAATACCACTTAATCATGGTACATTATTATGTTTATACACTGCTACTTTGAGTTTACTGATACTTTGTTAAGGATTTTTGTGTCTTATGTTTATTGGAATATGGAACCATAGTTTTCTTTTTCTTCTTTTTTTAAATTGTTTTTAATGTTTATTTATTATTTTTGAGAGAGAGCACAAGTGGGGGAGGGGCAGAGGGAGATGGAGACACAGAATCCGAAGCAGGCTCGGGCTCTGAGCTGTCAGCACAGAGCCCTACGTGGGGCTCGAACTCAAGAACTGTGAGATCATGACCTGAACTGGAGTCGGAGGCTTAACTGACTGAGCCACCCCAGGCACCCCAGAACCATAGTTTTCTTGTAGTGACTTTGGTTTTGGCATCAGTGTAGTGTGGGCCTTATTGAATGAGTGTTGGGAAGTGTTTCCTGTTCTGTGTTCTGGAAGAGTTTGTATAGAGTTGGTATTACTTCTTTCTTAAATGTTTGGTAGAAGTCAATAGCGAAGCCATCTAGAGTTTTCTTGGTGGGAAGATTTTTAACATTTTTAACTATGTATTCAGCTTTTTAATCATAGAGGTATATTCCAGTTATTTATTTCTTAATTGAGTGAACTTTGGTAGTTAGTGTCTTTCAAGAAAATTCGTCCATCTAAATTACCAAATGTATGTATATAAATTCATTCATGAAATTCCCTTGTCCTTTTAATGTTGTTGAGCTTTATGGTGATATCTTCTCTTTCATTCAAAATATTGATGTTTGATATTGTCTCCAATTTTTGTTTTTTTTTCATTAATCCAGCTTAAGGTTTATTAATTTTATTGCTCATCTCAGGGAACCAGCTTTTGATTTCTCTGTTTTCTATTTTATTCATTTGTACTTTCATTTTTATTATCTCCTTCCTTTTATTTGCTTTAGATTTAATTTTCTCTCTTTTTTCAAGTTTCTGAAGGTTGAATCTTAGATCATTATTTTGAGGCCTTTCTTTTTTCTTAATGTATACAGTTAATACTATATTTTTCTTCTGTGTTCTATTTTAGCTGAATACCATGAATTTTTTTTTTTAATTTTGTTTTTAACCTTTATTTTTGAGAGAGAGAGGGAGAGAGAAAGCAAGGGAGCAACAGAGAGAGAAGGAGACACAGGATCCAAAGCAGGCTCCAGGCTCTGAGCTGTCAACACAGAGCCCGATGCGGGGCTCGAACTCACGATCTGTGAGTTCGTGACCTGAGCTGAAGTTGGATGCTCAACTGACTGAGCCACCCAGGCGCCCCACCATGAACTTTGATATATTGTATTTTCATATTTATTGGATTCAGTTTTTCTACTATCCCTTGTGATTTTTTTCTTTGACCCGTGGATTATTTACAATTGTATTTCTTAATTTCTAAATGTTTTGGAAAAGATATATTTTCAGATACATTTCTGTTATTGATTGCTTATATAATTTTATTTTTGATGGTGTACATACTTTTTATGATTTTGGTCATTTTTAGTGTGTTTATATTTGTTTTATGGCCCAGAGTGTGTTCAGTGTGCACCTGAAAAGAATGCACATTCATTTGTTATTGGGTGAAGTGTTATATAAATGTCAGTTAGCTCAACTTGTTTGGCATTGGTTTTGAGGTCTTCTGAATCCTTACTGATTTTGGGGGAAGCAAGGAGGAGTCTGCTGGTTCTATCAGTCACTGAGAGAGGAATGTTGAGGTATACAACTATGAATATGGATTTGCTATATTTACTTTTATTTCTGTCAAGTTTGCTTTCATATTTTGAAACTCTGTTATTAGTGGCATAAGCATTTAGAATTGTTATGTTTTCTTGATCAATTGACTCTTTATCATTGGGAAATTTTCCTCTTTCTCTCTAGTTTTATTCCTTGTTTTGATACTTTATTGGACATTAATATAGTTATTCTGTCTTTCTTTTGGTTATGTTCCCCAGGCACATTTTTCCCCATCCTTTTACTACTACAACCTATCTAAGTCTTCATATTTAAACATTTTTGTGTATTTTTAAAAGATAGAATCTGCTGAGTCTTGCTTTTATCTAATCCAATCTGACCATTTTTATCTATTAATTGGAGTTTTTAGATAATTTATAATTAATGCAGTTTCTAATTAATGTGATTATTTGTGAGATTTGATTTGAACTTACCATGTTGCTGTTTGTTTTATATTTATCTCATGGTTCTTATTATCTCTTCCTGTTTTTGTTTCATTTCCATTTTATGTCTATTATTACATATTCATTATAAAAATATGTTAGCAATTGCTCTAGACTTTGTAATATATATCTTTAATGTATCAAAGTGTCTCTTCAAATAATACTATACATTGCAAGTATAGTACCATATCTTCTTTCCAACCTTTCTGCTATTGTTGACCTATATTTTACTTAAACATATGCTATAAACCTTGCAATACATTGTTTTACCTCAGTCATTTATCTTTTAAAGAGC
Organism: Felis catus; assembly: GCF_018350175.1. Taxonomy (NCBI): domain Eukaryota; kingdom Metazoa; phylum Chordata; class Mammalia; order Carnivora; family Felidae; genus Felis; species Felis catus. The sequence goes on along the minus strand of NC_058368.1, from coordinate 209,010,607 downwards.
TTTAAACATTTTTAAAAATATCTTTTACATTTTTATTCATTTTTACCATTTGTGGCACTCTTCCTTTGTATAGATTCACATTTCCATTTGTCTCATAGTTGTTCTTCCTGAAGAACTTCCTTTAACATTTCTTGTAATATATATTTGAAGGAAATGAATTGTCTTAGCTTTCACTCATGAAAACGTCTTTATTTTACCTTATTTGTGAAATATATTTTCACGGCCTGTAGAATATTAGATTGACTTTTTTTTTTTTTTCTAGAAATTTAGAGATGTTGTTCCATAGTGCTATGGCTTGGATAGTTTCTGCCAAGTAGTTGCTGAACTCATCTTTGTTGTTCTGTATTTTATTGGATTTTTTTTCCCCCTCTCTCTCTGGGTCATAAGGATTTTGTTTTAGTCTTCCTTAGTGGCAGTGCTTCTTTGCCTAGGACTTTGAGCAGGAGGGTACTCCATACCTCCCCCAGCCTTGGACTGCTGTTTCTCGTTACTTTGAAAACCCAGGGCAAACAGTTTTGTTTCTGCTTCTCCCTCAGAGGCATGATATCTTTTCCTGGGCCCTAGAGAGGGACATCATTCTTTTTTCAGTGACTTATTTTTTCAGTGTGTTTTCTGGAATGTGTTATATAACGGTACATTAGCACATGTAAGTAATTGAGAAATTAATGTGTGTATATAGGGGGTGTACATTCAACAGTTTTACGATCAGAGTGTAGAGTTAGAGTTGTTTGGAGGCCACTGTTGTAGAGGGTTAGAACTTATAACTCTGATAGCTTCGAAGTAGAATGTGCTACTTGCTGTTTGATTTGAAGACAGTATGATTCAGATGGTTCACTTTATTTCAGTGAGTAACCTCATTTATAAATGGAGACTGTTTTACAGTGTTCCTTTTATTTTAAAATAATTATTAGATTTATATGCTTACAAGGTGAAGTGGTCTTTATGAGCTCCTCTGAATTTTAAACTCCTTTCTTTTTTGTAAATGAAAATCTCTTTATTGTTTTTAGGACTGTGAGGACATGGGAAGTTGAAAATCCAAGGAAGCAAAGAAGTGTGTTTAAACCACGGACGGCGCAGGGTAAAAAAGTAATTCCCACAACGTGCACATATAGTAGAGATGGAAACCTTATAGCAGCTGCCTGCCAGAATGGAAGCATACAGATCTGGGACCGAAATTTGACTGTAAGTCTAGGACATTTAAGTCCGCTCTTCTTAGAAGAAAACTACCTTATAAAGACAAACATCATGTTAAAATATTATGAAGGTCAGTTTCCTGAGTTTAGCCCTAATTTAAACTTCAGTGTTAGTTGATAAAACATTGGGACATTTGCAGTAAACAGCATTTCAGCAAACATTCCAGCTCAGTATTTTCCAATGTGTATTAGATTTTGCTTTTAAAATAAAGTAGATCTTTTGGTATAAAATGTAAAAAGCATAGCGCAGTTTTACTATTTGGTGTCTCAGTGTACTTGATTTTGAAAGTGAAGGATTTGACAGTAATATAAAACAAGACCGAGCAGAGAACTAGAAAATACTATGTAAAAGATTTAAGAAAACCAGGAAATGTCTGGGATGGCCCATCAGTGGATTTGCAGTTATTTTTGTAGTAATTTAAATAATATTTTGTTTTTAAGACTCCATGACATTCTATTTAAATAGATTTCAGATATTCCTTTACAATTTCAGATCATTATTAGAATAAATAAATTTTGGAATTGAAAGGATCACAGAATTCTGTGTAAAAAATTCTATGAAATATGTGAAAGTCTTTGGCTAATTCTGAGAATTACCAATAAGCTTTAGAAAGGATTTTGTTGTATGTAGAGATGGTAAAACAAGATTTTTTGATAAGTGTTAAAATGAAAATCTACACTAATACTATAATACTATTTGGTTATATTTATTTTAATAAAAGATTCTGATAAAATTATTAATTCAATAAGTATATATTAAGTATCTACTATATGGTAGGCACTATTGTAGGCACTGGGCATAGCAGATCATAAAAAAATTCCTGCCCTGGGGAATTTATATTGTAGCTCTTTTAAAAATTATAAAAATAATATTCTTTCAAACAAAATTGCCCATCAGACATTTACATTTTGAAAGGGATCCTAGGAAACATAGTTGTCTTTTTTAGGCAGATGAGTTAAATTTAGTTGTCTTGGAATAAGGTAAAAAGTAATGATAGGGAAAAAAGAATCCATGTTGATAATGCTAGAAATATCTTTGGCATTTTCTGTTTGTCAGATCTTTTTATTTCTGTTTTCATCTCCATTGTAAACCCCATAAAGCTTCATAACAGCACAGAGATTTTAGAAATCCTTTGAATTGTAAACTGAGTTTTAACCAAGCAATAAATTTTTTAGTAACTGGCTTTCATCGTCTCTGGGTGCTGTTGGATTAAACAGAAGTTCTCAAACGTGAGGTTTTTTTTTGTGTAGCTTTAACAGTGGTGTGTTTAGTGTAATGCATACTAAACATATGCATATATGTGTGCCTTTCTCTTAGAACCCATATATTTTAATAAAGTTGAGGATAGTTTAAAAAAATTTTTTTTAATGCTGTTTTATTTTTTGAGAAAGAGGGACAGAGTGCAAGCAGGGGAGGGGCAGAGAGAAGGAGACACAGAATCCGAAGCAGGCTCCAGGCTCTGAGCTGTCAGTATAGAGCCCGACACAGGGCTCGAACACACGTACTGTGAGATCATACCCTGAGCCAAGGTCAGATGCTTAACCGACTGAGCCACCCAGGGTCCCATGGATAGTTTTTAAAGATTGGCCTTGCATATCATGTGAAATAAATAATATCTTTTGTTTCCATTTTTGTAAAAAGCAAAGCTATTTAAATGTCAATTTATGACCCCCCCAAATCTTTTAAGGTATTTTGCTTAATTGTAGTCTTTGATTCTATTTTGTTACAATTAAAGAGTACATGAAGGTATTATGGCTTATGATACTACATCCCCTTTGTTATATTTATTCATATTTTTACATTAGCATGTAAATATATCTCACCTAAAGACAAATCAAATTGAGAAGAAAAAACTTGCTAGCAGGAAACACAACTTAAGAACAGAATTTTAGGGGTGCCTGGGTGGCTCAGTTGGTTGAGCGTCCATCTTCAACTCAGGTCATGATCTCGTGGTTCATGAGTTCAAGCCCCACGTCAGGCTCTGTGCTACAGCTTGGAGCCTGGAACCTGCTTCAGATTCTGTGTCTCCCTTTCTCCGCCCCTCCCCTGCTCATGCTGTCTCTGTCTCAAAAATGAATAAACACTAAAAAATAAAAAAAGAAAGAAAGAAAGAAAAGAACAGAATTTTACTGGGACACCTGAGTGTCTCAGTCAGTTGAGTGTCAGATTTCAACTCAGATCATGATCTCACGGTTCATGAGTTCAAACCCCACATTGGGCTGTCTGCTGTCAGCACTATCAGTGCAGAGCCCTGGTTGGATCCTGTGTTTCCCTCTCTGCCCCTCCCCTGCTTGCACTCTCGCCAAAATAAGTAAATATTTTAAAAACCACAGAATTTTACAAAATTTCTTAATTATTAAGCAATAATAAATTACCCACAGGGAAACACTAAAGCTGAGGTAAAAAACCTACTAACAATAGTTTTTTCCATGCAGTAGCCAGAGAATTACATGGTAAATAGTGGTTAATACATGTGTGTGTTTTGGGACAATTAAGTAAGGCTATCACAATTGCCCTATTTATTCATTGAATTCTCATTAGACTAACTGAAATTTTAGCAAATTAAATGAAATATTTCTTCTTTTAGAAGTATCTGTTAGTGAGCAATTCCTGTGTTCTCAAGACCTACCTCTAGAATTGTGTTGGCCGGTATGGTAGCCACTAGCCACATTTGACTATTTTAATTTAAATAAGGTAAAATTTACAATTAAAATTTCAGTTCCTTAGTCACATAGCACTTCTCAAATGCCAGGTAGCCATGTGTGTCTAGTCATGTGCCGCTCATTGAACAGCGCAGATAAAGAACATCCCCATCAGTACAGAAAGTTCTGTTGGACAGTGGTGCTCAGGAAGAGTGTTTGTTTGCCCAGCATCCCTTTCAGTCATGTGATAACGGCCTGCCAGTTTGGGAAGAAGGGCTTTTCACAGGAGCTTCTACAGGTCTGCACTGCCTCCGTGGTCCCTCAGCCCCCACTCATCGGCATGTATCTGAGCAGCGGCAAGAAGGCCAGCACATGGTTGGAGTAAGGTGAGGGAGGTGCAGAATAGTGCATGGTGACATTGGACAGTTAACAGCGCACTCCCTGACTTGGTTTCAGCGTCTGCAGAAGCCCTCTCAGCCTTCAACATGCTTCTCCTACATGTTCGTGTGGCTTTCCCCCTTCACGTCTTTTAGTCCTTTGCTCACATTTTCTCGTCTCAGCAAGGCCTTCCTTGACTCCACCCTACATAAAATTGCAGCCTTTTTCCCACCAGTGGTGCTCTCTATCCTTCTTATTTTCTTCCATCATGCTGATCACCATCTGACACACTCTACTGTATCTTTTACATGCTTGTTTGTTGGCTGTTTGCCTCCAGTAGGATATTGGCTCCACGAAGGAAAGGATTATTGTCTACTTTGCTCCCTGCTATATTCCCAGAGCAAAGAACAATACCTAGTATACAGTAGATCTTCAATTATGATTTGTTGAATGAATGGGTGAATGAATGTATTCCGGAAAGGTAAGAAATAAGGTTTTCTATTTATTTCTAAGAAGACATTTAAAAATAGCACATAAAGAAGCTATTCTATTTATATGAAGCTACAATGAGAGATAGAGAAAGGATAGGGGAGAAATATATTGAGGTAAACTTTGGTATATCTTTAATGATGTATAAATATATAGTCTGTATTAACATAGGTGGCTTTTTAAATATTTTTTTTTCAACGTTTATTTATTTTTGGGACAGAGAGAGACAGAGCATGAACGGGGGAGGGGCAGAGAGAGAGGGAGACACAGAATCGGAAACAGGCTCCAGGCTCCGAGCCATCAGCCCAGAGCCTGACGCGGGGCTCGAACTCACGGACCGCGAGATCGTGACCTGGCTAAAGTCGGACGCTTAACCGACTGCGCCACCCAGGCGCCCCCATAGGTGGCTTTTTAAAAAACTGCATGGCTGGGGCGCCTGGGTGGCTCAGTCGGTTAAGCGGCCGACTTTGGCTCAGGTAATGATCTCGCGGTCCGTGAGTTCGAGCCCTGCGTCAGGCTCTGTGCTGACAGCTCAGAGTCTGGAGACTGTTTTGGATTCTGTGTCTCCCTCTCTCTGACCCTCCCCCATTCATGCTTTCTCTCTGTCTCAAAAATAAATAAACGTTAAAAAAAAAATTTAAAAACTGCATGGCTTTCAAGTACAATTTCTTTTTTTTTAACTAAAAAATTACTTTTCAAGTTTAATTTCTGACTTTTAAAATATTCCAGCATTGTATGGTCTCATGAATATTTAATGACTTCTTCTGTTCATACAAAAACACATACCAAATTCTTTGGACATATTTTTCTCAAAGCAGTATTGCTATTCTTTAATATCTATTAAGAATCTACAATATGCTAGACTCTTTACTAAAAGAACATGCTGTATTTACTTAATTGCAATCACTATTTATAAACTAAGCCTTTGGCAGAAAATGGGGACCATGATATTTATTTATTTTTGCCTTCTGTAGACACAGGTGATGGGAAGGAATAGTATTTGAAGTTGTTTTGTTTGCCAGTAGGTTACTGTCAGCATCAGTCTGACCTACTCTCCACCTTATTGCCTCTTACATCTTCTTTGGCCTGCAACCCCTGCCCAGATTCTAGGGCTGTGCCTTTTGGGAAAATGGCCATGTACTACTTGAGGAAAGCCTCAAGCCTAAGAGATATTGCAGAGACATTTCTCCAGCTCTGTGGCTGATTGGTGCCCACACTCCCAGCCATCCTACTGAATGGTTGGTGTGGATCAGAGAAGGCTAAGGCAAGAACTAGTAATGACATTGGGAGAGAAGTTTCTGGACAACTGAAGCTCCCAGTGCAGAAAAGAACAGGTATAAAAGAGAATACAGGAAGCAAAGTCACTAGTAGTGGCTTAACTCCAGTGCACTACACATCTTTAAATCTCCAATCACCATCAGATAACCCATGTTAAGCTCAGGTTGATGTATATCCTTTTTCATCTTTCCCTTTATTTGTGTGTATAAGCATTCATTAAAAGATTTTGTTTTTATATAGAGAGAGAATTTGCATTTTGCTTTTTTTACTTGTAAGCATTGCATGGGCAACCTTGTAAGTGAATAGATGTAGCTCTAATTTGCTTTTTGCAAATTCAAGCCTTGTTAGCAAATAGAGATAGCTCTAATTTCTTTATTTAAATGGGATCATAATTTTACACACATGAACACATTTCAAAAAAATTTATTATTTTTTTATTAATAACTTCTTTGCTCTCATTTTTCTATCTCTACCCCATAAGGCTCTTAAATTATCTGTCATGTATCCTTTTGTGCTTTTCTCCATATCTCTGTATCTCTAGCTAGCTAGCTGTTTAGATCGAGAACATTCACCTGGTATTTTGGAGTACCTAAATACACCTCACTGAGAATGAGACAAAAGAAATTTAAACCTATAAGTAGTTTGTAAAGAAGAGAATAATCTTTAAGATAATTTATAACTAGATGCTTCCTTGGATAGTGGCCAGAATAGGCAAGAGTTAGGGAAAGCTAAGAGGGTCAGGGTAGGTACTCCTAGTCAGGACCTCTGGGAGGTGTGGAATTTAGGAAACCACTATGATCTGTTGGGATTGCAGAGTAATGATGCTGTTATTTTACTAAACAACCTAACAAGGGCTCTTCTTTGTCAAAGCGGTCACATTGAAAGTCTCTTTTGAGATTGTCATTTCTCAAAACGTTTTGAATCTTTTCAAGCCAATTTCAGGTAATGCTAAGTACCACAAGGAAACTAAAGCAGAATAAGCAGAGTGTTTTGTGGGAGGGCTGGCACTTGAGTCCCTGGGTACCTCGAAGTTGCTTGAAGTCTCACAGAAGTCATTCCTCACCATTGGACCCTATATGCTGCGCCTTTTAATTCATAGGTAATTTCTGAGATTTAAAAATTTGCTTTTCATGGTATTTTCTATTTAATTTCCATAATGCGGCTTTGATCCCTCTTCTCTCACATCTCATGTAAACTAGTTCAGGCCAAAATCTCATACTATTTGTTAACTACATTCTGTAGTAATTTTTTTAAGGAGGGTTTTTTTATCTCCCTGTTTTTTGTACATTCTTATGAAGCTGTCATAACCACTGAAAAGAAAAGCACTAGTTACTCTCAGTTTCAGAATTACCTCTAAGTATGTATACTAAGAGAATCTATTGGTGTGAAGGAAGAATTTTATGAAGAAGAGGGTTTTTTTTGTTTATTTATTTATTTATTTATTTTGAGACAGGCAATGTGAGTAAGGGAGGGGCAGAGAGAGGGAGAGAGAGAGAGAATCCCAAGCAGGCTCTGTGCTGCCAGCACAGAGCCCAATGCAGGGCTCGAACCCATGAGACAGCAAGATCATGACCTGAGCTGAAAACAAGAGTTGGAGGCCTAACCGACTGAGTCCTCCAGATGCTTATGAAGGGGAGTTCTTAATGTTTACCTCATCTTTCTCATTTATACCATTAGAACAACTCAGACTTCCATAAATAGAGTTGATATTGCAGATTTTGGAGATTTTAAAAAGAATAATGCTTTGAAATATTTTTAGTGTATAGTATTTTGTCCTTATTTCCAATCTTGTTTTATGACAAAATTGTCATTTCTTGTGTGATTTTAGTGTCACATAACTGCTTTGGAAAAACATTTCATTACATAGTTACTTATCATTTATTATCACTTACAAATGTAACTCATTTCATTCAAAGATTTCCCTTCGAGACTCTTCCAGCCAAAACAGTTGTTTTTAGTCTTGTTTTTTAATTTTTGTGATATACCACTTTAGCTATCAACCTTGGGGATAATGTATGGAGAGCTTTTTGAGATTTGGATTTCTCTGTACTCTTTGAGTGTCATTTATTTTTTTCATAGTGATGTCATCAGAACTTTCATGAGTTAAACATGACTTCCAGTGGCCAACACTGTGCTTGTAGTCCAGGTTCATGCCTTCCTCCAGGTGTCTTCTCCCTTCTTTCCACAAAGACTGGCCATTTAACAGTGATTCACAGCTTTTAGCGAATATCAGTTCAAGTTAAAGCAGCAAAACATTGACTATATGGGGGAGGAAAGTACATTATAGAGGGAAAAGCGGTATTTTTAAACAATTTTTAAAAAGCAAATTATTTAGAAAAAGTTTCTAATATCTTACTTTGAGAAAAAATGCTGTATCTCTGAAAAAAAAAATGTAAAGAGCATTGTTAGAAATTCAAATACAGAGTTTTATGTCTTCATTAGGTCTAATACCGGGAGTCTAAAATGATGTGGACAACTTAATGTCTGCTGCATACTTCTGTAGCTCATTTTGTAAATGACACCTGAGACATGAATTACATTATATATTACTTGGGTCTTTCTCTCTATCTAGTCCTGAATTTCCTAAGGATTCTGTACCTCGTTTTTCTTATTCATGAAATGAAAGCATGATCCGTACCTTGTCAGACTATTTTGAGGATTATATTAGGTAATATATATAAAGTACCCAGAATAAGACTTGGACATAACAGGTTCTTAATAACTATTGGTCTTCTTCTTCCTTTTTCTCTTTAGCTCCTAGTCAACCGTTTTTGTAGAATGGTAAAGTTAGATCTCAGGATGCTATCTGACTGTCAAGGTGTCACGATTTTAACGAACTCCTTGGTGACTGAAGGTATGGCTTAAAAAGATGAGAATGTAGGTCTCTAGATCCCTAGAGATCCCTGTTACAGCCAGTCATTCAACGTATGAAAATACAGTCACCATCAATTAATAAGAATGTTATATACCCACTGGTTAGCGTGCCTGAGTAGATATATGAAGTATGATTACCTTTTTAAATAAACACTCGAGAGAAAACATGTGACATACAGATTGTCCTGTAGTGTTTTAAACATACATATTTCTCAAAGTTTACTTTTCAAAAGACTCAAAGCACAAATAACCATCAAAACTGTGCAAAATTACTTGCAGGCCCTGAAGTTAAGTTCTAATTTGTCAATTATTTTAATGAAAGCTGAAAGGTTTTACTTACAGTGCTTTTGGAAAATGTCATATACTGTTGGAAGCAACATTTTTCAAATGAGAAAATAACTGGCTTTTGAAAAAAGTTAAAAGATTTTCTTTTAAAAGAAATGATTATTGTCCTTGTTTTTTGAGGTCAGGAATAACAGAGCAATTGAATTTAAGACTTTCAGTTAACCAGGATAAATTAAACACATTCAGCGCTGCTCCCTCTTGAAACCCCACTAAAATGACAGAAAAGGCATTTGTAAAAGCATCAACCCTCACGGACCAAAAGAATTAGGGGGGAGATGACAGCAGAAAAGAGAACTCAAGACACTTTTGGAAGCTGGAAACAGATTCATGAATGGTAACTGACTTAGCCAACAAGAGAAAGCTGAAACCTTAGCCGTGGTGGGAGAAGCCTATAAAAGACAAACTGATTTAACTTGTGGTTCCCTTCTCTCTCGTGTGCAACCAGATCACTGTTCTTCCCTCTCTTCCCCTCACCCCGACAGAATGCTAAAGAATTACTTTTGGAGGGGGGGTGGTTGTTAGACTACTATTCCAGGTAAAGCTGAGATAAGGGGAGTATCTTCACACAGAGCTATGTTTCTCCTCCCTCCCCCCATGATTACTTTAATAGCAATTACTGAGTGCTTCCTGTGGGGTAGATGGTATTTTCAACCCTCTACATGTAATATTCCATTTAATCCTTATAGCATTCCTGTGATATAAGTACTGTTACTATCATCACTTTGCAGAATCGAGGAAACAAGACACAAAGAGATTAAGTTGCCTACCAAGATTACAGTTAGTAAGTGGCAGAACTGAGATTTCATCCCAGGCAGTTGATTCAAGAACCTGTACCAGTGGTAGGGATTTGATAAATATTTGCTGAATTAAATTTCAAGGGTTTAATTTACGTATACCCTGGATATGTAAATTTTATTCTAAACATCCTTGCTTTCACACTCTAATTTTGAAACGTACATCTTGCGCAGTATCCTGAAAAAGGCAAAACTGATACCCTGCCTTGATGAATAGACATTAACATACAGAAGGAAGAAAATGTATTTGTTTTGTTTTTGTTTTTTGTTTTTTGTTTTTAAAATTTTAATTCAAGTTAGTTAACACACAGTGTAGTGTTGGTGTAAGGAGTAGAATTTAGTGATTTATCACTTGCATATAACACCCAGTATTTATCCCAACAAGTGCCCTCATTAATGCCCGTCACCCATTTAGCCCGTCCTCTCTCCCACCTCCTTTCCAGCAACCCTCAGTCTTTTCTCTGTATTGCATTGTCTCTTATGGTTTGCCTCCCTCTCTGATTTTATCTTATTTTTCCTTCCCTTCCCCTATGTTCATCTGTTTTGTTTCTTAAATTCCACATATAAGTGAAATCATATGGTATTTGTCTTTCTCTAACTGACTTATTTTGCTTAGCATAATATACTCTAGTTCTATCCATGTTGTTGCAAATGGCAAGATTTCATTCTTTTAAAAAATTTTTTTAAATGTTTATTTTTGAGAGCAAGAGCGAGCGAGAGAGAGAGAAAGCATGAGTTGGGGGGGGGGCAGAGAGAGAGAGAGAGGGAGACACAGAATCCAAAGTAGGCTCCAGGCCCTGAGCTGTCAGCACATAGCCCAATATGGGGCACGAACTCATGAACTGTGAGATCATGATCTGAGCTGAAGTCAGAAGCTTAACCGACTAAGCCACACAGGCACCCCAAGATTTCATTCTTTTTGATTGCCAAGTGATATTCCATTGTATGTATGTGTGTACATCTTTGTCCATCAGAAAGAAGAAAATGTAACTGATGAAAACAATGTATGAAAACATTCTTAGGTTTAGATGATCATATACTGATCAAAGTTGCCCAGGAAAGCCGGAAGAAAAATTAAAGAGTTCTAAGAGAGTTCTAGTTCTAAGAGAACTAGAATTTAAACTAGAAGAATTAGAATTTTCTCCTAAACGTGGTAGGAGTAAAAACAAATATTAATATTTGTGGATATATATTGATCATTAGGACAGAAAAAAATGGAAATTGGTCAGGAACCAGAAACCTCTAGTTTAAAATATGTGAATAAGAGCTGCTGTTATGGGGTCAAATATATAAATATTATAACTAAGCAGTTAGTATAACCTTACATTTTCATTACTCTGAACAAATAGACCAGATGGGCTATACAGATTCAAGAGAATAATGTAGTTTTTGTCACTATCTGGTGACTTGAATTTAATCAGAATAGTAAACTGAAAATAATTATGAAATATCTGTCAAAAAGTAAGGCATTTTTATCGGCATGGCAGGTAATCATGATTAGAGGCAGTTATTTTGTAACTCTTTTCAATTTCATTAGACGTCTATCTAACACATGATTTCCTCAGAAAACCTGATACCAAGCTTTGCCCTATTTAATGGTTCCCAAAGAAAGTTAATTTGGCTGTTTTTTTCCTGATTATAAAAGTAATCTATAGTTATTTGTAAAAATACCCACAATGGAAACTCATATGAAGAAAATGAGTTACCTGTAACCACTCCACGCAGAGATGAACATTTCTAGATTCTTTTCTGCACTCACATGGAAGGTGTGTGTGCCTTGCATGTGTTTATTACGGTGAATTGGGTATTTTAGTAGTCCTAATAATTAGCACCCTTCTTCCCTACACGAGTTTTACACAAATTAAGAAATAAGACTGATCACCAAAGCATGACAGATGAAGGCCCAGAATCCACCTTTGTTATAGAGGATGGAGGAGGATAACAGCCTGGAGTGTCCGCTGACTAACTCCTAGAATTGGACAGAATTGCCCACCCAGTCTCATCCACACTGAAGTGAGCCAGGCTAGCCCCAGGACGACTCTGGGCATGGAAAAGCAGAGGAGAATTACTCCTTAAGGTCAGCTTGGACCCAAGAAGGAAAAGCAAAGAGCCAAGCCAAGCATTGTCAATTAATTTTTCCCACGATCACAGGTCAGATTAATGCACAAGCTTCCTTTCTAGGGAAGAGTGAATAAGAGTCGGGGAGAGGTTTGGGGTGGGTGGCTGTCAGGTTAAAAGGGCCTTGCAAGCTATGTGAAGGTGTTTGAATACTCCTCTAGGGTAATGGGAAGCCATTAGATGGATTTTGGGAATGACATGATCCACGTATTTTTAAAAGAATCACTCTGGCTACTTTCTAAAAATTCAAGCATAATTCATATACAGTGTTACACTAGTCTCAGCGTAACAGCAGTCCTATACATTACTCAGTGCTCACCACGATAGGTGTAGTTACCATCTGTCACCAAACAATGTTATTGACTATCTTCCCTATGCTGTACTCTTTATCTCTGTGACTTATTTATTTTATAACTGGAAATTTGTACCTGTTAATATCTTTTATACCCTTCTGTTTGACCCACCCCTCCTCCACCCTCTCCCCTCTGGCAATCACTCAGGCCATTTTGCATGGAGAATAACCATAAGGGGAGAAAGGTAGAAGTGAGGGGACTGTTTGAGGCTGGATGTTGCAGAGGTCCAGATAATTTCCTGGACCAGGGTGGTAGTGGTAGGTAGAGGTAATGTTTGGATTTTGGAGATTTTTTTGAAGCTAGATTGACAAATGGGTAAAATTTAATGTAAAGGTAATTTTTTTTTCCCACAGTATTTTAAATTATGCCTTTTTAAAGAGTTGTGTACTATGTTAGAAAGAAAACCACAGGCCCAAAACGGTGTCACTTAGGTTAAGGCTCCAAGTCAGTAAACCCAGACTTAATACCTAACCCAATTCTAGTTTCAGGCCCCCGAGAATGTAACCTTAAACCAGTCAACAAGGAAATTTTCTGGTCAGCACCAGGAAGACTACTGATAGACCCCTCTTGTTACCCTTAGGAGGGCAACCTTGCCTAAAACAGTGGATTGTTTGCTAATAATTTTTTTTCTGTTCCCTCTTTACCTTTACAACCTTTTCTGTAGCCCTTTCGAGCTCCCCTCTACTTGCTTGATGGGATGCTGCCCAATTCGTGCATTGATTAATAAAGCCAATTAGAGCTTTAAAGTTTGCTTGGTTGAATTTTTGTTATTTAACAACTGGTATAATAATAGAGAATTTAATTTGAGAAACGACTCAATAAAACACATTTGGTTGTTCATTTTCATGGTTTCTGAGTTTCTAATGGTAAGTAGGCTGCTTGGGGTTGAGAATTTGGATTACATGAAAATCTGTTTTGATTTTATATTATTTTAGCTAATTTTGAACAGTTTGTTTTACCTTTGTTATTGTTGTATATCGGTTGGCAATTTGGATTAAATTCTCCCTAATTCTTGAAAAAAAAAAAAAAGGAATTTTTTGCATCTTTTATAGCATGCGTAAAGTCCTTTGCAGTTGTCCAGGTAGGCTATTATGTCATTTAAAATGGTGGCTCTCTGCAGGAGGACTAGAGTCTCTAGAAAGCCTATATAAGGGATGCCTCCTCTGTGGAGAGAGATTTCCTGAGCTGTGTTTCTCAGCTTCAGGACAGCTTTGATTTATTTTGTAAGCTGAAGAGGCCAAACATTACTGTTTTAATCATTATAAACAAAATAGTAAATGCTAAATGTTCACTCAATAGAGCCACTAGTAGGGGTTTTATATACAGAAAGTAATGTCTGAGCCAAAAATGTGAAAGAGTTCTCTGGGCTGTGTGCATTCTCTTTTAACCTACTCTTTGATTCATTGCAACTGGAGAAGGGATGCAGCCAGCAATGATTTGAGCTCTGAAACTCTTGCTGCTACAGCAAACCTCTCTGTTCTGTGCGGTTTTTTGTTTTGTTTTGTTTTGTTTGTTTTTTAATTTCCTTCTTCTACTAATTATACAAGGCTTAATAATTTGCCACATTTCATAAAACTCAGAAACTTATTTTCATATATGATACTCAAATTATAGAGCATTTCAAAATTCTGTTAAACCTCAACAATTCAGAATATTTAAAGTATTTATGAGTTTTGTTTCTTATCAGAGTTTTTGTGTCTTTTATTAGCTGTCTTCTACAAAATAATGCAAGGATCAAATATGAATTCAGAAGTATTTTTAAAGTTATTGCCCCAATTTATTTATGGTTAGTTATATAAAGAACGATTCTCTGAAATCTTGCCATTTGCAACTATGTGGATGTAACTAGAGGGTATTATGCTAAGTGAAATTAGTCAGTCAGACAAAGGCAAATATCATATGACTTCACTCATATGAGGACTTTAAGATATAAAACACATGAACATAGGGGAAGGGAAGCAAAAGTAATATAAAAACAGGGAGGAGGACAAAACATAAGAGACTCTTTTTTTTTTTTCAATATATGAAGTTTATTGTCAGATTGGTTTCCATACAACACCCAGTGCTCATCCCAAAAGGTGCCCTCCTCAATACCCATCACCCACCCTCCCCTCCCTCCCACCCCCCATCAACCCTCAGTTTGTTCTCAGTTTTTAAGAGTCTCATAAGAGACTCTTAAATATGGAGAACAAACAGAGGGTTACGGGAGGGGTTGTGGGAGGGGGGATGGGCTAAATGGGTAAGGGGCACTAAGGAATCTACTCCTAAAATCATTGTTGCACTATATGCTAACTAACTTGGATGTAAAGTGAAAAATAAATTAATTAAAAATAAAAATTAAAAAAAAAGAATGATTCTCACAGCTGTCTGATAAAGAACTTTACTTTTTGCTGTAAAAGTTTTACTCTGGGTGGAAGCCACTGATGCTCATGGGGTAGGTGGTTACAGAAACAGTTGCTGTGTACATCATGTAATAACCCTGTTTTATTCCAAAATCCAATTCTTATGCTGTCTGAATCTGATCATGTAACACAGAAGGGACTTACATGTCGTATAAAACTTTTTTTTTTTGCCCACAGTAAATTACATTTTCGTTGTGACTGGCTATTCATATATCTTTGCACAGACTGATACACACCCACACATATGTACACACACCCGTACAACTGAAATAGAAGTTTGCCATAACAGTTTCTTATCTTGCAATGTACAGTGCACTCCAGCATCTTTCATTTCACTTATTTCATTTTTTAAAAGTACTGATTATAATCTGTTAAATTGATTTTATAAACCACTAATGAGTTAGAATGCAGAGTTTGCAAAAACACTTTTAAAGCATGTCCCAAATACAGCTTGATCTTTACAACGACCTTGTGAGGTAGGCAAGGCTCATATCAAGCCTTTCAAAACATAGTTAAAACCGGCATTTAAAAAACAGAAGCTCTGACTGATGAAGAAGAAACGGTATGGGGCACTGAGTGACCAGAGGGCGTCATGAACACAGAAGTCACTTGAATGGGGAGGGAGAGGGGAAGGGAAGCTGCCGAGATTTAGAACAGGAGGAGGATGGATGCGATCAATGCTTTCCCTGCCTTAGGAGTTTTGCCTAAACCCTCAAAGACATCTGGGATGCCACCAGAAATCACCAGAGGTTAGAATGTACTAGGTTGCCGGTGTCGTAAAAAGCTACCAAAATTAGTTTGTCCAGGGCTCTACCTTTGAGATTCCTATAGTTTACCCCCAGAAATCCCATCTGTACTAATCTATTCCAGTTTCACTAATTAAGTCTTTTCCCCAAACTTTGTTTGCAGACTACTCTCATAATTTTTTCCATCTAGCTACACCATCCTGTTGTTTACTTAATTTTAAAACACTGATTTATTAAAAAAATTAAAACATTGATTTATTTACTCAATTTATTTTTAAATTTATTTTTAAAATTTTTTTAATGTTTTTCTTTATTTTTGAAGGAGAGAGAGAGAGCATGAGCGGGGGAGGAGCAGAGAGAAAGGGAGATAAAGAATTCGAAGCAGACTCCAGGCTCTGAGCTGTCAGCACAGAGCCCGATGCAGGGCTCGAACCCACAAACTGTGAGATCATGACCCAAGCCGAAGCTGGACACTCAACCAACTGAGCCATCCAGGCGCCCCTTAAATTTTTTTTTTTTTAATGTTTATTTATTTCTGAGACAGAGACACAGAGCATGAGTAGGGGAGGGGCAGAGAGAGAGGGAGACACAGAATCTGAAGCAGGCTCCAGGCTCTTGAGCTGTCAGTGCAAAGCCCGATGCAGGGCTCGAACCCACAAACTGTGAGATCATGACTGAGCCAAAGCTGGACACTCAACCAACTGAGCCATCCAGGCGCCCCTTAAATTTTTTTTTTTTTTAGTGTTTATTTATTTCTGAGACAGACAGAGCATGAGTAGGGGAGGGGCAGAGAGAGACGGAGACACAGAATCGGAAGCAGGCTCCAGGCTCTGAGGTGTCAGCACAGAGCCCGACGTGGGGCTCGAACTCACGAACCGTGAGATCATGACCTAAGCCGAAATCAGTAGCTCTACCAACTGAGCCACCCAGGTGCCCCTATTTACTCTATTTTTAAATTGAGGTAAAATGCACATAGCATCCACTTAACCATTTTATTTTTCATTTAAAAATGTATCATTTAGGGGCACACGGGTGGCTCAGTCAGTTCCGCATCTGACTTCAGCTCAGATCATGATCTTGCAGTTTGAGGGTTTGAGCCCCGCATCGGGCTCTGTGCTGACAGCTCAGAGCCTGGAGCCTGCTTCAGATTCTGTGTCTCCTTCTCTCTCTGCCGCTCCCCTGCTTGTGCTGTCTTTCTCTCTCAAAAACAGATAAAAACATTTAAAAAGTACTTTTTTCATCATGCTATAAAAACACCCAGTGTTCATTAAGTAATCCCTCCCCATTCCCTGTTTCCTAAAGGAAATATTATAATACCACCATAAATAAAAAGCCAGTGTTGCTGTTAATAGAACATAGCAGTTATTAGAATTGCATTAAAAATAGAACAATCATAAATCCTAGCTAGATACAATTATCAGCCAAGGCTCTATGTCTGAATTTTTTTCTGTATTAAAGAGATAATTAGTGTTATGGAGGTATAAAGACAAATTAGTGCTAAATCAAGACTTTTTGCTGGGAATTGAGGGAGAGTTTTTTTTTTTTTTAAGTTTATTTATTTTGAGAGAGAGAGAGAGAGGACGAGTACAAGCAGGGAAGGGGCAGAGAAAGAGAGGGAAAGAGAGAATCCCAAGCAGGCTCCCCTCTGTTAGCGTGGAGCCTGACACAGGGCTGCATCCTACAAACCCGTGAGATCATGACCTGAGTTGAAATCAAAAGTTGGACGCTTAACTGGCTGAGCCACCCAGGCACCCCTGAAGGAGAATTTTAAAAACATAATTTTCTCACTATGAGATTCACTTCTATTTAATGCTATTCCCTTGTACCATGTAAAATTTGTCTCACTATAGCTGAATTTGTCCACCCCTTACTGCAGTTCTCTCATTCACTCTATTTTTAAAGGGATTCTTTATTACTCCCAGAATTTTCTGTAACTGTGAAACCCTGGAATTCAGAATATGTTCTACCAAGTATGGTGTTGCAGTCTTCATCATTATCCTTGCTCATATAAAATCAAGTATATGGGGCACCTGGGTGGCTCAGTCGGTTAAGCGGCTGACTTCGGCTCAGGTCATGATTTCGTGGTCCATGAATTCGAGCCCCGTGTCGGGCTCTGTGCTGACAGCTCAGAGCCTGGAGCCTGTTTCAGATTCTCTGTGTCTCCCTCTCTCTGACCCTCCCCCGTTCATGCTCTGTCTCTCTCTGTCTCAAAAATGTTAAAAAAATCAAATCAAATCAAATCAAATCAAATCAAGTATTTACCGAACAGTGAATTAGATGCTTTGGGAGTTAAAAAAAATTTTTTTTTAAATTTAATGTTTATTTACTTTTGAAGGAGAGAGAGACAGAGTGTGAGTGGGGGAGGGGCAGAGAGAGGGGGAGACACAGAATCCAAAGCAGGCTCCAGGCCCTGAGCCGCCAGCACAGAGTCTGACGTGGGGCTCGAACCCACAAACCGCGAGATCATGACCTGAGCTGAAGTCGGACGCTCAACCGACTGAGCCACCCAGGCGCCCCAGCTTTGGGAGTTTTAAAGAAAAGAGACAGAAATGACACAGATACTACTCTGAAATGATATAAATCTTTGTTGTAAAAATCTATGCACAATTTACACTTAGAAAATAAAATTGATAATAGTAGACAAGTGGATTGAGTGTGTTCTAAAGGTTTACTGCTTTCAATTGTTTGGAGCTTGTATACTTTTTCATAAAAACAGTGTTACTATTAGCTATTTTTGGGAATATTCTAGATTAACCCAAAAGAACTTATCTTTCTGTGCTCTTCTTTAAGCTCTCCACAGGTGGGTCTGGTAGGATAGAGAAAGTACTTTGTCTCCCAAACTTCAGTTTACTCATCTGACTAATAAACTTCTTCTTCATCTGTTTACATGGATCCCTGAGATAACCTTTGTGAAAGTACAAAGCACAGTACCTGGTCCTTAGTTGAAGGTCAAGAAGCGTGTATTCTTTTGTTTAGTCACTCATATTCATAGTCTTGTTAACATGTTACAAGATTACATCAAGACTATTTGCCCAAAGAAATCAATTAGCTTGGTTCTGGTATGACCTATAGAATTTTACCAGAGAATTCACCTCCTTTTCACTGCTACCTACTTCAATACTAGTAATTGTGGTGATGGTAGTGATAGTAATAATAGTAATAACTATTATTATTAGAATAGGAACTAACATTGTTCACCTACTGTGTAACCAGGAATTTTTCTAAATCCTTTCAATCTATTTGCTTGTTCTGCAGCTTCTGAGGTTAATATTGGTATCTCCATTTTAAGGAAGAGTTAACTGAGACTGAGTAATTTATCTAAGGTCTTTGACTCCAGGCAGTCTGGCTCCAGAGTCTATACTTCTGACCACAATCTCTTGGGTCTCTGAGAATGGGAACCTCTTCATCTACACCAACTGAAGGGGCCTCTTTTCTCCTCTATATGTTGTTCAAAAGCCAGGAAATGCATGCTATCAAGGGTAAAATTGCCTGATTGAGGATTGGTTCACATAAGAAAAGATCCGACTTCTGTCTGCCTAGAAAGGGCCAGCAGGTCTGGGTGAGTGGGAAGTGGATCCAGGAGAGAATGAAGGAGTAGGGGGGATGAAGGGAATTCCTGGGCTCTTCTATCACAGTTAATGGGGTTCAAAATGGAATAGTTGAAAGAGGAAAAGAACTCAGTTTAGACTCTAGTAAGGAGGCGAGGAGTGAGTACCAGAGTCTTTCCTCATAGCTGTATTTCCAAATGCTATCCTCTAAACTGACTGCATTAGAAGTACTTCTTTATATCTGTTTCCCTTAGTAAAAATAATGTGTGGAGTCCACATACATTAAAGGAAATAATTCACTCGGTACTATATTTATGCCTTCTGTATTTTATTACTGAGATAGTGAATTAAGATTATAGAAGTGGCATAAAATTAGAACATTTTGCTAAGTTTAAATGGCCATAACTTAGATGGAATTCTTTGTCATTGACTAGATCTAGTAGCCAGATGACATTTTGCCATTTTATTTTTAAACCTAGGAAGATTTGCCTATAAAGCATTTAGTAGCAGAGCAGACTTTCCAAATGCTATGAGTTAAAACATATGGAGATGCTAAAGATACTTGCATGGGGCTTGAATGTTTTCCCACACGTAAAATGTGTATCTCAAGGAGGGACAAATATTTTAGACAATGAAATACTAGTTAGAAGTTACAGCAAAGTGCATGATAGTTACTATTTTTCATATAGATAAATTAAAAGTAGTTTTTATAGATATGATAAGCCAAAATAAAAAAAAATTCTATATCGTGACCCTAAATCCACATTCTTAGAAAGTGACCCTCCTGTATAAACCTGAAACTGATATAGTTGTGTCTGTGTGAGTGTGTTTGAACTTGGTACTGATTGCTTGTTTGTATGGGGCTTTCGCACTGAAAAAGAAAGACTTGGACCAAGAACTTCTATTTTATCTTACAGGAGACTATTTTTCAAGATATTAAAAACCAATACATTCCGATTCTGTGTCTCCCTCTCTCTCTACCCCTGCCCCGTTCATGCTCTGTCTCTCTCTGTCCCAAAAAATAAATAAACGTTGAAAAAAAAAACAAAACCAATACAGGGCACCTGGATGGCTCAGTCGGTTAAGCGGCCGACTTCAGCTCAGGTCATGATCTCACGGTCCGTGAGTTCGAGCCCCGCGTCGGGCTCTGTGCTGACCGCTCAGAGCCTGGAGCCTGTTTCAGATTCTGTGTCTCCCTCTCTCTCTGACCTTCCCCCGTTCATGCTCTGTCTCTCTCTGTCTCAAAAATAAATAAATGTTTAAAAAAAACCCAATACATATTCTGTTTTAGTTAGCTAAGAAGACTTTGTTAGGCTTCAATTTCTGTACTCATTTACAGAAACAGTGGGTACATTGAATATGCCTTTTTCTTTTTGTCTTTAATTTGGAGAGAGAGGGAGCAAGAGCGTGAGCAGGGGAGGGGCAGTAGGAAAGGGAGAGAGAATCTTTTTTTTTTTTCAGTATATGAAATTTATTGTCAAATTGGTTTCCATACAATACCCAGTGCTCATCCCAAAAGGTGCCCTCCTCAATACCCATCACCCACCCTCCCCTCCCTCCCACCCCCCATCAACCCTCAGTTTGTTCTCAGTTTTTAAGAGTCTCTTATGCTTTGGCTCTCTCCCTCTCTAACCTCTTTTTTTTTTTTCCTTCCCCTCCCCCATGGGTTTCTGTTAAGTTTCTCAGGATCCACATAAGAGTGAAACCATATGGTATCTGTCTTTCTCTGTATGCCTTATTTCACTTAGCATCACACTCTCCAGTTCCATCCACGTTGCTACAAAAGGCCATATTTTATTCTTTCTCATTGCCACGTAGTATTCCATTGTGTATATAAACCACGATTTCTTTATCCATTCATCAGTTGATGGACATTTAGGCTCTTTCCACAATTTGACTATTGTTGAGAGTGCTATGAACATTGGGGTACAAGTGCCCCTATGCATCAGTACTCCTGTATCCCTTGGGTAAATTCCTAGCAGTGCTATTGCTGGGTCATAGGGTAGGTCTATTTTTAATTTTCTGAGGAACCTCCACACTGCTTTCCAGAGCGGCTACACCAATTTGCATTCCCACCAACAGTGCAAGAGGGAGGGAGAGAGAATCTTAAGCAGGTTCTGTGCTTAGCCTGGAGCCTGATGGGGGGACTACATCTCATGACTGTGAGATCATGACCTGAGCCGAAATTAAGAGTCAATCGCTAAACTGAGTCACCCAGCTGTCCCAAATATACTTTTTCAAACAAATTCTGTCCTTACCCCAAACAGTGATTTGCCATGCCCCTCCTGGTGGTGTTGGGATGGAGTGAGGTTGAAAGGGAGGCCTATTTTTTTTTCCCTTTTAGTAAATGCTTGTATGCAAGAGAGATGCATGATCAGATTTTTTTTTTTTTAATGTTATTTATTTTTGAGAGAGAGGGAGAGCATGAGCAGGGGAGGGGCAGAGAGAGACCCACACACAGAATCAGAAGCAGGCTCCAGGCTCTGAGCTGTCAGCACAGAGCCCGACATGCGTCTTGGGGACTCAAACTCATTAACTGTGGTATCATGACCTAAGCCGAAGTCGGACGCTCAACCAACTGAGCCACGCAGGCGCCCCATAAGACTTGTTTTTGAAGAATAACTTTGTTGTCTATGTGGTAGATAAATCAGAGGAAATTAAACCAGGAGGCAGGGAGGTCAGTTAAGAAGTGCCAGGTGAGTCCAGGCCCTGTGAGAGGTGAGAATGGAGATCAATTCAGAGAAGTGGATTAGAGAGATATTTAGGATGTAGGACAGACACATAAAATTGGTAAATATTTGCATATGAGGAATGAAGGATGAGTTACTGACCAGGGTGAGTAGCTAGGGCCCAGACCACCCATCAAGGCAGGGAGATTTGTCTGCAGAAGAGAGTGCTATAAGGAGTTGAGTTTGAGACTTGTTAAGTGACAGAATCCTCAGTTACATATCCAGCTTAGTGGAATAAATGAATGAATTAATTTACTAATTCTTGGGGCTTGTATCCATGGCCATTACTGTCTTGTCTGATTTTGACTGAAAAGTGCCCAACCTTTTTGGCTTAGGAGTGGACTTCTATTTCCGAAACCTCACTGAGATCAGATTCTTTCCTCCATGATCTCCCAGCCTAATTTCCTTGTTTCTGCTGAATTTCCATGCCTTGACCCTATGCCTTCTGTACCTGTCCACCACTTTGCTTAGGATATCTGTCTTGTGTTTAACTATGATCCTTCCCAACTCCCTCCCTATCTTACTCAATTTTGGATCAAAATCCCTTCTGGACGCATATATTCTTGAGAGAGATGGCCCAATGAGCCTTACAAGAGATGAATTTTCTCAGTGTCCCTGTGCACTAAATGTTTTAATTTTTTTAATTAAAAATTTTTTTAAATATTTTATTAATTTTTGAGAGAGAAAAACAGAGCATGAGTGGGGGAGGGGCAGAGAGAGAGAAAGACACAGAATATGAAGCAGGCTCCAGTCTCTGAACTGTCCGCCCAGAGCCCGACACGGGGCTCAAAGTCACGATGTGAGATCATGACCTGAGTCGAAGTTGGACGCTCAACTGACTGAGCCACCCAGGCGCTGTCCCCCTGCTGCCCCTGTGCACTAATTTTGATAGGGGCAGGAGAGAACACACTGTTGTAGAGCAGAGGAAGACTACTGTGCTGGGTCTTGCTTCAAAACAGTAAACCACTCAACCCCTCCAATGCCTTGGCCTCCTTATCTATAAAATGAACAGGTTAGGCTAGAGGACTTTTATTTTATTTTTAAATGTTTACTTATTTATTTTGAGAGAGAGTGTGTGCACGAGTGAGGGTGTGTGTTAGTGAGGGGGGAGGCAGAGAGAGAGGGAGAGAGAGAATCCG
Organism: Felis catus; assembly: GCF_018350175.1. NCBI lineage: Eukaryota > Metazoa > Chordata > Mammalia > Carnivora > Felidae > Felis > Felis catus. The sequence continues at coordinate 208,987,578 of NC_058368.1, read as the reverse complement.
AAGCAGGCTCTGTGCTGTCAGTGCAGAGCACGACACGGGGCTCAATCTCATGAGCTATGAGATCATGATCTGAGCTGAAATCAAGATTGGATGCTTAACGGCCTGAGCCACCCAGGCGCCCCTAGGCTTAAGGACCTTGAAAGCTCCATCTCCAGTTGTACGGGTCCTGGGTGGCTCAGTCGGTTAAACGTCTGACTTCGGCTCAGGTCATGATCTCGCAGTTTGTGAGTTTGAGACCCACATCGGTTTCTGTGCTGACAGCTCAGAGCCTGGAGCCTGCTTCTGATTCTGTGTCTCCCTCTCTCTCTGCCCCTCCTTCACTCGTGCTCTCTCTCTTTAAAAAATAAACATTAAAAAAAAAACCTTAAAAACTCCATCCCCAGTTGTAAAAATTCATCACAAAATCTACATCTGTAATATTTTACTCCATAGCATTGGATTTGATAGAACTGTGTATCAAATCAAGTGTGTTTTAAAGACTAAATAAATTAAATCTTTTGTTATAGAAGTTAAATGGAAAAATAATCTCAATGAGAATAATTTCAGTAAAATTTCAGTAAAAATAAATCCAGTAAAATACTTTATTTCTGCTCTGAAGAACATTGATAAATGAATTAAATTAGCCTAATGACACTCATTCTAAAATATATTTTCTCAATGATATTAATAAAGTTGGGATAATTTGCTTAAGATATATTTGAAAAAATGATGGAGGCATTTCAAAAGGACCTGAAGGAGCTACTAATGGCCAAATCTGGGGCAAGTCTATGAACTATAACCCTTAGTTATATATGTATAATTATATATATATATATATATATATATATATATATATATATATATATATACCTATACACACATAAGATCTCTTTCTTACAATAGAATTCCAATTAATAAATGCAGAAGGAATGATAGATCAGTATGAGGAAAACATCACAGTAATAATTACTACAAACAGGAATCATTGATGGATGCCAAAATTAATAGGCAAAAGTTTTTACACAGTCTTAAGGGTATTAACATAGTTTTAGAGTCTTTTTTGGCAAGATACATATCACAACCACAAAGAGAAAAATAGCCACTTATACTGGAAAAATCTGACAGACACCACCTTAACCAAGTGATTAAACATAACATCACCTGTAATAAGACATTGACATGTATAACTCCTGGTATGAAGCATGAGAAGGTACACTGCTTTGTGTTCTCACCAAAAATTTATAACTTCATTCTAATGAGAAAACATCAGACAAATCCAGATTGAGAGATAGTCTGCAAAGTAACTGTTCAGTACTCTTCACAAGAATCAAAATAAACTGTCATAGATTGGAGGAGACTAAGGGGACATGACAGCTAAATGAAATGAGGGGTCCTGGATTCAGTCTGGACCAGAAAAAAGATACAGTGGGAAAGCCGGTGAAATTGGAATAAGGTGGGTAGATGAGTTCATGGTATTCTGTCAGGATTAATTTCTTGCTTTTTATTTTTTATGAAAACAATTTTGTGTAAAGTTTATTTTAACAGAGAGAGAGAGAGAACAAGTTGGGGAGGGGAAGGGAGAGAAGGAAAGAGAGAATCCCAAGCAGGCTCTACACTGTCAGCACAGAGCCCAGTGTGGGGCTTGAACTCATGAACTGTGAGAGCATGACCTGAACCGAAACCAAGTCAGTCACTTATCCAACTAAGCCACCCAGGCACCCCAATTTCTTGCATTTTAAATAATTGTACCATGGTTATTTTAGATGTTAGCATTAAGGAAAGCTGGGTAAAAGGTATGTGGGAACTCCTTGTAATATTTTTGTTATTTTTCTGTAAATCAGAGTTATTTTAAAATAATGAATTTAAAACTTGTATTTTAATCTTAAAAATGATTTTGAAACAGCCTTGGTGTCAACATGGCAAGGTCAGGTCCACTCATTCAGCTCTTCCTTTCCTCATATACTAAGTCTCAAAGTGCCAAGGTTAGTAGATTTAAAAATTTTGGAAGAGGTAATTTTAGGACAGCAGGAAGTTCTATTTAATAAATGGAAAGGTAAATTTTGGGTCTTTGACATCCCTGAGGATTCGTAAAGTTAAAATAAGAATATGTTCAAGAAGCGTATGTGCATATAAATGACTTACCTTTTGAGGGTGGCCCTTTGGAGGGCAGTCAGGTCTCTTGATACCATTGAATGCGTTGTGGATCACATTTTAGTGGGAAGTAGATCACAGCTCCCACACCAAAAGTGCCAAAAGCCAAAAATGCCAAATGCTGCCTTTCTCAGCCTTGTTTGTGTTTCTCCAATAAATTAAATTCACCCACTCTGGGCTTTGATTCAGGAGCCTAGTAACAGGGGAGAACTCATTCCGTGTGGGGGCAGGAGTAGAGGCAGTAATTTTCAGGGGTAGCAATGATGCTGATGATGTCACATCCAAGATTCTAAAGTGGCAAGTCCTCTAGATTTGCTGTGAGTCCTGAATGTGGCTGGCATCCTGGCTGTGCCAAACCTGTTTTGTTCCCACACATCTTCTGAACCTGGCTCTGTAGTCTCCCCAGCAATTGTAGGATGCCTTTTCTCTTATTTCAGTACATTCATTTTTGTGTACAGTTGAGAACTCTGGTAACGTACAGATCTACTAATGTTTAGATGTTAGCCAAAATACAGATAAAGCCCTTTAGCATATGACTTTAATGGATTTAATAACTTTTCCCTGTGATTAATAGAGCTATCTGGAACTGTAAACTGCCTCTATCTTTCTCATCTTGTCTATTAGGACACTATAATGAGTTTATATTGTAAGAGTTGTTCTGAGGCATGTATATTTCAGCACTTCAAGACTTAATATGCTTTTATATGTATTATATTGATCTATTAGGTTGAGTTTGAGAGTTATTATAATGTAATGGTTAACAGTGTAGTCTTTGGAGATTTGCCTAGATTCAAATCCAGGCTCTGCCACTCATTATCTGAACAGTTTCTCTACTTATAAAATGGAGATAATAACAGCCAACTCCCCTCCCTCCCTTATTAGGAGGGCTAAATGAGCTTGTGTGTGTATTATATTAGCTATTGCTAACTGCTGTCATTTTGATTCTCATTTCAGCTCAGAAGTTTATTTTTGTTTCTTTTTCTGATTGATTTTAGTATGTCAAGTCCTTAAATGTATTGTCTGCAGTAGTTTTCTCTTTGTGAACCTCTGTAGTATGTGTCTTACAAGAGGAAGTTCACACTGATGCTAAGATCTAAGATCAGATTTTGTGAATTGATAAGGTTACTGAATCAATTCTGTTTTTGACAGTTTTTGGAATCTATACAACATCTGAATGTTCAGCTGTTTTGCTTATAAGGGAAAGTGATAACTGCCATCCCAATTTTAGAAGGAAACGAATTTGTTACTTTGAGAGTATCTTTAAATATTTCTAGAAAATTTTATATACATGGTGCTTAAAAGAAAAAAATGTATCTAACTTAATTAAATGGATTTTTATAAGCCAGATCAACAAAATTAAACTATTCACTGGCTGCCCAAGAGATGAGTAAGTTAGAACATTCAGAAGAAATGGAGAACATAAAAACAGCCCCAGAGAGTTATTCATTTAAATAATGAACAACAGCATCATTGTGTTGAGCCTTTGAAATTCTTTCCCTAGTTGCCTATTGGAGTAAGTTTTCCTTAAAGAATTATCATACCAATATGATGGAAAAAACCTGAAAAAAATTTCCCTACAATTTCACACTTTCTGATCATGTGATTAAGACTCAGTGATTTTAATCATTATCACTGCAATTCTTTCCCAGTGAATATGGACATCATTATCCATCTCTGAAGGCTCATCAGAACTTCCCTCAAAGTTTTATTGTAGTCAGCTAGCAGCCTATTAAAGGAAAGCCAGAGTGCTCATTGGGGGTGCTAGTGAGACAGGAAGAAGTTAAAAAATTACTCTCTAAATACTTTTCCTGCCTCATTTGTGAATCCAGGAACACTCATCTATGGACCTGATTTATTCATGAATGTTGTTAGTCTTAATTCCTCCATTTTCCTAGCTCTTCAGCTTTTTCTGGTCTGGGTTTGTCGTATAGTTCTTTGTCAGTAGCACTGGCCTTTTACATTTTAGTTGATGCCTGTGTCATCTGTTTTGGATTATAAGCTCCTTGAGGGTAGTGACTCTTTGGCTTGGATTCTACCACACTCTTTGATGGTGATCATGATGATGACGTGGTTTGCTTCTTTGATTTCAAATATTCTCTTGACTTCTGGTTAGCATATTCTGAGAATTAATAATATTGCATCTCTTTCTCAATATTCATCTACTTTCCAATTGCCTATTATATAATACCTGATATAATAGCCATTATTTGTTGATCATTTTCTGGGTACCAAAAGTGTGTGTGAGCACTTCATATTTATTACTACATTTAATTCTCAGCACAACTCACTAGAATTGGTGCTGTTTTCTCGTTTTACAGATGAGAAAACGAAGGCTTAAAGAAGCAAATAACTTGCCTGTTGTGTACAATTAGAAATATTAAAGCCAAGAGACACAGGTCTTTCTGACTTCAAAGGCACTGCTTTCAGTCACTGTATCATGGTTGTCTTTGAGTCCCCATGGACATTTGCATGTGTCATTGGTTCTTTTACTTCTCTGAAATCTATAATTGATTTTTATTCCTTATAGAATGCTTACAGACAGTTATCATGATTGTAATAGCATGCCCTTGAAAAAAATGAGTATTTCATTGAGTTCTCTTTACTTAGCAGGGAAAAGAATTTTTAAAATGTCTTCCTATTCCAGGGGCGCCTGGGTGGCTCAGTTGGTTAAGCGTCTGACTTCGGCTCAGGTCATGATCTCACGGTCTGTGGGTTCGAGCCCCGCGTCGGGCTCTGTGCTGACAGCTCAGAGCCTGGAGCCTGTTTCAGATTCTGTGTCTCCCTCTTTCTCTGACCCTCCCCTGTTCATGCTCTCTCTCTGTCTCAAAAATAAATTTAAAAAATGTTAAAAAAAATAAAATGTCTTCCTATTCCATATATCTGAAAGCGTGCACTGAAAAACGTGTTATTTTAATTGTTAATGCTGTTTAGAATATGGAGTGAACATTCCTGATAGTAGCTGCCAGGGTTGATACATTTCCATGTAATATAATGTTCCATGATAATTCTTCAATAGCTGTGCCTTAGCCTTTCTGATGTGGTATTCACTAGTCTTTGATAAATAGACTGTATTGTGTGGGTTTTTTCATTGAGAGAATGATGGAGTTAAAAATAATCACAATAATAATTTTAAAAGAACATGCTGACATTTAGATCTAAAGACTTTCTCCTCTAGGCTATAAAGTCTTAAAAGTAGGTCACACTTTGGGTTTAAACTCTGAACAGATACTTGCTCTCTGTATTAGCTTACCTTTTGATCTTAAAGCAGCACTTATTCTTGACTTCAGTAAATTTTAAATTGTCCTTCCAAATTTGAAATACCATATGAATTGAAAAATTGCCAGTCATTTAAAGGAGAAAATTAAAGAAACAAGTTTGTACTTTCTGTTCTGTCTGCCCCCTTGAAGAATTGGAACTTTTCTTCAGTCATTGATTTAGGCTAGAAATATTAGCAGTTTGAAAGTATAGAAGTTAATGCTCACTTGAATAAAATGAGGTATAGGGGTAGCATCCTTAAAATTCTCTCAAGAGTTACCTTTCATTAACCAGAAGACAGTAGAATAAGAGAGTGCTTACAGGCTGTACCCTAAATATAGCCTGCTTCACAGAGTTAGCATAATTGACAATTCACTTGTTTCCCAATACTCTATTCATTACAACAAAATTGCTGTGGGTCTTTTGAACTATTTTTCCTTAGTTCTACACCACCACAAACCACTGAAGAACATGACCTTTAGCCTTTCCTCTTTTATTTCTCTGATTCAGAGCACACTTTCTTATACTTAGAATTTCTCTTCCAGACTCCCCTGCCCTGTACTGCCTAGTTCCAGTTACATGTAAACATCAGGCTCACTTCTCTTCTGTAGGCGCTCATTACTGAAACATGTTTTTGCAAACTGATTTTTGTTGTTCTATAGTAGCATAAACTCTTTTAGATGTCAACTACTTTAGAAAAGCCTATTCTATGGCCAGAGAAGGTTGATGGAGGCAGAGGTGTAATTAAAGGTTACTTTAAATGTTCTAGATCTGGTAACTCTTAATATAATATTTGATTTAAATATACCTATTAGAGTTTTGAAAGCATGTTTGCTAAAAGTTTGGTACCTGTGTACTTTTAGAGTAGTGAGTTCTTTATTTGTATGAACTGCCTACAGTTATGTAGAGTTAGGAGGTATTTGTTTCAAGATCAGGTGAGTGGTGATCATTTATTTCATTATTTTAGTTTTCTGGTCCATTATTACCCCCTCCCCCCAGTATTACTCAACCTACTCTTCTGTTCTTCTCTATACTAACTCTCATTTTTCCTCCCAAATTCTTAGTACCGTTGTCTTTTCTTTCCTCCTCCATTTCGTTCTTGTTTTGTTACAGAAAATAATAATTATTAATTCTTTACATTTAGAAAATAAGAATTTTATTCTTTGTCTTATGATTATTATTTATATTTGACATTATAATTTTGATCTTTGTTGCATGATTTAAAATAGGAGCCTGGAGACTGTTGAAAATGAGCATATAGATTATAATCCTATATCAGTATTTAAGGGGTCCCATTTAAGATGATCCAAAAGAGAAAATTTCTAGCATGAAACTGTCCAGGTAAGACATGTACTAGGTATTCATGACAACCAGGAAGTGGGGAAGTATAATTAGAATCAGAAAAGAGAATCTTGTTGGAGGCACAATGCCTAGGAATACACAGTGAAAATGCATTTTATACTGACTCACAAAGGACTCAGTGAAAAGGCATTTCCCGCTTATCTAAGTAATACAAAGAAAGAGTGACATAGGAAAAGGAAGAGCATTAAGAGAGAGATCAATAGAAAGCAATCCTGTAGCTGTTATTTTGTCTTCAGTTTCTTATGCCAGCTTCTAATTTTGTCACATGTTCATAAATAGAGAAAATGACCCAGCATCCTCAGTTCAACTAATATTTTTGCATAAGTAGTATAGCTCAGTCCATTATCTTCATAAGATTATGATCCATTTCAAAGTATGAAAACAATTCAAAACTGACTAGAATTATACATAAGCCTTTTTAATGTTTTGTTTGTTTTTTGGTGAGTAGTAAGTGATATGTTTTCCTAAAGAGAATGAAATCTTGTTTGTTAATTAATTAGTAAACTCAGAAGTATTTTGAACCTGTAATGATAGTTCTTCCATCTACGAAATGTAGGTTTAGATAAGAAGTAAAACTGTTCTTCAGGAAATGAACATTATACTTTTAACAACATTGTAAGGCTTCAATTTTTTATGATTTCCTTGGGCATTTGGGGAAATAATTTTTAGATTTTCTAAAATATTTTAACCTTTACCCAGTTGAAAAGACAACATGAGAAATAATTTCCTTTCTAGCATTCCTTATAGAAAGACTAGAGCTTCGTTTCTGTGGTTGTTGCTCCTGAACAATTTCAGAAAAGATTGTGAAATAGGTGGGGTGTTTACCAATGAATTTTATATAATGTGTGACTATCGTGATAACATACAGACTATTTACCAGATACATCGAGCAAAAGGCTGCCTGCTTGAACTTTGTAAAATTTTTCATGGGGTCTGAAACCAGAGCTGCTGTTTGCTCTTCTGTGTAGCTTATAGTTTTCTAAAAGAAAAACAATAGCACTGCTTTTTGATTACCTGATATTTCCAGCCTTACTAAACTATATCCCATGTTAAAAAAAAATTTAGAAAAAACTGAAATTTATTTAAAAACATTGCTGATCAGTAGAATAAAACTAATGTCTTTTATTCTGTGCTGTGTCTTGTGATACTCTTGATCTTTTCTAGACATTTTTTCTCATTTACACTGTCCTACATCAATTGTATCCAAATGTCCTCATATTCCCTGTGTGACATGAAATGCCAAACACCAATAGTTTTCTTATGAAGTATTATATTTTAGCATTGACTGCCTTAGTCGCAGGAGGCACTCAATAAATATTGACAGACTGAAATGAATATAAAAGGGAAATTACAAACATATTTTTAAAAAGTTATTTTATTGAGAGAAATTAATGTTCCAATTTTCTCCCTATCAAGAAACTTCCCCAATATAAAAAAAAGCTATATATAAGAAAAAGTACATGTAAGAAAGATCAAATGAAAAATATTTATTTTGAGAGGATGTACCTAATAAATACTATTCTTCAGTATCTTTTCTTCCTTTCCTTGCTTGACTAAGGTGTTGAAAATTTCTGCTGTGTATGAAGAACCCTTGGGTTCTATTCCCAAAAGACCATGTCTCTCAGGCATGCTGAATTTCCTTCTGTTTTTATCTAAATTTATGAAGCCACTCCACTTTAGAGTGTGATGCCATAATTTAGAAACCACAGCCAATACCGATTTCAACTAGTTAATAACTTTTGGAAAAAAAAATATTTTCTAGAGGAAGACAGCTATTCTTCTGTCAGAAGTAACTACAAAACAAACAAACTAAAAAATAAAATAACAAACATGTTTGGTACTCTTTACCCATTATTTGTTGTCTAGAGTTTATGGAAAAGATATATTTGATATATTTCTTTGGCTTTGATCAAAGCAACACTGTAGAGTCGAGTACTTCCTACTTCTTTGTAGTTCATTATTCATGGGTTTTGAATTATAGCTAAAATGCATGTGTCTTCGTTATGAAAGGAAAAGTAATTGGAGTTTTCAAATATGACGATTTTATTTCATATATAAAAATGGTAATTTGGAGCAAGAATTTTCTCTGCCATTTTTAATTTTTATCACTTCTAAATTTCATTGATCCTATTGAATTTTATTTTTAAGACATTGATTTGTTTTTCATTATTAACATTGTCAGTAGCCTCTAAATGATTTTTGAAATGATCTTTAGAAATCATTTAGATATGAGGTGTGCCTGGTGGGTCAATCTGTTAAGCATCCATCTCTGGCTTGGGTCATGATCTCACGGTTTGTGGGTTCCAACCCCATGTTGGGCTCTGTGCTGACATCTCAGAGCTTGGAGCCTGTTTCGGATTCTGTGTCTCCCTCTTTCTCTCTGCCCCTCCCCAACTTGTGCGTGCTCTCTCTCTCAAAACTAAATAAATAAAAAGCTTAAAAATTAAAAAAAAAAGTCACTTAGATATGATATAAAACTAAACTCTGAATTTTCAGTGATAAGCTCCCTAAAACACATTCTTGTACCCAACTTTATACAAATTAAATCAAACTTTTAAAAAGGTATTTTAAAAAGAGTTCTTGCGTGTATATTAGAAAAGCTCACGTAGCAAATGGTACCTGGATTAAGACATCCAGGTTAACTGCAGGGTAGCCAGAGAGGAGAGAGACAGGGTCTCTAGGTAAAGAACAGCTTATGCAACAATGTAAAGTAGAGAATGGAAGTCTTGCTAAGTGATAGTGACAATTTGAGTTTATCTGGAACAAAGGTTTGTCATCAGGGGCAGTAGGAAGTAAGACCAGGAAGCTAGGTTGGGTCCAGATCAGGGAAAACCATGCTTAGTTTTAGACATTCATTCATTCATTCATTCATTCATTCATTCATACACTCATTCATTCACGTATTTACTTTCTTACCTATTTACCTACTTCTTTCTTATTTTTCAATGTCAATTTCTAAAGGTCTGCACATAGGGAAGTAACATGACGAACAAGATGTTTTATTAAAACAAATAATTTGGGGATGAGAAAAAGATCCTTTCTTAATTTGAGTTACAATAATTGGAATGAAGCATGAGAGCATGATGGGAGGTGGGACTTGTGATCTTGAGCAGGTTCATTAACCTTTCTGATCCTGTGTGTTTTTCACATCTGGATAGTGGATACAATAAAAATAGCTTTCTTAATTGTCTCACTGGGTTGTTATGATCAAGAAATGTGATAGTACACATAAAAGTGCTTTGTGAACTGTAAAGTCAGTATACATTTAGCCTGATATTATATTATCAGTATTATATATATTAATTTATGATATATATTATATAATTTATTATAATATATATTATAAATTAATATATAAGATTATATATAATATAAAATTATAATTATATAATATATATTAAAGTATAATATATATTAATGACATATATATCAATATTATCAATATTATATCATTGTCACTATTTATTGGAACACTTAGCCTGATATTATATTATCAGTATTATATATATTATGTTATATTATTATATATTAATATATTATATATCATGACATAATATTATATAATATATAATAATATAAATAAATATAATATATTATTATATTTATATATAATAAATTATAAATAAATATAATATAAATATAATAATATATAATATTATTTCATAATATATAATATATAATGTAAATTAATATACAACAATAAGATATAATTTAATATATATAATATGTATTAAATGACTATATATTAGTAATATATATAATATATCTGTATTATCAATATTATATCATTGTCACTATTTATTGGGAACCTTAGGAGGTGTCAGCCATTGTAGTGTTTACTAAAAGGGAGCACCTGAGTAGCTCAATCAGTTAAAGGGCACTGTTAATTATGGCTCACGTCATGATCTTGTGGTTTGTGAGGTCAAGCCCCATATCGGGCTCCATAGTGACTGTGCACAGAACCTGCTTCAGGTTCTCTCTCTCCCTCTGTCTGACCCTCCCCTGCTCATGCTCACTCTATCTCAGAATAAAAAAAACTTAAAAAAAATTAAAAGGCATTGGATGTGAGATATGGCATTGGGTGTGAGAAATGTATTATATCAAGGGATACTTGGTAAGGATCAAAGATGAGGTTTAGTGACTGAAAAAAGTATAGAAGGTTGATTAAAATAAAAAAGTCAAGACTGGGAGCAGCTTTGGAGTAAAAGTGTATGAGTTCAGTTTTAGGAATATTGATTGGAGGAGATAATAATACATCTAAATGGAAATATCCAGTATCATTACACATAAAAGACTTTGCTTGAGAGAAAGTTACAGAACAGAGTGAGATTGAAATTTGGGCATTATTTGCATGGTGGGTAACTGAAGCTACTGAAGTGCATTCATGAGCTCTTGGGCAGTAATTAAGGAGAGGAGAGCAGACATGTAGGGACAAAACCACACACGTAATTTGTTCTCTCACATAATTCTCTTATGCTTTGCTCCTTATTTTGAGGAGCAAAATACACTGTCCTTTGTAACTCCCTCCACTAGTCAACCACCCACTCTTTTTTTATACTATCCTGAAACAGAAGTTCCCTTCCTTCAACAAGTTCCTTGAGGGCTTTCAGAACATCAATCAGCAGAATGTGCTTTGTTTTTATAGGGGCAAAGTGTTAAAGAAGTTAACTGGCTATTTATCTTTAGCTTTGAAAGGGGAAAGAGAAAGTCTTTTTATCTCTGGGTAGATCCTTCTCCTACTTCATTTCTTGAACTGATTTGGCAATTCTGGCACTATAGTTGGCATAATAGTGAGAAAGGCTGAGAATCAGCCTGGTGGTCCTGGGGACAAGATATTTACTGGAGTCTAAATCCCGTAACCTGGGCCATTGCAACAGGGCCATCTGGTAAGATGTGCAAATTGTACCCCGTCCTTAAGGCCCTTGATAATCTGAACCCAGTATGTCTTCTCTGCCTTACCATCTACATTTTTGTATTCTAACTGGACAGTGTTTCCGGAACATGCCATGTACTTTTAAACCTGCTCCATACCCTTGACTAGGCCCTTTCCTTAGCCTTAGTATTTCCTCCCCACTTCCTGTGGCCACGGAAAACCACTCTCCCATCAAGGCCCAGTTCAAATGTATCTGTCTGTGAAACCTTAACCAGTATGCCAGAGAGGAATAGTTGTCCCTTTCTTTACTTTCCCAAAATACTTTATATCAGGAATTGATAAGAGGTCAAGCTCTAGAGTCAGACTTTGTAGATTTAAATCCTGGCTCTAATTAAATATATAACCTGTTTCCTCATCTGTAAAATGGGGGGTTTTATGAAGATTAAATAAAATAAGTGAAGAGCTTACCCTGCGAATGGCACATAGCGAGTGCTATAATAAATGGTATTTTAGGGATGCCTGGGTGGCTCAGTTGGTTAAGTGTCTGACTCTTGATTCCAGCTCAGGTCATGATCTCACGGTTCCTGAGATGGAGCTCCACGTCAGGCTCTGCGCTGAACCTGTTTGGGATTCTCTCCCTCTGTCTGCCACTCCCCTGCTTGTGTTCTCTCTCTCTCTCTCTCTCTCTCTCTCTCAAAATAAATAAGCTTTAAAAATAAAAAACATTTAAAGGTATTTTATAGTGATTATTATATCTTGAAACCATAAAAGTGGTTTCATTCTTTGTTATCCGTAGTTGTATACATTTTTTGTCTCCTTGCAAGATTGGGAGGCCTTGGGGGCTCCAGGACCCTGTCATAGTTATCTTACTCCCCAGGGGGCTTAGGACAATAGAAACTCCGTAATTGATCATATGAGTTGAGGAGCCAATTGAGTGTGGATATGGAGGAACAGCAACTGTCTGGTTTGTCTTCCATTGAAACCATGGTGTCTTCAAACCCAAATTTAAAGAACAATACTTTGTTTTATTTTCTTTATAAATTACTGCCCATTTTCACTCTGACACTCCCTCTCACATATACCGTGGCACACACACCTTAACTGTGTCACACACTGACTTCTCATATAATTAATATGTTTATACCCAAGTGATAACTTTTCGAAGAAGAATTAGGACTAAAACCATGTAAAGAAATGACAGGAAGCCTAAATTTGTTAACGTTTTATTGTTTAGGTGATGCATTGTTTTTAATTAAACATAGGTAAGAGTCTCTATTAATGTAGTTATAGATTAATACTCCCATACTATCTGTGTTTTACAGTGAAAATGGGAAATACTTAGATACATATGTCCTTATTTCCCCATAAAATATTGAACATGCTAGTTAAATAAGATCTATATATTCACAGATGATACCTTGCCAGTGGAAATTCAAATAGAACCAACTCTCTAATCCTCTGTGATGGTAAGAAAGGGCAGCATGAATATTAGGCTACAATTGCTTGTCATCTCTAAACATACCATGCCATCTCCCACTCTTTGCCTTAGAAAATAATGTTCCATCTACCTGCTATCTACCTTGCCTTTTTCTCTGGCTGATGACCTCTTAGTTATTGTTCAGAACTGTCCGTAAACGTCGTTACTTCTGTCAAAGCATTCCTGCCCTTAGACACAATTTGTTACTTGCTCCTCTCTGTCTGCCTGTATGAGACCCCTTAGAGCTCTGCTCCCACACTCCACTACGAGTTCCCTAAACAGCGGCATGCCTGTAGCCCCAGCTTCACAAGTGCTTAGGTACTCTGTAAATGTTTAGAGATTGGATGAACTGGTGAATGAGTTAATGAGTAAAACAGAAATCCACAAATAGCTCCAAATCCAGGGTTTTGACAAGAGTGACAGGCTAGCAACTTGTTCTGTCCCAACTATTTGCCAGTCATATTTTTTTGTTTTAAGGCAAAATTAAACATTTGATGTTTTTTTTTAATTTTTTTTTTTTAACATTCATTTTTGAAAGGCAGACAGAGGCAGAGCGTGAATGGGGGAGGGACAGAGAGAGAGAGGGAGACATAGAAACAGAAGCAGGCTCCAGGCTCTGAGCTGTCAGCACAGAGCCCGACGCGGGGCTTGAACTCACAGACCGTGAGATCATGACTTGAACCGAAGTCGGCTGCTTAACCGACTGAGCCACCCAGGCGCCCCTAAACATTTGATATTTTAGTTTCATTTTTTTGTCTTTCCATTTTTGCTAGAAGACCATTTACTTAAGAGACTGAAGAAGAGGACTAGACACTCTGCATTTGGGCTAATTGATTCCTGATCTCTATACTAGAAGATTCTCTTTGATACTAATCATATTTTAATGTCAATAAGAGGAGTCTTAATGATCTGTACACATTTCATTTCATCATTTTCCCTTCAGCCAGTTCTTAGAAAATGACTTAGAAGTAGATTATTATTTTAATTTCTTGAGGGGAAAAAATTATGTTCTAAATCCTCAGTAACATATATTTTAAGGTAAATATATATAGATAGATTATTTAGATTGTAAACTAAATGCTTCTGTAGTTAGAAAACAAATTATTAATACTTCTTAGCTGTTTGTGACCTAATACAATTACTCAGTAACCTTGACATTTGTGTTTTGATTAATCTCTGTTTTGTTAACCATAGAAGTCATCGTTGGATGTAGATTTCTATTTGAATTTCATGTTTTTTGATACTCTTATAAATGGGGTGGGTTTTTTTTGTAATTTTATTTTTGGAGAGTTGTTCACAGATCTCTGAATATATATTTCTTTTTTTAATTTTTTAAATTGATTTTATTTTTTAAATTTACATCCAAATTAGTTGGCATGTAGTACAACGATTTCAGGAGTAGATTCCTTAATGCCTCTTACCCATTTAGCCCATCCCACCTCCCACAACCCCTCCAGTAACCCTCTGTTTGTTCTCCATATTTAAGAGTGTCTTATGTTTTGCCCCCCTCCCTGTTTTTATATTATTTCTGCTTCCCTTCCCTTATGTTCATCTTTTCTGTGTCTTAAAGTCCTCATATGATGAAGTCATATGAAATTTGTCTTTCTCTGACTGACTAATTTCACTTAGCATAATACCCTCCAGTTCCATCCACGTAGTTGCAAATGGCAAGAGTTCATTCTTTTTGATTGCCAAGTAATACTCCATTGTATATTTATACCACATCTTCTTTATTCATTCATCCATCAATGGACATTTGGGCTCTTTCCATACTTTGGCTATTGTTAATAGTGATTCTACAAACATTGGGGTGCATGTGCCCTTTCAAAACAGCATACCTGCATCTCTTGGATAAATACCTCATAGTGCAATTGCTGGGTTGTAGGGTAGTTCTATTTTTAGTTTTTTGAGGAACTTCCATACTCTTTTCCAGAGTAGCTGCACCAGTTTGCATTCCCACCAGCAATGCAAAAGAGATCCTCTTTCTCCGCATCCTCACCAACATCTGTTGTTGCCTGAGTTGTTAATGTTAGCCATCCTGACAGGTGTGAGGTGGTATCTCATTGTGGTTTTGATTTGTATTTCCCTGATGATGAGTGATGTTGAGCATTTTTTCATGTGTCTGTTGGCCATCTGGATATCTTCTTTGGAGAAGTGTCTATTCATGTCTTTTGCCCATTTCTTCACTGGATTATTTGTTTTTTGGGTGTTGAGTTTGGTAAGTTCTTTATAGATTTTGGACACTAACCCTTTATCTGATATGTTGTTTGCAATATCTTCTCTGATTCCGTCGGTTGCCTTTTAGTTTTGCTGATTGTTTGCTGTGCAGAAGCTTTTTATTTTGATGAGGTCCCAGTAGTTCATTTTTGCTTTTGTTTCCCTTGCCTCCAGAGATGTGTTGAGTAAGAAGTTACTGTGGTAGGGGCGCCTGGGTGGCGCAGTCAGTTAAGCGTCCGACTTCAGCCAGGTCACGATCTCGCGGTCCCTGAGTTCGAGCCCCGCGTCAGGCTCTGGGCTGATGGCTCGGAGCCTGGAGCCTGTTTCCGATTCTGTGTCTCCCTCTCTCTCTGCCCCTCCCCCGTTCATGCTCTGTCTCTCTCTGTCCCAAAAATAAATAAAAAAAAAAAAATTGAAAAAAAAATTAAGAAGTTACTGTGGACAAGGTCAAGGAGGTTTTTGCCTGCTTTCTCTTCAAGGATTTTGATGGCTTCCTGTCTTATATTGAGGTCTTTCATCCATTTTGAGTTTATTTTTGTGTATGGTGTAAGAAAGTGGTCCAGGTTCATTCTTCTGCATGTCGCTGTCCAGTTTTCCCAGCACCACTTGCTGAAGAGACTGTCTTTATTCCATTGGATATTCTTTCCTGCTTTGTCAAAGATTAGTTGGCCATACGTTTGTGGATCCATTTCTGGGTTCTCTATTCTGTTCCATTGATCTGAGTGTCTGTTTTTGTACCATCTTATAAATGGTTTTTATTTTGATTTCTAATTATTGATTTTTTTCTCTATTTTTGCTTTCTGTTTTATTGATTTCTGCTCTTTAGTATTTTCTTTTTATTTGTTCTTTCTAATTAAAAAAAATTTTTTTAATGTTTATTATTTGAGAGAGAGAGGCAGAGAGACAGAGAGCAAGCAGGGGAGGGGCAGAGAGAGAGGGAGACACAGAATCAGATGCAGGCTCCAGGCTCTGAGCTGCCAGCACAGAGCCTGACGCAGAGCTTGAACCCACAGACTGCGAGATCGTGACCTGAGCTGAAGTGGGCCGCCCAGCTGACTGAGCCACCCAGGTGCCCCTGTTCTTTCTAATTTTTTAAAGTGAAAGCTTAGGACTTTTACATGAGACCTCTTTTCTTTTTTAATATATACTTAAACTCTAAATTTCCCCTCTAAGCCTTTGTTTCTTAGCTCAGGCTGCCATAACAAAATACCATAGACTTGGTGACTTAAATGACATTTATTTCTCACTGTTCTTTATACTGGAAAGTCTAGGATCAAGGTGCCGGCATATTCGGTTCCTACTGAAAGCCTTATTCCTAGTTTGCAGATGACAGCCCTCTCACTGCCATGTCCTCTTGTGTAAGGGAAGGGAGGAGGGGTGGGAGCTATGGCTATTGAGCAGATCTCTTTTCCTCTTCTTATAAGGACACTAATCCTATTGTGGGGGCCTACCCCTCATGACCTCACCTGAACCTAATTACTTCCCAAAAGCCCACCTCAAAATACCATCACATTTGGGTTAAGATTTCAACATATGAAGTTTGAGGGGATACAAACATTGAGTCTATGACAATTTGTGTCCCCAAAAGTTTGATGTTTTTATGTATGATTTCAATACTTTAGAATTTAGGGGCGCCTGGGTGGCTCAGTCAGTTGAGCATCCGACTTCAGCCGGTGATCTCGCGGTCTGTGAGTTCGAGCCCCGCGTCGGGCTCTGCGCTGATGGCTCAGAGCCTGGAGCCTGCTTCCGATTCTGTCTCCCTCTCTTTCTGCCCCTCCCCCGTTCATGCTCTGTCTCTCTCTGTCTCAAAAATAAATAAACGTTAAAAAAAAAATTAAAAAAAAATTTATAGTGGTATGTTTTTTGGTCCAGAATATAATCTGTCTCTATAACTATTCCATGTACAGTTTGAAAAGAATGTGTGTTCTGCTGTTCTAGGAAGGAGTGTCCTATAAATCTAATTAAGTCAAGTTTTGACAGTATTGATTATGTCACTTTACTGATTTTATGTCTACCTATTTTATCAATTGCTGAGGGAGAAATGTTGAAATCTGCAACTGTAATTATGGATATGGCTGTTTCTCCTTTTAATTCTTGTTTTTCTTTCTTTATGTATTTTAAGGGTCTTTTATGGGGTGCATGCACATTTAGAATTATGTTTTCTTGCTGAATTGACACCTTAATCATTATGTAACCTATCTCTATTTCTGGTGGCATTTCTTATTCTTTAGAACATTTATTTTATCTTATAGTGATATATATAGCTACCCCAGGTTTCTTTTGATTTGCATTTGCCCAGTGTATCTTTTTCTATTCTTTTTCTTTTAAATTAAGCTAAAGTGGATTTCTTACAGATGTACATAGCTGAGTCTTGCTTTTTTATCCCATGTAACAACCTTTGCTTTTTTTTTTTTTTTTACACTTTATTTATTTTTGAGAGACAGAGAGAGAGCACAAGTGGGGGGGGGGGTGGGCAGACAGAGAAGGAGACACAGAATCCGAAGCAGGCTCCAGGCTCTGAGCTGGCAGCCCAGAGCCCGAGGTAGGACTCGAACTCATGAACCGCAAGATCACGACCTGAGCTGAAGTTGGACGCTCAACCCGACTGAGCCACCCAGGCGCCCCCAATCTTTGCTTCTTAATTAGAGCATTTGGACCTCTACTGTCCAATACATGTGGCTATTTAAATTTAAATATGTTAAAATAAAACTTAGAGGAAGTTCCTTAATCACAGAAGCCATGTTTCATGATCTCAATAACTATGTGAGGCAAATGGGTACCATGTTAGACAGTGTGGGTCTAGAGCCCAGGCAGGTTTCCTGCTTCTTGCCTTCATGGCAACCAAACTCTGCTTTGTTTCTGTAGAGGGTCTTGGGTGAGACCACATAGTCCTTTTTTCATCTTTCTCTGACATCTTTCATTGACATCTTACCTTTACCTAGATGGGGCAGGGGCCAGAAGGTAAGAGAGTTTCCTACCCTCTGTCAGTGGTAGATGTTTTTTTTGCTTTATATTAAAGTAGTATCCAGCCCAAGCAGTGGGCCAGAGTTTATCCCCATACCTGTGCCTGCCACTTATGGATGGTGTGAAGGGTTTTTGGAGCAAATGCACTTATAGATAGGCTTTCAGAACTTAACACATTGATAAATAGCAGAACTTCAGTATTTTTCGATTAAAACTTAGGTGAAAAAGAGAGTTTAATAGAATATTCTGAGCCTGTAGAGATAGCACAGTTTTACAGATAAGTAAATGTTTTCCAGGATAAAGGTAAATGCTAAACACCCAGAAGAGTTGTTTTTGCTTTTGCTTTTTTAAACTCAACTTGGTATTCTTAATAAAGACCGATTTGTATTCATTCCCAAAATGCACTTGTCTGCACAAAGGAGGACACTACCTGCCTTGGTGGCTCTTGATCATCAGCTACCATTTCCACGTGTGCCCTGAGTATATCTTGCTATTTTCTACCATCTTGCCTTCAAACACCCTGCCCCCTATGAGCCGAAAGCCTCTTTTACTTCTTTTATTTTTTCAATAAATTTTTTAAATGCTTATTTGTTTTTGAGAGAGAGACAGACAGACAGAGGATTAGTGGGGGAGGGGCAGAGAGGCAGAGAGAGATAGGGAGACACGGAATCCGAAGCAGGCTCCATCCTTTGAGCTGTCAGCACAGAGCCCAACACGGGGACTCGAACCCACAAACTGTGAGATCATGACCTGAGCCAAGTCGGACGCTCAACGGACTGAGCCACCCAGGCGCCCAAGCCTCTTTTACTTCTGTAAACCAATCCTCAAGGTCCCCCTTCCGGGTTCTGTTACCTGCCACCCCCACATTAATATAAATTACTGTTTTATGCTCTCATTTTACTTATGTTTATTCATTCATTCAACAAATGTTTAAGTGCCTACTATGTGCCAGGAATTATACTATACTGTCACCATGCTGTGATGATTTATGTGCCTCTTCTCACTGCTTGAATGTAAATTCCCTGCATAGTTCAGTGCACCCCTGTGCTTATATTTAATGATACTCTGTTAATAAATGAGTTACCTTTTTTTTTTTTTTTTTACTTCAAATTAAAACAGTTTCTTTTGTCAGGTTACCTTAAGGCAGTCTCTTTCTCCCCCATCAGCCTATTGTTACAATGTAGAAATAAGGTGTGTGAGATCTTTTAGTTATTAATAGCAGCCAGAAATCCCTGATTTCTTGAAGGCCTATAGAGTGTTGTAAATTCCTATTTGTTTCTTCTATCTTCTGTCTTCTTTTTCAAATTAAAAAATTAATGAAGATACTTCAGTTAACTGCTTGGTTAGTTTTCCTTTTTTGTGGATTTAGTTGAAAGAGCCCTATCATCAACAAATATAACGAACAAGGAAATTTAAGAGGTTTTATAACAAGGAAAAAAGTTATTAAAACATTTGAAATGTGAATTAGAGTGTAATCTTCATGAAGGTGGGGATTGTGTTTTTGCATCTTTTCCTACAGGCATGGCATAATGCCTCAGATCTAGAAAATAACCAATGAATATTTGCTTCAGGTTGATTTCTTAAGTGAGTGAAATTGG
The DNA here is from genome assembly GCF_018350175.1 of Felis catus. Taxonomy (NCBI): domain Eukaryota; kingdom Metazoa; phylum Chordata; class Mammalia; order Carnivora; family Felidae; genus Felis; species Felis catus. The sequence continues at coordinate 208,967,702 of NC_058368.1, read as the reverse complement.
AACTCTCGCTTTTTGAAATAATGCTATGTTTAGTGTAAGAAAAATATTGATACTATCATTTTTATTCATTGTGAAGGCATTTTTTTCTAACAAAGTCTACATTTATAGAAGAGAAAACATTCTATTATTGTAATTGAGCTAAGTTAAAAGTCACATTAAATGGACCTTAACTTTGACTTTGGGGCAAAAATGCACTTTTAGGGGCACTTGGGTGGCTCAGTCAGTTAATGTCCGACTTCAGCTCAGGTCATGATCTCACGATGCGTGAGTTCGAGCCCTGCATCGGGCTCTGTGCTGACAGCTCAGAGCCTGGAGCCTGCTTCAGATTCTGTGTCTTCCTCTCTCTCTGCCCCTCCCCTGCACATGCTCTGTCTCTCTCTGTCTCAAAAATAGATAAAAACATTAAAAAATGCATTTTTAAACCAGTTAACTGTGGGGCACAATACTTGGAGAAAAAGCAGAAGACATTGGACTTCTGCAGTATACATTTTACCAAGATTTAAACTGTGCTTTATTTTCTGTTTCCTCTGCCGCAGCCCCAGTAGTGTGGTTTCTTTGCTGCTTTGCTCTGGCTCTAAGTCTAATATAATAAATCCCACAGTTTTGCAGATTGGTATCATTCCAGATTCATGATATACCTTTTCTCCTGAGCCATCCTTGCCTTTAGTAATCCCTTCCTTTTTATTATCTAGATTTCTCTGTTATTTCACCCCGATGGGTATTTTCAAACTTACCCAGCTCTTCTCTGGTCCACCTTGTAATTCCCACCCCCTACTCAGTTATCTCCCTTTCTCTATCTGGAAAAGTAAGGACAGTGGGCTGGACCTCTGTCAGACTTTTCCCCCTGATGTGTGCAAATGTCTCTGGGTTGATACCTACTTGTCTCCCAGCCTCCTTCCTTGCAGCTCCATGGGAGAGGTCTGTCTTCCAGCTCCTCACTAATCTTTCCACCTGTGCACTTGATCTCGGGTCCTTTCTGCCTCCTCTGAGACCTCATTCCATCAGTTTCTCCCTTTCCTGTATTTTCATCCTTTTCATCCCTGTCTGCTCCTAGAATGTATGCTCAAGCTCCTGCTTTTTATTTATTTGGTTTAACAGAAGCCCTTTCCTGCTCTTCCTTCTCTTTTGTCAGGTATCTATCCAGAGTAGGTTATATTTGCTCTCACAGATTCACTGAAACTGCCTACAACTACAACTGAAATTGTTCTCAGTTGTACTCCTCTATTCCCCAGCTTCAAGCCCTCACCTGGACCACCTAACTTATCTCCCTGCCCCCAGTCTTTCCTTTTTCAGTTTATCTTTCCCACTGCTGCAGAGTGATCATTTTTCTCCCCCCCTCCCCCGCTTTAAAAAAATTTTTTTTAATGTTTATTTTTGAGAGAGAGTGATCAGGGGAGGGACAGAGAAAGAGGGAGAGAGAGAATCCCAAACAGGTTCTGCACTGATAGTAGAGAGCCTGATGCAAGACCCGAACTCATGAACCATGAGATCATGCCCTGAGCCGAAGTCGGACGCGTAACCAAATGAGCCACGCAGGCACCCCCAGAGTGATCTTTCAAAATACAGATACAATATTACCCCTCTCTCCTTAAAACACTTCTCAACATTGCCCATAAGGTACAAATTCAAACTCTGTAGAAGGATATCTGAGGGCACTGATAATTTGACTCCAGCTCTCCAGTCTTACGTGCTACGGTTTTGTTCTTGATTCCCACCTCTAGTTCCAAAAGTAGTGTGCTATTTCACAGTTCTGAGTCTTTTATATTCTGAGTCCTCTAGTGGAATAACTTTCACTTGTACTCCTAGTGATCTTCTACTTTTTCTTCAAAGACCACAGTCGAGCATTGTCACCACGTTTTGCCCAGTTTCTCACTCCACTCCCAGCCTTTTTTGCTACCATGGCAGAGTTGACTAGTATTCTGTGGGTTCGCTATACAATTTGTGGATACTGCCGTTATTTATTACACAGTGAATTGCAAATATTTGTTTTAGGTTTGCTTCCCTTTCTAGACAAATCTCCTTGAGAGTAAGGAGCCATTTTACTAATCTGTGACTCATCTGCAACACCTAGTGTAGTGCCTTGCACACAGCAAGGACTCCATAGGTGTTTGTAGAATGAATGAATAAACAGTTGGATTAATTTCAGCAAGTCTTAATTGGCACATCTTCTGTAGGCTCAGTGTTATACTTTTAAAGCTGGACAATAAGTTTTGGATGGTATGTTTTTGATATCACTGTACTTGATGCTGGCTCCTGTGTTGTATAGTTTTAAAGAGATCTAAAGAGCAGGGAGGAGGATGTGTTTGTAGCTAGTGACTTAATATGATAGTCTGTCTGAATATCTAGGTCTCTTCCTTGTACCTGTAACATGGTGCATGGTGCAAGCTCATCCGTTCATTCTTTTCCTAACCAGACTGTGCAAAACTAGAGAAGAGGTTTCATGATCTTATGATGATTTTTCTCCTGTCTTCCAATCTCCCTCACTGTCACCATAGCTGCCAGAGAACTCCATCTCAGTTCTTCCTTTCCATTCTTCTCTACTTCAGTCACTTTCATAGCCTCCCACTTTACCAAATTTAAGATCTTGTTCTTAGTCGGACTTCTTTTGAAAGTCTGTTGTCACTAATGGAACTGTTCTACGTCCTTTTTGCACCTGCAGCTGATAACACTCACTATTCTCTATTCCAAGCGTATCGTTCCAGAGGATAAATATAACAACACATTGGTATTGTTTATGTTAAATGAGCCAGTCTTCTCTAAGCATCTGCTGCACAGGCGCAGAAACAGAGAAGTGCTTTGGCTATTGGCTGCCAGGGGAACAGAAGGGTTGCCACAACAAACTCAGCAAACAACCCCAAAAGTCCCCAAGAAGCATAAACTCATGCTGCTGGAAAATCAAAATTAGTAAAGGACTGTGCATTTTTGATGCTGCATCCTAGCTTTGTCCCCTACATCCTTATGGAGAGATTGGACTGTTTTCTGCAGCAAGTGGACCATCTTTAGAAGAGTACATTTGAGAGTCACTCAACTTTTGAAGGAGCTTGATATCTCTCTGGTAGCTTTGTGGTGGAGTTGGATTGTGCTCTCCTGGAAGCTTGGTCTTTTGACTGACACTGATAAGGTCGGTTCCAAGGAAACCCAGCATCCTCTTTGCCCTGGCGCCACTGGGCCCGCCACCCTCCTCCCCCCGCCACTCCCTCTTCCTCACCCTCCCTTCTCTGCCACCTCTCTATCCCTCACTTGAACTGGCTGCCAGAGTTCACAGACAGCTGGGCAGAGAGTGGCTAAATGTGCCCAGCTGCCCGGGAAGCTTGGCGGCCAGGCCGAGGGAAGGAAGCATCGGCTCTCTTTGAAGGTTGCCTGCCAGTGAATCTCAGGCAGCTGGACTTCAAAGGGGGGACCGCTGGGCTTTCCCTCCTGTCTAGGCAGGTCATTCCACAGCACTGTGCTTCCGGTGTTGGCACAGTGGCTTTCAAGTTCCTCTTCAATTAAAGAGCTGAATGGAAAGCTGCACTTGTGTTCACATTTGTGTTTCTTATGTGATATAAGCGGCTGAAGATCCTCACCTCTCTTACCCCATATTTAAGAGTAAAGATGGAGGGAAAAGGTAACATCATACAAAGGGCAGCTAAGGAGATCCACAGCAATTAGCAGGATTTCCTCATTGCCAGTTGTAACTTGTGTTATTTACCAAGTTTTAAATTACTTCAAGGACTCTTGGTGTGATCTTTGTGAGTAAAGAACTATGCTTATGGACGGAATTAACTAGTGATCTAGAATTGGGTTTAGTCTTGGATAATGGTTTTGTTTCCAGAAACCATTGTAGTGCTCACCTACCCTCCTACGCTGTCTTGCTGTACTTCTCCACTTTTTCTTTGGTGTTTGGGGCGAGGACTGGCCTCATAAGGAAAGAGCAAAGGTGCTCAAAGTCCAGGCCTACATTAGTTGCAAAAGGGGGTCAGAGCAGAGGGAGGCTGAAGTCAGAGGAGCTGTGGGATCGTGTGCATGTGCATAATGGTGGATAAGAGTATAGGCCCTGGGCCAGGTGCTTGGGTTTAAATCTTGGCTCCCACTTAGTGGCCACTTGACTTGGGCAACTAACCTTACCTTTCTGTTCTGCCATGTCCTTCTGGAAAGTGGGAATAATAATGGTATTTAGCTCATAAGGCCGTTAGAAGATTCAAGGGGTTAATACATAGCATGCACTTAGAATAGTATCTAGCCCACAATAAATGCCCAGGAAATGTTAGCTATTGTTATCATCATGTATCAGAATCCATTGACTAGGACTGGAGAAGGGTGAAAAATCACTGATTTATAATTTTACTACCCTTTATGGATGAAAGACTGCTGACTTCTGCCTTAGATGGAATTTGTAATAGAATCCCCACCCTCCCAGAAATCCCAAATAGTGTTAAAAAAAAATGTGTTATGTATTTTGAAGGAGAAAAGTTATTTCATGTTATCTGCTCCTCCCCGCCCTCTCCTTACACTGCCTTTCCTGGGGATACAAGGACATGCAGTTCATTTAGGACCATTACTGTAATAATCTACGTAAACCCAAAGGAAGCCTGTAAAACAGGGCAGCATATATATATATGTATATTCATGTAAATACATAAATGTAAGAATATATGAATATATAAATAAAAAGAGATGTTTTAGTGAAGAGTAAGAATTAGGGTTTGAATTTTTGCTTTGACAGCTTACTAGTCATATGTCTTTGAGTAAGTCACCTCGCTAAGCCTCAGTTTTCTTGTTTGTAAAATGAGGTAATTACATACATCTCAGAATGTGTGTATCTCGGGAGGCTTGTTTTAAGGATGAAATTAGAAAATGTATGTTTTACTGCCCCAAGTAGCAGCATATTCAATAAACGTACCTGTCATTATTGTTGCTATTGGCGTTAGTATTACACCGTTAGTATTACAAGTTAAATTTTTATCGAATCACAAGGAAGCCTTTAGTTTATGTAACAATGATTGCCTTTTCCTAAGATTTTTGTTCTCTCTAGATCAGAGGTCAGCAAACGGTGGATCAAATCCAGCCTGCCATCTCTTTTTCTAAATAAAGTTTTATTGGAACACAGCCTCATCCATTTGTTTATCTATTGTCTATGGCTGCTTTTACACTACAACAGCAGAAATGAATAGTTACAACAGAGACTGTAGTCCTCAAAGCTTAAAATATTTACTGTGTGGCCTTTCCCAGAAAAAGTTTACTAACTCTTGCTCTACGTACTGTATTTCCCAGATTGAGGTCCAGAGAATGTTAGTTCTATCTGTGTTAGTAGGTAGGTACTATCTGAATAAAAGAAAAGTTCCTTGGTCAAATAAGCATCAGAAATGTTAAAGAAGTTGAACTATTCCAGGATGACTATCTAAAAGATTCTGGCTTTTGATATACTAATGTGCATTGTGAATTTGCAAGACAAGGGCAAGAGTTTGCAAATAAACTCTATTTTCCCAGGCTTCCTTGGCCCCCACCCCCACCTCACCCCTGGAGAGGATGATGTTACACAAAACATCCTCTGGGAAACCCTGCTGTTTGGCAATTTCTGGAAGGACTTTTTTTCTTAAATCATTCTTGATGATTTAGGTGATATCTTCATTTAGAAACCTAAAGAATACCATGTGAGATTCTGTATTACCTCATTTTTTCCCCAGTAAAAATGATACTTTGCTTAAAGTCGGGGTAGTAAAATATACCAGCTATTTAAATGTTCTAATCAGATAATATCCCCATCTTTAAATGATCCTATAAGATGTCTCAGGATTATGAATGGAATCTCAAAGTCCACAGTTTTATTTTATGCTTTCTTTAAATTCCAAAAGCTTGGGTTTTCTGTAGGGCTTTAACATTTTTTTGCATCCAGCTTTCTGAAGCATAAATCTAGAGCACCTAACTGGTATACCAACTGATTCAGCTAGGGTTTATAAGAAGGGAGATTAATGTGAAGGTAACTTGTGCCTTAGCCATAAGGGGTTTGTTTTATAGACTAAAGTAAACACCTTGAATTTCAAGTTGCAAGCACATGGGGAGCCAGAAGATTCCAGAGCAGTGGCGTCATATGCAGCCTGTGACTCACACGTCTCAGTGGCTGAGCTTTCTCCTGCAGCCGCAGCTTCCAGCTGGTCATCAGATAGAGCCCTAGGTAGTCCCACACTGCAGTCACCTGCCTTGAGATGATCCAACAGGCATGTCATTGCAACACTGTCCAGTTATGAATGAAGGCTGGCTATCTCTTTGCCAAACACAGTTGGAAAATAAATGCTAAGTCATACCTGTTTTCTGAAATCACAGTGGTTGCAACAGTGAACCTGGACTAAGAATGGAGAACCCTGCTGGAGAGTTCAACTCCGGTCATAAATGTTCACGCTTGCTCATTCTGTCTCGGTCTCTGGCTCTTTCTCACTTGTAAGCTTCCCCATTAAAGCAGAGGCCAATTCCTAGTCATTTTGGTGCCTTCTAACCTGGCTTATAGTGGGTGCAGAAAATGTTTTATGAAAGAACAAGAGGTCTTATGTGTGTGTCTCCCTTTTCCAACTTGCAAAACATTTTGGGAACATTCCATGTGGTCTCTTCGTTTATGTATCTCACTGTTGTGTGTATAATAGGTCCTCGGTAAATGTGGTTCACACTGTAAATGTGGGTTCTAAAAGTTTCATTATCACAGTTTTATTTTATGGGGCATGATGAATAGACTTTTCAGAAACCTTTGACAGATAGTATTGTCTTTTGGCTTTAAATTATTTCTTTTAAACAAAGGAAGGAAGGGAAGGAGAGAGAAGGAAGGACTGAGGGAAGGGAAAAACATCTTGGCTGGAGCATAATTATCTCTTTCGAAAAAGCTGGAAACTTGGAAAACTGTCAACTTACTATGAAATATATTATTTCCTTGAAACACACTCAAAAGTTCTGAGTTTCATTTGCTGTATTTATGAAGTTTGTTCCTCTTGTAAGCACCATAATATGTGATGTATAACATATACTGTTCCCTGAGACTCATTGGCGTTCTTGGAGTTCAGATGTTCCTGGGAAAGAAAGAATCTGAAGCTGACCTACTTGAAAGAAAGGATCAGAAATGTGGGGAAAGAGCTTTTATCTAGTAACATAAAGAAAAGCAGCGTAAACGCAATCCTCCCTTCCATGCCCTCCAAGAATGAGCTATTTCTAAACATTTTCTTCTCTCTGGTGTTGTCTGCTGGAGCCGTCTTATTCAGTATCCAAGAATACATATAAGAATGGTTGCAACTGGCTGGAGCCACACTACAACTACCTAGAGACAGTGGCGATCCCAAGCGACCAGGGCAAGGATTAAGAGACGTTGCTAGAGAGAATTCTTGCTCTCACAGGGAGATGCAGAAAGGCAAGAGAGGAGCATAGTGATTATGTAAAGTACAAGATGTGATCACACTGAATAAATTTTAATTATTGGATTTTAGGACTAGTTTATGATGGATATTATTTGGTAGAATGCCGAGGTAGGGGAAAAGGAATCAACCTTCTTCAAAGAGTTATGCTCCTGTAGTATCATCTGACTTATAATACTGCTCAACACATAAAATGTTTAGTATCTGTCAGGCACTGTTCACATCCTTTATATGAGTTAACTTTTACTGCCTAACAAACTACCCTAAAACTTTGCAACTTAAAACTACAAACATCTACTGTAGGTCAGTTAGGCAATACTTCTGGTCTGAAGTGGCTAGGCTGATTTCTCCTGTGTTCCCTATTGCATCTACAGGTAACTAACACCTGGGTGGTCTAGGATGACCTTACCCACATGTCTGGCTATTGGCTAGATGTCAGCTGGTGCTACAGGGATGACTGGGCATGTCTCTGGTCATCCAGGATGCTAGCCCATGAATTTTCACAAGGTGGCTGGGTTCCAGAAACAGTAAGAGAGCAAGTCCCCAAATATGGACCTTTTACAGTTCTCTGCTTGTGTCTCGTTTGCTAGTGTCCCCTGTTAGGCTTCTCTGAGAAGCAGATGCTAAGGCAGCGTTAGATGTGTAAGAGATCTTTCTATTGCCAAATCTCCTGTAAGGGAACAAGTGAGTGAGGAGTCAGAGGAGGCCAGAGCTTACCAGATGGTGATACAGGTCCATCTCCTATGGAGGAAAGAGGGAAGGTAGGAGGGAATTAGGGTTGGCTAGAAAGCCTCTCAGATAGCAGCACAGTTCTAAGAAAGCTTTGACCAGGCCAGTGGGAATCCCTTTTGCCAGAATCATCTCAAGGCTTTATTGATCTGCTGTAGCTATGATCTGTCATTCAGCACAGCAGCTACAGTTGGGACGACCACTAGATTAAGTCTGCAGTCAGTAGTCCCTTTGTGGAAGGACTGGGAGAATTACTGCTCCACTGAGTAGCACTGCCCTTTTCCTTGGGGATCTGGCTATCTCTGTAGTCAGTAAGCTCCTGATCTGAAAATAGGCTCAGCTATGGGAACAGAACAAGGGATCATGACTTTTTATTGGGGTGACCACCTTCAGCCTCCTCTGTTCGTCTCTTTTTGATGGTAGAGATTAAGCAGTACCTTTGTTGTCTGCCCATCTCTTCTGCCCCCTAGGAATGCCATATTCTGCCAACCTTCTCCACAGCTCCCTCCACATCAAGCCCCCTTGGCTGCCTCTCTGATTCCAGTCATTATGCTTTATATTATGGTAACTGCAGCCTTTTGATTTTTAGTAATTAAGTACTGCGATCTGGCTATTATTACTTCAGGCCTCATCATCCCGCAGGTGTTAATGGTCCAGCTCCATGACATTAGCCTTGGGCTGCAGAGGAGAGCTGCCCCTGAACATCTTGGTGATGCTGGCCGTCTCACCTATGCATGGCCTTGGTGAATGGTATTTCTTCTGGGCCCTCCCATGAAAAATAATAATCTGTGTTTTCTAGCTTGACACAATATATCCATTCCAGCATGCACACTCCCCCAAGCCTTTTTATTCTTTTCTCTGTCCTCTGCTAGGGCAATCAGGGTGTTTTGATTTCATTCACCATTGGCCATCACATTTCCAGGCCTCTCACAGCATCCTAGCAGCTTGTTTGCCCAATCCCCTGGGGTCCTTTTCCAAAAATCTGACCCCCTCCCCCCCAATCAAGGTATACTGCCTATCTAACCTTATGTCAAAGCTCCCTTGATTAAGCATTTTCACAATTTAAACTCAAGGCACGTCAGGGCTCCCGCCAGTAGCTGCTAGCTAATCCTTGTATCTCTTTTGGTGTGTAATCTCTTTCCTCCTTTCAGCCACTTCCCCAGATGAGTAATCCTGGGATTCAACCCTAGTTATTGGCCTAGCAGCCAGAAGAGGAGGAGGTAGGAGCAGGTCCTCGTGGGGAAGAGGCAGTTGTAGCATCTTTCAAAACAAAGGAATTTCTAGCTCTTTCTAGGGCAAGAGTTGGCCACCTCTCTAAACTGTGAGGGTTCCCAGGGTGGCCAGGTGGGGGGAGGGCGATCTGCAGATCCAGCATTCTCTGGGCCTCCATCCAGATATCCTATCCTATATTTCAGGGTCTCAGGTTTTCCCAACTAGAGCCCTGACCCTAGAATAGCAGACCTGCCTTGGCTGAGCATTTAAATGTCTTTGGAGCTCTATAAATCTAACCACCAGATCTCTTTTGTTTGTTGCTCGGCTGTGTCTGTTCTTCCACTGCAGGAGATGAGGGCCTCTTCAAAAAGTACTACAGTTGATCCTCTGACTCTCCCATGTAGTCTTCAACTGTTAATGACCCTCAGTTTCTCATTATCCCTCTGTAGGGTATCAGTATGACCTAGCAGTAGCCAGCCAACACTATCATCTTTGTAGGCATTTCTCCTCCCATATTTTTTAAATGCCTAAAACATTGTACCCAGAAGGACATTCCCCTATCCCATGAAGTTTTCCCAGGTCACCTCCAGTGAAATCTGTAGCAGTTGAACCAGTACCAAGTGCTAAAGTGTATCTGCACCTCATAGTCCACCTAGGACAGTGTCCTCTTTACCTACCAGGCAATGAATGAGCCAGTCCCACGTTCTTATCTTAGCCACTGTGTTGTTGGATCACTCATGGCACCACTTGTGTTAGTCTGGATTCTCTAAAACAGACACCGAGACCAGAATTAAACATATGAGATTTACTGGGGAAAGGCCTGTAAGGGGAAAAAGGGAGGGAGCCTGAGAAATCTGGAAAGATACAGGCCATACCTCTATGAAAGACAAGAAAGGAAGGAGTATTAAATGTCCATCCAATGATGAATGGATAAATAAAATGTGGTACATTAATACAATGGGATCTTATTTAGCAATAAAAAGAAATGAAATACTGATACATATCTACACCATGGATGAACCTCAGGAACAGGATGCTAAGTGAAAGAAGCCAGGCACAAAAGATAGCATATTGTATAATTTAATTTATATGAAATGTTCAGATAGGCAAATATACAAAGACAAACTAGATTAGTGGTTGCTTAGGGCTGAGGGGTTAGGGGGGAAATGGGGAATGATTACTAATGTATATGCGGTTTCTTTTCGGGGGTGATGGAAATGTTCTAAAATTGATCGTGGTGGTGGTTGCCCAACTCTCTGAAAATACTAAAATCATTGACCTGCATACTTTAAGTGGGCAAATTCCATGGTATGTGAATTGTATCTTAAAAAAGCTGTTCTATTAAAGGAAAAGAAAAAAGAGGGCTGTGCAAAAAAGAGTCTCAGACTAATAGCACAATGTCAGGAAAATGTCACTCAGATTAATTAGGAGTCCTTTATCCCTTGTGCTCAGTCGTTGGCTGGGAGCAGCCCTTGCAAAGACTGGCCAAGTCACAGAAGCAGGGCAAGTGGCAGTTTATGCAGTGGGAGGTGTGAGAGGCACATTTTTGTGGCTACATGTCCTATAAGCCCAAACAAGTCACTTGTCCATACCCAGACCCCAGGTTTTAGGAAGTAAATGGCACATTTTGATGAAAAGAGTAGCAAAGTTATATTGCAAAGGAGTGTGCCACTTGCATTAACTCATTACATTCTCCCAACAGCTAAAGTGGGTGCTAGCTAGCCCAAGATCATATGGGTGGTGAGCGGTGAAGCCTGGATTTGAACTTGTCAGTCTGGCTGCACAGTCTGTGCTTTTTATCATTATGCCATATTTTCATACAATATATTAACCTGAATGTCATAGAATCAGTTGGAGAGGTGTTATTGTCTGTTTTTCCTCACTAGAATGAAGGCTTCATGGGAGTAGGGAATGGCAAAGCATGTTCACGTGACAGTTCTTATTCCTTCGTGTGTATTCTCCCCATTCTCCTTACTACAGGTCTCCAAAATCAGAGAAACAGGAGCAAGTTATGTTCCATCTAGATGTACATTTATTTGGCTTTTCATATTGCCATTTAAAAAATCCTGGCATATTTTTTTTTAAATTTTTTTTTCAACGTTTATTTATTTTGGGGACAGAGAGAGACAGAGCATGAATGGGCGAGGGGCAGAGAGAGAGGGAGACACAGAATCGGAAACAGGCTCCAGGCTCTGAGCCATCAGCCCAGAGCCTGACGCGGGGCTCGAACTCACAGACCGCGAGATCGTGACCTGGCTGAAGTTGGATGCTTAACCGACTGTGCCACCCAGGCGCCCCAATCCTGGCATATTTTTAATCCCAGTATAACTCTAGCATGTGATTGAAAATACAGAATTGCTTGGTTATCACTAAGCTTGAAAATAGATTCCCAGTGAGAAAGGAATTTTATATCCATTGAGGGGGTCCTAGAACTAGATGTGAGAGGACAAATGCTAGTACGCCTCGCTTGTTAGAGAGCCCAGGATTTGCTTCATCTTGCTCTTGGAGTTTGTGTTTTGTTAGCATAGTTGCATGTTGGCAGCTTTATGAAAGGAGTACCTATGAGAGACTTAATGTATGTGTGGTATTGACATAAGCAGGAATTAGTAGGTCAGATATAACAAGGTGTCTTTGGGAGTTGAGAAGAAGTTAGGGGTGGGAAGATGTGTAATTTTAAAAATTAAGAAACTGAGAAACAGTAAGATTAAGCAGTTTGGCCAGGGTCAAACTAAAATGTATCAAACTGAAAATTTAGGTGAAGTCAGCTTGACTGTAGGACCAATATTCTTTCCATTAGAATTTTCTCTATTTTCAGCCCAGCAATTCACTTAAATCCTCTCATTTAAAATAGTTAATTCCACTGTCTCTATTAATTACAAAATGTGTTTTGATCATTTTGAGGGCTGTTGTTCCTCTTGCATTGATTGAGACAGATCTCGGCAGCCCCCGGATGTACACTCACTGACCATTGGTAGCACCACAGAATGTTTGGATTACATTTAGGATTTCAAGAATGCTATCTTTAAGACTTTGTGGAAGATGTCATATTTTTCTTGGAGATTCTGGCAGACTGCATTAGAGAAGAAAAACTAGAATTAGCATAGCCACAGATGACAGGACCAGGACCCATAAGTAGGTGTTAGAATTCTAGGAAGGAGTCTTGGACCCAGTTTAAGAAAAGTGTTCCTAATTAGAGCCACCCAGAAATGGATGGTTGTTGCTTATAATGTATGGAGTTTTGTACTGCCAGAGGCTCCTGACCAGCTGCAAAGAGAGGATATAAGGACATTTTTACCAACTGGAGTTTGTACTATCTCTCAGGAGAGGGCCTTTAAAACTCTAACATTTCTGCTTGCATTTTCCAGTATTATGCACATGTGAGACTTGATACTCTCCAAATCATAACATAAGGCACTCCCAAGGATAGGAAACCTATATAAAGGAGTTAATAATCTCCGTTTCCCTAAAGAACGATGTTCTTTGCCTCGGATGATCATAAAACCAGTTAAAGGAGAAGGTTAAAGGAGAAGTCTCAGTTTTAGATTTCCCGCATTATGCCAGAAGTGTTTTTAGTCAGGTTGACTCTGTTTCCAGAGTGTGAGGGTGTATGTCATTGTTACTGTCCAAGTGTTGATATTTTACAAAAGTTTAAGATCCCCTCTGGCTATCTATTTTGTATCATTAGAAGAAACTTTTGTTACTGGTTAAAGTGAAGTTAATAATTGAGCTCTTTTGACATAAAATCCGTGAGCTGTCCATCTCAAGTGAGGACACTTTGTCTCTTTCTTTTATTGGGTTCTTTTAAAAAAGTTTTTTTTAAGTTTATTTTTTTCAGAGAGAGAGAGCAAGCAGAGGAGGGACAGAGAGACAGGGATAAGGAGGATACAAAGCAGGCTCCGTGCTGTCATCACAGAGCCTGACTCGGGGCTTAAACTCACAAACTGTGAGATCATAACCTGAGCCAAAACCAAGAGTGAGACACTTAACTGACTGAGCCACACAGGTGCCCCTTTACTGGGTCCTTTAAAAAAGGAAATGATTTAGAAATTTTGAGTGCAGTCTCTCCTTTGAAATCTTAGTCATTAATATGCAGCAATTTGTCACTCTAAAAGAGTGTTGTACCTAGATGTATATCGATAAGGCAATAGAAAATACTGGAAGTCACAAAGACAAGGTGGGACTTGTTTTGTGGCATATATTCACACGTTTTGCATTGCAAACAACGAATTGGAGAAGTTTCAAAACACCCAACCTCCAATAGAGTGGCTTTTTAAAGTAGTACCTAAATGGGGGCACTTGGGTGCCTCAGTCCAACCCTTTATCTCAGTTCAGGTGTTGATCTCAGGGTCATGAGTTCAAGCCCCATGTTGGGCTCCACTCTGGGCATGAAGTCTAAAAAACAATCAAAACAACAACAACAACAACAACAACAAACCAAGGAGTACCTGAATGAGGAGACCTAAAAGCATAAAAGTGTGGCAGATGAATATTGGGTAAAATACATTAAGGCAAAATCCCCTGTGGTCATAATACCTTATTGCCATTCAGTTCCTTGTACTGTAGTTATACTGTCACCTGTTAGATCCAGCAGAATCTTTCCTTAAGTTTTGAAACATTGCACTTTTTCCTTGCTTGTGTACCAGGTGCCTTATGTGTCTTTAAACATTAGAATCCCACTCAGGGCAGTAAAAAGAAGCAAGACCAATTTAGGAAACAGCACGTTCACAGCTTCATCTCACCCCTGTCTGAGCAACAAGGATGAGAGTCAGACTGTCACAGGGAGCAACCTGCTGCCACTGAGCTCATGCTGAAGCTTATATGACAGGATTCCCTTGGATTCTGTACCTTTTAAGGTTCTGTATCCCACTTTACTGGTATATGTGTATATACACATCTATGTATATATGTATTTCTATGGTCAAACATTGGCATTCAAAATCTCTTTTGTCCTATTGATAATAAAAAAGTACATAATTGATCAGTTAGTTTAATTAGAAAATATTATATTACTTATATATACCAGTTTTTGTCTTTTTCTTAAGAATCACAGAGCTATCAGAGACCCTAGAAATCGTCTCGCGCAGTCCATTTATTTTACAGAAGACTGACTTGTGATCTGGAGAGGCTAATTTGTCCCTGGTCGCACTGCTAGTTTTTGACTGAACTAAGTCTAGATTTCCTATCTCCTGGTCCTGGCCCACTGCCTGTTTTACTGTACCCCACTGCCTTACTGCTCCTGAAATGAGGGGTCAGTAAACATAAACAACACATTTAAAACAAATACACAAAAACTAAGTTGGGGGTGCCTGGGTGGCTCAGTCAGTTAAGCTTCCGATTCCAGCTCGGGTCATGATCTCACGGTTCGTGAGTTTGAGCCCTACACTGGGCTCTCTGCTGTCAGCGCAGAGCCTGTTCCAGATCCTCTGTCTCCCTCTCTCTCTCTCTGCCTCTCCTTTGTGCTCTCACTCTTTCTCAAAAATAAATAAACATTAAAAAAAGCCCCACAAAAACCCAAGTTAATTTCACTGAGAGGCCAAAGGTAGCACAGGCTTTTTGGTGAACTGTTACCCCTACAGTCTCTTTCAGAAGTTTTATTTACAGTTTAGTAGTTGATGACTTGATGAAATATGACCAATTGGCAGATTTTCCTAATTGAGTTTGGTAGCAGAGTTTTGTTTTTCTGAGGAACAAAATATTCCTAATCTATCTCCACATGTGTCCAGAATGATCTTTTTAAAATAAGCAAATCTGGTCATGTCCTCCTCTGAGTAAACTCCATTAAGCAGCTCTCTTTTGCCTTCAGGATAAAATCTAAGTCCTGAACATGGCCCACAAGGCTCCTGGTAATCGAGGCCCTGCTCACACCAGCCCTTCACCTCACCTTTCCCTCGAGTCATGGTTCGCTTCTTTTAGTTCTTTGACTCCAACCAGTTCTTTTACCTTTATGCACATGTTAGCTTTCTGTTGCTTCCCAACAAATTACCACTAATTTAGTGCCTTAAAAAAACACCAATTTGTTATTTCACAATTTCTCTAGGTAAGATGTCTGTCATGGTGTGGTGGGATTCTCTTCTTAGGGTCTCACCAAGCTAAAATCAAAGTATTGGCCAAGGATGTGGCTCTCATCTGGGGTTCAGAGTCCTCTTTCAAACACACTGGTTATTGGCAGAAATCAGATACCCATTTCCTTGACACATCTTTAGAGTCAGCAGTGACATGTCCAACACTTTTCATTCTTCCAGCCTCTCTGACGTACTCTCCTGTCATGTCTGTGTGGCTTCCTGTTCCGTCCTCAGCCAAGAGGAAGTTCTCCTTGCAAAGACTCATGTGACTACTTCAGCCCCACCTAGATAATCCAGGATAATCTCCCTATTTTAGGGATAGCCAGTTAGTAACTTTAGTTATACCTGCAGAGTCCCTTTTGCCATGTAGAGTGACATATTTATGGGCATGACACTGCAGGGAAGAGGTCATGGGGGTCAAAATTCTGCCTACTACAACACAGTACTCTCGTTCTTGCCTCTGCATCCTGCTCCTTCATCTGCTAACTCATACTTTCATCCACTGGGTCACAGGATTTGTTTTTGCCCCTCTTCCTCCACTCCCCCTCCCCCGTTCTCAGGGTTAGATTAGGCATCTCTCTTCAGTGCTCACTTACGACTCTTCACATCCCCATTGTACCACTTGTCCCTTCGTATGCTTAACTGTGTTCTTTGAGGGGACTGTCTGTCAGCTCTCTGAGGAAAGAAGCCATGTTTATCTTTGCACATTCGTGTTTCCCTGCTTAACATTATGTCTGCCATACAGTTGACACCCAGTTAAAAAGAAAAGTTGAATCAACAAATTATTTGTACCCATGAGACGTAGGAGCATGATAGCCATGTTTAATACCAATTTCTAAGACTGTCAGAGGAAGAGAGGACAAATTTAACTCAATATTTATAAACTATTAAAAACAAAAACAAATCCAGCCTGCTTTTGTAAGGTACTGTGCTCCTCATTACTGGAAGCCTTTAGGTGGAAGCTCACTGACAGGGCATCGGGGATATTGGCTGGAAGCTCTGGTTTGTGACCAATTCTTGTTAGGGTTGAGGTAAGAGCAAAGGAGATGGGGTCACTTGTATTCCTATACCTGTGGCTCCTAGCAGAGACCTACATGCTGTTGTCACTAGGAGTGTCCCTGTCCATTCAGTGGAATTTTCTAGCCTGGTAGAGCTGGGATAACTGACTCCCTAGTCCCTTAGCCTGTGCTGGTTACTGAGTCATAACTGAGTGACAGGATCAGTATCGTAGAGTTACTTTTAGAAGTCATTACCTGTGAAGAAGCAATATTAGGAGTAAAAAGACTACTAACACACATCACCAGAAAAGAAGTAGTGTTTAAGAGCAGGCCTCCTGGGTCCTGTACCCAGCTCTAGCACTTACCAGCTCTGTGGCTTTAGATAAGGAACTTTAGTCTCTGGGGTTCAGTTTCCTCATATGTAACATAGAGATGATAATAGTAGAACCTTAACTTGTGGACTGTGAGAATGAAGTAGACGAGACCATAGAGGATGGAGTGCCTAGGGTATGATTAGCATTGCGGCAGGGTTACCTCTCCCCCTCCTCCTCCCCCGCAACAACATTATCCTACAGGCACATACAAGACAGTTCAAGGCCTACAACCACATGCCCAGTGTCTGGCATATACTAGGAATACAGTGGTATGTATATATATATACATATATAGACATATATATATATGTCTATATGTCTATATGTCTATATATGTATATATATACACACACACATATATATAGGCAACACACCCAACATGGGTCTTAAACTCAGAACCCTGAGATCAAGATTCACACACTTTACTGACTGAGCCAGCCAGGCAGTCCTACAATGATACATTTGATTTAATAAATAATATGTTCACTTGTAATTTTTTTTTTAATTTTTTTTTTCAACTTTTTTATTTATTTTTGGGACAGAGAGAGACAGAGCATGAACGGGGGAGGGGCAGAGAGAGAGGGAGGCACAGAATCGGAAACAGGCTCCAGGCTCTGAGCCATTAGCCCAGAGCCTGACGCGGGGCTTGAACCCACGGACCGCGAGATCGTGACCTGGCTGAAGTCGGACGCTTAACCGACTGCGCCACCCAGGCGCCCCTGTAATTTTTATTTATATTACTCTTTCAGATAACTATAGGAAATGGTCCCAATAACTTTATAAGAACTGAATACTGAGTTGATCTTGTGTTGCTCAGAGCTTGCGAAGGCAGTCTGAAAGATGGGACTTACTTAATCTCTTTTTTATTATTAGAGCAAATGGATGTTTTTGGAAACTATTTGAATTTTTTTCCAGGATAAAGAAAACTATAATCAAATGAAATTAATATTTTACATATATCCTTTTCTAGATGATAGAGTAAAATACTCTTGCCACAGAAATGTTCTTGTTTGAATTCAGATGAGATGTTAATTAACACTTTGCTTGTCTTTGCAAACAGGTTCATCCTAAATTCCACTATAAACAGGCTCATGACCCAGGAACAGACACTTCCTGCGTGACTTTTTCCTATGATGGTAATGTCCTTGCTTCTCGTGGAGGTAGGTTAAAAACTTTCTTTTGGATGTATTTCTATATATAAAATGATCATAATTAACCCTAATAAATGTTACACTAATATCTTAACAGTAAAGGTAGCTGTGCTTTTGTTAATGTAACTTTGTCAGTCTTCTTTTTCATTAAAATGCATATCCAATTTGGCAAAATTGTTTTATTAGAAGTTGTCAAGTCAAATTTAGAAAATATGTACTTTTTTGCCTGAGTTTTTATTTTAGCTTCAAATTCCATCAGAGTTTGAAGCCTCCAAGGATGACCTTTGCCTCTACTTTATGGAATTTTGTAGATGAATTTCTACAGTATTTCTATACTGTTTTTAAATTTAGAGTCTTCTGTTAGCTCACCATTAATTTTTTTTTTCCAGTTCAAACACTATAACAATTCAGTTAAAAAAAAAAAAGTTGTATACCTGGGTGTCATTTTTTAAATAGCTATGTAGTTTTATGTGACCATATTATAAGTTTACTTATCCACACTCATATGGTTGAATATGGGTTGTACCTTTTTGCTGAATCCTTCTCACATGGATAAGCTAAGTGTTAACTGAAGGAGATAAGAGAATAGTAAGGACGGCTTATGAGTAAAGCATTACGTGAAGTATGGGACATGACTGAGGATCTTCCTGGAGGCCCATTTGTGGGGAGGGAAAGAAACAGCAGAGTAAGTAGGTGGGAGCCATGTTACAGATGGCTTTAAATATCAAATAAAGAATTTAGTCTTTATTCCATAGGCCATGTTAATCTAGCAACACTACATTCAGTCATTCATTCACTCCATCAACTACTATATTATGTTGAGTAACTACTCTGAGTTACCATTATGCTAGGTGCTGGGTATACAATGTGAACATGATAGACAGAGTTCCTTCCCTGCAAGAATTTGCAACCTGGTGTAGAGAGTAGTGGGAGTGAGGGGGAGATGGAGAGACTTGGTACAGCTTTCACTCAGTTCAGCCATTCCATGTCTGTGTACCTCGGGGACTGTATTCAGGTTCTCTGTCCTCTGAGGAAGCCTTCTCTATTATGTCCAAACTACCCTTACTTACATAATTGTAAAAAATCAAAGCACATGTATATGTATTTTCTATTTATGGTAAATATGGAAAAGGTGGGTATTATAAAATATGTATTTTGGTTTATCAATTCTAACCTGTTCAAGTCCTGAGATGACTCTTAATTAAAACTATGTGTACTCTTTACTTACAAATAGTGGTTCTTACCCCAAGAGTCTGTATCTGAATCTTCTGGGAAAGTTTTTCAAATGATATATGTTTCACCTAGAAATTCTCACATTTACTCTTGCCCCTTTAGAAGGTGTACCCAAATCTCCAACGTGCAGTGGGGAGACAAGAGGGGAATAAGAGAAGTGTAGTTTGAAAATTCTTCTCAGAGGATTCTAAAACAGGCCAGCCCCAACCCAGTTGTTAAGTACTAGAAGTATAGGACTAATTCCATTTCAGTCAAAGCCATTTTGGTGATAATTCTTACCTTCCCCTTCCATCCTGTAATAGCTGTTGGGTACCATGTTGCCAACACAACATATATACTATATTCCATCCTTTTTCTTCCTGAGTGTATAGAATATGACAGATGGAAGTCAATTCAGCAGAGTCCCTGGGTGTTGTAAGATGTTCCTGCTAGTTCCAGAACCTGCCAGTTTAGCTAAACTCTTTAATGCAGATTAATGTTTTTTTTTTTTTTTACTGTTTGAGAATTGTGAGGATATGTAATCTTTTTTTTTTTCAAGACTAAAAGCAAAAAGGTGAATCTTACAAAGTTCTTCCAATATAAGCAGGACCCCAGTCCAGCCAGTTGTGGATTAGTGCACCTGCCAAAAGTTGTGTTTCAGAGGAAGAGTCACTTGGGAGAGAGGGGAGACTTTTATTGAACTCTCCACTCACCTCACTTGCACCTGATATTGATTCCTTATTGGACCCAAGGGGTTGAGGCGGGTCTCAGCTGTGGACATGGGGGAAAAAGAGCAGCAAAGACATTACTTATATGAGTTTTGGCTTTCATTCCGGTCAAGAATATTAGTTAGTAGCCCTATAGAAATATAAAAAAGTGATTCTTAGAAGAATATCCATTATACTTTAAAGAGCTTGGAAAAGCTGTACTCCCCAGCAAAGTGAAGAGTGATAGCCACATGTGGAGTTACACTGGAGGGAAGGGAATCACATGGCTCACCCTCATTAATGTTAATGGATAGCTTCATCTACACACCAACGGGAGAAAGAATCTGTTGTGAATTGAACTATTTTCAGTCCTGATGGTTGTTAAATTAATATCTTCTTAAGCAGTCAGGTTATGCTCAACTGTACCTTAGGGGAACTGCCAGCTGCTGTAAAATCACTCCTTAGAGTAGATTCTCCAGGGTTCCTTCTAGCCTACAGATGCTACATCAGTTGGAAAATTTATTTCTAGGAGACCAGTTCATTATCATATATCTTTCTACTGTTCTCACATCTACTACTTTCAAACTCCCCAAACAGTTAAAAAAAGTAAAACACTTATGTGCTTCTTTCTTTCTTTTTCTTTTTTTTTTTTTCTTTCTTTCCTTCCTATAGTTATACACTAAGGTTAGCAAACTCTAAGCTTGGAACTAGTTCTTTTTGCACAATGCACTTTCTGTCTTTTCTTTCTCTTTCCTCTATTAGGTGATGATACATTGAAATTATGGGACATTCGACAGTTTAATAAGCCACTTTTTTCAGCCTCGGGTCTTCCTACCATGTTCCCAATGTAAGTAGAATATTTTAAATAATTGATAAACGTAAGAGAATGAACAAGAAATTTCTTCACCTTAATGTTAATTTATATCGTATGTCTTCTAAAAAGAAATATGAAGAGTATTTGAAATCTGTTTTTGAAGATGCATTTTATTTTTTCTTTTCATTTGTACATTCTTCAGACCATAAAATTCTTTGGAAGTTGAAATGATGTATGTTCATGTATTTGTATGTGTGTGTTTATGTGTATACACACATAGGTCTTGGGGCAGTAAAAATATTTTAAGGGATTCAGTTGTTTTTTTTTTTTTTAATATGTATAAATGACAGGGTAAACCTCCGTATTGTTGTCTTTTAAAATTTGAATCCCATTCCATCAAAGCAATTTTCCATAGTTACTGAGCATTATTATATATTGTTTTCTCAATTTTTCTTATCTCAATTCCAGTCAATAATTCACTATCCTTCACTTGGTCAGAACATCCTGCTCGAGGTAGCTGAACACTGTTCTCTCCATTGTCTTACGTTGACAACTGAAACACGTAAAGATTTTTCTGAGGCAGCTGAGGTGGGATTTGAACTTTAAGTCCTACAGTTGGTGCCTAAGCAAAAGTTTCTATTTATGTAGAAATAAAATTTCACATCTGTGTTAAATAATGACCAACAGGGAGAGCGTGAAGTTGATGGAGGCGCCAAGTGCAGGAAACAGTGTAATAGCAGAGCACTAATTCTAGCGCGGTCCATTGCCCATGGCATTTATCTGTTAAGACAAACAGATGGACAAACAAACATGAATTTATAGCTGATGAGACTTTTTTGAACTATTATGCCTGCTGTAAGCTATGCTAACTGCATGACTTCTTTGGATCATGTCTTAGACTATTCACAATCAGGTGGCCAGATCTCTAATAACAAGAACTGTTGAATTCTAGCCATCAGTCAGGTTCCAGCGGTCCAACCTGCTCCTCATTTCATGGTGCTTGACTTGACAAACCTCAAATTATTTGGGGATGGTGGTTAGTGGTGATAAAAAACATAGTTCCAAAACTGGACAAAATAATCACTGCTTAGACATTAGTCATACAATGTCTATTTGTCTATAGTACCGTCAGTGTCTATCATTGAGTTTTCCCCATACTTCCTTTACATTAAAACATATAGCACGTAGAAGTTAAAAGCACACATTCTGGAATCAGACTGCCTAAGTTCAAAACCCAGCTGCACCACTTACTTTTGTGATCTTGGGCAAGGTTTATTTAATCTCTCTCTGCCTCAGTTTCCTCATCGGTAAAATGGGAATAATAATATCTACCTCATGGGATTATTGTGAAAATTAAACAAACAAAAAAATAAGTGCTTGAGTTACTGTAAGCCCTCTATAAGAGTTACTTCTTATTACAATGGTGTTGTTTAAACTGTATTTAACTCACTGTTGTAGGGTCATAAGCTTATGCTTATATACTGTTTTTTTGTCTGTAGGACCGACTGCTGTTTCAGTCCAGATGATAAACTCGTGGTCACTGGGACATCTGTTCAAAGGGGATGTGGCAGCGGCAAACTTGTTTTCTTTGAGCGCCGGACTTTCCAAAGGGTGTATGAAATAGACATCACAGATGCGGTATGTAAATTCTTTTCTTCTCAGCCTTGAGAATGAAGTGAAGTTTGCCTCTTAGTCATCTTTTGTTTTGGTTTTAGTTTTTAAATAGAACATAAGCCCTGGCCCTTACAGTGCAATGGTAGTTGCTTTTTTTCTCCGGCACAGGAATTATTAGACTGGTGCAGATTGGCTGATCTACCCTTTCCCTTCCTTTGACCCAGTATTTCCTATGGGTCTGTCACACTTCAGTCATAATTTCAGCTGGGCTGAGGATGTTTGCCCCTCTGCCAACCAGTTTGAAGAGAGCAGAAGCTAACCTAATTATTATGTAGGCTGTAGAAACGAGTGTCCCACAGTGTGCATGTTTGTGAAGATTCAGGGATTGTGGAAAGAAATGAAAGTTATGCCCTCAGAAAGTGATGAATTGTGTCATCGTTTCCTAAACCACGAAATCTTTGACAGAATTTGGCTTGCCAGAATTGTCATTGCTGTAAGACTGAGTTTCCACTGAGCTCAATTTCTATTTAGTTATTTGGAAGCTTAAAACATTTCAGATTTAACTTCTGCTATCTAAAAAAAAAAAAAAAATCCACTAGTTTTCTTTACATATTTATATAAGCACTAAAACTCCAGCATGCTTGCACTGATTCATTGATTCATTCATTCCTGTCCTGAGACTGGAGCTGTTTGTGATGCAGTAATAGTGAAGTTTCCCAGAGGAAAATCTGAAATCCTTTATAGTCTTCTAAAGTATGTATTATTATTTCGATAGTAAGGTAAGTCATTGTTATTTTCTGAATATGAAACAGACCAATTAATGTCTGTAAGTTTCCTTTGGCTCACTGTCAAATCCTTTAGCAATATCCTATATCTTAAACAGTGCCCTTAATGTAGGCTTCTCCAGTTGTTTCAGCTCTTTGTAAACAGTTGGGACATATTATGTACTTAAATGATTCAGACAATTGAACAACTGTTTTTAAATCACCAGTAAAAAGCTCCTGTCTCTAATGCTCTAGTATTACTATGGAGTCTTAATTTGTAGGCCCTAAATTTGAAACCATGGTATAGTTAGAGACAATGAAATAACAATGAGACTAATTCTAGATGAGTACTTGGGTTTTATAGATTCTAATCTCATGACATAATTTGAAATGTGCCAGCACTAATAATAATTTTTTGGGGGTATAGCCAAGAGCCAACTAAAATGCTAGAATCAAAGCAAACACTCTTGACTCTATCAACTTTAATCTCAAAAAATAAAATTATTATAATTGGTTGTTCCAGAAGTAAGCCATGTTCTGTTATGCCTCAATGACTGTACATTTCAGGATTACTCATGGTGTTGTGGTTTTAAAGTATAATTAAAATTGAAACCTAAATAAATTAAGGGATGTGTGATTGCACTTTTAAGACACACTAGGTTTTTGTAGTGTATAGAACATGCCATTTGCTGTGTTGCTCTGAGTTGCTTTTCTAGCTAGATCTTTTTCTCCATAGCCCTTACGGCCATTGCATCTATTGTATGTTTATTTGTTTTATCTGTGTTCTTCCACCAGGATGTAAGCCCACTAGAGCAGAAACGTTGTTGTGTTTGCTGTGATGTCCTCAGTGCTTAGAACTGACAGACATACAGGTCGTATTTAATCAATAGTTATTGAATAAGTGAATGGTATCCTGGAGAAGTACGTGTAATGCATACTGGAGAGCGCAAGTGTGTCTTAAAGAGTGAGGCAGGAGAGATGGAAAAGTAACCTGATCTTGTATGCCATAATAAGAAGGTGACTTTGTCTTTGTTTGTTTGTTTGTTTGTTTGTTTGTTTGTTTAAAACATCGGAATGACACAATCAGATTTAGGCTTTAGAACAGTTAATTTTTACTGAAGTGTGAAGGTTAGATTTATAAGATTTCATTTGTGTATGAAGGCTGAGGTTTATTACTTGGGAAACTGGGCCAGTATTCTCTGAGATTAAAAAAGAAAGAAAAAGAAAAGAAAGCAGAATTTGGAAGAAATATAGTGCATTGTTGATATGTTGAGCTTGAAATGCCAGCAGGATGTCTGGGTGGAGATAGTAGGCAGATGGGTACATGGGTTTGGTGCCTAAGAGAAGACACAGTTTTGGGAGAAATATTTGCAGTTTTGTAGTTGAAATAGTGGCTGCTGATTAGTTTAAGGCACAAAGGATGGAGAATATGAGCCCTAGGAAACCTGAATTTTAAGGGATGAGCAAATGAAGAGAAGCAAACAAAAGAGAATGGTCATTAAGTAAATGGACTGTACCTTATATTGAATTATGTTAGAAAAGTCAGAAAACAGATTTTGAGATCCATATTAATAGATGGGTGAAGAGAAAACTTCAAATAGGGACAAAGCCATGGCACTTTAAAGTGGTCTTTTACATAATTGATTTAAGATTTGTTTGCATTTTTGTTCTTAATATTAGACAGCATTGTTTGTTTTGTTCTTTTGAAGTTTATTTGTTTTTGAGAGAGAGAGCACACAAACAGGGGAGGGGCAGAGAAAGAGAGGGAGAGAGAGAGAATCCCAAGCAGACTCTGTGTGCTATCAGCACAGAGCCCGACCCCGGCTCCATCTCACAAACTGAACCCTGAGACCATGACCTGAGCCGAAATCAAGAGTTGGACGCTTAACCGTGACTGAGCTGCCCAGGCCGCCCCATCCCCACCCCCTGTCCTAGACAGCACTGTGTTTGTTTACATAGTAAGTAGAATGTTATGTTAAAGGAACTTTAAAATGTCTCTTTGATTTATTTTCTGAAGTTTTAAGTCTTCTTGGAATGTAAGAAAATAAGTGTATTCTTTGGAATGGATAAAGAGGGTGGGCATTTTGCTAGAAGGACCAAAAATGTCTCTTCTTTTATTGTGTTCTTGTCATTAAAAACCAGAATAGTCATTTCTTTTGGAAATACCGCACTCTGCTGTGGTAAGGTACTTACTATGTTGAGTTTTAATTTACATAAAAGACAACATCTCATCCTTCCTATCAGCAGTTAGTGGTGTGCTTGCTCGGCTAGGCACAGACAACGGTGGCTTCAGGTCTATCCTACATGAATCCATTTACTTGAATAAAATACTAGTGATTGTATTCTCACATCCTCTTCTAAAATAAAAAAATACACCCCTACATCATTATATTTTAGAATGCCAAGCTCGGCACGTATATGGAACCAAATACTGTCTTCAGTCAGGGATGTTAACAGCTATATAGTTTCCTAATAACTAAAAACTATACTATAACTTTCACAATAAATAGCTTTTAAAAACATAATAATTGCATTTTCCTCATTTATTTTTGAAACAAACTTAAAGGAAAAACTAGTTTTAATTCCAGTCTCTGCATTGTCACATGCTCTGAAATTTTTTTTTCTCTATTCAACGTAGAGATACTCTTCACTAGGAAATGACAAACGTTTCTTTAACATTTACTATTTTTATTGTATGATGTTCATACACATTTTACAATTCCAAAATTATTTTTAGATGTTTCTCTGTAGTTCAATTGTGTTTACTCAACTTAAAAAACGTGCATATTTCTCATTTATCATCTAATTTTTTATGATTCGGGTAGTGTGCTTAGCCTCCTTTCTAAGATAAATTCCAGAATATAACTTGAATCTTGAGTTTTACAAGCTCACTTTAGTTTTTGTGTAAGATGGGGTTCTAAGCTTTTATATATTGTGTAAAAGGCTACCATTACTCTATTTTATGTGATCAAAGTATAGGAGAGAAAGAATGAACAAAATATAATTTGGAGATGATGTATCATTTTTTTTTTAATAATTATGTTTGGGGGGCGCCTGGGTGGCGCAGTCGGTTGAGCGTCCGACTTCAGCCAGGTCACGATCTCGCGGTCCGTGGGTTCGAGCCCCGCGTCGGGCTCTGGGCTGATGGCTCAGAGCCTGGAGCCTGTTTCCGATTCTGTGTCTCCCTCTCTCTCTGCCCCTCCCCCATTCATGCTCTGTCTCTCTCTGTCCCAAAAATAAATAAACGATGAAAAAAAAATTAAAAAAAAAATTATGTTTGGAAGAAACATAGGCAGTTTCAAACCTTTTCAAAGTTCTAGTTATTTCAGGAGATGCCCTGAAATAACGTTATGGTCTATTATTAACTTAGTGATTTTTCATCAAACTATAATTTGTTATAAAATGACTAACAGAATTTCCCTCTTTTTAACTAATATAAATCAAAGGACATGATTTATACAATTATTCTAACATTACCATTTATACTCTTTAACCCAAGCATGATGGAATAAAGTTTTTTGACCTGGTATTATTTAAGATGGCAGCCTCCTCACCTCAGTTGCTTTCAGAAATAATTTACCCAAAAGAAATTGGGTAAAGAGGAAAAGAGTGAAAAAGAAGGAGCGCCTGGGTGGCTCATTTGGTTAAGCATCCGACTCTTGGTTTTGGCTCAGGTCCTGATCTCATGGTTCGTGTGTGCAAGCCCCGCATCAGGCTCTGCACTGACAGTGTGGAGCCTGCTTGGGATTCCATCTCTCCCTTTCTCTCTGCCCCTCCCCTGCACTCTCTCTCCTGTCTCTCTCTCTCTCAGAAATAAATAAATAAACACTAAAAAAAATGTTTAAGGAAAAAAAGTAGAAAGGCAAAAAGCCAGAAATTTCACACTTGATCCTGACTATTCTTCTGATTTGTTAGCTTATGTGCTTTGGTGAGGGAACTCTGTTTCTGTGAACATTGAGTGAACAAAGTGAGGAATAGAAGGAAAAAAAATCAAACTTTTATTTACAAAACTTGGCTGTAGCATCTAGCAAACTGATCTGGTATATGGCCACTTAAGGAAAAGGAAGGGAAATTTGCTTTGGTATTTTCAACTAGACTGCTTTATTTCATTCATTCATTCATTCATTCGTTCATTCATTTTCAACTAAACTGCTTTAGATATTTCAAAGTTGATTGAGAATACGAGTACCAACAGAAGAAATACAATAGCATTTTAAGGAAGAAAAAAGATTCATTTGTGACTAAAGCATATCTGATTATCTTTAGGAACATTATTTAACCACCAAAGAGAACGTATAGAGCAAGGATTATCCAAGGTTTTTGCTTCTTTTCTACCATTACTTGTTCTCCAGAATATCCCCTTCCTGTGAGAAATGAAATCTAGATTATGCATATCTCATTTATGTTATTTAAGAAAGAAACTCAGAATGTCAAGTAATTGGTATAATCAGTTTGAGTTCTTATTATTAATTTTTTTCATGGAGCCAACTCTGCAGTTAGAGAAAGTGTATATTCTGGATCTGTCTTCCTGGGACTTTATCAATTATTTGCATCTTCATCAAATGGAGGAAAGTGAAATAAAAACAATGACTTTTCTGTTTATTATTAACTCTGGCCTTCCCCTAAAAGATAGGGAGAACTTGAAGTTTTTCTGCCATATTTATTTATTTACTTACTTACTACAGGCTGTATTTCTGCCCCTTATTATCATGGGTGTTGATTGAAAAATACATAATTATTGTCAAAATTATATTAATTAAATTATAGCATATATATGTACCAAAGGAAGGAGAAATATTTTATTTAAGACCTATTTATCTTATTATGGAGATAGTCTATTAGATACACTAAGGAGAAAGTGAGGTCCATATTGTGTTAAAAAAAATGGTTTCTTTTTTCTTTTAATATTTATTTATTTTTGCGAGAGAGAAGGAGAGAAAGAGAGCAAGTGTGAGCGGGGCAGGGGTAGAGAGAGGGAGGGAGACACAGAATGGGAAGCAGGCTCCAGGCTCCGAGCTGTCAGCACAGAGCCTGATGTGGGGCTTGAACTCACAGACCACAAAATCATGACCTGAACCAAAGTTGGATGTTTAACCGACTGAGCCACCCAGGAGCCCCTAAAAAAAAAAAATGATTTCTTTTGAAAAAAAAAAAAAAAAAAACACTTCTATAAACATATCAGCCATGTTTCCTTCTTTATTTAATTAGGTGAAGTTCTGATGGGAACTTGAATTTACATTATTTTTCCTTAACTTGCAAGCTCTGATTCTTCATATATATCAGTGAGGACTATATCCTATCAGCTCTTGGGTTTTTTTATTTCTTTGTTTCTTAGAGAGAGTGCGAGCGCAGGGAGAGAAGGGCAGAGGGAGGAAGAGAGAGAATCTTAAGCAGGCTCCATGCTTAAGATTAAGAGTCTAATGGGCTTGATGTGGGGCTCAATCCTACAACCCTGGGATCATGATCTGACCTGAAATCAAGACTTGGGCACTCAATCAACTAAGCCACCCAGGCACCCCAACTTTTTGGTATTTTAATGTATTTTCTGGCTATAAATGTAGTACATATTGAATCTAAAAATCTGACAATGTAGAAAAGATCACTAAGAAAGTAAATAGCATATCTAATCATGTCACACATAGATTATTCCCCATATGACATTTAAATTAATAAATTTTGATGTCCAAGAAAATTGCTGTATTTGTTAACCTAAAGAATGACCTATAACATAGAATGAAAGTATTACTGCTTTCATTTCACATAAAAAATTTTTGTGTTTTTATTAGCAAAGTGTATTGATATTTTAAATCCAAAGAGATTTAAGGGAAAGAATAAATGGTTATAACAAAGCCATAAAATAATGGACCCATCACAAAGCTAGCTAGCTATTTATCTTAATTTATAAGTGTAAGGAACATGCTGACCATTCCGACTACAGTCATCCTCCATTATTTGTACATATGTAAGAGAGCAGAAAGGTCATTCAAATTAATGGCTATTCCAGAAGTCCTCAGAAATGGCTTTGGAAAGTATCTTTGTTCTTACATTTGAGTATGGATATAACCACTCTGGAAATTCACTTCAAACAAATTAATGAAGCTAGGCTTGTGATAGCTGGTCTCTGGAGAATTGAACAACTCCTCTCTTCTTTCATTTCATACTGGGAGTAGACTAATGATCTGTCTCACTGATAGAAGATTCCAGCTCAGGCAGAATTGCACCTCTTTAAGTGTTTTCTAGAAATAAAGGAGTCAAGCAATGTCTTTGCCCAGCCAGGATCATACAGGTAATAGTACACAGAGGAAACTGGAGCTATTGCCAGTGTGAATGCCAACTGAAAATAAACTCAAAAGAAAAATTATATTTGGCATTTATCTGCCTTCTAAAATACAGTGAAACCTTCCTAATGTGAAGCTCAGGGGATGGAAAAAATGGGCTTTGAGTTTAACTAGCTTTCTATTATCTGATTTTTATTAAAGAGTAATCAGGCAGCTGGTTGACTAGGGAATAGCAGTTGCTTTGAATTATGTATTATTTTGAATAAAGCAGCATCAGCTTAATGAAATTTTGCTGTAATTCACTTTCTTGGGAGGATTAAACAATGCAGATTCTCTATGGATACTGATTAACATATTTGTACTTAATAAAATATGTGTATTTCCCAACAGCCAAGTGATAAGACAGTATATTCAACATAGGTCTTTGGAGCATTTGCTCTTTGGGAACAGGAAGGCAGGGTACATGAGCACTGGTCGTTTCCTGGTCTTCCGAGATGTATGAATACTTGATGAAGAACTTGGGAGTAAGTAGAAAATGATGCAGTTTTAATGTAAATCTGCCAGTACAACAGTTACATGGTTCTTTCTCTAGCACTACCTTTTTTAGGGTCAAGAGCTAATTTCCAACATGGTCATTAGGACAGTGTCTTATTGTCAGGATGCACAATGATCAGCGCCTGCTACTTTCTGTAGGAGTATTTTCTTTAATCACTGAAGAAAAGGTATGCCATTGGGCTATGATGAAAAACAATATTGCATTTTGGCTGCTTCTGTGGTTTGGATTACTAAATTATTTCTTGAGGCAAGCAGCATACTTATGAGAGTTCAATTTAAACAGTACTGGACCGGGGTGCCTGGGTGGCTCAGTTGGTTGAGCGTCCAACTCTTGATCTGGCTCAGTTTATGATCTTACAGTTTGTGGGCTTGAGCCCCACATTGGGCTCCTTGCTGAGCATGGAGCCTGTGAATATTCTCTCTCTCTCTCTCTCTCTCTCTCTCTCTCTCTTTCTCTCACTCTCTCACTCTCTCTGTCCTTCTGCCTCTCCCCCACTCTTTCTGCAAATACCTACATACATATACACACATGCACACACATACATACATACACACATACATACATACGTAAACTTGGACCTCAGCTGGAGTCCCCTGCTAAGTTAGCTGTTAGCTTCACAGTGTCCAAGGGGGTGCTGGTATCAGTAAGACTTGATGAAATTACTTCTCGTTGCGGATAAAACTATCATGTTGTGGATGTTCCAGGACAGTAGGTCTCAGGACTTGAAGAATACAGTTGAGTACTCATCTGTAGGCACATGCAAATAGTAAAGAAATCCCTGATGTTTTGGTAATATTTGCCTTATCAAGTCGTTCACTGTTTTTAAGTAAGGAAAATGATAAGAACTAATTTAGTGCTGACTCATTGTTATTATTTTTGAAAATTATACAATAAAATCTATCCTTTTAAAAAATGTTCAGTTCTGTGATTTTTAACACATGTATGGATTTATGTAGCCACCATCAACACAGTCAGGGTACAGAACAGCTCCATCACCCCCAAAACACTTCTTTGTGCTCTGCCTCTGGGGTCACTGACTCGCTGCCTCCCCTGCCCCCCTCTCCTAACCCCTAGCGTTCACTGATCTGTGCTCCACTGTAGTACTACCTTTTCAAGAACTTGTCTTCTATATGGATTCATATCGTATAACCTTCTTAGACCAACATCTTTTGGCAGAATGCTTTTGAGATTCATCCAGGTCATGGTGTGTATTGATTTGGTTGTTACATTTTATTGCCAAGTAGTATTCCACTGTGTGGGGATAGCACAGTTTACTGCAGGACATGTGATTGTTTCCAGTTTTTAGAGATTATGTATAGAGCTGCCATAAGCATTCATATCTCAGTTCATTCATTTCTCTAGAGTAAAAACCTAAGAGTAGGCTTCCTAGGTCATACAGTGAGTATGTGATTATTTTTAAAAGAAAATGCCAAGCTGTTCTTCCGATTAACAGCACCGTGTTGCATTTTTACCATCGGTGTATTTGTTTTCCACTTGCTCAATATCCCCACCAAAACTCTGTGTTGTTGAAGCACCAGTTTTTCAAATTTTTTTGAAATTCTTTAAATCAGGTTTAAACCAAGGTTGTTTGTGTTCTTCTTGTTAAGTTTTCAGAGTCCTTTATCTATTCTAGACACCAAGTTCTTTTTAGGTTAAGTTCTTTTTAGGATATTTGCAAATATTTCCTCCTAGTCTGTTGCTTATTTTTTTCTTTTTCTTAGTTGTGTATTTTACAAAGCAAAAGATTTTAATGTTGATAAAACCTAACTTATCAGTTTTTTCTTTATAGAGTGTACTTTTGGTGTCATGTCTAAGAGCTCCTTGACTGACCCCAGATCACCCAGATTTTCTTCTAAACATTTTATGCCTTATATTTAGGTCTGCTGGTCCAGTTTGGGCTAAATGTTTGATGAAATGGGGGGAGGCATTAAGTTGAGGCAGGGCCTGGACTAGGGCCAGGCTCAAGCACAAAATTTAAGGAGGTGCCAAATAACTCAGTAATCAAGATAAATGACATTTAAATTTTTTTTTTCTTTTAATGTTTATTTATTTTTGAGAGACAGAGAGAAACAGAGAACAAGCAGGGGAGGAACAGAGAGAGAGGGAGACACAGAATGTGAAGCAAGGCTCTAAGCTCTGAGCCGTCAGCACAGAGCCCGACGCAGGGCTCGAACCCATGAACCATGAGATCATGACCTGAGCCGAAGTCAGTCGCTTAGCTGACTGAGCCACGCAGGCACCCCAAGATAAATGACATTTTAATGCAACATTATAAAAAATGAAAATTAATGCAAAAAATCCAGGATGAATAATATACCAGTGTTTTAAACAAAAGTGGGATGAATAACAGTGCTGTGCCAAGCTGTATTAAAGCTTAAGGCAAAAGGAAAACTGAGTTGGACTCACCTGTCTTTTTCAAATTTTGATATTTCTGTGCATCACAGATTTGGGGTGGGGGATAGAGGAAGTACTAGAATGAGGGAAATGGTAAACTCACTTCTGCTTCAGTGATGCTTTGAATTTGGGACTAATTCCCCAATCCACCTATACTATTTACTTTTCAGAGTCCTCGAGTAGGTGTTCCATGCCTTCTGTCTTATATAACTGTGTTCGGAGGGAGGACTGAGTGGAATGTTTCCTTTGTCTCACCCAAACCAGTTCTTCTCTTTTTTCTTTTTTTTTTTCATTAAAAAAATGACAATGGTAATGGAAAATGCATAATGAAATAGTACAGATCGCAGTAGATGTGACTAGGAGGAAGCTTCTAAGATTCCTGCACGTTTGTGAGGACATTCATATTGTAGGAAGTAAAATACTGTCATTGATCTTGGTGTAGGTCCCTTCTCCTATTCTGGTGGCATGTTCCCTTGACATAACTGCGCCACAGGCAAAGCTCCTGGCTTTTGCTTAATTAGCTGCCATCTGGCATCAAGCATACTTTGTTCAGTTTCTCAATATGATCTTCCAGAATCTGTCTCCTGTTCTGCAAACCACAGCTTACCTCTTTTATATGAAATTTAGACTTACTCTTAAGAGAAGATTTTGCAGCCCTCCCAAAGAGTTCATTCCTGTTGAAATCTCTTACCATCAGATCTTTTTCTTTTTCCTCTGTACTTTAGCCTCACATTCGTATGCTTAGAGCCCACATCCTTTACTCCAGTCCTCATGGAGTTGGAGAACAGCTGGCCAACATCCTCTGTTTCCTCTTATAAAGTTTCTGTTCAGTCTTGTCTAAGGGAACCAAACTTAGTTGGTTTTTTTTTTTTTTAAACATTTCCTTGTGGCTCATATTTTCTCAACATTTCTCTTATCTCTGATACTCTCTTTTCAGCCATGCTCTTCTTTGAAATAATGGTTGCTATAGGAATTCACATTCAAAGTCTATAGTGAGATGCCTTTCCTGTAATTATCTATTTGAGAATCTGTGTGAAATGATCTCATTTTTAGAGTTATATTGAGTTGAAGTGGCAATCACATGCTACTTTAGACTTCATAAATCATGGAAAGCGAAAGAATGAGGACCAAAAGGAGGGCTTGTTCAGTTTAATAGTTTACTCATTTTCTAGTGGCATTTAACCCTGTAACATGCTATATTAAAAGGCATCTGCTACTTATTGGTGTCAGCAGTTTCAAAGAAATGTTTTCTGTTTACTGTTTTGCTTCCATTTCTGGACAAGTAAAAACAGTAGCAAAAGTCAGTATTACCCTTTTGATTAAATAGAAACATTTTTTTTCCCTTCTCTACATGAGAGTTTGGGATTTTATTTAATTGGTATTTAAACTTATTTATATTTCCTTGTATAGATACGATTACCATGAACGACAAAACTGAGTGAAGAATTAGCCACTTGATAGTACAACCCTGAAGGAGAAAAATACTTGACTCCTTTACAAAATATCAGAAAAGAAAAACTTGATTTTTTTACATTAAATATAATTTATTGTCAAATTGTTTTCCATACAACACCCAGTGCTCATCCCAACAGGTGCCCTCCTCAATGCCCATCACCCACTTTCCCCTCTCTCCCACCCCCCCATCAACCCTCCGTTTGTTCTCAGTATTTAAGAGTCTCTCATGGTTTGCCTCCTTCCTTCCCTATAACTTTTTGTTTTCCCCCTTCCCCTCCCCCCTGGTCTTCTGTTAAGTTTCTCAGGATCCACATAAGAGTGAAAACATATGGTATCTGTCTTTCTCTGTATGACTTATTTCACTTAGCAAACACTCTCCAGTTCCATCCACGTTGCTACAAAAGGCCATATTTCATTCTTTGTCATTGCCACGTAGTATTCCATTGTGTATATAAACCACAATTTCTTTATCCATTCATCAGTTGATGGACATTTAGGCTCTTTCCATAATTTGGCTATTGTTGAAAGTGCTGCTGTAAACATTGGGGTACAAGTGCCCCCATGCATCAGCACTCCTGTATCCCTTGGGTAAATTCCTAGCAGTGCAATTGCTGGGTCATAGGGTAGATCTATTTTTTTTTTTTAATTTTTTTTTTCAACGTTTTTATTTATTTTTGGGACAGAGAGAGACAGCATGAACGGGGGAGGGGCAGAGAGAGAGGGAGATGCAGAATCGGAAACAGGCTCCAGACTCCGAGCCATCAGCCCAGAGCCTGACGCGGGGCTCGAACTCACGGACCGCGAGATCATGACCTGGCTGAAGTCGGACGCTTAACTGACTGCGCCACCCAGGCGCCCCCTATTTTTAATTTTTTGAGGAACCTCCACACTGTTTTCCAGAGCGGCTGCACCAATTTGCATTCCCACCAACAGTGCAAGAGGGTTCCCGTTTCTCCGCATCCTCTCCAGCATCTATAGTCTCCTGATTTGTTCATTTTAGCCACTCTAACCGGCATGAGGTGGTATCTCATTGTGGTTTGGATTTGTATTTCCCTGATGAGGAGTGACATTGAGCATCTTTTCATGTGCCTGTTGGCCATCTGGATGTCTTCTTTAGAAAAGTGTCTATTCATGTCTTCTGCCCATTTCTTCACTGGATTATTTGTTTTTCGGGTGTGGAGTTTGGTGAGTTCTTTACAGATTTTGGATACTATTCCTTTGTCCGATATGTCATTTGCAAATATCTTTTCCCATTCCGTTGGTTGTCTTTTAGTTTTGTTGATTGTTTCCTTTGCAGTGCAGAAGCTTTTTGTCTTCATGAGGTCCCAATAGTTCATTTTTGCTTTTAATTCTCTTGCCTTTGGAGATGTGTCAAGTAAGAGATTGCTACGGCTGAGGTCAGAGAGGTTTTTTCCTGCTTTCTTCTCTGGGGTTTTGATGGTTTCCTGTCTCACATTCAGTTCTTTCATCCATTTTAAGTTTATTTTTATGAATGGTGTAAGAAAGTGGTCTAGTTTCAACCTTCTGCATATTGCTGTCCAGTTCTCCCAGCACCATTTGTTAAAGAGAGTGTCTTTTTTCCATTGGATATTCTTTCCTGCTTTGCCAAAGATTAGTTGGCCATACATTTGTCGGTCCAATTCTGGAGTCTCTATTCTATTCCAATGGTCTATGTGTCTGTTTTTGTGCCAATACCATGCTGTCTTGATGATGACAGCTTTGTAGTAGAGGCTAAAGTCTGGGATTGTGATGCCTCCCACTTTGGTTTTCTTCAATATTACTTTTTGCAAATGATGTGATACTCTACATGGAAAACCCGACAGACTCCACCAAAAGTCTGCTAGAACTGATACATGAATTCAGCAAAGTCGCAGGATACAAAATTAATGTACAGAAATCGGTTGCATTTTTATACACCAATAATGAAGCGACAGAAAGAGAAATAAAGAAACTGATCCCATTCACACTTGCACCAAGAATCATAAAATACTTAGGAATAAACCTAACCAAAGATGTAAAAGATCCGTATGCTGAAAGCTATAGAAAGCTTATGAAGGAAATTGAAGAAGATACAAAGAAATGGAAAAGCATTCCATGCTTATGGATTGGAAGAATAAATACTGTTAAAATGTCAATACTACCCAAAGCACTGTACACATTCAGTGCAATCCCAGTCAAAATTGCACCAGCATTCTTCTCGAAGCTAGAACAAGCAATCCTAAAATTTGTATGGAACCACAAAGACCCCGAATAGCCAGAGAACTTGATTTTATAGATGTTTAAAGGTGTTGAGAATGACACACTATTCTTTATACAATTTGGAAACATATAATGCACTAACGACTAGTGCTCTGTTGTCTAACCCCAACACTGTATTACTTACCACTGATAGCAGACCAGTGAAAGACTTCATGTCTTGTAGGACATTCTGTGACAGTTTTTCCTCTCCCAACCTGAATTTGATGAACGATCTTTGGTAACAAGTTTTCCAGCTGTTCTGTTGGAACTCTGGCCAAACTCCCACAATTATATATAGTGTGAGGAAGAAAGGGGTCTATAATTAACACATATCCCAGGATAGTGTTGTTTTTTTCTTTTTTGGAGTGATAGATAATGCTATGTCATGAATGAGGAGGGGTTGCGAGACCCCCAAAGGACTAAGTAAAAGAGTATGATTAGTAAAACATCTTTACCCATACTATATTAAGATAAATAGTGCTTTACATATCCTGTATAGTTCATTTTTGAACATTGAGTTTTTCCTTTATTTGGGGGGAGGGAGGAGAGGGTTTACATACTTGATGATTTCCAAGCTCTAATTATGTATATTTCTTATCTTGTAGTTAGGGATTTAACAGCTTTATCCACTTGTTCTTTGTTTATTCATATAAGAAGAGGATGTATGGTTATTATCTTTATGCCCATCTCTATCTTTTTTAAAGTTTTAATTCCAGTGTAGTTAGCACACAGTGTTGTATTAGTTTCAGGTGTACAATATGGTGACTTAATTATTTATGTTACTCGGTGCTCATCAGGAGAAGTATACTCTTAATCCCCATCATCTCTTTCACCTATCCTCCACCCACCTCCCCTCTGGTAACCATCTGTTCTCTATAGTTAAGAGACTCTTAACTCTGGTTTGTCTCTTTTTATCTTTGCTGGTTTGTTTTGCTCCTTAAATTTCACTTATGAGTGGGGTCATAGTATTTGTCTTTCTCCAACTGACTTATTTCACTTAGCATTATACCCTGAAGATCCTTCTATGTTGTTGCAAATGGCAAGACTTCATTCTTTTTTATGGCTGAGTAATATTTCATTGTATATATATATACCACATCTTCTTTATTCATTCGTCCTTTGATGGGCACTTGGGTTGCTTCCGTAATTAGGCTATTGTAAATAATGCTGCAATAAGCATAGGGGTGCGTATATCTTTTTGAATTAGTGTTGTCATTTTCTTTGGGTAAATCCTAGGT
Organism: Felis catus; assembly: GCF_018350175.1. NCBI lineage: Eukaryota > Metazoa > Chordata > Mammalia > Carnivora > Felidae > Felis > Felis catus. Next base: position 208,930,533 of record NC_058368.1, on the reverse strand, counting down.
AGTGGAATTACTGGATGATACGGCAATTATATTTTTAATTTTTGGGGGAACCTCAAGTTCCTCAAAACTGTACCAGTTTGCATTTCCACCAACAGTGAGTAAGGGTATATTTTTTTCCACATCATCCCCAACATTTGTTGTCTCTTGTGTGTTTGATTTTAGTCATTCTGACAGGTATGAGGTGATATCTCATTGTGGTTTTGATTTGCATTTCCCTGATGATGAGTGATATCGAGCATCTTTTCATGTGTCTTTTGGCCATCTACATGTCTTCTTTGGAAAAATGTCTGTTCAAGTCCTTTGCCCATTCTTTAATCAGATTGTTTTTTGGGTGTTGAGTTATATAAGTTTTTTATGTATTTTGGATACTAACTCTTTATCGGATATGTCATAGGCAAATATCTTCTCCCATTCAGTAGGTTGTTGTTTAGTTTTATTGATAGTTTGCTGTGCAGCAGCTTTTTGTTTTGATGTAGATCCAATAGTTTGTTTTTGCTTTTGTTTCCCTTGCCTTAAGAAACATATCTAGAAAAATGTTGCCATGACCAGTGTCAGAGAAATTTCTCCGTGTGCTCTCTTCTAAGATTTTTATGGTTTCAGGTCTCACATTTAGGTCCTTAATCCACTTTGAGTTTATTTCTGTATATGGTGTGAGAAGGGGGTCCAGTTTCATTTCTTTTTCATGTAGCTATCCAGTTTTCCCAGCACTATTTGTTGAAGAAACTGTTTTTTTCTCCCCCCATTGCATATTCTCAACTCCTTTGTTGAAGATTAATTGACCGTATAATTATGGATTTACTTCTGGGCTCTCTATTCTGGTCTCTTGATTTATGTGTCTATTTTTGTGCCAGTACTATACTGTTTTGATTAGTGCAGCTTGGTGTAGTATATCTTGATATCTGGGATTGTGATACCTCCGGTTTTGTTCCTCTTTTTCAAGATTGCTTTGGCTATCCGGGGTCTTTGGTGATTCCATACACATTTTAAGAATTCTTTGTTCTAGTTCTGTGAAGAATGCTGTTGGTGTTTTGATAGGGATTGCATTAAATCCATAGATTGCTTTAGGTAATGTGGACATTTTAACAATGTTTTTTCTTCCACTCCATGAGCATGGAACATCTTACCATTTGTTTGTGTCATCTTTAATTTCTTTCATCACTGTTTTTTATTTCAGAATAAAGGTCTTTCCCCTCTTTGGTTAAGCTTATTTCTAGGTAATTTGTTATTTTGGGTGCAATTTAAATGAGATTGTTTTCTTAATTTCTCTTTCTGCCACTTTATTATTAGTGTATAGGAATGTGATGGATTTCTGTATATTGATTTTGTTTCCTGTGACCTTGCCAAATTCATTTGTTAGTTCTAATAGTTTTTTGGTGGTCTTTAGAGATTTTTATATATAATGTCATGTGATCTGCAAATAGAAAAGTTTTATTTTTCCTTACCAATGTGGATGCCTTTTATTTCTTTTTCTTGTCTGATTGCTATAGCTAGGACTTCCAGTACTATGTTCAATAAAAATGGTGAGAGTGGACATTTTTATCTTGTTCCTGATCTTAGGAGAAAGATTTTCTCTTTTTTTTTCACCACTGAATTTTTCACCACTGAATTTTCACCATTTTCTCTTTTTTCTCTCAGTTTTTCACCACTGAATATGATGTTAGCTGTGGGTTTTTCATGTACAGTCTTGGCCATCTCTAACTCTTCATAAATGAAGAAGGATAAAGAGTCCTGGGTCTGTGTAGATCAGAGTGAGAGACATGGCATTAGGTAGTGCTTCGGAAGCTTTTTCTCAACCTGGTGCCCATAATGATAATGTGTGGTATAAACAGATAAGGCTCCTCTTTGCTGGAACTGATTTGCCTAAGGCTCTAGTGCCCTAGGCCCATTTCAGTCCCGAGGAGCTCCCTGTTTCAGCACACCTGGAACTATCCTGTGCCCACCAGTGGGAAGCTCTGCCAGAATTGTGGGACTGTGCCTCCAGTAAGTGCTGCTTCTATGTGGATCACTGTGGTGTGGTACCGCTGGGATATTTGCCTGGTGGGCTTCACCACAGGTGTCACTTATCTTGTGGACTCCAGCTTCCAGCTTCCCATTTCCTGCTCCCAGAATGTTGTTAATAAGAGTAATTACCAGTTTTCTTCAGTCATTATTTGTGCTTTCTTTGCCTTTATAAATTCTTCTCAAATAAGTGGATTGGAGCGAACTAACATTAGTGTTTTGAATTAGACGAAGAAAATTGTATTTAATTTTCTTACCCAAGAGACCTTCCGTTTCCTCTGAGAACTTTTTCTTGTGATGACATTCTTTAGGCATTTTTATTATCAGATACAGATGTGATTCATTTAGTGCCAAGGACAACTACCAGGTTTTCGGATTTTTGTTGCTTTAACAGTTACTTAATTTTAGAGCATAGGCTGAAAATGAAAAGATTTTAATAAATGAATTTTTCATGGGTTTGATGAGAATTAATTCGATAATTGGGTGCTAGTTTTTAAAAGGCATAATCTGTACATCTTTATCAGATATTTATGGCAAGTATAGAGCAACATTTTCCTTGTTTGGTTTTTCTGCAGCAAACCCTACGTCTATAAAAATGGTGTGGCCTTTTTTTTCTTTTCACCATTGAGATGCTATCTGGGTTATCAGAAAATTATTTGGGGCAGGGAAGGGGGGAATGTTGAGAAGATTTCCAGCAGAGAGTGACAGTTGGTACATGTCTGGCCTTCATGGTAGAGCTTCCTTGGAGTTGGAAGAGGAAAAAAAGGATAAGTGTGGACTTAGAAGAGCAGAGAAAATGTCTGTCTTTAATTTTTTTCATTTGAGGGATGTCTCCATGGAGATCAGGTGGGTGTTGAAGAGTTGTATTTATTGGAGACTGAGGCTTATTCGCCAGGTTTGCTTCCTGAACTTCAGAGGGATGAGGCCGAGCCCCATGGTCCATGCATACTGCAGAATAATCCAAGTTTGGGAAAAGCAGAGCTTTGGCAGGACAGGACAAACAGCCTAGAAAAGTATAAAGAATTCCCATCTTACTCTTCTACCTCTGTGGTTCAGTATTTTAATTTAGAAAGCAGTTTTTCTTTCTGTGAAATAAACCTTGGGTGAGTGAAATTTGAAGAAAGTTCTTTCTCCAGTAGTTTTCCATTTTCATCTGCTTTTTGTTTATTTTGGACTCATCTTGATCTGTGATCTTAGCCTTGGGAATCAGCGCCCAAGCAGCCACTCAAATGCACTGGGTATTCCCCAGGATGTCCGTGACTACAAGGCTGCCACTGCACAGGTCTGCAAAACAATTGGACCGTCTCCTTCATAGACAGGTGTAAGCCTCCTTATTTGAAAATTCCGAAAAACGCTTGTTCTCCCAAAGGATCGCTAGTTAACTTATCCATTCGTGTACTATGTGACAAAAACCAAACATGAAAAAACCAGATGGAGTTTGGTTTACAGTGTGGGTCAGCAGCTGGGAAGGATCAGGAAGTGTGTTTCATCATAATCATGTTTAAGATATAAAATTATGAAGGATGTTAGGCTTCTTTTAGCATGTAAAGTAGAATAAGGGTGTGTTTAGATATGTGTATTACAGATGCCTCAGATATTACACAGGCATCGATTTCTTTTATAGTAACATTTATGACCTGGGTAGTAGTCGGCCTTTTCCTTTATGATTTTAGTTATACCATCTGCTTTTTAATATAAACTTGCTAAGATTTCTACTTCTGGCTGAGGTGGGTTTGGGAATGATTTCAAATCTCCCACAGCCCTTCCTCCCCATCTTCTAAAATAGGACTTTGCATAATTAAGTAGAATCAGGAAATGAGCACTGGAGTTGAGAAAACCTCCCCACTGATCCCAGCTCCTCTCTCTACAAGTTATGTGGCCTTAGGAAAGTCACACACCCTCCTACAAGCCTCGGTTTCTTGTTCTTGTGAAATGAGACTGACGTTACTAATTTTGTAGTATTGTTGCAAGGATTCAATTACTTTAAATAATATAAAGTTCCAGATACTTAGTAGTTCCCTTCCCACCGTGTCCTTAAATATAAATTCATTTCTCTCATTGGTTTCCTTCTCCTGTCTTTATTTGCTTCCATGATTTTGCTTAAAGTAAACCAGAAAAACCACAGAAATAAATTATTTGGAATTTTTTGTGGCCTTTTTATTTTTGCTGAGGGGTAATTCCGAAATTCCTGTTTTGGAATATTGATACTGCTATTTGTACACAGTGCTCTTTTTCTCCCCAGCCCACCGCCCTCTTTTTCCTTTGGTCCCTGCGGAGAAGAAAGATCTCTGTATTAAGCACATTAGTCTCGTACCTCCTTCCTGTCATCTTGTTTATGATCTCCAGCCCTAGTACCGTCTCTTTCTGGCTGCTGCTAGAGTTAAGTACCTTTGGGGCAGATTGTGGTTACTCTGCACTACCAAATTATAATGCTGAAATGAAAGTAGGCTTTGGTCTACAAGACTGAACCTAATTTTATGCTAAAATGGAGTTCAGCTTAGGTAGCTAGAGGAGGCCATTAGTGGACCTGCATTGTTTTGGTAGGATGAAGTAGATTCGTGTGAGAATAAAATGCTTTATTAATTTAATTAAGCAAATCAGTATATTAAAAGATGCAGCCTATTTTCAGAATCTAGTTCTTTGCACTATAGTAGTCTTCCGCCATTTGAATCTCATGATACGGTGTGAAGGCTTTTCCTTGGACCCTTGTAGCTCTTGTGCCATATTCTTCTCTGGTCCTGCCATTCAGACATGTTATGTACCCTATGTTTGCTGCATTGCTCAGGAAATCTGTCAGTCTAACTGTGTCAACCCCCAGCCACAGAAGCACCTCCTCCAGGCCAGAGGACGAAGGAAGTCTTGGGTGGATGGTTGCTTGATTGAATGCACTCTCTTTAAGTAACTATAGCTCATCTGTCTTCTGATAGTTCGTTGGGTTTCTAGCAGGCACGTGTCCCATTGTTGTTAAGTAAAGCCCGGTATGTATGTTTGACAAGTTAGCAGCGTGGCAGCTCGGCTTGCTCCCCAGCCCTGCCGCTGTCTCAGGGATTGTTTGGTTTGGCAGATGGCCAGCTCTCTGCTCTAAGATGCATTTCCTTGACAGGACAAAGTGTGGAGCCGCATTAGCTGCAAAGTTTACAAAGGTTAGCTAAACACACACAATAAATATTAATAAACAGAAAAGGCCCACCCACCTTTGACTTTGAATTCTGTTTCTTCATTCCATGTTTTGGAATCCCTGTAGTATTTGATTAATAACCAGTCTTAGGGTAATTGAGCCTTAAGTATCCTTTGCCTAAGTTAGACTGCTCGCAGAGCCCTCATTGGCTGCTTTGGTGACTCATCGCCACAATGGATGGAGCTCTGGAATGACTGTTTAGTTCAGCGGGTCTTATTTGCATTCTCCCTGCTTCCATGTGAAAAGGAGGGTAAATGTGCTTCTCCCTGAGCGTTTATGCTGACCAGCCATGTGTGTGTCTAAGAGCTGTAGAGGGTAGAGGACGTGAACAGGAATAGAGGTGCAGTGCCCTGACTTTGGACTCCCTAGAAAGCAATCAGACATTGGTCTGTTGGCCTGGGCAGTTGCCTCTCTCTAACATTTACACCCTCAGCGTAGAGGGAGAGAGTAACGGTAACCTGCTGCCCCTGGAAACTGCCTATTTGGCTGGGTGTCTTGGAATTTACCAGGCCTACACTGTGGATCTTCTCCAATTCTGCACCCTGCTCACTTGAAAACATATTTGAGAACCAGTAATCTTAGACTGCTTAGCCAGACTTCTAGAGAACCAAGGAAGAGAAATACCTTTAATACTATGTCCTTAAGACTGTCCTGGGGCCATCTGTAGGTGGCTGGGATTTCGGAGAGCCCTTGAAAGTCCCTCTTACTATCTTCTCTTGCTCTCTGGTTCATGCACATCCCTTTATTTAGGACCACACTGGGAGGAAACGAACCCTACTTTGTTTGTAGGATATTTGAGTATAATAATGATCTAGAGAAATAAAATTGTTCTCCATAGGCAGTAATGATTTTAACTTGAAAATCGTCTCTAACTCCACTTAGCAAAGCAGTCCATTTAGGCTTGGGTGAACTGTAACTTTTAATTCATTCCTTCAACAAATATTTATTGAGCACCACACACTAAACTGGGCATTTGGGAAACACTCCCACCCGAAACACACCAAGATCTCTGCCTGTATGCAAACTATGTTCACACTGGGGAGGCAGATAATAAGCAAAATTAACGACAAATTATATATTATGTTAAAAGGTGGAACATGTTTTAGAAACATGAAAAAGCAGAGTAAGGACAGTTGTGGGGTACAGTTTTAAAAGGGGCAGTCTTTGCATGATGACATATAAGCAGTGACATGAGGGTGAGTATTGACTTGGATGAACTTATTCTTGGTAGGGTTTATGAAGTTATGTTTGTGACTTTTCTCATGTTTCTGTGCACCTGGCCATGACCTGGAAATTTGCAGTGGTCAAGGCCTGGTTCTCAAATTAATCTCAGTGGCAGAGCACCTGTAAGTCAGGCTGTGCTTTGTAGACCATGAACTGTTGATATACTTAATTCCATCTTACCAACCAAGCACAGTTTTGTTAGATAAAATGTGTCTTTTACAGTCATACATTATCAAGTGGGTTTCACAGACATGTGTACAAAATGACAACCCTCCCCCAGAAGCCATTCTGTATATAAGATGCTTACTGTTTCTGATTTTTTTTTTATTAATACTCACTATTGTATGTTTTATCATCTTTTAGCACTTGCTGGTAGACACTGGGTAGCAGGCACCATAGATTTAAGAAAAGTTGTGGAAAGAAAACCTAAAATTGTAAAAACCTGCCCTTTTAACTTCATTTTACTGCCTACCAACCAGGAAAAAACAGCCACTCTGATTTTATTTTCTCAGCAGAACATCTCAGCTGTCTTCAGTGGTGCAGAGCTTAAGAACCGCTCTTAAAGAGTATTATCAGACATGAATTCGAAGTCCTGCAGACTCTTACATTTCCTCTTAAGTTCCTCAGGAATCTCAGAGAAGGATTTGTAGCCGAATAACTGTATGCATACTTTTTGCCAGGCAGGTAGGGAGCCAGGATTTCTACCAAAAGGGATTGAGGAGATTCACAGATACTCTGTCTTAACAAAGGAGCAGGATGGTTAGAGAGAGGAAACCAGAGAGACTCAGCCCGAGAGAGATTTGGGAGACAAGGATGCCATGGTTTTCATTTTACTATTAGAACCTAAAATAGCAGTATCTAATTGTACCCTTTTTTCTTAGTCCTTGCGCGTTGCTTGGCTCATGATGGTTCTAAATAAATCTTGAATTGATGTTTCCACTCATTACTTGTTCTATCAGAATGAGATCCACAGAACCTAGTACATGGTGTTTCTGCCTACCAATTTTAGCTTCATCTTCCCCCACCCCCCTTCATCATTTCCCCCCTGCTAAACCTCCCACCTCGGCCCTCTTACTACAGACAGAAATTAAAAACAGGTTGTAGTTCTCACTGAGAACTCATTCTTTTTGACCCCAGGGCACCACTTATTTTCCTTACCAGTAATGAATTCAAAGGATCGTAACTTCCAGTGGACCTTCTCTTAAATAGCTTTTCATTCAGGTTAATGTCAAGTCTTTGTATGCCGTGTCTCTGTTTTACTTCTGCTATTGTCCTGCTGGTTTATCTCATAGATAGGGAGATATTATTCCATGCCTGCAAATATGTGTTGTTCCTGAAAAAGCTTTATGAGATTTGGATCTTTGTGAACTAAAAACAATAACCACCTGGCTTCAATCTGCTGTCCAGAGGGACATATTGTGTGTATAAAAACATGAAACACTGAGATCTAAATCTGCTTCAGTGGTAAGCAGAACTGAGTTATGTGGGTTCAGCATTCCGAGATGCCAGCTTCACATGGCACTGGAGCCGGGGAAGCCTAACCTTGTGGTTACAAGGTTATCAAGGAATGAGAGGAGGGGTGTCGGAAGGAACAACTTGTTCATCTTTAAAGGGTATCACACAGATAAGTGATGGAATAGAACTGAACCTCAGGGACACAGCCTTATAGTTTAGAGGAAAATGTCCTAAAAATTACGGGTAGCCATCAGGATGATATTCAGTTTAGTAAACTGACTGTAGCCATCAAAGCACCAGCGGGACTTTTCCCATTTTTACTTGGCTTCTTTAGTTGATTACCATGCCTTTCCTTTTCAGAGTGTTGTCCGCTGCCTGTGGCATCCAAAGCTGAACCAGATCATGGTAGGAACTGGAAATGGATTGGCTAAAGTGTATTATGACCCCAACAAGAGTCAGAGGTATTTCATAAGTCTTGCGTGTTTTAGATGGATGACAACAACTGGGGGGAGGGTTTCTTTTCCTACCCTGCTTTTACTTATTGCCCCCTTTGATGGGGATCCACCCTTTTAGAAAATGCAGCTGGCACAGAGTAAAGCCTCAAACTCCTGGTATTGTACTTTAAAGAGGATTTGGATATTGCCCTTGATCCATACAGAATTCAAAGTGAAAGTTTCCTGGGGATTTGCAGCCCTTTAGCTGAAATGTTGAGTGCAAAGGGGGGAAAAGTCCTGCCCACTTTGCATACCACCCTGGACATGGCATTAGCTGTGATACATGTAGGGGATTAACAAAGCAGGGAACTCACCCCTCACAGGAAATGGAAACAGCTAGTCTGTTTTGTTCCCTTTCTGTTTGGGCTTTTATCAGGTAGCAGTTTGGATGTGTGGGGTTGTTCTCTGCCAGCAGAAGGGGACAGCACAGATTCTTTCCTCTTCAATCCCATGCCCACCCCAAATGTTAGACTTAAATATACCAATGTGTTTCAAAAGTCTGAAAACTTCACTGGAGGCTCAACCAGTTCCTCAACTGTGTTCATTTTCTTTGGGCACAAAGGTGGACATTTGTCACCACCCCCCCAAAAAGGATGGTTTTGTTTGTCTCTGTTAAGGTACGATGCTTGGTTAGCTCTTTCTTTAGAGGGAGCCTTGGTCAGCTAGTATTAAAGTTCATGTGCTAAATTCTTTGGGGTCCCCCATAAACCTATTTTGGGTCCCACATCCTTTTTGAGGAAAGGAAACTCATCCTCTGTTAATGAATATGCATTGCTATAATTCGTTTGGGTAGAAATAGAAGCAGACAGTCGGTCTTCCCTTGGAACTTTGTGCACTAGCATTGGAACTCTTGCCCTGTAAAATAAAGTTTTTATTGTGTTTAAGAACAAACAGGATTTTGTTTGTTTTTTAATAAAGGAATTGAAAATGCTAATGTAATTAGAATGAGAGAGAGAGAGTCTGTTTCATTTGAGAAAATGATGAGCCCCATTTGATAGCACCCATTTGGAAGCTTCTACGTGTGGAATTTTTAAGAAATTTTTTTATTTGTATTTGCTTCCTGAGAGGGATAGCTCATTATTGCTAAAGAAGAAGTGAAATGTCCTAATCAAACTTTTGGTTAACCCCACACATTCTTGGGCAGTAGCCCCATGACAACACTGCCAAGCCAACTCAGTTCCAGACACTCGTACTCTTACATTAGAGATGTGGACGAATGCCACTTGGGGTGTAGACCACCCAGGTTGCTTTCATATGAGACATAAACTAATATTTGAACCGTGTGACCTTCAGGGTGAAAAGACTGGTTAATTTTACTTGTATCTCTTTAACTTACATCTTTGGGTTATTTCTATAGATTTTTTAAACTAGTGTTCTGTTGCCTGATTACCCCTCCAACCCTTTCCCTCAGTGGTAACCACTGACTGACAGACTTGCTTTCCCATAAATTTAATCCCTTATCACCAAGGCCCCATCTTTTGCCATCCCTTAGAAAGTCAAGGACATGGCGAGATGGTGTGCACAGAGTGTGTTCCTGAAAGTATCTAATGTTTTTGACATGACTTTCTGTTTGTAAGACCAAGTAAAGAAAATAATGTGCTCTTACCCACCCCAGGGGAGCAAAATTATGTGTGGTTAAAACCCAGCGGAAGGCAAAACAAGCCGAGACTCTAACCCAGGACTACATCATCACCCGTAAGTTGTTAGCATGGTCTCTCCATCGTCTTCTCTCTCTCTTCTACTGTAATGTGGTGTTGATCTCATGGCTTTAGAGACAGAAAAAGTTTTCACAGTCCAGGCATATATTACAAAGTATCATGTGGACAGAACTGCGAGTCATGTAACAGCTAACTGCTTTAGCTTCTGTGACTCATCACAGAGACAGGGTAATTTCATGTAACTTTCAACCCAAAAGGGAAAAGCCTATTTGAGCCTAATGCATTACTCCATAGCAGCCTTTTAAAGAATAACAATCTGTTCTAAGAATAAACAAGAAAGAGTGCTGGCCTTGGAATCAGGAGACCTGGATTTGTCCAGTTCTACTACTGACTTGCAGTATGATGTTGAACAACTGAACGTTATCAGGAGAGTGAGGAGACTAGGCAAAGGGTCTCCGTCAGCTCCCTCTGAGACTCCGTGACCATGTGATAGATCCAGAGACATTTAGATACAAAATGAACTACCGTGGGCACCAGAAATCTTACCAGAATAAGTAGCTTCTGTCCGGTTTGTCACACAACCTTGTTAATCTGACAGATTTGTCTTTCCCAGAGCCACAGCCTCAGATCTGTCACCACTAGTGTCTAGGAAGGACGTCTTGGATGCAGTAGCAATTGTGATGAGCTGATGCTCTGTGGACTTTACCGGGGTCTCCATCTAAAGCCCAGGGGGCGCTGTACTGCTGGGTTTTCTCTCTGGTGGTGGGTCTCCTGTAAGACCAAGTCCCTTGGAGCTTACGATCAGTAAGGAGATCCCATGACACTTTTTGCAAGAGTAGAAGTGTTAAAGTCGGTGTCACAACCAGTCTAGCTCATGTAATTACACGCGGCCTACTTAAATTCCTCCAGTCGTTTGAAGTGAAAAGCTATTTTTCCCCCTCCTAAAAATACTGTTGTGTCGTGTTGCCCAACAGAGTGACTAGTGACTGTGTTTCTCAGCTCCCCTGACTCAAGGCAGGCATGTTTTACTGGTGAGGGAGATGGTCCTGACCCCAGCTGGTGGTAGGGGTAGGGGGATACTAGAAGAATTTTTTAGGTATTTTAGACATTTCTGTCATTCATATTATAAATTCCCTTTGAACCTCTATTAACCCATTACCTTCTCTTCCCCACTCCCGTGGAAAAATTTTTTTTTATTTTAAAAGAAGTTTTACTCAGCATGTAAGGATCCAAAGAAATAATTCTGGTACATTTTTTGGTCAAGAAAAAGATCATTACTTAACTTTCCCCCCGATAACCCTCTTGCTGTCCCCCAGAATATCACTGTTACCCGTTTACATTTATATACTGTTTTATATTATGAAATTTAATTCTGACATTGAGTGAGCAACCAATAGCAATGGGACAAATACTACTTTGATTCTTATTCTTTTGTTTTGTCCACCATATAGAAGTAGGGAAAAGTCCCCATCAAGTCACCATGCCAAGAGATTCAGGCACCTCCATGCATTCAAGGCAACCTTTATCCCACTTAGTGGGCTAAGTGCTCCTCCCTTCCGGTTACTCAGTGTTGTCAACTCCTCCTGAGAGGTGGTCACATTTCAGAAACGTGTGAAGTGATTCCAGTGTTTATGAGGCATCTAAGGAAACTTCAGGGCTGACAGGCAAGCTGTTGGCATTATTCACATTTGGGCCCTACAAGAAAAAATAAGCAGTCCCATTAAGTGTTTCTTTTCAAAACCACAGAAATTAAGTTTAACTGCTACCCGTGGCTTGGGAGATGGGGAGCCTCACTGGTGTCTCCGTGACAGTGTTTGACAGTATTTCCTGAGTGGCGTTAGTTGCCAGCAGAGGTGAACAATGAGTCTGGTCTCAAACAAAATTGGCTAATTGGTTACAGTAAGACTGTCTTTTATTATTAGATGAAGGCTGTCATTATGACTTCCATGTCATCTTTTAGTTAGTCATGCTTCAGCTATGTTTTGGGATGGAAGGGTTATTATTATAATAAAATTTTTCAATTGTGACTTCTCGTAGCTCATGCCTTGCCTATGTTCCGTGAGCCCCGCCAACGGAGTACAAGGAAACAGCTGGAGAAGGACAGACTGGATCCCCTGAAGTCTCATAAACCTGAACCTCCTGTAGCGGGCCCAGGTGACTGTGGTCTAACCTGTGATCTGCAGAGGGGGGTGAGGGGCTGGGTGGAGTCACTGGTATAGAATTGGAAAGATGCTTTCTGCCTGGATGCTGCTTTGTCTTCAGAGAGATTTTACCACATGGTGGTTTTTAGACATTTTCTTTTTAGCAACTTTTTGTTTAAAGATCTGATGCAGAATCCTGATGCATAAGACTGATAAAAATGGAGAGGAAGCCTAGAGCCCTCTCTGCTTGCTGTCTAACTTGAGCTCTTTTAGGTGACCTTGGTAGTACTTTGGGGCTCCTAGAACCTGGTGATAAAACCACTGCTCTCAATATTGGCTTCATATACAACATTTGGGTACTAGAATCCAGACTGGATTAGGTTTCACACAAGGCAAAAAGTTACAATCATTGAGTTCTTTGTTGATATAATGGAGCTGCCCATTCCCCTACAAGATGAATAAAGGTCCTTAGAGTTTTTACGAAAATAGGTACCAGAAGAAAGCAAGACAGCGTTGGCTATCATGAACACATGCCTCTACTGGAATCCCATTTTACTAGCTATCGCTTGTGTGGTTTCCCTTGTCTTAGGCTCCTAAGCCTATATATAGCTTTTAACTTGTTCATTCATCTTGAACCTCAGCTGTGGGCCTACATCTGTTTGGCCTGCACCTTCAGCTTTGGAAACATTTCACATCTCTAAACTTTTTTTTTGTTTTCATTTTCCCTGCCACCATTCTAATCAAAGTTCCCAAATAGTATTCTTACATGGATTATTGAAAAGCCCTTCTAACTAGGCATCTTATCTCAAGTCAGTCTCTCTCTCTGCTCCCCACCCTGCCTCCATCCATCTTATACACAGCTTTTATTTACAATTTCTCTGGCTTTCTTTTTTTTCTTTTTTAAAAATTTTTTTTAAGTTTATTTATTTTAAGAGAGACAGAGACAGCGTGAGCTGTCAGCGCAGAGCCTGATGCAGGGCTTGAACTCATGAAACCATGAGATCATGACCTGAACCAAAGCCAGGTGCTTAACCAACTGAGCCACCCCAGCGCCCCAACTCCTCTGGCTTTCATGTTGCTACTGCCCCCAAATTTCATAAGCTTCCCACTTCCATTTGCATTTTCAGAGAATCAAGGTTCTCCTTAGTGTACTCAAACTCACTTCTGAGCATTCCACCTCACTTCTCTCCTACTCTGATCTTCTGATACGACTAACTGTTGGTTCGTTGCTGCCTGCAAATGCCCATTGATTGAATTGTCCTCTTTCTATACTTTTGTACTTAAGCCATTCTGCTCACTCAAAGTGACCTCTGCCTTCTGAGCTTTTGCAAACTGGATCTACCTCTTCCCAAAGACCTCCCCAACCACCTCAGCCTGAAGAGATCTCTCCTTCCTCTAAGTACCGTAATAGTTACTAGCCACACAAATCCTTTCCCAATGAATTCTTTCCTGCCTTATTTAGTCTCTTATTTTGATGTATAGAATTAATTTTTTAGCACAGTTTGGCTCTTCATGCGTTTTTGTTTTGTTTTTTAATTTTTCCTAAAATGTCATACATTTTTGAGTACCAGGCACCAGGCTAGCTGTTAAGGATCTAGCAGATCTTAACAAATCCCTGCCCTTACAGAGCTTTCTGTCTACTGGAGCAGTTCCAGCACCATAAAATAATGTGAATCAATGTATTCAACTTACTTGTTTTCTCTCCTACAAGGTACCTGGAAGATGGCAAGCCCTAAGATGTGTTTGTTTAAGGCTAAAATAGTGTCTAACAAATATTGGTTATTTTTATTAATTGAATTTCAAATGTTCATGCCTGAGGAATGTTTTTAAGGCATATTCATGGCAAAGTATTTGTAATTCCTGCTGCATTAGTATCACTATGTAAGTTAAACAGCTAAAACACATCAAAAAAACATCTCTTTCTATTTAAAAATGTTATGGGAAAGTTAAGGTTTGGTGATTTCCTACTTTGGTTGTGAAAGCTGAAAGGATGATACTGAAGTATTCTTGAGATCTGTGCACCTCAGACCAAGGTCTGAAGAAGCCCCAGAGTGCTCCAAACCTTGATTCCATAGGGGATGCCAAAAATCGGGTAAATGTGAAGTTCTGGCCTCACTCTGTTACTCATGTAACCAGCCACCTTGGAAGCCAGGACTGAAGGATTCTCAGCCTTTTCAGATAAGTACAGTGTATACAAGGTATACATATATACTGTCATGCTCATTCCATTATCTGATTGTTTTTTTTCCTTTGAAACAGGTCGTGGTGGCCGGGTTGGAACCCATGGGGGCACTCTGTCATCATACATTGTGAAGAACATTGCTTTGGACAAAACTGATGACAGCAATCCCCGGGAAGCCATTTTGCGGCATGCTAAAGCAGCCGAAGACAACCCATATTGGGTTTCTCCAGCATATTCTAAGTAAGAAAACAACCCTTTAAAATAAGAAAAATTATTATGTTTAATGAATAGGAAAGAATGTAACAATGGCTGCTTTGAGGTTCTAACTCTCCATTTCTTGTTCTATTCTTGAGCATGAAAAATAAGCCAGGTACTCATAGTCCTGAACCTAGGCATTTGTTTGTATCTTAGGACTCTTAAAATGGTAAAAAAAAAAAAAAAAAAAAAAAAATTAATCTTTATTTATTTTTGAGAGAGAGAGAGGCGGAGTGCAAGTGGGGGAGGAACAGAAAGAGAGGAAGACACAGTATCTGAATCAGGCTCCAGGCTCCAAGCTGTCAGCACAGAGCCTGACATGGGGCTTGAACCCATGAACTGTGAGATCATGACCTGAGCCAAAGTCAGACACTTAGCCAACTGAGCCACCCAGACGCCCCTAAAATGGTGAATTTTTAAAGTAGGTCAGTTTCATCAGAGTTTTAGCCCAGTGGAAACCCATTGTATGAAGCCCATTCTATCTGTGACTGAAAAAAGGAAAATCACTATATGCATTATCTTAGTTGAAGAGAGATAAAAGCAAATGAAGGGGAGCAGTCTGTAGGTCTGTCATTAAGGACTTCTTTTATTTGCAGAACTATGTACGTAACACGTACATAGAGTAAAGCCTGCCTGCTCAGATTCCCTGAAATAGCTCAACATGGATGAACTTGTAGTGTTTCTTAAAGCCACTAAAACAGATAAATTTACACAAAAGAAAGGTAGTATTGTAGAATTTTGGATTCTTAATTTTTTATTTTAAACAATTTTAGACTTACAGAAAAATTGCGAAGAGCTCATGTACACTCTTCACCCAACTTACCCTAATGTTACCACCTTACATAACCACAGTACAACTATTTAGCAATGCTAGAAAAATTAATATTGGTACAATGTTATTGATGAAGCAACAGACCTTACTTGATTTTCCCCAGTTTATCCACTGATATTCTTTCTCTCTCTAGGGATCCTGTCAGGGGTCCCATATCACCATATTACATTTAGTTGTTTCTCCCTAGTCTCATCCAGTCTTTTTTTTTCCCTAAAGTTTATTTATTTGTTTTGAGAGAGTTGGATAGAGGGGCAGAGAGGGAGGGACAGAGAGAATCCCGAGGAGGTTCCACACTGTCAGCCCAGAGCCTGACGCGGGGCTCCATCTCATAAACCGCAAGATCATACTCCGAGCCGATTTCAAAAGTCAGATGCTTAACCAGCTGAGCCACCCAGGTGCCCCTAGTCTCACCCAGTCTTTACGGTTTCTCAGTCTTTCTTGTCTTTCATGACCTTGGCACTTCTGGTGAACACTGGTCTGTTATTTTGTACATTTTGTCTCTCAGTTTAGATTTGTCTGATATTTCACACAATTGGAATGAAACTGTGTATTTTAGGCAAACATAATTCAGGGCTGATGTTGTATCCCTTTGGGTTCATCATATCAAGAATGTCATGTCAGTATGTCTTACCGGTGGTGAGGTTGACCTTGGTCACCTGGTTAAGGTGATATCTGCCAAGTTTCTCCACTGTAAGTTACTGTCATTATTTTGAGTTAATAAATTATTTGGGGGTGATATTTTACAGCTCTGAAAATCCTGCCCCTCTTTAAACTTTGGCTCTCTAATTTTATTATCCGTGGGTAGATTTGCCTGCAGTAGTTATTACTGTGGTGTTTGCCTAATGGTGATTTTCTATTTCCCTGTTTCTTCCACATTTATTAATTAGAATTCTACTAAAAGGAAGAATTGTCCCTTCTCCCACATTTACTTATTTTTCAAGTATTTTTTATATCAGTGTGGACTTCAAAATACTTTATGGGTTAAAATTCAGTACTATCATTATTTAGGTTTTTGCTCAAATTGTTCCAACTTTGGCTAAAAGAATCTCCTTCAGAATAACTCCTGTCCTCTTTTGACAGATCCCTGTATTTTTTTGAGCACTTCCTTACTTTCTGATACCACAAGATGTGCCACAGTTCATCTTTGTTTTTCTTGCCCATAGCCTGCCTCACTCAGTCTCTTCCCCACCCACCTCTGCAGGTAATTAATCTCTTTAGTTTCTGCCCTATCTTTCCTGTAGGTCTCTTGCACAAACGAACAGATTTGTGAGTATTTTCTTACACCCTCTCCTTTCTCACATGAAGGGTAGCATAATATAAATACCCTTTTGGGCTCTGCTATTTTTCACTTAGGATTATGCCCTGGAGATCACTCTACATCGGTTCCCAGAGCTCCTTCTCATTTTTCCACAGCTGCATAGTGCTCCAGTGTAGGGAGGCACATAGTTTATTCAGCTGTCTCCTATGAGTGGGTATTTAGGGTGTTCCAGTATTTTGCAATTTCTAACAGAGCTACATTAAATAAACTTGGCCATATGTATTTTTGTATTACTGGAGGTATAGTCAGGTTTTTTTCTTGGTGTCTTTATATATTAAAGTTTTCTTTTAAATTATGAGAAAGCTGGACACTGATCACTTTTCAAAACATTACTGTGCTGGAAAAAAAATCACTTATAAACCAAATCAGTGTACGTGTTATAGCAATATAAGTTCCCTATCTGCTAATCATTATGAGCTACTTTGCATAAAAGAAAAAACACATTGTTTTAGCTTGGATTTCTTAAACTGATAAGAACAGATACTACACTTGACCTTAGCCAAAAGAAGCAATAGCTTGGGTTTCTTAGAAGCCGACCTGAGAAAAAGATTCATATAAAGGTGATTTATTAGGAAGTGTCCATAGAGAAAACCAGGAGGAGAGTGGAGAACTGTAATGAAACCAAGTAAGGGAGTATCAAGCACAGTTTCAAGGGGGTCACTTTGGCTCGCTCTACAGGGTAACCCTGGAGACCCTGGTCAGAGGCATGGTAACTGGAGTATTTATACCCCAGTATCTATTGGTTATTGCTAATGGCTGCAGGTGGGGTTGGGGGGAGACATTCCCATGTACTTCCAGCTTTCCAGGGCTTTAGCAACCTGCTAATAGCCCTCTGACAAAGACAGATAGGTGCTGCTGTTGTGAGTGAAAGCACCCCACACAAAAATGCTAAAGAGATTTGAGGGCCTTTGGGAGTGGGGGGGGGGGGGGGGAGCACTGCATCCGCTGCTGTACATGTTGTAGCAGAACAGACTGTGGCATGTCAGTGGTGGTGGTTCACAGTGTGTACTAATAACCAGACAGTACAGATGGAACATCTCTGAACCATTAGTTGGATAATATTACAGCACCTAAGAGGGTCATATCAAGGCTGGCCAACTAAATAGTGCACACTTAGCTGCCTTTTGTATAGAATTTGTATGTGTGTAAGCTAATGTATGTCAACGCATCATTGGCAGTCAGATAAGCTTGTAGATTGTGCCTCTGTTGACACTCAGTTTTTAATGGGGTCATTATTTTCTATTACTATTAGGGTTTTTTTTATACTTAAAGAAACTTGTTTAGAAACATACAAAAAAATTAACTGAGGAGAGAGGAATAAACAGAGCCATGTTTTAAAATTTGCTAAACATAGTGAGCATCATTTGGAGAAAAATTTGGCACTATCTATACAAATTTAAAATGCAAATACCCTTTGACTTGGCAATTGTATTTCAGGAAGTTTTGCACAAGTGGGCAAATATGTATGTCCAAAGATATTAAGCTCAGTATTGTGTAGGAAAGCAAAAGACTGAAAACAATGTAAATGTCCTTCAATGGGGTATTGTTTTAGAAAAGCATAGCCTATCCATACAATGAAAGATATCAAGAAAGTATAAAGAATGGGCTAGATATATATGTGGATGGATGTGGCCTAATCTCCTAAGTACAAAACCAACCTACAAGCAAAAACAGAAACCAGCTTATAAAACATGATGTCTACCTGTGTTTTTAAGCAGTGGATGTATCTATATACATATCTGTTCATCTATACCTGGACTCCCTCTGGGAGGAGAGCCAAGAAATGGAGGTGGTAGGTATGTTTTAAGTAGTGAACAAAGGAACAGGAATGGGGTTGTGTGTGTGAAAGTGAAAGGGGCCTTCAAAGTTCCATAGTCTGCCTGTTAGCAATGCTGGAAAGTTTTGTTCATTATGTGCATGTATTACCTAAACTCTCAGACATGAAAATTACATACAACATTAAAGTTAGATCCTCCATCAAAGTAATTAGCTGTTAGAAGTTAGAACAATAACCTGGAAATTCTAAGGCCAGCTCCCTGGCCTTGGTTCTAGCAAGGACTTACTATCCAGTAGGTTCTAAAAGGTATCTTCTCAGTGTCTCATTCTCTTCAATAGTAAGTAAGATCTTTGACACCCTCCTATAAATTATACATTGTTAATATCACCCAATAATCAGCGGTATTAGTTCAACATTTATAGAGATACCTCAGTAATTTGCTTTGTGTGTAAACACACACAAACCTATTTGGAGCAGTGTGCTATCAAATTTATTTTAATGTAGTCACCTTTAGGAATTTTTTCCTTCTTGGGTTTTGTTTTAGTTAGGAAGGCTTCCCATCTAAGGTAATTCTTCAGATTCTCCCATCTTTCTATTTCACCATTTTTTAAATTATTTTTTAGGGTTAAATTTCTGTTCACCTGAAATTATTTTAGTGAAGGGAGTGAGGAAGGTATATTTGTATACTGTGGCCACTGTAACAAATTACCACAAACTTGGTGGCCTGAAAAACAGAACTTAATTCTCTCATGGTTCTGCAGGCCGGAAGTGTGAAATCAAGGTGTCACCAGAGCCGCATTCCATACAGAGGCTCTAGGGGAAAATTTGTTCCCTGCCTCTGCTAGCTTCTGGAGGCTGCCTGCTAGCTGGGCTGGTAGCCACATTGCCCCAGTCTCTTCTCCATCTTGGCAATGCCTTGTGCTTTGTGTTGGTTTCCTCTTCTGTCTTACAAGGATACCTCTGATGTCATTTGGGGCCCACCCAAGATGATCCAGGACCATCTCCTCATCTTAAAGTCCTTAATCACATCTGCAAAGACCTTTTTTTCCAAATAAGGTAATATTCACAGCTCCCAGGGATTTAAGGTGGATATTTTGGGAGGGACTCTTTTTCCAGCCTACAACAGCAGAGCTCCAGTTTAATTTTTTCCTCTTGGTTAGCCAGTTGCTGTAACACTTTTTAGTTGGATGATCTAGTTTTCCTCATTGAATTGAAATCACATCGTTACACACACTGCACTTACATATGAATTTTAGCCAATTTATGGGCTCTCTCTTCTGTTCTATTAATTGGTCTGTTCAAGTAGCAGTACCAAACTTTTCATTGTTGTAGGCCTTCCTACATTATTCTTCTCATTATTCTTCTTAGTAAAAATTTTCTATTTTTATAGGTATCCATGACTTTACTCTAAGTTATCTAGGAAACACCTCCCCCCACCTCAATTCTTGGTAATATTTTTACTGGAATTGAGTTATATATTAACTTAGATAGAGTTTTACAATATTGGTTCTTTTTTTAAAGATTTTTTTTAATGTTTATTTCTGAGACAGAGAGAGCAAGAGTGGGGGAGGGGCAGAGTGAGAGGGAGACACAGAATCTGAAGCAGGCTCCAGGCTCTGAGCTGTCAGCACAGAGCCTGACGCGGGACTCGAACTCACAGACTGAGAGATCATGACCTGAGCTGAAGTCGGTCGCTCAACTGACTGAGCCACTCAGGCGCCCCTACAATATTGGTTCTTTTAAACCAAGAGCAGGGTATGTCTTTCTATTTAGTCACATCTCTTTACCTCTCAGTAGTATTTTTAAGTTTTCTTTAAATAGATCTTTCACATTTTTATGCCATTGTAAAAAGAATCTTTTCTTCTGCTGAATTTATGACTCCTCTTTATATATTTTGAATATTAACCCCTTATTGGATAGGTCATTTGCAAATATCTTCTATTTGGTAGGTTATCATTTAGTTTTGTTGATGGTTTCCTTTGCTGTTTATTTTGATGCATTTTATTTTGATGGAGTCCCACATGTTTATTTTTGCTTTTGTTCTCTTGCCTTAGGAGACATATCTAGAAAAATGTTACAACTGATATCACAGAAATTATTGCCAGTGCTCTCTTCTAGGATTTTTGTGGTTTTGGGCCTCACATTTAGGTCTTTAATCCATTTTGAGGTGTGTGTGTGTGTGTGTGTGTGTGTGTGTGTGTGTGTATGGTGTGAAGAAAGTGGTCCAATTTCATTTTTTTGCCTGTAGCTATCCAGTTTTTCCAACACCATTTATTGAAGACAGCCTTTTCCCCACTGTGTATTCTTGCCTCATTTGCTATAGATTAATTGAGCATTGAAGTGTGGGTTTATTTCTGGGCTCTCTAGTCTGTTCCATTGAACTATGTGTCTATTTTTGTGCCAGTGCCATGGTGTTTTGATTACTACAGCTTTGTGGTATATCTTAAGATCTGGTGTTCTGATACCTCTATCTTTGTTCTTTTTTCTCAGGATTGCTTTGGATATTCGGGGTCTTTGTGGTTCCATACAAATTTTGAGATTATTTGTTCTAGATTTGTAGAAAATATTGTTGGTATTTTAATAGGGATTACATTGTATTTGTAGATTGCTTTGGGTAATATGGACATTTTAATAATGTTTGTTCTTCCAATCCATGAGCATGGAATATCTTTCCATTTGTTTGTGTCATCTTCAATTTCTTTCATCATTGTTTTATAGTTTTCAGAGTACATTCTTTCACCTCTTTGGTTAAGTTTATTTCTAGGTATATTATTCTTTTTGGTGCAATTGTAAGTGTTATTTTCTTAATTTCTCTTTCTGGCACTTTATTTATTTGTGTATAGAAACACTAACAACTTCTGGGGATTAATTTTGTGTACTGCAACTTTATTGAATTCATTTATTACTTCTAATATGTTTTTGGTGGAGTCTTTAGGATATTTTATGTGTAGTATAATGTCATCTGCTAATGGTGATGGTTTAACTTCTTCTTTACCACCATGGATGCCTCATTTGTTTTTCTTGTCTGATTGTTGTGGCTTGGACTTTAGTATTATGTTGGATAAAAGTGGCAAGAGTGGGGGTGCCTGGGTGGCTTGGTCAGTTAAACGTCTGACTTCGGCTCAGGTCATGATCTCACAGCCCCCGTGTCGGGCTCTGTGCTGACAGCTCAGAGCCTGGAGCCTGTTTCAGATTCTGTGTCTCCCTCTCTCTCTGCCCCTCCCCTGTTCATGCTCTGTCTCTCTCTGTCTCAAAAATGAAATAAAAAACGTAAAAAAAAAAAAAAGTGGCAAGAGTAGACATCCTTGTCTTATTCCTGATCTTAGAAGGCTCTCAGTTTTCATCATTGAGTGTGATGTTAGCTGTGGGTTTTCATATATGGCCTTTATAATGTTGAGGTATATTCTCTCTAACCCTACTTGGTTGAGAGTTTTTATTATGAATAGATGTTTCCCAATTTAAGTTATCTAATGTATTGACTAATAGTGCCAGAACAATATTAAATAATATCATGGTTGCACACATCTTTTTCTTGAACTTTAACAGAAGTGACTCTATTAGGTTAAAATACCTAATTGGCCTTTTTGTAGGTGAAAAAAAGTCAAATATTGGCAATTTCATATTGTTCAATTTAATGATACATCTCCATGAAGCGTAACTTTTGAAAACTCACACATGTAAGACATTAAGGATGAATCCATATCTTTCTCTTCCATTTATTTATTCAACAAAGATTTATTGAACACCTGTAATATGTCAGGTACTGTTCTAGGTTATGGGGATACAGTGATTTTTATGGAACTTATATTCAAGTAGGCAGAGACAGACACTAAATAAATCCATAAATTTTAGATGGTAGTTAGTGCAAAGAATAAAACTAAAATAGAGATAAGAGGATGTAGCAAAAAGGGTGCTATATTTTAGCTATGGTGATTGGGGTAAAACCTCTGCTAAGTGATTTTTGACTTAAATGAAATGAGGGAGTAGGCCGTGTAGATATCCAAGGGAAGAGCATCCCATGCAAAGAAAACACCATACAAAGACCAGAGGTATGTTTATCTGAAAGAGATGCTGAATTTTATTGGATTTGTTTATTATATTTCTGTGGAAGTGATCATATGACTTTTATACTTTGATCAAGAAATACAATGAACTATATTACTGAATTTCCTCATATTGAATTATCCTTGTTTCTTTGGTATGACCCTAACATAGTTATGGTTTGTTCTTTGTCACGTGTCAAACTGGGTTCATAAAAATTTTGTATGCTTTTTCTATGTATACTCTCAGACTGTTTTGAATACATTAAATCTATCTACTCTGTAAAGAGTTGATAAAATTCACCTGTGAAAGTGTCAAAACCTGGTGCTTTTGTGGAGGAGAGGTTAAGAAGTAATTTCTTAATTTTTCGCTTTCTTTTCCATCCCCTCATGATAAATACTCTATTGGGATTTTCCTACTCTTCTGAGTCTGCTCAGTAATTAGTATTTTCTTGGGAAATCATTCATCCAGATTTTTAGTTTTAAATAGAATTAATTGAAGCAGAAGTTCTTTTTGTTTTTTGGTGACCGTTAACAAATGATACTTTCCTGCATTGTAGGTGACTTAGTTATATTTACAGTTGAATAATGTGCTAGTTTAAATATTAGCTCTGTAAAGTGGGGAGAACAGGTCATGTCTTTTACACTACATGTGAGGAGACTGGAGCTTGCAGTCGAGAGTGATTGTAGCTGGAGCCGCACTTCAGCTCTCTCTATCCCTAATCTCATGAGCTTTTCAGAGGACTGTGCTCTCTCTTGATATATACCCTTCTGCTGTTGTGTTTTGCTCCCATCTCCTTCCTTCCACCCAATTTTGTCACCTTCCATTTATTGCATGCTAACTAAGTTCATGGCACTGTCTGTGGCATGTGATTCGTTAGCCAGAATTGCAGTGCTATTTCTCCTGTGTTCACCTGCTAGAGTATACTGTTTACTGCCAAGTGGCAAAGCGTTCGAAGGGAAGCTAATATTTAAAAGGATCTTTTCGTAAAGGTCACTGTAATTGAGAATGTGTGTC
Organism: Felis catus; assembly: GCF_018350175.1. Lineage (NCBI taxonomy): Eukaryota > Metazoa > Chordata > Mammalia > Carnivora > Felidae > Felis > Felis catus. Next base: position 208,906,963 of record NC_058368.1, on the reverse strand, counting down.
TGGTTGTTTTTCTTCGCTGCAATTGACTTCTGTCAGTGATGAAATGAAGATTTACTGTATTTCCCTTTATCACAGAAGAGCACAATTAGACATTACCTAAATCTCCTGGCTTGCACATGAACAAGGCATATACATACCTTTGTTCTCCAGTGGTGATCACAGAGTCTTTGAGCACTTCACCTTTACTGGTTGAGTATTTGCATTTCGTTCCTGGCACCAGCAATGTAATAGCCATGGAAGTTTTAAAACACAGCAGGATCACAGAGGCCTCTTGTTCAGCCACACATGGTCAGATTCAATTACAGTTTCTTGTTAAAAGAAGTGGCTGGAGAGAGGGGGGAGGAGCTGGCTGGAGAGTGGGTAGGATATAGATCCAGAATGCTATTAGCTTACACATCAGACAGGGATGGACGTGCGTGGGAGCCTGGACCCTGGCCAGTAGCCTGCCAGCCTGACAGCTCTGTCAGCCATGGTCACTTTTCTTGCCAGAGAAGCTGCCATTATTGCTGGTTCGGTAGATTGAATCTTCAACGTGCATGTCTTGTCAGATATGGGATACATGAATATGTGTGCGTATTAAAATATCATTCCCATCCATAAAGGATCCATTTAAAGTCATGTTAAATCAGTAGGCAATATTTAAACAGGTTCTTTTTTTTTTTTAACGTTTATTTATTATTGAGAGACTGAGAGACACAGAGCATGAGCAGGGGAGGGGCCGAGAGATGGAGAGACACAGAATCTGAAGCAGGCTCCAGGCTCTGAGCTATCCGCACAGAACCCGACGTGGGGCTTGAACTCACAAACCACGAGATCATGACCTGAGCCGAAGTCGGACGCTTAACCGACTGAGCCACCCAGGCACCCCTGAAGAGGTTGTTCCTTAAGTGAGTAAAGGTTTATATATTATTTGTGTCAGGAAGAGACATAAACCCACAGAGGAAAATGTAACTTTTTTCCTGAGTTATATTTAGGTAACTGATCATCCCTGTCCACCATATTCCTATATAGAGGCCAGCATTTCTCAAAGTGGTTTTGTAGACTGCCTTGTGTCAGAGTCAAGGGTGGGGGTAGGGGGTTAAAGGTACAGGTTTCTAGACTGCACCTCAGACCAACTCAGTTAGACTTTGTGGGCTTGGGACTGGAAATCTGCATCTTAAGAAGTTTCTCAGGTGATTATTTTGCACACTAAAGTTCAGTAATAATACAAAAGTAATTATTTAAAATAAACCACAAATGATTCACCCTTAGAAAATTCAAATGTACAGAGTAGATTATTCTAATTATACAGGTTTATACTGAAGACAGATTACTTACATAACCAAATAATTTCCCCCAGTTTTTTTTTAAATAGCAAGCAGCTGTGGTGTATTTAATATATAACTTATTTTACCAAATATATTCTGCATACAACTTTTTGAAAACATACTTTTTATATGAGGTGAGGAACACCTGATAGCCAAAGCAAAGGGTGTAATAATAATGACATATTTATTATACTTACACCACGCCAGCCTTGTTTAAGAACTTTGTATATATTCATTTAATCTCCACAACATCCCTATGAAGTAGGTGGTATCATTGTTCCCATGTTATAGATGAGGAAGTTGAGGCTTATAACTTGACCAAAGCCACACAGGTAGCAGGTGGCAGAATTGGGATTTGAATGCAGAAGCCTGGCTTCAGAGTCAGGCTTCTGCTTTTGACAACTGTAGTGTACTGCTTCTCATCACAAAGCAACCAGTAATTATTTAAAAAATTGACCAATAGGGAAGCTGAAAGACTATCGTGTGAGCCAGCGTAGCATAGCCGAACACGAGACTAAGAATCAGAAGTTCTGAGGTGTTGTGCTCCCTCTGTGCTTTACTTAACACTCGCCGAGGCTGTTTCCCCCTCTGGGAAGGAAGAGAGCAGGGCTGCAGTAACGCTGGCTACAAACGTGAGCCTGGAGAGGGTACTGCTAACACCTGGGTGGCCCCAGGCCTGCGTACTCTTCAAAGATTTTATCCTTCTGACTTGTTTAACTATTTAGTGATAAGGCAGGTGGTGGTGATTTTAGAAGGCTCTTTCTGTTTTCCTTTCCTCACTTTCTTTCTGTTTCTAGTTGCCACAGGCTTCACATTTGTCCCTTTTTCCACCCTCACTCGTCTTTGAACTCACACACCCAGCATTATGAGTTCGTGTGCCCTATTTGATGAGTCTGAGATATGTTTATGTAGTTTCCAAAATATTATGTGTTCAGTTTGTGAAGAAAATAGAACATTCTTTCTCTAGAAACATCATGTTGCGTCTCATCTTCTTATGCATCCCGAATATTAAAAAAAAAAAATTATCTTTGATTAGCTCTTCACCAGAAAGAAGGGACCATTTCAAGTGGAATCTTTTGGTCAGGCCCTTTATTTAATCTTAATAATTCTGCAATTGTGATGACTGGGTCACAGTTCATCTGGACCGTATTCATTCTAACAGGGTTAACAAGTGTGTCAGATTGTCAAGTCATGGCTATAATTGACTTTGGCTTTGAGGTTTTCCTTCATAATAAACAATGGGCCCTGAGCCAAAAAAGCTTGTGGTTTCCACTCACATAGTGATGACTAAATATTACGAGTGATTTCTCCTCATCCTCATTCTGTGACCCTGGAGCTGGCTTTGCATGAATCATATTAGAAGAATATCTGTAATTAATGAGAATGTGACCTGTGGACTTGCCATTGCAGCTGAAAACATTCTGAGATTCTTCTGTGGCCTGAGCACTAAAAAAGGAGCATAGAAGGCCCAGGTTGGAGCTTAGTCAGAAGAGAAAGGACTGCTCGCGGACACTTTGAATCTCTTGCACAAACAGTGCACTGCAGAAATGCCCTTATAAGAGTATTGCGGGGGGAATCTGACTGTTCTACACAAAATTCTTCTGGGCAGAACCACCAAAGGTGGGATTCAGTTTTTGTTGGGCTTCCGACATTTTTCTGTTAGAACACAGTTGCTGGAAAAGACTCACTTTGTACAAATAACTTTGAGAATTCAGTTTAAAAAAATGTCCCAAGGGGAAAATTATTCAGCACAAAATATCATCTAATCAGAATTCATAGATTTGAGAAAGACATTTGCTTAAGATTTTACATTTGCTTCATGAAATATTAACTATTAGCAAATGCAGAGTTTACTGAAGCTAAAACAAAACAAAGAAACCTTTCAGCCCCTCTCTGATTAGCTTATTTAATGATTAGTAATAATAACCATGTTGATATGTAATCTGTTCTCCTTTTCTTGGTAAGTCTAATAAACAAGTTGACATATACAGTCAAGTGAAAAATGTTTACTATTTGCAAAGTGAGTTAAACTGGAAAACACAAGTTTCACATCAGCCTTCTGTAAGCTGAAGTTTTCATTTAATACTTAGGAAAATGGGTAAGTGTGGGCCACAAACCAGTAAAATAGGTAGCCTGAATAAAGCTGATTTCAATAAGGTGGATTACTCTGCTCGTGCTCACTGAGGCTTACCGTGTTCCCACTAACCTGTTGAGCAACGGTGGTCATTATACTTTTGGCTGAACGGAATGTTCCCCTTACCTCCTTTTTCTTCAAGTCAGCCTCTTTATAGGCTTTTGTTTTGGGCAACTTACATAAATCTCCAGCCATGAGGCTGAAGGTTTGAGTTGACAATTTCCTGTCTCTTGAGAAAGGAGGTATAGAATCCTGGAGGAACTGATTTAATAGAACACAGGTAATGGATCGGTAATGGAAATGCTTTCTCAAGGTGGTGGAATATATTTCTTGCTCATTACTTATTTATATTTGTATTTCCTGAGTTCTTGCCATGTGTTCAGGCCCATTTGGTTTGATTTGTTCTACTCTTCCTTATGGAAGCACTCAACAGAGTCTATATTAAAATCAGTACACAAATTCCGTTTCTTCAAGCAGCCCAGAAAGGAATCCATTTTTGTGGCCAGTGACAATGTGAATAGAGACTTGAAGTATTTTTTTGTTGTTGTTTATTTGTTGGTTTCCTGTTGGTTTTAAAAGCAGGGATTTCTGGACCAACTTTTAAGTGTTTTCAAATCCATTAACTTTTTTTTTGAATGTGTCATTTTACTCCTGCTTGACATTGTTGATTTATTTTTATAGTAGTTTTCTATGCCAAGGGCAAATTAGGCCATCCCCCAGGGAAGAAATCTTTTGGTTCTATTCCTAACTCTGTTTAATCATCTCTGTTTCTCATTGTCTTAAAAAGTAGTGACTGAAGAAATCAGTTTTAAATGCCCTAGATAATCCTGAATTGAATTTTTTTTTTTTTTGCTCTTTCTCATACATGAGTTTCCAAAATTTTTCAAAAGAATAACTGCTGGAAATAAATTTGAAGATAAAAATTGCTGAAAAGACAGAATAGCTACAAGATTTAAAGCTATAATTCTCTCACTTTGCTTCTATAAAACACTGGCATTCTCTAGTCTAGACAGAGGTGTTCAGTGTACTCAACTCAAATACTGTTTTTTTAAAGAACCTGGTCTTTATTCAGCATATAGCTTTTATGGAGGGCTCTGATTTGTGCCGTAAGAATGTTGGTATGGGGGCAGGTTGGATTGGAACAAGGGAAACTTCTGTCTGTGGTCCACATCTCCATTCACCTCGTCATGCCTAACCCCCAAGAAGTAAAGACTGCTCCTTTACTTCAAGGGTGGGCCTGTGAGAGTGCAGCCTCGAACCCCATGCCTGCGCCCAATCTTCAGTTGCATCATCCAGGGCCAGCTTCTCCAGAGGTGAGAAGTACTTTCCCACACTGGAGGAAGCTCATTGTGTTTAAGAGCTGATGTTAAGAAGACAGATTCTTACTTCCCAGCCTAGATTCAGAGCCCTGCTTTGCCACTTTCTTTCCCAAGCTGAGAGGGAAGGTGCGGTCCAGCAGCCAGTACTGGCTCATGAGATAGATAAGCACAGGAATTGAGAGCAAGCACTTAGAAAATTGTGTAGCAAGTTGATATATGTTTGGAATCTAACAAAAATTTGGGTCAGTACTTTGCAGTCTTTTTATTTTTCTAGAAGTAGTAGATTTGTCTGCAAGGGATTGGAAATTAGAAAACAAAGACTAGCCTTGTGTCACGGATGGTTTGAGAAGCACTGCTCTAGGCAGGACCCCAGATTGGAGGGTAAGACCTTCTCCAGGGTACCTCCTGTTTATTCTAGAAGTGGGTTCATTCTTCCTTATTCCCAAGTCCAAGGAGTCTGGTTCGTTCTTCTTTTTTTTAATTCAAAAAAAATCTTTTTTTTAATTTTGGTAAAGCACACATAAACATAAAATTTAACCTCTTAATCATTTTTATGTGTACATTTCAGTAGTGTTAAGTACATTCACATTGTTGTACAACCAATCTCCAGAATTCTTCTCATCTTGCAAAACTAAAACTCTGTACTCACTAAACAGCTTGTCCTTTCCCCTCTACCCAGTCCCTGGCAACTGCTGTCCAGCTTTCTATCTTATAAGTATGACTACCTCAGTACCACATATAAGTGGAATTATACAGTATTTGTCTTTTTGTGACTAGCCTATTTCAGTTAGCATAATGTCCTCCAGGCACAGGCGTGTAGCATTTGCCAGCATTTCTTTCCTTTTTAAGACTGAATAATATCTCATTGTACGTGTGTGCCGCATGTTGTTTATCCGTTCATCTGTCCACGACACTGAGGTTGCTTCTGCCTTCTGACTGTTCTGAATAATGCACGGAACATTTATTAATCTCTAATAAAATATCATTTTAAGACCCTTCTTTCAATTCTTTTGGGCATATTTCCTGAAGTGGAATTGCTAGATCACATGGTAATTTTATTTTGAAATTTTTGAGGAACTGCCATATTTTTTTCCCCTAGAGGCTGCACCATTTTGCATTCCCACCATCACTGTGTAAAGGGTCCCAGTTCTCCACATCCTGGCCAATACATGTTATTTTCTGGGTTTTGTTTGTTTATTTGTCTTTTGTTTGATAGTAGCCATCCTAATGGGTGTGAGGTGTTATTTCATTGTGGTTTGGATCTGCATTTCCCTACTGATTAGCAATGTTGAGCATCTTTTTATGTGTTTGTTAGTCTTTTGCTTGTCTTCTTTGGAGAAATATCTATTCAAGTCCTTTGCCCAGTTTTTTCTTTTTAATTTTGTTAATGTTTATTTATTTTAGAGAGAGGGAGACAGAGTGCGATCAGGGGAGGGGCAGAGAGAGAGAGAAGGAGACACAGAATCTGAAGCAGGTTCCCAGTTCAGAACTATCAGCACAGAGCCTGATGCAGGGCTCAAACTCCCGAACCAGGAGACCAGGACCTGAGCCAAAGTCAGACGCTTAACTGACTAAGCCACCCAGGCACTCCTCCTTTGCCCAGTTTTTAACTGTATTGTTTGGCTTTGTTGTTGTTGTTGTAGTTATTGTTGAGTTGTAGTTCTTTATTCTAGATATTAATTCCTGATTAAATATATGATTAGCAAATATTTTCTCCCATTTCATAGGTTGTTGCCTTTTCAGTCTGTTAGCTGTGTCCATTGATGCACAGAAATTTTTAATTTGGATATAGTTCAATTTACCTGTTTGTCTTTTGTGCTTGGGCTTTTGGTGTCTTATCAAAGAAATCATTGCCACATCTAATGTCATAAAGCTTTTCCGTAATATTTTGTAGTTTTTGCTCTTAGGTTTAGGTCTTTGATCCATTTCAAGTTAATCTTTGCATCATGTAAGGCAAGGGTCCAGTTTTATTTATTGCATATGGTACAATTTTGCCAGCACCATTTGTTGAAAGGGGCCTACTTCCTACACTCAGGTATTCCCTACCTGGCCAACAAAATGAAAGACAAAGTGCTAAACAAGCGTTGCTGGGAAAACTTGGGTAGTTTATACCTTGATTTTGGCAACTGGGGGAAGGAAAACCTGGCTATTTGAAAGCTAAATGTCATGATTTGACGTTGCATATACAGAATATGGTTGTTTTCCAGCAACACTGTTACTAGTTTTAAAAAATGGAATTTAAAATACTAAATTTCATGGAGTTTTGCAAAGAGACCATCCTACCTTCCAAACAAACTCATATCCCCTAAGTTAAAATACCTAGAAAGGACAAAGGAAACTGTATGGTCTGGTAATTCAAAGGGGGAGTCTTAAGTGATCCTGATATAAAGATCTACTCAGTAAATTTTGCTGAGTTTAGTGCTGGGGGAAAAGACACCTCCTCTGAAAAACTAGTATTTTTCCTTCTTCTTTTTCTTTATCTTGGCCACTGGGGAATTGAGTGTTGTATTATTATGTTTACCCTTTCATTCCTTTGTTATTCACCTTCTCAGTTGTTTTGATTTTCTTTATAAGTCCATTTTATTGAAGTATCATTTATGTCTAATGCAAAATTCACCCATTTCAAGTCTTGACAAATGTATGCACTTATGTAATCACCACTTCAGTCAAGATTATAGAACATCTCCATCCCCACAAAATGTTCCCCATGCCTCTTTACAATTATTACCCCCTTTCTGCCCCCTGTGAAATAGTTCCATTGATTCTACACCCTTCAGGTTAGCCACCAACCTGCCAAAAATACCCTTGGGAAGCAGGTAGAATATGAGAGTAACTACTTAAATGAAATAGCCTTTTTAAGCTCTCGGCTCTATTCTTCCTGTAATCTGTCATTTAATTTTTCTTTATATCCAAAATAAACACCATTACAATTTCTTAGTACTGAAGTCTCACTGCGGCTAACTCTGAGCTGGTGTCTTCAGAAGCACTGCCAGATATCGTTATAAGACTGTTATTTTTTCTCTTTAGAAATTAACCATCTAGGGGTGCCTGGGTGGCTCAGTCAGTTAAGCGTCTGACTTCGGCTCAGGTCATGATCTCACGGCTCATGGGTTCAAGCCCAGTGTGCTTTGGGCTCTGTGCTGACAGCTCAGAGCCTGGAGCCTGTTTCAGATTCTGTGTCTCCCTCTCTCTCTGCCCCTCCCCTGTTCACACTCTGTCTCTGTCTCAAGAATAAATAAACATTAAAAAAAAATAATTAACCATCTAATCGAAAGGACTTTTTAAACCAGACAGATTTGTTCCCATATGGGTTTGCCCATCCCTAAGTGGTCCACAGCTTTGCCAAAAGATGAAATATGTAATGAGTACCAGTTGCCATATTGTAGCATGTTAGAAAGCCAGGGGTCCTGCTTTCTAGTAATTCAGCAACTCATGACCTCTGAAAATCTGCAGCTGTTTTTGGAAATGTTAGAGCTGTGACTTATTTGCAGAGGTCATGACAGTGTCTTGAAGTGACAAGAGGTTGAACCGACTGGATTGTGTATGGGGACACCTTGGGCTCGAGGTAGGTGTGTGGGTCACTAGAGAGACAGGAGTTGTAACTAACTTTTGCATGAGGAATTCCAGTACATGGCTTGCATCAGAACAACATGAGCCTGAATGTGGATGGTATATAGTTCTTCCCAGGATAATAAATAAACAACAACAAGTAATGTCGGGTTTTAACCCTGTTTTTATTTGTCAAAGAAAAGGAATTGTTGTTGTCATTATTTTAAAATTCTGGAATTACCATGATGTAATGAATTGAATTCAGGATGAAGATGTGAGCTAAAATAGATGATCTTCAGGTACAGTGTTTCAATAGTTCCTTGTAATGTGATAGAGCTGTTTTTAAAGGGAAATCAGCATGACCGAAAGAAGCATAAATTGTAACCATTTGACATATTCTTGAAATTATTTTCTGTGTGAATGGTATAAAAAGGAAAGTCCTTGAACCAGGTATGTTTACAAAGCACAGAAAGTCCTAATGCAAAGATGGCTTGAGGTACTGTGTGCCAGTATTAGAGCAATGATACTCAGTGATGTATCGTAAAACGCTTGACATTTCAATGCATGGGGTGGAGAGAATGTCCATTTGTTTTGTTTTTTAGTTTTGCTGGCAGTGCTCAAGTTACTATATATCTTATCTCTTATTTTAGACTCATTAAATAAGAAAGCTATTATCTCAAATTCTCGTGTTCATGTGCACCATAATCACGTGTATTTGGACGACTTAAGTCCAGGAACAACCCAGAGAGCTATAAATAAAAATAATGTGTATTCCTTTTTCTCTGAATTTTTTATTATTTTTTTAAAGTTTATTTATTTTGAGAGAGAGAGAGACAGTCAGGGCTGGGGGGCAGAGAGAGAGAAGGAGAGAGAGAATCCGAAGCAGTCTCTGCCTGCACAGAGCCTAAAGAGGGGGTTGAACTCATGAACCGTGAGATCAGGACCTGAGCCAAAACCCAGAGTCGGACACTTAACTGACTGAGCCATCCAGGTGCCCTAGATCATGTGTATTTTTGCTCGGTGACTATAATTTGGCCTCCCAAACAATCCCAATTAGCCTGAGTTTGAAGGAGAGGGTGGTTATGGATGTACGAGATTGTACTGAATTTGATACATTTTCATTTTATTTAAGAAAAGGACAGCATACATAGTCTGCTACAGAGAGAAAACGTTTAAAAGAATCGACTCTTTTGTTGAACATAATTAAATTTCCATTATCTTTTTCTTTGCCAGAAGTTTAATGATTAATACTTAATAATTAAGATGTAATTGATTCCCCAAATGTGCTTCCACTTGATGAAAGTAGCAAAGGTCTAATCTAATAAACACTTGCCAACTAAATTTTTCCTCTTTTCATTAACTTTCTTTTAGGACTCAGCCCAAAACCATGTTTGCCCAAGTTGAATCTGATGATGAGGAAACAAAGAATGAGCCCGAATGGAAAAAGCGTAAAATCTGAAGACTCTCACGTGAAAGCTATTTGCATGAGGGGGAGGAATATTGGACAGGATTTTTTTTTTAATGAAATAAAAAATGCATTTTTATGAGCAACTTTTGTGCTTTGCATTATTGAACCATTCAAAAGATTGGTGGCTACCCTTCACTACAGTTGTCCTTACATATTCTTAACTACAACTATGAAATCTGTAATATAAATGAGAAACAGATTCTTAGCCTATTACCAAGTGCTTTAGGTATTTGGAAACTTTATTTAACAGTTATTGGTCTTGTACAGATTCTTATAACCTTAGGGGAGGGGAATGTACATAGAGACAGACATGTGTCTTGAGCAATTCTAGGAGCATAATATGGAAATAGACATCAAAAAGTTTAGTATTTCTGTATAATTTCACCACAGTTGTTTACATGATTATAAGTAATTAGGCTGAGTTCAGGCTAAAAGCATTGCTGTACTAGGAAAGAACATGTATCTAATTATTCTTGAACAACAGACTACAGTGGTTAGGATTTAGGAAGCAGGCTTTGAAGTCAGACCCATGTGGGTTCAAACCTTGGCTCTGCCCTTTACTGTCTGGGTCACCTTGGGAGTTCTTAAACTTCTCTCTTCTAGTCTCAGATGATGATAGCACCACCCTCATAGATTTGTTACAGGATTAGATGAGACGCTCCTTGTAAAGTGTTTAGTATAGTACCTGGCATGTAGTAAACATACAATACATTATTTCCTATTTTAAAATAGAGCTAATGATACCTACTTGGCCTGATTTTTATTCCTATTAAGTTAGGAAAGTATAGAAATGCTTTGTATATGTAAGAGCTATGTAATTAGAAGATAGTAAAGAATCGTTCTAGGGGTATCTGGGTGGCTCAGTTTGTTAAATGTCCAACTCTTTTTTTAAAAAAATTTATTTATTTTTGGGAGAGCACAAGTTAGGGGAGGAGCAAAGAGAGGGGAACAGAGGATCTGAAGTGGTCTCTTCACTGACAAGCTGACAGGCTGACAGCACAGAGCACAATGTGGGGCTTGAACCCGCGAACCATAAGATCATGCATGACCTGAGCCAAAGCCAGACGCTCAGCTGACTAAGCCACCCAGACACCCCAAATGTCCAACTCTCGATTTCAGCTCAGGTGTTGATCTCAGGGTTGTGAGTTCAAGCCTCGTGTTAGGCTCCATACTGGGTGTGGAGCCCACTTGAAAGAAAAAAATCATTCTATAAGATCCTTGTGCTTTTGTGATTGGAAAACTAAAACAAAGGTTGGCAGTTTGTCCAAAGTAATAATGAGTCAATAGAGTAAAATTCCGTGGACTGGTTTCACACAGACCTGGGGTAATTTTGCATGTCAAATAGTCCCTGCTAGAAAATTCAGGAGTGTTTAGTCCTCTTGCCTTCTGCCCTCCTGCTCTCATTTAGCCTAGTGAATTAAATAATAATAAAAATGAATGATGATCCAAAATGTGTGTTGGAAAGTTGTAGGCCTCACATACCCACCCCCTCCCAAAAACCTTTTGTAACAACTACTCACATGTATATAGCTTTCTCACCCCTGCAGTTCTGAGGTAGAAATGGGCATTCCTCTATAAATACATCCTAAAAACCATTCTTGTCACCTGCTCTCTATCCTTTTTCCTTTCCACCCCTATCTTCATTCTATTCCCCTTCCCTCATCACTTGGCTTATAGGTAATAAGAACTAACATTTGCTACAAGCCTACTGTCTGATGACTACCATTCTGAGCTCTTAACTTGTAATAGCTCATTTAATCCTCAAAAAAAAAAAAAAATACCATGAGTAGGTAAAGTTGCTAAACCCATTTTACAGACAAGACAGAATAAACTCAAGAAGTCAAGTAATCTGTCTGAGATAATAGTAGGGAGGGCTGTACAAAGACACTCAAGATTTCTAAGCATCAGTAATTAACAAACTGCCTCAAGTTTCCTATTCCTGTTGAAATACACTTCATCCAAAATCAATTACAGACCAATATTTTGTTCCAACTGCTTAGGATTTGTAAATCTACTGTTTCTTGGATGAAATTTACTGAAAGCATTTCATATTTTTTCCCGGTCTTAACATAAACATTGCACCATATGGAAGTATTCGTCTTGCACGGCCAAAAGTTGTCATGGAGGGTTGGAGGGGGGAATAAAAACTATATCATAGCAGTCTTGGCGGAGCCTGCCTATGATGTAAGGGGAGAGAAAGACAGATTTAGCACGAAGATGATCTTCTCATTGTTACCCGCAACACAAGTGGCCCTTTTTATGCATGAGATGATCTATCTCACTCGAAAATTTTATAAAAAACTTTTTTCGTCCACACAAGATTGGCAAAGGACACATAGGATTTCTGTATCAACTTTGGTGAGTGAGGACCTCAGAACCAGGACTGGACCAATAGTGGGTGCTCATTGGACCTGTAGTCCCATCACCAGGGTGGACCTCTCCAGTCGGTATTCCATAGGCCCTCACACTCTTCATGGCCCTCGGGCCTCATTGTCTTAACCCCATACAATCTTACATTCCCTATGTCCCTCAACTACACAAATAAGGGACATGGAAGTCAAAATAATGACTCCTCCCTCACCCCCTGCCACCTCATGTAAACATTTGCCAGTTTCTATCCATGCTGTCTGCTGACTCTCTTATATTTGACCTTCTTCTCTTTCCCTTCTCCTCTTGCTAGAATTTAGTCCCTCTTTTGTCCCTTACCAGGACCTCCCAGGAGTCTCCCTCCCAACTAATCTCCTTGTTTTTTATTTGGTCCTCAAATACATCTTTTATCCTGCCATCAGACTTAGCTTTCTAAAACTAAAACCTACATTTCATCCCTCTGCATAGAGCCTTCCAGGGTGTCTGTGTCCATAGTTTGAGCCCATTTGTGTGGCCTCCCCTTGTCTTTCCTGCTTTAGCTCCTGCTGATGGTTCTTGCACATCGTTCTGAGTTCCAGCGACTCTGAATCTGGGAAGCACCATGTTCTCTGCACCTGAGTGCGTTTGCACGTACTGTCCCTCCTTCCTTCCTTGTCTGCCTGCTTGTTTTTGAATATGGGGATCAAGTTCACCTTTCCTGTGCAGCCTTCCATGACCCACTCTGGAAGGCAATTAATTGCTCCCTCCTCTGCCTCTCTGGTGGCTTTCTTAACTCTATGCTATAGCCTTCTTTTATGTTCATTGTAAGTGTGTATGTGTGTGCCTCGTGGGCCTGAGTGTGTGTGTTTCCCACCCTGGGATATACATTGTAAAAATGAAAACGCGTTGGGTTCTGTGAATGTTCACTGAATTTGTTTAATGAATGAGAGAAGCCACATTTTATTCACATTTGTATTCCTAGGCCCTAGCCCTGAGAAAGGGGTTAAAAAAGGTGCGCATTAAATATTTGGCAGAGGGAAAAAGAGAAACAGGAAAGGGTGAGGGAAGGATGAAACGAGAATGAGGCGCGAGAAGTGTTTCTGCCTTGCCAGTGGGAAGAAGGATCACTGGTATGCAAGCTTCAGCAGTATCCAGGCTGCTTTTCCTTTGTCTGTCGGGATCTATTCATGGATGACTGTTGTGATGGCTCAAGGAAGAAGCAGCAGCATTGTAAACAGTTGCCGGTGTTGCACCTGGCATGGCCTAAGTCCTAAGCCACCATGACATCCTCAGGCACTCACCTCCTATCTGGAATCACCAGAGATCTGAGCTCTCTCTTGCATGGGGGTGCTTAACCTAAGCAAGTTGTCTGTGAACCCCCCAAAGTATGCAGCACACATTGCTTATGCTCATGTACATTTTTCTGTAGCGAGGATCCACAGCATTAGTTAAAATTCTGTGTCATTATGTGTTTCTAGCAGCTCTTTTATCTCCCAAGATGACTGTGTAAATTTGAGCCATCCAGACTTGAGAATCAGGATATAACTGTCACACACATTCACATACACACAAAATACCAAACTAAAACAGAACAGCCTAAACTAAAACCACTAACACACTGGCTCCCACTTAATCTTAGCCAGCTGATCTTACTGCATTGTAGTCAGACCTTAATTTTTATTCTTTAAAGATGATCAACCTTCTGTCCTGCTAACAGCTGAAGAGATCAGCTTTATGATTCCATGAAGGTGGCAGCCAAAGGTGAGCACTTCTTTATGTGATCTAAGAACGAATATTAGGAGATTTGAGCCAATTTGAGAAAAGCTTATAGGAATCAACATTACTATTTCAGGCATCTGTGAGCCTGTCAGTGTTTAATAACCAATAAGTCAGATGTGGTAGGAGAAAAGGAGGGTAACCAGATGCCTGCTTAGACGTGTACATCCAGTCTGGGTCGGTAGCCCTTTAGAGGTAATATGCTTCATTCATTTATCAGTCTTCTTGTGTTTGAGGTGGTCAGGAAATGGGGGAAGACCGTTAACAAATGCCTTTTGAAAAGCGTCTATCTTGAATGGAGGGTACCACAAGCTACCATGACCACGACTCTAATTTTTACTCAACACCTTCATCAGAGAACTGATCAAGGGAAAGTGCCTACAGATGGGAGATCTTGTGTGTGTGTGTGTGTGTGTGTGTGTGTGTGTGTGTGTGCGCGCATGCATGTATATCTAGGCTATATAGGGCTTTGAGGGTTAAGAGTAGAGACATTTGCTATTTAAGTAGTTTTCTGAATTATCAAAGTTTATTTTGGGGGTCTTCGAAATTAAAAAAAATTTAATGTTTATTTTTGAGAGAGAGAGAGAGAGAGAGAGAGGGACAGAGCATGAGTGGGGGAGGGGCAGAGAGAGAGGGAGTCAGAATCTGAAGCAGGCTCCAGGCTTTGAGTTGTCCGCACAGAGCCCAACGTGCGGCTCGAACTTATGAGCCATGAGATCATGACCTGAACTGAAGTCAGACGCTCAACCGACTGAGCCCCTATGTGCCCCTAGAGTCTTCAGGTTTTTAAATAAAGGCGTTTTACAGGTACTCAACATGCCCCCACTTGTACCAATACTCTTTAAAGAAAATTTAGAAAACGTTGACTTAAAGTGGCCATTAAAGATGGCCGCAAGTTTTTTTTGACATTCGTCTCATCAAGAAAAGTCCCTCCCCTTAAATCTGAGCAGGTGCTGTGATGGCTTGCCCAACAGAACATGGCAGAAGTGACACTGTGCTAGTTGCCAGGCCCCGCCATAAAAACACTTGCAGTTTCTACTTCCTTTCTCTCAGAACTTGTTCTTGAAACTGGGCTGCCATGCTTTGAGGAAGCTTCAGCGGCTCCATGGAGAGGCCCACCTGGAGAAGAACTGAGGCCCTGGCCAAGCCCAACTGAGCTCCCAGCTGATAGCCAGCACCAGCATGTTGTCGAGCCATCTTGGGAAGCGGATCCTTCTGTCTCAGCTCAGTAACATCAGCCGTGGCTGCAAGAAGCAGAGAAGAGCCAACCCCCTAGAAGCCCCACCCAAGTTGCAGAGTGATGAGAACAATAAATGACTATTGTCATGGAAAGCAATAAGTTATAGGGTTGTTTGTTAGGCAGAAATATATAACTGGACCAACCTAAAAGGTAAGAAATCATCCAAATACAGACAGTGCTAATGACCGTCTGTATTTTAATGACTCCCTTTCCAATGTTTAAGTTTTAAGTACAAATTTGAGAATTATTTGCTCTTCTTAAAACATGATTATAATATTTATTTAAAATACGGTGCATTTTTTGCTTGGTAAATAAACAAGTAAATTTTCTATGTGACTACAAACCTCATACATATTTTCAGGGGCTACTTAGTTTATTATACAGATATATTTTCTATTCTTAACCATTCTTTTATTATCAGAAACAAAGATTGTTTTCAAACTTCCTATCCTAAGCATTGCTGCTTTGCTTTATTTCTATGCCTAAAGCTTCTTTACATAGGATTCTTTTCTTAGAATTGGTTATGAAAATAGAATTGTGGAGGGTCAAAGGGAATGACTCGTATTTGCTGAATAGGATTATTGTAATCTTGGTAGTTAACTTATCCGTCCAGAACTGTGAGAGACTAAATGTCTGTTGTTTTTAAGCCACCCGGTCTGTGATCATTTAAGGCAGTCCTAGGGAACAAATACACCTTGCAACAAGATGTGAGGAATGCTTGGATCCATGTGAGCTTTTCAAGGCAGCATATCACAGTTCACTAAGCCCTCAGGAAAAGGAAAAAAAAAAAAAATTCACAAGACTTTCAGGATCCAACATCAAAGTTTAGAATCCTATCTATCGTTCTTCACCTCCCTCCCCTGCTCCCCAGCTCCAACCATCAGTATGGACTTGAGTTATTATAGTTGTTGTTTTAAGCCACTAAATTTTGAGAGTAGTTTGTTACACAGCAATAGACAACTAACACAATTTCTAATGCAGCTAGTTCACCTTTCATTTTCGGTATCTAGCCACTAGTTTCCAGAGAGACTTCCTGTTCAATCTTCTGAGGGTGGACTCAAATAATTTGTCTTAAGGTAATGAGATCACTTGGTTTTTCTTGATGGGATGGGGGTGAGGGGACAGATTTTATTCTATAGGATGGGAAGACTGTCAGGAGTCACTTGGGACAAACCCAGAGATTATAGCTCGAGGAAATAATTGTAATACTCTTTTCTTGAGTTTTTTTGAGTCAGGAGAGTCGCTCCCCTTCTGTTTCCCCCTCATTTGACTCGGCTAAAAGTGGTTCCCTGAACTGCTTTGGCATCCACACTGATCTTTTTTTTTTTTTTTTTTTAATGTTTATATATTTTTTAGCCAGAGGGAGAGCATGAGCTGTGGAGGGGCAGAGAGAGGGAAACAGGATCCGAAGCGGGCTCCACGCTGTCCACACAGAGCCCAATGCAGGGCTTGAACTCACGAACTGTGAGATCATGACTGGAGTGGAAGCTGGATGTTTAACCCACTGAGCCACCCAGGCACCCTTCTACACTTGGTCTTATCCCTCAGCCTCGGTACAGACAGCCAGACAGCCAGCATTATAGCCTCCTGTCCAAAGTAGCCATGACACTGTAAGCCCATGAGTTAAGTTTCCTCACAGCTTTTTTTATTCTGAGACATCTATGGCTGATGGTTTTGTTTTACAAGTCACTTTGAGGCGTGGGTGGCTGACAACTGGACTCTCTCCTCAGATCTGCCTGACAGAGCTGATGTGACCGTGGTCTGGTGCCGCTCTGAGGTCTCTGATGTTGATCAGCCCTGGCAAAACATAAACATATGAGACAAGCATATTTACTACATTAATCAGGGGTCTTAATCAGTGGTATGGCTGGTATCTTGGAAGAAGTATCAAATATGAAGTCAGAAGTTTGGGGCTTATGTTTCTCCTTTGCCAGTTGGTGATTTTGTGAGTTTAGGGAAGTCATATAAACTGCGAGCCTCAGTTTTTCATCAGTAGAATGGCAATATCGATCACCTAGCTTATACCCAGAGGGATGTTTTAGGGTTCAAATGAGAGTGTATCTGTGTGTGTGTGCATGTGCATGTGTGTGTGTGTGTGTATGTGTGTGTAAGAGCTTAGCAAATAATAAAATGTTAATGTAGTTGGTTGCTCTTGTGGTTATTTATTATTAGTATCTCAGTAATGTACAAGAAGGGTGTGTTCTTAGAAAACAAGCCCAAATCCATATCAGCCCCATAATTAAGAATCGTGGTGGCAGATAGGGCACTTTACCCACAGGTAGAATTTGATTCTTTATCATCTAATGTGAAAGTTATCCAAGATTTGGCTAAAGTTGTCTTAGATGGGCTTGGTCCTGGTTGATTCAGCTTCTCAGGGAGCCAATTGGGACCCTGATCTACCTCCTGTTAGCCTCGCTGTTGGCCATGTTTGACACAGCGACCCTCATAGCGCTGGCAGTGACGGCATCTGAAACCTGACCAAATTTAGAAAAATGGGAAAGCTGTCTTTTGCATTTCTCATAGGCTATTTTGATATTGCTTTCTTTTTTCTCATTTGCCGTTGTTTTTCCCCAGCGTTGAAAAATACCGTGTTCATTTCATTGGGGGCATGTGGTCTTTTCTTTGATTCTCCTGCCTCTTATTTATGAAAAAAGCAGCCAGTCAACCATGACAGCCAGCAGCAATCTTGCCTCCTAAGGACAGAGTCCGTTTTGTTTCCCTTATTTTATTTTTAAAATAAGATTTATTTCCTTTATGGAAAAAAATCTTATTAATTTCCTTTATGGAAAAAAATCTTATTACTCAGAAATACATGATGTAGAGAACAGTTCTAGTATCAGGAGACATGAATTCAAATGCTGCTGGGTCAGGCAAGTTACATAAGCTTTTTGGAACCTCAGTGACTCTCCGGAATATTAGGAGGATCAAAGTGTGGAAGCACTTTGCCAACAATAAAACACTCCACAAATGTTCTCCTTACTGCTTCTATATTCAGAGGTGCCCTTGCAGGAGCAGACAAGCTTTTCAGAGATTCTGGTTTCGAGATATTTCTTGGAAATGCTATATTGTGGCATGTGTGGATTTGACCTGAAACAAGTCAGTTCTGAAGAACATGTGGCAGGTCTATTTCTTTACTGCAGAAATTTGCAACCCTGGTCTTGAAATCCAGGCCTTACCTGTTTAGTGCCCAAAATGGCAATACCAAAATGTATGGGCCCCCCTGGAAGCTGGGGATTAGACTGTGACCCATCCCCTCAGCCTCTCCCCTGTTGATCTGCCCCAATGACCGAGTTCTTTATCTCATCCAGGTCCAAGGCTGGCTGAAGCCCAAAGCATTGTGCATGTTGACCTTCTCTTTTGCCTGATAATGTGTGGCCTGGAGGTGAGATTCATGAAGCTGCTCAGAGCCAAATGTGTGGCCCTAACTTAGCTGTGCCTGGATTTACTCACATCTTCCAAGATCTTTCTCCTTATAAAAAGTCCACAACAAGCAACATCATTCTTTTAGTTTATGTGTGACTTTCGATTTTTTCCCCTTTACTGAAGATCACAGGATGGTAAATAATGAGAAGACAGAACAACACAAGCAAATGTTACTGCTTTTCTCTCTGGAGCTCTCTGACAGGCATCCCTTCACCTCTGCCTCAATGTGCCTTGGGAGCTGTGTCACAATGCGGGCTATGGCAAAGCAGACACTTGTTGAGCAGGTTGTATTTTTTTACGTACAAAAACAATGTTGTAATTTAGAGGCCAATGAGATCAAGGACTAAGCATCCCATAAGTTTTACTTATGACTGACCATGTATCATAAAGTCCATAGAAAGCAGCAGAGGGCCTTTGGAATAATGGGCAAGAGACAAGCTGTAATTAGACACTGGTGGGCATGGAAAGGGCATTCACGCCCATCTACTCCTGAGCCCCATATTGTACAGTTGAGAAACCTGGAGTCCTGAGGGTCAGCCACTTGTGCTGGGACACACCAGTAGTTGATGGTAGAGCTGGGACCATAACAAAGATCTTTGATAGCAGCCCGGTGTTCGTTCACTCCCCTGTTCTTGGAGGTCACTGACTGGAAGGAGACAGACCTAGGCTGCGATCCCTGCTTTGCCATGTATGGTGACCTTGGGCAAGGGATTTCACTTCTTTGAGCCTCAATGCCCCTATCTAAAGAACTGAGAAATCAATACTTAACTCACGGTGTTGTTGTCAAGATTAAATAAAATAATTAATATGAGAGGAAGACAACCAATGGCCAAGACAATAGTAAACACTCAGTAAGTGGCAGTTACGGCTATGCCAAAGGCTGATACACCATAAAACACATATGTCACTCGACTATGACATAAATTTGGCCTAACTAAAATGAATTTGCCAGCGATTCTAGGCCAACTTTTCTCAGCTTGGTTTGTTTCTATCTGCCTTTGGTTATCAGAGGTAGATCTGAATTCTCTATCCGTGTCTTTCAAAAGCTGAAATCAGTTTTTTCATTTTCTCTTGCTCACTTTCTGAGCCATCTTTAGTCATAATTGGAGTCTTTTCATTGATCTGAGACTTGTACTTAAAATTCAGATTGTTCTTTGAAAAGTAGTCATTGGAGAATCCAAATAGAAGCCTCACAAAAGACTTTAAACTGCGAGGATTTTGAGTGCAGGTCACTCTGCAGTCCAGTTTCCCTGATCTCTCTCTCTTTGCTCTTTTTAAAAGAAACACCAACAATTCCAAGGCTGCTTTGAAAAGAGTAAATGTGAAATGAAGAAACATCTCAGGACCACCTGAGAGGGAAATGCGAAGGCAGGATGGAGGGACGTACCAGCCTTGTACGAAGCCTCAGGTGGGTTCCAGTAGTGCGGGCAGGGGACTGCCATGGGCTCACGCGCCGAGTGGGGAAGTAGGGCTGCTGAATTGAAGCGTGCTGAAGGAGTGGAGCAGTGGAAGGCCAGGGGCTGAAACACGGGAGGCCTTGTGGGGGATTAGAAGGGGCAGCTGGTTCCCTGGGTGTGCGGCTTGGCAGGAACCAGAGTATGAGCCGCAGCAGGTGGAATCCATTTTGATTTTCAGACAAGGATGGCACCTAAATCCCAGAGCGTGTATTCACACAGGCGCGTCTGAGCGTGGGCTGAGGTTTCTCCTCGGCACCGCTTAGCTCTGTGCAAATCTTTCTCCTGGCAATGCCCCTTAGAGGAGGGCAGCGAGAGAGTTTCTGTTTTGCTTCTAAAGAAGCCGAAGCGCAGGGACTTAAATCGGACTTAGAGTAGCAGGTGTGGCTGAGGTGACCCTGGGATCAAGAGTTTCTGTAGCCCCCACGCGGCATTGTATGGGCACTGTTCATAAATATCCTGTCAACCCTCAGATATAGGAAAAGTGATCTGGGCTTAGAAAATGTCAGACCCGAGATCCCACAAAAGTCAAATCCATGACTGGGGTATAAGTCATGAACTTGGGCAGCATCTGTCTGGGCAACACATAATTGTGGCTCCGGCTGCATTACTAACCTCTCACTCAGCCATCTGCCGAAGCAGTCATTCTTTGGGAAATGGGAGGTGGACCCTTCCCCCTTCTGGAATCTAAAATGCCCTCAGTGATGTCCTTGTCCATACCGCCCTTTCTGACAGCTTGTGGTGCCTTACAAGTTGCTGAAGGAATGTTGCCTGGAGGGAGGCTTTTCGGGTTAAGACACGCTATGGATTCAGCCTTCTGGTGTATGGTCTCGACATGAAAGAGCCCTCCAATACCAGCAGAAACTGATTCTAAAACATTGGGATGCATCAGAGTTATCTGGGGACGATTATTAGAAATATCGAGTCCTGCGCCCTACTCCCCAGTCGTTCTGATTCAGTAAGATCCTGGGGCAGGACCCATGATTCTGCATTTGTGACAAGTGTCCCAAATGACTCTGAAGCAAGAAGTCATGAACGCTGCTCCGTGAAACACTTCTCAAGACAATATAGCGTAGTCGTGTTCCTTCTGATTCTGAGCTTGAGTAGACCTGGGGAACTTTGTGCCTCAGGTGCCCTCAAGACCCCGACGGTGACATGGCTGAGTTGAGAGAACGGTGCCTGATCTGGGAAGCCCCAAGCAATGTTTCAGTCTTGGCCCGACTACACCCTTTTGATTCTCTGTTTTTTCTGCCCATAAAATGGAGCACCCCATACTTTGAGTTAGGAAGAAAGGTACTGTATGATAACAGAGGTAATGTTGATTAAAAGTGTTCTTTTTAAAAAATTCTATTATTTAATACAACTTAGTTTTTTAGAGCAGTTTTAGGTTAACAGCAAAACTGAAAGGAAGGTACAGAGATTTCCCATATATATTCCCTGCCCTCACACATGTACAGCCTCCTCCATTACCATCATCCTCTACCCAAGTGGTATATTCGTTACAATGGATGAAACTACATTGATACATGATTATCAGAAAGTGTTCTATCTTAAACTCACAATTTAACAACAGCTTACACTATCTTATGATTTTCACAATAACCTCAGTTTAGAGTTTCACAATAAATCATTTCACTCATGAAGATGCAGAGACACAGAGACGTGTTCCAGAACCGACAGTGATATCCATCATTCCACTGACTGGAGAACTGAACTTAAGTTTAGGGTCCTCGAGCTCCCAAGGAACTAGACCCAAGACTAGAACATGATCCAGTCACCAGCATGGGGATCTTTCTGGCAGACTTTCCTGTGTTTCTGTAGAAAATCCATGGAGTATCATGTGGCTTTTGGTATTGACTATTGGATGTAAGTGTTGTCGTTATTACCTTATTCCAGAGACTTACCGAAAAGTCATTCAAAATGAACAGGAAGGACTTTTAAAACTTTTATGTTACTGGAGTCTGAACCTGGACCAGCTATAGCTTAAGAGTCTATTTCCATTCTCTTAGTGCCATTCTCTTAGTGCTCACATAGGTGATGGTGGGAGCCAGGAGAACTGAGTTCTGGTTCCGATTTGGCCAATAATTTGCTATGAGCTTGGGAAACTTACCAACTTTTGGAGTATCAGTTTCTTATCTATAAAATGAGATGTCTTGATTCTAAGCTCTCTTTTGGGCCTCATATCCTCCAATCCAACGCCCACCAATATCCACTGGGAATGCTAAGGATATACTGTGGAGTGCCTTGCTCAGGGGATGGCCTGAGGAGAAGAAATCACTGCTATGTGGTGAATTTCCAGGGGGTACAGAGAGCAGAAGGCTCAGGACTCAGAGAAAACATGGCAGTGGGATATGTTTACATTTTCTTGCCCACTGGGCCTAAACAGATGCCTATTGCCTCCACCATTCGTTTTGCCTTCAGCTTTTATTTTACTACCTGGGAAGTTCAGAACCTCTTGCAGTCAGAGCACGATGGCAAGGAGGAAGCTAGTGAGGAGACATTTAGGCTTTCGTACCTAAAAGTGAATAAGAAAGTAGTGGGCATCTCTAGCTACAGGCAGGCACCAACTCCCCCAGGGCCACCTGACCTGTGACATGATTGTTGCTAAGGACGGATGACCCAGAGAGGCTGGGCCTTCACAGGCACCTGCTGCGTCTCCAGCTCCAAGTATACTGGCAGCACACTCACTGGAATCTGGGCTTAGAGTAAGTGAAGGGCACAGACTATACTTTAATGATCTCCTCAGAGCCTCCGTAGTAGGCACTCAATAAATGCCTACTGAATGAATGAACATCCCTGAAGGATGGGATCATAACAGCTAGAGGGAAACAATTTGCCCCTGGGGGCAACTGTTTGTAGGACTAGACTGTGGAGTTCCAGGACCAAGGTATGGGCTCCAACTCAATTGCTTTCTCCATCACAAGGACCTCTTAAGGAGAGCGGGCTGAGGACCATCTCTATTTTTTTATATATATTTATTTAAAAAATTATTTTAGTGTTGCCAAAAATACAGAACATAAAAATTTGCCATCTTAACCATTTTTAGGTGTACAGTTCAGTTCTGTTAAGTATATTCACATTGTTGGGAAGTGAGGGCTGTCTCTTTTTAGGAGCAGCTCCTGAGAACTGAAAAATACATAAATTTCAGGAATGAAATATTATAGGAGAAATGGCTATAGACTACCTTTCTAAACTTTAAATTCAATTTGCTAAAAAAAATGTTAAGGAATTGGCACTATTTTTTTATGATTAAAAAATCCTTCAGTGGGGTGCCTGGGAGGCTCAGTCAGTGAAGTGTCCGACTTTTGGTTTCGGCTCAGGTCGTGATCTCATGGGTTGTGAGTTCGAGCCCCACATCAGTCTCCCTGTTGAAAGTGTGGAGCTTGCTTGGGATTCTCTCTCCCTATCTGTTCATGCTCTGTCTCTCTCTCTTAAAATAAATAAATAAGCTTAAAAAAAATCCTTCAGTAGTTGAATTTAAAAGAAAGAGTTCACATGGTGACCATGACTATTCCAGATGCCTTTGCTGCATCTTTCAATTTGGGCTTTTCTCTTACAGTATAAAGTATTTAAATGTCATATTCTTATTTATTTCCTCTTCTGTTGGGTGAGCATCTTCCAAGTTAAATAAAGCTGGGTTGCAGTACCATGTATCACCATTAGGTGTTACTGTTTGACATAATAGTAAAGGAACTGAAAATAGCAAAACAAAAACTTCTTTCCTTCCTCCCTTCTTCCCGTTTCTGTGAAACGGGTGCCAAACTCTATGCTAGGCCCTGAAGACACAGCAACAAAAAGACAGAACTTCTGGGTGAGGCAGACAAGTCATTACAAGAGGAGGTGGTAGGTTTAGAAGAAGGGAATGTTGGGGCGCCTGGGTGGCTCAGTCGGCTGAGCGTCTGACTTCGGCTCAGGTCATGATCTCGCAGTTTGTGGGTTCAAGCCCCGCATCAGGCTCTGTGCTGATGGCTCAGAGCCTGTAGCCTGCTTCAAATTCTGTGTCTCCCTCTCTCCCTGCCCCTTCCCCACTCATGCTCTGTCTCGCTCTGTCTCTCAAAAATGAATAAACGTTAAAAAAAAAAAATTAAAAAAAAAAAAAAGAAGAAGAAGAGGAAGGGAATGTCCGTGGTGCTGTGGGAGGACCAGTTTGGTCTGTTGTGGTGATGCAGGTGAGGCACAAGGTGGCCTGAACCAGAGCAGGGGCTTCAGGGTAGGGGGAGATTTTGGCTTTTGGAGCAACTTGGTGAGTTCATGTTTCTGTGGAGGTCATGGGTACAGGTGGCTCTGATCCCCTAGATCACTGTCCATCACAGGTCACAAAATGGTCACTTGCTGATCTGTTTAGTTTGTCTCACATGGCTTTATTTTTTTAATGTTCATTACTCGCCATGTTGAACATTATATTTTAAAAATCATTGCCATGATTTTTAGCTTCTGAGAAGTCAGAGGGTCTAGCAGCAACTAGCTAGGATGAAGTCATGTCTGCCGCTTCAGGGCAGACACCCCTCAGCCAGCTTGTTCCCTCATTTACGTTCTTGCCTGTTCCCTTTGGGCAGAGCCAGGATTGAGGGGTCCACCGGAGCCAGTTGCTAAATTGGTGAAATCTCCCTATTCTACTGGTAAACAGCTTTTCTAAGCTCCCTTAACACCCTTCTTGCTTGGAGGGAGTTGGGGGATGTTTTCCAACAGCACCCCCAAACGTTCTTCCCGACTACCTGGCTATAAAGAGGTCCCATCTGACATCAAGGGTCTCTGGCTCCCTGCTCCAGTGCTAACTCTCACATCCGTTTGCCAGTTAGTCCTTGCCTGCACCAAGATGGCTGTTCGGCAGTTTGAATAATACCCCTGCCTCCAGGCGATGAAGTCTGTGGCCTTGGGGCTGAGCCACGCAATCTTGCCTCCCGGAGCAGGGAATGCGGTCAGTCACAAATTGCTTCGGAATTTGGGTTGAGTTTTTATTTTTAACTTTTAATTATAAAAGCTGTTTTATTTTCAGAAATGTTTACATTTCCATAGCACGGTGCTGGATATGATCAATATGGAGAGGATTAGGTAAATTGTTGTAACCTAAGGGAGACAGGAAATGATTTTTTTAATTTTTGCAGTTCCTACACATTATCAAAATAATGCTACACCTGCCCCCCCCACCCCCCACCGCCATCTATTGAATGCCATCCCAGAGACATACTTAAGTTCTTTGTAGTCAGTGTCAGGTGGCAGTATGGTTAAAATGACAATTGATAATAATAATACATCCATTTGTACTTTCTAAAAACAGCCTATTTGCCTTTCCTTCACAAACAGCCCATGTGTGTGTGAGACCTGAAGGCCAACCTTAGAGGAACCTGCTGTTTCTCCTCCAAGAAATCGGTCTGTGTCTAAAGAAACACTTGCTCTGTTTTAATTAGAAACTGGTGGGGCTCTGGGCAGGCTGGCTGGCTGCTTCGTGCCATGCTGCAAACCGGAGGGCTGAGTGCAGGCCAGAAAGTCTGAGCATATCT
Source organism: Felis catus (assembly GCF_018350175.1). NCBI lineage: Eukaryota > Metazoa > Chordata > Mammalia > Carnivora > Felidae > Felis > Felis catus. The sequence goes on along the minus strand of NC_058368.1, from coordinate 208,881,446 downwards.
TCAGGGTGAGATATTCGATTACACAAGGGAGGGGAGCTGATTGCCAGTCCTCCTCCCATCTGGAGAAAAATTTCTGGGTGGCAGGAGCTAAGGATAGGGTGATAGAAAGTGATACGCTAAGGAGAGTAGGGTGAGGTGAGGAGAACAGGCCGCCCTCGCCGGGTCTGCGTCAGCTGCAAGGAGGCCAGCTTCGCCTCTCCCCTGCGTTTCTCCGAACTGGAACTCAGTGGGACTAAATCCTGGTGGGGTTCAGTTATGAATTCCCACAGACGGAATTTACTGCTTTTGTAGCTCTTAGTACGCCACATCTGACCTGGGGCTCCCAGGCCTTCCGCCCCACTAGAACGGAAACTACGCGATGCCAGTGACCATACTTTCCATTTGCTTGCAGAGCCAGCATCTAGCACTGTATCTGGCGCAAATGAATCCAGTAAGAGTAATATATGTTTATCAACTAACGGAAGGCAAAATCCAGCCTCGGCGGGAAACAGCATTGGCATCATTATGCGCATTTTCCAAAACTGTGCTGCTTTCAAGGATCACAAGCGTAGCAAGACCTTAAAGGACTTGGGGAATCATGAATGAATGAGTCACACAGGGGGAGCACAGTGAAGCAAATATTCCCAGTCAAATTTTAGCTGCTGAATGGGAAATGTGTTATTACTTTATGTTAAATAACAGCTCCGATGTACATGCGATGCTCAAATGTCAGTCTCCGTCATTCTGGGTAAATCAGAGTGTACTATTTGTATAATTTACATTCATTTTAATTCCATTTTGAATGTTTCATGTACTCTCTTGCCACCGTCCTGGAATTAGTAGAGATCATTTGCTGAACTTTTGCCACCATCTACACCCTATGTGAGACACTTTCCAGGTATTGACAGTCACAGCTGAGCTGCAAGGCAGAGACCATCTCAATGTGCACGAGGAACCAGAGGCTCAGAGTGGTTATGAGATAGTATGACCCTCAGCTTGGAGACACGCAGTTTCCAGACCCTGCCTCTTATGGTTTGGGGACTTCAGGGAAGTTACTCAACTATCGTCATTAAACCCAGAAGAGTTGGAACGAAATCCCTGTTTGTCTTGGCCAGACCACGTTGGGTCAATGCAGCTGGAGGAGCAGCGGTAGGTGAACGTCGCGTTGCGTGTAGGATACACACATATTTACGTGAACTTTGTGACCTCTTTGTGTTCCCTTTCTTTGGGACATGAGGAGAGAAGGCTTTAAGGTCAGGAATACTTTTAATTCCAAAGTTTAGAAGAGCCTGTTCACTCACAAGCTGGACAGGCCTTTCTCTGGAACGTGAAAGATTTATGACCTGTTCAGCCAAAAGCCCACCACAAAAACCTCATTGAGCTTGTTGCACATTATCTTCCAAATATCAACCCAGATTAAAAAGACCGTCTGGCCCACTGACAATGATCCATTGGCTTCTGTACAGTGTGTTATTGTACAGCACTTCCTCAGGAACTATAATTAGGGATTGTGTAGGGAGCCTGCGGTGCACGTTTGAGTAGTGGCTCTATTTGGCCCATGATGTCACTTGCTCACTCTGGTCCCTTCTCATCATATGGCCTTTGCCGTGGTGTGGCTGGAATTCAGTACACATGAAATCAGATCTTCATTGAGTTTTCTGTGAAGTAATGATAGCACCTAGAATGAGTCACTTGGGACAAGAGCCTTTACCTACCTGAAATAATTATGACGTAAGAGCTGAGAGTTCTGGGAACCTAATTTTTCAGCTCTTCAATCTGGGCAAGTCCCTCAGCCTCTCAGAAACCTTCTTTATCTGGAAATTGGAGTTCATGGTCCCAGCAGCCCCAGTGGATTAGAATGTATAGTATATATAAATTACCCCCCTGTATCTCCCCCACTACCCTCAATCAATGATCACATCCCAAGCATTCCACCTCTTAAGTATCTCTCAGCTCCTTCTCCAGTTCTCTACCGCTGTGGCCACCATCCTATCCCAACCACTGTCCACTCTTGGCTTTGACCACTGCACCAACCTCTTGACTGGTTTGGGTGTACCCGCTCCTACACCCCTCTAGTAGACTTGCTGCTTCCCTTCTGGACAATTGCTTGGAAAATATCCTCTAGCTTAAAACCTTCCAGTGGCATCTCTGTGATCTTAGGATAAAGCCCAAATTTCTCATCTTGAGCTCTAAGACCCTGAATGATCTGTGCCTGTCCGTATCTGGAACCATGCCACTCTCCCCACCATTACCAGCATTACAGCCAAATCAACTTATTTTCAGCAACTCAAATATATCAAGAACTTTCCTCCTTGAAAGACCTTTGCACCGGATGTTCCTTCCGTGTGGAACATCCTCTACCCTCTTCTTAACCCTCTCCCAAATCCAGACCCTCCTTTGAGACCCTCCTCCCACTTCCTTGGGAAATCCTTCTGAGACCCCTCTGCTCCATTATATAATCTCCTGATCAACAGTCTTATTCTATGTCACAACTCCAATTAAATAATTGCCTGGGAAAATATTTAAAGTCTGTCTCCTGATCTGGACTGTTCCTTCAACCCTGTCTTATTCCCACCATGTGGTGCATAATGTCCATTGATAAACACTGTGGAGGGGACAAACTTTATGATTCCTCTCTGAACTTAATTCTGCTGTTTTTTTGCAGTTCAGCTTCTTTGGAGACACCTTTGCTGTGTAATATCCAGCCTCCTCTTGGCTGAGAGAGCAGATGGTTCTGGGCAAGGGAACTCCATCTCTGGGTTCTCTTAGTCACCAAGGGCTGGTTGGAAAGCATGGTAGGAATCAGCAAGAGCCATCAATCTGCTGCAGGTCAGAGCTAGAAAGAAGTTTACGGTTCAATGAACCTCATGGCCGTATTTTACAGCTGGGGAAACTGAGGCCAAGAGAAATCGAACGTTGTGCCCAAGAACAGAGCTAAGAAATGCATTCAGTGATCCCAAAATGTTCTTTTGTCAGGCGTAAATACATCCATACAAAAACGTGTATTTATACATGATTTGTAGGACATTTTATAATTTTCGCTTTGATCACCTCATTGATCCTCAGAGCCGCCTTGAGAAGACGGTAGAGTAAGCATTGTTTACCCTCACTTGACAGAGGAAGAAACAAGAACAGAGGGTGTGATTGATTTACACCTATACTCAAGGTCAACCCAACTTACGAGTGCAAAAGCCTGAGTCCCCGAGCTCCTGGTTCTTGGGTGAATGTTTTTCCTACTGTACTACTCTGCACTTCTTACAAATAAATACTTGGGCACTTCCATTTCTGGTAAGATATATATCGGCCAGAGAGCCACAGCTGCAAGAGAAGAAAAAGTTTTCTTTGTTCTCTTCCTTGCTCATTTGGGGGGTGTGACATCTGTAACCCACCTTTCCGTCTTTCAGGTGAAGCTGCCTAGTGTCAGAGGGCGAGATGGGAAGAGTGTGCTTGTGCTGTGGAGTCAGCCTCTCGTGGGCTAGACCCTGGCTCTGCTGCTTAGCAACTGGGTGCCCCTAACCAGGTTGATAGGAAAGTCCCTGAGCCTTAGGTGTTTTGTTTTGAGAGAGAGGGGGTTGGGAGCGGGAAAGGAGCAGAGGGAAAGAGAATCTTAAGCAGGCTTCACGTCCAGCGTGGCGCCGTGTCAGACGACTGACCGGGAGATCATGACCTGAGCCGAAGTCAAGAGTCACTTAACCAACTGAGCCACACAGGCGCCCGTCTGAGCTTTAGGATTTTCGCTGTAAAATGTGGTTGCTCCTGGCCTCTTCCTAACTTTGTTCAGGATTGGATGAGGTAGTGCCTTTAGTGTCTTTAGGGTACAGAGGAAACAGAAGGCACTCCATTAATACTATTTGTCCTAATAGCAAAGGTATGCTGGAGCAGCAAGGTTGAGAAGAACACTGTCAGAAAAGGCCAACCTTTGGGTGGAAAAGGCATGGGGGGTTGTCAGAAGGGCAAAATGAGCCCTGGGGTTGTGGTTAAAAGGGGTTGCAGTTTTGGGGAACACCTGGGTGGCTCAGTCAGTTAAGTGTCCGACTCTTGATCTCAGCTCAGGTCTTGATCTCAGGCTTGTGAGTTCAAGCCCTGCACTGGGCTACATGCTGTACATGAACCCTACTTAAAAAAAAAAAAAAAAGGTAGGGGGAAATCACTTTTGCAGCTGATGTGGATTATATTTTAGCTACAGTCTTGTTGGCTGCCTCCTAGTTTTATGTGAGTCCCCATGTGCCATGCCCATCGTGCATGTGTCTGCTTGCTCATGGGGAGAGTCAGGGGAGCTGAAATGGGGGGAAAAACAAGGGCCAGCAGGGCCCCGGAAGCTCCCCTTCCCACAGCAGCATCAACACATTTCTGCACAAACTACATTCTCCATTTGGATGGGGAACATTAAATAAATAGGGGAAAATGTTTATAAGTTAATCTGATTGCTAATCTGAAAATGGTTTCGTTCTTAAAGCCATTTGGAGGTTTTGTTTTTATAAACTGTAACTTCACAAGATATATCCAGAAATGGTGCTTTAAGGAACTTAACTGAGCTGTGAACACTGTTATTTTATGAGTACCCTTTCTCCCAGGCTGAAAGTCAAAGTCTAAAAGCACCATCCTTTAAAAAGTTAAACTGGGAAATATAAAGTGAGAATGGTTTTTCATTATTAACATTTAAATTAAAATTTCATGGCAGACTCAGGAGCAAGGAGGAGTGTTTGCAGAAAGAGGTGACAGGTGATCAAAGTAGAGAGACCAAGTTAAAAAAAAAAAAAGGGGTTGGGCCCAGGTCATTCCGGGGAGGGCTGTCTGCTCCCCAGCGGCTTCTCAGGCAGGCAGAAGTCAAGGCCCTTTCCCAGGTCCAAGGGCTGAGACTTAGCCCACAGGCTGTGTCACTGCATTTTGTCCACAGATCAAGGGCGAGTCCAGGGGCAGACCCACCCTCCCCAAGCTCCCAAGACGGAGATGAAAGCAGAAGGTGGATTAGTTCATTTCCAGCGCGAAATCACCATGGCAAGGTTTGGAATCCCTCACTGGCAGAGCCAGCTCGGTCCCTCCTTGCAGCAGGCAGACGGAACAGAGCAGAGTCAGAGGCATCGAATGTCTGACTGGGGAGAGAGAGACAGTTAGTTGTCTCGGGAAGAGAATCTGAGTCAGCCCTGCCACCAGGGCCCAAGGGACACTGAGTCCCCAGGCCAGGGCTTCTGTTCCTTGCGAGGGCGCTGCCCATATCTGCATCTGCTCTCTTCCCACTACCGCCAAATTCCGTTTTGAGGGGCACATCCTTTCTTCTAGGCAAAAGAAAGCTTTCTCTCTTCCACAGAATCTTATAGTCAGATATTCCCCAATGCCTGAAAATGATGAATTCAAGTTAATGAATGAGATGCCCAGGATGGCAAAGAAATTGCACCCACATATTCCTTGAAATAGCTTCTTTTATTTTTAATTTATTTTTAAGTTTTTATTTATTTTGAGAGAGAGAGAGAGAGAGAGAGAGAGACAGCACAAGCAGGGGAGGGGCCAAGAGAAGGAGATACAGAGTCACAAACAGGCTCCAAGCCATCGGCACAGAACCCAATGCGGGGCTTGATCTGTGTGATCTTGAACTGAGCCAAAATCAAGAGGTGGATGCTTAACCGACTGTGCCACCCAGGCGCCCCTCCTTGAAATATCTTCTATGTGTAAAGGAAAAGAAAGCAAGTGATGATGTAACTACATGTGTGGGGGCAGGGAGTAGAAAGGAAGGTGGGATCTGGACTGGAAAACTGATTCTGACTAGCTCAGGTTAGTTCATTATTGAGAAAAAGGAACCAAGCTGTAAGTGTCTAAGTGGATTGGGGAAGGCACAGTGGTAGTGGTAGGTCCAGCCCATTTGCAGGGCGCTGTGTCTCCATGCCCCTCTTTCCCTGCTTCTGCCCATATCCCTGGCGTTTCATCCAGCCAGGGGTGTCAGTGATGACCTGGGTACTGACAACCCTTAATTCTCTATCCCCTTCCTTCTCTCCTGAACTTGGGACTCAGCCATCTACCAATCACCTTCCTATTCCCTATGCAGACTAAATACAACACAGCCAATGTGGAGAACGCATCACCAAGCATTGGCATCTACTGTGCCCACCAGTGCCCACCCTCCATCAGTCCCATCATCCAAACATCAACCTAGAAAGGAGTCACAATCCCACCTTCTCCCTTCCCCCTCTGTCCTGAAATCCAATCTGTTGCCCAGCTGGCAGATTATTTTTTTCTTTCCATTCATCGTGCTAGTCTTCTCTCCTTCCCATCCTGTGCATTATTGCCTTGGTACAGACCTTCACCCGCATCCTTCTCCTGGGCTATTGCTGTCGCCTCCTAACTGGGCTCCCTGCCTCTGCACAGATCTACTCTGAGCCATACTCCACACTGTTGCTGCCGTGGTCTTTCTGTGGCACACGTATAATTATGATGCTGCCCTCAAAAGTCTTCACGTTACCCACACGATAAGGTACATACTCTTCACTAAGGTGGGCAAAGCTCCCTTTGATCTGGACACTGTCCAGCTCTCCAGCATTCTCTCTTACTTCACCCTTCTAACATCTTCACTCAGCACATGTTACCATGTACCTGCTCTGTGCCAAGCACCAGGTAGGTGCTGGAGATACAGCACCTCACATTCATGCACACAAAGCACAGTGCCTTTGCTCACTCAGTTCTCTCTGCTGCCCTGAGACCTCACGTTCTTCCCCAACATCTACTGGCGGATGCCCACTCATCTTCCAAGATGTAGCTTAGGGTCCCTTCCTTTATGGGCCCATCCCGTAACTCCCCTCCCTCTGTGCCCCAAGTGCTACCTCTACTCTGGACTTGATTCGTGCATTCTAAGTATTCCAAGGCAGGCTGCACCACATCCTACCTGTGTGATCTTGGGAAAGTCACTGTGTTACAATTTCCCATCCATAAAATGAAGACGATGATACTGTAGGGAAGGCTGAACTTAACCTCTACCCATCTTAGGTTTCAGCTGTGATTCTTATTTATTTATATATTTGAGAGAGAGAGAGAGAGAGAGAGAGAGAGAGAGAGAGAGAGAGAATATCTTAAGCAGACTCCATGCTCAGCATGGAGCCTGACTCAGGGCGCCATCCCACGACCCTGGGATCATGACCTGAACTGAAACCAAGAGTTGGGTGCTCAACCGACTGAGCTACCTTGGAGCCCCTCAGCTGTGATTCTTAAACAAAAAGATTAACAAGGGGAAAAAAAGATTAACAAGAGATAAACAAACAGTTTATTAACATGTGCAACACATACCACGCAGGAGAAAATGGAACAGAAAGTAACTCAAAGCAGTGGCTCAGAAATTTGGCTTATCTGGCATCTTCAACAAAGAACTGGAAATCTTTGGAGAAATGACGGGACAAAGGAAGGCAGTGTTAGGCATCGCGGCAGCCTGTGGGAGGTAAGTATATGGGAGGGAACTGATGGAGTAAGATTTATTTGCAGGTTCCTCTGGGGCCACCTCTGGGCTGATAAGAACCTGTCTCCAGTAAAAGGAGAATTTATGTATTGCCTTGAGGCAGAAAAAGAGGAGTTTTGTCTGAGTTTGTTTCTTCTTAATTGCCTTTAGCTCAAAATAATTTTTATATCAAAGAGGGCCATTTGGGGGTGACATATTCTGTTTTTCTTCAGTATCAACTTCATACTATTGTCTTAGAACATGGTGTCTGATCCATTGTGCTCCCAATAAATATTAGCTGCTATAATATTGATAATGACAATGGTAGGAAGGAAGAGTAAAATGGTGCAGCTGCGGTGGTGGTTTCTCACAAAGTTCAACTTTTACTCCATGACCCAGCAATCCCATACCTACATGTATACGCAAGAAAAATGAAAGCATCCACAAAGAAACCTGTACCCACATGTTCACAGCAGTATTATTTGTAATAGCCCAAAGCAGCAACAACCCAAATGTCCATCAACAGATGAATAGACGGATTATGGCATATACATACAAAGGAATATCAGTCAGCCGTAAGAAGGGATGAAGTTCTGAAATCTGCTACAATGTGGATGAACCTCAAAAACATTATCCATCAGATACCCGAGGGATGAGTTTGGGTTTATAGAAAACAGCCATCTAATAGTTGATCCCCAGCTGATGTCAGTGGACACAGACTTCAAATACTAGGATCTGGATGGAGAAGGGGAAAGTGTTCCCCCAAACCAGCCAGTATGAGAAGAGGATCAAACAAATGCTGGGGACGATGGTGGGTGGGTGGGGACAGGGTGGGGGCATTCTTGTCCTAGCTGCTCAGAAAGTGGGGAGCATGGTGAGGAAGAGGTGGGGCAGTGCTGGGGCTGACAGGGTGCAGGATTCATGCTCTGGGTAGGGGCCCTGAAGCCAGGGCAGTGAGTGAATACTAAGACTCAGAGTAAAGGGGCTTAGGAAGATCTGGGGGCCATGATTTAGAGACCTGGGGAGAAACAAGGCAGTTGTAAGGAAGACTCCAATTACGGGGAATGCAGAGACAGTGTGCCATGTGAGGCTGAACTGAATTGGCTTTCAGGATTTGCTACAGAGTCTGCACCTAATAGCAGGGAAGTTCCATGAGCCAAAGGTCTTGACAGTCCACATGGAGACGTAGACACTAAGGTGTCTTTTATGGAGAAGGTGGGGCTTCAGGAGGAAGCCACCAGACTCCCTTATTCAGGGTGTATCTCTCAGTTTTCCAGCCCCTACTGTCCATAGGGCATTCCTCCTTTGGGTTCCTGCAGCCTTTGGCACCGGATTCAGTGTTATCTTGACCTTCTTTCCCCATTGACCAGGAACATCTTGAGGGCACAGGTTGTGTTCTGGTCACCACAATGTGGGCAGGAAGCACTCATTACTCTGCTCATTTGGTAGAACAGAATCTGATTGTTTAGGCAAGAAGCTCATGGTGTTCCTGACTTGCCTGATAAGTAGAGGAGGTAGAAATCACTTCTATCCTGTAGAAGAGCAGCGTATAAGTCCCTCGGAGAGGTCAAAGGGTCTTTTCCTTACCTCCCAACTCCTGAACTTTTGCATATGGTGGTGCATTTTGGTGGGAAGGCTGGAAGGTCTTTTCTTGGGTAATGGGATGTTTGAGCTGAGAAGGGTTAAGGGTATGTAATGAGACTTGATATGCGATGACAGAAGAAGGGATGAGAAAGAGCTCAGCTTGCTGGACGTACTGCACAGCCAGGCCATACCAGGCCAGAGGCATTGGTGGCAGTGAGGTTGTTGTAAGGGAGTCTTCACCTGGCTGGTTCTCTGCTGCCCCTGAGAGGCCCTGTGCCAACCGTCTGTAGTTCAGGCCTGGGCTCAATGGACTGGTTAAAATAGTCAGTGTTATAGATGCATCGTGGCTTCACCTCTGGATTCTGTGTTCCCAGAGGGCAGATACCACCTGCTTTTCAAACTGATGCTACTTGCCTGATAGGGCTTTTCAGACAAATTCTTCAGCTTTCCATGTTAACTCTGCTTATGACTATTTATCTGTACATGAAAGCCAGGAAGGTATTCAGAACCTGCACAGATGTGTTGGACATATTTCAGCTCTCTATTGTCTTTGCTGTCTTTCTGCAGCTCAGACATCTCCAGTGGTCGGTATCGTTGCTATCCAAAGCAAGGTTTGAGGACTGGCCGCATTGGCATCACCTGGGAGCTTGTTAGAAATGCAGAATCTTAGGCTCCACCCCAGACTACTGAATCAGAATCTGCATTTTAACAAGATCCCTGGGTGCTCTGTGTGCACACTGACGTTGGAGGAAGTTTGGAAGTCTGGTTGACATGAGACTGAGATAAGCACAACTCCTCAGCTGACTCCACATCATTCATTGGTCCTCTAAAGGCATATTCGCCCTGCAATATCCTGGTCTAAATCAGCGTGGTGCCCTTAAAAGCTCTCTCCTAACATGTGTACTCTAGCTTTTAGTCTCAGACTTCATTCTTATTTTTAATGTGTGTTTGAACACAGAAATATATCCAGTATGTATTTTTCCAAAACACTTTCTCCAAAGATGCTGTCTTTCCCCTCCAATTTTTCTGTGTCCCACAGCCAATCCCATGTCCTGAAATTCCAGAATGCTAATTCCAAGTGAGAGCCCAAAGTCTATTTCTTCACCTGGGAAGAAGTTTGGGCAGCCTTCAGAACATGCCATGTGCATTAATTCACACTTCTGTATCTTTGCTCAGTTGGGGTCCCTTATGGAAGTCCTCTCACCCCTTGGCCCATGCTTTCAAGGTCTAGCACAAGTGCCACAATTTGCCTAAACCTAGAGACATCACAAGTATCAAGGCCATAGCGTGTGCTCCTTCCTCCATACTATAAGATCACTTATCTGTATGACTTGAGCCTTAATCCTATAAATCTTTGCATTGTGGTGACCACTGGTCTATAAGTTTAGTAAGAACCAACACACAGTTTTCTTTTTTAACTTTAAAGTTTGAAATAATTTTAGACTGACAGAAAAGTTGTCAAAATAATAAGAGGAGAGTTCCCTTGTATCCTTCACCCAGCTTCCCCTAATGCTAACATCTTCCATAACTGCGTGCAATAATGAAACCTGTGGAATTAACTTTGGTACAATACTATTAATGAAACTACAGGTCTTATTAAGAGAGATTTCCCCAGTTTTTCTATGAATGTTTTTTCCTGTTCCAGGATCCAACCCAAGTTCCCACCTGAATTTAGTTGTCATATGTCCTTAGTCTCCCCCAGGCTGGGAACAATTCTTCTGTCTTTACTTGTCTCTCTTGTACGTGACGCTTTTGAACATTTCTGGTCAATTATTTTGTAGAACGTTCTTCAATATGATTTTGATGTTTTCTCAAGGCTAGATTGAGGCTTTGCATTTTTGGCAAAAATAAAAGAAGTGATGTTGTATTCTTCTCATTTATATCAGGGAGCATGATATCAGTATGTCTTATTACTAGTAATCTTAGCCCTGATCACTGGTTAAGGTGGTGTCTGCTGAGTTTCTCCAATGTAAAGTTACTATTTGTCCCTTTGTAATTAATAAATATCTTGGAATAGATACTTTGAGATAATATAAGTATCCTTTTCTCAACCGTATGCCCACTAATTTTAATATCCATTGGTAGATCTGCCTGCAAAAATTACTCCTGTGGCACACACCATGTACATATCCATAAACACTCAGTTGTGTGAGATAAATAAGCCCCTATTTAAACCATTGCGATAGGGTTTTCTATTAACTGAACCTTCTTTGAACTTTCTAATGGGGCCCATTATAACAGGGTTTTAATCTGACAAATGGCACAATCAAATAAATGTAACAGTTCCTTCCTTCCTTCCTTCCTTCCTTCCTTCCTTCCTTCCTTCCTTCCTTCCTTCCTCTGTGCATCCATCCATCCATACACCCATCCAATATTCCATTTTTTTGTAAAAAAGATTGAAGTACCAATACTCATATTTCTTCCAGTTATTTCCTAACTAATGCCCCCTACTCCCTGTTGTTCTGTTTGAATTGTCATATGAACTTGCTGTTATGGCCAAGCATATAAGCCAAGATGGAAACCTTAATTTCTTTGAGCAGATGGTTGTCAAAATCAACCTGAAAAAAGAGGTGCCAAATTGTTTGCTGGAATGTGCTATCACAGAAAATGACTGTCATGGACATCTGTCGTTTTTGCCTTCTCAGCATCCCTCATTCCTCCTTCAGGTCACAGCACCTATATTTCCTTCACAGCGTCTGACCTCCCATGTTCTTAGCCCATACAGTTTAGTGAAGTCAGCCTACCAGCTGGCACCAAACATAAACACATGTCCTAGGCCAGGACAGAGTTATCCATCCCTCTGGCTATAGTGATCAGTTGACACATTGGCATCTGGCTCTGGCTCTAGTTGGCCAGTCAGAATCTCCCCCAATATCCTTGATGGAATTATCAAGTAAAAAACTCACTACATGGGGCACCTGGGTGGCTCAGTCCAATAAGCATCCAACTCTTGATTTTGACTCAGGTCATGATCTCATGGTTGTGAGAACAAGCCCCAAGTGGGGTTCTGTGCTGGGCGTGGAGCCTGCTTAAGATTCTCTCTCTCCCTCTCCCTCTGCCCCTTCCCCTGCTCAAGTGCCCCCTCCCCCCAAAAAAACCCTACCTCACTCTTACTATTCTTTCTACTGGGTATCTAAGAGAGTGGGACCTAAGCCTGTAACTTCCACTGGACATCTTTGCCACCACGTGGGGGAAGGACAGTCTGAGAATGAGGCCAACACAATGGAAAACAGTGAAGTGGTTGAGGGGGGATCTTCCACATGGTGTTAATTGATAGCCTGGATCTAGCTTGTTCTGCACCGGATCTACCTCAGGACTTTCCAGGTGCATGAGATAATCAATTCCCTTTCGTTGTTTAAGGCAGCTTGAGTTGAGTTTCTGTTCCATGTGAGAGCATATGCTCAGGGCTCTTCAGGATTCAAAGATGATCCAGATGTGGCCCAAGCACTCAAGGAGCCCTCAACATAGCAGAGAACATGAGATTAGTGCACACATACACACAAGAAAGGGGGCCCATGCCATCAGCGTGATCCACACATGGGAAGCTTGGCTGCAGGACCATAGTGAAGTCGGTGATGAACACCAGCTGGGGAGAATCTGGTGCACTGAAGAGAAGGCGGCATATTCCCGGCAGAGAGAAAGACCTGGGCAAGGGGCCAGCTGTGGAAAGTGTAGGAAGCTCAGTGTGTATGTTGAAGTTCTGTAGGTCATCCATAGTGACTGAAGGATAGAGGTTAAGTTAAAAAGGAAGATTTGGGGGACATAAAGACAACAACTACAGAAAATATTTGTTTGGAAGAAATTGTGGGGTCTCTGATTGGCAGTTTGAGGGATTTGACTGGCAGCAGGAAGGTAGAGAGGAATTTTGAATAGGAGGGTGAGGTGTAGAAGATGAATTTGGAAGCCGTGAATGGAGTTGAAAGGGAAGGTTTGGAAGGTGAGGAGGCCAAAGCAATTGTCCAGCTGGACCTCAGTGCAAGGCTGGGAAGGACCAGATGGAAAAAGAAGGCTAGAGGTGGATGGAATCCCTGCCTCTGAGAACATTCTGCAGGGCAGCTTTGGCCATATTTGCTCAAGAATCTTCCTTGTGGTATCATTTGAAAGCCATATTTTTTATTTTATGCTAAACATTGTCAGAGGGAGCAGTGGCAGATTCATCCTGACCATGAGCCAACTGGCCTGGCATACACACTTTTAATGGCATTCCAGACCTCAGGGACTGGCAGACTCTCTCACAGCCCCGCCCCTGCACTAGCTCTTGCCTTACACAAAGTTAGGATGTCAGGAGGGAGCATCTCTCTTCTTACTTGGCGACTTTCCTGGCAGAAAAGGTCCAGAATGACACTCCAACCCTCCCCCTCATGAGGCATGTACAGCTTGGTCTTCTTAGAGGTGCCACTGCATTGGCTTCAGGCTCGGTGTCATTCTGATTACATCTTCAATCCTGTTCTCTCGGCCCCTCACTCCCAGACCCTAAGGAAGTCCTCCCAGCACCACCATTGCTGACCCTGGTCCAAGTCACCACCATAACCCATGTACATTATTGCAGTGACCTCTCCAGTCTCCCTGCATCTTACTTTTGTTCCTCCATGGTCTGTACTCCACAAAGCATCTTGAACAATCCTTTAACATCACAAACCGGATCCCGTCTGTCACCCATCTTCTTAAAACCTCCTGATGGCTTCCTGCCCGAGTCAGGATAAAATCCTAAATCCCTACAATGCCCCAAAGATTCTACATGATCTGGCCCTTGATTACCTCCTCAACTTTATTTCCTACCACTCCCCTATCCCTTTGAGCGTTTACACTGGCTACTCTTCCTGCCTCTGCTGACTGCTCTCTTTCTCTTCATGGCCCACAATATGCCTCATCATGATAAAAGCTTGCTGTGTCAGGATAGGCTAAGATATGCTGTGGTAACAAACAACTTCCACATCTCAGTGGCTCAGAAAACAATGGGACATTCCTCGTTTACCACGCATGTCTGTTGTGGGTTGGCAGAGTGGCTCTGTCCATCATACTTACCCCACATTGACAGAACAACCACCATCTCGAATGCTTCTGGTTGCCATCCTACAGGAAAAGAAAGAGACTCTTGAGGGTCTCATAACAGGATTTATTGTTTTTTTAATTAAATTTTTTTAATGTTTATTTATTTTTAAGAGAGAGGCAGAATGTGAGTAGGGGAGAGGTAGAGAGAGAAGGAGACACAGAATCCAAGGCAGGCTGCAGGCTCTGAACTGTCAGCACAGACCCCGGTGCGGGGCTCAAACTCACGAACTGTGAGATCATGACCTGATCCCAAGTCAGATGCTTAACCGACTGAGCCACCCAGGTGCCTCTCATAACAGCATTTAAATGTCAGGCTCAGAAAAAGAAACACATGCCACTTCTGCTCATGCTCTTTGGTCAGTCACTGGCCTCAGTCAACCACAAGGGAACCCAAATATGTAATTTTAACAAGTAACCAGGAGTGGAAGGGGTTTGTAATTATTTGGTGAATTTGCAATTATTTGGTGTGTGTAGCATGAATTAGAACCCCTTGGAGTATCTTAGAGCCCAGCAATTGTGAGCTATGGCAGGGTTGGCCAGATGGGGTTAGGATAGAAGATGGGTGGAGAGTGAGGACAGGGGAGGATGCTGGTCACCTCAGCTCAAGCTCAGGAAGAAAGGAGAACGTGGTTGAGTTGGGCTGCTTACTGAGTCAGTCCAATTGATGCATGTAGGAAAACGTGGTGGCCATTTGTTAGGTCCTTTAGGCCAAAAGTGCCTTATACTGATGGTGGGCTGGGAAGATCCCCCTGCACAGAAATAACTTACCATCTGACATCTGTAATTCTTCCATTAAAGAATCATCCCTTTGTTCCTAGGACTATTTCCCAAGTTGTGTCCAGCAGAACACTTCTATTAGAGGTGTCACCAAATGCTCCTTGGTCTAATAAGATTGTGAAATGCTGGGTTAAACAAAATAATACAGGTTTTCCTCTGCAGGCCTTCTCAGGGCCTTGTTTAATATGCTAATAATATGTACTATCTCTTTCTGAGGTGGAACCAAAATATGCAGCATTTCCTCATATTTTTAAAATCAAAAACCCTTATATGCATGAATACTTTCTTAGAGTTCAACTGGCCAGTTTGGGAAGTGTTGGTCTGGAAGTCTTTTTGGTCCCATTGAGTCCCCTGTGGAAAGTAGCTGTCTCTGGAGGGCTTTTTATGGGAGAATGAAAGCAGTACAGACAAGGCTTTGAGAGAATGGGGCTCAGACCAGGGTTTGGGGAGGCAGAGGGTCTGAAAGGGTGAAGTCAGGCATGGAGGTCAAAGTATCCTTTCCCGAGAGTGGAGGCCAAGCT
Source organism: Felis catus (assembly GCF_018350175.1). Taxonomy (NCBI): domain Eukaryota; kingdom Metazoa; phylum Chordata; class Mammalia; order Carnivora; family Felidae; genus Felis; species Felis catus. Next base: position 208,866,116 of record NC_058368.1, on the reverse strand, counting down.
GGAGCCCAACAGAGGGAGAGCTCTCTGTCCCCCCACCCCTCACCACCCTTCCTCACTTGGGTGAGGAGGCCTCACTGCTTCCTTCCCTCTCTTGCCCAGGAAGGCTCATTAGTCCTGCTTTCCAAAGCTCTGGCCTTGACCCTTCTCCACCTTCCAAGCCAAAAGTACACCAGGCTGTTTCTATTCTTGTTGGCTTTGCTACCAGCTCTCAAGTCTCTTCTGTGTGGAATGCCCTCTTCTCCCCCAATTCCAGTCTGGAAAATTCTTACTCATTCTTTAATAGTACATTGAGGCATCCACCTCCAGGAAGCTACTATCCCTGATACCTTTCCCCACCTGCCAAACTCATCTGGATTTATGGTCTGTCCTTGAAGCTCCCATAGCACTGTGTTGTCCTTATCATTGTCCTCATCATGTATTTGTAAAATCTATTTCTGTCCCTCTGATCTGGGGGCCACTTGAGGGCTTTATCTTAATATGTTTTTATCTTTATATCCTCCCCTGATAGGAGATAGATGCTTAATAATTCATTGAATGAATGAAACCCAGGCACATAGCCAGAAATGGGTTAAAATCCCTTACATGTACCACTTTAAAGAATTTCCCTACTTAAAGTAATCTATTCCACGTGTTTAAAAACCTCATCCTTATTTGTCATGGCTCAACTCTGCTGGCTCTCTCATTTCGTGGAGCCTTATATCTTCTCTCTAGCTTTCTCGCCTTCTGTCTGACCAGTTCTTCCCTCCATTGTTGTCTCCTTGCTGCCAGTATGCTCAGGGTCGCCTGACTCAACATTGTCTTCTCCAAGGGGGTCAATGGTTCTTGGAATGTTGCTGGCCTGCCCTTAGATTTGTTTCCCTGAGTGGGATGCAAATGCAAATATCTTGAGAAGCCAATGTAACTCGAAGGGTGGGAAGAGGGTTATTGTCCTTGTGGTTGTGAAGACTGAATGAGATAATATACATAAAAAGTTCTTACCAGGTGCTAGTTATGATGTTCACGACCAGGGTGGACGAGAGGGTGAGAAACTGTAGGCAGAGGCCACGGCAAGTCCGTTATTAGCAGTGCACCCAGGGCTGTGGTACTTTTGTGAATCCCAGGCGCTTTTGCCTTTGTGGGCCCCTTCTCCACCAAAAATATCAAAAATTATATGACCACACTGTTTCATAAAGAGGATGATAATCCAGACCGGATTTGTTATTATATATTCAATACTGTTCTATTCAATTTTTCTTCTGATTTAAAAAATATTAACATTGTTATTTAAGTAAAAGGCCCTCTAAAAGTCTTGTGGCCCCTAGCCACGGCGTCTGCTGTGCCTAACGGCTAAGTCAGCCCTGAGCCCACCGCCCTGCTCACGGCTCCTTGAATGTACGGTGCCCTTCTGTCCTTTTGGGTCACACTGTTCCTTCAGCCTGGGACGTCTGTCCCTCATCCCACCCCCAGCCCTTGCCCTTGTCCACCTGACAGATTAATGCTCATCCTCAAAGCTCAGCTCAAATGTCGCTTTCTCTTGCCAGGGGTAGCAAGCTAAAATAGAGGGTGCCCAGCTCAAATACAGATAAACAACGAGTAACCGTTTTCATGTAAGTATGTCCCAAATATCGCAAGTCCCAAATCTTGCATAAAGACAGAGTTATACTGAGAAATTGCACATGTTTATCAGAAATTCAAATGACCTGGCTGCCCTATTCTCTAACTCTCCCTGATTCCTTTTCCTTTCAGGTTTTCTCCTCACCTGCTGCTGGCCAGGACATTCCAGCACTCTCTGTGCACCTGTCCCCACACATCCTCCACCCCATCTGCATTCTTATCACTGTTACCCTCACCTGCCACGGGGCCAGGACGTGAAGGTGCACGGGTTGTCATACATGAGTCAGTGGGCACTTTCCCTTTATTCCCCCAACTGCCTGTTTGTTTTCACGGATGACTTGGCGGTATTTGGTGTTAATTTCATTCAGGATGTGATGAGACTAAAGTTAACTGTTGCATGGGATCGCAGTAACAGTTCTGTTAAGAAAGATGTGTCCCAAGAAGACACTCCGGGTTCAGACATTTCATTACCTGATGGAAAAAAGCCCCAGAGCCTGTGGCTGACACCCCTCCCCCCCGCCATTGTGCTCTGAGGTGGACAGTGTGACGTCTTGGGCTCCCTCCTCCCTGTGATTCTGGGGTCAGATAGCAAATCAGCCTCCACCCAAGTAGGACTTCCCATGTGAAGGGGGGGGGGGTGGTGCTTTCTGTTTTTGAGACCTAAATAGGTTCAGGAAATTCTGATTGTCCACCTTTACCTTGAGAGTGGATTGACTCTTCAAAAAGTTCTCTTAAACCTTTGCTTCACTCAGCTGTGGCCACACAGGAGAAAATCCGTGTGGGCTGATCTCACGAGCACAAGCAACACGAGACTCTTGGAGCCTGGTGACGGGACTCCTAATCCAGTGCGCCCACACGGTTCCTGGACGCCAAGAATTCAGAACCTGGAGCCCCACAAAAGCAGTATGTCCTCTGAAGACCACTGCAAGGGGGAAGCAATCCCTCCAGACCACAGAGCAGCCAAAGCACTTGTGGTTCAAAACAACTCGAGCCCGGTGAGGATTTTCAGTAAGCACGGTGAAAGTTCTCTTTTTTATGGCTAGGAATTTCCCAGCTTTCAACACATTCTCTCTGACGTGAGAGAAACTCGTTTCACATTCTCCCTTTGGAAAGGAAATTTCCAAGGCTGACCACTGGTTAATCATGTTGAGCAAGAAGCCACAGTACCCAAATGTGTGTGTGTGTGTGTGTGTGTGTGTGTGTGTGTGTGTGTGTGTGTGTGTAGGTGTCCTTCCTGTGGGAGCTCCCCAGCAGTTTGTCTCTCTACTGATTTCTAGCCCCCTCTCTGCTCGTCCTGATGCTGATAGGAGTAGGCAACACAGCCCAAGGTAGTTTCAAGGGATGGTCAGCAGGTGCGATGAGAAAGCAAACAAGGGAGCAGTCAGTTCCATGGCCACACCCACCTGGAAAGTTCCACACACCATGCCCCTCCTGGACTGTCAGTGTTTGTTGGTGTAATCAAGGCTCTGATAAGTTTTACACTTCTCCTTTTAACTTTACAAACTGTTTGATGTTAGTATCTCAGTGTTTTCCAAACTTATTTGATCAGAGAACCGCCCCATCCTCCTTTTTTTTTGAAGAGCATCTCATCCAATTAGCCATCCTGGGAGCACACTTTGGAGAAATGACTCTGAAAAGGGAGCAGAAGCAAGCAAGAATTTACAATCTTTGCATTCCCTTTGCAAGTCACTAACTTCGTACCAGAATGTGGCTCACAGAAAGCAAGGCTGGCCTCAGCACTGCCCTGGCAAAAGGACTCTAAACACTGGAGCCCACAGTGGGGCCCGGAGACACCGTGGAATCTCAGCGCAGGGGATCGGTGAGTGTCAGGAAGGAAAGGGCATTTCGGGCAAAGCCTGGCACTGCTCGGAATGCTGTCTGTTGGAAAACCTAAGCTGGCAGACACTTAGCATGAGTGTTAAGAGTGTCAGTTTTGTTTGGGGTTTAAAACACCACACAAGGCTACCTTTCAACAGTCACAAGGCCACCTATGACATAACATGGGGTGTGTGTCATCTGAGGAGGAAGCATGCTCTCATCCCCAACCCAGAGCAGTGGCATTTCCCCTCTTTGGTGCATTTTACTTGCCACCAGAATACACAAAGCTAAGGGCCACCATTTCCACCAACTCCAGGGAGTTGCTACAGCATCATTGTCTGCTACACTGTCATACAGAACAGAGGCGGATGGTGTCACCCAAAGTTGTGCAACGTGGTGGCTCCCTCCTGTTTGCCTCGTTCAGGATTTTGCCAAGACGTTCCTTATTTGCAGGCACTGCCTGTTTCTTAAGTCCTGCCTCAATGTCACCTCTAATTAAAGCAGGTCCCATTTCTTTTTCTATTATAATAGCCTGTTTGTATTCTCTATAGCGTTTATCATTGACTGGATCACCACCTACTTTTACTGTTTTGAATACTGTCAGTCTCCACTAGGGTAAAATATCAACTACACAAGGGCAAAAATTTTCGGTTTTGGCCGCTTTGGGATGGCCGGTGTCTTGAATAGTGCCTGGCAGAGTGGAGGCAAAGCATAAATATTGGTTGAATAAGCAAAGAACAACTTGGCAAGTTTTTTCTCACTTGGGCGGTGACTGGTTATGGAGAGCTGATGGGCAAGGCCACTGACCAACCAGTGGGCTGTGTGGTGGTGAAGGGGACAGCCCTCTAGCCCAGGGCTTGGCTGGTAAGACTGCGGGACTTAGCTGTGGTCCACAGGCACGAGCGAGTACAGGACAGGGAGCGATAGAAATGAGTTTTTATTCGTAAAAAGTTACAAAATGATATTGTACAAAAATAAAGTCTGTAGAGAACTTTGGTTGTATAACACAAACGATTGGGACAGATCAGAGAAGTTGGAACTTCCAAAGAAGTGCACTCCTTACTGGATCAGATGGTAATCGCAACGATATAGAAAAATCACAAACTTTACCCTTTTGTGGATTTGGAGTGATTTGCTTCAGTTAAAACTTGCTTGTGGTGTGTAGGTGATGCTGGGAACGAGTTGTCAACATCCACCATATCCTAGGGCGCATGTGGGCAGGGGCTCTCCGTGGGAATCAGGGTTGCCGGGGGTGCGGATAACTGAGCCTGACATCTGGGGACACCAGCCACCCAATCTGCCAGGATTCTCTGAATCAGACAGATGATCCTGGGGCTGCGTCAAATCGTGCTTCATGAATGGCCAGATGGCCGGGTCTGTCACGATTTTTGAGCAGGCTGCTCTCTGTCAGCAAAGTCTCCACTCTGGCCCTAGGAGGTCCTTTCCCTTTATTTCCAAGTCGTGCAAGGGGAGCAGAAAGGACAGAGAGGGACAGAATGAGGGAGAACCTGGGTTTTCGGGGGCTTGGGAGAAGGGGTATCTGGTAAATGCCGTCTCTTGGTTACTTTTTAAATTAACGTGATTATTTGAGGGAGGTCAGTAGGTCATTTGATTGCTAACTCTGTCCTACTTTGGGGCTAATAGCCACGCAGGGAGTGATAGATGATTTCCTTGATAAAAATCCCTTTTGCGAAACGTGCAACAAACTCAAATATAGGGCCCAGTGCATTGTGCGTGGGTCAGCTGCCAGACAAACCCACCTCCGGGACTCGTGCAAGGTGCTGGTTCCCATCCAGCCCCCGCCTCTCCGAAGGCTTTCAGCACACAGGTAGTACATTTTGTGGGCACGAGACTCGGTGTGCGTATGTGGCTGGGCCAGACACGTGTTCCTCGTCCTGCCTTCTGAGCCACCTTCTTCTGACAGGGACAGCAACTGTTGCCCCACAAGGTCACGGCCAGGGGACTTTTGGGGCAACCAGGTCGATCCCATTTCTGGAAGGCCGGCACGCACTGGGTGTGAGCACGTTTCTCTAGAAGACGGTGGGTGGACGGAAGGATGGAGGAAGGGTCCCCACGAGCCAGGGCGGGACCCTGGTTACCCGACAGGATTTTTGTTTTACTTTTAGGTCAACACTGAATCCAGGACTACCTACTAAAAGGAATTTAACCTTTCATATATATGGTGATGCATATCACAGATAGATATATGTGGAAGGGAGTGAGAGCTTACATACAACAGAAGGGGGAGCATGTGGCATATCTACTCAGTGACGGAGCAGTGAGGAAATAAAGCCAGTGCTGACGGTCTGTGCATGCTGCTCCCGGAAAGGGGGCCTGTCAGAAGCGCTCCTTCTGACACATGCCTTTTTTTCAAAAATAAAAACAGGGAAGATGCTGACATCCGGGAGATTAACGAGGGCTTTTCTGAAAAAGGTAAAGTAAGTGATTTTTGCCTAGCGAAAAACTTTTTAATACTTTGGAAAGCATGGACCCTTGTTCCCAATTTAAAATTTCCTTTGTCACCTTTCTTTGCATTTTGCGAGCACATATACTTTGGCACCTTCGAAAAGAAACTTTAATAAATAAGGGGGGAGAAAAAGAGAAACTCATTAGTGAACGGTAATAAATAACAATAACTTAAATCTCAATAAATATCTTCTCTATATTTCTGTATCTGAAACAGATGCATTGCATCGAGTAGCTTCTCTGGTCACTGGTGACCACGCATAAACGGAGCTGGGGTGTATGTAACATCTGTCTCTCTGTAAACCGACAGGCCCAGTGGGTGTCCCTGCCCCGGTGCAGCTGGGGGCCGTCCCCACTCTGCTCTCCTGCAAGAATGCTGCCGAAAACCACAACTGGCTTCCTGTTTCCAAGGACATAAAGGAAATACCTTCAGGTTTGTTTTTAGTCACGAGGACAGCCTTTTTGGTTCCTAGCCAACTTCTTCCCACCCCACACACCATGTTCAAAATCAATCACCGACCGTTCACAAAACGCTGGCTGTGGTAAACCTCAGGCCTCAACTTTCAAATTCAAAGGCAACTATCTCTTGTGTCGTTGCTGTTGTTGTTTCGCCTTCCTCCTTTCCTGGGGTATGTCTCCGCTGAGTGACAGAAAAAGAAACCTCTCTTGCTTTCAGCAGTAAAACGTCACGACAAGGAATGACACCAGGATTACCATTTCCCCGGGTGTCTCCAGACATGTGAAAATAAACCACAGGAGACACACTGGTTTGGCTTCAAGTGCATCCGCAACTGTGCCCGTGACCGGTGACGGTGGGCTCTATCAGATGAAAGGAAACGCCCAACCAGGGACACCAGCCCTGAGCTTCTGGTGACGTCGGCTGCCGGCCAGGAGAATCTGGATGGCTGTTTTCTCTCCCTTCCGGTTCTCTGTAGCTGGATCTCCCTCTACCAGGCTCCCCCAATGGCTGCCTTCCTCCTCCTCCTCCTCCTCCTCCTCCTCCTCCTCCTCCTGTCTCCTCCTCCTCCTCCTCCTCTGCCTCCTTGGTCCTCATCTTCCGTTCTGGGCAAACATTTCCTGGGAACCTTGGTCCCTTTCTTTGCACTGTAGCAGGAATGCAATACACAGCGGTCTCTGGAGCCCGAGTCAGATACATCCACACCTTTTAGCGGAATGCTTTCTTAGAATATGGTAAACCAGGTTGTCATCTAAAAACGACAGGTCGTCGTCATAGGCGATGGGTCTGCAACATGCCTGCCCGACTTTGTCACTCACCAGCCTTCTGTTTTTGGATAAGTTTTTTAATATTTTGTCGTACATTGTCTCAGCTGCATCACAGGAGCCGCTGCAGTACCTAAAAATCAGTTCCTCCTTGGTTTCGTAGCCCAAACCCAGGTCGGTGACGTTCAAATGTATCGCAGTTAAGACACAACCCCGATTTCTGCCCCTCTGGCCTCGCCGACCTTTCCCTCTGGAATTCTCCGGGTTGGCGGCCGCCGCCTGCCGATTCCGCTCTCTTCTAGGCGGCAAGGCCATTTGTTTCTCGGGTGACCTTTTCAGTCTTCTGATGGTAGCTTGAATAAAATCCATGACGTCGTCAAACTGATCAGGATAATCCTCTGGCATATTTGCTGTTCAACAAGGAAACAGAAAAGGTCACGTGAGATGACAGCGATCCTTTCAAGCAGTCTGCTACATCAAAGTGCCTCCGACAGTCAGCCAGGATGGGACCCACAGCGGAGCCACCAGCCAGTTAGGCTCCGTAACCACTGTCTTCCCCCGACAACAGACGCTAGAACGCACCCACGTCTCCACAGAAGGAAGCGTATCCAGTTAAAAGGGGAGACTAGCGTGGTGGGTGACACATTTCCTTGCAGAAAGCAAATCCTTAGAAGCGCACCTTTCATTTGCATAACAGCTGCCGTGCTGAACGAGTCTGTATTGAGGTTGCTGTGAGCAGGCTGATCCTTGAAGGCCATTTTTCACGGCTGCTAATGGAAGCTAGAGGAGTGGCTCTCAGATGTGCGTGTGGATGAGAAGGTGCGGGATGCTCACTGAAATGCAGATTCCCGGCCCTGCCCTTGGTGGAAGGTGCGGGGAGGGGGCCAAAGAATCTCCATTTTTAGTGAATTCTGATGTAGGTGACCCGCAGACCGTACTTGGAGAAGCCCTGTCTTAGAGGGCGAGGATCGGGAAGGATCCTCCACCACTGCCACTCGCATCTGCAATACGGAGCACTCTTCCCCAGAGCCCCTCCCCGACTCGACACCTCTGGGCGGCTGACTGGGACCAGACCCAACTTGATAGAACCAGTGAAAAGCTCATGGATCCAACTGTATGTTAAAACTTCCTTAAAAACTTCCTGGCAACCTACTTTTCACTGACCGAGAGACTACCGCTTCCTTGGACCAGCATGACTTAAAAAAAAAAATTACAGCAGGGGAGACTGGGTGGCTCAGTCGGTTAAGCGTCCGACTTCGTCTCAGGTCATGATCTCGCGGTCCGTGGGTTCAAGCCCCGCGCCGGGCTCTGTGCTGACAGCTCAGAGCCTGGAGCCTGCTTCGGATTCTGTGTCTCCCTCTCTCTCTCTGCCCCTCCCCTGCTCACACTCTGTCTCTCTCTCAAAAATAAACATTAAAAAATTAAAAATATATAGTCATACTGTGAGAAGACATTTAAATGTATCAGCAATCAATGGGATGCTGTTTGTGGGAGAGGCGGCTTGACCCCGGGGTGGGGCCCAGCCTCTGCAGCCCCGGGATTCCCGCGGAGGACACAGGACAAGAGATGTAGTCTTTACGGAGATCACACAGAGGAATGGGGAGGCGATGCTTCTCAGATGCCCGAGACCTCTGGGTAAGAGCGTGAATTCCCAATCCCTTAGTATTTTCTGCTCTGTTGCAGCATTTGCTTTGGCTGAGCAAGTAAGAGAAGAGGAGCTATTTGAACAATTAAATACATTTCTTTTTTTTATTAAAAAAAATTTTTTTTTACATTTATTTATTTTTGAGAGACAGAGAGAGACAGAGCACAAGCAGGGGAGGGGCAGAGAGAGAGAAGGAGACACAGAATCCTAAGCAGGCTCCAGGCTCCGAGCTGACAGCACAGAGCCCGACGTGGGGCTCGAACTCACGAACCATGAGATCATGACCTGAGCCAAAGTCAGACGCTCAACCAACTGAGCCACCCAGGCGCCTCAATTAAATACATTTCTAAAAGAAGAAAGCTATTCAAACCCCTGGTTATTAGGTCCTAGACCTTTTATGCTCCCTCCATCCCAATTGTAGGTAATTGAGCATGTTTAGGGTTGTACGCGGCTTCGAAAAATACACCTCAAAATAGTTGTTCACAAGAGCGAACTACGTTTTGCCAAGACCATGGTAAAGCAGAGAAGGGTTACACTGTGCCTCACCCATGGCACACTGTTTTTTCATGCACTGATTGTTAAAACAGATATCAGGTATCCTATTGTGTGAACAAAACCCAGCTAACGCAACTTAACCATGTCTACTGATCATTTGGTCAACTGAGAGACCTATATTGATCGATACTCCTCTATCTAGGTTATATAGAATATATATATTATATTATAGGATGCATTGTAATGAAAAGAGTGGAGATTGTGTGGAATCCCCAGAACACCTCATTGTCTGATACCTAAAATTTGGCTGTGGATGTCTTTGCTGCATGGAAATCACGAAGCTGCTTCCTGGTCTGAGCCCCAACATCTCTGCCTGGATTCCCACCGCAGCCCCTGAACTCCTTCATGCCAGCCTTAGCCTTCAGTCTATATTCCATTCAGCAGCCAGAGCAATAGTCCTAAAACCGTTAATGCAGGTCATGTCCCTCTCTGTTCCAAACCCTCCAAAGGCTCCCCATTTCTTTTGGAGTAAAAACCAAAGTCCACACTGGCCTAAGGCCCTACCTGACCTGGCCACCCCTTCTCCTCCAGCCTTTGTTACGTCTGAACCTCATCTTCTACTTCTCTTTTCCTTTCTGCCACTCTAGCCTCTCTGGCCTCCTTACCGTTCCTCACATACAGGGTTTCTCAACTTTAGCCCCACTGACATTTTGGGCAGGATCATTCTTTGCTATGGGAGGCTGTCCTCCCATGTTGTAGGATATTGAGCCGTATTCCTGGCCTCTGCCCAGGAGGTGCCAGTAGTATCCCCCCACCCTCCTCTAGACATTGCTTAATGTCCCTGGGGCAAAATCATCGTGAGTTGAGAACCACAGATCAGACACACAGGCTAATTCCCGCATCCCCTTCACATCTCTGCCCAAATGTCATCACTACCAAGTCCTACCCTGACTTCCCTGTTTAAAATGCAATCTGTCCCCAAACCCGAATTCAGACCCTCCTCCCTTGCTTCCCCGCCCCCAACTATACAGTCTTCCAACACACTGTAGGACTTATTTCTTATGTTTTTTTATTCATTGTCTCCTCTAATAGAAAGTCAACTCCAGGAGGCAGGGACCTTTGCTTGGCTTGCTCACCAATGAATCCCAAGTGCTTAAAATAGGTCTGCCCCCTGGAGGCCCTCCGTACTTTTTGAATGAATTAGGGCACTTGAAAAAGCACAGAAGAAGGAGTCCTTAATTTTTCAAGGGGACACTTGGGCTTCAGTTGAGAACAACACCATTATGAAATATAACAGGCTCCAAAGTAAACAGGAAGCCGCGATGATGCCCTGAGTGGCACCATCATTTTCCACCTGAGAGGTAAACATCCAGCTGCAAGCTGACTTTCCTTTCCAGTTTCCTGAAGCACTCACGTGCTGTCTCTCAATATCCACCTCATGCTGAGCCTGGGAAACGGCTCGTGCTCCATGGGACGGACACCTTCCCAGGGTCTGGCGTGGAAGGGTACTCTGAGTTTGTCATTTCCTCTGAACCACTTTCTAGCTGACTTCCTTAGGAAGTTTTCTCTTCTTAAAACACAAAAACCTTGAAATCACTCTGGTTTAAAGAAACCAGAGTTTCTTATTTTGAAAAAGGAGCTGCTGACACTGTGCGATTTTTTTTCAAGAAGAAGCTTTGAAGAGGAAATTAGGTTTAGTTGTGCTCAGTTTCAAAAAACCATGCTCGTACAGGAATCCGAACTTCTAAAATTGATATATTAGGGGTGATTAATCCAAGTACAAAAAAAGTCTTCATGTTCCCCCCAAAGACTCTTTGTTTTACAAAAGGACCCACATGAGGGTCCCCCTTCCCAACCCTGCGCTCCATTCGAGAATTCCTGAATGGATCAGTAACTTAAGAACCTGGGGACACAGAAAGTTAAAATCGCTTAGGAATCAACTGAAGGTTAATCAGAAATGAGGACGAAACATTACCAAAATTTTAACCTAAACTCATGGGAAAACATTTGAGTTGCAAAAGTTCAACTGATACTGGTTTAGAGACTTATTAATTTATGTAACAATAAATTACATAATTTTGTACCACTGGAGTTATATATAATAACAATTTGAATCAGTATATATAGTGTTCTTATTTATTGCCTGATACTTTCAAAGTTCCCCCAAAACCTTTTCCTTCCTTTTTACGACATCTTGACTGCATGGCTTTGTCCACTGGTTGTGCCCGCCAGATAAAATGCAGAACACCCTAGTTAAATTTGAATTTCAGGTTAATAGCAGATAAATTTTTAGTATAAGCAGTCCTAAATAATGTTTGCGACATACTTATACTTTGTGATGAGAATATTTAGTCCCTTGATTTGATATCCCACCTGGCTTTTTCAGGGTGATGAGTGTAGCAGTGTGAATGTACCAATCACCCATGCTTTTGGACGAGGTGGTGAACAGATCATTGATCCTGAATTAAAAGGCTTCCAGGAACCTGGAAAGCAGTCAATAAATGTTCAATGTTACACCAAAGGGTATAGCTAATAAGAATTTCTCATTTGATGGGAAAATCCCCCTCATACCTTATTGTTAATGTGGAAATATTTATGGAAGCCCCAGGTTCAGGGCGGAGGCGATTCTTATCGAGTCGAAGGGTTCTTATTTTCCCCTTCTCTTTTTCCCTTCTTTTCCTTCTTGAAAAATAGAGCAAAAAATAAATATTCATCTTGCAAGTCTTACATGGATATGAATTTTAGAAACCAGAAAAAGCCAGAGAACAACTAGACCTGTGTCTTCCAACTAAATTACTAACTCCAGGCATGTTGATGCTGAGTTCACTTATAGAGAGGTGCCTTAATTTATCAACACTAGGCATTTTGGGGGCATAAGGAGCCATACGCCTCACCGCGCCTGTCCTTAGAAATTCTGCAGAGCCTCGAACGCAGCCCCGGCAGACCCACAGCTGCCTGTATCTTCCAAGAATTCATGTCACTGAGGGGAAACAGAGGGGCTGGGCTTTGGATTAGTTCCTTAGATTAAAACCTAATAGCATATCAGTTCCTCCTTCCTCCTATAAAGGGCTTGGCAGAACGTCTGCTACACAAATAGCCTTCATTAGTATTAACTTTGATAGTAAAGTATTTGCAAACCACAAAAAAGGAGCATCATTAAAAAAAAAAAAAACTAGGTCAAACACTTGCTCATTTCCCAGACACAGTTGGAGGATGTATCTGGGAAAAACATGTCCATCTAAAAGCTAACGTTTTTAAAAAATCAAGATGTTCAAATGCATTTAAGTGATCCTGCAGTATGCAACCACATATTCTGGCATTATTCTCTTTAAAATACTTTAACTTTGATGTGTCCTTTGTATAAACAGTGTTATTTAAACAAATGAGACCCTGTACTGGGGCATAATTCTGGGAATAAACCATTCAGAGTGAGACTTTGCCTGCCTCGATTATGGGGAAAATATAGTAAAGTCACCTCAGGAACAAAGGACTGGGATGTTGCCTGTTTTGTAAAGGCAGTTGAGTTTTTATAGAAACAACGGTAAGGCCTCAGAGTAGTCCTTGGAATAGGCTACCTAAAAAGTACATAATTCAAAACATTATCTGAGTTGAGTAGGCATTGAATAGACAAAGCAGTCTCCTAAACGTTAGATTTCTCTTAAAAACACTACAGGTTATTAACTATATTTTAATCAAAGAGGTCATTTTATATTCCTATCAAGTTGTGTCCTCAGCCCAGGGGCCTAAGGCAGCCTTCATTCAGCCTGTCTTGAACCCATGGGCCCCAAAGGAAGGCAGCACAAAGTTATCTATGAAGCAGTGAGGAGATAACGCCTCACCCGGAGTAGGAATGGGCTCTGAGAATGGAGGGAAGGCCTCTGAGGCTCTGAGGGTTCCAGAATAAAGGGGGCTGGCTCCTAGGACCCACAGTACCTCCTCTTAGAGGAGCTGTCTTCCGGGCCAAGTAAGCCTCAGGGATGCAGAGGCCCAGCAAGAAGGCCCAACTATTTCTTGCTCTGGGGAGGACCAGCTTCTGTACATAACTGTAAAGCACCCAGCTTCTATGGACTAGAAGGGCAAGGGTTAATACACTGAGGTCCACAGAAGTGAGCTGCCGCTTCAGCCAAGGCCACACAGGTGGGGGGGGGCGCATCTGGAACCAGTGCCTGAATGGCTTTGCTCCAGGTGGTGCCCTTTCCGGTATGAGGCCACGGAAGGCCAAGCCTGGGGTTGCTGAGTGCTGGGCAGTCTGTCCTCCCATGCAGAGCCTCTCCTGAAAGGCCGTCCACAGATGGGACACAAGGGGAAAAACCCCTGCGGGTGGGAATATTTAATCTGATATTCTTTACCCACCTGTGCACCTGGTAAAGTACAAACTGCTCCGCAGTTTCATATGTATATGAAAAACAGAAGTTCCATCTATCTGCACACATATATACATACATATCTGTGTGTATGCACATGCGCACATGTGTGTTTACATGAAAAGAATCAGCCTGGTTGATTAACTTCTCAAGAAAATTCCCAACTAATGTCATTCTTTTAGAATACATTTTTTTACTTTTCTTTAAAAAAATTTTTTTTAAGATATTTATTCATTTTTGAGAGAGAGAGGAAGAGAGATTGAGTGCAAGCAGAGAAGGGGCAGAGAGACAGAGAGGGAAGACAGAGGATCCAAGCAGGCTCTGCACTGTCAGCACAGAGCACGATGTGGGGCTCGAACTCATGAACTGTGAGATTATGACCTGGGCCAAAGTCGGACGCTTAACCAACTAAGTCACCCAGGCATCCCTGTTTTTACTTTTCAATAAGATACAAACATGATTTTCATCGCTAACACTGAAATGTTGTAAGAACCACGTGGTGGAGTCTTAGCTTTAAAATTCCTCACATTACAAAATTTCATCATTCTATATTTAAAATAACTTCCTGGATGCGCTTAAAAATATTACCAATATAAAGGTAGGAAGGATGCTTACTTTCACACAATGTTAACTTTAAGGCCAACAACATCCCTGCAAGGCTAGAGATTGCATATTACCTAACCTTACAGATCAGGAAACTGAAGCTTAGAGAAGATTAAAAACAAAAAACAAAAAACCCACATTCCTCGTAAATGTGAACTCAGTTGGTTTAGTTTTTAAAGCTCCACCTGTTCTAGGGTCCCAGGCCACCTATTTGTTTTTAAGTAAAAATTCTACTACCATGCAGCTTTTCAAGTCTTGAGGCATGTGGTAATTTACTCTGGAGCAAGTGCAAAATTATGCTGATTTCACCTGTACACATTTACCAAATTCAGAACAAGAAGTGAGATATCGACTTTTGTTGGAAAATCCAGTACGAACCGAGTTACATGAAGGAGATTCTAAAGTTAGGCTGCCCTGAGCCACAGGATACAGTAAACTGTCTCTGAAAATGGAAAAGCCATGCCTTTCAGGGGAATCTCCCATGCCCTGGTTCTTGCATATCACTCTAAGGCAGATCTGGCAATTTCCCAGTTAAAACCGGAAAACCAGCAGCCAAGGGTGGTGGCATGGCAGCTTCAGACAGAGAGGCCCCATCTCCGGAAACTTCTCAAACTCACTCTGGCACCAAATGATGAGGCTCTCGCTGTAGAGCCTGGAATTACAGTCTGGGGTCAGTCCCTGACCTTGGACTCGTGACCCTGGACTAGTTGTTTAGCCCTTCTGAGGTTAATGAGACCTTCTCTGTCCACTCTCTCCCCAAGTGCTAAAACCCTAACATGCAGGCAGTCTAGGTCTTGGTGGGGAATTCATTTTCGGTCAACCCTGTTAGGGAGAGGCCCGCCTCTGGCTGATGCTGCAGGACCATTCTGCTCAGGGCCCCACAAAACCCCGAGGGAGGTATTTTATAAGACCAGCGCTCTGACTCCTGAGCTGTGGGGCCTTCTCCTTCCATGGGAGGTATTTTAGGTTCTAGCGTTCTCAACGTTTTCGGTTTACCTCTTGCCTAAAGAGGTGAACTGTCTCCTCTCGTGGGAGGCATCCTTACACCTCAGTATGTATCTATAAAGGTAGGGATGGAGCCGATGACTTCTGAGGGGACACAGTACACCAGTATGCTGTCATCCTTCTGTCCCCATCAGCTGATAGTCAAACGCTACACTTGCCATTTTCTTAAAATCTCATTTTTATCCATTTCTGTTTTCGCTGCTTCAAGCACGTTTGGGTCATACCCGGCTGATGCTTCCAAGGCTAGAATCGCCCACGGTAACTGCTACCAAATGCATCATAGATCCAGTTTGTCTTGGAAGCTGTTGCCTGTTGTTCTTATTTGCCCCTCAGTGACCTCTGAAATGTGTGGTGTTAGTCCATGAGAATGTTCCAGTTCTCTGGAGAGTTCTACGGCGTTTTGTCATCTGCTATTTATAAGCGTTGATTTTATTCACTCATTTGAATTAATTAAAAATAAAAAGTCTACAGGTCACTAAGCCCCAGAATGCTGATGACCGTCCTTGCTTTCCTGTACCAGGCAGAGTATTCACCCAGTGTGAGACGGGCTGTCCTAGCTATTGGGTACTCTTGGGTTACCTTCAAGAGGAGTCTATGGCAGCTCTTTCCCAAAGAATAATCAGCGGTTGTGGCAATTTACTAAGTCATTGTGACCACTGCCGGAGCTACCAGTGCATTCTCTCCGTGACCCGTGGTTTGTTGACAAGAAGGCATGACACGGGTTTATTTGAAAAGTATTTGCGTTATAAAAACACCAGTGTTTTGTTGTTTAAAAAAGCATTTCTGGATCCTCTCAAGGCAGAGGAAAAAGACCAGCGAGAATGCAAACCATTTCAGAGACTAGGAAAAGGAGCCTCGGGTACACTTTTAAAAGCCACTTCGCTTTTCAAAATGCCATTTTATTCACTGTCTCCACCTACTCTGACCAGCATTGCACACGAGTATTAGTTATACTATCTTGAATTTTTACCTTACAACTTAACTAAGAAAACTTGTCATGAGTGTAATGGAAATTATTCCATGAATACAAATAGCCAAAAAACCTCACTCAGGAGGAGACGGACAGGATATCATTTTGCTATCCAGATTCTCATTGCCCTGTTCTGATTTCCACCTATGTGGTCCATGCTTTTATTACAGTTATGTTAATAATTTTACAGTAATACAGCATGGCTCCCCTGGGGTGAAAACGTCCATTCTCCTGCTTTTAAGTCACAAACACACCCCATAGGGCGTCCATTTGTTAACTAATCCATGAACGCCTGGTGTGAGCTAAAAGCACTCCATAGTCAGCAGTAAACGCCCCATGCTAACAAGCACACACCATGAGCTCGGCTATTGCCTTTATAAAAAATTTATGGGAAGGGTGAGAAAGTGACCCAATAAAATCAAGTGCGCAAAAAGTCAATTGAAAACATAATCCCTTCTGGTGTTATCAGAGGCAGGGTGGTTTTTGAGGGGAAACTCGAAAGGAACCTGGAAGCAAAGGACCCTTGGCTTCTTCCTTCCCACAAAGCCCTGCCTGAAGCCAGACGCAGCAGAATGTTCCAGGGTTCTGCATCCTACTTCCCTCAGCCCTCCCCAGGGGCCGTGGGTAAGAGGAATATGCTGAGGGTCTGAGGGACTTGGGCACGAAGAGGAGGGATAAAAAGAAGATGAAAGGAAAATAAAGGGGGTGAAAGAAAAGTGTTCTCAATCATCTGGGCCAGTTCCATAGATTCCTGTAGTCAGATGTGAGGAGAGACTTTCTACCCCCCAGTGAATGAATTTACTGGCATCTCAAAGACTCCTCATGAAATCAGCTATACCTATCATTCAACAATGATTGGCATTTACAAAATCCCAACACCTGACTTTTCTCTTCCTGACATAGCCAGAGGGGTCAGATAGGAGTGTCTTGGGCTGGCAGGAGGGGACCTGGGGGGGGTCTGGTCACAAGAGTGAGTTCCGGACTCGGGCTGCCCTTGGTCCAGAGTCTGGCTGAGTTGCTTAAGCCTGCGGAGTCCCAATTTCCCCTTAAAATGGGGATAGTCCCATCTTTACCACAATGGAACAGAGTTTTCTGCTCAGTGCCTGAAAACATTTAACCAATGGGGTCTGAAGTCCATATGGTTGCCCGTGACAATTCTTCAGCGACACCTACACGGGGGCAGCAGTGTGAAGATCAACTCTGCCTGTCTGCACAAAGCCAGATTAGCCCGAAGGAGGTGCAGACACTGTCCCTTGTTAGTCTGGTCTATTGTGTTCCCCAGAGCAGAGGGCCTGGAGCCCCAGCAGAGCGGTCTGAGGTCTGGGTGCGGAAGGAGCAGGTGCTGTTTGTGCTGCTGCTTCTGTGCTCCCCAGAAATGCCCGAAAACTAACCACACAAACACCCACCGAGTTCACAGCCCACGAATGATATTTTTGTGTCCACTATGGGTATGGGTCCGTGTTTTCACACTGAGCAGGCAGGTGTCCTGCTGAGGGCACACGAAAACTTTCTACAGGTTAAAGGAATCAGTTTCCGAGGTGCTGCATCCTGAAATCAGCCTACGAACGCTCCTGTGGCGGGTTCTCTTTTCCCACGTCCCCTCCTGCGATCAGCCTTCCACCTCAGTGAGAGAGGTGCACTTCCTGCCCATCTCACTCATTTCACTGGGAAGCCCCGTCCAGGGGATGAAAGCTGCAGGTGCCATGTGAGGACAGTTCAGGCCGCATGGCTCTTTGGGGCACACTGGGATCGGGTGGCTCCCGACATGAGGACACACCATCACAAACTTAGTCCCAGGACGTTTACCCGGATCTCATAACGTGGAAACAATCACAGAAATCCACACTGAAGGGCAGTCTGCAAAATAGCAGGCAAGACATCAGATCTTTTCAAAACTGTCAATGTCATGGTAAAAAAAAAAAAAAAAAAAAAAAGCTTCAGAGCTATTCTAATGGAGAATAAAGAAATATGATAATCAAACGCAATTTGTGATCCTTGATTAAGGAGAACAAACTACAAAGGACATTATTGTCACAACTGGGGAAATCCGAATATGGGTTATCTATTGGATAGCAGTATTATTAAACTTCCTGAGACTGACAACTGAACTGTGGTTATATAAGGTCAAGTCCTCGTGCTTAGAAGGTACGTGCCGAATATTTGATGTTATGTTTGCAACTAATTCTCAAGGAAAAAAAAATTTTTCTCAAAAAAAAAAAAAAGCAAAATGCTAAGAGGTCAGTCTTGGTAAAGGATACATGGGTGTTAATTGTATTGTGAACTATGTACTATGAAGTCCCATACAAATAAACCAAGATATTCTGAAGTGGGTGGTTCCATATTTCCTTCTGGCCAGGCACTCACAGCAAGGCTCTGGGCTTTATCTGTCTGTCCATCCACCCATCTGTCTATTCATCACCTAATTAGGATCCAGAAGTGTAATGGTTGTCAGGGATATACATTAACATGTGTCTTTAAACTGAAAATGAAGTAATATCTTTTCTGACCCAAAAGTCAATTAATCTGGGCTGTAGTTTGATGGTTTTCCACGCACTGAATCAACTAAATTTGCAGCTCCAAGATTTTGCCAATCCCCTGGAAATTATATCTCGTACAACTATTAAGCTTGTGATTAAAAAATTATAGATATCATCTCAGAACTGCACAATAGTTTTTCAACATTCTTTCTGCAGGTTTACAAACAAAAAAGTTTGAAGACTTTTAAAACCATGCCTTTCCAGGGGCACCTGCGTGGCTCAGTCGGTTAAACATCCGATTCTTGATTTCAGCTCAGGTCATGATCTCGAAGTTGGGGAGTTCAAGCCCCACGTCGGGCTCCACGCTGACAGGGTGGAGCCTGCCTGGGATTCTCTGCCTCTCTTTCTCTTTCTTAAGATAAATACATAAACATTAAAAAAAAACAAAACACCTTTCTACCTCCATTACCTTATTAAGGTCATGCCAAAGTGGGTTTTGTCTCTACTGAGCTAACTGGTCAATTCCCAGTGGTGACCCAAGCTCGGCCTGTGCAGATCCATTTATTCCCGCTGTGGCGATCACTCTGGTGCTTGTGCAGTCACCTGTGGCTTCCCATGTGAATGTCCCCTTTCCCTGGGCAAAATGGGAATGATCTGAGAATGAATGCCTCCCAGAAGGCCTCCCGAATGCTGCCAGCCTATCAAACATTCGAGCAGACCTCACTTTGTCCCCAAATGTTCAGGAGCCTGCTCTCACTGCAACAAACATCAGTGATATAGAAGTACGTACAGAAATTCACGTATCCCTCCTTAAAAGCTTCTGGTCTGGATTTCAAAGTAGCTATTAATAATATAAGCCTAGGCCGGCTGCTACCCAAATGGAAATTAAAAAAAAAAAAAGGCTTAAAGATAAAGATAATTTAATATTCCTTGCTTCTATTAGCTTGCTCTTTTGATTTTCTTGAAAAATCTGTGTTTCAGGGTTAGTGAATGTATTTTTAGCAAGCCAGTGTTTGTGTTTTCTCAGTCTACTAATACGGGAACACAGTCTGTGTTAAGCCAAGAAATACTGGCTTTGAGACCAGAAGTCTGAGGTCTAAATTTCGGTGTCATCACTTACTAGATTTGTGACCTTGAG
Source organism: Felis catus (assembly GCF_018350175.1). Classification (NCBI taxonomy): domain Eukaryota; kingdom Metazoa; phylum Chordata; class Mammalia; order Carnivora; family Felidae; genus Felis; species Felis catus. Next base: position 208,846,321 of record NC_058368.1, on the reverse strand, counting down.
CAGGTCTCTGGGTCTCATTTCTTATTCCGTAAAATGGGGATACAAGTATCTCCTCCTTTCCAGTAGAGCTCAAACTTCCTTAATTTTAGCATAAGATATAAAACTTACTCATTAAAAACGGAGTTGACCACGTGGATAACTAAGAAGCACTATGGCACTAGCTTTATTATTCAGCTTGTAGTTGTAGTTATTCACTTACTGGAGGATTAGTAAACTGTGTCTATGCCTAGAAACTTTTTACAAATGAGGGCACAATACTGCAAAATGAAAACTACACCTATGCCACCGACTCCACTCGTGAGCGGCCTGTGTACCTGAGTCACTTCTGCAGCAAGAAGTTCAGCACAATCCCACTCCCAGCCACCTGCCTACATGAGAGGCTCCAGGGGTGCCCTGCTGCCATCAAAAACAGAGAACCCCTGGGGCGCCTGGGTGGCTCAGCCGGTGACACGTAAGATTCTTGGTTTAGGCTTAGGTCGGGGATCTTGTGGTTTGTGGGTCTGAGGCCCACATCAGGCTCCACGCTGTCACCGTCAGCGTGAAGACTGCTTGGGATTCTCTCTCTCTCCCTCTCTCTGTGTCCCTCCCCCACTCGTATTGTCTCCCTCCCCCCGCCAAATAAATAAATAAACTTAAAAAAAAAAAAGCAAACCCCTTCTTCTCCAGGATTTTACAGCATCTCATAATCTGGGTATCACCTACGGAGATATCCTAAATTTCACACCACTTCCTGCCACCTGTTCGCAGCACTTGGCGACTGGTCTGGCCTCCTCCTTGTATTCACCACCTGCCCCTTCCCCATATCATAGTCATAAATTTGCCTATGCTTCTCCTGAGTCTGGAATGTGCCTTTTTCCCTTTCCCTTCCCTTCCTAATACCCATCTTTCAAGTATGAGCTCAAATCCTCACTCTTCCCTGAATCCTTTCCTGCTATGATCTCTAAATCCCAGTGACCTCATTGCTAGGAATTCTTACCATGACCTCAGCTAATGTAAAGCCCTTGGTAGACATATCTATCTGTCTGACTGCTAATCCGCCCACCCACCCATCTGCCTATCCATTGTGTGTAACTAGATCACGAGCTGTTTAAATTCGCAATTTTGTCTTTTTGAAGCCACACAACACCTAGCACATTAAAGATATTTAAGACTTGCTTCTTGATTGAGCTCAAGTGATTGATTAAATAAGTGTTTTAATTGAATGAAGGTGCTATGGACCATTAAGGGCTAAATAAATAAAGATGAAAGGGATGTTAGGGGGGAGAAAAGCCCTTTTATTTTTATATCAGTGAAAGCAGAATCTTTTAAGCATAATTCTTAGGCTGTTGGGTCAGCTGAAGGTCCTAAGATTGGCCAACCCAAATTAAGCCTGAAATAGGTTTCACTAAATGGCGACAGTTTGATATAGGTCTCCAGACTGGGGCCAGAGTGAGATACTGGTCTCAGATCTCAAGTGAGGAATCCGTGCTTCCTAAAAGGGTCTGACATGCAATTTATTGATTTCAGGAGCCTCATCCCAAGGGGCAGGGCCCCTTTTCAGCTTGGGAAGTTAATTTATTATAGTACAGCTCATTCATACAGCCAGTAAAGCAAGAAAAAGCAATAGGTAGATGCTTATTTATTCCAAATTCTATATCCCATAACATTAGATTTGAAACTTTAACATTTAACCAGCTTCTAGAAGCTTCCTTTGCTGGATAACAATGGGCTGAACATTTACTAAATTTCACTGAAAGTTTTTTGCTGGGTTTCTGAACCAAATTAAAATAAGCATTTTTAAATTAAATATCCAACAGGGATCACTTAAAACAGAAATACTCAATATAGGTAGCCTCCAAACCACCCCCTCAACCCCCATCATTTACACAAGGGTCTGTCTGCCTTCGTGCAGTGGGAGAAGAGGGTCACCCTAACATGCCCACGGGAAGCTGGTGGGAAAAATTTCACAGAAACTACATGGGCTCAGAAAATGAGGAAGAGAAGGAGGTGTGAAGTCCAGGAGGAGCCAGGGAGCCTGACCCGGGGTGAGGGGGGTGGGGGGCGGGGGGTGGGGGGATGCGGTGGTAGAATTCCAGGCAAGGCCACCCTGACTAGTGCTGACCAAATGATGACTTCAGGGCCCAAAAGAGCCTGCCTGTAAGGCTTGCATTTCTTTCACTGTCCTTACTATGTTGTGCTACTTGAAATTCCACCATTTAGAGCAATGTCTTGGCAGAGGCTGAAAAGGAAGGGGGAGGCCAGAAAAAGGCGTTCACTGGGCTGTTGGAAGGAGGAAGATGGCGACTAACAACGGCAATACTTATGGGGCATGGGTTTTACAGCGCATTATCTTGTTTAACCCTCATCGCAGCCCCTGAGACGGTTTTAATACTGTCCCCGTTTTCCAGATGAGGAAACTGAGGTTTAAGAGAAAAGCAATAGCTGGTTATGTGCCCAGGCTGGGATCCAAACCCTAGTCTGATCTGACTGTGTGAAGTGCAACGCTTGCCTGTTGAAATTCCCTGATTTCTTGCTCTGTGCCCTCTTTCTGCAGATTATGGGACCGACACCCCAGGAAGAGGCTCTAGCCTAATAATATTGTGAATTATATTTTAGCTATATTATGGTTTACACCTAGATTTGTGTGGTCCAGCCCAGGCTTGATTTATAAGATTGTTTTCATAGAAAATTTTGTCACTTGCTACCAAACTGGTGGAATATAATCCCATCATATTACCATAAATTGTGCACTACCTATAATTATAATTTAACAAATGCTCACTGTTTCTTCTTGGCTTCTAGGCACACCAAAAGTCCACTGTCCTAGCCCAAGGCAGTTCATGTTTAGTTTTGGTTTACAATACTGCTTAAGCGTACCACACTATACATCTACTAGGATAGTATGTGCCGTGAAGGCAGAGACTTTTGTCTATTTCATGTACCAGGGATTTCCTAGCACCTAGGACAGTGCCTGGCACCTGTAGGCAGACATTATTTGTTGAACAAATAAATGTTTTTAGATCACAAATTTTATTTTATTTTTTATTTTTTTAATGTTTATTTTATTTTTGAGAGAGACAGAGAGAGAGAGGGAGAGAGAGATACAGCATGAACAGGGAGGGGCAGAGAGAGAGACAGAGAGAGAGAATCTGAAGCAGGCTCTAGGCTCTGAGCTGTCAGCACAGAGCCCGACATGGTGCTCAAACCCAGGAACTGCGAGATCATGACCTGAGCCGAAGTCAGACGCTCAAGCAACTGAGCCACCCAGGCGCCCCTAGGTTGCAAATTTTAAAATCACATGCACTTTCTGCTTTTGCTTGTGAAACACAGAGCTGCCATATACAGCCGAGATCCAGCATACATGACGATTAACGAACCTTTAATAAATTCAGACAACCTTGTGCAACAGGGTTTGAGTCACTAGTTGAAGACCTTCCTCCCTAGGTAGCAAAACCAAAAGCTCTGCATCTCAGTGGTTTGGGGAAACTGGTCCCAGTGTCTGCAGACTGCCACCCACCGTGGTGGAACTCTGGCACTTTGGACACACTGCTTTACCCTGAGGACCACAAGGGGTTAACTTTCAGCCCTACAATGCTGACATCTGCTAATTTCACCTTCTTTTTCACCTCCTAGGTTCCTCGCACCTGCTCTAATCACCCTTTGAAGAAGATACTGACAGAAAACAAAAGAAAAAGATAGCTAAAGGGAAAAGTCTTGGATGCCCCAAAGGGAAAACCACAAGTCCTTGAGTTTAGACAAGTTCGTAGTTGCTACAGGAGGTAGCCCCAGCCCTTTTACTTGATAGCCAACCTATAGGCAAGCAAGTGAGCCAGCTCTGCATTCTATTTGGTGGTTCACCTTGTGATGATGCTAGAAACAGAATTCTGGCCATTTCATTTACATTGGGAGCAGAACACATACAACCTCAGGAGTGAGTGCATGCAGTCCAGCCCCCTTTGAACAGAGTGGCTGTTAAGGTGGCCCGAAAGAGCCTTTGCTCAATCACTGAGTCACAAGCATTTGAAAATAAGAGGGGCGATTTTCGAATGAAATGAGTGACTTAATGTTTTCTACATAAGCCTTAACCAGTTGCACGGTGTAGAGTGCAAGATATACATGTCAGCACTGTGACAGGGGCATGCTGACTCTGGTTGAGTGTTCGAAGTCTGCACATTGTCATTATTCTGCCTTCCCTGCACTGACAGCTTGCTACCGAATTGAACATACCTGGAAAGAAGTCAACTTGGCTTACAATGCAGCTCAGTTTCTCTTTGGAATGTTTCCGTTTCAAATGTCCTCTAGGATCTACTGGGTCTTGCCATAGATAAAACAGAATCGGGTGTGTTCTGCTGGTCCAAATGTAAATACAGTAGTAGGAATCTTGTCCAGTGATGACTCAGCATCAGTTTTGGAAAAGGGAAGTAATGTCCCTTCTCCCACCAGTCCTTTGCACACCCTACCCTGCCCTAATCAGTGGGATTATGCTACCTTGTTTGCTTTGTTACCGGTTCTATCTTACATGGGGCACAGGTTTTCTTAGAGTATTATCAAATCATAGGGATTCAACCCTGACTGCACAATAGAGTTACCTGGGGGACATCTAAATCTCCAAATGCCCAAGCCACACCCCAAACCAACTAAATCAGAATCTCTCAGGGTGAGGTCCGGCATCAGTATGCCATTAAAGATCCCCAGGGGATTCCAGTGAGGTGGGGGGGGGGGGTGTCTCTCCTCCTGAGCCTTTACCCAGAGGACAGTTAGGGCAGGAACATGAAGGCTAAGGGGACAAAATCTCATAGCCATTGGCGTTTGGGAGTGGAAAGGCCTCCCTTTATGGCATGGTTGTAAACTTCACTGAGGTCTAAAGTAAGTAAGTAACTTGTCCAAAGTCAGAATTAGTTGAAAGCAGAGCCAGCATTGAATAAGCTGAGGTAGACATGATACTAATATGCTAATTAAATTTCCATGAATTAATCAGCTTCATAATCAGGCCCAGTCATATTTCTCCTGAACATCCTGGCTAGAGAACTATTATCTAACACTGTTCCTGTTCCTCTGGCCTAGGCTGTTTGAGTGAACGAAAAGCTGCTTACTCAGCTCTCATGGGTACTATTCTGAAGACAATGGCACTAAGGGGCATTTTAAATTTAAGTTTCTGTTGGAGAAACATTTATATACTACTACTACTACTAAACATTTATATCGTTTAGTATATTGTTTAGTAGTAGTATATTTATATACTACTACTACTACTAAACATTTATATTGTTTCTGTTGGAGAAACATTTATATACTACTACTACTACTAAACATTTATATTCTACTAAAGTAGAAATTCATGGTTGAAACCGAAGCCTTTAAAAATAGGTTTATACACGGGCGCCTGAGTGGTTCGGTTGGTTAATTATCTGACTCTTGGTTTCAGCTCAGGTCATGGTCTCACAGTTGGTGGGACTGAGCCCGGAGTGGGGCTCTGGGCTGACGATGCAGAGCCTGCTTCGGATTTTCTCTCCCTCTCTCTGCCTCTCCCTCACTTGTTGTCTCTCTCTTTCAAAAATAAATAAATTTTAGAAAAAAAAAATAGGTTTATACAACTAACTGACAGAAACCCTTGGAACAGTTACTTTAATTTCAAGGGATCAACGGATGTTCTTTTCCTAACCCCAAGTCTCTCCTGAAGTCTTAATTTGCCTTAAAAAATGCACTTTTCCCCCTTTTCTTGGGACTTCTGGAAGAAGATGCTTTTATTGTTGTAATTAAGCATAAAATGAGCACATCACGTTTCCTGCACTGTTTTTAGCTCAAGGCCACTAGGTTTGGGGGACTCTTTAGCATACAACTGACTTGCCCCGGGGGCTGCTTCCATTGTGCACTTGACTTCAGTTTAAGTACAAAATAGCTAGAGGGAGTAGCCAGGGTGACATCCAGGCTACAGCTCACCATTGCTTTATATCGGGGTTGTGTCACATTTTCTACTGCTACCTCTGTTACCTACATATTTCCCCAATAACCTCTAACTTTTAATGTCTGCACATACCTTGCTTTAAGCAACAGATAAACTTCTGAAGAGCAGAGGGTAAATTATATCAAATCACAGTTGACATGCCCTAATAGAGTGCCATCTAAAACATTTTTGAGGGGGAAATCACAGTTATTTATTTATCTATGTAGTCTTTTCTTAAGAGTTAATATTGTCGCGTGTGCAGTGAACTACAGCTTTTTCTCCCCCTAGTCCTAGCTAGCACTTTTCACCGTTCAGGCTTTCTAGAACCGGAACTTTTCTGAACAGATTTGACACTACCCAGATGCTTGTTCTGGAAATCGAGGCCCTTCTGTGTTTTCTCTGACTCTGGCTTGGCTTTGGAAAAACCTCAGCCTCTTCCCTTGCAAGGGCAGTTTAGGATGGAAATGCAATTGTTTTCAGAATTCGGCACAGCCAGGCACACCCAAACAGATAAAGGGCTTTGGAAGAAAGGAAAAAAAAAAAAAAAAAAAAAAAAAAGGGAGTGTGTCTACAGGATGGGGACGCTTAGAAAAGGGGAAGGCTGTGTTGGTTTCCTATGGTGGTGGTAGTGGTAGCGAAAATATCTGTTCATCGCAACGCTAAACGGACAGCATAAACATTTGATACCCCCTGGGCTGGACGAACCAGCACGCGTCATATAACGACCAGGCGTCGGGGCCTTTGGGCGGCAACCGGCAACCACACCCTGGGAGGGGGCTTACGCGCGGGCGTGGGAGGCCGTACAGCAGTCCCTGCCAGCTTGGGGTGCGTGCGGGCGGCGGGTGGGGGTGCGTGGGGGACCGCCGGCGGCCCCCCCGCGGGGAGGGAACGGTTCTTACAGTCACTGCTCAGCGCGAAGGGCGCGCGGCGGCGGCCGAGGGAGCGGTCTTCGGCGGGCGCCTCGGGAGGCCTCTTACCGGCGGGCAGCGGGAAGGCGGACGCGGTGTGGAGCAGCACCAGGCAGACAGCCACGACATCCCATAACTTCATCTTAGAGTCCCGTCCGGCGGCGGCACCTGCACGGGCGGGGAAGAGGACCGGCGAGTGCGCGTTAGGCCGGGACGCCCGGGACGCGGCATCCCGGCGGGTCCTGGTGCCCCCCTTCAAACTCGTCACGGCCCTCCTCCCGGACGGCTGCAGCCCAGCGGTTCCTTGGACATCCCGCGCCCTCCTTCCAAGTCCCGTCTGCGTCCCAGGCGCCGCTGGCTCTCCACATCCAATCTATCTACAACTGCCCTTCTCTTTTGCTACTGGATCCGGGGGTCAGATTTCCCAGCGGGGCCGCTGCCCCTGCTCGTACCAACACGACGACAGCACGATACCCGGCCAACACGACGAAACCAGTACTGGCATCCCCACCTCCCCATTCCCTGGGAACGACGAGGCAGCGACCACCCTGCATCCTCAGCCCCAGTTAGAGACCTCCCGACCTTCCCGGCAGCTCTGGTAGGTCCAGGGAACCAGCCTTCCACCCAAGCAATCGGCCAGCTTTTCGTTTTAGGAATAAAATCAAGGTCCCTCTGCCCGGGGTCCTGATCCTGCTGACAGGGGCAGGCCTGGTGGCCCGACTCACTCCACCCCAGCGCTTCATCACTCACACTTATTTATGGAAGTATTTTGTTGCTGGACAAGAAGTTAGTAAGGACTTGGAGAATTTTGGCCTGAACGGGAATACCTGCGTTATGTTATTTCCCAAAGCGTCAACTCAGTTTAAATTATTACTTCCACCTTTTAAGTTATGAACATTAAACAACGTATGAAAGACCTAGAGGAGCATAAAGTAAGCGCTCAATAAATGCCCCAGCATTGCTGTTAGGTTGCATTTGTCTTGAGAATTTTAATCCTTCGTGGTATACCCTAACACGCTCTATTTTATTTTTGCAGTTTTGCGAGATTCTGGCCCCAAATCCCTTCACCTCCCAGAGGAGTCTCGAGATCCTCGTGCCCCTGCCACGGTCACTCCGAGACAACTGTACGCCGCCTCTGACGCTGCGGAGGCGCACGGGCACCCGAAGGCCTAGACCACGAAACGGTGCGGAGTTGGGGCTCAGTTCTCAGAGACCGGGGTTGCGTTTGGCCTCCCAGGCCTCAACAGCCCTAGAAAGGCGGACTGCGCAATCGCAGTTGGGGGCGGGCGAGAAAAAGGCACTGTCAACTCGGGGCTTGCCCCACCCAATCAGGAGGTGGAGGGGACCCAGGCACCTCGGGGTGTGATGTTACCCAGTGTCTTCCCAATGTCAGGGTTCAGTTTCCAAGGGAATTCTCAAGTGGGAACTACGAGATTCATGCAACTGATTATCCCCTCTCCTCCAAATACGATTCTAAGGAAAATCTCCTTGAACTTTTCCCATGGGAGAGAGCAAGACGGTTTCCAGGTAAAAGCAGAAACTTCGGCCTGACATCTTTCTATACGTTCCCAGGCTTACCCGCCTCCCTTCCAGCAGCCCTACCCCCATCTCCACCCAGAACTCCCGCCCAGATTCCCTTGCAGGCCACCCGGGGAAGCGTTTAATTCGGTCTCCACCTCCCACCGCTGCGGAGACGAATGCATTTTCCATCCCTCGGGAGTCTGTTCGCTAAGCAACTGTGGGGCTCGGGGCGTTTGTAGAGGCTGGGAACTCCAGGCAACCTGTAGCTCCGGGCATCTCATGCCGCACTGGCTGGTTTACAAACCCGGGGGGAAAGGTCTGGGTTCTGGCGCAGCGGCCCAGGCAACACTGCACCCACGCCGTGCAAAATGAGCGCACAGAGAGGAATGGGGGGACGCGAGGCTTCCCGCCTCCTCGCCCCGGTGCCAGCTCCAGGATGCGTGCGAAATGGCTGGCGGCCCTGAGGAGCAGGGAGCAGCGGGGTTAATGCGCCATTCCAAATCGAGGTGCCCGCCAGCAGGAAGCGACAGAGGCACCAGATTTCCCTTCCGCATTAAGAGGGTTTTTCCTTTTTTTCCTGCTTGGCCGACGGAGAGCTTTTTAAATTGGACGTGGAGATCCTCAATTATAAGTGTGGAGAAGTTGGCAAAAGAGGAAACAGTGGAAAAGTCCCCGCTTGGCCAGAGGAGGCTCCCGGCTCCCATTCCCGCCCGCGGCCGGGTGCGGCGCAGGCCCGGAAAGCACGCTCCCACCTCCCCCGCGACAGGGAGGCGCATTCTTCCCTCGGAGCATCGCCGGGGCCGGCTCTACTCGGGGCGGCTCTTTAGTTCCCGGTATCTGCTGGGCGAAGGAAGAGGCGGGGGGTTGGGGCCTCAGCACACACAGCGATCTACTGGGACGCTTTTCTCAGAGCCCATCTGGGCCCCCCAACTCATCCCTCCTCCCCCCCCCCGCCCCTTCCCTGTTTGTCCCCTAACCGCTTTCTCAAAGCACAGCTGCGGGACGTGTTTCCGCCTGCAACCAGCCGCCTTTGCTATGCGCGCGAATTGCTTAACGCGCTGCCTGCCACGTGCGGTAACCACGCTTTCCTCCCGAAGTCGGCTCCACCAGGTGCCCCCGCACCCATTTTTGTACCCCACAGGACGCCTCCCCTCTGCGCCCCGGACCATCGCCGCCCGCAGGGAAAGGGCGCGTCGCGGGCGCCCGCACCGGTGGTCCCCAGGCCCGCGGCGGAAAGGGCGCCCTGGAGAGCCGCAGTGCCGGCAAAAGCCGCGGCTCACGGTGGGGCGCTTCTGGGTTCCCAGCACCAGGGGGCACCAGAAACCGTCCGAGTCCTGTAGTGCCCACGCGAAAGAGGCTGCGTCGTCTTTTAAAGTATGAAACCGGTGAACAAGCACCTCCCTCCCTCATTCCCCGTAATACCAAATTACTCCCGAAAATTCCGGATGTGTTCACCAGTGTTGCCTGCTCTTCAGGCTCCGACCCTTCATCCTCTCCCCAGTTTTCCCCTTCCCACCTCACCTGAGCTGGTGTCTCAGTAACCTTTTAGAATTCCCCCTCCCTCAATTCCCCGCATCCTCGTGATAGCTTCCCCGGGGGCGAGTGCCTCCGCCGCCCGTGCCCCCGCGCCTTCCTCTGTCTGGCAGGCTGGGAGGTTTGGGCATTGCCTTCAAGATCCAGGGCTCCGGGAGAGAAAAGGGAGGCGGGGTGGTGGGGGGCGTGCTGTAACTCCGAGTTTTCTTTTTGGAGTAGGGACACAAGTTGCTGAAAGATGTATTGCTTTTCTTAAGTGTGCCTCGTGTCCTAGCCTGACGGAGAACTTATTTCCCCCTAACTGTTGGGCCCAAGACCAGGGGAAAGAAAAAGGAGGGACGTTTTCTGCGTGCAGTCTGGGGAGAGGTCTCTCTGTAAGGGGCCCGAGGCCATATTCCGGGGGGAGGGGGGACGGCCGAAACCCTTTCGACAGTGGGCTGGGACGCTGCGGGCTCCCTGGGCATCTGACACTTGTTGAAAAGGCGACCCTGTCCCAAACCCCGCCAAACCGAAGGTGTGGCTAAACAGGGCGCTAGAGTTGGTCCGGGCCGGGCGGAAGCCCAGCGGCTCCTACTTTGAGGTGGAGGAAGAGGTGCGTGCGTGAAGTTAAGCTGCATTTCTTCCTCGGAATACTTTAAATGTACATTCAAAGTACTGTGGAGTACGCTCGAGCACACCGGCGGCAGGGGCCGGAAGAGTTGTGTTTGTCCCCGCCAATGAGCAAAAATGTTGGGAGCAATGGGTTGGGCAGCACCCCCCCTCCCCACCCGGGCGCGCGCGTCGGCTCTGCGGGCGGGTTTGCCACAGCCCAAACCAGGGAGGCGCCAGGAGGCTGGGGGTTCCGGTAAAAGGCCACACCACTCCCCGATGAGGGTTCGTTTTCACCGGGTGGGTCTGGTAAACCAAGCCACGGCGCAATCAGCCCAGAGGTGCAAGGTAATGGTGGAGGGTGTTATTGGGAAGGTGGCACAGTACAGGAAAAAAAGGTCACTAAAATAACTTCGATGGCCTGGCGGAGACATTGAAGAATTTCAAGAAACTGATGGAGGCGGAGACTCAAGTCCTGGACTGTCCAGGCAGCCCCTCTCCTAACCTCGACGGCCATGGTTAGTTGGGGTTGCGGGGATTATCAAAGTGCAAGCAATCGGGTTCAGAAAAGGGCGAGGAATGTAGCTTTGCAAGACAGCACCCTGGAAGAGGCTAGCCCGCTATTTTTACGTTCTCAGCACCTTTGCAGCAGTCCCCTCCACGGTGTGCGCCTTCCCTCGGAACAGACCCAAATAAGCTCAATAGTAAGTTATACTCCAGACTATGGTATCTCTGCAGCTGCACGTCCAGAGAGGACACTTTCTGGTCGCGGTGGGTTCAAAGATAACCCCAAACCCGCACCGTCCTGGGACTTGACAGAAGAGCGCCCCACCGAGTCGGGGAGGGAAACTGACCCTCTCGGGCATTCCAGGGGTCCACAGGCATCGGGCACCAGCGCTCTTTGCCCACGTGGAAAGGCAACGGCATCTCTGCAAGGCCAGCCCCTCTCCCGTTCAACTTCTCTCTCTCCTCTATCCTCCCGGCGCCTCGGTTCCATATAGTCTTTCCTCTTTCCAATGTTACCGCCTGCTCTGGGGTCCGGCCGCGCCCCCTCTGTCTTCCGCGCCCTGCAGGCCGCCGCGCCCTCCCGCCCCTTGCACCCCCGGCCCGCTTCCCCACTCACCTCGGATCCGGTCTCCGCAGACCCCCAGTTGGACATTAACTCCAGGAGCCCCGAGTCCCAGCCAGGAGCCCCATCCGGGCCAAGGGCAGGAGCGCAGAGCCCCGCCCAACAGGTCAGGGGCACGAGTTCGAAATCCTGGGGCAGCGAGGGCGCGCTGGAGGCGGCAGCCAAGGCTCCCGCCGCCGCCGCCTCGAGAAGGGCGAGGGATGCCGACAGCTCCTCCGCCGATGCCCTGCACCCCCAGAAACCGAGGTCCGAGCAGCCGCCGCTGCCTTGGGTGGGGGGGTGACACGGCTGCGCGCGCCGCGCTCTTGGCCGGGGCTGCGCGGGCCCGGGGCGCGGCGGGCGGCTCAGCGGCTGCGGCAGCGCTCTGCGCCTTCTCGGGGCGCAGCGCTTGGTAGCACGAGATGGGCCGGGCTGATGCTGCCGCCGGAGCTGAGGTCTGGCCTGGAAATCCGAACGAGACACCACGTCAACCGGCGCGGGGAGTCCCGTGAAGACATGAGGGCGCCAGGAGCGCAGGCTGGTCCTTGAGAACCCCGGGCCGGGGGGCCGGGTGGGGGAGGGGAGGCGCGGGGCCCCGGGAGGGGAGGGGTGGGGAGGCGGTTGTGAGGGAGCGAAAGGAGAGCAGCGAGGCGGCGCCCGAGCTCCCGAGGAGAGGGCTCGGGGTGCGAGTGGGTGACGCGAGGCGCTCCTCCCCGGGGTGCAGGGAGAGCGCGCTCAGCGCGTGGAGACGCTGCCGGGCTCGCGTCTCCTCCTTGCCGGGTAGATCCGGAGGAATGCGGAGCTCCGAGCAGTCCAACCGAAGGGGGCAATCTGAACTTGACCGCGGCGCCCGCGCCGGGCTATGCCCCCGCGCCCCGCGCTGTGAGGGAGAGCGCTCCGTCGGGTGGAGGGCTACACTGGGCTTTCCTCGCGCCTGTCGAAGGCTTTCCTTTCTTCCCGGGGATCTAGCCCTCTCGCTTTTCTGCGAGGCAGAAGGCAGCGGGGACGAGAGGAGCTGCTTGCTGGAGTCCTCCTAGCACTACGAAGGAGTGTGGAGAGATGTGGAGCGGCCCAGTGAGGGAGGCAGAGTGTTTGCCAGGGGACGCTGAGAGTGGGGATGAATTTATAAGGCTCTCACTCTGTGACGTGCCCTCCAGTGGCTTTTCTGATTCGCTTTCTGACCTAAACACACATTAGTTTAGTCCCCATGCTAGGGCCAACACGGTCTCCAAATACCTGCTGGCTGAAGTCAGAGGCTTTGCATATCATGTATTACATGGCAGGCAACGAAGAAGGCTTCTGAGGCTGGCCGGCTCCTCAGTCCTAGGCTCCATTTTCATGCTGTTGTAATAGAATACCAGACGTGGGGTAGGCACATACATTCAAAATCCCAATTCCACAGGGGTAAGATCATTTTATCAGGAACAGGTCAAGGGAGGTTGGGCTAAACCTGCTCTTATCCAGATTTTCGAAAATGCAGATGGGTAACCGAAGCGAGCACTCCCTTGGGTGCTGGGTTTCCAGTGAGAGCAGGGACCCAGCTCCCATTCCCGATTTCTGTGACACCTTTGAGGCATTCCTTTTGTTGGTTAGCTTACCACCAGAAGCAGCCGGAGCCTTCTTTTGTAGAGGACATGAAGAGGGCAAGTCCTTACACACACCCTGCCCATGACTCTCCCCATAAATTCACACAGGGCATGAAATTAGCTCTGCCTTTAAAATAATGTACTAAATAAGGTACGTCTTTGCTATGCAGAGCCTGCTTTCCGGAAGCCACTGGACCCGAATTGAGTGGGACCTCTTTTATTTTATTAGCTGGGGCCAGGGAAAGGGTAAACAGGCTCAGTTTACATCCATGTATCTCTAATTGTGTGACTCATCCGGTTGTTGGGGAGTATGTGTTCTTCAAGTAGCGAATACAGACAATAGACAAGGGGAATGTGTGGCAATGTGGGGAGAAGATCATGTATTATTAAACTTCTTAAAAGTCAAAGATCAGCTACTTTGGAGGTTTGTCAGTGAAGCTGGTGTGGGAGGAAAATTGTTCTTACTAATGTTACTGTGATTTAAGATGAAGCGGAGTGAAAATCAAGTCATCCAAACATACCTTAGCTGAAGTTTGGATGCTCACTGTAGTTCTGCAGAATGTGACATTTCCTTCTTTGATAGGTTTATGGTAGAAATGTGCATGGGCTTGGGAATGGGAGGTCAGAATAAGCTTAATAAGATGTGTCGTAGCTTAGCATTGTTTTTGGAATTTGAAGGCGACCCTAGTCAGTGTTCCTACCATGAACGATATCTTCATTTTCAGAAGGTTTTTCACTGGGGATGATCATGCTGTCCAGGCACCTGCAATGATTTAGCATTTGTTACTGTGCTAGACCCTGGGAATGTGCTGGCTGGGCTTTTTGGGGTTACAGAGAACAGATAGCACTGAGTTTACCCTAAGTAATGGGAGTTTGCTGTGGAAGGAAGGCTGACCGGAATCTCCACCACTCAGCCACGTGTCTCCGAAAAGCCTTCCGGAAAGGCCACCCAGCCAGGCCTCACGAAAACTGGATTGAAGTTCAGGAACTGGAAGGTCATTCAGGATACGGCTCTGTGACTGGGTTATCTCGCTGCCCCCTGAGCAGCAGGCATCTGCGATCCCTACCAGCAGGCTTAGCCGCCAAGGTGATTCAGTTCCTCTCTCTCTCTGTTTTTCTTTAGTTGTCTCTTGGCTTCTGATCCTGCGACCAACTGCTCAGCTTTCTGTTGATCTCACGTTTTAACTCCTTTAGTGAAAGAATCTAATTGGCCGCACCGGGCACTAACCACGTGCTAGAGTTGGACTCAGCATTTGTATCAGGCCTCCTTTGGGTTGCTGGACACCCTGTGGATCAGCAGACCTCGGTCAGGTGCTTATTCCTGGGCTAGTTACCTATGTCCAAGTTGTTGGGGTCACGTGGTACTGACTAGGCCTGGCCACCTTTGCTTTAGAAACTTCCTGGGGTTCCTCCTTGCCTTCTTTCCACTGGACCTGTGCCTGCAGAAGGAATTGTGTTAACAGTAGGCTCTTGGAATTTAACAAACCTCTGTCTACTACGAGACTCAAAATGAGTGAGATACAACTCCTGGGTCTCCCTCCGCTTAGCATCTGTAAGGAGAGGAAGCACACCAGCACACAAGCAGTCACAGCATAGAGTGCTAAATGCTCAAATAGAGGTGTGTATGAGGTGCTTGTGTCTGATCTTCTCACTGCCAGTCAAACCCTGGGGAGATTATGAAAACATACCTGTGCCTTGGGCCTATTCTCGGGCAATTAAATGAGACTTTCTTGGGGGCAGTGGAGCCCAGAGGTCAGCAATTTGTAACATGTACCCTAGTTGTTCTAAGCACAGCTGGGGTTGAAGTATCAATTAGCTTTATTTTTTTTTCAACGATTATAATCATTTTATGATTCTTTCTCAGAGCAAAACTGGGAGACTTACCTAGTTTGATAGCCCTAGAAACTTCCAGGACTAAGACACTTCTAAAATATTAAATTCCTTTTGGAATACTACTAATTATCTGGCAACTGTAGTATAAAGGAAAATATAAAATTGAATCCAGAGTTAAAGTAAATACTTCTAGTTTTGAAGAAACATTTATTTGCATGATTGCAACATTCAGATGACTGCAGAAGAGAGGAAAAGGTGGAAAATTGTCAAAATCTTCTTACAAAGCTCAATATTTAAATGTACCATAATTGGTATTGACAAAAATCTCCTCAGACTCCGATCTTTACAATGAAAAACAAAGTTCTTCCATGAAGCAAGCATTTGATGTCTCAGGGACAAGAAGATGGCCTGATGTCACAATCTCAAAGCCACCAAATGCTGAAAGTAGGGACCCCTCCCTGGCTCATGGCTCCATCTTCTCCTTTTCTGAGGAACCAACAAAAGTTTGATTTGAAACTGTTCCTTAACAAAACCCAGAAAAGAACAATCTGCAGCCCCATTTTTGCTCTGAGGAGGTAGATTGTCCCCTCATAAAGTAACACCACACTGTTAAAAATCCTTCCATTGGCCCTAGATCTCAGCATTTCATCTGGAAAACCCTGTCCAAGAATCGGAAAGAGAGAAGCAAGATTTGTTCAAGCATCTCATCTTCTGTTTGAGAAGAAAGGTTCAACACGCTACTCATTTCCCATTTCATCCTGTTGGAATTTATTGTAGGTCTCTAACTGGAAGATGTTTAAATGATGGGTGCTCTCTGTGCTCGAGGATCTTCTAGTCCCAGGGAAGAGAAAGCACAAACATAAGATGACAAAAAGTAATATAGGATATCATGAGGCTGTGGGCCACGACTATTACCATATTTGGAACTCAAACTAGGCCTTTCTTGGGGAAAGTAAGTGGGGGGGGGGGGTGAGGGGAGCATTCCAGGCTAGGTGGAAGGGGTCTCTGGAGACTCAGCGCTTAACACTGCAGCCCACAGGGGCGGTAGGAGCAGAGGGTCAGCCTTTGGCCATTCACAGATCCTCCTCAGGGAGCTCCCAGTGGGGCTTTGCAGCTGCTTTGCCTATAAGGGCCAGGACCCGGGTCCCAGGACTCCCTCATAACATGGGTCATGATGGCTGAAACAGAATCCATCACTTGAGCAGGGCAATTTCCTTTTCAAAGTCACCACTTTATTGGGGAGGGATTTGTTTCATGCTTGCTTGCTCTTTAGCAGTCACTTTCACCGATGATACTATTACTCATAAAGAAAAGATAAATTTGCTATCCTTCAGACCACTTATAAAAAGAGAAAAGAAAAAAAAAAAGAAAAAGGGGAAAAATGGGCTATAACGGCCCCTTTGCAAAGTAGTAGGA
Source organism: Felis catus (assembly GCF_018350175.1). Classification (NCBI taxonomy): domain Eukaryota; kingdom Metazoa; phylum Chordata; class Mammalia; order Carnivora; family Felidae; genus Felis; species Felis catus. Next base: position 208,829,905 of record NC_058368.1, on the reverse strand, counting down.
AAAGACAAATTTTGGGGGGTAAATTGTTTCTCATAAGAAATCAGTTCTGACATTGACATGGTAGAGTTATCAAGAGTTTCTTTTATAAGGATCAGATTGTCTAATTATCCACTAATTTTGTTTGTGGTTCTTGAGATTACTTGACGAGACTCCTCTTTTCCAGAAATAAAACTTCACTCAGGTAAGAGGGTTATTGGCAGACTTTGCTGCTATGCAGAGGGTCTCATGGCTTAGATCTGGGATGGGCAAACTTTTTCTGTAAAGGGCAAGCGTTTTCTGTAAAGATAGTAACTAGTTTTGGCTTTGTAGGCCAACATACTGTTTCTGTTGCCATCACTCAACTCTACCCTTATATTACAAAAGCAGCCACTGATAATATGTAAATGAATGTGCAGAGCTGTGTTCCCATAAAACTTTTTATAGACACTGAAATTTGAATTTTATATAATTCTCACCTGTCATGAAATACTATTCTTTTGATTTTTCCCTCAACCATTTAAGAATGTAAAAGTCATTCTTAGCTCATAGATCATCCAGAAGCTGGCAGTGGGCAGGATTTCACCTGAGGGCTATAGTTTGCTGGCTTCAGCTTTGGCTGAAGTTGTAACTTGGAAGATATATCAGCTCTAGAGGTATGAAATACCGAAGATGAAAAGGGACCCGAGGCTTCTAGTCCAGTCTCCTCATTTTACCAGAAAATTGAGGCAGAGAGTAGTTCAGTGACTCATCCAAGACCACTCTTTGAGTGAGTGACATACCCCTACCCTCTGAGAAAAACGTGGGATAAAATTATTTCACTGGTATGCGTGTGTGGTCACGGGCATGCATGGTGGCAGCACAGGAGGGCTCATGGGAGTATGTTGTGTCACTGTTCTTTCAAATTATGATTTAGTATATTTCACTGAGGCCAGAAAGGAGTCAACATATGGAGAAATCAGTTGGAATCTTTATTGGTGGCAGAGGTTGATGTCAGGCTGAATGGAAACAGAACTTTGAAAGGAGGTCGATTGTTGCCTTTTAGAGCACAGCAGAGCTCCCGGGCAGAGCAGAACCCTAACTAGGTTTCTTCCCCCCTCCTTAAAAAAACATTTTATTCCTGATTAGCTTTCAGACAGCGGCTACCCAGGATCTCATCAGAGAGGCACAGAGATATATTGTGTGTGCTTGTGCGTAAGAGAGAGACAGACAGAGAGAGATTTGAGTGGGGAATCAAGATACCTGTATCCGAATTCTTTTGTAAGCCACCTAGTCCCTGCTGCTTTCCTAAAGAATGGAAAACACAGGTGATGGTTAAAGATACTGCCATAGAAGATAGTTGACTTTGGGACAAAAACTCCATATTTGGACCTTCAAGCCAAAATATTCCAAGGGCATATTTGCCATGTATGAATTGCATAATACAGACTTCAATGTAGATTGAATTCAGTCCCTCCTCTTACCTAAAATAGATGAGCTGTTTGACCACTTCTAACTCTGGCAACAAAGCAATATGACAGACTCTCTTCTCTACCGTTATTGGCTCCCATATTTTCGCAGTGTGAGAAAATGAATGAACTAACTAATGAATCCTTATCAGTATGGGTTTATGAGACGCAAGTAGTAACTGTAAGTGTGAATTTTGTGGTCTTTAGACATTTCAGGCAACCACCCAAATATCCCTCATGAGTCAGTAGCAGAGCCGAGACCAGGATAAAGCAGCTGGGCCTTCTTATTTTGCGGGGCAGGTGCCACGCTAGTCCCCACCCCTGATTAGCAGAAATGTCCAGGTGAGGGCCCCAAATCCTGAAGCCAGGAATAAGGAGGAAGTTATGCCAATGATTAGGCAATTCAAGTTGGACCTCTGCCCCAGACAAGCTGTGGGAAACTTCTAGCATCCTTAGCTTTGCCTAATTTTCTCTTCTTACTCCTCTCTCACTGGACAGTGTGTGAAGAGATGAGATAATAAACCAGATATTCTGAGTTCATAAATTACTCCCTGGGAATAATTTATGTTGCATGTATACTTTCTGGCCACTGGGGTGCTATTTGGCAAATTACTGCCCTCCTGCAGTGCTCTAAGTGACCTGAAAGAGTTAATGCCTCCCTCCAAGTAATTCACTTACTCCTGGGGCATAATTTACACTCCAAGAGGATCTGGCCTGCCTGCTGTATGTGGGGCCGAGGCGCTTGGAGTTCTTTGAGAGAAAGTCAGCTCTAGAAATGCAAAGAATTAATATTACAAAAAAGCACATTTGCAGACCATTCTTTACGGGACCCATCATGCAGCTTCCCAGAACAATCCTGTAAGGTAGGCCATTGTTATCCTTTCCAGAGTTATTCTCTAGCCAATGAAAGATCAGTCCATAATAGGCCCAACACGAGGTGAGGGAATAGCATATTTGTAGAATGACTTCACTATTTGAAAAATAATGGGTGAAAGTTTAGGAAGTGCATTTTAGAAAGTAAAAACAAAAGGTGAAAAGTAAGGTAGGTAAATGTAATAAAATATCTGCTTTACAATGTTGAATAGTAGGAATATGACCTAAATATAGTGGGTTAATTTTTTATACAAACACAGGAGCACTTGTATATTAGAATATGTCATCTGTTTTAAAATGGCCACCCAAGGAGACTATCCATGTATCCTAATATGCAGCTATTGCTCAAAAACACCTTTCTGACACATAAATATATTTCTTCATTCATCCAACAAATAGTTGTGAAGACACCTTGCTTCGTAAGGACTTGTGTTGGCAGTTGTCAAAGGACATGAAAAGACATGAGATGGCACCCCCATATTTGGTGGTGGTAGTTTTCTGGATTTTGAAGATGGGTTTAATTTTGGGCAAAGACCAAGCCATCTGAAATAAATTCTAGTGAAAGAGGTGGGTTAAAACCAAGAGAAGGCTGCTTCTCGTATGGCTTGGGAGTAAATTGCAGGGAGGGCCTCAATTCTTCATCTTCATTTTCTGTACCCAAGCCCTTTGTCATGTGACTTTGCAAATGCTCTTACTAACAAGGTGGTATCCACTTCCACATCCCTTGAATCTGAACTGGCATTGTGACTCGTTTTGGCCAGCAAAATGCAATGGTAGTAAGCATTTGCCACTTTTGAGCTTAGGACCCCAAAGGCTGACATGTTCCCACTTACTATTTTTTTTTTTAATTTTTAAGTTTTGTCTTTATTCTTGAGAGGGGGGAGGGGCAGAGAGAGAGGATGAGTGAGAGAGAGAGAGAGAGACAGAGAGAGAGAGAGAGAGAGAATCCCAAGCAGGCTCCATCCACACTGTCAGCACAGAGCCCGATGCGGGGCTTGAACTCACAAACCATGAGATCATGACCTGAGCTGAAATCAAGAGTCAGACGCGTAACTGACTGAGCCACCCAGGCACCCTCCCCCACGACCGACTCTTTGAGACTCTGCCATTACCATAAGAACATGCTTGGGCTAGCCTGAGGAAGGGTGAGAGACTGGTGGTCCAGGTAGTTTTGCTCCATTCATCACAGCCAAGGTCAGCTCAGATCTGTTGAGAGTTAGCTCACACCTCCACCCCTAGATGTGTAAGTGAGCTTAGTACAGATCAGCAGAGATGCCTCACTGACCACTCCTGATAGATGAGCCATAAATGCTTCTTGTTTTATGCTACTGGGATTTTGTGGTTGTTACACAGCATTGTCATGGCCATCGATGACTAATACAGCTTGTAAACTGATTCCAAAAGAGGAACTCCATAACAGCATTTCTGGAAAAAGTGAATGGTGTCTCCAGGTGACTGCTAGGAGGTGGTAAGATACATTTGGGGATGTCTGTGTTTGTTTGCCGGGCATCCTTCCTCTGTTCCCACTGCACCTTGTACTATATGCGATTGCTTGTATGCATATCGTGCTTTGTTAGACCAAATGTTCTGCAGGGGCAGGAATCACATCTTTTGCTTTTGCATCCTTAATACCAAGCACATAAATGGTATTAAATGATGGAAAGTGGAGAATTTCTTTAGAAGTCATAACTTGCATTGTATGCTTTTAATAACTTTGGTCTATTTACAACATATGTTTGGTATGTAATATGTAATCTTAAAAATTAATTAATGCAGTTACTTGACTAGATTATACATGCCCACATTATACCTTTCAAAAGGTGCAAAGGTAATTTCAGTGATAAGCGATTCTCACATGCCATCTTCAAGCCATCCATTCCCCTGGTAACACAATTACCGAATTCATATCAGTTCTTCCAGAGAACGTGCAATGCGCAATTATTAAAATACAGCTTTTGTCTAGGAAAGAAAGAGAATTTTCAACCATCATATTGTAAAAGTCTGCACATTTTACAATCCCCTTTCTTTTGACTGGTTGGGCCTACTGTTACAGCCCTTAGGTTCTTTTCTAGAATGTTGGGAGAGCTATTTCCCCCTGGGTTTGTTCCTTTTTAATTCAGCAACTTTCCTTCAGCCTTAAGGTTTGAACGCTGCTGGAATTAACGCAGCTGTTTGTGTTTACTTCTTAGCTTGTGTACTTCTTCTATCACATGTCAGCCCAGCTCCAGGAGCCTGGTAATTACCACGGAACCAGGCAGCAGGGGGAGCAGATAAACTCAAAACATGGAGTTCTCTGTCTGGGTGACAGGGAGCCAGGAGTTCTAAAGCCCTATAAAGAACCTTTTGTCATAGAGAACCCATGCCTCTATTTGATATGATAGTGGGATGGGTATAATTTTAATAAAAATTCTTAAAGGAATCTTTATAGACTAGCATGTTGCATCTGCTTTAGAACAATGCAAAACCATGTTGGCATAACCATGTTGGCTGGAATAAAGCTGGCATTGTGTCTTTCGAGGCATGTTTTGGGGGTTCTATGAAGTGGTTTAAACCAAAGCCGCAAAAATCAAAAAAAATTTATTTTCAGATGAATTTCCGTAGACTGCCGATTCCTAGCATTTATGTGCTAAAAATGCATACTTTTAAGAAATATCTTAACAATTAAGTGGTTTAAAAATATTCTCTCCTCCTCAAGTATTCTTCCCTATGATTTATAGAATGTACAAAACATATACTAGGTACCATATTCTACGTTTGTATGTGTACTTCCTCATCCAGTAAAATAGAATGCTCATTAAATATTATGTTACAATGATCAAAACAAAAAAATTAAGTGAAATGATGTATTTGTTTTATATCTGCTTTTTCTGGCTCCTATAATCTTGGTTTGCATAATATGGTTGCCAATAATCTCTCTGTAGAGGAAGTCTTTTGTATGTTTTACACCAGATTTTGCATGATTCATTTACATTCATGTGATGGCCACTCTCAGAAAAAACTGCTGCAGTGTGGCATGCCTGGGATGTTAGTTTTTTCTTTATGATGGAGGGGCTGTTTCATCAAAACATTGTTTCAAACAGATGTGTTCTGGTGTTTACTGAGGGGAGAATTTAAGCCAGACTGATTAATTAGCAGTTAGTCAAGACGTTGCCCTGCTCCTATCTGGGTAGTCTGGGGATTATGAGGCTGTCAGTAGGTTACACTCAGATGATGAAAAAAATGACGAACAGCAAACAAAACCTCAGATCACTATGCTAGTGTGTAAAATATGGTGTCCTGACCACCCTATGTGGTTTTTATTGGGACATGAGTTTTCTTGAGTCGGCTCGATAGGGCTAGCATGGGAGGTCGGCATACTTTTTCTGTAAAAGGGCCAGGTAGTAAATATTTTAGGCTTTGTGGGCCATATAGCCCGTCACAACGGTGCAGCTCTGCAATTGTACCATTAAAACAGTCATAGACAGCATGGAAACGAATGGGCTGTGTTTCAATAAAACTTTACTGGGGACATGAAAATGTGAATTTCACATGATTTTCCCGTGTCAGGAAATATTACTGTTCTCCCAGTTTTTTCCCCAGCCATTTAAAAATGCAAAAACAAAACAAAACAAAACAAAACAAAACAAAAAACCCTCTTTATTTGCTGGCCATATATCTGGCCCATGGCCCATAGTTTGCTATCCCTTGGACTAAGGCAGAGTCTAGAATCAGTTTTAGTCCTTTTTCTTTTTTCTTGTTTTCTTTTTCTTTCCTTTCCTTTTCTCTTTCTTTCTTTCTTTCTTTCTTTCTTTCTTTCTTTCCTTTTTTAAATTTAATTTAATTTAATTTAATTTAATTTAATTTTAGCATATAGCGCAACAAGGATTTCAGGGGTAGATTCCTTAGTGCCCCTTACCCATTTAGCCCATCCCTCCTTCCACAACCTCTCCAGTAACTCTCTGCTCTCCATACTTAAGAGTTTCTTATGTTTTGTCCCCCTCCCTGTTTTTATATTATTTTTGCTTCCCTTCCCTTGTATTTACCTGTTCTGTGTCTTAAAGTCCTCAGATGAAGTCATATGTTATTTGTCTTTCTCTGACTAATTTCGCTTAGTATAATACCCTCTGGTTCTATCCACATAGTTGCAAATGGCAAGATTTCATTCTTGTTGACTGCCGAGTAATACTCCATTGTATATATACCACATCTTCTTTATCCATTCCTCCATCGATGGACATTTGGGCTTTTTCCATACTTTGGCTATTGTTGATAGTGCTGCTATAAACATTGGGGTGTGTGTGCCCCTTTGAAACAGCACACCTGTATCCCTTGGATAAATACCTCGTGGTGCAATTGCTGGGTCGTAGGGTATTCTATTTTTAATTTTTTAAGGAACCTCCATACTATTTTCCATCTTTCTTTCTTTCTTTCTTTGCAGAAGACTAATTCTTTCTAAATCTTAATTTCTATATTTCTAAAATGAGAAGTAATAGTAGTTCCCCTATCTCTTCCCCAACTCACTCCACAGGTTTTTGTGATGGCCATTCAAATTGAGAACAAGGATCTAGGATCTTCTGACTCCCCCCATTCAGTGTGAGGGGCTTTGGAGTCTGACTTCCTAAACTCAATCTCAGGACTGTTGGCAGGAATAAATGAGGTAATGGATGTGACAGCTTTTGAAGAATGTGAAGTGACATGCTGATGTAAGGCATTCACTACATTATTATCTGTATCAGGAATGCATTTGGTTGCAAGTAGCTGAGAACTGAAGTAACAATGGCTTAAACCATAAAGAAATTTAATGTTCATTTACCTGAATGTACAAGGTCCCAGGATTTGTGCTGTGGCTCCATGATATCATTCAAGACCTGATGTTTGCTCTCTACATTCTGCTGGTATCCATGTATTGGTGATACCTCCTTTCACAGCGCAAGATGGATGTCACAACCCCAAAAGTCTTGTCCTCACATGGCAGTGTCCCAAATAAAAATCAAGAGGGAGGAATGGGGAGACAAGGGATTTTTCTCATAGCCCTCTCTCATTTTATCAAGGGGGAAAGTTTCTCCTAGCACTTCCCTCAGCAGCCTTCTCTTCACATCTCATTGAGCAGAAGTGGTTCACATGGCCATCCTAGCCACATCACTGGCAAAGGGGAAGAGGATTGATGTTCCTGTTGTATAAACCACGAGTCAGCTTTTGCTATTGGATACAATGCCACCTGACCAGTGAGGATTCTGCTAGCAAAGAAGATGAGAGAGCAACTACTGGAGCCTGCCACATTATTTTCCTTTCTTCTTACAAGTGTGTGGCTGGCATCAGGTTGGGGAATGGCTGATGAGCTAATTCCCTAAGAACAATCTGAGATGAATCCTCCAGGTGCCATGCCAGCTGTCCGGTACAATGGCACCAAGACCACTGTAGTTAGCTGGCAGGGTCAGGCTATGAGTTGAGACTGCATGAGGGCAGAATCTCCACATCAACCTGCAGAAAGGGGAGGAATCTGATGGTCCTCTCTATATGGCTTCTGGAACATACTAGGGAGGACCTGTTCAGTGCCCGTATATTATTCTATATTATGATAAAATGCTCCATAGTCATGTTTCTGAGGAATCTTTTTAATGTAAAATCTGGTACTGGAGGCACCTTTGTAGGTGTATCTCATTTTCAGGAAGCTCAGATTAAAAATCTGGGCCACAGGGCACCTGGGTGGCTCAGTTGGTTAATCGTCTGACTCCTGATTTCAGCTCAGGTCATGATCTCATGGTTCATGGGTTCAAGCCCTGCCTGGGATTCTCTGTCTCCCTCTCTCTCTGCCCCTGTCCCCTCAAAATAAACAAACAAATATTTAAAAAAAATCTGGGGTCACAAAACACAATTAGGGGTTAAATATTTTCAAGTTTAAAATATTTTTCATCTTCCAGAAGAAAATATTTCAGTGTACTTCAAATGATTTCGCTGACGAAAATATGACTTCCACATAATTTATATATGTGAATTTCTATACACACACACATGCACACATATACCTGTTGCATTGATTAAGCTAGGTAGACCTATAAATTGATTAATTGGTTAATTGAAAAAGCATGACTAAAATAACCCTTTAGAATAAAATGTACACTAATGTAAACTAAATTAAACATCTCAGGGTTTCGGGGTACCAGAGCAACATTTTCCAAGGAATTAAAAATATCTACTCCAAAAAGAAAGCCTTACCCAAGTAATACACTCTGTTCATAGAGGTCAAATCTCATTACAATGCAGATTCCTACATTATGTGGGAGGTTGAACCAAAGGTCCCTCAAAACTGAGTAGCGTTTAACCTTGATTTCTCCTTTTCCTAAATACTGCAATTCTAGGATTACAGTAGAAATGTCTTCATAATCCAGTTCCAAGCTCATAGCCCGCTATGCACACATTCACCTCTCCATCTGTTTGTTCATATATGTGTGTATGTGTGTATTTGTGTATATATATACACATTGTTCCTGCCCTCATGGAACTTAAAGCCTTGATGAGGAGATCAACATGAAACATCTGATTCTATGATGAGTGAATAACTACACACGGATCATCAGTGCTCTGAAGAAGGGAACACCGCACTGTGAAAGGAAAATGAAGGAACCTGCCCCCCTTGACTGGGCGATCAGGGAAGGCTTCTTTGAGGAAGCAATGTTTGAGCTGATAACCAGCATGTGACTAGGAATTAATTAGGAGAAAGGTGTAGAGTGGGATGGAAAGAGCATTCCTAACAGAGATACTGTATGTGTTCACCTGTCCATCCATCCATGTGTCCATCTGTTCATCTGTCCGTCCATCCATCCATCCATCCTGTTTTATGACAGTACAGTACCAAGTGATCATGGAGATGCAAACAAGAAGAAGCTCTCTCTGTTTTCTGAGTCTGTAAGTCCATTTAGGGAGACCGGAGAAGTATGTTTAAAAAAATCCTCAGAAAATGTTAGGTTATTTTAAGAAACAATAGATGTGAGGCAATTTTAGCACTTATTCTTGCTCTTATTGGAATGGGATTTGTCTGAATGAACACCCAGAGGCCCCCCTCCTGGGTATCGACCCCACTCTGCTTTTTTCTCTCATGGAGAAGGTGTAGAGGATAAGACAGAAGCCTAACTATACTTCCATGGAAACTGAGACAAAATCCTGCATTAACAGAGGAATTGATCTAATTTTACAACGAATTACTTTTTTCTAGTGCTTTTAGGATCACCCACAACCCAAAATTCAATATTTAAAAAAATGGGAATTAAATTGGTATCCATTCTACATAAGGAGATTTCACCATCTCACTGTGTCCTCCCACAATACAGTTGCTCATGCTGAAATCTGGTAGTTTGCAGGCCCGCTTTCAGTGATTAGCAAATTATCCGTTCACAGCTGTTGTAAATGTTCCACCGGGCTCACAGAATCTTGGCGTTAAATTTATACCTGGAATGAGCTTAGAGATCCAATATAATTCTCATTTTACATGAGGAGGAATTGAAAGCGAGACAGGTTAAGTGATTTTTTTCAAGCCACTTAAAAATGTATGCTCCAGCTCACTCCGCAGGCTTTAGTGATAGCTGGGCAAGTCGAGAACAAGCCGCATCTGGGATCTGCTAATGGTTCAGGGTGAGGAGCTTCTAGGTCTGGTTCTCTGCACTCAAATCCTTGCCATTTACTAGTCTTGTAACTTGGAAAAATTGTTTAATTTCCCAAGTCTTGGTTTCTTCAGCTATAAAGGGGGATAATACTTGTGCCCACCTCCTTGCATTGTTGGAAAGATGAAAATGCACGAGGAGAGTCAGACCTGCGGTAAATGCTCGGTGAATGCTTCGCCACAGGTCTTGCTGTGGCCAAAGAAAAAGGACAGAAGTGGCCCTATGTTAGATCTAGGTGAGACTTCAACAGGCATGACAAGTGTCCTCTGCTTTTTTGTGCCGAGAGGCTCTACCATGAGAAAACCGTTGCCTTGGGCAGTCCATCATCCCAGAGAAAGGAGATGGATGGAACAAATGTGAGTTATTATGAATGATGTCACCGTGAACATTCTCGTGCAGGTCTTTCTGTGGGTATACGCATGTATTTCTTTTTTTTAAAATTTTTTTTAAACATTTATTTTTGAGACAGAGAGAGACAGAGCATGAACGGGGGAGGAGCAGAGAGAGAGGGAGACACAGAATCTGAAACAGGCTCCAGGCTCTGAGCTGTCAGCACAGAGCCCGATGCGGGGCTCGAACTCACGGACTGCGAGATCATGACCTGAGCTGAAGTCGGCCGCTTAACCGACTGAGCCACCCAGGTGCCCCTTTTTAATTTTTTCTTAATGTTTGTTTAGTTTTTGAGAGAGAGAGAGAGAGAGAGAGAGAGAGACAGCGCACGAGTGGGGGAGGGGCAGAGAGAGGTTGGCACAGAACCTGAAGCAGGCTCCAGGCTCTGAGCTGTCAGCACAGAGCCCAATGCGGGGCTTGAGCTCACGAACCGTGAGATCATGACCTGAGCAGAAGTCCGACGCTCAACCAACAGAGCCACCCAGGTGCCCCCACATGTATTTCTTTCAAGTACAAATGTAGGAGTGGAATTACACTAAAAGCAGTCAAGCCGTCTTCAAGAATAGCTGTACCATTTTCTACCAGCAGTGTTTGAGCGTTCCCGTTCATCATCCCATTACCAATACTTGACACTGTCAGTCTTTTTTTTTTTTTTTTTTTTTTTTAACATTTTAGAGACAGAGAGGAAGAGAGAGAGAGAGAGAGAGAGAGAGAGAGTGCAAGCAGGGGTGAGGGGCGGAGGAATACAGAGAATCTCCAGCAGATTCCACGCTCAGTGCGGAGCCCACGTGGGGCTTGATCCCATGCCCCTGGGATCATGACATGAGCCAAAATCAAGAGTCAGACGCTCAACAACTGAGCCACCCAGGTGCCCCAACAATGTCAGTCTTAAATCGTGCCCATTCTGCTAGATGTGTGATGGTATCTCATGGTTTGTAGCCTACTGAGTTGCAAAACATTGCTTGCTTGTTTGAGAACTTCTAATACTAACTTCTAGGTCCTCTGTTTTGTCTTTAAGGATGGGGCACAAGGAATTAGACCAAGCCCAGACCCAGACTTGCCACTCAGCCTTGCTCATCAACACCACCAACTGGGAATTGGCCAGATCAAGCACCATTTACCCCAGAAACACCCAGCCAGCTCACTGGGTAGTTGGTGGACCTTCGAGGTGGCTACACTGCTTCGATGCCAAAGCTCCTTCTCCTATGTGACAACTGTCTGTGAGTGCGATGTAGAGGCATCGAGGGTCTTTTTTTTACACTTTCCGTGTATTTAGTGAATAGCAAGCATACTTTAGATGGACCAACGTCACACTGTGCTTGTGTAGCTCGCAGAGAAGGAACCGCCTCAGGACTTTGCCAAGGATCGAGCACAGGATGCTGACTGCAGCCAGCCTTCTCAATCCTCTCTGCCTCTGCGCCCCTTCTACTTCCACTGTCTGTTTCTTCCGTCTCCCTTTCGTCCTTCTTTCTCTCCTTTTTTATTTCCTTCTCACTCTCCCTTTTCTCCTTGCCCTGCTTGTTTTTCTCCTTCATCAACTAAACAAGCATTGAACAGATTTGAAATCACCAGAAAAACTCAAACTCCTGAAACATCATGTTATATGCGCCAGTCCCTTCTAAATTTAATATAGACTTTATTTATTTCATATATAATTTTAATGTGTATATTATTGAGTTCTATTTTGTCCTGTTATCATTACTTCATGTAGTTATTTTCATATTTATAGATCATGCTCATAATTGTGATTCTTTTTTTTTTTAAGTTTATTTATTTTGAGAGACAGAGAGAGAGAGAGAGGGAGGGTGAGCACAAGTAGGGAGGGGCAGAGAGAAAGGGAGAGAGAGAATCCCAAGCAGGCTCCATGCTGTCAGTGTGCAGGGCCTGATTCAGGGCTCAAACTCATGAACCACGAGATCATGACCTGAGCTTAAACCAAGAGTCAGACGTTGAACTGACTGAGCCATTCAGGTGCCCCTATAATTGTTCTTTATTTTTTTTTTTAACGTTTATTTACTTTTGAGAGAGAGAGCAAGCACAGGCAGGAGAGGGACAGAGAGAGAGGGAGACACAGATCTGAAGCAGGCTCCAGGCTCTGACCTGTCAGCACAGAGCCTGATGCAGGGCTCGAACCCAGGAACCGTGAGATCATGACCTGAGCCGAAGTCAGGCGCTTAACCGACTGAACCACCCAGGTGCCCCCTATAATTGTTATTCTTAATGTCAATGTGATAGTCCATTGTATTGACACACCAGTCTGCTGAGCCATTTCATCTAATAGCTATAGACTATTCTAGCGTATAGATGCAGCAGAATTTATTTGACCAATCTTCTTTTATTGGGCATTTATGCTACTTCCAGTTTGGAATATTAATAGTAATGCTCTTAAGAAAGTATCCTCTTACATGTATCTTTATCTGCATTTCTGCTTCTTTCCTTAGGATTCATTTCTAGATGTAGAATTACAGGGCCAAAGGTAATGAAACTTTTATTCTTTCTACACATAACCAGCAATATTCCAGAAAGACCTGATTAATTTTGCTACCAAAAGTAATGTTTGAGAATGCCTATTTCATGCATGGCCAATGAAAACATTAAAAAACTTACATAATTAGATACAAATCTTTGTTATTGTTTTGAGATTACAAAACTGGCAAGATTTTATAGGCAGCAGGACCTGCTGCTGAATCAGGACCAGGGTGCAGTCAGTGATGATAGGTGAGATTTTTCAGTGTGTCTTCCTCATTAGTCAGTTGCTGGATTCTTCTCCCTTCCTTTCTCCTCTCTTGGTGGTCATAGTGCTATTATCCAGATCTTTCTGACTCTTTGACTTCCATGCACGGGGGAGGATTTTACTTCCTGACCCCCTTGTTATTTGGGTGACTAGGGTTGGGCCACATGACCTATTCTGGGCAGGAAGATGTGAACGGACGTGATGTGTGTCCCCACCAGACCAAGCATGTAATTGCTGGTGCGAGATTGTGCTCCCCTCTCCCACGTGTGTGGCTACATGTGACGAAGATGTGCTGGAGTGAGAAAGAGGCCTTTTCTTGGCCTTTGAGATTTGAGTAGTGTTTGTTGCCACAGCATAAACTAGCCTGTTCTGAATGTGGTATCTTCTCTTCCCTCCCGACATTTGTGACAAGTCACCCGTATCCAGCATACAGTCACAAGGCCTTTGCCATGAGCCTAATGGTTGGGAGTCAACAGAAATGATTTGAGTCTCGTGTTATATAATTGTCATAAGATGCTTAATACAATTACCACTTAATTTTTTAAAACCATATTTATGTTAAGGAAGCAAAAAGCAAGTACCTTTGTTTATGCCGAGGGGTCCAAGAACAAAGACGCTGATGGTGGCAGGGTGGGAAGGGGAGAGATATTGATGGTGGGCTCGGGGAGAGATGGAGGTCTGACCCGTTGGTCCTGTAGATGCAGAGTCTGTGGCTTTAAGCTTCCCAAGGTAGGACAAAAAGGCTAAGCCCAGGAGCCTGTCAAAAAAAAGGCTTCCGCTGTGTGCACAGTGTGTGTGTGAAATCGTGAAGAAACCACATGCCCAGTGGAAAATAATGCTGAGCAGATCTTGATACAAGGCGGTGTGGTCTTGCTCCTCTGTTTACAGAGGAATCCTTTCATGCAGGCATGATAAATGGAGGATTTAAACCACTGAGCTCCTCTAAGCTAACAGGCCGTTTGTCTCGAAGTTTCCAGGTTTCCAGGCTGTCTTCAAGGAGTACACCATTGACTTTGAAATTAGTTGTTATGCGGAAAGATACATTCTGAGTCTCTGAATTGTCAAGCTGCAGGAACTTGTCACGCCAGTGCTGTCCTGGAGTCCAGCTCTGTTCCGGCCCTCCCTTCTGTCCCGCGAGGTCGTCCTGTGGGTGAATTCGGCTCTTTTCTGCTTCTAGATGCTGGCACCTGCACTCCTCCTCCTTGCTCTTCTTGAGCATCAGTATTTCCAACTTCTATTTTCTAGTTTTATTTTGTTTGTTTGTCTGTTTCTATGATATAGAGAACCTCTGAATTTCCTTGAAGGGAAAAGGAGTTTTAGAAGAAGCGGATGGTTTCTCAGATTGCGCTCAAGGGTGTTTTCTTTAGTTTGTAGATTTTTCAGGAGCGAAAACACTTTGGTTGATGATGTGTGTATGGGCGCGTGTGTGAGAGATCTACCACCACAGGAAAGAAAGGATATGTGTTACACCTTTCTCTTTTAAATTAAAGCAAGTTGTGATCTTTTTAGAGGATGTTTCAGAATGCCCTTGAAGAGATGTCCCAGGATGGCATCACCCAACCAGACCCATTACTTTTCTGGAGGCGCTCAGGGATGAAACTTTTTCTCCTTCCAGAATACTTTCCTTCTAACCCGTGTCCTTAATAATTTATCATCTGCATGACAATGACCAGAGTTGTAGTTTCTATGCAGATTCCTGAGTTATATCCCAGACCCACTGAGTCTGGGACCCACTGAGTCCTTGCAGGCCGTGAGCCGGGTACCTGCATTAAAAAAAAACTTTTTTTTTAAATGTTTATTTATTTTTGAGAGAGAGAGGGAGACAGAGTGTGAGCAGGGGAGGGGCAGAGAGAGGGGGAGACAGAATCCAAAGCAGGCTCCAGGGTCTGAGCTGTCAGCACAGATGTGGGGCTCGAACTCACCAAACACGAGATCATGAACTGAGCTGAAGTCGGTGGCCTCGGCTGAGCCTCCCAGGTGCCCCAGGAATCTGCATTTTTAATGGGCAGCCCAGCTTTAGAACCCGTTCTCCTAGCAGATCTCCCACTGATTACAGAGCATCTCCTGTCTGCCTCACTTGTAACAAAGCCACAGACCCTTCTGTCTCAGATACAGGACGGGAGGGAGAGAAGATGTCTCCCTACCTCTTCTTCCAAAGCTCTCTTGTGTGGCTGGGCCTCGTGTCTGCGGATGAGAAGGTCACGCGGGAAGGTCAGTGAACAAGGCTCAGGAACCACACAAGGAATGGAGCGCCGCGATGTCGGGGCCTCTTCTGGTCCGGGACTACGGAACCAAACGCCATTTAGTTTTGTCACTCGCTAGTCCTCGAAAACTTACTGAGTGCTTCCTTAATAAATAAACCAGGCGCCATTCTTCAGTTTTTTTGTCCGATATGAAAAATGAAGCTGAGGTTTAAGTCCCAAATAATTCCCAAATAGGCAGCACCAGCAAAATAATTAGGAGAATTAAGACAGTCCTCTCCCTTTCTCTGAGTGTGTGTGTGTGGTGCCTTTGTGTCACACACATGTGGGTTAGGGACTTTAGCTTATGGCTTTCCAAACGCGTGTAGAATTAATTCACTTTATTACTTCATTCATGCATTTGTTTGTTCGCTTGGTATGCATCCACCCATCCACTCATTCAACTAGTGTCTGTCGTAAGCCTGCTGTGCGTCAGTCTAGGCGCTACGGATACGGTGATGAACGAGACAAAGTTTTTGCCCTCCTGGAGTTTTTATTTCAAGGCAGACAATGCCCTCATATGCTTATTACATAAACATTTTGCAATTTATGTTTCCAGTAGAGATTGGCAGTTCGACACACTGCCCTTGCTTTCTTCTTCCTGGCTTGAAAATGTTCTTTCAGGAGAGACACCTTCCCAGACGTTTCATTACATGTTTGAAGTATTTATACACATACCTGGGGAAAATGAACTCTAAAACTGTGAACTCTACAAGGCACGTAAGTCAAAAGGGTAAGTTGAGTTGTTCATCTGTGGGTTTTGACTGGTTCCCACCAGGAAACCCCTTTCAAGAAAAACCTTTACCCGCCACACACTTCAAAGAGGTTCCCAGCACTGCCGTGTTTAAAACGTGTTAATTGGACCTAACTGCAAACAGCTGCCTAGTTTAGCCACTGTTTGGATTGGCATTCACCCATCTAGATCTAGGTCATTTTTTTTGTTATGTGCCATTCATATTGGGATCTTAATACATTTGTTTTAACCTCAGAATGTGTTGCCATCCAAAGGATTGTGGACAATAAATAAAAACACAGAGACAACATATTTGTCAAGCCCTGAGGTCACTGCCAAGTACAAAAGTACATTTGAGCGGATGCCCTATTTGATAGACTGTGTGGGGTCATGGTCCTCACTTAGACATATGGGGAAATTTCCAAAACTAACAACAAAATCCGTGGCGTTTGCTGGCTTTTGTATGTGGGTGGAAGCATTGAATGATCTTTTATTGTCTGTTCTCCTCCACTTAACTGTTGAATTTTAATGCCCATTGTAGGAAGGAGGAAAGAGTAAATATTTATTAGTTTCTTAGGTGAAATTGCTGCTGGATCTCGTTTTATAGGATGTTGATGTTTTTCAAGAAGCACGTGTGGGGGCAGCTTATTGGTTAAATGTGAAGTGTGGTTTTCAAAATGTTTAACAAGTGCGAAGGCATGAGCACTGGGCGATTAGAAGGCACATTCACTGGGCATAGTAACTGGCATGGGCGTACTCATATGTTTTTGTGTAGCAACCAAAGGAATTATTATCCAGCAAGTTACCACCAAGAGCAACTATCTTGTGACCCTGCTGGGATTCAGTATAGACTGTGCACCCTGGAGTTATCTTCCGCAGGAGTGACAGAGCTGGGACATTTAAGTTCCCATCCGATGTTGATTGAAGGCTGCATCTTGGACATTAATTCTACGGCACTTCTGTCCTACCATTTGAGTGGCCAGGTAGGGTCTGGAAGAGGATGCCTTTATGCAAAGTAATTCCGGGGCTGGCAGCTGGAAGTCAGGCTGCCGAGTAGTGAGAGCATATGTGCCCAGGGATATGGATGGGGCACCAGCAACGTCTGCTCTGGTGGTTGAGGGGCATTTGAGGATGTTGGTGGGGCTGAAATGGGGATCATGAAATAGCTCTCTATCCATCTGGAGCACATCAATCAGTAGCAGTAGCCTTCCTGAGATTCTTTGAAACAAATTGGTCCTCAGAACATGACTTATAAATTAAATGGGTTTAAGGGGATGGAGGATATAATAAACATTGATGGTGAGAATAATGTAAGTAGTTAATATTTATTTGTTTGCACTTTGTGATAGGCATGGCTTCCCCTTTTTCCAGAAGAGGAAATGAGGACTGGAGATGTCGAATAACCTACCCAAGCACATGCAGGTGGGATGGTAGAGACAGGAGTTGATTTCCAGCTTTACTCCGTAAAACAAACTCCAAACGTGTGAAAGTTTTAACCCAAGCCCTTCCTTTCCCTCTCCCTGCCTCCTCCTTCTTTCCTTCCTTCTTTTCTCTTTCAGCAAATATTTGAGTATATGCCATGTGCTATTATTCTAAGCACCACACAGCAGAGAAACAATTTTGGTCTTTTTTGATGTAGAGAGTTGCCCATCCCTTCCTTCTCCGGGTCCTCCCCTAACTTTTGTGGGGCTTTGGCAGGTGTAAAAACGGAGGCTCACATACCATGTCTAAATATTTAAAAGTTATAAATCAAGCTGACAAACAAATAAAATTATGTTCCATCCTTTTGCGTTGACAAATATACCTGCACAGAGGGCAGATTTGAATCAAGAATTTGGAGGCTCCGGGAGTGCCATGCAGGAGTGCAGTGGCTCAGGGCTTGTGGACTCTGTACCCACTGCCTATGGCCTCCCTCCCTTCCCTGGCAGCCCCTCACGAGAGGTGCGGCATGCACACACGTGTAGACATCCCAGCCTGCACGTCCAAGCTCCATCCTTGATGGATGGTGGCAAAGAGCCACCCTTTGGCCACTTCTTGGTTCTTGGGCTTAGTGGTGTGTGCACTGGAGATGTGGCCTGCTCTTGAGAGAACGGGTGTAGGAAGGCTCTGGAAGTGGGCTTGGGACCCCTTGGGCAGAAAAGGGGCACAGCCAGTGGAGGGCTGGAGGTGTAGGGTCCAGAGAGCCCTGTTTCCTGAGAGACGGGGGCAATAGTACTCCTCTGTGTCCTCTTTTTTAGAGCTCACTTTCACACTTTTTTTTTTTTTTTTTGATTTGGCCTTCTGAGGGTTTTTTTCTTTTTTTTTTTTCAAAGGAAAATGTGGAATTCAAACACTCCACTCATTGGACAGAGGAAAGGGTCAGTTGAGGTGACGGATGATAGATATTCTGGGAAGAGGAAGAGCCGGACTGTGGAGAAAGAGCCGGGGGCTGCTGTCTGGCCCGGACAGGCTTTTCCACATCCGGCAGCTCTAGTCTACAGAGGGGACCACGTGCTGCCTGGAGCTCCGTCTTGACATCTCGGTGGGTTCATCCAGATGAAATGGATGAGATTTCAGTATCAGATCTTCAACCTCTCAGCCATGGCAGCCCAAAGTTCTGGGCAAAATCCGGACATACCCACATATGCCACGCTTGCTTCCACTGGGTCAGGTTATCCTTGGGGGGGGGGGGGTGAGGTCAGAAGCAGACCTGACCCGACCAGCACATGTGCATGCGGCATGCATTCCCCTCTCTCCCTCAGGGAAGATAGATGGTTTAATGTTTACTAGAATTAGGACTAGGACCCATGCTCACATGTTCAGTAGGTGATAAAGATCTTTATTAATTCGGCCAGTACTGATTACATGTCTGTCTAACGTTTGTGTTCCCCCTCCAGGCGATTACTCTCTCCTGGGTGCAGGTAATGGCCAACAGGTGTGCCTCTTAGGGAATCACCAGTAGATCCAGGATGGTGAGAGCTTATTTAATATGCTGACATATTGGGCGGCGACGGGAAGGATTCCGCAGTCACACCGAGGCTCATTGAACAAGAGTGATGTGAGTGCCGTGAGGAGCCCCAAATGACAGACTTACCAAGGTGTTGCCACTGTGGGGACTCCCAGGCTGGAGATCACATGGGAAACGTAGCTGGACCTCAGGAGGTGTGAGGACGGAGTGGAGCTCAGGCAGCAGGGCCCTGCAAGGACGGCCCATAGCAGACCCTACCAGCCACCGACTTCAGCATGCAGGCCTTCCAGGGAGGACCCGGAGGATGGCACAGGGACCTGCGCATATGAATCATGTGGGTTGAGGACCTCCGTCCTCTTTCATGCCAGCACCAGGTAAAGTAAACTCTTCCCCCAGGGGCCACCTTGGAGAGAAAAGGGAAAGTGGGGGAGGAAAACTGCAAGATTGAAATATCTAGGAGACTGTTTAAATGATTGGCTGGCTGCTGTTTTAATTTCCCTCCCTACATAGTAAGGTGAAGGGCTCGGGGAAAAGGATTAGATCAATTATAGAAAATAATGAAGCTATATTTTCTTTGTCAAATGCAGGATGCTTTTGAACTCGCCTTTGCCCTGCATGTGTTCCCCGACGCCTGCAGGCGTGGGTGCACCTGTGCGTCATGCCCATGAATGCACACACACCTACACACATGGCATCTTTACGGGCTTTCCCTGCCGCTGCCTCCCCCCAAGAATCTGTATCCACAAGAGCATTAATGAGAAAGGTGGGCTTCACTGGGGATTTCAAGGAGAGATGGAGGAGATGTCACTGCATACTCTGCAGCAAACATGTGTATAATCCCCCTTCAATACTGTATTTTATATCTAAGATGCACCTTTTTCCACATTTGAACATTTGATATCTCTGAATCAGAATCTGCCTTACTGTGATGGTGTGTCATAGTATAATTGGCACATTGTCATGGCAATACATAAAATAGTAGGGTTTCTTATATTTGGTGAAATCCTTGTAGCTTCCTGCTTTGTTGTCCTTCCTTAACTGTGACCAGAGGCTTACGCACCGGGGCAGTTGCAACAAAGGGTTCAAAGCACAGATTCTGGAGCCAGGCTGCAGACTGTTGCTCACTAGCTCCGCCGTCCCCTTGCCCAGTGACCTGGGCAACTTACTGAACCACTCTGGGCCTTTGTTTCCCCATCGGTGAAATAGGAATAATATTACTAATTACTTGTTAGGGTTGTTGGTAGCGTTAAGTGAGTGATACGTATAGAGAGGTCGGAAGAGTGCCAGGTAGAGGCAAGCACTAGATAGTCTTACAGTTAATACTCTTTAGTCCCTCCCACACAGGCCCAGCCTCCTGTCACCTCTCGGCTTTTCCCTCCTTCCTCATTTTATGAATAGTAGTCTAATGACCACTGTTTGCTATTGGAACAACCCTAGAGATCTTGCCTGTCCTCTCCAACTAGCTTGCTTCACTATTTCGTCCAAATAGATGTTTTCTCTTTAGAGAAATTCTGAGAGATAAAAATCGCCGTATGTGAAACTGTGTTTTAATCATTATTTCTGAGGCATTTGTGGCAGATGGAAGAGGTGGTGGGATAGGACCCTATCTGGAGTGGTGTATGCTCATTCGGGAGCATATGGGGATAGGATGGGAAAGATAGGTTGGAGCCATTTGAAGGATCAGTAGGGTATTTCTTCAGTACATCTCCCCACATCCTTTGTGTTTGATGGCAGCCTTCCATGCTATGGATGCCTGGTCGTGCCTACCAGCCCACATGGGGTGAAGTGGGCTTCCACACTCTCCTCAGAGCACTCTGTATGGTGGCAGGTGCCTCTTCTCACGTATAAGGCTGGCTCTAGAAGACAAGTTAGTGGATGTTAACCGAGAGATTAATTGGGCTTAGGTCGAAAGTGGAGATTCAGAAAAAAAATTTTAGATACAGAAGCCTTAGATAAACATATACAAAGACAAAGAGACCCCCAGCCCATCTGGATCCAAGGCAGGTCCTGGGCCTGAATGCTCTCGTAAGATTTCCCAGACCCTCGCTGCCAGAGTTTAAATGGCTGCAGCCCTGGTTTTCTCTTCTGTGAGGCTGGACAAAATAATTAAACTCTAGCAAATGGAAAATTTCTACTGTGTGGGGTTAGCACTTTCAGCTCCAGAAACCAAACACACTGAAAGCAGAGGGTGACTTGGCATAGGGTGACCAATACCTCAACTGGTCAGTAGTCTCCCTTATTAGTTCATTTAGCTGGTGACCTTGTCTAGAACAAAGAGCTTCTAGCTGGTCACCTCTGGAACAAAGTCATGCTGAATGGGGCTTAAAAATATTTTGGGGTTTCCTTTTTGGGGGGTTTAATGAGTCATTGCCGTATTTTACCATGAATGTTTATAACCAAACCTAAATGTGCATTGGGTCTTGAATCTCCTCCCACAACTATTTCCTATTTGTTCCCAGAAAAATTCCAATGCCAGATTTTGTCATAGCAACCAGAGGCAAATATCAAGACAGCAATAAAGAGCAAACTCGGGAAAGGGTTTCCTTCCAATGTGGCTTGAGTTTTTGTAGGGCGTCCACCGTCTGGGTGAAGCCCTTTACGAACCGCAGTCGTTGGCCCTAGAGTCCCTCGTGGGGGGATCTAGTGGAGTCCAGCTTTACTGACTTCCAGGACCCGCCAGGAAAATACATCTCTCAGTTTGCTGAGTCTGGAAAAACCGACTTGCTTGCTTCTCAGGCTTTGCACCTGTTGTGTGTTGATCTTTATTTCTGTACTTCCAAGTTTTCAAAATAAAGGGTATTGAATTATTATCATTCCATCATACATTTCTTCTGAGGATTAAAAAAAATGTTTTTTAACATTTATTCATTTTTGAGAGTGAGAGAGACAGAGCATGAGTGGGGGAGGGGCAGAGAGAGTGGTAGACACAGCATCTGAAGCAGGCTCCAGACTCCGAGCTGTCAACACAGGGCCAGATGCAGGTCTCCAACCCACAAATTGCGAGATCATGACCTGAACTGAAGTCGGATGCTTAACTGACTGAGCCACCTAGGCGCCCCTCTTCTGAGGATTTTAATAAACAAGCATATTGTTTATTCCCTAAGTGGTCCCCTCAAATGCTTCCCCAAAGAAGGCAGGGTGTATATAAATAAACAAACAAAACAACAAGACATGAGAGACTTCCAATACCTGCTCACAGTGTTCCTTGTACTGTTCCTTTCTTCTTTGTTGTTCTTGGCATCGTGGTGCTATGAGGTCAGACTCTTTGCCCATATGTAAAATCATCTCTAGTTTTCCACAATGCAGCCTTCTTGCTGAAAGTGCTTTTGAGTTTTGTTTTGTTTTCTTTTGAGAGCACACACACACATGTGAATGTGGGTGGGGGTAGGGGGGAGGATGAGAGGGGTAGAGAGAGAGAGAGAGAGAGAGAGCGAGAGTGAGAGAGAGAATCCCAAGCAGGCTCCATGCTCAGTGCAGAGCCCAATGCACGGCTTGATCTCATGACCCTAGGATCATGACCTGACCTGAAATCAAGAGTCACTGACTGACTGAGTGACCTAGGCACCCCACCTTTGAGTTTTGAATCAGGTATATCATGTGTTGGTTCTGAGTAGCGGTGTGTTGGCAGCTGTTTAACAGCTGGATCTCAGCCTGGGGCGCCTGACTGGCTAAGTCGGAAGAGCATACGACTTGATCTCGGGGTCGTGAGTTTGAGCCCCATGTTGGGTGTAGAGATTACTAAAAAAAAAGAATAAATTAAAAAAAAAGTTATCCTAACAGCTGGCTTTCAGAAATAGAATTGCCTTGCTTTGTGGAGTGTGCTGATGTCTGTGGTGTAAGTACTCTCCCAATGGTCAATTTCAAGCTGCTAAAGTTATCTTACGAATGAGGAGCTGGAAAAAGATGCATACGATCAACTCTGGGGAGCTGGCTGCACCAAATAGTACTGATTCTGTGGACTACGCCAGGGGTTCTCAACCTTGGTATTGTTGACACTTTGGGCTGGATAATTCTTTGTTGTTGGTGGCTGTCTTGTGCACTCCACGGTGTTTAGCTTCATCTCTGGCTTCTACCTACTAGATGATAAAAATATCCCCCTCCCCACCCAAGTTATGGCAAAAATGTCTCCAGAGGTTGCCAGATGTGCCCTGAGGGGCAAAATTGATCCCCAGCTCTGGGCCACTCTGCGTGGATGGTGTTTAGAAGATCCGTTCAGCGGATAGTAGACTTTCACCAACTGTTCTCCATGAGCCATCCTTAACATGCACCTGAAGAAGTTCTCTCTCTGCCTTTTGGATGTGGTATTTTAAAAAATCAGGCTATGCTTCCTTGAGGAGTCTTAAGAAGAGTGATGCCACGAAGAATTAAGGCACCAAGACAAAGCATGGCCACTAGGGGAGGATGAAGATAATTCCATGTACTGGATTCAAGAACAGAATAGATTACAATGGACTGTCCCCTTGTCCAGGCTTGTCTTGATATGGATGAGAATGGACACTCAGAGGTGAGCAGTGGCTTGTCCAAGGGCATAAAGCAAGCTGTAGATGTGCTTGGGAGGGTGATGTGGTAAAAGCCTCTGTGACATGCTAGGAATTGGAACTGACACCAATTGCAGCTATGAGTGTCTTACAGGTAGGCTTTACAATGTTAGGTTTTGATGGCCATATTTGACATCTCCTTGTCCCAAACCTTCCTCCCCCTGCCCCTAAATATCTGCTCAGGCAAACCACATCGTGATGAGGGACTTCTGTTTCAGGCAGAATTAAATTCCCATCAGCTTCAGAAGGGAGTAGTTGATTCAAACGTTCTATTCAGGAGCTGCCT
This sequence comes from Felis catus, assembly GCF_018350175.1. Classification (NCBI taxonomy): domain Eukaryota; kingdom Metazoa; phylum Chordata; class Mammalia; order Carnivora; family Felidae; genus Felis; species Felis catus. The sequence goes on along the minus strand of NC_058368.1, from coordinate 208,806,103 downwards.
GTCATTAGAGAACAAACGTTGAAGATTGTCACTGATTTCTCTCTCCTTCCTTCCACATCTGCCTTCTCATTGATGAAGTATCTCAGGCCATTCTCAAAGTGATTTAAGGAAAGGACTTGTAGAAGAAACAGACTTTCAGTAAAAATGTTAAGACTGCAAGATTAATGTGATATGAACTAAGAAAGCCCTTCCTAGTTAGCACTGAAAATGTGTTTTCAATGCACAGAAGTGCCCGGTGAGAAAGGAAGTGTTAGGGAGGGATTATTTTCATCAGCAGAGTTCCTTGGCTTTGGAACTTCCAGTGAAATTAGGGCAATCATATACTAGTAAGTCAATACATTTCAAGTGCCAATAAATTGAACTTAATGAGGACAAGGAGTCTGCTTTTATTAGGAGATTGAATAAAAATGAAAGGAGTGCTTTGAATTGTGGATCTCTGAGAACACATCAACATTTGAAAAGAATTAAGATTTGGTGATTTTGTATGGAATAATTCATTGCTTCACTCCAGATTAGTATTTTTACAATATGAAGTACTGGCCTTCAAGAAAATTTCCCATAACCAAAGTTCATTGTCATCACCTCAGTCATCTCACCTTGTCCTTTGCTGCTTTCCCACCAGGTCCAAGGTGATCATGCAAACCAACCCCATGGGGTTGCCTTACACTGTCCTTCCCGACTTCTGGGCAGTGTGGGCCAGTTGGATTTTTGCTTTCTTTTCCCAGAGGACAATTCAGCTTCAGCATCTTAATCTAAAGAGGTCACTAGTACAGTAGTGTTAGGGGTGGTTAGGGATAGAAGGGGGAGGTGTTTTGGGTTGTGGGCAGGATTTGATGTGACTCTGTAGGGCACACCCTGCTCAGGGCTGCCCCACCAGTAAAGGCCTCATGGACGATGGGAAGAAAATTTTCTTTATTTGGCATGGCTCGTGAATTGATCTAATCTTGTTATTTTTTTTAATGAAGAAGCTATCTATCTACTCAGCAACTGATAACTTTTTTAAAGACCAATTAACACTTTACTGTATCATCTTTTGGAAATGTTTTATGCATACCTTGTCAGGAACTTTACACAAGGCTCATTGTATATCTTGCCAAATTACTGTCCAGAGTAACATGCCAATATACACCCCTACCTACTGTATAGAAGTATCTTGATTATTGTAATTAAAAAGTTAATATGTTAGGAAGAAATCTCTCTTTTATTTATTTTTTATTAGAATTTATACAACTCTAATGAGATTGATTACCATTTTGCATGTTGATTTTTTTATTTGGACTTTATATTTTTAGACAAGTTTTAGGTTCACAAAAAAAATTGATACAGAGGTACAGAGATTTTGCATATACCCCCTACCACAAAACATGTGTAGCCTTCCCCATTACCAACAGTCACACCAGAGTGGTGTATTTGTTGCAACTAACGTAGCTACATTGCCACAACATCATCACCCAGAGTCTATAGTTTATAGCTTGTTCTTGGTAGTATAAAATTTATAGATTTGGACAAATGTGTAATGACATGTAACCGTCATTATGGTATCATATGGAGTATCTTCATTGACATAAAAATCCTCTGTACTCTGTGTGAAGAGTGAATAATGGGTATACCACTCTATTTCACCTGTCCTATTCATCTATCATTCCCCCTCCCAAACCCTGGCCACCACTGTTCTTTTATGAGTTTTTTTTTCTCAAAGTAGAAAAGGTAGGAGCAATAGTTTTCAGTTCTAAGGAAAGGTCCTAATGACCTTCAAAAGCCCTAGGAACTGGGGGGGGGGTGCAAAATTGAGGAGAAAATAAGGAATTTGATAGATAATATTTGCCCATGAGCCAACATCTGACAGTTCCAGACCTTAACTGTGCACTCTTGCAATGTTACCCACACTACAACAGCATCACCAAGAGATGTCAAGACATGAGAAGTCATGGTCATTGGAAACAGTTTCCAAGTATCTGTCTTGCTAGACTATTCCTTCTAAAGATTCCTTTGTGCCAACTACTTGTCTTTGTCATGTGATCCTTGCTGGCTCTGCAACACAGATGTGAAAAGTGAAGAAAGCATGCCTTTGGATTTCATTTCTAAAAGTAGAAAAGACACAATTAACTTTGGGGCTTTTAAAGTACTAATATTATTCCTTATATGTATCCAGAGCCATATGTAGAAATAGATTGAAAGGATGGCATGTACATGTACATAGCTCCTTACAATAAAGTGGTTAAAACTCATGGGCTTCAGATCCTGGACACATGGGACAAGATCTTATACTCAGTTGTAGACTGAGTGCCTTGCTTTTGTCCATTTATTGAAGACTAAATCAGGTGTTGGGGGAGCCACTCACCCCATCTTCACCCATAAGCCTATTTTATTCATCAAAACAATGTACTGTACTGTGAGTACTTGGGGACAGAAATCATAGCTTTTTCTGTATCCTCAGTGCCTAGCATAGTGTCAGGCATGTAATAGATTCTTTTTTTTTTAAAGTGTTTTATAGCTTTATTGAAGTATAAGTGATGTAGAATCAACTGCACATTTTTAAAGTTTTCCATTTGATGAGTTTTGATACATGTATACACCCATGAAACTATCACCACAATCAAAATGCTGAACATATCCATTGCTCCCAAAGTTTCCTTTGCAATTCTTCTTCCCTTCCTCCCACTGTTCCCAGACAACCAAGGTTCTGCTTTCCGCCATTGTAGATTAGTTAGTATTTTCTAGAATTTTATATACGTGGAATATAACATTTTTATTCTTTGTTGTCTGGCTCTTTTCAATCAGCATAATCATTTTGAGATTCATTGATGTTGTTCCATATATTAATAATTTGTTCCTTTTTATTGCTGAATAGTATTCCATATTTCAATAGTATTCCATTCCATTCATAGTAGGTATTTAACAAATGTTTGTGGCATTACATTGAATTGAAAATTAATTTTGAAAGTATAATTGGGGGAAGAGTGAATAATGGGGATACCACTCTATTTCAGTTGAATAGTCCACTTAGGAAGTCAAAATAGAAATCAGGAGGTGAGTTGGCACGGTAGAGACTTTTATTGTCTTCCAGTACCTGTTCCCCCTTTTTTTTCATAGAAATGGAATGCCTAATTTGACACAGAATTGTCTGGGATAAAGACTACATTTCCCAGCCTTCTGTGCAGCTAAGTGTGGTTTTACTACTAAGTTGTGACCAATATGATGTAAACAGGTGGGGTATGTGAAACTTTACAAAGTCTTCTTAAAGGAAGGGCAATTCCCTTCTCTTCTTCCTCCTTCCTGCTGTCTGGCACACAGTCATAATGTCTGGAGCTCTAGCAGCCATTTTGGATCAGAAGGGGTCTTAAAAATGGAAGCCACTTGGGGCAGAGCAATAGGTAGAAGAAGCCTCGATCCCTGAAATCATAGAGTGTTGTGCCAGCCCAGGGCTAACTACTTCCAGACTGTGAGAGAGAAATACATTTTGATCTTGGTTAAGCTTTTAAAAAAGTCTCTTTTGTGTTTTATGTTTTTTGCAGCCAAAACAGTCCTAAATGATACAGTTAGCAAGGATAGAGTTTGAACAAGAGGGAGTTTGATGTTGCTGAAAGGTCAGTTACATCATGCTAATGTGTCCATCTTCACTTTTAAGGATTTTTCTGAATAGAAACATGGCGTCAGCCTTTGGAATCTCTTTTGGTGAGTTCTGGAGAAACACTGACAAATCATTGTGACCCATTCTGCTTTTCCCAGCCATGCAACTCACTCACATCGATATATATCTATCATTAACATTTTAGATTTCTCAAAATTGTAACTTGTTTTACATTTATTTACATTTAACTTGGTAAGTCTCTGGTGAGACATGAGGTTAGCCTAATCTCATTAATTTTTTTTTTTTTTTTTTTTTTTTTTTTTACAAATCGTACTTATGGTGGCTCATTTGGAAATGCTTTCTGTAGCTGTCTAGTCTCATATATCATGTATGAATTCTTGTTATGCTTAATTCCCAGGGATGGTTTGACTTGTGGCTCTCCCTCTTTTTTTTACATTTGAGATATTTCAAACATACAGAAAAGAGTGTATGTCCCGATGTCATTTATCTGGCAAACATGGCTGTAGAACAGTAGCTGTCACTTTATGGATTTAGCAGTGGAACCTTCTTTTCAAATGGTCCTGTATGCAGAGCTCCATTACATAAAACATATATCAGACCTTGTCTGGTTGAAGTGGAAGTGGAGGGCTCGGAGCCTTACTGGGTAAACATCTCTTTGCCTGTTTCCTCCCCCCACCAAGGAGGCCCCTGAGATGCGCTCACAGGGGATGAAGGCCCTCTGGGAGTGGCTGAAAACCACAGATTCAGGATATGTTCAAGATCCTGAAAGAAAGTAAGCAAGAGGCTATCCTCTGATCAGTCAAAATACATGACACAATGCCCAGTTTCAAGCCCATACATTTGGTTCATAAAGGAGCCTGTGGGATTGCTATTCAAATCTCTGTGCTCTTTTTCTACTCACGGTTATAGCAAACTTTGTAATCTGGTTTCCCAGTCATGGAAGAATAGAACAACTCAGAGGAGGAAGACAGACGGCCAGACATGACTGTGGCTAGCAGTGAGACCAATGAGAGAAGGCAAGAATGTTTTAAAAAGACAAACACAAGGCATTAAAAACCACCTTCTGAGGTCATTTAGGGTAAATGTCATCTTCCTAATATGTTTCAGTGGGTCACAAAGGCATGTTTTTATATATTTGTGCATATATTTATATATGGGTATGTATTTACATATATTTAGCAAGAGCGGACATATATATAATATGTACATATATATATATACATATATATATATAGTATTTTGCTTAGTGTTTATGAAAATGACCCTGAGAAAGAGCCTCACTTATCTTTTATATTGTACATTCTGTCTTATAGTAACAACTTATTGAGATGTTTATTATGTGCCAGGTACGTGAATGTCTTTGTGTAGTTAACTTATTTAACCGTCACCACTATTTATGAACTAGGGACCGTCCCCGGAGATGCAGAGAAGTTAGTCCCCTTGCCCAGTGTCAGACAGTGAGCATGTGGTGGAGCTGAGATTCAAACCCAGGCATCCAGGGTCCAGGGCCCATGCTCTTAATATATGCCAGTATCTTAGGAGAATTTCCAATATTGAAACAATAATGTGCAAGCATCCTGTGGCTAGCAAGATTTTCAGTTGTCTGGAAAACCCATTTATCCCTGTGAGTGGAAAATTTGTCCTCCACCAATCCTGGGTATATGGAAGAACACGTTGAATTGAAACTGGAGTGCACATCTCCTAATGTATCTCAGTAGCTCCCTCTGCCATAGGGCTTTTCACATTTTTTTTTAACATTTATTTTTGAGACACACACACACACACACACATACACACACACACACACACACACACACACACACACACACACACAGAGTGTGAGTGGGGGAGGGGCAGAGAGAGAGGGAGACACAGGATCCGAAGCAGGCTCCAGGCTCTGAGCTGTCAGCACAGAGCCCAACACGGGGCTCGAACTCATGAACCATGAGATCAGACCTGAGCTGAAGTCAGACGCTTAAGCGACTGAGCCACCCAGGCCTCCCTACCATAGGGCTTTACAGAGGGCCACAGAGAGGCTGACCAACCTGAGTGGTGCTGAGTAACCAGGAAATAGTATCCCGCGGTTGCACTTGACAATGGAAATGAAACACATGGACCAAACCACCTGCATGATGGTTGCATTTCCTCTGTAGTATTGTCATCTTCCTAGTGGCTCAGGAGGTATTTTGGAGTTGACATAGAAACTCCTGTGTTTTTTAGAGGCATTTTCTTTCTGGCCTGCGTTTATATAATGTGGTGGAGGAGTCAGAGGCTTCAGGCTTCAAAAGTGAATCCTGTTTCAAGTTGTGAAAGTACCAGGATGTGGGGTACAGGTCCTCAGGTGCTGGGATTGGCCTGACTTCATGGCCAGCCTCAGTTGCTGTCCTTTGCACTGTGGGTTACAGAAATTCCTTGGCTTTTCCTGTTGTTAAGTTTGTAGGGGTGGGCTTATCCACCTTTCTGGAATGAAACACCAATTCAAGGGAAGCTTCTGATTGTAAAAGGTCTACCCGTTCCAAAGGGGACCCAGAAGCATATTTTCTCATAGGGCTGGTGCCTTCGTCAGTTCAGGCTGCTGTAACAAGATACCCCAGGCTGGGTGGCTTCAACAACACACATTCGATTCTCACAGTTCTGGAGACTGCGAGTCAGATCACAGTGCCAGCATGGTTGGGTCCTAGCAAGAGCCCTCTTCCTGGTTTACAGATGGCTGCCTTCCCACTGTATCCTCACATTGTGGAGAGATCATTTCGCTCATCTTTCTTTTTATTTTTTTCAAATTTTAAATGTTTGCTTATTTATTTTTGAGAGAGAGAGAGAGAGAGAGAGCGAGCATGCCGGAGCGTGTGTGAACGCGGGAGGGGCAGAGAGAGAGGGAGAGAGAGAATCCCAGGCTTGAGGCTCGGACCCACGAATCGTGAGGTCATGACCCAAACCAAAGTCAAGAGTCAGATGCTTAACCAACTGAGCCACCCAGTGCCCCACATGTTTCTTATTGAGAAAGGATTTTATTATCCCACCACGAGGGCTCTACCCTCATGACTTAATTACTTCTCAAAGAACCCACCTCCAAATACCATCATGCTGAAGACTAGGGCATCAGTATATGAATTTTGAAGGTACACAAACATTCAGCCCATAGCAGTTGGAGTGTTAATTGGTTATACATTCCCCCCTCGGTTTTATTTTCATGGTGGCTGTAAATAGGTGAGTCATGCAGCAAATCTCACACACGCATACGTGTGGTCCATCAGCCAGGCTTTAAAGCAATTCATTTCCTTTCTTTTTATTTTAAGAAGATAAGTCCAAATAAAGCAAATAAAAATGCTCAGCACATTTGCTTTAGCTGTTAGCAAAATCCAATTCCTTATAACTGTTAATCACACCATATTGTTTCAAGCCAACCCCATGTAAATGCCCCTTTCCCATACTTGCCTGCCTGCTGAATTCCCATTTATCTCACAAATCCCAGTTTCTCTGTGACCATTTTTGTGCTTTTCTGAACACAGAACATCCCTCTATTACAGAAAATATCTCATGAAGTAATTGTTTGTTGCGTATCCACTGCCCTGAATAGGGTATGAGTTTCATGAAGGTAGGATTCATAACTTATAGATCACCACGCCCTTGTACAGGTATATGTACAAGGGTCTTCTAAGATTCCCAAGGTCCCCGAGCTTCCCACCTTCCTGGTATACACACCTCCTTGAATGTGATTCCGACCTGTGAATATGAAGGGTGTTGCTCCCCTGACTAGGTTACATTATATGATTAAGGAAAGGGATTTTGCAGATATACTGAAGTTTCCAAATCAGTCGATTTAGAGTTAACCTAAATGGAGGTTATCCTGGTGGGCCTGTCTTAGTCAGGTGAAAGACCTTTAAACCAGCCTAGACTTTCCCAAAGGAAAAGATTCCCCTTCTGGATTCGAAGAAGTCAACATCCATGTTTTAAGAGCAAGGACCCACACAACAAGGACCTGAAGTGGCCTCTGTGAGTTGAGAGCAGTTCATGACCGACAACTCTCAAGAATATGGGGAGCTCTGCTATGTAGCCACAAGGAAGTGAATTCTGCCAACAAGTCAAATGAACTTGGAAGTAGATGGTTCCTTAGTCAAGCCTCCGGATGGGAATGTAGCCTGACTGACACCTTAATTGCAACCTTATGAGAGCCTGAGCAGAGACCCAGTTTAGCCATGCGCAGACTCCTGACCCATGGAAACTATGAGATAGTAAATGTATGTTGTTTTCAGCCACTAAAGTTGTGGTAATTTGTTATGCAACAATAGAAAACTAATACAGTAGGCATTTCTTAAATGTTTGTTGAATTTAATCAGGGAAATAGAATAGTTCAAGTGAATCTTTGCTGAAGTTTTGGCCAATTTTAAGAATGTAGACATTGTAAAGAATTGCTGTCTTCTGATGAGTCTTCTACCCGTCCAATCAACTTCACACACTTCCAGGGTTTCCATAAATATCAGCTTCTGATTGTCTGGAAATAGGAAGTGAGATTCTCTCCAGCCGTCTTTCGGCATTCTTGGGAGATAGATTGGCTAAAAATTGATGTTGAAATGAGACCACCATCATTTTTCAGTCTGCTCACTATGTACAGAGCTCAGGATGATTAGAAAATGTAAAACACATGTGAATGGCTCAAACCCCTTTAGTTAAATCACATTTACATAGATCAGTTTTCCCGAAGGACACAAGTTAGCTGAACTTAAGCAATTAAAAAAAAAACAAACCCCAAACTAGAACCTTTTGCTAAAGCCAAAAAACATGGATGAGTTAAAGCATATCAGATGTAATGGTTTGTTTTGAGAAGCGTTTGGTTGGTTGTCTGTATGTGTGTGTGTGTGTTTAAGGCAGATAGAAAAACAGAACTTGCAAGATCTTTGGCTGCCAAGGTAGAAACCCAGTATATGGGGTTTAGTTCCACCAAAGTAGTTGATACCATCAGGATCACCGGTGACCCAGGTCAGGGACGTGCTTCTGGCTCTCCATTACATTCCAGAGCCACTGTAGGGGCCGTGGCAGCAGAGGGACTGTGAATGTGGCTGAAAACAAAATTGGACCCACCCCTGGCCTTGGTGTTCCAACCAGAGCAAGTTTCTAGGACCTTGATGTACTACCTCGGGGACCTCTCCTTGCTTTTCTGCCTTGTGGAGAATAAGAATAAACTTTTTGGTCCTAGAACCTCTTCCTTCCTATTGACATTTTCAGTTCTACTTGCCCTTAGCTAAATGTAGCTTCCTATTTCTAAGAAAAGAGCTTGAAGGAGCCTTTTGAAGGCCTCACAGACGGTCTCAGAAGGCTTCATGGGCAGCAAAGAACTCCCAGCAAACTACAAGTTGATGAGTTAAGTGTAAACGGATCAGACACATATGGATTACATTTTTGGGGAAATACACACGGGCTTACGATGTAAAGCGGGGCAGTGGGGGTGGGGTTGGGGTGGAGAAGAGAATGCTTGGAAAAATGTGGTTTGGGTCTTGCCAATTGCAAAATGTTAGAAACAAATAATTTGAGATGTTTTGCCCAACCTAGAGCGCGTCTGGATTCACCCTTTCCTTCTATTTACGTGCCATTTTCAGACTCGACGTGCATGCCAGTGCTGGTTTGGGTCGTGGGTGGATTTTTTTGAATGCAGTTCTTTTGAAAGATGATTGCATGTGTAGCTTCTGAGTGTGCAGGATGGAGTGGTGTTGGGAAGAGATGGGCATTTAGAGATATCTTCCCGCCTCTGGGCCTCACTGTCCTAAGCCCCTCTGGTATATTCTACTTGGAGGTTCCAAGTCCAGGCTGTGCTAGTGGGGAAATGTGGCAGCATGAGAAAATTACTCAACCTCAGTCTCCCCACCTGTAAAGTGGGGAGAATATTACCTACCCCAGGGCACATGGGGACTGAGATGCTGTATAGTGTGGTGTTAGGAGTGTGAACTCTGGAGGAATATTCCTGGGATACCATCGCAGCTCTGACAATTGTGTGAACTTGGGCAACTTCTTCGGCCTCTCTGTACCTCAGTTTCTGTTCACCTGTATGATGGGGAAAATGTTAACACCCACCACATAGACTTGCTTTAAGCATTAAAAGAGTTATTCCACGTAAAGAACTTCGCATGGTGCTGGGCACATGGTAAGTGTTTGGCAAATGTTAACAATTGCTATTGTTGCTTATAAATTCTCTTGTTACCTTAAGCCTTGGACATGGTAGAAAATAAGTCAAGTTCACCTTGAGGCTGAGGACAAGGACAATTACAAGGATAAGCACCTTACTCTAGCTGCAGGGGTCTTCTCCGGATTATGTTCCTTTTCTTACTGCTTCAGTTTATAGATTAATTCTTTAGTTCTTCCACCCCAGAATAAGAAGCAGGTAAATTTTCCATTGAAACTTAGGCTCATCTTTTTCTCCATTCTAGGGAGGATCCTTTTCTCTCCTCTGCTTTACCACCATCTAACATCCAGAGTAACCTAATTCAAGAGCCCAACTAAGTCATCCCGGAGTGTGAGGTAACTCCCGGGACACACATGGAAGGAAGTCATGAACTTAGTGTTGTTCTGGTTTAATGCATTGCTTCTCAATCCTTTTCACACTTCAGGATGAACTGGGGAGCGTTAAAGAGATAACAGAGGTTTTGAGTGTGGAGCTTGGGGATTAATACATTTAAAACTCTCCAGATGCTTCTAATGTGCAGTGAGGGCTAAGAGCCACTCTGGCTTAAGCATGAAGAGTGGTCATTGTGGGTGCTTCCCCTGGTCATTTCTTTTTTTTTTTTTTTTTAATTTTTTAATGTTTGTATTTATTTTGAGACAGAGAGAGACAGAGCATGAGCAGGGGAGGGTCAGAGAGAGAGGGAGACACAGAATCCAAAGCAGGCTCCAGGCTCTGAGCTGTCAGCACAGAGCCCGATGCGGGGCTCGAACTCACGGACCATGAGATCACGACCTGAGCCGAAGTCGGACGCTTAACCGACTGAGCCACCCAGGCGCCCCTCCCCTGGTCATTTCTGACCCTCACCTCTTTTAACTCATTGGCCTGTCCTTGGAAGGCCAAACGGGATTTCTGTCGTCCTGATCTCTGACCTTCACTCAGTGGGCAAGCTTTCCTCTGGGGCTCTGAACTTGAGGTCTACAGAAGCAAGGCCACTTTGTCTCTGAACCCCGGGCAGGTTTTGGGTCAGTGCTGCCACCCAGGTGGTTGGCATCCCCACTCCCACCCCAGCGCGGCTCTGGGGGTCTTGTCTGAATCCATGCCTTCTTTTTCTGCTAACAAAGAGTGGTGGTGATGGTGATGGTGGTAGCAGCCACGGTCACTTGGGGGTGGTGGAGGTGATGGTGACCATAATGGTGGTGATGATGGTTTGGTGGTGATAAAAGTTCAGTCAAGAAAGCAGAAGCTTGGAGGAAGTATCGATGTTCTGTTCAGAGGAACCACATGGTGAGCCAGACAGAAGTATCTTTGTTTGCATTTGCTGAGGCAATGGCAATAGCTGGTTGGATCAGTTAGCATTTGGTGAGGAAAGCAGAGCTACTCTGGGTGACATGGAATAAGGGATTTATTATAGAGATTAGACTTCCTCAATGTGGAAGCCAGTGGAAAAGTCTATGCAAGGCTGTTGCCTCTGTGTCTGATGTTGGGCCTAAAGTTTCTACAGGTCAGCAGGGCCTGCACGTGGGATGGAAAGTTGGATATGAAGTGGGGGAGAGCAAGAACAGACTGGAACCTGCCTCTCACTCTCACCGCCTCCAATCTTGATAACACAGGTGACCTGAAGGACAAGTGGGTACCCATCACTGCAGAGCCACACATGCACCTGGACCAGGAACCAGAGAAGCTGGAGGAGACCCAGTGGGCAGTGGAGATGCTGTGGGCCCAGCCAGTGTCCACAGCACCCAGGTGAGCCAGCAGGTCTGAGACAGCATGTGTGGGCTCCTGCTGTGCCTGGTGCCCTAATCAGACCTCCCGAGTGGGGTGGTCACTGCTTCACCCTGCCTTCCAAATCTCATGCAGATTTCTCTTGTTGCCAGCCTGAATTCAGAGCCATACAGGGAAGGAACTCTGGGGCATTGTTTAGTTCTTGTGACACGGGACATGGTCACCACGGTGGGGGCCTCACGTAGCTCAGGTGGAGTAAAAGCTTCATCGCCTAGAATGGCCTGTGCATGACACTCACCTTTAACATTTCAAGTGGGGAGAGGCAAGGGTAACCATACCTGAGCCAAGGGGCAGCTGAAGACTGGACACCAGAGCCCTTTATACGCTCAGGTCAAGGAATAGCCTGGCCATTTCATCTCATCCTCAGAAGCTGGAGTCTTTGACATCCCCTCTACCCCCTAAGCACTGAAGGCTCACGTCTCGTCCACTAATCCTTGACTTTGCACAGGGGCTGGGGAAGGCTGAAGACACCTGTCCCTCTTTGGGATTCTGGTGTGCCTCTGACCTCGCCCTGGTGTCTCTTTGAATGGCTCTTTTCTTGGTATTGACCCTACTCTCTACTTCTGACGCCTATTCCTGCTAAATCCTCTAGCTGGACCTATAGGTCTCTTTGGTGGCCAAATCCTCAGATGGTGGGCAATCCCCTTGGTGACTCTAAAGGGCTCAGGAGTTACAGCCCTGGGAAAGCTTCTACCCTCTTCCTAATACTCTGGCTTCTGAAGGCTTCATTTACCAACAAATATAATTATCATATAGTTTCTGTTCGTGAATTTGAGAATTGCCTTCACCAAAGATGCATTTAGAATTTAACTCAGCCACGTGCTCTCTTATTTTGTCCATCATTGCTCTAACCCATGTGAAATCATGGATGGGTAGCCAGGAATGGAAGCAGCTGGTTTTGAGTTTTGTACTGTGAAATGAGTAGTTTGGGATTTGGTAGTCAGAACTGTATTCGCCCCTCCCTCTTCTTCTCATTTGCTATGCTACCTTGTTTGTGAACATTTTCTCCACCTGCAAGCAATTTACACAAATCGTAAACTATGTAACTGTTGTAATCTCTGTAGCTATGACTTGAGACTGGAAAATGACCGGTTGTCATCAGATTTGAAAACTCCTAGAAAAGGTCCTCTCACTTGTGGTCTCATGCCTGATCCTTCTCAGATGGTAGACAAGTTGTTAGAATTGTTTGCACCTCAGTTTTCTTGTCTCTGAAGTGAGTGGGTTTGCCTTGCATTTCATGCCATGTTCTTTGAAGTCCCCGGCATTGCCAGAGGACTCATTGGGACATTGGAGTTGGGGAACAGGATGGGGTCTAGGCTCCCTTGATCCCTCATTCAACTAGCAAAGAATCACCTATGTCTATTTTATATATTTGGTTTCTGTGATAGATTGGATTATTGGTCAGCTAACAATCACTCCCTGCCCTGTCTTCCTTACAGCAGACTGTACTCTCCTGTCCTACTGACTTTGGGTTTGGCCATGAGATTTACCCCGACCAATGGAATATGAGAGGATGTGACATAGGTAGAGGTTTCAAATGTACTTGCAGGATTTGTCTTGCCTCTTGTGCTCTTTCATTTGCTAGGAGAATGTGCCCACAGGTAGTCACAGTAGAAAGAAAGAGAGAGTTGTGCAGCAGACCCAAACCTGACCATAGCCTGAGTCCCACCTACACTCGTTTATTACCCTCAATCTGCAATCTGTAAGCATGAGAATAAATGTTGTTAAAAGCATTTTGTTTTGGGGAGTGGTTTGTTACACAGCATTATTATAGTCATAGCTAGCATAGCTTACAAATAAGTTTTAATAAATAATCATATCTTTTGGTTTAAAAGAAGTTTGAATAGCTCTGGCTTTGCTGATTGTTCAGCTCTCCCACCCAGTTCTAACATCCTAAGTTTCTGTCTCTGTATGTGTCTAGAAAAGAGAGAGAGGGATAAAGAGTTTTAGAAACAAAAATCTTAAGGAAAGGAAGAAAAGATAAGAGAAAGTAGAAGATTTTCTTTTTTGGGGAAGGGACGCTTATCAGGGAGCAGGGAGCAGAGATGGACAGATCCATAGTTAAAGTGTATTTTATTTCTTTGAATCATCAAGTAAGCAGATTTCACCCCTGGTATTATTTTGCACTGTTACATTATTTTGTCCACTTCTGTATTCCATTTGCACAACCTCTGAAATTCCAGGAAGAAGGTAAAAGAATAACATTGTACATAGCCCTGGGTTGTGCTGTGTTTATTTCATCATGGACCGTTCACTTGGGCTTAACCTCAAACTGACCTTTCCTGACTCCAGAGAAGACAGCAAAGCTTTGTCAACAGATTCAAAATCATACTCTAAAGGAACAGAAATAGCTCACTTCCTCGGCTAGAGATGTTTTCCATTCTCACTTTTCGTGTCTGTGGTCATAGGGAGATCATTTTTAGGAATTCCTAGACAACTTTATTACTGAAGTGCATGCATAGATACCCTGGGGTCTTAGACAACCGGCACCCCACCCTAAACGCTGAATGTATTAGCAGCAGGTTGGAGGGAGGATGAAAGTCTTAGGCTATTTTCAAGCCTATTTTGCTCCAGCGCTTTTCAACATGGCTTCATTTTATTGTTAAAGTTTGAGAACATCTCAAATGTAAATATAAAACTATAGTCCAGGGGCGCTGGGGTGGCTTAGTCGGTTAAGCATCCGACTTCAGCTCAGGTCATGGTCTCGCGGTTCATGAGTTCGAGCCCCACGTCGGGCTCTGTGCCGACAGCTCAGAGCCTGGAGCCTACTTCAGATTCTGTCTCCCTCTCCCTCTGCCCCTCCCCTGCTCACGCTCTGTCTCTCTCTGTCTCTCAATAATAAATAAATGTTAAAAAAACAAACACTATAGTCCAAAGCCAAGAATAAGGGATATTTGGATGCCCTCAGTTCGAATGAATAATTAAAAGGTTACCATATCCTCTGCAAGGATGAACGATATTTTGGACCAGATCATTAGAGGATGGTTCTATTTCCAAGAAAGGGTCTTCTGAGGTTTGTCAGGGCAGCATGAGGCAGGCTGGGCTTGTCTATGGCATGGGCTGGGTTTGAGGTCATCTCTGCCATCAGCCTGTGCTCAGGTTGTGTCTTACACTGATGGCCATCTGATTTTGGGTATTGAATGATTCACCTGCTTGTTTGTACTGGATTGAACGCCTTTGAGGACAACAGGAGCTGCTTAATATTTTACAGCCAGAAGTTGGCACTACCTATGTATAGGGAATTCTGCATGACCCACAATGTCGTGTAGGGAGAAGAGGGCTCTAGGAGATTATTTAATTTAGGTTGATTAATGAGTATCTAGCAAAAAAATGTGCCAATAGTTGTATTTATTGAATGCCAGGAGATTTTATAATAAAGACCCTTTTCCGATAACCTCTAAAAAGAATAAAAGAATATATACCCCCCCCCCCCCCAGCTACTAGAAAGGAAAGATGCAATTTAAAGAGACAAAACCAATCTGGATAAAGGCAAGAAAAAAGAGAAAAGGAACACAGAACAGTTTGGACAGATAGTAAGGTAGGGTATTTGAATAGAAATGAGCCAGTTATCACATTAAATGTTAGTGAACTAAATATTACAATTGAAAGGTAAAGGTTGTCATAGTGAATAAAAAACAAAACTGGAGTCTATGCACCTTGTAAGTGATATACCTTAAAATAAGGTGTATGGCCATGGTCCTTTCTGAAGCAGCATGGCATGTACCAAGAGTCATAAGCTCACTTGTACCCTTTGATCTTATAAGTCATTATAGTTAAGACCTCAGAATGTGGAGTGGGATAGACCTTAGTTCAAGTCCCATCTCTGCCCTGTATAAGCTATGTGATCTTGGGCAAGTAACAATCTTTTGCTTTTTCATCTGTAAAATGAGGGTAATTTGTACTTTTCTCATAAGGATGTTGTAAGGAGTCCATGACAATTTGGGTATAAAGCTCTTAGCACAGAGCCTGGCATGTAGTAACTGCTCAGTAAATGTTAGCTATTATAATCACTGCTGCTGCTGCTGCTACTATTTTTTATTAATGGGTTAAAAGCAGTTTCTAATATCAGGGAAACAATTATACCAGGGAAATAGTAAGCTAAAGACAAATGTAGTATGCATGAAGATGTTTATTGCATCTGCCTATAGCAATAAGAAATTAGAAACAACCTGTCTCATTCATTCACTCATTCATTCAATTCAACAAATATTTACTGAGATCTTATTACATGCTAAACGCTGTTTCCCACTGTTTGGGATACATCAGTGAACAAGACAAAAGTCGCTGCTTTTGTGATGGGGAATGTGTAGCTAAACTGTGGGGCAGTAACCCAATGGAATGTTCTGCAACTGTTAAAAAAAATAGCAGTGAAGGCATAGAAAGTTGTTTGTAGTATGTAAAATCAAAAAACAGACAAGGAAAACAGAGATGCCTTAAAATATGCCTGGGTAGACAGAGACTGAAATGGAGCCTTTGAAAATACAGATGCCTGTAAGGGTGATGGGATTGTGTTCTTTATTTTCAATAACATATGACATGGTTTTATGAAATTATGAAAAAATATATGTAAGTAATTGAAAAAAGTGAATTGGCACAAAGAAAACTTCTTATGGTTTAGGAATCAAAGTGAGGCTCTAGGCAGAAGAGGAAATTGCCTATGTAACAGGGAAGGGAAAATTGCTCTTTCAAAACAGAAATGACCGTTGTAGCTTCCCTGTGTGCTGGGAACAGAAGATTTCATGCCAGGGAAAGGCAGTTCTTTGTTAAGGAAACCTTATTAAGCAGATGAGTAGAAGAGGCCCCAAAGTCCCTAGAAAGGGGTAGTTCAAACTTAAACATGTCTGTATAATAAAGTAACAGAAACTTCAGTTTTCCCTCGGCAGTTTGAGGGTAGAGGGAGAAACAGGGATTTGGAACCTGGAATATGGGGAGAAGATGAGCAAGGAGAGATTCAGCTCGAGAGGCAAGAGTGGTGGGGATAGAACAGCAACTTTAAGAACACTGATAACCAATATTCAATTTTAAGCTCTTTTCTGTTTTTTTCCCCACCTTTCCCTAACAGTATGACTATGGGATTGAAAGAGGGGGTAATGTCCTAGGAGGAGAGCACATACAGGTGTTCAGAGGAGAACACAGAGGCAGGAGGCAAGATGGCGACTACAGACCAGGAAGTCTCTGGAAGGGAGGACTTAAGTGTGGGGTAGCTAGGAGACCTCAAGTTCCGTCCCCCGCCCCCCAACATGCCCTCCCCTGGGAATCCTGAGGAGAGTACTGTATTCCCATGGGATGTGGGCTCAGGACATTTTGTTTGGATATTAAAAGAAGGCTGGTGCCATAGGGCATTCAGAATCCACATACACAAGGTGATCCTAGCATCCTGTTCAGAGGCTATTTTTTTTCATACTGACCCTTCTTAAAGCCTCAAAATGCTTCATTGCCACCACTACCAATATAATCTTTTGCAAACAGACACCCTTCTACCTAGGAATCTTGCTATTAAAAAAAAATGTTTATTTATTTATTTTGAGAGAGAGAGAGAGAGGGTGGAGGGAGGGACAGAGAGAGGGAAAGAGAGAATCCTAAGCAGACTCAGCCATCAGCACCGAGCCCGACGCAGGGCTTGAACCCATGAACTGTGAGATCAGGACCTGAGCTGAAACCAAGAGTCGGACGCCCAACCGTCTGAGCCACCCAGGCGCCCCAGGAGGCCTGTTATTTTAGGTGCAGCAAGGTCTGGGAGCAGTTCTGCCTCTCCATGAAGGCCTTAGGGAGGATGAGTTTGTCAGATCATTTTGTTACATGGGCAGGAGGTTGGGCAGGTTTTGATGGGTGATGGGCTGAGGAGAGAAGGCAACAGCAAGCAGACATGAATAAGCGTGAACCTGGGGCACTGAGGCTGATCGCTTGTGGAGGTTGGTGGTGGTGGTGGTGAAAAGGGGAAGCCGCACGAAGTCTCCTGGGACAAGGAGGGGACTGGTATCTAGACCCTGACTCCTGCTCCCAGGGAACCTTGTGACAACAGTCCTTTTAAGGATGGTGCTCAACTCAAAGGCTTCTAGAATAGCAACGCTGTGTGGCCTTGGTGTACCAAGGTGCGGGTGGGTGGGAACCATCTGTCCCAGGTGCAGACCATAGGGGGAGGGGATGGGAGTGCATTGTCTGTGGAGAATTTAAAAACAGTAATAAAGCATACGGATTGTTGCTATCATCAGGTGCCAGCAGTGCACTGTAGAGTGATAAAATGCCTCTCCCTGCTGGGACAGCCTTTTCAGGTCGTCCCTGTCCTCTGGCCCTCTGCTGCTGGGGGATGGAGAACAGCAGAGGTGGGGAGTCCAAAAGAGGCACGTGCAGGAAAGAAACCCAAATTCCTCAAACTGGTAAATAAGAGGATTTCAGGACTGAACTTGAAAAACATGAGCCTGGCCAAGGGCGGGGCAAGAATATCCTCAGAAGGCGGCAGCTGAGCAAAGGTTAAGCAAACATCGGTGCCAAGCCAGTGGCGGCTTGGTAAATAGGCGACTCACATCCTCTGCAAGCTCTCAAGATTAGTGTCTTTTCAGAGAAAAGAAAGGACCTGATCTCATCTGAGGCAGGGAGAGAGGGCCAGCGCCTCTTTTGTGAAAGATAAAGGCTCCAGCAAGATCTCGAGAGACTGTTCTAAGAAAAACTGGAGAAGGTGCACTTGGCCATCCTGTAGACCCCGGAACATTCCACAGGGGTGGGAGGAAGCCCAGATCTCTTCTAAATTGAGATGTATATGGGAACAGGGTGGCGGGGGTACAATACACAGTAAGTACACTGACACGTCCCAGAGTGAGGTCCCCACCAGCAGCATCGGCATCACCTGGAAATTGGTTAGAAACGCAAATTCTCAGATCCCACCATGACCTACCTGCCGAATTAGAAACTTGGAGGCTGGCGCCAGCAATCTGTTTTTAAATAAACCCTCCTGGTGATTCTGATGCCCACTGAGTTTTGAGAACCACAGGTTGGGAGCTGACTCTGGGGTTTGACTCCCTCTGGGAGGTAGTGGCAGCTCCCCTCTCTGCCCTCTCCCCCATTCTAGGTCCCTGGGGCTGTGGGAAGGATGAGTGATATGACAGCACTAATGAAGAAGACACAGGTCAGTTTGTGAATGTTAATTTGTGAACATTAGTTAGCTCCTGGGTTTGTATTGTGAAAGATTCCAAGGAAAGACAATTCTGTTCTGGTGCCTCATTCTTTTTAATCTAATGGTCTAACTCAATCCATATTATTTGGGCAAGTTCTTCCAATTGTCTAACCTAACCTAAATCTTTCCTACTGTACATACAAATCTAAATTTGTGGTAATGTGTTGTAGCAGCCATGGGAAAGTAATAAATGAGTCTCTGGGCCTGTAGTTGGGCCAAGGCTATGCATCTGTCCCC
Organism: Felis catus; assembly: GCF_018350175.1. Taxonomy (NCBI): domain Eukaryota; kingdom Metazoa; phylum Chordata; class Mammalia; order Carnivora; family Felidae; genus Felis; species Felis catus. Next base: position 208,787,167 of record NC_058368.1, on the reverse strand, counting down.
AACTCCAAGAACGGTCCTGCAGTCTCTGTACCCGAGGTATTAGGTTGAGATGTGAGGCTTTCTTTGAGAAACTGGCTGCACTGAATCTCTGGAAGTCCTGGATTGGGTGTGGTGGGAAGTCTGGATCCAGGGGCACTTTCAAGGACGCTCTCGGGGTAGCACTGATAGCTGGCGTATCAATATGGCAGGTGGTGTGGAGAGGCATAGCTCTGGTGGGATTTTCCAGGTCTTCCCAGGAACAAGTCAGGCAGGAGGGGCTCCAACTCCCATTTGGATTCGTTTGAAATATTCCATCTCTCTTGGGTCTTGAATATCCCTTGCTGCCATGGAGACAGCACAGGTCTTAGACTTGGTTCTGTCCTAGCCAGATCACTTCATGTTGGTGCAACCTCAGGCAAATTATGTAACTTCTCCTTTCTTCCACTTCCTCATTTAGAAAATGCACTTTGCCATGTTGTTATAAAGGGGGCTGTTACAAAGTATAAATAAGACAATAATATAAAGCGCCTGGCACATCATGGGGCAGTGAATCTTTCTGCAGAAGGACAATTGTGGCATTCTCTCCAGCTTGGTGAATGGTGGTAGAACCAAGTGTGAGTACGTTTCGGCTGGCTTATGTGGGAACCATGGTTAGTCAGAGATTTGGAGCTGCTGGGAGTGCAATCAAGCAGGCAGTCTATTCCTTTGTCCCTTTGAAATAAGATCTACAGCTGGTTTGTTCCTCTAGGTTTTAGGGAAAGGATGTGAGAGAGGAGATTGCACAGCCCAAGGCACTGATGATCTGGGTTCTTGGTTGCCTCAGTGGTGGCTCTAGCAGGGAAGAAGAGAAGAAGAGCTTTGTGAGCCCTGAAAACACATACACCATCACCCTGGCCAATGACTCCATGGAACAGGCATCTTTCTTTCTCCTACTAGCCCCCTGGAATAGCACTGCCTGGGCCTCCCCATGCCTGGTCTTCCTGACATTTGTATCCTTCCATCGTCAGAGGGCTTTTATGGGGTCTGGGAAGCAGAAGACCTAGCGTCCAAACTTGACCCTAGGCTGCTCTTTCATATCTACGACTCTAGAACGAATTCACCATGGCAGGAGTCTGTTCCTCAGCCACACTTAAGTTAAAAGAGAATGACTTGGGAAGGCAGTTCTGGAAAGGCAGAAATGCTAAGTGAGCCTGCATTTGGCTTCCACCTCCTAGCCACTCCTGCGGCAAGCCCGTGATCTCAGGGTGCTCAACGCCCTTCAGTCTGGACCCTGACTCATTGGACTCCCATCCCAGTGTGCTCTTGTGTTAGCGAGAGTTTACAATAGACCATCAAGGATCCAGAGGATGATTCTCTAGAACTTTCTGACTCCCTAAATTTGAGAATAAAATGAGAATAAGAAAATGTATAAAGTCTTGATTTACTCTTACTTCATATTTCCACAGAGAGTTAAATGTTCCTGTGCTTGCCCTCACATTGCTTGTTAATTGTAGTTAACCACTTTTCCAAATTTCCCTGAAGTTTAATCTCTCACTTGATAGCATTTTTCACATAGAAACAAATTTTTAAAAATCACCTGCCAGAGTTAGTTTGCACATGTCTTCAGCTAGAAGAGATCAGTGGAAGTGAGTCCAACCATGGTCTCTGATCAGCTGTCAGGGCTTTGTTCCAGCTTCAGATTGGTACCTTAACCAAGTTACAAATGGGTACATCCCCTAGGACTTTGGAGTTGTATCATACTGGGAGTTTATGTTTTAAATTCATTTATTATTATTATTATTAATTTTTTATTATTTTTGTTTTAGAGAGAAGAGAGCTCACAGGGGGAGGGGCAGAGAGAGAGAGAGAGAGAGAGAGAGAGAGAGAGAGAGGGACAATGTCAAGCTGGCTCCCCGTTCAGCATGGAACCCAATGCAGGAGTCAATCCCATGACCCTGGGGTCACGACCTGAGCTGAAATCAAGAGTCAGATGCTCAACTTACTGAAACACCCAGGTGCTCATTAAGCTCACATTTAAACTGTGAGTTTAAATGAAATGAAACTGGTATTCTGAAATGCCAAGACCCTATCCCCTCTCTACACCCCACATAACCACTTAGGTCTTCATTAGCTAGAGCTAGGTGCCATCTGACTGCACTAACGCAAGCTAATCTACCTGAGGGTGTTTGCCCAATAATCAAAATGAATTTTAATTTGCTAAAGGATCAAATGTGAATGTGGTTTTTGTTCTGAATTGTTATTTGGAGGGATTGTTTTTATTCCACATTTATATACTTTGTATACTCTTCAGGTTATGATTTTTAAAATAAAAAACCTGTTGAATTGAAGTATAGTTGACATGTAATATGAAATTATTTTCAGGTGTACAAAATAGTGATTCTATATATACATTACAAATTGCTCACCACGATGAGCGTATAACGATATTTTTGACTACATTCCTTATGCTGTACTTTTCATCCCCATGACATTTATTTTGTAACTGGAAGTTTGTATCTCTTAATTCCCTTCACTCATTTTGCTCATCCCTTCACTGCCCTCCCCTTTGGTAACCATCAGTTTTTTCTCTGTGTTTATGAGTCTGTTTCTGTCTTTGTTGTTTTTGTTTTGTGTTTTAGTTGCCACATATAAGTGAAATTGTATAGTACTTGTCTTTCTATGTGTGGCTTATTTTACTTAGTATAATACCCTCTAGGTCTGTCCATGTTGTTACAAATGGCAAGATTTGCATGGTTGAATAATATTCCATTGTAAATGTATACCACATTTTCTTTATCCGTTCACCTATCAATGGACACTTGGGCTACTTCCATAAATTGGCCATTGTAAATAATGCTGCAATATACAAGGTGTACATCTATCTTTCTGCATTAGTGCTTTTGTTTTCTTTGGGTAAATACCCAGCAGTGGAATTGTGTAGTACTTCTATTTTTAGTTTTTTGAGGAACATCCATGGTGTTATCCATAGTGGCTGCATCAATTTCCATTCCCACCAACAGTGTGTGATGGTTCCCTTTTCTCCATATCCTCGCCAACACTTATCATTTCTTGTTTTTTTGATACTAGCCATTCTGACAGATTTGAGATGATATCTCATTGTGGTTTTGATTTGCATTTCCCTGATGATTAGGGATGTTGAGCACCTTTTCATGTGTCTGTTGGCCATCTGTATGCCTTCTATGGAAAAATGTCTATTCAGATCTTCTGCCCATTTTAACTAGATTATTTGATTTTTCTGGTGTTGAGTTGTGTTGTGTTCTTTATGTATTTTGGATATTGACTCCTTATCAGATATGCCATTTGTAAGTGTCTTCTGGGTTGCCTTTTTGCCTTGTTGATGATTTCTTTTGCTATGCAAAACTTTTTAGTTTGATGTAGGTTTTTAAAAAGAACTGCAATGACCATTAGGCAAAGAATTCCACCTGTGCACTAGGAATAAGAAATGAAAGAAAATTATTTTCATGTAGACTTGAAGCATTCCGAGGATTTTTATTAACTCATAAACTAACATTTTTTAGTAATAAGTATCAATTATTAATTATATTAATTTCTAAGAAGACGTAATACTAGTTTTTTGTACCAGGAATGGTTATAGGTACTGGAGTGACAATATCAGGTCTTTCTGTTTATGTCTCTAGGTGTTACTTCCTCACCATTAATACAAATATATCATGCAGTTCAATGATGCTTATAAAGCTTTGAACAGGTATCATATTAATTTTGCTTGAAATCAGTGGCTCTAAATTGGGGCGATTTAGCTCCCCAGGGGACATTTGGCAGTGTCTGGAGAACCAAACTAGAAGCTACTGGCATCTCCTGGGTAGAGGCCAGAGATGCTGCAACGCATTTTATAATGCATGCCCTCTTATGTCCACATGAAAGATTATCAAGAATTATCCACACAAAAATGTCCGTAATGCTGAAGTTGAGAATCCCTGCTATAAAGCACAGATTCTTTACTTTTGAGAGCTAATGTATAATGAGAAATGTTACTGATATGAATGTGTCGAATTTGGGCCCCAGGAGGCAGGAACGTTCAACATTCTGAAATCTGGTTTGTATGTAACTACAACACCAAACGCTAAAACACTGCCCTGTGTCTGTAAATGATACTTATGGTCATTTGCTGGAATTTTAAAAAGAGTAAAAAAAAAAATTGATTCTGATTTTTCCCCTGATTAGGTGTGTGACCTGGGTTTGTCACTTAAACGCCCTGGGCCTCAGTTTCCTCATATAAAATGGAAAGTTTATAACACAGGATCTGTAAGGTACTGTTCAGTTTTTATATTCTGTGCCTATAAAAGCGAATGAAACACTCAAATGTTGCCCTTCCTGTCCTCTGGGTGCTTATAACCCAGGCCCCCTGGTCTGCTGATCCTTCAAATCAGGGTGACTTTCCTTTTCCCTTCTCTCATTAACTGATCAATTTCTGGGCCCATTTTTATAAAAATGTTACAGTCCTAAGGCCCCGGGGTTTCAAATAGCTCCTGGTAAGTTAGAACTCAATAAATATTTCATAGTTAAACCCAAAATAGCAACCTGGCTCCTCCCTAGTATTAAACAGATTGAAAAAGTCTCCACAGTGGGAAGTGGTGGGAAAAGAATATCTCAGCAATTGAAGACATATGTGGAGAGGGCGGTTTTATCCTCCTGGCTGTATCAAAGAGGCAGACTCCTAAAGCGTATTCAAGAATGACCTGCCAATAACAGCACTTTGTCCAGACAAATGCAAGGCCTGTAGTCAAGAGGTAAGGCATATGTATATGTTTGCACTTTGGGAAGGAGAGGCTATAGGTTCCCAGTCGTTGTTATTATGGCTCTGTCGAAATAAGCACATTAATAAATCAGAACTTAGTAATAAGCACTGTATAAATAAGTTTAATAACCCTCTCTGACTTGAATCCAACTATCAAGACTACAAACAGTTGGTTGAAACCTGTCCCTTCTGTGAAAGATAAACTTGGTAGAATAGAAATATCCTGAGAAATTAAAAGCCTTCTCACTGACAACTAGCCACTGGAGACATTAATCTAAAAACCAAAAAATTTGGAGCACCTGGGTGGCTCAGTTGGTTAAGTGACTCTTGATCTTGTCTTAGGTCACGATCTCGTGGTTTGTGGGTTTGAGCCCTGCATCGGGCTGTGTGCTGACAACACAGTGCTTGCTTGGGATTCTCTCTCTCTCCCCTCTCCCTCTCTGCTCCCCGCCCCCTCTCAAAATAAATAAATAAACTTAAAAAGAAAAACAAAAAAGAACCCCCAAATTGCTACCTTTGTCCATAGTAATCTTTTATTCTATTATGGATTTGCTAATAGTTGGTTAGCTCTGGCACTTAATAATAATCCAAGGTGGACAGAGAAGTTGTGAGCCACTGGCTAGAAGGGGAGGAAGATTTGGAAATTACTGGCTTGGGCTTGCTTCCATAGTTTCTTGGCCATCCAGGAGCCCATTTGCCTGGCCATCAGATTGGTCTGGGCAGTCTTCCTCCAATCTGGCCCATTCTGCAGAACTTTAAGGCAAAGCTGGCACTTGGAAACCCCAGTTTTATGAATGTCTCAGTTACGGATTTCTGGTCTTAATTACGGGGTTGGAGAAGTGATGTGTGCTTTCTAAGATTAGCTTTTACACCAGCTACTGTAACTGGCTAGGCTCTTGCAGAAGCAGCCTGGCAGCTGGAGAGAAATGGCTTTATGTAATGGGGCAAAGAGTCATCGGCATGCTTGGGGGAAGCCTTTTACAGAAACCCTTTTTGCTCTGTGGTTTATGTGTGCTGGCTGAGGATTTTTACTTGGAAAGGAAAAAGGTAAATAAATGATAGTAGTGGGTCAGTTATATTTTTAAAAGTTTGGAAGTTAATGATTTCATGACCATTCTGAGAACCATTACAGTATAGGATCTGTTTCAAACAGATGTTTCTTTCATCCAGCACGTATTATTGAGGACTGGTGATTGTCTTCGTGCAAAGGGGATACAGTCAGCGGGGAACTGCATAAGTCCTTGCCCTCAGGGGTCCTGCAGTCTTCGTCTTTGCCCACTCGTTCTCACCCCTCTTGAATGACTGCTATACAGTTTTTAGTTTGGGCACTTGGATCATCTCTTTTGCCACAGTAATGTAACAAACCACCCAAAACTCAGTGACCGAAAAGAAAAGAGTTGGTCTTGATTAAGCCTATACATTTGCAGGATGGCAGTTCAGGCTAGGCTTGTCCGGGCAGTTCTGGTCTTCCTTGGGCGCACTAATAGCATACGCTCACCGGGTGGTGATCTAAGATGGACTCAGCCACGAGATTCTTCCGGTCTCAGCCAAGTTCACGCATATAAAAGACTGACAGTTGATTGGTTGTTGGCCTGGAGCGGATGTGTGTGTGTTTATTGGGGGGGGGGGGGGGGGGGGGAAGGAGGCTGTTATCGGTCACGTGCTTCTCCTCCTCCAATGGGCTACCCCGGGGATGTCCTCCAATCACAGCCGAGCAAGCCCTTGAGGGCTTCTGTTTAAGTTTTGGCCTGTGTCAAAGCTCTGCCCGAAAATTAAAGCAATAAGGAACTGAGTGAAGGAATGGGGATCAGTGGAGCTGGATCTTTTCTTTTAATGTGAGTAACGGAGAAATATTAAAAATAATCTGAGAACAGGGTATGAAAGTTGAAAGTGACCGTGGAGTTAAATAACGTTAAGTGCTTTTATTGAAACACTAGTGTCCGTGGGTGGATGGAAATGCAGTGGTGTGGGGGTTCACCTGGCTCCAGAACAATTTTCATTAAACAGAGCCCCCCCCCCCCCCCCCCCCCAATTCCCTGTGCCTCCAGTTCAGTCCCTTGGCGGGCCCAAAGGCTTTCTTCTTTTCTGTGACTTTTTGCACACGTAATGTCATACAGCTACAGTGTAAATGTGTCCTTCTTTGTAAGAAGGACCAAATCAGTAAGTGTGGATAAGATGAACTGGTGAGCATCTCCTCCAAACACAGGAAAAACACTTTTTTTTTTCAATATATGAAGTTTATTGTCAAATTGGTTTCCATACAACACCCAGTACTCATCCCAAAAGGTGCCCTCGCAGTACCCATCACCCACCCTCCCCTCCCTCCCACCCCCCATCAACCCTCAGTTTGTTCTCAGTTTTTAAGAGTCTCTTATGCTTTGGCTCTCTTCCACTCTAACCTCTTTTTAGGAAAAACACTTTTAAATACATATTTTACCACTAGCACCAGGAAAATGGATATATATCTGTCTCTGTATCTATACTTAGGCCTAGCAAATGAAGCTATGCCTGAATGTTCATTAGGATGTTTATATTTCAAACAAATTACTTTTCAGGGTTGAGAGTCATGCTCAGTGAAACCTTTCTGGAGTTGATATTTGTAATGGAGATACAACATTTTTTCTTTTTTTCTTTTTTCCAAACTTCAGCAACAAAATCTATTGCTATGGTTTTCAACCTGGGCTGCACATTAGAATCATCCAGGGACCTTAACATAAAAATCCCAATGCTAGAATCCCTGAGGTTAGGACCCAGGTATCAGGATTTAAAAAAAACTCCCAGGTGATTCTAATGTATAAGCAATGTTAAGAATCACTACAATGATGAATAAATTGGAGCTTGGTTCGTGAACATCCCTGATGTGGACGTTTTCTTTGTTGGGCTTGTAGCTTTCACAAAGCATTTCTGTCAATGTTTCTGTGCTGTAAGAACCACCCATCCCTGATTGCTAATATTTCCTGTAGCTGTGGTTTTCCTAGGAAGCTACTACACAGCAAAACAAATTCCCTGTGACTGTTTTTTGCATTTCCTCCATTGGTTTCTGCTTCGGTGTTGGTGTCTGCTCACTCATTACCCATGTATGACATTGTGGTGCAAAGCACCGCCCTGTTCCCCCGGGGAGGCTGGCACACTGGGTACCATGACTTGGTACTGATGAGCCTGCGTTCAGGTCCCTTTCAGTCAAGGCCACCTTTCTGGGGTGTTGTGAGGAATACACAGGATAACGCATGTGTAACCAGCAGATTGCATGAGCTGGACTCAGTGGGAAGAAGCAGAGAGTTACATTATTCTTGTCCACCATTGCTTTTCAGACAGTTTCTTTTGGCCTTTCCTTCCCTATCCCTGGAAGATTTCATAGATGTTTGGTCACTTTCAGGCATTTTAGTTTTGCTCTCTGGTATTAAAAAATTATAATGCAAATCAAAATTTCAAGTTTCTTCCAACTCTAGGCCTGATCCATTCTTGGGAACTTGCACTGGAAAGGTGAAAGGGTGGAGTGACCTTTGTTCTGTGATTTCTTTTTCTTGTTCTTAATTTCTCTCTGTCTCTCTCTCTCCCTCTCACTCTCTCTCTCTCTCTTTTTTTTTTTTTTTTTTTTTTTTTTGCTGCTGCTAGTTCTTTGTACTTTTAGTCTGATATTAGTGCAGTTGTATTCTGGGGTTGATGGCCTCTGGGTATCGGATACCCAAATGGTGGCTTTTTCTCTTGGGGAGCTTTGTAGATTTTAGGACCCCTTTCCCTACAAGGGTGTCAGGTACTGCCCACTGCATTGTTCCCTGGCTTGTGGCTCACCTTCCTGCTGACCACCATGGTTCCCCTCCCTTAAGCTTTTTGCTGCTGGGATCACTTTGCCTTTGGAGTTGAATTTTTTTAAGGTGGCTCAAGTATAGCTGTCCTCCATGATGTCTGCTGCTCCGGGAGATAGTTTCTATTTTCTGCTCACCCAACTGTGGAAGGGCAGGCTGTGCCCAAACCTTTTCATACTCTGCTTTGGTTGCAGTGCTAAGAGCTCTGAGTTTCTGCAGCTTCACAAGCATCACGCTGAGGGGCAAATTGTTAATCTCTCTTTCAGGCAGATACCCTTTAAGAGCGGAGGTGGGAATGGCTCTCCATGTCACCCAACTGAAATGAACAGGATTCTTTAAATACAAGGTCACACCCCTCTTCAAAGAAATCCTTGCTCCCCAATCTTCTTTACTTATTTTTATTTCCTCATATTGGCTACATGTAAGTGATGGACTATATAGATCACAGAATCAGCCTTTTCCCCTCTTATTAAATTGTGAAACAATCCCGAACTTTAAAAAAAACCCTGGAAGATCATTATAAAGAACTTCCTGAACCCCGAACCTTTGAGAGTAAATTTCCAACCTGTTGGAGTGCCTGGGTGGCTCAATTGATTGAACATTCAGCTCTTGATTTTGACTCAGGTCACGATCCTCGGGTTGTGGGATCAAGCCCTGTGTCAGGCTCCACACTGAGCATGGGGCCTGCTTGAGATTCTCTCTCTGTCTCCCTCTGCCCCTTTCTGGTTCTCTCTCTCTCTCTCTCTCTCTCTCTCTCTCTCTCAAACAAACCCAGGAAGATCACTGTAAAGAACTTCCCGCACCCCAAACCCTTGAGAGTAAATTTCCAAGCTGCATACTTTTACCCTAGAATCTTTTAGAGGGTGTTTCCTGCAAAGAAAAGGACATTTTCCTATGTAGCTACAATATAACCAATAAAATTAGGAAATTTACATTGATACTTTGCTATCATCTAACCTCATAGCCTATTCAGTGTTTTCCAGTTATCCAAATAACATCCTTATGGCAACAGGATATGGTTCAGAGTCCTGTACTGGATTTCGTTGTCATCCCTTAGGCCTTCTTCAGTCTGGAACCTACCTTGATTTTTATCACCTTGACACTTGGAAATTTGTAGGCCAATTATTTTGTAGCACATCCCTCAGTTTAGATTTGTCTGAGGTTTCCTCATTGCCTCTTATCAAGTGGCACAGAGGTGTCTTTATGCTCTTACTGGTGTTGTTACCTTTGATCACTTAGTTAAGTTGGTGTCTTCTAGGTCCCACTGTAAACTTCCTCTCTTCCCCTGTGTAATTGATACATATTTTGTGGGAAGGTAGTTTGAAACTGTATAAACATCTCATTCCTTATCAGACATTCAGTTGATTCATGTGTTTATTTACATCTGTACAGACTCATGGTTTCCCATTATATTGAATGAATTTTAATTCTTATTTATTTTGATGCTCAGATTGTCCCTGGTTTGGCCAGTGGGATCGCATTCAAGCGGGATTCTGTATTCCTTTCACAGAACCCTATCATTCTTTGAGTGATCCCTGGCTTTCTGGCACAATAAGATGTTCTAGGGTCACCTGTACTTTCTGTGCTCCAGCCCTGGAATCAGCCATTTCTCCAAGGAACCCTGGTCTCTTTTAGTAGAAAATGTTATTTAGAAGCCAATGTCTGAGTGCTAAATATACTCCTTGTTCTTGGGGGATTGTTGCTCCCAGACCTCCTCAATGGCCAGAGCTCTGTGTGTGTGTGTGTGTGTGTGTGTGTGTGTGTGTGTGTTGGTGTAACACATAATAACATCTCCATCTTTTGAACTGAGTTCACACAGATGTCTCCATTTGTAACCCAACACCAGGGCTCATGCCTGCCTTCCCCCTTTCTGTATAACTTTTCCAACAGTGGGGAACCTTGCTTTCATTATATATGTATTTATTCATTTGATCAATTTCCTGGTATACCACCAGTCTCCCAAATCTGCTGCCGTACCCTCCTAGCAGGGTCGCCCTCCCCACTCTGTTGAAACTCTGATACCCTACTCTGAGCCACTGTGGCTTTCTCCACGCCCACCACGGAACTATTACCTTGCTTTGCCCCCAACTAATGGCTCTCGGACTGAATTGTTCAGGAAGGGAATGCAAGCTCAAGAGGCCACTGATCCAATTTTGAGCCACCAATTAGCAAGTCTCACATAAAGCACAGGGGTTCTCTCTGGGGTCCATAGATGCCCAGAAAGTGCATGTAGAAAATTCAGGAGTCTGTCAACTTTGGGAAATCACATCTTTATTCTCTAACTTATAACTGCATTTTACTCTTTCCTTCTATTACAACGGTGGGCAACCCACCACAGCAGTATCAGCGATGACTGTGATTTTGTCAACAAAAATTATACCTATTCTCATACCATATAACAGTTGTTACAGAAACTATTAATGCTCATCACTCATTTAAAAATATGGTAGTTATGAGCTGTTCTTTTAGGTCTTACTCTAAAATAAGTCTGTGTTATGATGTCACAAAATTGCTTTTAAGTTGTTTTGATGATTGTCTTCAACATACTTAGTGTCCTTTATAGTCCTTATATATTCTGTGCCTTAAGAATAATTATCCTGAGAAGAGGTCCACAGTCTTCACCAAATAGCTGAAGGAGTCCAGGGGAACAAAAATGGCTCAAACCTCCCCTTTAGTTCTTCTCTTTTAAATATGAAAGCATGTTCCCTTATTTTAAAACTTGGGATCTGAAAATCACCCTCTAAGACAGTGTGGCATGCTTCTGAAGTTAGTCTCCCTAGTAGGTTGAGGATCGTTCTGGGGTAATAACTCCCTGGCATGTCTGGCCCATCTGCCTGTGGGTTGAGCATGCTCCTGAAGCCAGAGGACATCCTTAGGCAGGGAGAGGCGGGAAGTCATGGCCAGGTAGACCTGTCTGCAGGTGACCTTTGGGGTGATCCCTTTGAAGGGATCCAGGTGGACCACCAATTGTGTCTGTCAGCCCCATTGCTTTCTCTCTGGGGCTCAGCTCCTTCCTCTGGAAAATGAGGAGGGATAGTCTCTAATACAATTTGAAGACAATGCTTGGCCCTGGACAAGGACAGTGGGAGCCATGGGAATGGAAAGGCCCTATGCTTTGCCTCTTCTCAGGTGGCAGGGTTGAGTGTGCCGCCCTGACCTGCCTTCTGTCCTCACTCCCTCTTTCCTGAGGTGCCAGAAGAAGGGAGAGAGGAGGAAGGCCATAGAGCTGTAACAGCCTGGCCGGTGGTCAGCCCACTTGGGGGTGAGTCTGCCCCTCCTCCCCTCTCCTCTGGGCCCCACAAAGTCTATTCTGCAAATGAGCTGTTCCGTCTCTACTCACTCTTCCCCAGATTGAGTTTCTAGACCTTCATGACGCTCAGGTTACTTCTCGGCCTGGTTCGGGGTATCACTTTCTGTGACATCCTCTCTATAAAGCCTCTTCGGCACTCTCTCCCCAGAGGTTCTTGACCCACATACTCAGCACAGTTGGCTCTCCTTGGCAGAAAAGCAACATAAAGTGAATCAGTGAAGCGGGAGGTATAGCAGGGGACCTCTAAGGACTGCTATTTCTACTATTTCTATTTCTATTATTTCTATCGTTGGGACTCCATGGAATTAGCAAATATGTCATAATGTATGAAGCCAAGTGTTGCCCTCCCAAGTGGTCACATAGGAAGTACCATTGCTTAAAACATGAGTGTTGCTTTTTTTTTCTTATCCCAGAATTATTTTGTGGAGCTGGTTTATGAACCACAAAAGAGAATCACGCATATTGCATTATCTTCCCACTTTTTGAGTAGAGATACTATTACTTTATTTACCGTGCTTTAGTTCCAGTGGCTTTTTGGTTATTTTCAAAAGTCTAGTTTACCCACCAAGGCTGAAGATAATAGATACAATCCACAGGGTTCTTTCTGTGTTCTGAGTGCAGTGTGATATGAATTTTCTCATCAAAAGTCCTGCAAAGTAATTGCAGTTACTCCCCCCTGCCCCCATTTTTACAGATGGATAAATTGAGGCATAAAAAAGTTAAGAAACTTGTTCAAAGTCACACAGCTCATAGAAGTTGAATCTGAGATTTGAACTCAGCAGTAAGACCACTGATGAACTTCTTATTAATCACCTCATCCATTCCATAATATATGTCAGGCGCTGTTCTAGGCTTGGAGGGTTGGTTCATTGCTGAACAGGATAGACAACAATTCCTGCCCTCTTGGAGCTTAAATTTTAGTAGATGAGACAGAAATAAAGAATAGCATACTAGATAAGTAGGTTAGATAGTATGTTAGAATATGATTTAGGAAAACAGGGAAAGGGGATTGGATGACCGGAGGAAAGTTGAAATTATGAATGGATTGGTCTGCATAAGCCATTTGAACAAAGATTTGATGGAGTAGAAGGAATGAACCATGTTATCTGGGAGAAACTCTTTCAGGCAGAGGACAAGCCAATGCAAAGATCCTGAGGCAGGTGCATGCCTCGTTGTTTGAGAAACTGTTGGATACACCTCCAATTTTGAAGGAACTCCAAACCATTGGGAAGACTTTGGCTTTTATCCTGAGATAAATGGGAGAAGAGTTGCAGGATTTTGAGCACATATATGACATGATCAGTCTTCTATTTGAGTAAACTTCTATGGAGAAGAACTGTACAGCAGAAAGGGCAGTAATCTGTTATTACAGACAGATGTAACCAGGCCCTGTCACAGGTGAGTTGGTAGTAGTTCACATCAGACCCAGAAGGCATCTATGCACTCAGCGGTTGCATTAGAAGTTGCTAATAGGTATGTTAATTTTTCTTCAAATTGGGCAAAACCTGAGTAATTTTGAGGGCCTGGCCAAGTCTCTCTTTAACAAAAGATTTAGAAGCAGCAGAATCAACAAGAGAATATGCAGAGAAACAGAAAACAATCACCAGTGTGACTGCTCACCATGCTTCCAATGGAACCTCGGAACAGGAGTTCCATGACAGGAGACTCTAGACTCAGCTGAGCCTAGGGACGGTCAAGAGAGCACCTGAGACAGGCTTCTAGTTGTAAATTGGGCAGGTGGAGAAAAATGCAAAATAGGGGGACCTGGTAAATTTGTGAAAGTTTGTGCGGTGGCTCTTTAACTCCAGAGGAAACTAGTGTCCGTGTTCCCACAGCAGATGTGGGCTCATGTATGGTAAGGGGCATGGGCAGAATAAGGCCAGAGACTGGTGGCCAAAGGTCCAGTACAGTGACAAAGGTGGAGCAGCAGAGGAGTCTTCGTGTTTGGACATGGGATGGGGCTTGGGATACCAGGTTTGGAGAGACATAGTGGATCCACCAGTAGTACATCTGGGCTGTGCTAGTCGAACTGAGGACTCTTGCCTCTGGCCTGGTTTTCAGGAGGTTTCCTTTGGGCGTGGGCTAACCAACCATTGGCATGAGGCATGGTTGTGGGCGTGGGCTAAACAACCATTGGCATGAGGCATGGTCGTGTGGAGATGCAATGGAGAGTGTTGCAACTCTACACCAACCCAGCTTAATGCAGGGGTTTTGAAACATTCTTAGGATGAGTTCTGGTTCTTGTTAGCAGATCAGGAGGTTTTAATGAATAACTGACATGGGGTTTCAAGTTATCTGTCAGTTGCCTTTCTCCGTGCTCTCTCTTTCCTGCCGGCAAGGAGGGAGGAAAGGTCATTGTAGCTATTGGGCTCGGGAAATGCCAAACGTGGAATCAGGAAGATCAGAGATCACAGAGCTGTTGGCAGAGTATCAGCCTTCACAGGGCTCATTCTGAAGTTCTCTCTTGGACATGGAGCTGGAAGAAGGAAGGAGAAAGGAGAAAATATCATGCAATAAACTGTCAGGGGATAGCAGGCTTCATCGTTTTTAGTACAAAATGATCTGACTTATTGCATGTAAACCACACATCAAACTTTGAACAGACATGAAAAAAAAAGTGGACACTGACTCCCAGAATGGTAGGACTCCATCCTATGGCCTTGGAAAAATGGGGACATCTGATACATGGCGGTGCTGGTCATGGGGTTGGCATGCTACTTTCTTCCTTAAAGACCCCTAAGGAGCGGGCCCCCTGCTCTACCTGCTGCTTCCCTTCGATGTTGCTGTATCTTCACTTACTGGTGTGAGGGCTTGGGCTAGGGAAAACCTCCCCGCCAAGCTCTCCGTCAAAGTGTTTTTTTGGCTCAGAGAGCTGCAGTTACCACTTTCTGGTTTTGCTGATTCTAGCTTATCTGGGAACATCAAGGGACACACAATCGCGGTCCTGGAATGTTTGAGCTGGAAGGGACTTTGGTGAACACCTCATCTAAATCTGTCATTGTAATGATGAGAGCCGAGAACCAGAGGCCCAAAGGCCTGTCTGGGGTTCTGCAGCTCCCTGGTCCCAGAACATGTCCTAAAGCTCAAGTTTAGTATATTTAAAAATCTATCTTGGTTCTCCTTTCAGCAGATATTTATTGATCATGTATTAGATGGTAGGCCCTATGCTAGGCATATTGGTAAATAAGGCAAAGTCCCTGCCCTCACAGGACTAACAATCTGGTGGGAGACACAAGTCATTAGCTAAATAAGCCCATAAGTAGAAAAATTACAGATGGTGATAAGAGCCATGAGGGAGGTAAACAGGGATAAGAGACTGGGAATAGCGGAGGATTTTGGGGTGGCTTTTTTAGAGGGACATCAGTGAAGGCTATGACCTCCCTGGGTCCATGGGTATATAAAGGACAGCACCAGCTACCCAGCTGGTGGTTCAGCCTTTGAACCTAACAGTCATCCTTGATGCCTCTCTTAACTTACCTCCTATGTCCATCCTACCAGCAACTCAAACCAGTTGAAACTTGTCCAGTTGAACTTAAACCAGTTGAAACTGTCCCCTTTTTTTCCACCTTGTCTGCAACCACCATTCCTGGCTCAAGCCACAGTCCTCTCACTTGGACAACATCAGTGGCCTGATGCTACCCTTGTCCCTGACAATTCATTCTCCATACTGCAGCCAGATAGATCTTTTAAAAGATAAATCAGATCTTGTCACTCACCCAGGTAACTCACCCATCCCCATGCCAATGGCACCTCATCACACCTGGAAAGAAGTTCAAGTTCCTGACTGCTCCTGCCTCATTTCCCCACACTCTCTCTGTTCCAGTCGCATTGGTCTTCTTGCTATTTCTTGTGTTCTCCAAGCCTGTTTAAATAATAGTTTTTGGAAAATAACAAAGGCAGATCCTTTTTAATGCCTTATTCTTTCATATGTAACTGGCCATTGAGTAGGGTGGCTATTAGCTTGGGCCAGTATTAGCACCCTCTGTTACTCTCTAAGTTGTCCCAGTTTGGGCAATAAAATGATATGGTTATCCTGTTATTAAGGATTTGGGGGTAGTCCTGTACATGGCTTCCTCCCTTCCTCCTTCCCACTTTCCCTTTTTAAAATATATGTAGAGTAGCTACCAGCTACTAGAAATGTACTAAGTACTGGAAGGTGGGGATACCTGAAAATAAGCCTTGGTTATGCCCTCATGAAACTTTCAAACATCTGCACAAACAATGAAAAATAAAATTAAACAAAATTAAAGTGATGTGACCTAAGCATTTTCAGATTCGATGTTTGTTGTTCTATAGACAAAATGGCTGGCTGTTGGCTTAAACATTTTACAGTTTACCCAGATGTTCGGCACCACCTAGACACAGCCTGACTTCCCTCTCCCCACCAGTCCCTCTCAGCCCTCCCTCTCTTTCCTCCCTCGTTTCTTCCCATTACTCAAGGTTTGGCAGGTTTCGTGCACGCACCATGCCAGAACTTCACATGGAGCATGATTAAGACCAAGGCCTTGGGTCTTTCTTGCCTTCTGACAATTCACTACATAATTTTCTTGTTCTCTCTCTGTTCCTTCCAGACCCAAGGCAGCCAGGCAAGAATCTAAATTAGCTTCTTGATGGCCCTTGTATTCCTGCCAAAAGTGTTTTTGATTGCCTGGCCTCCCAGTTCCATGTATTCCAGCTCTTCCGTGGTGCCCTTGGGGAAGCACACGGAGGCTTCCTGGCCCCGGGAGTGCTGTTTGTCTGCTGGACTCCCCTACCGCAGGGTGAAGGAGCCCACCCTCCATGTGGGAGCTGAGAAAGGCTCCATGTGTGGCTCTAAGAGAGGTCAGGGGTTGGAGGTTAAGGACCAGGAATGGTTAACCTACTCTTTTTGGAGAAGTGCTTTCTGGTGACCATCTATCCCTCTTCCTGGCTTTGCTGGGTATAGAGTTGGTGACTATTTACATGGGATGGCATAAGAGGATCCAAATTTTACTCCTCCCACAGTGACTCCTTTTTAATCTGCATTGGATTCTTAGAACTCCACCTCTGATTTTACCTTCTTTTGATCTTCTGTTTGATAAGAGATAACCCATTAGCTAGCAAATGCGTCAGGTGATAATTAAATGAACCAAGTAACATCATCTTCTATCACCTCTAGAGATGTGGAACTCAGAAGATCAATATGTTTTTGATGAGCATGAAGACAGTTTAAGGGGAATTCAGGATGATTGGTCTCTTGGGCATGGTGGGGGGGTTGCCCCTGGGTTGAGACTGGGCAATTGAGAAAGTGGGGTGGTGGAGAAGATCTACATTCTATACTCAAGAGAGGTCTAAAGAGAGATGGAGAACCAGGGAATGTGGCACCAGGAGAGTGGGCATATATAGGGACATAAACCCTTTACCAGGTAGAGAATTTCCCACATTTTCTCAAGGGCAGCAGGGTCATATTTATATAATAGAGCTTAAATCCATGCCCTCCTTAAGAGACTCTGTAACACAGGGAGACAAATGACTTTCACCATGACCAGAGGGGATGTGACTTGATCCCAGCTACAGCAGGTCCTTCATTATAAGGTGTTATTGGGTCCAGATGTTACATGTCTGATAGAGGCAGCCTGGGTGAGACTTACCACCAAAATCTGCACTCTAGTTAGGCAGAAAAAGGCCCTCGGAAGGCAGGATTTGAGGCTGATAGAGATAGTCACCTAGGACCAGGATAGGGCTGCTTTGGGCTGTCTACAGAGAAGGATGGTGTGAGTCATGGCCCTGCAAAAGTGGAAGGGACTTGGCTTTTTCCAGTAAGTGCAGGTGATCTGTGGAGAGGAGGGAAGGAGCTGTAGGTTCAGCATTTCCTTGCTGGAGGAAGGAAACAACCAGGGAATAATAAACCATGTAAATGGAAAACATGTTTCCTAAAACAAGGCCTTATGCCAGCTACAGACAGGGCTCATGAGACAGATTCTTTTGTAAGGATGAAGCTTCACAAGGACACGCACATATATCACACATGTGAATCATTCAGTGCTTGTATGTGTTACATATGTCCCCACACACACATCCATATACATAGAAATATATACATGTCAACCTCACGTTAAAAGTAAACATGAATGTATACTCAGATATATACATATATGTACATATACAATATTTGCATTGATTTGCTACATGTATATACATACTCAGATATATATGGAGACACACACACATGATAAGCCAACTCCCTGTTATCTACTATTATCCACTCTTTTATCCAGCATACTTTCCATCTGAGAGTGGCTTCTTTCTTTTATCAAGTATAAATCTGCAACCATCACTTGGTCTGGGTATATGGGACGTAATTATATTGTAATTGCCACTCCCTCCTAATACAAATGCTAAAGATTAACTGCAAAGGAAAAGAACAAAAAAATCCCTAACCTAAATGTCAACTTGTATTATTCATTCTGAAGTTAGATAAAAATGAAATTTGTAGAAATGTGTCATTTGAATTTATTTACACCTTCTTGATTATTGGTACTTGCTGTAGACTGTTTATGCCCCCTGCCCAAAATTCATATGTTGAAATCGTGACCTCCTATGTAATGGTACTAGGAGGTGGGGCATTTGGGAGGTGATTAGGTCATGAGCATGGAGCCATCATGAAAGGGATTAGTGCCTTTATGAAAGAGCCCTGGGAGAGCTCCCTTGCTCCTGAGGACACAGTGAGGGGATGGCTGTCTATGACACAGGAATCTGCCAGGGCCTTGATTTTAAATTTCTCAGTCTCCAGAACTGTAAGAAATAGATTTCTGTTGTTTATAATCTATCCACTCTATGGTATTCTGTTAGCAAGTTGGGTTGGGTTTCATTGATGCTTTAAAGTCTTCCTTCTAGGGTGCCTGGGTGGCTCAGCCAGTTAAGCGTCCCACTTCAGCTCAGGTCATGATCTCATGGTCTGTGAGTTCAAGCCCTGCGTCTGGCTCTGTGCTGACAGAGCCTGGAGTCTGCTTCGGATTCTGTGACTCCCACTCTCTTGTCCCTCCCCTGCTCACACTCTGTCTCTCAAAAACTAAATAAACGTTAAAAATTAAAAAAAAAATAAAGTCTTTCTTTCCTCTTCTACCCCCTTCTTTCTGGCATACATGAACTGACTGGTACAAGTTGGGAGCATCTTTGTCATGATAGGCAGAGCCAGGTGTGGGCCATGACTCATAATCCTCACACCTGCTCTTGTGTTTGTGAACGTGAGCACACACACACACACACGCACACACACCATACACTTGTGTTTAAATGTCAGATCTTTAGCCCTTGAAAAGCTATAATAAAATGGAGAACAGCTTTGTCCTGCTGAGTTTTTCAAGCTTCTGGTGACTAGAGTGCTGTCTTCAGTGACAGACTGTGTTACTACAAAGTCCATGAACTTGGAGTTGGTGCTTGACGTTGGTACTTCATTTTTAATGCCAAAAAAAGGCCTCCTCTTGGGGTGTGTATTCAATTACTCCAGACTGTTGGGGACATAACAAGTGGAAACTCTCTGATGTAACTTCTAGAAAAAAATCTGTATTTAGGCAGTCTCTCAGGCCTCCTGAAACTAATAAACAATTCAAGCTTAGAACTAAGCTCTTAGGGTGTGGGGTTTTCCTGGTAATTGAATGTTCGGGAAAGAAACCTTTGTGGTCTCAACCATTTGGCTGAAAAGTTTGATCAAATGTGTTAATGTCCTTCTTATAAAATACCATGACCATAATTGGATCTTTCTGTCATTATTGAGGATTCTACGGAGAGACGAGTGCATTTGATAAATAATAGGGAAGGCTGTTGCCCAGAGTTCAGGAGATTTCTTCCTATAACTGGGACTTTTCCCTTTCTTCCTAAATTCCTGGCGTACTTTTGTTTTCTTGTTATTGTGATGACAGTTAGGATTCTGAAGACTGCTCCCATCACTGCCACCTACCTAGGGAGCCCTTTCTCTGTGCCTGGCGCTGTGCTGAGATCTTTAATGTGTAGCACTCATGAAGCCTTGTGACAGCCCATTTTCCTGCTGGAGACACTGAAGCTTGGGGAGTTTGAGTAACTTGCTCAAGGCCTCACAGCTGGAAGGCTGGAGAGTGGGATGCAATTCAGGTCTGACATCTAACCGTGTGCTCTCAATTACTGTGGCTTTTGCTTCTTTTCCTAAAAGGGAGCAAGTTGAGGTTATGGCAAATTAGGTTAATAGTTGCTTTACTATATGTGTGTTTGTATTTGTTTCTAGATCCATTAAGGATAAGCCCAGATATTTTACTGAACTCTTTTTTTGCCCCATTATGCAGTTAAAATACTTGGATAGGCTGGTGATTTTATATCCCCCCTCCCTCCAAATTTTTTGCTCTCTTAGAGACCCCTTTACTTTTACTTTTTTTGCTTTTCTCTTTCAAGTAACCTGAAATTTGAGCTCAAGACTTCTGAAATGCCTATAGTCATTTTGCTTGAGGGTGAATTTTGGTGACTTAAAGGCTACCAAAAAGATATTTAAAGTTTCTATCCATTTCTTTGGAAATAGCAGGAGAACTTAAGGACTGGAATTTCCCTCTCTTAGTGGCTACTTTCTAGAGGAAATCTAATCTCTGGAGATTCTTGCCAAGAATAAATGCAGAGGAGATATTGCTTGCAGACCATTGTCCTTGGGTTCAGACAGCCTCCTCCTGTCTCCTGGCCCCAGGGTATAAATAGAGAGAGACACAGAGGAGACTGGCAGAGATCTTGCTGACGGTCCTTCCAAACTTCCAGAAAAGATGAGTCGTTGCCTATAGAAAAGTCTGTCTCATGGTTGGCATCTCTTCTGTCTCCTGTAGATGGAGATTCCTTTTCAGAGCAGTGCCTCTCTGGATTCCCCTGGAATCTTTGTGTCTGTTGGCCAGTCTGTTCCCTTAGTAAGCATTTATTAGGTACCGGGGATGAGCAAATGAACAAAGTCTAGCTCTTACCTCTGGGACCTTACTTGGGGATACACACACATAACTAGGTGACAACATCACAGTATGTCTATAGAGAGTGTGGATGAAGGCCTTGGGAACAAAGGAGGAAAGCTCTAGGTTCTGCTTGGGTGAATCTGGGGGGGGGGGCGCTCAGAGGGGGTGACATTTGAGCTGGGTCCCAAGGGATAAGAAGGAGATTATCAGGTAGAAGGACCAGCATAGGCAAGAGACCTGATTTGCCAAACTGACTATTGTATGTGGAAAAGGGTGACCTGGTAAATTTAACTGACTCATGCTGCCATCCATTTCCATGAAATTCATAACTATGTTCTTGGGTGAGAAGAGAGGTGAGAAGAACAGGGAATCCCCTCCCCTGTGTAGTTTGGCAGCGTTGTTCTGTTCTCTTGCTGAATGCAATGAATTTGCTTCTTCCATCTGGCCTTCCAGAACATTTGTGCTCCTCTTCTATCTGCATGTTGTTTTATTTTTTGAAAACTGTTTTGAGGGATTTAAAAGACAAAGCTTCCGTACCATTTACTTCCCTTAATCAAAAGCCTCTGTAGCTACGGCAGTTGAGTGTTTCCCCCTCTCCAGCCCTCCCCCCCCCCCAAGAGATGCACTTGGAGGTGGGAGATGGGCCGGAAGTGTGGCTAGCACAGCAAGTGGAGACCAAGGTGGCCAGCGCTGAGCCAGTTCTGACTCCCTAGTGGCTGTGTTCCTTTAGGCACATTCGACCCCCTATTATGTAGGGGCTTTCCCTCGGTTGGGACTCTGGTCTCCATTGAAGATTTTCCTCATCCTCCTTGGAAATGGTCATTTTCTGGGCCTTTGTCCTTCCATGGGACCACCAGCCCTTGCCATCCATCCTCCATCCACTCTGCATTGTTTGCTGATGTGTTCTCTCTGTCCCTTTGGGGCCCAATTTGGTGTCTGTGTGTGAGCAGGGAAGTGTGTGCCTGGGGGCAGGGGAAGGGTGGGATTGTTCTGGATTGGAGAGACGGAAAGAAAAGCGAACAGGTAGACTTACACTATAATGAGAGCTTGGTGCAACTGATGATTAATTGCCAGTGTTCGTGGAAAGGAAAATTAAATATTACTTGATTTTAGGATGAATTTCTTAATTGAACTTTGATTGATTTATTGTTTGGTCAGGAACCATGTGGTGAAATTTCAGGGTTTTGAAGAGTGCTGGTTTCCCATTAGTAATGCCACATCCTTGTGCAGCAATAAAACCAGGAAACTAAACTCCGGTATGGGAGTTGGGAAAGGCAGGAGTGTGCTTCAGCCTGGCTCACCATCCCAGACAAGATGCTTTATTTTGGGAAAATCTTTGGCCCAGACTTACTCTGCTTGAGCATTCTTTATCAGGATGTTTTAGCAGCTCTTAGCTGCCGTTCTTCTGAAAACATGACCTCACACCACCCAGGGGGCTTCCTTAGTGGCTGCCAAAGTGTAACTCCTACAGCGGAGCTCCCAACGTTAGCAGACACAGAATCAGGGGGAGGAATGAACTTGGAGACCATCTGTCCTAACCCTCAGGAGCCTGTACTGTGCAGCAGCTTTTCCAGTGGCAGACCCCCAGCCTCCCCAATTCCTAGTCCCATGG
Source organism: Felis catus (assembly GCF_018350175.1). Classification (NCBI taxonomy): domain Eukaryota; kingdom Metazoa; phylum Chordata; class Mammalia; order Carnivora; family Felidae; genus Felis; species Felis catus. Next base: position 208,764,789 of record NC_058368.1, on the reverse strand, counting down.
CTTTGCCACCGTCTTAGCCACTGCTCTGTGTGTGAGTGATCTTTCAACACCCACGGAGCAATCAGGTGGATTCCAGCTAACTAATCACTGCTCAGGCTTCCAGTGCAGTGCTTCTCAGCCCTGGTTACAGTTAGAATCAGCTTGGAGCATTTAAAAATACCCACACCAAGCTCTCACCAACCAATTGGATCTGAATCTCTGAGTGTGCCCACCCCCAACACCAGTTTGCTAACAACTTAGCTGATTCTAAAAATGCAGAGAGAATTCAGAACGCCTGCTCTAGTGTGGAGAAAGCAAGCAAGTTTTGCCTAAGAATCTTTAATTTGCTGACTGGACAATAGTTTGCTAACACAAACCTAATGTCTTTTATTGCCCTGAGAAAATAGTTCTCTCCAGGGGCAGGTTAAAGCCTAGAGCAAATTTTTCTCTCATCCCAGATTTACAAGTGAGCCAGGTATGCCCTGACTGATTCACAGAGGGATACTGGGCTTGGAAACTGGAACAAATACTGAGAATGGAGCTTCCTTCCCTCCACCAATGACTTGGAGGACCATCAGTGGGACTGGGGACTCCATCTTCCCCTGTCTGCTCTCCCCCCCCCCCCCATGGAAATTTGACAGTAAATTTGCTTTGCATTAGAGATAATTAATGTCAGATCTTGGATCAGTTTGTTACAATAAGGCAGCTGTTTATAATGCAAATGCCTCAGTATTTCTCAGGACCTGTTTTTTCAAAAGCCCTGCAAAGGTGTTTAAAGGACACTGCCTAAAGCCATCTAAATTGCCCCTACTTCCTCTCTTCATCCTCTGAACAGAGTGGGGGGACTTGGGGGAAGGGGTCCCTGCAGTGGCATCCTAGAGCTGCTGCTCGCTCTGTATGTGGGAGACAATTGTGCCCATCTCCTTCCCTCGCCACATTCAGTGGCTTCATGTTGGTAGCCCGAAGTTGGCCACAATGAGTATTTACACCATGGAAATAGGCAAATGCAACAAATTAGGGACTTCTCCCTCCCCCCCTCCTCCAACCCCCCAGAGAGCAGATTATTAAACCTTATCCAGCGTGCCACTAGTCCAGGTATTCTCTGGACAGTTCCCAAGTAGAAGATATTGAGTGTTGTCACTGGGAATTATATTTTAAGTTATTCTCCAAAGAAGATTCTAGAAGCTGGTGGTATTAAGATCACAGTTTCATAAGGTATCTAACAGACCTCTCAAACTTCTTGTGCCCCAAATGAAACATCCAGATTTCTATCTCTCACCACCCAAAATGTGTTCCTTTCATAGTCTTTTCCAGCTCAGCAACTGGAAATTCCGCCACTGCACTCATCCTCTGTCAGCCATGCTAACTTCCTTGCAGGTTTTTGAATATTGAATAGGTCAGTATGGTTCCCCCTCAGGGCCTTTGCCCATGGTGTTGCTTCTACCTGGAACCTCCTTGCCACGAATATCCAATGGTTCATTCCCTTACCTTATATCTTTCAGAGCTCTGCCCAAATATCCTATTCAAAGGGGCCTTTCCCGATCACATATCAAATAGAACATCCTACCCAACACTGACAGTCTCCATTTTTTCCATAGCAGTTATTACTACCTGACATGTATTTGTTGATTATTTTGCTTCTGGCCAGCTCTAGAAAGTACTCTCCAGGCAAGCATGGCTTTGGCTGTGTTGTTTGCTACTGTATCCTCGGTGCCTAGAAGAGTGTTTGGCATCTAGCCGACAATACTTATCTATTGAATGAATGAGTAACTGTGAGGGTTTAGGCACAGTGAGGATATGTGTGTGTAATCTGCATATCCAAGCATAGGAAATTGTCAGTATTGGACTACTTTTGACAGCTGTTGTTACTAGATGGAATGGGAGCTCAGCAGTCATGTAGTTCAACTCTTCATTTTACAGAGGATGTCCTCAAGCTTGTACAAGGGCAGATGACTTGTTCCAAGGGACAGTTAGTGATGGGAATGCATTTTTCTTTTTTTTTTTTAATTTTTTTAATGTTCATTCATTTTTTTGAGAGACAGAGACCGAGTGTGAGTGGGGGAGGGGCGGAGAGAGAGGGAAACAGAATCCGAAGCAGGCTCCAGGCTGTGAACTGACAGCACAGAGCCTGACGCGGGGCTTGAACTCATGGACCATGAGACCATGACCTGGGCTGAAGTCGGACACTTAACCAACTGAGCCACCCAGGCGCCCCGCATTTTTCTTTTATAAACAAAGTATTTTCAAAAGCAGAATTCCCAAATAATATCAGGCAGCAGTTTGAGGGATATTGGTCCTCCCCATGTGTTATGGTTTTTGTCTTCATCTCTGACCAGGCTCGGAGAAAAGCTTTCAAAGAGACTTACATCCCCTTTGGGAAGGATAATGCTTTCCAGAGCGCTCTTAGAGAAGGCTCAGAGCCACTGCAGTACCACTGTCAACACAGGGTCCTTCCATACAGGCTGAGTCAGGGCCAGGAAGCACCTTGAACTTACTGCTTTGGGCCTTTGGCAAGAAAGCTGGTAGCTGGTGCTTTTAGGAGTCCATTGTGAAGCCTGGACATAACCATAGGTCTTGAACTAATAACACTCAGAGCATGGCTGGAGCCTCAGCCTTTTAAATGCAGAAGTCTCAGCTCTGCAAGCTTTCACTTCTTATATGTGCCAAGTCCCCTTCCTGAAAGTCATACCCAGGGTGGGGTGGGGGGTGTTGGGGAGATCTTTCTGGCCTTCCCTATGAAAAAGCGTGGAAGAGGAATGTTGATTTATTTGGACTGTTCACTGTATAGTGAATTCGACTAGTGTCATCTGAAGTTTCCGAATGTATATTTGTGAATTTATTGCTCAATGAAACTTATTAGAAGAATATGGGGCTGGTGGGGAGACATTTGGATTGATTTTCAAATAATCAGGATTTGAGAACAATTTGAAATGAGGTCTCTCATGCTGATGCTGAACAAACACCAGGAGTCCTTTTCAACAAAGCTTGCTGTTCTTTTTATGTGAATTATTTCCCTGAATTATCTAAAGATGCTTTTGGCTTCACCGGAAAGCTCTTTGCCCTTGGAGTAAAATTTAGCTACAGACTTGCATGTTCAGATTTGGGTACTTACGTTAAGAATTTTTCTTAAAAGTTGATGCACAGTCCCCTAACTGACAGGCTCAATTTGTTGGTATATATTTTTACAAATCTTCTCCCTGACTGTTTTACCACTGGACTTTTCAAGACTATAGTTAAGGAAGCCTTCAGGATGGTGGTATTGAAAACCCCAGACTCTTCTGAGATCTAGAAAAGTTTGCTGGACTCATTCTGTGCTCACAGCTGTGGTAAGAGTTAGACCTTCGTAAGTCTTACTCCATAGCTGTGTCTATACTTGTATGCCTGGCTACAGAGTTTCCTATCAGGATTTCACCCTCCCTAGGAGCTGGGAACCTGTGTATCGGCTCATTTCTTTAATAGGCTCCCATTTCTAGGCTGGACTGCTTCCAGACTGGAAATACTTCCAGATCATGTGATCTGCAGTTTAAGCTCATCAGAGCATTTCTGGTGGACAGTTAATGCCTGGGTTCAAACCTTAGTGCTGTCACCTATGAGACCGAGGGGAAGTTATATATCTTCCCTTTACCTCAGTTTCTCATCTATGAAATGGGAATAACAATAATCCTGACCTCACAGAGTTTTTGTAGGGATTAAGTAAGCTAATATAGATAGTGTTTACAGCCCAACACATAGGAAACAATATATATATCATTATTATAGTAATATCCAAACTTGCCTACATTTAACAAGATTCTCCTGATCACCAGTGATTCTATCCATTCCATTTGCTTTTCTGGGATAAATACATGTCTGTTCAGATCCTCTGTGCGGTTGGATCCTCCACATGTGTCTTTGGGATGTCCTTCATTTCATAAATGCTATGTGATGGTGTTTTCCTTGAGTGTCCTTTCTTTATGTACCTCCAGAACTTTCTGGTTCATTCAGTTATCAGCCTGGAAGCACTGGCATTGTCTCTCTCACCACCTTCCCTCCTACTCTAAGGAATTAGTGCTTTTTATTTCCAATTATACAATTAATGTATCTATAAGTAAGCACTGGAATATTATCTAGCTGGAAAGCAGTTAACCGGAGAATGCTCATTGACAAGCCCTGTGAGTATTGGGCTGGTGTTATCTCAGGAAAGGTGAAGCTGCCTCTGCTTCAGGAACTGTTCCTGTCATGTGCGCCCACAGGTGGGAGCAGCACACCTTATGGACCCCAGGAGCAGGTGGGGACACATAGACAGGCACCTGGTGAATGTTAGATCCAGTCCAAGAAGCAAAGGACAGAGTCTCAATGTAAGTAAGAATTGGTTATCTGGGGGCACCTGGGTAGCTCAGTCGGTTAAGTGTCTGACTCTTGATTTTGGTTCAGGTCATGATCTCATGGTTCGTGAGATCAAGCCCTGTGTCTGACTCTGCTCTGACAGCATGGAGCCTTCTTGGATTCTCTGTTTCCCTCTCTCTCTCTCTCTCTGCCCCCCACCCCACATGTGCAATTCTCTCTCAAGTAAATAAACATTAAAAAAAAATTAGGGGGTGCCTATGTGGTTCAGTAGGTTGGGCATCTGACTTTGGCTTAGGTCACGATCTTGTGGTTTGTGGGTTCAAGCCCTGCACTGGGCTCTGTGCTGACAGCTCAGAGCCTGGGGCCTGCTTCAGATTCTCTGTCTCCCTCTCTCTATGCCCCTGCCCCCCTTATGCTTACTCACTCTCTCTCTCTCTCTCAAGGATAAATAAACATTAACAAAAAAAATTTTTTTAAACTAGAATATCTGAATAGAAGCCACAGAGAACTGGGGAAAGAAAGTCCCAGAATCCTACCCTTGAAACAGAGGCCCAAGTTCACAGCCTTTGGGGCAGGGGAGGGTGGGTAGTTGGGGAGGCAGGTGGTCATGGAAGGGTTGAGCTGTTTCTGAGAGACTTTGTTGGCTCAGGCTGCTTTCCCAAGACCAGATACATATTCACCTGCTCTGATGGCACAACAGCAAAATCTGTAGCTGGGTGCTTAACAATTCCAGAACCTTCACTAGGTCTTGGCCTGCCTGTGTAGGGGAGAATGATAAGTGGATACAAGCATGTGTAGTTGCTCAGTAAAAGTCTCGCCCTACCTTGACCCCACAGCAGGTGAGAACTCAGCCTCCTCTGGTTTCCCTGGAGCCCTTTTGGGGTTGTCTTTCTGCCTCTTTGATGTTGCCTCCTCAGTCTTGGTTCGTAGTCCTCCTCCTTTGCCCTTTAAACGTTGATATTCCCTAGAATTCCCAGGATCCTTCACTTCTCATCTTCCTCTCCCTGCATAATCTTATACATGTCTCTATTTTCTCTTGTTTCTTAAAAATTCTATTTAAGAATAGTTTTGAAAGGCTTAAAATGCACAAATCAGCCTCCTACACAGCTTTATCCTGTGTCCATTTCCACCCTGTGGAGACAATACTTGTTAATTCTTTTGGCAGTTTCTTTTCATAGTTGTCCCCTTAGTTCAATAATATTTGATACCACTATCTCTCATTTGTCAATTTCAGACAATGCTTGAAATTAATAAATTTCTTACAGTGTCGACGAGGACTTAACTCTCTTGCATCTCCTTGTGTCGTAGACTCTGGGTCTGGAGTTTTCTCTTGTCCAGCAAGAGAGGGGATGCAGGATTGAAGTGTAAGAGAGGCTAATGTCCAGGAGGAGACAAAAGCCCTGATCAACGGTCCTTGCTCTGTTTTTATTAGGATCAGGAGGCTTACAAGCATGATGCACAAAGAGACAATGAAACCATGAACATCAACTCAGTGTTAGGGGTTTGGGTCAATACAAAACAAAATCCTGGTATCAATGGTTGTTTACAACAGGCATGAGGGCCACCTCAGTTTACCTAAACTTGCCTAGGGGGCAAGAAAGACAGAGCAGGCTACCTCAGGGTCAACAAGGCACCTTTCTTTTGCTAATTAGCTCCCCTCTGGGCAACTTTGCCCTGCTGCAGTCTATACCCCTCTTTACCTTTTCACCCATTTTGGTCCTTCCTTCCTGTGAAAGCAGCTTTCTGCTATTGTACTAAATTGGGGGGTGCTTCCTCCCCCGAATACCTAATCTTGTTTACCTAATTTTGGATGTGTATATCCTGAGATTTCCTGTTTCTATACCTTTGTCCTATACTGGGGGCCTTTGCCCTATTTACCTAATCTGTTATATCTAATCTTGGTTACCTAATCTTGGATGCATACATCCTGAGATTTCTGTTTCTTTATGCCTTGTTAACCCATCAGTGCAAGCTCAGGGAATTCCTAAGCTTATTCCTCACATCCTTGCACTTGCTTCCCTCATGGCCCAAAGATAGTTATATTTTTTGTTAAGCTGATGATCAGCATACAAGATTCCTGTGTTAATGTTCATTTTATACCCAAGTAGAGGACTGTTGATATTTGCTCTCTCGTATCATTTTTATTTCTCCTACTGTCAGTTGCTGCTCCTAATTCTCACTTGCAGATTTTTGAATGTAGCAATTTCTTTTGTTCCTGAATGCCATATTATATATCTGTCACAAACCTATCTTTTTTTTTTTTTTTCTAAATGCTCACTTATATCTGGTTACATTTCAATTCTTTTCTTTTTCCTGAATACCTTCCACCATGGCCCTCCCTCTTCCTACTCCAGGTGCATTCCTTTTTCTTTGGACCCACTGGGTTCTCCCGTGTTTGGTGGAGAAACCTTCTGAAGCTTCTAAAGAAAGAATGCATGGGAGTTAAATTTTTCTTTTTGAGTGCTTGCTCATCCTCATCTGAAAATGTTTCTAATTTAACCTCACACTTGATTGAAAGTTTGAATGGGTCTGGAATTCTAGATTTGAAGCTATTTTCTCTCAGAATTTTGAAGACATTCCTTCATGGTCTTTTAGATTCCTATGTTGCAATTGATAAGCCCTGATGCCATTCTTTCTTTTTTTCTTTTTCTTATTTCCTTTTATTTTTTAAAAAGCAGGCATAATCTTATAAAATATAATGTCTTTTTAAAATATAAAAAATAAATATTAAATATATAGCTTGATAGATTTTTACAGATCTGTCTACCTGTGCAGTGCTATCCAGATCACCACCCAAGAAGGTGCCTTGGTACCTGTTCCCTGTCAGTACTATCTCACCCCCACCCTAAAGAGAACTACTTATCTGACTTCTATGACACAAATTTGCTTCATTAGTTCTTGAACTTCATATATAGAATCATATAGTACTCTTTTGTGCCTGGCTGCTTCTGCTCAATAAAAAAGCTGCGATTCATCCATGTGGTTGTGGATATTAGTTGTTTGCTTATATTTATAGTATGTTGTATCCCACAACTTCTATCCATTCTCCTGTTCTTGGACTTTTGGGTGGTTTTCAGATTTTGATTACTATGAATAAAATTGTTAAGAACATTCTGTGCATGTCTTTTTGAGGACATACACTTTTACTTCTCTTGAGTAAATACCTAGAAATAGAATTTCTGGACACTGGGGTTATAGATATTATCAGAAAGTTTGATGATTTTCCAAAGTAGATGAACCATTTTTCTCAATTATGAGACTTCCATTTGCTCTATATCTTCCCTAACATATGGAATGGTCAGGATTTTTTTTTTTTAACATTTATTTATTTTTGAGAGAGAGAGAGAGAGACAGAGTGTGAGCAGGGGAGGGGCAGAGAGAGAGGGAGACACAAAATCCGAAGCAGGCTCCAGGCTCTGAGCTGTCAGCACAGAGCCCGACATGGGGCTCAAACTCACAAACTGTGAGATCATGACCTGAGCCGAAGTCGGTCGCTTAACTGACTGAGCCACCCAGGCGCCCCTAAAACTTCAGTCATTCTTTTGGGTAAGTAGTGATATCTCATTGAAGCTGTCATTTGCATTTTCCTAATGAATAACTATACATTAAATATTTTTTATTTACTGGCCAACTAGAAACCCCCTTTTTTTTTAATGTCTATTCAATTCTTTTGTCCATTAAAAAAATATTAGCTTGCTTGTCTTTATTCAGTTGAAGGAATTCTTTATATATTCTGGATACAAGTCATTTGTCAGATATATGTATTCAGACTATCTTCTTATAGGCTATGACTTGCTTGTTTAGTTTGTTAGTGGTGTATTTCTTTTTACAAAGGTACAGTTTATTCATTTTTTTAAGTAGTTGGCATGTTTTTTTGTCCTGTTTAAGAAATCTTTGCCCACCTCAATGACACAAAGATACTTTCCTTGTGATTCTTCTGGATTCTGTATTGTTTTACTTTTACATTTAGATCTGTGATCTACCTTCTGTTATCATTAGGACTCCTATTCCTTTGTGTATGAGCTATGGTTGTATCACTGGGAGATTTTGGTTTTATGTTTATAACCTAGGTGTTTTGAAATTTTACTTTCTATTTTTTTTTTAAATCACAAGATTTATTTTTTTCAAGCAGTTATTCTTTGGCTGTATAACAAATTACCAAATTTTACCAGTTTATGGAACTTTTTTGGTTGTTAAATCCCTTGTATAAATCCTACAACTGTTAAATCCCAGTTGTATAAATTCTTAGTCAAAGCAAGCTCAAATGGATTTTCTGAAGACAGTGAATCAAGTCCAAAATCAAGGTCTTGGTCAGGTGAGGCTCTTATGGAAGTTCTGAGAATCTTTTTTAAAGCTCATTCACCGACATAGTCACTGTCAGCTGTGTCAAACTAAGGTGGTTGGACTCACGTCCCCACCTCTTTGCTGGCTGACAGGGCTCATTCTTTGCTCCTAAAGACCACTTACATTCATTCTCATGTGCCATCTTCTAGCCAGTGGTCTGTCAGTTATCTGTCAAATCTTCCTCATGCTACATGTCTCTGATTTCCTCTTCTGCCACTAGTCAGAGAATTGGATCCCCAGTTTTTGAAGTAACAGTTTATTAAGATGTAATTCACACATCATACAATTGACATATTTAAGCTACAAAATTAGATGAGTTTTAATATATGCAGAGCTATGCAACCATCACCATGATAGATTTTAGAATATTATATCACTCCAACATTGGTAAACTTCCTCATTACTTTCTATGTTTCGATGGAGCTCTGTATTTAGTCATTGTGTATGTACTTAGAGGACCCTTTCAATCTGGGGATTTGTTCTTCAATTCTAGGATATCTTCTGGGTATTATTTCATGACAATTTCCTGTATCCTCGCATTCCATTCTCTTTCTAAAGTTCCTATTAGTCAGCAGGTGGATCGCCAGGATTGATTATCTAAGTCTTCAATCTTTTCTTTCTTATTTTTCATTTCTCTTTTTATACACTTTCTAGATTTCTTCAACATCATTGTCTTCCTTTACTTCTAGTTATTTTAGTTATCACTTTTCATTTCCAACAGCATTTTCTAAAGTGTTTTTGGAAGGCAAGTGAGCCCCTTTGCAAGGACTTTTGGTTGAGCCTTCTCTTTTGTGAAATCGGTTTGCCTTCTTCCAACCACTTACTGTTGTTCAGTGCTATCCACTTTCTTGTTCCCTGTGTGGTTGTATGTTTATATATATTTTTAATGTTTATTTTTGAGAGAGAGAGAGTGAAAATATGGGAGCGGCATAGAGAGAGGGGGACAGAGGATCTGAAGTGGGCTCCATGCTGGCAGCAGAGAGCCCAGTGTGGTGCTCAAACCTAGAAACTGTGAGATCATGACCTGAGCTAAAGTTGGATGCTCAACTGACTGAGCCACCCAGGTGTCCCACATGTCTTCTTAAATATCTTAATATCATGTTAGAGTGGTCTTGGGAGTGAGAGAACATCTATGCTTGCCATTAGTCTACATTTGCCCCCATTTTTCTGTTCCTTTCTGTTTATTCCCCAATGCTATATATATGTTTTCAGTGTATAGCCATTTCTTGAGTTCCAGATACACAAATTCCTGTGGGGAAAAATTCCGCCCAAAAGTCCGTACATTTGTGGCAAACCCATCACTTCTTTCTAACCTGTTTGTTCTTCTGAGTTCTCAGTCTTGGTGAATGGCATTGACATTTATCTAGTTGTCCATGCAGGAAAACAGAATCATTCTTAATTTCTCCCACTTCTTTACTCTTATGTTGCATTGTTCCCAAGTTCTGTTGATTCTTTCAATGTCTCTTATCTGTCCTCAGCTTAGCACTCTTGCTGCTATGTATAGTTGAGGTCCCTATTATAACTGGCCTATAATATTGCAGTAACCTTGTCTTTGGTTTCTCTGCTTCTCACGTCAATCAGTTCCTTCTAATCCATTCCCCATAATGCTGCCACACTGCCTTTTCCAACATTGGTGTTTGAATTCTATGAGGGCAAGAAATTTTGTCTTTGTTCACCATTATATCCTCAACTCTTTGAACAGTGCCTTGCTCTTGATAGGCACTCATTGGGTATTTGTTGATTGGATAGGTGAGCACATCTGATTTTGTCACTCTCTTGCTCAGGATTTTCAATGCCATACCCTACCCCTCATCACCAAGATGATCAAATCATCTTGGTTTCTTATCATGGCATGATCTAGCACAGGTCTAACCTCAGGTCTCACTTCTTTCCAAATCACGCTTTTCTCCTGTTAATACTGAATAACTTGTCCCAGAGAGCATCGTGTTCTTTCAAGTCTCCAACTCTTTGCTCTCTGTGTGGGATACGTCCTGTTCCTTTGCCTAGTTGGAAAGTTAAATTTAATTGTTAGAGTTTCATCACAAGAATTACCTCCCTGACAGAAGCTCTTCTGGACACTCAATAAAACCTCAGGCTTTCCTTTCTTTATGACCTCATCATACATTGTATACCTTCTGTGGGAGACATGAGTACTTTCATCAATCTTGGGTTCCACTCTACTTTTGGGCATTCAGGAACATTAAATTTCCCTGTTTCTCTGAAATTACATATGGCTGGGTGACTCTCTCAGGCCAATATATGAATGGAGTTGTGTTGCCGTGTATTGAGGAGCTGGAGTGTGATTCTCTATCTCCTCCTCCGTCTACCAAGACTGCCAGCCAGCGTGGAGTCTCTTAGCCTGTGTGTCTGAATGAGGGTGAAGCAGAGCCCCCCATTTGCTCATGATGGACACAGAATATGAGCAAGAAATAAACCTTTATTGTTTTAAGCCACTGAGATGTTGGGGTTGTTTGTTGCTGCAGCATAACCTGATCTATCCTAATATATCTTTTTTTAAATTTTTTTTTTCAACGTTTATTCATTTTTGGGACAGAGGGAGACAGAGCATGAACGGGGGAGGGGCAGAGAGAGAGGGAGACACAGAATCGGAAACAGGCTCCAGGCTCTGAGCCATCAGCCCAGAGCCTGACGCGGGGCTCGAACTCACGGACTGCAAGATCGTGACCTGGCTGAAGTCGGACGCTTAACCGACTGCGCCACCCAGGCGCCCCTTGATCTATCCTAATATATCTTTATCATAGTCATTACCTTATCTTTTAACATCAGTTGACCATTTCTTTGAGGTCAAGGACTATGGAGTGGGCACTTAAAACATTTGTTAGTTAGTGCTAGGCTGGAATTCATGTATTTTTGAGCATCTGCAGCATACTTGGCACTGTGCTAAGGATTTTCCCTGTGTTATTTCGTTGAATTTTTATAACAATCCTGTGAGATAGGAATGACTATTACAGTTTTTCTGGAAGGAAAGGAAGCTCAGAGGGTTTTAGGTGACTTCCTCAATGGTCCAGCCTCCGGGGAGAGGCAGAACCAGCAGTCAAACCTCAGTGGATCTGATTCTGAAGCCCAACCGATTCCGTCGCATGCAAACCTAGGAGTGACAGATGAAGAAAGATCTGGCTGCTGGGAGGTTCCTGTCAAAGCAGACTTTCCTGTCATGAGCTTGTAAAGGACAAATAAATAAGCACCAAACACATGTAAGTAAATAAACAAAATTGGAAACATATTTTTAGCGTCTAATGGGAAATGGGGAATTCTTTAGATAACTTTACAGTTTTTGAGGAAAAGCCAGTCACATACTGTGCATTCATCAAAAATTCCATCCGCAGTCCCGAGTGAAAACTAGCCCAGAGCACTGCTTGCTTGGCCCAGTTATGGTTGGCAGGGCTGACTTCTGGACCGGTTTCCTCGGTGGCCTCTGTGAACATGTACTGATGACCAATGACAAGGCATGATCACATGGCCCAGCCTCTAGCCTTGGTACGGTGTTCTCAGAAACACGTTTCCTCAAGCGTGCATCAGCTGGGGGCACCTGGGTGGCTCAGTCGGTTAAGCATCTGACTCTTGGTTTTGGCTCAGGTCATGATCTTGTGGTTTGTGAGTTTGAGCCCTCCATCGGGTTCTAGCCCCATGTTGGGCAGAGCCTGATTGGGATTCTCTCTCCTCTCTCTCTGCCCCTTTCCTGCTCTCTCTTTCTTTCTCCCTCTCAAAATAAATAAACATTAAAAAAAGAATGCATCAGCTGGATTTTCAGGCAGTTTTTAGGTGATGCATTGAGGTGGATGGATGACGGAATGAACACATGCTCAAAGCCTCACTGAAGTATGGGTGGATCATGGCCCACTGAGGGAACAGCCACAATTGAGGGGCTGGGCTCAGGCCAGAGAGTGCTTTCAAGAAGGAAGCAATAGCAGTCAGAGAGATAAAGGGACTGAATGCCAAGAATTGCCAAATGGAGGGTTTTCCCTTGTGTGTAGGAGCACCATGGAAATCAACCTCAGAATTGGAGTTGGACCTAGAACAGTCTCATTTTCTTTAAGCTGTTATGTTTCACTCCCTGTTTACTTTTATTTGTATTATTGGTGCTTTCTTCCTACTCTGAATTTTGGTAGCATGTAACATTCATGTGGTATTTTTCATGTACTACTGTATATAATGTATATAATAAACACATGTACTTGGCAAGTTGTCATTTGCGCAGTTTCCATGTCTTTTGAAAGCAAAGAGCAGAGCTTCTATACCTTTATGAGAGTCTGACATGAGGCTTCACACATTTATAGCTCTGCTGGCTTTCCAGTTTGTGCCACCTCTTTGGGGAAATAGCTGCTGGTCCCCAGCAGTATCTTTGATCTTGAGAGTATTAAGGACTCTGCGTATATAACATAAGCATCTTTTGCTGGTCAGATTTACCTTGGGAAATTTACAGGGAAGGGTAAATGCCTTAGGATTGGCTAGTTTGAATAATTTTGGCAAGCTCTGGGCTTTAGGGGTTGGTCTCCAGATGTCTAGTACCTGGCCATGGGGTGATTTAGGGCAGAGGAAACCTTGGCTTGGTGTGTGTGAGTTAGATAGTGGAGGTGGTTCAGGACACTGGCTCTGGATTTGTTGGTGTGTAGATGAAAACCATCACAGGCAAGTTGTTTCTGTCCCTAGGGGCAGTCTCTCCCAGCCAGCAAGGTCCTCAAGATGTCAAAGCATCATAAAATATAGAGAGTAAAAAAAAAAAAACAACCCATGATTAATATGACCTTACTTTTGTAGGGACTACTGCAGAAAATTCGGAGAGCCCTTTCATGTAGACCCTTCCTTCAGTTACTCTTCTCAGCAAATGTGATGAATGGAGATGATCATCCCCATTTCACAGGTGAAGAAACCAAAATGGCTTGCCCCTGGGCATACAGCTGGCAGCTGAGGGAGTAGGGATTTATTCTCACATTCTGCTATTCCCTGGGGATTTATTGCATCTCACAGGGGAGATGCTTTTGTTCCATCTGCCACTTGAGGCACCACTGAGGTTGTTATGGTGCAGGGAATGTAAATGATGGTAATTAGGCCTGTGGGTTTAGCCCAGGCTAAGCAAAGGGGAGGAAGTTCCTCTTGTCTGGACTAGTGCTCATCATCCCTCCACTTCCTTTATTCAACTTTAGTGTCAGCTGGAAGGGTTTCCTTTTTCTCCCTTAAACTAAGCTTCCACTTTGGACCTACATCAAAATCCAAGGCGAGACCTAAAAACCCAGGGGTGCTGCAGATTTAACATGCTTGTAGTTGCTTGGGGCAGCCTGAAGGGCAGCAGACAGGGCTGGGGGGTGGCCAGGCTGCACCCACCGAAGTGTGCCCATAGCTGGACACTCCAGTCAAACCCAGTGGCGAGAGGCCCAGGATGGGGCATCGCCTCCCTTGTGAGGTGTTTGGCCCAAGGGGGAGTGAGCAGAGAGTCTCTGTGCTGCTTTCCTTCCCTCCGAGGACAGTCCCCAGCGCTTGCTGTATGTTGGTGACACACTGGTGACTTAAAACTTCGGCATCTATTTGTTTTAGAATGCTGTACGGAGGCAAGGTTGTTGTTGCATTATAATGTTTGCTTAAATGACTGCCCAAAGGATATCTTTAGATTCAAATAGAATGCCTTTGGGTGTGTTACAAGGGCCAGCTAGATAGGTCGTGTTGTCAGGGTCGGGTAGATTTTAGGTGTGGGGGCTTTGGTGTGACACTGTTGACCTTCAGTTCTTGGCACTGCCCCTTCCTGACCTTGTGGCCTTGGGCAAATGACTTAACAAGACCTAGTGCTTTACAGTGTCTGTCAAGGGGCATCTACTGTTTCTAAGCTTTGTGCATAAATAAAGGATTCTTGACTGCATATGTTTCCCGTTCATCACATTGAAAATTTCCTGCCACTCCTTTCTGGCCTGCCAAGTTTCAGTAGATAATAGGTCTGCTACTACCCTTATGTGTCTACCCTTGTAGGTTAGGGCTCGTTTATCCCTAGCTGCTTTCAGAATTCTCTCTTTATCTTTGCATTTTGCCAGTTTCATTATGATATGTTGTACAGAAGATCGATTCACGTTACGTCTGAAGGGAGTTCTCTATGCCTCCTGCATAGGGTAACTTTTAGTCCTTACCATCACCTGGTGAGGAAGGTACGCATACTGTCCTCATTTTGCCAGTAAGGCAAACTGAGGCGCAGGGAGGTTCTGTAACATGCCAAGGTCAGACACTAGTAAATGACAGAACCAGGATTCACATCCTTACAGTCTGGCTCCTGAGTCCATGGTCTGAACCAGTGTGCTCCACTATTGCACTTGAGCTTGTAGAACTTTGGTTTCCTTATCTGTAAAATGTGTGCTGTCCTAATCCCTGCTATGTGAGGTTGCTGGAAGATTGAGATACTACGTAGAAAGAGGCCAGCACATAGTAAGCGCTCAATATGTTTGCTTTTATTACCATTCATTGTAAGCCAGTGTGTGCTCTTATTTTCCCCCAGCTGTCTTTCCCTGTGCCCCCTCTTTGTGGCCATAGGAAGTAGATAAGACTAGAGGGCTTCTGATCCTGGATAAATTTAGAAAACAAAAAATATTCCAGAGCTTATAATAACTGCTTGAATGTGCCGTTGTCCCTGGTGCCTCCTGACTCTGGTCAACCTCTGATGGGGACCTCACACCACCTTTCAAGCATATGTGGTGCATCCATGTTTTAAAACCAACACAAGTCCCCCCCACCCACACAGTTTCACTAGCCACACACACTCTGCCCAGCCCCAGGACTTGCAGATGAGGGGATAAGTCCAAAGCAATGCCCAGAGAAGCCCTGGCTTAACTTGGCGTGACTTGACCTGGAATGGTGTCCAATCTTGCAGGAGGAGTGCCTTCTCTTTGGGCGGGATGGGGGGGAGGGAGAGAATCTGCTACATCTGCCCATTCTTGGCCCCACCTTGCTTCCAGATTCCCTCTATGTTCAGGTGCATTAGTCCAGCAGGGAGGAGGGGAGCCCAAGACTTCCTGTAGGTGGATTCTCTGCGGCCACAGGAGGAGTTGAAGTAGTTTTCCTGGTTACTTTTCTGCCATTGTTACAGTAATCTAAGGAGACACCATGCCTCTCTTAACCCCATCCCCTCTTTTTTTTGTAAGCCAAACAGGATGCAACAGATTTATACTACTATAAAAAAGAATTTAATGAGATGTAAGGGAAGATTCTTGCCTAGAAAACTGATTAAAAGGCAATGAGAGGATGAAAAACTCTCATCCATGTGGACTTTAAAACCTTGAAAAAATAGCTTTGCTAGTTAAAAGAATATGCATGCATTCTTCTCTTAAAAACCTAAGAACATATCAATCAATTCTCCTTCCACTTTCTGGAAAAAAACGCTCTATCATTTTGAAGTCTTTTTTTTGACCCATTAAAAGCTGCATATGTGAATATTTTGTTTCGCAAAATTGAAGATTATTCTGTGTTACAGAACATTCTTTTATTTACATATTATATTTAACTTAAGAATTCTTTCTCATCATTAACTGTATTTTGTTAGAATCACATCGACAGTTTAAGTACTAGGCAGCCACTGGTCTTGCGTGGTTTGCAATGAGTGAGTCAAGATGTTGGATCAGGAAATCTTGGAGAAATAATCCTTTCTTTAATAGACACTGCCAATTAATGTTGTGCAAAGTGTGTTTCCATGATACATTTCTAGCACCAACTTTGGAAGGAAGGTTGTTTCTGTGTGTGGGCAGTTAGGAAAGGCTGAGACACAGAAGAGGATGGAGGAGGAAGGTTGTGAGTGCACTGGATGGAGACTCACAAGCACCTGGGGAAGTGAGGAGGAGGGCTGACGATCTGAACCCAAAAAGATTTGGCAGCCCACTTGAGGTGTGTCCGTCAGCTTTGCAGGTAAGCTGAGAGAACTTGGGGTAATGGTCAGTGCTGGTCACCAAACATTCACTAGCTGATCTCCTCCTAGGTACATGGTGGGGTGGTACTTCCTCTGCTCCCTTGTGGTTCATATGGCCATGTGACATGGTTTGGCCAATGAAACGTGAATGGAAGGGATGAGTGTCATTTTCAGATGGCAGCTTTAAGAGTCGGGGCATGGTTTTCCATTTTCCCTCTGCCCTAGTGACTGGCAAGATTCCAAAGAATCGCAGACCCATGTGGGTCTTAGAGCAAGGTTGACACAGACAAGGGCCCACAGCAACCTATAACGGACACTATCCTTTGAAGGAGGAAGTGGAGTATGCTCATGGGTCCTTATAGGGGGCTGATGAGGGACTCTGGGTAGTGGTATTTGCCCCCTGTGGACCCAGATATTAGAACAAAAAATTCAAGAGACTGAGCCTCAGAGGAGGGTAGAGTCATCTTTCCCAAGAGAACATATCAGAGAGAAGAGGACCAGAGGGTAGTAGAAGGCATTTAGGAGTAACAGAGAATAGACCTGATGTGGGCCACATTAACACAACCACCGTGGCACTATCTGTGCAACCAGATCATGGTAATGGGACCCAAGAGTACTAGAACAGCAGTGGAGAAAAAATTCCAGCCTGGGGCCAAAGAGGGTGAGCTAGGATCCCACCTGTGATTGTTAATTTTATGTGTCAGGTTAGCTATGGTGACCAGTTGTTTGGCCAAACACTGGTCTAGATGTTGCTGTGGAGATATTGTGGGGAAGGGATTAACATCCACAGTCAGTTTACTTTAAAGGAGATTACTCTTGATGATGTGGGTGGGCCACATCTAATTAGTTGAATGCCGTAAGAGCAGAACCTGGGGTTTCCAGGGAAGAAGAAATTCTGCCTCAGGATTGCAGAGTTAATTCCTATTGAGTTTCTGACTTGCTGGCCTGCCTTAGAAATTTCAGACTTGGTGTCCCCAAAATTGTGTGAACTAATTCCTTAATATAAATATCTTTACATAAATAGATATCTCATCTCTGTCTCTCTCTCTGTGTCTCTGTCTCTGTCTGTCTTTGTGTCTCTGAACTTTGAATGCATGAATCATCACCTTTAGTGAGAAGACTTGCAAACAGGTTCTTAGAGATACTGGCAAAAATTTCACCAGACTTGGCCACAGTGTGGGCCTGAATCTGCCTCCAATTAGAATCTTAGTAGTTCTCAATGCTCCGGATAAGAGGATGTTGATTCCCTCGAGCAAGAGTGAGGAAGGTGCCAGTAGGAGCTGAGAGGAGGGAAACCTAGTGTTTAATAGTCACCTCTATTTATCATCTATCTATCCATTCATCCCACTGAAATGAAAATGTATTATTTAAAAATTTTATTTATAAGTAATCAAATTAAGAGCCTTAGCAGGCCCAGGGGACCCACAGCCAGGCTACTGAATGGTAAAGCCCTGTTCTAAGGAGCAATTCAGAATTTCAAAAACTCTATTTTGCCACAGTTCTCATTTCCCTCAAATTGTTAATCAGACCCATTAAACAAAAGCCAAGTTGCTCTTCAGGGATTTTTTTTTCAGTCTTTTAAAAATCTTTTTCCCATCCCAAAGCTGTTCCATATGTGTAGAAAGGAGCTATCAGCTTGAGTTCACATTCCTGCAATCACGTTCCTGGGGGGGACAGACCACAGGACAGAAAACCATATCTTTATGGTTGTTTTCCTTGGAAGCCAAATGAAAGTTTTCAGGAAACTCAATTCAACAAACACGTATCAGTTGAAGGTGAAGTTGTGAAATGAGCCTATTTTGTACTTGGCTGCTTTTGGGGGGAACCTCTGTCATCTTCATCTCATCTCTTACCCTCAGGTTCTCCCTCTCTGTCCCCAACTTCCCTCTGTGGCCCTTTGTGCCCTCAGCTTGCCTGTATTCAGTCCCTCCCTGCCCTCCAGTGTCTGGACAACACCTGGTTGAGCATGGGAATTTCCTCTTTGAACTATCAACTTTTCTTTGGCTTCTGTCCTAAGGCCATTCGTTCTCATCTTCAGGTGTGTAATAAGAGTGACTTAATGTACCCTTGCTGATGTGCTTGCTTGCTCTCACATGAGTCAGGGAGTTACCTAGCCCCACCAAAAGGCCTTCTTTCTTACCAACTGATGAGGATCGGAGCAGTCTCAAATGCCACTCCTCTGATGGTGTGTAGGAGCTATTCACACGTGCTCATGAAAACTAGTAGTTAAATACTTAAGAATTTTCTTATCTGGTTATACTAAACTGTTAGCAGTTTGAAATTGGTCAGAGCAGGAGTATTTGCCCCATTAGAAACTGGTAACTGCTGTAAATCAGATTTTTTTCTCCTTCAGAGAGCCAGCTTATCAACATGTCATTGTGCCTATCCCTCCTCACTTGCTATAAGGTATCCAAGTGATGTGTCACCAAAAAAATCTCTGTAGCCACAGGGTATGGGGTGTGGAAGTTGAAAGTTGGAGTAGAGGAACTTCTCACCTTTTCTGTAGACAAGAAGCCCTTTTATCATTTTTCCCTTGTGTTCTCATTAAATTTTATGATGCTTTTGATTACCCTATTTTATGATTATGATCTGCCATTTATTTCTTGTTTGAATAACACCTTAATTGTTTTCTTCTGGGTCTTGATTGGAATCTCCTTTGGCAAAGGTGATATCTTATAATAAGAGAAATATTTCAAGAGCAACAGAGTACGATTAAAATTATCATACGCTGAGGAATCATGGAACACAAAGGAGGATATGTTTTGGTTTGTTGAATGTTAACTGAAGCTGAAGGATACGACTTAAAGGTCAAAGTGAGCCTGGGACTTATTGACTGAGCATCAAAGGAGAGCATCTTGGAGACTGAGAAAGGCCCAGGCCACTTCTAATTTTTAGGTTTCTAGAAAAAAAAAAAAGGACAAATGCCTTCATGTAGGCAGACCCCTTCAAAAGGATGAGAGGTTGAGTTCTGGAGGACCAGATGCTCCTTTTTCTGGAACCCACCATGGTTGGAACATGGAAACAATGGCTTTTTAAATAGGATAACTGTCTGCTTGCCTTTTCCCTAGACCTTAGGCAAACTGATAATGACATCTGTATATTGTGTCTGTAATCCCAACCCCTGGTATAATGCTAGGTACCCAATGGGTGCCTCCATAAGTAATGGTTTAAAGTAAGGTCCAAATGAGAGTAAAGGGCAGAGATATCATGTTAGTACTAATTAGGTCTACATTCTCCAGCCAGTGGTTCCCAAGCTTTGATTTTATAGGTGGATCCAATTTTTGAATAATTTTGAGGAAACAGGATAGCCAGACTTCTTATTTTGTCAAGTAATGCCATTAAAAACTAGTTGACAGCTACTATCTCCTAGACTAGTAATTTATTAAGAAGAAAAATATTTTGACATGAAAAATGAGGAACAATGGACAGTTCTTCCCAAGAAAGGAGATGGTAACTTTCTACTGATAATATATATTGATATATTGATATTTATTTATATGGTATATATGCTTATATCTTTCCTGGATATTGGAGAACTTGAGTCCTGAGGACTTAGAGTCCAAAGAAAGTCTTTAGATAAGCCCTACTTCTTATTAAAACAGCAAAGACAAAATAAGGTAACAATCATAGGGACCACTCATTGATTATCTGCCTATTAAGTAGATACAGGTTATTCGTGTATTCATTCGGCCTATGAAACAATGAATATGGAAGCCATTCAATGGGGTAAATGCCTGAAACAGGATATCCTTGAACAGCCGCAAGTCAGGACTGGTCTGGTTTTGGGTTCTGAGGGCACTGGGAGATGGGAGGGATGTCCTATTACCCACTTTTGGTTGACAAAGACAAAATGATTCTGGGTAGTCCCAAATTCAAGAATTTTCCAGGGTCCTTAGGATCAAGCATGATATAGTTGGAATGGCAAACCTAGGGACACTCTGGGGGATTTTGGGGTCTCTATCCCATTATCGCTAAATGTGAGAGTTTAACTGGCATACTGGTAATGTCTACAAACTTGATGTAGACCTAATTCTAGGGATTTGGCTGAATCTTAGGAATAATGTGAATATATAGATTAGCTGTTTGTTTTACTAAAGAGGAATCTGTTCCTACGTTTGACAGCATACTTTGGGTTTCTTTGTCTGGAATCTTCACTTCTCAAACATTATCAACAGACTTTTATTGAGTCAGCTACTCTGTGTAAAGACAGTGGTAGATGCTACAGGTGATCCACAAAAGTTTAAGGTATCTTCCTTGCAACCCTCTTGGCCATTGAAGCCTTCAGTCTAGTGGGGGAACTAGGATAGGTAGATGTTATATTAAAGTTCAAGCCAAATAAACTGAAAATCTCAACCAGCAAATTAGTATATAAAAATGGCAAGTTAAGAAGAATATAAGCCGGAAGACCTAACATTCATAGGAAGTAGAGAGATTTCTGGCTGGAATGTTTAGGAAGGTTTTAAGGAGGAGGAGGGCATTGGGATTTGAATGTTGGAAAGAATTTCAGAGGTAAGGGATGCATCCCAAGTAGGAACTGTGTAAGGTGGGAGAGAGGGGCATAAGGGATAGAAATTAAAACAGTTTGGTTCTGGCAGAGGCTAAGGGAACAGTGGGAGATGAGGTTGTGATGGACATCCATGGGTTGCTGGTATAGAATGTTGGTCAAAGGAAAATGGGTTAAATTTCTGAAAAAATGAGAACCATCAAATATTACTTGTTTCCTTTTTTAGAACAAAATGGCAATATGATAAATGGGAGGGATCCCAGTTTGTATAGTCTGGCTTCCTAATGAGACGGTGCCCATTTCCTTTGGATTGGAGGATGTGCACGTGGACCACCAGGTCCAGCCACTGAGAATGGGGTGGATTAGCTTGAATTCTTTGGGCACTGAGTTCATGCTTGCTGGAGTTTGGGGGCTGGGTGTAATTTCCTTTAGAGAGAGCATAGCTTTGAGCCTCCTCCACTCAACTTGTTTATAAAAATCCTAGAGAATGATTTTCCAGACCATGGGTGGAGGAAGCCAGTATGTTTAGTAGTGATCCTATAAACAAATGAAGATGCTTTTTTGCAATAGGAGCAGACAGAGAACTTATTTTTGTGATTTGAGGAAACTGCTAATTTCTGGGATGGCTGAGGCAGAAACGGTTGATTTCTTCCTGTGCTGATTTTTTTTCTCCCAGGGAGAAAATTACTTATCTTTACGGGCAACACTTAAAATCTTCTCATTTCAAACTCAATGTGAGTGTCTAGAAATTGACACAGCGTGGCTGTGTGATTCTCCTGGGAGTTCAGCTCCATTCCCCCTGAGTGAAGAGAGGGGAGAGAGGAAAAAGGAATGATAGCCTTTGTTTCTCCAGAGGGTGTGTCGTGATTTCATATCAGAATTGCATCTTGCAGAAATTGTTGTGAGATTGAATCTTCAGTTTCTCATTAATCTGACCAGTCTGAAGAACTATAGGCTATATCAATTAGTCTATATAACAAGCTCATATACCCTAAAAATTACTATTTTTTCTTCTATTAATTTTTAGAACAACTGGCACATACTGTTTGGAAATTAGAATGAGTTAAAGTAGAGAGTGTGGCCCAAAGTAGGGTGACACCCAATAGCTAATCTTTTACTGAGACAGTAATGTTGGGATCCTGGCCAGAGGACAAATCTTCCATGCTGTCCTGTCAGGCAGTGGTGAGTATTATGGGACAAGTGGTCCCCGGCAGGGTTGACTTTGTATACAGATGGACAGAAGATTGTGCCATGCAGGCATCTCTACCTGGTACCTGAAATTCATCATGCCCAGAAAATAGGGATTTAAATGATAATGTCTGATCTGGAACACTTGACACATCATTGACCTAGCAAAGAGAAACCCAAGAATGGGTGGAGGAAGAAGACCTAAAGACAGAATGGCTGAGGGGCCTGTGCAACCCGCCCCTGAGCAGTGTAGACATTAGAGGATGGACAGGGTCAGAGGAGAGGGCTGTGGGCCACCAGGCACTCCTGTGAAAATTCCCATGCAATTCTGCCCCTTGCAGAAAATGCCCCTGATCTACAGTCCCTCTCGCATTATTTTTCTTCAATAGTGATTAAACTGGTTATCCAGATTTGCTGTCAGATACCTAGGAGTAAGGGTGGTAGGATAGGAGGTGGGTTCTGAAACAAGGAAGAAAAATCTGAGAGAACTTTTGGAATAATCCACCATTCTAGGCAGTACACACTTAGGCTTTTTCTGTAAGATGCCAGGTTTGTGATCTAGTTTTAGTCCCTTTTCATCTACCTATCTAACAGTGTGCCAGGCCCAATGTGGCTGTCACAAAACACAGATTTCTAAAATGTTCCAGCAAGAATTATTAGTGATCATTTGGTCTAGAGGCTTTTGAACTTTTTTTTTTTTTTTTAAAGCGGTGTAATCTTTTCTTCAAAAGAAACTAAACCAAGAAGTCCAACATAAGAACATTTTAAAAAGGAGCAGTGCTGGTTAACCCCAGGGGCTCTTCTGAGGGGGCTGAGCAGAGAGGTGAGATGATATTCCCAAAGTCGTAGAAGTTGGGAGTGATTCAGCAGCCCCCAGTCTTGGTCTCTGAGAATCCAGTTCCCCATCCACTGCGCCATGTGGCATGAAATAAACTGACAGTCCACAAAGCTGAGTTGGAGATCTGTTGGTGGGAAGGGGTGGTTTGGTGCTGCATGTGGTTTGTTTGTTTGTTTGTGTGTTTGTTTTAATCTTCAGAGGAGGACAAGATGAAACCTGGGATGGTGAGGTTTCTTGCATATTTGACTCCGGAGACATTGGAGAGAGAAAGAGTAACGCTGTACCAGAAGGAAATTCTGCTTAAGTCCATTCATGGGATGGTGATTCCCTCTTTTGTTGCTTTGTACTCATATCTTTTATTTCTTTAATTTATAGTACATATGAAAGTGTGTACAACGTCTGTGTATAGTTTAAGAGTAAAAATATGAATACCTATGGATCTCCCCCTCCACTTTAGAATATTTCTAAACTGGGGCGCCTGGGTGGCGCAGTCGGTTAAGCGTCCGACTTCAGCCAGGTCACGATCTCGCGGTCCGGGAGTTCGAGCCCCGCGTCAGGCTCTGGGCTGATGGCTCAGAGCCTGGAGCCTGTTTCCAACTCTGTGTCTCCCTCTCTCTCTGCCCCTCCCCCGTTCATGCTCTGTCTCTCTCTGTCCCAAAAATAAATAAACGTTATATAAAAAAAAAAATTAAAAAAAAAAAAGAATATTTCTAAACTATCAAATCTCCCTGCTCCTCTTGAATCCCCACCCTGCTTCCCCTAACCACCAGTGTAAATTTTGCATATTTTCTCACTTTTCAGTATAGTTTTACTACCATATTTGCATTTCTAATCAGTATACTGTTTCGTTTTGTCTGCCTTTAGCTTCATAGATACAGAGTCATTTCTTGTCTTCTGCTCGGCATCATGCTCTAGAACATTTATATCATTGCAGAAAGTTCCGTTGGACTGTACATCTCTAGATATTTATCCATGGTGTCAAGTGGAGATTCATCCATGATGTTAGTCACTAGTATTCATCACTGTATAATGTTCTACTTCCTGAATAACCACCATGTACTTATTCATTTTATAGTTGCTGGATATTTGTATATTTCTAGTTTTTTTCTCCTCCAAAATGTTTATGAATATTGTACCTGTCTCCTAGTGCTAGAGCTTCTCTAAGGAGAAGCTCCTTCTACCCAGGAGTAGATATGCTAGGTGACGGATGGAAATAAGTTCAATTTTTACCAAGTAGTAACCTAATAACTTCTCTCCTTCC
Source organism: Felis catus (assembly GCF_018350175.1). Classification (NCBI taxonomy): domain Eukaryota; kingdom Metazoa; phylum Chordata; class Mammalia; order Carnivora; family Felidae; genus Felis; species Felis catus. The sequence goes on along the minus strand of NC_058368.1, from coordinate 208,740,452 downwards.
TTCCATCTTTCCTCTTTCCCTTCCTTCTTTCTCTCGACGTTTCTTTCCTTCCTACCTTCCCTCCCTCATCTCTTCCTTTTCCCCTTCTCTCTCCTTCCCTTTTATTTCTTTCCTTATCATTGGACATCTGTTTAAAATGGATTAAATATAATTTTTTGCTCATGAAACACTATCATCATTGGACTATGCAGGATCCTCTCTGTTATTCATCTATCTACCTGTTAAAGAACATTACCATCCAACCAAGATGTAGATATTCACTGATTACTTATTAATTATTCATATCATCTTATCCTACCCTGCTTTTTTGCCTCCCATGCAGAGGCAACCACTACCTTGAATTTTATATTATAATTTTTTTTTGCTTTTCTAAGAAAAGTTATCTTTGCATACATATATGCTGTGATATTTACCAATTGGTGTAGCGAATTACCTCACAATGCCAGTATCTTAAAAAATAGCTATCATTATCTTCTAGTTACTGTGGGCCAGGAATTCAGAGAGGGTGAGGGCACAGCAGGGGTGGTTTGTCTCTGCTCCATGATGTCTGAAGTCTCAGCTAGAAGACCCAAAACCTGGGGGCTGGAATCATCTGAAGGCTTGAAGAGGGTGGAGGATCTGCTTTGACGGTGGGTCACTCACGTGGCTGGCAAGGTGAGGCTCTTTGCTTCCTCTCCATGTGGTCTGTGTGTATATGGGCTTTCCCACAGGACTGCCGAGTGCCCCCCATGACAGGGCAGCTTGCTTTAGTGAGGGTTTCAGCCACAGTTTCTTCTGGCCTAGATGCCATCTCAAGGAGTGACATGATGAAAATCATAACATTTTTCCATTTTCTTGTTCAAAATAGATAAAGGTCTTGAATATGTGGGAGAATAAGCTATTCAGGTGAATTAATCATTTCTGGATTACCAGATGCAATCTAGAAAAGGGCACAGGAGTCAATGAAGACATTGGTTGCAAAAGATCCAGCAAATTCTGGTCATCATTTAGGCGTGTTGGAAACGGGACAGCATTGTGTTACCATTATGGGAGAGAAAGATGGATTCCCCCCCTGACAAACTTTGTTCTGTGTTTGAACACAGGCACTGTGCCACAAGAAAAGAAAAGATGCTGCCAGAAAAGAAGGCTATGGGTAGATAAATAAAATTGAAGCATGAAGGTGGGAGGTAAAGAGATGGAAGGGGTCAGGGAGAGGCAGGGGCTGTATTTATGAGAACAGGTGAGAAGGCCAGTATTGTTCAGCCTATAAAAGTAAAGGCTAAGAGTTCACAAGTTCTGAATTTCTAAAGAAATATTCTTTGAAAGGCAAACTTAACATAATATAAAGAAGTCCTACTTCATATGGGGTAATGTACTTTTGTTTCTCATTACTCGAGAATTAAGGGAAGCTCTGTAAATACAAATTTACAATGGTTATATGTTTATGGTTAATAGAGTTGGCTGTGGAGGGAACAGATTTTTAATTTTTTTTTTTAAGTTAGGATCTGACTTTTTGAGACCACATCAAAAAGCATACTGTATTCTTCCATAAGATGCTTCTTGGGATCTCTGTCACAGCTATTATTCTGATCCAGAAGAGCAGCTCTTTCGTCTTTACAGAAGAATTTGCACATGTCTTAAGCATCTTCTGGTCTTCCAAGATTGGTTATATTGGAGAATCTACAGATGATGTTAGCATTTGGGGTAGTGATAAGAGCTGGTGCTATGACAGCCATTGGTAGTTCATACCTTTTTGCTAAAAATGGAATGAAGGGGGCCAGCCCCTAGAGGTTGGCAGAGATCACAGAGAAGACTGTGGGCTCATAATTACTGCTGATATCCAGTGACATTGGCCACCAAGTTTGAACTCTGTGCAGATGGAATCAACATTAAGACATAGAGTAAGAATTAAAAAAAAAAAAAGCATCCTATTAATATAATCCCCTCTTGGACCACCATCATTTCCATAAAGAGACCAATATAACAGTGGATAAGAATGAGATTTTCTTATGTATTTAACATGCACCATCCAGGAAATCCAAGGACTGTTTTGTCTTGGGTTTTCAACTCCCATCTCTAAAAATAATATATAACATAGGGGCACCTGGGTGGCTCAGTCTGTTAAGCATCCAACTTCATCTCAGGTCATGATCTCCCGGTTCGTGGGTTCGAGCACCGTGTCAGACTGTGCTGACAGCTCAGAGCTAGGAGCCTGCTTCAGATTCTGTCTCTCCCTCTCTCTCTGCCCCTCCCCCACTCATGCTCTGTCTCTCTCTCTCTTTCTCTTTCTCTAAAATAAACATTAAAAACATATATAACATTTAACCATCTGATTCAAGGAACTAGGTGCATTCCAATACAATAGGCACCTTTCCCTATATCACTTTATAAATGATAGAAACATCTGAATGTTAATGCCCCAGGACCATAGGAATACAGATGAGTTGATGTTTAAATGGAGTCTTCAAACCTTAAGAGGGCAGGCACTGTGTCTGTCTAGTTCATCATCATGTATCTATTTTAGTGGCTGGCAGATAATAGATGCACACAACAGTTGGATTAATCAATAAGTAATGCAAGAATGGTTTGGGGTTTTCTTTTCATTTATAGTTATATGTATGAAGTAGAGCTATTGGGCTTTTATATCTTAATTTGTCAACACCCATTTAGTGGTTATTTAACTCTGAGATATTGTTCAGCCTGGTTTTGTTTGTTCTTTAAAAAAAATCAACTAGGTAATTTTGGTGGAAGTGAGCATCTGGAGAGATGGAATTGGACTCTTAATTGGAGGCTCTAAGAACATTCATGCTTGAATTCTTCTGGGGTGAGAGAGTATCACCCTCCAGATCTTAAGAGTTCTTAAAAGGGAGGTGTAGTATTTCAGAAACAACCCTTTCAAGCCTTAATGCCTTTCATCAAAGGCTTTTAAAGCACTTTGCCTTTAACCGGGCCCATGTCTACCTCCTGCCTAGCTTACGCACATGCCTCCCTTTGAGGTCAGTAGAGGCTAATAGTGCTGAGAAAACAAGTCAATGTATGCAGTGGAGGTTACAACCTAGCCATATTTCGTTCTTGCATATGAGTGGGCATCAGAGACTTCAAATAATTCAGTGTAGGCCAATATGAAATCAAGCGTGAAGTCCAAAGAAAATCAGCTGCCAGATGAAAGGAATTCAGATCTCACAAATTAGAGCCTTCTCTGAATGGAATAGTTTGCCATGGGAGGTATTGAGGTCCTTGTCATTGGCGATATTGGCAGTGCTGTGGTGGTGGGCATGAGCAGACCTACACTCAAGATGGAGGAACCAGCTTCATGGACAGTAAAACCCCCCAGCCCTCCATATCTATGAGTTTTTTAAGTCGCCCTCTCCTTCCTGGAACAAGCCCTCATAAATCCTCAGTTTACTTGGATGCTCACCCACCCACATTTCCCCAATATTACTCAAGTTTAGTGAGAAAGAGGCAAATGACTCCACCCTTTATAAAAGTCTAGTTGGAATCACAAATGAATTTTAAAAAGAGCCTCCAGGATAGGTTTTGGACTAGGGCACATTTATCACTGCTATTCCAAGTGAGGACCCCGGGCCCTGAAGGAATCTGAATCACCAATGATTTGGTTGGGTTTCCTATTCTATGCTTGTCAAGGCAGGACATAGCACTAGTAGATTTTTTCATGGTTAATCAAGTCATCAGTTGTCAGTGTTGACTTTTCTTGGGGATCTGTGCCTGAATGTGTTTGCTTAGTCTAGTGAGTGGCTCTCAAACTTTAGTGTGCATCAGAATTACCCCGAGGGCTTGTTTAATGGCAGATTTCTGGGCCCCACCCTCTGATTTTCTGACTCAGTAGGTCTGGGTTGTGGCCAGAAAATTTGCCTTTTTAGCAACTTTCCAGATGTATTAGTTTTCTAATGCTGCTGTAACAAATTATTAGAAATATAGCTGCTTAAAACAACATAACTTTATTATTCCATAGTTCTGTAGGACAGAAGTCCAAAGTGAGTCTCACTGGGCTAAAATCAAGGTGTTGGCAGGGTTGTGTGGAGGCCCTAAGGGAAAATCTGTTCCCTTGCATTTTCCAGCTTCTAGAGGCTCCTTGCATTCCTTCACCTGTGGCTGTCTTCCATCTTCAAAGCCAGCAAGGACTGGTTGAGTCGCACTGCTCTCTCTGGTTTTTAACTCTTCTGCTTCCCTCTTCCTCATTTAATGATCCTTGGATTACATTGGGCTCACATGGATAATTTTTTGTTTTAAAGTGAGCTGATTAGCAGCCTTAACTTCACCTGAAATTTAATTATTCTTTGCCATGAAATAAATATTTGCAAGGATTAGGATGTGGATCTTTGGGGGGACCATGATTCTTTCTACACCATGCCAGGTGATTGATGCTGCAGGCCTGGGGACCACACTTTGAGAACCTTTGGTTTAGTGACTTGAGACACTAATTAGAGGGTGCATCGTTATGAGGAAGATTGCTTGTCAGTAAAATTGGGCAGGAAAATGCATGTCTTAGGGAAAATTAGCATTTTGTGTGGTTTAAGTTTTTATCAAACTTTTATGTAAAGTACAACTTTGTGAAATGTTAATCCCAAAATTCTTGTGGACCTCCAGACAGAAGGATCAAACAAAGGCCTATGTCCCATGACTCCAGCACTCTTCCCTGCCCCATTAGTCTAATTTACCCCTTGTATCTGTATTGTCTTTGCTGCTGTCGTGATTATTACCTGTCACATTGTTCTCTAACCTATTGAGACCCTGCTCCTTTTTTAATACTCAGTTTGGAGCCTCCCTCTGTCATGATATGTTCCCCAACTGCTCTAGCTAAACGTTATCTTGCTAGTTTACTAGGTGCTCTCATACATGAAATAATTTGTTCCCATAACAGTGCTGTGAGGTGGGTAGTATCTCCATTTCACAGATGGAAAGAATAGGCAACCGCACATTTTAGTGAACTGCTGAGGTTCATCCAGCACTTGCAAGTCTGGGGACTCAGTCTCTGCAATAGATGGAATGTTCATGTCTCTCAAAATTCATACGTAGGATCCCAACCCCCAGCATGGTGGTATTTGGAGGTGATTAGGTCATGAGGGTGGAGCCCTCATGAATGGGCTCAGTGTCCTTATATAAGACACCCTAGAGAGCTCCCTGGCCCCTCCCACTGTGTGAGGACACTGCAAGAAGACAGCCATCTGTGAATCAGGAACTCTTTACTGGACACCAAATATGCTGGATCCTTGACCTTGGACTTCTAGTTTTTAGAACTGTAAGGAATAAATGTTTGTTGTGAACTACCAACATATGGTATTTCTATTATAGCAGTCTGAACAGACTAAGACAGTCTCTGGGGCTGTGATTCCAAACCTGAGCTTGTCTGGCATTGTGCAGAAGGATGGGCATTTTTCAGGAAACTCACAGCTAGTGAATTCCAGGTTGACTGACCACGTCTCAGCCTTAGGTAAGCTCCTGAGGCCAGGACTTCCTCTGTAAGCTCCTTTCCAGTCTGTCTACGTTCAAGGAAAATTCTCTCTTGTTATGCTGCTCTTTATTGGGTTGCATTTTTTTTTTAACTCTTGTAAATGGAGATAGAGTTCCTCGCTTATGAATTTAACTTATCAAATACAAATGCTGTCATTATAATTATTATGTGCAATTGAGATGAGCTGCTGTTGTTCATAGCTTTATTCCTGGAATTTCAAAGAAAGAGACTATTGGAGTGATGGGAATCTGATTTGGAACAAGGTTTGTTAAAATCAAACATTAACAGCCGTGTGTTTTCTGCAGTCTGTAAACTCTGTGTTCCACAACATAAATGATCATTATTTTTTTCTTTCACTTAAAAAATAATCTTGATCATTAGACCCATGATTCAGATCTGGGTGAAAGGTTATATGATTAGACTTGCTCTATGGGAAAGGAGAGGGAAGAGGAGGGCCAAGCACCTATAAAACATTATAACCTCAGGGTAGTAATTTTGTAAAACAAGCATATGAGTAGATGGTGATTCAGCACCAGTCTTCCCCCTGCCTCCCCCCACTCCCCGAAATTATACATTTTATTCTTGGGTGGGTGAGTGGGAAGGAAAAAATGGTGGATGGACATGGGATTAAAACGTAGACCTAATGATTCCCTTTGTTTTTTCCCATCTCTGCTCTTGCCTAGAAATTCCCTGATTCCTCTGCCTTCATTTCCTTGAGGATACGGATGAATAGCTTGGGACTGATGTTTACCTGCTATTTGGGAAAGCTTGTTGGGTCAGTTCCCCTGAGTGGTCATGAGACAGTGCCCAGCTTAGCAGGTGTGTCCCTGAAGTACATTTGTCATCAGAAAGGAAATTCCTCTTTGTTGCAAATGAAATGTGATTGCTTGTCAGGTAAGTACCCACGAGTCCTGGGTCCCTGCCAAGCTTGTTCAGGTTGGCTGTGGGAGATATTCTGGGATGTAAGGAAGCATTCCCTCGTAAACCCAGGGAGTATGATTCACTGTAATGTGACTAAAACTGTGACACAAGATTCATCTGCTTCACATTCCTAGGTTGTGCCTTGAGCGTTCAGAAGAAATGTTACATTAATTGGTTAAAATATCAGAATGCAACAGTTCTTAATGACTCCACCATGTCCTGAAGCACTGTCAGAATATGAAATCGACTGGGTGAATTTCCTCTTGAGTGACAGCTATAAGTATCTGCAAAATGGACTTCTAAATTTTCAGTGGTTGCCAAATCAAGATACTTCTGTAAGAAGAGACCCAGGTTCAAGATTAATGGGTAAAAGTGACTTCGATGGTGATGATAAAGAAATAATAGTAATTAACATTTGTGGAATGTTATTTACATGTATTACTACACTTAGTTCTCAGAACAACCCAATGAAGAAGGTGCTCTAATAATCCTCATTTTACTGGTGAGGAGGTTGGAGCTTAGAAAGCTTAATAAACTTGTCCAAGGTGACACAGCTGGTGAATTCCAGAAATGAGACTCAAACCAGTCATTCTGACTCTAGAAACTATTTTATTTACTGTCTCCTTATATTTCCAGGTTTAGTTCATATTTCTTTCCTCCTACTCCCCTCCCTCCCTCTTTTTCTTCTTCCCTCTCTGCAGACATCATTCTTTTCCATTTGTTCATTTTCTTTATAGTTTTTAAATCTCCAAACATTGAATAAGTACACGCTCTGTGCTGGGCATGATGTTAAGAGGCAGGAATTCAAAGAGGAGCAAGACTCAGATCATACTCGCAAGAAACTTGCAGGTACTTTTGCTTCTTTACTGCCACTTTCTCTTCCTCCTCCTTCTCCATCCCCCTCCGCTTCATCTTCATCATCATTGGCAGATGTAGCAGATAACTGAGGCCCCTCTACTAAGACTTATGAATTTTCCCGCTGAACATTAATTGCTGAAAGTATAAAAAGCTAGAAGGCAACTATCTCTTTGCCAGGGAAATTCTGACAGGAGAAAAGCAGACCTGAAAGGAAATGGTGCTAAAAATACCACCAAGATGTGAAGGACAGACTGACAGCCAGAGTCTTCAGAATGAGACGGTGCAAAGCTGGAGAAGGTGAAAATAACATTTGGTCCGTGATCACTCCCGGAATGATAATGATCTGCTTGTATGTGTCTACAGGGTGTGTGCACACAGGAAATGAGATGGTTGGGCAGAGTTCTTCAGATTAATCTGCCAGAAAGATTAAGGGGGACAGGGAGGGGAGAAAAGATGATGGATTGCAATTCCTAAATAGATTTTTTTTTTGGGGGTAGACTTTACATGCCATTTCAAACTCTGGGCCTGCTCATGAAAATCAAGGGAAGATGTACTTTTTTGAACTATTTTTAAATGTTTACTTTGTTTTTAATATCAACTGAATGACATGGATTAGTTAAAATGCACACTACCCAAGGATCTAAAGAAACTCCTATGAAATCGTATGGTCTCTGGTGGAAGAATACAATGTGTTTCTTCTGACATTTTATTCCATTTCTCTCAAAGGACCAGAATTTAAGTAGAATTGAGTTTAAGACTATATTCCTGAGATTCGTGAGTTCGAGCCCCACATCAGGCTCTGTGCTGACAGCTCAGAGCCTAGAGCCTGCTTCAGATTCTGTGTCCCCCTCTCTCTCTGCCCCACCCCTGCTTGTGCTCTCTCTCTGTCTTTCAAAAATGAATAAACATTAAAAAACAGACTATATTCCTGAGAGATACTACAAGATCCAGGAAAGTCAAGCATGTAAAACAGTTGCTGAATTATTAAAAATGGTCATGAAATCATCTTAAGATCCCGACCCTGCAAAACCTTACCCTTTCTGTTTGGATACTCAGTTTTCTTAAAATGATTTGTTCTGAGCTTGTATTTGTAGTCAGTCCTCTAAACTTAGTGCTAAAATGGGGTTTCTGCATATGTAGGTTTCTGCTTTTTTGGATTGCCGTGAATCACTGTGCTCCTGGCCGATTCTTCTACTGAGAGCCCTCCTGAGAACACGTGGGTTTCTTAGCAGGCCTTGCTCCACTGGAAAGGCAGTGTTCAGGTGCTATATTAGTCGATGTTCTCCAGAGAAAAAAAACAATAGGATATATATATCCTACTGATGCGTGCGTGTGTGTGTGTGTGTGTGTGTGTAGAGAGAGACAAATTTATTAAGGAATTGGCTTGTGAGATTATGGTGGCTGGTAAGTCTGAAATCTGTAGTGCAGGCCAGCAGGCTGGAAACTCAAGCAGGGTTTTTACGTTGCAGTTCTGAGACCAAATTCCTTCTTCTTCAAGGAACCTCAGTCTTTGCTGTAAAGTCTAAGCCCTTCAATAGATTGGATGAGGTCCACCCACATTATAGAGGGCAATCTGCTTTACTTAGAGTCTACGGATTATAAATACTAATTACATCTTAAAAATACCTCCACAGCAACATCTGAACTAGCGTTTGACTAAACCATTGGGCATCATAGCTCCAGTGACACACAAAGTCAGCCATCACAGATGTCTAGAACCCATGGGTCTCTGGGGATCATGTCCAGAGCAGAAGGCTGACAGGGCTTGTCTTAGAACTAAAGTCAAACCCATGTTGTGTGGTTGTGGGAACCCACCCTGCTTGTAACCTCGAGTCTAAATAATAACATAAACTGTATTTCATGGTGGATCAACCTAGGGAGTCCACAGGGCCCGGCCTGAAAGTGGGGGAGGTGGAACATATGAGGTGGCAGTTTTATGTGCCTGAATCACAGAATATTAAGGTGAGGGTCCTCAGAAACAGAACCTCTGGTAGCCCCTTTGGCATTTTTGATTAAATTAGAAAAAGGTCCCTCTTCCTTTGAGTAGCTACAGCCCCTAGTGAAGATGTATAACCTGGTGAGCATTGGTTGTCATCCTTCACTGGACACTTGAGCCAGGTGTTCTTGTTCAGTGAACAACCCCCCTGACCATATGCGTTGGCCTTGCTCAGGGAGAACGAAGTCTCATTGGATAGGTAAGAAATTAACCCCAGATCCTAGTGAACTTGCCAAAGGGTATGTCTCAGGTAATCTTGTATTTAGAACTTTAGATTCTAAAACTAGAGCCTGAGTGTCTTGATGACATGTACCTTATTCTTTGGGCAAGGGAGCCCAGAGAAGTGTGGACAGGGGAAAACCCTCCTCTTCAAAAGTTTCCTTCCCCACCTATCAGCTCACCAATTTCGGAATACCTAATTTGATGATAAAATTAAAATGCCCTCTGAGAGTATTGCTTCATTCATGTTAGCATAAATGGCTTTACTCAGGTGGTGAAAATAATTCTTTACATCTAAAAAGCACCTAACAATTTTCAAATACATACAGTATTTTTTCCCCAAGACCATAAGGATTTCATGGCTGTTGATGACTCCCTTGAGGAAATTCAAAATTAATGACTTTAAGAAGCACGAAACATTTTTTTCTAGGCATACTTTTTATTGAAATATAACACATAAAAGTACACAGATCATAAGTGTACAACTCAATGAATTTTTACAAACTGAATACATCTATATAACCTCTTCCCAGATCAAGAAATAGAATATTAGCTATACCCCAGAAATCCTTTTTCTCTAAAAATGATTCTAGATTCTTCCTAAAGACCCAGAGAGTTTCAAAAAGATAACTCCAACATAAGGCTTTGAGGTGAGGATGAGGAATTCTTGCTAGATCTGTCAGTCAGACCAGGGTTAGGTTAATCCTGTGCTTGACAAGTTAAGAATGAATGAGAACGGTATTAAATAATTCCTGGCCTTTATTTCTTTTAAACCTTCTCTGAACCTTAGAAGTGTTTATCTACCCAATGATTTTGTTTTTTTAGAATCTATCAGAGAGTATTTTGTAGAAGTTGAGAAATGGGATTCAGCCTAAACATCCAGCAATGAGGGTAAATCAATTTTTCATAGACTGAAAAATGGAGTATTATGCAATGATTACACAAATCAGAATCTTGGCTTAAGTGCTCATGATACAGTGAGAAATGAGCAAGACATGATACAAGAATTGTGCATGTATTAGACAATAATCTCAATTTTTGCTAAAAATGTCTGAAAAAGTGGGAAGATGGCGGAGTAGGAGGAGCCTAAGCCCACTGCATCCCATAGATACAACTTGATAACACCCACATCAGTGTGAATAACCCATAAAATGACCTGAAGACTGGTAAAACAGACTCTCCGCAGCTAAAAGTACACAGGAGGCTACATCAAAGAGGGTAGGAAGGGTAGAGATGCAGTTGAAAGCTAAATGACCCTGCAGACTATCCACAGGAGGGAAGGACGCCCTGGACATATAGGGTAGAGAAACAGACTCTCATACCAGGGAGCATGCATGAGGAAGACAAATCCCTATAACATTTGGTTTGGAAAACTTAACATCTTTGGAACTTTAAAAATCAGTGGGCTCAGCTCTGGAAGAGCTAGGAGAGCAAGAAGAAACTGAGTCTCTACCCTTAAAGACCTTAAAGAGCACAACAAACAGCCTCTTGGAGATACAGCTTAGAAACAGCAGTTTGAAAAATGCCTGGGGAAGATTTATTTACTGATCAAAGAGCTGTGCTGAAGGGGCAAGGATTATTGGGAGACTTAGCCAGGAACAAAGGACTGGCAGGTGCCATTTCCTTCCCCCACACCCCAGCCTAGATACATGGACACCTATGGGAGCCAACACAGCACAACACACTCCATCTAACTTCCTAACAGTGCACCCTGTCCCTGCATTCTGTAGACATGCCCCCTCCAGCTAGGCCTTGGTTTCAGGTTCCCTCCCACAGCAGACCCATGCAAATGTTGCTAATAGCATGCGCCCTGCCCCTGCATTCTCCTGCAGATCTGTCCCCTCCAATACGCCTTTGGCCAGAGCCCGTCCAAAGCAGTGCCACAAGTCTAGTGGTGTACAAGCAGCCCTGAAGGGACAGCACCACTCCAAAGTGACTTCTGACCCAGGGAGAGGGGAAGATAACCACACACACTGTCAGACTGTAGCCCCAGCAGTGGGCTGGGAATAGACATCTGGTCTGACTGCAGGCCCTGCCCACCAACAGAACTCAGGGGACAACACAGGGGAAGTGCCCTGCAGTTGGGTGCTACTGCATCTCTGGAAAATGCCTGGTATGACTCCACTCAGGCCTAAGGCAGCCCCAGAGTAGCCCACTAACAACACAAGGACTGAACCCTGTCCACAACAGGCAAACTGGATTGAAGCAGCTTAGCCACAATTACAGGTCAATGCAACACACATCGGGACATTCTTGAAGTGCCAGGTCCTAGTGAACAGGGGACATTGCACTGTAAGGCACTATGGGCCACTTCTTCACATGGCCACTACTTGCAACACAGGAGACTTAGCTGACTTTCTTAACATAGAAATATTCACAGAGTTAGACAAAATGAGAAGTCAGAGGAATATGTCCTAAATGAAAGAACAGGACAAAATAATAGCAAGAAAGCTTAAGTGAAATGGAGATAATAAGCCTGACAGAAAATTTAAAGTAATAGTCATAAAGATGGGGTGCCAGGATGGCTCCGTCAGTTGAATGTTGGACTCTTGATTTTGGTTTGGGTCATGATCCCAGGGTCATGGTATTGAGCCCTGCTTAAGGTTTTCTCTCTCCCTCTGTCCCTCTCCCCCACTCACACACACTCTCCCTTAAAAAAAAGTGGGGGTGTGGCACCTGTGTGGCTTAGTCAGTTAAACGTCCAACTTCAGCTCAGGTCATGATCTGATGGTTCATGAGTTCAAGCTCCATGTTGGGTTCTGTGCTGACAACTCAGAGCCTGGAGCCTGCTTCAGATTCTGTCTTCCTCTCTTTCTGCCCTCCCCCCACTCTCACTCTGTCTCTCTCTCTCTCTCTCTCTCAAAAATAAACATTAATTTTTTTTTTAAAGGTAATGGTCATAAAGATACTTGCTGGACTTGAGAAAAGAGTGGAGGACCTCAGTGAGACCATTAACAGAGACAGAAAGCATAAAAAAGAACCAATAAGAGATGAAGAAATCAATAAATGAAATTAAAAAGATAGAATGAATAGTAGACTAGAGGTAGCAGAAGAATGGATCAGTGACCTAATAGAGTAATGGAAAACAATCAAGCTGAACAAGAGAGAGAGTAAATAAAAAATGAAAATAAACTTAGGGAACTCAGTGACACCATCAAGTATAATAACATTCACATTAAAGGATTCCAGAAGGAGAAAAGAGAGGAAAGGGGGCAGAAAATCTATTTGAAGAAATAATAGCTGAAAACTTTCTGAGTTGAAGGAAGGAAATAAAAATCTAGATCCAGAAGTCACAGAGAATTCCCACAAAATCACCCCAAGGAGGTCCACACCAGGACACACAGTAATTATAATGGCAATGAGTAGTGATAAAGAGAATTTTAAAAGCAGGAAGAGAAAAGAAAACCGTTAGATACAAGGGAAACTCCATAAGGCCTATCAGCTTTTCAGCAGGAATTTTGCAGGCCAAAGGAAGTGACGTGGCATTTCTTTCAAAGTGCTAAAAGAAAAAACTTGCAACCAAGAATACTCAATCTGGGAAGGCTATCATTAAGAATAGAAGGAGAGAGAAAGATTTCAGCCCTCCAAGATATGTTGAAGTGTACTCTTTGAGAGGAAAGACCATAAGTAGGAGTAAAAAAAAAGCCTGAAGCACAAAAGTAGTAAAATTAAGTACATCTATCTCTAAAAACCAGTCCAGGGATTCACAAAATAAAAGGATGTGAAGTATGACACCATATACCTAAAACACGGTAGGAAGAGAGGAGTAAAGAATGGGTTCAAACTTAAGTAAACATCAACTTAATATAGATTGCTATATGTATAACATGTTATATACAAACCTAATGGTAACACAAATCAAAAACCTGTAATAGATATGCAAAAAAATAAAGAGAAAGGAATCCAAGTATTTCACTAAAGAAAGCTAGCAAACCAAGAAAGCAAGAGAAGAAAGGAACAGAGAAGAACTACAAAAATAACTATACAGCAAGTAACAAAATGGCAATAAGTACATACCTATCAATAATTACTTTGAATGTTAATGGACTAAATGCTCCAGTCAAAAGACATAGTGTGACGGAATGGATAAAAAAGCAAGACATCTATATGCTGCCTATAAAAGACTTACTTCAGACCTAAAAACACTTGCGGATTGAAAGTAAAGGAATGAAAAAGCATTTATCATACAAATGAAAGTGAAAGAAAAGGTAGCAATACTTATGTCAGACAAAATAGACTTTAAAACAAAGACTGTAACAAGAGACAAGGACACTATATAATCATAAAGGGACCAATCCAACAAGAAGATACAACAGTTGTAATATTTATGCACCCAACATGAGAGCACCCAAATATATAAAGCAGCTAATAGCAAACATAAAGGAAGTAATCAGTAGTAATACAATAATAGTAGGGGACTTTATTTTTTTTATGTATGCATGCATGTATTTACTGAATTAAGGAAAATCCAAATTGAGTTTTATTTTAATTAAAAAACCAAGGCTTTTTCAGTGAAAAACATTCAAGCAATAAGGTAAGAAGTACCCATCTGCCCCAACCTCCCTACTTCCTCAGTCCTAACCATTTCTGTGTGTTGCTGTTAACAGAATAGTAGGGGACTTTAACACTGCATTAGATTAGTGGATTGATTATCCAAACAGAAAATCAACAAACAGTGGCTTTGCATGACAAATTGGACTGGATGGATGTAACAGATATATGTTCAGATCATTCCATCCTAATGGAGAATACACATTCTTTTCAAGTGTACATGGAACATTCTCCAGAATAGATCACATATTAGGCCACGAAAAAAATGTATTAATTCAAAGAGACATCATACCATGCGTGTTTTCCAACCACAATGCTATGAATGTTGAAATCAACCACAGGGAAAAAAATCTGAAAAGAATACAAATATATGGAAGTTAAATAACATGCTTCTAAACAGTGAAAGGGTCAAACAAGAAATCAAAGAGGAAATCAACAAATACAGGGAGACAAATGAAAATGAATACATACTGGTCCCAAATCTTTGGGATGCAGCAAAAGCTGTTCTAAGAGAAAGATTACAGCAGTTCAGATCTACCTCCAGAAGCAAGAAAAATTTCAAATAAACAACCTAACCTTACACCTAACAGAGCTAGAAAAAGAACAAAGAAAACCCCAAATCAGTAGAAGGAAAAAAAGAATAAAGATTAGAGCAGAAATAAACAAGACAAACAGTAGAGCAGATCAATGAGACCAGGGGCTGTTTCTTTGAAAAGTTCAATAACACTGATAAACCTTAAGCCAGACTCATAAAAAAAAAAAAAAAAAAAAAAAGAGAGAGGACTCAAAATCAGAAATGAAGGAAGAGAGATACTGATACCATAGAAATAGAAAGGATTATAAGAGAATATCATGAAAAATTATATGCCAACAAATTGGACAACCTAGAAGAAATGCAATAATTCTTAGAAACACATAACCTCTCAAAATTGAATCAGGAAGAAATAGAAAATTTGAACAGACTGATCACCAGCAATGAAATTGAATCATTATCAAAAATCTCCCAAAAAACAGAAGTCTAGAACCAGATGGCTTCACAGGTGATTCTACCAAACATTTAAAGAAGAGCTAATACCTATTCCTCTCAAACTATTCCAAAAAATAGAAGAGGAAAGAGGATATAAAACTTCCAAATTCATTCTATGTGGCCAGCATTACCCTGATACCAAAATCATATAAAGACAATACAAAAAAAAAAAAAAAAGGAACCACAAGCTAATGTCTCTGATGAACATATATGCAAAATTGTCAACATTATATTAGCAAACTGAATCTAACAATACATTAAAAAAAAAATCATTGACCATGATCAAGTAGGATTTATTCCTGGGATACAAGGTTGGTTTAAAATTTGCAAATCAGTCAGTGTGATGCATCATATCAAAAGTTAAAAACCATATGATCATTTCAATAGATGCAAAAAAGCATTTGACAAAGTACAACATCATGATAAAAACCATTAAAGTAGATTTAGAAGGAACATACCTTAACATAATAAAGGCTATATATGAAAAACCCTAGGGTCATACTCCATGTTGAAAAACTGAGAGCTTTTCCCCTAAGATCAGGAACAAGAGAAGGATGTCTACTCTCACCACTTTTATTCAACATAGTACTGGAAGACCTAGCTACAGCAATCAGACAAGAAAAAGAAATAATAAGTATCCTAATTGGTAAGGAAGAAGTAAAACTTTCACTATTGGCAAATGACATGATACTATATATAGAATATATATATGTATATAAATAGTTATGCTATATATACTATAGCAAATATATATACTATACATAGAATATATAGACTACACCAAAGGCTAGTAGAACTGATAAATTAACTTAGTAAGGTTGCAGGTTACAAGGTCAATATACAGAAATCTGTTGTGTTTCTATATACTAATAAGCAGCAGAAAGAGAAATTAAGAAAACATTCCCATTGATATAACAAAAAATACCTAGGAAAAAACTTAACTGAGGAGGTGAAAGACCTGTACTCTGAAAACTGTAAAACACTGATGAAAATAATTGAAGCAAGACAAATGGTAAGATGTTCCATGCTGGTTTATTGGAAGAACAAATATTGTTAAAATGTCCGTACTACTCAAAACCTACAGATTTAATGCAATCACTATCAAAATATCAATAGTATTCTTCACAGAACTAGAACAAATAATCCTACAATTTTTATGGATCCACACAAGATCTAGGACATCCAAAGCAATCTTGAAAAAGAAGAACAAAACGGGGTGCTTGGATGGCTCAGCGGGTTAAGTATATGACTTCAGCTCAGGTCATGATCTCATGGTTCATGTGTTTGAGCCCTGCATCCAGCTCTGTGCTGACAGCTCAGGGCCTGGAGCCTGCTTCAGATTCTGTGTCTTCCTCTCTCTGTGTCCCTCCCCTGCTCATGCTCTGTCTCTCTCTCTCTCAAAAATAAATAAACATTAAATTTAAAAAATAGCTAAACTGGAAGTATCACAATCCCAGATATAAAGAGATACTACCAAGCTCTAGTAATCAAAACAGTATGGTACTGGCACACACAAAAAAAGACACATAGATCAATGGAACAGAATACAGAGCCCCAAAAAGAACCCATGGAAAAAAAAATATATGGTCAATTAATCTTTGACAAAGGAGGCAGGAATATGCAATGAGAAAAAGACCGTCTCTTCAACAAATGGTGTTGGGAAAACTGGACAGCTACACGCAAAAGAATGAAACTGGACCACTTGCTCACACCATACACAAAAGTAAACTCAAAATGGATTAAGGACCCAAATGTGAGGCCTGAAACCATAAAAATCTTAGAAGAGAGCACAGGCAGTCATGTCTCTGACACTGGTCATAGCAACACTTTTCTAGCTATGTCTCCTGAGGCAAGGGAAACAAAAGCAAAGATAAACTACTGGGACTACATCAAAAGAAAGACCTCTGCACAGCAAAGGAAACCATCCAGAAAAGTAAAGGACAACCTACCGAATAGGAGGAGATATTTGCAAATTACTTATCTGATAAAGGGTTAGTATCCAAAACATGTACAACACCCCAAACCCAATAATCCAATTAAAAAGGGGCAGAAGACATGAATAGACAGTCCTCCAAAGGGACATCCAGATGACCAACAGACACATGAAAAGATGCTCAACATCACTTGTCATCAGGGAAATGCAAATTAAAACAACAACGAGGTATCACCTCACACCTGTCAGAATGGCTAAAATCAAAAACACAAACAACGGTGTTGGTAACGATGTGGATTAAAAAAGGAACCCTCGTACACCGTTGGTGGGAATGCGGTCTGGTGGTGCAGCCACTGTGGAAAACAGTATGGAAGTTCCTCAAACAATTAAAAATAGAATTGCCATATGATCCAGGAATTCCACTAGTGGGTATTTACCCAAAGAATCCAAAAACACTAACTCAAAAGATATATCCATCCCTATGTTTACTGCAGCATTATATACTGCAGCATTATATACCATAGCCAAACTATGGAAGCAACCCAAGTGTCCATTGGTAGATGAATGGATGAAGAAAATGTGGTGTATATATATTAACACAGACATACACAGAAGAGAATACTCAACCATAAGGAACACATCTTGCCATTTGCAACAACATGGATGGTTCTGGAGAATACAATGCTAAATGAAATAAATCAGAGAAAGACAAATGCCATACATTTAACTTGTGTGGAATTTAAGAAACAAAACAAATGAACAAAGAAAAAAAGAGGCAAACCAAAAAACAGACTTTTAACTATAGAAAAGAAACTGGGGGTTGCCAGAAGAAAGGTGGGTGGGGGGATGAATGAAATACGTGAAAGGGATTAAGAGTACACTTATCTTGATGAGCACTGAGTAATGTATAGAATTGTAGGCTCCCTATATTGTACACCTGAAACTAATATAACACTCTGTTAAACCAAACTGGAATTTAAGCAAATAAGGTATGAACATTTTGATGAAAAAAAAAAAAAGGCCTGAAAAATTGGTAGGAAGTACATGAAAACACATATAATAGTCCCTACATATAGAATTGTAGTCAATTTTAATTTTATTTTCATGATTTTTTATTTACTTTTTAAATTTTAAAACTTTCAAATGAATGTTGTCTTAGTAATACAATAAAGTACTTAGAACTTATTTATAAAACCATTTATCTTTGTGGTAACTCAGTAAATATTTTTGTGAAAAATAAAAGTAAAATATGCTATTTTTCTCATCAGATTAGACACAGCAATAATTCCTATTTTCATATTCTGTAACCTTGACTGACACTTGCAGCTTTACTGAAATTACATGCCCAGCTTTTCTGGATATAATACAGACCTTTTGAAAACTGGGACTGTAAATGACCCAGAGCTAAACCAATGGCAAACATTCTTGTTATTTCTGCCAATCTGAAAGACCATTGGAATTTTTAAGAAAATATATGCTTATCTGCAATGTGAGTTTTAAAGTATGTGGGCCTTTATTTTCTAATTATTCAAAAATTGATCATTCTACAGCATATGGTCATTCTCAATCAGAACACTTCATTCCTTATTTCTGTTAATTGGGAGGAAGGATTTTAATGTTTCCGTCAATTTGCACTTGAAACCTCACACCCAGTATAAAAGTAGTGGACATTTAGGCATATTTTTTCAGTTGTTCAAGTGTCTAAACTGAGTTTTACAACTTTGCAACCTTGAGAAAATGAACAAACATTTTTGTGCCTTGGTTTGCCTCAAGGAAATGAAGCCTGGAGACTTGCCAATTTTTTTTTTTTTTTTTTAAGTAGTCTTGGCCCAATACAGGGCTTGAACTCACGACCCTGAGATCAAGACCTGAGCTAAGATCAAATGTCGGATGCTTAACCGACTGAGCCACCCAAGCACTCCAAGACATGCAGATTTTGAAGAGCTGAACTGAATTGCAAGAATGTGGATATGTGAGGCCTGTAGTGTAGAGCACTGCTCTGGGAGTCCATGTTTGGACTGGAGGGGAAGAGGTTTCCAAACAGAGCAGAAAATGCTTGGGTTATGGTGGAGGGGGCATGGGAAGTGAGATTGTTTCTTATAATTGTAGAATGCTAGGGCTCCAAGAATCCTTAGTGATCATCCTACCCAATAAAGTCCTTTGGGGGAACCAAGTACAGGACAACTTAGGGACTCAGGTAGGGGAGGGATCTAGTTAGCAAGAGAGGCAAGATTTAGGCCAGGGCTTCGATTGCCTGCCCCTGTGTTCTTTCTTCTTTCCATCATCTTGTGCCAGGTAACTGTCCAAATTGAGTGACTCTTTAGAGGTACAAGCGGGAAAAGAGCTTCTATTCCTAAACCAGATCATATGTCAGGTGGCACAGCCACTGTGCTGCAGCCCCAGTGCTGCCATTTTCAAGAAGCCAGTGTCACTTGTTTACATCCTGGTTTCCTTGTCCAGTCCCGTGGCTTTATTACATGGCTGAACAGTAGGGGAGACTGGTTGTTGAGAAATATAAAGTTTGAGAGCTATTTTATGGTTTGGGTTTGACCAGAAGAAGACTCTCAAACAAAGATTTGAAGGCAAGTAGTTTATTTGGGAGGCGATCTCAGGAAACACTAGTAGGGAAATGAGGAAGTGAGCCAGGGAAGGGAAGGAAGCCAGTAAATGCTGTGTTATTAAACCAGCTACTACTGTGGGCACCTAGAGCTCAGTTCTGCTGGGGACCTTGGGAAACTGTGTAGAACACACCTTAGAGAGGCTTTCTTACCTCAGCACTGTTGGCATTTTGAGCTGGGTCATTTTGTTTTGTTTAGGGGGATGTCCTGTATGTTGTTACATGTTTAGGAGTCTCTGGCCTCTACCCACTGGGTGCAAGTTTCATTCCCCCCCTCCCCTCAAGTTGTAACAACCCAAAAGGACTGCAGACATTGCCAAATGTTCTCTGGAGATACAATCTCCCAGGGTTAAGAATCACTTCCTACTAGTTATCCCACTCAAGGGATAAGGGCACTGGGATATATGTATCACCTGACTATCCATTGACGTTGGTAGAAGGCTATTTCTAGGGACATTAACTACTCCCTGAAATTCATTGGCCAAGCATTCCATCTTTGTCAGAAGGAAAATTCTATAGGTAGGGGTTTCAGGGTAAATAGCTCTTGCCATTTATAGGTAAGTTTTAAGGGTATATGGGTGGCACACAGACAACACCTACTATATGTGGTCATCTAGGGATCTGCTTCATCATTCATTCATGTAGTCTTCATTTCTTCATTCTACAGATGCATATCAAGGATCTATTATGTGCTAGGCATCAGGCAGGACACAGGAGATTCAACAGTCAATGATGAGCAAAAAATGGATACGGTTCCTGTCTTTATGTCAATAGAAGGAATAATCTAGAAAAGCAATGAGCATTAATCAGATAATATAAATGAATGTTTTAACTTGCAACTGTGATAAGTACTAAGGTACACAGCATGGAAATAAATCATAAACCTGTGGCTCTTCCTCCAACGCTCTACCTTTAGGACCTTTGCACTGTTGTTCCTTCTACCTGGAACTTTTTTCTTCCACTTCATTGGTGGCTCTGTTGAGTGTCTCTTCTTTAGATAGGTATTCTCTGGCCACTTTATCTGAAATGGTGCATATCCCATCCTTTTGGCCTTTACCCTGTTTATATGTTCATTACACCTATCATACCTGATGGGGTTTATATTTATTGTTTATTGTGCTTCCCTGCCACATTGTTTTCTTACCTTTATGGCACAGATGCCTGGCACTTAGAAGACCCTCAAAATATATTTGTTATATGAATAATGTAAAGAGATTGATTTGGTGAAGGAGGTCAAGGAACACGTTCTGAAGGCAATGACAATAAGCCACAATCAAAAGACTGTCCTCTACCTGGATGAAGAGGGTAGAGAAGAGCATTCCAAATGCTGGGCACAACATGCAGAATGGCTCTGTGGATGGGAGAAGCATATAATCCCAAAGAACTAAAAGAAGGCCAGTGTGCCTAGAACAGAGAGAATACAGAACTCTTAGTTAGAATGGTAATCTTTAGAGTAAAAGCAATGGGAAGCCATTGATGGGTTTTCAACAATGGAAAGTTGTGCATGGGAAAGTTGAAGAAGGGTTGGGCAAATGCAACCAGTTTTCTGTTTTTAAAAGAGCATTCTAGCTTTAGCATCTAGAACACTGAAGAAAAGCAAGAGCAGACACCATCATGGTGATGTGTCTCATCCTCAGAGCCCTACATCTGGTTGAATTTGCATGTACATGAAAAATTTCAGATCCCGTGTCAGGGACTTATGCACATATGTTCTTGAATTTCTCAGGTTGGAAAAAGCATTCTTCTCCCCAGAGAGCTTCCGGAGAGCTTTTCTGCCCTGTGTTCCTCACTGATGTGTGTATCTTCAGAGTGTCTGTAGATTTGGTTGAGGAATGAGGTGCTGTGGTTGCTTCCCCTTTATTGGACTATTTACCTTCTGGGGTCCTAACTCCTTAACTAAGCTGGGTGAAACCAAGACTTATCCTCAGTTCTTGTGGAAGACTGTTTTACTGTTCACAAACACTTGATGATTTTTCCACAGAAGGATAATCCATCCCATGGAAATAAATTTGGCATGGCCAGTGACTTGCCCATGAAATGTGGGCAGAAAAGATGTGTGTTACTTCTGAGACAGAAATTTTCAGAGCCAGAGCATGGTCGTGTGGGCTTCCTTTTGCCTTCGTAGGCACACTGTCGATGTTTGTTGAAAAAATACTAATGAAAGAGAAAACTCCCAGTTTAGGAGATGGGATAGCTAATTCGTATTCCTGGATTCTCCACTGACTGGCTGTGGAATAATTATTTTGCTATTCTAGTGGCTGCACGTGTTTCTTAAGGTTCCTTTTATTTCTAAGACTCTTTACAGATACTGTAGGAGTAAATGATGATTTTTTGATGCTTATTAGAAATATTGTCCCTGGTGGCTAATGAGAGATAAAACTTGGGTGGGGCAAGGGGAACACTGATAGGCAAGGTATTTTGAGGTTTCAAAAAATTTGTTCTTCAGGGTGGTGTGCCTGTATACCATGTTTTCTCTGGAAGCTGCATTCGAGCATATTTTTTTAGGCTCTCTCCACCTCAGCTAAGAAGAAGGGCCAGGGAGTATTGATTCTCCGAGGAGCCTCAGGACTCTTTGGAGACCAGGAAATGAGGGGACTGTTGCTACAAATTGCCCTCAAAATCTACTGTTAATAGTTCTTTGTAGGCACCAGTTTGGTGACCTCGTCCCTGGAGGCACCTCCTCAGGGCAGTAGGATGACAGGCCCGGGATGTGTTTGAGGTTTGTTCGGGACCATCCTGTCCCCACCGAGGCAGACCTTTCCTCAGCCCCTAACCTACGGTGTCTCCAACCAGGGTCTCTGAGAAACACGGTGCCATCCTGCAGCCCTGCTGATACTTCGGCGGCCTGGGTCTGTCACCGGAAGGGTCTTCTGCGCAGAACAGGAAGTGAACGGTGCACTTTACTCAGCGGGCCAAGACTGAGCTGAGTGAGACCGCAGGACTGCGATGGAGTGAAAGGGAGCCGCACGCTCGGCAGGGGACCCCAGTGCCCCATCTGCGTTGCAGCTGCCTCCTGTGCTCCTTGCAGGTGTCGTCAGCTTCCACCGACAGCCAGCTCTGGACCCCGCTGCCCCGCCGCCTGCCTTCGCTGGCCGTCACCTAAAACGAGCCTCTGATCTCAGGTCAGGAACTCCTGAGTGTTTAATCTCTCTGCTGTTCACGGCTAGCTGGGTGGCCTCCGAAATAGAATTTAATGTCTCTGTGTTCTGATGCCCTCGATTGTGTTGGTACCCAGTCACCTCGCAGTGACATTTCACAACCTATGAAAAATGGTGCCATTCAAATGTTTAATCTTTACCTAAATACGGAGAATATATGGAGAGGTTTCTTGCTTGAAGATGCTCTTGTGAACCTAGGGTCACAGTTTATCTTCTCAACTACGGCAGGAATTATAACCATGGAAAATCATACCTCCAAAAAAGGAAAGTTTTCTCCCTTTCTAAAAATGAAAAGTTGTGAAGCTTGCATTTGTGATTTTTCTCCAATTGCTCAGAGTCAAATATAAAACTTAATTGGCAATTATGTTAACTCTTATTGTTAAGCATATTTTCATTTTCCTTTTTTACCATTTGGTTCTAATTTTCTATTTTATTAACCTTATTGATTTGACAGGGTGTAAGTAAATTAAAAAACTAAATTAGTTCATGCATAGCCCGAAGGGACCTTGTACATTGTTAAATGCAACTATGAAGTTTACTCATTAAGCAGTTAAGATATGGAGAGAAGGAACTAGAACTAGTGCCCTCAGCTTGTTAGTTACAGAGCTGACCTGGAGAGCAGGTCTTCTGATTCTTAGATAATTATTCCCTCCCTGCCCCCCCCCCCCCCCCCTTTCATGATGACTGTTCTTAGAAAGTGGAATTTGCCTATGACAACAGGGACAAAGCAAAACAATAGTGTTTGAGTTTCAGGAACAGGAATTTTTATTTTTTATTTTTATTTTTAAATCCAGGCTACTTTATACATAGAGTGTTGTATTGGTTTCAGGTGTACAATATAGTGAGTCAACAATTCTGTACATTATTCAGTGCTCATCATTATAAGTATACTCTTAATCCCCTTCACCTATTTGATCCATCCCCCAACCTTCCTCTGGCAACCACCAGTTTGTTCTTTATATTTAAGATTTAAGAGTCTGGTTTTTTTTTTGTTTTTGTTTTTCTCTTTGTTTCTTAAATTCCTCATGAGTGAAATGGCATGACATTTGTCTATGACTGACTTCTCATTTAGCATTATACTCTCTAGATCTGTCCATGCTATTGCAAATGGCAGATTCCCCCCTTTTTATGGTTGAGTATTCCATTGTGTGTGTGTGTGTGTGTGTGTGTGTGTGTGTGTGTGTGTATTTGGGTTGCTTCCATAATTTGGCTATGGTATATAATGATACAGTAAACATAGGGATGGATATATCTTTTGAGCTGGTGTTTTTGGATTCTTTGGGTAAATACCCACTAGTGGAATTCCTGGATCATATGGCAATTCTATTTTTAATTGTTTGAGGAACTTCCATACTGTTTTCCACAGTGGCTGCACCACCAGACCACATTCCCACCAACGGTGTACGAGGGTTCCTTTTTTTCCACATCGTTACCAACACCGTTGTTTCTTGTGTTTTTGATTTTAGCCATTCTGACAGGTGTGAGGTGATAACTCGTTGTTGTTTTAATTTGCATTTTTCTGATGACAAGTGATGTTGAGCATCTTTTCATGTGTCTGTTGGTCATCTGGATGTCCCTTTGGAGGACTGTCTATTCATGTCTTCTGCCCCTTTTTAATTGGATTATTGGGTTTGGGGTGTTGTACATGTTTTGGATACTAACCCTTTATCAGATAAGTAATTTGCAAATATCTCCTCCTATTCGGTAGGTTGTCCTTTACTTTTCTGGATGGTTTCCTTTGCTGTGCAGAGGTCTTTCTTTTGATGTAGTCCCAGTAGTTTATTTTTGCTTTTGTTTCCCTTGCCTCAGGAGACATAGCTAGAAAAGTGTTGCTATGACCAATGTCAGAGACATGACTGCCTGTGCTCTCTTCTAAGATTTTTATGGTTTCAGGCCTCACATTTGGGTCCTTAATCCATTTTGAGTTTACTTTTGTGTATGGTGTGAGCAAGTGGTCCAGTTTCATTCTTTTGCGTGTAGCTGTCCAATTTTCCCAACACCATTTGTTGAAGAGATGGTCTTTTTCTCATTGCATGTCCCTGCCTCCTTTGATCATATTTTTTTCATAGGTTTATTTCTGGGCCGTCTCTCTGTTCCACTGACTACGTGTCTTTTTTTGTGTGTGTGCCAGTACCATACTGTTTTAATTACTACAGCTTGGTAGTATCTCTTTATATCTGGGATTGTGATACTTCCCAGTTTTGTTCTTCGTTTTCAAGATTGCTTTGGCTATTCTGTATCTTCTGTGGATCCATACAAATTGTAGGATTATTTGTTCTAGTTATGTGAAGAATTCTTTTGGTATTTTGATAGGATTGCATGAAATCTGTAGGTTGTTTTGAGTAGTATGGACATTTAGCAATATTTGTTCTTCTAATCCATCAGCATGGAACATCTTACCATTTGTGTTGCCTTCAATTACTCTCATTGGTGTTTTATAGTTTTCAGAGTACAGGTGTTTCACCTCCTCAGTTAAGTTTTTCCTAGGTATTTTTTATTTTTGGTGCAATTGTAAATGGGAATGCTTTCTTAATTTCTCTTTTTGATACTTCATTATTAGTGTAGGGAAATGTAACAGATTTCTGTATACTGGTTTTTTTGGCTTTTTAAAAAAAGTTTTGTATTTTAGTATTTGACACACAATGTTACATTAGTTTCAGGTGTACAACTCAGTGATTTAACAAGTTTATTTATACGTTATGCTCTGTTCACCATCTGTCCTATTACATCACTATTGGAATATCATTGAGTATATTCCTTATGCTCTGCTTTATGTTCTTGTGACTTATTCCATTATTGGAGGTCTGTATCTCCCATTCCTCTACCCCAATTTTGCCTAATCCCCCACCTCTCCCCTCTGGCAACCATCAATTTGTTCTCCATATTTATTGTTCTGATTCTGCTTTTTGTTTGTTTATTCATTTTTTTGGATTTGATTTATGAGTGGAATCATGTGGTATTTATCTTTCTCAGTCTGACTTAGTTCACTTAAGGATAAGACCTGGGTTCATCCATGTTGTCTCAAATGGTACAATGTCATCCTTTTTTATGACTGTGTAATGTTTCACTGTATATATTGTATGTTGACTTTGTGTCTTGTGACCTTACTGAATTCATTTATCAGTTCTAGTTTTTTGGTGGAGTCTTTATGGTTTTCTAAATATAGAATCATGTCGTCGGCCAATAGTGAAAGTTGTACTTTCAGGAACAGGATTTTTAGAATTAAATAGTTTCTGTACATGGTATAGGGAATTCAGCTAATTTGTGCTGATTAGGTCACACTTAATGGTTATTATGCTTGCAACTCTAGGTTATGTGTTCTTTTGGAGTCTTCTGGAACTAGTAGACCCGTTCTAACGGGATGAAAATTAACATTGCTTTTTTCTTCATCCTGATAAAAATTAGGAGTTCATATTAGTTTAGTTGCCATAGTATATAGCTTTCACAGTAAGTATATGTTCATTAATGTATTTGAATAATTATGAAGTTCTTATTATATGCCTAGTAATAGGGGCTCAGTAAATGTACGCAGCTTATGTGTATGTGTTAAACATTTTTATGGGTAAATGTAATGTGTTTATGCAAACAAATACAACATTTTATATATAGATCTGTGAATGTAAAATCCATAACAGATCTATTATTATCTGTGTGTGCATATCTTTTATAGGAATTCTGTTGCCTGGCTTCCTCATGTTCCCATATTCCCTTTTCTGACTCAGTTTTCTTCTAGTACTAGAGTAGAATAAGGGAAGCTATGCATGATGGAGCAGGTTGTGTACAGGACAGTTTCAGAGGCTCATTCATACCTGTACAGCCATCAGCAGCCTGCAGTTTACCATCTGCCTAATGATATCTTGTTATCCTAAACTGAAGGCACAGCTTTAGGTGAAATAAACCATCTTTTGAGCACTGAATTTGCAAACAAATATGTATCAGAAATAACAACTAGATCACAAAATGATCAAACTACTTGGTAATTTTTTTCTCTAATGTTGGGCACAGTGATAAGACTGAATCCTCAAGAAGGATGCTGAACGCTCCTTACTGGTGCTGGCTCTGAGGTCTGTGATGTGGTGTGGGAATAGCCATATTGTGTTGAGATTCCTTCCGTTCTCACTGATACAGAAAAAGTTCTAAATGTATCTTAATTTCTGGGCTATAGTAAGATTACAGTATAGCAAGACTCCAGGATAATTAGCTTCTCTATCATTTGGAATATTAATTGGAGAAGACACTAAGAGTTTTGCAGATAATCCCTCTCAATGGTAATATTGTAAATATTTAAGTATGGTTAGCATACTTAAGTATGGCTAACTATATTTAAGTACGGTTAACTTTATAGTAGTACCACATATTTATATATCCTCCTATCTCTAAGGAGCGCTAAGTGATTTACAAATTGTTTTTAAATCCACTTATAGCTTCTGGATTCTCTGGGAATCAAGCTGCAGCAGGTTCTATGAATACTATTTAAAGACAAGGAATTTGAAATTCATTGAGTGGCAAATCCAGACTCATCCAGTATGTCAGTGTCTAAGTTAGACGCTCCTGGCACCCATACCTTTCCTATTTTGTTGTTTTCAGTGGGGGCCTAGACTGTCATTCCTATTTGATGAACTGTCTTCCTTGTAGCTTGCTTTATAAACACCATCACACTATACCCTATTGCATGATGTTCAAGGCAAAATGGAATCTGTACTTTTTTAGTGTGGGATTGAGATTTCTGTGCTCACAGGAAATTTTGCCAACAATCACAAACACATTGTTCTTGGTCAGTAATCTCTTTTTAAGTATCTGGTGTGTAGCAAAAAGGGTCTCAGCGGATTCTAGAATTTTACAGATGGAAGGGAGAAGATGGGATACAGTAGACAGAACACTTGCCTATGATTCAGGGATCTGGGTTCTAGTCTTCGGGAGTCTGCTCTTTGCCAGAGATCTGTGAGCTGAGCTGAAGCTCATTGAGAACCTTTCCTAGGAAATGCACTGGGTCCTTTCTTTTTAAAACAAATTTTTTTTTAATGTTTATTTATTCTTGAGACAGAGACAGCGCGTGAACAGGGGAGGGGCAGAGAGAGAGGCAGACACAGAATATGAAACAGGCTCCAGGCTCTGAGCTGTCAGCACAGAGCCCAACGTGGGGCTCGAACTCATGAACTGTGAGATCATGACCTGAGCCAAAGTTAGATGTTTAACCGACTGAACCACCCAGGCGCCCCGCACTGGGTCCTTTCTTAAACTCACCACAGTCTTTCTTATCTGTTCAATATTAGTCAGTATTTTGGAAATTAAAAAATACAGGGGCAGACATAGTAAGAATTGCTACGATTCTTGAGGCCTTTACTTGTGTGCAGTCATCATTCCTTTTCATCCTATGACCTAGATTTTAGCAGTGTGACTTTGGGCAAGTGACTCACCATTTTAGGTATCAGTTGCATCAAGTATAAAAAAGAAGAGTTTGACCAGATCTAGTGGTCTTTAAATTGGCTTTGTGAATCTCTAAGGATCAGGGGAGAGCTTTAGCTTCTGAGAGCATCAAGGATGAAGTTTTGTGGGCAGATTTTCTCAGGCTATCAATACTTTACCTCACTTTGAGTCACAGGAGCTTTGCTTTGTATCTGTGTTATATAGTGACATTATTTGAAAAAAGCCTTTTCACACTAAAAAAGTTTAGTTTGCTCCTATAAAGACGGAATAAAAGGGATTGGATTTACCTTTCCACCTGAAATGAACAAAGATGTAATATATAAAAGAATAGTGGATACCAGCTCATACATATGAGGAAACTGAAGCCAGAGAAAGAACCAGACAAAAGCATTAGAAGGAATAGTCTCTGGTGCTCACACAGGAGACTGGAGTTCATGTAGCAGTGGGTAGAATACTCAGAAATGTCTTGTTTCAGTGGTGGGAAATCATTATCCCTAAGTTAAACACTGCTCTGGTCCACCTGACAAGTCTTGCAAGCAAGAACAAAAAGGACCAAACTGTTTCCTTGTAATTGTATCCTTGAATAAAACTCAAAAATATTTATAGGAATATAAAAGTATCTAACAGCAAACAAAGTAAAATTCACAGTGGCTGGAATTCAATAAAAAATTGCCAAGTATGCCAAAAAAAAAAAGCAGGAAAATATAACCCATAACAAGGCAAAAAGCAATCACACTTACTTAAAATTGACATAGGCATTGGAATTAACAGACAAGAACATTAAAAACAATTATTATAACTATAATCCAGATGTACAAAAGTAAAATAGAGATATGGAAGATATCTTAAAGAAAGCCAAATCAGCCTCTACACGTGAAAGCTATGACATCTGAGGTGACAAATACATTGGATGGGATAAATAGCATATTAGACATCACAGAAGAAAAGAATTGTGAATTTGAAGACATAATAGAAACTGTAAAAAATGAAACACACAGGAAAAATTTTTTAAAAATAACCAGAGCATCTGTGAGCTGTGGGGTAACTTCAAGAGTATATATATATGAAATACTACTCAGCAATAAAGAGGAGTAAATTGTTGACACATGAAATAATATGGATGAATGTCAAAATAATTATTCTGAGTGAAAACCAGAGAAAAAGGTATATGTATATGATTCTGTTTCTATAAAACTCTAGAAAATATAAATTAATCAACAGTGATAGAAATCAGATCAGTGTTTACCTGGGGATGGGAGAGTGAGGCAGGCGGGAGTAGGAAAGAGGGATTGCCAAGGGATGTCAGGAAACTTTCCAGATTGTTGGATATCTTTGATCTCTTGACGGTGGTGTGATTTATATATTCACAGATACATAAATATATATATATATATATATATATATATATATATATATACACACAGATATATAAATCTCTCTCTCTATATATATACACCTCATATATATATATGTATATACCTCATATATATATACACCTCATATATATATATATACCTCATATATATATGTATATACCTCATATATATATATATATATATACACCTCATGTATATATATATGTACTTCATATATATATATACCTTACATATATATATACTTCATATATATATATACTCATATATATATACGTACATATATACATCTCATATATATATACACTTCATATATATATATACACCATATATATATATATATACACCATATATATATATATATACCCAAATTTATCAAATTATATACTTTAAATATGTGTGGCTTATTGTATGTCAATTATACCTTTATAAAACTATTTTTAAAAACTTTAACCATCCCTCTACTTGATTTCTAACTTCTCTTTTTCTTCTAAACAATGAGCAAAATTTCCATTGAAGGAATTGCTGTTGATGGTGTAAATTATTATAATCCTTCTAGAAAGCAGTTTGGCGGTATGTATCAAGGTTCCTAAAAATATTCACATGCTTTGCCTTGGAGTCCTATTTTTGTTTTTAAGAGAGAGAATCTTAAGCAGCATGGAGCCTGATGTGGGATTTAGTCTCAAGACTGTGAGCTCATGACCTGAACTGAAATCAAATATCAGACGCTTAACCGACTGAGCCACCCAGGCACTCCTCAGAGTCCTATTTTTGATCATCTGGATTAAAGAAATAATGGAAGAGACAGAACAAGTATTATGGAAATCCTTGCAGCCTCTCCCTCCCACACAAAATCCCCAGAAATCATGGCCCCCCAAATCATGCTCCCAAACAAAATAGTCATCAGTTGGCCAAAAAAACATTTGATAAATTTCAGAAATATGGAACATAGTTGAGATCTGATTGAAGAATGAAATCACAGCCTAAAACACATTCAGGAGCAAACTCTTACAAAGGTGGGTATGACTCCAAGGACATTTCTAGCCAAAAGCTTGGTGACTTTCAGAGGTCTGGCAAGAAGCCCTGTGGCAACTGACAGGGTGATTAGTTAGGGTTCTGCAGCAGAAGCAAACAGGTCTGTTGACCAGGTGCCATCTCCCTCTTTTCTGCCTCTACCTCTCCAGGCAAAAAGCAACCAATATATATGTCCCTCTAGGCGGGAAGAATCAGTGAAGAGAGGCTGGGTGGGGCCTTTTGTGGCTGACACCCAGGTATAATAATGAGCCCTAAAGGCCAGGAGATGACTAAAGGCCTGCCCTGAGGGGGATAACACACTCTGTTCCCTCTCCAGATCACAGAAGACAGGCTAGAAATCACACCGCACAGAACATGTTGTACTCTCTCCCACAAGCAGGCTGAAGACACACAATGGTTGAAATGAAGGAATGGAAAAAAAATAAAGGAAAATGCTGACCAGAATAGAGGAAATCTGACACTACTGATATCAGACAAAAGAAAATTCAAGGTAGATATTAAAATGACCAAAGAAGAACATTTCAGAGTAATAAAAGTAGTGAAAGTTATCAAACAAACCTTTATGACTCTGACAACATAGCTCCTAAATATATAAAGCAAAAGCAAATAGAAAATATAAGGATAAATAGATCCACAATCACAACAGACTTTAACATTTTTTTGGAAATACATAAATCAAATACACTAAAAATAAGAATATAAAAGATTTGATTGTTGGTGGAGGGGAGGTGGGTGGGGGGATGGGTTAAATGGTGATGGCTGTCAAGGAGGGCACTTGTGATGAGCACTGGGTGTTGTATGTAAGTGATGAACCATTAAATTCTACTCCTGAAACTACTATTACCCCATATATTAACTAACCAGAAATAAAAACTTGAAAGAAAAAATAATAAAAGATTTGATTAACACAATAAACTTTACACACCATGCACACACACACAGCCAATGAACAGCATCCATTTCTTCAAAAGCACATTAAGCTGTCAAAAATATCAATCCTATATTAGAAAATGTTTACAAATTAAATAAAAATCACATGCACTTAAATTAGAAATTGAGAAAGAAAACAAAAACAAAAACAAAAACCCTCTCAAACCAAAAACCAATTGTATTTCTTAAAATTAAAAGCTGTACTCCTTGAAGAAAAAAAAAAGCCAACATCTTTGTAACATCTGAGTCAAAGAGGTAATAAAAAACTATTTAGAAATGCAATATAATAAAAGTACCATTGATAGGGCCAAGACAGTACTCAGAGAAATATTTGTTATCATAATTATATTTATTAGGAAAAGCAAGACAAAAAAGACCCAATCTTTGAAATTAAGAAGCTAGATAAAAAAAAAATTATACATGCCTGAATAAAAATGCCAAAGTTAAAAAAGAAACAACTAGATACATGTGAGAAAAATAAAGAATGTGGAGTGAAGGAATTAATAAAGATAATAGTAGAAATTATTTACACAGAAATTTAAAAATAATTAAAGAAATGAGTAAAGTTTCCCTGTAAAACCAAAAGCTGATTTTTGTAAAGACTTGTGTATTCTGGTTCCCTATGCCAGGACGTTCTCCTGTGTCCCATTCTCCCTCCTTCCACCCCCCACCAATCATAGGGTCTAACAGAGAAACCCAGTGGTCATCCTGTTCCATCTCAGAGGTTCTGAATACTGAATATAACCTAATTAATATACTTGTGGCAAGTGGCATCTATCAGTTGATTTTATTGAAGTCTACAGATGACATTTTAGGAAATTTGAATGCAGGCTGTAGAATTATACACGCTAAGGACTGTATGCAAACCCTGGCCTTCTGAACCATTGCTGAATATACTGTCAAAAAGCTGGTACTTATAAACCCATGGTTTCTTTCTTGGGGAACAAATCCTTTTTTTTTTTTTTTTTTTTGTGAGTGTGGCCTGAGGGAGGAATTGCAATTTACTTCATAATCTATGAAGCCCTGCCCACGGGGCCATAGTGTTTAGGTGAGGTTGGCACTGCTGCTTTTCTTTTGATCCTATATACTTTGCTTCTCACCTGCACTTTATGCTCCAAAAAATGGTTGATCCTAGGAAAATTTGCAAAGGTCACCATTGCATATGTTGTCATATTTCCAGCCCTTTGCAACACCATCGAAGTATGTTTTCTACTTTGGATCCCAGTAAGCTAGGATGATACCCTCAATTCCAACCACTTCCTCCCCCCATCCAACTTAGTAGTTCTGTGTATCATGACCTTCTATTTCTACTATATCTAAGAGACTGGTAACTAGCTAGACAAAATGATTTGAAACTAGAATTCCTGGACCTAAAGGAGTCTGAACAATGATTATATTCAGTGTCCTTAACCACTTTTATTTATTTCCTCACTCAGTAAATACATTTTAATTAAGTAAAATTAATAAAATTAATTAATTAAAATTAATCAAGTAAAATTAATTTAATTAAGTAAAATAATTAAATAAGAAGGCATGGTAGAAGAGGAAGAAACAGAACTAGGACTCCATTGGCCAGAGTTGCCACCTGCATCCATAACTGATTGGCATGCATAAACTGTCTTTGCATATTCCACTTGTACAGAGTCAGCAACAGTTATGGCTAAAGATGCTAAGTGGATCTTGAAACAAATGAGAGTTTGGGAGCAGAAGCCTTATTTCCTGAAAGGCAGGTATTTGTGGGTTTGCTTCCTCTTTTTTCTTTCTAAAGTTTTAATTTAAGTTCTATTTAGTTAACATATATTGGTTTCAGGAGTAGAATTTAATGATTCATCACTTACATGTAACACCCAGTGCTCATCACAAGTGCCCCCCTTAATACCCATCACCATTTAACCTATTCCCTACCCCACTTCCCTCCATCAATCCTCAGTTTGTTGTTTCCAGTTAGGAGTCTCTTATGGTTTGCCGCCATCTGTTCATATGTTTTGTTTCTTAAATTCCACATGAGTGAAATCATATGGTATTTGTCTTTCTCTGACTTATTTTGCTTAGCATAATGCACGCTAGCTCTATCCACTTTGTTGCAAATGGCAAGATTACGTTCTTTTTGATTGTTGAGTAATATTCCATTATATATATTTAATTATAATTAATATATTATAATTTGTATAATTATTTTATACAATTTATATTTTATATTTTAATAATTTATACAGTATATTTAATTATAATTAATATATTAATTATATATTTTAATATATAATTATATGTATGTAATGACTTATATATATGTAAATGATTTGGGTTGCAAGATTTGGGTTTGCATTTGGTTATATGTGACAGAAGCATAAATGCAATGGCTTAATCAAATAAGACTTTGCTGAATTCCCAGAGTAATAAGTCCAGAGGCAGAGAGTTAGTCTTGGGCTGCTGCTTGGAGAAGCCACCAGATAGTGAAGTTCCTCACCTGGGTACATTGCCTCCCAGAACTAAAGAGGAGTTCTGCTGGTATGGAAGATGGGAAGAATAGGTATCTGAGTAGGAATTGGCAAAATCCAACCTACCCATTTCATAGATAAAGAAAGAACTGAGATCCATATGATTTCAGTGGCTTGCCCAAGGCCATGGAAGCTATTCAGTAATGAAGCTAAGGTTAGAACTCAAAACCCAAGACATACTGTTATCTGGTGTTCTCAAAGTCCTCCAAATTTGCCATCTCTGCATTTTGCACATGTTGTTCCCTTTACTTGGAACTGTAGGCCAACATGCCTGCATACTTCAACCATCTGGAAGCCCTGACCTCACCCTGTCCCCAGTGCTACTCATCCCATCTGATGCTTTTCTTGACTTGAAAGTAGTAATTCCAAGAATTTGGGGAAAGCAGTGGTGGAAGTTAGTTGTGTTTGGCTTAAGGGGTTAGTCTTAAGATCATAGAATTCTTAAGCCTTTTCATAATC
This sequence comes from Felis catus, assembly GCF_018350175.1. Taxonomy (NCBI): domain Eukaryota; kingdom Metazoa; phylum Chordata; class Mammalia; order Carnivora; family Felidae; genus Felis; species Felis catus. Next base: position 208,705,998 of record NC_058368.1, on the reverse strand, counting down.
TACATTAATCTAGTGATAGCTCCTCCTTACCTACCTCACTCTCTCCTTCTACCCATCCATCATTTCCTTCATGTGGTTCACCAGGATCTGCTTTGCTTCTTGAGCTCTGTGGAGTAGACCTGCCTTTGGAACCCCATTCCTTCTGCACTCTCTGTTCTTAATACATCAGCCTCCCGCAAGTGAATTAGAGGAGTTTTGTGGAGGGGGATGGGGGTGGTCATTATTCCTATGGGACTTATAAGTCCCAGGACAGGACCCTTTGTTTTCTCATCTTTGGATTTCCTGCAGCACTTTGTACAGATACTAATAGTAATTCCTCAAAACATATTTGTTAGATGAATGGCTTCTCAGGAAACTTCTAGGAGTGAGGTCTGAGGGCTTGTAGAGATATGCCTAGCCTGCTGCCTGGTATACATAGTAAGCCCCCAGTTATGATGTGTGCAACTTATTTTCACCTACTTCAGCATCATGAATATGACATTGTTTCTGTGTTTCTTTAAGCTACAATCTGGAGATGATCAGTTGCTCTAATCAGGAATACATACCTCAGGAGTAGTCTGCTTCTATTTAATCAGAAGAGTCACACTTCAGAAGTATCTTTGATAAGCCATCTCTTGTCAGTACTAGAAGCATTAGTAATTGCATAATAAATGTTAGTAAAGATAGTGGCATTCAAGATAAGCGAGTGGTGTAAAATTTTTTGAGGTACTTCTTGTTCTTGTATAATAGGCTATGAGATATTTGTCAGGTTTCATGGATGGTGCCACCAGTGTAGTGGTAAATGTTTAACAGGCTCTTTGGGGAAATTTTTAGTGTTTGCTGATATCCGTATTATAAATATTCCCGTCATGGCCCAAATACCAACATGAAGCCATTGAGAAGACATTGGGGAGAGATGTGCACAGTTGCACTAGTCAATAGGAAAGAGCCTCAATGAGTCAGTCTTAGTACACCTTTATTGTGTGCTCCTGTGGAGTCCTGTGTCCAGCCACTGGTTCCTGGGTTTTTGGCGGCCTCACTCCAATAGAGGTTAACTGTGACCTGCTACGGAATGTGATCCTGTTAGTCCCAGGTGACTGTTTATTGCAAGGTGTGGGCAACGCTTTAAAAAGAACAGAAATCTTTGAGCTTACGGAACAGGTTGTTTGTTTTTCTGCCTGCTTGCAAATAAATGTCTATGTGTGTGGCTGAATTTGGTCTCAGATTTTAGTTCACGAAACCTGTTAGAAAGGTTGGGGGAGCAACTCATTCTCCTTTTTCTCTAACTATGGCCTACTGAGAGCTACCAAAAATAACCCAGTAGTTGTACATACAAAGTGGTGAAGGCCGACTTACCGTGCCCTCAATAAATATTTGTTTTAGGAGTACATGCTTCCAATCCTTGGAAGTCAGCTTTATGCCTAGAGGCGTTCTCTCGGACCTTAATAGGCTGCTGTGCTGCTGTTATTTGTGGGATATTTTACCATGTGGTTGGGTGTGAGCTGGATACCAGACTCTCATCCTGAGTAACTTCATATAACATGGAGTTGCTTAGAGCAAGTGTCTTGGTTCATAGTCCCCTCCAAAGCAGACTATGACACAGGGATTTGGATGTTAGTTTCTTTGGGAGGTGATCCAGAGGGTAAGGTAATGGGGACAGAGACCAAAAACAAAAAAAAACAAAAAAAAAAACCAAAAAACCACCAAACAAACAAACAAACATGGAGGAAAGCAAATCAAAGGGATACTAATGGGCGCATTGCTTCTGTGGGCAGCTAATCCTGAGAGGGTGGGTGGCACATAACTTAGAACTGCCTCACCAAGGGACAAGAAAGCTGAGGGATCTGTTCACCAGCTTTCGTGTCTCATTGGTTGCAAGGGCCAAGCATGCTCTGGTAAACATTGAAGGTAAAGAACGATACACATACCTGAGGGAGGAAGCCTTTGGTATATTCAAGAACTGTCTACTGAAGCTGCAAATGACCTCTCAGTAGGTTGAGGGCATTTGGACGTGGCCTGACCCTAAAACAGGGCAGACTGACCTCCTCACAGTGGAAGAGCCTCCCCAATATCCTGGCTCCAGTCCTGTCAGGGTTTTTTTGGGAGGAAATGAACTGGATGGAGGTAAGCACCCCTACTCTACCTGCTCTGAGGTGACCATCCTTGTACTAGAAGGGGGTGGGAGAACTGAAGGGAAATCATCTTGACTCTTGGCTAATTCCCTTGACTGTTAACCGTGCTCCCAAGTGAATTTGGAAGAGAATGTCTACCTGGTGGGTTCTTGCCAGCACCCACTTTCCCTCCATGGGGAAGAGAGACCCAGATGTAGTCCCAGAAATCTTCCCAAACTCTCGTTTCTGTGAAACGAGGAAGCCTGAGTCGCCTCTGAATCCCACGTGCTGCAAGTGTTAACCCTTCCTTATACCTGTGTCAGCAACGGTGAAGGACATCAGACTTTAGAGAGAGCGTCTGCACATTCCCTGCATCCAGGCTCTTGTCCCTTTTAACTATTATCTGTTTGTTCTTTATCTTGGCTGGTGGTGCCCCCAGGCTGTTGTAGGGCAGACACCATCTTTAAAAACTCTGCAAAGTAAATACCTTGGCAAACCCAGGAAGTGTAAGCAGTTGGCCGAGGTCAAGTTATTTAAATGAACATCAGCTTCTCCATCACAGAGAAGAACCTCCAACTGAAAATTAAGTCAGCCTAATAATAACCATTTGTTTCTCCCTCTGCACACATTAGTTGTTGGCAAAACTGCCGTCTGCTTCCAACCAGTACATTTTTTTCATTTCTGGTTGCATTCTTGTCATCCCAGTTCAGTATTGAGATTTTTATCCTGGGGCTAATTAGTTTCAGCTGATATTTGCTCAGCGTCAAACTTTTTGGAGATAAATACAAGTAGAACAGCTAGTTAGTGTGATGGATTTTTTTTTTCCCGTGGAAGTTTATGCCATCCTTACAGTCTTCCTTTTCCACATTTTTCTAAAGAAAGCGATAAAGAAAAATCTTATGATCTGTCAGCATAAGAGGACAAGAGCTTCACAGGAAAGATAAGAGAAAAAAAAATCATTTGCCCACCCTCAGGGGCAGATTCTGAAGGAAACGTACAGCTTTATTTCTGTTGCAAGAATATGTCAGATGGATGAAAAAATCCCGCCTTGGCATAACGGGCCCTGTTTGCAGCCGAAAGCTTGAGGTTTCTGCACCGGGGACCTGAAAAGTTGTCAGAGTTAATAAAAAGAAGTTTTCCTGATAATGGTTTTGGTTCACTGTGTGCAAGCATGTGCTGTTCCTAGTGTTTGGTCAGAAAGAGACTATAATATGGAATGCATTATACAGAAGAGCCAAAAATAACATCTGTCTCGCAAATAAGGGAAACGATCTCATTTCATATCTCTTCTTATTTGACAGCATCTTTTTTTCTCTACTGGAAAATTATAGTTTTGTATAGTTTACAGAAATAACATTTAAACATCGCATGTGATTTTAGACTCAAATGGGATCTACTTAATAAAACACACAAGCAATTAGAGAACTTGGTCGTAATCACTTCTGAAACCCCAGAAGGTTCACGTCGGCTGAGTCGAGTTGCTGCCTTCCCAGCTTCTCTCGTTTCGGAAGCTTAGTCGAGGAAATCAGCGCTGCCCACATCATGTATACAGATCATCTTTACCTAGCAGTACAGATGTTTTTGAACTTCATGCTGCTACTGCTTGGGCAGATTTTTCATTTCTAGAATGAAAATTATATTCGCCAGGGATTAGAGTTTGGTGGACACAGACGTTGAGTGCACTTGGCAGCTCCTCCTAGAGACCTTCTTAGGGAGGGAAGAATGATTAGGAAAGAGACCCCAGTTTTCTGTTTTTAATTTTATGTAACAGACGAGTTACCTATTTCCGCTGTAAGCCAAGTCCACCTACTTACATTTTTTGCCCTTCCAAATGAACGAACTCTCTTGCAAGTCCAAAATGTGTGACACGAAGGTGGCTATTTTGGCAAATGTGTCATGACAACCATATTATTTTCATTAGGATCTGCCTTGCTCTTGGATCTGCTGTGCTTTAGCTGTTTTGGTTAGATGGAGCTGGCATTTCCTGCTGAAATGGCTATGCTTGATGAACTACCAATCTTCAGTTCTTGTCATTGTTATTGTTCGATTGGAGGTGACTGTCTTTGATTTCAGTGCCCTTATCTATTGGTTAAATCATCTCTGGGATGCTCAGCAAGAATCTATTTGGATAAATAAATGATCTGTTGTTTGAGTAATTCTGCTGGTCTGTAATGGGCAGCATTGAGGTAGAAGAGTGGTGTGAGCGATGGTGGTGGTGGAGACTGTGGTGGCAGCAGAGGTGCTGGATATGGTGGTGTTACTGGAAGTGGTGGAGGTGGTGAAGGAAATGGTGGTGGTCAGAGAGGTGACGGTGGTGACAGTGGAAATGGTGGTGATGATGGGGAAGGTGGTGAGGGGGTGGTGACACTATTTTGCCAGGCTCAGGCTTTGGAGGAAGTTACATAAGGGGCACCGAAGGCTTACTATTAATGACGGTGGTCAGATCTTTAAGGTGTGGTCCACAGAACAGTGACATTGACCACCAACCGGGACTTCGTTACAAACCTGAAAGCTTAGGTTCCATCTCGGACTAACTGAGGCAGAATATGCATTTTAACAATACTCTCAAGTGATTTGTATGTACATTACAGTTCAAGAAGCATTGGTTTAAGGGAGACATAGCTACAAATATCTGTTACTCTTACTGCCCCGTATTCCTGCCCTATCTCCTTAGCATGAGGGAATCTGAGCCTTCCCCTGCATATAAGGAAAGGGATGTCAATGTTTAGCTGCAGAGCAGATTATTTGGCTTATAATCTAGGGTATAGAGTCAGGTTTTAAGTATGGATCCAAAAGAAAGCTGTTCATGCCCTGAAATTTGAGATTAACTGACTAAATATATCTTCTTTAAAGATTTCTAATGTGCCTGAAGTTCTCATTAGCTTAACTTTTTAAGAAGCCCAGCCTTTTAACAGGAACTAGACATTTAGGTACACACTGAGGCACCGATTACATCATCTGACTGATATATTAGCATGCACAGACTTGGGACTGAAACCCACACCACATGGATTCCTTGGGGCAGTTTTCAGAAGGCTTGCCTATCATACTGATATGCAATGGGAACCCAGGGCACAATGCTGATACACACACACACACACACACACGCACACACACACACACACACACACACACTCATAGATCCAGATTAATTATATTAGCAGAAATTCCTGTGTAGTGATAGAGGTATGTGTGTAAATTGTGTGAGGAGAGGCAAGGTTGATTTCTACATATATTATGGTTATGTATTTGCTGTATAATAGCCCCAAGTACTTAGTGGCTTAAGACAACAATCATTTATTTTTACTCACAAGTCGATCATTTGGACTGGGCTCAGTGAGGACACCTTGTCCCTGACCTACATAGTGCCAGCTGGGTCAGCTTGCTTGAGACTGGAAGGCATGCTTCCAAAATGGCTCACTCCCACGAGCAAGTTGGTGCTTAGCTGGGGCTGTCAACCAGGGTCTTGGTTCTTCTCCATGGGGCCCTTTTGCTGGGTCTTCTTCACAGCATGATGATTGGGAGAAAATGTTCCCAAAAACTTGGGCTGAAGCTGTAAAACTTATAGGTTCTGAAATCCCAGGTATCATTTCTTTGTGATTGCCTTTCTTTTGTGTGGGTGTCCTTTTCATATATATATATATATATATCCTAGTGGCTAGTATAACTTTTGGGGGGACAGCACTAGTGTGGCAGTGGCTAAAAGAATAACTAATATTCAACACTGGTGCTATATGAGAATTTCTAACCTGGGCTTCCCCAGCTTGTGCAGATACTGTAAAATGAGAGAAAAAAAAAAAAAAAAAAGAGAGACCACTGTGCAAATAATGAATAATAGCCTATCTATAGAGGACTCTAAAAATGGAACTGGGCTGGGGGGAACAGGTTAATCTGAGGCCCAGAGGGGAAAGCTAATAGTGATCTTCAGCCTAAGTTGAGCTTACAAAGATCAAGACTCTGATGGAACAGACTATACTTGAGCTCACAAAGAAACTATACAGATAGAGTGAGCAGGATTAAGAGGTTAAGTAGCAGTTCCCTATGGTGGGGAATCATCCCCAGGTAACACTTTCCCCAGGGCCTTCCCCAGTTTAAGAACCTATAATAGCTTCCTGCTCCCATGCCTGGCTTTCAGAGTTCCCCATAGATGGACCTCACAATAACTGTCCCAACATATGCCCCATAACTCTCCAGCATTTGTGGACTGAGCCTGCAGCACCTCTTCAAGGACATGACTTATCAAACTCTATCATGCTTCCTTACCTTTGCCTTTTCTGTCCCCTTAGCCAGAAAAGTTCTCTCTTATTTTTCTACCTAATCAAATCTTGTTCCTTGAGGAAGCTCTGTTTCTTCACAAAGTCTTTTCTGACCACTCAGGCCACTATGGAACTGTTTGTTCTCTGAACTCTGATGGTCCTACAACCAGTGTAAAGAATAGTCCCAACCTCTCTCAAATTTCCACTCCCCCCACTTGGGGAGGGGCTCCCTTTCCCCCACCCTTTCTTCTCAGTGCTGAGTTTTCCTCTGGGTCTTCTCATGATCAGTCCCAATCCAAACACTGAAACAAGAAACACCATTCGAAGGCAGGTGTTGAATGATACAATGGGCTTACAGTATTATCTTTTTCAGGGATGTTCACCTTGTATGTAGTGATTGCATCCTTGTTTAACCTAAATCACATCACTGTATAGTTATTGAGAATCTATTATGTGCAAGGCTGTGTGTGGCACTGTGGAAGTACCAAAGCAGCATTAGATGTGACTTGCCCCAAGAAACTTAAAATTTGGCTGTAGAAAGGGACCTAATATACATTAGGAATAATGAAAATACAAGTTCAAGGCTAAGCTGTTCGTTTTGGACATAGGGTGTCTTATGAAGGCAAACTTACCACCGGAATGAAATGTAAGGGGTGGCTGGAGGGCATTTTTCTGCCACCATACAGGGCTCCTCAGAGTGCTTTATAAAGATGCTTTGTGATTCTGCTGTATCACAAAGTGGTTGCCAGGTTTCGGGGAAGCTGTGTGACCCAGAGAGATAGTGGGGGTGGTAGTGGTGGTGGTGGTGGTGGTAGATGGGAAGACTAGCAGAAATCCTCACTCATCATGCTTGCAGATGCATTCAGGGGACTGAAGAAATTAGAAAGGAGGTACGAGGACATTGGAAATGTCATTGCATTCCATTTTAGTTCAACACCCGGGCTTTTCAGGTTTCTTTACTGTGGTAACATCCTCCTCCCCACATGGTGCTGCTGGTGTTTGGAGGAAACCGTTATCTTGATTTTCAGAATGACGGTCGGATTCGAGCCATGCTCAGAAACCTCCAGAAAGCTTACCTTTCCTTCAGCTCTTCAGAGGGAAAGGGGGTATTTTGTGGTAGGTCAGGAAATGAAGTAAGAAAACTAGTAGGATGGGGAATGCAAATAAGGAAAAACAGAGCTATAGAAAACGGAAGAGAGTTAACAGGCAGGGCAGGCCTGTGGCACACATTTAAAGGAGACAAGTTTCCTATCTTTTAAAACGAGTTTACCAACTTTTCATGTATGCAGGGAGACCACACAGTGTTTCATAAAATTCAACCAGGATGGATTTCTGGACTTACCACCCCCCTGCTCCCTCCTGTTCCCGTGCACCCCACTGTCTCAAAGAAAGAAAAAGGGAAGCAAATTTGGGGGGGTGCAGTAGGCTAAATGCCTGCAGAAGAATACCACCAGCTTGACGTAGAACTGCGGCATTTAATTCTAGGCCAGGCTTCCCGCCAAGTCCCACAGAAAGCAAATGCACACCCCGTGTTTGAGCCACAAGTTAACACTGAAACAGGGCCCATTAGTGATTTGTAAATCATTATTCCCATTGGTACAGTTACTACCTCATCTGGAACTAGGCAGGGGCAATTTTAAGGGAGGCTATTTACGTTGTTAGCTAACTGCTGGCTCATTCATTCATTTCTCCAGTCACAGCTTTTCCTTCTTGCTCCACCAGCTCTCTGTATGAGCTTGCTTTCTTCTTCTTCTTCTTCTTCTTCTTCTTCTTCTTCTTCTTCTTCTTCTTAATGTTTATTTATTTTTGAGAAAGAGACAGAGTGTGAGTGGGGGAGAAGCAGAGAGAGAAGGAGACACAGAATCTGAAGCAGGCTCCAGGCTCTGAGCTGTCGGCACAAAGCCCAACAGGGGACTCGAACTCATGAGCTGTGAGATCATGACCTGAGCTAACTGACTGAGCCACACAGGCGCCCCGTCTATATGACCTTTCTTTGCAGTGTTTGTCACACTGCATCGCTGGCATCACCAAATTAGTTTCATTTCTTCTTGAGGACACATGGCTTAGACTAAGTTTCCCCACCTCTTTTGCCAATAGGTGTAGCCATACTCCCGAGTCCTGTCTGAAGGAATGTGAACAGATGTAGTGCATTCCGCATACGGGCCTGGCCCAGAAGACAGCTTTTCACATGGAATCACCTATGCTTGTGTCCCCTTCCAGCTGGCTGGAATGGAGATGATGCCCAGGGAAATTTGTAATTTTCTTCTCTTATAATGTCTTCATTTGGTTTTAGTATCAGGGTTATGCTGGCCTCATGAAATGAGTTAGGAAGTATTCCCTCCTTTGTTTTCTAAAAGTCTGTGGAAGACTGGAATTATTTCTTCTATAAATATTTGATAGAATTCACCAGCAGAACCATCTGGGCCTGGAATTTTGTTTGTGGGAAGGTTTTACATCAGTTCAATTTACTTAATAGCTGTAGGGCCGTTCAGATTTTTTACTTCATTTTGCCCCAGTAATTGGTAAGGTGTGTTTTTCAAGCATTTGTTCATTTCATCCAAGTTGTAGAATTTGTGGGCATAAAGTTTTTCATAATGTTTATTTATTATGGATCTGTGGTGATAATAATACTCCTCTCATACCTGATACTGGCAGTCTGTATTCTCAGTGTAACTTTGGTAACCAAATGTTGAAGATATGGAAGCCACAGACGGACTTATGTAGGCCTTTGAATCACCTTTAGGTGGAGTGCTGCCAACTAACCCAAAATGTGTGCATCATATCATTGTTACGTGAGCGAGAAATAAACAGTTGTTGTATTAAGAACAGATGGGGGGCACTGGTTTACTAAATCGCAACTGGTGTCTCTTTACCTATTAAGAGTATCGTTATTGGGTTTTGTTTACTGTGGCCCCTGGAGCACAGGGGCCACGAGAATGCTGCTGTTTGTGTTTGTTCCCATGGTGGAGCACCATACTTTGTGAATATTACATTTTCCACAAATGCTTCTTGAATGTAAATATGACTAAAATGGTTCCCATGTATTTTAGGAGCCTAGGGGCCTCAGGTTTTCTTTCCCTGAGGTCAGTGATTCAACTCCACGCTGGCGCCACTAACAACACTCATTGTTGGTTGTTCTGTCTTTCTGTCCTCTGTCGCCTTTCCCTGGGTTTCCCCACCTTTCTTCTCGCTACTTTCTGTGTCCTGCCTGTATTCAGAACTACACATGTGTGTCAATGTCATGGCAATAAAATCCCATCAATTCCCACTGGAAGGGGATTCGAAATAAAACAGACATGGGCTAAGCTTACATTTGTTTTTGCTTTCTTACCAAAGCATAACAACAAAAAATCAACCCACCAAACACCACCACCACTAAGAACTCTATGCAAATGAGTCTGTAAAAATAGATCCCAGGGAGGAACATGGAGATTACGTGAAAGAACAAACTGTCTATCTGTCTGGCTATCTTTATCTACCTATCTATCTACCTACCTATCTATGTTTCTATGTATCTATTTAATTTTGAGAGAAAGAGACAGAGTGTGAGCAGGGGAGGGGCGGAGAGAGGGAGGCACAGAATCTGAAGCAGACTCCAGGCTCCAGGCTGTCAGCACAGAGTCCCGATGCAGGGCTCAAACCCATGAACTGTGCGATCACGACCTGAGCAGAAATCAAGAGTTGGACATTTAAGTGACTAAACCACCCCGGTGCCCCTGAAAGAACAAACTTTTAAAGGATGTCAGCTTTTTTTTTTTTTAAGTTTATTTATTTATTTGAGAGAGAGAGAGAGAGAGAGAGAGAGCTGGGAAGGGGCAGAGAGAGAGAGAGAGAGAGAGAGAGAGAAAGAGAGAGAGAGAGAGAAGGAGAGAAAATGAATCGCAAGCAGGCCCTGTGCTATCAGTGTGGAATCTGATGCAGGGCTTGATATCATGAACCGTGGATCGTGACCTGTGCCGAAATCAAAAGTGGGACGCTAAACCAACTGAGCCACCCAGGCGCCCCTAGTGACTTCAGTTTATTTATTTATTTAAAAAAAAATTTTTTTTAACGTTTATTTATTTTTGAGACAGGGAGAGACAGAGCATGAACAGGGGAGGGTCAGAGAGAGGGAGACACAGAATCTGAAGCAGGCTCCAGGCTCTGAGCGGTCAGCACAGAGCCCGACGCGGGGCTAGAACTCACGGACCGCGAGATCATGACCTGAGCCGAAGTCGGCCGCTTAACCGACTGAGCCACCCAGGCGCCCCATTCGGTTTAATAACTTTGCATATAAACAATAGGCTAATTATAAGTTATACTTAAGTAAAATAGGTATCAGATAAACTGCTGGGAAAAGCACATTTTGCTATATGTTAGCATATGTTCCTATAAAGTAATTCAATAAAAAGTGCTTTGTATTTCAGACTGTCACCAAATTGGACTAGTCCTCTTAAAAACAAGAAGTATTGCTGAGAAGCTCCCTGTGCTAAGCAACCATTAGCCAAAGGCTGGGTGTCTTTTGCAGTCCTTTTTGGTGAGAATGGAAACATTCCAACACATATACTGTGGTGGGTTCTAGGTAACCCCGAGAGTGTTTTTCAAGTAATAACAAATGCTTAGAGCCAAGTTTCATTTCATTAGTGCTTTTTCTTCATTGCTGACAAGTTTACTACTCTGTTGAAAAAGCAAATAGGTGCCGTACCAATTCTCAGAATATTTTTGTTCTTTGTCTGGTCTAATCTATGCTGAAGGGTTTCTACAGTACTCTTTTCCATGCTTCACCTACGTCCTTAGAAAAGTGTGTAGGCCTCCTTCATTGTACTCTGCAAATGCATTCTAGCGAAGTTTATTATAAAGCAAATATTATTTTCCATAAGTATCTGGAGATTTATTCATCTGGAGAAAATCCTCCAGTAGATTGGGGTGAAAACTTCTGGCAGGAAGTGTGTTGACAGGGTGCCTCCCTGAATGGTGCAGACGGCACCGCAGGGATTGTGCACTTCCCCGGCTTTGCAGCCTCCGCTGTGCTCTCGCTGACTGCATCGCCTTTCTCTGCCTTTCTCTGTTACCCATAACTCCCATCCTTAGCCTGTCGTAGCCATAGGCACTTATACCATATCTGCAAGTTCCCCGTTTTCGTACTCAGTTCTCTGAAACTCTGCTTCCTTTTTCTTTTACTTTGCTTATTTCATGTCCCTGAAAGGTGGGCTGGGATGTGGCGCCTCCACAGAAGATGTCACTGTCTGAGAAACGGAAGACTCCTGTCTGAACACTTCCTAAATTGAAGGCTTTAGATTCTTCTTTAGATTCTGCAAAATGTGAATACAGTTTGGTTAGTTTGAATTCTACATATAATTTGCTTAATCAAAGGGAATGTATTAAGAGTTCAGGTAGAGTGAAACCTCGCTGTAAACTCTCTTGCTTTAATAATGCTGATTATAAAAACTCTTTTTAAAAAAAATGTTTATTTACTTATTTTTTTGAGAGAGAGAGAGCATGAGCAGGGTGGGTGCAGAGAGAGAGGGGAACAGAGGATCTGAAGTGGGCTGTATACTGACAACAGCGAGCCTGATGCAGGGCTCGAACTCATGAACTGTGAGATCATGACCTGAACTGAAGTCAGAGGCTCAACTGACTGAGCCACCCAGTTGCCCCCGATTATAAGAACTCTTAACTGCTATTGAGCGTTTACTGTGTTCAAGATGCTGTGGTACCTGCTTTACAACATACGTTAAACCATTTGGCTCTCGTAGCGGCACAAGCGCCTTTATTATTCCCATTTTACAGATGAGAGAACTGAGGTACAGAGAGGACAAATAATTTATTCAAGGTTACACAGCTTGTAAGTGGTGTCTGTACCACACATTCAAGTATTTCTTGTTGAACAATTTTCCTCTTGCTCAGAGTAATACCTATTATATCTTTTTTGGCTATGTTAGAGAAATACTATAAAAATTATTCTTGTCTTCAAATGCCATCCACATAAAAATGTTCTATATTTTAGAGCTCTACTTATGTTAGCAGTAAAATCATTTTACCTAGCATTCTAAAATAATCATAATTTGATTTTTAACCCTGGAATACCAGATCTAAATTTTTCATTTTGATGGGATGTTTTACAAGTTGAATTGTAAGCCGTCACCACTGTTGTTATGGTCAGCAAGATTGATTCTCATTATAACTAGTTTGCTCTCACATAATAAGGTACAGCATTACAAAGTTTGCCAGTTTTCGCTAGCATGATCCATGTTGTAAAAATAACTAAAGGGAAGTTGGCTCCTGAAATGCTTGCTGCCCTGTCGTCTCTGTGGTGCGTTGTGATGTTTAAGTGTAAGACTACATGTGGTCTCACTTAGAGATGTTAGATCCCTGATCAAATGTTAGTAATCTAACTTTATATTATATCTTATTAAGCATTTGCTTCTAAAGAGAAATAGGCATGTTAATTCATCATGGGTTCATGTCAATTTTGGATACATATTAGTTGAAAGAATTCATTTTCAGGTTTAATTATGCTGCTCCTGTAATTCTGAGTATTTCTGCAGTAGATTTATTGCATTCATAGCCCCAAGTTTTCACTCCCCCTACTGTAGGAGGGGCAGTTTGACCCAACTCTTGACTCTGTGGTCAGTCAAATGACTTGCTTTGCCTAATGGGATGTTAACAAATGTTAACATGTCCAGAGTATGCAGTCTGGACTCAGTCTCTTGGTGCTATCGCATCTTTGCCATGACCACGAGAACATGACCAGGCGAGCCCATTAAAAGGCTATAAAAGACATGGGGCGCCTGGGTGGCGCAGTGGGTTAAGCGTCCGACTTCAGCCAGGTCACGATCTCGCGGTCCGTGAGTTCGAGCCCCGCGTGGGGCTCTGGGCTGATGGCTCAGAGCCTGGAGCCTGTTTCCGATTCTGTGTCTCCCTCTCTCTCTGCCCCTCCCCCGTTCATGCTCTGTCTCTCTCTGTCCCAAAAATAAATAAACGTTGAAAAAAAAAATTAAAAAAAAAAAAGGCTATAAAAGACACATATAAAAGATTTAGGTCGTCTGAGGCCATCTAAGACCAGTCAGCCCCTAGTCAACCTGCCAGCTGTCCACACACTCACAAGTGCTCACTAGCCAAGATTAGCCATGTATGAACCAGGTCAATAGAACTACCCGGCTGACCTATAGACTAGTAAAAAATATTAAATTATTATTGTTTTAAGACACTACTCTTTGGGATGTTTTGTTATATATAAGTAACTAACTGATATAACCTTAACTGCAGCAATAATCATTACTATTTATGAATCCCCAATTTGAGTACATATCGAGGCTGCTCACCATCATGGTTTATTTAGGCTCTTGGCTTTGGAACCAGACTACCTACAGTTCAAATACCAATTTTTTAAACTCATTTGACTTATGGTAGTGCCTGCATTATTATATAGAAAGCACTATAAGCATGTTAAGCAAAAATGCTTTGTGGTCAGATCCGTGGCAAGTGTATGTACAAATGATCTCTTTCTGTCCCCTCAGTGACTCTTACGAAACAGATACATTACATCTGTTTAGTAGCTGTGGATACCAACGTCTAGAGATATTAAGAAACTTCCACAGTATCACAGTCACTATGTGGCAGGGCCAAGATTATGAACCTAGGTCTGGACATATTTACATTCAGTATAACGCTGTAGCATCTTAGCCATTTAAGCCTTCTTTTGGGCTTTTCATCCCAAATTCAGTCTTGTGCCTCAAGTAGAATTTTTAAAAATAAATTCAGAAATCTAAATAGTAGTAACAGGACAGGAGAGGATATAACAGAGAAAATGTGGGGTAGGCTGAGTGCTGGGTATCCCCTTTTACTTACCAAAGGTAACCTGACATTAAAGTCCTGTTCGTATATATCATCAGTTTTGATCATTGAGAAGTGAAGATAAATGAAAACCGCCAAGGCTAGATTTTATCTATCTAGTATGCTAAAATACTTTATTAAACCAGACTTACTGCTGGATCTGAGGATTTCGTTGGGGAATAAACCTAACTGAAAAATAAACCTAATAAACCTAACTGAGAAATAAACCTAACTGAATTTCTGATATTTGAATTATAGATTTATTTTTCACAGAAGTCTAGCTTTACTTAGGTAAATAATATTTCCATGGCAAATACTGTTGTTTGTAGATCCTCCTGAGCAATGATAATAATTATTGCTATGTAGCCCTCACCTCTTCCCTGTCCCCTGCTGAACCGTGTGGAATTGTAATGAAATAAGTTGCTTAAACATAGCTGCAGTCTTTTTTTGTTATTATTTTCTTGCAAAAATAGTAATGATCCCCAGTTCCGGATTCCAGGGTCTGTAATACTGAGATTTTATGATCCTTCACTCCTCTGGATTTTCCAATACAACTTTTGATCACTGTCTCCAACAAGCAGCAAAATGCTAATAAGCTTGTCCCTTTCTTATGCACGTGTTAGTAAGCTGTTAAAGAAAAACAACTCCATTGGGGTCAATTCTTTGGGAGCCTGCATAATCCACAGCCTGGATAATGTGTTTCTGAACTCCGGATTCTTTTCTGAATTTACTTTTCAAAGTGTTCAGTTTGTTTTCCTTGCCGCTTTCCTTTACTCTAAAGGAGAGTCAGACTATTGTAAACGGTTTCTGCCTGGAACCAGCTTCAACTGACCCACGTTTTTCAGTCTTGTATCCTGTTCATCAGAACCATAACCTGCCTGCAACCAAACGTTTGAGAGCTGCAGTTCAACTCAGAAACTCAAGACCAGTCTCTCCATGTGTATGGTGACAGACAAGTGTGGCTGCTAAGATGAGGGCAGCCTCCTGAGTCAGGAGCTTCCTTGCTGAAGATGGACAGTTGTTGCCTGAATCCCCATCCCTCGGGACAGGCCAGTGCCAAGGCCAGACTCATGGACAGATAATTATTATCATAGTAAAGTTACTTCAAAGGAAGAGTGGAATTCTGTGGCTGTGAGATCACGGTGGATCTGAGTGCAACTTTTGCAGCATTTCATTAGCTTTTCCCTGGAATAGTCCAGGAAGTGGCATGCATGAAGCTTTCTGGCTCACAGATTTGTTGTGCTTCTGGCTGAAAAAAAAAAAAAATTGAAATCTTAAGAAATATGTTTATGGTGCCTGTATCTTAAGGAGCTTTTACTTGATCTTGGCAGGGCAAGCCTCTGTTGGAACAATTGAAAACATCTTTTTAAACTGTTTCCAGAAAGCATTTGCAAACACCCCGAAGTAAGGTTACATACTTACAGTTCAGCTCTAAGCCTCAATTAAGGCTGTTGTTGTAGAGCATTTGCTGCCTCTTAATAGCCTGACACCATAATAATATTATGCAGTATCCCAAGATAATGAGAAGAATGCCTAACATCTGCTTATACTCAGAGAACAAAGGAGAATGCAAGGATGTGTCCTGCAACCCTTGCAAAGCACCGCCTCTGCGTGCTGGAGATGCAGGGTGGCTTTTCCCAGGGATTGTTTCTCTGCCATCCAAAGGCAACAGCACAGTGTTCAGGAAGAAGCTGGAGAAAGCTTATTATCCATAGGCTGCTCAGGCGGGGGGCTCAGCAAAACTGACCTCATTAAGGAAAGCTGTCTGGGCTCCTCCAGAGTAGTTAAAGATAGTATTTTTAATTACCATTTCTTTTTGTGGTAAGAACATTTCAGATTTACTCTCAGCAACATTCAAGTATTTAATACAGTATTATTAGCTATAACCACCATGCTGTGTGTTAGATCCCCAGAAATTATTAACCTTATAACTGGAAGTTTGTACCCTTTGACCTATATTTCCTCATCTCTCCCCCATGTTCCCCAGTCCCTGCTAATCACTGTTCTACTCTCCTGTTTCTCTCCTTTTGGGTTTTTTAGATTCCACATACAATAAATGAGATCACCTGCTTATTTGTGTGTATTTGTTTTTCTCTGACTTCTCTCACTTAGCACAATGCCCTGAAGGTCCATCCCTTTATCTGCTGATGGACACTTAGGTTGTTTCCGTATCTTGGCTATTGTGAATAATGCTTCAACGAACACGGGAATGCAGATCTCTCTGTGAGATCCTTATTTCAGTTCCTTTGGATGTATACCCAGAAGTGGGATTGCTGAATCATATTGTAGTTCTATCATTAATTTTTTGAGGAACTTCCATCCTGTTTTCCATAGTAGCTGTGCCAGTTTGCATTTCCACTAACAGTGCACAAGGGTTCCTTTTTCTCCATGTCCTTGCCAACACCAGTTATCTCTTGTTGTTTTGAAGGTAGCCATTCTGACAGGTAGGAGGTGACATGTCATTGTGGTTTTGATTTGCACTTCTCTGATGACTAGTGATGTGGAGTATTCACTAATGTTATGGTGGTAATCATTTTGTAGTATATAAATGTTTCAAATCAACATGTTGTATACCTTAAACTTGCACAGTAGTATATATCAATTATATCTCAATAGAACTGGAAAAATACATAAGTGATAAATAAGCTGTATTTTTAAATCAGTTTATTAAATCAAGAGTGGGTGGTTTCCAGATGGTAGAGGATACTCCAGAGATAACGAATCTGATTTGGATCTTTCCTGTAATCTGCTCTAATCTCTAATGTTGTCCCCTGGAACCAAGAGATAGGGAACGATGTTAAATATGTCCTTCTGACACTTTTAGCAATAGACCCACCTCTGTAAAGAGGTGTAATATGGTCTGCTTTCCTGGGGTCATACCCTGTAGGGACAAGGATTGTCATGCTTAGTCTTCATTAAGTAGGAAGGAACTTGCAACATGATGAAATAACTTGCAAATAGAAACACAGCAGGTAGGAGAGGGATAGCAAAGATGCAGCCCAGTGTGTATGCTTCCTGGTCTGCCAGGCGATGCTGTAGAAAAAAGCTAATTAATTGAAAGAGAGGAAATAGTAATGATGAGTAGGTATTCCCTGGTTGACTTTCTAGTACTTTCCAATCTTTTTCTGTTTTCTGAAAGAACTCTGAATTTCCTACTTTGCAATTCATTTGCCCTTATTCTGGTCTGGAAACAAACATGACACAAGGATTTAAGTAAAAGTAGTTTATTTAGGAAAAATACTGGTGGGGGAGGCAAAGTCAATAAAGGGCATGTTAACCAACCACCATGGACAGTGGAGCTCAGTACCCTGGGAAACTCTGGATTACTCTGTGGGACCCACCTCAGAGTTCTCCCACCTGAGGAGTGAGGATGCTGGGATACTGATCTGCCAATTCCCTTAAGTCCGTAGATGAGGGCTGCTTCTTGGGGGCATTAGGAGCTTCTAGTGTGCTCTGTGCATGGGCTGAACATATGCTTGTGGTCAAGAAAAAAAAAAGGAAAAAAGCCCATAAACAGAAAGTAGCAGAGTTTGCAGTGAGCAGCCTTGACTAAGTAGATTGAGGGTTGAGAGCAGGTTTATGACCGTGAACTGTGGTGACTGCAGGACTGGACTCCTCCTCCATCTCAAAGTGGAGGCCTTGATTGTCTCCGAGCAATCAGCACAGTCCATCCCCTTGGACAGTGTCATTGATTTGCTATTTGGGCACCTGAATCGAGCAGTCTATGTTAGGTATGTGACTCCAGTCCCAACTTACACTGGCTATTGTGAGTGCTGACTCTCCATTAAATATGAAGAAGCAGGAAGCCCTGGAAATTGCTGGCAGCCATCTTGGGAGAAGAACCATCTGAGCCCGAGGACTTGTAGCCAAGACTGGAGAGAGAGAAGTAAGGTCCTGGTCAAAGAAATCGGGCCCTGCATTAAAGATTTATACTAAGCTAAATCAATTGCCTGGGGCTGCTGTAACAAAGCACCGAAAACTAGGTGGCTTGAAATAATGGAAATTTATTATCTGATAGTTCTGGAGGTCAGAAGTCTGAAATCACACTGTAGCAAGGCCAAGCTCTCTCTGACTGCTCCCAGGAAGAATCTTTCCTTGCTTCTTCTAGTTTCTGGTATTAGCTGACAATCTTTGGTATTCCTTGGGTAGATGTATCACTCCAGTCACATGATTGTCTTCTCCCTGTGTGTATTCACATCTTTTTCCCTCTGTCATATCCATATTCCACCCTTCTTTTAAGGACATTATCAGTCATGTTAGATTAGGACCCATCCTAATGGCCTCATTTTAACTTGATTACCTCTGTAAAGATCCTTTTTCCAAATAAGATCACATTTTGAGATGCTAGAGGTTGGGACTTCAACATATCTCTCTTTTGGGGTGGGGGTGGGGGACACAATTCAACATAAGCCAAAACATAAGCCAAACATATTTAACTTGATAGGAAACAAGTCTGTTTTGGTTTAAGGGCATTTAGGTTGAGATTTTCTGTTGCTTGCAATGACATCTTAGTTAATCATTTTTTTTTTTTTAATCTGTGACTATGGATAAAACACAAAGCAAGTGAGGGACTTGCTACCTCTGACCTAATGTAGTTGGGCCCAATCAGAATGTGTGATTCAAAGGGGCACATGCACCCCAATGTTTATAGCAGTGCTGTCAACAGTAGCCAAATTATGGAAAGAGCCCAATGTCCATCGACTGATAAATGCATAAAGAACATGTGGTATATATGTACAATCATATATTACTCAGCTATCAAAAAGAATGAAATCTTGCCATTTGCAACAACATGGATGGAACTTGAGTGTATTATACTAAGCAAAATAAGTCAGAGAAAGACAAATATCATGATTTTACTCATGTGGAATTTAAGAAACACAGCAGATGAACCTAGGGGAGGGGAAGGAAAAATAAGATAAAAACATAGAGGGAAGAAAACCATAAGAGACAAATACAGAGAATAAACTGAGGGTTGCTGGAGGGGAGATGGGTGGGGAGGATGGGCTAAATGGGTGATGGGCATGAAGGAGGGCACTTGTTGGGGTAAACACTGGGTGTTATGTGTAAGTGATGAATCACTAAATTCTACTCCTGAAACCAATACTACACCATTTTTTAATTCAAGTTAAAAAAAAAAAGGGGGGGGGCACCTGGGTGGCTCAGTTGGTTAGATATCCTATTCTTGATTTCAGCTCAAGTCATGATCTCATGGTTCATGGGTTTGGGCCCTACATTAGGCTCTGCGCTGACAGCATGGAGCCTGCTTGGGATTCTCTCTCTCACTCTATGTCTGCCTCTCCCCAGCTTGCATGCATGTATACACTTTCAAAATAAATAAACATTAAAAAAAAGAATATGTGAATAAACACTGGGATTAGAATATGCACTGCTGAGGTGCTTAATATAAATTTTCAGAAAGGGCCTCCATTCATTCTTTGATTCAACTTGTATTTCCTGAAGTCCCCTTTTTCTCTATGTGTCAGGTACTATTCTAGGCACTGGGAATATAACACTAAATAAAAAAGACATGCTTCTCTGCCCTTATGGAGTTTGTATTCTAATAGGGGAAACATAAAAATAAGAGTAATCCATACGTTAGCTAATACTAAAGGGACAGGGTGTATGACGAGGCCTGGAATTTCAGCCTTGCCCATAGAGGAGGCTCTCCATGAGGGGATTATAGCTAGAAGCTTTTGTGTTGAAAGGGAATTTGGTTTATTTCTAGATACCTGGAGAACTCTACAAACTGCTGTGTCTGTTTGTAGGAAATTAGATGTGGCAAATCTTGAGTCCAGCTCAGCCCATGACAAGTTGACTGTGTCTTTAAATCTGAGACTGTTCTTACCATCCATTGTGAGCATTCTCTCTGGCTTCAGGGTTTAAGTACTAGGAAAAGAAAGAGAAGGACCAAGTCTGTTATAACATCTCTTGGGGTTTATTATTTTTGACGGCAAAATATTGATTTTCTAAATCATCCAAATGTATAGGTGTGGCTTGAAGGCCCAGGACTGACTCCACAAGCACCCTCTGACTCCTTCAAGCCGCACCTGTATATTTCTTCTAGTTATAGTCTTATAAGATCTTATGGGTAGGCAACAGGTATTGAAGAGTGCTTTAGACCTACTTAAATACACTATACAAAAGGATTTTCTGTGCTGCAAAATTATACCGAGAAGGACAATTTGTCAATTTTCCAGTTGGTATCACTCGGCACAACATTTTTGTACAACTCCAAATTAAGACAGCAGCCATCATTAAGTAAACAAAGCATTAACTCTAGTGCAGATGGTAAACAGAATAATGTTCTACTGAATTCTTTATTGCTTTTGGATAGTAGCTACATGAACAGTAGATGATTATGAGTTTCCTGTATCCATGATGGTAGTGATAATCAGTGTTTGTTTACCTGGTTAGGAAACTTTAAAAACAGCCCTTTTTGTAGGCAAAATTAAGTTATAGGAATTTACAAATGATATGAATTATTAAAGGTTCAACATAAGATGCTAAAAGAGAGAGACCCCCAGATTCAGAGGCATAAAGAGACAAGTTTGCTTCTTTCTGATCTAAGTCTAGGGACAGGTGAGTAGTCCAGGGTAGACAGATGGGTCTACTATCTGAGCTCACCTAGGAATAAGTTTCTTCTGCCCTGTGCTTCTGCCGTCGTTAGGTTGTTTTCCTCATCTCCCTGTCTGAAGCTGTCTCAGCACTACCATGTTTGCTTTCTAGCCTTGAGGAATGGGAAGGAGCAAGTAGAGGAGAGGCAGCTTCTTCTTAATGACACTATCTAGAAGTTGTACATATCTCTTCAGCTCACATCCAGCTGGCCAGAGCCTATCTGCAAGGGAAAATGGAAGCATCCCTAGCTGTGTGGCCTTGTTCCTTGCCCAAACTCCTGGGGTTCGGTTACCCAAAGAACAAAGATTAGAATGGATATCAGGAGACAATTAGCTTAAGTAACAGTGCGATGGTTTCTCTCATGAGAAAGCATGAAATTTGGACTTTTAAGCACTGATCGAACTTTGGGAGGCATTCATTTACTTAACAGTCACCAGGTACTGAGGATATGATGTTTTCTTTGTGGTCATGCAGTTTGGTTGGAAAGATAGGCAATTAAATAGAAATTAATAATAACATATGAAGAGCTTGCAGTGGGGGATATACAAATACTGCACGGACACAGAGCAGAAGCACCCAACCTAGTCCAGGGACAGCAAGACCCATGATGGTTCCCAGGGGTGATTGATGCTGGACTGAGACTTCTGTGCAAGGTCCTGTTGGGGTGGAAAGTGGAAATCATTCCAAGGGTGAGAATCAGAGACACGGTGTAACTTTAATCAATCTTCAAAGACAGAAGTCATTTACAAGGCTGCTGCAAGAAATCTTAACCCAAGGCAGGAGCAAAGGGAAAGCGATGTAGAATTTATCCAGAAAGGAAGAAGGATTACTGAGCCAGGAGGAAATATTCTTGGCACCAGTCTTGTAGCAAAGTATAGAATCGTGATGAGCCCCAGATTCTGGGTCATCTGTAGTGGTTTGAAACATGGACCTGGTTATTGTTTGGCTGCAAGCACCAATAAATCAATCAAGCTTTTCATCAAGAATTAGAATATTCCTATAATTCCCCATTAATCACGTCTTTTGGAAAGGTAGGAAGTGGTAGGAATCACATCTGTTTGGTTGTTTGGGACCAGAGTATCAGCTCTCCTAGTGTTTATCTGGTGTTTCTTTATTTAAAAATGTTGTAAGTTTGAATCATGATGAAATCTACTTTATTTGGAGAGTTGTTTTTGAGAATGGATAGCAAATTGTCCTGAAAAAAAAGAAGGGGGAGGGATATTGCACGATAACGCTTAGGTAGTATTGGGGGAACTTACTTGACATTTTTGCTAGTTTGGAAAAAAATGTCTCATTTTGTCCTGTGCTGGAACAGGATGTCTCCTTTTCAATATATATATTTTATTAGTTTTTGCTTTCAGTGCAGGCTCTGAGCAGCTGCACACTTTTAATTTTACCTTTCTTAAGATTACTGATTTTTAAGCATTTATTGAGTGCCTATTATGGTGAAGTGTCGTGAGGTATTGCTAGGAGTCGTAGGTTCTGGGCGTTGCTAGGGGCTAGGCATTAAGGCTGTAGCAGGGAAAAGGGCAGACTTAGTTCTTGCCCAGATAGAGCACAGTGCTAGAAATTGAGGCACACCACTCATAAACTTTACTTCTGAAATGCTGTGTGTCTTTGGCTTGTTACTCAACTTCTCTTTTCTATAAAATTCCTTACCTGTAATGAGAATAATCATAGTGTAGTTGTATTTTTTTCCTTCACTCTTTATTCATACCCTTTGGCAAAATTCTACCATATCCAGTTCAATCACTATGGCTAGGATATAAGTCATCTTTGACAAACCAAGTGTGGAATAAAGCTGTTCTGTGAAGGATGACTCTGAAAGTATTTGCTAGAAGGAGAGATGACTCCCTCACTGTAGACCCTCCATGTTTTTACTCACAAGATACTCACAGGTATCCCCTGGAATGCTATGACCAGCTGACGCCATTTCCATTGTCTGTTACTCTTTAGAGACGTGCTGGATGGAAGGATGGAATATAAGAAAGTATCTTTGCCCGGCATCTGATGGGAATAGTGGCATGGAACGGGTCTCGACATTAGTTGAGGTATGTGCTAGGCACTCTGTTACCTATATTACCTTGTTTAGTGTAAAGAATGAGTCAACAATACAGAGTAATTACTCCCATTATAAAGATGAGTAGGTTGAGGTTGAGAGAGGTAAAATAACAAGCTGATAGGATGTAGACGCTGGATCCAAACCAGCTTACCTCAGACTCCCATGTTTGTATTGTCTTCCATTAAAATGTTTCTCCTTGGGCCAGTGAAATCCAGACACCTAATTAGTCTGGTTGGGTTAACCCTGCTCCTTTCAGGAGTCTAGGTGAGTCTCGGTTGTTTGCAAGAGCAAACTCCTCCAAGGCTGGGGCAAAACAGGACAGATTTGAGCTGAGAAAGGAAGTTGGCTGGAATATCATTGCTCAAGCTGCTGTCTTGCTGGCAGGAACAGACCATTTTTGTTTAGCAAAATGATTGGAGTTCATCTCTCTTTCATTTGGGCCTTAGAGATACCAGTAAAACATGATTATTATTTTTTTATTTCTGGGGTTTTGAAAACTTGTTCCAAATTTATATCCAGTTCAGATCCACAGAGAGTATGTGTGATCACCTCAAATGCAGCAGAAGTTGTCCTTAGCGTGTGCCTTATACTGGGATTATGTGACTGTGGGTCTCCCGAGGGCGGGGCTGTAGCTTAGTCACGGTGGAATCCCAGCAGTGTCTGCCATACTGCTCGGCAAATGTCCGTTGAAATTAACCAGTGTCTCCACGTTTCTTGTCCAGAACTGAAGGAAGCAGATTTAAATTCAAATAGGCAAATGTCAGTCATTTCCAGCCCTGTGCCTGGGAAAGTGTGAGCTTGGTTGACTTTTAGTTTTACCTGGTTTTACCTCTGAGGTCGGTGTTGTCTTTGTGCCATAACCCACCTTCTTTAGGGGAAAGGCCTCTAAGTGTGGCGCAAGGATTCTCCGTGCCACCCCTGGTGGTCAACCAAAGAATTTGACAAGTGGGTAGTAACATTTGTAACATGACCATTTTGTCTGTGACTATAACTGCCAGTTTTTCCAAGCAAATAAGGAAATTTGGAGAGAAACTAGAGGAAGCCCGTAGTAATCTCGAAATAGATTAAGTTAGGAGAGCTGCTTGGAAAGTGGTTAACTTTTCCGTAGTACAAGAAGAATAGAAAGAAGCGCGTGAATGAGGACAGCTGCTCTGTGGTCTGAGCGAGTCTATTTGCATTTTCACTGTTAGGGTCAGGGTGGCCTTTTTACTAATGTTGGTAATGCTCTGGTGGTTAGTTTCAATGATTTTCTTTATTGTGACTTGCAGATCAATCTCCTACATGGTTGTTCCATTTAACCTGTATTCCCTAGGTTATTTCTTAAAGCAATTTATTGAACATTATCCTAAATTGAACTGCATTTACTATTCCTTGACCCAATTACTTAAGTGGTCCACATCCATTTGATGTTGATTGCCTGCTCTCTTGCTATTTGCTTTCCCTCTAATTTTACTAGCAGTTGCAAAAAGAGACTGTTTAGTTCCGGTGTCCTTCCCTTCTCCAAACCACTCTCTCTTTGAGCAGTGCAGCTCAAAAAGGCAGCTGTTTCAATTTGAAAAATTCCATTTCTTCTATCTGAGTTTGGTTTATTTCAGCAGTTCAATTCTACAAAGATTTATGGAGTGCCTCGTTTGTGATAGGAGTCAGCAAAGAGCTATCCACTTGCCCCCTTTCTCCTGTGGAGTGAGTTTGCTAGGCAAAAGTCTCTGGTCTCTAAGCAGGGTGTCTTAGCTCTGGATCCTGTCAGATGGTTTTCCAACACCAGTTTCATCCTCTGGGTTCCTTTCAACACTCTTCTCCCCATGCATAGCAAATGTCTAGCAGCTTAGTTGGCTGCGATCATTTTTGTGTTTGTAATTTCTAACACCGTTTCATCAGGTGTTTTCCTGTTCTAATGCTTAGAATATTTTCTACTCTTTGTCTAATAACATCGGTATAATATGCTTGGCCCTGTTTCTTCTCTTGAATTATAGAAAAAAAATTTATTTATTTTTTATTTATTTATTTTTTTAGAAAAAATTTTTAAAAAGAAGTCAGTGTCAGTACAGTTTGTCACTTTCCATCCTTAGGATTTTCTCCTTAAGCTTCTGAACTCAAGGAAGAGTTATCTACCTTTCTCCTAACCCTTGCAAACCAACACCATGTTATATTGGCCTCAAACTTGTTTAAGTAGAGCTAGTGGTAGGAATGCAAATGGTTTTCTCTGTGAAACCTGATTATTTATACTGCACAAATAAAGATCATTATTAAAGAGAGTTTCCTTTTGGTCTTTTCTGACTTCTACCCTGGTGTGAAAGTGACATTTTGCTAAGCTTTTTCATCATTTGCTAATACCCACGTCCATCTTGTGAGGTCAGTGCTGGTGTCGCCAATTTGCTGCTTAAATTCCATTATGACAAATCCTCCACTAACCCACAGAGAGCACAGTCATGGGTGGAGTTCTGCTCGCCTGTTGTATCCCACCATGTGGAATCCCAGTCAGTACAAACAGGATTTGACCCGTTCTCTTGAGGAATAGAGATCTTGTCTAAAGCCACTTAGTAGCTCAGTAGCTGAAAACCCAGAAATTCCAGATTTGGGGATATTTGCCCTGATCACTCAACCATGCCATAGTTTTAGCCGCAGGTTATATTTTGAGTGACAGCGATTTGATTCAACCATGACATTGAACAGGAGATTGAATTACCAGAGTGTCGAGTTTACTGAAGTGAGAGACAAAGCAAAGTGGAGAAATGGTGGCAATGGAGAGAGGCAGAATTTGGTAGAAGGATAGAAGGAAATGGAATTAGTCTGTTATTTGAAGGATCTGAGACTGTGGGGATTATGTTAGTGAGCCTATCAAGTGCTTTTTCTTTAAGTTATGTGCAATTCAGGTATTTTTGTGAAATGCTTTCTTGTGTTACAGCAAAAATAAGATCTGCTTCTTAGCCAAAAAGAAAAAAAAGAAAGACGTACTTACAAAGAAACGTTTATGTCTTAAAATATGACCGTTGGTCTTAGAAACACATCTTGTTTTCTTTGTGTTTGAATTGATTCTATGAAATGAAAGAGAAGGGTTAGACTACCTTCATTTTATGCCTGCTCCTTTTCCTGATAGTATCTGGGTTCCACTAGACTTTCTTAATGGTGTGAAGATGTGGACATTTGGCAAATAACTTGAGGAAATATGACTTTTTTTTGTTGTTTGTAGCTGTGTTGTATTCCAAAAGAACATGTGGCTCTATTACAAATTTGCTGTGTAATCTTAAATATTTCGGCTCTGATACAACTGTGCTCATAAAAAGGGGGGGACAGGCAGGGTGTTTTGAACATTAGGTGCTAAATGTTCTTTTATGGAATATGCTGTTTCTCTCCATTGGAGATCCAAAACTTTGTGTAAAAATACACCTTTTCACTAAAGGATGGCTTTTTTCCCCCTTGTCAAGATTAAAGAGGAATATCTAATGTAAACGCTTAGTCTGGTGTGAGTAATTTCATCCTTGGCTGTAAGAAGCTTTTGAAAACGTTCATTTGAAGGCTTTAAGTTTATCATGTGTGCAAAATACAATGTTTTAGAACTTCCCAACCCTCATGTCTGGTTACAGTATATTTGATGATCAGAGATCAATTTTCTGTATTCACTCTGTCAACTAAACACATTTCCCCTTCAATCTATTTGTCTCAATAGAGTGAGACTGGCTACTTTTGGCATTTGGCATTTGTTATAGTAGCTTGTATTTTTTCCAGATGACTTTAGTGTATATGTCAGCACTATGTACATAGAGCTCTTTTTTTTTTTTTAATACAGCAGAATTCACTCTAACCCTTTTTTCTTTATTTTCTTCTATAAAGCCATATGGAAAGATTTCATTTTTCAAATGTACTTTTAGCAGACAGAAAATTTAAATCCAGTTTTTGTAAAAAGCAGGTTGACTTTGTTTCATGTCATTCTCACTGTTGACTCTGAGTTTGAAGAGCATTGCACTGACTCTTGGCTTTGCATCATGCACAATATCTCTTGCCCTTGTGTTTAGACAGATGTGAAGAGAAAGGGGGACTTGGGCAGATATTTTGGACAGCCAAAGTCAGACATTCTTGGAAAATGATGCAATCTAGGTTTCAGAAGAGATTGTAAAGCCCCAAAGACCTTTATTGGTTCCACAGTGAGACCGTGGGGGGTGGGGGTGGGGTGGGGATTGTAGCTCAAGCCAAGCAATGGCATCTGCAGCCCCTGATGGATTGACACTTACAGGCCAGCTAAAGCGGAAACCACTTTCCCAAGATAGCTGGACTAGCTTCATTTGGAGATCTTACTACTTTACAGAATTTGAAGAAAACTCATGGAATCACGGAATAAAGATGTCAGCCAAGAAATGTCCTGGAAGACATCTGCCCTATATGTGTAATAATCTGCTGTTTGAAAAACAAAAAATCAGATGCAGTTTTGCTTGTAGTCTGCACGTTGCTTGAGGAAGATAATGGTTGTGAACGGAAATATATCTGAGTCTCTTTAAAATACCAAGCACCATACTCGTTTATGAATGTGTAATCATTGATTGCAACCAGCCATGGTTGGGTGACATCTCTTCTCACCTCAAGAATGGAATGGAGCAGGTTGGAGCTTCTGAGGACATTTTGTCATAGATGGATGCTCTAAGAGGAAAAATAGATTCCAATGAGAAGGACCATAAAGGGGAGCATTAGGGGAGATTTTCCTTACCAGTGAGCTGTTCTGGCTATTTCAATAAGAAGAGACTGGTGGCTTAGATTCTATGGAAAAAGCTAGATAAGCATATTCCAAAATGTGTGTTTCTTAACAAAGTGATTGGCAGCAAGTATAGATTAATATGAAAGATTCAATAAAAATATGAATTGAAAGCAGATGCAAAGTTATTAAAAGCAAGTAAGAAGGGACAATATATTATTATTTTTAGCTGTTTCATTTTTTTCTGGATTCCTTTTATTTGGTTGGTGTTTAATGGCTCATAAGTAAGACTTTTGAGCTTTGTATTGTGTTATTTGTAAATAAAATTTAAATATTTTGATATGTCATAGTACATCTTCCATTGGTGTTCTTGGTATTTAATGTAGGGAATTTCAGATTTCAGGTTGCAAGTGATTAGTGAGTGGGGGAATACAATCTAATGGTTTATAATCAGTATTTTTTTCTTACTGTTTTACTTAAATATAACTTGCATAAAAATTCACACATGGTTTAATACATTTTTATGAGTTGAACCTCCACCCCATAACCAGCATCTAGATCCCTAGATCAAGAAGCACCGGCTACCTAGAAGCTTCCCCAGCTATGACTCTTTCAAATCATTACCCCTCCAAAGGTATCCCACTGTCCTGATTTATAACAGCAAAGATTACTTTTGGCTACTTTTGAACTTCATGTAACTAGAATCACAAACTCTTTTGTGTCTAACATAATGTATGGGAAATTCATCTATATTATTATATGCAAACAATATTGTAGTGCTCCATTGTGTGAATATACCAACATTTATTTGCCCATTCTACTGTTGATGAGCCTTTGGAAAAATTTCTGGTATTTGTCTTTATGAACATTTCTTTTGTTCACATTACTTCTGTGAATATTCTAAACAAATCTAATGGTGGACATGTACTCTTTATCCTGAGTATATACGTAAGAGTGAAATTGTTGAGTCATTTGATATGGTATATTGTGCTTTAGTGGATCCTACCAAAGAGTTTGATAAAGTCATTGTACAAATTGAGAGTTGAATAGAAAAGAAGTAGAATTGAATGGAAAAGAAAATGGAAGCCTGCATCACATAATTAGTGGTACTTACTGTTTTTCCAAACTTTCAATTCAATTATATAGATATTTATGTTTGTACTAAATCTCAGTATGAAATATCCTCCTTTTTTTCATGAGTTTCCATTAAAAAGTTTAAGAAGCACTTGCCTATCTTAAGGCTCAAGTCCAAACAATTCTATTAACTGCATTGCTTTAATGAGCAACAGAAATTGCCCTGGTGTCAGTGAGTAATCGAATAGGCATTGTTGAGAGTAGGGAAATCATAAGATCTTTAGGATCATGACCAACTTTCAACAATAATAATATTTATAAATATGCCGTGATAAGAGCTGCACATAGAAATGAAAGCATAAGGTTGAGCAACATTTGTGATTTTGAGACATTCAAAACAGCAACCTGGATAATTTCACATTATCATTCCTGGTTTTGGGAACTGAGAGTGCTTGTGGAGTGTCCCTTTAAAACACAGGGGTATTCTCTGAAAGGGTAGAAAAGCCTTTGCTCACTCACAGTTCCAGCTTACCCAGTTCCTCAAACGGGGGAATCAACTACTCTTTACATCCAAGGCAAAGGGCTAATTCCATTATAATACACAAATGTACAGTTCACATACAAAACATATTTGCCTGAGTTTCCTGGTTGATCACCCAAAATGGTTAGGACTCAATAAACAATGTAACAGGCATGATAAGAGAGTAGTATAGTTGACTGCCTGAGACTGTATCCTGGCTCTACTACTTACTACTCATGGTTTGTTCATTTGTTTGTTCATTTCCTTCTTTCTTCTTTGCCTCCCTCCCTCCCATCCTCCCTTTTTCCTTCCTTCCTTCCTTCTTTCTTCCTTCCTTCCTTCCTTCCTGTTAAAGTTCTGGTTATAACATTAACCTTGCATAGTGTGGTTCTGTCTTTTAGGCTTATGGTTCTATTAAAAGTGTGAATGTGATCATGGCATTCCTTTGCTTAATATCCTTCAATATTCCCATTGCCATTATAGAAACTTCTTCACCTGCCTTCACATGCCCTCCTTACCTCTTCAGGCCTGTTGAGTGACATTACTCCTTGTTTTCAGCCATACTAAACTCCTTTTGGTTCTTTGAATGTGCCAAACTCTAATGACTTACCTTGGAATATTCCCTCTCCCCCTTTTGTGCCTGGCTCATCTTTCAGGGCTCACCTCAAATAAATGACATTTTCTTTAGGAGCCTTTCCCAAAGTGTGAATTATTTGCCCTTGCTTCTATTGATTCTTGCTGTTTTCTGTATATGCTGTATTGTATTTGTTTTCTTCCTCTCTGGATGCAGGTTCTCTAAGAGCAAGGGCAATGTCTTTCTCATTCATTCATCTTTGTATCTTTAAGATAATGCTTGTTAAGTCAATCATGAAGCACAGAGGTATTTTCTGAAAGGGTAGACTTGCAGATGACTTTTTACTTTTGTCTTTATACTTTTATGACTAATTTTTCTGTGGTGAACATACGTTATCTGTGTTGTAAAATTGTGAACGTTTTGAAATGAGTTAAATATCAAAAAGATAAACAACAAAAAAAATCAGATCACTGTAGGAAATGGAAAAAGTGTGGTATCACAGTGAGCCTGTTGTCTCTGCCTGGCGTTTAAAAGGTGAGAGAATTCAGGGCCCCTGGCTGTTGCTATCCCAAACATTAGTAGGATTTAGGGTATGGAGACTGTAGGGTCCAGCCTATTGAAAGCAGGTGGAATTAGAGAGGAAGTGAGTTATGATTAAAGAGGGGGAGGATCATTTAGGAGAGACAGATGGGACCAGCTGTGTGTGAAAGTTCCTTGGAAAACTGGAAGAAAATAAAAGGGTTCCAAGTATAAGAAAAATAGGAGCTGCAAAATCAGGAAATATGAGAAAAGGCTAGAGGAATAAGGAGCACAAAGTATAATAGAGAAAAGAGGGACAGAGGAAAGAAAAGAAGAAGAAAGGAATGGGTTTCAGGAGGGGAAAAATATATATATATATATATCTGAAAGATATTTAGGGAACAGGTCAGGAAAGAACAGCAAGTGAAGTCCTACCCGGTGCAGGACATCTGGGCTCCTGCTGGTAGTAGGTCTGCTTCCTCCAGCCCCCCAGGTGCAGCTACCATAGCCACATGGTCCTGCAGGGATTTCTGAAAGGTCCCCTTCGAGTCACTCTTTTCTTCGGGAGGTTTTGTCTTCCAAACTTAAGTGCACTGGGCCTCTGGTCTGAGCCATTTATTTACGTTTTGAAATGTGAGCATTTCATGTGAACTTTCCCTACCCTGCTGTAGCTGTGTGCCTGGGACAAAAGACATGACTTAGCTGTCAGTACACTGAAGTATGCAGCCCGCCTGTAGGTCAGGTCACAAAGCAAAGCTGTTTAAAAAGTATGGGGCTCCTCTCAGGAGACAGCTGTGTGTCCATGCAGCATTTGTCAGCTGTGCTAAAGATGGAATTGAGGACAGAAAGGAATATCCAGAAGAACATTGTATGAATGGAAAGGCGCCATGAAGTGTTTTAAAATGGTGTGAAGTCAGATTTGAAGTGTTGAGGTCAGAGGGTAAGTTCCCTTTCCCGTGGAGCCTAAGTTGTTCTCTGGCAGAATCTCAGAAAACTAGTGGTGGTAGGTGTAAAATGGCTGCCCTGAGACTGTAGGCTAGAGTCCAGTGGTGAGCATGTTTCCTTGGGCTTAGTAGGAGGTGTAGCAGTAGTTGTATCACTTATTTTCTTATCTTGCCGTAGGTTCTCCTTTTTTTTTAATAGTTTATTTATTTTGAGAGAGAGTGTATGTGCACGAGTAGGAGAGGGGCAGAGACAGAGAGAGGTAGAGAGAGAATCCCAAGCAGATTGAGAATCTGTCAGCTCAGATCCCGACATGAGGCTCAGTCTCACGAACTGTGAGATCATGACCTGAGCTGAAATCAAGAGTTGGATGCTTAACCAACTGAGCCACCCAGACACCCTCGTAGATTATACTTTTTTAAAAAAATGTTTATTTATTTTTGAGAGAGAGACAGACAGAGTGCAAGCACGGGAAGGGCAGAGAGAGAGGGAGACATAGAATGCAAAGTAGGCTCGAGGCTTTGAGCTGTTCAGCACAGAGCCCGACGTGGGGCTCGAACCCATGAACCGTGAGATCATGACCTGAGCTGAAGTTGGACACTTAACCGACTGAGCCACCCAGGTGCCCACGTAGATTCTACTTTTAATTATGGATGGTTGGTCTTTATGGATGGTTGGTCTTGGAAATGCATACTCTTGGCCACTGCCCAATGAGTCTGCTGAACAAAATTGATCTTGAAGGTCAATCATATGTGAAATTGTCTTGAAAGGGCTAAGACAGGTGGTTAAATTGCCTTCATCATTCTTGGGAACAAACTTAACCTTCATGAGATGATTAAATTCAATACATGGAACAACATGGGATGGGTAATGCAAAACTTGCTTTACCTTGTGGCCTTGAATTTATTTACGAGGCTATAGAAATTACTGTTGAGTTTGGTTGCTAAATTTGCAAACAACCACGGAAAGTGGAGTTAGGCAGAGGTAGCGTGGCTCACTGGCTCCAGGGTCTCATCCACTTCTGTCTTTGGCATGGATTGCAGGCAACTTTCCACTTTGTGGTATTGCTCTCCCATTGGAATGATTCACATTAGTACTGTGTACTTCAGTCCAAAGTTTGAATGTAATATTTTATGACCCACTGTGGAAACTATTCTGTTAGCAGATATGCTCATATGGAAAATATTGAGTCTCATTCATGTCTCTGTCTTTGGGAAACAGTTGTGATGTTGTGGAGGTGACATGGATTAGGAAGTCAGAGAGTTCTGCTTTCAAATCTGGGCTCTGCCACATACTCACTGCAAAACCTTGGACAGTTTGTTTGACCTTACAGCTTCAGTTTCCTTACCTATGAGATGAGTATAGTAATATTTACTCATGCAGTTGTTGTGAGTGTGTAATAAGAAAATGTGTGTATGTTAGGTAGGGTTCTTAGTTTGCAGACAGCAGAATTTGCTTTCAGTGATTTAAGCAGAAAGGTATTTATTAAGGGATTTTTAGCTCACAGAATTATTGGGAATGCAGAAAAATGCCTGTAGATTGGGTTTCCAAGAACCACACTGCAGAACTGGCCTGCTAAGAGAGATGCTCTCAGAACCAGGTTACCTCTACTCTGATCGGAAATTGATAAGGGGTGCCTGGGGGGCTCAGTCGGTTGAGCATCCAACTTCGGCTCAGGTTATGATCTCGCAGTTCATGGGTTTGGGCCCCGCGTTGGGCTCTGTGCCGACAGCTCTGAGCCTGGAGCCTGCTTCTGATTCTGTGTCTTCCTCTCTCTTTGCCCCTCCCCTGTTCACGCTCTCTGTCTCTCAAAAATAAATAAATGTAAAAAAATTTTTTTGAAAGAAATTGATAAATCAGGGGCACCTTGGTGGCGCAGTCAGTTAAGTATCTGGCTCTCGATTTTGGCTCAGGTCATGATCTCGTGGTTTATGAGTTCAAGCCCTGTGTCAGGCTCTGTGCTGACAGCATGGAGCCTGCTTCGGATTCTCTCTCTCTCTCTCTCTCTCTCTCTCTCTCTCTGTCTCTCTTTCTCTCTCTCCTTCTCTCTCTGCCCCTCCCCTGCTCATGCTCTCTCTCTCAAAATAAATAAATAAATTTTTAAAATAAGAAATTGATAAATCAAAAACTGTCATTGCTGTTGCCAGTCCTGGAAGAGCCAAATGCTTCCTCCACCATTGCACTTACCAGAAAAGCTGGACTCATCCCAAGGGTTTCCACCTCTCACTGTGCACTTCTCTTCTTCTGCCTCAGGTCCTAATATGTGCTTCTTCAAAGGGTTATGGCCCTTTTTATGAAGATTACTTCCATTTTTCCCTGTGATCTTTTGTTGCTACCTTGTTACCCAGAATGGCTTTCTTCCTGCTCTCCACCCATCAAAATCTTAGTAGCCTTAAAGACACAACTCGAGTTCGTCTGTTACAGGCTTCACAGAATTAAGTCATCTCCCTGGCCTTTAAATTTTAAAATGATCTCTGTCTGACTACCCTCATTTCTCTAAAGTTGTTTTCTTTGCTTGTGATTAAAATTGTATCGTGTGATGTTTTTAAATCTGTTTTCCTGAACCAAACGGTTAAGTAAGTTTCTGATAGCAAGAATATGTATAAAATTCGGTGATCTCTATAGTAGTGAGCCCATGAGGTGTATTCAACAAATGTTTGCTGATAGCAGACCCCTGGACTCTTGGCATACTTGGCGGTGGCTCCATTAGAAACTGTAGTGGAGGGGCGCCTGGGTGGCACAGTCGGTTAAGCGTCCGACTTCAGCCAGGTCATGATGTCGCGGTCCGTGAGTTCGAGCCCCGCGTCGGGCTCTGGGCTGATGGCTCGGAGCCTGGAGCCTGTTTCCGATTCTGTGTCTCCCTCTCTCTCTGCCCCTCCCCCATTCATGCTCTGTCTCTCTCTGTCCCAAAAAAAAAAAAAAAAAAGAGTTGAAAAAAAAAAAAAAGAAACTGTAGTGGATGCTGTGATGAGCCTCACAGATCCCTCCCCTTAGGACTAAAGGACTACTCAGCTGCTCTACCTCAACTTGGGACAGCTCTGAAGAGACATCCCAGCTTCAGAGGTCCCTGTGGGGTTGGCAGAAGTGTTTGCTGAGATGATGTCACAGCCCACCTCCCCCCTCTTCTGAGTTCCATTTCTGAGTCCGTTCTCCCCCTTAGGTGCTGATCTTGACAGTCCTCCCCCATGAACTTCCTACACACTCATCTCAGGGTGTTGTCGTGGGAACTCACCGCACTCTGGGAACTGTGTGATAAGGTCAAAGCAATAAGCAATTTGAAGGTTCCAAGATCTTGGTTTGATGTGTTTCAAAGAAAAAGAACTGGTTCTGATTTTGGTGGAATTTTTATGACTGCATATTTGAAATCAAAGGCATGTAATTATTGTCATTCTCAAGTGATAGTCCTATAAACATTAGTCGTTAAGGTGTGTCTTTGCATCCAGGTAGCATCTGTCGCCCTATTCAGAGTGATACACAAATCCACACATAGGACAGTTTTAACACATATGTCTTATTGCTTATATGCAGAAACTTCGGAAGATTACTAATGGGTCCTGCCTGGTGGAAACTGTATATATAGTATAATGTTGACAAAAGACTGTTACTTACTCAAGTTTTCTAAATGAATTAGAAAAAACAAATGAAGTAAAGCAAACAAAAAACAACAGCACACATTTGTTTAAAAGTTAATTGAATTTTCAGTGACTCGCTGTCAATTTGATAGAAATTGTATTTACTAACTTCATTGTTTTGCGGTGAGAATAGTGCATTTGGGATGTTAACAGTTACAGTGCTTGTATGCACAGACAGGACTATGTTTTATACTGTGTAATTATACTACACGTGCGACGTTGCTGTTCCCCCACGTTCAGAGTGATGTAGCCAGAAGCAATCTTAGATTGCATCCTGTGAGTCTGTGTCTCTTAGTTCACATATAAGGATAAAGGAGAAGAAAAAAACATGTCCAGAGTCAAGATCTATCTGATAGCCAGGCCAGGCATCTAATCCAGGATCTCCAAGTTCCATTCAATGTGTGTGGTAGTCCCTTTCTATGTCTGTCTTTTGGGGATTATTTATGTAAATTACCTCTCAGAGCTGAAGGATGAATGGCTTGTGTCTCTCACTTGGGGTTGAGAGGCTAGAAAACATCAATTAGCTGTAGACCCTCTGTGAGATTGTGTTTCTAGATTTGTTGAGAAACTTGGAATAGTTCTTCAGTCTTCTAGGGGGAGAGGAGTGTGTTCTAGCAGGTTAGCCTGGAACCAGAGACAGGAGTGGTAATTGGGC
The DNA here is from genome assembly GCF_018350175.1 of Felis catus. NCBI lineage: Eukaryota > Metazoa > Chordata > Mammalia > Carnivora > Felidae > Felis > Felis catus. The sequence continues at coordinate 208,670,557 of NC_058368.1, read as the reverse complement.
CCAAAGGAAATGGCGATCTAGCTTTTATTTGGCTAATTTCCGTCTTCATAGACAGCTCAGTGATCATATGGAGTAAACCTTTTGGTCATATTTGGTTGTCTTCATGAACAAATCTACCATGTACTGTTCCGTTACCTCTAGAGGCCAGGGCTATCTGGAGCTGTTTTCCTAAAATCCATGTGACAAAACAAAACTAACCTGATCTATAACCAGAAAAAGAAAAGGCACAACTGAAGTAATGACTATATACACCCATTCTAAGAATAAACTCAATATTTGACTCTAATGAAGTTTAAGCTATTAGTACCTAAATTCTTTTGTTGGAGTTATGATATATTTTGGGTACTTTTGGGACTCTGTCTGACTTCCTCACTCCAAACAGATCTTATATTATTTATCCAAACAAATAAATATTATGCATCAGATGATAGAAGCTTGGTTTCTAGACCCTGATCCTCTAGTGACAACTACCTTATTAAATATAGTTATTTCTTTAAGGTGCAATAAAATGTCAGCTTGAAACTATGTAGTTGAAGCCTGTATTAGGCTGGTTTTCACACAGTGACTTTTATAATTATTCTTGTTTTCCAATAGACAATGATTGCTGGCAGATAGATCATCCCTGAAGTGCCAGGCAGAGTGTATATGGGTCCAAATAGATAACTCTTTTTTCTAGTTTGCAAAGTTTTAACTTTCATCAGTCATACTCTGTTAAATTTAGAGATTAGCATTGTGCATGGTGGGATTTTGTATTTGAATTCGTGAGCCTTCGTGTTAAACAAATCACAGAAGCCAGATCTATATTCTTACTACTCATACTACTACAGTGGCCATTTATTGAATGGTGACAATGTGCTAGTCACTGTGTAGAGGTTTTGTATATAGTCAATCCTTTCTGTTACAGTGCTAGTTAGGTGTTATTATATCCATCTTATATATGAAAAACCTGAGGCCAGGAGAAATGAAATAATATATCCGGGGTCCCATAGCTGACTTGGGATTCAAAGCCAGTTCTCTCCAGGTTCAAAGCTCTGAATTTTTCACTTGTTTCACTAGCAAAATAATACCCGTGCAATACAAATAATTTGGAAATTGATTGATCTGCCCATTTTCCATGTAATAGTTTAATGCAGAAATATTCTGGTTTCCTTTTATTTTTCCTAAATCACCTGCTTTGTCTACAGAACCTGACATTGTAGTTGTAATACTTAAAATCACAAGCCATCTGTGGTGGTGGTAAAGCATGCCTGGATTTGAATCCTATCTCGGGTACTTACTAGGCATTTCACTCAGGTGGGTTACTCAGCTCAATACCCAGGGAGCTCCGCGGCCGAAATTGCACCTTAGCTTTGTCCTGCCTGGAAGTAAGGAAGGGAGCTGGCTTTTGGCTAAGGGCTCACAAGAGAGCCAGCCATTGGCTAAGGGCTCACAAGAGAGGATGCAAAAGTCTAGGCACTTCAGTGATCTGCATGTGTGACAAGCAGTGCTGACTGTGTTAGCACTAATGCTCCCAGACCCCGGAGAAGGCGGAGCACACAGAACTGGCAAGCCAGGTCCGAGGGTTCTGGCCAGAGCATAGGCAGGGTCCGGTGTAGGGCAGGGATCCTTTCCCCATTTGTCTAAGGCACTGGAGGCATATCCTGTGCCGTAGGAATGGCTGCCTGGCAAGACCACTCAGGATAGACCCTCAGGGCTCCACTGTGTGCCTGGAGCTGTAAGTCCTGCTGTTCTCGAGGGAGCCTGGCATCCTCTTCTCTCTCTTCCCCTTTTCTGCCTTGATGAGCAGAACAGTGCTCTTGGGCCCTGCTGCTGAGCCATGGAGTAAACAAAGAGGAGCAAGGCAAAGTCTGTGCCATTCCAGAACTCACCGTCTTGTGAGGGTGGCAGCCACAGAACTGTTGACTAAAATAATTCCCAAAGACAATACCACTGGGGCTATGAAAAGGTAAAAACACAGTGTTATGGGAACACAGGAGGAGTAGAGAATTCAAATGGGGGCTTTGAGGGGAAGCTCTATGGCAGTGGTGGCATTTCAGTGAAGCCTTGAGGGATAAATGTCAGTAAGATTTTTAGATGGGAAACGAGAGGGCATTACAGATTGAGAGAACAGCAGGAGCAAATACTGTGAGAAATGAAGCTTATAGTTTGCTCAGGGCAGTGACTGACTGTTCCACTGGCCACAGGGATACTGTAGTGGGACGTGAGTGGGGAGAAGCAGGGCATCGATGCCGTGGAAACTTTCACATGGGGACAGTGCTGTCACTAGTGGCCAGGTTTTACAGCATGTGCTGTTAACACTGTGGTTTCCTTACATTACCTTGAGGGTGTGCTTCAGGAAACTGTTCTCATAAATGACTGAAACATTAATGATTACAACAGGTTCTAATGGAAGCTTTATTGATGCCCAGGAACAGGCATCCCAAACATCCCAAACTGAACTCTTAAGACCAGGATTTATAAAGCAAGTAACTGAGAACTTAAAACCTTGAACCCTTCATCCACATTGAGGGTATAAAAGGGTTGAGGAGAGGAGCCCTTTTGAAAGAGAGTCTGTGGAGAGCATTTTTGGGGAGAGTGGGTTCCAATCCAAAGGATTCCCTAAAGGAGTTGTTCCCCAGTCTCTTCAACTAAAGAGAAAGTGGCTTCTAGGACACTGGTTGGAGTCGTGTGTCCCTTTGAGCTTCGACATACAGTGAATGTGTCTGATATCACTGGAAAGTCCAAAAGGTGACAGATTAACCGGCATTGCTCTGAGTGGAGGGGTGAAGGAGAGAGTGCTGTTGCAGGGGATTGATGTGCACTTTCAGAGTTGCCGCAGCAGATGACAGGGGTTGCAACAAGAGAGAGCCAGTGTAGGGTCTCCTTAAGTCCTGTCTGAATGGATCTCAAGGAAGGGCACTCAGACTTCAGAAGACAGAACCTGGAGGTACAGCTGGATTTTTTAGGGCTGAGGAAGGAATAAGCCACCAGTTGGAATAGAAATGCATTGTGCTGGTGGCAGATCCGTAGTTACAGAGCGTCCCCAGAGGACCCAGAAAAGTGCCCACAAGAGATTCACCTTTAGACATTTGCCAGGTCCCGAGTGGCAGTGCTGAAGTACCACAATCATATCAGTCAGGTAAGAATGCACCCACCCTGGTTCCTTTCTTCTGTCCAGGACTTCTCATTCAGAGGCATTCAGTAAGTGCCTTCAGCAAGCTGAGGGAGGAGGAATAAAGTACTGGGCCATGGGGAGGGAAGAAATTGTCTTTAGCCCATTTCCTGACCTCACACTTCTTTTTTAAAGAAAATTTGTTAAAATTTTTATTAAAAATTTTTAAATCTTTATTTTTGATAGAGGCAGCGGGGGTGGGGGCAGGGTTGGTTGGACAGAGAGAGAGGGAGACACAGAATCTGAAGGCGGCTCCAGGCTCTGAGCTGTCGGCACAGAGTCTGATGCGGGGCTCAAACTCAAGAACTGTGAGATCACGAGCTGAGCCGTAGTCTGACACTTAACCGACTGAGCCACCCAGGCACCCCTGACCTTATGCTTCTTGTGTATAATAGGCCCTCACTTGGGGTAGGGGTGACAGGAGGGGACAAAAGTTGTAACTTCAGAGCAAGACTGAAGTTTGCATGCGATTGGCTATTTTAACTAATGGGTTGGAATATTCATATTTCTTAAAGGTTATCAGAAAAGTCATGAGACTACTTAGATTTTCACCCAAGGGTATCCAGCAATTAAGCTCCAATGAACAAGTCATTTTATGGCTAAATTCCATGAGTTATGCTTGTTTAATGTAATGGTGACACTACTAGTTATTCTTAAAATTGTTTCCATGGGAAAAACTCATCCAGTTCCCAGAAGACAGACTGTTGCATGTCAACACTCCCTTATTTGCCCATGTTAGGGAATACCATGATGGTTATAAGCATGCCAATCGGTGAATTAATGATTCTGACTTAAGAGCCAAATAAGTGACTTCCAGGTGCCTAGGATCACACTTAATCTTGAGTGAAATGAGACATGTCTTCACGTGATCTTCTTGAATTAGGCCTAGGATCAGATATGTGGGATCTTGCTTCCAGGGTCTGGGCTTCCACCTTTCTTCCTCCAGGTGAGCCACAGACCCTCCGCCAGTCAGTTCACCAGCTCCCACCATGCTCCTTAACAGGGCATTGATCCTGCTGGTTCCTAGTCTAAGGCAAGGAGACATTACTTTTTCCGCCTGGGGATTCTGCTGGGCCTTCAGGACTTGAATAAAAGGCAACCCAGATGCTAATGCTTAGGGAGTGACTGCATTGTCTGAGCTCTTGTAAGAATTACGTGCTAAGCATGTAAAGAACCTATGTGTCCTATTCAATCCTGCTTAAGCATTTTGTGGCACAAAGTTTTCTTTTAGACTGAGGTTGGCAAACTTCAAACCATGGGCCAGATTTGGCCTTCTGCCTGTTTTTTTTTCTGTAGTCTGTGAACTGGTAATAGTTATTATGTTTTTAAATTTTGGGGGGAAAGCCTCAAAAGAAGTATTTTGTGACGTATGAAATTATATGAAATGCATATTTTAGAGTCCATAAGTAAAGTTTTATTGGAATACAGCCACACAAATTCATTTATGTATTATTTGTGACTACAGTGAAAGTTGAATCCGTGCGACAGAAACTGTATGGCAAAGCCTAAACTATTTACTCTCTGGCCCTTTACAGAAAAATGTGTGCCAGTTCCTGATCTAAGCTACTACACTACCCCCTATTTATGATTTTATCTTAATCCAAGAAGATTCTCGCTTCCATACATTAACTATTTTTGAACCCAGTGTTTAGGTTGTAGCAATCATGGGGTTGCTGATTTAGAAGATCAATCTTCCCTTGCTAGGAGATTTAGTGTAAGATAGTGGGCATAGCATTCAACAGGAAGTTAGGACACTTGGGGTTTAGGCTGGGTTCTGTTGTTAGCTTAGAGACTCTAGGTTAGTCATTTCACCTTTCTGGGCTTTGAGGAATGAATGGTGTCACAAGTCTTCAACCTGTGCTTTGAAGAGTACCGGTCGGCCTTTGAGTCCTTTCAAGATCAAATAGACAGGGTGCTCCCAGTACCCCACTGCATGGTCTTCAACCAGAATCCCTTTAAGAGTATGGACTTTCCATATTGGCTGTTTGCATAAGACTTTGATGATAGGACTGGCTGTTAAGCATTTTTTGAAAAGCCATAGAATCAGATCATCCCCAAGGTTTCTTACTGTCCCATGAGACTGAGAGGAAGAAAGAGCGTTTGGGATATGATACTACTCAGAGGTTTAAGCCATAGACAGGAGATGCTGACCTTCAAATTCTAAATCCAGCTTGTTGGCATATTATGTAATGGTCCACCTGTTTCAGTTCTCCCATCTGGATAACAGAAGCAGCACATAACTGGGTTCTCTAAGGTATACGGTAGATATGGCAATGTCTACCATTTGAGGAAGAAATAGTGGCTTGGTTAGTTTATTCCAATTTTTGGCTTACTAAAAACTCAGAGGTGTGGATTATACCAGGAAAGCTGAAAGATGAGGAACCCTTATGTCTTTCATGTCAGTCCTCAGGGTTGACAGACCTTTGATGAGCAGTTCTCTACACACAATTTGAAATCAGTGTTGCTTTTTATACTTAAGTGTAGACCATTAGGGTTTTGATTGTTGAAGTTCATGAGAAAGCTGAAAAAAGGATGGAAATAATAAGCCACAGTTTCTTTTTACTCTCTAATGTAGACATGACTGGATATTTTTAGGTGCATTATCTTTGTGTTGATAAATATTTTGAGTTATTATCTTCAGAAGGCGAGCTTAACTGAATTTGCAGTCCATGTTCGCTGAGCTTTATGCCCATTTACAAATGACCATTCATCCACTCACTTGAAAAGATTAATGATAGAGGGCAGGCAAATTGCTTAAGGCACAGATTTGATTTATTTTTACTAAATAATGCTTAATAGTGGGTACATTGGAGAGATGGTGCTGATAACTTTTTTTACAGTTAAATTTTGGAAGTACAAGTGAGTGAAGAGAGGTAGAGGGATGTTCAAAGGAACAATAGAAGAGTCCATTAAATTTTATTTTAAATATGCACACTCAATTTTCTTTCCCCTTCTACCCTCCCTTACTCCCTTCCTTCCTTTCTTCCCTGAGTTTAAATAGCAGAAGTTTATTTTCCCTCGGCTGGGGAGAATGGAAGTCTGAGATCAGGGGGCCATGGTCTGGTTCCTGTGAGAGCCATCTTCCTGGCCTGCAGATGGCTGCCTTCACACTGTGCATTCCAATGGCAGAGAGAGAGATACAACACTCTCTGGTGTCTCTTTATGTCTCTGGTGTCCCGTCAATGGGAGCTCTACCTTCGTGACCTCATATAACCCTAATTACCTCTCAACTCCAGATACCATCACAATGGGTGTTAGGGTTTCAACATATGAATTTGGGTGTGTGTTGTGGGAAACATTCAGAACATTCAGTCCATAACAGACACCAAAGAAATCTTTCTGAAACTTAGATCTGAACTTATCACTCCTTACCTCTGTCTCCTGCTTGCAGAGCTCCTTGGCTTCCCACTGCCTGTGGCTAGTGTACAAATTCCTGAATGTGGGGCCTTCACAACTAGATTCTGCTCTCTGTTTTTGTCCTATACTAATCCCCCAACTCAGCCCATGCCCAGGTCACAGTCCACCATCCTCCAAGCCTTTCCTTTTTCACTTTCAAGCCTCTGTACTTGCTGTTCCTTCTGGTTGGAAACACATTTATTTCCTCTGTACTATCCTGAAAAATCCCTTGATATGCTTTAGGCCGGTGTCCCAGAAGCACACCTTGAGGTGAGAATTCATGTATGCACACTCAATTTATTCAATTAAAGTTTATTGACCATCATACACCAAGTGCTGTGGTGACAATGACTGAATTAATTAGACAGAGACTTGCTGTCAAGGGACCTCCTGTCTGGAGAGGAGTTCAGAAGCAGAATGGATGTTCTCTGTCTAACTCTGATAGCCCCACCTTCCCCTGGCCCACTGACCATTGATGACTTGAGTTACAGCTGGTGCAGAAAGCTCAGCTTGAAGGAAACATTGCATGCATGAAATGACTAATTCTGTTCCATCTATCCCAATGTTCTTCCCCACTTCCAGTTTGGATAGCATCGATTTATGTTTCAAATCATCTTCAGATAAGAGATTTAAAGAGGTTACATGGGCTTACAGTCCTGTCTGTTCAGCATGAGGTTTGGACCAATATCTGCAATGGGACATTTGGGAATAGAATTATGGAAGCTCTGAATCCAAATATTCCAACTGTGATGTTATACCATCAGGGTTCCCAGGGAAATCCTGGGATCCTACCCCTGGTCCGCACTTAAGACTGAATTGTTGGCTCTGCCCCCAACTGCTATCACTCCTGGATAATCACTTGATTTCCCATCTCAGGTTCCTGGAAGGGGGTGAGGGCTGGCCTTTCCTCCTGCGGCATTGTTGCGGTAATTCATTGGAAGATAGCTCTTAACTGTCTTTCATGGGAAGCCGCCATGAAAGTACATGATCAAGATTGAGAAGCCATGGTGGAATGAAGTGTCTCAAGATTTTCAGTCATATTGGGATGGCTAGGGGAATGGAGGGTGTATTTCAGAGCCTGGTTCAATCTCCTGAGTTGGGAACTTTGAAAATAACTTGGACTTTGGAGGGTTCAAATTTGTTAGTTCTTGGCCAAGCACAACTTTCCATTCCTAAGGAAGAAGTCTATAAAAAGGCCATTTGGACTTCAAAGAGATGATATTTTGATGCATTAAGTGTACATATGAATCAGAAACATGTGGATTAAATTTCCTGTTCAAACACGTGGCCTTGACAATTTCAGGGGAAAGTGTTTGGCAAAGTCTGCCTGGGATTTGGATAGAGATGGAACTTTTTTTTATGTTTCAGAAGTTTTATCTTCTTCAGTGTACCCCCCCTGTGATGTGATTGACATAGCCCTAATATATATTCAGAGGGTGGCAGGGGATAAATTGCCTCCTGATGAATACATATTGAGTTTACTAAAGGGGAGGAGGATATGGACCTTTGTTAGAAGGGTCACTGCAGTTTACAAAAACCCCAAACCCAACCAAATAATTTTTTCCTGGAATAAGGGCATGGGAAAGCAAGACACCAATTACACTGGCGACAAGTGCTGTGGGACAGTTGGCTCTGTTTTAATGACTAGTGTCCTGCCCTTTCAGTCCAAGGGCACCATCAGTATTGGTGTGACCTTTGCTAGGCAGCCATTAAAGAACTCAGGAAGAAAACCAGCTCTCCTGAGCTTGGGTGCCAAGGTACCAGTCTCTGTACAAACTTTGGTTCATCTACAGTTTACTGGCTCTAGTGTATATAGGATGCCTTCTTGAGTTCCGCTGGAAGAGACTGCCTGCATGCAAGAGGAGCTAGAAAATTGCCCTAAGGTCGGCTATCCAGGGTGAATGGGTGATGACCTTCCATTCAAATACAAACAGGTCCTCCATGGGTCCTAGAGAAGAATATGGAACTTGAATCATTGTTTGATTGAAGGTTGGGCACAGCATTCTTTCCTTCTTTTTGTTCTATAATGTATTTTTTCCTGAATGTAAATAATTCTTGCTAATTGTAGAAAATTTGAAAAGCACAACTGTATAGAAGAAAGTAAAAATCACCATAATCCAATAACTCAGTCATCATTAACATAGATATTTTTCCATGCCATTAAGTATTTTTCAAAAACATTAAACAGACTTTCAAATTCCACAGTACAGATGTTTCAGAATGTATTTGACCAGCCTTCTATTGTTAATATTTAGTTTGTTTTCAATTTTTTATTATGATAATACAGAGATAAACATTCCTGAATATAAATTTGTGTTCCATCTCTAATTATTTCCTAAAGTAGATTTCTAGCAAGGAGATTGCTCACTTAGAGTGTGTGAACATTTTTATACATTATGCCAAGTAGGTTTCCAGGAAGTTTGCATTAATTTATTTCCCCCTATTTGCAGTGTATTTGAGGGTCTCATCCATTCTTTGAAGCCATAACAGTGTTGGAGGGCACCCTCTTTATGCATGCACAGACTCACAGGTGGGGATATTTATGATCATTGGATGTTAACCACTGAGCTGTGAAGGAGTTGAGAGCCCTGCAGAGCATTTAGAAGGATCTTGTTGGCTTTAGAGTATGTCGGCCAAAGTTTTCTTCTCCCCAGGCCATCAGGGCTCTAATTATTCCTTCTTTCCTTTGAGTAGTTCTATCAATCTGCACGGCTGCTTCCTTGAGGGCCCCCATAAACTGGCTCCAGATTGAATACATGGGGTGAAGGTCCTCTTCCAAGCCTGTTGCAGACTTTATCTTTCAGAGACACAGGGACCATACACTAGAATTTCCAACCCAATAGGGCTGAATGGGAGCAAAGGTCTGGGACAATTAGGCAGTATATGGCCCAAAGCGAGAATCTTCTCTGCGTTGGCCAGGGAAGGTTACCTACTGCTTGACTATTAGTTCAGAGCTACCTGAATTGTATTGAGTCATCAGTCCTTTCTGTATCAAAAAGCCAGAGGGTTTTTTCATCAAGGGTATGATGTGCCACAGGAGAATGGCAGTCCTGTCTCTCAGATTTAGTGGCAATGCCTTCCAGGTTCCATGATGCCAACCCACCTCCTCTTTCCCTATACCATTTACCTATACCTTTCTCCCATGGCTACTGTATGTTAGGAATGCAAAGTAACATTAATATTGGGTTAAGTAGCACATACTTTGGGGAAGTAACTTTTCTGTTAAGTAAGTCATCAGTTAACAAGTTCCAAAGTCAAATATACAGATTTTGCAGTTATTTTGCTGGATTATCGATGACCAAAAAAATGTCTTCACTAATTAAGTACTTACAGTAGAGTCTGTGGAAATATTATGAAAACAATATTTTAAAAACATTTTAAAAGTTAAAAATAAGAAGAAAGAAACCCTAAGAAATTTCCATTTGCTTTAGGCCACATAATGTTCTGACAGGCATAATTAATGATATAATTTCCTGAGTGTCCATAAGACCTGTTTTTTTTTTAAACCTGTAACACACACATATAACAAAAAACCAAACAGGTAATTAAAGTGCTTCCCATTTTTAACGAGTAAACCCTTCAGAAACCTGTCAGGCAACATCCGGACCCCACCTCCCACTCTTTATTAACTGACATGTCAAAGAAGAAAGCCATATCATTTTTATGTTCCCATGGCACAGAAACTAATTTTGGGTATTTTAGTCCAGGGAGATTTATAGATCAGCATCAGAAACTTCTCTAGGGTTCCTGAGAGAGTAGTAACATTCCAGGAATTGGATGGATTTAGTATCCTCCCTGTTTAAAATATGGGCTCCTGTCAAACCTATGGGTATCCCTGAGTAATCTTCTATTATGGCCCAGCTGTTCCTAAAAAGAGGCCATGGAAAATGTCAGCACACTGTGGCGGGTCTCCACTCCTTTGCTGGGTCACCTTGGGGAGGATTGGGTTGAGCGGCAATTCTGTAGGAGGGTTCTTAGGTTCTCAGGAGAATCTCCTGCCAAATCCTGTTGATGTTGGCCCTTGAAATTAAGCACTTTGTGGAAAGGGAGAGAAAGGGTACCTGGGAACAAGCATTTTGGAGCAAATGTCACATCTTTCTTTAGATCAGCTTTCTTAGGGAGAAAGGAAAGAGGTTCATGTTTCAGAGTATAAATTTTAAAAATTATATAAGGCTTAAATAGAGAAGGCACTTGTTTTGATTTTTGGTGAACAAATTTGTGACAAAATAATTGTCATTTGGCTGGATTACCTAGTTGATAGTCACAAAAGAAAGCTTTTAAAACCTTATATCCATCTGCAACATTTCTCTCTTAATTCTCATGGAAGTGATAATATAATGTTTCTTCTGAAACCCTTAAGCTATATATGGATCCTCAAGAAACAGGAAGGTTTGAAGTCTAAGAGGCTTGGATCTCAATCCTCCCAGGCTGTGTGACCTTGGGTAAAATTTTAACATCTTTGGGTCTAATTCCCTAAACTCAAAGCAAGGAAAATAACACTGATTTTTTTAGGGTTGGTTTGAAGATTCAATAAGATAATGAAAGTGTAGTTTTTAGTAGTGTCTACAACATGGTAAGCCCTCAATGAATGATAGCCCTTAGAATGATCATCAGGGAAGTACCAGGAGAAATGGAAATAGATGACTGACTGGCTGGAACATAGGAAGGCTAAAAGCAAGGACACTGAACCTGCCACCATTTGTACTATAAGAAATTTGATGAAAGTCTGGTTACCTTTTAGCCGGTAAGATCCTTGGGAGTGGGTACTGTATCTTGTTTTACTTACCATCATATTATTTTACTCAGCACATAGTGGTACATAGGGTGTGACTATTCGGTGAATGAATGAATGAATGAATGAACAAATGAACACTAAGTCCCAGTTCAAGTTTCCAATCTCCATGGAGATTTGTCTAATCCATTCTGATTTTCTTTCTTTTCTGAATTTGTATGACCTGATTTTTTGAAACTTCATCACATTCTCCCTTGTACTATTATTTAATGATTGTGTGTGTGTGTGTGTGTGTGTGTGTGTGTGTGTGTGTGTGTGACTATGAGCAGATTATAAACTCTGGAAGTCACAAGCTATGCCCTGCACTTCGTCTGAGTCCTCTGGCCTCCCCTTATCACTCTTGACCCCTCAAACAAACACATCCTTGGGCACACATTAGTGACTAAATACATAAGCGTTGAATTGAATTGAAGTACTGCAGTACCTTAATGAAGAGAAATAAGCAGATGGAGTTATAGATCTGTGAAAAATCGCAATGTCAGAGAGTAATTATGTCGGAAAGCATAAATTTTATATGCTTCCCTGATCGTTTCAGGAGTCTTGGTGGTTGGCATGTTCCCACTTGTCTTCTTTTGCAGAACATCTCCACCAGTCTAAGCTGGGTCATCATGTGATTCAAGTTTCTTTATTGCCTTCCCATGAAATACATATTCTCAGAAAGTCCCCACTTTAACTTTGGTTGACAACAGCTTATATATCTATGCCAACATAGAAAATCCTGCTGCTTTGCAACTGCTGACTCTTTGAATAGGCAAGCTGGGGATAAATTCATTGGTTTCTTCAGGACTTTGGTTTCAGAGTTGAACAGGTATGAGGAATATGACTCCTGTCTGATCATATTTCATGGCCACCACAAGTGGCTGCTAAGAGATTTTGCTTAAGGCTGCAGCTGGGGCTAGTTGGGTGCCTGCCAAGAGCAGGGGCATGATATATTTGTGTGGTGTATATGGATGTCTGTTTTCATAGATGTAATATTCATATATATTGCCTTGGGGATTGAGGGGCAGGGTGTGAATACTCTGTCCTTGTTTGTAGGTTGATTCTCCTTTCTGCCTCCTTGGCTTACAACAGAGTCCTAAATATGACAGGTCCTTAGGAAAAGCCAGTACTCAATAGTGGTGCCTTCAAGGAGGAAGATAATGCATGCCATTCACAAGGCTAGGGTAGGTATTATGCATCGGGGTGTTAAGCCTTGTTGATATGCAGTTGTCACAAATAACCAAATATGCTCCTACATTTTCTGTGGGAACTTCAAGTTCTGTTTTTACCCATTCCCTCCCTCATCACCCTGCCTCAATCTGGATATCTGCATTAAGGGAATGGCTTGTTGAAGACTTCCAACATTATCCTCCCCCCTTCTTATTTAAGGAAGATTCTATAGAGAAGATAGGATTTCAGGAACTACTTGAATAAAAGGAAAGGAGAGGTCTTTGTGGCTCAAGTGCTCTGTCCAACTCTGTTGTCCAATTTTTCAAAATGAACTTTGTGCCCATCTTTAGAGCACTTGGCATAGTGTTTGGCTTTTTATATATTGAGACCTCTTTGAATTTTTTAAAATATTTCACTGATTAGGGGCGCCTGGGTGGCGCAGTCGGTTAAGCGTCCAATTTCAGCCAGGTCACGATCTCGCGGTCCATGAGTTCGAGCCCCGCGTCGGGCTCTGGGCTGATGGCTCAGAGCCTGGAGCCTGTTTCCGATTCTGTGTCTCCCTCTCTCTCTGCCCCTCCCCTGTTCATGCTCTGTCTCTCTCTGTCCCCAAAATAAATAAACGTTGAAAAAAAAATTTAAAAAAAATATTTCACTGATTATAGGATAAAGAATATCCTATATTGCCTAAAGGTAAGAATTTGTACTTTTCACAGAGCTAGAGGTTAGAGGACAGAAGAAAGAGAATGTGTGCGTGTGTGCGTGCATGCGTGCGTGCGTGTCTATGTGTGTGCATATGTGCATGTGTATCTTAGATTCTGTGGGAGCTGTGTGGATCAGGAAGACATAACATGATACATTGTGTACTCACTAGGTGCCAGCCCCGTACTGTAGCTTTGCAGACATCATTTGCAGACTTGCCATGAGGCAAGCATTATTAGGACTCTCCTTTTACAGATGAGGAACTTAATATTTCAGAAGAGGAAGTAATTTGTCTGAGGTCACACAGCTAGTAATTGGTGAAGTCAGGAATCAAACTCAGGTTTTTCTCACTAGAGCTCCACCTCTTCCTACTGTCACACTGTCTTAAGGCCCCTGATAGATTAAAACACACATACACACACACACACACACACACACACACACACACACACACACACACACACACACCCCAGCACCATCAGCACCATCATCATCACCAAGACCACCAACTTTGAAGATTCAGGAACTTTCTCTGAATTCTGGAGATGTTTGATGAGCAAAAGCTCCTGGTACTGAAGGCCCAAATGAAGCATGTTTAGGGACTCAGAGGTTCAGGTTTTATCAGTGGAAGGGACTTACGAATGCCACTAGGAGCTGGGCCAGCATGCTGTTTCTCAGTTGGGTGTGACTTACAAGGAGGTTTGTGATTTCAAGAGTCATGTGATTTTTGGGAGTTGCTCTCCTGCTTATCTGTGTGGATCAGTCTCATATTCATTTTCTGGATGTGGACAGTGGGGGACCTCAGTAAACTCAGGCTTACAGGTGCCTCCTTGTCTGTGCATCTCCCTCTTCCTGAAGCTGCCCTCATTCTTTGTTAATAGAGTGGCTATTTGCTATTGAACACCCTGTTGGCAGGGCGCCTCCTGAGTGTTTTTGGAAAAATGTGTCATCTGTTGTGGAGGGCTATCTTCTGGCGGTATTTTGCCTTTTCTCACTGTTTCTTTGACTTTCCCCTGACAATAACTACAGAGCTTCTTGATGTGTTTTTGAAGATTGAGTCTGTAGCCCTTGGACCACTGACTGTAACTGCCTTGAGCCCTAATCATCTTAGAAATGGATGTGGGATTTGGTTCTAATGTTCGGGCTAGGAACAGAAAGCCAGCTTAAATATCTCAAAGAATGGCTCATCAAGTGATTAAAGAAACACTTTGCAAACTGAAATCAATATCCTAAGCTCAACTCTCACTTAAAGTCAGACCACCAATGTAATCAATTCCAGTGGGCATTATCCTGCTCCATCAAGGAGAATCAAGCCATGTTATCTTCATGTGGGCTGCATACATGATGCGTAATAGGGGTTTAAGTGAGTGGAATCTCAGAGAGAAGAGGAATTCCATAAATAGCTCATCAGTCACAGATGACAATAAGATGTCGGCAAGCTTAATGGAGTTGGTCACCTGCTGTTTCCAGGAAGCTGGTTAATTCAATTTGTCAGGTTCAGGCAGATGCTAGGGACCCAAGCTCATCCCTAGAACTCATAAGGATCTATATTGAATTCCAATGTCTTCAGTTTCTCACTTCCTTTTCAGTGGCATGTTTAACAGTATCCATTGGCCAAAAAGGTGGGTGATGTTATGAGGAGGCTGCTCTGAACTGGAAAAGAATAAACCCAGTGCTGAAGAAAATTGGTTAAGCTATGACTTGGCATGGTTTTCCTTGTCAACTTCCTATAGCCCTAGAGGACTGTGCTTACTGAGAGACCTTTGCGATGTCTCTATATGACCAGAGTCACCAAAGAGTAACATCTGACACTGATGTTTACTTGTTTTATATAGAATTCAAGAGTCATCTTGCATCAAACTGAAAGACATTTCTTTTGTGTGTACCTAAATTCCTTATTAACTCTTCCTTGATCATGGAAGAAGAGGTAGTAAATTCTTCTTGAATCTACCCATTCTCAACAAAAATAACTCCCTTGACTCTTCACAAATCAATATATTATCCCATGATAGATAATGCTTACTTAGAATTTGGCCTCTGCAGGATATTGAACTTATATGAATATTTTTTTAGAGATGTTCATAAGATGTTGCAATTAAAAAAATGAGGTAATATTGCTTGATTTGGAACCTACACATAGAACTGGGGTATAAGCATTATTCCTCTATTTAGGGGCAGGCACTAATGATAACCTGGTCAGGGCCTGACTTTCCCATCAAAAAAGCAAAGCATCTGGAATAGCCAGATCATATGAGAGCACCTGCCTTTTGTGAGTGACCTGATTAGCATTCTTGAGGCTACACAGCTACAAGCAGTGGTCCAAAGAGTGTAGGTCTGAGTGCTTACCCCAAGCAGGGTTATTTAAGAACTTTCCTGGGGCCCTGTGGCACTATTGAATATCAATAGCCAGTTCCAGGTTGAGAGGGAGAGCAGTGTATAGTTACAGAAGGAGTGAGCGTTGACATTTTTTGTGCCTGGCCTGCCATCCAAGAAAGCTGCTTGGGTAAACAACATCTAAATTTTACAGCTTTGAACATGTGGCACTCCACACATATTGGGCATTTGCATTGACTGGTAATTTTGAATAAGCAGAATTTCTTGTTGAGTTCACTAGAATTTCCCTGTCATATGTTTTAGATTTTCAGAGTAGTGAACCAGGAGGCCTGGAGCTTCCAGTATTAAGGGACCAAATCTGAACAATGCCAAAGAGCAAGGTCTTAGAAAATTAAGTAATCTTTGTGACACTGGTAATGCTTGTCACTTTAGAGGGCAGAAGTCTTACTGGGGGACTTTTTTTGCAAAGCTAATTGTATCCAGTTGCAGTCCTCCTCTTCCCGGATTTGACACCATCTTGATAGTTTCATTTCTTACCTTTCTGCTGTAAGATTTTTAATCTTGTTCTAGAAAACTCTGTTTACCAGTTATCTTGTCCCTACCCTCTTGCCTCCCATTCCCAATGAAAAGAAAGAAAGAAAGAAGGAAGGAAGGAAAGAAAGAAAGAAAGAAAGAAAGAAAGAAAGAAAGAAAGAAAGAAATACATTCCAGGTTAGCATAATGGGCCTCTTGTATATTTCATTTAGGAGTTGGCATTAGTCAAATTTGAAGGTGAATCCAAAGGTCTGGAGACAGGCAAGTGGAAAAGTGGAGGACTTAGAATTTTCCTACAGTGAGTGAAATGAATAGTGAGCTTTCACAACTCCCAGAGACATGGGAGGATGAACATTGTACAGACATTTGAACTAGCCTTTGTGTTCTATGAAACATACCCTAGGCTGTCTTGTCAGGAGCCTTTTCCCCTCTACCCCTTTCCTTACCCAGATATCCCAGTTCCCTTCCCTGGATTCAAGGAGCTCTTCTTTAGTCTGTATAGTTTTTCCTGTGTTGTGTTATCCATGTTATTTTTTCCTCTTCTCTTCTGCTAGTTGTCTGGTGTGAGGAAATCACCATGTCCTCCTCTACTTGTCTAAACCCACGGGATCTAGCACACAGCTGAGCACGTAATCATGCACAATAAATATGTATGGATTAATTTTATTTTTATACTAAGTGATGAAGAGGGACTAGGACCAAAAGAGGCAAGAGTTCTGGTCCTTATGCCTCAGTTTTCTCATCAATAGGATAAGAGTGGATTAGAGTTAGTGGATTTCAAACTTAACAGTGGAACTTTTCTTTTTTTCCTGCATGAAGTCTAATTTTATTCAAAGCATCAGTAGGCCAGAGTATATTAAAGGTTTTATTTTAAAAGTTCACATTTGTCATGGTTACTTATAATTAATTGGCATGTGCAACGAGGTTTCTTTACGAACACAAACTTGGAAATCAGAAGTTATAGTAGCAGCTAGTGCTGGGTTTTATTTAGGTTATACAATATAGAGAAATCCTGATGCACACAGAGGATATTCACAGAAGACAGGACATCTTGTAATTTCAGGGAACCCATCATTAAATCTACCCAAAAGATTAAAGGAATGGGAAGACATTTTTGATTGAAGTTTTAATCACTAATAACTTCTAACATACCACAGTATTTATTATCTCATAAAAGTCAGATGAAGCACCACATTTTATGAATGTGAAAACTAGAAGATGTGATTAATACCTCTCATTGTATTATCTACTTCTTGTTATACTATTGACAGTGACTCTATAAAAAATATGCTTAGGCCATGCAAATTAATGAATACTAGTTTTACTAAAATATATACATCAGCAGAAGGTAATTAGAAACTCATGGAATGGTACAATTAAGAATTGTACATTTTATTCAATGTAAATTTAAGCTAAAAAAAAAAAGGAATAGTAAACTAGTATTGAACTCTGGCTTGACATATGCACACTGACGTGTCTAGGAGTGAAATTTTTTGATGTCTACAGCCTACATTAAAGCACATCTAGGGGCACCTGGGTGGCTCAGTCGGTTGAGTGGCCGACTTCAGCTCAGGTCATGATCTTGCGGGTCCGTGAGTTCGAGCCCCGCGTTGGGCTCTGTGCTGATAGCTGTGAGACTGGAGCCTGCTTCTGTTTCTGTGTCTCCCTCTCTCTCTGCCCCTCCCCCATTTGTGCTCTGTCTCTCTCTGCCTTTCAAAAATGAATAAATGTTAAACAAAAAAAATTTAAAACACATCTAAGAAATGGATTGATGGACAGATTGAGCTGAGTATTTGTAGAGATCTGTGGTAAAGCAAATACAGCAAAATGTTACTTGTTCACCAGACAGAAACTACGTTTCTGTATGTTTGACAACTCTTCTAACATTGGGCCAAATGTAACTAGAAAGGCAAATATATCTGAAATGGAAGAGTGTATGTCAGATGTATGTTATCTTAGACTCTTTTCTGATTCAGTAGGTCAGGGGTGATACTCGAAAAAGTGCATTTCCAACAAGTTTCCAAGTGATACTGGTAGTGCTGGCTAGGGGAGCACACTTTGAGAACCACTGGTTTAAACAATAGGAAATTTGTTGTCACACTCAACAAGAAATCTAGAACACTGGTTCTCAAATTTGGCTGTACAATATAACCAACTGGGCATATTTTTTAAAATCCTGATTATCATATCTCACCACTAACCAGTTAAATTGGATTCCTCTGGGGGCAAGACCTAGGCGTCAGTATTTTTTTTTTTTATCTTATTTATTTATTTTGAGAGAAAGAGAGTGCACGAGTCAGGGAGGGGTAGAGAGAGAGGGAGAGTGGAGCCCGACACAGATCAATCTCATGACCACAAGATCATGACCTGAACTGATATCAAGAGTTGGGTGCTCAACTGACTGAGCCACCCAGGTGCCTCCTTTTTCTTGGCATCAGTGTTTTTAAGAATAGTGTTCACGGTGTGCAGCAAGATCTACAGGAGGGTCACTGGTCTACAGGAAAGAGGGCTGCTGCTTTGGTTACTTCATCAGTCCAACAGTATCATCATGGACTAAGTATCTGTCTTTGTCTTCTGAGGGCCTTGTTGACTTTTTCCTTTACTTTGCACATTGTTTGCCCGTATTCAGGCCTCATCTCCTCTCAAAACACTGTCCAGGGATGTCTGGGTGGCTCAGTCCTTTAAGCATCTGACTCTTGGTTTTGACTCAGGTCGTGATCTCACGGTTTGTGAGTTTGAGCCCCGCATCAGGCTCTGTGCTGACAGTGGGGAGTCTGCTTGGGATTCTCTGTCTCCCTCTTTCTCTCTCTACCCCTCCTCTGCTCTCTCTCTCTCTCAAAAATAAATAAACTTATTTAAAAAAACAAAACAAACAACGTCCAAAGTTTGGAAGAGGAGAAGAAAGCACCTACCTTCCTTTTGTGTTTTTAAACCTGAGGAAAACTTTCCTAGAAGCCTTCCAGAAGATGCTTCTCATATCTTTGACCTGAATGAAACCACATGACCAATCTTAAGCCAGTCATTAAAGACAGAATGAAATAACTGTGTTGACTTAGACCAGTGATTCTCAACCACTGGTGACATTAGAATCACCTGGGGATTTTAAAAACTATTGGATGCTGGGATCCATGTCCAACCAATTAAATCAGTCTTAGAGTGGGGCCCAATCACTAGAAATTTTATTTTCTTAAACAATTTTATTTATTTATTGGGGAGAGGGCACAGAAAGAGGGAGGGAGAATCCCAAGCAGGCACCACACTGTCAGTGTGGAGCCTGATGCGGGGCTCTAACCCATGAACCACGAGATCATGATCTGAGTAGAAACCAAGAGCCAGATGCTTAATGGACTGAGCCATCCGGGTGCCCTATCATTGAAACTTTTAAGCCACTCCCGGGCGTTTCCAGCATGCAGGAAGAGTTTAGAATCATTAGTTTTGACCAATCAAGGTTCACCCCTTCAGACTGTGGAGAAGATCACCCTTCAGGAAAACACAGTCACCTGATAATTGAACAAAGTCAAGTTTTTGTCAGCAAGGACGGAAGGGTAAGGGCTATTGGAAAGACAGCTGTCACTCATGAGGCATCTGAATGTTGTATGGTTAACCATAATTGGCTAGGCTTACACCCCCAGTGGAGCTGGATTCTGCTGCACTTCTTTTTTTAAAGATTTTATTTTTAAGTAATCTCTACACCCTACATGGAGCTCGAACTCACAACCCTGAGATGAAGAATCGCATGCCCTTCGGACTGAGCCAGCCAGGCGCCCTGCTGCTCCACTACGTTATAGTCTTAAGAAGTTCTTACCTTTTAATGCTTTGCACAGAGTAGGTGTTCAGCACATTTTTATTTATTATAAGCTGCCTTGTCAGTCTGCTGAGGGATTCACTAATGGAGTAAAGTTCCTTTGCTTAGACATTTAAACCTGCCACAAGGACAGCTTTACCTCTCCCAGCATCGAAGCCAGAGAAGACCTTGAAAGGTCCCGCTCTGCCCCTTGATTAGTGTATCTGCCTCTTGACCCCGCTATGGTTTCATGTGACAGGGAAATTCCACACTCCCGGCATGAATGCTTGGCCTGACCTGGCCCATGCCAGGAGCTGCCACCACGTTTATGTGTGCCTGCTTTTGTCTTCAGGGTGGTAAGGGCTAAAGTTTGTCGCTCAAAGCTGACTCGGGCAAGTCAGTACTGGGGCTCCTTTGTGTGACAAGTACATTTGGATGCATAACTGGGGAACTTTTCCTCTCTGTGTGGAGAACTTGGCATTTCCCTATCATGGTTAGAGAATAAGCATTTGAAGACTGACAAGGTGAAGAGATAGGCCGTCAACTTTAAATTAAGGGAGTTGCTGGGGAGGGGCTGTTTGTGACATTAGAAGCACAGCTTGTTTTTAATTCAGTGAAATCCTGTGCAGAGCTCCTCATGCACAACAGAAGAGAATGTTGAAGAAGGCCTTGCTTCGTGGAGGTTTAATTGGCGTATTAACCTGTATGCTGTCTCATTTGGGGCAGAAAAGGAGGAGGTTCTAAGAGGAAGGCCTGAGAGACCATAATTTGGAATTTTTTATTTCCAGGTGGGAGGAGGGTATTCGATAGTCGTTAGCATCCCTGTAACAAAGTCTGAAGTAAAGACTTTGTATTATGTTATATAAAACCCCATTCACTATGATTGCTGCTTCTCATTTCTTTCCTTTCCAAACTCATAATTAGTCCGGCCGCCCCTATTAATTACTTGGTTCTTGGTAACCTGAGACACTACTGGTAGACTTGGACAGACTCAACTGGGAGGGCTGGTTCACATCTAACAAGCGTTGGTATCAAATTCACTGCATGACGAGCAGAAAGTGGCTATTTCTTTCCTATCACTTGCCCTGAACTGAAAACTCCTTGCATCGCCAGCACCTTGCAGATGAAAGATTTTGCAGACCTCTCATTGCAGGGACAATCTTCTAAGGACTGGGGGCGGGGGGGGGGGCTGTGAATATATTGCAGTCTGTTTGAAGCCGACGCTAACTGTTCAGAGAGGTAGGTGAAGCCGTTGATTCGCTTTGGAGACCCACAGCTGGCAGTGAACTGAATGGTATTGATTTCCCCTTTGTTTTCAATAACGTTCTTTGAGAGCTCTACAAAGCCAGCCGTACAGCTTTATGGGGCCAGAGTAGGAGCTAACGTTTTCTCTGCCAATTGCCATTTCCTATAAATCTTATAAAGACCCTTGCACTCTGTTTACAGAGATGCAGCATCTGAACGCCAGAGCAAGGATCAGATTCTTTTTCCAAAACTTCATTAAGTACAACTCTCATCCTTCTTCCATGAAGAATTATTGTAAAAAGTGAAAACTCTACCACATGCAGCTAAAGAAGGAAGCTGAGGAGATTGTGTGTTCCTGAGCCCAATATGAGTGCCTCTAATTTGCCAAGTTGACCATCGTCTAGGCTCCCGCAGAAAGGGCACATCCCGGCCCCCAATCCTCACCATTTCTTTTCTAAGAATTCCTATTAAAGTGTAAAATGCATATACATGTGTCTCAAATCTTAAAAAAAAAGAAAAGAACAGAAAAAAGAAAAGAAAATCCCAGTTTTTCTTCCCCCAGTAAATCTCTTACTGCCAGTTGGTGGACACCCAGGATGAGGAAGGATGAGTTCGACACCTGAGAATTTTCTAGTTCCTGGCCACACCTGCTTGATGAATGGGGTGACAAGGAGGGGAAGAATTGTGCTATTACTGTTTCTTCTTGGGAGGCGAGAAGAAGAGAGAGTGGCTAAGTTACTCCTCCCTTCTCCACCAAACAGCCTCCCTGCCTGCTTGTCCAATTCTTCAGGGTTTGGGGGAGGGTGGTTATACTCGTTCCTTGAAGATTTCTGAAGCTCTGAGGGGTTTGCAAGTGTTTTGGTCCCGGCTGTTCTCTGTTGCTGGTGAGTCTCCTCATGGGGAGGACTGGGGAAATCAGAGGACGTGAGAAGCACCAAGGGAAGCTGAAACTTGGGGAGCCCTGGCAGGGAGCAGGCTGGGGGGGAGGTGTGGTCTGGGAGGGAGGCTGCACCCTGATCCTGGCACTCCATGATGCTGCAGCTGACGGATGGATGACTTATTCAACTTTTATCCTCATCTCTCAGCCTGGAAAATAGGGATGACACCATCAGACTACTCAGGCTTTCCAACACGTTGACTATCTAGGCATTTGCCAATAAGCAGTGTTGACTTTTCTGACTGCATGAGCCTGGCTTCCCTGATAGGGGGGATCACCTCCATTCACGAAGCTTTCACCAGGTCCTTCTAAGCCGTTTGGTCTAAATCCCGAAAATGTCCTGACGAGACTTTTTGCGGGCTTGGCTAGTTTGTTAGCTCTTGTGTACATGCAACATGAAGGCCAATCAAGTATCTGCAGCTTTTTTTCTTTGGGGAGAAGCCCGAGGTATTAACTAGAAAAGAAATGGAAGAGATGTTTTTGTGTTTTTTAATATATGAAATTTATTGTCAAATTGGTTTCCATACAACACCCAGTGCTCATCCCAACAGGTGCCCTCCTCAATACCCATCACCCACCCTCCCCTCCTTCCCACCCCCCATCAACCTTCAGTTTGTTCTCAGTTTTTGTTTTTGTTTTTGTTTTTTGTTTTTTGTTTTTTTATTTATTTTTGGGACAGAGAGAGACAGAGCATGAACGGGGGAGGGGCAGAGAGAGAGGGAGACACAGAATTGGAAACAGGCTCCAGGCTCCGAGCCATCAGCCCAGAGCCTGACGCGGGGCTCGAACTCCCGGACCGCGAGATCGTGACCTGGCTGAAGTCGGACGCTTAACCGACTGCGCCACCCAGGCGCCCCTGTTCTCAGTTTTTAAGAGTCTCTTATGCTTTGGCTCTCTCCCACTCTAACCTCTTTTTTTTTTTTTTTTTTCCTTCCCCTCCCCCATGGGTTCCTGTTAAGTTTCTGGAAGAGATGTTTTAACTTCTCAGAAACTTGGCCTTCTCCCTGGGGATTTCTTCCCATTTGGGTGTCAGTTGCCTTCTGAATCTGTCTGCCAAAAGATTCAACATGCAAATTTGAAAAATCTTAGAAAATGTAAGGACAATCTTTATACACTGTAATTTGCCTATGGATTAGATATTCTTATCTTTTGGCTGACTACAGTATTTACCTTCTCTACTGTAAATGTTCTTGTAAATGTACGGTCTTGTTTCAGTCAGAAACAGCCTTTCAATCCATTTCAGCAGTTTCTTTGGTGGTCTTGAACCATCGCAATGAAAACAGTTTTCAGCTTGGAACGCAGTCTCTGTGGATGTGGGCTGCTTTCCTCTTGTGCTCTCAGGATTCTTGCTGGTCCCTTTTCACTTGACCTGGAGGGCAGGAGCCAACCTTACCAAAGAATGCACACAATTACTGCAACCTTTTTATAATGCTTGGAGCACGATTAACATCCACCACATAGAAGGCTGAACCCAGTGATTTCTCATTTCTGTACTTTATCTGCAGCAAGGGATGTCTGCATCACTCAGGCTCCCACTGCATTTCTGTGCGTGTCCTCTTTTTATACTCAGTTTACTTCTAGGTGTGTGGCCTTTGCTGTTACTGCTATTCTACCTCCAAGTCAGTTGGGGGAGTAAGATGGGGGCATAAGGTAAGAAAATGTCCCATTCTGTCTCCTGACTGTCCTGTGCTCCTCCAAATAACAGGATGCTCAGTAGATGGCAGTTCCCAGAAGTCAGAATGTGGGAACAACATTAACAGCAGAAATGTCCTGAGACTCTTCAGTTTCTCTTATTTTACCCAACCCCTGCATCCCTATTCACACCCATCCCAAATCCTTTCATATCAAGGGCTGAATTACAGGTGGCAAGGCAGATCCCTCCTGGACTATCTACAAGGCCGGTCACTACCCTGCATACTCAGTATGAGTCTAATCCAGGTAATTTCTCTCTTTGAGTCTCAAGAGTTTTGTTTTCTCAGAGCAAGATCTTGGAGCTAGAGAACCATGGATCCTTGAACCATAGACCATCTATTCTTGGAGACTTTATGATTCATAGACTTTGCCACTCTATACCTCTAAGTAGAATGTACTGAAAGTTCTCTAAGATGTATACAGTGGATTTAAATTTCTGTGTTATTCCACATACCATGCTATTTAAGTAGGTATTTTTTTTTTTTAATTTTACTGATGAGGGAAACATTGGACATGAATTAGTTATCGATCTTGGGCTAGACTTCTTAGTGCAGAGAGAGCCATGAGAAACTGTCTAGTAAATTTTACAGAGAAAGAAATGGGCTCTGAGGGGGTTAAATGTACTGCCCAAGATGGATGCAGTCAGTTGTCAAACAGAACTAGGGCCACTTCCATGTGGCCTTGACTCTGCTCTTCCCTGTACCATCCTTTCTCCCTACAAGGCAGTGAGTCCTCTATGCAGCAGTTACCAGATTGAGGCAGATTCAATTTCAATTGAGAGAAGCCCATTTTGTGTAGCAGCAAGGCTCATAATATTAAAAAGAGCCTAGCAATGTAAGGTTGTATTAATTTAAGATGCTAAGCAATGTTGATACTTTAGAGGTGCTCTATGGGACACTTTTTGTTCATTATCATATTCTGTAAGTCTTGCTATATTTGAGGGGCTTAGTTGTGGTGTAGACTTTGTGAATCTCTCTCTCTATGTAGAATGTACTGAGAGTTGGGGGCCTTACTAGGCATAAAGTTGAAGTCTTTCTACTTCATCATTTTTTTTTTCAGGTATTATGGCAGACAACACTTTTCCTTCCTTTCTTCTTTCCTTCCTTCCTTTTTTCCTTCCCTGCCTCTCTTTCTTTTACTCCTTCTCTCTCTTCCTCCTTCCCTACATATGTACTTATTATATCTTCCTCCTCGTCTGTTTCTCTTTCTTTGATAAAGGAGTAGTTGAGAGTGAATTGTTAGGATGAAAGTGTAGGGTATGTTTATGGTTCAGTCAATCAGTGCTAATTGTCTTAAAATAAATCCCTTTATTTGCTGGTTCCCTAGACCAACCCCCCCCCCCCCCAAAAAAATAGCAACAACAAAAAACCCCACCATAACCATAGAAAAAGAAGGTATGCAGCAAAGTCACAAATAGGCATCTACCTGTGATTGTGAAATCCTCAGTTCCTAATGCCATTCTTATAAAGAAAGTGTGGTCTTGGATGACACGATCATAGACCAACTAAGATTCGTGTCTACTTTATTCTTGTATCCCCACAATTTTAAAACTGGATCTGGGACTCCTGAGGGTATATAAAGGGGCAACAGAGTTATCTAACATCCCTAAATTCAAAGAACACAATCAAGCAATCAAAGACACCATCTTCCCTGGCTTTTCTTAAGAGTCTAGACATGGTCTCATAGGAGTAATCCCAAATGATGTAGGCCAGAGGGCAAAACTCCATTTGGATTTCATTGCTAAGACTTCTCAAAAGAGAATTAGTTCTGATCAGGCTTCAGTAGGAAAAGGAATTAATAGTAATGAGTTGGAAGATTGTAACTAAGCTTACAGCTAAGGAAAGCAAATAAATTCCTAGAGATTAAAAGGCACTAATTTTCCCCATGAAAGGATGGGTGGGACTCAATCTTCTTTTCAACTAGGTTTATCACATAGAGATGTGTGTGTGTGTGTGTGTGTGTGTGTGTGTGTGTGTGTGTGTTTCATCTTTAGAAACTTCTTTCTTGTTTTTTGAAGCTAATTCACACCATATTTGGTAATATGGAAATAGTTCTAACCATGATGGTTTTCAACAATTGAGGGCCTTTTTTAAGTATTCCCCAGGCACTACCAAGATCAAAGGTGCCATGATCATCCTCGGTCATTTGGAAATTGTAGTGACCAGTTGTGTAGTAAGTACTTCCTTGTGAGCTTATAGTTCTCATCAGATTTTGGAGCATGCTGATTGCAGAGGTGAGGGCAGGACTTGGAGCTTGACTGCTTCACTGCTCATGCATAGCTTCCTTTCATCCCCCTTTCCAGGTCAGGAGCTCCAAAGTTTTTCAAAGGCCATTACGCTGCCCAAGAGCATTCCTAAGAGTAGAAGGAAGACTGTTTGTTTAGCTGAATTAGGGGAAGTCTCCTGAGGCCAATGAAGTTTTATTGAGCCCTATCTGGAATGACTAAAAAAAAAAAACCTAGTGGGTTTCTTTGTTTTGTGCTTTCTTTCTTTATATTCCCTTAAAAAGATAATCTGCACTAAGGTTTGAGCCAGCTGATGGCAGTTGAGAAGTGGGACATCATTCATAAAACAAAAGAGAGGAGGAGCCTGTGGGAGGTGACACTTGAAAATGTTGGGAGGGACAGACCATTTGGTTGAATTGAATTGCAAAAGGGAGAGTCTGAGAACTTCATAAAGTCACTTAGAGGCTTTGGTGACACTTGCTGAGTGTATAACGTGTCAGATACGGCTTGCTGGGGAGTCTAAAGGGATTCCTAGCCGAAGAAAACAAAACTGGAAGATTTGCTAGATGGAACAGTAAAGGAGCAGATTGGGAAGCCTTATCAATAAGGAAAAGTTGGGGTGGAACAGCGCCATGTCACGTGCCTAAAATATGGCAGAGTTGTAGATATTTGTGTGGCAGTGTATGTGCACACACGTGTTTGAATGTGTAGCCACTACAAATATCAAACACTTTTGGCATAACACTTAGTGCTTCTGTGTCCCAGGCACTGTGCTAGAATCAGTAATTTGCCTCTCACAAGACTTCTTGTCCTCTGAATGAGACTCGCTTTCTGTCAGCAAGATTGACGTGCATATGCAGGGTTACCCCTTGTTTGCCTGCAAGAGAATACAAAATAAAACCAAAGCCAGGAAGCATATAAACCCATGGGATGACTGTGGGATTCATGGTAAGTACTACGATCAATCTTATTTTATAGAACACAGAGGAGTTAAAGGTTTTGCCCAAAGTCCCACAGTTAGAAAGTGGACTTGGTGGGATTTGAACCTAGAGAATGTGGGACCAGAACATGACTGCTGAACCCTGGTAGTACTTTCCCTCTCTACAGGCACTTCTTAGTTTTTCTGTTTGTTAATGTGCCTACATGCACCTAAAAGAATGGTCATGGGAATGGCTAAATAATTTTGGTATGTTCCTGGGAGAGAATGCTATGCAGCTGTTAAAAATAATAGTCTCAAAGAATATATGTACGAATACTTGATGGTAAATTGAAAAAGCAGGAAACAGTCCCGTGTTATAATTTGATGCCAATTTGGTTTTTTAATGATTATAAAGGGAAAAAAGTGGAAACCATCTAACTGTATTCCAGCAGAATAAATAAACTGTGGCTTAGTCATACAATGGGATACCACATGTAGTTCAGGAGAATGAAAGTGATATCCATGTATCAACATGGCTAAATTTTAAAGCATACTGCTGACTGGAAAAAGCAAGGTACAAAAGGATACACGTGTCATTTTACCCCTCATGCAAAAATGTTAAATATACAAAAGAACACACTATCATGGAATTTTACTATCCATGTACAGATACATAATACAAGTGTAAAAATATGCACAGGGTCTCTATATACTTCAGCTTCAGGATGGCACTTCCTAGGTTTCTGTTAGGAAGGAGAAAGAATTAGATGGAGGTTGGGTTTTAGCTGGACCCATTTTATTTTTATTTATTTATTTATTTTTTGAACATTTATTTATTTGTGAGAGAGAAAGACAGCCAGTGGGGGAGGGACAGAGAGTGAGAGGGGACAGAGGATCCAAAGTGGGCTTCATACTGACGTCAGTGAGCCCGATGTGGGGCTCGAACTCACCACCCACAAGATCATGACCTGAGCGAAAGTTGGATGCTCAACTGATTGAGCCACTCAGGCACCTCTGGACCCATTTTATTTTTAAATTTTTTTTTTTTCTCAACGTTTATTTATTTTTGGGACAGAGAGAGACAGAGCATGAACGGGGAGGGGCAGAGAGAGAGGGAGACACAGAATCGGAAACAGGCTCCAGGCTCTGAGCCATCAGCCCAGAGCCCGACGCGGGGCTCGAACTCATGGACCGCGAGATCGTGACCTGGCTGAAGTCGGACGCTTAACCGACTGCGCCACCCAGGCGCCCCATGGACCCATTTTATTTTTAAAAAAGAGAGGGAGAACTGAAGAAAGTATGGCAAAATGTTAACATTTGTTAAACAGTGATATGTAGGGTGATATATAGGTTTGTTTATACTACTTTATGTACGTTTGAAATATTTTGTAACTAAAAATTAATATGTATGTAAAATACATACACAAATATATGGAAAAGACTAGGAGATAGGCATCAAAAGATAGTGATTATTGTTGGAAGATTATAATTTTTATTTTCTTAAGTTCTGTATTTTCCAAATTTTCTATAGTAAGCATGAGGTAAGAGATAAAAACAATAAATGGCAGGGTGCCTGGTTGACTCAGTTGGTGAAGTGTCCGACTTCGGCTCAGGTCGTGATCTCTCAGTTTGTGAGTTCAAGCCCCGCATGGGGCTGTGTTGACAGCTCAGAGCCTGGAGCCTGCCTCGGATTCTGTGTCTCCCTCTCTGCCTTTCCCCTACTCACTCACTCTCTCTCTCTTTCTCTCTCTCTCTCTCTCTCTCTCTCTCTCAAAAATAAATATTTAAAAAATTTTTTAAAGTAGTAAATGACTTTTTAGAAAGTGTAAATATGCACTGTATTGGAAGACGGAGTCTGCTCCTGTATCCTGGAAGGCTCACTTAGCTGCACTGAGACACAGTTTTCTCATCTGCATAGTGACGGTGGTGGTGGGCTATGGAGTCTGTGTTAGAGATCAACTACTAACATCTCTACTAACTACTACATGCTCCCTAAACTACAGAGTTTTCTTGGTAACCTTAGTGTCTGGCTGGGCACGTGACTAACTTTTGCCAGTGGAATGGGGAAGGCAGTTAGGAGTAACGTACCTTCTCTGAAGTTTCTCTTGGCTCTCTGTCTGCTAGCTGGATGAAGCCTGGGGTGTCTTGAAACCCTTTGTTGAGATGATGGATCCACAGCATGGAAATAGCCCGGAACCCACATGTCACCACTTGGAGGAAAGTGGCCTAACGAAGAACGTACACATTGGCTTTTGTGAGAACAATAAGAACTTTTGGGGTTCTTTGTTATAGCAGATAGCCTACTTTGACCAATACAGGGCCCATCTCTCCAAATTCTAATTCTAGTATTTCAAATTCTAATAATCTATGAGTGCAAAGAGTTCCTTGATTTCAAGTTGTCTCTCCATTTGTTTGACTCTAAATGAGGTTCACTAGTCTCAGGGACAAACTAATCTAAACCATAAATTTGGATAGGTCCAAAAGAAAGAAATTATATAATAATAAGTGACTTGAAAAGGTAAAGAATAACAGAAGGCCAGGGAAAAATCCAGAACCAAGTAAATTTGAGATGGGAACAACTTGGGGCTGTTGTGTTTACGTTTCTTGAGGACAAAGACCGGCACATCCTTGATCTCTTTGTAACTCCCTATGTTTATATATCGTAAGCACTCAATCACTACTGTTGGGTGAACCAATGAATGGGTAGGAAGATACTACCAAGTTCTGATGGTCACATGCCTTGAGAAGTGCTATGGTCTAAAGGTGTATGTTTCTTCAAATTTCACGCTGAAATCCTAACCCCCTGAACTGATGATATTTCGTAGGTGAAGCCTTTGGGAGGGGCTTAAGTCATGAGGGTAGAACCCTCATGAGTGGGATTAGTGCTCTTATAAAAGAGGTTCCAGAGAGATTCCAGTCCCTTCTACCATGTGAGAACATGGTGAGGAAGTGCCAGCTAAACAAGGAAGAGAGCCTTCACCAAAACCCAACCGTGCTGTGGCCTTGATCTCAGACTTTCAGTCTCCAGAACGATGAGAAGTAAATTTCTGTTGTTTTTAAGCTGCCCAGTCTGTGATATTTTGTTATCCCAGCCTGAATGGACTAAAACAAGAAGCCAGTGCTGCTTAATTTCTGGGGTTATAGTCATCCTGCACTCAGTTCTGTCATACATGGATGATGCCCTTCAGTTTGGTAAAGGGAGTAAGAGCACATGTGCTGGGTCTGGAAGAGTCAGACAGGCTGGGTTAGAATCCTCTATGGCTCTGCCTCTTCCTTAGTCCTTTCATTCCTCAGTTTGCTTAGGGATAAAAATCCTACAAAACTCCTAGAGTCATTTTTGAGAATGAAAGGAGTTAACGCAAGTAAAGTACTTAGTATAGACTTGCCACAAAGTTGAGTAACTTGGCGTTAGACATGAATTCACAATGACCCTAAGGTAAATCAGGATGAGACTCCCTCCACCCAGTACACCAGTTCTACCCCAGACGCTTTCTAAGCCAGTACAGCTGTTGGCCTTGACAAGATGTAGCATTGCACTAGTAATGTGCTTCAAAATTGTCTTCTTTTTTTTTTTTAATTTTTTTTTTAACATTTATTTATTTTTGAGACAGAGAGAGACAGAGCATGAACGGGGGAGGGGCAGAGAGAGAGGGAGACACAGAATCAGAAGCAGGCTCCAGGCTCTGAGCCATCAGCCCAGAGCCCGACGCGGAGCTCGAACTCACAGACCGCGAGATCATGACCTGAGCCGAAGTCGGACGCTCAACTGACTGAGCCACCCAGGCGCCCCCAAAATTGTCTTCTTAAACGTCACTAAGTCTACTCGCTAAGTAAGCAATGGCTCTAGCGTAGCAGGAGCATGGGTGTGTGTGAATGGTTTCCTAATACAGATGTCCTTCAGAGTAATGTTGAGTGATCTGGACAAGGTGACTCAAGCTTCATTTTCTGAGCTTCATTTTCTCATCAGTAAGGTGGGGGATGAACACCTGCCGTGCAGGTTATTGTGAGGATGACATCAAAGCAATGTTCCCGAAGGTCAGTGCCTGGCACAGATGGGCCTAGATGTCACACTTTTACCCCTCCATGTCACCTCCTTAAAACCCAGCCCTGCTTGAAGGGCAGAAGACATGTCTCTCTAGTTTTTATGCAGAACACTGTGGTTTTTGTGAAAATTCACATACATTTTTGGGAAGCTTTTATTTATTTATCGCGCGCTCCCCCCCCCCCCCCCACCAACACTCGTTTTCTTGAGGGGGAAATGGAATCTGTCTGGTTTTGATTCATTTACACTCAACTTGTTAGTATTGTTTTGTCAGCACCAGCCAACATCCAAGTAGCCCTTGGAACCTTGTTTCAAAAGCTGCATTTTAAAGTCTAGTTTATTTTTCTTTCTTCTTTTTCAAAAAGGAAACTGGACTTTAGCACCAGTTGGAGTTTATTCCGAGTGTATGACTGGATTCCAACAAATTTGGTAAGAAGTACACTTTGCCATTCCTGGTTTTAAAATTTCAGCTCAATTTAATTTACTCTTGTAAAAAGTTTTCATATTCCAAGCCAAGAGAATGTTTGTGTGCTCTGTTGCTGTTTTGCTGGATCATGAGATTGTCGCCTTGTCAAGACTTTTGGTTTGCCACTTAAGTGAGAAATATGAAGACCTTTCCTGAATTTCTGCATGGTACTGGCTTTCCGTTGATCCTGTCTCAATTGATTTGGTATAGGGTTTTGGTGGAAATTGGTAAGAAGTTTCATTCATGTAGTCAGACATGAGAAATTACATATAATTATCCAAACCTATACTCAACAAGAGGAAAAACAGAAAGGAGTCGGACACTCCCCTCGGTGTAGAGGGTTTCTCAGGGGTTTCTAATGAGTAGGACACCAATCCTCCCTTCTACTGTATCATTTTACCCACCCAGCCGGTATAGTAAACACAACCTCAAGACAATACGTTTACTTTCCATTGTGCAGTAATAGGCTTCATCTGCTATTTCTAGGCTAACAATTGTTCATTGTTCATGCTGCTTCAAGGTTTAGAAATTGAATTTTCTCTCTGGTTCCCAGGGGAAACAGGAAGACTGAAAACAAACAAGGAGGTAATTTCCACATGTGTAGCAGCCACTTCATTTGCTCAGGGTCTCAAGTTGTGTCTTGTATATTTTAGGAGTTGAATTTGCAACAGGTTAGATTTTTGTGTGCATCTCTGAAAGGAAATAAAATCTCCTCTTGAATTTGCATTCAGGTGTTTGAGGCTCAGCTGGGCTTTCTGGGCAGACTTAGTGAGCCTTGGCAGGTTCGACTTGAATATGCATTTCCAGCCAGACAAGGGAGGTGCATTTCCAGTTTCCTAAAAGGAGCAGTCAATTCCAGTGTTCTAGTCCTCCACTTTGCTACTGTCTAGAGGCAGTGCATGAAACGTCACTGGTGATTTTTTATTTGCCCCTTGATTGTGAGCATTTTAAGCTATATAAGGGAAACCTAGTAGTATCAAATCAATTTTCTTTAAGCTAAACTCCAATTTTCATATGGCCAGAACAGCCACAGAAGATATGGTGAAGGTGGTAAACAATCTTTGCAACTCTTCATTGTTTAATTTAACAATTCAGGTGGAGCCCAGTGAGAACCTGCCTCCCCAAAGCAAGTGTACCCACTCAAAGCAAAAAGAAGGGAATGAAAACCTCCCAGATACTAACGGAGGTGGGATCTGGGAGAGTGAGATTCTGTGCATGGTTTGTTTGTTTTCTCTCTCTTAAATTTCTGAATTTTTATACAATGAATGTGTATGTGTGTGGGTGTCTGTAATATCTTAAGTTTTTGTTTACCAAAAACATGAGCAAATGTTTGTTTTTTAAAAAAATTAAATGGTATAGAAATGTATAGAACGAAATGTACAAGTTCTGTTCACTCATCTTCTAGCACACTCTGCTCTCTGGAGATCGCAGTTGGTTTTGTGTGTAAACATCCAGACTTTACACTGTTCTGTATGTGTAATTGTTAACATTCTATTGAAAGACTGGGACTCCATAGGGTAAAGGTAGGGAATAGTTTCCCAGTGCTGTCTCTGTAAAGATGATATGCAGGCTCATTCTAACTTTCTTGGACACTCATATATATGACTGTTCCTCCAGTCCTTTCAAGTCTCAAACATAGTCCCTAGGCTCTCTGGCTGTCTGTGCACACAGGGGGTCCACCACCTTGAGGGCATCCTCTGACAAAAGATGCAGGTGCTGCCGGGAGAACGAAAGCTCACCCCCCCAGCAGGTGTGTGAATATGATCAAGAGATGGGAAGGATATGAGTGGAGAGTGCTGAAAGCATGTCTACCGGTGGGGCCCCTTTTAAAAGGATCCTGGTTGGCTCTTTTGCATGTGGCCCAGAGGGAACACAGATGCAGTCTTGCTGCCGCTCTTAGGAGGAGCACAGTCACTGCAGTGCAGCGCACTCAGTCCTGGGCCTCCCCGTGTCTCTGGGTCCCACCTCTTGCCAACAGATGAGCTTTGGTCACGGATCCATCGGTACAACGGTCTGTTCTCAACAATCTCCTTAAAACTCTTGGTAATTAGATTAAGGTACAGGTGGAAACACCACCATGCCCCAACCAGGGGTGCCTGGGTAATTCAGTTGGTTAAGCATCCAACTCTTGATTTTGGCCCAGGTCATGATCTCATGGTTGTGGAATCGAGTCTCGTGTCTGGATCTGCGCTGGAAGCGGAGCCTGCTTGGGATTCTCTCTCTCCCTCTCTCTCAGCCCCTCTCCCACTTGTACTCGCTCGCTCGCTCTCAAAATAAATACATAAACATTAAAAAAAGAAAAACTCTTTCAGCCTTGTCCGTTTCAGTCCTTTTATACCCTTGAGGTGGGTGATGGGCTGGTGGTTGCAGTGGATGCCTCCTTTGCCCAGGGCTGTCTGTCTAGGAGGTCTGGCAGGTCATTTTGGAGTGTGAGAGCACTAATCATCTCCTGCTTTGTTCTGAATCTTTGAGGCCCTAGACAAAGCTGAAAGATTCTCATTTTTTTTTTAAGTTTATTTTTGAGAGAGACAGTGCGAGTGGGGGAAGGGCAGAGAGAAAGGGAGACACAGAATGCAAAGCAGGCTCCAGGCTCTGAGCTGTCAGTGCAGAACCTGATGCTGGCTCGAACCCGCTAACTGTGAGATCACCTGAGCCGAAACCAAGAGCTGGAGGCTTAACTGACTACACCACCCAGGCACCCCTGAAAGATTCTCATTTTAACATCTTGTTATAGACCTAGAGATTCCACTGTTTTCCATAAATTGAAACATATTAATGTCCTCCAAAGTGCTGTCTTGTCAATACATCCAAGTCTTTTCATTTCTAGATGATGTTGAGCTGCCTCATTCATTTTAATGAAGCATCAAAATATCCTATCAGGTAGATAAGCTATAATTTAACCATTTCCCTACTGATGGGCTGTTTCCTATTTTGGGGTCTTATAAATAATGCTGCTATAAATATTTTTGCATTCACACATTTGTTTTGCATGTGTGTATACATGTTAGTATTTCTCTAGAATAGAAGTTCAGAAATGACGCAGAAGGTATGAAAAGGTATGTACCAGAAAAACTGCTAGATACTACCAACAGGAGAGCTGTATGAACTCTTTCTCCAGCAGTGCCTAAGAGTACCCATTTCCCCATAGCCGACTATTTTCATTGGTTTTAATCTTTGCCATTTTGAGAGGGCAGCAGTGATCTTGTTATTATTTTATTCTGTATTCCCCTGATGACTAATGAGGTGAGCTATCTTTTCTCATGTTTGTCCATTTGTATCTGTGCTCTTTGAATTGCCTCATCACACATCCTCCATTCTGGGGCTTTAAGTTCTTTCCCAACTCCTTGTAGTTACAAACAAGGGCAAAATGGGAGAATGATAAAGAAGAGAGAGAATGTAGAGACTTCGTGGGAACCCAGGCCCAGCTCCGTGAGGACAAGAAATGGCAGAAATTCTACCACTCAGATTTTATCACTTTTTTTTTTCTCCAAAACTCTTTGCAAGTCTGAATCTGAAACATTAGCTACCTTTCTCCTCAAATTGACACGTGTAATTTTATTAGTAAAATTTCAAATGATTCCTTGTGTTTGAGAATATGTGCAAACTTACTTTGAATCTTAAGCCCAAGTAGTCACATTTATGCCTTTTTGTCTCTTTGCCTTTATTTCACATACATTAAAAATTACTAAAGGCATATTGGGTTAAGAGGAAGAAACATCGGAGATTATTTAGGAACACCTAGCAGCCATGGCAACATGCCTTTAAAAGGGGCATGTGCTCTGCTAAAAAATATTCCACTCACAGGTAATGACATACATTTGCCAAACAGCCCCAAGCTAACCCAAGAAAGAATAGACAGATGGTTTGAGGCGTGTCAGGAATAGGATTTACAAAATAAGATTATGGTTATTCTGGAAAGTAACAGCAATCATTGTAAACAGATGGAACAGATTCACTTTTTGCCATGGGGCAGAGGAAGAAAGGGGTTTTGCATTGTTGCATGTGAATTAGAATTGGCTCACCTATATACATAGCTCTCAGGGGTTTTGCAGATTTTGTAGGCACTTGTATAGGCCACATGACTGGGCCTCCAGTTGGGTATCTATAGATGCGAAGCAGAACTGCATTCTCCTTCATGGGTTGGCCCTGTTTGGGTGGTGTTTAGCACGCTAATTGACATCCTTTTCTACATGAATATCACTATCGCACCACTTGAACTGTCAGTTTAAAACACCTCCGTGAGAGCCAGCCTGTTTATTCCTGAGCATGTGTTCTTGGCTCCATGAATTAGATTTACAGCAGAGGAGGGTATGGAACGCCTCGCGTTTATGATTGGTCTGTATTTGCTCATTAGTCCATATCCTGGCCCTTAAAGGTGTAATGAATGAATTCATGCCTCTGCCATGAATTTAAAAATTTTGGATCTCTCCTTTGCAGTTCAACTAAGTATTAAGAAAGATAATGCTTTCTTAGGGGTGTTTTGGCTTTTTTCGAGGGAAAAGAAAAAGGGATAGTCAATGGAGATTTGCTGATGATGACATAGGAAATAGGTGGTCATGAGGGAAGACTAGAGATCTCAGACCTTGGGATACAGTTGAGGCTACCTTGCTGGTGAGAAACTGTCCCTATGTCAGCAAAATGGTAGAATTTGGCCTTTAGAATATATTTCCATTAGTCCTGGAGTTTGACACCTAGTTCCTAATGGCAGCCCGCCGCAAAACATGTGAGGCCTCTGAGTTGGCAAGGCTGATCTCTGACTAATGGGGAAAATTACCCAATGAGAATTAGTAATCTTGCATCATTGATCAAAATTCTTACATTACCTTTCATGTGGGAAACAGAACAAGACTTCCAAAAGGAGTTGAGACTGGTTTTAACATGGCCTGTTGGTCACTGAGACAGGAAATATTTAACATGAATCAGACTCATTTGGAATATTTTTGATTTGTCTTGATCTTGAGGATTCCAGGTATTAGTATTGTTGAACAATCATTTATTCCTTTTATGTATTGAAAAAATATGCCCTCTCTTCATTCCTGGATCAATACATTTGCCCTGGTTTGGCGCTATCATGCTCTTTATTTGTCCCAGATATTTTAGTGTAACGCTTTTGAAGGGGGAGGCAGGTGGGGGAGTCTTTTAATGTTAAACTCAGAAAACCAGACCAACTATCCCAAAGAACATTTGTTGTCATAGGCTGAATTGATCCCAGGTGGATTCTGGGATGGGAGGGTTAACAATGACATACAATGGCTTAAATACATCATCTGTGTGATGATGATCCTCTAGAAGAGGGCTTAACCCACAACTGCATGTGTCCTCAGAGTTGGGGCTTAGATATCATTTCCTTTGGACTTTGGATGACTTGGTAGTCAAAATGATTTTAAAATGTTAAGTTACACTGTGTTGGAAGATGGCCTAGTTGGAGAACAGATGCAGCAAACTTGAGGTAGGAACCTTGCCTCCCTAACACTGATGTGAGAAATGAGAAGGTGAGGACTGTATTGAGAAATCCTGCTTTTGTCCGTTTGCTTCTCTGTCTTTTGGTAATAATAACTGAGCAGAGGAAGATGTAGTTGTGGCTTTCTGACCCTTTTCTAACCAGGACAATAAATATAATGACAATGGTGAAGACACTCCGAGACACTCACTTTATTTATCTCTCCATGGGAAGTCATAAGATTGAATAGGGCTTTCATTCAGTGGATGCCTCTGTGGGAAGATATGCAAACAATGCCAAACCCACAGGATCTGTCCTGACCAGAGGCTCCATGTCTAGCACCAGGTAACTGGGGTATCCTGAGCGGTCTATAGGACTAGGGGACTATAGATTATTGTCTTGATTATTCTCTTTTTAAGGGATATGTGAACCGTATACTTAGGATGGATTTTTCAGGACACAGGCTACACAATATATAGGCTAAGGAATGACTAAGAACAAAGATCAGAACGGAGGGAAGATGAATTCCAGCAAAATGCTCTTCTTTCAACAAATCTTACTACAGAGTCCAAAGGGCTATTTTGGACACCTGTGTGATATACAGGAAGCAAGGTCCTTTGGGACCCTCCCCACTATACACGCTCATACACACACACACACACACGTGCATTTTAGCAAAGACCTATCCACTCTGTGAATCAATATTTCTTAGGGGAGATTTCTAAGTCTTAGTGGTTTATTATGCAAACCAGGCCACACACTAGAATTATCTAGGAATATTTTTTGGGAGGGAAGGGGAAGATCAATTTCCCTGACCCCATCCCAGACCAATTAAATCAGCACCTCAGGACACTAAAAAAAAAAAAAAAAAAAAAAAGTTTTTTTTTTTAAAGATCTCTAGGTGATTTTAATGTGTGGCCAGGGCTGAGAACCATTTTCTTGCTGAGATGGTTACATTGACACTCCCTCCTCTCTTCCTGATGTACTGGCATTTTCCATTAGACTTTAGGTTCTTTGAGGGCAGGGACTGCCTTACATAGCTTTTAGTTTTCCAGAACATCTAGCTTTCAAAGAATAATTGTTCGTGAATGGCTTCACACCAGAAAGGGCATCCAGTTCTAGCGTTGGCTCTCCCATTCATTAACTGGGTAACCCAGGGGAAAGGTAGTCAGATAAAATACAGGATACTCCATTATGTTTGAATTTTAGATGAACAATGAATACTTTTTTAGTGTACGTATTTCTCATGTGGTGTTTGTTTTTCAATTTTTATTTTATTTATTTATGGGTTTTGTTTTTTGTTTTGAGAGAGAGATTGAGAGAGAGAGAGAGAGAGAGAGAGAGAGAGAGAGAGAACGAACAGGGAATGGGCAGAGAGAGGGAGAAAGAGAATCCCAAGTTCAGTACAGACCCCGACTCAGGGCTTGATCTCATGAACTGTGAGATTATGACCTGAGCCAAAATCACGAGTTATACACTTAACCAACTGAGCCTTCCAGGCATCCCTGTATATGAGTTTTTATTTGCTAAATTTTGCGCCTTCTTGGTATGTCTTCTTGGTCTCAGATTATTTACTCATAAAATGAGGAATGCAGTCTTCAGAGATTAAATGATTTTATTTGAAAGAAAAAAATTGTAAGAAATCAGAGTCACTCTTAAAAATGGTAAATATAAATTGAAGTGTGTCTAATTCTTCCTTCCCATTTAGGATTTGCAAAACAGGTTCTTAAATGGCACGTCTAGGTATACATAATAGTGACCAGACCAGCAGCCGTGGTTATTATAAAAGTGCTTCTTTTTCTCCTTTTAATGATGTTTATTTGGATTTCAAGGAGCTCTTTCAGGTTAACACCAAAATGTGGTCTTTTCAGTTTCTGTAAAGATTGGAGATAATTGATTTTGAAAAGCCTCTCTCATCAGTTTCTTAATTTCAAAGTACACAGAGGGTCTCTAGTCCACTTAGTTGAGAGCGTTTTTTTTTTTTTTACAAGCAAATGGAATTTTTTTTTTAATTTTTCAGACTAAACTTCCTCATTGTGTATGTATGTGCATATGTGCTACATTTCTGTGTGTGAAATTTCAGTTCCATTTCATCAAATGATGCAACATGTATCAACTTTGGAGTTCTAATATTTTATTCTACACTATGTATTATGTATTTACTAAATCGTATTTGCACAAAATGCTAAGATCAAGGGAATAGAGTTTGCATCCTAAGGCAATTTCTTCGTAAATTGAGGAATCATTAAAATTGGAATTTCCAAATGAATTTTTCCATGTCTTAAACTTCATGGAATGGAATAATGAGTCAGATGTCCGGGAAGGTAATTAGTCGTGTTCTTTTAAAAACAATCACAACGTTTGTGAGGCAAAGATGTTCCTACTTTCATCCAACATTAATTTAATAATGTGGGGTCAGGAAAGCATTCAAAGGCTGGTGGAGGTGTGCTCTTTAAGGTCACCAGGCAAAAATTTGAGGAGTTTTTGGACCCAAACTGAAATTGTATGAATTTTACAATATGGTTGACCTTAAAAACAGGAGAAATACTAAACTGTGAATGTTTACAAAATGAATGTTGTAATATATAAAAGAATCTGCCATTTTAATGTGATTTTAATGGCAAGGTCAAATGGCCAAATAGAGGTCATTGAAGTCTACCAGATTGGGATTTCATTCCTGTTCTCCAGTCACTCTTACCACCTTCACCTAGAAACAATCAGGGAAGATGCACATTCTGATTACTCTTATTCCAGTTGGGATCCTCAGTGGACAATTTGTATATATAATTTATTGTCAAATGGGTTTACATACAACACCCAGTGCTCATCCCAACAGGTGCCCTCCTCAATGCCCATCACCCACTTTCCCCTCTCCCCCACCCCCCATCAACCCTCAGTTTGTTCTCAGCACTTAAGAGTCTCTTATGGTTTGCCTCCTTCCCTCTCTGTAACTTTTTTTTCCCCCCTTCCCCTCCCCACTGGTCTTCTGTTAAGTTTCTCAGGATCTCAGTGGACAATTTATATCCCAACTTTCTCGTTTTCATTTTCCTCTCCCTGGTGTTCCTTGGACACCACACTAGACTGTGACAAATCCTGCCCTTGTGGCAGGTCAACAAGCTTGTCAAAAGATTGTTGTCCTTGCTATTTATTTCTATTTTAGTACCTGTACTTCTAATAAATTCTACTCCAAAACACATTGTTATGCAATAGTATGTGCTAAGCCTTGTGCCAAGAATTTTATATGCATTATCTCATTTGATCTTCAGAACAATCTTATGATGTAGGCTTAATTATTTTCAATTAACAGATGAGAGTTCTGAGGTCTATTGAAGTTAAATACCTTCCCCGAGGCCTCATGTATATTAAATGGCACTGGTAGAATTTGAACCCAGGGCTCTTGACTTGGGGTTCTTGACCACTATGTTATAGTAAAATGCTATATGATAAGATGCTAGCTTTATAATAAAAGTGACATCATTTATTAAATAATAACGATTATTATTTTTATAACAACATGTATTTAGTACTTATAATGTATCAGGTGTTATACTAGGTATTTTACTAATCATCTCATTTGTACCAGGGTTAAGTAAGATTATATCTATCCTACAGATAGTTGAGTGAGACTCAAAGTCTAACTTTTTCAAAGTCACACAGCTGAAAAGAGGCAGACCCTGGAAACCAAACCAGAAATATTTATCTCAGACCCTCATGCTCTTCTCTCTTCATCCCTTCTTTTTAGAAGTCTTCTAGATATTGCCAGTTACAGTCCAGAAGTGTTTGAATCCAAAAGGCTCTTTCTCCACCATTGGCCTTCTGTCTGCCCTCCTCCATCCCATCCTGCTCCCAGGCTGGAGTGGAGCCATTGCAGAGGTATTGCTTGCCTCATTGAATGTAGCACTAATGCTGCCTGTTGTGAAATAAACTTGAATTAGATATCCAAGGTGGCATCAGCTGCCTTGAAATGAAGCGATCTTTCCTTTGGACTCCTTGAGTGAGGCTGTTGTTATCAGTGAAGACATGTTCAAAGGCCATGCTAAAGAAAAAATGTTCAGCCTTATTGGAGCTGATATTAATGACACAGCTGAAACAGTTTTATGGAAATATTAAGTCAAATATTTGATCCCAAAGAGAAGGAATCTGGTCTTCACAAAAGGAACGTGGCTTCGCAAGTGGCATCTAAAGATAATGTGAATCTTACAAGTTTGGTTGGTAACGATGAGACATGGGAGTAGGTATATGTACAGTGACCATATATCCTGGTTTATGCCTGTTTTATCTCAACATAATTAGTAATTAGCATCCACTTTCACTCTCAAAAGTGTCCTCATTTGAAAAATTATATGGTTGCCCTACATAAGAGGTAAAAATTAATGCTGTAGGGTTTGTTCATCCATTTATTTATTCATTCAACAAGTATTTATTGAATGTTTACCAATTCTGCACCAGGCAGTGTGCTAGGGAAGTAAAACAGATAAAGTTCCTGTCCTCACTGGATATTAAAATCTAGTAGACAAAGAAATAATACATTTTTACAAGTTGTAGTAGGAATTAGGGGGGGAAATGGCTGTAAAAAAGGAAAGAATGGCTTCTCTGGGGAAGTCTAAACATGGGGGACTTAAAGGAAGAAAAGAAGCCAGCCATGGGTTGTACGAGTGGGAGTCAAACTGGAGAACGTGCAGAAATGCCTTGAGGTGGGATAGAGCTAAATATACTCCAGGAACTGAAAGGATTGACAGTTAGGTCCAACTGTAGGAATGAGGGGATGTTTTAGGGAGAGGGGAGGAGGCTTATTAGCAGAATCTTGAAAGGTGCTTAGGGGTTGGGTGTTCTGCTGAGAAAGGAGCAGCCTGCCAGGTCCACGGTGGGTGTGTTGAGCAGCAGGTGTGTTCGTTGGACTAGTTTGTGAGATTGTATGAAAAAGCAGTGGGAGAAGATACTGGAAGCTGGGCTGGGGCTGGAATGAGAAGTTGCAATATGTAGTTTCCAGTTTGATGCTTCTTAGTAGATGGTCCAGATTTGAAGTCATGCCTATGCTAAGCCCTAAATGCTCCTACCTGGTTTTTAGGCTCATGCTCTGACTGGTTAATTTAAAATTAAAAGAATACATCTGCTGGGTTTTTGATGGAAATCAGTCAGTTTTCCAGATGGAAGAAATGTTTTTGTTTCATCTAAGATCAGAGGTCAGAGTACGAGGTTATGGGAGATATGCTGAAGTATAGTCTGTTTTAATGAGCATAATTATAGTTTGA
This sequence comes from Felis catus, assembly GCF_018350175.1. NCBI lineage: Eukaryota > Metazoa > Chordata > Mammalia > Carnivora > Felidae > Felis > Felis catus. The sequence goes on along the minus strand of NC_058368.1, from coordinate 208,628,501 downwards.
GTATACTTCAACATATGAGAAAACTATTGTGTTACAGGTGCTCAGTTCTGATACTCCCTCTCCCTCCATCTCTTCTGTTCTCCCCCCAGCTCTCATCCTCAAATTGCATGAGGATTTTCAAGCCAAATTTTAATAAATAAGCTCTAAGAGTACATTACAACTGCATTTCAGATATATGGTAAGTACACATAGAGTTAGACTAAGGCTCAGATTTCTGGATTGAAATGCCAATTTATTCCCTAGAGCTGGGTGATATTTAGGAAGAAATGCTAGTGATTTGCCACATATCTGAAATGTGCTAGAGCTAGTTGTACCCCTTCCCTCCCTATTTTCAAGGCCCTCCACTAACCCATATGGTGCCTTGTGGCAAACTCACAAAGAGACCTCTCTCTCCAGGCAGAAGCAGCCCTTGCCAGGGTACACATTGGACAAAAGGAGTTTGAGCTACATGCCAGCCTCCAGTCATCTTGGCTGGGTACCATTGTGCAGTGAACAACCTGTACAATGATATATAGCTTCCCTGACCACCTATATATTGCCGTGGTTCCAAACATTCAGAAGATCTTAGCTCTAGTAGAGAATAGCAATGGGCCTGATCTGCCAGAAAAAGGAAAGAAAATTTTTGAGATCAATAAAAGGTCTAATTATCTGCTTCTGAAGCTCTAAGTTTTAACACTTTGGCTTTGGTTTCTTAGGTCACATTTTCCTTGATTTGCTTTTGACCTCACTGATACTTTAGTTTTTTGGGGGAAAATGTTCAGATGTTCTTCCCCAAGGCAATATACTTTTTTTTTTAAAACCTACTAAGTTGGAAAAATAAGTAAACTTTGTTCAGATTACAATAATTCCATTTGTTTTATCCATGTGTATAGAGCTCCTGGGAAGAGTCCACTCCTGGAAACCCTTTAGAAAAATCAAAAGTTTCCATTTCTATGTTTTTGTGGATAATTTTTATCCAGTCCTCATTCCATGTAAAGCACAAAATAGAACTCAGCAGTCTGTTCTGTACTACCACTCTCTTGACAAGATGTTCAACTTGTCTGTAATTCCAGTAGAAATTCATTCAGTGATCTGTGTGGCTTGATGCATGACGCCATCAGATGATGCTCAGTGCATAGTTAAGTGATCAACTCAATACACAACTAAAGAACTCCTCGTCTGGTTTCTCCCTGAGCTCTCATGTGAATGGAAAAGATTTGACTCCAAAACACGGGGAAAACTGTGGTATCAGAGTAGCATTCTGGTTGGCTATTATGCTTGGATCTGTAGAGACTCATAAAACAGAAGTTAGGGTATTTCCCCTCCTAACCCATGTTTATAAATAGTAGCCTGACACCCCCAGGCAGGGGTGTTATAGAGAAGGATTATTGCACTTTTTTAGGGGCTTTCAGCCACTCTAATTTTGGAGACATACCTTACAACATACAGGAGGCATGCAGGAATCAGCACTCAGAAATGCCCTGGCTGACATGTCTTCTGGCTTAATTATAGCAATGCACATCCACAACACCACTGTCTTGAATTATTCCCATAGCAGTGTTTACACGCTGCTCCACCTCAGGTTTCTAGGCAATTCAGCTCGGAGATGCATACTGATATAGTGCATAGTAATTATCACTTGGATTCACTTGTCCTATCACCAGATTTATTTAAACTCTTTGGAGTTCCTAATACAATTATTTAGAAGTCCTATGCTTTAATTCTAATCCAGTGTTTTGCAAATTGTGGGTTGAAACCCATTAATGTACTTGAAATCAACTTAATGGGTCATTACCAGCATTTTGGGGAGAAATGACATTAAATAGAACAGAAAAGTAAATACTAAAGTTGATTGCATATAATGAAGGTTGGTATTTTTCTTGAGATTTTCTCTATATTCCATCCCAGATATATTCTAAGACATACATTTTTTCATTATAAATCTCTGAAACCATGATGAGTTTTATTATTATATTTTATTTTTATCTTTTATTTCTTATTATATATATTATATTTTATTATTTATTATTATTATTTATTATTATATATAAATTATATATAAATTGTATATTATATTTTATTATTATCTTTTATTTCTTATTATAAAAGAACAACTTTTTTGTTCTTGCTTAGAGGTAAAATTATGGTATATCTTGCCATTGATGATAACTTAGATTTGGTATTGTGTATGTTGGGTTTCAGTGTGAAATGTTTTTGTTTTTGTGGGTCATGGCTGAAAGCACTTGAACCAAATGATTTAACCCATCCTTTCCAAGTTGTCTTCTCTGATGGAAGTTGCGTAGTTTCTCTTGCTGTCTGGAGACTTTATGCAGAATTTCTGAACCTCCAGTGTCACCTCATTTCTGCTGAGGAATGGCTGTCCTCCTTCCACAAGGAAGTCTGCATTCCAAAACTGGTGATCTCTAATGTAATCTCTCTTTGGATGTTGAAGATAATTCAGCCAAGATGGTGATAGTGTCAGAGATCCTGAGAAATGGGACAGGGGCTTCTCTGGTTTGACCCTCCAGTCTACTGTTCATACCAGTGCTTCCTGGAAGGGATTTCTTGGTGATGTCCCAGCATTGGAGGTGGCAGAGAAGACTACTCCTAGATACTGCTTTTGTGGATGCTACCTCCTAAGCCTTCCTGTGATTTCTCTCATTCACCAGGGCTTTCTGTGGCCACTCTCAATAGTGAGGTTTGCCAGAGCAGTGGTCTTTTAAGGTCCTTGACACTTTTCATGTCTCAGATGGTTTCTGCCTCTTTCTCAGGCTGACAAGTCAGTGGGATTCCCAGCACCACTTACAGAAGGCAAGTCACAGGGCCCTTGGTTCCCTTTGTGTACTGAATATCTGGAGACTTCGTAGGCATTCATCTCTATTAAATATAGATAAATAACTTTTTCCAGCTTGTGTCTTTCATTTTTGTTAAGTGTTCATGCTACGTTTTTATTTATTTAATCATAAATAGGCAATATGTATGCACGGTTAAATCAAAAGCTGCAGAAGGGTATATATATTGCTCTCCATAGAGATTCTTGCTGAATGTCTCCCTTTGACAATATCGAATGTTAGCAGTGATGTGAAGCAACTAACTGGAATGCTCATACACAGATGATGGGAGTGTAAATTAGAACAAACTCTTGGAAAAGCTGCTTGGAAATAGCTACAAAAGCCAAAATACCTTTAAGGCCACCACGAGACTCCTAGAATGCTACCAAAAAACTCCCAGCAGCTTTGATTCATTATATTCCCAAACTGAAAACAACTCAATGTCCATCAACAGTAGTAGATATACAAACTGTGGTATATTCACTCACACAATGGAATATTATATGAAAATTAAAAAGAACTGCCACATGAAAAATAACATGGATGAATCTCATTGACATAATATCTAATGAATGGAGCCAGACACAGAAGTTTACATACTGTATGGATCCACTTATATTGTGATCAAAGTCACAGGGGTGCTTGTCTTTGGGGGCTGGGTATTGACTAGGTAGGAGCAGGGGTATGTTCTAGGGTTTTGGAAATGTTCTGTATTTTGATCAAGGTGTGGTTATATGGGTGGATACCTGTGTAAAACTTCATTGAGCTGTTCACGTAAGATTTGCACATTTTACAATAGAATAGTAAGTAATAGTTATAAGAAACCACACATGCAATATTTTTTAAAGCCTCTCTTCCCCACTTCTTTCGATCCTCCAAGTTCTCCTCAGAGAAAACCAGTGTTATCAGTGTTTCTGGTGAATCCCTTCAAGGATATTTTGTGTAGGCCCAGGCAATTACACACATATGTACATTCATGAATACTTACACATGTGTGTAATTTTTTCCATTTGAAAAATAGATGGTAACTTTTAATAAACACTGTTTGTACCCCTCCCCCCAACAATCTTGGAGGTTGTCAGGACAGTTAAGTAAATAAATTTTATGTGTTATAACATAAATGATAACCTGAATTATTCTCTACCCTGACCATAAGAGACTGTGATAAAAGCAAATAGAAGAAATGATAGTAGAAGCTATAAACCAGTAGAGTCTGCTTTCTGTTGATTGTTCCAGTGTTAATGGTACCCTGGAACTAGCACCAAGAACATTTAGACTTAAAGTGGATGGATAATTAGAAAACAAAACCATTCAAAAATTTGTAATTGTCCAGTTCTAGTTGAATGGTTTATGACTGTCATTCTTAAAATTGAAGTATTCATTAAGTAATAGGAAATTTAAAAGTATTTTCAACTTCCTGAGCCCAGAGACTAGAGGTTCAAGTTCACTTTTCAGGTTTAAATGAATGTCATGGAGTCATCAGTCAAATATATTTTTCGAGCACATCCTGTGCCAGGCACTGTCTCACTGTGTGCTTACCTGGCCTCTCTTCTGTACATGTGGTGGGGGAAGGGTTGTCCTTCTCTTCTTACAGGGCCACCAGTCTTGTGAGTTAGGTCTCTACCCTCATGACCTCATTTAACCTTAACTACCTCCTCTAAAAGACTCTGTCTCCAAATATAGTGACACTGGGGGTTAGGGCTTCAACTTGTGAATTTTGGGGACACACAAGTCAGCTCATAGCATTTATTAAACCTCTCTGAACCCTTGTTTCCTCATCTGTAAATTAAGGATAATAATACTTGTCTCACTGGATTAGTGGGAGGATTGAAAGACTAGTATGTCAAAGCTATCTGATATTTGTTTTCTTTCATTTTTTTAGCCTTCTTTTGGAGAGAAAATAAAAGTAAGGAATGTCATAACTCCATTGTTATATGTGGTTCTATTGATAGAATCCTAGAGCCAGAGGTCCCGCGGAATTTAAATGACTTATCCAAGGTCACCTATTAAGCAAGTTATAGAAACCGGGCCAAACCCTGGGTCTTAGAACCATTAGGCCTGCGTTACACTACACTATGTGACTTATTTTGCTCAGAGTTGACAAGAGTGGGTGGACTGCTCAGCAGGCTTAGATTTGTCTTGGATATTTAACAGCAATGCCACCCCCAGACACATGCAGGCATTATGGGCTGAGTGGAACGCTATGTGCCCTGTGTAAAGCTATCCTTTCATTGGATTAATGAGCTGGGCGGCCTCCTTTGCTATGCACAGGTCTGGCCTCACAGTATCTAGTTTCAGAAGAGCATGATTGGCCAGCATGCAGGTCAGGGAGAAAAGGTTCTGTGGGGGTCACCAATGTCCTTGGGGAGAGGGGATCGTGCTTCTCACTGGGAAGGAGGCTCTGTACCAACCGCACTGAAAAGTGCCCCAGCTCAGGCAGCTGAAGGAATTTGCTCTCCAAGGGATTTGGGTTTTGAGGAGCAATGTCTGCACCTGAATGACTCTCTCCAACTGACCTCCTCATGGCTCCAGTTACTCTGCTCACTTCAGCCTGCATAAACATTCTCTCTCCAGCCTCAGGCTGACTGGTGAGAGGGTGGAGAATGTGCTGTTCCCCCATCGATAGGATTTAGGGGGCCTGAACTCCCAACGCTAGCAATGAATTCCTTTGTGTGTTGAAGGCTTTGGGGTCATTATGATCCCTCTTTGAGACTTTAGAACCACTATGTAGGATGAGAGGAAACTGAGCATTGTGAGTCTGGGTTATCAGACAAATATCAGACCCCATGGAAGGGTGACACAGAGCAGACTGAGAAATTTTGTAGCTGATAGGAAACCTACCATGAGTTCCTGAACCCCGCCCCCCTCCCTTGATTTATAGTCAAGGAAACCAAAGTAAAAAGACTTTTCTGAGGTCATGAAACTGATTAGGACAGAGCCAAGTCAGATACCTAGACTTTTGGCTTCTGCTTCTGTCCTATTTATTTAGTATAAGCAATGATGAAGAAAACAGATTGGCTGCAAAAGGGTGAGCCCCAGAACATAGGGAATGGGAAGCAGACAAAGGACAACCTCTAACTGGCTCCTAGTAGTGCTTAAAGCCAGTACTGGTGTCAGCACTCATGCAGGAATCCCCTCTTACAAATAGTCATACCCCAAATTCATTCATATGCTTATTTCTTGAATAGTGGGGCTTGTTTTTCCTTGGGAATAATAGTTCAAATGTTTTACATGGTGAGTTGGGTTCCCCAAGATCTGTGTACAAAAACCTATTTAATTCATGGAATACTTGAAGTGTAGTATTAATAGGAGTATTTCAATTAATCCTACTCAACACTTGTTACATTATGACTTCTGTGGGAAATCTAGATAATGAATTTTCAATCAGGTTGGAAGAAAGCCACCTCTCACACTGGGCAGGGATGAATCTCCTGAAACAAAATGGAGGATGGAATAAGACACGGATTAGGAAGGGTGGGTGGGAGGACAGCCATCCTCTCTGAACCTCAGCTCTAAAATGAGAACAGTAGGCATAATTTTGCCCTGCCTGCTTCATAAGTTTGAGTGAATGACCGAGTAAAATAGAAGATGGGAAAGCTCTTTGAAAAAAATAAAGAAAATATTTGTCTAAGTAAGATAAGCCCTTTCTAGGTCAATAACTCCCTAGCTGGTTTGATGGGGTAGTTGAGGGGAATGGTAAGGTGGTGGTAGTGCTCTGGTTCTGTGTTCAGGCCTCAGGTAGTAGTGGTGACATAATATAGCAACAGTAGTGACAGTAAACTGATGTTTACAGAGACCCTTTCTAGGTTCCAGACATGGTCCTGGGTGCTTTTTAATACTAATTTATCATACCCATCATAATGGTTAATTTTACGTATTAACTTGCCGAGCCACGGTGCCCATATATTTGGTCACACACTAGTCTAGATATTGCTTTGAAGGTATTTTTTGGATGAGGTTAAATTTAAATCAGTAGACTTTGAGTGAAACAGAATACCTCCATCATGTGATGGGCCTCATCCAATCAGTTGAAAGAAGAATTTTGCCTCCAGACTGCCTTCAGACTCAAACTCAAGCCTAGGAGAACTCTTGCCTACAAATCTACCTTGCAGATTTTCAGTTTTCCCTCTGTCTCTGTCTCTGTCTCTGTCTCTGTATGCATCTCCTCCACTTCCCCCACCCCCACACACTCACATACACACACACACATTTTGTTTCTCTGGAGGATCCTAATACACCCAATTGACAGGGAAAGAAGCTAAAACATATAACACAGAAACTTTCTTAAGTAAGCAACTATGGCAGAGACTGGGTAGTTGTTCACCAAACCATTTTCCATTTCCCTCTGGGCACACAGCTACACTACATTTCCCAGCTTCCCTTGCAGGTAGGTGGGTAAGACTGTGTAACTAAGTGCTTGTCCATGGCTAGTGGGTGAGAGTAAGACACATCTCCACACCATGATCACTCTTCCCTGACTTGCTAACTCCAGGGCCCTGGAGGATGTCATGGATGCAATGAGCCTGGGTCCCTGCAGAAAACAGAGCCTCTTGGCCGAAAGCACATTGTAGAGTGACCTGAGTGAGTAGTAAACCTGTTTTTTGTTTATGAGTCCTTGAGACTTGGGGTTTATGTTGTTAATTATAGCACTTCCCCTGACAAATACAGTGATGTAAATGGATCCAAATCTGGGCCATCAGTCTCCATAGTCTGAATGCTATATCTCTGTGCTGCTCAAATGCTCTTTACATACACTAATCAAGAGCTCAGAGTAGGAAATGTCTCCTTCACTTCCCCTGCCTGCTCCTAAAAACCAAGGATGCCTGAAAGGCACAGAACACCACATCCTGGAGCTAATGGCTAAACGCCACATTGTAGGGTACCAAAGCTATGCAGAGGGAAGGAAGAGCCCTGGATATGTACGGCAAGGGAATGGAGGAAGATGGGCACAAAGCGTGAGCTTGATCTGTTTCCTGATTTCCCTGGATGTGGCCCTTGTCCTCCTGAGCAGCGGAGTTCCTGGCTTCTCATGAACTAATAAGCCTGGTCTGTTTATGTTGGAGTAGACTGTGGAAATATACAGCGTGTTCTGCCCAGTGCCAGCCATTCCTCACTCCGAGGTGCTTTTTCCAAGCTCAGTTCAACAAAGGAGGAAAGAGCTGCCCCAGCGCTGCTCAAGGAGGCTGGCGCAAACACATTTTTCCACATAAATGTTGCCATCTATAAACAAAATCAAAGTTCAGGGTGAGAGGGGGTGGCTTTGGTCTTCCCTTTTCTGTGCAGTCTGGACTGCTTAGCCACTCTTACCTAGGCCAATCACCCTGTCTAGTCTGGGGCAGTTATACTTTTTGAATTGGACTATGATCAGAAAAATCTAGGTTGAAAGGTAACAGGTTGAGCTCTTGTGACCAGATTCAAATGGATTGACCAAGTCTTTTCACCCCATGGAACAAAGAAATCCCTGGGAGAAAACTTTGGACTGGAAAGGGCTATGTTGATACATGAAGGCTTTCATCGAAACTGCCCTAGAAATCCTGCCCATGTTAGCTTTTGTATTGAAAGGTGACCTTGCACACAAGCTCGGGTATAAAACCTGAACCTCGAGGCATGTGTTATCTGGCTGAGTCTATGGGAAGAATTTATTTGGTTTAGGAAAACATGAATTTAAATTAGTAATAACAACCATATGAGGTCAAAAGATTTTTTGACAGATTTTTTTCACTTTCCAACTAGTGTCAGATTGTTTAATTTCAGCTTCTGTCTAGTCCCTTCTTTAAAAAAAAATTAAAACATCTTTGTTCAGTTTGACCAAGTTAATTAGTTTTTACCATATAGACCACTGACTACTTTTGTTTAAATGAAATAATACAGAATAAGGCATGATCCTTGCTCTAAATGACACACAAATTCATGAAGCATTCCATATTTAAACAAACAAGCAAACATGGTTTCCTATGGTTTAGCACAACTCTAATGTTTTAAAGCAGCATGTCAGATTTATGAGGATGGTGATATGTGGTTTGACAGAGCTGTCCGTGGATCTTTCCCTATCCTACCACACTCCCCCTTCCAGAAGAATCCTTGTTTTGTGGTGGATTGCTGGACATCTTCTGGAGCTTGAGGCAGGTTTCTTGACTACAACAGAAGTCTTTGGCTAATATCGGGTAAATAGAGATTTATTCATTTATATTAGGAGTTATCAGATTTGATGAGAGGCTGGGAGCATGGGAATGAAAAGAACCAAGGAAACACCAAAGGCCCAAGAAATAGGAAGTAGGAAACAGAACAGCTGTCTCTGTCTCCTAGCAGGAACCAAGTGGCTGGGACATTACAACTACTGTTGCCTGTGCAATGAAGATGACCTCTAGGTAGGCAGAATTCTATAGAGGTCCCAAGGTTCATGTTCCCTTGTTATTTAGTAGAACACTGATCTAGGTACTGATGTGGAAGGATTTTCCTAGGTTTGAGGTCTAAATCAGTTGACCTTAACATGTGGAGATTATCAGGATGGGTCTGATCTAATCATAGAGGTCTTTAAAGGAGAAGAGGAAGGCAGAAAGGGAAGTCCGAGAGATTCAGAGCATCAGAATGATGTTATGTGCCATTGCTGGCTTTGAAGATGGCCCCCCATCTTCAAGATGGTCCATTTGCCAGGACCACAAAATGACTGCAAGGAGCTATAAGTGACCCCTGGCCAACAGCTAAGAAGGAAACAAAGACCTCAGTCCTACAGCTGCACGGAACTGAATTCTAATAACAGGAATGAGCTTGGAAGAGGTGTGTCAGATGGGAACACAGCCAGCCAACATCTTGTGAGATCTTGTATTAGGGTTCTCCAGAGAAACAACCAATAGGAGATAGATATATATATATATATATATATATATATATATATATATATATATAATATAGGAAACACATATACATAGGACATATATGATGTATGTGTGTGTGTGTGTGTGTGTGTGTGTACACAGGAGAAGATAGATGTCCCAGCTTAAGCAGAGAGCAGATTTGCCCTTCCTCCACCTTTCTGTTCTATTCAGGCCCACAGTTGGATGATGCCTTCCCGCGTTGGTGAGGGCCATCATCGATTCAGATGCTGATCTTTTCCAGAAACATCCTCATAGATATACCCAGGAATAATATTTTACCATCTATGTGAACATCCCTTAACCCAGTCAAGTTGACACATAAAATTAGCCATCACAGACTGTGAGCAAAGAACACAACCACGACACCCCCGAATTCTAACCTACAGAACTATGAACAAATAAACACATGTTGATTTAAGATGCTAAGTTTGTGGGGGCGCCTGGGTGGCTCAGTCAGTTAAGTGTCCAACTTTGGCTCAGGTCATGATCTCATGGTTTGTGGGTTTAGGCCCTGCATCGGGCTCTGTGCTGGCAGCTCGAGGCCTAGAGCCTGCTTGGGATTCTGTCTCTCTCTCTCTCTCTTTGCCCCACCCCTGTTTGCACTCTATCTCTGTCTGTCTCTCAGAAATGAATAAACATGAAGAAAATTTCTAAAAAGATGCTAAGTTTTGATTATTTGCTACACAGCGATGATATATATAACTAATATACTGAGTCCTATATCACCGGGGAGTTACAAAATCTGGGAGACAGTGTCCCATTGAGTGACTTTAGGCCATGTACAAGCCTCTGACTGTATCTGTGGGCAGGTATTGTATGGATTGGTCTTTTTCTATGTAGTTAGAAGGCACCTCTAAGAATGACCTCCTGTCATGGCTACACACTGGTAAAGAGCTGATTTCCCAAAATGAAACAGAGGTGTGGTTATAAAGGGAGATGGGAGCTAGGTAGCCCTGGTAAATGTCTACCACAGAGTTTTCTTCAGTAAATGTTCTGGTGTACCTCCTGCTCAACCTGCCTGTGGCCTTCTGCTTTATAGGCAGGTGTTAATCATACCTAAGTTCCCAACATCCCTTCTTAGTTGAGAACCTCTCATGTAACAATGTGGATAATGTGTTGTGTCTTGAGTGCGGTGTTTCAGGACAGGCTTAGGTATGCTTAAGAGGTGGTGAGGTGCAATAAAAAGACTGTGGGTTTGGAAGTCTAGACAAGTAGATTTTTGTTTTCAATATATGAAATTTATTGTCAAATTGGTTTCCATACAACACCCAGTGCTCATCCCAAAAGGTGCCCTCCTCAATACTCATCACCCACCCTCCACTCTCTCCCACCCCCCATCAACCCTCAGTTTGTTCTCAGTTTTTAAGAGTCTCTTATGCTTTGGCTCTCTCCCACTCTAACCTCTTTTTTTTTTTCCTTCCCCTCCCCCATGGGTTCCTGTTAAGTTTCTCAGGATCCACATAAGAGTGGAAGCATATGGTATCTGTCTTTCTCTGTATGGCTTATTTCACTTAGCATCACACTCTCCAGTTCCATCCACGTTGCTACAAAGGGCCATATTTCATTCTTTCTCATTGCCACGTAGTACTCCATTGTGTATATAAACCACGATTTCTTTATCCATTCATCAGTTGATGGACATTTAGGCTCTTTCCATAATTTTGCTATTGTTGAGAGTGCTGCTATAAACATTGGGGTACAAGTGCCCCTATGCATCAGTACTCCTGTATCCCTTGGGTAAATTCCTAGCAGTGCTACTGCTGGGTCATAGGGTAGGTCTATTTTTAATTTTTTGAGGAACCCCCGCACTGTTTTCCAGAGCGGCTGCACCAGTTTGCATTCCCACCAACAGTGCAAGAGGGTTCCCGTTTCTCCACATCCTCTCCCGCATCTATAGTCTCCTGATTTGTTCATTTTGGCCACTCTGACTGGTGTGAGGTGATATCTGAGTGTGGTTTTGATTTGTATTTCCCTGATGAGGAGCAACGTTGAGCATCTTTTCATGTGCCTGTTGGCCATCCGGATTAGACAAGTAGATTTTAATCCTGGGTTTTCTGCCATGTCACTTTAGGCAATCAGTGATATCCCATAGGTTTAAGTTGCCTCTCTGAAAAATAAAGGAATGTGATTAATGAAATTTACAGTCTCTGCCAGCTGAAAGAGCTTCTGATTATCTGTCTTAAATTCACTCATTCATTGAATATTTATTGAAAGTTGCTATGTGTCAGTTTCTAAGGATATAGCAGGGAGCAAGACGGGCAAGACCCTTGAAGTACACAGTCAACATTACAGAGAGGTTAGGGAAAACATCTCCAAAGAGATAATATTTGAGTTGGACTTGGGGAGCTAAGACTGGGTCTTAGAGATTATGAGATTAAGAACAATGGGTTGATTGCTTGGAACTTGGGGAGCCAAGTATGGTTGGGCGTAGTCTAGATATGGTCCATGGGCCATATCTGCCTGCTTGTTTGTATTTGACCCTTGTGCTAAGAATTGTTTTTACCTTTTAAATAATGTATTAGTTTTCTCAGGCTGCCATAATAAAGTACCACAAACTGAGTGACTTAAGCTTAGATTTATTGTCTCACATTTGTGGAGGCTAAGTCCAAAGCCAAGGTACCAGCAGGGTTGGTTCCTCCTCAGGGCTGTGAGGGAGGACATGTTCTCTGCCTCACTCCTAGCTTATGGTAGCCTCAGGCATTCCTTGGCTTGTAGATGACATTCTCCTGTATTTCTCTCTATGTCCAAATTTCCCCTTTTTATAAGGACACTAGCCACATTGGATTAGGGCCTGTCCTAATGATAATCATCTGAACTTGATTATTTCTCAAAGACCATTTTTCCAAACAAAGACACATTTTGAGGTACTAGAAATTAAGAAATCAACATATCTTCTCTGGAGAGGGGGAGGGTGGGACACAATTTAACCTATAACAAATGGCTACATTTTAAACAGTTATATAAGTACCAATATAATACCTTCAATTTTGCCTCTTGCCCCCAAAAGCCTAAAATATTTGCTCTCTGGCTCTTTCATTAAAAACTTTGTTGGGGCTTGTGGGTGGCATAGTCGGTTAAACGTGGGACTTCTGCTCAGGTCATGATCTCCCGGTTTGTGAGTTTGAGCCCCGTGTCAGGCTCTGTGTTGAGCTGTGCGGAGCCTGGAGCCTGCTTCAGATTCCGTGTCTCCCTCCCTCTCTGCCCCTCCCCCTCTCACGCTCTCTCTCTCAAAAATCAACGAATATTAAAAAAAAAATTTTTTTTAAGTTCATCAACCCTGATCTAGATCAGTGGCTCTTAATTTTTAGGATGCATCTGTCACTTACAGGGCCTCACTTCCAGAATTTTGAGAATTTTCAAGTGATGCTGATACTGTTAATCTAGACAGTGGTCCCCAAATCTGGGCTCCTGGATGTGCCACATTATCTAGGGAACTTGTTGATAATACAGATTCCTTGTGCTCCAGACTTAGAATCTCCAGGGAGGATGCCAGAGATGATTCTGGGATGCAGCCAGGTCTATTGGTCTAGTTTCATTACCTGAGTCAGGAAGAGCAACTGACCGGACGATTCCCTTCGTGGTTAGATTGGTTACTTGGGCCTCATCTGTCTGTGGGAGATCAGAGCAGTTAGGGAATCCTGTTCTTCTTATCAAGATTTGTGTGGAAAGAAAACATCATCAAGAAGTGTATGGTCTGAATTCTTCCATGGCCAGAGATCCTTGTTTAGGCTGTTTCATAAATATTATCATCATTAAGTGGCTTGTCAGCAGCTCATGGTAAAAAAAGATGAATTGACTACAAACTCAATTGGAGCCAACAACAATGTGGGACATCTGCTGAGAGACCTCAGGCCTTCTGGACTGCTCAGAGAGTCATTTACTCTCCTGACCACAGAAGGTAAGTAATAGTGCTATGTACCCTGCGCGCTGTGTGCTGTGACTTCCTAGTCAATTAAGCAAACTTTAAGAGGAATACTGAAATACTGGAATATTTCCAGGGGAGGGAGATGAGGGATCTGGAAACTGTGTTCAAGAAAGAAGTGTTGAAAGAGGGCTTGTAAAATGGTGACCTGCAGGCCCAATCCAGCCACAGACATGTTACACTCAGTAATCCTAGTGGTTAAAAATTTCTTGAAATTGAGTGCCTTCGGGCAAAGCACACACTCTGGCCAGTTCCACCACCTCACCATTTCCCATTTCTTTGTACCGGCCCCCTTTACAGAGATTTGTTGCCTGCTTGCTCTCTGGGGTTTGCAATTTGAAAACTCTCAGAAGGAATAAAGATATATGGTCTGGTCATAGACAACTAAGGAGAGAATATGAGCTATTTAAAAATATCTAAAGACATGTCCTCACATGTATCCAGTGTCTATTGAGTACCCATGATGTGGCAGGTTCAGTCGTGCGTTGGCGGTACAGCCATAACTAAGACAGCTCAGTGTGGCCCTTCTGAGAGCTAACCTTCTCTTATAAAAGAGACATACGGGGCACCTGGGTGGCTTAGTTGGTTAATCGCCTGACTCTTGATCTCATCTCAGGTCATGATATCACGGTTCATGAGATCAAGCCCCAAGTCGGGTTCTGTAGGTTGGGATTCTCTCTCTCCTTCTCTCAATGCCCCTCCCCCTCCACACACACACACTCTTTCTCTCTCTCTCTCTCTCTCAAAATAAATAAACTTTAAAAAAGACATACAAAAAACGATAGCAAATTGTGATATGCGCTTTGAGCACGGGCATAAGTAGATAACAATAAGGAACATCTTGGTTTGGATGGTGTGGTCAGGGAAATTGCTGGCTACTCCAAAAGTAGGGGAAGACCTGCCTTGTGACGGGGAAGTGCATCAATCCCGGTTTTCTTCCACAGGTGGGTAAGAAATCCTGAGAGAATATGTGACAGGGAGATTTTTAATTCATCAGAAGAAAGAACTGTGCAATCTGAGCTCTCTATCCATGAATTAAGGAGACTTTCAGCGTAATGAAGTTCAAGACAATGGAAATGATAGAACTAACCACGATTCTTAGTAGTGGGGCTGTGAAGGAGATGGTGTGATCTCTAAAGAGATCCCTCGCACTTCTGAGATTCTCTGATGTGATGCGATGACAACAGTGCGAAACCACAGAAATCCTATTTTGGGCCCAGATTATACATAATCTCTACTGGGATTATCTTCAACTTCTATAGGCAAACATAAGGAAGCAGACGTGCCTGTTTCCCCGGGGACAGGGTACGTAGACTCTTCAGGTAGGATCTTGATATGGGGAAATCCCTGAGGTACTAAACTCATGTTTAGAAAAGTGACCTGAAAGTCATTCTACTATTCCTATAATTACATTTTTCTGAAAGAATGGGATTTGAAGTCAGCCGGTGGCAGTTTCTATTATCCCTGAAAACTATGTATTGAACGGCGTCCACGTTATGGAAAACCCAGGTAGCCATTCTGAGTCCCGTTGTTTGTGCATTTAGTCATTTTGTGGGTGCTGAGGGGCCAACCCAGAATCAGACCTCTGGGGCTGTAAAATGAGGGAGGATACAGTGGTTCCATTAATGTAAAAAATACCCTCTAAGGTCCAGACATTCAGCAAAGGTGACCCAGGAGTTGGTTGCTCAGCAAAAGGAACACCTCCCTTTTGAAAACTTGGGCTCCCACCTATTTCCTCCACCTTTCCTTGGGCTCTCTCCTCCCCATCAGTAATAATTACAGCCACTAGTTGTGAGAGCTGCCTATCTGTCAGGGACTAAGTGCTTCCCATATGTTATCTTCTTTAAAGTTCAGAACAATCCTGGGGTGCCTGGGCAGCTCAGTTGGTTGAACATCCAATTTCGGCTCAAGTCATGATCCCATGGCTTGTGCATTCGAGCCCTGCATCGGGGTCTGTGCTGACAGCTCAGAGCCTGGAGCCTGCTTCAGATTCTGTGTCTTCCTCTCTCTGCCCCTCCCCCACCTGTGCTCTCTTGCTCTCTCTCCCTCTCACTCTCTCTCTCTCTCTCAAAAATAAATAAACATTAAAAATTAAAAAAATTGTAATCTGGGGCGCCTGGGTGGCTCAGTCGGTTGAGCGTCCAACTTCGGGTCAGGTCATGATCTCACAGCATGTGAGTCAGAGCCTCATGTCAGACTCTGTGCTGAAGGCTCAGAGCCTGGAGCCTCTTCAGATTCTGTGTCTTTCTCTCTCTCTCTCTGCCCCTCCCCCGCTCACACTCTGTCTCTCTCTGTCTCTCAAAAATAAATAGACATTTTTAAAAAATTAAAGAAAAATTGTAATGTCTAAAAAAATAAAGTTCAGGACAATCCTTTCTCCATTTACCGATGAAGAAATTGAGGGGCAGAGAGGTAGAGATTCTGGCCCAAGTCACAGAGCAATTTGGGCACAGACAGGCTTTGAATTTAGGTTTACCTGGCTCCAGAGCCCAGATGTTTCCACCAGCTGCCGCTCAGTATCTTTGAGGCTAATCACTGAAACTATATTTCACGATATAAAAATGTTAACAAACTTTTCTGGGGCTGGCCCTGACTGTAGACAGATTACTAAAGGAGGAATCTCTCAGGCTTGTAAAAATGTATCTGTTCTATGTGCATCTGTTTTTTAAAGTAAAACTTTGCAGTTTGCTTAATTTCATATTACTTTCTTTGTACTTTTCCCTTGCATTGTGAAGTTGTGTTTTTATAATAAATTCAGTATTCTGCATACAGAATGGAACTTACATTTGAGTATATCTGTGTCTTCTTTCATATGGTTAAGTGGTTTTGCTCTCAGGATTCTTTTCTTTTCCCTCTTTCCTTTATTGAGGAAATAATTTACACACAGCAAAATGCCCAGATCTAAGTGTATAGTTCAATGAGTTCTGATGGATGTATGTACTCCTGTGTAACCATTAATTTTCATTATCCCGAAAGGTGTTTGGTGCCACTTTCTAGTCCATTCCTCTGTTGCCCCAGAGGCAAACCCTATTCTGATTTCTGTCACCATATATGAATCTTGTCTGTAGTTGGTTTTCATATAAAGGGAATCAGATGGCATGTAATCTTTTGCCTCTAGCTTCTGTTACTCAGTGCATTCATCTGCATTGTTGCATGTATCTTTAGGTTTAGTTTTGTTTGTTTTTTCATTGTTGACTAGAAATCCATTGTATGAATATACCACAGTTGACCTACTCTTTTTGGTGGACATCTGGTTTGTTGACAGTTTTTGGCAGTTAGGAATAAAACTTCTGTGAACTTTTGTGTACAAGTAATTTTGTGGGCATATGCTTCCATTTCTCTTAAGTATATTCCTAGGAGTGGAATTATGTCATAAGTTAGGGTATGTTGAATTTATAAAAACCTGCTAAATTATTTTCCAAAGTGATGGTGTTTTTACACCCCCACAGGCAATGTATGAGAATTCTAGTTGCTTCACATGTTCACCAACACTTGATATGGTCACTCGAATTTTAACCAGATAGTGATATCTCATTATGGCTTTAATTTATATTTCCCTGGTAATCTATGATGTCAAACACCTTTTCATGTGCTTATTGGCTATTCTGTACCTTTCGTTGGAAGATTTCTGTTTAACTCTCTCCCTTGTTTTTAATTGGCTTATTTTTTTAAATTATTGATTTGTATAACTTCCTTGTGTATTCTAGAAATCAATCTTTATGTATACATACATTGTGAAGATGTTCTCATAGTCAGTGGCTTGCCTTTTTCACTTCTTTAATGGTTTCTTTTATGAATAGAAGATTTTCCTCAGGCCAACATCTTAATTAATTCAATTTTATAATGTCTTAAAATCTGAAAAGAAACTTCTAAGATTTTGATTGAAACTGTTTTATATATACTATATATACTTTGTATACTATAAATTAATTTGGGGAGAATTGATACCTCTTTTTTTGAGGATAAATATCTTAACAATAATGAGTCCTTCATTCCTTAAGCATGGCATATCGCTCCATTTATTTAGAATTTCTCTCAGCAGTGTTTTGTGGTTTATAAGTATAGAGGACTTATGCATATATTAAAACATTGATTTTTAGGTGCTTAATGCTATTACAAATGGTATTTTATGAATTTCATTTTCTAATTTTTTTGTTAGGATACAGAAATACAGTAGATTTTTTCACGTTTGGAAGTAAATCTTTGTATTTCAAATACTATTTATAATATTTACATTATTATAATATATTTATAAATCATGTGGCTTAATTTCTTCCTGTCTCTTATTTACTTTCATATTCCCCTGTATATTTAACATATTTTCTTCATTTTTTCTTTTGAGTTCAGCTTTTTATTTTTTTTAATTTTATTTATTTTTTATTAAAATCTAGTTGACACAATGTTACATTAGTTGAGATGTATACCATAGTGATTCAACAACTATGTACATTCTGCTGTACACTCCAGGTATAGCTACCATCTTTCACCACGCAACACTACTAAAATACATTGACTATATTCCCTATGCAGTACCTTTCACCCCCAGGACTTCTTCATTCCATAATTGGAACGCGGTACTTCACTACCCTTCACCCATTTTGCCCATCCTCCCCCTCCCCCATCACTTCTGGTTAACTATCAGTTTGTTCTCTGTTTTTATGAGTCTGTTTCTGTTTGTTCATTTGTTTTGTTTTTTAGATTCCACATACAAGTGAAATCCTATGGCATTTGTCTTTCTCCATCTGACTTATCTCACTTAGCATAATATCCTCTAGGTCCATCCATGCAAATGGATGGCAGATGGCCAGATCTCATTCTTTTTATGGTTAAGTAATATTCCAGTGTGTGTGTGTGTGTGTGTGTGTGTGTGTGTGTGTGTGTGTGTGTGTATCTAGCACATATTCTTTACCCATTCATCTATTGATGCACACTTGGGTTGCTTCTCTATCTTGGCTATTGTAAATAATGCTGCAGTCAACATAGGAGTGAATATATCTTTTCAAATTAGTGTTTTCATTTTCTTTGGGTAAATACCCAGTAGTGGAATTACTGGATTGTGTGTATTTCTATTTTTAACTTTTTGAGGAAGGTACTGTTTCCACAGTGGCTGTACCAGTTTACGTTCCTATGAACAGTGCATGAAGGTTCCCTTTTGTTCACATCCTCTCCAACACTTATTTCTGTCTTTTTGATATTATTCATTCTGACTAGTGTGAGGTAGCATCTCAGTGTGGTTTTGATTTGCATTTGCCTTGTGATTATTGATATTGAGCATCTTTTCACTTGTCTGTTGGCCATCTGTATGTCATTAGAAAAATGTCTATTCAGGTCATCTTCCCAGTTTTAAATAGGACTTTTTTTGTTGTTGTTGGATAGTATAAGTTCTTTTTGTGTTTTGGATATTAACTCCTTATCGGGTATGTCATTTGCAAGTATCTTCTCCCATTTAGTAGGTTGCCTTTTTGTTTTGTTGATGTCTCTTCCGTTGTGTAAAAGCTTTTTATTTTTAGTGTAGTCCCACTAGTTTACTTTTGTTTTTGTTCCCCTTGCCTGAGGAGACATATATAGACAATGTTGGTAAGGCCAGTGTCAGAGAGATTACTGTCCATTTTCTTATAGGAGTTTTATTTTTGAGTCTCATATTTAGGTCTTTAATCCATTTTTAAGTTTATTCTTGTGTATTGTGTAAGAAAATGGTCCAGTTTCATTCTTTTGCATGTAGCTGTCCAGTTTTCCCAGAACCATTTATTGAAGAGACTGTCATTTCCCCATACAATTGATTTCTATATGTTGCCATTGTATCCTGTGACCTTGCAGATTCACTCCTTAGCCCTAAGTAGCTTGTTTGTTGATTCTTTGGATTTTCTACATACATAATTATATTGTCAGAAACAAAGAGTGAAATATCATTTCTTACTCATCAATCTTTATGCCTTTTATTCTTTGTTTTAAATAATTTCTTTCTTTCTCATATGTGCATTTAAAGCTATCACTTTTCCTGTAAGCACTGCTTCAGCTGCATCTCACAAATTTTGATGTTTGTGTTTTTATTATCATTCAGTACAAAATATTTTACAAATTCTATTTCATTTCTTCTTTGACCCATGGAGTTTTTTAGAAGTATGTAGTTCAAATTCTAAATATTTGAGGGTTTTTCTAATTATGAATTTATTATCAACTTCTAATTAAATTCCATTTTGAAAGAGGGTGTAACTCTGAGTGTTCCAGTTATCCTTTGGTATTAACCCATGTATCTCTGACACTGTGTTTAGTATTTTAATTCTTCTTTCCTTTTGTACTTCACTTGGGCTATTTTCTGTTGACTTATCTTTGGGCTCACTGATTTTTCTGTTGTTTCAATCTGCTTTTAAGCTTATTTATTACATTCTTTGTTTCAGATATCATATTTTTCTATTCTAGAATTTCACTTTAGGTCTTCTTTAGAGCTTTAGTTTCTCTTTAGTTTCTTTTGTTCACCTATCCTTGTCTAACTTTAATATAGTTAACATAATCTTTAACATATTTTAGAGACCTCATCTACTTATTGCAATATCTGGCCATCAGGGGTTTCCTCTGTTGACTATTTTCTTTTTTTTTTTTTTTGATTTTGGACACATTTTCTTTCTTATTTGTGTATCTCATAATTTTTTACTGTATGTCAGACATTTTGCATAAAAGAAGATTGCATATTTTTGTTTTGTTTTTTCCCAGAGATGGCTTTCCCCTTTCCTCTGTCTTGAAGTTTGGGAAGGGAATTTTTATCTAGTTCCTATCATGAGTTTAGCTGAACTGGGACTGGAATACAAGTTTAATTAATTTTAGTTTGCCTTTTGGCAATGAAATTATGAAGATTTCTCTTAGCCTTTCAGCCTCACCTCCAACTTCTTCCTTCATATCTAGGGGCTGATCTGTTTGGAATTTTTAAGATTTGAACTAGAAGGGGATTTGGTTGAAGTTTTAGTTAGTTTGATTTCACCTCCAGATTCAACTCCAGAAGGGTTCTGGAACCTACATGCAGAAGGGACTGGGAAATTTCTCTTTACCTCTGAGCTCTGCCCCAACTGCTTCTGACTCAGCAGAATTCCCATGAGGTAGAATTGTTGTTTTGGAAGATGTACTTTTGTGTTTCAGATTTCAGTGTTTCATGCTAGCCCACACTGTTGTTAAAAGTTCCTTTGATTTCTTTTCATTCCAGCAAACTTATTTTGTCTATGTCAGGCTTACTTTTCTACCTGCCTGTACTCAGGCTAGGCAATTTGTCCCAAGTATGAAAATAACCACCACTTTGCGCTCTTCTTTGAATGGCAAGTCCCTCTCTGGAATTAGTTTATTTACACTTGTATGCATGTCTAGTGGTCTAAAGCCTTTGATGGCTTTAGAGAAAAATATAATATTTATTTATTTATTTATTTATTTATTTATTTATTTATTTATTTAATATGTGTATTGTTTTCATTAGAGAGAGAGAGAGAGAGAGAGAGAGAGAGAGAGAGTGTGTGTGTGTGTGTGTGTGTGTGTGTGCATGAGCAGGGGAGGGGCGGAGAGAGAGGGAGAAGGAGAATCCCAAGCAGGACCCATTCTGTCAGTACAGAGCCCTATGTGGGACTCACACCCATGACTGTGAGATCATGACCTGAACCAAATTCAAAAGTCAGACGCTCAACCAACTGAGCCACCCAGGCACCCTGAAAAATATAATTTTTAGTTTATCGTTTATCTGTTATTATCTTTTGTTATGATGAAAGTGATAGTCATTATGCCTTTCTATATCTTTAGCCAGAAGTAGACCCTCCCCTGTATCTTGGAGTTTATTCTTAGACTGGCTCTAGGAGGCCAGTGTAAGACCTCAGAGCAACATAAAGTAGTCACAATTCTGGATTTAGACTTATTTAGATTTAGAATGTCAGTTGTCTGTGTCATGAACAATATTTGGCCTTATGAAGTATTGTATTGTTTTAACCTACCCTCCCACCTCCAAAAGCAGTTAGTTTTATTACATAAGCATATTCCATATGCCTCTCTCCTCCTTCAAGTCTGATTCAAGTCTGGTGGTGTTTTCTTTGACCCATCCCCACTGGTACAATCTTGATCTAAGCTACCATCATTGCCAGAACAGCAATAGCTTATTCCTGATATTCTAGCTGGTTTCCCCATAGGCCCTCTGGCCTCCCTCTAAGCCAATCTCTATATTACATCCAGACTAATTATTACTAAAATGTAATTCTAACCATGTTACACTCCTGCTTAGATTCTTTCAATGCATTCCCATTGGTCTTAAAGTATAGACAAAACTTCTGAGCATGGTTCTCCAGCTCTATCTTGTACCCTACCCCCTACTTCTTAGTGTTCCAATGACTGTTTTTAATATCTACCCTCTTTGCTTTCTTCTGCTATATAGCCTTTGCACGTGGTGATCCCTTTACCTGAGCTATCCTTTCTTCCTGTTTTTACCTAGTCATTGCCTATCCTTTTCTCCTTTCAGAGATCACCTCAACTATCACTTCTCAGAGAAGACCTCCCTTACCTCCTTGGCTTTTTCAGATCCTCCTGTCTGTTTTTCTCCCATTTGTACTCACTTGGCCTAGTGAATTCTGTATTTGCTTGTGAGGTTATATAATTCTTTGCAATTTCCTCTATTAGACTAGAAGCTCCAGCAAGGGCAGAGAAAAATATTTGTCTTCTGGATCACTGTTTGATCTTCAATGCCTGAACAGTGACTTGCATTTAATAAAATGTGTGCAATGAATGAATAACAAATTAATGAATATGTATAAAATTATATTTTACTTTTTTAACCTGGGGCATATTCATTAAATGGTTCCTATGTTCTATCTATCTACCTATCTATCTGTCATCATCATCATCATCATCATCATCATCATCATAATCATCTATGTATTTTTCTTAACAAATCTTTAGAAAAAGGCCCTTGGACTTCAGGAGTTTGTCTTAAATGAAATTTAAAACATAAAGCTACATATTAAGTAGGAAGTACATCTACCTTTAAATACTGAGTTGACTATGAAAAGTGTATTATTTGATTCAGTATAGCAGAGGAACATGTCTCACAGAGCAGTAAAGAAATTCTCTGATTCTGGCTGCATTGACAGGTTTATTTCTTTTGACCTAGATAACCAGAGTGGATGGGAATTGAACATTTGCCAATTAGTTAGTGACTTAAATCACTTGTGAAAATGGCTGTAAAAATCAACTCTAGCTGACATAGCTGAATTTTTAGATGCCATGTAAACATAAGTGGTGTTTTCTTATTCTGTGGTGGTGTCTAAGTAATTGTGGTCAAGCCTTCAGATCATTTAAGACCTCCCCCATAGAGTTCTTCTTCAAAGACTGGGTCTAGTTACCTAAGCTATTCTTAAATTATCTCCAGGTTTCCAATTCCACTCCTCATCAGTCTTTTGATCCAGTGTGCAATTACTGGCATTGAAAATGGTGGAATTGTAAAGGAAACAAGTCTCCTCCAAAAGTCAAGAAGATTGAGTTTCACACTCACATTGGAGTGATTTTAATGTTTTGGTTCCTAATGATTCTTTGGCATAACATCTCAGATGCTACTGGCACCCCCAAGATGACTCAGAGTTGGAGACTCACAGTGTCTTTCTCTGTGGCCTTGCCTCAGCACTTTAAACCTCAGGACAAAATAGCATGCATGACCACACCTTCTCTCATATGAGTTTGTGATTCTCTGCCTCTCCATCTTTTTACATGGTAAAAGAGCCTGCCCAGAGAAAACAAGAAGACATAGACTGCCTGCTGAAAGGAAGGGAGTGGTCAGCTGCTTCCTGCTGTATCTTTTTTTTTTTTTTAAAGAACAAGTAAATGAGTTCAAGAGGGACTAGATTGTATCTTTGATACTTAGTTTCTTGACATTTTAATGTGATTAACTGGAATTGAGCCAATCTGGAATGGTTTAAAATGTCAAGAAATGCCTATTTGTGCAATTGGCATTACACAAATGCCTATTTGTGTAAGTATATGCACATACACACATGAATGCATGTTATATAGATTATAAAAGAGGGTGATTAGTCTGTGGACATGCTTGCAAAGAACACAGGTCTGAAGAAAATGGGATTATTGCTCTACTAATCCCTAAGCATTTTTTCTCTTTTTACTATCTCTCTCTTGTATATATGTATAAATATGTGATGATCATGGGGAAAAGTTGTACCAGAAGCCTTGAACAAGAATCTTAATACTATTTTATTAATTTATATATTTTTTTGTTTTCTTAATGTTTATTTTTGAGAGAGAGAGAGAGAGACAGTACAAGCGGTGGGGGGGGAAGGGCAGAGAGAGAGGGAGACACAAAATCTGAAGCAGGCTCAAGGCTCTGAGCTGTCAGCACAGAGCTCAGTGTGGGGCTCAAACTCAGGAAACCGTGAACGTGAGATCATGACCTGAGAGGAAGTCGCCGCTTAATTGACAGAGCCACCCAGGTGCCCCTAATTTACATTTCTTAAGGAACATTATTAGTGAAGTTTTTCTTTCTCAGTATTTACTTCACATGAGATCCTCAGCATTGCACGGATAGAAAGACAATATGATTTCTTTATATTTGCCAGTTCAACATTTTTTTGAGCACTTTTTTATTTATTTATTTATTTATTATTTTTTAAAAAATTTTTTTTTTCCCAACGTTTATTTATTTTTTTTGGGACAGAGAGAGACAGAGCATGAACGGGGGAGGGGCAGAGAGAGAGGGAGACACAGAATCGGAAACAGGCTCCAGGCTCTGAGCCATCAGCCCAGAGCCTGATGCGGGGCTCGAACTCCCGGACCGCGAGATCGTGACCTGGCTGAAGTCGGACGTTTAACCGACTGCGCCACCCAGGCGCCCCATTGAGCACTTTTTAAATTTTAAGCAATTTTTTGTGCTATGTACAAGGTACTATTTGGGATGCTATTAATTATATATTAAGTGGAAAAATTATAACTTTAATTAAAAAATACCATTGGCCTTCTTTTCTCTGTATCCCTTATATCCTGACTACTTATGTTCAATACTTGCCAGGCCCTTTATTGAAGAAGAAACTTTGGTTTAATAAAATAATAAAATAAATTAACAACTAACAATTATTTAAGGATTATTATGTTCACTGTACTATATGATTTACATGCATCACTTCATTTAATCCTCACAGGAGTTCTAGGAGATCATAACTATTATTACCCCCACTTTACGAATAAAGCAAAGAGAGTTGAGGTAACGTGCCCAAGGTACATGGCTAGTAAGTGGAAGAGTTGAGTCTGAATAAGCTAATTAAGCACAAAGGGGTATCCATAGAGCTTAGTGATAAGAGCTGACTCCTGCAAGATTGACATGATACATAGGAAAGAAATGACTCCTAGTGCTTATAAGAACAAGATACCAAGCTATCTGAAGAAGTCACAAATTCATTCTGCTGATTTCAGAAATATTGTTATGAATCCTTTTAAAATCAGCAGAGAGGCAAAAGTAAACCGACTAGCCAATAGCAGAAAACAAAAATTCTGGAAAGAGACCCACATAGAGATAAATATTTAGTACTTCACCAAGGTAATACCTCAAGAGGACAAATGATAGATCTTTCAATAAATAGTAGTAACAACAGTGTCTAACATTTGCTATGCTCTGGGCAGTATTTCAAATTTTCCATGTTCTTTAACACGTTTCACAGTTGAAACCACCCTATGAAGTGTAGGTGCCATTATTTTCATCTCTATTTGTAGATGGGATATAGAAAAGAGGGCTGACTTCTGAAGGCCACAAACCCACCAGTCTGGTTTCAGAGCCAGCCTTCTTTTTTTTTTTTTTTTTTTAATTTTTTTTTCAATGTTTATTTGAGAGCCAGCCTTCTTAATCACCACCTGGAACAACAATGTTAGGAATCCTATTTAGCCACTTAGAAAAAAGTAAGGTTATGGCCTGACCTCATATCTCACAACAAAGTAAATTCTAGATGAATTAAAGACTTAAAAGTAAAATATGAAACAATGAATATGCTAGAAGAAAATATAATTAAAAAATTGAAGTAAGTGGGATAAGGAAGGTTATTTCTCAAAAGGACATTTAAGACAGAAATGTTAAAAGAAATACTTTGTAATTTTGATCATGTCAAAATGTAGAACTTCTATATAGAAAAGCAACAAACAACTAAACTCCACCATAAACAAAAAGAAAAAGAAAATGACAAATGAAACAAAAATTACAACATATGACAAAGTTTACTATCTTTAATATGTAAAGATGAGCAAAATGAGAAATGAACAGCCAGGATATCAGCAAACAACTAATTAAATGTTAATAGATAAAAAATTAAATATCATTGGATAACTGATATCAGAATAATTCCATCTTTAGTAGTGCTCAAAAAGTTAGATGTTTCAACAATGAGATGTTATTTTTACCTGTTGACTTGGTGAGTGATATTACTGGAAGCTGGCATTGCTGTACTCTGCTGCTGGAAGTATAACTTTTGGGGAAGGCAAGATGTGCAAAAACCCAATTGGTGATTGTTTTTTTAACTCAACAATTGAATTTTTAGGAATTTATTATGACCATTGTATATACATGTAAGAATTTGTATACAATCATGCTAGCTAATGTATTGATTCTAACAGTGAAATGGTACAAACATCTATAAAACCAAAAAGAAAGAATTTGTTAAATAACTGAAGCCAAAAGATATTTCACGTAGAAATCTGTACATCAAAATTGGGGTCATGCTCTATTTATCATTTATAATCATTTATAATATATATCATTTATATTTTAACAATGGAAAGTATGGTTCCATGTTGTGGTTAACACCTATTGTTTGCTGACCGACATCAATTTCTCCTAATTCTTGGTAATGACACCCCACAACTCCTTTGGAAATTACCACTTTGGTTTGACCTTTTCCCACCTCCAGGGATATAAGCAAATAATTATGCGGTATCCTCCTGACCACAGTGATGTTGGAGAGGTGAACACATCATGTAAGCATACATCTAGCAGGGTGTACTTCATGACTTTTGCTGAGCACTGTTGGGACAGACTGACTTCCTTCTTACCTTTTTGCTAATGTAGAAGCAAGTGGCTTCAGGGACTGTTGGCAGCCATCTTTGCATCATAAAGAGGGAAATGAGATGGAGCTAAGGGAGCTAAGAAGTAGAGATGGCAACGGTGAGAGAAACACCAGGCCCTCTTCACATCCTTGAGCCAACATTATGCATCACCTCACACTCTTCAGGCATGTGAGCCAGTAATTTCTCTTCCCATGCCCACTTTTGAAAAGCTAATTTGTGTAGGGATGTCTGTTTCATGCAGTTAAAAACATCCTAACAGACACACACATCTGTCTCGAACATATAATACTTACATGTTTGGGACACACTGATTGCAGTTCTAAATAGCAAATAGCTGAGGATGAAAATATTCTGATGAGGCAGAGCCTATAGTCAAATATCACAGTCATTGAGATAATTTCTGGACTATAAGAAGCCTGAAATTGGATACAAATGTTTAAGTTATTATCATAGTTTTATGTTTAATAGTTAATAGTCAAACACTAAAACTTTGTTATACTCTATTGAACATTATAGCAGTTTCTCAGAGATGGCAACTGCTACACAGTTCTTTCAGCTGCTCTTCTGCACTAACGAGAGGGCCACTTTCAATTGGTACATTTAATAATGTCACCAGCCATTGTGCACAGCAGAATATAATTCAGGAAAAGGTTTCAATGGTGTGTTTTCTAGAAGGACTTTTTATCCAAGATTCATAACTTTAGCAAATCTCAAAAATCCTTGACTGCCTTAAAGGACTAGTAGCTATAGCAATAATTCAATAAACTGTTTATTTACAATGATAACTTCTATAAACTCAAAGACTATAAAGAATTGCCTTCTTAGAGAATTCTTACAAAGTTTATAATTTTAAAGTTGGATTAGTGAAAATAAAGTGTGTCATATGAGCCCATTTTCTCTAACAACTTCTTCTATGATTTATATTCTTATTATGTCTGGAAAAGATGGTCTGTTGGCTTATTATGGATGCATGGTACATGATTTAGGAACTTCTTCTCACTGTGAAATTTTAAGGTGGCAGAGTTAACATAATAGTTTTTTTTTTTTTTTAATTTGAATTGTATTTAGTTGACATACTGGTTTCAGGTGTAGAATTTAGTGATTCATCACTTACATACAACGTCCGGTGCTCATGACAAGTGCCCTCCTTAATGCCCATCACACATCTAGCCCATCCTCCACCCAATTCCCTTTATCAGTCCTCAGTTTGTTCTCTATAGTTAGAAGAGTCTCTTGTGTTCATCTGTTTTCTTAAACAAGAGTGTGTTTTGTTTCACTCTCATATGAGTGAAATCGTATGGTATTTGTCTTTCTCTAATTGATTTAATTCTCTTAGCATAATACATTTAGCTCCATCCACTTCTTTGCAAATGGCAAGATTTCATTCTTTTTGACGGTAGAGTAATATTCCTGTGTGTGTGTGTGTGTGTGTGTGTGTGTGTGTGTGTGTGTGTGTGTGTATACTAAATTTTCTTTTTCCATTCATCAGTTGATGGAGATTTGGGCCCTCTCCATAGTTTTGCTATTGTTGATAATGCTTCTATAAACATTGGGGTGCATGCACCCCTTTGAATCTGTATTTTTGTATCATTTTGGTAAATACCTAACAGTGCAATTTCTGGCTCATAGGGTAATTCTACTTTTAGGTGTTTTTTTTTTTTTTTTAAGGTTTATTTATTTTTGAGAGAGACAGAGCACAAGCAGGGGAGGGGCAGAGAAGGAGGGAGACACAGAATCTGAAGCAGTTTCCAGGCTCTGAGCTGTCAGCACAGAGACTGATGTGGGGCTCGAATTCACGGACTGCAAGATCGTGACCTGAGTCGAAGTTGGACGCTTAACCAACTGAGCCACCCAGGCACCCCTATTTTTAGTTTTTTAAGGAACCCCCATACTGTTCTCCGGAGTGGCTGCACCAGTTTGCATTCCTTACAACAGTGCAGGAGGGTTCCCCGTTCTTCATATCTTCGCCAACACCTGTTGTTTCTTGTATTGTTAATTTTAGCCACTCTGACTGGTGTGAGGCAGTATCTCAGTGTGGTTTTGATGTGTATTTCCCTGACAATGGGCAGTGTTGAGCATATTTTCATGTGTCTGTTAGTCATCTGGATATCTTCTTTGGAAAATTGTCTATTCATGTCTTCTGCCCATTTCTTCACTGGATTATTTGTTTTTTGGGTGTTGAGTTTGATAAGTTCTTTATAGGTTTTGGATACTAACCCTTTATCAGATATGTCATTTGCAAATACCTTCTCCCATTCCATTGGCTGCCTTTTAGTTTTGTTGATTGTTTCCTTCTCTATGCAGAAGCTTTTTATCTTGATGAAGTCCCAATAGTTCATGTTTGCTTTTGTTTCCCTTGCCTTCAGTGATGTGTCTAGTAAGAAGTTGCTGTGGCCAAGATCAAAGAAGTTACTGCCTGTGCTCTCCTCTGGGATTTTTATGGTTTCCTATCTCACAGTTAGAATTTATTTTTATGTATGGTGTAAGAAAGTGGCCCAGTTTCATTCTTCTGCATGCTGCCATCCAGTCCGGTTTTCCCAACACCATTTGTTGGAGAGACTCTTTTCCATTGGATATTCTTTCCTGCTTTGTTTAAAATGAATTGGCCATATAATAGTGGGTCCAATTCTGGGTTTTCTATTCTGTTCCATTGATCTGTCTGTTTTTGTGCCAGTATCACACTGTCTTGATGACTACAGCTTTGTAATATAGCTTGAAATCTGGAATCTTTATGCCTCCAGTATTGTTTTTCATTTTCAGGACTGCTTTGGCTATTTGGGGTCTTTTATGGTTCTATACAAATTTTAGGATTGTTTGTTCTAGCTCTGTGAAAAATGCTGGTGGTATTTTGACAGGGATTGCACTAAATGTGTAGATTGCTTTGGGTAGTATAGACATTTTAACAATGTTTGCTCTTCCAATCCATGAGCATGGAATGCTTTTCCATTTCTTTGTGTCCTCTTCATTTTCTTTCATAAGTGTTCTATAGTTTTCAGAGTACAGATCTTTTACCTCTTTCGTTAGGTTTATTCCTAGGTATCTTATTGTTTTTGATGCCATTGTAAATGGGATTCATTCCTTGATTTCTTTTTTTCTGCTGCCTTGTTATTGGTATATAGAAACACAACAGATTTCTGCATGTTGATTTTATTCCTGTGACTTTGCTGAATTCATGTATTAGTTCTAGCAGTTTTTTTGGTGGAATCTTTCAGGTATTCTACCTAGAGTATCATGTTGTCTGCAAATAGTGAAAGTTTGACTTCTTTCTTGCCCATTTGGATGCCTTTTATTTCTTTTTGCTGTCTGATTGAGGCTAAGACTTCCAGTACTATGTTAAATAGTAATGATGAGAGTGGACATCCTTTTCTTGTTCCTGACTCTGTGGGAAAGTCTCTCAGTTTTTCCCCATTGAGGATGATACTATCTGTGGGTCTTTCGTATATGACCTTTATGATGTTGAGGTATGTTTCATCTATCCCTGTTTTGTTGAGGGGTTTTTATAAAGAATGGATGCTGTTTTGTCAAATGCTTTTTCTGCATCTATTGACAGGATCATATGGTTCTTTTCCTTTCTTCTATTAATGTGATGTATCACGTTGATTTGTGAATACTGAACCAGCACTGCAGCCCAGGAATAGATACTACTTGATCATGGTGAATAAATCTTTTAATGTACCATTGAATTCAGTTTGCTAGTATCTTGTTGAGAGTGTTTGCATCCATGTTCATCAGGGATATTGTCCTATAATTCTCCTTTCTAGTGAGGTCTTTGTCTGGTTTGGGAATCAAGGGAATGCTGGCAATGGACAGATCATCTAAGCAGAAAATCAACAAGGAAACCAATGCTTTGAATGACATGCTGGACCAGATGGACTTAGCAGATATATTCAGAACATTTCATCCTAACACAGAAGAATGTAAATTCTTTTCAAGTTAACATGGAACACTCTCCAGAATAGACCACATACTAGGTCACAAATCAGCCCTCAACAAGTACAAAAAGATTGAGATCATACCATGCATATTTTCACATCACAATGCTATGAAACTTGAAGTCTACCGCAAGAAAAAATTTGGAAAGCCCTCAAATACATGGAGGTTAAAGAACATCCTACTAAAGAATAAATGGCTTAACCAAGAAATTAAAGAAGAAATAAAAAAAAAATACATGGAAGCAAATGAAAACGAAAACACGACATCTAAATGCTTTGGGATGCAGCAAAGGCCGTCCTAAGAGGGTAGTGTATTGCAATTCAGGCCTATCTCAAGAAGCAAGAAAGGTCCAAATACACAACCTAAGCTTATACCTGAAGGAGGTAGAAAAGGAATAGCAAATAAAGCCTAAAGCCAGCAAAAGGGAAATAATAAAGATTAGAGCAGAAATAAAGGATATAGAAACAAACAAACAAACAAACAAAAAACCAGTAGAACAGATCAATGAAACTAAGAGCTGGTTCTTTGAACGAATTAACAAAATTGATAAACCCCCTAGCCAGACTTACCAAAAAGAAAAGAGAAAGGACCCAGTTAGATAAAATCATGAATTAAAGAGGAGAGATCATAATACAAACAATCATTAGAGAATACTGTGAAAAATTATATGCCAGCAAACTAGGCAATCTGGGAGAAATGGGAAAATTCTTAGAAACTCGCAAACTACCAAAACCGAAACAGGGAGAAAGTAGAATTTGAACAGACCCATAACCAGCAAAGATATTGAATCAATAATCAAAAATTTCCCAACAAACAAGAGTTTAGATGAGATGACTTCCAAGAGGAATTCTACAAGACATTTGAAGAAGAGTTAATACCTATTATTCTCAAACTGTTCCAAAAAATAGAAATGGAAAGAAAACTTCCAAACTCTTTCTACATAATAGTTTTAATTTACCTTAAAAAAGATGAAGAATTCCAAAACAGCACTTTTTCTTAAAAAAAATGTGTCCAAAAATAAAATTAAATAGCTGACTATTAGTCTGCTTTATATTATTATTTGAATTTTTATAAACATACTTTGGTTCAGAAAGGATATCATGATCTTATTATCATTCATTCTTTATTAATATTTGCATTAGTTCATTTTATATTAATATTATATTAATAGTTTAATATTTATAAACTGTTCCCTTATTTATATAACCTTTTTAAAGTTTTCAATAATCATTTTAGTACATAAAACTAATAACATTAAACATCTTTAACTATAACATTTTACTCATGTGTATGTGTATATGTGTGTATGTATATAATGCAATATACTTAGAATATTTGTACTCCAGCTCTTAGAATTTCCATATATAAAGCATATATAGAGATTTTCTTTCCAGGTTACATCGAAAATGCTTGTGTATATTTTTAGATGAATATTCAGTTATCAACTTGAAATCTGAATTCAACTTGAATCTGAATTCAATAACTTGAATTCAAGTTATTGATATTATCGCTGACTAGATGTGATGGTGATCTGTTCCACCATAAAATAACTGGACATGCATGAGTTCATGGTTGCTAGATGGTGATGAAGTGGGCATTCAGCTCTTTTGCTTGCCAAGGCCGAGGCCAGAGATGAAACCAAATGGCAGATTTTGGATAAACATGGAGGCCAAGGTCCAAGGTGGGTAGATTATGGGTGTATCATTCTTAATAGCTGCATTTGATAACTGTACCAATATTTACTTAACCAATGTCCTGGAAAAAAAATGTCTGAAAAGATATGTCCCAGAATGATAACAGTGCTTATCTCTGGGTGGTAGAATTACAGGTAATTTTTTTCGCATGGTTACCAATATTTCCCACTTTTTTTCTACAATAAACATGAGTTACTTCAGTAATGAAGAAAAAATATAAAAGTTTAAAACTTCTATAACTTAGTATGAATAACAATAAAACACCAAATTTACAAAAACAACATCACATGCATCACATCAAAACAAAGATCCAGAGGTACACTGAGTAATCCCTTTTGGTAAGGCATTGCCAGGGCTTATAAGGGTCAGGAAGTGTTTCCTCAGATATATCCTCAATTCCTCTTGCTGTTAGTTAAGCCCTTTTATCAAAGGAGACAGGGTAGCTGCTAATCCTCATCTAAATCTGCTTCCAGATCAGTATTCTGTTTCCTTCTCTCTGTTTTCTCATTTTTAGGCCAAAACATTCCTTTAGTGTCCATTCACCACACCCCTTTTCTCAATGATTATAGAATTAAGAGTAAAAGAGCAAATTGTTCTTTCAAGGACGTGTTCCTATTCAGTTTTATTGCTTTGAACCTCATTGGGAGAATAACCAAAAAAAAAAAAAAAAAAGTGTTTGTTGGAGATAGGCCTTAAAGCCCCAATTTGTTGAGGAATCCTAGAACCTAGCAAATCAATAGAGCTGGAATGGTTAGTATCCCTTTATCCTGCAAGCTCAAAGATAGAAAAGTCATTTGAGAAAACAAACCATTACAGACACACACATACATACCCTATATACACACATACATTTTCCATATATATTATTTTCCATATTCCCTGCCAGAAAGTGCAGGAAAAGTCATTGCCAAATTGTGTTGGGTCACTTACTGTAAGGAAGCACAGTCTTTTCTTGGAGTAGAAGCAGATAGAGAACGTGGATCTGGGATCTGGCATATCTTCCCAATTAAGGTAGTTAGTATTCATGGTTTGAGCCAGCAGGGCAGGTTCAAATTCTGGCCATGTCTGTATAATTTAAAAACCAAAGCAAAACAAAGTGGAAAAAAGTTCACCATGAAGAGTGACTGACTCCCTGTTTTCCGGTATTGTTCCTAGTTAGTATGGACCTTAGTGCTGAGAATGCAGTTGGGCTGTAGCGAAGTATTGTTGGCATGCTGCTTGATTCAATTTTCTGCAAAGCAGTTTTTGTGATGATCTCTTTTAGACACACACAGCCTTTGAGGAACTTAATAAATGGTGTTTTCTGGGTCTACCTGGAATTTTCCTCATTTTGAAGCCCCTAAACTTCTAAATTCAGATCAGAGTTCAGACAGAGTCTGTCTGACCACTGACATATTGTTATGTTTCTGACCTAACCAGTAAGTGGATAAAATAATGAAGTGAACACCTAGGAGAATAACTAGTTGGATTAGTTACTTACCCCATAGTCATGAAGGCACATTGAATTCTGACAAAAAAGGATATAATGCTTCTGATGGGGTTATGGAATGGTGACAGATTGAAATCAAAGTTATAACTTTACTTGATGCAGGAGAGTAAATAATTCTAATTGGGAGAATCAAAAGCACAAATATTATGCCAAAGAATCTAATGAATTTGCTTGGCATACACATTCAGTGACTTTAGACCAAGATCCTTTCCTTTTTCAAAGTTAGAATTAGAAATCTTTGGGCACAATTTAAAAGAACTCAGAAACCTTCTTTCCAGTTCTTTGGTACATTGTTGTTTTTCTTGATTTACAGAGGAAGTATAGAGTGTATTAATTTAAAGCTGCAATTTAATAGATCTAAGCCAGCTGTTCAGTGTTGGAAAATATTATATCCAAATATTCTCCTTTCCTTTAAGTTTAGAACTGGTACAGAACCATGGAGGAGTGGGAAGGAAGACAGGGCTCATCCAACTCATTGAAATTTGATTACTCTCTTACTCAGGACCTCCCAGCCAAATGAATGCACCAGGTTGTCATTGGCCAATGGATTGGATCCCAAAAGATGGAGTTGTGTGGCCAAGGGCTCTATTCTAAAAGCACGATGGGATTGTGTCCAGGAACTGAGCTTCCACTGCCCCCAAGCTGGCTTTAGGTTGGTTCTGGGGTGACTGTTGTTGTCTAGGACCCTTAGCTTATTAACGTGACTGACGTCACCTCGGTTGAGTAGAGCAAAGTGTGCCTTTGCCAAGAGTGAGGCGGTTGCTATGGGAGGGAGTCTAAGGAGGGGCTCCTGGGCCCAACTTCTGCAGAATCTTCTGAGGGAAAGCTGATTAGAGTTGACATACCATTGTCCTCTAGAAACCTAATAGGACACATATTTTTTCCAGTAAGTAAGACAATTGAAGAATCCATATTTCATAAATGCTCAAAAGGGGATCTCACACATACAAGAAAGTAAACTCATAACTAATAGCCCTTTGGGGGGGAAACTGTATTTTCAATTACCATGCTTACATGGCCTTCCACTTAATCTTGAACACTGTTGTCGGAACTGGGCTAGAAGCCAATTCTCAAAATAGCATAAATGGGAAATATTTAGGCAAGCCTTGTGATATATACTCGGTGTGTTTGGTTATTTTAACATGTTTCCCTTTAGTGCTTTCAGAATATGTGTGATGGATTATAGGGCTTGAGATTATTATAGTAGGTGTCACTTCCCCTTTATGTCATAGCTAGGCTAGAGGTCCCAGGATTCAGAACTTACTATTAGCAAAATTAGGGTACATATGCCTTATTTGGGGACTGTGCTAAAAAATAGCAAAACCTCCAAGTGGAGTAGAATATATAAACATATTTATTTCATCTGTAAAATGGGAAGGGATGATCTCTAAAGTTCTTTGCAGTCTTAACACCGTATGAGTGAAATAAAATTTTCAACCTGTTAATTACAGATTGTCTTTTCAACAGGGACAATAATGGTAGGTACCTTGTGTATCAGCCTCAGCATTGACATGAGGCTTAGATGAGTTAATCTATGAAGATAACCTACATTGGTGCCTGGCACATAG
Organism: Felis catus; assembly: GCF_018350175.1. Classification (NCBI taxonomy): domain Eukaryota; kingdom Metazoa; phylum Chordata; class Mammalia; order Carnivora; family Felidae; genus Felis; species Felis catus. The sequence continues at coordinate 208,593,139 of NC_058368.1, read as the reverse complement.
GATGTGCTCAGGAAGTATTAGAGGTGGTGACTGTTTTTACTGGTGTATGTTTTAAGACTTCTTTAAAACCACACCACAGCCTGTGCTCTGCATTCTGTCCCTGTACTTCAGACACAGCCTCATAGAAAGTATGTATTTCTTTCAGTAATGTTGCCGTTGGTCAAATATCTCCAAATTTCATCTCTAAAATGAAGAAATATTGATGATATAATTTATACAACTGAAAGAAGATGTACATGAGATATTTTGTAAACAAAAGAGGGCTATTCAAATACAACAAAAAAAAAATTGGAGGTTGGGTATTGCTAGTATAGATGCTCTCATACTGAAACTTCCCCATATCCCTTTCTTTTAAAATGTAGGTTTTCTTATTAGTCAGATATGGTGAGGGCAACAGATCAGGAGATGATGACCACTGAAAAGATAGTTTGTCACTCACAGTTCCAAGAGGAGGGGGCATGCCATGCCTTAGGGGACCACATGGGAGAGTACCATGGTCATTCAGAAGACAGAAGGAATGAAGAGGAAGCACGGGTAAGAGCCTTTATTGTGTTTTGTTGTGTGAAGGAATGGTCAAGCCTGGGCAAGCAGGCTAGGCATGTTTAAGATTGGCTACTTTGAATAATTTCAGCAGGCTCTGGGATATAGGGATTGTCCTTCATTGCCAGGCAGCTGGCCCTACAGTGATTAGGGCAGGGGGAGAGTGGCTCAGCCTGCAAGAGCCCAGTAAAGGAATTAGTTGGTAGGTATGGACTCTGAATTGGTTTGTTTGTTACATTTGAAAAGCCCTCTTTTGTTTATAAAATATCTCATGTACACCTCAATTGACTTAATTCTATCACAGTTGTCTTTATTTTAGAGACAAAAAATTGGACACACTGGGTGAAAGACATGTTTTCAGAGGAGTTATTTGCTATCTCTGGGAATTATCTAGCCCTGGGAGGGATAGTTTCTCCAGGATAGGCAAGGCCTCTATGATGCCAGATGCAGAACATCAAGAATACAGAAAATAAGAAAATAAAGTTAATGCATCATTTCCTTTTCATTGCATTTTTGGTTTTATCGTCTGTTACCTAGAGAGGGCCAAGGGAGTTTGGATGGGAGTTTGGATGGGAGATTTTTGGCTGGCTGATTTTGAACTTCTTGTGACTTAAAGGAGTGAGTAGGAGAATCTGATGAAACTTCCCTTCTTTAGCCACAAGAGATGTGTACAGGTAAGTCAAGTAAAAAACCATGGCATGGAGTCAGACAGGGAGGCAACCTTCCCTACCTTCTCGCCTGACCTCTTTATATGGCTCAGCCCTATTCAGGTTCAAGAGGAATGAGAAGGTTTGGACCATCTAGGGCACGGTTGGGTCTTGGTTTTCTCAGGATAGGCGGTGAGAGTTGTGGGCCTTTTCCCAGTGGCTTTGCAGCGAGTGTGAAGAAGTGGGAGCCAGAGCAGGATGTGAACAAGACAGGCACATGTGAGGAATCTCTTTGGGCATTCCCAAGAATAACTTGGAGATCCACCTTCTGCTCCTGAACAAGTACATATTTAGGCCAAACTATAGAGGATGGGATTATTTTATTTCAGAACCATTTACTCATTCAATAGTGTAATCAGTATTCATGGAGCTCTTTTTATCAGTTACACACGAAACTTCATCTTATCTTATAGCTACTTCTAGCATTTGCCCTAAATATGTATTGAACAGATTGGCCACCTCCCTCTTTTTCACAGCACCTGGTACCATAGTCTGGACCTGCTGAGAATCAGATGCTAAGAAGGTAGTAGATGTGCAAGGAAAAGGAGGATGCAGGAAAGACAGGAAGAACCTTCAGACTGAATTGCAGGTCTGACACCTGTGGAAGGAGAGAGGGAAGGAAAAAGGCCTGGCTGGGAAGAATATCAGACTACAGCCAAGTTCTAAGAAGCATTCGGTTAGGCTGACGGGGAGACCTTGAGTCCCATGTCTGGCTGGAATGGGCCTACCTTTTATTTCACACCATGCTTAGTCATGGTCCAGAAGTTGCATGGCAGCAGTGTGGTAGATCTCAAGGGGCAGCAGCTGGGGCCATCAGTCAGTTATGCTCCCAGCAGCAGGACATATGAGAGACGCATTTTCATTGCTGCCACCTCTGGGATCAAAATAATTTTGACCGTTTCCCACATTAAATTTTGCTTGAACAGTTGAGGACTTGCTACTACTGGGAATAGTAAATGAACGCTCTCCAGAGTTTGAAGGTGTCCCTGGAAGAGACATCCTGAACAAGGGTAACTTTGAATTAGTAGAGTTCCAGGAGGGCCACTGAGGATGCTGAGCCGTCTGTGCAGTATACAAGGGCAGCTGGTGGAGGAGGCTAAAACCTACCCAGTTTGCTCATTAGACTATGTGCCCTGGGCAGGGTTGCCTTTCCCAGAGAGCTCACTCTTTCTCATTTGCACAAACGTCAGCACTGAGGTGTGGGCTCTAATGTGCTTGTTCAAAGTTCAGTCACATACACCGTAGAGCCTCACTTGCACATCTACTTCATGGAGACCTACAAAAAACTTTTTCAGTCACCCACAAGATCAAAGACCTAGGCCCATCTGTATAGGAGTTGCCAGTGTCTACCCACTTCTTTCCTCAGTACCTCTCCTGGCTGGTAGAAATTTTCCTCTCCCACCCGCCTCCCCCCACCGGACCCCTACCTCAGTGTCCCTCCCCTGCTGGTCCCATCCAGGGCTGTGCTAACCTTTCTGTACCAAGGCATGCACCACCCTGCCAGCTAGTTCTTCACTAGAAAAAAGTTGTACCAAATAGCTTTACCAGAGGGTTAAGGATCAACACCAACACCGTCTAAAAGAATAGTAATAGACAACATTTATCTAATTCTTATTTAATTCACTTTGTGTTGGGTGCTATTCCAGGTGACTTCATTTTATCTTCACAGCAGCAATGAAGGGGTAATATCATCCCTGTTGTTTTCAGGTGGGAAACCAAAGCTCCAGGGATTAAAAAACTCTGCTGGGGTCATATCATTAACGAGTAGCCAAGACAGATTTTGAACCTGAGCATTTTCCCTACAAACTCCTTGCTCTTAACCACTGTGCAATACTGCTTCAGCTACAGAAACTTCTGACACTTCCCCCTTGGTAAGTCTTTAAATAGAGAAAACTTCTGGGAAAGGGAGATTTTGCCCAGTGCTTCTTACATTATGCCACATAAGACAGTGTTTTTCAAAAGAGTTGTTCAAATAATGTTTCCCAACCAACTTAATTGTTCAAGTGCAGTATTTAAAAAAATAAAAATACAAATAAAAAGCAAGCAATCAAAGAAGAAATACCAGAGGACATTACATATACAAAAGGTAAGCATGGTTTCAGAAACCTTTTGTTTCCGTTTCATACATGTACATACACTTGTGTGTTGTATGGCTAATGTAGATGTGTATACATATGTATTTGTATGTGAGTATTGAGTTCTGTAAAACTGCAAAGGCTATGTACTCTTACCATTGGTCAAGGTCAAATGAGTTTGTTTCACACTTGGATGCTGGATTAATCTGCTTCCTCATTTATCTGGCCCTAAAGGAATAGAGAGCTTAGTAGATAGCCACACTGGCCTGAGTTAACCCAGCCCTCTGGTTAGGGCTCCTGCCCAATAGCTGTGCTCCCAGCCAATGTTCTTCCCCCCTCTTTTCCCCACCCCCTCCATGTAGCACACCCTGAAGGCAGTGTAGCAACTTGGGCCAGACTGACTGGGCCTTACCCCTGGGTACCTCCAAATTTACAGGGTACAAAAAATGTGAAATAATTACTTCAAAACAGAGTTTGTAATTTAAATATTAGTGACATTCATATGCTGACAGTCTATGAACAACACTGTCACTGAGACCAATCTGTGAGCAGTATCACAAATTACAAAGTACATTTGAGGAAATGTGAGGGTGACATTCACACTCTTTGTCCTGGGCATCAGAGTTCTTAGGGAGTTATGACTTTATCCACAAGATAGTTGAGACTAAGGCTGCTATGGTCAGTTGTTAAGCAGTAATTATGAGACCTAAGATAGGTTAGTACCTGGTAATTTACCAAATGAAGACATTCTTGTAATCTCTTTGGCATAGACTGATACATATATAACCTTCATAACAAAGTTCTGAGTTAGATTTGATTATTATCCACATTTTGCAAATGCAGAAATTGAAGCTCAGAACTTAAATAACTTGTCCATGGTCATATATCTACTAAGTGCATACAGCAAGTATGATTGCTGTGATAGATTGACTGCGGAAATGGCCCCAGTTCTTCCTCACCTTTATCCACATCCCTTGCAGCCTAACTGTTGCTTTTCCCATAGAGGGGCAACGTCTATTTCTCCTCCCCTTGAATTGAGACTGGCCTTATGACTCTCTTTGGCCAATAAATATGGTAGAAGTGGCTGCACGTGGTAACCAGGCCTCAAGAGGACTTGTGTGCTTCTGCTTTCTCTGTTGAGCCCCTGATTCCACCATGGGAACAAGCCTGGAATAGATAGTCTACTGGAGGATGAGAAGGTAATGGAGCTGAGATGAGTCATCCTAGCTGAGGCCATTCTAGAATGGCCAGCCCCTAGCCAACCCACCAACCTACTGACTGCAGACACATGAGCAAGCCCAGCCAAGATTGGCAAACCCTGGCTCTGATCAACAGAACTAACCAGATAACCCATAAATTAATGAAAAATAGTAAATTATTGTTTTGGGCCACTGAGTTTTAAGGTGATTTGTTATGCAGCATTGTTGTAGCAATAGATAACAGATATAATTGCCTGTCGTTTCTTCTCTTTTCTTTAAATGAAAACTCTGCTTCCCACAACAGAATCGTGTGTGTTCCAAATCATGTCTGTTCACTTTTCAAAATTTTTTGCAGTTAGGGTGATTAGTTCTGGCAGATGTATAGGGAGGTCAACTTTGTGGGAGGGGGAGTAAGGAGGGGAACAGTTTTGAGAAACAGTTTCCTTTCTGAGTAGAAAGAAGCTGTCAATGAGACAGAGGCCTTTTCTTTTCCTCCTATCTGCTTTGGACACTATATCATTAAAAGTAGACACTGAGCAGTAGCAGCCATCTTGTGACCATGAGGCAACAAGCCTAGAACAGCAATCTAACACGTTGGAAAGGATGGAAAACTAAAAAGAACCCAGGTTTCCAACCACATCATTCAGTTGCAGAAACAATCCTGGAACTCCCTCACTTTCTGACTTCTTTACTATTTAAGCTACTTGTGTATTAGTCATTTTAAGTGTCACAGTGCAGGAACCAGAGTCCAAGTATATGCAGTCTAGCTTGTAACCTTATGCTGCACCCATGGAACATCGAGTGTTAATAAGATTAATAGAACTCTGGACTGTAGAGGCCTAATGTGATCATCAACAAGACGTTTTGTTGGTAAATGCTGGAGTACAGTTTGGCTCCTAACCTGGCATGGACTGGAGTGCTTCCTGCAAGGATCCTCACTCTCCTGAATAACAACAGCACCAGTGGGATCAGAAAGATCCCAAAGGTTTTATAAAGATTCAGAAACAGTAGGGTGGAGGCAGGAACCATAAACTCTATCGTCTACCACAAACCCTACCCAATACCCCTGCCCTGCTCTTGTCCCTGGGTCCAATCTTTACTGACAACAAAAATATTTCTAAATTTTTTTTAATTTAAAATTTCTTCTTATTGTCTTGATTCATGAACTTGCCATACTTTGCTATGTTTGTCTTATCAAAGGGTTACACGATCTTTGATCATGTAGATCTACTTAAGAAAAACAGGCTTTCTCTACACAGAAGAGCCCAGATCAGACTTTGCACTGGATTCCATGTTTCTTATTGGTTTTACCATTTCTTCAAAGCTAAGCCCAGGGACATTTCTGACCTGACATGTCTAGCTTTCTGACTATTCCATATCCCCTCAAGTGGTCATGTCCTTTGGTCCAGGCATTCTTCTTGTTTCTCTGAAGTCTAATTTCCATTGACTCTCTCTTGAGAATAGTGGGTCTCTCAGTCTCCACCTTTCCATGTAATATAGCTCTTGATGTGCCTCATACACTCCTGTCTAATCTCCACTCCTTGCCTGGCTCATCCCAGCCAACTTTGTCATTGGCTACCCACAACCCAAATATTTCCAAGAGTGTACTCATTTATTCCTTTTCTTATTACATAGAGGAAAATCTCAGATACATCAATCATAGTTTTTATCTTAAAATATATAATCCCTCCATCTCCTTCCCTTCCATACCCAACAATACACATAAAAACTCCAGCGTGAAAGTTGGAGGTGGAGAAAATGAGAGGACATCCAGATGGATGCACATTTTGAGAAAATGCAAAACATCCTGTATTTATCTTTTATCAGGGCAAAGGACTTAGAGAAAACTGTGATGCTTCCATGATATCAAAGATTTCAAAGATACCAGCATTCAAGATTAAAAACAGAAACACTTCCTTGAGACATTCCACCTGCCTGGCAAACTTTTTTTTTTTCCCTAAGTAAACAAGACCTGCCAGATCCTGGAGAGAAATTTGTACCTTTTGGCTGGAAGACCTTTCAAGGAGCAAGCTTGTGTGGACCTTTTGAAGGAAAGGCTCCTCTTTTGGGTATTACCTGCAAAGTGCTAACTATGCTCTTATGGAAATAGAGATGTCCAATCTAGAGTCATCAGCCTGGAATTCTACCGAAAAAGAAAAAGAGAGAAAGAAACACAAAAACTGCTGACTACTAGCTCTTTAAAGACTGTCCACAATGCTATTGACCTAATTTTGGCGGTGTAATTGCCCTGCCAACCACAGGGCATTTTCCCTTTACTGTAAGGGACTCTGCCATCCAGGGCCATCTGGAGGGCATGAAAAGACCATCCACATGGAAAGTAAGGCTGAAAAACACACCACACCTTGTTCAATACATTATCTACTGATTTTTGTTTCAAAATGGAAAAAGCTTTGTAGACATGACTTCTTCTCAGGGGAAGGCCAGCCTGTTGTCACCCATGAAAACTTGAAGACCTTACATTGGTGAATTCCATGTAGCCTCAGCCTTGAAGATTTAGAAACCCATGATCAGCTCACCCAGTGACCTAGCTTTTGAAGGTATGTTAGTTAAGTTCATATAACTGATATGTAAAACTGGCCACTATTTAATATGCTTACAATAAAAAATAATTATCACAGTCACCAGGATACTCAAGTCTCAGGACTTGCATATTGTCTCCCTGTACAAAGACTTACAATTGAAGGAAGCCAAATTATGTTAAGACTGTCTCCTGGTCGGCCCCAAATCAAATGATTGAACCATTGAATGGAATGCAAAAAAGACCACTCCTCACTCCATTTTAGGGATGATCTTGCCAATGGGACCAGAAAACTCCAAAGCACACTGTCAGAGGTACCTTTTCCCTTGGGCAGTGCTCTCTCTGTTTCTTAGTCTGGTTGATACTTTCTTTAAATATGTTAATATATTTAATCAGATCACATTATCTGGTCTAGCAGGCCTGCATCCACTCTGATCATTAAGATGGCAATGGGTATTTCTGTTCTGATCTATTGTGTGTTGTGATTTCACAATTTAAAATGCTAGGGTTACTTCATTTTCAAGGTTTTAAGGGACACTTTCTTGTCATCAAGTATTGCCAGTGGATCATCCAGCCATCCCTCTGCGTGGAGGTCAACATGTGGGCCTCACTGTCTCCTAGGTGTCACTCCCAGCTCTGTTATTTTGATTTTTGTGGCTCTGTTTTATTCTTGGGTGTTTTCAAATACTGTGTAGCTTCACAGGATGACCAGTGTCCCTGATATTTCAAAGACTGTTAGAGATTCTCTACACCCACATGTGGCTAGAAAACTTAAAGGAACCTGCTCATTGCCACCACTGACATTTCATTTGTGTCTTCACTGCTGCTCAATAATTATTTTATTCAACTCATTGCTTCTCCATAGAATCCTCCTCTGAACAATATTCTTATTTTCCTCCAGTCCTCAAACTAACATCTCTGCCCTTTGTATCTCAATGGAATATTAAAAGTATCTGAACATGAGATTTCATAGCCATTCTAAAATTTTTATCGTCTGTTCCTTTTCTTTTTCTCTCAGAGGAAGAAATATCCTTCCCTCTTTCAAACACTAGTCTCACACTATATATCCCTGATCTTGTATTTTCCTCATTTTCCCCAGACTTTGTTTCATTAATCTTATTTTCTCTGTTGAGTTTTCAATTACTCCTTCTTCATGGGCTCCTGCTCATTCCTTGTCTTATAAATGCAGGTCTTCTCCATCTCAGAAAATGTTTTTATCTTAACTCTCTACTCTCTTGAGTTAGCATCTTTATCTCCCTGCCCTATCAGTTACCTCCAACAGTTTAAAGTGGGTCTAATTGCCTGACTCCATTTCCTCACTGCTTTCTCCTAATCCCTTTTAGTCTGGCTGTCATCCCCATTGATCTACCAAAACTGTTCTCTGGGAGGGAGAAAGGAAAGAAAACGGGGACAGAAGCTTCTTGTTGTGTTTAGAACCAAATCTATTAGAATCATGAATTTAATTTTTAGAAATAAGTTTTTGAGGAGACAAGCAAGACAAAAGGGTCTGCCCTATAGATAGTAGTGAATTAGAGAATGCAGATAGTGACTTCATAGAGTTGGTCACCATCAACACAACACTGATGTGTACATTATAATTTAGGTGAGTAAAATTCCATTTACTACAACAAACATATTCTAGCAAAAATCACTTTTATAATAAACATAAAGTGTCCAAATATAATTTTTACTACAACTATGTAAAGGAAGATTTGCAGTTTTCATAGCTTTGTAGTCAAGGTTTACATTCCATGGGAGATAACTATAAAACTTTTGTGGTTAAAAGCAGAAAATCACAGGAGAGCTTCTTGCCTTTTTCAATAAACAATTCAATTTTATGATGACAAGATACAGAGAATGTATAGATTTAACTTAAACAGGAACTTAGCCCCACCTGGATAATACTTTTATTTTTTGTGTTTTACAGTACCTGGTATGTAAAATTCTCTATCTTCTTTACTTTTACAACCAAAGATGATTTCTAATCCAGAACCTTGAGATCCTTAAAGAACTTTTGTCAACAGTCTTTTTCTATCCAAATTGCTCTTTCTTTATTAGTTCCTACTTGTTATCTTACAATCAAGCTCAGATCTTCAGACTCCTAAAAAGACACACACAAAAAATTCTTATCTCAACCCTGCTCCCCCCTGAGTTAGCATCTTATGCTTGCCTTTCTTTATTCTTGACATATTGAGGGTAAAGACTTGCTGCTTATCTCCACCCCCAAATTTCTTATTAGCCATTGTGATCTATGATGTATGATTCAATGATGATTTTAAATGAGATTGAATCAATGTTTTATAGGGGCTGATAAATTTTAATTTTTATAGAATTAACTTTTTTCAGTACTAAGTATGTATCAAATGCTTTATATATATTATCTTGATTAATAATCATAACTGCACTGAGGTGGGTACCATTTCTTTCATTTAATGGTTGAGGAAAAAGATGTTCAAGAATCTTGCACAACCTGTCAAAGTCACCATCTGGTATCTGTAGAGCTTGGCTTCAGCCTATAACAGCCAGGACTCCTAGATGTGAGCAACAGAAACTAAGCCTGGCTGATTTCAACAGTAAATGAATTGTTCGTCTTGTTAGGTTGTTCATAGAACCCCAGGCAAGTCTACAGACATAGATTTAGGGCAGTGTAGCTCGGAGTGACTCTCATCCAACCAGAAGTGGATGGGTGAGTAAACTTCTGGCATCACTGTAGCTTTTACTGCTGATACTGCCAACACTGCCAAATGGACACTGAATGCCCTCATCGGCACCACTCTCAACACTGTCCCAGGAGCTTAATATTTCTGCAACTCCTGCTGCCACCAGGGAGGATTTCTTGTGGTCCCCTTATATGAGGTAGGTATGTATGACTGCCAGGACCTAGGTCATGGGCCTGTGCAGGACCTAGGTCATGGGCAACAAGGTTTCCTGGGAAAGTAAGTTTCTGGAATTTTCCATGTATAGCAGAAAATAGGTTTTGCCTCATTTCATGTATTATGTGATTCTGTGTGTGTGTGTGTGTGTGTGTGTGTGTGTGTGTTGGGAGGTGGCAGGGGGAGCTCTCAAATAAAGGAAACTAGGTTCATATGTTGTATGGTCAAAAGACAATTACAGATTCCATTACCAGAGCTCAAATGTGTCTGACCCTGGGTCTTTTATTCAGTGAAACATGTTGAAAGTCACAAATTATCTCCTATTTGCCAATTTTAATGTCTTTATCTCTCATCCTTTTTATTAATAGCTATAAAGATTTAACACTATTGAATGTATTTCTTTCTTTCATTTATCCCTTCTTAAAAAGAAATCAGTGTATTATTTTTGTAAAACAAAAACAGTAGAAGGAAGGAAATAATAAAGAAAAGAGCAAATTTAATGGAATAGAAAATAGGCAAAAATAGAGAAAATCCAAAAGTTGTTTTTTTTTTTAAACATATTAATAAAATTAATAAACCCACAGGAAGACTGATCAAGAAAAAGGAGAGAAACATAAATTAGGTGATATCTGTACACACCCTGCAGATGTTAGGAAGATGATAAGGGAAATATTATAAACAATTTTATGGTGATACTTTTGACAACTTGGAACAATGGACATTTTTTTAAAAAGACAACTTTATGAAATTGTCAAAAGTAAAAAATACAAAATGTGAATATTCCTATATTTGTTAAAGAATTAAAATCTATAATTATAAATGTCCCCACAAAGGAAATCCTAGACCCAAGTGGCTTCTTTGTGAATACTACCAAACATTTAAATAAGAAAAAATACAAATATTAAGACCCTTTCAGAGGATAAGAGGGAATACTTTCCCATTCATTTTATGAGGCCAGAAAAACTTTGATACCAAAACTTGACAAAGAAAACACAAAAAAGAAAATTATAGATCCCATGAACCTAATAAACGTCAATGAAAAAATTCTAAACAAATACAAGCAAATAGTAATATATAAGAAAGATGAAACATTATGACCAAGTAGAGTCATACAAGTTTGGCACAGCATTAAAAAATCAATCAATAACTTGCCACATTGAAAAATAAAGAGAAAAACTATGTGATAATATTAATAGATGCAGAAACAGCATTTGATAAAATTAAACATCTCTTCATGAAACAAACTCTCAGAAAAGTAGGAATAGAAGAGAACTTCCCCAATTTTATAAAACCATTTACAAAAACCTAGAGCTAACATAAAACCTGATGGGGGGGGGGTTCCCTTTAAGGCAAAAATGTTCCCTCTCATCACTTAAATCAACATTGTACTGGAGACCATAGCCAGTACACTACAGCAAAAATAAAAAGTAAAAAGTATAAACATAGGAAGGAAGAAGTAAAACTATTCAAAGATAATAGATTGGTGTACAAAGAAAATCTAATGGAATCTACAAAAAAATTAAAAACCACTGCAACTAAAAACCAAATTTATCAGGTTCAAAGGATACATAGTCAATATATCAAAATCATTTGCTTCCATTTATTAGCAACAAAGAACTGGAAGATTAAAGGAAATACCATTTATAAAGACCTATTTAATGAAATGGATGCAAGACCTATCTGTATATTGAAAACTACAAAACACGGCTGATAGAAGATTTAAAAGACTGAAAAAAGTGGAAAGATATATGATGCTTACAGAATAGAAAACTCAATATTGTGAAGATGTTAATTCTTCCCAGATTGACCTATTGACTGAATGCAATTCTAATCAGAATCTCAGCAGGTGTTTTGGAGTAACAAGCTGATTCTAAAATTTATATAGAAATGCAAGGACTTATAATAGCCATTGTACCTTGAAAAAGAACAAAATGGAAGGATTTGTGCTATCATATGTCAAGACTTATAAAGCTTCAGTAATTAAGACAGTGTAGTTGGTCTAAAGGTAGACAAAGAAATTAATAAATTAATGAAACAGAAAAGAGAGTCTGGAATAGTACTACACATATACAGTCCATTAGGTTTTTAAATGATGCCAAGTCTGTTCAATGGAGAAAGGAAAGTCTTTTCAATAAATGATGCTGGAACAACTGGACATCCATATGGAAAAAAAAAAAACTTTACTGGAATTTAAATAAAAATTTGGAGAAAAAAAAGAAAAAAAAACTTTGATTTTTACCTCATACAATGCGTGAATATTAACTCAAATGTGAAAGCTTAGATTGTAATTCTTCCTAAAGATTGGAGAATATTTTTCTTGAGGTAGAGAAATATTTCTCAAGACACATAAAGCACAAATTATCAAATAAAAAATGATAAATCAGACTTTATCAACATTAAAAGCTTCTGTTCATCAAAAGACATTGGTTAGGAAAGTAAAAAGCCAAGCCCCAGTCTAGAAAAAAGTACTGTAAACATATATCTGATTAAGAACTGATACCCAATGTAAAACAACTCCTGCAAATCAAATTTTAAAAAGACAATGATCTAAGTAAATAATGGCAGATGACTTGAACAGGCACCTCACAAGAGATTTATGAGCAACCAATGACATATGAAAGGTATTGAGCATCATTAGTCATTAGAGAAATGCAAATTAAGACCATGATAAGATGCCAAAATGATTAAAACTAAGAAGACTGCTGTTATGGATGTGGAGCAATTGCAATTCTCATATATTTCTTGTGGGAGCATAAAATAAAACAACCACTTTGGAAGACTGTTTCTTACTCTCAAAGTTAGATATACATCTGTCCTATGACCCAATATTTCCATTCCTAAAAATATTGCCAAAGGAAAGGAATATATGCATCTATCCTACAGAGAGACTTTTTCAAGAATGTTCATAACAATTTTATTTATAAGAGTCCCAAATTAGAAAAACCCAAATGTCCATTAGAACTGAAAAGCTGGAATATGGACTCAGAAATAAAAAAAGAAATGGGGCATCTGAGTGTCTCAGTCGATTAAGCTGCCAACTCTTGGTTTCCACTCAGGTCATGATCTCACAGTTAGTGGGTTTGAGGCCCATGTCAGGCTCTATGCTGATGTGTCAGGTCCTGCTTGGGATTCTCCCTTCCACCACCCCTCCCTGGCTTGCTCTTTCTCTCTCAGGAAGGAAGGAAGGAAGGAAGGAAGGAAGGAAGGAAGAAAGAAAGGAAGGAAGAAAGAGAAAGATAAAAGAACTACTGACATTCACCACAACATAAATGAAATACAAAAACACTATTTTGAGCTCGAGTTAGATAAAATAGCAATTCTGTATTACTTCTGTATTATACGAATTTTAAGAACAGGCAAAATTAATCTATGGTGATAGAAATAAGGAAAAAAAATACAGGGATATTTACTGGAAAGAGATACCAGGAAACTTTCCGAGGTGATTGAAATATTCTAAATCTTGATCAGGATGATGGTTACCCAGGTCAAAATTCATTGAGCTGTACATTAAAATGTATGAGTTTTACTCTATATAAATGAATTCTCAATCTTATACTCTTAGCATTGAAAAATCAAAATAAGAAAAAAACTCATAAAAACCCTATTGTAGTAATTATTTTATATTTGAAAATGTCTGTTTATTATTACCCATATCTTGCCTAGCTCTGATATTTATAAGACACACTGTTGTTTCTCTCAGAAATTTGTAGACATTTTTACATTTGCTTCTGGCATCAAATGTTGCTGTGGAGAAGATTGAGGTCAATTTGTGATTGTCCCCTCATGGTGATTAGGTTTTTTTCTATCTAGATATCTGAGAATTATGTAGAAATTCATTATCTTAGCATTATAAGTGGTCTCCATTATTATTATTATTATTTTAACCCAAGGTGATGTGATCTGTAGGGTGGAATTTTTTTCATTCCAGTAGAATTTATTTGTATCATATTAAATACTTTTTGCATCCATATTTAATGTTTTATTCTCTATATCAGTTAACTTCTTTTTTATCACATCTGTCTCTACTTTTTTATTTTATGTTTTGAATTTGCATTCACTTTCCTATATCCTGGGAAGTTTATTTTTAGGTGGATTTAGTTTATTTCTTGTATTCTCAAATTTAATCATAAATGATTCTGTTTTCTTCTTTGATTTGTTTTCTTGCTTCTGTAACTTAGCCCTTTATTTCATTTTGTTGCTTAATCATCTTGACTAGGAGCACTTGTTTTACTAAATTTTTCTTATTAAGTTTTCTATACTTCAGAGCACTTGTGAACAATTTCCTTCTGATTTTTAGTTGTTTTGTATCCAAATTGGTTTCTTTATCTTTTGTATTGTGTGTGTGTGTGTGTGTGTGTGTGTGTGTGAGTTTATTTGTATGTGACTAGTTGCCAGGTTGCTAATTTTCATCTTGTTCAACTGTCCTCTTGGTCCAGACCTGTTATTTGCCCTAATATAGTACAGGTGTCTTCTTGTCTCCTTTTCATTTTGACACTCATTTATTTTCCTGACAAACCACGTTTTAGGGCTTGGTCTTTTATGTTTCCATGTCTTCTATAAGCATGGCAGGGCAGGACAGAGCCTAGGTGAGATATTGTGCAGATTTTGTTCGAGTATCAGGGCTCAGAAGTCATTTCTAAAGTTGTTAAGTGTTTATTAATTGTGCGAGGGCTTTCTTCACTGAGTTGAGGGAGTGTTCTAGTCACATGGGAGTGTACCCTCAAACTTGGAACCTATTCCTCAATTTCATGTTTTAGTCTTACAACCTTCAATGCCATTAAAGAGGTTATAATTGGTTGTTCATTTCCAATATGTTCCAACATTTTCTGTGACTTCCCGTTTGGAGAGTTAGCTTCTCAGTAACTTTCTCTCCCTATTTTGAGATATTAATGAGGTGTTCATGGATTTAGTTGGTATGCCTATATGGCTGCAAGGGATTGAAATAGTGTTAGGAGCCTTGCCATGATGAACTGTGTCACTTCATTACAGAATTTTCAGTCTCTTTCATTGGCCAATACTTTTTGAAATTTATGGCCTAAGGCTATCCCCTTCTCTGGTTTGGTTGTTGCTGCAGAATTTTGGAGGCCTGTTTTTTAACGTTGTCATTTTGCTGATTTCGAGAGATACTGGGGGAGGGAGATTCTTACGCTGTGGCTTTATTCTGCTTTTGCAACCTTGAAGTTCCTGCCTTCTCTTTCCTGTCTTGCCTTCCTTTAAGAGTTATTTTCCTTCTCCCCACTTCCCTTTCTTACAGCTCCTCAGTCTTCTTTCTGACTTCTTTGCCTGTATTAATTAAATTAAAACATTTTTAAGGTCATTCTGTACTCCTCTTCTCTTTCCTGTCCTTTTGTTTCCATTCTCCTCCCATGTAATCTCTTAATATGTTCCTTTGTAACCTCCTAATTCATTCCCATGCTTCATTAGTAATGTCTAGGCAGATGTCACTCAGATTTATATTTCATGCCTTGACCTGTCATCTATGACCTGGTTTCATTTCTACTCTCTGTTGTATGTCTTACTGTGTGGCACTCCAACTACAACCTTAAAATACCCAAAAGCAAGCTCTTGTGTTTTGTCCCACATCAGTGCTTCCTCCTATCTTGTTTGTGCTTACACTTTGAGGCACAAAAGCCTGGCATCTTCTTTGTTTTCTCTCTAGAGCCCCTGTATCCAATTAATGAATCCTTTCAATTGGACTTTTCCTCTTCTTTATTTCCACTGCCATCCCCCTAGAATAAGTTTATACTTTTTTCACTTGAACTTTGTAGTAAACCTTTAACTGGTCTCTCTCCTCTAATTTCTTCTTCCTCTAATGTTTTATAGAACTCCAGAGATGTCTTGCTCTAAAATCTTCCATGAGTACCTAACACTTTTCTGAATATTCAAGGACCTGCATAATCAGATCCCAGTTTCTAATGTGAAGCTTATTTTCCACTGTACCCTGTCACAAGCCTTAAATTCCAATCAAGGTCAATTGCTATTGTTTCCTATTGTTTCCAATTTCAAAAACTCTTCATGGCATGTCCTTTCTCCCATTTTCATCTGTGAACATTTTACTGGTTTTTCAAAATCCAAATCAAATTCTACCTCTTCCATGAACTCTTCCAAATGAACTGATTTGGAAGTGACTGATCCCTCCTTACTCTGAGCGCCTATCATTCTTTATCCCTCATCATATCATCCTTCAATCATTGTGAATGTATTTTAGCTTGCCCCAGGATTGTCAATGGGGTAGGGACCAAGGTTATGAGAAGTTATAACATTTAGGGAAAGTTGATATATGGTAAACTTGGACTTAAGTATCATGAAACCTCAACTCAAGCTCAGTTTTGCCACTGTGTGTACTTGGGCAAGTCACTTACCTTTTTTGAGCTTTACTTTTTTCATCCTTGGAAGAGATTGTTGTGAATATTCAATGAAATAGCATGTATGAAAGTGCTTTATATATATAGACAGATATATATGCATGTGTGTGTGTATAGGTAGATAGGTAAATGAAATACAAATTAAGGTATTACAAGTTTCTTCAAATTCCCTGCCACATCAAGCCTGATCATTTACACATAGGATAGCCATAAATGTTTATTGATTGAAAAGCATGAAATATATCTATCTGCAATTATGCCTGCCTGCAGAACACCAAGGAGATGCTAATGGATAAGGATAGGCATAGATGAAGTTGATAGTTTGTGTGGTTATGCCAGTAATTCGCCAAGCTGGAGAACCGCTTGAGTGCGTCATCTAAGATTTCATGCACGATGTACAGGACCTGCCTAAATGGAGGCAAATGGATTATATGGTTTGTTCCAGTTCTTTCTAGCCCTCGATGTCTAGTCTTTCACAGAACAATGCTTAATAGATGTCATATGTAAAAGTGAAATATTTGTTTATCAGTAGCTATTTCATATGCATGCACATGTATACATTTCAGATGTGAGTTTACGCTAAATAATATTTCACGTAAATATAGACATTTATCTCCTGAAATGTTTCCTTACATAGTCTTTGTTGACATTCATTCAATCACCGTTGTTTCTCTTTTCCAAACTCCCAATTTTCCAGTAGTGCTCCGTTTATAATCAAAGACAGCAAAGCTGGTGTATCCACATCAAAGCTGGGTAGACAGTGACAAAACAAGTACATGAGAATGGCCATTAAGTAATTCCCTTAATGATTGATATCATCTGGATCGAATCCTGTGAATGTTCAGATTTTCCATGCCAGCTTCTCCTGCTTTTCCCCTACAACCACATGCTCAAATGTTTTTTTAAATATTCTAATTTTATAGGTTTTCTAAAAATCATATTTCATAGAAAACTGTCCTTTTGGAAAGGATATTAATAAAAGCCAAAAAATGTACTCTGAGAATCTGCTTGTGATGTGATAAATTCAGGACCATGTGTGCAATGCCTACAACTGAACATTCACATTCATTTTGCACCTGGACAAAATTTTGGGCAAAAATGTGTATAGCATGTCTTGCCTTAGACTTAGCCTAAGCTGGATTCCTGATTCATATGCCTCAAACAGTGCCTCTAAGGGCACGTTTGCAGAAGCCTGTGTGCACAGAGGATAAATGAGGCAGGACAAGTATGCTCTAGTAAGAAGCCTGGTCCTTTACATTTTTTTTTTAATGTTTATTCATTTTTGAGAGACAGAGACAGGGTGTGAGCAGGGGAGGGGCAGAGAGAGATGGAAACACAGAATCTGAAGCAGGCTCCAGGCTCTGAGTTGTCAGCACAGAGCCCAACATGGGGCTAAAACCCACGAACCATGAGATCATGACCTGAGCCAAAGTCAGACTCTTAACCCACTGAGCCACCCAGGTGCCCCTGGTCCTTTAAGGGGTGGCAGCTCTTAGCCGGTTCCTCCGTGAAATCGTATCTAAGTTCTGGGACAGAGGAGACTGGAAGTGAAAACCCTGGGAGACACTGAGGACAAAGCCACATTTTGTGCAGAGGACAGTGTTCCCTGTGTCACCACAGGAGAAACTGCGACCTCCAAAACCTTGATGTCTTGGCATTGGTAGAAGTGGAAGTATCCAGTGGGAGTGGTGGCAGTGCCCTGTGGTGGGAGCCAGATCTAGAAGGTTCATAGGGCAGTGCATAGGGAGGTGGCAGAGGCAGCCAAACTCAGCAGACACAGTGTATGCTACAGTGCGACGTTGGTGACACATCTTTGGGCACTGGAAACAGTGGTAGATTACCTGCACACAGCTTAGCGGGCTTGGCAGGCATGGCGGCAGTGGGGTCAGAGCAGTAGAAGAGAAAAAAATGTGTAAACATGTGTAAAGAATGTGTTAAAAAAATAACATTTGAAAAATGCCCGTGTCGAGTATGTTTGGGAAAGTTTATGCAGAACAAAAGACGGAGAGAAAACAATTACTAATCTTTGAGGCTTATCAAATATTTAGCCATTTCCATTTCATTTATTCTTGAAAAAAATACTTGTTGAAAGCATTAACTCTCAATCTGAACTTATTTATGTAATTTTTATTAAGTGCATCATGGTTTATTAAGTGTTTTCAAGGCAAATATTGAGCCCAACAAATCAAATACTTGACTTTCGATTTCATAAGCGGAAACAGATTTATTCACAAAATCACCACTAAAAACATATTAAACAATTTCAAGTTATAAAGAAAAATGTCTCACTGTTGTCATAGATGATCAGATTATGAAACTAAGAGTACCCTACTGGGAGTAAGGAGGAGTGGCATAATTTATGATGAAAATGTAAGGGGAAATAAAGACAGAGTGGCGGTTTTACAAAGATGGAAAAATGACAAAGATGAGGATTATTGAATAGAGTTTTTATATTTTTAATTTTTTAATTTTTTAATTTATGTTTTAGAGAGAGAGAAAGTACAATGAGCAGGGGAGAGGGGCAGAAGGAGAGAGAGAATCCCAAAGCAGGTTCCATGCCCAGCGTAGAACCCAACAGGGCGCTCAATCCCACGACTGCGCAAGATCATGACCTGAGCCCAAATCAAGAGTTGTAGGCTTAATGGACTGTGCCACCCAGGTGCTCCTGAATAGAGTTTTTAAATGCATCAACCAGCTAAGCTAAGTAGTCTTCTACGAGAGGTGCTGCTTATGTGAGTTACCACCACTAATGACATCTGTATTCAGATGCTCCCATATTAATCAGTAACTCATTGTCACTGATGACTAGTGAAAATTCTTAACCAACTGCATTCTGATTAATTGGACAGAGGATGTGAGCAGGTAACATGAATAAAACATGGTGAGGGATAAGATAGAGGTATGTCCAGAACACTTACCAAAGCACACATAAAGGCTTTATTGTACTTGGTTTAGGTAAAGTTATCAGAAAGAATGCTTGAGTTTCACAGGATAAGTGAGGCAGGCAAAGGTGGGAAGGGTCTTCTTGTTTTTTTAATTTTATGTAAATCCAAATTAGTTAACATATAGTGTAATAATGGTTTCAAGAGTAGAATTTAATGATTCATCACTTTCATATAACGCCCACATTAGTTAACAGCCACTACATTAGTTGATTGTATATCACTGTATTATATGTTATCCAATTATGTATGTGTGGCCACTAAATTTGATAATATATAATACATATCATTACATATATTACATATAATATATAAAATCACTAAATTTATCAAGCTACCTACGTTGTAAATTTGATTGGAAAGCAGCAATAAGCATCGTACTCATAGGCTAATATTATTCTCTTAATTGTTCAAGTAGTAATCCTGCCTGCTCAGCCATCATGAAGATTTTCTCACAGTTTAAATATTTACATGCACTATTGTAAGTGAATAATGCCTTTGGTCCTGCATGATAAATACCTCCTCAGAACCATTTACTTTTTATGTAATTTATTCCATTTTGGTAAGCAGAAAGAGTCTGCTGGCTGGGGAGTCACAAGGTCTGGCTTTCACCCGTTCTCTGTCTAGCTAGCTGGGAGGCCTTGGCATAGTCTGTGCCTTCTTTTTCTCATTTCAAAAAGGCAGCTTTGGAATTAATGTTTTCCACGTGGCCTTCATGGGCAGCACAATATGGTGGCAAGATGGCAGGACCAGGACCCAGGACTCCTGGCTGGTGGCTCTGACGCTTCCCATTGTGCCATTTGACAAGTAGGTTGGGAGTCAGTCCTCTCTTGTGTTCAGCGGGTATAATAACACCTGCTCTGCTTGTTCGGTCAGGCCATCGCCTGGATTAAATGAGAACATGTTGGAGAATAAAGTACTTTGCAAATACCAGTAAGTAATATAGCGCTGCCTTAAAGTTTCGTTACCAAGGGCCGTCGGTCTCAAGCGATTTTCCCAGAGTTTTACTTCCTCCAGTTCCTTCCTGTTCTTTTAGATGAATATGGTAGTGTTAATATGACACATTAGTATGCATATATATAATAACAATATTTCATATATATTACTTATCCTACAAACTCAGCATATTCATTATGTTCAGTATCATCGGCAAGAGTCAAATATGCCCTTCACTCTGTCATTTGATGTGTGGTTTACAAAAAAGGATAAAGCAAAAACATGTTTCCTTTCATTAGCAAAATGGCAGAGCTTTCATATGGCCTTTTGCAGTAGGAACTACCTCAAAAATAAATAAATAAATAATAATAAATAATAAATAAATAAATGCCACTGTGAGACCAGGGGTCACCATTTACCCTCAGACTGTGTGAGTAGGGAGAGGTGAGACTGACTCAGGAAATGAAATTAAAGAATAAATAATGGCAGACCCTGATCCCGTCATCATTTCTCACCAGACTCAATAAGACTTTGAAAGGAGGACTCCATGGAATTCACTTTAAGTCTTGGGGAAACAAGATGCAATTTAAATATCTGCACATAAAATGTTGGGGGTGAGTGGGTTAGGAGATGTCAGACTGCAGTGAGATCACAACCTTGCTCCCCAGACCTTTCCCCATTAAATACGATTATATATAGTCAGCCCTGATGGTGACAATGCTATGATTGGAAGTTCCTGGAACTACCTGTTTGGGGAGGTTTTTCTTATGGAAGTGGAAACCCAGCTTGTCAGTATTTTTCCAAATTTATTCAGCTAGCAGAAGAATTATATTGCATTTGAACTAGACTATGTAGAGACCTTCAAGTTAAAAGCTTTCCTTTTTCAAGAGAACAAGACCCAGAGAGGTGAAAGGACCTACAGCACCCCTTCCACCTACCACTTCCCCCAATTAAGAGCAGATTAGAAAACTGAAATGCAAGATCCAGCTGGCTGTGTTACTCTTTTTTTTTCCTTTGCACAAGTATTTATTCCATTCCTATATTATGGAAGGCACTTTCCAAATCCTGTAGAAATACAAAGTTAAAAAATAAGGCTCCTAAAGAAGCTTCCAATATAGATAAGTATAGAAGTAAACTCCAAAGCAGAGTGAGATAAATTCACTCTTGGTGACCCAACAATCTACTACTGAGGAGCCTGAAGGGAAGAAAGATCACTGACCAGTGAGCCTCTATGGAAGAGATGGCATTGGAGAAGAACCTAGAAAAATGGTAGAAGTTTGAAAGCCAGATAGGGCTGGATGGGAATTGACCAAAGTGTAGAAGTGTGAAAACGATGTGTGTTTCCATTTTGGCCTAAAAATGGAAGAATGGCATGGGATGAGACTGGAAAAGCAGGTTGGGGCTTTGTCGTAGAGGATTTGTGCAGGCTGTGGGCTGTGTAGTTCAGTCAGTAGTTAACAAGGGCCACTGAAGGCTTCTTCAGAGGACTGAAATGATTGCAGGATTGAATGAATGGAAAGGGGAGGCTAAGGGTTAGGTGAGCAGGATGAGGTCTTTTGAAACTGCTAAGCAGAGATTGTGTGGGAATGAACTGGGACTTTGGTAATAACCAACTGCAACTGAAAGGAAGAGAATTATTTAAAAATTATTGTGGAGATGAAATCAGCCAGACATGGCACTACAGTTTGATGATAGGTAGAGAAAGAGGTGGGTTTAGACACCAATAAAAGTTGCAAGAAAATCATGATACATGGAAGGAATATGGTGATGAGTTTTGAATATCCTTGGGAAATGCTGCAGGAAGAGGGTCTCAAGCACAAGGAAGGGGCCGTGGGAGTAAAAGAATGGGCATTTGTACTGAATTGGTCTTTCCAGTGAGTGTCAATTGCTCTTGGAGGGGAATGGAGAATGGAGAGGCAGGGGAATTCCCAGAGTCAGGAGTTCAAATAAGATCATCTAGACAGGGCATTGTTGAAATAAGTGACTTGAAGTTTAGGCTGAATAGGGATAGAAATGAAACCAGAGGGACTAAAGGAAAAGAATAGGAGGGATGCCTTGATGTGGAAGGTTAGGCTCGATAGGAATAAGGAATGAGAGAGATAGAAGACAGAGAGATGGTAGTCTGTGAAGACAACTCCACAGCTGGAGATCTTGGTAATGAAGATGTTTGGAGTGATGTGGAGACCTACTGTGCAATCGGGCCATGTCGGCTGGTGCAAAGACTGGATTGTGGGGGTGAGGCTGTCAGTGGTGAGTGAAGAGAAAACCCCGATAAAAGTATTCAAAGAAGCTTTGTAGAAGGCATTTGTGTAGAGTGTGTGTGTGTGTGTGTGTGTGTGTGTGTGTGTGTGTGTGTGTGTGTTGGGGGCAGGTGGAGTGCAGAATAAGGGAAAGTTGTTGCTGTATTCATGTTGTCTCATAGTCTTAAATTTTTTTTTTTAACATTTATTCCTTTTTTGAGACAGAGAGAGACAGTGTGAGCCAGGGAAGGACAGAGAGAGAGAGGGAGACACAGGATCCGAAGCAGGCTCCAGGCTCTGAGCTGTCAGCACAGAGACCGACGCAGGGCTTGAACTCACAAACCATGAGATAATTACCTGAGTCCAAGTCAGACCCTTAACCAAATGAGCCACCCAGGCACCCCCATGTTGTCTCATATTCTTGTTGCTGCCTCCTTAATTCTTTATGAATTGAGCCAACTTGGATCTTACTCTTTATACAATCCATGTGTTTCCTCATGACTTTGAAATATGCCGGATGTAATGTCTTTTTCTTTTATTTTTCTTTGTTAATCCTGTTCCTGGGGAAACATCTATGCATTGCCTTCTGCCGATTTATATTTTTCTTAAACTAATCTTTGGTATCTCTGCCAAGGTTAATACCTCACACCTGGCCTAAAATTTCCAATACAAAGTTCATTCCTCTGGCTGAAATAGCACAGAAGGACAAGGAAAACAAGTAAGAGAGGCTTCAGGTTGGAGATGCAGAGAGAAGACAAGCACATTGATTTTAAACCATCGTGGATACCATTTTTTTAAGAGTTCCACATTTGAAAATTATATTAAATCCAGGGTAGTTTGGTTTTTGTTTGTTTGGTGGGTTTTTTTTTTTTCTCCTCAGATGATCTTGGGATGCAAAGGTGTGGAGTAAAGGCAGAATGCTGTCTGGACAAGGATGAGAATTAAGAGGAAAGAAAAAGAATAACCCAGACTTCGTGTTTTGCTTCGGTCCTTCAATGCTGAAGTTCTACCTTCACTGCAGTTGGACTACAGCATATTCTAACAGCCATGCATACGTGCTATGTCTGTGTACACAAATAAGGAACCCTTTAAGCCCCCAAATCCTTTTTGAGATGGTATCACATCCCTCTCTCCACCTTTTTAGTATTTCAGTTAGTGGTGAGAGAGAGGCAAAAAGCTGAAGATGCTTAATAAGGCTAATGAACCCACTTATAAGAGAAGGCCTGCCTCACTTTTTCCCCCCAACATCTGTGCCCTCTCCCATTCTAAATCTCCTTCTCTCTATCTCTATCTCTCAGATTTTATTGTGGAAGAGGAATTAGAACGACAGTTTGGTCCGACTCTGTTTTCTTTAAGCGTTGTCCTGGTAGAGCCAGAAAGGTACAGCTGATTTTTTTCCAACTGACACAAAAGGAGTCCCACCAGGGGCGGAAAAGGCATTTTTCCTCGAGGAGCTGGCTGGGTGCAGCTCATTCCCATGGGTGAGTCACCGACTGAAAGCAGAGGCAAATTAATGAGACATAGAAGTGGCTTCTAATGAAGAGACCTTGGCAGGAGGGAAGAGTCAAAATCTGAGCCTTGGAACCTCCTGTCTTCAGCTTATGCTCTGGCTATAACAACTGCATTTTAGCTTTGAATGTAAATAAAGAACATTAATTTTGTTCATTCTCTGTAACCTTCTCCTGCAATTTTTTTTTTTTTTGGCAGAGAGAAGAAAGAAGGAACGAGCAACTTCTAAACCATGCAGCAGTGTCATGACTTATGTTTCACTGCTTAAATTCTTTAAGACAATTTTCCTCTTACTGAGTCCAAGGTTAGGTGAGAGGATTGTTGTTTGGGTTGTTTTTTTTTTCTTCTTCATGCTAATGAAATATCTCTCTTTATCTTTCATAAGACTGTTTCATCACTTATACATTGGGATTTACTTTGGTCAGATGAATTTGTATAACTCAGCTAACCTTTGAAAGGTGGGGAAAAGAAACTGTTTAGAAAAAAAGAAAGAAAGAAAACCTGTGTTGGGCTGTACTTACACACACACACACACACACACACACACACACACACACACACACACAAAACTTTCTTTCACCTGGAGACCACCAAGATTGTATGGATGGTGGAGAGCTGGTCTGGATTTTGTTTGGATTGGGTATTTTTATTTTTAATACTTGTCTCCTGAGTCAGAAGTGGTTATCTCTTAAAAGAAAAATTTGATGGCTTGAAAGCTGGGTGTTTGTGCTTTCCCCTTCGAATGTTAACATTTAAGTAGCCTTCAGTGTGCTTCAAAGTTAGCACCCCACTAAGATAAATTAGTGACCTTCCCCCTACCCCACCGTGCCCCCATGCACTGGTGCAGTTACCTCCCTGAGGCTCTCTGGGAGCCCCCTCTGGCCTGAAATGGGCAATTCGGTAGGAGACTCAGTCAATCTGGGTGGCGTGAATGCCTTGCCAGGACAATGGTGGCTTTTCATGAGGATTTAGTAATCTGAAGAATGCAGCAGCCTGTCCTTGAGAGGAACCTGCTTCTGTTGATATGTTTATGTGGTTTCCGGAGGTGGGAGGTGGAGGGGGTAGGGGCTTGGGGGATTGGGGGTGGGGAGTGACATGTGGATTGCCTGGAAATTTACAAGTTAGTTTGAACTGAATTTATTGGGACTTTATGAAAAGTTAAAAAAAAAAAAGTCACCTATCCAGTGTCCTGACACATTAGGTTAAAGATTGATGGAAACGAGGT
The DNA here is from genome assembly GCF_018350175.1 of Felis catus. Lineage (NCBI taxonomy): Eukaryota > Metazoa > Chordata > Mammalia > Carnivora > Felidae > Felis > Felis catus. The sequence continues at coordinate 208,567,989 of NC_058368.1, read as the reverse complement.
TTTCCTGTTTCAAACACTGACCCTCATCACTGAAGGACCCTATCCCTATCACAGCCTATGTTTCATGGTGGTTTCAAACAGCATTTTTTTTGTAAAATTCTAAACTCTCCCTTTTCTGCTGGTCTGGCTGCTGATTTAGACACTCTTTGGTATATATTTTGCCATTCTGGATGTTTGTGGCTTGTCCAGTCTATTCCAGCATGGTGCCAATGGGGCCAAGATTGGCATCTGCTAACTAGAGGTGGCGATGTGCCTTCATGCCAGCTCTCCAGGATGAGTTATGGAGGATATGAGAATGATATGGAGGATATGAGTTATGAGCATGTGAGTGGTTCCATGCGTGTCCATCCCTGCTGCTGCCTGAAACGCGATTCAAATCAGATGACCTCCTGGGAGCATATACATTGTCTATATGTGGATGGCAAGCCTTGTCTCTGCAATTCTAGAGCAGAACAAATCACCAGTATGCCCACTGCCCCAGCCCTTCAACGGGGAAATCTTTCTACAGGATGCTGCAGGCATTCCCATCCTAGGGCACTGTGGTACTTGTAGTAGAGACCACACAACTGGGCTCAGATTTCAGCTCAATCACTTACCCTCTCTGAGCCTTAGTTGTCTGAAAAAATGAGGAGGTTTATACTTCCTCAAAGGACTCTTGAATTTTAAGTAAGATAGTGAGTGATTCCCCTAGCATGGCCTCAGGCAAAAAGTAGGTGCCGGATGAATGTTAGAGCAATATATTGAACAAGTACAACTTTTGATATATTCAAGACACAACTTTAGTTTTGCTTCCCTTGGTACCTTTAAACTTTATTTAGAGGTGGTAGTGTTCATGTTTCCTTAACCCAGATGAAAAATCAGGCAGGCTGTGCCTTCTATGCTCATTGACAGCACAGTGGCCATCTTGAGTTCCTTTCAGTCACATAGTCTCGATTCAGAAGACCGAAAGCCTGCACTGTAACAATAAACAATCTTCACTTGACCTCTCAGCAAATCTTCCCTCAACCCTCAACACCTCAGAGTTATCCTGGCCTCAGCTATCTTCCTTCCCCACTCACCAATGAATGACTTTTTCTTTCCCCTGCCAGAGAGGCAGGATAGAGTGGGGTGGGGAAGATGAGATAAGGAGCAAAGCAGTTGCTTTCCCTCATGGGAGCCTCTATGGGATCCCCACAGATCCCTTCAGGGCATCTCTCCCGCTGGACCCTGGAGGGACATGGCTCCGTCTCTGTCTGACTCAGACTTGTGCTGCCTCTGTCAGTGCAGGGCAGCTGGCCATCCACTTCCAGCCTCCTTAATCCGAGGCCACCTGCTTCCCTCATGACTCCTCGTTGGCGCCTACAGTCCCTGGCAGTGCAGGGCCTCCCAATTCTGTGACGTGTTGGGCTCAGTGAAGGGGATCCAGCAAAGACCCCTCATGGTGTACTCCTCAAACACCTTGGGAAGGTCGAGGGAAAAAGAGTTCAGAGCACAGTTTTCTTCAAAGATTTCCACAGGTTTTCTCTTCTCTTCATTCTCTGATCCCTGCTTTATGTTCCAGGTTCTCAGAGCCATTATGTTGAGTGTGTGTGTGTGTGTGTGTGTGTGTGTGTGTGTGTGTGTGAGATGGTGGCGGAATATGTCTCGTATTTGTCATGTTAGCCTGATGTTTATCATATTGACACCCCAGTCTCAACTGAGGTAGGAAATTTCCCCCTTCCTACATAAACACTACCATGTTTACCATAATTTACCATAAAGACAACTTTAATTGATGACAAAGATGTAGCAGAATGGAACCTTAGCAGTGATTAAAAGCTGGTGTCCCAGTGCAGACAAAGCACGCGTTTAGGGCGGTTGAAAGAAATTGGTATTTGATATTTCAAAAAAAATCAAAGTCCTGATGATGAGAAAAAGGTAGAGCTTCGTTGAGTTCCCTTTAATTTACTGTTTAGTTTTGTTTTTATTTTGAATTTTATGACTGTTGGGGGAGCAGGGCACTTTCAAACATCTAATATTCTTATCAGGTCCTGAAGGTCTGTGAAGGAACCAGATTTTCAGGTTCTACACTGACAGGGCCTTGGTCCAGGCCATGCACACACTACCTTGCACATCAGCCTTCTGTGGTGTTTGCAGCCCGCCTCTGTGGGCTGGTGTCCATTGTGTTCTGGGGCCTTGACTTGCTTTGTGCCCTCTGTCCTCTAGTCCAGAAACCACCCTCTGGTCCCCCTCAGCCTGGGGAAGCCTCTGCATGTTGTGAGGTGGGCGCTTCACTCCCTAGAGCCTGCCTCATTTACTGGTTGCCTGGGAATACCCTTTGGTGCAGCCAGTAAGTGGCACTTTCTCCCTGAGCCCTGCCCTTGCACAGCATGTCCAGTGGTAAGAGGTCAAAGTCTGGAGGCTCAGTGAGTCCTGATCTGACTGCCCATGGGCTCTGTGACCTTGGACACAGTACCTAATCTCTTGAAAGCCTCTGTTTCCTCAGGCCTAAAACGGGAGGAGTGTAAAGAGTGTCCAGCAGGTGGGGTCTGCGTGAGGAGGAAATGAGGTGAGGTGTGTAAAGCGGTTAGCTCAGTGCTTGGCCCATAGCAAACACTGAAAGCATCCGCTGGTCTTCCACGACCTGGCAAAAAGGCCGTTCCCTGGCTCTCACCTCAGGAGAATCTGATTCTGGAGTCTGTATTTTTCACAACTTTCCCCAGATCATTCATCTGGTGAATCAGTTGGGAACCACTGTGCCCATCTCCTCTTTGTGCCCTGTGGAGACATCTTTATCTTCTGCAGCCAAGTACCGAATGCTGTTCAGGCAGTTGAGGCAGCTGTGCTTAATGGTTAGCGCCAGGACTCTGGAGTAAGGGTGTCTGGAGTTAAAGCCCCGCTTTGCCATGAGCTGGTAGTGTGTACCTGAGGAGGCTAGTCACCCTCCTGTGCCTCTGTTTCCTCATCTGTAAAATGGAGATCATAATGGTGCTGCCTCACCGGGTTGCTGTGAACATTTAATGAGTTAACATATGCAAAGAGCTTAAAGCAAGGCCAGGCACACAGCAAGCACTGACTAAATGTTAGCTACGATTAGGTTTACTTATTTTGGAGCACTTAGCACATACCCTGAGGAAGTCTTACAAACTATTAACAAAGATCTGAATTTTTGAAAATTACCTTCATTAATTAGTTAATTCTTGAGGAGCATACGAACCACAACTCTAAATACGAGCAATCCAAAATGTCATAAGTTTAATCATTAAATATCTAAGTGTTAAATAGTAGTAACTGTAAAAGAATTTACAAATCTAAGACAACGCAGAAAGGCCTGTTGCACGCAGCTGTCTGGCCCTAGGCTTGCTTTTCCCTTCATTTAAACCCAAAGCCTTGGGACGCCTGGGTGGCTCAGTCGGTTGAGTGTCTGACTTTGGCTGGGGTTGTAATCTCACGGTTTGTGAGTTTGAGCCCTGCATCAGGCTCTGTGCTGCCAGTGCAGAGCCTGCTTTGGATCCTCTGTCTCCCTCTCTCTTAAAAATAAATATTTAAAAAATAATAATAGAAAATAAACTCGTGGCTTTACTTTAAAAGTCTTTTTTATTTCTAAATTTGTAGGTTCATTTTTAAAAAAATTTAATATCACCTTTTAAGGTTAATTTTAACTAGGTTATCCCATTTATTTTTTTTTTAATTTTTTTTTTAACGTTTATTCATTTTAGAGAGAGAGACAGAGCATGAATGGGGGAAGGCCAGAGAGAGAGGGAGACACAGAATCTGAAACAGGCTCCAGGCTCTCAGCTGTCAGCACAGAGCCCGATGCGGAGCTCGAACCCACGGACCGCTAGATCATGACCCGAGCCGAAGTCGGTCGCCCAACCGACTGAGCCACCCAGGCGCCCCTAGGTTATCCCATTTAAAATATCATTTTAAGAACCTTTTTTAAAAATTTGAAGGTGAAGATAATTTTTTTAAAATATGTTTGGTTATTCTTTTCCCACAAAAGGATCATGGAGATTATCAAGCAGACTTTTACTCTGTTATGTTTTTAAATTTTTTTTCCAGTTTTATTGAGAAATAATTGGCATACATCACTATATAAGTTTAAGATGTACAGCATGATAGTTTGATTTACATATACTGTGAAATGATCACCCACATTACCAGGAGATTTTTTTTTTCCTTTTTAGTGTATCTATATGATCTATATAATATGATGGATATTAACTAAACCCGTTGTAAGCAGACTTTTACTTTAAAGCAAAACTACACAGGCCCTCAACAATTTAAATACTTTGTTTTTTCAAAAGTCTTTATGCTGCGCAATTCATAAAATTCTAACAGGCTCTAGAACCAAGCAAAAACTCAATTTACAGGTAAGTTTGGTGTCTGTACTTGGAATCCACAGCCTGAGTTTCAAGTGCCATTGTAAGTAACAGTAAGTGGGCACATTGATTCAAAACATCTGTGCACACTCCCTTGGCTCTTTTGGGGGATAAATGAGTAGAAGGAGAATTGCTGGATCAAAAGATGCACCCCTTACGCTTTTGTTGCATATCAGCAAATTGCATTCCCCCAAATCTCAGCCAGTGCATACTCTCACCGGCAATATATGAGAATGCTGGTTTCCCACACACTCACACCAACACTTGTTAATATGATTTGCCAACTTAACACGTTAAAGTGGTGTTATATTACTTAAACACGCAACTGTATGCACTTTACTACGAAGGTCAAACATTTTAGGTCGTTTGTTGACCATTCCCATTTCTTACCCTTATGACTTATACGCTCATGTTCTTTGGCCATTTTTTAAGGTGTCCTCTTTTCTTATTGATTTATAAAAGATTTTTATGTATGAAGGAACAAAATCCTCTTAAAGTTATCACAAATGTTTTTCCCAGTTATCTTTTAACATACTGTTTGGGGGATGCGTTGGAGTGTTAAAACTTTTTGGCAACTTGAAATGTTCCTTTATGATTTTATTCCTTTCCTTTATGGTAGCTCTTACTGACCTCAAGTTTCTGTAAATGCTGTTTTCAAAATATCTAACTCTTTAATAGATTAAGCACTTATTTACTTTGCTTTTCCAAATAGTTGAACATTTATCTCAGTGCCATGTATAAATCACATCAAGAATAGTTCCTAGTATGTAGTAGGAAACTTAAAAAAATGTTTGGAATCAATGAACAGATAAGGTAGCTAACATTCTTATTTAGGAGTTGATTTATGGGGTTTAATCGAGCATTTCCTATATTTGCAGAATGAAGGATAGACTCAAATATTTATATAAATTGCAAAAGATCACAAACCTTGAAGAAATTGTCTGCATTTAGAAGGAACTAGACTATGGGTATCATGGAGTTGTTTATGTGACAAGAGCCACCAGTTATCCAATGGACCACCAAGAATATCAAATTCTGGGAAAAACAGGACTGTTTTGACAGGATGGTAGAAACTATTGGCTGTCTGCCCAATGACTACTGCCCATTTTTTCTTTTTAGTAATAAAAACTCAGATTTATTAGGCATGGGTCAGGAACATGCTTAGGGAAGGTGGTCCCAGGGCAAAAATCATGAATCACCTAACCATACAGTGGTAATCCTCATTCTTTTTTTGTCAGTAATTGGCTTAAAGGTGGGCATGTAAGTCAGTTCTGGTTAATGGGACCTGAGGGAAAGTGTGCTGGGGGCCTCTCGAAATATTTATGCCCTTAGAGGAAAAGGGAGATATGCAAGGGGAGTTTTTTCCCTCTACCTTCCCCAACGTGTGTGCCAGCATGCACACACACACACACACACACACACACACACACACACACACCCGTCTTCCTCTCTTTAGATATTGTCATGTGATGTTGTGATATTTAGGACTATGGCAAGCATCTTGCCAACATGAGAGGAAGGTCTGAGTCTTAACAATGTTGACTTTCTGAAATAGTCCATTCTCTGGACTTCTTGTTATGTGCTATGATGAACCCCTATTTTAAAAACCATTTTAAGGTATTTTTTTAAATAGTGGCTAATACTATTCTCTTGGGTGGCTCACTCAACCTTTCCGGGCTTTAATTTCTGTGAAATCGTGTGGATGAGCTGGATGGTTATCGTGATCTCATCTAGATTTCAAAAATCTGTGATGCCAGCTGGTGACTAGTTCCCTTTGCAGGATCTTTTCATCTTTATGCTAAGAGATAGTGCTTTACATCCTGAGATACAATGATAATTAACATTATCTCTTGTGAGCTTTTCATACACATTATCTCTTGTGAGCTTTATGACAACTCTGAGAAGTAGGCATTCCCATTTTGAAGATAAGAAAATCGAGATTCAGAGAAGTCTGAGAATGACATACCGAACATTTCTCTGGTAAGTTGACTGAGACTTAAACAAAGCCAGCTTCTTTGGCTCCAATTCTGTTTCTCCTTCCCTGGTGCCTCACAGCCGCAGGCACCATGATCTGCAGCTGGTTTATAGCAGCAGACAAACTTTCAATGTGATTAATTTCTCCTTGCTGTCCAGAAGATCACTGATCACTCTGAAAACAACTCTATGAACAGGCAGAGAGTCCAAAAGGAATTTTACCACCCACCAATGGATTCTTTTTCTTTCTTTCTTTCTTTCTTTTTTTTTTTTTTTTTTTAATGAACTTGCAGGGTCAGTCTCTGATGTTTATATGAAAGGAGATAAAGCACACCTGTTCTTCTGGGACTCTAAGGAAAGGAGAATATATGACTTATTTTGGATAGGATATTTATAGCCTACTAATCTATAAATGAACTGATGAATTACCAAAAGTCAGAGTGCCGCAGGCCCTGGCAGAAGGCAGTTTACACCCTGATCGTGCTGTCCCAGCACCAATGGTTATGAGGAGAGAGATGGATGTGACAAGTAGGGATGGGCTCCACGTTCATCACACCCCATTACTGATGGGTCACTGCTGCAGAGCTTGGGGACACGTACCTGCTGTCTCCATCTCCAAAGCATACAATCTTTATAGCAGGAGGGAGGTTGACATTATTTAGGCCTCTCTTTCACTTTGCAGGTGAGGAGAATGCCTTTATGGTTCTATCCTGAGCATCTAGCACAGAACCTGACCCATAAGAGGCACCCAGTAAATATTTTCTGCATTGGTTGTTGATTACTGAAGTTGAAGCCTAAAGAGGTGAAGTGACTTATTCAGAGTAAAATAACTAATAAACAGTTGAGCTCTGACTTCTTGTCTCCTCAGTTTCATCTGAATGAGTTAGCTCCAGTAAAACTGGAAATCTGGACTTTGTTGGAGATCAGAAATCATTGTTTTAATTCTATCTCAAAATGTCTGGGATCCAGTATAAATACATCATTCACTAAAAAAACAAAAATAAAAATAAAAATAAAGGCTAAATATATCTTCCTAAGTGAGTTGCAACGTGGGTTGAATTACTGGAATACTTCTGGGAACATTTAGTCTTGGAAATCTGCCTGTCTCCCAAGGCTGTTCAGAGGGTTCAATGTGGTCTCTGGTCAGTCTGAGCAATCCCTTCTCTATGGCTGGCATGGCCTTGGTCACCCTTGGAGAGATGTCCACCAGGTCACAGGCATAAAACTTCCTTAAAACACCTCAGTTTCTAAACATATGTTAATGGCTTTAATATGATCCTATGAGCCACCTTAGAAACAAAACAAAGGTGCATTCTGGGAACAGATTCTGAAGAGATTTTATCAAGGTTAAGGGTTCAGCTACTTTAACTTCGTAATAAAAGAGAGGAAGAAAGGAGAAAGGACTGTGAGCTCCTTGAGGACAGCGACCAGATAACGTTCATTGTATCAGGCACCTGGTTTGTTGAGCAAATGAAAATTACAGTCTCATTATATACATGTTTTAACTATACACATGCTTATATATGTGTGTATGCATATATGTATGTACATTATATAATTATTATATATAATAATAATTGCTCCATTAGATGGAGCAAACACTATCTTCTCTGCTCTCTACTAGCTGTGTCATTGGTCATCTTTCTTTTGACAGTAACCCAGGGTCTTCCAAACATAAAGCCTGATGTAATCAATCCAAAAGTCCCTTTCTATGACTCTGGCCACAATGTAACAAGATGTTTCCTGGAGGCTGCTGGTGGAAGAAGTTCCCTCTCTTTTCTATGGAAGCCATCTGGAGAGATTCCCTCTTTCTGGTGGACAGAGCTATTACCTTGCACGAATCCCGGCACACTGTGCTAGTGGGATTTATAGTAAGAAATATATATTTGGTCTTCATGCCCATTTCTGGCACAGATCTCCTAAATCCCTTGGAATTTCCTAAGAGATGAGAGCATAAAAGGTATCTTTTGTTATCCAAACTCGTGACTTCTGGAAAGCACCTGAGGTTTGGGGCTGGGTGCCAAGAGAACCAACCATGTGATTAGAAGCTTGGAACTTTCGGTAATACCCCCTGCCTTCTGCTCTTAGTGAAGCCTCCATAAAAACCCAGGAGGACGGGGTTTGAAGAGCTGCTGAGTTGGTGGACACGTGGAGATGAGGGGAGAGTGGCGCTTGTTGTCAGAGAAGGCATGGAAGCTTGGTGCCCTTTCCCCCTATGTTGTCCTATGCATCTCTTTCATCTGACTGTTTTCTGAAATATTATATATATGTATATACACACACACATACATATACATATACATATACATATACATATACATATACATATACATATACATATACATTATACATATTTGTGTATTATATATATACATATATATATATGTATATGTATATATATGTAATCCAGTAGGTAAAATGTTTCTCTGAGTTCTGTAAACCACTCTAACAAAATACCCAAAACCCAAGGAAGAAGATGGCCTGTAGAACCTCTGATCTGCAGCTGGCTGGTCAGAACAGGTGATAACCTAGACTTGCAACTGGCATATGAGTTGGGGGAGGAGCAGGTTTGTGAGACTGGGCCCTTCACCTGTGGAATCTGATGCTATCTCCAGATAGATAGTGTCAGAATTTAGTTGAATTGTAGGGCACCCACATGGTGTTTGAGAATTGCTTGATGGTGTGGAAGCCTGCCTCCAACCTCCATCAGAATCTGGTGCTCAGAACTCTGAGGTACCTTTGGCATTATGTTTAATTCAGTTGCATGAATGGTGTATTCTGGATTTGCACAACATGGTGGACCTGCCAAAGGACATGAGTGAGGAAACTTATAATCCCCAGTAGCTCCTGTAGCCATCTTGTGACATAAGGGAAACCAACCTTAGGGTTCAACACAACATGTGGAAGACAGATTGGAGATCGGATGAAACTGGGCCTTTGGTGACACTGTTGAGCTACTGGAGCAAGTCTTGCTGAACCTTTCTCCTTCATTATCAGGTGGCACTAGATTTTCTCTGTTATTTAAATTGGTTTGAATCAGGTTTCGTATTACTGGTAACCAAAAAGGTCTGAACAGACACACACAAAGCAGTGAATATCTTAGATTTGTAGCTTTAGTCTCATCATTGTAGACACGCAGATCAGACCACTGGATCTCAAAGAGACTATTTTGTCCTGAGTGTCCAATTTCACACCCTATTTATAGTCACCAGATAATTACTGAGTGTCTGTTTCATCTTGGAATAGACATGGGAATGTCTACACACATTTAACAACTCTCTTCAATAAAACTTTAGCAAAACTTCCTTTACGCCAGGCATTTTGCTAGGTGTGAGGTCATAAATATAAAGTTAAAATATTAAATGTGTTTAAAACATGAATAAGAAAAGAACCCGGCTTTTAGGAACTTACAATTTCATGGACAATAGGGGTTTGTAGGGGAGGTAGGAGAAAGAAGGAGGCCACAAATGCCTCCTGTCACATAAGGCACAATTGTTAAATATCAAAAATGAAGGGGCAAATACATTGCCTAGGAGGGAGAAACTAATTCCAAGATGGGGCATCAGTAAAGGGGTCAAGAATAAGTTTGCCTATGAGCTGGACTTGAAGAATTCACAGAATTTCCATAGCCAGCAATGAGGATAAGGGCATCCCAGGCAACAAAGGGTAAGCAAAGGCCAGGAGGCAGGAAATTACGAATGAATAATCCAGTGTGGCAAATGCTGGTGTGTGGGAGTGAGGTAGTGAAGGATCAGGCTAGAAGGTAGAAGGGTCCAGTGTGGGGGGGCCTAGAACACTTCTTAAAGGAGCTGGACTTCATTTAATAGTAGAATAGTATTCATACAAATAATAACAATAAATATACATTTTGTGTCAGGAATTGGTCTAAGAAGTTTATGTATATTGATTAATGTAATTTTTACAACAACTTCACGAAGTAAGTACCATAATTATTATTCCCATTTTATAGATGAGGAAACTGAAGCACAGAGAGGTTAGGTCACTTGCCCAGGATCACAGTGGATCACACTGGACTGGTGGAGGTGGGAGTCACACCTGGGCAGACAGGCTCTAAGGTCAGACTAGTAGTCTGGGTAGTGAGGACTTGGGCATTACTGTGGAGGACACACGGAAGTCAGGCTGTCCCAGTAGCTCAGGTAAGAAACAACAAGGGTCTATGTGGCAGAAAGAAAGAAGAAGAGAAGATAGAGTCGGGAAAGAGATACAGATGAGGGAGAGACGCCATCCATAAAGTGAGGCATTGACCTGCAGTGTTTTACAAATTGAGTGTTGAATGCATTTTGATCTTGAATGTATTCTCTTTTTTTCTGTATCACACCCAGACTCTTGCATTTCCTTCTCCAGACTGACTTTTGAAAGCTAATATATTTATGACCCGTGTTCCATAGAATTTGCTATCACGGATAAACGAATAAGTTAGAGATGAATCAGAGATGTTGAGCTTGGGAGTAGCATGGGTGGTGGTGTCATCATTGATGTGACATAGCATGGTGAGAGAGGCCAGGGAGAGGGGACTAACTAGCCAGTCTGGGACATGGGGAGTTACAGATCTATGGGGAGACTTGTGGATGGTCAGTGGGAGTATGGAAATACAGCCTGGAGCTTGGGAGCCAGAAATGGTTCTAGTTATAGGGGTAGAGAAACTAGCTAAAGTCATGGAGGAGGTAGATAACCATGCCAGAATGGACAGAGAACTATTTTCATCAGTTTTAATCATTCCTTTGAACCCTTCATACTTAGCAGGCTTTAACTATACAGATTTAATCCAAAGAAACCAGTGGTCCTAGGCCCTGGCTTTTCCATAATAGTCACCTGGGGAGCTTTCCAAATGCTGATTCCAGTCTTCCTTCTCCCCACCAATGAATTAGATTAGAGTCATTTGGGCATAGGGTGTAATTTTGAAGCTCCCCATGGCCTAACATGCAATCTGACAGGTAAGAAGCACCTGGAAAGCTTATTAGTGGATCCTAAACTTTGTGGTAGAGAAAGAGAAAATGAAATGGGAGAGACATACCAAGCCCTAGATGTGGAAAGGCTGTGGTACGGAGCAAAAGAGAGTCAGATGGTTAGTCAGGGCAAAGCAAATTACTGGACCCAGATAATGTCTGCAGTAGCCAGTAGTAAGGCTTAATGCTTAGACCCTCAGTGTCATATGGAGCCTAGTTCAGCCCTTGCTTCCAAAGCCAGGATTGGCCCACGTGACAGCAGTGGGACTGAGCCTGCAGGTGGCAGGCACGTGGCCCAGCTGTGAGGGGGGATGGGAGCAAGATGTCAGGAACCTGATGAAACATTAATGCTTTTTAGTGAGCACATGGTGAACTTAGCTCATCTTTGTCTTTAGAAAATAAAGTCATCGTCAAACAAAAAATGGTAAATAGATAAAAGTGCCCCAAGTGACTTTAATGTGAAGCTAGCTGGTTGCCACTGCCCCACGTTGTCCAATTGAACTGCATTTCATTCACTGTGGGTGAATGCAAGTAAAACAAAGTTTTTACCTAATTCTAATTTCTTAAAATAAGATCTATTTTTTCTGACTATAAAAGTAATAGATGTACATTGTTGAAAATTTGGAAATTGAAAAAGGATAAAAGAACACCAGAATCACTCAATGTTACTACCATGGATAACTGTTTTGTTGCATTTCTCTCTGCTCACTCTTTTCCCTGGGGAAGTTTCTCTTTTGTTTAAGTTTTTATTTTAATTCCAGTTAGTTAACATACAGTGTTATATTAGTTTCAGGTGTGCAATATAGTGATTCAACACTTCCATACAACACTCGGTGCTCAGCATAAGTGCACTCCTTAATCCCCATCATCTATTTAACCTATCCCCCTACTTATGTCCCTTCTGGTAACCATCAATTTGTTCTCTGTAATTAGGAGTCTGTTTCTTAATTTCTCTCTCTCTCTCTCTTTCTCTCTCTCTCCCCCCCTTCCCTCTCTCTCTCTTTTTTCCATTTGCTCATTTGTTTATTAAATTCCACATGTGAGTGAAATCATATGGTATTTGTCTTTCTCTGACCGACTTATTTCATTTAGCATAATACTCTCTGGCTTTATCCGTTTCATTGCAAATGGCAAGATTTCTTTTTTATGGATGAATAATATTCCATTGCGTGTTTTGTGTGTGTGTGTGTGTGTGTGTGTGTGTATTACATATTCTTTATCCACTCATCAATTGATGGACACTTGGGCTGTTTCCATAATTTAGGTGTTGTAAATAATGCTGCTATAAACAGGGGTACATGTATCCCTTCGAATCTGTATTTTTGTATCCTTTGTGTAAATGCCTAGTGGCACAGTTGCTGTATCATAGGGTTATTTCTATTTTTAGCTTTTGAGGAACCTCCCTACTGTTTTCTGAATGCTGCACCAGTTTGCATTCCCACCAACAGTGCAAGAGGGTTCCCCTTTCTCTGCATCCTCGTCAACACCTGTTGTTTCTTGTGTTGTTGATTTTAGCCATTCTGATAGGTGTGAGGTGATATCTCATTATAGTTTTGACTTGCATTTCCCTGATGACGAGTGATGTTGAGCATTTTTTCATGTGTCTGTTGGCCATCTATACGTCTTCTTTAGAGAGCTGTCTGCTCATGTCTTCTGCCTGTTTTAATTGGATTATTTGTGTTTTGGGTGTTGAGTTGTATAAGTTCTTTATATATTTTGGATACTAACCCTTTATCAGATATGTCATTTGCAAATATCTTCTCCCATTCAGTAGGTTGCCTTTTAGTTTTGTTGATTGCTTCCTTCCTTTGCTGTGAAGAAGCTTTTCATTTTGATGTAATTCCAGTAATTTATTTTTGCTTTTGTTTCCTTTGCTTCAGGAGACATATCTAGAAAGAAGTCATCACAGCCAGTATCAAAGAGGTTACTGTCTGTGTTCTCCTCTATGATTTTTATGGTTTTAGGTCTCACATTCAAGTCTTTAATCCATTTTGAGTTTAGTTTTATGTATGGTGTAAGAAAGTGGTCCAATTTCATTCTTTTGCATGTCACCGTCCAGTTTTCCCAGCATGATTTATTGAAGAGACTCTCTTTCCCATTGCATATTCTCTGTTCATTTTAAAGCACATGTATATATAACATGTGGTTGACATCGTGCTATATTTATAATTTTATACAATTTTATTTTTCACCTGACATTACATCATAAGCATTTCTTCATGTCATTAAAATGTCTTTGGAAACATAGTTTGTTTTTTTTTTTAATTTTTTTTCAACGTTTATTTATTTTTGGGACAGAGAGAGACAAAGCATGAACGGGGGAGGGGCAGAGAGAGAGGGAGACACAGAATCGGAAACAGGCTCCAGGCTCCGAGCCATCAGCCCAGAGCCCGACGCGGGGCTCGAACTCACGGACCGCGAGATCGTGACCTGGCTGAAGTCGGACGCTTAACCAACTGCGCCACCCAGGCGCCCCTGGAAACCTAGTTTTAAATGGCTTCATAATTTTTAATTTGTATGTCTGAATTATAATTTACTAATTATTCACCAGCCTTTGAGCACTTAGATTTTTTTGCTTTGTGATATTATAAATAACCCTGGTATTCTTCGTGTCCAAATTTCAGACTAATTTCATAGACCAGATTCCTAAAAGTAGAAACATTATATCAAGGAATATAAATATTTTTAAAGTATATTCACAACTCTGGCTAGTTATGCAAAAATGGGATTATTGGAAGGAGCCTGGGAGGAGTTCTGACTGGCTGAGGTCAGACCCAAATCAAACAATAGGTAAGGGACACACACAAATATACATGCACATACACACACAGCCACCAGGGTGGTATTGTGAGCAGAGCATCACCTAAATCCTTGTCTACTACATGAAGATTCCTAGAAATTAATCCTGGGTAAAAAAAAAAAAAAAAGTATGGGTATTTTAAACATTCTTGATGGAAATGGCCAAATATCTTGCCAGAAATGTACCAATTTATACCTTTTTATCACAATCCTGTATTTGATGTTGATATATATGTGTGTGTGTGTGTATGATATGTATATGTGTGTGTGTGTATATATATATATATGCATATATACATATATATACACACATACATATATATATTTACATTTAATTCTTCCAAAATTTGATAGGTAAAAAATTGTATCTCATTTTGTCATTTTAATTTACTTTTTTTCTTTCTTTCTTTTTTTTTTTTTTTTTTTAGAATGCAAGGTTTCTGAACATTTTAGTGTTCAGTTATTTGTATTTGCCCTTCTGTGAACTGAATCCTTGTTTCTATTACTCACTTGTTGATTGGGATCCTGGCTATGTGAATTGTTCAAAAGCACCCCTCTCTACTCCCTTACACCAAGACTCCTCACTAGGTTCTGAAATAGCCTTATAGTTCAGCAAAAGTACTCATTTCCTCAAATAATACAAATGGTTGTAGTTTATACTTGAGGTACATCTTTAGTGTGCCAAAGATTGAATCTTATTCCAAAAGAATGTTTAAAAAAACATAAAAGCTCCATATAAAAGTCTTAAAACTTCCCTTTATTAAACGTGATTTAAAAGCTTTTGATTTGCAAAGTACTAAAAAAATCCCTTTGGCGTGTGTGGGTGTTGGGGACACTGTCTTTCACTAGCTGCCAGTTGATTAGTACTTGGAGAAGAAAAATACTTCCCTCATGTAGGCAGAGGAATAAACCTATCAAAGATTAGCTATCAGAGTGCACAGCCTGGGCTGTTTATGGGTAAGTCAAGGAAGATATTATGGGGTTTTTAATTATTGTCAAATAACTCTTGATGTGCCAGGTCAGAAGGTCCTTGGTTTTATGTTTCTAAAGAAAAATTGTTCGAGGCTAAACAGTTCTTGGCTTCTCCAAATTTGAGATCATCACCTTAATGAGGAGAAGAAATCTGTTAAAAAAGCAAAAGCAAAAGGACCTCACTATTAATAATTTAAGCAAAAGAAGACATTAAAGATCAAATGGAAACAAGACCAAAATCTCCTCTTACACCCTTGTTCCACTTTCTCCTCCACCCTTACTTATCATTCTGCAAGTTTACATGACCAGATGGTTCAATTCATAGTGCTTATCACAAGTGCATTTTTTGTAATAGGTTTGATAAGTCCAAAAAAAGTCTCAAGTTTGTTGAGTCTGAGGTCTCAAAACATTCCTGGTGATTTCATTAGTTCTTAGAATAACGTCTAGCTTGTAAATAGCTGACCTTGTCAGGAACGTCACAGAGCTAGGCTCTGTTTGAATTCATGTCCATCACGTCCCAAGGTTCTATCTTTCAGCTTTACAGGGTGGAGGAGGGAAGGGGAGCAGAAGGAGAGAGGAGAGCTGCACACTGGATTTGTGGTCATTAGCCAGGCCCACCTGGGCTGCTCTTAAAGGTCTGGAGCAAAAAGTGAGGGTAACACTACAGGCATTTGCAATTAATTTAGGTATGCATTTTTCTCACACCAAAAAGCTAAAAAAGAAAAGGTTCCAAGGTAAGTTGCCACGCTCCATCCAGATGGCTCTCTGCTAGCCTCTGTTTGTGAACTACATTTCTCTCATGGTTACAAGATGGCTGCTGGGCCTCCAGAATCTTTTCATGCCGTCCTTTTAAACAGAAAGGGAGAGAAGAAGGCAAAGAGCTTTCATTCTGTGACTGGCTGCTTTTTCAAGAAGAAAATCTTTTCCCAGAAACCTCCAACTGACTTATATCTTATTGAGTCACCTGACCTAGAATTTGGTCACCTGACTGCTACTAGCTTTGCAGGTAAAGCGGAATAAGCCCTTATAAATGGTTTAGACCAGTTACACTCATCTCCTGGGGTGAGCACATTGGTACCCAGACAAAACTGGGGCTCTGCCAACAAGGAAGGTGAAAGACTGGCTGTCAGAAAGCCAACTCCAGGAACTGTCCTGGCATAGTTAATAACACCTGCCCCTGGCAAATCACTTTACAGAGCAACCTGCAGTATGCGACAAGACCTCATATTATACAATTAAAAATGAGGAACCAGGAGAGAAAAGAAACATGTATGTGGTGGTCGTGGTGTGAGGGTAAAGATTAAGAAAAGGCAAGACCATGTGGACCAACTCAAAGCAAAGAAACAAATCCACTGAGTACCTCTCATATGCCTGGCATAGTGGTAGGCTACAGTCTGTTTCAAAAGCTCTATAAATGTTTGCTGTCGGCCTTACCTGCAAGGGAATGACAGGCTGTCCTGGTACCAGTGAAGGAACAATAGGAATCAGAACATTACTAAGGGCTAAGATGTGACATAGAAAAGATGATGACTAGAGGAGATCAGGGGAAGGAGACATCACTGCAGCTGCAACTTGGGGTCTGGAGAGGGTTTCAAGAGGGATGGGGGTTTCAGGGCTGGGTGGGGTTTATCTGAATAGGATATTCCAGGTGGGAGAATGTCACAGATCTGGGGAAAGGACAGGTCAAAGGCCGAAACAAGAATGAATGTGTGTTTGTGGGTGGGAGGGCCTGTCAGGAAAGAAACCTGAGTTTGGAGCAAATTTGGAAAGCAACTACTAGAATTCTTGGAATGTTAACACTGAAAAGTGTGCCCCTGAGAGCAAAATGGTGTCTGACAAGTGAATTTTGCTTCACAAATGTTCCTGAAGGAACATTTTTGTTGTTGTTGGCAGCAGTCTTGCCTCTAGTACTTAGAGATATGAAGCCCTGAATTTATTGGTTAAAAATGTTACAGATGGGGTGGGGCTGGGCCGCCTCCTTCTGGGGACAAATGTCCATTTGTCTGTGGTGCACATAGATTGCACAAATCAAACATTCCTTGTAGCTCTGTCCTTACAGTGTTGCATTCAAAGAAATAGCAATCCTGATCTGACCTTCCTTGAAAAATAAGAGCCGTCATTATTATAGATTTTCTTAAAGGGTGCCTACTAACCACTTTAGACATCTTGCCTTTTCCCCCCAAATTTCTCCTCACAGCAGCAGCTGAAACCCTCTTCCTCTCTATCCCCAAAACGGCATGCTTCTATCCTGTTGAGTGCCCCCGCTCCTTCTTCATACACATCACAACTTTCCCAGAAGCCTGCACCTCCTCTCTGTACAAAAATCCTCAATTATAGACTTGAATCAAGACACCTACCTGGGAGAGAAGAGTGCAGAGCTGACCCTGTGAGACTCAGCAGGGATTGCAGGGATGGGCGATCATGAAATTCATATAAATCACTTTTATCTCAGTTCACATCCAGTCCATCAGCCTAACAGACCTCATTTTTTTTTATTGTGATAAAATACATATAACATAAAATTTGCCATTTTTAAATGTACAACTCAGTGGCCTTAATTACATTCACCATGTTGTGCAACCATCAGCATTACCTATCCCTAAAAAATTTGATCACTGTCAATAGAAACTCTACGCCTCTTAAGCAAACTTGCCATTTTCTTTTCCCTCCAGCCTTTCATAAACTCTAATTTACATTCTGTTTCTCTGAGTTTTCTTATTCTAGATATTTCATATAAGTAGATCATATATTATTTGTCCTTTTCATGCCTAGCTTCTTTCACTTAGCATAATATTTTCAAGGTTCATCCGTATTGTGGCATGTATCAGAATTTTGTTTCTTTTTTTTTCAGTTTATTTATTTTTAAAGAGAGAGAGAGAGGGAGAGGGAGAGAGAGAATCCCAGTGAAGCTCCATGCTGTCAGCACAGAGCCCAGTGTGGGACTCGATCTCACGAACTATGAGATCATGACCTGAGCCCAAATCAAGAGTCAAGACACTTAACTGACTGAGCCACCTAGGCGCCCCAGAATTTTGTTTCTTTTTATCACTGAATAATATTCCATTGCATGTAAATACCCCATTTTGTTTACGCATTTATCTGTTGATGGAGGTGGGTTGTGTCTGCCTTTTGGCTGTTGTAAATAATGTTACTATGAACACTGGCAAGCAAATAATCTGTTGGAGCCCCTCTTTTCGGTTCCTTCAGGTATATACCTAGGGGAGAAACTGGTGGATCATATGGTAGTTTTATGTTTAACTTTTTGCAAAAATACCAGGCTTTTCTACAGTGACTACACCATTTTACATTCCCACTGGCAATGTGCAAGGGTTCTAATCTCTCCACATCCTCACCGACACTTATTTTCCATTCCATCATGGTTTTGATTTGTTTTGCCCTAATGACTAATGATATGGAACATTTCTTTCTTGTGTTTATTGGCCATTTATATCTTCCTTGGAAAAGTGTTGACTCAAGTCCTTTGTCTGTTTTTAAATTTTTGTCTTTTTATTGAATTGTAGGAGTTCTTTCTGTCTTCTGGGTATTAATTCCTTATCAAATATACGATTTGCAAATATTTTCTTTCTGTGGGGCATATTTTCACTCTTATAACAGTGTCATTTGATGCACAAAAGTTTTTAATTTTAATGAAGTCTAATTTATTTATTTTTTTGTTGGTGCCTGTGCTTTGGTGTCACGTATAAGAAAACATTGTCCAATCCAAAGTCATGAAGATTTTCCTATGTTTCCTCTAAGAGTTTTATTTTTATTATTTTTTAAAAATTTTTTTAAATGTTTATTTATTTTTGAAGGATAGAGGAACAGAGGGTGAGCAGGGGAGGGACAGACAGAGAAGGAGATACAGAATCCAAAGCAGGCTCCAGGCTCTGAGCTGTCAGCACAGAGCCCGATGTGGGGCTCAAACCTATGAACCAGGAGATCGTGACCTGAGCTGAAGTAGAATGCTTAACCAGCTGAGTGACCCAGATGCCCCTCCTCTAAGAGTTTTACAGTTTCAGCTCTTAAATTTAGGTCTTGGATTCATTTTGAGCTAACTCTTGCATATGGTGTGAAGGGAGAGTCCAACTCCGTTCTTTTGCAATTGGGTATTCAGTTTTCCCAGCACCTTTGTTTGAAAAGAGAGTCTTCTCCCCATTGAATGTTCTTGGCACCCTCGTTGAAAATCAACTGAACAAAAATGTGAAGGTTTATTTCCGGGCTATTGATCCTATTCAATCATTGCTCTATATGTCTATCCTTATGCCAGTACCACTGTTTTGATTACTTTAACTTTGTAGTAAGTTGAAATCAGGAACCTGGCATTTTTCAATGCCAAGAAAGCCTTTTCCATTTTGTATAAGTCATACTTTCTCTACCTATTGTTCTAGTATTGAGTACAAATATTCCTGCCAGTCTATTGGTCTCTCTACTTGCTCCACGATTAACCCTAGTTTAGGTCACAGTTGGGGACAAGGGAAAGCTCATCATTTTTAGCTGTGGCAGGGCTAAGGGAAAGCCTAAAATAAATGTACTGAGGGCTTTGCTCAGGAGCTAGGGTTGGTTTTGCTGTTGTTACTTGTTTCTCCAAGTAGTCAAGAAGGAATGGAAGATTCAGAGCAAGCCCAAATAAGGAAGCAAATGTTCATGAGAACACATGCATATCTGTCTAGCCAGGAATATGGAAACCAGTCTAGATATTACCACAGAAAGAATCAAATTCAGGGAACAGTTGCAAAGGGGTAGACGATTGGGGAAACTAAACAAAGAGTAGAAGTAACCCAAAGATAAGAAAGAGCAGAAAACTCATGGCCACTCCCTAAATGATATGGACAAAGGAAAGAAGCAATGTTACCAAAGCCTAGGGATCAGTATCACTCCGAGGAGGCCAGGGATTGTCAGGCAGGAGGCGAAGCCACAGAGGAAATGCAGCCTCTGCAAGATATGCCACCCAAGTCTGAACAGGAAGGGGAGAGGTGCCCTGACTCCCCCCAGGTGCCACCCCCCTCTGTCCTGAGAGACTGAGGAAAGCCAGTCTGCAGGGGTTCTCCTGGTTCCCTCCGCCCTTCACTCCAGCCCCACCAGCAATGGAGAGAAGAACTGACAAGAATGCTGTAGAATGCTATACATGGGTCTGAGGCTATAAATGGGTCCAGGATTTGTGCACAAGGAAAACAGGACCCTCCCATCGTCAGAGTGCTGGGGTCTGACTTGGGGTGTGCCATTAAAGATAATAAATTCAGTGATGACAACAGCTCTACAGTTACTGAATATGTGTGCGAGGCAAAGTACTAGGCTCTATGCATGCTGTCTACTTTCAGTTCTGAAAGGTTCAGTGAGGTCAATTTGATAGACTAGTTTTAAAGACCCAGAGAAAGAGGCTCTGTTAACTGGCTTGTCCAAGCCTGTAACCTGCAAAGCCAGAATTGGCATCTGGGCCCATCTCTCTGCCCCGTCTCTGCTCTTAATTAACCATGAGGTTTGCTGCTTCTCAGCAAAGAAAAACTAAGGCTG
Source organism: Felis catus (assembly GCF_018350175.1). Taxonomy (NCBI): domain Eukaryota; kingdom Metazoa; phylum Chordata; class Mammalia; order Carnivora; family Felidae; genus Felis; species Felis catus. The sequence goes on along the minus strand of NC_058368.1, from coordinate 208,547,426 downwards.
ACAGTTCTGTGAGAACTGGAATCCGCCCGCTGCTGCTGTTTCCCACCCGACTGACTGTGACCCCAGAGAGCCATAGAAATGTGAGTTACCGTCAACCAAACTGTCATGGAGAAGATGAGAAGAAAGGGGTGGTGCCCAGAAAGGGGGAATTTAAAGAACATTCTGCCCTCTGGGTCAGCTTGCTACTACTTCTAGAAGTAATTTTGCCTTCTCTCCTAGATGAAGGAAGAATAAGCAACCTTGTTGAAAATTCCTGCCATTCCTTAGAAGTGAGGGGCAAGAGCTCATCCAGATAGTGTGGCAACCAAGAACTGCCCCAAGGACACCCATGGACAGCCTGGCCAGGAATCAGGCTGCTGGGGTGGGAGATTTGGGGGAGTTCTGAGATGCCCCGTATAGGTTTGCCCCGTGTATGTTTGACCCATATGTGTGGTTTCTCCATTCTTTCATCCTTTTGTAATCAATTCCCCCCATAAAATTATTTCTGTGGCAGATGATTTCAGGAGTCCTTATGGAATGAGATTAGCTGGTCCACCAAAGTCCCGCTGGGGTGAAGGGAAATGTTTTCATCTAGTGAGTTAATCAGGTATAGGTCTAATAGGATCTGTCCCCCAGGCCCTTCCCATGTTACCTTTCTAATTTTCTAACTTTGTTTTCTGGTACTCTCTCCCTGGCTCACCTGCTGCAGCTACACTGACCTCTTTGCTTTTCCTTGGACACATTATGATCCTGCCTCATGCAGGGCCTTTGCACTTGCCATTCTATCTGCTTAGAACACTTTTTACTCATATGTCTGCTTTATTCTGTCCCTTATCTCTTTCAGGTGCTCTACTCTAAAGTCACCCATATCGATGAAGCCTTCCTTAATTCTTTCAAAAATAACAAATATCCTTCACTACATGCCATTCCCCTCTTTTTCCCCCATAGCATCTGTACTCAAGCTCTAGCAGGTCTCAACCACCTGGGGTGAGAAGGGGAAGCATGTTAAAATTCAGACTCCGGACCCCGCTCCCGGTTTCTGATTCAGTAGATCTGGAAAGGGGCACAAGAATATGCATTTTTCAGAATTTCCCAGGTGGTGATGCTAATACTGATCGTGGGACCACATTTTGAGAACCACTGTCATAATAGCTATCCATCTGTCTATCGTTCTATTACCTAGTTTTGTACTAATATATATATTTCAAGTATGTTGGCTTTTAGTTGTTTTTATTAAGAATTTAAAAAACAGATTTCTATCATTATATTCATTCTCTCTTTAAATTATTTGCAATTCCCTCCCCACATTTAATCAATCTAATGAACTTTTCAAAAAACCAGTTTTCATTTTTCCTATCATTATTCTCTTTCTTTGCCTCTCTCACTGTTTACACCCCGTATTTTTCTTATTTTTTCCTTCTTCTTGATGTATGCTCTATTACTCTTTGTCTTCCTGAGTTGAATACTTAGCTCACTTTCCATCTTTTTTATTTTTTGTTACATATATTTAAAGATTTCACTAGTGCTCTAAACACTGCTTTAACTGCATCCTACTGATGTTGAAATGTATGTGCTTTCCGTGCCATAAAATTCCATGTTTTTAGTAACTTCCTATCTGATTTGCAGTTACACTTAAATGTTGCTTAGTAGTATCTTCTTTCTTATTTATTTTTCTTTTAATTCCAGTATAGCTAACATGCAGTGTTATATTAGTTTCAGAGGTACAATATAGTGATTCAGCAGTTCTGTATGTGACTCCGTGCTCATCAAGGTCAGTGCACTCTTAATCCCCTTTACCTTTTTCACCTATTCCCCACCCACCTCCCCTCTGGTAACCATCAGTTTATTCTCTATGTGTTCTCTATAGTTGAGTCTGTTTTGTGGTATGTCTCTTTTTTTCTTTGTTTGTTTGTTTTGTTTCTTAAATTCCACATATGAGTGAAATCATATGGTATTTGTCATTCTCTGACTTCTTTCACTTAGCATTATACCCTCTAGGTCCATCCATGTTGCTACAGATGGCAAGATTTCCTTTTTTTAATGGCTGAGTAATATTCCATTGTGTATATATACCACTTCTTTATCCATTCATCTGTTGATGAACATTTGAGATGCTTTCATAATTTGGCTATTGTAAATAATGCTGCAATAAACATAGGGGCGCATATATCTTTTTGAATTAGTGTTTCTGTATTCTTTGGGTAAATATCCCATAGTGGAATTACAGAATTTTATGGCAATTCTATTTTTAAGTTTTGGAAGAACCTCCATACTGTTTTCCACAGTGGCTGTACCACTTTACATTCCCACCAGCAGTATATGAGGGTTCCTTTTTCTCTACATCCTCACCAACACTTGTTTCTTGTGTTACTGATTTTAGCCATTCTGGTGGGTAAGGTGATGTCACATTGTCATTCGGATTTGCATTTCCCTAATGATGAGTGATGCTGAGCATCTTTTCATGTGTCTATTTGCCATCTGTATATCTTCTTTGCAGAACTATCTGCTCATGTCTTCTGCCTATTTTAATTGGATTATTTGTGTTTTGGGTGTTGAGTTGTATAAGTTCTTTATGTATTTTGGATGCTAACCCATTATTGGATAAGTCATTTGCAAATATCTTCTCCTATTCAGGTGGTTGTCTTTTAGTTTTGTTGATGGTTTCCTTTGTTGTGCAGAAGCTCTTTATTTTATGTAGCCCCAAAAGTTTATTTTTGCTTTTGTTTTCTTGTTTCAGGAGACATAGCTAGACAAATGTTGCTATGGCCAATGTCAGGGAATTACTACCTGTACTCCCTTCTAGGATTCTTATAGTCCCAGGCCTCATATTTGGGTCCTTAATCCATTTTGAGTTTATTTTTGTCTATAGTGTAAGCAAGTGGTCAAGTTTCATTCTTTGCATATAGCAGTCCAGTTTTCCCAATATTGTTTGTTGAAGAGACTTTTTCCCATTGCATATTCTTGCCTCCTTAGTCAAGGATTAATTGACCATATAATTATGGGTTTATTTCTTGGCTTTCTATTCTGTTCTATTGATCTATGTGTCTTGTTTTGTGCCAGTACCATACTGTTTTGATTAATATAGCTTGGTAGTATCTCTTTACATTTTTTTAAAGTTTATTTTAAGAGAGAGAGGGAACACAAGTGGTAGAAGGGCAGAGAGAAAGAGAGACAGAATCCCAAGCAGGCTCTGCACCATCAGCACAGAGCCCAACGTGGGGTTCAAACTCATGAACCGTGAGATCATGACCTGAGCTGAGATCAAGAGTTGGATGCTTAACTGACTGCACCACCAAGGCACCTCACTAGTATCTCTTTATACCTGGGATTATGATACTTCCATTTTGTTCTTCTTTTTCAAGATTGCTTTGGCCATTCAAGGTCTTTTGTGGATCCATATAAATTTTAGGATTATTTGTTGTAGTTCTGTGAAGAATGCTGTTGGTATTTTGATAGGGATTGCATTAAATCTGTAGATTGCTTTGGGTAGTAAGGACATTTTAACAGCATTTGTTCTACCAATCTGTGAGCATGGAATATTTTTCCATTTGTTTGTGTCATCTTCAGTTTCTTTATCAATGTTTTATAGTTTTAAGACCACAGGTCTTTCATCTCCTTGGTGACGTTTACTCCTACATATTTTGTTACTTTTGGTGTCATTGTAAATGAGATTGTTTTCTTAATTTCTCTTTCAGCTACTTCATTATTAGTATACTTCATTATACTATACAGAAATACATTGGATATCTGTATATTGATTTTGTATCATGTGACCTTACTGAACTCATTTATCAGTTCTACTAGTTTTTTGGTGGACTCTATAAGGGTTTTTCATGTATAGTATCATATCCTCATGTCCTCTGCAAATAATGAAAGTTTTACTTCTTCCTTACAAATTTGGATGAGTTTTATTTCTTTTTCTTATCTGATTGCTGTGGCTAGGACTTTCAGTACTATGTTGAATAAAAGTGGTGAGAGTGGACATCCTTGTCTTATTTCTGATCTTAGGGGGAAAGCTCTCAGTTTTTCACCATTGAGTATGATGTTAGCTGTGGGTTTTTTATATATGGCCTTTATTATGTTGAGGTATGTTCCCTCTAAACCTATTTTGTTGAGGATTTTTATCATGAATGGATGTTGTACTTTGTCAGATGCATTTTGTGTATCTATTGAAATGATCATATTTTTAAAATTTTTTTCTCTTGTTGATGTGATGTATCATCTTGATTGATTTGCAAATATTGAACTACCCTGGCATCCCAGGAATAAATCCCACTTGATCATGGTGAATGACTTTTTAAATATATTGTTGGATTCATTTGGCTAATATGTTGTTGAGATTGAATTGAACTCGTGAACTGTGAAATCAAGACCTGAGCTAAAGTCAGACCTTAACCAACTGAGCCACTTAGGCGGCCCTGTCTTGCTGCCTTTTTTTTTTTTTTAATGCTTATTTATTTTTGAGAGAGTGAGAGAGAGACAGAGACAGAGCATGAGTCAGGGAGGGGCAGAGAGCAGGGACACAGAATCTGAAGCAGGCTCCAGGCTCTGAGCTGTCAGCACAGAGCCCCATGTGGGGCTCGAACTCACAAACCGCAAGATCATGACCTGAGCTGAAGTTGTACGCTTAACCGACTGAGCCATCCAGGCACCCCACTCTCTTGCTGCTTTTAAAATTCTCTTTTTATCACCATGTTTTGCCATTTTAATTATTATGTATCTTGGCATGGACCTCCTTGTGTTGGTTTTGTTTGGGACTCTCTGTGGCTTCTTTTTTTATTTATTAAAAAATTTTTATTTTAAATGTTCATTTATTTTTGAGAGAGAGAGAGAGAGAGAATGGGAGAGGGTCATAGAGAGAGGGAGACACAGAATCTGAAGCTGTCAGCACGGAGCCTGTCATGGGGCTTGAACTCACAGACCATGAGATCATGACCTGAGCTGAAGCCAGATGCTTAACCAACTGAGTGACACAGGCGCTCCCTCTGTGACTTCTGATCTGGATTTCTGTTTTCTTCCCCAGATTTGGGAGGTTTTCAGCTCTTCCTCTTCAAATAAATTTTATGCCCCCTTTTCTTTCTCTTCTCCTAGGATCCCTATAATGTGAATGTTATTACACTTAATGGTGTCACTGAGTTACTTAAGTCTATTTTCATTTGTTGTCATTGTTTTTTCTTTCTCCTGTTCATCTTGATTGTTTTCCATGACTCTGTCTTCAAGGTCACTAATCCTTTCCTTTGATTCCTCTAGTCTACTATTTATTCCATCTAGTGTATTTTTAATTACAGTTATTGAGTTCTCCATCTCTGATTGGTTCTTTTTTGTTTGTCTCATTAAGGATCTCACTGACGTCCTCCAGTCTCTTCTCAAGTCCAGTGAGTATCTTTATGACCATTACTTTAAATTCTCTATGAGTCATATTACTTACCTTTGGTTCATTTAGGTCTCTTGCTGTGATTTTGTTCTGTTCTTTCATTTGTGACATATTTCTCTGTCTCTTCAGTTTGTCTAACTCTGTGTTGTTTCTATCTGTTAGGAAAGTCATTTATGTCTCCTACTCTTGAAAGTAGTGGCCTTATGAAGAAGAAGTGCTTTAGTGTCTTGCAGTACAATGTCCCCTGTTCACCAAAACCTGGCCCTTCAGGGATGTTTCCTACGTGTGTTTCCGGGCCCAACTATTGCAGCTAAGCTGCTATTTCCTTCAGTAGTCTGTAATGGCTCTCTTTGCCTGTTATGGACAAAGTTTGGTCCCTGTGCTATTAGTGGGCCATTATGGGGACACCTTGAGATTGAGTTGTGACAGACCTGGCATTTGCCAGAGATATAGTAGCACTGAACTGCAGGGAGCTTTCCCTGTGATGTCCCATGAGAAACTTTTGTTGGTGGGTAGAGCCTGCAGTCAGACGAGATGTCTTCCCCCATTCACTGCTGGGCAAAGTCTGACTGGTGTGTGGCTATCTTCTCCTCTTCCCAGGGTGGGAGTTACTTTGGAGTGGTCCTGGCCCCTCTCAGACCTGCTTATACACTGAACTTATACACTTGTGACACCACTTTGGAAGGGCTCCAGCTAAGGATGTACTAGAGGGGGGAAGTTCATAGGAGAACATGGGGGCTGGGCTCCCAGTGCCAGCAAGTTTCATGCAGGTCCGCTGCAGCTGGTGAGACCAAGGTCTGCTGGGTTGGAGGGAGAGATCTGTAAAAGCTTGAGTTTGGGTAGGGTGGTGGGGGAAACATGTGGTAGCAAGGTTTTCAATTGTCTGCTGTGGGAGGAGACCTAGAACCAAGGCCTGACTAGGGGGGCTGCTGTTAGCAAGTTAGGTAGCTAGTATTTGTACCATGCTGATTCCCGCAGGCATCTGTGTGCCCGGGCTGGTGTCGGGGAGGCGGGACTGGTGTACCCCAGCTCCTTTGTTGCTAGACAAGTCTCCCAAGGAACCCTGCTCCTCTACCATACACCCTGAGATTAGTAAACAAAACTCTCTTTCATTTAACCCAGTTATTTTTCAAATTGCTTCTTCTTTGTTGTATCTCCATGGGCTATTTTTTGTGCTGTGTCTTCAAGGGTGGGGACTCAGTTGCCCGTTGCCCTCCAGCTCTCCCAAAGCCCAGTCTGCTGATTTTTTTAAGCTCTGTGTGTTAGGCCCTGCTGATTGTAAGAATTCACAAAATTATGCTCTTTTGGTTTTCAAAGCCAAATGTCATAGGGATTCGTCTTCCCCATAGGGGTTCCCTGTGCGGGTGCCTGGTATGAGGGTCTGTTTCTCTCCCCTCTCACCACAGGTGGTACTCCTCCCTTCCACCAACGGTCCTGCAGGTCCCTTTAGCTTTCGACCACATCTCCATCTTTCCTACTGTCTTTAGTGTGGCCCTTTCTCTACATTTAGCTGTGGAGAATATATTCTTCCAGGCTTTGGGTTGTTTTCTGGGTTATTTACACTGATGTGGGTGTTGTTTAGTTTATCTGTGGAAAGAGGTGAACTCTGGATACTCCTACTCCACCATCTTCCTCAGAAGTCAGTATTTTTCTTTAGCTTTCAGATACATAGAATTTTTTAAAAAGCTATCATTTTATAGATCTTGAATTTCACTGCACTGGTTCAAAGAAGTTAGTCTGCATGATGTTGATGCCTTGAGATGTCTTGAATCTTTTTTTTTTTGCAGTCAAGAATGTATCCAATTTTTGGGGCGCCTGGGTGGCGCAGTCGGTTAAGCGTCCGACTTCAGCCAGGTCACGATCTCACGGTCCGTGAGTTCGAGCCCCGCGTCAGGCTCTGGGCTGATGGCTCGGAGCCTGGAGCCTGTTTCCGATTCTGTGTCTCCCTCTCTCTCTGCCCCTCCCCCGTTCATGCTCTGTCTCTCTCTGTCCCAAAAATAAATAAACGTTGAAAAAAAAAATTAAAAAAAAAAAAAAAAAGAATGTATCCAATTTTTGTGAAGTTTTATATGGGCTTGGAAGGATATTAATTTTGTTTGTGGATAATGAAGGTATATATATATATATATATATATGTATATATATATATATGTTAGTGCTTATATTATAGAATATATAGTGTAGAGCTTTTATTAATATATATCAGCACTTCTTAATCATGTTATTAAAATCCTCTGAACATGTGCTTGTGTGTTGTCTGCTTTATATGCTGTTTCCTTCCCTCTGATTCCTCTCATTCTTCCCCTTGAGATTCCTATTAGAAAGATGTGACACTTCCATGTTTACCTTTCAAAGCTTCCAATCGTTCTCTTAATTTTTTCCTTCTCTTTTGGCTTTCTTGATGCCTACTGGGATAATTTTCCAACCTGAAATTCCAGCTTGCAACCTTGTATCTGCTGCTTCCTATCCTGCAGTGAGGATGGATATAGAAATAATGCCAGGGAATGGGAGGGAGAGAAAATGACACAAACAACAGCTCTCTCTTACAGGCGGGCTGGTGCATCAGCTGTGCCCCATGTTCTCTCTAGCATAAGGTCGTCATCGCCTCCCCTACCCCACAACCCCCAGCCAACTGGGTCCCAATCAAGACTCTCCCCGAGGGTTTCCCACAATGTTTGTGTTATTTGGCTGAGCACACTTGAGCTCCATCAACTTCCTCTTCTTTTCTGGAGCATCTACAACCCTGGGATCCATATGGGAACCAGAAGCCCATGAATAGTCACTTCATGTCCATCCCAGTTTATCTGTGGGTCCCAGTTCCCTGTTTTTATAGCCACTGCTTGTCTTAATTTTAGTCTTTTCAAAATAACTCAAGAAAGAAAATACCAAGAAGTTTGGGATCATTTTATTAGCAACAAATGTCTGTCAATATTAATTTATCCCATGTGTAATATATGAGTGAGGTAAGTGCCAAACTATTAAATTCAACTTAAATAACGGGAACAGCAAAGAATGAACTGAAATTCTTGGCTGGTAGAGTAGCCACATTTTTTCAGCAGACTTGACCTGCTGAAGTTCAGAGGACTGAAGTAAAACACTTCAGCAGAGGTTGAGACAAGTACCGAATCTGGGATGACAAATTTCTCAGGATACAATCTCCAGGATTTTAGCAGAGTAGTTTCTCCACGTAGTTGCCAGACCTCACAAATAAAAATATAGGACACCCAATTAAATTTGAAAAATAGCTTTGACTGCCAAATTTTTGTAATCTAGTAAAAAAAAATAGCTGAATACAAGACATTTAAGGGGTCTTGACGAAGCCAATAGATGACACAAGACAAAAATCATTAAATACAGGACATATCCTGTATATATAAGTTACCTGGCAACTAGATTCCTCCATTCACTAACATTACTGGACTTTCATAGGCCTAGTGGCTTCTCAGGGTCATGACGAGAAAGGCCTTTTTTCCAAAAGTATGATTCATCACCACCATGGGAGAGAGTATTTTACATCAGGACCATTCAGAAAATTCCAGGACAAATATTTGCATAGAACTAGGCTTTCTTTACAGCAGAAGTTCTCAACCCTGAACGTACATTAGCATCACCTGGGGATTGGGTTACCAAATGAAATACAGGATGCCAACAAGATTCACGTTTAAGGTAAATACAGATAATTTCTTAATGTAAGTATGTCCCAAATACTGCATAGGATATACTTGCAGTAGAAAAAAAATAAAGAAACCAAAAACCTTTTCCTGTTTATCCAAAAATTCAAATGTAACTGAGTATTCTGTATTTTTATTTGCGAAATCTGGCAACCTTCCAGAGGAACTTCTGAGATACACCTTTGCCTGGGCCGCACCCCAGACAAAGTAAATCAAAATCTAATGGTGGGGCCTATCTTTTGTTCCGGTTAAGAATCCCTACAGGTGATTCTAATGTGAAACCAGAGTTAATGATGCCTCTTCTGGATTCTAGAGCAGAGCTGCTTTTCAAGCTTAAATTTTATGTGAATCACCTGAGATTCGTTCAAGTGCTGATTCTCTAGTCTGGGGTGGGGCTTGGGATTCTGCGTTTCTCACAAGTTCCCAGCGATGTCCCACAGGTCCCGGAACTTCTGTGGGTTACACAGTGTTAGATGGGCTTGGGGCAAACGCCTACAATAATTGAGAGAGTATCAGCTCCCCCTTACCACCCACAACTGTCGACAGGTGCATTTTCCAGGCCTTGTTTTCACTTAGCACTGCAGTGGCACCAGGTAAGATGAACAGTTCTTTGGTCCAACTTGTCTTGAATAAGCTGCAAATAGTTTTCTTGCCGAGTACAGCGTGTACCCAGGTGCAAGGAGGAAAATCTGATGTGTGTGTATTGGAAGTATGTATCGGGATGGGGAGGGTAGTGGCTGACGCAGTCCCTGTCCCCAGAGGATCTACACGCTGACCCCACCTGACCTGGCAGCCTGTGTTCGCCCAACTGAAGCTGGAGTTTGATCTCCAGAAATAATCTGACACAGAAAAGATTTTAGACCCCTTAAAACATCCACTAGAGCCCTGCAGAAAATCATGGGATTTTTGCAGAGGTGCAAATATGTGAAACAGATGGTGTGGTATGGATGTGCATACACGTGTAGAATGGGAATCGATAGAAATAGGTCAGGTGAAGTCTATGGTACTAGCGGTGGGGGGGTCTGTGTGTGCAAACTTCGGGTTTATCGTGTTTCTGAGTGGAGTTCTTGAGGTCTTTGCTCCTTCTATCATCCAGCTCCTGCCCATCCCTATGGCTTCAAGTCATGTTCATTGGATACACACGTGCACACATACACACACACGCATACGCTTTCCCTCTTTTCCACTCTTCGGGAAACTCTGAAAGTTTAGGTTATTGTTAAGATCACCAGGAAGATGTTGGCCTGTTCCTCTGGGTTCGTCTAGCCCCTGTTGCAATCTTTAAAGCAATACACATGACAGGGAACTGGTCGCTAGCGAATTCTGTCAAGTGCGGAAACTGGAAGAATCATTGTCAAAGTGACCACACCACCATTTGCAGCCACTGGGATGCTACAGAGAAATGGAACCACGTGGGCCCCCGTTCTCCTCCCGCCTAGGGCGTGGGGGCAGACCAACTGGAAAAGCAGTGTTGTTCAGAGAATAAGATTTGATTCCTGTCTCCATTTTGCCATCTCGAAGTGGCACGACTTTAGGCAGGAGAGTTGGCTGGTCTCACTCAGTTTTCTACTCTAAAAATGGGGCTGGTAGTACTGAAGAGGGCTTCTGGAGGGTTAACGAGAGAAGATGCTGGCAAAACCCGCACAGTGCCTGGCACGGGGCGGCTGCGGGTCGCTGTTAGCCAGCTCTGCCCACGAGGAGAGGTTCTGTTTCCACGACAACGTCGTGACCTTTGCGTCTCCAGCTCTTGTTCCCAGACACGTGCTCTGAGGGAAGAAGGCCACAGAAAGCAACAAAAGCACAGTTCAAAGAGAACTGCAAAGCCATGTATCAGCAGCCCGGCTCATGTTTATGAAGAATGGCATTTATAGCTGAGCATTTTCCAGGGTAGCATATTTCAACAACACCAAACAAATCACACAAAAATACCAGCGCACACACACCCCTTAAAAAAGTATTTACTATTAATTTTACGAGAAGTTGACTGAACTGCTGAAAGAATGTTGAAACGAAAAGCCACTTCTGAAACGTCTCTTCACGCTCAGAAACATTTTGGTGTATTATTAGCACTATTCTTTCTAATCTGGAGGCTCTTTGCCGCCCCCGCCTGCGTGACTGCATGAGGGACTGCTCCAGGTTGGTGAGCAGGGGTATCGCCGGTCATCTCCTTGGTGAACACTTGTCGATTCCAAATGAATCATCTCTCGGGAATATCAAGAAATGCCATTTACCTATTAGACCCGGCAGAACGGCACTCAGTGAATTGGTTGATTTTTGTGCCAATTATGCAGAGGGAATTTTTTTCTTTTTTTCAGAGGCTGGGGATGCCCTGGTGTTCTTTTTAATTTATGATTGAAAAAATGAATTCATTTTTTGAAACACTGCAAAGTAAGCCAACAGACGAGGGAATTTTGTTTTCAGTCTGACCACGGTGGCCAGACATAGACTGTATTGTTTTTGTGAATAATGACCAAATTCATATAATCCAGCTTAAATGCTTTTTGGTGTGTGTATACACATATGTGTGTATGTTAGATTTTAAATATCAATTACACATATGCATAATATATGTTAAATACATTGTGCTATAAATGTATAATATTCTCTATATGTGTATATATGATGAATGTACAACCTATAAAAATGAGGTAATTAAGGACCATTCAATGAATGACAAGGGGAGATAATAAAATAAGTTGAAAAAGTTTATAAACAATATTAGAGTATGATCCTAGCTTTGGAAAATTAGACACCCACCGCCCCACACACGGAAAACACACACAGCAAAAATTCAAAAATTAGGGTCTATAATAATATGTGACCAGTGGTCATATCTGGGTGGTTGAAGCCCTGGTGATTTTGTTTTCTTCAGATGTTCTGTGTTTTTTGTATTGTCTTCAATAAGCATGGGTTATTTTTTAAATCAGAAAGAAATATCCCACAACAAACATTTTTAGGAAATGAAATAGAAACTCCCGTGTTTCCTCTGGCCGCAGGTCAGCAAACTGCCTTGACTTCTTGGTTTTGCGGCTGAGACCTCAATGCTCCCTCCGCAGGCATGGCCAGGGCTAAAGGTGACTCCTGTGGCGAGATGGAAGCCCCTGTAGGGTTGCCTCAGCAGCACAGCCTTGTGCGATGACGAAACAGAGGTGTAGGGGCACCTGGGTAGCTCAGTCGGTTGCTCAGCTCATGATCTCACGGTTTTTGGGTTCGAGCCCTGCTTCATGGCTCCATTCTGACAGCTCAGAGCCTGGAGCCTGCTTCAGATTCTGTGTCCCCCACCCCTCCCCTGCTTGTGCACTTTCTCTCTCTGTCTCTGTCTCTCTCAAAAGTAAATAAATAGATAAACAAACAAACATTACAGAAAAAAGAAACAGAGATGTGACTGCCATTAGGCTTTGTGCCTAAAGGCAAAAAGGATAAGTGACCTCTAAAGCAACAGAGTCGAGCTCTGAAGGGACTCGCACTTGGCTGATGTTCTAGTGACACCATGTTGAAAGTCTTACTAATTTTTGAACAAGAGCCCTGAATTTTCATTTTTCACTGGGCCCTGCAGATTCTGTAGTTGGTCTTGCCTGGAACTTTGACCTCTCAAAAGCAGCGTCAAAGATTTTAAAAGAAAAATGAAAAGAGGAAAAGAACAGCTTAGCGTTCTGCCTCTTACGTCTGTTCTGCAAGAACACCACCCAGGTTGAGTGTACCGAGAACGTTGTATTTCCTGCATAGCATTGCACACTATTTCTGTTTATTAAAAACGCAAAGCAAACCCCCTCAACGGTGTCAGAGGCCGGTGGTGGCTTTCACTCAGCTTGCGGATTAATTTTTTTTTAGCCTCTTTCAGTTATGTGGCTGCTGTGGCGTGTGGGTGGCTGTGCGGCAGGATTTTCCTGGCCAGGCACCACCCTAATAGGGGCTGTGTGTGACACGTGTGTGGCTCTTCTCGCAAAGATTTCAGAGCAAACCTGTGTTGTCAGCCTCTGGGAAAGGCTGCTCTCCACTTTCTAGGCCCTGCGCCCTTCAGATCTGTGCCCGAGGACGATGCTCCCTCTCTCTTGCTCTCTCTCTCTCTGGTTAAAGAATGATTTTATTCCAAATAATGCTATCCATAAAACTCACCTGCTTTGTTGGGTTGAAGCACTCCTTAAAGGGAAGAAAAAAAAAAGAAAAGTTTGCATTTCATTTTGAACTACGTTTAAGGAAACTGAACGTTTAAAATGGAAAACAAGCAACAGGCTCATTATCGACTCCACGTTTTGCAAGACCGAGGCAGAAAACGAGTAGTGAAGTCTCCTCCGTGCTTGCTGCTATTTTAGGTTTGCAAAATATTTAAAACTGCATTGAAAATATTTATACTGAATAAAATACAAGCCTGCAGTGTGCATCAAATTGTACTTGCTGCATTCTGCTACTGGGTGAGGCTGGGGGTTCTGTGGGAACCTCCCGTGTGGCTGCCGCACATCCTCGGCTGAGCCCCCGGCTTGGGCCTGTCATCTCCGCGTGGGTTCGCCAGCTCTGGAGCACTGGCCCCCGGTTACAGCATGCCCTGCTTAGTCGTGGTCTCACTCGACCCTGGCCCAAGAGCGGGGCTTCTCTTATGACAAAGTGCCATCCCACCTCGGCTGTTGAAACCTGGTCATTTCACACCTGCTTCGATGAATTCTGAGTGACTTGTGTATTTGACGAACTGCTCACTTCATAAATTCACCCCTCCCCGCTTATCAGCACTCGGTCACCACTCAAGCGTGTCCCCGTTCAGCCTTCTCGGCAGCACCAGAAGGAGGCCGCTTTGAGAGCCTCTGTTCACATTAAGATTCCTAAATGATGATTTTAAGTCTGTCTGAAACCTTTAAAAGGCAGAACTAACAGAGGATAAAAATTGGATACACTGCCTGACCTGAGGGACGGCCGCCTACCTGCCCTGCTCCCCCGTGCCAGAGAGCCAGCCAGAGCAGGGAAAATGCAGAATTATGCTTTTCTTAAAATTAAAGTAGAAGTCTGGCTCACCTTCTCACCCCCTCTTGGGGATTTGTTTGTTTGTTTTCTCTTTGTGAAATCATGGCCTGGGTTCTTTTTCCCCTCAAGGATTTTCAGCACCACTAATTGCTGGAAATACCAAAATGCCAGGAGTTCCAGGGCACCTCTGGCCTTGTAGGGCCGGCTCAGACCAGGAAATACTTCGACTTTGGTGAGGGAACCTGATCTCTCGAGGTTTCCAGCCCAGAGAGTTGTAGTATCCCAGCCTACACCAGCCTTGCTGAGGACAAAGCTGCCTTCGTCTCTTTGTCTCCTGGCTGAAAAAGAATCTTCTCTCAGGGCAGATTCAGACAGATTGGCATCGACTCTTTTCTAAATTCTCTAGAGCAGCATTTGTAATCTATGTGTATTTGATTATGTGTATGTCTGAGTGTGTGTGTGTGTGTGTGTGTGTGCGCGTGTGCGTGTGCGCGTGCGCGTGCGCTGAGTGTAGACTGTTTGGGAATCTTCCAGACAATAAACTCACTAGGTTTACACTTAAAACCCTAGTGGGGAATTCAAAAGGTGAACAGTCAGTAGCACACCCCTGGGCTTCTAGGGACTGACAACCCCAGATACTAGTAGTTTGAGAACTCCTTTCCTGACCCCCAGGTGTCTTTTTCCAGCTCCTTCCAGAGAGAACCAGAAAGGCTCAGGCTCACTCCTTGGTGAGTGAAATGTGTCAGGCCCCGGAAAAAACTCGGTCCGGATTTCTCTCCTCAGAGCAAGCCTTTACCGTAGACCAGTCCCAGGAAGCACAGAGAGCATAAGCTCCCAGCCTGTCCGTATGTCCCCTGACTCTGTGCCCTCACCTGCCAGTGGATAAAGGTGCCCACTCCTTAACAGTACCCAGTTACCACCTGGGATCAATATTTGTTTCAATCCAGATGGCATCTGCTTTCTGAGTCTGTCTGTGATTCCACACCATCCCTTTGAGGACTTGACCTGCAGGCTTCATCAGGGTCCCCTATGGGACTTTAGCTCAGAGTCACCTTACTGGCTCCTCCTGCCTTGGACCAGCCCTTTGGACTGTGAACCCACGCTTGACTGCAGCTGCTGGGTGGGATTCAGGTAAAGGAGGTGTTCCTTCTCCGATGTGAGGAATAGCCATTATCATCCCTATTGCTGCTGCAGGCACTGGCAGCCGTGGGCTTTGGAGACCTTGTTCTCCTGGTAATGGCTGCCCGCTGCTTTCTGTCCCCCACCACAGCCCTTCCCAGGCTTCCCTCTACCGGGAGTAGCTACCTCGTTGCCACCTGCCATCTGTGGGGAAGGATACTTTGGAGAAATAGCTGTGGCCCACTGGGTGAGATTCTTCTGGCTAATTCTGAGGCTACCACTCTTGAAAGCCTCTCTCTATTGGGAACTGGGAAATAAATCCCTGGGAAATACCCAGATTCCGCTCCCCCACTGTGCCAGAGGTTGTCCGCACTGCTCTACCTGAAGAGCCGAGTTGGCAGAATCACCCTAATTATTCTCTCCACTCCAGCATCTCAGCTGTCCTCTTGGCCCCTCCACCCAGGACCCATGTCTCACATGGTGGGTCTTTCATTTCCACTTCGCCGAGAGGACTGGCATTCAAGTCCTCTTGAAGGGGCTCAGCTCAGTGACACGGACACAATAGTCCCAAGCCTTCAATTTGGTATAGTGTATATTCCCCACCCCACCTCAAATAAGTTAAGGGGTCTTGCCTCTAAGATTCTCCTTAGTAAGAATTTCTCCATTCAGCCTCCCTACTATCCTACTGCGGTATCCATGCAAACAACGTCTGGGGCATGTGGACCTGAGCTCTTCCACTCTTCTCTAGAGGATGGCCAGGCTCAGACACATACTTCAGGGTTGGTTGCAGAGATTATTAAGTTATTCAGGCACACCAGACTCACCTCTTCTTATAACTGCATATTCCTTGATTCCATTTCAAGGGATTCCAATATGATAGCTTTGTACTGGGCCAGGACATCGCATAATTAGCAAGCCATTTCTCTTCCCAGGTAGTTCACAGGCATCCTTTTGAGAACTGATGCTTTACGGTCTTTGGATTATATCCTTTTTGTTTTGTTTTCAGGAGTAGAATTTAGTGATTCATCACTTACATATAACACCCAGTGCTCATCCTTACAAGTCCCCTACTTAGTACCCATCACCCATTTAGCCCATCCCCCAACCCAGCACACTCCAGCAACCCTCAGTTTGTTCTGTATTTAACAATTTCTTATGGTTTGCCTCCCCCCTCTTAGTTTTCCTTCCATTCCCCTATGTTCATCTGTTGTGTTTCTTAAATCCCACATATGAGTGAAATCATATATTTATCTTTCTTTGATTGACTTATTTTGCTTAGCGTAATACATTCTAATTCCATCCATGTTGTTGCAAATGGAAGGATTTCATTCTTTTTGATGAATGGAAATGTGGTGTGTGTGTGTGTGTGTGTGTGTGTGTGTGTGTGTATCATAATCTTTATCCATTTGTCAATCAATGGACATTTGGGCTCTTTCCATAATTTGGCTATTGTCGATAGTGCTGCTATAAACATTGGGGTGCATGTGCCCCTTTGAATCAGCATTTTTGTATCCTTTAGATAAATACCTAGTAGTACAATTGCTGGGTTGTAGGGTAGCTCTATTTTTAATTTTTTGAGGAACCTCCATACTGTTTTCCAGAGTGGCTGCCCTAGTTTGCATTCCCACCAGCAGTACAAAAGTGTTCCCCTTTCTCTGCATCTTTGGCAACATCTGTTGTTTCCTGAGTTGTTAATTTTAGCCATTCTGACAGGTGCGAGGTGGTATCTCATCGTGGTTTTGATTTGTATTTCACTGATAAATGATGTTGAGCATCTTTTCGTGTGTCTGTTAGCCATCTGGATGTCTTCTTTGGAAGAGTGTCTGTTCATGTCTTTTGCCCATCTCTTCACTGGATTATTTGTTTTTTGGGTGTCGAGTTTGATGAGTTCTTTATAGATTTTGGATACTAACCCTTTATCAATGTCATTTGCAAATTTCTTCTCCCATTCCATCAGTTGCCTTTTAGTTTTGTTGATTGTTTCCTTCACTGTGCAGAGCTATTTCTTTTTAAAAAGTAAATACCAGTTAGTAGTATCAAATATCAAAATAATAAGTAGTGATTGTATTGTGAGTTTCTGAGTTAACTAAGATTTTCGAGAAGTCTGAAACTTTTCTTTTGGCTAGATGATCTGGTCTCTGCCTGTGCTTGGATCTCTGAGTCATGGGACCCTAGAGAGAAGGAGACCAAGAAGGCATTAAATGGTTAAAACCTAACTACATCAATGAATTTAATTGTTGTTCTCATATCATGCAAAAATGATACAGAATCTTTTTTCTGGTATGTTTGGGGTGAGCTAACTAGTCTACACAAAATAGACACTCTGGGAGTCCCAAAAGAGATTCTATCAAAGAGATGGACAGTTATCTTCCAGAGTTACCACAACTACAACGAAGAACCAACTGGGAGAGTCATGCCATTGGTATGAAGACACCATGGATAACACGGACAATGATGAGTGTTGGCAAGGATGTGGAAAAATCAGCACCTCCTATATCATTGGTGGGAATATAAAATGGCGAAGGTGCCATGGAAAAACAGATGGCAGGTCCTCAAAATGTTAATCATAGAGTTACCATATAATGCAACAATTCCACTCCGGGTTATCTACCCAAGATAAATAAAAAGATACGTTTGCACAAAGCCTTGCATGTGAATGTTCATAGTAACATTATTTACAATAGTCCCAAAGTGGAAATGACCCAAATGTACATTAGATGATGAATGGAGAGACAAAATGTGGTATACTGTGGAATATTATTCAGCAACAAAAATGAATGAAGTACTGATACATGTACAGTATGGATGAACCTTTAAAACACTGTGCTACTTAAAGAAGCCAGTTACATAAGACCGTGTATTATGTAGGCAGCTGTACTAAGACAGAGATCCATAGAGTGGACCAGTGATTGCTTGGGGGTGAAGAGTGACAGTTTGTGGATATGCAGTTTCTTCTGGAAATGATGGAAATCTTCTAGCATTAGATTATGGTGATGGTTGCACAACACTGAACATGCTAAAGACCATTACACTTTAAATTGGTGAATTTTATGATGTGCAAATTATATCACAATAAGTCTTTTTTTTAAGACACTCTGGACAGAAAATATAAATAGGAATTTTAATCATAAGCCCATAATAAAATATCACAAGGGCAGACCCTCCAAATTAGAAATACTGATCTAGGTGGAGCCGTGTAGTTGGGCCAGGGTTTTTATTTAATGAAGGGTTAAAGATTCTGCCAAGCAATGCCATGTTCACAGCTGGTCTAAGAGAGTAAGTTATCTGGTGAAAGGCTTCCTGAACCAAGAGGCTCAATGTCCCCGAGTGGTTGGGCCTTTGCACCGCAGAGGGTAAGCATCCACTGCAGCTCAAGCACACACTGGAGAGCAGAATTTCAGCAGTCCCATGCTGAGCTCAGAGTGTTTTGCCTCTGACCTGTGAGCTAAATCTGGCCCAGGCAATAAGCCATGATCCAAAGAGGATCTTTGTGAAAACTATGTTACTTGTATAAAAAACCTTTCCATTTTGAAAAATTACTCCAGGTGCACCTGCATGTGTAACTTTATTTGGGCCATTTGGCTGGAAAATGGATGGAATTTTTCAACATGACCATTTTGCAGCTTCAAAGATAAACTTTTTTTTTTGTTGTTCTGCTTCAAATATTCCACTTGTTGCTAAGATTCTGCCAGTGAAAAGTGAGCTTTACCCTCAGAATTATTTACACTGTCTTCTGTAATCCACTCTGAGTATTGTCCTAACCTTAGAAATGGAAACTCGAATTTGGCAACCTCAAACTCTGGAATTGTAACATCCTTTTTTGTTGTTGTTGTTGTTGATTGATCTTATGAAATCTCCCTACTGCGCCTCAGCCCTATCACTAACCTGTACATTCTGTTGAGAAAATACTAATTAAAAGTCAAATAGTGCTGGACAGGACTTTAGGGAACCCTCGGTTCACCCTTTCATTCTACAGATCATGGCAAAGCTCCTTTGGAAGGTTGTGACCGCGCCACAAAGCTAGTTATTTCAGGTGCTGGTTGGTTCATCTTTAAAATGGGATGTATAGGGGCGCCTTGGTGGCTCTGTCCATTAAGCCTCCGACTTTGGTTCAGGTCGTGATCTCACGGTTTGTGGGTTCAAGCCCCACGTTGGGCTCTGTGCTGACAATGTGGAGCCTGGCGCTTGCTTAGGATTTGTGTCTCCTTCTCTCTCTTTCCCTCCCCTGCTCACACTCTCTTTCTCAAAAATATATAAACATTAAAAAATGTTTAAATAAAATGGGATGTATAATATTTTCCCTTCATTATTATTTGCTTCATTCATAGAATTGTAAGGATAGAGCAAGATCATCTATGTGGTGTGTTTTGAAAAAGAACTTTAGAAGAGCTAAATAAAATAGTATTCTTAATAAACACAGGCAAACTCGGTTTTATTCTGGGCAGGTTTTTGTCTCTACTGAGAAAGTCTGAGACCCTAGGTGGGGTCACAACACTAGAATGGAAGCCTGTTGCCCTCATCCGATAAACATCCTCTGATGAGAATAGAAGAGTTCAATCAGTTTCTCATGTCTGGGAGGGAAGGTGTATTTAATAAACTGCATTTCCACTTTTAGTATTCATCAGCTTTATAATTTTTCACTGAAATTAGTTTGTAGAAATTGGAGCCATGAGAGAAAAGTTTTGACGTGATCTCCTATAGAGGAAGAAGGCTTGGAGTGAAACCGTGCAGGTCACTGGGGTTATCTTGGAACAATTACAGGAAGGGGGTTGAGACAAGGCAAAGAGGTGGTTCCAGAAAATGATATTGGAGAATTTGAAATAGACGTAAACTGTTGATCTGGATATGAGAATATGGGGCAATTTGTATGCTCTTGTTGTTTTTTTTTTTTAGGTTTATCTATTTATTTTGAGAGAGATAGAGAGTGAGCAGGGGAGAAGCAGAGAGAGAAGGAGGAAGAGAATTCCAAGCAGGCTCCATGCTGTCAGTGCAGAGCCCAATGTGGGGCTGAATCTCACAAATCAGGAGATTATGACCTGGGCCAAAATCAAGAGTCAGACGTTTAACCAACTGAGCCATCCAAGTGCCCTATATGCTCTTGGCTTTAATTTGAATTGTGGGAATGTTTCTGAGGATTGTGTTATGATAGGGATGACAGATTTCCAAGCCAGTGCAGTCATGTAAATTGTGTCAAATGTACCCATGACTAAGTGGGGTGACATATTTTAGGAGACAATTCAGGATGAAGAACTACAGAACCACAATAAGAAAGGCACATGGGTAGCTCATTTGGTTAAGTGGCCAACTTTTGGTTTCCATTCAGGTTATGACCTTGCAGTTCACAAGTTCGAGTCTCATGTTGGGCTCTGCACTCATGACACAGAGCCTGCTTGAGATTCTCTCTCTCCCCCTCTCTCTGCCTCTACCCCACTCATGCTCTCTCTTTCTCTTAAATAAATAAATAAATAAATAAATAAATAAATAAATAAATAAATAAATAAGAAACACTAAGAAACTCCCATGGAAAACACATGGAAAAAACTTGAATGAAGCTAAGACTTCCCAGGAATGCACACCTCTTAATACATTCTTTAAAAAAAAAAGTGAGGGGCACCTGGGTGGCTAGTCAGTTGAGAATCCGACTTCGGCTCAGGTCATGATCTCACAGTTTGTGAGTTTGAGCCCCGTGTCAGGCTCTGTGCTGACAGCTCAGAGCCTGGAGCCTGCTTCACATTCTGTGTCTCCCCGTCTCTCAGCTACTTCCCTGCTCATGCTCTGTCTCTCTCTGTCTCTCAATATGTTAAAAAAAATTGAAAAAAAAGTGAGATGCTCTGTGATGCTCAATGAAGCTAGTTTTTCTCAGAGGACCGAGGAAGAATGAATTGCAAGTTTTCTTCCAGCTAAGAGAGAGAAATTTGTTCTGGTAGGTTTCTGCAAAGTTGAGTGAGGTTCAGAATTAGATGGTTATCTTTATACTAAGGCCCACAACTAAAGATATTTTCTACGCAGTTCAACTGGAAAAAAATTTGGAGGTGACTGCCCAACCCATGCTCCTATCTCTGGGAACCTCTCCTCACCACCATAGGGACAGACCCTATGGCATATCTTTACTGTAGAAACTCTCCTTCGTTGTCAAAGCTGATTGGATGAGTGGGGGACCTAGCTTGAACCGATCAAATCTTCTTTTCCCAGAATCCAGAATTAGGATTCTATGATGCTGGCCAGACCCTGATGCAAAATTGGGTCTCAGGCAGAAGCATCAAAGGCTAGTCTGCAGAAAGGGAAAAATAGAATGCTGCAGATGTGCAGACAAAGGCAGAAATGAGAGACCACATCACCCCAGAGAGGTGGAGAAATGGACTTTGAGTCTGATAGCTATACAGTTTCTGGTCTAATTCCTTGTAAGTCTACACTTTTCTCTGTTATTATAAAATGTCCTTCTGGATCCTGAAAATAATTTATCTTGGGTATTTTGTTTTAGAAAACCCTAAACTGTAACACATTTTTTTAACTGTCATATGTATATCATTCACATTATTACATAAAATGCCACTTAAGCCAGGGAAGACAGGATACTTAAATTCCAGCATATTAGGGACTCACTAAATATTTGTTGTTGACAAACAAAGAAATATCTTCCTTGGACAGATATTTACTGAGCCCTATTCCAGTATTGAGATAAGTCGCATATTAATCCTATGTTTTCAAAATTAATGATTACTGGTCTTGGAAGATTGTTGTACCTTTCATCAAAAATATAAATGAAACATTTTTTATGGATTTGCTAGAACACGTGGCCTACATATGCCATGCAGTTATATTTGCATTATTTCCCTATAAGAAATTTATTGTCTCATAATAGCAATTAGCAGAGGAAAAATGATGTTGGGCCTTTGAAGATGTGATTTATAGAAAGAACCAGCATTTGAATTTTCTACATGGGAAAGAATTAGTTTAGAATTTATTCATTCCCAATACTGAGGTGCTCTGTAGATACCTAAATGTAAGGTAAAAATTATTTTCCTTCATTTTAGAGTTCAACCTGGAATCCAATCCTATTCAGTGTCTGGGGAGATAAATTTAATTGTTGTCCAAATTGCATGACATTGTTTCCAGAATTACCTCAAAACTGTTTGTGAACATCATCTCAACTGCCCAGGAGGAGAGAAATAGTTGATCCCTACTGGATACTTTTACATTAATGAGTGACCCCCACCTGAGGTTGATTTACAGGGGTCCTTAAGGACACAGGTGGGGTTCATTAACCTCAGCTGGCCTTCAGCTCGATACAAACCAGTCACTTGATGGGATAAATGGTGGCCTCTGGTTATTACCACATTAGCTACACAGACTTTTGGCCTAGAAAGTTTCTGAAAGTTAATTTGGCAGGATATTTCCTGAAATATTCAACTGTAGCTGCCTGTTTTAAGCCTCAATTTGACAATAAAAGAATTACTATTCGGTGATTTTAAAAGGATAGGTGCTATATAGTTTCTAAAGCTGTGTGCCATTTGAAGGTTTTCTCATGCCTAAATTTATGGAAGAAAATGTGTGATTTTTTTCAGCAGTGTTATTTCTGTTAAATAAAATTTAAATAATAATCAAAATAATGAGAGAGTAATAAACTACTTTAAAGACCTGAAGGAAAACCACAAAGACAGTTTACTGTTTTATTTTTTCCCCAACATGCAGAGTCAAATTCTCATTTAGTTCAAGGTCTGTATTTATCACCAGTCATGGCAGCAAAGATGTTTACGGGAAAGCAAAGATGTGTATTTCCTGATATCTGTATCAGGTAATGTGTTCAGTTACAAGAAACAGCCCCGCCCCCTTACCTAGGCTGTAGGTATATAGCCTACCCCCGAGAAACAGCTTACACAAACTGGGGCGTTTACTTTACCCAACTTTCAAGAAGTCTGGAGGTAAGTGGTTAGTGACGTTGGCTCAGTGGCTTTAAGATACCAAGGCCCAAGTATGTGGGAAGCCCTGGGAGGAGCAAAGAGGTAAGAGGTGCAAGCCTGCTGGGCTTGTCCTCTCTTAAGCCCCACCCACAAGGCTCCTGCTCATGCCTCAAAGGCTACAGCTGTGTCTGGGAGGTGCCTTGCACCTCCCAACAAAATGAAGATTTGTGAGGAACAGGAGCAGTGACCGCCAAATCTGCTTCACTATCTCTTCAAAGTAAAGATGAGGAGAGTGGCCTAAACATCCCTAGAAATTAGCACCTCACTATGGATGTATGCCCCGAATGTATCTAGAACTTGTTGGAATCTATTTCTATTTTCAACCAATCTACTTAATGTTACAGACAAACTCAAATGTGTTTGTTTCCAAGTTCATATTTGGGGTGGGGTGGGGGGGGGAGATAAGAAAGAACACGGTGGTCAGACAATTCCAAAACGTAACTGTTTTGTGGTCCTTGCTCACTTCCTAAAGATCAACATGAGACCATTAATACTGGGAGAGACTTCCCTGCCTTCCCTGTTCCTCGTCCCTCCACACACAGACCTGTGTTGAAACCTTTCATAGAAATGAAATTCCATCCCCCACTGTGTGCCAGACTCTGTCCTTGAGGTGCTTGGTCTTCCAAGGTCTGGCTCTTCCCAAAGGCTCAGTGTATACAACCATTTGTGATTGAGCTGAAGTAGGAATTTAAATCTTGTACATATACCAGACTGGATTTGTGTTCAGTTCTCAAATTTTGGTTCAGTCACCACCTGCATTAACAATGCAAGTTCCTAGGGGTGCCTGGGTGGCTCAGTCAGTTAAGCATCTGACTCTTGATTTCGACTCAGGTCATGATCTCACAGTTTGTGAGATCCAGCCCCATGCCGGGCTCTGAGCTGAAAGCACGGAACCTGCTTGGAATTCTCTCTCTCCTTCTCTTTCTGCCCTCTCCTGCTCAGACTCTCTCTCTCTTTCTCTCCCCCTCCCTCCCTCTCAAAATAAATAAATATTTAAAAATGCAAGTTCCTGGACCCCTGTGGCACATTTGAAACTGGATCTCTGGGGTGCCTGGGTGGCTCAGTCGGTTAAGCGTCCGACTTCGGCTCAGGTCATGATCTCACGGTCTGTGAGTTCGAGCCCCGCGTCAGGCTCTGTGCTGACAGCTCAGAGCCTGGAGCCTGTTTCAGATTCTGTGTCTCCCTCTCTCTCTGCCCCTCCCCTGTTCACACTCTGTCTCTCTCTGTCTCAAAAATAAATAAACGTTAAAAAAATTAAAAAAAAAAAAAAAAGAAACTGGATCTCTGAGGGAGGGCTGAGGAAATCTGCTAGGGTGCTGCAGGCTCTAGCAGGGCAGGGATGATCTGTTTTCCCTCCCCTGCTGCACCCCCACTGCCTGGCACAGTGCCTATTGGGAAGTTGGCACTCATGATCATTTGTTGGAGGTCAGTCTTAATAATGCCTCATATGTCATGGGCACTGTTCTAAGGACTTTTAAAAAATGTATTAATTCATTTAATTCATGTAACAACCCTTTGAGATGGGCACTATTGTTATTCCTATGGAACCAATGAGGAAACTGAAGCAACAGATGATGAAATGACTTGCCCAAGGTCTCCACTTATAGGTGGTAGAGATAGGGTTTGAACTCAGGCTGTCTGAATAAAATTAATGATGGACATTGAACTTAAAAATATTAGGTCCTTGGAGTGCCTGGGTGGCTCAGTTGGTTAAGTGTCCAACTTCAGCTCAGGTCATGATCTCACGATTCGTGACTTCGAACCCTGCATCGGGCTTGCTGCTGTCAGCATGGACCCTGCTTCGGATCCTCTGTCCCCCTCACTCTCTGTCCCTCTCCCATTCAGGCTGTCTCTCTCTCTCTCAAAAAATAAATAAACTTAAAAAAAATTAGGTTCGAAAGAAAGAAATAAAGAAAAGAAGGAAACTATTGACAAATCTAGACATTTATGACAGTCTCAGAATGTATCTCTCAAGACTGTCAGGAGTTGGTTACAGTAGACACTGCAGATACAATGATGAGTAAATGGGAGGAGACAAGCCAGGTAATGGGGCAATAGCAAGATGGTGTGATGTGTGCTGAGCTAGAGGGTGGCTCATGTGAAGCCAGAGGAAGGAGTGGGAGAGGCATCTGGGGTGGGGCCGTGGAAATTATTGAGGGTGGAAGTTGAAGGAAGTTATTTGCCTGGATAAGGACATACAAGGAGCAGCAGAGAGTGATCCAGAGCAGAGATGGGTTGCTCAGGGCTTCTAGAGGGCAGAGGAAACAGAATTAGAAAAGGGGTGACGGGGTGGCTCAGTCACTTGAGCGTCTGATTTTTGACTTTGGCGCAGGTCACCATCTCACAGTTGGTGAGTTTGAGCCCTGTGTCAGGCTCTGTGCTGACAGTGCAGAGCCTGCTTGGGATGCCCTCTCTCTCCCTCTCTCTCGCCGCCCCCCCCACTTGCTCTCTCTCAAAATAAATAAATAAACTTAACCAAAAGAAGAAAATGGATGATCTCAGGAACGTGCATTCGTCCAATACCAGTCATTGTTATGGCCATTCAATAAGGCCAGTAGTTACTGAGCATCTATTTGTCATATGCCAGGGACGATACTCTACTCGTGTGCATTCTCTCACCTAACCCCTGCTATGCTCCTAGGAGGTTGTTAGCACTCCCATTTTATAAATCAGAAAAAAAATGACAGGACAATTGACTTAGCCTTTTGCAGGAAGAAACTAGATAGTTCATAATGTCGAACCTTCAAATTAGTAGGGAGAAAATGTCTGAAAGGCTATTATGAAGAAACATAAATGGCATACCGAATCTGATGAAGTCATCCTTTGAACACAATATACTGTCTTTTCTGTTTAGTATATATATTTGTCAGTGCATTCTACTGAGGGTCGATTTCATGAGTGTTTCATATTTCAGACAATTCTGAGCACTTCTCCAAAGCTGAATATTTCATATATGAATGGGATGACTTTTCCTTAAATGTAGCTTGTTTGTTAGAGACGAAATGGAAACTTTCTTTTGTCAAATGGGCAAACCAAATCTGTATAAATCTGAATGTGAGGTTTTCATGTGGGCCAGGGGTGTCTCTGTGTACATGAGGGTATGTTTGTTTGTTTTTTTAATTTTTTTTTCAACGTTTATTTATTTTTGGGACAGAGAGAGACAGAGCATGAACGGGGGAGGGGCAGAGAGAGAGGGAGACACAGAATCGGAAACAGGCTCCAGGCTCCGAGCCATCAGCCCAGAGCCCGACGCGGGGCTCGAACTCACGGACCGCGAGATCGTGACCTGGCTGAAGTCGGACGCTTAACTGACTGCGCCACCCAGGCGCCCCATGAGGGTGTGTTTTCTTCAGCACATACAGGGCTGCTGGGTGTTTGCGCAAGGAGGACACATGTGTAAAGGTATTCCTAGTCACGATTTCCCAATTCCCATGCAGGGCCCTACACTTTTATTTCTCTGTGAAAAGTTGTAGACATAAAATTGAACAATTTTTGGAAAAAAAGAGATTGTTGTTGTGTATAAAATCCTTTCATTTCATTATATGTTCAACACTACCAAAAACAAGACTACCTCAAAATACAGTGTACTTTAAAAGGCTTCAGAAAAATGCAAATTGGCCTAAACTTTATAAGTAATTATTAGAAACAAGTTGGGATGCCTGGGTGGCTCAGTTGGTTAAACGTCTGACTCTTGATTTTGGCTCAGGTTATGATCTCATGGTTTGTGGGATTGAGCCCCATACCAGGGTATCCTGCTTAGGATTCTCATTCTCTTTCTCTCTCTCTGTCCCTCCCCCAGGCATGAGTGTGCTCTCTCTGTCTCCCTCAAAATAAATAAGTAAACATTTAAAAAAAGGAAATAGGTTTTAAGCAAATGGATAATGTAGCAAATTACTAAATTTATGAATGGCTAATTATAGAAATTAATTACAGAAATTGATTTCTGGAAAATAAACCTAGAGTTCTTTCTACATGTATCAGTTAGGATTAGGTTGGGTAGCTTACAACAGAAAACACAAGTGACAGTGGCTTAAGATACAGGTTTCAATTTTTCTCTTTTGTAAAATAAGTAGGTCTACAGTCCAGACTGTTATGGATGCTTATAAGATCATCAGTGTTCCAGATTCTTTTTATCCTTCTTCCTAATCACCCTTAGGGCTTGCCTTACATCCTCAGGTCGCTTCATGGTCTAGGATGGCTGCTAAGGCTCCAGCCATCACTTCCAGGGTTTAGACAGGAAGAAAGAGAGAGAGGGGAGGAAAGGGCTAAAGGGCATATACCAGCTGTCTGTTCCTCTTTTAAGGAGATTTCCTTGAAGTCCCACCTGACAAATACCACTTGCATCTCAGAGACCACTCCTAATTACAAGGGAGCCTGAGACTATCATCTCTCAGCTGGTCACATTGTTTCCTGGAATAAAATTAGGATTACTTTGGTAAGAAAGAAGGTGATAATGGATAGATAATCTTGGCCACACTACGCCAAAATCCTGAATTGTTTCTGTACATCAGGGCGCAAAATTTAAGTAAGGGAGGAAAACTTCCTTTGGGAACTTACAAAAAGGATGAGTTCCCAGGTCACTGACCTAAAAAAGGGACACTGACAACCCAGCAGGCAGCTATTAAAATCACAGGAATCTTCCAACTTGGGGTGAATAGTGAAAACTGGCTCAGAGATCTCTTTGGCCTTTCTTCTAATGTCTGCCTGAGAATCACCAGACTTAACCCAATTCTAAGTGATAGGATAAAAGTGACAGAAGAGAGGGAAGGAGAAAGGAAATTACTACTGTCCCAGGCTTTCAGGGATGACCGTGAAAAGGTGTATTTTTTCCCATCAGATATGCTGAGGTGCAGATCAGATATGGAATTCTTTGTTATGCCGGGTAAACGGTTGTATTAAGCTTCAGCATAACTGTTGGATCCTCTGAGCTGTTGGTTGAGTTGGCCGTGCTTTGGGACAAGGACACGGGTTTTCTCACATAAAGCCTCTACTGCCTCGGCAGAGGAAGTGCCATGAGTGGAAATACTCGGTGCAAAGGATAAGCTTCCTGCCAGATGAGTAGTTCATCCGGGAAGACATGATGCTACTGCGACCTCCTCTGTGAGGCATCTGAGTTGTGCTATGTCTCCCGTAGGGGTGTAGAATTTCCACTCCAGTGTTTGTATTCACATTTGAAATCAAGTTGGGCTTGGCTATCGCTCTGAAAACGGGTAAACTGGATGTGGGGTAGAAGTGCCACTGCAGACAGTCACCTGCTATCTGTAGCATACAATGACTTTTTAGAGATAAGACACAGCAAGTGCATCTAAATGATTGACAGTTGACTACCTTCTTCCAGATGTGTCTGCATCTCACATGGTCTACCAGTTCTCCCTCCTTCCTCTTGCTCCCTCCTTTTTCTTTCCACCTGGAGCCCTTTTGTTATTCTAATCTCTCTTTTTTTTAAGTTTATTTATTTATTTTGAGAGAGAGAGAGAGTGCAAGCAGGGGAGGGGTAGAGTGAGTGGGGAATAGAGGATCCAAAACGGGCTCTGCCCTGACAGCCCGGACGCCCCTGCGGGGCTTGACCCCACGAATCGTGAGATCATGACCTGAGCCGAAGTCAGATGCTTAACTGACTGAGCCACCCAGGCGTCCCTTGTTATTCTAATCTCTGCTCCAAAATCACCCAGGGTTTCTGTAGCACCCTACACACACTGTAGGCCAGGTCCAAGTTGCCTTTGATGTATTATGTTCTGAGTCGTAAAAGGTTTTTGTGCGTTTTTTGGTTTACTCCAAATTATGAGAAGGTGCCTACCTATGTTTGGGAAAAAAAGGTAAATCCTGGGAAAGGTAGCTGGGGGAGGAAATATCCTGTGACCAGGGGGCTTTGAGGAAGACAAAGCCAGGGTCCCCTGGGGTTGGAGTGGGGAGAGTCAGGACTACAGCAGGCCCGCCAAGGCCCCAGGGTGGGTCTGAGGACCGCCTTTTCTGAAGGCCCCTGCACATCGGCCATGGATCGGCCTCCCAAGAACTAGAAGCTGCTGGAGAGATCTCCTGCCTCCCAAAAGAAACTTCAAGCATGGACACTGCTATCGCAGGCTTTATAATATGTCAGGGCCCGAATTTTGGGCTGAGAGTTTGGGGGTCGTTGTGGCAGAGACAGTGGGGAGAGTGGAATGCCATTCTACTACTTCTCCTGAAGATGGAGAAGAGCACCGAGTAGTGGAAATATAACGTGAGCCACATATGGAATTTTAATTTTTCTAGTGGCCACATTAAAAAATTAAAAAGGCACAGATGGCATCAATTTTAACAACATATTTTACTTAACGCTATACGGTTGACCCTTGAGCAGCAACATGGGGGCTAGGAGCACTTACCTTCTTCCCCCGCCCCAACCCCGCACTGTAAAAAATCCATGTGTACCTTTTGACTTCCCCCAAACTTAACTGCTAATAGCCCACTGCTGACTGGAAGCCTTACCAACAACATAAACAGTTGATTCACACATATTTCGTACGTTATATGTATTACATACTGTATTCTTACAATTAAGGAAGCTAGAGAAAGGAAAATGGTATTAAGAAAATCATGAGGAAGAGAAAAAAGACTCATGAGGAAGAGAAATACATTTATAGTCCTGTACTGTATTACCAAAAAAAATCTGCATGTAAGTGACCCACACAGTTCAGACCTGTGCTGTTCAAGGGTCAACTGCGTATCCCAAATATTATATATCAAAATGTCATCAATGTAAAATTATTAATACTTTGTGATCTTTTTTTACTTGTACAAAAGTCTTCAAAATCTGATGTGTATCTTGTACTTACACATTGCAATTCAGACCAGCTACATTACGGTGCTCAATAGCTACACATGCTAACGGCTACTATACTGATTAGCACAGTTCTAGGAACATCCATTGCTGCAATATATCAAAGCCACTTTGATCTGTCTTCCCTGTGCTCTCTCGCTGATCATTCTGAAAGTTCTCCTTTCTTTTGACCTACCCCCTCTTTTCCCCAAATTCTTTTCCAATATTCTCCTCCCTTTCTCGCTCTCCATTTCTTTCTTTTAGCAATGACCTGTATAAGTCACTTTTGAAATCATTAGAAATGAGAAGAGAGTCAGAATCAGAAAGAAAGGGACAGAAAGTGCTTAATGTTTTGGTATAGTGGAAGGAATCTGGGACGAATGCTATGCAGTTCTAGCCCAAAACTTACCACATCAAGCTCTAGGAAGAAATAATATTTGTAAGTGAATTGTGTATGCACAGGTGTTTATTAAATTAATTTCATTCATAGTGAAAAAGAAATACTCTCCTCTATGACTTAATTACTTGATGCCCATGTATGTCATATTTTCCAGTAGTAACCATACGGGATCTTTCAGTTGCACAGAATCTGCTTAATTCCTCAGTCTCTATCTTTATGAACTAGCATCTACACTCATGCAGAACATGTAGGAAGCATTTTAGATGCTACATTTCTCTTTGCTACCTAAAGCCTCCCAACGCATGTACCCATATTTCTTAGAAAACGAAAATGAAGACATACCCTTTTCCTTCTTCCTCTTTGATGCTCAGAGATAATTGAGCAGAGTCTGGGTGGTCATGTAATGCAGTGGTTGGCTCTAAATTGTGAGATGTGGGTTTTGCTGGGGCTGAAAGCTGTTCTTCAAAGTCTCAAATGTATAGGAAGTCTAGTTTGGGCTCCCAGAGACATTAGATTTTCCCCCAGTTTCCTAATTTCTCTGTGGCCCTATAGCACTCACTAGTACCTATTGTTAAGTCCATCAAAGACCATTTTTGGTTGATTCTGGGCATTTTTCTTCAATATTCCGACTCTTCCCTCTTGTTGGGATAAACTATGGCTATAAAGATCCTTTACAAAGTTTGGATTTGGAACCCTACTGGCATGCTGCCTCAAACTCTCAATCCATTGAGTTAGAAAATAAGTCAAATCATTGTTCCACGTCTTGCATAGAAATCAATTGGTTGGTTGAATATTTTGACTGCTCATTCCTACATTTAGATATAATTTTGGTTAGATTGCCTTTTCCTACCATGTGCTAGCTTGACATTAAACATTGCTCTCTTTTTGCTTTAGCCTCACTGGCTGTGCTGAGCCAAAGCTTGGGTTGTTTTCTGTCTAGCTTATCCACCACCCACTTCATTTGACCTTACAAACATGTTTAAATAGATTTCTCGGATAATGACCATTTTAGCTGGCAACTTCCCATTCAGATATTATAGCAGGCACAGTGCAAATTAGAGGGCAGAGCAAAAGCACTAAGAATCATGAGACCCTGGATAAATATAGTAGAACCGCTCAGCCTTGGTAGGACAAGTCTGGGTTCTGATCCCAGTTTACCCACTGACTCAGTGAGTGACTCTGGGTAGGCAGAGTAAAACAATCATTGGTTTCATCCACCGGTGACTCAGTCACGTTGATCTCGATAATGGGGGCCGAAGAAAGAATTTACTGTCACAAAGACACCTCATTTCCATCCTGGGTGTTTCACTGTTCCCTGGGTTTGCCTCTGAGTTCGTGCTGAGGAAAACAAAGGCACCCTTTATGCCCTATAGAGGGGAGACAGGGTGATCACCCGCTGGCCTTATCAGCAATAAGAAAAATCTTTCTAAAGGTTAGCAGTTGGGCAAATAGGAAGAGCCGGCCAACCTGATTTTAAAAGGGGGCCTTTAAAAAGTGGCTTTGTTCCATTTCGTGTTCCCTTGATGTAATGTGCTTCACTGGTCTGTGATTTCAGTAATAGCCCAGTCCACAAATGATTCAAACTTTTAGTAAAAAGCCTAATGTTCTGCTCAGCACCCAGCCCAAAATTTTGCATATGCTAGCTGCTCAATGGATGTTGAGAAGGTGAGTGAATGAAGAGCTGGAGAATTAGGTGTGAATAAATTGCAGAAGGCCTTGTTTACATTCTTTGACAACAACTTTACTTGTTGACTTGATGTTCCTAGTGTCAGAATTTTCAAACCTGAACTTCTTCAAGTCTTCTTTTTCTGATTTCCAGAGGGAGGACTGACTTAAGAAGCATCTTCAACTACTCACTGGCCATCTGATGGGTCTTTGACATTCAGTTATTTGCAAGGGATTATACTTTTTTGACCTAGAAGGGAAGTACATTGTGGGTTTTCTTTTTCTAAGTTTATTTGTTTATCTTGAGAGAGAAAGAGAGAGAGAGAGAATCCCAAGCGCTGTCAGCATGGAGCCTAACGTGGGGCTGGATCTCACAAACTGTGAGATCACGACCTGAGCCAACATCAAGAGTCAGACACTTAACTGACTGAGCCACCTAGGCGGCCAAGGAAAGGAAACATTTTGGATAATTTTTAACCAGTCCTTATTAAGTAAGCTGACCGTATTTCCCTCCTCATTCCACAGAAATATATTTCTATGTTTTCTGAGTTGGAACAAAGGAATGAGAAAGTGTAATACATAAAACTGTACAGCAATTTAATGAACAACTGGATTGTTTTTCAAAATACATACAAACAAATCTGTATATTAAAAGAAAAAGCAACTTGTAAAACAAATTACAGAAAAGTTAACCAATCCATATTTTGCCTTCAGAGAGAAAAGAAGCAACTTCAAATGGATGAATGATATTACTGTTGACTAGTTAATAAACACGTCACCCTATATTATTTAGTTCTTTTACACTTTTTTTTTACCCCAAATACCTTTATGTCCTCATAAAAATTGCCTGAGGCAAATGGGACAAATGTAAGGCTCTGCTTGAGCAGAGGTGGTTACTGAGCTTTGCCAGATTCTTACAGTTTGTCTAATTAGCGTGTGTGTGTGTGTGTGTGTGTGTGTGTGTGTGTGTGTGTACACAAAATGAATAACCTGGGGCAGATTCTGAATGCTCTTTATATGATAGTTCAGGCAATGGTGCCACCACCTCACTGTATCAGGGAAGCCTTTCTGAAGGCAGATGTGTTTATAAAGTAAAGGATTAGTGAAGCTAAAGCAAATGGAGAGAACCGATGTTGGCAAACCAGAGATGCAGAGAAAGGGGTAAAACCAAATACCAGTCAGTCTAATGATTTTCAAGATTCCTTAAAATATTTTGGCCAGATCAGTTACCAAGTACAGACTATAAACTTATTCTTTGTATGTACTGATTCTATTGAGTTTGGATCCTGTTATGACTCTCACAACACCCAGATTCTGATAGTTTCTTGAGACAGGCGTTGAAAGCTACAGAACCAACTTTAGCCAAAGGATACAGCAGCTCTGACCAGGAGCCTAGAGGACCCCGCCCTGCTCTATTCAGATCCCCTCTGATCCATTTTGTCATTTTGCTGTTCTCCTCTCCGGCTTCTGTGTGTTTTGTTAATAAGTTCACACGTGTGACTCTCTGAGAAGACTGCACCTTTGTTTGCCTGCAGCCTGAAAGCCAGAGCACCTGAGAGTTTGTATCTCCCTGTCCAGCCCTTAGCCAATGACTGACTGGCAGAAGAGAGTGAAAGCCCAGACCCACTGCCTCAATTTGGGATAGACTTGGAGGTTTAATCCACACTCCAGAGTTCTCCTGAAAAAGATCAGGCTCAAATACCCTTTGTGAAACTTTCCCTAAAATCACAGCTGTACTTGGCTTTTCCCCCTTCCCTGTCCACCATTCGTCTTCCTCTACCCCCTTATAGAACAAGTCTTCAGAATCCGCATCTGGGAGAGTTGCCCTAAAATAAAGAAACATGCCAATCTTCCAATGTGGGTGAAAGGTCTGTAAAAGAAAGCCAAGAGGGAGGGAGTAATGATGTAGCTGAACCAGAAGTGAATCTCTAATTATTTTCGAGGCTTGGGAAAACTCTACTGTGCGGCCTTTCTTCCTTCAATTCTAAAGCAGTAGAAGTTTGGAGACGGTAAACTCTGATAACTCTTCCCCGAATAGAAATGCACAAGCCTTCCTCTCCATCCTCAACATCCCCAATACAATCTGTGTTCATAATATGCAATTTGGAAATGATGATGACCGAGAGCATAATCATAGTCAAAGCCCTGGATCACTATTCTGTACCCACACATCCTCTTGCTCATCCCATCGGTGTTTACCAGGAGGCAGCTTGCCAGAAAGGAAATCAGCTGTGGGGGCTGCACAATTCCAGGAGCCAATCTATCAAGAAGGCATTTGTGCCTGTCAGGCGCGGGGGTGAAGCAGAACAAAAGTAGGGTCTGTTTGCTTGCGTCATGGGAACAGCACTGAGAGAAATTGCTGCTGACCAGCCAATGACAGTTGATGGAGCCCAGACTTTTAACACCAACTAGTTGCCCATCAGGAAGGATATTCAAGAGATGAACCCACTACCATGACTCTCTTTCCTTCTGTTTGGTTTTTTTCAGATGGGGTGCCAATCTGTAATACGCTGTCCTCATGTGATGATTACTCTATTGTGCATCCCCTGACACTAATGATGTGCAGACTTTCTAAAGCTCAACTGTTCAAAATTAATACCAAGAACGTTTCTGGGAAAAGAAAGGGAACTACTGTGACCCATGGACCAAATCTAATGATTTTTCTGAAACCGATCAGCTGAATTTGTATCTTCTTTGTCCCCTATCAATCAGTGTCCCATAGTTCAATTATGTCAAAGCAAGGAGTAATCAATAACACTTTATACTCAAAAGAGGGGCTTTCTTTGACGACCTCAAAGTTTGTCACACAGAACGGGACATTGTGAAATCACTAGAAAGTAGGTTTGTATCTCATGAATTTTGACTTATTGAGACATCACTCTTAATATCATTATTGTTAATTAATGACTGAATTATAGAATATTTTGTACCAAAATTTATATTGAAAGAAATGTCACTGTAGAAGATATTTCAAATGCCTTGATAAAATTGGGATATGCTATTATTAGTGCCTTCATCCACTGTTCCAGGAGAAGGCATACTTTGTTTAAAAAAAGGATCATTTTGACACAATTTGGCCGTACTGATTCCCTGATTCGTCAAAGATGGGTCTTTGTAACCACAGCTAATGTCGGTTTATCAACTCTTAGTTAGATGAGTGAATGAACAAACTATAATATCATTTATCCATCCATTTATTCATTGTTTTATCTAGTACCTTTCTTTTTGCTTTCTAAAATGTTATTTATACTGTGAATTGGTTTTATAAAATTCTTTTAAAGCAAAGGTAAAATTCAGTTAAGTGCCTGTCTTATAGAAAATATGAAATTAGTAAAGCCTAAATTTATGAGATTGATAACTTTATAGTAGTAGACATCTTATAGAATAGATAATTCAGATAGGACGTCCAGCAGAAGAGAGGCTGCCTTTCTCATGTATCTGTGTTTTTCTGGAAGGAAATCTTCTCAGAATCCCCCAAGCAAGTCCTTATATAACATTGGCCAAGATTGGATCCATGCTTCTTTCTAAACCAATCTCTGACAAGGGAGATGAAATTACAATAATTAGTTAAGATTAATCAAGATTTGCTTCCTGAGTCAAAGAAAGGGTGGAGATCTGAACAAAAGGAAAGGAAAAGGAGGAATAGGTGATGGCCAAGAAACCAGCAATGTCTGTTCTAGCTGCCTTTCCATGAATCCAGCTCTACCTGCCACTACAAAGGGGAGAGAAGTGTTTGAGGAGTGTGATGTGACTTTTTGTAAGGGTGGTTTATAAGTGAAGATATGGGGTTATTAAAGTATGAATGATGGATGAACATGTTTACCTTCCCTTATTACTAATGAGTCTCCTGAAAAGTTTTACCTTATTCCTTTCAGTTAAATTATTTTATCCAAGGGGCTCCTGAGTGGCTCAGTCAGTTAAGTGTCCAACTCTTGGTTTTGGCTAAGGTCATGATCTCTCAGTTCATGAATTCAGGCCCTGCATTGGGCTCTGCACTGACAGGGAGGAGCCTGCTTGGGATATTCTCTCTCTCTCTCTCTCTCTCTCTCTCTCTCTCCCTCTCTCTCTCTCTCCCTCTCAAAATAAATAAACTAAAAAAATAAGTTTATCCAGAATGAAAGCAGCTAATAAAATACAGTATAATTTTGGACTAGTATAGCACAGTAAATTAGTTACGCATTTAATGTTTAGCTTTGCAACTCTTTCTTAAGACACTATGTTAAGTGCTATGGGAGATGCAAATAGTCCTCCATACTGACAACCTATTAGTTTGAGGGAGCTATGTGCACCAAAAAACAAGGTAGAAAGTGATGCCATAGAGATGCCAGCTATTGGAATTTGGTAGAAAATATAAGTTCTGAATGTGTAGATGATGGAGGGAGGATTGGTGGTGAAGGCAGTCTTTGAATGCACCTTGAAGGACTCTAATATTGAGACAGAGGAAAGAACAATTGAGACATAAAGATTTCATGGGGAGATGACAGCACAGGGAGCATGCAGGAAAAACAAAGAGATTTTTTTCTGGAGGAAAGATGTTGGTAGCCTAAGGTTGGCATTTGGTGCTAGACCAAGGAGCTTGGTATTTGTGACAAATATAGAGAGGACCCACTAAAGATATTGGAAGGAGATAACTTTTTTAATAGAATTTATTTTTTAGGGAAGTTTAGGTTCACAGCAAAACTGAGCAGAAAGTATAGTAAGCTCCCATATATCTTTGCACCCAAGCATGGACAGCCTCCCTCACTATTAATATCTCACACCAGAGAAGTATGATTTATTACAACCTACAATGACACACCATTATCACCTGAAATCCATAGTTTGCATTACAGTTAACTCTTGGTGTTGTACATTGTATGGGTTTTGACAAATGTATGTGGCCATGTATCCACCATTATAGTATCATACAGAATAGTTTCACTGCCCTAAAGATCCTCTGTGCTCCACCCATTCATTCCTCTCCTCTAGGCCCTGGAAGCCACTGATCATTTTACTGACTCTGTAGTTTCGCTTTTTCAGAATATAATACAGTTGGAGTCACACAATATGTATAAAAGCCTTTTTAGACTGGCTTCTTTTACTTGGTAATATGCATTTGTTTTCTCCGTGTTTTTTCAGGAAGTGCCTCTTGATTAGAGCTTTTATTAGTGAAATTGTTATGGTTTTGATTGATGAATATTGAATGGGGGGGATGGTAATCAACTGTGGCAGTGGTAAAGGCAGTTATTTATTCATTAATTATTTGAAAGACCTAGCTAATCATAAAGTGATTCTACATTTTGATAATTGCAATGATCTAGAAAAGATGAAACATTCAGGACAAGTGTCATAGTTAGGGAAGTTCAGGTTCTGACAAGTGCCCCCACTGAAATGTCTTTGACATCCAAGAGGCAATATAAGAACACCAAGATGCTGCAGTAGTTCAGAGTGGGTGCAGGGGTTGGAATGAGGTCCAACGGCAACTTTGACCAAACTCAGCATTTGGCACAGAGTAGAGATTTCTCCCAAGCACTGACAGGTGTTCTTATCCATGGGGAATGGGCTCCCTACCACTGTCTACAGTTCCAGCTATTCCCTGAATTGATACCAGCCAATGACCAAATATCCCCTCCATTCTTTATTCTCCAAATGACTCAGAAGATTCTTATTCGTGTTGTTTGATTTGATTTATGAACCCCTAATATGGCAGACGAGACCTAGTTTCCTTGGGGTTTTTATTCCTCTAGGAAGTTTTCCATCATGGCAGCTATGATTACGTGTGCAATTCCGCCACAAATACTTAGATCTTTATTTTGTACTTCAAAGATTCTTGGTGACAGGTCCAAAGTTCTGGAATTGACTTCCCCAGCTATTTTAACTATATTTGAGTGAAGTTCTCACTGAGATCTATGTAAGACCATGCTACATATGATAGATTCTAATTGAGGATTGGGAGGTGGGATGTATTACAAAACAGCAAAAATGAATTCTTTAGACCTTATCCAAATACATATGTAAAAGGAGGTATCTGTAATTTTTAGGACATTTGATATCAGGGTCTATTTTCATCTGGTGTGCACTGGCAGAGCATCTTGGCCAGCATCCATTCTGTTATCGGTGGTGGTCCATCTTGTACTAGTTAATTAATTACTTGACTATCACCATTGCACAAAATGCTGAATTAAAATGTAAAGAATAAAACAAGTAGAGAAAAATAAGTTGGGAAACCTCTAACTTGAACACTTTTATGCTGCTACACCCTGTGTTAGATACGCTCTCTACTGGTGATTTTATATCTATAGATTATTAGGTAGTAATATGTAGACAAAGAGGAAATTAATATAGTTCAGAAAAGTAAGTGGCATACTCAGAAGATCCTTTGGCTTATGAAACATTCTTCTCAATTAGAGTTAATAGTTCAGTGCAATCAGAAAAGTCTTCAGAAAAAAAAAAAAACACAAAACATCTAGATGGTATATTAGTTTCCTATTACCAAAAACTTAAGTGGCTTAAAACAACACAGATGTATTACTTTATGTTTCTGCAGGTCAGAAGTCTGAAATGGGTTTCAGTGGGCTTAAATAAAGATGTTAGCAGGCTGTACTCCTTCTAGAGGCTCCAGGGAAGAATCTTTTTCCTTGCCTTTCCCTTCTAGAGGATGCCTCTGTATCTTGGCTCATGGCTCCTTCCATCTTTAAAGTCAGCAGTGGTTGGTTGAGTTGCTCTCACACTGCATCACTGTAATACTAACTATTCTCTTTCCTTCTTCCATGATTAAGGGACCTTTGTGATTACATTGGACCTACCCCAAACAATCCAGGATAATCTCCCCATCTCAACATCCTTAATTTAATTACATCTGCAAATGTAAGGCAATGTAGTCACAGGTTCTGGGAATTAGGATGTGAACACCTTTGTGGGGACCGTTATTCAGCCTACCACAATGGGTTTCCAAATGTCAGTGTTCATATTTTAGCCTTTGATCTTAGAGAATCCAATCTGGCCACCATCTCAAGCCTTTTCTTCCTAAAGTTTGCAGCCGAAAGATAGGATTATTTTGTCTCTGGGAGTGATAGTGGTGTTGAATTGGAAGCTGGAAGTAAATATGAAAGAGAAAAAGTTGAGTGGGCTAGAATCAAGAAATATTTATCAAAAACCTACTGTGTGGCAGGCTTTATGCTACATGCTATGGGCAATAAAAATTGAAGAAAGCACAAACCTGACTTTTAAAGAGCTTTGAACCATAGCGGCAAAACACATACACAAATAACTGAAGTTTGTACACTCACCCATCATTTGCTTGGAAGAGTAGACTTTCTTGTGCCCTCCACATAAACTGCTTTACTTATAGCCTAGAGGCATGCCTTGGCAGCCTTTCGTTCTGTGCTTTGCTCACAGTGTGCCCTGAACCCACAGATCATGTCCCAGAAACAATGAGTAAGTCAGTTTGGCTGGAGCTGAGGGAGCATATCTGCCTCAAAACAGGTAGGGGGTCCAAATGTTTGCTGTAATCAGGAATAAAGAGTTGGTAGACTAAATCCATCCAGGGATTTCTTATTCCTCTTGCTGTATTGTCCGCTCTGGGTTTAGTGAGTTGGGAGTACTCAGGAGCTGACCAATGCCAATGCTTATGGCTAAGCTTCTTTTTGACATTTAATTGCTATCACTTAACCATATCCAGGTTTTTCAACATTTTATCAGCTTGGAGGAAAGCTGTATCACAGGGAGAAATCTTTGCTCCATGTGTAATTCCTCTGTCAGTTCCTGAGACATGGTTCCATTTGGATATGCTTTAGGTCCAGGCCATTTACATTATCTTAAAGAAACAGTTGCATTCTTCCAGTCCTTATTATAATATTTATTTCTTTATTCCCCTTTGATGTCAGATCCAGGCTGCATTATCAGTGCTTCAACAAAAGTCTTTCAGTAGTCCTTTTAGAACAAGATGTGTACAGACCTAAAAACAAACAAACAAGACAAATAAAAACAGGAAAATTGTTCTAAGATCCAAAAAAAAAGTCCAAGACCAATGAGATTGGGAGAGGGTTAGAGGGTTCTTCTTCCCCTACTGCCTCTCTATATTCCTAAGCATCCCTCTACCTGGATGGTTGTAGATGAATAAGATGAAAAAAAAATTACCTCTCAGATCTCCTTGTTCCAGCTCAAATGCTAACACACAACTATTTCTTATACTTTTCTCCTAGAATTACAAACATATAAGATGAACTGAAATAAAGGGAAAAATTAGAAAAGAGGATAAATTCCAAAAGTAGTTCTTCAAAAATATTTACAAAATATAAGGAGGGAAACAAACAGACAAAAAACCTTTGCAAGCCTGATGAAAGAAAAAGTGCAAAAGATAAGGAATGAAAATTGAGACATTATATAGATTTCCATGAAATTAAATTAATTATGAGACAACTCCCCTGTGGTAACAAAGTTGAAAACTATGGACTGATTCTATTTATAGTGCAGACAAGTAAACTCTTACCAGACTAACCATATAGTGTAGACAAACATAAGAATACAATTACGTGAAGGCACTGGGAAGGTAGATTCTGGAGGCAGATTTTGGATTGACCTTTAGAAGAAGCAAACAGCATGGGGTGAGTTTCCTTCTCTCTTTCTCAGAGGGCGGGTTTTAGCCTGTAGCATACAAAGTGGCAAAAACTCTGAAAAAAAGCTCCCGATGTTATTGGCTTGCAGAGCCAGAGGAATTGGGACCACTACAGCCACAAGAAAGTAAGGAGATTGTTAGAACCAGAAAGGAGAGCTCCAAGTTGTGTGTAAGCTCCGCTCAAATCTCTGAACTATTACAAAGAAGCAGATTCTGAGAGACCCCTCTAAGGCTAAAAGAATGGAACGGAGATTTGAGGTGCCACCCAAGAGATTGTTTGTGGTTTGAATCCAACCAAATTAGTTGTTGCTAAAACAAGGTTGAATGCACAGTGTCTACAACTTAACATTACAATGTTCAAGAAATAAAGTTACTTGACATATAAAGAAATAGGAAGATGTACCCATTTTTTAAGGGAAAGAAGAATCCTAAGGTGGCTCAGATATTGGAACTAACAAAGATTTAAAACTGTTACTTAAATATGGTCAATGATATGAAGGAAAATGTGTTCAAAATTAGTGAAAAGATAGGACATCTTAGCAGAGAAATGGAAGTCATAAAAAAGAATAAAAAATGATAAAATCTGAAATTTTAAAAGTGGATGAGATTCGAAGCAGAATGGAGATGACAGAGGAAGGAACCAATGAACTTTGATGGATAAAAATGATCGCATTTGAAGAATGAAGAGAAAAAATGCCCAAAAGAAATGATCAGAGCCTTAGAATTTATGGGACAAAAGGTTTAGTAGTGTACAACTGGAATCTCTGGAAGAAGAGTCTGTCCTAAAAGGGAGAGAATGGGGCTGAAAAAACTTTTTTGAATTAACAATGACTAAAGATTTGCCAAATTTGAAAAAAGTAAAGAACATACAAATTCAAAAAACTCCACTAACTCCAAGTAGGATAAATACAAAGAAAATCATGCCTAATCACACCAAACTTCTGAAAACTAAAGATGAAGAAAACATTTTGAAAATAGCCAGAGGACAAGGCGCCTGGGTGGCTCAGTCAGTTAAGTGTCGAACTTCAGCTAAGGTCATGATCTTGTGGTTGGTGAGTTCAAGCCCCACATTGGCCTCTGTGCTGACGGCTCAGAGCCTGGAGCCTGCTTTGGATTCTGTGTCTCCCGCTTTCTCTGCCCCTCCCCTGCTCATACTCTGTCTCTCTCAAAAACAAATAAACATTTAAAAAAAAATAAAAAAGAAACAAGGAAATAGCCAGAGGAAAATGATGCACAACATAGAGGGTAATAATATTTCAAATGATTTCTTGCCTCATCAGCCACTATGGAGCTAAGCAGACAACCAGACATCGGAGCACCTGGGTGGCTCAGTTGGTTAAGCATCCAACTCTTGATCTCAGCTCAGGTCATGATCTCATGAGTCTTTTTGTGAGTTTGAGCCCCATGTCAGTCTCCTCACTGACAGCGTGGAGCCTGCTTGGGATTCTGTCTCTCCCTCTCTCTGCCTCTCCTATGCTCTCTCTCTCTCTGACTCTCTCTCTCAAAATAAATACATAAACAAAAAAAATAGCTTTCTTCAAAACAAAACAAAACAAAAAGAAGACAACTAGACATCTTTAGAGTGTTGGAAGAAAAACAAAACAAACAAATAAAAGCCCGGCAAGACAGAGATCTATATTCAGTGAAAATATCCTTTGAGAATGATGTTTTTTTTCAGACCAAAGAAAAGTAAGGGAATTTGTCATCAGCAGGTCTGCCCTACAGTATTGAGCTAAAGGAAATTCATAACTGACAGGAAATGATACCAGAGGAAATGTGGATCTCCAGGAATGAATGAGGGAAATCAGAAATGGTAAATATCTGGATAAAAATAAAATATTTTTTTTGGTAAAAAATAAAAATAAAAAAAGATTTTTTTCTGCTAGGTTCTTTAAAAGACATATGACTGGTTAAAGCAAAAATTATAACATTTTAACATTATTTTGTGGATGTATAACATACATCAGATGAATTACCTATGACAACTATAGCATACAATACAGGGTAGAGGGAAATTGACCTATATAGTTGCAATGTACAAGAATATTAACTCCAAGGAGAATGTGGGATATTAATAATATGCATCTTAATCCACAGAGCAACTGTAAAAAACTATAATAATGCAAATAGGCATAGCTAAAAATCCCATAGATAAATTGATATAGAATTCTATAAAAATAGTACCCAAAATAACCAAAGACTAATTGAAAACCTTGAATCGAAAGTTTATTATGAGGATATTAGGTAAGTGATTACAGTTTTCCACTGAAATAGTTTTACAGTTGAGTCAGTTCTCCTATAAAAAAAGAGACAATTCCAACCTTATGATTACATTATTCCAGGCCCTAGAAAAAGAAGGACATCTCCCCCATGTTTTCTCAAGTCAGCATAACTACCACATGGTTATTTCACAGTTTGCCTGCCAATTTTATGGGGCCGAATTTTCGTGGACCTGGCCTTTCCTTGTGTACTTCTTTCCTTTCTTGCATTTTTGAGGATTCATGCACTCACCTCACCTTTCCTGAACATTCTCACAACAACTAGCATTCAGAAATGTAGCAATCGCTGAGCTTATTTCTCATTTTTGAAAAGGTGTTCTCTCTAGAGTCATGAATCACCTGGTTTGCTAGGATGGAATGGAGAGAGCAGAGGGGGAGGTTTACATGCATTAGTCAGTCACCTACTATGTGCCAGCAAGTTCACCTAGCATCCTTATCATCCCTGGGAGATCTATAATATTACTCATGGTTTTATAGATGTAGAAACTAAGGATCAGAAGGGCTTTAAAAAAATAGGAAAAAAACCACGAAAAACCTAATCTCCTTCCATGAGGTTATCCTATTAAGAAGTGGGAAGCGTGAGATTTGAAGCCAGAACCCTTTGATTCCAGAGCACATGGTTTTCTATTTCTTCTAACCACCAATGGGGCTTTGGGAAATATTTAATTAAAAAATTATCTCTTCGTATTCTGATACTTCTAGAAACTTGAAGAAGCATTTCTTTCTTTCCCCTCACCCCCCCCCCCCCCCCAGTCCTAGTGTAGTATCTGTGCCTCCTTCCAAGGGGTCTATCTTGCTTTTAGAAATATCATTAGAGGGCGCCTGGGTGGCTCAGTTGGTTAAACGTCCGACTTCGGCTCAGGTCATGATCTCACAGTTCGTGGGTTTGAGCCCCACGTCGGGCTCAATGCTGACAGCTCGGAGCCTGGAGCCTGTTTCAGATTCTGTGTCTCCCTCTCTCTGACCCTCCCCCGTTCGTGCTCTGTCTCTCTCTGTCTCAAAAATAAATAAACGTTAAAAAAATTAAAAAAAGAAATATCACTAGAGGAACAAGCAGCTGAATTTCCTTAGAAGTGTGACTTGCTTTCCTGTAATAACCCAGAGCCTATTTCTTCTCTCTGCCTTTTAGCCCCTTTGTCCCTTACCTTGATTCT
The DNA here is from genome assembly GCF_018350175.1 of Felis catus. Taxonomy (NCBI): domain Eukaryota; kingdom Metazoa; phylum Chordata; class Mammalia; order Carnivora; family Felidae; genus Felis; species Felis catus. The sequence goes on along the minus strand of NC_058368.1, from coordinate 208,503,479 downwards.
GGGGCTCACGGCAGTCCATTTAGAGTCACCAACATCTTCACTTTTATTCAGCAACAAGAGCCACCATGAACTTGTAGGTTACCTGATTTTGTGCCAAGTGCATAAATACGTAAGCTTTGAGGACACTGTGCTGTATTCCTTGGTCTTCTGGAGCTTACATTCTTCTGAAGGGAAATAGTTTAATGCAGGGGTTCTCAACCTTGGCTACACATTTGGCAACTTAGAAACACCTGGCAAGTATTTTTTTAGTGCCTGGGCCCCTCCCAGAGATTCTGATTTGGGGGGCCTGGGGTGGGGCCCAGGCATCAGCATTTATTATTATCATGCCCAGACAATTCCTATGGGTAGCTGGTATTGGTGCCTTTAATTAATTGGTAGATTTCATGGGTTACCCATCAGAAGAATTAGTGAAAAGATGTTTGGGGCAGTTGCCAAAGGGATGTATCCGGAATGTGGAGGTTCAGACACTGTGGCATTGGGTCAGGAAGGTAGTTTGGTGTTGCAGCTGACAGTTCTTCCCCCTGCGCCTCTGTTCACACTGAGTAGTAATGAAAGTGATATCAATGGCTCGAGTCAACTTGGCCCCACAGCTTTCCCATCCCAATTCCCCATTGTCTCTTGGCTGCAATTATGTGTAGCTTTAGTTACTGTTTGCTAAGTGCCATGCCCATCATTCCCACAATGACTCTGTGAAGTGGGCCTTATGATTTTCTTCATTTGTAAAATGAAGAAACAGGAGGGCAAGTCATACGCTGCAGGCCGCACAGCTTGGACAGGAGAAAGCCAGTGCCAGTACCCTGCGGGCACCCGCAGCGCTACATCCCAGGGGCCAGGAGTGTGGTGCTGAGCAGGCTGGTTTGAGGAAAGGGACCAGGAGGAATAATTCCTAGACCCACTCAGTCTAGAGGCCCCACAGCCCCGCAGCCATGCTGTGGCCCAGGTGGTGTCAGTCGCTTTTGTACCTTGAGTTGTGCTACACGCAACTACCGATAAGGCCCCGTCTCCCTTCTCAATGTCATTGCCCTTGGAAACTTAGCAGCATTTCCATTCTTCACTATCTTGTCAGAAATGCGAATCGAAGGAAGACACTGTAGGTCACATCTTCCCTCCCCCTTCCACCTGCTTGTCACAACTGCCAGGGAATTTAGGGCTGGGCTGGACAAAATTGGGAAGTGACTGATGCGCGTCTGTGCCGTCACCATCCTCTCTTCTGGACTCTTTCTTCCCCTTTGTGGAATCTAGGATCATTAGGCCCTTTAAGCAAAACTTTCTTTCAGGAAAGGGTACGATCGATTCATTAGACTACAGTGTAAATAACTGACAGGGTCCCATGTGCCACCTTTCCCAGAGACAGTCATATTTTAACAGGGAACAAAGTTCAACTTAGGAGTCTGACACACATAGACTTGAATCCTAGGCTGCCTACTGGTTATGTAATGTTTGGCAAGTAACCTAACCTGTCTTAGTTTCAATTTCTTCATCTCTAAAAAGAGACTAATATTTCAGAGGAGATATTAATGAGGATTAAGGAGATTGGAGGATGAACCTTACATGGAGCCTGGCACATGGTAGGTGCCTGTTCAGTGTTGCTTCCTTTTTTTTTTTTTCCACCCAGTTTCAGAATTCATGCTTCTGCTAAGCAGGAGTGAAGTTAGGCAGGGACACATTTCTGAAATCTCTCAAAAGCAGATGACCTCCTATTTCCTTTATTCCATAAACAACGCAAGATATTGTGGGGGAACACATGGAACTTTTCCCCAGTGAGTGCCCCCCCCAACTCACACACACACACACACACACACACACACGCACACACACACACACACACACACACACACACACTCTCCATTGCTGGGTGACATAGATGGGTCATACAGGGAAGTTGAGACTATACTTTGCATCCAGGCCTCTTGTCAGTCCCTCCTTTCAATCCAGAAGCTTCCCCCAAAATATAGATGTGAAGATTCATACCTCATCTCTCATGCACTACACGATTAGATACATTTTGGACAAAACAGCCTCTTGGTCTTCTTTCTACAGAGGCGGAAATGCAGTTCCTCTGCCTGAAGAGCTAGCGGCTGCGTCAGCGCACAGAGTGGCTGAAATGCAAATCACCTCTGTTCCAAGTGCACACAAGTGCACCTCTGTTCCAGTGCACTAAAAAGATAACTGTTATCACAGAACAATGCCGCTGTCAATGACCAAGTTTTCGAGGAAGCTCTGTGCACAAGCCTGACGTTCCTCATGTGTCTCTGTCAGCCTTACAAAACACCCCATCAGACTTTCTACGGAGGCAGAGAAACCAGGCTGACAATGGAATGTGAGTTGTTTAATTGCCATTACCCTTGCAGGTTGGAAGTGCATTTTTTTTTTCATAATCGTTCCAGAAAAAGAAGCGTTTGAGGACTAGGTTAGGAGCTAAAGATTGAGATGGAGCTGGCTGCTGTGTTGAACTTCTGGCATTGCACATCCTGCCCAGTTACAGCAGGATTCTGACTTCACCTTGACCTGGTGCACAGGCCCAGGCTTATACCTGTGTTCTGGGTTCAAAGCCCAGCTGGGCCACTTACTGGATAGTAGATCTCGGCAGTCAGGTAATCTCTCCATGTTTTAGTGGCCTCATCAATAAAATCAGCAGAATGATAGTACCTTCAAGGGTCTTTGTGAAAGTAAACAGAATTTATGCAATGCCCTATCATACGGCCCAGAGAAAAGTCAACAATGCTACTGCCCTTTCTCTTCCCTATGCAACCAAATGTAGTTGGTCCAGAGCAGTAACATTTGATGAAATCACATGAAGTGGACATTAAAGGCAGTGTTGGAAGGAAAGAGAAGTCACAGAGGGAATATACCTTTGGGGTGTGTGTGTGTGTCTGTGTGTATGTGTGTGTGTGTAAGCCCCAGATTTTGAAACTCAAAGCATAAAGTGAAAACTCCAATACATTAGGAGAGCTACCTTATGGCAAAGAGTGCAAGCAGGAGCCCCCAGACCAGTGCTAGAAAGAGGTGCCATTTACCTGGTCTGGCTGTATTAGCTCCCTTCAAAAATGTCATATTCATAGCACAGGATTTGATGAGCTAATTCAAGCCAAGTCAAGGCATTAAATGTCTTGTGGAATAAATAACAATGGGTCACGCATTTCTGACGCATGTTTTCGGGGCTTTTTTTTTTTTCTTTTAAACCAAAGTAGTCCTTCCTGGCTCCTGAACACAAGCCGTCCTCATCTATTTCCTAAGATAATCCATTATAAATTATGACAGGCTCCCAGGAGCCTGGCGGGCAGCGCGGCCCGATCTGTGCCCAGGTCTCACTTTTCTGTCCTGGTCATCTCCGACAAGTTCCATGCGTGACCGGTCAGGAGACGGCTAATTCCAGTCCAGGCATTTTTCAGATGAGCCTCATTTTATTTTTAATTTCCCCACAAATGCACGCCAGGCGCAGATTTCGTCAGTTACAGACATAGCTCTCTAATCTGTGCCGCCCTTCCGTAGCTCAAACTACCAAATGAATTAAGGTCCAGTTACATATAAAAGTGATTATGATCAGCAAAATATCTGCCCAGAGCGGCCTTCCCCAAAAAGGGCCAAGATGTGAGACTCTGACACTCCCCTTTGGCCATCTTGGGGCACGCACTCACTGTACAATAGAAATTACCCCACTGACAACCTTCTAAAACCTACAGGGCCTTCAGATTTTACAGATCGGTAGCCTCTGGCCACCGTGGAGCAGAGAAATAAATAGCTTTCTCGTGTTGGGTGAAATTATTTGTTTTCTGCCTTCATCCACTAAGATTTCTTTTCAGGAGAACTGACCTCATCCTCTTGAAAGCTTCCTACTTCACCTCTGCAGTCATCTGGCTTTTGCTTAGAGGCAGACGACTACTTTCTAGTCCAAACAGATGAGGGGCAGGATTCTGCATTGTCTTTGGGACTCTTGTTATGTTCATCCGCGCATTTCTCAGGGCGGCTCAGGGCTGTGCAGACTCTTTGTTTTAACTTCAGATCGTCAGGGGTCAGGAGCATCTGAAGTAGGCACTGAACAGAGGCTATAAATTAAATTAGGACCAGAGAGTGAAGGAATAAAGGCCAACCCTGCTCACAAAGAGTTTATCGTCTACCTCAGTGAAGAGGAAACATTCCCAGGGATTTATACTTTTCATGCTTTATCATTTCAATACGATAATGAGATATGTAGAATACAGAACAAGGAATGGTGTTGTAGAAAGGTAATTAGGGACCAAGGGGAGGTATGTGATCTTGTACGATCTTGATCTGTGTCTCTCTGGGCGTTGGTCCCTATGAATGTAAAATCTATAATATCTTGGGCTACTATGACAAGTGGTGAGAGAGCTGGGGAAATCAGGAAAGCCTCCCTCCTTGGAGTTTCTGGAACAGTGATCACAAAAGCATAACCGGGCTGATCCTGAGGGGGAGGTCTCAGTAGCCCCTGGATCAGGCCTCCTTCTGTGGCTTCTTCCCACTTTTCTAAAGACCACAAAGCAGATGAGGTAACGTTTGTTCAGGCCCTGTGATACGGTTCTGTTGGAGTGGAACTAAGTTTTCAAAAGGTCCCACGAACTTAGATCTGAACCCCCAGCAGTCGGAGGAAATGCTGCCCCCGCCGGCAGAAGCGCGCGTTACACTGCTCCCCCCCATGCCCACAGGGTCGCGGCCAAACTGCCCTCCCGGACAAGACAACCTTGGTAGTCGCCCAACCTGAGAATCTTTTGAGCTCTTCCTGTCGCCATGCCCCACCCCATCCCATTCCATCCTCGCCTTTTTTTTTTCTCCTCCCTGGCAGCCACTCTGTTTTCAGATGTTTACCCTGAGTTAGAACCTCAGTGGCCAGCCTGAGGCCTGGGATGGGAGTGGGGGTTGAGGTGGAGGTGGGGGCCAGGTAGGGAACATGGCCCCGAAGGAGGAATTCCTCAGGGAGGCATCTAGGGCACATCATATGGGTGCCTCCTCTTGGTCTCGCTGAGAGACGGTGCATATGTGTTTTCACCGGTAGACAGTGGTCTGTCTGGCTTGCAATGTTTTAATCCTAGATCCGTCCAAGTCAGAGGCTCTTCTGGGGGAACACGGATGTAGTCTGTGCTCCCAATGCCCCATCTCAGTGGTCTCAGTCTGATCAGGACATCCGGATTCTGTAACCTCGTTTTAGAACTGTTCCCCCGACCCCAATGCCATCCTTCAGAACTCTGAGGACATGTAATTAGAACCCACTCCGACTACTCTCCCCCTCTGCGGCCGACCCGTGTCACCTGCCGCCCTGGCATCATCACCCAGGCATGCACTGTCACTCTCCCAACCGGAATGTCAGCTTGCTGTTTGAGATTCACACCGACGCGCGGTCCCCGGAGGGCTGCTCCCGGAGCCAGGGAGGACTGCGCTTGGGAACACATAAAAGCACAGGAGTCCCCTGGCTTTCTGGCAACACTTCAAGCGCTAGGCCAGTGAAGAGAGCTGGACAGCATACTTGTGAACTCCGCGGGCCCCGGGGGCTCAAACGCCACCATATTTATGCTCTCGGCCTGGATAGCCAAAATAGTTGGGTTGTTATGCAGACGTGGGTCTCTTAGTCCGGGCCAGCATTGCTGACACCTGTTAATTGGCATGCGCAAGAGCTGAGTTGAGGGGGATGGGAGGCCTTTGGAGCCGCTGCCAACCTGTACCTGAACAGCAGGGAGTCCAGGAAGGTTTTGACCCACCCCCAGGGGAAGAGATTCCGTGGGGGGGAGGGGATGAGCAAATGCGTGAAGGCGGCCAGAAGGGATAATCAGAGAAAGCAGAAAATAGGAAGAAGGGTGAGAAGAAAAGGGACCAAGAAGGAAAGAAAAAAATGGAGGGTGGGTATTTTTAGATTTGCTAGCACAGAGCTTCGTGTCTACAGCACCCTCGGCCCCATTTCTTCAGCAGCAGTTGGACTGGCCCAGGTCGGAACGGGCCCTCCCTTCCCCCCTCCTCTCCTGAGGCCCTGGACCCACCCACCTTTCCAGATCAGCAGCAGGACCACCTCCTCCAGTGAGCCTCTTCTGGCCTCCTCCATGGAGCTCTCCTTGTCAATACGCTTCCCCATTCTTCTGTGCGCCCCTGGGCTCCTCCCCTTTGATTGTCCCTTCCCTGCTTTGTGGATTCCTTGGGACCATAACTGAGACTGTCTGGCCCTCACTGCCCAGCACAGGCCAAGACACCAAGGACATTCTAGGTTTCCAGGCTGATGGACTGGTGTTCTCCTTCTGGATGTCTTTCCCTCTTTTTCATTCAGTTCTACGCCTCCCACTCAGCAAAGCACCCACTGTGTCCTCACACAGCTTCAAGCTGACGCACGGGGCTCTGTGAGTCTTCTTCCTTGTGCCTGTCTCAAGGCTTGCGTGGTGCACAGCTCGACCTGAGGGGAGACCAGGCTTATTAAAAATTATTTCTGTGTTTCATTATTAGTACACAAAAAATTTCCACAAGGTCCGTATTTACGAACTGCTTGAAAATAAGTCGTTTGAATGTGGAAGCCCACAGAAATAGTACTGTAAGTGAATGGTTTCACTCATTCGTTCATTCATTCAGGAAATACATCTTGAGCACTACTATATGACAAGTATAAATGTTGAGGAACCTTCAGGGAACAAAGTAGGTAAAAAAATCCTTTGTCCTCAAGGGGTGGATACCCTGGTCAGGGGAGACAGATAAACCACAAACGAACAAGTAAAATGTAGGCTACGTTGGGTGATCCTATAAAGAAAGGTGGGGAAACGAGGCATGCGAGAAGGGGCTGGGATTATAACTCAGGGACACCTTGGGGCGCCTGGGTGGCGCAGTCGGTTAAGCGTCCGACTTCAGCCAGGTCACGATCTCGCGGTCCGTGAGTTCGAGCCCCGCGTCGGGCTCTGGGCTGATGGCTCAGAGCCTGGAGCCTGTTTCCGACTCTGTGTCTCCCTCTCTCTCTGCCCCTCCCCCGTTCGTGCTCTGTCTCTCTCTGTCCCAAAAATAAATGTTGAAAAAAATAATAAAAAAATAAATAAATAAATAACTCAGGGACACCTTATTGGAGAGAGACCTGAAGGAGTGAGAGAGCAGGGGAGGAACGTTCCAGACTCCAGGCAAGAATGAACTTGGTATGTTCAAGGAACAACAAGAAGGCCAGAGTAGCTATAGCAGAGTGAGCACTGGGGATAGAAAAACACTGATTGGTTTCCCTGGCCGACCCACTGGTGGTCGCTTCAGCCCATAACAAGTCTGAGCTATAATTCTAATTCAATGCGATACACATTTACTGAACACCTTCTCTCTACCAGGGACTAGTGCTGGGGGATATTGCTAATTCTCTTAACTACCATAACCATGGCTCTCTGGGAATATTTCTTTTGGGTGTCAGCTGGGGAGGGTTAGGGACATACAGAGCCCACTCAGGGAGGAGGCAGGTAAGATACAATGCCCGGTAGACAAAAATCTTCCTGGAAGCAACTTGATCTGTGCAACTTCTTCATTTGCTCTTCCACCGGATGGCTTCAACCACCTGGGGTTGAACCCAGGTTCAACCACCTGGGGTGATTAGCCATCTCTTGATTTGGAGACTCAGGCACTCGGTTTGTTGCTGAGTGTTGGTTTTGGACACCTTACACAACCAGCTGGATCCTTGATTTCCTGGTAATGATAATGACTGCTTTACCTTCTTTTGGTACAAATTAAATGAGGTCCGTATACATAACAGAGCGTTGTAAAACCAAAGTCTGCTCTCTGAGTTGTCATTTTAGAGCAGTCACTCTGTCTTCTACATCAGAGAATTAAGGGAAAAGGACTTAGAAATAGACATCTTTCAATGACACCTTCTTAAATGGAAATTGCTAGTTAAGTTTTATGTTGGCTGTCTAATCTCCTCTAGAAAAGGTGATGGGGGTGATGAATTTCAAGATGGCAAATAGCTCTGCTGAAAGATCCAGGTGGGGCTTGACTCTAGGGGAGGTCAATTTGTGGAGTAGAATTTGAGGAAAGGTATATAATTCATTTAGAAGATGACAAGGAAGGGGATAGACCCAAATGAACCATGATAGGGGTAAAATCACACTTCCCCTTTGGATACTGCTCTTTTCTCTCTAATTCCCTGCATCCTTCAGGCACCATTTTCCAGTGTTTAAGCCATTCAGATAGCCCTGGTCCTACCACCCTGGCCCTAACCAGCCAGTACCTCCCATGTCTGCCTAGCTTTCCTCCAGGGCCCTTTCGAATGGGGAACTTAATTTGGGAAGGAAAATTTCTAGTGACAGAACTCACTTTCTTATTTTAAGACAAGCTATGCATTCTGGAAAGCCCTTGTTATTAGAAAGCTTCTCCTTAAAGTCGCTTAAAATCCACTTCCATGTGGTTTTTACTCCTAGGTTCTAGGTCACCACCTGAGGGGCTCAGAGGTATCCTAACTAACTCTTCTCCCAAGACACAGCTTTTCAGATATCTGAAGACAGGTCCCTATCCCCCCCACCCCCCCCACCCCCCCCACCTCCAGCTTAAGATTTTCTCCTTTGGTGTTCTTCATCTTCACCATGAAGCATCTGGTTTTGCTTTATTTTTTTTAATGCTGCCCTGTGTAAGTATGTGCTTTTAATCAGGAGGGTTCATGACCTTCTTCAGTTCTTACAAAGTCTTAGCCATTACTTCTGCAAGTATTGCTTCTCCCCCAACCACTCCTTTTCTTTCACGGAAATGAAAGATACTACATTGGAACCTATCAGTCCTCCTCCTTGTCTCTCACAGCTCTTTCATATTTATCTCTTTTATCTTTCCGAGCTGTATTCTGGGTGAATTCTTCAGAACTGCCTTCCAATTTATAAGTTCTCTCTTTAACTGTGACCAGTGTAGTGGTGTACCCAATACCGTTTAATTTTATTTCTGTACTTTAATTCCCTGTTATGCCACAGAGTCTGAACTCCAGAATTTGGCCTCCTGCTCCAGAATTTGGCTTCTAGCCATGGGTTACTTTAACCATTCTGTTTTAAATATCTGTTGCCCGGAAACGTCTTGTAATTTAGAATACAGCTTTTCCTTGTAATGTTCTCCTTTTACATTCAATTGTCCTTCAAGTGAAACCTAAAGATATATGTGAAATCGCAGTCACTTATTTAGATGGAGGAACAAACAATACTGTCTTTCTCAGATCTGAATGATTTCCATCTCATGGCTTGTTTATTGTTAATCCCTTCTTTTGGCCATGAAATGACTCAGTTCCCACTCAAATTTGTTCATTCCACAACTATCCCACACAGTCTTCAAGAGGTATTTTTGATACAAGAATTTTCCTATGGACTGGAATCTTCAGGGCTAGGATAGCAGGAATCTTTAAAGACATTGATATTACATACCCAGATCCGTATTTCTTTCAGATTCTAGTTTGTTCGATGGACCTGGATAGCTAACATCCCAACTTAGGTAATACTTTTCTCCGCCCCTAAACTCCCTCTAACTCCCCATGAGGGACGCCTGGGTGGCTCAGTTGGTTAAGCATCTGACTCTTGATTTCGACTCAGGTCGTGATGTCACGGTTTATGAAATTGAGCCCCACACCAGCCCCACTCTTGACAGAGTGAAGCCTTCTTGGGATTCTCTGTCTCTCTCTCGACTTCCCACCCCCTCTCAAAATAAATAAACATTAAAAAAAACTGTTTTCATCTGTTTGGCAGGAAGACCCTGGGCTTCGTCTGTTGCCAGATTTTGAGGAACAGGTAAGGATGTTGGGATTCAACCTGGCCAAAGACAGGGACACTAGGAGTGTGTATACACACCGCCCTCCCTTCGTGGTATCGCAAACACACTACATTTTATCACTTCTGTTCGGCTGCTTAATGTGAATGTGAGTTAGGAGCCAATGCGTGGGTTCAAGCTCCAGCTCTGTCATCCGCCACGTGTGTGCGTTCGGGTAAAGCACCTGGTGCTCCTCAAGTGCAGTTTCCTAATTTGTCAGATGGGACTGGTCAGTGCACTTTGAGTCACAGGGTGGTCTTTAGATCAAACGGCAAATTATGCAGGTGTCGCTTTGTACATTGTAAAGCGTTCTATGGGTACAAAGAAGTATTTGTATCAATGATGTATATGCACTCAATTGTGTCTTGTGAACATACCTTATCTCTCCAAGTAGACTTGAGGTTTCTAGAAAGGGGAGACTAAAAGTTATATATCTTTGTAGTACCTAACACAGTACCACTCACCTATTGATGCTTAAAGGGTAAATGAAAGAATGAGATCCTTTAATAGGAGAAGAAGACAGGACTTGGCTTCATGGTGTCATATACCTAGGAAAAGTATTCATCATTTTTTTTCTTTTCAAATCTTTTTTTTTATTTTTTTAACGTTTATTTATTTTTTTTTAATTTTTTTTTCAACGTTTATTTATTTTTGGGACAGAGAGAGACAGAGCATGAATGGGGGAGGGGCAGAGAGAGAGGGAGACACAGAATCGGAAACAGGCTCCAGGCTCTGAGCCATCAGCCCAGAGCCTGACGCGGGGCTCGAACTCACGGACCGCGAGATCGTGACCTGGCTGAAGTCAGACGCTTAACCGACTGCGCCACCCAGGCGCCCCGAACGTTTATTTATTTTTGAGACAGAGAGAGACAGAGCATGAATGGGGGAGGGTCAGAGAGAGAGGAAGACACAGAATCTGAAACAGGCTCCAGGCTCTGAGCAGTCAGCACAGAGCCTGACGCGGGGCTTGAACTCACGGACCGTGAGATCATGACCTGAGCTGAAGTCGGACGCTTAACTGACTGAGCCGCCCAGGCGCCCCAATTCATCATTTATTCAACCAGAAGTTATTGAGAACCTACCTTGTTCAAAATTCCATGCAAGGCTTTGAACCCAGAATAGGTACGACGTAGCCTCTGCCACAGGAAATTAAGTGGAATAAAGTGCTCAAAGGGCTGAGGGGAAAGGAAAGTGTACGAACACAATGGGATCACACAGAAGGGTTTGGCCCATTCTTCCCTCTGAGATGCTGAGGGTGGAAATGAGAAAGGAAGAGGAGGCGTTCCATGCAGAAGGTGATGGGTGAACTGAGTCTTGAAAGATGGAAGGGCACTTGACACTCAGGGACCCAGAGGGCACAGGCAATCTATCCAAGACAGGTAATGTGAACAAAAACAGGAATAGTGAATAGGGGACACAGGCTTACAAGTCATTTGTAGGGCCAGGATAGGGAACAAGGGAAGGGTAGTTGGAAAAAGGTGGAACTAGAAAAGCAAGTCTTTTCCCACTCTTGGTGTCTATGAAAGGGGATTTTCCCTACCCATGCCCCTAACTTCTGTCCATTCTTAGGGAGGTGCAGTGACTTCTCTGATCGGCACATTGCAGAAGAATGCTTGGGCATGTTCTGCTCAGCCCCGTCCTCCTTCTTCCTCTTGGGATTGAAAATGTCTGCCACAGGGAAATCTGCTTCTCTGTGAAGCAGTCCACGTGCCTGGGGCTGTCTGGAGGAGTCTGCCTAATGGGGGAGGGGAGGCGGGTATAGTTGGCAGGCTCGTTGGCTCTCATACTAAGCTGTATTCTCCAATTTAGCCTTTATCGATAATAAAGGTGATGTTTTGGCCATGTTTGCACCCTTGCTTTATTTCACAGTTTTCCCAGAGCCCATGTAGGGAAGAGGGATGCTATGCATTGGGTGCCACACCAGGCAGATGACAGCCAGACCATGGAGGGCTTGGAATGCTCTGCCTTGAGTTTGGAATCCCAGGAGGAGAGGGCCTGCAGAGGGAAGCAATAAATGCAGCCTTTGTAGGAAAAGTATGGATTTGGGTGTCAGAAGGACTGGGAGCCAGCCCCAAGCTCTGCCACTAACCATCTGGGTAACTTTAGGCACGTTGCTTAAACTTCCCAGGCTTCAATTTCCTCATCTGTAGAATGAGTTGGTTTATAAAATCTCTAATGGCCCTCTCCAATCATATGCACTTTTTTTTTTAATTTTTTTTTCAATGTTTATTTATTTTTGGGACAGAGAGAGACAGAGCATGAACGGGGGAGGGGCAGAGAGAGAGGGAGACACAGAATCAGAAACAGGCTCCAGGCTCTGAGCCATCAGCCCAGAGCCTGACGCAGGGCTCGAACTCACGGACCTCGAGATCGTGACCTGGCTGAAGTCGGACGCTTAACCGACTGCGCCACCCAGGCGCCCCACACTGGGCCAAATAATTTTGACTCTATCCCTTACTAGCTATGTACAAGTTACTCAATGTTTATTTGCCTTTATTTTTACACTTTTATTTAAAAAAAATTTTTTTTCAACGTTTATTTATTTTTGGGACAGCGAGAGACAGAGCATGAACGGGGGAGGGGCAGAGAGAGAGGGAGACACAGAATCGGAAACAGGCTCCAGGCTCTGAGCCATCAGCCCAGAGCCTGACGCGGGGCTCGAACTCACGGACCTCGAGATCGTGACCTGGCTGAAGTCGGACGCTTAACCGACTGCGCCACCCAGGCGCCCCTCATATGCACTTTAAAAAGGGAGGATTTCCTCACAGGGGGAAGTTTTGAATATTGGGGCAGATTGTGGAATTTCTTTCCTAGGAGATCTTGAAGAAGCAACTGGTTTAGCATTCAATTTAGATGAGAAATGGTTTTGTACATGCCAGGTACTCTATTGCAAGCATAATATGAACCCTCTCATTTAATCTTGATGCCAACCTATGAAATCGATGCTACTATCTTTCCTCATTTACATATAATGAAACGGAGACTCAGGACTTAAGTAACTTTCCCAGGATCCTACCAGTAGTAAACACCAGTGCTGGGCTTTGAACTTGGGCGGTCTGGTACCATGGCTATGCTCTCCAGCACTCTGCTGCACCACCTCCATGCCAAGGGGCAGCTCTGGGTTTTTTCCCAAAAGCCCATCACAATTCATGGTGTCTCTGGAGGGACCCAGTTTGCAGCTTCTCAGACACGTGCAAAAGGCAGGTGCTTGGCTAGTGAGAGAAACCAAACTCCTTTTGGCTCTCTCTTAGCTCTGTGCCCTCAGTTTTGACATTCAGGGGTGAGAAGCACTTGTTTGGCAATTAATAATGCACTGCCTGTGACATCTCTTGTATTGATGTCTTTATTGTTGTTCAGTTTCTATGTGCTTAGGATTTGTCTCCTTCCTTAATACTGATTGCCTGACCAGCACAGGAACAGCTCTACATCCTTTAATTGTGTTATTTCACTTAACACTCACCACGATCCTTCGAGGTGGGTACTATTATTGTCCCCAATTTACAGCTGAGAAAACTGAAGCAAAAAGGGAAAGATAGTGTCATGCTGCTGATAGGGCATAGACGTTGACTGCACATACTGAGTCCTAGATAAATATTTGCAGATGGATCGATTAGTCAAGGTTCATTTATTTCAAAGATTCTCTTTGCCCAGGTCTTGCATAGTCATCTATTTCTTCTCTACTTAGCTCTCTGTTTCTATATTCCTTTTGCTGGCTGTGTGCATGATGCTGATTGAAAATCGAAACAGCCATCCAAGTGCAGGCTATTCCTAAATTCCTGTTCTTGTAAGCGCTAGGGCAGCCACAGGAGCCTCCCAATCCAGAAGATGCAGAACACCTTGACTCCATAATCATGTGTTAATTGATTGGCACTTTGGTGGCATGCTGGTTTGCTTTGTGGTTTTCTGGTGAACATGTTTGCTCATTCTTCTATGAATTTTAGGTCTGATAGAATTTGTCTTGCTTTTTGTTTTTATTGTTCTTTATTTCATTTCCCTGACTTTTGGCTTTTCTTGCTACTGAGCAGTTGAAATAGGACAAACTAAACTCAGCAGAATGGGGGCTGCATGGAGTAGCTATGCTTTTCTGAACTCGTGTGTGTGTGTGTGTGTGTGTGTGTGTGTGTACATATTTTTGAAAGGGACTGGGGACTATGGAAAATAAAACCTACTCCTCTCTGCTTTTTGAATGTCCCGTGAACTGTGTCTCAATCACAAAGCCACAATTTCTATTTTTTTACTTTGGACTCTGTCAGTGAGCGTTTAGTATTCTCCAGTGGGACTGTACCCACCGTGGACATACCAGTCTACATTAGCATTACACTTTGCAAATCAACCAACCTAACACAGCTGGGGCAGCAATTTGAAGTGACAGCAGCAATAATTCACACTAATCAGAGACTAGACAGATTCACAAACTGAGGTCAATTTATCCTTTGTACCCACCGCCTCTTGTATCCTGACTTGTTTAAAACCCAGGTGGACAAAATTAGTTGTCCATAAGAACAGTTAAACAAAAATTCATACAATAGGCTTTTTGCCTCTTCATTGCCAACCTTTCTTTGGTGAATATTCTGCTCCAAAGTTGCAGTGAGAGAAATCCCAAATTCAACCTTGGGCGTGTTTCTTTCGGCTTCACTTGTGACACGTCTTTATATAAATGTTAGTATTTTGCAACCATGAAAAATACCAGGAATACACATTTCTTCATAAAACCCAGGAAATTCTAAGTATTAGAGCATGAGCCATAACTCCATGACTCTTTCTGTGGAGAATCAGTGTGCACGACCTCCTTTCAGTGCATGCTTAAGCCTCTCCAGATCAGGCGATGCAGGTGGCCATCTGGATAGAATCAGCATCAGCTCAGCAACAAGGGCCATGAGGACCCCGAGTTTCAGTTCTCTAACAGGAGACTCACATTCTCCACCTGCACTGGCTGGTGTGAAGAAAATGTGGATGCAGTGAATGCAACTAAGGAAAGGCGATGCTTGTCTACAAATTCTTGTGGTACAAGTGGGAGCTATATTATAAATTCCCCAAGAATGCACTGCACAATAGTGAGATCTGGTCATACAATCGTGGCTTTCCTGGGAGTGGGAGTAAATACAGTCCATCCATGTTAAAAATCAAAGGTAGGCAAAATATATGAAGAAGCAATTCACAGAGGAGAAACATGCATGACTGCTACACATATGACAAAATGAACTACCATGATTGTTACCAATAAAATGCACGTGAAACTCCAACAGGTTACCATCTTATGTCCATCAAATTGGGCATAAAATGCATGATACCACCAAGTGATGGTATAAATGTTGAACAATGGGAAATCTTGTACCTTGCTCGTGGGAGTATACATTCATTCAATTACTTTAGGGAAAAAAATGACATTATTTAGTCAAGGTGAAAATGTACATTCCCTGTGCTTCAAGTAATCCACTATTACAGCAAGTATCATATGAGTTCATTGCTTAAAAAAAAATGGAAACAACCTAATGTCCATCAGCAGTGCACAAATAAATGGTGGCACCTTTATATAATCATTACTAGACAGGGCTGAAAATGAACAAATGTTACATGCATCAACATGGATGGAGGTCACAAAATGTTAAGAGAACCAAAACCACTTGTAGACGAATAAATATAGTATGACACTACTGATGCAAAGTTAAAGGCAGGCAAAAATGCCACATAATTTTCATGGATCCATTTATATGTGTACAATAAAATTATGAAGAAATGCATGAGAATGAAAAACACAAAATTTAGAATGGCGAGTTCTTCTGGGATGGAGAACGCATTTAAGGAAGGATATATGCAGAAGGTTGTCTATTACCTTGATAACTTCTATTTCTTAAGTCAGGTAGGTATTCATTGTATGTTATATCATTTTGTATCTCTTAAATATTTTATAATACATTTTTAAATGTTCCTTTGAGGTGCCAAAGAATTTAAGAGATAAAGAGGCCTTAGAAATAATCTAAGTCAACAATCTCCTTTTAACATGATGACAAATAAATCAGAGATGAAAGAGGAGACATTACAACTGGTACCACAGAAATACAAAGGATCAGAAGAGACTTCTGTAAACAATTATATGCCAACAAATTGGATAATCGAGAAGAAAAGGTACATTCTTAGAGACATACAACCTACCAAGACTGAATTATGAAGAAATAGAAAGTCTGAACTGACCTATAGCTAGTAAGGAGACTGACCCAGTAATCAAAAGCCTGTCAACAAAGAAAATTCCAGGACCAGATGGCTTCATGGGAGAATTCTACCAAACATTTAAAAAAAGAATTAACATCAATCCTTCTCAAACTCTTCCAAAAAACTGAAGAGGAAGAAACGCTTCCACGTTCTTTTTACAAAACCAGCATTACCCTGATACCAAAGCCAGACAACAATATTACAAGAAAAGAAAACTACAGACTAATATCCCTGATGAATGTTGATGCAAAAATCCTTAACAAAATATTAGCAAACTGAATTCAACAGCACACTAAAAGGATTACATGCCATGGCCAACTGGGCTGTATCCCTTGATGTAAGAATGGTTCAACATACAAAAATCAATAGATGTAATACACCACACTAAAAGAATGGAGGTCAGGAATCACATGATCATCTCAATTGATGCAGAAAAAGCATTTGACATAATTAAAAATTCTTCCATGATACAAACATTGAACAGACTAGGAATAGAAGGAAACTACCTCAATACAATAAGGTCTTATTTGAAAATCCCACAGCTAACATCATACTGAAGAGTGAAAACCTGGAAACTTTTCCTCTAAGATCAGGAGCAAGATAAGAATGCCCACCACTTCTATTTAACATAGTACTGGCCAGAGCAATTACACAAGAAAAAGATATACAACACATTCAAATTAGAAAAGAAGAAGTAAAATTATCTCTGCTTGCAGATGACATAATCTTCTATGTAGAAAACCCTAAAGATGCCACACAAAAAAGAAACTATTAGAATAAATGAATTCAGCAGAGTTGTAGAATATAAAACCAGC
This sequence comes from Felis catus, assembly GCF_018350175.1. Taxonomy (NCBI): domain Eukaryota; kingdom Metazoa; phylum Chordata; class Mammalia; order Carnivora; family Felidae; genus Felis; species Felis catus. Next base: position 208,486,725 of record NC_058368.1, on the reverse strand, counting down.
ACTAGAAATTCGGTTGCATGTCTCTGCATCAATTATGAATGATTCAAAAAGGAAACTAAGAAAAAAAATCTCATTTAAAATAGCACCAAAAAGAATAAAATTCTTTGTAATGAACATAAACAAGGAGGTAAAAGACTTGTACGCTAAAAACTACAAAACACTGATGAAATTAAAGACACAAGTAAGTGGAAAGACCTTCCATGTTCATGGATTGGAAGACTTAATATTGTTAAGATATTCATACTTTCCAAAGCCATAAACATATTCAATGCAATCCCTATCAAAATCCCAATGGCATTTTTTGCAGAAAGGGAAAAAAAATTGCATAGCATCTCAAAAGACACCAAAAAACAAAAACAATCTTGAGACAGAAGAACAAAACTGGAGGCCTCACACTTTCTAGTTTTGAAACATATTGCAAAGTAATAGTAATCAAAACAGTATGGCACTGGCATAAAGAAGCATATATGGAACTGAATAGAGAGATAAGAAATAAATTCTCACATAAATGATCAAATGACCTTTGACAGTGATACTAAGGCTACACAATGGGGAAAGGATATTCTCTTCAATATATGGTGCTGGGAAAACTAGATGTCCACATGCAAAAGAATGAAGATGGATGCTTATGCCAAATACAAAACTAGTTCAAAATGGATTCAAGACCTAAATGTAAGACCTGAAAGTATGAAATTCTTAGAAGGAAACATGGGGAATGTCTTCATGACATTGAAATAACAATGATTTCTTGAATATGACACCAAAAGCATAGGTAATAAAAGCAAAATTAGTTAAGCAATACTATATTAAACTTAAAGACTTCTGCACAACAAAGGAAATAATTGATAGAGTAAAAAGGCAACCTACAGAATGGGAGAAAATATTTGCAAACTTTATATTGGATGAGGGATTAATATTCAGCATACATAAAGAACTCCTACAACCCAACAACAACAACAACAAACAAATATTGTTTAATTTGATTAAAAATGGGCAAAGGATTTGAATAGATTTTATCCAACAAAGATGTGCAAATGGACAAAAAGCAAATGAAAAGATGCTCAATATCACTAATCATCAGGTAAATGCAAATAAAAACCATGATCAGATATCATTCATACTTGTTAGGATGGCCACTACAAAACAAACAAACAACCGAGAACAAAACAGAAAATAACAAGTGTTGGTGAGGATGTGGAGAAATTGGAACTTTTGCAAACTGTTGGTAGGATTACAAATTGATGCAGCTGTTTTGAAAACCAGTATAGGGTTTTCTCAAAAAAATTAAAAATATAACTACTTATGATCCAACAATCTCACTTCTGAGTATATATTAAAAAGAATTGAAAATAGGATCTCGAAGCGATATTTGCACACTCACGTTCACTGCAACATTATTCACAATAGCCAAGATTAGAAAGCATCCTAAATGTCCATCAATGGATGAGTGGATAAAGAAAATGTGGTTTATACATGCAATGAGATATCATTCAGCCTTAAAGAAGAAGGAAATCCTGGCATGTGCAATATTGTGGCTAAAACTTGAGGACATTATGTGAACTTAAATAAGCCAATCACAAAAAGACAAATATGCATGACTCCACTTACATGAGGTATCTAAAGCAATCATATTGATTGGAACATAAAGTAAAATGGTGGTTGCCAGGGCCTGGGGGCCAGGGAAAACACAGAGCTGTTGTTCAGTGGGTATAATTTTATTAACACAAGATGAAAAAGTTTTAGAATCCATAGTACCACACAGTGCCCAGCATATAGTTAACAATTAAGAGGGTGAGTTTTTGTTATATTCTTTTTACAATCAAAACAAAACATAAACACAACGAAAGCAAGGGCCAAAGTGACAGATGACGTGACAGATGACTTACCCAAGATCATGAACTAGTTAGTGCTGGGACAGAATCAGGACTGGCTAAGTCCAGATCATTGGCCTTTTCCTATGCCTTACCACCTCTCCTTATTCTGATTTCTGTTTTATTTGTAACTCCATTTCAGAGATGTGAGATGGCCCTCTGTGATGATTGCTCTAGAAGAGAATCAACTCTTTTTTGAACAGTGATGTCTCTAAATGTTTACTTATATCTTTGTGAGGCTTGCCCATCCAACATCTACAGGCTCTTAAATTGAGTTTCTGATTTTATTATAAGCAATCACACATGAATATTTTGCTCAGCCTTCTCTGCCTTCCAAATGTAGAGCTCAAGGCCCTTCGGAGGCAGTTAAGAGTCATGATTTGCTTACTCGATGAAATGACAGCTGTGTTATGGTGAGAAAAACACGAGGCCCAGGAAGGTTAAAGGACTTATGTAACATTACAATGCCATTCTTGAGGGAAACAAGCTTTATTTTAAGTTCACATTGACTCCCCGCACCCTCATATCAGAGGATGATTATCTACCTCACCCTCCAGCAGTGGGAGATGACTGAAATATAGAAATAAAGAAGTTTTAGGATCAGCAGGACCACCATTTGTCCTTGGAAATGACAATTCCTCCCTACTAGTGTGATCCTCAAATCTTAAGGGTTCAGTGATGATACTATTAATAATTTCCTTGATTCTAAGGACACTCTTCTGCAGACTTTCCTAACCTTGGGGAACCTTTCAGGGGAGAGGGAGTGTGGGTAAGGCTACCCAGAATGGGAAAGTTAGCATGTTGAAATAAGAAGCCCCTGCAAAATAAACAAAACAAAAACAACAACAAAAGAAGAAGAAGAAGAAGAAGAAGAAGAAGAAGAAGAAGAAGAAGAAGAAGAAGAAGCCCCTGCAGACAGAAATTAACAGTCAAAGGCATCCTGAGTCATAATTCATTCAGTCCTTGCTGTGGCAGTCATAATCCATGATTACCTGAACACTGCGTAGGTTCCTGAGGGTAATTAGGGCTGCCTTCTCAGGGGCCCATTTGCCCAAGATGGGGCACAGTAGGACAAACAGCCCCCCTCTGGGCATTGGGGCTGGGCACCTGGTCCGCCGGCCTCCTGGTTCAGCTCAGGTTCTCGGTTTAGAAAAGAGAGCCTGCCAGCTGTTTGCACCATCTTCCCTGATGATTTGCTTCCTTTTCGGTGAACTTGCCTAAGCTGGGTTCCAGGAAAAATGCCACTCTGCAAAATACAAAGAGGCTGTGATGGATCCGGGGTTCCGGGTGGGCCACATCCCCAGGGCCCCGCTGCCTCGCTGTGTGCGCATGCCATGAACCCCCAAGCCCCTGCCTCCTGGGAGGTGTCCCCTGGCACCCTTTGGGCTCCTGTGACCCGAGCGGTTGTGGAAAAGCTGTGCACCCTGATGGCCAAGGGTCTCCCCCCTTACACTTCTCATTCTCAGGGCCGTTGGTTCCCTTCTGGGCCTCCAGCCTGACCTCTGGGTCCCGACTGTTGGCACGGATTTATGACCCTGAGCTGTTTTTTATCTCTTCGGGAAGTAAACGTTTTGGTTGGGAAGTTTTTCAATTTCCTCCTGGCCTGAACCAAACCGCTCAGATTTCCAAGGGCGAGATTCCCCTGTCCACACGGGCCCTCCGTGCCCTGAAGTGTGATCAAGGGCCTCACTCAGCGGGCGGACAGTCGCCCCTGGCGGAGCAGGCTGCCTGGGGCTGACCAGACCCAACGCTGCACTGCACACAACCAGCCCCTCCTTGGGGCTTGCTCCTTTCTCCTCCACCGGACAAGACCCTCCCAAAGTGTATGGGGGTGGGGCGGGGGCACAGATGGGCCTTCCCTTCGAGTCAGCCGCAAATCCTCCCAAGTCACACCTCCCGGGAACGGGGCCAGAGATCAACGCGTCTCCCCAGTGGCCCAGGCCAACACGCCCCAAGTCTGAGAGCTCCTGGTGTAGACCCCGTCCAGTGGATGGACCAGGGTGCAGCGAATTACACTCCTCCTCCTTTTAATCCTCCTGAAACCCTATCGCATCATTCCCCAGAAAAGATGAACCCAGGACGGTCCCACAAGGCCGCACACTGGCGTCTCACCAATGATAGCACTTTTTTTTATTTCTTATGGGGAGAAGTTTTCATCCAGTTACACCCACATATTTTTTTTTTTTTTCCTCCACAGGATCCCTCCTTCCAACTCCGGTACTCACCCTCCCTCGCGGATTTCCCTCTTAGCCCGGTGCCCGACACGATGTCATTTGAAAGTCAGGGAGAGCAGTAAAGTCGAGGCATCTCTTTTATACCTTCGTGAATATCTTCCGTTTGGATGGGCCCTTTTATCCTGAAACGCTTCACCCACTTTATATCCCAGGATAACTTCCCCCCACTGAAGTACCGCCAGCCGGCTCAGAGGGTGAGTGGCAGCTGTTGCTCTGTTTAGGGCAGGAAGTGAAGAACATGATATTCAATTAAAACTGCGGGGGGAATTCAGCGAGACAGCAGGGTCTAATGGAGACTGATGGCCCGGGAGATCCGCCGGCCTGAGTTCTGCTCCCATCCCTGCCACCAGCCCACGGGGGGTGACCTTGGGCCTGTGGCTAAAACTTTCTGGGCCTTTCGTTTCATCTGAAAACCGGTGGCGATGATACCTGCATCCTCACAGGGAGAGTCGGGAGGATTAGGGAGATTAGGAAAACACACAGGGCTCTTTTGATCCCTCCAAAGTTAGCAGCGAAGGATGGATGGACGCAGAAAGCGATCTCGGGGTGGGTGGAATCGACTGCCGATTACAGGATGTGATTTGAGGTACAATGAAAAGCCGGCCAGAGCCCAGACACCTCCCGTATCAGCCGGCTGAGTGGGTCCAAAACCTCACTGCTGGACCAGCGCGGGGAGAGCAGGTTAACCCACAGGAGTGATATGTGGGAGACAGAGTACACGCACAGCCTTCTCCTGACTTGGTTTCCCAAGGGGGAGAAAAGGGCCCTGAGTGACTGAGGCACTAGAACAGGTCAGTGTGATCGGAGGGAGGTTTGGTATAAAGAACGAGAGAGCCAGCCTTGGGGTGATCGTGGTGAGGGACTCGGTGATGAAGGGAGTGGTATGAGAGCAACTGGGTTCAAAGCCACCGTAATGAGTGTTAGGTGATGCTTCGCGGTAAGTCTTGCCGAGGCAATGTTTTCCTTTCTCTGAGGCGCTGTTTCTTACTGGCCTTTGCTCTTCACGGACCTAGCCATGCTGTACGTCTGTGTTCACGGCCCCAGAAAAGACTTGTCCTCGTGAAAGCCATGTGATGGCAGTGATTGGGCTGTGCTGGCCGGTGTTACCATTTCCATTACATCAGTGCATGTTTGTGCGTCCTCGGGTGTCATACTTAGGGAGGGTGGCGGAGTCCTGGGGCTTGAGGTGGATTGCCAGCTCTGTCGCTTTGCTCTGACATCCTGAAGACTCGCCCTTTCTGGGACCCAGTTTTCTCACCTGGAAAACTGAGGTAACAGCCCTACCCCACAGCGCTTTCCAGAGGATCCAGTGAGGTGGGGGGGCGGGGGAAAGGTGCGTGTGTATGGCAGAGGGCCGTGCCAAGGTGGGCCGGGTCATGCTTTAGGCCAGCATTTAATGGCCTAAAGCAACCAAGGTTCACTTTTTTTTTTTTTTTTTACTCGTGTGGCACGTCTGCCACAGGCCGGCGTAGGGGACACTCTGCTCACTGAAGTCACACCGCTGGGTCAGGCGCGAAAAAGAACGCAGCAAAGTCTGCACTGGCTCTTAGCGCTGCTTCTATTTCATTAGCCCACGAAAGTTACACCGACTTCGAAACAGCCGGGAAGTGCAATCCTATTGTGTGTCAGCAGGGGGAGCCGGAGCGTTTGTCCACAGCCCTAGGGCAGGTGCAGTTGCCGGTTTACAAGTATGGCTGAGCCCCTGGCCCTCGAGAAGCTTGCCCAGAACTTACCTCCACATCATTCCCAGAGTCCTCTGAAACCTTCAGAAGAGTGCACCCCACTTTCTGCTGCAAATCCCCCACGCTTTACCCCCACCTTAAAGCTTTTGCTAAAGGCAGCTGGAAACATCCCCCTGTCTCCTCGGCCTCTGCCATGCTGGTGGTGAAAACCCCAAGGCCTCAGTTTCAGAGCTGGCGTCCTCCCTTTGTCCTTCCCCCAGCCTGTGAGGGGAGGTGCCCAGGCGGCAGGCACCCCACAGCCACCTCCCCAGGCCGCAGCTAATTGCGCCCTGCTTGAACGCTGCTGGGGAAAACAGCTCTTCGCTCGCCTCAAGCCCTTTTTGTCCCAGACGCCTGCTGGCCTTCCCGCAGCCCAAGCTTGGGTCTGTCATTCCAGCTTTGGGAAGAAACAGACAAACCTGTCAGGCTTTGCCCCTTCCAACCTCCCTAGAGCCATTTTCCTGCTCTCCTCCCAGAGTGCTGCCATGTTTGACACCCCCTTCTCCGTCACCCGGAGATTCCGGGCACAGCTTTCCCCCCTTTCTCCTCAATCATGCCCCTTTTCCTTAGACAGTTCGGTTGGGCCCCTGAAAGAGAAAATAAAACCGGTTTAATTTAATATTATTAGTAACAACAACAAATATAATAGCTTATCATGCGCCAGGTTCTGTTCTTAGCCCTTGACAAATATTAACTCATTCGATGTCCACAACAAGCCTACGAGATGGATATTATTAATATCCTCATTTTACAAACAAGAAGGAAACAAACCCAGAGAGGTTTGTTAGGTAATTCAGCCAAGGTCACACAGCTAGTAAGTGGCAGAGCTGGGATTTAAGTCAGGCAGTCTGACTGCAGAGCACATGCAGTGATTTTCTATCATAGCAATTATTTATTCAGTGGTTGAGAGAGGTGGTTGGAGTTACAGATTGCAAGAGCCATTCTCATTTTGCGGATGGAGGACAGACTGCCTTCCTGAAGTTTATGAGGGCATGACTGCCCTCTGGCGGTCATTGGCATGCGTTGCCACTTAGCGTGCCCTGAGCCCAACCAGCCCTCAAAGCGCTTCAGAGAATTCAGAGAATGAACTGGCAAATAAATACGCATGCAGCAGCCTACATGCAGCAATGGCATATTGACTGTTTCTTTCCCTAGGTTTGATGCGTTTTACATTTTTCCCCTGGAAAAAAAAAAGAAAGGGGAACAAAGAGCACACCAGCAGCTCTCCACCTTTCTGAGAACAAGCAGAAGAAAACCGCAATTATGCAACTAGCAAATAACAAGTCTACGTGTTTATTGTCATGGAAAGGCTATGTAGGGTAGATGCCCATGAAATGTCATCCTAAACAGGTGCAAAAGCACATTTTCAGTCACTTATAACTAAATTAGGGTAAAATGCTCTCCTAAATTAATCAGGGTACTTTTCCACTATAAAAATGTTGCGTGCAGAAAGACTCTTTTAAAATCCAGCCGTTTTGGATTATCTGTGTTCAGATAGAAATCTGAGGTCGTTTTTTGATTTGATAGAAAGACCGAGGTGGCCATGTCTGACACGGCTGTAATCGGGCAACTTGGTCTGAGAAGTGGAATTTCAGTACTATTTTTCATGGGGGAACCTGGCTTCTTAGAAAGCCCCGGCCAAGACCCATCAGACAAGGTGGTGCAGCCCAGTAAATCTTCAGGGAAGGCAGGGAGGGAAGGATGGAGAGGAAAGGGGATCCCCAACCTGCGGACGCAGACACCCAATCCTGGAGGCTGTGCCTGGGGATTGTACAGTCAAAGCCCCGCTGACGGGTGGGTGACCCAAGGAGTCATGGCTCCCGGAGGTTGGGTTTTCAGCCCCCAGACAGATAATCACCAGCATTTGGAGTTTCTTCACTTGGCTATTTAAAGTTTTCTAGAGGGTGCCTGGGTGGCTCAGTGAGTTGACCGTTTGACTCTTGATTTCGGCTCAGGTCATAATCCCCTGTGGTTTGTGGGATTGAACCCCGCGTTGGGCTCCACGCTGACATCACATAGTCTGCTTGGGATTCTCTCTCCCTCCCGCTCTCTCTCTCTGCCCCTCCCCCCACTGGTGTGCATGCATGCTCCCTCTCTCTCAAAATAAATACATGAACATAAAAAAATAAATAAAGTCTCCTTGAGAAGACTAAGTCATGCACAGACAGACCCCAACTCACACCAAGAGTGGATCCTTCATTGGTCAGAGAGCCTCTATGTGTTTTTCATCCCCTGCTAACACACCCCACTTAAATAAATGTGAAAATCACAAGAAAACCGCTGATAGGAAGAGTTAATAAGGAGACCTGCTTTTAGGACATACTTTAGGATCTGTATGTACTCAGCACCACCCACAGGTCATGCCTGGACCACATACATTCACCCCTTGTACTTGGGTAACTTTTCTCCTCGGTGTTCATACCTTTAGATCAGCATCTCAATATGAGTCACTTGCAAATCTATTTCCTTGCCACCACCTTGGTCCTGAGATGCCTACTTCTATCCAACTGCCCGGAGAAGAGCTCCATCCAGTTGGCCCTCCATTAGCCCCGCTTAGTCCGAAGCAGACTCCAGAAGCCTGTCCTTGGAAGTGCCTTTCCTTGCCTTCTCCATGTCTTTTGATGGTGTCACCACTCTCCTTGTGACTCCGGCCCAGAACCCAGAACCCCTCAACTTTGCCTCATTTTTCTGTCCCACCCACTGCATCTAGTCACTTGCCGATACCTCCTGTATCTTGCCTCTTTTTACTGGGTCCTCACTGCTGGACCACCCTTCCCACCCCATGGCATGATATAATGGGCGAGTATGAGTTTCACAGTTAGACATGGGTTCAAATCCCAACTCTGCTGTTCATTACATGTAGGAATGTGGACTTTTTACTTAATTCATTTAAACCTCTGTAAAATGGAAACAATATGTACATCATAAGATTGATTCCTTCCATGCAGGGCTGATTTTTCTCAGCAGAGCTAACTCAGTAGCTTCCTAATTAATCCTTGTTTCTTGGCTCTCAATCATAAATATTGCTTGGATACTCAGTGTTTGCCGGGCGCTGGACTAACCTCTAGAAAAAGAAACATTAAACAATTCACAAGGCCCTACCCTCATGAAGCACTCTTCAGAATTCTGAATTTTGAGGGACTTTTGAAATTCTGAATTTTGACAGATCCCTCAAAGTACTCAGGTGGTATCAGATGAAACACTCAGAGGGTTTAGCTGCAGATTTCTTAATGAAGAGACTATCAACAGAGGTATGGGCAGGGTTATGGACATTAAAAAAACCAACAAAAGGTGTTGAAGTCTCTTCCTTGCCAGCAGTAGCCATGCCCTCGGGGGTACACTGATAAAGACAAATCTAGATAAAAGCTTATATCTCCCCACCCCAAAAATGTGGCCTCTTTCTAACGTTGTCAGCAAAAAATCTGGGGAATAACATAAGAGTGTTTTCTTGGGTTGCCTGCCCAAGGAGGAAAGGGGATCATTTTAGCCAGGACTGGACTTATCAATAAAAGAGCACCTACCCATGAATTTAGTTCAATCATCTGGAAGCGATGCTTGTTGTTAGCTTGGTTGATAGACTGAAGCCACTAAATGATATCAAGATGAGATAAGTTTCTTATCATGATGTAGGAAAAGAAGTCAAAATGGGAAAGGTGGAATACATTTAGTGTGTTTGATCAGCATCTATCCTCTGTGTTTCTGGAGAGGGTCCAGTTACCATGCTCTTCACCAAGGCCTTTGGAAATAACATTGGGAAGGAGACCCGCCCAATGTTGTCTTTGAGTGGTGCTTTTATGGCTATTGAATGTGGACTGAGTATGCTAGTGGGAGGTTCTACGATTGAAATGGGTTTCCCTGATTTCGGTGGGGCTGGAGAGCCCTTCGGCCTCTCCATAGGAGAAGCGTGCCTACACTTACCAGACTTGCCAGAGACAAAGGTGTTTGTTTACTGTAACAGGCAGCAGGGTGGATTTGTTAATAGCAATGAGCTGACTGACAAGAATCTTTGGCAGAAGTTAACTGATTCTGAAGTTCCATAAGTATATGGATAATTCATCAAGGTCCTACTTGATTGGTGTAAGTAAAAGTAAGTAAGTAAGTAAAGTAAGTAAGTAAAAAGTAAGTAAAACTTTCAGGGTGAGAGACTGTGGATTTGCCAAAATTTAGGTAACATGAACACATGGCCAGGGAGGAACAACATTGAAACACTCCCTATGGAAGTCAGACCTGAGGACAGTGGAAGGGAGTGCCACGTTGATGTAGGCAGAGCATCGACACCAGAGAGGCATGTAGGGTGCCCGTGCCTGAACACTGCCTGCACTTCAGCAAAGCCAAATGTGCGCCTTACTGGGAAGTATCAGCAGTGACAAATGGAGAACCCGAAGAGCTCAATTTAACTGGGTCACAGGGAAATCCATATATTTTTTTTCTTCTTGATTTCACATTTTTGTGTTAAATGATCGATCAATTTAGCGACAGACTTGAGACTTCAGATCTATAAAGACTGAAGTGATAGCATGCCCTGCTGATTCATGATTTACCTGTTATAGTGAGAAGGAATACCTCCCCCCTCCCCATGAAGAGGGCTTGGGTCTGGGGAGATCTCACTTCTTTCAGATTTGACCCATCAGATCTCAAAGAATTATCATGTATGGAGAGCACAGGACACGGTCTTCAGGTCTCTTTATTATTGATGAAGAAGGACGGAATCCAACAGTACTTTAGAATGGATGACCTCCCTGTTGGCAGAGTAGTGAGCGAGATACTATGCTTGTTTCAAGTATTCCAGTACACTGACCGCATGGAAAAGTCCATCCTGTTGGCAACCTGGCGATAAGGCAACATCCCTGACTCAACTAAAAACATGAAGTATTTTGATAAACTAAATCGAACACTTCTCTCTGTCTCTGATGCCTCATTTGCAAGTTAGCAATGAAGTTGATCCAATATTATGTTACGTAAGCAACTTCCAGATCTTGTGACCATGTGTCTGACTTGAAATAGGCACCATGGCAGAAGGGGACAATAGGTGGAGCCATAGGCAGCACAAGAAGGAATTGGGCGCCATTAGGAAAGACTCTGCAATAACACCTCAAGCACACTCGGTGGCTCCTCCTCCTGGCTTTCCAAGATACCTGAAGACCACCTACCAGACTAACTGGGTACTGGGGAAACATACTATTTCGACACCAACTATACGCTAACAAACTCTTAGAGACTGGAGGTGCCTGGGTGGCTCAGTGAGTTGAGCATCCAACTTTGGCTCAGGTCATGATCTCGTGGCTGGTGAGTTTGAGCCCCACACTGGGCTCACTGCTGTCAGTACAGAGCCCGCTTCAGATCCTCTGTCCCCTTTTCTCTCTGCCCCTCTCTGCCCCCCCCCACATGCACTCTCTCAAAAAGAAATAAACATTTTTTTTCAACGTTTATTTATTTTTTTGGGGGACAGAGAGAGACATAGCATGAACGGGGGAGGGGCAGAGAGAGAGGGAGACACAGAATCAGAAACAGGCTCCAGGCTCTGAGCCATCAGCCCAGAGCCTGACGCGGGGCTCGAACTCACGGACCGTGAGATCGTGACCCGGCTGAAGTCGGACGCTTAACTGACTGTGCCACCCAGGCGCCCCCCTTTTTTTTTTCCAACGGAAATAAACATTTTTTTTAAAAAAGAACAAATTCTTAGAGACTAAATAGGGGGCTTATGGAGGCTGATGCATTGATGAGTGATGTTTTGTCCAAATCCACCTTAAATACAGCTTAGTGCGATCCCAAGCACATCTTGGTTATTTCACCAGTCCTTGGGTATATAGTTAAAAATCAGTATTTTAATGAAAGAATCCTTAGCTGGGGAGTAAGATATTTCATGTTTGGAAGGATCCAAAAGACCCCAAAAGCCCTATCAAAAATTTTGCTTTAAAGTAATACAACATTCCTGGGTTGGTGAGGAAGGTATTCATATTAAATTAGTGCTACTTCAAAGATGCAGGCATGGTGATTCCCATCAGGGATGTCCCAGTGCCAGCTGTTGGGCCTTTATGGTTCCAGGACACTTCCAAGTAAAGGCCCCTCTACAGCAGGTCCCAGATAGCTGGGGGCACCCCCAGCAGTGCAGGAGAATGAGCTCCTGGTTGTGGGTAAGATGGCCCCCTCTTCTTTGTTTCTACATCCAGAGGGATGGAAACTTCTTCCTTAAACTATAAATCTCTGGTTTGCCTGGCCTTCCCGTTTTTGCTTTCTTGGCTCATTCAGTATTTTTGTAACTGATTCCTGAATTAAATCCTCTATGTTAGAAATGTTTGGCTTGGTATCTGTTTTCCAGATTAGGTCCAGAATGATACACTATCCATTCTTCAAAGTATATCCCTAATGCGTTCTCCTTCATGAAGTCTTATCTTTGATCACCCAGCGAGAGGTAACTATTTGCAATTAGCTACCGCTTTTTGAACATCTTTTGCATTTATAATTTTTCATCTCGCCTAAAACTCACTTATTTTATCCCATCTGATTCCCATTAGTTCGTAATCACATCAGAAGCAGTCACTGAATCCTAATCATTGTTGTATTTTCTACAGCAACCAGCTCAGTTCCACAACTCAGCTGATGTTCTGAGCAAACACTGGTTGATTTGAATTGATGTCCCAGAAGGTAACCCTAAGATCTTAGAGTGTCATTGCCAGTCCTCAATGGTTCTACTGCTTTTGCTATGTTGTATAAGTTGTACCCACAAAATTTGTGGGTTTTTTTTTTTAAAAACTGCGATTAAAGTGGAAAAAAAAATCCGGTAATTCCCCAAACTGAAATGAAAATATTTGCTCTCCCTATTTTCTGCCTTATACTCACTCATTCATTCATACACTTCAAACAGTGCTTTCCACAAACATTATCTCATTTAAAGCTCACACAATGATGTAAAATAGGAATTAATACTCACTTCACGAAGTGCTAAATGGCAGAGTTTGGGCTCCTAATCCAGGCCTTCTGGCTCAGAAGTCAGTACTCCTCCTTGCCTTTTGTTTGAAGGTGGGGTCTGGCAAACCCAGGATCATAATTCTCTAAGTGTTTTCTCCCTGCTAACAAATGCCATTAGACATACAGACTTCCATGTTTTATACAAAGGTGCAAAATAACATATTATTAGCGATTCCTTTTTCATATGAAATAAAGGGGAAAATGACCGTTTTATTCCTTTGGCTTAGGGAACGTGGACAATCATGTTCTCAATTTCGCAGTTCATTGCCCGTACATTTATTAGATTAGCACTGGTTTAGGAACGCACCATGGAACCTCCCAATAACTTGGCAGTCACTTTTTGATTGCTTTTCAGAATTGTACTGTCTTGTTCTCCCAAGACTCTGACCAAGGTTTAGTGAGTTGAAACTGAAATGCTGCAGGCAGAAATTGAATCCAGTCCAGGCAAAGCTCAAGTTATTACTTTTCTCCACCTGTTTATTATTTGCTTTTTCATTGGTGCCACTTCTGGTCTCAGGGGCTGATGTTATAGAAGCAGATATGCTTTCTGGGCCAGGAGACTAAGAGCAACATATGTGCCCTGGTACAAAAGGGAGGCTCATTCCATACTATCCCTGTATTGGCCCCCAAACACCTGAAAATATAGCCCCAGTAAGCTCATCTTGCACTTGGCTGAAAAAAGATTCTTCCATGGCCAGCTATATGAGGTGTTATTTGAAGGGTACTGGAAATGTCCAGGCATAAATGTCATTTCTCTGCACCACACCCCTTGTCTTACATTGTAGCTGATGCCTAAATTCCACCAACAATAAGTCATTTTTTCCTTTCCATCTGGTTTGTAAATTCCTTTTCCTGAGGAATTTAGCGCATAGATTCTGCCTATCTGATCGTGTCCAGTCCCCTTATCTAATCATACAGTTTGGCTCTAGAACCTTAATCACCAACTTGATATAGACAAATACAGGTAGAATACTGCCTAAGGTATGATAAATCCTCAAACAATGGTCATTAGTACTGTTATTATTATTACTATTATTAGATTTGTTTTGTTGGCAAAATCAGCTGCAAATGGCTAATATTTATTTTTTTAATTTTTTAAAAAAATTTAATGTTATTTTTATTTATTTTTGAGACAGAGACAGAGCATGAGCAGGGGAGGGGCAGAGAGAGAGGGAGACACAGAATCGGAAGCAGGCTCCAGGCTCCGAGCTGTCAGCACAGAGCCTGACGTGGGGCTTGAACTCACGGACTGTGAGATCGTGACCTGAGCCGAAGTTGGACGCTCAACCGACTGAGCCACCCAGGCGCCCCTATTTTTTTAATTTAAATTTAAAATGTTTTATTTAAAGTCAAGTTAGTTAACATACAGTGTTGTCATGGCTTCAGGTGTAGAACCCAGTGACTTATCTCTTACATATGACACCCAGTGCGCATCTGAAAAGTGGCCTCCCTAATGCCCATCACCCATTTAACCCACCCCCCCATCCACCTCCCCTTCAGCACCCCTCAGTTTGTTCCCTGTATTTAAGAGTCTCTGATGGTTTTGCCTCGCTCTGTGTTTTTATCTCATTTTTCCTTCCCTTCCCCTGTATTCATCTGTTGTGTTTCTCAAATTCCACATACGAGTGAAATTTTATATGTCTTTCTTTGACTGAGTTACTTAGCCTAGCAAAATATCCACCAATTCAATCCATGTTGTTGCAAATGGCAAGATTTTGTTCTTTTTCATTGCTGAGTAGTATTCCATTATATGTATGTATGTATGTATGTATGTATGTATGTATGTGTGTATATATATATCACATCTTCTTTATCCATTTGTCAGTCGATGGACACTTGGGTTTTTTCCATAATTTGACTATTGTTGACTAATATTTATAGAACACTATTTTAGGTATTGTTCTAGGTACTTTATTTACTTTACTATTTGATCTTTGCAAGCACACTATGAAAGACATCCTATTACTTGCCACATTTTATAGGTGAGGAAATAGAGGAAGAGAGGCAAAGCATCTTTCCTAAAGTTAGAAATTCTAGAAAGTGGCAAAACCAAAATTCAACAGCCAGCATCCCTAATAGCAGAGGAACTGAAGGCAGAGGGCAGCAGGAGTGTTCCAACAAGCCACTTACTTCCACGAGGGCTGGGAGGTAGAGCCTACCTGAACACATGTTTGAGGGAATATGTCTACACAAAAGGAAAGATTCAGAGGCTTGTGTTATTAAGGAGTGTTTGGGCCCTTGTTCTCCCCAAAGCTTTCAAAATGGGGTACATAATACTATATGGGAAAGCTTGGACATAGTATGCCTTATGGCAGAAGATGCATTCGAAATATGGTTCTCAATCTTTCTTTCTTCACATTGGATTTATTTGCTTGGTGACTTCCCATGGGTGTGCTTAGGTATGTGCACAACTCCCAGCCTTCACCTGTGTACCTCCCCTTTACTCCTCCACTCAGGAGATTAAGTGAATTAAGTGGAAATTAAGTGAATGAAAGTGATGTCTTTGGGCCAAATAACTTTGGAGAGCAGTGTTCTGGAGGCCCCAGTGAGCCATCTCCAAGGGGAAGCTGACCTGCCATGATTCCGGCATAGGTGCAGTTATACCTATGGTTCCATCTTGAGAACTGGGAGACTTCTTGAAAGAAATATGGGAATGAGGAAAAGGACAGAGGCATGACTGCACAAACCCAGATCCCATAAATACATTTAGATGTGGTAGAGAAAATGGTGGTCACGTCATCTGCCCACTTTCCAGCCCTGCAAACCCATGCCCCACTCCTGTCCTCAGGCTGCAGAACGGAGGCCAGCCAACCATTGGTTCTGGGCTGGGCCTGGGCTGTCAACCAGGAGTGCAAAGTGTCTGCTGGAGCAGAATGGGTGACCATCTCTTGGTGACCACTCTGGCTCTTCTTTTCTCCTCTTTCCCTATTCCTGTTCTTACTACCTTTCGCTCCAGATGTCACTTCCCAATATCAACAGTGTCGGCAATGGGGAAGCAGAGAGTGGGGGTCCATATTGCCTATGTTGTAACCTACCAAATTCCAACATGATGTCCCAAAGGCTGGGTGGGGCTGGGTGGGGGGAGTTGTAACTGTCTCCAATGTACTATGGCATGAAATACAGAAGTACCTGAAATCAGCTACGTACACTATGAAACACAGTTCAGAAATTTAGTTGTTATGCTATAGCACACCTTCTGTTTGTTAAAACAAATAAATATGTCTGTTAGCATTCTGCAATAAGGAGGGCCACCTTCTCTGTTATTCTCCTCATCCCCAACTCCTTGTATTTTCCAGTGGGAAATCTGCCCCTTTCCCTTTCTGTCAAGACTTTTTTCCAGCCTTCCCCTCTCCCCTCCTGCTCTTACCCACCCATGTTCCTTCCCTGTCTTCAGACTCTCACTGCACCATTCTTCTTTGTCATCTCTCTTTTACAGCTGATATGTGGATGGCAAATGAAAATGAAAAACCAAAAGTCTGAGTAAAAGTGGCTTCCTCCCTTCCCCTAACTTTTTCCCGGGGAGTTGGAATATGCATGTCAACATTTTTCTCTTCCCACAAGGCTTGTACATATTTAGTCAGAAATGGCATCACGCTATGGCAAAGCTTTGATAAATGGAGATCCTCAATTTTCTACAAGTGCCGTGGTGCCCTGTATTTAGGAGAAAGGTGAATGACAAGAAAGTAGGCATAATCAATTTTCAAAAGGATACTTCTACATAGTAACCTATTGCCACAAAAATGCTGTGTACCAAATAACCCCAAACCTCGGTGGGATTATCTACCACTGCTCACACAGCTGCAGGTCAGCTGCAGGCGACTGATCCAGGTGGGGCTAGACTGGGCTCAAAGCTGCAGGTTGGTGACAGTTCTGTTCAGAGTCTCTCCTCACCCTTGGATCAGTGGGGTTCTTGAGCATGTTTTTGTCATGCAGAGGACAGAAATCCAACTGGCCAGGCACAATTCAAGCCTCTGGTTACATCACCTCTTCTAACATCCCACTGGGCAAAGCATGTCATGTCACATGGCCAAACCCAAGGTCAGAGGATGGGAAAGGAAGAACTTCAAAGCCACATGATGAACAGTATGAATACGGAGAGGGCTGAAAAATTGGGGCCACCGAACTCAATCTACCATATCCCCAATTCCCGGGACAGGAGCTGCTGCACTCAAAGCCATGAATAGCCAGGATTTGGATAAAATCTTCATTTCAGGAAGCTCTGGTGGCATAAGGGGACCTCTCAAGGCAGGGGAAGAGTTGTGTGAAGGAAAGCAGGCACAGGAGTGGCCCACAGCAATGCGGCACCATGTGAACATTCTTTTCTCACGAAGGATTACTTTCCAGGATACTCTCTGCCTCCTTTCATAGCTTTCAGGCTGTCCTTTGTCTACTTAGAGCCTCCATTTTTCACCTGTAGAGTGGGCAGAAGGCGCTGCATGACCTCTGAGTTCCCTCCAGACTTAGAAGTTTACGTTTTTGACAAAAAATATTAAAACATCCTTACCTCCCTTGCCCCCTCTCCCAATGTTGTATTCGCCCAGCAAGACCTCATCCCAACTTTCTGCCTAGTCCACACCAGAACCCAAGCAAGCTCAGTTTCCTGGAGGGAATCACACAGCAGAGTTGGCTGAGCCCGCCTCACACTTATGACCAATAGCTCCAATGGACTCTTACCATGGAACAGAAGACTACATTTTCCTAATAAGTACACAGCCCCACCTTATCTTTCCTTGCATTTCCAAAATTTTTGCCTTGCCTCATGGTCATTAGGTGGCCTTGCTTCATAACTTCATAGAAAATATAGAAATAATCAGTATACAGATGCCTTGCTTTCCCACCAGTTTCACCAGTGGACCTTCAACTCTGCTCACTTTCTCTGCCCACAGCTGATAGGAGCAGTCAGAGCTCAGTCAACTGTTGAAGCCCATGTGACATGAGCAAGAAATAGGCCGTTGTGTTTGATGTGCTACTGAGACTTTGGAGTCCATTGTGGCTTCAGCATAACTCAGTGAAAGCTGACTAATATTTTTTGCCCTTTGTCATACATACGATGAAAGCAGCTTTGTCATTGCAAGCGTCCGTGATCTAGGGTTAAAAGACCCGCATTTGAACTCTAGATCTGACGTTGGATTTGTTGTCTTGAATAAATCGCTCAACCTCTGAACCTCATTTTCCTAGTTTGCAAATTGGAAATAACAAAACGTTGTGTTTTTTCTTTTTTTTCCTGACCACCATTGTTATTTTGTCTACTATAACCAACAATAACAATTCCTGCCACTTTTTTTCTCTCATGGTTGAGCACTTACCAGGCACTGGGGCCAAGCACCTTCCCTGGGCACTAGAGTGTCATGAAGTAGATTTATTAGTCGCATTTACAGACTCAGAACTCAGGACCCTGCAATATGAAATAATCTGGCCTTGGTCACACAGCAAATAAGAGTGGACACCAGCTCAACGTGGTGAATTTAACAAGAATGTCAACTTTACAGTTAGAAAAGCAACTTATAAAAGGAATTTATAAACTCCCACTCATACATTTTAGAAATCCAATATTTTTAAGATGCACCGTTCTTCATTCGAATGTCTCACACAACAGCATAGTTGTGAGATAAGTGAGAATTGCAGTAAATTTGGTCGGTTCCAGATTTAAAATATTTTTTCTTGCTTTCACCACGAGATGGCGCCCAAGGCCAACAAGCCCTAACAAGCCAACCTCGTTTGGCCCTGTGTCACTGCCCAGCACCACTTTGCCAAATACTCTGGCCCTTTCACGACAGGCCTCACACCATGCTCATGCCAGAGGGTCCAACCTGGAACAGCTGATCAGAGAGTTGAAGCATCCACTTGGGTTGCAGCCATTTGGATACCAATAGGCCAACATTCAAACTACATTTGGAATTTTTTCCCCACAGATGTGTTAACATTTTTCCAAGTCAATTTACTGTGGAAATTTCCTTTTAGAAACTTCAGCGGTCCCCAACCCAAAAATGACACACCTGTCCACTTCTGGCCAAGACGTTATTACAAATGTTACCATTTAGTGCAATAAAATAGACAATGTAACTTAAACTTTTGAATTTACTGTTGTGTTAAAAATCCCACTGTATTACTCAAGCATGGCCCAGGGAGGACAGTAAGGGCAAAACCTGGGGGCTCGTTAGAAATGCAGAATTTCGGGGTCTGCTCCTGACTCACTGGGTCAGAATCTGTGTTTGAATAAGATTCCCCAGGTGATTCATGTTACATTTGAGTTTGAGAAGCACACAAGAGTCAGGAGCCCACATGTGGTCTTCTGTAAATTAAGTTTACAAAGCACTTCCCTGCAGACAGATGCAGCCACAAATGTGTGAGCACAACAAGATTTCAGCACCCGCTGGCACTTTTGGCCAGGGGCTCTTGTGCTTGGATTTAATCTGCACATTACACAGCAATCCTGGATATTGATTTATTGATGGTCATATGGTGTTGTCTCTCTCTCTCCCTCCCTCCTCCCTCCCTCTCCCTCTCTCTCTCTCCTAGCCATCTCTCACTCCTCTCTATGTGGAATATATATCCAAAGAGCCACCATCATATATATATATATATATATATATATATATATATATATTATATATGATATAGATATTATATTATATGTAATATTTGTTTAACCAGAACACAACAGTTTATTTACAAAGGTATCTGTGGAAAGCACGACGACTTTTAGCTACTTGGAATATCTATGTCACCTCCATTAGTCCTGGCAACCAGAGTTGGTTATATTCTTTTTTTCTTTTTTAACATTTGTTTATTTTTGAGAGACAGAGAGAGGCAGAGTATGAGCAGGGGAGGGGCAGAGAGAGAGGGAGACACAGAATTCAAAGCAGGCTGCAGACTCTGAGCTGTCAGCACAGAGCCCGATGCGGGGCCTAAACTCACAAACCACGAGATCATGACCTGAGCCGAAGTAGGACGCTCAACCGACTGAGCCACCCAGGCACCCCAGAGTTGGTTATATTCTGGGGTAAACGCTCATGCACTCACAACTCCCATGGCAAAAAGGATGGAAGGGGCACCTGGGTGGCTCAGTCGGTTGAGCATTTGATGTCAGTTCAGGTCATGATCTCAAGGCTCATGAGTTCGATTCATGTATCAGTCTCGTTGCTATCTGTGCAGAGCCTGCTTTGGGCTTCAGATCTTCTGTCCTCCCCCGCCCCGCCCCTTCTCCACTTGCACACTCTCTCTCTCTCAAAAAAAATACATCTTTAAAAAAAAATAACAAAATATTCTTGATGGTCTTTGCTTTAATTCTCATCTTGTTCTTCTTAAACCTTTTCAGTCTGATGCCCAGCATCTGAGGAATTAGGTCAAATCCTCCCCCTGGCTTGGGCCACCCTTCCCAGGGGGCAGTGAGCAACTTGGTTTCACGTGCCACCAACTGAGCTAAGCATTACCCAAAAGAAGATTACAAAAGGGCAAAAAAAAGCACCTACAGGAGCACAGATAAAGAGGCAGAGATAGATGGGGAGAGAGGGTGGGCAGAAGGACAAGAGGTGGGGAGAAGGAAGAGCGATGAAAAAGTGCTGGCAAGCAGGGCTGACCATACAGGATAACAATCGTTATGACTGATGATGGTGATAATACTCCCCGTCTCGTGCAGAATTACATCCAGAGTCCTCACCAGGGCCGGTCACCTGCCCTCCTCACGTTCCCCCCGGACTCAGTTTGAACCCCCCCTCCCTCTGCAGTGATTCCCCTGGCTGGGTAGGCCCCCTCTCCCCTCTGGGAACACTGGTGTAGGCTCCTGCTCAGGGATTTTGCACCTGCTCTTACCTGTGTTGAAACGTGCCAGCCCCATGTGTCTCCAGGTGTCCACATGTCTTGCTTACTCCCACCATGAAGTTTTCTGCTTGGAGTCTTGCCCCTGCCCCTTTTCCCCTCCATCTTGCTTTATTTCCTTTTCAGCCTTTTTCACTCCTTGACATCTTACATATCTGGTTGTCTCTATGTCTGACTTGCTGGACGAGAATACTGGTTTCAAGAGAGCAGGGACTTTGTTTTGCTAGCCACCCAGCCTCCAGCATTGGGGACAGCGGCTGGCACAGAGTAAGGGGCAGTGACTTGAGGGTTTGCTGTGTGCCAGGTACTCTTCTAAGTGTGGTGCACATACAGACCTGTTTGCTCACAACGACCCTGTACAGTAGGTTTTGTACTGAAGAGGACCCCCAGGCACAGAGAGGTGAGGTAACTCGCCCAAGGGTTCTTTGGGTTTGTTCTGACTTTCCATTGACCGGTCTTTCTCCAGTGAAGGATGTTCCAGAAGAAGGGTTGGGCAAAGTACAGCTTGTTGGCCAAATCCAGCCCACTTTCTGTTTTTATAAAGTTCTGGTGGAACAGAGACCTGCCCACTGGTTTATGTCTTGTCTGTGGCTGCTTTGTGCTAGAATGGCAGTGCTGAGTCGCATGACAGGGACCGTATGGCCTGCAAAGCCTAAAACATTTACCAACTAGCCCACTGCAGAAAAAAAATTGCTGATCCCTCTTCTAGAAAGTCATCCTGTATGAAAACAAAGCAAACCCCACACTGGTTATCTAGTTGAATGTGGTGGTCCAATTATTGTGTTTGATCATGTCTTTTCTAGGAATTCAGATGAACTAAGAGAAAAAAAAAACTATATGATTTCAATAAATGTGCATTTTCATCACTGTTCCCAGTTAGTTGTATGACCTCAGGTAATCATTTCATGTAGCTGGATCTGTTGTCCCATAGATAGTAACAACAACAACAACAACAACAGCAGCAGCAGCAACAACAACTCTTGCTAAATGCCAGGCTCTGTTCTCAGCATTTTACTGTAATACGATAGTGTGTGATACTCTAAGTTAATCGGTTGGAATTTCCGTAAATATTCTGACTGCTCTTGCGGGCAGACAGTAGAATCTGGCTTCCACACCCACTTGGTAGTGAGTGTGGCCATGGGCTTGCTTTGGTGAATGAAGTGTTGGAGGAGTTGTTAGAGGAACTTCTGATCAAATGTTCATAGCTTGTGCACACACCCCCTCTCGCTTCCCCCCTCCCATCTTTCCCCTTCTACCATGGCAACCAGATAGGTTGGAACCAGAAAGTGGAAGCTCTGCCAGCTGAGTCTCAGAGTGTGGACAATACAGAGCAGAACCCCTGGTGGATCCTCATTTAACACACTTGTTTTTGGTTTTTAAGCCACTGAGATCCCGGGCTGTTTGTTACTGAAGTAGCAGCTAACCTATCCTGACCAACAAGGCAGCCACTAAGATTCTCTCCAGGTCAAACTCTGGAGCTTTAAGAACCCAAGGACCTCTTCCTCTTCAGGAGTAGAATCTTCATTGTCTTTGCCATGGGAAGTTATTACCCTGTGATGTGGAGAAGTGATGGGTGACTGCTGGCTGTGTCTAGGGTATTTTAGTTAGGGTGTAGGAGAGAGGACAGGAGGGGGACAAGGTTCTCTTTGAATGAAGATGGTGACAACCCAGTTTGCCCTGTTGTTACTTCCATTATAGCTTTAGGCAGTCTTAACCCCCAAATATCTGCATTTGTGGCCATTTTAAAATTTCATCACTGCTCATTCCTTTGGGTAAAGTACTAAAGACTCTTATTAAAATGTGTGTACGTGCAAATGCATGCAGGTGCGCAGTTATAGAAAGGGTAATACATTAAGTTATTAGCAGTCATAAATAAAAACCAATGCATCAAGTTTTATTACCTGGAAGGTAAATGAATGAGGCCTAAGAGAAATACATTTTGAGAAGGATTTAGGGAAAGGCTCATACATAGACATTTCCTGGAAATGGAGAACCCAAAGCAGCCAGGGTTCAAGGTGCTGGGCTTGAGGGAGGGCTGAAAGGGAAAGGAGGAGGAGGGAACAGATACAAATGTTAATCCTTCTGACACAATTTCAAATGTCAGTCAGACCCAGGAGTGCTATGAGTTTTTAATTTAAGAAAGTAAAAGAAAGAGGTTGGCCATTTCATCATTTTTATCAATCCAGTTTTAAAAAGATTCAAATTGGCACAAAAAGAGGTCGGGGAGGGGAGGGAGCGACAGAAATTATGTGAACTGTAAGCCATTTACTTTTTTCCCTTCCCATTTTCAGTCAGCATACTTCCAGATTGCACGTTTGGTTGATAGTGCAGGGCATTTGATGTGTGGAAGGTTCGCTGGCTCAGACTGACAGACTTTCACCACATTTGGGCATCGGGGGAACTGTTTTACAAGTTGGAGGATTTCTGCATTGTCCTGGAAAGGCCAACTAGTGTCTGTTTTAAGACGAGCTACAGGTCATTCTGAAGTGTGGGTGGGCTTCTGTGTGACCAGCATAGACAAGGCCAAGAGGCAGCCGTGTCAGGAGGCCTCGTGTGTGAGCAGTGGATGAGCCTCCGTGGTGGGAGCCATTGATTGCCCTTTCCCCTACAACAACAGAGAGCGTGCACTGAGTGCCTCCTCTGTGCCAGCTCACCATCCTTCTCTGAGCATGCCGGCCACCAAGCCAGCACGTCACACAGCTTCTGAGGTACCATCCACTCCTGTCAGGGGCTACGTGGACGCTCGTCCCATGGAACGCAGCACGAGTGCGCTCTCAGTTGTGCAAAGTGGTGACCTTCTCCCTCTCCAACCTCTTCTTAACATCTCACCTCCCAGATGCCATGGAGAGTGACCAACTTTTGCAAGGCATGCGTCAACTTTTCAAGGCTAACTCTTCTGGGGTCAAGGCAGGAAGGAGTGGGCTCTCTCGAGGAGCTGAGTGAGTGGGAAGAGATGGAGTGCAACCTTGTATAAAGGAGACAAAAGAAGGTCTAGAGCCAGAATGGGATGAGGGGCTTTGGGAAGTGTAGGAACTCCCTCCCCTGTTGGGCAGAGTCAGAGAGGAGGGAACCTGTACCCTGAAAAGTCAACACTACGTTTCAGGGAACCCAAATGAATAGTACATATGGTTAACACATTTCAGGAATTTAGAGGGATGAGAAGGCTTTGCAGCCTAAATCATATAATTTCTTCCAATGCTTGCTTGCTTTTTCTTTCCTTTTTTTTTTTTTTTTTACTTTGAGTACATATTGCTTTTATAATCAAAGAAGGCAATAGCTATTTCTTCTTTTTTTTTTTTTTAATTTTTTTTTCAACGTTTATTTATTTTTGGGACAGAGAGAGACAGAGCATGAACAGGGGAGGGGCAGAGAGAGAGGGAGACACAGAATCGGAAGCAGGCTCCAGGCTCCGAGCCATCAGCCCAGAGCCCGACGCGGGGCTCGAACTCACGGACCGCGAGATCGTGACCTGGCTGAAGTCGGACGCTTAACCGACTGAGCCACCCAGGCGCCCCAATAGCTATTTCTTCTTGACAAAATTAACTCAAGTGCGTCGAAAAAAGAGGTGGCAACATAAATGCACACCATTAATGTATTACTAGTTATTTACGTTGATTGATAATAACGATAATAATTTATGTATAGGTATACAATAATTATAATTAAAAAAAATTAATTTATACTAATCATTGGTGATGCTGAGAATAAATGAGCATCAGCCATGGCATGGGATGAATTCACCTCTTTCTAGATGTGTGTCTAAGGGCAGGAAGTATTTCTGACATCTGGACCATGTCCATGTCCATGTCCTTGTCCATGTCCATGGACCATGTCCATGTCCGTGTGAACTTCTTGTTTCCAAAAGTTTGTCGTGTCACGTCAACATCTGTGCTTGGTGTACCCAACCCGTTAGTAATTATTAACTGAACTGAAAAGCACCGTATTGATATTTAATAAACCTCTGGTTTGAGGCAAGGTTTTTATTATGGAATTTTTTTCCCCCTGACCCACCAGTGTTACTTTGATGTGTTCTGGTCTGAGATTCAGAGACCCAAATGCTCCCCAGGTTTCTAAGCTTCCAAACTTTGGAACATCCAGCATATCCACTTGAAAATGTGGACTTTGAAATTAATAAGATTTTGTCCTAGCTGTTTGAGCTCATAACACATGCAATAGCACAGAGAACAAGTCCCATCACGTTAAAAAGCCCCAGACAGGTGATATTTTTTAGCCCACGTTATTCTCTAGTGAGGGCAGAATTTCTTTATATCAGTACACACAGTAAAAACGTGGGGGGAAAAATCTGCACTTCATGTCTTTTCTTCCTTGTGTTTTTCTCAAACTCCTTTCTCCCCTGTAATTCCATAATTGTGTTATTTACGGAACCTCTGTAAAGTGCTCGGAGATACAGTGTATAGGAAAGATGTCGTGGAAAATGAAGTTGCTATGCAAGCTGCTCTACTATCTCAATATGAAGCATTCTGAGCATGAGGAGCACAGACTTTTTGACAGCAAATGAAAATAAAATGAACAAAATAGTTTTTGATTCATCCTAATAACACTGGCAAGTGATTTCCTGTAGCACTCATGCGGTAAGAAAACCATGCTTAGTTTCCTCTGCAAGATGAGCCAGAAACGTAAAAAGAAATATTAGTTCTCAAGTGGCAGTACCTTCTAAATTTGGAGCTATGAAGAAATTTGAATTCATTTAACCTATTCATGGGTGAGAAAAATCAATACCTAGATAAGCTGAAAAGCTCATGGAAGACCACCCAGAAAGTGGAAGAGTCGAGCTGAGAATCCTGGTCTCTGGTTCCCGGCCATGTGTTTGTGTTTGTTTCCTTGGGTCACAGTGCCTTGTTCTCTCTCCAGTGAGGGTTTGAGTTCATGCAACCTTTCTCTTCCACTACGCTGTGGTTCACTGTAGCATCAGAATTTGGAGGCCATTTTGACATAAAGCTTATGTCTTCCAATCTCTAGAAGTTTTATAGAAAGCATTGGAGAAAGAAAGGCCATTCTGCTGGTGAAACCCACGCGGTGGAAAAAATGAAGAATTGTGAAGAAACGAAGACGCTGGGTTTTAAGAAGTACTGCTGTGAAAGTTTTGGTTTGCGTTCATGAGCGTGTATGTTTTTTATTTTTTCTGATTCTGTCTCTTCGCAGACTGAGATGTTCAGCGATTGGATTCCATTTCAAAGTCAACTTTCCAACTCAGTGAAGCTGAGTTGAAGTTGTGTGTGTGGACTCTTATTTTAGGAGGACCCAAGTGTCCTGTCTATGCCGACGTTTTCATTTTTTCTTATCTGTGCATTCACGATGCCTTCTTTTGCCTTGAAATTGAGCTCCATAAAAAAAATCCTGTTTAACTATTGTACTTGCCCCAGTCCAAACAGTTCTCCAATCAAATAGTCCTGCCTAGCACAATACCTCCTCTCAGAAAGCCAAAAACACAGATATGGAGCAAAGAAAGTGCAACTGTGTTAAAGTTGTTTAATAGCCCGCCAGTGTACGGGGTGGGGAGTGCAGGGGGAGAGGAGGCAGGGTGGAAAGGAGGCAGAGACGTCCAAAGAAAGAGCAACGATTTTGCTTTCAGAAACAAAGTTAAAGAACATCTTTTTTAAACGATCCGTGGGATAAGAATGCAAAGTGTGATCTAATAATACAGGCTCCACCATCAGCTCTCCCCAGGGAGAGAAAACTTGTCTGGAAAAGTTAAGCAGATGGATGGCTGTTGCCATGGAGATTTTTGGCTGTCTAGGGCAAAGCTCTCTGGGAGTCTCTGACATTTTGGGGTGTTCATTAGATGGGTGAGGGTGTCTTACCAGCCCAATAAGATCCAAGGGGTAAATCCCATTGGCATGGACAGAAAGTCTCCACATCCTTGAAAGTCTCCACGTCCAAGTCTCCACCATCATCAGGAAGTTCATTCTTTAGTAGTCAGGAAAAAAAGAATCCTTGGTGGGGGGCAGGGGAACATGGAGCCGTCTGGCAAAGTAGCCCGAAGCTAAGGAAGAGAGTTTTTAACAATAAGCCATTGATGATGAAGAATTTCAGAGATGAGACAGAGAAGATATTAATGGAAACCATGGACGGGTGGGTTGTGAGGCAAAGCAGAATGGGATCATATCATAAGTGCCCCCAATACAAATAGTGTTCTGGCTTTTCATCCTTAGACTTCTGTGGAAATGTATGCTCCCTGACTCTTGCATGTGCAAATCAGCCGAATGTGACAGAAAGAGATGTGTTCCCTCTCCTGTTGAGTTCTGTGAAGCACTAGGTGGAGGGAGTTTCTGAAGTCAAACTGTAAACTTTCTTTTGGGAAGATTCATTTATTAAAAATGACAATGACAACAGGCTGTAAAACATTGCTGAATCGCGTTTTAAGGGTACAAACTGAAGTCTTTTGAGATTTATTTAGTCGTTTCTCCTAAATTATGTTCTTATTTTGAGGCGCACTGAAATCTTCATTTCTCTTTCATTGCCAGAGTATCTTTCCACTGTATTTGATTAGCTTCATCTTGATGACACACAGATACTCATGGCCCTTTTGCTGGTTTCTTATTTCTGAGCCAGGCTCAATTTTATAAGCCAGAATTAGGCTCATCATCTGTCTCAGTAATTCTCAAACATTACAATGCATAAGTATCCACTGAAAGCCTGTTACACTATGGCTCCTTGGGCCCCACTCCCAAAGATTCTGATTGAGAAGGCGAGGGGTCCAAAAGCCTGCCCTGTGACAAACACTCTAGGTGATCCTGATTCTCACACAGTTGGTCCACCAGCGGCACTTTGAGAAACACTGCCTTGCTTTATCCCCTTCCAGGCGCTGTCCCCTTCTGCTCATCCTGTACTCTCTCCAGTACCTACCACCAGACACAACTCTTCAGGGTCCACATCAAGGGGAAACCCAAGTGACCCCAAACTTTCCCAAAGTCCATCCCACATGTCAACGGCACCTGAGTACTTGCCCAGTCTCTTCCATCATTTAGTATCAGTGTCCAATTCCACCTGCTCTAGAATGGCCTCTAAAGCCAGGCAGAATAGGAATGGATTGGTAACAGCTGTGCTTCAGGCAATCTCCCAGCAGGCGATCATAATCATCTCTTTAGTCCTTTGGTCCATCAGTTACAAACTGAAACAGCTGGGTGACCCCAGTAGTTCTCAAATTTGGGAGGCAGACCACCTACAAGTCTTTGTGTAATACTGTAGAATTTATCATCTGCTTACTCCCAAGATATGACCTAGGGACAATTTTATTGAATCTTGACCAAGCAATGTAATATCACAACCATGACCACATGAGTAGCAGATGGTCTTTCCAGAAATGGCCACACTCATCTGCATATCACATCCCACATATTCTTCACATGACCTATGTGACTGTCACTTCCACCACTGGGAGGTGGTCTCTGTGTTTCCTCCTATTGAATCTGGACAGAAATTTGTCACTGCTCTGACCCACAGAGTATGGTAGAGATGATACTTTGTGGCTTCCAAGGCTAGGTCATAAAAAGAATGCACTTGTACTTAGTGTTCCCACCTCCCAGTATCCTTAACACTAGGAGCCCAGCCTCCACATTGTGAGGAAGCCCAAGAATAACATGAGGTGATCACTCTGATTTAGAAAGCTGTGTCACCTAGGTGTAATGACCGGGTTAAGGGACAGGAAATTTTTGCTCTGTCAGCATTGGGACAATCTCTTATTATCTACACCTGTGCTGGTGAGCTTAGGAGTTTTTCATTTATGTCCATTTAGATTTTTTTTTTAATGGCAGCCATGGCTATCATGATAAAGAGCTTTGATTTTTATTCTAAGTACAATGGGAAACTGTTTGGGGGTTTTAAGAAAAGAAAAGGTATGGCACTATTTATATTTTATGAAGATAATCCTGACATCATGAAACATGGGTTGTATAGGTAAATATGGAATCTGGAAGCCTGTAAGAGGTGAATTTAGGGAAAACACGATTATGGTGTGGACAAAGAAGCAATAGTGGAGATAGAGGTAACTGAATGGATTTGAGAGGCACTTTGGAGGGAGAGGTGATAGAATCTCCTGTTGGATTTGTCATGAGGAGAAAAAGTGTTCTCTTAGCTTTTTTCCTGGATTTCCTGATTGGAAAACAGAGTGTTTACGAGATGGTTAAGATGGAGAGAGGAGTAACTTTGGGTTGGGGGGATGCAGATATCAATAGTTCTCTTACCAGAGCCCATTAGTCACCCACACAGATATATCAAGTCCAAAGAAGGGGAAGTGTGGGGTTGAGGAGATAGGTCTAGGCTGGAAATGTAAATATGAGCAGCAGCATCATACTGATGCTGCTTAAGGCCTTGGTGCTGGATGAGGTCAGGGAGAGGGGCAGTTAGGAAAATGAAGTGAGTAGGCAAAGCCCTGGGCAATCTCTGTTTGTAGAATTGTTGGAGGGGAAAGGAGGCTAAGAAGGAGAGGACACTGACACAGGAGAGCCGGGAGAAGTTAGCATGCTTTTAGGTAAATGGGGAATAAATGAATAGAGGAAAGCGAAGGTGGAGGAGGAAAGAAATTGCCGCAGAAGCAAAGTCCTTGAGGAGAAGAGGACAAATGGAAGATTGGTCTCTCATAGGAACAGGGAGACCTTGGGTCTGACCAGAGTGGACACAGAGCGAGCGTGCACAGAGGCTACAGGCTGCAGGATTCAGTGTGGGAAGATGAAAGAGCCTGGCTTGAGTCACTTGGTGTAAACCCACTTGTTTGTTTCTTTGATAATCCCTATGGAAAGCCTGTTTGTAGAAGTCAGCTGGTCTGCGGGAGGATCAGAGGTTCGGTCTGGTGTTACTGGAAGGTGTTTGCATTGCAGAGTAAATGAACTCAGAGCTAAGATTGGCCCTGGGCAAACAGTGAGGAAGATAGTGCTTCTCTTCAGAAATCCTTCACTGTTTCTTCCACCTCCTCATCCCTTTGCTCAACATCCTCAAAGTACTTGGATAACTCAGGTCAAAAAAGAAAGCATCCAATAAACTTTTCTATCCCAAGCTGTAAGGGCTTGGTCACCCTTCCCAGAACTCTTTGCTTTTTTGAAGAGAGTTCTGGAAACAGACAAGGCAGTTCCCAGTACAAATCCCCAGCAGAGGAAATTCAGGCATGGGGAAGATTTGGGGGGAGGGGCTTTCCACCCATAAATCCCAGTGGGGAAAACAATTATCAAACGATGACAGGATTGAGAAACAAGACACCAACCAAACCACTGTGTGCAAATCTGATTACTGCTCACAGATGCTTTCTGTTTTCTCTTTCAAGGTATTTAAATGTGACGTACTGTGAACCATCACGCTTGGGGGGAGACAAAAAGGGGAAAGAGGAAGGAGGGAGGAAAGGAAATATACTATTTGGCATAGTTAATTGAAATGGCTTATTGACCCTATCTGGCTATGTAGTAATACCTCTCTAATAATCCAGTTATATGTTTAGTAGCGACCCTGGTGGGAGTGTCTAAGCATTGGGATTAGAACATATTCTAGATCAAAGTGGATTTGGTATGAAAGTTGGCTCGGTTATCACCATG
Source organism: Felis catus (assembly GCF_018350175.1). NCBI lineage: Eukaryota > Metazoa > Chordata > Mammalia > Carnivora > Felidae > Felis > Felis catus. Next base: position 208,456,570 of record NC_058368.1, on the reverse strand, counting down.
AGTCACTGTGCTTATCTTTAATAAAAAGGTATACAATTTCAGACAAAATGTTTATATGTGTTGTATGAGAGGCAAAGTAAAGAAATATAGCTTGGCTATTTCATAATAAGGAGAAAAGCAGCCTTATTCTAACACCCACGACAGCGGTGACGATAATGGCCATAGTAGCGGCTGTCATATTGAGCCCAAACTATGTGCCCAACCCAGTGTTAGGTAATTGAGATTATCCCATCTAATTATTTTCATTTCATCTTGCAGATATTTTTTAAAGCCCATGATTTCATAAGTAAGCAACTGTAAGTTTGCAAATGTTGGAAGATCAGGAATAAGGTGGCCCTCAAAACTTGCAAAGGTCAAGGAGCAGTGATCTTTAGCAGTAGGATTTTGTCAAGTCCGAAGAATATGTGTTCCCCGTGTAGGTTTCTGCCTCGACTTCCATTTCTTCACTCAAGCCAGAGGGAGCAACACACTTACCCTCTGCATTTGCTATTTTGTCTCAGTTCTACATCTCTGAATTTTTTCCAGACTCTCCATGGATGGTGAATGCTATGTAATGAAAATAGTTTATAGGTCAACCTACCCTTGCTGCAGAAAGTTCTCCCTCAACGTTAACCTACGCCTGGCCCCTCAACCTTAGCCAGCAGCTCACATTGAAGAACATGCTATTTCAGGTGGGATGGCTCTGGTGGACAGAAGCTGACAGCATCTGAATCACAAAACCTGTCTTTGAATCTCATCTTCAGCTGCTTATTAGCTGTATGGCTTTGGACAAGTCCCTTAGCCTCTCTGAGGCTCAATTTCCTCAGTAGAAAAACAAGGACCTTCTTGTGAGGATAAATCAGAGAGCGTACATACTCTGTAAATGAAAACAAGACATTGAAATTGCTGGTTTTTAGCACCTCTCCATCTTGGAAGGAAGTGGGCCGACAGAGAAAGAAAGAGAGAGGGAGAAAAGGAGGCGGAGAGAGAAAGAAAGTACTTTGAGGACTGGGAATTGCTTTGCACATATGGGAAACATTTGATTTCTGCCTATAATGATGAACCAATTCCAGTGAAAATGATCCTAATAAATAGCTAACAGTTCTCTCCCCCACCCCCCCCCCATCCTCAGCAGTGCGCTATATCTGCCCCACCAAAACTTTGGGAAAGAGGTAAAATCGTATATTGCACCATCACCTTCTAGGGGTAAGCCTCATGAGGGGAAAAGAAAACAATATGGAGGTATTGGATAATCCAGTAGCTCGACAAGAGCCCCCGAGTAATTGAGAATTGGCTGTTTCTGCATATTGCTTCCTGCTCGTTAGGGAGACGGCCAGCCCAGGGGACACACACCAGGGGTGCATGTCCCTTGCCTGGCCTCAAACTCAAGGTGTGGGTATTTGACCTTAACCTAAATTCCACCAGGCCCAGGACACTCTGAGCTGTACTGGGAACAGCATACTGTGTGTGTGTGCTCGTTGTGTGTGCTTCATACGTGTTTCAAATAGAAGTCTGCCGTGCTTTCTAATGACTGCAGGGAAAATGAGGCTACCTGTCTGCAAACCTCACTTACTGGATGCGGAATTAAGAAAATACTTCCACTAGACTTTCTGAAAAAGTGTTATTGGAACGGTAATTAGACTACGAACTTAGCAACAGGCAATAGGATAATTAAGTGAAGTCAACAGTATATAGATAATAGATTTATAAAGTAAATAAATACATAATTAACTGAAATCTATTTACACTTTACTGGAGTTCACTTGTTTTGCCCTCTTGAATTCCAAATAAGCTGATATTTGAATCCCCAGAAGAGTTAAAAAAAAAAACAAAACAAACTCTCCCGTTCTTTGTATTATTCTGGATGCTACTGCGATGGAGTAAATAATCCTGTCAATCAATGTTTGTGCCATGAAGGCTGTGATTTCTTTTACTCTCCAGCGGAAAGCCCACGTCAGGGGGCTCATTAGTAAGGGCAGATGCCGATACCGTTTCAGAAGAGTGTAGCGTGGAGAATTCAATGCTTTCTGACAATAAATAAGGGCAGCCGCCACCACATACGTTTCCTGATTTTTGGCCTTTCTCGGTCTGGGAATGGAATGAGGTGGCTTTTCTACAGGCCACTCTGTCACTTGTGGCGTGTGTGCATCACCCAGGACATGAGAACTCAGCCCTCCGCGGGGGGTGGGGAGGTGGGGGTGGGGACACTGGGAGCAGGCACTTGAATGGCTCCGATGCCGATGTGGGTGTGAGACTGAAGGCTAGTGATTCCCAGGGAAGCTGTCTCTCACCCCCTGCAGGGCTTCACTACAGTTTCTTTCCTTTGTTAATTCTTCTCATTTATGATGTGTCAGGTTATGGAAGAGGCACCACCTTTGGAAATAGTAAAAGCAGGGGCGCCTGGGTGGCTTGGTCGGTTAAGCATCCAACTTTTGGTTTCAGCTCAGGTCATGATCTCCAGGTTTCATGAGTTCGAACCCTGCCTTGGGCTCCTGCACTGGCAGCGTGGAGCCTGCTTGGGATCCTCTCTCCCCCCCCTCTCTCTGCCCCTCCCCGACTCATACTCTCTCTGTCCCTCTCAAAATAAATAAATAAACAAAAAAAAATAGTAAAAACAAACATGTGGATCATTTGCTGCCTTCCAGCACACAGGAGAACAGGGAAAATCGCTGGGGGCCAAGAAGGGACAAGACACAGGGTCTGTCTATAGGAAACAGAGCAAGTGTATTTGCTATAGGATGAAGGTCCCGAGTTTTTCTTAATTAATTAATTTGGTTGTTTTGGGTTTTTTTTTTTTGAGAGAGAGAGATAGAGAGCTGGGGAGGGGGGAGAGGGGCAGAGAGAGAGAGGGAAACAGAGAATCCCAAGCAGGTTCTGCACTGTGGGCACAGAGCCAGAACCACGAGATCATTCATGACCTGAGCTGAAACCAAGAGTCGGACGCTTAACTGACTGAGTCACCCAGGCACCCCATGAAGTCTCTGACGTTTAATGCGGGCTAAGTGGGAACTGAAATCCTAATGCCCAGGGCAGATGGCCATTCTTAAGTCTTGGCCCTGCTGTATGCACAAATATCCCTGAGGTCAGAATCATGCTCTGTCCACAATAGAGGGAATTGCTAAACATTCAGAATGCAAAAGAGTCAGTGACCAAAAAGCACATATTTCCCCCCACTGTGAAAATAAGGTAAAAACTTCAGATTCGGTCTTCAAAACAGCCCTGCAGAGGTTGTGTCATTCTTCACCACATCATTGCCCCTCTTCCTCCAGGGCACACAGTGGGCCTGCCTGTCCCACGCTCCTTGGCAGTGAGGTGGGGACAGTCCTTAAGCTTCACCAGCTTGCCAAGTGGGTTCCATCGCACAGAAACGTTTGAGTCTCTGCTTTGGGGGTGATGGGGTCGCAAGATAGAAGGACCCTGTGGTCCTGAATGATTGCTTGGAGCAGAACCCACCCCTTCCCCTCCTCCTTCTCCCACCCTCCCACCAATTCGCATTAAACCTCGTTTCCCAGCATTCTTAGACGGAGTTCTCCTCTGGCTGTACCCAAGTCCAGCCTGGGAAGGGGCACGATGGGACTGGTGGTTGTCCATACAAAAAACACGGAGTCGCGTCTGCCCATATACACCGCACTTGTGTGAAAAGACTGCTAACCAGCTCTTTTACCCAGGAGACTTAAAGCAGCGAGCCACAAAACACTCTGCATTTTCTTTTTCAGATTGATAGTGCTTTCAATGCAGAAGCCATGGCATCTAAAACATACGTATTTATTTTTTAAGCCGGCTTTAAAACAAAAAGAAATTCTGATGTGGTCATCAGATTTGGTAATTAAACAGCTTAGGAGATTGATTCCTGGTGGCCAAGCATATGCTTCTAGTTATAAGTTCAGCTGTAAATGGCCTTTTTCCCCCTTTGCTTTTCCTGATTTGCTTAACAGAAAAATATTTTTCTGTGGTTCTGTTTTAATGGGCTCCTAATGATGTTCTAAGTATTCACTTGTACATTATTGGAGAGCAATGGGTTTGTAAGCCTAATGAGGTTGATGGCTACAGAAATTCAAATTCAAATCACATCTTTAACATATGCAATTCTTTTTAAATCTCAATCTACTTATCAGGAGCTAATGCACTGATATTGTTTGACTTTTAGCCTTTTAGGAGGCATCTGGGCAGACAAGACACCTTAAGGAGCGTTCCTAGGTACCAATACTTGAGCTTCAGGGAAGCATCTAATGTTCTTAAAATTGGCTTTTTTTTGAGCTACACAAATCTGCTTGGGGCATATCGCTTTTACATTTTTTAAATGATTTAATTTATTTAAAAATTTTTTTTAACATTTATTTATTTTTGGGAAAGAGAGCACAAGACAGGGAGGGGCAGACAGAGAGGGAGACACAGAATCTGAAACAGGCTCCAGGCTCCAAGCTGTAAGCACAGAGCCAATGAGGAGATCGACCTCATGAACCGCAAGATCATGCCCTGAGCCCAAGTTGGACGCTTAACCGACTGAGCCACCCAGGTGCCCCGATTTAATTTTATAATGCATTTAATGTCCAAACAATGTAAAAGATCATTTAGTGAAAAATAGCAAGTCTTTCTTTCTCTCTTACTTTCCAGAAACTTAGTTTCCTTCTCTGGAAGTCACCACCGTTACTTATTTCCTATAAGGTTGTCCCTTGAATGACAACAGGGTTAGGGGCTGACCTCCCCAGAAGCCATGGAGTCAAAAATCCACATATAACTGTGACTCCAAAAACCTAACTACTAATAGTCTACAGTGACCAGGAGCCTTACTGATAACATAAACAGTAGATAACACATATTTTGTATGAAATATGTATTATATACTGTATTTTTATAATACGGTCAGCTAGAGAAAAGAAATTGTTATTAAGAAAATTATAAAGAAGATGGGGCCCCTGGGTAGCTCAGGTGGTTAAGTGTCTGACTTTGGCTCAGGTCATGATCTCAACATTCATGGGTTTGAGCCCTATGTCAGGCTCTGTACTGACAGCACAGAGCCTAGAGCCTGCCTCAGATTCTGTGTCTCCTTCTCTCTCTGCCCCTCCCCAGCTTGTGCTCTGTCTCTGTCTCTGTCTCTCTCTCAAAAATAGACATTTTTTAAAAATTAAGAAAAAAAAGAAAATTATAAAGAAGATACATTTACTGTACTGTAGTTATTGAAAAAACAAATCCATGTGTAAGTGGACATGAACCTGAGTTGTTTAAGAGTCAGCCATATATCATTTCAAAAGTATGTGTGTGTATATTTCCACACAAATATATTATACTATAAATACTTCTTCGAAACTTTTTTTTTAACTTAACAACACTCTATAGAAGATCTTTCTATATTAATACTTAAGGAACTTCCTCCATTTTCTCTGTTATCTCATTTTACCAATGCACTGTGTTCTATTCAACTAGTCCCTATTAATGGACATTTAAGTGGTTTTCAGTCTTTTGCTATTACGATGTTCCAGTGAGTAGATTTGCCCAATAATGCCATTTGTGCATGTGAGAGCGTCTGTTAACCAAATACCAAGTGAAACAGGGTGCTGTCGAAAAAACCACCAGATGCCGAATAGGAGTGAGGCAAGATTTTGTTCACAGCCAGGCCAAACCTGATCTCCTGATCTTAAGGAGAAAAGTGCAGAGAATGGCCCCGAACAAAGGTAGCAGTGAGCTTATATGGATTTTAGCAAGTCAGAATACGTCATTATTTGGTTAACCAATTACAATTTACAGCATTTCATGGTAGCCAATTATATTGTGACACACAGATGTTAGTTTTGGTGGGAACCTATCAATTTAAAGTTCTTTGTCCTAAGAGGGTTTAAAATGACCAATCATAGTTAGATACCTGAGATGCCGTAGGGCAGCGAGTACATGACTTTTTACATGTTGGTCTTGCCTAGGCCAGATCTTGGTAGAGGGGGTGAGGGAGCGTTTTGCATCCTAAGTTATCTATTTAGCAAGCAGGTGAGGTCACAGAAGCAAGATAGGGTGGTTAGAAATTTCTGATAACCCTAATAGGAAACTACATAAGCCTTTTATCTCAATTATTCATGAAAGGTGAGTTTAAGCTGAACTTATATACAATAAGCTTTCTGATATCTTATAAGTTGACCTATTACACCAAGGAGCAGAAGATAGGGGCATTAAAAATTTTTTTTAATGTTTATTTTTTTTTTTTGAGGCAGAGAGAGAGAGAGCGAGAGAGAGAGAGAGAGAGCAAGTGGGCAAAGGGCAGAGAGTGGGGGAGACACAGAATCTGAAGCAGGCTCCAGGCTCTGAGCCATCAGCGCAGAGCGTGACGCAGGGCTGGAGCCCACAAACGGTGAGATCATGACCTGAGCCAAAGTCAAATGCCTAACTGACTGTGCCATCCAGGTGCCCCATGATAGGGACATTTTTAATCTGGGAGATATCGTGAAGGAGTACGGTTACATAATAATGTCTTTGCAATGACCGGTGTTGGACTCCTCCACTAGGGAAACTTCTCCCAAAGAATTCCCATGATACAAGGAGCCAGCAACTTGTTTGGCCTCTTTGGACCGAGCTGAAGGGCTAAATAGATACAAAGCCTAGACCTGAAGATAGCAAATTTACAAGATGCAGAGATGGTGGGGCTTGGGGGGAGGAGGAGGTAAGAGAAGAGTGAGAGGGGTAGGCTGGTGACATTTAGAATTAAGGACAGCCTGGCTGAAGGTGCCAGAAAATGCACAAGTTGGGGAAGGGCAGCTACCTGGAGAAGATCAATGTACGAATGTGGAGGGAGAGAGAGAGACTGACCTCATGGGGCCTGGAGTTAGAAGACCTGTGTTTGAGCTCTGGCTCTACCCCTTACTAGAGCTGTGTCACTTTGGACAAATTAGGATAGAACAGCTTGCTTTACAGCATTGTTGTAAGGGAGAAAGAGAGGACGCGTGTGAAAATGCCTGGTAAACACTATAAACTTAACAACTGTCAGTGGAATCCGAATGAATTTAGGTTTTGACATGTGTAAGCATGAAGGACTACTCACTATAGAAAGTTCATCAGGGGCGCCTGGGTGGCTCAGTCGGTTGGGTGGCCGACTTCGGCTCAGGTCATGATCTCGCGGTCTGGGAGTTTGAGCCCCGCGTTGGGCTCTGTGCTGACAGCTCAGAGCCTGGAGCCTGTTTCAGATTCTGTGTCTCCCTCTCTCTGACCCTCCCCCATTCATGCTCTGTCTCTCTCTGTCTCAAAAATAAATAAACGTTAGGGGCGCCTGGGTGGCGCAGTCGGTTAAGCGTCCGACTTCAGCCAGGTCACGATCTCCCGGTCCGGGAGTTCGAGCCCCGCGTCAGGCTCTGGGCTGATGGCTCGGAGCCTGGAGCCTGTTTCCGATTCTGTGTCTCCCTCTCTCTCTGCCCCTCCCCCGTTCATGCTCTGTCTCTCTCTGTCCCAAAAATAAATAAAAACGTTGAAAAAACAAATTTAAAAAAAAAAATAAAAAAAAAATAAATAAATAAATAAATAAATAAATAAATAAATAAATAAACGTTAAAAAAAAAAAAAAGTTCATCAGAACATCAACTCCATGAGAGCAGCGGCTATGTCTGTCCTGTTCACTACTGTGTCCCCGATGCCCAGAATTATGACTGACCCAGAATAGGTGCCCAAAGAACATTCATCGAATGAATGAAGTTCAGGTCGTCTCTACCTAACTGGGGAAGGAAATGGCAATGCAAAGAGAGAGGCTGATTATGGCTGGAGATGTAGTTTTAGGAGTTCTACCTTTATGATTATTAGTCCTAACATTATAAGGGAAACCTAACCATGTAGGTATTTTATGAAAATTTGTCGATTTGATTGAAGGAATGAATAAACTTTCCAGGATGCTTTCCAAAATTATTTCATGGAATAGTTGGGCTCCCCAATCCTAGAGGAGGAAGGAAAGAGTAATTTTTTTATTTGAAATATTTATTTGAAATTTGAAATATTTTTATTTGAAATATTTATATTACAGTGATTTGAACTATTAACAAAGTTACCCCATATTCTATTTTTCTGTAGTTTTTAACTATTTTTTGACCCACGTTCTGGTTGAAATAGGTTAATGCACTCTAGTTCCCTTTTGTTGGCTACATAATTCTAAAGCCTGCTTTAAGCATTAATGTGGTTTATGTCTCCATATGGAAGAAGATAGATAAGAAGGAAATTCCTCACACTTTGTCACCAATCAGGGATCAGGTTTTCAAAACCAAATGAGGAAATTGGGTTAGACAGTCTTGGATGTCCTTTTCTGTCTTAAAATTGTAGAATTCTGTGAACCAAATCACAAGGGAAAGAGCAGGGACTTAAAAAAAAAAAAAAAAAAGTCCAAGGTCTCTGTGGGACAGAAGCCAATTACATTTGGGAGATGATAATAAACACCTCACATTTATAGAGTGCTTACTAAAGGCCAGGCCTTACATACCTTGTTGCACTTAATCCTTACAATCCCTATAAAAGGGTTGTTGGAAATTCTGCCTGGTGACCAGCCGCTGGAAAGAAGGAGATCTTTCTGAGCACATACCACAATTCGAAGCAGCGAATTTGCCAACAATAACAAGCTTTGTAAAAGTAATTGCTGCCCGGAGTCAAAGAACTGTCTTCCCCTGAGTTGAAAGGGCTGTTAAATCTGGGGGTGGTCTCTCCAGCCGCAAAGACCTGCAGAGATAATGCCATCTTTGACTCCGAAGGACTGGGTTCCCCATGACACAGAAGGCTGTGCTGTTATGACCTCACGGAGCAGGGCTGTTTTGCTCGCCCTTTGCCTTTTCTCTAATTTCAGTTCTTCTTTTCCTGAATTGGTGATACTGTCTCCCTTCTGGTGTCTACTTTTGCCCCGAAGTGGCCGAAACGAATTTGGCAGCATAGAGTTTTCAGGTTCTTGCTATCCATGTTGGATGTGTATCCATAGTCAGAGGTAGGTGAGGACTACAGATCTCCAAGCCCGGCGTCATGCTACAAGTAACACAACAAGACTCTGACGAATTTTGCTGCTATACAGTTATTGACAAGCAGGTGTGAAAGCATGCAACCCAGTCAGTGACTTCAGGTCTTTGCCCTTTTAAATGCTCCAGTTATTCCCCATTTAAATGGCACCTTTGGGGCAAACGCCGTAACATCCCACAGGCAGGGGTCAGTTAACCTTGTAGTTGCCACCAGGTAACCAGAGTCCTCCATGACAGCAGTGGATTCAGAACTATTTACATTTATTTTTTTACATTTATTTTGAGAGAGAGAGAGCACGTGCACGTGGGGTAGGGACAGAGAGAAAGGGGTAAGAGAGAATCCCAAGCAAGTTCCACACTGTCAGTGCAGAGCCCAGTGTGGGGCTCAAACTCACGAACCGCAAGGTCATGACCTGAGCCAAAACCAAAAGTCCGACACCCAACTGATTGAGCCACTCAGGCGCCCCTTAGGACTATTGTAGAACTCAACTTGGGGAAACATTTTAATATCTGAAAAGATTTTTATTCTTAAACTCTCCCCACTCAAGGACAGTGTTTCTACACTATTCTAGCTTGGCTGTTGACAAAACTATGGTGTACAGGCCAAATCTGGTCTGTGCCTATAAATAAAGTTTTATTGGAACACAGTCATGAGAATTCATTTACATATTGTCTATGGCTGATTTTGTGCTATAATGTCAGAGTTGAGTGATTGTGGCAGAGGCCGTTTACCTGCAAAGCCAAAAATAATTGACCATATGACCCTTTACAAAACAGGTTTTCTGACCACTGCACCAGCAAATCCACATATATTAAGCACTGCTCTTTTTGACAATGAAAAACCATTGCTAATATACATTTTGCTACTTAGCAAAACCTCTGGTATGGATCAGGGATAAAGATAGCTGCAGTGCTTACAGCAGCTGCCTCTGAAATAGGGACTGCTTATTAACTGCTAAAGGACACCCCTTTTGATCTTGCGGTCCGTGAGTTCGAGCCCCGCGTAGGGCTCTGGGCTGATGGCTCAGAGCCTGGAGCCTGCTTCCGATTCTGTGTCTCCCTCTCTCTCTGCCCCTCCCCCGTTCATGCTCTGTCTCTCTCTGTCCCAAAAATAAATAAACGTTGAAAAAAAAATTAAAAAAAAAATAAAGGACACCCCTGAAATGTGCTTGTCCTACTAGGGCAATAATAGCCTCAGAGTATTTAATACATTTCCAGAACTTTGCCAGTTTTGGAATTTTAAAAATAAATAGCAATCATCATAACATTGTCTTTTATTGCTCCTCAAAACCCATTTTCATTAATGATTATGATTAAACCTTCAGATACTCTTATATCAATAACAATATGAAGCCCAGAGTTTGAAAAGTATATCATACAAATGGATCCCAATGCCATAGCTGAGACAGAGCAAGTTTATTATTATCCCATTTTACAGAATAAAAAGCCTAAGGTCTGAAAGTATATCTAATTTTCTCACAATTGCAGAATTGGTGAAAGAGAGGGTGAGACTTGAATCTGAAACCTTTGTTTCCAAATGTGTAGTCTCTCCTCTAGACCATAGTCGAGGCTACTACTCTGATCATATTTTTGGAGCAAATTGCAGATTTTAACTTTCAGTCAGTAGAAATGTATTCCCTTTTCAGAGAAAAAAAAAGCATGCTTAGAAAGTTCTTGATTGTCTTCCAAACTAACTTCACCTCTATTCTTCACATTTTTTATTCTTGAAGTTGTGGAACCATCACTGAGTTGCAGGATTGGCTATTGGAGGTGCGGAGAAATTTCCCAGAGGAATCAAAGGAATGAAAGTAAATGTTGAAAATGGATCTGTTTCATCAACTACGTAAAATGAGACCCTACAGGGTCCAAGAAGCCTTTGAAGGACCACCCTGACTTAGAAGTCTATAATGGTACTACAGCGTAACAAGGCTCCAGTGCTAGTCATAGACTTATACATGTTAGAAGAGGAAAACCTCATTTCTAGGTCAACAAATTCACCCCACTTCACCCTTACAGTGCTGGATTGTCCTGTCAGTTGTGTTTGCCTGCATGCGAAGTGAATTTATTATTAATTGGCTAGGGGTTATTAGACCTCGTGTGGTGTCTCCCCAGCCTTTTCCTAGCCTCTTATACCCATGGCTCTGACCCTCAGTTACCCATTATTTATTTCTCCCCATCCTGGGATATCATCTTGGCTGGATTAAGCCCGTATTTGGTGCTGGTGCATTTTGCCTCTTCCACCTGTAGGTTGAGTTGTAGCCTTTCCTCTGAGGCAGTCAAATTCATGGGCTCCAGTTGACCTCTGTTATTACCAAAATTTCTAGGGAAGAAGAAGAAGGGGACAGATATTATATTCAGGAATAACAACATTAAGATTTGAGCTCAAGAAGTAAGTTAGAGGTCATGTTTCCAGACCCCAGAGTGATGGTCTGGCCAATAACTTGGGTCATAAGTCATATAACCATATGGATTTTAACAGCAAATGACTGACCCCATTGGAGACTTTAAAAATTCTAAACAACTTTAAACAACAACTCAAGAGTGTAAAAAGACAAACATAGGTTCAGGTGTGAGTCCGCTGGTAAATATTACAACAGCAGTAACGTTAGAAGAAATCTCCATGTGTGTGTTGAAAAGACTTAAGTCTCCTAAAGAAATGTTCTCATTTCTGAATATCTGGGGATCTTGTATGTGATTCTTTTAGCTGACTTTTGATGATACATGAAAATAACACGGTGAATGTTGGGAACAAGACAAGACTTTTCAAAAATTTGAGTTTGAGATTAAGTATTTAAGATCCATTCTTAGTAGAAAGGGGAAAACAATGAACTCTTGAATACTGATTTTAGAGAAAACATGTTTCTCTTTTAAAAATAATTTTTCATATAATACTAATCTTTTTTTTCATTTTTTTAATTAGTTTTCTTTATTTTTGAGAGGCAGAGAGAGACAGAGCATGTGTGGGGGAGGGGCAGAGATAGAGGGAGACACAGAATCAGAAACAGGCTCCAGGCTCTGAGCTGTCAGCACAGAGCCTGACGCAGGGCTCGAACTCAAAGACCGCGAGATCATGACCTGAGCCGAAGTTCGACGCTCAACCGACTGAGCCACCCAGGTGCCCCTCATGTAATACTAATCTTAAGATTCTATGGTGAATCTTTCAAGATGGGTTAGGTTATCCTGTGGTAACAGAGAACCTCAAAATCTCAGTGGCTTAAAAAAACAAAAAACAAAACACAGGATCTATTTTTCATCCATGCAACATATCCATTGTGAGTGTTGACCTCACTCTGGGACCAGGATTACAGAGTCGCCACTCTGTGGATCATGGTTAGTTATTGTGACAGACAGACTGAGAGCCTTGGAAGGGCTTGGACCAGGAATTAAGTACTCAGGCCCAAAGAAATGTTTGTTCTCAACTCATTGACCAGCATTGGTCACAGGCCCCACTCAATCACAAGGGGCCAGGATGTGTCATCCTACTGAGTACTTGGAAGACAAGGAGCCAAAGATATTTTTGAAATAGTACTAATGACTTCCACATGTCATTAAAATTGAAGGACAAGATCTGACCTGGAGTATGTTCAAAATCATGCATGTCAAATGCTTCTAGTAATGTTGATAGTTGCCTTTGTAAAAGTGAATACTCAAAATAGCAAGAAGCTCAACCCAGTGGTTCTCTGCACTTGGAAGTAAACATCATGGTCTCCCCAAAAGTTTAAAAAACACTGATGCGGGGCACCTGGGTGGCTCAGTCGGTTAAGCGGCCGACTTCAGCTCAGGTCACCATCTCGCGGTCTGTGAGTTCGAGCCCCGCGTCGGGCTCTGGGCTGATGGCTCAGAGCCTGGAGCCTGTTTCCGATTCTGTGTCTCCCTCTCTCTCTGCCCCTCCCCCGTTCATGCTCTGTCTCTCGCTGTCCCAAAAATAAATAAACGTTGAAAAAAAAATTAAAAAAAAAAAAACAAAAAAACACTGATGCCTGAGTCCCACTCAAGAGATTGTAATTGTCTTATTTTGAGGTGTAGCTTGCGCATCAGAGTTTTTTAAGCTCCCTAAAGTGATACTAAGATACACATAGAGTAGAAAGGGCCAAGGTTTTAGGATGATTTTGAACTCCAATATTATCCATCCATTTGTGTGGTCTTAAGTCAACGCCTCTGGGTCTCCATTTCGTTATCTGTGAATTTGGGGGTGGAATACAATGACTTCTACAGATCCTTCCAGCCTTAAAAAATCTCTTACAGACCACCGACTTCTATTTAGAAAGTGTTTCAGACCTCAAGTTAACATGTAAGTGCAGCCAGATTCCTTTGTAAGTTTATCTGGTTAAGCTCCTATAGTTTCAATAATGGAATAAGGGAAGTCATTGGAAAAAGTCTTTATGAGTTAAGGAGTTGTGTTTTCCCACCAAACCAGGAAGCTGGACCAGACCTGGGGATAAAGTCATGCTATAAAAAAGATATAAAGTTAACTCGAGCCTTCGGTCGTATGTGGACTGAGGGTGAACTTCCTGATCTAAAATGAAAAATTGCATTACCTAAGGCTATTCAGATAAAAATAAATTTTAAAAAGCCACTTCCCTCAATTCTTCTTGCTGAAAATGAAAAGTTCAAGGTTTCACAATTTCTTCACCATGTAATCCTATCTCAGTGCTGCCAGTGTCTTAATAGTGTATTGATTGGCTCATATGCCCGCTATCTTTAAAGAAGCATTATCACTTTGTTGGGCCAAACGTGAAAAACTACTTTTAAAGACCTTTTTAAGAGTTTTTTGATTTTTCAAAAGCTTCTTGGGGGCTTATTGAGCCTCTCTGGCAGCTGGAATGAACTCTACAATGCTCTTTCTCTATTTCTGACACAGTGAATTCATCTGGAGCGGGCAAGTTATCAATGACTCACAGGAGGGAGGAGATAAGGAGGCCCTCGAGATAAATTCGTGTGGTAATTAGTTACATGGACCCCTGTATTCTTAGGCTCTTTCTAAGTGCTACCGTTGCATTGGAAACTCGTGATAATTATCAATAGCCATCTTAAATATGTGATGTCGACTCCACCATTAAGGGGTAGAAAGTGAGGAGAGGAGAAGATGAATTGGAAAAATTAAAACTGTTAGTGCGGAAAATAGCATTAAACTGTTTTTCAATTATCAGAATGCCTGGCAAGCTGAAGTAAGACAAAAATCTTCATTTATAACCTCTCCTGTAGTTATTCAATGTCTGCATTTCTTTTCTTCGTTTATTAAAAAAAAAAGCATCAGAATAGTTTTTATTGAACGCTTAGGAAAATATTTGATGATAATACACCAAGATGTTATCACTTTGGTTGATGGTATTGTGGGAGGGTCTTCTTTCTTCCTTGGGAATCTCAGTGTTTTACCACTTTGCTGCGTTAATTATATATATTTTTTGGAAGTGGCTTCACTCCTCACTGTGTTTTGGGGAAAATTGCTTAACCACCCTGAGCCTCATTCTGTACCTCAAAATGAAGATAATAATGGTACTAGGGTTGTGGTAAACATTAAGTTAAAGCACATGAAATAGATGATATTTGACTATCTTTTGGCCTATGGAAATTGCAATTTGAAATGGTTCGACATGATATTAAACGTTTAGCTTTGTACCAGGCAAATACTGAGCACTCAGGAAATAGCTGTGAAAGAATGTTAAGGAAATACAGAGAGAACAAATTAAAAATAGAAGAGAAGTAATACGCAATTTTTAAAAAGTCAGGCTAATTGAGGTATAATTTACATATAGCATACTGTTCTAGAAAAGTTGACAAACATACACTTGGGTAACCACAGTCAATATATAAAGCAGTTTTATCATCCCCACAAAATATATCATACCCCTTGTAGGCAATCCCTCCACCCACCACAGCCCCTAGCAACCACTAATCTTTTTAATGTCCCTATAGTTTTGCCTTTAATATGGATTTTTCCCCTTACTTTAATTACCCACATGTGTTGATTTGCCCCCTTCTTATGTGGATGGGCATCTGCCCCTTTAGGGGCAGAAAGGAAGCCCCCTCCCTCTGGCTGGCCACCAATGGAACTTATTTGAGGGAAGGTCCCTTTCACTTTGCTCTGATGGGTGAAGGGTGTGGGGTGGCAGGCACAAGTATTTGCTGGGGCTTTCTACAACTTGTTTGTTTACAACTCCATGGGAAAGGAGGCAGGAACCTGCTCAGATGGCCCATTTTGATGACTTCCCAAAATCCAACATAGTTTTTAGACTGATTTTTCTGTTGATTAAAACATATACACCTCCTGGTCAGAGGTCTCATGACCTAAGGATAAATTTAAATCCCAAATCCCCAAGTAGAGTTTAACAAAGAGCTCTCCTTGGTTCGGCTCTCTGAGAACAATGCCCAACCCGTGCATGTAGGTGAAGACCTCCACTTGTGAACATTGGTGCACTTTTAGTAGGATCTAGCTTATGTCCCATGCTCTTTGAGGTATTTTTTTTTCTTGCCTTTTTAGAAGATCTTCATCATGGTATCACTTTGCATGAATGTAATCTGCCACAACATCCAATGGACCGATCTTTAGAATCTTGAGATTAGATTTCCACCCTCCCATAACAAGTCTGCAAGGCTCCGTCATGATTTACAGGACGGTATCTGGATTCCTTTGTCTGGCAAACAAACCTTTTGTGAATGGACTCCATCCAGATTTGAGCAGTACAGCAAATAGATTTGATTTATGGAGACATATAGAACCCAATACCCCACCGAATAGAGAACCTGGAACATTTGCAAACATATGTATGTCACTTATTAGCCATAGAACAAATTTCAAAAATCTCTGAGTATTGGCATTATGGACAGAGGCTGTTTCACATAGTGGAAAATACATGGGCTTGGGAGCCCACCTGCCTTTGTTTGGATCCTGACTGCTTCTTTTATTAGCTCGGTGACCTTGGGCCAGTTACTTAACCTCTCTGTACCTCAGTTTTCTCATCTGTGGAACTCAAAGGCTTGTGGCAAGGAAAACAGTAGTTCCTCACTTGTGTCACACTCTCCCTTGTTTCTCTGCCTTTCCCTTGCTCTTTCTAGAAACTATGGAGTATGCCTTCTCCATACTTGGCCATTTGGAAAGACCCATTATCCTTGGAGTTTCAGAATAAAATCCATGGCTTCCTAGGGCAGGCCCCAGGCTCCCTCTGCCTTTTTGAACACACAAGGAGTCCTCTGGAAGCTTCACTGTATGGCAGTTGCTTGGATCTCTGTCTTCCCACTGATCTTTACACTTCCTGAAGTAGGGATAGCAACTAAAACTATGAAAATTTACTAAGCTCTCAGTATTTACTGAATGCTTATTCTAGGCCAGGCATCATTCTACACATTTGCGTATATTAGTTCATTTATCTCCGTAACAACTCTATGAGCTGGGTATTATTATTTCCCCCATTTTACAGATGAGGAAACTGAGGCATGAAGATGCTATGTAGTTTGCCTAACTTCACCCAACTAGGGTGTAGTGAAGATGGAATTCCAAGAGTCCACATTTTTCATCACTGTGCTGTATCAAGATTAGGATTGACTGAATAAAGAAAGGCTATAGTCCGATGCTTTTCAACCTGTGTACACGAATCACTTGGAGACCTTGCAAAAATGCAGGTTCCGATTCAATAGGTCTGAGGAGGCACCAAGATTTTGGTCTGTGAACCACATGTTGAAAACAAGGCCAATGCTGTCGGTCCATGGACCACATTTTGAGAACAAGGACCTAGACTAACAGTTCAAAGCTTTTTTTTTTTTAGCTCAGGACCCTTTTATACAATTAAATATTATTGAGGACACCAAAGAGTTTTTGTTTACATGGGTTGTCTCTGTCAATATTTACTGTCATAAAAACTAAAACTAAGAAATTTTAAAAATATTTTTAAAAATAATTAAACCCATTATATATGTTCATGTAAATCATATATATATGTTTACTTATTTATTTTAAATGCTTATTATTTATTTTGAAAGAGAGAGCACAGTGGGGAAGGGCAGAGAGAGAGGGAAAGAGAGAATCCCAAAGCACTGTCAATGCAGAGCCTGATGCAGGGCTCGAACTCACCAACTGTGAGATCATGACCTGAACCGAGATCAAGGGTCAGACACTCAACTGACTGAGCCACCCAGGCGCCCCTAACTAATATATTTTAATAAAAAATAATTTAATAAAAAAGTTTAATTATTTTATTTTAATAAAAAATAAAAAAAAACTAATATATTTTAATTAAAAATATTTTAATAAAAAATAATATATTTTTCAAAATAAAAACATTAGTGAGAATGACATCATTTCCCATTTCTGCACATCTCTTTAATGTCAGGTTTAGTAGAAGAGAGCTGAGTTCTCCACCGGCTTCTGTATTCAGTCTGCTGTGACATGACATGACACACAGCCTCTGGAAATCTCCAGCAGATATTCATGACTCATGTAAGTCAAAAAGGCAAAATGACATCTTACTATCATTATCAGGATAGTTTTAACTGACAGACTCCCTGAAAAGGTCTCAGAGACCCCATCCACAGACCCCCCCCCCCGCCCCCAATATCATTTTAAAAAACCACTGCACTAGATCACTCTTGGGAATCCTGGAGGACTTTGAAAGTTGTCACGTTCATTGTGTGGATAGGCTTTTGGTGTTTTGTAAAATCGCTGACTTCAGAAGTTCTGTGAAAATACTCTTTCTAGCTCTAGATTTTGTTTCTTTTCCAGTTGCAGTTTACATCCTCGTCTTTGTCCTATGATGAGTCGTGGTCATGGTCTCAGCACAGTTAAAAAATTTCTTCAGAAAACCAAAACCCCAAAAGGTAGTACTCCTTTTAGACAGAATATTTGATAAAGAATAACACCAAAATTAAAAACATGTTTTATTGAATCCCTGCAAGATTTTTAAATTGCTGCAGAATAGATCATCCTGGGGTGCCTGGGTGGCTCAGTTGGTTGAGTGTCCAATTCTTGATTTTGGCTCAGGTTGTGATCCCAGGGTTGTGGGATCGAGTTCTGCATCAGGCCCCATGCTGAGTGTGGAGCTTGCTTGAGATTCTCTCGGTCTCTCCCTCTGCCCCTCATCCCTGCTCATACACTCTCTCCTTCTCTAAAATAAAATTTTAAAAGATTAAAAAAACCAAGATCATCCCACCTGCTGTTGTATCAATTCAGTTAAAACTAGTGTGATTACCCTTTATGTGCATTTACTTCATTTATCTTTAGTTCTTTTGTCCAAATATGTCTTCACATTTTTTTAATATTTTTAATGTTTATTTATTTTTGAGAGATAGAGCATGAGCAGGGGAGGGGCAGAGAGAGAGGGAGACACAGAATCCGAAGCAGGCTCCAGGCTCTGAGCTGTCAGCACAGAGCCCAACACAGGGCTCAAACTCACGGACCACAAAATCATGACCTGAGCTGATGTCGGGCGCTTAACCGACTAAGCCACCAAGGCGCCCCAGTCTTGTTCCTACCTTTTTGTACCTTACTCTGATGCCTGGATTTCCAAGCTTATTCCAGGTCTACTCAGGAGAGCATGTGAGTAGGCTCCTCGATTCCCTCTGACCTCTGAAATGCTTCCTTAGCACATCTGCTTCTTGACTGGGTCCATAGCAACCTGACTCCTCTGACTGTACTAGGAGGGAATTTTGCCCCATGGCAAATTTGTTCATCATCATTTCAGGGCTAGGAAAATACAGTGTCCTGTGGTTCAAGCCTTCAGGTTCCCTCTCTGGAAAAATCTCTCTGCTGGTCCTGTTGGTCTCAATTCAGAGAATCATAGACTCTTAGGATCAGAAGGGATCTTCAAGATCATCTAGATCCTTGCCAGTCAAATATGGCCTCTGGATCAGCAGCATGGGCATCATCTGGGAGCTTGATAGAAATGCAGACTCTCAGGAGCCACCCAGACCTACTGAATCATAATCCTCACTTTGACAAGACCCCAAGAGATGAGTGTGCATATTAGAGTTGGAGAAGTGCTGCTCCAGACCAGCCTCCCATCCGCTAGAGCAGTCCTATCTACACCGTCCTCCTCCTGACCGCTTCTCCAGTGCTCATCAGCCTTCACCTTCCAGCTTCAGTGTTAACACCTCCCACTCTAGATCAAGAGTTCCCAACCTGACCGCACACCGAAATCACTCGGGGAGCTTCTAAAAACCCGTGCTGATGCCTCAGCCCTGACTAAATGAGAATCTCTAGGGATGGAGCCCAGGCATTACAATTTTATGATATTTCTCCTTGAGATTCTAATGTGCATCTAAGTTATGAGCCACTGATCGAGAGCCACCCGTTTGCATTTTGGGCTATTTACTTCATTCCTTGCTTGGATATTCTGTGGAAATGCAAATAGCCCCTCAGAAAGGCAAAACTGTTATCTCTCATTTGCACTTTGCTTGGGAATAGGGCCCTTTTTAACAGCAGCCTAAATCACTTCTTGCAAACTCTTCAACAGCATACGCTAGTAGGCTTGACAAGTAGCAGTACTCTGTGATGGAGGAGCTAGGGATTGGGAATGAGACAAAAGTGTATGACAGGCAGATAGGCTGCTGAGGGGTATACTTCACGCCTCCTGGGAACCAGTTCTCAGCTGAATTACCATGGGCAGGAAGGGGCTGGGCCAGGCCAAGAACTGGAAGCTCTCCTTTGACCAGCCCACTTCAAACTTGCCAACCATTTTGTTGCTTTTGCACCCATAGTCCTCAGGGTGAGGGAGGAGAAGGGAGTCAAAACCTCTACAGCTGCCAGGCTGGTGAGCTCCATCAGCTGTGCATGGGGTCGCCAGTATAGTCCTGGCCAGACGGTGCTAAGAGAAATTTTGCTAACGTCATAATCTTGCTGGCCTAAAAGCGGCTGGCTGTTTTCCTCACAAGGTAGTCCTCTTGAGTAATATGCCCTTTTGTTTGTGACCTGACTGTTCGAGAAACTGAAATCTGCTTTTATTTGTTTTTGTAAGATTGAAGGGAAAACTATTTTGTTGACATTTTATTAGCTTTCAAATGATCTAGGTTTTTTTTTTTTTTGAAGTTTATTTATTTTGAGAGAGAGAGAGAGAGCGTATAAGCAGGGGAGGGGCAGAGAGAAAGGGAGAGAGAGAATCCCAAGCTGGCTCCATGCTGTCAGCACAGAGCCTGAAGCAGAATTTGATCCTACGGACTGTGAGATCATGACCTGAGCCAAAAGCAAGAGTTGGACACTTAACTAACTGAGTCACCCAGGTACCCCTAAATTATCTAGTTTTATTTAGATACTGTTGCATTAAACTAATTATTGTTTGGGGAATATATATATCATGTTAACAGTAATTCTGAGCAGGTTAAATATCGGATCAAGTAAAAAATTTGGGGAGAAGGGAGGAAATATTACTTTAAAAGGAAAATCAACTACCCACAGTCATATTAATTTATGATTAATAAAAATATAACACACAAACAATAATAAATTTGGAAGCTCTAGCATTTTAGATTCTGAGTATCATTCACATAGTAACATACAATCTAGAAAATTAGTAGTTTACAAACTCTTTTTTATGCTTACTTGTTTTGCAAAATAAAGTAGTCTAATGAGTTTGGATGTTTGAGAATAAAATACCATCACACCTTCTCCCTCTCATTTTCAGCTTGCCTCACCTTCCAATCTGATAAACATGTTAGAGCATGGTTTAATCATGGAGTTGACACCTTTGACAGCTTTAGATGCCTTAGGGATTTATAAAGTTGATTCTCAGTTCTTTAACATCCCAATAGGTAATCATAGAGATAGTTTGCTATTAAAGTTTACTCTTTAGACTAAGCAAGTATTGCAGGAAGAGAGGATATGTTTTGGTGCCTTGACAAGGTACGCTGAGTTTTAGAGTGTGTCTTTCTTTCCTTCTTTTTTTCTTTCTTTCTCTCTTTCTTTCTTTCTGATAGAGAGAGAGAGAGAGAGAGAGAGAGAGAGAGAGAGAGAGAGAAAGAGAATGCAAGTGGGGAGAGAGGCAGAGGGAAAGAGAGAGAATCTTAAGGTGGCCCCACACTCAGTGCGGAGCCCAACATGAAGCTCAGTCCCACAACCCTGGGGTCATAACCTGAGCCCAAATCAAGAGTTGGACACTCAACCGATGGAGACATCCAGGAGCCCCTAGAGTATTTCTGTTTTCTATTATGGAACATGTGGTTTGGCTTCCTAAGAAAATGTGGGAGAGGAAGATGGAGAACATTTTAAGAATGATTTTTTTTCCCTAAGTCTAATTGTTTTCTTCCAATAATGAAATATTTGTATTTTTAAAAATTTTAACGAAATGGCAATTTAGATTATATATATTCCACTTTTTTCATTGGCTTACATTTTCACTTCAGTAATGTTTTATCTTTATTTTTGAATACATATAAATTAAATTAAAGCTCGTACTTTGGCTTAAGTGTCTATTTTACTCTCATTCAAAACATTTGGAAAAATCTCCCTGTAGTAACTAGTACCTAAAAGTTTTCTTAAAATTCATGAAAAAATCCCAATTATCCCCCAAATGAATCTTTTGCATAAATTTAGATTTCTTATAGAAGGACACATTTGTAAAGAGTCATCAGTTTGAACTGACAATTTTGTTTATCTATTTGACTTATTAAAATGCTAAATAGTTAAAATCTGAAATTGTGCTATCAAACTTCTGAGCTACAGTTCTGTGGAGGGTTTGGAATATGGTGAGAATGTTCTTCCTATCTCTGTATCCTCCACTTCTGTTCCTTTCTCCACTCTCTATTTGTTTTCTTGACTTCGGTTTTTTTTCTTTGTCCTCCTTTTCCTCCATATAGTTCTCTACTGTTTGTGAAAGCCCAGGCATACACCTGCATGGTGAGGATATAGGGGGACACATAAATATGCACATGTACTTGCTTACGCATTCAAAATAAAGTTATTATATTGCTATACACTGCTTTTCACCCCATTGAAAGTGGAGTGCTTGACCTGTGTGTGTTTGCTTTTTTCCAATTAAACCCACAATTATAATAGAGCTTGGGAACAAAGAGCGATTAAAGCCATCCCTCTCTGTTACCCTACATGCAAGTCAACATCTCCACTTTGGTCTATTCCTTTGGCTCAGACAGCAGAGCCATGGTAGCATTTCCCACGATAAGTTGCTGGGGTCTAGACACGACTGAGGAGGATGTGCCTGGGGCTACCATGCTCAAACACGGATGCAAGATTGTCCGAGCTGGGAAGGATCTTGAATTCCATCCAAGTTAAGCCCAGGAAACTAATGTTAGGAAAGCCATGTGACTCATCCAGGGACATATAATGAGTAATAAACAACGAAGGAAATAGGGAACATGAAAGGCATGCATACTGGATCAATTAAGAGGCACTAAAGCTGAAGGAAACTATGAATAAGCTCGATGGTCCCAGGAGCATCCAGAACCAACTGGCATCCTACCAGTTGTAGGTTTCTCCTACACTTATTTTATTTGTGTGGCTTCATTCATGTTGATGGCTCAGCTATTATTACTTCTTGGGAGAATCCCTATCTAGGATGTCATAATCTTTTGGGGCATGTCTTTCATCGTCCCAAAACACAAACCTTGATTTTCCATTATCTCCGGTTCATGTTGAACGTGTCTGGATCAAAGCTTCATCTTCGGCCTTGAGTCTCCTTTGTCATGCTGGCAATAATCTACTAGCGCTTCTGGAATTTAACTCTGGAGAGCACTTCGCTTGTCTCTGTGATAGATGCGAGTGATAAAATGAAATAAAGCCCACATTCAGAGTTCCAAGTGCATGGTATGCAGTGTGCTGGGTCATCCCATCTGATGGGCACAGCCTTCCCAGTGGGTGTTACATCCCATTACACAGGGGAGGAAACCCAGGCTAACTTCTCCCTCATCCTGCACTGTTGGTCTTTCTTCATATTGTCAATTAACTTAAGAACATGAATCTCAGCCATCCCCTCCTACTTTTTGAATCAGCCTTTGAAGCTGTCCCATTCCTCCTTCCTCCCGCAGCACTGCCATCCTGGCAAGCCACACAACTTATTCTCTTGCTTAAACCTTTTTCTGTTAGCCCCCTCCTCCCCTGGGGCTGGGTACAAACCAAGTGTCACCCTCACCCAGCTATTTTTCACTTCCTTAACCCCTTGTGCTTGGGGACACCGATCAGATCATACCTTTACATCTTCTAGTCCCCTCCTCCTCACTTCGTCTCTTAAGAAACGCACAAATAAAAGTATAATAAAACTCAGGTGAAGAGATTGGCCTTTTTCTTTTTTCCACAGGTTTTCTCTCGGCGTCAGAAAATCTGCATTTATTTGCACTGTCACTAACTAACCCAGAAACGGAGCCAGCATTCCTCTGCTTCCTGCGCCCACCTCCCAGCCCTGGTCTTCCCTGCCCCTCCTTACTCACACCTCCCCATTTCCTCTGTCTGGATGGACTGGATGTGGGCTGCTTGGAAACTTTGAGTCTGCTTCCTACAGCCTTCTCAGAGGCAAGGAATTGCCTTTGTCCTGCCTTCTCTGTGTGTGTGTGTGTGTGTGTGTGTGTGTGTGTGCATGTGTATTAAATGTTTTGTGTTCTTTTTTTCTCTTTTCTTTTTTTGGCAAAAGACTATTGCTTTCCAATTTGAAAGTTTTTCTGAGAACAAGACTCCTTGTTTTTAAGTAGTGACATCTGTCTATCTTGAAAAAAGTAAAGAGGCTCTTCCGTGGAAGATGATACTGTGAGCCCTAGGACAAGCCGAGACGTCATCTTATCCGGCACTCTTGGTTGATAGAGGAGAAAAGTAAGGTCTAAAGAGGTCGATTGAATCACCGAAGTCCCATTGACAGTTAGTGACAGGGCCAGAGCAGGAGTGCAGGCCTCCTGACCTCCAGTCCAATGAGATTTTCCGGACATCGTGTCGTTCCCAAATAAGCCCTGCATTTTGAAATGGGATGCAAGTTCTCAAAACAGATGTCTTTTAGTGTGGTGAGCAGTTACCTGCCGCCACTGTGGAGCGCTCCTGTGTTTTGTCGTGTTGTGTGTGGAGCCCCAATCTTCAACGTGCTACAGGGTCTCCCTGCATTTCAGGAAGACAGTAGCTCTTTGGTTTTTTCCTTGCACGTGAGATCTGGCAGCACCAGACAGAATCACATGATGTAGGATTGCCCTTCATGACCTCCTCCCCTTTGGGAATGCCTGTCTCAAACTCTTCATTCTCTCCCTCTCTCAAGTTGAGTGAGACCTGTGTTTCTTCTCTCGGTTTCTCAGTCCCCATGATTCCTACTGTTACAGCACCCAGACTGACCTGTCTTCTTTCAAAATGCATTCATACTGGGGCGCCTGGGTGGCTCAGTCAGTTAAGCATCCGACTTCGACTCAGGTCATGATCTCACAGTCCGTGAGTTCGAGCCCCGTGTTGGGCTCTGTGCTGACAGCTCAGAGCGTGGAGCCTGCTTCGGATTCTGTGTCTCCCTCTCTTTCTGCCCCTCCCGTGCTCATGCTATGTCTCTCTCTGTCTCAAAAATAAATAAAAAACATTTAAAATAAATAAATAAATAAATAAATAAATAAATAAATAATAAAATGCATTCATACATTTTTTTCCTAGCCCAGATTAAAATAGCCTTATAATTTAAAAACACAACCAGTAAAAAAATAACATTGCTCATTTGCCCCACATTCATCTCAGATCCCCTAATCCCCTTCCCACACTCTGTGAACACCTGCACTCTGTTCAACATCTTGCTTTGTCCACTTTGTCCATTTTGGTACATGAAGCTCTAAATCTGTTACTTCTTAGATAGCTGATCACTGCTCCATTATAACCCATACTGTGTTTTACCTGCTCTCCCCTAGTGATGGATTTGTTTGTTACTTACAGAGTTGTGCTATTGTAAACAAGCCATATCCCACATTCTGAACCTCGCCCACCACAAATTTCCCCTTCTCAAGTCACTTTCAAATTCATACACTTTACCTTCTATAGACCCTGGAGCTGATACTGTAGGTGACAGCTAAATTAGCTAATAAATTAGTCCTTACCTCTTTGTTAACAGGCAGAGTATTAATGAATGAGTCCTTTCTCCTTTTCAGGAAGAATATGGCCATGTTAAGAGAACCACCTGGATAAAACTTCTTAAAATATCTCTCTTCCATCTTTGTGTAATGCTCTGTGGGATATAATGGATATGGGCCGTAAACAAGTAATACTTTGGACTCATGGAAACATTTAAAATGATAGAAATTTCAAGGAAACTGAGAGACCTGTAGGTGAGATGTTTTGGAACAAGTGGGCTTTGTTTATGCTCCAAAAGACATAAGGCAAGGTAGCTATCCACTTGGATATACCTGGTGAGAAGTGTAGTCACAGTGTTAGCCTTGAATATCAACTTGGTTGATGCTTACAGAGGAAAAGATACCCTTCCAAAGCCACACTCTAGAAGCCACATCTCCCCATGAAGATGCACCTGTCCTCATCTGAATCAAGAGGGAGCATCCAGTCAAACAGACTTGAGGACTATCCTACATTATACACAAAAATCAACTGCAGATCTAAATGTGGAAGGTAAGAAATAACATTTTTAGAAGAAAACTTGAACTAATATCTTCATGATCTTGAGGTAAATAAATATTTCTTAAATAGGACATTAAAAATGCTAGATATTAATAAAAAACATTTATGAATTGTACATTAAAACTAGGACTTTTGTTTATTAAAAGTCATCATTAAGAGAGTTAAAAGACAAGACAGAATGGGGAAAATATTTTCAACATAAATATCCACCACCAACAAAAAAGTCCTATGACTTGTATCCAGACTATATACAGAACTTCTACAAATCAATAAGAAATAGGTTGACAATCCACTAGAAAAATGGGCAAAATACACGAACAGGCCCTTCACAAACTAGGATTTCTCATAGCTAATACACAAGTGAAACGGTACTTGACTTAATAGTTTGCAAGAAAACACAAATTAAAACTGCCATGTGACATTACTGCACAGTCACCAAAATGACTAAAAAGAAAAGGACAAACAATACCAAGTGTTGGTGAGATTGTAGAATGACTGGAAGTCTCACGTACTGCCAGTGAAAGTGTAAATTGGTATAGCCACTTTGGAAAACTACTTGACAATATCTTCCAAACCTAAACATATGCTTACCACATAACCCAGTAATTATGCTTACAGGTATACACAACAGAAATGCATACTGAAGTTTACCAAAGACATGAATGAGAATAATTATGGAAACATTTTTTATTGTAATTCCAAACTAGAAAACAACCTAAATGTTCATCAGCAGTAGCATGTAAACAAATTGTAATGTGTATATATAATGGAATACCATACACCAATGAAAAGAAATAACCACACAACTTGGATGAAAATCTCAACCATAACATCGAGTAAAAGGGGCTGGACATAAATGACTATGTCACTGGAAATTACTGGATTCCATTTGTATAAAGTTCAAAAACAGGCAAAACTAATGTTAGAAATTAGAAAATGGTTTCCTATTTCGTTATGGGGTAGCTTATAATTAGTAGGAGAAATATAAAGGCTTTTAGGGTCTGGAATTGTTATATTTCATTATCTGGGGGCTTATCCCATGGGTTTATTCACTTTATAATGACCCACTGAGTTATACATGTAGGTAGGACTTACACATTTTTATACTTCATTAAAAAGTTTACCTTAAAATAAAGGCTGGAGAATCAGGCTGCCTAACTTAACTATAACTCGCCAGTCATTTTTATTTATTTTATTTTATTTATTTTATTTTATTTTTTTAATAATTTTTTTTAACGTTTATTCATTTTTGAGACAGAGACAGAGCATGAATGGGGGAGGGTCAGAGAGAGGGAGACACAGAATTGGAAACAGGCTCTAGGCTCTGAGCTGTCAGCACAGAGCCCGACACGGGGCTCGAACTCATGGACCACGGGATCATGACCTGAGCCGAAGTCGGCTGCTCAACCGACTGAGCCACCCAGGCGCCCCTCCCCAGTCATTTTTAATTTATGCTTTCAGAAATGTATGCAGAAGGAAGGACAGATTTGGGAATACCAGGTAATTTACCCTTGTAACTCCAGTCCTGTCCCTGGTGAACCCTACTAAGTATATTAGCATGATTTAAACATTCATGAGGCCGGGGCACCTGGGTGACTCAGTCCATTAAGCGACCGATTCTTGATTTCAGCTCAGGTCATGATCTCACGGTTCGTGGGTTCAAGCCCCGCTGGGCTTTTATGCTGACAACACAGAGCCTGCTTGGGTTTCTCTCTCTCTGCCCCTCCCCATTCTCTCGCTCTCTCTCAAAATAAATAAATAAACTTAAAAAGGAAAAAAACTCATGGGGTGCCTGGGTGGCTAAATCGGTTAAGCATCTGACTCCTGATTATGGCTCAGATCATGATCTCATGACATTCAAGCCTTGTGTTGGGTTCTGGGGCTCTGCGCTGACAGTAAGGAGCCTACTTGGGATTCTCCCTCTCCCTGTCTCTGTTCCTCCCCTGCTCATGCTGTCTCTGTCTCTCTCAAAATAAATAAATAAACTTAAGAAAAAGGAAAAACATTCATGAGGTCGAAGGCTATCTTTTGCAGTATATTGCTACATAGGTTATCATTTGTAATACAGGGTTTTCCTCCCTTGTCACACCAACAGCATGTTGTTGGCACTCTTATCTAGTGTCCTTTTTGTTCTGCTTTGTGGAGAAGTTGGCTATGCAGCTCCCTTCTCTCAACTGTCTTTTCGAGTGCAGAAGGCATTGTTGTATTTTCCTTCCTATAGTCTTCCTCTTCTCTGTACAGAGCCTTACATGTCGTGGGATCAAATCTCGATTAATGCTTATTTCGTATTGGGGATGAGGGATGCTTACATTTTTCACTGATTTATTTTCATTTGTGTATTTTATTTGTGTAACTTTAATTTCCATTTGTGTACTTAAATGGGAGGTCTGAACTCTTCTCCTCCTTCCTGAAGAACATACACATCTGGAGAGGAAGTGTGAGGAAGGATTACTGGATGTGCTGGCAGTTTTCTTGCTCTCGATCTGGGTGGTAGTTATATAAGTGTACTCACTTGGCTATGATTCGTTGGTATGCTTTACTTTTCTTTATATGTTGAGTGATGATTAAAACATGTAACAGATATGTAAGTAATATACAGTTCTAGTTTGATAAGATACTGTGTTGATGAGAGTTTGTGGAAATAGGCTTACATATCACTTGTGGGGGTGCAAATTTGTATGCTCTCCTAGGGAGGCAATTTTGCCAAATCGTCAAAATGAAAAGGCATTTACCCTTCTGCTGAGCAATGGCTAGTCTAGAAATGTGCCCTACAGTCTATTATAACATGTGCAAACTGTTATTCAAGGTCATTCCCTGCAGTATTGTCCATAATAGCGCCATAGGAAACAATAAGGAGAGCACAAATAAATTGTTCGTCACACAACAGAATATTCAGCAGTCAGTAAGAGGGAGACAGATCTCTATCTGCTGATTTGGGTGGATTTTCAGGTTAAAAAGCATGTACGAATTGCTCCTGTTTGTGTCAAGTATATGTGTGTGCTTGTATGTTCATAGAGTGTGTCTGGAAGGATGCACGAGAAACTGATAATAGTGGTTGCTTCTGGGAGAGGCTGGGTGAAAGGAAACTTATTTTTCACCATACGCTCTGCATATTTCAAATTTTGTATGTACATAGAACCTCTTCAAAAAAAATGAATTAGATCTAACGTTAATTATTGGCCGCTTTTCCTGAATCCTGTGTTAGGACTTCCTCAACATTCTGTCATTGGTAAGTTTGTCTTTGTTTCATCTAAACACCCTCTGAATTCATTCCGTGGAGCAAAGGTCAGACGCTTCTCCCACGATATTGAGCAAAGCAGGCAGGTCACTCTTCTGCTGGTGACCTTATTAATTGAGTTTAAACCTCTGGTGAATTTGAACAGATTTTTAAAAATGAAACATTCAAAGCCTCTTTGCCCTCTCTAGTTCCTCTCCTCCCAGAAGGCAGGAAGGAAGTGAAAGGCAAGTGTCTATTTATCTTTTGTCAGATTTATAAATGCCACAAACTGGTTGTCCAACTGGAAGGAGAGGGAACCTTGGAGGATGTGATTTGACTCTCAAAGGAAGGAAATAACTTCACTCTAAGGTGTTCCCTAGATCTGTAACAAGCTGATCCCAAGAAGGTCTAATCCAAAGGCCTGAGGACCCAGAGCATTTGGGGGCACTCGAAAGTAAAATATAATAATATAATTGAAGGTGATCTCGCAAGGAAGAAACAAGTGGGGACTCTGAAGACCCCAAGTCAGCTTCCCAATCACCTGTAGCCATCTGCAAGAGACGGAAGGGAGCCCATGCCAGGGATGAGGAGGTGATATGGGCACCTCCATCATCCCATGGAGGTCGAAGGTATGCAAGAAGGGTGAAACTCGGGCTTGCAAAATTTACAACGGACAGTTTGTTCATGTCTTTTAAAAGGCACATTCAGAGCAAAAAATGCCTTGGACTAGATGGTGCTGTTCATCAGATGATGAAGAGGAAGCAAAACCTGGGAGATAGCAATGACTTCATCCAGCCCCTTCATTTTACCAAGGTACACTGTGGGCAGAGCCTGAGATTACACACCAAGAGCTTGTGATTCTTGGTCTGCTTTTCTGTCTGCTCCCCCTCGGTCTCCTTAAACTCCTGGAGTCTGGGACTAGACCACCCGGATTCAGCTGAAGCTCTGTTTCTTGGGAGCTGTGTGATTTTGAGAAAGTTGCTTAACTTTTTCATGCCTTAGTTTCCTTATCTGTCAAAGGGGTAATACTAATAATACTTACCTGGTGTGGTTGTTAGTGGGATTATAAAGCACTTCAGAGAGGGTGTGTTACCCGGTAGGTATTATATACACGTTAGCCATATAGTGGTTAGTATTACTTCCAATTTTTAGATCAGGGAGAATTATTTTTAAGTGAGAAAGAGTGGAACCAACCTGGAAGCTCTCTTCCTGGTAACACTTGCTTGGTTCCTGGTATCACCCTAGGTCTGATATAAAAAATCACTTTCTCATAAAGAGAACTATCCAACAACTTTAGGGGCGGTGGTGAGGTAGGGTCTCTCTGTCACAGGTGGAGTTTAAACCCAGGGGAATGACCTGCCAAAGACGCTGAGAGCAGATTTCTGCATGGAATGGGGGCAGAGCCTGGATAACCTCTGGGGTACCCCCCCCCCACAACCCCAAGGGTCTATGATTCTGCTACTTTTGAGCCTAGTAGTCCTGGGGGCAGTCACATTGCCTGGCTTTCAAACACGGCATTGTTATCACCTTGGAAGTGAAGAACACAGTCTGTTTCACTTTTCTACTCTAGCTCTGCGTAAAAGGACAAGCTCAGGTGTCACAGCTAAGACTTCCAACTACTCAAGTCAGAGTGGACTTGAATTTATTACGGGCAGTCGGGCGCGGGAGAAGGCCAAGGGAACATATTCTCAAGCTTGGCAAACAAACAAGATTGGACTCATTATAAACCCTCTAGCCATGGAATATTCGTTCCTAAAAAGAGGAGGAGAAACCTTCGGGGGCGGGGAGAGCTAGCAGCTCTCAGCTATCAGCTGACAGATATCAGCTATCAATGCCCTTCCCTCTGGCCCTCCGAAACCTAGGTTAACAATGAAGGGCCAGGACCCCCAGGAGCCTCCGCAGGACCGCAGGGTGGAGAAGGTGCAAGGTCCTCCCAGCCAGCAGCCACTGTCTCCCTCTGCGGGGCACTTCCTAAGGCCTTTGATCTTTCCCCAGGGACTGGCGAAGACTGTTTTCTTGGTTTATTTATTGTATCTGCTTTCTCTTCTCGCTGGCTTGAAGATCAGCACGCCAGTGTGTGTAACTTGACTTGAGTCCCGGGGTCCCCCCTCTCGCAGTGCCACCAGGAAACCCGGGAAAAGGCGTATTTTACTGAGTGTTAGGGCAGCAAATCCAGAGAAGGGAGCCGACCCGGGAACCTAGATCCCGTGGAGTCAGTGGCCCGGACCTCGCGCCCGCCCCTAACCCCAGCCCAGAGGGAGGCTGCGGTGTCCCGCTCGGGTCTTCTCCGTCCGCCAGGGGGCTTGAGCTAGGATCCCTCACCCCGACGCCAGGCTTAACCTGGACTTTCATCTCTTCCCCTGGAGGGTCTCAAGTTGCTTTCCTCTGCCCAGGGAGGGGACCCCAATCCCCTGCGCTGGGCCCTAATCTCCACCCCGCGTTTCCAATGGAGTGGCGTGGCCTCCACTCTCCATCTGCGCGCCTTAAATCCCATTTATCTTCTTAGCGCCCGAGACTCGGTCGGCCCCGCCCCCTCTTCTCTTATCCTCCCCCACTTGCAAATCGCAGACAGTCCTCCTTCCCCCAAGTGCGCTGGACCGACCCGAGCAACCTTTGGAGGTGTTGGGGAAAGTCCCCAAGCTGGGTGGAAGTGACCTAGAGGGGAGCAACAGGAGGAGGGTACAGCCCGGGGAGGCGCCGCATGATTTCGGGGTCTGAACCACAGCAGAGGGTCCTGGGCTCACAGTCACCCAACTCCTGCCCTGCGAGACTCCAGTGGTTGAAGTCGGCCCCTCCTAGCGCCCCAATCTAGGTCACCAGCAGGGAAGGGCCGAGCCAGGGGGATCGCTAAAGGGCGAGGGGCGGGCTGCCTGCCCCCGAGGTGGGCCAAGAGTAAGTGGTCTCAGGGCCTGCCCCTCTCACTTCCACTCGATTGTAATTCCATCCCCCGGCGGGTCGAGCCTCCCTCCCTCCCCCGGCCAGCAGGTCCCTCCCCGTCGGCTTCCTTCGCCGCCCCCGCCCCCCTCCCCGGAAAAGCCCTGCGGCTCGCAGCAGACTTCACTCCCGCACGCCGACCTCCCGGCTGCTGTCCTGCCTCTTTGGACTCCTCGGTCGTTCCTGGTCCAACCTCCCTCAGCCCTGCACCACCTCACCCGGGGCAGGGGATCCACGGGGGCCGTCTCCCCCCCAGGTCCCCCAGGAGACGCCCTTTCTCTGTGCGTCCGGGACTTGGTGAAACTTTGCAGGCGCCCGCGGTGAAATGGATTTAATCCGAGGCGTCTTGCTCCGGCTCTTGCTCCTGGCTGCCAGCCTCGGACCCAGCGCAGTGTCGCTCAGAACGGCTCTCCGAAAATCAGGTAACGCGCTCAGTGCGCTCGGGGGACACCACGCCCGGAGCGCCCGGGTCTCGGTCCCCGCCAGGACGCAAAGCGGGCGACGCACCGCCCCTCTCTCCCCTGGCCGGCGGCGGTTTAACTGGGTCCATCTCTGCCCAAAGCTGAGAAAAGGTGCGAACCTCGCCCTCTCCCCGGCTCAGGCGGTTCCAGGGATGTTTGTTTGTTAAAGGAATGATCTGTTTTGCAGACACAGTATAGATGGAGGGCTCTGTATTTGACCACGGAGAGCTGAGAGTAGGGACAGCGATCATGCTGTCTCAATTACAGAGGACTGCAACTGTGCAGAAGTCAAACAGCTCCTCCAGTGTCTCTAAACATCTTTATTGAATTCATATTGCCCAGGGCCCGGCCATTTCCTGTTAAGCGTCTGAAGATTTGCCTGGAGTTCCCTATATGCCCATCTCTGGTCCTTACCCTGCAGTGTGTAGGGATGTCGCCTCTGCTTTTAAGGATGCTTCCCTCTCTGGGCCATTTTCTCAGAAAGGGGTGCCCAATGTTTTGAACTCCTTTGTTTGCTCGGCAATTTAAACACAGATGTATGGTGTGGTACGATATTACAAAGAATTGTAGAGAACTGGAAACACAGTAACTTGCATTTCCTCTAGTTATACGGGTAAAAAGTTCTTCATCTATTTCTGTCTACTTTGACTTGGTATGTGTTGTGAGATTATTCAAAATACAACGTCCTAAACAATAAAGTTCTAAACATTATCTCCCAAATAACGATTTTTATTCTTCTTTGCTAAGACTTATTTAGAATTCTGAAAAATCTGTGTTTTCCTGGTTTTGAGGGTTTTTTTTTTTTAATTTACTTTGTAAGCAAAGTTGTCTTATGGGATTAATTACATCTTAGGAACAATGGAAAACAATGTAACTTTACTTGAATGCCGTCTGCAAAACTCTGCAGAAAGTGCAGTTTGTCTTTACAAATAACGTTTCTATAAGAAAGAGACCAACCGGGGGAAATTTATCAGAGGGCAAAGAAAATAATCTTGGCGGTTCCCATATGGCTTCTTAAATATTTTCACTGCTCAAGGATCTTTCCATTTGGAAACATGACTTGTTGCCTTTCGGCTCCAAGAGACACACTCACTCTTCAAGCTGTATCTACTATTACCTGTGCTTTGTTACCTGCCTTGAAATTTAGAGTCATTATCCTAATCTTCAACGCAGTGAAACTACGAGCTATTCTATAGCCTCTGTTCAATTCATTTTGGAGATAATAGCAGCAGTCCAAGGCAATATTATATTGTTTTACTTCTTACATGCACACGTACACACATCTTCAAGGATTTCAGTGAAGGGGCTTCTTTCTAACTTTCCTTCTAAAGTGACCACATCATGATCAATTGTATTCTGTGGGTTTATGCACATAAAACCATCTAGTCACAATTTTTGAATAATGCATAGTTACACCTATAGTTCTTAAGCTTAAGCACTGTGTGTAATATTCTTTTAAGGATAGATTTCAACCCATTTAAGCAGAATTTTTTAAAAAGCATTTCATAACTGTCTCCTGTATAAAACTGCTCCTGTGGTTTACCATATTTCCTTTCTTATGTTTTGTAGTTTGTCTCCTAAAAATATTTTCTACCTAGTTCATCTAGGATCTCATTCCGATACTCATGCCATGAATGTGCCGTTGTGGCCTCTTTGGTTTTATCTGAAGCATGGATAGGGTTTTGATAGTGGAAACTCTATCTTTTAAATATTTTTGGCATATTAAATACATCAAATTTGAGGTAGAGGGGGTGTTTGGACTAGGTTCAGCCCAGAAGAGCTTTTCATTACTTTATAATTTTATCCAGACACTGGCTTTCAGGTTGGACAGCTGCTCAGATTAAAATGACAGCTACTTCATAAACTTCAGGGGAAAATTTTCTCCTGGGCTCATTTACATCCCTTGGAAAGACTAGTTTTTGATCCGGAAAATTGGTCCAGATTAAAAACTGAATGTGCCCTGCTTGGCTCTGATGTGAACAGCAACCAGCTAATTTGTAATCTTCCCCAGACACCAGCAAGTCCTGCCAGGATCCATATAGGAGTTCTTCATACCTTGTTTCCTCAATAGAAATCGCTTTGTGAGCGGTACTTGGAAGGTAGTGTGACTGCCATGTAGGTGTACTGGAACGGTCCTGGTTTTTTGTTTTTGTTTTTATTATTACTTTTTTTATTTTAGAGAGAGGGCGAGAGAGAGAGAGTGCAAGCTAGAACAAGGGCAGAAGGAGAGAGAGGAGAGAATCCCAAGCAGACTCCACGCTGCGTGGTGTGGATCCCGCAACCCTGGGATTATGACCTGAGCCAAAGTCAAGAGTCAGACACTCAACTGACTGAGCCACCCAGGTGCCCCCAGTCCTGTTTTCTTTAGGTGACCCTGTATGTTTCCTAACGCCCCTAAATCTACTTTTGACAAGTACAGCTTTGGTGGAGAAGTCTTGTATTCAAAATCAACCAGAAAATTTCCCGTCCCCACCTACCTCTAGTGGGAAAAAAAACAAGTAAACAAGTAGCAGGTTTAATTATGAGTTTAATTTGAGTCAGACGTAGGCAGCCTTTCCCTCGACCCCAAGATAGCTCATCTGCTGTCATCGAGCATTAATAAAGAATCCTCTGCATTTGCCGAGACTAACAAGAAATGACAGCTTTTAAGTTAAGTCAAATTAAATAATAATAACTAACTCTAATGAAGTGCTTGCTACACTGTTCTAAGAACTTGGCGCATACTGATATTTAATCAACCCAATAGCTCTGTGAGATGGGTACTATTATTACCTCTGTTTGACTGAAAATGAAGTTGTGGCTTAGAGAAATTAAATATCTCTTCCAAGGTCACACAACTAGTGAGTTATGGAACAGGATTCAGGCTGTGATATTCAGGACCAGGAATGGGAGTCCTTAGCAGTCCTGTTAGCAGGGGTACGCAGCCTGCCTTGGAGGGCATCTTCCTCCTGGCTGAACCAGGGAGCTCCCATGGACAGAGCTGGATGGAGGGCATTATCCCTGCTGCTGCGCATGGGGAGCCTGTTAAATGCTGTTAAATGTTTGTACATGGGATCATGCCCAGGCCTTTAAAGATAACAGTGTGAGTGATATACTGAGAGGGAGTCCTGGAAGCCACTGTCTACTGAGCTCATCTACAAGAATCGAGGGATGTAATCTTACAGGCTGCTGAACCACTTCCTTTCTCTTGTTGAACTCCTGGGTGCTAAGTCTTGGGAGGGCCAGAGGATCCATCCAAGTACCTGGAGGTAGAAAAAAGAGGCTTCTGAAGATAGGTAGGGTATAGGACACTGTCATCTTCTGGGTCTTCACGGCGTGGAAACATAATATACCCTTCATTCCTTTTCAGAAAATGAATTAGAATCATAGACCTGGAAGGAAGTGAAAAGCCCTCATTTTACGACTGGGCTGAGGGCGATTAAGGGGCTTGTCCAACTTTACATCAGAAGCTGACCCGGAACTGGTACCCAGGCCCTCTTGAGTGGGTACTTCTCCCTTCTCCGGAGTCTCACCAGGAAGTACGGGAAAGATGGTTGTGTTTCTGATGTGGAGCAGGAAGATGGGAAAAGGAGATCCAGACACTTGTGCTAGAGCCAGCGCTCATCAAGCCACACACACGTTTCCACAGGCAGATTGGTAACTCATGGTGTTAATTAAGTCTCTGGCACAGAGACAGGGGCTGGAGGACTGCATAAAGGCCCTGCCTTTCCTCCTGTCTTTCCAGTTTGCCTGAGGTCCCAGGGTCAGTGAGACCAGGTCAGGTCGGAGTTGAGAATTCAAGGTCATCCCTAGGAGAGCTGGGGCTCCAGAACTGTCGTTAGGGAGATGCGGGTCTCTGATCTTTTCCTTTCTGCTTCCTCAGCATTTCCTTGCCTGTAAAATCAGACTACAAGGAAGATCCAAAGAAACTCAGAGAGCAAAAAACAAAAGTCTGGAAGAGCGGAGTTAGCTCATGGGCAGTGATCCTGCTCGTTGATGGTGGTGAATACACGTGCCTCTAGGTGGTTTCTGCTGCTGCTAGGGTGAGGTTCAATGGCTAGCGGTCATGGATCTTCCAGCTCTACTTCCCCCCATGCCAATCTGAACAACCTGCTGGTCGCAAGAGACTGGTTATGTCCTCATGGCTCCCATGCAAGCGCCCTTCTCAAAGCATGTCTTTGGGGGCTCATGTTTTCTATGTGTCTCTCCTTGTCCCTTTTCAACCCGAAGTACATCATTACAATGCTATCCAGATTGTCTGGCTTCTTGGGGAAAACCGGAGCTCATAAAGGCCACGTATATATCCCCCCATAAATGCTGTGTGTGTGTGTGTGTGTGTGTGTGTGTGTGTGTGTGTGTGTATCCCCAGGACCTAACTACTAGCATCCATGCAGTCCAGGCAATGTAGCAGAAATATTTCCTCTGCTGTTTCATTTCATTAGCCCTCCTACCCTCTTATTTGTTTCTACATCATATCTAATTCCTCTAAGAAGCCCCTGCATGTCTTTCTCTCTCTCCTTTGAGTCTCTGTGAGGTAAAGGGACAGAGAGGTCAAGGTCAGGGGTAAATGTCACATAACATGTGGCAGTACTTGTTTCTCAGAATTCTTTCTCATGGAAGAGTGACTTGGCCAGAAAGGAACTGAGTGGTGTTTTTTGTTTTTGCTTTTTGTTTCTTACCCTGAGCCCAGGGCTTTCATAACCTTAGAATCCTTTTGGGAGTAGTTGTCCATCTGTCTAGCTCAAAAGGGGTCCAGTGACGCAGAACTAGATTCTGGGAAGACAGGGACTCGGGCGTCTGAGGCCATAGTGGGACCTCAGCTTCCACTGGGCTGTCCTGTGGATGTCCTGAGTCTTCCTGCCACACCCACTCAGTGAGCAGGACTAGTTTTTCTCAATCGACTAAATGAATGATGTGATGTCATGATCGAAACAGAAAATCTTTTGAGCTGGTCAGGACCCCTGCCACTGATTTTGGTCATAAGGTGTCAAACTGCAGATATGGGAAGTATACCTGCTATTTCAGGGATAGAAACAGGGAAACGGATAAGAGGTACCTCAGAGCCTAAATGGCACTTGGTAGTGGACACCCCCAAACCCATCTTTGAATCCACTCCTGTTTTGAAGAAAGACCCCAGAGTGTGGCTTCAGCTTCTTGAAATGAGCTGGAAGACATTTGCGTCCTAGTCACTACTTGCCCCCCAGTCTCATGGGATCGGGGGGTGGGGAGGGGCCAGCAGGGGACACAAGGGAAAGTCAAGTCAAACCGCTGTCAGCAGAGGATGCACTTTTCAGAGCTGGCTCAGAGCAGATCTGACCTCTGCAGATCTCAGGCCAGTGATTCCTGACCTTCCATGTGGGTTAAGAATTCTTGGAGTGCCTCACAGGCATCCGCCTTCTTAACAAGAACCTCAGATGACTTGAGGTGATTTGCGGGCCCCATTTGAGATGTGACAAAGGAGAGGTTAGGCTCCTCTCAGCCTCCTTCTCCTCTGCACCTGCTCCCCAAATACTCTGCAGGACACTGACAGTCTCCCCTTCCTTTGTTCATCCACACCACATGTGATTGGCAGCAACAACTCATTGCTCTGGGTCTGTATTGTAACCTTAGACCCCACAGGTCTTCTGAAGGTTAGATTTGGGGCTTGTGGTCTTCAGAAGATAGCTGAGCAACATCTCTACTAGGCAAATCCCCACCCGCCACCAGCCTGTTCATTGAGAGGTGGCTGCACAGAGGGAAAGCCTGTAGTGGCATGAACAGAAGCCACATGGAACTGTGTGTAGCTAGCCCCTCGGCCCCCATTTTCCTCAGACCCACTGTACCCTCCCAACCCCCACCCTGCACCTGTTCTTTCAGCCTCCAAAGCTGCCTCCTCCTTGGGTGAGAGCACAGACTTTAATATTTGGCAAATTTGGGTTCAAGTTCTGACACTGTTTTTTGTTAGTTACTTGATGATGTAAGGCAAGTTATATTAGCTTGGTAAACCTCAGTTTCTGTGTCTGTAAAAATAAGATGAGGAAAGAACCTGACATTAAGGTTGCTAGAAGGATGCAATCCTTCTAGCGATACATGTACTCAAGCGTTTAACCGGCACAGAAGCCTGAGGCTGAAGGCAATATTTATGAAACTGGGATTGTTTAATCTGGACAGAGGAAAAAAAAGAAACGGAATGAATATGTGTGACTGAAAGAATATGTTCCAGGAACAGCAGTAAACACAGACACTTAAGATTTCGTGTTCCTTTTCCATACATATTAATATTTGATTGATTACATGTGATTTAATTTGTACTGAGTTGTCAGATTTTTCAGATAAATTAATTGGCATATCAGAAGGACTCTTTGGTCAACCACATGCCTTGATTTTTGGTTTAGAAAATGTAGCTGCCAGGTTTGTGGTCTTGCTTGAATGGATTCCTTTGAGAAACAGTAACCCCAAGGGTGGTGGATGATTTTTGCCTGGTAATTGTCTTGGGGAGGTTTTGCAGGGTGTGGGGCGCAGGGGGAGCAGCTGTTTCTAAACGAGAATTAGCCAGACTGATGTGTAACTGGGAGTGGAGAAAATCTCTGTGAAGCTAGGGAGTTAAGAAATGGTTCAGGTTTGCTCATTGATCAGGAGATTGGAGTAATTCATGAGCCGCTACCAATGACATGGAATGTTAGAGGTCAGGCTCCATTGGCTCTTCTTTTCCTATTAATGATTCTTGCATTTCCTCGGCCATGCAGCCCCTGCATCCCCCCAGATAACCCACCGGCTTATTTTAAGAATCGAAGGAAATAAAACAGACTAGTGCTTTGCAAGAGCCGAAGCAGTACATAAAGATGGGATATTACCATTCGACAATAATCATCGTAATTACTATTACCTTACCAACTAGCCAACCAAAGATATACTTTCCGAAGCTTTTGTCTCCTTTCCAGTCTCTTCCTCCTCGCTGCCCTGAAGACACTTGATTCTTTCTTCATCTGACTCTGCAAATCCTGAGCAATTTAAATCTTAACACTTGTGTTTGCTGACAGGGCACCCAAGATCCCGAATCAGATTTAATGCAATGTTAATGCTATTTATTTATCTTGGCACAATAGGTTTCTGTTAGCCAGTTAATGGTTTACATTGTGCAAAAGGAGTTGTATCAGCAGGCACTTTTCTGTAACATCTGGGCAATTGGAAACATAATACTTAAATACAACCTGAGTGTAGAGCCTTCCTTGGACAGATGGCTAATTTTATTGATCTAATTTTACACTTAGGAATAGGTCCCATGATCCTTTGCTTGTAATTCTTAGAGTGAGCAGAGAAATAAATAAAATGGGTGGTGGCTGTGAATTAGATGCTTGTTATATTGCTTGTAATTTATTTTTAAAATACTTCAGTATAAACAGTCATTGTGTGAATTACTTTCATCTCTACCCGAAGGGTGCTTAATTAACACTAGAAGTAATCTGGCATAGAAGGTACCACTCCTGCATAAGACTTTATATTTTATTTTAATCTCTCACTGCCTGTGCCGTACCAGTGGTTAAATATTTTGAACTTGATCTCTTGCTAGGCAGAAACCCACACTCCAGGGCTAGGGAGTTACCACTTGAACTTTTAAAGTCCACTCTCAAAAGTGACTTGGGAAATACATGAAAATAAGTATTAGCAAAAATCCAATCTAGAGGTTTTGTTAACGAGCATAAATTATGTTAGAAATAATGTTTCCATTGGTGAAATATGTGAATAGCTAGGAAGATCATACATGTCCCTCTATTTTTTGAATGGAAAAAGAATAAGAAGCACTAAAGCCGACAGTCCAGCCGCTTTAGAGTTGGGCTAAAGCTTCATTCAGTCCTAGATTTTGCTCACTTAACAGTAGACTCATTTGCCTGCTCCCCTAGATGATTTGCGGATTCCGCCATTAGAATGTTGATGTACCTGCCTCAGCAAGGTGCTTGCTGCTGTAACAACCCCAAATCTCAGTGGCTTAACACAAGATTTATTTTTTATTTACTCGTAGGTCCAAAGTGGATGCTCCTTGTCGGGCAAGCTCTCCTGGACTGCTCCCCTCCAAGTGTGACTTGGAGACCTGAGTCATTCTTTCCCTGTGTCCTCTGTCTTGGAATGCCATCGTCTTTAGAATGGGCTTCCAAGCTATCATGGAAGGAAAAGAAAAGGAAGGCCCCTGTGGGAGATTTTTACTTGCCAGGCCAGAACCTGGTCCTGTGGCTCCCACCTAACTGTAAGGAGGCTGGGAAACATAGTTTGGCCACGTGCACCGGAAGAAAGTGACCCGATGTGGTGGATAGTTTCTGATGCAGTCCTTTGGAGTTTCTAAACCCATAGACAAGGGATGTTAAAAGAGTAAAGTTTATGAGAATTTTGGTGACCTCTTGCCAACGAATATTTGTGTACGTGGCAGAACTTGGCCTAGAATTTGCATCCATTATAATGTGCAGTCTGGCTGAAAAGCAGATGGCTACCATCTATCTATGTGTTGGAAATCATCATAATTTAACAAAAGATCCTAAACACTAAGCAGTCAAATTGACTTAGATTGGTTTGCAAAAGGATGCAAAAATGGGTATATGTTTGCGTGAATATATGCTATTTGTTGCCACTTTTTTTGTCCATTTTACGAAAAGTAAAACTAGTCCCTTTTAAAAAGTAAAATAACTATCCAGTTGGTTAAATAGAGTACATTTCTAAGGCACATCGACCAGAACTCCAGTGATTTCCCTATAGTTTTCTGGAAGCTCCTTCTATTTGTGTCCCATAACAAAAAGGACTATTCATGGTAGGATAATTTATTCAGTGAGATATACATCTTAAAATATAAAAATCAGTTTTTAGACACCACAGCCTGCTTTGATGGAACGAAGATGGTGTGGACTGATCCCAACAAAAATAAATTGATACATTTGATTGA
The DNA here is from genome assembly GCF_018350175.1 of Felis catus. Taxonomy (NCBI): domain Eukaryota; kingdom Metazoa; phylum Chordata; class Mammalia; order Carnivora; family Felidae; genus Felis; species Felis catus. The sequence continues at coordinate 208,415,619 of NC_058368.1, read as the reverse complement.
ACCACTGCACTTCCTAAAACACTTTCATCGAAATGATCTCATTTGATCATTTCCACTGGGAAGTCCAGAGCAGATGACTTAGCAAAGAGGAAGTAGGCATAGCCAGGCCATGAACCTGGGTCATCCAGCCCCTAGCCCTTGTTGCTTCGCAGCATTCCAGAGGTATTCCTGCAGCTAACAGATAAAAACCTGATCACTACAACATGCCTGAGCGGCTCTGCAGTCATGACGTGCAGTCGGGAGGAAACTTACCAAGGCTTGCCACTCTTCACTTGCAAAGGCTCCAGTGCATGTCGCAGGACACCATGTAGAATGATCTGGTACTGGTACGGTCGTACTCCTGGCTGGTTAGTTGTGCATTTTGTCAAGTACACGGTGACTGAGGGGCTATTTACGATCGAGAAACAACTGTGGTAGCTGGAGGCTAGCTCCAGAGTCCCCCAAGATGTCTCCCCAAGAAGACCCTTTTGGGGTCTCGGGGACCACTCAGAGGACTCAGCCTGGCCTTGAAGCTTGCCATTCCTGTACTGTTTAGCCATTTTCTTTAGTGGCAAATGATGTTTGCTAGACCTTCAACGTGGTGTATTTCAAGGTTTATCATTCAAGTCTCAAGACTTGCTGTTGGTTTCTTAAACAGCTCTGTGATATTCTAAGAGTTCCTAATTAGTGTAGTTAAATAAACCATTAGTTTGAAAAAAGAACTATTCCTCTGTTAGCTGTTTTAAAGTAATTCATGGGCTGTGGTTACAACCTACACACATAACACACATCCCTTCAGCTTCGAGCAATTATAACGAGAATCCAGTAAACAGACCTGGATTTGAATCCTAGTTTTCAAATTTATTCTTGTCTGATTCCAGATAGAGAACTTAATGTCTCTGTTCCTTAGATTTTCATCTGAAACTTAAGGCTCATAGTACCTGCCACTAAGGTTCTGTGTGATGAATAAATGAGATGATTTCTGGAAATGCACCTAGGAAAGCACTTAGACGTTTGGTACATAATTACACTCCAGAGTTAGTCCATATTAATTTGATTCATTACAATTTGTAGAGTTTGTACAGCGGTGGAGATGGTTGCTTTTTCATACTCGAGAGGCCTCAAATATTGACAACATTGACACAGATGTATAATTGAGTTTAGTTAGGCTCCCGTGAAAATGGAATTGAAAATGATTTCATTTCCTTAATTTTATATTATAGATTCTTGGAGTTTATGTTGTTAAATGATGACTCTTGGTATCTAGATTAGTCATAAAGATCATGTTATCGATGAAAGATCTGGAAGTGGCTTAGAGTTTAATAAAAATAGCCAACATCCATTTTGGGCTTTGTATAAAACCGAGACGAAAGAATCAAGATCATATATCAAAATTGTATATAGCTACTAGAGTAGTAACAGATTTTCATATATCAGCTGTATGGCTCCTTACCCAAAAAGAGGCTATTTGCAGTTAGAATATAAACAAAAAGTTTCCTTAGCTACCTTCTTTACTGTGGTATTAAGAGAATAAGTATAAAAGATGCTATTTCTATGATATCTATTCTCTCCCCATTTTGAGTCAACCATGCTCTCTGCCAGAATAATCTTCCTAAAATGCAGTTCTAATCCTGTCACTCTTGTGTTTAATATTCTTTTCTGGCTCCCTGCTGCCTTCCAAACTCTAAAGCTGAACATCCAAGGTCTGTCACAATATGGCTCCAACTTACTTTTCCTGTCTTCTCACTGAATACACAACCTGTATTCCAGCCAAACTAGATTATTTGCTATTCTATAGTCTACTTCTTCGTTTTTCCAATATGAGCCTGTCGACATGCTGATCTGCCTCCTTGGAACATCCTTCCCACGTCTCTGCTCAGGGAAATGCAATGACCCTTCAAAGCATGGCTCAGTTGCCCCCTGTTCTGTGAAGTCTTCATGTTCCCTCCCAGCCAGGATCCATTTCTGTTTTCTCCCATTCTCCCTTGTATTATGTTATCGGTGTGCCTGACTCATGCCTTCTATTAGATTTGTAACTTTGTTGAGGAAAGCACTATGACATCTTTCACCTGTGGGTCTCCTCCATCGCCTGGTGGAGTGTCTTGCATGCAGTTGGCCTTCCCCTGGCAGCTGTGGAATGGAAAGAGATGGCCTTGTTGTGGGCAAACACCTTTTTACGTCGTGTGATTAATTTGATTCTGCTCCCCGCTCCCGAATTCATTTCCTCCCTCCAGCACAATACAGGAGAGGTGTCACTTCCATGTGCCAACAGCTTTGCTCAACCTGAGCAGACATTTGAAAACGCGCACTGCAGTCTGGTTTAGAGAAGGAAATATCTCAGCACTCAGTCTGCAGCAGTATGTAATTTAAATCCTACCTACGTGCTGCCAAAGGCTATTGGAATTGTGGGTTCTTACGGAGTGTCTGATCGAGTCCAAATTGTGAAATATGTCATTTTCCATACGTGGAGAACAGGTAGAGTTTGAAGTAACATGCAGGGCTGCCTCGGATCTGTTTTTTATCATGTCTTGGAAGGTTAAGAAGCAAAGGCAATAATACCATTTACTGGTACATCAAAAGATAGTGGGGGAGGAGGAGTTAACAGTCCAGTGTTCAATTCCCCTCCTTCCCCCACCTGTCTTTAAAACCGAAGGAAAATGAGGCTGTGTGGGAATGGCATTGGTGGCATGATTGAAAAGGTCAGGTTGCGGGAGAAGGGATAAAGCCAGTCCTTCTCTCGTAATGAGATCTGACTGTGAGGTCGGGAGGAAAACAGTACTCAAGTTCTTCAACATTCTTCTTCAGTTTTATTGTGCTGGCCCTGGCTTGCTTAGGAAGATCAATTCTGTAATCCCTGGAAAGTAAAGCAACCAAAAGCTGGAGTGTTTGCAAAGGTTTTTCCAGTCTTTGTTTTGCAAGGACCAACATGTCTGATAAAATGAATGCCCCTGGGCAGCCCAACCAAAAGCAGCTTACAGAGTTTGGTTGATTGACCCACTGATTGACCCATTTAATTGATTGACCCATTCACCGGTTGACTTCCATATGTATATATGTATATGCATATATATGACTTGGATATATATGGAGAGAGCAGAGAGCTGAAAATAAGTTGCATTGTAGTAGCAATTAAAATTGAACTAAGTAAATGATATACTGCCAAAGTATTTAGGGGGAAGCTTACTGACATATGAAATTTACTTTGAAGTACATAAAAAATAAGATTCCCTGATGGATGGAGAAGGGGTAGATTGTTGGATACATACGCGATAAAGCAAGTAGTAAAATGTCAATGGTGGAATCCATGTGGTGAGTGAATACATGTTCACTGGAAAACTCACTTTTCTGTACGTTGAATATTTTCGTAATCAAGGGGTGGAAAGGGTGAACTGAGTGTTAAATAAACAACGACTACAGAGTTTTACCCATGAAGACAGATTCCAGCATATTGTGCTGTGCACCCACACACCCTGGGGTTTTTCATCTTTGTCCTACCCCTCACCCCACATCCACTCCCTCTCATCTCTGCCCCCCTCCTTGCCCTGAGGGGCTCCTTAAGGCATTACTCAGATTGAGGCACTGGAAGGAGATGAGGGGGAGCAGGGGAGAGAAGCCAGTGTATTTCTTCCCTGATTCCCCCTGCTTTGCTACTGCATTTCTCTGAAACCACCGCTCCTGCCCCTTCATGGATCTTGGCCCTGGCCAGCTCCAGTAACCTGGTTTTTCTCCACTTGCATTTTCCGCCCCTGGTTTTTCTCCACAGGCATTTTCATGGCGTAATGGCAACACTTCTGGAGTGCTGAGCTCCGGGTTGCCATCAATATCCCTCGCTGTCCCTTAAAGCAGCTCACATCTCTGTAAGTAGTCTTTTAATTAAAATCTTTTTTAATTAAATAAATTCTTCTTCCTGCTGGGACCCTGATACCTTTGGTACTATTGCTTTGTAATATATGCCCTATTTCTACGATTTCCCTCCTTAGGCATAACCATAATGCTTTGATTTGTATGTACCTTGCATTCAGATCTCTCTGAGGATCAGGTCTGATTTAGCTTAAGGATGCCTGCTGTAGATTCCTGGCAAGAGTAACAGGAACCTTGATCTTTTTGAGGATGAGCTTGTTCTCTGGGCCCAAATCTGCTGGCTTGTGTAAGAAAGAGCATATCGAGACCAACCTATACATTGCTGTGTGGTGTTGAGAAATGATCGCAGTGATATTCATGACCCCTAGTAGAAATTCTAGGAACCCAGAGCTTTCTAGAACACATATGAAATGAAGGGAGGATCATTCTTCATTTCTTGAGAAAATCACCATGAACCAAATCTAACCTCTTATAACTCCAGTGAATTTGATCTCAAGGGAAAAGACCATGGGAAGCTTGGACTTTTTCCCAGTTCTTTTAGGTTTGTTGCTGGTTTTTAGGCTTTTGATATTTTTTAGACTCTGTTCTGGTTTCTTGGCTATTTGTATCTGATATTCTACCGATGAGTGGAACTGAACTGAAAATGCTTATCGTTCAAACTTAAAAGAATTAATTAGGCTACACCCTTTGTCTTGGTTTGGATTCCCCAGTAACAGACAAAGAGTTGAATACAAATAGTTGATCTGAAAGGTAAACAGAACAAAACAAAAGCTGAAAACAGGAGCGTGGGGGAGTGAGACTGTCTACTGAGAGGAGAGTCCTGAAGGTTTTCTTGGCAAGCGGGTTACATTATAGATGATAGAGCTTCAACTGGTGGGAGAAACTGGAGGAACTGGTCCAGAACACATGGTTCAGAGTTGTCCTGCCTGAGGAGTAATTGAGAAGGCCAATAGGAGTTAGAGCCTTCACTACTTGTGAGTATGCTCCGTTTAGAATTTGCTTCTAGGGGGGCGCCTGGGTGGCGCAGTGGGTTAAGCGTCCGACTTCAGCCAGGTCACGATCTCGCGGTCCGTGAGTTCGAGCCCCGTGTCGGGCTCTGGGCTGATGGCTCAGAGCCTGGAGCCTGTTTCGGATTCTGTGTCTCCCTCTCCCTCTCTCTCTGCCCCTCGCCCGTTCATGCTCTGTCTCTCTCTGTCCCAAAAATAAATAAACGTTGAAAAAAAAATTAAAAAAAAAAAAAAAAAGAATTTGCTTCTAGGTAACTCTATTTGCATTTAAAGGCGTGCATCTTGCTTTCTCAAAACAATGACGATTGCCCAAATTTATGTAGTACTTGCTGTATACCAGGCATTGGTAGTGACAGCATAGCCTCCTAAGGCCGGCATCATAGAAACCCTGGATTTTAGCACAAGGAGGGACCTGATGGGTAGCTGTCTTAACTCTGTATGGTCTAGTGAAGGTAAGTCACTGGCCTGAGATCATGCATCTAGTTAGTGGCAGAATGAGCATGAGGACCCAAGGCTTTTGACCTGTGGCCCAATGCTGTGTCTGCGAGACCCCACCACCTCTGTGACCGGGGAGTAGGTAGAGACTCTTATGTGCAACTTCTCTTCTTTCCTTTCAAATGTGGTCTTTGCTTATCTGGTTGGAGGTAAAGAGCCCTCAGCTGAGGCTCCTAAGACAGTGCCACGTCCAGAGAAACAAATGAGCTGTGAAAAGCTTGCTCCTGCTGCTCAGTCGTGGCCTAAACTACCTTCTTGGCTCCTCCTGGTTAGCGCTGTACTATACAATCTGTTGAGAGACACCATCTTCTAAGACACTGAGACCCACAGGTAGATAGCCAGGGGTGTCAGGGCAGAGAAAAGAGTAATGTTGTACAGGATCAGAATTCCCATGTGAAATTACCCCCATAGCATGCTCTTAAGTGAATCCTTCCAGGAGACACCCTGAAGGGGAAATTGAGGAGAAATTTGTGTCATAAGACAGTATCAGTGGCTTAATCACTTGGCTTGCCTCTCATTGTTGGGGGTCACCTTGAGGAATTAATCCATGATGGCAAAGTTCCAGAACATCTTTAAAAAACACAGTTACAGTCATACCTTGTAGAGAGCACTGCCTACATAGAATTTTTTACATGGAATTGATCCTTAAGAACCAAGGTCAGAAAACTTTCTGTAAAGGGCCAGATAGTAAATATTTCGTTTATTTTTATTTATTGGGTCTGTATCACAACCCTTCGGCCTGGTATTGTAAAGCAAACGTAGCCATAGGCATTATGTAAATAAAAGTGTGTGACTGTGTTTCAACAAAACTTTATTTACAAAACAAGCAGAGGGCCATATTTTTCTGGAGTTCTGGTCAGCCCAAAGCCTTTAGGTGGTACAGGTCAGCAGGCCTGTTGCTCTCTTTTGTTTGCTTCCTCTGTGGTGTCTTTATTCATTATTAATATCATTAACATTGTCTTTTTCTGCTGAAAGTTTATTTTCTGGCAAATAGCTTCATTCAATTCCTAAACACCAACAAAGATGGCATTGGTATAGTGCTTAAAAGGAACGTTGGCTGTTAGAGCAAGTCCAGGGCAGTTAGCTTCACATGGGTATGGGGGTCTAATCCTGAAACAATCAAGTTATCAACCAATAAACTTTCCGTTTCACATAGATAATAGGCAATAAATAACTATATCTAAAACACACATATGTAGAAAGCATTATAGATCTGAGCCCTTCCTAGAATTCTCATTCTGCTCTTATTTTAAAATAATGATAATAGCTTTGTTTTAAAGAAAAAATAAAACTCAGTTGTTCTCAAGAGTAACTATTTTCATAGAATTACAATAGAAACCCTCCTATCAAATCCAATTTGCATTGGTTAGTTAATTGAAAGAGTTAGTTAATGGGACAATTTAAATATAGATACATTCTATTTTCACTTAAAAGATGGCAATGGGAAATTTACTCAACGATGTTGAATAAATTCGTGTGTAATGACACACAAATGTAAAAAAAAACAGCGACTGGTAAACTATTTCAGAATTTTTAAATAGCTTCAACATTCATGTGGCTTTACTACATGCCAAGTACTATTTCAAATGCTTAGAAACAATTGTACTTTTACTCCTTTTAACATCCCTTTGAGGTAGGTCTTACTTCATTACCCTTTTGCAGATGAGGAGACTAATCCCCCTAATCCTAATTCAGCCAAAAGAAGTTGAGTGGCTGAACTGGGATTTGAACCAAGCCAGACTGGGCTAAAGCTTTTCTTGTCAACCACTCTCTTCTGCCCCCTCAGGGGTGAAGTTGCCTTGCAGAAAAGAGGTTGGAGATTTGACCCAAATGGCCACTCTGATGCTCAAATCTTTTACATTTTAAAGTTCACTCTCATAAGTACAAATGATAGGCTCTCAGCAAAATGTATCACGAGGCATCAGCCTGGGGCGTGTTAGGTGAGTACAGCTTTCCAGATTGCCTAATTCCTCAAGGGAGACACGCTTGACTTGGTGGCCATGGTGGACTTCCAGCCCAGAGTGAGGTCTTTCTTGACAGGGCGTGAGAAGCCTCTTTAATCCTCAGCCACGTGCCCTGAAATTCCAGCTTTTATGGATATAAAATTGCCATTAGAAAGCTGTGTCACTGGATTGAGTATCTGAATATGGAGTACCGTGCCACCAGCGCCATCTTGCTACACTTTACACAGATTACAAAAAGTGAGCAGACATCACTCCTGAACAGTGACTGTGCACCTACAAAGTGATGACCAGTGGGTGAGCATGCTCAGACAGTCACGTCCGACCTAAACAGACCAAGAAGGAACTGAATGCAGCAGGCCTGCTCGGAGCCTACCAGGATGGTCTGGCAAAGCAATGGCTCCACTGATGTGTTGAGTGGTACTTGTCACCTTCAGATAGGAGGTGTCTCTGAGGGCATTGATGGAGATATAGGAGACTGACAGTTGATGATGATGATAGCTCATCCTTACAGAGAGCTGTAGTTTGAAAAACTCTTGCCATATCATTAGTGTGTTACTGGTGGTAGATTTTAGAGTCAGAGTGATTTTACAATCCTTCCTACTAGATCTGTGACTTTGGTCTAGTTCCTTAATCTTTGTGAGCCTCAGTTTTTTTCATGTGTAAAATGGGGCTAAATCCTTTATCTTTTGGAGTTTTAGAAGTTAAGTCCTATGATACCTAGATGCGCCTAGCACTGAGCCCGGTTTGCTGTAGGTTTAATGAAGATTTCCTTTATACATGTGAACAATCAGATCCTATATCTTCCGGTTCAGATTGGCAGTCACCGCACTTTATCACACACTGTCCAGAGGCAAGCACATTTCCATTTAATAACCCACAAGGCAAAGGAACCTTCTAGTCAGGATGGACACCCAACCAAACAGAAGACAATGGATCAGTACTCTGAGTTGAGACATGGAAGTGAATATCTTTCATGCCCTGGATGGGGACAATGACAAATAAATAATGTGCTTTTGGTAATCACATACTTATGATTACATATTAATTTATTCATTCAGCAATTGTTTATTTAGTAACTACCATATGTCAGGTATTGTGCTAACTGCTGGGAATGAAGTGAATAAGAAATATAATAATTTCTCTAAAACTCATTAACGCTTTGCAAAATTCCAAAGATATAATGATTCCTGTTGGAATAGAAATTAGTTAGTTTATAATTTAACTCTGTGAGATTTAAATCATCTGATTACAGATTACAGAACTAATTATAAAGCTGAAAGGTACATTATGAACTACTTTTCCAGTATAACTTCTTAATATAGATCTTTATTAATGTATTTTTACATACATAAATGAAAATTCAGTGCACAGGTCTGTAGTTAAAAAAAACCTGTTAAAGATAAAAGGGCTAATGTATTTGATAAGGCTGTTTTATCGTATTACCCAATTTTCTTGACATCTTCTAGCACTTTCTATATAATTAGTAAAATAGCTGTAACTATTGTGAAAGAAAGATGGTCATTTTTAAAACTGGAAAATGGGAAAAACATATTGGTGGGAACGAAAGGACCTCCATTTTGATATTATCTATTATTCATATTATTATTGTCATCTTCTGGCCAAGTAGAAAGCTTTCATCTCACAGTTGTACTTAAAAAAGCAAAAACAAAACCAAAAAAACCTAAATAATTTTATAAAATGTTGTAATATCAAAGAGTCTGATTGAGTAGTCCACATTTAAGGTTTGAGAGTGGGGTCTTGAGTTATTGAGACTTTGGCCCATAGGTTGAGAAAATATAGGGCTTCTGTGCATTCTTGGGGAGAAGTGGTGTTCTTTAATTACATAGTGGAGCTGAGGACAACCTGAGTGCTAATTTTTCTTGTACTAAAATAGTCTCTGACTATAAGAAGGAAAAAAGTGACAAGTATTTGCTTTATTTTCCTAAAAAGTTACATAATTTAGTTGTCTAGACAATATTAAATTGACTGCATTGTTGAGCAATCCCTCATCTGGTTGTGTAGACCAGATGTGTGCTATTTCTTCAATACTGGGGCAATTTTGAAGAGGTAGGAAGAGCACTGGGTTAGAAGGCAGGGCTTCCAGGTATGAGCCACCCCACTGTTATGTCCTATGATTGGATCTGTGATCACCATGTATTGTTATGAGGAACAATGTTATAGGGAAACCCTGCGTGGTTTGCCTCATTATTAACCCTCAATTCCAGGAGTCCTCTGTGGCTAGAGGGGATAGGAAACTTTCTTTTTACGATAGGAAGTAGAACCCCTTTAAACTCATGTCTCATACCAAACCACTTTTCTAGATTGCCTTTTTCTTCTCTGGCGCCGTGTTCCTTCCAGTGTTCCAAGCTTGCCTCTCTGGAGTTATCTCTAATTCCTTTTCTCTCCTCCCCTACTTGCTGATTCTTCTTTCTTGGGAATAACTCTTTCATTTCCCTCCCTCACATTCCAGTTTTTAGGTCTTATTTCAGATCCTTTTTACTTGAGGCCTGCAGTGGCCTTTGAATTGACTTGCCAAAGTCTTTCTGCTTCCTTCTCAGTTGTATTAACCAGACTAGGTTAGGTTATGCTGCAGTAACAAACAAACAGAAAATCCCAGTGGTTTAAAACAAAATGTACTTGGAGGTTATGTTACATGGTCATCATAGATTGCAGGAAGAGGGTACTGGGTGATCTTATACTGACAGATGTTCAGTATGACGTGCTAACTTTCACTCACAGTCACTGGCCACAGGTAGTCACATGGCAGAAATGTGTGACCCTCTCATGTGCTTTTAACAAGTGGAGAGAGAGATAGTGAGGAGCATTCGAAGGCTTCCCTATTCTATCCTACAGTGAAGGCCAGAATCCTACACTGAAGAGCGGGTCCTCCAATAAAGGCCAGGGTCCTCCAAGGAAGGCCATTGGTAATACCGTCAAAGCACTTCTTTAAGTAAAACATTTCAGTGGTTCCCACTGCCTATCTCTATCAGATGATCTACAATTCAATCTAATATTGAATATTGAAGATTGAATATTCAATCTCTAATATTTATTGAATAACCAACAGTTATGAAGCACTTATGACGTCAGTAAGATAATCTATTATCTTGTCTGTTTCTCATAACTCTCTTCAAGGCTGCTGTTATTATCCCATATTGCACATAAGGAAACTGAGGATTAAAGAATATCCCAGTTTAGTTTTCTCCAAATTCAGACAATGTGGCGAGGACTCAGATACCAGGAAGCCCGGTGAGGGAGGGGGTTGTGGTAACAGCAAGAAAGGAGTGTCAAGAATGTGATAGTGAGTGAGTTACCACTGAGGACTGCGAGGGCTTTCAGTCCAGCTGCAGACCCTCTGAGAGACTGGGGAACAGAGCTCAGCTCTCCCTTATGGGCCAAGGAACTGGGCTAGTTTTCCTCCTGTATGTCATTTGCTGGAGGTTGCTCTTGAGATGTTAACTCTCTAGAACTTATGGCCTGCTCTGTCCGTAAGCCAAGCACATGCTATCAGCCAGAACATACCCTTTGGCAGAGATGAGCAAGCTGTTTTCTAGAGCCATCTTGGTAATCCCGGGGAATACAGGCATTGGCAGCTTCTGCTATGGAGAGGTGAAGTTACTTGCCCAAGGAATACAGTGAATAAGATTTAAACCCAAACGCGCTTGTTCCAAATCCCACTGTTCACGCTGACCTCTCACTACTTACTAACACAGGAGACGGATCCGTGCTTTAGCCCAAATGGTCACTGATCACTCTTCAAACCATCTTGTCCTTTTTCTTCTCCATCTCTTTGTTTGTGCCATTCCTTCCACTGGGAGCGCTCTTTGCTCTTTGCCTCCTATTTAAATTCTGTCCGTGATCTCTGCTCAGCTCAAACACTGCCTTCTCCATGAAGCCTTCTTTGATCGTCAGAAATGCAGCCTTTCACCTCTTAATGCTGAAGCAGTCCAGTAATGCACCAGCAGCACTTACTCTGTACTGTCTTACATGGCAGGGATGCATTTATAGGTTTTTCTCTGGATTAGACCAGGCTCCTTGTGAGCCTGGACCATGTTTTATTCAGTCACTTCAAATGCTTAGTGGAGTCAGACAGATAAATATGACTGTATACATGCATACACACATCCATATGCACATTTACTTCGCTTTCAGTCCATGTTGACTGACTTTCCTGAAGGTCATGTTGAAGTCTGGATGTTGGGAGGTTTCTGTTTTTAGGCTAACTGTGCCACCGTCAGCTTCTCTACTCACATGACTTCTGGCCTCTGTGTTGTACTTACAATTGCCACTCCTGAGTAAGGGCAGGAGCTGACGACTGAGGGCAGGACAGTTTCCAGCAGTTTGTGGCAGGCTCCCCTCCATGTATCATGTCTGAGCAATGTGTATCTGTCATTATTCCCATTAGAAATAGGATTGCATTGGGGCGCCTGGGTGGCTTGGTTGGTTAAGCGTCCGACTTCGGCTCAGGTCATGATCTCACGGTCTGAGTTCGGGCCCCGCGTCGGGCTCTGTGCTGACAGCTCAGAGTCTGGGGCCTGTTTCGGATTCTGTGTCTCCCTCTCTCTCTGACCCTCCCCCGTTCATGCTCTGTCTCTCTCTGTCTCGAAAATAAATAAACGTTAAAAAAAAAAATTAAGAAATAGGATTGCATTGAAGATGGTTTGCCTGATTCAGGTGACATGAGAGGAGAATGTAATTCACCTTAAAGTGACACTCCACACCAGGGATGCCTGGGTGGCTCATTTGGTTAAGTGTCTGACTCTTGAATTTGACTCAGGTGTTAATCTCATGGTTCATGGGTTCGAGCCCCACATCGGGCTCCATGCTGGCGGCTAGGAGTCTGCTTGGGACTCTCTTGCCCTCTCTCCCCGCTCACGTGCATTCTCTCTCTCTCTCTCATTCTCTCTCTCTCTCTCTCTCTCTCTCAATACATAAGTAAACATTGTTTGAAAAAGGTGACACTCCACAATATGCTAAGGATTGCTAATGATTAGGAGGTGACAAAAACCTTTGGCTTTCTTTGGTTCAGAACTGCGTAAAGGGAGATGATTCTGGAAGTGCTTTCACCTAATATTCAGAGTTGCCCTTTCGATGGGTTAGGAAAACGGCTGTAACCTGCAGAAGGGGATTCCACCTGGCCCTCACTTTCAGAGAGGCATTCTTGTGGTGCTGAAGCATGGCTTTCAGATTTCCACTGTACAGCAGGGCTCATGAAAGGAAATAGCAGAGTAGATGATCCTGGCCTCATCCACAGTGTCACTTTCCTAGGTTGTGCACCCAGGAGGTTTTGGAACGTGGTAATCCCAACCCCTCCTTATTAATATTGCCGTTCCGTTTCAAGATGCTTTGCCAGAGAGGAACTTCTGGCCACAGATGGTGATTCATTTTAACAAAGATAGATGACCCTTATCTTTTCTTCCCCCCGTGAATGCAAAAACAGATTGCATTCTCAATCAAATCCTTTTTTTTAAAAAAACTGTATCGAATAATTTGCCTTAACAGTTCTTGTACAGCAAATTCTAAAATTAATTATGTAGTGGACCAAAAAAAAATTCATTTTCTTTTATGTGTTTTAAATAAGTTGCCTTTCGATTTCATTAACTGCCCCTTTATTCTTTTTTTTCAATGATTTATTTTTTTTTTTAATGTTTGTTTATTTCTGAGAGAGAGTGACAGAGTGTGAGCAGGGGAGGGTCAGAGAGAGAAGGAGACACAGAATCCAAAACAGGGTCCAGGCTTTGAGCTGTTAGCACAGAGCCTGACATGGGGCTGGAACTCACGAACCCTGAGATCATGACCTGAGCTGAAGTCGGATGCTTAACTGACTGAGCCGCCCATGTGCCCCATGCCTTTTTATTCTCATATGGCTGAGTAAGAGTTTAAGGATGGCTTTGCTGTGTTTCATGTGTTTGTCTCCACTGCTTAGGTAGAAAGTCTACAAGGAAAACGTTGAAAAAAATCAGCAGCTCCGTTGTGAGTACTTGCAAATACAAGCCAACTGCAAGTTTGCCTTTATACCCCAGATTCTGATATCTGTCCCACTTATACCTCACTCGTGTCCCCCCATTTACTGTTCTACATTATCCAAGTACCCACAGTCAATGAGTTAATAATGATCCCTTGGTCGAAATCACACAGAGATCCCAGATGTACCAAGAGGGTAGTACACAGGTGTACGTGTGTAGGCAGCTTAACTACGTTTTGCAAAGGTACATGTTGATATTATGAGAGTTTCGTATATACCCGTGTTAGCAGGTTGTCAGGACCGGGAGGGTGAGCGGTGCTTAATCAAGGAGAACTTTCTGGAAGAATGAAATTTTATGCCAGTTGTAGACGGCAAGGACATAATGCTCTAGAGAGTCATGTAAACATTTATAATTATTGTATTTGGTGATTTAGTTGGTATTTCGGTGGAGAACCATTAACAATTATTAAAAAAAAATCAATTCCTGCTCTCTTGTCTATTCCTCTCACTATGGAACATATGACAGAGAGCGTCCTTGTGAAGAGGCAGCTCCATTGGAAATCTTTCCTGTTTTTGTCGTTTTTCGGTTGCAGCTTTTCCTTCTGTCTTTAAGCGTCTGACTCCATGTGTTTTTCATTTCCACTCAGAAGAGTGTGAACTGCTGTTGACTGCGGACTTCCAATCTCATAAGGCTTTTTGTTTTTAACCTTTTAATGTGTCTAGTGTTTCAGACTGGGAAGACCCTGAGCTTTCTAATCTGGGCTGTAGGCAGCTGTCCTCCTATGCTGCGCGGTGGGAATGCAAGCTCGTTCTGCTTGCCATGCGACAGGCCAGTAAGTTCAGAGGCAAGATTGGGGGGTGAGCACAGTGACTCTGTTTGGAAAGCCAGCAAACGGAGGGGATGGTGGACTATTGTCCCAAAGAACCATCTCTCTCAGCATAAGATTTGAGCTTCTCCCATGTTAGGAAGGGGGGGAAGTGGGAGGGAGTCGGAGTCAAAAGGTGACTGACGTTTGTAGACATCTGAGAAATGTCTTTGTCCTTGTAGAGTTGATCTTTGCCTGCAGGAATCTGGTTGTGTCCTTCCTGTAAATCTTAAACATGGCACAGTCATTTCTGTACATACTTCCTTATCTTCTTGAGTGAGGTAGGTGGTGGGTAAAAGCAGGGTTTTTTTGCAAATCTCAGCTGTAAGCAAAATTCCTTCAACAATTAACATGCTTACATGTAGGGCGAAGCAGAAGTTTTTAAGCTATAGATCACTGCAGTAAGGGAGAGAGAAGCAATATGGAGTCAGACGTGCTAAGTTCCTCCCTGTTATAGGAAGAACATGGGATTTGAATCAGAAGACCTGGGTTTGAGTCCTGGCCCTTTTACCAGTCTCAGCTGTGTGACTTTCCATAAGACCTTTAACCTCTCTGAACATCTATTTCCCTGTTTGCAAAATAAGTCAAATAAGGATAGCAGTACTTTTTGCCCACAGAATTACAGTAAGAATTAAGTTCCATCATATGCATTATATAATTTTAAGTTCTTTTTTTTTTTTTAACAGTGCTATAATTGTACTGGCTTTGTATGGAGACTTGGCTGCCAAGAATTTCTCCTTTAATGTCTTCTTCCATGCCTGAAATACTTTAATTGTAAACAGTTAACCACACAGAAAACAGATTTTTTTCCTTAGCAGTTGCCCTATACCAGGCCTGCAAAATGTCTTCATATGTGGTTCTTCAAGGTATGAACAATGGAGCTGTATGTTTTGTGGGGTTATTTCCTAAGGTCAGTGCATGATGTCAAAATTGCACAAGGAGTCGGCATTATTCTTTGAGTTTTTATTGTTATTATTATTCATTAAGTATAGTGTGTGTGCTTTGATGTCTACACATGTGACTCTCATTTAGGGAGCCATTTGTAGGAAAAGCATTTCTCTTTAAACTCTGAAATCACACTCCATGGGGTTGATACTCACACTGGGAGATGCATGTGGGAATTGAGAGCTATTAAGGAAAAATAGATTTAAGACTCTCATCTCACACTCGCTCCTGGTGCTCATTCATTGAGCACCCTTTATATTGATGTTTCTTTTTTCCCCCTTTTTTCTTTATTACTCTGCCAGCGATTACTGGATAGCAAAGCACTCCAAAACTCAATGACTTAGAAGAGCTATCATTTATTTTCATGCACGTCTCTGCAGGTTGGCTGGGGACAGACCGATCTCGGCTGGACCCAGCCGGGCAGTACTGTTTCAAGGTGCAGGTTCCTCTGGGATTGATTCCTTGTTACAGGTTAGGTTCACGTCTGCTCCTTAGGTGTCTGTTGCAGGATGCAGGGACTGTCACGGCCATGACAGGGCACAAGAGGCACACCCAAGTGCACAAGAACATTTGAAGCCTCTTATCGCTTCGTGTCTGCTAACGTCTCATTGGTCAAAGCAAATACTATCGCTAAGCTTAAAGACAAACAATAGGGAAGTATACATATCTTACGTACCATGAAGCCAGAGTAGATCATATAGCCAAGCCCAATGTGAAAGGCGCTGGGAAGTATAGTCCTTCTATGTTGGGGTAGGGAGGTTAAATATTTTTGGTCAGTAATCTAATCAAGTGCAAGTCTTTGAGTCTTTATTGTTACTATTATTCATTAAGTATAGTATATATATGCTTTGATGTCTACACATGTGACTCTCATTTAGGGAGCCATTTGTCAAGTGCATACATTGAGTTCCTGTAAGTGAAATACACAGACGTGTGTGGTGCCAGTCTACAGTATAAACAGAGAAGGTCCAATGTCCCTCCATAATGGCCATCCCGGAGTGTCACATAAAAATGATGCTCACAGGACGATACTCCCATACAGAGTCATTTCCACTGTTAAAAAAAGATAACAAAGACTCTAGGTTCTACAAGTTTGATTTGGTTCTAGCTATAGTTCTACTTTCCCCTCCCTTTCAGGAAAGTTTACCTCCCTTGACTAATTTTTCAAAAGCAAATCATTCTTAAACTTTGGTACTTTAGGTACAATTCGTAATTGATGGCTTGTGATAAAGCTCACACCGATGGCAGCATGTCATGACTGAGAACCACAACTAGATTCCATCAGCCACTAACCAGTGTTTGGAGAGCTGACCACAGAGCAAAGTTCATGGAGTGTTGTAGTGACTTGGGCTTTTTTTCACTTTTTATCAGTTTTTACTTGGAAGGGAAAGGATTTTTGCGTTAGTAATCAAGACACAGAGAGACCTACGGTTTGATCTTTGAGTATATGGGTGTTTTAACATAATATATATGAAAAATTGCAGAAGTATGTGGCTGGTGAATAAGACATAGAAGGACAAGCAGTCTAACGTGGGATGACCAAACAGGACGTTCCTTTTCTCCTTCTGGGTGTATGTTAGAAGAGCCCCAATATTTCATCAACCAGAAAAAGTTAAAAAATAATACAATTGCAAATAGAAATTTGACTCATTTAAAAAAATTTTATTTTTTTAATGTTTTTATTTATTTTTGAGAGAGAGAGAAAGACAGAGTGTGAGTGGGGGAGGGGCAGAGAGAGAGGAAAACACAGAATCCCAAGGAGGCTCCAGGCTCTGAGCTGTCAGCACAGACCAATGTGGGGCTAGAACTCAGGAACTGTGAGATCATGACCTGAGCTGAAGTTGGACGCTTAACCGACTGAGACACCCAGGTGCCCCTTGACTGATTTTTGTAAAACTTTGGGCTGCGACTGAGAGGGGTATACTGATTTGAACTTTGCAGTTTGCTATGCCTTCCCCGCTTCCCAGACAATAAATAAGATTATGGTGCTGATTATCAGACAACTACTAAAGGCTACTTTACACATTTCTAGTAGGAAAGACTGCTCAAGGAAAGCAAAATGTTTTCTATTGCTAAGGAAACCTCCTGCTTCAATTGGCAGTGGATTGAAAGACCATAGCTCTACACTGTCTACATTGCAAAGGCAAGTCTCACAGTGTAGGCAGCACAAGTAGCAATTCTGAAATGTAGAGGATTGCTTGTTTTATATATAGGGTTAGTGCTACTATTTAAACTGCAAAATGCAACCAGAAGCAAGCCCAAGAATAACTGTTCAGACACTTTGGTGAGTTAACAAATCTACTTCTGGTTACGCCCAAAACTCCTGGCCATGTAGTGCTTTAGACACGATGTGTGGGCAAGAACGTAGTACCCGTGGGGTCTTGATAGGGTCAGGATACAAGCAGGGTGGTCTCCACGCAGTCCCTTTATGGAAGAAGCCCAGGCAGAAAGATAGAAGGAACACCTCGTGATTTGTACTGTTTTAACAATTCTAAACCAAACTAAGGAATTGTTCTATAGGAGGCAAATGATAATTTGATGATGATAATGATAGAGTCCACTTGCTGAATACTTGCCCTACTAAGTTGAAAAGTTTGCATTCCGAAAGAGGGCAGTTTAACTCTGACGTCTATTCATCTAGACTCAGTGCGCACAACTGCCTTACTTGAAGGGAATGGCTTCTTTACAGAAGACTTCCCATTCATTAATAAATGTTGAAGGAAATTGGGGCGCCTGGGTGGCTTAGTCGGTTGGGCGTCTGACTTCAGCTCAGGTCATGACCTCACGGTTTGTGAGTTCGAGCCCCACGTCGGGCTCTGTGCTGACAGCTCAGAGCTGGAGCCTGCTTCGGATTATGTCTCCCTCTCTCTCTGCCCCTCCCCTGCTCGTGCTCTCTCTCTCTCTCTCAAAGATAAATAAACATTAAAAAAAATTTTTTTTAAATAATCAATGTTGAAGGAAGGAGAGAAATAGAAAATCACTTAGTCAAATGCTGCAGTAATAACTAATGCTGGCAAGATCCACCAATTAGTGGGTAAAGTTTGAAGAGAATAAGGATAATTCATAGTAACAAAGTATCTCCCCATCCCAGAGAAATTTATTAATTACAAAGAGAAAAATAGTAATTTCACAGTGGAAAAAATGGGTAGACACTACCTCATCCAAGTGACCAAGGTTAGCATCAGCCACCAATAATAAGACACATTCGTTCCGTACTCCTTTATAGGATGCACTGAGAGGGCATCCCTCTGTGACATTCTTGCCCAGAAGGTATACCCTCAATCTAACCATGAAAAAAAATCGGAAAGCCAAACGGAGGCGATAGTCTACAAGACAACTGACCTGTACTCTTCAAAAGGGTCAAAGTCATGAAAGAAAAGGAAAGATTTAGGAATTGTTGCAGATTGGAGTAGATTAAGGAAACATGATAACTTAATGCCATAAGGGATCCTTGATTGGATCCTGAAACACAGAAAGGACTTAGTGGGAAAAGTTTCAAAATATGAATAAGAGTTATAGTTTACTTAATAGTATTAGGACAATGGTGATTTCCTTGTGCTAGGGAAAATGTTAACATCAGGAGAAACTTGGCGAAGGGTATACAGGAACTCTCCACTATTTTTGTAAATTTTCTCTAAGTTTAAATTAAATAAAGAGTTTAGAAAAATAAAGAAAATAATGGTATAGTTTAAATTAATAAAGACTAGGGATCTTATTGTCCCAAACAAAGACTACTATCATCTTTTACTTATCCACAAATACAGATATTCCCAGAATACTTAAAATACCTAATCTCTTGGCAATGAATTTCAAATACCACAGTTTTGTTTTTGCATTCAACTGTCAGTTGGATATGTTATTCCTTTCGATGCTGCCCTGTGGAGTTTGGGCTCTAAGAACCTTTACTGATGGTACATCTTTCACTGATGTTTTCTTTTTTCTCCTCTCCTCTCCTCTCCTCTCCTCCCCTCCCCTCCCTATCCCCTCCCCTCTTTTCTTTTCTTTTCTTTTCTTTTCTTTTCTTTTCTTTTCTTTTCTTTTCTTTTCTTTTCTTTTCTTTTCTTTTCTTTTCTTTTCCTTTTCTTTTCTTTTCTTCTCTTTTCTTTTCTTTTCTTTCTTTTCTCCCTTCTGTACAGCAATTGGCATTAGTAAAGCCTTCCATTTTAATTGACTGTGACTCCGGCCGTATCTGAGCAATGTTGGAGTCATCTTTAGAGATAATTTCCCAACCACTCGCTTTCAGGGCTCTTCAATTAGGAGAGATGTAAAACACCCCTGCTTCTTGCACCTTCCTGTTGCTCCCCGCTAGCAGGTGCTTTACAAATAGCTTACTTGCTGAGTCCTAATGAGCCCACACGGTCACAGGCCCCTATCTTGGGACCATCCTGGGGCTATTAATCACTTACAAAAGCTCAAGTGTTGTCACTGAATTCTACACCTGAAACTAATATCGCACTGTATGTTAACTAGCTGGATTTCAAATAAAAAGTTGGAAAAAAAAATAAAAGCTCATGTGTGGGGTTTTGAGATGGTATGAAGTCCTCTACTATATATTGAATACTATTATATAACTATTTGAGTGCCTATGAATATAAAATTAAGATTTCCATTAAATTACCCAAATAACTATAAATATAAACTATAAATACATTCTTTACCAATATTAGCTAAAATTATTCAATGTTTATTATATCTAAGCATTGTTTTACGTTTCTTACCTTGTATTAGCTGATTTAATCCTTGTACGATGCTTGATGTCGGTACAACTGTTGTCCCCATTTGTCAACTGAGAAAACTGAAGTACAGAAAGGTTAAAGAAATTCCCCTCAGTAAGTACAGCTAGTGAGTGGTAGCAGCAGGCCACAAACCCAGGTGACAGGGTTCAGAGATGGTGCTCTTGGTCCCCTGCCCCCGGGTCATTGCCTGTATTGCGCAACACGAAAGAATAGATGAGTGCAGGCCAGACTGTGCCTGTTCAGGTGCCCGATACTGTGACACAAAGGAGTCTTTTTCTACAGTGTGCCCATGCCCGCCTGTGATTCTTTCCTTCTAAAGCATCCATGCACTATGTGGCTTACATAGAGAAGCTAAAGCCTAGTGAGATGGAACAGAATTCAGGACACTGTGACAAGTGAGACTTGGCTATGGCATTGAATGCTGATGGCTGGTCTCCAATAAGGTGCTAGATAGAATTCACTTGATACACATTTATTGAGCACTTGCTGTATGCCGTTCACCGTCTGAAGTGCATAGGATGCCTCAGCGAGCAAAAGCAGACAGTGATCTCTGCCGTCAGGGAGATTATATTCTAGAGGGGGCAGACAATAAATAATAACCTGAAAATAAATATATAAGTATACATTAGTAGTGGTGTAGGAAATAAGAAATACTGGAGGGTAAGGAGGATATGGGGCGCTAGGCAGGGCCAGAGAGGGCTGCCGTTTTAAATAGGGTGCTCGGGCTGGTCACATTGAGAAGGCTGGAAAGTTAAAGGAGGGGGAGTTAGTGGTATAAAGTACAATCCGCAAAAACGTCCTAGGGTGGGGGTGTGCCTGACATGTTCCAGAAACATTGGGAGGCCAGGGTGGCTGGAGCTGAGTGGCAAGAGGTGAGAGAGCAGAGCTGCAGTAGGGGGTCAGATACGCAAGGTCTCAAGAGGCAGGTTTATGCTGAGTAAATGAGGAACCAGGGCAGGGTTCAGAGCAGAGAAATAACCTGGTGGGATTTTCTTTTAAAGGTAGCGCTCAGAAAAGAGCACAGAGG
The DNA here is from genome assembly GCF_018350175.1 of Felis catus. Classification (NCBI taxonomy): domain Eukaryota; kingdom Metazoa; phylum Chordata; class Mammalia; order Carnivora; family Felidae; genus Felis; species Felis catus. The sequence goes on along the minus strand of NC_058368.1, from coordinate 208,394,774 downwards.
CAGTAAGCTCATAGACATCGGCCTTAGCGATGTTTTCGGAATCTGTGTCCTCAGGCAAGGGCAACAAAAGCAAAAATAAGCAAACAGAACTCTAGTCATCCCCCCCCTTTATTCCCGGGGGGATACATTTCAAGACGCTCCCCCCCCCCCCGTGGATGCTGAAACTGCACATAGACCGACCCCTATATATACTGTGTTTTTCCTATAATATGTACCTATAAGATTTATTTATAAATTAGATTAATAGCAATATCTAATTAAAAAAGAACAATTATAACAATATACTGTAATAAAGGCTATGTGAATGTGCTCTCTCTCTCTCAAAATATCTTCCTGTACTGAACTCACCCTTCTTCCTGTGATGATGTGAGATGATAAAACACCTAAGTGATGATGTGAAGGGGGGTGGGGATGAAAAGCGGACACAGTGCACTTCAGGACAGTAAATTCAGTTCTCTAGGGGCAGGTAAAGTCCAGCCTGCCCATTACCATAATGAATGATAATAACCCAAATCTCCGCAATAGCACCAAATGCCACCGCAGGACCTAACGCCAGACCACAGCATCAGCAGTGACAGACGGCTCAGATAAGCCACAACGGGGAATGCCAAGTCGCTGATAGCACTGGGAGCCTCCAGGGCTGCCGAATGCTTGATAGCACACAAAGCATGGACACTAGATGGTACTTCATCCCCAGAACAAAAGTTGATCTTGTCTATTAAAGTGCTTAAACAGATTTAGGTGATCTTCCGCAGAGGCTTTCCTAGCTTTTTTTTCTCCAAATCCCCAAACAATGTAATTGTTCCTTCTTTGTTTTATTTAAGTCACCATTTTGCTCTGAGGTTGCTTCATTTACATCAGGAAAGTGGTTAAGAGCTATGGGCTCTGGAGTCACACGGTGGGGTTCAAATCCTGCTGCATTTGAAGGTTAAACTGTGTGCCAGTTTCGTCATCCGTGAAGTGGGAATGATAGCACCTGTTGCATGGGAGTATCATGAGGATTCAATCAATTAAACAAAGTAATTTACTGAGTTAAATCACTCAGACTCTGTGTGACACACATGGGCTCAAAAAGCGTCTGTTGTAATTATTCTTTATTTTTTATGAAGCTACCCCTGTACAATTTCAGTATTCTTTCCTGTCATCTTCGTATTGTTTCCTCCTCTAGGAATCTCTTTGGTTAGTTTTTTTTTTTTTTTTTTAATGTTTCTGTTTATTTTTGAAAGAGAGAGAGATAAAATATGAGCGGGGGAGAGGCAGAGAGAGAGGGAGACACAGAATCCAAAGCAGGCTCCATGCTCTGAGCTGTCAGCACAGAGCCTGACACAGGACTCAAATTCACAAGCTGTGAAATCATGCCCTGAGCTGAAGTTGGAGGCTTCACGGACTGAGCCACCCAGGTGCCCCTCTAGGAATCTCTTTGAATGTTATACTTTAAGCTACTAAAAAGAAAAAAAAAATGTGTCTTTTTATTTCTAATGCTTTAGGGTACATATTTGGGCCATTATCATCTACCCGTCGGGCCTGAATTTGCAGGTAATTTTCAAGCATAGCACAAGGTTGCAAATGTAGTGGCATTGACCTTCCTTAAGATCTCGATCTTGTAGGCATTTTATCTGACATGTCACCATTTAAAACAATGTGGTCAATAAAGCCTTTTCTCACAGAGATCTGGTCACATGAACCGAAGAGTGCCAAAAAGCCTTGTGCTGGGGCCAGCACTGGGGACACTGCTTCCAGAGGTGGGCCAGATGTGGGATCAGCAGCTCCCCTTGCTTAGTCTCTGACCGCCCCCCACCTTCTTTCTCTTTCCCACTTGGGAGGATGGATTGGTTACTAATGACACTTGTATGCAGCAGCCACCTGTCTTGGTGTGTGGGTGTGGGTGTGTATTTTGTTTTGATGGGAGCAAGAATGGAAGTAAATACAAATAAATACAAAACATTGTAACATGCTTACTCTCCCTTCCCTACAGAGATCTTTATCAAATCGCAAGTGTGGAGCAAAGTTGGCAAGCTTAGAACTGCAAATGCTGAGAAAGTAAAGGAACGCAAAACAGGCTGAAAAACGGAAGGGATGACTAGTGAGGGTCTTGGGCAGTGGACACACTGAGCAGGCGAGAGTATACTTTCTTAACTGAGGAAAACGGAGCACAGAGGGAAAATGAGAAAAGGGTGGGAGCTATATGTACTGGTTATTTGACAAGGCAGTTTGTGCGGGGGTTAGGAGTGAGGGTTGAGGCCGGGCGGGGGGTGTGTGTCCAGAATCAGATTGTCTCAGTTCACATTCAGGCTCCTTTCTTGCCAAGCGTGTAACTGTGGCCACTTAACGTTCTCAGAACCTCAGTTTTCTCATTTATCAAATGTTGTCCACAAGGTTGTTGCAGTGACTAAATGCAACAATCGCTATATAGTTACGAGCACTGGTTCTGCAGTCAGTCTGTTTTGGTTCAGATCTTGGCTCTGTCCCATGCTCGCCAGCTGTGTGATTGTGGAAGAGTAGTTCAACCTCTCTGTGCATCAGGTTCTTATCTATAAAATAGGGGTGTAACACCGAATGACCGGATAACCTATGGGATCAATCAGAACATATCCAGCATTGAATACATGTTAGATGTTGCGCTTCTGCCTTGATTTTGTAAGGCCTCAGCATGACATCTGACTCTGTCAACATTCAGTTATTATTATTATTATTATTAATGATTAAGATGCTTATTTTCCTCTTATAAAAGTAATACATGCTCTTTAGAGAAAATTCAAATATATGGGAAAATAGAAAAATTCATTACTTTGAGCCAGCTACAATGAATTTCTGCTGAATTTTTCCCAGGGTTTTGCTCTGCCTAATTTTGTATTGTGTATACATTCATTTTGTAGACTGCCTTGTTTACATAGTGTCATAACAGAAGCATTTCTCCATGTCATTATAAGCACTTTGCAAGCATCATTATAATGATAGACTACCAATTTTATATATATATATATATATAATATATGTATATTATATATGTTACTGTAATTTACTTAAACATTCTGAATTAATGTTGTTTTTAAGTTTTCAGTATTATAAATATGTTGATATAAACATGTGTATGCATAAACCCTTTTTTTCCATAACAGAGATTATTTCTTGGGATAGAGTGTGAGAAGTACAAATATCGAGGCATGTTAGTATATATTTAAAAGTTCGTGGGGCGCCTGGGTGGCTCATTTGGTTGGGCATCCAGCTCCTGGTTTTGGCTCAGGTCAGGATCTCCCCGGCTCGTGAGATTGAGCCCCAAGTCTGCCTCTGTGCTGACAGTGCGGGGCCTCCTTGGGATTCTCTCTCTGTCTCTCTCTGTTCTAACTCTACTGGCATGCTCTCTCTTTCTCTCCCTCTCTCTCTTTCTCTCTCAAAATAAAAAAAATTAAACATTAAAAAAAAAGTTCTCATACATTGCCCAGTTAATTTCCAAAAAAGTTACACCAAGTAAAACTACAATCAAAATGTATACAAAGGCATCCGGGTGGTATCATTTTAAAAAATTTGTTTCAGTTTATAGGTAAGCAGTGGCTCTCGTTTTGCAATAAGGTGTCCCTTCTTTTATTTATTTATTTTTTTAATGTTTATTTTTGACAGAAACAGAGACAGAATGTGAGTGGGTTAGGGGCAGAGAGAGAGGGAGACACAGAAACAGAAGCAGGCTCCAGGCTCTGAGCTGTCAGTACAGAGCCTGACGCGGGGCTCGAACTCACGAGCTGTGAGATCATGACCTGAGCCGAAGTCGGACGCTCAACCGACTGAGCCACCCAGGCGCCCCAGGTGTCCCTTCTTTTAATTACTCATGAGTTTTGAATATTGTTCTGGGTGTGTATTTAAAGTTTATCTTTTTTAATAACTTGTCAATTTTTCTCTATGAACCATAAAATGTTGCTGTTGTATTTTGTATGAGTTCTTTATATACTAAATGATATGAATCTTTTTTTCTGTCTATAAATATTTATCCTAGGCTGTATTTTAACTTTGATTGTTGTTTTGACAGGAAGAAATGCTTAAAATTTTTTTAGTTTTATAATCTGTTTATTTTGTGTATGATTTCTTCTATTAACAAAAATTTATAAGTAAATATGCTGGGGTGAGTGGGGGTGAATGGGGAGAATCTTCTTGTTTTATGGCTTTACACATGTAAATTTCTCTAATTCTTTAATCCATCTGGAGTTAAAGTTATGTTGGTATGTGGCATGAATTAAGGCCAGAAATTGATTTTCTCTTCTAATTTGCTAACCAACTGTCCTAATGTCATCTGTTGAATAATTCTTCCATTCCCCATTGATCCAAGATGCCTTTCTTATCATAAATTAAGTTTTTATACATTCTAGGGCTATCTGTTCTGTTCTATTGATTTGCTTGTCCATTTCTACGCCAATACCATGGTGTTTTAATTATAGTTGAAGGGTGTTTTAAGTCCACTATTTCAAGAGAGAGCCCAGCAGAGCCAGAACAATTATGTGAAAGGGAGAATATGGGCAGTAGATAGTTACACATGCCTGATAGTTTTGCTCTCCTCGCCCATCTTTGGGCCTTGAACAGAGTGATTGGTATTTGTTGAAGGGAGATAGATATCCAGAGATGTAGATGGGATGTGAAAGCCTCGCAGGTACTGGCTCCCCTGGACAGAGCCTAGATGGGTACCACTGTCGCCTGCTTCTGGGTTCCACATGAATACCCATTTCTCCACTAAATGACAGCGTCTTTCTTCACATCTTGGTAGAATGCTATTACTCATCCATAAAGATGATCTGTTGACTAGTTGACTATAGTAGACCTGTTGACGATAAAGGAGCCATGTCTCTAGTTCTGGTCAATGAAGGTAAGTGGGAGTGACATGTGTCACTACCAGGAAGAAGTTTGAAGAGCCAGCACATGTTTCGCTAGGCTCCAGATAGAGGCTACTCCATTAGCCTGGGCCCCGCCATGGAGATGGCATGGAGCAGAGTTGCAGTCAACCTTCAGTGATTTTGTAGAACGAATGGTAAAACAGTCCCGCTGTTGGAAGCCACTGTGTTTTGGAGGTCATTTATTACAGCAGCATGACCTAGCCTATCCTGACTGATTGCAGGAATCAAAATATTTAAAAACATTTTAATGTTTTATTTATTTTTGAGAGAGAGAGTGTGCGAGCAGGGGAGGGGCAAAGAGAGAGGTGGGGAACAGAGGATCCAAGCGGGCTCTGCACTGACCGCAGCAAGCCCGACGTGGGGCTTGAACTCAGGAACCGCGAGATCATGACCCAAACCGAAATCAGATGGTCAACTGACTGAGCCACCCAGGTGCCCAGGAGTCAAAATATTTAACAATTGGGATGATATGTACATTGACTAATCAAAATGGACGCCAGCCAGGAGGACACCACGGAGGTGCATCCAGCATGACTCTTAGCCTTGTACTTCATTTAAGTCTTGTTGCCCCATCTCTTAAAGGTGACTTTGCATATCTCAGATCTCATTTACTGGTATTGATTTTCTAACTTAGATTTTATAGTCTTTAGTGATCCTAGCCCTTCTTCTCTATTACCTATGGCATGATTTTCTGTGTTGGACAGTAGACAACTCTTCATATTTTATTGCTTCAGTTCGGTTTATCTTTTCTTCTTATTGATATCATAAGTCCTGATAGGCATGGCCAATGTTTATGCAACTTCAGGGTCTTCACAGGTTATAGCACCATACTGGACCTTCCTTCATTCATTCCACAAATATGTACTAACAGCATCTTATGTTTCCAAAGTCTATCTGTGAGATGCTCCTATTACATTTTCTTAATTGACCATAAAAGCTTATTGCTCCTGATGGAACAGAGCTGCACAGGTGATGTGGGACTAGGAGCTTTAGAGAAGAGGAAGGGTATTAGCACCATCCCCCACAAGAGGGAATGCTATAAACCTAGTGATTGAAAGGCTTGGCTTCCGGACTCCAGCTGACTTAGACCTCTAGCGGTCACTTACGAAGTATGTGGTTAGGGCAAGTTATTTGATCTCTCTCAGCTTCACTTTTCCCATCTGTAAAATGGGGATCTTTGTGAAGATTAGATGAGAAAATATATGGAAGGTATTGAAGCACAGAATCTGGTCCTTAAAAACCAGAAATTTTTGTTTTTGCTTTTGTTTTATGATTAATTTAGCCCAGATGTCTTTGGAGGCCCTCCTGTTCCTTGGTTGGTTGGTTGCTTGGTTGGTGAGTTACATTTGGCACTAAAACTCCATGTATCTCTCCTCAAGGCTCTGGAGTTGTCCTCCATTCATGGTCTATCTCCCTCACCTTGGAATAACTACTTAACCACTCAGATCCCTCACTCCTAAGATAGGAAAATAGTAGTGCCTAATTCACAGGGTTGTTGCGAGGACTGATGGTTAATACATCCAGTGCTTCTGGAACTGTGCCTGACATATAATAAGCAATCAAAAAACTTCCTCTATTGTTATTGTCCACATCCACCTTTTTGTAAGTTTGGCAATTTTTATTAAAGATTTGACCTCTTCTCTACCTTGCAGGCTCAGTTCCATTACATTCTCCTGCCTTCCAAAGCCCATGTTCCCACATGCCCCTTGCTACCCCTGTGAAGCTCCTTGAGACATGAGGTCCAGTTCAGCTGCTCCCACTATTTCTTTCTCTCTCTCTCTTTTTATTTTTTTTTAACTTTCAGAAAAGCACTTTTATTTCTCTACAATTGATTCACGAAGGAAGTTTTAAGAGGTCGTAGGGTATATTTTTCATTGACATTTCTAGAACAATTTTTGAAAAAAGGTTACTCTCTATACTTTGTATACATATCTATACTACAATTGCATGTTCTCATTCTAGTTTTTAAAAAGCATAGAAAATAATAACTTATCTTTAATTTGAAATACCCTACCAATGAGTAAATGTAAGTATTTTTTTCTTTTTTCCAGCTATATTGAAGTAAAAGGAACAAGACTTGTAAATATATTCAAGGTATACAACAATAATGTTGTTGATACAAATGCACATTGTGAAATGATTAACACAATTAAGCCAATTAACAAGACCATTATATCTTATAGTTATCATTTTCTGTGTGTGTGTGTGTGTGTGTGTGTGTGTGTGTGTGTGTTGAGAACACTTAAGATTTACTCAGCAAATTTTACTTACACAATACAGTGTTGGGTTTTTTTAAATTTTTTTTAACATTTATTTGTTTTTGAGGAAGAGAGAGAGTGAAAGAGGGAGAGAGAGAGAGAGAGCGTGAGCGGGGTAGGGGCAGAAAGAGGGAGACAGAGGATCCGAAGCAGGTTCCACACTCTGAGCGCAAAGCCAATGCAGGGCTTGAACCCCTGTCCATAAGATCATGACCTGAGCTGAAATCAAGAGTCAGCACTTAACCGACCCACCCAGGCACCACCACAATACAGTGTTGTTAACTGTACCTTAGATTTCCAGGCCTATGGAATCACCATGCTGTACATTAGATCTCGTGAGCTTATCTCTTGCATAACTGAAGCTTGGTACTCTTTGGTCAGCATCTCCCCATTTCCCCTTTCCCCATGCCTGGCAACCACCATTCTGCTCTATACTTACATGAATTTTGACTGTTTTAGATTCCACATAAGTGAGATGATGCAGTATTTTTGTTTCTGCATCTGGCTTATTTTACTTAGCTTAATGTCCTTCAAATTTATCTGTGTTGTCACAGTGAGAAGATTTCCCTTTTTAAAGGCTGAGTAATATTCCATTGTGTGTGTAGGTGTAATTAATCATACTTTTTTATGTATTCATACATTGGTGGACACTGAGGTTGTTTCCAAATCTTGCCTATTGTCAATAATGCTGCAATTAGCATAAGAGTGTAAATGTCTATCCTGTTTTCATTTCGTTTGGATATATACCCAGAAGTGGGATTCCTACATCATGTGGTATATCTATTTTTTTTGTATGTAATTTATTTATTTTTTAATTTGCATCCAAATTGGTTAGTATATAGTACAACAATGATTTCAGGAGTAGATTCCTTAATGCCCCTTATCCATTTAGCCCATCTCCTCTCCCACAACCCCTCCAGTAATCCTCTGTTCTCCATATTTAAGAGTCTCTTATGTTTTGTCCCCCTCCTTGTTTTTATATTATTTTTGTTTCCCTTCCCTTATGTTCATCTGTTTTCTATCTTAAAGTCCTCATATGAGTGAAGTCATACGATATTTGTCTTTCTCTGACTAATTTCGCTTAGCATAATACCCTCTAGTTCCATCCATGTAGTTGCAAATGGCAAGATTTCATTCTTTTTGATTGCAGAGTAATACTCCATTGTGTGTGTATGTGTGTGTGTGTGTGTGTGTATATATATATATACACCACATCTTCTTTATGCATTCATCCATCGATGGACATTTGGGCTCTTTCCATACTTTGGCTATTGTTGATAGTGCTGCTATAAACATTGGGGTGCACGTGCCCCTTCAAAACAGCATACCTGTATCCCTTGGATAAATACCTCATAGCGCAATTGCTGGGTCATAGGGTAATTCTATTTTTAGTTTTTTTGAGGCACCTCCATACTGTTTTCCAGAGTGGCTGCACCAGTTTGCACTCCCAACCACTATTTCTCTATTGAGGAATAACTTGCTAGGTTGGTTTGTCCCTAACCCTGAATCTGGGGAAATAAAAATTTTTCCATTTTCTTATGTTACTTTTTAGGATGTTACTAAGAAAGGGCAGAGGGCAAGGGAAGACTTGCTGTTTGGGTGCAAAAGCAGAATAAGCAAGATATGCAATTGATAGGATTTTTGCCAGCAGCCCCTGCCCCTGTGGTAAATCTGTTGCCATCACCATTACAATGGCTGTTTCATCACATGATCCTGGGAGTGATTGCAAATATCCCTTTTGGAGCCAAAGAGGTCTGGGGTCACATTCTGGCTATTCTTCCTTCTATGGTCTTGAATGTGTCAGTAATCGACTGTTCTCAGTTTCCTCCTTTTAAAAATGGGTATAACAACACCTACCTTGCAGAGCTGTCAAAAAAAAACAAGCTTCATAATGTTGGGCCGTTTATATGCTGCCAGGAGTTGCAGAATTCTGGAATCCAGCTGGGGATCACCTTGTTAATCTTGAGTGGTTGAGGGTGCAGTGGCCTGGGGGCAGAAATTCTATCCTCTGTCTGGTCCTCTTGCCCAGCCTGGGGGTCTGTGTCTGCCAACAGACATGAAATCTTTTTCCTATTTGCCCAAACTGTCCTATGGAGTTGGGTCAGTGGTGGAAGGGACCCTCCTTATAAAGTGCTGAAGAGTGTCAGGCTTAGAGACAGTGGTTCCTAAATTACAGCTATTACCGTCTTTCACATGCCCAAACTATGAACCTACAGTCTTTAACGTTTCCAGCATTGTGGGATAAGGTATACAGTTGGTTCCTTTTCCATTTTTAAATGACTGTTAATCTCTGTTCTCTGTAGGACAAGATATTTTAAACCTTTTGTGATCGTGTACATGCTTATGTAGCTCATTGTTCATTAAGCTTCATGTTCTGCTAACCCAGTGACTTCACCAGGAAGGAGCCTGGTGAAGGTTTGGCAAAATGCTTTTTGCTGCCATCCTGAAAATTGCAGAGGCCAGATTGTAGCCCGGCACACGGGAAAGGAGGAAACCTCTTCCGAAGGCAGGTGTAGCCTAGACGCCCTTCGCCAGATGTACGGCCATCTGGTGTGGAGCCCGTGCTGGCAGGAGGAGACAGGAAAGAAACCTGATCCTGAGAGTATGAGAAGGAGCGATGAATTACAGGGCTGCCCAGTCACCACCAGTGGGCAATGACGGATGATACCAGCTTTTTGTTGTTGATTTGCAGGACCTGAGACAGTCTTGCTCCAGGAGGGAGAGAGCCTTGCCTAGTGAAATTCCTGCCTGAGAGAAAAGGGTCTCCTGCGGGATTATGATGAAAAGGAAGGATCCACATTGTTTTCTTCAGTAATTTTAGTTTTTGGATTAATTTTAGATTTCTAGAAGAATTGTGGCAAGAGTATAGAGTTTCCGTACATCTGTCACTCAGCTTTTCCCAGCGTTAATATCTTACATTGCCATGGTACATTTATCAAAGCTAGGATTTTTTTTTTAATTTTTTAAAATGCTTATTTATTTTTGAGAGAGACAGGGACAGAGCTTGGGTGGGGGAGAGGCAGAGAGAGAGAGGGAGACACAGAATCTGAAGCAGGTTCCAGGCTCTGAGCTGTCAGCACAGAGCCTGACGTGGGGCTCGAACTCACGGACCGTGAGATCATGACCTGAGCCGAAGTCGGACGCCCAACCAACTGAGCCACCCGGGCGCCCCTATCAAAACTAGGATATTAACATTAGCACAATGCTATTAACTAAAGTACAGTCTTAATTCACATTTTATCAGCTTTTCCAGTCTTTTTTTCTATTCCAGAATCTAATCGAGGGTACCACATTGCATTGCATTTTGTTGTATCTCCTTGGTCTCATTCAATCTGTGACAGATTCATCGTCTTTCATGACCTTGACACTTTTGAAGACTATTGGTCAGTTATTTTGGAAACTGTCATCTTGATTGGGGTTTGTCGAATATTTTCTGATGATTAGACTGGGGCTGTGCATTTTGGGCAGGAATACCAGAGGGTTGAATTATCCTTCACATCCAATCAAATCAGGGGACAAATGATACCAACGTGTCTTCTCACTGGTGATGTTAACCTGGGTCACTTGGTGAAAATGGTGTCTGCCATCTTTCTCCACTGTAAAGCTACCATTTCTCCCTTTCGCATTCCATTTATTAGACGTAAACCGCTAAATCCGGCCCACACTCAAGGGAGGGAAGTTAAGCTCCACCTTCCGGAGGAAGACTATCAAAGCATTTGTGGACACAATGTTAAAACCACCACAGTGATTAGTAACTATTCTTTGAGGCTGTGCAAATGTCCTCTTTATCAAAGCTTCCCCATTAAAGTTTGCATTCACTCATGGATTTTGCTGGCAGCAACTGTCACTAATGGTGGTGTTCTCGTGGTGATTCTCTTTCTCCTCATAAAGACCCTCATTGTAGTCACAAGAACCCAAAATGTCATCCATCTAGCAGTGAGCCAGAAGAATTACGAAGGCTGTCTTCTGTGAGAATAGGCCATTTCCCTGAGGTCATCCAAGAGAACTTTATAAGAAGCTGGTTATAGACATTACGATCCCTAGCCCTTACAAGGATCTCCTATATGGTTGCGGCCTCAGGCTCATGGGATGAGGAGAATTAATATTAGGAGCAAATATTACTTTGGCCCTTCCCCAGTGTCCCTTCTTTGGAAAGGTGATCCAGTTTTCTGCAGCAGCCCCTGACCCCCAGGGGTCACATTCCCTTTAGTCTTCAGACTGGAGCCTAAGCTAAACCTCAGTGGGTCTCTGGTCTGGAGAAAATGGACTCTGGTCTCGAGCAAGACAGGGGTCTAGTGTTGGAGAGAAGACCCAGTCTTGCCCCCATGGTTTCTTCTTTTCTGGCTGTCCTGTGGTACCTTGAGCACCTGAAAGAGCAGATCCAGGTGTATGGCTATTTGGGGATGTTAGTCCCGTTTGATAGAAGGCTGAACTAAGGTCATGGCAGGAGTGCTAGAAGGAAGATAGGGATTTATTCAGGCAAACATTTAGTCAATCAGACAGCAGATATTTATGGAATGCTTATTGTGTTCCAGAGACTATCATAGGCGTCAAGAATAAAGGGTGAATACAAAAGTCCTTGTGCTCAGAGAGTTTATACCCTGTGGTCTCCTGGGGCAGCATCAGGGCTGTATTTGGAACATAAGAGAAGGGGAGCAGTTAAAGGTACTGCAGGTTTCTGAGCTATGGAGAACATGAGAGAGATTGGGAGGTTGGAGATGATGGTTTCATTTTGGAACATTTGGAGTTTGGGATGTTTGTGAGCCATCAAGGCTGAGATGCTCACTTAGACATGCCTACTTAGATATGAAAAGATACACGTGGCAGAAGCCTGGGGACACTGTGGGAATGGATGAGATCCCATTCCCAAGAGTGGGACTCAGGGTGGGGCTCAGCCAAGGGCAGGTGCCCATCAGGACCACCCGGGGAACTTCTCCAAACTCCGTGAAAAAGAGTTCTTGACCCAGATAGTTAGAGATTTTGAAATATCTCGTAGAGGCAGTCTCCCTAAACCAGAGATGTCCTCTTAGGGGAGTTCGATGTATGTTAAAGCAACAAAAAGGGTTGAGAGTCACTGGTACAACCTGGGAAGGGGCCTGGGTCAAATTGAAGGCTGCTACAATTTCATGAGATTTGAGAGTAGAGATTCAATACATCAAGGTCTTAGTGTCAGCTCTTCAGTAGCTGCTATGACCTCACGCAAGACACTTAGCTTCTCTGAGTTTTAATTTCTCCACAATTAAAACCAGAGGTTCGGCCACACCAGTGGTTCTCACGCTGTGGTTTAGGAAACCCCCAGCACCAGCATCCCCTGAGAGCATGTTAGAAGTGCAAATCCTCGGACCCCATCCCTGATCTACTGACTCTAGGCAGGGCCACCCATCAGTTAGTACAGCCTTTCAGGTGATTCTGACGCTCCCCAAAGTTTGGGAACCACTGGATTAGACGAATTTGAAAATCTCTTCCAGCTTAGAAGCTTCTCCAGTATTCTTGTTCACATGCTTTTGTCAAGTTTAATAGCCTCTGATGCTTCTTTGCCCCCCACCCTCCCCCCAACCATGTAAAATGATCTTAACATTGAATCATCGTTAAAGATGAATCATCGTTAAACAGTTTAAATTATTTCTGCTTGGGGCCAGGAGGATGTGTGTGTGCGTATGCATGTGTGTGCACATGTGTGCATGCGTGTGTGGGGCAACAGGAGGCTGGTGAGTGCAGACTTAGGGCCGTCCTGCTTGCTTTCTTGGATGACGCAGTGAAAAGTAAGCTATGTCAGCGAAAACCAAAGATCGCAATGCACGAACTCCCGCATTGAGGGGCACTCAAAAGCTGTGTTTTGCCTTAACCTTCCCTGACACCGCTGGAGTTCGGGGTATAGGTGGGCCTAGAAATAGGTCGAGTAATCGCGACTCTACCAAGTGCCAGCTCCGCGTGTTATCACTCTCCCCAGTAGTTCCCTCATCTCTGGCATCTGTGTTCCCTTGGGCTTGTTGCTGATTCTTAACAGGAGCTGCTGCTCGAGGTTCTCGGCCCAGCTCTCCTTCTGTCAGAAGTCACCAGCTGGGCCAGGAAGAGTCCTCTGCGAGGTCCCCTCACAACTCGGCTGAGCCCAGTTTATGAAACAGCGTGATGCTCAGAGGCAGGCCTGCCCCTGACACTAGTGAACCAAGCTCAGAATTCACACGGACGCTCATATACCGTTTGTGTAAAAACTTAATTAAGCCAGCAAACTCTTGGATACAATACTTTCTCCCCTTCCATCCTGACACATACACTTTTATAGTGACCGGGAAGACCACATTCAAATTTAGATTTCTCAGACCGCTTGAATTTCCACTTTGAAAAGAGGCAATGCGGAGAGAACTGGCCTCTAACCCTTGGTCTGGTGCACCTCTCGCTCTGTCCTTCTCCGAAGGGGGCCCCCGTGCACATGGGCAGACACCCGGCCAACCCTGGCCCTGTCCACCACCTATTGTGGCAAATGGCAATCCATTCGCCGTCCCTGTTGCCTGAGGGTGCGCACGTCAGCAGCTGGGTCCACTCTCAGAAGGAAAGACCAGGGGAGAAGTCAGTGAGGACCAGGAAACAGGCATCTGGGTGGAGAATCCAGGGCTTAGGCGCTTGGGGAGTCGTCTACACATGGGGTCCTGGACTCTCATAGGCATGTAGCCTGGAATACCACACTCCAGCCAAGGAGTGTTGAATGGCAAAAGGAGGACCCAGACTGGGGCTTCTAAAGGAGGACTCCTGTTTGTGTGGGTCTGAAAGGGCAGCCAGGAACTGTTTGATTCTGTCCCCTCTCGCTTTGGTATTCTGCAGATACTCCCCGCTGTGGTATAAGGGACATATCATACAGTGCCAGAGTATGAGAGACATTAGCAATCACCTAATCAGGGGCGCCTGGGTGGCTCAGTCAGTTGAGTGTCCGACTTCGGCTCAGGTCATGAGCTCACGGTTCGTGGGTTCGAGCCCTGCGCTAGGTAGGCTCTGTGCTGACAGCTCAGAGCCTGGAACCTGCTTCAGATCCTGTGTATCCCTCTTCTCTCTGCCCCTCCTCCACTTGTGCACTCTCTCTCTCTCTCTAAAATAAATAAATAAACATTTAAAAAATTAAAAAAAAAAACCAAAAAAACAAAAAAATAATCTGATCAAGCCCATTGGTTAACACGTGAGAAAATCAAGGTGGTCTGGAGTGGCGAGTTGGGTTCTGGCATGGTGGATTGACGCTCTGGAGTTGTGGATTACATTCTGAAATTACACCCCGGAAGGGTGAATTTCATTTGGGAATTACATTGTGTGGAATGGTGGATTAATATTCTGGAATTTTGTGCGGCGATGGTGGATTTCAAAGAGAAACATGACTGTGATGTGAACAGAACCGCCCCACATTGAGGAGCTGGCAGGGCTTTGGAAAACACTTCATGCTGCTCCTCAGAGTCTGAGAATTTCTTGAATCCCCGGGTAACTAGAACAAACACTGTTCTGTCTTAAACCCACATTTTTACGGCTGCCTTGAAGGCATCACCTCGGAGGAGGCTCTAGTGACAGATTGTGGTTACATATTCCTCGTGCTGCTTTAGTAATAATAGTTGGAGCAAGCTTCAAAAAGATGGAAATAAGGGTTTTTTTTCCCCCTGTTCAGAATTTCCTGATTATTTTTAGTTAGTCTGGGCACTTTCCATTGCATCAGTGAATATAACTTGGTTCATTCCATGAAAATCAAATAACTAAAAAGCTAGCAATGTATTTCTGTCACAGATGATACTTTTGTTTGCGTTTTGAAGTGTTTTTATGAATTGTATTACAAAACTAATTGAATCAGAGATGAATTTTGCTCAGGAAGTTGAAGTATTTTATGAAATAGAATTACCATGAGAAATTGACCTAATTATTCAGAAGTTTCTAATGCAAAAACCTAATACAGAATTGAAAGCCCTCCAAAGAAGAAAGCCCAATACAGCTCCCTTGTGGCAACGTAACACAGTTTTTATTTATCTCTTAAGAACTTTAGCTTTTAGCTTACAAGAACACAGCTTCAGGATACATTGTATAAATGCATTATCCTAGTTTTCAAGGCTACAGTTCTTCGAAACTAGTTTTCTCTTGTGTAATATATTTTTTCCGTCATTCTAACCATTGTTGGTTAAATAGGAGTGTGATTTTTGTATGCAACTGCTTAAGTCTTTAGTCCACATGTACGTGGCCTACTATTTTTTTTTTTAATAATGAGGACGTGCTAGTATGTTTTTAAATCATAATAGATAAAATCCCAGAAAACCTCAGTGTTGTAACCCTTCTCAAAACTTTCTGCTTTATTGGGTGTTTTTGGAGAGTGTAGCTCGGGCTTGCCCCGTTCAGAGATTGGACTTTCTCCTGATGACTCAGAGATTGTAGAGATGGAAGGAAAGTCTCTTTAGTTTCGCTCACTTAGCTGGAAGAGATTTAGAGAGGATACTTTGATTGGCTCTCATCCCAGTTAGGGCCATAGTCCACTCTCTCCTTATCTCTGAAGCTGATGCCAGGCCTTGTGTCAAGATTTCCCTGTGGTTTCTCCGACCTTTCCAGAACCACCCTGCCCTGCCTGGAATCTATCTCCATAGCAAAGGTGGTTCTACTGAGTGGCTTTCTCAGGCTTTTAACCTACCCCCTCCTTGTATACCCCGGTGGTAATCTACATTCTCAAACAATGTGCTTGCTCTGCAAATTCAGCTTCAGCCAGCCCCCAGCTGGAGATCCGCCCTACCCTACCCTGGAGGACACTTCAAACAAACACACAAGGAAAAAAAAAAAGCTGTGCTCACAATGCAAATGTGTCTCTGGTGCTTCCTTCCAGCAGCTGGCCATTCATATGTGCCTCCTACACACAGAGTTTAGAGCCACCAGCCTGACTCCGACACCCTTAATGTTGCATTCCACTGCTTTGCAGAAAACAAGTTTCATTTAGTTATGGACACATACTCTTCAGAGGAGAGTAAATGCAGAGAGAAGGAAACTGTATCCCCTAGGATCTGGAAAGACCAGAAAACCACCAGGGGAGTCTGGACAAATGGCAAATATGTTCCACTGCACGCACCTCCCTGAACAGCAGCTGGTGCTGTTGCTTCCAGGCACTGAGTTGAGGAGGATTCTGAGGCCTGCACCAATAGGAGAGAATTGATACCTTGTGATTAATTTGATGAAGGTGACTTCCAGGCTTTGGGGAATCATGGTGGATGGTAATGCCACCTAGCAGGACAAGGATTACTGATGCGCTGAGGTTAAAGAGAAAGGTGACGAACTCAGTTTTGACATGTGAAGTTTGAGAAGCCCATGTGACACCTGGGTCCACTTGGCAGTTAGGGACATAGACCTGCCCTTCTGGAAGAGGTGGCTGGGCTGGAGAAATAGACTGGGGAGCCACCAGCATCTATGTAGGGGTGAGTGGCGGGGATGGGAGCCCCCAGGAGGAGGGCACCTAGGGGGGGTCGAGAAGAAGAGGTTGTGCAGAATCGCCAAGAAAAAGTCGAGGAGGAAGAACAATTCTACCTCGTTACTCACTGTCTCTGCCTCCTGCCCCATTGATAAGATTTTATGTCAACCCCGTTCAGACTTCAGTTTCTTCATCTGGAAAATGGGAATAATTTCTCTCTCCTGTGTCCCATATTGTCATGCGGATCAATTGATTTCTGGTGATGTTGGGTCGAACAAACATATTTACTACTGGTCCTTCCCAAATTCCACTCAAGTGATTGTAATTTGGGGCAAAGAGCAGGACAAAAGGGAATAGGCAGAAGATGGCAGCGAGACATTTTGGAAACTGACATGCACACGGGCCAATGGCAATGGATTTAGAAACCAAAGAATGACGATTGCCAGGACAGCAGTGAGGGGAGATTCAGAAGCTGACTACTATTTGAGGAATGCTTTCAAGTTTACAGGGGTTTTCTCCTGTATCTCTCTTTATCTTTCCTCAGATAGATCTCTCTTTCATTTTCAAGAAACCAACCTTCAAGGGGGAAAGATGGTGGTACATTGTATGGATAAACCACAGTCTATCCATTCTCTTACTGCTGGACAGTTACGTTGTTTCCAGTAAAATAAAGAAATGTGTAGACAAAAGGAAAGTATGCAAACCTACACGGGGATAAGACACAGAACACCAAAGGGTTGTTCCCTCTGGAAGAGAAGAAGGAAAAGGAAAGGAATAGAGAATGGAGATTTGGCTGTATTTTATTCCTCGTCCCCACATTTATTTATTTATTTTTTTTAGCTTTATTGAGATATAAGTGACATATAACGTTGTGTAAGTTTAAGGTGTACAATGTGATAATTTGACACACGCAGTTGATTTACTTGTTGAGAAATGATTACCTCAGTGAGGCTAGCTGATGCATTTATTACGTCGGTAAGAACTTTTCACATTTATTCTCCCAGCATTGTAAACTGTCGTCACCATGCTGTACGTTAGGTCCCCAGAACTTACTTATAACTGGAAACTTGTATACTTGGGCCACCATTACCCATTCTCCTCCCCACCCATCCCCAATCTACTCTGTTTCTAGGAGTTTGACTTTTTTTTTTTTTAGATCCCACATACAAATGAAATAAAACAGGATTCGCTTTTCTCTGACTTATTTCACTTAGCACAGTGACCTTCAGGTTCATCTGTGTTGTCACGAATGGAAAGATTTCCTTCTTTTGTATGGCTCAGTAGTACTTTGCTGATCAGTGGTATTGTGTGTGTGTATGTATAAAACAACATCTTTACCCATTTATCCATCAATAGACATGAGTTGTTTCCCTGGCTTGGCTATTATAAATAATGCTTGAAATGAACACAGGGGTGCAGATATCTCTTTGAGATCCTGTTTTCATTTCCTTCAGATACCCAGTCATGGTAGGTCTATTTTTAGTTCTTTGAGGAACCTCCATATAGATTTACATAGTGGCTGTGCCAATTTAAACTTATTTTTTAATGTTTATTTATTTATTTATTTATTTATTTATTGAGAGAGAGAGAGAGAGAGAGAGAGAGAGAGAGAGAGAGAGAGATCATGCACGCAAACAGGGGAGGAGCAGAGAGAGACAGGGAGAGAATCCCAAGTAGCTGTTAGTGCAGTGCAGAGCCTGATATGGGGCAGGAGCTCATGAACTGTGAGATTGTGACCTGAGCCGAAATCAAGAGTCCAATGCTTAACTGACTGAGCCACCCAGGCACCCTGGGACTGTGCCAATTTACATTCCCACCAACAGTGCACAAGAAAAGTCCCTTTTCCATACATCCTCCCCAATGTGCCATATCTCCTGTGAGGTTATATGTCATCGTGGTTTTGATTTGTGTTTCCCTGTTGGTTAGTGATGTTGAGCACCTTTCCACATATCTTTTGGCTATTTAATTGTGTATCTTCTTTGGAAAATGTCTTTCTTTGGAAAATTTTAGGTTCTCTGCCCATTTTTAATTGTATTATTTTTGTGTTGTTTTGTTTTGCTTTGTTTTTGTTTTGCTATTGAATTGTATGAGTTCCTTACATATTTTGGATATTAACCCCTTATCAAATATATAGTTTGCAAATATTTCTCCCATTAGATAAAATGTTAGTTATTTTGAGAAAGGAAAAACAAAATCTCATCAGTATGCAGGGCCATGGAAATGGGTGTATGTAAAGGCAGCATGTTCAGAGCACTTGGCTTCCCCACCAGCTCTAGTTTAGAATCTTCATGAAGGTCAGGGACCTGTCCTTCCTCTCTGAGATACTGTGAATGAGACATGGCCCTGGCCATCCTCCACCCATGTCCTGGGAGACCCCATGGCCATGCCCCTCTAACTTCCATTGTTGTGAGACACAATTTAGAATCAGAGCTGCTCTAGAGAATCCGGGGCATAGGGAGCAAAAACTTTTGGAAAATCCTGTTCTGATAGAGCCAGCCACCAAAGTAGGGAGGAGCACGAAAGTGCCTGTTCTGTATTCTTTCCAATGCCAGGTCACCCCGATAGCACTTCTGTTGCTACCAGTTGACAATGCTGTGTGGCACTGCTCAGGACAGCGATAGCCTCCTTCCTGGGTGCCTTCGTTTTAGCATGACGATTGACTTATGATACAGGAATAATATTTTATGCAGATACGTTACCTTTGGTGGTTAAGAGCTAATAGATCTGCTTCATTAATTGCCAACTATTTTTAGCCTTCCCATTAAATGGAGAGAGACTGATTGCATCCGGGAGACAACAAAGCTTGCCTTAAGGCAACTAATACAAGCTTCATGAAGCAGTTGTCTGTGGATCTCCTTTGCTACAAAGGAGCAATGGTCTTTGACTATAAAAATACTTTACACAGGGGCGCCTGGGTGGCTCAGTCACTTAAGCGGCCGACTTCTGCTCAGGTCATGATCTCGCGGTCAGTGAGTTCAAGCCCCGCGTCGGGCTCTGTACTGACAGCTCAGAGCCTGGAGCCTGTTTCAAATTCTGTGTCTCCCTCTCTCTGACCCTCCCCCGTTCATGCTCTGTCTCTCTCTGTCTCAAAAATAAATAAACGTTAAAAAAAAAATAAAAAAAAATACTTTACAGAGTAATTTTTAAAAATCATAAAAAAAATATATACTAACATTCTACAAAGCTTACTGAATAGAAGAAAACAGAAGGAAGAAAAATCATCTTTAATCTCAGCCACCCTAACATAACCATTGCTTTTTACTCTTGCCTTCAAATTATTTTCGAGTACTTCCTAGAAGTCTAGTAATAGTATCCATGGCAATTGGGCATCCTTTTTATTTAACACCACATCATATTTTTTGCTGAAGAGTGATACAAGCTTCACTTTTGGAGCACCTGGGTGGCTCAGTCAGTTGAGCCTCTGACTCTTGATTTCGGCTCAGGTCATGATCTCATGACCTGAGTTCAAGCCCCACGTTGGGGCTTGAGTTTTGTGAGTTCAAGCCCCACGTTGGGCTCTATGTTGGCAGTGTACAGAGCCTGCTTGGGATTCTCTCTCTCTTTCTGCCCCTCACCCACTTGCTCTGTCTCTGCCTCTCGCAAAATAAATAAACTTAAAAAAATAAAATTGAAATAAACTTTTAATTCTGAAAGAAATTTAGGTTTATAGATAGTTGCAAAGATCAAAGAATTCCTGCCCTCCTTTCACCCAGTTTATCCGCGTGCTAACGTCTTCCATAACCATGGCACATTTGTCAAATCTAAACAATTAACTAGTGATAGGGGCACCTGGGTGGCTCCGTTGGTTAAGCGTCCGACTTCGGCTCAGGTTATGATCTTACGGTCCGTGAGTTCGAGCCCCGCGTCGGGCTCTCTGCTGACAGCTCAGAGCCTGGAGCCTGCTTCGGATTCTGTGTCTCCCTCTCAATAA
Source organism: Felis catus (assembly GCF_018350175.1). Taxonomy (NCBI): domain Eukaryota; kingdom Metazoa; phylum Chordata; class Mammalia; order Carnivora; family Felidae; genus Felis; species Felis catus. The sequence goes on along the minus strand of NC_058368.1, from coordinate 208,374,299 downwards.
ATAAATAAAATCAAAAATTAAAAAAAAATAAATAAAAAATTAACTAGGGATAGTACTAACTAGTCACAGTACCATATTATCAACTGAACTACAGACTATTAGGATATCACTGGGTTTTCCACTAATGTCCTTTTCTGTTCCAGATCCAATCCAAGATACCACTTTATGTTTAGTCAAATCTCATTTTTTAAAAAATGTTTATTTATTTCTGAGACAGAAACAGAGCATGAGTTGAGGAGGGGCAGAGAGAGAGTGGGGACACACAATCCGAAGCAGGCTCCAGGCTTCGAGCTGTCAGCCCAGAGCCAATGTGGGGCTCGAACCCACAAACTGCCAGATCATGACCTGAGCCGAAGCCGGACGCTCAACCGACTGAGCCACCCAGGCGCCCCTCAAATCTCATTTTTAATGTCTATATTACAGTCCACCTGTGAAATACACCGCTAATGACCTACCACCCTGATTCTAAATATCTAGATTGTTTATATTTTTTCTGTATCACAAGTGATCACAGGCAGAACATTTTCATGTGAGTGGTCTCTTCTTTTAAGATTCTTTCCTCATGAAAGACTGTAACCACACTTCGAGAGCCCAAGGAAAGGAACATATTTATGGCTTTGGATATCACCGCACATTGCCAAATTGTCTTCCAAAATGCCTGTGCTCATTTACACTGTCACAAGTAATTTTTTGAGAGTAGCACATTCATGTACTCTTGTCAATATTAGTTACTATCACTTAAATATTTGGCTAATTTAATAGGTAAGAAGGGCATCTCAATTTTTAAAAATTGTATTTATTTGATAACTAGGAAATTTGAATATTTCACCATGCACGTTTACCAGCTATACATTCTCTTTTGTGAGTTGTCTCCTCATATTTTATTTATTAGGGTCTGAATATGTCTTTTTTTAATCAATATGTATGAGCTTTAAAATAAAGATAGCCCTTGGCCTGTCATTTTGCTGCAATCGTTTATCCTTCAGTCTGTTGTTTTGATTTTCTTTTGCAATTTTTGAAGAGCATAGTGAAAGTTTTATGGTGCAGAATTCATCATTTTCTTTTGATTTATTCTCTTTACCTTTTTGAAGGTTAGAAAGGTTTCTCCTCAAAAACAAAAATCTGATTTTAAAATCCAATTCTCTTCTATAACTTGATTTCCAGCCTTTCACCATTTGATTCATCTGGAATATTTTTGGTGTCTGGTCCAAATGTCTGACCTGGCCATGTCTTGCTCACCAGCTGCCCATGACCACACCTCCCTCATCACTGTAACGGCCATCTTTGTGTTCCCAGACACTGAATGGCCTAAACCCTCCTCCCCTGTGTTGCCCAAGGCAGAATCCTTGCAGCTTTCCTGACTCCTTTCCTTCGCCCCCACATTGACCCAACTACAAAGCCTCAGTGGTTCCATTATGTGATTCTTCCTCCTGCTTTTGGGGGAAGAGTACGCACTGCTTTTTGTGCTTGGAACGCTTTCCCACCCCCACTTTGCCTCAGGTGCATCCCTGCCATTGCCTCAAAAGTGCCCCACATCTCCCCTTAGGCTTATCACACCCAGTGGTAATGTCTTGCTAACTCGTTCCTGGTCCTCTATCTCTCTCATCTTTAATGTAGCCTCACTGACTAACCCAGTGCTTCATACATACAGGAACTCGATACATACTTGCTATGTATGTGAAAGATTTAATGAATGAGTGAATATGCCAGTAAAAAAGAAGTCGTACCTAACTGTGTCCCAGCAGGGCTCGGCCAGAATATTTTCCTACAGAATATGAAAGTAAAGGGGATAGCATATCGGAATTTATCCTTTGTATGGTACGAATATGTCATAGAACCTATAGCTTGCTCCTTCAACATCTATTCATCCTCCTTCTAGGTGCCGTTACTGTAACGCACAGGCTGGAAAAATTAAAACGACATTTTCCAGACTCCCTTGCAGGCAGTATTCTGGATGTAAATTAGGTTCCGCCAATGGGATGCATTCTTGGGACAAATGGAAGACAGGAGTGGGATGAAGGCCACTTTCCTCCTGCTGTTTCTCCTGCTAAGCGAGGCCATCAAAACATGAGAACTCATCCTTCCAAAGCTCACCCCCACATCAGCAGGTGTGTGAAGGCAGCTTGCAGTCTATTGACAGGACTGAATGTGAAGGCAGAGGCTTCTTAGTTTTGGGTCACCACTATAGCCAGTCTCTCACACACTCTCTCTCTCTCTCATCTATATATTTATCTATCTATAAAATACAGTGAACGGAGGGTCCTAAATTCCATTCCACTGGCCTTCTCACCAATTTTGTAACCATGCTTGTGCTTCAAATACTCAAGAGTGTTTTCTGTTTCTGTGAACAATGGCAGATATACAAAAGACATGAGAACTGGTGTCCTGCTTATTGACCCAAGAAGCCCACTTTGATCAGTTGTCATTTTCCCCAAAGTAAATGGAGAAAGTTCTATTCCTAGGACTTAGGATGAAGGTGTGCTTACTGGTTATTCTATGGTTCGGTGAGGGTCTGATAAGTCATTTCTACTCTGTTTCCCCCCACTTGCCAGTCTCCTATGAGATTTTGTTAGCATAAACCTCTTAACTCAGCAGGAAAGCTGGCCAGTAGTGGTTAATTACACAGCTAGACCCCAAAATAAAAATATGCAGAGAAAATACAGGTGAATGATTAGGATGTTTAACCTAGTAAGAGTTCTTTTACATCAATAAGAAAAAAAGTAACAACCCAATTGAAAAAATGTACAAAACACATGAATAGATGAAGAAAAATAGCCAAAGAAGATATTAAAATATTCAATTCTTTTCTTATCAAATTAGCAAAGACTTTTAAGTAATACTCAGATCTGGTGAAGGTGTGTTACTTCTACTGGGCATCCTCATACACCTCCATAAGCTTCTAAACTGGTTAATTTTTCAGATGTTAGTTGGGTAATATTTATAAAAAGTCTTTAAAATATCCATTCTTGGGGCACCTGAGTGACTCAGTTGGTTAGGCATCCGACTTCAGCTCAGGTCATGATCTCACGGTTCGTGAGTTCGAGCCCCGTGTCGGGCTCTGTGCTGACAGCTCAGAGCCTGGAGCCTGCTTTGGATTCATTCTCTCTCTCTCTCTCTCTCTCTCTCTCTCTCCCTCCCTCCCTCCCTCCCTCCCTCCCCCCCCCCCCGCTTGTGCTCTCTCTCAAAAATAAATAAACATCATAAATAAATAAATAACTAAATCAATAATCCATTCTCTAAGATCAGTAGTTCTCAACTGGAAGCAATTTTGCTCCCAGGAGACATTTAGCAATGTTTGGAGATTATTTTTGGTTTTTCCAGCTATGTTTGGGGCATCTAGTGAGCTGAGACCAGTGATGCTACCCAACATCCTACAGTGCACAGGAGAGTTCCCACAAAACACCTCTAGCCCAAAAGGTCAATGGTGTGGATACTGAAAAATTCTGTCCTAGATACAAGAATTCTGCTTTAAGAATTTGCCCAAATGAAAAAATCAAATGTCTTTAATCCTTTGTGGAGAGCAGTAAGTCAGTCCATTAAAACTTAAAATGCATATACCCATAATTTCAAATATTTTAATTCCAGTATACTTAACATATGGTGTATATTAGTTTCAGTTGTACAGTATAGTGATTCAACACTTTCGTACATGACTCAGTGCTCATCAGGACTAGTAGATTCTTCATCCCCTTCACCTGTTCACTCATCCCCCCACCCACCTCCTCCCAGGCAACCAACAGTTTGTTCTTTATAGTTAAAATTCTATTTGTTGTCTCTTATTTTTCTTTGTTCATTTATTTTGTTTCTTGAATTCCACATTTGAGTGAAATCATATGGTATTTGTCTTTCTCTGACGGACTTATTTCACTTAGCATTATACTCTCTAGCTTCATGTTATTGCAGTTGGCAAGATTTCATTATTTTTATGGATGAGTAATTTTCCTGTGTGTGTGTGTGTGTGTGTGTGTGTGTGTGCGTGTGTGTGTGTCACTTCTTCTTTATTCATCTATCAATGGAAACTTGGTTGCTTCAATAATTTGGCTACTGTAAAAGCGTAAGAGACTCTTAAAAACAGAATAAACTGAGGGTTGATGGGGGTGGGAGGGAGGGGAGGGTGGGTGATGGGTATTGAGGAGGGCAGCTTTTGGGATGAGCACTGGGTGTTGTACGGAAACCAATTTGACAATAAATTTCATGTATTGAAAAAATAAAAATAAAATAAAATAAATAATTTGGCTACTGTAAATAATGCTGCAGTAAACATAAGGGTGTATCTTCTTCCTTGCTTCTAAATTGGTTAATTTCTTAACCAGTTGTTTCTTGTGTTTTTTATTTTAGCCCTTCTGACAGGTGTAAGGTGATATTTCATTGAGTTTGATTTGCATTTCCCTGATGATGAGTGAGGTTGAGCATTTTTTCATGTGTCTGTTGGCTATATGTATGTCTTCTTTGGAAAAATGTCTGTTCATGTCTTCTGCCCATTTTTAATTTGGATTATATAAATATTTAAATTTGTGTTATATAAATTCTTCATGTATTTTGTTTTTTTAAAAATTTTTTTTAATTTTTATTTTTTATTATGAAATTTATTGTCAAATTGGTTCCCATACAACACCCAGTGCTCATCCCAACAGGTGCCCTCCTCAATACCCATCACCCACCCACCCTGCCCTCCCACCCCCTATCAACCCTCAGTTTGTTCCCAGTTTTTAGGAGTCTCTTATGTTTTGGCTCTCTCCCTCTCTAACCATTTTTTTTCCTTCCCCTCCCCCATGGTCTTCTGTTAAGTTTCTCAGGATCCGCATAGGAGAGAAAACATATGGAATCTGTCCTTCTGTGTATGACTTATTTCACTTAGCATAACACTCTCCAGTTCCATCCATGTTGCTACAAAAGGCTAGATTTCATTCTTTCTCATAGTTCTGCATGTATTTTGGATACTAACCCTTTATCAGATGTCATTTGCAATATCTTCTCCCATTGCATAGGTTGCTTTTTAGTTATATTGATAGTTTCCTTTGCGGTGCAGAAGCTTTTTATTTTGATGTAGTCCCAACAGTTTATTTTTGCTTTTGTTTTCCTTGCCCCAGGACACATATCTAGAAAAATGTTGCTATAGCCAATGTCAGAGAAATTACTGTCTGTGCTCTTTTCTTAGGATTTTTATGGTTTCAGTTTTCACACTTAGGTCCTTAATCCCTTTTGATTTTATTTTTGTGTGTGGTGTAAGAAAGTGGTCCACTTTCATTCTTTTGCATGGGGCTGTCCAGTTTACCAATGCCATTTGTTGAAGAGACTGTCTTTTTCCCATTGCATATTCTTGCCTCCTTTGTTGAAGACTAATTGACCATATAATCATGGGTTTATTTCTGGGCTCTCTAGTGTGTTCTGTTGATCTGTTTATTTAGTTTTGTGCCAATATCGTACTGTCTTGATAACTACAGCTTCATAGCATATCTTGAAATCTGGGATTGTGATACCTCCAGTTTGTTCTTCTTTTTCAAGATTACTTTGACTATTCAGGGTCTTTGGGGGTCCATACAAAGTTTAGGATTATTTGTGCTTGTTCTGTGAAACATGCTTTGGTATTTTGATAGAGATTGTATTAAATTTGTAAGTTGCTTTGGGTAGTACAGACATTTTAACAATGTTCTTCCAATCCATGAGCATGAAATATCTTTCGATTTGTGTCATCTTCAATTTCCTTCATCAATGTTTTATAGTTTTTAGAGTACAGGTCTTTCACCTCCTTGGTTAAGTTTATTCCTATATATTTTGTTATTTCTGGTGCAATTGTAAATGGGATTGTTTTCTTAATTTCTCTTTCTGCTATTTCATTGTTAGTGTATAGAAATGTAATAGAATTCTGTATAATGATTTTGTATCCTGTGACCTTATGAATTCAGTTATCAGTTCTAGTAGCTTTTTGGTGGAGTGTTTACGGTTTCCTATGTATAGTATCAGGTCATCTGTAAATAGTGGAAGTTTTACTTCTTTCTAACCAATTTGGATACCTTTTCTTTTTCTTGTCTGATTGCTGTGGTTAGGACTTCCGGTACTATGTTGAATACAAGTAGTAATAGTGAACATCCTTGTCTTGTTCCTGATCTTTGGGGGAAAGCTTTCAGTTTTTCACCAGAGTATGATGTTTGCAATGAGTTTTTCATATATGGGCTTTATTATGTTGAGGTATATTCCTCTAAACCCACTTTATTGAGGGTTTTTGTCATGAATGGATGTTGTACTTTGTTAAATGCTTTTTCTGTGACTATTGAATGATCACATTGTTTTTACCCTTTCTCTTTTTGATGTGATGTATTATGTTGATTGATTTGTGACTGTTGAACTACGCTTGCATCTCAGGAATAAATGCCACTTGATCGTAGTGAATGATTTTTTTAAATGTACTATTGGATTTGTTTCACTAATATTTTGTGGAGGATTTTTATGTCTATAGTTCTCTCTTTTTTGTTTTTTGGTAGTGTCTTTATCTGGTTTTGAGATCAAGGTAATTCTGACTTCGTAGAATGAATTTGGAATCTTTCTTTCCTCTCCTATTTTTTTTGGAATAGTTGAGAAAAATACATTATTAACTCTTTAAATATTTGGCAAAATCACCTGTGACAGCTGTCTGGTCCTGGACTTTTGTTTTTGGGCATTTTTTGATTACTGATTCAATGTCAGTGCTGGTAATACATCTGTTCAAATTTTGTATTTCTTCCTGATTTCGTTTTGGGAGGTTATATGTTTCTAGAAATTTATCCATTTCTTCTCGGTTGGCAATTTGTTGGCATATAATTTTTTATAATATTCTCTTATAGTCCTTTGCATTTCTGTGGTGTCAGTTTCTCCTCTTTAATTAATTTGTGATTTTGTTTATTTGGGTCTTCTCTATGTCTCTCTCTCTCTTTCTTTTCTCTGATAGGTCTGGCTAATGTTTTATCAGTTTTGTTGATCTTTACAAAGAACCAGCTTCTGGTTTCATTGATCCATTTTACTGGTTAGTGTGTGTGTGTGTGTGTGTGTGTGTGTGTGTGTGTGTTTAGCTTTTAGTTTTTATTTCATTTATTTCTGTTCTCATCTTTATTATTTCCTTCCTTATACTGGTTTTGAGTTTTGTTTGTTCTTTTTCTAGCTCCTTTAGGTGTAAGGTTACGTTGTTTATTTGAGATTTTTCTTGCTTTTTGAGGTAGGCCTGTATTGCTATAAGCTTCCCTCTTAGAAGTGCTTTTGCTGCATCTGAAAGATTTTGGACTATTGTGTTTTCATTGTTATTTGTCTCCATGTATTTTTTATTTCCTCTTTGATTTCTCAGTTGACCCATTCATTGTTTAGAAGCATATTATTTAACCTCCATGTATTTGTGGTCTTTCAGATTTTTTCTTGTGATTGATTTCTTTTCTTTTCTTTTCTTTTCTTTTCTTTTCTTTTCTTTTCTTTTCTTTTCTTTTCTTTTCTTTTCTTTTCTTTTCTTTTCTTTTCTTTTCTTTTCTTTTCTTTTCTTTTCTTTTCTTTTCTTTTCTTCTTTTGGTTGATCTCTACTGCCATAGAGTTGTGGTGGGAAAAGATGCATGGTATGACTATAATCTTTTTGAATTTGTTGAGACTTGTTTTGTGACCTAATGTGTAATCAATTCTGGAGATGCACTTGAAAAGAATGTGCATTTCACTGTTTTAGGATAGATGTACCCATAATCTTTAATAGGTATCCATCTAGAAATATTTAGACATGTGAGCAAAAAGGTACATACACAAATGTTCTTCTCAGCATTATTTTTAACAGTGAAATTTTGTAAACAACCTAAATGTCAATCGACAGAGTAACAGTTAATATACATGCATGCTCTGAGTAGCAGAGTATTAGGCCTTCCCACCTCCCACTGCTCTTTTCCTGGGGTCTGATTCTCCTCTAAGCAGCCTTCTGTACTATGGATGGGATTGATAGAACTATTCCTAAGACTCCCTTCATCTTTTCACAGTTGAGAAACCAGAAAAAAAACTGATCTTTCCTTTCTGACCCCTTGGTTGAGCCAAGAAGGTGTCACATTACATAAGTCTGGCCAGTTGGATGGGACTTTAGATCTTGAACCAAGGCAGAGCTAGAGAGTAGTCGAAGACCAAATCTCTGAGTGATAGCATTGGTGGCAGTGGTAGGTGTCTATGGGCAGGGAGGGGTGGCAGCTGCCTCCTGGACTTGTAGTTCTTGCCAAGTGATGGCACTGAGCCTCTATCACTTGAGCCACTATGTTATTAAATACATTGGTGGGAGGCCCCAGCAGCAGTCTAATAAATATACACATTAGATCTCTCTTAATTGCAGACAAAATATCCTAACTGTTATGCTGGAGAATTATACACAGTTGTTAAAAAGAAGGATCATCAGGACATATTAGCAAGTGGGAAATCAAATTGAAGAACATTCATGCACTCAAGCTCTCCCATTTCTTGGTCTCTGTGCTCTGAACTGGACATACCCATTTCCTGCCCTCATTGAGCTTTATTTAAAATAGCAAAATACTGGAAATAAATTAAATGTCTAACAATAGTGGAATGAGAAACAGTGGAAATTGTGGCATATGCATTACAGTAGTCCCCCACCTATCTGCCATTTCAATGTTGTTGGTTTCAGTTACCCACCATCAACCACAGTCTGGAAGCAGATGATCCTTCTTCTGACATGTCATCAAAAGGTTAATAGCAGCCTAACACTATGTCACAGTCCCCACATCATTCACCTCACTGTATCTCATCATGTAGGTATTTTATCATCTCACATCATCACAAGAAGGGTGAGTACAGCACAACAAGATCTTTTGAGAGTGAGACCTCACATAACTTATACTACAGTATACTATTATAATTGTGCTATTTTATTATTAGTTATTGCTGACCTCTTACTGTGCCTAATTATTAAAGTAAACTGTCACAAGTATATATTTATAGGAAAAAACTTAGTATATATAGGTTTTGGTACTATCTGTGGTTTTGGGCATCCACTGGGGGTCTTGGAAAGTATCCTGCACTCATAAGGGGGAAAACTATACTTTCAGTTTATATATATGTATATATATGTATATATATATATATATACATATATATACACACACACACATACACACATATATACACACATACTATATATACAAAGTGAAAATAAGATTTAAAATTATGACTGTATATATACTTATTATATATAACGAACACAACAAAGAAAAATAAAAATTATATATACATATATAAATTTATATGTACATATATTTGTGTGTGTGTGTGTGTATATATATACATATATATACACAAAAAAAATGTTATATAACCAAAGGAGGTACTGTATTCAAATGTTGACAGGACTCATTTCTATTTTTAGAGAATTTTTTAAAGTTTATTTTTCTTTCTTAATATTTTTTTAACATTCATTAATTTTTGAGAATGAGAGACACAGAGCACGAGTTGGGGAGGGGCAGAGAGAGAGGGAAACACAGAATCCAAAGCAGGCTCCAGGCTCTGAGCTGTCAGCACAGAGCCCAACGTGGGGCTCGAACTCACAGACCGTGCGTGTGATCATGACCTGAGCTGAAGTTGGACGCTCAACTGACTGAGCCACCCAGGCGCCCCTAAGTTTATTTCTTTATTTTGAGAGAGAGAGAGAGAGACAGAGCACACAAGCAGGAGGGGCAGAGAGAGGAGAGGGACAGAATCCCAAACAGGCTCTGCACCGCCAGCGTGGAGCCCAATGGGGGGCTCCCACTCACAAACCGCGCAATCGTGACCTGAGCTGAAACCAAGACTCAGACGCTTAACTGGCTGAGCCACCCAGGCACCTCAACAGGACTCATTTCTAAATGTAATTTTTTTGTATTTTCTCAATTTTGGCAATCCACATCTAGTATATTTATAAATATAAAATGCGTTATTTGTAATCATAAAATCTAAGGTAAGGATACAGTAAAACATTTGAAATTTCCTAACCCTGTTTTACACTTAACCATATTTTTGAAATGTTCTGTAATAAGAATATATATAAACAGACATAGCTATATAACATACATAATGTGTATATATATATATATATATATATATATATATATATATATGCTACTAAATAAAATCACCATCTTCCTTTAATACATTCCAAGCTCCTAGAGTCAAGTTGGAAGTGTTTGGTCTGTGCTACCCTGACTCTCCCTTTACTGGTCCCTGGGGCATTAGAAGTTACAGAAGGGAGGCACCCGACTTTGACTCAGGTCATGATCTTGCAGTTCACAAGCTCGAGCCCCGAGTCAGGCTCTGGGCTGACAGCTCAGAGCCTGGAGCCTGCTTCAGATTGTGTCTCCCTCTGTCTCTGCCCACCCCTGTCTCTATCAAAAATAAAAAAAACATAAAAAAATTAAAACAAAAAAGTTAACAGAAGAGACTGAGAGAAATAGCTGGGCTGATTTCCCTACCATTGCCAGTTTGGGAGGGGATAGCAGAATTCTGGTGAAGTCAGCTGATAGAGGTGTGGCATACCAGAGAGATGTCTGCATTTCTGTCCTGTGGCATCATCTTGAAGTATGCTCTCCATCTGTAAGTACACTCAAGGTGGGATGTGTGGAGCCTCTAACATAATCTCTTTTGCTTTGGGGCAGGCAAGGTTGGACCTCCTCTCGATATCATGCTGTACCCACTGAACTGCACAGATTTCAGCATCCAGTGGAAAATGCCAAGGCATCCTGGGAGCCCCATCATTGGGTATACCGTGAGTACCTGGGCACAGGAATTTCTGTAGTGGGTGTGGTTGGGGTAACTGTGCTGTTCCCACCCTTGCTCTGTCTATATATGGTCTCCTTATATCAACCCTCCCATATTAATAACTCCCCCAGTCTCCTTACATGAAACCAGAGTAAATGTTTCCCTTTTAAGGGTGTTTATAAGTGCCTGAAAGTCAGTTAGGATCTTTGGAGTCCTTACTCTGCTCAGGGATGGGAAAATATAAACTAAGTAGAAGATGTGGTTCTCGCTATCCAATTGCCCACAGTCAAGTTCAGAGGCTAAATAGCAGAAGCATGGGAAGTAATAGGGAATCACTGTGGAATGTTGTCAATAAATACAAAATACTGTAAAATCTAACTTAAAGCAAAGGGATGGACAGGCAAAGTGGGGGAGGGAACAGAGAATGCGTTCCTACCTGCCAGAGGTTACAGGTTTGACTGATTTCCGTTCACTAAAATGTTTTGTTTGAACAGGGTTTTTAAAAACAAGTCAACTTTTAGGAGTTAGGAGATTTCAGATAAATATTTAGAGTTCTGAAATCTCTGGGGACATCCAGAGAGCTGGCCACACTGGGGACCACATTCCTATGGGGCTCCAAGCCCCCTGGAGCTGGGCTGCCCACTTGAGGTCAAACAGAAGCTCCCCCAATAATGCCACGACCTGCATCTCCCTACTGCCTCCCTTTCTCACACACACACACACACACACACACACACACACACACACACACACAGGTCCTCATCCCATCGGCTTCTTAAAGCAGAGATGTGTTTCTGAAGTCATGTTGTATCCAAAGTGGGAAGATGGAAGATTGCCTGAGAAAGTCGTGGTTTGGGGAAAAATAGTAGGAGCTGGGTCCAGCCCTCTCTATCCCATTTCACTAATACGTGTCTCCCTTCTGGCTTCTGAGTTTGCAAGCCCGGCCAGGTCAAGCTGATGTTTGTTGCTTCAGAACAGGTGTCTGTGAGGAGAGGCGGTGCCCCTCAGAACCCACTGCTGTTGTAAGTGGAGTTAGAACCCCAGAACCTTGATCTGGTAGAGGAGTGCTGGCCCTACTCTCACCCTGGATGTCTGTGTCTTTTCCAGGTCTTCTACTCCGAGGTCGGCGTCGATAAATCCCTGCAGGAGCGGTCCCATAGTGTGCCACTCAGCCAGGACATCCCTGCCCTTGTGAGTATCTCCATCATGGCAGCTCCCACAAAGACACAGCTGCGGTTGGCATTTCAGCGATATCCAGAAGGATTTCTAATCGTGTGTGTGTGTGTGTGCGCGCGCATGCTGTATATGTAATAATAATAACCGTTTGTATAGTCCCCTGGAATTTACAAATGTCTTTCATGCACATTCCCTCTCCACACACATCTATATCTCCAGAAAGGCAGCGGTATGAAGAAAGTTCTGGCATAAACACTTCCATCCTGGACTCAACCCATCCCATTCGTCATGTGAGAAAACAGCCACCTTACAGCTGTTTCCCCCCTTTTTGTCTTCATAAAATTCGATTCCATTTTTTAAAAAAATCCCAGTAAAGCTTTATAAATAAATATGACACATTTGTATCTTCCCCCGCAGCCTGGAGACACAATGCAGAAGAAAATGATGTAATTTGAAATGTATATTCCAACGGTCCAAGTTGTTTATTTTTCTTGTCAAGCTCGGCAGGCACCCCGTCCTTCCACTAACCAATTGTTGGCTCTCCATCTATTTCTTTTCTCTCTGCTGTCAAGGTCTCTCTGGGTGAATTTTTCTGCCTTAGGCATGTTCTGTTTTCTTTCCTCCACTCTCTGCCTCCTTCCCCATTCTACTACAATTGCCCTACAGGCTAGAGTCTTTTGAATTGCTCTGTAAGCAGTTAGCACCAGTGCCCAGAAGATTGCTGTAATGGGGGCCGTGGTGCTGGGGTTGTTTGTAAGTCCTACTTAGTAAGTGTTCGCGAGGCTGGTGTGTGGAAAACCTATTTGTCGCCGGGAAGAAGTGGCCGTCACTCATTGGGCCTCTGTTACCTGCCAGGCACTATTCCTCATGCTTTATATTCATTTTTCCATTTCATATTCACAACTATCTACGACCTCATTTTATTGACAAGGACACTGAGACTCAGACAGGTGAAATAATTTCCCCGAAATCATACATTAGCGAGTAACAGAGTCAACCGTAAACCCAGGGCAGGCTGACTTCAGAGTCCTGCTCTGGCTGTTGGCTGTTTTTTTTTTTTACCAAAGCTCTTCAAAAAGAAGAGATGCACATTTGCAGCTTGCTTGTCCTTTGCACGGTAGGCTTTTAGTCTCAGACTTTTGCTTCAGCTTTCCTCATTTGCCCCAGAAGCCCTCCATCCCAACTGCTATGGTTTTATCTTAAAAGGGGAGATTGGCTTAGCCCGCGTCAGAAGCCACCAGTAGAGGTTCTGTCTCACCTCGGCCGCACTGGAACTTTCAACAAGCATCTGGACCCCACCAAAGAGCCAGCAATGTCCCCAGCCACCAGCCTTCTATCTTGCAGGGGAGTGTGGCTCACTGCTCTGCCTACACCACAGTCCAGGCAGCAAGGGTACAGCGCTGGTGACAGGTGTCTGGGAGTCTGGATGGTGCCTCTGGAATCCAGTCCCTGACCCATCACATGGAGCTGGGCTGGACACTGGCATCTCTGGGGAGGTCACTGCAGTGCATACATGAAGCAGAGGGCCAGGAGGGAAATAGGCACCCTGGGCTTCCAGACATCCTTCTGGCACTTACAGGTTGAGTAACTTCGGCCGGAGTCACCTCATCTGACTAACCCTTTCCTTTCTCCCACAAAAGGGCTATAATTGTTGTGAGTTCCAAATACAATGGTGTGTGTAAACACCTTTGGTGGGCGGACGCCTGGGTGGCTCAGTCGGCTAAGTGTCTTGACTTCGGCTCAGGTCACGATCTCACCGTCTGTGAGTTCAAGCCCTGCATCAGTTCTTTGCCGACAGCTCAGAGCCTGCAGCCTGCTTCAGATTCTGTGTCTCCCTCTCTCTCTGCCCCTCCCCCACCTGCACTCTGTCTCTCTCTCTCTCTCTCTCTCAAAAATAAAAACCTTTGGTGTTAAAAAAAAAAAAAAAGCCTTTGGTGTTAAAATGTAAAGCCAGGTACGTGTTAATGATCATTCGTGATGATCATTGCCTTTATGCTAAATATGATCTGTTTGTTAATTACATCCAGGCATCAGAGTGTGCTATCAAATTATACCTTGCTGATTTCAACAAACTTTCATAGCTGCTACCGTATACACAGCATAGGACAACACAGACCCCCTTTTCTCGGCAGCTTTCGGTCCTCTGGGAAAATCACATTCTTACTGATACCCAGTTGGAGAGCAACATAAGACGGGATGTGAACAACATGCTTAATAGACTGAAGTTTTGAAGAGGGAAGATTTAGTATAAAAACAAGTGGTCAAAGTAGGTGCTGAGAATTGAAGCAGGGACAGTTTCTGGAAGGCAGACGAGAGGGAGGTGCACTGAAGTCAAAGGGAATGGTTTGAACCAAGAGGACAAGTTTGTGTGTGTGTACATGCCCGTGTGCTTGTGTGTTTCGGTAGGGAGGTGGGGGGAGGCGCCCAATATACAGAATGGGAAGAGAAATAATGCCTAGACGTACAGGCAGTGAGTCAGGAAGAGGGGAGGGGTCTGGTATAGCAGAGTGATTCTGGGTTCAGAGACTTGCATTCAGATGCTGTATTACAACAAGCTAACCTTACTGGATCTCAGTTCCCTCATGGACAAAACGGGGATCCACATAATAACTGTGTTATAGGGAGTGTATCTGTGGTTCCCAAACTGTGTGCCAGGGTGTCCAGGGCTCTGCACCAACCTCTCAGGGATACTGTGGAATGTCTCAACTTTTCAAGGGAAAGAGCAACATCTGTGTGAACTACTAATGCCAAGCTGTTTGGGTGTAACTACCGAACAAATGGAACACTTAGGCATTTCTTTGGCCTGAGAGGTGCTGTAAAAATATTACTGAGACAGCAAAGGTGCTGTGAACATAGAAAGCTTGGGAGCCTCTGTACCGTATCATACCAGCCTGTAGCACAAGGATGCGGTGATTGCCAAATAAGGTCATGGGCGGACAGCCCTCAGTACCACAGCGCTCATGGAACAAGAACCGAGTGAGCGGTCAAGGGAGTTCAGATGGGAAAGATGTGTGTTTGCTGCCCTTGGCTGTCTGTAGAAGGGGCTTCATTTTAGACCTATAAGTTTTACTTTCCTTTCATGTTGTTTTGTTTCTTTTTTTTCCTCTGCAGGGACAATCCGATCGTCAGGTGATTTTTGTAAGTATGCTTTGGAAAGGTTATACCCTTGCCCCAACCCAGGATTCAGGGGGTCTCTTTTCATCAAAATGTTGATTTTCCTGCATCTCGGTCATACTGATTAAGGCCCAAGGGAGAGTGCTTGGCTCCAGTGTAAGCAGGGACCACAGAGCATACTAGATGAATGTTCGATCATTTAGAAAGAAGTCGCTTTTATTCTCTTATGTGTTGCTTCATCTCACGTGGCAGAGTAAGGTTAAGAGGAACATTTTTCAAGGTTGAAGTAATTTAAGCTCTGTTCCAAGACTAGGTGAGCAAGACTGAAAAGGAGAGAAGGTGTTTAAACTAGTGAGCATCGCTGTGGAGGGGCTTCCCCTCACCCATCTTTTCCCTTCTCCTTTCCTCACTGCCTCTAGTGATTCCAGACCTTCCCAGTACGTCAGGACCAGGTCACCTAAAACTGCTTGGCTTGCTGGATTTAATGCCAAACAGAAGATCAGGTTGACTACTGATCGTATCCTCTGATAATCTGCCTACATGGAGTATTCTGATTTGGTTAGCATTTGACACTTAGAAGAACAACTTGCAGGTTCCAACCTGGAAAAATAAGTAGTAAAATAAACCAGGGCAATCTGGTCCTTTTTAGGGTTAGAAGTGGAAATGAATGCTTAAACTGGTGGGCTCCACACTTTCGGATCATGCGTACAATTGGTTGAAAAATATTTGAGTGTGTGTGTGTGTGTGTGTGTGTATGGTTATAAATTATACACATGCTACTCTACTAATAAATTGTGTACATTGTAAAGTTCCACAGGATTTAAAGGGGGAAATAAAACAAAAATAGAAAGTGCTTTTCTTCTGTCATCCCAGGACATTGTCTTATTCACCCAGGGAGATACACTATCACCCTGCTTTGGAGTCCACTGGTCTGGTTGACCCACAGTAGTGATTGCACTTGGGTCTTATCCCAGGATGCAGAGAGAAGACGTAGGCAAGAATCATGAGACTTGCATGGAGTCCCAGCTCCTTCCTTCACCAGAGCAAGGATAATCTTAGGCAAGGTTACTGAACCCCTCTGGATCTAATCTCTCTTTGACTGTAAAATGAAGGGGTGGCCTAGTAATGGTTCCCAACTGGGAGTTTCTTAGTTCTTGTGGGGCAAATGGGCCTGAGTGTGGGCATTTTAGTGGACAAGCTTCAGGGATGCTGCTTTCCTGCGGTTCACAGGACAGACCCATACAAGGAAGATGTGTTCAGTCCCAAAGTCAATGCTGCCCTTTCTGTGAAACCCTGGAAGATACTTTCTAGCTTTCTGTGACCTCTAAGGGAATAGAATCCCCCAATTTTTCCCTCCACTCTGGCCTGCATAGCTTTCATCAGGGCCATTGGAAAAAGAATGTTTGGAAGATAGCATTTTTCTATTTCTCTGGTGCTCCCATGTCATGATGCTAGATATTCTCAACTTCTACCAAGGCAACCAAGGCCGAGCCTTGACTTGTAAAGTCAACTGTGAAACTGCACCCAAGGTTACTACTACCTACCAACAAGGTCATTTTAGAGCAGTCGTAGTATTTTAGTGTTGAAACTTTGGCCCAGAGAGGTTAAGTGGCATCTCCAAGATTGCAAAGCTATTTGGTAACAGAACCAGGGTCTCCTGGCTCCCGGTCCAGTGCTCTCCCACTTTGTGCTTTCTTCCAGCAATGCTCACTGGATTCCCTTATGGAATAGTAGCTACCTGTCTGGACCAGTAAATGAGAAAACATAGAGCTTCATTCCTGGAAACAAATGACCTGGGTTTCCAGCCATAGGAGAAAAGTATGGCATGGAAGGGGGTAAAGATAGAATCTGAAATCAGGGTTAGAGATTTAAGTTCAGAGCCATTCAGCATGGTTTTATCATCGCAAAGCAAGAAGTATTCAGTTAAGAATAGTCCCATCTTTTCAGGGGCTCCTTGTACATAGCTGTCCAGATTATTTTTGTACATTGGGTCAGGTATTAATTAGGATAAAAATCTAACAGTTCAAAATCCCAAGATAATAGTGATTCTAACCAGATGTGCATTCATGTTTCCTTCAGGATATAACCTGTCTGGATATAACCAGTTTTGGTGGCTTCTCTCCATCAGAGACCCAGAATCCTTCCATCTCATTGTTCTGCCAACCCCTTTGGCCCTCCTTCCCATGGTCCAAATTGGCTCACTGATAACATCCACATTCTAGCCACTAGATGAGGAAACGAGGAAAGGGTACACAGCCCTTCCTATTAAGGGATAACTCAGAAATTGCCCTCATTATTTTAACTCAAATTCTGTTGGACAGACTTTAGCCACATGGCCACAGCTAGATGCAAAAGACGCTGGGAAATGTAATCCTTGAGTGGTGATGGGCCAACTGATATACAGGGGTTCTATTATAAGAAAGGAGAAAATGGATATGAGGAAACAGTCATCCCTGTCACAGACTGTGAATAGAGGAATGGCACTGGTAAAGCAGATGTGGGTAAGGCAGCTGGACATCTGAAAAACAGAATAATAGCCTGAAAATTTGATATGCTATGTTTGAGAGTTGGGCAGTTAGAAGCATATTAAATTATGGTATGTATGAGGGAAACCAGACCCATTGTTGTTCTATATGTCATTGAGCTTTCTTCTTGGGCTCAGTGAACTAACTAGCCTTGTTTTTTTCTATCAGAGATGTGAATTCTCTGATCTCATGACAACCATTAGGGGTGCTGAGAAAACAAGGGAGGCAGCTTTTGGAAGGGGTTTTGCATTTCAGAAAGGGCTAGACAAACACAAAGCAGGGTTATTTTGCAACAAAGCATCCAGCCTTGCCTCCTCACCCCCCAAAAAGGGTGTGGGAAGGGGGCAGTGAGGACTGCTGAATTCACTCTGGACTCTACTCCAAGAAGGCAATTTCCCTCACTGTCTTTCACTGTCTTGTATAGAAATAAAAGCCAAGGGAGATAAGCATTTTGACTTATTCTTAAACTTCCACAAGGCAAAAAACAAAACACTTTGTTTTTCTACTTCAGAAAGTGCATATACAGCATCTTATCTAATTTGATGCAAATCATTATAAGACATTTAAGGATGGAAGTAGAAAGATTTGTGGATTTCTGTGGTATTTTCATAAAGAATCCAAGGGTTATCACTAGTCACGATATAGTGAGAGGTTTCATTTGGGGCGATTTATGTCAGAGGAAGAAGTGATGGTTAAATCACTGAGTCCAACTCCTCTTTCCATGGCCCCAGCTACTCAGTGCCCTTGACCCTCACTCCCTCCTGCCAACTAACCAGCTAGTCAAAACAGGAAAGACACAGGAAAAGACTGGAAAAAGTTGGCTTCTGGGAGGGCCACCTTCTATCTATCTATCTGTCAATATACCCGGGCTGAAGGTAGGACTACTCTTCCATATATAAAAGTTTGTTTTTCAAGCTACATAAGCAACTTCCACAAGTCTAATGTCTTTTGGTTTTCAATGATAACTTAAAAATTTTTGGTACATAAACTTCTGTGCAGTAATCTAGTCTTCAGTGTTTATGCTAAGTATTTTTTATTGATTTACATATATTTAAGGGGCAACTGTGTGGCTCAGTCGGTTGGGCATCTGACTTCGGCTCAGGTCATGATCTCACAGTTGGTGAGTTTGAGTCCCGCATCGGGCTCTGTGCTGACAGCTTGGAGCCTGGAGCCTGCTTTGGATTCTGTATCTTCCTCTCTCTCTCTCTCTCTCTCCCTCTTTCTCTCAAAAATAAATAAACATTAAAAAAATTTAAATATATTTAATATTTTTTGTACATGTATTACCGAGTTAGAACTTGGCTTTGGAGTCAAACAAAGAGGAATTCAAATCCCCACTTTGTCACTTAATAAATTCATGTCCTTGAGCAAATCATTAACTTTTCAGAGATTCTGTTTTCTCCCTTATAAATGAAAATAAGAGTGCTATCTCCCACATATGACTGAAGGAAGATTTAAATCAGGCTATGTGTTCCTGGAACAGAGAAAACACACAATAATACATGCTAATTGTAGTTGTATTTGGTATTGGCTCATAGCTAATGTCTTTAATAATCTATAACCACACCACTCCTCTCATACGTCATATAGCATATAGACTTCATGGGAGAAAAGGATCCTAAAGCAAAAGGCTGTGAGGGTATTGGCTTGAAAGTGTATTTTTTACTGTCATAGGAACAGCCTAGTCATGGCCTATGAGAGAATGAGAAGCCTTATATCCACTTGGTACCACCAGTCCCTTAATTTCTGACTAGCCATGGACCCCAGGGGACAGATAGTGGAACCAGGGTGCACAGATGCAGAGAATTAGGGCAGAAAGGGGGCTTTGGAGTGAGGTCTGTACGTTCAGCCACGACCCCTTGTGTAGCTGCATGTAGGATGGCGGGGGTCAGAGTGGAAGGGAGAGGAAGATTGGAGACAGAAACCTTCAGGGAAGCTGGAGAAATGGCCCAGGTAAGGATTCAGAGAAAGTGGAAGAAGGGAGCAGATCTGAAAGGCATGTGGAGGTGGCTGGAAGGAAGTAGGTAAGAGGAAGTCAGCCTTGTTGCTGGAGTTGCTAACTCCAGGGACTGGGACAGAGGTACTGGGCCGGAGGATTCAGTAGTAGAAGCTGGTTCTTGGTGAGGTAATCTGCTTGTATTGGATGCCTTGATTTGATTTCTTTCATTCATTCACTTTTCCTTCATTCATTTATTCATTCATAAAAAAGCATTGCTTGAGTATTTGCTACCTGTCTGGTAAAACTATTCTAAGCTTTAGGTTGCCAGAGGACTAAGGACTTGCTCCTTCCCTCAAGTGGGTGGGGAGGAGGTGACAAATAAACAGACAATTACAACCTAAGGTGAGTGGTGCTAAGATTGAGGTACACCAAGGACGCCAGGGAAGCACAGAGGAGGGGGGCCTCACCAGACTGGAGGCTGGGGGTCAGAGAAATGAGGTAATGTCTCAGCTGAACTGAGTCATGAAGGATGAGCAGGGGTGAGCCAGGCAAGAGTGGAGAGAAGGGCATTTCATGTGGAGGGAGCAGCAGGTTCAAAGGCCCAGAGGCAAGGAATTGAATGGCATAAATTTGCGCCCTGCCAAGTTCTGAAGTATGCCTGGAATACAGAATGCAAGGAAGGGAAGAGGCATGAGATGATGCTGGAAGGATGAACAGGGGGACACACTAGGCTATTCTAAGGGGATTTTTTTAAAAATTTTTTTTTTCAACGTTTATTTATTTTTGGGACAGAGACAGAGGATGAACGGGGGTGGGGCAGAGAGAGAGGGAGACACAGAATCGGAAACAGGCTCCAGGCTCTGAGCCATCAGCCCAGAGCCCGACGTGGGGCTCGAACTCACGGACCGCGAGATCGTGACCTGGCTGAAGTCGGACGCTTAACCGACTGCGCCACCCAGGCGCCCCCTAAGGGGATTTTTAAATGGGAAGTGACAGGCTCAGATTTGACATTTAGGAAGATAACTGTAGCAGGTGGAGTCCACGCTGGTGATGGAGGCAGCGTGGGTGGCAGGGAGAATTGAACCCACTGTCAAAATTATGAGGACTTGCGCTTAAGTGGCCATGAGGATAGATCGAAATAGATTCCAGTGACGTGAAAGAGTCCTGGTGCCTGTATTGGTAACTGACTGAATGGTGGTTAGAGAGGGGTGAACACAAAGGGGCAAGTGTCAAGAACTTGTGGTTTGGGTAATGAGGAGAGAGAGCACAAGAGGGGAGGCAGTTTCTTATTTGGTTTTCAGTAGCAGGAGGAGGAACAATTAGTTGAGCTTTGGTTATGTCGAACTTGAGTGGCTTGGTAGTTGTGGGGTAGAGATGTCCTAGAGACAGTCACAAACCCATGTCTGGACATCAAGAGGCAGGTCAGAACTGAGAGGCAGATTTGGAAGATGTCAAGTGAAGGTGGTGCTAGAAGCTAAGGACGTAGTAGATGAGCTGCCCCAAGCAAGACTACAGAGTGAGAGGGCAAGATGGTGAGGGGTGAGTCCCTGAGAAGGACCAACACGTACGGGGCAAGCAGAGAGTGGGGAGTGGGTGGAGAATATTGAGAAGGAGCAATGAGAGAAGTAGAAGGAGACCAAGAAGGAGCCAAGAAGGCTTCCAAGGGAACCAAGAAATTTAAGAAGCAAGGATAAGCAACAGTATTGAAAGGTGTAAAAAGTCATGTATGGAGAGTCATTTCCATTGGATTTACTACAGAGTTACGTAGTAACTTTGGTAAGAGCATCTCAATAGGTTTATAGTGTAGAGAGGCCTGGTGAGGAGTGAATCGGAGGAGAGAAAGTGGAGGTAACCCCTGCCCCTGTAGAGAGGAGGTGGGTATATGCGTGCTGACCATTTTTAAGGTGGGAGAGATGAACACAGTAAATAGAGAAGGACCAGGGAGGTAAGAGAGGGGATGGAGTTACAGAAGGTGGACAACGGATATAATTCAGAGCACAGGGGAGGAGCCAAGCCCTGGACCAGGGGTTCCTACACCAGGTTGCCCATTAGCCTCAGCTGAGGGCTTTAAACTGACCACCAGAGCCCAGCCTTCCATGGACTCTGATGTAGGTAGTCTGGAGTGGAGTCCAGGCACTGGTCATTTTTAGCGATTCTAACGTGCGCTCAAAGTTAAGAACTACTGTAGTATGTCTTCGGTAACTATTTGTTGAATGCTTTAAAAGTTGTTTTGATCCGTGGGTGAATTCTCCTTAGCAACAGTGAAGAAGGTTTGGTCATCTGCAGAAGAGGTTACGAGGAAACACAAGGCAGGATCCCTGCTCTCAAGTCGCTGACAATCCCATAGGAGAAATAGTAGCACATGGTTTGTAGTAGAGGAAAGTGCTAGATTAGTGGCAGAACAGTTGGTAGGGTAAGATCAGGTCGGGTGGTCAGGAGTAGTGGGGAAGATTTGGGTCTCAGAGAAGGGTTGGAGCCTAGCTACGCAGAGAAGAGCAAGGGCCCCACACACTCAAGTCAGCAGCCATTACCACCACTTCTTGAGGACGGCTTCGGTACCAGTCACTTTACACACATTATCCCAAGTAGTATAGTTCTGCAGGATTGTTATATATATCATCTCCATTTTATAGAGGAAGAAGCTGAGGCTCAGGGGATGTGCCATCAAGGCCACGGCTAGGAATAAGTGGCAGGATCAGGATTCAAGCCCAGGACTCGTTGATTCCAAAGCTGGTGTCCTTTCCGCTACAGTGTGCTGGGACCAGTGAGACCCAGACTCCCACTTACTGCGCAGCACTGTAGTCCCAGGGACATACTGCTTTTGCCAAAGCCTAAAGTGGAGTAAGTGTTCTTCAGCTGGAGCTTTCTGGTCAGGGCCATTTGTGTAGGTGAAGTTCACATACGCCCTTCATCAATGTGGGGTCCCTGGACCAGCAGCAGCATTTGGAGACTTCTTAGAAAGGCACATTTTCAGGCCCCTTCCCAGAGGTACGAGTCAGAAACCCTGGGGGGTGGATGGGGGCCAGACCCAACGATTTAGCCTTCTTAGAGATTCTGATGCCCTTTAAAATTTGAGAACCAAACTTGGAGTCCCCACTTTAGTACAAATCAAAACGTCAGTTTGCGGTTGTGGCTAGTCTCTGAACATCTGTGTCGTGCAAGTGGAGAGAAAGAACTGGTGGGTTCCGACCCTCAAAAAGATTGTTACCTCAATTTTAGCAGCCCAGTACTCTGATCAAAGAACTCAAATGTTAAAAATCATATCTGATAGGGAGAATGAGTCTTAGTTCTAGAACAGTGTACAGATTCCAGTAAAGGGTAATTCTCTAGTTGTGGGAAATATGTGATGGTGTTTTCCTTTCTGCAAATTTTAAAACTTGGCCAACCCTAGAGATGGCAAAAGGGTCTCTGTCCCCTGTAGTTTCACAGGGGCCTTGAGATGCAGCCCTCATGGAAATTGTCTGGTTTGCTCTACTAGGACTTCTGGTCATTGACACATTTCCCGTTTGGTCATTGACAGGAGGAAGTGATCGGAGACTTGAAACCAGGCACTGAATATCGAGTGAGCGTAGCAGCTTACAGCCAGACTGGCAAAGGACGGCTTAGCTCTCCTCGGCACGTTACTACTTTGCCCCAAGGTAAAATGGGTTCAATTCATTAAGATTAGGAAAGCGATGGGTGCTATTCATTCATTCCTTCCTTCAGTATGTATCAGTGAGGACCTACTGTGTGCCAGGCACCATGCTGGGCTCTGGCGGTGAACAAAACTAGGCACAGCCTTTGCCCTCTCAGAACTCAATGAGGTGGGTGAAGACATTACCTAGTTAACGTGTAGTCACAGATTGTGGTAAATGCTGTAAGAACGTACAAATGGAGACCCCATGTAGGGGTGAGGTAAGAATTCTCTGGGGAGGTGACTGCTAAGTGAAGGTCTGACCAGTAAGTGGGAATCAGAAAGGGGAGGAAGGACAGTGGGAGAAGAGATTTACAGGCAAAGGGAACCCAACAAAGGCTCACTGTGCTGGACAATGGGGGACAAAGGTTACTCAATCATCATTGCTCACAAGCTCATTGTGGAGGGAGAGGCAAATGATAGGTGAGTAGATCCAGGGCATCTGAGGTCTGCGCAAAGGGCTCTGGAGCACTCAGGAGGGAGCACCTCCCCTACTCCAGGGATCAGGGAGGGTTTTAGAAAGATCCAGATTTTGGGCCCGAACTTTGAAAACTACATAAGATCCTGCTAGCAAGAGAAGACAGGAAAAAATGTTTCTGGCATAAGCAATAGTGTAAACAAAGGCCGGGAGATGTGAAAGTCTAGATATGAAGAGTAATAGCAGTTACCTTGGGGTGATAGGATCATGGGTGACTCTTACATCTTTACCCATGAGGGTATTTCCCAAATGTCCTACCTTTAGGATGCATTCTGATGGTCAAGGCAAAACACACACACAACACACACACACACACACACATACCTTTAGGATGCATTCTGATGGTCAAGGCAAAACACACACACACACACACACACGCACACAGAAGAACTGAATGTAAGTGACAGCAATGCTCTGCATTCAATTTTCCTTGCAGGTATCAATTCCAACCTGCAAACAGAGATGAAAGGTTACCAGGAGGTGGGAGTGTGGTTGAGGGTTTTAAAGAGTACACACCATTGTGTGTCCCGGGGCCAGGGGTCCGGACGTAATTTAGTTGGATTTTCAGCCAGGAGGCTGGGGGAAGAAGGGAAGACCAACTTTTAGTATCTCAAACCTTACATGGTGAATCCAGTTGTGATTATTTTTTGTGTTTGGTTTGGATTTTGAGGCTGTTCTGAACAGAGATCTTTAGGCAATGGGAAGCACAAGCTTTTTATATATTAAACATCCCCAGCAGCAAAGACCACCGCCAACTCTAGGTGTTTGCTGTCCCACCTAGATTCCTGCCTGCCTCCATCAGCACCCCAGCAGCCACATGTCACTGTGGTCTCTGATTCTGAGGTAGCCCTCTCTTGGAAACCTGGAAAGAGCGAAGGAAGCTCCCCAATTCAGTACTATTCTGTGGAATTCATCAGGTAAGTTTGTGTGTCACATTTAAAAGCCATATGTATTGACCTTGGGTATTCCAAGCGTGATAGGATGCTACATGGAGAGCCGTCTCTGCTGTCTGTGTCTTTAAGAGATGACAAAGGCTTGAAGACCTGCATTTTTACCCGGCCCTTGGGCCAGCACCTGTCCCCACTCCTCTTTGGAGCCGGGTCATCTGGTAAACCCATCTGCACTCACTGTACCTCCGCCTCATTTCCCCTTCACAGTCAGGACTATCTTAAGCTCTGAAAACTCCCAAGGCATCATTTGCCAACGAGCCTGCCTGCATTTTCACTCTTGAAACCCGCCTCCCTGGCTTTGCAACATTACATCTGAAATAAATATCTGATGGTGATTTTTCTTGAGGGAGGGGGGGAAAACATCGATAAGTCATTGTTTCCTTCACATCCTGATTTGCTGTGGGGCCGGTTTCTTGGTTCAGTTTCAGTTTTTTTCTCTCATCTGCCTCTCCAGTTCTTGTTATTCAGCTTTATCAGAGGGTACAAGAGTGACAAGAAATTCTTCCGAAAGCTTACAGATATAAAACCATGGATTCTCAATGCTGCTATGTAGTTTTAAGCAAAAATAAGTAAAACTAAACCAAACAAAAACAATGTGCACGCGCTCCCCCCACCCCCACACACACCAAGCAAAAAGAATTCCTAATCTAAGGTCCTTTCTCTGACTCCAGTAACAGCTGGAGTGTGAACTGAGCACCTGGCTGATGGAGACGTCTGCATAGTTAGTATTCTCTACATTAAAGGCGGGATTTGTCTAAAGCCTGCTGCTTCCTGATTCATAAAGGGACTAGTTCAGCACCTCGTTCCTGAGGCTTTCTGACGCTGGGACAGATGATTCTGCCAAGATTTGATTAGCTCTGCTCTGTGGCTTGACTTCCTTGCCTATTCCTTGGTAGTGAAAAATAGATACTTGTTTCTTCAGAGAAGCACTCTGCACGGAGTCCCTTTAGTGCCTGAGGACAGAGCTGGTTTCAGGCAGGACTTATTGACTTGCAAGTGGCAGAAGCCTGGAAGAAGACGAGGCAGTTCTGTGTTGACTCCTGTGACTCCAAAGTCCGGTGGAAAATCCAGATTCAGGGAAGATGTGATCTGTTCCAGAGCAGCCATTTGTCTCCATCCATCTCTGTGCTATGCTTTCCCCTGTATTGGCTTCATTTTCAAGAAGGCTTTTCTGATGTGGCAAGATGGCCACCAGGCACTGAAGACTTGCCACCCACTAGCGTAGCTCCCCACAGGAAAAGAGGGGTCATTTCTCAGTGGACCCACTTGAGTCTCAGTGTTCACCTTAGTTGGCCAGGGTTGGGTTCCTCTCCATACTCTGAGCCAGTCACTGTGGCCAGGGAGGAGGCTACCCTAATTGGGCAAACATTTGTCATATTCTGAGCTCTGGAACTGGTGGGTCATTCGCACCTGAAGTACACGGATGGAGAGAGTTCGGGAGGGTTGGCTCCTCAAAGGAAAATTGTGGTGCTATTAATGAAAGAGGGAAGAAGAGATCCTGAGAAAATTAGAGGAAGGAAACGACGCCCACTGCAAAGTTCCAGACTGATGCTCATCATTGAGGATAATCGGCAAACCTGCTGTTGAACAAATTTGGTAGGCAAAGCTGGGGTGTGCCTGGAATAGAAGAGATTCTAATGCTCATTCCGAGAGTAAACAGGAAACACTGAAAGTTTCCTAAAACTTCGGCTTGCTCATCTGTAAAACTTGGGCTGAAACTTAACATTTCTGATTCACATTCATTCATTTGTGATGCATTTCTGTCTAGCACACCCAAAGCAAAGTGTAGTACTTTGAAATTTGGGGAAATGCAATTTTTTTTTTCCTGCGAGCCCAGCAGACTGTCTGTATAACCACCAGCAAAGATGATGGCTACCATTTATTTTTAATTGTGAGCTAAAACATGTATTTTTAAAACTTTTTTTAAGTCTGGCATATTGACAAAAGGTAGACATTGCAGCTTCTTAACTTGTGTGCATAACTGAAAGTGGACGATGAAAGTGATTGGATGGGGTTCGAACCAGAAGAACCGGAAGAGAGCCCTGCCTCCACTACCTGCCGGCCAGGAGGCCCTGCGCTGATCACTTCCAGCCCTGATACTTCAGTCCCTCTTGTAGCTCGGGCTCCCCCGCAGGATAGCCTGATACAAGGGCTAGAGTGCAAGTGGTTTATTTTATTTGGAAGCAGGAATGAGAAAGTGGAAAGGGTGAGACAGGGAAGGAGGATGAATAACTATGTCGCTGAAGTCATTTCTGGAGGTAGCAGGGGCTTCTATGGAGGTTTGATCCCACTGAGCACTCTTTGAAGTAT
Organism: Felis catus; assembly: GCF_018350175.1. NCBI lineage: Eukaryota > Metazoa > Chordata > Mammalia > Carnivora > Felidae > Felis > Felis catus. The sequence continues at coordinate 208,347,403 of NC_058368.1, read as the reverse complement.
GCAGAATCCCTCTCAAAGGACAGGAGCCATTTACCCACTGGCTTCCGTTCTCCTCTGTTGATTGAGGGTTTCCTTCAGGGGCATAACTTCCCATATTTCTAGGCTCTGCCAGCATGTAGATTAAGGACAAGGATCTCAGGATAGAAGAAGGTGTGATATGAGCACAGCAGGTGATTGAGCTTGGATCCTGGTCTGTAAGGCAAATCTGAGCTCACATGAAACTTTCCACCCCCAGCTGCTGCTGCAATGAGAAGTGTGACAAAGGGAGGTGACTTGGAGCCCCCAGACGTTGACTGCCAGTCCTTATCTGCAATTAGATGGGTGAAAACCTTCCAGCCTTACAGTGGGTGGTCAGGAGGATCAACTGAAATCACATATGAGAGGGAACTTTGTAGATATTAAAACCTACAAAAGTGTAAGATACATATGGGTGTTATGTACCTACATGTAATAATTATACTTCGTCACCAACAGAAATGCATTTTAACATTGAAAACAGTCTCTAACGTTTGAGGGCTCAGGTCCCCAATTTTTATGTACACACATTTAAAAATTATATACCATTCTAACAACTCTTAATTTTTTAAAAAAAATCTATTTGTCTTGACCAGTATAATTTTACCATGTTTTCTGAAAAGCTAACTTTGAATTTAAAACTCTTGGACATCTTGGAGTTTCAAATGGAACATGGCAGAATGGGGAAAGCTGACCCCTATTCCCAGCCCCTATACTAGGAATTCTGCCTCTCTGTTTTCTTCCCGAATATGTAGCTTTGGTCAAATGATTTTATCTCAGAACCTCCACTTCCTCGTATGTGATATCAAGCTGGTGTAATTCTCATTGGAAAATTGTTGGTTACTGTCTTCATAAAGTGTTTCGCAGATATTGAATATCTGTTAGTTTCCTCCCCTCCACACTACTACTTCTTTGTGACAAAGAAAGAAGTTGAGACTCAGTTGCTTACGCTGCTTTGCCAAGGTAAAATGACTGGTTGGGAACAGAGTCAAAATTTGGAAGTCTCCTGACTTCCAGCTCAGTACTCTTGTGAAGCCCTATATCCCTTTCATGTCTGTGATCCACCTTCAGAAATGGAAGCATAGGGGCGCCTGGGCGGCTAGGTCGGTTGAGCGTCCGACTTAGGCTCAGGTCATGATCTCACAGCTCGTGAGTTCCAGCCCCACGTCGGGCGGGCTCTGTGCTGACAGCTCAGAGCCTGGAGCCTGCTTCTGCTTCTGTGTCTCCCTCTCTCTCTGCCCCTAACCCACTCGCATTCTGTCTCTGTCTCTCTCAAAAAAATAAATAAACATTAAAAACTAAAAAATAAAAAAAAGAAATGGAAGCATAGACTCAGCCCGCCCAGAGCCCTGCTGGTAAGGATACACGAAGCCTCATCTTAGGCTGCTGTTTGCTGTTGTTCTAGAAGGAAAGCTTTCACAGCTTCTCGTGGTATTTAATGTTTGGCTGCAGAAAAAATCCCCATATCCACTTGTAAACGTCTCAGAGTCTATCCGATTACGCGTGAGTGCTCAAGGATACGTTTAGAGAGAGCTTTTCTGAGGGCTAAATCAGAAACTGCAATTAGCATGAGAAGCTTCTGGGAGTCTTTAGTCATCATTCTATTTTCCCCAGAAAGGTCTGCTTCATTTTAATATTAAATTCTTTTTTGCCCAGATACCTCCTGTGTTCAGAAACACCTGTGACAGGTCTTTAGTTTCTTGTTATATCCAAGAGGGAGGCCTTTGGCAAGCCAAGACTAGGAAATTGTAGAAATCAGTTCACCGCCGGAGGTTATCCTCAGATTTCAACCACCTTAATGTGAAATTCTCTTCCCAGTCCTGTCCCTGGAAGAACAGCTTCTCCTCTGTCTCTCTGCCTTGGTAGGCACTTCTACATCAGTTGGTCTTCTTAGTCGATGAGGATAATGATATTAAAGGCTTTGTTAAGAAATAATAGCCTAGGGGCCCCTGGGTGGCTCAGTCGGTTGAGTGTCTGACTTCAGCTCAGGTCATGATCTTGCGGTTCGAGAGTTCAAGCCCCATGTTGGGCTCTGTGCTGACAGCTCAGAGCCTGGTGCCTGCTTTGGATCCTGTGTCTCCCTCTCTCTCTCTGCCCCTTCCCTGCTCACGCTCTGTCTCTCTCTCTCTCTCAAAGATAAATAAACATTAAAAAATTTTTTAAAAGAAGTAGTCTAAAAACCTTTTTAAAAACGATTTAACTGGCTGATAAAAGCTTAACCTGAGGAATTACACTAGACCAGAGTCTGGGGGTACTGACTGCTTACTTGCTAGTTTGGGTGATATTTCAGGTAGACATTGTATATTTATGATGCTGTCTTGAGTCGTGGGCTTAGGACCAAGCAAAATTTTGTTTCTCATCCCGCTTCTACCTCCTTAAAATGAAAGACATCCTTAGGGTGACCACCCTGAAGGGGTGCTCTCCGTGTCTTAGTCTCTGGTTCAGGCAAGATGAAGCTTTTCGTTGAGAGTAATCTGATCTCCCCCAGAGTTGGCCTGGGGGCTATTTATTTGCTTCCTCACTAACAGTAGATTTTTTATTTTAGTGTAGAAAAAAATGTGAAGAGGCCGATTCTAAGTAAGCTTAGGCTGTAACATATTTTGCAATGTCTTTCAAACGTTTACCTGCTTTTTTAAAACAGAAAAGCCATGCATTTGAGGTGAAGGAGAAGTTTTTTTTTTCTAAAGTGATACTGAAAATTTCTTTGGAGGCAGCAGTCCTTACTGTTTATTAAAATAAGAACCAAGCATAAATATAGCTACCTATGTTTTGAAATATTTTAGCTATAAATATCTGAGCAGTTTTCCTCCTGCCTAAGAATTTCCCCAGGGTAAGTGCCTTTCTCATAAGCAAAAAATATATACTATGGTGGCAATGAAAACTAAAGGCCTAGAAAAATATTCCCTATCTCTGATGTTCCATTTGGGGTGCCATGACCCACATACGCTATCTATCAGGTTGGTTACAGGTGAAAAACAGTTTTCATTTAACTTAAGTATAGTTTTTCTACAAGTGTGACCTGATGGGCTAAAATTGCTTGAGTTTTGCATTGACAGTTGCTGGAAAGGGTAGATTAAAGCTTTCAGTGGCTGTTTACTTTTTGAGTTTTAATTTTAATTCCAGTATAGTTACCATGCAGTGTTATATTAGGTGTAGGTATACAATATAGAAGTTCAACATTTCCACACAGTACCTAGTGTTCATGATGGCAAGTGCACTCCTTAATCCCCATCACCTATTTCACCCATCCCCCCATTCACCTCCCCTCTGGTAACCCTCCGTTTGTTCTCTAGAGTTAAGAGTCTGTTTCTTGGTTTGCCTCTCTCTCTCTCTCTTTTCTCCCCTTGCTTGTTTGTTTTGTTTCTTAAATTCCACATATAAATGATAGTGGCTGTTTTTAATTAAAAAAAAAAGTCCACACTGGCTTATTTGGGGTACATGTGAAAGTTCAAAATATTTCTGTGTATGTATTAAGGACGCTGGTCAAGAACTGTTGATCTCAATCTCAGCCCAAGACAGTTATCCTAATAAATGAGAAAAAGCAATGCTTGCCCTCTTTTCCCTTTCACACCTTTCTGCTCAGATACTTCCCTGGTCTCTTGCAGATGCCTTCCATAATAAGACTTGCAAAATTCATCTTCACACAGGGCTGCTTCTAAGCCGATTGCAATGCCTACCTATTGGTTTCGCGTGAGAATCTTAAGGTCATACACACTTGGGTGGGTTTTTTAAATTATTGTACAAATTGATATTTTTGTCAAAGCCATCTGTCTTTCCATCCTATCAAAAACTCTTCCTTAGTCTGCAAGTAACAAATGAATTTAATTAGTTTGCTCACAGGAAGTTACCTTGTAAAGGCTGTTACTAAAATAAAGATGAAATCTGGGATTCAGGATAGAAGCTCAATGGATTATGGATTTTCCTTGAATAGTTTTAAGGGATGATGTGATTTGACTCATGGTCAAGGTCACGGCCTATGAAGGTTAAAGTTTCTCGTTCAGAATTGAGACTTTAGAGAACAAACTGAGGGGAGGTGGGTGGGGAAGATGGGTGAAATTGGTGACAGGGATTAAGGAGTGCACTTGTTGTGATGAGTACCTGGTGTTGTGTAGAAGTGTTGAATCACTGTATTGTACACCTGAAGCTGATTTAACACTGTATGGTAACTATACTGGAATTAAAATAAAAATTTGAAAAAAATTTTAACGTTTATTCATTTTTGAGAGAGAGAGAGACAGATAGACAGAACGTGAGCGGAGGAGGGGCAGAGAGCAAAGGAGACAGAATCTGAAGCAGGCTCCAGGCTCTGAGCTGTCAGCACAGATCCTGACATGGGGCTTGAACTCATGATCTGTGAGATCATGACCTGAGCTGAAGTTGGTCACTTAACCAACTGAGCCGCCCGGGAGCCCCTGAAATAAAAACTTAATAAAAAAAAAGAATTGAGACTTCTAGTCTGATGCTTGGTTTCATCTTTCAAGTTAGAGTTTGTTCAAATGTAGAATCAGAAGACATAGCCCAGAGCTGGCCTCTCTAATCCTGGGCCTGAGTTGCTCAATTCTAATTCTTAGCTTCCTTGTGTATAAATAAGGCTGGACCATCTGCGCTCTAGAACCCAGTGACCCTGGTTTGCTGTCCTCGTGACAAAGGTGAGGCAGTACAGACTGGAAGTTTAATGCATAGGCTTTGGGGGTTAGCTCCCTGGTCCAACCCTTCCCTCCACCACTTTTAAGCTGTGTCATTTTAGGTAGATTATTTAATTTCTCTTTGTCTCAGACAGAGGAATAAGGATAACAATCTATTTACCTCATGGAGTTGTTTACATGAGTTGATGCATATGAAATGTACAGAACAGCTCCTGGCTCCCAAATGTGCTCAGTCAATGGGAGGAAACGTTGCTATGGTGACTTTGGGGATAGATCTCTTCTGCTCTCGTACAGAGCCATGTTCTTTCCTGGCTAGAAGTCTTTATGTTTGCTGTTCTCAGCCAGGATAGTTCTTCTACCTCTTTGCCTAGCTATCTCTTGTTCGGCCTTCAGGACCCCTGCTTAAATACCACCTTGTCCAGGAAGCCTTCCTTGAAACCCTGCCCCCTCCCCAGACTAGGTTAGATACACCTGTAACATTTTCTTGCAACACTCAACACACTTGTAGTTAATTACTTGTTCAAGGTCTTCCTCACCAGGACATGAGGGCAACATCTTGACGTGTTCCCCTTTGCAGAATATAACACCTAGCATGGGGTAAACATACCATGTGTCAAATAGGTGCTGATGAACATTTGGACATGACAGTCACAGGATTGAACCCAGAGAATGCCAAAACTAGCTGGAACCTCGTATGAGCTCCTCAACCTCTCTGAGCCTTATTTCCCTCCACCGTAAAGTAAGGATGACAATAACGGCTACCTCAGGAGGCTTGTGAATATGAAAAGCTGTGTGTACCATACTTAGAGAAGTGGCTTGTAGAAGATTTTTCGTGCGTTGGAAATGGAAATGTGTTGGCACATGAGCCACAGGGGTTCAATGAACCCTTTACCACTCATCTCAGAGGCCAGTAACCAACGATCGACCTTACCAACTGCAGAAGTGTAAGCCAGGCAAAACCCACCTGGGATCTTCACACACGTCTGCCTCCTCTTTCCCCCCAACCCCAAGTTATTCATTGCTTTTGTTTGCTCATCATAAGAGGAATACCAGTAGATGGCAAAGCTTATACCTCATGTATAAGACTAACTGGAAGTTCCCATTGTTCTTTTATTTCATGTTGAATGATAACCTGTGTTTTGGAGCTCTTCATAAGATGGAAGTGAATTGCCAACTTTTTGTGTAGCTTTTTACTAGAATTTATAGCAATAATTAGGCAAATGGCTACAATATTTAACAGTGATGTAGTCCTTGTGTTGGTTTTCTTGGCCCCCAAAGTATAAAGCTTAAAATATTTAAAGAATTGTTCCTATGCAGTTGATTAATTTGGGGAAGAATGGGGGGAAAAAAGCAAAAAAAAAAAAATCTTCCTTTCTTTTCAAGCAAGTATTTAGGAAGTTGTGCTGTTTAAGTATAAGCCTTCCTTACCACCACCAGCAGAATCAGGAAGAAGCAAGAATGGGCTTGCTTTGATGTCAGCTGAGATTTCATATTAACAAGTGGTGCTTCACAAAAAATTCCTTTTTCTTATCTTTAGTTTCTAAATAAAAAATCTTAGGACCACCTTCTAGGCTGATGCCTGATCTCAGACATTCTGGTAGCCAGCAAGTTCCTCCACTTAGGGTCAAATGGAAGGGTGGTTCTAAATGTTTGTGCAGAAGTCTGACTTAGAGTTCTACAAATTGATCCCGTAAAGATTCCATCCCTCCTACCATGAGCTATCCCGATGTAATCCCTGGTCAGATTGATGTGAGCTCACATAAATTGAATTCTGGTGTAACAGCATTGGGAGACATTTGTAAACTATAAATGAAAGCATGCTCTCCAGTTGCCCTGCCTGGGACAAATTGCCAGCTGAGTTTATCATTACCCCCATTGTATCTATCTGTTTGTCATTTGGTTGAGTTGAACCAATTCATAAATAAAGAAAGAGGCTGAAAGCTGAAGGTCAAATAATACATTTTTTTTTTAAACTATGACTACTTAGTAGTTTAGGATTTTCCTCTGCAATTCATTCTAGTGTAGAGCAAATCCTGCATAAAACTAGTCTGTAAAATGGACAGAGAATCAGAGGCTCTTCTGAGTGTGAGGTTTTCTCTTACCCCTGGATAATCTATGGGATCATGTCTCTTCTCTTGGAGTAGGATGCTTAACCTGTAGCCTATAGATCCCCAAGGGGTCCATAGATAGATAGAATTCAGGGGGGTCCCTGGATCTTGGTTGGACAAAAATTACATTCTTAGTTTTATCAACTGAAATTTAATGTCCTCCAAATAGGAATGTAGTCAACAAACTACAGTGGTATTAGCAATTCCCGTGGCTTTGCCACTAATAGAATCACAGGTATATTATTTTGTCCCTTTACAACTGTTGTACCTATCTCATAATACCAGTAATGCTTATCACTACTTTGAAATCATTATAGTTATTTAATCCATCACTAGGCATCATTATTTAATGTACTAATAAAGAAGTACATATATTCTCATAATCGTAATTTTTTTATTGTTTAGATCATTGTTTTCAGTATAACTGGTGTCTTTTTGCAATCCTAAGTGTTTTTTATTTCATGCATTTAAAAATATTCTGAGAAGGGTTCATAGATCTTCCTCAGACTGTTGAAGTGGTACAAAGTTAGAGACTGTTGTCTCAGATCAGAGGTTGGCAAAGTTTTTTTTCACAGGGTCAGTTAGTAAATATTTTGTGCTTTCCCACTATATGGCCTCTGTCTCAACTACACAGTTCTGCCATTGGAGCGAGAAAGCAGTCATGGACAGTAACTAAACAAATGATCATGGTTGGGTCCCAATAAAACTTTATTTTTTAAAATTTTTTTATATATTTTTTTATTCTGATACTAACCAATTGTCAGTTAAGGACAATTGGCCTTTTATTTATTTATTTTTTTAATATGAAATTTATTGTCAAATTGGTTTCCGTACAACACCCAGTGCTCATCCCAACAGGTGCCCTCCCACACCCCCAATAAAACTTTATTTACAATACCTTGGAGCCGGCTAAAGTTTTCCAACCCCTGATTTAGGACATCTTGTTATTCTTAAGGTCAAATTTTGAAGGTATTTCAATTCAGCTTAGCCAGTCTTTATCAGATACTTACTACGTGCATATGTTCATCCAAACATGTATGGATTGAATATCTTCTTTTTTTTTTTTCAACGTTTATTTATTTTTTGGGGACAGAGAGAGACAGAGCATGAACGGGGGTGGGGCAGAGAGAGAGGGAGACACAGAATCGGAAACAGGCTCCAGGCTCTGAGCCATCAGCCCAGAGCCTGACGCGGGGCTCGAACTCACGGACCGCGAGATCGTGACCTGGCTGAAGTCGGACGCTTAACCGACTGCGCCACCCAGGCGCCCCATGGATTGAATACCTTCTATGTGCAAAGTGTGCACAAGAGATTTAGGGGTCAAACAGCAACTGCCCCTGCTTAGACAATCCAGTGGGGAAGGCAGAGGAGACCATAGTCCAAGTGGTGAGTGTTGCAGGCAGGAGTGGGGCCCAGGGGCCCAGAGGAATACCAGCTTGGCATCTAACTCAGTTTTGAAGGAGTCTGGGAAGGCTTCTTACAGGAGCAAAGAAGGACACATCTGTGATAACCAGGCAAAGAGGAGGGAAGACACAGCATGAAAAGAGTCAGGCTAGAAGAAGCTACTTGAGTGATGGCTTGGAGGCAAGATGATGTTTCTGGAATTGCTTAGAAAATCTGAAGCTTTATGAAGCAAGAGATAAGACTAGATGGGTAAGAGCAAGAAAGGGTCAGAGCAAAACAGGCATAATAACAGAGCTCATGTTTGTCCCGAAGGGAATAGGGAGCAATGGAGAGTGTTAAGCAGGAAAGGAACATATAGTCTGTCCCTTCAGATCTTTTGAAGGATCATGAAGACATTCCAAGGAACACAGAGATGAGTAAGGCAATCAGCATGCTTAATGAGCACATAGCCTGGCAGGAAAGAAAGAAATATAAAATAACATTAGAGGGTGGTATAATCGAAACAAAACAGACGAACGTAGGGGAAGGGAAGGAAAAATAAGATAAAAACAGAGAGAGGCATACCATAAGAGATGCTTAACAATAGGGAACAAACTGAGTGTTGCTGGGGGGAAGGTGGGCAGGGGAGGGATGGGCTAAATGTGTGATGGGCATTAAAGAGGGCACTTGTTGTGATGAGCACTGGGTGTTATATGTAAGTGATGAATCACTAAATTCTACTCCTGAAACCAATACTCCACTATATGTTAACTAACTTGAATTTAGATAAAAACTCGGAAGAAAAAAAAAAGAAATGGGTAAATTGTGATAAAAAATTTTAATGGTATGAATGATACTGTCTTCTCTATTACTAAAGAAAAACATTAATGGGGTGCCTGGGTGGCTTAGTCAGTTGAGTGTCGGACTCTTGATTTTGGCTCAGATTATGATCCCCAGGTCATGAGATTGAGCCCGGCATCCGGTCCACACTGAGCATGAAGTCTGCTTGAGATACTCTCTCCCTTTCTCTCCCTCTGCCCCTCTCCCACTTATGCATGCGCTCTCTCTCTCTCACAGATAAGTAGATCAATAAATCATTAAACTCATATAAGAAATGAAAAAAAAGAAGTTAGTATAATTGGTGTAATATTGGCACTAGATTTAAGGCGTGGGAGAATCTTGAGGAGAGTTCTGTTTCTGAGGTGAAGCTGAGAAGGAATAATATGAAGGAAAATATTTAGGAAGGGAGCCTCCAAGTAATCCAAGGTTCTCCCCAAAACATTATCTGATGTTGAGGGAAGGAGGCCACACATATCTCTCATTTGCTATAATTAGGCTTTCGGTCCACTCTCTCTCAGACCAGTAGAGTGGCCTCTAGTGTCAAGGCCATTCTGGATGTTCTGCTGAATCCCCTGGAGGACTGTTTTCTGCACCAACAAATTCCATTCTCAGAAGTGTTTCCCCAGCAGAATTTAACTGTTCTTAGCCCAGTTTCCTAGTTAAGGTCTGAAGCACACGTGAGCGGCCCTCCTCAGCCCAGCCCCAACTTTCTAGAAGAGAAAGGTTCTCAAACTGTGAGTAGTTACTCATTAGAAGGTAGTGGGAGCAGCTGAGGCATCCCGAACAAGAGTTTTTCAAAAGTGAAATAGAACAGAAGAGAGACCATCAGAAGGTATCACACAGAGTAAAACTAGGAATTATTTTATGAAATGTTTGCTTCAGTGTTGTGTTTTGGCGTATGTGTGGCGTGTAGAGGGTCACACTGTCCAATGTAGGTCTTCCTGGGGGTCATTCAAAGACTTTGTAGAGCTCGACATATCTAGAGCATTATTTGGAGTTTAATAGGCTTTGTTTGCCACCTGTGGGACATTTGATTAAACTATAAGCCATAGATTTCTTTCCATGACTGACAAAATCTGCTTTCTTTAATCATAGAATTTTAGAGTTGAAAGCTCCATCCAAAGTATTGAAGGGGAAAAAAAAAACCTTTTTGTCCAGTGTTTTTCAAATTATGGGTCACCACACTTCAGTGGGTGGTAAGATTGATTTAGTGGATTCTTACCAGTATAAAAAAAAAAAGGAAAATAAGAGATAGAAAAGAAAATAGCAAAGTGAATAGAGTAAGGATAAATATTTTCCTTGAAACTTCTCTTCAGTTTTGTGCTCATGTGCATACATACATATAGGTATAAGTGTATTGCATTACTATGCATAAATGTATTTGTTACCGTGACCCTACGTCAGAGTTACTGAACAAAGTCCAACCTCCTGTTCAGAAAGGCACTTGTTACATCCCTGATTGATGGCCATCCAACATCTGCTTCAACATAGCCATTGATGCAGAGTTCAATTTTTCTGAGGCATCTGGCTTCATTGTCCACCATTCCTAAGCCATTAAGGGTTTTCCTTGTAATGTCCTGCCATTGACCTCCCTGTCAGGAACCACTGGTTCTCCTAGTCCAATATGGACAACATGGAGGCAACTTTACCGTCTTCCTTTGACAACAGTCTGTCTCTCACCTAAAGACACTGTCCTATGCTCTTTCAAGCCAAGCGGTAGCAGCCCTTTGAACTCTGCCTCAGGAGGAGATGAGTCCAGAGCACCTTCTGCTGAGCGATCGGCCTAGAAAACCACATCTCCCCAGGATATGGGTGCTGAGCTGGTCAACAGCACGTTGTCCAGAGAATTCATATTGAGTTTGTGACCAATTTTTTATTTATTTATTTTTAAAAATTTTTTTTTAACGTTTATTTATTTTTGAGACAGAGAGAGACAGAGCATGAACGGGGGAGGGGCAGAGAGAGAGGGAGACACAGAATCAGAAACAGGCTCCAGGCTCTGAGCCATCAGCCCAGAGCCCGACGCGGGGCTTGAACTCACAGACCTCGAGATCGTGACCCGGGCTGAAGTCGGACGCTTAACCGAATGAGCCACCCGGGTGCCCCATGTGACCAATTTTTAAAGCCCAGTTTTATGCCCTCTGCCTTCCCTATAGATTTTTGCTATCCCAGGTTTTCTCTGTCTTTATATCTGTGCCGCTGGCTTTTTAAGAAGACCTAACATAAGATTTTACATTTATCATTTGAGTTGGCTTTGCCTTATGTTTCTGTATGTGGGGATCATTTTGATATTTTATTCTGTCATCCATCTTATTTTGTAAGGCCACTTCCCAGGCAACTATTTGCATTTCCTAAAATTTTTCTGATTATTTTAGATTTTCTTCTCACTTTTATTGAGGTGTGATTGGCAAATAAAAATTGTATATATTTAGATTGTACCGTGTGATTTTGCGAAGGTATACAATGTGAGGATTTAATATGTATATACATTTGTGTAATAATGGCCACAATCAGGTTAATTAGCACATCTGTTACTTCATATAGTTACCTTTGTGTGTGTTTGGGGTGAGAACAGTTAAGATTTCCTCTCTTGGCAAATTTCAAGAATATAATACAGTGTTGTTGACTATAATCACCACACTGTTCTGTAAGATTCCCAGAACCTTTTCATCTTAAAGCTGACAATTTGTATTCTTTAACCAACCTCTTGTATTTCCTACACCTCCAGACCTTAGCAACCAACGTTCACCTCTCTGGTTCTTTGAGTTCAACTTTTTTAGATTCCAATATAAAAGTGAGATCATACAATATTTGTCTTTCTCCTTCTGCCTGATTTCATTTAACATAATGTCCTCGTTTCATCTGTGCTCCTGCAAATGGCAGAATTTTCTTCTCATGGCTGAATAATACTTCATTATATATAACTAAATATATACATAAACACACACACACACACACACACACACACCACATCAAAGGCAATAATGTTTTAGTGGTTCCGCTTTATCAAGTCTTTTCAAAAACATTCATAAATAGTTGTTGCTCTATATTTTACTCCTATTTCACAAGTTTATATATTACATTAACATAATTACAATAACAAACACAAAAGTCATCAATAGGTTTTGGAATAAACACAACTGACTCTTGACAAGCCAATAGCTGACTTAGTGGGAACAAATGAAGATCACGGTTAATTTGATAGGTTGGTTAGTAGAGGTTGATAAGGAAAGCTTTGACTATGTATGATCTGCACAAAAGTGCCATATATTCATTCACTTACTTTTGGCTCGTGTTTTTATATGTCATACCCATTTTTGTATAGATTGATTGATCATTCATTACTGGGAGCCATATATTTACTGTCTTGGGATATTCCGCATTGTATTTTACATGTGACTAGTACGTAATATGGTCAGATCATACAGAGAGCCGATGTTGCTCTTGTCTCTACTTCACCCAAAGATGCTCTATTCCTTTTCAGCTATCAAAACCCAAATACATTTGAAATCTAACTTAAGTTCTTTCTGGTCTCACATACCTTCCACAGCATTCCATTTCACTACAACCGACCCACTCAAATACAGCTGAACCTTGAACAACATGGGTTCGCACTGTATAAACTTATACATGGATTCTTTTTTGATAAATACAGTAGAGTGCTGTATTCCTTATGATTTTCTTAATAACATTATCTATTCTCTTTATTGTAAAAATACGGTGTATAATGCTGGTAACATGAAATTTGTGTTAATTGACTTTGTGCTAATTTGTGTTCATTTGTGCTATCATTAAGTTCTACAGTAGGCTGTTAAATTTTGGGGGAGTCAAGAGTTATACATGGTTTTTGGGCAACACAAGGGCATCAGCACCCCTCACCCCTGTGTTATTCAAAGATCAGCTGTACAACACTTGAAATATGCTATTTTGTACTGGCTTCCTACTGATCCTTAGATATATTATCTCCCCATTAGACTATAAACTCCCTAAGAATGGAATTGTGTTTACAGCTCCTTGGAGCCTCCTAGAATATAGCTTCTGTGATGGATACCCAGTTGATAATCAATCACATGCCAATTGAGTAGCCCGAGGCAGCCACCTGCGGAGTTGATGGTACCAAGAAAAATGACTTTCCACTCAAGACTGACGCTAAAGATAGGCAAGGTGGTCAAAATGCCACAAGAAACGGAATAAGAAAAATAGACCACCCAGTGGTTCTATGACTTTAGATAAATTACTTTTTTTCTGTGTTCCCATGGGTAGGTTGAGAGACTAGACTAGATCAGTGACTCTTAAAGCTTTGGGGGATGTAATTATCTTTGAGAATCTGATAAAAAGCTAAGGACACTGTACTTAGAAAACTGAAATGATCATGCTCACACGTAAAATCTTGCGTGTAATTTCTGAGAGCCTGTAGATATCTGGGCTGGTTGATCTGTAAGATATCTGATAACCAGGCTGGATTCTAACATTGCCAGTGGTACTGTTTCCACCAAAATGAACGAGTGAGTCTCAATCACTTGAATCAGCTAATTGGGTTTTGAGTAGCCACTGCTGACTGCCCTGTGTCTGCCCCATCAGAACCTTCTCCCTCCCGACCCCCACCGCCCAAACACCTTCCAAAGGCAGTTAATCTCCTGAGATGCAGAATTCCCAACCCCACTCTATCCCACTATTTGGAAAAGTGCTGAAAGTGTCCACTGGTGGCTGCCTATTTGTACCTGGGATGGCAGCGTATTCCTAGCTTACTTCCCCCTCATGCCTTTTTGCTGATGGGGAAATTGGCAGGCTAGTGTTGCTATGGGGATTTGACTGGCAACTTTGTAGTCAGAATAGAATAATTTTCTTCAGTGGAGAAAGATAAAGCTATTGTTTGAGGATGATCTAAGACAATGCTTTTGCCCGGTTATCTCTCTCTCAACCTCACCTTTGCACTTTTGTACCTCAAGAGACGCTGAAAACATTTAAATGCAAAACCCATGACAAAATCAGAGGCAAAATGTTAAAGGTTTTGAACTGGTATTCAGTCCGCATGAGCTTTGCTCTCTCACTTGATATCATGGAATTAAATGTTAATGATTTCAGTTTCTTATTCGCTTAAAATATAGCCTTCTTTCCTGCGTTAAATGAACAAATACAGTATAATCTCCTTTTTGCGTGGGGGGGGGGCTGTAATTTCCACATGAGGATTGTTTAGATATTTGCAGGCAGTCCTGGGTAAACAGTGGCATGTTCTGAGAGCAATTACATGGCATTTCCTCTATAAATGCCACAGGAAGGCTCAGCAATGGAGAACGGGAGAGTTTTATCTGAAGATCATATCTTTTCTGTCAACTTTTGGGTATCGCCGGTGGCTTTCCCCTGTGACGTGATTTTGTTCTAAGTTAAGTTTGTAAACGTGTTTCCGTCCACTCACTAAGATTTTCTCTCTGGTGACAAAATTAGTTTACACAAGAAGTCCATCTTTAGGGAAAGGATACCAAGAAAGAGACATGACAGAGAAAGACAAATATCCTATGACTGCACTCGTGTGAGGACTTTAAGACACAGAACGGATGAACATAAGGGAAGGGAAGCAAAAATAATATAAAACCAGGGAGGGGGACAAAACATAAGAGACTCTTAAATATGGAGAACAAACAGGGTTGCTGGAGGGGTTGTGGGAGGGGGGATGGGCTACATGGGTAAGGGGCATTAAGGAATCTACTCCTGAAATCATTGTTGCACTATATGCTAACATAATTGGATGTAAATTAAAAAATAGATAATTAAAAAAAAAAAAAAAGAAAAAGAAAGAGACATGAGCCCTGATTTTCTCCAGTGAGCATGCCCTGTGACCGCTGCTTCTCCAAACAGATGAATTCTAATGAGACACAGGCCCCACAGACTACTTGCCTGCATGGTGAGCTTGAGGAAGCATCTTCTACTGGGCTTAAGGACTCCATTTGGCTTTTAATTCCTGCCAGTGAGAAACTAAGCAAGCTCACATTCAAGACAGCCATGTATCCTCCGGGCATCTTCTTTCTGCAAAATAAGTCTCTATTTCCTTGCCTGATAAGTTGTTCATAAAGGCTAAACATCAATCTTTTTTGCTTTCTGTTATCCTCTAAATATCTGGGAGCAGAGGTATTTAACACTCGAACAACTGAGAAGTGGTCAGGAAGTTAAGGATGGAGAACAGCCTCTCAGCCACGATCACCCCAAGTTTGTGTCCAGTGTCAAAGATCTTCTTAATCCAACCCTTCCTCATCAACCCAACTTGGCCTCACCATTTATCAGCTGTGTGAACTTGGGCAAGTTACTCAATCATTTAATGGCTCTGTTTCCTCTATAAAAATGAGGGGAGAAGGGTGTTTAATGTAATCTCTCCTGCATAGATACTATGAACAGTGCTCACAAGCACTTGATAGACTAATTATTATTAATTAGCTAATAACACAAAGCGTCCAGCTAAATAGGCCTTCACACCATCCCCCTCCAAGCGCGATCATTCCCAAGTTTCATCTTGTGGTTCATATTACTTGGGATGCTCCCTTTTCCCCCTCCAACTGGGACACCAGACAGAACAGCGTTGTCCAGTAGAAATACAATGCAAACCCTGCGTGAAATTCGAAGTTTTTTTTTTCTTAAAAAAAATGTTTTTAATGTTTATTTAATTTTGAGAGAGAGACAGGGTGCAACTGGGGAGGGGCAGAGAGAGAGAGAGAGAGAGATACAGAATCTGAAACAGGCTCCAGGCTCTGAGCTGTCAGCACAGAGCCCGACGTGGAACTCAAACTCATGAACTGTGAGATCATGACCTGAGCTGAAGTTGGACACTCAACTGACTGCACCACCCAGGCACCCCAGAAATTTAAAGTTTTCTAATTGTGGAATTAAAAAGGCAATAAGAAACAAATAAAATTAATTTTAATAACATACATTTTAATCCACTGAATCCAAAATCTTATCATCTCAATATATGATCAATGAGATATTTTACATTTCTTTTTTTTTGTCCTTTAAGACCCAATGTACATTTTACACTTGCGGCACATCTCAGTTCAGATTAACCATAGTTCAAGTGCTGACTAGCCACATGGGCTAGTGCTATCGCATCAGAACACACAGGTTTAGAGGAGTAAGCAGTGACACAGGGTTATCTACTGGCTCTGTGATGTGGATAAGTCCCTTAAATAACGGCCAAAAAATGCTGAGTGTTTACCATGTGATGCCAGGCAGTATGCTGAGGATATAGCTCTCATTTAATCTTTATGATAGTCCTCTTAGATAAGTACTTTTATTATAACCATTGTACAGATGAGAAAATAGAGACTTAGAGAAGTTAAATAGCAGCTAGTAAGTAGTAGAGGCAGGATTTGAGCCGCTATGAGCAACCCCTGATTTGTACCCTTACCCTCTGTGTATTGCCTCCCAGGTGGGAGCTCTAAGTGAGGGCCCACATTCTCTAGAGGGTTCTTAGCAGAACCTGTGAGAAGTCAGCGAGTTGGCACAGTTGTACAATTTTGTTAAGAGCAAGAATGGCCACAAACACAATCTTCGTGGGTTTTCCCATGGTCGTTCATGCAGTTAGTCACCCTATAAAACTTAACATTTGTTTACTTTGTGAACAGATTGTGAATAGACAGAATCTGTGCTCTCCTGACCTCTGGGAATGGCGGCTGTTTGGGGAGGGTTTGTTTGTGAAACATCTGGAAGGCACAGTCCTTGAAAATGAACTCCTCTGTGGGGGTCTTTTCACCATAGTCAAGCTCATGCCGAGGAAAAGCAGATGATCTTGAAACGGTTTAAAACTGGCCCTAAAAATGATCTACTTGCTTTTATTGGCAGGGACTTAAAAATTGTGACCTATGATTTAAAATCAAGATGACTTTTAGATAGGAAATGTTAACTCATTTTTATAAGTGTTGCTTCTAGAGTCCGAATGCTGAGTTTACATAGCTAGCCTCCCTTCCCTTTGCTCTTCCTGAATCACTGCTTCTTGTTTTGTTTTGTTTTTTTAATCACTAAAGACCAGATTTTGACAAGAGTTGGACCTTAATCCAAGAGCGGATCCAGATGGACTCCATGGTTATCAAGGGCCTTGATCCAGATACCAACTATCAGTTTGCCGTGAGGGCCATGAATCGCCACGGCCCCAGCCCTCGCAGCCGGCCCAGCGACACCATCAGGACCTTCCGTGAGTACCAGGGCCCGTCTGAAGGACAGACATAGCTGCATTGCTGAGGTTGCCTTGCGAGGACCCACCTGACTGGGGTCTCTTAGTGCCCTGCAGGAGGGCAGCCTGGGGTGAGGTTATCCCTAGCTCTTCCTGCTGTTTTCCCAGCACTTTGGAAGTTCGAGGCTCTCAACAGGGACAACAGGCTGTTTCTATGTACGGGAGGTCAGCGGAAAGTTTATTTTTACATATGATCCTTGGGGAGTTTGAGGTCAGTTTTCTTTCACAATCAGAACAAATCACATACCAAGATGATGTGCAGCCGTCCCCCAGCTCTGCCCTTTTCATCTTTTGAGAAAATGGGTTCATCTTAGGGTCATAGGAGAAAAGATAATGCTCCCAGACTCTTCGGGATTTGTGTTCACCTGCATAACCGAGGACACTCAAGTAAAATCAGTCCCTCTGAATGATGGTCAGGGAGAATTAAAGTCATTGTTAGGTGGACGTGTAGCTGGGGCTCTAGCCAATGGCGGAAGTTGCTGTTTGTCATAGTGGCTCGCTGGAAGGCTGGGGGAAGCTTGGGCCACTGTCTATCAAATCACCTGAGGACTTTGTGAAAAGTCAGATTCTGATTGTGGTCCAGGGTTTAAGATGTTCCTGCATGATTCAAGCAAGAGCCACACTTAGATTACTTACACCACCTGCCGAAGCTGGCTTAGGAATCCTTGTGTTTTGGAAATGAGGGGCACATTTATGTAAACTTAGAACACTGTGTAGTGGGGAGATCTCAGAATTGAAATGTTGGCACTTTTTGTTTGAAAGCTCTGTCATCTTTTCAGTTTTAACAATAAATTCCTCCAGGTCTTTGGATCTGTGTCCAAAGATCTCTGCTACTCCTGGGTCCTCTTTATCCAGGAGAGGAGCTCTCAGAAAAGAAGCCTACCTAACACCATCAGTTGCCTTTCTATTGGCTAACACAGAGCCCTACTTATATTGTTAGTCGATCTAAATAAACGCCTTCCCTGTCCTCACACAACATCCACATGGCTGACTTCCAAGGCCATGGCTGTTTCCAGATTCACTACATTCCACAAGTCCTAGGAATTTTGGCTTATCTGAAAAAAACCCTTACCCTGACCTTGAATTTCAGGGCTCCTTCCTTCAGATTGAATTGTTGGGGGCTATTGGGCTATGGTGAGGCCACCCCACATAACCCCTATATACCCACACACCCAATACACACACGTACACCCCCCCCACACGTATACATACACAGACCTACAATACACACACACACACACACACACACACACACAGTAACTATGATTGCCCAACAATTGTTTCATTGTTCTTCAGAATTTAGAAGCTAACACTCCCCAGTCATATGACAAGGAATGAACCTCCTTCTTTCTAGAAGAAATGTTAACAATTCTATTTCAAATAGACACAGGGTCTCCTTCCACTCTTGCTGCATGAGATCCATGCTACAATCCTTAGTTAAGCTCTGTGGTGCATGGCCAAAACTGGGGCAACTGTGGCTGGGGCAGGCCCCGGGATCTGACTATTGTGAAATACGCAGTTTGTCTTTTTGTTTTATAGACTGAGCAGGTGCGCTGTGTGGTTGTACCCCACCCCCACTCGCTTCCTCAATGCCCAGCTCCTCTGCTCCTGTTTCCTGAGCTACCCCATGCTCACTTCTTTCCCTCCAGGCCTGCTAATCTCCTTCTCCACAGAGACTGGGAAATAAAGGCCAAGATGTAGCCACTTGTGCTGGTCCTGGCCATGGGAATCACCAGAGGGGACAGAAGTTGGGGCATCTTGTAAACTTTGTTTTTTTTTTAAACTGCAACACTGGTCTGGTCTTGCAGTTTCTGATAATTACTTCCCCATTTGTGAATTAAGCGGGATAAGGTGTGTGAAATTGCCTCAGAGACACGTGACATTTGGTTACACTTGGTCCCCAGTGTGAAGTAAGACCGTATCATGGTAAAGTAATTGCGTGTAGGGGAGAAGGCTGGTTCAGTGAAAACTCTCAATTTTGAAATATTCTTAAATAAATAAAATTTAACTCTTTCTTACATATATATAGTTATTCAACTCAGGAAAATAGCAATAGCATTGATTAGATGGTTGGTTTCATGAACATAAGAATGTGCCGTGTTTGGTATTTCAGTTGGGAGTTGTTTTCTCACGTTTGCTTCAAATATTTTTAGGAAACCCTGTATTCTGCCACATTCACACTTCTTACGTTGCTATTAGTTTAGATTATTAGTTTCCCAAGCCCGTTTTTCCATATATGAAATTACCTAGTCGCCAAGTAGCACTTATCTGAATTATAATAAATTCTCAATCTCCCAGCTTCCGCTGCGAAAACCATGTCTGTGCCAGGCCCTGCACCAGGCATGTTACCTAGGCAACTCCACGCCAGTTCTCACAGAAACCCTGGGACAGAGGAACAGCATCCCTTTGAATAGGTTTTTAAAAATTGAGTCTTTGAAAGGTGACAGATTTTGCCAAGAATCCTAATTGTAAAGGCAGGATTTGAACTCAAGCTTAGCTGATGGCAAAATTACTTCCCTGAGCGAGATCCAGAAGGAGGGAGGTTCTTACTCTTCGAATGCAAAGAATGGCAGGGTCCGCGTCAGCGGGTAGATAAAGAACAAGGAATAGTCCTGCTGGTATCTACGGACTAAGAAAGTTTGCCAGCACAGAACGAACCTACAGATTTTTTTTTCTTTTAAAAGTTGTGAGGTATACTGTACATTACAAAAACGGGAATAAAACATACACGCAGACCTGAAATTCAACTGGTCCTCATCGGCATTTACAGCCCGCAGCCTGCTGATTGGTTAGACGGGAGGCAAGCCAGTTGTTAAACATTTTGAAGGCTGCCCTGAGGGGGCCTGTGAGATCAGTATTTGTGCCTGTTGGGTGTTCCCCAGTCCTCTTCGTTCCTCCTCCTCTTCTTTACCTCAAGGTCCATCCCGTATGGATGTTCTCTTGGTGTCCTACCTTCTTTGCTTCCCGAATGGTGAATTACAGAACAGAATGCTCACGCTGACTGCCAGAGTGCAGAGTGCCCAGTGGGGATCCTTAGATCCCACCCTGGACGCCACCACAGTCTGGGCCCCTCTGTTGCTTAATGGAGACCTACACATACCTCACTTCGTAAGGACAGCTAACTCCTCAGCTCTACTGATAAAGCATTGGCTTCCCCTGAACCTATTAATGCCAGACCGTATTAGCAGCTTAACTGCTTAAGGGGACAATGGGTAGATCTCAGGTGCTAGTGTGTGTCCTTAATGAACGCCAGGGCCCAGTATTTCCCTGACTTCCACCGGCATGAGGAAGAGCGAGGGTTTGATGGCTTCCCTGGAGTGTCGCCAGCCAGCTGTGCCCAGCTTCCACATCTTGCCTCAGCTCCACCAAGTTACAAGTACAACGGGAAGAAAATACTAAGGTGTTTCAGCACCCAGGTCCTCTGACCAGAAACAGAATCATTTCAGTGACCTTGAGTAACAAGGTTACTACCCTATATTTATCTCCATCCTCTCACTGGTGACTTTCCATATGTATCAGGGCCTATACTGTTCCCCTTAGGAAATACAAAGACAAAGGTCATGGTCTGCCACTCCCTAAAGTTTATTTCTTCAAGAAAGAAATGCCAACATTATAATTTGCCTTATTGCTTCATGGCATTCTTCTTCTCCTGTGATTGATCTTATAAATTAGCCAGTCAGAAAAGGGGGCTCTTTGGAACCTTGAGGACACAGGTACATACGTGTGGGCTTTGTGAACGTGCGTTTACCCCATCTGGTGGTCACTTACTTGCTGGGATCCAAGCTTAGCTTGGTTGAGAAGGATAGAAGGCGTCAAAGAGGGCACACACTGGAAACAATAGACGTGGTAGAACAAAAAAGCCAATTTTATTTTTCTTTTTCCCAAAGACAAATGAAAAAATAACTCACATGTTTGACCAACTCTAGGGTTATATAAATTTCCCTGGGAATGGAACTTGGTCCTACCACCCTGAACCATTTAATTTCTCATGGTCTTTCTTCACTATTTAAGCAGAGAAAGAACCAATAAATTCTTCACTGAAGTAGAATTGGTATAGTCACAGCAGTCCCAACGGAAGGTGCTATTTTGTTCCTCACCAAAGTCATTTTGCTCTTTCCTGCCTCAGGGCTTTTGCACCCCCTGTTTCCTCTGCCTGGGACTCTCTTTTCCAGATCTTTCCATGACCAGTGCCGGCACTCCCGTAGCTCGGATGTCACTTCCTCAGACAGGCTTCATTGACCTTCACACTCAGCTACCTCAGCCCCATTCCTGCTTTAATTTCTCCGGAGTGTTTCACTGCCTGAAACTATTTTATTATCTGTATCTCTCCTCCAGGATAAGCTTTCTTGCTCAAGGCTGTGTTCCCAGCACCCTGTACAAAGTCGGTGCTCAATAAATATTTATTGAGTACGTGAATGACTGAATGTGACTTAAGACAAGAGCCCAGGGGATGAAATCAGTCCATGTGGTTCACAGGAAAAGTCCAACTCCAGAACTGCACAAAAATAAAGAGTAAAAGAGGGAGGGAAGAAAGAAAGCAGAACTTGGGGGGTTAAGTTTAAATTCAAGGCAATAAGGATGGAGAAGAGGCCTTTGAGAGAGATTCCAGTGATCCAAAGAGCCAGTTTTCTAAGAAGGGGATGAGGAAGGGAGAGACATTTTCTTTTCTTTTTAAATGTCTATTTATTTTTTTGAGAGAGAGAGACAGACAGAGACAGAGTGTGAGTAGGGGAGGGGGAGAGAGAGAGAGGGAGACACAGAATCTGAAGCAGGCTCCAGGCTCCAGAGCCCGACATGGGGCTCGAACTCATGAACTGTGAGATCATGACCTGAGCCGAAGTCAGATGCTTCACCGACTGAGCCACCCAGGCACCCCAGGGAGAGATATTTTCTAAGCAAGCCCGTGTTCACTCCTATGTTCTTTCTTGATCGTTAGAATAAGCTTTAACATTTCCATGCAGAATTCGCGTACATTTTTCCTTTGGTTCTAGTAAACCTAATTATGGTCTTAGGTCTTCAGAGATTGCATAGGAAGATGTGAGAGGTTCAGTCTGGCTTTGGTTTTCACAGACTCTTCCCCCACAGTCCATTGTCTTCAGCAGTTGGAAAAACACTCTCTTCTACTGAGCTGAGACAACACACCCTGGCCCAAATCAACAAAATTTCTACAGTAGACCTGATTTCATAATGTTCCCTCTACCCCACCCCCACTTTTCTGCTCTCTACCTTCCTGCTTACTCAGGCATCGCAGCTGCTGTTGGTTGTGTATCTGTTTATACCTTTATCACGTGAATGTCCGTGAGTGAATCTGCTTTTGCTCAGTTTTGCTCTGAGATTTGGGCCCTTGGTTTTTTTTTTGTTTTTTTTTTTAATGTTTATTTTTGACAGAGGGAGACAGAGTGCCAGCAGAGGAGGGGCAGAAAGAGAGGGAGACAGAGAATCTGAAGCAGGCTCCAGGCTCTGAGCTGTCAGCACAGAGCCAGACACGGGGCTCGAACTCATGAATTGTGAGATCATGACCTGAGCTGAAGTCAGACGCTTAACTGACTAAACCACCCAGGTGCCCTGGGTCCTTGTCTTTAATTGCCTGATTGTCTCCCCAGAGACCTGTTTAGCAAGCTAGGGTTCCTTGGTACATGTTGTCACATACCTAGACACAGAATAGATTTCCTTTATCCCCAGTCACTAGCAAGGGCTCCTATTTGGTAGCAATGCCTTGAATTAGGAAAGCGAGCGGGACAGAATGTAGTGGCATGCTCTAGGGATGGGTAAGAAACAGGAAGGGACTGGAAGCGGTTTCTTCCCAAATCTCCATGACATATGTACAGCTCACTGCCTGTGTTGGTCAGTTCCTATGAAAAGTCCTCACCAAGCCTTGGAAGTTCCTCACTGCCCCCAAATACTGTACCTTTAGATGGAGGAGAATCTGTCAGGCATGCCTGGGTCTGAGTAGAGAACCATTCTTTTATTGCCTTGCTATGAGAACTCCGGAAAGTCACTTCATCTCTCTGGGCCTCAGTGTCCTCATCTTTAAAATGGGTATAATAATGTCTGAGGTAGGTAAAATTTTTTATTTTTCAAGGTTATTTTGAGGAAACACCTGTGAAACAGAGATTATGACATCTGCCCACTTTTTGAGACAAAGGGGATGTTGATATGTGTTTCCTCCATGCATAATTTCTGAAGGATGGTGTAACTGACCAGGTGATCGCTAACCTGGCAATTGATTTTCCTTTACGACTCTGTGCCCTGAGTTCTGCTCCTGGGACCTGAGGGCATTAGAATCTCGGAATTCAGAAACAAAGGGTCAGGGACAAAAACTGTCTTGACCGAAGTGGAAGAATAGAAGAGACTGCCAGAGTTAGGTCAAGTAGAATCATTAAGATGGGTTGGGTTGGTTGATTGGTTTTAAAAGGCTGCGGATTTAAAAGGCATCCAATAATTAAAACTATAAGGAACATTGAACTTTGCTAACAAAATTTCATCTCTCTCACCACTCAAGCACGTCCCAAATTTAGGCAAAAAGAAAGACCTCGTGGTTATGATACTGTACCTCTGATTTTTGTTTGCTTGTTTTTAACCTCCCCAAAGTTAACCAATTACTTAGACAGGGATCAGAATATTTTTCTATAAAAGGCAAGGCAGTAAATATTTTAGGATTTTTGGGTTCACTTCTGCTGTTGTAGCGTGAAAACAGCCATAGACAATAAAGAATGTGTGTGACTGTGTTCCAATAAAATGTTATCAATGGACATGGGAAATTGAATTTCATATCATTTTCATGTGTTACAAAATATTTTTAAAGCTTTTTTTCAACCCTTTAAGAAGGTAAAAAACACTTAACTCATGTACTATTAAAAAGGATTAAAGAAGTTAATTTAGGTGATACAGGCAAACTTTAACACTTCAAGAAGTGAGCAGTCTCTATTCTCAAGGGTCCAGAGAACTGCAAAATGGGGCAGAAGGCAGGAAGATTTGCAGGAGAAAGAATGAGAAGAAGCAGGAAGAGAAAAATAGAAAATGAACAAGAAGGAGAAAAGTGTAGAGCTCAGAGTTGGCTTGGCATTTGGGATTGGCTGGCTGGATATACTGCGTTTCTGGTTTAAGAGGAGCGTTTATAGGAACATGCAAGATACCTGGGTTTCTGTTTACTGAAGTGCCCCCCCGGCCCCCACTCCGGCAAAAATGGCTCCATCTTGAGCTTAGACATTTATTTTCTCAGTATAAAAACAGGCAGCTCGGGGCACCTGGATAGCTCAGTTGGTGAAGCATTCAATTCCCGCTCAGGTTATGATCTCAAGGTTCCTGAGTTCAAACCCCACGTTGGGCTCTGTGCTGACAGCTCAGAGCCTGGAGCCTGCTTCAGATTCTGTCTCCCTCTCTCTCTCTGCCCCTCCCCGGCTTTCTCTCTCTCTCTCTCTCTCTCTCTCTCTCTCTCTCTCTTTCTCAAAAATAAATAAACATTAAAAATATTTCTTTTAAATAATGGCAAGCAATTGGACTAGATTTGGCCAGTGGGACATAATCAGCTGACCTCTGTGGTATATTTCTGGGGTTCCCCCTCAAATTCTAAGGGATTGTCCTGAAAATTTGGGGAACTTTCCCTGTAGCAATTTTGTCAAACTTGGAAGGAATCATTTGGTGCATGCTGATGACATTGTCTCCTTGAGGCAAATCCCTGCAATTTAATGTTCACATGAAAAGTCTGAAACAAATAAGAGCCCCCAAAAAACCCTGCAACCTCGGTGGCAGGTTTGTGCTGCTCCTCAGGGAGAAAGAGAAAGCTGTTCTGGGCATTCCTCCCTGAGCTTGGGTTAGGCTTGTAAATTCGGGAGCTTCGTGGATTTGTAAATCTTTAGAATGTAAGACCGAAAAGGGAGCAGGAGAAAGAACAAATCATTGGTTTCCCCCATAGCCTAGATAAAAATGCATTTTAAGTGTGAGGTTTGTGCATAAACATAACTTCAGACATGATTGTACATTCAGGTGCCCTCCGCAGTAATCGCTCTATTGATTTGCTAATGCCTCGTTGCATGTAAATCTGAGTAGCGCTCATTTGCACAGCTTTATTGGTTCTAAAGGGAATGACTCACTTTGCTGTTTAAATACCTGCTACCTATTAATTGTTCTTCTGAGGCCTTGGTACATCTTACATTACCATACATTTACTTATAATCACTGTGCAGGTATTTTACCCCCTCTGCCTAGCTAAGGAAGAAAGACTAAAATAAAGGATAAGAAAATACAATTTTCCCAAGAAAAGGCACTTAGGGTGCTCTAGTTTCTTTCTTTTTTTCTTTTTTTTTTTTTAACGTTTGTTTATTATTGAGAGACAGACAGAGAATGAGCATGGGAGGGGCGCAGAGAGGGGGAGACACAGAATCCGAAGCAGGCTCTGGGTTCTGAGCTGGCAGCACAGAGCCCGATGCGGGGCTCAAACCCACATACTGTGAGATCATGACCTGAGCGGAAGTCAGATGCTTAACCCACTGAGCCACCCAGCGCCCCTCATGGTGCTCTGGTTTCAGCTGTAGCATCTGTTCATTGGCTCAGCTGCTATTTAGTGACCACACCCGAGCAACCATATGCTGTTTATGGTACTCTCGCCTCAATGAATTGTGAAACATTAATAGATTGAAGCCCGACGCGAGTGTTGTTCCCTAGTTTTCCTTTTGTTTCCTTCTATTTCCTTATCACTCGCTTTGTTCTTTCTTGTATATTCATTATTTCATAGTTAATCTTTTCGATTCTGTCCTTGGGAACACTTCTTGCTTTGACACAGTTCTCCACTGGGATTGTCTCTTAGCATCTAAATCCCTGAATCACTCAGGTTCTTTGATGACAGAGTAGGACCACAGTACTGGTTTAGCACAGAGAGGGGGCACCTGAAATCAGCTTGATGCAGTGACAGACGTGTGGGCGGTGACAGTGCATGCTGGCTGAGTCTGGCGGATCTCTTCTGATGATACAACCAAACGTGAAACAAATAATGTGCAAGTAAGAAACAACCACGGGAGAAAAGATGACTTCTCTAACGATCTTGGGTGTCAAGAGGCTCTAGAAGGAAACGGGGGCGCATACAGTTGCTTCATGTGAAATGAGTTTAGTGAGGGAATTTTTTTTGCAAAAGTTTGGGCAGATGTAAGGAAACCAAAAGGATGCAGTTACCAGCATCTGGAGACAGACGGGGAGAGCCATCAGGCAAGAGCTGTGACCTTCAGACATGTATCCTGTGACAACCTAGTGGAAAGGAAGTTGGGGAACAAAGATGCTGACTCCTTTCCTCCCTCTGTCCACTTTCCTGCTGATGCTCCAGATGGTCAGATCCCAGCTGGAAGCCTCACAGGTCAGCCTCCCAGGGCCCAGGGCAGAGGCGAGAGGAGCAGAGATACATGCTGGAAGACTGGGGGACAGAGGGAAGGAATCCACTGAAAAAAGTCACAGTATAATCTCGTATAATAAGAGATTGGTGCCTCTTACATGGATTCCAAAAATATGGACTATGTTTTGGTCTTTCTCTTATTGATTGAGAACATGAACCTTACCTCATTCATCTTTGCCTTTTTAGCATTTTGCCTGGAACAAAGGAGGTAGTCAGGTCTCACAGCCAAACCTTTGTCCACTGCAAATTTATAAACTCAGAGTGGACAAGGACAGTGTCCTCATTTTGCACCGGAGACAACTGCAGCTCAGAATGACTCAACAGTCTTCTCAAGGTCACTTGGTTGCAGATCCTGGATAAGAGCGCAGTTTGGTAACAACATTGTTTTCCATTTGACTCCTAAAGTTGGTGGGATTTCTTTTTCCTAAAGAATCAGTGCCCCCAATTTATTTTACAATATACCCATTTACTCTTTCAAACAAATATTCCGTGCCCACGGCGGCCAGGCACTGTTTCAGATGCTGGAGATTCAGCAGCAAACAAGACAGACAAAAAGAATCCCTGACCTTGCAGAGCTTACATTCTAATCAAGGCAGACAGACAGTAAACAGATCAGTTAAAACATGTAGATAGTATGTCAGATGCGGGGATAAGGGCTATGGGGAAATACAGAACAGAGAAGGGGATAGGCAGTATGAGAAAGCCTCCTGAGAAGGTGACATTTGAATAAGAAGGCTGAGGTGAACTTTCTGGATATATGTACCTCGACCAATAGATCTATCGATCGATCGATCTATCTAATCTAATCTGTCCATTCATCCACCTGGGGGAAGAATGCTCCAGCCACATTCAGAAGTCCCAATGCAGGAGCACCCTGGGGTGTTCAGGGAAGAACAAGGAGGTTGTGTGGCTGGGTTGGGGGTATTTGGGGGAGGAGTCTAGAAAGAGATGAGGTAAGAAGGGGTAGGAAGTGATGGTAAAGGTTGACTAGGACCTTGGAGGCCATTGGAAGTCATTGGATTTTGCTTTTTTGGGACAGTAATGGGAAGACTGGGAGTTCCCCCTTTAGTTAGGTTTCAGTGAAGCCACTCTTACCGGTGTGTGAAAGGACTGAAGAGGGGCCAGAGTAAGTGAAGCGAGACCAGTCAAGACAACCGTTGCAATAATTCTGAAGCAGTAATAGCTCTTTTTGTTGTCTTTAAATAGAAAAAAGTAATCCATACTTATTATTATAAAAACATTGAAATAACATAAAATATGGGAAAAAATAAAAATGAAAATTATATCTAATCTCAGTATCCGGGCATAGCAACTATTAACATATTGGTATATAATCTTCCAGGGTTTTTTTAAATCCAGTACTGAGATCTTCGTACATAAAATTTTTCTGTGTAACAAAATGCTATACACATCTTTAAATATCAACAAATGTACATCTACATCATTAAGTTTAATAACCATAGTGTATTCCATTGTAAAGCTCTACTACATTTATTTAATTCTTTATTGATGGACACTTAGATTGTGTCACTGCAATATACAATATCCTGATTATGCTCTTACTTAACTTTCAGCTTGTCTACGTTTCTGTTTCCCCCTTTGACTTTGCTGTAAAGCACAGTGGGTCAGGACTGTTACCCCTTCCTTATATTTGTTGATGGATTGACTAATGTTGCAGCCAATTGGTAATATGGATGGCATTTTAAACCTCAGACTCTCACCTGCTTTTTCTGACTAATAGTGAATATTTTGATAGGTAATGTACATAGTAAAGTGCATTGTTCATACACACTTTTAAGACAAAACTATTTTTCAAAAGAAAAGAATCATTTGCCTTAAAGCTCAGGTCTCATATTGGAATTTTCGTTTCCAGCTCCTTAACTCCACTTGAATGGTGAGCTACAGATCTGCCACAGATCGTGGAATAGTGCTGCCATCTTACTGGAACGGTAGTGTCTACCATATTTAAAAATGTAAATGTATGTCTGTTCTGGCCCAGTGGAATGTTGCTCCCTGGTCCTAGTCATGTGGTCTTAAAGGAATTTCAAAGGCCACGCATCCAAAGCCTAGTCATGTGGTCTTAAAGGAATTTCAAAGGCCACGCATCCAAAGGATCACAACCACTGGGGAATGACCAACAACTCCTAAGGAGGTAGTAGGAAGACTCACCCAGCAGATGGTGGTAGTTCACGAGTCATCCAGCAGATGGCGATAGTTCACAGACTTTCAGAGCTGGAAGAAGCCTTTAGAATCAGTTTGGTGTCACCCTCAGCGGTTGAGATGAGGGCGACACAGAGAAGTTCCCTTCTGTTGCCCAACATGATTGACTTCTTCTATGGTTAACTAGTCCCAATCAAAATGGGAGAGGGCAAGTGATTTCAGATTTTAGTATCTGCAGTCAAAAGAAAAGTTGGCGAGCAGAAACTGAAGCAGAAATAGAGATCCGAGTCCTGAATAACATCCTGCTTGTAATCGATGCTGAGTCCTCATGGTACCAAGAACTGATAGAATGAGTTTCTAAAACAAAAGGGAATAAAGGGCTGTTAAATTCAGAATTAGAACAGCTAAAATTACAAAAGTGAGAGATAAGAAAAGCTATAAACAACTTGAAGTCAGGCCTTTTTTGATTGTGGTTTTGTTATTTGCTTCATACATCGCTACTGCTAATTTTCTATGTGAATCTGGAAAATGTTTTGAGGATGCTGGAGGAAGTAAAGAATTTAGTTTCTGAATATACAGTGCTTATTTCACTTACTTATACATCCTTTTGCCAATCCATTTTTTAAAGTATACATTTAATGCCTATAACATACCAGGCAAATTCTGGATGTTGATGTCTAGCAGTCAACAAAGTAGATGATCCCTGCCCTCATTGAGCTTATATGCGGGAGAGTCAGTCTCAGAAAGTAAGTAGATAATAAAATAAGTATTTATTATAGGACACAAATAATATGTCTTTTTAAAAAATGTTTATTTAGTTTTGAAAAAGATAGTGTGAGAGCAGGGCAGGGGCAGAGACAGAGGGAGACAGAGAATCCCAAGCAGGCTCTTCACTGTAGCACAGAGCTGGATGTGGGGCTCAAATCCATGAATTGTGAGATCATGACCTGGGCTAACATCAAGAGTCAGACGCTCAACCAACCGAGCCACCCGGGTGCCCCAGTGATACGTCTTTAATGATGAGTGTGAAGAGGAAAAGAGAAAGAGTAAGAGGGCATAGAGGATAGTGGGGACTGCTGTTTGGAATGAGCTATCAAAAGAGAGATTTGAGCAGAGTCCTTCCATGGACAGGGAGCAGTAAGTGCAAAGATCCTGGGGTGATGACAGCCTCGGGATACTCCAGGGATAGTAAGGAGGCTCGTGTGACAGGGACATGATGAGTGAGAAGAATGATAGGAAGTGAGGCCAGAAAGGTAGCCAGAGGCCAGGGGTCAAACATGTGGGTCCTGATGAAGACTGGGTTTTATTCTAAGTTAGATGCCAAGCCCTTGAAGTGTTTTGAGCGGCAGAATGACGTGATCTGGCCTACATTTTAATCAGGATCATTGCGGCTATGGTGTGGAAATCAAAAGAAACAAAGGGAGACCAACAAAGAGGCAATTCTGTAGCTTTAAGGAGAATATACATGAAAAGGAAAGGTAGAGAGCCAAACCAAATCATGGCATTTGGGAACTAGCAGGTAGGTTAAGGACCTCGCCAAACTTCCACAATTTTTTGGTAAGGAACTGAAAAGTCACCAGATTAAAGGACTAATTCCAGGTCCCAGTTAGTGGCCATGAGTGTTAGGTTCATGGGACTTCTGGCGAATGCTCTTTTCATTTCCTACCCACGTCTCTGCTGCAGAGACCCCATTTGCATGCATGGTCAGGCCCTTCCACGTAAGAGCAGAGTCACTTCTTAATTTCCTGTATCTCCTGCATACTTGTAGCTGCTTTTCAGAGCAAGGGGACTGTTGCTTCCGTGGTCCCAGTTTCTTGAGATACTTCTTTCGTTGCACGGCTCCACTTCTTTCAACCAGAAGTACTGGGATTCCTTCTCCTGCCTCGGGGCTTCCAAGAACGCCTCCTGACCCTGAACCCTTGCTGTGTCCTGCTGCACAGGACATTCTAGCTGCACTCATGCAAACCCTGTGGTTAGACTGAAGATGTTGTGTACAGTCAGAAGGTGGCCCATAGGGACCTGGTTGTGAACCCAATAAGAGGTTAAGAAGCTTTGGAGATTGGTATCCCCAGGCCTTCTATTGTAGTAGACTCCTGCAAGATCTTTGTGTCAGATCTGTCTAATGCATGTCTTAAAGGCTGCCTGAATGCTCAGCATTATTTGGGGGCACCACAGAGTAGTAGTCCTCAATGAGGGGTAATTTTGCCCCCTAGGGGGCAGGTGGCAAAGTCTGGAGGCATTTTCATCCGTTACAATGAGGGAAGGTGCTATCGGCATCTCGTGGGTAGAAATGAGGGATTCTGCTAAGAATCCTACAATGCACAGGACAGGCCTCCACAACAAACAGTGATCCATCCCAAAACATCAGTAGTGCTAAGGTTGAGAAACCCTACTATAAGATAAAAATAAAATTAGAAAATCTAACCCTTGCTCAAAATAAAATGGCTATCAGACTGGAAAAATAAACCAGCATTCAAAAATATCAGCTAGAATGAAGGATTTCTCAAACTTTTTTTGGACTGCAACCCACAGTAAGAATATGCCCTTGCACTACAGCCCAACACACACAAACATATCTATAAATGTGTGTGTGTGTGTGTGTGTGTATGTGTGTGTGTGTGTGCAAATGTCTCACAGGACAATACTCACCCATGCTAAATGCAGAGCTTTATATTTTTATACCACTCGGTTCCATTTAAAAAAATGTGGTCACGGGTCGCCTGGGTGGCTCAGTCAGTTGGGCGTCCGACTTCGGCTCTGGTCATGATCTCACAGTCAGTGAATTAGAGCCCCACGTCGGGCTGTGTGCTGACAGCTCGGAGCCTTGAGCCTGCTTCCAAATTCTGTCTCTCTCTCTCTCTCTCTCTCTCTCTCTCTCTCTCTCTCTCTGCCCCTCCCCCACTCATGCTCTGTCTCTCTTGGTCAAAAGTAAACATTAAAAAAAATTAAAAAATAACAATAAAAAAACGTGGTCACGCCCCACTGAATTATTTTTTACTGTTCACTAATGTGTTTGAAGTCTGCAGTTTGAATAATACTGGATAAAATATGGAAGAAAAGTGAACACAGTTTCATGTAAATACATAATAGCACGGAAGGACATGAAGCAAGGGTATATTCTGTACAGAAGTCATCAAAAGGATCGGCCATTAATTTTACAAATAGCTATTTTTGCCAAACCTTCTTCAAAGAGAATTAAACCCGTTCTTGCCTTCCTGGGATTCATGACCCAGTCCAGTGAACAGACTATCATACAACTACCTGTATAGTGATGTGCACTCTGCACATAGAATGCACTCTGTAGCTCAGAGGGGGCACAGTGATTGATTTTGTGGATCAGGAAACTGGGGGGTGAATTGGTGAAGGTTCCCCAGTAAGGTGACATCAGGGATGGCTGAGTGGGATTTCTCCAAAGGCACAGGGGATGAAGAACGAGAGAATCCAGGTAGAAGGTGTTCTGGGTGGGGTGTTGAGGGAGATCTTTGAGGGTGTGCATGAGGCCGAAAGATACAGGGCACGAAGGCAGAATGTGGAAATCCACGCTGGACCCCTGCACTGGGCTAATGTAAAACCACTCCCATTAACATGTTACTCTCTCCTGTTCACAGGATAAATGCCACACTCCTTAGCCTGACATTCACAATCTTTCATAGTCTAGCTTCGGCTAACTTTTCTTGCCTTATCGCTCCTGGCAATCATAGCCCAAGCCCTCCACCCCAGCAGGTGGTATACCAGGGGTGCCCACTGTCTCCGGAAGTCTGTGTGTTCTTCCACATCCTCATTTTTTCTTGCTCAGCAAATTCCAGCCAGATGATAATTTCTCCAGGTGTAGGTTTCAAGCATGGAAAATGGAAATTCTTCCATCGAAAGCATTGTGATGCTTCCATTTGTTATTCAGACAGTGAATTCTCAGAATTAGCATTTCATGATTTTCTCCCTGATGGAGAAGGGTTTGTGACGCTCAGGGCTTGGAAACCCTCCACTGAACCCCTGGCTTCTCCTCCCTCTGTGTCTTGGTTTAATCAATATGCCAATATCTATTTGAAAGTGAGAACAAATTACTCTTGTTTCCATTTATTTTGAAAAAAAAGTTTCTTGGGCACAACTTAATCCATGACCCAGAGAGAATTTAGCTTCCTCCCGTCACAGACTCTCTGTGGGGTTTTTAATCAATTGTTAGAGAAGATTGTGGGTCAGAGTAAGGACTTAAGCCAGACTCCCTTCCCTGAGTTCAGACTGGCTCTACTCCTATGATGATATTCACAACGTAGGATTGTTTTCTTCACGACAGCAGACCGTGGGACCCTCCCAGCCCAATTGTTATCACCAGTGGTCTCTTCTGTAGCTCGTCAGTAAGGACTACTGTCTACTAAAGCCATGCTAGCTTTGGGAATGTGAGTTCACTCAAGACATTTGAATGCATTTTTAAGTCACTCGTATTTCGCCAACACACAAAAATCATTTGAGGCAGTTTGTATACATACCCATACGCACATACATGCACACACCGTAATTAAAAACAAATGTGGTAAGATGATCAGAAACCAAATCAGAAATACAAATATAAATGTATGAGGTGAGATAGTCACTGAAGTCCTGGGTGCCACTAACCTCTAAACTTATTATCAAAGACAAAGGAAAGATCAAGGTTTTACAGAACTCTCCATATCTGACTCAAGAATGCAATTCAGTGAAAATAATTTTTTTTCTGGATACAGCTGTCGGAAGAAATTACCAAATGAATCGTTATATAAAGAATGTTGAGGGGCGCCTGGGAGGTTCAGTCAATTAAGTGTCCAACTCAATTTTGACTCAGGTCATGATCTTACGGTCTGTGAGATTGAGCCCCGCATTGGGCTCTGCGCTGACAGCATGGATCCTGCGTGGGATTCTCTCTCTCTCTCCCCACCTCTCTGCCCCTTCCCTGCTCATGTTCTCTCTCTCACTCGCTCTCTCTCTCTCAAAATAAATAAACTTAAAAAAAACAATATTGAGCATTATAATACTGACCTTAACAGTGATTTAATGGGTGAAGAAATATTTTTTGTACAGCTAGATTTTTACTGATCCTCATTAAAAATTGGGCTGCGGTTGAGTTATGGCATTTCTCTGGGGATAATCAAACTTCACAGAAGGAAAACCCTTAGAAAATTAGAAGCATTGATGGTTAATATGCTTTCAGAATTATTCAGCAAATTCCTCATGTATATTTTAGAGATCAGCACCGAATACATACTGTTATTGAATACTGAGGTTTTTCCTTTAAACTGTAGTTCAAAGGGATATTTCAAAAGTATCTTAATTCCTTTTAGTCCACACACTCTCTGTAGGTGGTAGAACTTCCTTTGCCCTCCTAACCTGTCTATATGAATCCAATCAAGATAAGTCACCTTATGGACTATGTATTTCAGCCTCAAGTCATTTCTTTACTTCCCCAACTTCTTCTCTACACAGAAATCACCATCCTGATTCCTACGGTCTTTCTTTCTGCTGTAGAAATCTTGTCAGTTTGTGTCTAGGTACAGGTCTTTTCATTTTAGCAGCAATATTAGCTCTTTCAAATTTTGATGTCCTTTCCCCCCCCCCCCCCCCCCGGCTCAGACAAGTTTTATTTTTATGTTTTTGATTCATATTTATGTTTCCATTAGTCTGGTAAATACTAAATAAGTACCCATAATCCCTTGGTTTGGCTCTTGTCCTCTATATCCACATCCATATATATTATTTTCTCTCATATTTTTTCATCATTTTGGGAACATTTCTCAGGTTCACCCCCACATCACTAATTCAAGCTTCCACAGCATTAATTTTGGTCTTTGCTATCTTAGGTGTGGCTTTTCATTCTCTGAATAAAATTTTGCCTTTGTTACGTTGCTTCCTTTTTCTTATGAGCAGTTTCAAGCATAGTGAAAAATGTCAGGGATACCTCTGTATCCGTGACCCAGCTTTGGGAAATCTTAATGGTTGCCGTATTTTCTTCAGTGTTACAAAAATAAAACCTCACAGATACAGGGACATTCTGTACCCTGTCCCCAGTACCTTCCCAACACCATCCTCTGTCTTCTCCCTGGAGATATATTTGCATTGTGTTATGATTTCCCTACACATTAAATCAATATACTAACGTGTATACATTTGTAAACTATGGGGTATCGTTTTGAGTGTTTCTATGATAAATGCAGTGACATGCAGGTATCCTTTCGTGGTAAACTTGTCTCTACAACATTATGTTTTTGACTCTCATGCGAGTTGAATTGTAAAGCTTGAATTCATGCAACTTCACTGCTGTATAATGTTTCACCACATAAATACACTATAGTTTATTTATCAGTTATTTGGATTTTAGACATTTAAATTGTCCCCTTTTTGCCATTAAAAACAACGTTACAATGAGCAATTTCATATATGTTTCCTTGAGCCTGTGTAGAAGAGCTTTTCCTGAGTATGTGCTTCCAAATGAAATTGCTGAGTTGTGCATGTGTATCTTCAACTCTGTCACCGGGTAGAAAATTGATCCTCAGGGTGTTTGTAGTTACCTCCACACCATGGGCAGTGTGTTCAAAACCCTTCTTGCTGTAGATCTTTTCCAGTGCTTGGTATTATCAGACTTTTAAATAGAGTCAATCTGATGGAGGAAAAGTGATATGGCATTATTATTTTGATTTGCATGTTCCCGTTTCTAGTGAAGTTAAACATAATTTTATAAATTTATTAATCATTCTATGAATTGGCTGTTTATATGTTTTACCTTTCCTTATTTCTATATATGCCTACATACATGTAAATATACATTAATTTATTTAGATACATTAATGATATACATAGTGTACATGTATATATCATTACATAGTATGTATTGATAAGCATTAATATATACATTTAAAGACTAATCCTTAGTAATATGTGTTGCAAATATCTTCTGCTAGCCTGTGACTTATGTTTCACTTCACTTATAACATCAATTAATAAACAGAATTATTTTATTCAATACAGTTAAATATCTCAATTTTTCTTTTATGATTTCTGCTTCCTGTGTTTTTTAACTACTTCCTTTTCCCAAGGTCATTAAGCAAAATTTTGTTTATCCTATAAATTTGAAAATTTTGCTTTTCATATTTAAGATCTCAATCTACCTGAAATTTACATTTAGGTATGGAGAACTAGGAGCCTAGCTTCATATTTTTTTTTCATACCAATAACCAGTTGCCCAGAACCAACTGATGAGTCATTCATTAATCCTTTTCCCTATTGATCTATAATGGCATCTTTCTAATGTATCAGCTCCATACATTTGTGTATCTGTTTCTCAGTTTTCTGTAGTCTATTTCTCTATCCTTTCCTTGATATCACACTGTCTTAATGTCTGCAGCTTTATAAAAATATGTTATCTGGTAGGTAATTCTACACTCATTCTTCTTCGAAATTGCCTTGTCTTTCCTTGACCTTTACTAATCAATATAAATTTTAGAATCAGTTTTTCAATTCCGTGAAAAACTCTGTTGGGATTTTAAAGTCAGAATTATGCTGAATTCTATATTGAATTTATAAATTAATTCTGGAGGGACTGTCATTTTTATGACATAGAGTCATGTGTATTCAATTTCATCCATTTATTTGGATCTTTCTAAAGTCTTTAAGTGAGTTTTGTCACACTTACTCTCCAGTCTCTTACACTTGGAAAGCTGTTTGAAATTAGTTTAATCTGTGGATCTTTCTTTCTCTGTTTTTTTGTAGTCACAATTTTCTTTCCATGCACTTTTCCCATGTCCTTTTTTAAAAATTATTTTTTCAATGTTTTTATTTATTTTTGAGAGAAACAGAAAGAGCGTGAGCAGGGGAGATAAGGGAGAGAGGGAGACTCAGAAGCCAGATGTGGGGCTTGAACTCACAGACTGCAAGATCATGACTTGAGCCGAAGCGGGTCACTTAACGAACTGAGCCACCCAGGCACCCCTCCCGTGTACTTTCGAAAAGAATATGTATTCTCATATTTTGGTGTCTAGGGTTCTATATATGTCCACTTGATCAAGCTTTGTAATATCATTGTTCAAATCATCTATATTGTCAGCCTGATCAGTTACTGAGAGAGACACATTAAAATTTCTCACCATATCTCCCTGTATCTCCATCTCTTTCTCTCTATATATGTGAGGTTGTAATATTAGGTACATACAAGGTTAGGATCATCTTATATTCCTGGTGGTTCCTTTAATGATGACTTAGCCACCATGTTTAACATTAATGATGCTGTTTCTTTTTTCCCTGAAAGTTTATGTTGCCTAATAATAATATAGTAATAATATAGATCCAGTAGTTTTTGCTAGTGCTTGAAACATCTATTACATCTTTTTTACTTTTGATCTCTCTGTGTCTTATGTTGGAGGTACTTTCTGGAAATAATATACAGCTTAACTTTTAAAAATCCAATCTGGCAAACTCTGTCCTTTAGATGGCAAGAATTTTTTTTTTACAGTTATTGTAATTGTTAACATGTTTTATTTATTTCTGCTGTTTTATTTTGTGTTCTTTACTCTGCTTTTCTCTCTCTTTTTTTTTTTTTTTTTTTTTTTGGTGATGGGGGTGGGGAATCTTTGTCTTGGCTTCCTTCCTGTTTTCTATAGGATTAACTATATTTGGGACACCTGGGTGGCTCAGTTGGCAGTCCAGCCTTCCAACTTCGGCTCAGCTCATGATCTCACAGTTCATGAGTTTGAGCCCTGTGTCAGGTTCTGTGCTGACAGCTCAGAGCCTGGAGCCTGCTTCGGATTCTGTGTCTCCCTCTCTCTCTGCCCCTCCCCTGCTCGTGTTCTGCCTCTCTTTCTCAAAAATAAACATTAAAAAATTAAAACAAAAAAAAAAGGATAGACTATATCTTCTTAGCCCCCTACTTTTCCCCTCTATTGGGATGAATTATGCATTCTTTTATTTACCATCCATAAATTGTTGACTTCCAAACTTTTATAGTCTCAGGTTAATCAGTATCTATTACCCTCATAAACCTCAATCTTAACAGCCTCAATCTAAGTGAATTCTTTCTTATCTTGCGTGTTCTCTTTCAGTATTTTTATTCCATCCAATAGCCACAGGTTAGGCTTTTTTTTTTTTTTTTTAAGTAACACTTCTTTAGATTTATCCAAATGTTTACCAGTTTCTCTGCCCACTACTCTGCATCTTATTCTTTACTTCTTCTTCCTGAAGTATACTTTTCAGTAAATTCTTGAGGGTCTGTTAAGAGAGGGTGATAAACTTTCTCTAACTTTGTGATTGAGTCTCTGTTTCACTGTCGTTGTTGAAAAACTATTTAATCCCGTATAAAACTTTGTGATGGTAATGATTTCTCCTAGCATCGTGTCTCAAATTGGAAAGGAGGAATGAGAAGCTATCACCGTCTCTGGTTTAAACCATCTGGTGATCTCTAAAAGAGAACTGGACCACAGTTGATGTCCATATGTGAAGCCACTTCAAAGGGCACCACGGAGACAGTGGTGTTCCCACGCACACAGCATCAGTCATCCCGTGCTGTGGGCCAGGGTGTCTCCCTCCCCACTGCACTTCAAGCTGCACGTCCTCTGTCTTTCCCATCTCAGTCTCTGTTCAGCCTCCTGGGTCCCAAGTGCAGGCAGGGTATGAACCAAGCCCTGTTTTGTACTGGCCGGATGGAGATTACACCATTTACATCAGTTTTGTGTTTGTTACCCCCAGTCTCTCCGACAGGATCCATCTTTGACTCTCAACTTTTCTACGTCATTTTCATCAACACACGTATGCCATACTCACAGAAAAGACTCCCTTGACCCCACAATTCTTCCCTTACCATCTCATTTCTCTGCTTTCCTTCAAGCTAGAGTTACTGTGTTGTCTATATTCAGTTACCTCCCCCCTCCCTTTTTTTGACCTCTATTCACTGTTCAGCCAACTCCAACCTGCCTTTACCCCCACTGCTCATGTGAAGAGGGCCAATGACCTCCATTTTTCCAAACGTAATGTCGTCCCATGAACATAGCACACACCATTCAGTTGAAAATAATTTTTAAAAATAATGAACATTTTTAATACATCTGACTAGATAAATCTCTAATAGAATTACAAAATTGAATAACGCAAATGCTTGACTATACTGCCAAATTATCCCACAGAAAGAAAAGGAGAGAGAGAGAGAGAGAGAAGAAGAGGGAGATCTCACCTTTTTTTTTTAATTAACGTTTATTTATTTTTGGGACAGAGAGAGACAGAGCATGAACGGGCGAGGGGCAGAGAGAGAGGGAGACACAGAATCGGAAACAGGCTCCAGGCTCCGAGCCATCAGCCCAGAGCCCGACGCGGGGCTCGAACTTACGGACCGCGAGATCGTGACCTGGCTGAAGTCGGACGCTTAACCGACTGCACCACCCAGGCGCCCCGAGATCTCACTTTTTAAGCCATATCCTCCTGACGCTGTGGACAATAGTTTTCTGCCATCAATAATTGACAATTGCTACGAAAGCCCCAGTAAAAATGGCTGACTAGACATTTAGAGCATTGGCATTGACCAGATTAAAATTGCAGTCTTTCACAAAACATTTATTTTGCACTTGCCATGTGCAGAGCACACTGTAAGATTTGGTTCTTGCAGAGAACATTCAGTCATTGACCTGTTCTCTTAGCTAACAAATACATATTGAGTGCCCGCTGTATACATAACACTGAATTCTTAATGCCAGCCACCATTTCAGCTGTTCAGAAATGTTCTTGTTGCCCGGCTAAACGGTACGCTGCCCTTTCCTCCCCGAGTCCCCAGGTATGGCCATGGAATGTTGTCAGTGAATTATAATTCATCATTCTCTGAGGTTACAAAGATTCCAAGTCTGAAATTTCTAGCACAGCATGATGAAAATATGGCCTTGGGTCTTCCTGCTGTGTTTGCAGCCACCTCTTACAGCCACCTTACATTATGTTTTGCTGGTGCATCTCCTCCTTCAGTGGGTAGCAGAGAAGTAAGTGCCTAACACCTTGGTGGTTTCTGGCCATTTGCTTAACTTTCCACGGCCCCATTATCCATAGAAAGGGAGGCTCTGAGGGAGAAAGATACAGTGGCTTGTTCTCTGTTGAATGGTTTATGTTCTTCAAAAGGCGACACCTCACAGGGGTTATGCACAGTTGGTGCGGCCCCTGTGTGTGTGTGCATAAAGATAAAGGAGTTTAAGAAGCTTTGAGGTGAGGGCTCTAATGGTCACTCCATGCCTGGGGTATCATCCTGAGCTCCAGTCAGATGAGAGATTCTTGAAGCATGAACAGAAAAGAGCGAACACTTCTGCCTACGGCTGGTACTTAGAGCAGCTCTGTCCCAACACCCCACTCCTACCACTGTGGCAACATACCCTGGATTGGTTAGATCCATTCAAATTGGAAGAAAACATTCAGGCAGATTATTTGGGGAGAAGGAAGGAGCAAGGGAAACCATTCAGTGTCCTTGCAGACCCTCTGAGTCCTTATGCTGCCGAGGCTGACGTTGAATAGGCTAATTTTATGCACAACCAGAAGTCTCTCCCAGTGACCTTCAGGTTCACAGGGGAGCTCTTGTGCCCCACCCCCTCAGCATGCGCACAGTCGGTGGGTACATTTCCCAAGGAGAGGGTCTAACTGTGTCATTGGATCCCCATCCATTTCAGTTAGGAATGCACTGAAACTCCAGCATCACAACCACCTTCACTGCCAAAGACAATATAGTAGAAAGGGAGGTTCTAACAGACTTCCACTTGTACCTTACTGACCCAAACTACCGAGATGCAAAGGAGGCTCAGAAATCCAACATTTAGCTCCTATAGTATCTACGGAGAATAGGTAAGGGAGGAGGGATTAAGGTTGAAATATCTGCCTTGCCCTCTGATATGAAGCCCTCCTTTTGGTAGATTTTCACATGAGGCCCCTGGGGGTGGTCAGTCTGGATATGGTTGTTTAGGCTCAGACATAGGTCCTGGTTCCATCATTTTCAGCGAGGGTGGCAGGACTAAGTTCATAGAGCCCAAGCCAGAGTAACTTAATGCAGAAGAGCCGCTTGAAAGACCAACCCCAGAAGAGGTGCAGGATATGGATTCTTTTCCGGGAAAAGTCTATGGAATGATTTCCTTAAGATCTCAGAATTATTGTTAGCTTTTAAACTCTTTATGTGGGGTCCTCTTGTCCCTAGACTTTTGCTATTTAAGAATCCAGATGAGTGCTACTGTCATATGTTTTTATTCTGCCTTCATTGTTTCAAAAGTTCACTCTTTTTATTTCTTACACATTTTGTGAATGTCTTCAAGGTGCCAGGGAGTGAGTGAGGTTTTGGTGTCATAGTAGAAACCAATATGGACAGTATTGCCTTCTTCAAGGCACTTTCAATCTATTGGGAGAGTCACATTTATGAAATCATTCTACAAATAAATATGTAATTGTACGTTAATAATGATCTAAGAGAGGACAGAACCATGAGAGTATATAGGAAGGGAACCTGACTTTATCTAGGGTTCAGAGAAAACATCTCTAAGAAAGTGATTTTGAACAAATACAAGAATTTAAAAGGCAAAAGCTGGGCAGTGAGAGATGAGATTTCCAAGCATAGGGAATAACATGTCTAAAGTCCCTGAGATGGGAGATATGTCTCTGAAATGAAAGAAGAACCAATGTTCTTTCTGGGTGGAACAGGATGAGAAGGAATAAATTGCTGTGAGATGGGGCTTAGCCAGAGTAACAAGAAAGTCTCTGAAGCCACAAAGGCCACAGGTCTGGCCTGTCATTTTTCCATCCACCCAGCCGAATCTTAAATATTTGTACTGGAAGGGATGACCTAGTTTCTGTCCATGACACACTGCTTCACGGGGGACCCTTTTCCTCCAGTCATTCTTGTTTTGGTGAGTGTTAGGGTTTTGAGGTTGCCCAGTTAACACCACTTTCCCCTTTGTCCATTTTCTGAACCAACAGAAATACGGCAGCAGAGTCAGCAGATAAAGAATCAAATTGCCATCCTTATTTCTGATAAAGGCCGGGCAGAGAACGTAGCTTACTCTACAGTACAAAGTGGGTTTGTGGACTCCCCTCTGACTAGGGAAGAGCCCGCGTGAAGGAAAGCTTGCATTTGCAGCGAAGCCACACCTGCCCAGGTCACTGCTTTCCCCTTTTCTAGGTTGAGAAAGAAGGTGGAGGGACCAAATTTGCCCCCAAGTCCTCCTCCCCTGCCCCAGGTTCTTTGATAGATTAGCTTCACTCAGTTCAGAAATGTGTACCAAATGCTTCCATCCGGCCACCAGGCTACTGTCTCTACTTCTGTAGGGAGGAAAAGGGGTTGGACAAGAATCCAACAGTATTTTGGGGAACTCTCTTTGCATGATTACAACTTCAGGAGTGGGGAATAACTGTTCCTCTCTCATCCGTTGCCAAGAGCTATTAAGAGAAGGGACTGCAATAACCTGGTTCTTATTAATGAAGATGAATTCTGATAAATGATATCCTATCTTCTAGGAGGCTTATAATATCGAACAGAAAGCCACAATCCCCAAAGCATGTAACTTTTGTGCTGAACTAACTTCTTTTTTTCTTTTTCATCCACAGTAAATAAAATTCCCCAGTTGTTTCTTTTTCAAACGCTGCTTGGAATAACAGGTGCCAGCAATATGTCTCAATCAAAAGTGTAAACTTAAGGGTCACAGAATGTTAGGGCTAGAAAGGATCCTTAGGTCATCAAATATCATCCCATTCCTTGCTTTATTAGAAAACATGA
The DNA here is from genome assembly GCF_018350175.1 of Felis catus. Taxonomy (NCBI): domain Eukaryota; kingdom Metazoa; phylum Chordata; class Mammalia; order Carnivora; family Felidae; genus Felis; species Felis catus. Next base: position 208,304,916 of record NC_058368.1, on the reverse strand, counting down.
GACCCAGAGAGATTAGGTGTCTTGTCCAAGGTCACATAGTCATCTGTGTCCCTCTCCTAATTATCTGGATTCCGTGACCAGGGGTATTTCCAACTACACCATGTTGATATATCAGAGAAACTCACTATCTGGAGAACACTTGTGATGCTTTTATAAAAATAAACAGACAGGTTTTTATAAAATAAGTCATCCTTTAACTTATTAACAGTAATTTGTATTTTGTATATTAGTTTTTCCTCTAGTGGAATAACCCTTGAACTTGTTTTGCATTCAGTGAGTGGTTTGACTATTCTGGTTCTAAATAAATGCTTCCTTTTTAATGTTCTCTTTTCCTAATTAACAATGTGCCAAGTAGAAAGAGATAAGTTGTGCACTTTAATTACAATAACCCCAGGCCACTGAGAATTCTTATCACTATCTCGGACTGTGCATTCCGTGTTCACTGAGAAACGGCATTGGTAAAAACTTCATGTAAGCTGTGGATTTGAACTCTGAGGTGGTGAGGCCGTCCATGAACAAGAGTAGAGAGATTTATTCCAGCTTTCTTCTAGCCATGCTGTACTCTTTTCCTTAAAAGTGGGAAATTACTATTAGCCCGGGTTATTATGAGGGATAGGGAATTTGACAGGTTGTAAAGGATAGCAGAAAGCATCATCAGGAGCCCAGAATTCTAGATCAGCTCTGCCACCAGTGCTCTGTCCCTCTGGGCAAGTCACATGGACTCTATGAGCCTCAGATTACTCTTCTGTAAAATGGGCTTGTGCTCGCTGATCTCTAAAGTCTTTCTTTAAAAGTCAAAATTTTGGGGCGCCTGGGTGGCGCAGTCGGTTAAGCGTCTGACTTCAGCCAGGTCTCACGATCTTGCGTTCCGGGAGTTCGAGCCCCGCGTCGGGCTCTGTGCTGATGGCTCAGAGCCTGGAGCCTGTTTCCGATTCTGTGTCTCCCTCTCTCTCTGCCCCTCCCCCGTTCATGCTCTGTCTCTCTCTGTCCCAAAAATAAATAAACGTTGAAAAAAAAAATTTTTTTAAGTCAAAATTTCTTTGACTCTGAGTCCTTGTAATTCCATATTCTTTTTCCTTTATCTCACATCCTTTGTTTCCCCAAACTGAGAAGTAGCCTCTGACTTCAAAAAGATATGTGATATCGTGTTGAAACAGACTAATTTTTATAAATACCAAAGGATTTTATCCAATGAATAATATATGCCTTATTTTACTCATTAGAAAGAACAGGGAATCTGGAATGATTTCCATTCTCATCAGGGCACCATTTCATAGCTGCTGCAATGCATCTGCGGTCCTTTTCTCTAAGGAGTTGCCTTCAAGACAGACTTCCTAGGTGGGCTAATGGGCAAGAGGAGACCTCAGCTACCTGCACCCATCCTCAGTTTCTCTGTGTTCTCCTGACTGAAGTATCTTATTAGATACTTAGCACCAAAAAGTCTGCATGAGAGGGTATTATGGATATTGAACTAGAGGTCATATGATCCAAGTATGGCCCCAGATCTTCTAATGAGATGCATGAACTTGATCTCAAGTCACTTTTCTTTGTGGCCTCAGTTTACATATTTATGAAATGGGAAGTTTGGACTGGATGGTGTCTAGGCTCTCTTTGAACTTTCAACTTTAGTCTGAGTTGGGACAAGGGACATTGATGAATTGAAAAGGGACAAGGATGGTGGTAGTTTGATGGGAATATGTTTGGATGAGGGGCAGAGTCTCACCCTGTAAGGATTCCCCTCCAGATATTCTCTCGCTTAAATAGGCATGGCCAGCTAGGCCAGGCCAGGACAGAGCCAGAGTGTCAGGACAGAGCCATTGTGGGAGAGTCTTCTGTACCTAGAGGGAGCTTTGATGAGTATGTGAAGTGTTACTTAAATGGATGAATAAAAGGGATGTCAAGAAGTCTAAAATTATGGCTCCTGCCATCAAGGGGTTCACAGCTGAGTTGGGAAACACAAGGGCAGCATTCCAGGGCCTGGAGTCCAGACGGTGGAACTAGCACCTCAAATATATGCTGATTTTATCAAGCTATGGAAGTTTATTCCAAGCTCATATTTAGAAGCACACATCCATGGGTGGATAACCCTAATCAGGAGGAGCTGGAGGAACATCCTAGAGGTCTTGGCAGTTCCATCTTTTGTGGAATAACCATTTTTTTCTCTGGAAAGAGTCTGATGTTCTCTTTTTAAAATATCACTTGATTTTAGCATTTTGATGATGTACATTCAGCTCTGTCTCCGCAGAATGCGTGCAGTTGGAAGGATAGGTAAGCTATGTGTAGGATATAGGAGAGGAAGAAAAGATGGTAATGTGGGGAAAAACATAATGACCAGTCTTGGGGTGAGAAAACACAAGATATATTAAGGAGACAACTGGTAGACCAGTTTGGCCACTAGGACTTTTGAATAGGGGAAAAAAGGCTGAAAACACAATTTGGAATCAGATTATGAATAGTATGATGCAGTCAAAAGAGAGACCAAAGATAAATTCTAGCTCTGCCATTTATCATCTGCATGCCTTTGAGCAAGTTATTTAATCTTTTTGAGTTTCTATCTCCACATGGTAAAATGGAGGTAATACTACTTCTACAGGACTTTTTGAGGATTAATAAAAACAATGCATGAAAAGTTCCTGGCACAGTAAAAATGGTCAATAAATGTTGATTTTCTAATTCCCAGGCTCTTTCCGCCTCCATAGTGGCTGCTTCTCTTACAGACAACTGGGAAAGCAGCAACCAGAAAGACCTGGCTTTGAGTCAGGCTCGGCCAGTTACAAAGTCTTTGATCTTAGTCAAATCATTTAACCTTTTTGAGCTTCAACTTAACTTATCTATAAAGTGAAATGAGCCATAATTACTTTGCAAGATTATTATAAAGTTTAGAAATGTATTATGTTACGCACACAACCATACCTGTTATTTGGGGGGGAGAAAGTAGGTTTCAGGAAATCATGGTGATGGGGGAAAGAAGGAGGGAATACAGGGGGCACCTCAGTAGCTCAGTTGGCTACATGTCCGACTGTGGCTCAGGTCATGATCTCGTAGTCCTTGAGTTCGAGCCCCACCTCAGGCTCTGTGCTGACAGCTCAGAGCCTAGAGCCTGCTTCGCATTTTCTCTCTCTCTCTCTCTCTCTCTCTCTCTCCCTCAAAAATAAATAAATGGTAAAAAAAAAAAAAAAAAAGGAGGGAAAACAAGGAGTTACCATTGAGATCCTTGAATTCTCAACCAAGAGCCTACGATTTATCTTGTAAGTGGTGGTAGTCTTTGAAAGTTTTTATTTTTCAGATAGGGCATCATAAGATGAAGTGAAGAGTACCTTGACTTTGATGAACACAGTACAAGAATGGCAAGAATGTGCACAGGGCAGAGAGAACACCTTGGGGGGTAGAAAGGCCAGCTTCCTGGAAATAAGACCCAGCTCTCTTCACATATGTGCTATATAGTACTTTTACTGCCAAATGGAATATTTCCTCTTTAATCTGACGATTTTGAATATATGGAGAGATAGACCTAGAAATGGAGAGTAAGAAAATGACCCAGAAAAAGAGAGAGAGTCGAGGAGAGAGGTGGAAAGATACACAGATACAGAGAGACAAGAAAGAGGAAAGTGGTGTTCCGAGATTCCTGGATTTTTGTGTGAAGACATCTGGCGCACAGCTGTGCAGGCTGGATGCAGGTGGCTTAAGAGAACTTGCATCCAGGTATAAACCTGGAATCAACAGGCTTGAATTTTCCACTGACACGTGGGCTATTGTAAATAAAACTGTGGAGAATTGATGTGAGGGTAGTGAGAACACCACGTCCCCTGTGTCATCTCTCCTCCACCAAAATGTGCCCAAACACCTGAGAACGGCTCCTTCCCTGCTGTGTCCTGATCACCTGTTCACCACGTTTCTCTCTTTCTGGTCCAAAGGAGATTTCTGATCAGCAGTGTGCCTGACCAGAAGGCTTCCCACACCCTCTTTCTGTCCTTTCTGTCGCATCCTTCTGTTTTCAACCTGCTTGCTATTTTTTGCCTAAAGGAGGGTGAGTTTGCTTTTGTGACAAAGGTGTTTGGCTTAGCTTATTCTGAAAGCAGAATAGCTTTAAGTTCAGTTTATGTTTGTCATGTCTTCTTCCCCTCCTGCCCCGTCCCTTCCTTCCCCTCCTTCCCCCTCCCCTCTCCTTCCCCCTCCCCTCTCCTTCCCCCTCCCCTCTCCTTCCCCCTCCCCTCTCCTTCCCCCTCCCCTCTCCTTCCCCCTCCCCTCTCCTTCCCCCTCCCCTCTCCTTCCCCCTCCCCTCTCCTTCCCCCTCCCCTCTCCTTCCCCCTCCCCTCTCCTTCCCTTCTTTTCTCTTCCCTTCCTAACCAGGCATCCAAACACTGGATGCCTGATGGGCATTGGCAACCTACAAAAGTCAGTTTCTGTTGCCAGAGTTGTTTATGCTGTAAGGGCTGGGGCCCAGTGTGCCCTGATTAGAGAAGGCAACTAGTACCTGTGCCTGTGAAAACCCATTGGGAGGAAATAGGGGTGCTATGGAGCAGCACTTTGAAAGACTCTCATACCCTGGGGGAGTGCCACCTGTGTGAACCTAAGTCAGGACTGCTGCAGATCAGTCGATTTTGTGACAGTCTCCCAAAGGACAATGCCTTGTCTCCTAAGAGTTTTTCTCAGCCCACCTTCCAGGTCTGAAAGATCCCATTGTCCTGCTGAGATGGATGGAAATGGTGGCACCCACGATAACCTTGTAGGGGCCCTTTTTTCTGGGTGTAGCACTGTTTGCTCTAGTGCAATATCTCTTTCTTGTTTTAAAGAATTTGTGATGAAATATTTCATACATCAAGTTCATATAAAAATAATATGAACATTCACAGGTACCTGGCATCTGTCTTATGAAATAGACTATTATAGAGCACCCAAAGGCTTCGGTGCCTCACACCTCATTCACATCCCTTTTCTAACTTCCCCCAGGTATTTTAGTCATTGTCTTACTTTTTGGGGGAGTTAAACCATATATATATATATATATATATATATATATATATATATATATATATTTAGATATATAGATTTATTTATCTCTAAATAATATATTAAATTTTGTTTGTTGTTGAATTTTATATAAATGGCATCAAACTGAATATGTTCTTTTGCAACTTACATATTTTGCATGGAATAATGTTAGATTAAGCCATGTCAACACATTAAATGCTCATTTATTTCTCCTGCTATGTAGTATTCTATTCCATATATATATATATATATATATATATATATATATATTCCATATATATATTCCATATATATTCCATATATATATATATTCCATATATATATATATTCCATATATATATTCCATATATATATATTCCATATATATATTCCATATATATATTCCATATATATATATATTCCATATATATATTCCATATATATATTCCATATATATATATATTCCATATATATATTCCATATATATATTCCATATATATATATATTCCATATATATATTCCATATATATATATATTCCATATATATATTCCATATATATATATATGGAATATATATATATATGGAATATATATATATATATTACTGTAATTCACTTATCCATTCTCTATTGACAGATATATGGGGTGCTACTTGTTGTTATAAATAGCAAATTTGAAATGCTTTTTACTGTTACAAATTGTGATGCTCTGAGTGTGTTTTGCACATGTTGTGGTACACATGTGGGAGGGTTTCTCCAGATTTTGTAAGTTGGGGTGAGATTGCTAAATTGGGGTGAGATTGCTGGGTCAAAAGGTACGAACGTTTTCTACTTATTTCCAAGTATTTTTGCAAAATGGTTGCACACATGTAACATTGGTGTATGAGTCCCCGTTGATCCCATCCTTGGTAATATTCTTTTATTGCCCAGCGTTTACCTTTTTGCCAATCTTGTCAGTATAAAACGGCAGCTCTTTCTGGCATTAATTAGCATTTCCTTAATACTTATGAGATGAAACATTTTCTATTTGTTAGTCGTTGATGCTTCCTCTTCCGTGTTGAATTCTTTGTGTGTTTCCGAGACATCGCGATGCATTTGGCAGAGTCCTGTCTGTGGCTGATTTAGGATAGAAAGGGGCAGAGGGAAGGCATATGTTGACAACAGTGTGCTCCTTTCTGTGAAGGCCCTGAGGAGGCAGGAAGTGGCCGCTATGGACCCCGCTATACAACCGACATGGGAGTCAGTGAGGATGATGACGGATTTGAAGACGACTTAGATTTGGATATTTCCTTCGAGGAGGTAACAAGAATCTCTGCTCTTAAAACCTGTGTGTTTTGATTTTCCTGCTGAACAAGGCAAGTTAGCTGTTGGACCATGAACATTCTACTTAAAACTTATTTAAGCGGGCCCATTTGCTCTTAATACGTATTTATTTTCTCTATTAGGCTCCAGGTGCTTATAAATTAGTAGCAACTAGCATGCTAATGTTGTGTAGCCAGCCCCTGCCTGCTGACTGGCAAAAACATATTTAGATTTCCCACCATGTGAAAATACACAGTCAGGTATTAGAAGGAAATGAACAATTCTTTGACAAAGTGAGGCATCTTCATGATATTATAACAATAAAAATCATGTAATACCAGCTTTACCACTGGTTTTCTGTATAGCACAGGGCAAGGTACTTAAAATCCTTGAGCCTAAAGTTCTTATCCATAAACTGGGGTCAGTACTATCTGCCCCATCTACATCCTAGAGTTTTGAGAAATAACAAAAGGGACTTTTCAAGTATTAGACACCAACCATAAATGAGGCTGTCTAAACACTGTGCTGGTGTTAATCCTGAATCCTTTCTCTTCTCTGGCTCTAGGTTAAACCACTTCCTGCTATCAAAGGAGGACATAAGAAATTTTGGGGGGAATCCAAGATGGCACCCAGGTCAAACCCAAAGACCGCTTCTAGGCTTGTCCCCCCTACCCTAGCGTCTCTCCCAATGACTACAGTGGCTCCCCAGCCCACTCCAGCGGAGAGGAAAGGGAAGAATGGTGTGGCTGTAATGCCGAGGCTCTTTGACATGTCTTGTGATGAAACGCTCTGCTCAGCTGACAGCTTTTGTGTCAATGACTACACCTGGGGGGGCTCGCGGTGCCACTGCAACCTGGGCAGAGGTGGTGAGAGCTGCTCAGAAGGTAGGCCCTTGGTGGGGAAAAGAATGTGGTAGGGAGGTTGGTCCCATTGGGAGCCAGAGGGCAGTTTTGTGGTCCACACATGGTTTCTTCTAGCCCTTTTTCTAAGAGAAGCCCCTTTTTCCATGTACTCGTGATTAAATTAGCTACACAGGAAAAAGGTAAGGCAACTTCTGTTGCTTCTAGTTGAATAGCAGCCCTGTGTCTATGTGTGCCACACATGTAGTACTTTTGAAGCAATTAATCATCCTAAAAGCACCTTGGAGAGGTGGACTTTACCTTGATCACATCTCTACCGAAAACATGCAGCTGAAGCATGTTGCGTGAAGGTTAAGAAAGATAGTAATTGAGCCAACTTACACTTACACAAACGTACAGCTGGAAAACAGGTGTCAGTGGTCTTAAAGCCATTGATTTCTTTTTAGGTAGCAATTTAACAATCTCCAGTTTCTCCCTAAGAATTTCAGAAGCTCTAAGTCCCCAAGAATGAGAATCATAAGTGTAAAAAGTAGAGGCGATAATGAGCTAGGTTTAATAGATTATTAGGGGTTTTCACTTAATGATATCCGGACAATGGCATATATTGATTTTTGCACTTGAAGAAGTGAGGAAATAACATTCTTTTATGTTATCTTTTTCTCTTTTTAGATATTGTTATACAGTATCCTCAGTTCTTTGGCCACTCCTTTGTAACCTTTGAACCTCTGAAGAACTCCTATCAGGCATTTCAAATTACTCTTGAATTTAGGGTAAGAAGGATTAGTTGTTTGATGAATGCCTATTGGATGGGCAGCTTAACACATCATTGTGCCACATCAGACGGGGTCGGGTGGGGGTGCAGGAAGCAGGGAGGTAAGTAGAGAAGGTAAATATGACACAGGGCCTGTCCTGAAACCTGTTCACAGGGTAGTGAGAACATTGGGCACGTTCACACATTCAAGGGTGCCAGCGAGTGGAGGGTGGGTCCTGTATGCTACTGAACTATGGAAATGACTGTCTGACCAGTGAGAATGTGTAGGTCCCAGCTCTGTTGCCCATAATTGTGACTCCTCACAGGCCAGGATTTCAGAGGTATAATGCATTCCCCATTCCCAAATCCCTTTTAGAGGAAGCCCAAATGTCTGCCCTCAATGCTATGGCTGTAGCTGAACAAATAGGAAAGCTGCTATACAAAGCCCTCGCACATAGTGAGGGCCCAGTGGACGCTCTCTGATTTGAATCAACTGCACATCAGAATTCAATCAGCGACTTCAGCTTCAAGTTATTCTTTTGCGCATCTCAGACAACAAGGTTTGAGACCTGGAAACAAGCCTCCTTTGAGATCATGATCACAGTGTTGAGTGTGTTGAGTGTTGAGATCGTCCAAAAGATGATCTGTCTCAGGCTAGGGCAGCCAACATGGGTGAAAACCAAACTAGACTGTCAGTGGGGCTGATTTTATCGTCCTGTTCTCCTGACAGAAGGAAAGAAGCAAATTTGCATGCTTCTCCACAGGGAGGGAAGTAAAAAGAATGAAAACAAAAACAAAAACAAATAGAGTGCTCTTTGGGGAAGTAGAATTTGATGGACATGCAAACAGCCTCTCTGTGACCGTGGTCTCTGCACACATTTTCCCGAAGCTCTGCTGGTGGACCCACAAAGCCAAGTAAAGAGCAGGTCAAATGCGGAGTCACCTTTCTCTAACCTCACTGCCATTTGTCACACACTGTTTATATCGCTGCCGTTTTTTAAAGGGAAAAGAACTGAGAATTGGCAACTGGGAGTTAATTGGAGTCCATGAGCTTGCTCCTTTGTAAATAGGACCACAGGGAGAATGCTCAGGTTTCATATTCATGAGTGTTTCCAGGTGGTGCTCATTGTTTGTGTGGCGTTTGTTTGTACAACAGGCGGAGGCAGAAGATGGTTTACTGCTCTATTGCGGGGAGAATGAACACGGGAGGGGTGACTTCATGTCTCTGGCCATCATCCGACGCTCACTCCAATTCAGGTAACTCTCACTAAAATCCCACAGATTTTTAAAATACCATCCTACATTATGTTTTTACATTTTTATAGAGTAAAAAATACATGCGATGGACTCCTGGAGATAAAGGTTACTAAATAGTGGCTTATCGGGACTGCAGGGTCACCCTTGGAACTTGAGTTTCAGAACCCTGTAACCATCCATTCGTTCAACAGGAAATATTTCTTGAGCACCCACGGTGTACCAGGGACTGTTGTAGATCCTGTGAATGCAACAGTGAGCCTAAGTGACCTAGTCCCTTTGCTCCTACAGCCCTAGTGGATGTGATGGGAAGGAGGCTGAGATCTTCTCCCTGTCCCCTGTGGTAGGTCGGACTGACATTCCTGGGGAGCAGAGAGGAGCCTACAACCTCCTGAGGGCTCCCAGAGGCTCAGAGCCCATCCCTATTTTTCCCTCTGGCTGTGGCAGGCTGTCTGGTGTTCCTCCTCTGCCCTGGTCATTTCTCTCCCAATATATCTTGGAAGCCATCTTTGGTTTGCGTGTGGTTTTCTGGGGACAGAGCTTTGTGAAGGTGTGAGTGTTTTGGCCACCCTCAAGGGTACACAAGCACCTATCTGAGAATGACTGATGAGGATCAGCCTTGTCCTTCTCCATAGTGTGCTGGTTAAGATCCTGATAGCACTGCTCCTCTGCTCCCTGACTCTGAGCAAGTGACTGTACCTCTTTGAGCCTGCATTTCCTCCCAGGGCTCTTGTGAGGATTAGGTGAATTAATACATACAAGTGCTTAGAGTAGTGCCTGGCCCATAGCAAGCACTCAATAAGCATTAACCATCATTGTCTTTTGATTATTTCAGCACAGAAATTATTTGGGTTAAGCTGAAGAAGACTGAAACATCCCACTTGGGGTAGACAGTGGTCCCCTATCCTTTGCTAAATGCTTTGATTCATGGGAGTTTGATGTCAGGGCCAGGATCTGGGGCAGTGGTTCTCACCCTTGAAGGATCTGATAGACTTCCAGTGGCATTGGCTGTGATTGGCTGCTGGCCGCTCTCCAACTGGGCAGCTGCTGTGGAGTCTGATACCCCTTCTAGATGAGCCTGCTCCACCATGCCTCTCAACCCCATTTCAGTCCACTGAGGATCGTGGAGACAAAGGGAAGCCATGAGAAGGGACTGTAATTAGTGCACGTCCTGAGAAGGACAATGCTGGTCATGTGTCCTTCCCTACTGGCCATCTCAGGATCTGTGGGGGAGTGGCATGGTGGCTGCCTGGAAGTTGACTGGAAAGGGTCAAAATCATGGGTGTAAGGCATAGTGACTGGTGGGCACCCTGGGCCATAGGGAAGTTGGGAGAAAAAAACAAAGCAAAAACAAGAATAAAGCAATCGTCTGAGAATGTTCCCCCTCTGCCCACGCCTCCCCCCCTATGGAAACTGCACCTGCATTTGGGCACAGCTGAACACAGATGGCAGTGCTAGCCAGCTGGCCAAAATGAGTGTTTTTTGACATTTAAATAATATCGCTGGAGCCTGTCATTTGGGAGTTGGGGGAAGTCCCCAGAGAAATACCTGGAAGCAAAATGACTCAAGTTCTAATTCTCTGCTCTTGGGATCCACTTGAAGCATCTGGCAGTCACTGAGAAGGAGGGGGAGGATCTTAGTTGCCCATCGTTTTCGAAGCTGCAGAGAAAATCAGGTTGAAGGAGGCCCCACATTTGAAAGGTCTGCGGGCAGATTAAGATAAGTAGATTGAGGCCGGCCCAGAAAGCAGGTGTTTAGCTCTTTCCTCTAGAGATTTAAACAGTCCTTGATATTCATAAACGTAACTAAACAGATTGACTCTCAGAGAAGCCATTGCCCCAGAAGTGGTATCCGTGGGGCCTGAAAGCATAACGAGCTGGTTGATCAGAGAGCCTTTCTTTCTTTTTTTTCCTTCCCCACAGGTTTAATTGTGGAACTGGGGTGGGCATCATTATAAGTGAAACCAAAATCAAACTGGGGGGCTGGCACACGGTTACACTCTACAGAGATGGGCTGAACGGGCTGTTGCAGCTGAACAATGGCACCCCGGCGACCGGCCAGTCCCAGGTGAGTGTGAGCCTCCCAACCTGCCCACCCACCCAGCACCCACCATGCGCGTCCCAAGAGGGCCCTGCTGCCGAGCTCAGGCCACGCTGGCGGGATGCGAGCTCCGGATGGGCTGGTTGTCATGGCAAACCCGTGCACCCCAGCTCTGAGATGCTCCTGCATCTCAGTGGCTCTTACCACCCTCGGTGGGCTTTCAGGGCACACATCCATCCCACATCTACTGAGGAGCAGAATCGGATTTGCAAGCGTCATTACTGCGGGGGCACAGAAGCATGCAGTTGGCTTTGTGCCCAGGGACATGTTCTTTTTCCACAAGGACATCAAAGCCAGGGGTAGAAGAAGGCCTGTATCAGAAGAATAGAAGCCATTATTAGTGCCAAACACAAAGCTTGCTTTTAAGGCAAGGGTGTTGCAATTCTGTGGCTTTAGCAAAGAGTTCGGAAAGTTTCACTTGGTTCAATATGCAGGAATGATCCTTTCATCTACCATTTTGGGGGGCCATGGTTATAGGAAGCGGCAAAACAATTTAACTGTGGGGCTACTCAGTAAATCACCTAGGTATTCACATATTCGTCATGCTCTGGGCAATTTCAGAACCATGTTTAGAATAAACAGTTTGGATTAGCAACCTGCCAAGGAACGGAGTGTGTAATTATAATCAGGCAGGTGTCTGTGTTCTCTCAGGAAAAATGTAGCAAGAAAACCTTTGTGTATATGTATATAGCTTCCTCCCTGCCTGGACTTTTTTACTGGCAAGATATATCCTATAAAGAGCCATGCTTTGCTGATTCCCATTAATTTGGACCCCAAAGCTTCCAAAGGAACAAGAATCCAAATATAGAGAATATGAATCCAGTGAGATCGCTTATGCATATATGCATGTACTTCTAAGGAAAAAAAGACAGGATAAATGAACTACAGAATCACATAAATCCCAGAACAATAGCCCTAAATATGATTAAAATTAAGTTTGATAGGAATAAAGAAGCTTTGAACTTGGATCCAAAATAGTAATAGTGAATATAGGGCAGAGAAACTGTAATAAAAGCAGCAACACATGTGAAAATGTCTTATGTTTTGAAGCAAGGAAGTTCAGTAAAGGTTAATAAGCAGAGCCATATGGTAACGGCAAGCTGAAGAAATTACAAGTTGTATTAATAGAGGCATAGCATCTAGAAAAAGCGAGGTGATGATCGTATGATATCCTAGTAGCCCTGTATATAGCTTCTAGTGCTCTAATGGTAACTCTAATCCTCTAAGAGGATTGCATTCAGCTCTGTGATTGTACTCGAAGAGGTCCTCTAAGAGGACCACAGACATATTGGAACATGAAGGCAATCATTGAAACAGGAAACTGACCTGAAATCCCTGGAGTGATTCATTGAAGGAGCATTGTTTAGTTTGGAGAAAAGAAGGTGAAGGTGTGGATGGTGCCTTTTCATAGAATCAGAGAGGGAATTTGGGGAGAGAAGGACTTACTCTGTGCCCCCCCCCCCCCAGGCTGATGTTGAATGGGAGAGCCTAAGGGAGTAATTTTAACTCCACTTAATCATACAAAAGTGCACAGAAGTGCAAAGGACTATCTCAGGAGACGGTTTCCTGTCCTGTCCTTGGGGGTGTTGAAAAAATAAGTTACCGAAACCTTTTGGTAGGGATAATACAAGGGCTCCGGAAGTCAATGTGAGCTTGGCTTATATGAGTGTTTGTATTTTTGCCAATCTTATCCTTTGAATGAATATAAGAATTAATTGCAAGAAACATACAATTTTATGGCTACTCAGGGCAGCGTTTGCCGCTCTCCTCCCAGGATTTGCTAGCAAGCTGTATAAGCAGGACAGCAGCTGTGGAATGTTTAGTAAACTATCTTGGGAGATAGTGACTCTGTCTTATATCAAGGTTTGCAAAGTTCTTCAGGGTCTGTGTGGCTTCAGCCTGACCCTAGGGGAGCTCTGTAGTATAACTTATACCTCAGAGCGGTCCCAACCCAAAGCTGGTCAATTGGACTTTCACACTTTGGCACCCATCAAACACTGTTAAGTGCTGTGTCAGGGGAAATGAAAACTCCAGGGCACTTTGAATTCTCTGCCTCGTAGGCAAAGCAGGCTCCAGAAACCCAAAGCAACCCTCACCAGAGGAAGGTAAAAGCCAGCTTTTACCAGACTATTGCCTGGGACGTTGTAAGGGGGGCTCAGGGTTGCTGTTCCAGAAAAGGAAAAAAGCGCTAAGTGGTCAGGCTCCTGGTACAGTCCTGAATCAGGGAACAGAGTGAAGATGGGTTTCAGGAGTGAATTCTGAGGATCTTAACGAAATAAGCCAACAGGGCATTCAGGTCATCCCACAAAAGCAGTGTGCCCAGAGGCTGGCAAACAGTCCTTACAATTCACTGTAAGCACTTTACAGCTGCCTCGCTCACATTCAGCACACTATTTATAAATGATTCTTATCCATTCATTAGAAAATATAAAGTAACGATTAGATGTTCTATTTGTTGGCAACATTTCGTTTGCCACATTTCAGTGGCTTACGTTCTGGACTTTAAAAATTCTGGCAACATGCTTTTTCCCAGTCCCCTTTAATCCAAATGAATGAAATATTTCTGTAATAAAAAAAAAAATGACCAAGGGTGCCTTAATTTTGTCCCACCTAATGTTCAGGTCTGTGTTTTGTAACCTCAAAACCTGCAATCCAGTTTGTGGTTTTCTCTAAGATTAGAAATGTCCCTACCTCACCGTAGTAACACACACACACACACACACACACACACACACACACACACACACAAGTTGTATCCATGAGCAAATTTCAAAATATTTTGCAACACAATCTGTGTGGCAATCCTCCCCCGCACACACAATGTTTCTTGCAGGATATAGTATAAAGGTGTCTGGGAATAGGAAAGGTAAGCGTTGGCCCACATATACACAAAATTAGCATTATCATCTTTTGAGACGCAGAATAACCCTGTGAACCATCCAAGGTACACAGTAAGTTGGTGTCAAGACTGGAAAGACAAAGTTTTTGTTGGATGCCCGGCCCAGTACCCTGCCCGTTGGGTTGCTCTTGGCTCTGACCTACCTTCCCTTCCCTTCTAGGCTTCCAAAATCATCCCTTCTCGAAACACAGCCCTCTGAGGAGCTCACTGAGTTTCCTACGGTAACCAGGGGTTTAATTTTCCAGTAAGGCAATGTCATAAACATAAACACAGATGGAAGAAAGCAGTGGGGCTGTAAACTACATCTTAACCATGTCCCTCATTAAAATCTGTTGTGTTTTGGCTTTTGATTTTGTTTAGTGAGTTACGGTTTTCTTCTTTCTTACAGGGCCAGTACAGTAAAATTACCTTCCGGACGCCCCTCTATCTTGGTGGGGCTCCCAGTGCTTACTGGTTGGTCAGAGCAACAGGAACAAACAGAGGCTTTCAAGGCTGTGTGCAGTCGCTCACCGTCAATGGGAAGCGAATCGACTTGAGGCCCTGGCCACTGGGAAAAGCACTCAGTGGGGCCGACGTGGGTAAGTGGTTGCCCAGTGGGCCAGGGTGCTCTTGTGGGATTGCCTTTCTGGTGTGGGCCAGGGCAGTAAGAAGCTTCATGGATTGAAACCCTAGGCAGCTGGCTAATGTCAAACTTTAGGAGGGAGGTGGGCCCAGGGGACAAGCTTGGTGCTTTGCAGACATGATGACCTGGATCTGAATACCAAGATAGGTTAAACAATATGGCGCACCAAACCCTCGGTTGTGTCCTGTTGCCCTTGGCTGTCTTCACGAAGCATGGCATGGTCTCATCCAACAAAGCAGCAAGCAGTTCAGCGCTTTCACCCTCCCTTACTCACCCAGTTCAG
Organism: Felis catus; assembly: GCF_018350175.1. Taxonomy (NCBI): domain Eukaryota; kingdom Metazoa; phylum Chordata; class Mammalia; order Carnivora; family Felidae; genus Felis; species Felis catus. The sequence continues at coordinate 208,289,875 of NC_058368.1, read as the reverse complement.
TGGAAAAGCCAACACAGTAATGTAAGAAGAGGTTTCGTATGCTCTCTGCTTCCAAAAGAAATGGTCACATTCTAATTCTTGACCACTGTGTCCAACTTTCTCATATGCCCTCTCATTAACTCTTCACGCCAGCTCTAGGAAGTAGAAATTGTTATGATACCTATTTTATACATGAAGAAACTAGGGCTTGTAAAAGTCAAATAACTTCTCCCAAATAGCAGGCAGAGCTAGGACTGATTTTTATTTTTCAGCGGTTTAAGCTTCACAAAAAAACTGAGGAGAAGGTACACAGATTTCCCACCTATCCCCCACCCCCACACATGCATAGCCTCCTCTATTAGCAACATGCCTTTGTACCTTTGTTACAAATGATGAACCTGAATTACCCCTTCAGTATCACCCAAAGCCCGTAGTTCATATTATGGCTCACTCATGGTGAGCCGTAGTTCATATTATGGCTCACCCCACCCCCCACCTCTGGCAACCACTGACCTTTTTATATTCTGTATGATTTTGCCTTTTCCAGAATGTCATATAGTTGGAATCATATGTAGCTTTCTCAGATTGGCTTCTTTCAGTTAGTAATATGCATTTGAGTTTTATTCACGCCTTTTCATGGCTTGGTGGCTCGTTTCTCTTTAATGCCGGATGATATTCCATTGTCTGTATGCACTGCAAGGCATGTTTGTCATGCCTACTGAAGGGCATCTTGGTTACCTCCAAGTTTTTGGCAATTGTGAATAAAGCTGCTGTAAACAGTGTGCAGGTTTTTTGGATGGACATCAGTTTTTAACTTCTTTGGGTAAATACCAACAAGAAGTGTGATGGTGTGGTGATCACATAGTAAGAGCATGTTTCATTTTGTGAGAAACTGCCAAATTGTCTTCCAGAGTAGCTGTTCCATTTTGCACTCCCACCTGGAATGTTTGAGAGTTCCCGTTGCTCTACATCTTTGTTAGCATTTGGTGTTGTCAGAGTTCAGATGCTAACAGATGTGTAGTGGTATGTCATTGTTGTACGTTGCATTTCTTTGATGACATATGATGTGGAGCATCTTTTCATACACTTATTTGCCATCTGTATGGCTTCTTGGGTGAGGTTTTGTTAAGGTTTTATTTAGCCCATTTTTTAATCAAGTTGTTTATTTTCTTGCGGTTGAGCTTTCAGAGATTTATATATATATATATATATATATATATATATATATATATATATATATATATATATATATTGGGCAACAGTCCTTTATCAGATGTGTCTTTTGCAAATATTTTCTCCTAGACATGGCTTGTCTTCTCTAACTTTAATGAAATCCAGCTTATTAGTTATTTCTTTCAAGGGTCATGCCTTTGGTGTTGTCTCTAAAAAGCCATCCCAAGCCTTACCCAAGGTCATCTAGATTTTTGTCCACATTATCTTGTAGAAGTTTCATAGTTTTGCATTTTACATTGAGGGCTGTGATCTCTTTGAGTTAATTTTTGTGAAAGGTGTAAGGTCTGTGTCTAGATTCAGTTTTTTGCATGAGGTTGTCTAGTTGTTCCAGAACCATTTTTGTGAAAAGACTAGGATTGTCTTTAAAGCAGTAAGGACATTTATTTCCGTCACTGAAAGCAGATAGATAATTCTAAGGTTGGTTAATTCAGTGACCATTTTAGCCTGGAAGGGGTGCCATAACACAATACCACAGAATGGGTGGTTTTAGTAACATTATTTTCTCACAGTCTGGAAGCTGGAAATGCAAGCTGAAGGCACTGGAAGGTTTAGCTTCTCCTGAGGCCTCTCTCCTTGGCTTGCAGATGGCCATACTTTCACTGTGTCCTCATCGGGCCTTGTGTCTGTGTCTATATCCCTGGTGTCTCTCCCTCTTCTTATAAGGACACTGGTCAGATTGAATTAGGTCCCCCCCTTAAGACCTCACTTAACCTTAATTAGCTTCTCAAAGGCCCTATTTCCAAATGCAGTCACATTGGGAATTCGGTCTTCAATCTATGAATTTTTTTAGTAACTTCCTCCTAAAATCTCTTTGTCTAGATGAGTTGGTGCTTTGCATATAGCAAGCATGTTGTAAGTATTTGTTATTAATATTATTATTAATATTCTGGCTCCACCCATTCAGCAGGGTATCAGTTGTTTTTTCTCTCTTCCTTGGACGAATGGGAAACAGTCCTGAAATCCAGATCTGCAGTCTTGAGGTTGCATGGTGACCCCTGACAGGTAGCTGAGACCTTGCAAAGTTGAGCAAGGACCGATTTCTGGCAGTGTTTTAAATTCTCACATTGTGCAAAACCAGCCTCTCCGTTGAGCAGGTGGTACCAAATGGGCCCACCTTGCTGGCTCTGCCCACCCCCCCTCCGAAGCTGCTATTGGATTATTTGATGTCTACGAGCCTTGTGATGAACTTTAATGGCAGGCATCAGTCTCATTGCCTTTTTTCATTTTTTCCCCATTTTCCCCCTGGAGTGCTAGAACAGAGCTGGTTATTCAGCCTCTATACTTGCTTTACTTTGAGTTAGTCCTCCAGAAATTCAAGTTCTTTTAAATTAAATGCAGTGCCACCATGAGGGAAGACTGGGCTCACACAAACAGCAGTGAATTTCTGGTGGAGATACAGGCTTCCAGAAGAAGGTAATGACAGTAGCAGAGTCACGGTTCCTTTGTCTGGTATCTCTAACTTGTCACTGCTGTCTTCAACCACAGCTTTTTCTCTGTCCCCCTGCCCACCTCCATTAAAGCCTACCTCAACTCCTCAAAGGGGCCTTTCATTACTGAAGCCTTTCCCCTTCATCACCTTCTTTAGATTATTCCCAGCAATTAGACTCTCTCTACACCCACATTCTAGAATAGTCAGTCATCTCAGCAAAATTTCGCATTCGCTGGCCCAGACTTTCTTTTATCATTTCCACGCAAATTCTTAAACCTAAACCACCGGAACTCAGTTTTTCCAATCCTGTCTTGGATTTCCACACCCCACTGGGTCAATGTGACAAGTTGGGAAACCAACTTCTCAAGTTATTTGAGACTCAAGACGTGTGAGGTGGCCATGGGTCTCACCATGGTTTCTCACTGTTTCACTCATGCTTTCTCTCAAGATACTTTTTTAAGGATCTGCTTAATGCTAGTCATGATGCCAGGTCCTGGGGAGACAGTAATGAACAAGAAAACAGGATCCTACCTCAGCCCTCATGTAGCTGCCACAAGGAAAGACCAAACTGATCAAATAGTCACACAAGTCAATGAAAAAATTACAATTCAGCGTGTCACAAAGAAGAAATGGTGGTATAATAATGGTGTATAATAAGGGGATTTTATGGGCTGGAGCATTCTGAGCATATAACCATTCTGAGCATATAACCATTCTGAGCATATAACCCAAAGATGATATCTGAAGCATTTCTTTTTAAGCAGATAAGAGAGGGAAGATCATTCCAGGCAGAGGAAATGGCTTGTCCCAGTGGGAGTATGAGGGGGAGGTGGTTACCATGATCTAGTCTGTGTTTTGAAACGATCCTTCTGGCTGTGGAAAGCTTACTGAAAGCGGTGTTCAGGGGGCACATGCAAACTGGCTGGAGGCTATGACGACAATCCAGATCAGAGATGATGGCGGTTGGCTCTAGGCTGGTAGTGGTGGTGGAGATGTGGACCGAGTGGACAGATCTTCAGTCCGGGAAATAGACTGGCTTCAGTTACGGATTGGTGGGCAAGGGGCAGGTGGTTGCTCACCGTCCATGAGTCCTTCATGTAGTCTGCCCCATCCCACCTGCTGTTCTCTCCTCGGAGGCCTAATTTCTCTCCTGCCCTCACCTCATTGTCTTGCGTAAAGCTGGCATCTAGTAGGTTCAATGTCAATAAAAATTATATACTGATGATGAGGTCCTGCCAGCGCTCTGTGCACATGACCTTGCGACTAACTTCCTTCCTCCCACTCTCAGAGTTGACAGTTTTCCTCCTTTCTAAAACTCTGCACCCATCCTTCCCTACATCCCTGGACTTTGCTGCCAGGATCATCAATTTAGTAACCCAAAGGTTCTCAACCGTTTGTGTGCTGTGAACATCTCTGGCAGTCTGGTAAAGCCTGTGGACTCTTCCCAAAATGATGTTTCTCTTTCTTTTTTTTTTTTTTTTTCTAAAGATTTCAGTTTTAAGTAATTTCCCCCTCCAACATGGGGCTCAAATTTACAATCCCCGAGATGAAGAGTCACATGTTCCACTGACCCCGCCAGCCGGATGTTTTGAAACAAATAATGTTTTTAAATGTAGAGAATAACTTATCCATGGTAGGAAACAATTACATTGAAATAAAGCTGTGCAATCTGTTTGTTTAATGTTTGTTTCTTTTGAGAGAGTGAGAAAGAGCGTGAGCACGAGCGGGGAAGGGGCAGAGAGAGAGGGAGGGAGAGAATGGGAAACGGAGTCTGCTTCCCAATGCCAGGTCCTCTGTGCCTCAGAAACCAGCTCCTGCTCACAGCCGTGCTCATCATTGTACTCCCGCCACTGTCCTTTCAGACCGCCAGGCGAGGAACCCGGAGGCCTTGCTAGGGTCTGCCTCCGCCTTCAAGCTCTAGAAGGGACTGGCTGGGTCTCCCTTCCCCGTGTCTTCGCTCCCTGTCCATTTCCTCTGCTACCACCCCGGCCAGCCCCACGTTCCCTCCCCGTGGGAGTCCGGTCCTCTTTCCCACGCCGCCGCTCATGGGCCATCTTGCGTACCAATTGCCAGCAGAATCCTGCCGCCGTGTTGCTTTCATCAACGCCCCCACCCCACTCCCCCCTCTTAAAGGATAGTCACGATGCAAATTTGTAAAGTAATATCTTTTCCATGTGTAGCTAAAATAACCCAAGAACCTCGTTTGTTCCTGTGGGAGCCGCCCTTCTTGGGGAAAGAATCCCAGCCCACCCAGACCTGGGTGGGGGCTCAGGGGCTGTGAGAGTCCGGCTCTCATGGTTCCATGTCCATCACCCCGAGGAGACTGGATGCTGGCCATGTTCTCAGGCGGTGGCTGCAGAGGCCACCGGTCACTTCTGCCCTGAGCTTCCAGTGGCCCCGGCTGGAATTCGCTGAGGCCAGCCCACCCCGGCTGTGGCGACGAGCCATCTGGACGGGCTTTAATTAAACTGTGTCCTCAGCTCCTGAAGTCGGCCTCTTCGGCTGGCTGCACATTATACCCAGCCCTGCTCACGTTCGCAGCGAGGCTTCGTGGAAGAAAAGACGGGGTCAGCTCCACAAATGCAGAGGACGGATGAGAAAAGGATGGGGGGCTTGCCCTGCTGAGATGGCCAACGGAGGCTTTTCATCCCACCAGAAGTGGGCTTGCAGTTCAGGCAGGTGCAGCATCACAGCCTGCGGGGCTCAGGGCCGGGCCCCTCACGGCTCGGTCAGAGATGTGCTCCTTTGTCCCTACCCCGGGAGCGAGTGTTTAGGACTCACTTGTGTTGTTCTGGGCCAGCTAGTGGCCCATCTGTGAAATTTATTTCTTATATACAAGGAGAAGAGGAGGGCCAAAGAAGCAGAAGAAAAGCAGAGCAGGAGAAGTCCATGTGTTTCCATGTCATCTGATGATCTTGACAGTGAGAGTATACCCTGCGTGGGCCTCTCTGATATGTGTTTGGTAAAGAGTATGGACCCATCTGGTGTTGAAGCTCTCACCGCTTTTTACTCCAGGCCACCCTCCTGTCCCCCATAAGATCTCAGTTTTGGAGGTGGCAGTAGGGATGCTGGAAGGCATCTGCTGAGGTATTATGAAGCACCCCCCGCCCCAGCCCCTTCCTGCCCCAGACAGAGCAGTGGAAGGTTGAGGCCAGGTAATAAGTTAGATGTGGCTTCCGTGCTCCCCTTGTTGCCTCAACTTTGAACCAACAAGGCAGTAGCACTTAAGGTAACTGGGGCCACACAAATTAGAATGCTTGGAACAGAAACACCATGTTGACACGGAAGGGATTGAAACACACTCTTGTTGGAATAAGAGACAGATGGATTAACGCAGAAACAACTCATTCATCTTCGTCGGTGGTCGTAAAATTGTCCAAACAATTTACTATTTGATGTATTGTGTCCGCCATGTTTTAAAGATTCTTTGTGGCTCTTCATAAAGAACAGGCCAAAATCAAACTAAAATGAAGGGTACGTTCCACCTACCCTGAAGGCTGTTTTGCAGCTGGGCAGGGGTACAAATTAACACGAGTGGGAGCTGAGCGTGTGTATTCAGAGCTGGTGCGGTCAGCTCCAGCGTCTTGGACTGGCTCACGCGATGAATCGGTTTTGTCATTCCTGTTCTGTATTTAGGGGAGTGCAGCAGTGGACTCTGTGACGAAGCCTCGTGCATCAACGGCGGCACCTGTGCAGCAGTCAAAGCTGACGCCTACATTTGCCTGTGTCCCCTTGGGTTTAAAGGTCGACACTGTGAAGATGGTGAGAAAGAAGCAAGTTGGCTGCACTTTGCCTGCCCTGTTAATTCATGTCGCTGTAATTTTTCATCAGCGTGCTCTTAGCAAGTCCCATAAATGTTTATGGGATTAAAATCTATACATTGTTGGGAGAGATGGGAGAATCTGTTTTGTTTTGGTTTTTTTTATCAGATTGGAGTGCCTTTGAGTGTCAGAGTGTCAAGCCAACCCAAGATAGGTTCATTTTAAGATGCTTCTGGGCCAGGCTTTGGTGGGCTCCTTTTGGCCCTCAAGTAACTTTGAAAAGCCTTTATGTGTGTGGTCTTTATCAGACTGAATTCAGAGCATCTGCAGCTCATGCTTCTGAGAATGTCTGACAAGTTCAGAGAAAATGTGGGGAAGAGACACGCAGAGTTGTTAACAATGGGAAGGCACAAGAGTAATCTTTCTTCTTTTTGTTACTGTTCTAGTGAATTGTCCACCTCTTGATACTATACCTGTCTCAATACGCGTAAACACATGTGCATATGCAAACACACAGAATCAGGGGAAATTTCAAAGATTTCAAAGATTTTGGCAAACGTGTGGAGTTGGACACTTTTTTTGAGAGAAGAGGGAGAGAGCGCGTGCAAGTGTGGGAGGAGCGGAGGGAGAGAGAATCCCAAGCAGGCTCCATGCCCAGCACTGAGCCTGATGTGGGGCTCGATCTCACCACAGTGAGATCTTGACCTGAACCGAAATCAAGAGCCGGATGCTTAACCAATGAGCGCCCCCCAGGTGGCCCGAGTTGAACATGTTTTAACTTTTCTACCATTGATTCAAATTTGGACCTAAGACACCATCCTGGTGGGGGGTTTTCTTTAGCGCTGAATAATCTCAGATCTCAGATCACCTAGAAGAGGGCGTGTGAGTTCCTGTAAGTCAAAGCTGTTACATATCATCTCATATTTTGTAGTCTAACATAATAAGGCTCGATCCTTGCTCACGTCACACATCACTGCAGGTCAGTGAGGAGTTTGGGTGGGGGTGGCCTCTGTGCCATGCAGTCATTCAGGGACACAGGCCCCTGCCTTCTAGGGCTCTGCCAGGCCCTGAGAATCCTCCCCTGCTTCCTGCATTCAGCTAGCAGGTGAGGGACGAGAGGGTGCATGGAAGATGGTAGGAAGTTTTAGGGGTCAGACCTGGGATGCGTATAATACTCCCACCCACAATCCACTGACCGGAATTCGGTTATACTACCCAATTCACTCAGGGCAGCTGGGAAATGTAGGTTAGCTCCGTACCCAGGAGGAAGAGAACATGGCTAGTTCTGCCACAGAGGGATTTCTAACAGCACGCTTCTTTCTTCAGCTTTCTCCCTGACCATCCCTCAATTCAGAGAGTCCCTGAGATCCTATGCTGCAACACCCTGGCCTCTGGAGCCCCAGCATTACCTTTCCTTCATGGAGTTTGAGATCACGTTTCGGCCGGACTCGGGTGATGGTGTCCTCCTCTACAGCTACGACACGGGCAGCAAAGACTTTGTGTCCATCAACATGGCCGGGGGCCACGTGGAGTTCCGCTTTGACTGTGGCTCTGGCACTGGTGTTCTCAGGTAAGGGCTGAGACCTTTAGGGGCTCCTTTCCCCCCCAGAAAGCTCAACAGCGGTCACTTTGGAAAAAGATGGCCTTGTCCTGATAGCTTGCACTATTCCTGTCGTCCCTCCGTGGTTCTCTTTTCCGAAACGTGTCCTGGTGGTATGACATACTTCATTATGGATCATTCTCTCCTACTGGCAAGTTTTCCTTTTGTCAAGTAACTCCCCGGCAGGTAGCAACTCTCTGCTTCAACCCATGGATGGGCTGCCTTCATTTTGCACAAGGCCATCACAAAAACCTGATGAATTGTAGTTGATCAATCCGTGCTCCTAGCATCATTTTGTGGGCACTCCGTCAATAGAGGATGACTAGGAAAGAAGTATGAACAGAAGTTGAATGGACAGACATGCCCTTGGTGACCTGACTTTGATTTTTTTACCACCCTCTCGCATTGTTTCTTTGATGGTGACTAGATGGTTAGCACATCTCTGACCATTCTCCAGATAAAGGAGTCTGACAGCGAATCTGCAAATCACAGAGGCTCATCCCTGACCGATCTGTTCGAGAAGGCGGTGCGATGAGTGGTTTCAGTAGCATGGCAGTGAACAGGTGCTTCTGAAGTACTTGCTGGTATCTGCAGAAGTGGCTCTGGGTCCTCAAACCTTTCCTCCTGTTATCTAGCTTGTACTATTAATTTACTTAGAAGATCAATTGTTCCCGTACAGCGCGTCACGATTTTTACAACACCCTCAGAGCCTGATGATGGTGGATACAGACGTTTCTCTTATTTGTTTATGTCTCCCTCTTCGCACTGTGTTCCTTCCACGGTAGTTTTTACCCTCCAGCCAGAGGCCTGCTAATCTAATGCAGACATGCTCCTTGTTCCTATATTCGACGAATTCTCTTTTGAAACTCACTACGATGTTTCCTTCAATGGTGCCCCGCAGCAGGAAATCCAAAGGTGGTGGTTGTTTTAAAGGAAATTGCAGGCTGCATTCAATTGTAATTTATGCTGCTAGACTGTCATTTTTAGGAAGACTGCGGGAGAGCTGTTACAGCCATACATCGCCCTTAATTGCTGATCATTTCTCACGGCCGATGGGAAATGCTTGCTGCATTAGGTTTCAAGAATTCTTAAAAAGGACAGTTCATTTTTGTCCTATGGCTGAATTCCTGCACGTCACTGACACCTCCCACCTTGGGTCATGGGCAAACATTTTTGTGCCTCTGGTTATACAAAAACATCCTATGTCTCAAGACAACTTTCGTGGGTGTTTAATTGATTCAATTTACATAAGATTATGCAAAACAGTCTAAGCAATTCACGTAGAACTGTTTGTCAAGTTCAGAAGGGAAGACACCTTGAATATCACCTTGTACTTTCAAATGGCTTCCTCCTGGATAAGGAATGACCAGGAAGAGTGAGGGGGAGGGTCGGGCTCATCAGCCCTCCTCTTGGGCAGATCGCCCCCCACCCCCCACGGCTCCCCTCCATGGTGGCAGCTCCAGCTCTGGGGTCACAGACACATAGGACCTTAGTGTCCAGCATTTCTCTCTTTCCTCATTCTCTGCCTATTTGAGACAAGAAGTGTTATTTAATTTTTTTTTTAATGTAAGATATCGTTTCCCTGCCTGTCAGAAAAGTGCCTGGAAAAAGAATTCAGAGTATCAGGTGTAACGAAAAGAAGGCAAGTGCCCAGAATGTCCAAGGGAAAGACCACCCCTGTCCCATCCCCTCCCCAGGGTAACCTGACAACAGGGATTACTGTGGGCGTTTCAGGTGCCCCGTTGCAAGATGTTTATCCTGAAGATCATTTCTAAGACTTCCTGCTTGATTAAGAAAATTCAGTAAAGTCCTGAACCACAGGAAGTTGTGGAATTGGCCAAATCATTTTAACTTTAGGAAAAGGATAAGGTGGTCAAATTCATTATGAACTTGATTCAGAAATCGAGGCAATTGAAATGAGCTCGTGACGGCTGTGATCGATGTCACTGTGCCGAGGAAGGCAGGGTATTGACAGGGAATGACCTCTGCAGGACAAGAACACGACTAAGGCGGTGGTACTTATTATGGAGATGGGGCTGCTTAAAGAGTGCCTCTGGTTTCTTTATTGCATATTGATTTAGCCAAGGTGATTAAATTCTAATTGCTAAGGACAAATCACAAAAGCATTTGCCAGAGCAAAAAAATCAAGTGAGGGGGTGGAGACCTTTCAATAATTGTGCCCATTGGTATTCCTGGCAGTTTTCTAAGGATGATCCAGGACCAAAAAATAATTGGGAGGTTCAGTGAAGGCCAGGAACTAGACATCATTAGAAATACAAATGCAATAATTATCCTCTTCTTGCATACCTCACTGTCCAAAGTAGCGTGCAAAACTCTTATCGAAATCGTTTAAACTTCAAGCACTTTCATGTTGAATTAATTGAATTTTTAGTTTTAATCCTTTTCACAATATTAGACAACATGGACTCTTTCCCCCCGCCAGCATTTTATTATGAGAAATTCTAAACATGTGGAAAAGTTGAAAGAATTATACAGTAAACATCTTTATTCCTCCCACCTGTCATCTATAATTAACATTTTGCTATATTTGCTTTATCACATGTCTAGCTATCCTTATATCCATCCATCCATCCATCCATCCATCCATCCATCCATCCATCCTAATTTTTTATGCATTTCAAAGGATGCCGTAGCCATCAGCACACGAAAGAATCTGTGGTTTACACTACAGTCCAGGTAATTTTCTCATTTTCAAAGCTTGTGTGCAACTATGATCACATTTCACCGTCACCTCTCCTCCAGGACACCAGGCTCATCTTACCCACATTTCAGGCTTGTTGGAAGTAATAAAATAAAGTGATAATTGCAATGCTCCTACCATAAAGGGGTCCAATAAACGGACCGAGCGTCGCTGTGTTCACTAAGCAGGAGTGATTGTTTTCTTGTGATGGAATGAATGAGGTAGCTAAGGTTGCATCGGTTCATCAGGGCAGCTTGATGAACACTGTCCATACCACCACTGATGCTATCCCACGCTCAGCTTCCTTCCTTCAACAGGAGTGAAGACCCCCTCGCCCTGGGCCACTGGCATGAGCTGCATGTATCTCGCACAGCAAAGAATGGTATCTTACAAGTGGATAAGCAGAAGGTAGTGGAGGCAATGGCAGAGGTAAGAAGGACACGTGTCAGCGCAAACTGGGTTACTGTTTTCTTCCTGTCCTGGAGAGAAAAGCAGCAGAGTAATGGCTAAGTACATGGACTCCAGGGCCAGATTGCCTGGCTTAAAACCCAAGCTCCCCACTGGGCGAGTTACTTAACCTGTCTGTTCCTCAGCTGCGAATGGGGTCATAATAGTAGCGGTCTCACAGGGCCGTTGCAAGGATTAAGTGAACTAATACAAGTACATCGTTTATGAAATCACTTGCCACCCCCACCCCTACCGCCAATCCCTGTCTTTGTTGAGTCAGTGTATAGTGTAGTAGGTCAGGACATACGTTGGAGGTCGGGCCAGTGTTGTGGGGGCCACACATCTGGCAAGAACACAGCTCTGATGCCAGGCTCCTGGATTCCAGATCTAGCTCCATTACTTACCAGTAGTGTGAACTCAGATGGGTCACTTGACCTGCAAGTTTGTGTTTTCTCATCTATAAAGTGGGGATAATGGCAACCACAATAGCGCCTACTTTGTAGAGTTGTGCCAATTAAAATAACTATATATGTAAAATACAACAGTACACGGTCAGCACTATGTAGCTTTACTTATTCCTGTTGGTTAATAGAGTACTCTCATGACCTCAAGAGCACAGAATTTCTACTCAAATTTATAACTTTCACCCATGATCTTATTTCCAAGGTCGTATCCAAAGAAAATAACATTACAAAATTTTTCTTTAATGTTTATTTATTTTTGAGAGAGACAGAGACAGAGCATGAGCGGGATAGGGGCAGAGAGAGAGGGAGACGCAGAACTTGAAGCAGGCTCCAGGCTCTGAGCTGTCAACACAGAGCCCGGTGTGGGGCTTGAACCCACGAACTGCAAGATCATGACCTGGGCCGAAGTTGGATGCTTAACCGACTGAGCCACCCAGGTGCCCCAAGAAAATAACATTTTTAAGAAAAGATAAGAGAGATTTGTTTTAAATTATAACCTACTAGGATTCTTTACACACAAAAAATTTAGTCCCCTAAAGGGGACTTAGGGTTTCCACTATGTTAATTCCCCATGTCATTGTTCTGTGCATCACCAGATTTAAAGAGGGCGTTTGTGAATGTGGGTATTCTGATAAGAAAGTGGATTGGTAGAAAAAAGAAAAGGAATAAAAAAAGACTTTTGGTGAGGAAGGAGGTATTTAGTTGGAGAAGAGAGCAGAAGGAAGAACACGTATGTCCCAAGGCCAGAGATGGTAGTGGTGGGAGGTCCTGTCAGAACCAAGGACTTTCTCAGGATAAGAAGAATCCCCAACTGGGTTCTGCTTCAAGAGGTGAGCACTCTTCAAACCTAGAAAATGTTCTATATATGTATTTGTGGAAAGAAGGAAGGAAAGAGAGAGGGAAGGAAGGAAAATAGAAAGGCAGGAAGGAAGGCAGAAAGGAAGGAAAGGTGGATGAAGGGGAATGGATTTTAAAGGGAGAACAGGAGTAATTTCTGGGATGCTCCAGAAAATTCTAACAACTGACTTCAGTCCAAGATAGAATTAGTAGCTCACAACTATAGACTTGACTAGACTTGACTATATGTTGACTTAATATAAATTCGAAAAAGCATTGTATCTCTGTAGGCCTTAGTTACAAACATTTGTAAAACAGGAACAAAAGTTCAGAATGGAATATTTGTAGGTAGTAGGGTTAAGGCCTTTGATTATGAAGAAGAAACTCTTTAGGACACAGTATTTACTGTTGGGATCCTACAGTGAAGAGACAACACAAAGGTAAAAACCACACCTCAGAATTTCTATTGCTACAATATCAGAGAGTAAGAATTCAACCAATATGGTAGAACCAGTGCCTCCCTATTGGCTTTTTGAATGGACCAAGCTGGCTGGAGTGCTGCCCACCTGGAAAGCAGTGTGCACATGTGGGTACAGGTGTAGCCAATCTGTGTGCATGTGAGGGTGTTTTGTTTTGTTTTGTTTTGGGGTTTTTTTGAGGCAGCTCTGAGACAGGAGTGGGAAGGCTCCATGCTTGATCTCAGTGAGTTGAGCCTTAATCACATCTTCCCCCAGCAGGGGATTCTGCTCCCCAGCTGTCCATACCATGTTCAAAGGCATAGGTGACTCTTTCGGTTAGAGAGCAATGGGATTAGGAGTAGTGGTCTTAGAGCTTAGAGATGGGTGGGATGAAAGAACTCTTCTGGGGATTAACCCAGGGCCTAGGCCCCTCAGTGTCCATGCGAAAGCCAAACTCTGGGTTGCTCAGCTGAGAAATACTAACAGCCAAGGGTTGAGTCTATGCCAGACTTAAGGATGGGATGTGCCTCTGAGGGTTCCAGAAAACCCTAACCAGCAGCTTTGCTCAGGTTTTCCAACCACTTGCAGCTAAACAGAAGTGGCAGATCTAGGCGAAGCCTCCTTTCGGTGGGGTCTGTTTGCTTTTCTCCTGCGGTTCCCTGTGGGTGTGGCAGCTGCAGCCCTGTCTCTTGTCAACAGGAGGGGGGGCGGGGGGGAGGGGGGAAGGGGTGCAGGGGAGGGTTTTGATGAGAAACCAAAAGGAACCAGCTCTCACCCCATGAGGCCAGGTCCTGTTCACTGGATACAACTGTAACTCAAAGGTTTTTCAAAACAGCCTGTTTCTCTGACATCCCTTTGACCCTGCAACCTTTCTCCTTTCCACTTACTATCTTATTTTTTTAGAAGAGCTAAGACAGTGATTGGGGCCTGGGGGGGGCGGGGGCCGGGGGCGGGGGCGGTGTGGTAACAGCTCCCTCCAGGGTCAGCATTCCATCCAGCCACTACAATTCCTGAAAGGCCTTCTGCTTCTTTAATGAACACTGCCTTCCCCTCCCCCTCCCCAAACCCCTGCCTAGTTAAATAAGAACGCTGCCCCAAGGTTACTGATGGAAGGCAATTCTATGTTCCAATCAAGACCTCCATGCTGTTCCCTGGTGGGACCTGGGCACTGTGAGACTCTCCTAGATCCTGTACCTTCCTCTCTGTTCTGTCTCTCCTTCTCTATATTGACCTGACCCGAAGTCCGTTCTCCTCCCTTTGGCCTGTAATCTGCCTAAAACACAGATATAACTATTTTCTTTCTGCTTAAAGCTTGATGCATTTTGGGTAGAGGGCGTTTCTAAGCATGCAGTATCTGGCCCCTCCTTGCCTCTGCCCTTATACCTACTATATTCCTCTCAAGCCCTGACTTTGACTGATTTCTATAATTCTGACTCTTCCTTTACTACCTCCCAGACTATCTGTGTCTAGGGTAGGATATGTGCACTCCCTCCTCAAGTGCATCCAGAGTCCCCTGAGCAGCCCTTGCTGAGCTAATCCCACCTGCCCATTTATGTGTCTGGATTCTGCCTCTGAGGGCAGAAACCAGGTCTTCCTTATTTACTGTTGTTTGTCTAGCATTTAGTGCCTGGGACACAGTAGATGCCCAGTAATATTTGTTAAATTAATGACTAAATGCTGCTACTATTTATATTTCCTTTTACCATAAATCAAAGGAAATAATGATTTATGTTGGAGTCTCACATTTCCATTTATCTCTGTTTGTTGTCTTAGGACATTTTCACATTTTGCGTCCAGCTCATGTGTGAAAGAGTTTAGACCTTAAATATTATACACAGCTTGTTGTCTAGTCCACCCGTTAGAGTTTAAGCTGTTGAAATGACCGGTAACAGGGCAAGGCTTTGGGGGTTGACCTGGGTAGTTTTCTGAGAATTTGGAAAAGAGAAGAATTTCTCTACCCTTTGTAGTTGATAGCAAGGAATGCCTCCCACCCACCATGCCTTCCTTTTCTCTTGGCCTGAAGAGGTTTTACTTTTACCACTGCCTAATATAGCAATAGCTGGTCAGACTGGAATGCTGATTAATCATCCAACTCTGGGCAAAGTGCTAAATCGGTGGGCTCTCTGCCTCCAAGAGAGGCTAGGCTGCGCTCAAGCGGGTCACAAACAGCTCCAGAAGGTCAGCTACAATAAGGGCTTATTTCTTACTTGCACTACATGTCCATCAACGTTCAGTTGCAGCTCTAATCTGACACCCCGGCTGAAGGAACAGAGAGAGAGGGAGAGGGCAGTGTGAGTCACCTTCTGGCTCTGAAACCTTCTGCCCGGAAGTGACTCATTTCCCTTCTGTTCATGCTTTATTGGCTGAAGCAGGTTACCTGGCCCCACTCAAGAGCAACAGGTTGAAGGTCATCTCCCTGCAGGGAGAAGGGGCTCTTCTGGAGAAGCGCTGAATGCTGGTGGACAGTGATGCGGCCCACCACATTCACCGTGACGTGTCTATGTGGTTGATATGATGGCTGCCATTTTATAGATGATGAAACTGAGTCCCAGAGAGGTTAATACATTTCCAAACATACAAACAGGCAGTAAGGTCGCAATGCAAAATAACGTGAAAGTCCAGCTGGCCTGTTGCGGTGGGTCCTCAAGGTGTCTCTACCGTTTGGCAGACCTTACTACCTTTTCTGAAGCTAAACCGTGTTTTCGTTTTCATCTGTTGGCAGGGAGGCTTCACACAGATTAAGTGCAACACGGACATTTTTATTGGTGGAGTCCCTAATTACGATGATGTGAAGAAGAACTCGGGCGTCCTCAAGCCCTTTAGTGGGAGCATCCAGAAGGTACAGGCTTCGCTTTTGCATGTTTATTGTGTGACCTTGACTACAGACAATGGAATTAAGAACCGTGATCAGTGGAATCTGCAGGATCCAAAAAAGAAGCTTGGAGGAAGTTTTCACGTTTTAAGGTTTTCTTTTTTTAATGCTAGCAGCATAGCTTTCCAACCCCATTTTCTTATAACGTCTGCTCCTGGGCCCCCATCCAGCAGACATTCCACGAAAGCAACTCAATGAAGATGAGTCTTTACAATACATCCACCGAAGGATCCAGGCATTGCTGGGGGAGGCAGCGGGCATCAGGTGGCTGCAGACAGGCTTCTACCAAAGGGAAGGAAGCCAGTGGAGTCTCAGAGCAACTCTTGGCTCTGTGCTTCTCTCTGAGGTGCCTTTGAAGTTCCTGCTCAAGTCAAGAGCCAACTCTCATCCCACCTCCACCCCCATCCCTACCCCTGCAATTAAGCAGTTGCAGCTCATCAATCATGTAACCACGCTCTTAAGAGCAGAGAT
Organism: Felis catus; assembly: GCF_018350175.1. Lineage (NCBI taxonomy): Eukaryota > Metazoa > Chordata > Mammalia > Carnivora > Felidae > Felis > Felis catus. The sequence continues at coordinate 208,273,623 of NC_058368.1, read as the reverse complement.
TAAGGAGTCCTTCCATAGAAGGTTCGGGGGCGGCGGGGGGGGGGGGGGGTAGAATCATGCAGCCAGTGAAAGATACAGGACATTGACCCCACACATATTTGTCTGTTATTCCTTCTCTTGGGGCTGCCCATGACCTCTCCAGTTTCGATAATATGTTTTGTCTGTAACAGAGGTGCAGGCTGACTCACCAAACCAGATTTCCAGGACCATCAAACATTAGGGAAAAAAAGCATTTGAAGAAAACCATATTCGACTGCTGGATGTTAGCTTCGTCCTGTTTTCCTTCAGCAACCAGTGGTGGAATGTGGGCCATTGATCCTTTCTAGACTTGGGGTGAAACATGAGAGAGGCTAAAATGAAGGCAGGACAGTGAAAGAAAGCCCTACTGTGATTTGCACATCTGGGCACTAGGAAGGGCCCGGTGGGGCTCTGTTCCCCTCCTCTTGTATCCCAGTGTGGAGCACAGAAAAGGGGTCCAGTCAATATTTGCTGACTCTGAGGTGTTTCCCTTTGTTGCTGAACTGTGATGTCAGCGACACCTCATCTCAGCCCATTGTCCCCCGTCAGTGGGTTTGGCCATGTTTCATCATGCATTTGAAATTCTCACTGAGAAATCAAGCTGAGATGCTAAGAGGCCTCACCCGCCTCCCTCCCGGCCCCTGTCAGGCTTTGCCCTGCCCCCTTCACGTGGCACACACAACCCTTTCCTCCCCACGTCCGGGAAAGGCCACCCGCCCCTCCCAGTGGCTGAGTCACTGGCCGTGCCACGTCCTGAAGGGGATGGTAGCCTCTTGGCCTGCCTCAAGGACGTATGACTGAGTTTCACAGTCTTTCCCTTGAAGCACGAAAAGGGGAAGATTGTAGAAGGATTCTGACTACTCTCTTGCAGCTTGTAAGATTCAAGACTGGGAAAAAGTGTTCTCCTAACTCTCCTGACACCCTCCAAGGACTAGGCAGGCCTATGGAACCATGGATTAGTGGCAGGAAGGACCATGGCTAACCTCTTAGGACCCCCTGCAGGGTGGGGGTCTTTCTGAGAGGTGTTCTGTCTCCTGGTTCTGCAAAGCCTGCCTGACACCAAAACACCCAACAGCCCAAGGTAAACACACTCTCCAAGTGGAGGGCTGAAAACGTTGGGTCCCCCAGACGTTATTTGGGGCTGGGAGACCCAGTGGCCTCTCCCTATAATTCATCATTTTCACTAGACCCCCCATTGCAGGGAAAAGGGAGTGAAGGCAATGGATCCCTCTTGTCCCAGTGAATTTGCACAGCAATGACAAGAATGTGATCTGAGTGTCACTTTTTTTTTTTTTAAATAGTGGGGAAGGGGATGTGGGGAAGGGAATTCAAGAGTGTCAGGGAGAGAGGATAGCAGGAAGGGATGGGACAATCTGGGAGACCCCACTGATGGAGCTGTAGATGACACGAGACCATCAGCCAGAAGAACAGAGCAGTGCAGGGAGAAGCTTCCCCCAGCCCCATTGCCACTAGAAGGCGTCAGTCCCCCTTTGATTTCTGCCTGCATGATACTTCGTTCTGTATTCTTCCCTACTTGGCTTTATAGCAGCACCTCTCAACCTTGGCTGCATTTTAGAATCACCTGGGAAGCTTTTAAAAGTTACTGTTGACTGGATCCTGCCCTCAGAGCTTCTGATTCCATTGATCTGGGTGAGACCTGGGGCATTAGTGTATTTCTTAAAGTCCCCCAGGCGATTCTAACAGGCAGCCAGGTTGAGAACCTTAATTTTGTATTTATTGAGACTTCTTTACGACCTCCCGGAATCTTCCAGGACCAGAGGATGCTTTACTCTCTGCAGATTCTCCCAAGGGCCACAGAGCATCACTTCAGTGCCTGCATCACTTACTGGGCGGTAAAAACAGGAACCAGACACTTTCTCTTTTATGAAAGCTCCCCCATCACATGTAGCTGAGGTTAACAGGCTGAGGGAAGCTTTAGCAGACTGCAAAGATGTTTTCTGTGTTTACATTTTCTCCCGAAGATCATCCTGAACGACCGAACCATTCACGTGAAGCACGACTTCACGCGGGGCGTGAACGTGGACAACGCAGCCCACCCCTGCGTGGGGGCCCCCTGCACGCACGGGGGCAGCTGCCGGCCCAGGAAGGACAGCTATGAGTGTGACTGCCCCCTGGGCTTCGAGGGGCTCCACTGCCAGAAAGGTACACGGGGTGGGGCGCAGGCGCTGCACCAGGGAGCAGAGGGGACCGACTTTCCAGAAGGATCTGGCAACCCGGGGACAGCCGTGCCAGTGGTTTTTATCACTGATTTCAGTAACGTATTCAATAGCATATGAGATGGTTAATTGTTACATTAAACAAGAATTGAAATGCTGAAATGCCTCTGTAACAGTAGGTAAATGGCTTCTTTCCTGAGAATCCCCTCAGGGTCTAGCCACCAAAAGGTTACATCATAGTGTAGGGGGGTTCCCAGGACCCCTGCACCTGAGCCATGCCTGTCCTCATAGGTGGAGACTTTATAGGCTGGTAACTATTTTGACCCCTTCCTGCGAACGCTATAAAGTGTTCTAGGGGCACCTGGGTAGTCGGTTGAGCTTCCGGCTTCGGCTCAGGTCATTATCTCACGGTTTGTGAGTTCGAACCCCGCTCGGGCTCCGTGCTGACAGCTCAGAGCCTGGAGCCTGCTTCCGGTTCTGTGTCTCCCTCTCTCTCTGCTCCTCTCCCTCTCATGCTCTGTCTCTCTCTCTCAAAAATAAATAAACATTAAAAAAAGGTTAAAAAAAAAAAGTGTTCTGTATGTGGCTGAGAAATCGCGCCAAATACAGAAATGTATAAATCCTAAATAGGTTGCTTCAAACTACAAGTACAAATAGCCTTCTGTAAAGTGCTGTTTTTCATGCTGTTTCCTCTGTGCCTCAGTTTCTCATCTGTAAAATGGGAATAACCAGGCAATAGTGTCTAACACAGTAGTGTCCTCATTTAGTCCACATGAGACAATGCATATTGCGGAGACAATGCCTGGTAAGTACTCAACCAGGACTAGCCATGTTGTTACTGGGGAGAAAAATAAAATGCACTACAGGTGCGGTGAGCTACTCAGCTCCCTACCTTCCGTTGTCTGAAAGCTAGAGCAAGTCACAGGTGGTGAGTCCCTGCTGGACTGAGATTTTCACATCTGCCCCAGGGAGGCAGAGGCCACGGATCTGTTATCTAGAAGAGGCCTGCCAGCATATGGTTATCATATTGGGCCATATGGATCTTCTTGTTTCCAACATCAGTATGATCTCACCTGTCTGGGAACTAATAAAAAAAGGTAGACAGGCCAAAGGAAATAAGGCAGGGGGCAGCCTCAGTGAAGGGATGTGCTCTCTCTCTTTCCTGTTTATTTCCAGGTTCCCGATCTTTATCAGAATTAAGGCTTAGGGAAAGACTGTTAAGTTACAGGTAGATATTGCGGTATATGGAATGCTAGGAGAAGTTGTTTTGCAACAGTCTTGGGAAATATGAATGCTAATTTGCTGGCTGGAAGCCTGAGTAGTATTATATTTAAATGAATTCTGAAAACTGCCTGGCAAATTATATGAAATATATTTATTAACATAGCTCACCCTAGCGGTGAACCTCCAAAGAAGAGTAATTGATCCATTTCTGAAAGATCCTGATTATAATTCTAACAAGCAAATCGTTGTTTAGCTAATAGTGGGTACTTGCAGAGATTTAGTTCGAGAGTAGCCCATTCATTCAGAAAATTGAGTTTGGATTTTACACATTAGTGTTTGAATTTCCTGGGTCTCCAATTTTACCACAGGCAATTCAGGTTTGCTCCTGCCTTAAATGCTAACATTAATGGTCAATATATAAAGTCCAGGCCTAAATGAACATGCAGCTCTGAGAACGAAAGGAAGAAGGACGGGATAATTTGTGATCTTGTTAACCCTCCTTGCCCGCTGTAGAATATCAGCCATGACAGGTGCAAAGCGCTCACATTTATAGCTTCGTAACTGTAGGTTCTGGTTCAGTGAGAAACACATCTCACCGGAATGAGGAGTCAGATCTCCATGCAGGGCCTGGGCCTCCTGGCAAGATCCAAGGGAATGGACAGCAGCCGGGGGAACCTGAGGGGACGTTTAGGCCTCTTTTTCTGCAACGTGCTAGGCTAGAGTCAAGAGTAAAACCCAGGCAGACTATGAGCTCCCCTTGTGTTGTCTCAGTATTTTTTTTTATGCTTTGAAATAAAGATAATGCTCCTGGCAGAATGGCAGCTGTTGCCAGCCCTAGGAAGATTTATACATGGGGAGCATGGCCTGTATCATGTCTTCTCCCATCATGTGGCTTGAGAGGATTAATGCGCCTGGGCACAGGTTAGGCTGTTAAGGACAATTTTCTTCCAGGCCCCAGCAGGCACCCAGTGGTATGCAGTTGTCATACAGACTCATTGGGGTGAGCGTCTAGTCCTGAGTAAGGATGGGAAAGAGAGGGGAGAGAGAGAGGCAGCTACACTCCTCCGTAGAAATGCATAAGAACATTCTAAAAGTTGGGTGGATTCTTAGTTGGGGAGACCAAGAATACTTAGAAGCCATCCTTGGTTGTCAGGATGAATCTTGACAAGTAGACAGGAGACAGTCTTGTCAAATCCAGCAAGGTGATCCCTAGCTTCATAAGTTAAAAGTTTAAATTTTCCCCCCTCCCTGACAATGTTTCAAAAGCAAAAACCTATTCATAGTATCCCCTCCAGAAGTTAAACCGGTCCTTTTACATCGAGCGACATATTGCAGACGTCACCAGCATCTGACCTCATTCAGTCCATACCACCTCCTTCAGGAATTTCGTTTTGGGGATCCTCGTGAGTCTAGTTTTCTCCAACCCGGTCAGGGAGTTTGTGGCAGGCAGGCGGTTTCCACGAGGGCCCTCGCTGGGAGATGGACACTCGTCCTCACCACTTGGTGGCACAGGAGGACTGGAGCCAGAAACTCACACGAATCCTGGAGTGGTGCTAGACACTCAGACCATCGCTATGGTTTGGGGACCTCCCCCTCTGTTCTTGCAAGGCTGAGCCCAGACGGAAGTAGGGATCGGGCTCCCGCTGAGCTCCTGGCTGCTCCCAGGGCACAGCAGGCTCCCCGCAGCGCCAGGAGCTACAGAAACCTGAGCCTCTCCAGCCCAACGTGGGGAACCCACCAGGACAGGAGAAGCCAGAAGTTCTTCCCCCCCCAAATAATTTTTATTTGATTTTATTAAAATTTTTAAAATGTATATATTTTTGTCGAGTTAGCTAACATACAGAGTATACAGTGTGCTCTTGATTTTGGAGGTAGATTCCCATGATTCATCGCTCATATACAACACCCAGTGCTCGTCCGAACGAGTGCCCTCCTCAATGCCCATCACCCATTTTCCCCTCTCTCTACCCCCACCCCCAACCCTCAGTTTTTTCTCTGTATTTAAGAGTCTCTTATGGTTTGGCTCCCTCTCCATTTGTAAGGTTTTTGTTTGTTTGTTTGTTTTTTTCCCTTCCCCCATGGTCTTAATGTTAAGTTTCTCAAATTCCACATATGGGTGAGAACATATGATATCTGTCTTTCTCTGACTGACTTATTTCACTTAGCGTAATACCCTCCAGTTCTATCCACGTTGCTGCCAATGGCAAGATTTCATTCTTTTTCATTGCCGGGTAGTATTCCATTGTATATATGTACCAGAAGTTCTAACCCCCAGCCTGCTTCTAACTTCAGGTGCCTACAAAAACCATAAGGCCTGACTTTGGTGATTCTCTCACCTTCCATTTGGGGGCTCTCACTCTTAGATGCCTCCTGCCACCTCAAATTTAGGCATCCCATATAGCACCCCAATACTGAGACCCCCTTCTCATTTCACCAGAGGGGCATCACCAAGTCCTCCCTCCTCATATAATGTATGCCCCATCCTAAGGGATTTCTGTTCTCTCTACTCTCATCCAGATTTACCCATCTTGTGTCCAGTCCCTCAGAGTTCCTGTATCTAAGTAAGTGACCAGCAAGTTAAAGCAGAGTTTCACAAGGCTCGTGTAAAAAATTAGGTTCTAACAAATATTAATGACTGCTTTGAGGACACACACACACAGACACACAGGCAGACACACAATCACATACACAAAATGGCAGTGGGGTTCCGTGGTCAAATAAGCTTGGGTAATCCTGAGCAACCACAATTAAACAGCTCTCTCTTCTGCGGGACTTCTCGGGGCCTTGGCAATGATTCGAGTGCCTACGACAAGGGTACAGGGTGCAGCTTCTTCCTCCTGGGCTTCTCCCAGCCAAGGGCACACAGGCCACCTGGGAAAGAACCCAGCCCTGGTCCTCCCTTCCCTTCCCTGCATTGCCGAGAAGCTTGGGCTCAGATCGTGCAGGACCCTGCAGGCCACTAGATGGGGGTGTTCCTCTGTAGCAGGTGGGCTGTACCCCACTCACCACTGACAGCCAAACCGGTTTGGTCACATATTTGTCAGGGAAGCGCAGTCCTAAAAGATAGGGTCTTGCCTCATCATTACAGATACACCACAAATGCAACATTTTGAACATTATATATTGTATTTAGCAAATGGACAGCGTATTGCTGGGTCTGATTTAGATGATTTTGTTATTTATTTATTTGGTCCCAGTGTATGAAAAAACAGTTTCAGTAAATATAGGCCATAATATATAAAAACTCAGTATATAGAACCACAGATTAAAAAAATATATTAATTATGCATAATACAGGGAAGTTTTTCCCCTTGGGATGCTGTATCATTAAACAATGGAAACGTGGGGGTGGTCGGCCTAGATGTTGCTCTCGAGATCCTTGACAGCTGGTCATAAAGAAAAAGGTATTCTGTTGTTGTTCACTCTGTGCCTACAGAGTAGGCGTCATGTAACCAAGAATTCTGTACCAAGTAGAACTTTCCAGCAAGGGATGGAGCTGCCCTGTGGATGAGGGAGTTGCCACCATCGGGATGGTGTTGGGAAAGTCAGATCACACCCCCCCAGGGCCTTCCTCTGCTGTGGTCCTGTGAGAGAGCCAGCACTCCCGTCAAACTCTTTAGAGTCTTTTGGGAATTTCAGGTCCCTCAAGTGGAAAATTCGCTTTGCCTGGCTTGGATGCTGCTATTCATTGGGGTATTTTTTTTGTGTGTCAGCAGATGGCACAAGCTTCTGGGTATAAATGGAAAGACGTGACAAAAATATTTGTCGACTAGTGTAGTTGCCGCAGAAAAAAAGACCATGTAGAAAAAAATTAGATTAGGATAAAATATCGTCGTGTTTACAATATTTAAATAAACCACAAGGGCCAGAAAGGGCCAAGATGGTCATTTCTGGCCCTAATGTTTTAGTATGGAATTAATATTTCTCCATATGTACTGCCTACAGTGAGTACATTTTCTCCATTTTGTACTCAGTCATGTCATTTCTGGAGCATCCCCCTGACGTTTGTTAATCACAAAATAAGCAGCGTTCTTGGATCTTCCAAAGGGGAGGTGAAGGTGGGAATTGGGGTGGTATTTTTCCACTACAGAGAGAAAAGAGGCAGCTCTTTTCGTCTTTTCCTCTTTCACATGTAGTCTAGAGGCAAGAAAAGTAATAATCATGGACAAGGTAAGTGACTCTTTAGCAAAGAACTACTTCTGCAGGTTTAGAATAAATGGGGATTGTTGGTTGAAGGTCAGGGGAGCCTCGGAAGTGTCAGACAACTTACTTAAATCTCTTCTTTGCCCAGCCATCCCCACCCCCACTGTTCAGTGAAGACTTAGGGAGATGAGTCTGTGACTTGGTGTAATCCTGCTGAGAAAGATCCCAGTGGTCCCTTTGGGATTCTTACTCACATTCCCCTAGGAGGGTGAGCTGGGCCCTCTGCAGGGATCTATGAGGGAAACAAGGCTGGTTTTCAGGGATCTGCAACCAAGAGAATTGGGATTTTATAATGACTGTGGAATTCTGACTTTCCCTATTCTGTTCCATGCTGGCACCTGGCAGAGTGTGGGAACTACTGCCTCAATAGTAAGTACAGTACGTTCCACGAGACACTGGGAAAGCACCCCGGGTTCGTGCCTGGGAGAGTTCTGGCCAGGCCACGGGCACAGCACGGGCCGACCACATGCAGAGGGATCCGGGGAAATGGTGAGGGCCTCGGACACTCTACCAGGGTAGTGGGAATCCTCCCTCTAAAACCACCAGCCCTGAGAATGCGCTGGTCTCCCAGCTTGTCTCAGGAGGAGCCTGAGCCCCAGAGCCAGGGGGCTTAGCAGGCAGCCGGACTGGGCTCACACGGACCCCTTTGAGGCTCTCCGTGTGCAGAGCTGATGACACGTGACAAGAACATCCTGACCATTTCAAGGAGTCCAGGGGAACGATGGATCTTGGCCACAGGCCCGTGTCCGTGGCCAGTAACAGCAGGGATGGGCCCTGCCTGTGCCTCTCTCCCTGGGGGTGAGCCAAGCCCAGTAGGGGAGCCTTGGCTATGTTTAGCTCTGGGAACGAGGACTCGTCAGCTTGGATAGCCTCTCCCTTTTCCTTCTGGGCACTCGTATCCTGATAGTAGGGGCGCGCTTCCTAGCTGCAAGCCCCCTTTTACCTCATCCACTGTTGCCCTCTCATTTCCGCTTCTGTTCTTCTGGGTCCTTCTCTCCCTGCCTGGCTTTCCTGCCCTGATTTCTTTCCCCACCTGAAGGCTGCCTGTCCACCTGGCTCTCCTTTCTTTTCACACCATCTCCCTTCCTTCCTTATCGTTTTCTTTTCGAACCTTTTCCCTTCTCTTTCCTTCTTCCCATTTGTTTTTCTACTCAACTTGTGCTGTTTTGCACCCCACTCTTTTTTCCTCTATTTCCCCTCCTTTTCTTCCCCTCTTCCTCCTACGCACTTTAACCAGAAGGGAGAGAGGCTGGTGGTGCGACCAGAATTTTAAGCTACAATAGCCCCCCGCTTATCTGTGGGGGAAACGTTCCAAGACCCCCCAGTGGATGCCTGAAACCACGGACAGTACAGAATCCTATATATTCTATGTTTTTTCCTGTAAGCACTTACCTACGATAAAGTTTAATGTCTACATTAGGCACAGTAAGAGGTTAGCAACAATAACTAATAATAAAATAGAACATACATGTAACAACACACGTAATAAGAGTTACGTGACTGTGGTCTCTCCCTCAAAATATCTTATTGGACTGTCCCCACCCCGTGATGCTATGAAATGATAAAATGCCTGTGTGACGAGATGAGTGAGGTGGAAGGCGTCACGCTCCTACTGACTTCCTGAGGGTTGTCAGGAGGATGGTGTCCCTCTGCACCGCGGCCGACCACAAGCGACTCAAAGTGTGGACGGCAAGAGCCTTTCTGGGTTCTAATAGGCCCTCTCAGCTGGCTGCCCCCTGTCCAGGGCTGTGCTGCACCAGAGAGCAATAGACCAATTTCTTCATAGTTCCCTCAGAAACGATCTTAAACGTTTCACTTCTCTTCCTTTGCTTTTCTTGTTTTCTCCCTTCCTTCCTTCTCTCCCTCCTTCCTTACTTTTTTTTTTTTGTTTTGTATTTTTTATGAAAAGATTTTGGGAACTTGCCAACAGAGGACCTTCTATTGGGGCTCAATGTCATCGGGTTTGAGCGTTTGCTGTTGTCTCTCTCTCTCTCTCTCTCTCTCTCTCTCTCTTCATGTTTAAGAAGTTATGCTTCAACTCTCCTACTGTTCATAGTATCAGATAGTTACACACATCCTCTCCTGGGTGTAGAGTCAGCTCAGTGTCTCCTTTGTGTCAACTGCGTATTTTTGTGAAACTAGAACTCATTTTATAAGCTGCCTTAGGGGCACTTGGGTGGGTCAGTTGGTTGAGCATCTGACCTCAGCTCAGGTCATGATCTCACGGTTCATGGGTTCGAGCCCTACGTTGGGATCTGTGTTGACAGCTCAGGGCCTGGAGCCTGCTTCGGATTCTGTGTCTCCCTCTCTCTTCACCCTCCCCTGCTCATTCTCTGTCTCTGTCTCTCTCTCTCTCTCACTCCCACAAAAGTAAACATTGCAAAAAATTAAATAAAAAATAAGCTGGATTTTCGTCTCTCATCTCATACACATTTCTTTGAAAATGAGATTCATTCCATGTTAATTTCCTTAAACTGTCATTTCTAAAGAGGAAAAGATATTGCTAACTGTGTGGAAACGGGTGATTCCTAAGGAAAACAAAGTGATGAGAAATTAGAAAGAAGGAAACGTACTTCTAAAATACTGGAAAGTTTTTGCTGAGTGGGCTGAGGGCCAGAATTAGGGAGAACCCATTGGCTTATGGTCTTTTGCTGTCTTAGCTGTGTGATCTTGGGCAAATCCTTGATGATTCTGTGCGTCATTTTCCTCTTCTGTAAAATGGGAATAACCAACCCTCCTTCATACTCCCTGCTACTTCATGGGATTGTAGTGAAGATCCTATGAAATGTAACACTGGGAGGTGATTTGTTAAAAAAAAAAAAAAAAAGAGTCATAAACCTTATCCTGCCCACCTCACCGATCTCTTGAGGTCATGGCTGAAGGAGTCCTGGGGCAGATTGGCTTCAAACAATGCCGTCCTGGTGGGCTTTGTTCGGAGAATGTTTTCTCTGCCTCCCTTGGAGAGCATCTAGGGTTATCCCCAGCTGTTCCCCACATGGCCCCGGACCTGCTTTTTGGATTCCAAGAATAATTGGGCACAGTTCAAGTTTCAACATATTGCAAGGACTTCTCAGTAGTGCTGAGGCCAATAGCAGTGACAGCCAGCCCCAGGGAGGCAACCACAGGGAGACACCAACTCCCAGCCACGACAGGCAGTTCTGAACCTGGCCAAGTGCATGTGCAGCCAAGAGGAAGGGGCTGACAGGTTGTTAAATGTCCCATTTCCAGGAGCTGGCTTCCTTTGTATTTTCCTGCCATGTGGTTGAGGGCTGGGGTCAAGGGAGCCATACTCCATGTAACCTCCATTTTCTGTTCTGTCTCAGCGATCACAGAAGCCATCGAGATTCCACAGTTTATCGGCCGCAGTTACCTGATCTACGACAATCCAGACATCCTCAAGAGGTAAGAAGTTACAGCAGGCACCATTCTCATCTCTGTGGGGGTAGATTTCGGAGTCTTTCCCAGACTTTTCCTTATCTTACTTGCCGGAAGATAACTCCCAAAGAAGTCCTTTTTGCTGTGGCCTCGGGGGGGGGGGGGGGGGGGGTGCGGAACACACACACCATAAACATAGAAACCAGAACAAAACAAACAAAAAACAAACTAAACTTGAAAAATGCTGCCCTTCGAACAACCCCATTACAAACAGCCCAGACCCTTTCTGGTCAAAGGGCCTGGAGAGAGAAACTACCCAGCTCCAGGATTTGCGATACTCGGGCTTTGAGAAGCAAGAAGGTTATGAGTATGAGTCCCCGGGAGGGACAGTTCGCTTCACGTTATCCTATGGCCACAGTCTGCGGTTCTGCCCGGAACCATTAGCCCAAGCGCCCCAGTGTTCCCGCGGCCAGCCAGTCTTCAAATGCAGGTGCCGCTTTGTATCTTCCTTAGCAAAGGTCCTCTGTCCTCTGCAGGCTCTGGCCCACTCAGGGAGCAGCTTCTCAGCTCTCACGTGGGTACAAGGAGAAGCCCACGTCCTAGCCGTGGCTTTCAATCCCTGGCAGCAGGAGCTCCAGCACTGGTCTGCAGTCCAATTCTCCTGGTTTGGAGCATGTTTACAGGACAAGGGAAAGGCTGGCCCAGGCCAAGTCTTCGCCCTTGTGAGACGCATCTTTGGTGCTTTTGGTTTGCCCTTCTCTCCTTTTTCCTCCTCTGGTTCTTTGTAGTTTATAGGGTGCCACCCCCCCCCAACCCTGCCACCAACACCATCATTCTAGAATTTTCCTTCATCTTCAGGTTGACTGTGTCTTAACAGACTAAGGCAAAGCTTTAAGCCAAAGGCACCCAGTTCTTAGGGTGGAGTCTGGGGGCTTTTAAGGGACAGAAGTAGTAACGAGACCTTTTCTTGTGGCATTGGATGTCCCTGGTAACTCGAAACACACACCAGGCAGGCATTGCTTCATTTCTTTAATTCCAGGTTGTATTTATCTAGGTTGTCCTTGCATGGGGCCTTAGGAAATATGGATTCCCAGCCGAGAGAGAGCTTCTTCCTTCTTTAGCACTTTCTCCCCCCAAAACGGAAGGGCATTCAGTCCCCAGAAAACAAGGCAGTGTGAAGAGGGCCCAAGTCTTGAGCACCCTGGTGCTTAGTAAGAGGCACCGGGTGGTTTGGGGGAGTAGAGGGGTTTGGTGAGAGGAGGAGGTGCAGGGCCCCAAACCAAAGCAATTGCGTGTACACGCATGTATATGCGATGTGTGTGAAGCTGCAAGTGGAAGTCAAGACCAGGGTCTGTTTCAGTCAGATGCCTTTGGCTGCAAGTAACAGAAGACTCAGCTCAAAATGTCTGAAAAATGAAGGGCATTTATCACATCACATAACAAGCGGTCCAGACTTAGACTGGTTCCGGGGTTGGTTAAGTCAGCGATTCAACTGCATCATCAAAGAGTAAGTCTCTTCCATCTTCCTGCCCTGTTATCCTCAACGAGTTCCCCAACGGCCCCGCCCTTCATGGTTATAAGACAGCTGTCCATAAGATGCTCATAAGATGGCTATAAATCAGGGCAATATCCAGTGGAAGTAAACATTTTTTTTTCATGTGCCTTTTTTGTTTTTATTTTTTAATGTTTATTATTGAGAGAGAGAGACAGAGCTCGAGTAGGGGAGGGGTGGAGAGAGAGGGAGACACAGAATCCAAAGCAGGCCCCAGGCTCTGAGCTGTCAGCACAGAGCCCAGCGTGGGCCTCGAACTCATGAACCATGAGATCATGACCTGAGCCGAAGTCAGATGCTTCATCAGCTGAGCCACCCAGGCACCCCAACATCTGACTCTTTTTAAAAGGAAAAGAATCTTTCCTAGAATCCTCCTGATAAATTTCCTCTATCTCATTGGACAATATTGGTCACATGGCCACCCCTAAACCAATCACTGCAAGAGAAGTGGAGCCATTAATGATCAGCTTATACTAGTCAATGTATCCAGAGCAAGTAAAAGAAGTAAGGAACTTGGAATAAAAGATGGAAAAAAGCAGATCTCTAGTGAGTAGGCCAGGGCTGGATTCTCTGCACCCGGCCTGGTGGCAAAGTCCCCATTATGGACCCTGCTTCTCACTGCTTCACTCTAATGCGCTCTATGGGGACAGTAAACTTGATCTCTTTCTATGTAGGTCGGGCTCTTGGAAAACCTAGACAAAAGTCCCCTCCCCTGTTCACTGCAGATAAGATGGTTTGACTGAATGATTTTTCAACTTTACAGTGGTGCAAAAGTAATGTGCATTCAGGAGAAACTATACTTTGAATTTTGAGTTTTTATCTTCTCCCAGGCTACGATGTGTGATACGATCCTCTCTCATAGTGCAGGGCAGTGGCCGCAGCTCCCATTCAGCCACGCCATCAGGAGGGTGAACCACAAAAGCACTTACAACCATTCTGTTTCCATACAACTATTGTGTTTCTCACTTTCAGTATGGTATTCAGTAAGTTACACGAGACACTCAACACTTTACGTTAAGGTTTGTTTTGGATGATTCTGCTCTCCTGTGGGCTAATGTAAGTGCTCTGAGCACGTTTAAGGTACGCTATGATGTTTGGTAGGTTAGGTGTATTAAATGCATTTTTGACTTAGGGTATTTTCAATTTATGATGGGTTTATCAGGGTATAACCCCATAGTAAGTTGAGAAAGATCTGCACTAACATATATTCTACAGCTCCTGACCAGGTACGTGAGACAGAAGGGTGGCATGAGCGATAGGAAAATAGAAAAAGAGACTTTCCCAGTAGTGCCATATGAGGAGCAATGCTAAATTATGTTTACTTTGATCTCACTTTGATGTAAGGACCTCATGCTCGCTCTTCTCCTTTTATTAGATAAAACCCTGGTCACTTTAGTGAGACTAGATTTCTGAACTGGTCTATTTCCAAGAATTGATAAGAACACATAAGCCTGTGATGATATGCCCAGCCATGGCTGTAGGGGCAGGGAGCTGACCTGCCTGAGCATCCCTCCATTCCTCTCAGCTTCCTCTTCCTCCCCACCCTGCTGCTGCCCCAATAGCTCTCAAGATCATTATCCAATCAAGCCACCTTCCTTGACTGGCACTCCTCTGCCTCCCGTTCTGCCCTAAAGGACAGTCCCTGCCAGAGCAAGCCATCGATGGCCATGATCATAGCCCAGAGGGCTGCTGACTTGAACCCCTTGGCAATTAAGAAACTCACTCTCTGTTGGGGAATAAGGAGCGCTTTTCCAAGGCCCCATGAAGGTGGGACAAGAAAGAGGAAAGACCTAGGTGTGTATAGGGGGTGGTGCATCTTTGATGCTGGCATTGGCCAGACTCTGGCTACTCTGTGACTCATCAAGCACTCCCTCGTGGAGTTTCACCACATGTGGGGAGGGGACACTGCTGCAGAATGAGAAGTCCAGCATTTTAGACCCATACTGTGACTCGTGGCGATGATGCCATTTTTAATTTCCTGGTAGTAAGTATCGGGAAGGCCAGATGACCCTCATTCCTGGCTTCTTGGGGCTGGTGGCCAACACGGGGATTATGCAGAATGGATGTCGATGGACACTGGTTGGTTTGTTGCAATTATTTGTCTTTTTCCCCCAGGGTATCAGGATCAAGAACAAATGCATTCATGAGGTTTAAGACAACTGCCAAAGATGGCCTGTTGTTGTGGAGGGGAGACAGCCCCATGAGGCCCAACAGTGACTTCATTTCCTTGGGCCTTCGAGATGGAGCCCTGGTGTTCAGGTAACCCCCTCACCAGCTGTCTGCAGCATCACCTTGCGACTTTTCTCAGTGCTGATCATGCCAAACAGAGCCATGCCGAAGTAAGCCAGCACACATTTTGCTGGAATTGACCGTTGCCTGAAGCGCCAGGCTTATTTGACGCTCCTGGTGTTCCGATGTTTCATCCAGCTTCTAGAGCAGTAGTCGGCAGATTATAGCCTGAGGACCAAATGTAGCCCCCCACCCAATTTTGTAAATGAAGTTTTGTTGGAATTCTGCCAGACTCGTTCATTTATATATTATCTGCTTTCGTGCTTCACTGGCACACTTGAGTAGTTTCAGTGGGGACTGTATCGCAAAGCCTAAAATATTTATTATCTGGCCCTTCACGGAAAGTTTTTTGACCCCTGTTCTAGTATGTTGCAGCCATATGCTCCCCACTTGGAAATTAGGAAGTCGTAGGGAGAGGACTTTGATAGCGCCAAGCATGGATATGACTCTTCAGCTGAAGCTAGCTCAGACGGATGCAGCCATCGAAGGTCGCGAGACCTGGATGTAAATTATGACTCTGTTCCCTATTAGCTGTGCAGCCTTTGGAAGGAGAATGCCTGCTTTCCAATCTCCCACGGCAAAGAAGAGCAAAGCACAGATTCATACGTCAGTAGGTCGACCCAACATTCGGCTTTCTGTAAATGCTTCTTGGGTGATACTGATAAGGCGGTCCCAGAAGTTCTTACCTCTTTTGAGTGACTTTAGACTATTCTCAAACTTGTCAAATGGATGGTTGTGAAGTGGCAAAAGGGTTTCCTAGACCACTGCTCCCCGCCACACTGGGTGGGAGCTGGGTTTCTCCAAGCAGGCACTGGCTTGTGTGATATGAAAAAGCTTCTGTAGAGATTTTGATGCTACATCCTCACTTGAGCTTAGAAATAACTTGTCCAGGTTCACCTGGGTGGCTCCGTGTGTTGAGTGTTCGACTCTTGATTTCAGCTCAGGTCGTGATCCCGGGGTTGGGGATCAAGCCCCGTGTCAGGCTCTTTGCTAAGCATGGAACCTGCTTAAGATTCTCTCTCTCCCTCTGCCCCTCTCCCCCAAGCGTGGTCTCTGGACCAGCAGCATCCGTGTCACCTGGGAACTTGTTAGAAATGCAGATTCTCAGCCCCGCCCCCGACTTACTGAACCAGAAAAACTCTAGGGGGGTGCCCAGCATTCTGTTTTAACGGTTTCCCCAAGTGACTCTGTGTCTGCTAATGTTTGAAACCCCTGCGTGTCTCTAGATCGTCTGTCTGCTCCACGGGGGTAGGAATTTATCTGGCTTTCCCTTTTTTAATTCCTCCTCTGGTGACTAGCAGAAATTCACTACATGATAGGGCATCAGTTGGAATTAAAACAAAGATGACTGACCTGTGGAGAAGGGGAAGATTTAATTCTGAGGCTTCTGTGGATCATGCACTGGGATTACTGACAGCCAGAGTAGAATAACCGTTAAGTCTTTTTCAGTTTGAACAAAAGGCATCTTGAGAGGAAATGTCACTTGCCCAACATCACGCTTGCCCCCAGACAGCAGAGCACGCTAAGCCATGCAGTCCTGTGATTGCCGGGTTCTAGTGAGAGCGCGTGTGGTTGGAAGCTAGAGGCTGGCCGGTGGGAGCAGTTCTCACCGGCTGGTCCCCCATCCCCCGCTTGGCCCCGAGGTCAAAGGCAGAGCTCTTCACACCCCACTTTCAGGCTGGCTGCCGCGAAGCCATTTTCTTGTGGTTTTCCTGTGGTTAACCTCACCAAGGCCTCAAGTGCTTGATTGTGCCCAGAAAAGGGAACTGAAACAGTAGCTGGGCCGTGGGTGGGAGGCCCCACTTCCCCCTAAACCGCCAGCTAAAACCCATCCACTCAGCCCAGTCATGGGAGCTCGGCCCAGGGCCCTCCCGGCACAGCTCTCCCTCTGGCTCCCACAGCCGGCCACCCCCGCTTCCCACACCCCCAGAGACCCTTCTGACAACTCCACGGCATCCCAGCCATTTTTGTTAGGATACCAGTTCTTCCTCGGGATTCTGAAAACGGGCCCAGTGTTTTTCACTTAAGCCTTGGAGTTCTAGCTGTGTTCTGTGTAAGGGATCGCCCACCTCACCCCCACCAAGGCACACATCTGCGCCCGCCCCTGGGCCTGGGACCACAGCCTTGTTGCCTCTGCTGCTTTTCCTTCCTCTGGGCAGTTCCTTCCCACATCCATTCACCCAGCACCTACTGCGTAGGAAGCTCGGCTGCGGGAGGCTGAGCAGAGAGAGGAATTAGAGTTCAGGCCAGTGGGTTGAAAATGTCAATGTACAGAGTCAGCAGGGAGCTCCTCTCCGAGGTCGACTCCTGGGACCACCCCCAGAGATTCTGCTGGACCAGGTCCTAGTGGGTGCCATCAGGAACCACGCCCTAAGAAACAGCATCTGAAATGATCAAAAGCGTGGGCTTCTGAGTCAGGTTTGCACCATTCCCATGGCCGTGTGACCTCTCGCAGGTCACCTGACCTCTGTGAAAGGAAACAGCTGTGAGCCTTGAAGGAGTTAATTCACAGAATGCAGGGCCTGGCATATCTAGCAGTTAGTGGTAATGGTTATTAAAATTGTGATCTTTGAGCAAATGTTTTCTGTGTTTCTGTGTGCAAGATTAAGTAGAAGAAAGGGAATCCAAGTGTGTGGATACTGGCTCTTTTGTTTCATTACGCTTTATGGTTGGATATGGGGCATAAAACCCAGTGAACAGGTTTGTGACAATCGCTTGATTGACCGTCTTTCCCACTGTTTCCGTGTGACCTTGATAACATTTTCAGGCAAGAGAGAAAAAGGAAGAGATGTGCCATTAGCAAAGTGCCCTGTGCTACAGTTCGAAGGGAACGTGACTAAGCAGGGGTGTCACCACATGGAGGCAGCCGAGTGGTTTCCAAAAGGCCTCACCTGGTGGCTCGTCGAGCCAGCCCCCACCTTGGTGCTCAGCCCCATAGCTTCTCGTGCACAGCAAGTTAAGTAGGTAAATTTGGACTAAAATAAGCAATTCATGCTAACCAGATTAACAAGGCATTGATAGAGAAGCCAGACACACATTCATTTGTTCATTCATTCTATATTTCCACCTTTAAAAAAAAAAAAAAAACACCTGAGGTATAATTTACATAAAGTACACAAATGTTAGGTATACAGCTTGATGAATTTGGTACATTTAAAAAAATTTTTTTTAATGTGTATTTATTTTTGAGAGAGGAGGTGGGGGAGGGGCAGAGAGAGACGGAGACACAGAATCCGAAGCAGGCTCCAAGCTCCGAGCTGTCAGCACAAAGCCCGACGTGGGGCTCAAACCCAAGAACTGCTGGGAGATCATGACCTGAGCTGAAGTCTGACGCTTAAAACCGGGTGAACCACCCAGGTGCCCCTGATTTTGGTAAATTTTTAAACATGTAGATGCCTGTGTAACCACCCCCAGAACAAGATAGAGAACATTTCCCTCACCCAGGGAAGCTCCCTCATGCCCTCTCCCAATACAGGTAACCACTGTTCTTGGTCTCTTATCATTGCAAAAAGCAGATATTCCAGAGTGACAGGGTGTCTGGAGAGGCAAGAGGTTATTTGGAGGGTGAGATAGAGTGGTGGTGGGTACTGGAGAGTCAGGTCGTGGAGATGCCAACCGAGCGGCCCCTCCAACCTCCACCCCACAATGAGGACTGGATTCCTGTCTGCCAGGTTCAGTGTTGACTCCCTTGAGCACTTTCGGGCTCTTTGCATGAACAGGAGCCTTATCAACTGAAAGGTTTCCACTCACTGGATCACAGTCTCGTTCCAGTCTAGCGTCCCTGAGATTTTACCCAAGTCACCCTGATTCAGAAACTTGGTGTTCCTGGCCTTTTTAGTTACATATTGACAGACTGTGGGTTTACTGTCACACATGACTACTCTTCCAGGAGAGGCCTGATGAGTTTAACTCTTGGTGGCAACTTTCTCCTTATTACTGGTTCCTGCAGATGTATTGTCAACCCTGAATATGAGCTGCATTAAAGACCGCATATATTTGGGGTAATGGGGTTATTTGGATCTTACTGTGTGCTGTGCTCTTTGTATATAATATTCCCTGCAGTCCTTCAGGGAAGATATTACTCCCATTTCACAGATGAGGAAACAGGCTTAGAGAGATCAGGCAAATGGCCAACATCCCAGAGCTAGTCATTGGCGACGCTGGGAATCAAGGCCGGCTAGTCCGATCCAAGAGCTGATGCTCTTTCTGTTACCCTTTGCTACCTTTCCTAAAAGCCACACTAGTAATTCAGCTCAGTTGCTGCCAAGCAGCTCTTGGCCCTGCTTCGTATTCGTTCATTTCTTCAAAAAGTATTTGGCCACTAAATAATGAAATCTGACAATTCCACCTGCAGGCTGCTTCATACAAGGGGACACAGGATGTGGGAAAATTCATTAGAAAGCAGTAAACTTCAGGATCAGAGTGACAGCTGTGTCTCCTGGTTCGTCAAGTCGCCCAGGTTCTGTGCCTGGTTCAGTGTCTATGGGCTGTGTGACTCTGCTGATCCGCTGTTATTACAGGAAGGACCGATAGTGCTCTCCCTGGGAAAGCCAAGTGCTTTCTGTTCTTGCTCTCTTCTCAGAGCGAGTGCATGCAGGAGCTCAGTAACTAATCCAGGTTTCCTTTCAACGTTCCTAATTCTTGGCCAGTGAAGTAATGGAGAGATATGTCCTCTTCTAAGATGAAGGTGTCCTGGTGGAACACATTTTCTTCGAAGAGCATGATTACATAGGCTTTATTACATTATCAAGGGGAGGTCTATGCAGTTGGCGCAGTGCCCAGCCTGGAGTAGTCACTCACCAAATATTTGTTGAATCGAATTAAATTAGAATTATTGAATGAACACTGGACTAAGAGGGATATTTCTCTCTCGTAAACAACATGTGCACGTCTTCTGATACCCCGGGGTAGGAGGGTATCTGGAAACTGCACTAGAAAATACAAAGCTACTGGGGCGCCTGGGTGGCACAGTTGGTTAAGCGTCCGACTTCAGCCAGGTCACGATCTCGCGGTCCGTGAGTTCGAGCCCCGCGTCAGGCTCTGGGCTGATGGCTCGGAGCCTGGAGCCTGTTTCCGATTCTGTGTCTCCCTCTCTCTCTGCCCCTCCCCCGTTCATGCTCTGTCTCTCTCTCTGTCGCAAAAATAAATAAACATTGAAAAAAAAATTAAAAAAAAAAAAAGAAAATACAAAGCTACTGAGTAGACCTGATGTCAGAATAAAATGGGGAGGGAGGAGCAGATAAGATACCAAGTTAAGTCCTATATGTTAGTTTGGGGATTTTCAGGTAAGTTCCCCTGATCTCTTTGGGGCTCAGACTACTCCGCAGCGTTCTGTTTTGTTTTGTTTTTCAAAAGGCGAAAACATGTGTATTAGTTTCTGAGAGCTGCCATGACTGTTATCACAAATTGGGTGACGTAAAACAATAGAAATTAATTCTCTCTCCATTCTGGAAGATAGAAGTCCAACACACAGGTGTTGGTAGGGTCGGTTCCTTCTAGAGCCTCTGAGGGAGAATGTTCTATTCCTTTCTCCCACGTAGCAGTGGTTGCTGGCAATTCTTGGTGTTTCTTGGTTTATAGATGCATCATTTCAGTCTCTGCCTCCATATTCGTGTGGCATTTTCCTATGCATGTCTCTGTCTCTTTGTCCAAAAATTCCCTTTTTATAAGGACATATTGGATTTAGAGCTGCCCTATTCCAGTATGACTTCATCATAAACTTAGATTACATCTGCAAAGACCCTATGTCCAAGTAGGGTCACATTCTGAGGTTCTGGGTGAACCTTAGTTTTCAGGAGACATCATTTAACCTAGTAGCACACATAACAAATGATAAAACCCTTCTTGTTCCCGATACTATGGTATGACGCTTCTGTACATGGGGCCCAAACAAACAAACACCTTGAGGACGTTATGCTAAGTGAAATAAGCCATTCACAAAGTGATAACCACTGTATGATTCTACTTATATGACGGACCAAGAATAGTCAAAGTCACAGACACAGAAAGTAGAGTGGTGTTTGCCAGGGTCTGGGGAAAGGGTGGATCGCGTGTTGTAGCTTATGGGGCTCAGAGTTGCAGTTTTGCAAGATAAAAAGAGCTTTGGTCATTGCTTGCACAAC
Source organism: Felis catus (assembly GCF_018350175.1). Taxonomy (NCBI): domain Eukaryota; kingdom Metazoa; phylum Chordata; class Mammalia; order Carnivora; family Felidae; genus Felis; species Felis catus. Next base: position 208,252,663 of record NC_058368.1, on the reverse strand, counting down.
AATGTGAACATACTTAACACTGCTAAACTCTACCCTTAAAAACGGTTAAAATGGTAAGTTTTATGTTATGTGTATTTTACTACAACTAAGATTTAAAGAAAACTTTTTTTTTTTTAATCATTCATGGCCTAGCCTAGAAACCTAACGCTTTTTATAACATTGTTTTGTTTCGTGTTAAGAAAACTGCATTCTGAGTCCCAAAGAATGTTCGCGATGAGAATCGTTTGTGCACGCTTGGCTGCCTGTAGTATAGTACTTCATTCTGTCTGTCTTGTTCTTCCCCCACGCTGTCAGCTATAACCTGGGCAGTGGTGTGGCATCCATCATGGTTAATGGCTCCTTCAATGATGGTCGGTGGCACCGAGTCAAGGCTGTTAGGTGAGTACCTACCAAAAGGTGAGACAGAGGTCGATGTGCTATCCCAGTCCCTTTAGCCCCAGTGTCCTGTTCCCCAACCTTGCCTGGCATCCTACTACTTCTGACCTGGGTCTTTCGGGGCATTTTGTTACTGACTTCCACCTTACTTTTCCCAAACACTGGCAGACTAGGGAGGCTGAACTCCCAAATCTTCACTCGACAGTGACCTTCTGGAGAAAGAACTCTTTGATGGCTAAAGTGGAAGGGGGCCTTGCTATCTAGTGAGAGCTAGATATCTCTAGTGGGATAAGATTTCCGGGCATGTGGACTTTAAGAAATGCTTCAACTCTCATTGTGTAGGCAATTGCCTACTTTTCCTTTTACTTTTTTTTTTTTTTTTGACATTACAGAGCCTTAGAATCTGTGTGTAACCTGCCCCAATTACATATTTCCCCTCTCACAGAGGTCACTACCTTGACTTCTGATTAACTTTGGGTGAATGATTCCTTTAAAATGAGTTTTACTACCTGTGTCCATATTCTTAACAGTATATTCTGAGAAACCAAATAGCACCAGGCTTAAACTTAGCTCTATAAAAAAGTGGCACTCTTACTCTTAAATATAGAGAACAAACAGAGGGTTGCTGGAGGGTTGTGGGAAGAGGGATGGGCTAAATGGCTAAGGGGCATTAAGGAATCTACTTCTGAAATCATTGTTGCACTATATGCTGACTAACTTGGATGTAAATGAAAAAATGAGTTAATTAATTTAAAAAAATGCAAAAAAAAAATTCACTCTTGCCATGTTAGATGAAGGTTCTAGGAGATGAACTGAACAGAGTCTTTGTGTCAGGTTCCCTGAGCATTTACCGTAGCCCTCCGTGAGGAGGTTGGTGGGTGAGGTCATGAGTAAGGCTTGGGAAACATGGGGCTACCATGATCAGTTTCCGGCTCAGCTCACATGTAGGCTGTGGTGGGAGTAGCCTCGATGGACCCCAGTGTCCTGCCCATTTTGCCTACCTCTGATGCCTGAAAGGATGTGTAAGGATAAAGAGGCAGAGCCGTGCCAACTGCCCGGGGGGTTCAGAAAGCCCTTGAAAAGAGACAGTGATTTTTATGAAGCCCTAGCTCTGACTGGTTGAAAAAAGGAAATGTCTTTCCCATAGTGAGTATTTATAATGTTGATCTCAAATATATTCTAGGATATAAATTTAAATGCTCGTAGTTCAACTTCAAGATACTACAATGTAGCTTCTAAGTTCTTCATATTTCTCTCTTTACTCATCTGTAAAAGGGCTCACTCAGAATCATCCAAAGGAATATGAAATACCACATTTGATCCCTTTAATTCCCATCCTGGGAACATCAGAGAACACCTGTTGTTAATTTCCTTGAATCGAGAAGGTTGGTGGAATAGTCAGACATTGTGGAATGATTATTAAATCCTCCAAATTGTTGTGGTTTGATTATGCTCATCAAGATACACACTGGTGGGGATTCTAGGCACTTCCTAGACATCTCAGGGAACAGAGGTCAAGTGACATTCCCAAGACTATACAACTCTCTGTGAGAAGAACCAAAATTAGAATCTTAGATCAAAGCTCTTTCCATCCCACCCCATGGAGTGGCAGCCCACCCCAGCTAGGATTTCAGATGTTTTAGAGGGATAAGACAGGGCATGTTCCAACAGAAGGACTTTGAATGTCAAAGCACTGAGCTTGGCACCACAAAAATGATTTAGTAGACCTGACTGTTATTATTGTAATCAGTGATATCTCTGCCTGTGGGTCTTAGATTGAAGTGAGGACTGAACAGAAGGAACTAACCAGAAACTGGAGAGATGGGAGGATTCAAGCAGATGTTATAAATTGTGCCCAGAGGAGCAGATAGGCCTAGAAGGGGTAGTACAACAGATCCAAGCAGGAACTGGGTTAAGGCCATGGGTTTCAACTAGAACTAGAAGGGTTGGATGAATACCTTAATTCTCTGAAGCAGGCTTCAGAGTCAGAAATAGAAGAATTAATGAAGAAGCTCTCCAAGGGGAGCTCTGCTTCCTACATTGTCTTGCTCTGAGTAATCCTGGTCTTGTAGGAATTAATCCTAGCAGAAAAGAGAAAGCAAATCTTCATTTGTTAAGGTTCTTCAAGATGCCACGTGCCTTACATACTTTATCTTGGTCAATATTCACAGCAACTTGGGTTTTGTGATCTTCGTTTTACAGATGAGAACGATGATGGTATTGGTAACAATAGCAGCATCTTCCTCTACTACTCTTTGTACTGCAATTGCATATCAGGTACCATGCTCCGTGCTTTGCACGTATAATCTCTCATCAGTAGCCTCGTAGGATAGGCATAGTTACTCCCATTTCAGACGAGGATGTTGAAGCTTCACACATTCACTTGTTCATTCATCTACTGCAGTGCTATTCCAGACACATGAGACACATCATCGAATAATACCATCACCCTTGCCTTGATGGTCTTGCGTTCTAACAGGAGGCAGTAGACAATAAGTAATGGACCGAATAGCGAAGTATATTACTTATTATATTAGAAGTCGATACCATGTTTTTTCAAATCTAAGATGCCAGTGATTGTAAGAAGTATCTTCATTTCAGAGATATAACAAAGTGAAAAATTCTTAGAACTGATGAAATGAAATAGGAAAAATGGAATTTTTTAGAGTAATGGAGGGGGGAAAATGGCAGCAAGTCAGCCAAAGCGAACTACTGTGGGCATTGCCCATCACGGCATTCAGGTGTGAGATCCAAAAAAAGCATATCCAAAACAGGGAGGCAGTATGTGGTATCGAGGGTGAGGACAGAACAGAATTACCTCTAAAGCTAGTTACTAGAAGAGTTGCTACCAAGATGTGAGTCCCAGGCGACAGATTTATATTAGTGTACCCCCAAAAAGGAGGTAGAGCCAGGAACCTCTGGAAGGTGAAGGAGGGGCTAAAAGCAGGAAGATCGGTTTTAAAAAATGTACTTGAATTTACTTGAAGAGTTAGACCCCAAACTTCTTTTCTACTTCCCATATTTGGCACACTTCCCTTTGCCTAACCATGGGAAAATAATGAAAGGCAGTTCTTTGGAAGAGTGAAATAAGGGTCTGGAATGAGAGGCACTAGGCATAACTAAATACTGGACCGTATACTGGGCTGGGGACGTGTTCAAGCTCATATATTGAATATTAAGGACCCTGTAATTCTTCCTCCAGTGAGATTACAGAGCGCTGGCAGCCATGCCTATACTCCACAGTAAAGGAAGTAGAAAATTTGCGTGTCCCCCAGGAAAATGATTGAGCCAGATCACAGCACAATGAAGCCCATCACACAGTCAACAGAGCCCATCCTGCACACAGAGCTTCCAATCTGCTTTTTAGTGCTTTTTTTCTTCACTTGACTATGAAGTAGCAGTCAGAAATCACTGGGCATTTGAGAAAAGTCTCCAGTGTAAAAGATGGGTATCACAACAAATTAACATAGCAAAGCAATTTGAAGGAAACAGACTTGAATGAAAAAAAAAAAGATAAAACATATTACAATTGTCAGGGAAGAAAGGCTATTAACCCAAGAAACAAGAACAGTTTGCTATAAAAAAGGAACATTAGAAGATCAATAATGAACTCCTTTAAAAAAAAAAAAAGGTGCAACCTGTGTTAGTACACCCCCTCCAAAAGCTGTACAAACAGAGGCAGTTTTTTGAAGGTCATGGGACTGGGTAGTTTTGGAACTCAGCTTAGAAAATGGTTAAAGCCCTTGCCACAGATGAATACCTCCACTCCCCTGTGCCCAGAGTCCCTTCTGGGTGACTCTCTAAATCGTTTAGAAACTTCTAAGCTGTTCTTTGTCCTCCCCTAGAGTAATCCTCCCTCTACAATACCTGCTTCATTGGCTTCCCGTTTTGCTTAGAATAGCATTCAAACACATCATTTGCCATCATGTCACGACCACTTCTCCCCTTACACGTTCTTCTCTGGTTCCCGTCAGCAGAGATGCCCTTCATCATCTGCTTCTAGCTGCTCTACTCCCACTTCCGGAATTCTCTATGCTTAATCTGTACCAGTCCCCTGTTTTTTCTCCCGTTGGCATCGCCACTTCCTGCTTGCATTACCCTCCTCCTTCACCTGACCTACCCAGCCCCCGAAACTCAGAATCTCCTCTGAAGCTTTCCCTGACCCTCTCTCCTCCTGTGTAATTGCACAGCATCCTGGCATTCCTCTACTGCAGAGTTGGAGGCACGATGTGGTCATTTACAATTTGATTTTTTGTTTGCCTCGGTAGACCATATACTCCTGTAGGCCAGGAATTTTTTGTTCATTTTTGCACCTCTATCATTTAGCATGGCGCCTGGCACAGAGTAGGTACTTGAATACAGTTTTATTAAAATGGAGGGTAATTAAATGAAGCTCCGAAAATCACGGTTTCTACAGGGATGGCCAATCTGGAAAGATAACTGTGGATGACTATGGGGCCAGAACAGGCAAATCACCTGGCATGATGAGGCAGCTCAACATCAATGGAGCTCTGTATGTGGGTAAGTGACCTTTGACCAAGTCTAAATTATGCCAGTGTTTTCTCATTAATCTTCCATTTCTCATGGTGGGGCTCCCCAAAGTGGTGTACTTCACTAGATCAGATACTTAGAAATTGGGAAGCCTGCCAGATATTCTCTTCTTCCATTTTCTGAACTTCTGACTCATCGCTGAGGGGCAGGAAGTACTTAGATGCTTTTGTACTTTTGGGCTGAGCCACCAGGAAAACCATGCTTTTCTTGTTTATAGAACAGGAACCTGCTTAATATAGCTCCGAAAGTTCCCTCTGAGGAAGGAGGATCTTTCTTTGGCCCTCTCAGAATTAGAATGAGTGGTGTTTCTGTAAATAGTTTAGAACCTACTACTGCAGATACAGAAACCTGAAAATACATCTCTATCCATGTGATAGTTCCTAAAAGTGCACTCGATTGAAAGCATTCAATATCAGTTTATTGCTTTCTGTTTAAGATGACATCACATTTACATGTTACATTTTGTTGACATTATATAACATTTCAAATTTTATTGGATACTATTTGGCTGTAAGTGGTCAGTTGGGTCAGAAATCACATGCAAGGAGGGTGTAAATAGCAGATTGTGTGTGTCAGATTGATATCAGTCAACCTGTTCCTTCAGCGGTAATCATTAATTGGACAAATGCTGTGCACTGAGCAGTTCAAGGGGCTCATAGCCCTCACTCATCGTGTCAGCCAAGGGACGCCTTGGTCAGTAGACAGGTGTCCTAAAGAGACATCCTCCCCTTTGGCTCACCTCCTCTCCCTCTTGCTTCCTGGCAGGTGGAATGAAGGAAATTGCTCTGCACACTAACAGGCAATACATGCGAGGCCTTGTGGGCTGTATTTCTCATTTCACCCTGTCCACCGATTACCACATTTCCCTCGTGGAAGACGCCGTGGATGGGAAAAACATCAACACTTGTGGAGCCAAGTAACACCAGCTGGCCTTGCCCAAGGGACACAGCCTTCTATCCTGAGAATCCCAGGGGCCCCAAGCCCCTGCCCGATGCCATACGCAGAGGCACGGGGACCAGGTGTGTTTCCTCTCATCAAGGAGAAAGTACGCCCTGATGAGAAACGAGACCCAAGACAGGAGTCCCTGTGTGGCCTTTCCTGCTGACACTCTGTGGGCCAAACCCAGCGGAATACTCTGTGTAAGAAGCATCGAATTTTCTCCATTGAATGTGTAGGGGCTGCCAGAGATCACACATCAATGCAAATTCCAGAGCCTGTCTGCTGTAGCTCAATGACTGTGTTGTGATTCATAGTGCATAAAAAAAGAAAGAAAAAAAAAAATAGAGACCCAAAGGGCCAAAGGGCAGGATTAAAATACTTCCCTCCTTCCCTGACTCATGACACTCTTACTGACAGCAGAATGACCATTTGACCTTGAACCTCGAATTTCTCACCTTGGTCCGAGAATTATTAGGATTAACCCCTTCCACTCCTCAGTGGCTAGTTCAGTGTGCTCTATTCCATGAAAATAAGGATGAGGGGAGACTAGACATGGAATCACAGTTATAATGCTGCCCCCCCCCCAGTTTACCTTTAATGGAAAACCCCTACTTTTTATAATGGAAATCTAAGAAAATGGGCACCATGATTTTGTAGCTGTCTTTTTGTATGTGTATATTTTTATAGCTGCAGATTGTCCGCACGGTATACTTTTGCCAGTTGGCGTGGACAACCCTGAATTCTTTGCACACTTCCAAAAATTTTTCTCCCCAAAGAGACTTGTTTGGGCCCTTTTGGCATCATTTGGAGTGGGATAGGTAGCTTGGGGTGAGCACGTTGGGGAGCTGACCATTCTCTTTTGGTAAACGTTGGCTCAAGGAGATGAATATGAAGCTTCCAGGATAAGCAGATTAAAAGGCACTTACTTGTGTTACTGAGGTTGGTCACTGTCATTTTTGTTTCAGGCGAGGGGGGATGTCTGTAGGGAACTTGAATAAAAGAGATGAGAAGGCTAGAACTCTTTCATTCGGTCTGGTATTCATTGGGGGGCGGTGTTACGGATCCTGACAGAGGCGATGTCCACAAAGGGACACTCACACAATCAGTAAGGAACAGTAGAAATGATCCCTGCAAGTCTTACAGTGCTGTTCTAAGGCTGTTCCGGGCCAGGGGGTGCCCTCAGCATGGTCCGAGTGTCTGGGCAAGAACCAGAGACGCGGGACTGCTTCCTCTGAGCCGTCGGCCATGCCCCGGCGCTGTTCACACTTGTGACCCTGCAGGCAGCTGGCTCACTGGCACATCTCCAGGATGGGACTTTGCTAAGGGAAAGGTGAGATGAACACTGTCCCCAAAGAGAAGGGAAATATGATCCAACTCGCCTAAGAGCCTATAATTAGTCCGTCATGAATCTCCTCTTACGTGTGCACCATTTGTGCAGCAAAGACTTCGAGCTTTGGGCCAAGCCCAGTGTGGGCAGTTTACGAATTCTGAAAAATGGGGCGCCGGGGTGGCTCAGGCGATTGAGCGTCCGACTCTTGATTTGACTCAGGTAGTGATCCCAGGGTTGTGGGATTGAGCCCCAAGTTGGCCTCTGCACTGAGCGTGGAGCCTGTGAGAAGAGATTCTCTCTCTCCTCCTCTCTCCTGCCCCCTCCCCTGCTCTCTCTCTCTTTCTAAAATAAGAAGAAAAAATTATTCTGAAAAAATGAATAAACTAGAGACGTTCACTTTGTGCTTCAGCCTTCTGCTTCCTGCCTTTGGGACCTTTGATGACCAGGACCCTTCCTCCTGGAGGAATAACAGCAATAGAGGTAATAATGACAAGGGTCATAACAGCAACAGTCAAGGCAATTCCTTCTCTCCTATGGAGGTCACCTTGGGAGTACAGTTTGCGGGAAAGCCAAGTGGTAGAAAGTGTGGTCTTGTTTGTTTTGTGCCCTATTTTAGTTAATTGCAAAATCTTCCTGCTAGCGATCAGCTTCGAAAATACAGAATTATCATATTGTTACATTCTTATATCCTTCAGTCTGTATCCTACACGCTTTTTTGAACTCTGGATTTTCATGTCTTTGCACAATATTTTGTGCCATTTTCTCAGCCCAGAATTTTACATTCCTTAAGCCAACATATCGGTATTCTCTGTCCCCTTCAGGGAATCGATCAGAAGATGTCTTGGAAAGTGGCGTTTACCACCTCCCAACCACCTTCACCTCAACACCTTTTCCTTGGAGACTGCTAGGACCAGTGTTTCCCAAGATACTATGGGGCTGCTTTCATAGCACAGATGGCCTCCAGCCAAAACAAAACAAAACAAACAAACAAAAACCATTGTTATTTTAGCAAAATATCCAGCTGAGCTGAAGCCACAAGAGATGTGTTGTAGATGATCTGTTCCCTGCAGGTGTTCTCCAGAGAAAAATGCGATGACTCAGGGGTGAGATCCTGGGAGCCAGTGTGGAAGCTGATAAGAATTGTGAGCTCCCTTTGCCCCCCAGCCCCCACCCTGGGCGAGTCCAGAAGGGATGAGAAAGGGCGACACCGTGGTGGGCTGGGGCAGCAGGGATCCTGCTGGCAAGAGGGCCCCAGAATAGGGTGGCCCAAAAGGAACTAATCACCTGAGGGCTCAGGATCAGAGAACAGGGTAGGAGACAGTATACCCTAAGCCAAGAGCGAGGCTCTTTCACCCTTTCAGTGAACAAAACCCAGGAGATACGGGATGGGTGGAGGTGGTAGGGATGAAAACCTTGTTCTGAAGCTGAGGACTCAGACTTGGGGTCGGTGGCTGAGACCATCTCAAGCTGGGTCTGTGGGTGCCCCAGTTTCCCCTCCCTCTGTTGTCTACTGCTACAAAAACCTGCACGCCCGGCGGCCACAAAGCCCCAGGGTCATACCCCAGTAAGGACTAATTGCTCTCGTGTATTGATCGGTCAGCCAGGCTACTCTGCTGATCTCGGCCGGGCTTGGCCAGGTGGTTCTTCTGGTCTCAGCTGGACCTGTTCACTCGGGTGGCGGCTGGCTGATTTAGGATGGCCTCGGTGGGGACGATGAGGTGACTTAGGTCTGCTCCGTGTGGCTCTCATCCCCCCTGTGGGACCAGCGGGTAGGTGGGCATGCCCTCTGTACTGGAGGAGAGGGCGAGGAATAAACTGGAGTAAAGGTGGAAGGCCTTTGACAGCCTAGGTTCGGAACTGCCACGGGTCCCTTCTGCCACGTCTTATTAGCCCAAGCCCATAAATGGGAGAGATGAAGAAAGAGACCACACCTCTGTAGGAGGGAGACAGCTGCTGAGTCACCCAGCAGAGGGCGAGACGCACAGCAGGGTGAGGCGGCCCCTGGCCGTGGTTGTCCCCGTGGGGACGAGGTCTGTGAAGATGTCAGTGGCCGGCCCGGGGGCCATCTCTGCCCCTCCTCCAGCCTCCCCTGCTGGGCCCTGTTCTCCCTCCTCCTTCCACCTGTTGCCTGGTACTGGGCAGCTATGCTGTTATTCTAAGGAAGGGGAACTAGCAGTGGGACAGGATTTGTGGCATAGCCCTTGGGTAGCGGCTCTGTTGAGAGGATGTCGAAGAAGCTTCCTGGGCCCTTGGCTCCAGAGAGAGGTTTGAGGAGCCAGGGAGCCGGGAGGTGAACGCAATGCCTGTCCTGCCCGGGAAGGATGTCGTGAAGCGTGAATTCCTGAAGATCTTTCGTCCCACAATCAGGACCTGAGAAGATTCCCCAGACTTCCATGTGTTCCAAGCAAGGATGGCTGAGGATGGGGTGAGGACAGGGGATGTTCTTGCCTTTCCTATTAAAACTGGCTTAGTTTCCTCTAAGCCCCGTTGTGGGATTTCTTTCTGGAAGGCCTTGGTGTGGGGGGGCGGGGAGGGGGGGGGGATCTTGGTCCCTGCAGTGTCCCAGAAGCCCGCGAGTTGCAGCCTGATGACCCCGGCCTGGCGGGCACCACTCCGAATGGCCGCCCCGCTCGCCCACCCTCTTATTAGCTCTTCATTTCCGGAGCCGGTGCTGTCCCAGCCTCCAGGCCCGCGCCAACACAAACAGGCCTCGGGTTTCCATACACTGACTGCCCTGGTTCCAGAGGAACCGGTGCTTTCCTTCCGACTTCCCTCCTCGCCTTCCCCTCGCCACCCACCTCATCCCTTCTCCCCCTGGCGAGCAGGCCCTGCCTCCTCCCTGAGTGGGAGGAAGGATCTCGGAAATGTGCCCGGAGCTGGCAGCCCCAGTGCTTTCCACTTGGAGGAAATGCTGCATTTTTCACCTTTAACCCAGAAAAATATGGTTCTCAGAATGCTTGTTTTTAGCACTGTGAGTTCCCAAAGGAAGAAGAATAGAGAGTGGGAGAGGCTCCCAAGCCCTCTCGGCTCTGAGAGCCACCCCCCTGCCCCAGAAGGCCGTTCCTCCTCGGATGGGGAGCGCCTGCAGCAGCCTGCAGAGGCCCAGCTGCTGGGGAAAATAAAGGCAGAGAATTCCAGCTCCGAGTAGAAAGACGATTAATCTTTTAGGAGAGAGGACTGGACAAAGCATTAGCCCCTCCACACTCCCTTCATGGCCTCTTCTAGCTCTGGCCCGGGCCGGCAGCATCCGGTAGCTGCCGTTAGCATCTGGTAGCTGCCGTTGAGGACGGGGGTGGGGGTGTGGGGGTGCCCTGCACCAGCCCAGACCCTTAGCTGATAAGTGTGTGCGATCAGCTTCTCAAAGGTCTTAGTGGAAGTGACAGGCTGTCACTCCGGAAGTTCCAGCTTACAGGTGGCTATGTTCGGGCAACGACACGGACTGGCTTCTGGGATAGTCCCCGTGGGGAACTGCAATCCAGTCTCACATTCACATGTTCCATCTTAATGACGGTCCTCCTTTGATGGCGCCCAGAGCAGATGCACATGGCCTGTTTGGCTTGGCAAGACAAGCTGGCCAGAAAGACTGGCACCTTGCCCGTGGTCCTTCCATGAGGACACAAGCATGATGCTTCGTCGTGGAACTTTCCTACCCCTTACCCCGACCTGCAGACAGGACCAGCTCAGGGGCTCCGGGATTCTTCCGCGGCATTCTGCTGCGTCCTCAGGTTAGTTGTCACAGGCAGCACAGTCCCGGGGCTGAGGAGCCAGTGCCCAAGTGTCCGCCTGCTGCTTTCCCATCCGAGCCCCAAGTCTGCCTTCTTCCAAAGTTCTCTTCTCTCAAGGACTCCGGTTTGAATAAATGTGAAAGCAGAAACCAGAGCCATTCCATCAGGGTGGGATTCAGGGACCCCCAGGATGCAATGAGGTCTGGGTTTGAAGTTTTTTTCCCTTCTCACCTCCGCCTCCCCCTCCACAAATAACCTCCAGAACCCGGGGGAGTTGTTGCAAACTATTTCCAAGCAGCAGCGTGCTCCCCGGGGCCCCGGCCAAGAACTGAAAGCACAGGACAGGCAGCGGAGAAAGCTCGCTGTCTCTCCTCCTCTTCGTGTCTGCCTTTGCAGAGACGTCTTTGGTCCTAGAAAGGCTCCTGGGAGCACTTGTCTTTTCCTGGAAGGATGTGAGAGGAACACTATGTCTCAGTATTTGGGATGAGGTCGCAGCTTTCTATTTGTCTATCTTTATCTTGACCTGCTCACGCTCCAAGTGGCTTACAGAGGCACGGAAATCTCTAAACACGTGGTGCGACCTCCCCCAGTGTCCCAGCTGCCCACCTCCAAGCAAGAGTCCCGCTTGGGGCTATGGCCTCCTTGGGCAGCCCGGTTATGGGGCTGCAGCTCCGACTTGGCTGAAAGAGGACTTGGATTGGAATGTCTCTGAGAAGGAAGGCCAGGGGAGCTCAAGAAATTTGCTCAGATATTCTCATTTAGCCACAAAAGTAACAGGCACCGGGCCAGAGGATCAGCTGCAGAAAATCCTGCTAGGCTGCAGGAAAGCAGAGACCAGGTGAAGAGACTAGCAGACCAAGAGAGTGTGGAGGAGAGCGGTATGAGTTCAAGGCTGCCCCGGCTGCAGGCGTCCTGTGTTGTCACTGGCGTCAGCTCCAAAGGGCACCTGGCGGAGTGTGGGCGTGATATGGGGGCACTGTCAGAGCAGAAAATGTACCCGCTGTTTGTCCGAGTCACATTTCTCCAGCCTCACCAATGAAGCTGGGGGACAGACTGATCCAGCCCCTCAGGACTGGGGAGGTAAAATGATTTGCCAAGGGTTGGGGGTCTTCTTTACGGTGACAGGACTGCCTCTGGCCTGGCAGCCCGAAGCCCTTGGGGTTTGTTCAGAGGGTTGGGGGCTGTTAGGCTGGAGGGAGGCCAAATGATCTCTTGGGGCCTCACATGCATTGCTTTAGCGCTCGCCTTCGCAGAATGTGCCAACACACGTTTGCTTCATGAGCATTTGCTAAGGATTCCCTCGTGGGAACCGACCCCTGGATGAGACACGGGTGAGCCTACGAAGGACAGAGAAGACCCAGCTCCTCAGATCCAGTGTCCCCCAGGGCTGTGGTCTCATCTGGCACACTCACCGGCCACCTGCTCCTTCGAGGCGGTCAGGAGACTTTCTTCAAGGCCCGGTCCCTCCTGTGAGCGCTCCTGATTCGGCTACCCATCGTGGATAATCTTCCTTTCTATGAACACAAGTCAACTGATGGGTAACCTAATCGTGGGAGTGCCATCCTGTCACATTCACACTCCAGGGAGTGGGATTGTAGCAGCCCGTGCACCAGGGGCGAGCATCTCGGGGGCCATCTTAGAATTCTGCTGGCTAGACCCCATCAGCCCTGACTACCGGGCGGTGCTACCTCCCACACAGTGCTTCACCGGAAACCAGATTTGTTTTCCTAAGACACGTTCATGTCATGTGCTCTCTCAGTAAAGAATGCGCCACAGCCTGCCGCGTCCCTAGACAATGAGTCAAAGGCTCCTAGGATAAAGGGACTTCTATTCCCGGAGGGTATCAAAAGATTTCAAAATCCCTGTTTATAGTTCCTGAAAGTCCTGTTTCCCGTGGGTCCAGGGACTCTTACCAATAACGGAGGGCCTGGGATGGGGTTCAGCTGCTGGTGTGGGTGCCCCGAGGACTGGCTACATTGAGCCAGGCCTTTTCCGACGGCCACCCTGCATGAGCCCTGAGCAGCCCCCACTCCCGAGCTCCCGCTGGCTGCCCTGTCACCTTAGAGGAAGTACCATGTAAGCAGAATTCTGCGTTAAGTCAGAATCTTCATCAGTCAGTTGGTATAAAAGACATTTTATGGGATAGAAAAGTTGGGGAGCGCTTGAGTATAATGTGCTAATGGTTCCTAGTGTGAAATCTGAGTGTTGTTTTTTAGTCCCAGCCAAATCAATGCCAGACGTCTTTGCCTGGCTTTCGAAGTCATCCATTATTTAATGAAAATATGAATAGTATGAATAAATTACAGACTAAAGGAATTCAATAAGGACTAAGGAATAAGAAATTTAAATAATATTTCCATATGCTAGTGTTACATATCCATGAAAGAACAATGCACATGAATATTCTATTGATATGAAAAAAAGATTTTCAAAATATGTTAAATAAAAGAGTCAGGTTTGAAAACAGATATACAATATAACCCTTTTATATATGCATGCATATACACGTATATGAAAATGTGTAAATATTTACATATACACATCCACATAGGAAAAATGTCCGAGAGGATAACAGGCAAAGTGTTAAAAATAGCTAATGCTATATAAGAAGATAGCGATTTTTTTCCCATTTCCTTTCATTTATTTTCTAGTTTTTCTTCAGTGAGCCAGTAGTAAATATTTATTGTTTTGGCCACTCGAAATTCTACCTCTCTTCTTTTTGGGGGACTCTGTGTGGTTTTTGTAAAAGTGGCCTCTGAACAGAACTGTCCAGCCACATGACCAGCCCATGGACGGACACGTGACACAGGCCAGGCCCACCAGAGTCCTTGCCCATCATGCTGGGAGGCCACTGGAAAAGGCAGTTGCCTGTAAGCTTGGAGGAGCCTGACCCTACGGGCCCAGCTCTCTGGGGTCATCTGACCTGAGAGAAGAAAGTTCTGGATGTAGAGAAGAGACGTGTTAGCCCCAGGTAAAGTGAGGGTCTACAGACCCGTGTGGCCTGCGCAACTTACCGGGACTCACCTACCCATCAGGCAAATGTCTGAGAGACGCCATAAGGGTTGTCTTCTGGAGAAGCAGATGCGCAATTCGGGGAGGAGAGGTGGGGACAGAAATGGATCGCCTGGTTATGCAAATTGTCACTTGGAAGAATACGGAGAACCTAACCCAGAGAGAAGGAAATCGATTTCCAGACAGGGAGGAGGTGCGGTGGTGGTGGATGGTGGGCAGAAGGAGGGCTCGAAACTGTTGTCACTTCAGTCAAGGCTATTTATCCTTTATCCACTGCTGTCAAAGAGATATGAGGATAAGAGCAAATTTCCTTGAGGAGGAACACAGGGTCACCACGTTCAACAAATACTTGAGGACCTCTGGTGAACAAACCCTTCCTGGCTCACCAGAGAAGGAGCGCCTTGGGCCACCACCTTGTCTGAGGCACAGCAATTCCGTGAGGACCCCCTGTCTTTCCATGGTTGGAGACTATGCCACAGGCGGATCACCTCTCTGTAAAATAACGTAGTTCTTATATCCAGGAAACATGGTAGGCCACATATTGGCTTTTCAAGGTACGGTTATTTCAAGACTATTTATCAGACTCTTGGGGTGCGTCTGATACTGTGCCGTGCTCTGTGGATGCAGCGCTGAGACGCTCAATTTCTGTGTCGAAGAAAGCGTGAGAACCGTGCTCGGTGAGCGGAGGGGGTGGGGGTGCAGGGAGAGGTGGGGGTGCTGTGCAGAGGTGGGCTGCCTGGAGGGGTGGGGGTGCCACACAGAGGTGGGGTGCAGGGACAGGTGGGGTGCGTGGAGAGGTGGAGGTCCTGGGACACTGGAAGAGACCTCCCTGAGCCAGCAATGCTTTAACTGAGACGTGAGGACGGAGTCACCCAGGTGAAGAAAGGTGGAGTCCAGCATCTGAGCAGGTGGGAACAGGCCCCGTGGTTCATCTTGGCAGGCCTCTTGCCGTGTAACAAACAGCCCTCTGGGTAACTGTGGGCCGTAGCCTAAGGTGCATCTTATCCGTGTCTAAGGCATTTACACCTCTGAGGTGCCGGTCACAAAGAGCCGTTCCTGAGGCTTCTGGAGGGATAGAGTCACATGTAAGAATCTCACACCTATTCTGTTGGGAGCGTCACATACACTATGGGAATCTTCACGACAGCTTTGCGAGAAGAGGTTATCAAGACCCACCGTTCAGAGCAGAGGAGATGGAGAGTTTGGAAATTCCCCAGGTAGCAGGTGGTGAAATCAGCTGGGAGCCGGATGTGCGCGGCTCAGGCAAGCCAGCCGCCGCCTGGTCTCACGGGAAACCCCGTCCACCGCCACAGGAGAGGAGAGGAGCCACCAACGGCAGAAAATTAGACTCGAGGTTCATTTGTGAAGGGTGCCATTGGCTGTTGGTAATTGGGCAATCTGGGATTAGGAGGGTGCACGTGTCTTGCACTCTGCTTCTTCAGGGCCTCCTGCCTCTCGAATCAGAACCCGCCCTGAGGACCAGGTGAGTGGGGGGCGGGGGGTGTGCAAGCACTTGCAGGGATAGGAAGACGGCGGGGGGGGGGGGGGGGGGGGGGGGGGGGAGGCTCCGGCCTTGGAAGGCTGTCTGCGGCGGGAGACACGAGGGCCTGCTTCCACAGCAGTGATGAAGCTGGCTGGGGTCACCCGGGAAGCAGATTTGCATCTGAGCTGGGACCTCAGACTCGTTCTCACCTTTCAAAGGTTCAGAGAGAATCTTGAGCAGCCAGGACACTTCAGTTGCACTCATTTTAACAAGATTTCTGCTTCCCAGTTTTTACCAAAATCCTCCTCAAAAGCTTTTCTTGTCTCTTTAATCTGAAACTAATCACTCTGGGATAAAATCATCTCCAATTTAATCCCGAATTAGTTCAAGACATCTCTAGTTACATCAACTTCGCTGGTTCTTAGAGACCGAATAAATACTTTTAATTCAATTTTTCTGTCAGTCGCTCCAGGGGAAGGGTACTGGATCAACTTCATAGGCCATTCAAAACTAACTTTTACACAGCTCTTTTGTAAAGAACTGGGGTTTGTAAACTAACATTTTTAGTGATGTCGAATACATTAAAAACAAGTTCATACATCTCTACTTTTCTTTCCCTAATACGTCGTTCCTCTCTTTTTGACCTTTTCAAAGTCCCTATGGTTGATGGGGCTATATATTTTGGCTCAAGAATTCACCATCTGGGAAACAAGTTATGCATGGACATCTCCCTGGAGGACAGACCACATGCACACGCTCTCTTAGGGCTTAAACACTAACACGTGTTTCACAACTAATTCAAAATTAGTTCACAGTTTCTTCAGGTTAAATTGTGGCCCGTTCATATTTCAGTTACTCTGGGTAAAGCACAGGCTACACAGGACCAAAGACTTAATTTCTCCCCCTTATGAAATTCTACTTAAGATCACTTCTTACTTGAAAATTACGGAGGTTTTGCTGAAGCAACGACTGGATTTCCAAATTCGGTAACTTGAGATAAAACTAATTTTGATATATTCCTAGAAGCTCCAGAAATGTTGGTCTTCAAAGGGAAGAAATTAGAAACCATACTTTTAAGGACCAGTGTTGTTTTATAATGTTGGAGTCCCACTTTTTGGTTATTTTTATGCTAACATTTCTGGTACACAGATTATAGATTTAGTGGAAGATACAGATGATGATCTCAATGGCATAGCAATGTATTAAAATATTAAAAATGTATAGATAGCCCTATGTTATTGCTTCATAAACCAGTGTAATTCTTATCAGAATTAACAGAAGTATTAAAGCAGAAGGTATTTTTCCTAAGTGCTTAAGACAGGAGGGAAAAAAAAAAACCAGTAATGCCCAAATTCGTCTGCGTAAGTTGTAAGAAAATATATTTATTTTTTTCCATGACAATACTATGATAAAGTTGTTAAATACATGCACGTTTTAAAAACAAACATAAGTAACATCTTTAGAGTTAACAGCCAAGCATACTAGTTTTACATTTAAGGTGTCTTAGTAATAGGTTACTTATATTCTATGTTCTTGATATAACCATGTTCTCCAAAAGATATGGAAACTAAATTCTGAAATTATACGAGGATATAAAATGTTCAAATTTTCCATTCTAACAGCAACATAATCTCCACATTTTCACAAGGCAGAAAATACTTCAGTTGTCATCTCTCTTAAGTGGAGTTGTTTTATTCCATTTTGAACTCGGAATTCTGTGAATCAGACTGAATCACACAAATATACCGCAATCTGTAGTTTGCTTCCTCTACATGAGTATTTAGATGTTTCCTTACATGATTAAGTATGATTTTAGGTACAGATTATCACAAATTATAGCTCGGGGTTTTTTTTGTTGTTTTTTTTAGGTCTGTAGTGGTGACATTTTAAGAAATGAATACAGGAACAGTGTTGGATTTGATTTCTCCCTATCTTTCCGCTACATCTGCACACACCTGACCAAACAAAAATTAGTAAACAGTTACTAGTATTTATTTTAAAAACTGAAAATATTTAACACAGAACCCTTAAAAAAAAAACACTCACTCTACAAACAACCTTATAAAAAACAAAAAGTTATATCTGTTCACAGTATGTGTATTTTGTAAACAGTAATTCACTACAATGCAATTTTGAAAGTAAAAAATGGCAATTTCCTAATGTTATGAAGAGGACCTCTGACTTCTGGCCAACTAATGAAAGAGAAGAAAAGGCAACACATTCCTTTAGGATAGTTAAGTGTTTAAGTGACTTTTACCTTTGGACCTGTTTTTAAGGTGGTTCTATCTCAAATTTTGGATGCCTTTCTATCCAGGCCAATCTTTTTCAAGCAACTCTGAATTGAAATGTATGTAAGAAAAAGCCATGCTCCTTTCTGAGAAAATAACAGGAGAAACAAAGCCCATGGTATCTTAGCATACCCACCCTTCCACAACAACAAACCGAACAGGGTTTTTTCTTGTGTGTTGTCTTCAACTATTCATAACATAGTCACATTTTCCCAAAGCATTATGTTGGAAGGAAAAAATGAAATAGGTGAGTATATCATAAACATCCAAAAAGTTTTGGAATCAAATTGGGGGCAGAATATTTGAAAAATGTCTTATGAAAACCATGAATTACTATTGTTTTTTATGCTCAATTACGAAAATACTAATGTTAAACCTAACAGTTTAGCTTGTCCATGTTTCAATGAAAATTTTATATACCATCTAGAAATCTTTCTGAGCTCTTATAATGGAATGCTTAGGAGAAACAGTAAGTTCAGAAATTGAAAGTTACCCCTTTTTAAAATGGAATAATTATGAAGGGAAGTACATTTTAAATGTATAAGGAACTTCAATACATTTAAATAAGCCATTCAACCAGGTATACAAAGTATTTTTGGCTTAAGGACAGCATGTCTATGGTGTTAGTTATTTGGGCTTTTTAAAATTATGACTGGCTACTGACTGCAAAGGCAATCTCAGAAGATTTATGTAACACAAATTAATTTTCTTATCAATTAAATATTCATTTCCCCCACCCACATCTTTTAACTTATAGCAATCAAAAAGTACTATGTTATTACCGTTTTGTATTTGGTTAATATTCAATCAGTATAGTTTCCCTATTTAAGAGATTTTGAACTTCCTGTTTCTATGGTTCTTCAGCTAGGCACTTGTACATAAAAACATTCAGAAGTTTTCCCTCTTACAACACTTTTAATTTTCATTAAAATGTTGCAGTTATGTCTTACATAGGTAAATTCTGTCTATAACTTAGACACTTATAATCCAAAATATGAACATTCTTAATAGAGGGAGAAATAAGCACTACCCATGATTAAAAGCAACAGAAACCTTTCAGAACTCAGTATCACAATTGTAAGAATTTGGATATATTCCAGATCAAATCACATCCCCTGGAATTTTACCACACACGATAAAGCCTGACACATGAACTTAATGTTCTTGAGCCTCCATACAGGCATTAAAAATAGCTCATTTGTATTATAACTGGCATGAATATGATCATGTAATAGACAAAAGCTCAAACTGAAAAGACATAAAAATCTCACGACCGTATTGAAATAAGAAGTTTAAATATGAATAGCCCTGGTACATAATCCATGAAGACGTAAATGGAGCAAATTTAAACCGAGTGCTTTCCAATGATATTCTAAGGTCATATCTAAAAGATGCATTTACAGTAAGTTTAGAAAATCTTTTCCTTCTGTGAAAAATTTTCTTCTGGATATAAAAAGTAAGATGGATGGGCATGGTACCATGGAATTTTGTTTTGGCGGGAAATGCCAGTTTAAAATAAACGCTTTGAAGAAAGAGTTTATCCAGAGAATGAATGAGTGCTTATATTAATCGGTTAAGCTCACACATCAGTGTAGTGTTGGTTCGCTAGAACACATGCTGGTTGGCACAAACAGGTCCCAAGTTTTGTAGCCATCAAAAAAAAAAAAGACACTACGAATACTCATGAGGGAGGGAATAAGATGCAAGGAATAAGACAGTGGATGCTTTTGCAGGAGTCTTTCCCAAGTTTTCGTTGAAACTGGAGCTACTTCGTGAGTAGATCTGAATCTTTCAGCCGACAGTCTTAGATCCACACAAGCTAGATCCTGATACATACCACCCTTCAGGAAAACCGCTTATTCTGCACGTTCTGGAAGGGGCCTCGATAAACAATTACTCATTGAACTCCCACTATGTACCTAGTCTTTGTAAATAGTTAATGATCTCACATTTGAATTCTGAGATGCTTAATTTTAGATAATAAGAAAAAAAGGCATTTTATAAAAGATATGCAAATGTTTAAATGGTTCGAAACAGGTAACAGTAAAAATTACTTTAGCGTAAATAGAAAAAAAAAAAAAAAGTCTTATCAGATTATGTGCCTGAGCAGTAGAAAGCTTTGAGATAACATTTTCTGCATGTCGAATGTTAGGGAGTACTTCAATTTCAAAAGACCGTAAAATGGATTTCAAATTCTTTTTGCACTAACCTAAATCTAGTTATTCAAACACAGAAAGGGCTGTAATGTTCCTAAACGTGGACAACATGAAAACCACTAAGAATTACAGGACTAATAACTTCCAGCAAGAATCCAAGTTGCATCAAGTTTTAACAGTGTGACTTTCACCAGTTTCTGAGAGGGCGACAGTACTGGGTGTCTAAATTCTTCAGACCCACGGGCCGTGAAGGTTATGCTGGTATGGAAGACGAGGCTGACACTTCCGCCCTGAACTTGTTCCCCGAACGGCTGCTTCTGAGTCTCAGCTGCAGAACAGAGCACCTCTGTCACCTAAGCACATAAACACACAACTGTCCAGATACCCAGGGCCACAATCTCAAATCCAGGCTTCTATAGTTCAACACACTGATGACTGCAACTCTATGTGGAGATTAATCCACGCAGTCCATAATGTACAAGCTCTAGCTGATGTCAAAATGCTAGCTACGTCTTCTAAGAATATTTTTATGCTAAATGTTGTTTATCTAGGAGGGCCACTCACAAGAGAAAGGCAGCCATAATGACCACCAGAATCTCCATTTCTCACAAGGGAAACTTGATCTGAAATTGGCTACTAAGTGAACTGGCTTGTAAGAGATATGAAAATGCGTCCTAATACACAGTACTATTAAACAGACATGGTGGGGTGTAACTGTAGTTCAGATATTTAGAATGTTCTAAGCAATGACTAGGCCTTAGTTGAGGAAAGAGGGATTTCCCAATTACTTTCCCAGTCAGGAAGGGCTGGAGAGAACAATTCTAGTCTCCCCTGCCCGAGGCAGAGGCGCTACCATGACTGGACAGAGCAGGACCCCTACGAAACTGCTTTTCACACTGGAGCATGGCCCCAGCATTGACGGACGGTGCACATTTACCAGGGTCTCCAGTGCCACAAACAACTGGATATGTGACAAAGGGCATCTTCTCTCTCCACCCCTCCCCTCTCTCTCCCCATGTTGAGGCCACCCCCATATGCCCAGGTTGGGGGGTTGGGAGTGGGTGGGAGGTAATAACTTAGGATTTACACAGTGGGTCTGTCTTCAATTCCGTGGGAAAAGGCAAGGAACCTTTGGCCTGACACCTAAACCACATACTCCGAAGCACGAGGCAACTTATCAGGAGCCTACCCACACTAACAGTGTTACTCTGCTTCCCATTAACCTAGCGATCACTGTGTATGCAACCCCAGAGGCAGGGGAGAGCAGAGCCGAGCAGCTCTCTGAACCTTTTTCATGCAGGAAAAGTACCGAAGTCTCGGACAAGGTGAAAGGACTCAAGGGCCCAGTGATATTCCCCATCAGCTGAACAAATGAGTCGGTGTATAGGCTGGAAAGGGCATCGGATCCACATGGCCACGGCTGCAATGCATAATGCATATATCCTGATGACACAGATCAATTTCTGCTGGCCTGCCTTTTCCCATTCTCGGTGAGGTGTAGTTCACACCAAAAAAAATGTCTACCTTAGCCAACACGTATGCTATCCTAAGGAGATGAAGTGCAGGATCCATTTGGTTTCAGGGGGAACGAGGCATGAGTTGCGGGCAGCAGGGGTGCGGTAATGACCAGCCACGGCGGGAAACGAAGGCAGCCCCAGGTCTGAGTGTCTGGGGTGTAAGCTGAGGAAAGGAGCCCAAGAAGATAAAGAAGAAGAGAAAACTGTTAGGGATGGCCCTGGCTTGATACATTTTTCACTGTTGAAAATCCCAAGGAGCTATGACATGGTTTTAATATACTGTGTGTGTATATAATTAGTTCTAGTTCATCCCACGTGTCCATATAACATGAAGCTCAAGAATTTAGCTGAACTCTAGCAATTAGAGCCAGGATTCATAGAGTACCCAAATGGATTTTGCTCCTTGTCACCCTGTGGCTTTTTTCCATGACATGGTTTTTATAAAAGAAACATTAGGAGCTAGAAAAAAAGACAACTGATCCATTATACGCAAATACATCACAGAACCTCGGATGATAAAAAAGAAAAAACCAGGCACATTTTGATGTATTCAGAGATTTCCATTTTTCAGGTCCTTTGCCTTAACTGTCAAAAGACAAAACACACAAGACAACGTGGGGGTGAGGGAAACAGAAGATACACTTTTGAGTTTTTCATTCTGACCACATTCGTCCTAGACATCACTTATGAAGACCGAAGGGGGCAGAGGATGCTAAGAGGACACACAATCACGGGCAGCTCACAAAGAAAATGCTGTGCCCTTAATGCAGGCGTGCCCACGGATTCAAACTGACTTTGTGACAGTTCATACAAAATAGCCCTTGAGTAACTGTTCCTACAGGAAGCATTATCTTTTTAGTTTTAGATTTAAAACTTTGAGGACTGGATCAAACAGTCTGGACTCACGATCATTTCAGAGGCAGAACCTGCCAAAATGCCTGATCAGGAGGAACGTTTGCTACGAGATGGCCTGGGTCATCACCGCCTGGGTGCGTGGGGCTCCGTGGCACAGCCTTCTCAGGAGGCACTCACACCGATCAGGGCTGCACGAGAATAGCCGACACAGCGAGACTGCCCAGTAGTCACCTCAAACAGGAAACCCCTGGAATCCTGTGTGTTTATCAGTAATACTGAATTTGCTCATGTTTACAAAACGGGCACCGTGTCACACGCAAAAAAACAGATGTTTAGAAAAACTTAGATCTGCAGTCTCAGAAATTTCAGTTTTAAGTATTAGGGCCACCAACTGCAACAAGGGAAGTCAGCATGCAAGCTACAAAATAAGGGACAGGTTTGTAAACCCTCCCAAAGCAAGAGAACACGATTCTCATTTGGGCTGGTCAGTGTCACGCTCATTTTCAACGTTTGTACCCCTGAGAAAACTGTTTGATAACCATTATACAGTAGGCACGGAAATCAGTATACTTTATCAAACAAAACACTAAGTAGCTGTTGCTACGGTAAAAATTATATTAATTTTTCGTAAATGCTGTGGATAGAGGAGAATGATGTTAACAATTTTGAAATCTGTGCTTGGTTTTCATCTAAATGGAGCAAGTGTCAGGCAAATAAACATCATCTGTTACTTTGACATTTTTCTCCTGTGCCTGTAAATCTGCTTGCAATTCCATAAAGTATCCGTATGAGAAAACCACTGACAGAACAGAACGCGCTGCTGTGGGAGTTGTTTTGCATGTGTGGGACGGGACAGGATTAGCCGTGAACTGCTCCCCAAAGGTGGAGCATGAGAGAATTCTTTGGCTCTAATCACAGATAGCTCCGAAATGAGTTGCATGGTCTGGATTTCTGAGTTACCCTACTTGGGCCATGAGACTACGTTAAGAGCACATTAACACTTGGAGTGTAACTTGCGCAGTGAGGTCCACCTTGCTAACAACACTTCACAGGATCCCTCCAAGATGCCCCGTGCTGGCACGGCAGCACCAGCAGTGAGAGCTTACTGAGATGGCAGACTGAAGTGACAGAGCGACACTGTTAGTCATTCGGTTTGTTCTGGAAGAAGTTTGTAAAGGACCACCCTCCTCCATTCGATTTAGGAGAGTCTTCATCTTTAGGAGGAATCAAAAATTGTCGGGAGTTAATGGAGCAGGGACTTCCAAAAGAGACAATTTCACTGTTGCTGTCTGTGGATCTGGGGGAGTCTGGAGATACTAAGTTCCAAGTATTTACATTGGCCTGAGGTCTGTAACCTGCAGTTTTATCTAAGTCAGCGTCTGCAGCCAGGTCTTCTACAGTAGAAGTGATGGGGAGGTGCATTTGTGGCTTATAGCCTGCCCCCCCGACGGGGTCGCTCTCTTGTTCCTCTTCTGGTTTTGCCTGAGGCTGGTACATGGACTGGACATCGATGTAAATGACTTGTGAGGTCCCTCCGGCTTCATCCACTCCCGGGTTCGGTATTTCTTCCTCGATGACTGGCGGACAATAGGACACAACCACGTGGTTGTCGGGTTCCGCATCAGAGCTCTCTTCTGGGCGCTCGGCTACGGGAGAAATTATTTCTGTATCTTCTATTTTAGGAACTGCTGATCGAGTTTCCAGAACTTCAACATTATTTGGGGTACAAGGATTCATTTCTAATGTTTTGAGAGCGCTGTTTCCCTAGAAATAGATTATGAAACAATGATTAAGAATAGCACTAAAAGCTGCCACAATGCCCTTCCTACAAAAAGGGGCGTTGCTGGAGGGATTTTTTTCACAGCTGTTTATACAAATTTGTCTCTACTCTTCTGTGGTACCTGCTAGAACAAAGTTACTTTTTTACATATCAGTATGTTCCTTGCTATTAATAGCAATGGAAAAAAGAGCAGGGTAAAAACAAGTTAAAATTAATAATTTCAGAAGTTCAGCAGATGTTAAAGCACTGCTCTTTCGCTTGATACATTTTACGTTGAATGATATTTGCACATTAAAAGCTTTTCACAAAAGACTGAAAAAAGGAGGCCAGTACTTCAAAGAGAAACGTAAGAAAATAAAGGGTTACCTCACAGACACTCTTCTGAAACTGTAAAGCTTTACAATTCTCTGGATTTGGAATGTCAGGGTAGAAGGTTTCTTTAATCCTTTAAATAAAGATGATTAAGTACATTTAATAACTGAGATGATCAATTAGACAACAAATAAGTTAGTAAATCACTAGGTTTACTTGGACATTTTATATGATGCTTTAGTGAACTTCTGAGATAAAAATGCAAGATCCTTTTTAGTGTGATCATTCATGAACCTTTGTGTACAATGCACTGAGAGGTTCCTATTTGAAACAGACAAGCGGTACTTCTATTTTAGAACGACAGCATCTTCTGAAAATAGAAAGCAATGAATTGAAATGGTGACTGTACTCCCAAATCATAAGTGAAACAGAGGACCTGCTCATCTACTCAAACGTCCACAGTGCAAACTAGATTAAGCAGGGCCCATTACTGTGGGAACATATTTGCATCAGGCAGTTCTCCACTGCTCGTAACAGGTTCTGGACTATTAGGGGAAAAGGCTATTAATGTTGAGCAAAAACTGAATGCAAACATAAAGGGTATTTTCTCAGTGCCATATTACATTTATAGCTGTTAAAAGGAAGTTTAGTATTTGAAATTCCTGCAGGAAAAAACAAAACAACTTTGTTAAATGTTAAGTATGAAATGTTCTAGCTTTTAAACTCTCTCATGTTGGGGCGCCTGGGTGGCTCAGTCGGTTAAGCGTCCGACTTTGGCTCAGGTCATGATCTCACGGTCCGTGAGTTTGAGCCCCGCGTCGGGCTCTGTGCTGACAGCTCAGAGCCTGGAGCCTCTTCGGATTCTGTGTCTCCCTCTCTCTCTGACCCTCCCCCGTTCATGCTCTCTCTGTCTCAAAAATAAATAAACGTCAAAAAAAATAATAAAAAAAAATAAACTCTCTCATGTTATCTTTTGTATTAAAATCATTTTTAAAATGTGATTTTTGGTAATGAAAATATGGTTACCGAAACAGGGTATTCTATAGTTCTAAACTATTACTACGCTAATTTATAAACCGAGATTATTAGAATACATTCTTTTCTCTGTCATGAATGATGGTATTTTTAATGCCAGTGAGGGCTGTCTATGCCTGAACACAGCCATCTGTCCCAAGCCCAGCCCAGGACAGTGCCTGCCAGTTGACCATGATGTACTCTCTCACACGGAGTCCCAGCTTACCACCTCACCTCACCTCCTGCCTCTCAAGCTTCACCCAGACACACAGTTCCTCTCACTTTCTCCAGATGACCAAGCTCTTTCCAATGTCTGGGCCCGCACGGGAGCTCCTCTCTCTCCCTGGAACACTCTCTCCTCTGCTTACACTTTGGGACTCCACTCAAATGGAACTCCCATAGGGAAGCCTTGGTTGGCATCTCTAGTGACGTGGTTCCTGTTATTCCCCCCCTGGTGCCCAGTGACTTTCCTAGTACCCACTCATACTTTGTAAGCGTGCATGTACTGGATGATTATGTGTTTAATGTCCACCTTTCCCTACTACGATAGAAGTCTATAAGGATCATGCTTATTTAGTTCACCTCTGTCTCACTCTTCACATGGGAGATGTCATTCATATTTATTGAATAATGAATAAATGATGGTAGTTTCTAAATAGGTCATCAGGACAAATGTGATCCTAATCATTAATCTTGCATAGAGGTACTGCCCTATTTATGCCTGTAAATATTTTTTAGTATATCTGCTATTACTTAAAATTATTAGTAAATACAGCAGGAAAAAATTTACCTTTCACTTGACTAAAAACCTTTAAATAACATGCCATGTTCTTGCTTACCATTAAATCCAACATTGATCTGACTAAATCCACAGTTTTCACTGACTAGTTTCAGCCAAGTAATTCTCCGTTAACACATAAACTAAACAATCATGCTCTTAAGAACACAACAGCAAGAGTAAATGCGGGTACCATTACCATTCTCGTTTCCGATAGCAAAGAATGCTCGTTACCACTCCCACAATGACCGCCACCGCCACTGGGATGAGGATGGCAATAATTAATCCCACAGCTAAAAAGAGAATATTGGATATATTCACATCACTATTTTTAGCATGAAGTATAGAATAAATTCCTATCAGATACATTTAAGTTGATAGATTATTTAAAGGGAAAAAAATTCCACTGCTCCAGGGACATTGAAAAACTACTCAAATATGACCTTTAGGCATTTTAATAATGTTTACACTAATACTTAAAATTCTTTAGAGCACAGCTGAGCTACTGACCATTCGATTCTTCTTCCCTGTGTGTGGGGCGGGCGAGGAGGCTGTCGTGCATGCTCTAGGAAGTTCCACAGAATCCCTGGGCTTCACCCATGTGATCCCAGGAGCACCCTACAGTTCTGGGATCCGAAAATGTCACCAGACATCGCCAAGTATCCCCCAGGAGGCAAAATCACCCCTGGCTGAGAACTGTATCCTCATGGTGCTTTACTCAGTGTGTGAAGCCCACCTCGGGGCTACAGGACACGCCGTGCCCCGAACTCAAGTTCTTTGCCGTGGACAGTCAAAACTATCTTCCCCAGTCCCCATCTCAAATTTGTGAATGCTGGGCTTTCCTTTTTTTTTAAGGATATTTCTTTCACCCTTCTCTAGATATGTTAAAAATCACATTTAGGGGCGCCTGGGTGGCGCAGTCGGTTAAGCATCCGACTTCGGCCAGGTCACGATCTCGCGGTCCGTGAGTTCGAGCCCCGTGTCAGGCTCTGGGCTGATGGCTCGGAGCCTGGAGCCTGTTTCCGATTCTGTGTCTCCCTCTCTCTCTGCCCCTCCCCCGTTCATGCTCTGTCTCTCTCTGTCCCAAAAATAAAAATAAAAAACGTTGAAAAAAAAAATTAAAAAAAAAAATCACATTTAGAATGGTTAGGGCAAAGAAGGATAAAGTGGGTCACCATTATCTGAATTCAACATGCATTCAGAACTCCAGACTTCAGAGGTATCCTTAATTCCTTAATTTCTTAGGTACTCACGAGGAAACAGCTCCAGATAACTGACAAGAATAAATATGAAGCCATCCCCATGGCCTCTTAACACTGCTGGCTACCCACTTTAAACACGCAACACGTGAAATTTTTTAGAAGAGGGTTCCTACAGCGACAAAACTTGCTAGAAGCATTATGCGCTCAAGTGTGGAAAGCATCTCAACAGCAGTAATTAACTTACAATTTTCCTTTGTCACCACAAACATGCTCTTCTCTGGGCCCATTCCACCATCTGTATAGGCTCGCAGGACCAGATGGTAACTCGTTTTACCCTGAAGATCGGCAATTCTCAGTGTCTTCTGGGAGAGGTCGGTAATATTCTTAACCTTTATGTCAGAACGACCTATTTTTAAAGCGAAGATTATTATTCCTGATCTCTACACCATTTTAAACACCTGGTCATTCATCTCTTGTTCTACCCACATCCCTTTCCAGTGACTGGTTGCTGGTCACCGGGAGGACCAAGGCCTGTGGAATCAGCTAAGTTCTGCCAGTTAGTAGTCGTGGAATCTGGACCTGTTACGTAAACCACTCTGACCTTGAGTTTCTCTGCCCGTGGAAGTGAAGTTGCCATACATTCCCTAGGACAATCCCAGCATATAGCCGACAAACAAGAGAAGTCTCTTCTCTTCCTAAGGGCATGAGACCACACCACAACCGCAACTTGCTGGGGAGGGGGACGCGGTGCCTGGGGCTGGTCCTGCCTGAGCTGAGAGAGAGGCTCGAGGGAGGAGAGCCCGCCTCGCTAGAGCACTTGCTCCAAACCACCCGGGGTAGAGGCAGCGCACCAGGGTTGCCGGACGAGTCACTGGCGAGGAAGTCTTGAATCATTTCAAAAGAAGTATGAAGAACTGTCTAAACCATTATTTTCAAGTTTGAATCAAAATACCGGAAGACAACAGTTTGCAAAACCGAACTGTACTAAATGGCTAACGGCCAAAAAGTAGCAGCTCCCTGCCAGCACCTTCCCCTGCCACCGACAATCACCACACAATCTGCCTCTTTGCGGATTTACTTCCGTATTTTGAAAAAAAAAAAAAAAAACCTCAGACTAGCAGTGCTTTGATTTACAAATCTGATTTGATTTTGATTTATAAATTTGATGTAGACCTTCCGTATGCACATCCTACAAAGAAGGTGACGCTTTGGTGTTCTCCACACCCCTTCTCCCTCTCATCCCACGTCATTCACACAAACACATCGAAATGTCTGGGAAATCCAGCGTGTACATCACTAGGATCATAGAAACATGAATTCCTGTTAAGACAAATTGCTTGGTCTGCTCATGTTTCCTTTCTTGTCTCACTGTTGTCGTAACTGCGTGTTTTTGCCCTCATTTGCTTAGTGTACCTATTCCTAATTCTTCCCATATCCTCCTGTGAATATTCAACACAATTTTTCACGTGGCCCAACAACAAAATCCCAGTGCCACGACCAGCTCCCCCCAAACCCCTATGCCCCCCGGGGTCCCCTCCCCAGGGTGTCTGCTCCGGACGTGAGGCTTTCCTAGCTCCCACCCTCCTGGACGGGCCTGCCCCCCTTGCTCCCTCAGGATGATGGGCTCTTCTAGAGCCCCCTGACAAGGGGGCATGGGGGAGGAAAGACCTGCAGCTCTCCAGGTCTGAGAATGCCTTCGTTCTGCTCTCACACGGGCTGGAAGATTGACAGAGTACAGACTTCTAG
Source organism: Felis catus (assembly GCF_018350175.1). NCBI lineage: Eukaryota > Metazoa > Chordata > Mammalia > Carnivora > Felidae > Felis > Felis catus. Next base: position 208,223,600 of record NC_058368.1, on the reverse strand, counting down.
GTTGAAAGATTTTCAGTCAGTATCACATAGCTGTGCTACCTTCTGGCATCCGGTATACTGTTGAGAAGTCCGAGGCCGCTCTCATTCCTGATGCCTCACACACAAGCCACTTTTCTCTGTTTCTAGGACTTGTTCTTTATCTATCAGGTGCTCTGGAAATTCATGACGATCTACCTTGGTGTAGATTTTGTTTCCTATTTATCTGTGTACTTTTACTCTATATAGCCTGGTCTTTCACTTCTGGGAAATGGTCTTATGCTCCTTCTTTGGTAATTTCCTTCTGTTTCCCTCTTCTCTCTCGCATGGCAGTGCATGTCTCTGATGCTCCAACTTCCTAATCGTTTTACTCCAAAGTTTTCTCCTCTGCATTCATCTAATCTGGGGAAGAATTTCTCTATTTTCAATTTTCCTCTATCTTCTATTTAATTCTTTAAAATTTTCTTAGATCACATTTTTAATTTTGACGAACCCTTACCTATCTTCTGATTGTTCCTTTTTAGAACATCACGCCCTTTCAATAAATACAGCGCATCTCAACCACACAAGGATAGTTTTAAATTTGTTTCCCTACACTGAACCTGTTTCCTCTCATTTCTCCCGGTTTCTGTCCTCATGTTAGAATCTTTCTCAACCATCTGGTTACCCCTGGCTGCTAGTCATGGTTAAGAGTGAGCCTCTGGAAGGTCACTGTGAATTGGTGGCGTTTACTGGTTGGCGGGCATCACTTATCACTGGTGGGAAATGACCAGGTCAATTTCCAGCCTTTCACTGGGACAGCCCCCCACTATCAGCACCTTTTGTGTCATTCCTCAGGAACCATGTACTTTTTCCAAAGAAAGATCCTCCAATCTCGTCCAAGGAAACAGGCCTAGCTGAAGATGTCCCATTAGCTTCCTATTAGAGGAAGGAGAAGGCAGGGTGCTTCAGACACTGCTTCCTGTCACGTTCCCCTCTCTGGAGCCTCTCTGGCTCAGTTTCTCCAAAGAATAAACCCCTTGTCTTCAGGCAGAGGAGAGAGCACTCATGTTCACTACATGAAGTCGGTGCAGGACTTGGGGGTTCTAACTGCTTCTTGCAGACTTTCAATCACCCTCACTGGTCAGCCCATATCCATCCTAACCATCTGTCTCCAATCCTGGCCCCTACAATGAGTGAAATTATTTCTCACTGAAGCCTGAACGTCCACCTGGATTTCATGGAGCTCCGCTTTTCTCTGGGTCATGTGCCCCACGCCCATCAGCTCCCAAACATCCACATCTGGTGTACTCTCGCCTGTCCAGTTGCCTTTGTTTTCTTCTTTTAGTGACGAATCCACCGCCTCTAAATGGAAGTCCGTATGCTAGAATTTTAGCTGATCCAAGTGTAAAATTTCTGAGCATTTAAGAAAAGTTTCACTAGACTCTGGATGTTGGTAGAACTTTGTGTTTAGGATTTTTCTCACTCACAGGCAGTGGAAGGTTCAGGAAATGCAGACCTCAGTGATGTGGGGGAGGTACCCATGGAATGCAGCTGCTCTGGGAAGTAACCTAGCTAATGCCTGGTCAGCATCTCCATCCAGCACTGTTGTTCTCTACTTGCTGGACAGGCATTAAATAATTAAAATGGCTTCTTTCTGAGGAGAGGTCATTAAGGGAAATGAAAGCTCTCAAACGGAAAAGATGATATGCTTGTGTTATGTGGCTATGAATAGGAATCATCTGACTCCCAACAGAAATATAATTTAGGGAGAAGCCAGAGGTCTGCGCAAACATCTCTGTATTTGTAAATTTGAAAATTCTCTAAGGTCTTTGGACACACGCTTACCAACTGTCGAGGACTGACTGTACTTTTTAGGATCTAATGGAGACACACGTCCCCAGTCAAGTCAATTAAGCTGGCCAGCTCATTAAGGCCCCGGTGAACTGCACGGGTGGCTCTTTGTCACAGAACAGCAGACGCTCCAGAGCCCTTCTTTGGGTTCCTGAGCTTTTCTCCTCATTATAATGACAGATGCTATGTTATGCATCATACAAGACTAGAAAGAGATGGTCTGTCTCCCTGCCCTATGGGGCTTATTACCAAGGGCTGCAGAATAAATAATTTAAATGAACGGTGGTACGTGTCTTTTATCACACACTAAAATCCTAAAATCCTCATATTCATACATTTTCATTTACCTATTTTTCAGACAGTTTTGGAAACAAGTATTAAGTTGCTCAGCAGAATTTCTTTTTCTTTTTCTTTTTTTTTTTTTTTTTTCTTTTTTTTTGTGGTTAATGAGAACTTCTAGGAAGTACTGTTCTTGCTATACTCACAATCAGGTAATTTACTTACCGGATTCCAAACCCCTGATCTTAGATGTGTCTCTCTCTCCTTTTTCAAAGTAAAATAAATATCCTCTTAAAAAGCCTCTAAGCTCTTCCACAGGAATATCTTCCCATCTTACTAATATTGAATCTGCAGATGTGTCCTCGACAGTAAAATTTGGGGCAACAATTGGAGCTGTAAAAGGGAAAAAGTGGATAGTTAAGGGAGGATTTACTGATACGGAGCAAGACATCAACATTTCATGAAATTTCTATCCTCAAAAATAACTGCATTTGGACTTAGAACTTTATTCTCTACTGAGTCGTAAAATTTCAGAAATTCTATCACAAGTGTTTTTCCTGTGAAGCTTATACGCTAATAACTAGACACACAGGTGGAACCCAGGACACACACACCCAGGGAAGCGTCCTGGGCCAAGTCTGTAAGTGGTCACTCCAACAGACGGTCTCAAAGCTAATGGTGTTTTAAATGCGTTTAAGTGCAAATTAAGTATCTTTGACATCAAAATGAAGATCTGGTTTTCCCAATGGTGAAATCGTGAAATATAAACATTAGAGAAATGAAGATGAAGTAATCACGATTTTAAATTCATCAAATGAATTATTTTTCCTTCCTTGAGCTAAGTATCTCCATTTAATCTATTTATAGAATTTACTCTTGCAATTGATTTCTATTTTTTCACATTACCTTGAACTCCAAGAAATTTTACCCACGTAACTTACCCAATTCTTCTATATATCCAATTATAGAACGCAGTAACTGATATCCTTGATTTCTGCACCCATACAGAAAAAAATTGTATCTTACGCCCGGTCGAAACTGATCTACAGGGTGAACACAATTAACTTTAATAAGTACATATTACTATGGACATCTATTTTAGAAATATTCAATTTATGCTTATTCTGAAATTTCCAAAGCTAGTTTTAAACAGATGTTTTCTTCTTCTAAAACAATACATCTGTATTTTCAAAATTGACAAAGTGAAAAGTGACCGAAGAAAAATTAAACAAATTCGCTTCTGTTGTAATGAACAGTATTATAATATGACATGACCTTGAAGGGAAAGAACAGTGATCAAAACTTGCATTTTGTTTCTTAAAATCAAGCAATGAAGACTTCTCCCCAGGATCTGGTCCAGGGTCAGTTTACTAGCAAGTCGCAGGTCCCCATCAAGCCCCTGGAAGCCCTTCCCTGGCCAGTGTTCTCTCTCCCTCCTTGCTCCCCAAAGCAGACACTGACATTTCCGCCCTCCCTTGACGCTGCAGGGTGGAAGGACCTGGCCATAGAGTCAGCCTCTCTTTGTAGCATTACCATTCAGTGCCCTTGAGTCATTAACTTCACAAGACATGCAAGAGAAGCTTCTTAACTTCAGTTAAAAAATCCCTTTTAAGATACCTCCTCAATACCATGCAACGTGAGAAATGTTGGGAATGGGCAGACACAGTATGGCCCATGGCCTAGAGAGGCTGGCAGAGTGGTGGGGGGACGGGGTAACCATGACACAATGTGCTAGACCACAGGGGTCTATCGTAGGCTGTGGCACCTTCAATGACCAAATGAATTTAAGAATATCACGAAAATCCACCAAGAAGTGACATGTGAACAGGGCCTTAAAGGGCAATCAGGAGCTCACCAGTGGTGGTCTAGGGAGACGATACTGCTTGGGGGGAAATTCTGGTGTGGTGAGAGCACCAGATCTCCAGCTACATGCCCAAGGAACACCAGTGGGTCTACAAGCTCAAAGGAGAGATGGATCAACCTCTACAATCATTCTGCAACTTTTTTCTTTCGAGACAGGTGTACCTGAGGTTATTGTAATCTGCACGCACCCAGCGTTATGTTACAATTATGTGTATCAGTATTCTATAGGGTTCCACCGCCTTAAGAAGAAAAAGAGCCCGAGTGGGGTTCCATGTTTTGAGGTCATAAGATAGAGAGGATAGTGGAGTGAGTACATAAAGGGGACAAGAGAAGTGCCTCCCAGCAACCATATATAATGGAGACAACTCCTGGCCTCCTGAGGCTCAGAACAGCTCGGAATGTGAATCCTGGTGCTATCCCACACCAGTTTTGTGACGTTGGGCCAAGCCACCTACTTCTCGGAGCCTTTGTTCTCTCAACCACACCGCAGGGCCTTTGCTCACCTGCCTTGGCACGGGAGGCTGGCCCTCTCACCCTACAGGTCACACGCTATCCAAGGAGACCCCTTTCCACACCACTGAGCCTGCCCTAGTCCACCCAGTCATTCTCAAAGCTCAAGCGAGAAGGCTGGAAAACGGACGAGAGCTCCGGTGGGGTGTGCCAGGACTGTGGGAGACTCAGGCAGCTCCGTGGGGGGAGGAGGGCGCCCAGGAGAGGAGCTGGTGTGAGCTGGGCACTCTGATGAGGGAGGTATGCTCTAAGGAAGGATGAAGGGAACCACTGCATATTTCAAGAAGTGGCAAATAATCTCAACCGACTTGGAGTAATCTCGTGGGCGGGACTCATCTTCACCATTTGACAGTGAAAAGGGCAGGCAGGTAGCCCTGGTTCTCTGGGAGATAAGAATCAGCAGCTGCTTGCTCTCCTGAGCCTTGTGCCCATGTGAGGGAGAACCACGGCAACGGAATGACCTCGAGAAGCACCACCACCACTGAGCTACATGTTCCACAATTCCCGAGGGCAGAGGCACAGAACACTCATCAGCCGCTCAGAAGGAACAATGATAGTGGAAAGGGGGCTGTAATTACCAAGGATAGGGCTGGCTTAGCCTGCAGGTTACCACACACTCCTCATGGCTGAACTCGAGACTGCTCATATCTAAAGCAGCTCACCTGGTAGGACTCACGGCTCATCAACAGTCAGACACTGGGAACGGCCCCCCAAAACATGCACGCACCATGCCCCTTGCCACACGGGTGCCCCCATGCCCTACACCAGCAGTGATGGCTGCGAGTCCTTTGTTCTCGGCTCTGCCTAACCCCGCAACCTGCACCCTGAGCACACGATGAGTGAGACCATACTACTTAGGGTTCCAGTCTTTTTTCTTCAGGAGCACTTGTCCTTGGTGTTACATATTTGACACAATCTTTGGCGTTAACATTCCACTTTCTAGATGTAATTTACTCATTCTCCTAATTGCTGTTTGGGTTTTCAATTTTTATGTTTATAAATACCACTGTGGTGAACATTCTTACATGGTATCCGATGTCACTCTGATTATTTCTTGGAATAAATTCTCAGACAAGTAATTACTAGATCAAAAGATATGAACCATTTCACACACATAGGGCTACAAAGCACTTTCCAGAAAAGTCACACCAATTCACAGTGGTGGTGGTGGGGGGGTGGGTGGTCACTCATTATACTCAGTCACACCATATACTGCCGTTTAAAAATATATTTTAAGAACTTTCATTAAGAGGCATGAGTTCATCTTACCAGATTCTATTACAGCTTCAGTGCTGTTGGAAGGGACTTTTTTCCAGTCCATGAGGCAGGGCTCGGCCCGAGAGGTGTTACACCACTTAATAACATAGTCACAAGTCATGCTGGGATCGTAATTCCACGTGAGGAGAATTCCATTTCCCATCCCGACAGCCTGCTCTACTTTGAGATCATCTTCAACAAGAAAGAAGTATGTTTTACTTGTATTAAAAACAATAACATACGGTAAATCTCATGAAAACGGGCAGGAGTTAGAAAAATTACTTCACTGTAGAGAAATTTTAAAATAGTGCTCAAACTAGATAAATCTCTAGCAAAGTTTAGAAATGTCGCTCTGTTATTCCTGTTGTAGAACAGTAATTACCGGCATATACAGATAAACTCAGAAGCTGGAGAAAGTAATAAGGAGCACCCAGGATAGACGGTGACACAGCAGGGCTGGATGTGAAGGTCAGCGTCAGGAGGGATGGGGCTGAGGGCGTGAGGGCACTAGACAGGTGCAGCAAGGCAGGGGGCAGGCATGCCGGAGGCAGGTGCAGAGCACGAGTGGACAGTCCTAACCTCTCCTCTCCTCGTCCACTACGGACATGAGCCCCAGGCCAGCAGGCGGAGGCGTGTGCCTGCAACCCCAGCCCGGGGCACACGGAGCAGGAGCACAGTGACACGCGGTGAATGAGTGGATGGAGCAGACCTGCTCTTCCTTTCAGGCCCATGGTGGGAGTCAGGGCGGCGGGGGGCTGCAGGGGTTCCTGGAGAAGGTGTGAAGAATAGGGAATCTGCTAAAATGCAGTGGGATCAAGAGCTGTGGGACGGAACAGCCAGTGTGGGCAAAGGGAGGGGTGAGATGCAGAGGTTGGTGGGAAGGGGGCCGTGCTGAGGTTCTGTTTCCCCATCCTGCCAGATCCCGGCCCAGGGATAAGGAAGGCCCAAGGTTGGGGGTGAGGATTGGGTAGGTTAGGCCGAAATTTCCCACAGTAATGGGAGAAAAGACATAATTTCTGTAACTGATTTATATTCAAGGGTTTAGTAAAAAAGTCAAAGAAAGGCTTTCTGGGAAAAAAAAAAAAATTGTGCTCATAAGGCAATTACTACCTAACAAAAGATAGCAATTTGGTTTAGAATTCAGAAGACTTTGGATTTAACATGTTTGGGCCCAATGTGATTAAAACCCCACATTGTGAAAAACCCCACAATGTGATTAAACTTGCTCTGAGGCCCAAGGCCGCCATCTTGGGAAATCCTCAAGGCACACTGATTTCTTCTTAACTCTCTAGGTGCTGATGCTAGACCACTGTTAGTTCCATAAACTGCCACCTTCCGAAGGACACAGGGAGAAGGCAGGAATATAGTTCTTAAATTAAAAGACAACACAGCTATTGCTTATCATTATAAAGCAATGAAATACAGACTCTAAATCAGAAGTGTTGGTGTTCTCTTCTGTGTGTCTCTCTTTCCTTTTTGTGCTCACACTGCTACCTGGAGACCTCTCTCTCTGGCGTGTGCTGCTTCCTGGGCTCTGTGTTGCGTGTGTCTCTGAAATGTATGGCGCCTCCCCTAGTCCTTCCTAATTCCCCCGAATTGTCGACTGAAACTGTCGACTGAAACAAAGCAAAGAACCAGCTAAGTTACAGGCAGTAAGAAACTGCCTCAATCAGGAGTTGAAAAGATACTCAGAGGACCCCCAACTGGACCAACTTTTCTTCCTTTAGGAATGGGTGGGCACAGATAGGAGACCCCATATTGAGGCAGGACAGCAAAGTGGGGGAGCAGGGAATGACCTCAAAGAGGAATCGACCGGGAAAAGAGGCAGAAATGGCTATTTAAAATTCCCAAGTCTAGAGCTATAAAGGCGGCCAAGAAAGAATGGACACATCATTGGGAATCCATAGTATTTAAAGAAAGGCAGGGGAGTCTGGGTGGCTCAGTCCGTTAAGCATCCTCTTGATGTTGGCTCAGGTCACAACCTCATGGTTTGCAAGATCGAGCCCCATGTCAGACTCTGCACTAACAATGTGGAGCCCACTTGGGACTCTCCCTGTTCCCCTCTCTCTGCCCCTCTGCCCTCTCTTTCTTGCTCTCAAAAAATAAACTTTAGGGGAGCCTGGGTGGCTCAGTCGGTTAAGCGTCCGACTTCGGCTCAGGTCATGATCTCACGGTCCGTGAGTTCGAGCCCCGCATCGGGCTCTGTGCTCACAGCTCAGAGCCTGGAGCCTGTTTCAGATTCTGTCTCTCTCTCTCTCTCTGACCCTCCCCCGTTCATGCTCTGTCTCTCCCTGTCTCAAAAATAAATAAACGTTAAATAAATAAATAAATAAATAAACTTAAAAAAAAAAAGGCATTAATTTCAAAACTGCCCCAGTTACTTTTTCAAGCTTATATTGATAATATATATTATAATATTATAATAAAGACGTTTGTTGGTAAGACATTACCAACAAAGTGGCCACTTAAAATGAACATTTTGTCCTGGCAGTGTGCAAAATAGCCGAGCTAATACAGCATCAGCTCTCATGGTCTTGGAGAGAGAAATGAAAACGGTACTTGAGTAAGTAGTTGAAACATTTCCTATGAAGAGTAATCTACCACCATAACTCTCCAACATTATGCACTAAAGTAACGGGGTAATTATTTTATCCATCAGTAGATGTTTGGAGTCAACACTAATGACTGATGACTGCTGTCTCTCAATGAATTCGGGACATTAATCTGCTTGTTCCTCCTTTTGCATCAGCAGCAACAGGGGACAGGAGAAGAAAGCTGACATTATGCGAGCAAACACCTTTAAGATGCTTCACTCTAATTCCCTGTTCTTATGTACTATGTTATCTTAAGTACTCACCGTTTGGAATTTCCATACTAGCTATTTTAGAAGGTGGCGATGAACCAACAGAATTTTTTGCCACCACGCTGATGATGTAGTCATTTTTATCAAGTTGTAGTTCTGCCTTATGTTGAGGATCAGGGATCTCAGAAAGGGACTGTGTCTCCTCATCTAGTGAACATGACACATTATAGGAAAGGATTTTCCCATTAGCTTCGTTAATGGGCAAAGGCTATGAAAAACAGAAAAATAAATTCTGTCAAGAAACCTGCAAAAAATGGCTATGTGATGAGGCAGGCCCATCCATGAAGTCTAAACCAGGTACTGCGTTAATCACAACAAGGTAACAGTGGAATAGATGAAGCTGTTAACAGTATAAAACACAGATTTAAAAGGCACGAGACCAGGATACATCAGGAAAGTGATACTGAAGAAAAACTATACTTACCGTAAGCAGTAAGAACACACAGAAATTTAAAAATTAAGTAAATACAAAACAGCATTTAGCCTCGTTTTTCAGACACAAACGAAAAAAGTAGTAAGAATGACTGCTCTACCCAGCAAAATGTAAAAAATTATGGCATGAGGGACCCCTGGCTGGCTCAGTCAGCAGAGCATGTGACTCCTGACCTCAGGGTTGTGCGTGTAGAGATAAATAAACAAAACTTAGAAAAATTACTACATCATAGTTTTCTGTAAAAAAAATTTTTTTTTTAATGTTTATTTTTTAAGAGAGAGAGAGAGTGAAAGCTGAGGAGGGGCAGAGAGAGGGAGACACAGCATCTGAAGCAGGCTCCAGGCTCCAAGCTGTCAGCACAGAGCCTGACGCGGGGCTGAAACTCACAAACCGTGAGATCATGACCTGAACTGAAGTTGGACGCTTAACTGACTGAGCCACCCAGGTGCCCCTGTGGCATCACAGTTTTTAAAAAATATTTACTCTTTTATCAAACCAGTACATACTCATCACCCGAAAATTTGGAAATTATACAAAAGTTAAAAAAAAAAACTATAAAATGTTCCCATGTCTATCTCTTAAATACTTTTACATTTTAATACTTTCTTCAAGTTGTTTTTCTAAGATGTAGATTTTTTAACATTGTTTTAATCATTCTATACAATTTATCTTTTTTTGCCTTTCTATAATATACTTGTCTATAATATATACACTTTAACAGCTTTATATTTTATGTAGTATTTTTACTAGCTGACATGAATATTCCTTAAATAAATGAAATTTAAGTAGTTTCCAATTTTTCACAATACTAAGATAATACTTGGTGCACCTTTCAGTGCCACTTTTCATTTTCATAGTTAGGATTAATTCTTTATTATGGATTTCTAAAGTAGACTTACTGGGCATGAGGAAACATTCAAACTTATTTATGGAGCTAAACTGCTTTTCAAAACCACTGCTCCAATTTATATGATGACGCATGGAAGCCTCTAATCCAGACAGACCTGGGTATCAATGTTCTGCTGAAGGGGCGCCTGGGTGGCTCAGTCAGTTAAGCGTCCAACCCTTGATCTTGGCTCAGGTCATGATCTCGCGCTTTCGTGAGTTCAAGCCCAACGTCAAGCTCTGTGCTGACAGCACGGAACCTGCCTAGGATTCTCGCTCTCCTCTCTCTGTGCCCTCCCCCCCCCCCCCCACTTAGACTATGTCTCTCTATCTCTCTCATTAAAAACAGAAACAACTCTGCTGAAAACACTGCTCCACAACAGGTCCCCAGTGACTCTCCGATGACCTGTTCTACCTTACCCATTATCATCCCAAGATTTGTGGGCTTCATCAGATGATGCTGACTGCTCACTCTTTCACAGAACCCCCTCTCTCGGCTTCTGCTATATTATTTTCATCTGGTCTTCCTGCCCATCTACCCTTCCCACTCTCCTCTGCTGGATCCTCTTCCTTTGCTGGTCCTTTTATGCTGTTTTCACGTAGGGGTCCGTCCTTGGCCTCTCTGCACCCTGCGTGCTCTCCCTGAGTGATCCCAGTTACATGCTACTCAAAGCTGTGTCTTAGCTCCGACTTCTGCCCCGAACTCCAGAGCCTTACATCAAACCACCACCTATTAGACTCTGCTTGGATATCCCACTGGCACAGATTTTTAAAAACAGATTTAAAAAATTCAACCCCAAACAACTTAATTTTCACCCAAATATGCTCGTCCTTGACAAATGGCAGAACCATCAACCTAGTCACCAAAGTTACAATCACTTCAGTATTTTTAAGCTTCAGTTAAGCATTCATCTAGTTTGAACAACATTACAGATTTTCTCTATACCTGAAGTACCGGTTCTGCAGTACCAGGCTGAAGTGTGAAATGGACAGAGCAAGCTCCTATTCTGTCTCCTGATTCCAAAAATGCATGTGTTATATTGTTCTCAGATAGAGGACATATCGGATACTAAACTGTTAAGAACAGATACTACACTTGATCTTAGCCAAAAGGCTGAGAAGTGATATACTGAAGTGACTGTATCATCGTTACTATATTATCATGAAATGTGACAGACAGTTGTTGGGTAGCCAGTGGATTTTCTAATCAAGAGTAAGGGAGGGGGGGCACCTGGGTGGCTCAGTCAGGTAAGCGTCCAACTCTTGATTTTGGCTCAGGTCATGATCTCACAGTTCATGAGATCAAGCCCTGTGTCTGGCTCTGTACTGACAGTGGGGAGCCTGTTTGGGATCCTCTCTCTCCCTTCCCCTTCTCTCTCTCAAAAATAAATAAACATTTAAAAAAATGAGTAAGAGGGGTCATATACAGCCCACCACAAAGCAACAGAACTTAGAGCGAACTTGCACAAAGACTTACTTCACTCAAAGTTGTATTGACATCAAATTTTTGCAAAAATAGTTTTACTTTCAACAACAGAATTCCCTATTTAAAGAAATCCAATTATGACTGTTCTTATAATATCTGATGTGGAAAACAATGGTTTTTGATGTCTGCAAATCAGATAACGAGTATAGCAACAAAAACGGTTGCTCTAGTAGAGAAAAACTGTGGAAACAGAATGCAATTTACACTGTATCTAAAATTTTTACAAAACTTTACAACTTAATTTTCCACCCAAATGCAAAAATTTTAAGTGGCATATAATAATGCAATTTACTTAAGGGAAACAAAGTACACACGAAATATGTAAAAAGTTTCCTATGTGTTCAAGATAAAAAATGTAGCACCAACACAACTAAGATTCTAACTTGTGACTTCTTGAGGTGTTTCTGGCTGAAGTGACAGTCGTGGATGGAATTCACAAAATCCTCAGGTCCTTTCCAGTCCTCATGAAATCAAAGTAAAGAACGCTCCGATCCGACAGAGAAGACCCTCACCACACTGGCCGTGGTGATTCAGTAGTGATGAGGGGTCTGGGGGGTTTTAGTACCAGGTTAGATTCTCAGCAGTGCTGCAAAGAGCCAGTCTGGGAAATCCAGTCTCCTGGAGAACCCAAGTACCACACGCAAGTTTAGCATATATAATCATTTAAATACCTAAGGAAAAAAAATTGGACATTTACCTTCCAATAGATTATTAAGTTTTTTCCATCAGAACTCCACTCTCTCCAAGTATCTGGTCCCTTTGAAGGAACTAGGAAAGAGATTTAAAAGTTAGCATTCGAAGACATGTACGGCATGTCAGTTGAGACTATCGATAATTGAGACAGCGGCGCTTGAGATTCTTTTCTAGGTTTTTGGAATTCTCCATAAAAATGTGAAGCAGTTCAGTGGCTTCCACTTAGAAGTGAAGGGATGAAACAGCCGAGCTCTCAACGTCTGCAAGACATAAGGCCCCTTCCAGTGGATTAAAATCACCCTTCAGGCCCTACCTGAGGCTCGTGCTGCTCTGGCTCACATCTTCCCACCTCCTCCTGCTCAGGTGGGCTCTGGCCGAGCACGGGCTTCCTGGTGTCCCGCTCCTCCAACGTGTTGAGGACACCTGCCTCAGGCTTCCTGAGCTCTCTGTGACCTCTCTTCCTGTGCGCGGAAGCTCTCCTGCCCTGGCTCCCCGTGTAGCTTGCTACCTTGCCTGCTCTAGATCTTAGCTCCAATGTTACCTTAATAGTGAGGTCTTTTCCAGCTATCCTATTTAAAACTGCAACCCCTCTTCCCCCGTCACTTTCTTTCCCTAGTCCCCTTTCTCGGCTTTATTTTTCTCCCAACATACTATGTTTAAAATTTTATTTCTAATCCTCTAGCCTATAAACTCCATGGGCAGAGACTGTTTCATCCACTGCTATATCCCTGGTGACTAGAACAGTCCCTGATACATGGCGGGTACTCAATAAGTATTTGTTAAGTGAATTAATGCTGTCATCTTAATGAGGTGTGAATCAAGTGTTTCCTCTTGGCAACAACAGCTTGTCAACCGAAGGCAAAGGCCCCTGTGGTAGCCAGTCTACAAATGACCAATGACATTGGTCACGCCTCCTGATATGCCTGCCTGTGTGGTCCACTCCTGCACTGTATCAGCATCAGCCTGTGTGACACAGAGTGCAACAGACACGATGGCTCCTCCCTTCCGAGGCGAGGTCATAAAAGGCATCATGGAGGCACCATGGTCTCTCTCTCCTCACTAAGTCTGGGGGAAGCTAGCTGCCATGTTATGAGGCCACTCGGCAGCACTACGGAGAGGTCTGTGTGGTGAGGACCAGCCACTGAGCGAGCCATCTTTCAAGCAGATTCTCTAGTCCTAGGCAAGCCTGCAGCCCCCACCCACATCCACACTGTGGCCTCACAAGAGACTCGAAGCCAGAGGTACTCAATTAGGCTGCTTCTGAGTTTCTGACCTAAACTCATCGCGAGAGAATTAATGTTTACTGTTTTAAGCCCCTGAATTTTAGGGTAACTTGTCAGGCAGCAATGAATAACTAACACTCTCCGTCTCTGGATTCATGCATGGGATTCCATTTTGATGATCCAAACCACCTGGACACAATACTGCAAAGCCCCTCTCACCTTTCTAACCTTCCTTCCTGTGGAGAGGCAAAGTCTGGATCAATACCTATCAGTTTGTGTTTTACTGTTCATTAATTTTTGGAAGAAGTTTTACACCCCCCCCCCCACAAGGTATCCCGTTTAAATAAAGCTTTTGCTATCTTTTACTGAATGACTCCTGAAAATTATACCTATTTTTAAGTTTTTTGTTTTTGATTTTCAAAGCTGACATGTGATTCATCAAGGATAGAATCTCATTCTGTCTTTGGAAATTATCATACTCAGAAAACCAGTCAACTAATTTTGCACCTATTCTGACCTATTTGGTGTACTGCAGGAAGAGTAGTTCTAGACCCGTGGCCCCATCCATTTCTCAGGCCTAGGTCGCAAATAAAAATTCCAACAAATTCTCTTTATCAAGAATTGTCTTCAGCAAACAGAACTGAACAGAATTAAAACAGAATTAAAATTCTAGGAAAAGGAGGAAAGGACTGTGAGCAAAATCACCCCGTAATCTTAGCACAGCTTCCAGTCTGTTTCCTCTGCATGATTTTAGGACAGCTGCAATCATCCGGCAGACAGACCTAGAGTTTCCCACACAACACGGGCCAAGTAACTGTCCACACTATCCCAAACCTTAGAGTCACCATTTAAAATGTCTGGATGACATTTTACGAGCAGATACTATACAATTACACAATTCAAGTGTTCTCCTTTTACTCATTTGGTGACATTAAAAAAAAAAAAAAAAGTTGTAAAATTTCAGGATCCCTAGTGATATTTAGCCATAAATCATTTAGTTAACTTACTGGCTTCTGTGGTTAAATATTTTTTTTCATTGCTCCATTTGCTCCATTTCCAGAAAGTTTCAGCAGAACAGCGAATCCGGAAAGTATATACAGTATATGGGTTTAACTGGTCCACAGCTACAAGATAACTTGAATTTTCTACTCCTCTGATCGTGACATTCCGCTATTAGAGAGCAAATAAATATGCAAATGTATGTATAAGTAATGTCATGTGTTTAAAAACACACATTTATACACACATACTTTTTTTTGATAAGAAAGCTGCCCAAATGTGTAACATAAATTGACTAAATGTCCACCTGAGTTTGCCTTTAGAGCACTAAAGTTAGTTCAGCCACCAAAACATTTTAATTTTTACGTAACTACCAAATCGGTAAAATTATGCTCTGCAACAACAACCAAACAACTTCGGTGTCATTTTAATCCAAATACTGGATCTAAGTAATAATGATCAATTAAATTATGCAGAGAAGATGATATAAATTTTGATCATCGGTCAATGGCTAATGGTAATACAATAAGCCTTAATATATGGTAAGCCTCAGATTTACTAATCTAAGATGACCTTGAGGATTTAAGTACATTAGGTATATCTGGAAGCTTCGAGGCAGGCATCGTCTTGTGCATTTTTTAATACAGCACTTAGAACCTCTAGTTTGGTGTTAAACATGCGGAACAGTCAACAAATTCTTTTTTAAATTACATAAAAAATGAAACAGTTTAAACAAATTTGGGGATGTGCATGCCTCAGGAAATCCTCTGAACTCCCAATTACAAAGCTTTCGGGGTTATATTTTGGCCTCTGAGTTTTGTAGCAACCATCAATAAGCTTCCAATGAATATTTTCATTACAGTCTCTTTTATTTGGGACTTAGCACAAATTACAAGACGGTACAGTATAAAAGTCAACCTTAAGTATCTAAACGGTATTAAAAAGTCATGCTCTCACTTACTCACTTGTTCCTACTGCTGCACTTGGCAGTCTGAAACCTTCTCTCTGGTGCTTATTATTAGTCCATTAATTCATGCTGGCGGCTATGGCAAAAAACTACTCATTCATTCACAAATTTACTGGGCACTAGCTATGTGCAAGATGCTATACTAGACCTGGAAACAACCTAATAAAAGTGCAACTCATGTTCTAATAATATCCAGCATTATAACTGTGTTCAAGTACTAAATAAAAAGCCATTATTACATTGATGTATAGTGCCTTAGTTCTTAGTAAATCTCTATAATAAATAACCTGAGAGCCTATGCATATCAATTTACACAATTCTTTAAGTTTATTTATTTATTTTGAGACTCTCTCAAAGATAAAGAGAGAAAGAGAGGGGCAGAGGGGCGGGGGGAGAGAGAATCTCAAGCAGGCCCCATGCTGTCAGTGCAGAGCCCAATGCAGAGCTTGATCCCATGAACCGTGAGATCATGACCTGACCTGAGATCAAAAGTGGACGCCCGGGCGCCTGGGTGGCGCAGTCGGTTAAGCATCCGACTTCAGCCAGGTCACGATCTCGCGGTCTGTGAGTTCGAGCCCCGCGTCGGGCTCTGGGCTGATGGCTCAGAGCCTGGAGCCTGTTTCCGATTCTGTGTCTCCCTCTCTCTCTGCCCCTCCCCCATTCATGCTCTGTCTCTCTCTGTCCCAAAAATAAATAAACGTTGAAAAAAAAAAATTTAAAAAGTGGACGCCTAACTGACAGAGACACCCAGGCGCTCCTCAATTTACTCAATTCTTTTTGAAAACTAAGTATTTTATCTAAAGTAACCTCAAAGCAAGTCTACAGAAGAATCTTACTCACCAATTCTTGTACTGAGTTAGTTTTATTAATTTCAATTTGACATAAAAGTTTAATCTTTGC
This sequence comes from Felis catus, assembly GCF_018350175.1. NCBI lineage: Eukaryota > Metazoa > Chordata > Mammalia > Carnivora > Felidae > Felis > Felis catus. The sequence goes on along the minus strand of NC_058368.1, from coordinate 208,207,433 downwards.
AAAGTTGCCCGGTAAATGCCAGGAAAGTATAACAGCTGTTGAATTAATATCCTTCACTCTGATTGAAGTAGGAATACGAGGATAAACTGTAAATACAATTTGTAGAGATCATTTTAAAAGCTCTTTTCTAACATGACAAATGACAATCAAAAAACCCCGAAAAACGAAAGAGGTATCATTAGTACTGATCAACAATATTCCACTCAGTATCCATGGAACACAAAAGCTCACTTTTACTGCTGATATCATGCCCACAGTTTTCATGGACCAACCACACTCAAGGTTCCTACACTGCCATCAGGAATACTACAAGGTCGTAGAAGCATAATCTCTACCTTTAAGGAACCTCTAACTTACTAGGGGACTGACAAACAAAAAGAAAAGTAACAAGAGTACATATGCTGAGTTCGAAATGTGTGGCAGAGATATTAACAGCTACTGGAGTTTAGACGTCAGTGTGGTAGGGAAAGTCTTAGAGTGAAGAGTCTTAAGAGGAGCTTTGAAGGGAGAATCTGAGCAAAATGGCAGAACAGATGCAGAAAAGCATTTCAGGTTGGGCTCTGAGCAAGAACAAAGGCGCAGTGATGCTGATGACAGTGCGCGTGCCATGTGAGCGGAAGGAAAGCAACATGGGAAAATAAAGTTGAAAGGCAGAGGGCAGGGAAATACACACAAACACCACCACTCAAGTATAAAACGTAGCTGTTTGGACCTTATGAAAACCCAGGAAATAACAAAAATGATGAGAAGGAATAGCTGATGAAGTGTACTTATGTTTACAAACAAGGCAACTGGGTCATCTACTAATCACTTGCCAGTCTGTTTTTTAATGGCATTTGGTTTAAGCCTTTCTCAGTGACCGAGTCTCTAAGAGACGGCCTCTATGTCACCGTTCTGTGCTGCAGAGGCTGGTATGGACCCGATGCAGCAGAATGCCCACAGGAATGAACGCTAAGAAGATGGACCATATTTAAGTTCTATTTGGAGCTATGCATTAACAGGGATGCTAAAAATTCCGGAATCATCGGCAATAAAAAGGAACAAGCTACTTACTGATACATACAGCAACTTGGATGGATCTCAAGGATACTGCCCTTAGTAAAAAATGCCAATCTCCAAAGGTTATACACTGTATGATTCCATTTATATAACATTTTCAACATAACAAAGCACTGAGAGGAATAACAGATTGGATATTGCCTAGGGAGCGGGATGCAAGAGCATGTGTGGAGGGGTGGTGGTGGAGGGGTGGTGGAAGGGTGGGGGTGGGGGAGGGATGGGGGTGGGGGAGGGGATTTGCCAAGAGGGTAAGAAGAAGTTCCTTTGTGGAGATAGAACAGTTCTATATTGATTGTGTTGGTGGTTCTGTGAACCTATACGTGGATCCAACTGCACAGAAGTGCACGCACGCGCGCACACACACACACACACACACCTCTAAGTGCACGTAGAAACTTGCGAAAACTGGGCAAAGTCAGCAGGCCAGCTCACTGGCCTGGTTTACAGTAGTGTACCAGTGTCAACTGCCTCATTTGGAAATGATACTATATAGTTACTAAGACGTCAAAAATGGCGAAAGCTAGGTGAAGAGGTCACGGGGCTGTAATTTATATCTTCGCAACCACCTGTGAGTCTATAATTAAAATAAAAAGCTTTTAAAACTGGGGCAAAACATTTTTCAGGAATCAAAACCTATTAGATAAGACCACTTAAAGTTTCTGTGAAAACGACTAATTCAAATTTTTATCTGAATTCAATAAAATGGTGAAACATAATTATACATTTTAAGGATTTTTTAAGGATTTATAAATTTATAAAATTTATAAAACTAATTTATAAAAATTTATAAAACTAGAAATAGTAAAAAGTAGTCTCTGGAAGCACTCCTCATTAATCTCAAGACACTCCAGCACTTCTACAATTATTTTTAAGACACTGGTTTATGAAGCAGCTTACCTTTCTCAGTTATGTTAACTAAAATAGTTGATTCTGAGCGACCCAGAGGATTGCGAGCATTCAAAGTAAAATTATATATTTCTTGATTTGGACGCATTTGAAAGAATAACTGGTAGCTTTCATTTGTTGGTGCTTCAACTCTTTTAAATTTAACATATTTTCCTGAGAAACTATGAATTAAGAGAGCAACAAGATTAAAATAATTTCAAAATGGCAAGAGAGATAAATGCTGCAGGAAAAAATAGGTGGGTAAAATTTCTAATAATTAATCTTTTTAAAAAGTTTATATCTCTAATTATAGATGTTACTACAGACTCTGGGAAGAAAACGTAGAGGATGCAGAAAATAGATGAAAATAATCGGCCAGAAGCCTACTACCCAGAAATAGCCTCTGTTCGTATTTGAGGGTTCTTCCAGGATTTTTAAAAGAGCATGCAAACATAGTCTATGTGCATGTAATATGCATATCCAATTTCATACAGCATACTGGATTTTCCATCTTGCTCATAACATAAATGAGAGCATTCCCTATGTCATTTAATACCCCTCCAATGTACTCCTCACTGTCTGACATTTTTCCCTCACTAGTGATCTTTACCTTTCAAATAAAGTGTAACTTGTATTGCGTGGGCCCACCAGTGCTGTCGGTCTTCCGGGATTCCAAGTACATATAATCTCTTTTAAATCGTATGTCTCACAATTCAGTTTTTGAGGAATATCAGGTGGATCTAATGGGAAGAAAAATGTAGTTACAGGTGATAAACAATTTCCCTGAAAACATGTTTCACAAATGTTAATTATGTTTTGTACAATTTCTTTTAAAAATGAAAATAACTTCGTGTTTACACTTTACCTTTGGAACAATGCAGGAATTTCTGTAGCATGTTTTGGAGTTGATTTTACATTAGAAATGATGGATTAAAATATGCTGACGAATGACTACTAGCTCATTTGGAAGCTCCCCAACAACGACCCCCCCACCCGCCTCAAAATCTACCAAATCTCTCAGAGGAACCTGGATCCAACAAGTCAGAAAAATTTACAGGTTAAAAGTATCAATATCTATCATTTATAACTGTGATTTGAAAAGAAATTCCAATTCAAATTAAAAGTCAACACGGGTCCTGTTACAAGTTTCAAAGTTCTTAAAGAAGTTGCAAGGACTATTACTTATAAAGTATCTCTTGGTGAAATGCTGCATCTTCCTATAATTCAGAAGTGACTACTGCTCTTTGGTTTTTGTTCTTTATTGAAATGATTCCCTCTCATTTTGCAGGGACAAAACAAGAAAAAAAAAAGAATGTGTGTGTGTGTGTGTGTCTTAGACCTTTAAAGTAATAATGGAAAATTCTGTGTTGGACACTAGTTACACAAATTGGTTATTTCCAGGGTCACTTGGGTGGCTCGGTTGGTTGAGCGTCCAACTCTTGATTTCAGCTCAGGTCACGATCCCAGGGTCATGGGATCAATCCCTGCATCTGTTTAGATTCTCTCTCTCTCCCCCTGCTCCTCTTTTCTCTCTCTCTCAAAAAAAAAGAAGAAGAAGAAGAAGAAGAAGAAGAAGAAGAAGAAGAAGAAGAAGAAAGAAAGAAAGAAAGAAAGAAAGAAAGAAAGAAAGAAAAGAAAAAAGAAAAAAGAAATTGGTATTTTTTTTTATTTTTTTTTAACGTTTATTTATTATTGAGAGACAGAGACAGAGCATGAGCATGAGCAGGGGAGGGGCAGAGAGGGAGACACAGAATCTGAAGCAGGCTCCAAGCTCTGAGCTGTCAGCACAGAGCCCGACGTGGGGCTCGAACCCACAAACGGTTACCAAGAGTTGCATACCTGAGCCAAAACCAAGAGTTGTATACTTAACCAACTGAGCCGCCCAGGTGTCCCAATAATTTTATTTTTTAAAAACTAAACTTTAGGGGCGCCTGGGTGGCTCAGTCGGTTAAGCGTCCGACTTCAGCTCAGGTCACGATCTCGCAGTCCGTGAGTTCGAGCCCCACGTCAGGCTCTGGGCTGATGGCTCAGAGCCTGGAGCCAGCTTCCGATTCTGTGTCTCCCTCTCTCTCTGCCCCTCCCCCGTTCATGCTGTCTCTCTCTGTCGCAAAAATAAACGTTAAAAAAAAAATAAAAAAAAAAACTATAAAAACCGTTCTTAGACTGTGTGAGTAACTGAAAAGGACTTAGCAAATTTCCCATACCTTCCTGAGATAGAATAATGTCCATAAATGATATTTTAGGTAACATTAAGAGAAGTCATCAGTGTTTATATTGAAGTCTAACAATGGCATAGTGAGACTAAAACTGACATATTTGTTTTGAAAACTGTTTTAAATCTAAGGCCAAACTTTAAGTCATTTTATTAGAATGACATACCAAATTTTTGAGTACACTAAAAATGCTGATTATTTTAGTATTTGGCAGATATGTTAAGTTGAAATAGTTAAAATCCAAATAACAGGAGCAAAGAGAAAGAAGAAGGGAAGATGGGAGGCAGAAAAAATATGAGAGGGCAGGATCTGAAAGGTAAGGTACTGTCTTCCCAAATAGATTAACTTATAAAGGAATCACCTGATGCTAGGTAAAAACTAGGTATAAATCAACTGTATTACCAGCAAATAGAAAATGTAATTTAAAAAACAAAGCCATTTTTTATGAAAATGTTTTCAAATGAGCAAGTATGAAATCTGACATTGACATAAATATTTAAACACTCTAATTCTATGTCACAGTGTATTCTGTTAAAATGCTTTAAGTATGATGAAAGATTAGTATTTAGGTCAATGTTTAATGCTGAAGTGGCACTATCTATGAAAATAACTCCAGGGGCGCCTGGATGGCTCAGTCAGTTAAGCATCCGACTTTGGATCAGGTCATGATCTCAATGATCCTGGGTTCGAGCCCCATGTCAGGCTCTGTGCTGACAGCTCACAGCTTGGAGCCTGGAGCCCGTCTCAGATTCTGTCTCCGTCTCTTTGTCCCTCCCCCGCTCGTGCTCTCTTTCTCTCTCAAATATAAATAAACCTTAAAAAAGAAAAAAAGAAAATAATTTTGAATGATTACTGAAGAAATAGTATTTATAAAATAAGATCTATTTTGCTTAGAACTAAATTAGCTCATGAACAAACACTGACAAGTATTGATAAATAAGTATTCTTCTGTCTGCTGGATAATAAATTTATTTGCAATTACAATAATAAACTTAAGGGGAAAAAAAGCCACTGTTACTACTAGCACCAAACACCAAATTCATAGGAATAAATTTATTAGAAGATACATAAGACTTTCTATCACCAATATAAATCAAAGAAGACCTAACTAAATGGAAAGATAGACCATGTTCCTGGCTTGGATAACTCAGTATAGAAAGAATGAAAATTCTCCTAAACTGGTCTCCTCAATTAATAGATCTAATGTAACTCAAACCAAAATCCTGGTAGGTTTTTACTGTGTCTTTTGAACACATGGCCAGTTAACACGATATCCATGAGGGAAAGAAAATAATGACTCTTGATCCCTAACTCACACCATAAACTGCACTTGCTGTTAAGTCCCTAAAGAAATCCCTCTGAAGGGAAATGCTACCGCTGCTCCAGAGTTAACAAGTAGTATTTCAACCACCAAATGCTACAAATGAAGGTTAATATATGAATTAAATAGGTTTGTCCTACTATGTGACAGAAGGTTAGAACACTGTTAGAAATAATAAAAACTTGATGGATATTCTCATCTTCTGAGTTTTAATTTTTGTCTTTTGTACTTTTAAGTGGCTGTCTCATTTTTTGGTTATCACTTATCAGGTAGCTTCACTACATACACCACTGGTTCCCAGTTTATATGCTCCATGATCATTTATGAGGAATGTTGCAAGTCATTTCCTAAAATTCCATTAGGAAAGAAATTTCTAAAGTTTAAATTTGAACATAATCTCACTTTCACTTGAGCTGCAAAATGCATTTCTGGGAAGACAAAAAGGGAACACGGTTCCAGCCATCACTGAGAAGTGCACCTAAGCCTGGTTATTCCCTTGGGAGTGTATCAGTGAATCGACAGAATTCCTCCTAAGTTTCAACAGAAGGAATAGAAAGGTGGAGAGCTGCTGGTCTAGAGCACAGCTGAGAATCAAAAAAAGTTTAAGAAAAATCACCACACAAGCAAAAGAAAATCACAAAACCCACTCACTACGTTCCACACACTTTATTCACGAGACCCTTTAGCCCAAACTCCGCCTCGAATTCAGAATTGCGGGGGAGGAAGGGAAGCAAGAACTGCTGGAGGCAAAGCCATCAGTGCGCCACAGGACAGTTGCCATGGGAGAGGGGACAGAAAAGCTCGAAACGCAAAGTCCCTGTGGACACTCAACACAAGCTATATAAATAGGGCAGTCTCCCACAATAACTTCTGGAAACACCCTGTACTTTTAGAACTGCAGGAGTGACCACATTAGTAACGATGCCCCTGTGTAATGGAGCATATGTTACACACACAAACAGGGAGAGGGGGCCCTTTCATGCATGTCCTCCAGTTACTTCTCCTTCTCAAATATATTACTTTAAAAGTCACAGAAGCCTGCAATACACTATTGAAAGATTTTTGTGTAAAATCATTACAATTTCTTTAATTGGGGTAAGTTTTAAAAGGTATGTTTTAAATTTTTTAAAATTTACTTACTGTAGAGAGAGACAGACAGACAGCAAGAAGGGGAGAGGGACGGAGAGAGACAGAGATTCCTAAGCAGGCTCTGTGCTGAGCATGAGGCCTGACGTGGAGCTTCATCCCACAACCTTGAGATCATGACCTGAGTTGACATCAAGAGTCGGACGCTCAACTAAGCGACTGAGCCACCCAGGTGCTCCAAAAGGTATGTTTTAAAGTTAAATTTTAAAAAGATATGTTTTAATTAGGTGGGACGTTTTACCTTTTTAATTTTAAAAGGTGTGTTTTTGGCGGGAAACTGACACAGAGTGGCCCTTGAAAACACAGGGCTTGGGGAACCAACCTCCCACGAAGTTCTCGTGGAACCTCCCAAAAATCTACATGCAAGAGCACCCAGCTGGCTCAATGAGAAAAGCACGCGACTCTTGATCTTGGGGTCATGAATTCAAGCCCCCTTGTTGGGTGTATTTTTTTACTAAAAAAATAAACTTAAAAAAAATCTATATATAGCTTTTGACTCCCCCAAAACTTAACTACTAGTTTACTGTTGACTGGAAGCCTCACCAATAACAGACGATTGATTAACATAACACATATTCTGTGTATTATATTCTCACAATAAAGTGAGCTATTTAACAGGTTAAGAAAATCGTAAGAGAAAATGCATTTACAGTACTGTACTGTATTTACTGAAAAAATTTCATGTATAAGCCGACCCATGCAGTTCGAACTTATTTTTTTGTTCAAGGGTCAACTGTTATATGAGATAATTCCTGAACAATGCAGGATTAAGAAGTATTATATACTAATTACCCTTGACTCAACACAGCTGTTAACTAAGAATTTAAAAATTACCGGCTGGATATTGCAAATCTTCTTACAAAACCTTCACGTTATATAAATAAAAGATTAGAACTCATCTTAAAACAAGCAAAAATTTGGATGCCTTCATCTATAACTTACTAAAGAATTAAAAAAAGAGAGAAAGAAATAGCACCATCCCCCATCACTTGGAAACAGCATTAAAGCTTTCAAAGAGGACCAAAACAGACTACTAGGAACTCTTTCTTCAGTATTATATACTTACATCCTGCGAAAATAACTGTCCCAAATATGTTATCTTCTGTTGTGAAAACCACATTTGTCCCACTGTTTGCAGAAACTGAAATATTATGGATCTTGATTGCAACATTTTCCCCATCGAGATGAATAAGGGGACAATTTGTTTGGCCAATCTGTGCTGATAACACTTTTTCTTGAGTCACACAACAAAATGTTATATCTGAGCCTACAAGTATCACTTTGTCTTGAGGAAAAACCTTCGTCTGGGAATCAGGAGACCCTAGAAAGAGCAAAAGGAATCACAAATACTTTAGAAGCATTTTATCATAAAATAGCCCAGTGTATACAAAACATACTATGAAGTGTTTTGTAATAATGGTGGCCCAAAGACAAGGTATGACCTCCCAGGTTTCAAAGGAGCAAGACCTACCTACACAAGAAATAAAAGTAGGTATGTCTTATCTACTTACGATGGGTGATGGTGGGGGAATGCAGGGGACTATAGGCCAATAGCTAAGGTCACAGGTTAATGTCTTAAGAAGTGTAAAGGTTCAAATTAAATGGGTTTATATCCACACATAAAAAATCCACAGCAAGAAAAAGTCACTCATTATATAATTCTATTCCTCTGAAATGATTCTATGTATTTAGGGCCGACTTCTTACTTTCCATCAGCCTGAATATATGTTTAAGTATTCTACATCTTAAACAAACTTTTTCTTTAATCCTAATTCCCTGCTGGTTAAAGCCACACCTTTTTATTTTCCTAAATGTCCAATCTTTTTAATTATCTCTAGTTTCCTACTTACTCTTTAATCTACCACAATATGGGTCCTACCTTGACCATTCCACTAAGGTGTCTTGCTGGCCTAAATTGCTCAGTCCAACAGCCACTTCTCAGTCCCCCTTCCCTTTGACATCCACAGCATCGGGTGTGTTGCCTAAGCTCTAACTTCTCAAAACTCCCTTCTCTCTTGGGTTCTACACCACTCTACCCCACCGGGCTACTCTTACCGGGCTACTCTTAACCCTCTGGCTACTGTCTGCTTTGCTGGCCTCTTTTTCTTTCATCCTACCCTTAGACATTCAAGCTTGTAAGATGTGTATCCCTGGTCCCCATTTCTCTTTCCCTGAGCATGTTAACCTCCAGACGTAAACAATATGAAGCCATGTATGTTGATGATTCTCAAATAGAGATCTTCAGCTCCTACTAATCACTGCCTATGAGACACTGCTACCCAGACACTTCATAAGCACCTCAAGCTTAACATATTAAGGATGAATTTATCTTCCCCACTGAATTCATTCATATATTTTCTGCCTCAGTGGAAGACATCACCAGCTGCTCAGCCGCCCAAACTAATACTCACATTTGGTTCTATTTCTTGGTTACCAAACACACAGTCACCAATTTTAATCCTGTGTCTTCAGTGTTCACAACTTTTCTCCCTTTTCATTTCCAAACCCAAGTGCCCTACTTTACAGCTTCACTGTCTTTTGCTGAACTGCAAAAGACCCTCCTTACTCATCTACCTGCTTCCAGTCCTTCCTTCCTCGGATCCACTTCTCCACGCTGTTGCTAGAGTGGATCTACAATAAACATCAGCCTAGGTGTTGACAATTTTCCAGGCCTTCTCTCCCACTGCCAACGTTCTACCTGCATGAGTTCCATTCAGGGTGCAGATGAGTTCAGTACACTTACAGATCCCCATGTTCTCTGCAATAATTCTGCAGCTCATATGGATCTGCTCTGTGGGCAAGAAACTAGGAGCCTTTTTTTTTTTTTAAATATAAACTTGACGTCAATAACATCTACCTAAAATTTTTAAATGTCCTTCAACGCCTACCACAGTGACTTTCAAACCTAGACGTTTATCCAATGACTCAGGAAGATCTCTAAAAATACAGATTCCTGACTCCTACCCCAGAGTTTCTGAATCAAAATGTTCTGGGAGAGAGACTTGGAAGATCCTCAGGTGACCCTCATAACGCTAAGTGGCGTTCGGAGAACTTAAAGCTTAAACTAAACCTTAAGCAAGATTAATCTAATTCATTTGAAACGGAAGCTTTTCACATATAAGCTTACAAGAAATGTTCTTCAGTGGGCTCCAGTCACTCCACTCTTTGCGACCAGAGAAATGAGGATCGTCAACATAGCATCTAATTGCCACAGAATGGGTGGTGCACTCTAGGGGCATGTCTGAGGCCCAACTCCAGTGATGAACTGTATCTTTGCCATTCACAGTTGTGTTGTGGGTCACCTAAAAAACCAACACAAACACAAAGTGAGATTTCTAAGTGATAGGTTCTGCTTTATTTTCAGATTAAAAGACGCAACAGACTGTACACAATCACCACTAAGTTAAATAAAGGTTTGTCCTTTTGTACAACCCTCTCAGTTTTTGAAAAGGCATAATAACTCACAGAATCCATAATCGTGATTCATTTATGTTTCCTTCTTTTGTTTTCATTCCAGTATAGTCACCATACAGTGTTAAATCAGTTTCAGGTGTACACTTTGGTGATTCAACACTTCCATACAACACCTGGTGCTCATCACAATGGGTGCACTTGTTTACTTCTTCAACTTTAGGCTCCACTGCGTTATTACACATGATGTTCCTTTTTCCAAAACATTCAATACATTTCACAGACAAATGTACCATTGCCTAAAATGATCTCCATTTTTCACTGAGGAAAAAGTAATGGGTCTGTACTTCCAAGAGTTAAAGGCAGGAGTGCCTGGGTGGCTCGGTCTGATTCTTGATTTTGGCACAGATCATGATTTCACAGTTCGTGGGGTCAAGCCCCACATTAGGCTCCTTGCACTGACAGTATGGAACCTGCTTGGGATTCTCTATCTCCCTCTCTCTGCTCCTCTTATGCTTGTGCCCCTCTCTCTCTCAAAATAAATAACTTAAAAAGAGTTAAAGGCAAAGAGAGGAGCAGCATTTCAACAAAAAATTGTTTCAGGTTGGATTTGTATCTATGTGTTGTATGTTTAAAGTTTTATTTTTAAATATGCAACTTATAAGTAATATAAAATAATATAAATTATTAATTTCAATTGTGAAAAATGGGAAGGATTTCAATCAAATATTGAGGATCTACTAAAAGAGACCTTGGGACCTCCAGCCAATGACAACAGCTTAAATAATTGTATTTCCCTCTCTATTACCTTCCGAAATGTCTCCAACACAAAAGTGCATGGATTTTTTAAAAAGGTATAGATGCACAAGGGCAAACACAGGAGAAGAAACACCACCAGTCAAATTCTGGATGGTGGAGGGCTGATGGACAAGGGGAACGGACTCAGAAGACCTGAGAAAGCTGAACCTGAAGCCTTCAGTGGAAAAGGCAGAAACAACCTGACTTCTATCATGGAAATGCCAAAGGGCTCAGGAAAGGGCTGTATGCACCAGGCTCCTATGGAAATGCAGGTGAAGGTGAGGCACAGAACAGAAAGTTGCTTGAAAGTTGTCTGAAGATAATGTTAGATACCCAGATCCCCTCCCACATTCTGTGCTACCAAAAGACTACTCCTCTTCATCTTGGCAGATGGGAGATTCATGCTCTGGGAAAGTAAAACCAAATATCTCTGGAATGAAGAACCTCAGAAAGAACGGAGAATGGGGAATATGGTACCACAACCAGGAAGACTGCTAACCTATGCACTGTGAAGGCTGGTGTGCTCCTGCCTTCTCCCCAGCCATTAGGAGGCTGATGGCAGAGTTCCTACTTACCTGGTAGGAACCAAAACGAATTTTCTGGAGCATAGGAACAGGTCAAGATGAACACCTAAAATAATACTATTAAGATTCTGCCAACTAGATGGCCCATCCTAATCACCTATAATAACATCTCAGTCAACAAGACCCTGGATGGCAAACAGAAGTTCCTATTAGATTTAAAAATAAAAAAAAAAATTTTAAGAGCCACTTAAAATATGAGCAGCAACTAGGATGACCAGAAATTGAAGAAAAAGTTCTGAGGGTCAAAGATCAAAATAAAGAAAAAAGCAACCTGAAGAAACAGAACAGAAAGAAAGAATATTAGGTAACTGATGTCCTCAGAGGTAAGAACAGATATTGCATCCATTAAACAAACAAAAAGAACAGAGAAAAGGAATATCTTGTACATTAAAAATATATATATTAATAGAAAGTCAATAATCAGACTGTAAGATAAAGTTTAAGAAAAAACTGCTCAGAAAATTGAGGAAAAAAAACAGGTAGAAAGTAAGAACAGTAAGAAAATTACTTCCCAATCTAGAAGGTCTGATTTCTGAAGAACAGAGAAAACAGAGAGGAAGAAATCAAAGACATAAAATAAGAAAATTTCCCAAATTGACAGACATGTGGTTTGAGACTGAAAGGAGCCCATGACTGTCTAGCACAACAGAGGAAGACAGATCCACAATGAGAAACAAATGGAACAATGTCTTCAAATCTTGAGGAAAATTCCCCAACTTACAATTGTATACCCAGCTAAAATAGTAATCACGAATGAGTGCAAAATAGACATTTTTAGAAATGTGTCTTAATGAATTTATCAAGTAGCATTTTATACTCCCACCAGAAGTGTATGAAAGTTCCAACTGTTTGTTCTACCTCTCCTCAATATTTGGAACTGACAGTCTTTTAAATTTTGTTAGCAACTAATTAAGAAAATATCTATCTTACCTATATCTATCTATCTATCTATCTATCTATCTATCTATCTATCTATCTATCTATCTATCTATCTACCTCTGGAAGCTATCATTGTAGGTAACAGAGAGTATCTATAATAAATAGCTAACAACTACGAGAATATATGCTTCTACCAAAATGAGAAAATAAGAGGAAGAATTCAGGAAAAAAAGGATCCATTGTAAGAAAAAGGTAAAAGGAATCTCCCGAATGATGACAGGAGACCTCTTGGACCGCAGCTTCATAACAAATGTGCCAAAAAGAAACACAGAGGTTTGCCCTGGATGGGTTACGTGTATACCTAGGTATTAATCTCTTCTAATCAAGGGCTGCTGGTAGGAGTGGAGGCTGCTGGAGCTCCTGAGAAACCTCTGGCCACGAGAGTCCTCAGCTACTTACCACACTCCTGCTGTACAAACATTATCTACGTGAACCCTCTGTAAGAAGTGTTGAGAAGTAAGTCAGAAGGTCTCAGAGCTATTCACAAATGTATAGCTGGTAAGATACTCGTGTGCGTGGACATTTCAACAGGAGATTCATAAAACTTGGAGAGAATTCAGGAATGAATTCATGCAGCATGAAAATAAAACTAAAAATACAAGACAAGAAGTTGTACCCCCAAAAAAGGAAAATGATAATACACTACTGGTTCAGTTGTGGATAGTGTTTATATAACCATAATACAAACAATGAATGCCAGTCTACCAAAAATTAGAGCAGAATGAGAGAACGATATTGGAAAAAGATGGGAAATGTAAGAGACAGCAAGCACGGAAGCATGCAAGCGTGTGTGCCCAGGGAAGGCGAGGGGACTAAATTCTCATTACCCACTGTTAAAATAAAACATTGCTCAAAACTGAAAAGAAAAATGAAGAAAGAGAAACATAAGCATGCTATTTGGAAAATGGAAATACATAATAAAAGAATCAGGTAAAAGAATTGAAAATTGTTTATAGGGAGAGAAATATGAGGGGGGGGCGGGAGGGTGCCGCGTAGCCCCCAGGAGTCACTGGCATCCTGGTCTGCGCAGCACATGCTTCCTTGCCTGCGTATGAGGCCATGGGCATAAACGGTAAAGTTCCAAATAAACACTAACGTATAGTATTCTTGATTCTTAAACTATCACAAAATAACAGCATATAACCTGTCACAAAATGACAGGTTATAAGCAATTATGCTTTAAATGCTGGTATTAATAACATATAATTATAAACAAAAATGTCACATTTTACTACAGATCTGGATCACCTGCCCTCTTACATTTCACTTTTTAAAAATTAATTTGTTCTATCTCTGTTTTTCTTGCCTCTTTCTCTACTGCTAGATACAAAGATTCTTCTTCAAAGATCACATCCCCAAAAGTAGGGAATTGCCACTTTATCAGTGCCATCTTCTTTCGTATCTTGTGGCAATGAGCTAGATGATCTTAAAAATAGCATCTCTGTTCATGTATGCTTGATTTCACTTATGCTGCAAAGATCAGCCTTCTAACTCTAGCAGCCCTCAGGGAGCCCCCAAAGGAAGTAAGGACAAGTGATAGTTGTTTAGCAGCTTTACAGATAACACTAATCATTCACTAAAGCAAAGACTGGCACCACTTCACAAGTGACAAAAAGGAGGTTTGGGGAAGTTACCCTAAGCCGGTAAGTGGTAACCCAAAGCACAAAGTGTCAGGCCATGATAAAAAGCCACAAGATACAATTTCAGATAAGCAATAGTTATAAGACAACAATGGTACAGCTATATCAAAGCTACTTGCAAATTAGACTGACAGACAAGAATTGACATTGAAATTCAAGAAAAGAGAGAGCATTTTAGGCCGAGATAATTAGGATGGGGTTTAAAATAAGGGGCAGGATTTGACTTAGGTCTTGAATGTACATTCAGACTGCACTGGTGAAAAGGAAAGGGAAGGCTCCTTACACAAAAATAAATATATCTACTTTGTAGCGGAAATTGTGGTGGGTAAGAAAGAGCACAGACTGGAACTAAACTGCCTGTGATTGAGTCCTGGCTCCACTACTTAATGTCTTCCTGTGTCCCTGTATCTTCATCTATAAAATGGGGATGATGTTCATAGTGCCTCCCTCATGGGCTGGCTGTGAGGATGCAAAGAACATACACAGAGCTTTTACCGCAGGGTCAGGAATGCAAGGAATTGACACCTACAGAGGTTTTACAGGTGTCAGCACTGCCGGAAGCACTGGAGACATGTTGCCTACAGTTATGGCGGCTCTCATTTTAGGAATGTCATACACAGAGTGTCAGAAAGGAAAAACAAGACAGTAACTATAAAGCACAGAGTCATTCTATTTTTTTTACCTTTACTGTCTGTCTTATCTATGCCCTCAGGCAAATAATTGTAAAATCATGAGATAGTCTTCTAATTCTTAAATCTATAACTAAGCGCATTTCAAATCCATTGAGGAGGAAGAGAGTTCAAGGAACAAAAGGGGGGATTACCAAGTACCAGCTGTCAAAACTGTTCACTGCTATTCCTCATCATCCTTGCAATTAAGAGCAAACTAAAAGCAGATCATAAGGAAACCATAAACAAAATTTTAAAACATAGAGAAAAAAACATGTACTACTAAAAGTAATAATGTTATTTCAGGTTCAGGTAAATTCAAATTTACAGGCTTATACAAAACTTCTCAACAATTACTATGACTAAATAGGTTTCAAAACATTTATTTTTATGTTTATAGTATTAGACAAAAATAAAATAGAAATTATATGGATACGTTTGTTTATGTAAAAACACGCACACGAAAAAAGCTGGAAAGAAAAAGAAAAATGTTTACTGTGTTTGTGTGGTGGAATCATGCATTATTCCTCCCTTAATTTCCTAAACTTACTGTAATGGTTATACATCATTTTAATAATTAAGTGATTTTTGAGTCACAGCATATAGTTTTTAATGAACCCTGAAAGGATAGTTGATCTACTCCCTTAACACTGTAAAGAAAAGTTCACTGATACCACCTTAAAAATCTTTTAAAAATTATTTGGTTTCTTTAATGTCACAAGAAAAAAAATCTATTTTGATTCAAACTTACTAATTTTATGATTTCCGTATTTTCTTTACGCAGAATTTTAACTTCCCAGATGACATTTAAGTGACGGGGAAAAATAGAACCCCTGTCATTCCACTTCAGGTGTAATGTAGAAGTTGAGAAATCAGCAGACAAATTCAAGATCTCTGGAGTATCTGGAATTAAGGCTTGGGAAAAAAACAAAAGACAAACTTAGTAAAATAAGTAATGTTTTCTTCATATTGTAATTCCGTTAATCAACTATTTTAAACTCTATTCCTTCTTGATCAAAAAAGAATCAAGAATTAAAAGCAAACTCTCAAAGTGATTACTGACAAAAGAGAACATACGTATTTATTCGTATAAGCAGCTCCCAATGATTCATCAGTCAAATCTGAGTAAATTATTATCAAATCTTAGTATGTTTCTGTATACAAACAGCTACTGGGTTCCCATAATACTGCAGTGTCATCAGTCTGGAATCTACAAATAGGCAACATCAGAGAGAAGTAAAGGAGCTTCCTTTGGGTAACTGTAGGTCAAGCCTAAGAAAATGACGGAATATGGAAAGCTTGCTTTGGCAGACCTTTCCATCTGTTTCCTCTGCACCCTTCCCACTCATCTCCCAGTGTCAGAACCCCCGATGCTGGTGGAAGTCACCCACCCGGGGATGCTACGAGCTATTACTGGTGTGGGTATCTGTAAACAGCAGCAAGACCATAGGAATGACCAAGGCATTAAGTGAGGATGCCAACAGGGTACCATGCAGATTTGTGAAGTACTCAGCAGGGTAAGAAGTCCTTCAGAAAAGCTAGTTGAGCTGTGGCATGCAATGCAGTGCAGAGGGCTGGGAGACATAATGTGATTAAGTGGGAGACCACTGGAGAAAGGCTGACCAAGGTAGCAAGGATATGGATCGTGATACCTCATCATGTGCATGAGGGATATGGAAAAGGAAAAACCCTGATAGGCACTTCAAAGAAATGACCAGATTGAAGAAATGAGGGATTAGCATAATGAGAAAGGGAAACATCTAAGATTTCTTCAAGTTTCTAGCCCAGAAAGCAGGCAAAAGGAATCACTGACATTGGGAAGAAACGGGAGGATAGGCTCTGGATGACCAAGTGTCTGGGGAGGTAGAGCCTACCAGTGGAGAGGTCTGCAGATAGCAAGGGAGAACGGGGACCATCAGCACCATGGACACAGACTCAAGAGGAACTCTCTGAGTGTAGCTGAAGAAATGAACTTGAACACAGCCTCAAAATGGCCAAAGCTTGTTTGAGAGCTACCAATAGACAGTCACAGCCTCAAGGAGCCAGAGAACCCCAGCAAGAATCCTGAGAGGCACAAGGAAACCAGAGAAGATACAGCATTGCTGAGACCAAAAGAAATGGGTTGTCATCTGGGCCAAATAAAGACAGTTCATTGAGGAAAACTGAGCAAAGACCACTGACACTGGTGAGGGTACTGTTAATATTTGAGAGAGAAGTTTGGGAGGGCAATGGGCTCTGAAGCTGCCTTACAAAAGAAAAAAAAAAAAAAAAACAAACATGCTCAAGGATATAGTATCTCATAGGGAGAAAATGGTAAATTTCTTACTTTTCAAAATCTTCAAGTCTCCCTACCTACAAGGGATGAGTAAATTACTAAAATAGTTTGGCTCAATGAAAAACACATAAGATACGAACCTGTTCTGTTCTATGAAACATAGGCTTCTGGTATGAAGGGCAGACAATGTTGGGATTCTTTCCTGCATGTTCTCTCTTCAAATAACAATGTGAAGGTAAGTTAAAAGAAACCCAGAGACACATGTTCTTGGGGGCTCACACCTCTCCTAGCACTTCCCCAAAAAGCACAGGGGCCAGTGAAATAAGTCACGGCAAGCACAAACTGCAGGACTTTCCAGAGGTAGGGTAGCCAAATGTGCTAAGAACATAGCACTATATAACCTATATTTGCACTATACAGCCTATAACAAAAGTGGCAGAGCAAATCAATACAAATTAGTCTTGGGATTTACGAATAAGTTCTTAATAAATTTAGCTGAAATTTGCTGAGCACAGTGCTCTACACTGGATCTGTGTAAAATATTTATGGCTGTACAGGAAATAGTACATGTGGATTCAAAACCTAACCACTATGTAGCAAAGTCAACAGTTTCACAGCTACATGAGGACAGTGGAGGATGCTTTACAGGGCAAATTTTAAGTAGGAACTGCTTTTAATTTTTTTTTTCAACGTTTATTTATTTTTGGGACAGAGAGAGACAGAGCATGAACGGGGGAGGGCCAGAGAGAGAGGGAGACACAGAATCGGAAACAGGCTCCAGGCTCTGAGCCATCAGCCCAGAGCCTGACGCGGGGCTCAAACTCCCGGACCGCGAGATCGTGACCTGGCTGAAGTCGGACGCTTAACCGACTGCGCCACCCAGGCGCCCCAGTAGGAACTGCTTTTAAAACAGAAGGAGCCACTGGGGCATCTGGGTGGCTCAGGTGATTAAGTGTCCGACTCTTGGTTTCAGCTCAGGTCACGATCTCACGGTTCATGAGTTCAAGCCCGGCACTGGGCTCCAACACTGACAGCATGCAGCCTACTTGGGATTCTCTCTCTCCCTCTCTCTCTCTGCCCCTCCCCCCTCTCAAAATACAATAAATAAACTTAAAAAAATAAAATAAAACAGAAGGGCCACTATATCATATACCTGAAACTAATATGTTAACTAACTGGAATTAAAATAAAAACATAATAATAATAATAATAATAATAATAATAACAACAACAATAAAACAGAAGGAGCAAACAAGGAGCAAGAAATTCAAGGTGCCAGTGTGATCACCCAGAGCAGAGGCTTCTAAGAACATGGTTCTTTCAAGTGTTTCAGGATGTCATGATCCAGTAACTTAAAGATGGGAGCATTTACACAAAGGCAGTATTTGTCTATTAAGATGCTCCCTCCCTGAAAAGTACACGTCATTTACATGTTATCTAAATAGAGGTGGGCTACTCTTCAAAACACAAGTCATATATATACAGTATTTTAAGCTAAGGAAGGTAATAATCACAATTATACAAATGAAAAGATTAAATACACACTTTTCTCACTACTTCATAGTATACATCCTCACAGTAAAAGGAAAGTTTCCCTAAGCTCCCATGAACTATCTATTATCTGCATTTCTTTCCAGCTAAAACGGACACTTGAGGACAATATTAATTTGCTTTCTAAAAAACAGGAACTTTTCAGCTGGGAAAGAAATGTAACCATTTGTGTTTATTTTTTAAAGCTAGTACATCTTTACCTATAACCTCCGTGTTCTTCTTCCTCAGGACATCAGAAGATGGAGGCTTCCCTAGTTCATTTATGGGATCTACATGATTTTATTCTGCCTCAGACAGATCCATATTTTCAGGTTATTTTAAGAAACTTAAGACACTAAAAGTCTTACAAAGACTTATTTTTGTGCTAGCCCTGGCCAATTAGAAGCTTATTAAAAAAAACTGTACACACACACACACACACACACACACACACACACACACACACATATGTTAGTTTTCTTTGTATGTATACTGTTGAAAGCATCTGAAGAAAACTGAATTTCTCATACTTTTTTAAGTAGCCAAATGCCCCAAACTCCAGATCCTCTAACGCACAACTGCACCAACATTCCACAGCTTCTCCCGAACACAGCAGGTACTCAAAGATTTGCTGATGCAGCCACCTCCCTCTCTTATATTCATCTAGTTTGCTTTTCAATTTTCTTAGCAGTATTATCATAGTAGTAGCAGCTTAGTATTGGGATACTATTAATCTAATATTCTAATCACAATCAGACCCAGTATTATTAAAAATGCTATCAACAAACTACATGATATGTAAAAGCAATGAACTATTCATTCTAGTAAGTCATCCAGAATCTGTCTTGATTTGCCTTTCTAGTTCTTTAATTTTTTTTTTAATGTTTATTCATTTTTGAGAGACAGAGATAGACAGAGCATGAGTGGGGGAGGGTCAGGCAGAGAGGGAGACACAGAATCTGAAGCAGGCTCCGGGCTCTGAGCCGTCAGCACAGAGCCCGACGTGGGGCTCAAACCCACGGACAGTGAGATCATGACCTGAGTTGAAGTCGGACGCTCAACCAACTGAGCCACACAGGCGCCCCCCCACCCCTTTCTACTTCTTTCTATCCAATACTGACATCTTCAAGCAGCTCCCAGACAGAATCTTCTCAATACCTACTGAAAAATCAGACAACACAAACTGGCTCTCTGACAGAGTCCTGGGGAATTTTTTAAAAATCTGGAATGAAATTAAGTTAGATTCCTCATACTTTACTACAAAATAATTCCAGATGTGTAAAAGATTTAAATCAAGCATGATAATAAAACCAAAATCTCAGAGAAAAATAGCAAGAGAGTATATTTATATAAAAATGAAAACCATGAAGTTTAAATTTTAAATTTGGGCAATTATTTGTAGGAAACATGGCAGAATTAATAACAATATTGAGAGCTCTTGTGAACTGATGGAGGAAGAGCTGAGTTTCAACACGAGAGAAAAATGAGAGAGGATACCGACAGTTCAGAAAAGAATGAGAATGACTGATCATTTTTTCCCAAAAAAGTAATCACAGAAATGCAAAGTCAAAGTGCTCTAACTGGGGGCCACCAGATTGAAATGGCAGAACTAAGAGAAATTGACAAAACCCAGTCCTGGCAAGGAAGTGAAGAACAAGTCCCCTCTAGTGTGACGTTTGCAAAGACACTCAAATGCAAAGAGACTCAAAAGTTTTGGAGAGCAACTGGCAATGGACATCAAAGTCCTAACAAGGGACTGTTTTTAATGCAGCTTTCCCAATTCTAGGAATTTAGCCTAAGGACATCATCACACAAATCAGAAACACGTATTTGCGAAACATGTTCATTAAAGCATTGGTTATTACACTGAAAGACCAGAAATAAAAATCTCAATGTTAATAATCAGTCACTTAAGTAATTACGGTACCTCCACTCAGTGGAATACTCTGCAGCCTATACAAGTAATACAGATTTATTTAGATATCAAACCGAAAACTCTGTTTTCTGTTAAGCAGGTTACAAAGTACTAATATGAACCTCACTGTTTATATGTATATGCACAGAAAATATATTTAAGTGTTAACAGTATTTCTCTGTGGGTATTGAGATCATGGCTGATCTGTTCAAAATGTTCTCACATGGATCTCACATACAGCTACAGAAAGAAAGTAACAAACATGGCTCTTCTCTCTTTAACTTAAAAGGCAGTGAGACAGATGCTAAGTTCCTGGAAAGCACGCTTTGTTACTATCCTTTCAAAATCTGTTCTATCTCAGACACAGACCGCTCCAAACATGCATCTTATCTATAAAATTGAACAAGTCACCAAGTTAATTATATTTTTCTCCTTGTTGCAAAGTAAGTCATCCTTATAAGACTCATCATAATGTCATTATGATGCCACGCCCTCAGAGTTGTCAGAGAAAGAAACCTGCTTCTCCCACCATCAAGAGTCAAGAGCACTGGGGTTTTTAAGGTCTCAGTGTGTAGCAAAATCTCCATCTCCATCAGTCTGGGCTATGTCACGAGGGTAACATAGGTCGTAGGCATTCAATCAACACACGTGTAGAAGATCCTGCCACGTGCAAGGCAGTGGGCGAGGTGCCAGGTGTAGAAGGCACACTCCCTGCCCTACTGAGCCTATTTCTTGCAGAAGCAACAAATGCAGTGCCTTATTACATAACACATTATTAATGCAACTGTGAGAAGTGCCACAAAGGAGAAAAACACACTGTCTAAGGGAATGTTAAGAAAGGAATCGGATCTCCTCTGGGAGGGGATAGTCAAAGACCACTTCCTAGAGCATGCGACACCTGAGGAATTCCGAAAGGTATGCAGGAATCAATGAGGCGAAGTGATGCCAAGAAAAGTACCCGCATGTGGAAAGGATCGTCAACTCTGTGACATTTACTCTGACTCCTTCCTTCCTGATCCTGGCTATGCTCTAGAATCCACAGTATGGTTGCTGGGGAAATGCAACTATTAGTCTAACAAGTGGAATTCAAAAGAAGAGTAAATTCCTGCCAATTACAAAGCACTGTTGCTGCCTTATTTTCAAATCAATTTTCTTTTCAAATACTTACAAACATTTTTTTCATTTAGTGTGAATTTACTTATAGGATTTCCAAAATCATATAGACGATTTATGGTTATTTCATGATCGCCAGGTAAAAGAGCTGGGATTTTAGCATTTGCTTTCTCTGACTGATAACAAGAACGGGACCTGCAATATAAAAAATCACATTTTAATTAGTGGATAAAACTAATAGTGCAATTTTCATAAAAGCCTGATTAACACAAAATGCACCAGGAAATACTTTCTGTTCTTTCATACAGAAACACGATAGGTTACACTGCGTTTTAAGACTGAGAAAAGAGAGGTTAATGGTAAGTGCATCAACATGGAGGATGAATAACCAGATTGGGCCAGAGAGTCGAGTGATAAGCAGAGATGGTCATTTCAAGAAACTCAGGATTTCAGCATGCCCTTCACACTCCCACCAGCCTTCCCTCTGCAGCCTTCCCTTGAGCTGCACACGCCTGCTCCCCTAACCCCCCACCCCTCTACAGAAGACCATCACAGAGTCTCACGTGCAGAGGCTGCTCCACAGATAGAGGACAAGAATGAAACTGGCTGTCTGTGGCCCTTCAAACACACCCTCGACTTGGCCACTGCTCCTGTTTTGGCTCACGGTTTGGTCTGAACAACACTTTCTCATCCGCTGTTTCCAAAGCTCTTCCAGTTCCCCACCCATTATCCCCTGGACAAAAGTCATTCCTCTCCTCTGTGGTTTCACGGCCCTCTGAACCTTTCAAGAGCGCATTTATATTATTTTTACCGTTATTCATGTATATTTCTAACGTCCCATGCAAATCTGAACTCAAGCAAAGGGACTCTGCGGTGTCCCGGCGTCCCAGCGTCCCTGCCCGGCACCTAGAGCGGGCCTCTCCACATCACTCGCTAGGAGGGACCACCACGGAACAGGTCGGCTCACCTGTTCTCAGCCTCACAGCGGGAGGCTTCGTTAGGTGTCAGTAACACAGAACCACCTGAATTTGCTAAATCGTGCTATTTCATAAGTTCCATTATGCCACTGAGCCCTTATCCTTTCAGGCTGGAATGTCCTTCTGTCCTTTTGCTGCTGAGAAGACCGGGAATTCGTACTCCGCAATCACCCCTCCAACAGCCTCTCCGGCACCCCACGCTCCTCAGTCAGTGCTCCGTCGGCCCTTCACATAGAATTTCCGCATTTCCGGCAGCACCTGACCCACAGCACTGCTACGATTGGTCTCCTGTGAACAGAGAGCCAGAACAACTCCCTCTCCCTGTGGCCTGAGGTAAGCCACTCATGTTATTTACTAGGTTTGTCAGGTTCTCCCAGACCTGCTGGACTCACAGTAGGACTGCACTTCCCACTCCTCTGAGGCAAGGCGTAGCGATGCGACTTTATTTGTGGAGAAATGGGAGTGAAAGTCACATCTGTCACTTCAGGAAGGAAGCTCTGAAAGCCAGCACTTCATGCACTGGAGGGTGAGGGAGCCCTAGGCCGGGCGCCCTGCGGGAGAGACTCGGGGTAGAGATGCCAGCTGGCCCCAGAGGGCCACAGGACGAAAGCAGGTAATAAGCCTTTATTTTCACAGCAGAAAATAAGCAAATAAGATGTTAGAGCTGTTTCTGCAACACAACCAAGCTCCTCCTGGTTGACAAATTCCCACAAAGCTTAGACTAATGCTCAATAAATGTACACCAAATGGGGAAAACCTGAGCAGTACTTAAATGCAGACTTATGTCAATTCGCATTAGGACCGCCCATCAGCCAACTGGCCTCAGAGCCGCCGTGCTGAACAACTCTGGTGTCGCTGAACCACTTTCCTGGGCCCGTGGAGTCAGGGACAGTGAAGAGAATGTTCTGGTTTGCAGAGAGCCCAAAGGCCTCACCTCCAGGCTTCGGAGCTTGTGGCCTTCTCCAAGATCGCCCGAGAGGGGGAAGGTGGTGGGACCTGCGACTGGCCTCCTGATGTCCACTCTCCCTTTCCCTACATTAACCCCAGGTTTATCCAGGCACACTACCCCGCCTCTTATGCAAAGAGGCTTCCTCATTTGACTGACTTCTGCCAAAAAGATGCAAGCAGGTGCAAGACGTGTTGTGTGGGACTTCTTAGAGATCTCCTTAAAGAAAATCACCCTTCTTTTCCTCATTGCTTTCTGGAAAGGCAGACATGACGGCCACTCCTCAAGCATCCTGGGACCATGAGGCCCTCTGCCAAAGGTGGCACGGCAGCATGATAAAGAGGAACCTGGGTCTCTCATCAACAACCATGTCAGCCTTGAACTGCCTACTCCAGACCTGACCTTTCCCGTTTGGCAGAGTCAAAACCTCAACCTAACTGATCTAGGCAGATGGTGTGGGACAGACCAGTAAAACTTCTCTACAGATCAGAATCCACAACATATTCAAGGTGTGTTCCATACTTAATATTCATATAACAAAAGAATCAAAGTTTTAACCAGGAGAAGGGTTTTTTTCCACTTTGATTGACATAAGATTCAGATTTTTTAGGAAATAGCTAAGATTTAAAATTTCATTAAAAAATTTCTAGAACAAAATCTCTATGTTCTACAATTGAAGACCTTTAGGTTACAGCTAATAATCAAAGTATCTCTATTACCTGCTTTCAATGCAAACTTCATAAATAGTACCATGGCCTGCTCCAGAGGGTGCTTTCCAAGAACAGTCCCACACTTGCAAATTGTTAGTTATACACTTCAAATCACGAGGAGCCCCTGGAGAAGGAGAGAAACACACACACACACACACACACACACACACACACACACACACACACACAGAACATGCTTAATAATTTAACTGCACTGTAAAAAGCTCAACACATCAAATCATCTTTAGTCATGAGTATGAGCATATGTGTCTGCACAGGAGCCAGGTTCTTTCTGCAGGACTGACTGCAGAGTCACAGGAGGGACTGGTTTTAGATTTCTCTTTGTAGCTGTGGATTAACAAATGAGAGGAAACTGATGGACGTGGGCCAACCACTAGACCACTTAGGGACTGGGCCTCCATCAAAGTCCCACCTCCAGCCACTAAGATAAATGCAGGGAGGGACGGTAGAGCCAAGGATGAGACCCAGAGAGGGCCTAGAAGATTTTTTAAATAGCCCCATTGGCCCCATTCCTTCCCCCAAAACAAATAACTACAAGCAAAAATTACGTGTTCCCCATGCCCACAAACACAGCTTCTGAGCACTTGTAGCCATTGCTGTCTCTTTGCCTGTTACCAGACTGCTACCTGCATGGAAACCCCATAACCAATCTTTAGATTTTTATGAAGCATATGACATTTACACAGTAATGAACTGACACGAGTCTGAAAAATATGTCTTTTGTGTAGGCCTAAACAACTGAAAAGTAACAAATGACTCAGAAGATTATAATCCTAATAGTGCTTATTCATACCTATAAAATAATATAAGGTCATGGAATACAGAAGCACTATACAATGAAAAATTATCATGCTGAAAAGAAAATGAAAAAAAAGGAGGGTACGAGAGGGAGGACAAAAGGCAAAAGGAAGGAAGAGAGGGAAGGAGGGAGTGGATAAAGCAATTATAGTGTAAAAAAGGTTATTCCCTCTCAGACTCTATATAAATGTCTCTGAAAAAGATTTTTTTAGTTTTTACACACGACGGGCATGGCATTTAGGAAAGCAATAAATTATAAAGCTATTTATATGACAGAAAACAAAAACGTTAGAAATACATTAGAAATTATCAGTAATCATAATAAAATTATTCAACAGTGATCCTGGGGGAAAAGTGATGTTTAATTATGGAAATAATATTAAAAATAAGTTCAGGGGCAAAAGGATAATGT
This sequence comes from Felis catus, assembly GCF_018350175.1. NCBI lineage: Eukaryota > Metazoa > Chordata > Mammalia > Carnivora > Felidae > Felis > Felis catus. The sequence goes on along the minus strand of NC_058368.1, from coordinate 208,182,072 downwards.
TCTTCATAAAAATTAGTGAGGTAGTAAATCTACACAAACATTTTCAATATATTTAAAAAAGACGAACACAGCATTTTATTAAAGAAAGATGTTTAGATTTCATTTATGTGACATTCAGAAAAGCAAAATTATAGACAGAACATAGGTCAGTGTTGGCTGGAGGTGGGGAGAGAGGGGCTAAATACAGAGCAGCATGGAGAATTTTCTAGAATGAGGAACGTCCTACTTCTTGATTGTGCCGGTGTTTACATGACTGTGTACATTTGTCAAAACTCACACAATTTTATCCTAAAAGGGTGAATTTTATTTTATGTAAATAATATCTTAATTTTTTTAAATGGGGCAAGAATATTTACATCTACCTTTATGGGCCTTTATAAAAGAGAACAAAAAGTACACAGAAAAAAAAAAAAAAGATTGCAAAGAAATGGATTTTAACCACAGAAAACCTGAAGGGTTCAATAAAGACACAGGATCACCTCATAACCAAAACAGTAATGGCAAAAAATAGCAATGGCATTGCAATCAGTTTATTCTCTAAGACTCAGATGTACTTACCCCTTTTCTGGCTATTTACTTGATTCATTAAATACAGAAGAATAAATGTTAGTAAGAGCCGCTGGAAACTTGAAGTCATCCTCATCCTTTTACCATCCACCATCCGGGATGGTCTTCTCAAACGTAAGGAAATGTTCATCATCCGTGCCAAGCAGTCAGTCCTAGGCGAGGAGAAGAGTTTCAAACGGTGCTCAAAGTGCTCCAAAGACCCCTCGTACTGTGCCCACCGGCACAGAAAACAGAGCCGCGCGAATACTGAAACATACTCTACATGAACAACTTTGTGCACACGAGACTCAAGCTGCCCGGGCTTCAGGAGATGTGAACATTCAGACACAGTGGCTGCTTCCGGGATCCGTCACAGGCTCAACTTTCAATGACAGCCGCTTGGGGCGCCTGGGTGGCTCAGTCGGGTAAGCATTCAACTTCAACTCAGGTCATGACCTCACGGTTCTTGGGTTCAAGCCCCGCATGGGCTCGGAGCCTGGAGACTGTTTCAGATTCTGTGTCTCCCTCTCTCTCTGTGTCCCTCCCCCACTGTGCACGCTCACGTGCGCTTGCCCACTTTCTCTCTCTCTCAAAAATAAACATTAAAAAAAATTAAACAAATGATGGGCTTCAAGTTCAAGATTATAACCAAGCACATATTTATAACTCTCCACTCCAATACTATTCAGTATAGAAAAGCAGAACATGAAATTGAAGTTTTGACAATTTTAAACGATGTACGGAATGACATTTTAAATTTTAATTAACATAGTCATTTGTGACAAGTCATTATTTCTTTTTTGTTTATACCGTGATATGTTTATCTTTCATATAAACTTAAATAGTTTAAAGAAAGAATTAGGACAAATAGTAGTATAGTGGGTTTGCAGATGTGACAAAAGTATTGACAACACAGAAATGATGAAAGTGTACCAAACACCACGATGGGAGGAAAGGGGCTGCTGGTAAACAAGAAGATGGGCAGCGATTGAACCTGGAGTGCCATGGGGAGTGGCTGCAATGCAGGCAGGCGCTGTTCAGCCTAAGAGCTCCCAGAGACACTTGTCAGCAGCAAATGCCTAGAGACAGGGTACCAAGCACGGGTCCCCATCCAGGCACTGGAGATACACACTGAGCCATACCAAGTCCTGGCCCTCAAGGAGCCTGGACTCTAGTTGGGAGATACACATATACAAACAAGTAAGAAATTTCAGATCTTGAAAGCTGCTTTAAAAACTAGAAGAAGTCTGAGGCGCCTGGGTGGCTCAGGCAGTTAAGCTTCCGACTCTTGATTCTTGGCTCAGGTCATGATCTCACGGTTTGTGAGTTCGAGCCCCTCGTCGGGCTCGGCACTGACAGCGTGGAGCCTGCTTGGAATTCTCTCCCCCGCCCCTGCCCCTCCATGGCTCTCTCTCTCTAAATAAATAAATAAACTTAAAAAAAACCAAAAAAACTAGAATAAGTCAATGTGTGTGAGAGTGTGTAAGTGAAGATGTTAGCTAAGCTGAGGCCTGACTATAACTAGAAGATGGCCATGATAAGAGCAGGGGAAAGAAAGGCAACAGCAGATACAAAGCCCTAAGAAAGGACAAGCTTACTAGGTTCAAACGTCAGGAGGAGGGGCCGGGGCTGGGGCTAAGAGGAGGTGGGCTGGTCAGGCCACAGAGGGCCTCTGGGCCATGGAAACGATATGGAGTTCCGAGAAAAGAATCCACTGCTGTGTTTTAATCAGGGGAGATCCATGATCTGACGTGCACTTTGGGGAGATTTCTCTAGCTGCTACATGGAGGGTGGGCTCCAGGGGAGGAGAGAAGAGGCAGGGAAACCATAGTGCAGGTGACATCACCACCAGTGGTGAAGGCTAGGATTCTAAGAGCAGACGTGGAAGAGGCAGTCACATGCAGGCTCTGTTCTAGAGATGGAAGGTCTTCCCAATGCACTGCAGGCAGGACAGTGTGGTGAAAAAAACACAGATTGGGGCTGAAGCCCAGCCGTGCTACTCATTGTGTGGCCTGAACCTCTCTGTGCCTCAATTTCTTCATGTGTAAAGTGATGGTGATAACAATATTTTCCTCTTAAGTTTTTTGTAAAGATTAAAGGAGTAAATAAACGTAAAGCACTTAGCAGAGTAGCACACACGTGGTAAGTGGTACTGAGCGTATTCAGTGTGTTGTGTGAGATAGAGGGAAAAGACAGGAAGCAAAGATGGCTATCAGATTTGGTGGGAACACAACAATGGAAGGATGGTGGTGCCATTTAAATCCTCTCTGGGTCCATAAAGAGGGAGGCAACGATTTACGGGGCTGTTTACAGACAGTCTGTTTATAACAGAGATTTGTTTAAAGACCTCAACTTTGATGTGTTCCTACTCCCCAAAGACACATTCCCTGCAGAATGTAAAAGAACTGTCCAGGAAATCAGAGCAGCTACCAAAGGCACAGATCTCCAAGAGGAAAGGCTTCCGCATCTGACACACAGGGGTTCCTCAGAGGAATGACGTTCCCATTCGCTGTTGCCGGGATGAAGCCCACCACACACGAGTCCTTCCAAGGCACTGAAAACTCCTTGTCAGACCTAATAGTGCCTCGTTTTTATACTGGAACAGACAACCAAGGATCATAAAACATACAGGCAGAGCCCAAAACAATGAAAAGAAATTCCAAATAAACAGGGTCACCAGGGCAAAAATAAAAATTACTCCTAGAGAAAAGGGATAACGTGGAAAAGAGGAAAACTGAAACACAAAGAGAAAACCCACCTCTAAATCGTATTCTCAGAATGAACAGGACTCGGCCATAAAAACAAGAAGAGATGCAATGAAAAAGGAATAATCAGGAATAAAAATAGCTCTTGTAAGTTAAATGTATTGGCTGATACTAAAAGTTTTTTAAAAACGGATACAACATTGAGAGCAATCTTTCAGGAAAAAACCCAAGACAAGAACAGAACAGGTGAGAGGAGATGTTAAGAGCAGGGACTTGAGAGAGGAAAAAGGATCCAACATCTAACTAACTGCAGCCCAAAAAGAGGATTCAGAAAACACTTTTCTTAGCAAACGCAGACGGCAAGACTTCTCAGCTACTGCTGAATACTGTTAAAAACTCAGAACAGCAATCTCGAGTAGCTTAAATAATTATAACCAAAACACAACAAGAGGCACGGGCACACATTTTAAAGGTGTTCAGCCATTTTCTGGCTGAGTAACTTCCTAGTCACTTCTGGTGTCAACTCGCTCACATATTAGAATGAAAATGTATTCGTGGAATGTCTAAAATGCCAGTTGCTAAAGTTACAGAATTATTACATGGCCTGTGCAGGAATAACTGAATCAAGGAGCCCTGGAAGCGACCAAACCGTAACCGAAATAACCACACACCGCATTCACTGACTGGCTGAACATTAGCTTGAGGTGAAACAGTCCCTCACTACAAGTTTACAGTTGTTCTAGAAAGGAGACATGTGTCCTGTGAAGTGGCAAGAGGGGTATGTAGGCAGGCGAGCTCTGGACCAGACCCTGTGGACGCAGACTCTCCTCCTGGCTCCAAGGCTAATCAGCAGCATGACTGAGGCAAATCACTTGATCCCTCCCGGCCTCAGCCTCTGGGACTGCAGCACAGAAGCCGCCTCTACTCGGGGCTCAAGCGAGAAACTTCCCAAAGTCAAGGTGTGATATTCCACTCCTGTTGGCAGGCAACAAGCAAGCAGATACACCAGCACAAGGTCGGCGCCGACCGCAGGCAGCGATCAAGGACACCACTGATGAGGTCAGCGAGCATCAGGCTGGGGTGCTGGGTGTGCTCAGGAACAGGACAATCAATGGCAATGCTACCAACACCTGCTTAAGTGAACACACGCAGGATGATAAAGAAAACTTTCTTCTGTCCTTAACACTTATGTAGCAAATTCGGAGGAAGTCACTCGCGCCATATGATACTGTGCTTGTGATAGATCTGACTTCACTACTAAGCAGAGTTTCAAAGGGACTCACTTGAGACCACAACAATACACGAACAGAGCCTTCTAATGAACTTTAATGGAAAAAGGACACGTGAAACTGGTCTTTGCTCCCTTCCGATAGAAACATTGCCAGAAATTTACTTTTTTCCCCACCGGATGCCTTATTCCTAGAGGAGAACACGTTTTTAGAGAGCTTTAGGAGCTGATTTTCAAAAGGAGGCTCACTGTGGCATGCTGCGGCAGCCCAATGCAGCAGCACATTCCTGGAGGACAAAAGAAGTGACAGGCCACAGGGGCAGGCACAAACCGGAGCTCCCCGCCCAGCCTAGAGGTGGCAGCAGTGGGCCTCATGCTGCCAGATTTTATTTTTCAAGCCAAGGTAGAAACCTGGGATGTATATGAAAAGCTCAACTTTGTTAAATGCAAGGAACTAACTTGTATTTTTTAGACATTCTAAAGGCCAAACAAAATATGCCTTCAGAAGGTACCCCACCCGTGGGCCACCAGTCTGTCTCTTATGCGATACAATTATGTTAAAGGATTAAAAAACATCAACAAATCTTCTTTTTAAGAAAACAGATCAAGCAGAATCAATTTATAAAATTGCTGGAATCGAAAGGAAAAAATCTATTTTTCGCTGGTTTAGTTAGTTTCTTTACGTTGCGTCCTGACTTCGCGTAGGCTGCGGAGAAGCGCAGGCCAGCCCGCATGCAGTGCTTTCCGCCCCTCCTGGGGAAATGGAACCTCCACGTATGCACTCGGATTGCTTCCTCCTCAGCTTTGAGAATCCTGGTTCCAATCTACATGAGGTTTTGGTCCTTTCTGCTGAGGACAATTAGAAAAGAGGGTTGAAAAGAGGGAAGTAAAGCTAAAGGCAGAGAAGGACCAGAAACTGCGGTCCAGACAGATTTTGCTCGATCTGATTTTTCTTCTGGCGGGGTGGAGGGAGGAGGGGGAGGGGGGTGAGGAGGGAAGGGGAAATGTGGCAGAGAGCTAGTGTATCCTGCCGGCAGGACTCTCCCTACAGTGCCCGGGTGGCACCACAGCCAGCGGGAAGGGGCTTGAGAAACACCTGTTCAGTCAGGGAGACATGAATGCAGATGACCCAGAGCATCCTTCATCCCGAGAATGTAGCTTTTTGTCATCACCATGAGATACTTCCTGTCACCGATTCAGAAAAGGAACTGCACACTGGAGGGAGAAAAGCCACTTAACTACAAGGCAAGATCACCAAACCCACAGGAGAGATGCTGGAATGTTTACCCCCAAGCAAGGGAGACTGAATGGAAAGTAAACAGTATCCATACTGCTGATTCATACTCTTTTAGTGTCCCTTCTTTATTCTTTTCTATTAGAGGACAAAAGAAAACGTTGAAGAACTGTGACCAGCAGCTAGTTTCCTAACTGCATTCCCCACCTCCACCTCCCCTATACATGAGATCTTCAGCTCCGGGGCACTGCCTTTGAAGAAGGCTTGGCAGGAACATAAACTTCTTTGCAGTTAGGGAGACCCCACTGTGCTGTTAAGTCAAGTGTGGGGATTTGAGTTGAGGGAGACATACCTATGAAAAACACAAACCTGGCTGGTTTGGAAAGGCAGTAAAGGTTTTTCAGGAACAGAGAAGCTTGAAGGAAGTGGTGTTTTGGGAAGATTAATTAAGAGAGAACTGCAATAACAAAGACAAAGAATTGTTGATATATATATATATATTCAGCTGCAAAAAAGTCTAGTTCTCAAAGAGCCGGGCAAGTATTCAGCACAGTGAATTTACAGTTACAACAAAGTACATCACTGAGAATAACCGTGTAAAAGAAAATTTCAAAACCTTCCAGGGAGGGGAAGGCCATCCATACAAGGTTTCGGAAATAAGACACTATGGGAACAGTTCTCTAAAACCAGGACGCTGGGACTTGCTGCATGAACCCGACCAGCCCTCCGCCAGCACACAGGGACAGTGACAGCACTATCTTCAGAGCGGGCTGCAGAGGAGACACTGGGTGTGTGGTCCACAGACACAGTGGGGGAGTGAGGGGGAGTATCAGACTCCTTGGCATTGAAAGCTAAAGAGAACATCTCCAGAATCTGTGCAAAAATTATTTTCACACTTGAATTCTATTCTCAAACTACTAATTACGAGAGATGATAAAATCTATTTTATAAAGCTATGCCAGAACTCAAAAGCTACACCTCCACACACCTATTCTCCGGAGGCTACTAGAGGATGCAATTCACCAAAAAATGAGGGAGGAAACATGAGAGAAATGATCCATGGAACTGTAGCCCTGTGCCCTCCCCTCTAACAGTTACCATTTCCAAGCTGCCACTCCCCTTCACAACTCCCTGTATCTGCAAGTATTTCCCTTGGGCCTGGAATTCCTTTTCTGTATGGCTTTCTGTCGCCTCCTCTCCTCCATTCACTTGGGAAACTCCTGGCAGGAGGTAGGAAGAGCCCAGGGTGGCCTCTGAGATCCCTTCTGGGATTCCCCGGCAGGTCAGTGGCTCCTTCTTCTGCTTCCACGCTTTAATCACATCTCTAGTTCAGGGCTTGCACAAACAATGAGCCGTGGGCCATGTCTGCTTTTGTGAATGAAGTTTTACTAGCTCACGGCCGTGCTCATTTGTTACATGCTGCCCGTGGCTGCTTTTGCATTGTAGTGTTAGGACTGGGCAGCGTCCACAGAGACTGCATGGCCAGCAAAGCCTAAAAGATTTATTTACTACCTGGCCTCCTAGGGAAAGCTTGCTGACACTGGCTCCCAGGCATCACTTCCCAGTTTTGTAATTCCTCCCACAGACTCCAAGTTCCTTGAGAGGATGCTGCCTCTCCGTTCACCCCCACTGTCCAGCACGGCACCGACACTCACAAGTTTAAGCTGGCTGATGGCTGACCCAAGGACTGCCCAGCCCAGAACACAGAGTCGGAGCTGGAGCTGCAGTTCCCAATCGACACACTGAGGTGCCCCAAGGCACAAAAGCAAGCCATCTGGGATATTACAGTGTATTTTAAGTTTTCAAAGGAAACAAAGTGACATCACTGTCCAACACTGTCAGAACCTTTAGCTCAAGTTAGGAAGGCAAGTCAGTTTCTGTTTCTTTCTTTCTTTCTTTTTTTTAGAGAGAGAGAGAGAGAGTGTGCACATGCAACACACACACACACACACACACACACACACACACACACACACACACACACACACGTGGGGGAGGGGCAGAGAGAGAGGGAGACAGAATCCAAAGCAGGCCCCAGGCTCTAAGCTGTCAGCACAGAGCCCGACGCGGGGCTTGAACCCACGAACTCTGAGGTCATGACCTGAGCCGAAGTCAGATGCTTCGCTTAACAGACTGCTCCACCCAGGCACCCCAAGGTAGGTCACTTTTAACACTAGGCGATGCTACATTCCTCTCAATGACGTCACTTATCCTGCAAAGACAGGGTCATTGGGTGCTGTGATAAAATATAAGCACCACCCATCCAGATATCAACGTACAAATGGAAACAAGGGTGGCAGTGTCCCGACCTGTTTCCAAGGTTTGAGAAGGTATGCAGTACCCAACAGGTTCACACAAGTGGCTTTTGAAGAATAACATCAAGATATTATCTTTCACACATGTGGCTTTTAAAGAATAACATCAAAATATTATCTCTGTTTTAAAAATTGATACACGTTATTTTTCCAAACCGCGACTAAAGTGTCAGGTCATAAATACTAAGTTGTCTGGAACTAAGTACTTCACAAAAAGAGCTGTTAGGCATTTCTTTGGACTTAGGGGCACCATGAAAACAATGAAACATCAAGAGCCCTGTGAGCCAAGAAATGTTTGGGAATCTGAGAGACATCTCCACGGCCTCCGGATTCCATTATCCTGCTCTAATCTGAATCTGCGTGCAGGAGAATGATAATGAAATGTGACTTGTGCTATAAGAATATGTCTTCGTGGATTCTGCAGGATAGCGTTTCCCCAAAAGTGTTCCTCGGTCTGACTTTTTGTTTTTCAGGATCTTTACGTTCCTCTCCTTCAGTTTTGACGATCTTCACTCCAGTGAGGACTTCCCTGTTAATTCAAGGGGCTGTTCCCTATCAACTTCAGCGTGTCAAAACAATTTTGAGGGGCGCCTGGGTGGCTCAGTCAGTTAGGCGTCCGACTTCAGCTCAGGTCACGATCTCGCGGTCCGTGAGTTCAAGCCCCGCGTCGGGCTCTGGGCTGATGGCTCAGAGCCTGGAGCCTGCTTCTGATTCTGTGTCTCCCACTCTCTCTCTGCCCCTCCTCCATTCATGCTCTGTCTCTCTCTGTCTCAAAAATAAATAAACGTTCAAAAAAAAAAAAAAGACAATTTTGAGTACACCACTCTGGTGTCTAAGACTCCTCTGAAGACTCCCCATGATTCCAGCGTCAAGTTCCTGGCCAGCCTGGTAGACAAAACCCTTCAGAGCCATCCCCTTCACCCCCCACTGCAGCAGGGAACCACCCTCCAGCTCCACACATTCCCACAGGCCTCAGGACCCCCCTCCAACCACTGCCTCTTGGGATGCTCCACACCCCCAACTCCTCCTGTGCTTCGGGATCCACCAGACACTCCATGGCGCTGCCGACTGCGGTCTGTACATTCGCCTCTCACCTCCGCTGGGCGGTCAGAGTCGCTGACACGCAACAGCCTTCGATAAATGCTAACAATGTCTATCACACCCGCGAGCTGGTTTTTGCCTTCTATCGCAAGAGTTAAACGCTCTATTATTATAGTACAGAAACAACCTGAAGAACACTCCTTCTTGGTCCAAAATCAGCCAAGGGATCTTCAACGTGCTGGGGAAAAGCACGATAAAAGCTTACCTTCCAAAAACAAACAGGAACAGCTCGTTCCCCAGTACCTGCTTCCCCACACTCTCACCAAGATCAAGGATTTTTTTTTTTAATTTTGATCTCTTCCATCTGTTAGGCCATAAATGGCATTTCCTGAATATGTAGTCAAAACTACCTTTCACATGTCTATTGGTAATCTGAGATGCTTTATGAATAAAATGCTCATTCTGTCTTTTGCCCATTTTTCTAATTAGACACTAATCTTTTTCTCACTGCTTGATAAGAAACAGCCTTACATCACAGCCCAGTATACAGATGGACTGCTACATGCACTGCACATATTTCCAGCTTGTTTTCTTACTTTCCAGTGAGGTTTTGTTGGACTTTCATTAAGTCAGGTTCTCCAATTTTGTCCTTTCTGGTTTCTGACCGTGAACACTTCCTCATGCCGAAGTTGTAAAAATGGTCACCCATCTAATCTTCCAGTGCATTTAAGGCTTTTAACATCTGAAACTGGTCCTTTTGAAATTAATTTCGGTGTACAAGAGGAGTCGGGACGCAGGTTCCCCTGGCCCCCAAAGGTTACGCTGACCCTAACACCACTAATTAAAGAATTCATTCCTTCCCCCGTTGATTAGAGACGCCCATAAGAGAGCATTCCTTCTCAACTTCCTTGCTGGGAAGGGACTCCCTTAGCCCACCGTTCTTTCACCCTGTGCATCTTCACTGAATAGCATCATCTATTCGGTGGCTTTAATCATCGTTCACAACTAATGATGTCCAAATCCGTATTTCTAGGACTGGTCTCTTCCCAGCCATAGATGAACCATCTGTCCACTAGGCAACTTCTTGTTTATCTACACAAATCCACTCAAACGAGGTCCTTCAAGAATGACAAATATTTTGACGCGACATATCCACTTAGAGATTTCACAGATCCCTCAAAAACTCCACAGGTATAAAATTAAACTCAGTTTCCCTTCCCAACCTACTCTCTTGCGCCCCAGGTCTTGTTCGTGGCACCAGTCTCTCCTGGGTCACCCAAGCGAGAGTCACCCTTAACCCCACCTTCTTCCCCACCTCGTCCACCTACTCACCAGTTTTACCTCCTACACGTGGCTCCACCTCTCCCCCCCAACCCTTTCCCCCTCTCTCCAAGGCCACTGCTCTGGCGGGCCCTCAGCAGCATCGCCGTCACATGTACTTTAATCACAGCTTAATCCACCTCGTGGCCTCTGGCTTCGGCGATGACTCACCTGGCTTCCATCAGCTTCTCCATCTCTAGCCCTCACTGTCCCTTCAAGCTTCAGGCCAACAGTCAGGAGGCGGCCCAACCAACTGCTCAGGCTGTACGTCCAAACTCAAATTCAAACTTCGGCCCCACAAGCTGATCCTCCTTCTCAACTCCCTGTCCTTGGGCGTCCTTGCCTCCTGGATCTCTCGCAGGCCATCACGCCCAGATGCTGGCATCACTTAATGTTCCCAGTGCACCCTGCACAAGTTCCACCTCGGGCATTTGTTGTATCATACCAGGTATTAACGGAGGTTACGCTTTCCCTTCCTCCAACCCTCTCTTCCCATTAATTATGAGCTCCCTAAGGAACAGAGATTTATCTTTATAACACTCCTGCATCTGAAAGGGTTTTATATGCACAATATATCCAAGATCTATTCAGTGAATTGAACAAATCCACCCAAATGGCATTTTTGGTGAGGAACTGAAAATATTTTCATGACACTCAATTATTTCTTTACATTCTGAAGAGGAAGCTGTATGGTATGCTTTTGAATGCGCCTGTCTGCGACAGAAAAAAATTATGAATAAAAAGATAAAATTGGCTCAAATTGTTGGCTTCAAAAAAAAAAATACATGGAGTAAAGCCATCCTAAAAGCCCTTTCTAAATTCTAAGAGGAAAAAAATGATTATGTAATAGTTTTGTATGGTTGCGATGCTGGTTTCAGCTAAGTCTACTATGATAATATAGAATGTACAAATGTTATTTTCAGGTATCATGCATTATTAATACATTATTTATCACAAGCAGGCATTGCTTTAAGTTCTTTAAATGCAGTATCATATTTAATCCCCGTAAGCACCCTATGAGGTCAGTATCATTATTCTCCCCTTCTTTATAACAAGGAAAATGATGCACAGACAGGTTTTGACACTTGCCTGAGGTCACTCACACATGTTGTCCGGAACAGAACGTGGATTTGAATCCAGGCCTGATTCCCCCATCTCTAGACAATTACACATAAATGAAAAATGTGCAGTGGAAAACTCACTGAACCAGGGCAACAAGTCCTGGGCTCCAGTCCCTATTCCGCCACTGACCGGGTGGCAGGTATGTGACCTCAGACAAATTCCCTGACGTCTCTAGAATCAGACAACTACCGCCCAGGCCTACTCCCCCCTACTTTCCATGTCCTAAGAAATGCACAGTTGTTTCATTCCTGGGGCACGCTGCTTGTCACCGGGAACCAGCAGAGCTAGAATGCGTGAAGAGTGCTGGCCTCCTCCACCCTGCCCAGCCGCCCAGCTGCGTGCTGTTCCTGGGGAAATTCCACCTGCTTTACCAGGCACTTCCGGCTGTCACCTCAAGACAGAGGTCAGACAGCCTGTGTTCAGGGAACAAAACTGCAGACTGCTACCACCTTGCTGTTCTCCCAAGTATACTCGGAACTGGTTAGCTCCTAACCCAGCAGGTGCAAGCTCAAACCTACTCCGAGGACCAGCCGGACGAGGCGAGTGGAGCCGGCTGCAGGGAACAAGCGCGGAGCGGACAGCGGTGGCGGGCAGCCTGGAGCTCGTGCTGGACTCCCACATAACCGCCACGTGGGAACACGGGCCCCGGAAGTCACAGACCTTTTTGACCCTTTTTGAAAAAAGGGACAGGAAGGCAGGTTTGGTTTGGTTTTGTAACGTGAAATCTCCTTATTTTTAACGCTGGCAACTAATTCTTTACAAAACACTATGCGGGCCAAAGGAAACATATCTGAAGGCCAAGTACAGTTCTTAGGGCACCAGTTAACAACCTGTTTTCAAAATGTATTGGCATTAAAAAATTCTTGACTTGTTGTTGAAATGATCTTAAAATATAAACGGTCTGAAGATTTATATTTCAGTGCACAGATATCGACCAAAAGGGGCCTGAATGTTTCTTAACATTGTTTAGGGTTGGAATCTCAAAGCTCTCCTCTCCAAAAGAATTCACTGGGTCCTTTTCTTTCCTTTATGGTATTCTTTAATTACAGATCTCAAAATCTGAAGCATTATTTTAGAATACGAATGCTTCTCATAAGAAAAAAAGGAAAAGAAAAAGAATTAAAACAAAACCTTTAGCTTCAGACCACAGTCTACAACATTTTGTACAGATGTGGGGGCAGAGCACTGCACCTCACATTCACTTGAAACTTCTGAACAGAGTGGAACAGAGAATGAAAAATACAACAGAAATAACTGGTTTCTGGCAAAACCGTTTTGGAAAGGGATGTTCTGTGAGACGTTCCGTCAAGAAAGTAGGTTCTGCAGACCAGAGACACGGAAGCTTTACAATGATCCTGGGTCAGACTGCAGGACATGTCAGGAAAGGGACCCTAGGCCAGTGTACTCAGCCCCCACCCCTCACCCCCTTACCTGATGAGGCTACTGAACTGGGAAAGCAAGCGTCAGAAACAGAACATATTTACTGAAAGGTATTTATGAACGAGATGAAGAGACACAGGTTGTACGCAAAAGAGTGAAGGGGGTTCTTTCACCATGTTCCCCAGCCTTACTCAAGGGGTGCCTCTTAGCGGATGACGTCACCCTGGACAAAGTTTACTGACAGGTGTGACACACTATTTCTCTTGACATTGTCATTAACGAACTAGATGATGACACAGGAATCACATTCGTCAAATCCGTGGATGAAAAAAATGGGCAAAACAGCAAATATACTGCATGTAATAATGAGGATTCTAATAAACTAATCCAACAAACTAATCCAATAAGATAAATTCAGCATTGATCATTTTAGGTCCAAAATGACGCTGATGCTGACAATGACAACACATGTAGAAAATGAACAAACACAGGTTGGAAGAGACATAATTTAGCAGCCACATGTGGGAAAAACACCAAAGACTGATCAGTGAAATGGGCCAATAATGTAACGTAACTGACAAAATAGTAACAATAAGGATAAGTCTTTTGCCTCCTCATTTACCACAAGGCATAAAATCCTCTCCTCCAGTGGCATTAAAACTGGAGGGTTCACTTTTAGTCTGAAAAATTAACAGGTAGGTAATCAAATGTCAAGGTATCATTAATATGAAACAGAGACTATTATTGTTTTTATTATTGCTCAAACTATGAGAAGTTCTTGCTTCAAGGGTGCCTGGGTGGCTCAGTCGGTTGAGCACTTGACTTGGGCTCAGGTCATGATCTTACGGTACATGAGTTCTAGTTCCCCATCGGGGTCTCTGCTGTCAGCGCAGAGCCCGCTTCGGATCCTCTGTCCCCCACCCTCCTCTCTCTGCCCCTCCCCAGCTCGTGGTCTCTCTCTCCTCAAAAAAAAAAAAAATCAAAACATAAAAAAATTATTAAAGAATAAAAAAGAAGTTCTTGCTTCAATATAAATCTCACACCACACTTTCTTATCCCATCTCTCCACAGGTGTACCTACTCCCTGTTTTTTTCTCAGCTTTACTGAGGTAGAACTGACAAAACTGTATACTTTTCAAGTGTACAACTTGATGTGTTGATATGCATGTACCCCGTGAAATGACCACCACAATCAACTTAACACGTCCATCGCTTCACACTTTTTTGTGTGTGCAGAGTGGACATGCTTAAGATCTGTTCTCACAGCAATCTCTAAGCATACAATACACTCGCCCTGCTGTCCATTAGATCCCCAGAACCCACTCACCTTAGAACTGAAAGCTCCTACCCTTTGACCAACATGTTTAACCCAAGCAGCTACGTCATCGCTCCGGGCTCCACCTACCACGCACACTTGGGAACCCCTTGAACATTTAGCAACTTAAGGAGAAGCCATCAGTAGACCAGTGCTTGGGAGCTTTAAACGCATGGAATGCTTCTGCGCGGAGTTCAATCAGAAGCTTGAAAAACGGGGACGGAGGGCCGGGCGCGAGAGGAGCTTGTGTGCCACCCCCTGGACACTGTTAGGACAACACAGACTTCAGGGGCCGGGCCTGGCGGCAGTGCTCCTCACTGGTCTCTGGCTCCCCAAACCCTCCACGGCACAACCAGGTCACATTTCTGAAATGCTGGTCTCACAGGCCTGAAGTTTCCCACCAGTCTCCCTGACCTACTGGAAAAGGCGCCAACTTTAGCAGGACACGAGGCTTTCTTAACTTCCCAATCCCACCTCTGCACACATTGCCCCTGCACTCAAGTTGCCCCAGACATGCCAGACTCGGTGGTCCTCTGGGTCACTGCACACGCTGCACCCTCCGCCCGGCATGTCCGTCCCACTCTTCGTGTGTTGAACAAACACCAGGCCATCCTTCGAAACGAAGCTCACGTTGCACAGCAACCTCCCCTGGTGTCTCTCCTTACTGGTCCCCAGAACTGAGACAACTTCCAGTTGCCATTTACCATCTAGATCATCACTGCTGTCTACCGTGTAGTAAAAAGAAAGTGAAGAATCGCTCACTGTGTCTACCAAAAGCATGGAGACAAAAGGCAGATCGGACGCACTCAGCAAGGTACGTGACCTTCACTGCACCTGCAAGTGTTTGAGCTTTTGATCCCAGCAATAAATACAGCCCATGGGATGTGTGAGTACAGCAATCACAGCTTTGATTATCTGGAAGAGAGCTGAAAAGTTCCAAAACAGAGACGTCTGTAATTTTATTGAAGCTGGTGTTTGAGAAAGGGCGAGTGCGCTAAATTCGATGTCTAGCCGACAGCCTACCGTCCGCATGTCAACACGGCTTGGCTGCTTCCTACTCGCCAATGCATACTCAGTACATCTCA
Source organism: Felis catus (assembly GCF_018350175.1). Lineage (NCBI taxonomy): Eukaryota > Metazoa > Chordata > Mammalia > Carnivora > Felidae > Felis > Felis catus. The sequence continues at coordinate 208,166,781 of NC_058368.1, read as the reverse complement.
CTGAGAGAGATAAAGCGTGTTTCTTTCTGCAAAGTGGTCTTTCCTCAACCAAAAAAGGGAAGCTAACTGCTGAGGGGGTAAAATGGACCATGCAAAGCAATGGTGTAGACAGGAAAAACGTGAGATAAATGAAGAATAAAATGTTGGCTCTGCTGGTGCCTCTGACCTGTGGCATGACTTAAACTTCCATGCATTTTGTAGACACAAGAAAAAAGGTTTGTGGGGACCACGTTCTTTTATCAGGCTGTCTGAGGGGAATGATACGCAAGGTCACTACCTGTGAAATTCCAAGGCTTCCTCCGTGACTGTTGGGTCTGCTTTACATCAGAATATTTCAACTGTTGCCAACTTAAAAACTGCCCTTACATTAGGAAATTACAAAATTAATGTCGTTTTATACACTGTCAAGTAGAAACATTACTCTAAAGTGCATGCTTTATTGTCCTCACCCTCAGTAAGAGTATGTGCTAGAATTTCTCAAATGGGATCCACGTATTCCATTCGGTCCTAAATTTACTAGTAGGAACCCATCACAGTAATTTTATAAAAGGTAAGCTCAGAAAGGCCCGTCCTTCACAAAAGACACACAGCAGCAATTTAGAGACTTTTAGCCTCGGGTATTCTCAAGCAGGTGTAATGTAAACTGTCAGTGAAGGCAACAATAACCCAGTCTGCTCCTCAGGTGCTTTGTGGAATAAGCAGGAGGCACAGTTTGTTTCACTGAAAAGTAACATCACAACGAAGTTTCTTTTAAAACTGCAGGGGAGGAAATGAGGTCTACGTGTCTGTCAGCTGCGGAAGACCTTTTATTGAGTGTGAGTGTGCCTCCTGGCTCTGAACCGTCCTGGTCACCTCCCATGTCATGCAAATGATGGGGCATGTCTGTCCTGGGCGCTGCTGTGTACCTGATGCCTACCCACCGCCCAGGGAAAAAAGGCCCCTAACAGTTACTGAAGGAGTGAATCACATTTCATTCTGACTCTACAAAAGGAAAGATGACGAGACCTTGACCTTCAAGAACTTACTACTGTTAAAGACAAAAACAGAAGGGGAAAAAAGCCTTCAAGTCAAAATAAAATTTCTTGGCAATGGAAAGCATTTCAGTTTTAAAGTAAATAAAAATGCAGGGTGCCTGGGTGGCTCAGTCAGTTAAGCGTCCAACTCTTGATTTCAGCTCAGGTCATGATCTCATGGTTCATGAGTTTGAGCCCCACATAGGGCTCCACGCTGACAGTGGGGAGCCTGTTTGGGATTCTTTCTCTCTGTCCCTCCCATGCGTGTTCTCCCTCTCTCTCTCTCTAAATAAATAAACTTTAAAAAAAAACGTTTAAACTAAATAAAAATTCAACAAAATCAGCGACCAAAAGCAATGAAATATTTTGTCAGAATGTCCTGAAATGCTTTTCACAACAATGGGACTTGTAAAACAAATTATTCTGCTTAGAAATTCTATATTAATAGAAATATAATACTGGTCTTAATCATATCAGATAGGTGAAGTCAAGGTAACACTTATCAAACGCTACTTCAGGCACCTTGAGCTGGACATTATTATTCCCATTTTACAGATAAGGAAAGAGAGACAGAACCTGCCCAGGTTCACACAACCAGTAAATGGGAAATAGCATCTGATCCCATTGTCTTAATTATATAACATGCTTTATATAGTGGAAATCAGGAAAACAGTAATAAAAAAAAAATAACTAATAGTCACTTGTAATTTCAACACACAAAGATAATCCTACCTAATATTTGGTGTATAATTTCCCTGACATTTTCCCATATAATAGGTAGAAAACTGTATACACATTCTGTATTCTAGACGCTCTGTCACATTCGCCCTCCAAAATAAAATCACCAAAAAACTTAGATCAATTTACACATGCATGCGGTGCCAGGGTGGCTCAGTCAGTTAAGCGGCTAACTCTTGATTTTGGCTCTGGTCATGATCTCGAGGTTCTTGAGGTCGAGCCCCATGTCTGGTTCTGTGCTGTGCAAGCCTGCTTGGGATTCTCTCTCTCTCCCTCTCATCTCACTCTGCCCCTCCCCTGCTTGCTCGCGCTCTCTCTCTCAAGATAAACAAACATTAAAAAAAATTTTTTTTTTACACACGCCATTTTACAATCTGCTTCTGCAGTTTGCAAATTCTGAATATCTTTCACATCAATAAATTACTCCCTTACCTACCTCACTGTTCATGAATAAAGGGTTTTTTCCATTACATGTACATACCACAATTTGTTTAACCAATCCCTATTATTGAGCATTTAAACTGTTTCTAGCTTAGAACTATAAACAAAGCTACAAAAATCATTTTGCAAATTAGAGGTTGTTTGTTTTTTTGTGTGTACTTTGTGGGGACGTCACCAGATTCTGGAAATGTGTTTTTCCCAAACTTCAGAGAGCACCCCGTGCAATTTTGAGACACTCCACACTAAGTGGACTTCCCACCAAGTTAAGAACCAGTGTGGGAAAGACAGCTACTGAGGAATATGGTCTCCACACGCAGCGTGGAGGTAAGAACCATTGCTACAGATTGGTCTCTGTACACATGTTTTTTTTTTTTTTTTCCTTAGTTTAAATTCCTTGTGATGGAAATGCCTGACTAAGAGACATGGCACATTTTTGAGGCTTTCGATGAGTAATACCAAATTGCCCTCCTGGAAAGTTGTAACAATTCAAACACCCACCAGCAGGATTTGAAAGTGACAATTCCCCCGTCCCTTTGGCTAGATTTGTTTTTAAACAATCAAATCCCTATATGGCCTTCGGTTTTAAAAATAGTGAAATGACTGGTAAAACATATGTGGAGAAACAGCAAACAATTCAGACAACAAATGACGTATTTTAAACTTATTTAATTAATTTATTTATTTTGAGGGAAAGAGAGAGAGAGAGAGAGAGAGAGGGCAAGCAGGGGAGGGGCAGAGAGAGAGGGTGGGAGAGAGACTCCCAAGCAGGTTCCATGCTATTAGCATGGAAACAATGCAGGGCTCAAACTCCCTAACCATGAGATCACGACCTGAGCCGAAATCAAGAGTCAGACGCTGAACTGACGGAGCCACCCAGGTGCCCAAATGCTGTATTTTAAAATACATGTCTTCAAAAACAAAATATAAAACATTAATGACATCAGATCCCAGCTGACAGAGCTTACAGAATGACAATTAGAAAATGTAGTGAAGCCAGACTCAGAAAAGTGCCAAGCTAGTAAGTAAAACGCCACACCTTCACTTTCCCATCTGGCTAATATGAGGCTTAATATTGGGGGCTTTAAGAGTAATGTGATATATTTTTTTAACAAGAAACTCATGAAATTGCATATTCTTTCAAGTTTTATAAATACTGTACTATATTATAGCTAATGGGGCACTCTGAAGTTGTTAAAATCCTGTAGATACTCATTTGGCAACAAGTATCTGAATGCCTATGGGCTGGGCAATGTTGTCTGTTGAGGACACAGTGGCGAACCCCACGGAGTCCCTGCCTTCAAGGAGCTGCTGTTCTAAGGGGGGAGGCTCAGGGCCCTGTAGCGAAGAATCAGCACATCGTGGTTCCACAGTCCCAGTCTGGAGCCACTGGATTCTTGGGCAAATTACAACAGCTCTGGTCTTGGTCTCTTCGCAAGTAAACTTAAGAAGTGGACCAGATGACCTGCGACCTCTTGTGGCTCTCAAATTCTATACTTTCTTCGGTTTTGTCTGAATGTGTAAGTTCTTATTACTGATACGTGCTTTGCATTTTAAGCTCTATATAGTTCCACAAAACCTGAACCTGGATCTCCAAAAAAGATAATTTTACATTCACGGTAAAACTCTGGTGAGCCAGGTATCTTCCAGGAATAAACACAGGAGAGGTTTCCAATTAGATGAAGATTTATGCTCCCAACTTTAACAGTTTCTTTGAAGAGGTTTCTAAAACCTTCTTGCCTCCTTCACTTTTGTACTGCACTATGAATACTGAGGCAAGAAATGTGAAACAGGACCTCGCTGGTACGGCAGTGGGTCTCCAAGCTTGTGGCCAGGAACGGCCGGCACCCCAGCTTTCAGGCGGCACGGCGGCACTTTCAAGGGCTGCGGCACTCAGGGCCGGGTAGCGGATTCTCATTTCTCCCCAGCTCACCCACACCCCCAGCTCAACAGACACACAATTCTGCCCACAGAACGTCTACCACTCACTGCCCCATTAGCATTTCTAATATTAGAAATGGGAAACACTACTTCTGCCACTTGTTATTTTCCACCAGATGTTCCTGCCGCCACCATTTCCACTGTCCTCAGATCCAGAGTCTCCTTGAAGGCTGCTTCTGAGAGCAGTGAGAGGAAGGCGCAGCAAGGGGCCTCAGTAACCCAAGCCCCCTTCTAGGGAAAGGCCACACACACACTTTCAGGAAGTGACATCACTTCTTTGTGGTCTAAGTGCAGAATGCTGCCACTTAATAACACAGAGAGATTCTCAACTCCAGGCACCTATCAGGATTCCAAGTCGTCTTCTGTACCTGCCACACAAAAGAAGAATTGGGTAAATGCCAAGATTCTTCTCACCTCTGTGCAAAACTCCATGAAAAGCTCGCCCACCAGAAGTTCTTCTCCAACTTCCAACATAAAACCCATAAAACCGCATCTGATAAACACAACCTTTGCTTATGTGAGCAACATGAGCAGCAGTGATGGGCGAGAAAGTATCTGCTCTGATTTCAGACAACCGAAGTCTGATTTGGAATTCTGCATCTCTGTGGTTCACAGAGGAAATACAAAGGAGGCAGGAAAAGTACTTCAGCTCAAACATCTAAGCTGCTAAGTGACCACAACGAGTTACATATAAAACAGATGCTCACGTGCTCCTGCTATACCGCTAAAGAGCTTTCGCTGCAGTGACAGTGACAAGGACAAAGCTGACTTAAGTTTTAGGAGCCACAGAATCCATCCTTTACAGTGTCTGTGCAGAACTCATGAGAAAAAGTTGGAAGAGAAACCTGGAAACAACTTATTCGGTTCTGGTATCAACCAGTTCGAACAGCAAATTAAAAAATTTAAAACCCTCACTCTGCGAGATGACCAAATTCCTAACGTCACACAGAAGCCAAAAAGTCACAGTCAAGAGAAAGATAACAGATTCTTATTAAACATCTATAACAATTACTTGGCACGAAACTCATTTCCCACGCTTTCAATTAATGTAAGGGAACATGTATTTAGAATGACAAACTGATTAGAAGTTGGGAAGAGGAAATACCCCAGTTCCTGATATTCCCTAAAATAGAACATGCACACATTCTTCCTGTGAGAATAGAAGTACCTGCATAAAGTACATATATTTTATTTGCTCATTAGTCTGTCATCTGCTCAAAGGAATTCATCCATTCAGTAAACAAAACCCAAAAAAAGGCATCTTTGAAAATGTTATGCTCAAGCAAATAGCAAATCTACTGATATCACAGGTGAAACTTCTGACTAAATTACTCACAAGTCACTACAATGTCCTGGAAAATTAGGTATGTTTTTAAGCCCTCACACTTCAATTTCATGGAAAAGCAATCAAATGCAACCAACACAAACCAATACTTTGAGAGGATGTACATCACAGATTTGGTAATGTCAAGGGCCACAGCCATGATGGAAAGCTCAAGACTCCCGAATCTAAGTATTTTGGCCAAAATCAGGCAGGATTATTTTTTTGAAACTCCCCAATTATTCATTACTTCAACAAATATTCACAGCCAGCTGTTCCTGCTGGTGGGAGAGGGTGGGGAACAGCCAGACCCCTGCCTGCCCTCCTGGAGCTTTCAGCAGGTGGAGGAACAACCCATCCAAGGCCTCTATTCCACGTCTACAATACTCCTTCACACGTGCAAACACTCGGGCACCAGGTACAGTGCCTGTTCTCCCCGGCCCGGCACTCTCCCCATCTGCTCTCCATCACAGACCCCAGCCACAGAGGCAGCCCTCTGCTCCTCTGGTAAGACAGGCCCAGCCTCACCGGAGGGCCTTTGCACCTGCGGTTCCCTCTGCCTGAGCCACTCTTCCTCCAGACCTCCAAACACACAGACTCCTTGCCTCATTCAGCTCTGCTCAAATCTCTCTACCTGAGAGAAAGTTCCAGGAACACTCAATCTAAAACAGCAGCCCCCATCCTGTCTTTACCACAGTGACTCATTACTTTCCCAGTACTTATCACTACTTGGTATCATTTCCTTTACTGCTTCTCTGCTTTTTATCCATCTCCCCCAGTAATTTGTGAACTCATTAAAAGTGGGGTCTGCCTGCCCTGTGCAGTGCTATATTCGCAGTCCCTATAAGGGTGCCTGGAATGTAACAGATGCTCAATGTATGCTTATTTAAGAAGAGCAAATATAGACAATATTAGCAGTTTTGTACTACAATGACAGGTGCCAAATAATAAGGAAAAAGAAAACATCTTAAACACTAAGTTGTTTGATAGGTTAAAAAAAAAGTATAGCTTACCCTCATCTTAAAAACACTCTCCAAAAATAAATGTAATAAACATGTAAAACTCAACATTGGCTAATACTCAAATGTTATGATGTATTAGGCTCAATTTCTAGGATTAGTACTGTTTCTACGATTCGTTTTAAAAGCACTGAGATGTCAATTTTTAAAGAGCCAAATATTTTCTAAAAGCATACCTCCCCTTAAGAGTTACTTCTAACCTCCCAAACTGTACAAATTATAACCATATTATAACAGCATGAAAGTATGAGATACTGGTGATAATCTACAGAAGGCAGGTATTTCAGTGCCTAATGGTAAACAAGTCTCATGAAACAAAAACTGCCTTCATCTTCAACTTAATCAAAGGTACAAGCCTCTTCTCCAAGTTCAAAAATATTTAATCTCTTATGAGTTTTTCCTACAGATTATTCTTAAAAATTTGTATCTGTTCTTTTCTTTCTTTTCTTGAAACAAAGAGGTAAGGTGTTCATCAAGGTATATGACCTTAGTTTACTGGCCATCATGGCTCAGGCTTCATCACAAAGACACCAAAGATCTTTACGGGTCACTGTGAAATTATACAAAAGCAAAAAGTGTATATTGGAGAGAAGGGGCATTTATTTCCTGGAATGTGCTACAGAGACGTATGTTACTACTGCCTTTGGGAATAAGTGAAACCCACTCAAAAACTTTAAAAACACAAGTTTTACAATAATTTTATAACAAAATGTTAGAAACAACCTACACATACCTCAATTAAAAAAAAAAGAGGTTAAATAAATTATGGTTCATCCTTATTGGAGTACTCTCAGCGGCTCCCAGAGAATGAGCCAGCTCTCTTAAGTACTGATAGACTGCCAAGATTTAGTACTCTAAGGGAAGGGCGGGGAGCTGGTGCAGAACAGCATATACAAAGTGACCTCGTTTGCGGAAAGACAAATAAAAAGAAACATACAAAACGTTAATACTAGCATAAGGTATATCTGGAAAGATATATGTAAGGAACTAGGAACCCTGATTCCTGGGGAGACCAGGGTACTTGCTGCAGAGAAGGGAGAAAGATGGACTTTCCACTCCAGAGCTCTTCATATCTATTTGATCTCCTCCAGTGTGCACAAACTGCCCGTCCCACAAATTAATACAATACATTTCAATATCAAAATAGCGTATATGGTTACCAACATATTATTCAAGAAGACCCATTAAGAGTACAGGCTTTCAAAAATCACAAAAGTTGTTCCATTCGACAGCAGAGTTCCTGATCCTTAATTCCCAGAAGAGAATCCAAGTCTCCACTAATTAAGAGAGGCTCGCTTGTGATCTCACCTATTACAAAGCAAATAAGCCTCAGTTCAATTCTTGGAAGGGAAAGAGCTGCCTAGGTTCACCTTGAAAACATACCTCGTATTTAAATGGAGCTTGTAATTACCTAATGAAGTCTCCAAATTAACACAGTTTCCACCTGGCAATAAAACAGGACGTCAATGTCAAAAAAGAGGGGAGAGTCCCTAGTTTTTGAGAACACACTAACTACTACACTTAGGTTTCCTTTCCTCTGCCAGGCTTGTTTAGACAAGGAACCCTCCGATTTTGGTGAAATATGATTTCAGATCTGCAGCAAAATAATTTTAGGGGGAGGGGCAACCATCATATTCAGTATACAAACGCTTTAATTTTTCATTTGCAGCGGATGGTAATGGGCTTTAATTTAGGATTCATTTGTGGACCCCTGACTAAATGATACTACTAGGTCACATGACTTTTACTCCAACCAAAACTTTTTTTAATTAAAGAGAAATCTGAAACTGAAAACGAACAATGGGAAGGCAAACCTTAAACTGAAACCTTTTTGTTGAAAAATGTAAGTTAAAAGGACACATAAAAACAAATGCAAAGAATTCATTTTCACACAAATGTCACTCAAAAAAATGCACACCCGTTCTATCAATATTTGACTGCATTAAACACACTCATACAAAAAGGAACACAAAGATACCCAACGGAGAGTAAAGACCTCATATGCTGCTGAGTTTGTTTTTTGGTAGCCGAAGGTGGGCACCAGAATCCCCATTATTCAAGCCCTGAAGTTAATGCACAACCACCTGACATGCAGAGTTTTCTGTAGGGGTCAGAACTCAAGACTCCAGCTCCTTCCTTTCAGACAACCCATCAAAAGTGGCATCGTGCAAGAAGCCTCACTTTGATCGCTAACACTTCAACTTTGGCTTTATCGAGGTTAGCGCCTTCGGACAGAAGCACATAAAAAGTACAGGTAAATTAAATACACTCATAAATAAGGGAGGAAGAGAGAAAGAACTGTTTAATGAAGAGTCGAGGCACGGGGTCACGCAATCACCCGGCTGGTTACATCTCCAAAGGAAAATAAAAATTAAAGCTCCTTCCCATCCCCCAGGTAGCCTCTGGTCTCAGAACTTACTGCCCTACGTGGGGCAGAATTTCGCGGCCAGGGAGTGGGCGCCCTCCCGGACGCGGGGTGGCCCGAGGGAGCCGGAGCACGACCCGGAGCATTCCCCCCACCCCGGTGTCAGTCCTCGCGGACGCCCCCAGACCGGAGCCGGCCGGAGCGCTGCCCCCCACCCCGCCCGAGCCGCCAGGAGCTCGCGGCGACGCGCCCACGGCACCGGGCACCGGGCACCGTGGCTCGCGCTTCCCCACGCCTCGCGCCGCGCCCACCCGCCTCCGGCACTCACGGGCCGCTCCCGCGCCGCTATCTCGCCATCCCCCGCCGTCCGCTCGGCCGCCGCCCGGGGGCTGCCCGGAGTCCGCAGTCGCCCGGGGACCGGAGGCGAGGAGGAGGGGGGCCGGGCACAACCCGCCGCCGCCGCCTCGCCTCCCCAGTCCCAGCGCCGGGCTGCTCGAGGCGGCCACGAGCTGGGGGCGGCCGGCTGCCCTCGGCGAGCCCTGGGAGTCGCCGCCGCCGCCAGAGCCTCCAGGAGGCAACGCTAACGGCCACGGCCACGGCCGAGACGCTTCAGCCCGGACTGCGGCGCGCGGGGGCGGTGCCTGCACGCCGCTCGGCGGGGGGCGCTGCTGTCCCGGCCCCGCCCCCAGTCCCGCCCCGCCCCGCCGCCCGCGCCCCGCGCGCCCCCGCCGGAAACCGCCCGCGCGCCCCCGCCGTCCCCGCCCCCTGGCCCGGCCGCGCGCGTCCAGCCCTCGCCCGAGGGGCCGCCTCTGGGAGTCGCAGGAGCGCGGCCGCGCGCGGGGTCGGAGCGCCGAGGGTGGTGCTTCCGCGGAGAGTCCTGTCCCGAGGCCAATCTCGGAAGGTCATGGAGGAGCCAGGGAGAGCGAAGCGGACGGGGCCGTGCAAATCCCCACAGAAGGCCGGCTGAGCGTGCGGCGGCCCTGCGGGAAGGAGAGTGGCTCCCGAAACGCTGTCAGTGCGCCTTGCTAACGTTGCGTTGAGGACTGGAAAATGTGGGGCCGTGCTTTAGCCTCCCGTGTGAAAACACACGAAAACCGGCTTCTGTGCCTCCGCGAGGGTGGCGGGGGGGAGGGGAGGAGGAGCGATTGCTTAGATTATAGGAGTTACCTAAAAGGCGCCCAGGGCTGGGGCCCTGCGGCTCCAGCCACCTTCCTCCTCTGTAGTGCAGGGCTCCCTCAGTCCGAGAGGGCCCGCGGGGCATTCTGATAATATCCTGGAGCCATCTAGTCTTGCCTCCAAGGCGTGGTGGGTTTATTTGTGCAAAGAAGAAACGGATCCCTTAATGGGGTGAGATTTTTTCCTCCTTGCATTGTTCCCATTTCCGCAGTTTCACTTGGCCTCGATTTTCTTCCAGAGTAATGCACCAAATGAAATTAGCTGGAGAGCGCTTGATGGCGCAGAATCATGGTTTGAAGATGTTTACACTCTATGCCGGACGCGTTTGATGATGTTCTCTTTGGCACGATTAATTTTGCAAAGTTAAGAAATGTGCCAGATAGAGCCCCTGGCACGCAGAGTCACAGGGCTCTGCAGACACACCTTTGATAGGAAGCCAGCTTGTTTGTTTCATTTGTGATTATTTGATGCACCAGCACCAAAACCAGTGTGTTTTCTAGAGACCTTTGGGTGAAATTCTAAACTGGCAAAATGAAGCTTATTTTCTGAAAGAACGTTTCACTGTTGATAATGTGACTAAAACAGGCAACCAAACACCTGCAAGAATGTTAACTGAAAAGTAAGCTTCAGAGACAAAAAATGTGTTTCACAGTAAGACATGGTCCCTGCTAGTTCCTAAGAGCCAACTCCATCCATGTGAGTATTTTATTTTTTTTCCACGTGCATATTTGCAACACCAAAGCTAAATGCTTCCTATTGTCCTTAAGATCTTGTTTGGAAAACATGGTTCTTCTCTGTGTACCTGAAGCTCGGTTTAAGATATACAACATTGCCTTTTGCTTACCCCCATTCTGGAGTCCATGATGGTTAGAGAAAGTTATTATTTATATTGGAGAAGCCTATAACTGGCTTTTCCATTAGGCACAGTGCCTAGGGCCCATAATAGCTTTAGGGGCCCACGTCAATGGTCTCATTTCAAATCAGAAGGAAAAAAGTTAACATTAAGGTCTAAGAGAGTGTTTTAATATACATTAAAATATTTGTCATTACACTAATACAATGTTAAAGTATATTTTTTAATTTTTATTTATTATTTTTTAATGGAGGAGGGGATTCAACAGAGGCAAAAGTGCCTAGGGCCCCCAAAATCATGTGGTCCTGTTACCTAGGATTGAAAAGTTCCTTTTCATGAAAAATATTTGCAGTTTTAAGCACATAAAATGCTAACTTCTGGAACTTTGTTTTCCAGATAGAAAGGAACAAAGAAAGAGAGAGAGAGAAGAAAACATTTGGGGGGATAATGCCTAGCCTAGCATCCATTGGGTATATACCATGTACCCGGATCTGTCCATTACTCATTTAAGCATCATGATGCACATGTAATATAGGTATTGTTATTGTACCTAGGCATTGATGCAGTTTTTTTGTGAGGCCCGAACTTTATGCAATTAATTGGGTTAGTCCTCTTAAAGTAAAAACCAAATGCAGCCTACTCATACTGCTCTAGCAACATCCAACACAAGGGAAAGTGACAGAGGGAAAATCCACGTGCAAAAGGACCTCAATCCCAGCTGATTGTGGTTAAAAGAGCTTACTTTTGCCAACTGTACAAAAACACACAACCGCGTGAATGTATTATTGCTAGGACTCCTTCCAGGGCCATGAAGGGGGGCCTGGAAAAGATGCCTTGAAGCGTAGCTTTAGTTAGCTCCACAGAAAACTGCCTCTGATGTATGCCCTCTACCCAGTTCATAGGTCAGGAAACTTAGGAACTTGCGGTAGCTCCTAAAGGCCACCATCGTGCTCACCCCATACCCAGGTCTGGTTTGAAGAGGGGGGGGTGTTCACACTTCTCCCAAGAAATCACGGATTTTATATTTCCATACAAAGAAGTGGCTTTAAAAATACGTTGGTAATATCCCGATTATGACGAGGCCATAATTCAGTTTGCAGCACTTGATATGGTCCTGTCATCTGCGCTGATAGGAGTAAATTTTTCTTAACTATTGTGTAAAAAGTGTACTAACCATTGTGGATTCTCCTAGGAATCTCAGCTTAATTTCAAGGGCCATGGATTTCACTCAAGTGTCACAGGCTAGTCAATTTGTAAATATTGCTTTATCGAGTATTTACTTTTTTTACAATTTCATGAGCTGTTGCAAAAGAAATATCAGAACAAGAATTTGTTTCTTTTGATGCTTAGGTCTTATAATATGAAGAGCCTGACACATAGTTCCCATTAAATGCTCGTTAAACAGCAAGAATGAAATAGAAAAGATCACGTAATTGGAAGTAAAAGGGTAGGTTATATTATAAGCTAAAATAAAATGGAATGAAGCAGCGAATTGTTAAACTTTAACTTCTTGCTGGACAGCAGAATTTAGCTTCTTAGTTATTTTGTGCCCAAGATTTGCATTCTTCTTTCAAATTCTTGGCCGTTCTCCCTGCTTTTCTGTTTTATGTTTCTTTTTTCTTTCTTTCTTTTTTTTTTTATAAACAAGATTTCATTTGAAATGCTTAAAATATAAAATAATCTCTAAGTGAAACAAAAATCGTACTCATACCTATAATGTAAGTTCTGGAAATGAAAGGCTTTGTTCTCTGAAAGGGTCGATCACCCACAGAAGAAGCAACCTTGAGAAGATAAGGTTTTGTTATTAAATTACTTCCATCTTGGCCCTTAAGCTGGCCTCTTGGGATGTGTGATCTAACATGCATAGTGTTTATCAATCGAGGGGATGAGAACTGGCTTTGTTTCTGAAAGAAATTTTGGAACTGAATAAAAATCTACAAATTAAGTGTAGTGATTAACCAGTGAATAGGTGGGGTGAACGAAACTGTTCTTTGTTTTAAGCCTGACTGATAAATGTAGATTTAAATTGGGTTATTTTAGAGCACAGTTTTGGACAAGATTCAAAACTTTAATTAGATCCCTGTAACAAGAAGACATATGAGAGCAATCAGCTAATTTTCTCTAGATGTCATGTTCCTTACCCAAAGTGGTCTGGAATGCTATTTGAGGGGCATGAAAAATGCGATAAACACCATGAAAGATAGTGTCTGCCCAGGATACCGTGTAGAATATTCCCTCTCAGATAAAAAGATTTCAGGGGTGTTATGGAAACTATTTCGGTAAATTATTATATCCCTAGCATAACCCCAACAGGATTACATTTTGTTTGTCTTTTGTTTATTTATACTGTGCCTTCTTCCAAAGAGACTTAAGGTGGTTTACAGTGAAAGACAAATATTAAAAAGGACAAGTCAAAAAAACTCTGGCTGAGACAAATAGCATTTGAGCACAAAACTTAGCTCCAAGCTTCCTCATAGCCAAGTGAAATAGGGGAAATGAAGATTTTCATAACTCCCATTGTCAAGTAGAAAGAATCACACAGTTTATTTAGGAGAAAGTCTCTCCTGGCCCAAGTTCTGAGAGGAATTTAAGAGTCTTTATATAAGGGATACTCGAAAGTTAAGAGAGGTGCCTGGGTGGCTCAGTCAGTTACATGTCCGACTCTTGATTTCGGGTCAGGTCACGATCTCACAGTTCATGAGTTCCAGCCCCACGTTGGGCATCAGGATCTGTGCTGGCAACATGGAGCCTGCTTGAGATTCTCTCTCCCTCCCTCTCTCTCTGCCTCTCCCCCACTCACACTGTCTCTGTCTCTCTCAAAATAAATAAATAAACTTTTCAAAAGACCTAAGTTAAGAAGGACACTACACAACATAATTTTTGGCCATCTTTTGGTGGCAAGCAGAGCTAATATATTTTTTTTTCCTGGTGAATAGCTTTGAAATTGCTATTGTTGAAAGTAAGTAGCAAGACGCCCACAGGGTTATTATTTTTTTTAGACTGTCCTTTGAAGGCAAGCCAAGGACGTAATATCAAAACCTTGGTTTTCCCAGTTTCCTTCTTTATAGCAAGGGGTTATTAAACGTACCTACCTCATTGGGTGGTGGAGAGAATAAATGAGTTAATTCCTATAAAACCACTCACCGCTGTGTTACTTTTGCTAAAATTTCCCTCAGCCAACGTGTGCACATACAGTTTTCCCTCCCTTCTTGTAGTTTGTCTTGTATTGCAAACAGCCTCGAGTCCCTTTTGGAAGAATGCATTATGCATGTGCCTGGCACAGGGTAAGTGATAAATGTTAGCTGGGGATATTCTCATTATTACAATTTCTGCTATCCCTCCTAAATCTATCAAAGCAGATGTGAGAGCCTGCTTTGGGACTAAGTGTGGTTGTGAGGTGGTTATAAAACCTTGCTATCCTTACTGGGTAAAGCGCGTCCTCTCCGTAAGCTTTTTCCCCTCCCTGCCTCGCTGGTCTTCTCTTTTCCTGCATAACCTCTACACTCATGCCTCACATCCTACCTTATGGCCCTCCATCCCTTCACCTTTTCTCTCTTCCTTCTTCCTCTCCAAACCCTCTCCTCTGTCCCTGTTTCTCTCTTTCTTCTCTGTATTCTGTATCTGTTGTCTAGAGTCATTCGAGGCAAAACAAGACATTAACACTGATGCTACCTTATCCCGTCTAGTCCATCATAGTCCCAGAATCCTGTGCTGATATTCTCAGTTGAGCTAATGGATGCCACAAAAGAGCAATTTACTCCATTCTCAATGGTGATATTAAGCCCATTATTTAATTTATTCCTACAGCTACTGCACTCAGTGGGTTGCCAGAGGCCTCTCGCACAGATGGAGCACGAAGCCAAAAGATTAAGGAATTGAGCTGAGGTCAAGCCAGAGGTAGTGGAGTGGTTCGAAATTGGACCCAAATTCCTTAAATCCTTGAATATATTATTCTAACTAATGCACTTAATCCACAGACTTCAATGGTCTGCACAAGACCAAAAATCTAAAACCAAAAGAAAGTTTTCGTTTCCAGTTTCTGACTGTGAAGAATTTTCAATGGTTACACGTTTGCCAACAGACTTAATTCAAGGTCTCTAACACAATTGAAAAATAATGAGTCCGTTAAATAATTAATTTCAATAACGGCAACGTCCCTGGGGTTTCCTTCAGATTCCTAATCTGGTACACCGCCTGGGTCTCCTATTGGAAACAAAAGTGGCCATCACTACGGTAGCTCTGGTCAACAGGGACATTTCTGTTGATGATTTGCTTGCCGGAACTTGAGGTAACTGAGGACTCTCAAAGGAAAAGGTAGCAGCTCTGAGAACCTTTTCCATGACAAACCCAAGAAATCTGGGGTTTCTGACTATTCTGTTTCAGCACAGTCTTACGCTCAAACAGCAGACAGAAACTTTACCACTCCCTAGATGCAGTTCAAAGTCAAGAGCTCATGGAATCTCATCCTACCCACCTACGTAGGCCTAACCCGGACTACGCCAATGAATCTAAGTTTGCTAGATTTTTTTCTTAACTCTAGGAAAGAGAGACAGTTGTACGTGTGACCTTCAGACTGGGAGGTTAATATTAATTGGTAACTAACCAATTAAGAACTACCAACAGTCCCAGCGCTGGGCACTTTCTTTGTGTTATAGGGATTAGTCCCACTTTACAGATGAACAAACAAACCAAAGATCAAAGAAGTAAAATAGAGGCGCCTGGGTGGCTCAGTCAGTTAAGCGTCTGACTTCGTCTGATGATCTCCTGGTTCGTGAGTTCGAGCCCCGCGTCGGGCTCTGTGCTGGCAGCTCAGCTGGGAGCCTGGAGCCTGCTTCAGATTCTGTGTCTCCCTCTCCCTCTGCCCCTTCCCCATCCACACTCTCTCTCGCCATCTCAAAAATAAATAAACATTAAAAAAATGTTTTAGGTAAAACAACAAAGATTTGAAAATACCAGTCTAATTGCAAAGTTGTTATAATGATTTTGAAGACATGAGCTAAGAGCAGGGTTTAGAATATTTAGTTGGCAGATAATAGCAATAAACATTTATCGAGCACTTGCAGTGTGCCAGGTGCTATGTACTGACTCATGCACCCACTGCAACCCTGTGAATTTGCATCCCCAATTACAAAGGAGGCCAGGTATCGACAACAGTGCAGTTCAAACCACCACAGACTGGCTCTAAAATCCACACTCTGATTCCTGGACTCTGTTCCACTATGAGTGCTGCCCAGTAAACCTTTGCCACTTCTAGTTTTAGGAGCTTTGCTGGGATCTCACCTCCAGCTTGTTGCCACTGTAGGTGATGCTTTGACCAAGTTGGGTTTTGCTGGAGCACCATGCAAAGCCCTTCCCAGCCTAAAGGCATGCTCTACATGTTCTCTGGAGCAACTTGGGAACTGGTGTTGTAGCTCATTCTCCCCATTCACTTCACAGGGTACTGGACACTCTGAAGGAACTTCCTCTTCTCTGGGTAACTGTCTTCTAAAATTCTAGAGGCTGTTCAGACTCCACATATTCCAAATGAAATTCATATTTTCTGCCAAAAGTCCCTAATTTTCATGAACTTACGCACTAATTACGTTCCTGACCAGGGATATAACAATGAAGACCATGACGTTCTTGCCCTAATTCTAAAAAGAAAAAGAGACAATGAACACATCAGCAAATAAGTAATAATATCACTTCAGTGTCAACTTGAAATACATACTTTGGAAAAGATAGAGTGGGTTTAACGGTAGAAAATTACAGAGGTTGCTATTCTACATGCGGGCAGCTGGGGAGGCCTGCCTGAGAAGGAGTTTTGAGCAGAGAGATACAAATGAGATGAGAGATGGAGACTCGCTAATATCTGGAAACCAACAGGTGGGATGGCTGACATGTTCCAGAACTGTAAGGAGGCCAGGGTGGCTGGAGCATAGAGAATGGAGAGACCAGAAGAGTATGATCAGGACTTTGATTTTCTTCTGTATGTGATCCCTCTAGCCTATAGGTGAAGAGCAGATTTTAGGGATCAAGAAGAGAAAAGGGATGTTGTCAAGGGGCCTTTCAGAGTTGTCAGGGGACAGATCATACTGTCTTAGACCATCATCCTTCTAGCTACTTTGGTTTGGTCGTCTTCTTTGACTTCCCCTTTTCTTCTACTGGCTACATCCCTGCATAGATGCCCAACTGTTTCTACAATGCACTCTGCAGCCATTGGAAGCCGGTTGTTTCTCAGGCTTCAGACTCTAAGAGATTATTACCATCTCTTTATAAATCTCAGGAGGTTTATTAGGGAGTATTCTTAGGACACCGGCCTGTTGAAGAGAAGGGAAGGAAGCCGGACCAGGCAGAGAAACAAGTTCAACTGCAGTGCAGGGGCTTCTGAGGCTAGGATGACCATTCAGAGCTGTGGTGAGAGGTGGTGCCCTTATACCCCTGCAGTAATCAGTCCTTGGACACCAACTATCTCAGGAAGAGGGTATGACTGTGGATAAAGAGGCTTGACGGCTGAGATCTCTCTGTTGGCAGCATTCTCAGTGACTTGGATAATAAGACCTTTATTCTTTAAAGTGGTCTGGGAACCATTTCACAATACTTACCACACACAACATCCCTCTTGACATTTGTCACTCAAACTACCCTGATTTAATTCCCCATTCCTTTTGCTTAGACTATAGCCCACTATGCTATCTCCAGAATTACATTCCAAGTAAAGGATAAATTGCTTTTACTGCTTATTGACTTATTTACATTGAGACTCCTTAGCATGGTACAGAACCTTCTAAGAGCCAAACATCATCTCCCTACCATATGTCCCACAATCTGTGAAGACAAGTCTATCTGGCACACCCCAAAACCCATGCTGTTGCTTGAATCAGAAATGCTCTTTATTTTATCTGTCAAGGCTAGCTGAATTCTACCTTTCTCTTTCCCCAGAACCTCTAATACTCCTTTCATTCCGCCTGGAGTGAGTTGCTTACTTGTTAGCTGAGTAGGAGCAGGAATGAGGTCCTCATCATTTCACCACCCCCTCTCAGTCCTTAACAGCATTTAGCATTGTGGGCTACCAATAATGTTGGGTGGCTTGGTCTATGTCAGCTTTCCTCAATGGCTAGACTGTATCCTAAGACGGCCATATGCAGAATGGCTAAGAGCAGGGCTTCTGGATCCGTACTGTTGAGGTCCAAATTTGGCCCCACCACTTACTAGGTCCACAGTGCTGGGCAAATTTAATGTTTTATGCTTTGGTTTGCCCATCTCTAAAATGAATATGATAATACCTACTTCATAACGTCATTGTCAGGATTAAATGAATTAGTCTAAGTAGAGCATTTAGAACAGTGGTTGTCACTGAGCCACTGTTAAGTGAGCACATGTAAGTGTTGGTTCATAATCATGCCTAGAGGCTACTGGGTACCTGCCTGTGTCACCAGTCCCCATGTTGACCCGTGCTCACTTGTGCTCATCAAGACTGTTCCAGAGGAAACTACTCCTTGCTGAGATTCATACTCCCAATGAAGGGGACTTCATACAGCTCTTCTGTAGGGAAAGCTGTTAATAGAGCTCTTGTTTTCCTCTTAGTAGCATTTCTTAATGAGTGAAGATATTCTTGCAAAACATTCTGGAATTCTGTGCTTTCCTGAGGCTCTTGCAGTCTGGACTCAGACCTGGTTTTATAATGAAGATCATGCACTTTTCCAATGTTGCAAGAAAAAAAAAAAACAAGCACAAAGCATAGCATTTATGAGTGAATAGATTCACAGACACTTTTGAACTGAAAGGGACCTTAGAGATCACCTAGTCCAGAAGACAAAAAACAAAGAAATTATGTGACTTGTCTAATTCACATAAATGTATCCAAGTTATTAAAGGACAAACTTATTCAATAACATTATCCAGTTTTTGCCCAAAGACATTATTTCCTTCAATATGTATAATTCAACAAAGGTAGATCTAACTTGCTAAATCCCCGCAGAACAAAAAAAAAGAAATCTTGTTTATTTCTCAGGCTGATTGTGTTATTTAAGATTTCTCCTAGATTTGGCACAATACCTACTGGTCTCATAATTACCTTTTCTTATGAGGACAAATAGTGACCGTGATTATTCATTCAGTTATGTGGTCATTCATTTACTCAAAAGATATTTGTGGCGTGTCTTTTATGCACCAAGCGCTGAGCTAAAAGTTGGAAACTTTTTAAAATGAATGAGCCCTAGTGTTCTGGGACTGGCCCACTTCTAGGCAATCTGTGTTCTGCTGGGTCGTCCAAATTGAAGCAGCTTCAGAACGTGGGTTCTGGCTAGGAACTGACCTTCATTGGACAAAGGTTAACTATTGTCAGTCACAAAGTCAGTGATTGGGTTCAAAGCAAAGTTGCCATCTATAAAACCAACTACCTTTAAGTGAGAATGGTTGTCTAAAAACAAATACTGTATATTCTCTCACTAACCGAGCTCTACAAAAGCCAGGACCAAAAGAGATGCCATTACAAGCTTTGTAGTATAGCATCATGTTATCGTAACATAATATTAATGCAGATATTGTCATGTTTCAATGAGATGTTAGGAAGTGTCAGGTGGAAAATAAGTTCCACAGTCAAATCAGTTTGAAAAATTCTGGGTGCAATAACAGAAAAGAGATTTCTTTTATTATGCTTCCTTTTCTGAACCTTTAACACGTTGATGTGCATCATGGATCTCTACAAATTATTTGACCCAAGTCAAACTAACTTGTCTGCACAAACCTTTGTTTGCCGTGCATTGTCTGTGAATATTTCCAAACCCAAGGTCAACTCAGTAAGTTTCTATAATCTACCATTCATCATGTATTGCTTTTATCTAATAAAAATCCTTTTATAAAAGTTTCTGTATCATACAAGATTTCATATTTTAATATTATTATACTGAGAAAAATGACTCAAAATCATCTGTATAAGACTCTTGTCTTTACCTGCTAATCATTATTTTAATGTTCATTTATTTTTGAGAGAGAGAGACAGAGACAGAGAGCAAGGAGGGGAGGGGTAGAGAGAGAGAGGGAGACACAGGATCCGAAGCAGGCTCCAGGCTCTGAGCCGTCATTACAGAGCCCGATGCGGTGCTCGAACTCATGAGCCGTAAGATCATGACCTGAGCCAAAGTCGGATGGTCAACTGGCTGAGCTACCCAAGCACCCTTACCTGCAAATCATTATTAAAGCAATCCTCCGTGTGTGTGCGACCAGCTGCTTATCCAGAGCTCACGGCAGCCACCGCTATTCCTCCTTTCATGCAGGTCTGAAAGACATTTGGTATCTTTCTCAACGCCGTGCTTTAGGCAGCAGTTTCCAAGCCATGAAATTTGCCCTGCCAGACTGAAATGAATATGCCTTAGTTGTTAACTACAGCTGCCCCTTACCGTGTGCCTACTATGTGCCAAGCATTATGCAAGGCCTTTTACTCAGAATCTCTCATTTCATCTCCATTAGCGGCTATCACACTGGTATAAGTGGCCAGCATCCCTCACCCGGACTGTTGCGATCACCTCCTAACCAATCACACCCCGTTCCTCTGCACTAAGAGAACAGTCTGAGACACTTCCATGGTCCACAAGGCCTGTAGGATTCGGATCCTGCCTACCTCCCCAATCTCTACTCACATGACTCTCCTGAGGTCCAGTGATTGATCCACCACTAGGTCTGCTGGTTCGGAAGCTCCGCCTTCTTAGTCCACTATTAGGGGATGAGGCCCTTGGGAAATGAATCCTACTAATCAGCTCACAAGAGATGAATGTGCAGTGCACACTGCTAACATGTTAATTCAAAATGAGAAATGGAGCAATCAAACCAACCAGATGTTGGTGTTGGCTTGTTGGTGACCTCTTTCTGGAGGCTATAAAGAGTAGTCATTGAGAGTTTGTGGGCCGAAATCTGACTGCCTGGGAGATTCCTGAGGCCATGCTTACTAACTGGGTGAGCTGGGGCAAGTGGATCAGTGCATTTTTCGGCATCTACTTCCCCATCAGTAAAACACAAATAATAATAAAATGGACCTCCTGAGTTGTTGTGATGAGTATTAAATGAGAGAATACACGTTAGGCACTGCTGAGAATGGAAGTTGGTGCATAGCAACACAATAAATACGAGCTACTATGCTCAGAATGGAAATCTACTTACAGAACTAAGTCAATATCAGAGCAAAGGGGATTGAATCATCTTTTTTTAAGTTTTTTTTTTAATGTTTATTTATTTCTGAAAGAGAGACAGAGTTTAAGCAGGGGAGGAGCAGAGAGAGAGGGAGACACAGAATCCAAAGCAGGCTCCAGGCTCCACGCTGTGAGCACGGAGCCTGGTGCGGGGCTTGAACTCATGAGCCTCGAGATCATGACCTGAGCCGAGGTCGGATGCTTAACCGACTGAGCCACCCAGGTGCCCCAGAGGATTGAATAATCTTAAACACAATTTTTGTAGATTATGTTAACTTCATAAACTACTATTTATATATTCATCCATTCATTAGTTATTGATACCCAAATAATTTCAGACATGACCGGATTCACTTGGTGGTTCCTCATCCCGTAAAGGTATTTGAATTCATGGGTGAATATTGAACTGCAAATTCATGAATCAACCTACATTTTTGCACTTATGTGATTCTGCCACCAGTCCTGCTTCTTCCACCAGCCCTCTCCTTACTTCCAGTTTAGAGTGCTTAATGATTAAAGTAAAGCTCATCACTTAAAGGTTCTTCCTGCCCTTCCCATCAAATCTGCCCCTGTTCTTCCCTTTGCATTCTTATTCACTCTTTTCCTCACACATGCCATGCTCCTTAGAGCATGCCTCCTTAGCTTTCCTGCATACTGTTACATCCGCCTGGAATTTCTCATCCCCAACTCTTGGCCGGACTCATGCCTACTTGGCCCCAGATACTCCTCCCTGACCACCACCAGTTTAAGTTAGATTCCTTCATTGTATTTACCATAATTGTAATGAAATGATCATTGTTTACTCTATTCCTTACCAGTAAAATCAACAAGGTCAAGGACTCTTATTTTTGGGTCACCACCGAATCCCCAGTATGCTGCACACAGGTAGATATTCGATCAATAGTTGTGGAGTAAATGGATTTCATCTTTCAACAACCTCTATTTCCTGCAATGGAAAGTCAAAGCTTCGATCTATCAGGTGATACACAGTCACATTTGGCAGAGCAAGCTTCAAACTTCGGCCTGTTTGACACCTACCCAAGCCCTTTGCTGCCCCACATAGCTGCTATTTGATTTCCATAAGCTACATGCTGACCGACCTCCACACACCATCGTTCTCCTTAGCTTAAACCACACTCTATTTCACATCATTGCCTTTTCTTTCCTGAGCTCTGAACTTCTTCTTCCATTCTTGAACCTACCCATACCTCCTCTATCATATGTATATGTATATGTATATGTATATGTATATGTATATGTATATGTATATATGTATATGTATCTCTATATCTCTAACTCTATTTTTATCTCTATCTCTATCTCTATTTTTATCTCTATCTATCTCTATCTCTATCTCTATCTCTATCTCTATCTCTATCTCTATCTCTATCTCTATCTCTATCTCTATCTATCTCTATTTTCACTGCCCTGGCTACAATATGCTACATTTCATCTCATCAAGACTTCTTTTCTCTCCTGTAACCCTAAAATTCCATTCCTACATGTTTACCCAACAGAAATGTGTACATGTTTACCAAAAGGCGTGTACTAGAATTTTCATAGCAGCAGTACTCGTAATAACTCCAAACTGGAAACTATCCAAATGCCCATCCAAGTAGAATAGATCAACTATTTTCTTTCACACAATGGCATATTGTATAACAATGAGAATGAATGGTTATGGTCTACACGACAATATGGATGAATCTCCCAAACACAATGTTAAGGGGAAGAAGTCAAGTATATGCTACATGATTCCATTTATAAAAGCTCCACAACTAGCAAAAGAATTTATGGTATTAAAAGTCAGAAGAGTAGGGGCGCCTGGGTGGCTCAGTTGGTCGAGCATCTGACTTTGGCTCAGGTCATGATCTCACAGTGTGAGTTGAAGCCCTGCGCACAGCTCAGAGCCTGGAACCTGCTTTGGGTTCTGTGCCTCTTTCTCTATCTGCCCCGCCCCCCCCCCCCCAAACACACACACTTGTGCTCTGTCTCTGTCTCTCTCCAAAGTAAGTAAACATTAAAATTAAAAAAAAATAAAAAATAATCAAAGACAGAAGAGTGGCTGCTCTTGGAAGAGTAGTGATTGGAGGGGGTGGGGAGTGGAGGGATTTTCAGGGGACTGATCATGTTTTGTTTCTTGATGTGGATGCTTGTTATGCATTGGTGTTTGCTTATAAAAATCCATCAACATGTACATTTGTGATATGTACACTGTTCTTTATGTGTATTATACTTCAGTAATAGGTTTTACAAAACAACTTCCTATCTATTTCAGACAACTTCAGTTTACAGAGACTGGTTTGAAATCGAATCCACCATCCAATGTACTGGCCACCCACTATTTGGCCTGATGTGAGCTTCCTATGCGTGTAAAGATGCCACTTTGGACTGTTTAAAGTCTTGCTCAGGGCAAGCAGCCTCCAGTTGTTACAACCAAAAATGTCTCCAGACACTGCCAAGTGTCCCCTTGGAAACAAGTTGATCCCAGTTGAGAAATACTGTCTGTCCTAAAAGGACTTAGATGTTTTCCTGACCTCCATTGTCAGCTGCTTCCTCCCTCATCTTCTGTCCTGCCTCTCCTTTGCACAGATCCGTCTGTCTGGCCTCCCTGCTGTTCTCTGAGTGTGCCAGGCACCTCAGTTCTGCACCTGATCTTTCCTCTGCCTGTAATATTCTTCCTCCAGGTATCTGTATGGCTTGCACCCACTCCTGGAAGGATTTTCCCAAAGGTCACCTTCTCAGTGAGGCTTTCCCTGGCCTCCTTATTAAAAATTTTAATCCATGGGGCTCCTGGGTGGCTCAGTCGGTTGAGCGTCCGACTTCGGCTCAGGTCATGATCTCACGGTCTGTGAGTTTGAGCCCCACGTCGGGCTCTGTGCTGACAGCTCAGAACCTGGAGCCTGCTTCAGATTCTGTGTCTCCCTCTCTTGCTGCCCCTCCCCCACTCATGCTCTGTCTCTCTCTCTCTGTCAAAAATAAAAATAAACATTAAAAAAATTAAAACTTTTAATCCTCTGTACTTCTTATCTGTACCTTGCATTATTTTCCTTCAGAGAACACATTACCCTCTAACCTAGTAAAAAAGTTTATTTTGTTTGTTTTCTGTCTCCCCTATGAATATGTAAGATCCAAGGAAGCAAGGGTTTTGTTTTCTTCGCTGCTTCTTCTATCCCCTGTGCCTAGAACAGTGTTTGGCACATAGTCAGTGCTCAATTAAAACTTGTTGAGTAAATGAATGACTGAAATCTATAGCCCAGTTCAATGTCTGCCATGCGATCCATGGATATTAGCTCTCCTTTCCTCACTCTTCTGTGACCAAGCCACTGTTATAACTGGATTTTTCAGGATTTAATCACGGTGCTTTTCCTGTCTTACTGCTCTCCTTGTAGACTCTAGCACCCCTCTCGAGATTAGAATCTATCCTTTAATCCCAGATGGTGCCACAGCTTTGGACGAATAGTGCTCTTGATCCCGACTACCTCATTCCCACTACTTCTAGTCCTGCTTAGCCCACCTGCCGGGACATTCACCTTAGCTAACCTTCCGAGCACAGACTACTTCCCTGGATTGCCACCTTTCTGTCCCTGGATTCTCTAGGTTCTGTGACCCTGGACACAGGGTTCTGCCTTCACACTGGACCCGCACACTGTCCTCATCCCTCCCTCTGCTCCTACCCCACCAGCAACACGCTCACCCACAACCGTCTCAGAGATGAAGGCAGGTCTGGTCTCCAGCAGTAACATGACCTACCCGCATCCTCAACTCCACAACTTCCTTCTGTCAAAATCTTGGAAAAGTCAAGAGAGATTGCATCCCCCTTCTCTCTGTTCATTTACCATGAAACCTGAAATTGTGGCAGGCCTCTCTTTCCATGAAAGGCTTGCCTGAATTTTCTTGCTTCCACTTGACTGTAATGAGAGCCAGCACTCGGAGCCATAGAAACCTGACACCTTTTCAATAAGCAAACAACTGTAAGTGCCAAGAGTCAACACGCCGCGAGAGCCTCTAGTGAAGGACGACTTGGAGTCAGGCCGGTCATCATTTTTACTGCGTCAACATGACATGAGACAGAGTCTTTGGCAGGCGTCACAATCATGTCAGCAGGGACTTCTCTGGGTACAGTAGTCAGTTGCCTGTGATAAGAGAGAATCAAGTAACCTCAGCTGTGCTTGGACGCACTTGGGGCAAAACCCAGACACAACCGAGGCATACATTTGTGACAACTGGTAAAGCAACACTCTGAAAACGAAATTTTTAACTGGAAACAGATCTACAGATATATAATCCCAAAGTGCTCACCTAAGCAACATAATTAATGGAACGATAGTGCACTTGTCTGTGATAAAACGGAAGGTCGCCTATCAAGCTGTCGGTGGCGTCCATGATTTGAACTGACACTGATGACACACAGATATTTGAGGTTATAAGAATTTCATGAATCGCTCAAGGAATTCAAGGACACCAGTCGAAAAGCCTGTTACGATTTGGTTTCTGGACATCTAGCCATGATAAGCAGCCAACTCACTCTCCTCCCTCCTCTCTCTTCCCACTCTGACTCCTAACAGCTTTCCTACAAGCTACCAAAGGAAGGGGCAGGCACAGATGAGCCCTCCATGCCCTTGAACTTTTCAGTTCCCGAATGCTATGCAGGATGACAGCTATTTATCACCTTCACAATGGCCTATAGGCTGCAGGGGCAGGACAGGAATCTGGTTTCCTGGCTGATTCTGTGTTTTCTCCAATGGCCCGAAAATGATAAATACACTTGTTGCCGTGTCAGCTCTGCAGAGGAGGAAAGGTGAAGGGAGGAAGGGCAGAAATTGCCTGATCTGCACGATTACACAAGTTATATATAGATTATATGCATCAGAGAGATTTCTCTGCAGTCAGATGTTGGAATCTTGAGTGCCAAAGCTGTCAACAACTAGATGGCATTTAACAGTCTTCCCATATAAACCTCACTTTCTTAATTGTTCTCCACTTTATATTTTGAGCATTAACAAATAAAAGTGGCTGTTATGTTTTGGCTTTTTAAAAAAGAAGCCACACTTAAAAAATAATCTCATTTTTGGAATTTTCCAAGTCTCTGGTAAAACGTCCAATAGATCTTGGCAGAGCTCTGACTTGTCTCAGAAATGACTCTGCAGTTCAGTGAATGGTGGCATAATGCAAAACATGTTGATATCGGGCTGAGTCATTAATTAGTGACATTTATTGAACACTCGTATACAAGGCATCACACTAACCCGGTACACAAACAAAAATATAAGAATGGGAGTCTACTTATGCTAGGGGGAACAAGCAGAGGAAAAAGGTAAAAAAGGTAAAAGAATAGGTCAATGGAGAAATAACTTCACTCATAAGCTTCCTTCCCCTAAATTGTTCCATAAGACCACACAAGTGACAGTGGGCGCCATAAGGGGAAAGGCGAATCTGAGTCCAAAACCTTTGTCTGTAAAGAGATCTCGTGCAGATCATCTTGGTTAAAAATCATGAGTCAATAGAAGTCATAATGAGGACTGAACTGCTTCTCTCCATGGTACTTTTAGAACTCTGCAGGAAATGGCTCTGATTCTAGCCCGTAGTAATTCTCTTTTTTTTTTTTTTTTTTCAACGTTTATTTATTTTTGGGACAGAGAGAGACAGAGCATGAATGGCGGAGGGGCAGAGAGAGAAGGAGACACAGAATTGGAAACAGGCTCCAGGCTCCGAGTCATCAGCCCAGAGCCCGACGCGGGGCTCGAACTCACGGACCGTGAGATCGTGACCTGGCTGAAGTCGGACGCTTAACCGACTGCGCCACCCAGGCGCCCCTAGCCCGTAGTAATTAACTTACATAGACAAGAGGTTGCCAGCATTTTCCCCCTTAAACTTTATGCATCTGTAGAAAATCTGGCTTCCGTGTAAACTACACAATAGTGAATTTAAAGCAAGGTTAAAAAGTATGCAGGTTCAACATATCTATGGGAAAAATTTTATTAACAGGCAATCTTGAAGAAGAAAACACAGGTTCTTGCGACTGCCATGAGACCTAACTGCAGTCTAAAACACTGAGTTCTTCTCTGATATTTTCCCAGAAAGGGATAGATATGGTTTGTTTACTTTAAACATTTCGCTTGCTGGCTTGCTTTGAAATTGTTTTCTTTATTCATTTGTTGTCCTTTGGGGGAAAAAAAATCCAGTGTGTGAGCTCCCTTTCCTGTCAGATTGCTAATCCAGAGTAAGAAAAGTATCATTAAGTCTACAGTGGACAGATTGAATTTTGCCTGCACGGTCTTCATTGCTCCCTTGCTGCTGGGAATAGAGTCCCAATTTCCCTTTGGGAAACCTTTGTGATTTAGATAACTGTAACCTCATCCCTGTCTGCAGAGATGGGCACACAGCCCAGTCCTGGTCAAACAGGGCATCTCTGGCCACCGTGATGGAGCCAAAGATTGGCCTTGACCCAAGCCATACCAATGAGATCCAGCTTGGGGATTACTAAATTGATGGTCACCATCTTGCTCCTCATGGGAAATTCTGCCTGAGAGTGAAGTAACATGGAGGAAAGCAGAACTGAGAGGTGGAAAAAAGTAGATACTTGAAGCCATCTTTTGAGCATCTATATCCAACTGTAAGTAAAGCCTTGATTCCAACTGATTGACACCCTTTACTCTGTCTACCTCCCTACTTTCTTAACCAGCTTCCAAGACTTCCACTTAGTCACACATGCCAAACTTCCCCAGTACAAATCACCTGAGTAGACTGTCCTTCACCTGTCCCCAGACTCTCCAGGTAGTGCCTTGCTTACTGGGTCTTCCTCCCTCAGAACCCGCACACCATCTTCATTTGGCCCTCTTATTAACGTCTCCCCCTCCTAAGGCACAGGAGCCATTATGGGACCCTCCCATAGGCAGGTGTGGTCTCCAGTTCTAACACATGCTGCCTGCTTAACCAGCAACAAACTTCGTTCTCTCAAAACCATGGACATTTAATTCTGTAACCAATAAATTTGTTTTGCTTAGGATGGTTTGAATTAGGTTTCAGTCACTTGCAACAGAAATAGCTCTTGATCTTCACTGATAATAGAACTTCATCTTTGTAGAGCAGATTGATTTTTTTTTTTTTGAAAGAGCCAAGGGTCACCTAGAGTCAGGCTTTCTGAATAAGACAGGCATTCACACATGAGTACCATTTTGTGCATAAAATATTTTCCAGTAAACTATAACAAAGTATAATGAATA
The DNA here is from genome assembly GCF_018350175.1 of Felis catus. NCBI lineage: Eukaryota > Metazoa > Chordata > Mammalia > Carnivora > Felidae > Felis > Felis catus. Next base: position 208,138,525 of record NC_058368.1, on the reverse strand, counting down.
TAAACTAAAATGTGATGTGACTAACTGCATACATGTCATTCAAAGAGGAGTCTTCACGGTGCCTCCTTAAATTGAAATGGCCAAAAAAAAAAAAAAAATTGAAATGGCATTTATTTTTTTTTATTTTTTTTTTTAATTTTTTTTCAACGTTTATTTTTTGGGGGACAGAGAGAGACAGAGCATGAACGGGGGAGGGGCAGAGAGAGAGGGAGACACAGAATCGGAAACAGGCTCCAGGCTCTGAGCCATCAGCCCAGAGCCCGACGCGGGGCTCGAACTCATGGACCGCAAGATCATGACCTGGCTGAAGTCGGACGCTTAACCGACTGCGCCACCCAGGCGCCCCTGAAATGGCATTTATTGGTACCTATACCTGGTAATCAGATGAGTGGCTTTAGAGAGCAATACACTCCCCAAAGTGTGGCTGGTAGACCATTGTACTGGTAATATCTTGGGAAGCTGTTATCAAATGCAGATTTCCTGGATCCATTCCAGGCCCACTGAATCAGAACTTCTGGGAATTGGGCCTGGAAATGTCTATTTTCGACAAAATTCCAGGTAATTTTGTAGGCATATAAGAGTTTGAGCACCATTTAAGTCCTGTCATCTATATATTTATATAAATATGTATATGTCACCTTCCGAAATATGTATTATCTAAATCTATATATTTCACCTTCTGAACCTAAAGAGGAATTCTAAGAATATCTCATCATTTATAAAATTGAAACTGAATGAGTACACCTATAAAAGCAGTCGGGCCCATGTAATTTAGAAATGCTTAGAGGAAGGATGGAGTCAGCTTAGGCTAAGTTAGCTGTGGTACAAATGACCTAAAACATTAATGGTTTACAATGTCAACGGTTTATTCCTTATGTCTTTGCATTTCATCACAGGACACTCTAGACCTCTGCGCTATTGGAACATTCTTTATCTGGCATAGCTGGTCTTGTTAGCTGTGGACTACAGGCTAGTTCTTGAAGTGTCTGCTCAAAAGTGACACACGTGACTTGTAGCCACATTACGTTGGCCACAGTAGGTCCCATAATGGCTCCTATGTTCAGTGGAGTAGGGCAAGATAGTCCCATAGAAAAAGGATACAGGGGCGCCTGGGTGGCTCAGTCGATTAAGCTCCAACTTCCGCTCAGGTCATGATCTCATAGTTCATGGGTTCGAGCCCTGTGTCAGGCTCTGTGCCTACAGCTCAGAGCCTAGAGCCTGCTTCAGATTCTGTGTCTCCCTCTCTCTCTACCCTTCCCCTGCTCATGCTCTGTCTCTCTCCCTCAAAAATAAATAAACATTAAACTTTAAAAAAAAAAAAGATTTAAGAAAATGGATCCTATAAAGTAGGAGCAGCAAACATTCTGAACAGAAATACAATCTACCAATAGGACATTCAATAAAGTAGGTCATGTGTTCTTGAAAAACCATGGGGATCTATGGTCAGATAAGTTTGGGGACTGCTGTGTACTACATCTATCTAGAGCTATAAGTGTAAACCAACACATTCAAGGCTCCCAGAAGCCCTGCAATGAGAAAAAAAATTAAGATTATTTAATCCCACGTTTCCAAGCTTTGTTTCCATAGAGCCCTTTTCAAACACCGTCCCAACATACCTTAACAATTTCAGGTACCCTGAAATTGTATTGTAGATGCAATAGTATTTTCTTCTTCCCCTACTACAGAGCATGCATGTGGGTTATTCCTAGTACTATTTCCTAATAAATTCTGTGTAGCTTCAAGCTATTCACATGTTAAAAAATTATGCTATTGTACTAAGTTATCCAAAGACCTGGGGAATTCTATGCAAATATTTATACTATTATTCTAACTAGTTACAGGCAGTTGAAATGTAATAGTGTTACTGTGGATCGCAGAAGAAGTGAAACTAATAAGCCATTCTTCCAGGTATGAGAGTGTTCCAGAGAAGATTTTACTTTTAAATCTTTCTCATTACCATGTTTGGAATTAAGTAATTCCTGTAAATCGAAGCAATGTACTGTTTCTTTCCATTTATGGGAACCTGCTATTTCACAAGTTCATTAGCAGTTCTGTAGTTATAAATCAGTATAAATGTGGTCCACTCTATGAGAGCCATGACTGGGGAAGTTCATTTCTACTTCTCTGCCTCCACCCAATGCGTCCTTGTACCCCCACGGCGATGCTGGTGATACACGATGTTTATGCCTCTATATAAGCGGAGGTTTTGGTTTCTCAAAGTCATTATGTGGCTGGAGGTGCCACAGCAGAAGTGGCCATAGTCGTCTCCCAATTTTTCCAGTTTTAACTCATTCTAAGCCTCTGTTCCCTGACACCTTTCTCTCCATTATCACTGCCTCTCAGTCTTTCTCTGGCTCCTCCTGCTAGATCTCATCCTTGAAGGGTGGGGTTCTTCTTATTCTGTCCTTGCTCCTGTTCTCACCTCACTGTCTGCATCTGCCCTCTGGCCTTCTGCGCAGCCTGGCTTTGTCTCTGCCCCACACTCTTCTGAGCTTCGGTACCATATTTAATGATGACAGCTCATCTCTGCCTGGTGCCGCGTATCCTGCCTCAAAATTAATGTTTCCCAAACAAACCTCTTCATTTTCCTCCCAAACTTGTTCTTTTTTTTTTTTTCTAATTTTTTTTTAACGTTTATTTATTTTTGAGACAGAGAGAGACAGAGCATGAAGAGGGGAGGGTCAGAGAGAGGGAGACACAGAATCTGAAACAGGCTCCAGGCTCTGAGCTGTCAGCACAGAGCCCGACGCGGGGCTCGAACTCACTGACCGCGAAATCATAACCTGAGCCGAAGTCGGCCGCTTAACCGACTGAGCCACCCAGGCGCCCCCCAAACTTGTTCCTATATTCTGTTTCTGCTCACTGTTTCACCACCTACTTAGTCTCCTAAGTAAGAAATGGGGGCGTTCTCTCTGGCCCCTCTATTTCTCTCACTCTTAAGCTCCAACTCATGCCCACATTCTGTACAATCTCAGAAATAGGAGACTTGATACCTTCCTCTCTATTTCCATGCACTGCCTTAGTTCAGATGCTGAGTATCATTTGCCTGGATTCTGGGAGTGTGGTGTGCTGGCAAAGAGTGTGGGTTCTGGCCCCCCAGGCAGCTTAGGATGGAATTCTGATTCTACTGCTTCTTGCAGAGTGATCAAGCCAAGTTATATAACATCTCTGTGCCTCAGTTTCCTCATTTCTATATAATAATCATTATAATATCTACCAAATAGGGTTATTGTGAGGATTACTTTGTAAATGTCTACAAAATGCCTGGCACATAGTAAATGCACAATAAACGTTTGTTATTAGTATCACAACAACTTTTTTAGCTGATTCTTCTGGTACTAGTCTCTTTCCACCCCATTAGAATCATCTTCCTAAGAAACAAATCTCATCATGTCAATCCTTAGCTTTACTGGCTTCCTACTGTGTAAAGAATGCAGCTCAGCTTGTTCAGAAGGACATTTAAAACCATTTAAAAATCTGTTCTCAATTGCCTTTCTGGGTTCCATATTGGCCACAGAGGCTCTACACACGGAGTCTACACTCTGGGCTGTGCTAAGCCTCCCATTCCTCAGAGACTCCATACTCATTCCTAGTTCTGTGCCTTTGCACACAATGCTTCTGTGTTAGTCATGCAACTGTAACAACCATGCCCAGGTCTCTGAGGTTTTCCCTGCGCCAATTAAGGGGCAGAGAAATAAAAACCTCTCACAGCAGGATGGAGCAAATACTTAGAGACAATAATATGGTCGTCCACGGTTCCTTATATTTGAAATGCCATCACACGCCCCTCCTTTTCTCCTTCCTTCAAAACTTTCCAAGCTTTATTATCACCTCCTTTGTGAAGTTTTTCTGTTGGCACCTAGCAGTTGGTACACTTCTCTTCATTCTCTCAGGACTCTGGCTCCACTTCTAATAGAGTGTCTGTCACACTGTGCTGAGAATATCTGTTTATGCCCCCCTTTCTCTCAGAGGCAATGACCACAACTTCTTGATTTCCCTTGATTCCCAGCATCCTAGTAGCCGGAACGTGTCAACAGAATGGATGAATGAGGCAGTTTATTGCCTGGCCATTTATAGGCAAGGCCGGGAAAACGTTTCTGCTAATAGGCAGTGGTAGGTGACCAAGTAACTCCTTCATGAAGGCAGAAAGGAGACCAGTGAGAAAGCCAGTTTGGGGTTTTCTCCGTGCTCACCAAATATTATGTCATTTTCTTATTTTGCTCTTAGTTCATTGCTACGTACCAAGAATAAATGCCTTTAAAAGATGCTATTTTTGCACGTATTAAAAAGTCTTGGGCATTTATGTACGTGTAATATTCAAATGAAAACAGATTATGCCCACCTAATGTTTGTCAAAGCTTTGCTTTAAATCGGGTTGTCTATTGAAAAGACAGTACCAGCAAAATTATCTTGAACCATCAAAAAGTCCCACCTTTGGTAGCATGTTACCAAAGATACGAAATGAAGCCAACTGCTGAAGTGCTCGGTGTTACCCCCTAAGGATTGCAGATTTGTCCCCGGTCTCCTCACTGGCACTGTCTTAGTTTGGGCCCGCATCACTCCTTACCTGGGCTCTTCCTTCACACCCCACTTGCTTTCTCTCTGCCCAGAATGTTCTCCCACCACTCCCGCAGCTCCCCCCCACCCCACATCAAGGAAAACTTTTCATCAGGTGTCACTTTCCCTTTGAACTCCTTCCAACACCTTCTCCTCACTATACTCCAACAGAGTTAAATTCTGTGCCTGGGTATCTTTTCATCATTGTGTTTTCACAAACCCTTGCAATTATTGGTTTACACGTCTGTTTCTTCTCAAAGGAATAAGTGTCCTGTGAGAGCAGGTATTGTGCTGTCCAGTTTCTCTCTTAGAGCAGATGGCCTTTGCACATACATAAGGTGCTCAATTAATGTCTGTCCCACTGAGCTGCTGTCGAACAGAAGGCAAAAATTACGACTTACATGTTTTGTGGTAAGCAATGTGGTACAATTGAAAATACTTCCAAAATCTGGTATTTTAATGCATGCTAATACTTCCATGATTCATGGAGAATGTGGTGCTGTTAGTATTAGCCAATATGTTCCAAGTTAATTAATGTGAATTTTAACTTTCATATATAAGTGCCATGCAAAACTTTTTGGAAATGAGCCAATTCTCATGAGCACTGTTTAGAATACCAAGAAAAAGGCTTTAGAGGCAATATTCTCCATAGGGTATTGTTTGGCTAGGGAAAAATTTTTAAGAATACAGTAAGTCTCTTTATTATCTTTGCCATGGAAAACAAAAATGAAGTTTCACTGAGACATAAAAACTAAAGAATTAAAGAGGACTGAAGTTACGTATGCCTCAGAAACACAGTACAACATGCTAATTTGGCCAGATCTTCTAAAAGAAAAGAAGCCAAGCACACATTACATCCATTTAATGAGCTCAAGAATGAAATTTTCGGTTTTGCTAACTCTAACACATGTTATGTAAGAAATCATGAGTGTAAGCGGGAGAGAAAGAGGGCAAAAAAGGTTGTAATTAAAGTAAATCTTCCCAGAACCCTGGATTGCACCAGGAACGTGGCCAGAATAAGCAAGACTACTGACTTTTGCCAGGGTCATGTTTGGAGGTTACTTTATCATAGCCCTGGCTTGAAAAACATAATTTGAGCATAGGAGGGCTCCCGACGTTCAGTGATCTCCATGTGCTTCCCATTAGGGTCAGAAGAAGAAATGCTGTGGTGGCTTCTGCAAATGGAATGGAATGGGAATTTTCAGATCTCTTTCCGACTTGGCAAGAAGGCTGTGTGCCAGTCTGGACATCAAGAAGGCCCAGTTATTTCTAGAGTGCACATAGTCATACAGAGTCACCTACGAACCATTGCAAATGGTTACTTAGTCACTCATCCTGTGTAGGACAGCATCTAATTCTGCTCAGAATGGCTATATGCCTTTTTTTGTTTTTAAGTTTGTTTATTTATTTATTTTGAAGGAGAGAGAGAGAGCATAAGCAGAGGAGGGGCAGAGAGGGAGAGAGAGAGAATCCCAAACAGGCTGTGAACCAATTCAGGGCCTGATCCTACGAATCGTGAGATAATGACCTGAGCCAAAACCAAGAGTTGGACACTCAACCGACTGAGCCACCCACGCACCCCAGAATGGCTATATACTTTATTCTAAATAACATCATAGTTTTTAAAGTATAAGTTAACAACAAAATATTATTAATGAATTCCCTTGCTAGCTGAGCTATTATGGAATTGGAAACCACCAGAAATGGTCTGTCAAATCTTCACTTACTCATCCACTCCCACCAAGGGAGCATGACCGATCACGTACGTGAGTCTATCCACTTCCCCACTTCCCATCGACAACCAGGATAGCACGAAGACTAAATCAAGTGTAGCATCAGTGGAGTTGCTTATCTAAGACCCATTTCCCTCTTTTTCATCACTAAACACTTGTCCAGCTAAATAGTCACTTTCCCATGCAGTGAGACACAACTAGATATTTGCCTGGGAGTTCTGGTAAAGCCTTTGATATCCCACTAAGAAGAGACAGACAGACCACTCTCCTCCTGCTTTCAAAGCGATGTGATATCTGAACTACAGCAAACGTCTTGGCCCATCTTGGAACATGAGCAGTGGGGATGGCAGAGCAAACAGGCAGAATGACTGGGTCCCTCACGAGCTACAAACAAGGCCAGCAACCACCTGCTTCTGGATTTCTGTATGTGTGAAAAGTAATCTATTTATGGAAGCCACTGTCGTTTGGGTTTTCTGTTACTTGTAGCCAAATACATCCCTAACTGATACACCAAGTCTATTAACAGAAGCTCAATCAGGAATCCTCAGGGAAAACGTCTCAGGATGCCAGTAGTAGAGGGATTCAAAATTACAAGAGGTAGAAGCTAGTCAGGCTTTCCTCCCTTTTTTCCCAAATATCCCTTTGCTCCCTGCCTCCCTCCCCCTCCATGAAGCTTTGCACCAGTCTTAGAAGGTGGAATTAAAAGTTCTCATTTTAAAACATCAGTCCTGATACGTATCATACCAACATTATGACTTCATTCCTTGGAATAGTAAAGTTTCTTCCAACACTAAGAATCATCAACATCTATCCTGCCCATGTTAGATTTTCAGCAAATTATGTAACTTAATTATGAGACCTGGTCAGTTGAAAGAAAAGGCCTCACACTTATTTGTAATCTTTTAGTAAAGGAACGTGCAGCGGTGCCTGGGTCGATCAGTCAGTTAAGCATCTGAGTCTTGGTTTCAGCTCAGGTCATAACCTCTTGGTCTGTGAGTTCGAGCCACGTGTTGGGCTCTACACTAACAGTGCAGGGCCTGCTTGGGATTCTCTCTCTGCCTTTCTGTCTCTCTCGAAATAAATAAATACATATTAAAAGAAAAGATGCAACTTTAGCACACCAAGTTTCACATAACCTTGTCTTGCTCTCATCATGAAAACCCTACCTTAAAATTCCAGCTGTAGGTACAGTAGTCACACTTTATTACTCAAGTATAAGATTGTCATGCGGATGCCATAATTATCTGCTGCAAATTGTATTTTTACAATATTCACTGCAGTCATTTTGCAAGTGCTAACATGTAGGTTTCTATAAGCATTGATCATATTTCTGGTAAAAAAAAAAAAAAAATCTCCCAAAACTGGTAACATCTGGTTGACAGACTGGATTATAGACGTTTGTGCCTGGAACGTAGCCAGACCCGAAGCCCATGCAAACATATAATCACGCTAGATCCATCACATCAAAGCCATTTCTATCCTGGATCCAATTTTAGGTTTGGCATGTTATTCTACCTCATTCTGCTCTAAAACTCTCAAATAGTAATCAGAAGAATGGGTACCAAAGGGCACCTTGCTACCTTCCTTTAACTCTCCCATTGGAGAAGTGCCCACCGAAGAATTTATACATGAAACAAATTCATCACTTACACATTCTTATTAGTGATGATAGCCACCATGGACTGAGACATGTACCATGGACCGAGAGTTGTGCTGAACTCTATGCATACATCCTCTCCTTTAGTGCTCACAAGCCTACGAGTAGATATTAGTGTCCTGACACTAAGTCCTTCATGCATCCGGTCAGTGAGTATTATGAGCAGGCTCCGGGCTAGACCCTGGGAGTATAGCAGTCAAAAGGTAAGCCTGACGCTCCCACCCCACCCCAGCCTCTTCCTTCATATCTCATGGAGTCTGATGGGGGGAAAGAGACATCATAGTGCAATGAGTATGAAGAAAGGGGGAAACTAAGGAGCATATACAGGAGTCCTAAACTAGACTTGGATGGGAAGAAAATCCCACTGGGAAAACGATGTTTAAGGCCATTCAGGTTATTCAGGTAATGGGAGGAAAGGTGCTGGTGTTGGGGGCAAAAATCATACCAGACGGATGAGACAGTGATAGCACTGGACCACTATTGCTGGAGCTGAGACAACCAGGGATAGAAAGGCAGGAGAACCTGGTGGGCCATGTTTTATCCTGGACACAGCATGAAGCCATTCAGTGTGGTATTGTTGTGTGTGTGTGTGTGTGTGTGTGTGTGTGTGTGTGTGTGTGTGTGTGTGTGCGCGTGGTTGGGGGGGGGTGGAATAGAAAAAAGAAGGATCAGATTTAAACCCAGATTCATAAAAATTAAGCATCTTGGTCCAAAGTCACTCCTAAGCCGGAATTTGAACCCAATGTGCTTGACTCCTATCCTTTGTTCTTAACTCATCATTCTCTACTGTCTCCTAGTTTTACCATCTCCATTCTAGTCGGGGAATCTTACCTCTATCAAATCCACCAAGAAAAATATTCAAAACACATGTGTCTAATGCTTACTAGGTACCAGGGCCCACCTTAGTTGTAGGGATTCAAAAGCACTGTCCAGGAGGTATAACCTGTATTCTGTTCCTTCTTGGAGGCTAGAATTTGGGATCTATATTCTGACCCCATCCATTTATACATACCCCCAAAGCCACTTGATTTTGACCTAGGGCAATATTATGCCAAAGTGAAAGTTCACTGCAACTGGGGGCTCTGGGGAAACACTGTGCCGTCAGCAATGTCTCCACAGTCTGATTTGGTTCTAACAATAACCTTGCAAAGTGAGTGCTCTGTTGCAGATGGGTCAACTGAGGTTCAGAAGGTTAAGCCACTAGCTGAAGGTCACACAGGTGGAAAGCCCCAGAACCGGGAGACCAGCATCTGTCCCGGGAACCAAACTCTTGGGGCCACACAGCCAGGCAGTTTCTCTCTGAGCAGAAAGTCACTCCTGGCAAGGGGGAGAGGGAGGAGCCGGGAAGAGGAAGGGGCTCGGGGGAAATAATTTGGACACTAAGAGCACTGTGTGTGACATGGCATGAGATTGTCCAATCGTTCCCCATGGCTTGAGCTATTTTTAACCAGCCTCATTGTTGAAAAGTCCTACATAAGTCATTGCTTCTTAGAAAGGAAATGAATCCAATTCTAACTAAATCCCAAAGCATATTTTTTTCTTTCCTCCCTGCCCCCACTCCCCCCCTTTTTTTTCCTTAGGTTAAAAGTTGTATGTGGTTAGAGTTACTAGCAGGACACCTGATTTGGCTCAGACAAGTAAAAAATAAAACATTTATAAAATTCAGATACTTGCTTAGGTCTTTGAGTATCTTTTTAAAAAAGGTCTTAAATCCCCATGAATTAATCAAGTTATGTCCTTTCAATACTGTGGAAAGGCTTGTAATAGGCTAAAAGCTACATTAAGACTTGAACTTGGGAACTTGAACTTGAAAATTTTTCTTTAGAGGTCGGTTTGCTCCAGTAAGATTCGTGAAATGCTCTGAGCTTTTTCTTTTATTTTCCAGATCACCTACCCAATCGTTGGTCTAAACCATGAATCTACAGGTTGGCAAAGTTTTTATATATTCTACCTATCAGAATAAAATGGGTCAGATCATGCACATATTTCTTATATTCAGTTTACTTTCACACTGAGAGATCTAGGGTACTGTTCTCATTGTTTACAATTATGTTCTGTGAGATACTGCCTTCTTTAAGTGTCATGCTAACCCATTCCCCGATTTATATTTTTTACAGGATAACTATTGATCTTGCCAGATCATGTTCAAACAAGAAATAGTAATGCATAGTTCAAAGAACTATGAATATTAAAGTACGTGCTCCTTAATTGTAAAAAAAAGAATAAAATATCAGAGTGGATTTGCTTATTAAAAATAATCTGATTTTAATAACAGTTCTCAAATAAATGAAATTGAATCCCAAATTACATGGGCAAAACTTGCTCCTGAAAATGCCATAAAATTCAAATCTGGTGTCACTCAGACCAGAAATTTGGGGAGCGGTTAAGGATAAAATTTGATGACCTTATTCCATTAAAGAACAGCATATGGAAAATATTGAAATGAGATTATAGCATCATTCAAGTTTTATTTAGAAATTAGAGAAGGAGGGGTGCCTGGGTGGCTCAGTGGTTAAATGTCCAACTTTTTGGCTCAGGTCCTGATCTTTTTTTTTTTTTTAATTTTTTTTTTTTTAACGTTTATTTACTATTGAGAGACAGACACAGAGCGTGAGCAGGGGAGGGGCAGCGAGAGAGGGAGACAGAGAATCCAAGGCAGGCTCCAGGCTCTGAGCTGTCAGCACAGAGCCCGACGCGGGGCTTGAACTCACAAACTGTGAGATCATGACCTGAGCCGAAGTTGGTCGCTTAACCAACTGAGCCACCCAGGCACCCCATGCTCAGGTCCTGATCTTGCGGTTTGTGAGTTTGAGCCCCGCATAGGGCTGTTGTCAGCATAGAGACTGCTTTGGATTTTCTGTCCCCGTCTCTGCCCCTCCGTCACTCACACTCACTCACTCTCTCTCAAAAATTAATAAACGTTAAAAAAAAAAGAAGTTAGAGAAGGAGTCAGAAGGCAAAGAAGAAAAGAAAGTGTGCATGTATTTGTGTGTATGTGTGTGTGTGTATGTGTTCTTCCCCCTTGTTCTTTGTCCTCCAACAGAAAGTAGCCTCAGCCTTTAAAAAGGGAGTCCCAGGAGAAAGGAAAAAGCCCTTAACTAAATCTCCCAGATCAGTTTGGAAACTCAGAATGGCTAGAGTTGGGAGGGCAGGGGGCAAAATTTCTGTTTCATAATTTAGAAACCCTCTTGCCTTAATTGGAACTAGGTCCTTTACATATTCATTTAATTTTCATAAACCCAGGAGGTAGATCACATATCGATGATTCCCACCTGATATTATTCTGAGACACAGTTAATCTAGCAACTTACAGAGATGATTCCGTTAGTAAAGGTGGGGTCGAGAATTAGCCTCAAGTCTTTTCTCTTGTTTTCCCTTCCTGTCCCAAATATAGAATATAGGCTTCTATCATTTACCTTCTGGCAATAAATTATTTCTGCAAGAGAATGGGTTGCTGAAGAGCATCTTTCAACTGTGATGGGAAGAGAGATCCTATAGGGGTGGCTGATTTGTAAGCGGGGAGCTTTCAGGGAGGACTGGCTAAATACTCGCCTCTCTTGGGGTGGAGAGTTCGAGGTGGGAAGGGAGGGGTGAATTTAGGGAGGTGGTAAAGCATTCTGTAACTTCCCTTGAGCCTCAGATACCCATGTACTCTCGTGAACCTCTTTTTGGTATCTCCTTTGACACCCTGTCTCCGCCCCCGCGCCTGGCAGAATGTACGAAGGGAAGTAGCCGTCCTGCTCTAGTGCATGTGACTGGGGACCTCCAAATAATGGATACTTCCAAGGGCAAATACTCTTTCCACAGCAACGGCAAAAAGAAGAAGAACTATCCCTCATGCGGGGCTCGTTACACATCAACTAGCATTGTTGCATCTCATTAAAAATCGTTAACATTTACGGAGTCCTCACTATGAACCAGACACTGTTCTGAGCTCTTCACGTGTACTATCTCATTTAATTCCCACAATTAGTCCATCAAGTCAATATCATTGTTATCCTCCTTTGCAAAGGAGGAAACTAAGGCACGGGCAGGAAAGCTGCTTATCCGAGAGCACAGGATCCAAGTCCAGGCATTCGACTCCAGTGACTGAAAATAGCTTCCGTGTTTTATTGGGATGTTTCTTGACTCCCTACTACAGCCCTGAGCAAAAGCTAACACAATCCCTGCCTTCCTGGAACTTCCAGTCTAGCAAAGAGAGACAGTAGATGAGTGAGGATATAAACAAATGTCTAATTGCAATGGTGGCGAGGATTCTGAACGAAAGGTTTGTGGTACTAGGTATTCGTTTCACTCAGTCGCCACCACACTGTTCCTGTTTTACACGTGAGGCAGCAGAAGCAAGGTCTAGGGACAGAAAGGAAAACTAGTTAGGCACTTGGCTGAGGACAATCTACTCAGATCCTCTCAAGTTATGAATCAATTATTTCACTCTGGGACATGTCACATTTCAGTTGCCATTAGCAAATCATTTCGCTTGGAAGCCTAAGTGGTAATTATGCGCACATTAAGAGTTCCAGAACACAGACTTCACTTCAGCGTAACTCACCCTGTTTTTATATGCAAATATTTCCTGCTGCTTATATAACACAGACCAGGCATTTAACTGACCCGCTCACATGGGCATGTAGGTAAGAGACACTGCCAGGGAGCCCATGCTTATACTTTAACTTTTCATCTGTAGAGGGCAGAAATTGGATTAAAGACTGTGTTTATTTCTGTTCAAAGTACCGGAAATAAAGGGTTTGTGCAGATGTTTTAAGGACACCATATAGACTATTCACAAGCTTTTGTGGTCAGTTTAGCAGCTATAGTCTGGACCAATGATGCACTCTGACCTGGGTTTTGTCAGCTCTCGAAATACTGTTTTGGTCTTTTCCTTACCAAGGTTGATACGTTCATCGTAAACTCTGCTGGTTGGGGAAGGGGGCGGTGGTGGGCGTGAAATGTTGTGTGGAATGTTCCGTGTCACAAAAGTTGGTTCCAACTTTCCTAGTTATTCCCAAACTACTTGTGACCCAAGGGGCACTTCAGTCTGGGAGAGACCTTAAATTGGAGCATCTGGTCAAAACCCTGCATGCAAGAAAGCAGAGACCCTGAGAGATGAAGTGATGTGACTAATGTCATGGGTTGCTGGTGGCACAGATGTCCTTAGACCTCCAGCCTCCTGAGAGGCTGTCAGCTGTCTCAGATGTCCCGAGAGCCCACAGCCCAGGGCTCCTTGCTCACCTCATGCTGACTCCAGAACTGAAATTCTTAGTTTCTTTTGATGTTATTGTTTCTTCTCTTCTCCTTCGTTCATACCTGAAATATCGTACTACAATCATCTAAAATGACATGTGTCAACCCACTAACAATGGCTTATAGTTACTGCCAACTAAAACATTAGTTATGTAATTCTACTCTGTTTCCTAGGAGTACAGAGTTTTGAACAGAGAACATTTAACAGAGGGAGACATAAAAATACATGGTTAAGGAACATGGAAATGCCTCCTAAAATAACGAAATGTTATAAGCTTGTTAATATTACATGTCAAGAGAAGGATAGGTGCATATTTTATGGCGATGAACCTGACAGATCTGGGAGCTATGTATTCCAACAAGGGGTCAGGCAGGATCCTGTGTCTTTCCTAACTAGGGAAGATTCCCGTGGGAGGGGAGGATTTCAAGTGTAAGGTCAGGGGAAAGTTTATGAACGCTATCACAAAGGGTGATCTGGCAGAGGCAAAAACTTACACCTGTGCTGTCCAATACACTAGCCACCAGCCACAAGGGCTAGTTCAGTTGAAATTATTACATGAAATTATTACATGAATTCTCAAATTCAGTTCCTCCCTCACACAAGCCTCCTTTCAAGAGCTCAAAGCCACATGAATCTCATAGTTACTGTATCGACCCGCACAGATGTAGAACTTTCCATCACTACAGAAAGTTCTATGATGACACAGAAGATTCATCAGAGAAGGGGAGGGACGGATGAATGGGGGAAAGGGGAGAATAAGGTAACGCTGACCAGGGAAAGGATGAACTACAGCAGGAGACACGAGGAGATGGGTTCACTGAACCGACCCAGGGGAAGATCGCGAAGTGGGCTTGATCTTAGGTGCCAGGCATTGGCTAAGTTTTCTTGTTTCTTTTAGAAAGTAACTTTTACTTTTTTTAAAAGTTTATTTTCTATCGATTTTGAGAGAAGAGGTAGAGAGCAAGCGGGGCAGGGGCAGAGAGAGAACGGGAGACAGGATCCCAAGCAAGCTGTCCATGCAGAGCCCAGTTGGGGGGTTCAAACTCACGAACCCTGAGATCATGACCTGGGTCATGAGCCAAAGTCAGGAGTCAGACGCTTAATCGACTGAGTCCCGACTTAGCACCGGCTAAGTTCTAAAAATGATGCACCTCTAGGCAGAAGCATCCCTGCGGTTTTGGCTGGTAGATATTCCTTTGTACAAAGCAAAAAAGTGTACCTTCTGCAAAACTATGAAACGGTAAAAGGCTCAGTGGCTTCCCAGGCCTGGGGAAGGGAGGGTTGTATGGGGGAGTTTTAGTGATACTATTCTGAAGGATACAAAATTGGTGAATACATTTTATTTTACACTTATCAAGACCGGTAGAATATGTAACACAGAATGAACCCTAATGTAAACTCTGGACTTCAGTTCATAATGGTGTATCGGTCCATCAGTTGTGACACACGTACCACACTATTGCCAGATGTTAATAATAGGGGAAACTGGTGGGAGGGAGTGGGAGGGGTACATGGAACCCTGTATACTTTTTGCTCAGTTTTTCTATAAACCTGAAACTGCTCTAAGAAACGAAACATATGAATTAACTGTTTCCCACAAAATATTTTCTTTTTCTTCTTTAAGTTTATTGATTTTGAGGGGGAGAGAGAGAGAGAGAGAAACAGCGTGAGTGGGGGAGGGGCATAGAGAGAGGGAGAGGGAGGGAGAATCCCAAGCAGGCTCTGCACTGTCAGCACAGAGCCTGATGTGGGACTGGAACTCACGAATCGCAAGATTATGACCTGAGGTGAAATCAAGGGTCAAAGGCTTAACTGACTCAATCACCTGGGTGCCCCTCCCATAAAATATTTTCAAACACTCTAAAAGTCTTCATTTTCATATAAACAATGAAAGGACAACAAAACAGATTAATTTAGTGTCAGCTGATAATCTTATGTAATTATGTACTTACGTAAATATTTGGTCATTAAAAAAAAACAGTGCACTGTCCTCCAGGTGTCCACAGCACAGAATCAGGCACTCATCTGGGTAAGCAGAGTGCAAGCTGGATTTCAGTCTACACTTGCCCCCTTTCTCAGGTGTCTTTGTGCAGTGCACAAACTGCACAACTGTACACAGTGGCTCTATTGGAACCCTACCCATTACTACATGGTGCTCCAAACAGAGGCTGGTGTGGTTGTAGTGACTGGGGACAAAGGATGACCATCTCTGTAGGTGCCAGAGATGGACTGGAGAAAGAATCTGTTGAGAATAAATCACAGTAAGACATATGGGCAATATTGTTTCTCATTAGTGGAGAGCCAAGAACAGAGTGCTGAGGAACCCTGAGAAGCAGCAGAAAAGTGGAGTGGTAAGAAATTAAAAGGGACGTGGGAGACAAAGCCGGGAAGGCAGGAGGCAAACCACAGCAATACTGTACCTAGAAGCTGATGTCTGAGACCCAGCAGCTGCCTCTCTGAGCTGGGATTCAGTTGAGAGAAGTCTTGGCAAACGCAGTTCTGCAGAGAGAGGGGCCGGGCACTGGTAGGAGAGGCAGCTTCCCGGAGAGACGGTTAGGATTTGAGGAGGTTGATCCCAGGAGCCTATATATGCACATAAGGCATGGTCCAGGGGCTGGAGGGAAAGAGGAGAAGGAAATGCATCCCAACGATGACTGGAATGCATCAGCTGTGCAAAACGAAACTCCTGGGAAAACCTAGCCGTGTCTTGGATTGTGGTTCAAGGAACTAGTAACAGGATAAAAAGCTTTTGCTTCCAGGCCAGCCCTGTAAGCCCCACCCAGGTTAGGAGTTAGCAACGTGCTTCAGATGTCAGCGTGAAAGGAACTGATGGGGCCGGTCTACCTTCTAGTATTGGAGTAATCCTGAAAAGAACCACCTGCCACAATAGGTAATCCTAGCAGCCAGCTTCACCCAACGACGGCGGAGGGACGCTGAATTGCGATACCTGCTCATTCTTAGCCCTGAAGGGAGTCCCTTCCGAACGGGGCGGGAGCACTGTGGAAAATTTCTACTGCTCCTGCATATATAGGTCAGTGCTTCCCTAAGCTCGGGGCTTGGACCCCTGTCTCCAAATCATGCTGGGATGCTTATGAACAAGACGGACTTCCAGGGCCCACCCTAGACCAAGGAAATCTGTATCTTCAGGGATGGGGTCTGGGACTCTGCATTTCAGTCAGCTTCCTGAGTCATCCTTCGGGACGCCGCATTTGAAGGTAATTAATGTAGACGGGTAGTTGTGAAACTCCAGCACGCGTCAGAATTACCCCAGGACTCCTGAGCACACACGTTGGAGGCCCCACCCCCAGAGCTGCCAGGTCAGCATCAGGGGTGAGGCCTGAGAATTTACATTTCTAATAAGTTCCTGGGTGATGTTGCTGGATCTAGGGACCACACTTTGAGAAGGATTGCTGTAGACAGAGAAGTGGTCTTCACCTGGCCAGCCCTTAAAAGCTCAGAAAGTGTAAAACTCCACTTATTCTTCATCTGCATAATTGAACTAGCTTCCACCACCCTGTCGGTCAGATGACGAACACCCACGACCTCTTTTTCACCTTGTTAGATAACTTAAATTTTAAATTAACAATACAAAAAGGTATTTCACCTGGCCAGCCCTAGTCTTGTATGTGTTCCTAGTTTCGAAAGCTTGTACTGCCGTCAGCCCTGTCTTTTTCTCCTGTTTGGTGATCTGCATGCAGAAAACCATTCAGCTGTGTGTTACCTTGGGCTTCAAAAACTAAAACCAGCCAGGGGCGCCTGGGTGGCTCAGTGGGTTAAGCGTCCAACTTTGGCTCAGGTCATGATCTCACGGTTCGGTGCCCGGGTTGGAGCCCCGCCTCGGGCTCCGTCCTGACAGCTCAGAACCTGGAGCCTGCTTCAGATTCCAGGTCTCCCTCTCTCTCTGCCCCTCCCCCAGCCCCACCCTGCTTGTGCTCTGTCTCTGTCTTTCTCTCAAAAATATATAAACATTAAAAAAGAACCAGTAAAATCAAACCCTTTCTTCGCTTTCCATAAAGAGACACCCTGGGTGGGGGGGGGGGGAAATGCTTACAAAAGAAGAGAAACCTGGAAATATTCTGAAATTCAGAAATGTTATTTTGGGGTGCTTTCTGGGACAGGATGTCCCCATCAGCAGCTAGAGGAAGCCCAGCTTCTGATAAACACCATTTGCCTTACGCAGATCAAAGGGAGCCATTTATTGAAGGAAGGGATGGAAGTATTTGATGAGGCCCTGCTGCGGACTCCCCGTAAACAGGATAAGCCCTATCAATGAAAGCTTATACACTGCCAGGCCTCGGCCCCCAGTAACAATGGAGCAGCAAGAACAGTGGGTGGCAAGGAAAGGTCCTGACAAGATTGTTTTGCCAAGAGAGTGGCCGTAAACAGGATTAGTTGTAATGAGATTATCAACTCAGGCGGGACCTGGAAGTCTGAGCTGGAGAGTTGGTGTTGCATAAAGAAAAGACACAGAAGTGGCTTGTAGGCGAGAGGATTACAAAGCAAGGGGCAAGGGCTTTCCCCTCGGGGGCTCCCGCGGACCCAGGGACGCCATCCCTCCTGGGCTGAAAAGTTAGTCATTGTATTTGCAAATATTGCTTTGCAGGAGCAGAGAGCCAGCAGTGGTGTTTCTCAGCCGAGGGACATCGGTAAAGTCTGGAGACATGTTTGCTTGTCACATCTGGAGAGGAAGGTGCTATTGGCATCGAGGGGCAAAGGCCAGGGATGCTCCTCAAAACCCTACCGTGCACGGGACAGCCCCCACCCCCTCCCACAGTACGCCTTTCTGGGCCCTCCACCTTCCCCCAGACCTATGGCCAGGAAAGACAGCACGAGCAGGCATCCCCCAGGAGCCTTCCAGCAAAACCATAACTCAGAAATGGGCCACAGAAAAAACAAAGAGTAGAAACAGAAAGTGAATCAGGGATATGGGGTTCATGTACGCAAGGCCTTTTCCTGCTCTTCTCTAAAGCTAAACCAGGGGCCGTGTCTAGGTCTCCAAGAAAGAGAGTTTGAACGCCCCTGCATTAGACTCCTAAAGCATGTTTGGTAAAGGGCTCCCAAATTTGACTTCAGGTGTTCTGGCCCCAATACTGGAAGGGTCACGAGCCCAGCTGCAGAACCCACGGGGTAAAATAGGAATAGTCAGACGGCAAAGCCACAGATCTGGAGACTGGGGGGCAGGTCGGGACCTGAGGCACATCTCGGGGTCTCATTAGCACAGAGGGCGTATGTCACAGGTGGTCTTTGCAGCTGCAGAACTGGATGAAATTAGAGAGGGACAGAAGTGTCGCATGAGAACAGGACTTAGTATTGAAAACGTGCAAACGATTCTGCAGTGTCCTGTTTCTTCAGGGGACATTTTGTGTGTAGCTTATCTTCTTAATTACACTCCGTTCCGGCAGCCTTAGACACTTTCAGATTTTAAAGTTTGATCATCTTAGTGCCTTGGACAGAGTAGACGTTCAAGAATTAAATGAATTACGGGGTGCCTGGGTGGCGCAGTCGGTTAAGCGTCCGACTTCAGCCAGGTCACGATCTCGCGGTCCGTGAGTTCGAGCCCCGCGTCGGGCTCTGGGCTGATGGCTCAGAGCCTGGAGCCTGTTTCCGATTCTGTGTCTCCCTCTCTCTCTGCCCCTCCCCCGTTCATGCTCTGTCTCTCTCTGTCCCAAAAATAAATAAACGTTGAAAAAAAAATTAATAAAAAAAAAAAGAATTAAATGAATTACATTGACTGATTAAACTTGTTGCCTCCACCATTAAACTTCTGGAAAGAACTTTCCCTTTCCCTTCACTTCCTTTACTTTTACCTGTTTTCTGCCAACAGCACGTGACCGAAATGTCTCTGTAGCAGGCTGTCTGACTTCTGCATTGCCAAACCCTGTTCTCCATCCACCTTCTGTAATCTCTGCAGCATTCAGCACCCCGAGCACCGCTCCTTCCGTTACCAGTCAGCAACCATGGTTTCCATATCACTGTGTTCTCTGGCTTCTTTTTGAGTCTTCTGGAATATTACTTTATAGCCTCCCTTGTTCCCCTGAAAGCAGATTAGTGCTCAAATTTCCTTTTGTCCCTTTCCTCCCCTTTTTCAAATTCTACCTTGCTAATCTCAGCCATGGTCTCAGTTATGGCTTTGTGTATGAAGATGACTTCTAGATCTAAGCCTCAAACCCTGATGTCTTTCCTGATCATTTTGGTCCTGGTCCTCTGGAATTGGGGGAAGGAGTGAGTGTAGGCACCATTTAACAGAGGCCAGCAGCTCTGGGTTGATGCTGGAAGCCAACATTGGTGTGGCAGGGTGGACAAGGACAGAGGTAGAGCAGGGAACACAGCAGGAAGTTTGACCTTAGAGGGGCCAGCCAACCAGCACACAAACTCGAAGGACTGGAGCAGAGACCGGATGAGGGAGAGATGCAAGGTGCATGTAGGTGGTCTGGTGTCAGTTCATCATTTCTCTCACGGACCTCAAGTTCCGACCACAGCATGGCTCTGACATGGGCTTATGCACCCCCTGTAGTAGCAGAAACAACACACAGGTCCCGATTTCCAGACCCTATTTCCATGAGTTTTTGCCACGTCACTCCACTGGGACCTCCTGGTTCCTTCCTCCATGCCCACTTGGCATTTGTTCTCCAAGATTCTGCATTATGGCTAGCTTCTTTTCATTTTGCGAGGTGATTACACCCACTCCAGTGCCTCGAGATACTGTTTTTAAGTTGACGACTCCCAAATACATATTTCCAGCCTTAACTGCAGACCTGGAATTCTACCTGAACAGTCCATAAAAACCTAAAAATCAGCATCCCCCCAACTGAAGCTGTTCTCTCCCCCTCCACACGGGACTCTGTTCCCCTGCCTGGTTCTCTGTCCTGACAGTGATACATGGTCATCCAAGCCAGAAACTGGGGAGTCACCTTTGACTCGTCGATCTTTCTCCATCCATAAGTCAACTTTGCCTCTTAATCAGCTGTTCATTTGTCATACTCTTCCTTCCACATTGTCAATTTCTTGCTTATCTCTTAGCATCTCTCACCTGGACATTTCAGCAGTTTCCACCAGTCATCTGTGTCCAGGTTTACAACCTCCCAGTCAGGCCCCCATGTGACTCTGTCATTGTCCCTTACACTGCGGGAAGCTGAGGATCTTACCCACGGTTCAGTGACTGCTCATTACCTACCGCCAGATAAAATTCAAACCCAATGCCCGGTGTGCAACCTCCTTCCTGATTTGCCCTCTTTTTTCTAGGTTTATTAACAACCATTTTCCTGGTAGCACCTCATGCTTCACCTACGAATAGTGGCCACTTCCTGGAGCATCGTGCTGTCTCCTAATTCCATGTCTTCATGCTCAAGCGCCCGGTACCTAGAATGCCCTTTCCCTTTATCTTGGTGGATGCCAAGTCACCCTGGAAAACTCAGTTCTGCATCAGCTTCTCTTTGAAGCCTTCTCTGAGCCTTTTCCCCCATTGGCTACCACATCCCTGTACCCCCCTGTAATCTGGCACTTAGGAGCCTCCTCATGCAGGCTTTTATCTTCCCCACTAAAATCTGAGTCCTCGAGGGTGGGGCCTTGTCCTGGGATTTCTGTCTCCTCCGCAGCCGGCACAGCACTTTTACGTGGTGCTGTTCAGAGTTCTAGTTTATGGGTATTCCTCAAGTGAGAATCTATGGCCAAATGTGTCTGAGGAAGGCTGCATATTGACAATACACAGGCTCAAGGAAGTCTTCAGCAGAAACCAGTCCGAACTGGTTGAAGCAGATCCTTACGGCATGTGTCAAGGGGCAAAGCTGGGGACAGGCCCAGGGTGACCTGGGAGGACAGAGAAGGGGCTAACTCAGGCTCAAGGGGCTCTGGGAGCCTTTCTGGAAGAAGAGATCTCCATTACTCACAGTAGGATGGCCACCAATTTAACCTCCAGGAGGGAAACTCTCTGATATCCTCCTACTTCCAGAGACTGAACTTCAGGATTGGATGGGGATGTCAGACATGTTTTATTATGCAAAGAAAGTCCAGTCTTCCAGGATGTCCTCTGCCCATATTCATTCCTGTGGTCAGACTCCACTTTGAACTGGCCTGACCCAGGCTGAATCACATCCCTAAACTCAATTCACTTAACACCTCCCATCTGTTATCCCGTTGCTGGTTATGTTTTCCTGTGTATTTCCTAGTGCTCTCCAGTCACAGTCCTTAGGTCTCCTGAGGGCAGGTGCTGGTCACTTGGACTGTTTTTCCGTAGACTCTGAAAGCCCCGCGCACCTAGTGGGCACCCAACAAATATTTATTGAATGCTGTACACACGGCATAGTTCAGCGTTGCGTGTTTGCATGCAGGCAGCAGGGACACAAAGGTATAATGGAGAGCTCGAGCTTGGGTACAGGGAGGCCTGGGAGGCATTTTCTGTAACTGCTGAGGCCGAGGGGAGCAGAGCATTTTTCTTCTACTTCTACCGGGAAAAGAGTGAGTCTACTAGTTACTATTTAACTCCCAGACCTGAGGGTGGGAAGAAGGGGCAGAGTGGCACCTCTAACTTGGATCTCTAACACATTCCTCCAGAGAAGGCCAAGTGTGTTAAAGACGTCGGGCTATAGTTCCAGTTTTGCGTGGGGCAGCACTACATCGGGGTGAGGGAGAGCACTCTGCTTAGCGGATGGCCTGGATCCTGGCACCACCACTGGCTGCCTTTGTGCCTCTGGCCAAGTTACTTGACCTCTCCCCGTGCCTCAGCTCGCTCACCTGGAAAATGGGGATGATAATCGCAGTACCTACGTCTTGGGATTCCTATGAGGACTAAATGAGTTACAATTTATGTGGCATTTAGAAGGATGCCTGGCATGTAGCAAGTACTATTGAAGTGTCTGTAAAATCAGTCCATCTGTATTCGATTCTGTGTTGGGCAGACCCAGGATGAGACAATGAATAATGGTCAGATGGCATAAATTATCTATAGCGCCAGCACCTACTGTTTAAAAATAGGAATAAAAACTTGTACTTCTGTTGTCTGATTCCACCCCATAATCTACAAAGTGGGTGTTCTTTTCACGTTTTATAGAGAAAACAGGCTCAGAGGTTACCACCCTCTGGGCTGTATAGCTCCGCATTTGGTGATGGAGCCAGGCTTCAAGTTCATGTCTGTCTTAGTCTGAAGCCCAAACCTTCTCATCAAGTGACATTGTCTCCCCAGGGGATGTCTGGGTTCGAGGCAACCCATTACTTCCCGTGACCTGCTGGTTGGCAAGTGGTTCACAAACCTCTTAAATCACACAATTCATATCAGATCTCACCTCTACGTTTAGCACTAATTAGAACTTTTATTAGACAAGGTTAAAGTTGCATGTGATACTTTCTTTTCTTTTAACACTCTACAATAAAAAGCAAGCCTCCTTCCACCTGCACCTTCTCTCTGCCCACCGGTCCCATCGCCTAAGCTCTCGGGGAACAACCTATGCTTTTGTAAATATCTTCTTTAGAATATGGAGACATGAGGTCACACCTCCTACACAGGTGTCTTCCCTTGGTTACTTAACATTTGAAATCCAAATACTCTTATTTGTAGGATCTTTCTGCACTTGTTGGGATGATTTTGCTGCAAACCCACTGACAGCACTTAGAGCTCAGGGTCCCAGCCGGCGTTACAGAGGCCACATCTCCCTGGGCCTCGCATCGCATGTAAGAAGAGGCCCTCTGACGTTCTTTGTGTGTCCTCCCCCCACCCCCCACCTCTGCAGATCGGAGCAGGACCCTGTGCCGGGATGGTGTCCCGTGGCGCTCACCTATCAAGCCTTTCTCCGGAGCACCGGAGTTTCAGCATTCAACGTGGCTTTCCCAAGTCCCCTTACCCCTCTTCTCTATCAGCCAAACACACACACACTAGCTCAGAGCCTCTCCTTCCTCCTAACTGTATGGGAAACTCCTGTAAGTTCTTACTGCCAGCAGGATAGAGACCTTTATAGGAGAGTGAGTGGAGCAGGGCATCCACACACTCACTGCAGCTGGCTCATCTTGACTATTGAATGGGAGAGAGCTGGAAGCCCCAGAGATTGACCTACTTCTCCCTCTCCCCTTGACAGACAAGGAAAGCAATGCTCAGAGAGGGTAAGTAACTTCCCCTAAATCCCACCGCAAGCTGGAGGCAGAGCCAGGAGTGTCTGAAGATGGGTGAAGTCAGGTGCATGGGGTTATAGGCAGCTGCATACATAATAACTGTCACGGAGTTGGAATTAATTTAGAGGCGATCATGATGATACCAACAACACTTTTCAACCCATCGTTCAGAACATGGGATTGTGCATTAACTCTACCTCTGTCTCTGGAGAGGATGTGTCTCTCAGAAATGATCTATGCATTCATAAACACTTTTTTTCAAAATATGCCAACAAGATCATGCTTTCGTAGTGATACAAGCTTCCTTGCTTATATCCCCAATGTACAGATGAGGAAGAGAGGCTCTGGGAGTGACTCAGCAGCTCACCACAAGAATCTCCTGGACGTCTGCCTGGACTTCTGTCAGACCCACTTAGTTGACTTTCTATTCAGTATTATTACTGAGGTCTTATTGTTAAGAACATGTTCTCTGGGTTTCCTGCTTATCTCTAAGCTGAAGAAAATGTGTGTGTGTGTGTGTGTGTGTGTGTGTGTGTGTGTGTGTGTGTGTTTCTGTTTGCTTTTCAACCTTCAGCTTCTATGACCTTAAAAAAAAAAAAAAGAGTAAGCACAAGCTGAGCTGGTCTAAAAGCAGCCTGTTTGCAATGTGATATGGGGCCTGGACCGTGACCAGCTAAACCTCGGTGTACTGTTCTCCAAACACATTTCAACGATTTTTCCAAGTGGCAAGTGGTTTATTTCCACTGAAACACTTGAAGATGCTGAATTAACAGTACATTTCCTAAACTGTTGAGTAAGTGGTGGCAAAATGGCAATTCTAAGTCTGAAGGGGAAATGGCTGATATATATATATATATATATATATATATATATATATTTTTTTTTTTTTTTTTTTACTTTGAAGCATGGATACTACTTAACATTCCTAGCATTTAGCCAAATGCATTTTCAAAGTTAGAATCGGTTCATACAACATTCTCATAGTCCATAGTTTTTATTAAGATTGATACTTGATGGGCCATAACCTCTAACATCACTTGCTGCTTTAAAGTTTACGACTCTCTATAAAATGAAAGTCATATGATCCCTAAATCCAGGACTAATCACAGGCTTTGGAAGTTACTCCTTTCTGTCCTCTCCAACCTCCCCTTCCTCTTGTATCAGAGGAGAGAGAGCAAGTAGGTAAATATGACCGCATTTATGAGAGTGGATGGAAATGTGGTCTAACTTTTCAGGTCCTACTTTAATACCTATGACGAATGAAATATTAATTATAGTGTTAAGTAAATCATTCCATTGACTTAGCATCTGGGAGTCTTGCCTTATCAAGGATAGCTGCTTTTCACTGGCTATTTCAAGAGTCCAACCCAAATGTGATATTTTAATCCTTCAAAAGTGGCATTCAAGTTCCCTGCCAACACTTCGACACCACTTTCATGTTTCCTTCCACCGGCCCCAAAGGTCAACCAACACCTTACTTCTTTTTGAAGAGTCCGCAACTGCTCCCCTTGTCCAAAGCATAGTGTGACCAGGCTTTGGAAGTCTTTTCCACCACCCACAGCTGGCCTACAGTCACGGGCACTATGCCTACCTTTAGGGTTTTGCTTGCTGCCTTGGTCAAAATCCCCATCTCCACCAATGTCTTCACCAACAAACCCTCCTTGTCTTCCTCTGCCAATAGTTACAAAAGCCATGCCCTCCCAGTCACCACCAAATTCTCCATCAGAGCTTTGGCTGCTATGTCGAGGCTACATCAACCAGGGGCAATTCATGGCTCTTGAGGTCATTTGGAGATCCTTTTTAGTCGTCACAACTCAGGGAGGGGAGTGCTATTGACATCTACTGGGTAGAAGCCAGGGGTGCTGCTTAACATCCTGCAATGCACAGGACAGCCCTTCACAACAAAGAAGTATCCAGCCCCAAATGTTAATACAGCCGAGGTTGAAAAACTTCTCTAGGAGATAGTGGAGGCCCTTTGTTTCTCTTTTTTTCTTCACCTTTGGCAGAAAGACTAAAACGAAAGGAAACAAAACCAAATCTGTCCTCCAGGCACACACCTGGAACTGCCATTCTCTTCCCTACTCCTCAGGTCAGGATTGGAAAACACAATGGGATCTTGTAGAACCAGCCTTTCCATTCCCCATGTGGTTCCTTCTCCCACCCGGGCAGGGGCTGGGACACAGCAGTTCAGCTGGGCAGAAGAACCCACCCAGACCAGTGGTTTTCAACCCTGGCTGTACATCAGGTTTACATCATTTCAAATATTTTAAACATTTAGACTACTTAGAGTACAGACACTCAGAATTCAAAGTGAATTGGTCTGGGATGAGAACTAAGTGATATTTTTAAGCCTCCCAACCTACCCCCCCCAACCCCCACCCCCGCAGATAATACCAATGTGCAGCAAGAGGTAATAACTCCCTGGACTGGTAGCCTGCTCAGTGGGGGAGAACAGATCTCCCCAAAGAGCTGTAGGGAATTACTTTTGGGGGACCCTTTAGCACTATAAGACATGCAGCTTTCCAGTAGGAGAGAAGTCTTCTTTCAACTGTGTGGGTCTGGGCCATCTGGGAAAATTCTGGGTCATCTGGGAAAATTCAAATTGTGGACGGTCCTTGTTCAGTCTTCTTATATCTCAATCAGAGGCTTACACTGATTTTTAATATTTATCAAAATCATGAAAAAAAGAGTAAATCAAAGTTAAAAGCTACCTTGATAATTAAGCACTTTCCGCTAGCTATTTATTTGTCTGGGGGAAAAAAAAATGCCTTTTTCCTTTTGTAGATAGATAACATAATCATAAATTAAAGCTTTGGGATGAATTATGTCTTATGAAAAATAACAGGACAGTATCATAAATCACAAACAAACATTGTCTCTATGAAATATGACCAGTCTAATTCTGTACATTTCCTCCCTGTTTGAGTACAATAGAGTCTTTATGAGGCAAATTAATTTAGCATTAACCTGGGAATTGTTACTGTGCTTTCACTGATGAACCTGATAAAATAAAAATACTTCCCGATGCTCAAGAATCACATTAAATAATCTGTAACGTCAGTAAATCATATCTAATTTCTATTTCTTTCCTTATCCTTCTGCAGCCACACCCTCAGCATTCCTACAGTAGAATAAACATGGGATCCCAAGCTGGGAAGCCTGGAGCCTAGTTCTTGCCCTGGTACCGCGTAGCAAGACACCTTCTCTAGGCCGTTTCCTTGTCAGTAAAGAGAAGGTGTCGCCGGGCGATATGTAAGATCCCTTCCAGGGTTGGGAATTAACAGGAAGGCAGATGAACGCTTTGACACCCCTAAATAGCAATGAAGCGTCTGGTTTTGTGCATTGGCATATAGGGTGGAAATATGGTGAATATCAGTCAACACTGCAGCATTCTCTCTGCCAAAACTATGGGGCACTGTTAGGGAAGATTCAAAGAAATAGTAATTACACGTCCAAGGTTTTACTTTCAGTAAGATTATAATTTAGTTGGAGAGATAAACGGTTCCATCAGATCAGGACATTCAAAAGTGACGATTGGTAAATAAAAATTGAAAATAAATAAAAATAAAAGATAAAAATAATAATAAAATAAAATAAAATAAAATAAAATACAAATAAATAAAAATTTAAAAAGTGACGATTGGTATTTCATTGAAATACATGAATGTTTATTGGACACCTCTTTAATGTAATGGCCATCACAGAAAATCACAGAAATCGTGCTGATATGCTCAGGGAAGAGTTGTGACTTTTCTTCCTTTGTACAAACTACCGTAATACTACATTAATACTTCAGTTAGTGACATGGTGTTATCTACTGTCTCGCGTGTCTCTCAAACTGACTGCTGTGGAATTAACTTGTGTTTATCCTATTCCTGGGTACTTCTACAAATTCTCTCCCTAGGATCTGCTCCTCCAGCTGAGATGATCTTCTCTCTTGTGTTCCTTTGAATGTTGCTAAGTGGAGAGCTGGTGGTCATCAATAATTTGGAAGCTAATTTAATTAAATATGCATTAATTGAGTACTTAGTAGGATATGTGCATCTTGAGCACTGTGTTAAATGTTGGCAATACATACAGAGAGTAAATGTTATTTACAACCTGCCTACAGAGTTCATCGTCAAGCCAGGAAAAATACATGGAAAGAATTAAATTTATTGTGACAAATATAATCATGTCTGTTCCACGTTTGGAGGTAGCTCATTCATTCATTCATTGAACAGAGATGTGCTTAGTGCCAATTTCTCTGGTCAGTATCCAAGGCATGTAATATATGTTGGGGGAAAACCAGACAAGGTCCTTACCCTTCTTATGAGCTTGCAGCTTAATGGAAGAAAAGACATTGAACAAGTGAGCAAACAACAACAACAAAAAAAACTATACAATTTCCAAAAATACTAGGCTCTTACTGTAAAGGAGCAAATAGTAGGCAGTGATAATGGGGAGGGTGGGCCGACGCTCTTGCCGGGGACTGAAAAGCTTTCTCGGATGTCTTGGTAGAGAGAAGAAGAACAGAAGCGCCCACCCTGCAAAGAGCAGAGATGAGGGCCCCCAAGTCAGGGGACACAGCAATGAGCCTGGAGCCAGGAATGAATCAGAGGCCTTGCAAGGAGAGTGGTGGAGCTAAGGCTGGAGACAGATCATGCAGGACTGTGGGAACCACAATAAGGAATTTTATTTAAAACCCAGTGAGAAGCCATTAGGGGGTATCATGTCGGGGATGGCGATGATCCAGGTTACAGGTTGTTTTTCTGTTTATCTGATTTAGGTGTCAGCACATTATTCTAGGTTCTAAACAGAAACTGTATTGGAGTGGAATGTTTGTGTTTATGGGGAGACCATATAGGAAGTTGACATGACCTGAAGTAGGCTGGTGGCAGTGGAGGTGCAAAAAAGTGGGGGGGGGGCTGGACTTGAGGTTTATTTTGGAGAAAGAAGCAACAGGCCTGTGACAGATGGGGGAGAGTGAGGGAAAGAGAAGACCCACGGGAAGGTCAAGACCCGCGGCAACCACACACACAAGCCTGAAGCTCAGGGAAGACCTCAGAGGGGGGGACAGAAATAAACAAGCCTCTGGCAACTTCATGGTGTCAAAGGATAGGAACATGGTGTTAAAGCACCCAGAGAATTAAACAGAGAGGGGCCCCTGGCCTGAGTAAGTCCAACATTCACAGGACATAAACAATGTTAAGCTCAAGGTCCCTTACTCAGTTTCTTACCACCCGTGTGTAAAAAGCAACGGGGTATGAAAGAGTGGGCCGGGGTACTGGAGTGATTGTTTTCTGTTTTCACAAGCGGAGGAGTAGAATTCAGAGGAGGAAGTGGCAGGCTTCCTGGGAAATTAAGAAAGCACAGGTTTCAGGCTCCTTCACTGGCAAGGGCCCCTTACGAGACCCCGAGTGTAATTATGTGTTTCTAATTTTGTACTTCTCTTTCTAAAACAGAGAATTGACAAATTACATAAGCTCAGGCCTCACAAAGTCTGAGTCTGCCCCTGGTGGGGAACATCAAGGAGCAGACCATGAAATCGAAAACCCCCAGTGACCTGATGCTGCTGATGGGGCCTCTTTGTATAGCTTCTGTGCTGGGCCAACTACAAGTTGTGGGCCAACATACGCTTTTAAGGAAAGCTTTATCATTCACAGTTGTTTCCTGATCTATTCACATACCCCTTAACCAGAAGCATGGTGGAGACACCATGCGGGAGAAGGGTAAGGCCTAGGTCAAGACTGAGACACTGGAGTTCAGCCATGGGCATCACTCTGGCCACCAGAACACCTGTGGGCAACTGATGGCAGGGAACTACCTGGGTAACCAAGAGAATGTCTTGCTCTTCAAACCCAAGAAGTTCAGAGAAGGGGCGAAAGAGTAAATATGGCGAGGCACATTGGCTACGTAATATGTGGGGCCCGTGCAAATTGGAAGTGTGGATGGGTCCTTCATTCAAGAAGTATTAACAATTTCAAGATGGTGAGAGCAAAGCATGAGTGGGGGCTCTTGCAAGCATGGGGCTCCGTCTGGCTCCTCTGGTCACACACCCATGAAGTCAGCCCTGGGGATAGAAGAAAACCTAGGGCCAGCGTTCTCACGTCTATTAGGCATGTACTATATTCCAGAATCAGGGCAAGATATATTCACAATTCTTTTTTTTTTCATAACAACTCTGTGAGAGAAATGGCATTACCAACATTTCACAGGTGCGAAAAAAATCTCCAAAGGGTTAGTTTGTTTGCACAAAGACACACAGGTAGTATGTTTGTGTGTGCTCAGGGAAGGAAGAAAAGAGACCAGAGGTTATTGCCCAAGTATTGGTCAGAGGCAGGGGCATTTTGGGTCTCCATCATTAAGCTCATTTAACAAAGCCAAAAAAAATGTCAAAATGCCTTGATTACTGTTGCTGTGTGTGAACCACAGATGAGAGAGTGGATAGGAAACGTAATACACTTTTGTCCCTTACCATTTCCTTGAACTATTTAGCTTTGTGCGGCTGCAGGGAGGTTGTCATTCCAACAAAAGCAGACACATTTGGAAGCTTCTAGGCTTTCGGTTTTTGTATTTAGCTACTCTGGTTGGCACAAGGTTAAGTGACTACTGCTTTATTTGCAATTTATTTATATTAAAAGTCAAATGTCAAGTTCACACAGGGTGAAATAAAGGACTCTTTATAAACATGCAAACAAACGCAACTGTTCACTGCCAAAAATATCCAAACAAACCAAACCAGAGACAAGAAATATCTCCTCAGCTTAAAGGGTACAGTTCATCCACATGGCATCTTCAATAGGGGAAAGGAAGTCCTGAAATTGAAGACCAGACGCAGTCAAACACTAATTTAATGTTTTTCTTTGTAGACACCAAATGAAGGGAGATTTGCTACTTATCTGACTAATTTGAGCACTGTGGATTCCCACATTACAAACTGAGGGGAAAAAAAATCTAGTAAGACATAGGAATTTTCTGGTGTTTTGCCAACAGTCGAGTCCCGTGAACACTGTCTTATCATCATTCATGCTTGTCTATTTACACATTTTGATAATGCAAGGTTAAGAATCAGTTTCTTAAAAAGCAAATTACTTTACTTGAGTACAAAAATACACACACGAGCTTATACATGAGTTTCCAACCTATAGGGGTTCTTAGCCTTCGTGATGTGTAAGTAGGGACAGTCACAGCGAGACCTGCATACTCCTGAGTCCCAGAGATAACAGATGTATGACTTCTAAAGTACACGTGGATCTGGCATGATTATCACCAAGGAGATATGGAGCTGAATCAACACAAGGAAATGGAGTTGAGCCTGTAACCTGCTTATGCCAACTCCGTGGCCCTTGAAACTGGTGAAACGGGTTTGCTACTTACTTTGATCTACACACATGAAACTCAGGGCTTCCACTGACACAAGAGTCTATGGGATCACGGTTCTGGTACCTTTTCTGAGAAGGGAGGAGATGGAAATTGGCATCTTCTCTCTCGCCCATCACCCAATGTAAAAGTAGCAGGCAAGCTTACAAATTCGATCACTCGATGTAAACAAACTATCTGCCATCAGGACAGAAACAGCAGGCATGACACGTTTGGGGAACACAAAGGCCTGGTCTTACACAAGGAATTTAGGCTTTTCTCACAGCCCGTGAGTAAAGACACAACTGAGATTTTGTTCTTAATTTCGGAGGTGGGGAAAACCCTGCATTTCTTAAGCAAATAGTACCACATGTAAACAAAACTCGCTACTGATTCCAGTAAATGTTGAATCAATTTCTTAGAGTATATATATAGCATGAAGATCAGTTTGCTGACTTGCCTACAGGAAGGAAATCATTGGAAGAAAGCCTTTATTGATCTTGCAAAAAAGAAGGCCAGAATATCCTTCTCATATCTGTGCCTGTGGAATATGTCACCAGCAATGATGTTATGCAGAGGCACAACTCCCAGAGCAGGTGGCTTCTGCTGTAGCGATAAAGTGCCCAGGGGCTGGAGCCCGGCAGCTGGCTCCAATCTCATCTAATCTATTAGTTTCTAGTTTTGCTAACTCGTCAG
Source organism: Felis catus (assembly GCF_018350175.1). Classification (NCBI taxonomy): domain Eukaryota; kingdom Metazoa; phylum Chordata; class Mammalia; order Carnivora; family Felidae; genus Felis; species Felis catus. The sequence continues at coordinate 208,107,201 of NC_058368.1, read as the reverse complement.
CACCAGTTTCCTCATCTGTAAGACAGGGTTGTTATTTTTTTTAATTTTGTGTTTTACATTTATTTTTGAGAGACAGAGCACAAGTGGGGAAGGGGCAGAGAGAGAAGGAGATGCAGAATCCGAAGCCGGCTCCAGGCTCTGAGCTGTCAGCACAGAGCCCGATGCGGGACTCGAGCTCACTTACTGCGAGATCATGACCTGAGCCGAAGTCGGACGCGTAACCGACTGAGCCACCCAGGCGCCCCAAGATAGGGCTATTAATACTATCCCCAGAAGCTGCTTGCCAGTTTCCTATTCAGTGTCTATGTTCCTTTTCACACAACCATGACTCTCTTCAGTTTCGTGATATTTCCAGTTAGAAACACTCATTTCCCAGACATTGGTAGCGTTGGGGTGGCCACGTGACCTGGTTCTGGTAAATGAATGATAAGCAGATGTGGTTGGGTGGGGCTGTCCCGATGGACAGAGATCCCAAGAGCACGTGCTTTTGCTCTTTGCACTCCCCTCTTCCCGCCAAGAATGTGCTAGAGATCCCCGAGAGGAAGCAGCCACTGCAGAATGAACCACATACCAAGAGTGAGGGAACAAGTAGGATTAAGAAGCATTGCTCCTTGGGGCACCTGGCTGGCCCAGTTGGTAGAGCGTGGGACTCTTGATCTGGGGGTTGTTGTAAGTTCGACTCCCACATTAGGTGTAGAGATTATTTAAAAAAAAAAATCTTAAAAAACAAAAAAAGAAGCATTGCCCCTTGAACGGTCGCACATATCCCTACTGTCCATCCCTGGATTCCTTGTGATAGGAGAACAGATAAGGAGAGGAAGCAGCAGCCTGTGACGCTAAGCCGAATGCAGCCAAATGCAGCCCTAACTGAACTACTACCTGGCAAGGTTGGCAGGAAGAATATGAGACGTAAACTGCTTAGTCCAGAGCCTGGCACAGAGAATTCAGGAAAAGTGATGCCTGCTAAATTACCTATAGGAACTATCAGCAGAGGCCCAGCACAGAGGAATACTTCCCTGCTGAGGTGGGTGCCTTCTCCCACCTGACTGGTGTGAACCAGCTAACCCCGGTGCTGGTGGCATTTCTCTTCTCGTGACTCCAGGGAAACCTTAGCAGCTGCAGAGCCCCCATCATGCATCTTTCCCCCTTACTGCCTCCAGCAATGGTGCCCCAGGCGACCTCATTCCAAGACTGGTGAACCCAGTGGGATTTTGAATCTCCTTAAAATTCTTGTCTATTTTCTTTAAATTGCACCTTACAGGGAATGCTGATGAAACAAAAGAAGCAGATGTGGAACCTAGCACGGGGTCACGGCCCAGGGATTGGCCTAAACCTTGAATTTAATGACTAATGTTCCCCCTAATAACTTCCACACCCAAAGAGTCAAGAAAGGAAGTGAACTGGAGAGATCCTACAGCCTAGAGAGATCCTTCAAACACTAGCAGTACTGAGACCCACGCCTCAAAGACCCCCCACATGCAACACGTGTGGTGAACATGGTATGGCCTTGTCCTTCTGGCTTTCTCCACAGTTTCAAGATGACAAAAGAAGCAATTACAACTGTGCAGTAAACCTATATTGCTCTTCAGATAGAATAATGTCAGTTAGTCACCACACTATTTCGCCTCTTTATAGACGGAAACCGGTTTTTCTACATCTGGGTTTGATCTCCTTTTCTTTTAAAAAAATTTTTTTTTTCAACGTTTATTTATTTTTGGGACAGAGAGAGACAGAGCATGAACGGGGGAGGGGCAGAGAGAGAGGGAGACACAGAATGGGAAACAGGCTCCAGGCTCTGAGCCATCAGCCCAGAGCCTGACGCGGGGCTCAAACTCCCGGACCGCGAGATCGTGACCTGGCTGAAGTCGGACGCTTAACCGACTGCGCCACCCAGGCGCCCCGTCCTTTTCTTTTATTAACAGCTTCATTGAAGTATAATTTTATGAAATTTGTTAACAGCTTCATTGAGGTATAAGCTTTACGGAGGCGACATACAATGGACTGCGTGAGTTTAAGGTGTGCAGTTGGATAAGTTGTGGCGTATGTATACATCCAGGAACCATCACTGCGATCAAGATAGTGGACATATAACCATCACACCCAAAAGTTTTCTTGTCCCCTTTGTAACCCTTCCCCCAACTCCCACCCCATTGGCCTACTTTCTATCACTATAGATTAGTTTGCATTTTCTATAAGTTTAAGTAAATGGAGTCACATACTCCATTTAAGTGGACTCCATTAAGTGGACTCATTTTTTTTTTTTTTTTTTTTTTTTTTGGTCTGGGTTCTGTCACTCAGCAAAACTATCTTGAAGTTCATTCATCCTTTGCCAGTGTAAACAATCCATTTGTTTTTATTGCTGAGTAGTATTCCATCGTATGGATGTACCATAGTTTTTTATCCATTCAACTGTTAATAGACATTTGAATTGTTTATAGCTTTTGCCTATTATCGATAGAGCTGCTACGAACATTTGTATGCAAGTTTTTGTACGGGCATATGCTTTCATATCTCTTGGGCAAATACTTTTGTACGTAAACAAATGTAAACTGGTACAGCCACTACAGAAAACAGCACGGAGGCTCCTTCAGAAGTTAGAAATAGAACTAAAGCAGGGCACCTGGGCGGCTCAGTTGGTTAGACATACGACTTCAGCTCAGGTCATAGTCTCACGGTTTGTGAGTTCAAGCCCTGCATTGGACTCCGTGCTGACAGCACAGAACCTGGAGCCTGCTTCAGATTCTGTGTCTTCCTCTCTCTCTCTGCCTCTCACCCTCTCACGCTCTTCTCTCTCTCACTCTCAAAAATGAATAAACATTAAAAAAAATTTTAAATATGGAGCGCCTGGGTGGCTCAGTTGGTTGAGCGTCCGACTTCGGCTCAGGTCATGATCTCACGGTTTGTGGGTTCGAGCCCCATGTTGGGCTCTGTGCTGACAGCTCAGAGCCTGGAGCCTGCTTCTGATTCTGTGTCTCCTTCTCCCTCTGCCCCTCCCTCACTCATGCTTTGTCTCACTCTGTTTCTCAAAAACACGTAAATGTCAAAAAAATTTAAAAAAATTAAAAAAAATTTAAAAATAGAACTACAGTATGATCTGGCAATTCCTCTTCTAGGTGTATATTGAAAGGAAATTAAAATAAGTCTCAAAGAGATATCTGCACTCCTTGTTTACCGCAGCATTAGTCACACTAGCCAAGATATGGAAACAACCTAAGTGTCCATTGATGCATGAATGGATAAAGAAGCCGTAGAATATGGAATGGAATATTATTCAACCATGAGAAAGAAGGAAACACGGATGACAACATGGATGGACCTAGAAGGCATTATGCAAAGTGATAGAGAAGGCTAAATACTGTACGGTATCATTTATGGGTGGAATCTAAAAAAGCCAGACTCACAGATACAGAGAGTAGAATGATAGTTACCAGGGCTGAGGGGTGAGGAAAATGGGGGAGATATTAGTCAAAGGTGACACCTTCCAGTTGTAACATGAATACATTCTGGGAATCGAATGGATAGCATGGTGATTATAGTTAACGATACTACATTATGTACTTGGAAGTTGTGAAGAGTAGATCTTAAATGTTCTCACCACAAAAAGGAAATGGTAATTATGTGTTAGCTAACACTATGGTAGTAATCATGTTGCAATATATAAGCATATCAAATCAACTTGCTAAGTGTATCAAATCAGTGCCTTAAACTTACACAATGCTGTATGTCAATTCTATCTCAAGAAGTTGAAAAACACACATTTCAAAAAAAGAAAGAAACTTCCAAATTGTCTTAATTACTGTAGCTTTAGAAGAGTCTTGAAACCAGATGATAATTCTCCAACTTTGTTTTAGGGGTCAATTTGGTTTCGGATTTAATTTTAATTTGTTCTCTTGTTTTTTAGTTACTCAAGGTAGAAGCAGAGATCACTTGATTTGACACCCTTCTTCATTTCTAATACAGGTATTTTTGTGCTATAAAAATTTCCCTAAGTACTGCTTTGGATATATCCCACACATTTTGATATGCTGTTTTTACATTTTTACTCATTTCAAAAAATACTTTCTAATGCTTTTGATTTTTCTTATCCCATGTATTACTTATACAAGTGTGTTATATAATTTCCAAATACTTGGGAGGATTTTCCAAAGGTGTTCTGTTACTACCGAACTAAAATTTAAATGAATTTCATCTAATTTTATTCCATTATGGTCATAGAATATATGACTTGCTGATACTTGCTTTATGACCCCAAATATAATCTATCTTGGGTAAATGACCTGAAAAAAATGTATCTTTGAAAAAAATTAATCTTGAAAGAAATATACACTTGAAAAAAATGTATCCTCCATTGTAGGGGGAGTGTTCTCCAAACGCCAGTTAGGTCAAGTTGGTTGATAGTGTTATTCCTATCTTCTTGAAGTCTCCAGTCTACTTGTTCTATTGATCATTGAGAGAGGGATACTCTCAGAAACAGAAATATCTGGCTAGCATGTCTTATTGGGCCTCAATCAGTTTTTGCTTCATATATTTTGAGGCTCTCTTATTAGATGCATAAAAGTTGGTGAGTCGACCTCTTGATGTTTATGAAATGACTCTTCTTGTCCTAGGAGATAGTCTTTGCTCTAAATCTACTTTGTCTGATATTAATAAGTTACCCCAGCCTTCTTTTGATTCGTGTTAGCATGGTATATCTTTTCCCATTTTTTTACTTTTAACCAGTTTGTATCTTTCTATTTAAAGTGGGTTTTTTGGGGCACCCGGATGACTCATTTGGTTAAGCACCTGACTCTTGATTTTGGCTCAGGTCAAGTGTGTGAGATCGCGGCCTGCATTGGGTTCTGTGCTGGCAGTGTGGAGCCTGCTTGGGATTCTCTCTCTCTCTCCTTCTCTGTCTGTCCCTCCCAGCTCACTCTCTCTCTCTCTCTCTCTCTCTCAAAATAAATAAACTTTAAAAAAATATTTAAAAAAATAAAGTGGGTTTCTTGTAGGCAACATAAAGCTGAATCTTACTTTAAAAAAAATTTTTTTTTATTTTAACGTTTATTTATTTTTGAGACAGAGAGAGACAGAGCATGAGCAGGGGAGGGGCAGAGAGAGAGGGAGACACAGAATCGGAAACAGGCTCCAGGCTCTGAGCTGCCAGCACAAGGCCCAACACGGGGCTCGAACTCACGAGCTGCGAGATCATGACCTGAGCCGAAGTCGGACATTCAACCAACTGAGCCACCCAGGCATCTTACTTTTTTATACAATCTCTGCCTTTTATTTTTTTATTTTTATTTTTTAAGTTTATTTATTTATTTTGAGAGAAACAGAAAGAGTGAGTGGGGTAAGGGCAGAGAGAGAAAGAGAGAGAGAGAGAAAGAGAGAATCCTGAGTAGGCTCTGCATCGTCATCAGGGAACCCAATGTGGGGCTCAGACTCACACTCTAAGATAATGACCTGAGCCAAAGTCAGACGCTTAACTGACTGAGCCACCCAGGCGCCCCACAATCTCTGCCTTTTAACTGGAGCACGTAGACCATTTATATTGTATATGATTACTGAGATAACTGGGCTTAAATCATTAACCATATTATTTCTCTTATATTCTGTCCTACCTGTTCTTTGCTCCCCTCACTCCCATTCTGCCTTCTTTTGGATTATTTTTTATAATTACATTTTATCTCCTTTGTTGGCTGATTAACTAAAACTCTTTGTTTTGTTACTTTAGCGGTAGCTTCAGGGTTTATAGTATGCATCTTCAACTTATCACAATCTACCTTAAAGGTATGATGCCACGTTGTGAATAGTATAAGAATCTTTATATTAGTCCATATATTAATTAATCCTTTTCTTGTATTAACTAATCCTTTTATATTAATATTAACTCATCCTTTTCTCCCCTACCATCCTTCGTGCCACTGTTGTCATACATTATATACCTTCACGTGTGTTATAAACCCCACACTACATTCTTAGTCTTTTTGTTTTTAAATGATTGAAATATTTTTTAAAATCTTAAAAAGTTCTCTTTTAAGTTACCATTTCCAGTTCTCTTTATTCCTTTGTGTAGATGCATATTTCCACCTGGTAGCATTTTCTTCTGCCTGAAGGGCTTGTGTTAACACTACTTGTAGGGAAGGTCGACTCTGCTGGGGATGTCGTCTTGCAATTTTTTTATGCTTGAAAAAGTCTTTATTTCACCTTGGTTTTGGAAAGATAATTTTGCTATTGACAGCTTTTATTCTTCCACACTTTAAGGTATCATTCCACTGTTTTTTTAGCTTACATTTTTTCCAAGAAGAAATTTGTTCTCATCCTTAGCTTTGCTAGTGTATCTTTTTTTTTAGTGACTGCTTTTAAGATTTTCTCATTGTCTAGCCAAAGTATGGAAGGAGCCCAAATGTCCATCGATTGGTGAATGGATAAAGAAGAGGTGGTGTGTGTGTGTGTGTGTGTGTGTGTGTGTGTATGTATGTATATATATGTGTGTGTGTATACACACACACACACACACACACATAATGGAATATTACTCTGTGATCAAAAAGAATGATATCTTGCCATTGGCAATAACACAGAGGGAACTAGAGTGTTTTATTAAGTGAAACAAGTCAGAGAAAGACAAATGTAAGATGATTTCACTCACATGTGGAATTTAAGAAGCAAAACAGATGAACATAGAGGAAGGGAAGCAAAAATAAGATAAAAACAGAGAGGGAGCCAAACCATAAGAGACTCTTCAATACAGAGAACAAACTGAGGTGTTGGGTGGAGGGATGGGCTAAATGGACAAGGGGCATGAAGGATACTTTTTGGGATGAGCACTGGGTGTCATATGTAAGTGATGAATCACTAAATCTATTCCTGAAATCATTATTACACTGTATGTTAACTAACTTGGATTCAAATTGAAAATAATAGTAATCAATAAAAAAGATATTCTCATCATTAATGGTTTATAGTGACTTGATTATAACGTGTCTAACTGTGATTTCTATCATTGTTCTTGTGCTTGGAGTTCATGGAGTATCTTGTGGGTTTATGGTTTTCATCAAAGTTGAAAACTTTCTGGCCATTAATTTTACAACTATTTTTTCTGAATTAGTTATTTATTGCTGTGTAACAAATTTCTCCAAAGTTTAGCAGCCGCAGACACTATGTACTTATTATCTCACACTTTCTTTGGGTCAGAAATCTAAGCACAGCTTCGCTGGGGGCCTCTAGCTCTGAAGCTCTCATGAGGTTGCAGTGTAGGTATTGGCCAGTAGCGACTGGCAGATCTCAGAAGACCCAGTTCCAAGCTCATTCACGTGCTCCTTGGCAGCCTTGGTTCCTTGCCAGATAGACCTCTCTACAGGATTGCATCATGACATGGCAACTCTTCTCCAGAGAGAAGAGATACAAAAGACAGTGAGAGAGAACGCACCCACGATAGAAACCAGAATCTTTTTGTAATATAATTTTGGAAGTTCTATTTCGTCACTTCTGCCATATTTCCTTCAGTAGAAATGAGTCAATAAATTAATCCTACACCCAAGAGGCAGGGATTAAAGAAGATCATGAATTCCAGCAGACAAGGACCATGGGGGCCATATTAGAGGCTGCCTGTTACTCCCACCCCTCTTTGGGGAACCACAGTTACACATTTATTAGGCTGCTTAAAGTTGTCACAGCTCAGCGACGCTCTGGTTTTTGCTGTTGTGGTTGTGGTTGTTTAAATTCCGTTAGCTCTCTATACTTCATTTGAGATCATTTTTCTTGTGAGGTCTTCAAGTTTATGAATTTCCTAAAATGTCTCATCAGCTGTTAATCCAACCCAGTACATTTTTCATCTCAGATGTACTTTTCATCTTCAGAAGTTCCATTTGGGTCTTTATTATATCTTCCAAATCTCTACTTAACTTTTTAAGCATATGGAATAGGTTATAACTGTTTTAATGTTCTTTGCTGCTGATTCTAATGTATGTGTTAATTCTGGGTCAGTTCTTTTTTCTCCTCACATTTTCCCACTTTTTGGTAACTTTTTATTGGATGTTATATACTGTGAGTTTTACCTTGTTGGCTGACGGATATTTTTATATTCACAGCAGCCACATCTGCTGTTTTGGAACAGACGTAAGTTACTTGGAAAGAATTTGACCCTTTTATGCTTTAAGATTTGTTAAGTGGAAATGGAAAAAAAAAAAAGTTCCGTGTTGAATAATTAGGGCTAATTCTTCCCCAGTGCTGAGGCAAGAACCGTCTATGTGCCCTACCCAATTCTCCATGAATCATGACAGTGTTCAGTCTATAATGTAAAACTAGGCATTATTTCTGGGCCTATAATGGGAGCTGAACATTGTCACCTCGTATCCTTTTGGGTAGTTCTTCTTCTGGCCTCCAGATAGATCACTGTCCTTTCTCGCTTGATACTCAGTGTCTTGAACACCACTGTTTCATATGCTTTTTAGGTTCCTAGTTGTTTCAAGAGGGAGGGTAGTTCTGGTCCCTGTTACTCCATCTTGGCTGGAAGCAAAAGTCGGGTCTCCGGGTAACACATTCTGAGGGGACATCATCAACCTTGCTGAAGTAACATGCTAGTGTTTATTCTTTCTTTATAGAGGATAGGGAAAAAGGAGAAAACCTAGTGTGTCTGGAGACAGGTTAGGGGAGAAGGAAAGAATCCATTTTGTTCTCCTCCACCTTAAGAAACTGCTTCTCACAACACCACCCACATATTATTTTTCTAAACCTCCTCTAACTCACATGCTGTCATTGGATTTCTGTTATAGGCTATCCAACCATGGTTTCGAGACCCACAGATGTTCACGTCTTTCATTTAGCATCTGGCACTAAATGCAGGCCAGACTCTAGCTACAAGTATCTTAGAAGATATTCTTCCCTGGTTCATGTCTTTGAAGTTAAATTAGGGAGCTGATTCATATCTCACAATCAGACCAAACTTTTTGGTGCAATTCACCAATGGTCATTAATATGTCTATGGTACCTCTGTATAAAAGGTGATAATGCCCTGTGAAAACAGTACTGATTCATTTGACTAAACCAGAATCCAACTCACTTTCCCCTTTCTTGTCTAATTTCTTAAATGTCATTTTGTTAATGTGAATTTTAGTAGTGATTTATGGTAACAGCATCCCTTTACCTTTTCATATAACTAGGTGACTTCTTGAGGTCAAAATGCAGTAAGAACTGCCTTGTTCATAATTCTCATTCTTTTCTATTTCCTGTTGTAATATTTTTAATCTTCTACTTTTAATCATACTTAACTGCTCCCCATTCTCAGGCTGACTTAGTGCACTCTTAATGTCAGGCTTCCCAAAGCACGTGTTTCCTGGAAAGGCTTTTCTTCATTAGCCGGGAAGGACAGGAAATGCTCATGTCAGTGCTCTAGGAACCATCGTCTCCTGTGGCCAGAGGCAGAGAGTTCACACCAAGTTATGTGATCCAGAGGGTTCATCTAATGCTGTGGTCAGGGCAGGGGGACAGTATCAGCTTAAAAGCAGTTCAGACATTTCTGAAGAGGGGGAAAGAACCTTGATAAGCACATCTGATTAAATATTTTTCCATTTGGGAATATGTTATGAATGCTGACCTTTGTCTTAGCAGTACACGGACTGCCACAGTCCACATAGATAAGACCAGAAAAATAATGCTGCAGAGTGGGAAATGGTACCCTCCCAGTCCGAGGGAGCCAGTGTGCGTCCCCTAGTCTCGACTGCAGAATCACTAAAGCATGAGGCAAAAACAGATGTGACAGCCTTGAAGTGAGAGGAAGCTTCTTGGAGCTCCTGGAATGTGAGCAGTCAAGATTGTTGTGGTTCAGAGCACAAGTTCTAGGGCATGACTCCCTGAATTCAAACTTCAGTTCTGTTACTTTTTAGCTGTGTGAGCTTGGGCAAATTACTCAACTTCTCTGTGCTTCAATTTTGTTTTCTGTAAGATGGAGACATAATAGTATCTCCTTCACAGGATTATTGTCTCCTGACAACCCAATTAAAATAAGTTAAAAATGAAAACTCTTGGACCAGTGCCTGGCATATACCAGTGTTGGCTACTATTATTCTTTCTTTATTAATTGAAATATATTTGACACATCACATTGTGTAAATTTAAGGTGTACAACGTGTTGATATGATACATTTTTTGTATTATACTATGGCTGCCATTGTAGCGATCCCATCGTGTTGTATAGTTATTTATTTTTTGTGATGGGATGATTACGATGTAATCTCTTAGCAAGTTTGATGATTACACTACAGAATGGTGTCTATGATCACTATCATGTGACTTAGATCTCCAGGACTTACTTGTCTACTACTCACAGCTTTGTGCCCTTAAACAACATTTCTTTTATTCCCCCAATCCCCAGGCCCTGGCGGCTGCCATCTTTCTCTCTGTTTTAACAAGTTTGACTTTAGATTCCACATGTAAGTGAGATCATACAGCATTGGTCTTTCTCTGTCTGACTTATCCACTTAGCATAATGTCCTCAAGGTCTTACTGAGATATTTAGCCAGGGGTTAGATCCGTGCTGTTCAAAATGGTAGCCACTAGGCACATGCGGCTATTAAGTGTTTCAAGTGAGCTCAATGTGACACAATGATGGGGTTTTACATTTAAATTTTAAATTTGTTTAATTTTAATTGAAACTAACATTTGATTTAGTTATTGGAATAATTTTAAGTATTTTTGGAACAAATGGATAGGTGAATTTACTCTTTGAAGGATGAATTTTATGAGGAGTGCCTGGGGGGCTCAGTCGGTTAAACTTTCACCTTCGGCTCAGGTCATGATCTTGCAGTTCGTGAGTTTGAGCCCCGTGTCGGGCTCTGTGCTGACAGCTCAGAGCCTGTAGCCTGCTTTGGATTCTGTGTCTCCCTCTCTCTCTGCACCCCCCTGCTCATGCTTTTTCTCTCACTTTCTCTCAAAAATAAAGAAATGTTAAAAAAAATTTATTTTTAAAAATAAAGGATAAATTTTTATGAAATCTGAATACAAATAAGTATTTCTAATAAAATTTCATGTTCAGATTTTGCAGATAAAACATATGAAAAAGAGACTGCTAAATATCTCATTGATATTCTAAATATATTGACTGCATATCAAAATGATAATATTTTGCATATATTAAATGAAATTAAAATATTAAAATTGTTTTCTCTTATTTCTTCCTACTCTTTAAATATGGATACTAGAACATTTTAAATTTTATACGTGGCTCACATCACAATGAACACTGCTGGGCTAGATTATGGTGGGGGGTGGGTGCTTATTTGCCCTGCAGAGATGTGTGGACTTCATCCTGAGAGCAATGGGAAGAAACAGGATCTAATTTACATATTACACACTTACATATCAGAAAATTTACCCTGGCAGCTGTGTGGGAAATGGATTTGAGGGAGAGAAAACCAGAGCTTTGGAGATCATTTAGCTGAAGAAATGTAGGGAGGAGAATATTATAATCTGGATATGAGTGGCAGCGTGCATGCAGGAAATAGACATATCAAAGAGGTAGACTCCCTCAGTAAGACTGGGTAAGGGGAGGCCAAGTTAACTGTAGGTATGTGGCTTGGAAAACTAGATAGAATCTCTGAGCTCGAGCCTAGCGGACTAAGAGTGAAATGTGATTTAAGTGTCAAGACTAAGTTCCTTTAATAAAACCATCCCTGATTCCTTCCACTTAGCTCATCAGATTACAGAGCCTTCCACAGCCAAAATGTTGCTTTCAGGAGCTCCTGGCTGTCACATTCTTCCCCTAAGCTGCTCCTAAATTAAGAAGCAAAAAAATTAAGTCCCAAAATGGTCTCTGTCCACCTCTCTTTTTAAAAACAACAACAAATAAAGCAGACACATTCCAATGTCATCACTACCATTTGGTGAACATAGTTACTAGTCTTCACTTGGTACTCAAAGAGCTTCCAGAACGCAAAGGGAATATTTTCAAAATGAGAGTGAAAGAGAAGGCCCTTTGGAGACATTCCTCTCTAAGGGAAGCAACATAGCTCCACGGAGAAACACAGGCGTGGAATTCAGATACACTCACTCCTGGGTCTTGGTTCTGCCTCTCTGAGTTTCTCTGCCCTGGCACACGGAAGACTCACAATCAATATTTGTTGAGCAGATGCAGTTTACTCAACTCCTTTGAGCCTCAGTTTCCTGATCTGTATAAAGGAGGTGATTATTTTCACTGTGAAGAGTTGTTTTATAGATGAGATCATCTTGCACATGAAGTGTCTGGCACTTAATTCAATACTCATTCAATGATAGATAGCATCAATGATTACATCTTGGAGTAAAATTCAAACAGAGAACAAAACTACTGTGGCACTTTCCAAACACCGCACATGACTCACCTTGCCGTGAGTCTACCATTTTGTATATGTCCAAGGCAATAGGGACACGGCTGGCATAGATCTCACAAGTCTTGGGCTGATCCTAAATCCCAAACTTTGGCTGTGAGCATCAGCGTTCAGCCCTCTCTCCACCAAGTCTCCAAGCAGGGCTCGTGTGATCACTAACAACATTGCCTTTGTTAATTGTCTTCTTTTCCTTGTCCTTCTTCCTTATCCTTCATGCCCCCTGGGGAAGAAATCTTAGAAACTCAAAATTCTAAAAGGAGGCCAGGAGGGTCTGAGCCAGAGCAAAGGTCTTGGATTACCCACACACTGATTAACTTAAGGCTGGCTATTCTTGAGATGGCAACCGACACTAGTGTATTGGCTGAAAAGATCACCAACCAACCTATCCTCTTTTCCTAAGTTTGGCTTTTTATCACAGCTTAAACAAATATTTATGTATAAAGTACAAAAAGCAGGCAACTGCTCTTTTCTGTCTTTTAAGAACAATGCAGCTCTTCTTCTCGAACGTTTGCAAGGAACCAGTGTGCTCCCACCCCTGGGCTGAAAAGAGAACACTGAAGAGCTATTAAGAAGTATGAGGCAGGCTGTGTGTGGTGCCGATGAAATGGCCAAGAAATAGAAAGTTTATCCAGACGGGGACACTTGCACAATAATGTTCCCAGAGAAACAAGGTCCTGAACCTTTCATCCATCAAACCATTGTTTGCAAAATGGTTCCACCGTATCTTCCTTGTCTGATCCCATGGAAGATGGGACCCTGGTCCTTAAGGACCTTTCCAGTTATCAAGACTGACAAAACACATACTTGAAATAAATAGAAACTGAATAACTTAGCAGGTATATTAGCCAATAAGTGGAAGATTAGTTTCCAGAAAGGGAATCAACGGTGGCTGGTGATGCTGAAAAGGTCTATGTAAAGAAGACAGAAATTAAGCTAGGGTATGAAGGATGAGTAATATTTCGGTAAAAGAGGGAATGGAGGAAGAGTGTTGGAAAAGTGTGTGTGTGTGTGTGTGTGTGTGTGTGTGTGTGTGTGTGTCAGTGGGGCAGCGGGGAGGGAGATTCAAAGGCAAGGAGGTACTGATAAGTAAAGTCCATGTTATTCACTCAAAATCTTCAACCTCACACTATATTTCTCTCAATCCTCTGCCTTACAGTTGTCTTTTGTTAACTTTAAATTCTCTCTTTTCTTATCTTATATACACTAACCTTACTAATATGTGGACTCCAAGTTATGGCTAATGTTTTAAATATGGAAGTCTTAGCTTCCAAATAAAAGCAGAAGGTCCTCATGGGTTCCCAGCACCAGGCTGAACGAATGCTCAGTAACTATTACCCAGTGGGTGAACTTGAATTTCTTTCCCTCCACTGAAAGTCTTTGAGAGGACCAAAGGGCTTCATGACCGCCATCTTGGCATTTTGAAGAAAAGATGTGGGGGACCCAAAATGTTGCTTGAAATTGCAAAAGAATACTTAGGGAAGATTAAAGTTCTGAAATTGCAGTTTACCTTCAATAGCTAGCATTGAAAAGACTCATTTTGTCTGCCTTTCTTTCTCTTTCTTTCTTTCTTCCTCCCCGTCCTCCTCTTTCTCTCCCTTCTCCCCCCCCCTCCTCCTCCCTCCTCCCCTCCTTATTCTTTTTCAGAATTTTTCACAAATAGGTTCATTCACAAAGAGAAAATCAAAGTTTGGTCACAACACCTTCACGAAATAGAGGCCTTTGAAAACATTGGTCTGGATGAAGGCACATGCCCCCTCCCACCCCACCCCACCCCTAAATTACTCCCTGTAATTTGTTCAGCTTGATTCTACCCTGAGCGTCCAGGCGGTTGGGACCCACAGTCCCTTTGGGCCATGAAAAGAAAGCATCCTTCCTCTCCCCTCCTCTCAGAGGCTCTGAGGCGGCTGGCCCTCTGCCTGGCTATGCCAGAAAGTGGCATGACCACCAGGGCGACTGTGGTCAGCACAGGAAGAAAATCTCGGGTATTCACAGCTAAACTATGGTTTGAGAAATGCTGGCGACTCAGGGTTAGCTGGGTAAAGGAGCAAGAATAGCGACAGAAATGCACTCTTTGACTCCGCTTCTCCCCAAAACAGGCCCTAAAAGAACCACAGAACCACAGAAAGGATCTCAATGTTCATGGCTGGGCTTAGCACAGCGTTAGCCCTCCAGAGGGCCAGTGCGGGCCCAGCAGGAGCCTCCCTTGGGGTCTTTCTGAGGATAACGTAGGGATCCCCAAGGGGCCTCCCATGTCAGAGCAGCATTCTTTGGACCTTGAGTAAGATCCTGCAGAGCCCAGGATTTTCCAATCCAGTTCAAAATTCCAGATGCCTCTTCCATTGAAGACAATGTGGCAACACTGTTCCTATTATTTCAGTGGCATTGCTTGTGCTGGTGAGACCCTAGGATCTGCACCACGGGGATGAGTAAAGATTCTACCCACAGTGGTGGTTGTTTTTTTTCTTTCAATTGCTCCTCTCATGGTGGAACAGAAGTGGGGCATGCCTCCGTCATGGTATGTGCGTCTGGCCTCTGCAGAACTGACCCTCTTCCCTCCTAACTCACCACCTTATGTAGGCCCCCCAAATTGAGGAAACATAAATAGAAGGCACCCCCTTTCTGTTCCATTTTTGTCCCTAACACAAATGGGCCTGGACATGGGCAAAAAGTCTGCATTTGTAGCAAAAGAATGCACACTGGAACAGGGTCATGGGATCCACACAGCTTAGTTACTTGTATTCACTGAAGAGAATCAGGCAAAGCACAGGAGGCCCTCGGGACATGAAAATAAAATATGGTAGCTAAAATTAGCATCTTTGGGAGTAGCTAGAGCAGGCTGGCACCCACTAGGCACAGCATCTAGAACGAGTTGAGACTGCTCTATCCCAACTGAAGAACACCTGGGAGGGAAGAGTCGGCCTCCCTTAGCCACAGCGTGGCTTCCCGCAGTTTCCAGTTACACGCATTCAGCTGCGGTGTGGGAGCGGATGATCCTCCTCCTGACCCACAGTCTGCTCAGTAGGAACCTAACGCTCCCTCATCACACCTCTGTCGCCTCACTTCGCCTCCTCACGTAGGCATTTCTTCATCTCACAGCATCACAAGAAGGGAGAGGACAGTACCATAAGATATTTTAAGAGAAAGACCACCTTCACCCGACTTTTGTTACAGCGTATTGCTATGATTGTTCTATTTTTATTATGAGTTATTGTTAACCGTGTAGTGTGCCCAGTTTATAAACTTTACCGTAAGTACGCATGTGTAGGAAAAAACATATAGGGTTCAGTACTATCTGCAATTTTAGGCATCCGCTGGTGGGTCTTGGAACGTGTATCCCTGCAGATGAAGGGAGGAACCACTGTAGTTTAAGAAAGCTAGGGGTGCCTGGGTGGCTCAGTCGGTTAAGCGGCCGACTTTGGCTCAGGTCATGATCTCAGGGTTCATGAGTTCGAGCCCCGCGTCAGGCTCTATGCTGACAGCTCAGAGCCTGGAGCCTGTTTCGGATTCTGTGTCTCCCTCTCTCTGACCCCCCTCCCCCCCCCGTTCATGCTCTGTCTCTCTCTGTCTCAAAAATAAATAAACGTTAAAAAAGATTTTTTTTTTTTAAATAAAGAAAGCAAGTCCCCTTTATTTTAGGACCAAGCTCACACAGTGTCTTCCAGCTAGAGAGAGACAGGGGTTGGGTTGGGGCGGGGGCGGGGGGGGATTGCTTTTTAAAGGGGTATTCAATGTGGCTGACCAATTTTTCTTCCACAAAAACTGATGCTTAAAGCAAATCCTTTGGCAATCGTGTTTGTACCAGAGCAATAGAACTCCTGGTTATAAATATGCAAAGCATAATGAAAAGATTACAGCTCAGTGGCTGGGGTGCAAATTGGTCTGGATTGTTTACTGCATGAGGAATGCCTTCCCTCCCCCCTTCTCCCCCAGTGCAATCCCACACACAGAGGACGCTCCGTGAACACAAATACCTTTCTCCGTGCCATGTCCCTGCTTCCCCGAGCTAGGACCTGGCCCTGTGGAGCCACACCTGGGCAGGAAGGGCAAGGCAGAAGGCAGGGGTGGCAGTGAAGGAAACAGGCTCCCTGATCCCAAACTGATCGTCCTCGTGGGGGCCTCTTCTGGTTCTACACAAGTTTTGGCTCCCACACAGTGGGTTGGTACCAGATTAACCGCGAATTTGGGCCTAATTCAATGACCTCCAAGAGGCAAGAGGAGGCAGTGCTGAACCTTCCCAGTGTCCACGCTGGCCTGACGTGCATCTTTAAAGGCAGGCCCAGTCTGTCCTAGAAGAGGGTGACCGAATGGGTGGTTCAACTCGAGGGTTGGAGTCCTGGCCCTGTCACTTACAAGGCCTGGGTCCTTAGGCAACTCTCTCAGCCTGGTTTCCCAAACCAGCTTTGTCCACCCTGTGAAGTCGAAATGAGCCCGTGCACGTAAAGCACCATGCCTGGGACAGGGGACATGTGTAGTCAACGAGGCTGTCCCTGGAATGCCGGACACAGACATGGCAGAGAATGTTAGGAAATGGCCGTTCACCGGCCTGTCTGCTGGGGCTTCCCGAGAGCCCGCGTTTACGCAGAACTGCTTTACCTGGCATTGCTCTGCTGAAGCCTCTGGTTTCAGTCTCCCACCAGCCTGGGCCTGCTACTACCTGTGGCCATTTCTATGCCAAGTCTTCGTGTTCACCACCCTCTCTTCATGGCAGCTAAGCATTTTTAATCCTTCTCTGCTCCCGTCTCCTGTCTTGCCCCTTTCCTTAAGAAAACAACTCCATTATGCTGAAATGAGGTGGGAGTTTCCCCATCCAACTTAGAGTTATGTTTTAAATCTTTGAACTCTAGCTAGCTCCCAGGGATTTCCTAGCCTAGACTGATGAAGCAGTTTGCACACGGGTGCTTAGCCTGTCTCTGTGAGAACCAGGTCTGGGTTTAGTCTCCTAACCGGAAAAGAAGAGAAGGACCATTCTACCAGGGGCCAGGCAGTAAGCCGTGGGATGTAAGGGCTTGAAGAGGATATAAGGGCTCGAGGAGAGGACCATTGGCAAAGATGTGAGCAGGGTGTAGGGAAACCAGAAGGGATAATGCGGAAGTCCGAAGCGAATAACAATGGGGGGTGGCTAGCACCCCTAAGCCAAAAGGGGCCAGGTGAGGGGGCTGTTCCTAGAACACGGATTCATAGAACCTGGCAGGGGAACTGTGCGACAGGAGCTGTGCGCTTCTGCTCAGGGATGCATCCAGCCTGTGGCAAACGCACAAGGAGAGATGGAGATGATTAACTACCCCAGCCTCACCCTCCTCCCTCCCTTGTGTCTCCTGCCCATGCTGTGTTCCCCACTGGCTGGATCCACCCAGAGGCTGGAGGGCATGAGACCCCTGTGGTAATCCCTACTGCTCCCCCTTCCCTCCTGGGGCAGACAGCAGGATGGAGAAGGGGAAAGAGCATTAGGCAAACAGGAGACAAGAAGTTTGGGGAGAAAAATCAGAAATACACAATAGTATTGCACTGATCTTGGCCAATGTAAATTCTGGATACACAGCTGCAGCAGAGGCTTCAGCCGTTCTCCGGGCGGGGGCGGGGGATGGGGGTGGCTCTGGAGCTGAGAAGCCCTAAGCGAGGCAAATGGGACAACACTTGCATCCTCACACCAGCCAGTCAATGGCTGTCCCTGGAAGCGTAACCTTAGGTGAAGCAGTTCTCAGGAGCCAAGGATGATTCCAGGGAGCCATGTAGCTAAGAACTGCCATCAGATGACATTCCCAGCAGCTGAAGCATGGGTACATAGTTCCTGAAGGGGGGACCTCCAAGGAGCTCTACAGCACCCACTCCAAGGGTACTTACATCCACTTGCGGCTAAAGGTAATGTTGCCCTATCTGGAAACAGTTCCTCCAGGGTTCTGGCTAGTCTTGTTTCTTGTGCAAACTTAGAAGTACTAGCGAGATGAGCTATAGCCCTACTGCTGCACTTGACCTCACATTCCTAATTGAAGCTCAGGATAAGGAGGTCCTTATCCTCCACTACTCAACCTGGGTTCTTCTCACCCTCAGCCAACGGATCTGTTGATCTAGGTAGCTAGCATGGTGGGGTGACCTAGGCTCTCTTTCCTGAATTACCAAGTCCTTCCCAGGCTGTGGCTGCTGTGCCTGAGTATAAACCACTAAGTCTAGGCATAGGAGCACCCAAAGATGTCCAGCTAAAGACCTGCAGGCAGGGTCGGCAAACCCATATACGTGGAACATGTATCAATCTTAGTTAAGATCAGTTGCTCCTTCTTCTAGGATCGAAAAAATTCCACAGAACTGATTTGCTACCAAACGACTGGTAAGGGTGCCATATTGGAGACCCAGCATTACTCTTTGTCACTGGCAGGTTGGATGGATACTCAGCAGCATCATTAGCTAAATCAGCCTTTGTGAGCATGCTGTTGGCCAATGCGTAAGGCTTCATCTCTACCGTCATGGTCGCTCTATTCATTAATCCACTGTACAGGCACTGGAGTTGAAGAGGACAGAGGCTGGCTGATACCTACTAGCTGAGTCACTTGGTTGGTTAGTAACTCTTCTGCAGTGTATGCTGTCTGGTCGTGCCCACCACATATGCCCATCCAGGTGCCTCTTCCCCAGATACGCTTGTCCCCAGTCTTTTTAACTGTTCTCTTCCCAGGCCCTGGCAAACCAACCAGGCCCCCTGCCACATGCTCTGCCTCCAAGGACTATCCCAGGTGCCAACTATTTCAAGTTTGGCGCCCTGGAAACCAGACTCGGAGATACAGAGGTGCATGCAGAAGATTTATTCTTGAATGTACTCAGGAGACACATCTTTAAGGAACTGAAGAAATAAAAAGTAGGGAGAAAGACGGATTGAAGCAAGGGAGCTAGACCGTTTAATCCCCACATCTGTTAGTCATTGGCCACAAACTCTCCCCGACGGGATCATGATCTTGGATGAGACACACTTTCAGATGAAGGCATTGAGGGATAGTAACTCTGTGTTGTCAAGATTTCTAGGAGCTGGGATGTGGTTATGTCAGTCCTACAGAAGCAATAGGGAGTGTGCCACAGTGTCCATTACGGTGTCAGACCATCAGTTTATCCTAACTCAGATTCAAGTTTTATTTACTGGTGTGTAAGAAATTCCCCCAAACTTAGTTTCTGTGGATAAGGAATTTAGGAGCGGTTTAACTGGTTGGCCTGTTGTAGTGAAGATGTTGACTGAGCCTGCCATCATCTGGGAGCTTGACTGGGGCTGGAGAATCCACTTTCAAGATGGCTCACTCATACTGCTAGCAAGTTGGTGGCGGCTGTTGGCAAGAAACCTCAATTCCTGGCCACATGAGGATTTCCACCAGGCTGTTGTAAGAATCCTCTGAACAGAGCAGCTGATTGATCCCTGAGCAGGTGATCCAAGAGAGAGCAAGATGGAAGCTGCAATGTTTTAATAACTCAACCTCACTGTTGGTTCTATACATCCTGTTGGTTATGCATGGGGGCCCTATTCATTGTGGCAAGATGCTACACGAGGGTGTGAATACCAGAAGGCAAGATCATCAGGGTGATCTTGGAGACTGGCTACCATGAAGAGATTTCACAGATATAGAAATCTTGAGCCAAAAATTTTTCTATCAAATGCTCCTATCATTTCAATATTTAACTCGGTGTCTGAGGGGGGTTCTATCAATCCCCAGAACTCGAAGCTGGCTGGAATTCATCCTCCTTGGGAACCATCACTTCTCTCCCTGCTACATTCTTTGATGAAGTACATAGAACTGTTTCCAGAAAGCAATCCATCACTGCCATATTAGCCCACTGCAGATTATACCACAATTTAAAAACATATCAGTTATTGCCCTAGAAATAGATTGAAAAATCATGTCATTGTGCTCTAAAAGCTTATAGCATGAGATTGTATTGCTTCTGATTCAAGTCTTCTCCTATTTTCCAGGATTCCAAAGAGAAGCTTATATGTCATCATCATGGAAATCTAAATGCTCCACGGTGGTTTTATGATTATTTTGCACTTCTTTTCAAAACAAGGTATTTACTTTATGGGTGGTAATTATACTCATAAACAATTATTAAGGTCTGTGAGCCAACACTCCAAAGGTAGACAGCTAAACTTGGCTTGGGACAATACAAAGAAAGAAAAACACATGGTTTCTACTCTTAAAGACATTGGTATCTTGTGAGGGAAACAGCACAAACCCATAATGAGCACATAAGAACTTCCGAGATGCAGCAACCAAACCGGAAACATCCATGGGAATACCATCTTAGCGAAGATCTCTCTGGCCGCCATCTCTCAGAAAATGCTTTTTTAACTTGGAAACAAGCCTGGCTTGAAAATAGAAGAGCAAACCCCTTTTTCTGCTAGCTTCATGTCAGGGATGGACTGGAAAAGAGGAGAGCAGAGGTCAGTCCTTCCTGCCCAACACCTCAGTGGCCCGGAGGAGTCAACCCCAGCTATAAATAGAATGTTGCCTCCAACATGCCCTCTCTACCCACCAGATCAGACCACATCCCCTTGACTGAGAGATGCCCTTTTGCCCAAGGTTGTAATTCATTTCCATTACTACCAGAAAGGCCAGAACAAACACGTTTCTCCCAACAGGAGCTACATTTACTTTGTAGATAGAAAATCAATATCCTTTATTTTGTGGAGATATGTGCAGTTGGTTTAGAAGCATTGTACTCAGATCTGATAGGAAAAGTCTGTGTGACCTGAACTTAATTTACACGCTAGACTTGGAATGAAGAGGAATGAGCTTTCATTTACTCACTCATCCAACGCATTTATTCCTCATGAAGGTATTGTGTTTTGGACAAGGAGAATGTGGAACTTAAAAGAATAAATAAATAAAATAGAGTCCTTGTCTTAAGAAACTCAAACCCTACTGGGAAAAACAGATAAATGCAACAGAAATCGAGAAACCCTCTGGTAGAAATGTGTACCTAGATTTGGGAGAAAACCTTAGAATTTGTTAGGTGAAGATGGGGGAAGAAAGTGTGCTCTAAACAAAGGAAACATTGGAAAGGGGTTTATCGGAAGGGGGTCAGAGATGAAGCTGGCACGACTCTGGTCAGGGGATATTTGGCAAGCCCTGCCCAGAAGAAGGTTATTGAAACCTTTGGAAGGACCTTAAGGGGAGTGAAATGATTAGATTTCCCTAAAAAAATCACTCTGGGAACAGCAAGGAAAAAGGATAAGAACGGATCAGAATGGATTCCCCAGGGAGCTCCCACATTTACAAGAGAAAACAGAACCAAGAAGACTGGGGAGTGGCCAAAGAATTAAGAGGAAATCCAAGAGAGTGGTTTTGTGGACTGGGAGAGTGTTTGGGGGGAAGACAAGAGTACCCAATGCCACAGAGAGGTCAAGGAAGGCAAGAACTGAAACACATCCATTAGATTAGTGACCAGGAAGGAACTGGAGCCCTTAGTGAGAAGGAAAGGCTGTGGAGTGGGGGAGGTAGACTACAGGTAAAAAGCAAAGGGGAGTCTGGAAGGGGAGACAGTGAGTGCCACCTTCTCCACAACCCTGGCTCTGCTGGCATGAAGGTCCCTCACTAGAGGAATCAAGCAGTCAAGGGATTTTCTTTTCTTTTTTCTTTTCTTTTCTTTTTTTTCTTTCTTTTCTTTTCTTTTCTTTTCTTTTCTTTTCTTTTCTTTTCCTTTCCTTTCCTTTTTTTCTTTTCTTTTCTTTTCTCTTTTCTTTTCTTTTAAGATGAGAGAGATTGGAGCACATTCCTATCTGAGCAGAAAGTAGAGGAAAATGTATGGGTCATTAAAAGAGCAAATTAAAATTAAAAGAGGATGTGGAAAGGCATGGGATCTAGAACATGGGTTGGAGGGCTTTGCCAGAGCCTGGAGGGAAGACACCTCTTCCGTGGTCTAAGGAGAGCCCAGGGGAAAGATGGGGGGATGGTGTTGAAGGAAAGGCTTTCCCTCTGCTGCTTTCTCCACTGTCTGTGAGGTACAGGCTAGAGTCTCTGCTGGGTACAGAGGGGAAGGTGTCAGGGATGAAGATACAGAGACAGGCTAGGAAGGTCTCAAATAGGCACTGGGAAGCCTGGGAGAGAGGCTGTCCACGCATATGTGGAAGGGTTCCTGTGTTACGATGGGGGCTCCTGTCCTCTGCTGTGGGAAGAAAAGAGAAAGTCAGATGCTGCTAGATTTTGTGAGGTTGGGCGATGCGGGTCACTTCCCTGGGTTGCTTCTTCCTTGTGCGAATTCTCTCTGAGGTTTCTGCAGCTTTAGCTCTCAATTCTGTTTCTTTTCTTACTCCTTTTATAAAAAGAAGCAACTAGACATCAGCTGGCAGTGTCATAACAGAGGAGACATGGCACTTCCTCTCCCTGTGCCTGAGAAAACAAAGTGAGTCAGCTTCTGGTGTATTAATTAGAGTGCAGTCCGCTTCCATGAAAGTAGAGGCTATCGTATGATCTTTACATAGTTAAACCTTCAGTGACAACAACTCTTGGAATGCATCCAGAGCGAAGTGCTCGATCTATAATACTTGTTTGCAGAGCACCGTAGACAGTTCCATTCAATTCATAAGCATTTATGAAGAACTATCTGTGCACCTACAACTATTTTTACAAAATCTACACAAAATGTTGCAGTTTTGTTTGGGGCACAAATAACAACTCTAGACCATTTTCTAGCTCATTTGTGGAAAATGTTATGACCACAGTCATGGTATAATTCTTAAAAGTTTATTTTTGATCATTCTTCCTTCCAAAATTCTTCCATGATCTCAAAACAAAACAAAACAAAATCAAAAGCAAATCCCAAGCCCTCCTCTAGCTAACACTGCTCACTCTGACCCCCCAAGGACCGAAATCAGAGTGGGGGGGTTGCGGGTGGAAAGGCTTGAAGATGAAATCAGGGCATGAGAACAGAGACGATGATAAACTCAAATCCCCAAACCAATTATTTCTCAGAAACAAAACTCGTGTCTCTTTGGCCTTGCTTTTATTTGGGGAAACACAGAATCCCTGGGCAAGAATGGCCTTTCCTTTGATAATATGATGCATGGGCCATTCCTACTGATGGCTCAAGAAGCCACCACAGCTATTACTCTTGCATTTGGGGAGCCGGACTCCCTGACACGACGGGAAGCAGTGACAATCCTTTGGTTTGTGCAACCAACACGCACTCGTTTGATTTACATGTAAGGGAAGAAGCATGCATCTTGCAATCCTGCGGGGCATCCGTGGTCATCCCTTCAGTCTAAGGGCAGGATTAGAGAATGGGCTCTTCTGCTCATCTCTTTCCGGGGACCTTACTCAACACTCACATTCTCTCGAAAGTTTTCGCAATACATTAGCAGCTATACTGCATATCATTCATCTATTCACTTGCTGGGTTTGCTGTCTGCCTCCCTATGAAGCTAATTACCAAGGAGATGGGATTTAGGTCTCTCTTGCTCTCCCCGGTTTCTCCGGTACCTAGAACAGTGCCTCGCACAAGTAGGTGCTCCATAAGTATTAGCCGAATTAATGAAATGAACATTCAGTATAGAGACTTACGTTGATTCCCTTTCTGTAATCATACATTCCCAGAGGTGGGAAGGAAATGAGGATGAGTGAGGGCCTTGAGTGCTGAGCATTGGAAAACTGTGACGTTCCCAGCTTGTTGGTGGAGTGAGGTCTTCCCTCCCTTAAGACTCATAGCTGAAAGTGTGGGCTTTGTTATGACTCTCATCGGTTCCAAATGAGGCTCTCTCAAAAATAAACAAACATTAAAAATATTTTTTTTGTTGGGGCGCTCGGGTGACTCAGTCAGTTAAGCATCTGACTCTTGATCTCGGCTCAGGTCATGATCTCACGCTTTGTGGGCTCAAGCCCCACATCAGGCTACGCCCTGTCAGTGTGGAGCCTGCTCTGGATTCTCTCCATCTCTCTCTACCCTCCTCTGCTCAGGCTCTCTCTTTCTCTCTCACAATAAATAAACGGACTTTTAAAAAATTTTAAAAATATTTTTCGTTAAAAAAAAGAAATACCAGCTACCATCAATTCAGAACAACCTTTGTTTTTCCCAGAGCTCAATAAATCCAAGTCCTTTATATCAGCTTCTTTCTTATCTTGTTTTCCAATCTTTAATCAGATTTGTTGGTCTCCAACAAGAAGTTCCTGTTAGAACCTCTTTTCCAAAGTTCTCCGTGGGTCTCACTAACATTTGATCCTTAGAATCAAGCCTACTACCGCAGGAAGGAGCAGGCTGACATTATTTGCACTGCATTATAGCTGCAAACACTATCTTGCAAAGAGAATGCTGCCCTTGATTCCAGTCTCTGTTACAGGTCTATCCATGAACATTCCTTTAAGAATTTAAAACACCTCGGGGCCACCTATTAAGCCTCTATCATGTTGCAATTTTCCAGACAACAACAGCTTGCTCTTAATCATTTACTTATTTATTCATTTTATTTTATTTATTTTATTTAAATCCAAATTAGTTAACATATAGTGTAATAATGGTTTCAGGAGTAGAATTTAGTGATTCATCACTTACATATAAGACTCAGTGCTCATCCCAATATGTGCCCTCCTTAATGCCCATTCCCCCATTTAGCCCATCCCCCCACCCAACATCCCTCCAGCAACCCTCTGTTCTCTGTATTTAAGAGTCCCAGATGGTTTGCCTCCCTCTCTGTTTTTAATCTTATTTTTCCTTCCTTTCCCCTATGTTCATGTTTTAAATTGCATGTATGAGTGAAATCATCTGATATTTATCTTTCTCTGAATGACTTATTTTGCTTAGCATAATACATGGTAGTTTCATCCACGTTGTTGCAAATGGCAAGATTTCATCTTTTTGATTGCCAAGTAATAGTCCTTTGTATATGTATATGTATGTAGGTATGTATGTACATATATGACATCTTTATCCATTCATCAGTCAATGGACATTTGGGCCCTTTCCATACTTTGACTATTGTTGATAGCGCTGCTCTAAACACTGGAGTGCATGTGCCCCTTCGGATCAGCATTTTTGTATCCTTTGGATAAATACCTAGTAGTGCTATTGCTGGGTCATAGGGTAGTTCTATTTTTAATTTTTTGTGGCACCTTCATATTGTTCTCCAGAGTGGTGGTACCAGTTTGCATTTCCACCACGAGTGCAAAAGGGTTCCCATTTCTCTGCATCCTCACCAACATCTGTTGTTTCCTGAGTTGTTCATTTTAGCCATTCTGACCAGTGTGAGGTGGTATCTCATTGTGGTTTTGTGTATTTCCCTGATGATGAGTGGTGTTGAACATTTTTCCATGTATCTGTTAGTCATCTGGATGTCTTCCTTGCAAAAGTGTCTATTCATGTCTTTTGCCCATTACTTCACTGGATTATTTGTTTTTTGATATTGAGTTGGGTAAGTTCTTTATAGATTTTGGATACTAACCCTTTATCTGATGTTATTTGCAAATATCTTCTCCCATTCTGTGGGTTGCTTTTTAGTTTTGTAAATTGTTTCCTTCACTGTGCAGATTGTTTCCTTCACTGTTTTTATCTTGATGAGGTCCCAACAGTTCATGTTTGCTTTTGTTTCCCTTGCCTCCAGAGCCATGTCTAATAAGAAGTTGCTGTGGTCGAGGTCAAAGAGGTTGTTGCCTGTTTTTTCCTCTAGGATTTTGATGGTTTCCTGTCTTACATGTAGGTCGTTCATCCATTATGAGTTTATTTTTGTGTCTGGTGTCAGAAAGTGGTCCAGGTTCATTCTTCTGCAGGTCGCTGTCCAGTTTTCCCAGCACCATTTGCTGATTTTGTCTATGGTCTTTAAAATGTTGAGGTATGTTCCTTATATCCTTATACTTTCTTGAGGGTTTTTATCAAGAAAGGATGATGTATTTTGTCCAATGCTTTTTCTTTATCTATTGAGAGGATCATGTGGTTCTTATCCTTTCTTTTATTAATGTGAGGTATCATATTGATTGATTTGTGGATATTGAACCACCCCTGCAGACCAGAGGAAAAAATCCCACTTGATCATGGTGAATAATTTTTTTAATGTATTGTTGGATTTGATTTGCTGGTATCTTGTTGAGAATTTTTGTGTTTGTGTTCATCAGGGAAATTGGTCTGTAATTCTCCTTTTTAGCAGGGTCTTTGGTTTGGGAATCAAGTTAATGCTGGCCTCATAGAAGGAGTTTGGAAGTTTTCCTTTCATTTCTATTTTTTGGAACAGCTTCAAAATGACAGGTATTAACTGTTTTTTAAATGTTTGGTAGAGGGCCACCTCGGTGGCTGGGCATCCGACTTCGGCTCAGGTCATGATCTCATGGTCCGTGAGTTCGAGCCCAGCCTCAGACTCTGAGCTGGCAGAGCCTGCTTTGAATTCTGTGTCTCCCCTTCTCTCTCCACCCCTCCCAGGCTTGTGCTCTCTCTCTCTCAAAAATAAACAAACAAAAAAAAATAATTAAAAAACAAAACAAACAAAGCAAACAAAAAAAAAATAAATGGTAGAATTCCCTTGGGAAGCCATCTGGCTCTAGACTCTTGTTTGTTGGGAGATTTTTTTGATTACTGACTCGATTTCTTTACTGGTTATGGTCTTAATCTTTTAGAAAGGAACTACCACAAAGATCTCCAGTTTATCTAGTGTAAACATTAGACATAGATGACTTTTCTAATTTTGTGACTGTAGAGTGCTCCTTTCTCGGATGTTTTGAGGTGGGGAAAGTAGGTAGCAGGCACTCCAATGCCATGAACAATGTTCAGAGTGTGGGATATGGCCTGTGCAGGGACAAGTCAGTGTTCGGGAGGCACACTTGGCGAGGACACACCAGCCGAACGCAAGTGTTGTGTCATCCTTGATTTTTGCTTGGCCGTCCCGGGCACACAGACCGACAGGGCTGGAAGAGCCTCTTGGGACCAGCAAATAGAACCCCTCACCTGATGAACGACAGTACTAGACAGGGGCCACTTCCTGTCAAGACAGGTCTTGGAGAAGGTGGAACAATGTGTCGCCAAACATCATTTTTGGGTTTAGTAAAGTCTGTGCCTCTTTCATCTAATATGATTCTTCCCAGAAAGCAGGAACTCTTCCTATCTTCCGGATCTCTTTCAACAAGGTAATTTGCACAAGGCACTAAAGAAAACTGTCTTTAAGATCTCGTCAAACTGAAGACTTCTAGGCAGATGAAGCAAGCACTCCACATTTTTATTCAAGCTTCGACAAGCACCTGAACGTTGGATTTCACCTCTACCTCCATTTACAAAGTAGATGGGTCCACAAAAGTTTAGGGAAATTTGAATTATCTTATAAGACCCAGGGTGTTTGCTATTTAAATGATCCCTGCAGAAATCTTTTTGTAAAAGAAAAGATTTCTTACTCCGTCCCATTTCCTTTCTTTCTTTGATGTGTTGCAAATTACATTATCAGGTATTGAGGTCAGGCAAAGTGAAGACTGTACTGTTTCAAAGTCTGGAGTTTATACTCAAAAGTCATTGGTATTATGCCAAAGGATGCGATGGCATTTCTTTCATCTACAGAGACCCTCCTGAAAAGATTTATCTCTTTTTCTGCCTGCCACCCCCTCACACACTGACTCAAGTCAAAGACAGACTTTTTCAGATGACAAAATGATTATTCCAAATCAGTGCAGTAATAATCATTTTCATTGTGTGTCTTCCCTCCTGCTCTTAGCTTCTGCGGGCAGATGTCTGAAAAGCAGGTTTTGCTAAATTGACCCACAGAGTAAAAGTACACTTTAGTCCTGTCATCAACCAGTGGCTTCTTCCTGAAGAGGAATCACTCCAGTTCTTGTCAGAAAATTAGAAACACAGACATGGAAATCATGTGGCCATTCTCTGTACAGTTTTTAAATGAGAGCCAAGAAGGAACAGGTTTCGTACTTGAGAGGAGTGTCACCTGTAGGAACCCAGTCTCCCACTCAAAATTATCTGGTATTCATCTGGCTAAAGGAGCAATTGCAAGTAAGTCCAGTAAATGATCTTACGTTCTTTCACTCTAGTGTGACCGACCTGGTGCAGGGGTCCTCCAGCTTGAGTGAACCAAAGCCCAAGGACAGTTTCTGTGTTTGCCTATAAAGTGCATTTCTTCCCTTTGCTACCTCCCTTCTCTTCCTTCCTTCCTTCCTTCCTTCCTTCCTTCCTTCTCTCTCTCTTCTTCCCTTCTTTCTTCTTTTCCCTCTTAACACTTTTTTGAAGATCTAAGTACGGTGATGGGCAGTGACTAAAAGGGCACTACAATCCCTGGAAAACCTTATTAGTGATGTGGCAACCCAAGAATTTGTCAAATTCTGTGGAGGCCAGATAATGCCAAAGTTATTGATTGGTTCCTTTTCTTTTTTTCTCGAAGAAAAATACCTCAAAGGCAAAGAACAGACCCCTTTTATGTGAGATGCAATTTTAGCAAATTGTGGGAAGTTGATACAATCGGTTGATGTTTTATAGCAATTGTCAGTTGCCTCCTAACCTCCTATATCCCAATCTGACCTTCCCAGTTTTGGTTTGGGGATCCACATTGTCTCACAGCAGTTGGGCTAAGCTAATCTATATATTGATACTCACTTCTATGGGTACTGGGAGCAAACATATGAGTTAAGCTTCTGGATGTGGGCAAGATGTACATATTGTCCCAGCAGCTGTCCTTAAATCAAAATAATCATAGGATAATGCCAAGCACATGAAATATAAAGCAGAGAGACACAAAATCAGGTCCATTTTTGCATCCTTGAGCGACCTGATTGAACCTCACTTGAAACTGGATCTACAACTAGATTTTTTAGTTATATTGAGCCAACAAATTCTTTTCATTATTTAAGCTGCGTTGAGTTGAAGTTTCTGGTATACATAATCCAAATGTTACTTTTGTTTTGAGAGAGAGCAAGAGAGCACTAGTGGGGGAGGGGGGCAGAGGGAGAGAGAGATTCTTAAGCAGACTCCAGGCCCAGAGTGGATCCCGATGCTGTGTTCAATCTCATAACCGTGAGATCACGACCTGAGCTGAAATCAAGAGTCAGATGCTTAACCAACTGAGCCACTCAGGTGCCCCATTACTATTTTGATAAGCCACATTTTTGACTAAAGGAACCAAGGGGTACAGGGTGAAATACACAAGCACACACACACACATGCACGTGCATACACACACACCCACACACACACATAGAAAGAACACTTGATCTTTGCACAATGCATTATAACTTTCTTTGGATGACATGTAGGACATAACTTTAGGTTGGAAGTCTAATTATAAAATAATTATAAAATAAAATAATAATTATATATAATATATATTATATATAAAATTATATAATTTTTCATTAATTAATATATCAAATTATAACTATACAATAAAATAATTATAAAATCAGGGGCGCCTGGATGGTTCAGTTGGTTGAGCATCCAACTCTGGATTCTGGCTCAGGTCATGATCTCACAGTTCCTGGGATCAAGCCCCCTGTGGGGCTCCATGCTGACAGCATGGAGTCGGCTTGGGTTCCTCTCTCTCCCTCACCCTCTGCTCCTCCACCACACACACACTCTTTTTCAAAATAAAAAACGTTCAAGACAAACAAACAAATAAGTAAAATGCATATGTAACTTAGAAAAGAACACACAGATGGCATTCAGTGATACAAAATGTCGTCCTTTCAGAGAAGTGATCAGTGAAAGAGGATGGAAAGCCTCATGGAGGAGGTGACATTTAGGCAAGAATATATAAGACAGATGAGCGAGGAGAAATAAGTGAGGTAAATAATATGAGCCAAGAGGCCCGGGCTCCACGGCATCTTTAAAGTGTCGTGAGTCTCAAAGCCACAAACAACCCCCACCAGTTCAGCTTTCTATAGAATCCCCCGTAGTTTGTGGGGACGCGACGGTAGAGCTGAGACTGGCCCTCCATACTAAGAAACCAAAACGAGTTCTCTCTGGGTGCACCCCATCACTCCCACATGCACAAGTCCGGGTGAGATTCAGCCGTCTAGTCTCTCCCCTGTGTTCCCTGCATAATTTCTGCCTCTGAGTTACAGGAAATTTCTTTCTGAAAAGCCATTTGCAGACAGATTGTAATATAATGCTCTTGAACATTCCACTCTACCAATCGATAAAGGCAGCCCTCAATGCAGAAATAATCAAACACAGGATGGAATCTAATATGCACAAAGCTGATATTTTAACTAGACCCAAGAAGCTCAGTGGTTCTTTGCTCAAAGCTGGGGCCTGCTTTGTCTTCCTGCCTTTGTCTTATATTTTTATATACTTTTAAGGTCAAGCTTTTTGAAGTAGCTTATAGTTATTTTATTCTATTTTGGTCGTTCAAGGTTACAGCCAAGGTCAAATCTACATAAAAATAAGCATGTTGGCAACCAGCAAAGAATATGTTATTCTAGGAAGAAATAAAATGGCAATTGTGACCCTGGATCCCCTGCCACACCCTCCTCACACTCTCCTTTGACTCTTTAAGGAAGAAGGCTGAATGCTCACACCAGTATGTGCCAAGCAAATCAGAACTGCTTTCTTGGGAAAGATAAGCTTTTCTAGTAAAAAGACATCCTGTCCTTGCTGAATCACCATAGGATGGGGGATGGGAGATAGCGCGGGGACATCGTTTGCACTCTATAATCTGGATTAGGAGCAAGATGGGAAACGGGGTTTCTTCTCATTCTTTGTCTTCTCACCGTGATTTTGGTCACCTTCCCTTTCTGGAACTCTTCTCTGTGGATATGTTGCGTGGTTATCAGATCAACATTCTGAGCCTGTGCTTACAAACCACCTTGGAAGATGCTAAATACATCTTAGATAATAATGAGTCATAAACAGCAACAACATCCTCTGCGTAAGATTTAAAGAAAACCATTCTCACTTCGGTCACTATTTAGTCCTTAAAAAGGTGAAAGGATTTATAGTACAGTGACTAAAGAGACAGGAGCCTTCAAATATTTCACAGCTCAAGACAGCATTCAGAAGATTAGTGGGTAAAGGGATTTCAGTGTTACCTTTAAGCGAAAAGTGGCGTCATTATGATTTATTACATTGACACCACTCTTCCCCCACCCCCACCCCCACCCCCGCTATATGATCGTATAATTATAGAATTGGAAGAGGACAAGTGACACTTCAGGTCTGAACCGGGATCACGGAGGTTCAAGAATGAAATGATAATTCAAGGATTTATTCTCTCAGGAGTAGGTTTATAGAGGAAGTGTTATTTGCCAGGCTTGAAAGGCCAGTGTGTCATCGGAAGTACTGAAGTCACCAAAGACTTAGGAGTGATCCAGTTAAGGGGACTCCTAAATTCTTAACCGTGGTTAATCAGGAATAAACACAGTGGATTACTAGTCAGCAATAAAACAGAATGAGCTACTGATACTCCAGACAACAATGATGAATCACAAAATAATTATGCTCAATGAAAGAAGCCAGACAAGAGTACATGCTGTCTGATTCCATTTATACAACTTTCTGGAAAATGCAAACTAATCTACAGTGACAGAAAGCAGATCCGTGGTTGTCTGGGGTAGGCAGGAGGTGTGAATGGGGGCAGGAGGGAGGAATTACTATGGGGCACAAGGAAATTTAGAGTTGAGTTATAAGATCATTATATTAATTGTGATGATGGTTTCATGGGTATATTCATACTTCAAAAAGTATCAAATTGTAGACTTTAAATATATACACTTCATTATTTATTGTAGGTTACCTCAGTAAAGCTGATTTTAAAACTCAGTGATAGAAAAATAGGGGATGAGGGATTTGTCCAGGAATGAACACGAGGCAACTGTGGACTGTGTCTCCTAGCATAGCCCAGACACTTTTATTGGTGTTTACTCCCATCTAGTATCAACCTAATACCTCAAAAATAAGTTCTTGTCCTGCTACTTTACTTTGTATCTCTAAGAAAAGAATTATACCTAAATCACATTAAGTGGCTTATATGATAACCCTTATTACTAAGCTATTTTGACATCTAAGGAAATTCTTATTTGGGAGAGGAGGTCTATCATCATTACCTACATATGGTTTATACATCGACAATGTTTGCAATCCAGAAACTTAATGGTCTTTATTGGTTGCCATAAGAGTTTTTGGTGGGAGAGGTTTTCTAACTCTCAGTTCTCAAATAATACATGTAATTGTGGGAAAATAATGACCACCTAGACAATTGACTTGGTTCCTCCAAAAAGTTTGTGGCAGGGAAGTAGAAGATAAAGGCAGAGGGAAGATATGTAAGGCAATAAGACGCCGCTGGTAGGATCCTTGTTCAATCAAATCAACTGTAAATAGACTCCTTTGGGACAACTGGGCAGTTGATCTAAGTGTGTGGGACATGATAGAAGGAATTTCATGAGTGGGAAAATGGCATGGCTACTCATGGAAATATCTACAGGGCCTGGAGCTGTGTAAGAAGTTTAAGAGGAGATATCACTGACGTCTGGGATTCCCTCTAAAAGAAGGAAAGTAAGGGAGCAACTCTTATGGTAAAACTCTTGATAACTGCTCAATCTGAGTGATGGCATGTGGAGTTCAGTATATTATTCTTTTTACTTTTGTATATATCTGAATTTTTCATAATGAAACCTGTTAAAAGACTTTGTTCAAGTACTTAGCACATTTTAAAAAGAGGAGGGGCTGTAAATCACAGTGATGATCAAAGAAATAACTGATCTGCCAGTTAGAGGATGGGGTGAGGGGACTGGCGGGGGGGGGGGGGTAGGGGTGGGTGGTGGGTATGGAGCTGCCTCAGATCTCTTTCTAGAATTGACTGAGCCTCACTGAGTGATCTTGGAGAAAGTCCCTTACTCGAGTAAAACTGGGGAAAGTTCCTGGCCTGACAGGTGTAGGTGAGGATGTTGCCTTTTCTGCAGCCCCAACTGGATAGGGAAGAGCTATTCAAAGGCCTCATATTCTCAAAAGAGTCTTTGTGAGCTATGATGTTTCTATCCTATCCAAACTTCTCCTGGATCAGATGACAAGCAGGCAACCACGTCATTGTGCTCCTGTCCCCAGTGAGGCTGACTTTCCCAGAGTGACTGAATCTCAGAAACACTGCAGTTTTTTTCTGGTGTTTTTGGAGTTAGAAATCCATCTCTCTGTGCTGAGGTTCTTTATTACTTGTGCCCCCCTCCCTATAGCACCGCAGACAAGGACCAGGCGACAAGAATAAGTGAGATGACCCCAAATAAGCTCTCCCTGTTCATTTACAGGGCCAACCATGACTTTTCTTAAGGCCCACAAATTATAGGGAGGCAAAGGGTGGAAAAATCCAGAAAAAAAAAAAAACAAAATACAACCATACCACCCATAAAAACATGCGAGATGGGAGGGGAAGATGCCTATAATTCTACTGGCTTTCAAATGTATTTATTTAGTTCAATCATTTATGAAACAAAACCCAGAAATTCCAGGCATCTCTCCTAAACAAAAGAACCACTAATGTTTGCTTCTGGTCAGCATGTGAAACTTGGTTAAAACCCAAATGTTAGACATAGGTTCCTAAGGAAGGTCCCTCACAGGCCAGAGCTCAGATATGGAGTGCCTGCCACATGCATTCTTATCTAGCCCTTAAACTAAGAGTCCAACCCAGAGTTACCAACAACTGAGAAACTGTTCAGGAGACACTCCTCCTACCTATGTCAAGGGGAAAACTTCCTCCAAAACAATCACTGACAAAGAAGTAAAGATAATTATTCAAATCATGGCACTCCTAAGATTTTCTAGCTGACCTGAACCCCCCAAAGAAATCTTGATTGAGATGATCTAGATTTCACAATGTTATCAGTCATCAACAGATTTCAACCTTCCTTGAAAGTGCTTCCAATTGTTCCAGTGGCTAAAGCGACTTGAATCAACACTGGATACAGCAAAGAAAACAAACCACTTATAAACTCTCCCATACCTGCCAAAACTGGAAAGCTATAAATAGGGGGGAGCAAACACTGTTCAAAAATATTTCTCAGGGAGAAAACAGGCGGAAAAGAGTGAATAATTTTCAAAGAAGTAAGGATTTTTTTTTCCAAGTTAGTTCAGTCTGCAACTTGGAATTTCTATGGCCGTAAGGAAGCAAGGAGAACAAACCCAGCCATGATGATATGTTTCCTACACCCATGGGAATGCTGGAGGGGTATCCGCTTGATTGAGACAGTGACATTGTGTGCCATATTGATAAGAGTCACCTCATTTTCTTTGTTAGTCCTCCTATTGCTTTTGACAGAAGGCGGTGCTTTTTCAATATCGTTGTCCTTTCGTACTTTTAAGAAGATAGGTTTTTTTTCTCCCCAGAGAAAGCTGTTTGTCAAGGTCGTTGGACCACTGAACTAGAACTCGGGTTCAAATCCACAGTAATTTCTCATATAGAATTACTCTTTAACCATGTAGTCTGTTGTCATTAGTTTCTCAAGCATTAAACTCTAGCATTACGTGCTCACTGTTATTGTTCCAAGGGACAGAAATCTTCGGAGTTTAACGATTTTGCATATGAATCTTGCTTCTGTCATTACTAGCTGTGTAACGCAGGGCAGCTTTTTAAACTCTACCTGCTGCAGAAGTGTCCCGGGTGGTTCGCTTCTCAGAACCCTTGATTAGTTGATCCAATTGTCGATTCGATCATTGAAAATAAATCTGTTTTGAAAAAAATCTGAGGGGACACACTTGCATCTTTAGTGTAATCTACCCCACCACTCATTTCCTCTTCTATAAATTGAAAGTTCAATGACTGTGTGTGAAGCGCTTGACATAATGTGCGGCAATGTATAAGTATTCACTAAATGCTGTGGTTACTTTAAAAAAAAAATTTTTTTTCAACGTTTATTTATTTTTTGGGACAGAGAGAGACAGAGCATGAACGGGGGAGGGGCAGAGAGAGAGGGAGACACAGAATCAGAAACAGGCTCCAGGCTTGGAGCCATCAGCCCAGAGCCCGATGCGGGGCTCGAACTCACGGACCGTGAGATCGTGACCTGGCTGAAGTCGGACGCTTAACCGACTGCGCCACCCAGGCGCCCCAAATGCTGTGGTTACTTTTAACGATAAATACTTTCTGGTTAGAATCACAGATCAGTCACTTCCCAGGTTAAAGGCACTTCATTTATATGAACATGTAGGAACACAAAATGACAAGAAACATCAGACACATGTCTATGATACCATCCTATCAGTGGTTGGTGGAGTCATTGACTTTATCCTCCTCTCCCACAGCCTTGGCAACCCCACTTCAGAAGAGATGCTTTGTTCGCTCCCTCACTGGTTTCCTCCCTTCCATTTGGAATATGCAGCCTTCCCTTTTGGCTTCTGTCTCTATCCACAAGACCAAGAGTATTCAGAGCCTGGAATTAAATGCTAAGGTGGCCCTGCTCTCCATGCCCAAAACTTTGACCTTGCTGCAGTCACTGATGGATTTGTCACTATATAAAGGCTTCTCAAAGTCAAGAAGAAAGTCAGGGGGACTAAGGACTGCCTATGGACCCCAGCACACTGAGCTGTTTCACTCCTTTCCAAGAGCATTTTTAGAAACATGCCATTGTCTAGTTTACATAAAAAATGCAGCATATGTGGCCCACCTAAATGTCTATGCACTCTTTATAAGTCGTTTTTAGCGTTTTTCAGCCTTTCTTGTTTCAAGGTCTAGACAGCCTACAGAAACACAGCGGAAGAATTTGCTGTAACTCAATGGGCTGCTCTTCCAGAGGAGATGGGTAAAAGGATGTGTTACTCTGGATTATCCAAGAAGCAGATGCTAAAGTGGGATAAAACATGCCAGGATGCAAAAAGGGAGATGACTGTGAGACACTGTGTATAGGGTGTTGGCATAGCTGAGAGTGGCAATGCAAGTTTGACCCAAATAGAGCAAAGGGGGCAAGTGGCTTGGATGGACACTCCTAGATTGCCCTGCAGTCTTCAAAGTTTCAGCCAGGTGCTCAGGGGGGCCTTGAGTGAAAATCAGCTATCAGAGGAGTCCTGTGTCACCCAGGCACAGGCCTGCCTTGGTTTCCCTGCTGTCTACAGTTGTTGGCTAGGACTAACCTGAAGAACGACCTCAGGGCAAACAGGAGCCAGACCTCAGGTCACAGCAGTGAGGGTCAATTTTGCTCCCCGTAGTTGGAGGTCCACAAGGTGCGTTCCCATGGCCACCCCAGGAAAGATGGTCACTAACTACCCAGGATTTCTTACAGAGACCTCGGCAGCTGGGGAAGGGAGAAAGGCTGTCTGTGGAGACAGGGCGAGTCCCTACCCAGATCCCCAACACACACACACACACACACACACACACACATACACATGTGTGCATGTGCATACACACATTACATATGCAAACACATGCTATGGATACACACACACTATGGGAGACCTATGTACTCTGAAAGGCACAAACAGATACCTTTCTACAAAATAGTGTGCATCAGACCAAGTCCCCTCAGTTCTGTGGGCTTGGCGTGCTGGCCCAGGGACCACTCGGTCATGCCGACCTGGTTTTTCACAGCCAGCTCCTAAGCAGGGGGTTTGGTTTGCATTTCCCCTGACAGGAAAAAATGCCTTAGCAGTGGGATTGGTTGAAGAGTTTAAAAAAAAAAATAAGGAAAGAAGAAAAGAAAAGAAAAGAAAAGAAAAGAAAAGAAAAGAAAAGAGAGGGAGAAAAAGAGAGAAGGGCAGAGACAGAGTGAGAGAAAGCCAAGAGTTTCTGGTTCACATTATGGACCTCAGTCTGCACTCTTCCCCAAGCAGGGTAAGAACCAGGAGAACCCTCCTTAGCTCCATCAAATTCCCCCAAAGGGAGGTGGCCTTGGCAGTTTGGGAGAGGAGACTTCCTAAAGTAGTTAAAGTAGTTAAGTCCATGAAATGTCTCTGGGAAAGTCAGCGGGGTCTTCGTGGAGCAATTCCAGAGGTAAGTCCTTTGGGCACCAAAGCCCACCCTAGTGGCATCACCCTGCCTGCGAGACACATAGCCGAGGGGAAGAACAGGACTTCCACAGGAGACGCTGGAGAAGCCCTTTGGTGGTGGTGGGAAATGGTGTCTGGGAGACTGGAATACAGAGGGAGGCCAAGCCGACCAGAGCCGGACAAGAGGCCAGAGATGCAGCAAGGGCAAGATTAAGGTCTAGGGAGCCCCTTTAGAGTCTTGATTTCTGTCCCAGGAGCAAGAGGAGGCTATCAGAAGACGTTAAAGGGGAGAAGTGACATGACAAGTTTTGCATTCTGAAGAAACCATTCCAACCGCAGTGCAGATCTGACCCGGAGACAGGGTGGGAGGGAATGCAGGCACAAGCGTAGGACAAGAGATGGTGGTGGCGCTAAGCAGGATGGTAGCGGGGGCTCAAGAGATAATTAGGGGGCAGCATGGAAATGGGTTGGCAATGACTCAGATGTAGGCTGAGCTAGCAGGAGTGACTCCTTTCCGGCTTGCACATCTGGCTGGGCGGGTCTGCCTTTACATAGACGGGGAAGAGGCTTGGGATGCAGGTGGGATGTGTGCCTGTGAGACACCTGGGAAGAAATATCAAGGAGGCAATGGCATACATGTGGCTCCAGTTGCTGACCGTGGGGTGAGAGGGTTGCATTCTGTCCCACTATCCTAGGATGGGCCTGGTGGGGAGGGAGGATACCCCAAGGAAGAGAGCCAATGGGGTCAGGGCAGGAAGCTCTTTGCAACTCCTTAATTCTCTCTCCAGATCCACTGGAGCAGCTTTCTACACTGAGTGCTTCAGTTATGGTGTTCAAGGAGGTCTGCGCTGAGTAAACAGGGCTTGAAAGTACCTGGTTAGCAGAGGATCAGAGGGGACCTAAGAGGGGGCTCTTGAGCCCTTGATGGCAGGAAGTCCTGGGGCCTCATATTTGTTCTTCTTAACCCGAAATGTGAGCTACCCGTGGTCTAAGAACACTGTTGACCTTCACCGCGATTTGGTTTCCTGGGAACCTAAAAAAGCACAGTGTGTTCCTGTGCACGGACACAATGTTATCTTTGGCTTGGCCTGAGGCTGCCCCAGGCACCAGACAGTCCGGATAGTGCTTCTGCCACCTGGAGGACAGAGCGAGGATGGAGCCCGGTCCTCCTGCGTTCTCCCCACAGCGTAGGGGTACAGAGGCTCTGGGGGGAGCAGGGAGACGCGGACC
Source organism: Felis catus (assembly GCF_018350175.1). Lineage (NCBI taxonomy): Eukaryota > Metazoa > Chordata > Mammalia > Carnivora > Felidae > Felis > Felis catus. The sequence continues at coordinate 208,068,790 of NC_058368.1, read as the reverse complement.
TGGTCTCCCGCAAGAAGCTGTGCAGATCAGTGTCAACAGCTCCAACGAGGGCTCCCAGTCCCAGAAGTTGGGTTTGGGCACCAATGCATTCCTTGAGAGACAACTGGATCCCCTTTTCCCACAGATGGCTCCCACCATGGGTCCTGCCATCCAAAAGGGGATAATGGGTGGATGCACCAGGGCTCAGTCTGGTTTGTCTGTTGTTGTTGTTGTTTTGGTTTGTCTGTTTGCATATGTTTTAAGTGTTGTTGGAACTCTTCCCAGCCTGGGATGAGGACAGATTTATCCTCTGAACTGGGGAGAAGCAGCTAAGGAAGGCACCTCAGCCCTCATGTCTCCTCATCTGGGATCTGTCCATATGCATGAAGCACGTATTTTCACCTGCTCAAGAGTTCAGCAGTAAAGACTTTGCCTCTGTGGGCAAGACCTGAAGTTTCCTGCCTTGCCTATGACTGGGTGGGGGAATTATATTCTGCAGCACTCTTTGGGAACCCATTTGGCCTTGCTACCAAAGTTTGCTTCTAATATAGGCCTTATCAATACTAAAGGTGACTTAAAAATCTTGATCCGCCCCATTCTTATGTCTATGTTGAGCAAGGAACAGGAGTGCGACTTAATGGGCCCCTTAAATTTCTGACGTATTCAGAAGACTATCGAATATATCAAGCCTTAGGGATCTTACTTTGGCTTAAAAGTGAAACATCCTCCCATTTGAGAGCATTTGGCTCTTTCAGAGCATTGAATTTAACCTTCCAACTGCCATATCGAATACGATCTGGGAAAGGGATATAGTAGATACTTTTTTCATCAGTAAGGGTGAATTAATCATAGAGCCATTGCAGTGCAGAAAAAAACGAAAGAAAAAATGTTTTTGTGTTTTTCTCTGCACTCACAGACTGGCCGCGCAGAATTCTCTTCCAATGGCACCTCCAAACCCATTTCTAGCCATCTCCACTCCCCGACATCCCACGGAGGTTGGCCTGTAAGGTTTGCATCAGTGGGCTTCTTCTCTTGGGTTTAGTCATTGGAGGGCACTGGTAGGAGATCAGAGGGTGGGAGAGAGTGAGGTCAGGGCATTTTTGACTTCCCTAACTCCTGATAGTATAGTACTTGGGGTCTCAACAGAAAACAGAGTACATTAAGGGTCAAACCACTGACGGTCAAATTCCTCCTATCAAACAGTTCCTCTCCCACCTTATAGCTCTTACTAGGTCCCAGTAACTCCGCCTTCTGTCTTGCCCCTTCAAGCCTAGGGGTGGTGATGCCACTCACTGTTTCAGCCCCTTGGTGCCTCACTGTCCCTTCTGACCCCCTCTCCACACCTCTACAAGTAGTTCCCTTTTTCATGCTCTTCAAATATTGCCCTTAATGTACTCTGTTTTCTGTTGAGACCCAAGTACTATACAACATTATAAACACTGGAGCAAAAGACATCAGACTTTCAGTCGAGATTTCCAGCCGTGTTCACCCATTCCCTGCCGTGCACATCAACCAGTCACCTTCAAGAGAGATGCCTCTTTTGGATGCCCTGCCGCTCACATGCATATCTTCCTGCACAGATACCGTCTATAAGCGAAGTCAATCAATGCGCAGGGAGAGCATAGCAGCAGGTGAGTGTCTGCATCCTAAGCGTGTGAGCTCTGCATGACTTAGAACCTTTGACATTCTAGAACTCTTCAACCTCCCTGACATTTAGAGATGAAAAAATGTGATGTGATTATAAATTTCACAATGCCTTTTGCATGCCTCTCAATATCCACTGAAAATACAAATAATACTGTTATCACTATCCCATGTGTATTTGAAAAACAGATTTTTATTACCCCACCTTTCCTCCTACAAAAAAAGGAATTGAGGAAAAAATGACATGGCTTCAAAGTATAACAGTAAGCTGAACTTTTCTTCAGGAAGAAGAAGAAAAATGTGGGGCACCTGGGTGGCTCAGTTAGTTGGGCAGCCAGCTTCAGCTCAGGTCATGATCTCGCGCTTTGCAAATTTGAGCCACGTCCTGCACTGGGCTCTGTGCTGACAGCTCAGAGCCTGGAGCCTGCTTCGGGTTCTGTGTTTCCCTCTCTCTTGCCCCTCCCCTGCTTGTGCACTTTCTTGCTCTCTCTCAAAAATAAATTTAAAAAAATTTTTTTTTAATTTAAAAAAAAAAGAAAGAAAAATGTAATGTTTTTATGCCCTCCTGAACTTTGCACTAGATGTGCTATGGAGCAAAACTCATGACTCTTTATTTAATTAGAAACTCTTTTACTCTTTGCCGTGTGCAATACTAAATGAATTGTTGCGATCAGATTTGGAGTTCATTAGTCTTGGTCCATTTGCTTTCAGAGTGTTTGTTGAATATTCTGGAGTTTAGGTGGGAGGAACAGTGAAAGGTGCTTGTCTTTGTTGGACATTTTCCAGTTGGTCCTCAATGTGCAGAAGTTTGGCCTTGCTGATTCTGGACAATAGAGAATAACGCACTTAACCATTTGTTGAGCATACATAATGAGACAGATACTGTACTAGGCATTTTACATGTGAAATCTCCAATATTCACCATAATGGGGTAAAAGGTTATGATCATTCCTGTTTTACAAACTGAGAAACAAAGCAATGAAGTGATTTCTCTACAGAGATAGAGTTAGTGAGTGTTGTTCAAGATTGGGATTCAGGTTAAAAACCTCTAAAATTCTAAAATACTTCTGTCAGTCTGCCATTAGGTCCCTTGTTCTGGGGCAAAGACACCGTTTTAACTTTGTCACTAACTATATGATTTTGGATAATTCTCTTTACCTCTCTGGGCTTCAGTTTCCTCATCAGTAAAACAAAGAGGCAAAGTTAAAAGAAGTTTAAGCTCTTAGGGTGCCTGGCTGACTCAGTCGGTAGAGTGTGGGATTCTTGATCTTGGGGTTATAGGTTCAAGCCCAGCATTGGGTTTGATTACTTTAAAATGTTTTGTAAAGGGGCACCCAGGTGGCTCAGTCGGTTAAGCATCCAATTCTTGATTTTGGCTGAGGTCTTGATCTCCGGGTCATGAGTTCAAGCCCTGCATTTGGTTCTGTGCTGGGCATGAAGCCTACTTAAAAAAATAACAGTAAATAAAATAAGTTTAAGCTCTAAAATAATTTGATACTAATATTTATATAAAAAAAATATTCCCTGATAATAGGTTGTATTAGTCAGGATTTGGTCTCTCTAGTTACATAGGCTAAAAGAAAGTAATTCAGGGATTTAGGTATTTACACAAGTGACTAGAAGGGCCAGAGGAGCAGATACTGGGAGGTCTGTCAGGAACAATTCCCACAACAACTCTCCTGATTAGCAGGTTGGGATGTGGGACCCCTGGATGAGAGGCAGGTGTTAGGCAAAATAACTATGGACTCAAAGTCAAATAGCCCTTGGGAACAACTCCAGCTTTTCTATTTTTGAGTTGGGCAATGTATACAAACTCTTTGATCCTTAATTTCTTCAGCTATGAAATCAAACAACAAATGGGAAAATACCCATGACAGTTATTAGCACATAGTAGCTAGTCAATCAAGTTTTTCCCTCTCCTCATTCCCTGGGGATGCAAACAAGCTTGAGACTAGAGGAGGTGGGTAGGGCAGGCTGAAACAATGGGAAATAATGACAGAGAGGTAATATGGGGCCACAGAACAGAAGTCTTCCTTAAAAAAAAAAAGTAAGTTGGGGTGCCCCGGTGGCTCAGTTAGTTGAGCCTCAGACTCTTGGTTGTGGCTCAGGTCATGATCTTGAGGTTCGTCTTGAGGTTCGTGAGTTCAAGCCCTGCGTCAGGCTCTGCACTGACAGTGCAAAGCCTGCTTGGGATTCTCTCTCTTCCTCTCTCTGCCCCTCCCCTGCTTGTGCTTTGTCTCTCTCAAAATAAATAAGTAAATAAACATTAAAAAAAAGTAAGTAAACAAGCTTGAATTCTATAGGCAATAGGGCTGATGACAATTTTTGGGTAGGAAAGTAATAGAATTTGGTGCTTTGGGCAAAAATATGACAGCCATATTCAAGAAGCAAGTTGTTCTCACAATGGTTAATAAGAGATGCCCGCCTTTGCCAATCTCTTTAAAAGAATGTTCCTTTCAGTTTCATGGAAAATGCCTCTTGGGAAGCCATAGAAGTAGACTTAAGTCCTTACTGTTGGGAAATATTTAATTGAAACAATGCTTCCCACTGTTAAGCTTGGAAGTAGATTATATGTTCCCAAATAGGTGCAATATGGTGGGTCTGGGACCCACTCCCCCTGAGTCATAGATAAAAGGACTGAGAAATAGAGTGATCATGGTAAGACAGAACTGATATAACTTCAAGAAGACTGTGTCCCCCAGAAGGTAATTGCATAATGAGAAAACAGTAGAGATCCTCCAATCTGCCCAGGCGTAAATTTGGGCTGAGAAATCATGTGACCCCCTTAGGAACATGGCATCTGTAAAACCACTCAGGATCTGAAATGATCACAACTCAAGTGAACCTGGACATAGAAAAAAGAAATCCTTTCCAATTTCAAGACATTTTAGAACTAAAATGCACTTTAGATTGTATGTGGTAGTTGCTTAGAAGTAGATTGTATCCTCTGAACAGGTGCTTAAAAAATTTGAGTGCTTAGGAAATTTTGATAAAAATCACACATCATCTACCTCCAAACCCTCATGTTTTAAATAAGGTAACTAAGCCCAGAGGGTTAGGTAATTGGCCAAAGGTCACCAACTAGATAGTGGCAGAGTCAGAATTAGGACTCAAATCTCCTGACTTTCAATCGAATGTTTTAGCCTTCACTCTGTCTTGCCTTTGGCTCTTGTTTCTGAGGGAACTGGGTGTCCATGCATCATGGTGTTGCATATAAAAAAAACAACCAACTCACCTCTGTTTCTGGGATCAAAAGTAGGCCGTTATAGGGGCACCTGGCTGGCTCAGTCCAGTCCTGGCTGGTGTCCAACTCTTGATTTCTGCTGGGGTCATGATCTCGTGGTTCATGGGTTTGAGCCCCACATTGGGCTCTGTGCTGGCAGTTCAGAGCTTGCTTGGGATTCTCTCTCTCACTCACTTGCTCTCTCTCAAAAATAAGTAAAGTTGAAAAAAATAGGCCATCATAGCCATCTTCCCAGTCCTCTGAGGTTCTTCGGACCCAGGGGTCTTCATGATGACATCTTGGAGGGGAAGCATGACTCCTATAATGCACCCAAGAGAGCCACACCAAGGACTGGCTCATATGGTCAGGCCAAAGAACAAGTTCCAGGGTGGGGCTCCTCAGTATTCACAGTTTTCTTCTGAACCCTTTACTGTTACTCATTGTATTAAACATTTCCTCTGTTCTCGGGTGTCAAAACATGAACACCACAGAGGCTAAGTAGGGTCTTAAAATACTACTAACAAATATTACACATATACAAGAGACCAAGAAAATGAGAAAGAGAAAGAGGATAAGGGGGAGAGGAAGGGAGAGAATAAAAAATAATAATAATAAGGACTAGAGGAGAGAGAAAGTAAATAGATGCACATGCCAATAAAGCCATTTTTTCCTGGGCCACACCCTCCATCAGAAATCTGAAAGTTGGGCTCTAATTCAAGAGCTCTGAAGATGTTTTGAGTTTCTTTCCATAGTTTCTAGGCATCTGATGCTTACCAAGGATTCCCATGGGAAACTGTTATTCTCTCAATTTGGTAACGATTATTGACAAAGACCAATTCTCTCTATTCTTCTCTGTAGGTAAAGAGTGACTCACTAAGGCTGAGAGAGAAAGTCCAACATCTCTAAGAGTTAAGAACCCCCAGCCTAACAATTTGCCATAGTAGTCACTCCTGCCAACGGGAGCATCTTGCCACAGTTCAGTCAGCGGTAACAGATGCTTCACGGAGGGTGGCCCTTAGTGACAGTATCCAAGAGCAATGACTCATCTCACAGACAGTAGAAGCTCCTCTGTGAACCGGGGGACAACTGTCAGCACTTACTTAAGTCAGCGTCTTTTCTAGGTCTCAGGGCTTTCAGCTCTTCTAGTAGTTTCTACACTTTTAACCAGAGGAAGACTGCATATGACTCTCCCAGCTCCACTTCTGAGACCAACTCCCAACAAGTTCCTGGTACCCTTTGATCAACAATTCTGTATTTTCATACATCCCCTAAAGAAAAATCTCATCCGGGTTCACAAGGAGACCTGACAAGGCTAGTCACTGAAGCATCGTCTGTGATAGAGAAAAACCTGGAAGCAACTTAAACATCCATCCATAGGAGATAAGATGAATCAATGCTGCTGGCCTTGCCAAATGGAATAAATACAGTAGATAAAATGAATGATACATAGATAAATGTAGCAACCTGGATGAATTTCAAAATGTTAAGAATGAAGAAGAAAAGCAAAATATAGTAGCATTTATATAAAGCATGGAAGCATGCAAAATAATGCTTTTTATTCTACACTGAGAAAGTGAGTAGAGATCCAAAGAAAATGGAAAAAAAAAAGTCATGAAGACATTTGGGGGAAGAATGTTCAAGTGGATGAAAAGCAAGGGACTAAGGCCTGAGGTGAAAACACGTTTGATGGGTTTGAGTAAGAACAGGCAAGTCAGTGTGGCTTGAATAGAGCACACAAAGGAAGGGAAAGGGTAGGAAATAAGGCCAGAGAGGTAGCCAGATGTCAGACCACGGAGGGCCTTGTAGGTGCCATTGTAAAGTTTTGACAAGGAAGCTTGTGGTGTCACGCCTAAAAATAAAGTCCAATGTTATGTCTTCCATTGACAGCTGGGGGATACTAGGGAGGCCTGAAATGGCCATCCATGAGCTCCCCTCCCCGTCCTGCTTCTGCGGAATAGATGCCCTAGCCAAACAACTGGCTCATCATGGACAAGGTGCAGTTCTTGCTTATCCGTAAATTATTCAACCAATCACATCCTCCTGTGGGAATCAGGGGCATCACAGCCTTGATACTACAAAGCTTGCCTCCCACCACCTGTGGTTGTTCACTCTGTTTCTGGTACAACCACCAGGCAGGCCATGCATGCCAGGCAGCGTGCTTCCCCAGACTGTGAGTGTGCAGTGACTAATAAACTGTTGTCAGTCTCATCTGTCCAGTGTTGGGTATCCTGTGTTGGAGCCATTAGCCACACCAGGGGCCCAAGGTGGGAACTCCTCCTTCACCAATGGGATGGATAGGCGATGATGCTAACAGGGTCACATGATCTGACTGATGCTGTAAATAGATGCTGGCTACTATGAGATGAACTATAAAGAGGTGAAAGCAAACACAGGAGTCCCAAACACAAGGTTGCGCACCATCCAGATGTGATCGTTATTTCACATAGACGAGAGTGGAAGTGGTAGAGGGGAGAGATGGCTGGATTGGAGATGGATTGTAAAGGTGCAGGCAGTATGATTTATTCAGAAAGTGAATGAGTGTGAAAGAAAGAGAGACATCAGAGTCAGTGCTTTTGTTCTGATAACGGGTTGCCCTTTATTCCTATGGGGAAACCGGGAGAAGGGCTGTTTCGTGGTGAATCTCCCTGTTTTCAGCAAGCTGTTGCACAAATAAGACTCAAAGGGAAAGGGTCAAACTCATTTTGTGAGGCTCGTCTAGTCTTGACACCAAGTCCAGTTCAAGAAGACAAACTATAGATCAGTTTCACTCATGAACATGAGCACAAAAATCCTAATTAAAATACCAGCTATCAGAATTCAATAATTTATTTAAAACATAAAGTATGGTCAAATAGGGCCCATTAAAGAAAAATGGTTCAGGAAGAGAAAATGTAAAACTATTAAAATAATTCATCACGTTGACTGCGTAAAGGAGAAACATCACGTGATCAGCTCAACAAATGCAGAAAAAGCATTGGATCGGGGTGCTTTGCTGGCTCAGTCAGTAGAGAATGTGACTCTTTTTTTTTTAATTAATTTATATTTTGATTTAAATCCAAGTTAGTTAACATATAGCATAATAATGATTTCAGGAGTAGAATTTAGTGATTCATCACTTACATATAACATCCAGTGTTCATCCCAGCAAGGGCTCTTTTTAATGCCCATCACCCATTTAGCCCATCCCCCCCACCCACCTCCTCTCCAGCAACCCTCAGCTTGTTCTCTGTATTTAAGTGTCTTATGGTTTGTCTCCCTCTCTGTTTTTATCTTATTTTTCCTTCCCTTCTCCTATGTTCATTTGTTTTGTTTCTTAAATTCCACATAGGGGTGAAATCATATGATATTTGTATTTCTCTGACTGACTTGATTTGTTTAGCATAATGCATTCCAGTTTCAACCACATTGTTGCAAATGGCAAGATTTCATTCTTTTTGATCACTGAGTAATATTCCATTACACACACACACACACACACACACACACACACACACACTACATCTTCTTTATCCATTCATTAGTCAATGGGCATTTGGGCTCTTTCCATACTTTGGCTATTGTCAATAGTGCTGTTATAAACATTGGGGTTCATGTGCCCCTTTGAATCAGCATTTTTTTATCCTTTGGATAAATACCTAGTAGTATAATTGCTGGGTCATAGGGTAGTTGTATTTTTAATTTTTTTGAGAAACTTCCATACTCTTTTCCAAATGCACTAGTTTGCATTCCCAGAGCATGTGACTCTTGATCTTGGGGTTGTGAGTTCAGCCCCACGTTGGGTATAGAGATTATTAAAAATAAAATAAAATCTAAAAAGAAAAAAAGTAAAAACACTGGATAAAATTCAACATCTAAGTTTTTAAAATAAACTCTTAGAAAATGAGGAATAGAGGGGAACTTCTTTAACTTGATAAAGGCTTTCTACTAATGATCTATTGCAATCATCAAATTTAATTAAAAAATTTTAGATGCAATTTCCTTTTAAGTTAGGAACAAGACATGAATGCCTTGGTGTTACCGCTACTCTTTAACAGAGTTCAGGAAGTCCTGGTCAATGCATTAAGTAAGACCAGGAAGGAAGGAGACCAAATTGTTACTATTTACAATTGTAATACCATGATCAAATGCTTAGAAAACCTAAGAAAAGTAAACAATTATAATTAAAAGGGAGTTCAGCAAGTTTATTTCATATATATATATATATATATATATATATATATATATATATATACACATATACACACACACACACACACACACAATACACACACACACAAAATTAACAGTGTTTCTATAAACAAGCAATAATCCACAGAAAATATAATAGAATATAAAATCCCACTCATAGTAGCAACAAAAAACTATAAAGCATATAGACATCAACCAAAGAAAACACAGAGCTTTATAGAGAATAAAATTTAAACTATTAAAGCACATATATACCAGAAAACCTAAATAAATGGAATATTAAATATCATGTATATTAACAGCTTGCTGTAACATCACATAGAGTTAATTCTCCCTTGATCAATCTCTAAATTCAATGCAACTACAATAAAAATCCCAGAAAAAAATTTTAAAATAAAAAAAACAGATTCTAAAATTTACATGGAAAAATAAGAATTTTCAAAGGGTTAAGGCAAAACCAAAAAGAAGATAAATCAGGTATTAGGACATATTGAAGGAAATGAAGAAAACCTTTGTTGATAAAGCTAACAGAAGTGACAGACTTGGAGAATGACAACAGCTAAAACCCACACATAATTAAATGTCAAGATGTGGAAAGAAACTCTTGTAATTCAGTTAAGTCAATATTGACAATGAAATTAGGGGCGCCTGGGCGGCTCGGTCCGTTAGGCGACTGACTTTGACTCAAGTCATGATCTTGCGGTTCGTGGGTTCAAGCCCCGTGTCAGCCTCTGTGCTGACCACTCAGAGCCTGGAGCTACTTCAGATTCTGTGTCTCCCTCTCTCTCTCTGTCCCTCCCCCACTAGCTCTCCCCTCTCTCTCAAAAATAAATAAACATCTAAAAAATTTTAAAAAATGAAGTTCAAAGCAGAGAAAATGGGGAGAATAACCCACACTAAGAGAAAATAAGGCAAATTAAAGAGTCATAACCATAAACACCAGCAAAGTTAGGAACCACAGTAAGGAAAAACAAAAGAAAACAAAACAACATGGGCAAAGATATAAATAGTCAAATCATAGGAGGGAACCCCAAGTGGCTACAAATTATATGAAGAATGTACTACCTCACTAGCAATCCAATTGATGTAAATTAATGTGAAAGTGATATACCACTTAACACACAGAGATTGGCAAAAATTAGAAAGCCAGAAGATAACTAGTGCTGGTAAGCATGTGGAAAAACAGTAGTCCTCGTACAGCACTGGAGGAAGTACAAAGCAATGCAGCCTTTCTAGAAAGCAACCAGCAATGCTTCTTGAAAGTAAGATGCGTACACACGATGACCCATAAATCCTATTCTTGCATATATAATTCAAAAAAAAAAATCTCATTTTAAGTGTGGACAAAGATATATTAGAGGGCGCTCATGCCAGATTGTTTGTGGTAGCAAGGAGTTGGAGCCAACCTAAATACCCATTGATAGGGGAAATCTATAAAGAAAAGTGTGGTATAATATGATGGAATCCTATGTAACCATTAGACACAGTGAACAAGATTTTCACCTAACAACATTGACGAATCTCAAACTGTTGAGTAAAGAAAGAATGAAAAAAGATGAGAATTGAATCTTGATGGCAGTTATGAAAATCAAAAACACTGATGCATAATAACATTCGTTTTCAAGGATATACATGTCTAGTTTAACACAGGGAAGGGGGACTGCAAAAATAGAGCTACAGTACAGCGAGTGCACATAGAAGGAAGGAAGGGATACTTCAGATGGAGGGGGAAAATATGAAAATAGTAAGAGCAGCCTCACCTGGACTGATGTTGGTAATGGGTCATGAAGAGAAGAGTTTTAATAACTCAATTCTGCCCACCGGAGGCCTAAGAAAGGCAAAGCAAAGAAAGGAAAAGAACCAAAAGGTGGGTTGAAAAATCCTTCTGGCTGATCTGTTACTTGGTGTTCTGAACTGTCTGTCTGGCTTCTTCAGAAAAGAATTAACCCATTAGCTAGGATCCAGTCAAAGAGAAGGTGTCTTCCCCAGGACACTCACTTAACTTTTTAAGCCTCAGTTTCTTTACCTGTAAGTAACAGTCCCTATCTGCGAGGTCAAAGCAGTAGATTGAAACAGCTGAACCATGCACATCTCTGCAGGGTGTCTGCTTTCAAGCAAGTGCCCCATACCTGGCAACCACTGTTATTTGGAGATACGGATTATTAGACCTTGACAAAATCTGATAGGTGACTGAGTCAACGCTTGTTTCATAACTATGGGACCAGGTGACCAGAGGGATGTGATTTCCCCGTAGTCCAGAGAGAAGGGGGAGAACAGAAATGAGACGCCAGGTCAACTCACGCTGCATCCAGTTTTGTCCACTACCTCTCTTGCCTCTCCCGGCTTCCTCGAGAAGATATATCTAAACTCATTTTTCTGGGTCCAAGAGGAATTTATGATTAAATCCATATGGTTGTCAATATTTCTGGGCAGTGGGACATTGTAGAAGGAACAGCAAATACAGAAAACAGAAAAGACTATCACATCAGCTTTTTTAAAGGACTTAATGCAATTTCCAAATCAGGCCAGTGATTGTCCAAAACTAGGAGGAAAAACACCTATGGGATCAGTAAGAGGAAGTTACAAAGCAGATTATTACGGATCAGGGTGTAGTAAGCCAGCCAACAAGCTGTGCATTGTACCTTGAAGGCCATCATTTTGAGACCCTGCAATGTAGAAAAGGAAGAGGCATTTAAAACCAGGGCTCTCCACCCATCCTCCAGAAGAATGCCTTAATTTCTTGGTCTCCCAAATCACATGTGAACGCTAGCAAGCTGCAGCCAACAGCGGGAAGACTTTCGTTTTGATGGACCGCTGCTGTCCCCGCAGAGGCGTCAATACCATGGACCATTATGAACACATGAGAACGGTGACCTTGCAAGGCACGGCCAGGATTAGAACATCAGTTTCAGCCATAACGTCAAATATAGTGAGAGTTTACATGGGAGTTGGCATCAAAACAGGATGGTTTACAAGAACCCAAATCTTGAGAGTCCAAAGCCAGAATCTCGATGATGCCTTGGTATAAACAGCATTATTATTTAACTAAACAGACTCTTGCCCTTCTTGTTGACTTTTCCCCTTCCTCTCTCCTTCAGCTACTTTCTATTATTTCTTCAAATGCAAAAATGTAGAGCTTTTTGGTATTTGCTTTGTAATCCAGTACATATGTTCCCATCTCTAGGGGCAAACACTCGCACTGTATTTCCCCTCTCCTATATGCCAAAAGAAAATCAAACATCTTCTGTTCGCTGTCTGTTATACTGTCATTCTATCACATTTCCTCTTGTGAACTCTGAATTCTGCCTGTAATCTGTTTTAACCCTTTCAATAGAAATGACAACTCAGAGAGGTGGTCATGTCTGTGGGTAACAGAAAACAAATCATTAACTCTGTGTGTATGTATACTCAAATGCCAGGCAAGGTTTCCCCCAAAATCACTCCTTGTGAGAAGAGGGAACCATTTTATATTCAGAGTCTCCTACAATAGGGTGTTCGTATCATTATTTTATTTTGAATAACACAGTTCTTTTCAGGGAAGATACATTATCTCCAAACACCCTCAATCAATGCAAGATTCAGATGTTTAGAAGTGAAATCGGTGAACTTCAATACATATTTAATTATTCTTTCACTTAGGTGAATGGCCTCACATTTGCAAGAGTGGATGTTAATGTGAACAAGCCTTTTAAATATCACTTTTTACAGTATTACAGTAAGTGGCCACATAGTGGATGTTGAGAATATGCAACGATAGGAAGGAGAAAACAACTATCCTGATGCTAGATGCTGTTACTTGGGATAAACTGAAATGTGAAAGTGACAAAAATAGGACTATAGTAATATTTCTTTATGTGAAATATAAAATATATAGAAAATGCTATTCCTATATCAATTTTGTAAGTCCATAAAGTGAGTTTAAAAGTATACATGACTAAATTAATAAATTAAGTAATTATAAGTAAAGGGTTGGTGTTTTTTGCTATACCTCTCAAACTTTCGGTGGAGGGAGGGGGCAGACTGACTTGGAAAATGGAAAAGGGTCTCATATTTGACATGGACTCTGTGTGTGGTAAACACACAGAGTAGGGCCGAATCCTAACTGAGGTCCAAGAGAAAAGAACAGCCAACACATTCACAGCAAATTCTTTTCTTTCCCCCGTGTTACTGACAAATGTTTACCTGAGTCTTTATCTTGATTCTAGATCCTTAGTAAATGATGGCTCTTCCCTACCCATGACCATGCCAATTTGTGAAACAAGCACTCTTCGTTTTCTAGAAGAAAGTGGGTGAGGTGCTATTGCAAAGGAGCCATTTCAGGAGACCCTATACATTTCTTCAAAGAATGCCAGTCACTGACCAAAGCTGCTTGGAAAGGTCTCTTTGAGGACTGCCTCCAGAGTCAGCTCACAGGCCAAACGATGGAGCTAGGCTCTGCACTTTATAGACAGCATTTTTTTTTTAACCCCAAATGGTTATACTCACGCCATTTACCAGATTGGCCTCTGGATGACTTTCTGCTCTTTCCAGAAATCATTAAATCCACTCCCTTGCCCTGGCTCCCATCCCCCACCCCACCCCAAAGGATGAAGACTTGGCACAGAGTGGAACTGTCAGAAAAATGCTCTGCAGGCTCTGAAGACAATTCCACGAGAGGAGTTCCAAATGTTTAGACGAAAACAACACAATTAGAGTAAGTATATGACCTCCCAACGAGAATGTGCTGAAAAGAGACAACATTCCTTTGGGTTCTAAGTTCTGGGAGATCTAGTTTTAAGAATCATTTTTCTATTCCTACGTCACGTTTCAAATTGATAAGCCTTGCATTTCACACCAGGTAGCCAGGTTTAGCAAATAGTTTCATCTGCTGACTACTTAATCGAAACAGAAAGCCTTAAGCTCCTTTTTCTTCTCTTCTTTTAAAACTAAGACCATAAACACGAGCACAATTGACCTGCTTTGCCCATTAGCTTGTTTAGCAGAACAGTGGGATCGTCACCCCAAGTAACAACACTAGAGGCAGACCTGTAGAGGCAAGCATGTGATAGCAGTGTATGTTAGCCAACTTGACAATAAATTATATTTACAAAAAAGAAGAGAAAAAAAATTAATTAAAAAAAAAACCCAACAACGTAGGAGTCATGATTCCTCATCTTCAGTTACTCATTTGCGGAGGTCCTGAAAGCCATAGTTATATGGACGTGTCTTGTTTGCAGGCCTGGTTAATACATCTTTCCTCTTACATTCTGGCCTTCGTATGCTGCAGCCTCTCCATATATCATACTCCGGTTTTAGTCTTTGCTGCATGGTTATTTGGTCATGAATTCATTACTATTCATTTTTCAACACAGTCTCTCAGCACATAAGCTAGTCCTTGTTGGGAAATTATGCGGCTTTAGAAACTTACTTTAACTCTTTCAAGCTACTAGGATATTACTTAGTAAGTTCACGGAGGCAGTAATTTCCCATGTAAGAGCAGCTGACCCCTTAAAGGTTGTCAAGTAGCCAACTTGAGAATTGATAGGAAGATTCAATAAATGCAGACTTAATGCAACCAATCCCAGTTAAGAAATAAGTTACTCTGGGGATTTAAAAAGAGAAAACGAGTCCAGGGAAATTGGCTAATTCTCTTGGACAGAATTCTAAAATTAGGAAATGAAGGAAAACAAATTAGACTTTCACATATTTGGATTTTAGAAGAGCATTTGATTCAGAAAAGTAATTTTACAGATAGATTAATTCAAGCTGGGTTGACTATTTGCAGACTAAAATACATCATTCTAGTATGATACTCATTAGATTCACATTTCCCGTTACCTCTAGAGAGCGCATATTGCCAAATGCAGGCATTTAAGATAAGCCCTTTCACTGTGCAAAAGTTTTAGGAAACTTTTTCCAGGAATTTAACCCAGAGGAAAACCCAACAGAAACAAAAACAATTTACATTTGTCCACAGTAGAGCATTTCTCTGGGTTCTGCCAGGCATTTTTTAGATATTCTCAAATCAATTCCTCATTCCTACCTCTGGCATCTCACTACAACAATACCAGACATTGATAGAGTGTTTGCAGTGGTCGAATGCTTTCTTTCTATGTCATCAGGTCAGATCCGCACAACCATTTTGTGCGTTTAGACACGCTTCTCCACCTGAATGCAGGCTCTAAGAGGGAGGAATTTTGCCTACCTTGTATATTGTTATATCCTCAGAAACCAGAGAAGTGCCTGGTACAGTACATGGAAGGCATCGACAACCATTCGTTGACTTGTGTAGACCAGGAAACTCAGGGGCCTCCAGAGGAGTAATAATGACACGTTTGTTAAGCTCCCTGAAATCTTTAGACAGCTGTTCTATTTATTCTGTTTTTGCAGACTCCAATATTTTATGAGGACACTACCTTCCTTTTCTGTCATAATTACACATTATACGCACCCACCCACCCCACCCCTACACACACAGTTGCACATATACACTTGTATTGTCTCTTGTTCTTCACTTAAGACTCTTCCTGAGAAATTATATCTGTTGAAAGCATGCGTTTGGTGTGCTAGTTGTATAATTTTTCTAATATACATAAAAATAAGGACAAAGCTTTAAATTAAAAGAAGTAATAAAGGCTTTAGCCACGCACCATCAGAAATCACTCTCACATGGCACCAGTTGCGAGGCCGGCCACATTGGCAACAACACTATTATCCTGGTTCCTTGGAACAGCCCTGTGGGAGAGACCCCGTGAGCTAAGCCAAATGGGCACTGTTAGCTCTAATTTACCAATGAATAAACTGAGGTGAATGGATTCGGGGTCACACAACCCCCAAGTGGTAGATTTTGGACCATGACCAAGTCTCCTCATCGCCAGTTCAAGGCCTTCTATTTTACCCCTCCCCCAGCATTCCTGGGGAAATCCGCAGCTCAGCTGCCATTTGCTCCTTTTTAGGGAGGCTGCTTGTACAGAGGGTCTAGTTTATAGCTGTTTAGAAGCAATCATGAGAGGATGATTGCAGACACAGAGAGGTCACCTTAGGTAGGCCTTCATTTGTAGTTGCGATCTAAGGGAGGAAGCACATGCTTGAAAATTGTTGGTGAAAACTCTAATTGGTAATAATGAGCACAGGATGGAAAAGGGTAGAGAGCTGGAATGTGAAGGGGGAAAAAATAGAAATTAGCTGCCAAGAAACACTCCCTGGAAGCTTGTTTGCATGTACTATAACCAACTGGCCTGTTTCACACAATGATTTTAACAACAATTAAGGTAGATGGGCATACCGACTCATGCCGACCGGGCCAGTGTGTTACGTGCATTGTCTCATGTATTCCTCAGGGCAGGTAGGCTTCCTGCGCAGAGTGACCTTCACATGCTTGAAAGAAAGCAGAATTAGCCTTTGAACATAGTCTTTCTGTTTCCCAGAGTGCAAATTCTTTCCTTTCCCTTTCCATGGCTCTGTGTTGTTAGCTCAGTGATTACAAAGGACTCACATTAACCTTCAGCATATAACCACACTTTGGTCAGATAATGAGACCGAATAACTCTGGATACTGGTAGGTAAAAGCTTACGTGGCCTGCAGGCCGGTGGAGATGGGCAGCTGTGAGATGTGGTCATGGCATCGTGGTGCACTTTCACCTTGGGATCTGGCCTAAACCTTTGGAGGACTATGCAGCAACTACAGGAGCTGTTTTTACCCCACCCAACCTTGAGTGGACCAAGGGATACATGCTGAACTGCGCAATAACGTCCTGAAGTTGCCAAAAGTGCTGACAAAATCTTTAGGACTAGTCTGGATGAACAGAGTGATCCAAGGTCAAATGGCTGAAGTCCAAAATAAGGCCTTCCCAGGCTGCCATAATCTTGGCCCATATTTTTATTTTTTTATATTTTTTAATGTTTTTTATTTATGAGATAGAGACAGAGCATGAGCACGGAAGGGGCAGAGAGAGAGGGAGACACAGAATCCGAAACAGGCTCCCGGCTCCGAGCTGTCAGCACAGAGCCTGACGCGGGGCTCGAACTCACGGACTGTGAGATCACGACCCGAGCTGAAGTCGGACGCTTAACCGATTGAGCCACCCAGGTGCCCCATGGCCCATATTTTTAATAATGACTTGGAATGATCTTGCATCTGGGTTCAAGAAAGGATGACAAAGAGAAGAGCAAAATGCTGTCCTCTGGCTGTTACTCTATTGAATGATAGCTTCTCCTATCACATGCAGCTCTCGGCTCTCCCATGCCATTTAGCACTGGATTCTGATGGACTATAGATGTCAGAGAATAGACGGTCTAGGGAGCAAGGGAAATATTTTTTCCTTATACATCTCCTGTCTCTCACCTGTAAGAAGGCTTATGGAAAGATTATAAATCTGTATATTTTTAACCAAACAAAAAAAAAAAGAAAAAAAGAAAAAATGTCTTTGGTAATACATCCCAGTTCATATACCTTAGTTCAAGAACTCTTGACTAAAGTCTAAACAAAATCCCTACCGAATTCCAGCCCATTTCTCTATCCTCAGGAAAAACTAAAGAGAAAGCTCTCACGAGGGGGCAACTCCCACATTTTGAAGGACCAGGGCAGGAAGGGTCCAGTTGACTACTTGTGGAGGAGGTGGAAGAAAAGTTAAGACTGCCAGGACCCAAAAAATCTGGTGGCTTCATATTACAAGGAGGGAGTATCACAGAACAGTTCAATGTACAGAGCTGGAGATTTCCAGATGGAGAAGGGGATGGAGAGGGTATATATGGAAGGAGGTATATGAGTCTGCCTGTGTCTTTTCAGACAACATCTCCTTAGAAAACCTTGTAATTAGGTTCATTGTTTCTTAAATTCTCTTGCAATTGCACATTACTTCAGAGTGTCCCTTAATGGTTATTTAGCTATTTTTTTAAAACTTCCTTTTTTAATTTTTTTTATTGAGTAAAAAAAAAAAAAAAAAAGGCTCACTGCTCCCATGAGAAGTTGTTCCCATGACAAGTCTAGTGGTTCTAACTCCGAAGCACCACTGTTCACCTAACTGCAGACAAAGTACTTAGAAGAAACTATGAACCTCCACCTTCCAATTTCTGCTATAAGATAGGATTCAACATCATAATCCTGTTTCAAAGAATTAGTCACTCAAATGTACCCCCAAGACTCCGTGACCACCCATTCCATGAGAGGATATTGAAGGAGAAATGTACCAGTCATTATCAGTAGCTATTCTTGTTTGCTCTCCCATGAGGGATTCTAGGAACCAGCTTCCCTAAGTCTTCTCCTTCCTCTAGAACACCAAGATGATTCTCGAATTCTCTTTGGTCGGGTTTGACCTCCTCTTCGGTAAACCACCTTTGCTTATCCCCACTCCATTTCCTGATGGCTTAACTTAGTTACTGCAGCTGCTGTCACTTCTGTGTGATGCAGGAGTTAGACCTGTACCCATTTCTTTGTGGTTCTTTTCCACCTGCTCTCGCAGAGTGGCTTGGTATGGTGCCCTCTTTGCCGTACCTGCTACTGCCTCACTGAAATGGAGAAAGGAGGAGGGAAAGGAGAGGAGGGAAGAGTAAGAAGGCGTCAAGTTTTTTTTTGTTTTGTTTTGTTTTGTTTTTTTCAGCGTTTTTTTTTTTTAATTTTATTTTTGGGACAGAGAGAGACAGAGCATGAACGGGGGAGGGGCAGAGAGAGAGGGAGACACAGAATCGGAAGCAGGCTCCAGGCTCCGAGCCATCAGCCCAGAGCCTGACACGGGGCTCGAACTCATGGACCGCGAGATCGTGACCTGGCTGAAGTCGGACGCTTAACCGACTGCGCCACCCAGGCGCCCCAGAAGGCATCAAGTTTTATGCATCAGTGTTACAACTCTCCCTAGGCTCTTCAAATGGTGGGTTTACTCTCCTGATTTCTTACTGTGCCTGTAACGGACCACTAGGCTGTCTACTCTTTTACAAACCGCTATCTTCTTGGGGGATTTGGAATAAGTTCTGCTGGACATTTGGGACTTTCTACATCATGTCACACTCCTAAGCTTTCCTCCCCACAATCGGCTTGATGCCTTGGCACCTTTCCTCTCTTCTGCTACAGGATAAGTTGTCGTTCCTGTTTGGGAGCTGGCCAAGAGAACAGTATGTCCATTCCGTACATGCCCCATTGTGTCCAGCTGTCAGTATAAGCATCCAGCCCTTCCTGCTTATCTTCAAGTCCTTATTACTCCGTTACTCTTTCTCCCAGGGATCAATACGATTCTCCAGCAAATGGAACACTCAGAAGCATACTGTAGGCCACAGTGGTTTCTAAAATGGGTTTGTGGATTAATTTCTCACTTTACCCCAGGACTCTTCAACTCTGATGGAAATATATTATAACCCAAAGTAAAAGCCACTAATTGGTGTATTTTATATATAAGGCGAAAGGCGTTATGTAAAGCATGCCCAGCCTTCTGCCATGGCTATCAGCTTCCTTTGGCAGGCAAACTGGTCCTCTTCCTGGCCATCTGTCATACCTGGGGGCCTTATCCAGCACGAGGTAGGACTGAGGGCAATTGCCAGCTCTCTGTTCTTGAACTGTTGGTGACAAACTTGTTGTATCACTTGTGGAGACTTTCTCCCTCATCTTGGGGCTATTCTTTTTTGTTGTAATGTGGGTTTATCCTCTTGACCTTCCTTTCTGAAGTCCTATTGCTTTCAGCATTCTCTGAGCATCTAGCTGGAGACTCCAATCTCCCTACATAAAAATTGCTTCCTGTCCGTAACTTAAGAAACTCTCCGATTCTGAGTTCATCTCTGCCCTCTGGAGCCAATGGCAGACCCCTCTCTACAGCAAATGCCTTCTTGATTGAGACCCTGTTGAAATGCAGACAGCCAAAATCGACCTTTCCTGAATGAGTCAGTCTGACCTCTCTGGCTTCTCTTAGCTGTCCCTTTTAGCTGTCACCCAGAAGCCTTGGGTGCTGACAAACTGGAGAAAAGTAGTGTCTAAAACAACCACATTAAAATGCCTGAGCATGTCACTACTCCACCCCACCCCCCCTTCCCATCCCCCCTACATCCCTACCGCCACCCCCCCTCCCCTTGCATGTTTCATTGTGTGACAGTGGCCAGCAGCGATCTTTAACTTCTAAGAATTGGTGGAAGCTCTTTAATTAGGAACATTAAAAACCAGTAGAGATTCAACATCAAAAGGAAATAATGACAATTTTGAAATAATAACACTTCAAGTTGGAGCCCTTTCACAGTTCTGAAAGGCCGTGGGTATGTTAACATTTATTCTTTGATTTTTTTTTAAACCTTTCATTATGATAATTCTCAAGCATACACAAAATACAGAGAGTAGTATACTGAATCCTTATGAGCCCAACATTCCGTTTCAACAATGATCAGCTTAGGGTCAATCTTGCCTCATTTATAACACACACATATTTCTGTCCTACCCTCACTGGATTATTTTGAAGCAAATCCCAGATGCTATTATCATTTCACCCATAAATATTTCAGGCTATATCTCTAAATGATAAGATTTCTAAAAAATTACAACTAAAAACAGTTGAAATAATTCCTTAAATGCCATAAAATATCCCACTGGGGTTCAAAATTTCCTGAAATGTTTATAACACTGTTTTCATAGCTGCTTTTTTGAAACCAGGGTCTAAAAATTCCACCCCTTGCATTTGGTTGACACATTTCCAGGCGCATAATCAACAGCCCCCTCCCTCTTTTCTTTTCTTTTTGCAATTTATTTGTTGAAGACACGAGTTATTTATCCTGTAGAGTTTCCCACTGTCTGGGTTTTGCTAATTTTATTTCCATGCTATTGTATAAGACGTTTCTCTGCCCCCTCTTTTCTGTAAACTGAAGGCTGAATTTAGAGGTGGGAGCTGATTGAGGTTCCATTTTTTTTTTTTTATTGTAGACACTTTATTGATTGTGTTGTGTGCTCTCTTCAGGAAGTACATCATCATCGTTTCTCTTTTGGTCATTTTAGCCACCATGATTTATTCTTGAAAAGTAAAGGTATCCCATTTTTTTCTGGGGTGATGGTATACCCACTTTCAAATATTTATATAACACACCTCCAAGTTTTATTGTGGTCTTAGCCCATTTTCATTTCCATTAGTGATACTACATTCAAGCATCGGCTTCCAAAATTCCCATTAATCTCAGTACTGCGCCATTTATTCTGCAATAATTTATTTATTCTGCAATGTGGTGGTTACTCTTGCTCTGATTCTGCCTTCCTCCACCTCCTGTCCAGCCCCACTTCCTCCAGGAGGGGGATAGGAATACCTTGATGGTGCATTTGGTATTTTATGGCAATTCTTTTAGAGTATTGTCTTGTTCTAACAGCATTTTCTTCTGGCTATCCCATAGTGCCTTATCTCCTGGGCCATTAACCTCTCTTCCTCTTCTTTCTCGTTCTTACTTTTGCGGGTACATGGTATTCGCTGTACATGAATATATTTCATTTCCTTGCAGCTGCTAGCTAAAGTCTCACAGATGGGAGGTCCTCACTCAGCCTTCTCTTTTGTCTCCAGGTTCTTACCTAATCCAGGAGACACTGAGCACTCCCTTGTTTGAAACACCATTTCTCTTCCAGGCACCTCTTTCTCCTGGTTTACCCCAGCCTCTCATATTCCTCCTCCTTAACCTCCGTCTATGTCACCTCTTCCTCCACCCATGCTTGAAATGTGAGCGCTGCCCAGGGTTTTGTCTTTGGCCCTCTCCCTTCACATGATGCTGATCCACCCCCATGGCTTCAACCACCAACACAGGAGGATGACTCCCAATTCCCGAGGCTTCTGTCTCTACTTAGCTCTAGGATTGCATATCCACCTGTTACCTAGAAATCACTCCCAGATAATTCCTCAGTAGGTACAGAGCAGAACCCATTATCTTCCATTTCCAGCTGGCCATACTCCTGGGCCCCAAACCGGTCTTACCTCACTCGCCAACCCTGTGAATTGCACAGGGTTATCAACCACAATCATCAGATCAGAAACCTGGGCCCCTCCTAAGTGCCTTCTTCTGTCAGGTCTGACCCATGACTGCTTATGCTGACTGCTCTTTTTCTTGCCTAGTTTGCTGGCCTCCTTCCTGATTTGTGCCCCTTCTATCCATCTTTCACTCTGCTACCAAAATAATCTTTCTGAAACACAAATCTGAGTTACGGCACTTTCCCATTTAAAGTCCAAACTCCTTGACGGGACAGTCTTCGTTCAGGCTTTGGCCGCTGTCTTTCTACCCCTCACTAAGCACACCCCAATGATCAAATGCAGTAACACATGTTAGTTTCCTAAATAGTACCTGGTTCAATATACAGCAACTATTTTCAAGTTTTGCACAAGATATTTGCTCCTCCTCTTATGTCACATGCCGTTTCGTGCTGTCACTTCTTTATACATGCTCTCTCATGTTCCCCACCCCTGCCTGGCCTCCTCCTCCTCCACCTAGAGAGCTCTTCCTTATCTTTGAAGCCTTAGCTCAAGCCTACTTACCTCAAGAAGCCTTTTGTTGAAAGCATATGCAACTAAACACCTCTTCTCTGTGCTTCTAAATGTCCCTCCGTTACTTCTGTCATGGTCCCTACATAGTTTAGTGCTGGGTTACTGGCCCCACAGATTGTAAGCAATGGGTGGTAGGTCTTGGGGTTCAATATTTGTACTCCCCAATAATAGACACAGTGTCTGGCCTGTTGTGGGTGTTCAAGGAAGGCAAAAATAAATGCAGCCTGGTCATTTCTACCTCTATACACGCATGGTGAGTTTAGGCCCTCATCGTCTCTACCTGGATAGCCATAATTACTCCGAAGCTGATTTTCGTGACTTCAGTCTCCATCGTGGTCAATTCATCTCCCAGCCCTGATCCTACCATTTCCCTCCTCAAGAGTCCACAATCCTACAATTCCAATATGACCCTTCAGTAGGGCAGGTGCCCGTTGACATTTGGGATTGTTGTACCACGGATATAAATGGGATGGAGGCAGAAAACTGGTTGAGAAACACACAGCCATCCAGACTTTCATCTTTTCACCTGAACCAAAATGCCCTGGGGTCTCCGGCATTCAAGTCTTTGCTAAGAAGGCATGTGATGAAGTCTGGAATTCTTTCCTTCACACAATCTTCATTCTTCAGGATCCATCTGAACTGCCACTTTGTGAAGTCCTCCCTGACTCTCTGTGCATCCCCACCCCCCAGTCCCCCGCCCCCGGCATGTTTTGACTCCCACCACTCCTTTACTTAAGGTCCAGACTCCTGTTTTAGTGAGTGCATTTTAAATTTGTCCCACTCTGCATCATGTCACACAGTGAGGGGTTGATAGCACTCTCCGACACTGGTGCATAAAATCCTTAATGAAGATATAAGGCATTTATCTTATTCATTTTTGTAGCATTATCCCTTCCCGCTCCCTCCTCCAGCCCCACCACCCAGAACAGTTCTTGATGGTCAATATTTGCATAATCCAATTTGCATTTTTCTCAGTAAAAGTGGTTCTTCTCCTATAGCCCACAGTTACTGGAAACCACCACTCCCTCCATGGGTGAATGCTAATTCCCTGAATCTCTTACTTCTCCTTTTCTATCCACAGCGGACCCTTGGCCTCATCTTACCTTGAAACACAAGGTAAGAACCACATTCTTCACATTTCCTTCTGCCAGAACTTTCCTTTGCTGGGAAAGAAACATTCTACCCTAATCTTTTTTGGAAATATAATATCGTAGCATGCTCAAGATTTCTTCCATCTCATTCTCCTCTATGCTTCAGATGCCACATCTGTTTCCTTTAAGAGGCCAGGCATACCCAGCATAGCCTGCTTTTGTATTTTGAGCCATTAATGCCTCTTCATTTCTGCCTCCCACCCACTCTGGAACACCATTGTTTCTTTTTTTAGATCTTGACTTTTTAAAACTGCTTAACCCCATCCATCCATTCTTTTTCTTTTTTTTATTTTTTTGAGCGAGAGAGAGCAAGAGAGAGAGCACATGCACACCAGTGGGGGAAGGGCAGAGAGAGAGAGCAGGTTCCATGTTCAGCACCGAGTCCATGGTGGGGGGTGGGGGGTGGGGTCTATCCTAAGACCCAGGGATCATGACCTGAGCTGAAATCAAGAGTTGGACGTTTAACCGACCGAGCCACCCAGGCGCTCCTTCCATCCATTCTTATGTTGTCTTCTCAACGGAAGAATGGGAAACATTAAAAAAGCCTTGTGCAGATAAAGCCCTGGCTCCAATATTCCAGCCTCCTTCACCAGAACTCAAGTGTCATTGCGCCCTTAATCACATTTATTTTATTGTATCCATAAAGCAATAAATATCCATAAAATATTTCAATCCACACACTGTGCAAACAGTAGGCTGCAGCCAGCTCTAACTAATGAAGATTAAAAACTGGTTCCCAGGCTATTTGATGTAGTGGGTTTGGGTTGCAGAGGGCATTTCTCCTCTA
This sequence comes from Felis catus, assembly GCF_018350175.1. Lineage (NCBI taxonomy): Eukaryota > Metazoa > Chordata > Mammalia > Carnivora > Felidae > Felis > Felis catus. The sequence continues at coordinate 208,044,358 of NC_058368.1, read as the reverse complement.
CTTTTCTTGTCCTCTCACCTTGCTAAGTGTCTCTCTGTTGTCTGGGCTTTTCCCACTCTGCTTTTGCCTTGTGCTTCCTATCCATTTGGATTCTAATTGGGACCTTCTTTTCCCTTTTGCTTTCTTTAAAATGCTTCTGCCTTACACATCTCAGTCTGAACTGATGGGAATTGTCTCCAGTGTCTTCTCTGCATGTTCACTGAGATTTCGTGTAGTCCACTTACTGCCATATGTCTGCAGAGAGAGTACAGCATGGGGATCACATGTCCTGTCTGGGGCATCAGCCTCCACTTGGATGCTCTGCCCTGCCACTTTCTAGTTGTGTAATCATGGACAAGTTGTTTAACATCTCTGAGCCCTGATTTCCTCATGGAGCAGGGATAATAGGACTACTTAGTTCATAATGAACATTAACATTAGCAGTCGTTATCAGGGGCTCTTTGGCTCCAACTAGATTAGAAAACATGAGTCTTTCTTGCAGCATTTGCATGCTGCGTAGGTTCTTATGTTCCTCCCCCACCATCACTATCACTATTTTTAAAACGTGTGTGTATGTGTGTGTGTGTGTGTGTGTGTCTGTCTGTCTGTTTGTCAGTGGGGTGTCTTTGGCAAATAAAAAATAACAGTTTGTAAATTCATCTCTATCTTGAAGCACTTGACCCTAGGACTAGGGGGTCTGAGAGGTCTCTGGGCCTATCCTTAGGCTTGGAGCCACCAAGGATGAAGGATGCCTTTGGAATTTGTGTTTGGTTTGCTAAGGTCCCCCTGAGAGTAGAGTGGGCCACCTTCATACCCATGAGCAGCAGGATTTGAGGTGGGGTGGAAAGATCCAGAACTCTTCTCCCTCTGTCAGGTGTCATCAGTCCTTCAGGAATAAACAAGAGCTCTAATGTCCAGGGGAATCCCATTATCCATTAAAGCTTTCATAACTGGGTCCAAAATAAGCACAAAACCAGGGCAACAAGCAGCCTCGGCCCACTTTCCAAGGGCCAGGATGCTAGATCTTCAATTCGGACAGGAAAAACGAACAAACAAATAAAAAACAACTCAGAAGGTTGGGCGACCTGCCATATTAGCTGTGTGACTCTAGGCAAATAAGTTGCTCTCTCTGGACCTTGGTTTCCTGATCTAGAAGCAGAGGGCTGGATATTGATGAGGAGGCTGTGTCAATGGATTACTAAGATCTGTTCCATCACGACCAGTTTGTGATTCTTTCTATAAAGCAGGTCTTCATCAGCCAGGCCAGTCACGTGCCCATCCTCAAAGGCATCCATACCTATCCTGGATTTTCCAGTATAGCAATGGTTTCTCTAATTCTCAAAGCATACACAAATTTTTACGGCAGCAAATACTGCCAATTTGAGAGTGGCTTCTGTTCATTGACAATAATGGTGGCCGATTTGCTTGATGGGTTCAGTGGTGGCTCTCCGGGTCAGGGCCCACTGGAAGGCTGTGATGCTACCCATACCTTCATCCCCAGCAGCTGGCTGAGCCCGGCTTAGGAGCCAAGCTTTTTACTTATTGAGCCAGCACTTATGTGGCACTTACAGTATACCAAGCGCCATTCTAACACTATGCAAATATCAACTCATTTACCGTTCGTAACTGTATGAATTGAGGATTTTTATTGTTCCCACTAGACAAATGGGAAGCTGAGGCACAGAGAGGCTAAATGACCCAAGTCATAGAGCCAGTAAGTAGCCAATCTAGCTTTTAACCCTACATTAAGCTGCTCCAAGAAGCTCGCAAGCTGGGTCCTCTGGAACCCTCGTGCGTGTGTCCAATAGAGCCAGGTGACGGGTTGGGCCGAACCACAGGCCTGGGCTCTGGGGATGAGTGGTGGAGGAAGCTGCTGGGTGTGGTTAGGAGGGACGTTTGTGTCTACTGAGGGCAGCAATTCCTCCAAGCTGCCTTGTGAGCTTGGTGACAAGGCCCCAAACTGATGCTAACCAGAGCCAGTTTTAGGTAAATCTAAATTTTTTTTTAAATTTTCAATGTTTATTTATTTTTGACAGAGAGAGAGAGAGAGAGACAGAGACAGAGACAGAGACAGAGAGACAGAGCATGAGCGGGGGAGGGGCAGAGAGACAGGGAGACACAGAATCCGAAGCAGGCTCCAGGCTCTGAGCTGTCAGCACAGAGCCTGACATGGGGCTTGAACCCACAAACTGCGAGATCATGACCTGAGCCGAAGTCGGACGCTCAACCGACTGAGCCACCCAGGCGCCCCAAGTTTTAGCTAAACCTAAAGAAGAGACTTAAAAGACTTACTTTTTAAAGTCCCTACAAATGGAAGCTTGAAGTCAGTAGCCCATAATGCCACCCCGGTCTGCAGGTAACACCACCAGGTGGGCCCTACTGGTGATAATGGTAAGCGCTCCCGCCATTGCCAGGCACCGGGCGAGGGCCCGGGGTTTGCTGAGCCTCTCCGTTCTAGCACGGCTTAGCTCTATTGACTTGAAAGAATTACTGAGCCTCTGAGCATAAGCAGTGTCCCCTTTTCAGTGAAAAATAAATTTTTTTAAATAACAAAATAAACAGGCCCTGCTGGCTTGAGGAATCCCTGTGGGCTTCCAGGAACCAACATTCCCCGACTCTCATTCATTTTCCAGAGCGAAGCACAGCCTGCGTGCAATAGCGCTGACTTGTTTAGACACCATCTGGTCTGTGTCCAGTGAGCAGGAATGGGACCACTCGGGCAACAAGGGCTACTGAGAAACTGCCTGTGGCTGATGAGGGAAGAATCATGACCACACATACATTCAAGGAAGAGAAAGTGTGGGCTCGAGGTGAGAAATGTAGAGTCAGCATCACTGAATCCCCAGATATTTTTATAGGGGTGGGGGGTGGTTGAAAGGGGAAAAAAAATTTACCCAAAACTCCCCACAGGCCCAGACAAAGCCACAATGTGTTCCCATTTACCGCCAGCCTGATAGTCACACCCTTCGTGTCTTTTACAGTCAAGGCTGGAGCTCAACGAGTGGAAGGCACTTCCTATAAACAAAGGCCAGCAGAGATCACATTGCCTTCCATCTCCTCTTCCCCCCTCTGCAGAGCTAGGAGGTCAAACAACTGCTTAACCTCTTGTGTTAATTAACATTTTGGCTCCCTTTTGCATACTAAGAGCCAGAGATAAACGATACATGAATCCATCATTGGAACTGGTGAAGGAAAGCTTGTGAGCAGCCAGCGGGCTGCTCGGTGTCACAGCCACCCGCCCCCAAAGCGGGCTCTGTGCAAACTGAGGCTGGGGCCGGTCCCGCCTCCCAGGCTGCAAGGTTTGGCTCTCTCCACAGAACACAGCATCTCTCTGCCCGCCCCGCCCAGAGCAAGGGCTGCAGTTCTTGGAAGACGGTGTTCTGTGTGGAAGATGGCGGGACTCAGAGTTCTAACCCACAGCCCAACTGTGGGAAGAGAACCTCATGCCCGTTCTGGACCCTTGCCTTCTCTCCTGGCCTTTGGTCCCCAGGAGGGAGCCCTCTTACTCCTCTCTCCTTCCTGTTTATTTTCCGTACTGTCCTCCTAACCCCCAAGGTTTGGCTCCGGTCCCCCTCGCCTTCCCCCATGTGAGCCCCTCATGTTCTCACTGGCTTCCAAACCTGAAACTCTGAGGGACAGGGCCCTTCCTTGGGCCTTACAGATCACTGCTTGGCACCTGTAGTTGTCTCCTTTGTTATTCTCCTCTCACTGTGCGAAAAAAGATTGCTTTCCTAAAGCATTACCCTCCTTCCCTGTCCACTAGTGTGTAAGGTCCGTGAGGCAGCTACTGAAAAGCACGGCTTTCCTATATCTGCCACCGCCTATAAGATAGCACAGTTTTTAAAAAGCTGAATACCTGCTCAATCAAATGTGAGCTGGCCACATTCTCTGTCTCTCTCAAGGCCGAGCTTGGGTCCTGCGGCGCCCATGTGTGGCCCTGCCTCCATCCAACCAGCACGTCCATATTTCAGGCTGTGGTCAGCCTGCACTTTACCTTTTGTCCCACCTTCCTTACAGCTTCTCACTGGGGAAAGGGTCCTCGGGGGTCTTTTCTCCACCTCTCCAGCCACCCACGGACTCCACAGGAACTGGTCACCCTATTGCTGCTTATAATTCGTCTCATGAGGTATGGGACTTTGTGGTGATGACGGTTTTCTGTGTGCGTATAAATCTTGTGTCCTTCAGAAGACTGCACGGCAGTAGCTGTCGATCTACAGCATGTGTAAGTATCACTTGGACACTCAGCGAAACATAGATTCTGTCTGCCACCTGCAGAGACTTTAGGAGATCAATGGCTGGAGTTGAGCCTGGGAACCTAGCTCGGAGTCAGTCACTCTCAAGCTAACTCAGGGCAGACCAGGTCTTCAACTGCTTTTGTGTCATCCATGGTGCCAGACAGAGCTGAGGCTGGGCAAGGTGACTGCTCACAGAGCCACCAGCTGATTGATTACAACGAAGTGGGATTCCCATCCCAAACCAGTCTTCTATCTTCCACTATAGGGTTAAGAATTTTCACCTGGGCCCCTCTGCATTAAATGACCTCCACAAAACACATCAGGAAAATCCCTTAAATTCCAAGCTGACTGAGAGATTCCAGGGATAGTTAGAAAATACTTCTCCCTTCTCTACTGAGAGTCAGTAAGAACAATAGTTGGCTCTCAGCCCACACGGCAAATATCATCCTACCGGGTTCTCAGCAATTTTTCACTCTTTTACTACAACATCTATGAAAATAGAACTTTTCTGAAATAGAATTCCAAGTCTAAAAGAGAAAATTTTATGATACCTGGAGGCAAACTATTCAGATGTTTTGAGTTAATTTGGCATGGCTGAAAGAATTTTTACATTTGCAAAAATATCAAAGTTCATTTTCTGCCTCCAGAGTTTTCAAACTGTAATGAATCTGGCATGAACAATGGACGCCGTTTCTCAATATGTGACTTTTGTGACGGCTAAAAAAAAAAAAAAAAAGAAAGAAAAAACCCTACAACAAAAAACAAACAAAAAACCCCGAAAGAAATGGAGTGTGAACGAATAGAGTAACAGATTTCAGCATCACAAAATGCTGAAACTAAAGCAATGCTAGACCTTTCTCCTTGTCCGGACCCAACTTTTACAGCTGAGAAAACTAAGGCTTTCTCTGAGACACCTAAATAGTAACAGAACAACAATAGAAGCCACAGTTCTCAAAGACTACTTTGCCCCAGGTGGGAATTTCAGTAAAGTATAAATGAAGTGCACATAGGACGATGTAACACAATACTTTTAGTGGAGCAAAATGTTCTGTGAATGCGAGGTGTCCGTAGAGGGGGATGGGGCAGGAAGAATGATAGATTGGGAGACAGGAGGTAAGGGGTTCAATGTCCCATCTTGGCCATACTGCAATTTCAGAACCGTGGGTGAGTCGTGACTGAGGCTTAGTGTTTTCATCTGAAAAATCAAGGCAGTAACTTGGTGGATGTTAAAGCTGAAGGGAAGGAAATGAAAGGGATTCTTAACTCCCACATCCTGTTGTGTCTGTGATACGACATGTATGGAGTTGCATCCGGATGGTCTGCTTAGAGGTAAGTCTTCAGGCTCCCTTAGCTGATAGTTCCTTCAGCCTCACCACCAAAGTATAATCCAATTTTTGACCCTGGTTCTCTATGGCCCTTTTGTCTTCTCTGATCCCATCCTGCCACCAAAAGGAGCGCCCCTTGGCCCAGTGATGCCCATCTGCACTCTGGATCCAGAAGAACAGAAAGACAAGCCAATTTCTTGCATTTCTGTCTCCCAGGACCCACCCAGTTCCCTGGCCTATGGCAGGTCCTTAATGCTTATCAAACTGTACTGAAAGGAAGAGAATAAAATGAAAAGGAATCGAGTTGAATTTTGTAAAAATGAATTCGACTTCTTCCCTCTCCAAACTGGTTCACCTTAAAAGAGAAGATTGAACTAAGAGGTTTTTATCTGAGGAGATACAGATTTAAAGAAAACAGTGAGTTCTACCTATTGCCGACAAGTGGGAAAGATTTTTTTCTATTTTTTTTTTTAAGTGGTCTCTTTTCAGATCTGCTGTCTACTTTTCCCAGGAAAAAAACGGTCCTCTTTCTTCTAGGAGGAAGTGTATAGGTCTATGTGGGAGGATGGTGTTGATTTGTCACAAGATTTTGTCTGCAAGCTCTCATTATGGGCAAAATTATCATTATTTCTCTTTGGTGGCTCTGAAGTTTTTCTAAGAGTCATGGTGGGGAGACTCCTAGCAAAAGCAGACAGTAACTCAAAGTAATCATTTTTTTTTTTTTTGGCTTGCTTTTATTGTCTAGTCTAAGAACTGTGGCTCTTGCCACAGTCCTGTCTGTGGGTTTGGGGGCTCTCCCCAGCAGGAGGTTCTCACTTAAACAGCACCTCGTTACAAACCTAGCTCGGCAAAACCTCCAACAGCAGGTACAAGACACTAAATATGCCTGAGTCAAAGATGTATTAACACAAAGCTTCATCAGCTTTGCAGGTTAGACTGTTTACCATGGCAAGAGCCAGGTATAAGGGGGTGGTCTCTCCTTGGAGAGTTCAAGTCTTTGCCTGTGGAGGGACTACTCCCACCCCTTACTGGATACATGGGATGTTTGGAATGTCATGAAATGCCCTGCATACTGGCCATCCTCCCGGCATCCCTGGGATAAAGTCTTCCTTCTGTCCCTATGGAACAGCCTCGACAACTTTCACCTATTCTCTCTCCTCCAACCACAAGAGAACAAGGCTGCATTAGGAAAGGAAGACTAAACCACTCTCTGAAAACACATGAACACACATTTTTATCTTACCTAGGAGCTACTAGAAGGCAGGAGAGTGACATCTGAAAAAGATTGCTTTGGCTACTCTGTGTAATGACTGCGAAGACTGTATATGTCTTCTTAAGGGGCGCCTGGGTGGCGCAGTCGGTTAAGTGTCCGACTTCAGCCAGGTCACGATCTTGCGGTCTGTGAGTTCGAGCCCCGCGTCGGGCTCTGGGCTGATGGCTCAGAGCCTGGAGCCTGTTTCCGATTCTGTGTCTCCCTCTCTCTCTGCCCTTCCCCCATTCATGCTCTGTCTCTCTCTGTCCCAAAAATAAATAAACGTTGAAAAAAAAATTTAAAAAAAAAAGCATTGGATATTTGTACAGAATGTTAGAGTTGACAAAATTGTTTTCACAGGCATTGTCTCAGTTGATGGTGGCACCCCATGACTCAAGAGGATTGCTGCCCTTGTTTTAGGGATGAGAAAACAGCAGCTCAGAGAAGGTCTTTAACCGCCCCCCCCCCAGCCCTCCAGCAATTATGCAGAACAGGCAGCTGACAAACACTGATAAATCAGATCAGCTCACTGCCGTCCTCAGCAACACGTGAGGGAAGGAAACAAACTCTGAGCCCCTGTGGGTCAGGCAGGGGCTGGATATTCCACATTTTCTCCGAGTTCCCCCAACTCAGACTCCCTGGGTCCAAATCCCAGCTCCAATACTTACTGGCCTTGTAGGCCAGTCATATGCTCGCTCAGCCTGTGTCTCAGTCTTCTCACATGTGACACGAAGGTAACAATATGCCCTCCTTACAGTGTCGTGAGGTTTAAAGCAGGCGGTCCACTAAGACACATAGCCCTGTGCTAAGTAAGGACGCCTTGCACATTACCAACTATCACCATTGTTACTGCCCCTTGTTTCACACAGGAAAAAAGAATGCTCGTGATGATGAAGCGGGAACATTACTGAGATTAGAACTTAAGTTTGACTCCAAAGATCTTATTTTCTGCTGCCTTCAGGTACCTGTTTACTTCCTCCTTTCTGCTCTTTTTCATCCTCCTGGACCCTTCCTCCATTGCCCTGATCCTGGGCCGCCTGCATCAGAATAATCACTATGGACATTCTCCCTTCCTCCCCTATGGACGGAATCAGAAGTTCTGAAGCCAGGACCCAGAAATCTGCATTTTTTTCACAAACAGCACAGATGACTCTTTTGCGCCCTGAGGAAGTGAAGAACCACTGACCCAGAGGGCCCACTGCAGCAGCTGTCGCTCCCCAGCCCCCCTTCACCTCCCCCTTCACCCAGGAAGTGCTCCAAATCTGTGTTGCTGTAAACCCTCCCTCCCCTGCACAGTCCCCATCTGCTTTTTCATGATTAGCAATGATTAGCAATACAAGGCTGATGCCAGCTCTCTCTGTGGTGGCTGGTCATTCGATCCACTTTGAATAATGGCTTTCTTGAAGTGACGGCTTATTTTGCCTCCAAGTCAGGCAGGTAGGGCATAGAGAAGGGAAGAGGAGAGGCAGAGAGAGGGTCAGGTGATCTCCATTCCATGCACAAGATCCACCACGCGCAAAAATACAACAATTACCCGCCTAGAAAATCTCAAAGGGTACCAGGGTCCAGCCTACAAAAATGAGATAACACAACAAGGCAGGCCAGCACAAAAGAGGAGAAACTAAATTAGTATTTGCATTAGAGTTTTATCTTATCTCACAAGCACAGCAGATGCCTTCCAGCACAAGGAGGCCAGGAGGCCAGGTGTCATTTACCACATGCTTTCACTTATTCCTACTTTGCAAATAATTGTCAACCCTCTCCACCCCATCCATTCGGTCTACCAAAAAGCTTTTACCAAAGACCTTCAGAGAATACCATGGAGCCTCAAAATATAACCCTAAGGCAAACAACATTTCTGTTTTCTTAGGTAATTTTTTTTTTCCCCAAATGTCTTCTTCACTAGACTTAATGTCCAGTTGTGTAAACAGCTGAAGATATCCTAATTCCTGAGAGGCTGTCAAAGATTCATACTTGAGTGGGGAAGATATTGAGGGTGTGGGGAAGAATGGAAGGAAAACTAGCATTAACTATTAAACACGGACAAGATTTTAAAAATTACATACCATTTGGCACTTCTCATTTCCAAAGTATGCTGCCCCCATTAAAGGCAAGGAAAGGCAAGCTTCTCACCTTGGCAAGTTGGCCTAATTATGCTTTCTCTCTCCTAAACTGGGAAGGGTTTGCATGCACTGGTTTAAAAACACGCTTCCTATGAGTGACCGCCTTTGCTCTGGATGGGAATGCACTTACCCTATCCGCACCGGTTTGATGCGGTCTCTCATTTTACAAACTGGACTTGGAACCACTTAACAAAAGGCAATAAGCAAATGCATGTGGAAAATATGCAAGTCAGCTCTCCAGGCCAGAGTCCCGGGCATGTTCTTAGAACAGAAACCCTGCTCTCAGCTTTATTTTGCTGCAGGAGCTTGGGGCAGGTCAGTGGTTCAGGGTCTGCGTGTTGAAGGCAAGGTTGGAAATAAAGACGTTCCTGATGTGCCTCACCCTCCACAAACAGGTAGGCGTGGGTTTACCCACCATATTTTCCATATCATTGAATTTCTGCTACAGGTTTCATATTGCTATTGCAACTTATCGTCACCCAATGATTTGGGTGGCGGGTATTTGGATCTGGGGCTGGGAGGTCTAGTTGCTGCAATCACAGGGCTGTCCTCCTGGCATGTGGAGCTCAGGTGAGGATCGCCCACGTCAGTCATGCCCAACAGCCCCTCTTAGACCCTGGGGAGTCACCTAATGTCAGAGACCAAATCATCCGGGTACCATCTAGTCCAAGTCCCTCATTTTACAGATGGGCGAACCGAGGCCCAGTGGTCTCGTGTCACTATGACATGGTGAGTTGATGGCTATACAAAGGCATGAATTTGGGCTCCGTGAATCTTAGCCCAAAAACTGCCATGTTGCTCTTTAAGTCTGAAAAGAATAGAGATAACATTAACACATTCTCTGAAGTCTTCATTACCTGAAAAAGGAGAGAGACAGAAAAGATAAAGATAAAGAAGGAAGCCATGTGTCAGAGTGGGCAGGGGGCAGAGAGGTCTGGGCTCAAGCTCTGAGAGGACGCACGACGTGGATCGGCCACGAAGTTGACGAGTGGACTCGGGATTTACCTAATGTTCTTGAGCCTTAATCCTCATCTTTAAAACAGAGACATAGTGCCTACTTCACAGAGTTGCGTTAGGATTAAAGGAGATAATACTCAGGTCCTGGCACACACAAAATGCTTAATAAATATTGGCTCTTGTTACATCCCCAGTGCAGACATCCAAGGACTTAAATAGACTGCCAAGGCATCTGTCCTGGGGGGCCTGTCCTGAAGCCAAACTTCCTCCTTGCCAACTCCTCTCTTCCGGTCCAGGACCCTGGCTGCCCACACCCTCCCTCTCATCCCTCCAAACAAGACAGTCATGACAATGTTAGTGCCCAGCTCCACGGGATCTTTCCAGAGGGGAGGCAACGTACTGACTAGAAACGAAGTTGCAAAAGGACATGGGATAAAGGGTGCTTTTAGCAAATGACAATGAGAAAGTTAGGAGAGTGACCTACGGGGTTCCTTTCATCTGTTATCACAATGCTGGGTTATGGAATAAAGCCTTTATGGTATAGGGAGTATAAAATACAATCACCAGCATGCCAGTCTCCATGGAAGTTAGAATGGCAGCAAAATGAATGCCCGTTACTCTTCTCTTCCCTTGCATAAGTCATCAGACACCCTGGCTTAGTGCATAAGGTTGGATTTCTCCCCTCCAAGACCATTAAAACTGTCCCATAGAAGGTGATTTAAGTGGCATTCTGATCACTAGTTCTCTGCTCGGTTACTGTACAATGATAATTAATATTTATAAAGATGACCCTGATTTAACACATAAAGATCAAATTAATATTAATCAATATAAATAATATAAGTTAATATACATAGTATTAATTCAATACGGTTTTCAGGAGAAATGCGTTCGATCACGTTCTGAGTCTCCAAAAGTCGGCCACATATCCATCACGCATGTTAACCAGAACACCCTATTTTCTGGCTATATCAGAAAATATAATTCACTCTTTTTCTAAAACTCCAGATTTGCAGTTTTCCTTTTGAGTCCCCATTTATCTTCTTACGAAACATGTGCCCGAGAGGACGACAGGATAACATTTTCTCAGGACAATATTTGGTTTTGCAGAGTGTGTCCCTGATACTGGATACCACCCGGCTGCTGGAGACCCTTGGGCTGAGAGTCTGAGGCTCTGACGTTGCAATTCAACCCCCAAAGCACAGCAGATTTTCATCTGGGTTTCAGAGGAGGCATTATCTTCACTTTGTTTCTGGACACTGGAGCTGAACCCCCGCCCCCAGAGATAAGAACAAACAGAATGTGTTCTGTCTTCCCAAAGATGCTACATCAGCATGTATTTTCCACTTAAGGCTTTTAAGCATTTGACTTACACATTTATGAACACCCCCAGTGGACCGTTAGGGTTTGGTTTAATCCCCAAGAAAACTGGCATTAAAATAGACCTTTTCCCGGCAATAATAATCTCATTTACGATAAATTATTCTATTCTCAGTACCTTTGAGACACATGAGAGCTTTTATGTAATAAAGAAGCCATTTATTTCCGAATATTTTAATGCATGTTTCCATATTTTTCTCATTTTTAATGCAAGGGCCACCGACAGTATTGTAAGAGAATGTCTTTTAAAAGCAAATTTATGGCAAATGTTCCAGGGAAATGGACGGCAGCATGCATCATCGCACAGCTATACCACGAGAGGAACAGGACAGAGATGTTCTAATTCTCATTTATGTGCATAAAAGAGTAACCTCTACAGAGAAAGACAATGTTATTGAGTAAATTGATAAGATATGGAAGACCTCGATTCAATTTGCACTCCAACCTTTGATGTGCTATATGTACTCAGCTATTGCAATGTCTCATATGCCTGAAATACAGGAGGCAAAGGGACAGATGTTGGGGAAGATCGTGATGACCACCGAGGAAAAGAAAGTCAATTCGGAGCCTTTATGTGTTAACTGGACAGAAACCTTGTTTTGAAAGGCCAGGGAATCAAGGAGCAGATAGAACGGGCCCTGCTAGAAGTTCGATTATTTTGATCTTCGAAACTTTCATTTCAGAACTACTCATCTGGGTGCCATCTGTCTGAAAAGCCACCAAGATGGCGATTCTCACTTGGGAAGGTGGTGGCAGGGTCTGGCTGCGGAGACAGTGTCAGAATCAAAATACACACGCCTCTGGTTCGGTGATTTTAATTTATGCTAGACTCCTGGAGCAGAAAAGCACTTTGAGGAATCTCAGATGTGCAATTCTGATATGCTTCCTGATTAAGAACCACTGCACTAGCGTAAGTGTGAGATTTACTTCAAGCACCATCGTATGTACTTATCAGAGACAAGAAAGTGAACCTTGGACATGAGCTGTACAGCACTTCTGGGATAAGAAGCCAACCCTCATGGGTAGACCTCCCATAGGAAATGTCTAAGGAGGCTGGGACCATGGGGACTGATGGCTCAGAGCTGCACTAATGGCAGCCAGTGGCACGTATAGCTGCTGAGCACTCGAAATGGGCCAGTGCAAATTAAGATGTGTTGTAAGAGTAAACTACGCATTAAATGTTATTATTTTTTCAAATTTTTTTAACATTTGTTTATTTTTTGAGAGACAGACAGTGAGTGGGCAAGGGGAAAAGAGAGAGACAGGGAGTCACAGATTCCAAAGCAGGCTCCAGGCTCTGTGCTGTCAGCACAGAGTCCAACAGGGTCTCAAACTCACAAACCGTGAGATCGTGACCCGAGTCGAAGTCAGACGCCCAACCAACTGAGCCACCCAGGCGCCCCAGAGATTTTAAAATTTAGTACAAATTAAAAAACATGTTATCGCATGAATAATTTTTTTAATAAAGCTTATTTTATTTTTGAAGGGACAGAGACAGTGCAAGTGGGAAGGGGCAGAGAGAGAGGGAGACAGAGAATCAATCCCACGCAGGCTCTGTGCTGCCAGCATAGAGCCTGACAGAGGGCTCGAACCCACAAAACCATGAGGTCATGAGCTGAGCCTAAACCAAGAGTTGGACACTTAACTGACCAAGCCACCCAGGCGCCCCTAGTGAATAATTTTTTTATATTAAATATATGTTATTCTGATAATATTTTGGATATTGGGCTTAATAAAATATATTGTTAAAATTAATTCACCTCTTTCTTTTTTCCCTGTTCAAATGGGTGACCACTAGAAAAGTTAATGCTATATATATGAGGCTTGACCTTGGGGCTCTCACTATACTTCTGATAGGTGCACTGGTTCAGGCTGTTAGTCAAACCCAGTTCTGAAGTCTAGAAGGGGGGGGCGGGGGGACAACCAAAACTCTGATGTAAGGTGGTAATCTGCTATTACTCAGGACTTCACAAAGGTTCCACACCCTGCATGTGGACCGAGCCTCTGAGTTGCTGAATTTAAGTGGAGGCACTGTGAATCCCCTAGGCCTATACCAATGGCACAGGCTTTGACCAAGGGCCGCTGGGAAGAGCTGTCTCCTCTCCAAACAGACAAAAGAGCTGAGTCCTTGTGTGTCAAAAGAAGCATGATAGAAAAGCAGGGAGTGCTCAAAAACCACGTGAAGTGGCTTCAGGGAGCAGTGGTGTTAAAATGTGGATAAGCGAAACAAAACTTGGAGAAATTAGGAATCAAAAGGGAATCTGTTTTTGTACTTTCTAACCTCAAGCTTTCAAAAACTGAACAGGAATTCTGTTAGTAGAAAAGTGGGTATTCCCTGCACCCTTCAGGACACCCAATACTGTGCTAAGTGTTGACATGCATCAGCCTCTCTAATCCTATGAAAAGCACTATTAGGCAGTCACTGCTATTATCCTGTGGTACAAACGCAGAAGACAAGCCTTAGGGAGTCTGATGACATGCTAAGTTTTCACTTCTGCTAAGTGGCAGAACTGGGCTTGAAGCTGAGAGTCTAGGTCTACCCATGTAGACCACGGTCTCCACCAGTGCACAGCTCAAAACACGACTCCAATCTCAAGAGGTTCGGGGGGCCTTGGGGAGAAGACAAGGGGTGGGGATATGTCCCAAACAAAGTCCCTGGAGTCATTTTCAGGACAATCCTGGGAGCAGGGACCATAAAGGAAGGTGATGAAGGCAAGTAGCCAGGAGTTGAGAGTCCCTGTTTGGGTGACTGAGCAAGAAAAAGTACAACATAGTCACTGAGGGTGTGGACTGTGGAGGCCCCTACCGGGGTTTGAATCCCACTGTGACCCCTTCCTAAATGGCTATGTAAAGGCAGTTCCCCAAGCTTTAAGTTGGGTTCATTCTAGGAGCTGCCTCAAAGAGCTGCAAGAATTAAATGAGATAGAGGTACGGAACGTGCCCGGTAAGCACACACAGTGAGTCCAACAATGGATATGGCTGTTCTTACCGCAGGGCGGTTTTAGGATAAAGCTCTTAAGCCTCGTTCCCCATTCACCCTTATCACTACCCGCTTCTGACAGGTATGGGGAGTCAGCATGTTTAGAGTCATGAAACGTAGAAGTACTCAAGAGCAAGCCAGCTTCGCCCTGCTCCAGAGAGAAGAGGTACAAAAGAAAATTGCCATAAGCTTGTGCCTTCTTCCTCAGATGACAGAGTGTTGAGATACCTGAGGATACCTCCCGGATGCTTAACGGTGCAAAAGTTGGGCTCAGTTTGACCTCCCTTTGCCACAGTAAAGAAAGAGCCCTTTTCCCTGAGTGGGTGAAGCATCTTTCTAGGGAAGAGGACCCACCAGGATCCCCAGGTCACCCCGCTGTAGACACATCTCCATGGCCTGGCATAGCAGGGTGGGCCAGCAGTGTGCCCAGGAATGGCCCGTGTCAGAGGCCGGGTGGGCTGGGCCAGCACAAAGGGTGGAGGCAGGACTGAAGAGCCCATGCTCTTAGTGGTCAGGAAGTGGAATGGCCACAGCAGGCCACAGAGGAGAAAGAACTCGGGGAGCTTCTGGAGGCTTCTTAAGTAGGAACGCTTCCCACTTATAATTCAGGTAACCCAATTCCCTATCTTTGGAAGTGTTGCTTAGAAGCTACAGATACTTGAGCATGGTTTTCCAAGACTTGGTGCATCTCCTAGGAGGTGTTCCTCTGAAGCTTAGGCCAAAATTTTATTATGGTCAGTGGAAGTGAAGGGAGCACTTCAGAATGAGAGCATTGACTGTTTCGTTGCATTACAGAGGAGTCAGGGGTGGTCCACCTTGGGTGGGAACTAAGGAGAAAGGGAGTCTGGGGCCGGACCTTGAAAGGTGGTCTCTCCTTCCTTCCTGTTTCTCTATTAAAGAGTACATGTTACAGACAGCCTAGAGCAGAGAAGACTCTGAGCAGAGAAGGCCCCTGGATACTGCTGGCAAGGATTATACCATCTCATAAAGGAAGAGATTCTCTATCACAACGGGGAGTCTCAAATTAGTCAAAGACTTGGAATGGTTTCCTGATAAATGAAATATAATCAATTATGGTGACTTCTTTTGGGGATGTTAAATGTCTTGTTCCTTTCCCTTTGTTTTCTTTGGATTGCCACTGAGGTCAAGTGCAAAGTTGTTGATCTCACCACAATAGCCCAGAATACATGAGCACATCTGCAGCCCAGGATACAACAGCACTCAAGTGACCAGAGTGAAATGTGGTGCTAAGTGAACCAAGCAGAGAAGGAGACACATTCTGGCAATAATCTTTAGCCATTAGAAAGTGAGATATATATACACATATACATTTAAATGATATTTTAAAAAGAGATACGACAACACAAAATGTTGGAGCAACTTCAACTCTCATACATGGCTGGTGGGAATGGAAATAAATATGAGCACTTTAGAAGACTGTTTGGCAATATCTCCTAAGCTTAAATATGTAAATATCTTCTGTTCCAACAATTCCACTCCTACGAATAGACGAACAGAAATATGTACACATGTGCACCAAGCCACATGTGTAAAAATGCTCACAGATTCAAAAAAGCCAATACACGAGCATCTCGTTTGCACAACCTCAAAATCCACTTGAGCTTACCTTTGCTGACACAGGTGGTTTCATGCAGACTTTGGCTTCTTGTGGGTGAAATCAGTAATGCCGTGTCTAGGACCTGCACCACATACATTTGACTTCCTGCAACACAGCCTCTCTGCCTTGGGATAACCTCGAAACTCTCACGCGTGCATAACCTGGAAGAAGAGAAGTTATACTGATGGGATCATCCTTGACCAACGGGGGGCAGGAGCCAATGGGCAATGAACAAATGTTTCCACTGCTGTTCTCCCTGGTGAGCGGTTCTGAAATGCGTTGCATACAGTCCCTCAGAAGACCCTGACAGGATTGAGCACCAGCCGACCATGGTGGTGGTTAACCTAGAAACACATCCAGAGGGGGCTTCCCTTCTTCCATTTCACTCTACCTGGCCTGCATACCAATTCTCAGGAAAACCATTCTCAAATGAAGTTTTCACAGGTAAACCTTTGTCTCAGGCTCTCCTTTTGGGGGAACCTGGGCTAAGATAGCTCAATTTGGAAACCACCCAGTAGTAAAATGAATGAATGAATTGTGGAATATTCATAGAAAGAACCGTGGCATTCATCCATTCCAAAAAATGAGTGGAACTCACAAATAGAAGGTTGAATCAAAGAACCCAGAGGTAAAGAATATATATACACTCTAGATCCCATTTACATCAAGTTCAAAAGTAGGAAAAACTAAATTATAGTGTCAGCAGTCAGGAGAATGGTTGCCTTTGGGAAGGAGGAAGGGAGCAGTAAGGGGGAAAAGGAGGAAGTTCTGCTTATACTGTCAATATTTTCTTTCTTGAATTGAATATTATTGAATGAAGCTCACTTTATGATAGTTCCTTGAGCTGGGCTTTTAGGTTTTGCACATCTGTGTTATACTTGAATAAGAAATGTTTTAAAAGAGCTTAAAGTCCAGATTGTGGTGACCGACTTCTTTTCCCTGACTCAACAATGCACAAGCTTGCTTTAGAAGATCACCATTTATATCCATAGTCTATTACAGGAGATGAAAATTCCAGTGCCTTCCCTAGCCAGGGGATAACATAAGCAAGTGAAGATGGCCCAGCAGGACTGTGCTTTTCTAAACAACATGAATCCCCTTTAAGTTCCAGCCAGCGTTATGGTGATAAACTGGGACTCCAAGAAAAGGAGAAAAAACAGTAAGTAAGCAAGTGAGCGAGAGCAGAGAAAGAGAGAGCCAGAGACAGAAAGAAGGAAAGATGGAGGGAGGAGGGGAGAATGAAGGAAGGAAAGAAAAAAGAAAGGAAGGAAGGAAGGAAGAGAGGGAGGGCAGGAGGAAGGCAGGTCAAGACAGGGGAAATAAAAGCTCTAATTTGTAGTTTGGCCAATATCTGTTGAGTAAATCATCCCACTATGGATGGTTTCAGGCTATCAAGTGTTTAACAATTGGCTTTCAACATTCCTGAACACTTTGTATTTGGTTCTTATGAGTCAGTCTGAGTGGGCTCCAACATGCCACCAGTCCTGGCCAATAGTTGTCATCTTTGAAAATGGTTCCAATGTGTCCCGATCTTGGAATTTTTCAAAAGAAGCCAGATATCTGGATTTGTATCTGAAAACCCTGGATTTTTAAAAGGGTATCAGCTAGTCCAAATGTTTAAAAAAACATTTTTCAAACTAAGAAAAAAAGCACACCTGCAAACTAGATTTGGCCCATAAGATGCCAGTGTTTGAACTCTGGCCTACAAACTCTTTGAAGGAGAGTCTCAAGCCTCAGTGATGAAGCATCGTCTTTTGGACACATAGGGTGCAGACTTACTCTGAGTGGCTATATGGTGCAGTGAAGGACTACTATCTACCCGGGGGTCAGGAGAACTGGATTCTAGCCCCAGTTTTCAGTATTGCAATCGCTTTACTTACCCGAGCCTCAGTTTCCCCATCTGTGTCAGGATGCCTTCTGAAGATGTTCTTGTTGTATTAGAACTTCCAGCATAATGTAATGAGCATACACATCTGTAAGGCTATCCTTTGGGACAAGAAAGATTTTGCAGCATGGCAGGGATAATTCAGTGGTGCCTGGTCACTGGACAGAGAGTGCAACCCACTCATCAAAGAGAAGGTGAGGCTTTCCCGAGGCCATCAGTAGAATGACATCCATTGGCTTGCTGGGCAAGTCCCGTCTGGGTGCTCCATAGTCCTCAGCCTCCTTGATTTCTTGAAGGTAACAAGTCCACTTTCTTGAAAGGAAACAGATTGTAGCAGGAAGCCTTGAACCTGAGAGTTTGTGAGACCTGGGCTTGAATTGTGGCTCTGGAACTTGTCAACTAGGGATTTCAACGTCACTTTCCCCATGAGCTCCTCCTACCTTACACAGATTGTGACAAGAACCATCAGCTGTTTAAAGTGTCTTACACAGTTTCTGGAACAGTGGCAAATAAATGTTAATCGCCATTATCATCGTTACGACTTATCCAGGCATCTACGTATAGGTGCTGGACAGCCAACAGCCCAGATATTCATTACAATTTAATCTTATGTCTCCTTTGGTTTCGTTCTGTCTCCTTTACTCTGTTATTTTGGAGATTCAGCCAGAGCTAATATTTCTGCAAGATCCAGACAGGCCTGGACGCAGATATTCTGATCTAATCCAAATGTATGGGCTCAGGAATGCTCACAGAGAGATGCTGCTATGTATTCTGCTGGAGAAAGTTCACACACTGGAAGGGAAAGATTCAAACTTGGAACATCTGAGAAGGCAATTAGGTGGCTTAATCTGGGTCGTTAACTTATTTTAAAATAACATGTGTAAGTTCCCAAAAGACAGGATCAGAACTCTATCGGAACTTGGGACAAAGCGAATAATCATGCAGCCTGATCCTGTTTGTATCTAAAATGTTGATCTTGGCTCATCATGGCTTTTTTCATTCAGTTCGATTTTTAAAATATTGCATGAAAATATTGCCTGGATCACTGCCTTTTTTGGTGCCCATTAAATTTTGTACTTCTTCACCTTGGTCCCAACCCTGCTCACTGTCATGTGAGCACCCTAAGCCAACAGCTCCTTGGAAGGGTTGTTGTGTTTTTGAGAATTTCTAGTTGAATTTCAATCAGGAATGAGATCCAAGTCTCTTTACATGCTGAGGCAAGACTTTGTGGAGAAAGGAAAGCACTAGGAGTCAGAAAGCCGGGTTCTAGCTTGAATCTGGGTGTGCTATATCACTTGAGTGGATCATTAGACTTTTCTGTTTCTTTGACTTTGAAGTAAGGATAAAACACATGCATACATTTTTGGCAAGGCTGGAATATTTTAATGTTGACTAAAACATTACATGAAAATATTCACTTTTCTGCTGAGTTCTTGGTACGCCCTATATGTACAAAGAGAGTTAGACAGATGCTTGGTTGCAGACAGAATTCACTGTGGTTACCCCAACTGTGGTCACTGCACTACACTGGCTATTTCACGGGCTAATTGTTCCAGGAGAGACTGCTGGTACAGTCTCGGGAACTGTACCTGGAACCATCGTCACCTCTGCCTCCGTAGACGCCGTGTCTCTCTGTCACCCTAACTGAAAGTCTTCTACTCAGCACTCTGGACTCTGCAAACTCTCCTTCTAATCAAAGTCTTGCATGCATGCATCTAAGGAGGCCAGGCCTATGCTTCTATCCAGCTGCAAAGGAATTTGGGGAACGATTTCTCGCTCCTTCCTGGGGAACTGGAATCAGAAATCAGGAAAATTTCAAACCCACACGGGGTCTTGGGGAAGTGCTGTGCAGTTAGATGTCATGATGGATGTCCACTGCAGAGGGGTGGCTTTTGCAGGCTCGAAGAGCGTTCATGGGTGTATGTGCAAACACAGGGGCAAGGGATCAAAGATACACTTGGAAAACCACCTCCCTCTTCCCTGAAGTCACACATGCTTGAAGCCACCCCATTTCCCTGCACATCCTGGAAACAGAAGTGTTTATGAGAAACCAGTCTGACAGTCACTCCTGGTGTCCCATCATTCATTTAAACCCTTAGATTCCCCTGTTTTCTGGTAATCTGATAATGTGACTTCCTTGCCCCTGCGGGAGGCTCTCTGGACTCAATAATCTGAAAATCCTTGGGAAATTCATCTGCAAAGGCCTATGGCTAACTGTCACCATGGTCAACTCACAGACAGGCAGCCGAATATTTACAAGTTCTAAAATCCTGGCCCTAGCCTGTCACTTTACCTAACCTGGCTAGATTCTCTGGATAGGACAGAAACAACTCAAAATGACTGCCCTGTCTCTTTTATGCAGATTACCAGGGGTTCAGGGCACCAGCACAGGAAGGTGTGCAGTGAAATGAAACAGTGAAGTCCCCCCACCCCCACCCCCCGGGGGCATTTCCTTCTCTGCAGCTTCTCTTTAGCAGCTGCCTCATTGTGTGTGTGTGTGTGTGTGTGTGTGTGTGTGTGTGTGTGTTTGCTTTGCTCCTTTTATATTTTGAACTGATCGATGTTCAGGACCAGAACTCATCTTTGCCTTCTCTGCCCCAACAATGTCTCAAAAAAAAGATAGTTAACAATTTTTTTGGAAATAACTTCTATATTTATGCAATAATATTCTTTTGCTCCTTTTCATCACAAACGAGTTGGTTTTTCCACAGAAGGAATAAGGAATATAATAAATGATGATTATATCCTAAAGGTAACATCACAGATGACTATTTAACCAATAGTATTGTTGAAAATTGTTTATTGCAGAGAAAAGAAATAAGAAAGCTCTTTTTTTTCCTACACTCCTACTCAAATGAAACATAAAATCAGTAATCCCAAGTAAGAGACTATTTCGGAGAGATTCTATACCTCGAAGGAGGCTGAAACTCAAGAGCAGGTGGCCTCACAAGCAGCAGGCAGTGGAGCATCTGTGGGCTCCTCACAAGACTCCGTAGACGTGAACTTCTGGCAAGTCAGAAGATGCCAACATCGGTTCTTTGTTTAATCTAATTTCATTCCAAACACCAGGGCAGTTAAATCTCTAGAACTATTCTTAGGTTTATTAGACTTAATACAGCTTGTCTTTTGGCTCACAAATGGGACCAAGAAAGGAGAAGGAATGCTCTTCTCCAGGAAGCCTTTCCCACCTCCTGCCTCCAAGTTCAGAAATTATATCTCCTTCTCGGGCAATTCCATAGTTTCTTTGTTTCTTCCCCCCCCCCCCCCCCCTTATAATATTGATTATATCTTCCTGTGTTTTCTGGTAACTGGGTATACAGTGTTCCTCTTCACCAAATTACACATTTCCCAAAACATAGGAGGGTTTGTGCTTTACTTTCTTCACCTGCTATAATAAAAAATATCACAAACCGGGAGGCTTAAGGACAACAGAAATGGGTTTCTCACAGTTCTGGCTGCTGGGAAGCCCAAGATTATGGCACTGGCAGATTCTGTGTCTGCTGAGAGTCAGCTTTCCCACTGACGGCTATCTTCTCACTGTGCCCTTACATGGCAGAAGGGACAAGGGAACTCTCTGGTGTCTTTTGTAGGCATTAATCCCATTTATAAGGGCTCTGCTCTAGCAACCGAATCATTTCCCAATGGCCCCACTTCTTTTTTTTCAACGTTTATTTATTTTTGGGACAGAGAGAGACAGAGCATGAACGGGGGAGGGGCAGAGAGAGAGGGAGACACAGAATCGGAAACAGGCTCCAGGCTCTGAGCCATCAGCCCAGAGCCTGACGCGGGGCTCGAACTCATGGACCGCGAGATCGTGACCTGGCTGAAGTCAGACGCTTAACCGACTGCGCCACCCAGGCGCCCCAATGGCCCCACTTCTTAATACCAGCACCTTAGGGGTTTGATTTCAATACATGAATTTGATGGGGGGGGGCACAAATATTCAGATCATAGCCGCTTGGAATAGAGTTTAGTCATAGAAAGTGTTCTATTATCATTGTTACTATTGTCTCAATTCATCTAATTCCTACATCAAGCTATTCTGTGGGCACTCGATCTGTGCTTGCTAAATGAATGAGCAGATTCTCATGGCTCTGTGTTTGTAGTGACTCCCCCAGGGCCCCTCCCCCACGTCCCAGTATACACACACACTCAGAGTACCATGACACCATTCCTTTACTCTCAGGTCCATGTTTTTATTTGGAGAGGGGGAGCACTACTTTACAAAACAGTGAGGACTTCTGTTCGAATGAAGATGTCTAATTTTTCCTGGGGGACCAAAAAGGGGTCAGACCACGCTGACTGCAGGGAGTGGCTCTAAGTCAGGAGGTTGAGTCCTGGAGGAGAATTTGCACCCACACAGGGGTTCCCTTCCTCTGTATTTTGGGGAACATTGCTGAAGACTGATGAGGGGTTTCCTGAGATCAACATCCATTCCCTTATCCCATCCAAGACCTTGGTTTGACTGCCAAAAGTTCTCAAATTCGTTTATGACTGAGTCGCTAAACACACTTTCATAGAGCTGAATACCTACATAAAGAAAACATGACACCCAGAAATGCCATTATTTTGCACGGACACCCTTTTCTCTTCCTTCACGTGTGGCTGCCTAGGCAAGTCTTCAAGTCTTCCACGTGGTGAGGAAGGCGGCAGCCGGCTCTTGCGTTGGGTAATCAGGCGTTGGTGCCAGGACCTTTGCACGGCCACTCTTACAAAGACAAGCAGTGTGGTGTTTTGTGTACTTAAAGTGCCTCAAAGGTATTTTTAGGTGTTACAGGATACAATAAGAATACACTGATGGCCGAATTTGAAGGCAAAATCCAGACAGTTTGATTATTAACTCTCTGATTTACTGGTGTGTAAATTCAGTTCCAGCTGGAGGTGGGCATCTGCTGCATTGGAGGGCTCTTGACATCTACTCCTTTAAACGGGAACCAGCAAATTGAGATCAAAGGTAAGTCCTGGGGGGAAGGGCTACTTAAAAGGTGCATTTTGTCCGTCCCGGACAGACTGTCTCCAGCTGAGTAGAGAAAGAAGCCCGTGGCCACACATGGGCAGGCAGGAGCAAGGTCCAGCAGGCCTGTGGGATTCCCCAGCCGGCCAACCCACTTTCTCACCTCTCCCCGTCCCTTAGCAGTGCCCCTCATTGGTCCTCGCGGTACAAAGCAGATGCCTGAGAGGAAGGCAGCTGGCCTCTTCACGCCTGCTTGTCTCTGCCTGAGTTTTGAAGTTCTTCCAGGGCCTTTTTGTAGCAGACATTCATCCCCTTGGCTGAAAAGGAGCACGGCTCCACGGGAGCCATGTGGGCTCAGGGCCAGGGAGGCTGAGGAGCATACAAGATGGAGACAGAGCTCAGTCCCACGGCAACCCACCAGGATGAACCTGCTCCAAGCTGGCCTGTCCTACAGAGCCCACTTCCTCACCATTGCCTTGAATTATTCATCAGCTCTTGCAGAGAAACAAAAGGCAAAGCCATTTCATCTCCTCCAGAACTGACTGTCCTCCTCTTTGACCTCAGGGAGGCTTAAAATTCAAGACGCGCATCCAAAACTCCCATGCACTTTCGGAAGAGACAGGAAAATGCCCCGTCATCTTCCCCTTCCAGACTCGCTGAGCCCTGCTGAGCAAGTGTCTCTGGCTACTTGGTCCCTCAGCCTGTGCTTTGTCCTTCTTCTCACTGATCATGAGAAGGACGGGCAGGGATCCTTGGCCTCCTATTGAATGACCTGGACATCTTAATAGGTGCCAGGGGTCGGGACAAACGCTCTACCTAGACCCTAGGGCCATCTATGCTCAGCCTCCTAGGCTTCTCTTCAGAGAAGCTCTACCCTCCTGGTCCCGGATAGCCCTGCTTCCCAGACGACTGTGAACGGGGCAAACAAAAGGCACTTTGTCCAGTCGCCGCTGAACTTAAGCCCTCTACCAATCCCACCCCCTTTACTTCAACCCGAGTCCTGGATCTCCGCTTCACCAAGGAAACGTGAGCCACCAGGCAGAAGCTTCTCCTCCCTCCACCTCTAGAATTAGAGGTGCCTAATTCTAGGCCTTCACGCCATCACCCCCTTTCCTGACTCGAAGGAATCTCTCCTCTTAAAACAACTACTGTCTCTAGTTCTGCCCTTTGCCCAAAAGCCCTGCCCCCTCGCCAGGACCCTGCTGGCCTGTGTGCACCTCCTCTGACAGAGTGGCAGTGTGCCGTGCTAATAAATACCTTTTATTTAATAAGTAAATAAAAAATGAAAGATGAGTGCCTTGCTGACATCTTTTATGTGAGCACTGCCACCTAGCAGCCATGTGACCTGGGGCAGTTTCAAGCTGCCCTCGGCTGTCCTGTCGGGTAGTTAGGCAATTGTCAGGGCTTCTGGGAGACAATAGCAATCTCTGGAGATCAGAGGTAAGGCAGCCCTGCACAAGCTCACTGACAGGTGCCCGTTACCATGGCAGCAAGTCTGAGATCAAATTCTGCTAAACAAGCAGCACTATTGCCAAGCAGGCACAAAACCCTCGCCTTAAATCTGTTTCGCAAGCTTGGCCTGGCCCTGCTCCATCCTCAAGCACTCCGGCGAGCACCTCGCATGAGAGGATGGCTTCCAGGCAGACAGAACCGAACTCTGATGGCAGGCCCAGCCAGCAAGACTGGGAAGGGGGGCTCGGGGGACACCGCTGCTTCTTCACAGGTCACACCGAAGTGTCTGCTGAAAGATCTTCAATCATCCCCCACACAGTCCGAGAATACGTGACTTAAGCTCTTTGGTACAGCTCTTTCCTCCTTCTGGAAAAATGGCAATAATGATGGCATCTGCCCTCTAGGGATGCCGGGAGAAGGAAGTGAGTTAGTCAACGCATCCACAACATGTAAGAGAGAGGCTGGCTACGGTCAGCGCCCGCTCCATTTATTTCTTATTATCGTGTTTCTCTGAACTCTCTCATTCTCATCGACCTACAGGATGCCTCCTTAGATCTTACCTTTCTGTCAGTTTCCACCCTCTGTGCTGCTCGACTTCTTCAAAGATTAACCTTCAGCCTGTGTCTCTACTGAATCAATTCTACCTCAACTTTCCACTCAAGTCCACAGTTTCCCATAATTTCCCATTCATTTCCTCCAGTATCTGTGACACCCCCTGCAGGTACACTGGCCATCCTGTGGCAGGTGCAGGAGAGATTTCGAGAGGTATATCTGAGGAAGTGTACCTCTTTAAGGAGCTCTGGAAAGAGAAAAGAATGCCAAATCGCACATTCCTCGAAGGCCAGGGCCTCATCTTAAAATGTGACTTAACATTTTTTTTAAATGTTTATTTTTGAGAGAAAGACAGAGACAGAGACAGAGACAGAGAGAGAGGGAGAAACAGAGAGAGAGGGAGACACAGAATCGGAAGCAGGCTCCAGGCTCTGAGCGGTCAGCACAGAGCCTGACGCGGGGCTTGAACTCACAAACCCTGAGATCACGGCTGACCTGAAGTTGGACACTCAACCGACCGAATCACCCAGGTGCCCCTTAAAATGTGACCGTGAAGTAGAGGTAGGCCTGTCCACATGTCACAGATGGAAGTGACTCACTACCCACAGTAGAACACGCATTGACATCTTAATACTCCTAGGAGTTGTGAGGTTCTAAAAATAGGGGTAATCAGACAACGCAGGAATCTCCCAATTCAAGGCTGCTTTGTGTTTGACATAAAATACTTTTACGTATCTTAAGATCCAAAGAAAAGTAAAATTCAATCAAATGACCAATCAAATTGAAGGCAAGCTGAAAGTTCCTTTGAACAGCAGGATCACTCATTGTCCAACATGAAAGGGAAAGCCATGCCTGGGGACACCGCAAGGAGCGTTCTTGACAATGGGGGCAACAGGTGAGGGTTGAGTCAGTATCTAGACCAAAATCTCTGCTTGCTGTGTAATCTCCAGCAAGCTGAGAAAGCAACCCCCCAAACTCCGAGAATACGGCAGGATGATCTGAATTGTCCCGATACCTTTTATTTGAGAAAGAGGTAAAACCAAGTATAGAAATGTTTAAGAGTATCAAAACTACAGCATTAATATTTTGCCTTAGGAATCTGTGCACGTTTGGTATTTTAGGTATGTGAAAAACTTAGGATAATTTGGCCTATTTCAGTTGTAAACAGATCAATGTTGAAATTTCATCCTGAATGTCAGGTGGATAACTAATTTAGACTTTTGACTTCAAGTAGAAACCTCACTAAGTTTATATAGCATTGAAACATCTAAGAAAACTTAAGCTTTTCTTTTAACCACCACACTTTTAAGATTGTGACCTGTTAGTTCTTTAAGAGCTGATTCAAGCACTCAGGATGTTTTGTTAAATCAGGCAATTGAGTTACTTAAAAAGGAAATCAAATGTATTAAATTTGTACACACAGTCTAAAATATTTAAAGTAGTTTAACTGCATTTGGAAGTGATGCAACATATTAATCTAAGGCCTTCAAAAATGATCTTTCAGATTTTCTAGATGTACAAATCTTAATCTATTTATAAGCAGAATTTAAAATCAAGAACTTGAGTTTCCAATGTGTACCTTAATAAATTGAACTTTAAAGAAACAAACAACAAACACAAAAACAACCCCCCTGACTAATTTGTTTTGGCACAAAAACTGCCTGTAAGTAACTAAAGCAATTAAATAATTACTGTCTACTCACCTAGCCTGTGCTGCCTAAATCCTTATACTATCTTGGGCATAAGTCTCATCTCTCTAACAAGTTTGTGTGTGGCACCGGCTGGGTTGTCTATTTCTGCTCTATCCTCCAGGGGACCAGCGGTACATACTCAGCAAATTCTTTTCTCACCTGACTGTATGACTTTGGACAAGTCACTCTGAGCCTCAGGCATCTGAAAAGGAGGGAGTGGACATCCTGCTAAGAGGTGGTCTCCATGAGAGAAGGACCTATGTCTGTCTCATCACGTTGTATCCCCAGAGCCCAGACCTGTATGAGGCACACGGCAGGTACTCAACAAACACCACCGCATGAATGAGCAAATGCACTAGATGGTTCTAAGGCTCCTTTTACACGGACCCCAACTGTTATGTCTCACAATGTCTCATCGGGCCACAGGAGCAGTCCATCAACAGAAAGACAGTAACCTTAGTCACAGCAGATTAGGGTCACAGTTGGAATGAGGCAAAGTAGATCTTGACTATTCCTGTCTGGTCACCTTTCAACCAAAATGGAGTCTGCTGCAGACCAGTCTGCCTTGCTCTGCTGTTTCCATCTTCCTGTCCCAGAATGATCTCTTCCTGGTGCCGTCTGAGAAAGCTAACACCCTTCAGAGGAGAGCACAGCAAGCCCTGCTTTGCCAACCTGGCTTATATGAGTGGCCTCCTGTAGCATTGTTTTCCTGCATTCTCACACTAAGACACCCCCTCCGCCCCAGGGGTAGTGGACAAGGAGGCAGGAGGGAAAGGAGACCAATAAACCCCTGCCCCACATACCTGGAGGGAAGTGAGGGAACGTGGGAGCTTCAGTGCCGTGGCCAGTGGTTAATCAGCAAAGGGACCTGGGTGACATGGTGGGTACAGAGTTTTCTTCCCAACTCTGCCTCGAGCCCTGTGCGACCTCAAGCAATGAATCTCCTCCTCTCTTCGGGACCTCCTTCTCCAGACCTACAGAACAAGGGCAGAAATAGAAGATCTAAGGCAGCAATTCCCAAACTTTTTGGTCTCAGGAACTCTTCAGCACTCTTTTTTTTTTTTTAATTTTTTTTTTTTCAGCGTTTGTTTTTATTTTTGGGACAGAGAGAGACAGAGCATGAACGGGGGAGGTGCAGAGAGAGAGGGAGACACAGAATCGGAAACAGGCTCCAGGCTCTGAGCCATCAGCCCAGAGCCTGACGCGGGGCTCGAACTCACGGACCGCGAGATCATGACCTGGCTGAAGTCGGATGCTTAACCGACTGCGCCACCCAGGCGCCCCTCTTCAGCACTCTTAAAAAGTACCGAACCCCCCAAAAGCTTTTGTTGTATCTATTGGATTATATCTACTGATATTTACTGTAGTAAAAACTGAAACTGGGAAACCTTTAAAACATAAGAATTCAGAAGCAAGCATTCTACTTGTCATCAGAGTGAGGATGTCATCTCCCTAAAAGAATTCCGTGATACATTTGAAGGAAACCAGAATATGTCACCCCAGGATGTGCCTCTTTGACATAAAAATTGTTTTGAGCCGAAGACAATTAGGAGCAGTAAAGGCAGATAAAGCTCTCCCTTCTCTGCCTGAAGGCAGGACATAAGTTCTCCTTCGCTGAAGACAGACTCCCGTCAGCCCTGAGACGGCATCAGAGGAATCCGCAAACAGACCTTGTTAAACTCACTCTTCCCTTTCCAGTTACTCCCTCACCATTCCCAGCCCTAGCCCAAGCTTCTTTGTTTTGACAGATCTTCACAAATGTATTGTTTCTTTGTCTAAAAACTATAAAAGCTGCCTGCGCTGGCCAGTTCGTGGGGTCTTCATTCTCTTACGGAGGCTCCCGTGTATGTGGGACAGTTCAGTACAACGTGTATACTTTTCTCCTGTTCACCTGTCTTTGTCAGTTTGATTTTCAGATCCACCCAGAGACCTTATGGTCCTCCCCTATACACTTAGGAGAGAATCAACGTTTTAAAAAATCTTAATGTCATCATGGAAGTAGTTTTGACCTCCAGGACCACACATCTCACCTTGAGGACTACACCCCACTTTGATGCCCCCTCATCAGAATGGTGACATTAGCTTTCATTAAGAAAAGAACAGGGGTGCCTGGATGGCTCAGTCGGTTGAGCGGCCAACTTCGGCTCAGGTCATGATCTCGCGGCTCTCGAGTTCGAGCCCCGCATCAGGCGCTGTGCTGACAGCTTGGAGCCTGCTTCTGATTCTGTGTCTCCCTCTCTCTCTGCCCATCCCCCACTCATGCTCTGTCTCTCTCTGTCTCAGAAATAAACATTTAAAAAAATTAAAAAAGAGAAAAGAACAGACTGAGGGGCATCTGGGGGGCTCAGTAGGTTGAGTGGAGGGTCATGAACCAGCAGTCTGTGAAATCGAGCCCCAAGGCGGGCTCTGTGCTGACAGCATGGAGCCTGCTTGGGATTCTCTCTCTCTCTCTCTCTCTCTGCCCCTCCCCTGCTCAAGTTCACATGCTCTCTCTCTCTCAAAATAAATAAATAAACTTAAAAAAAAAAAGGAACAGACTGGAAGTTAACTCCAAACTGAAGATGCCACCTGACACCTTCACGCCCTCCCATTGGCCTTCACTGCTTGGGACCACACCACCATGGCCTCCTGAGAACTCCTTTCGTTTCACACGTCCTGCCTGTTGTTGCCAGTGGAGCATCTCAGATCGTCCCTCCCTCCTGTCCCGTTCCTGCCAGGCCAGCCCAAGTCAAGGCGCCACGACACAGCTGCCCCTGTGAGAACTGGCGCACCGTGTAGAACAACTTCTGGAGCTCCTGGAAAACTGACTTCTAAAGGGACGGGTGCTTCCTTAGACCCAGGGAACCCGGTGAACTTTCTGCCCAAACTGCCTTTGCAGGCAGACACCCTAAGCAAGAGGCAAGAGTCTGGGGGACGACAGGAGAAGAGGATGAAGGGGACTGAGCAGGCAGCACTAGGATGGTGGGTGAGGTCAGGGAGAGGGGCGAGTGGTCCCCACCAACAGGGTGCCCCCCACCCCCACCCCCCCCCACCCCCGCCGGGGCAGAGAAGCCTGCATCCGGTTCTTCCAGTCTCAGGCTAAGAGCATAATCAAGGACTCCCACCCGGTCCCTCGGGAAGATCCAGGGGTCTGATCAGCTGCCTCCTGCCGCCAGCATCCCCCTGCCCACTGGTTTCTGTTGTCGAGCCGTGGCCAGTGCACAATGAACGGCCCGGCACACCCCGGTTGGGTACACAAGTTCGGTCCCCGGTAGCACCTGCGCACATCTGAGCAAGCGCGCTGGAGGGTCGTGTTCCAGCTCAGGGTCCGTTAGCTTCACACTCCCTTAGGGGCCGGTCACCAACAGCTCAGCAGAGGAGACCCACCAGGGATGAGGACCACAGTCCCACCTGCAGACAAAATCGTGAAGGGGGCCGGCTGCCCCTCTCCACACCTTCTGTTTCTGCACTCATCTCCCACCACCTAGGGCGGAGAGCTGTAAAGTGCTTTGTTCTGGGACCTCCTAACATTTTGGGAAAAACTATGTATCCTTCTCAGACATTATTTATTATTTAAAAAAAATTTTTTTTAATGTTTATTTCTGAAAGAGAGAGACAGAGCAGGAGCAGGGGAGGGCAGAGAGAGAGAAAGAGAGACAGACAGACAGACAGACAGACAGACAATCTGAAGCAGGCTCCAGGCTCTGAGGTGTCAGCACAGAGCCCGATGTGGGTCTCAAACTCAGGAACCGGGGAGATCATGACCTCAGCCGAAGTAGGACACTTAACCGACTGAGCCACCCAGGCGCCCCTATCCTCCTCAGACATTTTAAAAATCACATATAAAATGTGTATGTCAAGTTTAAGTTATTAAGAAATATGTTAGCTTCTGGCACATTGACTTTTCAAATTGTTAAATCACTCGTTTAATGTATTGAATACCCACCTTCATCTATGACACATGAACAAGCTGTTTTTAACAGCCATAAATTTTCCATCATTTATGATGCCTCCTTGCACTCGTATTTCCAACTATGTGACCCACACAACTTTATCTTAGTAGGATAAGCTTTTAAGCTTGAAGGTCTTATATTGGTCACCATACCATAATCCTTGGTTATAAAATATGTACAGAAGTTAAAATTTTACGTATTAAAATTTCCTAGATTATTTGTTATATTTATTATTAATTCAAAATTGAAAAAGTTAAAATTTCCTGTCACCAGAAGAATCTACATGTTACTCAATATTATAGATTGATTTGTCATTGCAACTTATATTAGTAAATAATTGGGTAAAATGAAATAACTATCATATACAGTTTTTAAATAATCATCAAGCATAAAAAAGGGAACTAGTCTTTTTTTAAAGATTAGTTTTTGTATTTTGGATGAATATTGCTTATTGCTAGAGTAAGACAATATTTCGTGGAAATTACCAGCGAAAAGAAGAGAAGCTATTAATAGGGCCACTAAATATACAGAAAAGCTGAAGCAAGCAGGAGACTTGTACCCAAATAAAAAATGCATATTAGCTCACAATACACAATAATCTTCTGCGTAAAAGCGAAAGAAGATTGTTTTCCCACGCACTGGAGCAAATGATTAAGAAAATACCTCATATAATTTACTTTAACTTGAGGCTATAATCTTAGTCTTTCACCCCCTCCTACTTGAAATCAATCCCCAGTATGTACTAGAGACTCGGACACCAATATTTCAAGTTGATCCTTTATTTGGCGCACTGGAGGGTCTCCACCTAGCAAGATGCAGCATGCGAGAAAGAGGTCCCCTGGGGGCTTCTGCAAAAGGGGAGTTGCGGGGAGAGAATCAGCCTGACACCTCGAATGTACCCCCAAGGACATCAGTTTTAGGGAAAATGCCTAAGACACCCACCAGATATGCAAATATAACCTCAATTTGCTGGACAGACTCAACCGTGGCCCCCTAGCTAAGGAGGCTCCCAGAAGCCCAGTTTCTGGAGGGAGTGACATAGGAGGGTGGGATGGGGTTTCTCAAACGTGGTCGTGATATAAGAGCAGAATCAGAGGGTGCTAGATACCTCAGTGAGTGAGCGGCTGAACAAGAGAACCTAAGAACCCTGCTGGTGTCCCCATTGCCCCTCCTCTCCCTGCACCGTTCCTGTCACTGGAGGAGTGCCACGGCAGAGCAGAAGAACAGGACTGAGAGCAGGGGGAGGAGGAAGGCGGTGACTCCTAATTTTGAGTTCCATCTTCCTGGATGAAGGGAGAGGGAAAGAACTGGCCTTAGGCCACATCTCTAAGCAAAACAGGATTTCCTGCGCGTCCTGTCGTCTTTTTTCTGAAACCCCTCCAATAGTGCCTCCCACACGGTTTCTTCCCTTCCCCACCCGGCTCCCTGGCAGGTATTTTTAGGCTGAGGGGCCTCTCTCGGTGGTAACCGCTGAAGAGGAATGCCCAAGCACCTGCATCCCCTGCGGTTTCCTGGACTCAGAAATCCAGGGGTTCCTCCTTCTTCCAGCCTCAGCCGGACACCCCAAGAGCCGTCAAGAACTTTCTAGAAGTGGATCACTGAATCCGGATGAGTGATCTATTGAATACTTGTGTAGCTATAAAATACGAATTCATTCATTTAGAGTTTTGTCCAGTTGCAGTGTGTAGCCTGAGTCAGAAGGCCATTAGCCGTACGTTATTACAGCACGGTCTGCTTAAAATGTTTAGTGACTTCTGGGGAGAAGCAAGACATTCCTGTGTATTAGGTATGATGTTACTACTATTATCCTCATTTTACACATGAGAAATCAGTAGTTTGCCCAAACCCACACAGTCAATACCTGATAGAGAGGAAATGTGAACTCGGGTGTTCCTTTTACCTGATTCCAAGGCCACGCTTGTTCTTGGCTCCACACTGCCTTTCAGCTTCCTAGCCTAGGCCCTCAACAAGCCTCTCCCACCTTTCATACCTTTTACTTCTACCCCTTCTCAAATGGTAAGAGCCAAAACACACAATAATTAACGTGACGAGTAGCACCTAACAAGAGACATTATCAACACCTCCTGAATTTCAGCCCTATACACCCATGCAAATTCCGCCCCCACCCCAAGGATGCCTGCCACCCTGCCTGGGTTTATACTGTCCTCTTGATCTTGACATCTATCCCTACCTTACTTTCTGCTCCTCCTTATGACCCCATTGCTTCCCCCATGGGAGGAAAGGGTTCTCCCCAACCAAACTTTGTCTCCTTAGAGCTCTGTTTCATATCAAGGTAGGATCTAAAAGCAGATAATGTAGGGGCACCTGGGTGGCTCAGCCGGTTAAGCATCTGACTTCGGTTCAGGTCGTGATCTCACAGTTCGTGGGTTCCAGCCCTGTGTCGGGCTCTGTGCTGACAGTTTGGAGCCTGCTTCTGATTCTGTCTCTCCCTCTCTCTCTGTCCCTCCCCTGCCTGCAGTCTGCCTCTCTCTCTCTCTCTCAAAAATAAACATTAAAAAACATTTTTTTAAAGCAGATAATGCAGATGATTCTTGGTAAGAAAGGTAGAATCTCTATTAGCACAATAACACACTGGGGTAATGCTATTTGTCCATATTGGCAAGAGGAAGTTAAAGATTTTTAAGAAAATATTTGGTCAGATGGTTGTTGAATGAATGAATGATACACTCTGAAGCTAGACCAGGAAAGATGCTTTTCCATGCCTATGCCTCAGTACAAGCAGAAACCAAAGTAGAAGGGCCCAGAGGGAGGGCAGAGGGGGGAAAAAGCAAAAAAAAAAAAAAAAAAAAAAAAAGACTCTGGAAGAGGAACCCAGAAAGAGGGCAGGAGTATTCTTGAGCCCCATCTGAGGTAACTGATCACAGACTGACAGGTATCCCCAGGGCAGAGTCAAGGGCTACTTTGAGCCACTCTACTCTTGCCTGTTGGTGCTTGATACAGGTTTTCTGTCTGTACATGGGGTCGCTTCCACACTTCAACAGGTCAAGGGATAATTAAAAGGTTACATGTAGGGGCGTCTGGGCGGCTCAGTGGGTTAAGTGTCTGACTCTTGATTTCCCCTCAGGTCATGTCCCACATTGGGCTCCATGCTGCGTCCCACATTGGGCTCCATGCTGCGTAGAGCCTGCTTAAGATTCATGGGGCGCCTGGGTGGCGCAGTCGGTTAAGCGTCCGACTTCAGCCAGGTCACGATCTCGCGGTCCGTGAGTTCAAGCCCCGCGTCAGGCTCTGGGCTGATGGCTCAGAGCCTGGAGCCTGTTTCCGATTCTGTGTCTCCCTCTCTCTCTGCCCCTCCCCCGTTCATGCTCTGTCTCTCTCTGTCCCAAAAATAAATAAAAAACGTTGAAAAAAAAAAAAGATTCTTTCACCCTCTCCCTCTGCCCCTCCCACGCTCGCTCTTTCTCTTTCTTTCTTTCTTTCTTTCTTTCTTTCTTTCTTTCTTTCTCACTCAAAAAAACAAAACAAAAAAAGCCAAAGCACAAAGTTACACTTATGTGTGTATGTTTCACCTACAAAGTGAAAAACTTCTTGAGAGCAGAATCCTGGTCTGATTCATCCTGAGTTTCCCATAGATCTGACCCCACGTTACATGACATAGTGCCTTGTAGGTAGCAGGCGCTCGATACATATTACAGATTTGTGACTAAATAGTGCATATGCCCCTTTTATGAAACAGACGGTTACATTTTGATTACCACACACCATCCTCCAATTTGTCATACACTTAACATTTCCCTGATATACAGCTTCAAGCCACATGCAGCGATTTTCAGGAATATATTCTTTGATAACTCTGCTCTATCTCTCAAGCAGATCTGTGGAATCAACACAACACAACCAAACAAAACATCATATGATGAAGTTCCAAATGTTCTTATCCTAGTGCTGTATAGTTTGTTTACCAGCTAGAAGAACATGAAAGCCGACTGTGTAAATAGACACCGGATAAATTTTTGAGCAAACTGTGTTCACCAAATTTAGGAACCTTGTTTCCCTAAAAACAGGATATTTGAGAGTAGGGATTCCTAAACTGAGATAAGGAAAATGTGGAAGGGTAGATAGGTAGAGGGTGCTGGCCACTGAAAAACATAAGGTGCTATGACTACTCTTCATAAATTTGTAATCCCTTTGAGTCAACTACACATATAGAGATGATAACAAGACCCGTCTTGGTGTCTCGGTTCAAATGAGTACTAAGTTCTTGGGCTGGTTAGGGAAAGCTGCTGGAGGAATTGAGATGTGAGCAGGACCCTGAAAAATGATGAGAATCTGGGGTCCATTTGAAAGGTCCATTAGAGAAGGCTAAGACTTCAGCCTGGGAAGGGGCCGGGACCAGACAGAATCCGACTTCCCATGCGTGGCATCTTCGCACCCCCACACAGCCATCTCTGGGCCAGCCTGAGTCCTGGGACTCTTCTCGTTTCCTCCTCCTGCTGAACTACACCATCTCTGCCCCCCAGAGCTGTAACTCACTCAGCCCAGATGGTGGAGGTGGACATTTGCCGTGTGTGGCAGAGGCTGCTGGTCAACACGATAGCTCTTGTCCCTCTGTTTTCCTTAGAAGTGCTGACCAATGCAATATACACAGGAGTGGTGTGCACCTTCTAGAAAATGTCCTTCAAGGGAAGTGGCTTATCCCACCCCACCCCCATCTCCTTCCTGCCAACAGGAATGCAAATCATGTGGTAAGAGCTCATCCTGAGGAATGCAGAGCAGTTAAGATCTACTGAGCCCCGGTCCCTGACAGCTTGGAGTGCCAGGCAGCACTGGGCTGCCCCCAGACTTCTGTCATGTGGGTAAGAAAAAAGCCACTGTTAAATTTTCTATTGTTCAAAATATTTTTGTTTTTGTCTTCAGCCAAACTTAACGTTAATTTTACACTCTACAATTGGAGGACACAACACACATACACACAGAGATTAGTTCGAGTAATTTAACAAAAGGAAAGACGGTTGTCTACTTAGAAGTTAAAGAAATAGAAATTAAAGACATGAGATGCCATTTTGTCTGCTAAATTCTAAAAAAAAAAAAAAAAAGAAAACCGATAAAAATGATAGTAAGTCTTCGGGGAAACAAGTAAGCTAATGACAGTGTAATAAACTGGTACAATTCTTCTAGAAAACAATGGCCACTTCAGATATGTTTTTATACCACTACCCAGTGGTCCAATTCCTAAAAGGTTGGAAAATGCATCACAATCAATTAACCCGAGAGTAAAAAATGTATAGGGGCACCTGGGTGGCTCAGTTGGTTAAGCCTCTAACTTGATTTTGGCACAGGTCACAATCTCACAGTTCATGAGTTCGAGCCCCAAATTGGGCTCTGTGTTGACAGTGTGGAGCCCGCTTGGGGTTCTCTCTCTCCCCTCTCTCTTTGCCTCTACCCTGCTCATGTTCTCGCCTCCTCAAAATAAATAAACTTAAAAACTGTTTTTAAAAGGTAAAAATGTAGAAAAATGATGACGGCAGAGCTATTTTAATAGCAGAAACCCCAAACTGCCCACATAAGATGCTACAGGGAAATGGTAAAGGATGACATACTAATTTGATGGAGAACCATCCAGCCATTTAAAATAATATATGACAAATACCCTGCAATAACTTGAAAACATACAATCTCTTACGTAAAAAAAACACTTCAGGAGACCGAATAAACGTTAGGACAACAGCTGCCAAATTGTGGCCGTTTTCCCAGTCCTGTGCCTTTAATCAGGTTCAACTTATCTCTCTCTACAGTGCCCAGTGAGAACTGTATGTCCCGGATCCGTTCCTTGCAAATTCCTGGTCTTTTTCTATGTTGCTACCCTTGCAGAAACAATCCCTTCCTATTCTTTTGTTTTGTTTTGAAACTTATTTGTTCTTGAATTTTGAGTTTCGGGTTTTACAAGATGGTTTCCAGGGGAACATCTCAGGTAGACAAAAGAACTTCTAACAATCTTAGTGGGATTGCTTCACAGCAGCCAGACATGCCCAAAGAAGAGAGACGCCAGTCTCAAAAAGAATTTATGGATGTGGTTTTGGAGCATGTAGTCAACTGAAGTGACAATAATAGAACACGTACGGCATTTTAAAGAGAGTTGTACTGAAAAAAGAGACGATACATTCTGGAAAATCTAAGACGACAATAAACAGATTGGTGGTTGCCAGGGTTTGGTGGGGATGAATAGGCAAAACACAGAGATTCTTAAGGGAGCTGAAAATACTCTGTCTGAGCCTATAATGATGGTATGTATCGTTATACATTTGCCCCAAACCAGAGAATGTACAACATTGAGACTGAACCGTAACGTAAACTATGGACCTTGGACGATTATGATGTGTCAATGCAGGTTCATCAGTAGTAACACATGTACTACTCTGGTGGAGGATGTTGACAACAGAAGGGCTGTGCATGTGCAGAGGAAGAGGGTTGATGAGAAATTTCTGTACTTTCCCCTCAATTTTGCTGTGAACCCAAAACAATTCTAAAAAAAAATAAACTCTTAATTAAAAGCAAACAAACTACAACAACAAAATATATAGCCAGCTTGGAGTAAAAGAGCTAAAATTTCACAAACTGCAAAATGGTCTTTGGGGGCCCCCAATCTTTTTTGTTTTTGTTTTTGTTTTGTTTAGTAAGAAGTTGTCTCAGAAAGCTACTCAGAAGCCAACACAGACTATTTCTTAAGCAAAAGAGGAAGGCAAAGCCAAGAACCAGGATGGAGACACCAAAAGCGATGGGGAATAATGGATCAGGAAGGGGCTCCCAGGGACAGGACTGGGTCCTGCTCTCAGAACAGAAAGACCTGGCAACACGTGCCTGGCAGGATTCCAGAATTCTTATGAATTCTGTGCCTGCTGTGTATCTTCCCTTAATTCCCGTTTTGAAGGGAAGTATTTACTGCAATTGTCCTGGCCCTATCTTTCATTGTTTGTTGAGTGTTCGCAGAGCATGTAATTTGTCTCTTCCACTTACAGGTTTCTGAATCCAAAGGAACCACAGCCAAGGAATTCACCCTCATTTGGACTTGATAGAAATCACAGGACTCAGGCCTTGGAGCCTAGTGCTACAGGTAAATGAGATTGGTAGGGCTGCTCAGAGGGAGGGAGTATATTTTGCACATGACAGGCGAATGAATAATTGGAATTAGGAAAAAGGTTGTGGTCTACTTTTGTAGTAGTGGGCACCAGTGATTCATGCCTTTAGGTAGCCACTTCCCATATTGACTCTGGGCTTGGCCGTGTGACTTACTTTGGTCTGTGGGACACAAACAGAGATAATGCAAGCAGAGGCTTGAAGAAACACTTGCTCAGTGGGGCTTGCCCTTTCTTGCTCTTTCCATGGAGGCCTTCCACTACCATACAGAGAAGCCCAGAGACCTAGTGGAGAATGAGAGATCACGTGGAGACAGGCCTCAAGCTGTCCCACGTGAGACATTCCAGGTGAGGTCTCAAAGATGAGAATGAGTCCCATTCTGGCCCAGCTGGTCCAGACTAGAAGAAACATCCAGCTATCCTATAGAATTATGGTAGTGGTGTTAAGCCATCAAGTTTTAAGGTGGCTTTTTAACCAGCAGATACAGCGAAACTCAAATAGGGGCAAATCTAGCTTATGGAAGGTGGGAGAGGTGACTTTGAAGCAGAGAAATCTCTGGGAAGAACAGGCCTACGTGTGTGGGCAGTTTCCCAAGACAAACTAATGCAGATTCACAGGGGGAGGCCATAACGATGGTTAATGAGGGGCCAAGAAGAAGAAAGTGCCAGAAGTTAAGTCTAATAATGGGAAAAGTGAAGATGAAAATTGGAGGATGAGCAGTACTTTTGGAAGTTGGTGGGATTAAGAAGAAGCAAAGTAGTGGGAGAAATGAATGCGTCAGAACAAGTTAATTCAGAAATAAAGCTTTGAACCCAGAGAGTTCTAGGTCTTCTTTCAATGGAGCAGCTAACAGCTAATTCGTGTGGTGTGCAGTAAACACTGAATCAGAATATGTGAGGGTGTGACCCTGGAATCTGCATGCTTAACAAGCTCCCCAGGACATGTTAATGTATACTTTCTTCTCAGTGAGCTGCCCTACATATGAAGGAGTATTGAAAGGGGTAAACTTTGTCAAGTTACCAAAGTTCTGGAATACCCTTTCCCTAGGACAACAGGTCCTCGCTCCCCTCAAACACAACCATGGAAGATCAGTAGTTCTCAAAACAAGATCAATAGTTCTCGAAACAAGATCAGTGGTTGAGAACAAGTGGTACTCAAGACATTAGAATCACCTGGGAAACCCAGAAAAAGAAAGAAAGAAAAAGAAACTCTATGTCCTACTGCACAAGAATTCAATCTGAATCTCTGAGAGTAGCATCTAAACATCAGTACTTTAAAAACATCCCAGGTGATTGGATTATGGGGTGGAGGAAGACTCTGGAAGAGATGATGTAATCTCTAAACCAAGAATCCATCAGGTTTCTGAGAAATGAGTAATAAATGCAAAATCTCTCTGAACCTCCTCATTTTCATGTATTTGGCGATTGATCTAAACTGCCATTAAACTCAAAGAGCAGTGTTCAGAATTTGGTGACTAATAGCTATTTCTGAGTCAAAAATGAAATAGCATTTATTTTCATCATGTAATAAAAGTCAGGCGAACATTAACTCAGACCCAATGAATCAGCAAACGTGATTATTCAAACAGCCTGAAGTCAAGTTATCTATGAAAATATATTTTTGCTTAATTTGTTACACAAAACTTCAAGATTTTGGTAGAAATGTTTAAACTACTACTACTAAAAAAAAAAAAGAAAAAAGAAAAAACGGGATCTA
This sequence comes from Felis catus, assembly GCF_018350175.1. Lineage (NCBI taxonomy): Eukaryota > Metazoa > Chordata > Mammalia > Carnivora > Felidae > Felis > Felis catus. The sequence goes on along the minus strand of NC_058368.1, from coordinate 208,005,232 downwards.
AGTGAATAAATGAATAGAGCTAGCCTGATGTCTGAGACAATAAAGAGTAGTTGGGAGCTGTGACAAATCAAATTTTCAGGGATGAGAAGATTTTTGTGCCAGTCAAACCTAAAAGGATTGGAGCCCAATTTAGCTGACAGGCTGCTGGTCTACGGGCCTCTGAGTCATAACAGAAACTATTAGGATATAGACAAGAACATAAGTATGAAACTGTGATAGCTAAGGGATCAGGAAAGATTTTAAAGAAGTGGGGACCGTGGAAACATTTTAAAGGCTGAGGATTTTTTCAAGTTTTAAAATGTAATTTAAAGAGTGTTAAACTTTTCATTTTGAAGTGATTTCATGTGCAAGTATGTTATAAGTTTAGTACAAAGACTTCCTGTATATTCTTTACCCAGGTTCTCCAGATGTTAACATCCAACATAACTTCTGTACAAAGATCAATATCAGGAAGTTTACTACAATACTGTTATTAATCTACAGACCTTATTTGAATATCACCAACTGTTCCACTAATGTCTTTCTTTTCTTCTTTCTTTCTTTCTTTCTTTCTTTCTTTCTTTCTTTCTTTCTTTCTTTCTTTCTTTCTTTCTTTCTTTCCTTTTTCTCCTTTCTTTTCCTTCTTTCCTTTCTTTTCTTCCTTCCTTGCTTCCTTCCTTCCTTCCTTCCTCTCTCTCTCTCTCTCTCTCTTTCTTTCTTTCAGGTTCAAGGCCTAATCCAGGATCACACTTTGCATTTGGTTATTGTGTCTCCTTGGTTTCCTTTAATCTGGCATAGTTTCTCTTTGTCTTTCATTGTCTTTCATGATCTTGACATTTTTAAAGAGTGCTGGTCAATTATTTTATAGAATGGCCCTCAGTTTGGATTCGCCTGATGGTTGCTCATGATTTAAATTCAGTTTATATATTTTTGGAACAAATAACACAGAGTGATGCTGTATCTATCTGAGTGTGTTCTAACCAGAGACATATGACAGTGACTTGGACCATTACAGTAAGTAAAATTAAATCACTAAATGAAGCTGGGGCTTGTCATGTTTCTCTATTATAAGCTTACTATTTTTCCCATTGGAATTAATCATAAGCTTTTGGGAAGATACTTTGACATTATGTAAATATCCTATTCATCATACTTCTGTTTACTAATGTTAGCATTTATTAATGACTTATGTCTGAAACAATTACTACTGTGGTGTTTGTCAAATGGTGATTTTCTTTTTTTTTTCTTTTTTTTAAATGTTTATTTATTTTTGAGACAGAGAAAGACAGAGCATGAATGGGGGAGGGTCAGAGAGAGAGGGAAACACAAAATCTGAAACAGGCTCTGGACCCTGAGCTGTCAGCACAGAGCCCGAACGTGGGGCTCGAACTCACGAACCGCGAGATCATGACCTGAGCCAAAGCTGGACGCTTACCCAACTGAGCCACCCAGGCGCCCCCAAATGGTGATTTTCTAATTTCATTACTCTTTCTATGTTTATTAGTGGAATTCTATTTACTTTTCTTCTCTCTCATTTGTTTGTATATGTAAGTATAGTTTGTGGATTCTCACTTTATTCTATGGGTTATAATCTATTATTAGCATTATTCATTTTGTTGTTCAAGTTGTCCCAGATTTGATCATTAGGTACTCCTTCAAGTAGGCTCCTATGTCCTTTTGACATATCCCCATCGTTTCTGTTTTAGTACTTCCTTACTTCTGGCAGCACAAGACACTGCATGCCCATCCTGCATTTTCTCTGCCTCAGACCTAGAACAAGCCATTTCTCCAAGGAACACTAGTAATTTCCGTTAGAGAATGGTAACCAGAAACCATGATCTGGGCAATTAGTGTGCCCATTGGTACTGAGTGCCATGGCTTCTAGGCTTTCTCTGCAGATAGATATCTCGGTCTATTGTCATATGCATCTACATATTAAAAATTACAAGTTCATGGTGATGACCTCCAATTTGATTCCAACGTGACCAAGTTCATTCTAGCCTTCCCCTTTTCCTTATTTATAACTCCTTTCCCTGACCGTGAGAAGCTTGGCTCTCATTCTCCATACCATTTTAAATTATTTGCTCAATCCTAGTTTACACGTTAGGTGGTTTTAGACAGTCTACCCTTTTTACTACACAACACCTATATACATCTATCTTCCCATACATGCATTTTTAAAAGCGTCCATCCACATCTGCATAAAGTACAATCATTCCATCCCCCAAAATAGACAATCCAAGTATCATCCATTACTGCATCTAGTTCCAAGTCCAGGACTTCTTTCAGTCTGGATGTCGCTCTTCATGGTTGGTTAAAGCATGCATAAGACAGATTTATCAATCACCAACAAATCCAGTACATAACAGCAGAGAAAGACCAGGGATGACCACAATGGAAGACATCTCCATTATAAAAGAGGAGAATTGGGAAAACATACACACACATGAACACAGACACATCCTGAACAACCATACACATAAAACATAATTCTCCTGGGGTGACTATGTGACTTGAAGGTGAACATGACTTAAATTGTCTAATCAGGGTGAGTCTCAGAACTCTGGCTTAGAAATGCTGTACAAAGGATTTGCTTTTTTTCTTCTCAGCCTCATCGTCTGAAAATGCTCTGACAGTAGAGGAATAGATTAATCAATTTGGCAGCCTCTGGTTTTCTTCTCCTGGAGGCTTTTTGTTCACTGAAATAGCTAGAGATGTTTCCCTTTCTAGGAGCTACATAATTTTAGCATCCCCTTTTCTGTGTGTAACTTCAAAGAGCCTGAGAGTGTCTTAGGAGTTGAACAGTCATGGACTGTGGTTGTCCAAGATTGGGATTTCTTTGGCAATATAACTCCTTTACAAACTTAGTTATCATCAAGAGATTTTGACATAGGCTAAGAACCATAAACAGACAGCCTGCCTCTAGTCATTGTATTTAAGTCTAGGACTTTAGACTGTCTAACAATAAGCCTTTGTTGTATGACCATCCCCTAAAGCCTTAGTGTAATGGCTGCTACTTTTGGGTTGACTTCTGCTTCTGGACAGTTTCTGACCATAACTTGCTGTGGAATGATTTGTTCCATCATAGCTGCTCTTATTTGCCTTGTCAGGTGAATACTGTTTTGTAGGAAGCTTTGGGGAGTGGTCTAAAGAGTCAGGCTTGTCTTTTGCCCTAGTCTTACCTCCTATCTTTACTTCACTTGGAGTAGAGTATTTGGTCTTTGCAACGCTGCTAGATTTCAGTCATCTTGATTTCAGTCCATACCCAAAAAGGGAATTTCTAAGCAAAATCATATACCCTTCCTTCTCTGCCTTCAGATGGGTCACTTCATCTTAAGGTCATTTCTTTATTTTTTTTTTTAATTTTTTTTTTTCAACATTTATTTATTTTTGGGACAGAGAGAGACAGAGCATGAACGGGGGAGGGGCAGAGAGAGAGGGAGACACAGAATCGGAACCAGGCTCCAGGCTCTGAGCCATCAGCCCAGAGCCCGACGCGGGGCTCGAACTCACGGACCGTGAGATCGTGACCTGGCTGAAGTCGGATGCTTAGCCGACTGCGCCACCCAGGCGCCCCTTTATTTTTTATTACGTTATTTATTTATTTATTTTTAGAGGGGGAGAGGGAGAATGAGTGAGCATGCAAGCAGGGGAGAGGGGTAGAGGGAGAGAGAGAGAAAGAGAGAGAGGGAGAGAGAATCTTAAGTAGGCTACACACTCAGCACAGAGCCCAATGCTGGGTTCAATCCCATGACCCTGGGATCATGACCTGAGCCAAAGTCAAGAGTCAGACTCTCACCCAACTGAGCCACTCAGGTGACACGTCAGATTTTTCTTTATTGTAGGACCTTTCTGTAATCAAAAACCCTGGATATTTCCTACTATTTCCCCTTACGTGCCTTGTAGGTTCAGGCCTGACTCTCAACACGTCACTGCTGCTTACCTCATCACCTCTGCTCGGCCAAATCCACATTTTAGGGTTTGTATTTTACTGTACCCCACTCCTGGAACCAAATTTCTGTATCAGTTATGAATTCTCTGGTGCAAGAAACAGAAGAGTTTGCTCAAATCAGCATAAGCAATGAAGGGATCTAGTAGCTTTTATAAATTGAAATTCGGTGATGAGGCAAACCTCAGAGTCAGCTCACCTCAGACTGGGATCCACTTAGCTGCACACGTCTCTTCGCATTGGCTTCCTCCTTGAGCTCTTTCCATCCTAGCAGCAAAATGGCCCCAGCAGTTCTTGTCTTTCCATCTTTATCCTCTGGTTCTGAGAGGAAAAGCAATTAAAACAACTTTGGTACCATGACTGCATGCCAGAGCCCCAAGATCAGCGCTGATTGGACTGTTGAGATTACATGGCTACCTCTAAACCAATAGGAGTTTAGTATATTTGGCCTAAGCCAACCAGTGCCCATCTCATGGGTGGTGCGTGACAACAGTAGAAACCTAATTGAAAACAGTAGGCCATTAGCAAGGGGAAAGTGGATTCTGGGTAGGCAACTAATAATAATCCATTTCCAAGCCTTTCAAAATAAATTTGTTACCAGGCCTTTAAAAAATAACTTCACGTTGTCTTTTTTTTTTTTTTTTTAATAAAATTAATCTGTATCTGAAATGATGTCTTTCTGAAGAATCTAAGGCTTCGTGAGAACGGGGACCTTATCTGTCCTGTTCATTTCACTTGAAATACAATGCCTGGCATTCAATAAATATTTGCTTAATAAATGAATGAATGCATTGTGTTTATCCTGAATCTCTGAGACCTTCCAGCATAATGTCCCAAACCTCTAGGGCATGAATATTTCATTTGAGATGCTTGGGCTTAAAGCTTCACAGCTGGTAAGTGGATGGCCAAAACCTGAACTCAGGCTTGCTGACTCCACATATCATGCATTTCCGACTATTCCAAGCTGCTCTCATGTGTTAAAATAAGCCCTCAGAGTTTTAGCACAGCTGTGTTCAGAATACATGTAGGAACTACATAAAATATGCTGACAGCTAGTGTCCAAATAACAATTTGGAGGATTAATGGGACTCTAAAACTCACGTGAATTGATGTTTGCTTTTCTGATCTGAGCTATCAACATGCTCCAAGTTAAAATCATATCCTGCCTAACAGTATATGAAAGAATGGGATTGATCTGTTGCTAGCCTACTTTCTCATTTTGTCATGGCAATAACAGAAGGCACATTATAATTTTCTTATTGCTTATAGCTTCTGTCGAAGGTAAAACCTTTTTATCTGATAGTGTTAGCAGAGAAGACTGATCAACAGAGTAATAACATTAACTGATTATCTACCATGAGCTAGGTACTTACTCATTTACATATTTTAATTTTTATCCATTTATTGCATATTTATTGAATACCTTCCATGTGGCAGGCACTGTGCTACAGGAAAGGGAAACAACACTTAGCACAGGCTAGGGAGATATTACAGATTAAAGTGCATTGATTAAGACGACAAACTCTGGAGTCAGAAAGATCTGAGTTCAAACCCTGGCTTTGCTGTAGCCTGTGAGATCCTGGGCATACACAGTTAACTTATCTTTGTCTTATTTGCTTCATTGCATGAAATTGTTCTTTAACTTATATACAGTTGTTTTGTGAGTCTTAAGTGAGATAATTTAAATGTTGTACTTGCCATGCCTGACAAATAGGAGTTGCTCAATTAAATGTTATTTTTATTATCAGATGGTCTCTATCTTCAAGTTGCTTACAATGAGTGCAGAAAACAGACATAAGCCTTCACACTTAATTTCTCCCAAAACGTTCTGAGTGTCATTTTTCCCCTTTATGAGCAAGGAAATTGAGAATTTCAAGAGTTTGTTCAAGGCCTTCATTAATGAGTAAATGAGGCAGAATTCAAAATTCAAAGATGTCTAAGTCCAAAGCCATGTTATCTTCAATTATCTGAATGAAGAATTGAGACAGTGGTTCCAGTCCTGACGTTAATGGTTCTCAACCCTGGAGAGAGTCTATAAAGCACCAACTGCCAGAACCCTGTTCCAATTCAGTTAAATCAGAGTATCAGAATCGAGGCTGAGTAGGGCATCAAGTTTTTTCAAAATCTCCTCAGGAGATTCTAGCAGGCAGCCAGAGTGGAGACCCACTCAACTCTCTGAAGACTCTTCCAGCTTTAACAGTCTGATCCCTTTATATATGGCGGCGGTTGTCGGAATGAGATCAGTGCTTGTAGAAGCAGGGATGTTCCAGGACTTCCCTCCACTGTGGCTCCGTGTCACCCCTGTGTCCTTTAGAGGAAAGGCCCAGGGCAGGTGGAGCTCTCTTCACCTAGGGCCACCGCCGTGGGTTGTAAAACCCAGTAGAGTACCCACCTGGCATACCCAGCAGCTGCATGAGTGTTGGCAAAGGAGGCTGGTGAGAATCCAAGCTCCCTCTTCAGGGCTGGGTCGACAGATCAACGGTATCCATCACACATGGAGGAAGGAGCGGCCTGGGAAATGTCCCAAACAGATGCAGCTGTTCTTTGTTGCTGGAGAGGATGCCAATAACATTTTGTTCCTTGGGGTTCTCAAGAATGAAAAGTGTGCATAGCTATAAAAACAAATAAGCCCATAGGGATAATCATCATACTAACCTAAATGTCATATAGACACACATTTAAGTTAATTAAGTCATAACCGGTATTTTGACCTATTCTGCCACAGACTTTACATTGAGATATTCAATAAAGGGAAGAAAAACAGTTCATCAACCATGGGGTGCCCTCTGGGATATGTCAGTCACTTAGCGTCAAAGCTTCTGCAGCTCCTGAAACTGGGGTCATTTTAGGAACTCATTCCAGAGTCCGGTCCACATAAATCTAACCTGTCCACTCTCTGATTCGCTCCTCATAGCAATTCTGTGAGATGCATGGTCAAGCATCACTATTCTTATTTTACAGAGTTAGGAACTGAGGCTTAAAAAGGTTAAGTGATTTGCTCGCTGACTAGAAAATGCATATCCTACATTCAAGCATGCCCCTCTGGATTCTATGTTCTTAAGCTGACTATCTACACAGCTCTTCCCATCAAAATCTCTGCAGAGTGAGCAGAAGACAGGAGCTCTTCAACTCCAGAGATAGGTTAGATCGGGTTATCAAAGATAGAGGTCAGTTCAGTTGTGTTACAGAAATAAAGCAACTATTTTTACACACCGAGTACCAACACCGCATGCAGTGCGCAAAGACACCTTTCTCTGGAATCCTTGCTCAGGGGCTAGAGCGTCATGGAACCCCTTATCTTTTTCAGTCTGTCAGATATCAAGGATTTCTCATTTTCAAATATTAAAAAGTCCAGTTCATCTAACACAAAACTTCAATCTCCCGTATATTTTCAAAGCGCACCTCCTCCCCCGTTCAGGCCTGACCCGAACTCAAATACTTGAATTAAGGAAGGGAGGTGGGTATGGACCAGTTCCTTACTTACCCTAAAACACCCTCTCCTCAACTTACTCTGCTGCTTCTAACTACTCCAGAACTAGGGCAAGGAGAGGGAGGAGGGGCAGAGAGGCAAAAAGCTGTATTTGACCAGCATCGGACCAATATGGTCATGGCGTCCACTACTTGACAAACAATGGCTTTTTCTTTCTTACATCACTTTTGTTGGTTTTTGGAGACCTCCTTGCTGGAGACATCTCCCTGAAGAGAGTAATATCCCCTAGCTGACCACTCACGATCCCCTTAGCTCCTATAGGACAGCTGACCCATCAGTCTCTGCCGGTTTGTCTAGTCCCTATGGGCAGACCCTTTGGGTGGGGTCCTTTCAAGGCAACCAGAGCCTGGATTTTATCTGAGATGTCCTCCCTGACCTACAGAGGAGAGGGTGACACCCACCCCTGCCTGCAACAGATGGAAGTGTTATTTGCTGTCCCTTTGGCCTCTCTCTTCACCCTACACTGGGGACAAGTCTATCAATATTTCCCCTTCAGACTTTGCAGGCTCTGTGCCCTGCCAACTCCAGACAACACTTGTCAAACTTCCCTGAGAGTTCTCTCTGAATCCATGGCCATCTTGGGTTTCTGTAGTTATGTAAGCAACTAGTTTGGAGGTGAGTAGTCAACATCCCATATCTTCAACCCTTTCCCAGCTCCTATCACACACTCGATTTGAGTAGGAAGAGGGGCGGAAATATTCTGCTCAGGGGAATCCTCTCTCACTAACCTCACAGCATTGCTATTGCCTTTTTTGTGTGTAGGTGAGGGTGGGTGATATGCTATAGGTGGCAAAACTCGTTCCAAGTTCTTAGCAAGTCTTACTGATACTCTAGCACCTTCTGCCCTCAGCTTTGGAGCCTGAGTCAATAGGACCATCCTCATTCATATCGTGCTACAGAAGTAAGAGAGCTGGCCACCTCTCTGGGCTGCCTTAAATGCAGTCCTTCTCAGTCACACTGATTTTTAAAAGGAGAACACTGTAATTAAAGTAAGTAATCGATTAAATTTAAGCAATCAAATTACCTCAAGCTGTTTTCCAACATTCAGTTTTAATATCCAGAAGCTTAAGCTTTGTTTGTCTTTTCTAACCATAGGACAATTCCTAAAATTACTTGGAAAGTGTGGGAAATGCTTGCTTTTCTTTTAGGGGTATGGAATAATAAACCAGGTATAATACAGAAAAGCAATTCAAGGACCCTTAGATCCACCAATCATTTAACAATAAAGAAGTCTTAACAAAAGGGGCATCATAATATAAGCTTTTGAAAACAGTGTTCCCCTCTTTCACTAGTGCTTGGCTGCAGAAGAAACTTGAAATCAGTTGAATTTTCAGACTATGTAATTCCTATTTATATCCCTGGGGAGACAGAGAGAAATATCAAGAGAATATTTTTTAAAGTTTATTCATTTTGAGATAGACAGAGAGAGAGAGAGGGGGGGAGAGAACGAACAGGGAAAGGCAGAGAGGGAGTGAAAGAGAGAGAATCCCAAGCAGGCTCCACACCTCCAGGGCAGAGCCCAACACAGGGCTCAAACCCATGAACCACAAGATCATGACCTGAGCCCAAAACAAGAGTCAAATGCTTAACGAACTGGGCTCAGTAAAACTACAGATTTGAAGAAATATAAATCTTGCCAATCATATATATGAAATCTCTTCTATTTGAACAGGTTGATCTCTAAGCTGTTCTTTCCAGGTCATTTTTCTTCCTTCTTCTAGAGAATCTGTGTCAATCATTGTGGCCATAAAACTATTTGACTGAACACTGCTAATTACATGACTTTTAACCGGAAGAGAACAACGTTTTAGTTCTCCATCTCTTGATGGAGCCGTCTTACTCAGCCATAGATTTTCTATCAGCGTGCAGCCAAGAGTTGGGCTTCGCTGGTCAGAGGGTCTGACTGTCTGTGGAAGATTCAGGCATGGCAGCCAACAAGACTCAGAGGGGCAGCTTCTGCGGCTTTCCTAGAATCCTTGTTCAAGCTGGGCTTCTGCCCGGCCAATGGGGGGCCAGCCCTGTCCTAGAGCTGGCGGCACCCCGGCCTCCCGCACCCCACGGGCTCTTGGCCAGATCCCTCTGCCCCGACCCTGGATGGCAGCAGGACGCCCAGGCACATAGGGACAAACCTCCTCCGCTTTCCACTCTGCCATGACATCAGCCGGTGCAGGAAGTGCCAAAGTATAGGAGATTGGTTTAATAACTGATTTAGCCATTTCCCTCAAAATAAAAATAATGTGCCTCTGAATTACAACATGTTCCCGTAGTAATATTGAACACAGTATCTGTGGGCCAGCAGGACCAACAATGGCACCCAGCTCAGTATCTTCCTTCCAAGTGCCCCCACATGCATCAGCTCATTGGGACCTGACACTGATGGGAGGGAGGGAGGCTGCACTAATATTATGGCCTCTCTTTAAAGCCATGGAAAGGGGTCATTGCACTGGATGAATCTTGCCTCGAGTCACTAAGCTAGGTACTTTCCAGTCAGAACTGAAAGCCCGATTTCCTCATCCTCACGGTTTCTACTACATTAACTGAGGAGAAGAAGGCTGCATGGCATTTTTTTTTTAATGTTTATTTTTGAGAGAGAGACAGAGTGTGAGCAAAGGAGGGGCAGAGAGAGCAAAGACACAGAATTGGAAGCAGGCTCTGAGATGTCAGCACAGAGCCCAGTGAGGGGCTCAAACTCATGAACTGGGAGATCATGACCTGAGCCGAAGTCAAACGCTTAACTCACTGAGCCACCCAGGTGCCCCTGCATGACGTTTTTTTAAAGAATAGGTTTTTTTTTTTTTCTGATTACAGAAGTAATGTGGATTCTTAGAAAAAAAAAAAAGAGGAAAAATACAAAGCACTAGGAAAAACAGAAAAATTGCCCATATTCCCAGACAGGATGAGTGCTATTAACATTTGGATGTATAATCTCATATGTACATTCTTCTTTAAAAAAGGTTTCATACTGTGCACACTGTGTTTAATAAGTTCCTTTCATGTTCTTCCCAATTATAAAGGTAACACATGCTTATTACAGGAAAACCAGAAAACATGGACGGTCATAAAGAACATCAAAACCATCTCATAAACCCACCCATTAAGAAGCAGTTTCACTGAATTTGACGTTTAGAAAGCCCATAAAGTTGCAACACGTCTCTATCGCAAGGGTAAGATGTTTTAGGAAGAGTAAGGAACCAATACTCTGCCATTTAGAATCTAAGCTGATTTGTCTGGAATGAATGTCTCTTTATTCCAGCTTCCCTATCATAAATACAGGCAAGAATTTCCAATTACCATCACAAGAATGTTTTGGGATCGATGACATAACATTCATTGGGAGTTCTGAAGGTTCTGAAAGAAACCTACCATCTCCAGCCCATGAACCACACTAATTCAGATTAGGTTTCTCTTTGCCAGGCCAGACCACACGGAATTGGGGCCACGTGAAAACAGCCGAAGGTGGTTTGGCCGGAGATACAAACTCGAGCTTTATCTAGGCCAGGGAACGGAAGGGGCTGACCAAGCAAAGGAGAATGGGGAAGCCCATTGTTCTTCTGTCCAGGCCAAACCACCCAAGCCACATTCATGTGCAGGTGCTAAAGATTCTATGAGGGAGACAGTGCTGTCTATTCTAGGACTTGCATACCAATTTTTCTTTGAAAAAAATTTTTTTTTTGCTATATCTCTCATTGCCTTGGAAATGATAGCCCGAATGCGGAATGTTCCGCCCTCTAATCTAATAACTATCTTGATCATATAGCTGTACCTGCATAAATTGAATAGACACGATGTCTTAACCAGCCAAATGGCAGCACCAAGTTGAAAGTATTCGGATGCTACAGAACATTAAGTCTCAAAGGTAACTCTCAAGATGATCTTGGGTCATGGCTGCGAAGAGGACTCGAGAAGAAGGCAGTGAGGTTACCTGGCTAAAATAAAACAGAACAAACTCACCACACAAATGAAAACATGAAGCATACTCCCAGTGTAGACAGTGCACTGTCATCTCCTATGTCCTTGCACCGTGTGCTTCCCAGGGCGGGCTCCTCCTCCCCAAAAGTGCTACTCATTTATGGCAAACGATACCTCTGTCCATGCAGTTGCCCCTAAGCCAAATTCCCCAGCATTATTCTTGACACCTCCCTCTTTCCCATTCCCCATATCTAATGAATTACTGAGCCCTGCTGATTCTGTTTTCTAAGTGAGTCTCAAATCCTCACTTTCTTCTACCCCTACTTTTGCCAGCACTGTCCAAGCTGCTGTCACCTCTCACGTAGTCCACTGCTATCCACGTCTCTGTGGCTCCCATTTTCATTCTTGCCGTCCCCCCCCCCCCCCCGTCAGAGTGACCCTTCGGAAACACAGAGCCGACAGTGTTTCTCTCCTGCTGAAAACCCTCCAATGGTTTCCCGTAGTTCTTTGAACTAAAGAGTCATTTCCATACAGTAAAAATCACTCTTTAGAATGCGCGATTTTGACAAACGCACCTAGTGACGTAACCACCACGGCATTCAAAACATAGAACAGATCTTTCCTTGTGAATAAGAAAAAGCTGGTGTAAAAACTCAGTTTTGTGTGTGCGTGTGAAAGTAAGTTTTCATTCTATTTGGGTAAATACCTGGGAGTGGCATTTCTGGGCTATATGACAAACGGGTATTTAACTTTATAAGTAACTACCAAGCTGTGTTCCAAATGGGCTGTACCATTTTGCATCCCTGCGTTGTAGGATCAAGTCTGAACTCCATATTAGGTTTTCCAGGGTCCTCTTCTTTTGCCTCCTGCCTGTCCCAGAAGCCGACTACTGGTTCTTATTTGACCCACAGGATGATTTCAAAAACCTGGGAAACATCAAAATTCCTGACTTATCTTGAAAAATCTGAAGATGTGACAATGCTGAGTCTGTAATTTCCATGGAAAAACTTTCTGAGCCGAGTGGTGACAGACTGTCCCTCTAGGCAGCTTGCATTCTCTCTGGTTTGCCACAGCCCTTGACATGCTGGTGCCGTGTACCTGCCCTTCACTAGCTTAGGTTACTTGTCTAAAGGCATGAGGTTTGATGCCCCACAGTCAATGCTTCAGGGCCATGGTGCAGGGAGTGTGGAGACTAGGGCCGGTCCCCTTGTGTGTTCCGTTTTCTCTCTCTGGCACATTTAGGTGGGTGACCTCCAAATGGAATGACTATACAGAGTAACCTAAACCTCAGGAAGTCAAGAAACAAAGGCGATGCCCCAAAGAGCTCTGTGATGAGAGGGAGGCAGGGAAGCAACCGTGAAGAGGGCGTCCCCCTACCCCGCTCAGGCCATAGACACTTACCTGTGTACAAAAAAGCCTGTGTGTCTGCAATGCCAGCTGGCAGTGACCCCGCTTCTCCCTTGATGATTTAACTTAGCCTGGAGTCTAGATTACTGTTCTACCGAAGCACCAGTGCATCTCAGGCAGCACTGATCTGAGTGACAGTCTGGCTCGGGAGAGCTCTGGAAGACAGCTAGAAGAAATTTTCCACGCCAGCTTATGTAATCCGGTCTCTACCGCAAATCCTGGCACATGGTCACTGAATAAATCCTTATTGAAGATGAATGAACTTCGTGCAAGTTACTTCTCCTCCTGCTTCATCTGTAAAGCAATGAAGCTAACGCTAAAGACTTCCCAGGGCTCTAGAACTCTGTAGTTCTATGGATGTCTAAGTAGTTTCAAGCAAAGTAGAGGTCAGCAATAAATACCAGGGGTCTCCTCCATTTCCTGGTCATAGTAAAACAGATTTTAATAATGGCAGAAAAAGAATCAGGAAGGCTCCGATTTTCCAGGGCTGAGCGGAAATAACGCTATTAGTCATAGCTGCGTTTCTCAGCATTGGTGTCAGGGTGCATAGATCAGACGTTTACATTTTGCATATGAGTGGAGTTTATTTGCCAGAAATGAATTCATCAGAATTTGCCTCCAGGACTCAAGACACGTGGCTGTAATGGGTGTGATCACAGGTAAGACCTGTGCGGTCCGGCCAGGTGACTGGGGCTGCCCTGCTGGTGTGGTTTAAAGAGCACGTTCGGGCTCCTTGCCCAAGAATTTTCTTCTGTTAGCCTGCCTCGGTGCCTAAAATTCCCACTTGTAGTCTCACCTTTGAGTTAAGGCCTTGAAAGATGGTGTTCAGATGCTCCAACATGTCGGGAGAGGTGTTAACCCAAAACGTTTGCATGTGTTATCATGTTCGGAGAATAATTTTCTCCAACCATGATGATATTTGCAATCCATTATTGAGCACTAATCCTGTACCAAGCACTTCACATGCTGCTGAGTGTGTTTTATTTCCCATCATGTGCTCAGCTACCAATGTGACAGGTACCGTATCTACGTTTGTTTACAGGGGTAAATGTAGGCTTGGCAAGAGTCAGAGGTCACACAACCCTAAGGGGATTCAAACCCAGATCTGCCAGTTCTAGATTTCCTCTACTTTTTGTTTTATGGCATAACCTACACGCATTGAAATGTACAATCTTAAATGTATAGCTCAATGACTATTTACATATGCACACCCTCACTTAACTACCACTCAGACCGAAATAGAGATCATTTCCAGCATTCCTTCATGTCCCCTCAAGTACCACTCCCCTGCAAGAGGAACAGAACCCCCTAAAGCTTAACTATTTGGTTCTATGAAAGGGGTGGTCGCCCAGGCAAGCTCAGGGAGAAAGGAAATGGTCCAAAACAAAGAATATGGGGGGAGGGGAGGGGAGGGAGACATCATGGGGGAGCTGCCTCAGGGAAAGATAGGGACTTGTCCTCAGGCACCACCTGCCCCTGCAACGGACCCAGCCACCGCCCAGGTAGCTGGGACAACAAGCGGCATCTCCGAAGCATGTGTGCAGAGATGGTGCGGGAGCACAGGATGTGCATAGCGCTGGTCTCTCCCACTGCCGGGAATCCCAGTCTCTAACAAGAAGCAGGATGCTGACAAATGAAAAGGAGATGTATTTGCTGGCACACAGTCCACAGAGTGGGAAGACAGGCCAACCCAGGGCTCCCACAGGAAGTTTCAAACCCACTTTGTAATGCTTAGTTGAGCTATCATCAACTCTTCCCAGATCCAATACTGTGTTTTTACTTTGCTGACTTTAAATCAGGCTTCTCTGATTGTCCTTGTGTCGGCCCAACAGTTTGGGATGCTAGTTGGGAATTCTACAACCTCGCGGGCTTCTGCACACCATCGACTGCATTCTCTTCAAGAGAGCTCTTCGGCAAGCTGTTGAGTTCTTGCCAGTTAGTCCTTAAACAGGCATCACTGTATCTCCAGATCTGAGGTCCTAAAGAGCTGACAGGTGTAGGAGGCACACCTCAGAGAAACTCCGTGACTTCACCTGTGGGGCAGCGGCGGACAAAGATGAGACGCTACATATGTAGGTTTCTGCCGACGGGGAAAGAGAAGCATGATCTTGCAAAGGCGGACAAAGGTTGCAGAAGGAGGGAGGAAGAGAGAAAGGCGAAAGAAGAGCAGAAGGAGAGAAAGAGAAGAAACAGAAAAGCGCTGAGAGGGAGAAGGAGCGAGGGAGGCAGTGAGAAGGGAAGAGAGAGGGATTGAGGAAGAGGGATACAGAGAATAAGTCGAGGAAGGAGAGATGTGGTTCAGACCTTGAGAGGACAACAGGGGACTCTGTGAGACAAGCGAAATGGAGTTTTGAAGGCTTAATTATCCATGTGAATTGTCAACAGCCGGAACAGCTGAATAGTGCCAACCACCCACCTCCATGGGTGCCCACAGAAAACTAGACACGAAGCACTGCAAATATCGTTCTGCCCCGTGGTGTCCGAAAGTGCACTTACCCTTAGCAGATAAGGGGGTTCCTATAAACATAGATGCGGAAACAGGTTTGGCCCTTGTCGGTCACGTCCAACTTACACAGCTGAGAAGCTCTCACAGGTGAGAGCAGTAAAAGCAGACGGAAACAGTTTGGGGCTGCCCACTCTCTACAATTTCCATGGGGGAGATTTCTTGAGCTGTCATCAATCATGCTAAACCGGACACACTGCCTTTCAGACTAAGAAGTCAGGGGAACACGAACTATACCTGGAGAAAGGTTCTATCTGTCTGTTTAAAACTTTTTGTCCGGTGTTTACAGGTGGTAACCCCTCAGCTGAACCTGAGTCTCCCAGAATGGTGCATCCCGACCCCTGTCCCCCATGGGGAGGGCTGCAGAGCCCACGTGTTCCTACAGGTGTTTGTCATCAAAGTTAGAGACGCCTCAGAGGTGCGCTAAGTGGTGGGTCTGTTCGGTTAGGTTTGGGAGCGATAAAACATTTTACTTTTTAGCACTGATTTACCAATTCAATCACATCCCTTGCTAGTCAAAAGATACCAAATTTCAAAAGACTAAACCTCTACCAATAAAGAAACTCCTTTTTTAAAAAAAATTTTTTTTTCAACGTTTATTTATTTTTGGGACAGAGAGAGACAGAGCATGAATGGGGGAGGGGCAGAGAGAGAGGGAGACACAGAATCGGAAACAGGCTCCAGGCTCTGAGCCATCAGCCCAGAGCCCGACGCAGGGCTCGAACTCACAGACCGTGAGATCGTGACCTGGCTGAAGTCGGACGCTTAACCGACTGTGCCACCCAGGCGCCCCAAGAAACTCCTTTTGAAGAATATAAAAACAGTGGCTCAAATGTATGATATTCTATTGGCATTTTTCCTAACTTGATAAACATAGAAGTGCTGGTAATCATGACACAGAAGTTAGAATTCTGAACCTGGCCATCTATGTTCACATCTTAGGAAACCTGTTCACAGAAGGCATCTGAGTGAACTAGAAACACTGGGCGGGGGGGGGGGGACCTGGGTGGCTCAGTCGGTTAAGCGACCGACTCTTGATTTCATCTCAGGTCATGATCCCACGGCTTTGTGAGTTTGAGCCCCACATCAGGTTCTGTGTTGATTCTGCAGAGCCTGCCTGGGATTCTCTCTCTCTCTCTCTCTCTCTCTCTCTCTCTCTCTCTCTCTTTCTTCCCCTCCCAAGCTTGCACTCCGTCTCTCTCAAAACAAATAAACTTAAAAAATTATTTCGGAAACATTAGAAATTAGATGACTTCAGTTTTAGTACTTTGTCATCCACTAAATGGGAATTATTCTTCGGGTAAGTCATTATTTATTCATTAATTCCAGAAATAATTTCTTGAGCACCTAGCATGTGTCAGACTCTACCGATCCCTGAGAATATAGAAAGGCCCATTCCTATCACCCTGTACTTCCTCACAGAAAGTAAGCAAGTTGTATCTAATTGTTTCAAAGCCTACTGTGTAATACTGGTCTTCTCACATTAGAAGTATCAACTACTCAAGAGAACTAACTGTGTTATCGATTGTTCACCTTCCTTTCTCCAACAGCTAAGGCAATACAGGCCCCGTGGTATGTGCTCAGCAACTACTCGTCAAATGAGTGCGTCAAATGAGTGCGTTTATCTTAAGTTAACATTTCCAAGGGCGCCTGGGTGGCTCAGTCAGTTAAGCCTCTGACTCTTGATTTCCGCTCAGATCATGATCTCGTGGTTCATGAGTTCAAGCCCCATGTCAGCGCAGAGCCTGCCTGGGAATCTCCCTCTCTCCCTCTCTCTGCTCTTCCCCCCCTGCTGTCTCTCTCTCAAAATTAATCAACTTGAAAAAAAATTTAACATTTACACAACTTACACCCATTATTTCATTCAATCGTCACAACAACCCTATGAGGTAAGTCCTGTTCTCCTCCATTTTACAGTTGGGGAAACTGAGAAAAAGAGAAGCAAAGAAATTGGCCATAACTCACATAGCACAACTGGAATTCAACCCCACAAAATCTGATGCCAGCATCCATGCTCTTATATTATACTATACTGCCTCTGAATGGACCAATGAACAAACTAATAAATGAATGAATGAATGAATGAATGAATGAATGAATGAATCTAAGTAGTTCACAGCCTGTGGGTTTTAGGATCATTAATTACAATATGAAGATCCTGGATAGCACTCCTAAACTTTTCCACCAAAGTTTAGTACAAGTTCATTTAACTAATCACTTTCCTAATCATCAGCAGGTACTCTCCATTTGGTAATTTGTTATTTAAAATGTACTATCTGATGTACAGGAATGGTTAAGGCCAGTGGCCTGTGTCCTCTCCAGCATGCCCTTTATTTCTGTTACTGACACTTGAGTTGTACCATCCTCAAATCTGTGTGTGCCTTTTTTCTTATTATAATTATATGATTTAATTAAATGTTCTTTAAATGCATAGATTATGACGACAGAAGGAAATGGAGCTGTTGTTTCTATGAAAGCTACACTGATTAGGCGGTAAATATGCAAGGATGGATTTTTATCTGTATGTTTGAAATATTTAAACATAGACAGTGAGGGGCGCCTGGGTGGTTCGGTTAGCATCTGACTTTGGCTCAGGTCATGATCTCGGGGTCTGTGCGTTTGAGCCCCATATCAGGTTCTGTGCTGACAGCTCAGAGCTGGGAGCCTGCTTCGGATTCTGTCTCCCTCTCTCTGCCCCTCCCCCTCTCGTGCTCTCTCTGTCTCAAAAATAAATAAACATTTAAAAAAATTTAAAAATAGACAGTGAATGCTGGAAAGCTAAGTAAAAACTTTTGAAATATTTAAGAAATGCAAGTCACGTGCATTTGCAAATTGCTTCCAAATAACACGTGGAAGAGACAACAGTAGAAGAATTGTAGAACATCTTGACAGATTTTTCACTTAGATTGCTTTGCTGGTGGCTTTAGATTCTCACAAAGACCAGGCACGCAGGGATATCAGACAATAAGAAAATCCAGTAAAGGAAACCACTCTCATAGAAATCCCCTTAGACCAACATCACAAGGTAAGGGCACAAATATATACTTACATATTTTATATGTGATGTATATATTCTATAATATTCATAAAATGTATGTATTTATGTGTCGTATATTTTAAGAAAAAATAAGACATTTCAGGCAAGCATGCATCATTTTCTAGGATTCTCGTATTTAATCGTTTTAGTGTGTGCACATAGGTTTCAAGAAACTTCTTCAAAGTCTTGTGTATCATCCTAAAGTTTGTAAGAACTTTGCACGCAATTCCGTGGTAGACATGAATATTGTTCACCAAATATTTCTAATGCTTCTGGGACACCGCAGAATTGCATCTCCCTGACCCTCTCTGAAGATGGATGGCTCCATATGACATTCTTTGGCCGATGAAGTCTATGAAAGGAAATGACAGGTGAGTATGTCAAGATCTAGTTCATGATTTATGAGTTGTATTTTCCTCCACTAAGACAATACACAAAGTTCTACAGAGAGTCTGTTCCATGGGTCTGCATCCTGGGATGAGGACAATGTGGAACACAGGCCCCAGCTGCCCCTCGTGGGGGTGCCCCTTGGGGACCTGTTGCAGGAATGAGAAATAAGCTTTGTTGTCTTCAATCACTGAGATCGGAAGTTTTTTTGATACCGGAGCATAATCTAATCTATCCCGACTAATACGTATTCCACGATACATTTGTACCTGTTTAAATATGTACATGTATTACCCTCCAAATCTGAAGATAAACACTGAGCACTCCAGAGAGAGACCACATTTACCCAGTGGCTGTACTGCCTACCCTTTCCTCCCATAGGAGAAGTATAGAACCGATGTCTCTAGGAATCCCTCCAAATGCTAAGATTATGTCATGTTGTGTATGAGGAAAGAACAGAAACCCACGAAAGTTGTGCCGATGTCGCTTAAATAAACCAAATAAAATAAAATTAATTTGATTGGAGAGCTATTATATCTGATCGTCGGGCAACTGATTAGATTTCCATAGAGTCAATCTGATTTGGTTGTTATTGTTTCGATTGTCTTAACGAGGCAACTAGATTGCACGGTGATCCAATTGATTGTTTTGGCAATCGGCCTGCCGACTGTTGGCCATTTAGCCGGTGCCACAGTTTAACCCCAGGACAGAATGTGAAATTAATTCACTCGCGTGCTGCATTCAAGCATTTTTTCCTACAAGCTGCTGTGTGTCAAGTACTGTCATAGCATGAAAAAATATTTATCAGCTGTAAATATTTAAAATGTACTCTCTTCCCCCTGTATACATGCCACACCAAGAGATCTAAATATTTTGTGATGCTATAAACTTCGATTGGGTCATGCTTCACTTACTTCCCTGCAGAGCTTCATGTCAGCATCCCTTAGGATCAAAAATTGATCACGCCTTGCCCTTACAAACAACCGATTCTGATGCCACTGATTCAAAATGAAACTATTTGTGCGAATGGTGAAAGACTGGACTCCAGCTCCAGCAGACCGGCGACTCGTCTGCTCTCTTCGTGATCGCGTGCACTCAAACAACGCTCGGGCTTGCTGCAAAGACCAGTGAATGAATAAGTGAATGAGCAATTAGCCAATGATGGAGAAGAACCGATATTCCCTTATTTCCATTATTTTCCAGAAGTGAACGGAGTGGTTTTCTGAACACATGAAGCGCAACAGCTTCACGGTTAAGTGCTCTGGGTTTGCAGTGACTTGAGCCTGGATTTGATTTCTGATCTCACTGTGGCAGATATGAACTTGCCACTCCCCTGTCATGAGGTAGTCAGTTTTCCCACTGTATTGAATCTAGGTGAATTCTGAGCAACATAATTAGCAGAAGTTACGATGCACCAGTAAGACATCTTGTAAGATGTCACCCTTAATTGACCTGGCGGTTTCCGCTTCCTGTCTCTTGGAAGCCAGTCACCAGGTAAAAAAAAAAAAAAAAAAAAAAGCAGAATCCTCTGAAACATGAAGGTCCTGGTTGGATTACTCCTTGGATGATGCACACACAGAGAAATGGCACATTCTGAGAGAAAATAGGACATGTTGGATGTGCTTTACCTTTGGGACTCACAATTTCAGTAGGGACTTGGCTATACAGGTTTGAAACTCAAAAGAGACATGTGCATTGGAAATGTAAATTTGAGAGTTAAGAGCAAATAGATGGTACCTGGAGACACGGATAGTTAGTAAGATACAGGTGAGATTATCTTTAAAAATAAAAAGCATAGAGGATCAGAAAAGAAAGTGGGCCTGATTCATAAATATGAGGAATACCATCCCTTAAGGAAAGGGCAGAGGAAGAAAACTGTAAGAGATTGAGAACAGAAGGTCCAGAAAGGTGGTGGAAATGGAGGAGAATCCTGGATCGCGGAAGCAAAGCAAAAGGACTTCGAGAAAGAAGGTGCAGTCAGCCGTGTCAAATGCTGCTGAAGGGTCAAGAGAGCTGACAGGGAGGACAGGGCTTTGTGGCAAGATCGAAAAGCTGAAGTCTCTGTTTTCCACAACCTCTGGCAGCTGGGGTTTTAGATCTGAATGAGGTTTCAATAATTAGGTGCGTTTGCTTGAGATTTGGAAAGTGAAACTGAGCCATCTTTCTGGAGCTTTTGGCTGTTTCCATGCCCTTTGGTGATACATTTATGAAAACTGAAACCCAGTGCTGCTTCCAGAGAGCACCACTAGCTAATAACGTAGTGACCACAAAGACCATCAAAAGCCACGTCCAGGGGTGCCTGGGTGGCTCAGTCGGTTGAGCATCTGATGTCTGATTTCAGCTCAGGTCATGATCCCAAGGTTGCGGGATCGAGCCCCACGTCGGGCTCTGCACTGGGTGTGAAGCCTGCTGGGGATTCTCTCTCCCTCTGCCCTGCCACTGCTCACTCTTTTTTGCGCTCTCTCTAAAAATAATAAAAATTAAAAAAAAAAAAAAGGACACAGTGGGTGTAATGTATCAACAAACACTATGAAACTGAAAGTCCACAGATTCCATTCCATCAGGCTTTCAGATCCGGACACGGCACACAGAAGACTCTGGAGTGCCATCTGCCTTAAAGTCAAAGAACACGACCCAGTTACATCATAAAACGGGTTAGTTTGCATTAACCCACTTTGGCTGCAAGGAGAGATGAATATGGGAAATTAAGATAGGGAGATGGAATGTTTGAAGGGCAGGCATGCAGAAACCCAGCTCCAACCCAGCCCCAACAGGGCTTTGGGGCTATGGAGAGGCGAAAGCAACAGACAGACTTACACGAGAACAGCAAAGGGACTCAGGCTGGCTTCTCCTGTACGTTGAAAAACTCGCACAGCTGAGAAGGTACCAAGTTCAACCGACAGTGGTTGCTGCCTGGAGCTAAAGGATTATGTTTACCTGAATGGTGCACATGTTCTGATCCGATCAGAAGACTTTTCAGCTGCTACGATTGGTGACAATTTTAGAAGGAACCTAGGACGTACGAAGCTTTTCCCATTTAGTACCTTTCTTCCAGAGCTTTCTTCTGAGAGAGATGGGAAAAGGAATCCATCTCATTACTCCTTGGGCTAAATTTTGGCAAGGCAAGGTTGAAGAACTTCCTAAGGTCAATAAGCAGAAGCAATGCTAAGACTTTTGAGGAGACGTCCCAAATACATAGTTGTTTCCTGTTTTTAAAGAACCCTACTTCAATTCATTCCTGTCACATCCCTATAAGGAAAATAAGGCAAGTGTTCATACTTGTTTCCATTTCACGGATGAAGAAACTGAGATCCTAGGGAGTTTGACTTAACTAGTTCCTATCACTAAAAGCAGCAGAGCAGTAGAATGTCGGTTTCACCTTTCCTGGTCTTTTGGTGAACGCTGTAGGTGGATTAAAGACAGTCCACCTTGATTTGCAAAAGTAGGGGCTTGCACAGTTACTGAACCTATAAAATTCATGAAAAGTCACCAAGAAATAGATTCTGGGGTAGCCTGGGACTTCAAAGTCAAGAGACATATTCTGCACTATTCTAACCAAGCTACGTAAGTAATAGCTATGTTGACACGAGAAAATGACAATATGAAAATAGAGTACTGTAGTTAATGGTTTCGCGTTGATTGGCACTGAGTGGCTAAAACTGCCTCCATTTTTTTACACTCCCAAGTTTGCCCAGTCTGCTGTGAGGA
This sequence comes from Felis catus, assembly GCF_018350175.1. Classification (NCBI taxonomy): domain Eukaryota; kingdom Metazoa; phylum Chordata; class Mammalia; order Carnivora; family Felidae; genus Felis; species Felis catus. Next base: position 207,982,863 of record NC_058368.1, on the reverse strand, counting down.
TGCCTGGAGGCCCAAGAGGGCCGTAAGTATTCATAAAAAAATGACCAGTCTTCTTATGTCTTTCTGCTCTGTGGGTCCACTCTCACCTCCTCCCTTGAAACTGAAATATAACGCAGCACTGGGGCACCTGGGTGACTCAGTCTATTAAGCATCCAACTGTGGCTCAGGTCACCATCTCCTGGTTCGTAGGTTCGGGCCCTGCGTCAGGCTCTGAGCTTTAAGCACAGAGCCTGGAGCCTGCTTCGGATTCTGTGTCTCCCTCTCTCTCTGCCCCTCCCCCGCTCATCCTCTGTCTCTCTCTCTCAAAAATAAATAAACAACAACAACAAGAATGTAATGCAGCACAGCTAGGAGATACGTGCCATCATTTTTCACAACTTTCCCTTTTGCCTCTACCAGAGATCAGAGTTTTGCCATCCTTATCATGTCGTTAATTTTAGTTATGTTCTGAACACAGACTAAGGGGGTCTTCAAGGCTACGGGTGACTGACAGTGTTTAGACAAGTCCAATTAAGTGTCTTATGTTTGGACAACCTTGGGAAGATAAATAAATCACTGAAACTCTCATTATGCAAACTGCCATTTGGCCATGGCAATGTTTCTCCTGGGAAAGCAATGAAGATTTGTGTCTGGAGAAAGGGTCCAGCCAGCTGAGTGCACCCTGCCCGGAGTAGCATTCCTATCACGGAATGAACTGAACGAAGCATCCAGTTCAACTCTGTTTATGCGTGTCACTGTTCTCCGTATCCTTGGACTCCCTTTCCAGCTTTGTTTCTCGGCGAAGTTGTGAACTGAAGAGACTTCCTTCACTCGGGTTCTTCAGACAGGCTTGTGGTGACGAGGCAGTGCCCAAAGGCGACTTTGGCTTTGGCCAACACCCCTGCATCCTGCTATTTGATTCCCAGGGCCTCCCGCTGCCCCCTGTTCTGCCCTTAAAGTGCCTGTCTTCTCCCAGGACTCCCTTCTACCCCAAGTAGAGCCCTAATATAAGCAACAACTAAAGGAGTTTTCTAGTTCTTCCAAAATTTACACCTGGAGCAGTAACCATCCTCCCATGTCGCTTGTTTCTGTCCCCTGCCTACATCCCATGGATATCTGCGAGTGAAGCTTATGAAGATCACGGAAGTCACTAGGAAGATCAAAGAAATGCGTATGCAAACTAGTTTTCAGATAGCATCATGAGATTTTTGTAATAATTTTGTTAAGTTTGTTAATGCCATGGTGGTTATGTAAACTTTTAGAAATGTTCCTAAGCTGGGGATACATCCTGAAACATCACAGATGAAATGGCATAATGCCTGAATTTGCTCTTTAAATACTTCAGAAAAAAGCAGTCATGATGGAGACAGAAATCACACCATTTATTGTAACAGGAAATTTAACATAAGGGATTATTAACCAGGTCGCTGACAAGCGAAGAGAATCAAAGGGATCATGGAAGTAGCCACTGCAGGAAGCAGTTACTGCCCTCGGGTTGGAAAACAAGGGAAGGGGTTGGAATTATCAAGACCTAGAGGCTTGGAGGAAGCTCCCCACTCAGCTGGACACAGAACTCTGAGAAGACCACAGAGTCTGAGCTCCAGGAAGGGCTGGGGACCTGAGTTCTCTGACCTCCTGGGGCTGGTGCCTTTGGGAAGAATGGGGAAGTTTATTGTGTGAGTGTCAGAAAAATGACAGCTAGATACTACTGTCACCCTGGGAAGGGACTGCCACTGGGGGAAAGTGGCACTGCAGGGTGGTATTAGCAGGACGCAAACAGGAAGAGGCAGGTCCTCTCTTCCTCCTCCAGCCTCCGTCTCCCTGTAGCACCTGCCATGGGCAGAGTCCAGCAGTCCGTGCACAAAACTGGAACGAGGTTTGAAGAGCCCCAGCCCCCAGCATCTCAAAGAGAACATGCAGGGGTGGGTTTGGAGGTGAGATAACAGCTCCACAACCAGTACGAGGGGGATACACAATGCAAGATTGGCAAATAGAGGCTAATGGTTGAAACTGGGTGATGCACACGTGAGGACTGACCTGCTATCCTACCTCTGAATACGTTCGAAACTTTTCTGTAACATCAAGTTAGGATAAAAAGGGGCTCACTTGAAAAAGAAATCTTCTTTTCAAAATTTTGCTGTTATTATTATTAATATATCAAAAATTAAAAAAATGATTTTAATGGAAATCAGCAGCACCTGGGTGGCTCAGTCTGTTAGGCATTTGACCTTTGATTTTGGCTCAGGTCATGATCTCATGGTTCAAAGGATCAAGCCCCACATCAGGCTCTGCCCTGAGAGCACGGAGCCTGCTTGGGATTCTCTCTCTCCCCCTCTCACTGCTTCTCCCCTGCCTACATGTACTCTCTCAAAATAAATAAACATTAAAAAATTATAATGGAAATTAGAAAAAAAATTAAGGATCTATCTACAATACTGCTATTTACAAAAAACAAATTTGTTTTTTAAAAATATTTAACAGCATTTTAAAGATTTCCTTTATTAAGAATCTCAAACCTTGGGGGGAACTGACCCATGCAATTCACTGTAACCCTCCCGCCCCTCACTGTAGCCTCTTCTTTACTTTAGACAGAGTTCTTAGCCTCCACCTCCATTTAAGGATATGACCTAGCTCGTTGTCAGGCTGCCGAATGATACATATAAGTGCGTGTCTCCTTACCTTTTCTCCATGCATCTTTCTTCCATTCCTTTCATCATTACTACTCTGTTCTAAAAAAAAAAAAAAAAAAGCAAAAAAAAAGCCTATCTTATTTTTGAGAGAGAGAGAGAGAAAGCACAAGTGGGGGAGGGGCAGAGAGAGAGAGGAGGACAGAGGATCTGAGGGAGGCTCTGTGCTGACAGCAGAGAGCCCAGTGCAGGACTCAAACTCAGGGACCATGAGATCATGACCTGAGCCAAAGCTGGACGCTCAATGAACTGAGCCACCCATGCCCCCTACTTCTACTCTCTTCTTAAACTCCCTCCAATTAGTCCATGGACACAGTGTAATCTACAAGGTTCAGTGGAATCTCAAAGAATGGTTGTTACTGGAAATGACCAGTTAGCCCAAATGGTGCTCTCCGTGTCTCCCATGCCAAGAGGGGACGTTTCATTCTTCTTTCTAGGCCACAGGCGGCCTCTTAGACCCAACATGGAAATAGTCATACAATGGGTTGGGTGGCAGCTGGAAGAATAAAAATGGTAACTCCTAGGGAGGGACTGCACTGGGATCCCTCAGCAGCTGGAGAAACACATGCACTGATCCTGAAAGGGGACCAGGGAGGCACCTCACAGACTATACGTATGGTTCCGAACCTTGCTTTTCAATGTAGGAGCATGTCCTGGAGATGTGTCCTTTTTAGTAGTTACATTCATCTTATTCTTTTTAACAGCTACATAGTATTCTAGAAGATGATGTACCACTGTCTTTTGCTGGTGGACATTCAAGTTGTTTCCAGCTCTTTACTGTTAGAGACAATACTGCAGGCCAAATGGGTTTCCAGCTTCTGTTAATGACCGAGTTAAGTCCTTACCAGAGGATGCTCTTTCCCTCTGGAAACAATGGTAAAGCCTACGTAAAATTCAAAGGCAAGAGGTGCCTGGGTGGCTCAGTCGATTGAGCCTCTGACCCGATTTCAGCTCCGGTCATAACCCCAGGACTGTGGGGATTGAGCCCCACGTCAGGCTCTGCACTGAACAGAGGCTTCTTGGGATTCTCTCTACCCCCCTCTCTCCCTCTGCCCTTCCCCTGCTTGTGTGCTCTCTCTCTCTCTCTCTCAAAGTAAATAAATAAACAGGAAAAAAAAAATTCAAAGGCAAATACCTGAAGTCACTGGAGAGTGAACAGAAACAGAAAGACCCTTGTGGGGAATAAATGCTTGGAGGAAAGGAGTGCTGTAAGATAGGTTCCCCAGTTCTGCTTGCTTTCAGTCTAGGATTAATGTGGTCCACTTGGCATTTGGCAGCCTGGTGGTGAGGGCACTGATGGAAAAACCCACAATCCTTCCAGTTAGTAGGATCAGGAAAGTGATGCTGGGGAACGGTTACTCAAGTGAATGGAAGGGAAGAGAAAGGAGACAGACAAAGGATCACTAAACTGACTCTACCCACGTCTCAGGCTGACCTCTGAACCACGCCCGTGAGGAGCAAACAAAGCAGCCCAGCTGAAGCAAAGGACTTAAACCAGGAGCAGAGCTGCTGCCTAAAGAGAAACAGTTTTACAGTTCAAGCCTAGCCAAGACACTTGCCTGCTAAAGCAAAGCAAACAACACACATTAGAGAAAAACAGCACACCCGAATCTTCACAACTTCACATTCATAATGTACATGATACATTGCAAAATAACTTGACATAGGAAAAATCAAGAAAATGTAGCACATTCTCGGGAGAAAAGAAAATGAACCACATCTGACCCCAAGTGAACCAGATGTTGAAACTAACAGGTACCTTCCTTCTTGATGAAGTAGAATATGCTCTCAGTGAATGAAAACACAGGGAAGCTCAGCAGGAATATTTAAACCAAAAAAAAGTGGAAATTCTAGGACTAAAAAATAAAATATCTGAAATTTTAAAATTCCCAGATGCACTCAATAACTAAATGGAGATGTAAAAGAGGAGTAAACTAGAAAATAAAGCCAATGAAATGATCTAAGAAGATGAACAAAAAGAAAAAAGATTTTAAAAAATGGACAAGGGACCTCTCAGATAACATCAGATGGTTTCACATACAGGTAATCTCAGAAGAAGAAGAAGAAAGAAAGCACAGGGCAGAAAAAATATTTGAAGGAATAATATTCAAAAGTTTTCCAAATTTGTTGAAAACCAGAAATGTAGAGACTCCAGATGCTCAACACCAGTTAGAATAGATATAAAGACTAATGTTGAAATACATGATAATTACACTGTTGAGCAAAGATAAATAACAAAGCTTGAAAGCAGGGGGAGAAAAAGACACATTGCATATATATACATTACAAACAAAATCCAATTAAAAAAACGAATTCTCATCAGAAACTGTGGAGGCCAGAAGAGAGTTAAATAATACCTTTAAAGTGCTGGGGGGGTGAAAAACTATCAATCCAGAATCTCTCATCCAGCAACACTATCCTTCAAAGATAAAAGCAGAATAAAAGCAATTTTAGATAAAAGAGAACTAAGAGACTATGGCCCACAGATCTGCCCTATAAGAAATGCTAAGGGAAATTCCTTAGGCTAAAAGGAAAAGATTCTAGATGGAAATTTGGATCCTCACTAAAGAATGAAGAGCGTTAGAAATGATTACAACACACACACACACACACACACACACACACACCCCTAAGAAATTGAAAATATTTCTCTTTTTTTCTCTGAATTTAAAAAATCTGTTTAGAGCAAAGAGTATGGCATTGTCTTGTGGGATTATAATATAGATGTATGTAATACACATAACAACTACAACACAAAGGACGGAGCAGAGGAGGATATGGTTCTATGCATTTGCAAGTTTTCCTCCTATTACACAAATCGCTACCATGTTAACTGTGAAAAGTTAAGGATATATATTGTATATTACTAGCCAACCACTAAGAAAAATATGCAGAGAAGAATAGCAAAGGGCCAGTAAGAAAATTTAAATAGAATTTAAAACATTCAAATAGTTTTAAAGGCAATGAATGAAAAATGTAGGCTAAAAAATAGAGGATACGGCCAAAAAAAAAAAACCCAAAAAATAAAATGACAGACAGACATACCCAAACAAATAATCACATCAAATATTAATGGATTAAACAATTCAGTCAACAGAGATGATCAGAATGGATTTTAAAAACTACTGTTTACCAGTGAGACACTTTAAATCTGAAGACACAAATAGGCTCAAAGTAAATGAATGGAAAAATACATCTACACTACACAAATAGAAAGCATATGAAGGCTGCAGTGGCCATATGAATATGAGACAAAATAGATTTCAAGATGTTGTAGGTTGAGTTGTGTTTTCCAGGAAGATGTTGAAGCCCTAACCCCTTGTACCTGTGAATGTGACCTTATTTGGAAATAGGGTCTTTGCTGATGTAATCAAGTTGAGATGAGGTTATGGTGGATTGGGCTGGACTCTAATCCAACAACCAATGTCCTTATAAAAAGAGAGAAACTTGAACACAGAGACACACGGAGAGAAGGCGGCTATGTGATGGCAGAGGCAGACTTCAGATTAATACATCCACCAGCTAAGGAACACCCAACAGAAGCCGGAAGAGAGAAAGAAAGGCCTGGAGCCTTCAGAGGAAGAATGGCCCTGCCAATACCTGGGGTTGGGACTTCTAGCCCCCAGAACTAAGAGAGAATACGTTTCTATTGTTTTAAGCCACCAATGGGCGCCTGGGTGGCTCAGTCGGTTAAGCATCCAACTTCACCTCAGGTCATGCGCTCACGGTTCATGGGTTCAAACTACACGTCGGGCTCTGTGCTGACAGTTCGTGGCCTAGAGCCCGTTTTAGATTCTCTTTCTCCCTCTCTCTGCCCCTCTGCCACTTGTGCTCTCTCTCTCTCCCTTTCTCTTTCTCAATAAATAAATAAATAAATAAATAAATAAATATCAAAAATTTTTTTTTCAAATAATAAACCACCAAGTTTGTGGTGCCTTTTTTACGGCAATCCTTAGAAACTAATACATGAGACAAAAAGTGTTATCAGAGATAAAGGGGAATATTTCATTATAATAAAAGGGTCAGTTCATAGAGGAAGGCCTAACAATAATAAATGTGCATACAACTAATGAAAGTATTTCAAAATACATGAGGTAAAAATAGCATTAAACACAAAAATAGACAATTCCACAATCAGAAATCTTAGCACCTTTCCATCAGCAACTAATAGAATAAATAACAAGGCAAAAAAAAAGAAAATCAGCAAAGACACAGACGATCTAAGAAAAACACCACCCACCACCTAAATATATAAAGGAAAGGAGAATTGTTTGCCTTGGAACATTTTTTTCTGCTATCTGCACTTTTTCTGATGTCCTCAATTATAGTCTTGGCCTTTCTTCAGATATGCAACATATTTACCCTATTTCTCCCTCAAATTTGTGGTTGCAAATGTTTTTAGTTTCCTTTTTTTTTTTTTTTTTTTTAGCGTTTATTTATTTTTGAGACAGACAGAGACAGAGCATGAATGGGGGAGGGACAGAGAGAGAGGGAGACACAGAATCAGAAGCAGGCTTCAGGCTCTGAGCCATCAGCCCAGAGCCCGACGCGGGGCTCGAACTCACGGACCGCAAGATCATGACCTGAGCCAAAGTCGGACGCTCAACCGACTGAGCCACCCAGGCGCCCCTTTAGTTTCCTTTTTAAAAATGTCTTTCATCTTACATCATTCAGGCAGCATTTTTTTTTCTTCTTGGTCAATCGTTTTAAAGTTTTCTTTTCTTATTGATGCTATCTTTCACACATTTCTCCTTCCTGTTTTGTCCTAAATTTATTCTTCTTCTTATAGATTTCTCATTTCCTTAAAAAGATAATAGCAAACACATCCAAATGCTCTAAGTATATTCAGTCTTTTAATTATTTACAACAACCATAAGAAGTGCCATTTTATTCCTATTTTATAATGAGGACGTGAAGGCACAGAGATGTCGAATAACTTAGACCAGACCACACAGCCAGTAAACGGCAGAGCCAGATCCTAACCGGGCAGTTGAGTCCCAGTATCTGTGCTCTTAACTATTGAGCTATAGAATTTGTTTCCCTAGACTGCCAATTAAATATATTGACTCCTTTTTAATGATAACCTCTCTTTCATTTCCTCTTTAACAACTTCTTCATTTTCAAAGATTTGAGTCATTCTATCAGTTATGTTACTCTTCCTCAAATTACTTTTCGCTAGCTCCTTTATCATCATGAAAACAATTTTCTTTCTAAGCCTCCTGTGGTAGACTGAAAAACACCCCTTCAAACATATCCATTCCTTAATCCCTACAGCCTGTAAATGTGATTTCATATGGCAAAGTTTTGGCAGATATGATCAATTTGAGAATCTTCGGATGAGATCATCTTGGGTTATCTGGGTGGGCCCTAAATGTAATCACACTTATCCTTAAGAGAGAAATGGAGGCAGATTTGACACCCCCAGGGAGAAGAAAGAAGCACGTAGGCAGAGCAGAGAGGGATTGGGAGTGGAGTGATGTATCCATGAGCCAAGGAATGTGGTCGTCACCAGAACCTGGGAAAACCAAGCAACCGATTCTCCCCTATAGCTTATGAAAGAAGCACAGCCGTGTTGCCACTTGACTTCTACCTAGGGCGGCTGACTTCAGACTTCTGGCCTCCAGAACTGTGGGAGAATAGATTTCTATTGTTTTAAGCTTCTTAGTTTGTGGTACTTTGTTACAGCAGCTGCAGAAAACTCATACACTCCTTCCCTCAGCTACACCGTTAAAATCTTTCGTTAGTTGCCTTCTTTCATGGGGAAAAATAATTTTATTCTTTCATTTTAACAAATATTGGATATAGGCTTACTGTGTGCTGGGCTTGAGGAATGAACATGTAAAACAGAAAGCGTCTTTATTCTGAAAGAGCTCGGGTCAAGGGCAGACAGTGCTGGGCAGAGTAATTGCAAACAAAATATAATAAGGTATATATTATGAAAGTGAGAAAGCTAGGAGATCACACAGGATGGGTATGAGCTTGAGAAGACTAAGTCTGGCTTCTTCATGGAGGTGACAGGAGGGAAGAATGAACCAGGCAGAGTGGTGTTCCAGGCAGAAGGAACAGCATGTGCAAAGGCAGCAATTAACTCCTCTCTCGGGTCCTTTGCATCTTAAGACACCCTTATTTCCTTCAATTAACTGATAAGAGCCACAAAAAGTCATTTCTTCTGTACCAGACGCTCGGTAGTTCTCTAATAATTGAAAAGATAAATCATAATTTTAACATTACCAGTTTCCTTTTTTTCCCTTCTGACAACATTCTTCGTAGAAGGATCAGCAGCTGAGGATTGGAGATGGGAGTCCTGGCTCCCATTTCCATTTCTCACATGTGCATTTCCATAGTTCACAAGTTTCTTGATAGAACACATGGGCCATAACAAACATGAACACGTTTCCAGAAATACATTGTGTGACCAAAATGGACACCACTCTTACTCTCATTCGACTTCTACATATGACCTTCAGAAATTGACTTTTAATTTTCAATATTCCCAAAGACTCAGGAAAGCCACTGGATGATTCTTCTGCCTCCATTTAAAAGGTCTTAGCCATCTCCACGGACATTGGCATGCCCTCACCATCCTGTAGATCATTAACTCACAGTGGGCAGGAACTGACCCCCCACTGCGCTGATATCTGCCCTGGCTCTCCAGCCAGAAACTGCACATTGAAGGTGAAGAAAAATGTGCATAAACAGCTGTGTTTTCCTTTTTCCTTGCCTTCACTGGGGGAGACCCTGTTTAGGTCCATGTTCTGCACAGCTCATAGCTCACGAGGGTCATCTATCAATGTCTGCTAAGATATTTGAAGGTGTTTGTTCACGCTCCTCATCAATGTCATTATAATGATGCGATATACTTAAAGAGCAAGAAAGAAACTGGACACTGTCATGTGTGAGCTTTGAACTCATCAAACAACTCTGAAGGTCAGAGGAAGCAGTTTGATCATAATGAGATAAAGAATTAGGGTGTACTTTAAAAAAATTATTTTTACTGTTTATTTATTTTTGAGAGAGGGAGAGAGACAGAGCTTGAGCAGGGGGAGGGGGTGCAGGCAGAGAGGGAGACACAGAACCCGAAACAGGCTCCAGGCTCCGAGCTGTCAGCACAGAGCCCGACGCGGGACTCGAACTCATGAGCTGTGAGATGAGCCGAAGTCAGACGCATAACTGACTGAGCCACCCAGGCGCCCCAAGAATTAGGGCGTATTTTTAAATTTTCTTTCAGAATTGAAGGCTATTAGTAAGATAGAAGTACAGAGGTTCGGGAACTGGATAAGTGTGGAGAGAAGACGGTGTCATTTCAGAGCACAGCTGAGCACATAGAGCTAACCCCCTTTTCCTCCTCGATTTAGCCAACATTTGGTTGGCTGTTACACAGCTTCCAGCTCTGTTTCAGAAGGTCTTTGTTTATCTTTGCAGGGACAATTAAGTGACAGGAATGTACAATAGAGTGAAGTATTGCCAAAAGAAACAGCTCTCTTAAAACATGTAGAAGTGGCTATTCTTGCTGGTGTTTCTGCAAGAGTCAGAAACCACTTGCTAATAGCATAATTCCATTTCTCTGCAGGCAGGCCAATCTTACTGCAGAAGAGGGAGTATGTGGGCTGCTGGGCAGAGAGAAGTCCTGGAAGCATGAATGGGCCCACATTTTATAACATAGCTGAACAACTGACTCACTCTGTGACCTAGGGTTACATCTCTTAACCCCATAGGGCTTGTTGTCCATCCAGCTGGAAAATTTGGTAAGATGGGAGACTGGACTGCAAATCCTTTTTGGTGCAGCTGTTCCGCTTGACCACAGGGGATGGTTTGGGACTGCTGGGCCTTCCTGGCTGAGTGACAGCCCATGGGCTGTGACTGGTAAAGGTAAGTGTCAGAAGATACAGCGAGAGTTCAGGCTGGTGAGAATATCCTAGAGAGGAGACGGAAACCTCTCTGCACCATCAGGGGACGAGCATTTGTACTCGGTTTCCCCTCTGGCCTTGGTCAATAGTCACATTTCCCTATAAAATGGTTCTTAATTAGAACTCGGCAGTTTGTAGACCCCCAGCTCACTGGCGCATGGTGACAGTGCTTAGCGGGGCAGGTGCTCTGTGTGTTCCTTGCCCCAGACAGCTGCAGAGCCTGCAGAGATGTAGGGTCAGGTCAGGTATGCTGAGGCAGGGATGAGCTGGAGGGAAATGAGGAGCAGGCCCTTCCTTGGATCTCCAAAGGGGAGCAAGTTGGCCGAAAAGACCCGCACTCCAATGGAAAAGTAACTGAGTGAAAATTAATGAGTTGAGAGAGAAAACAATCCAAGGAATGGAATGTTCATCTCCTAGGAAATGGACGTTTGGTACTGCCTTTGGGTTTCTGAAAGACGTTAAACGTACCCCAGGATGGTGACTTCAGATCCAGGGCCTGGAATCAATAATATTTCGGTCATGCAGCTTTGGCCTTTGAAGGTGTGACTTCTGATCAAACCTACAAAAATCTAGACTAGTAATGTGCACTTTACCCTAAGGCACAAGGGAGTTTCCAAGGTGCCTGGGAAACTGATAAACTGTGCCTGAATTGACTCTTTTACTCCCACAGCTGATAATAATAGGTTTGTGTTTCAGACAACTATTTACCTAGTCTAGTCTTAAGCAGGTGAAAGGAGAATGGTTTGGGATAAATGGCCATTAGGAGGGAAGCAGAAGTAACAAAACACACATGGCACCTTGCTTTACTAACGTCACAAATCCACAGGAAGCCGCTGAGAGTGGAGCATTTATTCTCTGCCATGGATTAGCTGAAAACACAGTCAGAGTAGCCAGGTGAAGTCTGTCCTCTGCCTGCTGATTCTAGACGTGACTTTCAGGGCCCACCTCAACGTTTGAAGCCCTTGGTATCCTCCGTAGGATGGGTACTTGGTTCTACCATTGACTCCCAAAGAATCAGGAGGGAAACATAGACATCATCCTGGGTTGAATGAGATCAATGGGAATGCAAAGAATTAAGAATAAGAATAAGAAGATAAATTCGGAGGAATTCAAAAGAATAAATGCCCAAATTGTAGTATTTTGAGCCTAATTTACCTGAGTAGAGAGGTTGGGATGACAGAGGACTTCCCAAGAACCCTGCACTCACATGATTGACAACTGCCTGTCATTCATCATTCATTTAGCAAACATGCGTTGACTGTATTCACTTGCACAACACTGCCATAGGTACCGCAAAGGATTCAAAGATGATAGGCAACATGACCATCTGAAATAAAATACATAATATGGGTGCACATACCCAAAATACAAAATACAACATGGCAGGAGGCTGATAAGGCAAGATATGTTCTGTCTGCAGGAGGATCCATTTAAAGGAAGGCAGGATATAAGATTAGTAAGAAACCTTGAATGATAGACTTCATTCTGTAGGCAATGGGAATATTTGAGTGTTTCAGTCATTCATTGATTCACTCACTCAACAACAATTGCTGGAGAACCTAATATATGCCAGGTCCTTTGGTAGGCTTTGGAAATTTAAGAAAAACCAGAATTTGTCCCTGCCTTCAAAGCACGTACATTACCGTAGGAAAACATTCTGCCAAGAGCTAACTGGCAAAAAGTAGTGGACCAGCGTAGTAAATACATACAGCAGCTTTGATATCAGACAGAGCTGGGTTTAAACTTCACGCCTGCCACGCACCAGCTGTTGGACCTGGACAAATTGCTTACACTTATCATCTGCAGAATGAGGCTAATAATGGTAGATATTCCATAGGGTGGTCATGAGGCTTAAGTACAGTAGTGGGCATAAAGCATTTAACACAATTCTGAGCACATTGGAACACTGGACAAATGTTTACGATCATCAAAATGATAATTTTCAGGACTGCTATTTGTACCTACAGAAAAGGAGCAACCAGTGCCATGGGAGGGAGAAGAGATGGGCCCATCAGGAAAGCTTCCCAGAAAAGATAATGGTATGTCAGGTTTTGGGGGATACGTTGAAATTCATCGAACATGGGGTCAGAGGATTCTAGGAAACTTGTGCAAAGGCATGAAGAGAAGGCCTTGTGAAGAGTTGTATGTGGCTGACAATCAGGGCACCATGAGGAATATGGGACAGTAGCTGGGACCGGCCAGTGGTCTTGAGCCTGGTATGCCCGAGAATCGTCTTTTCTCTGGCCATGGCCCCAGAGCCTCAGCTGCTGCTCCCTGTTGGCTTTCACCATCAGCTCACCATTTGAGATTTGGTTTCCCCTGTGACTGACTGAATGGGGTAACAGCATTTACCTAGCTCTTTTTTAGCCACTGATGAACAAGTTTTACGGGTAGGGTCTGTGAATGAGTTCACAGTCTCTACATCTCTTCCTTCAACTTCTAAGTACTAACTTCTGGGTCACCTGGGTGGCTCAGTTGGTTAGGCCTCCGACTTGGGCTCTGGTCATGACCTTGTGGTTTGGAAGTTTGAGCCCCGCATCAGGCTCTGTGCCAACAGCTCAGAGCCTGGAGCCTGCTTCAGATTCTGTGTCTCCCTTTCTCTCTCTCTCTGCCCCTCCCTCTCTTGCTCTCTGTCTCTCTCTCTCTCTCTCTCTCTCTCTCAAAAATGAATAAACATTAAAAAATTTTTAATAAAAAATTAAAATTAAAGATGAAATTAAAAAATAAGTGCTAACTTCTGACTTGTCATGCAGGTACCATGCTGTTTCTTGTCTGGGTGATTTTCCATCCTTTTCACGCATTTATTACCCGTCCAACTTTTAAGATGCAAATCAAGAATTACTTTCCATCTCTTGTTCTTGGATAGAACAATTCAGCACCAAAAAGAGGTCAGTCTCCCCAAGTTAACTTATAAATTTAATGCGTTCTCAGTACAAATACCAAAAAGTTTTTTCACAATGGAGCTACATAAGTTGATAGTAAAATTAGAAAAGTAAAATGAGAAAAGGTACAAGAGGATTAAGGATATTAAGACATATTATAAAGCCTCCATAATTAAAACAGTATGGTACCGCTATGTGAACAGAGACAAAATAGAATAGAAAATAAAGCAAAAACAAACAAACAAACAAACAAAAAACTAGACCCAAGTACCCAAGGAAAATTTGTGTGTGAAAGTGGTAGTATTTTAAATCCCTAAAACAAAGATGAATGTTTTAACAAAGCTGCTGAGACAAACTAGATAGATTCACATCTCATGCCATAAATAAGAATAAACTTCAATGAATCAGAGATAAAAATATAAAACGTGAAACCACACAGATGGGAGAAGAATATGTGGGTGAATTCTCTATAACTTTGGTATAAAGAAAGACCTCTGACTATGACTTAAAACCCAGAGGCAATAAAAGATGTAAAAACTTACAAAAAAAAATGTTGCATGGCAAAAAACAAACAAAAAATCCAACAACAACAACAACAACAGCACTATAAACACTATAAACAAAGTTGACAAAGACAAACTGGAAGCTATTTGCAACATATATTATAGATAAAGAGCTGATATCCATAATACATAAAGAATTCATTTAAAAAATCACAGAAAGAGACCTGGTAGTCCTTTAGGTATTTACCCAAAGGATAGAAAAATAAAAATTTGAAGAGGCACGTGCATGCCAATGTTTATAGCAGCATTATCAACAATAGCCAAAGTACGGGGAGAGCCCAAATGTCCATCAGCTGGTGAGTGGATAAAGAAGATGTGGGGCATATATATATATATATATATATATATATATATATATATATACATACATATATATATATGAATATTACTCAGCCATCAAAAAGAATGAAATCTTGCCATTTGCAATGATGTGGATGAAGCTAGAATGCATTATGCTAAGTGAAATAAGTCAATCAGAGAAAGACAAATACCATATGATTTCACTCACATATGAAATTTAAGAAACAAAACAGATGAACGATTGGAAAGGGGGAGGAAAACAAGAAGAAAGGGAAGCAAACCACAAGAGACTCTTAAAGATAGAGAACAAACTCAGAGTTGACAGAGGCAGCTGGGGGGGGGGGTTGAGTGATGGGTACTAAGGAAGACACTTGTGATGAGCACTGGGTGTTGTATGTAAGTGATGAATCACCGAATTCTACTCCTGAAACCAATACTGTACTGTATGTTAAATATCTAAAATTTAAATTAAAAAATAAAAAAAACAAAACAACAAAAAAACAGGGGCATCTGGGTGGCTCAGTCGGTTGAGCATCCAACTCTTGATTTCAGTTCAGGTTATGATCTCATGGCTCATGAGACTGAACCCTGCGTCCAACAGTGTGCTGACCGAATGGAGCCTATTTGGGATTCTCTCTCTCCCTCTCTCTTTCTGCCCCACCCACTACTCTCTCTCTCTCAAAAAAATAAACATTAAAAACCTTTTTTTAAATGTTTTTTTTGAGAGAGCGAGAGAGAGAGAGAGAGAGAGGGAGAGAGAGAGAGAGAGAGTGGGAAAGGGGCAGAGAGAAAGGGAGACTCAGAATCCATAGCAGGCTCTAGGCATTAAGACGTCAGCACAGAGCCTGAGATGGGGATCGAATCCATGATCCACAAGATCATGACCTGGGCTGAAGTCGGACGCTCAACCAACTGAACCACCCAGGTACCCCTAAACATTCTATAAATAAACAAAACAAAACAAAACAAAAGAAACAAGCAAAAGACATGAACAGAATAGACACATACACATAGTTGAACATCACTTGAACATATGAAGAGAAATCGAAATTCAGACTACTCTGAGGTATCATTTCTCACCTACATGACTGGTTAAAATGTTAAAGTCTGTCACCACACTTTGTGGGTGAGGTTGTGGGGAAACGGGAATCCCTAATGCCCTACTGATGGGAATGAAAATTAGTACAATCTTTGAAGAGAAGAATGTTACAGTATTTAACAAAACTACGTATGTGTTTACTTGACTCAGCAATCTCATATTTAGGAACTTTCTCTGAAGATACACCTCCAGAAACATAGAAATATATATGCGAGAGGTTACTCAATGCAGTGTTGTTTGTGATTGTAAATACTGTAAATGTAGGAAAGTCATTAAATAAACTATGTTGTATCCACATAATGGAGTTCTACACAGCCATAAATAATTGAGGGTGACGTTTATGGACCATATTTTTAGGTAAAAAGAGCAAATTACAAAAAGATATCTATATGGTGCCACCTTTTCTACAAAAGTGGATAGATAAGAAAATACGCATGTATCTCCTTAAAAAACAACGGATACTTAGAGATACAAGAGGTAGAGGTGAATACGGTAGAAGACACAAGAGGTGGGGGAGTGACACTGAGTATTGCTGTACAGTTTTGACTTTTGGAATTGTGTTTATACACTCAAAACAATTATGCAATAATAAAATTTTTATAAATGGGGAAAACAGAACCTAAAATAAAATAAATAAAATGGCATGCAAACAAAAACAAACTTAACCATATTTCAAGTCAAGACATCATCTAACATAGGAGGGGAAGAGCCAACCCAAGTAATTTTTGCACATAGTATCATATACCCTCAGACTAGAACAAGAACTGTAAACAACTATGAACCAAGTCAGTTGAATTTGCCATAGTTTGTCACAGTGCAGGGGTCGGTGGCTATAAAACTGCTTTCAGTGTATTACAGGATGAAACAAGTTAATACATGGAGGATAATGGGGTCAGATTTCTCATTGTCAGAGAAGGTTGTGTTGGATTAGAATTGGAAGTATCAACATGGCCTCATGGTTTATTTTAGATCTATACGATATAGATATATATTAACTTCTATATCTTTGTAGGGATATAGACATAGATGTTATATCCACATCTGTGTAGATATGGATGAATGTATAGATGTGTATACACATATATCCATTTCCTATGTCCACTGAGAAGGTCTAGAAGCAATGACACCTCAGCAGCAGTGAACACTCACTCCTATGCCCAGATCTTAGTTTCTGAATTTCAACCTGTCCTCCATGAAAAGAAAACTGGGTCGCTTGGAGATATGGCTGATTTTACAACTAGTGCAGGAAAAGTTCAAGATGAATCACGAATATCTTCTTGTACAGCAAATTAAGGACATTCTTAAAGAATAATGGCGCAGAAGAAAGTTTGAAGCGGTTCCCACTGCCAAATCTGGGATAATCTGAGCATCAAAATAAATTATATTTACAGATTACCTACTGAATAAAATAGGAATTGGTAAGTTCATACTGATACGAACAAATGAATGAATGATGAGTAAATGAGGGAGTAGGAAAAACTATTCTCTGTAATATACTGCCACAAAATAAACATAGAAGAAATAAAGGAGTTTTAAAAATCATTTCACAAACATCCTTGTAATAATCTATTCAGCAAGCATCATCATTAGATGCTAAAACCAGTGGCTGAAAGTTTGATAAGAAATGGTAAATCTAGGGGCACGTGGGTGGTTCAGTCAGTTGAGTGTCCAACTCTTGATTTCAGCTCAGGTCATGATCTCACAGTTCGTGGGATCGAGCCCCATGTTGGGCTCAGTGTTGACAGTGGGGAGCCCAGTTGGGATTCTCTCTCTCCCTGTCTCTCTCTCTGTCCCTCCCCTGCTTTCACTCTCTCTCTCTCTCTCAAAATAAATAAACATTTTTTAAAACATGGCATATCTATGTTGTCTCAAATATCTTTTCACAAAATACTTATTAATGACAAGGGGAAATGGCAAATCTAAAGAAGCGAACCTGGAAAACACCTTCTGAACCTTGTAATCCAATTTAATATTGCCAGTAATGGGACAAATTGATCACGTACCTACTGATATACCTACTGATGTGATGCACTCAGAAGGATGCAGTGTGACCTCTGTGGTGCTCCTGCCAAAAATACATAAACTTACTCTCATAATGAACAAACATTACAGACACAGAAGTCAGATTTTCCTCTTTGGTATGTTCCTATTTCTCTGCAAAGATTTCTATCATGCATTTATCACACGTACTGCAAATATGCATTGATGGGTCTGCTTCCTCCTGGATCTTGGTTCGTAGAGTCAGGGACAAAGTTATTTATCTCTTTATACTTCTAAGTATATTGCCTTCTTATGCATAACTCAATAATCACATTTATTATACTATATTTCACATATTACTTTGCCTGGTTTTCTCCTGTGTTTTAGTAAGACAATCCAACTAATAATGGCTTCAATAAGGAAAGCACTTGATTACCTTATAGAGAATTAAATCTGGATGCACATAGTTCCAAAGTTGGATCAAGAGTTTAATGATTTTATGGGATTTTGTCAGCATCTCTCTGATTCAATTGGCTTTTCCGTCAATTTCAAGATGGCCACCACTGCTTTACACATCATGGTCTTGTATAACAAGAAGGAAGGAAATAGGTAGTTCAGGCCTTTTACCAGAAAGAGAATTCTTCCCTAAGTCTCTGGTAGATTTCCCCTAAAGTTTCATTCACATGCGCACTCCTAGACAAATTACAAATCATCCTCTCTGGCCAGACACATTACTGTCTGAACAAAACTGGGGTTCTGTTAAGAAGGAAAAATAGGGTGGGTGTCTACTGAAGGGGCAGCATTAGTGGCTGCCATATTCCTTCACTCTGCTGTAAATTCTCTGATGGCAGAAACTGATTCTTAACTCATCATCATCATCATCATCATTATTATTATTTTTTACCTACAGGGTATAGCATAGCACCTGAAAACATACACTCAACAAATGTTTACTGAATGAATGAAAACAAACAAGCATGGATAGTATAAGACAATAACAAACACGGGGAGGTAACAAAGCTGCAGAAATGTACAAATTCTTATAATCTTGGACTCTGGCCTCTAATTCTCAATTCCCTTCACAGAAGGTAACTTGCAGAAAGGAATGAATTGTAAAGGTGTTTTGTGTTTCGGGGCACCTGGATGGCTCAGTCAGTGAAGCATCCGACTTTGGCTCAGGTCATGATCTCGTGGTCTGTGAGTAGTTCGAGCCCCGCATCAGGCTCTGTGCTGACAGCTCAGAGCCTGGAGCTTGCTTCGGAATCTGTGTCTCCCTCCCTCTCTGCCCCTCACATGCACATGCTCTGTCTCTCTCTGTCTCTATAATAAATAAATGTTTAAAAAAAAATGTGTTTTGTGTTTTTTGGTGGTTGATCTAGCATGAGTAAGAAAGAAAATGGGAAGCTGATAAGCAGAAAGGCTGCTTTATCTGTTTAGATTGCTCTATATTGAAAAAAAATTTTTTACATTTATTTATTTACTTTTGAGAGACAGAGAGAGACAGAGCACAAGTGGGGGAGGGGCCGAGAGAGAATGAGACACAGAATCCAAAGCAGGCTCCAGGCTCTGAGCTGTCAGCACAGAGCCCAATGTGGGGCTCAAACCCACAAACTGTGAGATCATGACCTAAGCCGAAGTCAGACACTTAACCGACTGAGCCATCCAGCTGCCTCCGGATGCTCTATATTTAAAAAATGAACAGCTGAGGGGCACCTGGGTGGCTGGGTCAGTTGAGCGCCCAACTTTGGCTCAGGTCATGTTCTCACAGTTCATGAGTTCAAGCCCCACAAATGGCTCACTGCCGTCTGCTCAGAGCCCGTTTGGGGTCTTCTGCCCCCCTCCCCCTTTCTCTGACTCTTCTCAGCTCACACTCTCTCAAAAATGAATAAACATTTAAAAAAATTAAAAAATAAAAACGAACAGCTGAGATTTCACATAACAAGAAATACACGGGAAGGGCAGCCTCCGTGTGCCGCACACAAGGCACGGTTGTTGAAGATTCTGCTATCATATCCAGATGCTGCATACCCCAACGGGGTGAAGAAACAGACTCTTTGGTATTTTAGGAGCAAAGAAACCTTTCCTAAAAGGTCCCCAGTGGGCATCTCCTCACACTTCTTTGATCAGCATTTGGCCACATGCCCAGTCCTAAACCAGCCACTGGAAAGTGTGACTGATTTGGGTTAACCGTTCAGGATGGGAGGGATCCCAGCAAGAAAATCTGTGTGGTGGCTAGTCCAGTTTGGGAGTTATGGTCACAACATAGGTTAAGAAACTTCAAAAGTCTGAACTTGTTTTATTTATTGTGGGTAGAATAGTTATGAAAGTAGGATCTAAGAGATATTTTAAAGAGAGAACAGTCAAAAAAAATAAATAAAGAGAGAACAGTCACTCATTGAACATGGGTGGGGGGAGGGGCAAGTGACAGGGAGAAATCAAAGAGGTTCTGAGGTTGAATCTCTTCTCAAAATTGATCTACAGCAACAACAGAAAGATGGGGAGCCACTTCCAGACTATTTCCAGAAACTTGGAAACTATTCCCAGACTTAAAGTTCAGTTGCGGTTAACAATGAACAAACAAACAAAACCCAAAGCGACTAGCAGAATGCAGGACTCAGAGCATTTTATTATGTGGCAAGACAAGGGGGTAAGGTCAGCTAAGAACAACATACGCAATAAATTCTTCATGTGGCTAAGGACCACTTCACCTCCCAGGGGGTGGAAAAAGTGATAAGGGAAAAAATTATTCTGCTCAGAATTTTGATCAGTTGGGACAAACTAGGTAAAAGGAAGAATAGTTATGCAGAAAGTAGCAGCTTAAGCTTTGGGAAAGCAGAAACGGATAGCATCAGCTCAGTCAGACATGGGTTTTCAACATCAGGAGGGTGGATCCTCGCAGTTCAGAGAAAAGATAAAAGGCTAGAGGGGCGCCTGGCTGGCTCAGGCGGAAGAGCTTACGACTCTTGATCTTGGGGTCATCAGTTCAAGCCCCACGTTGGGTGTAGAGATTACTTAAAAAAAAAAAAAAAGATAAAAGGGTAGAGACTCCATGAAGCCATTCTGACTATAGTTTCATCTGATATGGATGGCCTAGGGCTGGGTGGGGTGGCCATAAGAAGTTTTGTGGCTTCCCAAGGTACTCTCTGCTGACCCTAAATTCTAAAAGAGTATCTATTAAAAAAGTTATCATCCCATAGTGGATAAACCTTGACTATGGAGTCAGATAGAATGGGGGATAAATCCTGTCACCGACTCTTAGCAGCTGTGTGACCTTAGACCAGTTGACAACTGCTCTGTGCCTGCATCTCCTCATTGTTAAACTGTATGTAACAAAAGAATATATATATTATTTTCACCTTTTAAATACTTTTTAATAAAAAGAGAGGAATTAGGAAGAAAATCAGAAACACTTGCCACAATTCTGTTTTCTAGATGAGTCCCTTCAGCAGGCTTCGAGAATTCAATCAGGAGAGAAAAAAACACCGAAGAAATAAGCAAAACTCCCTGCCCCCAACAGACCTCCTCTCCGAACGTAATCATCGCTAACAGTTTCTTATGATTACTTCTGGAAAAACATTCCAAAACAAGTTTTATTTTTGAATTAAATGCTAAATAAGAGGCAAATAACAACAAAGAAATTGGTCACATATGGTGCGTGGTGCAACAGAAGTGGACAAGGAAGCAAAAGAGCCCACCCACCGGGTTCTCCTCCCCTTCCTCCCTCCCCCCCCCACCTTCTCCTCCTTCCTCACCTCTCCCCATCTCTTCCTGTACTTCCTTTTCTTTCCTCCATGCCCAGTAGGAAGACTGGAGCTCCCGGGGCTGAGAGATCTGCAGATCCAGCAGGGAGAGGAGCTTGCCATGTGCCTGGCAGAGCTGGCTGAGGTCAGCCGTGGACCTCCGTGACTTATCACCAAGAACTGGGGGGCCTCGGAGGAGACAGGATGGAAATGCTCCTCCCTGTTTTTAAGGGACTTTGGCAACAGGAGGAGAACTGTGCCCTGAATCTCAGCTGGTCCATCGATGTGGACGCCCGAACAGTAGACCGATCATGTCAGTGTGGGACCTGAGCATCTACTAGAGTGGGCCAGTAAACGGGATGTGAGTAAGTGGGTAAGGAGATTGAGAGAGCCCAAACTGGACCCGCCTCCTCTTTTCTGACCAGTCCACCAGACCTAGAATCCACAAGGAATGCTGTAGACACAGTGGGTCCAGGTGTTATGAGGCAGTTGACAAAGTTGCTTATGATAATCCTTAAGGGGAAGTAGAGAATGTGATCTGGGGGCATAGACATTCATGTGGCTTCCTAATTAGCCAGGCCACCAGAGGTGAAGGATGCTGAGGAGGGGACCGACCCGTGCTGCTTGAGGAACATCATCCACATTATCTACACAACAAGGACATGGTTGGCAGAAGACCTCAGCCTTATCTGATATCCTCTCTTTCTTTCCTTCTTTCTCTTTCTTTTTCTTCCTTTCTCTTTCTTTCTCCTTTTCCTTTTCCTTTTCTCTTCCTTTTCCTTCCTTCCTTTTTTTTTTTTTTATTTTGAGAGAGAGAGAGAAAGAAAGAGAGAGAACAAATGGAGGAGGAGCAAAGAGAGAGGGAGAGACAGAATCCCAAGCAGGCTCCATGCTGTCAGCACAGAGTTCAGTGTGGAGCTTGATCTCATGAACCATGAGATCATGACCTGAGCCACAACCAAGAGTCAGACGTTTAACCTACTGAGCCACCCAGGCACCCCTATCCTTTTTCTTTTTTTAAAGGAGAATGTGCTTTAATGTTGCATGTAAATCAAAATGAAGCCTTACAATTTTCAGTATTTTAATAATACAATGTTTTAATAGAATTTTATATAAAATTTAATTAAAAGAACGACTTTAATAAAAATTTTCATAATAAAATATCCTCCTGATGTTTCCTCATCTTTGTCAAGGGAAATTGCCATGATCTAAGCTCTTTGTGCTGAATTGACTGCAAAAAATGGCTATACTTACTCACCTCTTCCTATACATACATTCTGTGCACCAAGACCTTGCAGCATCTTCCATCAAGAGATGTCCCTGTTCCTTGAATGGGGCAGGGGGTGGGGGCAGTGTCTAGTGACTAGCTCTGGCTAATAACACGGAGCAGAAGTGATGGTATGACGGATCCAAGCCTAGGTCTTAGGCAGCCGAGTATGTTTCCACTTCCTCTGGGCCACCACTGTGTGACAAGCCCAGGCTGGCCTGCTGTGTGATAAGAAACACATCACACCACCTCAACACCCAGCCGACGGCCAACACACTGCGGGCAGGTGACTGAGGCCACCCAAGACCAGCCAGCCTCCAATCGGGCCCCTGACCACTGACACATGAACAAGCCCAGTGGAGATCGGACAGGCCTGGCCCTGTTGGGCAGAACGTCCCAGCTGATCTGTTGGCGCTTGAATAGTACCAACAGCTTATTGTCTGAAGTCACTGGCTTTGGGGTTGGTTTGCTCCACAGCACTAGCCGGTGGTTATGGGCCACACGGAGCTGTCCTGCTCGATCCGTCTTGCTCTCTGGAGTTCATATCCTTTGCTTCCGCTATGCTCCTACCAGACCATACCGTCTGCTCCACAGCTTTACAAATGCAAAACTTCTGCCTCGTTTACCCAGTTCCTCCCTCCCCCATCCTTCCCCTGGCTGATTCCTCCTCATCCTTGGAGGCCCATCTCAGGCACAGCCTTTATCATGCAGTGTTCCCCAGGGCTCCCTTCTCCAAGCTTCTGCCCAACTCCTGTTGAGTGCGTCTCCTGCTATATGCTCATGGTTCTTATCCATGCCTCCGTCACAGCACTCGTCCTAGGCTACAGTCCTGTGTGTACTCAGCTTTCCATCCTTGTTTCATTAGGAATTCTTTGAAGGTAGAAATCCGGTCTTTCGTCTGTTATCTCCACAACTAGTATATTTCCTTACACATATTCAATGCTCTCAAAGTGTTTGTTCCAGGGTATGATGAAGTGTAACAAAACAAAACAAAAACAAAACCCACTTTATGTGTGTTTTGTACAAAAAAGACAAAAAACAGAAGAGAGTGTATTTTGTCTCAAAGAGAGAAGATATAAAAGATACTAATTATACAAATTTAATAAATACACCATTAGCTTGGGGATAGCTATGGGGTACGAATTAGGTCTTCAACGGTCCAGAGTAACCAGCTGATACACGTTAACTCCTTTAGCCGTCCACCCAGCAGGCAACACTGTGTTCCTCAAAGCAGAGGTCACCACCGATGAAGACTGTTGTATCTGCAAAGGGTACCTGAAAAGATCCCATAAAATCTGTCTTTTTTGGGGGGTGGGGGAGGGAGGTTACCAAGATCACGCAGTGCAATGTCTCAGAGGCCCAGCTTCCAACCACAACTGAGCCGCTGTTTCTATTGCTTCAAGGAATCAGAGAAAAGCAATCGTAGACACACTACAGCGAACGTGCAGGCAGCATGCAGACAGACAGGTTACCCCAAGGAAAGGACTCCAGAATAACATGATAATTTTCTTCAAAGAGTTGTTTAAGGATTGTCACAGAAGAAAAACCCTCTATGATCCTAAAAAACACAGCTAGGACCAAAGGAGGTTGAAGTCAGACAGATAACATGCACGGGCAGATCTCCTAAAAAATTAGATTTGCTTTAAAATGGAGTAAACAACTCTTAAGAAATAGTGCCTTTTTTTTTTTTTTTTTAAATCCCTGGAGATGTCTACAGAGAAACTAGCTGACAAAATATCAGCAAAGTTGCAAGGAAGTTTCACGCTACAGAGCTCCCTCTGCTTGGCTATTCAGCAAAAGATAGATCTGTTCGGGAAGCAGAGCGTACCCACTTCCCACAAACTATCTGCACTGACGACGGGTACCTGCCTAAGTGTTGAAAACACGTGTGATGCTATCTGCCCAACTCCAAGACCCTTTTCATGCAAACAGCATTTCAGCTCCGATCCTATTTGCAGAAAACACCATCCTCTGGCCAGACTAGACGGACCAGGGGTGGACACTTGAATTCACAAGCCTGAATTTCAATTTTGGGAGTTTGGGTATAGTGCACCGACGGCCTTCAACATGCCCACAGAGGGACACGGGAAGCTGCTTTGCTGAGAAGTACACAGATTAATGCTGACTGAGCAAATACCATATGTCAGGCACTGTTCTAGGCGTGGGTGAGCCTGCAGGAAACAAACCAGATAAAATCCCTGCTTTCATAAATCTCACATTTAGTATGAGGCCAGGAAGCAAAGATAAGAGGCAGAGAGACAGAGAGAGCGAGAGAGCAAAAGAACAAGGCCTGAACTTCCTGGCAGGCCCCTGAGAACTGTCTGTGGGTTCTGTGAGAAACCCCAAAGGTTTCTCTAATAAACTTCCTACTTGCTTATGCCGACTGGAGCTGGTTTCTGTTATTTGCAACCCCGAGGGTCTTAACTAGGACCCCATAGGAAACGCATTCGACTTCCTGTCTGTCCACTTGACCATTACCTTGGGGCAGGTGGAGAGGGGAGCTTTTTAAGCTCAGTAAGTCAGAAGCTAGTGGAGGAGAAGGAGAAAACTTTTCTTGCCATCCTTCCATATATCACTTTTCGAATTTAGGGTCTCTGGTTCTCTACTTTCCGTAATAAGGAAGACAGAGAAGCTGCTTCCTCAGATACTCCGGATGGCAGAGCAAAGGTTACGTGATAGGCAGAGTTTTGTGTTCTCTGCGGCATCCAGCTATTATTATTATTTAATATTTCTACTAAACTGTGTGATAAGCAAGGAAGTACATTCTCCACCCAGGCTTATAATAATAAATAAAAATCATTCCAAAACAAGGGAAAAAAAAAAAGGCTCTTTCCCCCAAGAGCTTAGAGGGGAGACGCAAATCAAACAATACAGGACAGGGATGTGGCCCGAGATGTGTTCAGGAAGTTTTAAATAGACTGTGTGGCAACGTGGTCAGGTTTCCAGGGGCTTTTCGAGAGAGCAAGGGGAGAGCTATTTGGATGGTGACGGGGCTGGCGTGTTTTGTGGGGGTGTAGGTCCTAGGACAGTATGTACCTGTCCTCCAAGGAGACTCTGGTGGTCAGGATTTAAGTTTCGGAATCTTCAACTTATTAAAAAAAGAGGGGAGGAGATTAAAAAAAAAAAAGCACCTTGTCATTTGACCAAATCTGCTTTTATTTTAATGACTCTGAGATGCAGATCTTCTTTCAATATTCTACTTGCTGATTAATTTCCTGTTGACTCTGAAGGTAACTGAAAACCTCTTGGATGCAGCAGAAATAGCCCTACTGCAAGTGATTCTTAGTAATGGTATTGAGTCACTTGGGGTAGCCTTCAGGGGCTTCCTCTAAGCTCGGGGTGAGTGGGAGGTTTTTGGCACTTGATCATTTAAAATGTGTCACTCATTAACATAAGTCATCCTTGTCCCTTTTGCAGTGTCCTGGGCGGGTCCAGGTCCTGGTGTTTGGTTCTGGAGGCCCAACACTAGGCTAGGTTGTGAAGTCGGCTCTGTCCTCCCCCTGCTCACCCCCTTTCTTTGACCTTTCCCATCAGTCTTGACACTTACTCTCCATGTTCAGTCTCCTCATTTTTATGTATTCACCTGGTTATTACAACCTGCAGAAAGAAAGTACTTTTATTTTTTAATTAAAAATGTTTATATTTGAGAGACAGACAGACAGACAGACAGAGTGAACAGGGGAGGGGCACAGAGAGAGGGAGACCCAGAACTCAGAGTGGGTTCCAGGCTCCGAGCTATCAGCACAGAGCCCGAAGCGGCGCTCGAACTCCGAGATCATGACCTGAGCCGAAGTTGGCCGCTCAACCGACTGAGCCACCCAGGCACCCCCCAAAATATTTTATGTTAGGTATGTACACTTGAGTATGAATTTATGTCAGATTACTTGTCCTAAGGGCGCCTACACATAATCCCTTGCATTTGAAGGGCGGAGAGGTTTAAGGGAAAAAGCATTGGGATGGTTGTTCAAAGATTCCAAACCCCCTTTGGCTGGGTTTCCTGGTCTAGACACTTACTTCACTTCTTAGTTTTTTGTTTGTTTGTTTGTTTTTGTTTTAAATTCTAGAACACCAGAGGTTAAACTAGATCACTTCTAATAGTGTGTGTGGGAGGGGGGAGGGGTTGATATTTGAGGAGAGCTGGAGCGTCCCCAGGTCTCTGAGCTGATCACATCGTGTTCAGCCTCTTTCATCTAAATACCGAGAGATCCAAAGGCACCTTCCAGCCACCGAGATCCGTTGTCTGCAAATTTTCTGTCTGG
Organism: Felis catus; assembly: GCF_018350175.1. Classification (NCBI taxonomy): domain Eukaryota; kingdom Metazoa; phylum Chordata; class Mammalia; order Carnivora; family Felidae; genus Felis; species Felis catus. Next base: position 207,956,200 of record NC_058368.1, on the reverse strand, counting down.
GGAAGTTCCTGCCAGGATTTTATGCGAGGAAAGCCATATTTATTATTCTGGGTATTTATTCACACCTGAAGTTCCTAATGCTAACTTCCTAATGCTACCTAATACAGTGTGATCACCACAAAATAAGTTTAACACTAAGAAATGTAGGAACACACAAGCTTTCGGCTTTCGGTGGAACTGCCAGCCGCCTCCTGGCCCCAGGTGTGTGCTTCCCACATTGATCTCTGGACAGGACAGTGGTTTCCAGTCTTGGCTATCACATCAAATCCCCTGAGGAGCTTTTAAAGTACCCCACCCAGGTCACCTCTGGGACCAGCTACACCAGCCTTTCTCTCGGCAGTGGGCCCAGACAGCCGTCTTTGAAAATCCTCCTAATTCCAGCTTTCCTCAGAATCGAGGACCCCTTTCAGGACATATGCAGGACCCTAGGATTGTCTGACGTGGAGCGCATCTTCTAACCCCTGCCTGGCTGTAGCCTCTGAGAGACGCTACCTCACCTTTCTTCTTTTTCTCAAAATCTGTGTAGATTAAGGAGTCTCCATTTTATTACTGGGCTTCACGGGGGAAATCACACTCTGCAGGTTACCGTCTTCTATCTCAACTTCATTTTACCTTGAATAACCTACATGTCAGCCCCTTGGGGGTCCCAGTCCCTCAGACTCTAGGGTCTTCCTGTCCTTTGATATGGTCAACTGCATTTCTTGAAGTGTTCACCCAATATATCTGAGGATTCCTAAGGACCTGCATTTCCACTGACACCTCTTCTTGCTTTCCCTGGACTTCTTCTTTCTACCCTCTGTGTTATCTCCTGCCGCCATCATCCATCTTCCCCGTTTTTCTCCATGGTCCACACCGTCCCTATTCCTTCATTCCCTCAAAGCACCACTCACAAAAGACTGTGTGTGTGACAGGCTTTCTGGATAGTTTAGTGCTAACAAAGGGCATGACCACACGGAATGGCATAGGCATCAACTTAAAATTGAACAACAGACTTTATCATCCCAAGATCCAGCAGCCATGGAAAGTTCCAGTCACCCATGAGTATTTTGTACTCTTTTGGCCACACCCGCTCAAGAGACTTTGTCCTTGCTTCTTTGCGGTTGTTAGACTCTATTCCCCCAAATTCCCGACCATTTTCGATGCAAGGAAATTCACCTTTCAACATCTTAGGCTAAACTAGCCTCTGCTGACTTTAACACATCTCCCCACACTCGTTTGCTTGGCAAAACAGAGGGCCAAACACATAAAGGAATGCACAGTGGTTCATGTAACATTTTCCTTTCAGCCTGATCACTTTTCTGAGCGGAGACATTCTCCTAGGTCACGACTTGCACGGGTCTGCCCGCTTTGTTCTGTTGCACCCATTCTGGTCTGATCTCAATTCCTTGATTTAGCCATCAGTCCCTGGCCGAGTAGCACCCCACCACCCGCTGTGCGATATCTCTGCTAGGTGCTGGTGGGGGCAGCAGAACATCAGAGCTGGGAGGGACTCAGGGACAGTCCAGCTCCTCCACTTAGGGGTGAATAAAATCACGAGCACCTTGGTATCAGCCCAAGAGTGTGGAGTGGTTCGTGTGGGCACTTAGGCCTTGGGTTCACAGGCAGATACACAGCAGTGTGGTCTTGAACTAACTTCTCTGTGTTGTTATTAGCTCTGAGGCTAATAATAGAACCCATCTCATCAGGCTGATAGGATAAATGAACGAGTACATGCAAATGCACTGGGAATAGTGTCTGGGCATGGTACAAGTTTAATCTTATTACGACCTAGGATCCCATGGCCAGTTAGGAAAAAACAGATGGAGAATCCAAGCCTTTTGACCTCCTGTCCCCTGTGCCTCTTACTCTGCCAGGCAATAAAACATAACACATAGGTGAATTCACAGAATCTTGCCATCTCGCTGGGCAAACAAAACCAGAACACCTAAGACAATCAGAGGCAGCCATTAAGGAATGACTGTAGGAATAAAGCAGTGATTCTCAAGCTTGGCTACACATTAGCATCATCTGGGAGAGTTTTCAACATCCTCATGCTCAGACCATACCCCGGACCAATTAAATCAGAATCTCTAGAGGTGGGGTTCTTAGCATCAATATGTTGTAAGTCTCCCACGTAATTTCAATACGTAGCCAAGGGAGAAAAATCACCGGTTGGAGTAATCACGACCCCCTCATGGGCCACCTTAGTTCAAAAAGGGGATACCATTTGCTTCCAATCACTACAAGTACTTTGGAAAGCCTGAACTTGACCGAATCATAGAACTCCTCATCCAGTCATTTTTAAAAATTATGTACTTATTTATTTTTGTAATTAAAGTATAATTAACATACTCCTATGTGGAATTTAAGAAACGCAAGAAATAAAGAAAGGAAAAAAACAGTCCCTGTTTTTTTTTAAGCTATCACTGATTAGGACTTTATCATGTGCCACGATGGACCCTTCTGGTGCCTTACCTCACTGACAGGGCATAATAATCCAGTGAGACCAATCCTATAATGAGTCCTGCTTTACAGATGTGGAAACCAAGGCTTGGAGAGATGAAGTCATTTGGCCAAAGTGACATAGATTATGTTCACGGATCTGGGACTCAGACACAGGCTTTCCAACCCAGAGCCCATGGGGGCAGACCATGAGTCCCTCTAACTGCTCTGCCCCCTGAAGCAATCCTTTCTCAGAAATGCTTCTCTGCCCTGCCACCCACAATCTGAGGGCAGACACTCCTCAACCTGTCACCACCACCTCCACTTTCTCCAGCACTGTGACCCAAACCCCAATGTTGGTCACTTTTGTAAAATATAGTGTTCTTTTTGCATTTGCTTCAATCCCTCTATCCTAAGAGAAACCAACTGTTCCCTCTCTGTGTCACAAATCTTTAAAAAAAATTTTTTTTAACGTTTATTCATTTTTGGGAGACAGAGAGAGACAGAGTGTAAGCAGGGGAGGGGCAGAAAGAGAGGGACACACAGAATCCGAGGAAGGCTCCAGGCTCTGAGCTATCAGCACAGAGCCTGACACTGAGCTTGAACCCACAAACCGTGAAATCATGACCTGAGCCGAAGTCGGACGCTTAACCAGCTGAGCCACCCAGACACCCCTCTGTCACAAATCTTTATACAGCATGTTCCTTGCTAATTCCCACTGTTAGTTTCCTTTCCATTTCTAGTTACTTTTGTCCCTGGACTGCTGAACTTCCAGCATTCTTTGTGGCCATTCAGCCTATTCCTTCCTACTTAAAAATATTCAGGACAGTGTAAGGCTAATCTTTGTCCTCATCTGCTGTGTTTCTATCTCCAGTCTTCCAGAGTATAATTACCTTGGTCTGAAAAGCCTTCATCAAAAGAGTCTGCATTTTCTTTTCCTTTCTAAAGCCAAATTCCTTATTATAGATGTATCAATTACCTATTGTTGTATAGCAGTTATCACTGCAAAATTACTAGCTGAAGACAGCACACATTCATTATCTCACAGTTTTGATATGTTAAGAGTCCAGGAACAACTTAGTTGGGTCCCTTGTCCAGTGTCTCACAGGCTCTGATCAAAGTGTGGATTGGGCTGCAGTCTCATATGGGGCTCGACTAGTGAAGGATCCACTCCTGAGTTCACTCAGGTTGCTGCAGCATTTAATGTCTTGCAGTAGAAGGACTGAGCACTTTGGTTTCCTGTCGGCTATTGACCAGAGCACTTTGGTTTCCTGTTGACTCAGCTTCCTGCCATAACACATCCTCCACAGACAGCTCACGACAACGGCAATTCTCTTCTTCAAAGGCAGCAAAGGAAGGGGTCTCCCTGCAAAGTGGGAATTACAGTTGTATATACTGTGATCACCTCCATGTCATCTTGGTCTAATTACCTTTGCTGTGTCCTATGGGTTAGAGGCAAGCCACTGGGTCTGTCTACACTCAAGGGAAGGGATAAGGGCATGAATACCAGGGGGCAAAGATCATGAAGACAAGCCCCCTTAGACCTTGTCTTCTACAGTGGGGTGTGGGCACCTCCCACCCCTGCTACTCTTTCTGATTTTTCCCTCTTCTTTCCCCACTTCCACGTCCTGCCTCCCGGTCTTTGCCCAGTATGCCCCAAATTTGGAGGGCAATGGAAGTAAAATTTCTTCTATCCCCAACCCTTACCCTAAGGACAGGAAAGGCATTTGGGCAGAAGTCCTTCATTGTCAGTTAAGGTAATACGGCTTGGCAGTGTGACCCAGGACAAAAAGGGTATCCCCCCCACCCCACAACATAAAAGGGCCTCGGCACAAGTTTATATAAAATAGTGTCAAATGTATGTACATGAGAGGAATATGAGCTTTTCACAATAATCAAATGGCTACAGTTGGAAGGAAATTAATCCTTGTTATGATGAGGTGACTTTAACCTTGGACATCTAAAGAGAGAGTAAACCATAAGGCAAAACAGAAGCCCTTCCACTCTTTCCCACTGGCCAAAACTCACCCCTATATATACCTTGCCCCTCTCTAAGCCAGTTGTCTCAGCGATCAGAATTCACCCTTTTTGCTGCTGAACCAGTAGAAGTTGGGCTGAGAAGAGAGGCCATTGCAGAGGATGCACAAACCATGGAAGTACCAAATGGTGTAGACCTTGATTATTTCTCTAGGGAGTGGAGAGTTTTACCTTCACAAACGGTATATGAGAGTGGAAACCAGAATAAGTATCAGCTGTCAAAACTACAAAATTCCCAAATAAGAGCGACTTAAACAAAAACAAAAATTGTCTCTCTCTCATGTTCATGAAGTCCGGAGATAAGGCTGCTAAATAATCCATGGGGGCAGAGAAGCAGACTCCTCTACGCTACGCCACCACGTGCAATCTCCATTCCCAAAGTGACTTCATGCTCAAAGTGATTGCCAAAGCCCCCATCATCGCACCTGTCTTCCAGTCAGTAGGAAGGGAAAAAGAGAGAAGAAAGGCATCTTCTAGTCCATTTAAGGACACAGTGTGGAAGCTACACACACAGGCTTCTGCTAACATCCTACCGGCCAAAAGTAAACGGTACGGCCACACCTGGCCACAGGAGAGGCTGGGCAATGGAACCTTTATTCCGGTCAGCTAAGAGTCCAGATAAAAATCATTCACTTAAAAGGAGGTAAATACCAATTGGTGGACAACAAGCATCCTGTTGCCCGGGTGTGTGAAGACGCACCCCCCCCCCCCCCGCCTACCCCCTGCAAGCAGCGGACAGCCTCCGGCTCAAGCCCCTGCAGCCTGGCCCGGCCGCAGGGAGCTGCTTCCCCCAGGGACTTGTCCACGTTCAGTGGCTGAGATGGGGGCTCGGGAGTCGGCCTTTCAGCCGAGCGTGGGACTCCTCTGACAGACCACCTCACCCCCAGCGCCCCTGTGGGGTTGGCTGAGGTGGCCATTTGGGACTTTGAGGTTCTACCCTCTCCTTCGTCTCAGTCCTGCTCCCGTTTCCCCCTTCTCACAGCTGTTGACACCAAAGTACTACTTCATAAACATCCTTCACCCCAGGCTCTGGTTCCCAGGGAGCCCCACCTGCAAAAACAGGGGGGAAGAGGATTTAAAGAGAAAGGACCACAGGAAGTAAAGAGAGAAGAGAAAGAGTTAGGAAATAGGGAAACATACGAAGGACACGATTAGTCAGGGTTCTCCATAAAAACAGAACTTACAGGGTGTGTGTGTGCGTGTGTGTGTGTGTGTGCTTGTATAAATATAAAGAGATTTATTATAAGGAATGGGTTCACACAGTTTCAGAGACTGGTAAATGTCAAATCTAAAGTGCGGGCCAACAGGCTCAAGACCCAGGACAGCCAGTGATGCAGGGAAGGCCAAAGGCAGACTGCTGGAGAATTTCCTCTCACTCAGGAAGCTGTTTTTGTTGTTGTTGCTGTCATTGTTGTTGTTCTATTTAGGCCTTCCACTGATTAGACGAGGCCCACCCACTTTATGCAGAGCAATCTGCTTACTCAAAGTTCACAAATTTAAATGCCAATCTCATCCAAAAACACCCTCCAAACTGATGCATAAGATAACCCTCAGAGACACCCTCTCGAGACCCAGGAAGCTCCCTTCTGGAACCTTCACGGATCTCCCTTCATCTCCCAATATACACAGGCATGCACACATACACACATACATGTACACAGGCGTAGGTGGTGGACATTTGTACCTAGGGTGGTTCAAGAGAGCAAGATTCCTGATTTTATCATGCCCTCTGATGCCCTGAAAGGTTGTGAGACTTTACAGAATCCCTGGGTGAAGAATCATTCCAGGTATTGCTCAGTAACTTCAGGAAAGGTGAGACAGGTTGAGATCCAAAAGGACAAAACAGAGGGTGTCTCCCTCCAACCAGTGCAGAGATGCCGGCAGCTGGATCTGCCAAGGAGCATGTGTGCACAAACAATAACCAAGCCAGGAAAGGTCATTCCTTCTTGCCTTCCATACCCAGGTGAGAACAGAAAAGGCCATAGCGGAGATTCAGCAGGAGAGGTCTGAGCCGATGCCCAGCACACCCTCACGGCTCAGGGCTGGCCTGGCACCTGTCAGGTTTCCCTGCCTAACTCCATCCCTGCTTTACCATCTTTACCCTTATTTGTCCTCTTACAGCTTCTCTTAGATCTAAGTTAAGTGTGTATTAGAGTCATTTTTTTTTTTTTTGGTCTTTTCTGTTAGATTACTGGAAACCCACTACAATGATGATGTAAGCTCTTTAATATGCACTTGCAAGGGCCAAGGATGGTTTTATTTCTTGCGTGCACTCAAAAAAGTCAAGACCAAGTTCTTATCATTAGAAATGCAGATTATAACAGAAGGGGTATGGTGTGTTACCATAACTTTCCTGTCCAAAAAGATTTGTATATACCTTATAAATGATAGTGGGGAATTTAGAAAAAAGCAATTACTTGTCTTCCTTTTCCTTGTTAGGACACATCCAAGATACAATGAAAGAAACTTAGAAGACTCAGAAGATCAGAACAGGGAAGCTCGTGCTGATTAAAAAGCCCTCCTGGGAACTGAGACTGAGGAATAACACGATTGGTTCATAGTCAAACAGCTCCTTAGTGGTAGACCTGGGTTTATAGCACAAGCCTGAACTCCCATGATATGTTGTAAATGGTACTCAGGTTTCTTGCCTTCCTGTTTCCATTCAATAAGCCCATCCTTTTCACAAAAACAGTATCACATGCAAATGGTACTTTCCAGTGTTTGCTGATGGATTGGCAGATGGTACTTAGACTCTCACTGAAAGCTGACTTTTCTTCTCATTGCATCCGCAACAGGGTCATCCGTACCCTTGCCAGGCACAGAGCAGGGAGAGGATTCTGCTAATGCTTCCCAATTCCTTGGGGTGAGCCCAAATTTCTCCAACCTTTAGGGATTTGCAATAGCTGGCATTTTATCGGATTATATAACAGTCATCTCCTCCCCACCTCAACCCCCATCAGAAGTGCAATCAGGCACATCAAAATGACTTAGAAAGAAAGAAGGAAGGAAAGAAAGAAAGAAAGAAAGAAAGAAAGAAAGAAAGAAAGAAAGATTGATTAGCATACTTCCTGGAGACAAACACAGCAAGCTTCCCGTGTTGCAAACAAACAAAGGCCCTCACAGCCCCTCCCTCCAGGAATATTAATAATACATGAGGATTTTCAGGAATTGCTAGAAGTGTGACACCCACCCTTTCTAGAGTTCCCGGAAGAATGCCGATTCGTTTCTGACAAATAAGTTCATTTAAGCATGTAATGAAATTCAATTTGATTTTTAGACCTTTGCAAATGCTTCACCCCCGCCCCCCATCAAACCACGCATTAGGAAAAATTACCCCGTGTTGGACCTTGTGGGGGCTATAACCCTGTGTAAAGAAAGAACTAGAACAGGAGAAAGCAGCCTGCGCACCTCCACGCAGGTGTGGTCTCGGGTTCCTCCCACCCCTCTCCCAGCCCCTGGGTCACTGACCGCAGGAAGGCACACAGCTCCACCCCAGCCTGGCCCCGATCTGGGAGCACGCTGCTCTCCTCCCACAAAGCAAATTTCATCCTGCCTTTGGTAGATGATGGATGTGACTAATTTTCCCTTCTGAGGGTTACGTATATGAGGACCTGTCACAGGCCACATCTTCAACTGAGTCATGAGGGCCGAATTGCCAGTTGTGCCCACTCCATCATGTTTAACGCCCAGAAGTTCTACAAAAACCTGAACCCACACAAAGGAACTTGATAGCAGGGCTCAGACTGGATCAGCCTTGGGGGGGGAGGGTCTCACCCCGGTTCCCTCAGTCTCCTTCCCTGAGCCCCACCCAGACCCTTCCTTGTCAGCCCCTCTCCCTCCCCACCCCGCATCTTGCACCAGCACGACTGCCCCTCCTTGGGAAGGCCACTGCCAGCTTCTGGCTGCTGTGGGAATGGGGATCTCACCAACAGTCCCTAGACCGTGCTCGCTGGCCTCCCAACCTTTCTTCCGGTCACCTTCCCATTGATTTCCTGTGAGCTGTGACCCTTTCTTGGGAACATTAATCAGTTGCGTGGTTTTTTTTTTTTTCCCCAGAATTCTAGGAAAGTGACATCTGTATGACTCACACTCCTGCAGTTTAAAAAAATGTTTATTATATTTGATTGAGGCAGATGAGCGTTTTGCTAGATGCTTACTGTATGGATTTACGACCGTCTGTAACCATTCTGGGAAAGGAAAAAAAATCAGCAGCACTAGCTGTTAGTGAGGCTTTGCCGTATCACTAAAACTGAGTGAAAACATATGGGATGAAATATCTTTAAATGATCTCATAAGTGTCTTTATTTAGCAATACGACAGATTTCCTTTATAATGCTAGTTTCAGGAATAAAGTTAACACCACCCTTAGACACTGTATTCTACCACTCATTGCTTGATAAGAGACTGATTTTTACAACCTCTATTGTTATTATCTAAAGGGTTTTACAATCTATACAATCATAAGCTTGTTAAATAAACTATGCAAATTTATATGGACAAGGGTATAAATTAATTCAGGTCTAAATAAATCAAACCCTAGCTAGACCGTGATTTAATTAAAAACTGAAAATATGACTCATGGCACTTATGAGTGCCTGTCTAACGATGTGTACGGCCAAAAGAGCAGTCACTGCTCAGACCGAGAAATGTCCAAGGGCTGATAGATTCTTCAAGGTCAAAATAGAGAAAGGTATCAAGACAGACACGGCATCCTAAGACTTCCTATAATTGCTCGAATCAGTGTCTTCAGGTCAGTTTTAGAACAAGGAAAATGTACACTGTAGTCATATAAACCCATAGATGTTCCTTTTTTTTTTTTTAAGTTTATCTATTCTGAGAGAGAGAGAAAGTGAGCAGCGGAGGGGCAGAGAGAGAGGGAAAGAGAATCCCAAACAAGCCCCGTACTGTCAGTGCAGAGCCAGATGGGGGGCTTGAACTCACGAACCTGAGATCATAACCTGAGCCGAAGTCGGTCGCTTAACCAACTGAGCCACCTGGGGGGCCCCATAGATGTGCATTTTTATTGTCAGTTTCTCTTCCTCTAGTTTTGGGTTTTTATGGTTCTCCTTACCTTCTTGTGAATACATATATATATATATATATATATATATATATATATATATATGTATATATATAGTTTTAAGATATATAATTTTTTTCACACTTTATTTTTGTTTCTATTTTTACTTTGTATGTTATTGCTTTTATAAAGTATTTTCTCCCTTCTGTTTTCTGAAAGAGGTTTGCTGTTAGCAGCGCCCCTACTGCGTCCCAGGTCCTTGTGCACATTTGACGGTCGATGAGGCTTCTTTCCTGGAACGCATGCAGATAATCTTTCATTTGGCTGAGGCCCCTCTTCAGCCTTGTGTCCCCAAAAAGGACCTGTGACCACTGTTGGATGACCCTGAGCATGAAGCAGATTTCAGGGCAGGGAGTGTGGAGCAGGAATGTCTGAACCCAAATCAGGACACAGGAGCAGACCAGCATGTGTGTGCTTATGATAGATACTGGGACAGTATTTGAAACCTGGGTTGTCCTGGAAACCTTGGCGCACACAGCCTGGGCAATCACAGATCTGTATCTGACTCCCGTGTTCCAGACAGCACAGGTGGAGAGGAAGCGGTGGCCCCAGCAAGACTCCAAGAAAGTCAAGTTTGTCTCCATTCCAGCTCTCTCCTCTTGTCTACGTGCAGCCCAGCCACCCCACCCCACTCACGACTGGCTCCTCCCTGGAGGGCTCTCTGAGTCGTGCCATTTTGTAGTAGATTCCTCCTCCAATTTTTCCAATTAAAACCTTTCCCTCACATTGGGGTTTTAAGAAGAGTCTCTAGGCCTTCAGGCAAAGGAGTCAGTAAGCTGGGAGTTTGGGGTCTCTGGTAGGATGAGAGAGGGGATTCTCTTTGCAGCCAAAAGGTACCTGGCCATCCTCCAGTCCATACAAGGCTTCTCGGGCCCATGCTCCACCACGTCCCCCCACCGCCCAACGCAGGACCTTCCAATCCTCTGCAATGGCCTGGCTCTGAGAGCTGCAGGGACAGGAGAGGGAAAGGTCGTGCCAGTCCCATGGAAGTTGGGAAACACTGGGGCTCTCGGCAGAGGACAAGGGTGGGGGTTTCCTCACATGCTGACCTTGCTTAGGATAGGGAGGGAGCTGGTGCCAATCTCTAAATTACTGTCCTTCTTTTCATTCCTCACATGAGCTTGCTTCTTCTTCCCCGAGATCTAGAACAACTTTTGGGAGGCCCAAAGAGAAACACAGTATTTGGGATAAAGTTTAAGATGGCCCAGAATTTTCCTCAAGAAATAGCCCAAACTGGCGCCTGGGTGGCGCAGTCGGTTAAACGTCCGACTTCAGCCAGGTCACGATCTCGCGGTCCGTGAGTTTGAGCCCCGCGTCAGGCTCTGGGCTGATGGCTCAGAGCCTGGAGCCTGTTTCCGATTCTGTGTCTCCCTCTCTCTCTGCCCCTCCCCCGTTCATGCTCTGTCTCTCTCTGTCCCAAAAATAAATAAACGTTGAAAAAAAAAAAATTAAAAAAAAAAAAAAAAAAAAAAGAAATAGCCCAAACCTAGGGTCTAGATGCCCCCTCACTGCCAGCTGTGACCAACCAGGGAGGGGAAGGGGGAAAATAAACAGTTCCTAAAATGACAGAGGCCAGAGCCTTTGCAAACGAATCTCACCTCTAGACAGTTGATCTGATGATCCTGCCTAATTCCGAGAAGTGCAAAAGCTGAAGGCTTCTTCCTCCTCTTTCCTATCATCCCACCGAAGCTGGTCACCGGGCCAGCCGGGGAAGGCCATCTGTGGGCCTACGGCGCCACCTAGCAAAACCAGAAGGTCCTCGACACTGAGCTGGGATGTTTTTGGTTTGTTTTGGTTTGGTTTTTTTCCACAACCAGAAAAAGGGGGTTTCCATTTCATTCAGAGTTCTGGGAAATGGAATTTGTATAAAACCTTTCTTGCACATGATGGAAAACATTTATTAGCATCTCATCAGAGAATGTGGGCCAAAAGCAATGGTAATCAAAACATAAGGATAAGAGTTCAGTTCTCTAAACTTGCATTTTTTCCCCCAGTGACAGCTGTGACTATGCAGATTTTGCCTCAGGAAGAATTTGATTCTGCCTCAGTATATGCATTTTGAAAACTGACAGAGCCACCATTTCTCCTATTTTCTTTTCTTTCCCTTCTTTTTTTTTTTTTTTTTTTTTCCTTTTCTCTTCCAGGTCAGATTTACCTCTGCATGATGCCTGAAGTCCTGAAGGGAACGGAAGCTAACCAAGGACAGATTCTACAGGCAAGTTTAGGAACAGTTCAGTCAAGGGGACATTCTGACAATTTTACAACATCACTATGCCCATTGGGGTTCCCGGAACTGAGATGAGGCTTCCCCCGTTCCCACCAACCCGGCCCCATAAGGAAACACCTGCCATGCTTGCATAACCGCGGCTTATCGAGGGATCCAGGTACATCCTAACCACAAGTGGACATGGCCCCACCCAGACAGCTGGACAGCCTGCCCACCTGAGGTATGTAAGCTCTGAGGACAACAGAGACTCAAGGAAGCGTCTAAGCTTCCAGCCAAAAGATGTCTTGATGACCACATTGGGAAGAGACAAGTCTTTGCCTTTGACAGTATGAGGAGAGCAGAGGGGGTGTGAACACGCACTCTGGAAACAAATGTTTGCTCTAAGTTCCATGTTTGCTTCTTTCTACGTAAGCCTCACCTCAGTTCTCTACACACAAAAAAGATAATTCTACCACCTGATGTTTCATAGGGTGAAGACTAAGTGAGATAAACGATATAAAATGTTTATGATGAGGCCTGCCACATGGCGGGCACTTCATAACTACTAACTAGTGTTTAATTACCTCAGAGTTTAAATAAACAAAGCTGAATTTCCTAGTGCTCTCATAAGCCAATTGTGGTTTTCTTTCCCATCTGAAGGTTTCGTTAATTAGCACTGCAAACTGTGCTTGGGTAGCCAACCTCAGTGGCAAGTTCTTTGGATATTCCCACACTGGCCATAGAAACAGGAGGAAATACATAGCGTTAAAAAAATTCTTTTAGGAGGAAGCATGCAAAAAAGTTTGAAGATCACTGGTCCATCTCAAATGGATGCTCAAATAACCATCAGTGTTGTTTCTTTTCACTGTGATTGTTCTTCAACCCCCAGCACTATCTCTGGTTGATTCAGTGAACTTTCCTGAACACTCCTATGGAAATCAGGCTTCCTTTCACGTTTCATCTATTAGATTTTAAGTTTCTTAAGAGCAAGGATCTCGCCTGGCCTCTCCATGCCCCCAAGCAAGTAGAAACTAAAAACGGTTTTGTACTTTTGGATTAAACACCTAGACAACTTGAAAAGAGGTGACTTGGAGTCAGGGATTACTGGTCAACTGCATGGAAACTAGGGCCAAATGAAAACAAGCCTTAACTTCTGGAGCATCTCTTAAGGGTCAGCCTCTGTGGATTGTCACTGAACCTGGTCCATTATCATCTTCAATCAGTGCCTCACCAGAATCAAATTACAACACAACATTATGAACAGCACATTTCTTAGGAAGTGGCAAACTGATGTCTTTTCCCGCAAGGTGAGGTTCTGAAGAATTTACCAGAAAGACTCTGACACAGTGAGTAATGCCAGTGAAACAGCACTTTATCTTTAGAAGTCATGGGATACACATGAACATACGGGACTTCTAAGGCCAAAGCCGGAGCACAGGGCTGCCTTGAGCTTCACTGAGCGGGATAAATGAGGTTGTGCTCAGGCATCAGTGGTGGGGAAAATGACTCGACAAGTGTCACATGTCTCATATCTTAAGTCTCACGTGGCTTTCTAATTTAGTTCTCATTGAGCTGCGAAACAAAGATTATGAATATTAATATGATCTAAGTGTAGCATAATCTACACTGTTGTGATTTGGGGGGGCTCATCCTGCAGCTGTATTGCATAATCCCACACTCTCATCTGAACTGAACCAATAGTCCTTGATGAAAAATTCTTGCAACCTCTTTATAGGTGGGGAGTCATGGATAGACATAAAAGGCTTTTTTGACTGCTGTATTATTTAGCATTCGCTTCCGAGTCTAGCTGCAGTGTTCATGCAAGGCATGCCCGGAAGTACGTTCTTCACCTGTTTATAATGATGTACTTATATAATAGCAATTACAATTCCTGAGATCTTCTGACTTAGGGCACAGCTCTTTATAAGTGAAAACTCTGTTCACAGTAATTGGAGCATAAGATCTCCTTCCTTATCATTATCATATAGTGATATACTGGAGCCAGGAAAGACCCGCTGGTTTCATGTACCTTCATACCAAACCAACTCCCTGCCTCTTATATGCCACAATGGTCTAATGCAGTATAGTTCTGTACAAATGATCTCTTTGGCTGCAAACTATGGTCAAGTACATATGCACACACCCTTGAAGACACATGACTTCACGAATTCAATATAATTCCAAATAAAATTCCCCTGGGCCTTTGGGGAAACTTGGCAAGCTGATTCCAAAATAAATATGCAAGAGCAAAGGACCTAGACAACACACTCCAGAAGAAGAACCATATGGAAGAACTTGACTTCCAGATATTAAAATCATTCTAGGGCTAAAACAATCAAGATAGCATGATTTTGGGGGGCAAAAGTATAGATGGACCAGTGCAGCAGAATACAGAGCACAGAAACGTGTCTACATTTGCATAGACACGTGACTGGTTTTTTCTAGAGCTGACATTGCAGATACATGAGGAAAATAGTAATTTTTTCAATATATGGGTATGAGGGAAACAAATTACCATATATTTTTTGTTTTGTTTTGAGAGTGCAAGTCGGGGAGGGGCAATGGGAAGAGGGAGAGACAGAGAATTCTAAGCAGGCTCTGCTCCCAGCACAGAGCCCAACGCGGGGCCCCATCTCATGACTGTGAGACCATGACCTGAGCGGAAATCAAGAGGCAGACGCTTAGCGGACTGAACCACCCAGGTGCCCTGTTACCCATGTATTTAAAAAAACTTTTGAACCCTTCGCACTACAACTTCTGTAAAAGTACAATTATAACATTTATCAAAAATGAATATAGGGGTATAGTTTTATGATTTTCTTGTTTATAAGGATTTCTTTGAAAAATAGGTATCATAAATGATTCTTAAAATGAGATCAACTAGATTGCGCCTGGGTGACTCAATCGGTTAAGCATCTGACCCTTTTATTTTTTAATGTTTTATTTATTTTTTGAGAGAGAGAGAGAGAGAGAGAGAGAGAGAGAGAGAGAGAGAGAAAGAGAGTGTGCAACCTGGGGAGGGGCAGAGAGAAGGAGACACAGAATCCAAAGCAGGCTCCAGGCTCTGAACTGTCAGCACAGAGCCCGACACGGGGCTCGAACTCACAAACCGTGAGATCATGACCTGAGCCGAAGTCAGGTGCTTAACTGACTGAGCCAGCCACGGGCCCCAAGCATCTGACTCTTGATTTTGGGTCAGTGATTCCCCATAAATCAATAAATCAATAAGAACAAGACAACTGATACATGGGCAAAAATCTTAAGCGTGTGTTTCTCAGAAGAGAAAGAAATAGACAAAAACCACAGAAAATGAGCAATTTTATTAGAAATTAGAAAAAAATACAAATTAAAACCATAATGATCAGGGGCGCCTGGGTGGCGCAGTCAGTTAAGCGTCGACTTCAGCCAGGTCACGATCTCGCAGTCCGGGAGTTCGAGCCCCGCATCAGGCTCTGGGCTGATGGCTCGGAGCCTGGAGCCTGTTTCCGATTCTGTGTCTCCCTCTCTCTCTGCCCCTCCCCCGTTCAAGCTCTGTCTCTCTCTGTCCCAAAAATAAATAAACGTTGAAAAAAAAATTAAAAAAAATAAAACCATAATGATCAGTTACCATATACACAAGCAGTAAGAATACTACTAATAACCAATGTTACTGAGAATGTACAGCAATAGTTACACTGTGGAAGATAATTTGGCACCATCTAGTAAGTTAGAAAAGTAGACAAACTCTCTGACTCAGTAATATTCCACCCCAAGGTAGAGTCCCTAGAGAAACTCATGCACTGCATACTGGGAGACATGTAGAAGAATGTTTCATAGCAGCCCTATTTGTAATTAAGGAAAGAACCCTGAAAACAGATGGAATGTTAATAAACAAAAGAATGGATAAATAAATCGTGGCATATTCACAATGAATACATCAATGAACAAATCCAAAAGCCACACTCATTGTAGATGGAATTCAGGAAGAAAACGCTAGTGTAAAAAGCAAGTGGAATACAGTAAAACCTTGGAGTGTGAGTAAGTTGTTCTGCGAGTGTCCTCCAAGATGGGCAAACATTTCTAATAAATGTTAATTTGATTGCTTGACAGTTGCTTTGAGACGCCAGGGGTTTGGATTCCTCTCGCAAACCAAGGTTTTACTGTACATGCAAAATGACTTCACTTACATAACATCGAAGAACATGCAAAACTAAACAATACGTTCTTTGGGGATGTCAATATATAAGACAAAACTATAAAGAAAAGCAAAGGGATGATGAATACAAAAATGCAGGCAGCAGTTATTTCTGATAGGGAGTCAGGAAGGCTTCCAAATAATGGCAATGGTCTTTCTTAAACTGGGTGGTTGGTAATAGATTTCTGTCGTGTTATTATTATTTAAACTTCCCACATTTTTGTAACATTTTTATTCTGAAAAAAATTTTTTTTTTTTTTTAGAGAGAGAGAAAGCACGTGTGAGTTGGAGAGAGGGGCAGAGGGAGACTGAGAGAGGGAATCTCAAGCAGGCTTCACGCTCAGCGCAGAGCCTGATGTGGGGCTCGATCCCACAAACCTGAGATCATGACCTGAGGTAAAATCAAGAGTAGGACACCCAACTGACTGAGCCACCCAGGTGTCCCTATTTTGAAATAGTTTTATATTCACATAGAACTTCTAAAAGGAGCACAGTGAGTTCCCATGTATCCTTCATCTAGCTTACCCCAGGTATTAGTATATTTCAATGATCAAAACCAGAAAGTTGACCTTGGTGCCACACACTATGAACTAAACTGCAGATCTTATTCAGATTTCACTGTTTTTCACATGGACTATTCCTGAGTGTGAGTGTGAGTGTGAGTGTGCATGTGTGTGTACCTCTATGAAGTTTTATCACACGCATATTTTTGTGTAACCACCACCACTCTCAAGATACAGAATTTCTCGGGGCGCCTGGGTGGCTCAGTTGGTTAAGTGTCTGACTCTTGGTTTCAGCTCACGTCACCATCTCAGGGTTCACGAGTTCGAGCCCCACGTCGGGCTCTGCTCTGCGCTGACCGTGTGGGCCTATTTGAGATTCTCCCTCTCTCTGCCCCTTCCCTGCTCGAACTCTCTCTGTCTCTCCCAAAAATAAATAAACTTAAAAACAAAAAAAGATACAGAACTTCCCATCACCACAAATAAACCTGATAGTCACACCTTCTCCCCAACCCTAAACCCTAGCAACCGTTTGTCTCTTTTTATTACTGTAATTTTCTTACCCTATTTATTATTTTTTTAATGTTCTTTTGTATCTATTTAATACTTTTTAAAAACTCAACCTCCAAAGGGAGGAATGCTTAGCAGGTAGAAAGGAGGTTCCCCACCATCTGTCCTCATTAGCCTACGTGGTGAAATTTTCCCAGGTTTGCTGAATTGCCTGGTACTTCGTGTTCCCCACAACTCATCTTCCTCCCCCCCAAGAGACCACGGGTAGTGGTAAGAACGCTTTTTTCTCTTTAGAGGGTCATGTCAGAATCAGAAGACCACCCTGTCTTCCCTAACTTGCCCCTCCCCCTTGATCTCAGGCCACTGCAACCGGGTAGCAGCTTATGACAGTTTCCGTTTCAGAGGGTGAGGTTAACCCATCAGAGGGAAGGCTCACCAAACAAATGAGACACAGATGGAGAAAGTACAGATGCACTTTGAGTCATCGGACTGGACTGTGACAGCTCAGCACCTAAGTCATACTTTCGGTTTTCATCCCTGTCCCCGCAGGCTGACTGGCTCCTGCTTAAGCACAGTCCCTGGCGGGTCCCAGGCTCCTGGTTGGCAGGCTACTCCAGGCGCAGCCGGTTTAGGTTGAAGCCAGATATTTCAATTCATTTGAACCCCAGCCTAGCTGCCTGCCTCTCCTGCAATCTGCCCCACCTCTTCTGTAATGTGCCTCCTTTTCCTCCAATCAGCCTCCTGGGGATAAAGAAAGCCTTCCTCTGCTCTACGCCTTTTTATGTAAAAACAAACTCTATCCCATTTGGGTTCCTGTAATTCCCATGATGCTTACTGCATCTTTCAAACCTGGTTCAAACAAAACAGCCTCCACCTCCTCCCTTCCCCCCCCTTTCTAGTTGAGGTGTGTTTTGTTTTGTTTTGTTTCCAATTTATAGTGCTCAACCAGGCATGTATAGGCAGACCCTGTTTTTGCCACAGTCGGTTCTTGGAATCTTTCTCATAAAGGGAATCATATTTCCTTCTAAGAACAATGCCATAATTGGAAGTTGCATTCCTGTAGAAAGCCCAATCACAATTAAATAAGCTTATTAAACTGTATGCCTTAGGATATTAGCATGTGACTTGAGAAAGGGGTTGTGGACAAGAAAGTCTGGGAAACACTGGATTTAACAAAGTTAATACCCACCCCGTGCAAGAATGGTCAGATCTTTTTGTGACCCACAGACTTTTTTGGGGGGTAGAGAGGCAGGGTTTCTACCAGCTACTTGAATGTAGAACCACCACCGAATTAAAGCATATATATGACAATAATGTATCATTTTTTAAAAAGCAAAGTTAAAAGACCTGACGACACTATTCTCCAACTCCTGCAAAACGAACACAAACCCGCTATATGTGTTGAGTCTGCTCCTGTGTCCAGACCTACCCTCCACCTCGCCATATCCCCGTGGCAGCTGACGGATGACAATGGCTCCCTTGCCCTTCACTCAGGTCTCATCCACAAGCGTTGATCCCAGGAGCACTTCCCAGTAAATGCGTTCCAGAGAACCCAACCTCGGACAAGAGTCAAACAGCTCTATAGATATCATGAGAAGGAACAGCCCCCCTCCCTTTTCATTTCTAGTTTTCCAGAGGTAAGTAGTTTCAACTCCTTTGATATACTCTTTGCATATCTCTGGGAAAAAATGCTTATTATGTTACTATTTTTGAATATTTCTGTTGTAGGCATTACCAATCAACTTTTCTCCATGGAGACTGAAAATATTGCTCTCTTTCACACACGCAGACGCGCACACACACACACACAGCACACTTCTCATCCACCTATGGCCTCAGAAAAGTTAGAATCAACACTCAGGGGGCGCCTGGGTGGTGCAGTCGGTTAAGCGTCCGACTTCAGCCAGGTCACGATCTCGCGGTCTGGGAGTTCAAGCCCCGCGTCAGGCTCTGCGCTGATGGCTGGGAGCCTGGAGCCTGTTTCGGATTCTGTGTCTCCCTCTCTCTCTGCCCCTCCCCCGTTCATGCTCTGTCTCTCTCTGTCTCAAAAATAAATAATAAATCATTAAAAAAAAAAAAAAAGAATCAACACTCAGTAAACATATTACTATGATTATACATAAAGGAAAAATAAAGCTTAGCACTGTAACAGAACATGATTGCTTTTTCCACTCACACTTTATTTCCCTAAAGTTAGTATGTCTTGCTTTTCCATTTGCTCAATTTTCTGTTATATATTATTCATTTATTTCCAAATGCTTCCCATCTTGATATATCTCCTCTTGATAAATTCAAAGAAATTAACATGCCATCAATTTCATCTTCCTGAAGATGTCTTTTCTAGAGCCTCTGGACTGCAGTTACCTGAATGGATTGACTTCTAGTGCTGTCTTCTTTTTTCTTGGAGTCTCCTCTCCCATGGTTTCCTTCACATCTGTCTTTCATTGGATCTCTTCACTGGTTTACTTCCCTGTTTTGGTGGGTCACACCCTTCAGTAGTCTCCTTAGCGACAGTGCAGGGAGGTCGAGGTTTTGACAGCGTGCTTGCCTGAGCAACGGCTTATTTTACCTTTGTCCTAGGCTGATTCGGGAAGGCAGTGGACCTAATAATGCCTCCTCCTTTCCTAAGCCTTTGTCTTTGCCACAATCTCTTCTCCCTTTCATAGTTCTCTATCTGCTTAGGCATCCATGCTGAAGGAGTCTTGAACAGAGACCTCAACGTATAAGTTAAACGTGTCCTCAGGATAAGAAATTGATTTCAATGCCATAGCCAAATATCAGTTTAGGTTATGTGAGGCACCAATTATTTTTTAAAGTCAAGTTCACTCTTATTTAAAGGTTTAAGCTTAGCTGTCTAATTTCAAACATTTTCATCCCTCAAGGAAGTCTCTATTTCATTATCATTGATATTAGCGAAAAATCTTAAATTCCCTCCTGAAATATAGGTCTTGGTGATCCTATGAAAAGCATGAAAGGCTAAAGAAGAGCCAAAGTACCAGTTTTCATATTAGGATAAATACACAGACATATAGTGGTATGAGACATTTAGTATCTTATGGTTTGTGTATATATATTTGTATATGTTATATGCATGTTATACACACATATATATGTATAGCGCCTTGAGGAGCATGACTTTGAATGGTGCAGGCCCACTTATGTCAGATTTTTTGATAAATATAGTACAATACATACTTTTTTTAAATTCTTTTTAATGTTTATTTATTTATTTATTTATTAAAAAAATTTTTTTTTCAACGTTTATTTATTTTTGGGACAGAGAGAGACAGAGCATGAATGGGGGAGGGGCAGAGAGAGAGGGAAACACAGAACCGGAAACAGGCTCCAGGTTCTGAGCCATCAGCCCAGAGCCCGACGCGGGGCTCGAACTCACAGACCGCGAGATCGTGACCTGGCTGAA
This sequence comes from Felis catus, assembly GCF_018350175.1. Lineage (NCBI taxonomy): Eukaryota > Metazoa > Chordata > Mammalia > Carnivora > Felidae > Felis > Felis catus. The sequence goes on along the minus strand of NC_058368.1, from coordinate 207,935,851 downwards.
GTCGGACGCTTAACCGACTGCGCCACCCAGGCGCCCCAATGTTTATTTATTTTTTGAGAGAGGGAGAGAGACAGAGCACGAGTAGGGGAGGGGCAGAGACAGAGGGAGACACAAAACCCAAAGCAGGCTCCAGTCTCTGAGCTGTCAGCACAGAGCCTGACGCGGGGCTTGAACTCACGGACCGTGAGATCACAACCCGAGCCGAAGTCGGTTGCTCAACCAACTGAGCCACCCAGGCACCCCTATAATTTTCTTACTAACATTTTCTTCTCTAGCTTACTTTATTGTAAGAATACAGTATATAATACATATAACATACAATTGACTGCTGTTAATAAGGCTTCTGGTCAACAGTAGGCTCTTAGTAATTAAATTCTGAGTTAGTCAAAAGTTATATACAGGGGTCATATATGTCTATGTTGGGGGGTTGTTCAAAGGTCAACTATATAAATGTAGCTAATGCGTCTACATCATTCAAAGTCAGAGTTCTAAGAGTATACAATTAAAGATTTTTTCCCACCCAGTTTCCTAGTCCATAGAAACCATAATTTGTTTTGTGTGTATCCTCCCAGAGATACTTAATGTACTTGAACATTAGAAAATACATTGGTAACTTGAAAGGAGTGTCATGAATAAATTATTCAAAAAGGCATGCACAAGGTAAAAGGAAATGACATGGAATGATAAAGCATCTAGGGACTAACAACAGCACCAGTAAATTGGGAAGGGCAAAAGGATGGAGAGAAACAACTAGAATCTAGAGATAGCTGCTAGTGAGGGCTATCCAGCATGAGCAATGGCCCTTGATGGAAGCTCACAGCCACTTCAACCCAGGACCAGATTAAAGATCCCCAATCCCATCTCCAGCCAGGGTCTCCCATTGGCTGAGCCCAACTGGAATCCAGAGAATGAGGAACTAGTTCTTCCAGTGAACGAGTTCACTAGATCTGCAAAGAGACAAAATTCAAAGACAATCTTCCCATGGCTTCCTCTGAGCCCATCCAGGCCAGTGTTCACCAAAGAGCTGTTTACAAACCACCTACTGTGCACAATACAGTTTAGGGTGAGACAGGGATTAATGTTCATAATTTGAAAAAAATTTCAAACAATGACAAACTTAACAGAAAATTTGTATGTACAGAAAAAAGAACATTTTCTTCCTGAGCCATTTGAAAGTAAATGGCCCACCTAAAGCCCCCATACCACAGAATTCTTTAGTGTGTTTCCTATAAACAAGGGCATTTTCCCATGTAAACAGATACAACCATCAAAGTCCAGACACTAACCTTGATACGTTATTACCATTGAATCCTCAGACTTTGAAACCTAATTCCCAATGTGATGGTACTAGGAGGTGGGACCTTTGGGAGGTGCTTGAGTCATGAGAGTAGAGCCTTGTCAGTGAGATTAGTGCCCTTATAAAAGATGCCCCCAGAGAGCCCCCTTGTCCCTTCTGTCATGTGAGGTTTTGGTGCGGATACAGCCATCTATGAACCAGGAACCAACTCCTACTAGACACTGAAACTACCAGCACCTCGATCCTGAACTTCCCAGGCTCCAGAAATGTGAGAAATAAATTTCTGTTGTTTAACACAGTCTATGGTATTCTTTCATAACAGCCTGAAGGGACCACAAAAAAAGAATTAAATAGAGCAAAAGGCATTTAGAGTAGCCAGGCAAGATGGAAATGATTCAGAAAGACATATTTCTTCATTGAGCAGGCACATACCTACTTCTTAGTTTCTGAGAGGATATTGCAAAAAGGGTCAAATAACTGTAAGGAAAAGCAAGAAAAAAGTATCACATGGCAGTGAAAATTTGCGGTGTTGGTGGTTCATTGAACTAGTGAGCAAGCCACCAATGCTTTTGGCTGAAATGGAAGTGCTATTTATCACCCTGAACCTCTCCAACTATACACTCCACAAACACCACCCTTTCATTTTCAATAAGCCACTTGGGTACGATATTAAATGTCTTAGATATTAAACATTGGACACTTGTCAGAGAGGCAATGACAGACTACTATGGCAACCGATGCCAGCTAGTGAAACCACTTTGCAAATGTTTCTTACTCTACAAGTGAAAAAGGAAGTTGATTTGCAGGAAAATATGAGGTTCAAAGGGAATTTTGACTAAGACGCTAAGAAAAACATAATTTTGTCAAGACGGTTAATTCTCCAGGAAAGTATTCAAGAGCAGTAACTGGCAGCATTTAACAAGCTGGCAGCTGAACAGAATGTGAAAATCTCTTGTTTTTAATTTATTTAAAATATACAGAACCAAACTGTTCCAATTAAAGTGAGTAGCTAAAGTGACAGGTTCAGTGACAGGTTTCACAGATTAATGCCTCTGTGGTTTACACATTCTGACACACAGAGAGGACTATTTATTGTAGTTGATTGAAACAGTTGTAAACAGTGTCTTGCCAAAAAAACAACTGAATTTTCTCTTTAATAGAAAATTTTACCTTACATTCATTTAATATGTAATATTGGTCCTGATAATGATACTGGATTTTTTTTTTTAACTATCCCTATCTTTTAGAGGTGAGATCTTTACAGATGAAGTGATGGGATGTTTCCAATGTGCTTCAAAATCGTCCCGTTGAATGAAAGAAAGCAGATAATCATACACATGGTGTAACACTGGCCAGGAATAGATCATTGCTGAAGCTGAGGGATGATTACGTGGGACTCCTTATGCTGCCTTTCCTTACTTCTGCATAGGTTTGAAATTTTTCATAATACAAATTCAAAAAGAAAAAAAGATTAAAGCCCCTAGGGTGAGAGGGTAGGGAGTGTGGTGGTTTTGATGGTCCTAGTTTCCAGAGGATTGAATTAAATTCATCCTTCTGGTGGATGATACATCAAACCCTTGAAAAGGTAAAGAAACAAAACGTGGGTGCATATTAAGGGGTCTTTAACCTACGTATATGTATATGTACCCGTGGCTCCCAGTAAGTCCGGTCATGTGGATCTTCCACGATCAGCTTTCTTAGGCATGGACTGCTTTCACCTCTGAGGCACATGTTTTCTTGGCTCCGTTTAAGTGGCAAGACTGATTTGGAAGAAGTCATTGTGCAAAAGGGAATACATCTATTTTTTTTTTTTTTTTTTTTTTTTTTTTTTTTTTTTTTTTTTTTTTTTTTTTTTTTGGGACAGAGAGAGACAGAGCATGAACGGGGGAGGGCCAGAGAGAGAGGGAGACACAGAATCGGAAACAGGCTCCAGGCTCCGAGCCATCAGCGCAGAGCCCAACGCGGGGCTCGAACTCACGGACCGCGAGATCGTGACCTGGCTGAAGTCAGACGCTTAACCGACTGCGCCACCCAGGCGCCCCGGGAATACATCTATTTTTTAACAGATTATTCAAAAAAAAAAAAAAAGCTTTGTCTAAAGGTTTCATGGTTTTGTCTTGAAGCAATTATATATTTTAGCAGAAGCCCTGGTCAAGGTTGGTGGGAGGCTTCTGAACCTCCTAAATCTCCTCTTTGCGGGGGGGAAAAAAGTGCTCAAAATCAGATGCATTTCCAGATGAACATTTCATCAAGATGTTGATAGTTTAACATTTGACTTAAATGATAGTTCAATATTTAAAAATTCAATGTAACTTATTTGAAAACTTAGTAATACAATAAAAGTAACTCCAGGCTGTTTGTTGGCTTTACATCTTTTTTAACGACAAAAGATAATGAATTTGTCTTTCCAACAGAACATTAGGATTCACCCAAGACCTTTCCTTCTTGCTAATGGGGTTTGTTTTTGTTTGTTGTAGTTTGAGTAGAAGGTTCAAGAGAGGGAAATGTGAGAAAAAAAAAAAACAACCCGAGGGGTGCCGGGTGGCTCAGTCAGTTGAGCTACCGACTTAGGTTCAGGTCACGATCTCGCGGTTCGTGAGTTCAAGCCTCGCATCAGGCTTGCTGCCCTCAGCCCGTCAGCGTGGAGCCTGCTTCGGATCCTCTGTCTCCCTCTCTCTCCCCCTCCCCTGCTTGCACTCTCAAAAATAAAAAAACCTTAAAGAGAGAGAGAGAGAGAAAACCTTAACAATTAGATAGAGGCTACAGCAGGAAGCCTTTCACTGTTACATTTCTGTCAATATTTAAAGCAATCTTCAGTCACACACATGGGAGCCCAGTCTCTCTCAAGAACGCCCTTTCTCTGCAGAAGTCAAGTCCGTCTCTTTAGTCTGCGAAACTGGCAGGTATTACACAATACGCGGGCCATCCACGCGCATCTTTGCAGGCAGCCTTGGAAGCAGCACCAGCACGGGCGATGCCTGGCAACCAGCATCCGGAGCCCAAGAGAAAGTCCAGCCTCGAGACTTCCAATGGAAGGCGGAATACGTTTGATTAATTTTTAGAAAATATTAATCCCCCTCTTCCTCCTCCCCCTGGAAATCAAGTATACTTCCCTACCCTCACTGGCTTTGGGCTTGACCACGGATCTCGTTCGGGCCAACAAAATGTGAGCAAGACATGATTGAGAGCAGCTTTAAATGTACTTGTGTATTTGGCTTCTCTCTCGGGCTTCCAAGGTCTGTTGTGGGAAGAACAGGCCCTGGGTAGCTGCTGATCAAGGAGACTGTGAGGTCACACAGAGCACGCCTGAACCCCACTGAAGCCTGAAGCCAAGCCCAGGGGACCAGCAGCCTGGAGCAGAGCTACCCTGAATGATACACAGACCTGTGAGCAAAAAAATATAAAAGCTAATTGTTGCAAGCCACTGAACTTTTGGTGTTTTGTTGTTTTTTTTTAATGCAGCATTATTGCATCAGTAGCTGGCTAACACAGAAATCATCTAAATATGCAAGGAAACGGAACCACGGGAGGAGATGGGTTTTCTAGACAGACTGTAGGTAGCAGTGACTCTTCACCAACTTTAGAGTTACAGACTTTCTTAAGAATCCAATCAATACCTTGATTAGGTTCTTCTCCAAGCTTCTCGATTCCCTCTGTCCCTCCCCGTGTTTTCACGTGAGTCCATCCGATTGACAGCACCTAAACCATGTCTGGAACCCTAGCTGCAAGGAAGTTTGGGATACGTAACTTTTTAGCTTTTCCAGCCTTTATGACCTAGAAGGAGGCTTCAGTGGGACTTGGGTGAGTCACAGTACTCCAATATACCACCGAGAGGAGGGGGTGTTTAGGGAGGAGAATGAAAAGATGAAGCTAGAGAGAACTGGGAGAGCCTGGTGTCAGAGAAATTGTGACAAGACAGTATATGAAGAAGTGAATAGTTGATCACTTAGATTAAATGATACAGAAAACCATGTAGAAATGTAAAGAATCTACTGAATTGGGCAACGACAGTGTCCTTAGAGACACTGGAAAAGATAAGGTAGAAACAATGAGTCCTAAAATAGTCCTCTTTCCAGAACTTCGGTTGGGAAGGGGAGGGGAAGGATGTGGTTACCATCCATGTGTTCTTGTGTAACAGTGAATCATTCCTCACTAAGGGATTAGTAACCTTGGTCTGCCCTGAACTAACTAGAAAGAGTCTTAATTTATCTTTCTTTGCCATTAAAAAAAAAAAAAAAAAAGAATTTGTCCTCTCCCTGTTCCCTGAATCAGGGATCTTCTTGGGTCTCCCAAGTCTTCTTGTGAGTCAAGAGATGTGACTCTCCAATTCCCTGTGCGTTTTCTCGTTGTCAAATTATCACAGCCCACAGCTGTGGGAAAGGTCCGTGAAACTGCTGTCAGTGTAGACCTGTGCTCCACTCGTTCTCTGCCCTCCACAGCCTGCATCTCATTACTTCCTGGCAGGGTCCTTCTCTCTTGCTTGCTTTCTTTGTCCTAAAATTCATATTAATTCCCACATTGTGCCACAGATCTCAGGTCTCAGTCTTCCAAGTCAAGCCATTGCCTCACAGCATTTGTACACACAACCAATGACCTCCTGATACCCATCTTCCCATCCTCCCTTAAAAAAAAAAAAAAGCAAACAAACAAAAACACTCCATGTTCTGCCTGAGCCTAAAAAGACACTAATTTCTTGGCTTCTCACGGAGCTACCAGAAAGGCGATTATGTCTGAACCAAAGGGAGTCTCGCTCCCCCTTCCTTCTGGTGGAGAAAGGTGTTGGCTGGAATGTTCCTGGAAGCCGTGTATTTAGCATGTCTGAGCTTCCCCACCTACCCAGACCACTCACCTCTAGGCTGTTGGATGAGAAGGAGATAAATTTCGGTTTTAAGTAAACCACAGCAATTTGTTTTAGACTGTACCTGACATAATACAATGGCTATGAGACACATCGCTCTCCTTGGTGACAATGGCTGTGTGGTCCAGCTGCCACATGATGTGCAGGACTGACTTCACCGTGCCCACTGTGTCTTCCGGTCTGACCTCCATGATTTGTTCTCTGCCTCTTATCAGTCTCCTCTGACTAAAACATAATCTTCAAGATGTGTCTCATCTGTTATGACATTTGGAGATTTGGGGGCAAGAATGAAGAGTACTTGGTAGGATTCTTCTGGAAGCTTCGTCTCCTTGGAAACAATATACATATTCCCCATGATCTTCTGGCATTGGTACCATTCAGCTTGCAACAATTGCTTAATAGTAACACTTGCGTCTCTTACAATGTACGATGTAATGTTTGCGTCTCTTACAAAATAGGGATTATGATTGTACCAATCTCCCAAAGTGGCTATGATAATAGCTTTAAGGGAATATAGTCAAATTATCTTACTTTTGCATACTTTAGGACAAAATAGGACCATTTGAACCGGTGCTTAAATCTCTCCCTGGATCTTGGAAAAGTCTGTGCCGTCAGCTTCACGGTGAACCCCTCTCTGCCTACCTTACAGTGTCATTAGAGGATGATACAACACAGACCCAGGGCCACTAACACATAAGGCACATTTGTGCTTATTACAGAAGAGTGACACCCCCCCCCACCACCAGGACTGTTTGGCTTGGTCAGCAGAATAAGGCTCGATTTCAGCCCTCACTCTTCCCCTTGGCTCGGTCGGTGCGTTTGGCATTGCGAAAACTCAAGGCTGCTGACACGTTGTGAGGTTGGTGCGTTGCGCCAAGGGGTCCAGCCAACAGCGTGGAGTGCGTGGAAACTAAACTCAAGTCCCCTTCTCTCACCAACTGGTGTCTCTCCGCATGCAGGTACATGTGCCTGAGGAGAGGGCATTTCTGGCTTCGCACAAAGGCTCTGTCTGTCTGCCAGGTCCTGCACCCACTTTTTGCTGATGAGCACAGAGGTGCCTTAGAGTTGCGGGTAGCCCAGCACATCCCACCCGCTCACGTGGCGATCCTGATCACTGGCATTCAAGAGGCACTCTGCAGTATGGGAGGTGCTCTCCTGGGCCCCCTATTCTTTCCTACCAGAGGAACCTTTTCCGTACTTGCGCCATCTTGAATACTTCACGGTCGTTTAAAATTTCCACATTTTCGAGGAAGCTATTGGAAAGTTGCTCCAGGGAATTGCTTTACCTGTGTGTCCTGTGCTTTAAGGAAGGGGCTACGTAAGACCGCACTTTGGGGGATTTTGCCAGTTTCCTGGGCTGTCTGCATGGGCACACTGGTGGAAAGAAATTCTGCACCACCTGGGGAACAGCCAGACTTCATTTATGGCAAAGCTGAGCCAGAGGGCTGTTCCTGGCCAGTATCAGAGCCTGGGGGTGGGGAGTGGGTGGCCAAGCATCGACACCCTGTGATGTCAGACTTGTCTTTCAGTGCCAAGGGGGGAAGGAAGACTCAACACTAATTCCTTAAGGAGCCTGTTCTCTAAAAACCTGGTGGCCACTAGAGGGCTCTTTAGGTTTTCTCTGTCTCTGTCTCTGCGTCTGTCTCTCTCCTCTCTGCGGCTTGTCCTGCTAGGAGCTGAGAGATTTATTGAGTCGCTTTGGACCTTACCAGGCCTGCTAAGGGATCGAGAAGGATACTTGTATTTTACAGGGTAGGTTACGAAAGTGGACAGCAGGAAGACAGAACCTTTGCTCACCCATCCACTTTATTTCTGCTGAGGGAGTTACCCTGAGGCAAAGGGGCCTTCTTAGAAGCCCAATTTCTCCAAAGTAAACACGCATTAAAAATTTTTAAAAATGTTTATTTATTTTGGAGAAAGAGAGAGACAGAGTGTGAGCAGGGGAGGGGCAGAGAGGGAAGGAGACGCAGAATCTGAAGCAGGCTCCAGGCTCTGAGCTGTCAGCCCAGAGCCTGACTTGGGGCTTGAACTCACGAACCGTGAGATCATGATCTGAGCTGAAGTTAGATGCTTAACCAACTAAAATTTTTGAAATATAGGGGCTCCTGGGTGGCTTAGTCAGTCGAGCATCCGACTTTGGCTCAGGTCATGATCTCACAGCTCATGGGTTCAAGCCCCACGTCAGGATCTCTGCTGATACCATGCAGCTCAGAGCCTGGAGCCTGCTTTGGATTCTGTCTCCATCTCTCTGCCCCTCCTCTGCTCAAGCTCTGTCTCTCCCTTCTCTCTCAAATATAAATATTTAAAAAAAGAAAACAAATGTTTAAAATAAATTTTTGATAATATAAAGGCTGAGTAACTTAAACTCCTACAAACAGCATGTAAGAATTAACTGTTGACCCATACGCTCATTAACATTGGACATGATCAATCTCATAAAATTTTCCAACACAATGGATTAAAAATACACATAAATGTTCTTGTTAATGAGCATCTGTATTTTGTCTTTTGTCTTTTTTTTCTTAAGTTTATTGATTGATTTTGAGAGATACAGAGAGAGCATGAGCTGGGGAGGGGCAGAGAGAGAGAGAGAGGGAGGGAGAGAGAGAGAGAAGGGGCACGAATTGGGGAGGGGCAGGGAGCGAGGGAGACACAGAATCTGGAGAAGGTTCCAGGCTCCCAGATGTCAGCAAAGAGCTAGAGGCAGGGCTCAAACTCACCATGAGATCATGACCTGAGCCCAAGTCAGAGGCTTAACTGACAAGCCACCCAGGCGCCCCTAGCACTGTCTGCTTTAGATGAAACCCACCTAAAGGGCAGACCCCGTTTACTTCTTCGCTCTGTTCAGCAACATGTACAGTATGCCATAAGTGTTGCACTTGGCAAGGATAGGTTTCAGACTTGGCTTCTAATACCTGATTCTGACCACAGTTAACATGTAAAACTGGGGATTTGGCTAGGATCTATGCTGGGAGGAAAAAGAAGCAATAAGCAGAGAGCTGCCCTCTGCTGATGAAAAGAAAAAAAAAAAAAGCTTAGTAGCATAACTTCAAATTTATGGTCTGTAGCAATTTATAAAGGAATTTGAAGTGTCAGCTCTGGTTTCAGATGTTCTGAGGATTTCTTCTCCACTTAAAAAAAAAAAAAGCCCTGTTTTTAAGATTATAGATATTTCTTTTCAAAGAAATATATGATTACTGAAGAAAATCAGCAATTTCTTCAAAAGTATAAAAAATTGGGGGCACCTGGGCAGCTCAGTCGGTTAAGCTCTGACTCTTGATCTCGGCTCAAGTCATGATCCTGCAGTTTATGAGATGGAGCCCTGTGTCGGGCTCTGCACTGACAGCGTAGAGCCTGCTTGGGATTCTTTCTCTCCCTCTGTCTCTCTGCCCCTCCCCCCATGCACCTGCTTTCTCCCTCTCTCTGTCTCTCCAAATAAACATTTTAAAAAGTATTAAACAAAGACTTATAACCCTATCATTTTAATGGTAACTACAAATAACATATCTTGTACTTCCTTCTTGTTTGTATAAGCATACATAGATATAAATGTTATGTTTTCCAAAATTAGTAAAATAAGATTCTGTATCTTGCTCTTGCCATTGAACATTGACATTTCCTGCCATTAAATACTCTTCGAAACCTGATTTTTAATGGCTGAATATTTCCTTCCAAAGGCATATCACTAATTTATTAACCAAGTTCCTTCTGTGCCCAGACAACGTCTTCATGGCTTCCCGCTACTGCTTTCTCTTCTTGGGCACACAGGATGCTTCCATTTCCCAGCCTCCCTCGCAGCTGGTGGGGACGCAGTGACTGAGAGCCAGCCAACGGAATATGGGTGAGAGCGGCCCTGACCTTAAAGCCAACCCATGCCATCCTCCCGCCCTCTCTTCTGCTACCGCAGCCACTCTGAGAGCCATGTGTTCAGATGGCACGTGGTTATAACACGGAAGCAGCCTCTGTCCTACAGGCACCACTTGGAAGAGGGAAGAGCATGGGACTGGCATCAGATAGGACCCAGTGGAAAACAAGCCTGGGTGTGTTCCTGCACACAGCCTAGTGATGCCTGAGGTAAAGATAACGTCAGACCTGCGAGTTCTTTCCAACTTTCCATTGTTGTAAGTGGCAACATTTTGCTCCTTGCCAATTATGCTGCTATAATAAGTAAGAAGTGTTAGGATTTCCTCCCTTTTAAATAAACAAATAGTTACTATTTCCTTCTTTATATGTTTATATACCTTTACAGTTTTCTACAAAGGACTATTTTTTAATATAATTTATTGTCAAATTGGCTAACATACAGTGTGTGAAGTGTGCTCTTGGGTTTTGGGTAGATTCCGTGGTTCATCGTTTACATACAACACTCGGTGCTCATCCCGGCCAAGTGCCCTCAATGCCCGTCACCCACTTTCCCTGCCCTCCCACTCCCCCATCAACCCTCAGATTGTTCTCTGTATTTAAGAGTCTCTTATGGTTTGCCTCTCTCCCTCTCTGTAACTTTTTTTTTTCCTTCCCTTCCCTTCCCCCATAGTCTTCTGTTTGGTTCCAGGCAGTCCGTCTCAGGACAACCTCAACTTCAAGGTTCATCTTCCAGACAACTACAAGCAGAATTGTCTGGAAGATGAACCTTGAGGTTGAGGTTGTCCCGTGACGGACTGCCTGGAACAAGGGCTCCCTCTTCCCCATGGGAAGCTCTGTGCCAAGACCCAGGCCCCTGTGGGGCTTCTTCCCCCAACTCTACGAGGCCAACATCTAGCTGCCAGGTTCCAGGAGTGGCATTCTCAGGCCGCCGCTACCCAGCCTGCATCTCAACACAGACCGCCTGGAACCTCAGGTCTTCATGATGGGTAAAGCCCGTAGTTGCCACGCTTGGCCCCCAGGCGCACAACCTTCAGATCAGTGTGTTCCATTTTACGGGGGGTGCCGTCATAGCATTTTTCATTTTAATGCTTCTTACTAAAGCTTTAATGCTTCTTTTTATTGTATATAAAAATTCAAAAGATAGAAAAGGGTAGAGTTAAAACTCTCCCCTCTGCTCCTCAGTCGCCCTGTTTTCTTCCCCAAAGGCAATTGATTTGGTTTCTTCTGTGTCCACAGAGAGGTTATAATTGATTATAACTTGTGTGCGACAACTAAAGTAAGTAACAAATGGCGTTCCTTCTCGATCAAGGAAGGCATCTTTTGATTTTTGAAATTATTGCTTTTTATTTTTTTTAAATTTTTTTAACGTTTTATTTATTTTTGAGACAGAGAGAGACAGAGCATGAGTGGAGATGGGGCAGAAAGAAAGAGAGGGAGATGCAGAATCTGAAGCAGGCTCCAGGCTCTGAACTGTCAGCACAGAGCCCGACGCGGGGCTTGAACTCACGGACCGTGAGATCATGACCTGAGCCGAAGTCGGACGCTTAAGCGACCAAGCCACCCAGGCGCCCCTGAAATTATTGCTTTTTAAAAGTGAAAACATTCATGACAAAAAGCCAGTCTATACTGGCTTTACATTACACACCACCCCTCATTCTTAGACCTTCTCCCCCAGGAACAACCACAGTTACCAATTTCTCGTAATGCACTCAAAACATTCTTATGTATCTATCCCAGAAACATTAGCAAATTAAATAGACATATGGACGTACCAAATTCACATTTCTGGCTCTCACTTTTTTCACATAATTATGTGTCTTGGCTGTATGTCCATAGCCGTACATACGAATAATCTTCTTTCTTTTGAAAGGATAAATCGTGAAGTTTTCAGTCTTCTACTGGAAGATCTTCAGGCTGTTCCAAGTTTGCTGCTATACAAACAACGTCCCTGTTTTCCCTTGTCCCCATTATTCACACAATGTCTTTCTAACGAGTGTTGGGGGGTGTGTGTATTACAATTTTGCAACTATGAACATTTGTAAGCCTAAATTTTCAGTCACGTAGACTATTCTTTCTTCCTAAGAACGGGAGCGTTTCAAAAGAAATTGTCTATTATCATTCTTGTTCAGAATGTTTGCACCTTCATCCTAAGCAGCATCTTCCAAACATTTTGAGGAAGACAAATTCTTATTATTTTTACTACAAGATTTAATAAAATTGAATAACATTTCCCTCCCTCTTGAGTGTTTCAGCTTATTCTAGTTCAGCTCGGTTATTTTGTGGTGAATTTCAGCGACTCTTTCTCCTAAAATGCCTCGGGTGTGTGGAAATTATCTGAGCGTTATTCCAAAGTGACTAAGCATCCGCTGCTGTTTGGTAATGCACAAAATAATTGCCGTTGTGTTACAATTGGATGAAGATGGTGACATCTGAGAAACTGACAAGACTGAATACAGAAGTGAGCGCCTTTGGGGAGCTTTCGTTTCAATCTGGATGAAATGAATTTAAGCACAATGGAGTCACGAAGATAAAGATATGGCTTACTGTAGCTCCCTCACATAAATTTGTTTTTGGCATTTGAACAAAGTTCAAAAGGAAGGAATACAGGTGAAACAGCAGGTGAAAATACAACTGTGGGAGTGCCACTTTCTGTCATAGCTGAGTAACTCCTATTAAACTGATCCTCCTGCACATAACAGTATAAAGCACTAGAAAATATATTTTTAGGGGCGCCTGGGTGGCTCAGTCTGTTAAGCATCCAACTTTAGCTCAGGTCATGATCTTGTGGTTCGTGAGTTCGAACCCCGCGTCGGGCTCTGTGCTGACAGCTCGGAGCCTGGAGCCTGCTTCAGATTCTGTGTCTCCCTCTCTCTCTGCCCCTCCCCCACTTGCACTCTTCTGTCTGTCTCTCTCTCTCAAAAATAAATAAACCCCTCAAAAATTTTTTTGAAACAAAATATATTTTTAAAAAACACATTTAAGTGCAGAGGACATTGAAGCGCCTGGGTGGCTTAGTCGGTTAAGTGTCTGACTCTTGATTTCAGCCCAGGCCATGATCTAATGGTTCCTGGGATCGAGCCATTCATCAGGCTGGACTCTGGGCTGGGATTCTCTCTGTCTCTCTCTCTCTCTCTCTCTCTCTGTGCCTCACCCTGCTCACGCATTCTCTCTCTCAAAATAAATAAATAAACTTCATAAATGCAGTGGAGAATAATCTACAGCAGAAAGATTTCAGGGTGGGGAAGAGGGCAGCAACACTTGGGAGGAAGGGAAAGACGCAGTTTCCCCGGTTTTATAACTCTTAGTCTCAGACTGGCCCAAGTCTGTGCAATTGACCCCTCACTGTTAGAAGATACATAATATTTCTGGCTAGAAGAACCAGAGGTCAGAGTTTGGGGCAACCATACCTTTTGGAAAGGAGGGAAATCACAGAAAAGAGAGAGCTAGACAGGAAGAGGCTGTGTTTAAAGCCTACATCATGCATACCGTCTGAGCCGTGCTTATGCAAGGCAAACTCAAAACAGCCCAGCTCAGCCCCCAAAAACTGAACTCAGACTAGAGCTACTACTCATGGTAAGTAGCATCAAGTTTGCAGCTTGAGTCTAACCATGTGATTTGTCCATTTAAAAAGAAAATCAATGCCATTGGTGGAATATAACAGAATCCAGTCTTCATCACATAATATTTACAATGTCCAAGTTATAATCCAAAATTATTTGACAACCAATAAATAAACAAACATACAAACAAACCAGGAAAATGTGATCTGTCCTCATAAGAGAAACAATCAACACAGGTTGATTCCACTATTATCTAAATATTAGAATAATCAAGCAATGCTTTAAAAAAGCAGTAATTATATCTATGCTCAATGAGGTAAAGAAAATTATGCCTGTAATGAACTAAAAAATAGGAAGTATCAGTAAGGAAACAGAAAATATTTTTTAAAAAGAATAAGCAAAAATTCTAGCACTGAAATGTACATCTTTTTTTTTTTTAAGTTTATTTATTTTGAGAAAGAGAGAGCATGCAAGTGCCAGCAGGGGAGAGGCAGAGAGAGAGAGGGGGAGAGAGAGAGAATCCCAAGCAGGCTCCGCACCACCAGTGCAGAGCCCAATGTGGGGTCCGAAACCACAAACCGTGAGATCATGACCTGAGCTGAATCAAGAGTCTAATGCTCAACTGACTGAGTCTGCCAGGTGCCCCTGAAATATGCATTTTTTTTTCAGAGACAGAGAGAAAGACAGCAGGGAAGGGGCAGAGGGAGAGAGAGAGAAAGAGAGAGAGAGAGAGAGAGAGAAAGAGAAAGAGAGAGAGAGAGAGAGAGAGAGAGAGCAAGAATCCCAAGTAGGCTTCACAGCCAGCACAGAGCCCAACACAGGTCTTGATCCCACCACCCTGGTATCAGGACCCGAGATGAAATCAAGAGTCAGACACTCAACCAACTGAGCCACCCAGGCACCCTGAAATATACATCTTTTCAACAAAATTTACTGCATAGATTTAATAGTAGAATGAGGATGGTGGGAAAGGAGTCAGCAAACTTAAAGATAGCTCAACAGAAATGATCTAGTCTGAAAAATTCAGACGAAAAATATTTAAAACAATTAATAGAGGGGCACATGGCTGGCTCAGCTGGTAGAGCACGTGACTGACACTTGATCTCAGGGTTGTGAGTTTGAGCCCATGTTGGGCGCGGAGCCTTCTTTAAAAAAATTAATAGAGCCACATGGGCATTTGGGATCATATGAAGAAGGCTCACATATTCATAACTGGAGTCTCAGGAGGAGATGAGAAAGAAAATGAAGCAGAAAAAAACATTTGAAGAAATACTGAAAATTGCTCAAATTTGGTAAAAGACAAGTTTTCAAATTCGAGACACTCAACAAATGCCAGGCAGGATGAATAATGGAAACCAATACATTATATACCCAGTGATTTGAATAATTGATGATGCATCAGAAACAGTGAAGGCCAGAAAACCATAGAACAACATCTTTAAATTGTTGGAATAAAGAAGTCATCACCCCAAATCCTATATCCAGCAAAAATATCCCTCAAGGATGAAATGAGGTGAAGACATTTCAAAATAAAAGAAAACTTAAGAGAATGGACTCCAATGGAAAACAAAAATGCTAAAGGAAGTTCTTCAGGATTAAGAAAATGAGATCAGAGCGAAGCTTAAATCTTTGGGATAAGGACTGAAGAATATTGGGAAAGGTAAATACGTGGGTAAATACACAAGACTATTTGTCCTCTTGATTTCTTTAACATATATATCATGTTGCAGGCTTCATTCTGTCAAAGATATAATACAATTTATGACTACAACATAAAGGGCAGGTGGTGTGGTTAAATGAAGGGAAGTAGTACAATATTATCTCAAGTAGACACTGAGAGTTAAGGGTTTATATATTGTGATTCACAGAGAAAACATGAAAAAAATCACGCAAAGAGGAAGAACAAAAAAACAAAGGCAAATAAAATAGAACTAAAAAATATTCGACTAACATAAGATAAGGCAGAAAATGACAAATACGAGGATAAAAACCAGAGGGAACAAAGCTGAAAACATACAGTAAAATGGTAGGCTAAACCCAATCATATCAATGAATGCCTTAAATGTAAATATGCTAACCACTCTCTATCAAATTGAAACGTAGAGACTACGAGAATGAATTTTTTTTCAAAAGTCCCAACTACACACTGTCTGTAAGAGATGCTGTTCAAAATATAGATGTGACTATAGACTTATTTTGGATTAAGGTTGGCAAACAGTTTCGAAAGTCCCAAAAATCCCCATCAAATTCTAAGTACTCCTGCCATCGTATTAGTGTTCTATCCTTAATGACTGCTCTCATATTTATTAATTCTCATAAACACAAGCCAAGAGAATAAAAGCAGATATCAAAACATATTCAACATTCTCCCTAAAGCCCATGGGAAAAAAGAAAAGTTCTCCCATTGTCTGATTGCTGATGATTTCTAGAACACAGTGTGAGCATGTTACGATATCCAGGAGAGGGTAGATTGTGTGAAATTGGTCAATTAATCCATCCATCAATCTTCAAGTAATATGTAGTTCAAACAAAAAAGCTCCTTTAGAACTATTAAGGATAACGTTATCCCTCACTGAAATTCACTTAGCAGATATTGAAAGGAAAGCAATTCATAATTAGGAATTCATTATAAGGAATCCCCTTATAATCCCCTGAATTATAAACTATTCGGTTTTTCACAGGAATACATTTACAAAAGAACACTTTAATTTCCACTGAGTTTCCTTAGAAGTGATGTTGGCATCATCCACAATCATGTCTTAAGCGGCATCATGACAGCAGCATACTTTCAGACCTAAAAGTGAATCTTTCGGGGCGCCTAGGTGGCTCAGTCAGTTAGGCATCAGACTTGATTTCTGCTCAGGTCATGATCTCATGGTTTGTGGGTTGGAGCCCCGCACTGGGCTCTATGCTGACAGCGTGAAGCCTGCTCATGCTCCTCTTCTCTCACTCTCTAATCCTTCCCTGCTCATGCTTACGTTCTTTCTCAAAATAAGTAAACATTAAAAAAATTTTAAGTGTATCTTTAAAATATCAAATGTGACATATTGCCCCCCAAATAGAGAATTCTTGTCCGTGAGGGCAATTACAAATTCGCATCTACTGCTTACCGGATGAAGCTACTTTCTTCGGAAAATTCCCGGCTCTTTCCAACTCCATTAGTTTGGCTACCAAACACTGCCAAGCATGTAATTTTAGATATTTATAGTAGTTGAACAACAGAATCATGATTATATTTCACAACTGACATAGCTGATTTCATATATCTATACCCATATTGGTGTCTATATAGTGTTCCTTACAGTTATGGGACTATTTTTCCTTTGAGAAGTTGGATAGAGTAGGGATACATCCCCCTGGTGCCTCTCCAATGATGGTTACACAGGTGAGACCTGGTGGATGATGGATGATGAGGGAGGACAGATCAAAGGTCATTCACAGGTCTTTCAATGTAGTATCTAAATTAAAGGTTGGGCTGTTCCCTCAGTATAAGAGAATCACATGGGGAAAAGTCAAGGGTTTAACTTGGACAAATTGATTTTGACATACGAATAAGATGGCCTGGAATTCAGATGAAATTACTGAAATTACTGCAACAGGAATAATGATCCAGGGTCCTCGATGCACAAGTGATCACTGAATTCAGGAGCACAGATGTGTTCATTTGGGAGACTGGATTCAGAGGAGAATGTCAAGGATGGAGCCCCGGACACAAGAAGCCCGAGAAAGTGACGGGGAAGAAAGTCTGGGAAAGGGGGGGGGGTGTGGAGTGTGTTGTGCTACTGAAATCAGAAGGAAGAGGGAACAGCAGAGTCAAATGGAGCCCAATAAATACGTATTTTCCCAACCAAATCTTGTCAACGCTCAACAGGGAAGGGTATTTTAGCCCTTGGCTCAATATGCCTTTGGTATTTTTTAATCTTTTCTCATTTCAGCTGTGTTTAGGCCAACTTTCCAAACTAACCTTTGGGATATGGATGTCATGTATACTTAGGTATCAGTTTCTAGGGCAGCTATAACAAACGACCACAAATTTAGTGGCTTAGAACAACTCGTTCTCTCCCAGTTCTAGAGCCCAGACGTCTGAAATCAAGGTGCTGGCAGGGTGAGTTCCCTCTTAGGGGCTCAGAGCGAGAATGTGTTGTGTAACCTTGTCCTATCTTCTGCCGTGGCCACCAAGTGTTGGCCCTCTTTGGCCTGTGGCAGGATAACTCCAGTCTCTGCGTCAGTACTCACATGGTGTTCTTTCTGGCTGTCTGTGTCCAAATTTCTCTCCTCCCATAAGAACAGCAGTCATTGGATTAATAGGACCTCATCTTAACTTGATTTAACCTACAAAAATATTTCCACATAGGGTCATATTCTGAGGTTCTGGCTCGACATGAATTTTTGGAGGACACTATTCAACCTAATATATCATCCTAAGGGTACGATCACAAATTTACAGGTGCTATAGCAACGAGACTCTAGAAAGGGATAAATTTAAGATATCAGAATGGTACTCAAAATAAATGAATTATATGTGGGCACCTGTATGAGGAGGTCAAAGAGAAGATGTGACGTCCGGTTGACCCATGAACTGGACCTACGGAAGCAGAGGCTCCTATCCCCTTCTCTGTTCTTGAAATGTATGTTCTGCCCACAGTGAAGCCACTTCAAGGACACTGCCTTAAGACAGCAATGTGTTACTGAGATCATCTGGCCTCTACACTGACTGAACCCAGGCAAGGCTTCTAACTCTTAAGATTCTGGCTGGCGGTCGGGGCGCCTGGGTGGCACAGTCGGTTAAGCGTCCGACTTCAGCCAGGTCACGATCTCGCGGACCGTGAGTTTGAGCCCCACGTCGGGCTCTGGGCTGATGGCTCGGAGCCTGGAGCCTGTTTCCGATTCTGTGTCTCCCTCTCTCTCTGCCCCTCCCCCGTTCATGCTCTGTCTCTCTTTGTCCCAAAAATAAAAAATAAAAAACGTTGAAAAAAAATTAAAAAAAAAAGATTCTGGCTGGCGGGTGTGGAGACCTACTCGTCTTGTAGCCGCCCAAGACAAGCCTAGTGCGGGAGCCCCTTTGCTTATAAAATCTGCTACCTACCAACCTGGAATGGTCTTCCTCTTTCTTTGGTCTTTCCTTGCCCTCCCCTAATGGGGCCCTGCTTTGAAATTCACAGGCACTCCCAAGCATGGAACCAACAGCCTGGAATTTTTTGCAACTTGGTTTCCTTCCTTTGTAATAGGAGCTCAAAGTAAGATAAGACTCACTTTGCAGAAATGTTCACACAGTATTTTTTTAAGTTGGCATCTCATCTGCTCCTAAGAGATTGTGAATAGTTTCTGTAAATTACAGAAGAAATTAACTTTTTTTTTTTTCCTCACTCACTGAAATATAGAATCAGAAAGCTTTTCCAGCCCTTTGGGATCTGGATTGGTAGTTTCCAGAGCCATGCAGATGGCAAAACTAATGGACTCGGAAGTACTGAGGTGTGGCAAAGGACCGTATGTTTATTTAGACAAAAGTACCTTCTCTTCATTATCATCAAATATTTACTATGTACCATGGTCTTTGTGGCACTATTAGGCAGTAAATGTATTTGGGCCTAAAACAAAATTCTTTCCCTGGGGTGCCACTGGGGAAGAGTAAAAACTGCGAGCAAACACAGAAGTAACATTTAGGCTGATTCCGGCAATATTTTGAGCCACCCAATCAAGAAGTGATTCTAAGATAAGATATGATGCATGCGCAATCCTTCTTAATCATTCTTGGGTTTCTTCCCCTCCTACAGTCCTTGGCAATCATGACACTTCCCAGGGTCCCTAAAACCAACCAGAACAGGCCTAGCAAGGCCCCATGTAATAATCCTGCAAACTGTCAAGCATCCAGGTGAGTCCTCCAGACCCCAGAGCCTCACTGCTCTCTTCTCTGGGTCCTAGCTGGTCACAGAAGCAGCATGTGGATCCCAGACCCTCTTGGGAGCTTCCCAGGTGAAATCTGAAACCGGCCAGTACTTGGAGGGCAGGGAGAGACCTATGAGAGACACTGGCCACTCAAGTTGGTAGATGCTATCTTTTTTTTTTTTTTTTTTTTTTTTTTTAAGTAGGGCCCAGTGTGGGTCC
Organism: Felis catus; assembly: GCF_018350175.1. Classification (NCBI taxonomy): domain Eukaryota; kingdom Metazoa; phylum Chordata; class Mammalia; order Carnivora; family Felidae; genus Felis; species Felis catus. The sequence goes on along the minus strand of NC_058368.1, from coordinate 207,916,167 downwards.
CAACTGGTGGGGCTTGAACTCACAACCCTGAGATCAAGACCTGAGCTGAGCTGAAGAGTCAGATGCTTGACTGAACCACCGAAGCGACCCTGTAGTTAGGTACAGTTCTAACAAGCAAAGGGAACTTATATAGGAGACTTGAGTGGTAACAAGATGAGCCATCCCTGCACCCCTCTGCCAAACCTTAAAAGTTTATGCAGAGATCTTAACAAGGTTTAGTCACATGTACCCTGCAGGTGTTCTCAACACTATGTCACTATCTCAAGGTTATGTCCATGGAGCATCCCCTAAGAGCCCAAAAGGCAAGCAGAACCCACTTTCCAAGGACAGGGGAAGGGATGAGAAGCGCAGATTGCCCAAGCGCAGCTCAAGGGTCAACTGGAGGTCGTGTCTCTTCCCTGACCTTCCCCAACAAGGCAGTGTTAGGATGATCTCCACAACAGCTCCAAAGACCACAGGGGCTCTCCATAGTCCCATCATAAAGAGAGGCCCCATAGGTATTTCAAAGGCCCAGTATTTGAAATGTGAATTTCAAAGACTGGATGGCATTTTTTTTTTAATTTTTTTTAACGTTTATTTATTTTTGAGACAGAGAGAGACAGAGCATGAACGGGGGAGGGTCAGAGAGAGGGAGACACAGAATCGGAAACAGGCTCCAGGCTCTGAGCTGTCAGCACAGAGCCCGACGCGGGGCTCGAACTCACGGAACGTGAGATCATGACCTGAGTCGAAGTCGGACGCTTAACCGACTGAGCCACCCAGGCGCCCCTGGATGGCATTTTTAAGAGGAAAAGCAAGTTGCAGCAGACACAGCTTTCTGTGACACAAAAGCTTCAGGACTGTTGCTACAGATGAAACTCGGCGCGTTTCAAAACCCGGACCAGAGCCAGGGTCCTAGGACTGACTGTCCAAACACCTTTTCGTCGCTCTGACCGCCTAGCGGAAACACAGCCCGAAGTTTGGCTGAAGCACTCGTCTTCTGCCCAAAGATTTTCTGCCGGGGAGCCCAGGGTTCCGCCCCCTCGCTTGGGATAACAAGTGGCCTCGCGCGGTCACACCAGGTCCCGGGGCCCTCGGCAGGCCTCGGCGTCCCGCCGCTGCGGGGCCCGCCGGCCGGGGCAGGAGTGTTGGGCGCGCGACGCCTCCAGCGGAGCCGTGGGTTCCCCTGTTCCTTCCCAGGCCTCTCCCACTTCCTTTCCCACCGCTCCCCGCCCGCCCGCCGAGGCCCGGGGCCGCACCTCCGCGGGGTCCCGGCCGCCTCCCGCAGGGTCCCGGCCGCTTCCCCCCCGGGACCAAAAGGGGGAGAATTCCTGTGGGTCCCAGGAGTGCCAAGAGTGCGCAGCAGGACGGGAAATTGCAAAAGTCCTCAGCCCTCTGCCCTCCCCCGCGGCTTTCCCGTAACTCCCGCCCCTCGGCGCTCGCCCCGCAGCTGATTCATAGCCCCGGCGCGGGGCCGCCCCTGCACGTCCACACCGGCGTCCGCACCCGCGGCCCCGCGCCGCCCAGGACCCGGCCTGGAGCCGTCCGCCCGCCCGCGGGGTGAGTACCCCCGCCGCCCTGCCACCCCGCCGCCCGCTCGCTCTCCTCCGCGCCCCGCGGCAGCCTTCCCCGCGCCCCGCCAGCCCTGCCCGCGAGCGGACCCGGCGCGGCGTCCGGAAGGATCGGACGGCTTTGCAAGCCCCTTCCCGGGGTCTGCCCGCCTGGACGCGGCCCGGCGCACGGCCGCCTGCCTGACCCGCCCCGCGCCGCCTCCGCCCCGCGTTTGCTTTGGCTCACCGTTGGACCCGCTCCGAGCCGGTGCTTTGAGGGCTCCCCGCCTCTGGCCCGCCTGCCTGGTGCGTAACTTGTGAAGAGTAATTCTTTCCAGAGCGCACAATGCTGGGTCCGTCGCGGCGTTTCCTTCCCTGCTTGGAAGTTCACAGTCCCGTCGCTTCTTTCTCAGTAGTCGGGAATGTGTGTTGAATTAAAATTCCCACTTTAATCCACCTTTGCTTCTCTCCCAACACATCACCACGGGAGTTGATTGTATTCCCCGACACCCCCCCTCCCCCCCGCCAAAGTTCCCTCGGAGTTGTCGGTGGTGTCCCTCCTGCTGGCCTCTGTTTACACCTGGAAGTGGGCGGCGCTCACCCCGGTGTGCAGCGAGGACATCCCGGGGGTGCGGTGGTGCGGGAGCGCGGGACAGACACCTATCCTCCTCCTCCACTCGAATGGAGGGGGCGCGGAGCTGGCCGGTTGAGCGGCGGGAAACTTGCAAACGCCCCCCGCCTCCACCCCGCATGGAGGGGTTCAGTAACTTGTCCAAGACCGAAAAACTGGCTGCGGTGACTCCAAAATCCCGTAGCCCAGGGCTTTGGCCCTGACACCATGAGTCCTTTCTTGATGGTCCTTGGCCTTTCATCAGCCCAGCCATGCACGCATGCATCCTGCCTGCCTGCCTGCGGTGAGAGGCGCCACTGAGTGCCACGGAGGTGCCACTGAGAAAGGCCACTTGGTAACCGACAGGCTCCAAGACTCTTTGGGACTGAGCTTATGCTCCAACTCAAGAGGAGTAAAAGTGGGGGTCCATGTAGAGGATCCCATAGAAATAAAGATGGTATATTTGATTTGAACAGGAAGGAGAGAAGCTTTGGGTGTTATGCCCAAGTCTAAAGCTGACGTTGGGACTGGGGTGAAGTTAATCATCGCCTCAGCCTCAGTTTCCTCCTCTGCAAAATAATAATGGTTCATACGATGGACCAGGCACTGTTCTGAGTACTTTACGTATGCCAGCTCGTTTAAGCTTTACCAGTGAGGGAGGGAATAGCTCTGTCATTCTCGTTTTATCAGTGAGGAAACCAAGGCCCAGAGAAGTTCTGTAACTTGTCTGTGGTCACACAGCTAACAGGTGAGAGTCAGGAATTGGCTTGGAGTCTCCTTATAACCACTATGCTGTGCCTCAAACTCTAGGACTCTTTTTGGAGTGGTTCTGGGGGTGGTGCTTCATTACTGTCCTACTTTGTCTCCCTCCTGGGCTGCTTTAAAATGCACCCTGGAGGCTGAAGGGCCCCGATCCTTGGAGCTTATTAAAAACACTGGACTCCAACTTGAGCTGCCTGTTTAGAATCTTCAGGTTGTGCTCAATTTGTATCTGCCCTGGTAGCATTCAGTACTATTAGAAGCTAATAGTGCCGGGGAGCTCACCACCTAATATTTCATTGCCAGACAAAGTTAATTCTCAGCTATAACTTGTCTCCTTGTGACTTACATCTTGGTCCTGCTTCTGCCTCGTGTTGTCCCAGCAAATATGTCTGAGCCTTTTGTATCAAAGGTCACCTTGACAGTGTCCCACTCAGGCCACATTGGGGAAAGTACTTACGCACTGGGTCTCTCCTTCTACCCCTTTCTTTAACCTGAAGGGCCAGGAACACCTACAGAGATGCACGTGTAGGTGTGCCAGAGTCTCTGATGCTTCTTATAGCGCTTTTGTCTTAGAAAAGGAACCGAGTCAGGAAAACTATGGCTTTGAAAGAGAAATCAGTGGTAATATCCTTCCACAAGAGGAAGGAGATGTTTTCCTGTGGGAACTGGGCTGGGGCACTGTTGGCTCGGGTAGAAGGAAATCTTCCTGAGTGTCATCTTGCTCAATTACAGGAACAGGGAGACTTGGCCCTCTTTTCCCTGGAAAAGGAAGTCCTCCTTGATTTAAAAAAAAAAAGTAAAATGGGGAAAAATCAAACAAATAGAATATTGTGAGAAATATCCTTCCCTCCAAGCAGGCTTCTTTGTAGCTGCGGAAAGTGAGTTTCTTTCCCAACAGCTGTGTTATTGGCTTCACAGCCTTCCTTCCCTTCTCATTTTAGTTCTGCAGTTGGCCCTTGAACAGCGCGGGCGGTAGGGGTGCCTAAAAATCCACATAGAACTTTTGTGTCCCCCAAAACTTAACTGCCAATAGCCTACTGTTGACCCGATAACACAAACATTTGATTAACACATTGTGCACATTATATATACTATGTTTTTACAATGAAGTAGGTTAGAGAAAGGGAGATGTTCTTAAGAACATCATAGGGAAGTGAAACTACATTTACAGTTCTGTACTGTATTTATTGAAAAAAATCTGTGTGTATGTGGACCCATGCAGTTTAAACTGGCATTGTTCAAGCATCAACTGTACTGGCTTTTCAACATTTATATATTCCAGGTTGTCTGAATTTCATTTTTATGTTTTAAAAGCAATTCAAGTAATAACTGACTATATTCTTATTCAAAAAAATAGAGAAGTGTAGGGGCGCCTGGGTGGCTCAGTCAGTTAAGCATCTGACTTCAGCTCAGGTCATGATCTTGTGGTTCTTGGGTTCGAGCCCCGTGTCCAGCTCTGTGCTGACAGTTGGGAGCCTGGAGCCTGCTTCGGATTCTGTGTCTCCCTCTCTCTCTGCCCCTCCTCCACTCCTGCTCGGTCTCTCTTCCTCTCAAAAATAAATAAACATTAAAAATTAAACAAAATTAAAAAAAATAGAGAAGTATGTGGAATGAAATGTGGAACTACCATGATCACTCTTATTCTCAGAAGAGGGATGGTTACATTTGGTAAATACCATTCCATGATTTTGTTTTCTTTTCTGTGCATTTGCATAATATGTACACATACATATGTCTTAATGTATGTAAATGAGATCTAACTATATATTGTGTAGCTTACTTTTTCATTATCCAGGTCTTAGGGATCTTTCCATGTCAGTACAAACCTTTTGTTAAAGACTACATGTTATTCTAAATTAGAAACATAATTTATCCATTTTTTCCCTTCTTGATGGATATTTGGATGATTTCAGATTATTCAACATTAGCAGCAGTACTTTAGGAAAGACTGCATTCATCTTTGTGTGTAAACCTGAATATTTCTGTGAAATAGAGTTCTAGGGTCCAAGGGTTTGTCCATTTTTTCACTTGATACAGTTCTTCAAATCATAGCACTGCCTCCCACCCCAGGTACTGATTTAAATTCAGTGCATGAGAATCTGCTTCCCTCATCCTTCCTAACATCAGCCATTGTCTTTTTTTTTTCCATTTAAATTTGCAAATCTGGTAAATGAATGAATATGGCATTTTAATTTGTATTTTGCTTATTACTACTGCAATTTAATTTCTCTTAATATTTATGGTCATGTGTGTCTTCTGTTCATGTCCTTTGCTCATTTTTCTTCTATTTTTTTAAATGTTTATTTTTTTGAGAGAGAGAGACAGAGCGTGAGCATGGGAGAGGCAGAGAGAAAGGGAGACACAGAATCCGAAGCAGGCTCCAGGCTCTGAGCTGTCAGCACAGAACCCGACATGGGGCTCAAACTCACAAACCGTGAGAGCATGACCTGAGCCAAACTCAGATGCTTAACTGCCTGAGCCACCCAGGCGCCCCTCTCATTTTTCTATTGAGTTGCTTTTTCCTATTCCTATGAATCTCAGAAGCTCTATACCTATTCAGGATCTTAACCCTTTGTCTGTTGTAGATTATTTCAATATTTCTTCTAGTGTGATTCTCTCCCCACCCCCCAATTTTTTGGTCGTAAAATACATAATATAAAATTTACCATTTTAATCATTTTTAAGTGTACAGGTCAGTGTTACTAAGTACACCCTTATTGTTGTGCACCCATTGGCACTGTTCATCTTTAGAATTCTTTCCACCTTGCAAAACTGACACTCTATGCCCATTAAACAGTAACTCCCACTTCTCCCGACCCCAGCCCCCTGTAAGCAGCATTCTACTTTCTGTCCCTATGAATTCGACTACTCCAGGCACCTCACAGGGATTGGAGAAATCGTATAGCATTTGTCTTTTCGTGACTGACTTAATTCACTTAGCAAAATGTCCCCAAGACCATCCATGTTGTAGCAAGTAATGGATTTTTTTTTCCTTTTTAAGAATAGATAGTATTCTGTTGTATGCATACACCACTTTTACTTATCCATTCATAATGCTTTTGTTTTTAACTATCTTTTGCTACACAGAAGTTTTTTAAAAAAATTTTTTTAACATTTATTTTTTGAGAGACAGAGAGAGACACAGCACGAGCAGGGGAGGTGCAGAGAGAGGGGGAGACACAGAATTGGAAGCAGGCTCCCGGCGCTGAGCTGTCAGCACAGAGCCCAACACGGGGCTCGACGCGGGGCTCGAACCCACAAGCCTGAGATCACGACCTGAGCCGAAGTCGGACGCTTAACCGACTGAGCCACCCAGGCACCCCATGTCATTTTCTCTTTTGTATAAACTTTACAAATAGCTTGCCAAGCTAAAAAAAAAAACTTCCTGTTGGAATCTCTCTTTGGATTTTCTTGGGTTTCTAAGGGTTTATAATTGTTAATAATTCTTTATGCCTTAATGTCCATTCTGGTCTGAGCTCCAACTCTGGAGGAAGCAGTGTGTTTGGAAAAGCACTGTGATCTGGGGACTGACTCACCTGGACTTCAAGTTCTGGAAGAACGATGTCGCCCTGTGTCAAAGTTAACTTTTAACCTTGTGAACTTTTGTTTCCTCACCTGTGTAAGTGGATGATAACTGAATTTCTTTCATAAGACTCTTGTGAAGATTCAGTTAATAAACTCATGCAGGTCACATAGCACAGCACCTGGCAGGGAGCTGGGGTCCACTTCGTGCTGGCTAGGATCATTTTCACATTTACTTTCATATCCTAGTATGGCCTCTGCAGTGCACCTCATCGTAGAAGGAACCAGTAAATGTTTCCTTTCTGTATCAGTAGTATCCTGGGAGACAAAAATATGTAATAGTTATTGAATATGGTAGTATTTCTCCAACTTGGGTGTGCATGTGACATCCGCTAGGAATTCTTTTTTAAATACAAATTTTTATTCGGTAGCTCGAATGTGTGGCTGGTTTTACATTTCTAGTCTCTTCGGTGATGTCAGTGCTACGGGTCTTCATCCACGCTTTGAGTATATAATCTTTTACTGGTATTTAAAATCATACTGCTGGTGATAGTATTTCCTATTGGATTAAATGTGGTTGACAGGACTTGTAAATTGCTTTCTTTTAATATCATATGCTAGAGAACTTGCACGTAAGAGAACTTGAACTAAGTTATTGTTGTGTTGTTTCTCTCTTCCCTCCCTCCCTTCCTTTCTTCTTCTTCTTTTTTTTAAGGACAGAGGGTTAATCGGGCACTAAATATAATACCAAGTTCTAGTCTTAGATCTGAAATCACTGAGGCAATCAACTCTCTGGATTATTTAAAACTGTTGTCTTAAGATGACGATTGCCACATAAAATACATCCAGTCTGAGTATAAAATCTAAAGTCAACTAAAAAGCCATAATTTCAAGTGTCTTACCAAATAGAAAAATGTAAGATGTAAGTAACACTTGGAAAAATGTAAGATAAAAAGAACCCTTGGAAAACATGGAATTAGCTCCTACTATGTGAGAACAGTAGATGTTGTACGTCAACAGAAGCTATGCTGTCATGTGAGTAAACTTTTCGTATGTCACGTGATCTCTTGGTCACCTCTTTCTGTTCTCCATCTGTCCAATGGGGGGCTTTGAGCAAGGTCACTTCACATTCCTTAGTGTGCCGGTCTGTCAGAAGGGAATGGCAGTATGTTTTTCTACCCAGGACATTGATTACTTTCTGTAATTGAAAATGCATTTTTAAAGCCCCTATATTCTCTCAGGATCTGAGAGATCACGTTTTCGTACAGAAACACATGACACGCTTGTAGGCTGATCCAGTACTTAAAAAATACCAATCTTTTTTGGGGCCCCTGGGTGGCTCAGTCAGTTAAGCATATGACTGTTGGCTTGGGTCATGATCTCATAGTTCTTGGGATTAAGCCCCTTGTTGGGCTCCGCGCTAACAGCACAGAACCTGCTTGGGATTCTCTTTCTCCATCTCTCTGCCCCACCCCTGCTCGCACTCTCTTTCTCTCCTTTTCTCTCTCTCAAGATAAATAAACTTAAAAACAACAACAACAACCACCACCTTTTTTTAGGTCTATTTGACAAGTATGGTTTGGATTTGAATCAAAAACTATTGTCAACTGGTTTAACCCTGTTGGGATATATGGTTCAAATCTGAAAGTAATGGAATTGCCACTACTTGCATATGTAAATATGTGTAAAACACGCACATGTTGTAAAGAATGCTTTATGTTGCAGAATTACATCACTTGAGAGATTTGACCATAATTTCCATCCTGCTCACCTCCTTTACTCCATCCCAGCTCTAGATTTGTAAGTGTTACTAGTTGGGTGTGTCTTTGGGGGCCAGTTTGGATCCTTGAAGTAGAAGACAGCAAGGCAGAAATGGATGTGCAAGAGATTTGGGGGAAATGCCCTGGTGAGGGATAAAGGGACAAGGGAGCGGGAAGAGGCAGAGAAAGCCTGCAAATCCCATGCAAGGTGACAGGGAAGAAGGAAGATTGAGAGGGAGGGGCTTCCACCTACAATGCAGTTCTGAGAATGTTTTGCCCAGGCCAGTGGGGAGACGTAGATCAAATGTTGCCTATTGGAGGAGTTCCCTGTTGAGCAGAAAAAGTTTGGCCCGATCATCTGCTGGGAGCAGCCTGCAAGGACTGTGGGCTGGGGTTTGAATGTGCAGCGGATGGAAAGGGGCAGCAGCGGAGGCTGTCAGTCAGCTACGGTCCTGAGGCAGAGCCTTCTAAAGGGAGCGCAGAGTGGCACGGTTGCACACTCGCACACCCGTCTTCCAGAGGTGTTTGTGCGCACACGCTATTCTGAAATGGGCTTTTTCACTCAGTATTTTTTGGATATTCTTCCATGGCAGCACATAGATCTATCTTATCCTTTTCACAGTTTCATAGTACTCCTTTGTGGAAATGCACCACGATTGAATTTTCTGATTCTTTTTCACGGACACTTGGACACTTCACGGAAAACATTTCATGTTTTCATTTTTCCTAGATATTAACAATACCACAATGAACCCTCTTTAAAATACATCAGTTTTGTATACAGACACACATATACAAGCATACTATTTAGAGGACAAAATTCCAGAAATAGAATTTCTGGATCAAAGGGAATGCACCCTGGAATTCTAATAGGTATTTTCCAAATGACCTTGGCAAAGTTGTGCTGTTTGACCATCAGTGAGTAACAATGCCTGCTTCTTCAAACTGTTATCAATGCTAGGTATTAAGACCTTTTTAGGCTTTGCCAGTTGGATACCATGCAGACCCACATACAGACATATACAATTACTTTTTTAATTTGCATGTATTTAGTAATGATATTGTCCTGTTTATTCTCTTTTGGCTATTCATATTTCGTTTTTTCGTGAATTACAGATTCATATCATCTATCAGTTATTTTACAGGGTAGCTTATCTGTTTTTGATTGGTTTCTTTTTTTTAATATTTATTTTTGAGAGAGAGCACACAAGCAAGGGAGGGGCATTGAGAAAGGGAGACAAAATCAAAGCAGGCTCTAGACTCCAGGCTGTGAGTGCAGAGTTGGACGCGGGGCTCGAACTCATGAACCATGAGATCATGACCTGAGTTGAAGTCGGATGCTTAACCGACTGAGCCACCCAGTTACTTAATGGGTTTCATTTAAGTAACATGTCCACAGTGATATAGTTATTAAGTGCCAGAGCAATGATTGGGCCCTCAGCATTCTTATGTCAGAGCCCGTGCACTTGACTATTACAGCTTCCTTTTCCCACAAAGGTCTAGGTTATTGTTCCAGTACGATTCTGGGGAATAATCTGTCTTGTCTCCAGTGATTTAAAATATATCGTTAGCATGTACTAAATTCCTACATCTTCTTTAGGTCCAGAATACTCCTTGGACCTAGGTTTTCTATTCCTTTCTTTGTCTTCACTTACCACTCAAAGATCCAGCTTTAATCAGTCACAAGTTCCAAGAATCTTTAACTGAATGTTGATTTAAAAAAGAAAAGCAAGGGGCACCTGGGTGGCTCAGTCGGTTAAGCATCCGACTTTGGCTCAGGTCATGATCTTGCAGTTTGTGAGTTCAAGCCCCGCACCGGGCTCTGTACTGACAGCTCAGAGCCTGGTGCCTGCTTCTGATTCTGTGTCTCCCTTTCTCTCTCTGCCCCTCCCCTGCTCATGCTCTGCCTCTCTCTCTCTCTCTCTCTCTCTCTCTCTCTCTCTCTCTCTCTCTCTCAAAACTAAATAAACATGAAAAAGATTTTGAAAAGAAAAAAAAAAGAAAAGTGATTGTGCATAAGCCAATTTAGTCTCACAAATAAGGGATGATCTTACAAAACTAGTAGACACATTTAACCAGGCAGGTTTAAAGAGAGGACAAGGAGTGCTTAAACCTTTCTTTGAGCACCACCTCCAGGTGGTGGATACTTTATTTTATTTAGTTAATTAATTTTTTAATGTTTATTTATTTTTGAAAGAGAGAGAGTGCGAGCATGCGAGGGGCAGAGAGAGGGAGACACAGAATCCAAATCAGGCTCCAGGCTCCGAGCTGTCAGCACAGAGTCCAACGCGGGGCTCGAGCCCATGAACTGCGAGATCATGACCTGAGCCAAAAGTCCAATGCTTAACCGACTGAGCCACCCAGGTGCCCCTGGGTGGTGGATACTTTAGGAGGAAAGGGGGGTGGAATTGCAGTGAAACCTTACAAGTAATGCGTCCTGTGCTATAATGGTGGAGGCCCTTTCAAAAGGGCTCCCCAAAACATGCAGTGCTCATAGAAAAGAACAAAGTAGATGAACTTGGGAAATGTGGGGAACATGCCATGCAGCACTTGGTGCTGGCGCACAGAACTCTTTCACAGGGAGCACACACCCAAGCACACTTCCTGGATGAACAGCTTCTTTCTTTAAAATAGAATTTGCATATGACATCACTGGGCACCCAGCCAGTTCTGAAAAGTTTGGCAACACACCCCGTTCTTGGGAAGCAAATGACTGGTCATGTTGCTTCTCGTGGGGATTATTTATGGTGAGGAAACTTCCCAGGAATAAATATTTTAGTAATGACAGTACAAGAAGTCCTAGCAAAGAAGGGCAGACTCACACCCTTTGCAAAAGTTGTGCCTGTAGTGTTTGTACTGAGGGACGTTCAAAGGCATCTTCGTTTTGCACAGAGACAAGATTTGAATGAGAAGTTCTACAAAATGAGTGGGTAATTTTTCTTTTCTTTTCTCCCTTTGTCTCCCCAGAGAAGAAATGTCAATGAAAGACTAGGAATTAGGCAATGTTTGGCAACAGGAAAAGTAGAAGGGCCTGAAAAGGAATCTCCTTAATAAAATAAAATTGAAAGCAAAGAAGAAAGAATGTGAGAAAATTAGTACAAACGTTTATTCATTTACTGGGTAACAACCACGTCCTGGGACTATGATAGACAGTGGGGCCTCGGGTCCAGGCCTGTCCTCAGGCAGCACATAGTCTGGCTGGGAATGATGGAGATCTCAAAAATAGAAATAAAGAACAGATTTGGGCAAAGAACTAAGTAGTGTGGGTGAGGCAGGAAAGTGGTTTTGCCTTTCTGAATTCTTCCTGACTTCCTTTTCTTACTGGACACTGGAAGTGGCAATACTCCCCACGGACATGGCAAGAGAAAGCCTGATGGAAGAACCAGAGGGCACGGTGGGCTTTTCCGGAACAGCAGTCCCTAGGAGAACAGGCGGAGCACTGACTGCCGCTGAAGGGGCTCGCCGGCCCAACTCACACTCAGCCCTTGTCCTCCAGGTGCCGTAGGAAGGCCTGGCCTAATCCTTCAGTGTCATTGATCTGCATCAGGGGTCCAGTCTAGGGCGCAGGGCGCCCCAGAGCTCGTGTGCTGACCTCTCTTCTCTGTCTGTATGGAGTCTGCAGGTGATCATCCAGTCCTGTGGCTTAAGTACCACATGCATGCACCGAGGATGATTTCTACCCCTGCCCGGACCCCTCCCATGGACCCCACTTTGTGTGTCCAGCCAGCTCACGTGGCTGTCACATAAGCATCTCCAATGTAGCAAGCTGCAAACCGAGCCCTCGATAGAGCCCACTACATCTGTTCGTCTCTTCTCTGTTGATAGCAGCCTCCCTTCTGCCAAGAGCTCAGGCCATTTTGGGGGCCACCCGTGATGTCTGACTTTGTCAGCCCCTGTCACACCCTGCCAGCTCTGTCTGTCAGATCTCTCCTGAGTTCCACTGCTGTTTCCGCCTCCACTGCCGTGACCGTGGCCTGAGCCAGTGCCATTGTCCCTGGACTACTGCAGACCTTCCTAACTGCTGTCCCTCCCACTGCCCCTGCCCCCTCCTGTCCCCACCAGTCTCTTCCTGTTCTGGTGAGTGAGATAGGCTATTCCTGTCCCGAAACTGCCCAGTGGCTCTCACCTGCCCCAGGGTAGAAGCCACAGTTGGGAAAATGCTTCCCTGTCTGCTCTCCCTCTGTGGACCCTCTGTTTTCACCTCCTGCTTCTCACCTCTCACTGCAGCAGGAGCTCCTGCTGTTCCTTGAATGAGCCCAGCACTCTCCCACCTCAGCGTCTGGGTGCCACTCACCCCTTCACCTCCAGGTTCTTCCCTGTGGTTGTGGGGGAGCTCACCAGCCAAGAGCTGGTGCCCTCGGAGTAGGCACAGGGTCTTTGGAGGCAGGTTTACAGAGGAGGAGGGGTGGGGGCCACATGGGCTGTGCAGGGTCACCTGGGGCCTGGGAGCAGCTGACTCAGAGCCCTGGGTGTCTGTGTCCTTCGCACGGCATCAGGCGTCGGGAAAACTGTTCGTGCGGCGTTTCCCAAAGGCTGACACCGGTGTCTCTGGGATGTTCTTCCAGCTGCTGACTGTCACTCTGCAAGTTTTGGTGAACTTTACTGATTTTGCCAGAGTATTCAGACGACAGCCAGGACCCGTAATCCCTCTGCAAGTGGTCCTGGCGTGGTCTGGGGCCTGAAGTGTTGGGATGGGGGCTGTCCAGTCACACCATGGGAAATAAGCACTTCGCCCAGGTGCAGGCAGTGACTGCTGTGTCCCGTTTGCCACCTGTCCAGCACGTCTAAAACGGTGCACGTCAGAACAGATGAAAGGAAAAACCGTGGATCTGAATGGCTGCTGATGCCAGCCTCCTCGGATTCACAACCTGCCATGTGTGAGACAGTGGGGGAGGGCGGGACTTCCAGACGGGACCGTCCTGGTGCTTCTCAAAGACTTTCCTGTGATCATCAGACCATAGAAACAAGTCCTTTGTAAATGCTCATATTTTTGGCTTTGTTACATGAAAACTTCATTCTTTAATTTCTGGTTACCTTTGATGGGTAGGTGGCTTCTAACTTTTGGTTTTAAGTTTCTCTGTCTCTATGATTTGTTTACATTTTGCATCATGTGAACTGTTTGACTTACCAGAACTCCAAAATTCTAAAAACACTTCAAAGAGCCCTTTCGTACAGAGAACATCAGGCAGCCTACCTCACTCCCTGAACCATCTGGTCTTCGATTTATGGGATGAGATTTCCTCACAGCATGGCACCCTGCGTTCCTCAGGTGATGTCGGTGTTGGGACGGGAAGATCCTGTACCCGTAGACTAGGACTGGAAGGATGCTTCAGTTGCACACTGAGCGCCAGAGGCTTCGTGCCAGCATTTTCCTTTGCCTTGCCTTTGGCTCTGAGCAGAAACGATTTTCTCTTGAATTTGGTTTTCTCCCTGGCTTTGATATTTAATTGTAACAGGAACCTGTTTGAAGTTGTAAGTAGGGATGTTAGAGGGGGACGCATGACCCGTCTGCCAAAAGTAGAAGTAGTGGAAGGTGGTGCTTAAAGGACTGTGACTGAAAGCCGTCGTTTGCAGACTTTTGCTTCTGTTTGCAGGCGGGCTCGTGTGTAAGCAGATTTGACTACCCTAGAAGAATGGAATGGTTTGGTGTAGTCTTTTTCTGTCTTCACTGCTGTTCCCATTTAGTTGGGGGTAGTGAAAACGGGTGATGTGGTTCACTGATTTTCTGGCTTTTGATGAGGTCCAGGTGGCTAGACAGAGGCAAAACGGGCTCTGAACTGTTTAATTGCCTCTCTCTGGGATGAGTCAGACTTTGAAGTAAAAAAGTGAAACTCAAGGCTTCCGTGGACTAACACTCTTATTACAAATTAAGAACATGTTAGCCTTCTTGAGGTCACCGAGGTTCATTCTTTGTGCCTTCAGATTGGCCTGTGGTCAAAGGACCCGATGAATCAGTGCAGTTCTTTGACCTGCCGTTTACAGGCCTCCTCTAAAGCAAGGAAAGCCGGAAACTATTTTGAACAATGAGACACCGCCTCTCTCTCTAGGTGGAATGTGCTTGTTTTTCCTCGGTGAAATTTTATTGAGGGAGATGACTCCTCTGTAAGTAATCAATTCAAATACAGCTCTTCTCTGACCATGGTCCTTTTTTTTTTAAGATTTAACTTCGTGGGGCGCCTGGGTGGCGCAGTCGGTTAAGCGTCCGACTTCAGCCAGGTCACGATCTCGCGGTCCGTGAGTTCGAGCCCCGCGTCCGGCTCTGGGCTGATGGCTCAGAGCCTGGAGCCTGTTTCCGATTCTGTGTCTCCCTCTCTCTCTGCCCCTCCCCCGTTCATGCTCTGTCTCTCTCTGTCCCAAAAATAAATAAACGTTGAAAAAAAAATTAATTAAAAAAAAGATTTAACTTCGTTTCTTTGCTTTACCCTTCTTTACCAACCTTCGCTTGGCCTGAAGAAATTGGTAGGTCACGTGTCTATTGGCACACAGCCTCGGTGGCACGCTCACTGTGAACAGTCGTTGCTCCTGCACCAGGGATCGGCCGCTGTCGGCCGGCTGCTGGCTGAGCTCGGCTGGCCCCTGGGGGAGCAGCCGTGGTGACTCAGTTCTGCCTCCCGTGTTGCTCCTTCTCCTCCTGGGTCCAGGAGGGGAGCCCAGAAGTGCTCTCTTCGTGCCAAAGAAACACGGAAGAGCAAGCAGAATTACACAAGGCACTTTGAGGTCTAGGCTCCAAGCTGGCACGCCACTGCTTCTGTTTTATTATGGGTCAGGGCAAGTCACACGGAGCAGGGAACTGCACTCTTATTTTGCGGGGCAGGGGGAGCTCCAGACTCACCTGACAAGGGGCATGGACGTAGGGAGGAGAGGAGAGTGGGAGCCCTTTACACCATCGTCTACCACAATTGGGTCAAAGAAACCTGCTCAGAGCTAAAATTGAATAAAATTTTCCTTGTGTATAATTTATCTTTTTCAGAAAACCAGAACCTATGGCTCTCTTTTCAGCCTTTCAGACAACATTCCTCTTGGCATTGCTGTCCTTGAAAACTTACCAGAGTGAAGGTAAGAAGTGGAAAGAATGGTAAAGAAAAAAAAAAAAAACACATAAAACCAAGGTAATTGGTGCTTTGGAGAAAAGTGGAACAAGTCTTCTTTTCTTTGGCAATTACCTGGAACTGGTGAGCCGTTCACTCCATCACTTGGAATTGGTGAGGAGTAATGGTTTCCTTAGTCTTGACTATCCTGGTCTTCATTGCTCATTGTAATCAGCCACACCGTGACCCTGACTTCCTGGTCAGTGCACTGGTCATCGAGGCACTTGTGAGTGGATCTAATCTGGCAGAACTTCGTGGTATAGACACTCTACGTGGCCATTGCCAGAGAAATTCCTTCTGCGCCTTGCCGTGTGGAGACGGGGCACACTAGCCCAGTGTTGGCCACTAGGTTAGAACAAGTTGTGATGTCCTTCAGCTGCATTCATGGAGCAGCGCTTTGCTGCAAGACAGTATGCTAAGTAAAGAAATTCTGTTTATGGATGAAGAAATGGTGTTTGTTACTTAGCTAATCTCCCAATGAAGGGGTTTTCAAAATACCAACTTTGTAAATCTCGTCAGTAAGAATTCAACACTTGTAGGATGTTTATAAATACTTCGTATATTACTTTGAACTAGCTTGACACTCAAGCGTGAGCGAGTCTATTGGTTTATAACATTTGTTGGGGTGCCTGAGGGGTTCAGTCAGTTAAGCGTCCGTCCGACTTCTTGAGCCGTGTTGGGCTCTGTGCTGACAGCTCAGAGCCTGGAGCCTGGTTTGGATTCTGTGTCTCCCTCTCTCTGTCCCTTCCCTGCTCATGCTCTGTCTCTCTCTCTGTTTCTCATTCTCTCTCTGTCTCCCTCTCTCAAAAATAAATAAACATTAAAAAATATGTGTTGCTTTCACCTATATTTTACAAAGCTTTACATTTTCCTCATTCTGGGTTTATTTGCTATACTTCCTTCGTAACACAAAGTACAGGCATATGCTCTGAGTGATTATTCACACAGTTCTTTTCCATCGATTCATGAAAATGATGTTTGCAAGAAATACCCATAGAATTTTTCTATTTCCTTTAAAACTCCGTGAAAAGATGTTTAGAAATAAAAAGGAGATTTTGTTCTGATAATAGCTCAGTTCTCTGATATTCTTTGGGTCTGGGTCTGTTTCTTTGAGGTTCACGCTACATGAGAAGATGCTACTTTTCTGACTTCTTAAAATTCATAGTTTATTGATAATCCCCCATAATCTGGAGCTGAAAGACAGGAATTAGGACTTCTCATTTGTAGTCTGTGTCCCCCTCACTCTATCTTACTTGCTAAACGTGACACAACTGGACTGAGTGGGTGGTCCGTACCATAGGAAGGTTCAGGCCCAGCTAGAGCCCCTGGTTCCCAGACAGAACCACACCCCCACTCCAGGCTCTCCAGGAAATCCTAGGCATTTAATTCCAGGCTTTTGGCACAGCTCACTTCCCTCGTGAAGTCTCATTATCTGATCCAACGACAACAGACTGTGTGCCTTCCATTTACAACACACTCTGTTCTCGGAGGAGACTCTGGTGAAGAAAACACACTTCCAGCCTCTTTTATTTAGATCAGACATGCATGTACCTCTTTCTCTCTCCACCAGTCTTTATTTGTGTTTCCAGCTTTCTCAGCTCAGCTCGCCTGCTCTGCCAGCTTCCTGCTCCTGTCCCCACCTACACTGCTTGGATTTCTTGTCTCGGTTTTTGCTGCATCTGCCAAGTACCTGCTAAATCTCCCACCCGATGACCCAGCCAGGCTCGGGTCTGAGACTCTGGTGCAGACGACCTAGCTTCTCCCGAACAATGAGACAGAGCCCAGACTCACTTCCAGTTAGCCCTGGGTTATGTCTGCTTCAGTCAGAGATCGCGACTCTAGCATTTGGTTGTATTTTCTTCTTTTCTCTCGTGCAAATATATACAGACCAACATGGAGATGCAAATACGTAGATTTTTTATGGAAGTAAACTGGTACTATATATACTGGGAGTATTTATACTATATAGATACTTATTAAACTATGTATAAAGTATGTATATTGTGTATAGTATAAGTATGTATGCTGGGAAGTTCTATAATTTCTTAAATATAGGAAAAGTATGAAAGTATGTATGGGTGAAGTATGTATATTTTAGTAATACATACTTTATTATATACTTATTCACACAATACAACATTATGATGAGGGTTTTTACCTTTGAGGGTAAATATTCCTCTGAAATAGCATTATATTTAATGGCTGTGTGATGTCCCAACTTGTAAGTGGATGATGGTTTATTTTCTTAAGTAGTGTTGGGGCCAGACAGAGAAGCTGGGTGGGGAAAGTGGGAGGAGAGTCTGTGATGAAACCCGGGCCTGTCTGATCGCCAACTCTGCCCTTCTTGGCCCCATTCCAGTGCACATTATAGAAAGAGAGCTGGGCCAAGGGCCAAGAACTCTGAGTTCTGTTCTAGTTGTGTGACCTTGGGAAAGTCCCTTCCCTTTTTTTAACCTCAGTTTCCTCATCTGGAAAATAATGGGGTTGGACTTAAGAATCTCTGAGGTCCCTTAATCTCTCTGACTTTACCTTGACATTTCCCACTCTTTCCCAAGGAAGTCCTCAATTGCTTCTGATCAAATTATTTCTGACTGATGTCTCTCAACTACCTGAGTCACTCAACACTCACTGATAGCATACATCCATATAGTGTTCCTCTTTTGCCTAAAGCATCATGCGATAGCTTCCTAGAGCTTCCAGAAAAAGAGTCGATGCTGGTGGTTGACTCATTCATTCAGCAGGCGGTCATGGTGTCTACACTGTGACAGGTGCGTTACTGGTCTTGGTTTCAGTGAGCTGAGTAAGACTCAGTTACACCCTTCTTTAGCTCCCAGTCCTTGGTGGGGACACAGGAGAGGAGGCTATTTCCGCACGCTGCAATCAGTGCTCAAATAAGGGCTTAGAAAAGCAGCCCTGGAGAGAAGAGAACGCCAAGGCCGAGTAGAGGTGTTAGTGAGCCAGTGCTTGTCATGCTCCTGAGCCCTTGTGGAGATCCTGGGTCTCTCTAATTTGAGGTCAGCGTCTGCTGTGGAGAAGATGTTGTGCCAAGTGCTGGGGACAGGAGTCCATTCAGAGATGCCTACGCCTCAGCCTCTCCCCCCCAGGAAGTTTGAATCTAGAGTGTGAGACCGACGGCAACAAACCACTATGCAGACAGGATGCGATGAGGGCTGGGAAAGACGGGATGATTTAGCAGGCACCGGCATTCCCCGGGGCTACTGGTGCCACAGTTATGAAAAATACTCCTTCCTGGGGCACCTGGGTGGCTCACTCAGTTAAGCGTCCAACTTTGGCTCAGGTCATGATCTCATGGTTTGTGAGTTCAAGTCCCATGTCAGGCTCAGGCTCTGTGCTGATGGCTCAGAGCCTGGAGCCTGCTTCGGATTCCGTGTCTTCCTCTCTCTCTCTCTCTCTCTGCCCCTCCCCCATTCACACTCTGTCTCTCTCTCTCTCTCTCAAAAGTAAACATTAAAAAAGAAGAATCAGAGACCAATTTATTAATTTTCAGTGGGAAATAAAACTGGAAAAGTGACTGGTGCCCAGCCTTTTGGTGCAAAGTGACTTACAGGACTAAATTATGCATTCTGAAAGTGTCATCATAGTGAAGTGAACCCGTTATCTTAGAGAAATATTTCTTTTAAAACCTAACATATGGCTCTGAAAGTAATGCATATTTCTGAAGAACATTTACAAAATACAGAAAAGTATAAAAAAGCAAGTTAAAATCACTCAACCTCTCTGTCCAGAAATAGAGTAGTTTTACCTCCCTTTATAGCTTTCTTTAAAAATTTATTTATTTATTTATTTTATTTTTTATTAGAGAGAGAGAGAGAGTGGGGGGGGGGGGCAGAGGAGAGGGGCAGAGAGAGAGGAGAAAGAGAATCCCAAGCAGGCTCTGTGCTGTCAGCACGGAGCCCGACGCAGAGCTTGATCCCACGACCCCGGGATCATGACCTGAGTCAAAATCAGAGTTGGACGCTCAACTGACTGAGCTACCCAGGCACCCCCCTCCATAGCTTTTTAAAAAATAACATAAGTACTTTGAAAAGTACAAAATGGAATGTATAGTTCAGTGTATTTTTAAAAAGTGTATGAAAAAGGTCAAGAAAAACATAGGATTCAAACTTGGCAATGGGGAGAGAAGGGATTGGGTAGGATGGACCTGGTGGGGACTCAATTTCTGTATTATTTGAACATCATCATGATCACATATATTAAAAAAAATTTATTGAAGTGAAATTCACGTAAGATAAAATTAATTATTTTATGGTTAAAATGAACAAATCAGTGATATTTAATATATTCAAAATATGCAACCATCACCTCTGTAATTTGAGAACATTTTTATCACCTCCTAAGGAAGCCTTATAATCATTAAGCAGTTATTTCGCATTCCTCCCTTCCTCAGCCCCAGCAATCGCCAATCTGCTTTATCTCTCCATGGATTTACTTATTCTGAGCCCCTTGTGCCTCTCCAGCTGTGTTCCCTCCTTGAGCTAAGAATGTTGTCACAATTATTTTACATCACACTAACTGCCTTGCTGGTCTCATCCAAAGAGTTTAGTAAATTCTTGCCAGAGGTGTTTTAAGTTTAGTGCATCGACACGTAAGTAATCATGTCTAGAGATAGGATGTGCTCCCACTTCATAGTCTTTTAATAAACTATAAAATATTGACTTTCAGAGAGAGAATTCTTTTTGATTTCCATAAATATGACATTTATAGTGAAGAGTCCTCTTGCTTTATTTGGCCTTGCTAGAAGTTTCTAAACCAGTTGGATTGCCCAATAAAATATCCTTTTGTTTTACTGTTTATCAGTTTAGTAACTCGTTGTGTCTTCTTGAGCAAGCCATTTCATTTATCTAGATCTTAATTTCTTCATCTACCAACTGGCTTCTAAATTCCCTTACAGATTTTTAAGATGTCTGATTCTAAGGTGCACATGTGAGCAGTATTTTCCAAAACTAAACAATGGTGATATTGACCAGTTTATTATCTGTGACTGTTCAGTTGTGCTCCTATTAAATTTCATTGTTTGTATTAAATGTCTTGGTTTTGGTCTTTCAGTCTTGTCTGAACCCTTGTCATTGGCCCCTGAATCACTGGAAGTTTCCATCGATTCTGCACGTCAGTGTTTGCATTTAAAATGGAGTGTCCACAACCTTGCTTATCATCAGGAATTAAAAATGGTTTTTCAGATAGAAATCAGTAGAATTAAAACATCTAATGTCATCTGGGTGGTAAGTATTTTTTGGTCTTTTTGGCTCAACATTTTAAAACTCCTTTTCTGACACCATGATTTGTCTTTTATAACGTTTGCAAAAATCCCAATATGGAAACACTTAGCAATACAAAATGGTTTTCCTAAACAATTACATTTCTGTGTTTTTAGTTAAGAGGATAGAGGACAAAGTAACATGACATCTTTGGTTCAGTAGGTTGGATGAGATGTGTTAAGAAAATAGATTATTTCTTCATTTCTGCCCTGTCCCCTAAGAAGACTCTTGGGGCTGTCCTTATGAGTACTAGATTCCAAAAATCCATGAAGGTCAACCTCTTTCCTCTTCCCTGTCCACCAGAGATTTTCCTAAATAAGGTATAATTTTTTGGCAACATTCTTCTTGTCAGTTTCTTTGCTCATACCATGCTGAAATACATTTCTATCCAGTAAAGAAAGAGGTTCTTCATGGACCTACCATGTTGGAGAGTAGCACAGGATGTTCTTTGTTGCCTCACTTGGGGCTTTTTCTACAACAGATTAAATTGTGAGAATCCTTATTTTCACAATCTCTTTGCCTTTGAATTCTTTGGAATAGATTTTTCACTTGCTGTCGTTCAAATCATGGTTGTGTCCATTTAGCTGATGCTTCTCCATCTAGTGCACTGTGACACTTTGGTGGTTTCTTTCAATTTCCATTTATGGTCCAGGGAATCTTAATTAATCTATACATACATCATGCTCGTTCATTATCATGGGATGTTGAAAGACAGTACAATGGAATGTTGTCTCATTGAAGGGGAACAGAGAATTTGCCTGAATTGAAGGGAAACACAGGGATGTGTCATTGCTGGGGACCTCCATTTGCTCAGTGGAAGGACAATCTTCTCTCAGGCAGTGGAGGCATGGGTACAGGGTACAGAATGGTTAGTTCCTTTAGTAAAGTATAAATGCCACTAATTTTATGTTATTTAAAAAAAAATTTTTTTTACACTTATTTTTTTGAGAGACAGAGACAGAGCCCAAGCGGGGGGAGGGGCAGAGAGAGAGGGAGACACAGAATCTGAAACAGGCTCCAGGCTCTGAGCTGTCAGCACAGAGCCTGAAGCGAGGCTCGAACCCACAGACCGCAAGATCATGACCTGAGCCGAAGTTGGACACTTAACTGACTGAGCCACCCAGGTGCCCCATAAATGCCACTAATTTTGAAGCCTCCAGTTACTTTCCATATTCGTGATTGCATTTGAGATCTGAGTGAGAGGCCTAAATTAAATAGAACTCTGACTCTGTGAATTTAGGATTGATACCAGGTCTGCAATTCCACACGTCCATGGGAAACTACCAAGAATGAAAGCTCGTTGGTGTTCTGATTTTAAACAACAGTAATGCTCATGGACAGCTGCTCACCGCCCACCATCGGTACATCTTCCCACTATTGTACCTCATGCTAATCATTTTTGTATTTGTATATCTTTGATGGGTACACTCACTCGTTGTTGATTTAGACCCAGTAAAATATTACGCAAAGGTCATATTGAGACTAATTGTCTAAGAAAAAGAAATTCGGGAGAAATGCTGGAAGAATCTATGGAAAACTAGTACCTCACACTACTAGCAGAAGTGACACTGACCATAGACGGACTGGGTTCCATTTTCTATTTTCCTAACAGGCAGTTGTTCATATCTGTTTTCACCTTTGATTCGTGTAAGAGTTCTTTTCTCGGGGTAAAGCACCTTGTGAAACCTATTTCTGTAACTACTAAGACTCAAGATCTTTGTCCAAGGTATTGTCCCCATATCACCCAGCTCAGCCTGACCGGGGGGGGGGGGGGGGGGGGAGGAGAAAACCAAGGCCTAGAGAGGCCTTGAGAGGTCTATTCAAGGTGACAAGCCTGACCGGGGTGGGGGGGGCGGGGAGGAGAAAACCAAGGCCTAGAGAGGCCTAGAGAGGTCTATTCAAGGTGACAGAGTCAGTGCAGTGCCCTCCTTCACCCACGTGCCCGGTCAGCGATGATGGCCACACGCAGTCCCCAGGACGTCAGCGGCCGTTGTGTCCCACAGCAGTGCCGTGAGAAGCCCTTGTCTGAACCTCGCAGGCCTAAAGTCAAGGAAAGACATGAGGTTCCCCCTCCAGTGCAGGGGAAGAAAGCCAGCCAAGGGGGTCTGCTTCTGTCTCGAGCGCCGTCTCCCTTTCGTAAGGCCGTTCCCTGTAATGCAAGCCTGATGGGACACTTTCACTCATGCGCAGAAGGAGCAGCTTTTAGGACTCGTGCCTCAGATGGTCCTGTTCCTAAACAGGCCT
This sequence comes from Felis catus, assembly GCF_018350175.1. Taxonomy (NCBI): domain Eukaryota; kingdom Metazoa; phylum Chordata; class Mammalia; order Carnivora; family Felidae; genus Felis; species Felis catus. The sequence continues at coordinate 207,893,376 of NC_058368.1, read as the reverse complement.
AGCAAGAGCCGCCTGCCCCAAGTGCTCACAGCTGGGCCAGGGCCCCTGAGCCACCTCCCAGAGGGCGCGGGCCACTCGGAGCCTTGCTGGCGGCCACGGGCTCTACATGGTCTCCCCTGGGCCGGGCTCTGCCCTCGGCCCATCCAGCCACTTGCTTTATGGTCCCGGCAGTGGCAGAAGGCAGAGTCGGGTAGTAGCTCCAGCCCAGAAGGAGGCCCGGAGCCGTTGGCCGGGGCTCCGCGAGCACCTCAGGAGCCAGTCGGTGGCCTCAGTTGGACTTCCGTATCGACGCGTGTGCCAGTTTCTTGTGACTTACTGGTGTCTGCCGGGGCCGAATGAAACTTGCCACTTCAATTGGTGAAAACAGCCCAAACACAGTTCATCACTTTTTTTTTTTTTTTTTTTTTTTTGTAATCACTGAATTGATGCATTCAAGGAAAATTTTATCTCCTGCATTGCGAGTCTTTAAACAGCACACAGTACAAATTGTGGTTAGACAGAACCCACACAAGTAGCGTCTGAAAGAAATAGAGCCCACAGCATGTTAATGAAGGGATGAGATCATTCAGCGCGTCGTTGGAGACTGGGAGCCTGGGTCCAGCCATTAATTCAAGGCACAGGTCTGTGAGCGCTGAGCGGGAATGAGGAGGTAAACGCAGGAACAAGGGTGTCCTAAATGTGGGAAGCGCCATGCTGGCAGCTGACAAAGTCGCTGAGGGGTTGGGATTAGGCCGGACCTTCTCCAGCAACTTGAAAAAGAATGGTTTGAGCCAAAATAAGAGAGAGGATTAGAAGCTAGTGTTGAAGGGAGGGTGGAGAAGAATGTTCTGGGAAGAGCCCACAGGTGTGAGCCAAGGCCCAGAGGGAAGGGCTGTGAGCTCCCAGGCCTGAAAACAGCACATGGGGGTGGACGTGACCCAGGGGTGGGCCTCACCAGACACTGGGGGTCATGGTCACTTCTCCTGTTTTATCCTGACAGCCATAAGGAGAGGAATGACAGGATCTGGTTGGACGTGTTTGAAAAGTCCACGCTGGCTGCGGGTGGGGAAGCTGGAAGAGGCGGAGTGTGACCCGTATGAAGCGGGCTGTGGGGTGGGTCCAGCAGAGAGGTGCGTGGAGTGGCTGGGGACAGTGGAGACGACAAAAGAGGCTAAATCTCAAAGAGAAGGAGGTAAAATCCAGACTGTGGCCTGTTGACAGCAGGGTCTCCATTATCGATACAATCTTGTTGTTTTGTTTTTGGTATTTGCTCTTAAACAATATTTAATCTAAATACACTCAAGGCTGCTCATATTAAATAGTAGAAGTTGCATAGATCAGGACCTGAGAAGTTATATTTAAAAAATATTTTTTTAGGGGCTCCTGGATGGTTCAATCAGGTAAGGTCATGATCTTGTGGTTCGTGAGTTTGAGGCCCGTGTCCGGCTCTGTGCTGACAGAGCAGAGACTGCTTGGGATTCTCTCTTTCCCTCTCTCTATCTGCCCCCCCCCCCCCGCCAAATACATAAATAAGCTTTAGAAAAAAATAAAAAATAGGGGTGTCTGGGTGGCTCAGTCAGTTAAGCGTCCAACTTCAGCTCAGGTCATGATCTCACGGTTTGTGAGTTCAAACCCCATGTCGGGCTCTGTGCTGACAGCTCAGAGCCTGGAACCTGCTTCAGATTCTGTGTCTCCCTCTCTCTCTGCCCCTTCCCCTTCACACTCTGTCTCTGTCTCTGAAAAATAAATAAATCACAAAAAATAAAAATAAAAAATAAAAAATATATTTTGTAGTTTAGAGATAAAACAATCCAATAAACCGAGATAGAAACATTCCGTAACTCACCAGTCCTGCATAGAGGATGAGCACGGTCACCCTTGGGTGCCGCCCAGGTGGACTGAGGTACTCTCACCCCAGGGCTGGGTTGGCTTCTGCCCAGGGTGATGGTTAAGGTTGGCAGCCTGGGAAGAGAAGAAGGCATCAGTGGAGGGCAGGCCTCAAGGTCTGCCAGCTCCAGGTTGTGTGTGACATGCATGTTGCCCCATCCTCTTGATTGTAGGGCTTGCACTTGGCCCTTAGACATGGGGGTTTAGTTTTCCCCAGGAAGCACAGGTGTTTGTTGTCCCGTCACCCAGCTGTGGGGGCCGAGAGCCGGTGTCCTGGAGGGGCCCACTGAGGAGCATGCGTGCCCAGAGCCGTGTGGGATGTGAACAAGAATAAAGCCCAGTCCCTGCGGTCTTGGGGCCACGCTCGAGCCAGGGACACAAGGACAGATGAAGTACCAGCAGCTACACACAGTGTACAGGAGGGCTCCAGGAGAGGTGGGGTTGGGTGCGTCCTGTGCCTGCAGAGTGTGCAGGGAGAGTCAGGGGCCCTGTGTGAGGAAACGCTGAGGTGGAAAAGTGTAAAGCTATTCCCAAAGTGCGAGGTAGAGCACTGTGTCCAGAGAGATTCCTGCAAGGGAGAGGTAGTTTGGGGTCAGAATATACATGGCTGTAGATGGTTTACAGGAGCCATAGAAGCCTATGGAATTAGAGAATGAAAATACCAGTAATTTAGAAAGGTCAAGATTTAAAGGCTGTGGGGGAAGACCAGTTGTAGTTCCATGTGGGCAGGCTTCCCACAGTGGAAGACATTCCTGTGTGGTTGACATTCTGACAGATGGAGCTCAAAGGAGAGGATCCAGTGCCTGTGGCCACCAGGTCTACAAAGATAAGGGACCAAACCAAACGAAACAGAAAACAGACAAACAAAGCCCATGGGCCTCATGGAGATCCATCTACTGGCTTCTGACAGTGGAACCCCTGGGTGCCATGAAGGGCTGCCCTCTCTACTGAGATTTGGCCGACATGATCCGACCCTGGCTAAAAATGAATGTTGAAAAAATACTCATTAGTCTTGCTTATCCTTTTTAATTCTACTTTTTAATTTTGTATTGCTTATTTTATTTTTGAGACAGAGAGAGAGTGTGTGAGTGGGGGAGGAGCAAAGAGAGAGGAGACACAGAATCCGAAACAGGCTCCAGGCTCTGAGCTGTCAGCACAGAGCCTGACTGCAGGGGGGTGGGGGGTGGGGTGGGGGGGAGTCTCGAACTCACAAGCTATGACATGACCTGAGCCGAAGTCAGAAGCTTAACTGACTGAGCCGCCCGGACGCCCCTGGTCTTCCTTATTTTTGAAGAATGACTCAATTCTCTAGTTTGCAAAACTTTTTCTCAGCAGGCCTGTGTGACAAGCACGGTGCCTACCTTCTGACTCTGCTCTCTTCCCCTAAGACGTAAGTAGCGTCAGTTTTCTCTCACTTCTTCCACATGAGCCATAGGGCACGGGAGCTGAGTTCTCAAAGGACAGGAGGCTGCGGCAGGTGCTGCTGAGACATTGGAGCAGGGGTGACTGGCTGACTGGGAATGAACTACGCTTGCGCGTGTTGGGAGCTTCGGTGGGCTCTCAGGCGTGCGCTTTGGGGTAACTGGTCAAGCCATTTTCCAGGGCAGCATCGCTCCATGTTTCCAAGTTTTTCTCTTTATTTCTAGGAGAACTATAGCACCACTGTGAAGCGGAACCAAGTTCTGCGTTGGAGCTGGGAATCCAAGCTTCCTTTGGAATGTGCAAAACACTCTGTAAGAATGAGGGGTGCGGTGGATGACGCCCAGGTCCCCGAGCTGAGGTTCTGGAGCAATTGGACTTCGTGGGAGGAGGTAGATGGTAAGGAGTGAGGTGATAAAAGAATTAAAGTGTTTCATATTTAATATTATTTGGGGATCAATAGTCAAATAGTGGAAGTCTCTTTTGAGGAGACTGGGTAGAAAAAGGACATTGTTTTTCTTTGTCTTCCCTTGGAACTAAAAACTGTGGGTGTGAAACTTGCCACCAGGAGATAGACATCTATGGTTTTGCCTCAGAATTTGCTCATTGAGGTAATTAGGCAAGTTCAGACACCTTCATATTCATTTTCCAAACATGTGACACAGGCAATGCTAAGAAAACACGGCAGGACATAAATTGCACATGTTGTTATTAGAATAGGACAAAACGTGTATGCATCTAGAACAGAGGTTGGGAAGCTTTTCTGTAAAGGGCAAAATAGGAAATATTTTAGGCTTTACAGACCTTGGTGGTCTTAGGACTATTCAGCTGTGCTATTTTAACATGAAAGCAGTCCTAAGCAATATGTAGACAAATGAGAATGGTTGTGTTCTAATAAAACTTTATTTACAAAAACAGATGGCAGGCTGGAGTTGGCCCAGGGCTATAGTCCGAAGATGCCTGATGTAGAGAGGGGGTGAAATATGGAAAAGTAAAATTGGGTCTTCATTTGAGTAATGAGATTATGGATAAATATGTCTTCAATATCTCTTAATTTTGATAAATTAATTTTTTTATAATTAAGATTTAGAGTAGATTCCTCCAGTTTCTTATGCTTCATTTGAACTATAGGCAGGTTCTAAAGCAAAGGCATTTGGCTCTCTCTCAACCTATATACCCTGCCAGAGTATCTGAAATTCCTGCCAATAGAACAGGAATGTTAAGTGTTTATGCAAATTTATTAAGTCAAACTGATAACACATTAACCCGTGAGTAGCCTAGTGATTAGTTTAATACTGGTAATAGAATTAAATCTGCATTTTAGTCATATTCTAAGTAGTCTACATATTCATCTAGCCCTCAACTCAGTCCTTTGAAATGTGTATTAGTCTTATTCCCACTTCACAGATGAGGAACCTGAGGCACATTTAGTTTAAAGAACCCACGCAAGGTCATCAAGCCAGTTAGCGATAGAGCCAGAATTCCAACCTGACAGCGTGGCTCCAGGGACCGCCCTCTTCACATCACATCCAACTGTTGCAAGAGAACACACACAAGAAAAACAGAGATTAAAATAAAAAGATAGTAAGAGAGAGAGAGAGAGAACAACATTAGTAACAACTTTGATAAGATAGACTAGATTTCTCAAAACTATAACCTCCAAACTACTCAGGAACAAATGGAAAGCCTAACTGATGGTTCCTAACCCGCAAACGCTGGTTCTCAACCATGGTTACACATTAGAATCACCTGAGGACCTTTAAGAGCGCTCCTATGCCCGGGCTACACGGTGTGGGTGACGTTGCTGGTGGCAGTTTTCAGTGACGGCAGTGGGCCGAGTGAGCAGGAGCAATGGGGCCGAGTGCTTAGAAAGGGGCAGCTCCTTCAGGGAGGCTGACCGTGGAGGAGCAGGTCCAGAGTGGGCTGGAGGGAAGCATGGGGAGGATGGCGAGTTGGCTTACAATGCGGGACACCTGAGGAGTTTTATACACCGGTGGTCATACAGAAGGGGACACAATGGAACAGGAGATATTTGAGTGACTGGCATTTCTGAGAAGGTGAGAAGAGATGAAGAGGGGCACATGGCCGGGGAGATGGGCAGACCTGGCAGGTGTGAATGTGGCTTTGCCACATTTGCTGAGCTTGGGCTCAGACCTAGCTGTGGCGGTGACGAGAGGGGGGAAGGATGGCATGAGATCATGTGCAGCCCACTGGATGCAGATCCTCCCTCGTGGCTGCGGTCCGTAGAGGGCAGCTACCGCTGTCCTAGCCACATTCTAGCCGTGACCCAGTAATCCCAGTGTGACAGGACGTGCTGTCTTTGTCCAGCAGCAGCTTTTGTGTGACCACAGGAGCCATCTTGGGAAGGATTGTTTCTGCAGGCTCCCAAGTTTAATGGTTTGCCTAGAAATTTAGGCTCCTATTTCTCGAGGAGGTAGAGGAGGTAAATTTATCTGTTGAGAAGGGAGAACAGAGGGGCTGGTTTGACTTGAGTGATGTTCTAACTGAGCTGTCTTTTTTTTGTCTTGTAGTACAGAGTTCTCTTGGACACGATCCATTGTTCGTTTTCCCTAAGGATAAGCTGGTGGAAGAAGGCTCCAATGTCACCATTTGTTACGTTTCTAGGAGCCATCAAAACAACATATCCTGTTATTTGGAAGGCGTACGGATGCATGGAGAACAACTTGATCCAAACGTCTGTGTGTTCCACTTGAAGAACGTTCCTTTCATTAGAGAAACTGGGACAAATATCTATTGTAAGGCAGACCAAGGAGACGTTATAAAAGGCATCGTTCTCTTTGTATCCAGTAAGTATGTACGTTCTCTCTGCTCTCTCTTCCCATTTCTATGGAGTAGCTAGAATGTCCTTTACCAGAAGACAAGTAAGCATTTCCACTCGTGGTCTGGATGTTCTTTTGTCTCCCGAATCTTTTAGGAGAGACTCTGGCAAAGATCCTCTGAAGCAGTACTTGCAGGATTTCCTGTTGTTTTCTTGCCCTTATGAACCATTTTCTTCCTAGAAACCAAGAGTATTAAAGGGGGGAAAGTTGAGGCCATGGCCGGGGCCACTGGGAAGGGCCCTGCCTCGCCTTAGCCGTGCTGCAGTCGGACAGTGGGGAGAGAGATGGCAGGTCAGATGACTCCGGAGAGGCAGCCAGTGCTGTGCCCAGGAGACCTGGCTTTAATCTTCCCACACCTGGGCGTGTCACGTTGGCTAAGTTTCCTAGCTTCTCTGAGCCAGTTTCCTCCTCTGTGAATGGGCCCAGTAATGGTTGTTTGAGGGTGAATGAACACGGACGGGGCCTGGCCCCGACACTGTAGCTGCACATAGTAGGAATTCGGCAAATGGAGGCCATCCCTGTTCTGAGGTGGGTGCAGAAAGTGTCAGGTGCCTCCGTCGGTGGCAGCCAGTGGAGAGGGAACGTTTTATTGTTTATGTAGGTCTGTGCGAACATGCATGCCCGCTGGCCTCCTGTGTTTTGTGTGGAGGCCTCCCTTCCCCTGCTCGCTAGGTAGGCCAATATCTGCGACTGCTGGGTCCCTGCTTCTGCTGCCAGGGGCAGACTCCAGGCTCCCAGACACCTGGTGCAGCTGTTCCCCTTGGAACAGCCTCTGAGAGCCTCATGACTCCGGGGGCTTGGAGGTGCTGCCCGGGTCCTAAGAACTCCCACTCCCTGCTGCTGAGTTTAATGGCTCCCCAAATCTGACTTCAGGGCATCCCAAGCATAATAGCCCTGAGGCTGTCTGCAAGCCCCAGCTGCCACAGTGAGGCAGCAGGCAACACTGACTCCATTCATTCATTCTTTCTTTCTTTCGCTCACTCACTCTGACACTTGGCGACTTGTTGAGCGCCTACTAGCAGGCACTGGGGGTCCAACTTCCATCACATGGACACAGTGCAGCTCACCGCAGAACTACCACCGGTCCCCGTCCCGGTGATGCCTCAGAAAAGAACAAGGAGAGGAAGGGAAGGGGCCAAGATGGGGCACCTGACACGTGACCTTCTGGAGCTGCCAGTGTGATCCTTCTGTCATTCAGCCCTGTGGCCTCAGACCCAAAAGGAGCTTTTCCTGTTTTCCTTGTCTTTCAATAAAGGGATTTGACTAGATCTTTCATCTGTTTTCTTTGTGTGGCCAGAAGTATTTGAAGAGCCCAAGGATTTTTCTTGTGAAACCCGGGACTTGAAGACTTTGAACTGTACTTGGGCTCCCGGGAGCGACGCTGGCTTGCTCACACAGCTTTCCCAAAGCTACACTTTGTTTGAATCGTAAGTCGGCTCTGATTACGTTCTTGACAGGTCCCTTCTTGTGCCAACAATAAGGGTCACATTTAGATGTTACAGACAATGTGAAGAAATAGTTTACAACCACCCTACCAGAGTCAGAAGGAAGTCTTTAATGCTTTTCACCTGAGTTCTGTGAAAGGAAAACGTAGCATAAAAATGATAAAAACAGTTAATGATGAATCTTGAGGTGTAAATTGTTCCATCTGGTGATCTGGGTATATCTAATTTCTACCTGTTTAAGAATATTCAAAATAAATTGAGGAGTATTCTCACCACCCATGTTGGGGTGGACAGTCAGAAATTCATCGCTACATAAACCGAATAAACCTTTAACCACATAAATGGAAGTTGTTGAAACAACATCTTCCTTGGTGGTATTTGTTGATGCAAGTGGATCAGTGCCATTGTGTGCAACACAGTTTGAAAGCCACCAAGTGTGCCCCAAGGGTACAGGGTTGCAGATCTGCGTTGACAGAAGTGGAAACCCTGAAATTATTGTTTTGGGTGTGTTTTTCTTTTAAGGTTTTCTGGGAAAAAGACACTTTGTAAATACAAAAGCTGGTGTAACTGGCAAGTATCTCCAGACTCCCAAGAAATGTACAACTTCACACTCACAGCTGAAAACTACTTAAGAAAGAGAAGTGTTCATCTTCTTTTCAACTTGACTCATCGAGGTGAGACCGGTGTCGGAGCTTGCTGTGGTTACTGACTTGTTGTTGTGTGACACACTGTGTGATCAAGGAAATGTGCTGTAGGTGTTAGCCTAAGTCACATCCTACGTGGACGTTTTAAAAATTTTTTTTTTCAACATTTATTTATTTTTGGGACAGAGAGAGACAGAGCATGAACGGGGGAGGGGCAGAGAGAGAGGGAGACACAGAATCGGAAACAGGCTCCAGGCTCTGAGCCATCAGCCCAGAGCCTGACGCGGGGCTCGAACTCACGGACCGCGAGATCATGACCTGGCTGAAGTCGGACGCTTAACCGACTGCACCACCCAGGCGCCCCGTGGACGTTTTAATCTATATCTCTTGTCGACGCCACACTTCACGGATGCATGCATGGCCCCTGGTCCCCTGATTTGTTTTGAAGATGCAGTAAGCACCTGTATGCTTACTACTCACCTTTAGACTAGAATTCGAACAGTAACTCACTTCATCTCCTGCCCCACAGCCCCCCACACCCTGTTCCTCCACTGAGATCATTTAAATCCTGCACGTGTGTGTGCCTGTATGGGAGTACGTATTCTCACTTCTAATGCAATTCTAAAAAGACTGTATTTTTATTTTGTTTGGTTTTAATGTATGAAAAAGACATCAAGCTATATGTAGTAATTTAGTAATTACTATGTAAATGATATTAAATTGCTAATATTGACCCATATTATTGAGTGTTGTTATAGTCTATTGATTCTCACTGTTATCAAGTATTTCATTGTGTGAGTATACAGTATTTTGTCCAGGCATCTCATTTGTTGGTTTTTCAGGTTGTATCAAGGTTTTGCTCTTGGGTGTGGTGTTAATATGAGCATTATGTGTGCAGGACTCATCTCCAGTTGTTTTCCTTGAGTGTATACCTAAGAGTGGGATTGGTGAGGACATAGAGAATTTGCATGTGCCACGTAGGAGACAGTGCCACATGGCTTTCCAAAGTGGCTGTACCAATTATACCCTTGCCCTTGAATTCATGTAGTCTTTCCAAGGTGGTATGGTCGGTCACCCTCTTCATTTTTGTCAGTTTAATGGCTACACCGTGGTATTTCATGGTAGTTTCGATCTACAATGTTTGACCACCTGTTTTCTCTTTTATGAAACGCAGAATCTTTACACATGTTGTTCACTTTTTCTGGAATGTTCTTCCTTCCCCTTTCACCTTCTTAATTCCTACACATCTTTTAGATTCATCACCACTCAGTCAGCTGGGTAATCACAGAGTGCCTCCAGTGTGGCAGGCACTGGGGACCTGGCAGTGAACAAAACTGGATAGCTGCCCCTTGTGAGCTTGTCTGCTAGTGTGTGTAGGAGGAGGGGTTGAGAGCGGGGAGTGGAGACATACAGTAAACATAGCGTACTTCGAGTACTGATACGTGCTATGGAGAAGGTAAAATTCAGGTTTAGGGGAGATAATGCCTGTATCAGGATGAGGGAGTTGAAGAAAGAAAGAAGTAGAAGACGTCTAGGGGAAGAGCATTTGAAGCAAAAAGAATAGGATTTGAAAAGGTCATGGGATAAGACCAAACTCTGGGTTGTTGGAGAGACAGAAAGAATGTCCTCATGCCCATACCAGAGATAAAGGAGATTTGGGTGGTAGGCAGTGTCCTGGTCATGTGACAACCGTGGAACTGGATGGTCTTACCTAGTTGTGTTGACAGGTGTTCATCAGGACAGATAAATGATGTGACTCACACTGTGGGAAAAGATCACTCAGGCTAGACCATCAGGGGCGGGGGTGGAGATGGAGAGCTGGTTAGGAGGCCGCTGCGGTTGTCAGGCAGAGACTTTGGACCAGATGGGGTGATGAAGTTGGCGGGGAAGCGGTCATATTGTGAATTCACTTTGGGATGGAGTTGGTAGCACTTACTTAGGGAAGGCATGTGCATGGTAAGGGGAAGAGGAATTTAAGATGGTTCCTTAGGATGATTGCAAGGGTTTTGGCCTACGCAATCGGGCCAGTATTGGAACTATCCCCTGAAATGGGGGGGTACTGGGGACGAGCAGCTCCGAGCAGGAGCACAGAGTTCCGTGTTTACCAAGTCAAGATTGAGATGTCTTTCAGATATCTCAGGGGAGATGTTGAGGAGACAGTTGGATATAGAGTTTGGAGCGCATCGAACAAGTCTGGGATGGAGAGTTAGACTTGTGAGTGAGTCATCAGCCTGTGGATAGTGACCGAAAAGGAGATAAAAAATGAAGGCTCAGGATAGGGACTTCTAGAACTCCATCTTTTTGGCCAAAAACTCCTTTTACACTTTCACTGTCATGACCCCACTTGCAATGTTACATTTATTTTGTAGTTGTCGATTCGTGCTTGCTCCTCTGTTGCCCTTTGAAAGCGAGGGCCGTGCCGGCTTTTGTTTTCTCTCCCATCTGACAATTTCTGTTTTTATTGGTATGTTTGGACCATTTATATTTAACATAATTATTAATAGGGTTGGACGCACGCCTACCATTTTATTAGTTATTTTCTATTCCCTCTGTTTTTGATCTACACCTCCCTAAAATTGAGTATCTCTTCCCAGCCTGCCACCTTTGGATTATTTGAATACTTTTTTAGTATTCCACTTCAATTTATCTACTGGCTTTTGCCTACATATATTTGTATTCCTCCCCCCCCCCCCCGGAGATTAAAATATGTTATTAATCTTTCACAAGAGTTAGTATTTTTCACTTTAAGTAAAACATAGAAGCCTTCCTTTACCCTCTCACTACCAATGCAGCAATACTTGAATTTCTGGTCTTCTCTGCCTGCCACTATCAGAGTTCTCAAATAGAATATTCGAGAATGCTCCATGTGATATATTTAATTGGATTCAGGGGGATAGACAGGATGGGAGGGGCTTTCTTTATTTTTTCAAGACCTGAACCTCATCCAGTCAGTTTTTCATTTCAGATATTATATTTTTTGGCCCCAAAATTTCCATTTGATTCTTTTTTTTTTTTTTAATAGTTTCTGTTTCTCTGCTGAGAAGTGTCTTTCTTCTATTCATTTCAAATGTGCTTACTTTTATGTCACAGATCTGTCTTAAAGTCCGTACGAATTGCATTCTTATGGACGGGTCACCGTGAGGTTGGCATCCTTTGACTGTCTTTTCTCTTGGAAATTGGTGACATGTTCTGGAGTTTTGTAGGTAGAATAATTCTAGATTGTACCTTTGATATTACTGACGTTATTTTATTTAGATTTTGGGTTCTGTTATATTCTCCCCATGAGCCCCTTCTCCAAGTTTTGATTCTCCTTCATAATCTGCCTGCTTTTGTTTAATTTTAAGAGTCCTCAGTAGTTTCTTTTTATGTTTTGTTCAGAGTTTCTAATATAATTGGTGAGAGAGAAAGGCTACAGTTGGCTTACTCCATCTGTGCTCTAAGTCTGGTTTTGTTGCCATTTTTTCAAAACTAAACAAAAATAAATAAGTCTTTGGATTTATGCTTGAATTTTTTTTTAATTTTGTTTCCTTTTTTTTTTTTTTTTTTTTTGGCAGTTCACCCAATGGCTCCCTTTAATGTATTTGTCAAAAATGTAAGTGCCACAAATGCCACCATGACCTGGAAGGTCCACTCCATTGGGAATTATTCCACACTATTGTGTCAGATCGAACTCTATGGTGAAGGAAAAGTGATACAAGTAAGAATACTGCTTCACTTTCTATTTTCAAAAATCTCTTTATGTCCTGAACAGAGAGACTAATGAATAAAACCTCTTTAAAATCTTATTTCTGTGTGGGTTCAGATGATATGGGTCATCTGTTTAAAAACAGTCCTGAAATTAATCACAAGCTTTAGCATTGGGCAGAGGGCCTTTGAGATTTTTTCACAAAGAAGTAGTAGTCGTACCCCACCTCAGAATGGACCAGGCTGTGATTGGACTTGGCCATGAAGTATGCTCGCTGGTCCTCCTGTCTTCTTTCTTCTTTCTTCCTGTCTCCTTTTTTCAGTTCATCTCGTTGATTTTCTTCTTTTCCTTCCTCCCTTCCTTCCTTTCTTCGAAGAAGCAAAATGTTTCTGTCAAGGTGAATGGTAAGCACCTCATGAAGAAACTGGAGCCTTCCACAGAGTACGCGGCCCAAGTGCGCTGTGCTAACGCCAACCACTTCTGGAAATGGAGTGAATGGACTCGTCGCAACTTTACCACGGCTGAAGCTGGTATGTTCAGTTCCCCTCTCTTTAACCCAAGGATCTAAACTGACTCACGAGAGATGGGTTGGTTTCCCCGAGAGCTTTCAGTTGTACCAAAAACTAAGGAAAAACTATTACAACAGAGGCTGAATATCATCTTTTTGTGGTTGTTTTGTTTTGTTCATTTATTGTTTTTTAGAGAGAGCACTTGCGAACATGAGCTGGGGGCGGGTTGGGGGGGGCGGTGGGCAGAGGGAGAGGAAAGAGACAACCTTAAGCAGGCTCCACACCCAGTGAGGAGACCACCTTGGGACTTGATCCCACAGCCTGGGATTGTGACCTGAGCCAAAATTGGGAGTCGGACGCTTAATGGACTGAACCACCCAGGCGCCCCTGAATACCATCTTTTAAAAAAAGAACTGACTTAAATGCTTAGTGAGATGTGAACGGGAAGACATTCACCTCAAACCTAGGTCATTCAGCATTATTTCTTTTGTACATTTTCTCTCTCATCTTTGGTTTTGCCAGAACGGCTTTATAAGCTCCTGGCGTTGCTGGATTCCCATCGGATCTGGGGCTCCGTAAATTAGGATAGACTTTTAAATTAAGGACTGGGGACAAACAGTAGTGTTGCTGCCGACGAAGGCATTGATCTCATACCAAACAACTTCAGGCTATGTTTGGAAATGTAACGGTGTTTGGAAACTTAACAATTATTGATACATCATTTGTTCAACAACAGCAAACTGTGAGCGTTCTCGATCACTGTTGCGGTGGGAGGTTCCTCACCACTGACGGAACAGTGGGTGGGTTTTTCTGACAAATAACCATTATCTTTCAGTTCACATAGGCCTCAGGAGACTGGATGCCCTGCTTTCAGGAGAGCTCTGCTTTCCTCTCCTCCCAATTCAAAATAATAAGTTACTGTTGTTGACCAGTTTACAGATGAGGCAGTTTGGGCCCATAGATTGGAGATACTCACCTAGTTTGCAAAGTTAATGAATGGCAGAGACATAACAGTATTAACAATTGTAATAGCAGCTAACATTGAGCTCCAGACAGCTTGAGGCGGTTGCCGTGTTTTTCCCTTTTCCTCCTCACGACACGCAGGAGACACTATGAGTAATTATCCTCACTTCCTAGATGAGGACAGGAGGCACAGAGAAGCTAAGTGACTTAATTGGCTTAGCCCGTCAGCCTGTTGACTGTGACCCACACCCAGGCCACCTGACTCCAGAGCTCCACCCTTAACCAGAGCTGGATTCTATGTGTTCTGTCTCTTGATGTTGTTATTACAGCCTTGAGATCTTGTTGATTCAGGTCTTGTTCTTTGGCTGCCAAAGGAAGGATTATATGTATATATTTCATTCTTGCTTATATTTAGGTGTATAGGCTGGCAGGGCTCTTTCTGTGTCTCTCCATGAGGACCACTTTATTTTATTTTTAAGATTATTTATTTATTTTGAAAGAGAGAGAGCAAATGCACATGCTTGCACATGTGGGAGAGGGACAGAGAGAGAGGGAGAGAGAGAGAGAGAGAGAGAGAGAGAGAGAGAGAATCCCAAGCAGGCTCCACATTGTCAGTGCAGAGCCCTGTATGGGCTCTCGATGTCACGAACCTTGAGACCATGATCTGAGCCGAAAACCAAGAGTCAGAAGCTTAACCGACTGAGCCACCCAGGCGCTCCCCCTTGAGGACCGTTAAAGCAGTGACTCGAGCTGAGGGGTGACAGGGACAGCTGATCGGGTCCTACACAAGGGTTGGTCACCAGTTGTACTTGACAGGCTCCCTCTCCTTGTCTGATGTACCCACCCCTCCCCTCACTGGGAGCATAGACCCCTCGAGAATCTGCCGCAGAGAGCCCTGTGCCTGACAGTAATGTCACTCCCCAGTTTTGTCTTATTAAAGAATTTTTACTTTGTTACTGCTTGCTTTGGGTTTTTTTTTTTTGGAAGTTTATTCCAACACTATAACTAAAATTAAGTGCAAAAGGAAAGTGGCAAACGGATAGAGTGTTTAGTAAATTGTATATACTTTTAGGTTATAGTACCGTAAACCTTAAAATAATTAATGTTGCTTTTGATGAGAACAAGAAAATGAGATGAATTTGCTAGTGATGAATCTATAGATTTTTTTTTTCCCTCTGATAACACTTTGCTTGATGCTGGAAAAGTCGATGCCTATGTGTATTATAACCATATTTAAGTAAGTAGAATTGTAGTGAGCAGACTTAAATGGCACCAGGGTAGAGACTATATGACACAAATATGGAGCACTATCAGCTGTGCTGTGGGGCACTGTTCTGACAAGGACTAATTTATAAACCAGCTGAAGACTTTGCATTAAGCTTAGAGTCCCATGTTGTTTCAATACGTTTTTGATTTAATATTGGCTTCTTCAGTGGGCTATTTAGCAAATTGAAATCTGCTTCAATACATTTTTTAAGAAAATACACGGTCATCTTTAAATTGAGGAGAGGGGCGCCTGGGTGGCGCAGTCGGTTAAGTGTCCGACTTCAGCCAGGTCACGATCTTGCGGTCCGTGAGTTCGAGCCCCGCGTCGGGCTCTGGGCTGATGGCTCAGAGCCTGGAGCCTGTTTCCGATTCTGTGTCTCCCTCTCTCTCTGCCCCTCCCCCGTTCATGCTCTGTCTCTCTCTGTCCCAAAAAGAAATAAATGTTGAAAAAAATTTTTAAAAAATAAAAAAATAATAAATTGAGGAGAAAATGTCCACAACTAAAAAAGGACTTAAATTTCAGTTATCGGGGGCAGTAAATTATATTTTTATAAAACGGCTAAATGTGTTATTTTTATAAAACGGCTCTTTATGTGTTATGTTCCAAAGTAATTCTTCCTCCATGGGGATGTTTGGAATCAGATCACTTGTCCTACAGTTGATTGGAGGTAAAGACAAGGATGCACACTTTTCCAGAACAATGTAGCAAGGGCAGTGAACGGGTGCCCTGAGTGTCTGTCGGGCGGGCAGCTGACCCAGGCAGGCCAGGAGCTGGGGGAGACAGCAGCGTGGGGAGGCGGGGGATGTGGCCTTCCCAGTGGAGGGGGATCGAGGAGAGGCGCCCAGGCTAGGACCCGGTGAGAAGACCAGCCAATGTGAATTGTGAAGGTGTGGAAGGGTACAACCAGCCGCCGGGCTGTCCATTAGCACGCTTCCGTTACAACCTTTGCGAAGGGAGCAAGGCTGTAGCAATGATCTGCTGTTCCTAGAAATTCAACAAATGGGAAATTTACCTAACTGACCTCCTAGAGTTGGTCTAGCTGATGGATGGTTCCAAAATGTTCCGGTGGCTTCCAAAAGCTCAGGCTTGATAAGAGCTTTTCAGTTTGATGCAGCAGACCTTTTGTGCGGCACCTACCATGTGCACCGGGTGAGGAGTGAACAATGCGGCCGTGGTCACGTGGGTGGAAGTCACAGAGAGTGAGAAAATGAGAAACAAGCCTCAGGTAGGACGGGTCATCTTCGCCTCCTTTGACCAGAGTAGAAAAAGGGTGAACGTACCGTTCTCCGTACATATCGCAACCCACGATCTTTTCTTTGGTTGATTTCAGCTCCCTCAGAGGCTCCTGATGTCTGGAGGAATGTGAAGTCAGTGCAGGGACATTGTGTCGTGACTTTATTCTGGAAGGTAAGACGCACAGATCCCACCAGACACGTTGGCTTGGCACTGTCCCTCCGTGGGACGCTGGCTGCCGGCGCAGGGCTCCAGCTGGCAGGGATCTTAACATGAGTCCAGCAGAACGTCTTACCCAGTGGGGGAATCCCCGCCCCCACCCGTCTCCTTGGTGCTCAGACTGTTCCCTCCTGGACAGCCGGTGGCGCGGGTGGCGGGTTCTGACTGTTGGAAGCTGTAGCTCTGTAACTTCTGTCCAGCCTTGCTCTAAGTTTTGCAAGGCCCGGGGCACCGGTGTAAGTGGAAAAGCACATACCATATTTGAAAGATACGACTATTTACGTACAGTAACTTACATGTAGGAGTTAGGGGTCAAGCTAAAAAATACTTTACATGTATTTTGAAAAAAGTAAACTAAAATCTATTTTGTCATTGTGCCTTGTCTATTAAGGCCTCCATGGCAACCTGGAAGTCCAGGCTTGTGCTTGAAACTCCCAGATTCCTCAGCTCGTGTTTTCGTATCAAACATGACCGTACCGGATGGCTTGGCCCCCAGCCACCGCCCACCTGGCTGTCCTTCCCACCTCCACACTGGCCGTCTCCGAAGGGAGCCCAGGCACTCACACATGGGCACAGCCCCGCAGACAGCCGCTCTCTGCACCCATTCTCAGACCTGGGGGTGCTCACACCAGGGTCACCGGCTGTTCTTGAGAGGGCAGGCTGGGGGGGACGGTCCCTGGCACCAGGCTTGGGACCTTGTGGGCAGGGAATTCTCTTCGACCTGGAGGATGGTCTAGAGGGAACCGCGTGCTCCGTGAATGGCTCAGGGCACAACTGTGCAGGGAAAGATGGCTGGAGGGGGAAGGGAGGCCAGGGGCCAGGCTCCTCCTGCCCAGGTCTGCTCGTGTCTTCTCCCCTCGGTGCCCTCTGAGTCCCTTCTTATCCAGGCTGAAGGAGCCCCTTCCTCTCCTGACTTGGTCATGCTTTTCTAGATACAACATGCTCTTGAGGAGCTCAAGTAGTCCTGTTCTGTACTCCACTTCAGTTACCGCGGAATGCCTGATTATAAGCTTGCTTTAGACGGTTATTTTCTCTATTAAACTGTTTTTTAATTTGCTGGTGTGTGTGTGTGTGTGTGTGTGTGTGTGTGTGTGTGTGTGTGTGTAAAGCAGTTGGGGGCCAGGAAAGATGAAAAAGTAATGATGCAAACTCCTTTCAAAGAAAAACCCATTTTGAATTTTTTAACATTTATTTTTGAGAGAGTGGGGGAGGGGCAGAGAGCAGAAGACAGGATCCCAAGCAGGCCCCCGCTATGAGTGTAGACCCCAATGTGGGGCTCGAACTCAACAAGCTGTGAGATCATTGCCTGAGCCGAAATCAAGAGTCGGCCGCTTAACTGCCTGAGCCACCCAGGTGCCCCGAAAACCCATTTTGAAATGATTATCCGTATTTTCTCTCAGCCACTATCAAAATTGCAGGCCAATGGGAAGATTCTCTTCTATAATGTAGTTCTAGAAAATCTAGACAGACCATCCACCTTGAAGCTCCTCTCCATTCCTGCTCCGGCCAATGGCACAGAACTAACCCTCGACCGGTGTTCTTACCAAATCCACGTCACAGCTAACAACAGTGTGGGCACGTCCCCCGCTTCGGTCATCGCCGTGTCCGGAGACCCTGGAAACAGTGAGTTTCGTTTTGTTTTTATTCTGTGGCCCAGGCGATGTTATTAAGTAGCAACGGACACATTGGAAAGGCAGTAACCTGGCCGGACAAAAGAGCTAGCTCCTGAACGCCATTAGTCTTTTCTTTTGGTCCAGGCATGGCTGTGTGTTTCCCGGGACAGCCCTCCTCGGTGTGAGAGTTCAGCCACAGCTCAGAACATTGCTGCCCTGAGATTCTCCAAGAAATTCAGAGAATTATCTCACATTTGCTCAAGTAAATGCAACACCAATAAGCAGTCTTCGCTGAGAGCTGGGGTTGGTGTAAACGTGCTTTGTAGCTTATGAAATCGCGGGTCGCATTTATCATACTGTAAAATATTTGTCAGTCCTTGCCACCCAGAAAGAGCCCATTAGCATTGCCAGAGGTGAGAAGGAGAACTGACTGGCATCATCTTTCTGGAAGGCTTTGCTGAAGTAGAATGGAAGATGGCAACTGGCTAATCCCTCAGCCTGTGAGAGACCAGACAAGGTAGAGATGACCTTACATGGACAGTCAGTAGCCATATTAATTACCTTCTTGGGAGAGCTGTAAAAAGAGGTTGGATATACTGCCCCCCCGCCAACACACGCACGCACAGGAACGCGTAGAAGACGATGCACGCTTGGGCACAAAGTAGTCGACGTCGTGTACTCATTTGTGCACCTGTCGATCATGCTCTTCTTCAGGCTCTGCTGTGACACTTTCAGGTCCTGCTCATGGGGCCACAGCACGTTGTGTTATACCTGTTACTCAAGCTAGGCTTCAATTTAGGTTAAGTAGGCTCGATGAGAGAGAATTGTTGCTTGGTTTTATTTTATTTATTTTTAAAGAACAATCCGGTGTGTCAAGTAAGAAAAAGAAATTAAGCTTGGGCACAGAAGAAAAACTAAGGAGTTACTTAACGTGACCTTTGCTTATCAAGAACTGCATTAGAGAAGGAAGTGAAAAGCTGTATTCTGTCTTCCTTAGGACAAAGCAGGAAGAGTGGGCATTTCATTCACCCTGGGGGAGCTGATAGATAAAAGAAGACGGCCTTGAATGAGGCCCGGTTCCAAACAACACTAAGCACTGTAACCTGTTTGGGGGTCTTCTCTATCTGTGGGTTCCTACCGAACCTTCCTTCCCTATGCCCTGCTCTCAGACCTCCATGCCTTCCCCCGTGAGGGTATCCAGTCTTCCTTAAGTGGCCCACATTCTTTTTTTTTTTCTTAATATTTATTTATATTTGAGGGAGAGAGAGGGAGAGTGAACGTGTGAGTGGGGGAGGGGCAGGCTCCAGGCTCTGAGCTGTCAACACAGAGCCCAACACGGGGCTCAGACCCACGAGCTGTGGGATCACGACCTGAGCCGAAGTCAGACGCTCAACTGACTGAGCCACCTAGGTGCCCCCCAGTGGCCCACATTCTTAAATCACTTCAGTGGATAAAATCACCAATGTGCTATGAGGCCGACTGTTAAGGTTAAGCCAATTCATACTAGAGTGTGAATGACTGAAAAAAGATGCCCTTTCTCCTTCCCTCTATCTCCACTTCTTAAAACATATTTGCAGCTTTCAAACAGCAGCTTGATAAGAGTTACGGTTCTAAGTTTGGGATGAAATTTTAGCCAGTGTGAATAAGAGTGAAAAATGTCAACTTTGATGCAAGCGAGATTTATTTCTTTAACGGAAGAAGACAGGGAAGCCACATAGGTGGAGTATACAAAGGCCTTCATGGGAAACCCTTTATCTTATACCTAGAGCTACACATCCCTTTGGGTGTCCCCCACTGGATAATAACTAGAAAAATTAATAGCACTGTGCTTTCACAGCAATGTTCAGGTGTAATTAGGATTGCCCAATAAAATACAGGATGCCCAGTTAAATTCAAATTGCAGATGAACAACGAGTCAAGTTTTAGTAGAAGTCCATACCAAGCCATGTTTGCTCCTTTCTGAGCAAATACTGCTTTTCTGAGCAGCTGTCTGCAGGCCCACTCCTGGTCTGGGCCTGTCTCACTTGACTGGCTGGGACCACTGCCCTGTCAACAGTGGCAGGCTGTGAGGTCAGCCTCGGGAACTAGGAGAAATTCTCATCCCTGAAGGTGTAGGGTGAGTCTGCTTGAAATCACTAGAACTGTCGTCCGTTGAGATCATATCGCTTTTTTCCAATTTAAACCTATCGTGGCTTATAAAGTGTGTTGAGATTGGTCATGAGCAGTGTGCACGTCCCTGCATAGTCCAACTTAGTACGTATCTGAACTCTTTCCTTTGTTGTTCTCACTCGGTTTCTACCCCTAACATCACAGACGTAATAGTTCAGGAGCAGCCAGCATCATGTGGGGGGATTAAGGCGCATTATTTATCTGTTCAACAGATATTTTTTA
The DNA here is from genome assembly GCF_018350175.1 of Felis catus. Lineage (NCBI taxonomy): Eukaryota > Metazoa > Chordata > Mammalia > Carnivora > Felidae > Felis > Felis catus. Next base: position 207,873,282 of record NC_058368.1, on the reverse strand, counting down.
AAAGCAGATACAGGGGCGCCTGGGTGGCTCAGTCGGTTGAGCGTCCGACTTCAGCTCAGGTCACGATCTCGCAGTCCGTGGGTTTGAGCCCCGCGTCAGGCTCTGGGCTGATGGCTCAGAGCCTGGAGCCTGTTTCCGATTCTGTGTCTCCCTCTCTCTCTGCCCCTCCCCCGTTCAGGCTGTGTCTCTCTCTGTCTCAAAAATAAACAAACGTTAAAAAAAATTTTTTTAAAGCAGATCGAGTACCAAGGGGTGCCTGGGTGGCTATGTCGATTAAGTGTCTGACTCTTGACTTCGGCTCAGGGCATAGTCTCACGGTTCATGAGTTCGAGCCCCACGTCAGGCTCTGCACCAACAGCACAGAGCCTGCTTGGGATTCTCTCTCTCTCTCTCTCTCTCTCTCTCTCTCTCCCTCTCTCCCTGCCCCTCCCCCTCTTGTGTGCTCTGCTTCTCTCTCTCTCTCAAAATAAATAAATAAATAAACTTTAAAGAAAAAAAAAAAGGTAGATCAAGTGCCAAACATGGGGTCAGCCAGTTTTTCGAGTAAAGGGGAAGATAGGAAATATTTCAGGCTTCACAGATCTGCCTCTGTTCAATATCGTTCGATCGTATGATCTGCCTCTGTTCAATACTCTGTATTCTTTGTTTTTGACAGCTCTTTAAAAATCTTAAACCCCTTCTTAGCTCAAGGGTCATAAAACAAGCTTTGGAGGCTGGATTTGGCCTGATGGCAAGTCGTTCACTGACGCTTGTCTTGGGGCTGAAGTCTCGTTGGGTCTCAGAAGATTAGAACAGAGGTATCCTAAGGGCAGACGTAAATATTTGCTGGGAGGTGAGAGGCAGGAAATCACCTGTGAAAACATTACCCCATCCCCGAGCTTCTGTAGCCACTCAAGTGATGGGGCCGTTAACTGTCAGAGACAGTACGTGTTCCAGTTTATTTTCTTCTTCAAACACTTTTTTGAAATGTACAATGAATTCCATCTGAAGCGTGGCTGTATTTGTAATGTGCAGAAGAGGTTGAAGAAGAAAGAGTCAAGGGCACAGAGGACGGATTCTGTCTGTCTTGGAAACCCCAACCCGGAGACGTCACGGGCTACGTCGTGGAGTGGTGTGAACGTCCCGGGGACCCGCTCTGTGATCTCCAGTGGAAAAACCTAGGTCCCAATACCACAAGCACAGTTGTCAGCTCAGGTAAGGAGAGTCCTCCGTGTTACCATCTTGTTCCCTGCACCTTGCAGCAAGTTCAACCAGGACCTCTGGACCATCTCATGGATACTTGGTGCTAAACTAATCATTTTGAAATGACGAAATCAGGCCCGGGGGCGAGGAGTTCACATTTTGCAATGATGTGGTCTAAGATTTGGTCTGAAACATACTTTCACAGACACGCTCTGGACCTGAGGCTGGGATAGGTTTTCACGATTTTATAAATTTGTGCCTTGAAATCAGTTCTCTCAAACGAACGGCAAAGGGACATTATAACCCTCCCCGTCTAGAGAGGTGTATGGATTTGGGACACATTTAGGACATAGCGTGGTCGGAGTCAATCATCAGCTCCTTCACTTTCGGTGGCAAATGTAGAATTTGATCTCTTACCTCCCGCGTTGGAGTTGTAATTTCAGGATTGGCAGTTTAGTGGAGTCCCAGAAGCCTAGGTTTGCTGCTGGAGTAGAGGTGTCAGTAGCGCCATCTGCTGGGCTCGAGGTAAAGATGTGGGGAATCGTCGACCTGCAGAGGGTGACGGAGGCCAGGGAGGGCATTCAGTGGGGGAATGAGGCTGCCTTTGGCCGGGGCGGTGTCAGTGGCATGGCGGGTGCCGAAGGTGGATTGCAGAGGTGCGGGTGTGAGGGGAAAATGAGGAAGTGCAAGCAAAGCCTTCCAGTGCTCAGCTTGGTGGGGTGGGGGGTGGCGAGAGAAGACAAGTCGCTGCAGGGGACTTGGAGTCAGAAGAGACTTTAAAATGGTTTTCTGGGGACGCCTGGGTGGCCCAGTCGGTCGAGCTTCCGACTTCGGCTCAGGTCATGATCTCACGGCTCATGGGTTCGAGCCCCGTGTCGAGCTCTGTGCTGACAGCTCCGAGCCTGGAGCCTGCTTCGGATTCTGTGTCTTCCCCTCTCTCTCTCTGCCCCTCCCCTGCTCACACTCTGTCTCTCTCTCTCAAAAACTAAATAAACATTACAAAGTAAAATAAAATGGTTTTCTGTGCGTGACTGAATTCTGCACCCACTTTCCTGCACGTGGACAAGATGGTGTTCGAGAGCCCTTGTTGGAGAGGACGGCGTGGAGGACAGCTCCCGCAGGCTTAGTTGGAGACAGTGGACTCTAAGGCCAGTGGAAGCAGGGAAGACGGTGGAGATGAAGTGCAGAAATCCCGAGGAGGAAGGCATTTAGGAGACGCCAATTCATTTTTCATTTGTTCCTTTGCAGAAATAAAGAGAATGTCACTCTGTGTTATTGAAAACCTGTTGACCTTTCTTCCGTAGATGCTTTTAGACCAGGGGTTCGATACAACTTCAGAATTTATGGAATTTCTACAGAAAGGATTCCTTATTTATTAGAGAAAAAAACGGGATACTCCCAGGAACTGGGTAAGTCTACAGCGCTTAACGTGTCCGTGGGCAGACTTGTTCAGAACAATCCAGTGATCCGAGCTGTGGGTTCAGGAATATTTCAACACTCTTCCTGATTTGCAGGGTCCCATTTGTTCTGGTAATTGGATTTAAAAAATATTTTTAATCATAAACTATAAACCATTTTCATTAAAGACAGCGTATGGCAAAAGAAGACAAACTCATTGCTAATTTTGCCACCCCAGAAAACAAATATCCCGAGTTAATATTTGATGTATATCCAGGTATTTCTCTCCCTGTACAGATAAACATTTTTAAGTAAAAATGGGACTTCATCCAGTTTATAAAGTGCTTTTTTGACGCGTGTCACTAAGTATTATTTAACTATATCATTGCAAATAATTGTTTGCATATGTCAAATCGCCTGTCGTCGGACATTGAGGATTACAAGTTTTTCAGCTATAAACTATGAAACGCATCTTCAAGTGATTTCTCTCTGCAGTGCTCAGTCTCTTTTATCCTTAGCCCAACCTCTTATGCCCCGAGTCACCATCATTCTAGTGAAATCTTTGTCCATATCCACAATAATGGTTTTTAAATGAGGTCTTAGAGTACTTGAATCAAGGCATGAATTTACATAGTTTCTCATTTCTTTTACAATTTTTAAGACTTTTGACACATGCCGTGAAATCATCCTCTGGAAATTTTCCTGTGGTTCCACCAGCCACGGAAGGCAATTTCAATCCCATTGAAATCTGGGCCCTTTGGGACCTCTCCTCCCTTGCACCGATCAGGTCACCTCTTCCCACCCCTTCATGGGTGGGAGGGGGCTGAGACTGGCAGGGTGTGCGCGCACGTGCGTGTGAAACAGGCTCAGGAAACCTCCAGAACAAACACTCCTGGGTTGCTTCAGTGACGCTTGCGTAGCTTGGTGCTGTCATAACCCGGGAGCTAGAGTCCCGCCAAAACCCCCTTCAGTCCGTCCTCTGGCAGGGTCTTCCGTTGAGCACTGTTTAGAATCCGAGAGCAGAATGAAGTCTAAGAAGGCCTTCATTCTCCTTTTTGCTGCGTGACCTCCCGCAAGCTGTTGAGTCTCTCTGGCCGTCCTTGTCTTCATCTGTGAAAGGCAAGACTTGGACAGGAAGATGGGTCCCCTCCTTCCCAGGCCTCACAAACTGTGTCAGGGCATAAATCCCCCCCGAGAAGTGGAGAAAACTCCCGAACGAGGCATGTAAGTGCCTACAGGCTCTGGGGTTGGCTGTGGCCCTTCTTTTAGTTCACGTGAGCCCTCTGAGAAGATTTCCGAGTGACGACTCTTCTTACCCCAACTTCCTTTCCTAGTGCCTTCAGACAACCCTCAAGTGCTCATGAGTAACCTGACCTCCTACTCCTTTACTCTGAGCTGGAAGGACTATGCCGCCGAGTCCCAGCCCGGTTTTGTACAAGGGTACTCCCTCTATCTGAAGTCCAAGGCTGCGCGGTGCCTCCCGGGATCTGAAAAGGCAGTCCTCTCAGGTGACGCGTGTGTTTGTTGGTTGGTTTACTCTTTCTTTCAAGACTTCACTCTTCAAAACTGCCAGCGAGGCGGCCATGTCTGAGCCCGGCCACACCGAATCCTGTTCACGCGTGCTTTTTGATCCAGAGTGTTCTTCAGCAAACTAGTGGGCCAGATGGCAGGGGGTCAGTGTTTTGACTTACTTAAAACAGAGTGCCCGGTATTTTGGGAAGCATTTGAAATACCATCAGCTGCTTGGGAAAACCTGCCGGTTACGAAGCTTCCTCGCTAAGCCCTTTTTCTTTATTTCCCTTTGACTTTGTTAAAGGTTATTACAATGTATTTTTAAGTCTCTCCCCAGCTCTCACTGTCTCTCCCACACTTGTGTGCTCTCTCTGGATCACCAGCTTTTCTTGCCATGTTTTCAAGATTTCAGCCATGACCCAGAGTGATGAAATGATGATTTAATATTTGGTTGGTGTAGGATGTTGACGGTGCTGAGTCAACAAGACGATTATTGGTGCCCAACCCTGTCATAAGATGTCTCTCATGCTCTTTTTTTTTTCTTGAAAAAAATTTGTTTTTTCTTTTAAATTACAGATGATTCAATATGTTGCAAATACAAAATTGACAACCCCAAACAGAAGACATTTGTCGTGGAAAACCTGCAGCCGGCGTCTTTCTATGAGTTTTTCCTCACTCCATACACCAGTGTCGGCGAGGGCCCCCAGGGCGCTTTCACAAAGGTCACAACTCCAGATGAATACTGTGAGTTGTCGAGATCAGGAATTTTTAAACCTTTCTTCTCTGTCTCTCTTTCTCTTTCTCTAGATGGGATTCTGTGTCACACACACACACAAAATGTCACACAGAATCCAACTACGTTAAACAGACAAGAGTCTGACTGACTTATGGCCTGGAACCTTCCTCTGGCCTGTCTGTCGCAGTGGTCCCTGAGCCACTCGGGCCCAAAATGACTTGAACTCAGTCCCAAAATGGCTGGAAAATCACAGATGGCAGTTTCCTGTCAACTTCAGAAGGGCCCCCGGGGCCCCAGGCCCACTGTCTAGAGGAGGGCGGGTGGTTTTCTCAGCAGAGCTGCCCTCGGCAGCCGGCTCCCTGGCTGGTTTCCCTCAGTGGCAAACCAGCCGCTTCCTGACTTTGCCTTCCTGGGGGCAGTTGAGAGAGATGGGGTGGGGTCTGCTGGGATCAGGCAGGTTCCTTCATGAACCTACTGTTTGCCGATTGGTGGGGGAAAAATGAGACAAAGAGATCCACTTTTCAAAATGCATTTGGCTTGAAAGGAGGAGAAAGAAGAGGGCAGGGAGAAGGGCAGCAGGAACCAGTTAATGGTAAATCAGATTCTGGTGGTAAACACTGACCTCCAATAAACAGGAAGGTGGGGGTGGGGGTGCAGGGGGAGGAAGATACTGATGGAGAAGAAGAGGAAAAGCAAGTATCAAATTGTGTATCATGGAAGGTCCCCACTGGAAGGGACCTTTGCAGACACTCCTCTCTGGGAAACAGGCTGAAAAGTCTGCTTCAAGTTACCAGCGATCCTAGGTCCTCGGTGCAGGGTCCCTTTGCTGGTGGCGGAGCCGGAGGGACATGGTGGCCACAGCAGGTGGAGCCTGCTGACCAGGGTGAGGACATCTGTGTCTATGCCGGCAGATCGGGGCACTCAGGGCTGCTCACTTGTCAGCTGCAACGTGGCCCCAGGTTTCCAAGTTGAAGGTCAGAACTCTCAGATGTCAGTCAAGGATTTATATTATTTGAGCACTCTTAACTGTTTTAGGGTAAAGTCAAAAAATTTTAATTTATATTCAGGCTGTTGTATTCCAGCCGTGGTATTTATTTAGCTGGTAGAGGGTGTGTGTGTGTGTGTGTGTGTGTGTGTGTACACATACATCATAATACAAATAACTATCTTTACCTCAAGTATATTTTCTAGATTTCATTTATCTCCCTTATTCATGATAAACCTCCTTAGCCTCGGCTGTGACTCTTTATTGGCTTATTGACTATTATTAAGAAGGAAAATAAAGTGCGTAATTAGAGCAATGAGAATGACATTCTGCAGTTACAAAAATAATACGGGCTAATGTCACAACTGCCATGCTGAGTGACAGAAGCCAGCCCTGACCCTTGCTGTAAGAGTCCGCTACAGAAAGAGGCAAATGCCATGTGTGTTATTAGAAGGCAAGATGGTGGTTACCTTGGGAGGGGACGATGATTGGATGGGGACACCAGGGGGGCTTTCTGGGGAGCTGATGTTCCTTTTCTTGCTCTGGGTACTGGCCACGTGTGTTGGCACTTGTGAAAATGCATTGAGCTGTGCTCTTATGAGCACTTTTCTGAATGCATATAATGCATTTCATCATGCATTTTGCTAAAAAAGTTTAGCAAAACCAGTCTGAAACTTGGAAACTACCATGGCTAGGTCCCCGGGCTTCTTAAGTAAGTTAGAAGTCTATAACTTAACCGAATCTTAAAACCAGTCATAGTAGTCCAAATACTGAGTTGAGAGCAAAGTATTCTTTAGTGGAGTCAGGAAGAGAGTTTCTTCCCCCTTTCTGCCATCAGGTTTAACTTCAGGCCAGTTGGTGAGGTGTTTGCTCCGGCATCGTCTTACCTCTCCGTGTGTCCTTTTCTTCAGACCCCTGTGCTGCCTCATAGCACTGGGCTGGGCATCTACCCAGGCCCGTCCTCCCTTACAAAATGCCAACATTTCCCACCATATCCCCAGCCCCATATCAAACCTCATTCCTTCCAGGACAGCCAGGTGTCAGGGCTGGTGAGCAGGTGGGGTGGGAGGGAGGCTGGGGGGGGGGCAGGGAAGCAGATATATTGAACAGAAATATACATACATGTGTACGTGTGAATGACCGTTAGCCCACCCCCCCCCACCCCCGCGTGCAATTTGCATCTGCAAAAGACGGTGTTTACTGGCCCAGTGGAATTACTATTTGTTGGGCTTGCAGGCAGTGGGAACACAAAAGATGGGTATTTAAGAAAATGACCTACCTGAGGAATCAAAATGGGTAATTATTCCAGGTTAAGACACATTCAGGTCATTTTGTCTGAGACTGACTAAAAGTGGGGGGTGCATTAGTTCATTTCTGAAGTGTAACAGAAACCCTCAAAATCTCCGTGGCATTCAAAAACGAGTATTTCTGTTCATGCTCTTGGCTTAACTGATCTCAGCGGGGCTGTGCCAGGCTGGACTCCAGGCTTCCGTCAGGTTTGGGTTGGTTCCATGGCTTCACTCTGGGGCTCAGGCTAAGAGGGCAGCGGTTGTGAGAGACAGATCCTTCTCCTGGTGGATCACAGGGGCCTAGAGGGCAAGGCAGGCTGGCTGTGCGCGTGCACTTAAAGCAGCTGCTCGTGTTACAGCTACTACCAGCCCATTGGCCAAACCTAGTCACGTGGCTGAGCCCCAAGTCAGGACACAGGGAAGTACGCTCACTGTGAAGCTTTGGCAAGGGTGGGGGGGGGTAATAATTCTGATATGGGGGCGGGGGGGGTTGAAGAATTGGGAGTAGTGATCCGGTCTCATAGAGGAGGGACCAAGTCCAAGTCAAGGTGTTGACGGCGAACGGTCCCTGTGTTGGTTGGGAGGTGGAACCCCCCACCCCATCAGCCAGAATTCAGATCGAATCTTGCATAACTAGCCCTTTGAGGATTAATAACTATGTAAAATTACTCTCAAACTTACCTTTGTTCCTTGAGGAGGGAAAAGTACTCAGGAAAATTTTCTCTGTTTTCTTCTCCAGCCCATATACTGATACGTATCATACTCCCCATGATTTTCTCCATTTTGCTCATCATGATCTTATGCTACTTGAAAAGTCAATGGTAAGTGCGTGGGGAAGATTTTATCTAAGAAGACAGAGAAATATCTAGAAAAGAGTTTAATAAGATAGAAATCACACGGAATAAAATGAGAGAAGGTGCTACAAAGGTGAAGGACAGAGACTTCGATGAAAATGTGAAAATTCTATTAACATTTTTGCTTTTCAGGTCGAGACATAAGGAAAACAATAGCCGTTTGAAAAGATTGCAAAGCCTGTTCAGTAACACTAGTTAAGATTATGGTATTTCACGTAGTGTGTGCTTGGCAGTATTCTAAGTGATTCTGAGTACTTTGCCTCCGGCTCATTTAATCCTCTCCACGCCACTTGTAAGTAAGAGCCTTATCTCCGTTGAATGGATGAGAAGATGTAAACATAGCGGAGTTAAATAGCCTGGCCAAGGTCCCACAGTCAGTGATAGAGGGAGGGTGAGCACCCAGGAAGCTGACTGCAGACTTCTCTAAACTATTCACTATATTGCAAAATTCAGTCTAATTTTCACTGTTTTGTAGGATGAAGGAGAAGTGTTACCCTGACATTCCAGATCCTTACAAGAGCAGCGTTCTGTCATTAATAAAATCCAAGGTAAATGCTGGGAGATTGTACGTATACCATGTATCTGTTAAAGACTAATCGAAGGTTAGGGCTGTGATAGTACTTTTCTAGACTTCCTTAGAAGATATAACAGCGATGGCCACCTCATCTCCCAGGGCTGTGAAATGGGTGAATGGAGCCTTGAGATTTCTTCCATCGGGGGAAATCCTTTGGTTTGCAACAGCACCTGCAGTTAACTTGTGACTAGGAGAACACACACACAAAACCTGAAGCCCTGAGTGCGTTTCGCATATACTTTATATACTCTGACACACACACACACACACACACACACACACACACTATTTGCATTTCTTTTGTTTGTTCCAGGAGAACCCCCGCCTAACAATAATGAATGTCAAGGACTGTATTCCAGATGCTATTGAAGTCATAAACAAGCAGGAAGGCACTAGGAAGTCACTGACAGAAACTGAACCCACCAAGCCCACCTACCTTTACCTCCTCCCAACAGAGAAGAGCCACTCCGGGCCTGGCCCCTGCATCTGTTTTGAGAACTTTACCTATAATCAGGCGGCTTCTGACTCCGTTTCTTGTGGCCACGTCCCAGTAACCCCTAAAGCCCAGCCAAGTCAGCTGGGACTGTTGACATCATCTGAAAATGTACCGAAGGCACTAGGAAAAAACTACGTCAACTCCCTGGGAGAAATACCAGCTGGAGAAACTAATTTGAATTATGTGTCCCAGTTGGCCTCACCCATGTGTGGAGACAAGTCCAGTCTCCCCACAAATCCACCAGAGCCAGCACTGTGTTCAGAGTACAAAACGCAAATGGCCATTCCCATGGGTCTGGCCTCTCCTCCCTCGATTACCCTCTTAGATGAAGGTGAGCACGACCACTAATCAGTATGTACCCGTCGCATGCCTTTCTGCTACACAGACATGAACAGGAGGCTCGGCGGCACCATTCTGTCACCAGATGCCTCGGTACGTAAACCCACCGAGCGGTCACGGGGGGCGTGTGAGACCACTACAGTCCGGCTCGGGTTGAGAGGTCAGGAGCTATGGAACTTAGCACTCCTCCTTGGAGCAGGCTTGCCGTAGACATGGCAGGCTCCTGGGGACAGGCTCCCCTTGCTGGTGTGCTCCAGGCCCACCTTTCGAAAAGCAGGCCTGGAACCTGACATAGAGATAGACCCCAGACCCTCAGTACTGGACAGGGGGGCTGTGGTCCCACAAGTTCAGTTTTTAGTGAGGAAATTTTCCATTAAGCTTTACCCCCACGTTCCGTATCTTTAGGGTAAAGGAACTAGATTTAAGGTTTTAATAAAGGCCACAGAAGATTCGATACTAGAGCATGAAGTGTCAATGTTATTCCGGGTGTGTTTAATGAAAAAAATCACAGACGTTTGAGGGTAAAACAGATTTTAGACTTGCCTTGAAGCGATGATAATCTGTAGTTCACCGATGCAGTAAAATGAACTCTTCTGGGGGCACAGACCTTAGAAAGGTAGACACGTGAATGATCAGGAAGATCCCAACTGCCTTTCCACTGAACCTATTGCATGCGACGCAAGAGCGGGACTGGCAGGGACTCTTAACTTACTGTCAGGATAACAGCACTCCTACTTGGTAGACATCAGTCTTTGACCGTGCTTTTTGACAACTACCTCTGAATAGAAACGAGAAAATGTTATTAATTCCATTCACATTTTCTGTTTCCTCTTTTTTTCAAGAACTACTATACAGAAATGACCTGTTCTCATTTGGCACCCTTTGGTCTTTGCAATGGTCTGGGTCAAGAAAATACCCTCACTGTCTTCATTTATATTCCTGTTATGCTAACATAATGAATAAAGTGCACCCCCATCGTTGGGCATGGTTTAGACATAATTGTAAAAAGCTCTATATAGGGTGGGGAAATTCTGTATTCGCTCAGCAGCGGCTTTGTCTCCTTGAACCAGTATGTACAAGGCACCGGGGGCATAGCGGGCATTCCACACGTGCCCGGTCCTTTCTCTGCCTTCTGCCCATCGGCGCTTTACGTTTATTTACCATGTTTTAAGCAAGCATGTTTAGGAACTCCTCGCTTGCTGTGCCGGAAGCGACAGCGCCTCCGCCTCTGGTACCGAACGCCCCGCACTGTGTCATCGGCACCACACAGCCAAGACTGAGAGCAAAAGACGCACACCTCCAAGTAAGGTGACTGCCAACTGGCCGAAATAGACCAGCACAAGCAGGGCTTCTGTTCAGGCTTTTCAACCTTTTCCTTAGAACTGAACCTTTTGGTGGAGAACTGGGCATGTATTCCTAACACTGTAAAAATGAGTATCTTGAGTAATCTAACAGCTTTGAGAAGACTTTGGGGGCCAGTATTGTCATCACTTAGACTCCTTGCTCCTTTCTCATGCAACTATAAAAGAAATGGCAATGGCAGTGAAGACAGATTTGTAACTAGTGTCTTTCATATGGATTTTCTTTTAAAAATAATCCACAAAACCTTGAAGTCATTTTTGTTGCAAAAAAGCCTTAATTAAAATATTTCGCAGCTGCATTTTGTGTGTTCTCTACCTCAATGAAATGAAAATCTAACAGTAAGTATAGCCAGTCACCTCATGAGCTCACTAAAAATGTAAATTTGGGGATAACACTCCAAACCTCATCAGAATCTCCATGGCTTGAGACCTGAAATATGTGTGTCATCAGCTCCCTTCCAAGCATTTGGATGCACACTCAACCTTGAGAACCATAAAGCAAAATACCAACAGGAAATGTGGGGCTACATAACTTAATGCTTACAATATCACTATGACTGCAGTTTTGGCTATAAACATTCTCCCATGTCCGTAACACCAAACACGGTCATATTTAAAGCATTTGTCAATACTATGTGGCGTCTTAACAGCATTGCTTTAAGCAATGTTCTTCAGAAACTTTGAAATTTGTATTCATGTGTCAGAATTATTAGGATGAAAAAAATACTCCTGGAGAATTTCAAATGACAGAAAAGTATAGTAAGTTTAACAAACCCTTATGTATATCATCAGCCCCACAGCCACTAACCCACGGCTGTTTCAGTCCATCCGTACCCTTATCCGCCCTCCCTCCTGATATTTGGAAGCGAATTGTATGATTTCATCTGCAAATATGTGCGTTCCTCTAGATAAGCTCTACTTTTCCTAACATAACCGTGAATACCTTTAAAAAGAACTGTACCTAAAGCCGAATTAGTAACACTTCCTTAGAAATATCAGGGTATTTTGATGGTGGGCAGCACTGGTGTTAATGATCTCTAAATACCACATCAAACTGGAGAGCAGTCCTCAGCTGCCTGCAGGGGACCGTGACGGTTCAGGCTGGGTGCAGGGACGCCGCCACACCAAACCACGGACTCGCCACCAAAGGTGCTTGCTCCCAGTCTAACACCTGACTCGTGCTGATTCTAACGAAACCGATTCCCCGCTAGGATGTGTATTTACTGAGAAGATCAAGTTGAATTAGACAACATCTAGTATTTCTTGTAAGAGCTCCATGGAAAGAAAACTGGCTTTCATCGCAAAGAATTTACAAAACATATTAAGCATTTTGCATAAAGAACCTTTAAAAACCCTTGAAGAGATACAACAGAAAATGTCTTCAGAATGAGCAGTTAAAAGATATACAGTAACTAAATATATTCAACTTAAAGCACCAAGCAAAGGCAGTTGACTTGATCCTCTAAGATAAGCATTAAAGAAACAAGCTTTAGTATTTTTTTCTTAAATCAATGCAAAAGTAGTTGCTACAATCTGAATGATTGTCCTCCTCAAAATTCCCATGTTGAAATCCTAACCCCCAAAGATAACGGTATTAGGAGATGGGGCCTTTGGAAGGTGATTAGGTCACAAGGCTGGAGCCCTCACGTACTCGGGATGAGTGTGCTTATGAGACCCGGGAGGGCTCCCTATTCCTTGTGCCACGTCAGGACACAACGAGAATTCTGGGGCCTAGGAGACGGCCCTCCCTCGACCATGCTAGCATTCTGGCCTCAGCCGTCCAGCCTCCAGAACCAGAGAAATAGATTTCTCTGTTGTTTATAAGCTACCCAATCTGTGGTGTATTATTACAGTCGCCTAAATGGACTAAGACGGTATTTTATTTTTGAGTATTTTTATATACCAAAGAGTCTTCTTTTTAAATGAAATAAACTTTCTAAAGTTTAGGTCTACAAAGATCAGCTGTATGATGATTATTAAGTATGCTTTTTTTAAGTTTATTTTGGGGCCCAAAACATGCACATACAGAAGGCAATGGGAAAACGATACACAGAAATATGCCCAAGAACCAAGTTATCCAAACAATCTGTTTCTGTAAGCGAGACTATCGTACCACACATAGTCAACTATAACCTAGCTTTGACCTGGCTTCGTCTTTGAATTTTACTCTCCAGCCTTGGTAATTTCCCTTGTGGTATTTTCTTTCGCCACTAGGTGGCTATATGATACCCTATCTGATGAGGACAAGTTTCTGCAGGAGAAATCAAATACCTTCCCACAAAAAGTCATCATCATACATACCATCATCACTTATATTGTATATTTCCTCGGAAAATTTAGAACTGTTTTAAAGACAGATCCAGTTTTTCAAACCTTTTACAATGAAGTAAAAAAAAAAAAAAAAAAAAAAACCAAGCTATAAAGTATTTGCTTAGATTATGAAGAATGTTTTTCTAAGTATAGATATGTTAAAACATTTGGAATAGGCCACTGATGTGTTAATGGAACTAGACTCTTATCTGTAGTACCTAAAAGTCATTTTTACCGGGCGTCACACGTATCAGCCATAGTGGCACTAATTCAAATCAACGCAATTCAATCCACTGATTGTTTTAAAATTTCAAATAGAACAACACAGGTTTTAAGAATTTTAAGTACATTTTATTAACAATGTATCCCTTTGATAAGATTATGCTTCAGGAGGCTTTTAATGCCCTTGACATAAACTGTACACATTATACAAAAACAAGAAAACCACACACGCGCGCGCGCACACACACACACACACACAATCAAGGTGAGCAAAACCATTTGGGGACAAACCTTCTTTAAATTATACACAACTCAATGAAATATTCTTACGGAAAATATATAAATACTTTTTCTTTCTATGTTACAGTTGTACAATATAAATCAGATTTCAATGTCTGTTCAGTGACCTACAAACACCAGAACCTCCAAATATGTAGCAGCTTATTACTAAATAAAAAAAGAATATCGTGTGGTTAGGGAGCATTAAGTCCGAGATTTTATTCACAATGCCTTACCACTTACCACTTTTCAAAACTAATCTACACCATTTGTTTTACAACGCAGCTTCAGGGTTTCTGCCAGGCCAGTAATGGAACATTTTTCAACTATTATCTACGAACAATTTTTATCTCCCCGCCTCTGCCCCAATGCTTTGTATATTTGTGCTAAATCAACCAACTTAGTGACAAAATTATAAGGTATACTTTTTGGCATAAATTATATTCTTCAAATTAAATATTTTATAAAAAGAATCAAATAAGATGTGCAATTAATGCGTGTTGTGGCATAGCTATCCACCTACATTACAAAAATACTCCAAAGGGGGGTGGGGAATCCACATTCTGTGTGAGTCATATAAACCTACTATGAATGAAATCTACTCTGGAAACCTGGAACTAAAAGAAAGAAAGAATGTTCCTAGAAAGATTCTCACAGATTTCAACGTTGTCTGATAGACACTGCTATCCATTTCACTAGTAGGCTTTTGTAAGGAAACTCTCACTGTAGTGATACTCTGGAAATGAAGCTGGTAATAATGGATTTCCTGAATGGGGAGACAAGGGAGACCTTCCCCAACTTACATTTTGGAAAACCTGAAATGTTCTTTCATCCCATCAGTTCTTCTCCCAAAACTCTCTCAGTTAGTTCTACCTTCTCTTTTTTCCCATGTGTATTGGATTGTTGATCTGAGACAACACTGGAAGCATAAAACAAAAGGGGGAAAACCTTCCTTCCAAAGGACTTTTCCCAGCGTGGTTTACAAAGCTAATCTCACACAAAGTTAGCACCTCACTCTTACCATGCAAAAACGACTGTGGTTGTAATCTGGACAATTTGATGGGTTTTTATTGCTCAATGATCTGTGCTTTAATGTGGGGATAAAAGGCATCTTCTGAATGGAATGAAAAAACAATTTATATAAAGAGCAGTAGACAAATCAGAATAAGCACTGACGCCTCACTGTCGAACGCTTTACCACCGTGATGTGCCCTGAAGAACTCAGCTTTAATTACCTCAAGCCCTGGATAAAAGAGCTGAAGACTATTAAAGCTACTATTTCAAAAGAACTTGTACACATGATGTTAGAATAACTGGCATAATGATGTATATCGATACCTCCAGAGAGCCTCTATTTTAATGTCACTGTCTTACAGAACGTACTTATGCTACTAATCTTTATTAGAAAATTTTTTATTAGGGAGACATTTCCCCCCTTCAAATCTACCTAGGCATAAATAGGAAATAAAAGTATAAGAAATCTTAGACCATATTTAATTATCAATACTAATTTCTAATTTCCTTATCATTTATCAGTATTTAGTATGTGAAGCTGAAATCTGTTCTTGAAAAAAAATTTCAATTAGAAATAACAATTCACTTTATAATTAGATATTCACAGCTTACAACAAGCACAACTGCCCAAATTCCTCCCAATTATTCAATAATTACCAATAGTACAAATTTATATGGACTAAGATTAATTCTAAAATCTCAAAAAACTACAGTATTGACATTATTTTGGTACTTTATAGTCTGGTAGTTATCTATTATTTATAGATGATTTTCTCAATTATTTCTATTACCACTGACACCATTCCTAATCTTTTCTGCTATAATTTAAAATTTTTAAATACTAAGTTAATCACTTGGCACTGCATGTGAGCATTTTGCATTATCAAAGTCTTTTATACAAATGAGTACTTGAAAACATATTAGACCCATCAGTGAAACATGGATAAACCAAATAGCACTATACATTTAAGTACAGACTTTTTTTTCCCCTTAGATTACTGATAACCACAAAACTCTGTCTCCCCAAACTAAGTGCTATAGGCAATTACTATAATGCATACATACATGTCTTTCAAAGTAAAAGTCAAAAAACAACAACAACAACAACAACAACAACAAAAAACTGTTAGGCTAATAGTAACAAAGACTTCATTCCAGGATGGATGAGTGAAATGAGGTCCAGGATGGGGACAGGCGTGTGTGTGTGTGTGTGTGTATGTGTGTGTGTGTGTGTGTGTTAAGAAAGAATTACTATTAACTTTTGAGGGATTAAACCACAGATTTTATACTCTATATTAACTGAGGTAGTGTTTAAAATGAATGTCTAAAATATGTCAACCCCATCATGAATGAATAAGATTACTAAATTACCTCCTTTGGAGTTTTTAACCACTATTTGGTCTAATATCTCTGACATTTGGTTTCTGGAAGGCAGTTCAATCGTCCAAGACCAAAGACCAAGGTGACAGGCAACCAACGTTCTTAAAAGTACTGTTAACATTTAAATAAACACTTGGGTTCAGTGATAAATTAAAGTGAAAAACAATATTTTATTGTCACTTGGTTTTACGAGAGCAAATCCGAAGAACCACTTCTGAACACGAGCAGCAGCCTGCAGCCCTTCTCTGCTGTGACAGTGACGCTGCTGCACGGTGCACGCGAGAACGCACCGGACGAAGCGCGGTCAAGAGGCGTTATGAAGTGAGATGAAGTGCTTCATCCCGGATGGAACTTTCAGTGCCAGTAAATTAAAAAAACAGAAACAAAACAAAACAAAAAACACAGTATCTCTGTGAGTTACGTTTCCTAGTTCACAGGGTTCTTTACAGAGATCTCAAAGAACAAGCCCGTTATAAAAACAATCTGTAATATGGGAAAATATTCATCAAGGTACTGTGTGGCAAAGCTGATGTGTAACTGTAAAAATGGTATAAACAAATGAATTAAAAAAGGGTCCTAATCAGTCCAGCTGGATTTTTTTTTCTATTATATATAGACCTCAAAAAAGATAATCCTTTCATTTACAAGCATTCTAATGGTGATGGCCATGCTATTTTTATATACAAATTTGCATATATGTTTAATTCCTGTAAAGATTTCCAAACATCTTTAAACATATACAAATTAAACACACAAATAAACAAAACCTTGCCCTCATCAACTTAACAGCTTCACAAATGTGATAAAGGCAATTGTGTTGATAAACTCACCTATCACCGCATTTAGTTTGTGCAAAACAAGAACACTGATATAAAAAAATTAAATTACTGCTGCTTTAAAATTTGGTACTTAAGGCTTTTCACTACAATTTTTAATCATAATTAAAGTTGCATTAATGATTTTTTTTTTAAGGAAATATGGCTCTTCTTTTCCCACGGAATGTGTAAATTGGAGGCAAACTTATCTCTTCCTCAGGAAATCCCAAGTGTCAACTTACTGCTTTCTTTTGCTTTAGGTCTCATTTAATAGTGCTCGCTCTGGTTCCTGTTTCAAATGGTGATATGGGAAGTTGATGCAAATGACAAGTCCACTGAAAACATGTGCAATTCTACAAATGGGAAATACTGAATTATAAAATGATGTTTCGATACGAATCAAGAACTGTAGTGAAAAACCTTAATTGGTTCGGATAGCCTATAACAACACACTGCAACAAAAGTGAAGAGACAGAAAACAAACAAACTGTGATGCAAGTCTAGTAACATCAAAATAACTTATACAAGTTCTGGGTTGTTGAGGCTCTTCTTTTGCTTTGAGGTTACAAACCTCTGAAGTAGTGTTACAAACGTTAGGAAAGATGCGGAAGGGCCAAAGTTCCCGCTCTAATACCAGCAGTTCTTGCACACCCCACTGTGGTAACGGGGTGCAGCCTCAGAGACACCGATTCCTGGTTTCCACGAATTAGTTAACAAACAAGGCATCTTTAGATTTACCCTAAAAAAAGAATTCAGAAATAACTGTGTGAAGGGTGCTTCTGCATATCCTATTATTGTTCCACTGTGGTTACGCTCTTAAAAGGAAAAAGTAGAAAACCTACGTAGGTATTCAGTGCTTGGCTCTTGCATACAATGGTAACTAAAATTCTTAAAAGTGTGGTAATGAACAGCGAACCCCCAGAGGGCTCAACAGGGACAAGAGGAAGTTGTTCCGGTTGGGGAAGTCCGCAGTTCCAACTGTGCGTGTACCAGTGATCGCTGGAACAGAAGCTACTCCTGTCTTTGCCGCCCGGTCAGCATTTTCTGAGGCTTTTTGTTAGGAACTCGGCAAGTCTGAGTATATATGGCGTCCATCTATGCACGCGATGAGCACCGAGGTCAGGACTCAGCAGCTGTGTCCACTGCAGGTGGCTTTGGTGGTGCTGCCAGCACAGCCTCTGCTTCTTCATGCATCTAGGAGAGAAGTGGTGACTTGCTGGCGTTTCAACAGATACAATCTGTCCTTTAACTTATCCAAACACAGAATTATTCTCGAAAGGTAAACTTCCTAAGTACGAGTGCTACTTACTTGTAAGAACTGTACATCTTGAAATAATTCTTGTATGAACCTCCGACACGGAAGTCTAAATGTGCAGTGTGAGAGCAAATGAGAAACCTCAGAATAAAGGCAGATGTCATCAAATGTTTGAGGATACTTCTCCTTAATTCTAAAACCGAAGAAAAGATGATGGTGGGATAAAAACTGTAAAAACAACTTACCTATTTTTCCGCCAAAATATCACTTTTGAAATGTTTTTCCTCTAGACATTGATTTGATGGCATATTGGCCTAAGAATATAAAATATTAAATATCCCTAGCTCACACTTAAACTAGACATTTTAAGTTTGGGGTTACCAGAAATACTCTTTTTCACTAGCATGAGAAATTGCAAAATTTATTTATCCACCTAGGATGACTTAACTATTTTCAAAATTAAATTTTTAAATAGAAATAAGTTTTTGGTTAAGTGTCCGACTCTTGATCTCAGCTCAGGGCGTGACCTCAGGGTCGTGAGTTCAAGGCCTATGTTGGGCTCCACGTCCAACTTAAAAAAAAAAATAGAAAGAAGTTTTAAAAGTTAGTTTGAAGTTATTAATATCCTTAACTGGGCTATCTCCTTTTATCTTCCACCTTCTAACAGTGGCTTTTAACTCAGAATCAGGGGTGGGGTATGCGGGGTAATACACAGGCTAAAGACCCGCTACTGCTAGAGAGTGTGTGGCCGGAAAGTCTGCAGGAGGACCTCTGTGTTACTATTTTGTTTTTTTTTATTTTTTGAGAGACAGAGTGAGACAAAGTGAGAGTGGGGGAGGGGCAGAGAGAGAGAGGGAGACACAGGATGGGAAGCAGGCTCCAGGCTCGGAGCTGTCAGCACAGAGCCCGACGTGGGGCTCGAACTCACGGACCGTGAGATTATGACCTGAGCCGAAGTCGGACGCTCAACTGACTGAGCCACCCAGGCGCCTCTGTGTTACTGTTTTTTTAAAGGCCCACAGGAGACTCTGCACTGTGTTTCTTCTGAGGACCACTGCTTTTCAACAGTGCAGACTGAAGATGGTAATGGTTCAATGTAACTTTCTTTTATCATGCTGCTCTGCTTTAGAAAAACAATAAAAATTCTGCAACTTGTACTACGAGAAAGAGGAAAAATAGGGGGGGAAGAATTAAACCAAGAAAATATCACTTGTTTTTGTATAGGTCCACTTATCTTAAATTGTTCAGTCTCACGATTCCCACCCTTTCTTAAAAATTATTCAAGACCCCAAAAAGCTTATTTTTGTGTGGGTTACAGTCACTGTTAATTACCATATTAGAAATTAAAATTGAGAAGATTTCAAAATATACATTAATTCTTTTAAAAAATAAGCCCATTACCTGTTAACATAAACACGTACATCTAATAAAAAGTATTTTCCAAAACTAAAAAGTGAGAAGAGTGGTATTGTTTTACATTTTTACAGATCTCTTCAAGTCCGGCTTAACAGAAGACAGATTCACATACCTACTTCTGCATTCCATTTGTTACTGTAATACATTATTTTGTTTGAAGTACACGAAGGAAATCTAGCCTCACACAGATATACCACGCAGAACTGTGGATGTAAGCTAATTAGTCTAACTTTTGAAGTGTTTCAAGGATCTTTTTTACCCTAAAGAGCAGAACAGAGAATACTCATGGTTTACTTACGTTAAAAGCCCAGTTTCATGACATTTAGTTGAAACTGAACTACTCAAATTAATGACTAATCTCAGAACTTCTTTGCGAAGGAGTATGCGGCACATTGGTGTATCATCTGGAATTGTTTTAACACCTGAAAAGGCGATTAAAATATTTTATCTTTATCACAATAGAAAATGATTACAACTCATGGAATTTGTTCTTAAACTAAAGATCTAAGACAGAGATAAACTGCGCATAATCTACTGATCGTTCTGGAAATAAAATTCTAATGCAAGAAGCCAACTAAAAGGACACACCTCAGCAGCTGATACAGGTGACTAAATACAGGTACTGATAAGGACACCTGACTAAAACAGGCTGGCCACAATTTTGAGATAACATCAATTAACATTATTTATCAACAACAACCACAAAACTAAGTATAGTTTTACTAACAATGTTTGGATTTGAATCTGAAACTTACCTAACAACAATTCTGTGCTTTTGGTGCTGCTGGCTGAGCCTTCTTGAGACACTCCATCACTGCATCCAGAAATCCCTGAAAACTTAGAAGGAACCACTTCTAAGGGATTATGGATAGTCTGCTCACACCAATCAGAATATGGAATGTCTTGAAGGTCTGAAGAAAAAATGAATTATTGCAATTAAAGTATCATTATAATGGCTTAATTCCTATGCTTGCATTATATACCAGAGAGGAGATGATTCCTTTTAATTTCTTTCCAATTTGCAACATTTTCCATAATGATCTTGGAAATAAATTCAGACTGTTCAGATAGTGAAATTTGTTAAATTCTAAAGATTTTATACATAAATTTTCCTAAATTACAAAAATAACATAAAACTATGTGATTAAAGAATTCAAATAAAGACATATATAGAATAAAACACGAAGGTACCTTATCTACTCCCTCACCCATGACTCCCACCCCCAAACTAAATGCCTCCCTAAAGGGAAATATGGTTAAAAAGTTTGACATATATGTATCTTTAAGATCTTTTGCTATTTTAAATTTCTTTTTCTTATTCTTTGGGTGTGGTAAGATTATACTATACTATTATTTATGACTTCCTTTCTCCCCATTTAATAATTACCAATATAAGAATCATACTTCCCTGGGCTTATCATCAGTTCATTCCTTAGAATTAAACTTACTACCCTTCCCATGCATTGCTAAGGTACTCCTAGATGGGATTTTGAAATCAACCAAACATCTCCAGTGTTTCTAAGATGACATTAATTTTTTTATTTAAAATTTTCCTGAGCACTTAAAGTGATTAGGGCAAATGGAAATCAGGAAGTCTTTGGCTATCCTTTTAGGGAGTAACACGGGTCAACCTATAAAATCATACAACCTTCGTACTATAAGACATACTGGAAATTAATTAAGACTCTCATCTCATGAAAGAAAAGAAATTCAGAGAAAGGAGACACACACTTAGCCAGAAGGTAAGAGCTCTTGACAGATGGTCCAGTAGTCTTTCTACTATAGCACGTTGTCACAGTACAGAAAAAAAGCCCTATTTTTAAAGCCCAGGAAACCAAACCAATGTCAATCTCCCCCTATGTT
This sequence comes from Felis catus, assembly GCF_018350175.1. Taxonomy (NCBI): domain Eukaryota; kingdom Metazoa; phylum Chordata; class Mammalia; order Carnivora; family Felidae; genus Felis; species Felis catus. The sequence continues at coordinate 207,852,002 of NC_058368.1, read as the reverse complement.
TTTTTTCCACAAAACAGATATCACCCCCTCCTCTCACCTCTAAGCACTTCCTAAGATTACTATTTACATAATACTAAGCAGCAAATGCTTTGGTTCCTTGGAAAAGAATAGTTATAAATTGGCGTAGTTTTAAAATTCTGGTTATTAAGGAAATCATGTGTCTTTCAGGCACTTAAAATAACACATGCTACTTCATCATTCATGGATTTAAAAAGTAAAACTATTGCCAAAAGATTTGAGAACTAAAGATGTACTTAAAAAGCAGCAGTGCCAAAGGCATCCAAATCGGTCAGGAGGAGGTCAAACTTCACTCTTCGCAGATGACATGATGCTCTATGTGGAAAACCCAAAAGATTCCACCAAAAAACTGCTAGAGCTGACTCATGAATTCAGCAAAGTTGCAGGATATAAAATCAGTGCACAGAAATCGGTTGCATTCCTATTCACCAAGAATGAAGCAACAGAAAGAGAAATCAAGGAATCGATCCCATTTATAATTGCACCCAAAACCATAAAATACCTAGGAATAAATCTAACGAAAGAGGTGAAAAATCTGTACGCTGAAAACTATAGAAATTTATGAAAGAAATTGAAGAAGACACAAAAAAATGGAAAAAGATTCCATGCTCCTGGATAGGAAGAACTAATATTGTTAAAATGTCGATACTACCCAAAGCAATCTGCATGTTCAATGTAATCCCTATCAAAATAACACTGGCATTCTTCACAGAGCTAGAACAAATAATCCTAAAATTTGTATGGAACTAGAAAAGACCCTGAATAGACAAAGCGATCTTGAAAAAGAACACCAAAGCAGGAGGCATCACAATCCCAGACTTCAAGCTATACTACAAAGCTGTAATCATCAAGACAGTATGGTACAAGAACAGACACTCAGATCAATGGAACAGAATAGAGAACCCAGAAATGGACCCATAAACGTATGGCCAACTCACTTTTGACAAAGCAGGAAAGAATATGCAATGGAATAAACACAGTCTTTTCAGCAAGTGGTGCTGGGAAAACTGGACAGCAACATGCAGAAGAATGAACCTGGACCACTTTCTTACACCATACACAAAAATAAACTCAAAATGGATGAAAGACCTTAATGTAAGACAGGAAGCCATCAAAATCCTCGAGGAGAAAGCAGGCAAAAACCTCTTTGATCCTGCCTGCAGCAACTTCTTATGCAACACGTCTCCAGAGGCAAGGGAAACAAAGGCAAAAATGAACTATTGGGACCTCATCAAAATAAAAAGCTTCTGCACAGCAAAGGAAACAATCAGCAAAACTAAAAGCCAACTGACAGAAGAACAGAGGGTTACTGGAGGGGTTGTGGGAGGGGGGATGGGCTAAATGGGTACGGGGCATTAAGGAATCTACTCCTGAAATCATTGTTGCACTATATGCTAACTAATTTGGATGTAAATTAAAAAAAAAAAAAAAAAAAAAAGCAGTAGTGCTGAATAACCAGGTAAGAGACGAACGTGTTATTTTAGACTCAGGTGATGAACTCCCCAGGGACTATGATGACAAAATATTCCAGCACAAGAACAGTAAGAAATTTAAACTATATTCAACTGACATGTTTCTGAAAACTTATAAACTTTTATATATTTCAGCCTTCCCTTTAGCCAGCGATGATGACTCCTAACATGTCTAACATGTTAGAATCACATCCTATCTCTGAACATGTCATCCGTTCTCATTTAAAAAAAAAAAAAAACTCATTCTTCTAAGTACACTAGAACTACATAATTGCACGAACATCTGTGAAGGTGGCAGAAGCAGAACAGGATGTTAGCAAATACCCTCTTCCAACAGCCTTTCCTTTGAGCTTTACATGTTTGAACATCTGCCAGACCAGATGTTCTAAAGAATGAAATGAGCTCTAGTCTTGATGTTCCTTTAAAATGGTCATTAAATAGTACAGGGATTAGTTTTTAGTTATCTGCCATGGACAATACGGATGTCTTCTTTCTGATATACAAAATCTTCCAGGTGGCCTACAGGAATGCTTCTGAAACTGTACTGTGCACATGAACAACCTGGGAATCTCGTGAAAGTGCAGATTCTGATTCTAGGTGTGGAGTGTGAGATTCTGCATTTCTGACAAACTCGTAGGTGATGCTGATGCTGCTGGTCCTCTGACCATACTCTGGGCAGCAAGAGATCTGCAGGGCCAGGTCTCTGCCTATCTCTCTAGGTCATACATCCTCTTCCGTCTTGCTTTCTGAGCTCTATTCACACAGGTGTCTTTTCAGTCCCTCCTACTTCCCACGTACACTCTCATAAGAGAAGACCTTTGCTCTGGCTGTTCACTCTCTCTTCAAATTCTCTATATGCCAGTCTTTACTTTGTTAGCTTCTATTCATTTTTTAGACCACAGCTCAATAATGACTTCTTCAGAAGTCTCCTCTTTGACTTGGTTGTATTCTACTTGGTTGTATTCCTTTGCTAATACCATGTACCTACCCTTGATGACACTTATTACAAATGCAGTACTGTATTTACAAAATCAATTGATCAAGTGACTGATCAGTCAATCCATTCATCCATTTCTTTCCCCCACTGAACTGAAGCTCAGAGAGTGTAAGAACAGTGTGTTATTTTTTGTTTTCCTTCCCTCACAAAAGTTTTCCTGGCATCTAGTTTAATGTCTGGCCCACGGTAGTGGCATAATAAATATTATGTCAAGGGCATCAATGAATAAAAGTTCGGTGACTTTTTAACCATTTGGCCTTCCTCCCTTCATGCTTCTGAGATGGGTATCAGCAACAAACTGCAATCATTTCCCAGTTCAGATTTTTCCCCTGCTGTTCCTTAGAAACACTTCACATCACTGGCGCACCAGCCGAGAGGCTCTGACAGCTATGCCAAGGTGAGCACCTTTCTGCTTCCAGCAAGTGTTTCACAAGTCCCAAACCCCATGACGCTCTCTGCCGATCACTCTCCCAGCTACAGGTCACAAATGGATTAGAATTAGCTGTGACTGTCTTCTGACTAGATAATTGGAGGGCTGGTTTCCCTATTTCTTGTTTGATAAAATTAAGTAGAAAACAGTATAGTAAAATCCATCGTAACTGTTCCTAAGTGTTTGATGAATAAGTATATAAATGAAGCAGAACTTGCAGAAACTAAAATATCATAAACGATGTAGAGCCAAATGATTTAAAATCACACTATTTTCTACCATGTATAATACATCAGAACAATATTGCCCAAACCTCTCACTCACAGGAAATGAGAATAATTACAGCACACTAGGGCCCTGGACGGGGCTGTTCACAGTGGAAAGTGCCTAGGCCAAGGGTTTGCCCAAACCCAGGCCCTAGGGGGCATGGAAACATTAAGGGAATTAATTAACTTAGCATACCCATATCTTATTTATGGTGCATCAGCATGCTGCAACCCATCAGTTGGAAAGCTCTGAATCAGACTATCAAGGAGAAATTTAGAAGAGTAACTCAGAGAACTTTAGTTATGACCAGGTTTTTCTTGAGTGTGGCTAAATGATATTCACCAAGAAAGGACATCTATGGAAACACTTTAAACACTCATATAAACACATATTAATTTGAAATTGCTAATACAGATGGTCCTCAACTGATGACAGGTCGACTTTATGATGGTGCAAAAATGATACACATTCAGTAGAAACTGCTTTAAAGGGGCGCCTGGGTGGCGCAGTCGGTTAAGCGTCCGACTTCAGCCAGGTCACGATCTCGCGGTCCGCGAGTTCGAGCCCCACGTCGGGCTCTGGGCTGATGGCTCAGAGCCTGGAGCCTGTTTCCGATTCTGTGTCTCCCTCTCTCTCTGCCCCTCCCCCGTTCATGCTGTGTCTCTCTCTGTCCCAAAAATAAATAAACGTTGAAAAAAAAAAAAAAAAAAAATTAAAAAAAAAAAAAAAAAAAAAAAAAAAAAAACTGCTTTAAATTTGGAATTTAGATCTTTCCCTGGGCTAGCGATCTGCAGTATGATCCTCTCTCGTGATGCTGGACAGTGACAGCGAGCCACAGCTCTGTCAGCCATGTGATCATGAGAGTAAACAGCTAATACACTACAACCGTCCTGTTCCCACAAAGCCATTCTGTTTCACGTTCAGCAGAGTATTTAATCAATTACATGACGTACTCAACACCTTACTATACCACAGACTTTGTGTTGATGATTCTGCCCAGCTGTAGTCTAATGTAAGTGCTCTGATCATGTTAGACTAGGGGTGCCTGGGTGGCTCAGCAAGAGTTGAATGCCCAACTCTTGATTTAGGCTCAGCTCGTGATCTCGTGGTCGTGGGATTGAGCCCTATGTCAGGCTCTGCACTGGGCGTGGATCCTGCTTGGGATTCTCTCTCTCCCTCTCCCGCTGCCCCTACGCAACAAGCTCTCTCTCAAAAAACATCAAAAACAAAGACAAAAAAACACTTAAACACAGAAAACAAAATAGTGATTGCCAGAGGAGAGATGGTGGGGCCAGAGGTGAAACAGATGCAGAGGATCAAGAGCACACCTATCACGATGAACACTGAGTAATGTACAGAATTGCTGAATCACTATACTGCACACCTGAAACTAACATAACACTGTACATTAACCATACTGGAATTTAAAAATATTGAAAGAAAACCAGAATTGTTGAATAGTTATATTGTACACTTGAAACTAATAGAACACTGTATTTTACTAACATTAGAGAAAAAAAGGGGGTGTGTGGGAGGCTCAGATGGTTAAGCCTCAGACTCTTGATTTCGGCTCAGGTCATGATCTTGCGGTTCTTGGGTTCGAGCCCCATGTCAGGCTCTGTGCTGACAGCGTGAAGCCCGCTTGGGATTCTGTCTTCCTCTCTCTCTGCCTCTCCCCCACTTGGCTCTCTCTTTCCAAAATAAATAAACATTAAAAAAAAACACAACAATAAAGGACAACAGACAGATCACACAAAGAGTCTATGTATTGGGCATGAACAGCCAGTTAAAGAACTGTCAACAGACTAATCCCAGAAAACAGTATGAAAGATGAACTGGAAGGGGCCAAAACTGGAGACAGAGACACTAACACTCCAATAGGAAATGATGAGTGACTGAACTAAGGCTAGGGTAGTAAGAATGGAGTAAGAGGGATGGTCATCAGAGCTGGGACATGACTTGTGACTGGAGCAGACTCAGATGATGTGGAAAAGCTCATAATCACTCACCTGAATGACTACATATTGCACTTAGTTGGTTACTGGGCTGGAAACCCAGAATTTCGATACAGACACAATAAAGGCAGTTATCATCTGTATGTTCCTGTAATCCAGTGTCTTCTGTACTTTCTAAAAACAGAGAAGCATCTGAATGGATTGAATTCATTATTTCTGTAAGACTCATCTGTTGTCGTAGCAAGTGAAAAGAGTTTTTTACAAGACCTCCAGTTCCAGATGGAAGACCTGTGCATAAGTAAACATGAAACAGAATCTGATAAAATCAATGACATCTCTTTCAAGGTACCTCAAACTATGTGAATTTTTGAAGAAGAAAAACTAGGGAAGAAAATCAGAAAGAAGTCTTTCTATGACTCAAAATCTAATTTGCTTTAAATTAGGAAATTAAAAGTAGAAGATATGCTTACTTATTAGTTTTATATGAAATTTTACATAGAAGATGGAAAATTAAAATTATACAATTAAGGCATCATTTCAATTATTCTCAGTATTTCCATAAAGAAATGTAATAATTCTAAGTCTAAAGAGGTAATTGTTTAAAAAGAATCAAGATTATGAAGCTTTAATCTGTGGCTGATATGCATATATTTGTTAAAATCTTACAGTTCATAACAGAGATCACATAAAATATATTTTCATCTCTTTTCCCCAAACCTGTTTTTTAGACCTTTTGAAAGAATTAGTGTTGCAAGTTTTTCACGCATAATTTTTAAATCAACTGATCCAGTTTTTGTCTTCTTGAGAGGCTTAGTTGGAAGAACACTTTAAGTCCCTCATAAAAATAAAAACATACTGTGGTTTAATTTTAAATTAACGCAATTATTTTGGTATAATTTTTAAGCTGACCCAAAAGGAAGTATATCTGAATTTTTAATGTCATCCTACTAAAAATATTTTTCTTTAGATCAATTTTGTTTTAAAAACAATTTTCTTTTTAATATAAAGAGGAGTCTCAAAAGAACTTAAACCATGCATTACCTCCTGCATCATGGGCAAACACCCTGGCACCTCGATCATCATGTGGAGGTATGTTTTTTGTCTGAAAATAGGGAATATCCTTTACCTAAAATAGATAAATTATGAAGAAGTTCACTTTATGAATAGTAGCAAAATTAAATTAAATGCAATTTAAATAGAATTACTATAGCACATGAACCTACCACAAACAGTTCACTAAAGAGGCTTAAATTACCAACATCTGACAAAATAAAATCCTTAAAGTCCTTATTTATTCTTGGTAATTTCAATAAATATTGAATGATTATTTTAGAATTTATCTAAAATGTCTTTAGACTCCTGAGCAAATGCGTCTTCTTCAGTACCATCTACCATGGAGATGTTTGTGAGTATCTGCTGGGATCAGGGCCACCTTATATACTGGGCACATGTGGCCGCCTTATACAGGATACACAGGTTTAAAAAAACCTAGGAATGTACTGTGAAACGTCCACAATGTTACATGTGAAAAAACACACAAGGGTAAGTCAAATGTGGCTAAAAAGCAGTTAAAGTTTCACTAAACTTCTATAGAGAATATACTGATAAAGAAATAAAACAAAATGCTGATTTGGTTTGGGAAGAGAAGGAAGGATCATGTTCCGGGACTTGGAAATACTAAATTAAAAAGTACAGAATAGTAGAGAAAGGTGAAACAGTTTCCATCATGAAACGTCTTTAAACAAAACTGCCTTAAAAAATGATCTTCCCCTAAAACAGTATTTGCTCGAAGATACAATTTCTAGCAAGGAGTCATAGAATATGAAATAATAGGAAACCAACTAGTAAGAAAACAAGACGACTTATGATACCTGGAATATGTCATTGATGTCTACTGGAAGAGCAAGACCAATATAGTCATCTGAACTACCATATGTTGCACTGGACACCATGGATCTCACTGACGAGGATCGCTGCAGGGTATTTTGATTAATAGGACTCAGTAAGTCTTCTTTATCTAATGACGCATAACTTAAAGCTTTCATGAACCTACAAAACCGTAAAAAAAAAATCCACTTGCATTAGTTTCTTGATTTGTAATATTAATCATATATAATTTATATGAAATTATAATTTATTTTTGTAACTTCATAAAAGATAAGTAGCTAGTCAAGTACTAAACAGTGCCATCGTTTATTAAGAGCTTGAAAACACTTGAAATTATTTAGCTGTTACAAAATGACATACAAAAGATCATCAGTAATGAGACTGTTAGGAAAAACAACTGCTATGGCCTCCCAGGTAAAAGTGTCAAGGTGGGCAATTAGAACTTTCAATATCTAGAAGCAAAACAAAACAAAACAAAACAAAACAAAACAAAACAAATCTTAGAAGTCACAGGTATGATCCAAGGATTATCTTCACGATCCTTTCAAACTACAAACTTTGCTATAAGTTAACTAAGGGCATGTCTATTAACTCCATTTAACATTATTTTTATGAAAAATAAGAATAAACACTTATTGTGTGGCAACAAGATTTATGTAACAGAAGACAGACACAAAACAGCAATAATGTTATCATCTGTAAATATTACAAGATAGTCTTATTTGAAGCACTGGTATTTCCTCAAAGCACACCTTACTAGTGATGCCATAATACATATGGTATGCTGATATTTCCCTAAGATACATCTTTCTCATACAGATTTCTTATTCATGCAACATCCATGCTAAAATATTTAGTAGGTGCCTGCTTTGTTTATACAAGGCACTACACAAGGCTCCATAGTTAATGTACACTGGCATTCGGAAACCCAAGTCATTTAAAATTTAATAATGTAACCTGATATTTAGAAAAATTATTTTATAATGCATACAAAATAAATCCTTCATAAATAGTAGCTATTAAGATTATCATAATAAAAACCACTAATTTCTAATGTCCGCTTAAAAACCACTCACAGTTGAAAATGACAGATTTCATAACATAGGTCAGCGGTTTTTAAATGGTATTCTGTTAAACCTCTCTTGCTCCATAAAACTCTTAAAGGAGTACTGCAGATAAAGCAAGGAATTATTGGATCACTTGCCCTCCCAATCCCTATCTCAACTAAGTAGATCCATTTTAATCTATTATCCATATTGGGTTTCCATAGAAATGTTTTTGTGAAGAAAGAGTTTCTCTACCTAAAACGCAACATTTGAAAAGCTTAAAGCCACTGATCTAGTCCAAATTCCATTAGATAAGGCAACTGAGGCCTAGATATTCCAAAATTCATGAACTTTACTACACAGATTCACAACAGTGAGCAACTGAAGTCTGCCTGTTTTCGTTCTGGATTGAGGAAGTTTGCAAAGCTGCTGAATTCCAGGCAGATGAGACATTATAGCATAATTTATGAAACCTTGTTCCTTGTTCAAGTTCATTCACTCAGTGCCAGGATTAGAATTTAGGATTAAGGATTCCTAATCGAGTGTTGTATCATGTCCCAAGGAGACATCTCAGTGAGACATGATTTTTTAAGACTGTTGGATTCGTGCCATCCATTATATCACAGGTATCTACAAGCCTACTTGTTTAATTTTGAGAAAAAAAACAAAAAACAAAGAATAATAATCCTTCTCAGCCTGGCTTCCAAACTGTTATTTTAAAGTAAACTTGTAGTTATCTTCCATCATTTTCATTTTCTCTGAACGAACTCAATAAAGGAAAGGGGTAGGAACACAATTTTACCCCCATGGAACCTGGTACACAGCAAGTACTCAATACAATTTGAAGAACAAATGAAAGATTTGATGAACATGAAGTTTCGTTATGCTGTCATGCCTTCGTACAAGCTGTTCCTGGCTCTCCTGTTTTTTTCTTGTTTTTATTTATTTCCCTCCCAAGAAATTAAAACACCTATTCATCCTTTATAACACCAATAACCTGACATTTTACTCCAGGAGTAAAATTCCCAAACCACCTTCTCCTGGTCTAATAGAGAATACAGGAAATAAGATTCTAAGAATCCAGACTGGTTAGGAAATAAATGATCTGGGGTAGCTGTCTTTTTCTGGTCTATTCTTATGAATATTTAAGCAGTACAACTTTCTAATCTGTGCTTTCAACAATTTGGATAGAAATGCCTGTTTCAATGACACATAATGAACAGGATGCTTCAGAGTTAATGGTGCTTCGGTTACTGCACTGAGCTGTGAGATGGTGCAACTCTTACTGCTTACTTTGTTGTGCTATGTTTACTGCCCCTGCTTGCTGTGCTGGTCTTTGAGTTTTCAAATACGTTATTGTAATATAAAAGTTTCCTCCTTTGCTATCAATTTTATCAGTTGTCTTTTCCTGTTAAGAGTGTTCCACCAGTCAGAAGCTTTTCATTTTTGCTTCCATAGGCCTGAAAACCTGATATCCCTGCTTGTTAGAATAAGTATCAACACACTCTGAATCTGGGTCAGAGGTACCTTATCTCTTTTGAATAAAATTCATGAACCTCACTGCATAGATTTAGACTAGTAAGCTATTAAGAGATTTTCCTGTGTTTGTTCTGATTGATGAGGTTGCCAAAGCCAGGTGAGTTCCTGGTAGAGGAGACATTACTCCATAATTTATAAAATTCTATCAAATGAAATACAATTTATTACCGCTGCAAAGGAACCCCTTCTACTACATGCACTAGCATCACTGAAACAAAACTGCTTAATAATATCTTAATGTTCTGAAGAATTTGGCTGTATAAGAGCCAAATGGGTTACGTAAGGAAGTAACTACCCATGATGATGATGATGATAGGTGTCAGGCACTATTCTCAGCACTTGACAAATACTAATCCATTTAAATGACTGTAAATTAATAACCAAAAACTAAGAAAGTTTTTAGAAGTAACTGGCCCAACAACAACAAAGAATGGGTACAAAAATCTTTGCCAACAGTCAAATTTAACATTGCCTATCTTTTAAAGGTAAAATCAAAGCTGTTTATTTTGATCAACTTGATCTAATCTTTAGATATGGCACAGAAACTCCCTACATGTTCTTGAGTGTAGGCAACTACTGCTGAATCCTCAGAGCCAAGGAATTCATTTAATGTTCATTAGGTTCCTACCAAATAATCACAGCTACTTAAGACAAAATGAAAAGAATTTCACTGAAATCTGTCGTTACTTAAAAAAATAATAGTAAGGTCAACTTTTGGAGCCTTAAATTGACCTACCTGAAAAGGTTGTTTGTTATTGTAGGTCTTAAGCTCCTGATTCCCCCGACATGCTTCTTTTTAAAATCGATCCTTGCAGAAGCGAGAAATAAAAAAAAGCTTGTGACTTGTGTGTCCTTGAAAAGCATGTATGTTTATTTTCAGGGCCTAATAGAATTTCTTTTCCCCCCTCGCAGCTGCAAGAATCCATTTCAAATCATATCGGGTAACTAGGAGCTTACAGCCTACCATAGTAAACAATTCTAATAGGTCGGTTCTGAGGCTGATGTAGATGTAAAACCTGCCTAATGCTTTCCATTTAAGCCTGTTAAAATGCAACCGTTATTGTTCATTTTTAAGTGCGTATCTGCTCACCTGCTTGGTGTTAACCTGGATTCAAAGCTGTTGGCCTTCATGGTGATGGTATCAGTAAATAGCACATCTTTTGCTGGAGATGCCAAAGCTTCAGAGTGAGATAAGGATGGATGCATTCTTTGCTGCTGTAATCTTTTCAGTGTAGCGTAGCCAAAGGCGTCTCTAGAACTTGTGTAACTAAAGTTACAATCTGCTAGACTTTTAATTGTAGCAATAGAGGGTGCTTTAAGGGACTGTGCTCTTCTAGGAAGCGTATGAGAAGAACCTGGAGGCACCAGGGACACTGAGTTTGATTTGGAGAGAGATAGATGGTTAGACTGTGGCGTCAGATAGTGGCTTGTCTTAACAGTTTTAGTACTTACCACAGTACTCATACTTCCACAGTCTGTGTCCACAGTCGTAGTATCCACACCTACGGTCTCTCGTGAAGGACTGGAGCTCATTGAACTTATTCCACTTGTTGTAGTGTCTGTATTAAAACTTTGGCTACGTATCTTCATATGTGAGCTTGTTGAACTTTCTACAACTAATCTCTCTCGGCTTGTGTTTTCTCTGTGATTCTCTGTACCAAGACTCTTGGTGAATTTTAAGTCATTCTCTCCAATGCTTGGAGTGCTACCAGCGTCTTCAATGTGCTTATTCCCAACGAATGAAGTTTCTAATTGTAATGTTTTCTGTACTGTGGACATGGGTGTGAAATCATCACTATGGTTAAAGTCGACACTGGGCTCCGTAAGCGTTCTGATCCGCCTGTTGTTTGTCTTATTTTCAGATGACAGTTTCCCTCCTTTTGGATCACTGCTACTACGATGTTTTTTATTAGGCAAAGTAAGCGAATTTAAGATACGATTCTTCACAAGTTTACTAGAAGCAAAGAAAGGGAAGGAATTTTTATCCTTTATAGGTCCAGGCCGATCATAAAATGCTGGCTCTGTGTCTTCACTGATGTCAAGAAAAAATGTACTAGTAGAGCTGCTGCCAAACCGGTCGTCCTCCATTATGAACATACCTATGATCAAAGGATTGTTAATAAAAGCACAGAAAAAACAACAAACAAAATCATAGCAGCTGTTAGTGATGTATTTCCAGAATTTTTTGTTTAACAGTCATCTGGGGAAAAAATGTCAAAAATAAAGGGTTAAACTGCTGAGAAGCCACATCAGAACTTCTTGAGACCAAGTGTCTGAACTTGAGTGAGATGTGAAATTATGTCGTTATGAGGATCTTCGGTTATTTCCAAAGAAAAATTACAGGATTCATTATGGCACAGTTTACATGAAGTGTGTTCTTGTTTGGCTGTTTATTTTTTAATGTTTACTTATTTATCTTGAGAGACAGAGAGGGGAAGAGGGGGAAAAAGAGAGAGACAGTGTGCACATGCATGCACACACAAGCACTGGAGGGGCAGAGAGACAGGGAGAGACAACCCCAAGCAGGTTGAGCTGACTGTGCAGAGCCCAACACAGGGCTCAATCTCATGAACCTATGAGATCATGACCTGAGCCTAAAGAGTCAGACATTTAACCTACTGAGCCACCCAGTTACTCCTGATTGTTTGTTTTAATGGCAGTGAATTTCTAAAATCTCCAAATATTCAGGATAAAATTAGGAGAAAAGAAGGAGGGGCCCCTGGGTGGCTCAGTCGGTTAAGCGTTTGAGTTTGGCTCAGGTCATGATCTCACAGTTTGTGGGATGGAGCCCCATGTCGGGCTCTGCACTGACAGCACAGAGCCTGCTTGGGATTCTCTCTCTTCCTCTCTCTCTGCCCTTCCCTGCTTGCGTGCACGTGCTCTCCCTCTCTCAAAATAAATAAACATTAAAAAATAAAAAAGATTTGACCGTGGACATTCACTCAGTTGGTATAGATTCCTGTTAGTTTATTCTTCAAATTACAATAGAAATGAGTTCCTAGTCTTAAAATATACTTCCAAGGAACCAAGTCACAGCATTTTATTTTTTTATTTAAGTCACAGTATTTAAAAAAAAATTTTTTTTTTAATGTTTGTTTATTTTTGAGAGACAGAGCATGAGCAGGGGAAGGGCAGAGAGAGAGGGAGACACAGAATCTGGAGCAGGCTCCAGGCTCTGAGCTGTCAGCACAGAGCCTGACGAGGGGCTTAAACCCACAAACCGTGAGATCACGCACGACCTGAGCTGAAATCGGACACTAATCTGACTGAGCCACCCAGGCACTCCTAAGTCACAGCATTTTAAATTCATGTTTAAACCAATTAGGTTTATTGTTTTCTTTTAGGCACTAAGGGACTCATCTAAATTCAGTATCTAATTCTAGTAAAAGACTAGATGTCTGGGTGTCTAATGACATCTATGACATTTTATCCTATTTTTATTTTTAACTTTTTGTTAAGTAATTATAAACTACTTCAAACATATTTTGAAAGAAAGCAAAAAGAAACCCTAAATAAATTTGCATATTATATTTCCATATTTTGTTGATTCTAAGATGCACATTTTTCACACTCAATACCTCTAAAATCAGACTGCATCTTGCAATCAGTGGTATGTCCTAGCTTAATAGCAGCATTTTTTTTTCTTTTTTTTTTTTAGTGGTATACTAAAATACTGGTGCATCTTATAATTCATAGAATCTTAGACCTGGTGAACCGTGGTTTGACAAATGTTGCAGTATTTTCTTAAAAAGAACGTCTTAAATTTTGTATGCCTAACAGCATTTAGCACAGGGATTAAAACCACATACCGTTTTTTCTTTGATTTTGACACTCTATCTTTTAATAATTTCACTATTTAGTTTAAAATATACCTCCTCTCTCAAAAATGAACATGTGAATATAATGTCTCTGAACAGATACATGCTTGTTCAATAATCTCTATATCTGAAAAATGAGTGAACAAAGCATGTAAAGAAGGTAAGTGAATAAATAATTTACTTGTTAGATTTTAGAATAAGCAAAAACGAGAATGATTCTTCTGGCACACAGCTTATTTCTTTAACTTTGTAAGTAGGATTTTCCAAAAGCTATTTAGAAGGCAAAGAGAGAGAACAATGTAGGCTGGTGGCTATCCTCTCTGTTGTGAGAAGAGAATATATTCTCCAAGACCCCATTAGTGCCAAATTATCTTAGAAAAAAGTAAATTAGGAATATAACAAATATATTTAAATTGTGACATTACAGATGCAAATGTTAATTTTAGCTACCTTCATGTAAGCTTGTCAACAATACTCACTTGATGGTGCAGATTCGCTTTCACTATTATGTCTAGAGCTGGTTGACTCAGAGTTCAAACTCAGAGTGCTCGGGATAGATGAGAGTTCATTACAGAGTTGTTCTACATCATCTGGAACCACTGGCCACAGATGTTTGCGACTGTGCCTTACAGAATCCCAGTTGTGACATTTCAGAATATCACAGCCTTGTTTGGTTTTGGCTATGAGGCCAAGCACATATACACAGGTCCTGTATGTAAAAGATGTAGTAATGAACTGTTTAGATTTCCAAACTGAGATTTCTTAAAGCAACCAAAAAATATTAGTTTGCTATATGTACATTTGAATTTTTTTAAAGTCATTAAAAATTGTGGAAAAAAATGTATTTAGATGAGTTAGGAGTAACTTAGAAGCAGTAAATGACATGAAAACCTTTCTTTTTTAATGTTTATTTACTTTTGAGAGAGAGACAGAGAGAGTGTGAGCATGAGCGGGGGAGGAGCAGAGAGAGAGGGAGACACACAATCATAAGCAGACTCCAGGCTCTGAGCTGTCAGCACAGAGCCTGACATGGGACTAGAACCCACCAACCGTGAGATCATGACCTGAGCCGAAGTCAGACGCTCAACCGACTGAGCCACCCAGGAGCCCCCTAAAACCTTTCTAATATAGATCGTAATTTCAGTGAAGTAATTTGAAAGAACGTAACGTAATCTTAGGAAAAAATGACATATTCTAGCTTTTCTGGGATCAATCTAGAACATTTGGGCTACTGAACTACTGCAATATTTGAACATATGCTACACTGTCACTGTTTATTTGCCAGTTATTAAACTTCAACATTATAATAATAAAAATGGAATTATAACATTAAACAAGGAGGAGCTCCTTAAGATGTTTAAGTTAGTGCATTTAAAAAAAATCTTTTTTTGTTTAAAAAAATTTTTAAAGTTTATTTATTTATTTATTTATTTTGAAAGAGAGTGCACGTAGGGAAGAGGTGGGGGGGTGGGGTGTGGAGTGAGCCTGACGTGGGGCTCAAACTCATGAACCACGAGATCATGACCTGAGCCAAAGTCAGACGCTTAACTGAGCCGCCCAGGCACCCCGAAATCTTTTTTTTTGTTTTAAAGTAAACTCTACTCCCGATGTGGGGCTCAAACTCATCACCCTGAGACCAAAAGTCACATGCTCTACTGACTGAGCCAGCCAGGTGCCTCCCCCACACTTTTTTTGTTTTTACCTTATATCATTAAGACTTTCAGTAAATTAACAGTTCTAATGGACTAAATCATAAAATAGTCTTCCCTCACAGCCATTTGTTAACAATAACATACATATATACAATAGAAAGATTTATGAATGAAATAACATACCCTCTGACTGAAAGAACCTCACACTGCTTTGCAAGTTTTAGTATATCTGGAATCACATTTTCTTCCTGTAGCAAATTGAGACCCCAATTTGACGAGCCAATGTTTCCCTGAAAGAAAAGAAGTCACTTATATCAAATCGATTTAGAAGAGTAACTCTTTCAAGAAATTTGGAAAGCTACTGAAAACAAAAAATTAACCCCATCTTGGAAAAAAAATGTGAAAAAAATCCTCAAATAAGAAACTTCAGAAATCAGTGTTCCATTTGTCTCAGCAAGAAAACTAATAGTTTAATCATTTATCTTCCAGCCTAAAAATATTTAAAATGGGCAGAAACAATCTGGGTCTTAGAACATTAATCTCAGAACAAGTTCCAAATCAAATGATTTTTTTTATTATTATTAATGGGAAAATTAGAAATATCTTAAAATGATGAAGATCTTATAGAAGTGTTTATTACAAACCAAGGCCCAAAGAGATGCTTTCAGTTTTTTAATTTCTTCCCACTTATCCAAATCTGGTGTACGAACATTATGACAGAGTTCAGTAATAATATTCTGGAGAAAGAAAGAAAAAAACATAGGAGTAACAATATGTTTTTAATGTATTTTCTTACTGCATCTTAAAACCTATCATTTAAGGTTTGCATTTAGTAACTTTTGTATATTTAAAATTCTAAAATAATTTTATGCAAAATTTCTTAAGCAGCATTAGTACAGGGGCTCTGAGTTCATATTCTAGAGTTAGCACTTACTAGCTATGTGGCTTTGAGCAAGTTATCTAACCTCCCAATGCCTTATTTCCTAATCTCTAAAATAGAGATCTGTCTCATAAGGCTTAATGACTTAATTATCACATATAAAGTGCTTAACAAAGTATTTGGTATCTAGTATTATAAAAATGTTAGCCATAATTATCATTTTTTAAAATAGAAAATAATATTCGTGAATTAAAAACACTAATATAAAGATATGTGCCCCAGAAGTCTTCATAGACATAATATAAAAATAGGACACTACAGAGTATATTTATGCAAAACTTGCTCCTGAGATGAACACAAATACAAAAATGAACATAAACTGCTAGATTACTATTGTTCAGAAGACACACAGGCAAATACTTATAGATCTATTTCTAAAATAAGTAAAAGGTTACATTTATTGAAAACACCTAGTAGCAAGACATATTCACAGCCATAAACTTGGTGCGCTAAGCATGAAAGAATAACTGCTTGACTAATCCGGTTACATTTCATGAAGTACAGGGGAACAGGGAAGTACAGACAGGAACTGATACTTCCAGTCTGCTGCTCACCAAAGATAACTAAATCTGTATCAGGTTCAGTTTAACTTCCCAACAAGAATGACAAAATTCACTTTTTCAGTATGTTTTTGCTGAAGAGAGAAACTTCCCCAACTGTAAAGGACGAAACTCAGACTTTCAGTGGGTTACTTACTCTATGTAACCAATTTGCTATGCAAAAGGTAACACCTACCTCCGGGAAAGGAAAGGCATGCAAGGCAGTAATATGTCTAAGGATTACAAACACAGAATGCCTACATCAGTTATAAGACAGATGGCTTTAAAAGCAATTATGCCACTAACTTTAAGGCTTTTGAGAAGTTTTTGCAAAGATACTACTTCAGCAATATTAAGATTGTTTCCTACCACTGTAGCTATTTCAAATGATTAAATTATGTTTTTACCTGTACTTCCAACAAATGACAGCCTGTTTTGTGGTGTACCAGTTGTCCATACAGGTGTACAGGCAGGTAGACATGAGGACGCTGTAATCTAGTATAACAAAGAATATTGATATGCCTGTCGGCTCACTTACAATATGCTAATTAAAACAAGAACTACTAATAAAGTACTAGATACTTTAACAAAGCACTACTTTAAAGTACTAATACTTTATTAGTACTACTACTAACGCACTAGATAAAGATATAATTTCTCGGCATACAAAAAAATATGAAGGTGGAGGAGCATGAGGATTTCTCTAGAAAATTAAGTTTAGCTGGCCTCAAACTAACAGACTAGGGTAAGAGCATGAAGGGTATATGAATTAGATCAGTAAGGTATTCAGCACGTTAAGAGTGACACAGGAATTTTTCAGCCATCAATGCCATGCTGTAAGATTTTTTTATGTCAGTGCAGGAAGTAAAATATCCAAGTACTCAGAACACTTTAAACAATAGAGAGTTATTACAAACTGGCTTTAATTTTTTTTTTTTTTTTTTTTGAGGACCAGCAATAAATTATTCCATGAAGTAGTCTGTACCTTTGGTTACTTCGACGAACATAGTTATCACCATCAACTGGCTTTCGGTAAGTAGTAAGTGCTTCATTAAGTTGTTCTTCAATCAAGTCAACATATTTTGAATTATATTCCTAGAAGATATTGTTTTAGTTGTATATAGTATCATAACAACATTCACTACATTCATAATGTTAGGTACCTAGCAAATCTTGGAAGCATAAATATGAGAAAAATGAACATCTGTTCAGGAAATTTAAGAAATTTTAAAAAGGGTAAAACCAAGTATTATGAATGCAAATGTTCTACCATACCCCAAAGCTTTCTGCTTATACTTTTTTTTTTCAGTCTATTTATTTTGAGAGAGAGAGAGTGAGTGAGTGAGTAAGCAGGGGAAGCGAGAGAGACGGAGTGAGAGGATCCCAACCAGCCTCCATACTGGCAGCTCAGAGCCCAAATGGGGCTCAATCTCATGATGCTGAGATCATGACCTGAGCTGAAATCAAGAGTTGGATGCTTAACTGACTGAGCCACCCAGGTGCCCTCTGCTTATACTTTTATCCCCATCTGCAATTAATATTTTAGAATCCATATAGGTAAGTTAATAATTTTGTTTTTTATCTTATTTAAATTACTTTCCCCATTAAATATGAATAAACAAAAAACTAGCCTCTTAATATTAAACCCTGAAGGTATTCACTAGAAATTTAAAAAGGGAAATTAAACCATTAATTTAGTGCCTTTTGGTAAAACATATCCCTTTCCCCACTGATTTAAATCAAGTCAAATGTATAAATTTTTCCAACTAAAACTTGGAAAACTTCTAGTTAACTTCTTTAAACTGAGAGTCAGTCACTTGCATCTTTATTTCAAGAGATCACTTTAAACTGGTTAGAAGGAATGGGTAGGACCTCTCTGGAAGGCAATTTGGCAGTATGTACCACAAATTTTAATTCACATACTTTTGACTCAACAACTATACTTTCAGAAATGTATCTTAAAGGGGCACCTCGGTGGCTCAGTCAGTTAAGCATCTGACTCTTGATTTTGGCTCAAGTCATGATCTCACGGTTCATGAGACTGAACCCTGTGTAGGGCTCTGTGCTGATACCGTGGAGACTACTTGGGATTCTCTCTCTCCACCCCCCTTCCTCCTCCCCCCCCCCATGCATGTGTACTCTCACTCAAAATAAATTAATAAAAAAAGTCTATCCTATAGATAATACTTGTACAAGTATGCAAAGATATATGCAAAAATATCCAACACTGTTTACAAAACAAAAAACATTGGAAACAATGTCAATACAGGAGTGGTTATCAAGGTACATTCACAGAAAGCACTATGGAGCCATTAAAAAGAATGAGCTAGGGGCACCTGGATGGCTCAGTTGGTTAAGTGTCTAACTTCAGCTCAGGTCATGATCTCATGGCTCGTGAGTTCAAGCCCTGGGTTGAGCTCTGTGCTGATGGCTCGAAGCCTGGAGCCTGCTTCAGATTCTGTCTCCCTCTTTCTCTCTCTCTCTCAAATATAAATAAACATTAAAAAAAAAAATGAGCTAGATTTACATGTGTAGCTCTGAAAAGATGGCAGATATACTGCTAAGGGAAAACTTAAATAGCTTTATCTATACTTGTAAATAGAATTCATTTGTATTTTTAATTTAAAAATGTTAAGGTTTATTTATTTTGAGACAGAGACAGTGCAAGTAGGGGAATGGCTGAGAGAGAGAGAGAGAGAGAGAGAGAGAGAGAGAGAGAGAGAGAGAGAAAGGAAGGTAGGTAGGTAAGTAGGTAGGTAGGAAGAAGCCCAAGCAGGCTCCGCACTGTCAGTGCAGAGCCTGACATAGGGCTCAAACCCACAAAACTGTGAGATCGTGACCTAAACTGAAACCAAGAGTCAGACACTTAACCAGCTGAATCACCCAGGCACCATTCATTTGTATTTTTTAAATAAAGAATATGTACTTATAAATGTACAGAACATCTCTGAATGCACACAAACTGGTGACAGATATTACCTTCAGAAATGACAGAATAAGGGCACAGGGAGATATTTTTCATTCAAAACCATTTTAGACAACTTGAATTTGGTGAGTTACTACCTTCACTCTCTACTTACAGCCTCTAAAAACTTTGTTTTTATGTTTTTCCTTAGGTTCCATATTTATTTTGTAACAGTAATACAAGGTTTTGATTATACCATACCATTATAGAACACCATCATTATTATTACTGCTACTATTACCACTATACTCTTATCATGCTCCCCTGTATATATGAAAATCTCAGTGCAAAAAAGTCTACTTAAGGCAGCTATTCTGAGCTTTATGCAGGAGTAGTTATATTCATGTGGTTAATCTTTTGACCAGGGCACTCATTTGGAAAACACTAGCAAAGGTCAGGGGTATGGTTTATAGCTGTGAAACGCACTGAATTTCTGATGTGGGTCATCTTGAGGATTCTGTCCAAAAGGACCTATCTGGAGGGCAAGAAAACCCCAACTGAGGGGTGGACCTCTAGCTACTAGGAGGCAACAGAAGTAGGCTGCCAGAGGAGCCTACTGCCCTACTCAAGGGAACTGCAAAGGAGAGATCCATAGTGGAGAGGTCTTGGAGAAATTCAAGAAAGTAACTCTCAAGTAAAAGAACTAACATTTGAAATCTGTCACACTCAAAGCTAAATACCCCAGATAACTGTACCAACTGAGTAAGTCTGTTCTTGGCCCCATGCAACCTTCTTCCTCCTCCTGCTCCAAAGGTGAAGAGGCCCAAACCGGAGAGGAGCACACAGAGTGATGAGATTAACCAGATCCTCCCTCTACTGTAGATTTCTAAGTCTGTATTAGGTCTGGGTGTTAGGGAGAAGTTTTAAACTGAAAGAATTTTGGGGGCATCGGGGTGGCTCATGGCTTAGTTGGTTAAGCATCCGACTTTGGCTCAGGTCACGATCTCATGGTTCATGGATTCGCGTCCCATGTCGGGTTCTGTGCTGACAGCTCAGAGCCTGGAGCCTGCTTCTTTGGATTCTGTGTCTCCCCCTCCCTCTGCCCCTCCCCTGCTTGTGCTCTCTCTCTCTCTCTCTCTCTCAAAAATAAACATTAAAAAAAATTAAACTGAATGAATTTTTAATATTATACTGTCCTGGATGTTTGATTACTTTGAAAAAGAGACAGACTTAGTTCATGTTGGCATGCCATAAGCTACTGGGAGGAAACCAAAAATAGTGGAAAAGAGTATGGGTTTGGAATCAAAAAGTATCACTGCTCTGCTATTTTCATGCTCTGTGACCTGGGATAAACTACTCCTCTGGGATAAAATTTACTCTTCTTAGCCTCCAAATTTTCATTCACAAAACAGAAATAAGAAAATATATTTCACAGGGTTGCTGTGATTAAAGCAAGGATTAAAGGAGGTAATATCTGAAAAGCACTAAGCTCAATGGTAGGCAATCAGTAAGTTAGTTTTCTTCTCTTTCTCTCTTAATTAATTTGAGAGGACTATGTTGTCTTTATTTTTACATCGCCCATTTACTGCCTAATGAACTGTAATTGCAATTCAGGATGTGTTTGTAATTTTCTAATGAAAATGTTCTAGCGAAATTCACCAATGACCTAACTGTCAAATTCAACAGCCTATTTTCTACTATTCATCTTATGCGACCTCTTTAACAAATATGTATCACCGGCCTCCTTCCTGAAGCATCCGTTAGTGACAACATTCTCTATGACAGTTTTCTCAGTGTCTTTGTCCTTCTATTCCCCTCATTAAAACAGTGTTCGCTAGGGAGCAATTTCCACTTTTCTTTCTTTTTTTACTCTTTACATTTTCCCTGGTGATCTCACTCATTTCAGATTTCAGAAGACTCCCAAATTGTCATCTTCAGCACATATCTGAGTTCTTGATCCCCAATTCCAAACGTTTTCTGGATACCATAACTTGGTCATTCCACAGAGCAATACCAATTCAACATATTCAAAATTCATTATCCTCACCCTGCAAGCCACTTCTGTAATCACAATCTCTTAATGGTGATCCACTGCATGCTCAGTCATTGAAATCAGAAACTTTTAAGAGTCAGATGGACTCTTTATTCATTATATACAATCAGTCAACAAATCCTACCCATCTTATTTCAAAAATGCTCAGAAAATATACCCTGCCTATCCAATCTCAGCACTACTGGAGTTCACATTCTTACCAATTCTTGCTTCTAAACTGGTCTCAATATTTCTAGGCTTTACCTTTGATGATCAAACTTCTGCCTCTACCCTGCGACCTGTCATGTTTCTAAAGCACAGGCCTGATTATGATTAGTCTTTAAACACCTATAATAATCCCCCCACTTCCAATAAAACTGAAATACCTTAATATGACATAATGTGGTTAGTAAGGCCTATAATCTAGTTCTAATTTACCATTCCAGCCTCATCTTGCCAGTCCACACTTATCCTAGCCCCAATTACACTGGAATACAGATAGCTTGCTTCATAAATCTGAAGTGTCTATAATCTATATAGATCTATTCTGCTCCCTCAGCCTAGAATACCCTTCTTCCTACTTATCTACCTACCTCCTCCTCAAGACCATTCCAAATATCATATGCTTTCCTGAGCCCACCCAACATTGCTTTCACTAATTCTAATCCCTAAGGCAGAATCATTTGTGTTTCCTTATACACTGCACATGCCTTTGTGATTGCAGTTATATTTTATACCTACTATTTGAAAGTACCGTACCAGATATGCTAAGCAATTTTCTAATACTGTAATTTGTGTAATAAGGTGACCGATTTTACTATGGTAATTTGTTTAAATAACTTCTATTTATGAACTAGAACTATCATATCTTACCTCAATTCTCCAATTCATCAATTACTAACGACTTCATGCCTAAAGTATGTTTTATAATTATAGAGTTTTTTAAAATTTTTTTTTTTAATTTTTTTTTTTTTTTCAACGTTTATTTTTGGGACAGAGAGAGACAGAGCATGAACGGGGGAGGGGCAGAGAGAGAGGGAGACACAGAATCGGAAACAGGCTCCAGGCTCTGATAATTATAGAGTTTTTTAAATGAGAGCTTCTTGTGAAATATGGTTCAATATAGACAATGTAAATGATTGACATGATGAAAAATCTAAAAATTAATTACATTTGGATTGATTACCCATGGGATTCTAAGATGCTTTGACAATTTATAATGCTTCAAACAAAACAACCACAGTGACAACCAACTAAAGAAAAGCTAGTAAGTTCTCTAATAACTTCAAATTATTCCCTCCTTCCTAGGTTTCCCCATTATCTAAAACAGCAGTAAGTCTGTTCTCAGATTATGTAAAAGTAGCACCCTAAAACGAAGTTAACTTAGATTATTATATCTGCTTGGTAGAACTGTTTTCTTCTTCATTTAGGAAAACTGTTTTAGTCGTAGCTTCAAAGGGCTATTATCTAAGGGACCCAAGAATAAGAATAAAAGATTTATATCAGTAGATTGTATCAATTAAACCAAAAAACAAATTTCAATAGAATGTACACAAAATCAATAGCTCACTATAAAATGACTGCTCTCTAGCTTTAAAAAAATGGATAAATATAAATACAAGTAATTATACAGAATTTAAGACCTGACTTCATATGAATGTTTAAGTATTTGACCTCTTTCGTTTCAAAACACTGATATGAAAAATCCTCTAAATTCATAAATCTATTTCCTAGTATAAAAACATACCAATTAAAGCTTATTCAACAGAGAGTTACCTTGTGCCATTTTTCCAACTGTTTTGCTACATAACCCCTTTCATTCAGATAGGAAAATCCTTTTGGAATGGAAAGAAATCTGTAAATTAAAACAAGCAATAGTTTAACACAAAGTCTTACTACAAGTGTTTAAAGGAGCTAAGATATCTTAAACAATACTATATTTAAGAAGCTAAAAGACTTTAGGAATAGCTCCTTCCTGAAAGTAAAAGGTCAACTATACTATAATTTCAAATAAAAATAAATTTTCATAATCTTGGTAAAACATATGAATCCAATCACAGTAAAGAAAATGTCATGAAAATCATGAGAAGACCCAGAAATGTAAAAGAAACATTAAGGAAAACAATGAAAAGACAGAGTTTCAGTATTAAAGGATGTCTAAGATTCTAAAATAGACCTCTTTCAGTAGTTAATACTAAACTCTTTAGAGTGCTTCCTGTTTGGATTTGAACTGAGCTTTAAAATATACCGCTAGAGAGAATACAACAAAAACACAACTAGAAGAAAAATTTACTTAATATTTACCTCAGGAGGAGAAGCAAACCCTTGTCCCCAAGGTGAGATAAAGCTGGCTTCATCTGAATAAGAGCATGAAGATTGGCCTAAAAGAAGTATTAGGCAAATTAACAATTGCAAAAGATGGTAAATTCTCCATTTCCAAAACGCCTGTGTTAAGTACATTATAATTTACATAATTTTCTACTAAAATGGAATATTTTAATAATTAAAATTAATTTAAAATAATTGAATAAAAATTCATGTCTAAGTATTCTATTATAAAATAATGAACCTTCACCTTGTCTTCACATGCTTCATCCAGAATATCAAGAGCTTCAGAAGAAATTGTTTTGTTTTTATCGTGTAGCTGGGTCACTAGTAATTCAATTCCCCAGTTATTGAAGAATTCAACATTAGCTCTCAATAATACTCTTAAATGTTTTGTTGCATACAGCCTACAGGCCTACAAAGATAAATGAAAATAAAAAAATAAATTAAAAAAAAACAAACCATGGATCGTCAATTTGGGCTTTGTTTGGCAGTTTTGCTACTTGAAAATGGCAGGAAAATTGGAATTGATGGTCTAGTCCTTGATATATTTTTTTAGACTAGTAAATCAAATACTTTTGTCTCAATCTAGCTGCTTCTTCCCCTTTATAGAAAAAAAATGGGTACTACACATAGTTCCTTGAAGGAACTACTATTTTAAAGTAAACTCAAATTCCATCCCATATTCTTAGAATTAATAACTAATTCTGCTTGGCTAAAATTTATGAGTTATTGAATTAATTGATTATAAAAATAATAGTTTTATTGCCTGTGTTACACTCACATCAGTAGCTGCAGTAAGGATTTTGGAAAGGATGACTCTTGCCAATCCATCTCTGCTATAATCCAAGCTAGAAACAGTCAGTTTCAGCAAGTGATCTTGATTTTTCAAGGAACAGAGGTTAAGGAGACTAAAAAAAAAAAAAAGATGAAAATATAAACAAGCATTTCTACAAAAAAGCATTTAATGATAAATATCACATAAAAAGGAATAACAAAGCAGCAAGATAACTCTATTTTTTTTTTTTTTTGTATTTTAATAAAACTTACTAAATACATGTACACAGAATAAAAAGCATACCATTTCTGAGTACATTAAAAATAAAGTTCAGGTATATTTTGAAACAGAACTAAGGATATTCACCACTGAAATACACTGCATTTTTCCAGCATTTTGACTCCATGAGGGTGGCAAGAAAGTGTTCCAATAAATAAAAAGTAGTGTTGACTAAGGGTAGTCAATAAACCATTATTCTGAAGACTTCGTTCAGGTTTCATTCCAGATGAGGCATTGAGCCACTGAACAATATCCTTTACTAGATCTTCTAAGTATCCTTGCCCATCCTAAAAGAAAATACATTGTGTTATTATTAGAAAAGCACTTTTGCTTATAATTAGAAAAATTAACTGTAATCAAGTCCAAAAAATTTAGAGATAATGATGAAGTTACTAACAACAGATACCAATCACTGAGTACTTCTTCATTTCACAATGCTATATGAAGATGAAGATGATATTATCTTCCACTTAACAAGTAAGAAAACAGGTTTTCTAGAAGGCACGTAACTCGTCCAGAGTCACATAACTAGCTAGTGGCAAAGTCAGGATTCAAATCTAGGTCTGGGCTCATTCTGTATGCTACTAAACACAACTTATGCATACTCAGAAATAAAAGGAAGAGGGTTAATTCAATGAAAAACATTTGCCCAGGATAATATTCAAAATGCTCATTACCTCTTCGGACTCAAGAAGAAATTCTGTAAATTGACAACCCACAACTGTGAGCTGCTTAGACTTGGCAAAATCCAGATCCAGGTTGGCATATAATTTACTGCTGGGCTTGTAGAAGTAAAGTAGTCTTCGCACAAACCTAAGACCAAAATAAAATTAGCAACAAAGTAAGAAGCCAAACAATTACTTAGTCATAGCTTATCATACAAGATTTTGAATATGTTTTGTGTTTAAACCACTATAGTAAATGGCAAGGAACAAACATATTTGGTACATTACACACATGCGTGCGCGCACACACACACACACACACACACACCAATAAAAAAACAAAAACCAACCAAAAAAACACCTTAGTTATCAAGAACAGTTTGTGAAATAATTTTATGGTGAGATGCCTGAAAGATATAGTAGAGAGCAAAGATGCTAGCCGGAAAAATGCAGATATAACATAACTAGCTAGAAGATAAGGCTAGATAAATATATGAAGAAGCCACCTGAATATAAGCTTTCTTCTGTATTTTGTGACGATCTCTGTTCCATGACTCTATAAAATAATCTTACACTAGATAATTGTAAGCAAAATGTATCATACTACAATTCTGTCAGTTTTTCACAATTAGACAAAAGGTCAAGCATAAAAGTTGCAGGAAAAATTCAGGCAACTTAATTTATAAAGCAATGAATACAATTAGTGATCTTTCAGCTTTATAACTTTCAACATTATGGTCTAAGCTTCCATCTAACTTAGTTCAATATAATTTCATGCACTACAATTCAGTCCAATAAAGGTGCCAAACTCAGGATTTGGAGAAACAAAGTTGAATGAGACTTCATCTTTGTTCTCAAGCAGTATGAGAAGTTAGTGCTATGCTTCTTTATTCCAGTGTAAATTTATATGTTTCATATATATTCCACATACAGATATTAAGTTAAGCATTATGAGTAGATGAATACAACCAAATAATAATTAAGGACATGAACTTTTCAAAAACATGAAGGCCATTTTATTAAATGAGATCAGTACTGGTGGTTGATTAGTCTAAACTCAGGATAACACAAATGCACACGGTACTAGAGAGCAGCACAAAGCTTAAGTACTGCATATGCCACGAACATTAGCTTGTTTTATAAAAAGTGTGGAGAGCATCAACTTGGTTAAGGGGAATGTAAAAAGGAGGACATATGGATAACCCTCCAAAGCCAGATGCAAATGCACATAGCAGAACAGTAAAAATGGCCATCATTTTCAGAGGGAAACACTATGTCCTTATTATGTCATCCTCAGACATTAAGGTTAAGATTACCATATGGTTGATATTACCCCAATCTGAGAAACTTTTATCTGAAGTACATCAAGTGTTCTAAAACTAAAACCAAAATATAAATAACTAGAAAAAGAATTAGCTGAATATTTTGGGTTATAAGACTAAAACTCAAAAATGTATACATGTACCTACTAAATACCAACCACTAAAATGTATGTATGTATCTTTAAAATACCAATTATTACTTTTCATGGGTATTAGGCATAATATAATTCAAATCTAAGTTCTTTTGATTTAAATGCAAAACAGTTGTTACATACCTGTGCAACTGTTCATCTTTATAGTTTCTTAGATTTACATTTGGCCACTAGAAAAACATAATATGTTATATCATATATGTATTTATCAATTCCCAAACATTTAATTGTGATGAATTACAATAATAAAATGAAGCCAATCAAACCATGACCAAGAAGTATCCTGCCATACCTTAAGAATGGTCCCTATAAGATTCCAATTCCATTCAAGATTCTCTTTATGTTGAAGGACTTGGCTATCTCTAAGGTTCATTAAAAGAGCTTCCTCTGTATCCTAAGACCATCAGAAAGTAATAAGAAAAATTAAAGCAAATTATCTTCACATTGAGAAGACTAAGTTCAAATTTTAAAAACAAAAAGAAAGATTTTTCATTTAAGGATGAATTGTGAAGGCTTTTTAACTTTAAAAAGTTATAAAAACATAGCTCTAAACTACCTGGTCATTATAAAACTGAAATGCCATTTGAAGATCCATAAGCATGAATAAAACTGCAAACTCAAGCAAGTATATGCACATTAAAATCCATCGGCTAAAAAATTAGGAAACTAAGTTAAAACCTGAGGTATTTCATGTCAGTACCTTAAGAACAAATATATCTTTCTGGACTCGGAGATACTGATCCCGTTTCTGGTGTGTTGCAATTGCTTTCTGAATAATGTGATCTAAATGGAGGCTGTAAGGCTTAGGTCCTCGTTTCTTCATTTCATGGAAGCGTTTTAAACAGTTCAAGGCTGCACTGGCTCGCCTAATGAAAAAAAAACTGAATTAGTTCTGTAGCAAAGTTAGCATTATGTTATCTACTGAGAGAGAGAGAGAGAGAGAGAGAGAAAGAGAGAGAGAGAGAGAAGAGAGAGAGAGAGAGAGAGAGAGAGAGAGAGAGAGAGAGAGAGAGAGAGAGAGAGAGAGAGAGAGATTCTTAAGCAGGCTCCATGCCCAGCGCAGAGCCCGTTGCAGGGCTCAATCCCACAGCCCTGGGATCATGACCTGAGCTGAAATCAAGAGTCAGATGCTCAACTGACTAAGCCACCCAGGTGCCCCAAAGCTAGCATAATTTTAAAGAGATCAATCTGGTAAATTACTCTAGTAAAATATATAAATTCAAGGCCAGAGATTGTTACTAAAAAGTAAATCATTTAATCAAATTTGGAACCACAAAGAAAAAAAATATCAAGAACACTGCTGATTTGTATGAAGAAACACAAATTATTTAGAGCCAACTAAATATGTATTTACTAATCATTTTTCCTGTGGCGGTGGGCACTTTTTATATCATTGGTTTTAAGAACTACAAAGTCTGAAATCTAGTGTTCTCTATTTTCTTATAAAAGTTTAAAAAACTCGCTTTTCACATTTAAATCCTTAATACATCTGAAACTGATTTTTATTTATGGTATGACACTGGAATATTTCATTTCTACTCCCTGTGGATAATCGATGATTCCAGTATCAACCTGTACAGTCTCTACTTCCCCCATTGATCTACAACTGTAAATGGTATCCTTTCACATATTGTTTTTAATTCCTTGTTTGTGGTACATAAAAGCACAGTTCTCAAGAATCTGGTGGCAATCAAGTCTCAACTACAGAAGTTCTGGTAAATACAAATCAGATTTAAATTTAAAAACCTTGAGATGTGTTCAGATTAGCAAGTATTTAGAAGTAAAGAGAGCTTGCTGGGCTAAGAAAAACAAAAACAAAAGCCATTATAAGACTGTTGTTACTGAAATTTTGAAGGTAAATTTGAATTCTTCATAAACCCTAAAATTCATGGCCATAATCTAACCCAGAGAGTTTAGGTCTACCAGGCTTTGGGAAATACATTTTTCCATCATGTTAACTACTAAAATAAAAACTGAAAGGGGAGACCTGACTGGCTCAGTCAGTACCGCATACTGCTCTTGATCTCAGGGTCATGAGTTTGAACCCCACATTGGATGTAGAGATTGTTTACATTAATACATTTAACAAAGAAAAAAGTTGAAAGCTATCAGTACTAATGGAAGCCTAGAGTTAGAACTGAGACAGATGATCCCTATGGCTTTTAGGGATCTTCAGTCTACTAAGTAATAGTATATTCATAGGTAAAATTAAAATTAATAAGTAAATACATTATTTATTTATAGTGAGGCCCGTATATGTACTTTTGAATTTAAAAAACTTTTTTTTTTTGAGAGACAGAGAGGGTACAAATGAGCAAGGGGCAGAGAGAGAGAGAGAGAGAGAGAGAAGCAGGGCTCACCCAGGGCTTGTGTTTTACCCAAAGCAGGGCACGAGCTGAGCCCGAAGCGGGGTTTGTGCTCACCCGAAGCGGGGCTCATGTGTTACCCAATGCAGGGCTTGAGCTCACCTGATGTGTGGCTCAAACTCACCAACTATGAGATCATGACCTGAGCCAAAGTCAGATGCCTAACAACTGAGCCACCCAGGCACCCAAAAGCTAACTTTGAAGAAATGTGGAACTGTTAATAAAAATTCATAGTTCTGAATAGCTAATGAACTGCATTTTACTAACGTTACCAAAAAAAGTCCAAATATATAGATTTCTCTGATAATAGGCAGAATAAAAAAAAAAAAAAGGAAAAAACACCCCTGCTTAGACATAATCTTAACTAAATGAAAAGATTCCTACTAGCACTTTCCAATCAAGCTTCTTCATCTTTACCTTTTAAATTATATGTTATTATTAGCACTGAAATTCCACCAGAGCTACAGCTGTATTACCATACTCTTGGTTAAAAATTCTGTTTGTAGTATCTACTTCGGTACTAAGAGTTTAGTTTACTTCAATGCCTACAGTATGAGTTACTAAATTTCAACATTTTTTTTTTAATTTTTTTTTTCAACGTTTATTTATTTTTTGGGACAGAGAGAGACAGAGCATGAACGGGGGAGGGGCAGAGAGAGAGGGAGACACAGAATCGGAAACAGGCTCCAGGCTCTGAGCCATCAGCCCAGAGCCTGACGCGGGGCTCAAACTCCCGGACCGCGAGATCGTGACCTGGCTGAAGTCGGACGCTTAACTGACTGCGCCACCCAGGCGCCCCAATTTCAACATTTTTAATTACACACATAAAAGAATACATTGTTAATATTTGTGCTTTGTTAACTTGAAATATTTTAGACATTAAAAAAAGAGCCTGAATTGCTGCTGAAAACATAAAACAGTCAAAAAAATTCTCAACCAACAATTTTAATGATGAAGTAGATGGATGTCCTTGTCCAGAAATATGCAAGAAAAACCTGATTTTACTAAACTATAATACTTGGTAGCCTAAAATACAAATTATTAAATAATACTATTAATTTTCCTTTACCTATGAGGCTTCCCTAAAAAAACAATTAAAAAAAACCTAAAAAATTTTAAAAAGAAGAGAAGGTCATCTAAGTGGGTATTAATATCAGACACAATCTTTGCTACAGAGCTCTGATACTTACAGTCTCTTTTCCTTGGGGATATCAAAAGATGCGGCCATATTCATTAGGGTTGGCAGGCAGTGCAAATGATGGCTATGTGAATGAGGAAGAATTGTATTTGCCTAAGATGAAACATAACATTTTTTAAGAGTTGATAAGTAGAAATATTTTACTCTAGAATATCCATAGATAAAATACTAAAGGCTTTACTCATGAAATTAACTTAATGACTTTCCAGTACACTTATTTATAGTTTTTTATCTTATCTACTTTCAACAAGGATGAGACAGAATAAAGATACAGACTCACATTAATAAAACTCCAAATTTTATAGATCCTATATTATAATTTTATAATTTTTAAGCAGTAATCAATTAAATTCAATTCTTAAATGATTTAAAAGGATTACATATCAAAACTTAGATCCAGTGCTATAATTAATCCTGCTTTCTAAACAAAACCCACCACTCAATTTGCTTTCTATCAATGAAGAAAGATAATGAACAATGAACTAACACCAATATACTTAAAATGACCAGCTTTTATATTTCAAGGGAATCATAGAACTCTGGTCAGGGAGGAAAGGAACAGATGAAATTTATTTTTAAAAAATCCTTCATTTAAAAGCAACTAATTCTAGATATTGATAACCTTATAGAAAATGATATACTAAGAATTAAAATAAAAATCAGATCTGAGAAACCTGTAATATTACTTAATTCCTCCATGGATAGGCTGAATGAGAATGCAGCACACGGCTGAACAACTCCCTGATAAACAAGACAGTTCTTTTTTTTTTTAGTTTTATTTTTATTTTTTTAACGTTTTATTTATTTTTGAGACAGGGAGAGACAGAGCATGAACAGGGGAGGGTCAGAGAGAGGGAGACACAGAATCTGAAACAGGCTCCAGGCTCTGAGCTGTCAATACAGAGCCCGATGCGGGGCTCGAACTCACGGACTGCAAGATCATGACCTGAGCCGAAGTCGGCCGCTTAACCGACTGAGCCACCCAGGCGCCCCAACAAGACAGTTCTTAAACTCTGTTAAATTCTCTTTATCTCACTCACAGAGCCCAGCTGCTATGTGGAAAAAAAAAAAAATACAAAACACTAGGGGTGGGGGAGGACTGAAACAACATAAATAAAAAGTATTCTGCCAATAAGAGAAAACCATAACATAATTTTAAAATATCTGCCACAGGGTTACTTCTTCCTTAATGAATTTAAAGTTGTTCCTTTTATTTAGCATTCTATTAACAAATAGGTGACCTAGAAACAGGAATTTCTATCTTGCAAACAATCGGTTCTCCCATTCCTTGATTTGCTGGGACTAGAGGATGGTCAGATCACTTTATTAGCTCCTTTTTTCCAGAAGTTACTTATGTCACAAAAATCAAGGCAAAAAAAAAAAAAAAAAAAGATTCTCACCCTCTAAACCTCAACCCACAAGTGTGCAGAGAAAAATGTGTTCAAACAAGGGAGTTCTATTTAGAAAATTTTCACAAAGTTTTCTAAAATTGAGGCACTATTTGCAACAATGTGGATGGAACTGGAGGGTATTATGCTAAGTGAAATAAGTCAGAGAAAGAAAGATATCATATGTTTTCACTCATATGTGGAATCTGAGAAACTTGACGGAAGACCATGAGAGAAGGGAAGGGAAAAAAACTGTTACAGAGAGGGAGGCAAATCATGAGACTCTTAAATACAGAGAACTGAGGGTTGATGGGGCGAGAGGGGAGTGTGGGGAAAATGGGTAATGGGCATGGAGGAGGGTACTTGTTAGGATGAGCACGGGTGTTGAACGTAAGCGATGAATCATGGGAATCTACTCCCAAAGCTAAGAGCACACTGTATATGCTGCTTGTTAGGCTAACTCGACACAAGAAATATTTAAAAAATATAATGAATAAAATTCAGGCACTGATTGCCATATTATTTCTACTGCTACCTGATAAAAATATCTAGTTTTGTAATTTCTTGCTTATTAGGCAGAATATCTTTCTGAGATACATTAAGATTTATAGGACTCAAAATGTCAGTATCAAAAGTGACTATAAAAATCAATATTCAGTACTTATTAAAATTTTTTTTATTTTTAATGTTTTTTATTTATTTTGAGACAGAGACAGAACATGAGCAGGGGAGGGGCAGAAAGAGAGGGAGACACAGAATCTGAAATAGGCTCCAGGCTCCAAGCTGTCAGCACAGAGCACGATGTGGGGCTCGAAGTCACAGACTGTGAGATCATGACCTGAGCCGAAGTCGGACGCTCAACAGACTAAGCCACCCAGGCGTCCCAATATTCAGTACTTTTTAATTTTTACATTTGTTCCATTTATAAAACTAGCCTATACATAAATACACACACACACACACACACACACACACACACACACACACACACACGTATAGATAAATACAAGGCATCAAGGCTCTTTGCAATGTAAAGACAAATAAAAAATGAACTTTACTTTTTGAGGTACTACAAAGTAACATTATTAAAATAACCTTTTTATAAATTAAAACAGTAAATGGTATGAAACATAACCAGGAGTTGTGAACTTACCATATGGAGAAGCTCTCCTAAGAGGATGGTAGCTCTAACTGAGATATGGTCATCACTGTTTGTTATCACTTCAACCAAGCCCTTTGAAAATAAGAAAGAAAATATTATAGTTGCAAAATAGTATCTAGGAAGAAATGTATGCATCGTATATGCCTGTTGCTCTGAAAGAACTCTGGCAGAGAAAATTTTAAAAAATAAAATAAAGTTAAGGTTTATTAAGTCTTGCCTCTAGAAGTCCATTACGAATAAATGCAGAGAGTATCAGCGCCAAGTAATTATCCATGAGGTCTGGCCTAGAAATAAACACAGCACAGAAACAGTTTAAATACTGTTCAATAGATTACATAATTGAACATAAAAACAGTAACTAATAAATTTGAACTATTTCTCAAAATTCTACCTGGATCTGGCACGATGAGGAAGAATAGTTTTTGCCTCGGCTGCTACAAAGCCATCTGAAAGCCTCCAACTGTCTTGGAATCTGCCTGGATCTAAATAGTTAAAACCAGGTGGTTAGAAAAAAATGAAAAAAATCACTAAAACATATCAGTTAACCATCAGCTAGTCAGGCTATAAATAATGTTTTAAAATGTTAGTTAAATAAATAGACTGAAAAGGCATACAGAAAAAACTGATTTCTTGATGTACACAGATCTAAACTTCTTTCATTTTGGGACTTAGGAGTCACTTGGCTAAAACGAAATGAGAATGAGATAATCTAATCTGAGAATGACATCAGTTTCTTATCTCCTCTCTTCCTTTCAAATTTGTCCATCTTTCTATTAATTTCACTGTTCATATGCAACAGCTAGGGTCATGGGAAAAAATTTTTAATTCCTTATTTTTAGAAATTTATTTGACATTTTATTTTCATATCAATTCCATGATGATGCAATAAGAAGATGATATTTAATATTTAGTTCACTATTTTGCTTCTAAAGGACTCTGCCTCTATCAGATAAATCATTTAAAAAATTACAATATAGGAACAGACACAAATGTACTTCGATACTTACCTACACTAAGCAGTGCTTCTATGAATTCTTCAGTCACAACAGGTAGAGGAAGACGAAATATATCATAGAGTACTTCAAGCAAACCTCGCTACAAGTGCAAATAAATACAGTCCATTTATTTTTATGGAATGAATCATTTAAATTAAGAAACTAAAAAATTGAAAAGATTTTTTTAAATGTCCTATTCACAGAATAAATTACTGATAAAGACAAAACTACTGTATGTTAGAAAATTACCAAAAAAAAAAAAAAAAAAAGAAAAGAAAATTACCATATCAGGCCTATATTACACAAGAGATAACCACAGCATGCTTACTATATACACGATTTAATCTTTCCAATAAATCTTTTATTATCCCATTGTAGTAGATATGGAAAAATAGATTTACAGGTTAAAAGTAATCTTCCCAAGGTCATGGAGCTATCAATACTAAAATCAGGAGTCAAATCTGAGTTGGCCAGACTCCCAAAACCATGTTCTTTCACCATCTGCTAAGTAAGCAGTCAAGTGAATTGCCCTAACCTTTAGCTCCCTGCTTATAGGTCTTTCCATCTACAATCACATCCTTCCACTTCCGTTCTAAATGCTTTTCACTTCACATTAAGCAAGGCACCATTGGCTAATATTTTCTAATATTTTTAAACTCCAGGTTTGGTTCAAACAAAGAAAAACAAGAAAAGGGCAAATTTATTCTTTTGAACACAATTAAAACAAAAACATTTACGTGGAGAAGGAAGAACCACCAAAGAATTTTTTTCCTCCAATTTCAATTTGTTTCAGCTGTTTAATATAAATTGTTATGCATTAATAATTTATGAATATATCTAATAAGCATATAAATATTAAACTAATTTTAATCAAAACCGCCACTCATACACATTATGAAAACATAAGTTAGAAGGCATAAGATACATAAATACTGTATTTAGTTTTTACTAAATATATTTCTGTACTGCTTGGACCTTTTATGAGAATGCCCTTCCACATTGTTTGCATTTTTTAATGAATAAAGTACAATTGATTTCATATTTTAATCCAGTTTTTAATACAGCCACAGTTCCTAACAACATCAGTATTTCAAATTTTTCACATTATCCTTAGGGTTCAACTAAGCAGTATACATTTATTCATGTATTTGTTTAAAAATTTTTTTTAATGTTTATTCATTTTTGGAGAGAGAGACAGAGCATTAACAGGGGAGGGGCAGAGACACAGAGGGAGACATAGAATCTGAAGCAGGCTCCAGGCTCCGAGCTGTCAGCACAAAGCCCAACACGGGTTAGAACTCAAGAACCATGAGATCATGACCTGAGCTGAAGCTGGACGTTTAACTGAGCCACCCAGGGACCCCTATTCATGTGTTTTTTTAAATGACCTATGATATAGAATAAGGAAAAGGCAACACCTGAAATAGATTTTTTTTTTTTTGAACAAATAATCTCCTCTGTTAAAAGCCTAGGAATAAAACAATTAGAGTAACTTTTACCTACCCTTATTTCCATATTTGGTATACAAAGTACTCCAATTAGAGACTGGATCCCAGAGTTTCCAGGTTTGCATAAATTAATAATACCTACAAAGGATAAAAAGGGAAATTACTGATTTGAATTTCAAAAAAAAATCTATAGTATTCATAATATAAAATCTGCAGTATCTTTCCAAATAATTTCCCAAACTGTGCTATTATTTGGTTATCAGAAGTAACATTTCCCTGTTGACTAGAGATTATTAGTAACTTTGTCATTTAAATTCCTTTTTCTATTTGTTTCATACCCAAAAATGTTCATGAATCTGTCTACTACTCCTGTTTACTGATGACTGGTTTTCAGAAAGTAATACCAGAGAGAGTAAGACAACATTCTGTCTTTCTTATATAATACCTTCTTAACCTAAAGTGGAGTGAAAAACTTGCTTGGCTTTTGTCTTTTAAAAGTTTAATTCTAAAATTTATTGAATGCACAAAAGGCTGTACCTGACAGACTTCAATTAATCTTTATAGATCAAAATTTTAAGTGAAATAATTAAATCAAACAATTTTAAGCACATTATTATGTCACAAAGGAAGTTATGTGAAGAGCCAATAAACACAGACAAAATATTCAATATTCAGTCATTGGGGAAATCCAAATGACATTCCCAATGAGATACCACTATACACCCATCAGAACGGCTAAAATTAAAGACAACACGAAATGCTGGCAAGGATGCAGAGCAACTGGAACTCTCATACACTGACGATGGGGGTACAAAATGGTGTAAGTATGCTGAGAAAAAGTCTGTCAGTTTCTTACAAAAAAAACTAAACATGCATAAACATTGTGACCCAGAAATTCTGTTTGGGTATTTACCTAGAACAAATGAAAGCTCATGTCCACAGAAAGACTTTTTAATTGCTCTGCTAATCATTAGCACACTGACTTACAAATAGACCATTTTAGTAATTTTGTACAAATCCCTCTGACTCTAATAATAATGTATAAAGTTAAGACTAGGTTAACATCTAAATCAGATGATGCAATAGTAATTTAACATATGAAGAAATAATCAAGTTTTTCTTACTGGATGTTAAAGCAGCAGAGTAACTTACCTGCCCATGACCGGAATGTTGCTATGATTCCCATTTTACTGGCTAGAAACCTCGCTTCTCTGTCTTCTCTGTTTGAAAGTGGAGCAGAGACCCAAGAAATTAAATGTTAAAATAAAAAAGTGTGATTTTTTTCTACTGTATTAGAAAAAAACCTATCAACATTTAAATGTTCACACAGGAAATAACATGTTAAAAAAAAAAAAAGATCTACCTCAAAGAAAATTACCCAATTATATACTGACTCCCACCCCAATTTAAAATTCCCAACATACTGGTTTAAAATAAGTTATAAATTCCACTTTTAATTTAGTTCGACTTTTTCTACTCTTTCTGAAAACTATTCTTAGATACCTCATTAACACCTTTAATTGAGCACTAGAGGGGTGCCTGGGTGGCTCAGTCAGTTAAGCGTCCGACTTCGGCTCAGATCATGATCTTGCGGTTCGTGAGTTCAAGCCCGCGTCGGGCTCTGTGCTGAGAGCTCAGAGCCTGGAGCCTGCTTCAGATTCCGTGTTTTCCTCTCCCTCTGCCCCTCCCCTGATCACACTCTGTCTCTCTCTGTCTCTCAATAATAAACGTTAAAAAAAAAAAAAAATTTGAGCACTAGAAGCAGCAACACCCTATTTAATAAGTATCTCTGTCACAAGGCTTAGCAAAGAAAATTACCTTTTACTTTTGCCACATGTAATCCTTTAAGTATTTATTTATTTAACCTCTATTCCTAACGTGGGGCTTGAACTCAAGACCCCAAGATCAAGAATCACATGATCTTCCGATGGAGCCAGCCAGGTGCCCCAACATGTATTCTCTTTACTTGAAACTTCTTGCCCAAATTTATTTGAACATTTCTAACAAGCAAGCCCAACAACCCATATATGCACTGATATTATTAAAAAACTAGATATTAATATCAACAGCTGCTTTCTTCTCTTAAAATTGTATATCCAAACTGTCTCACTTGTTCTTTCCCATACAATAGTTCATGACCACTAATTAAGCAATAGAACTATTTACATTCATTATATATTTTCCATGTATGGCTTATGGCCAGTTTCAATACTTAATAGCAATCTTACACTATTTATGCCACCTCAACCCCACCTCTATTCTGTGTCTGTTTTTTTCTGTGCTATCTTTTTTCTTTCCTAATAAAATCCTTAAACAGGTCTGAGAATACAGAAATTGAGAACTTAGAAAGCAAAAACAGAGGGGATTAAAAAAAAAGACAGAAAATCAAGTGAAAAGAATGGTGAGTAATCAGAGTCTACAAAAGAGGAATGAAACACTTAACAATAAACACAAACAAACCACCCTAAGCTTGGCAGCATCAAATAAATGAGAATGCAACAGAAACTGAAATGAGGAGATGAGGTGGTGAAAGAAATGAGAACTGGACAACTATGGGATAAAGCTTCTGGTGCTCCTTCTCTTAAAAATGTTAGTGACAAGGGAGCCTGGATGGCTTTGTTGGTTAAGTGTCTGACTCTTGGTTTCAGCTTAGGTCATGATCTCACGGTTCCTGAGTTTGAGCTCAGTGTCAGGCTTAGCTAACAGTGCAGACCCTGCTTGGGATCCTCTGTCTCTCTAGGGGATCTCTGTCTTGGGATCTCTGTCTCTCGAGAGGAAGAGAGAGAGGGAGAGCGAGCAAGAGAGGGGCCCTGCTCATGCATTCTCTCTCAACAAACAAACAAACAAACATTTAAAAAAATGTGAATGACACACCTATAGTGACTGCCTGGTAATCCATTCTCTAACATATTCAATAAATTTGTAGCATTTTTTTTAAAAAATCACTCATTTCCTTGTTTCCTGGCCATAATGTACCTATACTCTAGGAAATACCCATACTCTAGGAACTTAATGAATATGTAGAACCAAACAGGTAAGGAAGGATTTTGGTGGAATGTACTTTTCCCTCTCCAACTCTAAAAAAATACCCAGGCTCATCTCTCATTCATCCTGGTAGATAGAACTCTAAAAAACGTCCTCCAACCCCTGAAGATTCTATGCCTTAATCCCTCGACACTGTGAATATGGTATCACTGCCACGTTGTGACTAATTTATGTTATACAGCCTGGCAGATCATCTGGTAGACTTGATCTAATTGGAGAGCTTTCACCAGCTGGTGGTAGAAGAGAAAGTCAGAGAGATTCAAAGTAAAGGGTTCCAGGAATTTTTTTCTGTTTGAAGACAGAGGGAGCCATGTGCCAAAGAAAGAGAGTGGCTTCCAGAAGCTGAGAGTAGGCCCAGCTGACAGCAAGGAAACCGAGAACTCAGTTTTACAATAGCAAGGAAGTAAATTCTGCCAACAACCTAAATGAGCTTGGAAATGGATTTTTCATCAGAATCCCCAGATAAGAGTTGTGCAGACTTATGACCTACTGAGCTATGAGTTAATAAACTGATGTTATTTTAAGCTGTTACGTTCATAGTAATTTGTCATGTAGCAATAGAAAGTGTATTTCTCCCATCAAGAAGGACAATGCTAAGTATCATAAGGAAAAGCCAAGAAAGGGGCTAAAAGAATCCCAATCCATAAGGAGTAAGGTTTGAGAAGTCTTAGAGAACATCTTTTTTGATTTCTTAGCTCAGATCATGAAATGTTAGGGTGTGATGAGTCCACAGGGATAGAAGTGATTAAAGATCTAAAACCACTATTTCATAAAAATGAAAAAAAAAAAAAATCTCCGTTTCGTAATATTCTAAAACTTAAGAATTTTAAGTTGTATACTATCTATCAAGTAAGTACTTATTTATGTCTGCAATCAAACAATTCTACTAGAAAAACACTTCATAATATATTTATTGTAATTATGCCCTCTGCAAAATCTTCACAGATAATACATTAATACATTGATAATACACTGATTCCCTGAATCAATTTACAGTTATCTCAGAATACCTAGTGAACATGTGCTTTTCTCTCCAAAAAAAACTCTGAAAATTACCCTATTTCTAGAAAACAACCTTTTCTCTCTCTCCTTTTATTTCCTTACTAACTTTACTTTCAAAATTCTACAGAGTATATCTTTCTGCTTACTCAGTTTGTTAGGGTAGCTCTTCATTCTATTCCCTTTCGTTTTTCATTCTTTTAGTCTCTCAATGCAATTATGCTAAAAATACATACAAGAGAAAAACAAAGATCTAGGTTTCTACCACAGCCCATCTTATATTTTTTTCATTAAGAGCTTAATTCCAAGTCTTTAAATTTCTCATAGCTTATTTTTAATTTTTTAAACCACAGTTAATTATATTATGAGAACTATAACATAACTCCATGAAACAGGAAATTTATTTAAATTTACATGTTCTGGCTCTACAAGCAATCAGGCAAATCTAAAAGCTTTAAGAGCAACACACTTCCTTGTAAGTTATTAGGAACCAGTGGTACTTACTTGAGTTGTCCTTCAGCTGTATCTGGACTATGTCTGTAGTGAAAATCGGTATAGGGTGCTAAAATTCGCTAATAAAAATAAAGGAGAAAAAGAAGAAGAAAAATGGTCCTTATCATAAAATGCATTCTTCCTGTAATAAGTTAAAGTTAATTTCACTTATCTATATCTTTGATTGGGTATACTATTTGAGAGACTTATTTCTCCAAATTCATCATCAAGGAATATACTTGAGTGATTTTTTTCATGTACCAATCGAATTTTTTAACTTTTAAATTGAGGTGTAACTAAGCACAAACTAAGCACATTCCTGTAACTGGCACCAGAGGAAGAAAACATTAGCATCCTTAAAGTCTCCTTATTCCTTCTTTCGACTCAGTCACTACCTACCCCCAGATTATTATCCTGACTTTTAAAACTATGACTTAGTTTTGCTTCTTTTTGAACATTATTAAGTGGTTTTATTTTATACATTCATTCTTCTTTTCATGCTAGTATAAAAAAATCCAAGTCATTTTGGTATATTGCTCTTGTGTTCAGCAATCTTGCTAAACTCACTCATTTTAAACTTTTAACCACTGTATCAGGTTTACCATCCCTCCCATTGTGCCTCCTGCATTACTGTGGTCTAATTTTTAATATTAAACAGAATTTAAAATACATAAGACATTATTAAAATGACTTTTGCCAATCGGTATTCTTTTATATTTAGTCACCTCTGTGCCTTTTCTATCATGCATCATTCCTTCCAACATTTCCTTATTTGTCTTAGATCATTTTCCTTCTGAGGACTCCCCTTACTCTTTCATTCTTTGTGTGTCTCATTTTTTTAAACAATAAATATTTATGATCTCATATGGTTTCTGTGAGTCGGGAATCTACTAGAGGCTTAGGTATGCAGTTATGGTTTAGGGTCCCTCACAAGACTGCAGTCAAAATACTGTCAAAACTAGAGTCACCTGAAGACTGTTTCAAGATGGTTCACTCACAATGTGCTAGTTAGTTGGCAACAGAGCTCAGCTCCTCCCACATGTACCTCTCCCCTTGGGCTGTTATAGTGTCTTCCAGACATAAGGGCAAATAATCCAAGAAAGCGTACTGTTTCTTTACATTCTCTTTGGTCTTTTCTTCATTTTTCTTAGCCTCAAACATCTGTATTTTCCCTTTGTTTTTGAAAGACATTTTCTTTGGGTTAGGCTGGCGTTTCTTTCTTTGGGTATTCTAAAGATACCATTTTACCATCTCCTAGTTTCCATGATTTCTGTTGGGAATCAGCTATCAGCTATTACGTTCCTTTGAAAGTGATGTCTTTTTGTTTTTTCTTTTCCCCCTGGAGCTGCTTTCAAGATTTTTATTTATCTTGGTTTTCAACAACCTTACCATGATGTGCATACATGTTGTTTTCTTCATATTTCCTTATTTGGAGTTTTCTAAGCTTTGTGAACATGAAGCTTTATCACTTTTAGAAACAGAAGTTCTGGCCACTGTCTCTTTAGATATTTGCTTCTGCCCATTTTCTCTTTCTTCTCTAAAGACAAAGTTCTGTTTTATCACTTTTGTTGTGTTCTGTTCATTTCCTTCTTGTCCCCGCTCCGTGCTTTACCCTGGATATTTTTATTGACTTTTCCTCCAATTTACTAATAATATCTTCTTGTCCAAAATGAATTTTTCATGGAGTTCAGAATTTCAGGTATTCTGTTTTTCAGTACGAGAACTTCCATTGAATTTATTTGTATATTCCAATTATCTGGTGAAATTCTCCATTATTTCATCTATTTTCTTCCTTCATTTTCCTGAACAAATTACTCATGGTTGTTTTAAAATCTTTTCCCTCTACCTGCACTACCTGGATCACCTGTGGGGATGTTTCTCTTTTGGGTTTTTAGTCATATGGTTGTATCTTTTTGCATGACACTCAAATTAATAAGTGAATGTCAGGCATTGTGAATATTATAAAAGGTCTAAGCGATGTTATCTCAACCAGAGGTGGTTTATCCTTTCCTCTGTTAGGTAGATTAATGGGGGCTGGTGGTGATCATCTTATCCTTATCACCAACCGAGTTAAATTGAGACTACCTTGTAATTCTGAGACTAAGTATACCTTTGGTTTTCCTATGTTCCTGAAGTATGATCTTCCGGTGCTTTCAACAGAGCTTAGCCACTATTTCTCTCCTCAGCAATAAGAGACTAGGGATCTTTTCTACATATTTCCTAAGTTTTGAACTTAGATCTTTAGCTATCCACCCAGAATGGCTTCAGAATTTGGGAAGTGTCAAGAACAGGAAATCAGCTATGAAAGATCCAATTCTGTCACCTTAGTACCACACAAATGCCAAAAGCTCTTTTGGTTTTCTGATCCCAGCAAAGGCCTACCTGGATTTTCAGCTTCTAATTATATGTTAATCAATAAGTGGCCCCAAGAAAAAAAGTAGTTGCGTATGACCAGTGTAAATTCACTACTTTTAGGCCTTCCAACTTTTGCCCACGGCCCCTCCTACAGGCCATCTGCAATTGCATGCACTGGGAGCTGCAGCATATTCCACCATGCTTTCCTCAGGACTGGACATCACAGCCTTTGCCCTGCACAGTCTTGTTTCAGCAAATGTCTAAAGGGGTAAATCAGACGTGGTCTGAGGAATTTTCCTGTTTCTAGGCTTGTCACTCCATACCTGCATGACTGCCAAGTAAGTCTGGTCTTCTACCAGGCCCACGTCATGTTCTTAGCTGTTAGCCTAGGCCCCAAATCTGCAAATGCCCCAAAGGCACCTCTAGGTGCTCAGGGCAACTCTCAAAGAATCTTCCTTGTCTAGAATTTTACTGCTTACACAGCTCTATACTGCTTTAAATATATGACTTTCCTAATTATTCAGCTTTTCTAGTTTCCATAACAGATGCTATGAGCTATCCCATTCTACTCTGAAGTAGGAGTTTAAAAAATACATTTTTTAAAATTTACTATAAAAAAATTACAATTAATTTACAACCCTGATAGACTGTCTATTCTGATAACACTATTATATTAAATCCATACATTTTTCTGTCTGAGGCTAAAACGTATCCCAGATAGTAGAAATAAATGCCAGGGTAAATTTAAAAAGGGATTTTTAAGATGAGGAAGATTTGGGGCTAACAATAGAGACAGTAGCAATGAAAACAGTTCTTCTGTATGCAGTAAATGGAAATCAAAGTATCAAATCAGAATCACATTTTGTAACATATAATTAATAAAAGTGAGGACAATATTCTCTTGGCACACTATATAATGATGATGACTAATATCCAGGGTAACCAATATTCGTTGAATATTTACTATGTGCTAGGTATTAAATAAAACATTTTATGTACATTAGAATCAACATATATAAAGTACCCAGAAATACTGTCTAACTCATTATAAGCATTACATGAGTGTCGGCTGGTGTTACTACCACTACTATTATTATAGTATTTACTGTTCACAATAAATCTTTTGAGTTGAAAACCATGACCTTCATTTTACCTAAGCAAAAATGGGCCCAAGAAAGGCTTATAACTTAGCCAAAGTCATAAATCTAATAGGTCACTGAGCAAAAAATCAAAACCAGATCTGTATAGTACAAAGTCTATGCTCCAAATTACTATGCTATTCTGGGGAAATCTTGTTAAAGGAAAA
This sequence comes from Felis catus, assembly GCF_018350175.1. NCBI lineage: Eukaryota > Metazoa > Chordata > Mammalia > Carnivora > Felidae > Felis > Felis catus. The sequence goes on along the minus strand of NC_058368.1, from coordinate 207,808,230 downwards.
AAGAACTAACATTTGTGGCTTTAAAGAAGTATATACAAGCAAAGATACTAGTGTACTTAAATGTCTGCCATATTCTTTTGAGGGTTTTTTTTTTTTCACTTCAGTCTTTGCTAATCTGCTTTACAATTACATAGGAATAATAAACAGGCCTATTATATTACCTTCCTTTACTATAATTGTCTCACCAATGCTAAAATTATAGTTTTTCTACTTGATTAAAAAAAAACAGGCTAAACATATCAAAAGTGCTAGTTTATTCCCATTGGACTCCCATTAATAATGAACATATTTGAAATCACTTAACTAAGGAGAATATTGTACTTAAATATGTTAGTTAATTATAAAGGCTGTCACTTTTATAACCTCAAATATTTCTACTAGCCCTAATAAAACCAGACTACAAGATTTAAGACAACTTTCATAAAATAATTTAGACAGATACATAACAGAACAATACATCTTTTATACCTTGCATAATTTCATACCCAAATATTAAATTGTAAAGTATTTTAAAAACAAAGATTCGTACTCTATTTCTTTGAGTTGCTAACAAGTATTTCCAAGTTCAGAGAATTTTAGCATGGGTTAATAAGTAAGTAGTATATAATTAGCAGGAGTTATTCACACAATGTACTAAAATTCTTAAAAAGAAATGGTTCTCTTAAACAAATGTGTATGTAACCTGACTTGTGCTCAAATTTGATTAATAAAGTTTTCACAGATAATAAAAAACAACAACTTCACTTTACATGTTGATGAAATATCCTTGAGAAGACTATTTTCAATTCAGTCCAAACTGAATGAGTTATAAAATACTGCTGGGGATAAGCCAGTCTTCATTAATTTAGGTTTGGTAATTAATGCTGTGCTGCATCTGTTAACTTAAAAATTTCAAAGTATGTACTTAAAGTCATATCTTAAAACTAGAAAAGGATATTAAAGTTCCTACCTCTAATTCTACATCAGCTCGCACATATTGTCGGGTCTTTGGATGATTAAGTAGGTGCAAAATTGTAGTAATGAGGGCCTCATTTATTCGACTTAATTGGCAATCGATCACATTTTTCAAGATGGTGTTTAGTCCACCTCGAAGGGCCACCACCTCTGGATTCTGAAGTGCTAAAATAAAAAAGAAAAACTTAATAAATTTACGTAGGAGATAAATAATAAAAAGTAATAAATCGGGGATTTTATTTTGAAACTTAATTTCCTTTCTTACTTGAAAAACTTTCTAGTCAAAGACATTTAAAACATGAATAACATATATCTAATAAGAGTCACTGAATATACCTCCCCAAACCCTGAATTTTTTTTCACGTCTCTGAATTGCTTTTTCTGTGTCTTGTCCATATTTTACTGGAATAGTTCTTCTTCCATATCAATTGCAAGAAATTATTCAACCAATTTCAAACCTTTTATCTGTTTTGCAATTTAACTTCAGATTTTAAGCTCAGAAACAGCTCCCTTAAAAGATCAGGCATTTTCTGATCATGTGCGTACATACGTGTGTTTTAAATGAGTTCATTGACCACCATTTCAGTTTTCAATCTGTCAGGAAATTGAGTTTTGCATTGATAGCTCAATTTTTTTCAAATGTTTAATCAATTATCCCAGCATGTTTCCCAACCTGATTTTTATCCTTCTGATATACTAAAATTTTCTATTTACCAGAGTCTGCAACTCAATTCTTTTTCCTTTTTTCTCTCTTAATAATTTAGCTTAATAGCTTTTTAAAAAATAAATTAATGGGGCGCCTGGGTGGCGCAGTCGGTTAGGCGTCCGACTTCAGCCAGGTCACGATCTCGCGGTCCGGGAGTTCGAGCCCCGCGTTGGGCTCTGGGCTGATGGCTCAGAGCCTGGAGCCTGCTTCCGATTCTGTGTCTCCCTCTCTCTCTGCCCCTCCCCCGTTCATGCTCTGTCTCTCTCTGTCCCAAAAATAAATAAACATTGAAAAAAAAAATTAAAAAAAAAAATAAAATAAAAAATAAATTAAAAATAAAAACCTTTCCATTCTCTTCCATTTATTGTCTCTCAAAAATGTTTACATGGTTGGATCTCTCCAGTTTATTCTAGCTTAATTTTAGAATTAGGTTTCTTGTATTTTTTCTAAATTGAGGCATAATTACATATAGTAAAATCCACAGATCTTAATGCTACAGTTCAACAAATTTTGAGTAATTTTTATTCTCGTTACCAACATCCAATCAAGATACACAAATTTCATCATCCTAGAAAGTTCCCTAACACCACCCCTTCCACTACACAGACAACCAATGTTCTCATTTCAACCCATACAGGTTAGTTGTATATTACTGAGAATCAATTGGACAAATTCAAAAGTCAAAAGTAACCCCCCCCCCACACACACACACAAGTCTTACATATTTCTTACTAAGTTTATTTGTTATATACAGTTTTCTTTTCTCCTTTGGAAATAGTATCTTTTTCTATTATACTTACTGATTATTGCAGAAACACAAAATAAATCTATCAAATCTATACTGTCACATGTTGCCACTGTATTGAATTACTAAAGTTCTGTTTTTCAGCTGATTGAGTTTTCCAGATATATCATCTACAAAGAGTATCTTCTTTCCAACACATAAACTTCATTTATTATTTAAACTTACTAACTTGGCTGAAAGTTTTTAGCAATACAAATTAGGATTTAACGTTTGTAGTATTTATAGTGATCCACCATTAAAAATAATACAGAATGTTGGGGTGCCCGGGTGGCTCAGTTGGTTAAGCGTCAGACTTCGCTTAGGTCATGATCTCACAGCTTGTGGGTTCAAGCCCTGCATCGGTCTCTGTGCTGACAGCTCAGATCCTGGATCCTGCTTCAGATTCTGTGTCTCTTCTTTCTACCCTTCCCCTGCTCACGCGTGCGCTTGCTCTCTCACAATAAATATTAAAAGAAATTTTTTTAAAGAATATAGAATGTTGATCTGAGATAAATATTTTAGAATGTAAACAAAGGAGGCTTCTAATTATTTTACTTTATGTATGTGTATAGGTATGTGTGTGTATACATGTATCTATGTGTATATGTATATAAAATGATAGTTTCATTAAAAAATTGGTAGGTTTACATATTTTAATACTTTCATTTATATTATACTATATAAGAACTCTCTCTGTTCCTTGAAACAATTTTTTTAAGACAAAACTACCTGAATGAGTCTTTTTGGAGGCAATTATTTCATCAAGTACTTTTATGGTTTTTGATCTACTATTTTCTATTTTTAGTTGATTGAAATCCATTCATTTCAAATATACATAAAAATTATCTCATAATTAAAAAGCTCCTATTTTCTTCTTCATTTGTATATTAATCTTTTGTTTCTATGTTTTTCAAACAATAGTGTGTATATGTTTGTGTACCTGTGTATGTTTCTCTTCCAATTAACAGATTTTTTTAATGTTTATTTACTTTGAGAGAGAGAGAGGGAGCAAGAGCTAGCAAGAGCACGTGCACGCAAGCAGGGAAGGGGCAGAGATAAAGAATCCCAAGCAGGCTCTGCACTGTCAGTGCAGAGCTGGGGGCAGGGCTCGGATATCACCATCCATGAGATCATGACCTGAGCCAAAATCAAGAGTCCGACACTTAATTGACTGAGCCACTCAGACGCCCCTGACATAGATTGTTTAAATAATTTTTTAATTTTTTTTTTCAACATTTATTTATTTTTGGGACAGAGAGAGACAGAGCATGAATGGGGGAGGGGCAGAGAGAGAGGGAAACACAGAATCGGAAACAGGCTCCAGGCTCTGAGCCATCAGCCCAGAGCCTGACGCGGGGCTCGAACTCACGGACCGCGAGATCGTGACCTGAACTGAAGTCGGACGCTTAACCGACTGCGCCACCCAGGCGCTCCAATAATTTTTTTCTTTAATTAAGACTCTTCATTGTTGCTTTTGTCCTGCTTACCTTAAAATTGATTTTCTTTCCTTCTTTTTCTATTTCTTGGGCTCACGTACTCATTTTCAATGCTTTTTGCTTAATTATAAAAGCATCTTACAGTAAGTTAACTCTAACTATAGCTTTCCCAAGCATCCCATACACTGACATGTCAAATTTTTATTATTTTCAAAATGTCATTAATTAGGGAGTGCCTGGGTGGCTCAGGCAGTTGAGCATCAGACTCTCGACTTCAGCTCAGGTCATGATCTCATGGTTCATGGGATCAACCCTGCACTGAGCTCCGAGCTGGCAGTTGCCTGGGATTCTCTCTCTCTCTCTCTCTCTCTCTCTCTCTCTCTCTCTCTCTGCCCCTCTCCCAGTTACACACTCTCTCTTAAAATTAAAATAGACTTTTTTTAAAAAGTACTTAATTTAAAAAAAGTCCTTAATTAAATTTCTGACTGTCGTATTCTTCTTACTTTTATGTTTTGAAAGAGTGTGTGTGCAAGTGGGGGAGGCGCAGAGGAAGAAAGAGAATCTTAAGCAGGCTCCATGCCCACTGTTGAGCACCCCCGAGGCTCGGCTCAACCGTACAACCGTGAGATGACCTGAACCAAAATCAAGAGTCCAACACTTAACTGACTGAGCCACCCAGGGGACCCCTGACTTTGTCTTTAAATTCACAGGTATTGTGAACGTATTTCTAAATCTTCAATAATAGGGTCTGATTCTCTTATTTAGTTTAAATTCTGTCATTAATTTATTACACCAAGAGTGAATGTTAACCTATACCAGCTCTAATTTTGGTGGGGAAAAAAATTATCTTACCATTTAAAACTGTATTTTTTGGTTTGAAGTGAGGCTGAACTTTTTTTTTTTCAATATATGAAATTTATTGTCAAATTGGTTTCCATACAATACCCAGTGCTCATCCCAAAAGGTGCCCTCCTCAATACCCATCACCCACCCTCCCCTCCCTCCCACCCCCCATCAACCCTCAGTTTGTTCTCAGTTTTTAAGAGTCTCTTATGCTTTGGCTCTCTCCCACTCTAACCTCTTTTTTTTTTTTTTCCTTCCCCTCCCCCATGGGTTTCTGTTAAGTTTCTCAGGATCCACCTAAGAGTGAAAACATATGGTATCCGTCTTTCTCTGTATGACTTATTTCACTTAGCATCACACTCTCCAGTTCCATCCACGTTGCTACAAAGGGCCATATTTCGTTCTTTCTCATTGCCCTGTAGTACTCCATTGTGTATATAAACCACAATTTCTTTATCCATTCATCAGTTGATGGACATTTAGGCTCTTTCCATAATTTGGCTATTGTTGAGAGTGCTATAAACATTGGGGTACAAGTGCCCCTATGCATCAGTACTCCTGTATCCCTTGGGTAAATTCCTAGCAGAGGCTGAACTTTTTAAATATGTTTATTAGCCATGTATTTCTTTGAGAATTATTTATTTTTGCTACTGATCTGTATATGAGTAAGTTATTTGCCAATCATGTCTGTACCATTTCTTTCTTTCTTTCTTTGTTCTAGTACTGCATGTTTTCTTGTCTCCTTACAATCAAATCTATAGCTGCTGAAATCTGTTTGATTTTTTTTGATAATTCAAGACTCCTCTTCCTTACAATGATCAGATAAATATTCATCCATTTTTTACCCCGTTTTTTCCCCCATTTAACTCTTTAATGCTTCTGCATTTAGATTCTTCTTCCTTCTTTAATGTATGATGGAGTTTGTTGTTTTAACTCACATCAAGATACAGTGTGGTTAACTAATGTCTGAGACCCAGACTTTAAAGGATTTTATTCTAATTACTGGAATTTGGACAATTCCTAAAATCCGATAAGCTAAATTTTTCATATCTTTGTATCAATGACTAAGATTTCATGTATGAAAGGCATTTGAAGAATATCATATTCTTATATTCTTTCTAAAACACTCCATTTGTTGGGGCGCCTGGGTGGCTCAGTCGGTTAAGCAGCCGACTTCGGCTCAGGTCATGATCTCGCAGTCCGTAAGTTCGAGCCCCGCATCGGGCTCTGTGCTGACAGCTCAGGGCCTGGAGCCTGTTTCGGATTCTGTGTCTCCCTCTCTCTGACCCTCCCCCGTTCATGCTCTGTCTCTCTCTGTCTCAAAAATAAATAAACGTTAAAAAAAAAATTAAAAAAAAATAATAAAACACTACATTTGTATTACTTGAAGAAAATTCTGACCCAGTTCACATTTAAAAATGTTACATTCTTATATATATACTTTCTGAAACGCCTCATTTGTATTACTTGAAGACAATTCTGACCTAGTTCACAGATAATGGCAATGCATGCTCGGACCATTCTGTCTCTTTCTTGAAGTCCGTCATTTCCAACTGCTATTAATGAGTTGGCCACAGAGCTAGGAAACAAGGAAGCATTCACAGTAATCATCTGGAACAGGGAGGAATCAGAAAAAGAAGTTATTTATTTCATAACACATGTTTAAAACCTACTATGTTCAGATTGAGGTGTTCACAACCATAGAATATTTATAAGATCCAAGCATCAATTTTAATCTTCTTCTTCATGGGTACATTTCAAAGGATTACTAGATCTAATAATTAATGCAACAGATATTAATAATCATTACTATGGAAAAATGTTGGCTTTTTTCCCCTAATAGTTCAGACTATGAATCAGTTAACTAACAGGATGTAATGTTTCTGAGATTCTAAGCTCCTGTGGAGTAGGCACTGTATTTTACACAACATTTCAGAACCCAGACGAAGGAAATCAGTGGTAAACAGTTGTCAACACACTGCTGTACTATAACATTCCTGACTTCCCCTCATATAATCACCACCAAGGTATGTTCCACCAATTTACCTCATTATGCATACTCTTTCTCCCACCAAACTCTAATCTGGACCCTCATTCTTTTTCACTTTACTGCCAAAGATGCCTAATAATCTCCTTGTCTCTACCCATCACTTGTTGCTATGCAAACAGCAAAGTTAGTAATCCATAATCGATCTTTAATACTTCAAGAATTATGGTGCAAATAGTATGTATCTGGTGACAAAACTTTTTGGATGAATCTTACTTTAAATGAAAAGTTTAATTGGAATACTGAAAATAGATTTGGAATCTATTCCAAATTTGCAATATTGAAAATAGATGACATATTTTCAGTTTGGAAATCAGAAAGAAAATAAATTATGTAGTTAATTACTGTTTAATAAATAAAGACTATTTGGTAGATGAACTATTTCAAAATAACAGGTCCCTGGAGTGGGAATAATTAATCTGTACTAGATGTTATTGGATTTATAATCCTGTGTATCAAGGGCAAGTGATTTGCCTAAATGAATCCCTTTCAATTGTAAAAAATCTGTGATACGTTAATCTCTTATTACATGAATAAAGAAATAATACATGAAAAAAATTGATGGCTTCATTGCGGCTTCAATTAGGCAATGAGTAGAATTTCAATTGGATAAAGAATAAGAACAGCTGAAAAGCAGGAAAATTATATAGAAAATGAGTGAGACAAAACCCAGGAAAGATTTCCTGGATGGGGGGGGGGGGGGGAGGGGGGGGAATATCAAGAGACATTGAAAATGAACCAGCAAACAAAAAATCTTCCAAATGAATGAGACAGGTGAAAGAGAAGGAAAAATAACATGGATATTGCTTAATTATTCATGGAACAAGGTATCCTAAAACAACAAATGTTTCTTGCTTTTCTTTAAAAATAAAGAAGATTAATACTTATACAGAAAATTTTTAAACTTTTAAAATGCATACAAAAAACGACAGTGACCTAGCCATTGTAATATTAATATTAATTTCTACTAAGTCAGTTGCCAAGATGTTGCTGAAAAAAAAGAAATACGTACTTTGGTTGTTAAAATTACCAAGGAAATTACAGTTCCTCTAACCAATACTGGCCACTATTCACTCAGCAAGCATATTTTCCTTTTAACTCTATCTGCTTTTAGCTAAACCAAGGAGGACCCCTGAGCCATCATTCTTCCTCTGAGCCTGTATCCTACCACCAGGTATAAGCAATTTTCCTGCTCTTGGATTCACCAATGATATCTGCCTTAAATAACTCTGTTATTTCAGAACAGAAGAAAATAGTATTTTTCTTATAGCCTTACTAAATTGTAAAGGGTATGTTTACTTTTACTGGGCTGTTTTATAAACTAAATTGTAACGTGCCAAAACCTTTTACAAAACTGAAATAAGATATTTACTGAATAATTCAGAGAAGCTGAATTTAACTGTTTGAATCTACCTGGAATTGTCTTTTCTTCTGAATACAATTTTTAGAGCAGCAATTCCCAAAGAATGGTCCAGAAAACTAGGTCTCTAGGATATTTTCAGAGATTCTGTGAAGTTAAAACTATTTTCATAATAATACAAAGACCTTATTTGTCTTTTTTACTCTCCATCTCTCACAAGTATATACTGAAGCTTCCAGAGGCTCCATAGAATGTGAAATCACAACAGACTGAGTGCAGAGGCAAATATGACAATCTAGCTACTACCTTCTAGCAAGACAAACATTTAAGAGATTTTCAAAGATCTCAAGTAATGTCACTGTGTTCACTAAGTTTCTTTTTGGAAAATATGGTTATTTTTATAAAAATGTTTATATGTGATGGGCTTATTTTTAATATGCTAATATATATTTTAATTGCTCATGCATAATTCCTAGTATGACAAATATTGACATATATCAACTCAAATAACCAAAGTTATTTTTGTTCTTCAGAAACAAATTTGGTTTTCTTGAATTCTCAAAATCATGGCAGAAGGAGAGACTGTATGAGTAAGTAAAAACCATACATCTAATTTTTAAATTTAAATTTGAAGAGTCAAATCACAGTCCCAATGCAATAGTTCACCTGTAAAAAAATACTGTAATCTATCTTCAATATCACTCTTACTAGAATTGTGAATTTTTTTTAAGACACTCATCCATTTACTTCTTCCTTACTATGCTCACCTGTGGGTACCATTACTAACTACAAGCTGGACAATTGGAAGAAAAAGGAGAAAGAGGAGATCTAGTTAATGTACAAATTCTATGTTGCACTGAATTCAAAGGTGGGTAAAGAGGAGAAGGGTTAAAATTTTTAATGTTTTAAAAATAACTGAAATAATTTTAGATGTTTTTACATTAAAACAACTATATACTGCATGAGTCTCATAAATGTTTAGGATAAAACATAGTACCTAGGATGAAACATGAAAAATTCTTACATAAGCTGATTTCTAACCAAGTTAAAACTCTTAGTTCACGGTGTTCTTCTGCCATTAGGGTATCACATTAAATAACAATAAAAATTCCTTGAAAACCTCTTATTAGAAGTGTTACAGATTATCCTTAACATTATTGCAGAATTTAGATTTTGACCTTTTATCCTGTAACATGGTCTGAACTGCTTATTATAACTGCCTATGGATTGTATCCAAATTCATCTCCAAAACAACCAGCTTGTAACTAGTTGTGACATGCATTTAAATGGTATTAATTCTAAGCATACAAGTAACAAAAATCAGAGTGGGGAACAAGTAATTCTCTTTCTCCAATAACATATCAAAGCAGTAATTTCATTTACATGTCTATTACAGGAAGAAATACAGTAGTTCCTCCCTACCCCCTTATCCATGGGGGATATGTTCCAAGACCCCCAGGGGATGACTGAAACCACAGATGGTACTGAATTTTATAAGTAAACTATACTAAAAGCCTACTTTTGACTGGAAGTCTTACATAATCAATCAACACATATTTTGTATGTTATATGTATTATATACTGTGTTCTTACAATAACATAAGCTAGAGCAAAGACACTGTTAAGAAAATCATAAGGAAAAGATAATGCATTTATAGTTCTGTACTGTATTTATCGAAAAAATCCATATGTATACATATATTGTCTGTGTGTGTGTGTGTGTGTGTGTGTGTGTGTGAACCCACGAAGCTTAAACCCGTGTTGTTCAAGGGTCAAGTATACTGTTTTTTACTGTACCTACATACCTATGATGAAGTTTAAATCATAAATTAGGCACAACAAGAGATTAGCAACATTAACTAGCAATAAAATAGAACAATTATAACAATATATTGTAATAAAATTTATGACTGTGGTCTCTCTCTCAAAATATCTTATTGGACTGTACTCCCCCTTCTTGTGGTGATGTAAGATGATAAAATGCCTATGTGAGGACGTGTGTGAGGTGATGCTCTAGGTACTGTGACATAACATTAGGCTACCACAGACCTCCTGACCATATGGCAGAAGGCAAACCAAGCTTGACCTCGGGTAATCAAAACTGCAAATAAGGGGGGACTGATGTATTCTTTACAATGAACATTTTATCAAAAAATACTGTGCTAGCTGTACCCAATCACATAATCACACAAAATATTTATGCTTACCTCTAGGTTTAATAGGCCTATTTACCTCATATAAGTTTAACCAAGCAAAAATGTTTAATGAGAATTTAGCCTTTTTTCTAGAAAGATTTCATAAAACAGTCTAAATCTAAAAATGTAAAATATTTAGCATGAAAACCAAAACTCTGCCTTTTCTCTCAGACATAGAGCATACCTTTCTGACTAATCGAAGTGCTTGTGTCCTCTCTACCTCGTTGCTCTGCTGTATGTCAATGCACCTAAATAATACACAAAATATTTAATTATTGATAAAAAATCTTAGTAAACAGTTTTTTGTATAATACCACCAGATCAGACCCGTCTTCATAATGTTATATGGTATTTTAAATTTTAACACATGTGATTTTTCAATACCAGCAGATATTTAGTTAACTTACATCTCTCTAGCGATATTTGTTATAATAGAGCATTTCAAAACTACTTCATTTAAAACTCCAGAAAAGAAGAATATAGTAAATAATTTACAGAATTATGTACATCGATAGAGAAATAATGAACTTATAAAAAAGCTAAGTATCAGAAATCTACTAAAAAGATTATTCATCTATCTTTGATAAAATTCACAATTTTATAAAAACTGTGAAGGAAAAACTTTTCCAGCTTATGTTTTAGTTTAAATGTGATTTTTAACCAGAGCCTACATTTTATATATTATGACTAAGTTAAAAGTCATATACTAGCCACAGGAATTCTATTTTTCCAAATATAATTTAATATCTAAGTGCACTTCAAAACTTAATGCTCAATCAGATATCACTTATCTAACATTTCTCTGTAAAATTTATTAAATTACTCAATTTCTTAACAGTCATTGGTTTATGTAGCAGAATAACTCATTTTTATTTACGTTTCGGTAGTTCACTATTCTAATCAATACATATAGATAGTTTGCTACTGAGAAAGCATTTCTTCTATCTGAATACAATTAAATCTAAGACAATTTTATTAAAAAGTAAATAAACACAGAATCTCATTTCTGGCCACAACAAAGTAGCTGGATCAGACCAACCCTCCAGCCAAAAACAACTATAAAGATTAAGTAAAAAACTTCCTTAAAAAAGTATTTTAAAATACTTTTAAACTGTTAAAAGGGCAATGGATGATAATCTCTGAAAAGAGATGGACAAGCTCCACATCCAACCAGGCTTTGTCCCGAGAGGCACGTGTCAATCCCCACTTTTAGGGAAATAGAGTCCTAGCAGAAAACAGAAGTCTTGCAACACTGGAGTGACAGGTTGAACTTTGGTGCAGCCAATGTGGCTGTGACTTAAGGGGAAAAATCCCAGAGGAAAGAAAACATAGGAAAGTGAATGCAAATCTTCATGCAATCTCCTCTCCAAGGCACCTATCAATTCCTATGTTGTGTGGAAGCAGGGTAAAAATCCAAGAAACCAAACAAAAAGCTACTGCTGCAAAGCTAAGGAATTAAGCAGAAATTTCGGCAGGTGCATAATTCTCTACAATAGATAGTAGGACTCAAGGCTGGTCAAGGTGAAGAGGTTCTGCTAAACATCTACAACTATTACTTGAGATCCCAAATATAGCCACTCCATAGAGCAAAGGCAAAGCTAAAAGTAAACTTTAACGAAATCAGTGTGATAAGCCAACATTCTAGAATAAAGCTCAAGTGTCTTAAGAGGAAAACAGCATGATCCAAAGGCAGATATCCTGAATACATAATTTTTACATTCAATCATATAATAATATGAAGTATGCTTTAAAACAAAACAAAAGGCCAAGTCACCAAAATCCAAGAAAAGAAAATTACAACCAAAATAGAACACTGGTGATTCACATATTGTTGTTGTCCTAAGAAGGCTATAGATGCCTATGATAAATATGGTCAAAGTAAATAGAAGGAAACATGGAGAAATAAAGCAGCGACCTAGAATCTTTAAATAAGAGTAAAACAAATCATAGAAACACAGTAACAGAAATTAAAAATTCAAGAGACTGATTTACTAAGCAGGACAGAGTTAAAAAAAATAACAAACAAAACAGGTGAGTAGAAAGTAACCACACTTAAAGCACAGAGATTTACAACAGAAGTTGAAAATACAGTAAGGACATCAGAGACCTGTGGCACACTGAACAGATCCAACACTTCTCCCAGACATGGGAGAAGAAAGAACAGAAGAGAAGAAAACCTTTTAAATAGCCAAAGAAAAAGATGTATCACTTACAAAATATCAACAAGAGACTACTTACTGTTCAAGTTAAAAAAAAAAATCCAGAAGACAGTAACTTAAAGTATTGAAAAGAGGAACCAGTCACAAAAATAGCCTTCAAATATGAAGGCAAAAAGAGAAACATTTACAGACAAATAAAAGATGAGAGAGAATTCATCTCAAGAAGACCTGCATTACAAGAAACAGTAAAGGAAATTCATCAAACAGAAAGTGATGCAAGATGAATGAAAATGTGCAAATACAAGAAAAAATGACATCAGAATGAGTAAATAATGTAGGTAAATGTCAACAGTTCCAGTTTAAAACAGTAGGGTTTTGTAGGGTTACAAATATGTAGGAATAAAAACTATAACAGTAATACAAAGAGCAGAAGGGAGATGACAGAAACCATTAGAGGTTTCCTGCATTGTTCTGGTTGTAATAAAACGCTAAAACTGAATATCAAGGATATGAGTTGTAATCTCTAGGGCAACTGCTAAGTGAAGACTTTATAACCAAGATATTAATAGAAGAGGAAAAGAAATTGTGCGCTATTGCAAAAGAAACAAAAAGGAGGAACACAAAAACAAAGAACCAGTGTGACAAACTCAACATAGCAAACAAACTCAAATGTATGAGAAAATTAACACCAAGAAAAACTCATAAATAAATAAATATATATATTTATATAATTACATTGCATAAAGTCCACAGACCATGCATATTAAAATACACTAGACAGTCTAGATGTTCCAATTAGAAGACAAAGATAAGATAATCAAACTAGATTTAAAAACAAACAAAAAACCTATATGGTGTTTACAGGTGAGAAAATTTAAATGTAAAGACAAAAATAACAAAGTAAAAGGATGGTAAAGGATGCATCTTGCAAACCCTAAATCAAAGTGAGGATAGCCATATTACTATGAGGTAACATGAACCCTCATAAAAGATGTACTCCTAGGAATAAAGAGGGACATTTCATAACTATAAAAGTATTAGCCCAATGTGAAGGTTTAACAATTCTAAATATGAATGGTCCAAAATATATAAATGATTGGCAAAAGGAGGAGAAAATCTGAATAGTACTATAAGTGTTAAAGAAATTGAATCCGTAATCTTAAAACTACTTAAAGAAAACCCTCTGCCTAGATTCACTGGTAAATTCTGGGGGAAAAAAACCAACAACAATAACAGTATCCATCTTACATAAAGTCTTCTAGGGAACATAAAAATAGGGCAACACTTCCCTAGTTGTTTTACAAAACAAAAAAACAAAAAACAACTTCTTGGTTCCAAAACTAAACTAGGACATTAGAAGAATGGAAAAATATAAGCCAATACCATTCATGAACTACAAAAATCTTCCACAAAATATTATCAAACCAAATTCAGTTAATATTTAAAAAGGACATGGGGCGCCTGGGTGGCGCAGTCGGTTAAGCGTCCGACTTCAGCCAGGTCACGATCTCGCGGTCCGTGAGTTCGAGCCCCGCGTCAGGCTCTGGGCTGATGGTTCAGAGCCTGGAGCCTGTTTCCGATTCTGTGTCTCCCTCTCTCTCTGCCCCTCCCCCGTTCATGCTCTGTCTCTCTCTGTCCCAAAAATAAACTCACAATTATTTTTCATATATTAGCAGCAAAAAATATGAGAAAGAAAAAATTTAACTTACATTAACACTATCATTAAAAAGTACCTTAGAATAAACAAAACAAATATGTGCAAGACCTCTGCACAGAAAACTACAAAATACTGTTGAGAGACATTACAGTTCCAAGTAAATGAAAGTTTAGAGTATGCAATATTAAGATATCAATTCACCCCAAATTAATCTAAAACTTCAGTGCAATTACCACTAAAATGCTAGAATGTTTTAAGGAAATGGACAAGTTGGTTCTAAAATTTATATGAAAATACAGGACATAAAATAGGCAACACAGTCTTGAAGAAAAGTTGGAGGACTTACACCAACAGATATTAACACATATCAAGCTGCAGTCATTAAAACAGTGAGAAACAAGGGCAAGAACAGACAGACAGACTAACTAAAGAGACTAGGGAATGTAAAAACAGATCCGTAACTATCAGTTATCTGGTTTACAACAGAAGTGTCACTACTCTAGACAAGAGAAGAAAATCTCTTTAATAAATGCTGCTAAAATGTACTGCATATCCATAAAAATGAATCATGACCTGACGCCTAATTAAACATACAAAGGAATAAAACCTTTCAGGGAAAACATAGCATAGTATCTTCTAAGAGTACAAGAACATTAACTATAAAATCAGATTCTATTATTTAGGAAGAGACAAAAGGCAAAACAGACGGACTTGGAGAAGATACTGTCAATACATACTCCTGCTGAAAGGAATCATATCCAGAACATCAAGAACACCTATATAATGAGACAGACAGACAATTCAATATACAAATGAGCAAAAGACAAGGATGTCCAAATAGCCAACAAACAAATGAAAGGTGCTTAACATCATTCCTCATTAGGGAAATGCAAACTAAAACCACAAGGAAACTCGGAGCGCCTGGGTGGCTCAGTTAGTTAAGCATCTGACTCTTGATTTCAGCTCAGGTCATGATCTCATGGTTCAGGAGTTTGAGCTCTGTATCAGGCTCTGCACTGACAGAGCCTTTCTCTCTAAAAAACTAAATAAACTAAAAAAACAAACAAACAAACAAACAAAAAAACCCCAAAAAACAAAACCCACAAGGAAACTCAAAATAAACTCTACAGCAGAAAGTCTAGAAGTAAAAACTGAAGGCAAGTGCTGATGAAAATGTTGAGAGACTGGAACTTTCCAACATCACTGGTAGGAATATAAATCAGTTCAATCACTATGGAAAAATGGCAGTATTTAGGAAAGCTAACTAGACATAAACCTATGATCCAGCAGTTCCTACACATACCTAAGAGAAAGTAGTGCATATGTCCACCTATAAGAATGTTCAGGCGCTCAATAGGTTAAGCACCCAACTCTTGATTTCACCTCAGGTCCCGATCTCACGGTTCCTGAGATCAAGCCCTGCATGGGGCTCTGGGCTGACAGCATGGAGCCTGTGGAACCTGTTTGGGATTCTCTCTCTCCCTCTCTCTGCCTCTCCCCCGTGCAAGCATGTGCTTTCTCTCTCTCTCTCAAAAACAAAACAAACAAAAAAGAAGAAAAAGAATGTTCAGGGCAGCTTTACCCAAAACAGCCAAGTACTGATAACAACCCAGAAAATCACCAATAGAATGGAAAAAATGAACTACAGTCTATTCATAACATGAAATATTACACAGCCTTTAAAATAAAAACCAACCTGGATAAATCTCACAAGTAACACTGAGGAAAGAAAAGAGTAACTATGTAATTTTCCAATATATGATGCTCAAGAACAGGGAAAACTGGTTTACAATGAGAAAAAGCAGAATAATGTTTAGTATTGGTTGCAGACACAAGGGAACTTGACTGGGATGCTGAAAATAATTCTCTTATTTAGGATAATGGGGTACTAGTTTGTATATATTTATAAAAATTATCAGGTTTTACACTAAAGATTTGTACACTTCATGATATGCATGTTAAAACTTAATACATAATTAAAAAAAAAAAAACACACAGCTCTCGTAAAATTACCTTGCTATTAAATAGTCCACTTTCAATTTTAGCACCTTCTGCAGAATACTGGAGTCTTGGATGAGATATCGAAGAGCTCGCAGCCCTGCTGCCCGCACTTCTTTTGCTTCATTCAATAAAGCTAACCGCAAACTGCAGGAAAACAAAAAAGTTTTGCTGCATGAGTTTCAAATACACATAAAACTATGGTACCAAATTCTTCCTTAATTTGAAATAAGCAAAACTACTAGTCATTTTACATATATAAAAATCATTCACTGTAATATGGAACTTCAGTAATCTGTGCTGCTTGGTATATTCTTAAAAATCAAGAAAATGTTATTTTGTCCTACTTTCTGTAGTTTTATATAAGCAATGGGAAATTAAATATGCTTTTTTCAAGGTGTATCACATACACCTCTACAATTATTCCTCTCTGCCTACCTGGTTCCACCCCTCTCAAGGAATCATTGGCTTAGGGGTACCCGGGTGGCAGAGTTGGTTACGCATCTGACTCTTGATCTTGGCTCAGGTCACGATCTCACAGTTTGTGAGCTCATGCAGCACACTGGCTCTGTGCTGATGGTGCTGAGCCTACCTGGGATTCTGTTTCTCCTCCTCTCTGCCCCTCCCCCGCTCATGCATGTGTGCACTCACTGTCTTTCTCTCTCGAAGCAAATAAATAAACTTAAAAAAAAAGAATCACTGGTTTAAACCAGTAAATACTTTATGGCAGTAGGCACAGACTATATATATTTTTTAATTCCTAAGCACACCAAAAAGATGGCTCTTGAGATTATAACATTATGTGTCTGTCGGTGGGCTTGAGAAAATAAAGTCTACCATCAGCACACTCTATCTTAAGGGAGGTCTAGAGATAACTGTTCCTTGTTCTTAGGAATAATTAAGAGCTCTTGTTCTATGAATTTCAGATTTAATTTAGGAGCTTAAATAGTAGAAATCCATGTATTTTCCATCATTAGCTTTGATTAATTACATTTGATAATTAAGAAGTATCAGTAAGAACAACAGGATAACAATTAAAATGTACTGGAGATCCGGGGCACCTGGGTGGCTCAGTCGGTTGAGCCTCCGACTTTGGCTCAGGTCATGATCTCAGTTTGTGAGTTCGGGCCCCGCACTGGGCTCTGCGCTGACAGCTCAGAGCCTGGAGCCTGTTTCAGATTCTGTGTCTCCCTCTCCCTGCCCCTTTCCCGCTCATGCTCTGTCTCTTTCTGTCTCTCAAAAATGAATAAAAGTTAAAAAAAAAAATTTTTTTTAAGTACTGGAGATCATAAATTTTTCTAATGTTCAAACAACTGTTTCCACAAAATTAAATATAAGGTGTCACACTATCTTTTTGGTTTAGAATTAGTAAAACTGAAATTACTAAAATCCAGAGAGGTGAAGGAGAGAACTAAACTATACTTACCAAATTATGATATCCTCATAGTTAAAACCCAATTTTTCTTCACTATGGCCAATATCACAAAGAAGCTGTCAGAAAACAAAAGTATGTGAATGTGTTATGTATTTTTGTCTATTTATGTATACATTCCCTTTTAGACTGAAAAATATAGTATTTATCTCCAACAAATATCAGAAAATATATGATTTTATTACTGTTCAAGTATGCATATTTATTTCTACTGCATTACTGTGTTTTTATTTGACCTGCCAGTTTTAGGTTTCTTTAACCCTCCTTTTTGTTTTCATTTGAATCAACCAATTATGCTTTATTATTCTTTATCCCCCCTCAATAAGTTTACAGTTTTAAAACAATCTTTTGATGGTTACCATTGAGATTATAATGTGCATTGTTAACTAGTAACAGTCTAACAGATATTACTTTACCATGTCCTCAACAATGCTAGACTCTTAAAACACTTGAACTTCATTTACTACCCTCACCTTTCACTTTACTGTTGTTTTTTCTACCGATGTTTCAAGCCCCATAACACATTACGGTTATTTTTACTTTCAGTTAATATTTAGTCAATATCAATTTATATTTGCCAACAATTTCACCTTTTCTATTGTTCTTCATCTCAGTGTTATCTTAACAGGATATTCTTCCTTCTGTCTAAAGAATCCTCAGTTTGTTGTTGACTTGTTTTATTGGGTGTTTTTATTTACTTAATTTTTAGCCAAGGTTGCTGTTAACAGATTCTTTAAACTTTTGTTTACATGGAAAATTTTTTTTTCACTTTATTTTTTGGAGGATTATCTTTCTGGATTTATAGATTTATGGGTTAGCTGCTATTTTCTTAAAAGCTTCAAGATGGTTTCTATTATCCCTATTGAAAAGTCTGTTATCAGTCTTACTATTGGCTCTTTTGAAGATTTTTTTTCTCTTTGTTTTTCAGCAATCTTAGTGTTCAGGTGTGGTTTTCTCTGTATCTATCCTGCTTAGGGAAACAGAAATTCCCAAATCTCTGGTTTGATATATTTTAATTAGTGTTAGAAAATTTTGTACATGATCTCTTCAAAATTACTTATTGCCCAATTCCCTCTCTTCTCTTTCTGGTAATTCAAATGTCAGATCTTTTGGTGTGTACTGCAAATCTCTAAAACCTGTTTTCTATTTTCTCCATTCTCTTATCTCAGTGCTTTGGCTAGATATTTTCTATTTATCTATCTTCTGATCTGGCTAATCTTCTACCACACCGGTCTACTGAGTTCTTGATTTTTAGACACTGTTTTACCATTCTTGAATCTTCATCTAACTTTACACATATCAATAATAAAAAAAAAAATCTTCATTTTCACCTATTCTCTCCATATTTCCTCTATTTCCTTGACATGTAAATAATAATTTAAATATTTGAAGTGCTTATTATATAAATGTATGTGAATGATGTAGATTGCCTGTAGATCCGTTTCTACTATGTTCTTCCTTTCATTGTAGTCATGCAGTCCTGTCTCTTGGTATACCCTGCAATCTTTGCATATAAAAACTTGTACAGACTCCTGATAATATCTTTCTCCACAGAGGGTTTATCCTCTTTGTTAGGTCACTGAACAAAACTAAGTACAGAAAAGTTGCTGCTCTGTTAAGTTTCAATCTACCTCTGGTTTTCCCTTTTCCTCCCCACTCCCCAGGTTTTAACTGAAACCTATTTTCAACTGAAACCTAAGTTTCATACTGAAACTTATTTATTGTTGAGGGAATTAGTCCCAAGAGGATGACATACCTATTTCTGTCTTACAAAAACACTACAAGCTCCATCCTTATTTTCAAATATTCTTTTGCTGGGGCGCCTGGGTGGCGCAGTCGGTTAAGTGTCCGACTTCAGCCAGGTCACGATCTCACGGTCCATGAGTTCCAGCCCCATGTCAGGCTCTGGGCTGATGGCTCAGAGCCTGGAGCCTGTTTCCGATTCTGTGTCTCCCTCTCTCTCTGCCCCTCCCCCGTTCATGCTCTGTCTCTCTCTGTCTCAAAAATAAATAAACGTTGAAAAAAATATATATATTCTTTTGCTTTAGATTTTTAGGTTTCCCATCTCAGATAGTCCCAGGATTCAACAAATGTACTGAGACAAGAATCTCCTTCTAGTAGATTGCCTCTAGGTCTCCACCAAAAGTCTGTGCTGTTTTTTCTGCTGAGTACTCCTGGGCCTAAGGTCTGAGTCCCTAGCTCTCTGCCCACACTCTAAAGTAGCCAGTATCTCCTGGCAAAAGTTGTTGGAGAAGTAAACTCACCTCCACAAGCTTCTCCCTTCTCCAAAGCTTTGGCTCCTATATTTCTTTTTGACTGAGCAGTTTCCTGCTATACCTTCAAACAGGCTTTCCTTGTTTTCATTAAGAACACTGATCTAATACTAACTACTTCCTTCCCACCTGGATGGTATGTACCACTTTAGTCTGAATTTTGAAAACTGGCTTTTACCTAAAAGTTACATAGAAGTTTCTCAAGTTATTTGGAGGGCCTAACTGAAATGAATTCAAGAGATTGATCATTTAATTAACACTGAAGAAACAGAAGGGATTCCAAGTGCTATTATTCTTCCTCAGTATGAAGTTATGAACATCTTAACCATACAGAATAAACCAACCAAAGTGGTGGCCATCACATCGGTCTCTGTGAAAGGAATGGACCCAAGAACATATTTTAAAAGGCACAAAACTGTAGAAATAAAAAGCTAATCCTATCTTATTGGTAGGCTCCTTATAAAATTTCCTATCCAGTTTCTTCTTTAGAAGGAAAAAAAAAAAAAAAAAGGCAAAAAAGAAATGTTCCAAATAGAAGAAGGAAGAGAATAGGAATAGAGTAGCTATAAGATAACGCAATATTTTCACAGCAGGGAAGGACACTACACAAATCATCACTTTGTGTGGTAAGGAAATGCTGTGTAAATAAGCAAATAGGCAAAACAAGCTGAAAAGTTTTTGTTCACAGGTCTTTATCCAAAATGTTTATATTATAAAATCCTCAAAATTCTGAAATATGATGAACAAAGAAGCTACAGACCTTCAAACGGCATGAAATTTTGTCATTTTTATTGCATTTTGTTGCGATGTTAAAAGTACTAAAAAATGGGAGGATGAGGACATCTTTATATATAAATATAGATTTAAAATACAATGTAAGATTTCCTAAGCTTTGAGACAAAAGAGAGGAAAATTTATATATTTCTAAAAAGCCAACTGTATACCTAAAAGTTAAATGACATATTAGTCAAAAATATTTGTAAAACTATGATAAGCAAAAGGTTAAGGGCTTGTATTGGTTTGCTAGGGCTGCTATAACAAATACCACAGACCAGGTGGCTCAAACACAGAAACTTATTTACTCATGATTCTGGAGGCTAGAACATCAATGTATCTTGACAGATTCTTTGTTTTGAGGTCATTTCTCCTTGGTTCTCTCTGTCTTCATATGGTTGTTCCTCTGTGTGTATCTTTGTACTAATCTCCTTGTTTTATCAGGACACTGGTCATATTGCACTGGAGATCACCCATATTACCTAATTTTACCTCAACTGCCTCTTTAAGGGCCGTATCTCCAAATGCATAAACATTTTGAGGTACTGAGGGTGAAGGTTTCAACGAATGAATTTTCGGAATACATAATTCCGCCCTTAACATGCTAGCCTCACATAGCAAAGTAATATAAGCACACTCTTATAATGTGAAAGGCCTAAACAAGTTGGGGAAAGATCACTGAGAAGAGGCCAAGAAAAAGTAAAAAGAATTTAATAACATGACGTATTTCCTGTTTCCTAAATTCTGAACCAAATACACTGAAAAGTGCCGTTTGAAACAAAGTTTACCAAACTAGCAAGAAACTCCTTTTTAACATGATTATTCCAAATAAGATAATACATTGTCGGCATTATAAACTGAAATTATAAACCGAAAACATTTTGTAAAATAAATTGGGAAATGCAGGGCACTTGGGTGGCTCAGTTGGTTGAGAATACGACTCAAATTCCACTCAGATCATGATCTCGAGGTTTGTGGGCTCATGTCAGGCTCTGCCCTAATGGCCTGTTTGGGATTCTCTTTCTCCCTCTCTCTCTGACCCTCCCCTGCTCCTGCATGCTCTCTCGTGCATGCTCACTCTCTCAAAAAATAAACAAATAAGTGAACATTTTTTAAAAATTGGAAAAATGTACTATGGTCAGGATCTGCTTCTGGTGATTTATATGAACAAACTAATCTAAAATGTAAAGTGGTTCAAGCATAAGAGGCTCATGACATTATTTACAATGGTAAAGAACTAGAAACAAAATGTTCATAAAGGAGGAAACTTACACAACCTATTAATATTATATAATATTTAAACATAAGGAAAAACATGCATAATATACCCTGGTAAGATGGAAAAAATTCTAAAAGATGTATTTTTTTTTAAGATACATATTTAAAAAGTCTATACCATCAATATTTTAACACCAAAAATGAAAATGCAATCATAGGTAATTTATTTTCCTCTCTATGCTTTTCTGTATTTTAGAAATGTTAATATATACTGAATATGTATTACATAACCTAGGGATGGTTAACTATATAAAGAATTCATGAATAGGAACAGAAATAACATTTATTGACTATTAATCTTGTTAACCCTAGAAAATAATATTTTTGTAAATGAAGACAAATGAGGCTTGAAGATAGTAGGTAATATGACTTCCCAAGGCCAAAAAACTATTAAGTGGTAAAGCCAGAAATCTGACCAAGCCAGTTGGGGTCCAGAGTCCACTGTGAAAAATGTTACTACAATTTTGTATTAAAATTAGTCACACAGGGACAAAGGAGGAGGGGAGATTGGATATAAAAAATAAAGAAATAACTGAATATTACCATCTTTATTTCATATCTCCAGCCTCAAAAATGGTATGACTCAAAAGTCTGGAGAACTGTACTCTGGTCATATACGCGAACAAGTAAGTGAAATTAACTATTATTTTTTCCAAAACAGCTAACTAAAAACACACACACAAATTGCCCATTTCAAAGGATTGAAACACACATAAAAACTACACTTAACACTATTAAACGTAAGTTAGTATTTGAGATTTCCAGGTATTTGAGATTACTAGCATTGTCACTGTATGGTACCATACATTATTTAAAAAACAAAAAACAAAAAACAACTGCTTATCATAGTATTATGCTCACTTAAACCTTGGACATATTCCAACTCAAACAATAGAAAAATGAAGCTTACAAGTTGTTTATATCAACATATATAAAATATTGTTTTTAAAATGGGAAAAATGTTACTTTCTTAAACTGATTTGTTTATCTCAATTCCTAAAAAGGCAGTAATTCCATTTTTTTCTGCTACAGTAGCAATGGATGTTAACAAAATACTTTGAAATCCTAGAAATAAAGTAAACAAAGTCTTGTCAAGGGTTGGTAGAGTACTTAAGTAGCTTAAGTATGCACTTGGTTCTCATTTTTTGTACTATCTTTTTCACACTTGCCAGGTATCCTTGTAGAAAACTATAGATTCAGAGAAACACAATTCCCAAATTACTCACCTTTTAGACACAAAATATATGACTGTCCATCAACTCTAACATCTGTTAGAGTTAGCAGTTTTGATGAAAAATTAAAAAAAAACCTCTCAAAGTTATTATTATGATCTCCAAAAACCACAACTTGAAAAGTATTTTGAAAGGACTATCATTTTCTGCTATCTAGTATCACTGCAAGATAAAAATTTCAACTGCAAGAAACATGTCTTTTTCTTTTCTTTTTTTTTAACTGCAAGACATACTTCTGAGAAAAATGTCCACTCAGTTGGAAACTGGAATATCACAAGTAAAAACTAAAAAGAACAATTTATAACAAAACAGCATATTTGTCATTTTCAGTGCCTAATTCCCAAAGATAGTAATAAATGTTAGGGTGATGCTTTCAATGTGGTTAATTAATGTTTTTGTTTCCAGAATTATAGAAGAGGATCTTCTTAATTAGTCTTAAATGAAAATATCCTTTTTGAATTAGAATTATCCCAAGTAAAGACTAAGCTTTCTATATGTAAATAATTTACATAAGAATAAGAAATCACAGAAGACACTGGTAAGATTTCTGAATTTTTAATTATCAAAAAAATATACTTTCACTTCCCATCACCAAGAGTTCACCTATTAGAAGTTTCAAAATATTAGGAATAAACTATTCTAGTATAAAATTCTTATAGTGACTGACTCACTACTTTACTAATAATCTCCTAATTTAAATAACCAAACCCTAAAGTACAAATTAAACCCCTTAAGTCTTACTCTAGGAATAGGCCAAAAACAGCAAGAAGAATCCTAAACTGGTGCCTTTAAACAATGAGAATCTTATCCTGCTTCAACAACTGATTGAATTACTAATTAATCTTCTGTCATTAAGTAGTAGTTTGTCCACTACTATCTTAGCCATTTCTGGTAATTTCTTGTCTCCTGTATAAGTTATTAAAATGTAACACTGCCTTCTCTATCACGTAAGTGTGTTAAGAATAAAATCATGAATTATGCTTAGAAATCACTGAAGACCTTTCAAAATGTAAGAATCCGTATCCTAACAGACACTGATGCAAAATGCAAAATTATTAGACATCACACTTTTCACTGGGTTTCTGTTGCTCCCATCCCATGTGTTTTTATGACTATCGGTTACGATGCCTAGCTGAGTGTGACCAAAATGAGAGAACGTATAGTAGACGATAAGAGAGGGCTACCCTTTCCTTTTAGGAGAGCTGTAAAGATGATGTATCTTAGCCAAATGGAAGGTGTTTCAGAATGAAGCTAACTTTATTTTATTTTTTTTTTTTAATTTTTTTTTTCAACGTTTATTTATTTTTTGGGACAGAGAGAGACAGAGCATGAACGGGGGAGGGGCAGAGAGAGAGGGAGACACAGAATCGGAAACAGGCTCCAGGCTCTGAGCCATCAGCCCAGAGCCCGACGCGGGGCTCGAACTCACAGACCGCGAGATCGTGACCTGGCTGAAGTCGGACGCTTAACCGACTGCGCCACCCAGGCGCCCCTGAAGCTAACTTTAAAAAAAAAGAGAGAGCTGTGAAATGGGAGAGACAGAATGCAATTAACATTTTTTCAGCCCTTGAATTGTTTTGTTTGAAATTAGGACACAACATTTGGTTTTCCTCATCATGAGAGCAAATAACTTTTTTTAAACTCTAGCTCTGTTGAATTAAGTTTGTTGAATTTGTTTCTTATAAGGCTTTCTTATAAAAACTGAGATATCCAAAAGGAGCAATCAACAATATTATATTCTGACAAAGGTAAAATAGAAGTCTAAACTATCTCTAGGTAATTAAAATATCTGAGATGCTTATTAAAAGTACAATTTTTAAAAAAGATAATGATCAATTAAAACAGGGCAGTTAAATGCTATGTTATTCCCATTTTACTCATATTGCTCTGAAGGTTAAATGAATAGTTCTCCCAAATAAGCAACAGATCGAGTAATCCAAACTTTAAAAATATATATATGTATATATTATCACAGAAAAGATTTCCACAGCGTGGTCTTTTCTGAGTGGTTTTTTTGTTTTTTGTTTTTTTTAGAGAGAGAGTGCATGCATGAGCAAGGGAGAGGGGTTAGGGGGAGAGACAGAGAGAGAAAATCTTAAGCAGGCTCCATGCTCAGCATGGAGCCCAATGCAGGGCTCAATCCCATGACCCTGGGATCGAGACCCAAGTCAAAATTAGTCACTCAACTGACTGAGCCACCCAGACACCCACAGAACGCACTGTAAAAGCAGGTTTTAAAATAAGAAATACAAAGGCTTTGGCTAAGTAATCACACTTCAAAAATTCTATTCAGCACAAGGAAGTACACAAGTGTTACTATACATGATTTAAAATAGCAAAAAGGGAAAATATTTTTTAATGATGGAATGATTAAATTATGGTATATGTATGTATGTATGTGTATGAATATACATATTTGTATACATATACATATATTTTGTGACTATATCTACACATATATATATATCTACACACATACATGCAGTTATAAAAATGTAGTAGATCTATATTTATAAAAAGGAAAGGATTCTATGATATATTGGAAAGTAGAAAAAAGCAAACTATAAATCAACATATGTCATGATCTTATTTAAAAAAAAACCTTTGTGCATACATATATAATAAGTGGTAAATAAACTGAGTACTATATTAAACACAACTTTTTGTTTCACTCATTTAATTCTCACAACTCAATGAAATAAACACACACACACACACACACACACACACACACACACAATCATATCAGAGAAGGGTAAATACTTCCTAGTGGTTACCTGCAGAGAATGGTATTTTTGTCACAGTGGTGAGGAAGATGGGAAGGGTATCTGAGAGAAGACTTTCACTTTTTACCATATATTGTTCTGTGCTGTTTTAATTTTTTATATTTAGCTTATACTATTTTTGAAGTTTTTTTTAAAAACAGTACCAAATAAAGACTCCTTTGGAACTTTCAATATGAATAGGAGATGAAATATAGGAAAAGAGAACTTTTAGAATGTAAAGACCTGAAATAGTTTCATCTTTAAACAGGTCTTTAGATTATAAGCATGTTGTCAGTTTTAAAAATAGGATACTGAGATTATATTCATCAGCAGTCTGTTATACACACTACTTTATCTAGTGCAATGATGTCAGAAGGCAAGCACGGGTGTGTGACATTCACATGGTTACAGGATCACATCACTAGCACCCTCTCTTCATGCCTTAAAAGGAAGTTTATTTCTGCAGATGAGGTCTACTCTCTAAAAGATTTTAGCCCCACTGATCTACTAAATTAAGTTAATCCTAACAGCAAGCTTCTACTTCATAACAAAACAACTAGTAGTACGACAAAAACTCATATTTAAAATGCAAAATCTTCTCAATGTAATATAAAACCTTTAATTAAACACTTGTTATATACCAGGCTTTGGAGTAAAAATGAAGAGTAGAAAAATAAATACTACATGTGATTTGTGCTTAAGAAACTCAGTTTAATAAGACAGTAACCCACAACAAATAATAACAAAAGAACAGATAAAATTTAGTAGACACACATAATCTGTTATGGGAACACAGAAAAGGGGGACCAACCAACTCCTAACTAGTCTAAGTGGCATCATAATTATTTTTCTTATTTACTTATTCTATAAAGATATTCATAGAGATTTCTCAGAATTTCTAACCATACAAGGAAATGTACTTACAGATTTTACAGAAATACCAGCTATGTAAATGTTTACGAACTTAGCTCTCCAACAAAATGGAATTCAAAGGCATATTATATTATGATTAAATTTACAGTAAGCATTTATTTTGCACAGGGTGCTTGAAGAAATTTTATAATAAAATCTACAGCCATTTATTTACAGTGGTGGTTCTTAACCAGGGGCAATTCTGTTCCCAAGGAAATATTTGGCAGTGTCTGGAGACATTTTTGTTTGTCACAGCTGGTGGAGGTGTGCTACTGGCATCCAGGGGATAGAAGCAGGGATGCTGTTAAACATACTACAATGAAGAAGACAGCCTCCCAAAACAATTATCTGGCCCAATATGTCGGAATTACTGAGGTCAAAAAAACACTGTTACAGTAACAGCTTACCAATCTGCAATTTGTGAACTCTTAAGCAGACTCATGTCCTTAGAGTCAGCCAAAAAAAAACAAAAACAAAAACAAAAAAACAACTATAAAAATGGCAAAAAATACAAAAGCAAACAAAAACAAAGGCACTACCTTTACGAAGTACATATTGTGTGCCAGGCATTGAACTGAGACCTTGCCTCTTTACCTGAGTAAAGAAATCTGCCCGAGACTGCCTTGCTAGTTAGGGTCAGAGCTAGGCTGTAAGTCTCTATCTAGTTGATCTAAAGCTCATGTTTTTCCCATTGTTATCATAGGGCAGAAAACTGATTTTATCAAGTCCAGCGTTCGTGGACTTCACTAATGGGAGAGCCCCTCAGACCCCAACTCAAGGTTTAGTGCCTCATATTGTAGACAAATTCTAGTAAGTCTGGTTTTCTGGTTTTAAATCCATAAATAATTTATAATAGCAAATAGAAGGTTGCTATAAGCTAGCACAAGGGCCAGACGGAAATGTGAAAATTACAAAGAGAGGATATAGCAAAACAAAAAACAAGAATACAAGAAGCCCCAAAGCCTAGGGCCTTTATTAAGGAGATAAATCATTCTGTTATCTACAGTGGTACAATGGGGGAAGAGACAGGGAAAGGAGAGAGAAATGAGGGAAAGAGACAGAGGGAGGGGGGTAGAGAAAGGTGAAAAGACAGGTGACAAAGGGAAAGAAGGAAAGAAAGAGAACAGAGAAGGAGAGAGTGAAGGGAAGACAGGGGAAAAGAGACTGGGAGAACACATATCAAGGAAAGACCAAGTAAAGAAAACAACTTAGTGAAATACTGTGGGTAAAATTCAAAGATACAGAAACAATGAAATGGAAAAGGGAAGAAGGGAGAGGGCAAGTGACCTTAACCCAAAGGACCTGAGATTGAGACAGAAATAAATGGAAAATAGAGAAAGGAAAAAGGTGTCCAACAGATTCCTAAAATTAATGCTTTAACTACTATTCCAAAAAGCCTATATATATACTGTCCATTATGGTTGGTATTTACTAGCCACAGGTTGCTATGAGCACTGTAAATGTGGCTAGTCTGAATTAAGATGTACTACATGAATATACATATTTGATTTCAAATATTTTGTATAAAAATATTAATAAACATTTCATCATTAATGTTTTATACTAATTATATCAAATGCAATAATCTGGATATACTGGATTAAAGAAAATGTATTGTTAAAAATAATTTCACATGCTTCTTTTTCCTTTTTTGGTGTGGTACTAGAAAATTTTAAATTATATTTGTGGTTCGCATTATACTTCTACTGGATGATGCTGCTCTAGATTTTTAATATTGCCTTAAGATCCATACTAGTGCCAGAGTGAAAAAAAAAGAAATCACTGCCATCCTTACATCCATTCCCAACTTTCAGAATCCCAGCTGGCAAAAGATGTGGAACTACGTATCAAGATGTCAACCTGATTATGACAGGAACCATGAGTTCAAACAGGACATAAATCTATATGAAATTTGTTTTAAATGGTTAAATCTAGGCAAATGGTTAAGACTTATTCAAGATGAGTGAAGAATGTGAGATAAAACTGGGAAATTTAATAGAAGGGAGTGAAACCAGGAGATACCATTACAATCTTGAAAGAACTTTGGGTCTAAAAGACTTGACATTAGCTGATGAGCACACTGAAGAATGCATTTGAATATTTTTATTACATTCATTAAAAAATGAAAACATACCTAGGGATATTTTTGAAAACTCTTTCTCAAGCACTTATTCAATGTTTTTGGAAGTTGCTTTAAAAATATTACTTTCTGGGGTGCCTGAGTGGCTCAGTCAGTGAAGCATCCGACTCTTGATTTTCAGCCCAGGTCATGATCACGGTTCGTGAGTTCACACCCTGCATCGGGCCCCATGCAGACAGTGTGGAGCCTGCTTGGGATATTCTCTCTCTCTGTCTCTCTCTCTCTCTCTCTCAAAAATAAATAAACAGGGGCACCTGGGAAGCTCAGTTGGCTAACATCCAACTTTGGCTCAGGTCACGATCTCGTGGTTCATGAGTTCAAGCCCTGCATCGGGCTCCATGCTGACAGCTCGGAGCCTAGAGCCCACTTCAGATTCTGTGTCTCCCTCTCTCTCTGCTCCTCCCCTGCTTGCTTGCACTCTGTTTCTCACTCTCTCTCAAAAACAAATAAACATTTAAAAAAATTTTTTAAATACATAAACAAATTAACTTTCTTGCCCCTCATATAATTTTCTCATGTTATATAAAAATACGTGCCAGGGGCGCCTGGGTGGCTCAGCTGGTTAAGCTGCTGACTTTGGCTCGTGTCATGGTCTGGCAGTCTGTGAGTTTGAGCCCCGCATCAGGTTCTGTGCTGACAGCTCAGAGCCTGGAGCCTGCTTTAGATTCTGTGTCTTCCTCTCTCTCTCTGCCCCTCCCCTACTCACGCTGTCTCCGTCTCTCAAAAATGAATGTTACAAAAAAATAATAGTAATAAAAAAAATACATGCCAGAATATTCCAAACTTCACAAAAGAAAAATTAACATGTATGTGCTTACTTCTCTAACTATGAAAAAAAATCTGCTCTATATAGAGCATTATTTCACATCACCATACTGAAAAAACAATTTTGGTACGCAGTGACTATATTTTATCCGTTTATACCTGTGAAATAAAGTCCAAGCCATATCCAATTATTAATTAAACATTTTGGAAAGATTAAAACAGTGCCACTCAAACTTTAATGTACACACAATTTATTTGAGAATCTTTATTAAAATGGAGATTCTGGTTCAGTAGGTCTAGGGTAGAGCTAAGCAGTACATTTCAAACAAGCTTCAAGGTGATGCCAATGCTGCTGGTCTGTGGGTCACACTTTGAGTAGTACGGGGCTAACATATATAATTATTCCCAAATTTAAAATGTAGCAGAACAATGTATATTTAGTAAACTAAAAAAAACAGTAATTTTTCCCAAAGGAACCATTCTGTTTCCTATTTATGGCATCACCTCAAATAACAGGCATTTTAGTGTTTCCAAGAGTTGGTTGTCCAGAATTACTTCAAAAACCTACCATCGATCAAAGTCAAGAATTCTTGGATTCTAACAAAGATCAAGTCAGTATTTACTGGGGATGAGGGCCCCTATGTTTATCCTAGGCTCTAATTGAGATCCAGAAAATGGACATAGAATATCAGGGAAAAGAGAGAGGAAGTTTTATTATTTCTCTAGAAATTATGGTTGTGCCTATGAAATGCCACACACACACATATACTTATTAATTATAAACATTTATCATATATTATCACATAAAAATGAGTTATTATTAAAAAGGCAAAAGAAACACATGTAAAAAATCCTGAAGACCGGAAGATGGACTTCTTAGTGACTGTTTTCTTTATTCTTTTCTGAACTTACCAAATTTTCTACAAGCAGCACATAATACTTCCATTATTCAAATACACTGTAATTAATAACACATAACAAAATCCATGAGCAGCAGCAGAGGAAAGCACTAATATTGGGTGATTCCCCAAGAATTTGTTAATGGTAGTTAAAAAGCATCGGAAATAAGTATAAGGAACAGAATTTTAGATGATCATATTAATAAAGACTCAAGTTACTTACCTTAGTAAAGTTATTCAGATGGCCTAGTTTTCTCATATTTGATACTCCTTGCAATTTGGCCACATTTTGGAGAATCTCCCTTAAGTTGTCAGAAGGTTCTAGAAGAAAAGATAAGAGAATTTAACATAATTTTAAAAGAGTATTTTCCCAACCAAACACGTAAAACATGCAGTATTAAAATTCCACAACTTTGGCTCTTGGCTTAAAGTCTTACTCTCTATCTCAAATCCATCTACTTAGATGACTTCAAAGTCCATGTGGATGACTCATTAAATGACCTTCATGCCTCTACTCCATTCATACCTATGGTCCAACTCTGTGTATCTTCACCTGGAATTATTCATAACTACTAAATCTTAAATTTCAGCATCCCAACTATCACTTTTGGCTACAACATACAACAGACACCAAAAAAATACTGTCCTATTCAAATCAACCAAAAAACTGAACAAGATATATGAAACTACAGTTCTCAAAACATGGGGCATCAGGAAGTAAAGAACAGTGATCCCTGAGAGATGAGAAACACACAAGTGTGCCCTACAATTGCCCCAGCTTACTGTCTTAAGAAAGTTTCCAGGCCGGGGTGCATGGGTGGCTCAGTGGGTTAAGCATCCGGTCTTGATTTCAGCTCTGGTCAAGATCTTGCTGTTCATGAAGTTGAGCCCCATGCTGGGCTCTGCGCTGATGGTGTGGAGCCTGTTTGGGATTCCCTCTCTCCCTCTCTCTCTGCCCCTCCACTGCTCGTGCTCGCTTGCGTGCTCTTTCTCTCTCTCAAACATTTAAAAAAAGTTTCCAGGTCTTGCTGCTGAGAGGAGAAATCCAGGCAAGTATTCTAAGCTTTAAAGACAGAGCTCAGAATCCAAGGAAACCAAAAAGAATTAGAAAACAGGGCCTGACACAGAGAGAAACTCTGAAGATCGGCAAAGGAACCCCTGAGGTAGTAGGTATAGCAGTGACTGGTGCATGTGTGTGAAGAAATTACTACTCAAAAGAATTAAAGGGAAGGGACCTTGCATGCACACACGACAGGGAGCAGTGCCTGTTCCTAACAGCCAGACTGAGAATCTGTATGGTTCACGTGCAGTGGTTAGAAAAGTCTTGGCTATGTAGTAGGGAACAATCAGATAATAGACTAAACACTTCTTTTATCCCACATAACAAATCTTCAAAGCTAGACTTGAAAGAATTAAACTATTTCCAAATAATTAAACTGTCTCAAACCAGAACTCAAGATTTATAAGAATTAGAAAAAATATGAAGCACCTAACAAGGAAAAATTTACAAGGTTTAACAGTCAAAATTGATCAGACACTCAAAGAAGCAGGAAAATATGACCTATCATAGGCAGAAAAATTAATCAACACAAAATGACCCAAGAACTGACAGAGATGTTAGAATTAGCAGAAAAGAACATTAAAACAATTTTTATAACTATAGTCTATATGTGCAAAAACTTAAGGAGAAGCATGAAAGGTGTAAAAATCACTCAAATTGAATTTGATGAGAAGTAAGTCTAAATGAAAATATGTTTGATGAGAATAAATACATAATAACTTATAGATGGCAAGAACTGCCAACTTGAAATTATCCAAAATGTAATACAGAGAAAAAGGAAATAAATGAAAGAACATCAGTGAACTGAAGGACTTCAAGTAACACAATTACAAAATATGTAACTGGAGTCCTCAAGGAAAGAAATGGGGGATAGAAAAGTTATTTGAAGAAATAATGGGTGAAAACTTTCCAAATTTGATGAAAATAAGCCAATAAACTCAAGAAGTTCAACCAATCTCAAGCACAAAACAGGAAGAAAACTAGACCACAGCACATCATAATCATTGCTCAAAACCACTGGCAGAGAAAATCTTAAAAGGAACCAGATTAAAAAAGACAAGTTACATGGAGAGGAGCAAAAAAGACTTCTCATGGGAAACAAGGCAAATGAGAAGACAGTAGAGTAACATCTTCAAAATACTGGGGGGGGGGGGGGGGGGGGAATGCTTTAAATATGTAAAAAACATTTTTAGCTCACTTGCTTTACAAAAACAGGCAACGGCCAAATATGGCCCCATGGTTGGTAGTCCACCAACCAACTGGAATAGAGTGTCAATTTCCTCAGGTTGCTTGCTACAAGCTATTTTTCTATGAATATATTCATCATCCCATTTGTTTAAACAAAAGCACAATCTACAGAAGAAAAAAAAGAGCATCACGTCGCTGATTTTTAAGAGCCATTATGACTGCCTTTGAGATTTTTATCTGTTAACACAACACCAAAGAACTATTTGTTTTGAATTACTGTTTTCCTCAGCAAATGAAACTGCATTGTCTTATTTTACATTTAGCTTGCATCTGCCTACTTTCCTCCATTCTGTTATACTGGGTGTTAGCCATGACAACCACAAATTGGTTAGTGCCAAACCACTAAGCACACTACAAATCCCAGCTATTTCCAAGCACTTTAAAATTGCTACATACGGAGATCATTCATTTGATTTTAGAGCATCTCCTACAAATTTTGGATACTTTTTTTTTAAATTCCAATATAATTCAATCTAATTTTAACTAGTTTAGTATACGTCTTTATAATTAGTGATTCTTTGAGGTTATCTTAAAAGTGGAATGAAAACAGCTCCCCACTGGGTAGAATCAGATCTACTAAAAAGAATTGCAAGCGACTGTGAATAAGTCAATGGTTAGTATTTAGTAGTATCTTTTCATTATTATAAATGGTACCTGGAGAGTTTAGGAAAAAATTGTAAGCCAATTGTATTAAAATGATTTAACTACATTTGAGAACTTTATACAAATATAGTAACAACCCTCAAGGTAATTTAGAACCTACAGCAGTTTGCAAAATCAGAGTTAAGATCATTAAAGCCAGTGTGAAATTCACCTAATGGAAACATATAATCTAACCAGTTCACATCAATTTATAATTAGGTTTTCAGGCACCAAACAAAGCTTCACTGAAGTGACTATACAGTTACTACTATGTAATGAGCTGACAGGACCCACAGTTAAGACCATCAATCCGGAAAGATATGTTCTTCACAAAAGCTTGTGGATTTCTAATTATTACCTATTTTCTAGGTACAAACCGGAGACATTTTTCAAAAACCACAATCTTGCTACAAAAATAGAATCTCTTATCTGAGTTCATTCATTCAACAAATATTATTTAAACATCTGTTACAGTCAAGTACTATTTTAGGTAGTGAAAATACATCTGTGAGGAAGAGCGATCCCTTTTTAATGAAAACTGACAACAGCAACAAAAAAAAAATCTCCATGCACGCAATGTAAAAATTGACAGGTGGTGAGAAGTCAACACTGGATCAAATGTTTACCAAATGAATAATGATATAAATAATGATATAAAATGAACCTAACACACTAATAAAATAGATATTACAGATCAAAATGAACTAGCCTTTCTCCATCCTCACTGCTTTCTTTTACATAATTAATTCCCAGGAACCCCAACTGCAGACAACTTTCAAAGTTTCTTCATAACATATTTGCTGAAAAACAGAAGCTGTTTCCTCCCAGATACTATGCTACTTCCCAAACCAATTCAAAATAGTTTTGGGGCATTTCAGATAAAATACCATGTAATGTCATGTGCTAGAACGTTCTCATAGAAAGATCAGGTTAGGGGCACCTGGGTGGCCCAGGTGGTTGAACGTCTGTCCAACTCTTGATTTTCACTCAGGTTGTGATCCCAGGGATTTGGGATCAAGCCCCCTGTCAGGCTGAGCATGGAGCTTGCTTAAAATATTCTCTCTCTCTCTCTCTCTCTCTCTCTCTCTCTCTCTGCTTAACATATTCTCTCTCTGTCTCTTTCCCCCTCTGCCCCTCTCCCCAGCTCACTGCATCTCTCTCTCTAAAATTAGAAGGAGGAGGAGGAAGAGGAGGACAGGGAAGGGGAACGAGAAGGAAAAATATCAAGTTAAAGTTCCCCCCGGAAATTAAATGAGAAATCCCTGGTTTCTTCCTTACCTGCCAGATCAGGAATCTGCAAACTTTTTCTGTAAAGATCCAGACAGTATTTTAAACTTTGCAGGCCATAAAGTCTCTGTTGCAACTACTCAACTCTGCTGTTGTACCAAGAAAGCAATTGTAGAAAATACATGAATGAATGAATGTGTTTATTTCAATAAAGCGAATTTGGCTCACATAATTTGGTGCTGTAATTTGGCAACTCCTGTGCTAGATAGTCAAAACTTAACACGAGAAAGAATAATGAGCAAGCTGAGATCAATGTGTTGCTTTATTGGGGATTGGGGAAGATGGAGAAGAAGTAAAAAGAAATTTAAGGAGTTTACCTCTTTTTATTTATTCCTACTCCCGCTTAATGTTTCCAATTTAACTTCTCCAAAACTACCTACTGATAACAGTGCTATGTGAGAAGTATAAAGAACAAGTGAGATAATTTACTAGTATATTCCCAGAAGCCTTGATGTTTAGGAAACCCACAGCAGTGTAAGGGGGAAAAAAATGTGGCTAGCTGACAATGATGACAAACCATTCAAAAGCAAGGAAGCAAAACATAAAATTAGTAGAATTACAGTGGCTCTTTTCATCTTATTGTGTAACTGGTAAGTCTTATGAGTGTTCCTGACAAATCTCTCTGGAGGTAATGAAATGACTGCATTCAACTCTAAGTATCCAGCAATTTAGTATTATATAAACCCATATACATAGAGATACATATATACAGAAAAACAATAAACAAATCTTTTACCTATATCTATATATCTACCGACAGGTATATACACAATCATTCCCTTCCAGTTCAATTCTCCATACAGGTACACATGTATGTACATGCACAAATGTATATGTATTTACGTGTGAATAAACATGCACTTATTTTTAAGTGTTTTCAATATTTACTTTGAAACATGCTGCAATAAACTTTATATACATATATCTTTACCTGTCAGTAAATACACAACATAAAACTGATTTTTAATTTAGTTTGGGGCACCTGGGTGGCTCAGCTGGTTAAGTGTTGACTTGCTCAGATCACGATCTTGTGGTTGGTGGGTTTCAGCCCCACCTGGGGCTCTGCGCTGACAGCTGAGAGCCTGGAGCCTGCTTGGGATTCTGTGTCTCCCTCTCTCTCTCTGCCCCTCCCCCCACCGCCCCTGCTCACACTCTCTCTCCCTCTCAAAAAAATAAACACTAGGGGCGCCTGTGTGGCTCAGTCAGTTAAGCGTCCAACTTTGGCTCAGGTCATGATCTCACAGTCCATGGGTTCAAGCCCCGCATCGGGCTCTGTGCTGACAGCTCAGAGCCTAGAGCCTGCTTCAGATTCTGTGTCTCCCTCTCTCTCTACCCCTCTTCAGCTCACACACACACTCTCTCTCTCTCAAAAACAAATAAACTTAAAAATAAATAAATAAAATTAAATTAAAAAATTTTAAATAAATTTAGGTTCAAATGCACAGTAAATTAATGACCAAAAACTACTGGCATCCAGCTATTTGGGTAAAGAACAACTATGGAATAAAAAAGAACTAGATTCAACTCCAGTTTATTCACCTACAAACCATGTAGGCTAAATTACTTAATCTCATGGGCATCCATTTTTTCCTATGTATAGTGAAAATACTAATTACCTACCTTGAAAGCATTGTTACAAGAAGTGAGGTGCTTAGCAGTGTCTAGCCCATAACAAACACTTAAGAAACATAGCAACTATAACTGAAAGTTACTATTTTTTCAGTAAAAACAATTTTTATGGGTCATACAAAAATTATGCAGTTAGCCCAAGCAAATGTTTAACTTGCACATTAGCGTGTCTAAATTAACGAACTTTTGTTTTATGTTTTAGAGCATTAATTTTATGATCCAAGATTTGCTCATTTTTAAAGTGGAAACTTATTTTATTTGCCTTCTTGAAAATATCAAACGGGGCGCCTGGGTGGCTCAATCGGTTGAGCAACCGACTTCGGCTCAGGTCATGATCTCACGGTTTGTGAGTTCGAGCCCCACATCAGGCTCTGTGTTGACAGCTCAGAGCCCGGAGCCTGCTTTTGATTCTGTGTCTCCCTCTCTCTGCCCCTCCCCCACTCATGCTCTATCTCTCTCTGTCTCAGAAATAAATAAACATTAAAAAAAATTATAAAAAAGAAAATATCAAACAGGAATTAGAAGTGGGAGCAGAGTAAAACAATATTCTCTGTGATTTATTTGTGAATACACATGAAAAATGCTAATAAGCAACTAGCTAGAAAAGTTAGGTGCATAAGAATTTAATATAACAAAATTAAACATGACTATATGAATCTTTTATGTACTTAATATCTTTATTATCTATGATTATTGAAAGCAGACATAATGATTAAAAATAATGGGAATTAGTATAGTTGGTATTACCTGCAAAAGCCAAGGGCAAATCTGTCCCCCTCCACTAGCCAAGACACTGGGAGTATATCTTCTCACCCCTACTCACAGGTCCAAAAGTTGGGGAAGAACTGCTTCAAGTTCTCTAACATTTCCTGTAACTCTAACAATTATTAATATCAAAGAGATAGAATTTAGTAGGGAAAGGATATATTCTGCTAACAGCATCCTGGGAAAAGGACCTTCCTTTTACCTGTACTGCAGAGGAACTCAGAACTTCCCAAAAGAGCCTGTTGAACCTTTGGATACTTTTTCTTATACCAATGACAAAATATGCCCCTTTCGAACTTTCATCATTTGTTCTGGTATAACCGTATGGAATGCAAAACAAGTACTACTGTCTTTCACATACTGAAAACAATCATATTTCCTCTCTGTAGCAGATAATAATCTTTTAATCACTGACATATTTTGAATATAAAAACTGTAGTAGAGATGTGCAAGGAAAATCTATCAATTACTACTGCCAATAAATCAGTTTAATTATAATCTTAACTGTCAAGTTTATCATACTAAAAACTGGAAGTTTTCACTTAGGGCTATTTTACAAGTATGATAGACACGAAGCACCTCTTGAAAGGGAATGATTTGGACAGAGGCAGGAGTACAGTGGTCAGCAAGATGACACTAGGTTTCTTTAGCCTGGCCTGGACTGGCCTTTGTCTACCCAACTTGGGAAAAATCCTTCTCCCTCTCAAAGTCTGGCTCAGATGTATAAAGGTTTTCCCTAACCTAAAGCTCCCTTCTTTATGTTCCCATGACACATTCTTCATACCACTATCGCAGCAGTTACGGCAGCCTATCTATATCTGATCTGTCTGGCTTCCAATTTACACCTATTGTTCTACTATAATTATCAATACCACCTCCTTTCACTCTGTAAAGGATCCTATGTTATATTATAAATGATATGATTACTGTAATTATAAACTTCAACTATTGTTAATAGGATTTCCTTACAACTAGATCTGTCCTCTATTTCTCTTTCCAAGAGAGTAGAATAGTTTTGCTGGGTTCTTGTTCCGGTGTCCTACTTGTATCATGATGGCAGGAAAAGCAAAGGTGACTTCTGCTGTAACATTCTGAGATGGTCTTCCCAATGGCCCAGGGATTCAGATCTCTTTCCCTCCACTTCAATTCTGGATTGTCAAGTTACCTCACCTCACACTTTTCTCTTCCTATTTATTCAAAAATACATCTTCCTTTCTATAATTCCAAAAAGAATTGCTCATTTTGAATGATTTCAAGGGGAAAAGATTTATATATTATTGAAGGAGAAGGGAGGTTCTTGTTGAAGGTTATCATTGCTACCATTGACTTGATAAATTAAATACATGACATCTACCAGTTCACTGATGTGATTGGTTTATAATGTTAGGAACAAAAACCATGTTTTTGTTGGTTTCTTACATGTTTAATTGGTTTATTACAAGCATGTTATAACTGTAAGATATAGGCCAGGATTGATTAAGGTATAGAACATGAAAAAGTCGGCTAGAAAGTGTCAAATGATTCATTTGAACAGAACTTCTATTAAAAGATATATGAATATATAATCTTAATAATTAGAATTATATATTCTACAGGCTTTATTTCAAATCATTCTTTGAATAAACTATAAATAAAATTAATATAAATCGCTTAAATTGTTTTTAAGTTAAACTTCAAATAATAGCCTATTCTTCCAAAAGTTCCCAAAGAAAAAAAAATTCTAATATTAAGATTATATAATGGGAATAATATAGCAGGAGCACAGGCTTCTCCTTTAGATTACATTTAGCCATTTTATTACTTACATAATTAAAAATATAAATGTTTTCCATAAAGCATAGCTTTGACCTATCCTGGAAGTAGTTCTGTATGTAGAGATTTCTAAGTTTCATTCAATTGTACATTTCAGTGATCACTATATGCCATATACTGTGCCAACTGCTGGGTGAGGAATGTTAATAAACATAAGATATAAGATATGGTCTCAGCCCTAGAGACCAAAATTAAATGAGAAAATAAAGTAATATAACACAGAGGTTGGTAAAGTAATATAACACAGAGGTTGGTAATAAATACTATGGGAACAAAAGAAGGGTGCCTGACAGGCTTCACTAGACGGTGAGACAAGTGAGGACAGGAAACCTATCTTTTTCACACATGGAACCCTGGCCTCTGACACAATCCCAGACACATGGTAGGTTTTCAATAAACACTGGTTGAAAGAAAGACTGAAAAAGGCAGACGGATGGCAAAAAGTAGTATGTGAGGGGTGCCTGGGTGGCTCAGTCAGTTGGGCATCTGACTTCAGCTCAGGTCATGATCCCACAGTTCGTGAGTTCGAGCCCCGTGTCAGGCTCTGTGCTGACAGCTCAGAGCCTGGAGCCTGCTTCAGATTTTGTGTCTCCCTCTCTCTCTGCCCCTCCCCTGCTCATGCTCTGTCTCTGTCTCAAAAATAAATAAAAACATTAAAAAAAAATGTTTAAAGTAGTTATGTGAACAACATGGAAACATGAAGAAGTGCTATTTTCCTCAAGGAACAGCAAGAAATTCTATACTCCCAGAAAACAAGATGATCGGGAAGAATAAAGGAAAGTGAAGATGCATTACAATGGCCTGTTGAAATATACTAAGAAACTTAGATACCTTTGGACAAAGGGTATTTACTAAGAAAAACACTTATGCAAGTAGATGGCATATCAGCTCTGTGTTTTAGAAAGACAACTTTGGGAAACAGACTGTAGGAAGGAGAAAGGCAAGTATAAACAGAGGTTACAAATTCTTCCATGCAAGAAACTTCATCAGTAATGAATCAGATGGTCAGAAAGGTAGAGGATTAGAGACAGGAGGAAAGGTAGAGGAAGGAGCTAAGAATAAATCCAGGTTTCTCAAGTGGGTAACCTAGAAAATCCTAGAGCAAGTGCAGATTTAGGGAATAATTTTTTACCATTTGTAGTAATAAGTGTATGCACCCAAAACAAGCAACAACAACAAAAAATACCTCATAATGTTGTATGTTAAAATGATGAAGCAAAATAACTGGCTATTTGGCCTGCATACAAAAGAGACTTACAGGCCAATGGTTTTCAAACTTGTGTTCTAAGAAATACATGAGTTATAATAGGAAACACTGATTCCAGAGCCAAGTATGCCTAGAAAGGGACCCACAGTAATGTGCATTTACAAGAGGTATCCCAATGATCCTTATATACACTACAACATGCTAGAAAGACTGCCAGAATGTTATGTGACTCGATTCTGATACCTTTTGGATTATTTGATCTGAACTCTAAGAGATAAAAAGCTACTTTATGAAATATGCTTCTGTATCATTTTCAAATAAGAATGTTACAATATGAAACAAACAACACCCCCCCAGACAAAACAAATTACTAATACATATAGAGAACATGCAATATCATACTATATTTTTACATGAATAATCTCTTTTAATGTCCACACCAATCAGATAAGGTAGGTTACTATTATAACATCTTCACGGTAAGAAATGAGTCTTAAAGAGACAGTAGTTGCCTCAAGTTACATAAATACCAGAATTGACAATAGAATTTGAACCTAAGCAATCTAATGTCTGCCCTTATTCCACAGTATACATACAATCACTCTACAGTCATTATACTGCCTTTTATAGGATAATGTCTGTTCAGTATACATAGCAGTTTGTAATTACACATTTATTTATCTGACTGATACTTATCTCCCCACACTCTAAGTCTGCTTTAGTTCACCACTGTGTCATCCTAATACCTAGAACAATGGTTGACACACTAGTAACCACTTTGAAAAAATTACTGAATATACTGTTCAGAAAAAAATTCATAAAAACTTTAAAATATACCAAGCTCTGTTTCTTGATCTGCGTACTAGTTTCACAAGTGTGTCAATCTGTGAAAATTCACTGAGCAATACACACGTAATGTATCTATTCTCTCTCAGTATAATTTAACAAAGTTAAAAAATAAAAATAAAAATAAAAACAAAAACAGATTTGTTATATTATCAGATATCACAGACTACATTTATTCTCCATTAACAGTAAACAGGAATTTGTTACCTTGATTTTTCACAATCTGCCATTTATAACAAAAGAAGTCCTCAAGTCAGAACTGTGAATATTAAAATGCAAGAATTTACAAGGTAATACTATCTTATGATTAACTGTAGCAACAGCTATAGTACAGATGTTTGTAAAAGAGGAACAAATAAAGATCATGTTGCTTTAAAACATAGCTATTTTACAACTCTGAGGACAAAAAAAAAAAAAAAAGGAAGTTATTCCCTTTAACCTAACCAAAATATCTTGCTATTGCTCTGAAGAGGAATCTGTAAGAATCTATTTAATACAATTGACAAGGTAACTATCTTTTTTGCCCATTCAAATTTGTCAAATACAAATGTTTTAAATGACATTGCCTAGGAATACAAAAACAAAGAAAAAGGTAGATATTCAAGCCTGTTCTCTCCCTTCAGAAAAATCACCTTCCTGGTTCTCCTCTGCTCTTCTCCCCACACTTCCAAACACTGCATTTATATTCATGGCAGTGTTAGAAATCACGCTCTGGGATGCAATAGTTGGATAAACATCTAAAGCCTAACTATTTACCTTCCCTAATAGTCCTCTAATCATTCCATCATTATCTATTTTTACATGGTAAATGATTTGTGAATTTATAAAGATTTTCCCGTAAAGACGATTCAGGTGTTTGAGGTTAAAAAAAAAAAAAAAAAAAAAAAAAAAAAGGGAGAAAGGCTGCTTGACAGGGAAAAGAAAAAAAAAAAAGTATGATGTGCTTTCTTAGAGTTCATCTCTTTCCCTTCCTCACAATAAAATTCCACATCAGTGGAATACTTGGGTTTATAACACAGTAATGAGGTATGTGTGGAAGAGAACTGTGATCATATTCCCAAAGCACTTTACTTTGTGCACAAGTACAAAGTATACACAAGTATATACCATGCACAGAAGACATTCACCAGTCTACAGAAGTGGCTGTCATTCAAAGATTTCTGTTGTGACATTTACTTTAATGTCATTTTTTTGTCAGAAAAATATGAAAAATACTGTCTGCAATAGAGCATTTTCTAAGATAGTAAAACTAAAAGCAATAACTATATTAAAAATACAATCACTGGATGTTGTACTGTAATTTCTATGTCTTAATTTACTATATTTACAAAGATATTTGTAAAATTATTAGATTTCCACAGTACCCTAATGAGGAAATCTTTTATTATATGAGAAAGATCCTGTTTGTCTTTGAAACAGTTCACTATGTAAATAAGCCTGTAAAAGAATAGAACAGCTGGGCCTAAGGCGTAGACAATTAATTGTGATATACACCCAGCCTGTTAGAATTATTTAGAAGTTAGTTGTACATTTTGCTTGTACGGCTACTTTCATGTTTCTATTTTTCTCTACAAAACATGACTATTTATAGTTCAGAGCAATTGTCTGACAGGTGGCTTCTATGAATGTAATGAAGGGCTTCTTCACTCTCAGAAACTGATAAAGGAGCAAAAGGGTAAAAATTCACTTTGGCTGCAGGACATTTTAGTGTGGGTCAGAAATCTATTGCAGTGTTATTACCTAACATTTCCATTTGTATTCCTGATTCTCCATTTTATCTCATTCTAGTATTTCTACCATTAGTTACTATTTCTCATTCATCTCTTTCACTAAACTCTTTTAACCTATCTTCAAACAAAACAAAACATGCTTCTGCCACTCTTCCATTTTTGAAGTAACATAACTTCTTTTAACATATCTCTGAACTTCAAGTTAATTTATTCTTACCTCATCATCTCCTAAACATCATCAATCTAGGTCAGCATTCCACTAAAAGTTGTTCTCAAGTTTACTACTTGCCCTAATGCAAGGGTTTTTTCTCAGCTCTTCAAACTCCTTGACTTTTCCATTACAGTACTGGCCAATATGATAGCCAAATCTACCTTCTGTCCCTTGGTTTCTATAATTATACTGTCTTGGCCTTCCTTCATAACTATTTCTCACTGTTCCTTGTGTGTCCCTTTGTCTGTATTCTTCCTCCTGCTTCATATCCTTTAACATGACCTAAAGTTGTATCCTTTGCCCTCTGGTTTCTCTTTTCATAGTCTCCCTAACTATAACAAACTCAGTTTTCATTTTTTTTTTTTTACTTAATATGAAATTTATTGTCAAATTGGTTTCATACAACACCCAGTGCTCAGTTTTCATTTTTT
Source organism: Felis catus (assembly GCF_018350175.1). NCBI lineage: Eukaryota > Metazoa > Chordata > Mammalia > Carnivora > Felidae > Felis > Felis catus. The sequence goes on along the minus strand of NC_058368.1, from coordinate 207,764,753 downwards.
AAGTAAACAATGCCCCAAATTTTCAATTCTAGATTTCATCTTCAAATAGAGCACCATAGCTCAGTTTCTGGTGGTCTGTCTACCTCAAATTCATTATGTACAATAATCAAATTAATTTAAACATCAAAAAAGAAAAAACAAAAAACTTCCCCAAATTTCCTTTTTCAGGAAACAGTAATAGTCTTAACTAGGAAGTTATACCCAGGTAGTTACCAAATATCTTAAGTGTATGTATCTTAAGCATCTCTTATAGAGACTATCTCCCAACAGACTCCTGTTTTCATATACTACTAAGTTCTGAATCAGTGATTTGCAGATATTGCCATATTTAGCAGTATGGTTTTTTTTGTTTGTTTTTTTTTATTTTTTTTTTCAACGTTTATTTATTTTTGGGACAGAGAGAGACAGAGCATGAACGGGGGAGGGGCAGAGAGAGAGGGAGACACAGAATCGGAAACAGGCTCCAGGCTCCGAGCCGTCAGCACAGAGCCCGATGCGGGGCTCGAACTCACGGACCACAAGATCGTGACCTAGCTGAAGTCGGACGCTTAACCGACTGCGCCACCCAGGCGCCCCTAGCAGTATGTTTTTATGGTTAAGTAAAATCATTTCTATACACCAAACAAGACACAACTCACCTAAAATTATGAAAACAAAAACATACTGGCTAATCTGGAGTCCCATGCATGAAAAGAAACACATGAAAAATTAACCTTTTCATCAACATTGATGAATGATAATTTTAGGGGGCCTTGGTGGCTCAGTTGGTTAAGTGTCAGACTCCTGGGGTGCCTGGGTGGCTCAGTCGGTTGAGCGTCTGACTTCAGCTCAGGTCATGATCTCACCACTTGTGGGTTCGAGCCCCGCGTCGGGCTCTGTGCTGTTAGCTCAGAGCCTGGAGCCTGCTTTGGATTCTGTGTCTCCCTCTCTCTCTGTCCCTCCCCTGCTCATGCTTTGTCTCTGTCTCAAAAATAAATTAATAAAAACATTAAAAAAAAAAGTGTCAGACTCCTGATATCAGCTCAGGTCATGATCTCACGGTTCATGAGTTCAAGTCCCACATCAGGTTCTGCGGTGACCGTGAGGAGCCTGCTTTGGATTCTCTCTCTGCCCACATACACTCTCTCTCTCTCAAAATAAATACGTAAACTTAAAAAAAAAAAAAAAAGCTTAAAAACTGATCATTTTAATCAGGCAAAAATAAAATACATAATTAATGTGTATAAGTGTAAACAAGTCCTCTAATTACAAGTTTTCTACTTGTTATTCTTCCCTACATTGCACTTGAACATTCATAAAAAATTACATAATACCAATAATCAAAATCTAAAAGCAAATTTACAAAGTCTCTTTGAATTAACCTTTCAAAGCTCTGACCTACTATAAATGAAACCAGTATACTGTATCTCTTTGGTTACATCTTGCATGAACAGGAGGTTTGAATATGATCTAACTGCTAATTCTTTTTATATTTATTTATGCATTCTGATAATGCTTTTGAGACATCTGTTTTCCATATTTCCACTAAAGGACCACAATGTTTCACTTGAAAACCTGGGGTCAGATAAAGTTAGGAATTCAAATATTTTTATTTTAAAATGTAGTATTTACCAGAGATGCACTATCCCCTGAAAGGTCAGAGGCAACATTGCCTACTCCCCCACGGTAGGATTTTTTAGGTGAAAGATGTGAGCAGACACGCTGAGATAATACAAATTCTGGTCAGGTTTTGTTGTCAAATGAGTTTAGGTCAGGTTAGGTTTCCTCAGGTCAAGTTATTCATGAAAATGAAAATAGTTTTCACTTTGAGAATTTTTGGCTTTTCAAAGTTGTGGCTAAGAGACTGTAGCACTGTACAATTAATACTACCAACATTCCAGACCCTGCACTCTTTTCTACAAGTTACTGCCACTATCACTTTTTCCATCTTCCCAACAACACAAATTTGTGGTAATACTGATGTATAAATTTTCTCTTTACTCAAGTTTGATAAAGTCGAATGAGAAATAAACCATATTACTCCAGAAATAACTACTTTTGGTCAGCACAGGGAATTTAACCCCAGAAAAAAAAGAAAAATCCTACTATTCAAAATAAAAACTTGTTGTTTAGGATAAAAATACAAATGAAAAGAAGGACTTCTAGCCTTCAGAGCAACTACCTGGCTATTGAAGTGTATCTGTGAACTACCGACACGTGTACTACCTGAATGCTGTTAGAAATGCAGAATGTTGGGCCCTCCTATACCTACTGACTCTGACTCTTCATTGAAACAAAATCCTTAGGTGCTTCATTTGTACATTTACACAGAAAAAAGTGAACCTAGCAGGCCTGACTGCTTTTTTTAAAAGGATTGCTGACCTTCCAAAGTTGGCCCTTGGCTGGCATCTGGAAACAAATGTGGGGAAGGTTCCCACCACCCTACCTGATAAGAATGGCTCACTGGGCCTAAACTGTTTACACAAGCAATATGGTTTATGCTGAATACCTGCTTTCCTTCTGTGGGTCTGCAATGTTGCTGCCTGCCAGGCAGAAGGTGCCTACTTGACAAGTCCTCAAAAAACCCTGGGTATCTAACAAACTCCCTGGTGGACGATATTTCACTTGCTCTCATAATTTGCTGCTGGGGAGAACGACTTCACCAGAAGATACTAGAAGCTTGTACCTGGTTTCTCCTAACTTTACCCAATGTAGTTTTTCCATTTGCTGATTTGGCTTTGGATCCTTTTGCCATAATGAGCTCTAGCAAATTATGAAACCTATGAGTGATCTTGAGGACCTCCAATACAACATTAAAGTTTGAGAAACACTGCTCTAGAGCTTAAGTGCAGGACTTGAGGACGATGGCTTACCCTTGGGCCAGTGAAAGATAAGAAATCCATCTTGTACAAAATCAGATCTTAGAAAAGACTACTCTCCTATGGGGGTGCCTGGATGGCTCAGTCAGTTAATCATCTAACTCTTGATTTTGGCTCAGGTCATGATCTCACAGTTTGTGAGTTCAAGCCCCACATCAGGCTCTGTGCTGACAGCACAGAGCCTGCTTGGGATTCTCTCTCCCTCTCTCCCTGCCCCTCCCTCTCTCTGTCTCTCAAAATAAATAAACATTAAAAAAAAAAAAAAAAAAAGACTACTTCCCTAGGAAAAAGTGTGAATTGGAAGAACACGCAACCAACAGAGAGAGATAGCAAAAAAAACCCCACCTCTGGGTAAACATAGCGTATGTTTTGAAAACAAAGATTTCTCTTGAGATTTTGAAGCCGCTGTACAAAGCTCTGGAACTTAGATATATGTACTTCTGCATTGTCCAAAAAAATCCCAACATGAGAATTTTAATTTAAAGTAGCCCCTTGTTGAATATACAATGGGAAAAAAACAGTCTCTTCAACAAATGGTGTTGGGAAAACTGGACAGCTACCTATGAAAGAATGAAACTGAACCGCTTTATTTCACCGTACACAAAAATAAACTCAAAATGGATTAAAGACCTAAATGTGAGGCCTGAAACCATAAAAATCCTTGAAAAGAACACATGCAATAACATCTCTGAAAATGGCCATAGCAATATTTTTCTAGATATGTCTCCTGAGGCAAGGAAAATAAAAGCAAAAGAGACTATTGGGACTACATCAAAATAAAATGTTTCTGCACAGCAAAGGAAACAATCAACAAAACTAAAAGACAACCTACTGGATGGGAGAAGATATTTGCAAAGGGCATATCCAATAAAGGGTTAGTATCCAAAATATATAAAGAACTGATACAACTTAACACCAAAAAAACAAATAATTCCAATTAAAAAATGGACAGAAGACATGAACAGACATTTCTCCAAAGAAGACACAGACGGCCAACAGACACATGAAAAGATGCTCAAAATCATTCATTACCAGGGAAATGCAAATCAAAACTACAATGAGATCACCTCACACTTGTCAGAATGGCTAAAATAAAAAACACAGGAAAAAAAGTGTTGGCGAGGATGTGGAGAAAAAGAAACCCTCTTGCACTATTGGTAGGAATGCAAACTGGTATATCCACTGTGGAAAACAGCAGGGAGGTTCCTCAAAAAATTAAAAATAGAACCACCGTATGATTTAGTAATCATACTACTGGGTATTTACTCAGAAAATGCGAAAACATTAATTCAAAGGAAAATATACACCCTTATGCTTATTGCAGAATTATTTATAATAGCCATACTATGGAAACAGCCCAAGAGTCCACTGATAGGTAAATGGATAAAGAAGACAGAAGATATATATATGTATGTGTATTGATATAATGGAATACATATGTGTGTATATATAATGGAATATTATTCAGCCATTAAAAATGAAATCTTGTCATTTGCAACAACATGGCTAGAACTAGAGAATATAATGCTAAAGTGAAATAAGTCAGTCAGAGAAAATTACCATATGTTCTCACTCATGTGGAATTTAAGAAACAAAACAAATGAGGGGCGCCTGGGCACCTTCATCAGTTAAGAATCCAATTCTTGAGGGGCGCCTGGGTGGCGCAGTCGGTTAAGAGTCCGACTTCAGCCAGGTCACGATCTCGCGGTCCGTGAGTTCGAGCCCCGCGTCAGGCTCTGTGCTGACAGCTCAGAGCCTGGAGCCCGTTTCCGATTCTGTGTCTCCCTCTCTCTCTGCCCCTCCCCTGTTCATGCTCTGTCTCTCTCTGTCTCAAAAATAAATAAACGTTAAAAAAAAAAAAATTAAAAAAAAAGAATCCAATTCTTGATTTTGGTTCAAGTCATGAGCTCACAGTTGCTGAGTTTGAGCTGCATAGAGTCTGCTTGGGATTCTGTCTCCCTCTTTCTACCCATCCCCCCATAAATAAACATAAAAAAGGAAACAAAACAAAGGAGCAAAGGAAAATAGAGAGAGAGAGAGAGAAAAAAACCAAGGAACAGACTCTTACCTATGGAAAACAAACTGATAGTTACCAGAGAGGAGGAGGGTCACAGAGTACACTTACGTAACATCATGAAAAAAATAAAATTTTTAAAAATTTGAATGAAATAAACTAGTCCTTGGTCTCCTGTATTCCCAGGCAACAGCCAAAGCAAACCCAACCATCAACCAGCCCCATAACCCAACCACCCAACCAGGTAATCACCATCTGCCTGGGTAACCTAACAAATTTAAGTGCACAAGCAAAAATCACAAACACACAAGGAAACCTGAAAATAAGCTATTATAAACAGAAACAAACAGCAAAACAATATAAAAAGACTTAAAATGTTAGAATTATCATATACATACTAACAATGAAATAATAATGTTTTATATATCTAAAGCACGGGGCAGGGGGTACTGGCAAATTTGTTCCATAAAGGGTCAACTGCAAATATTTTAAGTTTCGAAGGCCACTCGATCTCTGTCACAACTGCTTAATTCAGCAGTTGTAGTATCAAAGCAGCCATAGAGCATGACTATATCATGCAGCATTTGCAAACCATATTTGCAAGATTTGCAAGCCATAACTTACAAACCTCAAATTTTAAAAAAAGGATTGAAAATACAAGATTCAAGAGAGCACTTATTAAAAATAGTTACAAACATCCAAGCAGAATTTCTTGACATAATTATCATGATTAAAATAAAAATTCAATGGGGAGAATAAACAATAAACACAACTGGGGAGAATTAATTAACTGAAAGACACATCTTAAGACATGATACCGAATGTGGCCCCTAAGAGAAAAGGAGAGGAAATTCATGAAAAAGCTTAAAAAAGCAAGATAATGAGAATGCCTAACATGCATTTAATAAGAGTTCCTAAAGGAAATAAGAGAAAAATGCAGGAGATGCAAAAAGTCAAATATTGAGAATTTTTCAGAATTGTTCAAAGACATGAAATTCTTAGAATCAGGATGCCCAATAAATCTTAAAGTAGGATGCAAATAGCCACGTAAACATATTTCATTAAAAGTATTTCAAGTCAAAGCAAAAAACTGCTAATACTGAAAAAAGACAAATTATCAAGAAATAAAAGCAACTTGATGAACAGTGTACTTTTTTTTTAAATATTAAAAAAACTAATCAAAAGTGTATGAACCTTGTATGAAACCTAACTTAAAATGTTACCTGTACGATAATTTACCTGTACAATAATCAGGAAATTTGAACATTAACTGAATATTAGATGAGATACAGAAATTACTGTTAATTTACTTAGTTGTATTAATGGTACTATAGTTACAGATTTTAAAGTCCCTATTCCTTAGAGATACATACTGACATATTTACAAATTAAATATTATATACCTGGGATTTGTTTTAAAATGATCCACTAGCAGGGCGCCTGGGTGGCTCAGTCGGTTAAGCGACTGACTTCGGCTCAGGTCATGATCTCACGGTCCATGAGTTCAAGCCCCACGTCAGGCTCTGTGATGACAGCTCAGAGCCTGGAGCCTGCTTCAGATTCTGTGTCTGCCTCTCTCTCTGACCCTCCCCCATTCATGCTCTGTCTCTCCCTGTCTCAAAAATAAATAAACATTAAAAAAAAAAAAAAAAACCTTTAAAATTATCCACTAGGGAAGGAGGATATACAGCTGAAATAAGATTGGTTTACAATGGTTGAAATGGAGTGAGCAATTCATGAGGGTTCCTATACTTTTGTCTCTACTTATGTCTATATTTAATAATTTTCATAACATCGTATTTTTAATAAAAATCTAATAATCCCAAGTGTTGACAAAAGTAGACTCAGGAGCAATTCTTACATATTGCTACTCTGAGGATATAGATACAGGAGATAATAGAGATATACAGAGATATATAAGCAGTGATTCTACTACATCAAGTTCTATTAACTCAGAGAAATTTAAGTATTAAGTACCACAATTCATGTATAAGACTATGTATAAAATCAGGGGCACGTGGGTGGCTCAGCCGGTAAGCGTCTGACTTCAGCTCAGGTCATGGTCTCATGGTTTGTGAGTTCAAGCCTCGTGTCAGGCTCTGTGCTGACAGCTCAGAGCCTGGAGCCTGCTTTGGATTCTGTGTCTCCCTCCCTCTCTCTGCTCCTCCCCCACTCACGCTCTGTCTCTCTCTCAAAAATAAATAAACATTAAAAAAATATTTTTTGGGGGCGCCTGGGTGGCGCAGTCAGTTAAGCGTCCAACTTCAGCCAGGTCACGATCTCACAGTCCGGGAGTTCGAGCCCCGCGTCAGGCTCTGGGCTGATGGCTCAGAGCCTGGAGCCTGTTTCCGATTCTGTGTCTCCCTCTCTCTCTGCCCCTCCCCCGTTCATGCTCTGTCTCTCTCTGTCCCAAAAATAAATAAACGTTGAAAAAAAAAATTAAAAAAATAAATAAATAAATAAATGTTTTAAAGACTATGTGTAAAATCATTGTCTATAATTGTTCATAATAGCAAGGAACTACAAACAACCCAAATGTCCATGATCAAAAGAATGGATAAATAACTATTATTAATTTAATAACACTCACCCTCTGGATTTTTATCTAAGCACTTGAGAGACACGAAGCTAAAGTCTTTGAACAAATTTTCTCATTTAATACTTACGATAATCTTGCAAGATGCACAATATCATATCCCTTCCCATGTATGAGAAAAATTTAGGCTCAGAAAATTAAACAGCATGTCAAAGATTTCCCTGCATATTATGGAGCAAGAATTTGAATCCAGGTCTTCCCTACTACAAACACAATTTTCATTTCACAGTAATAATTAGGAATGTATATTTTCAAAAAAAGAAACAATGTTAATCTTCTAAGCAAAACAGCTTAAACTGATATTAGAAAAAATACAGTAACACAAAAGTAAACAGTAGTTAGTTCAGATCTGTACAAATTACCAATAAGGTTGGGAATAATGTTATTTCACATAATTTACAATTCTTATTTTATGTGTGTGCATGTGTGTAAGCATACAATAAAAACAATTGTGGGGGGGTGTTTCTGACCAGTTTATCTCAAACAACTTAATACTAGCATAAGTCTCCTCAAAGTACAGTAACAGCTGATCTACCTTTATATAGAGAAAACCCTCTTCTTTTTTAAAAAGTCTCACTACATTAAGTCATCTTGAAAGTTTCCACCAACTTTAAACTCTAGGTTTAGAGTTCAGCTTATTCAGCTTCAGTTTTAAGCTTCCACACCATTAAACTTCAACTACACTAGTTCCTAACCCATGAAGTCTTTCTTTAGTGTAAAGTTTGGCTTACTAAAACTGCTCAGTTCAGGATCAAGGGATAAATAACAAATGAAGAAATCACAGTATCAGTTAAGAATCACATGCATGGTACTTCTAGCGATTAAACTGACATAGCATGTAAAAGTGTTCAATTGAGTGTTAATTAGGATTACACTCAAATACTCAAATAAACACTCAATTATTTTTTAAAGGCAGATCACTCATCAAAATTTTTCATAATATTTCTCTTAATTTATTTTAGGCTATTACCATGGCTTGCTCCAATACTTTCTCTGGGAAATGCTAACAGTTAAAAAACAATAATACAACTTAATAACAGTTAAGTCCTCCTTCTCTATTTGCTAAAAATGAAAAACGTCCCTCAATCAACAAACCAAAACCCAGACATTATATAATCATATTTGTTATGGCAAAACACGTTTCAAGTCTAGTGTCAACCCTAGGGTTGCCAGGAATACTACGCTACATTCTTTCCTCACGGGAAAGAATGCCATGATCCCTGAGCAACTTCTGCCATAGCACACACATTCATTTGCCAACCTTAAAGTAGGGTTTTACTTTGCCAAAGGCACAAATGTAGTTATTCCATAATTTCTTTTAAAAATATTCAGGGGGCGCCTGGGTGGCTCTGTCGGCTAAGCATCCAACTTATGATTTTGGCTCAGATCATGATCTCAGTGAGATCTGCCCCATTCTCTCTCCCCCCCCCCCTTTCTCTCACTCTCTCTCAAAAAAAAAAAAAAAATCAGGACTCAGAACTCTACCTGGCAAATAAAAAAATATTTATTAAATAAATAAATGTGCCTGCACAGGGGCGCCTGGCTGGCTCATTCATAACAGCACGTGACTCGTGACTCTTGACTTTGGCGTCATGAGTTTGAGCCCCACGTTGCATGTAGAGATTACTAAAAAATAACAATAATAACTGTTCATGCACAGAATTAAAAAGCAAAATTAGGGTCCCCTGGGTCACTCAGTCACTTAAGCTTCTGACTTTGGCTTAGGTCTTGATCTCAGGGTTCATGACTTCAAGCCCTGCACTGGCCTCTACTGTCAGCATGGAGCCTGCTTCAGATCCCTGCCCCCCTCTCTGTCTGCCCCCTCCCCTGCTGGTTCTCTCTCTCTCTCAAAATAAATAAACTAAAAAAAAAAAAAAAAAAAAGCAAAATTGGGTAAAAAGTAAGGATTTTTAGCTTGAACAACCAGCTGAAACAGCTGAAAATCTAGATGCTAAAAGACAGCTTATTGCAGGGACCAAAGTTACTTAAAAAAAAAAAAAAGGACAATTTTAAAAATACATAAATAAAAGTTATGATGTAAGACAAGATTTCCCCCCAAAATTTACCTGCTATCCTGCTTATTTATCAGAGCCCATATTCAGAATAAAAATTTAAAACACATTAAAGAGAATAAAAGTAAAATTAACTTCTCCCAAAAATAAAATTAACTTCTCCCATTCCTCTATTTTCCTTACTTTTTATACTTCCAATCATAGATTCAACACCTAAAGAAAACATCTAGCAGCAGCACCAGGAAAGTGAAATGAACGGAATCGTATTTCACAGAGGTTACGCAAGCCTAATAACTCCCTTCTCAATCTCCTAATTTGTCAATCAAGCTTAACTATCCAACCAGTCTACATTTTTTTGAATGACGAGCAACTAATTTTAAGAGCAAGATCTGATTTATCTTGTAATCTCCATCTTGAAACTTCAGAAAACTTATCAGAATAAAGTACTCTGCCTATGATATACAGTCAATAATTACCTGAATAAATGAATACATTTCTATTCACAGTCACAAAGAACTGTCATTATTAATGACAATTCAGACATTATTTGCTACCTCAAAATACTAAAGTGGTTAGGGTTGGACATGTGTCCAACAGCCTATTGAAATAGGTCACAAAAAAGTGACCTATTTTAGTGCAATCATCATTTCTGCAATGTAGGTTTGGTGGCTTTCTCTTGAATACTGAAGTTTCACGTGATTCAAACTGGATAAAAAGGATTAATTCACTCACTTATTCATTCAATTAGCATTGATTTAGTGGCATGTGTCATGCATAGCCTTCTCCAGGGACCTCAGTCTATTATCCAGAAAACAGCCAGAGTGATCCTTCTAAATCAGGTAACGTCACTCCCCTGCTTAAAACCTTCTAATAGCTTCCCTTTACAAGCATACCACAATCTCCCAAGTTATTACTTGCCTGCCTCTCTACTCTCCTACTCCCCACTCTTCCTCTCATTCATTCAGCACTAGGCATTATTTGTTCTTTCCTTATTTCTGGGCCTTTGTACCGTATGTTCTTCGACTTGGAAGAAGCAGACACTCCCCCATAGATCTTCACTTGGTGCTTCCTTGTTAGTCCTAAATCAACTAAGTATCATTGCTTCAGAGAAGCTTTTTCTGACAATCCTCCCAACCACCACTCAACTCTCTTTCAAATATCCAACTGTACATTATTCAGAACATTTATTAGTAATTAACATTCTATGTTCACGTGTGTGTCTGCATTCTCCCCACTGGAATATAATCTCCTCAAGGGCAGAGACTCAATCTCTGTTACCACTGAATCACCAGGAAAGGAATGGTACCCTGAACATAGGAAAGGTCAATAAATACTTGTCAACTGTGACTGAGGAAGGCACAATATTATAAACAAGGTAACACAGAAAGTTCTATATACTATAAAAGCCCAAAGAAGGAAGATACTGAACCCTGCTTTGGAAATTAAAATTAACTCTGTAGAAAACCTGTTGCTAGCTACAGTAAAGAGAGTAGGTTAGATAAGGACAGAACTAGAATAGAGAGACTAGTTATGAAGCCAATGCATTCCTCCAGGAAAGTAAATGGGGGCCTGAATAAACGTATGGCAGCAGAAATAAAAATAACAGATTTGACAGGTATTTCAGAAACAAAATCATTATCATCTGGTCGCAGATTTGATGTGTAAAATAAGGACAAGGAATGAGGCTAGGATGTCTCCTGGGTGTCTGCTTTGGCCCCATTAAAGTACTGCTCTTAACCCAGATGAGAAATATAGAAAGATTTTTGTAATAAGATAATTATTAGTTTGAAACATAGTGATAGAAGTGACTACATGGCTGAGATACTGAGTGAGCAATATGGAGCCCTCACACTAAAATATAAACTTGACATCATTTATTCAGCTAATAAATATTTAATCAAGTACATAGAATGTGCTGGGGTTGTTCTAGGCACTGAGGATACCATGGTGAATAACAAAAGTGTCCTCACAAAACTTATACTCTAAAAGAAAAACAAACAATACTGTAATAGCAGAAGTGACAAAGGCAATGGAAGAGGAAACAATATAAAAGAATCGAAAGTGGCAGAGATGGGGCTACCTGCAATAGAATGATCAGAGCAGGCCTCACTGATAAGCTGATACTTGAGCAGAGAATTAGGTGAGGTAAGGGAGCAAGCCTACAAATATGGTGGGAAGAACAATTCAGACAGAATGTAACAGAGGTACAAAGATTCTGGCTCTAAAAAGAGAGTATGAGTAGGAGTAGATGGCAAGGAGACTGTTTTGCCAAATAGAGTAAAAGTATTAGGAAATGAGAATGTATGCAGAGGTAGCCAGAGACCAGATTACAATGGGAGTCATCACATAGAGTGGTAGCATATTTTTTAGAAAAATTTTCTTGTCATACACATTCCAGTATTTAATACAGTGCTGAGAATATAGCAAGTGATCAGTGACTTCTTCCCAAATTAGTGAAAAAAAAAAAAAAATCAATGTATTAATGAATCCCCATTTTGTTTGAGCCCAATTTATAGTTGATCAGTTCCCAACCTCCAATTCATCCCCAAAGGATAAATCAAATAGCAATTTAAAGGACTATATTATAAGTTTTAGCAATCTTCAGAAGCAGAATTCTTAAAATGTTTTGAACAGTGACATCATCACTAGAACAAGTATATATTCTTCCAAGGGGACTGCTTAAAGGAAACATCTACTTCAAAGTATGTGATTTTTAGATTATCTGCTAAACCAACACATTATTTGATAACTTCACATTTTGTAATGTTTTAATAATCATTTTAGATCAAGCTCTGATCGTGCTGGACAGCCAACAGTTTACTGTATTACTTCAGTTCTATTCTAGGAAAAATCATTTAAAACAGTTGGAAAATAAATGATGTACCCTATGTACAAGAGCAGTAACATAATCCTGAAAAACATGGCTAAAAATATAGATTTACTGCATTTTGTCATTCTTAATTGATAGAATCAAACAATCACTCACAACTGACCATTAAAATCAAGTATTCTTCTGATAGCAAATAATCCACACTCAGTGAACTAAACAGTCTAGATTCAGAATCAGCAAGGATCTTCCAAGGCTATTAAATGTTCCTGCCTTCAGGGAATTCCAAACTCATTGTTTTCCATACTTCCAGAGTAGATACGTGAAAATTTAAAACATTTTGAATATTTAAAAGAAAGTGAATACTAATATTTTTTAAATTATCAACATTTAGAAAATGCACTTTATCAGAAACTTCTCCACCTCCAGTATAGTGAACACTTGTTTCACTTTCACATTTACTCTTGTTCTTGCATACTGAAATAAGTAAAATGTTCTTTATTCTACTAACCTATGCTTAGCACATATTGCTAAGTTGCTTTCAAATGTTTAATCAATTTCCTATGCAATACTCAGTTCTAATTTCTTGGAGACAAGCATCAAGAGATGAGCAGTGAAATTTTTTTCTATCAAAGCATCACCAACTCTCAGGGGAAAATAATCCCCAAAATCTAATGAAGGATTAAGTAAAAACAAAAACAAAAACTTCTTTAACAATTAAAATTTATTTTAAAGCAAAGAACATAAAACACTATCAGATACAGCAAAAAAAAAAAAAAAAAAAAGTCCATTACTATGGCATGTCCTATTACATTAAAGAGTCACCAGAAGAAAGACTAGAAATAGAAAAAGAAACAGAAACCAGTGAGAGAAACTGAAAAATACTAAGGGAAAGACAGAAAAACAATCACATAAAGACACTTTATAACTGTCAGTGAGGTAGGTCCTAGACATTCTCACTTAGTCTCATCAAGTTCTAATAAATCTACTAAAAAATTCAATCACATTATTGCTCCTTCATGTGGGAAACCTGGAGAAGAATCAGACAGAGTTCTAAGGGTCTCTTTTGAGCTCTTAAGAAAGAGAATCAGAAAAGACATTTAAACACTTATGCTCTTTGAAGAAGCATCTCTCTATTGCGTTCTCTAACAACTTGTCAACTTTGATGAATACCTGAAACCGCATGTTGTAAATCTAACACATTAACACACTGATATTTCCATATAAGAATATTACTGAAGTGAGGACCAAAAAGTGTTTACTATCCTCCCTTTTTCCCTGTAGAAATACCAAACCAATTTCAGTAATCATCCCACCAATTTTATTAGGTCAATGCAAAACTTTTATTGAGTTGAAATTCTAATTTTTCCAAATTTTTTTCTAACCTGTAGCTTTGAGCAGCTTATTTTGATCTGATTATACTTTTTCTTAGAATAATCCTTAAGAAAAAAGCAAAACACAAAAAATTCACCTATGTGTTAACTGGCTACAAACTACTGAAGCAAAAAGTCAGTCTAAAGAGGCAAAAGACTGAGATATTCAGAAAATGATTTTAATTTTCTAAGGAAAGTTGGAATTAATCTCATTATTCCAAACCCTGTCCACTCACATAAATCCACTCCCCTTTCAAAAGGAAAGAATCCATCCACATCATGACATACCTGATATACACTTTATATACAACATGGTGATGTAACACCATCATATGCCCACTGATCACTGGGCATATGAAATCAGATACAAGAGTACATACTGTATGGATGTATTACAGAAAGTTCAGAAACAGGCAAAACTAGTCTATGGTGTTAGAAGTCAAAATAGTGGTATCCTTCATGGGGGGAAGTAGTGCCTGGAAAGAGACACAATGAGAGCTTCAGAGGTACTGCAATATTCTGATTCTTGATTGGGGTTCTGATCATCCATATGTTCAATTTGTCAAAATGTACTGGACTATACAATTATGACAAACATTTTTTAGATCCGTGTTTTCTTTAAATAAAAAGCAGGGGCGCCTGGGTGGCTCAGTCAGTTAAGTACTTGACTTCAGCCCAAGTCATGATCTCATGGTTTATGAGTCTGAGCTGCGCGTTGGGCTCTGTGCTGGCAGCTCAGAGCCTGCAGCCTGCTTCTGATGGTCTGTCTCCCTCTCTTTCTGCCCCTCCCCCTGTTCATACTTTGTCTTTCTCTCTTTCTCTCTCTCTCGCAAAAAAAAAAAAAAAACCCTAAAAGTTTTTCAAAAAATAAACTAAAAAATTTAGTAATATTTACTGCTCTCAATATATTAGGCATTTTAACATGTAAAAAGAGGGTCTAACATCTCCATGTAGTTTTCAAGGCCCTCAATAACTTACCCCTACTTTACAAATCCAGTATAAATACTAAAATTCTATATCCTTATTCATCTCTCAGTAAAATTTTTAATGTCTTTATTCACACTCCATTCCTCTTGATTTAACCACATCCTGCTCATTCAAAGCTGTAACAGTGTCCCACTTTCTTTTATTTTTTTCCCAGCTCATACCTCTCTCTCCCTTCTCTCATCTCCCCTGCTTTAAATTACCACTAAAGAACACCCAATATCTATTTATTTATATCTATGTGCCAAAATTATAGTAAATATTTTATAAACATTTCATTCATTTCTCAAATAAGTGTTATTCCAGCAGAGATGAGAAAACATGCTCAGAGATGGCAACTTGTCCAAACTCAAAAAAACTTCTAAGAGGCAGGATCAAGATTCAAATCCAGATCTGTCTGACTCTAAAGGCCATGTTCTTAGCTACAGAGCTAGAATGTCTCTATATTATGCAATTAGCACATTATTTAATGTTATTTTGTTCATATTAGTCATATTTTGTACCTTAATGTCTATCTTTATATAATCCTACCATCCATATTGTATACATATATTCTAACTCTATCAAGTCATACCTTACCTGCTTTAAACCATGCTATGAGGCAATGCTATCTGGAAAACAATCGGCATGTAAAAGTAAGCACTCCGAAAAATGGCAATAAAGACTCAAAGTATGTATCTTCAACAGGTTTAGTCATTACAGGTAACATATATTATTGTCAGTAGGGCTCCTTAATTCTTCATAATCACAACATATTTATATTTGTTTTCCATATAATATTAATAACTCCAGTTAGTTTCTATTTTACAACACTGTAAAAGTAAAAAAAATAAAGAACTGCTAAATGTAAGAATGATAGTTGCAATGTAAAGTGATAGCTGAGTACAAGGACACAGCACATAAGATCAAAAAGAGCAGTCCAATGTCATACAAGGTATTAATAAATTGCCCCCTCCACCTCCCACACAATAATCGACATTCATTATGATGACCCCAGCTAAAGATAAAAAGTTAAAATATAGTTGATATATCCTTCTTAAGAAAGGGGAGAAGTACATAATAGTTACAGAAATAATTTTATCCAAAATGGTTAAAATGTACATTTTAGAGCTCAGCCAACAGCCTGCTTGAGGGCTCCAAATTGACATTACTACAATATATAGCATACTTATTTAGTCACTAGTTATTCCAGTAATATCATTTATCTTCTATTGTCCTTGTTTTTAAAAAGATTATAAAGGGTTAAATGCATAGGTTTTAGAATCAAAAATAGTGAATGGGATCTGAATCCTACCTCTCTCTTTTACTGGCAGTTATGACCTGGGTGGGGCTAGTTAGGCATCCTCTGGGCCCCACTTTCTTCATCAGTGATATAAGGATATTAAGAGATACGTTTTAGAAATGTAGGAAGACTAGGGGCGCCTGGGTAGCTTAGCCGGTTGAACGTCCAACTTTGGCTCAGGTCATAATCTCCCAGTCCCTGTGTTCCAGCCCGGCATTGGGCTCCGTGCTGACAGCTCAGAGCCTGGATCCTGCTTCGGATTCTGTGTCCCCCTCTCTCTCTGCTCCTCCCCCGCTCCAGTCTGTCTGTCTGTCTATCTCTCTCAAAAAGAAATAAACAGGGGCGCCTGGGTGGCGCAGTCGGTTGAGCGTCCGACTTCAGCCAGGTCACGATCTCGCGGTCCGTGAGTTCGAGCCCCGTGTCAGGCTCTGGGCTGATGGCTCAGAGCCTGGAGCCTGTTTCCGATTCTGTGTCTCCCTCTCTCTCTGCCCCTCCCCCGTTCATGCTCTGTCTCTCTCTGTCCCAAAAATAAATAAACGTTGAAAAAAAAAATTAAAAAAAAAAAAAGAAACATTAAAAAATTAAAAAAAAAAAGAACTGTAGGAAGACTACATTAGATAATTTAAGTAATGTTTTTAACAGTTTCTAGCATATAGTAAAGTTCCAAATATGGTGGTGGCTATTTTTTTTTGTAATCAAAGACCATGTCTTAAAAATCTAGCAACCAGCACAATGCTGGACACACAAGCAGTACTCATTAGTACTTGGTGATTGGCCTGTATCACAGAAAAGAGTTAAGAGTCTAATAGCGCATGGCAGCATCCAACCTGAGTACACCTACTACTTTTATGTGTAAATACTTAGAAAATAAAAAATGAAGGAACTAGGATCGATCACTGAAAAACGATTCCTTTATTAAATTTTGGCTAATTTCATAAGAATTTCATTAACAAACATGGCTGCTCAGCAAAGAAATAAACAACACTGAATAAGATACCTATAAGTGAAAGGTTTGAATAATGATGGATGACATTTGTCAGATAGCAGAGAGAAGATTCCTATTTTGAATGAGAGAGAGCTAATAAAATAAAAGTAGCTTCCAATATAGTTAAAATAAACATAATGTGTATATACACACACCTCCCCCAAATCCACTCATATTCCAGTACCCCAAGTGAACATTTACTCTCATTACTTATTTTAAAAATAATTACACTTTTTCTCTACCGTACCTTTACAATATAGAAACAATTACTGATATAAATGAAATTTTTTTTCCTAGAACTCAAAAATAAGTCTAAACTTTTAAAATAAAACAACTATTAGAAGAATAATAACAAGAAGAAAAGACAACTGCTACAGTTTATCCAAATCCCTTACTCTTCTCCTTTATTATTTCCTTTTGAAGCATAATCAGCATCCTTTTAAATTTCTTCCATTAATGTATATCTCTTCCAATAATGTATATTTCTATATTCAAAACAACGCTGAAACATGTACATAGAACACTGAATTCTCCCATGACAAAGGAGAAAAAGGCTATTTTAAGGTTCTTATTAAAATACATAAAGTGATTTAAACATTTTTAAGGCTATGCTAATCTAAAATTTAACTCACTAAAAAGCTGTAAAAACTGATGTTGAGAATTATCCTCATATGACTCACGAAATCTTACAGAAGAATTAATCTGACCTGTTTGGACCAAGTTATGTATGCCATTCAAAAATAACATTGGAAATACAAGCTACAGCAATAAAATAAAACCACAAGTCATTCAAATTAAACAAAGTAGAAAACAGCTATTTGTATTCAAATAGTCCATTATCATGATTTTATACTAATCATGTGACAGATATGATTAAAAACTTGTCCACAACATATGTAAATAAAATGTTCCACAATATTCTACCAGCCACCTGGTCACACACACAGAAACTGCCATATAGCTAAATGTTAAGAGTTCACAGCTCACCTACCTCCAACCACTGGAGTCTTCTCTCTTTCTGCAACTCTATTCCCCTCAGTTTTTTTTCTTTTTCCTTTCTCTCTCTCTCTCTCTTTTTTTTTTTTTTTTCCCTTGGGGGAGGGGGCTGGTGGTGACGGTAGTGGTGTGGTGAAGTTTAGGGAGTGTATTACACAGAATTATGAGTGGAGAAAAACCAGGGCAATTAAAAGTTTTAGTATATGAGGGATGAACATTAAGCATGGAAATAATTAGTATACTATCTTAAGATGTGATTTCTCAAAGTATGAAACTACATATGTGTGTGTATATATATACATATGTATACATATATATACATATACGTATATACATATAAAAGCATCTAAAAGCAGTTAAATACACTTTTATCTGGTAAGTTGTTCCTTCTAAGTAACTGAAAGTAAATTACTTGGTAGTCTTCTTCGTTTACAGCTCTATGTCTCTTCACTCTTTATTCATTACAAGAAACACATGAAATTACACTAGATTCTGAACAAAACTACTAAAATCCCTGCAAGTGGCAATTCAACTCTCATTTTGCTGCTTTAGTAAAAGCAATAATTTCCCCAGTACACCCTTTACCCAAATAACTAGAGGCCTGGGTAGGGTGTCTGGATTTAGCAATGAAACATTCCACGCTTTTCAGAATGATTTTAATTTCAAATATTCTATCTCACTGTAAGGCCAAACGTTTAATTCTGAGATCAAAAAAATGGTCATTTTAGTGTGGAAAATAACGAAAATAATACCCATCTCATTTATAATCTCTATCTCCATATTGCATACATCTAGAAGTTTGGTAACAAATTTACAGAGCCCTTTGAACATGCAGTATTAATTAACGATGGGGAAAGGAAACACATATACTACAAAACAATGGAAGAAAAAATATCATTTATATTTGGATTTAGAATAACAGCCAAGCATTTATATACTCATAGTCACAAGCACACAATTATTTCACAATATGCCTATAAGCTCTCAGTCCAGTCCCAAACTACCTTCAAAGTCAAAAGAGCCCTACTTTGAAATGTAATCAATCTTGAATAATTAAGACATTTACATACAGAACTCATCACCAACTTTTTCTCAACATTACCTTCAAATACTGAATAATATTCCAGGAATGTGTTAGTTCACAAAATTAAGTTACAATTTTTAAAACACTGATCCAAAGTTCTACCTATTCAAATGCTACCCTTTTAAGCAAAGGTCTTATAGGTGTCAAGACTATTGTGAGGTCTTTCCTCTAAGCTATTCCTTACCTGTCTCCCATTTTTTTCTGAATTCCTCCAGATTCTGATTCCTTTATAAGGACAACCGACAGGCTCTTCAAATATTATTATCTTATATTATGCCCTGATATAGGTATATCCCAAACGTAATATAAACTTGAAGCCAAGAATTGGCCTTCCTGATTCACGGTAACACTTACTAACACAATTATATAATATACTGATCAAAAATATGCTGACTGACATTAACAAACCACTATAAATCTAAATCTTCAACATAGTGGGGTAAAAAATGGCCAAGTAATTAAAAGAGCCAAATTTTTAAAAATCCAGGTAATTAAAAAACTATTTTTGTATTTCTTAATAAACTCAACTGAATCCATAAATAAGATATTTTGAAGTCTCAGCATATCCTCAATTTCATTGTACTTTATAGAAATTTCATCATTACCAGGTGCTCTGCTCAGTTTATGCAATCTGTCTGGACCAGACTTAATAATAAGAATGAATTTTAAGAATGTACTTAGGTTTAGGTTCTCTTTCAATCCTGTGACTTTGGACATATATTTAGCTAGTTTTACACAATTATTTTCAACTTAGTTTGGCATCTGCATAATATTTAAAGTATATTCATTGCAGAAATAAAATAAAAGTAGCTCATCAGTTTTAACCTGGCCACACTAACAAAAAAGCACAGATAATACAAAACAATGGATGATCCAAAAAGCATTAACAGTCAACTCTCAATTATTCATATGTGGATTACCTAATATATATTTTAGCCTATTTATGTTTGCTATTCTAATAGTATTTGCTCAGGAAATAAAAATTGATGCTAATCATTCACATAAAAGACACACCAATCTACTGCAGGGGAGGAAAGCATACAAAATCTTCCCAAACCACATATAAATAATGCTATTTAGATTATGTAATTTAGCACTCTTCCATCATTATTCACCTTTTTATTAAGTGCAGGTAAATGAGAGTGGACTGTATTTAGCTTGGTGATAGTCAGAGGTACAGATACACAGGCATGCAAACCATTCACTCACCCCACTGTGCTTTTCACAGCCCTATTTTCAGTAGCCTGAGACCTGGGAGGGGGAGGAGGCAAGTCACTGCAGATGATCACTTAAAAGGAAATTGAGAGTTGACTATAATTTACATTTAAAGTGCTATGAAATACCATCACTCCTACATGTATTCATTGCCGTTCATGGGAATACTTCTCACAATGATTTAACAAGGCTGTAATGCTTTCTTTTAACCTTTCAATATCCCAGAAACGTGATAGCTAAGAATCACAAAGACGGAAGTGACACTATTAAACATGTAACTTAGTATGCGTTTTAGAAATTCAGGAAACTGAAGCCCAGAGAGGTTAAATAGCAAGCCAATATCCTCAGATTAAGTAAAACTGAGTATTCCAGACGTCAACTTCAATGCCACAGTTTCACTGCCTCTTCAACCAAAACTCTCCTCTTGGCTTCAGAGATCATAGTCTTGCTAGTTTTCTTCTCTTCTGTTGGCCACCTTTTTGTCATTGACTCCTACACTATGACAGACACTCTCATCAGCTCATCCTCTAATACTCAAGTCTTTAGCTCTAACTACATTTACATTCTTCTTCTCTCAATGACCTATGCAGGAAACAATCAGATCACAACTTCAGAACCATTCTGGTACTCACAGCTACCTTTTATACATCTTTCATAGACTTAATCACCTGATATTCAAGTGTAAAGCTGAACTCATTATCATCCCTCCAAAATGAGTTTCTTCATTTCATGGCACCCTCAATCTCACTGTTCCTCAGGACTACAAACTTAAAATGTTTTTACTTCTACTCTCCTTAATACGGTACTACTCCATTTCCCATCCCTCTCTCCATTCTGCCATTCAATAAATACTTCAGTTATTATTATATGATAGATGCTGGGAAAGCTTAAGATCTGGTGAGGGAACAAGTGGACAAAGAACTTAAGGCAATGGGAAGAGATATTTAGAAAGGAATAAACACAGATGTGGCAAAGTAGAGGAGGAAGCAATGAATTCCCACTGGAATGATTTTTAGCAGTAGCACGTGACCCAGACCTTAAAAAATTAGGATTTCAATAAAGAGTGCTGAAAATGAAATTCTAGGCAGAGGAAACAACCTACCCAAGGTCAAGTCAATAGAACTGTATGCCAAGTACAAGGAATAAATTATTTTTGACTAAAGCAGATTCTCAACCAGGGGTATAACACTATCTGCACAGGGAAAGAACAAGAATGGGGAGGAAGGTGCTTTAGAGTAGCAAACTCTCATCCTCTTTGAGAAGCACTGTGTGTAAAGAAGGAAGAGAGTGTATTACAACAGATAAACTATGCACAGAGGTTGACAGAATAATACGATTAAGACAGTACAGAAGATAACAATTCTGAAATAAATCATAAAAGGCCTTCAATGCCAAGCTAAGAAATCTGGACTTGATTCTGTGAGCAAAAATGAGGCAGTGAAGTGTAAGTGGTTTTTTGTTTGTTTGTTTTTGTTTTTTACTTAAGGGAATGATGATAAGATCAGATCTATATTTCAGAAAAATAATCTTGGCGATCATATAGTAGAGAAAGTGAAAAAAGGTTCGAGAAGATTTTACATCATCCAAATGAGATAATAAAGATGTGAACTAAACCAATGACAATGGAATATGAAGAGACTAGATTCATTAGATATTTCAGAAGCAAACTGGAGGACCATGGCAACTGAACAATAAGCAGTAGGTCTCTAGCTTGGTTATTAGGAAGGATGGTGGTGGTAAATAGAAAGGGAAATGGGAATATGCAAAGTCTTACACATTGGGCCTTTTAGAGGAGTACTAGACAAAAAATGCTAATATGTTTTGCAAGCTTAAGATAAAGGGTCTGAATAAAAATATAGTTAACATAACCATCTCAACTCTTGGATTTTTTTTTCAACTCATGGATTTTTGAAGCCATCAGTGAAAAGACTGTTCAGGGACTCAGCATTATAGGAGACAAGAAGATCAAGGACAGAACCTTAGGGTTCACTTGCTTACGGAGCTGCAAAACCAGTCAGTGAACAGAGACGGAGCAGCATGAGAGGTAGGAAAAGTAGGAGAATATTTCACAAAAGTCAAGTGAAGAAATAGTTGCAAGAACAGCAACAGTGTGGTGGCTACAAGTGCATGATCTGCAGTTAGTCACTCACTAACCCTAAGATCCTGACTGAGTTACTTACCTAAATTTCAGACCTTCAGAATTTTAAAGGCTATATCTTCCACTATAGGGACAAAAAGAATACTTCAAACTGTTATTAAGGATTGAGATAACATATTTTAGTGCCTGGAACAAAACTATTAATACAGTAGTAGCACTAAAATAGAATGGGGAACTTAAAAATGCCAATGAATTTTGCATGAGATTACCAGCATCCTTCAAAAACCTATTTTCAGTACAGGGGGAAAGCTGTGCTTAGAAGACTATAGTGTTAAGGAAGAAAGCTACAGAGTGATGATAAACCGTTCTTTCTATAGAACCTATCGAAAAACAACTGTTTTGTAATCTTTGTCTTTATCTTTCCACACCTCCCACCACCATCCCATGCCTGGTTTAGGACCTGACCCACATGAAGGATACAAGAAATGATTACTGAACATGACAAAAATTAGCCAATAGGAAGGAAGAAATGAAAAAGCAAAGGATCTTAGTTCTACAAAGAATCTTAGAGAAACAGTATCAGGAGCATAAAATGCCTTTCCAGGTTAGCCTTAGAAAGGAACAGAGATGCTTTATTCCCTGACTCAGGGAAACTGAAGTATGTATGAAATATAAAAAGTTGGCTCAGTAAGTAGAGCATGCAACTCTTGATCTGAGGGTCATGAATTTGAGCCCCAGGTTAGGCACAAAGATTACCTTAAAAAATAAATAAAGGAGAGAAGAAAACGGAATTAACATTAGACAGCTTCTACCTTCTTAACAAAGAAATGTAAGTACTCTGCACAAAGTAAGAGAACTCCAAAGTCAGTCTGAACTCTGAAGAAAACAAATTAGTTGGTAACTGCATTTCAAAATATATTCACCTTCATTTGTCTCCAACACCCTCGTCTAGTCTCCCACCATTTCTTAGATTACATCAGCAGCTTCCTAGGCAGCTCCTCTTCCCGCAGACTTTACCCTCCCCAAGGTGTGGTATATTCTCTTGAGGGCCCACGTTTCCTTTCACTATGTTCCTCACTATTCTTATAAGTCAACCACTCTGTGAAGCTTCTCTAATCCTCTAACCATCAAACAGTTCATCATTTTCTTCTCAAGGCTACTTCTAGTCCTTGTGCAGTCTGATTACTTAACTCATCGTTCCATATTGCAGGCACTTTATTATGTCTATTCCAGTAAACTCCTAAAAAGAATAACATCTTCCTTATCTTCATTCCTTCAGCACTTAATTCAGCATTTAGGATATAATGGCCATTCATTCAATGTTTGTTTTGTCTAACTGAAGTCAGCAATTAAACAACATAAGTAATCTGCTGTCTAGAAAAACTCAGGAAACAAAAAGTACTGTTCAAATCTGCATCATTCGGATAACCTTCCTACTTTTCTAAGTATTAAACAGCAACTAAGACCATTTTTTTCTTCTTACTAATGGAAAAGTAAAAGCGTTGGATAATCAAAAAATATAAAACTCAATACTTTTAAATAAATTATATTCTAATAGTTACATTAGAATACAGGTTTGTCCATGTCCTTAAATTCACTCTGAACATAATGATTAAATTACTGTATAGTAAGAAGGACGTACACAGGAAGAATACTCTGTGTCTTTTCAAGTTATTCAGTAGCATAAGAGATAACACTACTGGACTGATTAAAAAAAAAAAAAAAAAAAAAAAAAACAGGCTATCCTTGCAGTGGAAGTGACTAAGGGAAGCATTTTGGTTTCAAAATAGATATTGGCATGCAAAACAGAGAGAGTATTTAAATGATATCAATAGCAAATATCAGGGACTTTCACAAATTAAGTAGTTGTTTGAACAAAACTGAAAGCAACAATTACCAATCTGTTTACTGTGAGATCTACTGCAACGAAGTTCCTAAACTAGATCAAAATTAACCCATCAACAATTTTTAGTTGACACATACTATGTATGAAGGAACTACAGCACTAATAACCAATACCAAAACCAAAGTGCCATATAACTCTCCTGAGCCTCAAAAAGCTTGCAAGACTAGTTAAAATATTATTACTAAGAAATTTTCTGAAGTCAGAGAAAAAATTCTAAGGTTCTATAAAATAAAATATTACATTTTACCTTAACTGCACATAATAGATTACTCTTTGCTTAGGCCTAATTTACTGGTAATCTCACAGATTATTTCTTTACAGTAACTATATTCAAAAACTCTACTTCAGACTATACCCAATTAATAGTAAGTCTCAAAAACAATGAAAGCCTCAATACCATAATTCCTTATTAACAAGTTTATGATGTTCAAAACAATTCTGAAATATTTTAAATGTGATATAATTTTGATTCCATAGTGTAGGAAGACAACTAACATTTAGTTAACATCACTCACAAAAGTATCAGCTCCTGTGCTGAATATTTTAAGCACTAGTTCTCATATTCTTAATAAGCCTTTGAAGTTATCTCTCTTGGATATGAAGAAACCAAGAATCAAGCAAGGTCAAATAACTTGCCTCAAATCACCTATTAGATATTCCAGCTAAGATTATAATCCAGAACTATTTGACTTTACAGTCTCATCTCTTTTCACTACATACTGATGGTTCCTTTTGGAATAACAATGAACTGTGTGAGACAGCTACACAAAGAATTTCTCAAAGGTTACAACATAAAAACAATTAAAAAGAGAGCAAACACTGCCTTCACATTAAAAACAAGTAGTTCTGGTTACCCAAACTTAACCTAAAACATACAGTAATCCAATACACAAACAGCCGCCCTTCAGCTGCAACTCAGACTGCCTATAATTCTCAAATTATTACTAAAGTATAATTCCTCCTGAACTTTCTTCACATTAGATCCGCGAGACGTCTTTAGATCCACAAATCTTCTTTTAACAATGACATGACTGTCAGAATAGCAGTTTCTTGAACAATAGCTTCCCTATATAATGAATCTGAGATTACTTTTTTTATTCTAAACTTCCTTAGGATTTAGGAATAAATCTCATATAACCTCTCTTACTTGCATACGCCTTTTGCAATCAGGTTCAACTGGCTGTGTATATTTCAAACTGAAGTATATTTTGTCAAGGCAAGCAGAAATAGCATTTTCTACTTTTTGCATTATCTTGAAAATACCTATTGACATAGGTGTTCACTAATTGTCCAGGGAGCATAACATTTTAAATGCCAAACATACAGAGTTATCTGTGTACTTGAGTAAGACTGAAGTAAATCAAAGGTATCAAATTTGCACATAAGCTCTTATACAAACTAAACTTCCGATACCAGCCACAGAAATCACTATACACAGAAGTTCTGCAAACTCAATTTAAAGCACAAATACAATTTATTTCTAGTACCACATCCAAACAGGTTTTTAATGAGAACATTAAGACAGAAGATCTATCTAATAAATGCTCTTTTCACCTCCATCTAAACACATATGCTCATGTAGAAATTAAATCAATAAAGTATACCTGTTACAGAACTCAAATGCTAATGTTAAGCCCTGTAGGAATTTTGTTAAGAAATTTACTAGAAAATCTTTTCCCACATATATTTTATCAGATTTTCCAAGTGTGTTTGTTATATATACAGTCAAGTTTCCAAACTGTTACACAAAAGTCAAAAGCTTTACATCTTTCTACACTAACACTCAAACCCAATTCGCTGGGGAAAAAATGTTCCAATTTAGTGCATTAGTAGAAATCTTTCTGCCTGTTCACACCAGTGCCTAGTTCACCCAAAACAAAGTCCCTGAACTTTCAGAATAAAATGTTCTTACAAAAATGCACTCTTGTAGCTAAATGAAAAGTAGACGTTTAGTTAATAAGTTATCTTACACTTTGACATACAAAATAAAACAAATTAGACAATGCCTTAAATACCAGAGATGAGCCTCAACAGGGAGCCCGCGTCTGACAAATACTTTAGATAAGTCACTACGTCAAATAGAACGTAGGTTAAATTTTTTATTTTTTATAGAATGTTTATGACTTTTCTTTTTAACATCCTAAAGTGTTTTTCGGATCTCAAAAAAGGAAACTGACTCTGTACAGCTGAACCACTTTACACTCTATGCTACAGCCGGTGTGAAATATGACTTCTTCGCAATCAGCAGACCAGATCCTGTTTACCGTGGAAGAAAAAAGAAAAACCGTGTATATAACTACTAAATCTTCCGCCAGGTATTGTCGAATAAAGTCCAGTACGGTGCCTAACAGAAGATACACTGGCCAGCAGCAGGATTAGGTCCTTAAAAATACAACCGGGGTTCGCCCAGTTCCGAAGGTGTAAACAAACCCATCGCCACTGCAGAAGGTAAACAATGAACCTGCAGCGAGGGTGAGGGGGCGGTCTTTGCCAACTACAGTCCCAGCCGCCCGGGAAAGGGAAACGGGAATGAACTACAGCGTAAACCAGACACTTAGCCACAGTCACTGACTCTAGGTTTCACTACCGAGTTATCAATGCTCCGGGTCCCCCAGAGCGGTGGGCAAAGAGAAAAGCAGTCACGCAGGCAGCAGAACCCAGCAGGTCCGGCTTCTGCTCTGGGGGACGGGTAGGGCAGGATGTGGTCGCTCTTCCCTCAGACATCCTCCGGCAACCTAAATAACAGCCTCTACCTCCCGCCGGCCGCCTCCGGGCGAATGGCTGCACGAGCTCCGGGATGGGAGTTAAACGCTCCCTCGGGGGTCCAGGCAACCCAGAGGGTCACCGGCTCCGCCGAGTCCCGCTCGGCGTTCCCCGGCACCCGCCGCACCCAGAGGCCCGGAGAAGGGCGCGGGGCGAGGAAAGCGGGCATCGGGAAGGGGGATGGGTCCCGGGAGGCGGCCCCGGGCTCCGCTCCTGCGGGCCAGCAGGCGGGGCTCGGGCTCTGCCTCCCGCACCCCCGCGGGTCCCGTGCGGGGCCCGCCCCTGCCCCCTGCCCCCGGGCCCCAGCTCCTCCCCAGCAGCGCGCCCTCGCCGGCGCCCGCGGCGCCCCACGTTACCTCGGGTCAGATCCAGCGGGACGTTCTCCTCGCCGCTGTCATTCCGCCCTGCACGAAACAGACACACAGCTCCAATTAGGATTCGTTCGCAGGCCAGCGGCGGCAGCCCTGGCTCCGGCCAGCGCCCCTAATCGCTCCGCCTGCCCAGGGCCAGGGGGAGGCAAGGGCCAGGGGTCGCGGGCCCCAGGCGGCGGGGGGTGAGGGTTGCAGCGGGCTTACCTCGTATTCGGAGGTTCTTTAGCGAGCGGCCGCGGCCGATCGCCGCCATATTGACGGGTTTCAGTCACAACACCGGAAACCTCGCCCAATCGCGCGAGAACCCCTTCCCCTCCCCGCGCGCCGCGCCCGCCCCCCGCGGCATCTCCCCCGCCCCTCCGCGGCGGCAGGCGGCGGGTGGTGCCGACTGAGCCCCGGGCGTGGAGGGAGCGCGGGGCCAAGCTGGGGTCTCCTGTGCAGCTCGCGGCGCGCTCACACGTCCGTCCACCGGAGTGCGCGAGGTCGCGGTGACGCGCGTGGCCCTCCGAGAGCATGTCGGCTGGGAGATGGCATTTCCCACGAGGGGAATCCCATTGATGAGAGTTTGCAGCGTGGAGGATGCTTCCCCTCCAGTGCCGCGGAAACTGTAATCAGAGCCGGGGCGAGCTGGGAGGAGGCCGGGATGCGGCCGACCGGCCACCTGCGGAAACCATCCTGCCTGATTCTCCGGCTTGCTTTCAAGCCCCCTTCCTTATTCATCAGTTAAAACGATGTTTACTTAAAAGAAAGAAAGAAAACAACAACAACAACGCTGCGCGCAGTTTTAACGTAACTCAAATCCCTTCCTAGAAGTCGCTTTGCTCCAACCAAGTTCACATGTAACAAAGTTTGTTTTCCACCCTAGCTCTGACCACCGTGCTAAGCAGCCTTGCACTTGATCTTCAAAACCACACTCAGCCAGGAGAACTCCTCTGAGAGGAAGTGGTCTGGTGGACGTTTTGTTTTTGACCGCCTAGCGCAGACCAGGAGAAGGGGATTAAG
This sequence comes from Felis catus, assembly GCF_018350175.1. Taxonomy (NCBI): domain Eukaryota; kingdom Metazoa; phylum Chordata; class Mammalia; order Carnivora; family Felidae; genus Felis; species Felis catus. The sequence continues at coordinate 207,736,387 of NC_058368.1, read as the reverse complement.
AAGCCAAGGAGTGCAGGGTGGTCGTCTGGGGCGGTGGGTGGGATGGTTCCCGCGCACGCGCGGGCGCCGGGAGGCCCGGGGAGAGGGTTTCCTCTGCCTGGAACCAAGCAGACGCAGCTGAGGGCTGTGTCGGGTTTTCTGTCTGTGTAGCTTCTGAACACTGACTAATGTAGATGTTGTGGATTAACATGTTTTATACATAGACCTAATAATTATTAGCTGTAGAGATTTCAGTTCTAGAAACTTTTCCCAGCTAGTATATATACACCCAGCCCCTGACCCAGCAACTTTAAACTCTTTAGTAGACTAAAGAGAGGGTGAGTGTTGTCTCCTGTTCCTCTATTTGTCTTTCTACGTGAGACTAGAAGTTAAACAGTGGAGATCTTGCTTTAACCACATCTCTTCTGACACTTAATGCAGTGGCCAGGATAAATAAGCGTTAAATAAATAATCGGCATTGTTCCAATGCCCTCTTTAATGTGAAGAGAAAGCAATATTGGAGATATAATTGCCGTTGTCAGTAATAGTGATCAATTGGAAACACAATTGACCACAGGTAGAGATTATGCAAATCATTACAACCATCAAATGATATAGGTCTGGTATATTTATAGAAAATAATGTTCATGATTTTAAATCAAGCAAGAGATTACAAAGTTCCCTTTTTATAAACGTTTAAAATACATATCAAATTAAAATTATACATTATAAATTATTTTACATATATGTGTACATAGAAAAGAGTCTGAGAAGATATACATCAAAATGTTTTTTTTCCCTTTCAGTTGTGGAATTACACATATGGTTTCTGTTCTTGTTTGCTGTCTATACTTTTTAAACGTCTTATACTTAATATATATCTAGTGTAAAATAAATGAGAGTTATAAAAAGAAAAATAAAAGCAGCATAGAGTAACATCATCAAGAAAAAAAGAGAAACACTACTTCCTTGGGATACTATTCTGTCTGTATTTTCCTGCCTTCCCCCCCCCCCCCCCGCCCTTATTAGGTCTGCAATCAGATATCTGTTCCCGATATTGCCCTTGTATTCAAGGATGCAACCCAATTAAATTACTTTTTAAAAATGTCTCCTGACTCAACCAGTAGTAATTTTGATAACAACATACTTGCTCTTGCTTTTATAGCTTTCAGGTCGTGGTGCAAAATTATTTATTCTAGTTACAGCTTTAGGCAAAAATCACAAAATTTTAAGGTCTGGTGAGGACATTAAACATTTGCATTTCATCCCTCCATGTATTACATTTCACCATTTCAGAGAAGTAGAAATCTATCAATGTAAATTCTACCAGGTTCTTAGAACTGTTTCAATTTTCAACCAACCCTTTTTATTGTGTCCCTATTTATTCTAAATTAGCTCCTTCCTAATACAATTTAACTTCATTTTCTCTTTCATTCTTTCATGAAAATTGAGTAAAACTGATCCACTTTTAAATTACTTACAGTAAGTGAAAGTCTGAATCTAACAGCCTTTCATCTTTATAACTATACATTCCTATTTAAAGATCATTATTCACTTATTCCGTCTCTTCCAGTAGGAAAAAAGATCATTTTTCTCCAGTCTTACATTGAAACTACTTTTTCTTCTATTACTATCTCAGTCATGTAAGTGGCTGCGTTCCTCCCCTTTGTTTTTAAGGTGAATAATAGTCTTTCTGGTAAAAAAAACATTCTTAGTGTTTGCAAATGACACTCAACTGGGAAGCAGGAGTTTAGGTAAATTTCAGTAAAGAATACATTTCACAATGGTGTGTTTGCTTTTTAAACAATGCATTATTGATTCTACTCAGTGTGCTGTTTGTTAAAATCTCCAAGTTATCTTCTATACTTGCCAATAGCTAGCCATTCCTCTTTTTGAAACTTGTTTTTCTTCCTTATTTATTTTAGCCCACCCCTATGTTTTACTCATTTTGTTTCCTTCTTACTACTTCTCCAATTTTCCGGGTCATTTTGATTCTAATCTGGTCATTGAGAATTTAACTTCTGCTTCTTAGTTTTCATTTCCCAACTAGGTTTCATTTGCTGTGTGAATGAATGTCCTTTTCTCATAGTATTAGTCACTGATAAAAAATGTTATATGAGATTGGGTCCAGGACCACACCTCTGAGAGATAACTGATTCTGAAGATACAGTGACTCCATTGATAATCATTATCTGGGTTCTATTTTCTATCCTGTTACACAAAGGTAATAAGTCTGGTTTATAAACCAAATATTACCAGTTTCAGATACAGAGATAATGTTGAACAGAAAAAAACCTTGCCAAAATCTTAGTTCCCTTTATCTATTTGCCTTAGTACATAGGCCATACGAAGATAAAGCAAGTCGAAAACCACAGCATTTAGTCAGTCTGGTTTTTTTTGGTAATTTCTCTTCAGAGTTAAATCACACATTTAAAATCTAGATAAAGAACATTAAAATGACAGGCTATGGACTAAATCAAACATGCTGGAATCCTGCATAGTGTTGCCTATGATGATTCAGCCCTGGTGTTGTTTACCTCTAAGCATTGTTGCTTTAAATTTTAATCTCTGTCTCAAAATAGCAGGAAGTCGTTTCTTAGTATTGTTCCTTTAAATTTTAATTTGTGTCCCAAAATCTCTTGTAAATTTCATTAACAAAAAATTCTGTAAGGTATAAAGGCACTCTATAAAAGCAGTTTTAAATAGAGTATGAGCCTATGTTTGTGAAAGAAGAGATAACATATATACAGAAAATAAAATGTGGAACGGTATGCACTAAAATTTCAACAGTGATTATCTTTGGTTGGTAGAATTTTGAGTGTTTTTTTATCTTGTTCACTTTAACTGTCCTGAACAAATTTTAATTGTACAATTTTTTTAAGAAAAATTATTTTAGAGAAAATTTCCTGGCTATTCTAAATTACAATGAAATTAATATTTCATGATAATAGTTTCTTAAGCAATGGATCTACCAAATTACTTGTGCATCTCATCATTTTAAAAAGAACATTTTTGCCCACACTCCAATACACGTGTATTTACTTTTTTTTTTTTTAATGATGTTATTTTTAAGTAATCTCTACACCCAACATGGAGCTTGAACTTACAACCCTGAGATCAAGTGTCGCATGCTCCACCAACTAAGTCAGCCGGGCACCCCTACTTTTTTTATTAAATAAGACATAAAATATAAAAGATGAAATAAAAATGGTTAAAGTTAATTTTAATGTTACTTTCCTAATGACACTAATAAAAACAATGGGGTTGAATATACTTTACTATTTTTTACATTTCTTGTTAAATACTTTATGATATAGAAATTCAAAAGTCCAGTCCTAAGAAGAGTTTTTTGGGATGTTTGGTTTTAGTGGCTCACAAGAAACAGTTTTTTAAAAATGGAAGAACTAGTCTACTGGCTAAAGTTTCTAACCCATAACAGTTGTTTTTCAATTCCACAATCAAGGGTTTTTTATGTAATGTGGCCAATAAATGTCCGTCTTCCCTAATGTCAATCCATTTTTGTAGCAAACTGGAAGGCATGACATTTAGAAATTTTTAGCAAATGATTTCAAAATGGTTTCAAAGCTCTTCATCAGAAAGATTTTCAACAGGTTAGAAAACTGTGTTTCCATGATTTTTAAGTGAGTAGTTATAAAAACATATGTAAGTTGACACATTCATATTTTTAAATGAGTTCAGGAAAAAAAAAACCTCTAGAAATGCTTCCAAATATTTACTTTCTAAATGCTCCCTTCCTAGCACAAATTTCTTTTGAAAAGTAGTAAGATTCTTAATTATTGTTAACACATATACCTTGAAGAGAAAGATTAAATTTAATATTTTTAGAACATCCGTTAGATAACATGGTACTAATGGATAGAGAACAAGCCGCCAATCATCATGAAAACCAGTTTACCACTAAATACACGGTAAATATCTGCACGGTACACAAGATTGCCATAGTCACTTTCTCTTCTCAGGGTGTCTGAAAATTAAGCTATGTGTTAAAGGTCTTTATTACATAAAAGTATCGTATGTGGTACTCTCTCTGCTCTTCTGTGAATACCTTTTAAATTTGCATTTACAGAAATGACCTCATCTATTTTTCACAAAATGCTGCTTTTATTAAGGATGTTGTTTATTGATAAGGACATGCTTTCTTTGATACATCTTTGGTGGTGCAGAAAAAGAGTAGCGATCTGTGTATTTTCATTACTGAACAGAATTCAACGAATACCATAAACTAAGCCAAGTGTACAAGTGTCCAGGCTTCTATCCAATTGCATAGCAAAGCTTCCATAATGCGTTTTGTTCAAGTACCTTTTTCTTTAACTTTTCAGAGTTTTTTGGTTTTTTTTTTTACCTTTTTCTGTCTTGGTTGGCCAATAGGATTGCAGCAAATTTTTTTCTTTGTGTTTTTTCTCAGCCATTTTTTACCATAGCAGGAAATGCCACTATATTCCTCACTGATAGGTATGTGTTTTTCTGTTGCTAAGAATGTTTCTCTTTTTGCGAAGGATGGGGTTCAATAATACATGACATCTAACATCATTGAGGAAATACAGAAAATTACCTTCCTATTCTGAATATTTATTTTTAAATATTTTGCTAATCAGATAGCTTTATACTACCATTAACTACCATCTCAAGGAACAATATACACTGAGACCCAACTAATAGTAAAGATAATCTACATAAATTCATAATCCATAATCTTAATTTACATTTTAAAAAATTTGGGGTGACATCTGATTCCATTGCCACTGCTTTTTCCTTCTAATCATGTTGATAAAGTGCTACTATCAGGAGTAGACGAATCTGATCTTACACATTTTAAAACTGTGTGCTTTTATTACTTACATTGCATACACACAATTTCTTTGCAATATTCTTTTTAAGCCACGTTTCCATTCGATAAAGTATAGTTTAAAATATGCCCCTTAAATCCACTTACCTGGATATAATACATGGCCATTTACCCAAGTGGAAAAAATTTTCAGGAAAGTGTTGTAACTCCGCAGAGTGGCAGAACTCCCAGTCTTCCCTCAGGATACCTTATAGAACTCGTGCTAATTTTACTTATTGACCAAATGATAGCTCAATTGTTAAATCTACATAATATATATCAATCTTTCGTTTCTTTCCTTCTTTCGCTACAGAAAATCTCCAAAATTCCTCCACCAAAAAACATAAAAACAAAACAGTATACTAGAATTAGAGGAACAGTGTCAAAATACAAAACTGGAAAAGCAGAACTATCTAGAGGGCACTGCCACTTGTATACCCAAGATCTGAAAACTAAGCCACTACCAGAGGTAGAAAAGCAAAACATGAGACTAGTGCCTTAAGCCCAGGATCCTAGAAGTGGACCAAAGTGGACTCAGGTTAGTAGTGCCCCCTGGCTTCCAGAAGCAGCAATTACAAAATCTTTTCTGGAGAAAAGTACGCATGATTATCAGCTCCCAGGCTCTTCACAAATTAAGATCAAACAAGTAAAAGTTCATTTTCAAAGATCATCAAACTGAAAGGAAAAAGTCACCATAAGGAAAAATCAGTAGAAATAAAAATTATAACTCACAGACTTCAGATATTGATCAGAAACAATATAAAGGAACTGAATTATTTTTAATGAGGGATTTGATTTCATCCATGATGGAGAATGGGTATTAAATTCACTTTCCCATAATAAACAATTATAAATTTAGACAAAATATGTGAACGATTGTTTCTAGGCATAGTAGTGTGGCACTGAGACCTTGAGACAAAAGAAACAAACAAGGTGACCTCCACATTCTTTCTGGCTTTTTGCCTGGGGATACCTTTCAAAACACAACACAAAACTATGGAAACCAAATAAAGAACAGCCATTTCATAGGATAAAAGAAAGAAAGATTTAAGTTCAGAGATAAGGAGGCAATTGAAATTGGAGGAGCAGAATACCAGAGAGGAAGAACCTGTACAGAGTAGGAGCTCCAGAAATCTCTCTGTAAATCCTCTTGATTAGTTGGCTGAATTTTAAGCTGCGTAAGTAAGAGAGTGAGATTCTGGGAGGCCTGTCAGGAACAGGTCCTGGGGGCTCTGAACTAAATGAAGATTCCACAAGTTGCAGATTATGAAAAACAATAGAATTCTATTCAGCAAGTAAGGGGACTTTGGTAAACACCATGAGCATTCAGTTAAGACCCCCAGAAGGTAATAATTTAGAGAAGAAAGGTTTGCATGGGGATACCAAAAAGGTCATAACTTAGGGAAAAGCTACACTAGCCTAAAATAATACTATAATACTATAAACATATTCAAGCAAAACCTAAAATCAAGACTCAACATGATCAAGCTGATCTTCCAATAAATTATGAATAGGAGAAAACCCAATAAAAAGAAAACAACAATATACAGACTCTCAAACACATAGCACTTACAGTGTAAAAAATATCATAAGAATTTTATTAGATGTGAAAAATGAGAAAAATGTGATTCATCATCATGAGAAAAATAATCTTTAAAAATAGACCGAGAAATAACACAGACATAGAAATTAGCAGAATTTTGTAAATATGGTTAAAGATTCAAGAGAAAAGTGGGACATAAGTAGTGATCGAACAGGGGCTCTTACTAGAGAAATGCATACCATAAAAAAGAACCACATGAAAGTTCTAGAAATAAAAAATACAATATCAAAAATGTAAAAATCCACTAGATGGTCACATACTGGACACACAAAAAAAGGGATTGAAGACAGATCAATAGAAAGAATGAAGAAGAAAAAGCCTGGAAAAAAAAAAAAAAAGAGAACCATATTTTAAAAAAATCCAACAGTCTGAAATATGTGAAACTGGAGTCCCAAGAGAAGTGGAGGGAGACATTATAGCAGAAAAAAAATATTTGAAGTAACCATGGCTGAAATGTTCCAAATTTGATAAAAACTATCAAGACCCAGATCCAAAAAAGCCGAATGAATCACAAACAAATAAACACAAAGGACACCATTCCCAGGCATGTAATAGTCCAACTGCCAAATACCAAAGATAAAGAAATACATCTTTAAAGTGATCAGAGAAGAGAACAAACGACAAATAAACTATAGATAACAATAATAAAAATTACTGTTGACTTCCAGTCAGAAACCCAGAATGCAATCAGATGGCATTTTTAAAGTGAAAAAGGAAAGAAATACCTACAATCTAGAATTCTATATCTGGTAAAATCAATTTCAAAAATGAAAGTAAAATAAAGAAATTGTGTTTTATTTTTTTTTAATTTTTTTTTCAACATTTTTATTTATTTTTGGGACAGAGAGAGACAGAGCATGAACGGGGGAGGGGCAGAGAGAGAGGGAGACACAGAATCGGAAACAGGCTCCAGGCTCTGAGCCATCAGCCCAGAGCCTGACACGGGGCTCGAACTCACAGACCCTGAGATCGTGACCTGGCTGAAGTCGGACGCTTAACCGACTGCGCCACCCAGCCGCCCCAAGAAATTGTGTTTTAAAAGAAATGTTGAAGGAAGTTCTGCAGACTAAAGGGAAATAATACCAGATGGAAATACAGATCTACACGAATGGCCAAAAAAATGCAGAAAATAGTTTATATATAGGTAAATAAATTATTAGATAATTTCTCATTTAAAGTAAAGGCAATACAGTGTATTGTGTGTTTAAATTATAGAAGTAAAATGTATGACAAAATTGGACTATTACAAATTTCTAATATTATATATGAAATAGTGCAATATTAGTTCAAGATATGCAATAATTAGGAGGATAAAAAATAGCTACTTAGGAAATTTCTAGGAAATTCCTGCATCATGATCATATTAAAAGTAAGTAAATTATATACTTCCTGATTTCAAAACTTACTACAAACTGTAGTAATTAAGATAGTCTAGTAGTGGCATAAGGATAGACAAAAACAAAAAGTAGATAGATAGATAGATAGATAGACCTGAAAAATGCTATCAACCACTTTACCTTATTGACATTTATAAAAAAATCCAGTCAACATCAGCAGATACCCATTCTTTTTGAGTACAAATGTAATATTCACCAAGATAAACCGCAGTCTAGACCATAAAACAAATTTTAACAAATATGAAAAATTGAAATCATATAAAGCATATTCTTGGACCATAACAAAACTAAACTAAAACTCAACAACACAAAAGTATCTAGAATATTCCCAAATATTTAGAAATTAAACAGCAAAGGGCACACTCCTAAATAACCCATTGAATAAAGCAGAAATTGAAAGGTAAAGGAAAATGTATTTCAAATTATATAGAAATGACAATATAACATTCCAAAATTTTTGGAATGTAGCTAAATCAGAGGAATAAAGCATTAAATGTTCATATTAAAAACGGAAGGTCTCAAGTCAATGGTTTAAGTTTCTACCTTAAGAAAACAGGAAGGGGAACCCCAGTAGCTCACTGGGTTAAGCTGCCGACTCTTGATTTTGGTTCAGGCTGTGATCCCAGGCTCCTGAGATTGAGCTCTGGGTCAGGCTCTGCACTGAGCATGAAGCCTGCTTAAGATTCTCTCTCTCTCTCTCTCTCTCTCTCTCTCTCTCTCTCTCTCTCTCTCTCTTTTCCTTTCTCTCTGTCTCTCCCTTTGCCCCTCTTCCCTGCTTGCATGTGCTTCTCTCTAAAATAAAAAAAATAAAAAAAAATAAAAGAAATGGAAACTAGGAAAAGAATGGCCAATTAAATCCTAAGCAAGTAAAGGAAAGTCAATAAAAAAAAAAAAATAAGTGCAGAAACTAATAAGAATAAGAAAACAGCAAAAATCAATGAAATCAAAAGCTGTTTCTTTGAAATAACCAATTGATAAATCTCTAGCCAGACTGATAAAGAGGAAAGAGGCTACAAATTATAAATATCAAAAGAGAAAGGTAGGATGTTACTATAGAACCTACAGAATTTAAAAGGGTAAATGGACCAATTTTTTGAAAGATACAAAATACCAAAGCTTATTCAAGAAGTTGTTTTATAGGTTAATGAAATGATTCTAAAGATACGGAAAGATAAAAAATGTAGAATAGCCAACACAATACTGAGGAAGAACAAAGTTAGAGGACCCACATTATTTATTTTTAAGATTTATGGGGCGCCTGGGTGGCGCAGTCGGTTGAGCGTCGGACTTCAGCCAGGTCACGATCTCGCGGTCGGTGAGTTCGAGCCCCGCGTCGGGCTCTGGGCTGATGGCTCGGAGCCTGGAGCCTATTTCCGATTCTGTGTCTCCCTCTCTCTCTGCCCCTCCCCCGTTCATGCTCTGTCTCTCTCTGTCCCAAAAATAAATAAACGTTGAAAAAAAAAATTTTAAGATTTACTATAAAGCTACAATGAAGGCAGGGTAATTTTAGAGATAAATTAATTGAACAGAAATAAAGAGCTCAGATCTGTCTATCTACATCATCTCTATCTCTCTTTCTGTGTCTATCTATATCCATGTCTTCAATTTTTGACAAAGGTGCAAAGGCAATTCAATGTAGAAAAAATAGCCTTTCAATAAATGGTATTGGATCACTTGTATAGTCACATACAAAATAATGAACCTTGATCTACACTTTATACCCTATATAAAAATTAACTCAAAATGGATTGTAGAACTTAATATAAAACCTAAAACTACAACAGTTCTAGAAGAAAACAGAAGAAAACCTTTCTGATCTTGGGTGAGGCAAAGATTTCTTAGATATGACACCAGAAGCATGGTCAATATGAAAAAAAAATGGATAGATTGGATTTTATCAACAGAAGAACTTTGTTCTTGTTAAGACAGCTTTAAGAGAATAAAAAGACAAAGTACAGACTGAAAAATGTTTTTTTTTAATTGAGGTATAATTGACAAATGAAAGGATTTCTATCATCGAATTGACTAACACATCCCTTATCTCACATATTTGCCATTATAGTTGTTGTTATTGCTGTTGAGAACACTTAAGTTCTATTGTCTTAGTGAATTTCAATTACACAATACAATATTATCATCTATAGTCATCATATTATACACTAGATTCTTAGACCTTATTCCTTTTTTTTTTTTCTAAATTTAATTCATTTATTTTGAGTAATCTCTACACCCAACATGGGGCTCAAACTCACAACCCCAAGATCAGGAGTTGCATACTCAGGGGCACCTGGGTGGCTCAGTCCATTAAGCGTCCAACTCTTGGTTTCGGCTCAGGTCGTGATCTCACAGTTTCATGGGATTGAGCCTCGAGTCAGGCTCTGCCCTGGCAGGGTACAGCCTGCTTGGGATTCTCTCTCCCTCTCTTTCTGCCCTTGCCCCACTCTCACTATCTCTTTGTCTCTCTGTCTCTCTCAAAATAAATTTTTAAAAATTGAAAAAAAAAAAAAAAAGAGGTGCATCCTCCACTGACTGAGCCATCCGGGCACCCCAGACTTTAGTCCTCTTGTAGGTGGAAGTTTGTAGCCTTTTATCGGCCTCTATTTCCCTCACCCTCCAGTTCCTGTCAACCAGCAAACTATTCTCTGTTTCTATGGGCTTGGTTTTCAGATGCCACGTATAGGTGGGATCATGCAGTATTTGTCTTTCCCCGTCTGGCTTATTTCACTTATCATGCCCTCCAATTTTGTCCACATTGTTGCAAATGGCAGGATTTTCTTCTTTTTAAAGGCCGAATAATATTCCAGTAAATATATCCGTTCATCCACTGATGGACACTGAAATTGTTTTTGTGTCTTGGCTATTGTGAATAATGCTGCAATGAACATGAGAGTGCAGGTTATCTCTCTAAGATAATGATTTGTTTCCTTTGGCTATATTCCCAGGAGTGGAATTGCTGGATCATATGGTAGTTTTGTTTTTAATTTCTTGAGGAACTTCCATGTTGTTTCCCATATTGGCTGTACCAGTTTACATTCGCATCAGCTATATGCAAACTTCCTTTTTTTCTTCCTATTCTAGCCAGTATTTGTTATCTCTTGTTCTTCTGATAATAAACATTGTAACAGGTGTGAGGTGATATCTCATTGTGGTTTTCATTTGCATTTTCCCAGTGATTAGTGATATTGAACATCTTCTCATGTACTTGTTGGCCATTTATATGTCTTCTTAGGAAAAAGGTCTATTTAGGTCATTTGCTCATTTTTAAATTGGGTTATTTATTTTTTATTGTTTGGTTTTTGTTGTTGTTGTTTGTTTTTTTTGCTAGTAACTAGTATGAGCTCCTTGTACATTTTCGATATTAACTTCTTATTGGAAGTTTCTAAATGTTTTTAGAATTTATGTCGTTTCTAAATTTTTTCTCGCATTTCATAGGTTGCCTTTTCGTTTTGTTGATGGTTTCCTTTGCTGTGCATAAGCTTTTGATTTTGATGTAGTCCTAATTGTTTATTTTGCTTTTGTTGCCTTTGCTATTGATTGAGGACAGCATGGCACAGGGAAATTTTTAGAAGTGATGGAATGGTTCTATTTTTTTATAGTAGTGGTTCTGCAACACTGTGTTTAAAGAGTCAAATCTACCTGTACATAATTTATACCTCAATAAAAAAATGAAAATAACAAAGACCACTATTCCAAGGGGTAGAAAATATATGGAGTGTAGAATAAGATCTAACATGTTTGAATAGGATTACCAGAAGGAAATAATTGAGAGAATAAAAAGATATTTATTTAAAGAGATTATGGCTTACATTTTCTAGGATTTATGAAAGACAAAATTAGCAAATATGGGAGAGAGAATATAGGTAAATTAGGATAAATAAAATGAAATCCACTCCCAGACACTAAATAGTGAAGACAAAGACGAAGAGATCTTAAAAGCAGTTGCAGAAGAAAGACAATCTACATGAACTACAATTAGAATAATTGGAGTCTCCTCAATAGATATAATAGATGCCAGAACACAGAAAAATTATCTCAAAGTGATAAACAAATATAAAAATCAAAATTTCTGTACCTAAAAAAAAATCTATCTTTAAATATGGAAAAATAAAGACATTTTTAGATAACCAAAAAATGGCAGTGTTTATTTCCAACAGACGTGACTATTGAAGCTTTCATTATATGCATTTCAAGAACAAGAAACTGAGCCCGGAAAGATAGCCCAAGATACAAGAAACAGTGATGAGTAAGAAATTGGTAAATCATGTAGACAAATTTAAGCAAACACAGACTGCATTTAATAATAGTATTTTAATATTGGGGATTAAAAGGGAAAGAAAGAAAATAGCTTGCTGTTTAGGAGTGGGTGACCTTAGTTGAACAATTCTAAAGCTCTCAGATTGTTTGAGGGAGGGGTTAAGTAATTGATCAACACTAGACTTTGTGAACTACGCAGGAAAAAATATAAGGATAACCACTAGGAGAACATTAGTAGGACATATAGTATAGAATTTGCACATGAGCGAAGTGGGGTGGGGAGAACGAACAAAAAAAAATCAAAACAGAAGAAATAAATCAGTCTCCAAAAACGACAAAAAGGAGAACAAAGACATATAGCAAGAAATCTAACAAATAGGACTGTGTAAGATAGGAAACAGTTCTGGGGCGCCTGGGTGGCTCAGTTGGTGAAGCATCAAACCTCAGCTCAGGTCATGATCTCACAGTTCCGGAGATTCGCGAGGTTCGGGAGGTTCGTGAGGTTCCTGAGTTCGGGGCGCCGCATCCGCTCTGTGCAGACAGCTCAGAACCTGAAGCCTGCTTTGGATTCTGTGTCTCCCTCTCTCTCTGCCCCACCCCCACCCCTGCCGGCGCTCAGTCTGTTTCTCTCTCTCTAGAAAGTAAATAAAAACATTACACAATTTTTTTTAAAAAAGATAGGAAACAGTTCTAAATATGTGTACATGGATGGAATACTTAATTGTGAATTTCTCAGTTAAAAGGCAGAAACTCTTAATTTTCTTTTTTGTTAGATTAATTTTAAAAATCCGACTATGTGGTGTTGACTAGAGGTACACTAAAATTAAAAAAAGTTAAAAATTAAGAGATGAAAATTGTATACAAGATGAAAGACAGTTGGGTAGCTGTATTAATATCAGAGAAAATAGACTAAGTCAAAAAACATAACTAGTAATTGAAAATTTTCCAACATAATGAGAAGAGGCTTAACTATAAAGAAGATTTAAAATTACAAATTCATATGTATTTAATAAAATAGTCTCAATAAGTGATAGAAATAGAGAAATCAACTAGCTGGCCATCATAGTGAGAGATTCCAACACACTTCCTTAATTATTGTTAGTTTAGGCAGACTCTTCTGATGAAAACTATCCAAGCTTGATTTTCTTACAAAGAGATAATTATTGGAAGGAGCTAGCACAGAAAAGGAAGTAATCAGGATTCCCTAGAAAAGAGTTTCAAAAAAGTGGTTTGCTTGTGTTTTTATGCACCTTCAGTGTAGAGATACATCTGTCAATTAAGAGAGAAGCCCAGGGATCATGGCTCAGCCAAATTAAAAAAAAAAAAAAAGGTCATGGGGCACCTGGGTGGCTCAGTCCGTTGAGTGTCCTTTTGGCTCCGGTCATGATCTCACGGTTCGAGTTCCAGCCCAGCATCAGACTGTGTGCTGACTATGCAGAGGCTGCTTGGGATTCTCTCTCTCTCCCTCTCTCTCTGCCCTTCCCCTGCTTGCACTCTCAAAGGAAAGAAATAAACTTAAAACAAACTAACAAAGTTCATAATCTATAAGATTCCATGTTTTCAAAAGAAGGAAAAATCATTATATGGTTGGTGCCAGTGGTTTTCATATCCTATTTTAGAATTTTCCTGAAGGTCCCACTATGATATAAGAATTTTTTAAGAAAGTAGTTTGTAAGTGGAATATTTTTTTCAGTGACCAAAGCATCTGTTTCCGTTCTACTGTAGTACCCTTTTCACAGATATACTTAGGAAACTGAGTTGGTAATCAGAAGGTACTTGGTCAACAAGGAATCAGATAAATGATTTATTTATTTTTTTTGGGGGGGAAGAATATTTTGCTACTTTACATTTTCACAATCATGTCTAGTATTCTGCGTGACCTTTTCTGAACTAATTTACGTTTTTACTTTTACTAACTTCTTCTTATAGTAATTAATTTAAACATTACTGCCATAATTGTGGGACCTTAAAAATTATCCTGAATTCCCTTTTAGTATTATATCGATGCTATTAAATTCTTTAAACTTCCTGTAAAAAGTGCTCAAAGACTTGAAATTACCTGGCCAAATAGCAAGCAATGCTCAGCATGAATGTAGTGGAAATAAACACAGTAGTGTGGTTCTAGGAATGTGTCTCACAGCAGATCCAGGCACGGATGGAACCTTGGCATACGATACGGAGTCGGTCTTGCATATTAGTGGAGAGGGTTAGCACAGTCAGTAAATGGTTTGGAGAAACTGCTTCTCTGGGGAGAAAAATGATTGATATTTCCAGATGGGTTCAAATAATTTAAGGTGGAAAGCAAAACTGTAAAACTTTTAGAAGAAAATATAGAATATCTCCATGAGCTGGTAAAGTTAAGAGTTTCTTAAAAAAACACAAAAAGCATTGGGCAATCTCTATTCAAGTGGGGGATGTGTATATTCCACTCTAGCATTTTCTTTTTTTTTTTTTTTCATTTTTTTTTCAATGTTTATTTATTTTTGGGACAGAGAGAGACAGAGCATGAACGGGGGAGGGGCAGAGAGAGAGGGAGACACAGAATCGGAAACAGGCTCCAGGCTCTGAGCCATCAGCCCAGAGCCTGACGCGGGGCTCGAACTCCCGGACTGCGAGATCGTGACCTGGCTGAAGTCGGACACTTAACCGACTGCGCCACCCAGGCACCCCCACTCTAGCATTTTCTATCCTGGATGTATGCCATAGAGAAACCCTCACACACCTGGAGAAACTCCAACAGGAATGTCCATAGTAACATTGTTTATGATAGCAAGAGTTGGATACAATCTAGCGTGACTTTAGTAGAAAGACAGAAATATCTGTGGTTTTTTTCACTTAATAGAATGTTATTCCTTTCCCAACATAATGAGAAGTAACAAAAGCAGGTTGCAGAAAAATGCATACAGTATGATACTTAGTCATACCAAATTAAGATATAAAAAAATACTTGAAACATCTAATTTTTATTTATTTATTTTTATTTTAGAGACAGAGTGAGGCAGGGAGAGGGGCGGGGGCAGGGGGGCAGAGAGAGAGAGAGAGAGAGAGAGAGAGAGAGAGAGAGAGAGAAAGAGAGAGGATGCTAAGCAGACTTTAGGTTCAGTGCAGAGCCCGACACAGGGCTAGATCCCACAAGTCTGGAATCACGACCTGAGCTGAAATCAAGAGTCGAATGCTCAACCGAGACATCCAGGCGCCCCAATACTTCAAACATTTTAAAGGATACATACATACGTAAGGAAAGTATAAAGAAATGCAAGGGAATGGGAAACACCAAAATCAGGTACTGGTTTTCTCTGAGAAGGAGGGAAGGAAGGAGTAAAATGTAATTGGGATGAAGTACCCATGGATCTTTTAATGTACTCATAGTATTTCATTTAATGAGAAAACAGTGTTTGAAAGGTGACTGAGAGAAATTCAAACCCGTTATACTATTATTATAAACTGAAAAATTAAGTATTCAGCAAAAAAAAAATCTATCTTTAGATGGTAAGAAAGGTTAAGGGGCATTTATGATGGACAAGAAACTGTCATTAACTTATGGTCATAGCTTAATTTCATAAGAATATTGCCTGTTTGTTCACCCATCTTAATTTTTTTAAATATTTTATTTATTTTTGAGAAAGAGAGAGAGAGAGAGAGTGTGAGCAGGAGAGGGGCAGAGAGAGAGGGAGACACAGATTCAGAATCGGGCTCCAGGCTCTGAGCTGTAGCACACAGAGCCTGACATGGGGCTTGAACTCGTGAACCACGAGATCATGACCTGAGCTGAAGTTGGTCACTCAATCGACTGAGCCACCTGGGCTCCCCTCACTTGCCTTATACACCAGATGAGGTTTTAGCCTCTTGGTAAAAATTGAATCTGTTTTCAAAGGCTAAACATTTGCTATCTTTTGATAGAAAAGGTATTATAAATAAATTTTTCATAAGTTGCAAAGGCAAATTTGAAAGTGACATTCCTCCCTTTCTGGCAGAATAATAAATCTTATGCAAACCACTGAAATAAGTGTAGAGCACTATAATTGACTAGTTTGAAGGAACAATTCTACTTGGAATATGTAAATCCTGGTATTTTAGTTTTTAAAGGGTCAATCATACCAAGTTGTTACCATTTTTTTTCTGAAGTCATTATAGATTTTATAGCTCATGTTCTCTAAATTCAACATTAACTAAATATGTATTTTAGACTTATGAGTCTCTCTCTTGAAACTCGGTTCTGTACCTTATTTGACACGAACATTTCTGTTTGCCACCTGCATCAAAATGAAAAAGAACCAGCTATTTTCCTAATTTCTGGCTTCTTTGATTCTCACTAACAATTTTCATGATTTTCTGAGGCACCCGGGTGGCTCAGTCAGTTAAGCGTCTGACTTTGGCTCAGGTCATGATCTCGCAGTTTGTGACTTTGAGCCCCCGGTCCGGCTCTGTGTTGACAGCTCAGAGCCTAGAGCATGCTTTGGATCCTATGTCTCCTTCTCTCTCTGCCCGTCCCCTGCCTGAGCTCTGTCTCTCTGTCTCTCTGTCTCTCTCTCTTTCTCAAAAATAAACATTAAAAATTAAAAAAGAAAACAATTTTCATGCTTTTCATTATTATTATTCAGGAATCGGGAGAAGTGTGTATCATACATACGGAAAGCAGGATATCACAATAATAAGATCTTGAAACTTGGGCAAAGCACATATCACATCTACATTGTTCTGAGCCTGACTTGATAGGGTTGACATAAGGTTTAAATAGGACAAGGCTCAGAACACTCGGCGAAGTGTCTAGCATATAGTAAGCACACAAAAAATGCTAATAGATGGTGAGGATGACAGTGACAATGCAGCCCATATATGGAATTGGTTCGAATGATTTTACCTTTTGAATAAATGAGTAAGATACATAGAATAATGATAAACAGACTCATAATGAACATTCATCTTTCAGATGCCTCTCGACATACTTACCCAGTGTAAAATCTGGTGGCTTAGGTGACATTGCCACTGAAATGATTCAGGATGCTCACAGGACCTTGACAAGCTGGGACTACCCCTTAATGATGTAAGAAAGGCCAGCTTTAGTGTTTGGTCCATAATATATACACTTTTATGTCTCCTCCTGTTTGATGAGAAAGCCCACTATTTCTACAGAATTTTCTTTAAAGTTTATTTATGTGTGTGTGTGTGTGTGTGTGTGTGTGTGTGTGTGAAAGAGAGAGAGAAAGCGTGAGTGCACACAAAAGTGGGGGAAGGGGCAGAGAGAGAGAGAGAGAGAGAGAGAGAGAGGAAGAGAGAGAGAATCCCAAGCAGGCTCTGGTATGGCACAGAGCCCCATGGGGGGCTCGGACTCACCAACTGTGAGATCGTGACCTAAGCCGAAACCAAGAGTTGGACATTTACCCAATTAACTGCCCCCACACCCCAGGCGACCCTCTGCAGAAGATTTACTTCTGATCTATCCCTGGTAACTTTTCCCGGTGGGCGCACCCATCCCTCAACTGTGTAAGAATTGACTACTGAAACTCACAGCTGCACCTTACTTGAGAGAATTTCTCTCAGCCCAAAGAGGCAGTGTTACCCACAGTCACGTAGGAGATTGAGGTTGGGGGGAAGAAGCCTGCGGTAGCCAGCGACTGCTGATGGGGAGATACAAGCCCAGCTCCCTTGTCTCAGGGTGGCTGACTCAACGGAGCCATTTCTGCTCTGGCATTTTCTTTTGGAACCAGGCTGAACCCGGACTGCAGTGAGACCCATGTCTTTATGCAACTCCTTCCCCTGCGCCGTCCCGCTTCCTCATTCTTACAGATTCTTTTTCCCGCAGAGCCCCCTCAACAAATCCCTCACACAAGAATTCCAGTCTGAAGCTCTGCTTCTGGACAACCCAGCCTAAGACACCTTCCGAGTATGTCTGTTTCTACAGCTATATTAGGGATAGGAGAGAATTTTCTGTTGTTTCTCTTGTAGACAAATGCATAAAAACCTTTAATACTTTGTGGTTTTGGTTTTCTAGTCCTGTATCCTGTGTATTAATTTAGATCTCGGAGGTTAGTAACCATTGTAGCTTAGTGCAACTCTTTTAGATCTACACATAGTAAAGACCAGAAACCAAAAAACAAAACAAGATAACAACAAAAACAAACCTCTGGTCCCCTGAAGCAATGTGGGTGGCAAGAGCATTTCAGTGCTTTCTTTCTTTCTTTCTTTCTTTCTTTCTTTCTTTCTTTCTTTCTTTCTTTCTTTCTTTCTTTCTTTCTTTCTTTCTTTCTTTCTCAGTGCTTTTCTTAACACAGCTGCTACCATATAGGGTGAAGCTCTGACAAGCATATCATGTTAGCTAAAGAACAACAACCTAAGTTTAGGGGTGCCTGGGTGACTCGGTTGATTGAGCATCCCACTTTGGCTCAGGTCATGAAAGTCTCAGGTCATGACCTCGCGGTCAGCGAGTTCAAGCCCCACGTTGGGCTCTATGCTGACAGCTCAGAGCCTGGAGCGTGCTTAGGTCTCTGCTCCTCCCCCACTCACGCTCTGTCTCTCTTTCTCTCTCTTTCTCCCAAAAATCAATAAATGTTAAGAGAAATTAAAAAAAAAGAACAAAACCTAAAATTTCATCCTAACTTAAAGAGTTTTACTCTCAATATTACTCCTAGAAGTATGATGGAGACTCAAGCTGCCATATCTGATGGTGAGTGTAAGATCATGAGTTTGAAAGGGAAGAGATAGTTTACATGTCTGAATAAGATTCTTCATTAACTTTATTAGAGGTTTTGAAAAACACTACAATATCTCAAAGATCTGTTTCTAAGAACTGAAATGAGAAGGTGGTCGTAGAAGGTATTTCTTTGTTCTTCGTTAATAAGCACCCGGCCGGGGCGCCTGGGTGGCGCAGTCGGTTAAGCGTCCGACTTCAGCCAGGTCACGATCTCGCGGTCTGTGAGTTCGAGCCCCGCGTCGGGCTCTGGGCTGACGGCTCAGAGCCTGGAGCCTGTTTCCGATTCTGTGTCTCCCTCTCTCTCTGCCCCTCCCCCGTTCATGCTCTGTCTCTCTCTGTCCCAAAAATAAATAAACGTTGAAAAAAAAAATTAAAAAAAAAAAAAAAAAAAAGCACCCGGCCACTAATGGTCTGTATCAGCTATTGAGTATTATTCTCAGTTGGGCATGTCCCAAACCACAATTTGACTTTAAATTTCTGTTCCAGGCCATGGCATTTGCAACATTTGCAACATATCAGATGCTAAGAAGTTAGTATGCAAGCAGCATTAGTTTTTTTATGATTATATTCCTGTTAGACCTCTCAATGGCATTCCGTGCTTCTAACAGAAATGTAATCTGGCTGTCCTAGACACTAAATAAGGTTTGTCCATCACTCACTCCCACAAAGAGGCTCCTTATTATTGGCAGGTTGGAGAGCTATAGTGTGGCCTGTGCTTCATCTGATTTATTTCGCATCATAAATGGCTGATGTTGCAGAAAAATGGAAAAATGTATGTGTGAGAGGAAACAGGGGAAGGGAGGCAGGGAAGGTTGGAGGAGCCATCGGAGAGCAATGCAAGTCTGACCTTAATGAAGAGGGGAGGGAAGAATGTCAGGAGGAAGCGTCTCAGAGTACTATGCAGGGTAGGGAAGTTTTAGCAAGGCTGTTGGGGAGTCTTTAAGCCACAGCCCCACTACCTGAGGTCTTCTGTATCTTTTAGGAACAGGACTGCTATGCTCAGCCATCGGCTAGGAGCAGTCTGTGGGAAGCCTGGTGTCAGCACAAGTGTGGTGATGGGCTTCAGAGTGTAGAAGGCAGGATCTATGGTGAATTAAGCTCCCCATAGTTGCAGGTCTTTGAAGCACATCTTTCTGGTTGTCAAATGCTCCCTACCATTTTAAGACGATGGGATGAGAAAAGAAAGATAGAAATGGGCTGTAGTTAGAGAGATATTTAGATTCAAGGCAAGGTGTCTGTTGTTTTTTTTTGAATGGGAAAGACTTCAGTATGCTTGTAAGCCTAGAGGAGGGAATCTGCAAATTGGGAGAAGTTAAAGAAGAGGAAGGGAAGAAGGGAAAGGGCAAAAGATGGGTGGGGAGTTTGTGTGTGTATATGTGTGTGTGTTTTTTTTGGGGGGGGCAGGGGAGAATGAGAATGAATTGTGAAGGAAGAAAACTCCAGAGAAAGAGGAAGAAATTGGACACAAGTTGTAGCTTTGAGGAGTGGCATCTTATTCCCTGGGACAGTGTCTGAATATGATTAAGGTTGGACATTGTTGGAAGTTGAAGGGAATTGTGTTTGATTATTTCAATTTCATTCCAAATAGGAAGCAAAGTATCAGGGGCAATGGTGGGAGGTTTAGTCTTGAACAGGAGGAACAACATCCTCTGAGGTTAAAGCAAAAAGGTAAGATTGGGCTTAGAGAAAGACTTGCAGATGTGGGATGAAAATATGGGAGAGAAAGGCTGATGACCTCAATTTCTTGATGAAGTAGGAGGCAAAGTTATCCGTGGAAGGTTTTATTTGTAGCTCTTCTCATGTGACAAAATTCTATACACAAAACTATAACAGAAATAATATTTGGTATATTAAAATTAATATGTCAAATATCTTTTATATTAAGGTTATTACCTATTACATTAATCTTTTGTAGCAATGTGTGTGTCTGTTTCTTGGTGTATAACCCAAAACTCAAATATTCTCTTGATTTAATCTGGAATTTTAAAAACTGACATTGTATTGAATTTATGTTATTCTCAATCAGAAAAAAATTACTGGAAATACACGGTCAGTGTATTATGTATATTTACTACCAAATTTAACAAAACGAAACCACTTTTGAGCTATGTAATTTAGTATTAAGATAATTTTATCATATGAGCATATACTGGCTTACTCCATCAAAAAGTAGACATCAAAGTATTTCATAATTGGGAGGGGACTTTGACATCATTGGTTTCTAGTGTAGGGAGTCTCAGACCTCCAGAAATCTATAAATTGAGTACTAAAGGTTTATGATCGATTTTCAAATCTCAACACACCAAATGGAAATCCCACTTCACCTATATGAAGGCTGAGGTACAATTATTTCTTTTAAAGTTTATGTATTTATTATTTTGAGATAAAGAGAGAGTGTGAGTGGGGGAGGGGCAGAGACAGAGGGAGAAACAGAATCCCAAGTAGGCTTTTCGCTGTCAGCTCAAGCCTGATGCAGGGCTCAATCCCATGCATGACCTGAGCCAAAATCAAGAGTCAGATGCTTAACCAACTGAGCTACCACCCAGGTGCCCCTGAGGCTACAGTTATTTGAAATGATGTCAATTCAGTAGGGCCACTCTTCAGAAGCTCCAATGGGCCTTTGCAATATTACGATATGGAAAATGCATTAATCATTATTTAATCAATGAGTTTTAAAAATAAACAAAAGCTTCTGAAATATGAGGTTGGGGCTGGGGAATGGATTATAAAAGTTTGAGGTAACTGGTAGTCAAAAAGTTTGGAAAAACTGATTTAATCTAATTCTATAATTTCCAGATGAGCAAACGGGGCAGGGGGAGATAAATAAATTACCCAATCTCACATCACCATTCATTACTAGTAAAGCCAGCATTATGATTTGCATATTTTGGAAGTTGTGAAAAAATTACTTAACATGGGATTTTCCTGTGTGTTAGGGTTTTGCATTTTGTATCATGGTGTTTAGTGTTCTTAGCATTTGGAACCCAAATGCCCCATGTTTTGTTTTGGAGATGCTTTGGGAATGAATATGTATGAGTAGGGAACACCCTATTCCAAACAGTAGGCCAACTTTTCTGTAAAGTGGTTAAAAAAAAAAAAACAAAACAGTTCCACAGAGGTAATTGAAAAACAAAAACCTTCAAATGAGGCTTTGTAGTAAAGAGGTACCATAAAAGTCTAATTAATTTCAAAGTCCGTTCTTCCATTCTTCATAATTTTAGGGTAGCCCTCATTTATATCTACTCTAGTTAAAACAGTACTTTAAACAGAGCACATAATTAAACTGTTAGTGGATGAATCTGCAAAAAGAAAACTTATTTTTGACTCTTCTACAGTTTTAATCTTAAATGTGCATACTAAATGCATACATTCTTATCAAATAATTAACATATATTCACAATTAACAATCAGGGGCAATCTTTATACAAAAATTCTGCTACAGCTATAATTTTTGAAAACATTTATCCCCCCCAGCAAATTCTACCTTTTTAAAGATAGATACTTTGAATGCAGAATATAAGATACAATCATAATTAGTGGTTCAAACAATGGTTTTCCTTCTTGTGGAATGTCTTAAAATTTCCTTCCTTATATTTCTTTATTCTTTGTCCTCATGTTTCTTTAGACAACACAGTCATTTCTTCTTCTTCTTTTTTTTTTTTTAGGAAGGGGAGGTCTACTGATGGTCTCAGAGAAGCGCCTTCATAATTGTTGCTGAGGCAGAAATGGAATATTTAATAATTCTACATCTCATTGACACAGTCTTCCAAGATGTTAAGATCATTTTCTAAGTCCAAAGTTTCAAAATTTTGTAAAGATAATCAGAATTTTAAAACAAATGGTAATAAGTCGTTTCTGAGTTCATTTTCTGTGATATCCAATAATAGGTCAGCTAAAGCTCAGATTTCATACTGGCGCCAAATGAACACGTCAAATGAACACTAGCTGAGACCTAGTCATTGTCATAGATGCAACCTGAAAAAAAAAAAAAACGAATTTCAATGTAGTTATATAGAACACATATCTTCTAAGTGTTCCAAGGTTAGAAATGTGGGTGATTCACACTCCTCTGATTTAGGATTTAAAAAATGTAGAACTGGCTCACTTTATGAAAAAGTAGTTAAATGGAAGACCCTATATGTTCATTGCTCGGTATGCAATCCTAACCGAGTTTCTGGATAGATTTACTCTTTATCAAAATTAGACTCAGGAGTATTTTATCTGGCATTTAGTTAAATGTACTCTTTGGTAGTCATTCTAATTGAGATTAAAGATGTTAAAATCCAGCAAGAATCATGTTTAAAAGGAAACTAAAAGACCACATGATTAACTCCATGTATCATTTCAGTTGAGATTAATTTTTTAGATCTTAATTTATAAATATGTGATGCTAAGAGAATATTAATGAGCATTATAGGTTATAAAATAAGTACCTACTAATTGGTCAAGTATGCGTATTTTTGTGTATGAAAGTAATTCATAGTAAGATTAATGGTATAATGAATACTCACCAATTATTTTCATACTTCTGTTTTCAAAGAAAATAAATAAGATTCTTGCTTGATTTTCAGTCATGTGCAAAGATAATTTTTTAAAATTATACCACGGCATTTACCTTTCCTAACGTTTTCAAGTGATTCAAATTCTGATCAGATTAGAAAGCTCTAATTTATCCAGCAAGCTATTTTTAGTATTTGTAAGAATGAATTCACTGTTACTGTTCTCTGCGGTGGGTGCCATGTGAAACTTACCATCAGCAATATCATCATAGATCTCTCCATCACTGTAAATGCAGAAAATAATTTTTATCTTAAAGAAGGTATCGTCTTAACATTAAGGCAATATTTAGATTAAAAAGTTAATCATATGATTTTATATGACACAATAAAGCATTTAAGGCTGAGAAGTTACAGGTTATGCTTTTATAAGTGGGAAAAAACTTCATATTCATCTACATCGTCTTTCATTGGCTTAGCCTAATCTTCTGTTCTATTCTAAAAATAACCAAAAACCCACAACTTATTCCATATCATAGACACACAAAATAATGGAAACATGCCTCAACAACATATACCATGCTTTATCATCTTTGGATCCAACCATGTGCCTAGCACACAGCTATATCTGGTAAGAAGAGCTTATTAAGTTTGTTGAACTGAACAAGCTGAAAAATCATGGCATGATACTCCACTGGGGGCCCTAATGGATTTCTTTTAAAAATGTATTTATTTAAGTAATCCCTACACCCCACATGGGGTTTGAACTCACAATCTCGAGATCAAGTCATATGCTCCTCTGACTGAGCCAACCAGGTGCCCCGTGGATTCTTTATATTTGTTAATATCAGATTTATACTTTTACTTGAACTTCAAATGTTGAATGAAATAGAATATATTTGGCATAGGAAGTAGGTGCACCATTTTTGCATATTTCTAATTATAATTTGTAAATATTAATTATAAGATATGTAAATATTAGTGACAAAATGAGTAGCCAAGATGTGATTATTATGATGATTCTTATGTCATATAATTCTAAAAATATTTATAGTTATAGGTTACATGCATAATAATAGTTCTAGCGACTTTTACATATTTTGGTTTTACTTGGTCCTGAATCTTTGTGAAATATTCTATTTAAAAATTTTTTTTAATGTTTATTTATTTTTGAGACAGAGAGAGACAGAGCATGAATGGGGGAGGGCCAGAGAGAGAGGGAGACACAAAATCTGAAGCAGGCTCCAGGCTGTCAGCACAGAGCCTGACGCGGGGCTCAAACTCACGGACCATGAGATCATGACCTGAGCCGAAGTCGGATGCTTAACCGACTGAGCCACCCAGGCGCCCCGAAATATTCTATTTTATATACCTACTGAATCCCTCCTATGTACCAGGAGGTATAAGTAGTATGAGTGAGATAGGGGTGCCTGGGTGGCTCAGTTGGTTAAGTGTCCGCCTCTTGATTTCAGTTCAGGCCATGATCTCACAGTTCGTGAGTTCAAGCCCACATTGGGCTTGCTGCTGTCAGCACAGAGCCTGCTTCAGATCCTCTGTCCCCCTCTCTGCCCCTCCCCTCCTTGTTTGCTCTCTCTCTCTCAAAAATAAGCTTAAAAAATAAAGATAAAATAAATATGAGATACAAGCTTTGATTTCAAGAAGCTTATAGTCTAATGGAGGAAATAACGATATATAAGTAATTAATATAGAAAGTGTTATAAATGCTAATATAGCCTTGAACTGTAGGATACAGTTTCAAAGTTCAGAAACACAAGGTGACTGTCAGACCAGACCCGCTTTGGGTTCCTGTACTGCCTCTGTGCTTTTATCATGGAAGCAGCAGCAGGCCCTCCAAGTTGGGGCTACTATGGCAGATGCTATGAGTTGCCTATGCCTTCTGTTTGGATCCTCTGAGACTGAGGGAGAGTTTGGCTCTTGGAAATCTGATATAAATGCAAAGAGGACAGATTTTCCTATCATTCATTCAATAAACATTAAGTATCAATTCACTTCAATAGATGGTGAACCAATAATTACTTAGAGTATACTTTCTAAATTCTCTCTTAATCATCCTGTAATAATCACTGATGAAGATGTGGTCCTATGGTTTGCCACATATTCTTTCTTGAAATTTGTATCTTTCATAAAATAGAAAAGTCCCTTGCCTACCATAGTGATTAAGGTTCTGAGAAAAATAAATATATTATGATTATCTTTCTTTTGACTCTTTACTAGTTTTCTGACAAAGCATTTGGCATTGATTTGCCTCTTTCTGATTAGTGTCGGTTGTTTATGGATATACTTTGTGAACCTTCCTTGACTTTATTATAATGCAGAATTCTGTAAATCTTTATGTTGGCATATGACCTGATAATGGAGGTCATTTCTTGCACTGATATGCTTGGAACAGTATCTTATAACGTTTGAGGGGGGACTCTAACAGCACACTGGTAACAGGCTGTGACAACATCTTATTCATAGGAATAGAAGAAACATTGATGACTATCTTTTTTTGGGCATGCTTCCAAAAAGACAACTTAATACTCTACTATGCCTAGTGTGAGTAAAGAAAAGCCCTCAATTGGGGGCCAAATTACTAACAGGTGACATTAGCACCTATTGTGTAGATACTAATTGGTCCCTGATTAATTCAATTCAACCAACTGCATTAATCAATAAGTGAAAGGCAAAATACTTATGAAAGTGTTAGTGGTTTTGATCTGTCTCCAATGTTTGCCGTGTCTGTCTCCAATGAATGTGAACTGTATACTCATGAATGAGAAGGGTTCTTGTCTATTTAGAAGAGTAACACTTTATGAAAACCTTAACTTTATTAGGTATTACGATATTGACATTAGTATAGCATATTGTTTCAAAATTTATTTATGATAGTTTAGTAGGTTGTATTATTTAAATGATATTAGGAATCTTTCTTAAAGAAGAGCATAGCATTCTTTTTATAAGTATAGTAGTAGAGGGAAATGAGCTTACTTATCCACCAAGTAACTCCGAAGAACATAACCATCTGTGAAAAAAAAGAAAAGTAAATTTTATTAATAGTACAGCATTGAAAAATCTTTACTGTTTCTTTTAAGAAAGTGAAAAAGAATGGAATAACTAATATGATGTAATGTGATCTGATATACTGAATAATTAGATCTATCTCCAAATATGACCTATTTTTCTTACTTGTGTCCACTTTTCTCTCCTTCCTTTCTTCTCCTTTTCTAACTTTTCTCTCTCTCTCCTACACCTCTCTTTTCCTCCATTTACACTCTTTCCCCTTAAAGAGAAACAAACTATCTTAAAGTTACTGCAAGTTGGCACACAAGCCTCTTCCACATTTTACCCTATTTCTTCGAGGTGTTATCCATGTGCCCCAGTCTTGTGAAGAATATGCAGTTTCTCCAAATACAAAAGTAGTTCATAAATAGGTATTCCAAATACCACCGATCAGAACCTTAACTTATAAAATGTGATTAGGTTGAGCAGAGTCAAAACCGTGTTCAACTCCCTTTTCAGCTCAGCAATCTGGTGATTACTTGGGGGAGGATGGAATGGTTTGTATGCCCAGTGTGGAAGATTTTCCACCGCTGCTTTTGCCATTTGACCATGCCTTTTCATCTTTCGTGAATCAAGTCATTATTTTTTAAATTAAACTAATTTTTTATAGAGAGTCAGTGAGAAAGCCAGAGTGGTAGAAAGAGAGAGAATCTTAAAAAGTCTCTACACCCTTTGCAGAGCCTGACACAGGGCTTGATCCCATGATCTGAGATCAGGACCTGAGCCGAAATCAAGAGTCAGAAACTCGACTGAGCCATTCAGGCACACCTCCCTTTCTTAAATTTAATTTTGTTTTTGAAACAAATCATTATTAGAAGAACACATACCAGGCAGTCTAGTGATTCCCTGTTAAACAGAAAATAGACCCATTTTATGCAAGAAAGCAAAGATTTTTTTTTAAAAAAAAAATTTTTTTTTTTTAACGTTTATTTATTTTTGGGACAGAGAGAGACAGAGCATGAACGGGGGAGGGGCAGAGAGAGGGGGAGACACAGAATCGGAAATGGGCTCCAGGCTCGGAGCCATCGGTCCAGAGCCTGACGCGGGGCTCGAACTCCCAGACCGCGAGATCGTGACCTGGCTGAAGTCGGACGCTTAACCGACTGCACCACCCAGGCGCCCCGCAAAGATTTTTTTTGAGTACCTTATCTGCGCCTCTATTGTGCAAAATAATCCTAAGAAAAAATATAAACGATTTTTCCTGAAAAAAAAAATGTCTGCTGACATTTAATTAGTATTACTAACATTTGGAATTCATAGTTTTGGACTGGCACCTAAACACTACTGTATGCTTGAGATTAGTACCATTTACTGCCTTGTCAATATAGCCTCTAAATTCTTTCACTGAATCAATCTATTGGGCTTGGTCCACTTTAGATATAAGTTTTATTAGAGTAAATGTGTAAAAAATTATAAAGCAGGAAACTCATAGACAAAGATTAATACAAATGATAATAAACTTACTTAGACACACTGATGTCATATCGCCATTGACTTAACATGCAAAAACATTTTTTAAAAAAGCTGGGATCATACAAGTGAAACTCTAGATTAAAACTTAAGAAAATGAATTTTTCCTTGAAATATTCCAGGGTAAAAAGAACTCCATTGAAATATTTTATCAAGAAATTCACCACTTCTTTAAGAAATATTTTTTTAATGCTTATTTATTTTTATGACAGAGAGAGAGAGAAAGAGGGAGGGCATGTGCCCATGAGTAGGGGAGGGGCAGAGAGAGAGGCGGGTAGAGAATCCAAAGCAAGCTCTGAGCTGTCAGCACAGAGCCCGACATGGGGCTTGAACCCAACAACCACGAGATCATCACCTGAGCTGAAGTTGGACGCTCAATCCACTGAGCCCCCTGGGCGCCCCAAGAAAGTCACCACTTTTTAATGAAAACTTTATTAAAATCCTATTTGGAAAAGGAAAAATCAAAGTTCTCTTTGAATTCCTGTAGTATGGAAATAACATAGCATATGTCAAAATGACAAAAGAGCAATAATGTAATATTTTCCTCAGAGTATGAAAAGTCAGACCTTGTTATACCTTCCTTTTTTATTTCAGTTAAAGCAAAAGTGGCAAAAATTATTAATGTAAGAACATCTAAAATTAATATCCTTGGTTGTCTTTTATATCACAGTTCTTTTATCGATTTCATGTTAACAGACTTCTAAAAAAAATTAAGGTATATATCATAATTTAACACCATTTTTAAAGGGGAATAAGCTTGTCTCTAACAAATTCAATCTACATGTGTCTCTCAAAAGAGAAAATCTGTGCAGATAACAAGTTTTTAGAAGAAATTGTGGATTTTGTGTCAAGGTCCCAATAGCTGAAATCTGTCTTTACCTGTACTGATGTTTGGGGCTAAAATAAAATGTGAATAGTGCTCTATAGACAGTAATGGTCACAAACTCCCCACTAGTTAAAATTGGTGGTTCTGCTTATGTTTGAATTTTTTTCCTTAGAATAGAGCGAGAAATAGGGGCGCCTGGGTGGCTCGGTTGAGTAAACATCCAACTCTTGGTTTTGGCTCAGGTGATGATCTCATAGCTTCATGACTCTGAGCCACCCCCCATTGGGCTCTGTGCTGACAGCACAAAGCCTGCTCGGGGGTTCTCCCTCTCCGTCTCTCTCTGCCCCTCCCCTGCTCACACTCTCTGTCTCTCCCCAAAATAAGTAAATAAACACTAAAATTTTTTTAAAAATTGGGAAATAAAAGAATACAATAATGTGTTCTCATGATATATTAATGTTTAAATTAATAATTTAAAAATAATGACATGTATAAGCTGAAGTTTTTACAGTGGAGGTAATCTCATTGTGAGCTGTTCAGGCTTTGCAAAGTCTCTGAACTAAAATTAGAAGATACAAAATTAGGAAAATGTTTAAGAGATTATAAACTGCTGCCAGAGGTTGGACTTACTCCAGCATTGAATGTATTTCTGGTTTTTTTTTTTTTAGTCTTTATAATATTAAAGGAAATAAAGAACAAAACAAAGAGAATATAATCACCATTTTTGGATCTAAAAGTTTTCTATTTTCCTGTGCTTTTAGATAATCTACTTTCAAAAACTCATTTATGCTAAAATTTATAAGTAAGCAATAAACAGTCCTTCACATGACCAAAGTTAGTAACTCATGATATACGGCTTAATAGCCTGTCTTCACAAAATTAATTATAAAATACATATTCTTCTAGATTCTAAAGCCCCTATTACATTTCCTCCTATATCTTGCCTGTGTGAGAGCTCTAAGGAATGGCTTTCTCTTTTGTTGAATGCTCTGCTGTTGCTGTTGCTTGTGTGTGTGAGATAAATAAATATGACTGATTGTGAACATTATCTCAGAAACATGTATCAAGGAGATGCGGTGTGGGATGTACTGTATTCCTCTATTTTAGCTTTCTGAAGTGATGTGATAATTTGGGGCTCATTAGCTGTAAAATTACTATTGTATAGCATCTTTACAGGGTTAATGACTTTTAATAGAGCACAGGTTTTGATGTCTAGTACCTTTAAAAATCTCTAAAACTTCATTCTCTTAAAAGCATGATTCATGACAGTGTAAAAACAAGTGACTTACCATGAATTTTTATATTTTATATAATCTCCCCGTTATAGTCCCTAGAAATAATTTTTTTTTGCAGTAGAAAAATGATCTCCTTGCTTAAATGTTCCATGTACATCCATTATAAGGAAAATTAATGAAAAATATGAAGGAAATGAACAAAAAAGTCATCACGGCTCCATACCACGTAGAATGGTCGCCATGTTTACTGTGGGTGCTGGCGTACCACGGATTCTCACACAAAATATGAATTTATTATTTGGAAACTTCACATTCATAAAGCAGAACAGTGGCTTGAAACAAATGTTCTGAATTATGCGGTGGGTTAGAGCTAACTGAGAAAGTAATACCCATGCCTTACATGTGCCAGTTCTCAGGATTGACTCACCTTCCAGAAGGTTGTTGTGAATAAAATTATGAAAGAAATACAAAATCATCTTTGGAAAAGTAGAAAATATCTTCATTCTAATGTTTCCAAATTTTTTACTTAGTAATAAGCAACAAAAAAAGTAATATTTTTTTAATTATTTCATTTGTTCTAACAAGTCCAGATATAAAGTTAAATTTACTCAACTTGGCTTCACACAGTTTAAAAACAATAAAATCATGTTGCATAGATTTACCTCAGCAAATGGAATAATATCTGACTTCAAGGAAACATGGTCATAATATAACAGACAGAAAAAAATAAAACACTGCGTATAAGACTAGATATAAATTATTAGCCTTGTGTTATAGAAATGTTCTCTCTCCCTCTCTTCTTTCTCTCTGTCTCTATTTCTAGGGCTTCAAATCAGTAGACTTTTAAAATTTCTGAATTAAAAAAATTTTCTTCAGTGAGCATGTTTTATATTAAACTGAAAACAAAATAACTTAAGGAAAGAAATGATCAACTGGATTTGAGAAAATCCAAACTCTCTTTGAAATTCCCCTTTCTTAGATGCCCAAAGGAAATGGAGAACATTTTAACCACAAATAATTCAGTTCATGTCTCCTTCCACACTTTTTATAGAAAATTTTTCTCTGGTGACAGGAAGTGGAAAAACCCACAGCTTATGAGACATTGAGTTGTGGAATATATGCAAATATTAGTGAGAAATTCTAAACATTTGGGAATGTGCCAGAAATACATATTTAAGATCTCAACACCTCTGCGATATGTGTTTCCATAAGTCAGTGAGTGAACTGATCAAATGTGATAATGCTTGTGAAAGTGGCTTGTACTCCACTCCACAATGGGAAGAGATTATTGTTCATGCTTTCGCCTCTAATTTCTACCATTACAAAATAAGTTGAAGTAAACTATGCTTTCTTTTCTCTGATGGATTGAAGAATGGAAAGTAAGGAAAATGTTAGGGTTACCATGGTGTTGGATTGCAAATGCCTTTATGGCGGTCAGATGTAGAAACAAGGAACTGAAAGATTTAAAATCTCCTAAATGATACATAACAAGCAAACCACATCACTAAAGTTAAGATGGAGAACTTCTGTCTTCTAACAAGTGAAACTATTCCATAGACTTCTTCCTGTGTGTGCTTATATGTCAGACTTTCATCTGGTTTTCCAACTGCAATCTCCAAATTGTTACATTCAATTTAGTAAGCCAGCCCTGAGCAAGGTGCCAGACACCAGGAGATGTACTGGCAATACAATGTTGAGAACATTTCAGTGATGCTACTCTCAAGCTGAGAGGCTAATAAGAATAATAGATTGGTAAAACGGTAAGGACAATTACAGGGACAAAAGCCATAGCATGGGACAGAGGAGAGATGAACTGTGATTGGTGACTGGGGAGCAGGGAGTGGATGTGCTCCCAATTTTAGATGACAAATGGATTGTTGTTAATAGACAAGTAGGGAGGCACCTGGATGGCTCAGTCGGTTATGCATTTGACTCTTGATTTCAGCTCAGATCGCAATCTCACGCTATGGGAGATCGAGCCCCGTGTTCGGCTGCGCGCTGAGTGTGGGGCCTGCTTGGGATTCTCTCTCCCTCTCACTCTGCCCCTCTCCCACTTGCATGATCTCTCTCTCTTTCAAAATAAATAGTTTTATTTATAGTTATTAATAGTTCAAAATAGTTATTAATAGTTATTAATAGTTCAAGATAAATAGTTTCTCTTTCAAAATAAAAAAATAGACAGTTACGGGCATTGGAAGTAGAATGAAATAGCACGGAAAGATAAAATAGCATGGCATATTCAGGGAATGACAAGGAAGTGATATATATTTTTGGAGTGTCAGTTGCAGATGGAGAATAGTTGATGAGCCTGAAGACAGATCTAAAGAGTTTTATGTATTAGCCTAAAGACTTTGTGTTTTTAAAAATAATATTTGAACAACAGTGTGGCAGGTGGATTGGATGAGAGTAACAGTAAGGTAGACATATCATTTGAAAGGCTATTGCAATAATCTAGATGAAGAAGGGTTAAATCTACACAATTATCCCAAATCCTATAGACGTACATGAAGAATGGATCAGAAATTAGGGAAATTAAGAACATCAAGGATCCAGTTCAAGGAAGGAATAAGCAGGAGGTTTAGAGAAATTAAGAAAAGCAGGAGATTTGGCAAAATAAAAGTGAAATTAAACAGATATGATAATTAAAATTTGGAATAATGCTTAACATGAAAGGTAACAATAGATGCTCCAGGTGGTCTTGCCCATAGACCTTCACCCTCACCACACCAGTGACTTTGCTTCACTCAACTTTCAACTGACATCACTTGCATTTTTTTTTTTTTTAAACAGATCTCTTTTCTTTGGCTTCCAAAGCTCTTTGTCAGCTTGCCCAGTATCCTGAGTGGCTCACCACCTGCCCAGGAGTTAGGCTTCAACTTCACATGGACAGGAGTTGATGTAGAAGCATCGCGATTTATTTCCCACTGGGTGGGATAACACTGCTACTCTGAGTTCCTAACTGGAATAAGCTCCAGTTATTCAAGTGGCAACCTTTTCCTTAACAAGGCTTTGTTGACTGCCTTTCTCTTCCTGTCCACTTTTCCACTTGCGCATGATTTTTTCCCAGAATCACCTCCTAAATGGGGAAGCCAAGCTAAGACAAAGCCCAGCCAAAGAAAGTGTTTAAATAAAAAGCAACAGGTACACAAGCGCTACTGGTTTAATCAGCAGGTTTCCATTCTGTTTGGGATGGACCCCAAATCACCTAAGACTTGAATTAGTTATCAGTGAGCTTAGGAATTGTAAAGTGCACTTGGTATTGCACCAGAAAAAAATGATAAAAGTTACATGGAACCCTTGATTGTTGTCTATCAGTACTTCATGCAATCTTTCCACTTCTCGTTTTTAACTGATGATAAATTCTAAGAGGGTAGTAGCCCTCCAGTATTCATAGCAGTATTCAGAATTAATAATATCCAAATAGGAAGTGATA
This sequence comes from Felis catus, assembly GCF_018350175.1. NCBI lineage: Eukaryota > Metazoa > Chordata > Mammalia > Carnivora > Felidae > Felis > Felis catus. The sequence continues at coordinate 207,703,094 of NC_058368.1, read as the reverse complement.
GATTACAAAATCATCCCTGAGTAGTTACTATTTTCTTCATTCTTTTTTTTCTAAATGTTTATTTATTTTTGAGACAGAGACAGACAGAGTGAGAGCAGGGGAGGGGCAGAGAGAGAGGGAGACACAGAATCAGAAGCAGGCTCCGCGTTATCAGCACAGAGCCCGACGTGGGGCTTGAACTCACAAATCACGAGATCATGACCTGAGCCCAAGTCTGACGTTTAACTGACTGAGCCACCCAGGCATCCCTATTTTCTTCATTCTTAAGGTCCACTGGCTTCTAGGAAGTTAAGGGTCTCTTTCAAATTTCTGTTTCTGGTGCCATATCTTCTTGCTCATCTACATCTATACAAGTTGTTGATGAGGTCATTTACACCTTTGTTACTCAAGAGTGTTCCGTGAACCTCAGCATCAATTACCTGGCAACTTGGTAAAATGCAGAATGTTACACCTCATCTCAGACTTACTGAATTAGAATCTGCGTTTTTGACAAGATTCCGATGTGATGTGTATGTACATTGAAACTGAAGACCATTGCTTTAGATGGGATTAGTTGCTAAAGACAAGAATCTCAGGACAGCGTGGCAAGGTTGGTCTGAGGCTTGCGCCCTGGGGAAAGGGCCACATGACAAGTACTAGGATAATTTCCTCTTATGAAAAAGCAGAGAAAAGAAAACAGGTTCACTTAGGCTCATCACCTCAATCAGCCACTATTGGCCGTTTAGTTAATTTCTTTTATTTACATAATTTTTTGATATGGGTATAAGTCCTATCCCACATGAAGCAGGCTTCTTCCTTCTCTTTCTATTGTGTCATGAGAATTTCCGCACATTAATATCATAGTCATCATGTAAATATTCAGGCTGGTATATTAATCATAACTTACTTCATACTTTTTAAAATTTTTAAACTCTTATTTATTTATTTATTTATTTATTTATTTTAATATGAAATTTACTGTCAAATTGGTTTCCATACAACACCCCGTGCTCATCCCAACAGGTGCCCTCCAAAATTTTTAAACTTTTAAATATTTTTTCTGACCCTTTCATGCATAGAGTTTTTCTGCATTTAAAGCTATTCCTTGCATTGCATCCTCACAAATGCTAGTGTGGATGTGGGTTTTCTTTGTCTCCTGGAGCACTGTCTACACATTATCTCCAGTGACCTTTGAGTGTTAATACTACACTACTCATGCCTTTTATCCTTTGTATCCACATTCCATTTTCTCCTTTTGAAAGCCAACCACACCTCCTCCATGATAACTTTAGATCCATTTCCCCAACCTTGAGTCACTGGTTTTATTCTTAAAACTCCCATTTCAGTTCCTGTCCCTGAGTCACCTTCCTGTCATTAAAATTCGACTCAGAGTTCATGTTTCCACACAGACTGGCCAAGCTGATATGGGGCAGCCACGCTGACCATTCAATTTTAAATACAGGACACATAATTTTGAATTACTCTTCCCCGGACTTTAAGTGAAATAAGCTTCTTTTTAAAGTTTGACAAAAACATTTCCATCTGTCAGTTTTAATAGCTGATCAAGTCAAAGAAGACAGGGACTCTCTTGTGTTCATTTGGAAGAGTATGTTGTATTAAGCGTGTCCAAATAGGAAATGAAAACAAGTAAATTTGCAAGGTAGGAAAACTGGAAATTCTGCATGTGACATGTGCTGTATAATTTCAAAACCAGATGACAGCAAGAGCCACTCACTGCTTAGCACAGTGGTTCTTGCTTCAGTATACTTAAGAATAAGCTAGGGGTCTTATGATCACAGGTTCCGTCTGCCACCCCCCAGAGCTCATGACTTAGCAGGTCAAGAGTGGGGCCAGGCAACTGTGATTTTAATACACAAAGGGTTTTCTGACGCTGGTGGTCTGTGGGACTGCATTTTGGGAAGTACTAATTTGGCATTACTTTGGCACCACAGTGCCGAATATAGCAGGTGAGAAACGATAAAGGATGAAAATAAGATACGCTGATTTCAGCACCGCAAATCTCTAGTTTCTTAATGTTTTCCACAATTCATCAAGCATAGAAAAAACAAAGTTAATAAAACAAGGGTGATCAGGAAAACGTGTCTGATTATTAAATCCTGGAATGCCATATTGACAAAGAGTAAGCAGTGACTTACATTTCCCTTCTTCATTCCTGCAGAGAACTTTCGTATCATCAGTGCTTTGTATAACTTCGAGAGATTCACCGGGCTTCACCTGTAGATCTCTGGTCCCCCACCTTTTAGAAGTTAAGGAGGGTGCAACTTTGGTTGAATATAAAACTCTAATTTCACCATCATACTGGAAAAATACAAACATTTATATTATTGATTGATGTGTATTATTAAAGTAATCCATTTACTGACAGATCTATTAAGAAAGTCTTTGCTAGGGCGCCTGGGTGGCTCAGTTGTTTAAGCATCTGACTTTGTCTCAGGTCATGATCTCACGCATGGTTCGTGAGTTTGATTGTGCATTGGGTGAGCTGGAGCCCGGCCTCGGGTAAACCCTGCTTGTCTCTCTCTCTCTCTCTCCCTCTCAAAAAAAAAAAAAAAAAAAAAAAAAAGTCTTTGCCAAACAAGCAAAAAATAACGTAAAAGCATTACAGAAAAATTTTCGAGAGAAAAGCCACTCATAATCTCACGAAACTAATGTAATCATTATTTTTAAAATTAAAAAATTTTAAGTGTACAGTGTGTTGATTTGATACACTCATATATTGCAAAATGATTAGCAGTGTAGCTTTACCTAACACCTCTATCGTTTCACATGATTACCACTTTTTGTGGTGAGAACACCTAAGATTTACTCTCTTTACAACTTCCAAGTATATAAGACAGTATTGCTAACTATAATCACCAGGCTATACCTGAGACCCCTAAAGTTTGTTCATCTCATAACTGAAAGTATGTACCCCTTTGACCAATATCTCCTCCATCTGCCCACCCCAGCCTCTGGTAATTATCACTGTACCTTGTTTTTGTGCGTTTGGCCTTTGAAGAGTCCACATATAAGTGATATTATAGAGTATTGTCTTTCTCTGTCTGACTTATCTCACTTAGCATAAGGCCCTTAGGGTTGTCACAGTGGCAGGATTTCCTTCTTTTTCATAGTTAATATTCCATTACATATACCTCATATCTTTTATCCATTCTAGTTTTAGATTATCCTCTTACTAAAGTTCAAAGAACAACTAAATGTAAATGATTATTGCAGCATATATAGTGCATGTATGAGACTTCACTTAATTTGTTATAAAATAAATTAAAATCTAAAGTAAATTTTGTAGTAAATAAAGGAGTTAGGATGGATAACTCATATTGATAATTACACTTAAAAATTTTTTTTTAGTTTCTTTATTTTGAGAGAGAGAGAGAGAGAATGCTCACATGAATGGGGGAGCAGCAGAGAGAGAGGGAGAGAGACAATCCCAAGAAGGCTCCATGCTCTCAGCATGGAGCCTGACGCAGGGCTTGAACCCATGAACCGTGAGATCATGACCTGAGCCAAAACCAAGAGTCGGATGCCTGACTGACTGGGCCGCCCAGGTGACCCTATAATTACACTTTTAATAAGTGCATTGTGGTACTTAAAAGTCATTGTTTTTTTTTCATTAGCATTTTGTACTTTGTCTAATATTTAAATATGACATACTTTAAACTTTTTCCTGAAGTCTTTCTCTTCTTTTTCCTGCTTTTTTAGCTTCTTGGGGTCTTTTTCTTCTGTCTTAGCCTTGGCTCCTTGACTAAGATGGCAGAACACACATAAAACAACACTTAGTTTAGTTTGAAAAGAATAGCGTACAATAAAGACTTCATCCATCACTTAACAATTTTGTTCAATTTTGTTTTTAGTTGGTTCCTTTTCTTAGAAATCTAGTACATCCATTGTAGTAAATGATAATATTTCATACCCGGAAGAGATTCTTCACAAGAATATAGTTAAAGTGGAAGTAGTGATTACTTATGTTGAACCATTGAAATGACTGAGGTACAGTGTAAACATGCTTACACATCAGAGGTTCCATGTAATTCAGCCTATCGTCAAACTCCCTATATATTTTCAGCCCTTCCTAGGTAATTAAGTGGCCTGGCCACTGTCATAGAAGAGGCTTTTTGAAAAATAATGTTTTTTAAAAAATTGATTTTTATGTCTTGAAAAGTTTATCTATTTAAAAATAAAAAAGTTTACAATTCTAGTTGAATTTTCTTGAGCCGTTTTTCATATCTTCTTAAAATGGAGCCAGGCTGGCATCTCATAGACACCAAATGGACTCCAGCTGGTTGTCATTAGAAGGGTGAAGAAGCCTAAGATAGTGATTCTCCAGCCTGGACACATATGGGATCACCTGGAAGTTTTAAAAAAGTACCACTACTTATGTCTAATTCCTAGAAATTCTAATTAAATTAAATAAATTCTAATTAAGTAGAACTGAGTGAGGTCTAGATACTGACATACATACTTTATAGCTCCCCAGGTAATAGTAATTTGCAACCAAGGTTGAGGGACATTTGCTAGGGCTGAATGTCTGTTAGGGAAAGGTTGGGAATCTCTGAAGGAGGGAATTTTAAAATCAGAATTTTTGGGTATAATGAAAAATTCTAAACACTGATGTTAATTATTATCTAGCTTACCTAAAATAAATCTAGCAACTGATTTATTGAAAATGTTTGATTCTTTAACTTTTGAGTCTTGGGATTTAGTTCATCTACTGTGAAATGGATTAGCACATTATCCTTCCTTGGGTTCTGTATCCTTCCTCAGTTTCTCCTGTCTTATGGTCCTCTGGGCAGTAGTGGAATTGAGGTACCAAATCAGCACTTTGGAGCCATCAGGACATACATGAGTGTTCACAATGCCCCGTGAGCTCTCTTTGAAAATACCTTACTGAAATTTAGATTTAGCTAAAAATAGAATATTCTGTTAGAGAACATAAAATAGTCTTAAAGTCTGAAAATAAGCAGCAGTAAAGAGAACGGTACCTATCACACCAAGTTTAACCAGCTGGGGTTTATTCTACTTGAAGAAAAGGTCCAGTGCATAACCAGGTACCTAGAGAGCTGTTTAATGGAATGTGGTGGCATTTTTACAGGAATATAAAACAGAAAAATACATTTAAAAATGTCAGGGATAGAAGTGACTTCCCAATGGTGAGGAATTTTCAAACCGAACATATCACTGAAGAAGATTAGATTTTCCTTCCAGAAAAAAGGAGAACAATTCTCTTTTCATCTTGCATGTTTGTTTTGCCTGTGGAACTTGATCTTCACATAGAAATGATAACGTATTCTCCCTTCAGTTTCTTTGATCTTGAAACTTTCATTCAGTAAAATTAGCTTAATGGTGTTGGTAAAAAATAAATGCTAAATGAATACATGCTCATGCACTCTTGCAGCATAGCTTAGAAGACGCTATGTATTGTCACCCGTTTATGTCACTTTCAGCCTTTAACTAATCAAGGCCAAGATCTTTTTATTCATCCTTTTTTCCTGAGAAAGCTACAGACGTGTTCTTGCTTTCATACACAGTATGTATCAGCTCATCGCTTGTGTTTATTGGAATATAGAAAAATCTTACCATGTTATTTCCTATTTCAAAAGAAGTTTCTTTTTTTAATTTCTTTTAAATAATTTTTTTTAACGTTTATTCATTTTTGAGAGACAGAGACAGAGTGCAAGTGGGGGAGGGGCAGAGAGAGAGGGAGACACAGAATCCAAAGCAGGCTCCAGGCTCTGAGCTGTCCTCACAGAGCCTGATGCAGGGCTCAAACTCACGGACCACAAGATCGTGACCTGAGCTGAAGTCGGACGCTTTACCGACTGAGCCACCAAGGTGCCCCTCAAAAGAAGTTTCAAAAGAGACTCCTTTTGTACTAACTGATCTTAACAGATTTTCATACAGTTTTAGCCTAAAATGAAATTGAAACCTTAGGTGAGCTGAAGAATGTCACTATTCACCTTGAACAGTTTTTTTTTTCTAATTTGAATGGAACCTTTGAGAATCTGATGCTTTTGTGAAAAAGAGACATAACAAAGTCCTTTTAAAACACAAATCATTTTTTTTCATAAAAGGAAAAAAATCTTGTGGAGGACAGAAGAGATTTGAAGAAGTTAGGTGAGGGTTGAGACATAAACTAAGAAGTGCATTCAAGACAAAAAGCATTTAGGAAAAGGGTAAAAATAAAGGGAGGAGATGAATTGGTGAGATCAGTCATGATCAGGCTCTCAAATATTTCCCCAGTGAATGAATATTTGAATGAATAAATGAGTGCAGACATCAGTGAGTCACAGGGCAGGGGATAATCAGGGGACCAGCAGCCGAACTACTGGGAGAGGGGGAGGGGAAGAGGGAAAAGCAAGGGAGGAGAAAGGAGAAGGGGGATCAGGGCTCTCCACCCACAAATGGAGCAGAACCCTTAGAGCTTGGATCAGAGAGAGGACAGAGCAAACAGGAGCGAACACAGGAGATCCATAACCCACTGGGGTTTTATTCTAGTTGAATTTTCTGGAGCAATCTGATTTCTGTCTCAAAATGAGAACATTTTAATTACCTCAGCTCTGCTGGTGGAGCAGGGAAATCAGACGCATCCACATCATCATAAACTTCATCTCCCATGTCTAACAAAAGACAAAATACCAAATGTTGAAACACTTTAGGTTTGAAGTTTTAAAATTATTATTATTATTTTTTAATTAAGTAGGTGCTACGTCCAACATGACCCCGAGGTCAAGCGTCACATGCTCTACTGACTGATCCAGCCAGGGACCCCAGTTTGAATTCTGATATGAACATTCAGTCATGTTTTTAATTTAAAGATTTTTCTTTCAAAGACAACAAAAGAAGTTTCCCTGGGGTCTCTGTACATTTCTCCTGGAGGCAGTGTCTATTCCTTCAAAGGGAGAGGTTTTTCTCTCCCTGGTTACTTCTGTTAAATTTCCCTCAAGAAAGCCAGTGACCATGGTTGTAACTAGCATCACCAGGATAAGTCCCCCCAAAACAGTGACTGAGATTATTTGAAGATCCACACTTGTGATGAATGGAAGATAAGTAGATTGCTGACAAACAAATCAATATTACAGCCCATTGGCAGTAGGCAATAGAGATTGAAATCAAGATTCCTAGGGGATTTAGGATGCTAAGATAATATATATTATTTTATTTATATGTGTGTCTTTGTCTATGCCTGTCCATCTGTCCATCTGTCTGTCTATCTATTTATCTATCTATCCATGTATCATTCTTTTTTATTCACTGATCTGCTTGCTCCTTATTAACTTTTAATTTATAGCAATATTAGGTGTGGTATCACCTTAAAATAGAAAGAATATTTCTGTTAATAAGACAGATCTGGTACCAGCAGGTATTGAGAACCAGTATTGGTGGAAAAGTGGCAATGACCTTAACTAGTACAATGGCTTTTCCAATCCATAGATACTTTTCTTCCTTCTAGAGCTCTAATAAAGTCAGGAGGATTGCTTCCTCTTTGTACCTATTGAGTTGCTCCACAGCAAATTGAGATGAAGAGATGAGTTGAAGAGAGTAAAATGTTTTAAGGAATGATTATCATAGAAAGTTTAAATGCTCTCTGCTAGTGGCAAGGATTTAAATTCCTTTAAGAATTCCTCCTCTATCTGTAATGTAGAGAGTATATACATATATGGTATATACATACGCTACACACACATGTGTCTGTGTGTGTATTCCTGGCCCCCCCCCTCAGGTAATTAATTTCACAGCTATGTGAAGAATCCATAATTAATATATAAAAATACGACATATCATTGGTTTCCAGAATGGGAAACATTACTGTTCCATGCACACGCACTTAAAACACACTTGAGAACAAAAGAAAATGAAAAAACAAAAAACATAGTTTTTACTTAACTGATCACATTTGTTTCATTTTATACCTATCCTTTGTGGAGCTAAGATTCTTGAATGCTTTTTTTTTTTTTTTTAATTTTAACGTTTATTTTTATTTATTTTTGAGACAGAGAGAGACAGAGCATGAACAGGGGAGGAGCAGAGAGAGAGGGAGACACAGAATCTGAAACAGGCTCCAGGCTCTGAGCTGTCAGCACAGAGCCCGACGCGGGGCTCGAATTCACGGACCGTGAGATCATGACCTGAGCCGAAGTCGGACACTTAACCGACCAAGTCACCCAGGCGCCCCACTTGAATGCTTTTTGAAAATTATACATTAAGATATAAGCTCATTATCAGCTATTGATAAACTTTTATTAGTGCCTTACATACTTTCATATTGACAACTGAACATGAGGTCAGATAACCAGTTTGGAAAAAGAGATTATCTGTGTGTTTAGTTTTCTTTTTCAATTTATGTATAAATTCAAATAAACTTTTTGAAAGCCCCTGAATATTCTTATGAGACATTTTACTTTGTTCAAAGTGAATTTAAGAAAAATCTTTTAAAGTTCTGTCTCAGATCTTTAAATTAAAAAAATAAGCTGACGGAAACTGTACAAAGAAGAAACTGTTTTATGTTTAGCAGTGGAAGAATTTCCAAATACAATATAAATGATACATTAAAAAAAAACAAAGAAATTTAGATTTAGAAGGGCCTTGGTGGCATATAGTCTGGTATATTTTTAGAAATCGTTGCTCAGAGGCCCAATATATCAAGCTCTACTGAATTGGGGTGGATAAGAGATGGGAAATATCGATGTCCATCCCTGCCCACTTGTTTATTTCTCCTTCGTGACCCCTATGACTGGGTGAACTGTTTAAAGACCATCAAGATGAAAAATTCTCCTCTTCCCACTCTTTCACTGTTGAAGAACTGTGGAGCAGTTACTTGACAGCTTTACACAAGTTATTTTTTCCAGAGTCAGAACTTTAATCCAGACACCATGACTATATCCAGTGCCTTCCCACCACCCTATCTGCAAAAAAAGAGATATAAAATATATACTTAATTTTTGTTACTTACCCAATTGTTTAGGAGGAGCAGGAAAACTGGAAGGAAATGAGAACACAATTATAATCAGACCAATCTAAACACAGAAATTGAGTCCTTTACCTAGGGATAGGCCTGAACAAGTAATAGCCCGGAGGCTTATAAAGGCCAATTAATCCATTGACTATCATTCCTTTCTCATCCTCCATTTTTCCACGGAGTTTCAGTTTCTTTCCATCAATTTGGAATTTCATGAGACTTTTTTTTTAAAACTCCAATGGTGGCCAAAAAGTCAACAGTCAAGACATTCAGTGGTTTATTTTGCCCATGGCCATTGGACCAGTATTTTCAGATTTGTCCTACGAGGTTTGGGCATATTATCACATCAGAGTAAAATAAATGGACTCAGTGTTTTGGAGTCATTGTGGCATAGCTCAGGCCAAAAGCTTTTATTTGACTAAAGGAGTAGAAATAGAGAGCTGAAATCAACAAAGGTCATAGGACTTTTTGCATGACCACGTTTTCCCAATATATGTACCCAAACAGGAGAATGGTGAATAAGAGAGGAATATCCACTGAAACTAGAGAGGGGGAGCTTATTAATAGAAGTGATCTGAAATTAGGACTGGGTGGCATTTAGTTGCAACAGAAAAAGACCTTTGCTTCTATTACTTTTTGAACTTTAAACACACACATAAACACACATTATTGGAAGAATGGTGCACAGTTACACTGAAGTGTGAGAGGACATTAGTTCAGATGATTTAAAATAAAAATTAGGAATGTGCAGGTGGAGCAGGGAAAATAATCTCTGCTTTTATTTCCAAGTAATGTCTGCATTTGAATAATTCTGCATCAAGAGAGGATTTATTTAAAAAAAAGAGGATTTGTTATGTTTACTTATAATTTTGAGTGTCCTGTTCACTAACTGTTGTTTTAGTTTTCACAAAAGAGTTTATAATGAGGAATTCTATGTGGAATTAACATTTTAGAAAGACTGTAATGAAATATGGAGACTCTAAATTTAACTACAAACACTTTAAATACTGTATTTAGAGAAAAGAAATTCCAAATTGCATCCTTATTTCCAGAAAACTAATTTTTAAAAGAGAATGTATATTTTGAAGAGTAGTCACTATATTATATAACGTGGCATTGGAATCGTGAGCTTTTAGATAAGACGCTGCAGTTAAAAAAAAGTCCTACTCAATGGAGTGTATGTGTATGAGTGTGTGTGTGTGTGTGTGTGTGTGTGTGTGTTTTCATTTGTGTGTATTATCTGTGCATGTTTGTAGGGAAAGCAAAATATATCTTTGAACCATATGACAATTTTTGAAGACTTTGTGCTCTTCTGTAAATGTCTGAGTGTAAGGGTGACACAGTAAATAAGGCTCAGATGACTAATGGAAAATAACATTGAAATGACTTAAGCCTGTCAGAATTTGGTTATTGGTTATAAAATATTAGTAGCATTTGATTAAATTAATATTAGTGTAGTTATTGTGCACTGGATTTGGTTGGTTGACTCTTACGATGAACCTTCATTATTGTCTGACTCAGAGACTTTAGGTTTCTCTCGTATACTTTTCTTTTTGTCATCTTTTCCCTTTAACATCTTCAAAATCCCCCAGGACCACGAATTACTCTTCTCTTCAACCTGTAGTGTGGAGCTTAGGAGCATGCAGGCATTGATCAGAATGGAATAATCAGCGGAACACGAAGACATTGCGTGGACATTCAGATTTTTATAACTATACTGCATTGATCATTCAGGCAGTAAGTTACTCATTGTAATCAACAAGATGATGCTTTCAGGTTTATAGGCCTCAGTCTTTGAATACTGCTGCTGCTAGGTTAAGTAGTAGGTAAGTTACTTTTTTTCTATTTAGTGAAATTTCTTTTGGTTTTAAAATAGAAAGCTAAGTCAAAATTAAGTTTTAGACATCAATTTTGCTTTATGTTATGTTTAAAATTAAGTAATTAACAGATCTTAAAATTTAAAATATGCCATTATAAAAGTTTAAGCAAGTACAGAATTAAGTCTTATGCTGGTTTTGCCACAGATAGCAGATGGTCTCAGTGTATTTGGATTGCCTGTAACTCTGATCATTATATGGAGGATAGCCATGCATCAGATAAGCTCTCCAGAGATTACTGATTGATAAATAAATGATTGGGAAAAGTTTGAAAAAGAATCTACAGCATTGGTAATTCTTTATTCCTTTTTCATTTCTCTTTTTTTGTTGGGGTTCTTTCAAACAATATACCACTTCATCTGAAGTGTTGTGCAATTATACTTTCTGACTTAGGACTGCTATTAATTAGACATTCAAATAATTTTTGGTGTTATAATAAGGAACACTATATTTTGCTTTTTATTCTAACCAGAAATCAACATTAAATTTCAGTGTATCCAAAAATTTACAAGGAAGCAATTCACTGATTATTCTTACCCATCATCAGTATCTTCCTCTTCGATCCCATCGTAAATATCATCATCTGGGGGAGGTGGGAACATCCCTTCATGTGGATTGGCCAAGGGGAGAGAATCTTCTGTTAATTTTATAATTTTGTCAGGTAATAGTCACTCAAATTTGATAGTAAATCCGCCTTATTTAACTGCAGAAAAAGTTTCTTAATAACCACGTAACTAAAAAATAACTTTATGTTCCTATTCTCACATAGATAGTAGGTAAATGAATTTTTTTGTTGAATATTTTTAAAGGAATTCTTAGAGATGAAATTTAGTAAATGTAGAAAGAGTGCCGAGCTTTGGAGATAAAAGGGATGGGGAAGAATAAATATGAGAAAAAAAATAAAATTGAATAGAGTGTAGAGTTAAATACTGTGGAAAAGAGGACAGAGGAGGCGGTAAGAAAATTTTAATTAATAGTGAGGAGACATTCAGGAAAATATACTGATCAAGATATAAGTGAGGGAAAACAAATAGAATGAAAGGTGAATTTGGGAATATTGGTAGTAGCTCTGCTTCATTTAATCAAAGTGATATTTTAAGGGTTAAACCCTTTGTTGTAAACCCTTAGGAAACTTGCTGTTTGACAAATATTTATTTAACAAGTGTTTATTGAATACCTCCTCAATGCAGAAATATGTACAAAGAACTTGAAATCTGACTTTTAGGATGAGTATTTTAGCACTGTGAATTAGTGCTAAAGGTATTAGTAAAATATCTTTATTTTGGTGATGAGCAAATGAGGAGTCTTTATACATTATCATCCAAATAAGGATACTTCTGAAAGTGAAGGGAGGCACTATTAATAACTGTGCTAAGACAACTGGCATAAATTAAGATTGCCCTGGGCACGCTGGAAATGGAGTCACCCCATGACCCATAACAAACTTGGAAGAGAGAAGTGACTTCGTTAGGGTCACTCAGTGACCAGGACTGGAATCCAGGTCATTGGCTTCCAGTCCAGTGGTCTCTCTACCACTTAAAGATCTTCTTCATTATTTGCAGACAAAAGCATCTTGTAGTGATGACTCGAAGAAACTGCTGATAAAAGTTTGTGGCTTACCTCCACTTCCACTCTGACTGTGGCTAGGAAAAAAAAAATAAATTAAATTAGCATATGAATTATGTAGCTATTGGGAAGAGAAGTACATGTATTGAACAGTTATACGAGAGAAATAACATTGCAGTTAAAAGTTACCAGAATGTTTTATGTGAAGAGGAAGAGACATTGTTCCTCATCACAATAGATGAGTAGTAACAAGGCAAAAACAAAACAAAACAAACCTAATAAGGATCAGATGAGTAGTACTACATAAAGTTTTCAAAACAATGTTAATGTTTGCTTCTAACATTTCCCATGAGGTAGTTTTTAGCTTATACATTATTACACCATTCCATACATGGATAGATTTATGAAAAACAACCAACCAACCAACAGTATTATTCCAGGAATCATACAAACCCATTAGTTTTTTAATGCTTTTTATATTTTACTTATTTTGAAAAAGAGAGAAACAGCATGGAGGAGGGACAGAGAGAGGGAGAGAGAATCCCAAGCAGGCTTCATGCTATCAGTGCAGAGCCGGATGTGGGGTTCAAACTCCCCTCACAAACTGTGAGATCATGACCTGAGCCGAAATCAAGAATCAGATACTTAACTGACTGAGCCACTCAGGCACCAGGAACCATTATTGCATTCAATTCAATTTTCTTTTAATATGTTATCGCCAGAGCATTTAACTCTTAGCCCAGTAGCATTATATTCTTTTTTAAAGGGAGAATTTTTTTAAAAATGGAAATCTTACTCATGAAATATTATTCTTATTATTACATATAATGTGGCCCCTGATTTTCTAAATTCAGATTGCCTGTACTTTTTATTTCTAGAACATTCTATATTTTCCCCATTAAAATTTTTTTGATGTTTATTTATTTTTGAGTGAGGGAGAGAAACAGAATGGGGGGGGGGAGGAGCAGAGAGAGAGGGAGACACAGAATCCGAAGCAGGCTCCAAGCTCTGAGCTGTCAGCACAGAGCCCAACGTGGGGCTCAAACTCACAAACTGTGAGATCATGACCTGAGCCAGAGTTGGACAATAAACCGAGGGAATAACCCAGGCACGTCTATATTTTGCCTATTTTATAATCATCTATTTTCTTGCCTCAGTCTCCCACTAAAATGTGAGCTGCGCTACAGCAAAGGAAGAGTAGATTGTGAGAACTGGAAAAATCTCAGAAGCCTGGTTTAATCCCCTTGTTTTGCAGAAAGGAAATGAGAAATGGAATGACTTGACCAAACTCACTTCTAATGAACTGAAGAGCTGAGATAGGAACCTTGGTGCCCTGCCTTCCTGTATAGTGTTGTTTTGTCTATACCTCACTGCACTCCCTGTAAGCACCATTTTCAACCTTTGGATAATCTGCCTCCAACAGGTATCAGTCTGATATTACAACCATACATTATTAATTATACACTCATGGGGCGCCTGGGTGGCGCAGTCAGTTAAGCGTCCGACTTCAGCCAGGTCACGATCTCGCAGTCCATGAGTTCGAGCCCCGCGTCAGGCTCTGGGCTGATGGCTCAGAGCCTGGAGCCTGTTTCCAATTCTGTGTCTCCCTCTCTCTCTGCCCCTCCCCCGTTCATGCTCTGTCTCTCTCTGTCCCAAAAATAAATAAACGTTGAAAAAAAAATTTAATTATACACTCATATCTGATTCTTCAATCTTAAGGTCAGAGTAAAGGAAATTGGCCTGACACAGATCTATGGGTTAATTTAGAAATAAAACCTATCCTTACTAATGGAACTCTGTAGCAAAGCACACTATAAATGTCCTAATATATAAATAAGGAGTTGATTTTTAATGAAGTTTAAGTATATTCTCCACTTGCTTACATACTGTTTTCGCATTCATTTTGTCTGACATTTCCCTTTGAGCATGAAGCAAGCAGTCAGGATTATGCGAAAACTTGCAGTTTTGGTTGGCTGCCACTCCTGGCAAATAGAATTCATCCTGGACAATGAATACCAATCTCATACCAATCCCCAAAGAACAGGGTTTTAATAATCAGGAGCAAAGCTGCCACACATCATTTTCTTTTTAGAGCAATTCTTCAATTTCCTAGACTTGTCTGTTTGGAATTCAAAGCACTCACCAGCTGAAGTGGAGGTAAGGAGAGGAGAGGGTGAGAAAAAAGGGAAGAAAACAAGGGAAGGAGAAATGTAAGGAAAAAGGTTGGGGAGCAGGCAGAGAAGCAAGTTTGTCACGTGATGGGGAAGTATGTGTGTGTGTGTGTGTGTGTGTGTGTGTGTGTGTGTAATTTCCTTTTCTTCAAGGCCTCGTTAGTTATTACAGAAATTGCTTTAGTTGAGAAAAAAAGGAGAAAGACAGCGGTTGGGACCTGTGTTTCTAAGCCTCTTGTCTGCTCACAGAGTCTAAAGTTCGAAGTCAGTTCCCCCTTCTCTGGAGGAATAGGGGAGAGCAGGGTGCGGGGACAAAGGGAGCTTCTGGAGAAGGGGAAAGGGGAAGGTGCTTTACTCCAACTCTAGCCGGGGCAGCTCCTGGCTGTCCTCAGCATCTTTCCTTGTTCTACTGAGGACAAAGCCTGTTCTGTTGTGAGATCTCACAGGCAACAGCTGTAGCTTCAAAAAAAGAAAAAAAAAACACTTGTGTTTTCATTTTCTCTTCTTTCGCTTTCTTATTAAATATGCATACGGGGGGGCGCCTGGGTGGGTCAGTCAGTTAAACATCCGACTTCAGCTCAGGTCGTGATCTCACGGTCCGTGAGTTCGAGCCCCGCATCAGGCTCTGTGCTGAGAGCTCAGAGCTTGGAGCCTGTTTCAGATTCTGTGTCTCCCTCTCTCTGCCCCTTCCCCGCTCATGCCCTATCTCTCTCTGTCTTTCAAAAATGAATAAACGTTAAAAAATTAAAAAAATATGCATACCGGCTGCAAGATGCTAGTATATACTCTGGGGCTATATTTGTTTAAGATATTGAACATTAAAACCATGCACCTCCTCCAGCTCCATTTCATTAAATGGAAGATTCTTTTTCTGCTGCATGCTTACTAATCAGAGCATGTTTAAGAGTTGCTGTCTGTATGGACTCGATACAATGGAAAAAGTAATAGTATTAATTAGGGGAAATAGTTGCCACTTACGGTTAAATAATATTTCATTTTAAGAACATCACCCCTTTTCACGGATTTATTATTTTTTCTTGAGTTTGTATATCATAAATATGTATTTATTAATATTACTGGGGTTCTTTACTCTCAAAATAAGAGAATTTTTTTTAAATAAATAAAGCTAAAGTATATACATTGATAACAGACACGGAATGACATATGCATGTACAGGAAATTTTGTATGTCTCAGAATATGGCCTTTTAAAACTTTGACCTCAAAACTGGCATTTACAAACCCCTACACTAGGTCAGAGTGTTTCTGATTACTAGAGCCAATTTATGATCTGTAAACTCCAGGGCACACGTGGCATGTTTTGATATGTGTTGCATAATTTATGGAGTATTTATTAAATGTACCACAAATTGTGCAACATATATCAAAACAGGAGGAGAAGACATTGCAGGTCTATTTAGAAAGACAAAACTGCCAGAAAGCAACATGACAAATTTAACTGATGACATGAAGTGAACAACTACAGGAAGGAAATGGAATTCTTCCTACATTTCATAAGTATATTACTATTTTGATCATTTCACATTTTAAAATGTTTGATAATTGAAACTTTTTTTTTGAACTTTGAGTTATGAAGAATGCAGACCCATTTTTACCCAAGTGAAGAGCTAGCCCAGATTGTGTGTTTTGAGATCACAGTGGATGTTTCCCAATTCTACAAAATGGGCACAGAAAACAAGGATTCTTAAGTGGGCTGGAGATTTTCATCTTCCTTTACCTTCAGCTTGAAGGGGTTATGGATTTACCAAGAAAAGGGAGATATTGGAGGGAGGAAGGAATGAAAGAAGGAAAATGGAAAAGCAAAAAGAAGAAGAAGGGACAGGGAAGACCAGAGCTGGGAAAAGGAGCCAGAGAAGGAGGGATGGAGAAAGGCAGTTGAGGAACTGAGAAGGGAAAAGACGGGAAGAAAAAGTGCATGGGAGATAGCCAATCTCCCCTCCTGCCTCCCCCAGTAAGGATGTCTTGTTGTGTTCCTCTGCCCCAGGAAGACATTCCCATAATTCCTACAGGGAAGGCCATTCCAATCTACTGGAATGAATGGTCCAGGAAAAATAAATTGGACACTTTGCTGATTCACAGGGATCACAGAGAATTGAGCTTTTGCTTTTTATGTTTAAAATTTCTTTTTTAGGGGCGCCTGGGTGGCGCAGTCGGTTAAGTGTCCAACTTCAGCCAGGTCACTATCTCACGGTCCGTGAGTTCGAGCCCCGCGTCAGGCTCTGGGCTGATGGCTCGGAGCCTGGAGCCTGTTTCCGATTCTGTGTCTCCCTCTCTCTCTGCCCCTCCCCCGTTCATGCTCTGTCTCTCTGTCCCAAAAATAAAAAAAAAATAAAAAAAAATAAAAAGTTGGAAAAAAATTTTTTAAATGTTTATGTATTTATATTTTTTTGAAAGAGAGAGAGAGAGAGAGAGAGAGAGAGAGAGAGAGAGCGCATAAGCAGGGGACGGGCAGAGAGAAGGGGAGACACAGAATCCGAAGCAGGCTCCAGGCTCCGAGCTGTCAGCACAGAGCCCGTCGTGGGGCTCAAAGTCAGGAACCATGAGATTATGACCTGAGTCGAAGTTGGCCACTCAACCCACTAAGCCACCCAGGCACCCCTTACTTTTTTACTTTTAAAGAGCAAAGTAGGGGGGTGCCCGGGTGGCTTAGTCGGTTAAGCGTCTGACTTCGGCTCAGGTCACGATCTTACGGTTCGTGGGTTTGTGCCCCGCACTGGGGCTCTGTGCTGACAGCTCAGACCTGGAGCCTGCTTCTGATTCTGTGTCTCCCTCTCTCTCTCTGCCCCTCCCCTGCTCATGCTGTCTCTCTCTGTCTCTCAAAAATAAATAAATGCAAAAAACGTTTTTTTAAAAATAAAGAGCAAAGTAGAGCTGTATTAAAATTCATTCTTTTTTCTGTTATGTTTTCAAATAAGAACAACAAATACATTTAGACTCAGAGATTTCAGAGCAAAAATTTTTATATTTTTAGAACTGAATTTTATATCTCATGCTTCATGTTTTTATGAAATCATATTTACTTTAGGCATAGCCCTAAGATCAAATCAGAATGATTATTATTAAACAGCATTTTGGAATGCTAACACATTTGGCAAGACCTGGCAAATGGACTATTCTTTTTTAAGTAGTATTTGATACATACAACCAAAGAGTAAAGTAAAAGACTACAGAGTTTTAAATTTTTTTTTAATATTTATTTATTTCTGAGACAGAGACAGAGCATGAGCAGGGGAGGGACAGAGAGAGAGGGAGACACAGGATTGGAAGCAGGCTCCAGACTCTGAGCTGTCAGCACAGAGCCCAACGCGGGGCTTGAACTCACAAACCATGAGATCATGACCTGAGCCGAAGTCGGTCGCTCAACCGACTGAGTCAGGCGCCCCAAGACTACAGAGTTTTAAATGACCTTTCACCCCTATTGGAATACCTGTAGCTGTAAAAGGGTATTCAGGGATAGCAAGCAGTAAGAGACGCGGAAGGTAAAATTTTAGGATCTTAAAATACATCATCTGACGAGCCAGCAGTCTGATGTGTTTTACAATTTGTATTTGTCCATACCTGCTAATATCATCCTGCTCTGCGACGTCATCATATACCTCCTGGTCATCTCCAATCGGTCTTGATGAAAGAGCACCGAGAGAACTTTTCTTCAGCCTCAGGGAGTCGTAGTCGATCTCCACGGCAGTTGTTTTAATATAGCCGTCTACCGAGAGGAAGAAGGATTTATTGTCGGGCAACTGTAGTTTCAATATCTCAGAGTTGTAGACAGAATATCAATTGCACATCTGCACATCTTTCCCTTCATTTCTTTGCTTGCACTCCTGATTTATAGACTTCCGACACAGACACGTTTGACTGGACTTCGTCAAAGTCTTATGCTGTTGTGGTTTGGGATAAGCCTAGAGTCTATTTTAAAGATTCCACAGTGACTCACAGGACTCATTTTTTCACCTTTTAACATCAGTGAGGAACCCAATGCCCTTTGTTTCTCCCTGGAATAAAACAAATATTTACACTGTTCCCCAGTAAAAAGACAATGCAGATGAAATGAAGATACGTCAATGTCGTTTTCAATCTTCCCATTTTTGTCCACCCTGTAAAATACTCCTAACTTAACAGAACGTCTTAAAAAAAGAAAACAACAACAACATTTGGAGATGTCATAGGAAAATTTGTACTCACATGACCCCCTGGCGGTTCTGCCCAGCCATTTTCCTTCAGGGTTGTCTGTGATGCGGATTATTTCAATTTGCTCTCCTTGCTTGAAGCTCAGTTCATTCTTTCCTCCTTTGACATCACAGCAAGCTTTTGCTTGATGGATGACTTGAATAGGGCCTGTTAGCTGCAAAGAAGGGGGGACATCACAATAGGCTTCCTTACTCTTCGGAAAACCTTTTAGAAATGGAGTTTTGAAAGCAACTTGCCGACCAGCCTATTTACATTTATGGTTTGAATTAGACACTGAAGGTGAATATCATCTAACGGATGTTCTTATAAGACGTGGTAGGGGAAAATCACAGTGGTGAGGCAGAACCAGCAAAGAACAGGTAAGCATGTGCTTGGGGTCCAGGAGAGAGTAGCAGTCATCTGTCGACCTTAGAAATCTGTGAAAGGCTTGCAGAGGAAGCCACTAATAATGGAATACGATTTATGTAAGACAATACACACTGGATGCCATGGTTTTTATGGGATATGATGGTGGTCTGCTTGGTAGATGGAGGTTTTTTCATGTTTGCATTGTGTAGTTATTCTGATGGTTATTTTCAGGCTTCAAACAGCAAAGGGAAGGGAAGATGGTGAGTGGTTGTGGGCTACACTTATGGGAAAAGCATTTTCTTTTTTTTTTTCTTTTTCTCTCTTTCTTTCTTTCTTTCTTTCTTTCTTTCTTTCTTTCTTTCTTTCTTTCTTTTTCTTTCTTTCCTTCTTTCACCTCGTGGTGTTGTCTGTCTATAAACTTAGAGTAGACATGACCTGCTATAAACAAGATAACATTCTAGAAATAGCTTTGTAAATAAAAAATAGCAAACAAGTGTTATGTGAAGTTTTAACTTTTTATTTATTTTACTTTTTAAAATGTTTATCTATTTATTTTTGAGAGGGAGGGAGGGAGAGAGAGAGAGAGAGTACAAGCATGAGCAGGGCAGACAGAGAAAATCCCAAGCAGGCTCCACACTGTTAGCACAGAGCTCAAAGCAGGGTTCAATCCCACGAACTCGTGAGATCGTGACCTGACCAAAAATCAAGAGTCGGACACTTAACTGACTCAGCCACCCAGACGCCCCTGTTATGTGAGGTTTTTCAACTTAATATCCTGGATAGTATAGTGGTTTCTTGACAGCAGAATGCAGTACTCCTCCCTTGTCTGTGGTTACATTTTCTGGGGTTTCAGCCACCCATGGTGCACCATGGTCTAGCAACAGATGATTGCCCTTCTGGCCTATTGTCAGAAGATCAGTAGTGGCCTAATGCTATGTCATAACGCCTAAGTCATTCACCTCACTTCATCTCATCAAGTGGGAATTTTATTGTCTCACATCATCATAAGAAGGGTGAGTGGAGGACAGTAAGATATTTTGAGAGAAGCAGATGGACCACATTCGATAACTTTCACTACAGGAGAGTGTTACAATTGTTCTATTTTATTGTTAGTTATTGTTCCTTTCTTCCTGTGCCTAACTTATAAATTGAGCTTTATCATAGGTATATGTGTGTAGGAAAAAACATAGTATATATAGAGTTCAGTACTATCCATGTTTTCAGGCATCCACTGGGGGTCTGGAAATGTATCCCCTTGGATAAGACGAACTACTGTAATCTAGTTTAGAACATGAATCCTAAACTCCTAATCCTAAATGTGTATCTTTCCAACATAATTTCTTAGATCTTTCGATATGCAAATATGCATTGTGATTTTTGAAGTTCTGCCTCATTTTATTGAACTCATGATGCTATGAATTGTGAGACATATCATCAATTTCGTATCACTGAGAAACAGCTTAATTTAAATTATGTTACACCAATGATGTTAAGATGCATTATTTCAGAATTTTAAAATGTGAAATATTTTATACTTTAGAATTAATGAAATATGGTGCTGTGTAACAGTTCTCACATTTAATTTCTTTAATTTTAGCATGTATTAACATTTTTGTGGAAGGAATATAGCTTGTGAAGTCCTAGTCTTTACAACCTTTGAATTCATATTTTAGTGGTATGATTTCCATACTGTATTTTTTCTTACTAAGAAATTTTATTTGAGTGAATGAGTGAAACAATGCAAAATTGATTTCTCCAAAGGAAACGCAAGAAAAAACTTCACGTAACTCTTTCAAAATTACAAAGTACCTTCCTAAAAATGTGTTATGAAAAAATTTTTAAGTTTATTTATTTATTTTGGGGGGGGGGAGCAGCAGAGAGAGAAGGACAGAAAGAATCCCAAGCAGGCTCTGCACTGTCAGCACAGAGTCCAACGTGGGGCTGTAACTCACAAACTGTGAGATCATGACCTGACCTGAAAGCAAGAGTCAGACACTTAACTGACTGAGCCACGCAGGTGCCCCTGTTATGAAGACTTTTTTTTAAGAAATTAATTTTTCATATTTGCCACTTGGAAAATACGAACATTGGTACCCATACGTCTGTATGAGTTAAATGTCTTAACATTCATATTTATTCATACCTAATTTTACTTATATATAGTAGGCTTTTTCAAAATTTAATGAGAACTTTGGTAGATATAGTGCCTTATGTACATTATTTTATTTAATTCCACAACAAATTTTCAGGAGAGATACCATTTATTCTAAGAATAAGAATCTGAGATTCAAAGACGTAAGAATCTGAGATTCAAACAAGTTTAATCATATGCCCACAATCACATAATTCACATGTACAACTGGAATTTGAATCCACATCTGTCCACTTGACTCGAAGCTGCTTTATGTTTTTCTTGCACCATGCTGTTGAACCTTTTTTTTTTTTAATTTTTTTTTAATGTTTATTTACTTTTGAGACAGAGAGAGACAGAGCATGAACGGGGGAGGGTCAGAGAGAGAGGGAGACACAGAATCTGAAACAGGCTCCAGGCTCTGAGCGGTCAGCACAGAGCCTGACGCAGGGCTCGAACTCACGGACCGCGAGATCATGACCTGAGCCGAAGTCAGACGCTCAACCGACTGAGCCACCCAGGCACCCCGAACCTTTCTTTTAATACAACAAATATACTGGGGAGTTATATAGAAATCAAAATTTTTACAGCTGAAACCGTATATTAAATGTTCCAGGGGAATTAAATGTTTAAAAGAACCTTGACATGAGTCTTTTTTATAGTGAAGAATAGTTCGGTAATACAGTCACCTTAAATATAGCTGACACACCAGACCCATGCCAGTTGGGCCATGTCATCAAAGACGGTGTAGCCAAAAGAGGATAGCCTACAAGCTTAGTGATGGTGGTAGAAATTTGAAATCAGGGGTCCGAAAAGAGAGAGGTCAGAATTCTAGGTGGGGAAAGAGGGATGGGAAATAGCGGGTATCAGAAGTCAACAAGTACATAAGCTAGAAATAAAGGCAAAAATGTAAGTCAGGTCTAGATACCAGCAGTGGGAGTAGTTCATAGAAACTTTATTCTGAGACAGGTCTGGTTCATCCAGAGACATTTACGTCCCTTATACCATTGTGATACCTGCCTCAAGGATACTTACGTGTGTGGTCCAAGCTCATAGTATAAGTAGGTTAATAACAAATATGAAATCTTGAGAGCCAAGAAGCGTTTGAGCAATGACTATTCACTCACTCAATCAACAGAAAATTTCCTGGGTGCCCACTAATCATAAGCCACCATATTTTATCATATTACATTTTTAGTGCAGGGATAAGGAGGCATATTGGGTAAGATAATTACTGTTATGAAGGTAGTTACTTTTTAAGGAAACAATAACTAAGTAATTCTCCCACCAGGTAAGTTTTCAAGAATGGTGTGGTGCCCCTTTTGCGTGAAAATCATAAAGAGAGATCACTCTTTTTTTACCCATCAGCAAGCAAGCTCTTACTTTAAATTTCTTCTTTATTTCTTGTTCTTTCTTTTCTCGCTCTTTCTGTTCCTTTTTCTCCATTTCTAATCTCTTCTTTTCCTCCTTTTCCCTTTTTTTCTCTCTTTCTTTGGTTGCTTCTCTGTGGATAAAAATTGTTAAGTTGTTTTGGCACTTGCGAGCATTGATGTGTTATGGCTCACATATCCAGGAGACAGTATCTCAAGTATAGACGAAGGTGAAAAGCCAGGAGTTGTCAAAATTACTGAGCGTGTGAGATTGTTCTTAAAACCAGTAGGAGGCAGACAAGTGGGGATACCTGCCAAAGGCTGTTTCCACTTACACCCTGTGCCAGCAAGCGGAAGACACTGCGTATATATAAAGACCCTGTTCTTTCTGCATATGGGCATGAATAGAATTGATCTCCGCCCCCCCCCCCCCCCCCCCCCCCGCCTCACGTGCATGTACTCCCAGGTACAGGGCATGCACACGTACATACATGCAAACCTTAGCTCAGAAACTTTAGTCAGAATTCATTGCTTAAGAACTAGATAGAGCAAATTAAGATATTTGAATCAACAAGAGAGAAAATAACATATTTCTTTCTCCTTTCACTCACTTTCCAAGACATTTCCTAGTCCTGGGCTATGGGGAAGCCTGTTTTGGAGCTATTCTTTTAAACATCTTTCTGCTGTAGCAGGGTGACACTTTGCCATCTGATGCTGTGGTAAATTATTTCTCAGAGCACCCTGGTGAGGTGGAGCACTGCCTCGATGGGGGAGTTGTAACACACAAATGAATTCATTTGCCCAAGGACACACTGAGAACAAGAAATACAGATTCCTGGCTCCGTGATTCCCTGCCTGTGGTCTATCCAGTAGCTGCGAGTCTCTGGCCTCTCACAGAACAACATTTTTAAGAGTCTTCCATGAAATTCTTAGGCAAATAAAGAATCTTTAGTCCTTTGTATTGAAATAAAGGTTATCATTATATGCCAGTCATTTGAACAATAAAGCTTTTTCCCCTTAGTGTTGAATATCCATCTATTCTCCCTCATACAAATCATAATATTCATTTTAGGCAGAAAAATCACTGTAAAAAATGTAACCCATACATGTCTTCATAGGTTTCTCCTTCACTCTCTTGTTCCTGCCAAGAAAAACATTAATAATGATTAATTTTAATTCCTAAAAAAGGGAACATACACATATTACATTGATCAAATACCTAGTAAAACAATCATAAATGTAAGTGTATGTAAATTTGTCTTGCTTAAAGTATTTTTTCCCTTAAAGAGATACACTGGAAAAGTAAGCACAAAAGATCTTATTTTATATTCTGCTATATAATTCAGATGTCCAGCCAGACTTAAGTTTACGTTCAGTGCTACAAAATTACTGTGAGTCAATGTAATGTTTGGTGTTTAATGTCCCAAGAATTTTAGATGAAGTAATATTATAAATTGAAAAATATCATTATTACCCATAACAATTTTGATTTGCTGGTTTATATCAATAGAACATAAATCACAGGAATGGTTAAATATTTTAGTTAAGCAACATAATATAAGAAGGGGGAAAAAAAACTGACCTCATCTAGGTTTCCAGTACCTAAAAGGTTTTAAAAAAAGAATAAAATTCAATATACTTTAATTAAAAAGCAGTTTACTACAGAATTATTAGACATAATCTATCCAAAACTGTTCATAATCTAACAGAACTTATGCTCTATAAAACACATAGAAGTACAAAATAGAATATGTGGGTTAGATCTTTACTATGGCCTCTTTGATACTTGTAATTTCATTGTAAAACCATTTCATTGGCTTTCATAAAATAACACAAAAGCCAAAAAATAATGAAGACATTTTAACCTCTTCGTGAACGGCATGCACATTTGGTTTTGTGGCTAATGTGGAACAAAGGTATTACCAGAAAATCACAACTGGTTTGTTCTTTTTGACTTATTTGTTCCCAAGGATTTGTTTCCATGTATCAAGCAAATAAAGTTAATTAAGTTTTTTTTTAAACTGATAGCTCTTTCTTCTTTTTCTCCTCCTCCTCCTCCTCCTCCTCCTCCTTCTTCTTCTTCTTCTTCTTCTTCTTCTTCTTCTTCTTCTTCTTCTTCTTCTTCTTTTTAATGTTTACTTATTTTTGAGAGAGAGAGAAAAGAGCACAAGCAGGGGAGGGGCAGAGAGAGAGGGAGACACAGAATCTGAAGCAGGCTTCAGGCTCCAGGCTCTGAGCTGTCAGCACAGAGCCCGATGCAGGGCTCAAGCCCACCACGAGATCATGACCTGAGCCGAAGTAGGATGCGCGCTTAACCCACTGAGCCATTTAGGTGCCCCAAAGTTAATTTTTTAAAAAAAGATCCTTTACTATCCAAGTGTTTAGTAGTATCACCTAATTATTAGATATTAAGACATAATCTAGAGCAACAATAATAAAAACAGTGTGGGGTTGGTACAGAAACACATAGACCAATGAAATACAGCAGAAAACTCAGAGACGGATGCATAAATTTATGTATACTCTTTCATACACATGTATTGCCCACACAAATACACACACATACATGCATAGACATATACACACCTGTAGAGTTAATGGAGTATAAAGATGGCATTAGAAATTATTGAGAAAATGATGGATTTCGAAATATGGTAATGGGAAAAATGGTTCCCTAGGTGAGGCAATAAATCTGGATTTCTACTAATTCCTCAAAGGTACTCTGCAAATATAAGGAGAAAATACTCAAATATAAGGGATAAAGTTCATAGAAGAAAGAGGAAGATAATAGTTTTATTTTTTAGGGATAGGACTCCTTAAGTAAAACTTTAAAACAAATTACAATGCAGAGTTTAATTAATTTGATTATATCAAAATTTATTTATGTTCGGTGATGGGAAGCTTGGGTTAATTGACCATGGATAGGATGAGAGAAGATAGTTGCAATTTCTGCAACCGACATGAGATTAATATCTGAAATACAGAGGAGCTCCTGAAAGTCAGCCGGGAAAGGATACCAACTCTAAGAAAAAAGTGGTCAAAGGATATGAAGTGACAAGTTACAGAAGAGGAAAACACAAAGGCTAATACACAACTGAAGTACCCAGACTCAACTGCAAGCAGAGATATGAAAATGAAGTGAGATATTATTTTATACATATAAGACTCAAAACAATTGGAAAGCTAAATAATACCAGGCACTGGTGAAAGGTAGGCATCTTGGAATCTTCATGCCCTGCTGATGTGAGTACACACAGATGCAGCTTTTCTGGAGAGCACTCTACTCCTAATTCCATAGTACTAGAATATTCCATGAATATTCCATAGCTTACAAACAGCCATTCCACTACTGGATATATATACTTTAAAGAAAGTCTCTTGGAGGTCCACATGGAAATATGGACCAGAATGTACACTGAATTATTATTTGTAAGTACCAGTGAACTGGAAGTAAAATGCAAATGCATAGGATACATACCATGGAGTACTATACAGTAGTTAACAAATTAAATATACATATAGCAACATGGGTGGGACCCGTAAAACATATTATGCTGAGTGTAAAAAAAAGAGCAGAGTGAGTTCTAACATACTGTTTATGTAAATTCAAATATATACACACATACAACAGTATGCAAAGAATATGTACAGACAGACACACACACACACATTAAATGTATTAAAATATTTGTCTCTGGTAAGGGAAGCAGAGGAAAGGGAAGGGATCATGGAGATAAAAGGGAATACACACATAAGTAAAACAAGAGAGTGGTTTTGCAGGGACCAGTGATGACAATGGCCCAATAATGATCCTATCCAAATGATTAACTCACACTTCTGTATCTGAGGTAACAAATAAATAAATAAAATATCTTTGTGCCTCTTACCATCAGAGTGCATGACACTATCTTGATTTTCTTCATGTACAGCGCTTCTGAAAACAAGAAAGAAGAAAAAGTAAAAATGGAGCAAATAGATGCTTGCCGTACAATGAAAAAGGAAAAAGACTAAAAGGACCATATTTTAAATTATTCTTTTGTCTTTAACTTCTGCTCTGATTTAAAACTTCAGAAGTTATTAGAATGGGCTTTAGCCTCATATTTATGCTGCTACTGAGGCAAAAAAAAAAAAAAAAAGAGAGAGAATAGGGGAGCTTGAGGACAGTTCTGTCCATTCACAGTGGACACATAAAATCAATCCATTGCCTCAGGGTAGTAATATGTCTTCTGTTAAAATGGAAGTATATAAATAATTCAATTCTGGGATTCTGAAGGCATTTGATTGGTTTTATGGTATAGATGCCAAAGAGAATCAGTTCTAATCCTTGACTCCTTCTTTCCAGAGGTTCTCCTTCTGGCTTTACTTCCATCATTTGTGTCTTGGACTCTAAGTGCCACTGCACTCCAATTGCTCTTCACAGTTATCAGTACCTGGGCCCCACAAATCCCTAATGATTGATGGAACCATCTATATTTTCTATTTTTTATGCTCAGGTTGATTAGCATAGCTGGAGAAAATTGCCATTTCACTGATTCTGGATATTACAAATAATTGACATTTGATCTCAACTTTATCCTCAACACTCTTCTGTAATTTTATATACCTTTTCCTAATGAACCTTCTTTCCCATCATCCTTCTCAAAGGCTATTCAAAACCATCACTACTTTCCTCAAATCTCCTGTCCCTCTCACCTCCCCTATAACCAGATGATCTTGTTTCTTATTTCACAGATAATAGAGCAAGAAAATATATTCTCTTTAGAAAATATATTCTTAAGAAAATATATTCCTTTAACCCAACTTTTGCTTACCTTCTATCTACCCAAGTTCCTTCCACCTGTGTTCTGAATTCTATCTAAATTATCAGTGTTTTGCCCCATTTCTTTCTTCTGTGTGTCATTGTATCTTTTATATTATTATTACTATTCCTCTACTTTCACTTCCCATTCCTAAATATCTCATACTTTGCTTTCTCTCTCAGCCCCAGTTACTCTCATTCATAAAGTCCAAAATCTTCTCTTTACCTTTCTCAATTCTCCACATTACCACAGATACAGATAGTCCTCTCTTTCCCAGCCAACATGGAGAAGGCTGTATGGGCTCACAGACTTGACTTCTTTTTCTCTTGCTCATTTCTTCATGACTACCCTCTGGCTTTTGCCAATCCTTCGCTGAAACCACTCTTAAAGAACTTACTTACCAAATCCGCTGGGTACCTCTCCATGATAATCTTACATGATTACTTTGTGGCCCTTAACAGTATTGGCCATTTTGCTTTCCTGAAGTCTCTTTTGTTTCCGTAAGAGATCTCTCCTGGCTCACTTGTGTTTCTAACCACCATCCCACAATTTCCTTTGTGGGTTTGCTTGCCTCTGACTTCCCCCTTTAAGTGATGATATTCCTTTGTGTTCTGGTCTTGTTTTCCTTTCTTTTTCCACTCTACCCCTGTCCCTGAATGGCCTCATATATGCCCACAGCTGCACTTGTTCTCTTAGTGTTGGTGACTTCCGTATTGACATCTCCAGGGCAGGCCTCTCTTCTGAGTTTCAGACTCACATACACACATCTTGGATATTCCACAGCCAGGGCTACATTAACATCGCAGAAACAGAGGCTTTCCTCTTCTGTCCCAGCACAAACCTGTTTTTCCTACTAGGTTTCTTATCTTAGTGAATGGCACCACAGTTCCACATATCCACCTAAGCCTTAAAGGCATCCTCTTGCTCACTCTTCTTCAGTCCCTCACCAAGTTAATCATGTTCTGTCAGTTCCACGTATTTAATGTCTCCTCTAATTCACGGCCCCACTCTCCATCTCTCTCCTCTTTCCTGGTAGACAGGAGAAGAGAGTTCTATTATCTCTAGTGTGGACTCTTGCAGTAGCCATCTGCCTTGGCTTCCCGTGATGAGCATTGCTCTCCATCTTCTCCATCCTTACAGTCCCTTCTCTACACCACTGCCAACATTTTCTAATGCAAATGTGATTATATCACTCTCATGTTCACTACTCAAGCCACTTAAAGAACCCAAAAGATGCTGGTTACAAAGCCAACCCCATTGAAGAATCTGGGCTGGAAATGCCTCGTTATCCCTTAGATCATCAAACAAGCTCGGTGGGCACACTTGAGGCTCAGGAAGAATTGCCATAGATACGTGTCTCAGTCTCTACCCGGGATGGTAAACATATGTGGTCATCGATTGTTGATCCAATAAACTTACTTTTTAAACAAATTTAAATTTAAAAATTTAACTTATATATGCTTAGCTTTCAATTTAGGTTAAGTGTAAAGGCCCAATTAATCAATTCATTAACTTGATGATGACAAGACACTTGTTTCCCTTAGTGATTTTTTTTTGGTCCTTGAAAAATTCAGAATAAAATACAGAAATGATGAAGTAAGTCAAACCCGTGGTACAAAAATTTGTGAAACAAGTTTTACAGTCATGGGGACAATGAATCTACTATGTTCAATATTATTTATTTATTTATTTATTTACTTACTTACAAATGTTTATTTATTTTTGAGAGAGAGAGAGGAGAGAACACAAGCAGGGGAGGGGCAGAGAGAGAAAGACACAGAATCCTAAGCAGGCTCCAGGCTCCGAGCTGTCACTGCAGAGCCCAACATGGGGCTCAAACTCACAAACCGTGAGATCATGACCTGAGCTGACATCAGATTGCCAACCGACTGAGCCACCCAGGTGCCCCAGTGTTCAATATTTTAAATGTTTGTAATATTTAAGA
This sequence comes from Felis catus, assembly GCF_018350175.1. NCBI lineage: Eukaryota > Metazoa > Chordata > Mammalia > Carnivora > Felidae > Felis > Felis catus. Next base: position 207,673,727 of record NC_058368.1, on the reverse strand, counting down.
GATTTGTTACACTAGCAAATATTTAATTAGATGTGTCAAACTAAAATTTGTTATTTAGACTTTTTAGTGTAGTTGAAAAGTATGGATTCTTTGTGTCAATATTGAGTGTCAATGGCTTCTCATAACAAAAAAGGAGAGTCAACCAGACTTTACAGCCTCCTGATAAAAGAATATACCATCACCTAGGAAGTAATCTGACCAAAGAAACTAGAACTAAATTTGGTCAGGCTACCTTTACCTCCAACTTCCAATTTATAGGAAATAGAGGAACATACAAGCTAAACTATAGGAAAGCATTCAGCAAGATCTAGACTATGGATAATTATAGTCCCCTCAAAGAGCTTGATTTCTTCAACAAATAAATTGCAATAAATAGATAAATATAGTTATAGAGGGTAGACTTGTAGCTTCAAAGAGAATTACCAACGTATAAGCCAATGAAAATGTGCAGACTTTATATGGATTCTTCTTCAAACAAATTTAAAAAACCATACACACACTCAATTTAAGAGACAACTGGAAATTTGAACATGGACTTGATTTTTATATTATTATATAAAGTCTAATTTTTAGGGATACCTACTAAAATATTTATGAATATTTGGCATTAGCTTAAAAATAATATGAAAGAGGGAAGTGGGTAGGGGTATTGATGAAACAAGACTAGTGATAAATTTATAATTGTTGAAGTTGGTGTAGGGGACATGGAGGTTCAGTTTACTCTTCTCTCTGCCTTTTACATATTCACCTTTTATAAATTTTTTCAAACTAAATATGCTTCTTAAAAAATATAAGAAAAATCCCATAGAAAAATACAAGTGAACATTTAAGAGAACTGGATGTGCTTTAACAGATTTGTAAGAGTCACTTAAGTTCTTGAGAGGATTTGCAGTTATTAAATTTGTTCAGTCAGGTTTTTCAAATGCTTAAAAAAATTCAATATATAGATTTATCCATGCAACGTAAAACATGTAAGGGGGTAATTAAAACTAAATTTTTTAATGTAAGTATCCATTTGAAAGAATTTAACCTGAGTTGTGTAATCATTAATCAGTGATCCCCCTGAAAGTAATTGTTCTTATTAAATAAAAATTACTAGATGTATAAATAAGATAGCAAGTTATATTATGTGAACTTAAGTACCTAAAATAAATTAGACTTTTACTTTATTAAATTTAATGAATTATTAATTAAAAGCACAAGACATAAATACCTTAGACATCAAAATACATTGACATTCTACAGAATAAAATTTACAGCCCCTTTCATGGTATACAAAGTTCTTATGCCCAGCCCTATTCTTTTACAGTTTTGTTTTTCCTGTTTCTTCTTTTTTTTTTTAAATAGTTTTTAATGTTTATTTTTGAAACAGAAACAGAGACAGAGGGTGAGTGGGGGAGGGGCAGAGAGAGAGGGAGACACAGAATCTGAAGCAGGCTCCAGGCTCTGAACTGTCAGCACAGAACCCGACATGGGGCTTGAACTCATGAATCATGAGATCATGACTTGAGCTAAGTCAGACGCTTAACCAACTGAGCCACCCCAGCGGCTATTTCTTCTCTCATCTTCTTTTCATGTATTAATACCGACTCACTCTCTGAACACTCTGGTTTCTTGTTGGTTCTGTGCTTAGCTCGCTTTCTTTTCCTTTTCTAGGATAATCTTTCTTCTCATCATCTGCTTATGGCCCTCCTTAATCTTTAAGGCTCTCTTTAAACATTCCCTCCTCTGTGAAGTTATCTCCGATGCCTTAAGCCCACGTGGTTGCTGCTTCTATGTGTCATACATTGCTTCATTATACTGATTATTCTGTGTTACTATAATTATAGAGCAATTGCTTGAGAGTGTCTCTTCCTACTATGAGACTATAATCCCCTTGATGAAAGAGATTGCCACTTTGCTAGTTTATTATTAGTTTATTATTATTATTATTATATTATTATTATTATTATTATTATTATGACTATCATTTTTAGAAAGCTATTAGAATAATTCCAGTCATGAATAAGACTTTGATTTTTTCTGATGAATTAATTTTGTCCCCATTAACTTTTGTTATGAAAGTGAATTGTTTATTATCATTAAAAAATTTTTTTTAATGTTTATTTATCTTTGAGAGTGAGAGAGAGACAGAGTGTGAGTGGGGGAGGGACAGAGAGAGAGGGAGACACAGGATTGGAAGTAGGCTCCAGGCTCTGAGCTGTCAGCACAGAGCCCGATGTGGGGCTCGAACTCACAAACCGCGAGATCATGACCTGAGCCAAAGTCGGACACATAACCGACTGAGCCACCCAGGCGCCCCTGTTTATTATCATTTTTGAAAAAAAAAAAATAAGTCAAAAGGACTACTGGACTTGCAGCTTACTTCCTAAAACACTTGGGTGGATGAGTAACAAATATGTGCAGAATGGAGAGTATCTGCATAGCACTTTCATACATATGTGGCTGCATGTTTATACAAACCATTAATCACTTACAGATAATGTTTGCATGCACACATTGGTTCATAGACCTAACACGATAGCGTGTAGATGTTAGTTTATATAGGTCTGAATTCACCATATATAACATGCAAATGTTCAATAGATATGAAATCGTAGAAGAATGAGAGTGAAGAATAAAAGGGAAAAACACGAGGTAGGTGAATGTCATGAATAAACCGAGATTAAACTGTTGCCGGGTCGAAAGGGTGGTTCAGTCAGTTAAGCCTCGACTTTGGGTCAGGTCATAGTCTCAGGGTTTGTGAGTTCAAGCCCTGCATTGGGCCCCTCGCTGTCAGCACGGACCGCACTTCAGATCCTCCGTCCCCCTCTGTCTCTACCCCTCCCTTGCTCATTCTCTTTCTCTCTCTTTCTAATAAATAAGTAAAAACTTTAAAAAAAATAGTCACCAATTATTTAAAAAACAAAAAAAATAGTGCTGCAGGCTTTGAGAAACTCTGCCCCTGGAGGCAAACAATGAAACCAGTCACAACCCATAGTGGCACAGACTGTAAACAGAGGGAGCAGGTAAAGAAGAAAAGGAAGTTTATCGGTTGTTATAACCCTGTGTCTGTTCACGAGGACCTCTCACGAGTTCTTTAGTTTCACACTGTGGCGTGCAGAATTACATAGGAAAGGCAAGGTTAACTCAGTATCAGGTCCATCATTTTTAGAAAGCTCTAATGTGCTCTATTTCCTGACTTTTAAAGATGTAAAGCTGTTGACCTTTATATCTTATTTGCTATTCATGACTTTAGCTTTTAATTGTTGGTTTTGTTTGTGTTTTTTAAAGAAGAAAGTCACACAACACTTTGTTCTATACCTGCTGTTGCTAAGAATAAAATCTCTGTGAACTTTTCTCTGGAACATGTCTTCCTGTATTGAACGCAGGAAGACTTATAAAAAGTACGACTCGCTTCAGCCAGTGCTTTCTAAATGGAGTTGGTAAGACCACCCGGGAGTGCCCGTCTGATAGGGCAAGTCTCAAATTCCAGAGAATGTTAAGAATTTATAACTAATAAAATGTTATAATGGTGTAAGTTCTGACTTTTCGTCTGATTTTAGAGCCAATAAACTCTGAAGCGGGCTACGAGTGATCTCACGGTAAAAACTGTTGAACTTCTCCCTCTTCCAACCTTAGTCACTTCCCATTATTTATTATTTCTTATTACTTCACTTTTCCTGTCTCGTTGCTATTAATAATCATGGAATTTGTTTTGTATACCAAAATATTCAACCGTTGGTTCTGTCTTCACATGAAGAATTAGTTATGCTGTTAAAATTATAGTTAATCTTTAACGATGGTGCCAAGAAACGTGTTACACTAAAAGATGTTGACCTGAACACTAGTAATGATACACGAGCTCTTTCGACGGGTTTCAGTTTCTCTTCAGATGTCTGAGTAACAGCAGAAAATGTAGCTAGCTGACTTCTCACCACTAGGTGGGGAAACAGTACAATTTAAAATAAAATAGAACTTTTGTCGCAACCACTTTATTGTTAAAGATGATTATTATTTCTGATTCTCATCTGCCTCCAATCTTCTACATTCTTAAGGCATCCTGATCGGAATGATGTCATTACAAGTGTCTTCCGGGGAGGTAGGTGAAAAAGGCCACCCTATCTCCTGAAATTCCTTTCCTGATACCAATTAAAAATTTGCTTTTTTGCCTTAAGCAACACAGACTCCACCCTAGAGAAGATTGTAAACCTTTCAGTTCTTTATTCCTTTGGGAAGCCACTCCCTCACCTGAACACTACTTCCCAGTTGCTCTAGTCTTGTTTCGAGAATTCTCCCCTGGCCGCCACTATCATTTTCCTGTCTTTACTAGATCTTTCTCACTGCATGCAGACACGCTGCTATTTCTTCCATCTTAAAAAACAAAAAACAAAAAACAAAAAAACTCAATTCCTTTTTTCCCAGCAGTTACCGCTCCATTCCTTTGCTTCTCTTTTCTCCTTGAAAGAGCTGTTTACCGTTGCTCTTTCCAATTCCTGTCCTTTCTTGGTCTTCTAAAGCTATTTCAGTCAAGCTCGATTCCAGGAGACTTCACCCACACTGACCTTCACAGTCCTCACTTATTTGACCTTCTGCAGCAGCTGACACAGTTATCACTGCCTTCCTCTTGGGAATACTCCCTTTACTTGGCTTCCAGGACACCACACTCTTGTTTTCTTCCTATCTTATTCGTTGTTCCTTTTTATCCCCCTTTGCTCATTTTTTCTTCTCCCAGGCTAGTAGAGTTGGAGTGCCCCAGGGCTCGGTTCTTCTCTCTAGTTATACTCACTTCCTTGGTGATTTTTTTAAAGTTTATTTATTTTGAGAGAGAGAGAGAGAAAAAAGTAGGGGGGCAGACAGAGAGGGAGAGACAATCCCAAGCAAGCTCTGCACTGTCAGCGCAACCCACAAACTGCGATCATGACCTGAGCCGAAATCGGGAGTCGGACACTTAACCGACTGAGACACCCAGCCGCCTCATTTCCTTGGTGATTCGAAGTCTCATGATTCTAAGTGGGGAATATATGCCTATGACTCCCTGATTTATTATGTTTTTAAACGAGAACTTTCTCCTAAACTCTTCACTTCTTATACCCAATTACCGCCTCAATATCTCCACTTGGATGTTTAAAAGATCCTCAAGCTTAAAGTAGCCATGCCTTCTTGATCTTCCCCACTCCCAAACCTGCTCATTTTTAGCCTCTCTCATTTCAGTTGAAGGAGAAACATCATCCTTATAGTTGCTCGAGGCAAAAACCCCGCAGCCCTCTTTGATTCTCTTTTCCCTTTAGACCCCAGATCCAAATTCTGTTGTGTCTACCTTCAAAATATATTCAGAATCTGGACACCTCTCTCCATCTCCACTGCCACCATTTTGATTACAGCTACCACGATATCGTGTCTGTCTTTCGGCAATATCTGCCTGACTAGTGTCTCTGTTTCATTTGGCTACTGTCTCTTTTCATAGAGCTGTTAAGGTGATCTTGATAAAACATAATTTAAAACATCACTGCTCTGCTCGACCTTTTTCAGCGGTTATCATTCCACTTAGAAGAACCACAATGTCAGCCATGACCAGCAAGGCCCTACACAAGCTAAATCTTTTCCTACTGTTCCTTTCCTTGCTCACTCTACTCCAGCTCCAGTTACCTCCTTCCTAGTCCTTGAACATTCTAGGCGTTTATTCTGTCTGTTCTCTCTGCCTGGAATGACCTTGCTTAAGCTATCCGCAAGCCTACCCCCCTCATTTCCTTGAGTCTTTGCTCAAGTATAACTGCCTATAACGGGAGCTACCCTCACCTTTCTTCAAGTTGCCACATGCTGTCCCTAACTCCACCCTCTCACTACACCACCTAACCCTGCTCTCTTTTCTCCTACCTAGTATTTCCAAACATACTATCTCCTTGGCCTGTTCATTATTTTTATTCTTTTCGTCTGTTGCACCCTGTTCTATGTGGGCAGGAACCTTTATTTTGTTCACTGATATTTCCTGAACTACTATTACAAAAGCACTAAGTAGTGGCTCAAAAGAACAATTCTTGAGTGAAGGTAAAAAAAAAAAAAAAAAAAAAATCTATTATAGCTTGACCCGAGAGTGGCCTCTGACCAGTGAGGGGAGGAATGGCATTTGCAGGCTGGTAGAGAGAGCCTCTGGAAAATACCCATGCATGTGTTTTAAAGAGTGGCAGCAGGGGGAAAACACAGGAACACCCATATCTCACAATTTTACTTAAAGATTTATCCTGTAAATTTCCCTCTCACATGAAATATGAGTTTTTAAGCCTGAATATCAAGACTCATTTTGCTCTTATTTCTTCTTCGTATCTCATCTAACTTCCCCTACTTGGGGGAAAGTTTCTGACCCAGATATTTCTTCATTTTGGGATTTACTTAAGCTCTCTGATGGGAGTCTGAAAGTCTTTCACTACACACCACATTTTTACTTTAAAAAAAAAAAAATTGTAGGGGCGCCTGGGTGGCGCAGTCGGTTAAGTGTCCGACTTCAGCCAGGTCAGGATCTCAGGGTCCGTGAGTTCGAGCCCCGCGTCAGGCTCTGGGCTGATGGCTCAGAGCCTGGAGCCTGTTTCCGATTCTGTGTCTCCCTCTCTCTCTGCCCCTCCCCCGTTCATGCTCTGTCTCTCTCTGTCCCAAAAATAAATAAACGTTGAAAAAAAAATTAAAAAAAAAATTGTAAATGTCCCTTAGCTTTCATTCACTCTAATCTCTCCATCTGACAATTAACTTTCAGATTCCCCAATAACTGTTTGTCTAGGCAGTATAACATCCAAGAAGACTCTTGTTTCTCTTCATCTTTCTCCTGAGTGTATGCACTTTGTGGAGTCAGGAACTCTTAGATGAATCCAACTTTCTAATTAGGAGTTCTTAATAGGGATGAGGTAAAGCTTATTACAATTGGTGGATTTTGCTAATTTCTGATGCAAACAGTATTACAAGAAAAAAATTTGAGTCTTGTTGGTTGGAAGACCCCTTTCAACTTTTTCAAGAATTTCCTGAAAAACCTGAGAAATTGACGAGCATTCTTATAAATTTGCAGTACAGGCTATAGGACTATTCTTGAAATCCTTTCTTCTGTAAACAACTTTTTATTTCCCACCACATCAAAATGGATTCTGGAGTAGGTATGGATTCTGGAGTAGGTATGCCAAAAAGAATATCGCAAGTCTGAAGCTACTCATTTTAGAAGAATCTGACACCATGATTGGCCCTTGGCTTGCATCTGGGAATTCAGCTTCTAAAAAATTCCCTACACTGGGGCGCCTGGGTGGCGCAGTCGGTTAAGCGTCCGACTTCAGCCAGGTCACGATCTCGCGGTCCGTGAGTTCGAGCCCCGCGTCAGGCTCTGGGCTGATGGCTCGGAGCCTGGAGCCTGTTTCCGATTCTGTGTCTCCCTCTCTCTCTGCCCCTCCCCCGTTCATGCTCTGTCTCTCTCTGTCCCCAAAATAAATAAACGTTGAAAAAAAAAATTAAAAAAAAATATTCCCTACACTGATATGAAAAATTGCCTAATTGATAAGAGTGATTTGTTGTGCCTACACTGTATAGACAATGTGACTTAGGGTGAAAACCTCCTCTCCTTCTAGAAGTCTGGTATTTTGGTAGTGAATAGGCAAAAGGTGTCTATGTGACCAACTCTCAATAAAAATTTGTCTCTACTGGGCTGCCTGGGAAGCAGCATTACACATTTGCAAAGCTGGAGAAAGGAGAAATCTCAGCATGTCCCTCCCAGGCACAGAAGGACAGTGTCACTGTGATTAATCTTAGCCATGAGTACTACTATTTGCTAGTCCTCTGCATCCTTTAAACGAATCATCAAATATATGGTGGTCTTGGTAACTCCCCATATAGCAAGAATAGTGCTGAATACTCCTCTTCTCCACAGTTTCTTCAATCACATAATTATCCATCTTCATGTCTTATATATTTTCAGGGATTCATGCTTAGGGTATTTATTAAAATTTCTCACTAGAATTGGATACAACTGAAGCCAGTAACTGGGATAGGTCACATAATAATATTCAAATGTACTAAGATCATGATTTAATGGATTACATTTACCAGACTAGGAAAAAAAATTAGGGAAAAGAAACAGAATTTTATTTATTTACTTATTTTTTGAGAGAGGGAGTGAGGGTGAGAGAGAGAGAGAGAGAGAGAGAGAGAGAGAGAGAGAATCCTAAGCAGGCTGCATGCTCAGCACAGAGCCCAACACAGGGTTCTACCTCCCAAGTGTGAGATCATGACCTGAGCCAAAATTAAGAGTCAGATGCTTAAGTGATGAGCCATTCAGGCACTCCAAGAAATGGAATTTAATACATGTGAAAGCAAAATAATTATAGAAGTCAAGTGTATGTAAGAGCACATGTTAATTAGTTGTTTTAACTAATCAAATATTTATTTAGCATTTACATGTTAGTAGGCAGATGGCTTAAACCCTTATTTGGTAGCAAGATATCATGGGGTATTAGAGTCTTTCAACTAGAATTCTTAAAATCAAATGCCTGGAAGGCCACGAAGGCCACGAAGTCGATATAAATGCATATTGCGGGCCACAAATAAGATAATAGCCACTATGCTGCTCTAACACTTTCTAGTTTCTGCATTTATACTCCAAACAAACACAATAAAGTGAAACATAGTGGTGGCTACCTATGACAGATGTATTTTCAACCCCTGCTCTAAACTATGATCATCAGTAAAGGAAAGCTGGCAATCAGGCATCGATATTGACAGATTCTATTATATAGATTATGGATATGAAGTACTTTCAATATAAAGACATTATTAACAGATTCTATGATATGGATTACAAATATTAAGTACATTAAATGTAAAGAACATCAGTCTGGTAAAGAATTGAAGTGGAGGAAAAATAAACTGTTGCCAAATATTTTGGGATATTGCTTATTTGTGTTCAAGGAGAACGAAGTAAAGCAATTTTCTAGAAGATGAAAAGGAAGATACAGTCTAACTTGCCATAAGGATTTATACTTGCCGTTATCCAATTATTTCCTTTTAAAACAGCATTCATTCTAGTCCAACTTTCTGTTTGCTTTTTCCTCAACCAGCTCTTCTGGTCAATCATGGATAAAAAACTTGTGCATAGCAACCCATACAGTCTTGACATTTCTAGAAAGCACCATCTAAGAAAAGCAGGAGTGGGCTTGAATAAAAGTTTCTTAGTTTTTAAACACACTGCCAAAAATCTGAAGCTTGAGAGAAAAGCTGCGCTTTTTGCTTAAAGAGGTTATTTAGCAGAGTGGTTAAAAGCACACGTTTACTTTGGACTTAGACTGACCTTGCCTCAAATTTCTACTCTACGTTCCCATGTGATCTTGGAGAAGTTACTCAACCTCTGTAAATTCCCATTTCTTCATCTGTGAAATGAGGAAAACATTTTTCACGTATATACATAAAGTTCCTAACAAGTCATAAGTAGTCAGTGAATTGTGGTGCTGGTGCTCGTGACAATAGTGGTGACGGTGTCGATAATGCTGTGGTGGTGATGGTGGTGATAATGGCCATAGTGGTGATGATGGCGGCAGTAATGATGATAATGGTAATGCTGGTGGCGATTTGATGGTGGTGATGATAATGGTGGTGACTTTAAGGATGGTGGTGGTGGTGCTGGTGATGATGATGGTGGTGGTGGTGGTGATGGTGGGGGCAGTGATGGTGATGGTGGAAGAGATAGTTGTAGTGCTAACCTGAGGAATGTTTCAAAACTTTTAAAAAGGCGCTGGAATTTTTTTTCAAATGAACTCCTAAGGAAAAAAAAAAAAACCACGGTAAAAACAGATAAAACAAGAGTTGCTCAAGGAAGTGGGGGTATGAGAGCAGCCTGCTCAGCCCTTCCTTCTCCTTCCATCTGCTCACATGTGTGGCCCGCGCAGTTTACCATGGAACTCTCAGCGTTCAGCCAAGCATAGTTTGAAAATCTATGGCAAGAGACCGACAAAGAAATGGCAAAATAATCTTTGCTTACTTTAGATCTAAAGGTGGCTTAATGTTTCTGGGAGGTAGACTTGGGACTGGCGGTTGTGTTGGGTGAGATGCTGGCAATGGTGGTTGGCTGGCTGGCTGGGATGGTGGAGGTGGTGGGAGGGAAGTAGTTGAGTAACACATTTGGCCTTTGTTGGTACCTAAGAAGCAGAGGAAAAAAACACCATGAATTAAGATAAATCTTCAAAACACAAGAGCCGGCTATTCTGAGTATGCAGAAATGAAGATCTTAAATATAAAAACGAAAGAAATGCATCCTAGGTTGAATTAGTGCTTTAAAGAATCTAATATTCTAAGTACCACAGAATGTGGTGTTTAAATTTTCTATTTTTTTCAGATTTATTGAGGTATAATTCACAAGTAAAATTATCAGATATGTAATGTATGTAAGAGGATGATTTGATATATGTATCTATTTTGAAGGGTTTTCCCCATTGAGTTAATGAACACATCCATCATCTAACATGTTTATCTTTTTGGGGGGCAGAGGGTGAGAACACTTAAGTTCTACTCTCTTCACAAATTTCAGTTATACAATACAGTGTTAACTATAGTCACCATGCTTTACTTTAGATCTTCAGAACTTACACATCTTATAACTGAAAGTTTGTACCCTTTGAGCAACCTCTTCCTAGTTCCCCCACCCTAGCCTCTGAAAACCACTTTTCTACTCTCTGTTTCTATGAGCTTGACTTTTTGTTTTGTTTTGTTTTGTTTAGATTACACATATCAGCGATACCATGTGAGCTTTGTCCTTGTCTGGCTTTCTGGCTTATTTCACTACCGTAATGCCCTTCAGATTCATCCATGTTGTCACAAATGACATGATTTCCTTCTTTTTTTTAAGTGGAATAAGATTCCACTTTATATATCTACCACATTTTCCTTATCCACTCATCCATTGACGGACACTTACGTCGTATCCATTCCTTGGCTGTTGTGAATCATATTGCTATAAATATGAGAATACAGATATGTCTTCAAGATAATTATTTTGTGGCTTTTAGATATATACCCGGAAGTGGGATTGCTGGATCATATGCAGTTCTACTTTTAATTCACTGAGGAAAGTCGATACTGGTTTCCATAGTGGCTGTGCCAGTTTATATTCCCGACCGTGTAGACAAGTGTTCCCTTTGCTCCACTTCCTGGCATTTGTTATATCTTGTCTTTTTGATAATAGATATCCTAACATGTGTGAGGTGATATCTCATTGTGCTTTTGATTTGCATTTCCATAATGACTAGTGATACTGATAAATATTTCTTTTTTTTTTTTGAGATAGATAACTTCTTTAATTCCCATTATTAAAAGGACTTTCTCTACTTCACTTAGGAAAAGCTTAACAATTGTTAAATCTAGGTATTGAGTATATGGGTGACAAATTTCATAATGAAAAGTGAAACAAAACAAAACAAAAAAAGAATCTTACTTTTTTGAAACTTTTGTAACTTTTAGTTTTAATATTCTGGACTTTATGAAGAAGCCTACATCAACTTTAATATGACATTCTTTATGATTTAAAACATGTAGATGGTTTTTCATCAGACTCATTATTTTAGACGAAAGACGTTTAGTTTTTGTGTCTGATACTGGTAACACATTCTTACTTGTTTTCAAAGATTTCCTTGAATCATTAATGAGAAGATGTATTTTGTTTCAGGTGTGATTTCTCAATATTGAAGTTTATTAAACAATCTCACAAGTAAATCATATATATAGTAGAGGTTATAATATAAAGACAAGCAAAATCAAACACATATAAATCACCCATAAACTCATCACCCAGCAATAGCTACTGAGTTCCATGTATTTTAAAACATTTTAGTGTAAACACATACCTTTATGGCAGAGGAGCAAAATGGGACCATTTTGGTATTTTGTTATCAGTTTAACATTTTTCTCATTGTTCATAAATATAATTCCAGGTTAATATAATTACAATATGATTTTTAGTAACTAGACAATTTTTCTTTATGCAACTCTACCATGATTTAAAAAAAACACACTAAGGCTCTAATATTGGATATTTGCATTAATTCCTTTCTTTTTTGCTATAATAAAAAATGGCTTAGTCTTTGCACATATTTAAAGTTTTTTCTTAGAATGGGTTCCGTTAAGTGGAAATGCTGGGTCAAAAAACTTTTTTAAAGACTTTTGATACAAAATACAAATTATTTTCTGGAGTGATACCAACTGCTGGCTCCATCACTTAGTATAGGAAAGTGCTGATTTTCACATGTTTTTGCCAACACTGGCATCATATGTTTTGAACTTGACAATAGTATGGAAAACTTCTACCTTTTGCTTTAATTTCATTTTATCAAAATATCAATATCAAATACCAAAAATTCCAACATTTTAGATGTTTCTTTTGCATTTGCCTTCATATACAGACACACACACACACAGATACACATAGCTACTGCTTGAAAAAATTATTGACTTTCGATTTGCTAGATGTAGGTATTTTCCCTCCTCCCTTTCCTTTTCCAACGTAGCAAAAGCATAACTTTTTTTTCTTTTGATTAAATCCATGTTCATGGTTTTCATTATCATGACTAGGTAAATATTGTGCTTCTCTGAATCAAGTAGGGTACTCTAATTGCATTTACTTACTCATTCAACTTACTCTTTTCCTGGAGTTAACAGCTGTCTTACTTCGTCATTTACAAAGATTTTTCTTACTTCCCACAATTTCCAACAGTGCTGTAAAATGTCTTTAAAGATTTCCTACAAAACCGAACCTGTCAGATAATGAATCGGTTCCAGCATAACTATCATCCCTGTCCGCTTGCTCTAATGTGCCGTGGTTGCTTGTAAAGTCTGCCACATATCTGACATTCGGAGATGTCTCTTTGCCAGCGTCATGGCTCTGATGCATTGAGAGAATGCATCTCTCAAAAGGGTCCAAGATCTGGAGCCAAAGTGCTCAGGTTTAAGTTCTGGCTCCACCACTTACCTGCTGGGTGACTTGGGTAAGTCACTTCTGGTTTCATCTGTAAAATGAAGATCATAATAGTGCCCCCTCATAGGGTTGCGGTGAGGATGTTAGACTTAATACACATAAAGCACTTAGGACAGTACCTGGCATATAGTAAGTTGAACATTTTTTTTTTTATTCAACAAATATTTATTGAATGTTTACTGTGTGTCAAACTCTGTTCTAGGCACTAGGATACAATGGAGGAAAAAGCAGCCGCACATTTCTGCTCTTACGGATTTGAGAAGATAGATAAGTAAACACATATAAAATTATGAGAAGTGCTAATAAACGGTGGAAAGACTATCTAATGGTATACTGTTGGCATCTCTTCCCTACTCTGCATTCAGTGACCTCACTATGATAGATTGAACTTGGGCATAATGGGAGTAGCTAGGTCGTGGAAATAAACAAGAACTATAACTTTCATTATTGTTTTGTTGATTATTAGGTATAAGAAAGTGATGGAGGAAATGCTTATCATGCAGATTACACTTAAAAGCGTGTTGTTTCTATACCTATTACATGGTAAATAGCATAAAACATTCAAGAAATATTTTCCGGGGCGCCTGGGTGGTGCAGTCAGTTAAGCGTCCGACTTCAGCCAGGTCACGATCTCGCGGTCCGCGAGTTCGAGCCCCGAGTTAGGCTCTGGGCTGATGGCTCAGAGCCTGGAGCCTGTTTCCGATTCTGTGTCTCCCTCTCTCTCTGCCCCTCCCCCGTTCATGCTCTGTCTCTCTCTGTCCCAAAAATAAATAAACGTTGAAAAAAAAAAAAAAAAGAAATATTTTCCAGTATTTGAAAGCTAGTATACAAATTCAGCAAAATATTCACTCACATCGTTGACAAATGAGTGAACTTCTGACATAATATCTTTGTTTCTCATTCATCTTGTTAACATAAATGAAAACAATAATCAACATTCAGGTTGGAACTACACTCATTGCTTAATGTCAACCATAGGTTGGCTACAGGTACAAGAGATTGGCAAAAATCAACAATTGGCCATATGGAATTCTCAATAAAGAATATTGTATAACTTATTCTTATTTATATATTACGTGCCATGCATCTTTAATACCAAAAAAATTAATACATGTATGTATATAAACATTACACCACACCTTTTCTTAGAGAACTAGTTAAAAATTTACCAGCATATCATGCTTATTCCTAAATAATTCGTAGGTTCTTGTGGCTATATCATGAATAGAATGTCTCTGTATCTCCCCAATTTGCATTGACCCTTTCTGATTTTATACATTATGCATTGGAATTATGTATGTTGCCTAGTTTCCCAAAATATGCAGTTTGTTTTTCTTGTCCTCCTAATTTTGGGGCAATTTTTTTGAGAGGAAAGGGGGATGCATTCTTGAAAAATGTTTTCCTTTAATTTTACATGTCTTTGAGGTCCATCTTTTCATTTTTATAACCATTTTTCATTTTAATTGTATTATCTTCTCAAATCCTTTGGCTGTTTTTATTTTATTAAAAATGTTTTAATGTTTATTTTTTGAGAGAGACAGAGAGTAGGAGCGGGGGAGGAGGAGAGAGAGAAGGGGACAGAGGATCTTAAGCAGGCTCTGTGCTGACAGCAGAGAGCCTGATGGGGAGGTCGAACCCACGAACTGTGAAATCATGACCTGAGCCAAAGATAGAAGCTTAACCGACTGAGCCGCCCAGGTGCCCCACTTTGCCTATTTTCAGAATAGTATTTGCTTTTTCTTAGTGGCTAGTAGAACCTCTTTATTCAGGGTATTAATCTTTTTGCCACTTATATGGACAAACAATATAAGAATCAGGCTGCTATGGCTCCTGCTTCTGCCTATTCATACCAAAAAACTCCCAACAACAAAAAGTAAAACAAACAACCAAACAAACCACAAAACATAAACCAAACTATGCCTCAACCAATAAAACCAAAAGTCTTCCAAACCTTTGAAGGAAATATAGTACTTCACTGTAAATTACCTTAAAGGGCTAATGGCAGGGTTTTAAATGACATATAAAAAGCTTCTTTGGTTGGTAGAGAGAATTAGTTCCCCTGCAAATCTGATAAATAAAATTTTCCAACTGATTCTATTTATGTTAGAAATATTTTTCCATCCCATTTTTGTAATCAGTAAAGTTAAACTTTTTTGATATATAAGACTTACTGCCTTTTCTCTAATTCAATGAGTAAATTCTTTTATATATAACTTCTATCACTAGAGTTATGTTTAAGAATGCCATCCCTGCCCTGAGAATACATAATTATTTTTTATTTTACTTTTAAGGATTTTATTTTTAAGCAATCTCTATGCCCAATGTGGGGCTCGAACTTACAACCCAGAGATCAAGAGTTGCACGCTCCACTGACTGAGCCAGTCAGACGCCACAAGAACACATAATTACCAACCTTACATTGTTTTCTACTTCTCTTTGGACTCATTTTTTAACATTCAACTCTTTGAAACTATGAAGAATTTATTTTGGGGTTAGGAGTTAGGTGTGAGGTTGGGATCTAGTTTTACGGGTTTTGTTGCTACTGCTGTTGCTCTTAAATCATTTACCAAATGTCTCATCACCATTTATCTAATGGGCTATTACTTACTGACTTGAAATGACTCTTTTATCATAGAATAAACATTAAAAATTCTAGTGAATTTGGGGCGCCTGGGTGACTCAGTCGGTTAAGCAACTAACTTCAGCTCCCGTCATGATCTCACGGTTCATGAGTTTGAGCCCCTGCGTCAGGCTCTGTGCTGACCGCTCAGAGCCTGGAGCCTACTTCAGATTCTGTGTCTCCTTCTCTCTGCCCCTCCCCAACTTGTACTCTGTCTCTCACTCTCTCTCATAAGTAAATAAACATTAAAAAAAATTAAAAAAATTCTAGTGAATTTCACAGATGAAAATGACATTTCAATTTATAAATAATATGGTTTGATTGATTCATAAGTGATTTGAAAGTTGTACGCACGGAGAATAAGCCACTATAGGTGGAAATTAATAAGCTGTTGTCTAAAAAGAAGAAAAATGTTTTTCATCCATTTGTGACTTATCTTTTCATGGAAAAGATTTTGACGAGCTGGGGGCATTACCATCTGAAAGTGATCTAAGGCTTGGAGGTAAGAAGTTATAGACATGGTTCGGGGAATAATGCACTGGAAACACTAAAACGTGACTTACCCCAAAACCCATGTACTACTTTTTCATTTTTGCACAGGCTTCTGAGACTTTCTGGTGGGGCGTCTGTGACGGGCCCCTGACCTTCTGCTTGCTTGGCATCTATTCTCCTTTCCTTAGTGATAATAACTTGAGCTACCCAGAAAGGGGTGTGCTGGCTTCCCCCTGGACTTGGACCTTCAGGGAGGGCCTCTGGCATTGCCCTCTAACCACCGCCAGGGAAGGGTTTGACTGAGGAAGTGGCGGAACTGGAGCAAAGTGCCCCTGAGAGACAGAGAGGGACTGGTTGGATTTTTTAAAAATTACCTTTGGAAAATTGCCAGAGATAATTTGAAAGGCTTAATGAGGCACTAAATTAATTATTCAAGTGTTCTGCTCCTCATCAAACTTGGGGGAACCTAAACTAAAGTCTTCCCATATTACACTAGTATTTAGCAGTGAAACATTTTGCTTTGCAAAATCTGCGGTCACTTTCAAATCCTACAAGGGATATATTTGCATGTATACAAAATAATTCTAAGGAAAAGCATCTTTGTTTTTCTGGGAAAAACAACAACAACAGGAGGCTTACCTTAATGTATGGTTGGCTTTGAAATCTCTTTCTGGACTTTTAAAGTATGCTAAGAGGTAATTAATGATATTGGAATTCTCAAAAGCAAAAATCTAGTCTGTTGTGACAGAAAGCAGAGGGTGGGTATTGAATTATAATAAAATAAGTAAAGAGGAAACAGAAAAAAGAAATCTATAGGCCATTTCTGAGACTGATGACAACAACACTAAGTAATCATTTTTTTTTTGACCCAGCACATTCTAGACATTTTACATATTTAATCTTATTCAATCTTTACAATAAATCAATGGGGTTCTTCTCTAGTCTCCATTCAAAAGTTAAGAAAACTACGCATGTTCAGAGAGTTTGGAAGCAACAGAAGTAGGGTTTAAATGAAGCCAGAATTTGAACTTTAGTCAATTTCTATGCTGTCTACACCCTTTCTGCTATGTTCTGTGGCTCCTCAAGGAAAGGAAGTAGACATTACTGGTAAGTTCCAATGCACGTATTCACATACTTTCCAAAGATCTGAGTGTAAGTCTAGCTTTTCTGACTGATACCTTTCCTCATAGTGTGATTTTGTACAACTATTTTCAGTTTCGTGTAGGGCAGAACTAACTCTGGAAAATGTAAAGTAATTCTGGAGCATATACTCACATATTTGGGTGCTTTAGATGCTAAGTTTATAATTTATACCAGAATTTGATTCTGGAAACCAGATAGCAGGAAAGTGGACATTCAAGAGCTAGTGGAAGATGGGCCCCCAAAGATGGATGACTGACACAGGCTAGCAAGGAAAAAGTCCCAAGAAATGGAAATGAGGAATTCAAAATAAGGTCATAAAAGGACTTAGAAGATATGAAATAAATAAAATAAAGGAAAAGACCAGTTTAGAGTTTAGTGTGCATTAAGAATTAAGGATACTGGGTGCCTGGGTGTCCCAGTCAGTTAAGTCTTTGACTTTTGATTTTGGCTCAGGTCATGATCTCACGGTTCATGAGACTGAGCCTTGCACCAAGCTCTGTGCTGACAATGTGGAGCCTGCTTGGAATTCTCTCTCTCTCGCTCTCTCTCTCTTTCCCTCCCCTGCTCATGCTCGCTGTCTCTCAAAAACAAAAACAAAAACAAACAAACAAAAAAAATTAAGGATGTAAGCTGAGAGATAACACCCCAAAATGATCTACTATGGGTCTTATCCCTGAAGGCTCAGGAGTGTTTGTTGCCTGGGTGATCTGTGGTTTTAAAATACTAGATCTGACAAGACCATTTGGAATTCCTCAAAGAATGATAGGATTGTGCAGGGATATGGGCCTCCTAGGAGTGGGCAGAGCTGCTCTCCTGGACAGTTCAGAATGACTCAGTGGAAATTAAACTAATCAGGTGAATTTGCAACCTACTGCCCACTCTCATCCCAACTCAGAATCCCCAGAACTGTGTTCCTGGACATTTTGGGAGTAGCTTAAGGCTTCAAGAAGGAGATATGGGGCATTTTGCTAAAATGTCAAGTGGGAGCTTGACTGGCATCTTGCTGTAACCTTTGAACTTTCACCAGAGATGTAATAATTTTAATAATGAAATTCTTTTTTTAATTAAAAAAATTTTTTTTAATCTATTTATTTTTGAGAGAGAGACAGAGTGCAAGTGGGGGAGGAACAGAGAGAGAGGGACACAACAAACCTGAGGTTATCAACCTCTGATTCAAATTCTCATCTTGTTTAATTTTGGAACCTGAGAAGAAGCCTTGCACAAGTCAAACGCCCCTGCTCAGGTAGGCCTGAGTGTGTGCCTAATGGTTGGAACGCCAGCACCATTTTACCAGGAAGAAATGACTAGGCCCTCCGTGAGTCAGTGGTGCACAGGGTTCTCTGGTTCTGCCCTGAATGCTCCAGATTCACTGAAACACAGGCTGCCCAAAGGGGTGACATTTTGTCAGGATCTAAAACTCTCAAAACTAGCAAACAAAAAACAGAACTGAGGGGGAAGAAAAATGGGATAGGGAGAAGGTGAGGGGGTAATTAACAAAAGACATAGTGAGGGTGGCAGTGTCCTCCTATTATGGAGAATGGAACAAACAAAAGTATACAAACTTTACACTTCGCAGTTTTTTTGCGAACGAAATACTGCTTCTAGATATTGTGACAATACTCTTATAATACGAAGATGTATGAAGTCTCAGGAAATCTACCCCAGAGATTTTGACATTTATGACTTTTGACTAAGAAGGTACCTATTGCCTTCATGTCCCATGGGGTCTGAGGAGCATGTAGCGTTGTGGTTCTTGATTCTCTTTTTAATCTATGGATTCCTTTACAAAACCAAGGACACTGCATCATACTTGGGGGCCTGCAATTGCACCCAAACCCTGACCCTAGACCAGGTATTTTTAACTTTGTTTTTCTTGGGATGTCTTGAATTGGGCCAGGTATTAAAAAACTTTGATTTTACCACCAGCTCCATCACCAAAGAGCTCTTTGTCTTTGGCAAATCAGTTAATGAACCTCTGCATTGAATTAGTTTTTCCATCTGTTGGGTGGCAGTAATAGGATCTCAACTACTTCACAAGGGTTTAAGGGTTAATGAGCTGATAGGCATGAAAGTATCTTGAAAAGCCCAAAGTATTGTATAAATGTAAAAGATGGTCCCACAAGGATGAGGGGTCCTGTAAATAAAATCATTACCAAGTTACCTTGACTTAGCATACTTTGAAATCCTTTATAAAGTTCATCATTTATTTATTTGGGAATTATGACATGCCTGCCCCAGGATTTAGCCATTGGACTGGCAACTCAGAATCTAGACTTTTATTTTCTTTGGGCCTGGGCAGGCACATAGCTACTGCCCACCCAAGAGGGAAGAAGAGCGCTAGCAGCTCTTTGGTATTTCTAGAGTCCGAACTGGCAAACTCTAAACTAGGTAATTTGTACAATACTAGGTGCACATTTAATGGAACCCCTAGCAGCTGCATGCCGAAGCACATTCATTTATACCTAACTGAACAGGAACTTTCTCAGGACCAAATATCACTGAGATCTTATCACATTTACCATAATGGCTGTTTCAACGCTCCCCACATTCCTGGACCTCACCCATGCCTTCCTCTTTCACCACAGATAACTTTACTTTTTATTTTACTAAGAATAGGCAAAGCACTCTAACTGGCCCTCCCTACTCATCCTTCATTTTAACTTTTTAGAACCTCCTTATATTCTGCTCACTCTCATTTTTTTTTTTTTTTTTTTTTTTTTGCCCCTGGTTCTCTGGAAAAATGTCAATCTTTCTTACTAATATTAACGGGCATTCTTGGCTCTTATCACTGCCCCCGTCCTTCTAGACCCTGTTCTGTTGATTATTCACTCCTTCACTGGCACTGAGTACAACCATTTAGTAAGCACTTACTATGTGCTCTGGACTGTGTGTTTCAACCTTTAAGGAGGACTTTTCATCTTAAACAGGGTCAATCTTGTCTACTCCAAAGAAACACAATAGCCTCTCTTATCCTTGTCCTCCATTCTACTACCAGCTGTTTTTCCTTCTTCCCTTTATAGCCAAACTCCCTGGAAAAAAGTCTCCATCGGCCACTTCTCTATCTTTATTTTGCTTGGGTGGCTTCATGACAGGACAAAGAATGAACAGGTTTGGGGAGGTGTGGGTTTGAGTTCAGATTCACCACACTTATGAAAACCTTCAATTGCTTATTACTCAATCTGAGGCCTTGAGTAAGTTGCTTAATTTCTCCAAGTCTTTATTTTCTCATCAGTGAAGGAGTCATATACACCCACCTTGCAAAAGCACCTGACCACACTGTAACGCTCAATGAATGTTCCTACTCTTTTTAGCTCTTACTTGAGATGGCTACCTCATTGATACACTGCAGTCTAGCCACCTCAGCTGTAAACAAAACAAAACACCCTTTCCCCAAACCTATCATGCCAGTCCTGGTTCTGTTAGGATATCTTAGAATGAATGAAACATCAGGAAGTTTAACTTTAAATCCTTAGAACCATTGAATTAGGTACCCAAACAAACTAACAAACATTACTTTCACTTTCCTGGTTCCTTTAAAAAATTTTTTTTTAAAAATATTTATTTATTTTTGAGAGAAAGAGAGAAGGAGAGACTGAGTACAAGAGGGGGAGGAGCAGAGAGAGAGCGAGGGAGACACAGAATCAGAAGCAGGTTCTAGCCTCTGAGGTGTAACCTCAGAGCCCGAGGCAGGGCTCCAACTCACAGAGTGAGAGATCATGACCTGAGCTGAAGTCAGAGGCCCAACCGACTGAGCCACCTAGGTGCCCCTCACTGTCCTGATTCCTAAACACGCCAGAAGCAATTTTCAACATGGGAAGAGAAATGGTCTGGTAGAGGGAATAGTTGTGCTGGGGTCATTCAAACTTGGGTTTGACTACCAATCCCAATCAGCACTAGTTGTGTTACACGGGATGACTTATTTTGCTTCTTTGGGTTTTCTATTCCTTGCCTGTTGAATTGAGACTACAGATTCCTAACTTGCAGGATGGCTATGAGAATGAGGAATTATTATACACATTATAAAGGTGTACCTGTCCAGAAAATAACAGGTGTTCTACTTATGAATTATCCTAGAACCTGCAACTGTTGTGTTTGTTCTATATGGGATAGGCTCTTCTTACACGTTTGAGGGCACATTTGTTTCCATCTGTGTAGACAGAATAGGATAATCATACTCTAACAACTAAAAAAAAAGTTTTCTAGGGGTGCCTGGGTGGCTCAGTCAGTTAAGCATCTGACTCTTGATCTCAGGGTCATGAGTCAAGCCCTGCACTGGGTTTCACACCGGGAGTGAAGCCTACTTAAGAAAAAAGTTTTCTAAACTACCATTTTTGCCTGAAACCACATGCTAATTGCCATACATCTGACCATTTTGTGGAAAGAAAGCTTTTGAAAGGCCACCTGCCCTTTTAAATGTAGTGTGGTTGCACTGCCCTTCTATAGTGTTAACACTGATGCAACCTAATGTCGCTCAGAGAGCTCTCCATTTGTACACAGAGCACGCACAGGTGGTTTCTTACATTAATTTTATTGTCTTTAAAATTCCCAAAGTTTATCATCTGTGTATCTATGTATCTCTGTATCTATTTGTTTTTCCTGGTTCCACAGTGAACTTCTGAGGGTGGGTCTCCATTGTCAACATCTTTGTGTACCCAACACTCTGTGTCTATTTACTTGGCAGGGCATTTAATGTTCTACTGATTTGGACATTCTTTTTCCTTTACTCTTTTCCCTTTAGAAAAAACAAATAATAATTTGGGGCACCTGGGTGGCTTAGTCTGTTAGGCATCTGACTTTGGTTCAGATCACGATCTTGTGGTTTGTGGGTTTGAGCCCTGCATTGGGCTCTGTGCTGACAGCTCAGAGCCTGGAGCCTGCTTCGGATTCTGTGTCTCCGTCTCTCTGCTCCTCCCCCACTCACGCTCTGTTTCTCTCTCTCTCTCTCTCTCTCTTTCAAAAATAAATAAACATTAAAAATTAAAAAAAAAGAAAAAACTGATTTAAAATAGTTTATTGTAAAATAGATATATACATGGCAAATCATTTAAGAAAATAGAAGAGGGACTGTTGAAAAGAAATCTCACATTCTAGATCCTGTCTCCCAGTCTCCACCCTAAAGACAACTGTTACCAGTCTTTTAAGAAATGTACATTTTTCAAGAAATACTCCATTTTTTTTCTTATACAAATGGGACCATGGTACATGTTATTCTATATTTTGTTTTCTTCATTTAAAAAAGAGATTATTCTATATATAAGGAAACCAAATTTCCCCCCATAGCTATGGAGCTCTTTGTTGCATAGGTTTACCATCATTTATTTGACCAGTCACCTTATTGATGGAAATTTAGGTTATTAAAAAAAATAACTTTATTGAGGTATAATTCAATAAACATACTAGTTTAAAGTCTACAATTCAATGGTATTTGTATATTATAGTTGTGCAACCGTCACCATAACCTAATTTTAGAACATACGAATCACCACAAAAATAAGCCCTGTAACCTATTAGCAGCTGATCCCTGTCCCTGCCCTCCTACTCCTGCTGTAGGCAACCAATAATTTACTTTTGGTCTCTTTAGATTTGTCTACTCTGGCCATTTCAAATTAATAGAATCATACAATATGTGGTCTCTTGTGACTGGTTTCTTTCACTAAGTTATTTTTGGAGTTCAATCGTGTTGTAGCAGATACCGATACTTTATTCTTTTTTATAGCTGAAGAAAAGCCTACTGCATGGGTGCCACATCTATTTATCTATTCGTCAATGGTGGGCATTTGAGCTTTTTCCACTTTGTAGCTACTATAAATCATGCTGGTATGAACCTTCTTGTACACATCTTTTGTAGACATACGTTTTCATTTCTCTTGGATATATGCCCAGAGTAGAGTTGTCTGACCATTGGAGGGACTCTAGGTTGTTTCTTATTCTTCCATATTTTTGGATTATTAGATAATTACTATTATAAAATTATTCTTGTACCCGTGTCTTTGCCCACAAGCATAAATACATCTGTAACATCAATTCTTAGAAAGTGGAATTGGTGGGTCAAAAAAAGCAAACATTAAAATAATTTGGTAAATAATGCTATTTAGTGAGATTTTACAATTCATTTGTCTTCTAGCTCAAGAGGAGAATACTGATTTTACCATAACCTCACTAACACTGTGCATTATCATGCTTTTTTAGTCTTTAACAATTTCTGGGGAGTAAAAAAAATGGTGTAAAATTTTAACTTGCATTCTATGTTTTTGAGTGAGGCTAAGGATCTTTTCAAATGCTTATATGACATCCTATTTGTGTGTGTGTATATTTGTGTCTCCTTTATATATGTTAGAGGTATACATAGCATTCTATTTAGATGAATTGTTGAGAAAGAACATTATCTCTTTCATGATTGGCATTTGCTCTCATATAGAATATCATTTACAATACAGACATATAAGTAGATATTGCCATTTATGTTAAATTATCTTAAAATTTTTGACAAGATCCCCAGCAGCCTTCAAAGGCAGGACTTGAAACTTCTGGGTCACAGGCTTAGAACACCTCATTTTACCGAATTTCTCCTTGCCCTAATTCAAAGTCATCTGTTCTTATCTTCAAAGGATTTGTAAACCCATAGTGGATGGGAAATTTTGAAAACCAATGTAGTTGAAAACAAAGCACTGTAACTATATTAGTAAGAAACACTTTACTTTGAAAGCAAGCTGCCAAGAAAATCATGGCCGGCTTAGAATAGTCCATCAAAATGGAAAGAAAAGTAATACTGAAACATGTGTGTTTACATTGTTAATCAAAGCAGAAATTTGGATGAAGGTGAAGAAGTAGAGATCAAAACAATATGATCATCAATTAGAGAAAAATAAGTAAAGAAAGTCTTCATTATCTCAAAACTTCTCTATGTTAGACCTAACTAACATTCAGGGTCTCTGAATATTTTTTCACTCTTAAAACTTCACTACCCCAATAGCTTTGTTGACTATTCATTTGTTGTCTATATAATTATTCGTATAGTTATATGTCACCATATATCAAATGTAATATATTAAATATCAAATGTAAATTATTTTTATAAATGATTTTATTTTCTATTCATAAGATGAAATTCAAGTTATTAGGTGGTAATTTGACAGAAGACTACTGACTTTTGAATCTTTCCTTTTTGTAAAGACTATAAGTTATAATTTAAAAAGTCAGTATATAGGAAAGATTTATGGGTTTTTTGGTCAAATGCTCATAATTTACCAAGTGCCTCTTTCTTACTCTGAGATAGAGCATATTTGAGCAGAAGACAAGAACTGTATTTCTTTTCTTCAAATACTAAAAGATGTTTTAAAAGTATACGAACAACTTACCTGGGAGCAAAGAAAGTACTAGAATTCAAGTTTTAGAAACATTTGCATGTGAACTACTTTATATGTTGAAGGGATAGTGAATGTTCTGGAGAAATTAATACTTTGAAAATAAAATCAATATAACCCAGATATATAACATCTATGAGCAGAAAAGGAGTAAATTTTGATGCTGCAGAGACACTATCACAGTTTTAGAATATGAGCAAATAGAGGAATAATTAAAACAGGGGGTTCAAGGTCAACTGTCATTGGAAGGCAGGTAGGAACATGCTTGTGCACACTGAGGTGGAAATGTGACTTTGGAAGATTTCATAGAAAAATCTAGATTCATTCGTCACATATTTACAACGAGCTAGAGCCTCGCAGTAGCCACCCCATTGAGACAGGGCACAAGTCTCCTGTTTACCAATTTCTGAATGTTGGCAACTAGGTAAACAAAACAAAATAAATAAATAAAACAAATAAAAATCGGAAAAATTCTGCACACCAAACAAAGCACAATTATAGGCTATATTAATTTGTGACAAATCACCTTTGTAAGTTAAGAAACAGGAAGTGCCATAAAGAAAAGTTTTTTATTAAGGGAAATTGATCACAGGTTCATCCAGGAAGCCTTTTTTTCCCTGCTAAAACTATGGCATTTGGAAAGGGGTAAATTGGATTGTCAGACCAGGTAGAGAGGCATAGGAGTTCAGGAAAGAGGACAGAACTGCCAACAAAGAAGGAAAAGCTTCACCTGTAGTTCCTGGACAGAACAGGTGTCCTGGTGAGACTCCAAAGGAAGAAGCATTGGAAAAACAAATGTGACTATAACCCCGTGTGACTGTAAAAAGCACAACTATGTAGAAGGTGGGTGTAAATAGAAGGTACTCGGTTCAGTGAATGCCTACCTCTTCCATGACAATGACTATTATTGTCATTGCTGTTTTTGGAAGATCACCTGGGGAAAAGAAAGGTGGGATTCTGAGTCAAGAGCACAAAAGCATCAGATGATAAATCATACCTAAAGAAGGGGGCACCTGGGTGGCTCAGTCGGTTGAGCATCTGACTCTTGATTTTGGCTCAGGTCATAATTGCATGGTTCCTGAGTTTGAGCCCCATGTCAGGACAGAGCCTGCTTGTGAGTCTCTCTCTCACCCTCTCTGCTTGCACTCTCTCTCTCTCTCTCTCTCTCTCTCTCTCTCTCTCTCTCTCAAAATAAATAAACATTAAAAAAAAAGACCTAGAGAAGAGAAAGACATAGAAGACCCAGAAAAGTCATAGAGAAGCTCCTATTAGAGGTATGGTCTTATGCAACTTTCTTTCTTCCTTCTTTTCTTAAAAAAAAAATAAGTATTTTTATTTACCCAAATAATATATTAAACATTTCTGGAAAAAGTTTTACGGCACAGATAAAGTAACATTTCACATGACCTCTCACCCTCCATTCTGCTCTTCTTCCCAGAGGCAATTATTGTTTATCTTTGCAGAACTTTTTCTATGCATTTACTCACCTATGAATGTATGCATAGCAATATTGAGTTAAAACCTCAAATATTACTGTACTCTGAATACCATATTACATATACTGGGCCTATGTCATTCTTTGTAACTGTGGCAGTGTGTTGTGTGATCAGGACAATCCATGGTTTGTTTAGTCTTTTCCGCTTTGCCTACTAACAAGGGGGCAGTGAACATCCACGAACATGCTTCTGTGTATATGTGGCAGTGGTTTTCTAGAAGAGATGTCTAAAAGTAGAGTTGCTGAGATAGAGGGACTTGCACATTTTATATTCACGAAAGTCCTGTCAAATTGTCCCCCAGTGGCTGTCACTGTAGACTAGCTGAAGTCTTGTCTCTTCATAACCTGTCTGCCACTGGACGTTTTTAGCCATTTTTCAATGACTTCATCGTTCTGAGCCTCTGTTTAATCTGTAAAATGATAAAAATCCCACTTCACGATAATTTATGATAATTATGTTAGTTAACAAAAGTGCCTACCCAAGTACCTAGCTCACAGTAGGCACTTCGTTTAATGTTCATTCCCTTTCCTTATTATGGATCTGTGAGGGAAAATTTAGTTAAATTAGGTGTATTTGTATAACTTTTTTATGGTGCTAATAAATCTTTGCAATTATTAGCATGTGTTTAACCATTGAGTAAACCCACTTTTTAGTTCATATTCATATTCTATTTTCTTCATATAATATTTTTTAATGTTTATTTATTTGAAGGGAGGAGCAGAGAGAGAGGGAGAGAGGGAATCCATGCTCAGCGGAGAGCCTGACAAGGGGCTCAATCTCACGATGAGAGATCTCACAACCTGGGCTGATATCAAGAGTCGGATGCTTAACTGACTGAGCCCCCTAGGCGCCCTGTCATATCCTATTTGCATTTACATTAATCCTAAAAATAGGATATCCTATTTTTAATTAAAATGATCTAATTAGGAATATTCTTTTGAGTTTAGTGTCGCTATAGTTTTGTCTTGTGTTATAACTCAATCTTCCCCACTATATTTCTTTTTCTAACTACTGTGAAATCTTTGTTTTTATAGTTCATGGTGACACTGTTTGGCCTTCATTTGTTCTTTTATCATTAGTCTGAGGCAAATAAGAGTGTACTTGAGTGAAAATTAATGTAAATCCAGGCTTATATTATTATTAATTTTTTTAGTTTTTCACTTGACTAAAAACCCAATTAAAAATTTTGTATGGAAAATTTAAGATCTCTAAGTTTAAGGATCTCTAAGAATGTCCAAAGACCTCAGATTGAAATACACTGTCTTGACTGTCCACAGCTCAGTCAGGCTTACCAGTTGGATGTACACATTTCTCCACCTCATTGATCTTCTCTGTATGCTTTGCTTAATTATTCTAAGCAAACAATATGTACCAAGTTTTACAGTCCCTAAATCGAATTGATAAACTCCAGGGGCACCTGGGTGGCTCAGTCAGTTAAGCATGTGACTCTCCATTTCAGCTCAGGTCATGATCTCACAGTGGTGAGACTGAGTCCTCCCCTGAATGGGCTCTGCGCTGACAATGAAGAGCCTGCTTAGGATTCTCTCTCTCTCCCTCTCTCTCTCTCTTTCTCTCTCTTTTTCTATCAAAATAAATAAATATTCCTCTTTTGTTTTTCTGACTCATTACACCCAATACGTGAGCAATTCCTATCAATGCTACGTCTGAAACATTCCAAATTTATCTACTTCTCTCTTCCACTGTGCAATTCTGGTCCAAACCACATTGTTTCTCACCTTAAAGCCTTCTAGCCAGTCTTTCAGCTTAATTATTATCATTATTATTATTATTTAAAAATTTTAAATATTTATTTATTTTTGAGAGAGAAAGAGAGAGACAGCATGAGCAGGGTGGGGTAGAGAGAGAGGGAAACACAGAATCTGAAGCAGGCTCCAAGTTCTGAGATGTCAACACAGAACCCAATGTGGGGCTTGAACTCACAAACCATGAGATCATGACCTGAGGTGAAGTCGGATGCTCAACTGAATGAGCCATCCAGGTGCCGCATTATTATTATTATTTTAGACAGAGTTGTGTGCTCAGGGAAGGGCCAGAGGAAAAGGAGAGAGAGAATCTCAAGAGGGCTCCACACCCAGCACTGAGCCTGATGTGGGGCATGATCTCACAACTGTGAGATCATGACCTGAGCTGAAATCAAGGGTTGGACCCTTGACCGACTGAGCCACTCAGGCATCCCTTTCAGTTTCATTTTTATTTGCCTACATTTTATTCTCCTCATAGCAAAAGATGTCCTAAAATGTAAAGCGGATTGTAACATTCTTGTTCATAATGACTCCAATTTTCATGGCTTCCTTTCACAAATTCCAAAGTATGACTTCTTAGGACCTGTGGGATTTGGTCAGTGCCTATTATTCTGGCCTATTCCCCCTTCACCTATCATATTCCAGACCACTCTATGTGTTTCCATTTTTTTAACCACATTAAGCTGGTTCTTGCCTAAGGAATTTTCCCTAGCTGGTCTCTGCCCAGACATTCCTATCCTATATCACTGTATGGTTGGACACCATAATACGAGTTTTAGTACACAGTAGTGGAATTGAATGTTACAGGGCACTGAATAGAAAGAATTATAGTCAAATATAAGCAGAAGTTGTAATTAGTAGAAATAATAACTTTTAATATCAGTCTTGGAATTGGAATAAAATGTTACCCAATAGAGAAATTCACTAGGTCTAAAATTTATTGAACTTAAAATCAGTGACTTGGCCAAGAGATAGCAAATCTTTGGCAATAAGAGAGCAGGACCATTTGGGAGTACAAGACCAAGACCAAGGATCGTGAATATATAAGAACTGGACTAGTCAAAGGTCAGCCAGAAATGTCAGCCAGGGAGGAGACAAGAATCCAAACTAGTCGGACAGTGAGTATCTGTCAAGACCACATACTTTGGACTTGGAGTCAAATCCCTTTTAACTTGTAGAGAACTTCTGCCCTCATCCATTGACTGATCCTCGTTACTTGATTGTTGTGTGCCTGTACAGAGCTGGTAGTTAATCATTATTACGTAGTTTGTGGACAATGAAGCAAGACAGTGCTAGTAACCTAGTGAGAAATTGGACATGAAATACCCGTATTAGATCCAGATAATGTGGCTTGCTAAATGCATCTTTCATAACCATGAAAGGTAGTGATGTTGGAGTTTCAGTGTTACGAAAGTGGGAGGAAGGATAAGAGTGTTGGTAAGCCCCCACTTTGGGCTTTCCGTATGTTCCAGGACTTCTCTCAAACAATCAACGTATGATGGATACCAACCCACCTAAAATCCCCCAGCCTGGTTTCTTCTGGTATGCTTTGCTAAAACTGTATTACTTATACTTGGTAAACTTTGACACCTACAAATTGTGTCACAATGCTCATTTTCACCAAACCTCCAATGCAGTTTTTTGCAGGACTACATCAAAGGGGCACATGTAACTCAGATTGGTGATAAAACCTCGCTGTAGGGGCTACAGTTGCTTTAGAAAATAAAAACTATGTTGAAAGATTCCCTGGTAAGTTAGAGAGGTCTAACTAGGATGACATTAAACAGAAAAAAGTACAAGTTAATTACTCAGTGACAAAGAAACGAGTACATGCTGGGGAAAAATCAACTATGTACAGCAATATGTGTACCTTTATAGGTGTGTACCCTTACATGTGAAACATCAGTAAATTACATAGCATATTTCTTTTAAAAGGTAAAATGGCTGGGGTGCCTGTGTGGCTCAGTCAGTTAAGCGTTCAACTTCAGCTTAGGTCATGGTCTCATGGTTTGTGAGTTAAGCCCCCGTGTGGGGCTCTGTGCTGACAGCTCAGAGCCTGGAGCCTGCTATGGATTCTGTGTCTCCCTCTCTCTCCGCCCCTCCCCCACTCATGCTGTGGGTGTCTCTCTCTCAAAAATAAATAAACGTTAAAAAAATTAAAAAAAAAAAAAGCAAAAATGGTATTTGTTATTTTAGATACTTCAACTGAAATATGACTCCTAGTTCCTGGAAAGAATCCTATTTTAGGTTCTTATTCAATTTTCAGAATTCAACTGTTCAGACCTTGGTTATTAGCCTGATTATTGAACTTAGATCTATAGCAGTAGTTTTCACAATTTAGGGTGCATAAAGATCACTTGGGTGCTTATATAATAAATAGGTTCTAAAAACTCATTCCTTAGACATTCTGATTCGGGTGCTTTTGGAAAGGGCTCAGAGGTCTGTCTTCTTGCTTAGAATCTTGGGGAGTTCTGATGCATGTGGTCTACAGACCACACTTTGAGTAACACCGATTTTTTTTCTTCTCCTTTAAATGAAATAGTGAAACTCAAGTCAGCTAATGCTGGCATTACTGAGCTGGTAAAAGGTTTAGATTAAGATATAAAAAGATGTTTTAAGTAGATTGTTTTATTACTTATTTATTTTTTAACTTTATTGATTTATTTTGAGAGAGAGAGAGAGCACAGGAGGGGCAGAGAGAGAAGGAGAGAATCCCAAGCAGGCTCTGCACTGTCATCGTGGAGTCCAACGTGGGGCTCGATCTCATGCATCATGAGATCATGACCTGAGCCAATATCAAAAGTCAGACACTTAACCAACTGAGCCACCCAGGAGCCCCTAAGTTGATTGTTTAAAAAAAAAAAAAATTAAATAACCTGAAGACAGAGGCGTCTAGGTGTCTCAGTTGGTTAAGGGCTGACTTTGGCTCAGGTTGTGATCTCACCATTGGTGAGCTTGAGCCTCGCATCGGGCTGTCTGCTGTCAGTGCAGAGCCCGCTTCAGATCTTCTGTCTCCTTCTCTCGCTGTCTCTCCCCTGCTTTCTCTCTCTCTCTCTCTCTCTCTCTGTCTCTCTCGTACACTCTTTGTCAAAAATAAACACTTAAAACAAATTAAAAAAAAAATAACCTGAGGATAGCATTTGTCCATTTTCAAAACAGTAGTTTTTGAAATCTGGGCCCAGTACCAATAGCATCAGCATCACCTGAGAACTTACTGGAAATTCAACTTCTCAGGCCCCATCCCAGATCTACTGAATTAGAAACTCTGGGGCTGGGACTCAGCAATCTGTGTTTTAATAAGTCTTCTAGGTCATTCTGACATACACTAAAGCTTGAGAATCACTGGAGTAGAATAAATGGTGCTATACCTTGTCATATTCAAAGGTCAATATACAAATGTAGAAGACTGGAAGAGAATGGTAACTTTAAGTAGTCATTGCACTACTAAGGTGTGCAACTTGTTGCCTGAAATGTAATATTATCACAACCTCCTTTTTCAGCCTTAAAATGCAGGTTGTTTATTTTTGACCTTCAATAATATTGTATCAGCTACTAGCTGACACTCCTAGTTAGTACTTCATTATCTGAGAGTTCCTTCTGGTTATGATTTGCCCTTTCCACAAGGACCAAACCTTATATGATCCCACCAAAGTTGAAGTGAGAGAACTTGGTGATTACGAATTGGGAAAAGCCTCATTGAAGCTGCCCGGGGCACTACCCCATTGGTAACTGGATGGATGGGGAAGTGACAAATAGAAGTGGAGGGTGATGAAGGCTATCGGGAAAACCAGAAGATGACGTTAGGAGATGTGGCAGATTGATAAGATTGGGGAAAGGAAGACAAAGTGATGAGGAACAATCTTTAATATACTTTTTATAGAATGCTGACGGCCAGTTTTCTATCCAGAAAGGGAATGGAACCAGGCAAAGTGGATTCATCAAGAAGGCAAGATGCCTTTGACCACCTACCCTATACCACTTATGGGGCAGATGACCAAGGAATAAGAATCTCTGTTCCTAAGGACGGAACCATAAAACTGTAGAACTGAACATTCTTGTGAATCTACTATTCCAGGGTAGTTCATCGAGTTTGACATAAATAGACCTTTATGAGGCCATCTTCTTGCTTCTACATAGGACTTAGAAACACAGAAGAAGGGAATCACTTAGTCTTAGGATGATATCTTATGTGATGTCCTCTTAAAAATGTCCTCCATTCTGATCAAAGATAAGAAATCTGAGGTCTAGATAAGTTTAGTGATTCACAGAGCTTAAAATCAGGAGATTCAGGGACAAGCATCCTGTTTTCCTTATTCAAGTCTTATATTCTTTCTACCATTCCATGAAACCAAAAACTGTGCCCTCTTTCTCTTTGTGTCTCCCCATCTCATTTGTTTGAAAGCTCTAAAAAGGTAAAAGCTAAACATCTTCCTTTTGAGCGTTTTTTCAGCATCTCATTGGTGAAATAACTGAAAAAATACATGCTACTCTCTAAAATGAAAGAAGCTAAGGAGGGACTCGGCAAAAACAGAAAATCAACAACTGATAAACTAAGCAAACATGCAGGTAGAACTCTTCCCCCCCATACGGAAACAGTTCCTCCAAGTGTTTTGTTTTGTTTTGTTTCTATGAAAAGGAGTACCTTAAAATTTCTCAGAAGTCATGGCTGTATGTTTGCTTGCCCATCCATGTGTTTGCATGTGTGCATGTGTGTGCTGGGATGATTCTAGGGGTAAGCAAGATTGATCACTAACTTCCCAGAAAGGAGGGAAATTGTTGATAGTCAAGTCTCTGAGCTAGGGGAAAGAAAAGGGGACCTGAGGTGGGAAGGGAGAATAGGGAGGACATTTCCCAGGCAGACTCTCTACTGACTGTTCAACCTTTATGGAGAATCCAAGATAACATTACAGAAGTGACCCATTTGGTGGAGTGGGGAGTACGTCAATAGCATGTGGGTTAGACATCTATTTGATAGGGTTTGGAGAAGACTCCAGTTGATACAATCCAGCCATAGCTGGGCAGATTGAATCAAAACTGTTTGGAGATGAGAGTGGCTGACATGGGCTGGAGTGCGGGAGTGCCTGATTGTTGTCACTAGTGGGGGCTTCTTTTGACCTCAGTGGGATAAAAAGCCCTGCCTTTCTCTGGACATCACAAGAAAAGAAGGACAAAAGTTTTCTGTGAAAGTATGTGGAATTGCTGCTTTGTAATTTCATAATGAGTTCAACTGTCAGGGCACCTTTTTGTGCAGCTTTCTTGCTATGTAAGATGTTTCTATGAGGTGTAAAACTGTAGTCTTATGACTGCTCACTGTTTCTCCTGGCCAGTCGTTATAGGATGCTGGGCAAAAAGGAACCTCAGGATATATCTGCTCATGGTTCCAAGTGGGGGTGGGGCAGTACCAGCTTCCAAGGAAGCATTTGGAATTAGGGGTGGGAGTGGAGGAGGGACTGTTTTCGGTTGCTGCGATGGCTCGTGAGTGCCACCAGCTTTCCAGTGGCTAGAAGTCAAGGAGGCAAAAATTCCTGCACTAGGCAAGATAGGCAAGACAGTTGTGTTCAATGAGGAATAGTGTGTCCTCAATGGCCAGTGGCATTTAGGAGAACCGAACAGCTCATTTTGTTTATGAGATCCAGGGGTTATGTGCTCCAGAGGCAGGTACGGAGCCTAGATCAGCTCTCTCTAAATACAGCAATGCAGTGTCCCTTCTACCAGAGCTCATTCTGCTGCCCCACCATGGCCTTCTCATAGCTACCATCTTGTATGCAGAGAATCCCAAGACATTTTTACATCCACCTAATAACATGATTGGAAAGGCAAGGTACTTTGACTATACTCGACATCATCAACAAAAACAAATCCATACTTTCAAACAACTGAACATTTAATAACTTGCCGCTTTGAATGATCTTATGATTAGTCTTCTTCTGGCACCAATGATCATGAGCGGCTTTCCTCTGAATGTGCCAATCTTTCAAAAGATAAATGTTGTTTATCTCTCAAGACAATCATAAATCGTGCAAAGACAAAGATGCAAACATCGGAGTTTTTCAGAAATGTGGTTTTTTGTTCAAAGTAAACTAAGAATAGCAACACAACTTCTTGATTTTCTGATTCAAGTCATCTCATGTGCTAGTCACTTGGTTTGGTTTCCCAAGCCCACTTTAACTGAGATGGTGTAGGCAGTGAAAAAAGGGGCACTGGTAAATGTCTCGCGAAGTTTCAGCTTGAAAGGTGGGACTTAAACCAGAAAGGTAAAAGGCTAGCCTAATTTCCAGAGACTGAGTGGTTACAATTTCAATTAGGCATTATACACCCATAGAGGAAGGCAGTTCTCATTCTCATATATATTGCATTTCTGACATTGAAAAATGTGGACTCTGTCTCAGGAATTTTGCCCTGGCAACCCTGGAATAGAGGTTTTTGACAGCTGTCATTATTTCCAGGCCTTCATGGCCCACAATTACTGTTTCAGAACCATCACCCCGAATTTCATAACATTGCACAGCAGCCTGCAGGCTAGGGCCTAGACACTTTTCTGGTTTCCTGGGGGCTGTGGCTAACCTCCAGCATTTATTGTTTTTTATCATTTTCTGCAGGCCTTCTTATAAGGCCCCCGCTATCCAGAGAAGTTTGTATTTCCTGGGAATTAACATAAAGAAGAGGTATGTAACCTACTTCTTCTTTCAATTTCGCAGATTTGTAGAGCTGGAAGGTACCTTAGAGGTGGTCTAATTCACATTCTCTTCCTGTTTTGCAAATGAGAAGGTGGTCAAAGAAATTACTTGCCAAAGTCACCCAAAGTTGATAGAGTTGGGCCCCAAATGGAATCTCTCAACATTAAACACAACTACATTGTCCCATTCAGTATCTGTGGGCTGATGAGGTTCGCTACCACTCAGAACACTCAAACTACCCGTTGTCATAGAATTAGGGAATCATTCGGAATACAAAACCATTTCTCCCCCCACCGCCCCAGCAACTTTTTCAAACTTTGAAATTGCTTTACTTCAAATTTTTGAACCTCAATCTGTATATCACAAAGGGTGCCACCAAAATCCCCAACACTCTTCATCATCTTGCTCATGTTCTTGGGGTTGTAGGTGTGTGTATGTGTGCTTTCCGAGGTAGGATGTCTTGCATCTCTGGCTCTGAACAACAAAGTGGCTGAAGCTGTTAGAAGCTGCAAGAATGCCCACTTCCTACTTGACTGGTGACATATTTTTGCAAAGCTGTTCTCACTCAGCTTCCCCATATCAAGCAAATTAAGATTTAGAACACTGACTTCAAGTTCCTTTTTATGCTGTTTCTGCTCTGTACAGTAAAACAACTTTTTTCACACATGCTAAATATTTGTCATCAGTGAATTTGAATTATAAGTATTATCTGCCACTCTGCATTTACCTCATACAGAACGTCTTCCATCATTAGTTCCTGGTAACATTGGTCCTACTGAACTACTTTGAGAGAAAAAAAAAAGGTCTATGGCCAAATATGATTTGGAAATTGCCTTAAGCTATACTCTCATTAAAAAAAAATTTAATGTTTATTTATTTATTAGGGAGGGAGAGAGACAGAGCATTAGCAGGGGAGGAGCAGAGAGAGAGGGAGACACAGAATCTGAAGCAGGCTCCAGGCTCTGAGCTGTCAGCACAGAGCCCTACGCAGGGCTCAAACTCGTGAACCATGAGATCATGACCTGAGCTGAAGCCAGATGCTTACTGAGCCACCCAGGCACCCCTATTATCATTTTTGATATTCATAATGCCTAGTAGTGTATTAGAGACCTTACAGTTAACAACGAATTTAACTTTGTTTAACCCAGGATTTCCCAAACATACTTGAATTACTTTTTCCCTAGAACATTTATTAATATCCTACAGAACTCAATGTCAATGGGCAATTTCAAGATATCATCTAGCCTTTATTGACTGTGTTCTGCATGCTTTACAGGGTTCCAAGCACTTTATGGGAATGAAATTTTGCTAAGGCTCAAATATCAGAGTACAAATTCAGACTGTAGTCAAAAGGCTCAGGGTTCCATTTTGGTTACATCTCTTACTAGTCGCATAACTTTGGCCAAATTACTTAATAATCTCTGAGCTTCAGTGTCTTCGTTGCAAAATGGGGAGAATAAGAATATACTGATATAATGTGGGGAGAGAAGAAAGGAAGTACTGATACAATATCCAAGTAGAAGAATAGTGATACTTAGGTTTTTTTTTTTTTAACTGCACCAAGATTAAAAAAGAAAACACAGAGGTCCTGTCATTATGTTTTTGATAACTGAGGCTAATTTTTTTTTTAATCTTTAAAGAAACTTATCTTTAGGTTTTTTCTCCAAATCTTTTAACATATTGCAATAGTATTCTGATAGATACCTGAAACTTTTTTCATAATCTTAGGAAATCCCTTATTTTAAGAAAAATGTCACCTTCTGTAACACATAGAAAACTTACTGAGCTTTAAAACCTTCTTCCTAGCCCTGATTCTCAGCGGGTTGGGGCACAGAAACGTTTGTAAATTGCTTCCCGTGGAAATGTACGCTAAATGTTGATTTCCTCATTAGCGAACAAGAGCCTTTTTAGTTCAAAATAATAACAACGGATAACCTTTTGTAGAGTGCTTACTAGGTGCCTGGCACTAAAAACTCTACTTATGGAAGTATTCATGTAATTCTTCCAAAACTGTAGAAAGTAGGTAGCATCATTGTTCTCATTTGTAGGTGAAGAAACAAGCAAATTATTAAATTGCCCAGAGGCTGGCAGCTACTGAGGGACAGACTTGGGAATGAATGAAAGGCAGCCTGCCTGGCTCCAGACCACGTGCAGCAGCCCACTCTGCACCAGCCCCTGTGTTGTAGCCCGGCAGCAGGATTGGTTTGGATTCCTGTGGAGGAGCAAGAAACATGGGGTAGAATAAGAAAAAGAAAAAAAAAAAAAAAGATGAGATCTTTTCTAGTTCTAGGGGACAGGGAACAGGATGTAGAGTTTATCTTTCCAGCAACCTTTTCACTTCCCACACTTCTCTGGCCGATACTCTAAGTTACAGAAAACTGTACTTTGGCACTGCCAAGCTCTCACTTCTGCCCGGACATCTGACCTGCTCATCCGTTCTCCCTCAAGCCCCTCTCCTGGGCCTCTCTCCTCTTTCTTCACTGGCCTGGGCGACACCTACTCTTGGGGCTTAGCTTAGGCATCAGCTCCAATAGGAAGCCTTCTCCTTAGACCCTCCAGGAGTACCTAAGTCTCCCGGCACCCAGAACCTGTGTTCTTCCTACCTTATGGCTTATCGGGGGCCAGTATAGGTGCCCACTGACTTGCTACTCTTACACGACAAGCAGGGAAGCAGAGATGCATTCGGCTCACCTCTGTTGGATCTCTAGGGTCTAGTATGGCACCTAGCACATGCTTAGTGCTTCATGATGATTGTTACTATCCACAAGTGTACCATTTCCCAGTGGTTTACCATGTTCAAAATACTGATTCTCACCTACAGTTTCCTCTTCCTAGTGCATAAAGAGGACAGTTATTTCAGACCCTATCATATGGCTGGAAGAAAGAAGAAGGGGTGTGTTTCTCCTCAAGCTTTGCCTATTCTATTTTCCTATGCCTCTTCTTCCTCCCAAGCCTTCCATCAACACTTAATTCCTATTCCAGTCCTCCCATCCTTAGGTGTGATGAGGACATCCTTTGCAGAAGCATATGGAGGTTGGATGTTGACTAAGACTCTTAGGGAAGTCCCTATTGTGACACTGACCAGTACCAGGAAGACTATGTGGGTAGAACTCTCACCACAACTATGGCTATCCGGCCAGCAATTTTGACCCATTAGAGGCAGAACTCAAGACAGAGAGAAGCAGAGATGTTATAGCAACAGACACTATTGCTGCTGTTGTCTCCACGAAGTGGCAATGGGTGGTAGATGTTACCCACTGAATGCTGGTCTGGTTCAAACTGACTGCAGTAGGGGCAGAAGGCAGCTTGGGAGAACACCTCCTACTTTCTACCTCTCCTTCCTCTCCTCTGATCATGTTATAATTATGTGTGATAAACTCTCATATGAAGCTCTCTTATAAGCCAGGTTATATTACTCTGATTTTCAATTTTTAGTAGCTATATCATCAGCATAAAATCTAAGTTAGAGATACCAAAGTGATTATTTTTCTCTGTTTTTTTTTTCTATATGTTTTTGAAACAGAATTTTAGATATTGGCTTACTCAGTTACTCACTCATTTATTCAACCAGTGCTAGCTAAGCATATAGTACAAAGTACTTGCTAAGCACACTGTGAGGGGCTTGAGAATGAGTAGGGCATGGTCCTTGCTTTTATGGAACTCACAACACACAAGGGTTCAGGCACAGAAATAACTAAAACCATATAGAATGTAACTGGTATGATATTGCAGGAAATGTTAATTCAGTTTCATAGATGTAGCTGAGAGACCAGCAGGTCATTAGATTAGCACTGTTTGGTAGAATGTTCTGGAATGATGGACATGTTTAGTATCTGGGCTGTCATGTACTATAATCATTAGACACTGTTGGCTATCGAGTATATAAAATGTGGTCGGTGCAACTTAGGAACTGAATTTTCAATTTTAATTAATTTCAATTTTAGCAGCCCCCTGTAGCTAGTGGCTGCTGTAGTGGACAGTACAGATCTAGATAGTAGTCTATCAGATGAAATGTAAAAACTCAGAAAAGCATTGGCTCACAAGAAGCAGGCTGACATGTCAACAATGTAGAGAGAGAACTCAAGTTATTATGAGCTCCAGACCCTTATAACTACCTGTGTATTTGAAACACCAAAGCCTTTTCTAATTGAATACGTTCAAAATAAAAATCATGGTCCTCCCACAGAGCTAATGCCTCATTTTCTAATCTATCTATTCTCTTTCCTGATTTCTACTGCCACCTGTCTAGTACAAGCCCCTGCCTGGATTACTGCAACGGTCTCCGACTACTTTATATTGTTTCTAGAACAATCCTTCCCAAATACCAAATCTGACCAGATCACCCTCACACTTAGTAAAAGCTCCAAGTGCTGATTATGGCCTATAACAGTTGGTCCCTGCTTACCTCCCAGTCCCACCTTTTCCTGCTTTTTTCCCTTTATCTCCATTGCAACCTCATTAACCTTCTTATTGTTCATTAAACCATGGGGGTGTGAATGGAGAGCAGGTGGCACGTACAGATGCCATTAACATGCATGTGTGTGTGCATATGTGTGTGGTGTGACCAAATATTATATACCGCTATCATGTGGTTTCACCAAAATTTGAGGAAGCTTCCAGAGGCACCGTGCAGGTGCCTCTGAGCAATAAAAATAGATGCTTTTGCTTGGGCCTAAGTTCTGTCTTTGTTTAATATAAGCTTTGATTAACTAGAAGGCTTTCAAAGAGACTCATGGACATCATTTTACCTGGGTTAGTGTGGCCTATGCAAGTACAACATGGGAAAACAGAGTTTATTTCAGCACTATTGTGTCCCTTGCTATCTAGGTCATCACAGATCCAAATCAGAGAGAAGATAAGGAGCCATAGCTAAAGCCCTTCAAAGGTCAGGGTCCTTGGTATGTGGGTGATGTCAAACATTTGGTAGAATACAGTGTCCAGCTGGAGGTAGAGAAATGGATAAGAGAAGGCTTTCTTTATGCCACTACTTTCTTTTACAGCAGTTGGTATCTGGGTCTCGCACACTTTTGTGGTATTGTTTCTTTTTCTATTTGTTGTTATTAGTTTTTCTAGGTGTTTCAGGAAAATTTCATTAACCTCAAGTGTCACTGAGGCAGAATTGTCTTCCCAGGAAAAAAGGAAACACACTGTAGGCAGCCCTAGCTCTAAGCCAAACTAAACTGACAAAGTCTGTCTTCCAAGACCCTATGCCTCCTCTTGACATGTTTCCCTCTGTGGGTATTTCCAAACTCTGGTCCAGGAAGGAAAGTGGTCGTATTCAAGGTGTTGTTAGTTACAGCTGAAAACCAATGTCATGTGAGCATTTGGTCTGCTAGGACCTATCTTAAGGGTACCTGCCTCTTACAGGAGGACCAGCTGGGCTTCCCAGCGTGATGGGAGAGTCAGTGCTGTCCAGGAGTCGTCTGCGATGCTACACAAGTCCACTGCCAAATGCCAGCTCGAGCAGCACGCCAGGACAACCCAGTGTCCTGACAAGATAATCTGGCATGGTTGCGACCAGCTGTCTGGTTTTCCTTGATATCTCCCCCCTCCGATCCCTACTCCATCCCGGGCTTTCCTAAGGAAAATGAGTTCCTAACACCACTTGAAACAATCTGTTCTTGACTTTGTAAAATCTAAAATGGTAGTTGCCATTTAAAGAAAGACTGATTTGAGTTCGTTTTTTTTCTATTGTCAGGTTCATAAGAATCTCCTGGGCGAGTTATTAAAAATGGAGATACATAGGCCCCAAAGCCAGCAGTTCTGATTCAGCAAGAGGGCTATGGTGGTGATGGAATTGGGGGTGGGCAGCAGCAGTCTTAAGTTTTTTGAAGTGTCTGAGCCTGTTCTGGTGTAGACGGTTCACAGGCCACCCTGGCAGAAACAATGCCTTGAGAAACGATGGGTAAAAAGAAAATTTTATAATAGGTGTCAGGTGAGATATTTTGAAGTGATGAAAATTTACTTCATCTAATGTCAAACTTAGTTGTATTTAGCAACTTAAAAGAAAACCCAATATTCAGCGATTGGAAAGAACATAGTAATGTAGTAAAAACTCATTTTCGAGGCGCCTGGGTGGCTCAGTCAGTTACGCATCTGACTTTTGATTTCAGCTTAAGTCATGATCTCACAGTTTGTGGAATTGAGCCCCTTATCAGGCTCTGGACTGACAATGGGGAGCCTGCTTGGGATTTTTCTCTCTCCCTCTCTACCCTACCTCTGGACGTGCATGAGTGCTTTCTCTCTCTCTCGCAAAATAAATAAATAAACTTAAAAAACTGTATAAAAATGAATTTTCTAGGCTGATTTTGTGGCCATATCAGAAAATCTGATTATATTTTTCATAAAACTATCTAAAGCAGATAGTTTCCAAAATTTTGAGGTGAATTATAATTCAATGAATTGATCAGTGAAATCTGAAACATTTTGCAGTGCTGTACTTGAATAGAATAACAAAAAGTTACAATAATAAACAATTCAATTATTTTAACCAAAAGAAAGTTTGGTGATTTTCTTCTACAAAGAGGTATACCTATCTTAATAAAATCAATGTTGTTGACTAAATTATTTTAAGTTACTAAAATATGAAAATTTGAAAACAAAAGCTAAATGGGTTATTTTGAGACATTTCAACATGAAAATCCTAAACTATTGGGTAATATGTATAATTGATACAAATGTCTCTTTTTTCTGTTCACTCACAGACTACAAAAATGTTAATTTTCTTGCTTTTTCAAGAAAATTTCCAAGGAATTTTCACATTGAATGATTAGTCCATTTGAAGGAAAGACTAATTTTGTGCTTGCAGAGTGTGCTATCAAATGTGCTACCATTATTGAAAACTGGGATTTTCCTTTAATATTCTTTGTTGAATCAAGATGCTGAAGTAACTTACATCAATTTACTGGTGTGGAAAAAAAATCTCTTCAGTAAATGTATACATTTCTTGATGGTTCACCCTTTGCCCTTAAATTTATTTTAATGGTGTTATAGAGAGATACTTGCTGAATATAGCTTCTGAGCCAGTGCTTTCTCTCAAAAGTGAGAGATGATACACAACCTGTTCTGACATAGTTATAAAAATTTATAGAAATCACCTCTAGCTCATTTATCAGAAGTTAATTAATCTCTATCCCATGGACATCTTTCAATACCAATTTACATTCATTTTTTTTCCCACTAAATGGAAAACACTTTAAGTAAAAGCAGTATTGACCCAGCTTTAGTTGACTTTGTTTTTTTTTTTTTTTTTTTTTTCCAACGTTTATTTATTTTTGGGACAGAGAGAGACAGAGCATGAACGGGGGAGGGGCAGAGAGAGAGGGAGACACAGAATCGGAAACAGGCTCCAGGCTCCAAGCCATCAGCCCAGAGCCTGACGCGGGGCTCGAACTCACGGACCGCGAGATCGTGACCTGGCTGAAGTCGGAGGCTCAACCGACTGCGCCACCCAGGCGCCCCTAGTTGACTTTGATTCAAGCTTATACCCTGCTAGCATTTATACCATAAGTCTGGAATCTAAGAAAAACCTTTCTCTGAAGAATATAAAACTTTTTAAATTCCCAATAATAAATTACATGTCATTTAAAGCACTCAGCACTTTTCTAGAAGCTCTATCTTTAGATCTAATAAATTCTTAGGGATAGGAAAGAAATACTCATTAATGTAAACATTGTTTTTCTTGCAACATAGTTCAAAAAGTGAAAAACCTATACAATTTGCTTCTTTAGGACATTTATCTTATTTTTTATTACTAGATGCAAACTCTACACTGACATATACACATTACCAATACTTGTGGATGGTTGAATTTTTCAGTTTTTGTTTTTGTTTTTTTTTTTGCATTGTGTAAACCCAAACATTAGGTGATTCCTTTAAGATGACCCGTTGGGTATTTTTTCTGATATTGATACTTTATAATGGTTAAAGGTCCTATTAATATTTTTCCTCTTAGATACATGATTAAAAGTTCCCAGTCAAGATGACAGGCTGACTACATGCTGTAGTAAGCTCTCTTACCTCAAATCTGTAGAAATATTGGAAAAAGTGATAACAAACACATAAGCAAACCATAAATATACTGGAAAACAAGAAAGTAAATCCACAGTGAACTAGAAGCCATGAGAAATCCCTAAAAGACAGATTTAAAGAGAGATCAGCTCAAAGAGAAAACAGAAGTCCAAAAGGAAGACAAGAGAGAGGGTGAAAAAGAATGAGAGCCCACCCAGAGTGCTCTATACCCAGAGATGGAGAATGCTGGGGGTAGGGAGGGGCTCAGGGTGAGTACTTGGGGGAACAAAACATGTGTAGCAAGGTGGTTGGATTTCTGCACAACAGGAATTGAGAGAATAACGAGGAATCTGAACAGAGCTGCAGGCGCTGCAATGTCCAGGAGGGAGGGGCCGTCCTTGGCAAAGACTAGCCAATAAAGTGCCCTCCCTACAGCACACTCAGCCACCCTCTTGCTCCACTGAACTTGGGATCTTCACCCAATCTGACTGCACAAACAGAAACACCAAACAATCTAACTGAATCTCCAGTACCCCACGCACACAAATGAAGAACCTCCGCATTTAAGAAAAGCCCGTACCAACAAAGGAAAACTTGAGTCAACAAATAGTAGATCTCACACGGAAAGAAAGAGTAATGTGGCAAGAGAGATGCAAGGAGATACAACATCTCAAAGGATCAAGCTGATATAGTGATAATGAAAACCTTTTACGTGTGTTTAAATAAATCACAGTGGGATTTAATATTTGCGACAAGTGGGCGACATTGTGGTTGGTACTGGCTGATACCTGAGGCAACTCTTGATGGCCACCATCTACTACTCCTGTATTTATCAATGGGGTCTTTATTTGAGCATTTCTCCTTTCCCCCTTGGGAAAATGTAATTAAATTGATGCCAATGACTTGAGTCTTTAGGCTATATCAGGAACCATACTAAATATTTGTCATGCATTTCTGTTTAATCCTCACAATAACCCAACAGCAGAGTAGACTTATCTTTATGAACAGATGAGAAAACTGAGGTGGAGGGGGGCTGAGGACCTTCCTTGGGGTCCCACAGTAACTGTTGAAGCTTTTACTGGATCCCGAGGCTCTCTAACAACAAAGCCTCTGCTCTGAATGCTCCCTGATCAAAAACACTCGTGTAAACTGTGCTTTTCAAAACCAAAGAGTGTTCCTGTCTTAAAATACACCCCACTTCTCCTAGATCACTCAGTGCT
Organism: Felis catus; assembly: GCF_018350175.1. Lineage (NCBI taxonomy): Eukaryota > Metazoa > Chordata > Mammalia > Carnivora > Felidae > Felis > Felis catus. The sequence continues at coordinate 207,629,975 of NC_058368.1, read as the reverse complement.
CATAGGGCTTCCTGAAGGCTCTCCAATCAACTTTGCAGCAAGATTAAAAACAAGTTTCCAGCTCACAAAAATAGTGACAAGCTCAAAAAAAATACCTGTTTTTATCTATGCCACATTCACCTACTCCTTTTCTCGTTAGACTCACAGACACAGGAATTTGTCCCCAGCATCAAAACTTGAGAGCACTTTTCTTCAAACTTGCATTCCTTTGAAGATCAACCAAAAAGCGGTAGAGAGGAAATGCACCCTTTATTTTTGGACAACCACCTAGCTTTCTTTCTCATTGGCTTAATTTTTTTGAAGTACTATATTAACATAGGCCTATTTTAAAGATTAGATTCGTAATACCCTAAACATTGTTGAAGAAAAAGATGAACGTTGTTACCAAGTGATGTTATCTCCATGGTGGAGAAACTAGGCCAGTACAGTTGCACTTGAGTGGTGACCAGATTGAGAGCATAGAAACATCCAGAGCTTCTGATTCTGCTCTTTCCTTAGCGCTTCTGGTCAGTTTGGGTGGAGGGGAGAGTGAGGGCCCTCAGCAAGCATGGGGACATCCAGAGGGAACAAGTGAAGTCACCTTGGGCAGAACTGTGGGCTCCAGGGTCATCCTGGCCTCTGTCAACCAAGTGGCAGTTCTTACAATGGCACACAATTAATCAGGCTTCCTTCCTTCCTTCCTTCCTTCCTTCCTTCCTTCCTTCCTTCCTTTAGTTCTTATTTATTCATTTTTGAGAGAGAGAGAGTGAGCATGAGTGGGGGAGGAGCAGAGAGAGAGGGAGAGAGAGGATCCCAAGCAGGCACCATCCGCACTGTCAGCGCAGAGCTCGACACAGGGCTCAAACCCATGAACTCTGAGATCATGACCTGAGCCGAAACCGAGAGTCGGACACTTAACCAACTGAGCCACCCAGGCGCCCCCATTCAGGCTTTCTGAGTCTGTTCATCTTAGGGAGCACTTGTGTTTTTCTTCTTTGCCTTTTAAAACTACCTGTAGTGCTAAATATGGGTGTTTAATTTGATGAATACTAATTATATGTGCCAGGTGAAAAACACTGTGCTGAGCTAACCTGAAGGCCACTGGATGGCAGAAGGGGAGAAAAGAGATGAAAACAAAAGGGAATAGAGAACAGAAAAAAGGAAGAAAGGAAAGAGGGGGAGAGAGTGGCAGAGTCCTTGCTTACAGGTGTTCTGGGGGGGCCGGGGAGCACTACACTACTCCAGGCTGACAGTCAGGGCCAGCTGGTGGGCACCAGTCAGCTGATGTATACAATTTCACCACCAGCTGTTAAAAGAATGAACTAGCTGAAGTCCTCCAAGGGTTCCGGATACCACTTAGTGACCCCTGGACCTCTTTATGATCCAGCAACTAACAGGTCAATGCCTGACACAGTAAAGAATTTTCAGGATTTTGGTGCCAGCCATCCAGATGTTAGATATTTGAATATCTATCACCTTTGCACTTTCCTTAACTAGGCAAATTTTTAAGATCAACCATAGGATACTACCTGTTTGCTTAAACAGATCACTCACTCATTTCCATGTTTGGATGTAATCACTGACTCTTAGTGTCCTGTCTCAGTGGTATAGCATTTCTTTTGTTTTTAAAAAAATACCTATGGCTTAGGAAGAAGCCCTTCCTCTCCCCACCATTCTCCTTCTCCTCCCCCACTGTAACAGCTCTCCCAGCCTGCAGTATTTCTTAATGTGGTCTCAGGACAACCTGCATTAGAACCACTTAGTGACGTTGATAACTATCCTAATTCCTGGGTCCCATCCGGCTTCTTGAACTACAAACTTTGGGGTTTTCTTATGCAACTTAAAGTTTGAGAATCTTTGAAAGAGTAAGACCCAATTTTGATGTTCTCTTGTTCCTTCTGAGTATATGACACATACACTGTTGATCAGACCATCTACCCATTTTGGCCATCTTTCTCCTTAGAGACCCATTTAGTGTCAGAATGGTTAGGAAAATGTGTAGGGAACATTGATTTGCATGGGTGTCCTTGTAATATTTTAATTCAGGAAAGAATCTGAAAACTTTCAAATCCCATGTGTGATAGAAGAAAGCCATCTCTAGCACTTCTATCTAAAAATAGAACCTATTTTTTAAGGATCTTTGGTCATCAGTCACTGAAAATTGATGGGATGGGGCACCTGGGTGGCTCAGCCAGCTAAGCATCTGACTTCAGCTCAGGTCATGATCTCATGGCTTGTTGAGTTCAAGCCCCGCGTCGGGCTCTGTGCTGACAGCTCAGAGCCTGGAGCCTACTTTGGATTCTTTGTGTCTCTCTCTCTCTGCCCCTCCCCTGCTTGTGCTCTGTTTCTCTCTCTCTCTCTAAAAAAATAAACATTAAAAAATTTTTTTAAATAAAAAAATAAAAGAAAATGGATGGGAGGATCAAACAATCACAACAATTGGAACAGTTTAGTTCTCACACTTCTAGTAGCATCACCCTAACTCCCCTGGGTGTATTCTATTTATTAGCAGCTTGTTTCTGGTAATATAATGGCCATTAATAGCAATACAAAATAAAACCACTTCCTCCCCACTGGCCATCCCTCCCACCAGTGTCTTCCACTTTCAAAGGAAATGGCATGGAGACTTTTGAATAAAGAACTTCTGTTGATATACAAAGGAAGGTAATAGTTTAGTGTAAGTGTTTGGATCACAGACAGCCAAACTATCCTGAAAAAGAAAACAGAATGTTCTCTGGGCGCCTGGGTGGCTCAATCGTTTAAGCGTCCGACTTCTGATTTCAGCCCAGGTCATGGTCTCATGGTTTGTGAGTTTGAGCCCTGCATCAGATTCTCTCTCTCCCTCTCTCTCTTGCCCCTGCATCTGTCTCTTTCAAATAAGTAAATTAACTTAAAAAAAAAAAAAAAGAAGAAAGAATGTTCAGATTCTTCTTTGCCCTTAGGAAAGAAAGGCCAAAGAAATAAGGAAGGAAAGGGGAAGGTGAACAGCAGAGGATGTGAGGGGAACCTGAGGTGTAAAATCCCTAGCTGCCAATATTCTGTTTTAAATTTCTGGCTTTGATGCAACGTAAATGACACATTCACTGAAGTCTGTCACGCACACAAACGTCTTCGGTGAGTGGTTTGTGGTGAAAACTGAGGAAAGGCTACAAGTCTTGTCTGGGTGACTGCAGTATAGCGCAGGGTCAGAGAGGCGGTTCCTAAACTGAGACAAGTTAGAAGTGGCAAGAGCTAGAAACCTGAAGTGACCTTGAAAATTCAAGTGGCTTTGTCCTTCATTGATCGGATTCAATTTTTCCATGAAACACGGGCTGGCATTTGAAAATAACTTTATCTAGATTAAAAAAAAAATGTTTTTACTTATTTTTGAGAGAGAGAGCGAGAGAGAGAGAGAGCAGGGCAGGGGCAGGGAGAGAGAGGGGGGCAGAGGATCCAAAGTGGGCTCTCTGCTGTCAGCACAGAGCCCAACGTGGGGCTCAATGTGGGGCTCCTGAGATCATGACCTGAGCTGAAGTTGGACGCTTATCCCACTGAGCCACCCAGGTGCCCGACTTTATCCAGACTTTAAGGAGCACACCAGCAGCTTTTCTATTTTCTGCCTTGGGTTTTCCATTTCAAAATCATGTTGGCCCATGTAATTAACCATGGTTTCTTAGTAGTTCAGAACTCAGCAGCCTCTTTGGTGGTCATGCCTCCATAAAGCTCAGCATTTTCTGTAGGTTCTACTAATAGGTTTCATTGACCCCAAAGAAAGGAGATTTGCAGTGATGGTACGGAGGAATGGAAAAGAATACGATTAAAAACATAATCAGAGCTTAGAAGACAAGAATGAAGAAGAAAGAAAGAGAATAGGAGGGAGGCAGTTGGGTGCGTTGCGGCGGAGTACCATTTGCTAGGTTGAATGTCACAGGCCATCTTCTATACACTGAATGGGTCCCTCAAATTCACGTGTTGAAATTTAATCCCTAATGAGATGGTGCTAGAACGGCGCTAGGTGATGGGGTCCTGAGGCTGGAGCCCCCATGAATGGGATTAATGCCCTTACAGAAGAGACGCCAGAGAGCTCCCTCATCCCTCTGCCATCCCCACGCTGTGAGAAGACAACCAGGAAGTGGGTTCTCACCAAATCTGCCAGCACCTTGATCTTGGATTTCCCAACCTCCAGAACCGTGAGACAGAAATTTCTGTTGCTTCTAAGCCACGAGTATTTTTGTAACTAGCAGTTTGAGCTAACACACTGCCTCACCTTGTAACAGTCCACCCAACCAGTAGGTCCATTTAGATAATCACTCAGAGTTAGCGAAGAAAGCAAGAGTTCCCAACCGGCCGATAGAGATCTGGCAGAAGATCTACAAACCTCATCTGCTTTCATGCCACTCAGCCAGACATGATTGATTTCTCCCCGTGAGGACTAAGGACTCAAGGCTTCAGAGAAATCAAAGACGTCTTCTTTCTACAATATAGTGAGGTTTCCTGCCTGTTAAACTGCTCTATCAGGTCAAGAAAATCTTCTTTATTTTAGAGTAACATGAATGACAAATGTATTTTGTAAACTTGACTTATCCTCCTTCCACATGAGACTGCTTTTGAAGAAGCGGCTGAGGAGAAAGTCATGTGCGTGCATGTGTGCGTGCGTGTGTGTGTGTGTGTGAAGCTGAAGTTCTGGAAACAGGGAGAAGGGGGTCCTAGAGAAGCTGCAGTCCAGATCCTCAGTAACTGAGAGGATGTGAGTACATCAACTTCTTTAAGGTGACAATTTGGAACAAAAATAGAAAATACTGTACGAGTTAAAAACAAACCACTACGAGGGGGCACTTTTAGTACTCATCCAGGATCCTTTCTCCCCTTAATGGAGTTGAGCAACTGTTATTCCTGAATAGGGGGAACGAACACTCGAACACAATCTGGATACCTGTGGTATTTATCCGCCTTGCGCTTACTTTGGAAAGATTTTCAGCCGCCTGGTTGTACTCGTGGTATCACTACACACGATGCTCTTGAACGCCAGATGCACTACGTGATGGTTCTGAGAATTACAGGCAGATCAAGAGAATAGTGGTGTTATGTGGCAAGAACCTTTTCCTGTGCCTCAACAGATCCACTGCCAGCCCTGGAAAAACACACTCTCGGTTGCCAGGAGCATGCCGCTGGCTGAAGAAGCCGTTGTGTGCAGACGTGCAGCTGCAGAGAGAGGCCGACTGCTATAATAAATACAGATAGTGCTTCTACGACACCCGTTCTTACTTTGGGGAAAGAAAAACCTCATATGGTTTTCTGTTCAGATTTTTTTCTACAGCCAGATGTCTCACCTTCAGTTACTTTTTCCTGATAGTATCTATTGCCATTGGCTGTTGTACGTGTTTTCTCTACCTTTGCTGTGCCAGACAGAATAAAGTACAATCGTTTTTCTTTAGTGGCAATTTAAACGGAAGAGAAACATGTTTGTGTGTGTGTGTTTGCTAGTGGTTAATATGGCAGTTAAAGTCTCCGACTTCTAGAATCTTTCTTCCCTGTTTCTCAGATGCTGGAGAAACAAACAATCTAGTGCTCTAGGTGGTTCTCGGGGCTTTAGAGCCTTGCCATAACTATCATGATGGTGTTTCCTCTAAAAGAAACGGACATTTCCAGATATATTTGTAAAAACAAGCAGCTGGACTTCTCCTCCTGAGGCATAATTTGTTCTTTCAATAATTGGAGTTATTCATGTGTCATGTAAGTTAATTTCACTTTGGTTTGAAAATAAAAAACATATGCACAAAGAGGTGTCATTAGCATATGAACCCATAATATTCAGAAATAATTTTCATCACGGCCAAGAAGGAGCCTTTAGTGGCAAATGCATATGGTGGAAATCCAATCCTTTAAAAAAAGGATACTGGCTTGGAAATAGTTTTAGCAGATTATATGAAGCAAGGTATCTCCTGCCCAGTGAGCAGACTGAATTAAAACATTTACCCAATCTTCCTATCTAGTCTTTAAATTTCTTTTTTAGTTTTTAAAATATTTTAATGTGTGCAAACACAATTGAAAGTAAATCAGGAAGAGTGTGCATTTGATTATTAGGCTCAATATGTATTTGTATTTGATTTTTAGATTTGACTTTCTAATTTTTCTTTCTTAAGTATTTGGCATTTCATTTTAATGCTTTTCCCTCTATGGGTTACATGACTATTTTAAGACTTAAATAATTTAAATCAAATTTGGTATATACTAAACATCTCATATGCATTTTATACTTTATTTATGGGTAAGTCAGTCACTATAAAAGAAAATATTTATGTTGTAAGTTGCTGTATCTTCTTTGATCTAGCACAGATCCTATGTTGACATAATACCACTAGATTAGGCAATATTTCCATATTTTCTTTTGTAAGCAGCTTAAAAATATACCAACTTGCTGCTTGATCACAGGAAGTTGTTACAATAGGATAAATCATGGCATGTTGCTCCAAACTGGGTTTTACAGAAATTCCTCTGTCCTAACTAAGAAAAGCCATAGTCCCTCATACAGATATGGTTGACTATCACTATAAAGAAAATTTCCCCTGCAGATTAGATGACAAGTATGGACCACTGTTGTGCTAAAACTAATATTAAAAGACAAGCTGGCACCTGAACAGTTAAGGAAGAAATTTAAAGCCAAAGAAAGCACAGAGCAAGGAACCAGGAAGCAAAATATGTGGAGGGGGCTTTTCGATGACAAAAATGACTTAGACCCTGAAGAGAGGAAGCTGCCTTCCTCAGAGGTCAGCCCCAGTGTCCTCTCCTTCTTCCGGCTCATTTTCCTCTCCAGTACTCCATTCTTCTACTAGTCTCAGTATAAAGTAATTGGCTGTTAAAAGCTTAAAATATAACTACTCTCAGGGAGTTTTCAGGTTTTTAGAGGTCAGACACTACCCACACTCCAGAGGTAAACTCTCGTCAGGTAGCTGGAACTCTCCCTTGCCCTTCACCTTGATTGTGACCTGAAAAACTCTTCAGGATAGATTCCTGGAGTGGTCATTGGAATGTCTTTGACCAGCCAGCATAGTCCAGAGGATATGAAACAAGCAGTGACCATGCACTTCACATCAGTCTCCTTTCTGCCTTGTGAAGGAGTGCATTGATGGTTCCTTTGGAAGTGTTGCTGATAGCTAGATCATAACTGAAATGCTTATTTAATATTAATTAACAAGGGAGACTTACAGAATGTCCCTCCTCCAATTCCAAAATAAAATAGTAAAACTAAAATAGGGCAAGATAAATAATATCCCAAACTCACTTTAGTGGCCATCACCCCTAAAAATAAACATCAACAACTGTTGGATAAACATCAACAACTGTTGGCCTAGGGGAAGAAACAGAAGGTGCCATAGGAGGCAAATAAAGCTTTCCACTTGTTCCCTAGAATGAGGAGCAATACTGGGGGAAAACAGTGACTTGATTTGATTAATTTAAAATTTTTAAAGTTTGTTTGTTGAGAGAGAGAGAGAGAGAGAAAGAGAGAGAGAGAGAGAGAGAGAGAGAGAACATGCCAGGAAGGAGCAGAGAGGGAGAGAGAGAGAATCCCAAGAAGTTTCCTCACTGTCAGCCCAGAGCCCAACATGGGGCTTGAACTCAAGAACTGTGAGATCATGACCTGAGCCAAAATCAAGAGTCAGATGCTTACTGGACTGAACCACCCAGGTGCCTCCAGAAGACACTGATTTTAGAAAACCTGTGAGTTCTCCTTAGTACACTCCAGGTTGGAGAAGTGGGCTCAGGGGTGAGTGAACACTCTGGGGAAGGTCAAGGAGAAACCTATAGCGTGAAAGCCCTAAATACCATGACAGCATCATATCAGAGGCAGAAGGGGGATGAGCCACCATGATTGGCCTTGCCCTGGTATAGGAAACAAAATGAAATCTCAGAAAATGGAACAGCATCCAGCCCTCAAGACCAGCACAGCTATCTTTTGCTCCACAGAAGACTGAATTAGAAGCAACACTCAGAGCTGGTGAATTGATCATACTGGATTAGAACACATGCATTTGTCACCCATCAGCCAGATCAAAAGAAATTGGTGTGACCTCTATTCATATGGAACAGAAAATCCCCAAAAGCAAAGAGGAACATCTCTCAGAAAATACTGATGATGGAGTGATTGACACTAACATACTTTGGCTAGGTTTTTAAACCTTAAAGACAGAGGTTTCTTTGGGAATCCAGATAGAAAAGATAATCACGTTCAAAGGGGGGGAAATTCAGGGTGGTCCCAGACTTCTCCACAGTAAATTTAAATGCCAGAATGTAAAAATAAAGACCATGTAGATTGGTTATAAAAATGATGAAAACATTAGATAAAAAAATGCCCAAAGGTTACTGTTGGGATAAGGCAGGTTGTTTGTGAGAACAGGGTTTAGACTGAGGAGCTGGTTTATCTTAGAAGAGCAGAAGTTGAGAACTTAGAGAGAAAGATGAAGAATGGGAAGCTCTTAAGATTTGAACAGTGGCTTGTGGGCTTTTGTGGTTAAGAGAGGGAATGCTCTTTCAGAGGCATTTCTGCTTTATTTTATTTATCTTTTTGAAATATTTATTTATTTATTTTGAGGGAGAGAGTGCAAGTGGCAGAGGGCAGAGAGAGAGAGAGAGAGAGAGAGAGAGAGAGAGAGAGAGAGAATCCTAAACAGGTTTCACACGGTCAGTACAGAGCCTGACATGGGACTCAATCCCACAAATGGTAAGACCATGACCTGAGCAGAGATCAAGAGTTGGATGTTTAACTGACTGAGCCACCCCGGCACCCCAGGCATTTCTGTTTTAGAGTTAAACCCAAGTAAGCTGCCCAATTAACAGTCAATGGTTCCCCAGAAGTTTCAACCTGGAACAGAAGATCCAGAGGTCTTATGGCAAACTGCTTTCCCAAAGACCAAGGAAGGCAAACGAAGTAGAGTGGGCTCAGGATGGAGCCGAAAGTAAGAGTGACAACAGCCACAAAATGCACATCAGACATGTGGACAGTGAGCTAGCAGAACAACGTGGCCACCTGAAGCCGACCCATGCTTCACTTTCAGTCTGTGTACCATAGAGCTTTGCCTTTAACTTTTCAGTGTTCTGAACTGGCCCAATCTGTGAGATGTTTCAGAAAATGTGCCTGGGTACTGGCACAAAACCAGACACTCAGATCAATGGAACAGAATACAGAACCCAGAAATGGACCCACAAACATATGGCCAACTCTTCTTTGACAAAACAGGAAAGAATATACAATGAAATAAAGACAGTCTTTTCAGCAAGTGGTGCTGGAAAAACTGGGCAGTGACATGCAGAAAAGCAAACCTGGACCACTTTCTTACACCAAACACAAAAATAAACTCAAAATGGATGAAAGACCTCAATGTAAGACAGGAAGCCATCAAAATCCTCGAGGAGAAAGCAGGCAAAAACTTCTTTGACCTTGGTCACAGCAACTTCTTACTCAACATGGCTCCAGAGGCAAGGGAAACAAAAGCAAAAATGAACTATTGGGACCTCATCAAAATAAAAAGCTTCTGCACAGCGGAGGAAACCATCAGCAAAACTAAAAGGCAACTGACAGAATGGGAGAAGATATTTGCAAACGACATATCAGATAAAGGGTTAGTATCCAAATCTAAAAAGAACTTATCAAACTCAACACCTCCAAAAAAAAAAAAAAAATCCAGTGAAGAAATGGGCAAAAGACATGAATAGACACTTCTCCAAAGAAAACATCCAGATGGCCAACCAACACATGAAAAAAATGCTCAACATCACTCATCATCAGGGAAATACAAATCAAACCACAATGAGATACCACCTCACACCTGTCAGAATGGCTAACATTAACAATTCAGGCAACAACAGATGTTGGCAAGGATGCAGAGAAAGAGGATCTGTTTTGCACTGCTGGTGGGAATGTAAACTGGTGCAGCCACTCTGGAAAACAGTCTGGAGGTTCCTCAAAAAACTAAAATTAGAACTACCCTACGACCCAGCAATTGCACTACTAGGTATTACCCAAGGGATACAGGTGTGCTGTTTTGAAGGGACACATGCACCCCCATGTGTATAGCAGCACTATCAACCATAGCCAAAGTATGGAGAGAGCCCAAATGTCCATCAGTGGATGAATGGATAAAGAAGATGTGATATACATATACAATGGAGTATTACTCGGCAGTCAGAAAGAATGAAATCTTGCCATTTGCAACTACGTGGATGGAACTAGAGGGTATTATGCTAAGCGAAATTAGAGAAAGACAAATATATGACTTCATTCATATGAGGACTTTAAGACACTTAACAGATGAACATAAGGGAAGGGAAGCAAAAATTACATAAAAACAGGGAGAGGGACAAAACAGAAGAGACTTAAATATGGAGAACAAACAGAGGGTTACTAGAGGGGTTGTGGGGGGGGATGGGCTAAATGGGTAACGGGCATTAAGGAATCTACTCCTGAAATCATTGTTGCACTATATGCTAACTAACTTGGATGTAAATTTAAAAAATCAAATTAAATTAAAAAAGAAAAAAAAACCCAGAAAACGTGCCTGGGATGTTTTTTAGGTTCCTTGTTCTTAGATTCCAAGTGTACAGTATTATATCAAATGCCTGTAGAAACTCTGCTGTAAAAAAGTCTACTTACCACCCCCCCCCCAATTTTTAAAATGTGTTTGAGCATACAATCCCTTTCCCTTGTAATGGTTTGGAGCAGCACACATTGATATAACGTGATGTATAAATATCCAATTTTAGAGAGAGATAGTTTAGGGTATATGAAGGAGAATCGTGCCTCCTCCTATCCTTGCTGCTGAAAATAGCCCGGGCACCTTTAGGTTCCAAACTACTGCTGGCTGGATTAGTCGAAGCGATGCATAAGCAGGTATGGAGGGGTCAGTCACACCATTAGCCCTTTGCTAATACCCACTGGGACCCTGGCCTTACCTCTTCAATTGTCAGGATGCTTAACTGATCATTCTTAAAGCTAACATACAGAAAGATGAGCTTAGTTTCTCTCCAGTATTAAGAACAAGACCAGGAAAAGGGTTGGATGGAATATTTCCAAGCAGATTTATTACTAACTCCCACATGCAAACCAACAGTCAAGCCAGGGGATCTTAACAACCAAAACTTTGCTGGTTGGGCACACACTCATGCTTAGGATGAACTCTTCTCACCGCTGGCCCAGGAAACAAAAGGAACCAGAGACAAGGTTAGTTTAGAAAACATTTTGATATTTTGGATTTTTTATCTTTTGAAAGTTTAGGCTTTTGTAATCCCAAATGGTTCTGGGGGAAAAAAGTTATTAGCTTCATGTTCAGAAAAACAGTATGTTATATTCGAGCTTATGGTTTACTAGTAAGTCAGTCAAATAGATCTATAATATAGACCCCATGTGTAATATTCATTTCACATGGAACCTCTATTCAATGGAATGCAAGCCTACTGACAGGGGTTACCTAATTCATTAAAGTAATTGCTAAGCTATAGAGAATATTAATACTAAAATCTGATTAAATAGACTTTGGTGGGATGACAGACCCGAGCAATGAACAAGAAGGTATTATTTCTATGCTCCAAATAAATAATGTTAAGCAGACTGGTGTCTGTCTTCATGTAGCTTACGGTGGTATTTGTAGTTAAAAAAAAAAAAAAAAGTTTCAGCCAAAGAAGAGAGAGAGAGAGAGAGAGAGAGAGAGAGAGAGAGAGAAGAATGAGAATTCTTTGAATATCCCTTATGCCCCAATTATTATCTCAAGATATCCTATGTTTCAAGAGAAGGAGCCTAGCAGGGAGTGCGGTGAGGGGGACCCTAGCCCTGGAATTAGAGACACCCAAGGATCAGCTCTGCCCCTGCTTAGTCACGGTACAGTCTTGGGCAAATTACCCAACATCTCTGAACTTTAGTTTCCTCATAGAATTCTTATTTCATTGGGTTCTTGGGAGGAGCAAACAGAGTAGTGTGTATCTGGTATGTAACAAGTCCTCAATAAATAATACATATTTTTGATGGGCAATATACTGGACAAAGATGATAAAAGATGGAGAGTAGGTCTGGGGAAGAGGTTTAAGGGGTTGGATGTGAACCTGGAAAGGAAGGAATCAGGTAGAAGGCTAAGAAAAAATAGTTTTAGAGCTTTGAAAACCTGCAGAGTAATTAGATGAAGCATTGGTTAATTCGAACACTATATAGTTTCTAAATCTGGTATATTTTTAACCTTCTTAAGTGGAAGGCTAAATTCCTTAGTGTAGTTTGGGAAAAATAGCAGTGGTAGGATCAGGAGTCAGCAGACCTGCCTGTTAGGAAATTCTCAGTGTTCAGAAAATAACATATAAGTCACCTATACAAGCTTATTTTTTGCAGCACTGTTTTGAAGAGAAAAGGTTTGGAAACAGTACAAGTTCTTCAATCGATTAGGTAAGTCATTCATTTACCAGAAGATTATGCAACTCTAAAGAATATTCAGTTACCTCTTATTAAAATATGAAAAGATATACAAGATTTTTTTTTAAAAAGCAAGGATCAAAGCATTGCATATAATGTCCTACTTCTTGAGTATAAAGCCAAGGGGATTAATATCTATGTTTACATTTGCTTACATAGACATAAGGAAACTGGATGGACATAGAAATTAAGAAAAGTGGTTTCTGTGGAGCAGAGGCTGAGAAGACCCAGAAAATGACAGACAAGGACTGTATATCATTTTATACTTGTTTTTTTTTTTTTCAGCCAGATGTAATTTCTATTTTAAAAAAAATCAGTTAAAAAATTTAAACATTAAAAAAATGTGAATGCTTTAAAGGGGTGTTACCCACAATTTAAAGTTAGGAATCTGCTTGCTTTATCCTGACACTAACCTGAGGTCAGTTCAAATCAAGAAGGACTGAGTTTTGATTTGCGAAAAAGGTGGATGAGGAGGGAACTGCCTCACTTTTGGAGGATAATATATTCCAAGGGATCTGAGTTAGAGGTGGGATACATTATAGGAGGAGTTAGAGTCTAAATTGTGTCGTGGGCACTTGAGCAGTAGGGAGGCAGGTCAGCGTGGGGGAAAGGGAGAAAAGAAGGCAAGGACCCACTCTGCCTACTGGGCAGTTTGGCCTCGGTCCCTTGGAACTTTATCGCACTGGTGGTCAGCTCAATACTGACCAATACTGACAGTCCCTTGCCGGGATTGTAGAGCAGTGGACTCCATTAGCATTTCAACAGCATGACACAAGACAACTGGTTACCACCTCAAACCTGGGAGTTGAGTGGAAATAAAGATGGAGAACATGGAATAAAACGCCCAAGGATTTCTACTTAACATCACTAAGTTTCCCTGGTTTGATGTTAGAGGTTAGACGGAGGTTATGATAGCTAATTTTTTTTTTATTTTATCTGAGGCACAGAAGAACTAAGGGAAGTCAGAGGGGATCTTTTAGAAATTGTCACAAAAATAATGTTTCTGAGTTATGGACCAGTATTAAAATGAGAAGGTGACAGACGAGGAGGACACAAACGTGACAAGGCTGAATCCTTCTAGAAGATGGATAATCATGGCATCATTTCAAATGTGCTTTCTACAGGATAGATTAATGGGGGATTTGATCACTAATCTGTTGATCAACAGCAAGATATTGATCTGAGGAAGATGATAGACTGCAAGATGCTTCAGAACCGAAAAAGAAAAACATACTTATACTTAGAACTGCTTTAATTAGGCCATATTTTTGTAAGGAAGAAAATATGTCCGATAGTGGTGTGGTCACTATTCCACAAGCATCCTTTCTCCACCTTCCCCAATAATAAACAATAGTTGCACATTATTGGCCTAAAATATTAATCATTTCAGGTATAAGTGAGCTTCCATTGTCACTCTGCAGGGTTACAATGATGTGGGAAGTCAGGCCATTCGGCATCAAGTTTTAGCACGTGCCATAGGATTGTAACATCTCCGGAAGAAAATTAAGCTATTTACCCCGAAGGAGACTAAAGTGTCCCTTTGGCTTATCCTAGTTAGGTACTACTTTAGGAATCAGCAAAGTTCAGAAAGATTTGTGTCGAGAAATAGAAAACAGCTGAACTACAAAACAGAAAGTGGCATTTCCTGAGCCCTGTTTCCTCTCTTATTTGAATATTGGGCTTAGGAAACGCATGATGACAGTTTGGACATTTAAGATCACTTGGAAGCGGTTTTCTCAAGCTCTGTACTATTGACACTGGGCTGGCTATTTTGCTGGGGCAGGCTGCCCTACGTGGTCCGAGATGTTTCACAGCCACTCCGGTTTCTATCTGCTACCTGCCAGTAGCAACCTCTGGTAGTGACAATCACAACTGCCTCAAGACATTGCCAAATGTTCCCGGGCATCAGAATTGATCCAGTCTGAAAACCATCAACCGAAAGGTTTGCTCATCTTTCTGTCTAACTCTTTTGTGGCAGTAAGGGGAACACACCTTAGCCTCATCCAACAGAAATGAAACCCAGCTAAGGAAGTAAATGAAAGCAAAACCACTTATCGATCAAGTGGATATATTTCCCTTCCCACCCTAAAAGCGGCCCACCAAGGCACTTGCTCACAGAACTAAGGATTTTTGCCTTTCACACCTCCCATACTGAAGCAAAAAAAAATGCCAAAGAAAGGTCACCACATGCCAGGAGTCCCGGTGATGGAATCATTCCTTGTTATAATTTTTTTCCCCAGAAGGCAAAACACCCTCTGCTGTAGAACAAAACTTGTTAAATAGCGAACGAGAAAAACAACTCACTGTTTCCAGAAGCGGCTTTGCGGAATCTCGTCAGGTCAACATTTGGGGGTCTGCTGGGCTTTGGTGGCGGTGGGCCCAGGGTGAACAGGGGAGGCAGGGGCTTCTGCCTAGGGGTGGCTGAATTCTTGTCTCCCTTTTCCTTCTCCTGACTTTGGCCCCATGGCCCTGCCCCTGTCAGCTTAGAAGGCGTCTTAGGGAACTTGGCAGGAGGAGCCCCAGAGGCCGGGTCCTCCTGATTCATTTTGCTCAGGAAGACGTTCTTAGCAGCATCTATCTTCCTATCTTCTTTTTTCTCCTCAGCATTTTTGGAGAGGCCTGGGCTTCCTCTGTTCACGGCAGGTTTCAGAACCACGCCAGGGAAAGGTGAACTTGACGTCTCTCCTCCCTGGTCTTTATTTTCTTCGTCATGCCTTGTTGGTTTTAAAGGGGTCATTTTGGACTTGGCTCCAAGGGGGGTCGGGAGGCCTTTCTGTAGAGACGCGTTCTTGGTGGCGTTCTCATCTTCGTGGCTGTCATCACTACTCAGGGATGGCTTCTGGCCAAAGATGGGCTTGGTTAAGAGGGGCTTGGGGTCGTGGTCTTGGGAGGCTGACCCAAACTTGCCTTTAACCCCAGCCAACTTGGGGAACACTTGCTTCTGCTCAGTTTCCTGGGCTGGGGGATTAGAGCCCGGCTTGGGGCCTGGTGGCTTTAGGTCGTGGTCTTCGTTTACATTGTGAAGCAAAGGCTTATTCCCATGGGGCCGGGGAAACACAGGTTTGGAATCTTCTTTGGGCACATTGATGGGCTTGGGGCCTACAGGTTTTGGAAATCCCACTTTTACCTCAGGGTCTCTGGTGGCTGAGTTTGCCGGTGGTCCAAATCTTTGGCCCACTCCCGTAGGCTTTAGAAACGGGGGCTTGGGCTCCTTGTCGGGCTTCTCCTCAGATGAAGGTTTCACTGCCAAAGGTGGCTTTGGGGACCCAAACCTAGGTACGTTGCTAGGTCCCGCAGGAGGGCTGGCACTTCCTTGGTTGTTGAATAGGTTCTTTTTAGCTTGTACTCCTGAAGGTGAGCTTTGCCCCGCGACTTTGAAGGGGCGGCTGTTGACAGAGACCTCCTCCGTGGGGTTGCCCCCCGTGTTAAACTTCGCCATGAGGGACTTCACATCTGCTTTTGTGTCCTACAAGCACAGGGAACAAAAACTAACTGAGAGCCAGAAGTCTCACTTGCACAATTTAAAATACTACACTCTAAAGGGCTTCCTGGTTTGAGGCTTGCAGCGTCCCTGATTGGTTAGGAAGACATTGTAACACTTATCTTCCTCTATGGCAAAATAATCTGTGAGAGTTTCTTGAAGGGGAGGGCTGTTGCTGTGCATAGAGTGTTTTGTTTTGTTTTGTTTTGCTTGTCTTAGACTGACTCGTCTATTTCTGTTTGTTACAACTTACCTTTTGTCTTTCTCCAGCTCTCCTGTTGGATTTCTTCTAAAACTTGGTGTGTTTCTCCTTTGTTTTACTTGACAAAATATGGAAGTGACTAATAAGGGACTTCTTCCATATTTTACAGTCGGGCCTCTTAAACAGAAACTGCACTTGAAAAAGTGAAAATAAGTTCTTCTATAAATCCAGCTGGCACGCTTTCTACAGCACGGCCATGTTTAACATCTCTGTGGTTTGCAAGAGGACTTCTGGTCCCATCCACGTTTAAGGTGTTATCTGCTTGAGAACTGAGATGTGGCAGAAAAGCTCACTCATTTGGATAAGTAAATAGTAAGTGAGTTTTTCTACTTATTTGTAAATACTGAGTGCTGCTGATTCAATTGGAACCAGACTAGCAGGCAGAATGTGATCACCTCCCAAACTGGTCCTCTCTTGGGAACCCACGGGGAAGGTGACCAGGAAGCAGTAGAGACTGGCTGGGAAGTCTCACATCCAGCCTTGTCGTTTCTCCAGTCTCCTCTCTTCTAGAAGGACATTTAACACTCCCTCTTAGAAGGCCTGCTGCACAGTTTCTGTCCTTGTCTAGAATTAGGATATTACTCAGTAAAGACAACAAATAGTTACCCTTCTCTGAATATAATCCCATGTAGTCTGGAAAAATTCATGGTGTGCTTGCTCTTTCTTTCAAAAGCAAGGATTTGACATTTTCTAGTTGTTCTAGAAATATTTGAAAATCTGAAGCAGCAAAAAAAATCACTGAAGATACACCTGTGGCCGTGACAGTTTCCATTTTTGTTCTTTAATATTCACCTAGAAGATGTTTTATTTCTCTCCACTACCACCTATCTGGCCACATGTCCAAATACATCTCACTTTTCAATGCCCTACTCCGTACCACAAAACCAGATCATGGGCTCAATATATGGAAACTATTATTAGAAATATTGGGGGGCGCCTGGGTGGCTCAGTCGGTTGGGCGGCCGACTTCAGCTCAGGTCATGATCTCTCGGTCCGTGAGTTCGAGCCCCGCGACGGGTTCTGTGCTGACAGCTCAGAGCCTGGAGCCTGTTTCAGATTCTGTGTCTCCCTCTCTCTGACCCTCCCCTGTTCATGCTCTGTCTCTCTCTGTCTCAAAAATAAATAAACGTTAAAAAAAATTAAAAAAAAAAGAAATATTGGGGCGCCTGGGTGGCTCAGTCCGTTAAGCGTCTGACTTCGGCTCAGGTCATGATCTCGTGGTCCGTGAGTTCGAGCCCCGCGTCGGGCTCTGTGCTGACAGCTCAGAGCCTGGAGCCTGTTTCAGATTCTGTGTCTCCCTCTTTCTCTGACCCTCCCCTGTTCATGCTCTCTCTCTCTCTCTGTCTCAAAAATAAATAAACGTTAAAAACAAAATAAAAAAAAAAAAGAAATATTAAGTAGCCTATTCAAGGGCTCACAGCCAGGAACTGCGAGCACAGGAATGTAAACTCAGGTGTATCTAGGGATCTGAAGTCCACAAATGGTCTCATTCCTTCTTGTATCCCCACAACACGTGGGCTGGGGTCTGACACCTTCAGGCTTCTAATGCATATTCGGGGAAATAAGGGTTGGCAATGAGCTGAATGAATACTGCGGCTTGCAATTTAAAAGACGTGGTGCCCTCACCTGGAGTTTTTCTTTGTTCCAAACCACAATGTGTGTGTGGTTGCAGGATGGGGGAAGGGAACCTAGGTGCTAGGAGGAGAAAAGCAGATGAGAACACCATTTTCCAGTTTGAATTTGCTCCTTTAACTTATTACCCTATCTTCAAGTTGCTGAGAACATCTTGTTTTTTACATTGTCTACCTTGACCACTCTTTTTGTCCCCATGATATCTTCCAATCCTCAAACAATCCCTGAAGGCTGTAGGCAGGAAGACAGCAGGACTAGGGAGAGTTGGGGTGCTGGGGGATAGAATGGGAGAAGATGGGTCCTTCCCTGTGTCCTCCCAAGGAGATCACGGCTGCAGAGACTTCAAACCCTAACACAAGATGCATACAGAAGTATTAACACAAAAACGTGCTCCCCATCTGTAAGAAAGTTGGTCTCCGGGGAAGAACTCCTTTATTCTGGACTCATTTTATATTTTGCAATGTATATTCTAGATCTATAATTTATTCTAGATTTATAACAAGAAGCTACATTGCAGAGTGGTTAATAGCACAGACTGGGGAGCCAGACTGGCTGGGTTTGAATCTTACCAGCTGTTGAACTTAGGGCTGGGGACATAAGGTCTCTGGGCCTTAGTTTGCTCAGTTCTATCATAGGAATAACAACGCAGCTTCATGGGGCTATTAAGTCGATTAAGCTAATAACTGTAAGCGTGCTTGTAACATCAGAGGGTCTCCTAGTTTTATACCACAAGGGAAGCCTTAGGAATCATGTAGTCCTCCTCTCTCACTGCACTGGAGAGGAAAGAGCAACTAAAAGATTACGGCAATATCGTACTTAGTGATCGCAACTGCATATCTTGGGTTTCATGGGGGAAAACCCATGAAACAAACAAACCCATTGTCAAACTCCACGTCCTGGTTTTACAGTAGAAAATATGGAAGTGGTTGATTCAGAACTGGAACTTAAGTCTCTTAGCTGCCAGCCCAGACCCAGGAGGCCATGCAACATCATGGTTAATAACCCAGGCTCTAGGATTATTGAGTTGGGTTCAAATCTTGATTTTGTCAATTACTGGCCATGTGACCTAACAAGTTACTTAACCTCTCTGAGACTCAGTTTTCTTCCTCTGTAAAATGATAATAATAACTCTCCGTTTTTCACAGGGTTTTGTTTTTAAATCAAGATTAAATGGATGAATGCATGTAACATTCTTAGATCAAGAATTACCTGTACTGCACAGCCAATGATTGTTTGCCAACCTTATTTTTTATAATTCACTAGTCATATGATATCATTTTCTCCAGGTGATCAAATTCTGAAGTTATAATAGTTCACATTATGGTTTTTTTAAAAAAATTCTTTTTAATGTTTATTTCTGAGAGAGAAAGAGAGGTAGAGAGAGTGAGCGAGCATGAGTGGGGAAGGAGCAGAGAGCGAGGGAGAGACAGAATCTGAAGCAGGCTCCAGGCTCTGAGTTGTCAGCACAGAGCCCAACGCGGGGCTTAAACTCATGAACTGCAAGATCATGACCTCAGCTGAAGTTGGACGCTTAACCAACTGAGCCACCCAGGCACCGCAGTTAATGTTATGTTTTAATTTAATTTAATTATATTTATTTTATTTGTTTTGAATTTTAAAATGTGAGTGTAGTTGACACATATTACATTAGTTTCTGGTGAACAACATAGTGCTTTGACAAGTTTATACATTATGCTATATTATGTTCTTTTTTAAATGTTATTTTTATTTATTTTTTTTTAGAGAGAGAAAGTGCATGTGTGTGCATGTGTGTGAAAGGGGGAGGGGCAGAGAGAGAGGGAGAGAGAACCCCAAGCAGGCTCCACCGTCAGCTTAGAGCCTGGTGTGGGGCTCAATCCCATGACTGTGAGATAATAAGAGAGACATTATCAAGAGTTGATTGCTCAACACACTGAGCCACCCAGGAGCCCCATATGTTATATTATGTTGTAATTTTAAATCAATGTGACTGAGGGGCGCCTGGGTGGTGCAGTCAGTTAAGCATCCGACTTCAGCCAGGTCACGATCTCGCGGTCCGTGAGTTCGAGCCCCGCGTCAGGCTCTGGGCTGATGGCTCGGAGCCTGGAGCCTGTTTCCGATTCTGTGTCTCCCTCTCTCTCTCTGCCCCGTCCCCGTTCATGCTCTGTCTCTCTCTGTCCCAAAAATAAATAAACGTTGAAAAAAAAATAAATAAATCAATGTGACTGAAACACACATACTGCTGGATAACATAATGGAGTTATTGTGTTGGAGTTTGGTTTACCCACACTCTGAAACTTTTCACTGAATGTTGAAAGATAGAGAAAGAAATAGTAGTAAGTTCTTACATAGGATGGACACTTTGAAGAAACAGGAACTGCTAATAAATCTGGCCAATCAGTAGCCCAAACTCTACAACTATTTAATCACTTATTCTGACTGCTTAGCTTTAGGAGTTGTTTGATCATTATCATTGTTTTAAGTTTATTAGAGAAGATTTTCAACATCCAGATTTGCCCTTAATCTTAACAATAATAGCTAGATTTCTTGCATAATGGTAAGGATAGAAAGGTAAAGATGATAAAAAAATTTTTTTGACATTCTTTCATCCTGATTTCATTGCCTCACCAGAGGTAACCACTGTTCTCAGGGTCTTATGTATATTTCTAAGCTGTGCATATGCAATTATATATAAACACACACACACACATACACACACACACACACACATTCTTCCTGTCCCCACTTTTTGCACAAGTGGAAACCCTTGCTTTGCAGTTTGCTTTTTTCCAGAACTGATAGTTGCTACATACGAGCCCAGCTGGATATGTCACAAGCAACCATTCTGATTGCTTGGTACCTGTACAATTCCAGTGGTTAAATATTTTCAATATTATCTCTGTCATCTTCCCTTACAGTTGATCCACATCAGTGCATATTATTTGCACAATTTTTTTAAACAGATTTTTATTTTATTTTATTTTTAGAACGGTTTTAGATTTACAAAAGCACTGAGAAGATGGTACAGGGAGTTGCGTCTGGTTTCCCTTATTAACACTTTACATTAGTTTGCAGAACCTTTTTAACTTTTAATGATTGGGCCCTACTTATTCCTAAGAAGAGGTATTTAAATCTGGAAGACCTTTTGAGTTCAGGATATTTTAAGTAAATCAAACATTTCATCTCAAATTACTCAAATTTCTTTTCCAAAGTCATTTGAAGCAATTCATTATGATTTCCCTCTGTACCTACATTTCCATCTACTTATATAACGTTTAGTACAAACAACTCCCATCTCTTGCTCTATAATCACACAGATGTAACTGTGGAAATGCTGTTGATAGAAATGAATTTCCTTTAGCCCCCATATATTTTTCCCTTCCTCAGAATTGTGTATCTTCACTGGCATAAACTTACCACGCTTTCCACAACCCCCAGGGAGGAGGCTGTGAGTGAAAATGCATTTGCTACATCCGCTGCATTGCTAGTTAACAACTCCAGATTCCAGAAAATCTTTCTTTGCTTTTAGCAACTTATGTGAAGGTAATGGATCAAGTACATACTTAAACAAAGGCTGAGATGACATTTAGGACAGGCATCAAGAAACTGAACACATTAAGAAAATGTTCCCCTTTGTAGCTAGTTTGTCTATGTGTTTTCATATCAAAAATTAAAAACACTTTATCACTGTTGATGATAACAGGGTTTTGCTTAGTTTGGGATTTATTTTTTTTTTTTAATTTTTTTTTCAACGTTTTTAATTTATTTTTGGGACAGAGAGAGACAGAGCATGAACGGGGGAGGGGCAGAGAGAGAGGGAGACACAGAATCGGAAACAGGCTCCAGGCTCTGAGCCATCAGCCCAGAGCCTGACGCAGGGCTCGAACTCACGGACTGCGAGATCGTGACCTGGCTGAAGTCGGACGCTTAACCGACTGCGCCACCCAGGCACCCCTGGGATTTATTTTTATAGTACTCATACTTTTAAACGTATCTTGGATATTAGGTGAATCCAGTGGTTCTCAATGAGAAACATTTTTGACAATGTCTGGCAAAATCTTTGACTGAGATGACTGACCAAGGGAGTGTTCTTGGCTTCCAGTAAGGAGAAGCCAGAGATACTGCTGAACATCCTACAATGCACAGGACAGCCCCTCAACAAAGAATTATCAGTCCAAATAGTGCTGCGGCTGAGAAGCCCTGAGTTAATCTATCACTCCTGGATTATTGAAAACACTTTACCAGAAAGTCTGCTTTTGATTTTTGTAATAGAATATAATCTAAAGCCTATAAATACCTGTGTGAAAACTAAATAATACAAAAAAACTGTTGCTAGAGATTGTTTTCAAAGTTCCATGTCTTTGAAAGTGTCATCTTTGTAAAGTTTCATTTATGAAGCACACAAAAGATAAAGCAGCCATGAATCATGGGGAACTAATGAATTTAAAATTGAAGCCTGACTTTACCTCAAGATGTGTTTGTGTCATTTTTGAAAATTTTTTTAGTGTTTATTTATTTTTGAGGGAGAGAGACTGAGTGTAAGTGGGGGAGGAGCAGAGAGAGAGACACAGAATCCAAAGCAGGCTCCAGGCTCTGAGCTGTCGGCACAGAGCCCGATGTGGGGCTTGAACTCAGGAACCACGAGATCATGACCTGAGCCAGAGTTGGACGCTTAGCAACCGACTTTTCTTTTTAAAGAAAAAAAGGCACTCCTCTTTTCTTTTTAAAGAGACTTAATCTTCTATACTCAGTGAACTTGGAAAAGGGAATTGCTTTAATCTGAAAACAAACTTTCTTAAAACTATTTATTGTCAGAGATTACTTAATAAAACCACTCTACTTGCTATTAGTTGTAAAGACAGAGTTAATAGAAGTTGGTTGAAAATACAGTACTTGTTACAACTTCTCACAAGATGATAGATGGCAGGTTGGGCACTAGAGACAGTGAAACTGCAATACGCCTTTTTCATCCCCGTTAACACTTTCTAAATATTTAAGTACCTAGTGGATTCTAACTTAAGTACACACTGTGTCTACTCTTCTTCCCCAGTGAGTTGTAAGAGCAGGGAACTGTTTTTATTTTTCTTCCTCGAAAACAGCCCCCCTCTGCCACCACTCACCCAAACAAGACCTCCCTAATGCCTGGCACATTTCTTTCCATAATATCTATCACACATACTGGCTGATGGGCTGAGTTTACTTGAATTTCACCATGATTGAGCCCACACATGATAGCTGGGGACATGATTTCCTTAGCTTCTTGAAGGGTGTTGAACCCCTCTCATGAATCTGTTTTGAAGAGCTCTCTGTCTCACAGA
Organism: Felis catus; assembly: GCF_018350175.1. Taxonomy (NCBI): domain Eukaryota; kingdom Metazoa; phylum Chordata; class Mammalia; order Carnivora; family Felidae; genus Felis; species Felis catus. The sequence goes on along the minus strand of NC_058368.1, from coordinate 207,606,897 downwards.
GTCTCTACCTCATTGTGAATGGGCCATGATGGATTCCAGTTGGCTGAGCCTCCGGGGTTGGAGGAGCACCAGGCCCCTCTTCAACAGGATGTGGGAACAGGCTCCTCACCACAAATTGAGTTCTCGGGGCAAGCTCAGGCTCTGCAGAATGGGCACGGGCATAGGTAGGAGGAGCTGATGGCGGAAGCGGTGGGGGAGCCCTCACAGGACTGTCGGCGGCTTGTAAAGGTGAAGATGGAGCTGCAGACAAGCCCGGCAGCCAGCCTCCTGCTGTGAGGCGTAAAGGAGGAAGAAGAAAACACCTGGCACGAGTGGGGTCTCTCTGGGAGCTGTGTTGCTTGGATCCCCTCAACACAGGTGAACTTGGCCATTTCGCTTCAGGAGGCTGGCCTAAGTACCTTAGCAGAAAACCTCTGCCTCATTATTCCCCCTTGTATTACCTCAGGCACCTGTTCTGGATCCTTTCCTTGTTCCTACTGTGTTCTCTCTTCTAGAGGGAATTGAAGTAGAGGAAACAAGATAGTTCAGCAGCAAGTAAAGCTCAGCCAGTGATGGCCCACTTTCCAAATCCTGTGTCACCTTGGACTCTCAAGGTATATTGATGCTTTAGGCTTTTATGTACCTTCTGTATTTAAAATCGGGCTTGCAAATCACCATCTTTCTACAAAGCAGAGCCTTCAAACCTTTCTGGTTATCCTACCAAATAGCTCCTGCACCAACACGGTTCTGACTTTGTCACGGCTTCTGATGCCCTAAGCAAAATGGATCAGGAACTTCACTGTGACTTCTTACATGTTTCTGAAGTTTGTTCTGCTATAAGTTGTTGACTCCTTGATGCTAATGGAATGGTGACAGGATGTAGAGAATACGAAGTCAGATGTTGGTGGTAGGGAACGACAAACAGCCCCCAAACCGTTTATTTTTGTTAGCCCATTTTGCATAGCTTATATAGAAAATGTAACTTACATTTGCTTACTGTATAATTCACTCAGCCTGAGTTAACTAAATATATCAACTAGAGGATAGTCTCTGAGGAATTGACATTTTGGCTAACAAACTTGTAGGTAATTGAAGTGTTTTCATAGATGTCTTACTAGCGGCTTATTTGGATCTTAAGACAATATTTAAGTACACTCCATTATGTGACAGAAGTTCTTTCATTTTTCCTGTGCCTCCAACTCTGTCATCCCAAAGAGATCTTAATTTCATTTACTATTTCTAGTGGTTATTCTATTTTTATATATACGTAGTACACACCAGCAAAATAAAACTTACTTTGCTAAAAACATACGAGATCTAAAATAAAAACGCTTGATGGCTGAGAAAGATGCTGTTTGACCTGGGAAAAAATTACATAGAAATGTTCTGCTTCCTTTTTTCTCAGTCTCCATGTTCCCTGCAGCACAGACACAAACACACAGACACAGATAGACACGGGAGCCCGGGCCGTGAGTTCTCTCTCTGCACTTGACAGGAAGTTAGAAACCGAAAGTGTATGGTCTACGTGGAGTGGGCTGGGGTAGGGAGATGAGGCCATCTATGGGGTTTTCTAGAGACTTCCTTCCCAGCATGTGAAAGTTCTGTGAGAAGAAATCGGCTCAGAAGAGGAAGGTGTTGACAAGCTAATCAAGACCGGTTACAGTAAAGGATCCGGAGTGTGAATGGAGGAGAATGAACCTAGCCATTAGAAGTGAGGGATTATGAAAGATTCCACAAACAGAAAGGGAAAATTTGAAACCCCACTCTACAGAACATGGCGGTACGAAGCCCTCCCTTCGTGTCCCCCTTTGCATTCCTGCTCCGTCTCTCCTTTTGAACTTTGAAAATAATGCATTCAGTATTTAGTAATCAGGATTTAACAGTGCGTTCACCTCACACCTCTCGCCTCGCTTCTCCTCTCCCATAAGTCACAGTAATAAGACTGTGTCATGAGATGAGCAACTTCTCTCACCTTTGTCACCACGGGACTTGTTAGAGCAGGTTGCACCCTTTCTTATTAAAATCGTGCTGTTCTCAATTTCAGACTTTTCATGGTGTATATCTTGCTCTTAACACCAGCTACCCTCTTTCCCCTGGTCCCTCATCTTTCCAAGGTGCTTCATGGCTTCCACTGCTCTGGGCTTTCACTTATCCATTCCTTCATACATTCCTTCATTTTCTTCTGAGAGAACTGATGACTCCTTGCTAATGTGCCAGTAGTTGTTGGATGTAGCACATAGCCACCATCTAGTTTAAAATTTGTGCTTATTAAGATTACTCATTGCAGGGTCCGAATGCCCTCAACCCCCCCCCCCCCAAGCTATGTACACTTGCATGGTTAGCAAAAATTTCTAGAGTTTGGCATTTTATATCTGTTCTAGTTCTATTATTAGACCTAATAATCACATTTTAAAACAAAATTTTACATACAATATCTTATTTGATCCTCTCAAAGCTTGATTTATTCCTATTGTCAGAGAAGGAAAAACCAAGCTCCAGCACATGGTAGAAAAGAGAACTAAACCTAGGTTTTCTGACTCTAAATCCCATGTTTGCCTAAATACATCAGAGGAATCATGACTTTCTTTCCTTCTTGTATGGTTACAAGTTTGAGTTTGAATCCTCAGCTCACATAGAAGACAAATTTCTCATTCTGATCCAAAACGTCTTCCACCTAACCTTAATGATTTACCTTCTGCCCAAGAACCCTTCATTATGGCAGGTGGTGTGTTAGTACTTGTTCTACCCACGGTCACGACCATAGCAGATCTGAGATGAGCAAGGAGACAAAGCAAGACAGGGGATATGGGGCCTGAGGCCAAGACATCCTGCTGGACTTTGCAACATCACAGGCAATCTGAAAAGGGTGAGAGAAGACAAAACAAACAATGCCGCTGGCTTTATTTTTGATGCTTGGTCTCGGTGAGTGTCACATCAGGGTGGGATGTTTACTTGGATGACCTATTAGGTCTCTTTTCTCCCCAAACAACTGCCCCCTAGAGTCAGTGACATGAATAATCCAATGGGCAGTTCAGGGGCCTGGGGCACCATTCGGTTCATCCATTGTTCCCCTGGGATGGTGTTTGTTATTCATCTGGCTGCAGAAGGAAGTTGAAGGGTGTGAACTGATCTAGCCAGGGAAGGAGGCTATGATTTGGGAAGGCCCAAGGCAAAAATCAGATTGATAGCAATGAATTCATATAAAAATAACTCCTTTTGTCTGGATAAAAAGCAATGTGTGTGTGTATATATATATATATGTATGTATACACATACATACTGTTAACATCGATGGTTCATTCAAAGAACAGAAATAAAAAATTAAACACACCAAAATCCCTTCTTGTTTTTATGATTTTTAAAATTCTGTGGTTTTCCTAAAGAATGAAAATACGACAGAGAAAGTCACCTGTTATTTTAAAATAAAGATATCCTTTAATTAAAATATTTAACCACATGAGCTATTACTTCACACCCATTAGGATGGCTATTATAAAAAAAAAAACACCAGAAAATAACAAATGTTGGCAAAAATGTGGAGAAATTGAGCTCTTGTGCATTGCTGGTGAAAATATAAAATGGTGAAGCCACTGTGGAAAACACCATGCTGATTCTTCAATCCAGCAATTCCACTCAAATAAGTGAAAATGGGGACTTGCACAGATATTTGTACACCCATGTTCATAGCAGCGTTGTTCACAGAAGTCAAAAGGGGGAAGCCATCCAAGTGTCAGCGGTGGAGGAATGGATGAAGAAAGAGTGTTATATGCACACAATGGAATGTTATTCAGTCTGAAAAAGGAAGAAACTCTTTAGTGCTACAACATGGATGAGCCTTGAGGACGTTACGTTAAGTGAAATAAGCTAATCATAAAAAGAAAAATATTGTATGATTCCACTTATCTGAGGTACGTAGAGTAGTCAAATTCATAAAGACAGTAAGTAGGATAGTGATGATCGGGGGCTGAGGGTAGGAGGTGATGGGGAATTAGTGTTTAATGGGCATAGAATTTAGTTGGGGAACATGAAAACATTCTGGAGATGGATGGTGTTAATGGCCATAGTATAGTGTGAAAGCACTTATGACCATGGAATTGTACACACTTAAAAATGGTTAATATGGCAAATTTTATGTTCTGTATATTTTACCACAAAAAAGTGGTGTAAATAGTTGAGTAGTATCTGAAAGATTATTAAATTAAATGAAAACTCTTTGTAAATGATACAATTGTTTTGATATTTTTCCACAGTGGGATATTTTCTTTCTTTTTACCCTAGTTTTAGTAATTGGAAGAGGAAAATGAACGTGACTCGAAATGGAGGAGAAAATGATCTTTCAACAAGATCAAGCTTTTTGAAGACATTCTACTGTCCGGATGAAATTTTGTTTGATTGAGAATATTTTTTCAAAACTTTTAAGACGTTTTAAATGACTTACATATAAATGTGGCAAAAATGTCACAAAGGACCAATGTCAGATCTCTAATATAAATAAAAACAATAAAAAATTACTTGAGTGGTATAAGCACACCTCACTGACTAAAGTTATTTTTGTAACTGATGGGTTAAATAAACAAAGGTGTTTTGGATGGTCTCCTCTGACACGGGACAGGGAAAGTTAGAAGAACAGGGTATGGTACAATCACCTTGGGAGATTTTTTTCAAGCAGCTCATGGTATATGACCCATCCTATCCTGCTAAGGGTTTCTATCATCCTATCATCTAAGGGTTTCTTTATGCATAAGACAATCACCAGCCCTGCCAACCATGAGGACAAATGGGAGCATGTGGCATGTTGGGATACCAAAGTGATTATAAACACTAATAATGAACTATCAGAAAGAGAAATTAAGAAAACAAACCCATCTGCAATAAAATATCTAGGAATAAGTTTAATCAAGGAGGTGAAAGTTCTTTATGTTAGAAACTAAAAGACAGTAATGAAAGAGACTGAAGAACACAAATAAATAAAAAGGTATTCTGTGGTCATGAATTGGAAGAATTATTATCATTAAAGTGTCCATGCTACTCACAGCAATATACAGATTCAATAAAATCCCTATAAAAATTGCAATGGCATTTTTCACAGAAATAGAACAAACAATCCGAAAATTTGTATGGAACCATAAAAAAAAAAATAACCAAAGCTATTCTGAGAAAGGACAAAACTGGAGGCATCATGCTACCTGACTTCAAACTGTATTACAAAGCTATAGTAATGAAAACGTAGGTATTGGCACAAAAACAGACACACAGATCAATGGAACAGAATAGAGAGCACAGAAATAAACCCATGCATGTATAGTCAATGAATTTATGACCAAGGAATCAAGAATATACAACAGGGAAAAGATAGTCTTTTCCATAAATAGTGCTGGGAAAATTGGACAGTCACATGCGAAAGAATGACACTAGACCACTATCTTACACCATACATGAAAATTAACTCAAAATGGATTAAAGACTTGAATGTAACACCTGAAACCATAAAGCTCCTACAAGCAAACAAGCAAACCAATTTTAAAAATGTGCAGAAGACATGAATAGACATTTTACCAAAGAAGATATACAGATGGCCAACAGACACATGAAAAGATGCTCAGCATCACTCATCATCAGGTAAATGCAAATCAAAAGCACGATGAGATATCAGCTCACACCTGTCAGAATGTCTATTACAAAAAAGAAAACAAGAGATAACAAATACTGGCGTGAGGTGGAGAAAAGGGAACCTTTGTCCAGTCTTGGTGGGAATGCAAACTGGTGCAGCCATTATGGAAAATAGTATGGAGGTTCCTCAAAAAATTAAAAATGGAACTACTATATAGTTCAACAATTATAGTTGAACTGACTTAGCCACCCAGGAGCCCCTAATTAAGGATCATCTGATGAGATCATCCTATATTATCCAGGTGGCACTGAATCCAGGAACAAGTGTTCTTATAAAATACGGAAGGGAGAAAGATAAGAGGAGGAGAAGGCCATGTGAAGACAAAGACAGATTGGAGTGATATAGCCACAAGCCAGTTAATGCCTGGACCCACCAGAAGCTGGACGAGGCCAGGAATAGATACACCCCCAGGGCCTTTGGAGGGAGCATGGCCTGGTTTACAGCTTGATTTCAGAATTCTGGCTTCCAGAACTGTTAGAGAATACATTTCTGTTGTTGTAAGCCATCTAGTTTGTGATAATTTGTTGCAGGAGCCACAGGAAACTGATACGCCCACCTTCACAAAAGTCCAATATGCTTTGTGCTGTTTTTCTATGAATATCCAAGTGCCTAAATGGATGAAGTTCAGGATGAAGGCCAGAAAGTCTTTTTGCATGATAACCTTGTCTGGGCCACCATACGTTATCACCCTAGAGCAGGCATTCCTGCTGGGGTTGTCCCTGACTTGGAAAGACAGAGTGGGGAATCAGTTACATGTTGCACGTGAGCTTTTGTGTCATTTAACCTGCTCTTGGAAGGAAGATCTGACCAACATCCAGGGCGCGGACTCAGCAATATTATTAATAAATCATACATTGAATTTATATACTGAATGGTTTTACTTGTTTCTTGTTCGAGTAAGGAGGCCAGTTAGCAGAAGTAGAAGAACAGGACAAGCCCTAAACTCTCCATATCTATGAGAGAAACCCTCTACTAGCTTCTGATCAGGTAATTTCAGCTTCTAAAATTTCTCATGGGATTTTCATCTCTTCTCAAACACATACATATTTGGTTTATTCCTAGTGGCTGATACAGAGATGATTCCAACATCCACTTCTCTTCACTCAACAACTATAGAAATACATGCCTGGGACATATTGCCCCTGGGCTTTGACAAAAAGAGAGATTCAAATGGGCTAAGTGCTTGCATTTAACTTTTAGACCACTAGGTGTCAGTGTGACTGCTCGATGGGACGCCATAACGTTCAAGAGTGAATTTCCCCTAGAAACAACTTTATTGAGCTCCGAAGTCCAAAAAAGGGGCCTATGGGATGTGGGCAGGAGCTGTGGAGCATTTGAAGCTCCTGGTAGTTAAGTGGATGGAAGTGACAAGCAGGCAGCATGAATTTGAGTCTTGTAAATAATTCCCCTAGAGAAATGGAATCCTTCCCAGACTTTTGTTTCTAAAACAGAAGGCTGACTTCTCCCAGGATGTCTCTCGAATACACTGCAATGCCTTTGATATTCGTGATAACTTTTAGTGGAGGATTTTTAAAGATGTGGTTTTACTCGGAAGAATGATGTCTTCCTCTTGCCCCTCACCTGTAACATTAATTTCTGGGTTATTATCATATTTGAAGTTTATTCCTTGCCTCCTATATGCACGTTTTGGTCTACATAAAACCTCTCCTGACAGGTCTTGCAGCATGGACAGAAAAGCACAGCCATGACTTTGCCTTGTGTTCATAAACCTATCTATTTTTACACATGGAATAATCTCTACCTAATGCCAAACTGCTTTAAGTGGCAAATATTAACAATCTACTATTACATATTAGTAAACAATAACTTTATATAATTTTATACTTACAACAGCTCACTGAGGTAAGTACTACTTTTGTCTTCATTTTTTAGAGGAAACTGAGGCACAGAGTGGTTAAGTGGCTCACCCAAAGTCACATAGCTGGTAGGAGGCAGAGTACAAGGCCCATGCTCTTCTGTGAAATACCTCATCCTAACTCTCATGAAAAGGATGGGAAAAGGCCTTATGAATTCTTCAGAAGAGGCAGAAACTCATATGAGAAGGCCAAAGTCTCCAACTGAATTTTGTTTTTAGTTACTGTCACTTTGAAAGATCTCCTCAGATCATTTCTAGTCCTTTGTCATCCTTTGTCCCTGTTTGCCAGGACTCCTTCTGAGATGGCAGGGTTGATGGCAGCCTAGCTTCCTTTCCCTGGTCTGTGTAGAAATTTCACACGAGTCCCCACCCCCTGCCAGATCTTAAGGTTGAGGGGAAATTGAAATTTGCTCCTCCTCATCAAAAGAATGAGCACACACTTGTTAGGAGCCAGGGTGAACTAAATCGTCTGTGCCCAATAGGACCAAGTTTCTTGTTCTGTTGTAAGACTTCGTTTAAGAGCAGCTGAACCAGAGGCTGGAACAGGAACATGTGAGAGGCCCTATTCAGTTACGAAACAGCAAGTGACAGACACATTTTTATCTGCTTAGCACCCTCTGGCCACAACGAGGCTGTGTTTGAGTGTCTGATGAACACCTCTTTGGCTATTTTCCAGCAGAATGTGTCTTTCTCTTCGTTATTTCAGCTATCACAGTTGATACTGCCAAAATTTGGAGACGGCACCAAATCCTGCTGTAAAAACTCACACATTTATTTGAAAGAAGCGGTTACCTGACTCCTGCAGAATGAGGTTGGGGGGGGTGGCCTCATATGGCTCATCTTCCTGGGGCCAGGGGCTGGGCCCCCTCACTTTGGGCTGTTGTGTCTGCTCAGCATGCAGAGTCTGAGGACTGTGGAACTTTCTGATGCCTGGCAGGGTGATGTCCAGGGGAATGCTTGAGTGATCCACCCCTCCCTCCCCCCACTAGGCTGACCGAGTCAAGAAAAGTTCTTTTATATCCTCAGGATATTGAGTAAGAAGGGGGACAATAAGGGGAACTAAAAACTGTCTGTTCAGCCTGGACGCTTCTGCTGACATTCCCACCAAGCATATGACAGTTTTAAGGACAAATTCAGAACGAGGTTCTCCGGCCCGCCACTCTGGCATGCAAGGGGAGGAGCCAGAAGGCTGTGGTTCTGGAACCTGTTACACACCTGGGGCTGCCCTCCTGCAGGAGGGGTCAGAGAGAGGGCTGTCGATTAGGGAGGTCCACTCTGAGCCATGGAAGATTTGGGACTTAACTTCATCTGCAACTGGGAGATGAAATGAGTGCTCGGCTCTATGAGCCGATGGGGGTGCATGTGGCGGAAAGCCCAGTGGTTGCACTCTTTTCTGCTGTTGGCTAAACTTTCCTTCAAACTCTGGAACGACTGGAGTATTCAAGTTACAATCTCTGTTGAGAGACTACCGTTGGGACTAAGTGGGATTTTAACAAATTGCGGTTGTTAAATTAACCTCCTCGCCTTCTTTCCATCCATCCATCCATCCACCCATCCATCCATCCATCCATTCATCCATTGTAAACATTAAGCACCTACTGCATGGGCCAAGCACTATACTGAGACTAGAAAAGTGAACAAGACAAGATTCTTCTTAGTGTTTATAATCTTGTAGCAGCCGCATCAGAGATGGTCACTTCCCTCCCCATCTGGTTTCCTCCCCTTCCACGGCAGGGGATTGTAAACCATGGCCCATGTGCCAGCTCTGGCCTATGGCTTGTTTTGTATAAGCTAAGCTAAGAATGGATTTTTACATTTATAAAGAGCTAAAAAAACAACAACAACCCAGAATCTAAAAAGAACAACACATGACAAAGGCTGTATGAAGCCTAAAATATTTACTATCTGGCCCTTTGCAGAAAAAAATTTGCCAACGCCTATTTTACGGCAAGAGAATTCTTGCATTTTTATCCAGGCATATGACTACACAGAAGAAAACATTTTCTAGCCCCTCTTGCCACTAGATGTGGTCATATGACTAAGATTTGGCCAATGGGATCAAAGTAGAAGAGATTTATGTAGCTCCTGGATAGTACCCTTAACCTAGCACGCTTTCCCCTTCCTGCTGGCTGCAATGCTGTGGGGGCCTGAGCCGCTGCGGCTCGCTGAAGAGGAAGGAGAGCAATGCTCTAGGGGTGGCAGAGCCAGAAGGGGGCCTGGGTCCTGACATCAGGGGGCAACTCTACTGTCCTGGGATTTTGCCGGATGAGAGAGGGAAAGACAGAAAGAGAAGAAATATTAAGGTTTCAAAGTCAGTCTTATGTTTTTTTTCTTGCCCACCAACCTCCCTCTGATGCCAAAGATACCAACAAAACAATAACTCCCCGAACCCAGAACATGCCCTGCCTTCGTGAAATGCATCTCCTCTCTTCACATTTACCTGGTAAACTCCTGTGCGAGCCCCAAAGCCCAGTGGAGATGTCATCTCCATTTGAACTCAGTCCCTTAAGACTTGGCAGGATGTCCTTGCTCTGGCTTCTGAGGTATCTTTCAGTTTTTGGAGACAAGTCTGTCTCTCTCACTAGACCTTGAGCTTTTTAAGGGTGGGGGCTGTGGCTGGTCTTTGATCCATAGTTCCTAGTACAGTGCCTGGCACACAGAGGCACTTTATAAACATTGTTGAGTGAATTAATTTATTATGGGCCAAGGGAGGCTTCTTAGTTTGTGGGGTAGTTACTTTTTTTTATGCATGTGTCCCAGGAAAAGGTGAACCCAGCAATTTACAACTCTGTGAGATAGAAATAAATTTTGCTCTAAAATAGGGGAGAAGAAATGTACACATTTACAAAGATTATATTTAAAAATTTAAGTATTTAAATTGAATGGTAGCTATGCTCATTGGTAGTGTCTGAAAGGTTTGGAGATTTAATAAAAATAAGTAAAACACTATGAGGTGAGTTTGGTAACATAATGAAATGTTCCTGAAATAAATGAAAAGTGTAGATACTTACCTGAATCTATCTTATATTGAGTTGATCTTATTATTACATAATAATAAACAATTTTTCTCTATTTTTATAATTCCTCACAAAGGAAGAAATATGCAATAATTTATTATTTGATAAAACCATGATAATGATGATACAAATTCCATTTGGCTCTCCCCATGCCCCTCGATGTTATGCGGCTTATAATCACAACATGCAAAAGTAAAAGCATTTTTTCTGGCCTAAACCTGTTTTACTGGATGCTCTGGATACACGCAACGATTTTTGTGAAGCAGCAAATCAATGTAAGATTTTTAAGTCACTGTATAGCAGCAGTATTTTTCCCCTTCATTTAAAGGAAAGAATACAAAATATGAGAGGTATATTTTTCTTCACATATAATCCTTCTTGAGATGGTGCTACCAGAGGATGGAGTCGGAAAGAACTACTTGCATTGTATTTTTAAAGGAAAACAATAGTGTAATATTGCGTTATTATTCAAACACCTACTTTTCATTATTTTTGTAGCTACTCACTAAAGCTTTTAACAAATTACAAGGAAACCTGAGCAATTTCCTAAAATAAAATCATTCGAAGGTTTCTTAACTCAAATACTAGATCTTACATTACATCTGCTGCAGAATTATAGCTAACACCTCAATGCTTCTGGCTCTCTTATTAAATGTTTAGGACTCTCCCCTCCTCCAGCAAGAGCAATTCTAAGCAAATGATGAAGGTCTCAAATGAATAGCCCTTTCTTTGTGGACTTGAAAACCAGGCTCATTCTTCTCCATTATGTGCAGCTCTATTGTGCAACACAAGGAAATAAAATACCATAGGGGGAAAAGTAGTGAGTCAGGGGTTATGTTAGGAGGCTGGAGGAAGTCAGCTTACTCAGCTTGTTGCTACCTGTAACAGTACCTATTTAGGATGCCAGAATTTCTGTCTTTACAACCCAGGTAAATTCTTCTACTATTCCTATCTGACCGTCATCTTCACCTGTACCCCAGGTTGAGAAACCTTACCCTATTTCTGTCTGCAGCATGGGACTGTTTATACGTGTGGCCTGTCAACGTGTCTGCTTTTCTGTTCTCTAAATTAAATGCTGTACTTAGTGTTCCTGAACTGAGCAATTATAACATTTATTTCCTCTCAATTAAAAAAAGTGACAGTTAACATTCTAGTTCTTCAAGAAGAGACACGAAGCCAATGGCCAGTGGAGCCACCTTTCAAGGAGAGGTGATCTGGTTCTGGTGGCTATGCCTGCTGTGCTGTGCCTTTGACGGTCTCCAGGGACTTACTCGGAAAACAAATCATGACTGTGTTTGGGAGTGAAAATGATTTGGTCTCAAGTTAGGCTTTAGCACAATCCTGATGGCTTCCCTTCCCATGAGGATCTGGAGATGGTGTGAAGGCGGACTGGGTGGGCTTCGACCTGGCTTGCTCAGCAAGGGAGTACATTTGTCAGGAGAGCCCCAGCCTCACCACGGCTCCAGACTAAGTAGCCGCAGGTGAAGCACAAATGAGGCCACACCCTCCCCAAACTGGCCCCGCCCGGCTGATGGACTTCCCCTTGTCAGGAGCTTTGTCTTGAAGCCAATCACGCTCTGATCACAGGTTATGTAAAGTGTAAATTCCCAGAGTGAGTTCACTATCTGCTGTCAAAACTCCCCAGTGTGTCCAGACACACTGGTAACTGGGATGAGAATGCATCACATAGGAGAGAAGCCAAGAAACAGGTCCGCTTAGTTTCTGTAACTGTAACAGTTCCCTCCCCTTCCACCCCTCAGTGTTCCCACACACAAACCAGACAAACATTACAACCTGCAAGGGGCAGGACCGGCTCCAGGTTAGTGTGTGGAAAAAAAAAGGTGGTTTTTCTCTACTTTCCTCCACCCTGGATCCCTCTGACCCCACCCTCCTTCCTCCAACCTGCCCTTTCTTTTTGCTTCTCGGGGAAGCAGAAAACTAGCTGATCAATATCAAAGGTTTTTCCAATGCTCAGCTCTTAGATGCTCTTAGATTCTACATATGCATTCAAAATAAGAAAAGGTACAAGGACTTGAATAACTTCCAGGGGTTCTGCTGTGTGGGGTTTTGCTAACCGGCAAAACTTTTTGAAAGATGCCAGCAGTCTCTGAGAAGTCGGCATGCGAGACCCGGGCCCATTTCTCCCCTTCTCCTCCTGGAGGCTCTCCTTTCTTGAGTTTTTGTCATGCAGAAGAGTGGCCACTCAAGATTTTTGATTATGTGTAGCTAGCAGTAAGATATATTTGAGCATGTGCCCCTAGTAGGTGGATATCTTTTAGTGAGCCTTATCTATCTAGCTAACCGTCCACACACACAAGTGTATTACTTTGCAAATATACTTTACCCATGATAAAGTGTAAGCAAAAATAGAAAAGCAAAGGTGAGATTTTAAAAATATAATCCTGCTAACAATTTCCCTCCTTGTCCAACAAACTGTCTTGAGCCCTCCTTCTGTTGTGTTCACTCCATTTCGGAGACCGCTATTGAGAAGAGTGGAGAGAGAAAATCAATGCACTAGAAGTAGACAAAGGGCATAGGGGTGTCAACAAAACCATGGGGTTTCGTACTGGCTGGTCGTATCCGTTCAAGGGGGCTTACAAGGTCCTTCTTGAGCACACACATGCGACCCAGCCTTCTGTCTGATCTAGAACCTGTCTCCCCTCACCATCCTGCCCCAGGTGCATCGTCTCACGGTGCATGTGTTCAGTTCTGAGGTACTTGCTTACTCTCCTGGCCAGGTGACCACCTAACCTCAGGGACATCTTCACCTGAATGTCCAACTGGCATCAAGGGCACCTATTTACATGAGACCGAACAGTGAGCCGAGGATCAGCCTTGGACTTGCCTCTCTGACTCCTGCGTGCATGCATGTCTCAGCAGCGTGTCCTGTGGCTTCTATGAAGTGTCTTTTGAACCCCACTTGCCCTCCCTCCCCAGTGCGCTGCCTGCATCACTGTCTCTTTAGCTGCAGTGGCTTCTTATGAAATTGTTCTGCCTCTAATCCTTTCTTCCCAAGGCTTCCCAGTGTGACCTTCCTATGATGAACTGGATCGTGTCTCCAGAGCCCTTCAGTGGCTCTCCAACCCTTCAGAAAAAAAAAAAAAAAAAATCTAAACTCCTTAACATGGACTATGAGGATTTCCTTCATCAGCTCGTGCCATGTCACATCTCCAGCTGCATGCGGCTGAGCTTCTCATTCTATTTCCATACCTTCTTCCCCTTCCTCTTCACCTGGGGTAACCCAGTCTTCTTCAAACCCCACTCAGAGATAACCTCCCCCACCAAAGCCTTCTCTGACACTTCCTCAGCCATTCAGAGTACTCATGGCATCACGTGACGTTTTATGTCTTGGTCCACTCGAACTTGCTGGCGGCAGGGCCCAATTCTTAATTTATCTCTGTGTCTTTAGAATAGTAGTCCTCAAAGTTTAGTGTTCTGAAGAATAAGTGAAGGTACTTTTAAAAGTGTGATTCTTGGGGCGCCTGGGTAGCTCAGTTGGCTAAGCATGATGGCTAAGCATCATGATCTGAGTTCATGCGTTCGAGCCTTGCATCAGGCTCTGTGCTGGCAGGGTGGAGCTTGCTTGGGATTCTGTCTCTCCTTCTGTCTCTGCCCTTTCCCCGCTTGTGGGGTCTCTCTCTCTCTTTCACTAAATAAATAAACTTAAACAAAAGTGTGGGGTGCTGAAGTGGTTCAGTCAGTTAAGCGTCCGACTTCACTCAGGTCATGATTTCACAGTCTGTAGGTTCAAGCCTGCATTGGGCTCTGTGCTGACAGCTCAGACTCCGGAGCCTGCTTCGGATTCTGTGTCTCCCTCTCTCTCTCTCTCAAAAATAAATAAAATAAACATTAAAAGAAAAGAGTGATTTCAGATTTGGTAGATTTAGGGTAGAGCCCCACAATCTCATTTGTAGCCACTTCCTCTCCCAAGTGATTCTCATCTAATTCATTCTTAACACTAGTCAGTGCTAAAGCCTTCAACAAATGGCAATGAAAGAAAGAATTCTCTTTCTCATCTTTCCATGCCTAATAGGTAAATGCACTAATAAAGACTATATATATATATATATATATATATATATGCTTTTGGAAGTGGGACTTTGGATGGACCATACCTGGGTGCAGAGATAGGCCTCCCAGCATGAATCTGGAGTGTGGACCTGCTTTTGTGGCCTGTGTGTACCAGGATGCGTACACACACATACACAAATTCATATAAATCATATTCATTAGCAACAATTAAAAATAGTTTTGAAAAACATAAAAAGGTAGGGGAACTCTTCTAGATTAAAAGATGCCAAAGGGATATAATAAAATGCAGTATGTACAGCTTGATTGGATCCTGGTTTGAACAAAACAAAATTATAGAATAATGTTGGGACAACTGGAGAAATTTTAAAGTGGGCAATTAAATGATAAAGAAATTTTTACTTTTCTTAGGTGTGATAATGGTATTATCGTTAAAATGGAGACTGCCCTTGTTATTAAGGTGATGTATGCTTAAATTTTCAGGAATGATTGTCATAATTTGCACAGCTAACTTTCAAATGGTTCAGAAAATCATTCTACATATATGTATAATGTGGCAAAGTGTTAACCTTTGGGTGAATCTAGCTGAAGGGAATATGGTTGTTTGCTATACTATTGCTTAAGCTTTATTGTAGATTTAAGGCTTTAAATATATTTAAAAAATGGGGAATGTAAAAACTAGAGTGATTTCATGTAAACATTCAGATTTTTGACTTTCCTTGAAAAGTCTGGTTTCTCAGTGCAACAATTCGCTGGAACTTCACCGGGCCTCCATGTTTTGCTGTAACTATTTGGCTCATTGAAATCATCTGTCTGGCCCAGGAAGCATTTGACTTGCAACCCAAGAGCCCTTGAAATTCTGCTGGATTCTCTTCATTGGGTTGTTTCTCTTGAATTCAGTAAGACTGACCTAAAGTGCCTTTTGCTGGGGAAGGCCTTTCACCTTGAGAAGCCCACATGGGAACCAGAAAACAGAAGGCTTGAGCTGGTTGTGTAGGCCATGTCTGTCCTTGGCACACACACAAAACCTAGGGCATCTCTTCCGGGGTCAGTAACCAGATCTGTATGAAGTGAAAGATCCAGTCAACAGCCGGGGGTGACTCTTAACTGGAGCAGTCATTGTCTCCAGCTTCTGGGGCTTGGGGTCCTGGTCACACAAGTCAGGATGAGCAGAACTGACCTTTGCTAGTAGACAAAAAAGCAACCTCAAAAGAGTCACAGTGAGATCACAATAGAGACTGTCTTGGGGAAGCAATGGTGGGAAACGGAACTGGGGGGGGGGGATGATGACTGACTTCAACTTAATCCTACTGTTTATTCATTTCAGATTGGAAAAGACTTCAAACAAAGATGAGACTTCTTGGTGGATGGACCCATTGGTGTTATACATTTCTTTGTGCTGCTTACTATTATTTTTTTGTATTTAAAAAAATTCTCCAAAATGACAAAGCAAAACGTGGCTTCTGCCTCACGAGGGATAGAAAGATTTCCAAAAGTGCTCTACACCACTGACAGGCCAACTTTGGAAATACTGTCACTTACAGCAATGTGCTGCCAGCCTCTTTCAAGAACTGAAGGAAGAGGAAATAGAATCATGAGGCTCCGGTTTTCCTTAATACTAAGAGCCACAAATTTTAATTTTAAATCACCAGAGTCAATATTTTTTGATGTGGTATTTCCCCTTAATTCCCCAGAAGCTAAAAAACAGAGGCTAGCAAAGGAAAATACAAGACAAAAAAATGTATGAGGTCTTTCTTATATGTGATATAATTTCCCTTCTCTTTTTCTCTTTTTTTTGACTCCAGAAGTTAATAAAGCAAGATCCCTCACTTATGATGTAATCTCTCTCTTTTTTTTTTTTTATTTTGGAAGCTAATAAAATTTAAAAACACTCAGTACTACAATTGATGACTTCTCTGGGATTTAGTTAAATATAGCCTTTTCTCACTATAAAATTAGAATGGTTCTTTTTGTGCATTCTAATCTCAGCAATGAATGAAAATAAAATGGGATAGTGTAGGGGCTTTCCTTTGTGGTGGCATCATGCAAAGCATCTCATTTCTCCATGGGACAGGGTATGGCTGCTGCACATGGACTGGGGTCAGTTCTGATCGAATGTCCCACGTCATGGGCTGGGCTGGGGCTGGGCTGGGGATTCTAGGAATGTGAACTGGGTCTTTTAGAGGACAGGGGCTGATACTCTCTTACTAGAGGAAAGACATAATGCACCAGTAGGACTAAGGACTGTCCTGGGTTGGGACTCAGGGCATATATCATTCCTTAAGTTGACAAATGGAGACAACTGGTTGTCTGCACATGATGCTAATCTGATTTGTCCCACAGACCTAGTCTGTGTTGTGCGAAGGGAGTAGCTATGAAAGGAGAAAAATCCGAGGAGAAATCAGCCTTTGCCAGAACCAAATGAACAACTAACAACTCTCCTGAGCTGTGTCAGTTTGCAGATGATCTAAGCAGAATGAGTTAGAGCTCTAAGCTCCTTTGAGTCTGATCAAGAGGGGTGAGTTTGGGGTATATCCCTGGAGATTCACTTTTGATATTTATTTTTGCCATAACTTAGGGACATAATTTGACCCACACTATAAAATTCATAATTACAGCTACCTTTTATTGGGTGATTAACATATGCCAGGCAAGCACCCAGAATTTTATATATAATACCTAATTTAGTCCTTATATAATTATTATGCCCATTTTATAGATAAGGGTACTCTGGTTTGGAAAGGTAAAGTGAGTAACCTAAGGGGCTGAAGAGGCTCTTAAACTTAAGTTTGTGTGATGGTCCAAATCCACTTTCTTAAATACACCCAGTGGCTTTCTTTTTTTCCTTTTTAAAAATTTTTTTAAATGTTTATTTTTGAGAGAGAGAGAGAGAGAGAGAGAGAACCAGCGCGCGAGCAGGCGAGGGGCAGAGACAGAGGAAGACACAGAATCCAAATCAGGCTCCAGGCTCTGAGCTGTCAGCATAGAGCCCCAGGCAGGGCTCAAACCCATGAGTAGCAAGATCATGACCTGAACTGAAGTGGAGCGCTTAACCGACTGAGCCACCCAAGCGCCCCCACCCAGTAGTTTTCAAACATGCCTTCACAATAGAGTAATCTGGGGTACTTTTAGGAAATGCTGATGGCTAGGTCTATGTGGTCCAGTTAAATCACAGTATTTGGGTGAGTGCCTGGGCATTTGTTTTCTTTAAAGTTCCTAAATGATTCTAATGGTCAATCAAGAACAAGAATCTCTGAGTCACCTTACACTACTCCCAATATAACCTAAACCATCTCATAGTGTGGTAGGCAAATAATGGTCCCCCAAAGATGTCCACCTCTTAACCCTAGATGATTAATATGCTACCTTATATGGCAAAGGGGAATTTGCAGGAAAACAATTAAGTCAAGGATCTTGAGATAAGGAGACTATTTTGGACTATCTTGGTTGGCCTAACGTACTATAAGAGTCTTATGCAGAGAAGAGGGAGGCAGGAATGTCAATACCAGAGTGATGCAGCTTGAGAAAGGCTGCACCAACCATTATTTTCTTTGATGATAGAAGGAAGCCATAAGCCAAGGAATATAGGCAGCCTCTAGAAGCTGGAAGAAGTAAGGAAATGAATTCTCCGTGAGACTTCCAGAAGGAACACACACAGCTTGAACCTTGATTTTGACTCAGTGAGATCCGTTTTAGACTTCTGACTTATGAAACTATAAGAGAATAGATTTGTGTTGCTTTAAGATATGAAATCTGGCCTTTTGATTATACTGTAAGTGATATAGTTATATGTCAGAAAATTTTACATATGCTCAATGGCTATCCAATTGTCCATCCACCTGTCTGCCTATCCATTCAAATGTCTATCTATCTATCCAGAGAAAATTTGCTGAAAACATACTAAATATTGAAGCATGGATTGTCATCTCCATTTCAGTGATGGACAGACAGAGAAATTAACAGCTAAGGCAGGATTTGATTCCCAGTCTTTGGATCCGTAAATACACTGTTTTTTGTTTTTGTTTTTTTCTGTATAGTGTTTCCTCTAGAGTTTATAATTACTAGAATCTCAGGCCTTGTGGGTAGGGATTCAGATATTGCTATAGCAGACCAATAGAGGAAATGTTTTAGTGCATGTACAATTTGGTAGCATTCCTTAAGGCATAAATTTGGTGAAGTGAGTTTGCCCTCCATAGTTGCATGACTGGGATAGTCCTGCCAGATGAATGTTTGGTCTTCTCCAAATTCTGACCTGTATAGCATAGGATATCTAGTAATGGTTAGGCCGGATCTTACCTCTTTGCTGAGAGTGTTGCCTATAACAACACAGCACCCAAGGCCTGAGATTGGGTTTTAGAAGATTTCAAGATTTTTTAAAGTTGTACAAGACTTTCTTCCAAATGAAATTTGTGTTAAAATAGATATAAGTTAAAACCACTCTAGTAGAGGAGGGGATGGGTATGTGAGAACCTCTTGTTTCCCCTACACAACCCTCTGATGTATATACTTGGAATTGCCTTGCTTGCTTGCTTGCTGACTGACTGACTGATTTATTTATTTAGAGTGAGAGGGAAAGGGGCAGAGAGAGAGAGAGAGAGAGAGAGAGAGAGACCGAGACCTAGTAGGCTTCACACCCAGTGCAGAGCCCAACATGAGGTTCGATCCCACGACAGCAAGATCATGACCTGAGTCAAAATTAAGAGTTAGATGCTTAACTGACTGAGCCACTCAAGTGCTCCAGCATCCCACCATTGAAAAATTATTAGGCTTGGGGCGCCTGGGTGGCGCAGTCGGTTAAGCGTCCGACTTCAGCCAGGTCACGATCTCGCGGTCCGTGAGTTCGAGCCCCGCATCAGGCTCTGGGCTGATGGCTCGGAGCCTGGAGCCTGTTTCCGATTCTGTGTCTCCCTCTCTCTCTGCCCCTCCCCCGTTCAAGCTCTGTCTCTCTCTGTCCCAAAAATAAATAAACGTTGAAAAAAAAATTAAAAAAAAAAAAAAAGAAAAATTATTAGGCTATAGTATTAGTGAGAGAGTAGAATGACTGATGGCCTCAGGCAAGCCATAATAAGAATAGAGCATAATCTTGTACAAATATCTTTCTGTCTTAAAAGGAAAATATATTCAAGTTTTATATTCTGATATTGATTGATATTGATTAGGAAGAGGAGGAAGAAAGAAAAGATGAGAATAGCTATTAAGACTTATGTACTGGGGGAGGCAGTGTGATGAAACAGAAAAAATATTGCTCAGCTCAGAGCCAAAAGCTTCAGCTGCCAGCCCCAACCATCGTCGCTCTCAGATTGCCGTGTTACCTTGGACAAGTCCTTTCACCCAATTCAAGGATTAAATTACACAATATATGCAAAACCACCTGGCACAATGCCTGGCACATGGCAGGTATGGAATAAATGTTGGGTCAGTCTTTTGTATCTGAGTACCTTTCAGGCTACAAAGCATTCTGTCTGGTGCTGTGGTCAAAGATGAATAAGACAGAACCTCTGCCCTCAAGAAACTCAAGGCTGTTTGGAAGACAGATGATGTATTTCTGGAAAATTCATAGAACAATACTATTATAGGGCAGTATATTTCAAATGCAAAATAAGCAGGCCAGATGTGAGAAATTACCATGCATTAGAATGATTCAGAAATGCCATTTGAGGCATGGGTAGAAAACAGTGTAAATACTGGGAGAAGGATTGTTTGGATTGGATGAAGTGCTAATCCGGAGTTGCTCAAAGGCTACATAATTCTCAAAATTCTTCTTACATGGCTGGGAGGTAAACAGAGGTACAGCCAAATATTTCTCTTTCACAGAGCCAGGAACTGAGACAGGGAAGTCTAAGTTCTCACAGAATCAGCAATTCCCAGCTGTACTCTGTCCAGCTGGGTTCAGTCACTAGACCACATTGCCATCAGCCTGGTGTGGGATGCCTTTGAGATGGCCTCTAGGTAAGATTGGGTCACCCAAGCAATAATAGATTGTTACATAGGTGATAGGACTTGAAAAGTGATTTTAAGCAGGATGCAAGATAGAGAGAAGCTACTGAGACACTGAGAAGTATGTTCTCAAACTGGCCTTGCTCTGAGCTCCTGGTGAATGGATCAGTGTACATCAGTCAGAAATGATGACCTTCCTCTGAGCCAAAGATAAGAGTGGTTGAAAGAAGGAGATTGAAAGATACTTGAGATCATACATACATGCATACACACACACACACACACACACACACACACACACACACACAGGCATGCCAATGCCCTTTAGTTAAGTCAGATTTAAAAAAATTGGACATTGAAGTATTTTACAAAAGGGACCAATTTAATATAAACTTTCCTGATATTAGCTCATGTTATCTAAAAATATAAATCATATGACACTAAACAAACTAATAAGCTACTGGGAAAATGAGTTGGGACTGTTTTGGACACTGGTCTACCCATTCTCTTTGCAATAGCCCATGGATGATGTGCATCAGGTCTCAGAAATGGTATGTGTGTGCCACTACCACATATCCAACCTCAGCCCCAGCTGCTGGCAGCCCCAACCATCTCTGTAACGTAAAATTGAGTGCTCGTTTGAAACCATTGTAAATGCAGCATTTTAGAGTACATATTGTATGAGAGAAAACAATTTGTATGCAACTGGTAAGAGCTAGCTAATACTTGGCTGGGCAAATGAATGGTTTGGTTTATGAGAAGAGAGTAAAGGAAGACTTAGATGTAGCCTCCAAAAAGCTGTGGGTAATTTAGTTGATTGGATGAAGAACCATGGTCAGCATCTTTAGTAGAGTCTGGCCAACTTAGAAAGAGTGTTCTATTTGATCTTTCTCTTCTTGAGTTAATCATTGTCTGGGAGCCCATTTATCTTCTCTCTGTACTCACCATAGTCTAGAGCAGTAGTTCTCAAACTCTTTGGTTTCAAGACCGCTTTGCATGCTTAAAAATTATCGGACGGCCTCAAGGAGCTTCTGTTATTGTGGGTAATAACTGAGACAATGTTTGTTTATTGAGTGACTCATTTAAAATAACAGTAATAAGTCGTTACATATTAACGTGAATAACACTTTTATGAAAAGTTTGGTTTCCAAAACAAAAAGTTTAGGGAGAGGCACAGCACTGTTCTACATTTTTGCAAATGTCTTTAATGTATGGTGTAATAGAAAACAGCTGTATGCTCATGTTTGGTCTCCATTCAGTCTGTTGTGACATATTGTTTTGGTTGAATTATATGAAGATATGGTCTCACACAGATATGTAGTTGGAAAAGGGAAGAATATCTTAAAAGCTTTTCCACATAATTAGGTAGCCTCTGGAAAATTCCACCGAATGATCATGAAAGAATGAGAATGAAAAGGGCAAATAACATGTTAGTATTATTATGTAGATAGTTTTGACCTTGTGGATGCCCTGGAAAGGATTTGGTGATCCCTGAGGCTCCTCAGACCACATTGAGAACCGCTGCTCTAGCCCTTCTCTAGATTTTATGTGCCAGATTTGTTTCCAGGGAACTTGGGCTTTCCTGTTATTTGTGATGATTCTTCAAATAAACTAACTGTGGACTCCAAATGTTTGATGATATCCAGTCTTCTTTCTAGGTACCCTAACAGAATTTTCTACCTAGTTCCATAATAATTACTCCATCATTACATATATCAGTCTTATTTTACATGGACTTATGAGGAATCTGAGAAAAGGTCACTCATTAAAATTGTTTTGTTTTTAATTGTAATTAGTAAAATATTATTGATACTTAAAAGACAATTCTGGAAGCTCCTGGTGACTTGGTCGGTTAAGTGTCTGACTCTTGATTTGGCTCAGGTCATGATCTCACAGTCACAAGATCCAGCAAGCCCGGAGTTGGGTTCTGTGCTGGGCGTGGAGCCTGCCTAAGATTCTCTCTCCCTCCCTCTCTCTCTGCCTCTCTTACGTGCATGCTGTCTCTCTCTCTCTCCCAAAAAAACCCACAAAAAACAAAAAAACAAAACAAAACAAAAAACAATGAAATAAAACAAAACAAAACCAAAAAACAAAAACCATCAATTCCAATCAAGGTTACACATTTGTTAATCTTCATTAATTTATATATGTAAAAGTATTGATTGTCTTTTATGGGGCCATGTCCTAGGTAATAGAACTGTAAGACTGAATCAAACAGTTCTATTGTGTCAAGAAGCTCACAGTCCTTGAAATACTAAGATAATTACAAAATCACACAGTACATAAACAAAAACTTAACAATCAATTTAAATTCCTTGGAAGAAGAGAGACCAATGTGGCTTGTGTGGCAATGGAATTGCTTTCTGTTCATATCACAGCTACGAATGGGGCAGAAATGATGACTGCCAGAAAGTCTGAAATGAGGAGGGAATTATGGATAACACCCCAAGGAGCAGCTTTTCCTTTCACAGTCAGCACAGATCTTAAAAATATTTTTCTTGAGAAATGAACAAAGGTGACATTTTTACCCTTTGGGCTTAGAAGCAGGTCAGTGCACATTTCAAAAATAAATAACTCTTGGCTGATTTGATGCAGATGTCATCCACAGCTGTCCAAGCAGGGCAGAGGGCTGTCAACGATTTGCCACAGATTTACATTGAGCATTTTGGCAGAATTCATGAAATGTAGACTACTTCCTTATAGAATAGGTTGTTTCTTTCTGCTGCTGAAATCTTTACTTTTAAAACAAATATATACTATGATACCAGGTAACTGAGTAAAGAACCATCTTTAGTCTACAAACACATGTTAAACATTTTTGAGCACTTATTAGGCACAAGGTGTTATGCTGAGTGCTTAAAAGATGGATGAACACTGGGGCGCCTCGGTGGCTCAGTCGGTTGAATGTCCAACTTTGGCTCAGGTAGTGATCTCACGGTCCGTGGGTTCAAGTCCCGCATCGGGCTCTGTGCTGACAGCTCAGAGCCTGGAGCCTGCTTCAGATTCTGTGTCTCCCTCTCTCTCTGACCTTCCCTGAGTCATGCTCTGCCTCTCTCCATCTCTCAAAAATGAATAAACATTATAAAGAAAAAAGATGGATTAACCCCTAATGTATGACAGCTACTTATTGCAGAAACCTATAGCTAATGTGTTATCAGCTGCTATCAGTGACATCAAATATATATTTCTCAACAGAACTGTTGATAAGTTTCTAGAGAAGTGCTGTCCAATAGGATTTTTTGTGATGTAGAAATATTCTTTATCTGTGTTGTTTAATACGGTAGTCATTAACCATCTTCTGTTACTGGACACTTGAAATGTGGTTAATGCAACTGAAAAACTGAATTTTAAATTGTATTTAATTTTAATTAATTAAAATTTAAATAGTCACATGAGGCTAGTAGGCACGGTATTGGATAGCACAGTTTCAGAGGATCAGACCAATCAAGAAACCTTTGTTTCTAAACCTCTCAGACACATAAATTCTAAGCATGCAGGATTTTAAATGATACTTTTATATTAAATAATATTATTCATATTGCTACTAAGGCTCAAATCTGGGTTAATGAGATGATTATATTACTTACTTAGCTCTGAGGTTAAGAATGGATTTAAAAACAAACATTAGAATATGCGATTAAATATCTAATTTAAAGACAAAATATGTCTTGGAAAATCTACTGGACATTCTGGACTTTCATAGACTAAAGAAGACACTAGGGCTTTTTGATATTATAACAATCTAGAAATTGAAAAATTAAGGTATTAAATAACTTTGGCAAAAGAATGAAAGCAAATACAGAAAGTAAAGGTCATTAGTGTCAACCCAATCTCTTGAGGAGGAACTATAATGCTTTGGCAAAAATTCAGAAATTGAGAAATTGAAATATCATGTCCATAGAGACAAGCAATACCTGAGAATTATGGGGGATACAAGTTTTACAGTCAAAGATTCTCAGCCCAGTTGGACAAATAAAGATAAAAATGCAGACAGCTATGTATCAATGCAAGAATCAGAGAACAAAAAAGAATAATCAGAGGATTATCATATGATAACAAATTATTGATTGTCAAATTAGAGGTTTGTAAAGACATGTTGTGAGTTGAGAGGAAGCCAAACTCACATTGGAAGTCAGACTGAGATTTAAAGTTTTAGCTCTCTACCATTTAATCAATTTTTCTCCTTGGCCAAATTACTTAACGTGAGTTTCAACTTTCTTATCTATAAAATTGGAATAAGGTTGCTATGAAGGCTGGTGCAGTACCTAACACATAGTCACATACTAAAGACTACAAGGCGACTCAAGTGATTACAACTATTAATTATGACCACCAGGATCTTCTGGAAGCAGAGCAAATATAAGAAGTGTGACAATGTTGGTGATGGTCAATGAATAAGTTAATTTAACTTGAATAGAGGTTGTTGGGGGAAATAGTAGGGAACAAGTTTAATGGGTAGGATCCACCCACAGAATTTCTTTTCTTTGAAATCCTGACAAAAGAAGTTGGGTTTGACTGTCATTGGTAATGAGAAACAATTGTAGGCTCATGCCAAAAGTACTGAGTAAGTGGCACCACCAAAGATAATTTGAAGAAAGGCAAGGAAAACAGGAGGATATTATAATAATTCAAGTATGAGATAGTGAACTTGAGTGAAATGGTAGCCGTGGAAATGGAAATAAAAGGACAAATATAAGAGACATTTTAAAGAAAGAATGCGTTACACTTGAGCTTCCCAGACTGTGTGCCCAGACGTTATAAGTGAGTTGAGATACTGATCATGAATGACTTGGAGGCAGTGGGGATCACCCTACGCCTCGCTGGGCAATTACTTCCAGACACAAGCAACTTTTTTTTTTGGTTTACTCAATGCATCTAATATTATCCTTGCCTGTGTGGGATGTGACATGAAAAATTCTGATAATCACTGAACTCAAGTGCTCAGTACCAGAGTAGATATAAGGAAAGAAGTGAATCAAGAATTCAAATGACTATTATACTTTTATTCTTCAAAACAACATGGGTGGTTCTGATAGAAATGGTATTGTGGATACCATTGGAATTGTGGATATTCCCATTCCTGTGATATGGAATATTCAAGTAAACAGGTGCTTGGAAAGATAGGATTAAAACAAAGATGAGAGGTTTCTTAGAGATGGTATTGCGTGCATTTATAATGGAATACAGTCAACTGCATCAGGCTAAAACAACACCCACAGGCTGTGGACTAATGCCTTGCCATCAACTTGTCTATATTTCCTTTGTCTCTAGGTCTATTCTATTAACTATTTTCATTTCATCTTCATCTTAGAGATAGAGAAGCATTGTGATATTTACAAATCATACAAACATCGGAGAAAAGGCTAATACCTTGGCTGATATAATCGAGTTAGGGGCGCCTGGGTGGCTCAGTCAGTTAAACATCCAATTCTTGATTTCAGCTCAGGTTATTATCTTGTGGTTCATGAGGTGAGTTCGAACCCCACATCAGGTTCTACGCTGACAGCATGGAGCCTGCTTGGGATTCTCTCTCTCCCCCTCTCTCTGCCCCTCTCCAGCTCTTGCATACTCGCTCTCTCTCTCTCTCTCCCCCTCCTCTCTCAAAATAAATAAATAAACTTAAGAAAAAAAGATTCAGAATGAGTTGTTTACTCTAAACCAAGAAGATAAAAATCAACAAGTGTACCTAGCGATGCAAAGGTACTTCGTGCCACTGGACCATACGTTATAGGTAAGAGTACTGTGGGAATATGTTTCAAGGAAGCCTGAGAAGAAATAAGGGAACGCTTTACCCTTTGTTAGGTGAATTTTTCATTCTTTTCTTCAGGTCCCTTCTGAAGAATTTGCTTGTAACTTGGCAACGTTCCAAATATCTAATTAAGCTAGGATCGATTTGTTTGCAATACTTGTGGTGGCCAAACCACCTGTCTACTGCAGAAGGGGCAATAAAGAGCAGCCATTGTGTGAGGAGAAAGCTCAAGGAGAACAACGAAGCCTCTGTAGTCAAAAATGGAACTACCAGGAGAGAGAAAAAGGAAGCCTCAAGCGAGCCCTCTAAGTATTGGTATGTAATTTTTACAATAGCCCCAGCCACTCAGCAGAAATCGTGTCTAGGGCTGATGCAAAATAACAAACAAAAAGTAAGTAACATAAACCCATCAAAAAGCCGAGTGTGTCAGGGTGGGGCTTTGTTTTATTTACCTCTGGCCTCCAACAGCTGAGCTTTCAAACCACTTCCCCTTCTAACACCTGAAAACCACTGTGCTGTGTGTGAGGTTGCTGAATATTTCTGCTGTGTGTGAGAGTGCCCTAGTGCCTGTTCCATCAGCCCCGGGTGCTTATGCAGTCCGGGGTATAAGCGGATCACTCAAAAGAAAGTGTCACCACCTCAGGGCCTCCTGGACTTTGGGGTCTGGGAGATGGGCAAGGTAGAAAGGTAGAAAGATGGGCAAGGTAGAAAGCTCCTGTTCCCCTCCCTGAATTGGGAGTTATCCTCAGGTCAGCTTATTCCCTCACCTTCCTGTTTATTCCCATCTCCTTCTCTTCTACTTCCCCTTTTTCTTGCTTCTCAAAAACTAAAGTGGTGGAGCACCAGCAACAATAGCCAAAGTATGGAAAGAGCCCAAATGGCCATCGCTGGACAAATGGATAAAAAAGATGTGGTATATATACACAGTGGAGTATTACTCAGCATCAAAAAGAACAAACTCTTGCCATTTGCAACTATGTGGATGGAACTGGAGGGTATTATGCTAAGTGAAATTAGAGAAAGACAAGTATCATATGACTTCCCTCATATGAGGACTTTTAAGAGACAAAACAGTTGAACATAAGGGAAGGGGAGCAACAATAACATAAAAACAGGGAGGAGGACAAAACAGAAGAGACTCTTAAATATGGAGAACAAACTGAGGGTCACGGGAAGGGTTGTGGGAGGGGGGATGGGCTAAATGGGTAAGGGGCACTAAGGAATCTACTCCTGAAATCATTGTTGCACTATATGCTAACTTGGATGTAAATTAAAAAACAAACAAACAAAAAACTAAAGCGTTGGAGAGGTAGTAAAAACAGAGGGAAATGAGGTCAAGGTTGGGAGTTGGGGTGGCATTCCATGCTATTTCTTTTTCTCATTTTTTTTTAAAGAGAGACAGAGAGTGCATGAATGGAGAGAGGGAGAGAGAAATAGACATGGAGAGAGAATCCCAACCAGGCTCTGTGCTATTAGCACAGAGTCCGACGCGGGGCTCAAACCCATGAACTGTGAGATCATGACCTGAGCCGAATCAAGCGTCAGGTGCTCAACTGACTGAGCCACCCAGATGCCCCTCTCCTCATTTCTAAGGTGGCTCTGTGTAGGCAAAGGAGCAAGTCTAGCTAAGTTGATTGTGCCCTGCTGCACAACCAGAGGGGATGCCATTTACAATGTGGCATATGATACAGACCACTTCCCCGTGAGAAATCTACCTTATTGGATAAGCAGGTGCAATGGAAAGGAGCCTCATTTATTTTGGCTCATCTGAATTCATCCTGCTTCAGTTTAAGCTCTCCTTTTTTGCCGGAGGGCACCTGCTTACAACCATTTGGTCAGGGAATTTGTTATTTAAAAAGTGCAGCTCTCTTATAAACAGATAGTGAAGCCCAAAAGGAAGTTTTCTCAGATCACGGATTTTCATTAGGTTCCCTCTCGGTCATATTCCCCACAAGTTGCTCTGTCATCCTGGGGGTATACTTCTGAGAACCTTCAGAACTCCTTGTACATTGTTTCATATTCCAGAAACGATAAACTTACTTTATCTTTTTCTCCAGTTGAAATAATCCCAACTCTCTTAGGTTGCCTCCCAGTTTTTTTTTTTCAATCTATTTCAACAATTCTCTTAAAGCTGTCAAATGCTAGAATGCACAATTGTAAGTCATGTGCTGTTCTACTACAATTTAAAAAAAAAGTGTACGTGTATGCATGAATGGGGAGGCTCTTCTAAGCTGTATGGTGATATTTTCCCAACTCAAAATGAAACATATGGTCACAACCCCCATAAATCTCTGAATTAATCAGGTAGTTAATAAATATTTATCCATGTTTTTGTGGACGAGTGCGTTTTTGGTAGAGGGGATGGAGAACATAAGTTGTCAGGGTTATCTGAGAGAGAAGCAAGAATAAGATGATGATTGGTTACATTGGTTATTCAGAATGGGTTCTAGGGGAGAATTCTCTGCTGTCTGGCGCATCCCTACAGGCCCTTGGCGCAGGAGGGCAGGGAAGGGAGTTCCTCCGAGGGACAGGTGAGAGAAGAGGCTTTTGGGTCAGGATGTGCAGGCGGGATGAGGACGAATAGGCTTTTGCACAGCTTGGCAAGCAGACTTATGAGCTACTAGTGGTCCTTCTCCAAAGAAGACTATGTTGTAAGACTTGGAGATGGGTGTTTTGTTTAGTTCTGTGGTGGATTTTTGTTTGTTTTGTTTTAGCAATTTCACAGCAGGGGCACCTGGGTGGCTCCATTGGTTCAGCATCCAACTCTTGATTTCAGCTCAGGTCATGATCTCATGGTTTGTGGGTTTGAGCCCTGCATCATCAGGCTCTGCACTGATGGCATGGGGTGTGCTTGGGATTCTCTCTCTCCCTCTCTCTCAGAATAAATTAATAAAACATTTTTAAAAAATTTCACAACTCTACTGTGCCACAGAAAGAATGAGGTTTTTTTTTTTTTCTCCTTCTGTTCTGTTTTGTCCATGTCTAATAGAGACAGAAAAAGTAAAGCAATGTGCCTCTGTTTGTGGTGGATGAGTGATCCAGGGAATAAAAATGAGAAAACTCCAAAATAGGGGTGAAGTTTAGAGGCAGATGGAAAGCCACTCCTGTGATGAAGAGAGGCTGTGACCTCAGAGCTCAAGCTCATCACTCTGTCTACTAAACTGTGAAATTGCATATTTTTTAAGCCCGAGTAAAAGAGCTATTTTTTCCCTTGTGTGATAGCCAGCAAATGTGGTGGATATATATTATCTAATAAAGAGAATTATGTGATTATAATTTAGCTTGGGGCTATTGCCTGTCAATTCATAACAGTAGGTTTGGCAAGATCAGCTGATTTTTCCATAACGATATCTTAAGCTCTCTGAGTTCCTATCACACAACTCATTTGTGGGGGAAATGGAAATGTCCTTTCCTTCCACGAGAGATCCAAGTTATACAGTCCACACACTCTTTCACATGGCTCCTCTCTTATGTCACACAAGTAACAGTTATGAGAGTAGAAAGTGACGTTCATAGTGGAAAAGTAAAAGTTCAAAGTCCACAGGTAGGGTACAGGCAAGACAACATGTCGTGTATCTAGACAAAGGAAATAACATTAACCTATGAAAAAGATGCTCCTATGTCTATATTAACTGAAAGGAGAGATGTTCATGTTACCAGTCCTGTGACAAAGGCATGGCCAGGAACAGAATGGAAAATGCAGCATCCCATTCACGACAAATAACAGAGAAGTTTAGAGCTTGGCTCTGGGAGCCAGATAGCCTGGGTTTGAATGTTAACTGTGAAAGTTTGGGCAAGTGACTTCTCTGTGCCTCAATTTTCTCATCTGTAAGTAGGAATAATGATGGTGATAGGACCTACCTCATAGAATTGTGTTAATATAGGACAATGTCACACACACAAAGTAAGTCTTAAAATTTAAATACTCCCCAAAAGAATGACTTTCAAAAATGGGTTACTTTCTTACCTAATGGATTATAGTCCCAGATGCTAGTTTTTGAAATGTTTAAAAGATTTTCCAGTTCATATATCTTTATTTGGCTCTGCACAACTGATGTTATTTTCCATCATTATATGGTATGTGTATGAAGAATTTATCTCCACATGATAAAATGATAAATCTTTTGACACATGATAAAATCTTTAGTTTGTATTTACAGACACCAGCATTCCATTTGCCTTAAAGTTCTTCCAAGATTGTTAGATATAAAAAGGAGAAAAATCATAGTTTTGGTACAATTCAATAAACTGGATTCTTGTCTCCAGATTAGCAGCCCAAGTGGTAAGGACTATGATTAAAACAAACAAACAAACAAACAAACAAACAAACAAACAAACAAACAAAAAAACAAAACTCTCCAGGGGTGCCTGGGTGGCTCAGCTGATTAAACATCTGACTTCAGGCCAGGTCATGATCTCGTGGTGAGTTCAAGCCTGGCATGGGACTCTGTGCTGACAGTTCAGAGCCTGGATCCTACTTCAGATTCTGTGTCTCCCTCTCTCTCTGCCCCTCTCCTGCGCATGCTGTCTCTCTCTCTCAAAAATAAATAAACATTAAAAGAAATTAAAAAAAAATCTCTCCAAATAGAGGACTAGAAATATAACTTGTATGAAATATCATTTATATTGGATATTTCTTACCCCAGAAGTATGTGTACAGACCTTTTTATTTATATGTCAACAGTAATATTTCCCTATTTTTCAGTATAGCAGATGGGGAAGTAAATATATGCACGGTTAGTTTTGGCAAACTTCATTCCCCAAACATTTGCTGAGCATCTAGTATATGCCAGCACCATACTGTGCTTTTAGAAAAGTTGGTACTTATAAACACTTGAAAGTTTGATGTTCTGGCAATATTTCCTTTTGTAAGCTCTGGGTGTGCTTTCCTGTATTTTTTCAGAGAGCTTTCCTGTATTTTTCTTCCTGTAGTTTTTTTTTTTTCCTAAGGTTTTGGAAACTTGGTCCAACAGAATAGAAGGAGTCAAAGCAATCTTCTTGGGTTGCTGAGATGTAGCAAGAGGAAAGCTATTCCTATTTAAGGGGGTCCCTACTCTGACCACCCTCTGGTGGGTCAGGAGTCAGGTGGAAGCATTGCATAGAAGCAATCATTTTCCCAGCCTCGGTCTGATTCACATTCATGGATGATATTTGGTTCTTTCCATTTCCCGTATCCCCAGAGAAATCCAGATGTTTCTAAGCATAGTTAGAGAGTAGGCTATTGCTTATTTTTAAATAAGATTTTTGAGCCCCTCAAAGCCATTTTGAAGGAATTCAAATCCTTTCGATTTTAAACTAAGGTTTAAAAGCATTTTCACTGAGGTTTGAAACATTGTAAAGAACACAAATAACAGTGAACATTCCATGAACACGTCTCCTGTGGAAATGCTTTCCTGCAATACTGGCTCATTTGACATGCATCAGCATCTACAAGGTAGAGGCTATCATTGCCCGCCATTTTATAAAGGGAGAAATCAGGCCACTGAGGGTTAAGCAGCCTGCCTAGGACAAAGCAGGAAGCAAAAGGTAGGACTTGGACTCACACACAGATTACTAGCTCTGCAGACTGTTCAGAGCCATCGTGCAAATCTGTCAGACAGGTGATCCCAGGACTGTGTATGGCCAACACTACATGCTTGGTAGGAAGATGAAAGAGAGATAATCAGATACATAATAGAGCCCTCATCGTTCATTATCTTATCCTTCTTTCCCCATGTTCTCTGATCCTACAGGGGTAAGGTATTAGAGTATAAATAAGATGCTAGAGCAATACAAAACCTACTTGAAGAGGATCAAAATCATCTGATTTTAAACCTCAACTATTTAAAATATGTCAGTTTTGAGAAAGTGTAAAGCATTTTGCAGTAATTTATCTTAGAGCTCTTAATTCTACACAGGCAAAAGAAAAGCTACTAAAAATTATCATTATTTAAGTTGGAACTTCAAAAAGGAAGTGTATGGAAGCTTTGCTTTGATACTCTGAACCCTATAAACATGTGTAGTTTTAGATTCTTGCTGACCTTGAAATCCCACCTGACTGGGCTAGATTGCTCAGGCTTTCTCAGAGCTGACATCAATATTTTTCGGCTCCTCCTTTTAAAGACTTTTGATTGTTATTTGTGCCACATGCACTATTTAACCAACTGGGTTCATATCTGTAGAAAACTCAGACTGTAGAGTTTTGTATTGTTTTTAGCATACATAATATTAAACGTTGCTCCAGCTAAATAAAAAAAAAGTTAGCTGCAGTAGCTGAGGGTTTTACATAAGCCACAAATAGGCAGTGTGTTCTCCAGAAAAGCAGAATTAACAAATTTCATAGAGGTCAAACGTGTAGGTTTGGCAGAACGGTCATGGATGCCTCATTACAGCTTTTAGAAGAATGTGGCATTTTTGACTCTAAGTATCAAAAATGCTATTATTAAAGTGAATTTTAAAAATGTGTGAACAGAATCATGTTGCCAAGGGGATTGTAGTCAGTTATTTTTTCCAGGGAGATGTCAACACCTAGTGGAGGGAGGGTGAGGGAGACAGGCTACTGGGCTTTCTTAGCACTTGTGTGAGTGGTCGTTCTTCATTTGTCAAAGAACTATAGATGAAGGAAAGTGATTTACATGTTGAAAAAACTCTGAATGTGACATTGATCAATCTATTTGACCAATATTAATTAAGCTTCTGGCATAAACCAGGCACTGGATTGGGAATTTTAAAGCAGAAACAAATTGAACAGAGATCTGCCTTCAGGAACTGTATCCTGGTTGGGGTAAAACAGAAGTTTCCTGGTAATATGATGGCACAGTGACAGCACAGAAAGAAGGATACCCAGTTCTTTGCAGGGGGAAGGGGGGAGACATGGGCATGGGAATTTGCAAAGCCTCCTTAGAAAGGGTGACCCTTAAGTTAACTGCTGAAATGAGAGTG
The DNA here is from genome assembly GCF_018350175.1 of Felis catus. NCBI lineage: Eukaryota > Metazoa > Chordata > Mammalia > Carnivora > Felidae > Felis > Felis catus. The sequence goes on along the minus strand of NC_058368.1, from coordinate 207,573,718 downwards.
TTTCCCAGATGCACACAGTATTCTAAAATATTTAAAATACTCCCTTAGTGGAGCGTCTGAGTGGCTCAGTCAGTTAAGCCTTTGACTCTTGATTTCGTCTCAGATCATGATCTGATTCTTGAGATCAAGCCCTGCATTGGGCTCTGTGATGACAGTGTAGATAGAGCCTCCTTGGGATTTTCTCTCTCTCTCTCTCGCTGGCCCTTCCTCACACACACACTCTTCTATCTCAAAATAAATAAATAAACTTAAAACAAATAAAATACTCCCCTAGAATAAACAAAGACACCAGTGGTGACATAGTCTAGCACTGTACTGTCTAATGATGTAGCTCACTTGTGGCTATTTAAGTTTAAATTTATGTTAATTAAAATTAAATACAATTCAAAATTCAGTTTTGCAGTTGGACTAGCCACATTTTCATCACTCAGTAGCCACATGGGGCTAGTGGCTACTGCACTAGACAGCACAGTCAGACAACAGATCCATCATCACTGAAATTTCTGTTAGATCGTGCTGGAAAACTGCTAGCGGACAAGAACCGCTTGAATATGAGGTTTAAGGGTGTGAGTGTGGCAAGGGCTAAGCCTGGACGTAGAGGCTGCACTCAAAGAATGGAGGGCTTACACGTCACACCACATTGCTCAGACTGTATATCCTTTAGGCCAAGCATCAGCAAATGTTTTCTGTGGAGGGCCACATCATAGATATTTTTGATTTTTGGGATCACATAGTCTTTGTCGAAACTATGCAACTTGCTGTTGTAGCATGACATCAACCATTAGACAACGCATATGAGTGAATAAGCGTGGCTGTGTTACAATGACATTTTATTTGTATAAACTGCCAATGGGCTGGATTTGGCCTGCAGACCATGGTTTGCTAACCCCTATGCTAGGCCACTAGGAGCCATCTGAAGGGTTTGAAGCAAGAAAGTTGCATAATTAGATATCTGCTGTAGAAAAATCATTCTAGTAGCAGGGAAATGATGAATTTAAGGAATGTGAATTGTAAGAGTGTAATAGTCCAGTCATAGAGGATAAAGGCCTGAATTCTAACTGTAGCCTGTTAAATATGGTTAAAGAGAAGGAAATGTATATGTGCTTTTAAGTTGGATGGCAGGGAGTGGGCGGCAGTGGAGAAATATAAAATGACATAGAAGTATAAGGATTGGGTGACTGGGGAGATGGTGGTGGCACTTATTGGGTTAGAGAATATGAAGACAGCTCTGGAGAAGGATGATGACTTCAGTTTGGGTCAGGTGGCATTTGAGCTGCCAGACATGTGAGTCACCAGCTGAGGTACAGCAGCTGAAGCCTTGAGAGGGGGGGACAGGCAGAGTGAGAGGAAGGCAGAGATGGTACCTTACTTATTTCCAACCAAAAGGCCGGAGTTCCAAGGGAACTGAGAAGGAATTGTTACAGGCATAGGGAGGAGAGCCAGGCAAGAATCAAGGGAAGACTTGCAAGTGTTATTGAGAAGAGTAAAAACATTCCATGGAGTTTGGCAATTAGGAGGCATTTTTGGGATGTTACTCAGAATAGATTTTCTAAAACAAAACAGAACAAATAATCACCACCAAAGTGTCTGAAGCTTCCTTTTGTGGAATGTGAGGCGATAGCTATGACTTTTCATGTTCTTGGGTTTTCTTTTGGTGTTAAATGTTGAAATTAAAAGCAAGCAGATGATTTGGGTCCTTGGATCTCACCTCGTAAATGACATGGTCCACCAATCACTCTATCTGGAGTGAAAGGGCAGGTGAGATATTGTCTGGTCACCACTGAGGTAATCTCTGTGCAAACCTCTTGGGTGAATTTCATGCTGTGGGGGTTGGAAAGTTGCTAGACAAACCTTATAAAATGACATGGAGTTCTGATTTTAGGGTACTTGCAAACAAAAATAAACAAAAATGGTGGACATAAGACAAGAGACCTAGAGTAAATGCGTAATGACCACTCTTGATACATAAAAATATTTTATCCTGAAGCCACCTTAATAAAGAAACTAAGTAGTAACAGCTTTAAGATAGAATCATGTGATTTGGAAGTGTTCCATTTCACAACTTAATGGTCAAAAGGATTAGTCATCCTTTCGATGGAGGAGTTTCAAATGACGATTTATAGCCATCTTTGAAGAAATTTATATTAGGAAAATATTTTACATGCCTAGTAGATGAATATATCTTGCTCAAACTTTGAGTGATCCACTGTTTAAAATTTTGTCCTAACACATGGAAAAACTCACAAAAATTTGCTCATCGTTTTCAAGAGTAATTCTTGAGAGAATTAGAATTTGTTCCTAAAGGAATTGCTTAATCAAAGCATGGAAGTCTGAAAAACGCATGTTTCTGGGCATGTTCATTTTACCTCTATAACCACTTTAAGGGAAAAATTACATTACATGACAGTAACACAGCAATAACAAAAATAAAGTAAGGAATGCTTTCATCCTCAGTGACCAATTGGTTCACCAGTTTAGACAGTTTTACTGGGAGATGACTTCTTTCTCTGTATGAGCTGCTCTCTTCACCTTGGCCAGACTATGTCCTGACCTGAAGAGCCATCCTGGGAACATGTAGGTTACTTGAGGAGGCAGGGAAATCTCTACAGTGGGACAGTAGGCTGAACTGTATAGACTGAACTCTATACTGAGAAATGCTAAAAATGAAAGCTGGACACTATACACTAGTCCTTTCTGTTTTTATTTTTTGATACTGAAAGAATGGCAATTCGAATCATAACTGGACTTTTTAAAGAACTTAATAAATTTGTAAACTTTACTTAGGAAAATTATTTGGGTAAGGACATCAATAAATATTGTGAAAAAGAGGACCCAGGATGGAAGGAATGGGGAGATTAACCCTATTTGATATTAGAATATATTGTTAAATAATAATTGTGAATGTATGATAATAGAAAAATGAAATATAGATGGCTCAAAAGAGACCCATAATGCATGATAATCTAAAAATAAAAAAAATAGGGAAAGAAAATATGAAATAGATATTATTTTAACTTCACCTTTACTTCCTTCCATGAGTCAGAGTAAGTTTCCAATGGACCATAGAGTTAAGAAGAAAAATCAGCAGAGGATAGACTAGTATTTATCCAAAACGGTGTTGGTTTTTAAAGAAATTATAACAGAGAAAACCAACTTATATAAAGGTGGGAAGCCTGCCATGCAACTACAAACAGCAATAAAATACAATGGAAAACAAAATGTGTAAAATATTTATATAAATGGGATCCAAATTTAATATATTCTAAACTAAGAATTTACATGTATGAATAGCACATCAATTGATATCAATTGATAAGACCCCCTGCCCCCACAAATCCTATGTGAGAGGAAATTCAAGTAGTAACCTAATGTAACTGAAAGTGTTCAACAATAACGGAAATTTATTTAAAATGGTTCCTTAAAATTGCTTTATTTATTAAATAATCAATCTGAAAAAATTAAAAATCCCATTCTGTCAGCATATATATCCATAAAGTAAGAAAAGGAAAAAAACTTGGAGTGCTTGGATGGCTCAGTTAGTTAAGTGCCCAACTCTTGATTTTGGCTCAGGTCATGATCCCAGGGTCGTGGAATTGAGCCCTGTGTGGGGCCCTGTGCTGAACGCAGAGCCTGATTAAGATTTTCTCTCCCTCTTTCTCTGTCCCTCTTCCCTGCTCACGCTCTCTCCTTTTCCCTATTCATGTTCTCTCTCTAAAGCAAAGGAAAAAAAAAAAAGAAAAGAAAAAACTTAATTTCCTCGATCACCTTTAGGGCTTTAAGGAAATCATTCAAAGTAAGAGAACAACTATCAGTTAGATGTATGAAAATATTTGTTGCAATTTCTCTAATTGGAAAAATCCTGGCAGCAACCAAAATATTTAAGTAGATTATGATACCTTAACTGCATGGAATGTGTTACAATCATTAAAAGGATAATGAACAGCATTTGGTAATGTGGAAGAATGCTCATGAATAAATCGTGAGTGAAAAAATGCTATGATAGTTAAGGACAAATACTTATAGATAAAGACTTAATGGTCATAGAAGAGAAATCACTGTGACTGTGGATTGTTTCTCTTTTCAAATTTCCTTTATATATTTATTTATGTATTCTAAGAACAATTTTTTAATGGTTTATTTTGAGAGAGAGAGAGAGAGTGTGTGTGTGTGCAAGGGAGAGGCAGAGAGAGAGGGAGACACAGAATCTGAAGCAGGTTCCAGGGTCTGAGCTGTCAGCACAGAGCTTGATGCAGGGCTCAAACCCACAAACCACAAGACAATGACCTGAACCAAAATCAGATGCTTAACTGATTGAGCCACCCAGGCACCCCTTCAAATTTCCTTTAATATATTTGGAATGACACATGCAAAAAGAAAAAAAGTTCGTTGTGCACAAAAAAATTGGTAAGGAAGCAGAAATCAGGCAGCATCAATTCACCCTGATGTTTTTTAAAGGTCAAAGATATAGGGGCGCCTGGGTGGCGCAGTCGGTTAAGCGACCGATTTCAGCCAGGTCACGATCTCGCGGTCTGTGAGTTCGAGCCCCGCGTCAGGCTCTGGGCTGATGGCTCGGAGCCTGGAGCCTGTTTCCGATTCTGTGTCTCCCTCTCTCTCTGCCCCTCCCCCGTTCATGCTCTGTCTCTCTCTGTCCCAAAAATAAATAAACGTTGAAAAAAAATTTTTTTTTAAAAAAAAGGTCAAAGATATCTCTTAAGGTAAAAGCACATAGAATCAATTTAGCACACTTAAATAATAATCTGGTACTGACCTAGTAAGAGTCACATAGAGAGTTACAGGTAGACTCACACTAAATTTATGAAACAGTAGGTTCCTACTGCACCCTACCTCTAGACCAGTGTAGTGCCTTTTTTCTTTTTGGACTCTAGAGAGTCAGGTAAATGGAATAGTTTAGGTATAGGCTCTAGAGCTATCTTAGTTTTACCACTTAACTTGCTGGTTGCTAATTCCTTAACCTCTCTCTCTTTTGGTTTCCAGATTCGTAAGATGGAGTAAAAGCAATATATCTCTCACAATTTTAAGAATTTAGTAAATTGATATTTTTAAAAACAACAATGTCTGGAATATAGGAAGCATCTAGTTAAATGTCAACTATTGTTATTATATTCCTTATTCCTCAAATGCAAAGTATGAAAAGTGATTTGAACCTTGATGTAGCTCAGGACCGTGCTATAATAAAAGATAGAAACAATCCATTTTTCTATTCCTAAAGACTTTTTATAACCCAAATAATCTAGTCTACTAATATATTCTTTGAGATTCCATGAAAAGAGTTCATAATGGGACCAAGTAAGGTATTTCTATAAAATTAGGAAACTGCTTATAAAATTTGCAGTGCAAGAAAGTGAACTCATGGAAACTCCATGAAGTAGATGTTTTAAAGATACCTCTCAGATATTAGTACGGATACTTCTTTTTACTTTTTAAAGAACCAAAATCTAGTTTTATTTCCATGAAATAAAAATGTTCATGAACATTGCCAAAGCCCGCCTGGAGAGCCTGGAACCTTCCCTACTCTTCAGAGACTGCCAATAACTCATTGTGAACCCATGGGAGATAGCAGTGACAAAATCCAAGTGAAAACTGCATGAGCTGAAGTTGGCTTATGTTTTCTAAACTAAGAATTCTGTGTGTTACAGTTACAATCTCTGTGTTTTCCATAACTAAACAGATATAGATTGGCCTGGGTATTCTCATTTCTATCAAGAGTGAGAATTTGGTTTTAAACTGTGTAGTTACTTATTAAGTGAGATGGATGGTTTTGCCTTAATCAGATTAGACTCTTAAGAAATTATGAATCCAGTAGCAAATATGAGGCTTCAGGTATGCAAGACAACATGATGGAATGCAAAATAATTGGAGAGAAGATACACTTGAATATCAAAGGTGCTTGATGAGAATTTCAAGGCACAGACAAGAAAAATGCTGAAGGCAAAACACTGGCAAATCAAGGGTGATGAAGAGGGGGGAGGGAGTGAAAAGTGAGAGCTTTCTCTCAAGTACAGATATGAGATGTCTCATACTCTGTCTAGTTATATGTCTAGAAAAATATTTCCTAAAATGGTAACAGTGGTTCTCATCACATGGTAGGATTTTTACTTTCTCTGCGTTCTCCTATATATTTTTTTAAATTCTCATCATCATGCATCTCATATTTACAAGAGAGGAAAATGATGAAGATAGTTACATCTAGAGGGAAAAGGGTTTTGTGTTGATATAGAGTGATACATGGAGGATGCAAAAGTGCACTGGCCAAAAAGTATGTAGAGTGGAGTATTGTGTTAAAATTTCCAGCTCTGTTTGTCCAGTCTGTCTGACACTTAAACTTTCCCCCTTACTTTTTATTATGAAAAATTATAAGCATATCCAAAAGTTGAAAGTGAACATCAATATACCTAACCTAGATGCTTTAATGGTTTTTATTTTGCTATTCTTCGCTTTATCACATCCATTCACCTTTGGTTTTTGATGCATTTCAGAGTAAGTTGCAGAATTCAATACCCTATTTGATACCAAATTTTTAACAACCTCCCCCACCCCTATACCCACATACAACTCAAGACTGGTTCAGAAACCCGTGGTAGGCTGTTACGCATTTAAATCGGATCTTTTTCTTAAACCTAGACACTGTTTCCAATCCAAACATGTCCAAACTCAGCTGCCTACCCAGAAGGCAAGGTTTACCGAACCTTACCATGACTTTTTCTATATCTAAATCTATGTAATTTATTCCACTCATAGAATATTAAAGCCAGAAAGGGAAACCATCTAATCTGGAGTTGCCAATGACAGTGTTTCCAGGAACCAAGCAGGTAACATAAAAAGTGGGTAACTCATGTAAAAAATCAAGTGGATCTCATAATGGAGACTGACCAAGCCTCAGTGTGGGAAGGCAGCAAGGAGAAACAAAGCTACCCAGAGTGCATGTGAAAACAGAATTTTCAGTCGGGGCAAGGCTTCCAGCCTCAGCCTACTGATTCTAAGAGCCCTTTATCATTTTTCATGAGGGCAGAACACTTAAACATACAAATTTATTAGAATAATTAAAGTAGTATACTGTTAAATAGAATCCTTCTCTAAAAGTATTTATAAATGCAGTATCCATAGCTGTTCAGTTCAATACAGACCTTAACAATGGAACCAGTAATGTAGATATTACAAATGCAAAGATGTGCTATGTTTCTAATTCTTGCAAATTACTTGCCCAAGAAAGCAATATTCTCTCACTTCTGGATTGACTGCCTGTCTGTAATGAACCCTTAAAGAAGAGAGAAACCAGTGTTTTCACTGATCAAAGAAAGAGTAGTTGTAGCATCATTTCTTAGGAATGTTCTGGCAGATTTTTTTTTCCTTCCTTCCTTCCTTCCTTCCTTCCTTCCTTCCTTCCTTCCTTCCTTCCTTCCTCCCTCCCTCCCTCCCTCTCTCTCTCTCTCTCTCTCTTTCTTTCTTTCTTTCTTTTTCTTTCTTTCTTCTTTCTTTTCCATGTGTGTGGCTTACAAATTAAATAGGAGGATTTACCACATGGAAGGGAAGAACAGTGAGAAAATAGGGATGTAGAAGAGTCAAGACATATAGAAGTTATATCTGAGTTTTCTTGTCTAATTAATCATGAAGACGTGGTTATTCTGGCTACTTTCTAGAATTTCCTCCCTCCCTGCCCCGCTTATCAAATTCAATCAATGTTTGCTTAAGTTGGTTAATTTTTACATCTACTGAGAATTGAAACCATCTAAGCTCTGCATACTCAGTAGCCACAGGTGGACTTTGCTTAGAAATCTGAAGTTACAATCTTCTCTTTGTTTGCCTGATAATTAACAACAGATAGTTTGGAAATTCCCCTGCTCATCCACACCCTAGGTAACTAATTTAAACAGTATGTATCTAAGCCCTATTGTGTTGGAGTGGCTGTGTTCTGCTATTAAAAAAAACTCCACCCAGCCCTGAAATGCTGCCTCATGCAGTTGTGGGTACAAGTGATAAAATTAGTTTCTTTCTGGTGAATGTCCTCTGGTGATAAACTCAACTTAACTACTTGTCTTTCAAAGTTGTAGTGATAAAATTGCTGGTGGTTCTTTGGATGATGTTTATACATTCACACCTCAAAATGTATTTACTCAAGTTAAACCTCCCACGTATTAAAATGTTTTCACCATATTTCACACAAATTCTTTCAGCTAAATATCTGTCATAGATCAAATTCAGCAGATGTTTATTTCAATTCCACTTCTTTTGATCTCTGCCAGGATTTACATAAGGGTTGAATTTATTGTTGGCTTATCAGTTTATGAAGCTCAAATTTGACTATAGAAAAATGATTCTGAGCTCTGGTTTTATAATTCCACTAGCTGATGTTAAAAACCATATAGTAAAATTCTAAAACATTTTAATGAAAGAAGTTAATTTTTATTGAATCAATATTTTTCAAGAGGATATAACATTTTTGGGAGAAAGTGGGCCTTCTAAAGCAAAGTTTCCAATATGAAAAAAAAAAAAAGAAACATTCTATAACTGCTTTTTAAAAAAATTTTCCTTCTTAAAACACTTATTTTGACAAGTTTATTTTGAAGGTGCTTTGCATGTTTTACTTACAAAATAAATAATTCAGAGAAATTTTGCGTGGCTTTTGTTGTGTGACAGGCATTATTCTGTAGATATTCCTACATCAGCCTATGTAATCCTTACAACAACCCTAGTAATAGGTATAGTTATTCATCCCGTTTTTTACAGAGGGAGAAACTGAGGCATACAGAGGGTAAATTGTTCAAAGTCACATAGCTGAAAATGGGCAACACTGAGATTCAAACCCAGGAAAGTCCACTTCCAGATGAGATTGATTTTCAACTTTTTCACTAGAAGTTTATCCACTTCCATGTAGAATTCCTGAAATACTGGGTAAGACTTAGCATCAGTGATCATTAAAATGGGTGAGTGGGACATGAGTAGTGCAAAATCGAACTAGATATTTGAATCATTTGTGGGAATTTATTTATTTATTTATTTATTTATTTTAAATCTTAATTTATGTATTTTGAGAAAGAGAGCATGCGTGTGAGCAGGGGGAGGGGCAGAGAGAGAGGGAGAGAGAATCCCAAGCAGGCTTCTCACTGTCAGCACAGAGCCCCACTCGGGGCTCAATCCCACCACTGTGAGATCAGGACCTGAGCCAAAATCAGGAGTCAGATGCTCAAACAACTGAAGCACTCAGGTGCCCCATCATTTGGGGGAATTTAAAAGATAAAAGAACCTGAGCCCTGCCTGAGCTGAATCAGAATCTTTTGGGGAATGGCTCATGCAATTGTATGAAGTTTAACAGGCAATTGCAATGTGCAGTCAGGCTGAGAATCACTGGTTCAAACCTCTTTAGCTAAGTCTTAGTGCAGGAGATCTCAAACTTTTTTATGCATCAGAATCACCTGGAGGGCTTGGAACACACAAGTGGCTGGGTCCCACTCCTAGAACTTACTTAGTCAGTCTTGGGTAGAGCCCAAGAATTCCTATTATGTTCCCAGGCGATGTTGATGTTGCTGGTTTAGGGAGCATACTTTGAGAGCTGCTGTCTTAATAGGTTGGGATAAGAGTAAAAGGGAGAAGTGGAGCCCTAAAGACACTGAACTAATTCTCCCACTAGCTCATCAACCCTGGTGATGACATATTTCTTCCACTTTGTTGATTTACCCAATGTCACTGATCAAGGATGAAGGGAGAGAGGAAGAAAGATATGAAGCTAAACGGAAGTGAGGGAAAAGAGAAAGAGAAGAAGAATTAAGTTCTGGTCAATAAATTAAAGTTTTGTGGCTCTCTCACTGACCTAACCTCATGTCAGTGATAGGTAGAATATAAAATGAGAAAATTTAAAGATAAACATTTCTATATCAGAAACATAAGGCTGTGAGTGAGACTAGTGGGCAGGTAAATTGGGCTGTCAGTTCAGGTTATGAAGACATTTGTTACTTCAGCCCTATAGGGTAACCTGAAAGCCAGAGCTAGGGTCACTCTTTGAAACCAAGGGCAAGGACAGATATACTTTTTTTTTTTTTTTTTTTTTTTAGTTATCCAAGCTTTATATAAGGAGACCAGATGACCTGCCACTAAGAATTGCCTTAGGATAGAGCAGCAGTTTTCAACTGGGGGTGATTTTAATAGAGTAATAAGTCATGGTGGGGGCATTTTGTAATTCCTGGAAATGCTTTGTATATTGCCACAATGAGGGGGGCAAGGGTACGACTGACATCCAGTGGGAAGAGGGCAGAGATGCTATTAAATATGCCACAATTCACAGAAGTGCTGATTTGAGAAACTGTGGGGTAGACACAGTCCCAGAACAGGAACTGGGCCAAGATGCCAGGTGACTTAGCAATGAATATTCCCAATATTACTGTGAACCTGATCACACGCCAGTCGATATAGACCTGGCTCTGGGCTGGAGTCCTCAAGAAGAAGTAGTGGAGAGAAGCACAACACTAGAGAAGGCAGTTCGGATGAAAAAAACTAACCAACTGAGAAAACCTTTTCAAAATGGGTCTACAACACAAAATTCCAACATATGGGAAGAAAAATATTAATAAGAAATAAAACCCTAACAAAAGCAACAATTAAAATATGAAGATTTAATCTATTCAATTAAAACAGTAGAGCAACCTGAAAATGACTTTGCAAATTCACAAATAATTAGGAAACAAATATATGAATAACATCCATAGAAGAATATAAGAATATTTGAAACAAATTAGGTAGATACTAGGTGAAAACAATTAATTCAAAGTTGGAAATGAAAACTTAATCATGGAAACAAAAATTCAGTATATGGGATAAAACATGAATCGGGCATAAATAGGGTGAAAAACTACCCTGGCTTGTCTGAGCCTTAGAAATTTCTGGGGCATAAGACTTTAGTGCTAAAACTGGGAAAGCACTGGGCAAGCTGAGAAAATTGGTCATCCTGGACACAGGTGAGGAAAAACTTAGTGGATTGAAAGATGAAGTTGATAAACTGACTTAGAATTCATCACACAGAGACACAGAGATAAAAAATTTGGAGGATAGCATGGAAATTTATCTAATAGAGATTCTAAACAAAAACAAAAACAAAAACAAAAACAAAAACAAAAACAAAAACACCCAAAAAACCCAACCAACCAACAAACAAAAACTAGGAAGGACAAAATGATAGAGTAATTGTTTTGAGGAAATAATAGCCAAGAATTTTGCAGAATTGAAAAAAGTTATTAGGCTTTAATTCAGGCAACTACAGCCTGTGGGCCAAATTTAGCCTGCCACCTGTTTTTATAAATAAAGTTTTATTGGAACACAGTCATACCCATTTGCTTATGTATTGTCTGTGGATGCTTTCAGGCTACAGTGGTAGAGCTGAATAGTTGTGAGAGAGACCGTAAGGCTGAAAAGCCTAAACTATTTACTATTTGGTTCTTTATATAAAAATATTGTAGGCTCCTCATTAAATCAATATGCTGAGTACCAAGCAGGATAAATAAAAATAAATTCACATCTCTATGAAGTGTAGTAAAGCTGCAGAACTTAAAGATAAGCATCTTAAAGGGAATGACAGAATCTCACCTACAGAGAATGACAGGTTTTACAGCACAATTACACCAACAATAACAAAAGTCGGAAGCCAATGGAATAAGTCTTTAAACTGCTGAAAGGGGGGTGCCTGGGTGGCTCAGTTGGTTAAGTGTGATTTCAGCTCAGGTCATGATCAGGTTTGTGAGACGAAGCCCTCCATCTGCTGTCAGCACAGAGCCTGCTTGGGATTCTCTCTTTCTCCCTCTTTCTCTGCCCCTCCCCTACTCTCTCTCGTGCTCCCACTTTCCCTCACTCTCTCTCTCTTTCAAAGATAAATACACACTTAAAACAATAAAGTTCTGAGGGAAAGTAACTATCAATTTAGAATATTTATACACAGGTAATCTATCACTTAAGAATGAAGTAAAAATGAAGATGTTTTCAGTCACACAAAGAGCAATATACATTGTAGTATATAGTACTCTTCTTCCAAGTGGGTCCCCATCTCTACCATTACCCTGAATGCATGATGATTATACATCCCTACATGTCTGTCCTTTCATCTGAGATATGTGTGACTTATTTTGGTCAATTAAGTGTGAGTGAAAATGACACACATCTCTTCCAAGAAGAAGTTTTAAGAAGTAGGAATAGGATTGGAAGATTGTGTTCAATGAGTAATCACACTATTTTTAGGTTCCTGTTGTGTTGGGGAGAATAATAGTGGAAATCCTCAATAACTGTAGAAATAGTTAGATAGTAGGCAAGAGTGTATATATTTGGGTAAAAGGATATATGAATCTACAGCAGATGAGTAAGACATAAGAAACAAACTTGGAACTTTATGAGACATATTGACCAGTATGACAGAATCGGGAGCCTAGAAGCGGAGTCACTCATATATGGCAAATGGACATATGGCCAAGGAGGCATTAGAAAGTGGTAGGAGAAAAGAATAGACTAGAATAAATAGTACTAAATTGGTTATCCACAAGGGAATATATTAGATGACTACTTCACATCACAAGTATAAATAAAATCTTGATGATTAAAGCGAAAAGGGAGAGGTTAAGAAATAGCTTTACTATTTGGGAGTGGGGAATAACTTCTTTAAAAGGACATCAAAACCAGAAATGATAAATGACTTATTTTTAAATTTGTTAGCATTAAGATGTAAAACTTCTCTATAAAAAAGAGACACCAAAAAGTAAAGAAAAAAGAAGCCATGGGACATAAAATTCACAATGCACACAATTGACCCATGATTAGCGCCTAGAAATGGGTAAAGATTTTTGATAAATCAACATGAAAAGACGATCTATGAGAAAATGGACAAACCATGTGAAGAGGACAAACCATGTGAATAGTCAATAAACTTAAGAAAACATGTTTCATCTTAGTAATAATCAGGAAAATTAAATCAACAATGAAGTGGGGTTTTACATATAACAAATTCTCAGAGCTCTGTCACTAAGCCTGACAAACTGATATTGGGCATGATATGGATATATTAAATCCATCAATCCTTAAAGTAGGCTCCACGCCCAGCATGGAGCCCAATGTGGGGCTCGAACTCAAGATCCTGAGATCATGACTTGGGCTGAGATCAACAGTCAGGTGCTTACCCAACTGAGTCACCCAGGCACCCCAGGGTAAGATGTAAATTGTTACAATGACTTTGGAGAACCATTTGCTATAACATTCAATAACCTTGAAGGTGCCCATTCCCTTTATGTAGAAACATACTCATTCTAGTATCATTTGAAATTGAAAATAATGACAACAAATTAAATGTTGAGAGTCTACATGAATAAATTGCAATAACTACATAACAAGTAAATAATTGGAACCAGACCTGCATGTGACCAAATGGATACATCTTGAAGACATACCAGGGAGAAAAAAGCATACGCAGAAATCATAAGCAAATGAAACCAAGCAAAACAGTTCTATATATTATTTTATAGATACAGGCAGATGAAATAAAAACATAAAAACATGGCGGCAGGTGAGATGCTGCTTTCAGAGCAGTGTCCCTCTACTGTTGGAGGGAGGGACATGGAACTGGGAAGGACAAAAAGAGAGATTCCACTTTGTCTTTTTCATTTTTTTGAAAAGATGGCAAAATGGCAATATTATGGCAGAATGGTAATATGCATGAGATCTGGGTGGTATGTGAGAATTTGTTATATGATTTGTTTCATAACATACCATAATATTTTATTTTACTTTTTTCGTGCCATAATATTTTAAAAATGAATGACATGAGAGGACAGAGAGGGCAGATGGGATGCAACGTGGAGAATTGGGGAAGTGATACTGAAGTTACTAAATCAAGAGCTGGAGTCCCACACCCGCTTGCCTTAAGGACAAGGCTGCAACACATTTAATGTATGCTAAAATGTGCTCCAAGAAGTGACTCTCATTTCCTCCTACAGGTCTTGACGTGTGGGTGAGAAAGATCCTTTAGGATTTGGACTCTCATCCTTGACTTAAAACTTGCTTATCATAGCACAGGATTTTTTTTTTTTTTTAACACATCAAGCTAGATTTTGCTGGTGTGGCTCCTTTTGCAGAAGAAGAGAATACAAGCCAGGTAGTGGAGATGGGGAAAAGCATGTAGAGGTGAATGGATTTCCATTTGGGGGGGTATCAGCATATTATTCAGGCCCCTCCAGCTTACACAATAAGAAAAAGAATCACATTGTCCTTGAAAGATGAGGGTTGGAACCCTAGCTCTTAAAGGGATCCTTCTAGCTCACTTTTTATGTTCTCTGATTTCCCTGGGACACCAGCTCTCAACTGGGCTTTCACTAAAGCCATCCAAATTATCTGAAGGTCCCTAAACCTGTTTCCTTCAGAAACCCTACACTATTTATTCTCTAACTTGGCTGCATTCAAATTAGAGCCAATTTTAAAGGATGAGGGAGAAAAAGTCAATATTTAAGCCCAAGCATAGTCAAGGCTGCCTGCAGAGTACGAATGTCACTTCAGAAGTAGCCCTCTTCTCAAAATGTAAACCAGATAATGGCACTCACTCCTTTGCTTAGGGGTCACCAATGACTGCTGGGGTGAACAACATAAGATCGAATCCCTGGGCTGATGCCTCTTCCTTAAAACCATCTCTTGCCACTCTTCTCTTGATCACCCTTTAGCCATTCTGGCATCTTTGCCAATCCAAGCTGTCCCCTGTCTCACATCTTCTGCACCTGCCATTTCTACTGCTTGAAGTGGTTCTGACTGCCACGTTTCCTGTGTCCTGCTCATTCTTACTGTTTGGTGCAGCGGTTCTCAACCCTCACTGGGCCCCACCTCCCGCCTCAAGGTTTTGATTTAACTGGTCTTGTTTGGCGCCTTGGGAATGGGTATGACTTGTAACTGCTCAAGTGATTCTAATGTGCAGCCAGAGTTGAGACCCAGCGCTTTGGTTTAAATATCACTTTATCAGGGATCAGAGCCCTAAAGAGGATGTCTCCTTTCTATCTTCTATCTCAGCTCCTATTTACCTCCTTCAGAAGTCACTACCAGGTATTTCATGTGTTTACTTTGATTAACTTGGATCTATCACTTCTACCAAACTGTGGTTCTCCAAGTGCCTGGGTCAGCAGCAGTATCTGAAAACTTATTAGAAATGCAAAATGTTAGGCCCTGTCCCTTACCGTCCGGTGATTCAGATGCATGCTAAAGTTTGAGATCCACTGCCCTAAGTGGAAGCTCTAGGAAGCTGGGACCCCACTTGTGTTGTTCACCCCGCATTCTGATCCAGCCAAACCCCAACCTGGAGTAGAGGCTCAACAAATCTTTGTTGAAAGGTTGTGTGGGTGATAGCACATTTCTTTTGTCAGTAGCTCACAGGTCAACTGAAAGTTGAATGAAAGGAGCAAAACAAGCAAACACACACACAGAAACTGCAAAACCGAGTATTACTCCATTTCTTAAACTTCCAAATGTATTCATAAAAGATTTTTTTCCTCACCCACCATCAACATACAAAAATTTCTGCATTAGATATCTGTTCCACCTTTTTCATCCAGAAAATTAAGCAAATTGAAATGTACCTAAAATTACTTGTCATAAAGATGAGTTTACCCTATTTTTTCCATTTTCACCATGAGGTGAGATAATTTGTCTAAGTTATCAAGTCAATTTACATAGGGGCAGCTGTTGACAATTAGAATTCTGTTGCCATGTCCTTCCACTTCTAAAATGTGGAATCACGTACTAAAGAACATGGGCCAACTCTATGCCTTTCTTGAGTAGTGATGTGTATAAATGAATATATTGCCTGTATTACCATGAAGAAAGAAAAATAAGAAACAATCTAAATGTCTAACTATATGGAAATGATTAAATCATGGAAAAATGATTCATCGTTAAAAATGATAGCATAACTCAGATATTATTCAAGATATTTTAAATAAAAAAGCAGGTAAGGAAATGGCTTATAAAGTATGATAGCACTTATAGAAAATCATATTTATAAAATATATTTTAAAATGATGAAATTCTAAAGGATCTGTATTTACTTCACAATGATCACCCCCAGGTGTTGAAACCACAGAAAACATATATTGTTTCATTTCTGCAGATCTATATTTCTAAGAAATTTTCTTTAACACTATGTGTTACTTCTGTAATAGGGAGACAGTAAACCCCTAAGAAAACATTGCTTATATATTGCACCAAATACACACTATCCAGTTAAAAAAATTTTTTTTTTTTTTGGTATTATTCATCTTGTTTCCCCTGAAAAAAATCTAAATACCTTGGTAAATATCACTTATTTTGGGAAAGGCTATCAGTAATTAAGGTCAAGTATTCTTCTAAGAATCTGAAACCTAAAGGCCCAGTTGGGAACACTACAAGAACTTGTAAGTGCCATCTTGACAGGTGACTGCTTTCCTCTAAGAGTGTGGCTCCAGGTAGGATCCGTGTGCCACCATTTCCTCCATGGCTGCTCATTCGTCCCTGCTATGAGTCCATAACTCTGACCCCGTCTCTTCTCTTCCATGGCAAAGTTACTATCTCTCACCTCTGTAGTTCCCCATCCTGGCTTGAGAGTTTCCAGACTTATAAACACATCACATGAACCCTTTGCCCTCTCTATCTCAATGCCTGCAGGGCATTCCCTTCCCCAACTGTGTAGCTGCAGGAGTCATTGTCTCAATCCCCGTGTTTTCACCAGAGGCTGGCAAAGGAAGCAACCCTCTCCCTTATGAGAGAAGGGATAACTACGTCTCTAATCTTCTGGGAACTGGGGAGTGGTGGAAGGGGCATATGGGATAGAAAGTTAGCTCTCCTCTAGACTCTGGGAGCATAAGAACACTACATGTATGAGAACACAGGCCATTTTTACAGAGAAAAAATAGGAAACTGTGTAGCACAATACCAACACTGCAGTTCAGCTATATCACGGGTTAAGCTAGTTTTTATAGTACAGCTGGGAATCCAGTCACTATTTTAAATGTGCTCCAAATAATGAGCTTCAATTAACTTTGGGAACACAACCTGTCCCTAAGGTTTGGACTATTTGGGTTTTGTTTGCTTCTCTTAATTAAAATAACAAAATGCATTTTTAAACTAAAGAGCTCCTTTATAAAACCCACAGTGTGGTCAAAATGGCACTCATCGTCAGCAATATTGCCCAACATTTATCATTGGGGTTCTCTTCTGGGATCCAAAATGCTTATAATAGGAAACTTGCCTACATTACTGATTCTGGCACCTAACTTTCTTAAAGAGGCAAAGACAAAGAATGCAGCCTTTCTTTCCGTAAGTCATAGCCTTTCCTCTAGATGAAGGCTAGAGTCAGAAAGGGGAAATCCTGAAGCCACAGACACTCAACTGGTATAACACTCAGCAGTTTTATTTGCAAATGGAACAATGGGTCAAGCAAAAATCCCAAAGGCTTGGAGGACCTGGCTGAGAATCATCCCTACCCGTTTCTGCCCTAAGTAGAGAAGATGAGATGTCTGCCAGGAGACCAGGGAGAGTCATAAAATCTATTACTTACCATTTTACTGAAAAGAGTTGATATGCCTGACACACGGCGCCCCTGAAGATGCTGTAACTCGGACAGTGAATGTGCAAGTTAGCTTTGCAGAGTGCACTTCCTATTTTGAACTGTGTGGTCTGTCCAGCCTTCACACATTGATATGTAAGGTTTATTTGCATGTTATCTCAGCCCTCAGAATATTTGTATAACTGGCCAGGTTTATCAAGTTATTATACTTTAGTAATATGAGAACAGGTATTGGTGAAGTTCTGAAGTCCAAAAGATGACATGGAATTTTTAAAGAAGTGCTGGATATTAACTTTTGTGTACACTATTAACCTGTTTAATATAAAATCTGTATTTGTGAATCTATCTATCTATCTATCTATCTATCTATCTATCTATCATCTATCTATCAAAAAAGGACACAATCTAA
This sequence comes from Felis catus, assembly GCF_018350175.1. NCBI lineage: Eukaryota > Metazoa > Chordata > Mammalia > Carnivora > Felidae > Felis > Felis catus. Next base: position 207,555,746 of record NC_058368.1, on the reverse strand, counting down.
AATGTTAACAGTGGTTGACTTAGGTCAGTTTTATTACAAATAATTCTTGTTTTGTACTTTGATGAATTTTTGACTTTTCTATTTTGAGTATATAGTACTTGTTGAAAACATAGCTATAATCTTAAGAGGAACAAAAGGAACATGATAATTTTAATCAACAATCCCAAATGTATTTAACTCTATCTTACCAATATTTAAATGGTAGCTATCTACCAGCTTATCGGATGGCATCATTAAAAATATAGCCATATGCCAACCTAGCTTCATTGTTAGGTTTTTAGCAATTTTTATTAGCATCAGATGGCTTAATTCCTCATGCTGGTAAATTAGATATTTTTAAGGCATGGTGTTTGATGCTGAGTCCCATCGATTACCTGTAATACCTATCTGAACACATTCTGCTACACACATTTATCACCTTTATTTTGAATATGCAGCCTGACTCTAAAACAATTTCAAGGGCAGAAGATCATCTTTGTTGCTTCTTGAAAAGGAAAAGCAACTTATTCCTTAATTTTGGGTTGCAAATTTCTAGATCTTTTTGTAAGTACCCTACCTTTTTGTAAGTACGGCATTTACCTAGTAGAGAGGCACATTTTTTTCACTTGATGCTAATACTGATTACCACCATGAGAACACAAATCCTTTATTTAAAAAGATGTTCCCTAGTATTTATTCTCTAAAATGGGAAATGCCTTTTCACACTCAAGATATGCTTAGAAATATGGATAGAATCATTGCCAGGACAAAGCATGAAGACAGAGCAGGGGGCAAGTTCCAGGGGTGGAAAAGAACCTGATACTGCCTTGAAACCTGCAGGTATTTTAAAGAGGGAGTGATCAGAACCTATGTGGGTAGGCAGGGATCTGAAATTGCAGTCAGTGGCACACAATAAATGCTCAATGAATAAAAGGAGGATCAAGGTAAGACAGGTATAGGAATGAGGCATGCTTTTAGATATAAAACATTTGTTGGCAGAAGGCCTTGAAACGGAGACATTCTTTAGCTTAACCAGAAAGCCTTTTATCTACTAAAAAAACAGAGTTTTTTTTTTTTTTTTCAGTGCAGGTACAGTGTAGGGTCTAAAGCAGTGGTTTTCAACCTGGTTGCCCATTAAAATCACCCGGAATGCTTTAAAAAAATCCCAGTTTTCTGGCTTCACCCCAGACCATCAAATCAAAATCTCTAAGCTTGAGACACAGTCATCAGTATTTTTTAGTTTCCGGGAAATTCCATGGTGTAGGCAAGCCTGATCTCCAAAAGGACGAACAGATGACTCATGACAGCAAGATGGTGAACAGCTCACGAGGCAAACCTTGCAGATAGAAATGATCTTGATGTTCTGACATGGTTTACTACTAAGTTGAACAACATATTTTCACCATGCAGTACATAATAATTACTTATTCTTGGTCATTCCATGATTTTCCTCTCTGTACCAGTAAGTTGGACAAAAATTGTATCATGAACAGAAATCTAGAAATTTCCCTTAACGATGTAGCAGACTGGACAAGTCTCTGATTAAGAAGACTTTGAATTTCAATTCATTCATTTGAATTCCATTTCAATTTGTACTTATTTCCAAATGATAATTAAGGTATATTTTAGTTGTTATTGACATAAATTCAGCAGTCTGTCAAAAACATATGTTTAAGAAACGTAATTTGACTGAGAAAATAAAAGGTAAGGGCTGAAGCTCCCAACCATAACTCTTAGTCCACCAAGGAGTTTTAATTTTTTTACTTAAAATATATTTCAAGTATCACATATGTGAGTATATTTCCTGTGAAGTGAATTAAGGACCGAAGGCCCTAAGCAGGAAGGTGAAACAGGAAATGCAATAAAGATGACGGACAATATAGAGATACCATCTAAAGAAGATAAAGTTCTATTTTGCTGGTATGGGCACTGCAATTATTTCTGCTAGTGAAGGGCAGAAGTAGCTCAGAGGATGCAAGTCGTTAGAATTCTTTAAATACTTAAGCATGCATTCCCTTTTCGTAAAGTTGCATCCCACAGGACAGTTTTTGTTCAGGCAATGGTAAAACGAGTCTGCCATTTTGGTATTCCTTGAAGGTGATGGCTAGGGGGAGACAGTGAGGCCCAACAATGTGGGGTGGGTCACAGAAACCAGCTTCAGTTCTCAAAGTCAATTTACAAGATGATGGAGGGAAATAGCACTCACAAATTTAGCTAACACTACTTACTGATTATTATTTAAAAGCATTGTCAGTGTTGTCTCTATCAGTTTCTAAAAGGAACATGGTCAAAATGGGTAGCGGAGAGGGTTACAATTACTTACACTCTTACACAATTTCAGCTTTATGACCTGAATGGCTAACATGTTAGAGAAGAAACAAATGATTACTTACTTTATGTGCTCAACACGAACATGCCAGGACAAGAGCCTGAGATAGGAGAACAGAGGGATGTTGAATCTCACCTCTTCCAGGAAGCCTTCTCTTCTGCACACTCACTCTTCTCCCTCTTTTTCTGGCCTCCCGCAGACTGCACCACAAAATGAAGCTCTTGGATATGTTTGCCTTTTATGGTTCTCCCATTGTATCGGCTGCATTAAGTTTGGCTCCCTAATTAGATTTCCAACTCCTCCAGTGCGAATTTATTTGCATACTTCCTTCCATCATCCTGAGATCCTAAGGCAACTTGGATTTTTCTAAACCTGTTTTTTGGGTTCATGGGTTCCTTTCAGAATCCGATAAAAGCAGTATACAGTATGCACACTAATTCTGCATGCGTACAGCCTCCCCTGAAACCCATTGCCTAAGAGAAGCTGTAGGAAAACTCAGGGCCAAAATATCATCAGACACTAGGAGATGGTCGCTACATGGCTGCTCTGTGATGATGAAATTAAAGCACAGAAAAGCTAAGTGACCCATCGAGTTTCCAAAGTGGGAAACTGGTCAGCTAAAAAACTTCATTACTTTGTAAACTTGTCTCTTTCGAACAGCATGCATTTGAGCTTGCCAGCAAAGAACAACTCGAACTCACAAAATAGATTCATAGAAATTCAAGGAAATTCTAGTCTCCCTGTTTGGCTAGATATGGAACAGCCAAGTGGAAAATAGCAGGAAGAAAGTGGGATAAGAACAGGCATGTTTAAAAAGGGTGTGCAGGAGGAAATGGGCAGTTCCTTGATTTGGCTTATTTCTCTTTCACTTTTTGTTTTGAGAACAAAATGCATTTTCATTCTTGTACTTTATATTTTTGATGAAAACAGGCTTTAACCCATTCAGAACATTAATGCTCTGGAAGAAGTAACTAATCAGCTTTGGTAAAAAAATGAACTTATTCTTCAACAGAAAAGGAGTTCCCACTATATTTCAACAGGATGAGTAAATTGTATTTAAATTCAAGAAGAGCAGGAAAGAATTTTCTTTACAACTTAAACCCAACCCCAGACAAACGTTTACTGATCTCTAAGACAACTACTGAAACAGGACAATGGAGAAATCATCTAAGCTTTATTTAAGGGGTGTTTTATCAAACCAACTAACTTGGAAAGCAAAGAGACAAAGAATAAAGTTTATAGAATTCTATGTTATATATTAATTTACTTATGATTTCCTTTTGCTATTTTGGCTATAATTTTTATCTTACACTTTTTTGGGCTCTGGGGGCTCGTAAGGCTCTTCAGGGTCTGTTGAGTCTTGTTGTTTTCTATTCATGGCTCTTCCTATTCTCTTTTCATGGCTTCTCACCTCTTCAGTCCTTATATAGTCTTCTCGGGGTGGAATCGAAGTTGTAATCCTATTATCTCACTAGGTCTCCAAGACAAAGAAATTCAACTGACATCATCAAATTGCACACTCTCGTTGGGTCGATCATTGGGCTTGATCATTTGTTAGTAATAATCTGAACTTTAATGAATGAAACAAAGGTCATACGTGAAAAATTGATCTATTTCTCCTTTTGTCCTTTCTCATTCTTTCATTCATTCCAGTTTCCTTCCCCATAATTAGGATAGGCCAGAAAAGTTGGAAAATGAACAGATGTGCCTTGGGATTTCACAGACTCAGAAAAGATGACAAAGGGGAAAATAAATCTCTTTGCTATTCCTTGAGTTTGTATTATTTCCCACTGTCAGTTGATTGCAGGTATGAATATATGCACTCATTTTCCTAGTTTGTTGTCTGTTTAATTTTAAAATAGGAATATTTCCATTTTGGTATAGAATAAATATTGGTGAAGCTTTACATTCTTTTTTTTCTTTTTTAAAATACCTTATTTAACAAAGTAGTATTTGTCAGGCAAGAAGACTACCTAAATACAAAATTATCTGTCCTAATATAAAATTAGTCAGACCTGGGTGTAACCTAGTGACAATTTTTCTTTTGGTCAGAGGAATATAAATGTTTCCATTTTAAATTCTATAGTATCATTTGGAAATTAATACTACTGTTTAGTAATGTTATAGGGAGGACTTAAGAGTATCTATAATGTAACTATGAAACAAACTTATTAGAACATAATTTGTGAAATGATTCAATGTCATCCTGACCACCTTCTTCTTTTTCTTTTTTAATCCCTTGTAGGCTGATGGACTCTATTAGGCTAGGTTAAAAAATATCACTGATCGGGGCGCCTGGGTGGCGCAGTCGGTTAAGCGTCCGACTTCAGCCAGGTCACGATCTCGCGGTCCGTGAGTTCCAGCCCCGCGTCGGGCTCTGGGCTGATGGCTCAGAGCCTGGAGCCTGTTTCCGATTCTGTGTCTCCCTCTCTCTCTGCCCCTCCCCCGTTCATGCTCTGTCTCTCTCTGTCCCAAAAATAAATAGACGTTGAAAAAAAAAAAATCACTGATCAATAAATACTGGGAAAACTAGAAAACCAAAAAGCAAAAGAATGAAGCTGGAACCTTACCTTATACCATATAAAAAGTTAACTCAAAATGGATCAAAGACCTAAACATAAAACCATAAGGTCCTAGAAGAATAATAAACATAAAACCATAGGGTCCTAGAACAATAAAGAACAATATGCTGGAAGATATTCACTAAGTGAAATAGATGCAAAAGAACAAATGTTCTGATTCCACCTCTATAAGGAGCCCGAAATAGTCAAATTCAAAGACAAAGGATAACAGTGGTTATCAGGGCAGAGAAGGAAGGGAATGGAGAATTACTGTTTACTAGGTGCAGAATTTCAGTGTGGTATGATGAAAAATTCTGCAGATGGATAGTGGTGGTGTTTGCACAACAATGTAAATATACTTAACACCACTGAACTGTACATTTAAAAATGGTTAAAATGGTAACTTTTATGTTGTGTATTATGTCACAATAAAAAAAATAACTCCTCTAAAAAAAAAAATCACCGAGCCCACTAATTATTTAGAGGCGAGTACTAAGCCATTCTGCCATAAAACCTTATTCTTAGTTTTCAGATTTAATCTTCTTGGCTTTTTTTTTTTTCAACGTTTATTTATTTTTGGGACAGAGAGAGACAGAGCATGAACCGGGGAGGGGCAGAGAGAGAGGGAGACACAGAATCGGAAACAGGCTCCAGGCTCTGAGCCATCAGCCCAGAGCCCGACGCGGGGCTCGAACTCACGGACTGCGAGATCGTGACCTGGCTGAAGTCGGAGGCTTAACCGACTGCGCCACCCAGGCACCCCTCTTCTTGGCTTTTTAAATATCATAAGTTAGAGTCACAGTCAGAAGGATTTGTATCAATAGCCTTGCATGATAACAATAGCAACAGCTACTGTTTATTGTTTGTCTATAAAGGGCAAAGGTCATTATATGCATTACCTCAATAAATTAACCCAAAAATCCTATGAAGGGAATATTATCACCCCTGGGCATATCTTGGGTTTGGAGGTTTAGTAACTTGTCTCTTGTTAAAAAGCCACACCACTCCCTTCTCTTGAACCATTTCCCTGCTCTTAGCATGGTAGTGGGTAATGAGCATGAGGTGTGGATGGAGAGGTTGGGGGGCTGGGGATGAGCAGAGAGATAGATGTTTGTGAATTCCTTATATATGTGTGCCTGTGTGTGACTAAGAGAGAATACTTTCATTTCCTTTAAAATAAACCTAAGGGGAGCCATTCAAGGGGAGCCCTGGAGAGACAGTGGTGTAAAGCCAGGGTAAGGATGTTGACCCACACCTCAAACACTTATTAGTTGGCAGGTATATGTTGCTGCCTACCAGGTGATCAGTAGAATGAATAAGCTACCTGAATTTTGAGTATAAAAAGGGGTAAGTGTAAAAACGTAGTGATTCTCTGAAGCTTCTTTTCCCATTAGGCCCAAGGGAATATGAGTGCCCATCCAGTCCTCTTGATAATGGCTGGAGTTCAAGGTAATAATCAGAATGTATGGCCTGAGCTTCAGAGGGCTGTTTCCCCGCTGCGTTCCTTTCCTTGAATTTTGGAGTGCTCCCTCAGTAAACACGTGGGGGTGGGGATATACCATGCTCAGTCTGCCTGAATCAGGTGATACTATGCCCCACGTGTGCCTGGACCAAGCTCTGCCTTTCCTTCTCAGGAGTCCGCTTTCTCACAATCACAATCCAGGCTGAGCCAAGTAAGGCCTGCCTGGCTGCCTGAGGTCCCTATCTCTCCCAGTTTCTGGTGATTCTTCCCCAGTTAAGTCTAGAGACTTTCTTCTAGGAGCTGATGCCTATTGGGTAGTTTCTGGTGTCTCAATGGTGCACCCTGCTGGAAATGCTTTACCAGATAAGTCACCTTTGAAGGGAAGTTGGAGGATCTCAGGATCTACAGGGAACCTGCTCTCCCCCGCCCCCAACCATTTCCAATAGAAGGGGCTCTGACAAATCATTAAGCTGACCCTAGGGAGTCTGGTTGGGGCTCAGCTCATTTGTTGTTTGACATTTATAATTCACAAGAGTGCAAGGAATTCTCAGTAGTTACTATGATAATTCCACTTAATCCAGATTCTCTGCAGCAGAAATCCTCTCAACAGTGAATTATCTAACAGCTGAGTTCAGTATTTGCATGCATTGTACAAATCCTAATTCTTTCTGATTCACCTAGATTCTGGGGATAGGGAACAGGAATTCTTTTGAGCTCCCATGGCTATTTTCATATTCTTTAAAAAATTTTTTTTTAATTTAATTTTTTAAAAAGTTTATTTATTTATCGAGAGAGAAAGAGAGAGCACAAGCAGAGGAGGGACACTGAGAGAGGAAGAGACAGAGAATCCGAAGCAGGCTCTGTGCTGTCAGTGTGGAGCCCTATGTAGGGCTCAAATCCACATGCTGTGAGATCTTGACCTGAGCCAAAATCAACAGTCTGATGCTTAACTGACTGAGACACCCAGGCACCCTGTTTTCATATTCTCATGGGCCTGGAACTTCTATTTTTAGAGCTCTATCTCCATATCACACCAGCATATTAAAATGCGTCCCATATCCCAATAACCTTTTTTCTTAGTGGTTTAAAAATTTTTTTCAAAAATCATTTTTTAAAGTTTTGGTTTTGAAATTATTTGCAAATAAATAATTTATTTACCATGATCTTTCAGTAAGTATGTGCATTCTGAATTTGTGCAAAACAAGAAAAACTAACAAATTTATTTATAAATGCTGGAAATGTTTATGAACAATAACAATGGAGTTGACATGATCATATTGTTTATGTTTATTAAATATTTATAAATTTTGATTTTACTTTTTCCTTTGTATTTTGAGTATTTTTTTATTTTATTTTTTTAGGAGAGGGAGTATGTCAGACTTTTTCAAAAGCTCTGAGGCCCTAACGACCACACTATATAATGGATAAAATCATAAAGTCAGTTCCCTTAATCACTTTCTTACGTGGGCAGCCTTACCTTATACAATTCATAAGGTTAGGTATTAAGTTGGGCCATATGAAATTGCTGAGTATTTGTTTTTTGTGCGTTTTGTTTTGGTAAAATAAAGTAAAATGGCTGAACAAGAGGCAATTTCACATGATGTCGCTTAATTGTTTTTGGTAACAAAAACAATACACTTCTCCCCTCAGAAACCCAAACTGGAGAGCTAAAACTAACAGTAGCAGAGTGCTATGCCTGCAGTAATTACTCAGTAAGTTATTTGCTGAGTGAATGCATGTAGATACCAATCAATGACCCAACAAGAAGCAACTACGTACACCAGAGTGAAATTGCATGTTACGAACTTAGGGTAATGGAACTGGTGGAACATATTAATCATACAAAGCCCTTTGGCAATTACTTTAAAAACCAACGCTCTCTTTTTAATTTAATTTTGTTTTGTTAGCAAGAGATTGGCATTGCCTGTGGGAGAAAGCAGTTCAGGCATAGTTCACTGCTGACTCCTGATCCAGGAATGAAAAATGGAAACATCATAGGAGTTTAAGGAGGAAAAGAAGCATTGTGGATCTGAGAGGAGATTTCAGAGGCCAATAATATGTTCATGTTGCTTTTCATTTGGCAGTAAGAACTATCTCCAGGGGCAGGATCCTTAATTGGAAAGTCCTGGTGGTTTTACTTTCCTATGATCTCAGGGAAGCCAATAGCTTTATTTATTTGTCTTTTGGCTGGCAAGCCTGGAGAAAGCAAATTATCAAATCTTAATGATTAATAAGACTTCAACTTTGGGTCCATCCATCTATCCATCCATCCATTTATTTATCCCATTATCTGTTGTTACCATTATGTGCCAGATATGTCTAGGTGCTGGAAATAGAATGGGGTTTAAAGTATAAGACACATTTCCAAACTAAAGGGATACTCATCCTGTGTAGGAAGATTAAATGTCACTATTTCTGGAAAAGCAAAGGGAAAGTGCTCAGGGAGCATAGATACAGAACTGATTCCTTGGGAAATTGGGGATTTCACTGGAGAGATGTTAATTGTTCTGGGTCCAGAATAAAGGTTTATGACCTCGGCTATAGATTAGAACAACCAGAGGATAGAAGGAGAAGGGGAAGAAGAAGAGGAGGAGGAGGAGGAAGGGGAGAATAGGGAGGGGAAGGAGGGATGGGGAGGAAAGAAGAATAAAGAGGAGGAAGAGGAGGAGAAGGTGAGAGAGAAGGAAAGAAAAAAGAATCATGCTCCAGGAAGGATCCACCACAAAGGTTCTGGTTTAATTGGCTTAAATGGACTTCTGTTTTGTTTTTGGTTTTGGCCTAAGCTAACCAGGTAAATCTAGTGAGGATTAGGTTGAGAACCACTGGTCCGGAAGGAGTAGAAACACACAAGGTGAATGAAGGAGGTGGGGGGGGGGGGTGTGGATTGGTTAAGGGAGAAGAAAGTTGGAGAGCATTCTGCTTTAAGTATATAGTATGTTTAAAAAAGGTGATGTTTGGGAGGAGCCAAGTTGGTGGAACAGCATGGAAGTTTTTTGTTTGTTTGTTTTTTAACATTTATTTATTTTTGAGACAGAGAGAGACAGAGCATGAGCAGGGGAGGGGCAGAGAGAGAGGGAGACACAGAATCTGAAACAGGCTCCAGGCTCTGAGTGGTCAGCACAGAGCCAGATGTGGGGCTCGAACTCACGGACCGTGAAATCATGACCTGAGCCGAAGTCGGATGCTTAACCGACCGAGCCACCCAGGCGCCCCAGCATGGAAGTTTTTTGTGTCTCACATCCATGAAATACAACTAGACCAACACTAAACCATCCTACACACCTAGAAAACTGACTGGAGGATTAACACAGCAATCTACACAACGTGAACCACAGAATTCAACAGATACGCAGCACGGAGAAGTGAACTTGGGGAGTGAGAAGGTGCAGGAAGGGAGGTGCTTTTGTGAGTGGAGAGAGGACGGAGATGTGGGGGTAGAATACAGGAAAAGCACCCCTCCCCAAAAGCAGCTGGAGAGAAAGTGGAAAATTCAAAACAGCCGCAGGGACTGAAGTAAAAAGGGAGAAAGGAGAAAGGAGAGGGTTTAAATTCCATTAAGACTGTAAACAAGGGGAGCGCAAAGGCTGCAACTCCACAGCTCGATACCTGGCGGTGCTCTGGTGGGAAGGGCGAATCCCCAGGAACAGAGTGGGGTCTGGGAGGTTCTCAAGCCACACGGGGAAAAGCGGTTCCACTGCTGGAAGGACACTTGGTAGAGACTGTTGAAGCCACCTGGTCCCAGCAGACCCTAAAAAATGGCCACATTCGCTGGTGCTGGAACAAGGTCATTAAGGGTGAAGCCTGGTACCAGATGTGTGTTGTGATTTTCCATAATCCCTGAGATGCTGCTGCTACAGTTTCTCGCAAACATTTTCTGGGGCGGGCTGGCATGTGGCTGTAGTCTCGGGGCACCAGCAGCAGCAGGGTCCAGCAAGCGTTCCTGGGTGCAGCCAATATTCAGCCATTGCTCAGTGAGACCCTCCTGCAGAGGGGCGGAATGGGTCAAAGCCGCAGTCCTTCACAAGTAAGGGGCCGGGGAAAACAGCCGCATCTGAGACAAAACCTGGGAGAGAGGTACTGCCTGGGGCCTGGTCACGGAGAGTGGAAAAGCGGAGAGTGGAAGAGAGCTGAAGACCGGGGACTAGTGCGCGATTGCTGACCCGGAAGAACAGACTGGGTGGCTGGGTGGCGCCATTTTTCACGCTCCCGCGCATGCGCATGTGCACCGACGAGAACCACAAAAATCCACCCCAGTAGGCTAGCAGCGCCATCTAGTGGAGAAAGGAGCCATACACTGAGCTCCGCCCAACTGGGCGGACTTTGCTCTCAGGAACACAAGTCTCACCACCGGCTTAGTTAAGGACTATAAAGTGCTACATAGACAGACTTCTAGGGGAAAATGAAATAATTTTAGTCCTACTTCAATCTGTTAGCAGGTCCATCTATTCAATTTTCTTTTTTTTTTCTCTTTTCACTTTTTCTTGAATACAGAAAGAGAAAAAACTCATTTTTATTTTCAATTTTTATCCAAAACATTTTTCTTTAATTTTTATTACTATATTTTTTATTTTTGTATAAATTTGTTCAAATTCTATTTTACTTCCATCATTTTGTTTTAGTCTACTTCAGTGTATTCAACTTTTCAAATTTTCAAATGATTTCCTTTTATTTCTTTCTTTTTTTTTCTCTTTTTTGTTTCTTTTCTTTTTCTTGAATGCAGAAAGAGAAAAACTTCATTTTTACTTTCAATTTCTATTAAAAATATTTTTCTTTAAATTTTTACTATATATTTTGCTTTTATGTAAATTTTTTCAAGTTCTATTTACTTCCATCATTTTATTTGAGTCTACTACAGTGTATTCACTTTTTCAAATTTTCAAAAGATTTCTTTTATTTTCTTTTTTTAAATCTTTTTTCTCTTTTTCTTTTCTTTTCTTTTTCTTAAATACAGAAAAATATTCATATTTATTTTTAATTTTTATTAATTTTCTTTAATTTTTGCTACTTTATTCTTTACTTTTTTGTATATTTTTTCAAATTCTATTTTATTCCCATCATCTCATTTTAGTCTACTTCAGTGTATTCATTTTTCAGTTTCTCAAATGAGTTCCTTTTAAAAATTTTTTAAAATTTTATTACTTTTTCTCCCCCCCTTTTTTTCTAATCTCTAACACCACTTTCAACACCCAGACAAAACACACCTAGAATCTAGCATCATTTATTTGATTTTTGTGTGTATGTGTGTGTTTTTAATTTTTTAATTTTAATTCTTTTTAATTTTAATTTTTTTTAAATCTTAATTTTCCTACCTCATTAATTCCTTTTTTCCCTTCAAAATGACAAAATGAAGGAATTCACCCCAAAAGAAAGAGCACGAAGAAACAACAGCCAGGGATTTAACCAACACAGATACAAGCAAGATGTCTGAACCAGAATTAAGAATCACGATAATAAGAATACTATCTGGAGTCAAAAATAGATTAGAATTCCTTTCTGCAGAGATAAAAGAAGTAAAAAATAGCCAGAAGGAAATAAAAAATGCTATAACTTAGCTGTAATCACAGGTAGATGCAGCGGCGGCAAAGATGGATGAGGCAGAACGGAGAATCAGCGATATAAAGGACCAACTTATAGAGAATAATGAAGCAGAAAAAAAGAGGGAGATTAAAGCAAAAGAGCACGATTTAAGAATTAGAGAAATCAGTGACTCATTAATAAGGAACATCAGAATCATAGGGGTCCCAGAAGAGGAAGAGAGAGAAATAGGGGTAGAAGGGTTATGTGAGCAAATCATAGCAGAAAACTTTCCTGACCTAACACAAACTTCAAAATCCAGGAGCACAAAGGACCCCTATTAGATTCAACAGAAACTGAACATCAAAAGGCAGACCTATCCACAGAAACCTGGCAGGCTAGACCAGAAAGGAGTGGCAGGGTATATTCAGTGTGCTGAATCAGAAAAATATGCAGCCAAGAATTCTTAATCCAGCAAGACTGTCATTCAAAATAGAAGGAGAGATAAAAAGTTTCCCAGACAAACAAAAATTAAAGGAGTTTGTGACCACTAAACCAGCCCTGCAAGAAATTTTAAGGGGGACTCTCTGAGGGGAGAAAAGATGAATATATATATATGTACATATATATACACATACATATACATATATACACATATATATGTACGTATGTACGTATATATATACGTATATATATATATATATATATATATATATATATATATATATATTCTAAAAGCAACAAAGATTAGAAAGGACCAGAGAACACCACCAGAAACTCCAACTCTACAAGCATCACAATGGCAATAAATTCATATCTTTCAGTACTCACTCTAAATGTCAATGGACTCAATACTCCAATCAAAAGACATAGGGTAACAGAATGGATAAGAAAACAAGATCCATCGATATGCTGTTTACAAGAGACCCACTTTAGACCTAAAGACACCTTCAGATTGCAAATAAGGGGATGGAGAACCAGGTATCATGCTAATGGCCAACAAAAGAAAGCGGGAGTAGCCATACTTATATCAGACAATCTAGAATTTAAAATAAAGACTGTATCAAGAGATGCAGAAGGGTATTATATCATAATCAAGGGGTCTTTCCACCAAGAAGACCTAAGAATTCTAAACATTTATGTGCCAAATGTGAGAGCACCCAAACATATAAATCAATTAATTACAAACATAAAGAAACTCATCGATAGTAAGACCATAATAGTAGGAGACTTCAACACCCCACTCACAGCAATGGATAGATCATCTAATGAAAAAAATCAACAAGGAAACAATGGCTTTAAATGACACACTGGACCAGATGGCCTTAACAGACATATTCAGAACATTTCATCCTAAAGCAGCAGAATATACATTCTCCAGTGTACATGGAACGTTCTCCAGAATAGACCATATACTGGGACACAAATCAGCCCTAAGTAAGTACAAAAAGATCGAGATCATACCGTGCATATTTTCAGACCACAACGTTATGAAACTCGGAATCAACCACAATAAAAAATTTGGAAAGGTAACAAATACTTGCAGGCTGAAGAACATCCTACTAAAGAATGAATGGGCTAACCAAGAAATTAAAGAGGAAATTAAAAAGTATATGGAAGTCAATGAAAATGATAATACCACAACCCAAACCTCTGGGACACAGCAAAGGCAGTCATAAGAGGAAAGTATATAGCAATCCAGGCCTTCCTAAAGAAGGAAGAAAGACCTCAGATACACAACCTAACCTTATGCCTTAAGGAGCTGGAAAAAGAACAGCAAGTAAAACTCAAACCCAGCAGAAGACAGGAAATAACAAAACTAGAGCAGAAATTAATGCTATCAAAACCAAAAAAACCCAGTAGAACAGATCAATGAAACCAGAAGCTGGTTCTTTGAAAGAATTAACAAAATTGATAAACCACTAGCCAGTTTGATCAAAAACAAAAAGGAAAGGACCCAAATAAATAAAATCAAGAATGAAAGAGGAGAGATCACAACCAACACAGCAGAAATAAAAACAATAATAAGAGAATATTATGAGCAATTATATGCCAATAAAATGGGCAATCTGGAAGAAAAGGACAAATTCCTAGAAACATATACACTACCAAAACTGAAACAGGAAGACATAGAAAATTTGAACAGACCCATAACCAGGAAGGAAATTGAATTATTAATCAAAAATCTGCCAAAAAACAAGAGTTCAGGGCCAGGTGGCTTTCCAGGGGAATTCTACCAAACATTTAAGGAAGAGTTAACACCTATTCTCTTGAAGCTGTTCCAAAAAATATAAATGGAAGGAAAACTTCCAAACTCTTTCTATGAAGCCAGCATTACCTTGATTCCAAAACCAGACAGAGACACCACTAAAAAGGAGAACTATAGACCAATTTCCCTGATGAACATGGATGCAAAACTTCTCAACAAGATATTAGCCAACTGGCTCCAACAATACATTAAAAAAATTATTCACCATGACCAAGTGGGATTTATACCTGGGATGCAGGGCTGGTTCAATATCTACAAAACAATTAACATGATTCATCACATCAATAAAAGAAAGGACAAGAACCATAAGATCCTCTCAATAGATGCAGAGAAAACATTTGACAAAATACAACATCCTTTCTTGATAAAAATCCTCAAGAAAGTAGGGATAGAAGGAGCATACCTCAAGATCATAAAAGCCATATATGAATGGCCTAACACTAATATCATCCTCAATGGGGAAAAATTGAGAGATTTTCCCCTAAGGTCAGGAACAAGACAGGGATGTCCACTCTTGCCACTGTTATTCAACATAGTATTGGAAACTTAGCCTCTGCAATCAGACAACACAAAGAAATAAAAAGCATCCAAATTGGCCAGGAGGAGGTCCAACTTTCACTCTTTGCAGATGACATGATACTCTATATGGAAAACCCAAAAGATTCCACCAAAAAACTGCTAGAATTAATTCATGAATTCAACAAAGTTGCAGGATATAAGATCAACGCACAGAAATCGGTTGCATTCCTATATACCAACAATGAATCGACAGAAAGAGAAATCAAGGAATCAATCCCATTTACAGTTGCACAAAAAGACCCATAAAATACCAGAAATAAATCTGACCAAAGAGGTGAAAAATCTATACACTGAAAACTACAGAAAGCTTATGAAAGAAATTGAAGAAGACACAAAAAAATGGAAAAAGATTCCATGCTCCTGGATAGGAAGAACAAATATTGTTAAAAATGTTGATACTACCCAAAGCAATCTACATATTCAATGCAATCCCTATCAAAATAACACCAGCATTCTTCACAGAGCTAGAACAAAAATCCTAAAATTTGTATGGAACCAGAAAAGACCCTGAATAGCAAAGCGATCTTGAAAAAGAAAACCAAAGCAGGAGGCATCACAATCCCAGACTTCAAGCTATACTACAAAGCTGTAACCATCAAGACAGTATGGTACTGGCACAAGAATAGACACTCAGATCAATGGAACAGAATAGAAAACCCAGAAATGGACCCACAAATGTATGGCCAGCTCATCTTTGACAAAACAGGAAAGAATATGCAATGGAATAAAGACAGTCTCTTCAGCACGTGGTGCTGGGAAAACTGGACAGCGACATGCAGAAGAATGAACCTGGACCACTTTCTTACACCAAACAGAAAAATAAACTCAAAACGGATGAAAGACCTCAATGTAAGACAGGAAGCCATCAAAATCCTCGAGGAGAAAGCCGGCAAAAACCTCTTTGACCTCGCCTGCAGCAACTTCTTACCCAACACATCTCTGGAGGCAAGGGAAACAAAAGCAAAAATGAACTACTGGGACCTCATCAAAATAAAAAGCTTCTGCACAGCAAAGGAAACAATCAGCAAAACTAAAAGGCAACCGACAGAAGAACAGAGGGTTACTGGAGGGGTTGTGGGAGGGGGGATGGGCTAAATGGGTAAGGGGCATTAAGGAATCTACTCCTGAAATCATTGTTGCCTTATATGCTAACTAATTTGGATGTAAATTTAAAAAAAATAAAAAAAATTAAATTAAAAAAAAAGGTGATGTTTAAGGTTTTCGATCCCAATTTAAATGGGATGCTGGAACTGAACATTTTGTAGGAAATGGGTTGCCTGGAAGAGCTTTCTTGAGAGAAAGATTCAGCAAGAAAGACTGCACCATGATCTAGTGTCTCATCTAGGAACTGGTGGACCATCCTGGGTCAGGTATGAAAAGTCAACCAGAAGACACTAGTGTCCTTAGAACTATCATGTATGTAGGGGAAGGGAACTTGATCTTCATTATCCATTAAACACAAAATATGGAAACTGAATGAAGAAACTTACATAAAAAACTGGTACAAAATAAATGAAAACAACAGGACTTCATAAAAAACAAGTGAACCTTAAGACTACCCAGAGTAACAGGATTCCCACAGGAAACAATTTCCACTGAGGATTAAGCCTGTAATAAAAAAATTACTAAGTACACAAGTCAGAAAAAAATGCCATGAGGATGAATTAGTACACTCAATAGGCAAAAAATTGCAGTGCAGAAATTATATTTTCTCGAGCAACTAGAGAAAGACTCCCAAATGAACATGTTTAACATCTTCAAAGAGATAAAAGTATGAAAATAATCCAATAGGGTAGGATTAATTAATTCAAAATGGATTGAGGTCTTGAAGGTGAGATCTGTAACCATAAAGCTCTTAGAAGAAAACATAGGAAACTCCTCGACATGGGTCTTGGCAGTGACTCTTTGAATCTAACACAAAAAGCAAAAGCATCAAAAGCTAAAAAACAAAAACAAAAAACAAACAGAAAAACAAAAACAAAACACAAAATGCAAAAAACAAGTGGGACTACAGCAAACTAAAAAGCTTCTGCACAGCAAAGGAAATCAACAAAATGGAAAGGCAACCTACTGAATGGGAGAAAATATTTGCAAACCATATATCTGATAAGGGGCTAATATCCAAAATTCATAAAGAGCTCATGCTACTCAATAGCAAATAATAATAATAATAATAATAATAATAATAATAATAATAATAATAACTTGATTAAGGAATGGGCAGAAGAAGATCTGAATAGACATTTCTCCAAAAAAGACATACAGATGGCCAATAGGAACATGAAGGATGCTTAATATCAATGCAAATCGCCACCACAGGGAGATATCACTTCACACCTGTTTGAATGGCTATTATCAAAAAGATAAAAAACCAATAAGTGTTCGTGAAGATGTGACAAGAGATAACAAGTGTTAGTAAACCCACGCACACTACTGGTGGGAATGTAAATTGGTGCAGCTACTATGGAAAATGTTACGGAGTTTCCTAAAAAAATTAAAAATAGAACTACTATATGATCCACCAATTCTGGTGGATCTTCTGGTTATTTATCTTCTGGTTATTTATCTGAAGAAAATGAAAACACTAAATCAAAAAGATATATGCACCCCTATGTTTATTGCAGCCCTATTTATAATAGCCAAGACATGGAAGCAACTTAAGTGTCCATCAATGGATAAATGGATAAAGAAACTGTGGTATATATATATGCAATGGAATATTATTCAGCCATAAAAAAGAACAACATTTATGCACCTTGAGGGCATCGTGGCAAATGAAATAAGTCATACAGAGAAAGAGAAGTGCTATATAATCTCTTATACGTGGAATCTAAAGAAACAGAAAAACAAAACACCAAACTCATAGATACAGAGAACAGATTGGCGGTTGTGAGAGGTGGAGGTGGGGGTGGAATGGGAGAAACTGGTGATCTGTTTTTTTTAGCTTAAATAAAAATGAATAAGTAATAATAACAATAATAATAATAAACAATAAGGAAACATCTCTAAGATATATTTTAAGTGATGAAACCAGACATGGATCAATGTATATACTTTACTACCATTGGGTTAAGAACACAAATCGAGAAGGAAGGTGTGTGTGTGTGTTTCTTATTTGCTTGCATATTAAGAAAAAGATGTAGAGATGAGCATCAATAATAATAATACCAAATAGTTCCTGAACACCTTCCCCAAATTCAAGTCTTTGGTTAGTCTTTTACAAGTGTATCTTACTGTGAGTCCATGAGTCCCAAGCACCTTCTGTGCCCACAGTCTAGTTTTTGCTTTTAATTAAAGCAAACATATAAAAACCTTGTTTTAGATAATTGACCCTGCTACTGTGTCCATATATGTTTGAAACAAAAGTCAGTGTCTTGGCAAAAGTCTGCTATATATAGAACAGACATAAGGAAGGCCAGGAGCTTATGCTATCATTAGAAATTCCTCCTGTTCGGAACACTATGTATTGGATAATGGAATAATATTCAATTGACCCAACCAGATTTTGTAGCAGATAGCATTTCCTTGGAAAGAGACTCTGAGCATCTGAGTTTGTATGCAATAGATTTATTAGCATGTGTTTTGGGGGGAAAATATGTTAGGAGTATGGGGAGCACAATTGGGAATAAGGGGAAGTTCAACTGTAATGCTCTTGCAACAGAGGCTTCAGCAAATCATACAAGAAACTCCAAAGCTGAATAGTGCTCCAGAGCTGTCCCAATTGACGCAAGAGGGACGGCCCATCAGATACCAACCACATTGACCAATTATCAGATATGGGCTTCTTTCAGATTGGGAGCATAATCTTGGGCACCACTCCCTTGTTACAGGGCAATTCCTGAAGAGAGACTCAGCTGTGAAATGTCAGCAGGTTACACTCATAGGAGGTGGGGGGATGGGTGCTTGATCCTGAAGGCAGACCCGGGCTGTGTACCATGACATCCTCCATAGAGTCTTAGGAAATTTTGAATGCAGAAGGCACTGAGAAAAGATAGAAGCAGTAGAAGCAGAGGTGATAAAGAGAGAGAGAAACAGAGTCATGAAAATGGCAGTGTTATTACAGTATTAACAACAAGATAATTAGGTTGCTACAGCAATTTTTGAATATCTTGACAGGGTTTTGTATCTTTAACAGTGATAAATTATATTTCAGATCTTCATAAACACGAACTGTAATTGTGGAGGCGATTGTATTGTCTGTATCTGTTTCTTGCAATCCGAAAAAGCAAACCTAAAAGACATAGGTCTTGGGTATTCAACTTTGAGGTGCATCTTATGCAAGGGTATTTATAAGAACATGTGAAGAAACCTTCATTGAAAAATATTAAAAGATTTTAGAGAGATTAGGAATTTTGCTTACTTGCTTAAAAAAATTACAGTTGACCCTTGAACAATGCTAACAAAGGTTAGGGGTACTGATGCCCCACACAGTTGAAAATCTATGTATAACTTTTGACTCTCCCAAAACTTAACTACTAAGAGCTTACTGTTGACCAGAAGCTTTACCAATAACATAAAGAGTTGATTAATACACACTTGTATGTTATATGTGTTATATAGGGTATCATTACAATAAAGTAAGCTAGGGAAAAGAAAATTTTATTAAGAAAGTTGTAAGGAAGAGAAAATATATGTATAGTACTATACTGTAAAATATCCACAATTGAGCCCAATAAGTGGGCTCATTCAGTTCAAACTCATGTTGTTCAAGCGCCAATCATTACAGTTAAAAAAATAATAATTCTGTTTAAATGTAGAGGTAGAAGATGTAAAATTGCATGCTAAAAGACCTATAAAGTCTGCTTTGTCCATTTTATGTGTTCACTATTTATCCTCTGTTTACATGGATAGCCTAGACGTTTAATACACGTTAGTTTAAGACCTAATTTTCAAATTAAGTAACCTCAAAATGCAGAGTTTTGTCCCTAGTGATATAAAATAAGTTGCTCTCACCTTGAGAAGTTTTTGGGTTTTTTCTGGTTTCACAGGCAATTCCTGTAAATGCCATTGGGCAGGTACACAGACATTCTCCATCCAGCAGGATCACAGTACCTCCATGTTGGCATGGGTTGCATTTCCTCACATTGAATTCAGTGATATAATCTTCAAGGGCTCTTTCTAAATTCTGTTTCTTTAGGTGTGCATCTTTTATTTTCACTGGAACCAGATTATATATAGGAGACAGCTACAAGAAAGCAAAATATTTAATTTTAGAACTTTTTCTACTGATGGAGCTTGTGCAGTACCATTCACTGAATTATTTGTCCATTCATTAATTCAACAAAGGTTGGTTTTTTTTTTTTAATGTTTATTTATTTTTGAGACAGAGAGAGACAGAGCATGAATGAGGGAGGGTCAGAGAGAGAGAGACACAGAATCCGAAGCAGGTTCCAGGCTG
Source organism: Felis catus (assembly GCF_018350175.1). Classification (NCBI taxonomy): domain Eukaryota; kingdom Metazoa; phylum Chordata; class Mammalia; order Carnivora; family Felidae; genus Felis; species Felis catus. The sequence goes on along the minus strand of NC_058368.1, from coordinate 207,535,655 downwards.
CAAGCTGTCAGCACAGAGCCTAACGCGGGGCTCGAACTCACAGACCGTGAGATCCTGACCTGAGCCGAAGTCGGACGCTTAACCGACTGAGCCACCCAGGTGCCCCTCAACAAAGGCTTATTGAATGATTATTATTGGCAGGTATGATGTTTGCTGATGGACTATAGGAGTGATCAAAGCTAGGCATGATCTCTGTGATCATTATGGAGGTAAGGAGGTCACATTATGCAAGCAAGAAGACTGATATCAAAATAATCACACAGATAAAACGGAAACCATGATAGGTACTATACGGGATGGGTATATGTGTTTTAAAAATGGACAATCATGGACTTAAACTTTTCTCAGGATAACATACTGACATTATTTTGTGAATTGTTTATGCTGCCTTTTCCCCTCCTCCTCGCTTCCAACAGGTAGCCAGTGTCTCTTGTCAAACTGGGGCTTTGTGTGCAAGGCCAAGATCAGAAAGCCCCTGAAGGCAAATTCTTTGTTGGCTTTCCCCCACCCATAAAAGCCTGAACCCACTGAGGAATTTTTACTGGGAGAAAGGGTGTGAGAAGAATGCCACTGAGGCAGGAGATTCCTCCTGACTTAGTACGTCCCTCAGGGGACAAGAAACCATAAACTGGATCTCTGGCAGCTATTTGAGGAAAAACAGAGAGTCCCTAGAGAAGGCAGGTCCATATCAAGGACTAGGGATCCAGTTTTGCCAGGGACTCCCATGTACAATCTTGGCATAGAAGGCTTGGAACCACTTGACTTCAAGGGAACATGTGAGTTTGAACAATGAGGTTATTAGGGTGACCACCGTGGATTAAATATATACATATATTCCCAGTTCCCCAACTGGAGCATCAGGGTTCTTGTATTGATCTGGGCAGTAAGACCTCCCTGAACCCCATCCAACAAATGATTAAAGGATAAATTTTCCAGCAGTAGGAAGGGATGGAATCTCAATACCAAATTTAATTAGAATTAAAGAAAATGAAGTAATATGGTTTCTTCTGCATAAATTCCTGGGGTCAAATACATAGTTGCTACAACTGAATCGAGGAAGCTTGGAAGGGCTTTCCTGAGAAAATGACCCTTCCTCTGAGATTTGAGGGTGCTGGGACAGAAAGAAGACCATTCCAGTCATACAGAATTTGAAATGTCGCTATGGTGGAGGGGTGCCTGGGTGGCTCACTCAGTTGAGCATCCCAGGGTCCTGGGATTGAGACCTGTATCAGGCTCTGTGCTGAGCCTGGAACCTGCTTGTGATTCTCTCTTTCTCTGCCTCTGCCCCTCTCCCCCACTCGCTAGCTCTCTCTCTCAAACAACAACAACAACAACAGCAACAACAACAACAAAATTCTTATGGTGGAAAAGTCACAACATATGTAGAAGGTGTCTATATCAGCAAATTCAGTTGTGTGACTCAAAGACTTGTTTGAGTAAATAAATCATTAGAAACTGAGGTCCTTGGGTGGCATAGCACTTTGAAACAGGAGGCTACAAATTTAAAAGGAACTGGAATCCAAAGACTCAAGAAAGAGATTAAAACAAAAATACTACATGTGGGTAATGATGGATTGAATAATGTCAACTGAGCTTTTTTTCTCTGAGGGCAATGACAAATAAAACCAAAATTAAAAACCTGCTTGAAGGCCCTGGAGAGTTAATGAGGTAATACATATTCGGCTACGTTCTGGGAGGAGGTGGAAATTCAGGGAGGTGAGCCTAGTATTTTTGGGCCACAGTCCCCTTTTGACACATTTGCCTAATTTGGGAACAGGCTGCAGAGGAACTGAGGTAAAGGAGCACATCCCTGGGCTGGTGGGGGTGGGGGGAAAGGTTGGTATTCAGGGACAGCAAAGGAAAAGAAGCCATGCTTTGGGTTGGGACCCAAAGCCCTACAGTCCTGGAAGTGAGAGGGAGCCAGAAGTGGGTGGCCTTGCAGAGACTGCAGTCTGGTTCGCATTAAAAAAATCTTGAATCATTGTAACCCCAGAAGCTTTCCAGATGTAAACATATATTTTCTTTGGAAGAAAAGAAAATCATTCCAAGGCCTCACGCTACTCCTAGAAGAATTTTTAAAGTGTAATATTCAGCCCCTAATAAAAATAACTAGGTACACAAGGAAACAAGGTGACATGAACAAGAACCAGTAGAAACCCTAGAAGCTAAAGCAGAGCTGTGAGGATGACAAGATTTGAGGACTTGGGAAAAATAAACAAATAAAGATATTATAAGTTGATATTAGCGGCACCTGGGTGGCTCAGTCAGTTAAGCTCAGCTCAGGTCACCATTTTGAGGTTCGTGGGTTCAAGCCCTACATCGGGCTCTGTGCTGACAGCTCAGAGCCTGGAGCCTGCTTTGGATTCTGTCTCCCTCTCTCTCTTGTCTCTCCCCACCCCTGCTCTCTCTCTGTCTCAAAACAAATAAATAAACATTTTGGGGGTGCCTGGGTGGCTCAGTCGATTAAGCTTCTGACTTCTGCTCAGGTCATGATCTCATGGTTTGTGAGTTCAAGCCCCCCACCGTGCTCTGTGTTGACAGCTCAGAGCCTGGAGCCTGCTTCAGATCCTGTGTCTCCCTCTCTCTCTGCCCCTCCACACTCACGCTCTGTCTCTCTCTGTCTCTCAAAAATGAATAAATGTTAAAAAAAAAAAAGTTGACATTAATATGCCAGTTTATGGACTGGTTAAATAGAAGCCGTGATACAACAGAAGCAAAATTAATGAATTAGAATATAGGTAAGGAGAAAATACTGACAATGAAGCATAAAGTGATAAAAGATTGGGAAATACAGAAAGAAGGTAGGAAACATAAAAGACAGGGTGACTGGGTGGCTCAGTCAGTTAAGCATCTGACTCTTGATTCTGACTCAGGTCATGATCCCAGGATCGTGGGATCCAGCCCTGCATTGGGCTCCATGCTGGAGCTCTATATCTCTCCCACTCTCTCTCTAAAGTAATAATAGTAAAAATGGATAGGGGGAGAAGAGAAAAGATCCATATAATTTGAGTCCCAGAAGGAGAGAATATTTAAGAAGCAATATTTGAAGAGCTAATGGCTGAGAGTAAAACAAGCCAGTGGAAGATACAGAGGTACCCCATTAATGAAAAGCAAGGCTATAATTTTTTTTCACACATAGCCATATCAGGGTAAAACTACTAAAAAAACCAAAGATAATGGAGTAGATCTTAAAATCATCTAAGTAAAAAGTCATAGCACTTTGAAAGTAGACTGATATTTGATTTTAATAGATATAACCAATGATAGAAATTGTTCTTGGACAATGAGATATTCATAGGAGATTTCTTAACAGGTCACTTCAAAGGTTATATCACTCACAGAAAAACAAATCTAGTTTGATTGTAGATCAAAAAGTAAAAGCAAAACAATAAAGCTTCTGCAAGAAAATAGATAGGACAGCATCTTCAAGACCTTGAAGTAGGGAAAGATTTTAAACAGGACATAATGGCACTAACTATAATGAAAAGAAATATATATATTTGACTGTGTCAAAATAAAAAAAACCCCAACATTATAATTCCTGATATGATGTACTGAGAAGGACGCAACGTCACTTCTGTGGTATCTTTCCAAATGGATGACCTCAATCTTCTCTAAGCCTAAATTGAGGGACATTTGACATAACAGCTGACTCATCAAAAAATGTCAAGGTCCTGAAAGATGAGAAAAGTCTGAGAAACTGTCCCAGAATCGAGGAGACTAAGGGGCCATTACAACTAGTTGCAGTGTGGGATCTTGATCGGATCTTGGAACAGATAAAAGATATTAGGGGAAAAACTGGTGAATTTTAAATAGGCTCTGTAGGTTAGACAATGCTAATTTTCTTATTTTGATTAACTGCACGATGGTTGTGTAAGTTGTTAACATCAGGGGCTGCCGGTTATAGGGTGCATGTGAACTCTGTGCTATTTTTGCAGGTTTACTGTCTGTACTATTTATGCCATTTTACAGTAAGTCTAAAATTATTTCAAAATAAAAAGTAAAAAGGAGAACATCTGTTACAAAAAATATCATTGAAAGGTGAAGGTCCTCAAATGAAAAAAAACCTTTTATAATACCTTTAACTGAGACTAGGCTTATATCCAGAATATACCAAGAACTTCCACAGTCAATGCAAATGTTCACCAGCACACTCTTTTATAAATTAGTATATAGGATTTAGATTTTAACTATGTTATATTTATTTGGAAGAAAGTAGCCTCTTACAGACATTGCCACATTGGCATGAACAACATAAGCATGTGGCAGAGTTATTTTGATTTTTGGGAAAAGACATTCATCTTGTTTTACCTTTTAAAGGAAAGTCAAGGCCAGATAATCTAAGATACAGGAAGAGAGGGTCATGGGGAAACTACAATGTGGATGAAATGCATAAACAAAGTGTTCAAAGAGATAAAGAGGAAGGTCATGTAATGACCATAATTTCAGAGAAGCCTCAAACCCTGGAGGCAAAACTCCCTCAAGAAGACAAAGAACAATGAAAATGTACTTGGTGAAGTGTCTTTTTCTGATAAACTTTGGCTTTCCATTAATTAAGAGAACAGTTCTCCTTTGTCTCCTACACTAGCTAATTGTATCTTTCTACTATTTGTAGTCATGAAACATGAAACGTGCTAATAACATACAAATAAATTGAAATATAGTTTAAAAATGAAGTACGTTAAAAAATAATAAATAAAATGAAGTAAATTGAGGTTTCTTATATATACGGAGAGAGAATCCCAAGCAGACTCCTGCATTGTCAGCGCAGAGCCCTACGTGGATCTCAAGCCCACAAACCATGAGATCATGACCTGAGCTGAAATCAAGAGTTGGAGGCTTAACTGCCTCAGCCACCCAGGTGCCCCATGTGAGGGTTCTTTTTATCCCTATACAGGTGAGTTAGGACTGACTTTCACTACATCTTTATAACTGTAATGAGGACAACACAGAGCACCGTGACTACAGGTCCTTGAAATACTTATGCTCTTTAACATCCGATGCCTCACCGCGAAGAGTTGCACAACAAAAATGGCAGGTAAATGATTCATTATTACCTAGGTTGTTCCAGAAAGTGCTCAATATAGCCTGACATGTGGGTGCATAAGATTGGTTGAGGGAAACAAGAGAGGGAGGACGGAGGATAAAAGGCAAGATGAAGGCAAAGGCAACACAAAATTCATGCTAGGAGGACTGACCCATTGGCATGAGGTGGGTCACAAATTTGGGGATATTTTCTAGTGCACTAAGTAAGACAACTGAATTTAATGGTCACATGCATTTAAGAAATATTTACGTCGTTCACAAGAGAAACAAAATGATCCATGAAACTGAGTTTAAAGAGTAATGTCTCCCATGAGTTCTCATAAAGGAGACACTGTATTATGTAACATCCTTTTAGTAAATAAAGCAGTGAGTTATATAACTTGGCAAAAACAAAACTTCACAGGAAGCCAATTTGCTACATGCTAGCTATACTGATCTCTGCTGCTATTGCTTTAGAGGAAATAATAAACTTTATATCTCTCAGGCAATCATTAATAAATGTAATTTCCTCAACTGACATTTTTATAACTAGTTTGTAGTGGTAAGCTTAAGAAGAAACCAAAGTTCAGCTATTCTGTTGAGATAAAATGTAGAAATGTTGTGTTAACATTCAGGCCAGCTGGAAATAGAAATAATATACTTTCATGAAAGTTGAAGACTCTGACAAAAGCGATTACTGAAAGTGAGGCTCTTTCTCCTCTGCCTGAAGAAGGGCTGAGAAAAAATTTTTGGGCTGGGTCAACACATTCCTCAAACAGAGGTTTGGGGTCTGCTGAAGCACACGGACAAATGGAGAATCAGAGCCATGAGGTTCTACTTCATAGAGCACGGCCATAGTTACTTTATTTTTTATTTTATTTGTTTCTTAGTTTAGTGTGGAAAAGTATATTAAATTACGCTGTTATGTTGTGTTGTGTTATCTATAACTGCTTTACTTAGAAAATCTCTGTGAAATTCTTTAGAGTAATATAACCTCCCAGTGTTTTCTCCAAGATAAACTGTTTGCAACATAAATATCTAGATAATGGATTTCATTTGCTCAGAGGATTAAACATAAGCCAGTTAATAGTTTAGTGTGGTGGGGAGTGTGGGTGGGAAGAGGTTTCACCAATTCTTTAAATAGTTAAATAGAAGGATCAGTTCTTAAGACTATCCCTGATGTTTGAAGGTGTCATCCATAGAAAATTGAATGCTTCAACTTACCAAAGAATTAATTAGTGATTATAGATTGCTTAATTACCTCATGGAATAGCTTCTAATTAACAAAAAAAAAACAAAAAAAAAACAAAAAAACACTTCTACTGCATTTATAAAATCAAAATAACTTGGAATCTATTTCAAGGTCAAACCACACTATATCTCATATCTCTTTAGGGATTTAAAAGTCATGCAAAGTCAATAAAGAACACAATATTTTAACTATTTTCTGAACTTTATCTACAAGAAGATAAATTTTAAAAAGTGGTTGCTGGGTGACTCACTATAGTTGCCATTTTCTTAGGTAGAATATTGATCTGAAAAGTCCAGGCTTCCCATGTATGAATAAAGAAGGTTATACAGGTATTTTAGATGGAATGCCTACTAATCTAAAAATCTGGAGGTCAGGGCACCTGGGTGGCTCAGTTGGTTGTATCTGAGTCTTGATTTCAGCTCAGGTTGTGACCTCATGGTCATGAGATTGAGCCCTGGGTTGGGCTCTATGCTGGGTGTGGAACCTGCTTGAGATTCTCTCTCTCCCTCTGCACTCCCCCCCCACTTGCTATAAATAAATAAATAAACAAACAAATAAATAAATAAATATCTGGAGTCAATAGTTGCCCTTGAAAATAGGATAAACTATACTTTGCATCCAGCCAGCAGGACTGTCCCATAGAGTTAATGAAGGTCTTTGAATAGTTCTGGTAAATCTAGTAGTAAATCTTCAGCAGATGCTTTATTTACTTGAGATTCTTTAAATTGGCTCTAGAATATACTGGACTACGATAAAGATCAGGGAATAAGTTTGGATCCATACAAGGACAGCTGAATTTAGAGATGAGAAGACAAGACAATTTTTGTCCATCTGGATGTAAACATCTTCCAAATTAATTCTTATTTAAGATTTTCTGACAGATCTATTTTTATTGAGTTTCAAATAATTATTATTTCAAATAAATATTATTTAAACATAATAAAACAAAAAAGATATCTTCTGGCTTTAATTTCACATATAGACATGCAAATTTGGCCAACTTTTTCTCCCTTTTTGTCCTACCTGTGGGGCAAAATATTTGAAGTTTCATAGATATTTCAGCACATTTATGAATGGCTAGATTTCTGCAATCTAAAAGGAAAAGACTACAATTTTCCAGTTTCCGACTTCTTCCCTCTCATAAATGAGATGGTTTTGGTAGCTTCACTCATTCTTTAAAGACAATAAAATGGGATGAAGTGACAAAAATCTCTAATAACTAGTCCTATCAAAATGCCAACATGACTGTAACTCAAGTTAATCAAACTGAAATTGAGGTAAAAGATAACTTGACCTGAGGGAAAATTTTATAACACACAGGGAAAATGGAAAGCTATAAAGGGAAGTAGGAAAACAAATATGGAATAAAGGAAAACACTTACTCTTTTTAGTTAGTTTGGGGAGAAGAATGATGGGGCTAAATGACACTGGCATTTACATCTTTATGATTACAATGCAGTGTGTTTCCCCTAGAAATAAGTACTAATGGGTTTATAAACTCAAGACTATAATCAAGATACAAAAAAGAAAGAATTTCTGGACCATAAGAACCGCTCACCCTTGGTCTTATTTTGAGACCTCATGCACTTCCCTTTCAAGAAGGCCCTTAAAGATTCTCCTGTGTTGGAAGTGGTGGTATGATGCCACCTGATGGCAAGGGACAACCAGGGGCAGATGGAAGGGAACTAACAATTCTTGGGCACCTATTTGGTGCCAGTCTGTGCTACAGGCTCTACACAAGCAATCTTATTAAATCCTCAAAATAAACATGAAGCCCCGGAGAATTTAGCATTGCAGAGGTCAGAAAACTTTACACATTTAGAGAAGGACAGAGAGCTGAACTCATCCTGGGCTGGTGTGATGCCACACGTCATGCCTTTCCTCTATGTCACACTTCTTTCCAGGGATGACATAGGAGTGCATTTGAATGCTCACATCTCTTTCAGAAGAAGTTAACCGTTCATCTGAACCAACAGTTACATTTAATAAGAAAATTTTAAAGTCTTCTATTTGAAAATAAACATTCCTGAAACTAGACCACTTTCTTACACCATTCACGAGAATAAACTCAAAATGGATGAAGGACCTGGATGTGAGACAGGAAACCATCAAAACCCTAGAGGAGAAAGCAGGAAAACACCTCTCTGACCTCCGCTGCAGCAATTTCTTACTTGACACATCTGCAAAGGCAAGGGAATTAAAAGCAAAAATGAAGGACCTCACGAAGATAAAAAGCTTCTGCACAGCAAAGGAAACAATCAACAAGACTAAAAGGCAACCAATGGAATGGGAAACGATTCTTGCAAATGACATATTGGACAAAGGGCTAGTATCCAAAATCTATAAAGAACTCACCAAACTCCACACCCAAAAAACAAATAATCCAGTGAAGAAATGGGCAGAACACATGAATGGACACTTTTCTAAAGAAGACATCCAGATGGCCAACAGGCACATGAAAAGATGCTCAACGTCACTCCTCATCACGGAAATACAAATCAAAACAACACTGAGATACCACCTCACGCCAGTCAGAGTGGCTAAAATGAACAAATCAGGAGACTATAGATGCTGGCAAGGATGTGGAGAAACAGGAACCCTCTTGCACTGTTGGTGGGAATGCAAACTGGTGCAGCCGCTCTGGAAAACAGTGTGGAGGTTCCTCAAAAAATTAAAAATAGATCTACCCTATGACCCAGCAATAGCACTACTAGGAATTTACCCAAGGGATACAGGAGTGCTGATGCATAGAGGCACTCGTCCCCCAGTGTTTATAACAGCACTTTCAACAATAGCCAAATCATGGAAAGAGCCTAAAAGTCCATCAACTGATGAATGGATAAAGAAGATGTGGTTTATATATACAATGGAATACTACGTGGCAATGAGAAAGAATGAAATATGGCCTTTTGTAGCAACGTGGATGGAACTGGAGAGTGTGATGCTAAGTGAAATAAGCCATACAGAGAAAGACAGATACCATATGTTTTCACTCATATGTGGATCCTGAGAAGCTCAACAGAAGACCAGGGCGGGGAGGAGAAGGGGGAAAAAAAAGTTACAGAGAGGGAAGGAGGCAAACCATAAGAGACTCTTAAATACTGAGAATAAACTGAGGGTTGATGGGGGTTGGGGGAGAAGGGAAAGTGGGTCATGGGCATTGAGGAGGGCACCTGTTAGAATGAGCACTGGTGTTGTATGGAAACCAATTTGACAATAAATTTCATATTTAAAAAATAAAAAAATAAAAAGCTTATGATTATATGCATGTAAATAAAAATATATTATTACCTTTAAAAATAAATAAATAAAAATTTTCATTGGACCTTATAGAATAGGAAAAAAAAAAAAGAAAATAAACATCCCTTACTTTTTGACTTATGAGCACTGGAGAATCATTTAAGGAAGTGGCCCAGTTTACAAAGTCAGTCATATCAACCGTTTTGGCTCCTTTGAGAAGCTTCTCTTTCAGCTCATATGCATATTTTTGGGTTCCTCCTCTTATGAGTGAAATAACATCATCTATAAGGTTATCACTAGTGATGTTTACTGAGAAGAGAAAGAGGATATAAGTGAAACATTTATAGTTCTGTGACATTTGATCAACATTTATTGAACCTTTTCAAAAAGTATAGTCTAATACATTTATTGAATTTTACTTATATAATTTTTTCACCCAAAATCTCCAAGAGCAAGTTTTATTAGTATTCAATTGTAGACTCCAGTTGTCTTAAAAAAAATGATGATTTAGATACACTGATGATTCCAAATTCATCACTTATGCCCATGCATACGTGGGAACTAAACGTGACTTTTGGGATGTACTAGAATTTTTTTGTTTTAAGACTTACTTCATAATTACATTTTATATAACTTTGCTTCAAACTAATTTAATATTACAAAAAAAATCAGAGAGTGTAAAAAAGAATCAGGTGAAAAACAAAATTTTTTTCCATCCTAAATTCCTACTCCTCTCTCCTTCAGTTTCTCTCTCCAGACTTTTAACACACTTTTGTGAATCTTACAGAGTTGTAAATTTTTTGAGCTGGAAGGAATTTCAAGAAGATTTTTGTTTATCTTTTTTCATTTTTATAGATGAGGAAACTGAGACTCAGAGAGGTGGAGTGACTACCCCAAGACTAGCCTGAGGGTCAAATACTGAAATTAGGACTTTCGATGGCAAGTTCAATTTTTTTTTTGCACTCATCAGTGGTTTCTTATCATGGCCACATGTTAGTGGTTGGTATGCTTTTAAAAACACTAGGCTTTTCTCTCTCTGCCTCCCCACTATCAGCTGCTTCTCTAAAGGGAAGTCTCAAGCATTTGTATGTCCAAAGATATTCTCAGGGATTTCTGATTAGAGTAAAAATTGAGCACTCTAGCACTATCTCATGCTTGTAAATCTGCTAAGTATTAACAACACAAGCAACATTTATACTAAAGATATTTATGTTTTTTAAAAAAGTTATGCACTGGTTGAATGTTAAGGATGGGTTGGGATTACTTCCCCCCCACCCCCAGTTTTATTGAGATATAATTGACACACTGTAAAAGTTTAAGGTCTACTTAGAAAGCATGCTTTGCCATGCACATATATCACAAAATGATTACCACCTGCATCACCTTGTACAGCTACAAACAATTTATCTTTTCCTGGGCTGAAAACTTTTAGTTTCTGCTCTCTTAGCAACTTTCCAGTATATCACACGGCACTGTTAGCTACAGTCATCAGGTTGTACATTACATCTCCAGTACTTATTTATCTTATAACTGGAAGTTTATACCTTTTGACTCATTGGATTAGGCTGAATTAGGGAAATGGTTTCAGTCTTCTCCTCTGTGTATGGTCACATACAGTATGCCACTAGCCTATTCAGAAACTTTGCTAAAATTAGGGGGGGAAAGGAGATTTTTGCTGAAGACGTTTTCTATCATTGGCCTTCTACCGTTGCCAGGATAAATGTACGAATCTACAAAGACTACAGTGCAAGTGCCTTTCTGAGAGCTGCACACTGTGTGGCCTGAGCAATGATGCTTCCAATGAATACATGTCCATGGGTACTTGTGTTCATACCACTGTAAAAATAAAAGTTTTAAATCACTCAAAGGTTTTGCTTGTTTGTTTGTTTAGTAAAGAGGATGGACAATAAAGAGAGTTCATAGTGATGGGGCAGTGTTCATTGACAACACCTCCTCCTTTTTTTTAAACTAGTGAGGTAGGCCATACTTACCAGTTCCACCTTCACCCCTCTTTAAACAATCGTTTTTATTGATCTTTCCTGTGAGTTCAGCTCCAGCATTCAGAGAAGCATCCAAACTAAACCCGAGGCATCTCTGTACATCCCTTATTTCAACACCTGTTTAATGTATTTAGTTGAAAATCATTAAATAAGGTCTAAATTATTTCAATAAATACATTTTAATTGTACTGTTTTGTAAGAAACATACTCGGATTCCTAGACGTTATTACTGAACTCAAATGCAAGGTCATATCTGCTCTGCTTTGATGCATAGGACACTCGTACCCCAATGTTTATAACAGCACTTTCAACAATAGCCAAATTATGGAAAGAGCCTAAAAGTCCATCAAATGATGAATGGATAATATTAGAATCTAGTGGCCTCCTTTTGAATTTGCTCGTCAACTTACTAACAAAGGACATATAAATTTACTTCTTGTTTAAAAGAGCCATCACTCAGAATAGGGCAGTTACAGTAAAGTCCTTTACTTCTAACATCATGGGAGACAGACTTTGATGTCTAACATATATTCAATGCTCATCATATACCCAAAATCTTTCCAAGCATCAATTAATTTAATCCTCACATTAACCTTTCAAGGTAAGTTCTATTATCCTCATTTTACAGATGAGGATATGGAACGACAGAGCAGATAAGTTACCTGCCAGTGGGATTCAGCAATTAGCCAAGTTACCATATGAACCAGAGTTGTCTGGCTGTTAAGCACTTCTCTGTATTGACTTCATAATTTGGTCGTGGGATGCATCAACATCTCAGATTCCTCTTTGGAAGACTCTGTTCATTAAGGTAGTGAGTTCATTGCTTTGAGCAGATGGCTTATACATGCGACGACTCTGCTTTGGTCCTATGAATGCTACTTAGTAGACATCAGTTTTGGAAGCTGACTCACTGGTGTGTGGATACTACAGTTACTAGGAAGAAAAATCCTAATATTTAATTCAAGTATATACTTTATTATCTATTTAGAAGAGAAAATGATTATTTTATTACAAGTGTAAACTGCCTCAGTTCATTGACCATGTCAGTTTTCAGTCTTATTTATCATTTCAGAACACACACACACACACACACACACACACACACACACAAATGCTTTGTGAAAAAGGAAAGGGAGAAGTGAAGTTAGTTCCAGGGTTTCATAGTAAAATATAGAAGTAGGGATCTGGGGACATTTAAGCATTCATTTATTCAGCAAATATTTTTTGTGTACCCACAACTAGTGAGAACTTGAGAAATATCAGGTGGATTTCCCTATGAAAGGAAGAGGGAGGATAAAAATGGAAGGCCATGCAAGGAATCCAGAATACTAGATTTCCAACTTTAACCTAGGAAGCATAAAGACTTTGATTCCAAAGATGGGTATGAAAATATCTAAGTGATCCCAATGAGCTAGATTTTCTGCCTCAGCTGTGGGCCTTTTCTTGTCCAGACAGGGTCTGGACATCCCAAATCTAGGTGTAGGACATGGTTCGGTCCTCAGGTATTGCCAATGAAGAAGCAAGAAGGATGACTTCCTTTTCAAAGAATTGACCTAATGATCCTTGTCTACTAAGGTCAGACGATAAGTCAATTTAAGTGGGTAGGTCTGAGTTACCCAAGATTAAAGATTTTAGCTCATGGAGCTTTTTCACCAAGGCAACTCTTAGCCTGAAGTGTTCCTTGTGTTTTGATCACCGTTGCTGAGCCTTTCTCTTCTGATTTTCAGGTCACTCAAGACACCGTCCTCTTGTGCCCCTTGCCCATGTGCTATTTATCAAAATAGCCTGCCGGACAGGACTCAGGAGGCTTCCTTACGCTGTCTCACAGGGCATAGCCCTATGAGGCAGTACAAGTCAAACAACTCCATATTCCATTTCTCCTGGCAGCACCTCTTCCCGCTCAAGACTAGACTGAGGCCTCAAGAGCAGTTAGTTCTGGCTATTCATAGTTGTTTCATCTCTAAAATGTTTACAAACCGTGAGGACAGTGTCCGGCTGTAAGCTCATAGCCATATCCAATTCTTCACTGGAAACAGACAGAGGCTAAGAGAAAGAGCCACGGAAACGTTTTTTTTGGCAACACTTCCATCCCTAAGAGACACGCTGAAAACATTTGAGGGCAGAGAAAGGAGATATGCTGGCATCTATCTCCTCTGTAAGGAATATTACAACTAGCCACAATTTCTCACGAAATGAGTAATTAAAACTTATTAACACAGTCACTTTGCATGCACTTTATTCTTAACAGGCTTAGATGAAACCTTTAGGCCAGTATGGTAATTATGTAGTACATAGGCCTTTCCTGAACCCATGGCAGACATTGATGATCAACCATGGCCTTCTTTCCCATAATTTCAAGCGTGGTCAGGCATCTGCTCAACGTGGAGTCAATTCAACTACCACCATATGATTAAACTTGTCATTCTATGAGGTAAAACTAATTTTCCACCTTTGCTTTAAGACATTAGATTTACATCTTAATATTACTTTCTCCCTCCTCCCTCAGAGAAAATTTAGAACACTATTTCCCTTCCAATGCTCAAGAGTCCTTTGGAAAAGTGTTGACAAACATGTAATGGAACCCATTTATCGATTAAGAAATAGATGATGTGAATTATGTCTCTTGTACTTTTTCTACTTTTTTTTTTTTTAAATTTTTTTTTTTTTCAAGTTTCATTCATTTTCAACGTTTATTTATTTTTGGGACAGAGAGAGACAGAGCATGAACGGGGGAGGGGCAGAGAGAGAAGGAGACACAGAGTCGGAAACAGGCTCCAGGCTCTGAGCCATCAGCCCAGAGCCCGACGCGGGGCTCGAACTCACGGACCGCGAGATCGTGACCTGCTGGAAGCCGGACGCTTAACCGACTGCGCCACCCAGGCGCCCCTTTTTCTACTTTTCAAGTAGTATTCCACTCAAAGCATCATCACCAACTGATCTTAAATTGCAGTATAATTTTGTGCATTTTGTAGTAGTGCTGCTGATCAAGTCATGATCAAGTCATCGTGATCAAGTTCATGATCAAGTCATCGTGTTTGAGGTCTAGAAGTCAATTCGCTATTTGCTGTTTTAACAGGATTTTGATGCCAAAGGGCAGAGAGAGTTCTCTCAAAGAAGCAGTGTATAGGAATTTATTTGAAAGCCTTTAATCATTGAAAGAGGTTAGCAACAGGAATAATGATTGGTTAAAACAGCTTTAGAGGTAAGAGCTCTGTTTCTAGGTGTACCTTTCTCTTCCATGGCTGCTTTATCCAAAACATATATTAGTTCGTAGAGTCCTCCTAGAGACCCAGAGCTACTGTAGTGGGTTCCGTAGGTTTCCAAAAATGCAAAATATTCCCCCTTTGCGTAGGTAGGTGGCAGAGCTTTTATGTCCTCCAAGAAAGTTGTTGTCAGCATGACATCCCGACTTCTCATTGTAAATCTTCCCAGATGAATTACTCCCTTCACATGCAGGAACACTTTTTCCTTTGTTGTAGAGCAGAAGAAAATAAATATGAGTTTAGTAGCCATTATTTCAAAGTTAAAAATCACAAAATTTAGGATTTCCCCAGGCAATAATTTGTGTTTGTTTTGTTTTGGCGACCATAGATACTTTAACCCAGTAGGGTGGCAAACTCAGAATGCCATTAGTCCCAACTGTTGATGAAAGTGTGCAGCACGGGGGCTCTCAAACACTGCCGGTGGGAATGTAGAATGGTCTAATCCCCCTGGAGAACTGCCTAGTAGTTTCTTATAAAAGTAAACACACATTTACCCTATGGCCAGTAATTTCACTTCTACATATTGACCTCCGGTCAATGAGAAAATAGCCCACAAAAAGATCCATACAAGACTTTCATAGCAGCTTTAGTCAGAATAGCTTAAAACTGGAAACAACTCAAATGTCCACCAACAGAAGACTGATAAACAAATTGTGGTATGTTCACACAAAGGAATACCGGTTAGCAATAAAAAAGGAACAAACTACTGATACATGCAATAATATAAATAAATCTTAAAAATAGTACTCTGAATGAAAAAAGCCAAGCACAAAAGAGTACGTACTCTGTGATTTCACTCATATGAAGTTCTAGAACAGGTGAAATCAAGCTACAGTCAGAGAAATCTGGAGTGCTTGCCTCTCAGGCAGTAAGCGAGTGGCTGAAAAAGGGCATGAGGGAATTTTCTTGAGGTGGTGGAAACATTCTATATCTTGTATCAGGAGGTGGTTACACAGATGGATACCTACAATAGTCAAAACTCATGGAGCTACAGGCTTAAAGTATTTGTGTGTTGTTGCTTATAAATTATACCTCATTAAGTTGATTTTAGAATGTTGGCAATGAAAGAAAAAGTAGACATTATGTATGCAGCCTACTCTTCTCATTTTGCAGACCAAGAAAATCTGATCCAAAGGTATCAAGTTATTTGCCCCAAATCACAAAAATAGACTGTGCAGTGATTGGTCCTATAAATGTAGGATTTAGGTCTACCTGCTCCTTCTACTGTGTACTTTCAATTTTTTTTTAAGTTTATTTATTTATTCTGAGAGAGAGAGAGAGAGAGAGAGAGAGACAGAGACAGAGAGAGGGAGAGAATCTCAAGTAGGCTCCACGCTGTCAACATAGAGCCCAACACGGGGCTTGATATCATGAACGATGCTACCATGACCTGGGCAGAAATCAAGAGTCAGACGCTTAACTTACTGAGTCACCCAGACACCCCACTCAATTTTTGGTAATAATAAGGTGGACAATATTTTAAGACCTAAATAGGTGAATAGTTAATCATTCCCAGAGATGATGGCTTAAATTTCCAAGAGAAAACCATAGACTGTCCCGGCCAAAACTAAACTATAATTGACACCTATGGTTTTGTAGATGGTTCGTTTAAGGTTCTTCTAGAGTAGTGGTTAACACATGTTGATTGCATAGAACTTTAAAGCATATTATTAGTTTTTAAAAGTATAGCTTGGTATATATGAACATCACACCAAACTTTCTGTGTTCTGGAAGCACAGATGTTCACAGTGTATAACTTCACTCCATGTGATGGTCGGTGATTCAGTCTTTAACAAAAATCTTAAAGAAACTTACTCCATATACAATAAATCATATGAGTTCTCTTGATGACCTCCATCATAATTCTCAGTGGAGTCTCAAGGATGCACAAAACATACTTGGATTCGTTTTCGTTGTGGCTAAATTAGGAGTATAACTTGTCAGAAAGACGTTATATTCTTTGGCCCCACTTATTTTAGAGGTAGATATTAGATCATTTCCATCCAAACATAAAGTTGTTCCTTCTGTGTCAAAATCTCTTGGCCTCACTTGTCTAATGATTTGCTACCCATTTCTTTGTCCTCATTAAAAGCAAAATTCATTTAAAGAACTCTCTGTACTGGCTGTTTTCAATTCCTCTCTCCCCATTTTCTCTTGAATCTAATCCAGTCATTCAGCTCTCCTCACTACTTCAACAAAACTTCTCTTGTCAAGGTCACCAGTGACCTTCACAGTGATAAAGCCGGTAGCAGTTGCTTCTGAGTCCCTCTTCTTTGACATATTAGCACATTTGGCACAGCTCATTACTCCTTTCTCCTTGATAGTTTCTTTTCTTATCTCCTAGGGCAGTTCTTCTCAAGCTGTAAAGTGCGAACACATCACCTGTAGAATCTTGTTAAAATGCAATTCTGATTCAGCAGGTCTGGCTTAGAGGCTGAGGTTCCAGCTTCTCAGTGGTGCTGATGTTGTTGACCCATGGACCACACTTTGAGTAGTGAGGTTCTAGGGCATTATATCTGCCACATCTTGCTGTCCTCTGCTGCTTCTTCCTCTTTCTATTGATGTTCCTTGAGTTTAGTGTTGGCTCTTCTCTCTCTCTCTCTTTTTTTTTTTTTTTTTTTTTTTTTTTTTTTTTTTTTTTTTTTACAAAATGTGTAGTCATTTATTTTGAGGGAGAGAGAAAATTCCAAGCAGGCTCCATGCTGTCAGCACAGAGCCCAACATGGAGCTTGATCTCACAAACCATAAGATCATGACCAGAGCCAAATCAAGAATGGGACACTTAACTGACTGAGCCACCCAGGTGCCCCATCTATCTCGTTTGGTAGCAACTTCATCTTTCCAGTTGCTCAGGTGAAAAGCCTTAGAGTCATGCTTGACTCTACACTTGTGTCCATCATCACTCGCCTGGATTCTTACAATAGCTTTCAACAAATCTTGCTTTTGCTCTTAACTCTCATATTTCTTATCATTTAAATTATATTAGAGTATGTCAATCTTCTATTAAAAAATAATTCTAGTGACCTCCCATACCACTCAGAGAAAAAGCTAAATTTCATGACCTGGTTCAGGGTAACCTTTCTAACTTATTCTCCTTCTGGTTCACTCTGGGCCAATGGACAGATACGCTCGTCTCTAACAGTTCCTTTTGCCAGGTGCATCATCCCAAATATGACTATTTGGTTATTTCCTCTCCTTCAAATCTTCACTCAGATTTCCTTGAGCTTTCTTTTTAATACTGCCATTTTCCCAGCACTCCTGACTTCCCTTCTGTTACTCTACTTTTCACTTTATTCCATAGCACTTAACACTTTCTAAATACTATGTGGTTTGCTATTTTGCGCTTATGTTTATTTTATCTATCTCTCTGCGATGAACTTTCAGTTCCATGAGGACCGGAATCTTTTCTAGTTTGGTTCACAAATGTATCCTAAGTACCTGGAACGGTGCCTGGCCACGTAGGAAATCTACATTAAATATTTTCTGCATGACTTAAAGGATTTTCCAACTACATACTTTGGATGGGTATGCATGTTAATATAGAGACAATGTACAGACCCATACAAAACAATTATAATGATTGAGCAAAGTACTAAGAGTGAATTATTATTATTTTTTAAAGGAGGAGAGGGTATCTAAATAAGTGACTGTGTTATCAGAAAATGAAGAAGGAACGTTTTACCAGCATCATACTGATTACAGAAAGTATATTCTATATTTATTTCAAAGGGGATGAAACAAAATTCTAAATTGGGATTCAATATTAAAAAACAAACACATTTGCAAAGCTTCAAACTAAGGGTGTGATTACAAAGGAAGCAGACAAGTTTCATATGCTACGTGTATAATTTCATGGCATCATTACTTTAGAGACACTTTATAGTAAGTACATAGCCATCAGTGTAAGGCATTGCAGTAAATTACCAACATTCCTCAGTATGATTCTTCATTGTAATTCTGAAGATAGTATAAATTGAACAGTCTATTACCACAATCTCAGTCCAAAGGTATGCTCTGAATTCTAAATACGCTCGTTCTCTGTTCGTCACCACCAAACATCTCACCCCCTTATACTACTGCAGATCCTGTCAAGTTCTTCTCTAGTCTGCATTCTTCTTCTTGACCTTCTAGCTACATATTTGAGGATTTGTTGACTATTATTACCTCTCTCTCTTTTTTCTCTCTCTTTCCAATGAGCTCTATGTGCTCCAAACACTTAAAAGAAACAGTTTTGGGGGAGTGCCTGCATGGCTTCATCTGTTAAGCACTGACTCTTGGTTTGGGTTCAAGTCATGATCTCATGGTTTGTGAGTTCAAGCCCTACATCAGTGTCAGCGTGGAGCCTGCCTGGGATTCTCTCTCTCTCTCTCTCTCTCTCTCTGTCCATTCCCTCCTCACTCTCTCTCTCTCTCAAAATAAAAATAAACTTTACAAATAAAGAAAAAAAATTTTAAAAACCCATATCTTAAAAAATAAATAAATAAAAGAGGGGGATGCCTGGGTGGCTCAGTTGGCTGGGCGTCCGACTTCGGCTCAGGTGGTGATCTCGCGGTTCCTGAGTTCGAGCCCTGCATCGGGGTCTATGCTGACAGCTCTGAGGCTGGAACCTGCTACGGATTCTTTGTCTCCCTCTCTCTCTGTCCATCCTCCACTCATGCTCTGTCTCTCTCACTCTCAAGAATAAATAAACATTAAAAAAAATTAAAAAACATGAAGAAGGGGTTTGGTTATTTTGAAAAATATCCCATCATATTCTCTGTTTAAGTGTTTGAACTTACCTTCTTTGAAGAATGTGTCAAAAACAGTTGGTAAGTTTCATTTTTGGAATACCCAAATCGAAATTTAGCCTCGGCCTTTGTAAGACCTAGGGGTGCTTTATTGTCAGAAGTTTCTTGAAGTTTACTTTTGGACTGTTCAATTGCTTCCGTAGGTATGAATTTTAAATTTATATCTGCGTTAAAATTCGATGTCCTCTCTTGGACAATTTGTTTGAATGCTTGCATCTGTTCTTCATAATATTCAGTTCTGAAGTTTTTGTCGGCTTTGGTCTAAAAGAGAATCACGAGATGTTAAAAACAACATACAGAAAACCACCCTAAATAAGCATGGAATAAAATAAAAATCAAGCAATGATTTGAAAGGTATTTGAGCAAAGGAGTTAAGAGTGAAGCACTGAAGCGACATGGCTGGACTCCAGTACGGGCTCCATGATTCTGAGAACAGGACACAGTAACTTCTCTTGTGTGTCAGATTCCTTCCACGAAATAGAGAGACTCACCAGAGGGAGCCCAAAGGGTGTTATGAGATAATACAATGAGACACCGCATAGGAAGGGCTGAGAACGCAGCGAAACTTTCAGATGTTAGATATGTTAATAATTACAGAACAATTTGTGTAACAGATGTGCAATATACTTTCATTTGTGTAAAAAAAAGAAAGGAAGAAAGAAATGATAAAGCTAATCTTGACCACGAAGGCTTCTGGGCCAGCTCGGTTTTGAATAGTTTCTGCATGTTGGTTAATTTAAGCAGGAAGGTTAAGTTCTGCATTGTCTCTTAACCTTTACACTTCTACTGTCTGTTAAAAAGTAAGTAAATAAATAAATAAATAAATAAGGGAAAACAAGCAAGCAAAAAAAGGCTTTTACGTGCATAGGAAATTACTGGAAAAATAGACAACGCAGAGAGTGTTTGCCCTTGAAAAGGGAAACTGTGGAATGGAAATCTGGAAATCTTGAGTGGCAGCAGGCTTATATTTCCTTGAATAATCTTTTGTGATGTTCAGACTTTTTCACATTTTTTTTATACCATATTCATTTTTTTTGCATGGAAAAAAAATACCCTGAACTGAACAACCTAGTTAAAAATTAAAACTTTCAATTAAAAAATTCTTAGCCAACTTGGCAATTGTCAGATATGAGTGGGAGGGTTGCTAGTCTCAGTGATTAACCTCTCTTTCCAGAGGTCCTCTGCGATAGGCTGTCGCTCCAGTGTGAGAAAGAGACGCCCATGTCTTCAGTCAGTGGCTGGGACCAGATTCCCTAGCATATACTGGGGGACTGTTCCGCACAGGGAATGCTATCGTCTGAAACTTTAAGTTTCATAGCATATGTTAAAATCCCAGTGCCCGATGTGATGGTAGGAGATGTGGCCTTTGGGAGGGGCTTTCACAAATGAGATTACTGCTCTCATACCCGTGACCCCAAAGAGCTCCCTAGCCCCTTCCAGGATGTGAGGATGTGAAAAGTTTGTAGCCTGATAGAGGACCTTAACTCAACCAGATTAGCACTCTGATCTTGGACTTCCAGAACTTCTGATATTCTCATCTCCAGAACTGTGAGAAATAAATTTCTGCTTTTTCTAAGCTACTCTGTTTGTGGTATTTTGTCATACTGACGTGAATGGACTCAGACGGGGAAACTAAAGTTAGCATCTAATTAATGGAAATGACTAAAATGTGTACAGTTTTCATTAAATCAAGGCATCCTGGGGAAAGTGCTCAATATAAAGGGGGAAAGTAACTTAACCATGTCACTTCCCTGCTTAAAAATTTTCAGTCTTCCCACTGCCTTTAAGAGGTAGTCTAAACTAGACTTACTCCAAGTTAATCTCTCCCTGAGGGTACTCCAGCCCTTTAGACACTCTTCTATTTCCACAGCCTATGCTTCCTGCTACCAAAGGGCCCATTTATTCTGCTTTCACTTTCTGGAATGTTCTCTGACATCTTTTCCCCCTCCCCCCATCCTCCCATAATCCAAACACATACACGTTCTCTCACATACACACACTATAAAGCTGGACCTGGTTAATTCCCACTCCTATTTCAAATCGTAGCTTAAACATCACTTCTTCAGTGGGGAGGGGTCTTTTCTAATCTCACAGACTTGCAAACCATTTTCTATAAGCTGTCATGTCTTTTAAAGTAAAACAAAATGAAAGACCTTTTCTTTTATGATTGCTTATTTAATAGACTTTCAGATGGTAAGTTCCAAAAAGTCTGGAAACATGTCTATCTTATCCACACACCACTATCGCCTCGTGACTTGGTAAAGTGTCTGTCACGTAGTAGATACTAACAAAAATGTATTAAATTTAATATGCAGGTCCAATGTTGCTAACCATAATAGTGAATATTTATTGAGTGCTTACTCTGTGCCAGAGGCTGTTAAAAGTGTTTTATGTAGGATCAGACATTTAATTTCTTATCTTTAAGATGATTTCTGTAATCTTCCCCATTTTACCAATAAGAAAACGCAGGTTAAATTTGTCCAGGGGCGCCTGGGTGGCTCAGTCGGTTAAGCGTCCGACTTCTGCTCAGGTCATGATCTCACAATTCGTGGGTTCAAGCCCTGCATCAGGCTCGGTGCTGACAGCTCAGAGCCTGGAGCCTGCTTCAGATTCTGTGTCTCCCTCTCTCTCTGCCGCTCCCCTGCTCATCCTCTGTCTCTCTCTGTCTCAAAAATAAATAAAAACATTAAAAAAAAGAAAGAAATTTGTCCAAGGTCACACAGCTAGGAAGTGGTCCATCTAGCATTGAAACCCAGAAAGTCTGATTCCAGGGCCGAGCTGTTAATTCTTATGCTACACTGCCAAAGAGGGATTGACAAATTCTGACTAGTAAAATAAAGAAAAGATTCACGGAAAAGGTTGCCTTGAACTTAGCCTTTGAAACATGAATAGGATTTTTGTTGCCTTGAGATCTAAGGCTAGTGGAAGTATTGTTGGGTGAGCTGGGGAGACCCCGGGCCCTAGGGCCTTGACCCAGCCCACCCGGAGGGAGTCAGGGAAGGTGACTTGTTGGTCTTGACCTGAGAAAGAATTTGAGGACAGACACTCAACACAGTGGATGAGTGACATAAATGGAAAAGTTTATTAAAGTAAAAGATACATTCTTTATATAGGTGATTAGGTGAGAGAGAGAGAGAGAGAGAGAGAGAGAGAGAGAGAGAGAGAGAGGTGTACCCTGGGGGTTGGGTTTCTATCTTTTATTGATGGTTATTAACTAAGGGGCAGAATATGGCCAGAAGCAGGGCCTTGTGCTTTTTCTCCCTAATTTGGTCAGGGGTTTCCTGTCATGGCACCTGCCATTTTAGGCCTGTCTGGTTTTATCCAGTTCCATCTGGAGTACTGCCAGGATAGGCCTCTGACCTTCCTGATAGTAGGCCATGACTTCCTTGTTGTTGATCTTTATCCTGTTAAAACTTGACAATCTATTCTAACAGTAGCAACGGAAGACAATTCTACTCAGTCTTCAATGCTGGGAAGGGGCAAAGCCGAGCAAAATGGCACCAGGAAACTACTCCCTAACTCCCCTGGAAGACTGAGCTCTTCTTAGCTACTGTGTTCTAATTGGCTGCAAGATAGGAGTGGTGTAATCTGTAGGCACCCGCACTTATTCCTGACATGGCTAGAAAGAAACTGGCACTGGCAGAGATCAGCTTAGCAGTGTGGAGGATTGCTTGTAGGTGTAAGAGAATATTAGCCAGGGTGTTAGGGTGCTGTTGAGCAATCCTGTCTCACTATGCCAGGATGATAGTAGTGAGTCTGAAACAGTGAAGGTGAGGTCACTCTAGAAAGCACAGAGACAAAAGCTGGGTTGAAAAAGGCAAAAAAAATATCCATTCATCCAAAAAGAAGTCTGAGCTCAATGCCAGGCATTCAGAGATGGACCAATATTGGGACTCATCATGAAGAAAGAGCAAAAAATCTTTAAAGAGAGGCCAAGAGGCAAGATTATAGAAAGCAGGATGATGCAAGGATAGAAGCAAGGTTCTTTCCTTCTTATTTAATGTTTATTTATTTCTTCTGAGGGAGAGAGCATGCATGCAAGTGGGGGAGAGGCAGCAGAGAGAGAATCCCAAGCAGACTCTGTGCTGTCAGCACAGAGCCCAGGGCGGGGCTTGTTCTCACAAAGTAGGAGTTCATGACCCGAGCTGAAATCAAGAGTTGGACACTTACTGACTGAGCCACCCACACGCAAAGAAACACCCGCAAGTTTCTTTATGAAAACCAAAATAAACCGATGTGGAGAAGCTGAAATTACAAAGAGGGGCAAAGGGTGTTCCAGAAGGCCATGCACATTATAAAGGTCAGTTAAAGCTCTCCTATATAAAGGTTTATCCAACTGATACTTCTTGAAAAGAAAGAACAATTACTTCTGGCACTGGGAGTGGAGGAGATAGAATACAACCGATAAATATTTCAGAGTTCAAATTGAAAGGGAGAGGTGGGAGAGTGACTGGAAATAGAAGGTAAAGAGATAAAACTGTTAGAGGCCACTGAGACTTTGTGCAGATAGATAATAAAACCATCTATTATCTATTATTATTACTAATGCCATCTCTCACTAATTGAGAGAAGGACCTAGAAAGAAGAGACTGACTGCAATCTCAGGAGCCGCCCTCAGCCTAATTGTTTAGCTACTAAATTTGGGGGTAATTTGAAATTTAGCCAGTGTCTTCAAGAGATCATTTTCCCTGCCTGTGTCTTAAATGTTAGCTGCGCTCTAGGACCTCATTCCTATGTTCTTTGTTCTCTCATTGTATGCTTCCTGGAGGATCTCAAGCACTCTCAGGCTTTTAATGACCATCTGCATGCTGATGATTCCTAAATGTCTGCCTCCAATTCAGATTGTTCTGTCTCACATTTGTCTAATCTACTCTTTGCAGGACAACTTCACCTAGACGTCACACAGAACCTCACACTCAAAATTATCAACACTCAAATCATTATCTTGTTCTTGGAATTGACTTTGACTCTTTTTTTGGCGGACTCCCTCTTCCCTGACTTCCCACAGCTTTTTTGGTGGCCTATCATCATCCAGTGGGGGGGAGGGGGTCACTTTTGTCTGTCTGTCTCCATACCTTACAGCCATGGTGAGTTTATTTGTTATGTAAGATCAACTGGGAGGAAAATAGATGCCAAACAACTGGGTCTCCATGGGGCCCAAGAGTAGGCCTGTGGTCTAAATAAATGTGAGAGCAGAGAGACTGGTCAGTTGCAGTGAGGCAAAGAGTTAAATGTTCGATTTCCTGATGTTCAGATTTTTCAGAGACAGCACTGTTTTGGTGAACACAGGTTAAGGATGGGGCTCCAGATGTGAGTAGCTGTCGTAGAATAGATACAGGATGTTAAGAGGCAACAAGAAGTTATTGGCAGCCACAAGATATAAGTCACCCAGGGTTTTGGCAGGATTTGGGCAGGAAAAGACGATTATAATCCAAGTGCATTTTACAATTCTTTGTTGATCTCATAAATCTTACATACTTATGGTGATCCAGTTTAAAGAAAATTGTAATGAAAACCTGAAACCTGATTTACAAATCATGACTTTCAACAACAAAAGTGGAGAGGACCAGAGGAAAACAAGTGAAAAGGAACTGATTTGTGCATGTAACCATCACTGCTTTTCCCCCATAATTGCGGGCTTCAGTGGTTCTTAGCCATTACTTCTGACTTACAAAGTAGCCAATAAACCTTGACATGTAATGTGACTGTTAATTACACACTTAATTGTAGCTAAGCCTTTTACTAATTATATTCTTAAGAAAGAATAATACAAATATTTATTGAGTGTTTGCTATGTGCCACTAATTTCCTGAGTGTTTTAGATTCATTTATCTTTACAAGGTAGGTATCATTATTTCTATTCTAAAGATGAGTAAACTGAGGCATGATGAGGATAAATGATATGCCTGAGATCTCACCACTGCTTAGGGGCAGAATTGGGATTCCAACCTATGCAGTGTGTTCTAGAACCAGAGCCACATTTGAGATAAGAGGCCACTGAGAGAGTGTGAAGGTATCAGGGAAAAATGACTTTATTAAGAAATATTCTTCATATCATGATAGGCCAGTAAAGTTCTTTCAAAAAAAATAAAAGCAGTAAATTATTGTCAATGAGTAATAATATAGGATTTAAACAAATGAATTCATCCAATAAAAACTTGTTGAGCATATTCCATATACATATATTGAGTTGGGTATTAGTATAATAGGATATAAAGAAGTATAAAATGAATTCTTTGCCTTCAGATGGGATATATATATATATATATATATATACACACACCACACACACACACACACACACACACACACACACACACATACATACACAATGGAATATTACTTGGCAATCAAAAAGAATGAATCTTGCCATTTGCAACAATGTGATGGAATTAGAATGTATTATGCTAAGTGAAATAAGCCATTCAGAGAAAGACAAATATATTATTTCACTCATATGTGGAATTTAAGACACAAAACAGATAAACATAGGGGAAGAGAGGCAAAAATAAAATAAAAACAGAGAGGGAGGCAAACCACAAGAGACTCTTCAATACTGAGAACAAACTAAGGGCTGCTAGATGGACGTTGAGTGGGGGGATGGCTAATTGGGTGATGGGCATTAAGGAAGGCACTTGTTGGGATGAGCACTGGGTGTTATATGCAAGTGGTGAATCACTAAATTATTCTCTGAAACCATTATTATACTATATGTTAACTAACTTGAATTTAAATAAAATAAAATGAAACAAAACAAAATAAAATAAAATAAAAATGCATTCTTTGCCTTCAATTACTGTAATAATATGCATGAAAAAAGAGGTAAAATATTACATTGAATATTATTAGAAAGTGCAAAAAGAAATTCTAAGAAGTCAAAATAGAGATTTCCACTTAGGTTCTTTTCTGTATGGCAGAAACAAATTTGGCTATTTCCCAAGCCTACAACAGATTAGAGTGGGGGGAGCACCAGCAGTTGTAGCACCAAGAAGGTGATTTGGGGACGTTAGCAAACTCCCAGCCAACTTATCCTATCAGTTGACACCAACTAAAAATCCAGGTCCACATCCAATGTGTTTGGTTATGGGACGCTACTCCCAGCTCCCCAGGGGGTGTAAGTAATATACAGGGTAAGCAACACATCTCCTCTGTAAAATCCAAACTACTCTGAATGCAGAAGTCCCTCTGTTTCCAGGGTTGCAAATAAGAGAAAACACTGTATTTGCTCTCCGAATGTAGCTTCAGGGTCAGTCCCTCGCAATGCCCCAGCCCTCACCATCTTGTGTCACTTGCAGCCATTCCTACCTATAGAGGAGCCAAGAGGCTGGTCACAGTGACGACAGGAAAACTGTGACGCAGATGAGAAACAAAATTAAGTAAGACAACAAGCCCTTCTTCCATCAGCAATGACAAAGGTCACCTTATCTTTGGTATGTTCTTTTTTTTAAGAAAGTGGAACATTTGTAATACTCCTTAGAAAGATCGTCTTCCCCTCAAAAAATGTGTGCTTAAAGAGGGTAAATCTGGCATCGACGGGGAAAGATCAATAATCCAATATGTTCCCTGAAATTTGGGGGAAAATCAATTCCATTCTGGACTTACAGGTACAAAAATATAGGGTGATGTGGTTGCATATGGAAAAAAATGCCCTCCAAATAGTTCAGACTTTAAACTCTTTAGTATTTACGGGAAAGCGTGATCACTTCAGGTTATAATGGGTAGGTATTGTTTTACAACATTGTTAAAAATAATAGAAATATCAACTGTATTCATTTAAAAGTGTATGTGTTTTTGAAACCATTGTGAGTAACAATAGTAATAAAGGACTCTGTGAAAACTGAATAAAACAAACTTTATGGGTCACCCATGAGACCATTTAAGAAAACAAATTGTTGTCGCTTCTGGTTCAGAATAAGCCAATTATTGTTCTTTATTATATCTTGCTTAGATCAAGTCTCTCTAAAGGTGATAAATACTAATGTTTTATTTATTTAAAAATTTTTTTAAATGTTTATTTATTTTTGACAGAGAGAGAGAGAGAGAGAGAGAGAGAGAGAGAGAGAGAGAGAGCATGGGCGGGAGAGGGGCAGAGAGGGAGGGAGACACAGAATCCAGAAGCAGGCTCCAGGCTCTGAGCTGTCAGCACAGAGCCCGACGCGGGGCTCGAACTCACAGACTGCGAGATCATGACCTGAGCCGAAATTGGATGCTCAACCGACTGAGCCACCCAGGTGCCCCAGATAAATACTAATCTTTTAAACGGACAGGTCTAGTTTGTGATGGTTCTAGAGAATTTAGGTGACTTTTAGGAAGATGATTACGTTTGGGGTGGCATTGTGTAGAGTAAAAGTCATTTTAAGAAATAGCTTTACAGGAGCTAGAGAGGTGTGAGGTTAGTGAAAAGAGCCATTCACATTAGTCAAGCAGGCTTTACCAAGGGGAATATAAAGATGGGTTTTCACTGGTAGGCTAGCAAAAAAATGGTCTTGAAGAGCATGCAAGCAGTGTACCCAGTACTTAAATCAGCATTAATTTAATTTTTAGTTTTATCAGGATCTTAGATGATTCTCTTTATGGGGTCTAGGTATTTGCCAAAACTCTATTGCTATGTGCACATTACTGAAGATTGGCTGTAGACCACCGTGTGTTTTCAAAAGAGATTGAAGCCACACCCCTTTTTCTTTAAGTCAGTCTTATATTCACATCAAATTCTAATTCCACTGGACTTTTCAAATTATTTAGTGTTAAACTTATTGAAGTGGCTTTTCAGCTAAAAGTTGGGCAATGTGGTCGCTTCTGAGACTTACTTCATAGGCCAGAGAAGCCACGTTCCAGGGCCTGCGGTAGTAGACCAAGGTATTTCCGTCCCGCACCCGGTCACAGAATCCATTGTAGAACTCATTGTCAAAAGGTGTGCTTAGGGGATCCATCCCTAAGATGTTGATGCTGAGAATGAACAGAGTAGCATTAGGTATGGCGATACCAGGAGCTAATGCAAGGCAGTCCTCTGTAGCTGGGGAAAGAGAGAGCTTTGGCTCAGCCCCCCGCCCCCAACATATGCGTGATATAATCAGGAACAGAAGCAAGAGCCTGCTCACTTCTGCTTTACATCTCTGGCAGGAGGCACACCTTAGGAAGACCTTATAAACTTCCAGGCAACCTCGGCACTGTGGAGACTACAATGAAAGATATGCAGTAAGTAGGGAGCAAGGGACCATCTGGCTCCTAGAATCTTAACCCCAGTGTTGTAACTCTCAGCTAACTTCCCTTAGTGAACTAAAAGCCAACTCTGTAATACCACCTATTTAAATTATTTGAGAACAGAGCATCTCAGGGGGGCAGTATAACATATGCATGTAATTTTTAATCTACGAATCAACATTGGGGCTCTTTCTCTCCCCATGCTCTTTAAACTTAAGCTTTTTCCTCCATCTGCCTCACTGCTTGTCAAGAACCTCATTCCCTCCAGGCTTATATCATCTCTATTATATTTTCCAAAGGGAAACACAAAAATTTCAGCATCCTGACAAGGCATTCTCAAAAGTTCTACTTTTTCCTCCCAGCAAAATATTTTTATTTGGAAAGGTTCAATTCAGAAATAGAAACCTTATTTAACTTAAAAGAAGTTAAGTTTGAGTTGTAGGGCTCAAAGCAACGTATGAACAAGAAGCATTCTCTGAGAAGAACACTTCTGTTTATTGGAGGAACAGTCATTGCTATCTAGACTGCCTCTGGAATATGGGGTTCTAGACCAAGGAGGCCAAGACGGAGGTTTGATCTGCATAGTTGTAACTGAGTTCGACACAAAAGCAGAAATTCTTCCATGTCTCTAGACCACGACCCAAACTTTTGGGATTCGCTCTCTCTCGCTCTCTGCCCCTACCCCGCTTGTGTGTGATTTCTCAAAATAAGTAAATAAACTTTAAAACAAAAGAATCCAAAGACGAATACACATGTGCCAAATGAACAGCACAGGTAAGTGCTACACAGGTTCCCGACAGGAAGAAACCCCATTTCAGGGTCATAAATAGAGTTTTAGAAGAAGTAGGATTTGACTTGGGTTTTGAAGGATGGGGATGCAAGGGCAGGAGGAATGGTGTGCATAAAAGCATGGAGGTGGAAATGTGTATGGCATGATTTCACGTAGAAGTGTCCAGATTTTCTGCTTGTTTACTCTATAAAAGATGATGTCCAACTCAGCCTGCCTGCACAATTTTAGCTTGATATATAAAATTTTTCATCTTGGGGTGCCTAGGTGGCTCAGTCGGTTGAACATCCAACTTTGGTTCAGGTCACGATCTCATGGCTGGTGAGTTCAAGCCCTGCATCAGGCTCTGTGCTGAAAGCTCAGAGCCTGGAGCCTGCTTCATATTCTGTCTCCTCTCTCTCTGCCCTCCCCTGCTCACGCTCTGTCTTTCTCTCTGTCTCTCTCTCTCAAAAATAAGCAAAACATAAAAAAAAAAAAAAACTTAAAAAATTTTTCATCTTAAGTTTGAGTAGTTGCAAAGGGTGTAATTTCTCAGCAGGCTACAAATATTTATTTACACCTTAAAATACGATTGTTTTGCCTCTTTTTAAAATAAATCCAATGAAATGCCATAGTATTGGGTGGGTATCAAATCACTGCAATGTTTATATATCTTTAGCAACTAGACAGTTTATGATATTCTTTTTGATTCCTTTTTTTAAAAAGACAATTTATTTTTCAGAGAAGTTTTAGGTTCACTACAAAATGAGTGAAAGATACAAAGATTGTTCATATGCACTTACCCCTTTTTATTCTTGAATCCATATTTCTATTCCAATTCCACAGAATTTTCATCTAATGTGATGTTATTTTAGCTTGGAATTTTTTTTTATTTATATCATTTATTGTCAAATTGGTTTCCATACAACACCCGTTGCTCATCCCAACAGGTGCTCTCCTCAATACCCATCACCCACTTTCCCCTCCCTCCACCCATCAACCCTCAGTTTGTTCTCAGTATTTAAGAGTCTCTTATGATTTGCCTACTTCCTTTCCTGTAACTTTTTTTTCCCCTTCCCCTCCCCCATGGTCTTCTGTTAAGTTTCTCAGGATCCACATATGAGTGAAAACATATGGTATCTGTCTTTCTCTGTATGACTTATTTCACTTAGCACAACACTCTCCAGTTCCGTCCACGTTGCTACAAATAGCCAGATTTCATTCTTTCTCATTGCCAAGTAGTATTCCGTTGTATATATAAACCATATCTTCTTTATCCTTCGTCAGTTGATGAACATTTAGGCTCTTCCCATAATTTGGCTATTGTTGAAAGTGCTGTTATAAATATTGGGGTATAAGTGCCTCTATGCATCAGCACTCCTGTATCTGTTGGGTAAGTTCCTAGTAGTGCTATTGCTGGGTCATAGGGTAGGTCTATTTTTAATTTTCTGAGGAACCTCCACACTGCTTTCCAGAGCGGCTGCACCAGTTTGCATTCCCACCAACAGTGCAAGAGGGTTCCCGTTTCTCCACATCCTCGCCAGCATCTATAGTCTCCTGATTTGTTCATTTTAGCCACTCTGACTGGCATGAGGTGGTATCTCAGTGTTGTTTTGATTTGTATTTCCATGATGAGGAGTGAGGTTGAGCATCTTTCATGTGCCTGTTGGCCATCTGGATGTCTTCTTTAGAAAAGTGTCCATTCATGTGTTCTGCTCATTTCTTCACTGGATTATTTGTTTTTTGGGTGTGGAGTTTGGTGAGTTCTTTATAGATTTTGGATACTAGCTCTTTGTCTGATATGTCATTTGAAAATACCTTTTCCCATTCCATCGGTTGCCTTTTAGTTTTGTTGATTGTTTCCTTTTCAGTGCAGATATCTTGGAAGTTTTAATTGATTACTTTTTTATACTTTTCTGTACTAAAAAGATATTAACTGAAATTTCTAAAATTTCAAGATACCTTTTGACCATAGGGTCTAAGTAATTAAAAGTTCCTCTGGATTGAGTTGTTATTATTATTATCAGTATATATAAGTATTAAAAATTTTAAAGAAATAAACATAAGTAATTGCGGGGGTGGGGGAATGGTGTCTCAGTGAAATGAATGGGACTTCTTTTTAGATTAATTGATGAGTTCCTGCCCTTGTGGGTGAATATTATTGCTAGAAAAAGACAAGATTCATGATCAACTGTATTCCTACTTTCTATTTTTATAGATGTAAATGCTGAGAAACTTTACTCATGTACATAAGTAGATAAGAATAGAAGGAATTTTGCCATGGCAATGTCACTTGATTCTTTGATCTTCTGAGACGTATGCCAAAAAAAGGTCACAGACTAGTTTTTCATTAAAAATTATTTTCATAGCCCATTGTCTGACAATTGATTAGAATATCTTTCAGTGTTGTTGATAAAAAGAGTGAGAGACCAGTTGACTTACAAGGCGTTGGAGCCCAACTCAGCAGCAATATTTGGAGACGTTTCTTGGTTCTTCCACATGGTAAAATTTAGATGGGTAAGGGGTGTATTCTCCTTTTGGAAAGTGAAAGCTCAGTGATTTTAAAAGGGGAGATGAAAGGGGAGAATGGGTTTGATAACCTGAATGCCACGGAGTTGTTAAGCTTATTAAGTTTATGAACAATATATATGTATGGAATCGAAGATTTCCTGTCAGTCCAATAGAGTAGTTAAGCCACTAATAGTTGAGGAAACTACTATGTGAAAACTTACCTGCCCCTTAGAAAGTCTTTTTTGCACCCCATGGTATGCATACCCCACTTTGTAGGTTTTGTTTTACAGAACAGCAAATTGACTAGTTGGCTGCATCCATCTGGAAAGTTACAATGAAGCTGATCCACAGTCTAAAGCACAACTAAGGAAGAAATGTTTCAAAACTTTTGACTTGGTTCCACTACTACAGAGACAGCCAGTCTAGTCTAGAATGAGCCAACTTTTTTTTCAGCCAAGAAACATGAAAACTTCTCATGGATGGAATGTCATCGCCTGGGAAATTAAAAAAAGCATGTACATTTTGTCAGCACCTAGAGGTGCCTGTTTTCACGCCAGCATCTAGAACCATAGACGGTTCCAATTTACCAGGTAAACAGAAAACAAAGATCCTTCCACAGAAGTGGTGTTATGCTTAGAGCACATTAAAAAAAAAAAGTAATTCATTGCATGCTGTACATCATTTACAGATGGTTTGGATTTATATTTTTTCAATGAATGCAAGATGAGCTGGGGATTTCCCTAAACACTTCTGGAGAATCTCAGATGCCTACAAGGCAAGAGGCGGAAACATTTGTGATACAAGGGAATTCTCTTGGCATTAAGAATTTAAGTGGGAGTCCTTCAAATGAAAAACACATATAAGTTAAGGACTGTAGGTAATGACTTGTGACTTTCATGTGTAAAAGAATCTGGCTGTGTATGACTGCTGATAAGGCTCAGTGAGAGTTTCCAGATTGGACTGTGTAGAAGCAGTTTACAAGCATGTTGCTCTGACTAGGGTGTTTACTCCTATTACCTCTATTCAATATATCCCATTAGGCCCTTAGAAGAATAATGGAGATGCATCGTAAATAAATATGCAACATTAATGGGATTGAATATGTCAAATCTAATAAAGCATGTCATTTTGGAAACTTCTTAAATATTAATTACTGATTTATACTATTCTTCAATATTCTTAATTCAAAAATGTGGGTAATAAATAGCAACCTAAGGAGTTTTATTTTCTAAGGTTAGTTTTACTTTGAAGATAAAGTGTTGATTCATGGGCTTTGCAGTGATGGTGATGTGGGTGGCATGATGAGCATGTGGACAGAAGGCCAGGGTGATGGTGAAACAAATCTAGTTTTATAAAAGTCAGAGAAATGTGGGTTTCAGTTCCACTAGAGACTAAAGAGTTCTGCTAGAATCTAAAGAGACTAAACTGGTTTTATTTGCTTCACTCAGTTTTTATCTGTAAAATGAATATAATAACTCCCCTGACAGCCTCACAGGATTATTATGGAAAGCTATAGAGAAACAACGTAGAAAAAGGTGCTGAAAAGTTCAAAGTATTATGCAAATGAAAGCTGTTGGAGAGTAATAGGCTTTATGAAGCCTAAGTTAGTTATAGGTTATTGCTCATGGTAGTAGGGAATTTAATTAAAAAATGCTGGTGGACTTATTCTGTGGGGACCAACCTCATTTTCCACCTCTGCAGCCAACCTTCTCCCGTAGCTGGGGCCCCACCCTCTTTCTTGGTCTCGAACAGTCAGCCCTCTGACGTTCCCTTCCATCAGGCCTTACGGTGGTAAAGCATGATGTATTTAGGGAGTCCCAGCCAGCTCTCTGGAATGCCTCATCATATAACTTCCTACAAATGCTTGATATGAAATTTTTCTTTTCTCTGAGCAAAGAAAACCAATAGATTATGAATGATTGTGTTTCAGCTAAGTGGGCTACAATTTCTGTAGCCTTTTATAAGACAGGGTGTAAATTTGCCTTGTGTGAAAATGCATAACATATGCAATGCCCACCTTCAAGCCCATCTGTTTAGATTAGAGAGAAAACTGTTTCTTGGATCTACAACAAAACAAAACAAAGTGACAATGGACTTTCACCAGGGGCTCACAGTATCTCCTTGAAGAAAACAGCAAGAAGAGTCAGAACTCACTGGAGCATACAGCAATCTGGTTATAAGGTTGCAGACAACGCCCATACCATTTACTAACAATTGTTAAAATAACCTCCTGAGTCTGGAGACAAAAACTATTATACATTGGATTCAAGACTCCTACCTTTAGGCTAAAGGCCAAAGACACTTAGTATTAGTGGGCAATACTTGAATGCTGCTAGGACAAGATTTCATAAAGTGGATAGAGGATGTGTGAAATGTTTTATCTGGTGCCTGACTGACTCTTGGTCTCCTGGAGTTTTTTCCTTACTGTGATTCAACAAGCACAAGTTCCATCTGGTTTAGAGAGAGAAGACGTCTCCACTTGTAGCCAAACCAATGCAGGGGTCTTACCTTAGGAACTGCCCCCTGCCTTGGTATAAGATTTCAGTCTGAGCACCAATGACATTGTGGGTCCTGTGCACTGCAGGATGGTTAGCATCATCCAGGGCCTCTACCCACTGAATATCAGCAGTGCTCCCTCACCCCCTGGGTCCTCCATCCCATACCCCACTGTTGTGACCAGCAAAATAGTTTCCGGACATTGCTAAGTGTCCTCTGGGGAAAAAAAATCGCCTCTGGTTGAGAACCAGTACCTTAGTTCTTCCTCTTGCTTTTACCGTCACCCACATCTTCTTCTTGCCTCTCCCTATCCCCATTTCCAGGACTCGAGTCCTGAACCTGAGTTTCCAGGTACCCAGTTTCAATCTTACCTGATGCCAGTTGACAGTATTTTAGAAGCACTTATTTTCATTAATCAATCAATTAATTAATTCCTCTATATATCTACCTACCAGTATTTAATGAGTGCCTATGATGAACCAGGCACTGGGATTACGAGGTTGATAAGACACATTGCACTACAGGCAACGAAACAGAGCCATGTGCCATCTCTGTCAATACACCACTGGATGTGGGAACAGCTGTCTCTGTTGAGTACAATTTGCCAACAAATCCACCAAAAGTCCCTTCACTGAAGAAAGCTCAGAACCACAATTGGAAAGTATGCTGTAGACATTCCTGGGGTGTCCTCTATTTGGAACAGGATAGCACCTGGGGCTTATGTCATTTTTCTAATTCCTAGGGCACAGATCTCTGGGTAAAGGTCCTTATTCTGCAGACCTCTGAGTTCTAAACTGTCCAAGACTTCTCACCTGAGCTTAGCTGCCCAGAGCTCCTATGTAGAACATGGATGGAACTTCATCTGGTGATGAGAACCAGAGTCTCAACACCGTTGCCATCAGGCATCAGAACAGATTATTCTGCCCTATTCCTCCTGGGTCAACTCTACAAGGCAGGAAACTCCTGAGAACTTACAACCGGGTGTAGATGTGGGACAAGTTCCAGTGGAAGGCAGCCTTGCTGACAATTCAAATATTTGAATTGAATTGCCAGACCAACCACAGGCGATTTCAATTTCAAGTGTTAACATATCACTTTAACATTGCTATGGCCTTCCAGAGGTTCACAAATGAGGTGCTTCATCTCCTATTGGACTCAAATAATCACCTATCATCCTGATTCTATGGACCCTCTACTAAGGCTGGACAGCGTGTCCAAATTATCTGGAGATACTGATTCAGCACTTTACCTTCTTTCAAGCTCAAGCATAATTCAAACAGAAAGCGGACCCATGAGCTACTCTGTAACTCAGACCCTCCGTCACCCCAGCACAGCAGGGGAGATAGAGGTCACTTTCATCCTCAAGGAGAAACATTTAAGCCAAGTACAGACCCATAGCCTGCTGTCCGGGCCAGTTCGGATTCTTCCACTACTCTGTCACGGCAGGGAGGACGGGGATCACTTTCACAATCATCCTCATCTGAAAAGTCCCCGCAGTCATTGTCACCATTACACAGAAGTCGCCTCTTTATGCATCTGCCTGCAATCAAAATCAAGAAAGACACTGTGGCAAGGTTTCATTCTTTCTCATTGCCAAGTAGTATCCCATTGTATATATAAACCACATCTTCTTTATCCATTCATCAGTCGATGGACATTTGGGCTCTTTCTATAATTTGGCTATTGTTGATAGTGCTAAATCTTGCCATTTGCAACAACGTGGATGGAAATGGAAGGTATTATGCTAAGTGAAATAAGTCAGCTAGAGAAAGACAGATATCATACGTTTTCACTCATATGTGGAAACTTAACAGAGGATGACGGGGGGAGGGGAAGAGGAAAATAGTTTCAAACAGAGAGGGAGTCAAACCATAAGAGACTATTAAATCCAGAGAACAAACTGAAGGTTGAAGGGGGGAGGGAGGGGAAAATGGGTAATGGGCACTGAGGAGGGCACTTGTTGGGATGAGCACCGGGTGTTGTATGTAAGCAATGAATCATGGGAATCTACTCCTGAAGCCAAGATCACACTGTATAAACTGTATGTTACCTAACTTGACAATAAATTATATTTAAAAAAGAAAAAAAAAGATACTGTGAGTCTAATGCCAAATTTCCTCTCTTCCTGAAGTTATCAATTGTACTTTAATGACAGAGGGGAGGGAATGCGCATACATTTGAATTCTTTGTACAACATTTATAGGTGGCCCTTTTACTGGTACCTTTCACACTTGCAACCATAAGCGTGTCAAAGCAGACGTGTTTTTTTTTTTTTTTGCTCATGAGTGCACACAGAAGCCCACAATGAGCAAGGAGGATGCAAGCATTACCTGTGCCACATTTAAACTCATTCCCACAGTCTTCCTCCAGGTCTCTGCAGGGCTCAGTAGGCTCACACAGTCTTCTGTCTCCCACAGCATCCACGCACTTTTGCCCCTTAAATTGCCCAAAGGCCTCAATGTTCCTTGAACGAAACTGCACAAAACCAGCTGGAAACATTAGAATTTCTAACGCCAAAAAGGAATAACGTCTAAAACTGCATCCACAGCACTGTAGCCTTCTACTCCCAGATGAGTCTATGGTTTTACGATGGAAGCCCTAAAAGCAGTCACTAATGCTTGTGACAGTGACACCTGGCGTTCTAGGGTCGGCAGTCTCTCCTGCAGAATCTGGTTCCTCGTGACGTCATTTAGTAGTATCCACCACATTCAGATTTCCGAGCAGGATGAGACTCTTCCCTTTAGATATCCATCTTTCCATCTCAGTTTGGAATTCAGCTGGGGGGCTCCCTCCCTCCAGTCCTTTTCCTGGAGATACCGGCAACCCAGTTTCCATTTGGGGACATCAGCCGAGGGAATGACAATGAATACTTACCATTTGTTTGAGGCAAGGGTCACATACTGACCATTCGCTCCAGGAACTCATTCTGCAGTCTATCGGAAGTGGTGTCTCATTCTCTTGTCCGGTCTCTGGGGTAAAACTAAGACAACAGAATGCGTCAACTTCGTGGCATGACACGTGCCTGTTTCCAAGAAGCCTTCACAAGCCGGTCTAATTTCTTTACTACTTTTCTGCCTTGTAAAATCAAAGGACGTATCCGTTTACCATATCTCTCATTTGACATTTGATCACATGCTGCTTTGTATTTTCAACTGGTTTTGTTGTTGAATTCTCGTACAGCTTTGTAATTTAACTTTGAATCTAACGATGCCTGGAATCATGGTGATGAGGAGAAAGTGGGTGACGGGCACTGAGGAGGGCACCTGTTGGGATGAGCACCGGGTGCTGGATGGAAACCAATTTGACAATAAATTGCATTGAAAACAATGGTGATGAGGAAAACCAGCAGGTCTTCCCGCTACCTGTTTTACACGGATTAGTCACTTATTTCCAAACAACTTATGAACTCAGTGAAGCACCTTGTTTCACTTTGCATCCCCCAGAGTCTGAGAAAGCCTCTGGTGACCTGGTTCTCTTGAAAATTCCAGCCAGGGGGCCCAGGCACTCTGGGAGCTTGCACCTGGTAGACGAAGACCTCCTCCCGCTCACCGTGCGTGGCCTAAACTGCAAGCCCGACCACTTCACTCTCCGCTTCAGGACTTACCGCTTACCGTAATGGATTTTAAGGCATATATTTTGGCACTTGTAGCCTTCCCCTCCTCCCTCTAGACCCAAAGCTCAGCAGCGTTTTTCTGGCTTTGAACAATTCTTTCTTCTTCTGTTCACTATTTGGATCTCTTCTGGTTGCAACACCTCCTTGGATTACTATATCATTCAATGAAAGAAAGAAAGAGAAAGAAAGAAAGAAAGAAAGAAAGAAAGAAAGAAAGAAAGAAAGAAAAGGAAAGAAAAGAAAAGAAAAGAAAAGAAAAGAAAAGAAAAGAAAAGAAAAAAGAAAAGGAAAGAAAAGGAAACAAAAGCAAAAGCCACTGAACAAGAATCCTATAAATGTCCTGCCCCCACTTCCCTGAACTGGTACCTACTCTTTCTAGAGCACAGTCTCTTACTCCAGAAGGGTGGCTAGGTAAGGCCAATCCCTCCACAGAGTCTCCAGATTCCAGCACTTCTCTGAGACTTTGACCAATTGTATTTGTCCTCCATTAAAACTCTTCCTTGCTACCAACTGTTTTTCAATTTGTAATATATTGTGTTCAAGTCTTTGCCATTAAGCAGAAACAAGCAAATGAATAAGCAAATAAAACACTCTTTCTGAGTCCCTTCCAGGCACCCCCATTTCCCTCCTGTCCTTCACAATGTCACTTCTTATTTAAAAAAAATTTTTTTTTTTACTGTTTATTTTTGAGAGACAGAGCATGGGCGGGGGGAGGGACAGAGAGAGAGGGAGACACAGAATCTGAAGCAGGTTCCAGGCTCCGAGCTGTCAGCACAGAGCCTGATGCGGGGCTTGAACTCATGAACTGTGAGATCATGACCTGAGCAGAAGTCGGACGCTTAACCGACTGAGTCACCCAGGCACCCCTCCACAATGTCGCTTCTTAAAGGAATTGTTATAAACATATTTATGTTTCTCTTTCATTAAAAAAAAAAAAAAAGTTTCCTCTCTTTCACCACTATGTGTCCCGTTAGCTACCTCTGAAATTCTCTCCTCCTTTTTTCTATCTTCAAAGAGTAGTTTGCACCCTATCTCCTGCTCCTAACCTCCCAATCACTGTTCAGTCCTCCTGCCCCAAGGACACTGCTCTTGCCAGAGTCAATGATGACAGACAGCTATGTGGCACACTTGGTCCTTTCAGTGCCTGTCTTATTGACTTCCTCACAGCTGTCAATGCAGTTGGCCATTCTGGCTGTTTAAAAACAGCCTCTTCCCTCAGACTGAATGCTACTGAACTCCTTACATTTCTTCTTTCTCTGCTGCCCAGTTCTCCTAGACTATGTAGGCTCCTCCTCCTTAGACAGTCTCTGAAAGGCTGTTTTTCCTCAAGGCCCTGTCTTGAACCTGTCTTTTAAAAAATGTCTACACTTTCTCAGGGCTTTGGTTTCCATGCACATACTAATGACATTGAGAGAGAAGTCTGCAGTCCAGACATCTCTCTTGAATTTTAAGCTCTTGGATATAACTCCCAATTGGATGTCTGCATTTGGATTTCATTATGCCCCATTGAACTCACCATATTCTCCAAACAAATTCATTATTTTCCCCTCCTTTCAAAGCTGCTGCTTGCCCTGTATTGTCCTGGTAAATGGCACTTCCATTTATGCAGTCGCCCTGGCCAGAGACTTGGATATTGTCTCTCTTAGCCTGCAACCCTCCCACTCATCTTCTGTATCTAATCAACAACAAAAACCTGTTATTTAGTCTCATAAATAACTCTCAAGTCCATTTGCCCTTCATCTCTGCCAGACACTTTTCTGCTCTACGCTAACATTACATCTCTCCCAGATGACAATACTTTTTTCCCTAATCCAGTTTCCATAAATCATACACAAGGATCTTTTAAAAATGCAGGATTTGATCATATCATTCCCCTTCTGAAAATGTTTATTTACGCTTCCTATCACTTTTATGATAAAGCCCAAATTTTCTAACATGGCGTGGCAGGCCGAATAGTGATGCCCAAAGATGTCCACATCCTGATCCCTAGAATCTATGAATGTTCACCTCACATGGCAGACGGGACTTTGCAGGTGTGACTAAGAGAAGATTATTCTGTATCATCTGGGTGAACTCATTCTAAACATGTGGGTTCCTAAAAAGCAGAAGAGCATATCAGGGAGGTATGAAGACAGAAGAAGTAGGAGAAATTCAAAACATGAAAAGGGACTCCACTGGCTATTGCTGGCTGTGAAGAAGGAAGGAAACCATGAACCAAGGAATGTAGGCATCTTCCAGAAGCTGGAAAAACCAAGAAAATGGATTCTTCCCTAGAGCCTCCAGAAAGGAATGTAACCCTGCTAGCACTCTGATTTTGGTCCAGTGAGACCCACTTGAGACTTCTGACCTTTAGAACTGTAACATAATACATTTGTATCACTTTAAGCCACCAATTTGTGGTAATTTGTCACAGCTGTAGTGGGAAACTAGGACACATGGTCTAGAGAGCTCTGTACAGCCTATCTCCTTCCTCATTCTTCATCCTCACTTTCTCCATCAAAACTTTAGCCACATTGAACTTGAAGTTCCCAAGATAAGCTACTTTTTCTCATGTCTTCAGGCCTTTTGACCTTCTATTTCCTACTTATTACGTGATCTCATCTTGGGCATAATGTGTTTTTTCCCCATGAGCATTCCCTAAACTCCTCGTGTAATTTATTTTTCTCTGCATCTATTTGTATATAATCTTGTTCTCTATTATGTCATAACCACTTTTGCAATGATATATTTCATTTAATTAGCTCATTCCTTCATGCATCCTTTCATTTATCCATTCATCAAATATTTATTAACTGTCTCTATTTGCTAGGCATGAGGGGTATAATGGTGTGCAAAAGAACAAAACAAAATAAAACAAGAACTATGATCCCTGATCTAAAAGAGATTTTATTCTAAATAACAATATCAGTGAGCTAGGAAACTTTCAATCCTGTTCAGCTTGTTATTGGAATAGGAATGGTGCAACCATTCTGGAAAACAGTGTGGCGGTTCCTCAGAAGGTTGAAGATAAAGCTACCTATGACCCAGCAATTGCACTACTCATTCAAATGTTACAAAAATATTCAGTCAATGCACCTAATGTTTACAGCAGCGTTATCAATAATAGCCAAATTATGGAAAGAGTCCAAATGTCCATCAACTGATGAATGGATAAAGAAGATGTGGTATATGTGTGCATAAAGGAATATTACTTGGCCATCAAAAAGAGTGAAATCTGGCCATTTGCAATGGTAATGGAGCTAGAGTGTATTATGCTAAGGGAAATAAGTCACAGAAACAGAAATACCATATGATTTCACCCATATGTGGAATTTAAGAAACAAAACAAATGAACATAGAAGAAGGGAAGGGAAGATAAAATAAGATAAAAACAGAGAGACAAACCATAACAGATTCTTAACTATAGAGAACACACAGAGTTTCTAGATGTGAGGTGGGTGCAGGGATGGGCTAAACAGGTGAAAGACATTAAGGAGGGCACATGTGATATATGTAAGTGATGAATCATGAAATTCTACTCTTAAAACCAATATTACACTATACGTTAAGTAATTTGAATTTAAATAAAATCTTGGAAGAAAAAAAAAGGACCATAGTTGATTCTCATATTCATGCAATGTTGGGAAATGATGCTTGGCTACGTCTGGAGGATATTCATGAATCTGAAGGGGTAGAATTCAAGTTAGTTGGGGGTACCCATTATATCAATAGAACCCAAACTTGAAGCCACCACGAACCTGAAAATGTCACTGAGGTACTTTATCATTAATTTCAGGAATTCCTCTAGGTTCTATCTACTAATGTCTGCATGGATCTTTCCAATAACTTTGTTTCTCTAGTATTAGTCCTGTTGCCTTCAACTAGGTTATCTCCTCCTGTTTATCTTTTTTTTATATTTATCACTTACTCAGATGATCACATTAGAATTTTGTCTTAACATCTCCCCCAAAGAGATTATCTCTTGGGTGTAGAAACTGCACTGATAGACCAGGGGTATGATACTTTTATCTTTCTCATCTGCCGATGAGATCAGCTTCAGTGAATAACTAGTCCAGAGGGTACAGTACAGACTGAAGGATCATGTATGGGGAGGTAAAATCCACTGCAAATACTCCAGAATGAGTTAGAATCCTTTGTTGAGCAAGCCTAGGACCCAGCCAGTGATGGGGGCTGATGAGAAATGTGGTTCATCTATTTCACACATAGGTAGCAAGACCCTGCTCCAAAAATACTGGCATTGCCTATCGACTGTTCTCTAACATCCTTTGCATGAAAAACAGCACCACATCACACCGACTCCCTTCCTTTTTAGCTTCTAACTTGAGAACTTCTTTTCTTTTTTGTAGATTTAACTCACAGTCTGGACTCAGTACAGAGCTCTGCCTTTGATCTTTTATTGCCCCCCAGACCATGATTTGGATTTATCTCATGAATGACCCATGGATGACCCCATAGGAACGTCTCCTGATGACATCCTTGCCTTGGGAGGAGACTTACAGCCCTCTAGATATCAGGCACAGGGTATTTGTTGGTTTACTGGTTCTGTCATAACCAGATACTACAGACTGTGTGGCTTAAACAATAGAAATTTATTTTCTTACACTTCTGAAGTCTAGAAGTCTGAGATCAAGGTATCTGCAGGGTTGATTTCTTCTGAGGCCTCGCCTTGGCTTCTAAATGGCCATCTTGTCCCTGTGTCTTC
Source organism: Felis catus (assembly GCF_018350175.1). Taxonomy (NCBI): domain Eukaryota; kingdom Metazoa; phylum Chordata; class Mammalia; order Carnivora; family Felidae; genus Felis; species Felis catus. The sequence goes on along the minus strand of NC_058368.1, from coordinate 207,492,799 downwards.
ACATGGTCTTTCCTCTCTACGGCCTGTGTTCAAATTTGTTCTTCTCATAAGGACTCTTTTTATAAGTCACATTGGATCAGAGCACCCCCCCCCCAATGAACACATTTTAACTTGATTACCTCTTTAAAGACCCTATCTCCCCAAACAGTCATTTTCTGAGGTATTGGAGGTTAGGGCTTCGACATATGAATTGGGGGTGGGCACAATTCAGCCCACAATACTCAATAAATGTGTTTTCTTTTTCTTATTAAGCAGTTTCTTCTATATGTCTACTAGTTTTACTAGTCAATTTTCAAATCTCATTTTCTTATTAATCTTTCATTCTACCACCGAGGGGTAAATTTGGTAGGTGTTATTAGTTGTCTTTTACAGATGAGAAACTAAAACCAGAATTACAGGACTTATCCAAAGTCGGGCATTAATGGCAAAACCAGGTGGAGAATTTACCTCTCTCTGCTCCTAGTTCACTGCAATTTTTCCTTGTCCCCCATGCTACCTCCCCTTACATCACTAATCAAAGCCTCTTTGAAATGACTTAAAAGGTCATAGCTTAGTCAATAATTTTTGGATATAATAGTTTAATGATTTTTAGACATTTTGAGATATGAAAGTTAACAAAAACTTCTTTCCTTCCTTCCTTCCTTCCTTCCTTCCTTCCTTCCTTCCTAGTATAGCAGTTCCAGGTAAAGCACATTAATTGGACAACTTGTTTCCTTCCTGGATCTATTTTAAGTTTAAACCTAAATGATATGAAATTAGGCAAAAATAAGTTAAAAAGTGTGGGAACTTCTGGCTGTTTTCCCTTCATGCACCAGGTACCTGGATACTTGGAGGCAAAATATGGCAGGACTGTGGGGAATTATTAGGAGGAAATAGTAGATTGTGCCAAAGGAATGGGCTATTGAAATGAATGCAGTATGCAAATGTTAAGATAGGAGGTGAGTGTTCTTGGATAGGGACTTCTGAGCCTAACGCTCCCTCCCAAGCTCGTCTGACTCACTAGGCAGATAATCTCTTGTAGTTCAAGGGCTGTATATGTACAATGCCTACCACCTGCCTTTCACCCTGCTGAGTTATTAGACTGAGTGGAGAAGTATTTGTAAAGCACTGTCTGGATTCCTAGATGAAATGCGTTTATCAAGTAAAACCTATCTCCAAGTGTTTCAATCTCAGCTTGAAAGTCATTTCCCAGATCAAAGTGATGTATATCAGCATGACAGGAGGTCTAACTCTGGGCCAGAAATGCATTAAATGAAGGGCCATTGATGTACGCCTGGTTCCATCTCCCAGCCGTAAAATATTTCCAGCTTTAGTAGGAGGAAACCTCCAGGAGCAACTCACACTCCAGGCGAAAAAACACCTGCTGTGGGAAGGAATCTTTTTGTCAATAAATAAGACAATGCGGCTCCTCTGAGTGGAGAAATATAAGCTAATTAGGACTGCATTCTTAACCCACGGATCTGCCAGTTTTCTTAGTTCATGCGATTCATCAAGACGAGAAGACAATATAACAGCAGTGCCCAATGCTAATTTTTTCAGGACCTTTCCTGATTTACCAAGACTTATTTAAGAGCTTGTTTTGTGTGCTCCCAGTGAGCCTATATTCAAGGACCTTTATGGAGGGCCTGCTCTGTGTCAGGAATTGTTCTAAGTGATTGGGGCTACAAGACAATGTTCTTGCCATCATGGAGCCTACATTCTAGTGGATGAGAACAATAACCGAGGATCCAGCAAATATAACATGCAGTGTCAGTTAAGACATATGAACTGTAAAGGAAAATAAAGCAGGGTAAGTGGATAGAGTGCCATGGGGCTGGAGTAGGGGAGGGAGGTTTCTTATATGGGGTAGTCAAAGGGCCCTCTCAGAGGAGGTGTGGTGATTTAAAAACGTGTTCACGATTTTTTTTTTTTTTTTGGTCATTCTTCCCATCAAAAATGGGGTCTGTGTTCTCTCCTTTTGAAGCTGGTAGTGTTTTTCTCAATGCCTTGATGAGTGGAACACAGTTGAAATGAGCCTGCCTGACTTTTAAGACTAGGTTAGAAAAAGCCATGCGAGTTCTGCTGGCTTATTTAAAAACATTTGCTCTGGGAGCCTTTTCCCACTATGAATAAAACTGACTACCTTGAGTCGACCACATGGAGAGCAGAGAGCAAGAGAGAACACGAGAGACAGATTCTCAAGGAGAATCAACTGTTCCAGCCCCTAGCTGTTTGGGTCTTCCCAGCCCAAATGACAGACACATGAGTGAAGAGATCACCATAACAATCCCAGGCCCAGCCACCATCTGACTACATCTACATGGGATACCCATGAAAACCACTTTACCGGGCCCATTCAACCCTTGGACTCATGAACCAATAAAATAATTGGTATAGTTGTAACAACCGTCTCGGGATGGTTTGTTACACAGCAAAAATGACCAGAACAGAAGGTGATATTTGATTAGCTACTTGGATGAATTCAGAGAGAAGCTGTGTGAGTGTCTGGAAAAAGAGTGTTCGAAGCTAGGGGCAAATAAATGCAAAGGCCCTGAGGGCGGTATGTCAGAAGCACAGAAGTAGGGCGACAGAGCCGCGTGAGCAAAAGGCAAGGTAGCAGAGGTGCCTGGAGAAGCAGGTAGGGTGCAGCTCCTGCCTTGTAAGCTGTGGTGAGGAGCTTGGATTGGATTCTGAGCTTGATGGAAATTCTTACAGGAGTATGAGACCGGGAGTAACACCCGGAGTTATGTTTTCAAAAGATTTAGAAATGTCTCTGGTTGCCTGGTGGAGTGTGGGCAAGGGTGGATACAAGCCAGAAATGATACTGATTTGGGCGAGAATAGTCACAGTGGAGGTAGCAAGCAGTGGGCAGATTTGGGATATATTTTCAAGACAATATCAACAGATGTGCTGTTAGATTGCACGTGGGAAGGATACGAACAGAGGAGTCAAGGGTGAGTCCCGGGTTACTGCCTGAGTAACTCAGTGAGTAGTGGTGCAGGTTGGGTGAAGATGGGGAGACAAATCAGTGGGTATGTTTCGGACACGTTAAGTTTGGGCCGTTAGATGTTCAAGAGATGCTGACTTAAGTAACCAGACATTGCGCTAAGGGAAGCAGTGTGCTCCGTGCAAATAAATGTGAGCGTTGTCTGAATCTAAGTGCCATTTCCCACCATGAGGCTGGATGTGAGTGTGTAGGTCTGGGGTAAGCCGGAGGACTGAGCCAACATTTAAGGGAAATGTTACAACATGTCTGTATGCTGATGGGAATGATTCGGTACAAAGGGAGATGTTGATGATGCAGGAGAGAGAGGGAGAGTTAGAGGAGCAAAGTCCCTGCGGAGGCCAGGACAGATGAAGCCAGTGCAGAGTGGAATGGTGAGGCTCATAGGAGTCCACCTCTCTTAACACCATGGGCTTCACTCAGAGAACTGGGCTGAGCTTCAATTGCTGTTTATTTATTTATATTCCTTACTAGACTGTCAGCCCAGTGAGGGCAGAGACCCCCATGACATGTTTCGTACTACCCTGTAGCTCCTGATCCAATGTCTGGCCCATGTCACAAACCCAGTAAATATTTGCTGTATTACATGGATGAATAAACAAATGACCATCCGTGTCCGATAGTAGTTGGTAAATAAATATCTGTTAGCTTGTATTGAATATGAATATCAAAAACATAAAAGACAAAGACTGACATTTGGATATCTTCAGTTTAAGAGTTAAGCCTGGCTTTCCCATTAACAGAGGTGTGGGCATTTGTCCAGATTACTGAGATAAATTTAATTCAAATAAATTGAATAATAATTGCTAACATTTGGGGCGCCTGGGTGGCTCAGTCGGTTGAATGTCCAACTTCGGCTCGGGTCACGATCTCATGGTCCGTGAGTTCGAGCCCCGCGTTGGGCTCTGTGCTGATAATGAGGAGCCTGGAGCCTGCTTAAGATTCTGTGTCTCCCTCTCTCTCTCCCCCTCCCTCACTCACAGTCTGTCTCCCTGTCTCTCTTAAAGGTAAGTAAACATAAAAAATAATCATTGCTAACATTTGTGAATGCTTAGTTTATGTCAGAATTCCTCTAAGTCTTTATTCTTATTATTTCACTTAATTTTTACATCAGCCTTGTAAGATATGTTACCAGTATTATCGCACATTAGAGATAATGAACGGAGCCTCAGAGATGGTGAGTAATTTTCCTCAAGTTACACAGCAGAGGGTACTTGATAGCCAGGTTAGGATTCAAATTCAGGCAGTTCCTCTCCAAGGGCCACCTACTAAATCCCTCTCAGGATTTCTAACTCCCAGTCTAGTGCTCTTTCTTAATTATTTGAAAATAAAGAGTAATATAAATACGAAAATTATAATCACACTAAAAACACACCATGTATATGGTCAAAATACGAATGACAAATTGGGGAAGTGTTTTTAATTCTTACCAGAGACAGAGGACTGGTTTTTTAAGTGGCCATAGAAATTCATAAGAGAAAGACAAGAGGCTCAATGAAAAAATGAGCAAAGGATATGGACAGTCACAAAGAAAAACATACATATGGCCTTTAAACATATGAAAGGATGTGCAATCTTATTGTGGGAAGTTTTTTGCAATGTATAAAAACATCAAATCATCATGATGTTCACCTGAATCTAATAGGATACTGTATATCAATTACACCTCAACTAAGAAATAATAACAAGAAAAGAGAGAGGGAAATTAAAACTATTTGAAGATACCATTTTTTCACCTATGAGACTGGCAAATATCAAGAAATTGGCAAGGCTGTGGGGAAATAAACATACTCTGCTGGGGAAAGTGCAAAGTAATACCAACCTCCCAGGGCCGTAGGGCAATTTTAGCAAAGTCACAAAGGTGATTTCCTTTTGACTCCTTTACATCACTTCTGGGAGTTAATCCTCAGGTACAACTATCCACTTGCAAAATGATATAGGAATAAAAGTATTCATCGCAACACTGTTAATAGTACAAGAGACTGCAAACAACCTAAGTGTTAATCAATAAAAGATAGATTATCTGAGGCGTATAGCCACACAATGGAAAAGTGATCAGTTGTGTGGACAATTGATACAGAGAGGTTTTCTAGGATATATTGTAAAGGAAAAAGGAAAAAGCAAAGTGTAAGAGAGTATGTAAAGGAAAGGGGAGGAATAAGATTATATATGTCACTATGTTTTAATCTACACTAAGAAATTCTGGAAGGATACACAGAAAGCTAATAAAGATGGTTACCTGTGGGAACAGGGTATACTGGGAGAGGGGTAGTATTCTAAGTACTTTATATGTAATAACACAAATCTCTCTCAAGACATTTCAATGTATATATTATTATATTTGTTGGTCTTTGAACCATGTAAACATGTTGTTATTTACAAATCAAAAGGAAAAAAATAATGAGAGCTGCACTCACGGAGCACTCAAAGCCACCCCATCACTGTGCTGGGGATATTGCCTTTATTATCTCAGGAATTTCACCCAGCAAGTCATGTTTGCATTCCCATTTTGCAGGTGAGGAACAGATTTAGAGACATTAAGAACTTTGCCAGGGTCACAGAGCTAATAAACTATGGACCCTGGAATCAAACTCGAGCCCTCTGGCTCCAAGACCAGTATTATGAGCTACTACTCTACTCACGCATTGGTTTTAACATTTCTATCCTACCTTGAGAAACAGAAGAGATGATGCCCTGCTCAGGACCTATTCTCACGGGCACTCTTACGTTTGCAAACAAATGATTCTTAATATCCCCAACAGTTCACTAGTAGCAATAACTCACTGTCGCTGTGGCTTCAGATGAAGTATCTGCAGCCATATGATATCCCCTGAAGGCTGGCTGGAACTTTATCCCTCCCTTTACTAACCAGAAAGCATATCAAAGTAATAGCAAGTTATAATTCTAAAGAATATTTCACATGTACTGAGTTTTTACCATGTGCCAGGCACAGACGTTGTAAGTACAATATATGGAATATAATTTAACTTTCACACAAACCCTTATTAGGGAAGTGCTATTATTGCCACTGTTATGGGGTAAATTGTGTCCCACCCCCCAAACACAAGTTGAAGTTCTAACCCCTGTACCTCCGAATGTGATCTTATTTGGAAAGGGGGTCTTTACAGAAAAAAAATCAAGTTAAAATGAAGCCATTAGGGTAGGTCCTAATCCAATATGATTGGTGTCCTTCTAAGAAGAGAAAATTTAGAACGTGACAGAGGAACGTGCACAGAGGAAAGGTGAGGTGAAGCTAGCCCTGTGGTGACAGAGGCAGAGACTAGAAGGATGTAGCCGTGAGCCAAGGGGATGCCAGGGATCACCAGCCACTGCCAAAACTGGGGAAGAACCCCGTTCAGATTCTGAGGGAGCACTGCTTTGCCAACACCTTGATTTCAGACTTCTAGCCTCCAGGATGTGAAACAATAGGTTTCTGGTGCTTGAAGCCGCCCAGTTCGTGGTACTAGGAAACGAATACAACCCTTGAGGGAACCGAGGTGCAGAAACGTTGAGTAATCTGCCCAAACTTACATGGTTTGTTAGCTAGTAATGCCGCCTTGAGTTGGGGAAGGCTTGCTCCAGAGGAGTGCTCCATTCTGATCAAATGTGTGTTTTAAAAAAATCATTTGTGGGGCACGTGGGTGGTTCAGTCGGTTAAATGTCCAATTTTGGTTCAGGTCATGATCTCAGGGTTTGTGGGTTTGAGCCCCAGGCCGGGCTCTGTGCTGACAGCTCAGGGCCTGGAGCCTGCTTCTGCGTCTCCCTCTCTCTCAGCCCCTCCCCTCTCGTCCTCTGTCTCTCTCTCTCTCTCTCTCTCTCTCAAAAATAAAATAAACACTAAATAAATTTTTTAAAAAAGTCATTTGCAAACTCCAGTTCTCTGGCTGAACTATGTGTCTCACTTCACGACTGATCCGAACACTGTGTTTTGACCTCAACCCTCTGTCAAAGGGCAGAGCACGGAGTGTTCCAGCCCGGGCAACCCTAACAAACTCTTGAGAGCCTAGTGGTGAGAGTGCTTGAAGCCAAATCCAGCTCAGCAGTGCAGCTGCTGGGAGCTGGGGGGCCCGCCAGGGGCGGGGGGCTTTCTGGTTCCCCCTGAGACAGCTGAGTGAGGCCAGGACCCAAGGGCACAAACTTCAAAGCGGATGTAGCCTTCCTCACAGCCTCTCATTTTTGATCAGCAGGAGTCTCAATCCAGGAATGTGGGTTGCTTGAATTATTTTTTTAACTTAAGAAAGCGTCAGGGTGGAAGGCTAAAGCAACTTGTAGTGACCGCCTTCCCAAATCCCCTTTGCACCCAATGCCCAGTAAGCGAAAATATCTTCCGAATGGAAAAATGCTTTTTAGCTAACGCGGAAGAGGAAGTGAGGGTGCAAAGGGAAGCCTGGTGAAGCGCTTCACCCAGACCCGTGCTGGTCTGTGCGGCACCTCTGTGTCCCCTTCTGCTGGAAGCTGTAGCCCTGTGAGCAAACCACAGGCCGAGGGGGGCCCAGGAGGCATGGTGGTCCCCAGTGGAGCCGACAGGGAGGCAAAGCTGTGCTCGAGATGGACATCAGATCCCAGAATAGAATTTGGTTAAAACAGGAGTCAAACGACCAAAGTGGAAATGGAAGCACGTTGCGGTTAGTGTCTGAGCAGAGGAGACAGTGTTTGGGCAGATAGTATCCCCTGACCATACTGTCAAAGCCAGAAATACTTCAATACTGTCCCCAAGTCAGATCATGCCGTATCGGATGGCACAGATCTACATGTTCTCCAGCAATTTTGGATACGGCGTAGTTGTTTGGTAAGCACATCCTGGCTTGGCCTGGAATGAGCTACAAGTTCCCAAATGGGATCAGAACAAAAGGAGAGAAAGTAAGTCTTTGCCAGAAGCAGGGCTGACAGGTCTGTGCTATGGTGATTCTTCTCGAAAGGAGGAAATTGAGGGTTGATGGGGGTGGGAGGGAGGGGAGGGTGGGTGATGGGTACTGAGGAGGGCACCTTTTGGGATGAGCACTGGGTGTTGTACGGAAACCAATTTGACAATAAATTTCATATTTAAAAAAAAAAAAAAAAGGAGGAAATTAACCCTAGGCCTAAGGTCAAAATGTGTGCCTCTGGACACAACTTTGAATGTCAAGGAGGAAAGGCCAAATGTTTAACCTTTGCCTGACATGGGAGCAAGAAGGTGACATATCCAAAAGTTAAGAGTGCTGGACATTGAGGCAGAATGAGGGAAAGATTTTTTTTTTTTTTTAATTTTAACCTTCTCATATGTTAGATACCGATAAGCTCAGGTTTATGAAACATACTCTGGTGAAAACCAGCTTTGCTTCATAATTCCAAGTATTTAAAGATTATCTCGGTCTGAACATGTGAATGGCTTGTTTGAAAGAACTTTCTGGAAACAGCAGCAGGTTTCCTTACAAAACTCTCCAAGACACACCCCTGCACTTTTCTCACCCCTTTTCAAAGTTTAAACTTTGGGGATGTCTACCTCAATGTGGGTGGAAATTTTATCTGCTTTCCTGCTAAGAAGTAGGCCTTGAGATAAATATCAAAACAGTGAAATTCCAGAGACAAACAGAAAAGGGGACTCACCTAGGAGTGGGCCCAGCACTCAGGACACCTATTTGTAAAATGCATATTGCAAAGGCAAACCTCTGGCCGGCAGACATCTGCTCTCTCGAGGCAGCTCCGTGAGGAATGGCCAGACAGGTCCTGTAAGGCGTTTATTTGCAAAGGGCCAGAGAACTGTGGGACAATTATTGCCTGTTTTCTGTCAGGATTCTTGTCAAACAGGACTTCCTGGGAGCCAAAGTCCAATCAAAGGAGAGTCATTTTGTAATTCGTGGCCTACTGTCCTCTCATATTGATGAGCACATTCTGCCAACGAGACGGTGAGTGCTAAATTGGCTCACGTGAACCGGAGTGTTGAAAACAAAAACAAAACTCCAGTGTTTCCCGTCTCGGGAGACTCTGGGAGGAAGGGATCAGAGTGTGTAATTTGGGGGAGAAAGGTCTGTGGATGATTCTCATAGAGGCATAAACTCAAAATCAGTAAAAGAACTGCCTTGAGTAGAAAAGGAGGCACGGACATATACGACACAATTTGAGAGCGAGCTGTGGGCGTTATTTCCACATGGGTGCAGCAAAGGGTGAAATGCGGTTATAAAGTAGGCTTTCTGTATATGCTTGGGGGATCATTGTGCAGAATCTAGTAAACTCCCTAGGGCTTTACACTGTCCCACAAGAGGACACGTTCTCCTTATCTCAGAAACACACTCATCAGCAAGACAGATTCTGAAACGGAACAATTTGCTCCAATCCATCGTAAAGGATGCCCTCCCCTTCGTATTTTCACTTTCTCCGGGACTTGTGCAAAGGGTAAGATGTTTTTGAAGTGCCAGAGAACGTGGATACCACAACCATTCTTAAAACACTAGTTGTACGATAGAATAGAATGGTCCCCGGGGCGGGACCTGTGAAAAGCCACTGATGCCTGCCCACCCCCTACCTGATTCTAATTTCATTGATCTGGGATGGGACCCTGCATCGGTGTTTTTTTTTAAAGCTTGCTGGGTCATTCAAACGTGTGGCCAGGGTCGAAAGTTTGAATGACCAGCTTGAGAAACACTACGTCATTAAGCTTTTGGACAAATATTTTCTGACACAGGACTTAAGGGGCCTTCATCAATATTCATTAATTACAAATAAGCAGTTTTCAAACATGAACACATACACAAACTGATAAAACAGAGGGTGGGGTGGAGGGTTAACAGACAGCTAGTTTTTCTAGCACAGTCTTACGTTTCTTCTAGTGGTCCTACTTAGAGTGGAAGTTATTTACCCGCCACGGGCTTTCTTGCCTCCCTCTCCTTGTTGAGTGGAGAGTTTTAGGTGTCTAAGGGGGCTAATTTCATCGGTTCCTGAGCTTGCTGTTAACCTGCAGACGGTGCAGAATTGCCAAGTAATGCGGTGATTCGAATGTATGCAGCAACGTTGTCACTATAGCAATGATTAAATCTATGCCCAAGGACGCTTCTTGTAAGTCTTAGCTAACGACAAGGGGGCCAGATACAGTAGGAATCGGCTCTGGACCCTGCCAGGATACCTCCCGAAAGAGGAACTTGGGAGCAGGCAAGATAAGATGATGTTTAATGCTAATTAGACCTAATGCTAATGGGTTAGACTTTGTGTTACTTGACTCGATAATTCAATGTGAAGGGAGATTGAAAACCACCTCTGTCCCTGGAGACTGACTGACCCCCCCCAGAGGCAGGGAGGAGGGGACAAGGGAAATTTCTTACCTGGCTGGTTGAATGCTGAATTGCTCTGTAGAAGTTCTATTTATTTTATTCCCGTGGTTCAGGCTAAATGTAACGTAGCAAATGAATAGGAACAGTAAAATAAAACAACAACACATTAATTATATATTATATATTAGGAATATATAAAATACGATATACATTACATTTTTTGTATTTAAGTCTTCTCTGCCCTTGACGTCTATGTATCTGACATATTTTCATATTTTTATTCTATTTTATTAAAAAATTTTTTTTTAACGTTTATTCATCTTTTAGAGACAGAGAGAGACAGAGCGTGAGACAGGGTGGAGCAGAGAGAGAGAGGGAGACAAAGAATCTGAAGCAGGCTCCAGGCTCTGAGCTGTAGCACAGAGCCCATCATGGGGCTCGAACCCATGGATCAGATGGTGAGATCATGACCTGAGCTGACGAAGTCGGACGCCCAACTGACTGAGCCACCCAGGCGCCCCTCTATTTTATTTTATTTTTTTTAATATTTATTTATTCTGAGAGGTAGTGAAAGAGAGCAGGGAAGGGATAGAGAGAGGGGGGGAGAGAGAGAATCCCAAGGAAGCTTCACAGCATCAGCCCCTGACGTGGGGCTCGGTCTCACAGACTGAGACCAGGACTTGAGCCGAAACCAAGAGTTGGGCGCTTAACCAATTGCACCACCACGTACCGCTCTGACATGTCGTTAAATGACATTTATACTTCAGTGTTTATCTAGGAGAAATGAAGCATGCTAGACTAGAGATGTGAAAAGAATAATATTTTTATTTAATATGTAATGGGTTTCAAAGAAAAGAAAGGATAAATGTTTATCAAACTTCTATAATGTGTCAAGTTTATATATATATATATATATGTGTGTGTGTATGTATATATACAGCTTCATTTAATCCTCAAAATAATCCATTTTACAGTTGAGGAAACCGAAAAGCACTGAGATTACATCACTTGTCTGGCCTCGCCCATCTCTGGTTGGTGAGAAACTAGAATTTGAACTTGGTGTGTCCAACTCCACTTCTCAGGCTCTTCCCACCACACATATGTTCTGTTGCTATTATTTTAATTATGTCATGTTAAACACCATGCAACTAGAAAATTTCTCACTAAAGCCTCTCAACTGCATAAAAGGTAGGCTTCTGGTTTAGCTTTACAGATGAGCCTCAGGGAAATATAGCCAAGGCTTCACGTATGAAGCAGGAGAGGTGGGATTTGAACAAACATGGCTTCAAGCTCGAATGTCAGAGTTTTCCACTCTGCCGAGGGCTCACAAGGTTTTCTCTACTCAGGAGCATTAAAAAAAAAATTTTTTTTTTTAAATTTCCCTTTGGTTTCGATTTGCTTGGAAACTTTGTGGCATTAAATTATATTTATTGCACAATAATAATACTTTTTAAGGCAGAGACACACACATGTGTGCATTAGAATGTGTGACCATCAGGTAGAAACACTTAAGTTTGGCTAAAGTGGTGTGAATGTGTTGAGCATAATTTGCATTTGGCTCTCTTATAGTGATGGAAAGTGTTCTGCAAGTTTATTATTAGCCATTTTATGGACTCCCTCAGTGTTCAGGGATCTCAAGTTGGAGCTGCCATCTCATTCCATATCTGTTTCTGACTAAATCCTGAAAGATCCACAGGTCTTAGACCACTACAAATGAAATTGTGGTGCTTTCACTTAGAACATACACACTTGCTGGAGGAAATGAGAACCCTCACATGGCAGGGCCTCTTGGTTTCGGGTGTGCCTTGCTTGCTGCTATGTCCCCAACATCTAGGATTGTGCCTACCACCCACTAGGCTTCAACAGATACTGGGAATTACATGCATCAATCGACGAATACATAAATACAGAGGAGGAAGATGACGTCCGGGATGGGAAGTGACACTACCAAGGTCACACAGTCAGGGGTAGGGGCAGCATCAGATTCCAGCTCTCTTCGTTGCTGGTTCTGTGCTGTTTTTACAGCACTTTCAAATGAGCTCTTTTGTAACGAAAGAGAGAACGATTTTTCAATCGATCAGTTCTGGGGTTCTTTGTGAAGGTCAATGGGAGTGATGTAAGTCTGGCGATCCCTTTACAGTAATAAGAATTCCTGTGGTTCAGATCTGTTTACAGTCACATGGAACTACTTAGGGCCCACTAGATTACGTTACAGCACTTCATTTAAGGAAAGACTCAGTACAATCCTTTCCTCTTTAGAAGTTGACAAGGTCTAGCTGGGTCGCCTTCTACTCTTCTATTTACCAACACTCTTAACTGTCCACAGTCACCCAGGACTTTTGACACTGCCCTCTATCTCCCTCCCCGCTCAAACTCCAGCCTTTATTTACTTTAAGTTATTTCAGTGTTCTCCGAAGTACCATCCTGCCTCACTCTTCCTTGATTCCATCATCTCTATGAATATTTATCTTAATTCCATCTAACCCACAGTCCTGGCATCATTCTGACACCTGTAATGGCTTCATCTTTGAAAATGCCGGTATCCTACTGTCTGACCATGATTTCCTCACTCGCATGCTCTCAATATCCTCTTTCTTTGCTTTATTGAGACATCCAGCCCCTTGATTTCTTCATTTTGGTTGTCTCTTATTGCTGTTACCTTTGTTAACCACATTTCCTTTTCAGTCTGTACCAACTTTCTTCCCTTACTACATGGTGATGCTCAACCTATTGCACTTGCCTTTGGCCTTTATTAATCCATTGAAGACTTCTTATTGCTAAATTTGAGCGACACTTCTTGCCCTGATCTCTGTTCCGTAGAGGCATCTGACCTGACTGGCCATTCTTATGCTTTCAAACTCTCTGTTCCCTTAATTTTTGTGATGTAACATTTCCTGATCTTCTGCTTCTTTTTTGCTAGCTCCTCTCCCTTGTCCATGATACAAACATTGGTAATCCTCAGGAGTCTGTACTCTACTCTCTCTACTTCTCAGCCTATCCCTTCTTTCCTTACCCACTCTTAAGATTAAACCTACTGTTTATTTTTTATTTTTTATTAAAAAAATTTTTTTTTTCAATGTTTATTTATTTTTGGGACAGAGAGAGACAGAGCATGAACGGGGGAGGGGCAGAGAGAGAGGGAGACACAGAATCGGAAACAGGCTCCAGGCTCCGAGCCATCAGCCCAGAGCCCGACGCGGGGCTCGAACTCCCGGACTGCGAGATCGTGACCTGGCTGAAGTCGGACGCTTAACCGACTGCGCCACCCAGGCGCCCCTAAACCTACTGTTTAAAACTAGAAGTCTCAAAACAGTGGTCTGTTGAAGTTCCTTTACCAGAATCTTCTGGGTTCTTGTTTTAGAAGTATAGATATCTATAAAAAAGTGATACTTTTCAAAAAATGCAGAACTTAATGGTGTTACTTTCAAGCTTAACAATCTTCAAGTACTTCTAAGAAATCTCAGGGTAGACTTTGATTTGCCCATGGTAATTTGAACTTGCTGTGTATAAAATCACACAAGTAATTCTTGCCCTGTCCCTGTCAAGGAAGCTCTTCTTATATTCCTTAGTTTCGCTAATAAGTCAACATTAACTGTCTTTCTGGTTTCTATATCTGGAAGTCATCTTTGTTTTTTACTGCATTAGTATTTTGACAGTGTGCATAGTGCTAAGCAGGTTCATAATGGTTGCTTCATAGTTATTCCATGGTTATGTCATAATTACTGGATGACTGGTTGATTTCACTTGGCTCGGGCATGTTTGGTTTCTGAAACTTGGAACCTCGGCAAAAAGAAACTAGTATTTGAGGACAAAACTATATACAAGTTTATCAGTTAACGACATGTAAACCCAAGTAAATATAATAGGGGATGATGCTTTGCAAATCTTAAATTCTTTTTAATTTTCTCTTTTAAAGTTATGTTTTCTTGGTCCTGAAACCTCAAGGCTGAACCATGAGACTTATTGCCCGGGGAAGGAGATGGTGGGAAAATAAGCAATTGGTCACCTGTGGATCTCAAAGCAGTGAGGACAGCATGGCTCATGGTGCAGGTGACGTGAAAAGTCTGCCTCTCCAGCTGGAGCCAAGCAGTTGTGAGAGGGAGAGAACAAGAGGCTGGAGAGGCCGGCCTAGAGATGAGTGTCCTCAGTAGTCTTTCAGGCCACACTTCGGAATGGGGCCAGCATGGTAAGTGGGTTGAGGTCAGAGACAGATGTTTCTTTCCCTGCCATCTGTAACTCCCGGAGAGCAACTTCCAGACTTTCCCAGTATGGGGGAAGCCAAACCAGAACAAAAGTGGCTGTGGTGTGTGGTTGGGCAGAGGAAGGACAGTTATTTGGCTTCCTAGGTTTCTTTGGATGCTGTGAGCCACAGAAGATACCGAGAAGATCCCTTTGGCTCTGAGGAGGGATAGGAGGGTAGCTGGCAGGTTTGCTCCATCAAGGACAGTGTAACCCTAGATCTGAGTCAGGCACAGAAGCAAAGGCACTCGGGGGCAGATCTCTGGAGTCCAGTGTTGGGGAGGGGGGCCAAGGTGGGAGCCCAGGCCGTGGGGGGAACCACCAGGCCTCTGTAGGCCCATCAGCTGCATGGAGGGGAACAGACTCCTCATTCTTCAGCCAACAGCATTAGCTACAGATCCCACAAGGTCATGCCCAAGTAGATGAGACATATACTGTAGAGACTGGAAGGACCAGAAGACAATACAAGGACCTGTCTGAGGATCAAGGCCCCTCTCAACATTCTCATTCCTTCATGAAGCTAACCATTATCAAGGAGAAGACCAGGAAAAAGGGAAAAAATGTGAGACACTGGGCACATAATCAAGATAGAGTACTTTAGAGGGGTCCAAGGATCCAACTAAATGTTGCCATTCACACCCAGCAGAGTGGAGACTTGTGAGGAAGATCAGATTGGAGAAAGAAAGAAAGCTAGAAAGAAAGAAAGAAGAAGGAAAGAAAGAAAGAAAGAAAGAAAGGAAGAAAGAAAGAAAGAAAGAGGAAGGAAGGAAGGAAAGGAGGAGGGAGGGAGGGAAGGAAGGAGAGAGGGAAGAAAGGAATGGAGGAAGAAAGAAAAAAGGACAAAAAGAAAAAAGAAAGAAAGAAAACAGAATGTGGATATATTTTTCCCTTTCTGCCCGAGTGTAGTGTAAGCAAATTTTTGACCCAGTTTAAGAACAAACTTTTTTTTCTTCTCCAGACATGTTTTGCTAATCCTTCTTCTCTAGAGAAAGGGCCAGTGGGTAATTACAGATGACTTAACTCAGGAACTTAATCTTGTTTCTGGTCTGGCATCATCTCCTTCATTTTTTCCTCTTTACCGATCTGTGCTTTTCCCTGTCAGGGGGGTTTTGTGTGTGTTGTTGATGGGCTGCAAAGCATCTCTCTGCTCTGTGTTTACATAGTCAGTTTCCAGTCTCTGCAGTGCAAGGGTTTGTGTTTGTCAAATTAGAAGATGAAGAAAGTCATCACCACTGATGGGCTTTTCAAACCCTGAATGACTGACAAGAAGAGAATGAAAAAGTACTGTGTAAAATAAACTGTGTCATGAATGCATAATTTTGATCCAGTTCATTAAAAGCGTGGAACTGTTGGACGTTAGATTTTGTGAAACATATATACAACGGTATTGCTGTTATGAAAGCGGGTTCCTCATTGTGGAATGCCCGACTAGCCTGCCTTTGAGCTGATGCGAGATGGTTTGCTATTTATGATGTTGAAGAAATTGGGAGAACAGTACTCAGCCCATCTTCCACTGTGAGCAGCCTGCAGCTTACATTAAGCTGATGGGAAATACTGAATCAGAAGGCACTGTGTGAAGTTCAAGTGATGTGTTGCATTTACAACAACTAGGTAATTCACACTTTTAAGCGATACTTAACTCCTGAAAATGTGCCTTGAAAAGCCCAAAGAGGGGGGATCAACTTGCCTAATTAAAAATAAGCATAAGCAATTCGTGATAGGCACGTTGGTTACAGGAAGCATAAGAGGAGAGAAGTACCATGAAGTGGATACAATCTTGGTGAATGTAAACTAAGTCCACCTAAAGGTGATGGGACCGGTTTCGGGGGGCAGTAGGGTGGTGACGTGGTGAATTTGAGGTTAACTTCCAGGACATGGGACACCTCAGCCACTTACTAGCTGGGTGACTTTGGGCAGTCCCTTAACTTTGTGCCTCAGTGTCTTCGTCCATAAAATGATGGTGGTGGTCGAACTGTTATGAAAATTAAATTGCTTATTGTAACACACTCCGAATAGTGTCTGTGGGTGGTACATGCTGGGTAGGTGTTTGCTGTTGTTGCTCAAGAGCTCCTGTGGACCCAAACCCACAACTGCTTTCCAAATTTGGCCGTTGGTCTTGCCATGAAGAGGAATGAAGAATCATGAAGCACTTTTGCAGGTAGGAGCTCAGGAGATCTATGGTTCTCCCCCTGATATCTTTCCGGCTGAAATGGCACATCCCTTGCAGTTCCAATTAGGTTATGCCGACAGTAAGGCCTCCCGTATGGTGGCTGTTAGTTCCCCACCCCCCTTCTAACTGTCTTGTCTCTGGTAATCCTCATGGTACTAACACACATAAACTAGTCCTCTGCATTCTTGAGCTTACACCTTCTAGTCAAGGTACCTTGACAATGGCTTTGCTGACTATGCTTTCCATGCATGTGCTTCTCTTCTGCCCTGAGGGTGCAATGTAGTCAAAGACTGCTGTGATCTGCATTTGGAGGTGGGCCAACTTTGGGTTAAACTCTCACCCAGGCATGTGGGAGACACATTGGCTAATTCATCACTCATTTCCAAGGCCCTGTTGCCAAGGCAGGTTTCAAGGGCATGTGACCTGTGCAGTAGGACAGTGTTCAGGCACTTGGAGAGGTCCCGTGGTTTGGGTTTAATGCTCCATCATTGCTGCCTTGAAATTCTTAATTTTGTGTTTGGACTTTTGTTTTGAAAGCAACTTTGATTGGAAAATGGAACATGCACAGGAGCAGAGGAAATATGCCTTGTGTCCCTTCTTCCATGCCACCCCATTTGTGCATAATGTTTATGCTGCCCATGAACGTGGAATTCAGGTGGACCCATGATGTGTGGGAGTTCAGTGGCTCAGAGCAAAAGTGAGTATAAGGTAGGTATGTTATGTCTATCACTGCATAAGTGACAGCCCCGAGAGGTCACAATGTCCATTTGAACCAGAACTTCCAACATGAAAAGAGACACAAATGACCAGGAAACACTATTGTATCTTTCTTCCTAGTGTCACTTCCCTGCATTATCCATCTGTTTATGCTGAAAATAATAACAAAGGAAAGAAAAAGATAAAACCACCCGTATTTCTTTGTTCCCCCATTTTTCTTTAGTCTTTAGTGAACTAAAGGTAGAGTGTACTGGTAGAATGTGCATGTGTCAAGAAGTGAATTAAAAACAGTCAAGTTAGTTTTGTGCAGTATTTCTACTGTTCTGGTAGGAATGAAATACAAATGTTAAATATATATGCATGTATGAGTTATGAAATACAAGTTGTATAATTTTAGTGATCCCACTTACCAGCAAAAGATTAGCAATAAAATTCACACTAAGACTTTAAAAATGTATTTATATTTTTACTTAAAACAACATTAAATAGTAAACAAAATATGTCATAATAACAGAGATTGCAGAAGAAAGGATATGTATATGCATTAATGTCTTTAATAACACTTTTTTCCCCTGGTTTGTGAACAATGGATCCTCTATTTTTATTATGCCCTGGGCCCCATAAATTAACTAGCCAACCATATCTCTCCTTAACTACTTTCACTATAGAAGTTGGCAAAGCTAACAGTTTGATTTCCCAGCTTCCTTTGCACCTAGCAGTGGCCACGTAACCAAATTCTGGCCAATGAAATACAGTGAAGTAATTGGGAAGTCTCAGGGAGAACTTAAATGCCTGATACAAGGAGCAGACTTCAATTGTACTGCCCTTTCCTTTTCTGCCCTCCTTGAACACTAGCACCATATTTGGAGCTGTGCAGCCATTTTGTGACCATTAGGCAATAAACATAAGAACAGAAAGCCAAAAGGCTACAAAAGTTGGAGTGAAAAGCTAAAAAAGAGCCTGTGTCCTTGAGGGCCGTGTTGAGCTGCTCAGTCAATACCAGCAGCCATCGATCTAGAATTTTTATGTGAGAAAAATAACCCCCTACTGATTTTAACCACTGTGAACCTTTCCATTGAGGTAGCCCATTGATTACCAATTCATTACCAATGGACGTGTCGGCTAAACAGGTTCCCAGGGTTTTTCATCAAAAAAAGACAACTCCTGGGGTGCCTGGGTGGCCCAGTAGGTTAAATGTCCAACTCTTGTTTTTGCCTTAGGTCATGATCTCACGGTCTGTGAGCTCGGGTCCTGCATCCGGTTCTGTGCTGTCAGAGCAGAGTCTGCTTGGGATTCTCTCTCTCCTTCCCTCTCTGACCTTCCCTCTCTCTCTCAAAATAAATAAACATTAAAAAAAAAAAAAAAGCCAACTCCTCCTGCCTCCAGCTCTATCATTTCCATCATCAAGGCCCTAGACAAATCTCTTAGGCTAGTGAGGGAGGTGGGGAGGCAATTGTCATAGCAACTTTCCGTTCTTCTCTCCCTCGGGCTCCATCCACTCTCCTCCCCCTCCCTCTCCATTAGCTCCTGGGTTCCCAAACTCCTCTTAGCGGCCCCCAAGCAAAAGCTCTGTGACGATCAATCAGTGGAAGCAGGTACCTAGTAGAGGCAGCCTCAGACACACCCCAGAACCATGTGCAGCTCAGCCCCAGCCCAGTCAGCTCACCAGGTAACTTTTACAATGGCGATGATTTCACAATTAAGGTAAAATAACAGTGACTGAAGCTAACCAAGCGAAAAGAGAATTGACAGAACACTCCATAAGTAACATCAGAAGAAAACTTAGTCACGGAGACTTTGTCAGGTTGCTTTCTTCTTTTATAACCGCCTCATCTTTGGTCAAGGCGGAAACTCAGTTTCTTTGCCAGTGAGCAGCCTCCACTGTCATCTCCTTGGAGACTGGAACTCGTGTGATTTCAGCACACAGTGGAGGTTTAGTAATTAAGTACATAATTCCAGAAAAGCAAGGGCAAATGAGGGGCTCGTTCCCTCATTAGGTGAGATGACACATGGCTGGCCCTTGGCCATCAGCCTGGCTGTAATTAGGACATGTTAACAGGGCTGCTGCTGTCCTACAGCCTGGGGTGTGCCTAAGTTTGGCACATCGGTTTAGAACTGAGTCTGTCTTCTATTTTAACAGAAGAACGTTAGTTAAAACAACATTTCCCAGCAAGAATTAGATGTCTTATTATTTAGCAATTTTTTCCCAATGGTAATAGCTTAAATATTTACCAGGGACTTTTAGGGAGCTCCCGTCTTTTACTAGATGACTTTATATTGAACCTATTCCGGGAACATGGGTCAGAGTCCTCACTCATCAGCGTATTGCAGGGTCAACCAAACTCCTGAGTTAGCCTGTTCTTTCCCCCTCCCTGCTTTCAGCACAGGGAAGACACAGAACTGTGCTGTGTTTGGCTCTCTTTAGACACCATCGTGAAGATTTTGATGGAGGAGTTTGAAGTCACGGACTGAAAAGATATCCTTACCGCCATGCACAGTTTTATAATAAAATAGCACAGAAACCACTCAAGAGTTGGAACAGATTGCAACCCTTTTCTTTTTTTTAATGTTTATTTATTTTTGAGACAGAGAGAGACAGAGCATGAACGGGGGAGGGTCAGAGAGAGAGGGAGACACAGAATCCGAAGCAGGCTCCAGGCTCTGAGCTGTCAGCACAGAGCCCGATGCGGGGCTCGAACTCATGGACCATGAGATCATGCCCTGAGCCAAAGTCGGACGCTTAACCAACTGAGCCACCCAGGCGCCCCAGATTGCAACCCTTTTAAAGCATGGATGCCATCCTCAGATGAGATGGAACAGTAACAGACCCCTCCTCCCCACCAGGATTATGATATCAAACGAATGAAATTATGTTGTGCAAATGGTAAAGCCCTTCATAGATGCAAGATTATCTTGAGAAAACCAATACCTTCTCCCTTTGTATTGCCTACATTTATGTGAGGAATTTGGGGTCATGCTGGCTGTTACAGTTCAGCTGTTAGCTTAGATCTATTAGACGCCTAAAAGAAACACTCTTCCAGGTATAATAGGGTCACCGTAAAAGCTGAACTTCTGACATACAGGTGTGAATACTACTGTTACGAAACAGACGTACAAAGAAGAGGTCTGTTTCCACTTTGCAAAGACACTTCAGTGAGCACCTCTCCCTGCTTGGCTGACAGTAGTTCCTGCCGCATTGAAATGAATGTCCTCCCCTTGTGTACATGACCAAGGGTTAACCACTGGCAAGATCTTACAGATTAAGCCACATGGAAACAGCACACAAGGCTCAGTGGGTTAGACATACTGCAGAGCATCTGGATAAGCCAGATAATTTGTGCAACATGTTCTTATCGGCAGCCTTCTCCGGCCCATCTGTGGCTTACTGGAAGCTGCTTTTCGTGGAGTCTGTTTTTTGATATTCTGCTCATTATTGGCAGAAAGCCAACAAATGTTTCAATTAAAGGGAAAGGTAAGGCAGTAATATCAAACAACCTATAATCAAAAACCAGTCAATGACACCCATCGGCTACCAAGTTTGTCTTAATCCTTAGAAAAGTTTAAGATCAAGACTCTCTACCGGAGCAAGGCCTGCCTTGGGGTCATCTTCCCAGTAGATCTAGGTCATTTGAAAAAAATTAGAGCCTTGAACTTTTATACTAGGGCAGAGTGTTTAAAAGTGTCCTAGGGCGAAACAATGTCTAATCACGGATCTTCCCAACACACACAGAAGTTTCCCCAAGTGGTCTACACCAGCCTGGACCAGTCCACACAGTTGTGTCTTGGTGAGGTCAAACATGGCTGAATAAAGAACAAGGAGAGGCAAAGGGTAGGTGTGAATCAAGGGTTCATTAATAAACGATTTTTATATTGGATGTCAGTAGAAGTTGTTCTGATACAGGTCTTATCCACTAGACTCCCATTAAACTCCCAGGAAAAGAATATGTATAGGTCTAAAAGAGGAGGATAAGGCATTGAAAGCTAGCAGACAATAATTTACTCATGCTCTTGTTTCACAGATTTCCACTTTCTCTTCACCTGACAATCCAGAATATACTAACATTTGCTCACTTGTAGACCGATACATTTTATACCTTGACTCTAATACATCAACTCAAAGCAGGGGTCAAATAGAAGAATAAACTGATTGTAACACATGAGATTCTGCCATTCCAGTTTATTGAAATGAGTAAATTCATAGCTTTATTTGCATACAGAAAAAAGTGCACAAGAAAATAAGTATGTACAAAACAGTTGTGTGGCTGATCATCACTTTCAAAATTTTTCTACTTTCAAAAATTCAACTACCTAGAAATAATTGCCTCCAGTTTAGCACATTCAGGTATTTGGACACATAAAATACTATTTTAGGTCTGTGTTTATAATGACTGAGTAGGGAGCCGGATGGAAAATTATGCCGTACATAATCAGCTATTACCATTAAAAATAAAACCACAGGACTGTAGCTTGGACTACTTGGGGCTGATCAATAAAGGTCCATGAGGCCACCATCTTGTTTAGATCTTGAGCAGTCATCCTCCTCTTCTACTTAAAGGTCACATTGTATGGTTGATTAACGCCCACAAGAACCTGAGCATTAGGGGTCAAGAGACAACATTGAAAAAACCAACATAAACATAACAAAGTGAAACTCATTTTGGCAAGAACAAATCCTTCAGAACTTTGCTAACAATATGACTGGAAATGAACTGGGAGAGTTTCCAAGGTTATGAGGAGAAAAGTACTGCAGACATTAGGTTTTCAATGATAACACCAAATACTTGTTTTACAGCTTCTCTCCCCCTGCCCCACCATTTATCTTCCTACTAACTATGAGACTGTGGCTTCAAGAAAGTTTTCCAGTTACTTGATAAAGGTCTAGCATGACCCCAAATAAGCACCTAATATGTTTGGCACAATCACATTGAACTTTGTGATGTGTTACTCTTCAGAATACAGTCTTTCATTGCTGAGTTGAGTTCAGTTTTTCTTCAACATTAACTGCTCTTCTGGAACTTCAGCTCAAGAGGATGGCCTCCTATTCCATAGAAAGGATAAAGGTTGTGCCCATTTGCAGTTCTAGTTACTGGGCTTAGCAATTACTGAGAAGGCAGAGACATTTCAGATCCATGAATCATTAGGTATTTGTACCCCATAAAACTCTGTTGCTTGTGAAAGGCAAGTAATGCCATATGAACCTAGGAGCAGAACTGACTGAAAAAAGAATCACAGGGAAGAGGAGAGGAGAGACAAATAATGCTTTTCCCTCATTGGCAGTATCTAGCAAGAGATTGGAAAACAAGAGCAGTCTTACCCTTGAGAGAAAATAATCTTCAGAAAGAGAAACTATATTTTTAAAAAGGTTCTTAAATGTGTCAGATTCCCAAGTGTCTAGAAGTTGGACTTGCTTCAAATTTACTTTAAAAATTCTCTCTAAATGTTGATATGAAGCAAGACTTAAGAAGGTGCCTTGTTATGCTATAACCTTTAGGTTCTTTGCAGTAAAATAGAACCCCCAAACAACTTGGAACAGTAAGGATTTTAAAATGTATTCAAAACAGTGTCATTTGAGGAGCTGTGATGGCTGCAGCTCCCAACCAGAGGGTCCATGGTAGAGTGTTCTAGAAGGTTCTAGAAACACACTAGGCAACTGTTCAAATAGGGAAACTACTTCATTTACATTAAGCTAGAGAATTTAAAGTCTTCATTTATTTAAAGCCATAGATTCAGTTTAGCTTTAATCTAAACAGAAAGTGAAAGACATTTTACAAGTGGAAGAGGCAACAAGAAATAAGGCAACAGCTAATATGTCAAAGCTGGAACAAGAACAGAGGTCAAGGCGTCTGGATATTAGCTTTGTCCTTGACTAAGGCCAACCTTTTTGTTCCTCTGGATAGTCAGCATATCAAGTTCCTAGAGAAGTGTGGAGAAGAAAAAACCTGTGGTTAATATCAATGTGTTAAATATGAAGTCATCATTTAAAACATCAGTAATAGAAAAAAAAATAAAAAAATAAAACATCAGTAATAGGATCTCCTAGGGCTGATGTGAGAGGCTTAAATAAGATACTAAGTGTGGAACCTGTAATAAAGTGATTAATGCAAGTGTTCACTAATATTAACTTTTTTCTCCCATAACTGCTCGCCCATCCCAAAACTCAATCTGTAAGTTTAGCAAGTTGACCAAAATAATCCTTCTTTCATGACCTAAGGAAGAAAGGGCATTCAGGGAGACCTCTAGTCAATTCAGTTTAGTGCAAACGATCCTCCTAGACTCCAGACACAGTTTATTCCTTTCTGTTTGTCCAGGTTTGCCTCCCATGGAGAGGAGGGTGAGAGTGAGCTTCCATTAAGACTTCTAGCCCTTCAGTATCTTGCACTGCTCTATCGGCATTAGAAATCACCAGGCTGCTTGTTAAAATGGACCTTTCCTTAGCACCAGACTCCTTGGGCTGCAGTGGGGCCCAAGCACTTGCCTTTTCAATAATCTCAGCCCGTTCTCTGAAGCAGATTTTATAGAAAAGCACTTTAAGAAACACTGTAATTATAGAAAGTGAGTGAGGGGCAACAATCCAAATTGCAAATAAAGCCAATCTTACTGTCTGTGTCAGATTTAAGATATTTATCTATTTAAAATAATTAAATTCTAGATGGGTCAAGACAGAATTGAGGAGTCCCACCTGGATGGGGCAAGACTAGAAAAAATGGGTTTGGGTTCCTTTCATTCTTTTTTATTGTTCTCCCCTACCAGCTATGCCCTCCCTCCTCGAAAATGCAGACAAGCCTTCTTTCCTCCACTAACTTACATCTTCTAAGATGAGACAAAGTTGCTTCCATTCCTTTTTGTTAAAGAAAGGGTCATGCTGAGCCAGCAAGACAGCTAAGGTAGTTACACCTAATAACTTACCTACGATGACGTCCGCTAGTGAGAACAATCAACCAGCAGACTCATCTGCGCCCATGCTGCTTTTGAAGGCGATACAGGCAGCTGTCACCACCTTTGAACTTGATACCCTCAGACTATTTTGGACTAACTTTGAGACCTCTCTCAAAGTAATAAATTGATTTGGAAGGCAGAAAATGTGATCAACATCTGTTTAGCTGACCTGTTCTGTAGCTTAAAAGGTCTTCAGATTTCGAAACTTCTATAGGAAATAAAGTAATGCCTTTGCAATCACTTCAGTATGAAGGTTAAAAAAACCAAAACCAAACCAAACAAAAAACAACTAGAAAGGTATTATGTGGTATATGCAGAATCCGAAGCAGGCTCTGGGCACAGAGCTGTCAGCACAGAGCCCAACACAGGGATCGAACTCATGGACTGTGAGATCATGACCTGAGTTGAAGTTGGACGCTCAACCGACTGAGTCACCCAGGCGCTCCCTTATTATGGTTTTTTAATGTGTGTAAGAATTCTTTTCTTAAGTGCCCAGCTTATTCATTATTGAATTAGTTAAGCACAGATTCACATGTCTATTCCTTCTAAGTTACAGAGATTTAAGCTGGTACCAATTCTAAAATTAAAATTTCACCCTCATCCCCTGTGCCATGCTTTCTTACCAAACTTACACTTAATAAGATCTTCTACTTACAGAAGTTAGGCAAAAGGATTTCCAAAAGGATCCCTATATACATCAGGAGATGTGGGTTGAGAAGCCATCTATGAAGATAAAACCATTCAGTCAATAGGATTTAATTACAGTTATGAAGGAAAAAAAAAACAAAAAACCCCTGCCATTAAGATTTCTCAAATTCCTTTAAAAATCACTTGGGTCCCAGAAAAATGAGATATTATATTGGTCTACAATGATTTGTGTTTGCCTGATCTTAACTGGTGACGCATATTTATTATTTATACTGGTGTTAAAGTTCAGATGAATTATGTCTGCCTCTCCCAAATGAAAGGTACTGTTGTTATGAGATAAAGATTGTGGGTGGGAAATCAGGAACTTAAATCTTTGAAAGATTTTTAAAGATAGTATTATTTTGCTCAATTTTCTCCCACAGTGCTTTTATGAGCTAGGCTAAGTGAGATACAAAAGACATTTTCTATATAATGCTCATTTCTCAAGCTCAGGATAGTAGCCCCTGGAAACATAATCTCTCCCCAGTTTGAGTGGAGGTTTTCACTGTGATGGTTCTCAATGGCAAAGCTTATTTAAATATCCTTTACCATCAAAGAGTTACTATTCAAACAAGGTTAATTTACAACACAGTAGCTCTAGGTGGCACGTACTTTGGAGCAACAGCTTCTAGTAATTGATACTTACAGAGGCTTGTGATGAACTGAAAGAATCTTTAGAGAAAGGGTTCTCAAATGCATTGTCAGCAGATTTGGTAACTGGCAGGGAACCCTGTCTGGGAACCGACTTTGGTGGTTCTAGAAAGGAAAAAATGCCAAGTAGTCAGTAGAAAATCTCTCCCCAAATATAGGCAAAAGTCCCCCAGTCAAGCTTATCTTAGAAATTAAAGTTCCATACTTTTGAAATTTACATCATGGAACAAAAATCACCACGAAATACTAGGACTCCCAGTGATTATTACAGGCAAATTCATCACAAGAGGAGGCTGTGCGTATTGACCTGAAGTGGAAGAGATTCAGAATTCCCTCACTTAAGGCCGTGTAGTATGGCTGAGGCTCTGTTTTACAGCCTTCCAGGTACCACAACCCACTGAATTTCAATAGTTCTTGGCAGCCCTTTTAGGGATTGTCACAAGAGGGCAGCATTGGGCCAGCCCTTAGAAAGAGCCAAGGTAAAGAGTTCCTTCCATAAGTAACTGGTCAAGTTGTCTCCATAACCACTGATTACCAAAGAAAGCGAGACTAAGGCTCTTGGTGGGTGGAGGAAGTTTCTTCTAAGGGACTCTGCGGACCCATATGACAGTGGAAATACTTGTTGGTACAGTAGGCAGAGCAGTGGGTAGCTTACCATTGATCTTTTTCAACAGTTGATTAGCATCAAAGTCATCATGGTCTGCATTCTCCTGAGGAATGCCAACTTTGCTGTTGAAATAACTGGAGAAGGCACTTGAAGTCCCAGAGGAAGTCTGCTCTCCCTTCCTTGCAGGCACAGCAGGTGGCTGCCGAAGTTGAAAGTCCTTGAACATTTCTTTCACTTCTTTCACTTCTTTATCCCCAAGTGGGTCCAAGGCAGTGAAGGCATCACTGGAGATGTCCTTTGGAGGGCCAGTTCTGGGAGGTGGTTGAGGAGGAGTGACCAGGAGAGAGGAGAGCATAGGAGGGGGCTGGGAAGACATAGCAGAAGTTGGAAAAATATTGCTCTGGAAAGGGTTCCCCAAAGGGCTTGTTGATGACCAAGTATTGGGTGCCACAGAGGCTGACGGGCCCCAAACAACAGGGCCTGGAGGGGAAGTTGAAGCTGCAAAGGATGACGGCTGCTTCCAACTTGGAACACCTGGGCTTGTGGTAAAAACAACTGGCTGACTGAATCCTGAAGGCTGACCACTCATCATGGCTCCCGGGACCACTGACGCAGACTGATTGAAGACTAAAGATGTTGGATTCCATGGGCCTGCCTGAGGGGGGCTAACTGGTATACCACCTGAAGAAAGCAAGAGAAAGGACTTATTAGGACACAAGCTTGAAGACAATTCTTGAGTTTCAGAAAGCACAACTCTCTGGGGGGCATTTACAGGGCATCTACATGGTAAACACCTTCCTTAAGCCTTAAGGCTGACATGGAAATAAAGGCCCCAAGAGATTAGATTACTCTAAAGATTAAGTAGCTAATGCAAGATAGCTGGCATTCAAATGTTGGTTGCATTTTGAAGCCCTTTCTTTCTACCACAGCTTTTTAAACTTTTCTCATTATAAGAAGAATACAATCCATAAGGACCTAGTCATGAAAAAATGAGTGCTTATCATACTGATACATTTCAAACAGCGAGGACACAGCCTGTCAATAGCATGAATGTATTTGTTGAGTGAATACATTTATATAAACAAACCATGCTGATTATGAACTAGTTAATTAAGATAATCCATTGGGTACTCTGAGTCATTGACTTGATCTTTTCATTTGGCAGTTGGCTCACGTCTGGAGTCTTATGGAAACCAGCTATCATGCATGTATATTAGGCCTCAACATGCTTGCATCCTGAAGAAACCATTTCAGTTTCCTTGCTTTTAAATGCTGCCAAGGTTGACACAGCCATATAAAAGGATGATAAAATCTGGTTGATGCCAAGATAGTTTAAGACTTTTATATATATAAATGTGGAGGAAAGGCTGGTTATCCTGGGAGAGCTGTTTCAAATAAAAGTGCTTCCTGCCATGTGTCACTCACTAAACCTTGCCAGAAGTCAGAACAGAATACTTCAAAGAATGAGGGAGGGAGAGAAGACAACATGAAGCAAAACAAAACAAAACAAAACAAAACAAAAACAAACAAAAATACCCCCCCCCAAGACAAAAAACTATACCTTCTGAGGTAACTAATTGCCTGTGTCCAGGCATCTAATCTTTGTGGGGGGGAATGACTCCTTCTCTAGTGTCTTTGCCATGTGGATTAAGAACTGGTGAAATTCTTAAAATACAGGTCTCTCCAATATCTTCTCCCTCTACTTGAGAAACAAACTGCCACCATAAACAAAAAATCTAAATTCAGCCTCATACCTGTACACGAATGGTGCACTGCTCTCAAAATCTACTTGCTTTGAGCTTTGGAGTAGAGTATTCTTTAGTTATGAAAGTTTTCTGACTAAACTAAGAAAGGGCCTCCAAACTCCTAACTTGGGTTAGGAATGTTTTTGTTTCCAGAGTGAGAAATATTTTAAAAATGATGTTCAGGGGCTGATGTAGCAAGCGAGATATTCTATCTTGAATTTTCTTAGTATTGGAGATTCATGTTATTTGACTCAACTGTATCATCATGTGTGCTAGTCATCTGGCCATGACGTTGTGTGATGTGCTGCTCATGGGCAGTGGTAGGTTTCAGAAAAGGCCATCTAACTAAATTAACATGCTTATTTTTTGAGGTTAGGGAACTGGGTACAAGAATATTCATTATTAAAATTGGGAAGCTCACAGTCTGTAACAATATCCTGGTAACCCAGGAATACCAGCTCCAAATCCATCACCCTATTTTCCTGTTCTGCATCCTTGGCATTGAGGGACAGGACTACTTTTTTTAGTGGAAATTAATTCAAATACTCATTTTGTGGCTACAGAAATCAGACTTCATGTACACTAAAGAACATATGTATTCTTTTCACAACTAATCAAGGGAAAAGTCCTTTTACATTCCATAATATGGGGTTCTAAAAGTGGGTTGGGTTTGAGTGAAGTTATTGCTAGCATTTTAAGGCAAATTTATTTAAATTTTATTAACCAAAGCCAGAGTCGCTCATTAATAATTTACGTCAACTGAATGTGCAAAGTGGGTAGAATTTTATCATCTTTCATGTCTGGATGACTTTTGCCTTTAGTAAAATGTATGGCTTTAGTCATAGATGCTATTAGTGGGAGTGGTGGTGGTTAAAGAGACAAATATTGTATTTGCCAGGAATTAAAGGTTTTCCCAGTATATGTAAATGTCAGCCTTCATTCCCATCTAGGAGATCCCATGCACTGTGTTTCCAAGACACTCAAGGCTCTGCTGGAGAAAGTAGAGGCAAGAGGTAAGGAAAAAGAGAGTGTGAGTATAAGAAGTTAATTTTATTACCTTCTGGTGCTAGATTAAAACACAGGGTAGCTAGCCAAATCTGAAGGCTCAGCTTTCTACATTACCCTCTCCCCACCCCCAGTTCTCCAAAAGAGACAGTCCCCCAGCTGGGTCTAGCGGAAGCCAGACCTACAACCTTCCATGGTTTGGCTGAGGATCCCTGCTAGTGGACAGGGACTATACTGTAGAGCTCAGTTTGAGTCCCATGTCCAAACTTGGAAGAATCATCAGTATTCTGCAGTTGTATACCCCAAGGCCTCAACAGGGGCACCTAGCCAAAAAGCTTCACTTCGTCTGAATAAATTAACAGTTATAGGGTCCAGCTGTATTTTCGAGCTGACTTGTTAAATATTGGCTGTAAAAATTCTTCAGGGCACTGATATTAGACTGCAAAGCTCTGTGATGTGATCTAGTCGCAGGCAGTGCGCGCAAGCTCTCAACCTTTCTACAAGGAAAAGCACCTTCCAGCTCCACTTGGGGGACAGGGAAAGGAGCGACGCAAAAAAGGGGAAGCCCCCAAGACACATGAAGTTTTTAGAGAGAGTCTTGATGGTGTAAATGCAATCAGAGACCTGAAATAAGTTGGTTTCTCACACTCACATTGATTTCAGCCACTCAGCAGTTGGGTAACACCCCACTCTTGTCACCATACTCCAGATATGATTAAACAGATTTAATATGACAAAATGGAAATATTTTCCTTGGCAGGAAAGCAGCAGGGGAAACAAGCAAACAAACAAACAAATAAACAAAGGGTCCTGATAACTGACTCTGTAGGAGGCAGAGAAAACCAAGAGCCCTGGTCAAATATTACAAAATGGGGAAGAGAGTCCCTCTCCATCTATAGTTCCCCAAACCCCTCCCAAGACAGAGAGTCTGTTTGGAGCTTATGGAGGTGCCAAGAAGCAGAAAATCAAAGAGAATTCCCAGCAGGACAGCAAGGACTATTGTCAGGGTTTCTGAAGACTGTACCACGGAGGCAGAAAAGAACTGGAGGCTGTGGGCAAAGAACAGCAGCGCCAGTCTTCAGCCAAGTGGCCTTCCCCAGTGTCTTGCCTCCGAGTGGCTCAGTGGCTCACGTGAGCTGAAGACACATTTATGAATGAGCCCCAGCACATCCTGGGTATCTGATAACATCCCATCTCTTCCCTTATCTCTGTGTTCTCCTCAACTACACGTTTCTGGCACTCGTCTTCCAACTCTACTAAGACACTCAGTGGGCCAAAATATGGACAAGGAACAGCTAAGGCTGAAGTATTCAGAGACTGCTCAGAATATATGCCTGTCTCATACGCACTGTGTGTCCAGAGCAGAGCTGGGCTGAGAACCTAAGACTTTCATTCTGTGACTTACACTTGCATTGGACTTAACTTCTATCCCTCTCAGGGGAAGGACAGGATACGATATCCTATCCAAGAAGCATATCAACTTAATAGGAGATAGGGCTTTGATCTAGTAAACTGATCACCAGTTTTTCCAATACAGATCACAGATAAGACTCTCCCAACTCCACCCCGTTTCTCCAATGAAGCTGGTCTGAGCTTCAGAATCCCTTACAGTTGTCTTCTGTAATCCATTGCCACTTGGCTCAGGTAAGTGCAATATTGATCATGGATTTCTTCTCACATGCCAACTCCAGGAGCCAAACTTCAGTTACAAGTCAAGAGTACCAAATGAGGGCGGGGTGTACAAAAGTAAAAGTGGGAGAAAGTCTCCCCAGGATGCTCAGCTCTTATGTCCCTGGCACCTCAATGGATCTGGAGTGCCTTCTTCCTTTGCCTTATAATCTTATGAGTGAAAGCAACAGCAAATCTAACTCGATCTTTGGCACCTACCTAGACCTGCAAGGGGTCCCACTGGGGTAGAAGCATTTGTTTTGAAGAGATCCAGAGGGTTGGTCTGTAGGGTTGCAGATTGTCCTGTAGGTGATGTCTGGCCGGGAGGTTCGGAGACAGGAGGGGTAAAGATGTCTGATGCAAGCAAGTCTTTTGCTGGAGACTGATAGGGCGAGAGGGAGATACGAGAGTTACTCAGTAACAGTTGAAAGGCAGCTTTATTCCGTCTCTTATTCTGTTACCTCAAATTTGGGAACCACACAAAGAAAAGCTTTTCCTCTTACTGATAAACTACAAAAAGCCAACCCCTCCCCTTCCTCCCCCCCCCCCCCCCCCCCGCCCCCCGAGAAAGACAGATCCCTGCAGTGGACAGAATATTGGGTCTTGGTAACTGATGTAAAGAGGACTGCCAAGGTGAAATCTATTTTACTCATTTACACATTTATATCTGTCTGGTCTCCTTGTCAGCTAAAAGCTTAAAGCTGGGAAGGAAAGGACAACTATAAATAAATAAGTAACCTACATTTTTTTGATTATTCCACTGGATTTAAATAAGTCTGCATAAAGATGATACTGCAGTTCAACTATGAGGCCAGCCTGCACATTCTAGTGAGATTTTTAAAAAGATCCTTACAGAAACCACATTTTAAATTGTTTTTGAATGAAGTGATCATAGTAAATATATAAATCTCTCTTAAAACAATGGATTATTCAGTCGACATTGAATAGAGGAGGCAAACTCCAGAATTTTCCACCACCACCTTGGATATTAATGCAACATGAGGGGTGGGGGGGGTGTTAGTGTGGGGAAGGTACACAAGGAATCACAAGAACCCTTGCCCTCCCCTTCCAGAACATGACGATCAAACTTACCAGAGGTACAGAAGCATAGCAGCATTAAAAATGGAAAAACTTGTGTTTAGTTAATAATAAGTGACAAGACATGCAAACAGCAAGCAGGGCGTGAAAACACTGGTGAGCGAGCTCAGAAAGGGTGGCGACTGGAGGAAGGTATTCCTGGAGAAAGATGTGCCTTATCCCACCGTCTATTTTACAGCCACACAGGAAACTACAATAGCAGCAGGAAAGAGAGATTGCATCACACCACCCTTTGGTACCGAACATGCATTCTGCCAATGGATATGTGGAGAAGACAATTCACCTTAGCAGTCCTTCTGCCTCGTCCTGGTTTGGTACTTTGTGGAGGTGGGATAATGGCTATGGAGTCATGTGGTGAGGACTGGACAGAGCTTTCCAAGTCCTGCTTTACGCCATTCGGTACGGACAGTCCTTTGGGAGGGCTTCCCACAAAAGGGTTCGGGGAGGATTTGACATGGAAGCCGTTCTGTTCTCTTTCAGATACCCCATTTTGAGTTCTCACTGCTGGCTGTGTTTGCGTACTTGAAAAGGGCCACGGGCCTGCCTGAGCTTCCTGTTTGCCAGTCCGGTTAGAGATTTGGTCAAACTGCTGACCAAAGTAATCAACATCCCCATTCAGGGGCCCGTTACTCAGTGGAGGAGACAAACTACTCAAATTCTCTTTCTTCTGATCTGAAGATTTGAGAGAATCGAACGAAGAGGGTGTCGATTGGTCTGGCTGTGCAAAAGGATCGTCACGGAAAGGATCAGGATTAGGGGTGGGAAAGAAGTTGAGATTGGCAGAAAAGGCATTTTCAGGCAAGAAAGCTGCCTGAGGCTTTGGTCGAGGAAGAGAGCAGGAGGTAATGCCATTTGTTAAGAATGGATTTTCTCTTAAAGAATTCTGATTGGTGTCGATTTCAGAGTTTAGATCCACTAACAGGATATCTTTGCTTTCCTATCACATTTGGGAAGAAAAAAAAAAAAGAGAAAAGAAAGTGTTAGTCCATGTCGTGACTTCAAATGAGAAAGCTACCTAAGATGATCAGGACTATCAAAATTCCCATTAAAGTTTTGTCTTGACAGACAGGTTGACCATTTTCTCCTCCCATCACCTCCCTGAGTGCATTCTTTACTAGTGGTGAAAAGGTCCTCCCTGGCCCTCCCTGCCCCTTGACTTTTTATTTAGGTCTCAGTTTTGCTGGCCCTTCATTAAGTGAAATTATATTGTTGTTTGCTCTAGTCATGTGTCTCTTACCCTTACAGACTGGCTGAGTTCATGATCAGCATTGTTCCAATTCCTGCCTTTGCAAGTCTTAAAGGAAACCGATTGCAAGTCACTCTAAGCAATTATCTGAGTACACTGAGCTTGAAAGTAAGATAAGACCTCTGACACCTAACTCTGCTTCCCCACCTGATGCACGGTCCCATCCCGTCCCATGTGTCTACCCCTAGAATCATGTAACAGTGTCTCTCCAAATGACCAAATTCATTGCCTAATATTTTATAGTTTCGGTTGTAATAAAATTTAAGGTCAAATATATTTCCCTATAATTGGTCTTTCCTCTAGGGGGCAAAAACAGATTTTCCCATCACATCACATGGTATGGCAGGTATGCCTCTTTAAATATGTAAGGATCCTTTTGACAGTGCTAGTCAAGCTGGATCTCTTATTCTCATCATCCTAATCTCTGGACACATCCTTTTGTCTGTGTCCTTCTAGAAAGAAGAAAGTGTTACTCAACTACTGATATATAACAACATATCACATTAACCTCTCGCATTTGTGCATTTTTTTTATAATACAGCCTAGAGTTGCCCAGGTTGTGACAGTAATCTCATCTATTTGGTAAATAAATTCAACTAATCTTTAATTTATGTACAATCTAATCTTTACTTCATGCATAGGATGGAGATTTGGGCTTAGAGTTAATTTGAAAAACATACCAAATACCTAACTCTACAAATTATATTCCCTCTCTATCGTTTTTCTGGCATATTAGTTACTCGTGTTCTCAATTGTTAGATAAGATATGCTTTTTAACATAAAATCAGCGAGTTTGAAAAATCTGACATGTCTTTATTCAGGTCAGTGACATAACTAATTAAGGTTCACCCTGGGATAGGACTGTCAAACTGACACACCTTCTTCTGACCAACTTCAATCCATTAACTACTCATCTATGCTAGCTGCGGAAGAATATAAACAATAAACAATGCCTAGCTGAGATGGAAGTTAGAGGTCCAGCATCACCCCGATGCTGGATATTTTTGATCACTGGGACAAAAACAACTTAAAGGGAATATGAAATTCTCAAATTAGTAAATAAAAATAGGCCTCCTTGGCTTTAAAAGAACATATTTTTAGAAAGTCTAGGCCCTCAGTCAGACCTAATTGGTAATCTATTTTTTGGCTTCCTTTATTATTAGGTATAAAAACACTATTTTTCAAAGCCAGTTTTTCTCCATAACCATAAGAATTTGTCAGAAGAAAGAGCTTGTAATTAAAAAAAATTTTTTTAAATCAAAGAAATGGATTGGAAGATCTCTTAATGTAGGGATCTGTAACAATCAAGAGAGGACAAAACATATTGCAAAAGTTTGTGATTTCAATATTTATTCATTTATGATGAGCCACCTCTGGGTTAGAACAGTTGGGTGTTCACAGCTGGTAGGGTTCTCCTTTTCAAATACTTCTGAAGAAGTTCTTAGGACACCAAACAGGAGCCACAATGTTAGACTTCTGAATAGTCACCCTATAAGTAAAATGTATAAGGCTCTCCTCAGGTTGGGTTTGTTGTTAACCCAGGATTAAGAGTCTAGTTCATAGGCCACAGTGGAATGATGTAAGACTCCTCATCCACCTCCTAGGTCAGAACCTCATTAGTTCTTTGTTGCATTGTCAACATTGCAACCACTGGGTCATCATCTGAGCACCTGAGAAACAAGCACTGGTAACATGAACGTGAAATGCAATCAATCCCTGCTCTTATGGGGCTTCAGTAAGAGGAGAACACAGGAAATCAAAAAGGTCTCTGTACAAAGGCAACGTCTTCTATACTGAGTTCCACAGCCTAGCTTTCTCCAAGTAGCTAATCTCTCCCAACCATTCCAGTCTGCCTAATCCTGGACTTCTCTGCCCAAAGCTTTCAGTGGCTTCTTTCTATCCCCTATGTTAAAATAACTTCATTAGCTAGCCTTTCAAAATGACCTACAATAGGACCCAGTTTACTTTTAGCTTAACTACTCTCTATTTTCCTACGCACTTCAAAGACCCAATTCAAGTTCAGATTCTTTACAAAACCTTTTTTCATTGATCTATTTCATCATCACCTGTGCCCACCCATGGCATCTTATGTATGCAAGACACTGTGCTTTGTGCCCTGATTCCATCCCTGTACCAAACTTAACCTCCTTCGGGGTGGGTCCTACCTTATGCTCTTCTCATAATAACTGTTTTGAATGGTTATTTTTAAAGTTTGAGAGCATGTCATTTTGTTTTTTCTTCTTTTTCTTTTAAGTGGCAGTATGGAAGAATATTGTTCAGTTAATTGCCAATAAAAATATGTTCTAAGGGATGCCACTTAGTTTGCAACATGAGTCTCATTTGCAATGCATAAAACTATCCTGTATAAAATGTTGGGGGTGGAGCAAATGGGTCGGGGAACCACTAATAAAGTCCAGGTAATTTAGATTTCTTCTCTGCATCTCTTCCAGAGAAACTGTTGTAAGATTATGAACATTTTTAAACATTCTGGTTTTATCAAATAGAGATAAATCTATTTTGTGACCTAGGAATATGGAGTCAATATGTAAGACCATGTTGGCAAAATCCAATCGGCACATAATTAGTTCTGTTAGCATTCTCTTTCTTAATCAGATATCATCTGCTTTCATGATATTTATCACTTTAATTTATTGTTAGTTTACCTAAATCTTCCATGTTATTTCTTTAAACCAAAAACTCTTTGAAGGCATTAAGTCTAATATAAACAAAACTCAGGATTAATCATGTTGTTTTTCATTTCCTTTTTCAGAACTTTCTAGAAGTCTACTGAAGCAGATTAAATAGTCATTGCTTCCTTGCCTATCCCACTGGAATTCTACTTCATAGCCTGAGTGCTTAGATCTGTGTCAATGTACTTGTTTGTCCGTTACACTTGGAAAGTAGATCATTCAGATATCAATTTACTTTGGGAAGGGGCTACAATAGAGGAGGGGGCGAAGTTGTGTAGGAATCAAAAGGACCTCAGAGCTATGATGGACATTTCAGGATCATCTAATCTTGTATTTCAAAAAGTTTGTGAAGAATAAAGTCTCCACAGACAAGTGAATTAGAACTCACTGCTGAAAAGAACATTAAACAGGATTCTTCTCTATTGGAGGCTTTGTACGTCTTCATTAAAATGCTGGTTTGCACTGTGAATGTCACAGGGTTGGGGACAGAAGAGAGACCATGCAGCCCCGGCTGCTTTCATCTCAGTGGGCCTGGCCATTTTATGTGAAAGTTCGGGGCTGGCATTCCCGGAGATATTCTGGCAAGTGAGACTTACCCAGTCCTTGATCTGCTGTTGCTTTAATTCCTATGACCTTTTTGGTCATGTAGACTTGCTTGGTAATTCCCTGATGTAACAGACTCCTAGACAGACATTCTTCTCATTATTCTAGACTGGTGTTCTTTTTGTCTGGTTACGGCCTTATCATCTTTTACATTCAAGTCCAGAACCTCATTTACTCTGAGGCATTATATGAACCTCTAAACTAGATAAATACCCTCTGATTAACATCAACTAATAGGCTTTGTGATTAGTTTTAATGTTGGGCTCCCCACTTGACAGTAAACTCCATGATCTCATTGGCATTGTACATCTCACTCATTTCTGTGCCCTGTAAATCTCAGGTACTCAAGAAACTGTCAAAACAAAATAATAGTTGTAAGAAGTAATCCAAAATTACATGGGTAGTTTAACTTGAGGACTGTTTTGGAAGATGTGAGGTTTGTGTTTAGGCCTTGAATCTGGACCTCTTTCTTGGGCAAGTGAGTTTTTCCTGCATCACCCTTTCCTTATCTCTAAAGGAAAATAGTGCTCCATTCTCACGTAGTTGTCACGGATAGGGCAATATTAAGAAGATTTGATACACTATAGCATCCTGCACAGAATGAACAACGTTTTTAAACAAAAACAGGCCTTGGTTAAACGTAACTGAACATCTTATTTGTTTTAAGTCTTACTTCACACCAAGCTTATGCCGCTAAATCACAATAGAAAGAATAGAAAAATATTGAAGAAGCCAAGTGGCTTTATAATTAATCATCTAGCAAATACTTCCTTCAGGTAGACTTTTGCCAAGAATTACTTTTCAGCTCTTCTTCTGATCCTAAATAATACCAGAAAGGATTGCATTGCCTATCTTATTGCTCAAATCTAATCTCCAAGCAAAATTAATATATCTGAGTTAGTGTTGATATGTTCCCATGGTAACTTAAGATGCAAATTGGTTCTAGGAGCCATTTATACATTATGCAGAAAAATCAGCAGTCATCTTCCAAGTTTCGAGATGCTCGAGATTTCTG
The DNA here is from genome assembly GCF_018350175.1 of Felis catus. Classification (NCBI taxonomy): domain Eukaryota; kingdom Metazoa; phylum Chordata; class Mammalia; order Carnivora; family Felidae; genus Felis; species Felis catus. The sequence goes on along the minus strand of NC_058368.1, from coordinate 207,455,495 downwards.
GTTAATTGCCAATTTGAGTTACAGATGCCATTTCCATTACATTGCAAATTTAAAAACAGACACTTACTGTTGGACTATTTAGGTCAGGAGGTGTAGACATGTCCCCAAACAAATCCATCTGGTCAACACCCTTGAAAAAGTATTTGGATTAGATTCAGATGTGTCTACTAAAAAATAGTACTTTGTATATTGTTGTAATTGTTTCCTAAACTAAGACTTAGGAAAACCATTGTCACAATTTTATTTTTATTTAACTAATACAGATTTGATATTAGGCTATTTAGGTCTGGAAGTGTAGACATGTTCCCAAACAAATCCATCTGATCCACACTCTTAAAAAAGTCTTTGGATTAGATTCAAATGTGTCTACTAAAAAGATTACTTTGTATCTTGACATAAATGTTATACTAATGTTTAGGGAAATAGTTGTCATAATAGGACGTCCATACGTATTCAATGCAGATTTGGCATAAGCAACATCTATAGGAAGTAAACCTATGTTCAGGCAAATAAGAATCACAAAAAATAACATACATACCAATTTTAGTTTGTTAGCTTGGTCATCAAGGGTCAGCAGGGTCTCACTCCCGTTCTGAAAAGATGGCAAATGTTTAAGGGTGACTTTTCTTATAGAATTTAATTTCTTAGTGTATTGGTTTGCTAAGCAGTTATGATTTTGGCACTGGTCATTCGACTGTACATCTTCTATGGCTAGAGGAATCATGAACACATGGTCGTAAGCTGGTGGGGGAGCATGCTTGGACAGGTAGCAAACAAGGACTTATACACATCACATGTGCAATTCATAAGACATAAAGATGCAGTTTTACCTCTACTGCCTTGTTGGCTTCTTCCATCTAAAAAGAAAGACACAAATTCAGTGATCTTTGTAATTACAGTTAAAGGGAGTTAAATTAGTATATATATATATATATATATATATATATATATATATATATATGGTTTTATACACACACACACACACACACACACACACACGTATGGGTTCACTGGCACAAGGCAAGAGAGAGTCTTGCATATTATTTCTGCCCTACATTTCCTGGCCTGCCCTTTTCATATCAATACTAGATTTGAATACAGTTTCTGAACTTAAATTTGGTCGACCTGTATAGTCCTTAGAACCAATGTGAAGCTTGTGGGGACAGATAACAAAAGTCAGGAACAGAAAATCAGGTATCTAACTATAACATCCATCAATTGCTGTTGGAAAAATAGACAATACATTTCTATACTTTCTATACTTTGAAGAGCCACAAAGAAGTCAACTCTGCAGACATGCCCTATATTTATTTACATAATGTTCAAACATGGTCCTGAATATAGTCTTAAGTGTAACAGAGCCAATATTGGGTAATACTTGCCTTTTTCTTTTCTTCTTCCTTTTTCTTTACATTATAGATAACTTGAAAGAGGTCTTTAAGATCAACAACTAATGGCTCAGCCTAAAGCAAGAAAAAGCATCTTTATGAGTATTTTAATCTTACTATTTTCTTCTCTTTGTCCTCATCAGTTCTTATTAGTACTGTTTCTTCCTTTCTCTTAAAGTTCCTTACTATCCTCCCCCGGTTTAGAGGGAATCACCACTACCTCAATCCCCACTGCCAGATACATACAGGCTGGCAGAGTTAGTAAGTATTTAAACAAAACAAGAAGGATCATGATAGTTTTCCAACTGCTTCAGGATTTTGGGGAATCATTCACTATTGTTCCAAAATCAACATTCACCTTAGGAGAAAGTCCATTCTAACAATCCTTGTCCATACACAATATGGGTCTCAATGACATTTAAACATGATTCCTGGGGCACCTGAGTGGCTCAGTCGGTTCAGCAACTGACTCTTGATTTCAGCTCAGGTCATGATCTCACAGTTTGTGGGTTTGAGCCCCACGTTGGGCTCTGCACTGGCAGCACGGAACCTGCTTGGGATTCTCTGTCTCTGTCTCTCTCTATCTCTGCCTCTCTCTGTCTCTCTCTCTCAGAATAAATAAATAAGCATGAAAAATGATTCCTAAGACCAATAAAGATAGTCATCTTCGAGTCACTGTTTAGTCCTCCTACATCTAACTGTCTCTAGCCAGCTCTCTAGTTGAGTGACAGACACTCTATGATGAACTGAGGACAAGTCTCCCTCCAGGTGTATCTCAAGGCTTGGAGCTTACCTGTTGTCCTGTTTTTATGGCAAAAAACTGATGCTGGCCTTCTCCTCCACACACATACCCAAATGCCCGGTTGTCTGTCACATCACGGGCAATGAAAGAAATTTTATTTACTGGGTGTTCATGCTCTATTACCTGAAAAATAAACATAAAAAATGTTTTATTGCTCAAACTAGAATCTATTTATATGGCAGCACGATGAAGCATCAGATATTTGGGCGTATATAAAAAAGCCAAAACACTTGAAGAAAGAAATTTTTGCCTCTGGTTGAAGGTTAGAGCTACATTTATTCTTGTTAGTAAGGGCTCCAAAAGGAACAAAGAGGAGAAAACAGAAGTGGGAAAAACACTTCCTAGAATATTGATACTTGATTGTCTCCATCCCAAAGATATGATGCCACATAGCAAGAAAGGATTGAGGACTGTATTAGGAGACCAAGAATTTCTAAAGCAAAGATGGCACATTTCATTGCTAAACCATCTATGTGGGTTGACTTTCCCAACTCAAAGACAAACTTAGGTGAACAGCATAACTAAGTTCGTTATGGGATCTTTCGACAATGGCTCTGAGTGGCCAGAAAAGCATCTGAAGTATTGTTAGAACAATCATCCCCAGAACATTCTGCAAGTTGCCAAATGCTTGTATCAAGTTTTTCCCATGTCCACCTCACTATCCACGAGTTGCCTGGGGCAGGGGGTTATTGGTTTAGTGGTGCCTTCCCATCTATTCCCTCCACTCCCCTTTTTCTTGATCCTTTCAAGCACACAGCAGGGCTCAACCCTTCAGGGATATCTGTAGGTGGTCATAAGATACCTCAGTTTTTGTCTAGATGCCTAAGGCCACTGGAGAGTATACATTGGATATCTTAGAAGGTTTGGGGAACAAGGGAATGCTTGAGGGAAACCTGCCACCATTCTCTGATGGGCTTGGGAAGATAACACTTGAGAGATGAGGGACAAGAGAAACAGCAGTGCACAAGGGTGAGCAGGGTAAGTGAGTGGCTGCCAGGGTTCCAGGGCTCTGTATTTGACCAGTGGACTTTGCATGATAGATAACAGACATCTCTACGAAGGGATGGTTGATAATTGGAGGTCTCCCAATAGTACCTTACTATAACAGAGTACCTTGATTTACAGAAACGCAAATGAGCTACAAATAACATTTTAAGTAAATACATCTCATGATGTTATGTTGAGCAGAGAAGAAAGTCCCAGAGAACCTGTAGTATGACAGTTTTTTGATACGGTGGCAGAAAAACAAACAAAATAAGTAATACCTTTCATATGCGGTCAAACAACAGCAACCACAAGTAAATGCACAAATTTATACCTACAGGATGAGAGATTATAACTGCAGGTGAGGAAGAAGGGAAAAGAGAGAAGAAAGAAAAGGTAGATGTGTTACGGATAATATTCTAGCTTCGGGTTAGCCAGTAAGTTTGCAGGTAATCAATACATTAAAATGAGACCCAGGCATAGACCTACGACAGCTTCACAAACCAGGAAGTAGGGTTAATCTAGTTCTGTGTACTTGAGGTCTAAAAAATGCCGAAGTGATATTTATAGCATATCTGTGTTTATGCTATATCTGTGTTTATGGAGGCTCACATCCATTACAGAGAATAAATTTCAAAATAAAGTGTCTTGACTCCTCACTTCCTACCCTATTTTCTGCCTGTTTTCTCTAGAAAAGTAACATGTATTATTATTTTTTTCCCCCACAGAATTTTGAAAAGGGAAACAGAGAACTGAGAGTTAAGTCACATCGTTTGTGAGACTAAGGTGGTCAGAAAGGTGTCAGTGAAAGCGGATTCTTACCCCAGTTTTCTCATCAATTATTTTTATCCCAGAAAGGGAAATGTTGACCCAGATCCTTTGTTTGTGTTGTCCCTGAGACCGACCAGCTGCCGCCATTCCCTGATGAGAGTGGGAAAACAAGAAAAATCTAGTTAAAACTACCCTATGATGCTTTGGATACTAAATCATTTAAAAGATAGTTTTATTTTCAGCCTGGTTTGCCATCTATGAAAGGATTAGGCACCTTTCAGAATAGATGCAGAATGAAATAGAAGACACTGAGCCAGGACATCGTGAGTTAGCTGTGTGAACTTGGATAAGTCCTTCTAATTCTCTCGGCTTCAGAATAGTCATTGGTAAACACAGGACTGAATTAGACCTTCAAAGATGTTCCTTCTAGGTCTTGTCATACTTAACAATTATTATTTATTAGGTTCACACAGTGACAATACTATAATTTAAAAATTAAAAAAAACCAAAAGGCTAATACTAAAGAGCCATAGTTTCCAAATAGAGACCTGAATTTTATTTATTTTTAGAATATTTAAAAAATTTTTAAATCATTATTTATTTTTGAGAGAGAGAGAGGCGGAGTGTGAGCAGGGGAGGGGCAGCGAGAGAGGGAGACACAGAATCTGAAGCAGGCTCCGGGCTCTGAGCTGTCAGCACAGAGCCCGATGTGGGGCTCAGACTCACAAACTGCGAGATCATGACCTGAGCCGAAGTCGGACACTTAAGTGACTGAGCCACCCAGGTGCCCCTAGAGACCTGAATTTTATCTGAATACTTCCAGGACCTAAAACTTGATTTGCCCAAAGGAAAAGGCATCTAGAGTCCCGCAATACTTGATTAAGCCAGGTCTTTAGAACAGCAGACAAAATATGTGAACAAAGTCATGTTTCCTCATAAAATGAGGTACCACAGGATCAATTATGTGATTAGAAATGTTTTTCTTTCAAATAATTGAGATATAGGTAAACACAAAATTCTGATATAATTCCCTCTGTTGGATATTTGCGTAAGATGGAGACAAAGCATGCTTTTCCCTTTTACCTTTAGTTTCATCATAGAATCTTGGCTCATTTTATCCCCTCTTGCATCGGGCACATCATCAATGCCAATCAGCTTGGCCTTATATTTTACACCATCACCTTTGAATCTGGCCAAAAGGTACTCATCTGTCTTTTCAGAGCCTGAGGAGGGGGGGAAAAAGGATAAAATTTATCTAGGATAAAATTTGTAAATGTCTTTAAATATCATCCCCAGGGTATGACCAAGTATGTTCCAGAATCTCCAAATCTGAGTAGTATAAATACTGGTCATATTACAGTTGATCAACTATGCAATGTTGTATCTCTATTCTTACTTCCTTTGAGTAAAAGCACGTTCTGTGATACTGTATATGGTGTTGGGGTGGAGAAAAAATAAACTCTTAAAGGTACAAAATGGACTGAATTATGGGAAATTTATGGAAATATATGGGGTGGGATTTGGGGATATCCTTCATCATAATTAAAAAAAAATATCTTTAAAAGGAAGTAAGGAGGGTAATGCCTTTTTTTAAATAAAGAAAAGTAAGCCATTTCTCTATTTGTTAACATTTTGAACTGTCAATAAAGCAGAAGAAAATTGTGAGTAAATTCCTTTGAAAATTATTAAGATTATTATCTCATCTTTATAACTTCTTTTGCTTTTCTTGAAAAGACTGTTCAGTCTCATTCCCATAGCTAATGTATACTAGCAAAAGGCAAACAAACCAGGGCACATTCTCAAACTACGAATGATTAAGGATTCTGGCACTTTCTGGTGGTACTTCAGGTCAAGAGAACAGGGTCTAAAAAAATAAAGATCTTGGTTTTTGAAAAACAGGTACTTCAGTAAAGCAAAGTGGTGAACAGGTTCCTGAAAGATAATCAAAGAATAATTGATAGTTGTGTTTATCAACCAAACAAGCTGCTATGAACGTTCCCCAGCAAGATCCAAGTTGGGGCAATCACCCCATCCAGACACAGGTCTTATTCTAAGTGGAGCAAACTAATCTCTGCCAAAGTCCAACCTTCCTGCTGAGGAGAACCTGACATGAGGCGGAGGTTGAAGTGAGGCAAGGGCCAGCTCTTGGTTCATTTGCCCCGAGCCTCACATTTCTTCAGAGGTAGCCAACCCGCGCTCCCCTCAGCGGCCTCAAGAGGATTGCTCCATACCTTTCTTTTTTTCCTTCTTCGACGGTGCTTTTGGTGCAGCCTGTTGGTCAGGCTGACCATTAGTTGTGCTCGTCTCTACTTCGTTAGACATGGCAAGAAGGCAGACAGCCAACTCCAGCACCAGCAGAAGGCTAGTGACACCAGGCGATCCCCGCAGTCTCAAACGAACATAACCTGCTACAGATACCTGTAGGCAGAGTTTAGAGGCATAATGAGATCGTAAGACAGCAAATCCAGACTTTGTGCTAAAAGGCTTACAACCAGTGATTTAGGAGTGTATTTCTTCAGACTCAGTTTGTTCTTTCTGAATAAACAAACAGACTGAATTCTGAAGAGGAGTGGGTAGGACTGTTTCCTTTGTAGTTTCCAAAATGGAAAGAGGGTGTTTACTAGATTTAAAAAAAAAATTTTTTTTAATGCTTTTATTTTTTTTTTGAGACAGAGAGAGACAGAGCATGAGCAGGGGAGGGGCAGAGAGAGGGGGAGACACAGAATCTGAAGCAGGGTCCAGGCTCTGAACGGGCAGCACAGAGCCCGACGTGGGGCCCGAACTCATGGACCGTGAGATCATGACCTGAGCTGAAGTCAGACGCTTAACCGACTAAGCCACCCAGGCGCCCCCTAGATTTTTTTTTAAAGCAATCTAGTAACATTTAATGATTACCTACCTAAGTAGTTTGCATTGGAATTTTGGCATAAAAATCTAGTATTAAAGGTAGGGATCAAAATGTGTCACACATACAGAAATAGGGTTTCATAGCAAAACAGAAATATTTTGGCATTTCAAATTGGACAGTAATGAATCCTGGTTCTTCAAAAACCCATTTAGTTGCAAAGGCAGTGTCAGGAATAGCGTTATAAACTTTATCTTATTCCCATTGATAAATATAGATTTTTTATGTGTTAGGATTCTGGAGATGGCTTCTGGGCTATCTAACCGCTATACTTTAAAAGACAAGCATTTTTGACATTAACACTTAAACGTACCAGGGGATGAATGTATTTATGGGATGTCTATTGTGCAATTCATTGAGCGTAAATACTTTTATGCTACTATTTAGCCTTATTATCCTCAAGGAAGTTGTGGTATGTGCTCTTATAAAACTTCTCTATGTATCATGGTAGATAAAACAGAAAAACTCAGAGTCACTGTAAACACACGGAAGTGAACTAATGTTTCTAAAGGTTTTTTCACGTCCCAGGAGTCAAAGTTTCTACACAGCTTCTGAGAGAGCTAGAGAAAGTTTAACCTTCTACACGGACTGAAGACCAGAGGCACAGCCGAGCCATTCATAGTTTTGTAATCGTGTTAAGACCACCCATGGACTGTGATGCCTGGGTGGCTCAGTTGGTTGAGCATCCAACTTCGACTCAGGTCATGATCTCGGGATTTGTGAGTTTTAGCCCCAGAGCCTTCTTCAGATCCTCTGTCCCCCTCCCTCTCTGCCCCTTCCCTGCTTGTACGCTTTTTCTCAAAAACAAATAAAAGAAAAAAAAAAAAAAAAGACCATTCGCTGACTGGTACATTCCTCCCACCCCAAAAAAGCTTAATTCTGTTGTTAAAGCATCCATTTATTTGAGCTTTTTAAATTCAAGGATCAAGTGCACCCAAAGAAATACATGCTATTTTATAGGTAACTAAAGGATAAAATTTTTGAGGCTCCATCAGCCTAAATTGCACTTTGCTTACTTCATAAATGTCAACATGTTTTCCCCAAGGTCAGTTCTTCATCTCTCCCTCCATGAGTCTTTAAATGGTCTTTATAGTCTTAATAGTCTTTAAAAACATATATGTACAGAAATCTATGTATGACTAATGTTACCTGAATGATTTAAACTGGAGATTTCATTGTTAATTTTGCTCAAAGGTACCTGACTGGTAAGCAGTCAGGGAGGCAATCTCTTTACAGGTTAAAGTCTTACATAGCAGAGGACCCAAAGCCCTGTTTACTCAAGACTTAGTCGGGGGCCAGGTATTAGTAGGTTACTCAGAGTAACCCTATGAGTATTTTGATAGGAAAAGCCAAGGCACGGGGTTTTTAAACTATACAGCTGCTGGGGCGCCTGGGTGGCTCAGTCGACTGGGCGTCTGACTTCCGCCTACGTAGTGATCCCGCTGGTCCCAAGTTCTAGCCCCACGTCGGGCTCTGTGCTGACAGCTTGGAGCCTGGAGCCTGTTTCAGATTCTGGGTCTCCTTCTCTCTCTCTCTCTCTGCTCTTCCCCCACTCACACTCTGTCTCTCTCTCTCTCTCTCTCTCTCTCAAAAATAAATAAAAACATTAAAAAAACAACAACAACTATAGAGCTGCTAAGAGGTAGAACCTGGGTCTAACCCAGGATGTCTGGCCCCAAGTTCCTCTCATGTTACACTAATGGATCTCTTCTGAGAAGCCTCCTACTAGCTACTGAGATGCGCTGTTACATACATGTAGTGACCCCTAAAAAAGACATTTCCAAATTCTAACCCTCGAACCTTTGAGTTTGTCCTTATTTGGGGAAAAGGTATTTGCAGTTGTAAGTAAAGATCTTGAGTTGGTATCATCCTGGACTTAGGGAGGGCCCTAAACCCCATAACAGATGTCCTTATAAGAGAAAGGCAAAGGGATATTTGAAACAAAGAGACACACAAAAGAGAAGGTAATGTGAGTACGGAGGTAAAGAGTGGATTGACACATCTACAAAGCAGGAATGCCAAGGATTGCCAATGTCCACCAGAAGCCGGGAGAGAAACACGGAACGCGTTCTCCCTCAGAGCTTCCGGAAGAAGCACACCCTGCTGACATCTTGATTTGGGGCTTCTGGTCTCAGGACTGTAAGGAAATGGGTTTCCATGGTTTGAAGCCACCTCATTTTTGGTGTTTTGCTATGGCAGCCCTAGGAAACGAATACACCTCTATTTTGTGTGCCTTGACTGGTTTCAGTGGTTCCCAAGATTTGTCTCCTGGTGGCACGATAAATCTCCTAGTCATGTACACACTCTTCCAATTCCAGGAAACTGATAGTTATTTCCTTAACTTCAGAGAATTTATTCCAATTCAAGAGGATATTTGCCCATATTTACATCAGGAGGTGAGACTACACTCTGACCTAAGGAGATACAGGGACAGGCTCTTTCCTTTATAAGTTGCTCAGATCTTATCTTAGAAATAAGCACCCTGTAAGTCCTCCAGTCATCATCTCGTGACCCTTTCATGATTAAACATTTCAACTTGATAGTCTCCTACCCTCTTCTTTTTCTTCCCTTTCTCTCAAAGGACTGTTCATCTCAACTCTACTCTCAGAATCTCAACTTCAGCTGCTGATGGGTCTCCTGACCAAATCCAATCACTTTGCTGTTCAGCCTTTGGGGGTATCTGATTGCATATATCAGATACCTCTACCTTTTTCTGAGCCTTTTCTCTCCCTACTTTTCGCTCCCATGACAACCTTGGTGCTCCAGTCCATGGCTAGTGTTTGGCTAGTCCATGGCTCCAGTCCATGACTAGCACCATGGGGTGCTCCACCCCATGGCTATTGGGGTGATCTGGATTTGGTTTTTTTTTTTTAAGTAACGAAGTTCTAAATTTTAGAATAACATTGGAAGCTTTCCTGCTTGGTCTTGGGGTTCCCCTTGCATTTACCACAAAGACTTAGATGCTTTTGTTTTGTTTGTGAGACTCTTAAATATTTTGCCCCTTCTTATCTTCAATCTCCTTTATTTTCATTTTTGTATAGCAGTCCATATGTCTCATTTCTTTTAGAGTATTATTTGCTTTTGGATCCCTTACCTTTTCAAATATGCCAAACGCCCCTCTCCCCCACATCCAGCCCATCCCAGTTACCTATTTGTCCCTGAAGACAGTAGGTAAGACCTCTTCCTGAAGCCTCCCCACTTTCCCTCCAGTTCAGCTTAAAATAATCTGGGTAAAAGAGTTCGTTGGCCATCTTTGGAGCCCAATATCGTACTTTTTTGTAAGATATTATTTCTGATAATAAAACATTTAGGTTATTAAATTTGGCAAATTTTATTCTAAAGTGAGAATATTTAAATTTTTAATGTTTATTTATTTTGGAGAGAGAAAGAGAGAGTGAGCTGGGAAGGGCAGAGAGAGGGAGACACAGCTTCTGAAACAAGCTCCAGGCTCTTAGCTGCCAGCACAGAGCCCGACGCGGGGCTTGAACTCACAAGCTGCGAGATCATGACCTGAGCCGAAGTCGGACGCCCAACCGACTGAGCCACCCAGGCGCCCCTAAAATGAGAATATTTTAAAGGAATTTGAGAAGTGCGACAAAACACTTTGAGGGGCTTGGGAGAAGGAATGGTGGTGTGCAGTTTAGTCACAAAGGTGATTGTGCCACAACCTCACAGCTCAAGAACGGGCCAATCTAGTGTTGGCAGACTGGGCCAAAATGGAAGGGTTCTAAAAAAATTTTTTAATATTTATTTAATTTTGAGAGAGAGAGAGACAAGGGGTGAGCAGAGGAGGGGCAGAAAGAGGGGGAGACACAGAATCTGAAGCAAGCTCCAGGCTTTGAGCTGTCTGCACAGAGCCTGATGATGAGCTCGAACCCACAAACCGAGATCACGTCCTGAGCCAAAGTCAGATGCTTAACCGACTGAGCCACCCGGATATCCCTGGAAGGGTTCTAAAGTGAAAGGTACTACCCTGGTTTTATAGCAAAAACTTCTCTTTTCAGACATTTAAATACAACTTCTCACAGCATTGGAATTGTTTTAAAGGCAGTTGGTATCTTTTAAATATATCCTTCCACTGTTTAGGAATGAGCAAGGGGCAAGTTAGAAAAACATAATAGGGAGGAAAAAAATTTTTAGCATAAATTCCCTGAAGAAAAGGTATATAATGTTACAATAACAATGCAAACATAGGTCTGCATTGCAGGCCATGCCATTTAAAATGTATCCATGTTTGGGGGCGCCTGGGTGGCTCAGTCGGTTAAGCATCTGACTTCCCCTCAGGTCATAATCTCGAGGTTTGTGGGTTTGAACCCCATGTGGGGCTCTGTGCTGACAGCTCCAGGAGCCTGGAGCCTGCTTCGGATTCTGTGTCTCCCTCCCTTTCTGCCCCTCCCCCATTCACACCCTGTCTCTCTCTTTCTCTCAAAAATAAACATAAAACAATTTTTGAAATGTATCCATGTTTGGGTGCTTGGGTGGCTCCATAGGTTAAACACTGGACTCTTGATAACCAGCTCAGGTCATGACTTCATGGTTTGTGAAATCAAGCCCGTGTCAGCACGGAGTCTTCTCAGGATTCTCTCTGTTCCTCTCTCTCTCTGCCTCTCCGCCACTCACGTGTGCTTGCTCTCTCTCTTTCTCAAAATAAATAAATAGACTTAAAAAAAATTAATAAAATGTATCCATGTTCCCTGAAATGATCAGCGAGTAGACTCTGCCCCAATGCCCCAAGATTCACAGATAAACTCTTTCATGAAGAAATGTGAGAGGTTTTTGAAAATATTTTCATAAAAGCATCTATCCAGTATCACATATACCAGAATGATAAGCATTTACCTTTCTCCCAAGGTCTAAAGAGCAAACCCCCCATTACAGTCTTTCTGAATGTCCAATCTACCATTCGACAAGCAGTAGATGGAAGAAGTCTTGCTTCTAGACTCAGGTCCCCCCGGAGAGAATAAGCAACTTAAACATTTTCAACTCAAATGCATAATAATCCTTCTAACGTTGTTACAGAATTGCCCATTGTTCTCAGAAAACCTCCAGCAGGTTTTATAATGAATTGGTTTTGGAAAAGGAATGGGGCTGGAAAAGGGATCTGAGGGCCAAAAGGTGCCCTAGTATTTTCTTTGATTACTTTCCCAAGCTAGGGCATTGTTTAAAACAGAACTGTCTAGATCGCATTAATCTGTGTGTTCTGTTTTGAGCTCTAGCAAAGTAAAAGGTTTTCATAAAGGGGAACAAGCAGATACAAGACACGGAGAAAGCCCATAGTCTTCTGATTCATTGGGTTTAGTCCCAGAAAGTCTTCTGACCAAAAAGCACAAAACTAATCAGGAAACACAGGCAAGGGGTGTTATCATAAAGCAGGGATTAAAAATTAAAGCTCAAAAACATATACAAAAAGCCACATGAACAGCTCTCCATCTAAACCTAGCTGGTTCTCATTCTTAGGGAGGGGCTGCTTCCTTTATTAGGAGCTGGAAGAGAGGAATAAAGATACAGCTGGGAAGAGAGGAGGATCTAAAGCTATTATGTATTCTTCAGTCCTTGTTAAGGCCTAAAATACAACAGAAAGTCGTAAAAGAAACTGTGCTAGCTTCCATTTGAGCAAAGATACATAACTTGGATTCTGGACTTAACACAAACAAACCCCCCTGAGAGAATGCGAGAACTTCCCCTTTCCACGGCACAAGAATCACATGACTCGGAGAGATTTTTGGAGCTTGCAACATCTTTTTCAGTTTCTGAGAAGGCTCTGAGAAATGTATACCAGAAGACTGCCTGAGTCATCTTACGGCAAGTATATCCCTTGCACAAGAAAAAATCTGTTAGTTTGTTTAGCCTTTCAAGTGATTCATGCAAGACGGCAAGTATTTAGAACCCTGGGATGCCCGGTACAGGGATGCATTTGTGTAGGGAGGAGTCTGGCTGGTGCCTCCTTATTCTTGTTTACCCTTTCCATCAGCAGGGTTGCATGGGTATCAGCAATGACACTACTTAATGATTCCAGGGTTCACACAAATATCCTGACACAAGTGTGTCTCCCCCCCCCCCCCCCCCCCCCCCCCCACCGGGTGACCTTATCCTAATTATATAGGACAGGGAGAAATTTGCTTGGGTCAGTCTCAAAACGCTGGTAAAAGGAGTAATTTAAGGACTTACTTAATGATGGCCCCATTCCACAAATGTTTGAGAATCTGTTTTTAGTGATAAGGAGGATGGGACAAACATTTAACCTACCAAGCACTTGAAACATTTAGCCTGACAGCTCTGTGAAACAAAATGTGTCTCTTTTATGGGTAAGTTAATGGACTCATTAAAACAAAATCAATCCCTAATAAATTGCTAGGCTCAAAATGAACCATGATCTATGTTCCCTTTTCTACTATAGATGCTGGTTGCTCTTATCTTTTTTTTTTTTTTTTTAAACAAATCATACTGATTTTAATGTGTATTTCCTAAGCTGCTTTTAAAGTCATAATCCCACTGACTTTCACATGCCAGTTAATTTTTCAGAAACAGTAACATAAAATAGACACAGGAAAGAGAGTTAAGAAGAGTCAAGAGCAAAAAAACATAAACATCTTTGCTAGAGTGTCCATCCAGTACTTTGTACTTGTCAGAAAATATGCTCCTGTGTCCTTTGGAACTTTATGCCTGTCTCAGCTGAGGTACTGAATCAGCACATGTGAAATATTAACCTCTAAGGCAGATCGCCGGGTCCAAGAGGGCAGCAAGCTGCCTTCACCATTATTTTCAAAGTAGCCTTTTGAGAATAAGGTATGTTGCCAGAAACACACAGCAAAGTCAGGCTGTTTCTGATCCTTGATGTAAAGCCTTTCTCCTTTAACTGCTTGGATTCCTATGCTTTCAGGAAGGCTTACACTGCTCTGCAAAGGCCCAGTATAATAGACGCTAAGGTTTTTGCAGCTTGTGTAATTGGGGAAATGAGAGTATGTTGATGCACAGTGAAAAGGAGTCCTTAGAAGACTTTCTTGTAAGTGCTGACACTGCTGTAGAGGCCTCAGTAACCAAACACGAGGAAGTATACACGAGGTATGCATTTACCGAGACCATTTTTTCATTGCTTTTAACCGTTGGAAAGGACGCTGTAGGACTTAAGAATATTGAAATGAGAAGCTTTTCCCTCTCTTTGGAACCAAGTCAGGCCAAGAGGTCCCCATACGGTTAATTTTGGGCGGAGGTGTGATGGCATAGCTGCTTTCAGCTTGGGGGTTTTATATACACTTCCACCATTTCTAGCTCTGTGGCTTGAGGCAACTTATCTAATAATACTCACTTAGGTATGAGGGGAATATTGTTTGCAGAGTTGTTACAAGAAATCAGTAAGAACTTATGTAGAAACCTCAGTGCCTACCGTATAGAAAGCACACTCAGCAAATGGTAGCCATGCTTAAATCAAAGCTACATCTTACATACTGTGTCCTGCAGAGTCTTCGGTTGTATCCAGCATTGCTTTTCCACAGCAAGTGTTTAAACAATTTTGGAACAACTAGGATCGACAAGTAAACAGCCAGCAAGGACACCCATAGAGGGATGCAGTACTTTCACTAGCAAGGCTTAGGTGAAAAGGTGAAAGAGTTTGTCAGTGGGAGGGCCACCCCCGTTCAACTCTGGCTTTTGAATCTACTCCATATCACCAGAGGTGCTGAGTCAAATCCAAGTCTACATCATTACCACTAGTAGTTTAGAAGGTCTACCTCACATCACCTGGGGCACGTTTACTGGGGACCTCTTAAAAAGACGTCCATGCTGTTCCCGGATTGATTAAATCCAAATCTCTGGGGAAGGAGACACAGGCACCCATATATTTTAAAGGTTTCCAGATAATTCTAATGTACTGACAAGCTTGAGGTCCCATCATCTACTTCCATGATCCTATGTCTCCTTAAAGAAATACCAGGTGGTTAGATTTTCAGCTGGAAGAAACCTAGGGAATAATTTGGTCATACCCTTTCATTATTAAAAATTAGGGAACTGAGGTCAAGAAAGAATGTATAACTTGTCTATTGTTAAGCAGCTGGTTGGGGTAGAGCTGGTACCAGGAGAAATCTAGATCCTAGTATGAGGCTCTACTGTCCTATTCCTAGAGATTATACGTGTCAGGTTTTGTTTGTTTGTTTGTTTTTTAACTGTTTCTGAAGACTGTGCAAAGCCCATTACATACCG
This sequence comes from Felis catus, assembly GCF_018350175.1. NCBI lineage: Eukaryota > Metazoa > Chordata > Mammalia > Carnivora > Felidae > Felis > Felis catus. The sequence continues at coordinate 207,440,449 of NC_058368.1, read as the reverse complement.
ATTGAACCAAGAGTACCTTCCACTTAGATATATCAAGCAAAGAACAGGAAGACAGCTTAGCAGAATAGTTTGAACATAAGTTTTCACATAAATTTTCTGAACCAAAACCAAAAAAAGATTCTATGTGATCTAACCATATATTATCACTGGATTCTTTTTTTTTTTTTTTTTTTTTTTTTTTTTTTACCTAGGTAGCTGGAGTCCTAATTGGTCAAACTGGCTTATTAATGTTGATTTGGCTGCTTAGAAGAAAGTATTTGGCTAGGTTTGAGATGCAACTCACAGATCAAAGGATTCAGATTTATTTCAGTACATTGTCTACTATTCAGTGTGTGGCCTTTTCATGTTTTTCTTTTTTTTAAGCTTGATAGGAAGTTTGACTTCTTAAGTTGGCAACTTTCAAGACTTTTGACTCATTATAACCTCTCCTAAGTTTTGTACCCACCACACCCTTTTTTGTTTTTAAAGTAAGTTTTTATTAGGAATATCTTCTACTAGAGCCTAAAAAATAGTCATTATAATAGTGTTTAGGAGAGTTTAAGCTTAAGACACAGCTTAATGCTATCCAGATGAGGGCCCATTCTCTAGACTGGGCAATGCAAACAGTTCACTAGGAATGTCTGAAATTGTTCACAGGCTGAACTGAAGTATTAAGTTTATGCTCAACTTTACAATCATATTACTCAGTTATTTCAGCATAATGGCTATTCAGTTTGAATGCTTAACGCTCTAGAGTTAGAAAAAGAAGAAAATGTAAATTCATAATCAAGATACTCTTGCCTTTGGAAAAGCTGGGCATAAGTTAGTATGTTTGCATGAACAAAGACACGCACAGAGCACTGAGTCTAGAACTTCTCTTTACATTTGTTCAGACTCTAAGAAAGAATCTGGTGTTGAATATCCTTGCGGCCTTTTGACCATGTGGAATTCCTGTGCCCTTGGACAAATGAAGCTTGGAGATGGATTAATTGACATTAGAGTGCATACCCATCTCAACTTTAACATCCCAGCTGATCATTCCACACTAGTTCTTGAACATGACCTCCTCTAGCTTAGACCGAACAGAGAAGAGAAACGGGAATCCGATTTTATCCTTTAATTCACTTCTACAAAGGGACGAAGTGACATTGAAACTTTGGAGGTTTGAAGATCATATTTCTGTAATTAGTTTACATTGGTGGCATTGGATCATTTAGGGTATGCTCTGCCATGGTACCCCTGACACCAGTGACTATCTGGATGTGGCTCAACCAGCCATGGTACGTGTGCTCTGTATATCTCGGATGAGCTGGGCAGTGCAATGCAGCAGACGCACCTTGACATGGAAAAGAGAATGGGGGGTTTCTAGTCTAGTGAACAGTGTACTTCAACCCAGATTTATCAGAGCTCTGCATATGGAGGTTACTAGGACCTGATCCCCCTTTTTGTTTTCTTATCTTCTATTGTTCCATTTGTATTTATACCTCAAGAGCCATGTGGGGAAGAGAGACTGGCAAGGTGATGACTGCATCCTTGAGTCAGTTTATAATACTAAGTACCGTCATGGACTGCTTTACTAGCTGCTGCTCTATTAGAAAGATAGCAAGTCACTATGGAATAAGCTATGAGCGATTCCCAATAATTCTGAGGAAAGGCTATTAGGAATTCATTGTTTTGGGAGAGAGAACAATATGGCTCTTTGTGGGGTGGGAGGGCCATACACCTGTGCTTTAGGCTTGAAGGTAACTGGCAATCTGGTGGGTAAATTTGTATGGCAAGCCAAGACATTTCTGGGAAATGGCCAAAGGACTGAAGTAGTCAACACGGGGCAGATGTGTATGTGTGGGGAGGGTAGGGGGTAGGAATTAAGGGGAAATTCTTTATGGCCGAGGAGTGGGTATTCAGTAAGAGGTCTACACTAAAGACCTGGGCTGAAATGTACGGGTTCCCATCTAACCCAGTCAAGAAGATACTTTCGAACTTTGGGCAGCCTCACTGGTACAGTGGCTGGTGGGAATGCAGAAAGAGCTGTGTGGGACGTGATGGGATTCTCGTGAGCACTCCCCCCACCCACTCGTGCTGAGACACTACTGCAGGGCCAGCAATGGCAGCACCTGCTTCAGTCACCACGCGCTTGCCTTAGTGGAGAAAACCCAGCATATTGTAGTGGTGGCACAGGAGCCTGCACCAAGGCGCTGTCGTAAGGTAGGGGGCGCCATGCTGCAGTGACAGTGACAGTGACAGTGACAGAAAGGGGTCTTTGCACAGCTTGCCTTTTCTAGTTAAGAAGTGGTGGTAACCAGAAAGTATGCCAAAAAAAAGCATGTGGAAGGAATAAGGTTTTTAAAAGCTAAAGTGTTGGGGCGCCTGGGTGGCGCAGTCGGTTAAGCGTCCGACTTCAGCCAGGTCACGATCTCGCGGTCCGTGAATTCGAGCCCCGCGTCAGGCTCTGGGCTGATGGCTCAGATCCTGGAGCCTGTTTCCGATTCTGTGTCTCCCTCTCTCTCTGCCCCTCCCCCGTTCATGCTCTGTCTCTCTCTGTCCCAAAAATAAATAAACGTTGAAAAAAAATAAATAAAAAAAAAAAAAAAATAAAAGCTAAAGTGTTGATAGATGACTGGAATGGGCGAATAGAGTAAGTCAGTTTTAAAATTTGAATTTAGGAGAATTCTACTGTGTACTATTAAATAGTAAAGTAGGATACAGTATTTCATTCTGTTTTCCTGTTATCCTAAATCCAAGGTAAGAGAGTGTTCTAAAGAATGAGCAATTTACGGGAACAATTTTAGGGTTTTCAATTAAAAAAAAATAGCACTACTAACATGGAAGCCTCTAGATTTTCTATTGCAGGGCCTTTGGGCTGGTGATTTGAGGAGAAGCATTATGGAACTGGTACAAAAGCACAGCAAACCTATGGATTTTACTTTGAATTTGGCATTTAAATGTATAACGGATATTATGCTTGACCCTTGCAGGAAAAGGTAGTCAAAAAGCTAATGAATCAGGGCGAGGGAAAAGGACTGTCATTGCGCCATTTGATTCCCAAGCCAATACACTGACACTATTCATACTTTCTCCAACAGTCTCTCCTCAGATATATATACTCACCCAAACTGACCAGCAAATATTTCACTCTTTTCATGCCTATTCTTCCCAGGCTAGGGTAGCTCCCCAAACGAACTCCTCTTTCTAGCTCCACACTCATTTTAAACTAAATCATATAAAAGAATCTTAGTTTGCATCTTTGAACACACAATATCAAGTAGTGCTTTCTTGTTCCCATATGAAATAATCCTGAATTAAGTCAAAGTTGGTGTGCAACATATCTAGCATGTGGACTTTAGGCCACAATAGTGTATTCATTTGGGCCCTTCCCCTATGATACGTGTACATATAAATCTTAATTGTGACACACAGTCCACTTTCTACTCCAGTCCATTGCAATAGTTATCCTGAAAGTCTACGTGGCTGTTAGAAGAGTTAAAGAAAGCATGTTATTTAGAGCCATCTGCATTTGCAACACAAGTACGAACGAAAAGCCACATACACTAGTAGAATTATTTTATGCTGTACGACAGCAGAGCACTTTAAAAGCAAGCAGGTAATCTTAAACTTTTCCTCTTCCAAAAACCAGTGCAAGAAACATTGCCTGATATTTGGTTTCTTCTTTAATAGCCTGGCTGAATTATATTAAATCCCAATGTGGTTTTCCTTTCCAGGCAGAGGCCCACATTTATATAATCCTCAAAGCCATTGCTTGAGTGTTTCTGTACCTTTCTGCAACTCATGTTTCAGAGACAAGCTGTGTTTTGAAGAGTTTAAAAGAGAGAGACTCCAGCTGCCTTATAACATCAGCACAGAAGAGTAAAACTGCCGTGTGTGTAGGAATTGAATATGGCCAGGCAGAACTTCTTTTTCTGTGTCTACACAGAGACCAAAACCATGACAAAAAGTCCTTCTAGTTATGTAGACACAACACAAGATCAGTTTAAGTTATCTTAACCTAATATGTTATCTCTGGGTTCTAGGTGGTCTTTTCAGTAGAATGTGTCCTTTGTTTTAGTGTCCAGTCTCCCCGTAGAGTTGGCATTAACCTTCCATGAGACACTTGCGAATGGCTCACATTTCCACATCTGATATGATCTCCTCCAGTTGGGCAAGATATCCATAGTCAACAGGGCAGCTGAGCTTCATTTCTAAGAATGATGGTGGCCCTGCTAACCCTCATGGTTAAGAATATATATTTTTATATTTTTAATTTTTTTTAATGTTTAGTTATTTTTTTGAGAGAGAGAGAGAGGCAAAGCACAAGCTGGGGAGTAGCAGAGAGAGAGAGAGAGAGAGGGAGACGCAGAATCTGAAGCAGGCTCCAGGCTCTGAGCTGTCAGCGCAGAGCCCGTTGTGGGGCTCGAACCCACAAACCGTGAGATCGTGACCTAGAGCCGAAGTTGGATACTTAGCTGAGTCACCCAGGCGTCCCTAGAATGCATATATATATATATATATATATTTTTTTTTTTGTTTTGTTTTGTTTTTTTGAAACCACTTTTTGTTTACTGTTATCCGTGTGCTTGATATATCAATTATCACTTTATGGATGGTTCTTCACAACTTAGCTGATTTCTCTTAGAAAAAAGACTTGGTTTGCTTTTAAATAGGAAGGAAGAAAGAATCGCTTAAAAAATAGATTTTCTATTTATTTGTCAAATTTCAGGTTTACATAGAACTAGCAACCTGATAATGAGCCCTCTCCTCTCCTGATACCATTGCTCTACACACCAAAGGTTACGAAGTTCCAGAAAGCTATCTAAAAAGCCAGGGGAACTCTCCTACTTTTTGGTTGCTGACCAAGTCAGATAGGTTAACAGAGAAGAATTGCCTAGGTTATTTCAGGTTCTGGTGTACAGGGAGAAGGGGGAATCTACCAACTGTTTTTCTTGCTTCTTTTTTTTTTTTTAATTTTTTTTTTCAACGTTTATTTATTTTTGGGACAGAGAGAGACAGAGCATGAACGGGGGAGGGTCAGAGAGAGGGAGACACAGAATCGGAAACAGGCTCCAGGCTCTGAGCCATCAGCCCAGATGGCCTGAAGCGGGGCTCGAACTCCCGGACCGCGAGATCCTGACCTGGCTGAAGTCAGACGCTTAACCGACTGCGCCACCCAGGCGCCCTGTTTTACTTGCTTCTTGAGGTGATATACGAGTACTACTCAAGTGCTGAAAATTTAGGAGGCAGGATCCAAAAAAAGGTTCTGAAATAGTTAGACTTCGAAACTGTGTGTTTATATACAAAAACTCTAAGAAGCTGCTGCAGAGTGAGTAAAGATGACAAAAATTCACAAGTATCCTTGAGCCAAAGTTCACACTCTCCTTGCTCTCTCATCTTTCGGGAAATGACACTAGACCGAATAAGCATTCAGGAGGGCACTTGTTGGGATGACCACTGGGTGTTGTATGTAAGCGATGAATCATGGGAATCTACTCCCGAAGCCAAGAGCACACAGTATACACTGTATGTTAGCTACTTTCACAATAAATTATATTAAAAAAAAAAAAAGAAAATGAAAAGAAATGAAAACCTTCAGTGAAAGAAGAAAAGTATGTGACAATAAATAAATGCATTTTAAAATTAAACTGAAGGATGGAAATATTCTAGGTAGCATATTAAGTCATGCTAAATGAAACAGATTTGGGATTTTACTTACTGCACAATTGAAACAAATACATCAAACAATAAATGATTCTAATGTATTGAAGTATCTGTATGCAGTCCATTCACTGCACAGATCGATGAGCACATAAGTTCTAATCGCAATAAAAAAACCCGACCACTTAATATCAGACTCTTGCTTATAAAGTCTAAGCAGGTGAGGAAGGTTTTGTTTCATGAATTATATATATAAATCCAAGTAAATGTAACCATAATTACGCCTGTTGGAATCATGAGTCATCACCATTCACTGGTCCCCCTTCCATAAACACATCTAGACATCTACCTTAGGAATCATGAAATACAGTCAGTAAGTTTGGAAAAGTAATTCAAAGAATCTTGTATCTACTAGAGCCTTCAGGAAAAAGCCACTCCTATGGGATTCCAAACACTAAACAAGGTTCCTAATCTAAAGAAGCTTTTAGAGTCAATTTCCATACCACCTTTGGTAAGTCATTTAATTGACCTCTACCAATAAGATTAAAATGGATGGTAGGGTTTCAGAGAACTAAGCATTCTTACAAAAGGAACACACAGCTTCCTGATCTTTCTTGATTAAAATAATCAAAGAACACAAGGAAAGACCTTAAATATCACCTTAATCTGTATAGATTTTAAAAAGTTTATTCTAGGATTTCAAAAGTGACTTCGAAGGTTTTCTAACATACATATTCTAGTGGGTTGTTTTCTTATATCATCTCTTCTGACATTGAAATCATTCCAGGGCTGGGAGAGAGGACAAAAAAATCAAATTTGTACCAGCCGCATAAAAGCAAGATACTTAAGAAAATTATCCTGGTTGTGTCATTAGACAACACTTTCAAAGGTTTAAGTCTTAAATATTTCATTTACTTTTTTTTTTTTTTTTTTTTTAAGATAAGCTCCTCAGGTGGCATCAACCATGGACTTTGAGGAGCCTAGAAAAATGCTATTTTTAACCCAAGCACAATATAATTTTGTTTGTTTGTTTTACTTTTGATCTAGTTATTATTCTATAAGACTGAAGAAATAATTGGTGTCTTAACTGTATATTTTTGTGAAGTGACAGTGAATGTAATATGCTGCTTCTTATAAACCTACACTGCTAGTCTGAGAAGCAACTCGGTTTGTACATTTTAAAAGGAAATAAATGAATTAACTAAACAAATCATCAATTCATATGGTTCCAAAGGAACTGTTACTTCCCTAAAAGGGCTTAACTTAAAGCGATAAATTTATACACCTCCACAATGTAGTTTTTCTGGTTTGCTAGACTATAAAGTCTCACTTATTGGATCTATGTCTGTGCCCTTTAAAATCTGTTGTTCAAAATCATCTCCAGCTGCAGACAGCTTTCGTATGAATCTAATGCTGGGTAACTGTTTACTCATTTCATGTTAAATAAATACGACTTAATAGTGAGATTACAATTGTCTAACAGTTGCGCTGCAATTTTTTGAAGTATATTCTGTTTTCTATTTATCAGAGCTTTGGCTCGAAATTGTGTCACGTATTCTTCCTTTGCATTAGGTTATCACTTGTAAACCTGCCTAGCACTCAGGGACACACGTATCCTTTAATGGCAAGCCTTTGCTTTAAAACAAGAAGTTGGGGGGCGCCTGGGTGGCGCAGTCGGTTAAGCGTCCGACTTCAGCCAGGTCACGATCTCGCGGTCCGTGAGTTCGAGCCCCGCGTCGGGCTCTGGGCTGATGGCTCAGAGCCTGGAGCCTGTTTCTGATTCTGTGTCTCCCTCTCTCTCTGCCCCTCCCCCGTTCATGCTCTGTCTCTCTCTGTCCCAAAAAATAAATAAACGTTGAAAAAAAAAATTTAAAACAAGAAGTTGGTAAAAAAAAAAAATAAGACAAAACAAAATCTGACTTACCACAGGAGCCTTTCCCAGAATAAGCGGATGGAATGAGAGTTCTTTCTTCTCCCGGCCTCTTAAATGCACACCATCCCCACTGGGTTTTTGGAAGATGATAAAACATGATGGTGCCGTGTGGGTCTATAGTTTAGCGTAAGACGTACTAGTAGCAATTGTTGCTTATCACATGCCACTTTGCTGAGCTTCCACTGAGACCTCCTGGCCCATTATGATACATTCATATTTTTATTGAACTACAAAAAGGCTTCTGGTTAGCTTACACAGGAACGTCAGCATCAGTGACTCACTATAAAGGAAGTGTTCCTGGTTCATAAAAAATGTACCATTTAAGCAACATGTTTCATAGCTTTTAGAGCAATCTTGTCTAGTCCCTGAACTAGTAATGACCTACTGGAAAATTCTGTGCTTGCTAAGTAACTGATACTTGAATACTTACGGAAAACATGGGATAGATATAGGTGATTAGATAGGTGTTCCCTGTGTACCCTCTCTTTATTGTCCCTATTACGGTCATTAAATAAATGTAACTTGATCTGGTCCTTGAAGTTTAGACAGATGCACTGTGGAATCTGCTAATTTCTAGTCTTATAATGTAGGCATTTTTAGCATCACAGAATGTAATTAGATCATTCGTTTCCTTAGCTGAACTCTATAGCCCTATGCAAAGACGTCTTCTTTGAAAGCCACTATTCAGTTCCTAATCCAATCTTTATTAAAAAGACTCAATATTGTAGACAAGGAGGTTAAAACAAATCCTCAAAAAACTAATGATCAAGCCCTTCTATACCCCATAGGTGGCTTCTAGTGCGGCAAAAGCTGAAATTAGGAATGTTTATAGCTGTAATGTGTGTTTTTTTTTTAAACTAGGATGTACTCCTTAACGAACTATAGAAGCACATAGATAATGAGTTTTGCCAAAGAATATAGTAAGAGAAACAACATTAAGGGATTAAGTTTTCTTAGTCCCACTAAAATAAGCAAAGTTCTACTCTTAGGGCTAATTATCAGAAGCGGATGTGATTAAAATTTCTTTCTGAGGGTTGATCTCTCCAGTGTCGAGATTTCCTACCCAAAGTTTCATTCTACGTTTGCACCTCCATTTAAGAAATGCCCTTAAAAGGATTAAAAAATTACCTTAAAAGGAATAAAAAAGCTTTCAAATACCGACAGCTTTAAAAATTTTAATTCTTCTTTTTTTTTTTTTTTTCAAAGCATATGGGGTTTGGCGACTAATCTCTGCTCAAAACCACTGCAGTTTAGAGACTGAAAACAAAGTTTACCCCTGAATGAAGCTAATTAATGTAATAAATCTATGCCCCTACTATGTGCCAGGTACTCTTATGCAGTTTGGGATATGTCAGTGAGCAAAATAAGAATCTATTCCTTTATAGGGTTTACCTTCTAGCAGGGAAACACATAAATGGATTACAGTCTTTCAGAAGGTGATAAATGTCCTGGAAAAGAGAGAGCAGAGTGGATAGAAAGTGCAGGATCAGTGATGGCTTAAACAGGTTTCTTAGAGACACAGAAGGTATAATGCCATATTTTTAAGTTAAGTTTATTGGATGTTTATTATACGCCAGCTGTGATGCTAAGACTCTGTCGTTTAGTGCTATGGGGGAAGGATCATCATCTCTACTTGACAGAAGAGAAGGTGAAGTGCAAAAGTCAACAGGGCACCTGGGTACCTCAGGTCATGGTCTCACCGGTCCTGGAGTTGGAGCCCAGCATGGGGCTCTCTGCTGTCAGCATGCAGAGCCTGCTCTGGGTCCCTCCATCTGCCCTCTCTGCCCTGTCCCCACCAGCACGCTCTCTTTCTTTCTCTCTCAAAAATAAATAGACATTTAAAACAAAATCTTAAAAAAAGTCCATGAACCTACTAAAAACCACACAGGTCTAATATGTATGCTCTCAACTTCTTTTGTTTTAGAATTATACAAGAAAAGGAATTAAGCTAGTTCTTCAGATTGGAGGAATGTGAACGATCCAGAAAACACTTTTTGGGAAAGAGAAATTGATAGCAGTGAGCAAAGGGTATTTATGTCAGCTTCGTTAGAATACAAGACCCGTGCTGGGTGATAGGAGGAAAAAAGGTTAAAAGGTGGGTCAAACTGGATTAGAATGAATTTTCAGGAGTATATTTTGTCTAGACAGTACTGGACAGACTTTGAGGTTTTGAGCAATGGTGTGGAGGTTGGGGAGGTGACGAGTCTGAATATGGAGCCATGGCTTCAAAGGGTCACACAGCTTTGTAGTATGATAGTTGCGTGAACTTGCCATTTTGAGTGATTTAATGCTGCCATTTTTTTTTTCATTTAAATACTTGGCTAATCTTTTGGAAACAAAGCCTTTTAATTGAAAGGTTAAGGTCTAACAATCTCAAATGTCAGATCCAAGGTTATCCCATCTTGCCAAGCTATCATGCACAGTGACCCTCAAACTTCATATGAACCAAGTGTCCCAAAGGTGGCTTTAAAAAAAGAATCAAAGGCCATTTTGTCTTATAACCTTCATTCTAAGATCCATTTTATCCTAAAAATAGAATTCCCATAATGCCAGTTTGCTAAAAGCTTACGTAAGTGAATTGGTACTTTGAAATGTGAGCACCTAAAGGAACATCCTTTAGAAAAGGCAGCTACTGACTAACAGTCACATCATTATAGCTCCTCGTATGAAGCAGAATATACAGCACTTTCCCGTTTTATATATGCGTTCCACATAACTTGAGAAGACTAGAAAGGTCAATACTAAGGAAATGCTGGTGAAGAAGGGGCAAGTAGAATGAGAGACAGATTGCTTCTTATGCATTTAGAATAGTGATATCAGGGTGACAGTGCCTTACTGCATTTTTAAAATTAAATTCCTTAGAGATGAGCTAATTTGTCAGACAGCAATATTTATAATGTAGATAAATCTATAGTCTACCTTGGGCTAGAGACAGAATCGTGAGCGCTTGCTAGAAGTCATGTGAAATTAAACTCAAAAGCTAAGAGAAACTACAAAGTGAACATGCGCACATCTGAAACATAGAATCTTGCCTGCCATTATTGACTTAGACGTCATTCATTGATACTTGGTTATATAAAGTTATCGAGAAACACTCCTGATGTATTAAAAAATGAACAGTAAGGTTTGAATCAAATAGTCACTAGGGCTTAAAAAAATTCTTTTATGATGGGATTTTTAAAACTTGATCAGTATATGGTCTATTGTTGATTTTTTGATTGGTTTTCCTTGGACCCAGTGGGGTCTGTGCAACAGTAATTAATTGGCAACCCAATCTAAGCAGTTTAAAGAGCCTAATGGATATCCCATCTTTACCTACATTATAGCAGCATATGCCAACTAAAAAACCAGGCTTCTTTTGCTTTTGGCAGAAATTGTGTAAGTCAAAGGGATAACGTTAATTATCCAGCACTGAGCCAAAGGTTTCATCTATTTCCTCAAGTTTTATTAGTTTTTTTTAGGAAACAGTTTCCTAGCCACTTTAAAAAGAAGAAACAGAAGGAGAATAAGAAGTCATCCTTGGGAGAAGTTTTCAGGTTGAAAACTATTCACCACTACGATAATTATTGGCCAGGTGATAATACCTATCGAGTAAGATCCATGTATGAGCCATGATGAATACTCCATTGGTAGAAGTTAACCCAAGGACTTGAAAAGACCATACCATCTGGAGAATTTCAGTAACAGCTTGTCTGCCTTTCTCAGGCCCTGAGCAGATATAAGCTAGAGGAATACATGGATGTTGCTCATTATAAATAACCTTAAAGTTAAAAAAAAAAAAAAAAGACTCAGAACTGTCTTACTTATACCAGTAGATGGTAAGGCGAGCTGAAATTTCTCATTTTGCTCACTCTATAATAATTTACAATCAATAATGCAAGTGAGAGTAACTTGCCATTCATTCACTTGGCCATCTGGTTATTGGTTATTGAACACCTACTGGGTGCCAAGCGCTGTGCTGTGCTATACAGACTCTGATGAAACAGATGTGGTCTCTGTTCTCAAGGGCCTTACGATAGATACAGAGAACAAGCAAGTGTTAGTAAACAACTGGTGCCAAGTTTTTTATTTTTTATTTGTTTTATTTATTTGTTTACTTATTTATTTATTTTTATTCTTCAATTTTTTCTTTAAATTCTAGTTATTCAACATACAGCGTAATATTGGTTTCCGGAGTAGAATTCAGTGATCCATCACTTACATATAACACCGAGTGCTCAATAGGACAAGTGCCCTCCTTAATATCCATCACCCATTTAGGTCACCCTCATCCCCACTTCTGCCCATCAATCCTCAGTTTGCTCTCTATCTCGTGGTAAGTTTTTTAGAGGAAATGCTTCTGATGAAGGTAGAAAGTCTCACTGCCATTAATAATGTTTTGTAAGAGCAAAATTAATACTACTTCAAGGAATCCCACATAAACTGCTTTCTTCATATCAACCATGGAAAGATGCAAATTTCACCTTAAGGGCTTAATTATCGTCTTCGACACACGGTTTTCAAATTATGACATTTACTTAAACCACTAATTAGATAGAGGATATTTACATTCAATGTTTGAGAGTCTCCTATAACCATATTACAATCTGGAAGAGCATCTGTGTGACAGAAACAGTGGGAGGAAAGAATCTTGTGATACACTAGGTTATTAAAGAATGTCAGGGGGCACCTGGGTGGCTCAGTCTGTTAAGTATTTGACTCTTGATTTCAGCTTAGGTCATGATCTCACGGTTCATGGGTTCAAGCCCTGAGTCATGGGTTGACAGTGCAGAATCTGCTTGGGGTTCTCTCTCCTTCTCTCTCTGCCCCTCCCCCACTCGTGCATGCAGCCTCTCTCTCTCAATAAATAAGTAAACTTAAAAAAAAGAATGTCAGCGATGTTTCCTAAAAAGTTACCCAAATTTCTGTCAACATTATTTTCATAAACACCAGAAAGAAACACTATGCTCACTTGGCATTCAGCTTTGTCATTCAGAAAAGCAAGCGATTCAGAGATGGCATGAGCCTCTGTATTCTAGAAGCAAACTCCTAATTATCAGATTTTCTGAGTTCAATGGTGTCACTTTCAGATCAGGCAACACTACTGACTTACAGATTTTAATGAAGCAGTATTATGAAAATATAACCAGGGCCACCCCCCAAAATAGCTTTGGTTATTTAAGCGGCATAGTCTGGTTACAAGAGCACTACAAAGGGAGTATCTGATAACCCCTGGTCAATGTCAGTCTTTAAAAATTTGGACTTTATAACCACTGCAATAGTATGCCCTTAAACAAGTGTTGGCTGCATAAAGTATAAGGGTCCAAATCCTAAAACAGAACACAGTTTCCTCCATTGTTTCTCTTAAAGGGTTTTCATAAAGAAAGTTGAACATTTGTATCTCTATACACTCTCTGGAAACAGAGCTACAGAATTTATCTGGTACTTGGATTTACCTAAAAGATCTATTCGCAGTACGGTCTGTAGTTTAGTACAAAGCTAAGATTTATCTTGGACTGTTCACATGTCTACCAAATCAGGCAAACTTTTGGCCCTCTATTTTCTATAACTACCCTTTATGTCCATACCCCCCCTCCCTCCCCATCAAAAAATTTCAAAAAATTATTTTCAGTATTCCTCCCTAATCTTGCCTCATTGCCACCCCCAAGTTCCTGTTTCCAAAAGAGCTATACTTCCTTATATCATGTATCTTGTCCCTCACAATTAGCCAACTCATATTACGGTGTTATTTTGCTATTTTCTGTACACATAACATAGGTACTTTTTAATATATTTAGAATACATAAAGAAACTCTTTGTAGGATGAATTTTTCCTTCACCTTCTCAAAAGGGTCCCATGAAAATCTAAGTTGTAAGGCACTAGTTGTAACTGACCTACTTTTATGGCTGAATTCTTGTGGTAATACTTTATCAGACCTCATGGCCTTCCTGCTTTTGTACTAATCACGTATATCTATCATCTATCTATCTATCTATCTATCTATCAATGTATCTTTAGAGAGACAGAGACAGAGACCTGTTCCCTAGAGAGGCTAATCTTTTCCATTTGCCCTGGACAGACAGACACACACACACATACACACACACACACACACACACACACACACACACACACTGTGCCTTCCTGTGTTGCCTTCCTCATCTGTAATACTTACTGCCTTCACCTGCATGAATTTCTGCCTGTCATTCAAAGTCCACTCAAGGTGTGTTGCCTTAGGGGAGTCTTCCCTGACCTCTCACCAGCGGACCGCTTTTATATATACACTTGCCATGACCTATTGTTGCCCTCTGATTCATGTAGAACTCTTTCTCCAACTCAATGAAATTTTGAGGTCAGCTCCTACTCTTTGAGGCCCCACACAGTGTGGTAAAGAGCAGGGCACTTAAAACATTAGGGGTAACGCATAACTTCCGTTTGCTCCTTAATATTTGATTTGGCGGACGTTTTCTCTACTTTGCTGATTTTTCATGAAATACAGGTTTTTCTTTAACCGCTAAACCATCTCTGCTCAAATTCATTCGACCAATATAGCTAGGTTAATTTATCTGAGTCAGCATTTTCTTTTCCTGATTTAACAAAGAGATCTACTGCATAACAAATACAGATTTAAGTTCTTGTCCTTACATCCAAGTCTCAGCACAATCCATCTCTCCTTTCCAAACCCATCGCTTCTCTTTCTGCCATCTGTACTTTCTCTTGGTCACACTGGCCAGTATGTATCTTTGGACATACACCTGCACAATTTGCTTACGTGCTTCTGCCAAAGATGCGTTTTTCTTCTGACTTCCACCATTCCTTTAAAAGCCAAGTCCATTACCACACTGGTGGCCTTTTCTTTCTCTGGACCCTACCTGTGTCACTTAATTATAATAAAACCACGGGTTAGTTGAGTAGATGCCATTTTTTTTTTCTAAATTTCTTATAGGCAGCAATTGTTGGCACTTATATGTCTGCTAGCAGGTGTCGGGTAAATATTATCATCCAACTTTCAATTACAGCCAACTTTTAGTCACTGAGAACTTTAGACGAGCAGGATAAATCAGAAATCCCAAAGAACAAGTTAGCAGGCAGTTAAGCAAGCATCCATGCATCAGGATACCCTTCAGAAGGCAGCCTGGACACTGAATAAAATGACCTTTTCAATTCAAGTCTATGAGTTTTTCCAAAATCTTCAGTTATAGCTGAGCCTTGGTCCAAGCAGAAATCGATATGAAATCTCATTATCAACCAGATGTGGATAGAAGAGCCTATTCTATCAGTTACATATTTGTCTTCTACTTAAAAAATAGGATTGCAATTAAGATGTTTAACTTTAGAAGCAAAGGTTAAAACACACACACACACACACACACACACACACACACCCAAAAATACCACTACCACCGCCCAGTGTTAATGTAATTAAAGCACATCTGAGACTTTCTTTTAAAGAACAGACATTTGAGCAACTACTATGTGTACCATTCCCACTCTGACCCTCTGATCTAGAGGTCAATTATATGTTTCCCATCTGGATTAACATTGCGCCCCGAAGCCCAATTCTTCATATAACTCAGCATTCTTCCTACAACTATCCTAGACCACTGACAAATGCTCAAGCATATGATAAATAAAGAAATGGTAATAAAAAGCACTTTAGCATCTGTGTGACATATTCTAGAAGATTAAAACAGGCCTTGGGCCCCTAATAGGACACATAAAATATGAAAAATCAGTGAGGTCATTTGTGTGAAATGTTTAGAACAAGGAGGGCAGCTATATCCAATATGGACACATTTAGTGAAGCTGTTCATCACTGTCCAGTTCTCTGAGTATGGATGAACTCTAGACCTTAGGAGGACTGAATTGTCCTGCCCGGATGAGATTTAAGTGGTACCTTAAGAGTTAATATTTGCGTGCCTGTACTGGTTTATGAAGCATTGCCACATTCTCCTGCTTGACCCTTACATTTTATAGTTTCAAGGTGTGCAAGAAGGAAGGTCTCCTAATTTTCAGCGGAAATTCGTCTCTAGATTTTAGCTTGCTTAAAGTTCACAAACAATGAAAGCAAGAACATTTTCCAAATATCAGCTTAGTTGTTGTACTGAGAATTTTGGTTCTAGAGTAGGGGTGCTGCGGACGCAACAGCTCTGAGAAAGTTTTTTTTTTTTTAATGGGTTCACCTTTAACTTTGGGGCCACCTATTCTACTGATGGAGAAAACAAAGCTCAGACATGGTATCTCTTGTCTTCAATGGCAAAGCGACTGGTGGTCCCAGTCATTTGCTGTTCATAATCCGAGCTCTTACCCACTAATCATGTGCCACCTTCTCGAAACCAGGGTTCCAATTCTCTAATTTTAGATCACACCCTTGTATTTTTCAGTCTAAGGTGTGATCTCTGCTCAACATCACTCTCTGATTAACATCAGGCATTCTTAGGACTGTTTTGCAGGGTGGGTGAGGCAACACCCAAGGGTCAGAGACGTGAGCAGCGTGCCTAAGAAATGGTGCAGCTGCCACCGCAATGCAGATCCAGAGTCCACGGCCTTTGCTTCAGGAGGTACAGACTTTCTTCTAGATTTCCACTCCCTAGGAGTTCTTTCATTGTCAGGCTAGCAACATAATTAACAAAATAGGTACTTACTAAAGAAACACCAAGATTCAAATCATGCTTGAATCCTGGCTTTCCCCTTTAATGGTAGGACCTAGGACAAGTTGATCTGCACTGATCAGATCTGAGCTAAGAAATGGAGACATTTTTTCTATGGTAAGTTATTTGAAGTGAAAGTTAAATGGGAGAATGGAATGGTACTTTATAAACCATAAAGCTCTATAAAAACTAAGTGCAGTAGATTCATTTACCAATTTGGAGAGGCCTTCATCTGCACTCTCGGCATTGCATAAAAAACAAAATAAAAAGTTTTATAGGTTAGAGAAAACCATCTGGTTCAAGGGTAATGATCTAGTTTACTAGAATCGTTTTTAAAAGAAGTAACTGGGACAGTCTCCTAATAAATGGAGATTAATTATGACCTTAAAAAAACCCAAAAGTGGAGAAAGGATTTGGAAGTGAGGTGATATATAAAACTAAGGAGTATATCGGTTTTCCTAGGATCAAGACAACAATAATTGAGATAGTAGGAAAAATGTCAAGGTCTGTCCTTTTTCATCTTTTTGCATCCTAAGATTCGGTTAAACTGAGCTATGTTTAAGTGCTTTGCTTATTATTTCCATGACTGTAGGAACCCAAATACTTTGTTATGCTTTCCACTTGAACAACTGGATTATAAAACAAATGAATTGTGAAAGTTACTCTTAGATTCACGCAGAGGGCTGGTTGAAATACCACTGGATGAAACCTACCGCTAGAATTTGGCTCAGTGGATTTGGGATGGAGACCAAGAATTTGCATGTCTAACAAGTTCCCAGATGATGCCAATGTTGCAGTCTGGGGACCACACTCTGAGAACTACTATCTTAGATGAATTCTCTGTAGCTGTGAAATACACACCAAGGCAACTAAGTGTCCAATCTTGGAAGACAGAATGCATTTTATTTTTTAAATGAGAGCTTATGCATTTCCTCTATCACACAGAGACCGAAGTCTATTTCAGAGTAACAGACTCTTTGCATCACATTGCTAGAGAGAGATAGGACAGCTGTTTACTCAGAGAAACTGTTAAAGCACATATCCCTCACCCAAAAGTCTTCCAGGTTGAATAGTGTTTTAAATCTCACTCTGCCAGGATTCTTAGTCCCTATGCCACCTGCTCCCTTACTTTGTGGTTTCCTAAAAATCTAAGTGACAGCCCTCACGCTTCCTCATTCTGCCTTCTGGTAATTTCCTTATAGCCGACCACTCCGCTTGCTCAGGTCATTCAGAATTCTCGCTGGCGTAAGGCAGCTAAAGGTCACTTGCCTCAGCTAGCTTGTATAAATTATGGTAGCAGAGAAAAATTGCCAGGCTTCTTCAATACTGAGCCAATAGCTCCCATGTTCCTGAAATTTCGTAAAGCTTAAGGTTTGGCCACCTTGATGACGTAAGAATTAGTGAGACTTAGACAATTAAGTGGTAAGATTAAAATAAGTTTAGAAGAGGAAAAGGGTGAGGTAGGTAGACAGGAGGCTACCAATAAAAAAGCAACTTCCATTTTTAGACCAGGAAGCAATTTGTTCAGATTTTGCTTGCCCTGGAGTGGCAGGCTTCCTTCCAGGCTAGGAGAAGGATGCAGGAAGGGGAGTAACCATGGCAACCTGCCCAGCTATGTGGGCAAGGATAGGATGGGGCCGCACGCACTTGGAAGACTGTATTTCTAGCCTAGTCACTCAGTGTAGTAGGGGTGGTCCCTCCTTTCCCACTTCCTTCTAGTTTCATGCTGACTTGGGGAAGAACTGCTCTTTCTTCGCAGGGAGGCTGAGAGGGGGTGGAGACTTCAGCGAGACCAGAGGAGGTCAGCTTGACCAAACCAAACTGCAGGCTTCCAGGCAAAGAACGGGGAGTAACTCCCTGTCTGTTCTAGCCTCGCGTGAGCACAGCAAACACACGGCTTTGTTAATATGAAGTGCTTGAATGATTCACGTTTTCCAGGTTGATGAGCAGCGCCCTATTTTGATGGAGACATTTCTCCCCTCTGCCTTCAGTTTTCACAAAGACACATAATTCAGTGGTTCAGTGGGCAAAATAAATACATAAATAAATAAATAAATAAATAAATAAATAAATAAATAAATCACATTTCTAAGTCAAACAGAATAAAGTATTCTATGCCTAGGGGCATCTGGGTGGCTCTGTGGGTTAAGTGTCTGACTCTTGATTTCGGCTTAGGTCATGATCTCATGGCTCATGAGTTCAAGCCCTGAGTCAGGCACTGTGCTGACAGTATGGAGCCTGCTTGGGATTCTCTGTCTCCCTCTCTTTCTGTCCCTTCCCTGCTCATGCTTTCTCTCTCTCTCTCTCTCTCTCTCTCTCTCTCTCTCTCTCTCTCTCAAAAATAAATAAATAAACATTTAAAAAAAGTATTCTGAGCATATTAGACTCACGCTCCTCCCAACAAGCTTGGGGTAGGTACTCTTATTCTCTCCAGATAAGAAAGCTTAAGTACAGAGAGGTTACGCAATTTGCCCAAGGTCACTTAAGCAACAGTGGTGTGGCTGGGATCTGAACCAAGGCAGCAGGATCCCAGAACCCAGGCTCTCAACCCACTACCTGACTGTCCTGGGTGGGAGGCAGAAACTGGCATGACTTCTAGTCCTCAGTGTCCATACTCGGCCTGCCTTGCCCTCCTCATCAGAAAGTAGCAGCTTCTTGTAGAGGAGGAAACTTGACTGCCCGCTTGCCTCCTGATTCATGCAATCCCGTCAGGCTCCGTTCCCATGAGTTAGGTTCCCACCAACCACACCTAACCAACGGTACAGCTAGTTCACCACAAGGTGACTCTGGCCTACTTCCGTGCCACTCAGTGGCACGGCTTCAAGTCGAGAATGACACACAGCACCAGAGAGAATTTTAAAAGAGCACATCCTGTGACTCAGGTGTCTCAGATCGCCAGGGTAGTTCTCGTTCTGATTCCGTTTGGAGGACAGAAAACCTGATACGTTGGATCTGTGAGCCGAAACTCCCCAACCAGTGAGTTTTCAAGCTTTTCCACCTAGGGAGGTGTGCTGTGATAACCATTAGGGCAACTGAGCACGCTGGAGAGCTCAGTCTTCAGTAGGCTTCTCCAGTATTTCAGCACCTCCGCTTGTCCTTGACATTAGTTACATCCTCCGGGCAGGAGAGATTGAAGGAGAGAAACACATGGACCTTCAAAACCATTCAGGTAAAAAAATATCAGTGGGAGCAAGCTTAGGCTTAGGGTAGAATTAGAAACAAAGCAGGATATGTTTGCTGTGCCACCAAGAGCCCACGTATCCACAAAGCCCCCTGCTGGCCTATATCTTCCTACTCTCTTAATCTTCAGATAATTGAGGCGTGACCAAGCAGGCCAATAAATATCGCTCCCAGCCCACCTGGCCAGAAGCTTCCAGAGGTCCCGGTACCACCTCATGCCAACAAGTGTCTTAAGAGCAATTCTCTTCAACTCAAACAAGGAGACAAAGATCCACTCAACCTCGTGGAACAAGGCACCAAATAAACCTAATCCATAGGAATTTGGACTTTTAGTTGAATCTAAAATCTGTAAAAAGTCTTGAGGGGAAATGTGGACTCTTCCTCAGCAAGTTGGACAAGGCTTTTAACAAGGGCCACACATGGCTCCCTGCCCTCTCTCACATCCTCAGGGGAAGGTCCGATTGTGTCCAAGATGGCGAGAACGGCAATGACGTTTGTGTCCTGGCTCAAAGTTGGAGGACATTCCACTACCACCACTTTGTCCCAGCCGCCCAATAAAATGTGGGAGGGTATAGCTTAAGAAGAACTGGTTTCTAGAGCAGTCATTTGGATAAGAAGGGATAGAGATGAGAGTGGGAAGGGGAAGGGGAAGTTAGCTTATTCACCAATGGGAAAAAGAATCCCGTCTGCCTCAGGGGGAAACTGATTAGGAATTTAGAAGTAATCAGTCCCAGAAATACACGTTGGAAAAGGCCACTAGGTCTTCTCCCCGCTTTTTCTAGGACACTGTCTACATTGCACGCTCCTTGTTGTATTAAGCGTGGTACTGTTCATTTCCGCATGTGCAGTGCTTCAACAAAAAAAAGGCCCTTCCCCAAAGGTTAAGGAGAGCTCAAGCCCAAAAACTTCTGAATTCTCAAGGCCATAAACTTTCCTACAATGTCATCGAGGCCTGTCTCCCTTCAGTGAGGGACAGAACCTGGGGTGGGCGGGGCAGCAGGCCCAGAGAAAAGCGGCCTAATCGTGGCCTGACTGCCAATGCCCTCAGCAAGCATGGAGATGTCATGGAGCGTGGAGAGGAGCCATTTGGTAGCTAGGATGCTCCCCCATTCCCAGCTAGTTCCTCCCTCCCCACCAGCCAGTAGATGCTCCTGTGTCGACCTCCAGCCCGCAAAGAAGATCAATTATATATCCCATCAAAGCCATTCCAAGAGCCTTATCAGACATCTTGAAGGCATTTTTGTAGCTGCCTTCTTCCTTCAGCCATTACTTCTGTTTGAGTTAGTTTTTGTCTTACCTCCTTCTCCCCCACTCCTCTGCTTTGCCTGATTAGAGCCAGAAATTTTTTCATTAGGTCACTTTATAGTGTAATAACAACATTTACTATTCATGAAGTCTCCCCTCCATAATTTTTAAGTCTTTCCATGTGTCTGGAAGCTTATTTCTGCTCTTCTCACTTTACAAGTGTGCCTCTCTTCCTTCCAAACACAAACCAAAAAGAAAGAGGAAAAGGTGGGGTGGGGGTGGGGTGGGGGAATGCGGTGGAGATAACATCCAGATTCTTTAAGTGCTTTTAATCCAGTTAAATTTCCCTTTGGACTCAAACAGCTCCCTGCTGAAACTGACTGTGGACCTGAATTCCAGGCTAGGAATTGAGTCAAGAGGAAAGGAAGCAGAAACAAATAACAGAGTCAGCTCTATGCTATGAAAACCGCTATGCTGACTGGGGCTCCATGGTTTTAACCCATTCATTTTTCCCCCCTTTTCTAGAATTCTTACTTAATCTTTCCAGCCAGTTTACAGCAAGCAGGCCAACACCTTTTAAACGCTCCAGGGATTTAAAACAAGTTTGTTCAGTCTCTTGGGCAGATACTTTCTTAAGAACGCGGGTGTAAGACAAAGTTCACATTTTCATGCCAAACGTTGTCAGTCACCAGGAAAAAGCTTCTCGGGGGTACAAACCAGGTCCCCAGCCTTTGTCACAGGGCAAAAATAAACACCCTTGGAGGAGTTAATTAGGCGGTCAGCAGCCACACCAGCGTCCTACCAGGGTTGCCCACAGAGCTTTTAAACAAGCACACACAAGCACACACAAAAGGAGGTGCTTGTTAAATGTCACAAGCTGGACATCTGGAGCCCGACCCCAAAGGTAAATGCATTCCGTGGAAGCATTCCTCGGTTGTCAGGCCACAAAACCGCCGTTTCCCCAAGTACGGTCTCATTTCTAAGATTCCCCCCCACCTCCACTCCATCCTTCCCCCCCCCTCCACTCCATCCCTCCCCCCCCCAACACACACACACACACTGTCCCGGATCTGCACCCCTAATGGGAAAAGCAAAGGAGGGGAAGGAGGTCGCCAAAAATGGAGCCACGGGGAAGAAGGCCGGGCAAGCTACTCACGGCCAGCTAGCGCCTCCGCGAAGCGAGCATGACTCCCGGGTGCCGAGCCTCCAGGCTGCCGCGCAGCCGACACGGCGGGCCGCGCTTAAATAGCCGCCGGCCCGGGAGCCTCGGAGCCGCGCGGCCACTCCCGGCGAGATATGGTTCTAATCAGATGCTGGCAGCCGAGGACTCCCCAGGAATGCGCCGGGATGTTTTTGCTGCCTGGGCTTGGTAACTCCCCCTCAACGTGTCTGCTGTCTTCCAAACTTAACTGTTTATTAACTCGAGCCGCGGCCACGCACGGCGCCCGGCTCCCCTCGCGCGCGAGCCCCGCCAGCGGGGGGCGATCGCGCCCCCCCTCCCCAAGCCCCGCGCCGCAGAGAGGAGGGAGGGTGCAGCCGGAGCCCCGGCCTCCCCAGCTGGGGCCGCGGGACAGGGGAGGGGGCAAATAAGGACAGGAAAGGGAAACTCCGCAGGAAAGGGGTGGGATCCACCGGACCTTCGTTTCACAAATTCCTTGGCTGGATTGCCACTTCCAGTGATGTGGCACCCGAAGTCATCCTAACCCGTTGGGGACCTTGGAACAAAGGGCTGCCTTTACTCCTGACTTTCCTGGCGAGAGGCAGTGGGTCCCAGCGCGGATCTGCTGTTTACAGCGAAATGGGTGATCAGCCCCTTTACAGGCGTGGTCTCCGGGGGGGCACTTAAATTGGTGGGGAATCTGTGTGTGTACATGTAGAACATACTGTATTTAGGTATGACATGACATCCCGATATACAGCTATAAAAGCAATACTCTATGAAATTGATATAAACAAAAACGTTCACCTCTATGTAACCTAAGTAAGCTGAACATCTGATACCAACAAAAATTATATATTTCCGTTAGCGTGTGCATCTGTGTGCAGACACGTAAGATGAACACTCTCCTGCACTGATTTCCACAGTGGTCCCTATACCTCTATGAAAAATATGAAACGTAAGAAACATATTTGAAAATGTGGTGCTCAGCACAAGGCATTCTCATCTTGGTGAAACTTACCAAGCTGGGAATTCATTTTCTCCATATTTTAAAATCATGAGCAATTGTACAATATCCCCAGAAACTCTGTCGCTTTTTAAGAAATATGAAATTATTCCGGTGAAAAGCATGTCTGTGTTCCTGTTTTGTTTTGTTTTGTTTTGTTTTGTTTTGTTTTTTAGGTTGGAAACGGTGTGTACTAAATGTGAAAGTGCCAAATTATGAGTTGGACGAGAAGGGGTTATTGATTTCATCGAGTAAGCAAGACACAGTGGATTTGCATCTTACCTCTGGAAACTGAGGGTTCAAATCGGGCTCATGGGACACCAAGGATGTATTTTGTGGTCCGAGCCTAGCCCAGCTGTAAAGCCGCAGTGTGATGGGCACTTCCTGCTCTCAAGTAGGTCAGGCTTGGGACCGCCAGGGAGCCAGGGGCACCGAGCGGCGCCACCCTGAACACCACCTCTCCTGGCCTCTGCTATTTCTGCCACCTGTCTCATCCCCTCACACCTGAGGGTGCGGGGGTGGGGAAGGTGGTGCTGACAGTTTTCAATGTTGCTGAGATGATTTGCTATTATTAAAAAAAAAAAGGACTTCCTGTGAATGATAAGAAGTATGTAGACTTTAATCTTAGGATAGTATTTACAACATTTATTCAGAGAACTTAAATTCTGGTACATTTTAGGATATAGTGCTTTATTTCTAAGACCCAGAAGTCCAGAAGGATAGTTTCACCTCCAAGGCCTAAGTAGCTGAAAAAATGAGGCTGATTTGAGGCAAATAGAGACATTAGCAATTCAGGGGGAAAAAAAGGGTTTCCCTTTTCACTCAACAGGTAATACTTTCTCAACTCAGAAGTGACCACCCAAACCTATTTTTTTTTAAATTATTTTTTTAATGTTTATTTTTGAGAGAGAGAGACACAGACCATGAGCGGGGGAGAGGCAGGGAGAGAGAGGGAGACCCAGAATCCCAAGCAGGCTCCAGGCTCTGAGCTGTCAGCATAGAGCCCGACGCGGGGCTCAAACTCACAAACCGTGAGATCATGACCTGAGCCCAAGTCGGACGCTTAACCCACTGAGCCACCCAGGTGCCCCAAACCTATTTTTTTTTTTAAATCAAGACTCTTATCAAGCAACATTAACTTATGTTTGCTCTACCAAATGGAAGGGATATGTCTAAGGAGCCAGAGGAAGAAAATGATTTCATCCGCACTGAGCTGGAATTTCAAGAGAAGACTTTGATGAAAACGGTCCGTTTATGAACTGCGGGCTCACACATACAGCTTAAAATAGACGGCCCTGTGATTTTACAGAGAAATCTTGAGTCCACAGTGGAGAACTCTGATTTGAAGGGTACTTTTGTATCTCTAGGGTGCTGATACTGCTTCTGGCAGTAATTCAGTGTCTTGCTCACAGTAAGAAGAAAAAAAAGAAGGGTGAAAATAAATTTAACCCTTTTAATCTCTGATGGAACACAGTCTCTTGCCCCATCAAAGCTGGTCACTTTTCAGTAGGTCTAAAATGAACTCCCTTCCAGCTGGAGAATCACACCCAAGACCACCCAGATGTTAACCCTGCTTCAATGGTCTTTTCTTATCACCGCTGAAATTTAATGTTTAGAAAATTAAGGTAAGGAAAATTTAATGCAATGTTTGAAAAACTAAGTTCCTTGCACGACTTTCCCTTGCACAAATCCCGTCTTCGAGGGAGAAGGAGAAAAAAAAGAAAAACAAAAAACAAAAAACAAAAAAACCTGACGACTGTGTTCCCAGCCTAGGAAAGGGGTAGTTAATCCCGTGATGGCTTGCTGAAGAATGCATGGTTTATTATTAAAGTAATCTCTTAAGATTTTCCTGGAATGTGCTTCCACAGCAACTCTGCTTGTGCAAGCTATCCTATGTGTGTGTCTTTTCTTCCATAATTAAGCTGGTTTTTCCCCCTTTAGCTCGCAGACCTAATGCTTTCTCTCTCCCTTCTTCTATCCCCCTCCCTACTCCTCTTGTCTCCCTTAAACATCCCATTCTGAATCCTTCCATTTCCCATGAACTGAAATGGCACTTTGGATTTGGTCCTAGGTGAACTGTCCGAGCACCTTGGTGCCTTGTTGGACACTTCCAGATGTTCTAATCGAACAAGGACTGGTTAAAGTTTATGGATCTAGTGAGGTCACGTCTTTTCTTTTTCCTCCTCAGTGTCATAAAAAAATGAAGAAAATAGCTATTGTTCCCAGAAAATGTTCTTTGACCTTGACTTATCCTGCATGTTTACAGATGCAGAAAAATTGACCCTATCAGATTTGGCTGTTGGCAAGGCATGACAAATATTAGAGGCTTTCCTATTATCTACCTATCTATCTATCTATCCATTGATCTAACCAAAACCTAAAATATCTGGAGGGCAGTCTTACTGAAGGCAACCTGTTTTTGTTTGGTTTGGTTGGTTGCTTTGGTTTATTTTCTTGGTTATACATGTATAGCACCTCAGAACACAATGCTTGGTATTTGCTTGTGATGTGTAGGACTAGTAAAATTCAAATGGCACTTGATAAGTTCGGATGTTTAAAGTGAAGGGCTTTAAAAATTCAATATGATAAATTCATATAACTAATTACATTTTGCTACCAGTATAAACTTTTATAATGAGAAGTTGTAAAGGGGAAAAAGAATACGCATATGAACTACCAGTTACAACATCTTCTTTGGAAAGCAATTTGAAAAGAGTTGTTAAAAATAAAAATGCATAAAATCCTACAAAATGCCAGTATTAATTATTATTGTAGCCAACACTTAAATAGTTCTCCATCCTATGAATAAGAATCTATCCCTAGAAATAAAGCAGAGATGTTAATCACTGCATTGTCCATAGTAAGAACCTGGGAACAAATTTTGTCTGTCAATAGGGGAATGATTGAGTCAGTTCTGATTCATCTGCACTGTGAAATCATATGCAATCATTTAAAAGAATAAATTGTGGAGTTAAGCCTTGTAATATGGAAGAATTTCTATTAGGTATTGTTGAGTGAGAAAAACAAGATAAAGAAAAATGTAAAATATGTTTCTGTTTTAGTAATACAAAAAGCAACACCTATCTGTGTGTGTGTGTGTGTGTGTGTGTGTGTGTGTGTGTGTGTGTTTGTATGATTATAAGGGAGACTAGAGACTGGATTGCATTAGAGATCACTGGGGACCTGACGGAGATGAGAATAGACAGGGGAAGGAAGGAGGTACAAGTTGTGCAAAAAGGGAAAAAAATTAAAATAGCCTATATGCAGATCTATAGAGATCACATTTGTGCATCTACGTGAAATGGTATATACACAGGTTTGCCTAATTTTTTTTTTAAATACACCAAATGATTTTAAGATAAAGAAGGAGAAGAGTTATAAAAGAAATCCATAAAATAGCTTTCAGGGTGCCTGGGTCACTCAGTCATTTAAAAGTCTGACTTCTGCTCAAGTAGCAATCTTGTGGTTCATGAGTTCAAGCCCCACATTGGGCTCTCTGCCATCAGTGAGGAGCTCGCTTCGGCTCTTCTGCCCCGCTCTCTCTCTCTGCCATTCCCCTGCTCTC
Organism: Felis catus; assembly: GCF_018350175.1. Taxonomy (NCBI): domain Eukaryota; kingdom Metazoa; phylum Chordata; class Mammalia; order Carnivora; family Felidae; genus Felis; species Felis catus. Next base: position 207,414,105 of record NC_058368.1, on the reverse strand, counting down.
TCTCTCTCTCAAAAACAAATAAACATTAAAAAAATAGGGGCGCCTGGGTGGCGCAGTCGGTTAAGCGTCCGACTTCAGCCAGGTCATGATCTCGCAGTCCGGGAGTTCGAGCCCCGCGTCGGGCTCTGGGCTGATGGCTCAGAGCCTGGAGCCTGTTTCCGATTCTGTGTCTCCCTCTCTCTCTGCCCCTCCCCCGTTCATTCTCTGTCTCTCTCTGTCCCAAAAATAAATAAAACGTTGAAAAAAAGAAGAAAAAAAAGAAAAAAAAATTAAAAAAATAGATTTCACTGAGGTGTTTTCCTCAAGATCTTTCAAAAGTGAGTTGAGTATTCATCATACGTTCTCATGATCTCATCTGGCCTTGAGAACAATAGTTCTCCAACATTGATGTTCCCAGTAGACACTCCGGGAGCTTGCGACAAGGGCTAATTCCTGGCCCCAGCCCCAGAGACCTGGACTGGAAAGGCATGTGAGTGGGTCAGCAGGGGGCACGAAGTGCCTGGGAATCTGAGTGCTTACCCACGCTTCTGGGTGATTCAGATGCTATAGTCCTGGGTACCACACTTTAAGAAACACTGAGCTCTCCCACAACCAAGAGCATACTCACTCTGTCCTTCTCTGAGTGATGAGAGTTAAGTGGATTGGGCAGAACTGCTAGGATGAGAGGAGGCAGGTGCCATTGGTCTTTAGACATTGGCTTTTCTCTCTCCCATTGGCTCTCGACAGCTTCAGACAGTGTCCTGGCTTTGGTGGTGACTCTCTCCCTGCTCCTCCCCTGTCAAGGCTTGTTTTCAGAGAAAGATCTGATATCAGCCGTGTACACTGACCTATACCCAGACATTTGCACTGCATTTCCAATCCCGTGTCTTACTGCGGCATGAAAGGCACCGCTCATTGTTAAAGAGATCTTAGTCATCAGGAAGAACAGGGACAGATTTTTTTCCTGCTTTGATCAGGTGAGGCAATTGTCAACTCCACTCTGTACCCAGCTTAAGGTTACTGGAAAGAGAGAAGAATTAGATGACTTCCAACTCCTAGGATGACCCTCTACTACCCCCGAAGTCATACTACATCTTGGCTTCCAAGGGACCACTGGAAAACTGAGGCGGGATGTCATGTAAATGCTTACCTCTGTGATACAGGGAAGGAAAGTGGGATTTAGGATCAGATCTGGCTTAAAGTTCTGGGTGTGTCTTTTACTGACTACAAGACTTAGGGCAACTGGCCTAACTCCTCAAAGGCTCAATTTCCTTATCTATAAAATGGGCCTTCCCTGTCTCCCGCTCGTGTTTTGGTTTTTGGTGGAAGTCAAAGGAAATCATGTTCAATGAGAAGAGTTTGGAGAATTTGAGACCCAATGATGACTGTAAATGATGTTAAAATTATGCAAAAAATACAGTAGTACTAGAAAGCTGTTCTTGTCTCAAATTATTTCTACTCCCAATGGAAATTCTGCCTAGTAAATCATGTGTTAGGTAGCTATGTTCCTCTGGCTGTGGGGAACTTTCTTAAGGTTGACTTCTCCGGTGGGATAGTCCTGGACCCTGATTTTCTAACATGTTAGTGAGGATCACTTTAACGGATCAATTTAATCCTTTCAAAGAAAGATGAGTAAATTTCTGCTGAGATGGGGATATAAAACGGGAGAAAAGACAGAAAATGAGAAAAGGGGGACTGAAGACCAACCTCTTGCCCTTTGGAGTTCTATTGCTCCTACTGAGAAGCTGCCTCACTGTCCACAGACACTGAATTCAATCCAAAAATCTTTCTACTCTCCTTCAACTTTGGCCACATGCTTGGCTGGGCTGGCCTAACAGCCTCAGTTGTAAACCAGAACAGCCATCTGTGCATCGAGAAGGAATGCTATCTTCTGTAGTCATTTAATACTCAGGCTCAAATTCACATCTTAACTAGAGAACAGGGAGAACCCATGTCTGGACTCCAGAGTAACCCTACTCCCCGATTCTTTTGAAGCTTATATATGTGTGTGCGCCCATGCTTATGTGCAGTTTCTGAAGCAGTGCACCCTAGGTTTCACTGGATTATCAGAAGACCCCATGACATAAGACAAGGTTACATTCCATTGCGCTCTGGGTGTATAGCCACATTCTTTCTACCCATTTTTATCTGAAGATTTTATCGGAGTCTTTTGTACCAATCTGATATTTTTTTTCCTCACAACATTATTGTCAAACAGGTTAGGGCAAGTATTACTGTTTCTAAAGGTTAAGAAATATAAGTGCAGAAACCTTGATTTTTTTTCTGTTTACAGAATTAGGGACAGAGCTAGAACTGTCACTCAGCTCTTCTGAATGATCTAGAATGTATGGCTTCATGCAGTCATGGCCCAAACAATATTATAAGGGTTATTGGCACCTCTGAGGGTTCACTGTATTCTGTCTTGGTCTGTCCACACCTGGAAAAGAGTATCTGTTGAGGATGCCCCTTCAGATGCAGAAAACACTGACAAATCAGAGCAGGGCCGCTTGGACAGTGAGGGAATATCTTGGGAACTGAGAACTACGGGCTTTGCCAGTGTGGCCTGGCTGAATTGAGCACGCATAGCCAGGGAAAGAGACTCCTTGGGCACATCAGGTGGGTTAGGGAGGGAGATCTGTGAATAGTAGAGCTCTTTCCAAATATCCAAAGGCTTGTCACGTGGAAAGTAGATTCAACTCCTTTCTTTGGCCACAGATGGTAAAAGGTGATCCTGTACCGGGTTGAAGAGTGTCCCTCCCACCCCTAAGATTCATGTCGACATGGAACCTCAGAATAGTCCCTTTGGAAATAAGGTCTATGCACATACAATTAGTTACGATGAAGAGATACTGTATTATGTGAGATCTTACCTTTTTGTTTGCCTTATGATACCTTTTGGCCAGAATACCTTGGCTTTTTATTATATCCTATTTTGCATTTGGCACAACTTGGGACCCACTGTGTCTCCAGGTGTGGCTCTGAGGAAAATGACTGAACTTCTCTTCTATAAAGCGAGAGAAATAATAGAACTTCCTTCACAGCGCTGTTCTGAGGGTTGAGTAAGTTAATCTGTCTAAAGGACTTCAAGTAGCAATTAGCACATGATAATGTGCATTTTTGTCTGAGTGTCTTAAAAGAATAATTTTTCAAATGTTAAGTAAATTTGAAAATGAGCTTACCCTAAACCTCAGAGATTGCACTTCTAAGTCAGCTTAGAGGAACTCCAATTCATTTGCCAAGAAATATGCCTAAGAATGCTTAGAATAACAAAACATAGAGCAACTTAAGTGTCCATCAACAGAACAGACAAATAAATCGCGGTGCATGTATTCATTGGGAATACTCTAACAATAATAGGAATGACATGAATCTATGACCCAGAACTGCTTATATCAACACAGATGAACTGAGTAAGAAGAACAAGTTACAGATGAATACATAAAGCATGATGCCACTTACATATGGCTTAAAATATGAAAAATATGTTTCGGATTCTGTGTCTCCCTCTCTCTGACCCTCCCCTGTTCATGCTCTGTCTCTCTCTGTCTCAAAACTAAAATAAATGTTAAAAAAAATTTTAAAAAAATATGAAAAATAAAATTACTCATTACTTAGAGATACAACTATTCATATAAATGAATATATAGATGCCCAAGAGTGATAAATCACAAATTCAAGATGGTGGTTTCCTTGGAAAGAAGAAAGAAGGATGAATTAAAAGGAGGTCTAGGGGCACCTGGGTGGCTCAGTCAGTTGCCTGGGCGTCTGACTTCAGCTCAGGTCATGATCTCACAGTCTGTGAGTTCGAGCCCCGCATCAGGCTCTGTGCTGACAGCTCAGAGCCTGGAGCCTGTTTCGGATTCTGTGTCTCCCTCTCTCTCTGACCCTCCCCCGTTCATGCTCTGTCTCTCTCTGTCTCAAAAATAAATAAATAAATGTTAAAAAAATAATAATAAATAAATAAATAAAAGGAGGTCTAATTATACTGGTATTTTTTCTTTTTCCTAAGGCTTGATGTAAGGTACATGGGTGAATATTGTTTTACTTTTCATCTCTTTACACAGATGCCCATCTAAGCACTTTATAGATATTAATTTACTTAACCTCATAACACTGCTGGAAGTTAAAACCTATTGTTAGCACCATTTTACAGAGGAGGAAACTGCGGAAGCTGATTAAAGTCACAAAATTACTTAATGGCAGAGCCAGGCTTCACACCCAGGTATTCAGGTCTCAGGCTTTGTGGCTTAACCCCCATGCAATGCCCATGCTCATTAGAATTTTATAAAGAAACGAAAAGGCTGCAGGTGACATTAACTGCCCAACGCAACTTTGGAGTGCACGCGGATCACGTTCCGCTCCCTTGCTCCTGTGACTCTTCCACCTCCAGGCCCCTTGTCCTTCTCTGTCCCACTTTGGCTTTGTACCTCAGCCCCTGTTTTTTTTCTTTCCTCCCTGGATCAATGGATTCATTTGGACTCATGTTTCTGGCTTTGATCATGACCTTGGCACACTTTCCAGGACGTCTGTCCCTGGTGTCTAGACTTTGACCATAAGGAGAAAGTTCTGTGCTGACCCTAAGCCTGGGTCTGGACCCGAGAGAGGGACAATGGGAAGTTATACACTGAGCACAACAGTGAAGGGCCACTGAAAAGGAGTGTTTCTCTGAGGAAGGTGTTAAGAATGAGAAGTTAGAAGTAGAGGTGGTAGCAGGTAGGGGTGTGTGTGTGTGTGTGTGTGTGTGTGTGTGTGTGTGTATGTGTTTATTAGATAATCTGCTATTTTTCAGAAGAAATTCTGGTGAAAGATACAACTGTGGGGACAATACAAACTACCAATAACATTCCAGACAATTTCTACCTGGCTCTCAGACATCAGCACTCCCTCTGAATGGAGCTACCCTGATTTTCCCCCCATGCCAGGGAAAGCATACTTGTTCTGGTTAATATTGAGACTGATGCTTCTCCTATCTTTGGTAAAAGAACATTCTTCCAGGCCAGCACAGGGAAAGAAACCTCATCACTTGCTTCTGTTGGGAGAGACGCCCAAGCTCCTGAAACCCATCAGTGGGCCTCTACCCGGATTGCTGTTGCTCCAGCCTTCCGTGGAAGAACTGAGCTCACCGAAAGTGTGTTTGTGGAAGAAACACCACCTGGGAAAGTTAGGCTGGGTGTGGGTTTAGAGGGAGGAAAACCCAGTCCAGAACTCCGCAGTTGTTGCTGAAAATGCTCAAGTCCTAAAGTCATTTTGCCGAGGCCGACCAGGAAATGTGTAATCGTAAACTTTAAATGTGTTTATCTGTCAAGTGGACACATTCTGTTATTTTGGTTTATATTGAGGCAGTTTTTAAACTAATGTTAGACATTAACTACACCCAGTAATTTGATCACACTGTCTCATCTCTCTTTTCCCCTCCTCTCTTCCTTCCTCTCTCCCTTCCTCCCTCCCTCTCTCTCTTTTTCTCTCTCTCTCACACACACACCTTTATATTTTGTTGTTATTGAATTCGAATTATAGACAACAGTTTGTTTTTAAATCTGGTCCATGAATAAAAACAGCTCAGGTTCACTGTGCTTGCTGATTTGCAAGGAGTAACTACCCCCACCGTAGCTTATTTCAAGGTGTCATGTGATGTCACTGAATATAGAGATGGAAAGAGATCTGCGCTGCGATTCAGCTCCTCTGAGCCTTGGCACACCCTGTTATAAGGTGTAGACTAGCTGTTTTCTCTCCTAATACATTGACTACTGAAGGGTCTCTTTTCACAATTTTCCTGGTCAATAATAATAATCAGTCAAATTAATTAATCAACCATCTATAAATGAAGAACATCAAGTAAAGTCTCTCTGGAACACGGTGTTTAAAGATCGGGACCACAGTGATTAGCTACTTAAATAGAATAATGACTTTGTTTTCCTGTCTCACTGCAATATAATGAAAATCACTTGGGATGGAGATTCAGAATACCTACATTAGAATCCTGGTTCTGGCATTAACTATTCGTATGATTGGATAAACTGCTTAAAGTCTCTAAACTTTACGTTTCTACTGTGCGAAATGGAAAACAATGCTTGTGGTACAGGCTTATTTCGAGGGCTAAATGATATAGGGATGCATGTAAAATAACAAATTCTTGGTAAGTACCAGGCCCTATGATAGCTGTCTATGTTAACTGCAGGACAAAGGAAATGGTCATTTCTCATTTTAAGATTTTCTCATAAAAACAATTCTTAAATTTTGGTGCTTGCCTCCATCCTCTGGAATGAATACTAAGAGGTGACAAGATACCTGATAATAAAAGAGATAAGTATTAATGGGAAACAATCTTTGGAACATTTTTGTGTGTTACTCTTATTACCCAAAAGCTTCCAAGTTCTGCCACTGCTACCACTGTGGTCCAAACCATCATCATTTCTCACGTGGACTATTGAAATAACCTCTCGCTGCTTCTGCTCTTATCCCTCCCACAGTCTAGTCCATATAGCAGCTAGTGGTCTCATGAAAAATGTTCAGTAATTTCATGCTTTTGTTTAGAACCCTTCAATAATTCCCATCTCCGTCAGAGTCAAAGCCAACGTCCTTAGAAATGGCTTCCAAGGCTGTATTGAACTGCCCTCCCTTCAATTACTTTGTAACTGCTAATCTTCCCTTCACTCACTTCACACCCCAGGCCCATTCATATCTCAGACTTTCACACTTGCCGCTCTTCGCCTGGGCTGTCTTCCTCTAGATTCATGACTTCTAAGCTTTCTAAGCAGTTTTGGTAGTTGTTCAAACGTCACCTTCTCATGGAGAGTATTTTTGACCATTGTTTCGGGTTGAATAGGGTCCTCCTAAAAGTTCATGTCCACCTGGAACTTGTGAAAGTGACCTTATTTGGAAATAGGGTTTTTGCAGATGTAATCTAGTTAAGATAAGGTCATATGGGATTAGGATCGGCCCTAAACCCGACAACTGGTGTCCTTATGACAAAAGGGAAATTGGACACAGACACACAGGAAAGAGGATGATGTAAAGATGGAGGCAGAGGTTGGGCCAATGCAGCTGGCCGGTCTGGGTACACCAAGGAAGGAGGCTGTTAACAGGAACTGGGAGAGAAGCATCGAACAGATTCTTCCTTGGAGCCTTTGGAAGAAGCAGGGCCCTGACACCTCCTTGATTTGTGAGAGAATAAATCTCTCTTGTTTTAAACCACCGAGATTTTAATAGTTTGTTACAGCAGCTCGAGAAAGCTAACGAAACCAATCAATTTTCAGTTGCTGCCCTACTACCTTATCCTTATTCCCTCCTCTCTGATTTATGCTTTCCCCGTAGCACCTATCCTGACAGAGCCTGGTGATTTCTAACTTCCCATAAGCAACATGTTTCACTGACTGTAACTATCAGCAAGTCATTGTAATCTTCAAACATGATTTAGCTTTCCCTTCTCACCTATTCTTGCCAACCAGAAATCTTTATCTTTGCCTCTGTGATATTCCTACTTTAGTGAGGGGAACACCCACTAACCTTGTCTGACTTCTACGGTTCTTCTTGTTCCAGGTTCAACAAAATAGCTGCATGGGGCATCTGGGTGGCTCAGTCAGTTAAGCATCTGACTCTTGGTTTTGGCTCAGGTCACGATCTCGTGGTTCGTGAGTTGGAACCTTGCATCAAGCTCCCCACTGACAGTGCAGAACCTGCTTGGTATTCTCCCTCTCTCTCTCTCTCTCTCTGCCTCTCCCCTGCTCATTCTCTCTCTCTCTCTCTCTCTCTCTCTCTTTCTCTCTCTGAAAATAAATAAACTTAAAAAAATAGCTGCATGTAGTTAGTTAGTACACTGATACAGATCCATTAAAACTAGTAAAGCCAAAAAGAGAGGACATATATCGTTTAATTTGAGGATCTGATTTCTAGTAGGTCCAGAATAGGAACCTGTTATATTCTATACTTGGCATCTAAACAGGCTAGACAATGCATTCACACACTTGACAAAATTAACAGTAATTCTTAATGTCTTGTAAAATCCTGATTCCTCTGTCTTAAAAATATCTCTTAATATATTATTTGCTAGACTCATAACCTAAGCAAGATTCAAAACAAGCAGAAAATTGAATAGTTTGTCTTTTAAATTGTCCATAAATCTATAGCAGTTTTTCCCACCCCACACCACTCTATTTTGTTAACACCATTGACTTGTTGGAGAAAACTATCCATTTATCCAGTTTAATGTACCACAGCATGGATTTGTTGACATGCCTGGTGGTGTCATTTAATTTGATCTTCTATCTATATTTCCTCTAACCTGGTAGATATATTGACAGGCTTCAGTATACTTCAAATAGACTTTACAGTTAGCTGTGTATTTTCTACAGCATATCACAGAAGTGATCTTTTAAAAAGCATCAGGGGCTCTTGGGTGGCTCAGTAGGTTAAGCGCCTGACTTTGGCTCAGGTCGTGATCTTGCGGTTCATGAGTTCAAGCCCTATGTTGGGGCTCTGTGCTGACAGCTCAGAGCCTGGAGCCTGCTTCAGATTCTGTGTCTTCCTCTCTCTCTGCCCCTCCCACACTTGCGCTTTCTCTCTCTCTCTCTCTCAAAAATGAATAAACATTAAAAAAATAAAATAACCTACTCCATCCCCCAAATTGAGGGGGAATAGACACAACAAGATTGTTGAAGCAGAGTGATGGGTATGTAGGGGTTCAATGTACAATTCTCTACATTCTTGTTTATATTTGAAAATTTCTGCAATACAAAGAATTAAAGATCAGTGGCACCATTAGGTGTTTCATATAGTTCATTTGTTCATAATTCATTCACTCATTCATTCATCCAACATTTGTTTTAATTATTTTAGAGAGAGAGAGCGTGCAAGCAGGGGAAAGAGGGGGAGGGAGAGGGAGAGGGAGAAGCAGACAGAGGCAGAGAGAGAGACTCAACGTGGAGCCCAACGTGTGGCTCGATCCCACGACCCTGGGATCCTGACCTGAGCCAAAACTAAGAGTCAGATGCTTAACTGAGCCACTCAGGTGCCCCTCATGCAACATTTTCCATAAGCCTGTTACTGTTGGTTTACCAGGTGGGTGCTGTCCGTAAAGAAGTCGTGGCTCCACTCCCTAGGATTCCATGCTTAGCTCAGAGAGCTTCCCACATGGAGCTATTTTAAAAACCATTATTCTTTCAGCCTTTAGAAGCCCTAAATTCAGATTCTGGATACCATGGCACCCCCCTAACTGAAAGAATGGCTTTGTTTCCCTAGCTCCCCTCCAGAGCAGACCCAGACATGCGTGTTGGAGGGGCACCTTCCAGGATCACGGATCCATGGAGTCCTAATAACCACTGTCCACTCAACATTAAGCCTTATCAGAAGGCCCAGGCCTGGGCCCCTCTTTGATGGCCCTATGTTCCCAAGTGCTTTTTTTCTGGGTTACTGATTTCAGGCTGGAGTCAGATGATTTGCAAAATGACCTGCCTTTCCTGTCTGCTTCACACCACGGGGGCGAGGGGAACAAATAGGTACAAAGTCTGGCTCCTGAGCCCTAGAAAGAGGCCTGTATTGCTGTCATGTGCTTGTCTGATGAGATGTTACAGGGTTTGTTTTTTTCTTTTTCCTGGCTTGATAAAGGTAAGGAATTAATCTACAAAGCTTTAAGTAGATTTTCTTTTGGGAGTGTCTTTGGTAGTCAGGATAGAGCTGCAAAAGGCAATTCTACATTTTGAAGGTACTGCTGATGTCTTGAGGGTGGGGAGGGCATCACTTCTCTTCCTTATCCTTCTGTTGCTCCAGCATGAGTGGCACCTCTAACCAGGGAGCAGAAAAGGAATGGGATAGAACTTTGACCTTCACGAAGATGATGCTGATCATGCATTTTTGCATATAACTTTATAGTTTAATAAACTTTCAAAAATGTTCTCATTGGATCCTTAAATCCTTGTTGCAAGTTAGAGAAGTATAATTGTCCTCATTTTGAAGGTGATAAAAATGGGTCTCAGAGAATCAGGGATACTCCTTCAAGTGCATGCAGATTCCTCGTGAAGGTGCCAAGATTCAAATAAATTCTTCTAACTCTTATTACCCTGCCAAGTCAACTTTAAACTACTCGGAATGACTTCCTAAACATTTGATGAAGGAGTAGGAAGAGGATATATATATTAGAGTTTTGAATTATCCCTAATGTCTCTCTTAGCACAGATGCTATTAATTTTCCTATTTTTTTAATTTTGCTAGATGCATACTCTTTTTAATCTCCAAGTATCTTTGAGCATTATAATGTAAAATCATAATGCCTTATGTTTCTATTTTGCCTAAAACACTGTAATTGAATCAGAAAATTATTTTGGTACTACTGTATATATAATAAATGGCACTGTATATATAAGACATAGTACAACTTAGGGCTTTCTCCAAACAATTTGTTCTCCAAACCAGTCAACTTTTTGCTGCATAAAGGTAGGATTCTTCTGCCTCATGTCTGCCATCAAGATAGGACAACTGTCCTTTGTTATTTGGATTAGTATAAGTCTCAGAGCAGTGGTAAGTTAGCACACTTGTCCCTTGTGAAGAAAGATTGCCCAGAGGACATGTGAGGGAAACATTAACATCTCTTCATGGCCATCTGGTTCTTCTTAGCTGAGGAATGCTCACCGGTTATGGCAGTCCTGAGTAAAAGTCATAGGAAGAGATAGAGACTTGGATCCAAGCAAGGAAAACAATGTGAGGGAATAAAGATAGAATAGAAATAGAGTTGGCAACAAAGTGCTACACACACACACACACACACACACGCACACACACACGCCCCCCCCCCCCAACCAAAACCTGAGATGAATCAGGTGAAAAACTTACTCTTTGGATTGGGAAACATTTGGGGCTGAAATAATCTTTTTGAAGAATTTGTACTATTCATTATCATTGAACAGTCTCCAAACTGAACAGCCATATAAGTCTGGACACAATAAAAACATTTTTTAAAGCCGTAACAGTATTTTGTTAAAGAAGGAAGTAAAGATATTTATCTGAATGGATCTTCTTAAAATATAATGGAAGATGATATTTTAAAGAACACAAATGTTAATGAGGACACAAAGATCGTAAGATAATTTATTCATGGCAAAGAAGGTTCAAGTTTGAGTTCCTCAGTAGAGAAGGTCTTTTTTCCACTCCAATAGAGGGTACACTGGCCTGGGGTATAGTTGACCTTGTGGCTAATAATGGCACAGCCACTACTTTGTGTCTTATGGCAAATAACTACTCTGTGTGTGCAGCATTCTTCAGTTTGAAAAATACTTGCCCTGCATACTATGATAAAAGATAAAATTTATCATGCCAGAAATGTTGTATAAAATAATATCATTACATATTTTGAACACAAAGAAGAGGATTAAACATTTTGCTTTCAACTGATTTATGTAAGTCATAATATATTTTAAATTGCAAATAATTTGACAATGCTCTGAGCTAGTGATCATCTTACTTTTTTAGGGGAGCTTCAACATGCTTAGTCAGTAAGATATGTTTACTAACCCTTCTCCAAATTGCAAACACCATGCAGAGAAAGATGCTATTATTTGCACTGAGTATACAATATATCTACAGAGTCTGAATAAATACATATCCCAAAGTAATTCTCATTGTGAAATTAAAAGTGGATTATAACCTGTTTAATAATATTAGATGCTTTATATTTGTCTCCTAGCAACTAAATAATATGGATAAGTAAAGAAATTTTTTTAATATGTCTTCAATCATTATTATAATTACGTATAGAGAGTATTTGAAAAAATATCTCCAAATATATAATAATCTCTTAGTTATAACATAAATATCATGCAGACCCAACTCCTGAAATATAGAGCAAGCAAGCCAGTATTCCAATTAAACCTTCTAAGAAGTAATTAAATGGAATAGATTTTTTTTCTCTCATTATGTCTACAGGTGATATCGAATATTGAACAGACTTTTTAAGTCATCTGATAGAATTTCTCACAGAAAATTTATTCTGGCTTACGTCCCAATTTTACTCTTCCATACTCCTCTTTGCTCAGTGTCAATAGAAGTTGAATTTTCTAAGAACAAAACACAGTTTCTCCTAAAATTGTTAGATTTTGTCACATAACACTATATACGACTGATTTAATAGAATAAGAAACATTCTACTTCTTGGGGATACTTTTTGGAACTTATTAAATACTAATCAGTGTGTCACAAATTTTTTATCTAGATACCAGGATTTACTTTCTCTTCAGCTTAATTTTATATTTATTTTTGAAAGGTGGGGTGGGGTGGGGAACGAATATTCCTTTAAAAGTTACTGAAACATTCTAACTTGCTATTGAAACTTGTGAACATTAATGAAAGCTTGGAAAGTGACGCCTTGCAAAAATATTTCACTCATTCTGAATAAGACTGGAAACAACATTTCTCCAACATTTACCTCTGGGTAAAAGCTGGAGGCCTGGACATCCAAACAATGCTGTGTCTACCAGAAAGCAAGCCGAAAATGAAATGGAAATCGTATTTGCTTTCATTTCATTTGCTTTCAAAGGAAGGAAGGAAGGAAGGAAGGAAGAAGAGAAGAAGTAAAGAATTGAACAAAAGCTATCTGGACATACTTTAGAAATGCTGCGTGCATATGTGTGTGTGTTCATGATTGTGTGGGTATGTGTATGTTGGATTTCAGCTAGAGAGTATTTTCTACATCTCCACAATTTCTACACCAGCTTGAGACCAAATAATATTTAATCACTTCCATAAAAATGCCAAAATAAGAAAAACATGCATGAAAAAGACAGCAATACGAAGAAGGCATGCTATATATGTTATAGCTGACCACAAACATCATTCACAAAACAAGCAAGCGGCCTAACCAGGAATTTTCCAAATGCTTGTTTGGGGAGAAGTTAACTCCCATACAGAGAGCTTTAAAATAGAAGAGGAAAATGACAGGTTAGTGCCGACCCTTTTAACTGATTTCTCCCTAAAATAAAGACAGCATCTTGAATTAAAATGCAAGTCCTTAGAGCGTGCTTACGAGAAAGCATCACATATACAAATAATAGTTTAGCACGCTGACCCTTTTCACAGAAACAAAAACCCGGTCCGGACCAGGAGGAGGCCTCTGTGTAAGAGGCTATTCCTGCCCTTCCAAGCTGGCCCACTTCCTCCTGGTTTTGGAAGCTTTTCCACTTTGGACCCTTGTTCCTTTCTCCTTCTGGTGTTTTTAGAGAATGACAGAGTTTATCCAACAGGAAATAATAGCATAGTTTTTGCAAGACCTCTATTTCCCCACCACCGGCTTGAACAAGAATCAGGACTACCATGTGGTGCTGTTGAACTTCGCTAAGAGAGCTTTGAGGCATACGCACAACATCAGTCTGACGTTAGTTATGTTAGTTACGTTTGGGGAAAAGTGGAGAGGTTGGAGTCCGCACAGCTCTTGGAACCATGGACTCTCAGGATCTTAAAGGACCTCGGGGGCCATCCAGCCCCGTCTCCCACTCTCTACTTACATTCCTTCCCCAACACCACTTCTCCCTGCCCCAACTTACCCTGGGCCACTTTCCGCAAAGGGGATCTCCTGAGCCATTCTATCGTGTCCTTACTTAGGCTAAATACTTTTTTCTGTTTGCTCCTCATCAAACGCAGACAGAGTATAAGATGCTGCCTCCTTCGGCAAGTTTCGCTTACCTTTCTTTTAGGCTCCGAGACATTGCATAAAACTAACCCAGATGTCAGCTGATGTATTATGAATTTAGAATGGGAACCTCGAGTTCCTTCCTGTCTCTCCGTGGATTTTCAGGGGAGATGATTTACAGTTGTCCTGGCCACTGCTGGCTTGAAGCTGTTGTTCTGCTTTTTTTTTTTTTTTTCAGTTCATGGTTTACTCTGCTGTTCCTCATCTGCCACTTCTTTTTGTACCCTGTCAAACTCAACATCCTTCCTTGATCAGTGCTCTCTAACTCCCTTAGGAAATCCACCTAAACCCAGACTCTGGGTGTCTTTTCCGAAGGTGTGTGGAAACGAACGGGATTTATTTTGACATACGTATATTGACCTGTATATGAGTTAAATATATATTGTATTGTGTTAACAAATACGAAAAATACGTATTTATTTGTTGTGACATGTATACCACACACACGTGTATTTGAATATTTGACGTCCCAATGATTAAAAGTCTTACTCTTTGCTCCTTTGCAGAGCCATACTTTTTCTTATCCTCAAATTCCTATTTTTTCCAGTGCAGAGTGGTTTCGAAATGCTTTTTGTTTGCTCCCTCCTGTCTTCGCAAGCTTCTAAATTCTTGCTGGTGACGTGCTGAATTATCTTTATTTCTTTCAGTGCCAGCCTCCTCATGCCCTCGGCTTCTTACCACCCACACCAAAGGTTTATTGTGACATTTTAAATAAAACTGCTTCCTTCCTTGGGGAGGATACCAGCATTGGAGACTCTCTCCAGGCCTTGCCTGGGGGGAATGCATTTGTTGAGAAGGTTATAAGGAAAAGGGAGGAAACCGAACAATGGAGTCAAAGAATAATAAGTACTGGATTAACCAACTGGACCTGCTGCTGAGGGCGATTTTTTAAAAATCTGAGTTGTTGGCTCAGTTGTGCTGTGTCAAACATGCAAAAGTAAAAAAAAAAAAAAAAAAAAAAAAAAAAAAAAAAAAAAGTCCTTCTGAGCCGCAAGTAGAAAAGTTGACCCTTATCTAGATTAAAAATCTGCCCCGGGGCACCTGGGTGGCTCAGTCAGTTGAGCATCTGACTTAGACTCAGGTCATGATCTCACCGTTTGTGAGTTCGAGCCCCCATATCGGGCTCTTTGCTGTCAACACAGAGCCTGGAGCCTACTTGGGATCCTCTGTCTCCCTCTGTCTCTGCCCTTCTCCTGTAGGTTCTCTCTCTCTCTCTCTCTCTCTCTCTCTCTCTCTCTATCAAAATAAATAAACTTTTAAAAAAAACCTGCCAAAGCCTGAAATTGTGCGTATAAATTCCATGAAGTACTAGTGACCGCATCTGGGGGATCAGAGTGCGAAAGCTGGGATCATGAGCGAAAGTTGCCTGGATTCAAGTGTTCCAGACATCTTATTATTCCAGCTTGGCTTATGATTTTAGAAAATTTAACTAAGGCCAAAAATAGTATGAAAATAGAAGAAAGCAGAGAGTAGGTGTTAGCTAGGAACTACAACTGTGCAACTTTAATTTTTCAGGAGAGCTCTAACTTCCAATGTCTTTCTGTCTCTCATAATGTTCAGATCATGCTTATTGATTTATGGTTCAGAAAATATATTTATTCCATACACGAGCCTCAGGAATTATTCGAGCGAAAACTTTGCAACTCTAAATTGCAAATATGGCACCGAGGTTAAGAAGACATATTGAACTCACATGTTTACCCCCTCTGTCTCCCAAGCCTCCACTAAACTCAAATAAATAAAAGGCTATCAAACCTAATGTGACAAAAAGAACAGAAGAGGGCTTCAGCAGGCAAGCTATTTGAACAAATTGCTGAGTGACAGACATGGATGAAATTGTAGACGTTGACTTATTAGGGCAGGGGAATCCAGACCTCATGTCCACACAGGTAGCACAGTAACTGTGGTGAAAGCAGTTCACACTTCAGAACCCTGGAGAGGCTTAGCTCTCAGCAGCAGCCAGTGTGGTAGATGGAGGGTTGAGGCATGGGGCTGGACCAAGGAGTAGATGGAAAGATTATATAAGTTGGTCCTGTCCAAGGAATGGAACCCTAAAAGGTCCTTCTAATTCCCCAGCGCCCACCACGAACAGAACATTCATGCCTACAACACTTCCCACTTTGCCCATCATTACCATGAACATCATTTATTAACTAGAGAAACCGGATGGGAGTGGCTGGTGATTCAAAGACACCAGACATGGTGACAGAGGAGTGAAGGCTAGAGTCATGACTCAACACAAGGGAACTAATAAAAGTCTGCTCTTATTAGAAGCCTCTAGAATAGTTTAATCCTCCAGTCCCCTTTCCCTTCACATGCACATAACACCACAACCAGGATGCTGTTAAAGGTAAAAGATTAGAGGAAAGACTAGTGGTTTGGAAACCCTGACAAAATGGCCAGGTGTCTGTACAACCTCCCTGCGGGGAAGTCAACTAACCCTGTGTGTGTGTGCACGTAGCTTCCACTCAGATTTTAAAGTCCCATTCTTAACTAGGAACAACCTTGGATCACCAGAAAGTTAAGGTAAATCCTCATCATGAAGAGAGGAACCAAAGTAAACAAGGAGAAATCAGGGGGGAAAAAAGAAAATGGAGATAATGCAGGGATCACGTAGATGCTAAAAATGTTTATTAATATTCTTTGAGAAGAATATTCTTGGGAAGCTATTAAGTCCATAAACAATAATAGATTGCTGTAAAGAAAAAAAAATAAACCCAGGGCACCTGGGAGGCTCAGTCGGTTAAGCGTCCAACTTCAACTCAGGTCAAGATCTCATGGTTCATGAGTTCGAGCCCCGTGTCAAGCTCTGTGCTGACAGCTCAGAGCCTGGAGCCTGTTTCAGATTCTGTGTCTCCCTTTCTCTCTGCCCCTCCCAGCTCATGCCCAGTCTGTCTCTCTTTCTCAAAAATAAACATTAAAGAAAATGAAAGAAAGAAAGAAAGAAAGAAAGAAAGAAAGAAAGAAAGAAAGAAACCCAATAGAGTTCTCAGGAATTAAAAATACAGTAGTGCTATTTCTCCCATAAAAATAGGAGTAGTAGCATTGGGAGATAAATTCTAGTAATGTTCCCAGACATAGAACTGTAAGATGGGGAGACGGAAATTTTGAAGAAGATAAAAATCAAAGATCAATCTCAGAAGCCAAAAATCTGACTGGTGGAACTTTCAGAAAGAGATACTAGAGGGAAAAGATATATAATGTACTAAAGAAAATATATCAAAATGGATAGATAGCCATCTCCAGAAGGAAAAAACAAAAGTGGTTATCCGGTACAATGATGGTACAACTTCAGAAGCCAAGGCAGAAGGAAGATCCAAATCATTATTCATAATTAATCTTATTCTCACAAAGAGAAAGTAAGACAAATGAAAATAAGGGGTTTACCTGATCTTGTCACTTTATGCTCAGGCTCTTCACTGATTTGCCAATTTCCTCAGAATCAATTTTCATCTCCCGCACACAGCAGACCGGGCCGTTCAGGAGCTGCTTCTAGCTCACCTCGCTTCTTTTTGTCCTACAGTCTTCTGGAACCTTTGGCATTTGCCAGAACACAATACTAACATTTCTCTCACTGCCTAGTGTTTTCTTCACCTGAGTATCTCTCTTTTCTCATCTGCCTTCTCCCTTTGAATGGCTAAATGTTCTTATTTATTTTTGAGATCATGGCTCAGATGCCTTCTTTCTGGAGTGTTCTCCTAACCTCTGCTGGACTGGGTTAGGTTATCTTTCCCTGCTCCTATAGAGTTCCGTGCTTCTGTCTAGTAGAGTGATAGTCACTCTATTGTAATTCTTCAGCAGCTTTGCGTATCCACACCTCCAATGAAACTGAGTCTTGAATACAAAGGCAGTCTCTTGTTTACTTAGTGATCCCCAGCACCTACCACAGGACCTGCACATAGTAGACAAAAAAAAAAAAAAAAAAATTTGTTTTGGTGATAGAGATACCAAGCGAAGGAAGAGATAAGGCAGTACTACAGGCAATGAGGAAACCAAAATGGGAGAAAGCCAGTGGTTCTATTAATACTCTCATAAGGATATTTAAAGCTATTCTCTTTTCTTCTTGCCTTAAATTACCATAGTTCGTCGATTCAAAGATAAATATTTTTTGCACAGTTTAATATTTCTGAAGTTAGAATGTGTCATGCATTTGATGGCAGGCATACACTTTTTAAGTGGCAACATTTTCACTGTTTTTAGTGGTAGTTAAAATAATGGTGCATCTTGCAGTCAAAGAAGTCATAGAGTTGATGAATTATGGTTCACGTAAGTTAAATACTTATACGACACGTCCACCAGGTCTGGGAAGGAATGCAGTGGGATTGAAGTCCTGAGGTGGACTGACAGAGCATGAGGGCCAAGGACTGTAAGAGCTTCGAGCTATCAGTGTTTCTTGGCACCGAGAGAAAAGAGGGAGCAGAGCCATGGAAGAAGAACCAAAGTAGTGCAGGAAAGTTGTGGGCTTGTTTTTGTTTTTTTTGTTTTCCAAAGACGATAGGCTGCAAGCTGATAAAGCTCCTTACCCCAATCCTTCGCCCAGGCCTCTGACAACATAAGTTGTAAAGGCAAAAGGTTAGTTTGACTTCTCTGGTGGTGTGGAAATAACATGTTTTAATTAGGTCTCATGAACTGCCCTGCCAGAAGTTGGGGGGGGGGGGGGAATTCATTGAAAAGAAAAACAGCGATACTTGTTTCCGGACGAGTCACCAGTCAGTTAAGAAAACTTGGAAAGTGGAACCCCTCCGTGTTCTTCAAGGCCACGACCCCAAAACCAAAACCCAAATTAGCCACTGTTGGGTAAAACCCTTGATTTTGCAAAACCCAGTCTCAAACCAACTCTGGCTGGGTACAATCAGGTGAGGGACTATATTTGGAAAGTATCTTTTAGAAGAACAGTAGAATGTTCAGTCCAAGAGGAAAAAAACCTCTCCTTGAGCGGGTGGTGAAAATCAGTGAGGGCAGGCTACGATAGTATTGGAGACATGACTGAGACATGCTAAGAAAGATTTCTTTTGGCAATTTGTGGGAAAGCTGAGTATGTACCTCCAGATAAGCAGCCCTTCCGTCAGTTACCTGCTCAAGTCTACTGTGTGGGACTCTAAGCAGAGTTTAATTGATATCCTGGCACGTTTACTCCCTTCTTTCGTTATGACTTTATTGAGGAATCCAAATCTTTTACATTTTGTTCTGGATTTTATTTAGTTCTAGGTGTACAGCTGTGAGTGAGTCTATAAAAATCATTGCTCATATGTGGAAGCTGAGAAAATTAACAGAAGGCCATGGGGGAAGGGAAAGAAAAAAATATATATGGTTACAAACTGAGAGGAGGGAAACCATAAGAGACTTTTACATACAGAGAAGAAACTGAGGGTTGATGGGGGTAGGGCGGGGAAAATGGGTGATGGGCATTGAGGAAGGCAGTAGTTAGGATGAGCACCGGGTGTTTTACAGACGTGATGAATCATGGGAATCTACTCCCGAGGCCAAGAGCGCACTGTATACACTGTATGTTAGCTAACTTGACAATAAATTGTTAAAAAAAGAAAAAAAAATCATTGCTAAAGGAAAAACAAGGACGCAAGCAACAAACCACTTTTGAAATGTGAATTCTAGAAAGAGCAGAACAATAATGCCTCTTTTTTAACACTAGGTAAATCTTTGGCAGTAAACTGCTCACCGCCCAGGAACCCAATCAACTGTTTCTGGTAAGAAAATCCTACTGGAGTGCCGCAGAAGCAGCCCAGGACTGCGTGTCGCTTATCCAGACAGCTGTATCATTAATGTGCTCACAGATTGCCTAACCTTTAGTTTTTACCACAAGTCAGTCATAAATATTATTGTAAAGGTAGAATTTTTATATTTTAAGTAATACCTTTTTTTTTTTTTTTTTTTTTAACATGAGGTTATCACGTCTAGGCCTTAATTATCACAGGACGTTTCTTTAAATGATAGAAGTGCGGGGGCGCCTGGGTGGCTCAGTCGGTTGAGCGGCTGACTTCGGCTCAGGTCAGGGTCTCGCGGTCCGTGAGTTCGAGTCCCGCGTCAGGCTCTGGGCTGATGGCTCAGAGCCTGGAGCCTGTTTCCAATTCTGTGTCTCCCTCTCTCTCTGCCCCTCCCCCGTTCATGCTCTGTCTCTCTCTGTCCCAAAAATAAATAAACGTTGAAAAAAAAAATTAAATGATAGAAGTGCGGATCCTGAGAAACTTAACAGAAGTCTATGGGGGAGGGGAAGAAAAAAAAAAGAGGCTAGAGAGGGAGAGAGCCAAAGCATAAGACACTCTTAAAAACTGAGAACAAACTGAGGGTTGATGGGGGGTGGGAGGGCGGGGAGGGTGGATGTTGGGTATTGAGGAGGGCACCTTTTGGGACGAGCACTGGGTGTTGTATGGAAACCAATTTGACAATAGATTTCATATATTGAAAAAAAAGAGTATAAAAATACATACATACATACATACATACATACATACATACAGGCATGAAGGAAAAAAAATAAATAAATGAAGAAATGCCATCCTTTACAATTAATGAAAGGAAGAGGGCAAATTGGACGCTCACTTTTCTGAGCTACCTCACTGAGCAATTGGGTGGCCAAGTTACTGTCATATTGAGCTCCGTTTGTTTTATTAGAACTTCATCTTAGTCATACGCTAGCTTTGATTTTCTGACAGTCACTGACCGTCCAAGTGACTCATGATTACACTTTCCTGCAGCACCTCTGGGCGCTATGGAGATATTTCCTATTTCCAAAGAAGCGTCATCATTGTGTTTGTGTGGATTGGTAACCCCAAGCAAACAGCGTGGGTCTACAAATTGAGCGAGTATTTCTTAGACAAAGATGGCCATTGTAGCCTCAAAGGAGTCGATTTATTTCGGTGAAGGGGGTATTTCATGAGGGAATGACAAGCTGACATATATTTATTAATGTCTCTCGTACTTTGTGACAAAACCTGGCAGTGTAACTTGAATGGAACAATTTGTCACCATTTCATGGAACCCTTTCATATGCAGAACTCATGCCTTGTCCAAGCTGCCTGAAGTGTGTAAGTTTTCTCAGAGATGTCTTGGGCAAAATTCCCACAAAATCCCCCTTAATATTTTCAAAGCTTTCAGCTCTTCTTTGTGCACCTGAAGTTGCTTTTTTTGTTTTTCCCATTCTCCCCAGGAGAATAGATCTCTTTAGGAACATCCAGGAAATATGAGTTGAATTTTCAAAGAAAATTATTATACTTATATTGGGTATTTTCTTATAAAAATGTTAGTCAAATTACATCGATGAGCATTTTCTGGCGGCAGAGGTATTTGCAAGAATTGATTATCAGTGAGACTCTGGCCAGTGAATCATTTTTTAGATAGCTGATTGCTATTTCTCAATGCTTCTGCTTGCGGCACAACTTCTCCTGGACCTAATTATTAATTCTATAATTTTAATTTTTGCTACTTGCCTCTATGGCATTGGGTTATAATTTTCACTCAGGTAAGACATGGAACGGAGCCCAAAGATGTCCCCAGAGGTTTTAGAAACTTAAATGAATGTAAATATATTTTTCATATATTTAAAAATATTTTTTAGAACATTTTATAAAATACATACTTACACATATTTACCTATGTATATATAATTTAAAATATAAAATATGTATGCAATTTTGCAAAGCTCAGATGGTTGACCAAAGACAGTATGGTGAAAATTTTAGGGAGGCAGAATTTGGCTCAGAATCTAACCACCAGAAAAGGCTGCCACAGAGAGGACTGCTCCAGGGAGCACTGGGTTTTTCCTTCCTAGAGATGTTCAGGCAGAGACTGGCCTCTTGCTGAAGATACTGTGAAGCATTGCAGGTGTATACAGAAAGGTCCCTAAAGGCCCTTTTTGTCTCTGAGACTCCATGAAATAAAAATATCACTTGAGGGAAATTGAGTTTTGACTTCGTGTTGTTTTCAACAGAAAGGAAGTCTTCTGAGTAGGGGAGGGAAACATCATTAAATTTAACTGAATGCTGCATGTTGAGATTTGGACAATCTGTTTACAAAGCCTGGTATTTGTTGTCCAAATGTTTGTCTTAGAAGGGATCAGAACCATACTGGTACTTAATCATGCCTTTATCACTTAACTAGTAGTCTTATTTTTTTTAAGTTCGTTTACTTTGAGGGAGAGAGAGAGGGAGAGGGAGCACCCATGCAAGTGGGGGAGGGGCAGAGAGAGAGAGGAGAGAATCCCAAGCAGACTCAGTGCAGAGCCCAATGTGGGGTTCCATCTCATGAACTGTGAACTCATGACCTGAGCCAAAATCAAAGGTTGGATTCTTAACTGACTGAGCCACCCACGCACCCCTTAACTAGTAGTCTTATTAACTAGTTTTTAGCTTTTTCTCTAAGTTCAGATGGCCATATCCTTCTGTTATGAGTTGATTTGTCTCCCCTAACGGCTATGTTAAAGTCATAACCCCAAAACTTCAGAATGTGACCTTATTTGGAAATAAGGTTGTTGCAGATGTAATTAATTAAGATGAGGTCTTACTGGAGTTGCATGGGCCATACCCCAATACGACTATTGTCTTCATAAGAAGAAGGCCATGTGAAAACTTAGAGACAGGTCATGTGAAGATAGAGACAGGGATGGAAGAGCTGCATCTACAAGCCAAGGAACACTAAGGAATGCCAGCCCTCATTGGAATTTAGGAGAAAGGCATGGAACCAATTCTCCTTCACAGCCCTCAGGAGGAATAAGCTTGGCCAACACTTTGATTTCTGATTTCTCAACTCCAGAACCGTGAGAGAATAAATTTCTGTTATTGTAAGCCCCTCAGTTTATGGTACTTTGCTACAGCAACCCCAGGAAACTAATACATCTTCCTTATAGTCAATCACCTTTAAGAGCATCCTTATTGGGCTGGCTCCTTCTGTTGAGCATCTGACTCTTGATTTTAGTTCAGGTCACTATCCCAGTGTTGTGGGATTGAGCCCCATGGTAGGCTTTGTGCTGAATGTGATGTCTGCTTAAGATTCTCTCTCTCTGTCTCTTTTCCACTCTACCCTTCTCCCCCACTTGCTCTCTCTCTCTCTCTCTCTCAAAACAAACAAATAAATAAAAAGAGTGGGCTTATATTCTTTCAGAAATTTTCTTTGCATATGCATTAACACACACACACACACACACACATATACATATATATATACACATACACGTATTCTTTTTCTTTCCAGTAGATATTGGGAGCATATCATACAGCTGCTCTGTACTTGGTTTATATTATTTATTTTTTAATTAACATAACTGAAGTTTTTTATATATCAATACACAAAGAACTACTTTGTTGTTTTGAATGGATGTATGCTAAGCCACTGCATGGATTTTATAACATATTTAACCTGTCCTCTACTGATGGCCATTCCAATTTTTTAAAATATGAACAATACTGCAATGGACATTCTTGGATGAATGCCTTTGTGAACACATAAATATGTATACAGGATAAGTTCCTGGTAGTGGAATATCAAGTCCAAGGATATGTGCATTTTAAAACATGATACTTTTGACAACTTGTCTTCCAAAACAGTAGCTCTAGTTTACCTTTTCACTGGGAATTCCTGTATCTCAGAGCTGTTACCAACATTGTATGGGACCACACTTTTGATTTTTCCCCTATCTTTAACTGAGAGTGAGGTTACATATGTTCTCATTTTTTTTTTTTTTGGTTGTTTGTATTCATTTCCTTAGAAATTAGCCAATTTTCCTAATGGGTTGTTCTTATTTATGTGTAGGACCTCCTTTTAAAATTTTTATTTCTTAGTGCCTGGGTGGATCAGTTAGTTGTGTCTGACTCTTGATTTTGGCTCAGGTCATGATCTCACAGGTGGTGGGATCAAGCCCCGAGTTGGGCTCTGTGCTGGCTGTAAAGCCTACTTAGGATTCTCTCTCTCTTCCTCTCTCTGCCCCTCCCCCACTTGTACTCCCTGTCTCTCCCAAAATAAATAAATAAACTTAAAAAAATTTATTTCTTAGCCCTAATGAATTGGTGTCAGAGGGGGTTATCGAGTTAGCAATTCTAAAACGTGAATGTTTGGGGGCGCCTGGGTGGCTTAGTCGGTTGAGCATCTAGTTCCGGATTTCGGCTCAGGTCATCATGATCTCACGGTTTGTGAGATCTGTACTGACAGTGCGGAGCCTGCTTAGGATTCTCTCTCTCCCTCTCTCTCTCTGCCCCTCCCCTGCTTGTGCTCTCTCTCTCTCAAAAAAAAAAAAAAAAAAAAAAAAAAACTCAAAAAAATAAAATAAATGTGAATGCTTTTGTCCTAAAGTGGCTTTTGTATATGGAAGAGACTAATCAGAGGTTTGCTTTTGCTTAAAAATTTAGCATTCAATTTGTTAAAATTAAAAATCCAAATCTGTACTTCTTAAGTTTTTTTAAATTCAGTTTCCAATTGTTTTTTTTTTTTTTTTTCTATTTGTAAAGCTAGATAATTTTAGTAACCATTTTTAGGGGAATTTTAAAAATAATGTTTATTTATTTATTTTTGAGAGAGAGAATGGGTGAGGAGCAGAGAGAGAGAGGGGAGAGAGAATCCTAAGCAGGTTCCACATTGCCAGTGCAGAGCCCGACTGCAGGCTGGAATGGAACTCGTGAACTGTGAGATCATGACCTGAGCTGAAACCAAGAGTGGGACACTTAACTGACTGAGCCCCTGGCACCCCTAGGAGAATTTTGAAATGTGTATGATCACATTTATAGACTTAGTTGACTAAATTTCTGCATATATTTTGAGCTAATTTTGTTAATATAATGTGCTCAGCTTCCTTTTTAAGTACGTCAATTATCTGTCTGAACAATTTCCCATGTAAGAGTCTTTAAAATCTTAAAAAAAAAACCACAGAAACATACTGATGTTTAACCCTGTTTCATATTCAAAGCTTTCATAAACATTGTGTGTGAGTTACAGATTGCAAGTCTGTATCAACTATTTCATTATGCATTTTAAATTGGAATTACCTGGTCTCTCATTTTAATATCTCAAGTTCCCTTAAACATTAGTAGTATTTTATAATTACCAAACACAGATATATCACCTAGCCAAAAGCATTAGTAAGATTGTTTTGATTCTCTTAAACACTTCTATACTTAATTTTAAAGCTTTCTAGGGTTGACAAATGCAATCTCCTAAAGGAATTATGTCATCTAATATCATTTTTGGAGTTTCATTTCTAATTAGCTTGCTTGAAGTTACATAACAACAGAAATTTAAGTCAAGAGAGTCACTAAATCCTGATAGAACATTCTGATAGTTTACAACAGGGACTTCATAATTTGAAAGCTGGTATTTTAGTCCTCTTGCTTTGTGTCATGGAGGTCCACAGTCTGTTATAAGGACCTCATATCTTCTATCTAATTGATTATCTGAGAGATTTGGCTTTTTTTTTTCCTTTTTTGAGTTTTAAGACAGAAGCTGTATATATGTATGTATAATCTAACTCCATAGGCAGTATAAGTTGATAGAAAGCTGCATTCTTTAAAGATGCTTCCAAAAATAACTCTTGTAGATATTAAAATATTCAAATCAACCTGGCTTTCTCTTACTATTCAGTTGCAACTTTCAAGGACATTCTACTGACAAAAAGAATGGTGAGGGGCATTGGTTGCAACTCATATGTAGCCCAACTACTTTTGGCTAATCACTTGTGTAAAAGTCCTCATACACCTTGATAATATGGCTACCAAATGAAGGTCATATGCATATCCTATACACATACAAATGTATTCACCAAGACATTTATCCGGAAGTATCCATGGTGGCATTATCTATACTATCAAGATTGGAATCAGTCTAAACGCCCATTAATAGAGGACAGGTTATATCATCTAGTAAAAGGCACTCAAGATCCTGCTTCACATTTCATAGGACTGAAGATGACCTATTTATTAGCTCTAAAGCTTTAGTTTCTGGCAAGCTCAGCACCGAATCCCCTGAGTCCTCACATCATGATACTTGGCTTGCTGGAGAACAACCTCAGCAGCGGCTGCCATAATACAGAGAAGGTAGGGAATGTGTTTTCATGGAAACACTCATCCTGATAATTCATTGCACCACCACCTGTACATTCATCTGCTCCACTTTTCCAAGATGTGATATTTGTGATGAAAGAATGTACAGCATTTGGAAAGGAGTAAATTTGAACATCCTTTCTCATGAGTAACGTTTTGGGACTATCGTCACTAGAGTCTGTTTTACTGTACATAAAAAATAAAGACCACTGAGGGAATAGGCACAGATTTTGCCTTCAGAAAGTTGTAATCAGAAGGAGGCATATTTATCTACTCTTTTTTTTTAATATTTTATATATTTGTGTCTGAGAGAGAGAGTGAGAGAGAGAGTGAGTGGAGAGGGGCAGAGAGAGAGAGAGAGAAAGGGACAGAGGATCCGACAGCAGAGACCCTGATGTGGGGCTCAAACCCACAACAAACGAGATCGTGACCTTAGCCGAAGTCAGACACTCAACCAGGTGCCCCAAGAAATCTTCAAGTTAATTGTTGACTTCCCTCACTGCACAAATAAGGAAAAGGCAAAGGGGCTCTAGGTTCCGCTTATGGCGGCAGAGCTCTGAGCTGTAGGACCCAAGAATCCATGACCAAAGTAACAATAACCTATCCATGGTTACACCATTCTCGGGCCAATGAAGATAAATTCCAGTTTTCTGAACAATATATCAGAATTCAGGTACTGACTTTCATTAATGCCAAACAGAGATGCTTGAATGGAAATCTAGAAACCAATGGCAAAGGATTTTTTTTTAAAAAAAAAGCACCGGGGAAAAAATAAATAAATAAAAATAAATACATAAAAATAAAAAAAATAAAAAGCACCAGGAGCTTTCAGTTAACTACTGAGAGCATTTTATACTGAAAGCATACTGAAATCCTCAGAGGTTAACTGATAAGAGCATCAGGGAACACTAGCAGGGTTTAAGGCAGAGACGCCAGGGTCCAACATTTGCCACGTTTTTAAAATCTCACACAATATAGCACCCAATATGGTACTTTCAGTTCTAGGGGAGTAAATAACGCCCTGAGATTTTATACAGACTTCTGCATTTCAGTGAATATCTTTCATCTGGATAGAAGAGTCACAGTTTAAAAAAGATTCTTAAAAGTCTGTGCAGCTAGAAACAGGCATCAGTAATTGTTTATGGCTAAAATTCCTGCCTGGTGAAGAATGTGCCAGCAAGAAGTAATTCCTAAGATGTACGTGCTAAGTTCCCCCAACATTTCATCCACAATCCTGTCAATGCTTTATTCTTTTTCCTACAGAGATGGCAACTCTTTAATTAAAAAATAAGGATTTCAACAGAGATATGAATTACTGTTTTTGTAAGCTGTAAATATGCAGGTATAATACCAGACATGAAAATAGCTGCATTGGAAATTAAATAATTTCTCCCAATGAATTTAAGTATTGTTAATCACTGCTTAGGCAATCCAAAGATCAAGGGGGTCATCTCTTTAAGATTTAAATAAAAAGCGTTTTTTTTTCTCATTCCTTATTCTTTTTTTTTTTTTAATGTTTATTTATTTTTGAGACAGAGAGAGACAGAGCATGAACGGGGGAGGGTCAGAGAGAGGGATACACAGAATCTGAAACAGGCTCCAGGGTCTGAGCGGTCAGCACAGAGGCCGACGCGGGGCTCGAACCCACGGACAGTGAGATCGTGACCTGAGCCGAAGTCGGACGCTTAGCCGACTGAGACACCCAGGCGCCCCTCTCATTCCTTATTCTTATTGTTCCTCCCAATATTGGTGGTGTGGTGGGGGAAGAGGCTTTTACCCCTCCCCCGCAACCGCCATCAACTAAAGCTCTTTTGTGTCTGCTCCAGGCCTTTCTAAACTTGAATGAAGCCTGTTACTTTGTTATTTTCTAAAACCCTCCGCCGACTTCACTGAAGGTTTTGGGTAATGCAGGGCAGTTTTTAAACGTTTATTTATTTATTGGGAGGATGGGCAGAGAGAGAGAGAGAGAGAGAGAGAGGGAGAGAGAGAATTCCAAGCAGGCTCTGCAATGTCAGCACAGAGCTGGGCGAGGCTCTTTCCCTCCAGCCATGGGATCCTGACCTGAACCATCATCAAGAGTGGGTCATTCAACCTGCTGGGCCACCCAGGCGCCCCATGCAGGGCATTTCTATTGCAGCATTACAGATGACTTTAAATTGAGTATTGAAACTTCTGTTCATAAATGAGCCCCAACGTCCCCACCCCGGGCTCTCTCATAGATCCCCTGCTTTCTTTCTTTCTTTCTTTCTTTCTTTCTTTCTTTCTTTCTTTCTAACTGAAGTGTAGTTGACACACAATGTTACATTAATTTCAGGTGTACAATACGGTGACTCCACAGCTCTAGTTATGTTGTGCTCACCACCAGCTAGCTGTCATCTGTCACTATACAACACTGTTATAATACTATCGACTAGGGGCGCCTGGGTGGCTCAGTCGGTTAAGCGTCTGACTTCCACTCAGGTCATGATCTCATGGTTTCAGAGTTGAAGCCCCCGCATCGGGCTCCGTGCTGACAGCTCAGAGTCTGGAGCCTGCTTCGGGTTCTGTGTCTCCCTCGCTCCCTGCCCCTCCCCCGCTCGCACTCTTTCTCTCTCTCTCTCCCTCTCTGTCTCTCCCTCTCTCTCTCAAAAATAAATAAACAATAAAAAGAAAATAATACCATGGACCGTATTCCCTGGGCTGTGTCATGGAGCCCTGCTTCTATAGGCCTGCCGCTTGCTGTGAGTTTTAACCCTTCTTTTTTCCTCTAAACTTCCTTCCCTCTTTACTTTTCTTTCTTACCCCAATCATTGAATAACTGTTAGCTGTTTGGGAAGAACAGCTTATCTAATATGTTTAAAAAAAAACCAACCTGCCATTTTATACATCATGTTTTTGCAGGAGGCTCATTTTTCCACCCAAAGAAGCATTTCAAGGTATTTTCCTAGACAGAGATAGCTCCTCTCTTTAAGAGAAATTCTGCTGCCCACAATTACAGTTATATATGTATACGTAAGAGTAATAATTAAAATTATGGGTGTGCATATAACTTGAATAATTAATATGAAAATAATAAAATTGTTTTATTTTTTTGTTTATCGTGCTACACTTAACTGTCCTGTCCAGCACTCTCTTTTCTTCTCACCTGTGTGTACCCAGCTGCGGTGTATGAGGTATAAACATTTCCTTGCTTTTATCTGGTGTTTATTTTGAGACCTCTTGATGGTTTTCCCCTGCTTCTCCATTCTCAACATTTGTATTTCTCTTTCGGAAATAGTTTTCCTATGATCTTTGGGAAAGCTTATATTTATGGCTTCTCCATCCACACTCAGAATGCCTTTGTTTTTTCCCTTTTTCTTCTCATGATTACAAAAGTAGGGGGAAAAAATCCCGCTGTCTATATTGCTAAAGCCATCCTCCAACTCTGAGATGCCTTTTTTTCCACGAGGAAAAACACAGCAAGTGAACACATGACTGACTCATACAGTTTACTTTCCCTTTCTCTATACTCAGTACTCAAGACGCCATGCACCCTCTCTAATAATTCTAAATCTTTAAACTAAACTTTAGTCTTTATGCAGAGGCTACATATTTTATTCCGTGAATGTTTAAAAATACATTTTGAACAAAGTGCAGCACTCCTATTTTATACGAAGCCATCTAGTATCCTATTGACATAAGCAGCTAGTAATGTTTAGAAGATGCTGGAGAGGTTGGGATTTCAGGTAAGGCCATGTGGATGCTCTTGTGGAGGACTAGAGCCATAGACATAATGAGGAAGGAGTAAGAAGCCATTGTAGGATTTCCAGGTAATAGGACAAGCTGCTACTTGGGGAATGGCAGTCAGGACACATTTGAAGGGGTTGGGAAGGGCTGCTCAGAAGGGGGAAGGTGGTCCAGATAAGAAGCTGAAGATTTCTCAGTATATACTCAAGAGTGTCTGAAAGATGCATTACTTGCCCTGGTAGGGATGGCAGAAATGAAAGATAAATTGGTAAAGCTTTGTAATATTCAGGGTCAGTTGATATTTGTGTACCCATTTCAGACAATGCATCAACTACGATTGATTTCCTGGGAAATTTTATGTCTTTGAAAGAAGAAGTTCCTAATTAGCCTCTGTTTCACTTAGACCATGTAAATGGCAAAGACCACTCAGGCATCTGTTATGTGTCCCATATTATTTGAAAAGCTGTCTACATTAATCAAATTAATTGTGCAGAGCTGGGCTTCAGGTTCTCGGATTCTTTTTTAACACACATACAAAACATTTCTACTTACTCTTTAGAAATTCTATTTTTTAAATAGTTTTGTCTAATGACTTTTTCCTTCAAAGTCCTGTGTTTAGAACAATCACTGATGGGTTGTGATAAATTGTTTCCAATTTCACTCTTGTCTTAGGCAGTGTTATCCAGATCTGTGGTTTTAAAACCATTTCATATGCCAGCAATTCTTAAACTTATATCTCCAGCTCTAATCTCTCCCCTTAACTCAAGACTCATAGACCTACTGCCTCTTACACATCTCTGCTTGAAGGTCTAAGAGGCAGTTCAATCTAACAGGACCAAAACAGAATTCTTCATTCTCTTTCTTTCCCTTCTCTCAACCTGTTCCTTCCTCATTCTTTCTCTCAGCTGAGAATGCCAGCATCCACTTGGTTGTTCAGATCAAAATTTAACCAAGTCATCCTTAGTTAACTTTCTCTTGTCCTTGATGTTGATACCGCTAGTGAGCTGGGTCAACTCTGTCTATAAAACTCTGTAAACCTGCCTTCTTTTCTTCAGCCTCTTGGCTTCTATTCTGGACTATCTTCCCTTCCAACACTGAATGCATTATCCACAAGGTAATCAGAGTAATCTTTGAAAAATTCAAATCAGAGCATGTCTGTCCATCTTTCTCACACTTAGAATAGCAAAATATGTGATCTTGTATCTATTTACTTCTCTGGCTTTAGCTGATCACTAAATTCTCACATGATGGTACAGCCACACTGGCTTACTTTATCCTCCTTGAAGAGGCCAAGGTTTTTTGTGCTTTCTGGACTTTCATGTTTATCAGCCTAGACTTCCTTCTAGAGCAAGAGATGACTAGAGTCTTTTTAGTTCTCCAGTTACTATCTTATTATTATTATTATTATTATTATTATTATTTAAACTTAAGCCTATTTATTTATTTTGAGAGAGACAGAGACAGTGCAAGCAGGAGAGGGACAGAGAGAGAGAGAGAGAGAGAGAAAGAGAGAGAGAGAGAATCCCAAGCAGGCTCCATGATGCCAGCACAGGGCCAGATGCAGGGCTTGAACTCATGAGCTGTGAGATCACGACCTGAACCAAAACCGAGTCAGATGCTTAACCAGTTGAGCCACCCAGATGCCCCTCCAGTTTCTATTTTAAATCTAACTTCTTCGGTTTAGCCTTATCTGATACCTTAGCACAGTCGGAGTTCACCCAGGAAAATGAAACCACTCCTAAGTATTTAAAACAGGAAATTTAGCAATATAGTACTGGCTACCTATGTGGTGGAATTGCTGAGAAGCCAAAAAAGAGACAGCAAAATAACCCAGAGATTCGCAACTGCAGAAAGCCACAACCAGCCTTAGGCTGGAGGGACAAAAAGAGAAGGTAGGTTCACTGAAGCCTGGGACCACAGCATAAGCTAGAACCACATCGGGAATGACTGGTAAGAGCCAGGGAGGAGATGGAACTTCCACTGAAGACATCACCCAGCGCAGGGAAAGAAGGGAGAAACGCTCTGATGTCTCCCCTCTTCCAGTGTTCCAATCTCAGGTCAGTGATTTCGTTGATTAAGCTGCCCAGCCATAAGTTAACTAACGTAAAAGCCTGTGGATTGTGACCTGCCAAGGTCAGCCCCACGGTGGTGTAGAGCAGAGCAGGACACTGAGGAGAAATTAATCGGAATGGAATCAGATGGAGGACAGTCCTATTTCTCAACTTAAAGTGGACCCCTTGCCCAGACAAGTCCTATGCAATCGTTCTGTTTTCACCACAATGCATATTATCCCACAGTTTCTGATTTGTTTATTTTTTATTATCTCTCTTTAGGTCATATCCAACACAGCTTTGGGCATATATCACGTGCTCAGTAAATGATTTTCAAATGAATATAAGGGGCAAACAATTTTCTCTATAAGGTCATAGTAGAAAGATAAAGGACCACTTTAATAATTTTTTAAGTTTATGCACAGTGTCACTTGAAATCAAAGCTGGATTATTCATTAAGTCAGTAGCACATTTCTTGTGGATTCTCTACCTTGGCAGGGAGGGTAGCATCTCCACTGTTACGTTTTACTGAGAGATGATTATGCACTTTTAAAAATAAATACCTGAGAGATGATTATGCACTTTTAAAAATAAATACCTGTTGGTTCAGTCTTAAGAGTTTAGTTTTTGTTTCCTTAGCCAACATTCTTCTTTAAGGAAAACTTTACTGAAATAGCTATAACATGTTTCTAAAATATTATAGGATGTTTTTGTTTACAGGTAAACGTTTCTAAAATTAGAAAATGCTAAGAAAGACTTAACATCTAAAAATTACAGAGTGCCTCCGTTTTCTTCAAATCACCAATTTCTCCAGTTAGTAATAAATACATTGTATCCATGCTGTTTATAATACCTTTAGCACTAAGACCTCAGAGCAATGTGACACAGTTTAGCATTACCATTCTTCTATTTTTAATTGAGAAACATGAGATTCAGGAATACCAGAAGTTTCTCTCAGAATTATAGCATCGGAGGACCAAAAGAACCTTAACAAGATAATCAAATCCACTCCCTTTGCTGCCAAGGTATGCATTGAATTATTGAGCTAAAACAGGATTACATCTAAATCCACATTCGTTAAGGGCCCTTGGGGAAGGAGATTGTAATGACCCCATTCTAATAGCATTTACTGTTCATAAATGTTTCCTGATATTTATTCTATATCCCTTTCACTCCTTCCTGACCTTCCATAATACCCTCAATTTTGTATTGCTTTTTGATTTTTTCAGACACAAAAATCTCATCTCTGTAACAAGAACATCAATAAGAATTACATTGCTTTACATTGTTTCAGTTAACCCTCGAGTCCGGGTTCAGGGATGTGTCAACTAGCTGATGGACTGGTTGATGGGCCTTATGTAAATTTAGAAGTTTTATAGCCACGAAAGCATTTAGGAATGTCAGATTTCATTCACTTTGACATGGCGGTTTTGTCAATTACATCAAGTGCTAATCATTTCTCAATCCTCAGTAAGAATTTTTCCCAAATAGTTAGGTTACCACTGAACAGTAACGTAGTACTCTCTCACACTTGGTATTGTCACTCATACCAACACGGAAAAAATATGCATAGAAATAGTCAAACACCTAGTTAAATGATAATGATAAAGATTGTAATTTTAGAACCTATTTTACTTGGAGAAACTTAATGAGTGAATGAGTGCTGTGCTATGTAATCTACATGATACTGGGGCAAAAGAGATTTAATAACAAGATAAGAATCACAAGAAACCTTTGGTGAGTACCTGTTATGTACCAAATAACTTTCTAAATCCCTTTATATTGATTCACTTCGTTAATCCTCACAATAACTCCACGGGTTGGCACTATTATTATCCTGCTCTAAAAAAAGGAAAGCTGATGTGTAGAAATGCTACATGTCCAAGAATGTGCAGTTGGTAAGTTGCAATGCTGACGTTCAAATCCAAGAACCTGTTGCCCGTAACCACTAAACTACAGCTTCTGTGGGTGAGGGAAGGGAACTTTAATAGGAAGTGTCCAGGAAATGGCATATGGTGGTTCTGGTTTCAGTTCTCACTACAAGAAGAAGTGACTGTTGCTTGTCACAGCAGACAGAAGACCACTCTTCTCCCAGAGGAAACACAGCTGCCAGAGGGAAGGCACACGTAGACATAGAATCTAGTGCAGCAAAGCCACGGTCAGAATTTAAGGAACTTACTGCAGGGAAGCAGAGCTTTGTGAAGAACTTGATCAATAAAGATGAGTAAAGATGATGTTTAGAGGTAACATGAGTAGTGACCTAGACTTGGAAATAAGGACTCTGAAGCAAGAAATGGACATTTCAGGCCAGACAAGAATCATGTTGTCCGGATCACTGAGTACACACAGAAGATCAGACAAGATCAGATCTGTTTCCATAGCCCTTAGCCTACGCAGATGAAGTCTTGTGACTAGCTGCTCAGTAGTATACGTCGGTGGTCTTCTACAGATCATTGTTTATAATTAGGAAATTGAAGGGCATACAATTTCTATATGATGCTCTCTCTTTCTCTCAAAATAAATAAAACTAAACTAAAAAAAAAAAAGTTCCCAGACCAAAAAATCCTTTTATCTATATTTATATAGATTGCCAAATATGAGCTCCTAGGTAGGAGAGTAGAGCGTTGACAAAATTTAGGTTCTCCACGCTATGGATACAGGGTATATATGTCCGCATTACCAGTTGGTGTTACATTGAAAATGCAGTTTCAATAATTTTTCTAGCTATTAAGTAAATACACATATATGCACACATATATTACTATACACACATTCATGTGCATTCCTGTAATGCATTGCCCTCTCCCATTCCAGCCTCCTCAACTGACTGTCAAAATCTTATGATACTGCCCCACCATACTGAATGCGTATTGCATTTTAGTTTTCCATTGTTTTCTGCAGACACAAAATCATGCCATATTGCTTCACCACTGCTACCCCAAACTTGTTCTTGCTGTATTAGCCAATAATGAATTTCCAACTTCTAGCTTTATACAAATTCAGTTACTCTTCAAGGCACAAATCAGGTGCTATTTCCTCAGATGATATTTTCTACTAACTCTGATCATTCTCATGTTTATTCTCCTTTAGTACCTCTTATGAATGCCGCTTTGGTAATCAGTCACATGGTGCCCTATACATTGTTGTGTTTTGTGTGTATATGACCTGTCTGAAAAACCAATCATGTATTTCTTGGGCCTAGGAACTGACTTAAATTTCTTGCCCTTGCACAACTCCTAGGACATTGGCAGGCATATAGCTGGTTCTCAATGCATAATTGTTTGTGATAAAATGAATTGAAAGCACTTAATTGTTTTACTTCAGATTTACTGACGTCAATAAGTAAATTATTTTTGAAGGACTTTTATCTCCCCCTGGATTCCAGGAGGCCCTGTGGGGCACACACTATACTAGAAAGAGTCAGAGCTCCCTTTAAATCCATTGTATGTTCAAGGAGATAAATTATGTCCTCTTCTCTCTATGTCCTTTCTAATCTGGGTAATTTATGCATCACTAATGTTGGACATAAAAGCATTGCATTGGAAGACAAATGGAGGGGAAGTTTCTATTATTATAGAAGCATGAAATTATTTGACCACAGACATATTCTTATGATAGTCCTGAAGTTGACTTTTCTCCTGTGGATGCCTTTGTCAGCTTAAGTCCTCTATGTCCAGAGATTGGTATAATTCTGTTTTATTGGCGTTGGTATTTGGACAGGCAGTTGTTGGATGGACTAATGAGAAATAATGAACCTAAAATGTAAAATGTATCTGATAAGTTAAACTCAGTAATCATATGCCATAGTGATATGCCTCAGTTTCAAACATTTTAATCCATTTTAATCCATTTTGTGGATCCACCAGCTGGTTTTAAGTTACCTAAAACCTTCTTCAACTACTTTGTGCTTTCAGTCTTAACCACCTCCCGGAATTATGACTTTAATAATACTAATAATACTAACAGTTAACATGCAGGAAATACTTGTTATAGGCCCACAGTTATTTCAATTAATCCTCACAATAACCCTATGAAGGGTTGTACTATTATTACTCTCCATTAGAGATGAGGAAATTGAGGCTTAGCGAGGCCAAGTTGCTTCACTAAGGGCACGCGGTTAATAAGTGGTGGAACCAGCCACGCAAGGTTGGCTGGCTCAGTCAGTGGAGCATCGGACTCTACCCTATGTCAGGATCCCACCATTCCTGAGTTCGAGCCTGCCTTGGCTCGCTGCTGTCAGTGCAGAGCCTGCTTTGGATCCTCTGTCCCTGCACCGCCCCCTGTCCCCGGCAATTTCCCTGCTTGTGCTCTCTCTCTCTCTCTCTCTCTCTCTCTCTCAAAAATAAAAATAAAATTAAAAGAAAATACACGGTGGAACCCGGACTCAGTGTTCTTCTGATCCTTTAAGATCTGCTAGTCTAAACCCTTGCCATACTCAGTACCAGCATCACCTGGGAGCTTGGTAAAGAGGCACAATTTTAGCCTCCATCCAGACCTACTGAGCTATGATTGGGACTTTAACAATTTCCCAACTGATACCAATGCACATTAAAGTTTTGAGAGATGTCTGTTCATGTCTTCTGCCCCTCTTTAGTTGGATTATTTGGGAGGTTTTTTTGGTGTTGAGTTGTGTAAACTCTTTATATATTTTGGATACTAACTCTTTACTGAATATGTCATTGGTAAAGATCTTCTCCCATTCAGTAGGCTGTCTTTTCATTTTGTTGATAGTTTTATTGGCTGTGCAGAAGCTTTTTATATGGATGTAGTCCCAATAGTTTATTTTTTCTTTTGTTTCCCTTGCCTCAGGAGACATAGCTAGAAAAAATGTTGCTATGCCCAATGTCAGAGAAATGACTGTCTGTGCTCTCTTCTAGAGTTAATATGGTTTTAGGCCTCACAGTTAGGCCCTTCATCCACCTTGAGTTTATTTTTGTGTATGGTGTAAGACAGTGGTCCAGTTTCATTCTTTTTGAGGTAATTGTCCAGTTTTCCCAACACCATATGTTGAAGAGATGGTCTTTTTCCCATTGCTTATTCTTGCCTCTCTGTCAAGGGAGGATGGGTAAATTAGGTGAAAGGGATTAAGAGCACACTTATTGTGATGAGCACTGAGTAGTATATAGAATTGTTAAATCATTATATTGTACACCTGAACCTAGTATAACACTGTATGTAAGTACACTGGAATTAAAAATAAAAAAGTTTGAGAGGCCCTGCTCTAATATACCTGGTGATAATGCCTCCATTCTTCATCCCATCTCTGCTCGTCTCTATCTTCTTCTCTTATGTGTTGTAAACTTCTCTCTCCAGGCTTCAGGGGGCCCAGGCTAATTTTTTATTTATTTATTTATTTATTTATTTATTTATTTAATGTTTATTTATTTTTGGGACAGAGAGAGACAGAGCATGAACGGGGGAGGGGCAGAGAGAGAGGGAGACACAGAATCGGAAACAGGCTCCAGGCTCTGAGCCATCAGCCCAGAGCCCGACGCGGGGCTCGAACTCACGGACCATGAGATCGTGACCTGGGCTGAAGTCGGACACTCAACCGACTGCGCCACCCAGGCGCCCCTTTTTTATTTATTTATTTATTTATTTATTTATTTATTTATTTTTATTTTTTTGCTAATTTATAGATATATCTTTGGTTGTTCTTCAGACTTTACCTTTTCTTTCCTCAGCTTTCATTATTTTACGTAAACCTTCAGGAGATTTGTTCTAATTCTCAACAAATTTCCGTCACATTAATATGGTCATTTTCCAGTTCCTTATGGGCTTCTTGAACATGAACAATGCTAAAAGGAGAAAAATGCTAAAAACACTATGCTGAGATGGAGATACAGTTTGTCTCTGTGCAGGGAACGCATAATTACTCCTAAAACGATTTCTCACCTGTCCGGCACTGTTTTGGCTTTCCCACCACCAGTTTTATTGATATTTGATTGACATATAATTTGGTATTAAAGCATACAACATAATAATTTGATATATGTATGTGTTGGAAAAAGAGCACCACAATAAGTTTAGTTAACATCCATCACCACACAAAGTTACACATTTTTATTTTTTGTGGCTTTTTAACAAAAATTCAGGGATACGTACTGGCCAGTGTCCATAGGGAGCAACGACTACTACAATCTTGGCTGAAAATAGGTGCTCACTAATTATATAGGAAATGAAAAAGAATGAGGCAAATGAATATTTTCTGATTCTCCTTCCTGGGCCCTAATTATTCACTCGTAACCATTCATTCCATATGTTCGACTGAACCGATGAGTCCCCGTGCCACCCGGGTCTCACATGACCTCCTAACTCAGTGAGTGACACCCCACCTCTTTGGTCATGCAAGCCAGGAATCCCACAGCCTTCCTTGATAACCCTCTTTTCTTTTTCTCTCTGCCTTTCTATGTGTGCGGTCGCTCAGCTTCTAGATTTCTCTTGAATCCGTCCGCCCCTCCATGGCTACAATAATCCAAGTCACCATCATCTCTTACCTACATTATTGCAGTAGCTTCCCAGGTAGTACCTTTGTCTCCTATTGCTCTTCCCTCCCCACCCAACTCAATAAGCAAAATAACAATTGTAAGAACAAATCTGATTATACTACCCTTCCTTTGGCTTAAAGTACTCAGTGGTTTTCTTTTGAACTTAAGATAAAAACAGAACTCCCTAATTGGTCCTGGAGGACCTCTCTCCTGCTGCTTAGATCTTTGTCCCATCTTGCATAAATGACTCCATTTTTTTTTTTAGAGACAGAGCCTGTGTGCATGAGCTGGGGAGCGACAGAGAGAGAGAGAGAGAGAGAGAGAGAGAGAGAGAGAATCTTAAGCAGGCCCAGACACAGGGTTCCATCTCACGACTGTGGATTCAAGACCTGAGCCTAAATCAAGAGCCAGACCAATCAAACCACCCAGGTGCCCTGGACTCTCTTTCTTTATGACAATGACAGCCAGCCATCCTGTCTCTCCTCATGTGACCCATGCTTCCTGACTAGCACATTTATTCCCTGGCATAGTCTTCCCTCCCTTCTCTACTAGATGACCATCCTTCAGAAGTCAGCTTCATTTAGGGAATCTCTTCTCTGACAACTCTAGGTCATATCCTTCTACTATACACTCTCCTTTATTCATTCACTTATTCATTCATCCAAGCAATTCAGTAAGTATCCATTGAGCAATTCCTCTATGCCAGACTCTGTGCTAGGTGCTGGAGAGACAACAGTGAATAAAGCACATGTGGTTCCTGATCTCATTGTCCAAAGTAGAAATCAAGGCACAAATCTCTCCTTTAGCGGGACTTACTACAGGCACAACTCGACACTTTTGTTATTAATTTATGTCTGTTTCCTGTATAGACTATAAGCTTCATGCAGGCAAAGATTTTCCCCCATTGCTTTATTTCTAGTACCCAACACCCTACCTGGTATATAATAGGTACTCAATAAATATGTATTGATTAGATGAATTTTAGATATTTAGACCTAAATACTCGCATTAAAGTTTATCTGCCACATATAGACTTTTTAGGTCTTAAAATATTTATTTTCTCCTTAGTCTTGTCATTTCATGAATTATAATGTAATATCAGTCATAAACATGGATTATTTATTTATTTATTCCA
Organism: Felis catus; assembly: GCF_018350175.1. NCBI lineage: Eukaryota > Metazoa > Chordata > Mammalia > Carnivora > Felidae > Felis > Felis catus. The sequence goes on along the minus strand of NC_058368.1, from coordinate 207,375,037 downwards.
GAATCTTTATTTATTGCTTACTGATCAATGCTGGCTCATTCCTGTCTATAATGCCTCCAGATAGTAAATGATAATACCTTTCTGGGTAAAGACTCCTGAAGTATATGGGAACATTATTTCCTGCATAGTAGTGCCCATTTATTAACCACATTGAGCTTTCTATTTTTAAGCCTTATTCAGCTTCTGATTCACATCTAAACACTGTGCCCAACCCCACAGTGACTCAAGTTCTAAAACAGAGTCTATAATGGCTTTCAAGAATCTAAACATATTACACACACTTATTACTCCCTTTCCCTTTCTTGAAAAAATAACATTTCTCCCTTGTGTTCAAAGGGTTCCCTGCTCAAATACTACTGGGAAATAATGGCTTAAACCCAGTAAAACAAGTTTCTTGCTGCAGCATTTTCAGAGCCCTTAACCTAATAGTTCACACTGGATCTCCAAGTGTGTGTTTGTTGAAGGGCACTGGGGTATATTACATACTCAGAAGACCAGCTTTTTCAAACACTTGATAGGGGGATTCCTTTCTCCAAGACCATTTGTCCGAGCACTGTGGGAAATATCACTTTTAAGCCTCCCTGATTCTAAGGGGTGCCTGGGTGGTTCAGCTGACAGCACAAGTCTGCTTGGGATTTTCTCTCTTCCTCTCTCTCTCTCTGCCCCTCCCCTGCTCATGCTCTTGCACACCCATGCATGCTGTCTCTCTCTCAAAATAAATAAACTTAAAAAAAAAAAAAAGAAAACCTCCCTAATTCCAGATGTGGAATAAAATGTCAATGGTTCACTGTTATTATTTTAAAATGAACTGTTTTATTTTTCTCTGGAAGTCAACTGACTCCTGAAAATACATGTGTCCAATTCAACTTCAAGTGGTTCAAATGATTATTGAACATCTGTTATCTGACTCTCTAGTGCTGGCCACTCTCTTGACCAAGAAAACTGCAGCAACATCTCTGCTCCTATGGGGTGGAGAAGAGAAGATAGTTGGGACCGAGTCCTTATTATGTGGCAGGTCTACTGCAAATGCCAATGCAAAGTGCCTCTAAATGTGATGATTATTCCTGAAGATAAGACAAGGGATAGTCAGGGTCACACAGTGAACTATGAGAGATCTGGAAATCCAATCAGGGCCCTTCACTTCCAAAACCTGTTTCCCTTTCCCTGGCCCTACTTACATACACTCTTTTGGAGAAACTCATTAAAAATAATGTGACTATTGTATAAATAAATGACTGAAGTCCTATGGAAACCCTCAGAACTACACTGGGTTTTCACCCAGAACCCAGCTTGGAGAGTATGTTTCTAGAGAAATGTGTAGCTGACAAATCCTCTGCCTCCACCACTCGGTCTTAAGTCAATTGTGAAATTTCCGTTAATACAGAAGTAGAACTACTTCTCAGCAGAAATGTATAACTTGTGTTTGTGGTTTATATTGGTGACAGATGTGATTTCCTGCATAAAATCTTAGAACCGGAAGGAAGTGAAGAGACTGTCATAAGGTCCCACTCATGCACAACTAGGGTAGTTGCAGCCTGAACAGAGTTAATGATTTGTCCAGAATCATGTCAGAAATAATAATACAAGTAAATATCAATGATGATGCCAAAAGAGTAACTCTTGTATATTGAGACTCTACCAGATGATATGGCCTTTGTAATATACTCGTTGTGTACTATATATTGTCTCTATTTTCAGATAGCATGTCTGAGGCTCACATACATTAAGCAACTCACACAAAGTCACACAGTTCACAGGTAGCATCCTGGGTTCATATAGTTTGACTCCAGGGTTTATGTCCTTTCCACTGTGCTATTCCTTGTCTCAATACTGTGGATCATCAAGATAAGCAAAAAAGAAGTGATTTGGTCTAATTTTCTTCAAACCTAAATCAGATAGAAAATTGAGGAGTCCAAGAAAACCTTGAAATCACATCATTTACATCAGGTATGACTGAAGAACAATGGGCTTGAATTAAAAAAAATATATATGTCAAATGTCATTGTTCCAAAGTAAGGCGTATTCCCTTCACATACTCATTGTAAGAGGATGGATTTATTTTAGTGGTGGCCACAGCCTGAAACCTTTTGAAATTCCTTTTTATGTGACTAATTTTGTGTCCTGCAGCATGTTTTGTTTTGTGTTTTATTTGTAAAACTTTTACATAAATATTTTTACTATTGAAGTGTAGTTGATATACACTGTTATAGTAATTTAAGGTGCACAACATAGTGATTAAGCAATTCTATACATTACACAAAGCTCACCATAATAAATATAGTTATCACCTATCACCATACAACATTTTTATAATATTATTCACTGTATTCCCTATGCTGTACTTTTGCAGTATGTTTTTTTAATAACATCATTACTGGCAAAATATTTTTCTTTGAGAGTAGACTTAGTTTTTCCCATTGTTTGGAATCTAATTTGGTGAATAAGTCAGGATCAGGCTGTATGATAATGGTCAACATCATGTAATGAGACCAGTTTCCTTGAGTGACTTTCTATGGGGACTCAGAAGCTCTTACTTAGAGTTAAGCTTGGTCCTTTGGATTAAAAGTGGTGTCAGTGAAATCTAAGACTTGTTCACATCTGTATGGAATTTGATAGAGCTTCTACACCCAACCAGTATGTGCTGTATAAAGATAAAGTAATTCAAAATGGCTACATATAAGTATAAAACTTCTTTATTATTCTTTATTTCAAATGACTGTGGGATTATGATGATAGATATAAACATTGATTTTTTTTTTTTATTTTTCATGGTACATCGAGTTCTTTATTTTGAAGTCTTACCTATAATTTTATTAAAGGCCCAGCTATGTCCCATTTGGTTCAAGACAATGCCTTACCAAAAGAGTCTCTGAACCATTATAGTATTTGCTATCTTCTCCAATTTCTTAGAATCTAATCAAGCACTATACTATATATTTATTTTACCTTTCATGATATCTGTCTTATTTTCTCTTAAAGACCGTAGTATTTTTAAGAAAATAAGAAAACAATTTTTAAAGTTCCTCTGTATTCCTTTTATGTTTTGTTTTGTTTTGTGTGGCCCTGTGGTGGCTGCATTATAAAATGAGTGCTTTTAAGATGCAATTCTTCCCTCAATTACTTCCTCATTTTTGTATATCTGCTCTCTATGACTATGAACTGAGTTCCTAGAAAATTGTCAATATTCAGTATCTTCTTCCCTTTGATGTTACTCACTCTAATCTTTATTTTTCCTGAAAAGTTCCATTTACCAACACTTTTTCTCTATGGATTCAAGTACAAAGTTGAACTGTTTTCAAGTGTTTTAGGTCAGTGTAGGAAATCTTCATCCCTAATTTAGGGCCAATCTCCTAAAGAAAGTTTGGATATTCCAAACTAGAAAAGTTTTCTGGGATAAATAATTTCTATTCTACAGGGCTAAGAGACAATTCTTTCTTGAGTTTATGGACTAAGAGTTGTCTGCCACCAACATCTGTTGTTGCTGTTTGATAAGACTTAGGTCAAGTCAAAGTTCTTTACTGAAGTGTGTTTATACAACACCTACTCTGCCCAACTCCTGCAGATTTTCTACTTTCAACAGTGATAGGTTGGCTCATAGCTGTCATTCCATTCTGAGACAGCCTCAGAACAAAATGAAGCAGTATAGGTCAGCACCCAAATTATGGAGTTCAAAATCTATCTACTCCAGGCAGAGGAAGTCAGTGGTGGGTGAGAAGTAGACTTCTCTGACAGTGGATAAGCCTCTTCACTGAAAAGGAAATGTTCTTGGTCTCAGAGGACTGGTGAAACATGCAGAGAGTGCCTTTCTCCTTTTTCCGTCGTAGAGGAAGAGAGCTACAAAACCACAAAGGGTAAAATATTGCTGGCCAATGGAAATAGACACATTTGGAAATCAGGAAGTTGACCTGCTCCAGAAGTGGTATCAGTGATTGGCACCCCAGCATTGGAGGTCCCTTGGGAGAGGGGGGTAGTCTTTAATGCTTACTAATGAGAATCTTCAGAAGAGTTAGTTCATGGGGCTAGACTAGAAAGGTGGGGTGATACACTATGGTGGGGTTCTATAATTCCATCTGTAATGGAGCTCAGTTTTTAAAAACTTGATAATGTATATTCTTCCAGGTTCACGATAATACATGGCCTGAGCATTTGCAGGGCATATCCGGTAAGGAATTCCAAAACCCTAACAGTTTGATCAAAGCAGTTTCATTATCTTGTGAATTTGACAGACAAAAGCCATACGGAAAACAAACTTGGATTGTTTTGCATCAAGCAAAATCAAGGTAATATTCTCAGTAAGAAGGAAAACAATCTGAACTAACTGGTATGACCCAGTAGATGACTCATTTTAACAAGCCAAAACATGACACCAGAGCTGTTCCTAGGAGTCTGGATGGTCAAATGAAATGATTTCCTGTAAAGTACTCTTACAATACAGATTTCTGCTCTTTATCACCCCATCACTACCAACAACAATCCCATCCTTCACCTACTCCCATCCCTAGAGATTCTGATTCAGTCCCTCAGTGCTTAGGAATCTCATTTCCAACAAATATTTAAACACTCATGTTTGGGAACCTCTGGGCAAGGAAACCAACAAATTAGGATAATTTCTGCCATTGGTTTTCCATTCTGACTGCATATTGAATCACTTGGGGAGCTTTAAAAAATACCAGTGTTTGGGGTGGGGAGTTCCTCTCCCAGAGATGCTGACTATTGACTTTCCTTAGGGTATTGCTTGGCTGCAGTAGCAGCAGGAGTGGGAGAGTCTGACACACAAGCTCTATTGCTCCAAATGTTTGAATTTCTTTTGCAAATGTCCTATATATATATTTTTCAAAGAGCGCACCTGCCAAAAGATAGAGACAGTGAATAGAACTCTTAGAATACACGGAAGATCTTCTAAACCCAAAAGGCAATCCAAGAGTAAGAAGACTGAGCAAAGATTCTCAGTTGTCCTAAGAGAAAAGTCAATAGAAAACTTCTGGAAGTTGCAGCACAATTTTTGTCTGAAGTTATTCTGTCATTCCCCGACAGGCTCTGCTTTTTGACTTATTTGACTGAAATCTACTATGTTACCCTGCAGACTATCCAGACACCATAATTCCAATTAAATCTGGATTTAAATTTAATTTGCAATTTTATTCTGCAATTAAAGCATTTGCATCTTCTGTATTATATCTGAGTCCTTGAGATCCTGACTTCTGCCAACATCATGACGGCCCAGTCCCTCATCATTCTATTTAACTCATCAGAGTACATGTTGATAGCTTGAAGAGTGTGAACCCTGCCTATACCTTTAGCCAATGGATCAAGACCCAACATATTAAAATGGACATCCTATACTGTCCCTAGATGGTTATGCCATTCTCTGCATATGCCTTCTATTTGTCTTGTCTGGATGCAAGTAATGATGGGAACTTGAAAATGATAAATAGTTTGGTTAGCCTTTTTAGTAAGAGTTCTAGGACATAGCTGTTTTAGAGTACAAGAGGAATTTCTTGTTGTCAGAAGCTTGCAGAACGCATGTTGTGAATGAAGTAGTTAGAATAGATTTCTTTTGACAAACAAAACTGTTGCAAGTGTTTTAGGAAAGGGAGGGTATGGGAAGGGAAGGCGATATTCTACCATCCCAAAAATAGCTGGGTTATTACTACAGGAAAAAGATAAGACGAAGGCAGATTAGTCACATTTCCTTATTTGTTATTGTACCAAAATTATCCTGTGAATTGCAAAGTCATTTTGCATTGCTATTGAGACTTCTTAAATGCATCACATTACTGAGACTGGAGTAGAAGAAAAAAATCACTTGAATCAAAGCACAAGTCTTCACAACATGAGATAACAGTGAGTGAGTAGGGTTATTAATTCGTATTTGCTTTGCTTTTCTCTCTCTCTCTCTTTTTTTTTTTTTTTTTTTTTCATTTGGCAACAAGCCAGCACTGTTCCTTTAAGCTACCTGGTTCCCTCCAGGGGTGCATAGCTGGTAATAAAACCAAGTCTTGGCCATATTAGCTTGCTTCAACCTTCTTTGCAAGTCGTATGCAGATTTGCTTCAGATCTTCTTAGTCTGCAATTATGATTCTCACTTACTAATATACTCTTTCAGCATATGTTTATTAATTATTACCTCATGCCATGCACCACTCTCTGATTTATCACCTTGGCTTATGTCACCTCATGTCATAGGAGAGAGTCATATACAATAGTGAGGTCTCCAGCTTCCATTTTGCTTCTCTGTTTGCCTCTAATAATAAAAAATAACAACAGAAGCTTTTTGGTATTTATCTTGTGCAATGCAGTGTTCCAAGTGCTTTATATATATTTTTTTATCCTGAGAATCACATGAAGAAGGCTTCATTTTTATCTTCATTTTGTAGAAAAGAAAACTGAGGTATAGTTTAAACTTTAAATAATTAAATAATTTCTCTGAGGACAGCACAGCTACTAAGTGGTAGAACTTGGTTTTGAACATGGGCCATCTGGCACCAGAGGCTGTGTTTGTAATCACTATGGAATTTCTTGATGTGTCTTCAAACCCACCATTAGTGGGCAAATCTCTGACCTTTGCTTTGGCTTAGCCTTCCATGATAATGCTTCTACCTGGTTTATTTCACTCTCAAATAGAACTCTTTTTTTTTTTTTAATTTTTTTTTCAACGTTTATTTATTTTTTGGGACAGAGAGAGACAGAGCATGAATGGGGGAGGGGCAGAGAGAGAGGGAGACACAGAATCGGAAACAGGCTCCAGGCTCTGAGCCATCAGCCCAGAGCCTGATGCGGGGCTCAAACTCACGGAGCGCGAGACCGTGACCTGGCTGAAGTCGGACGCTTAACCGACTGCGCCACCCAGGCGCCCCATCAAATAGAACTCTTTAGAAAGGATGTTTGAAAGTGAAGATCTGTCCACTGCCTACTTTTAGCCAGAGTTATAAAGACAATTCCTTTTGATAAAGTAAATTGCTGTCTAAGGTGGTGTTTTTAAAATAGTGTTAGAACATCTGCCTTTCCCCAAATGAAGGCTATATTTTCTTTATTATAAAGATATCATATGTTCTCCTCCTAGTTAGTTCGAAGATTATTTGTTTCTCTAGTGTCAAGTGTTTTATAAATATGAGGTCTTTCTGTGTACTTGATTTTTCTTGGCTAATGTTTGGCATAATCATTTACACATTAAAAGAGGTAACAGTTTTAAGTCAAGGTCAAAGCCTTTGGTACACAGTACAGTTAGTTCCATTTGTGGCAGAAGTTATGTTGTTCATTTGATAATCCAAAGATGGCACATAATCCAGTATCAAGTGACACATGAACCATTTGTCATTGCCACTTTTCTTTCCTGACACCCTGACTTTTCAGGGACTTTCTCTTAGAGTCACAAGATTCCTCATCTTCCACTCATGAAATTCTACTGATTCATTCTCTGTTCCCTATCTTTTGACTTGAGAGATCTATTGGGATGCAAATGAATGATTAAAAGGTTCTAAGAAGAAAAATACACCAAACAGAAAGTCTTTTCCAACGTCTTAAAGCAACAAATCATTTCACAATATCCAGAAAATGGTCACACAAACCATCTATAAGGAGAAAGAAAATGAAGACTTTAGACTTAATGAAGGTAACAACGATCGCTGTTGTGATGTTTGTTTTGGTAGAGAACATTTTTGAAGACTATAAGGATTTCCTGAGACCTTGTTGGGAAATAGTAGGATGGGAGGAGGTAGAATCCTTAAAATACCACCTCCATATACTCCTATTACACATATCCAGTTACCAGGGGAATCGTACACACACACACACACACACACACACACACACACACACACTACACCTCACCACATATGTATGCCTCAACTGTCTTCTCCTTTCTCTTCAGCAAGGTCTACCACCTCCTTCCCTTTCCAAAATAAGCGAAGGAATAGGCATTTAATTTCAAATGACAGACTTATGAAAGACATGTCTCGATGTGCTAATTTGACAGAATGCTTCCACTTGGAAATAAGTGATGGTCCAGATGGTCCAGAAAGGAAGTCAGGAGGTGACACTGTGGTCCCAGCCTCAGTTCATTGATCTCTGAAGACAGATAAGTTGAATAATTCAAAACAAAAAAATCACTGAGCTATCCAGTGTGTATCTTTCATTGATCCAATTAACTGGACAAACGCCAAATGCCCATTTTATATTATGCTGTGAATGCCTTTTTTGTTGGTATCATTGTGAAAGTACTTTGTGGTTCCTGAGGGAAAGACACTCTGTGGTGCTATCAGCAGTTTTTCTCCTTCTGACTTGTTATGATAATAACTTTTGTTTTTATAGTCAACACTCTGAAATTCAGGATAACATGAAACACTCTAAACTTATGACTCAATTTTTCTAGAACCATTGATTTAAAATAGTTCATCTTACCATCCCTATAAAACACTGTCGTAGAAAAGTGAAGCTGTACAAATGCTATCTTTGGATTTGGATGGACTAAAATTTGAATCACAGCTCTGCTGGCCACTAGGCTGATGGAGAAGACGCTTGTTTGACACTTTGAGGCCTCAATTTTTTTTTAAATGCGTTCCTTCTTCTTAGGGTTTAAATGATGATAAAAAATAAGATTATGCATGCAAAGCTTTAACTTAGTGGTGCCTATCTAGAAAAGGCATAAAATTAGCCATGGTGATTAATTATTAATTTAAATTTTTTTGTATTATACCACTTATTCTAGACTGCTTTTCATATCCAGAACCTTCCTCCAAATTATTTTTGAAATCCAATGTATTTTCTTTGTGAAATATAATAGCTCCATCTAAAGAGAATGGAGAATATATTAAACAGATATCTCCATGTGTGTTTTAGGTTAATATTTTGAACTTCTTTCTCAGTCACAAAGAAATGAATAAATAACAGAAAGGACTTATTTGAAATTCACTTTTATTCTTTCTTCGGCTATTGGTGTTTTATGAAATTGCTAAGGGAAATAGTGTAGGGAAATAAAAGGAGAGGCGCATAGCATAAACAACAAATTGCCTAATTGTTTCCTGAATCTTTAGATAGGACAGAACATTTCTTCCAAAGTGTTAAAATAGATACCTATTTGTTCTAATTGCAATCTTGTGACCTGGTGAAAGGGAAGAATGATTAGCCAATATCATGGGGCGGGGAGGGGGGGAACTGAATGTGGTAGTATGGGGAGGACATTCCCAGAAAATCTTGGCCCAATTGTTCATTGCTTACTAATGCTGCTTCCTCCAATCACTGAATCACACAGTCTATCAGCTGAGTCATTAATTTATTTCTATTGAGCAAATATCTATTTGAGTATCTGCTACGTGATAGGCACTGTTCTAGATGTTGGGAGTAAATGAGCAAAAGAGAACAAAATCCCTGCCCACGTGGAGTGGCAAAATTAATAATTAAACTATATATGATGCTATATGGTGATACATACTACAGAGCAAATTAAATCAGGAAAAGAGGATGGGAGTAAGGTTAGAATTTTAACGAGTGGGGATTAGCAAGGTGCACACTGAAAAGGTGACATCTGAGTCAAGACTTAGAGGAGGGAAGGGAAAGAGCCATGTGGGCATCTGGGGGATGTGCACTCCAGGTAGAAGGAACAGCATGTGTGGGATACACGCAAACTGAGAAACAAGGAGGCCTGGGGTGAGTGGACAAAGGAGGAAGCAACGGAGGCAGGGGAGGAGGGGTGTCAGAAAGTGTAGGGTCTTGCAGGCCATTCTGATGACTTTGGCTTTGGCTGGGACTAAGTTGTAAGTGTTCGTCGAGGTTTCCATACAGAGGAATGGCACGATCCAACTTCAGTGTTATTGGGGTCACTCTGTGCTGTGTGGAGAATAGACAAGGATCAAGGATTGAAACAGGAAACCAGCTGGGAAGCTATTGGAATGGTTGGTGCAGGCTCCAGCGGAGGAGGTGGTAAGAAGTGGTCGTTGCTGAAGCAAGCGCCAAGAATTGGCTGAACATAACTGGATGAGGTTTGTGAGAGAGAGAAAATTGAGAACAACTCCGGGCTTTTTGGCCTGAGAAACTGGAAGGGTTGAGTGGACAGCATCATGTGGTTATCTGAAAAATGCAATGCTTGGTTCCAGAAATAAAGCTGCAAATTCAATCAATAGTAAAATCATCTCATGTGCACTGTACTCATTTGGAAAGTGCAAATTTAATTTGAGCAGAGGCTGAGATGACACCTACCATTGCTTTGTCTGGAGACAATAGATGGTCTAAAAAAATAAATCATATAAACAAGACTATGGAAAAGGATCTTTGGTTAGAAGGATGTATCAAAACTTACTAAACAGATTTTTAAACAAACATTCTCCTGGCTCCATTGTGAACTTTAGCAGAATTAATGGGCAGGGTGGGTCCCAGGTTCGGGTATTTAAAAAATCTCCCTAGATTGATTCCAATGCACAGTTTCTCAACCCCAGGCCTGAACTTTCTCATTGCCAGCCCCTTCCACCGGGTGTGATGAGAACTGCTGTATTTTGTGAAGATAGCTGATGTTTTAGGTGCATGTAAAAGCAATTTGGAAATGGTTTGTATATTATAAACCAAGGACTGGTTACATTTTTGCATTCCTCAGAGTGGGTTCTTGCAGGATCTCTATCAGCATATTGGAATTAACATGCTTCAAGAAGTTTTGAAGTCATCTAGACCCATAAACAGACTTACTAGAGTGTGCTGAGGCTGACAGACTGACCAGTGTTTACTGGAGCTCCGTGAAGAAACATTCTGAGCCTGTTTCTTTGCTTAACAGAAAGTTTACAGGTTAGCAAAATTGGCCCTGGAGGCAGGAGAGAAAGTGACTTTGCACATACCATGTACCTGCCATCTCGTTCTGGTCCCAACCTCTCATCTCAGGGCACTTAGCCCAAGGCCCCACAGACAGCCAGTGCTCCCAGTGCTGCTTCCAGAATACTCCACCCAGTAGGTCATCTGTAATACCCTAGAGAATAAATGTCACCATACAGACAAGCACACATACTTCTGTATAGGATAAAAACTTGAACACTGGAACTCCATAGCTCACAATCTCGACTTTTTACTAACCTGGACAGATCTGAATTACTGAGATTTTACTGTATTATGAAGGGCGATTTCCTCAAAGTTAAAAAAAGCCTTTTTGTTGTGTTTGTTGTTCTCTTTCATTTTGTTTTGTTTTTAAAAAATTTTATGATTTGGTATGAAGTGGAAACAATGAAAGAACCGTGTTTTATAGACTACAGTGGATTTATAGCTAACACTATGATCTACAAAAACTGGCATAAAGAATTTTTTCCTTCTGTCTCCAGGGCCATGGAATGTAAAGGAAATGGCTGAACAGCAGCTGCAAACAATTACTAAGCATTTTCAATGGTCTTGTGAAATGCCATGAATTTAGAGCATCACTTCAGAAGCCAGGATTTGCACCCTTCTGAAGAAGTGCATCACCATTGGCCAAATCCATAGTATGCCCCTCCTTGGCAAGGTTTATGGATCAGACTTAAAAAAAAATTTTTTTGATGTTTATTTATTGGGGGGGGGGAGGGGCAGAGAGAGAGGGAGACACAGAATCCAAAGTAGGCTCCAAGTTCTGAGCTGTCAGCACAGAGACAGATGTGGGGCCCGAACTCACGAACCCCAAGATCGTGACATCAGCCAAAGTCAGATCCTTAACTGACTGAGCCATGCAGGTCCCCGTAAGATTAGACTTTTATTGACGTTCTGTCTTCTGACACCCTGACATAGTTTCTCTAGCTTTTTCTTCTTGACCTTTGGATCCTTGCTTTGCTTTCATTCTACCTTCTAGAATGTATTTCTTATGATTCCTTTAGTTTTAGCACATCACAATTCATCAGTGCAGAAACTGGCTGGTAGAGAACAACTCCTTTCTGCACATGCAAGAAGAAATTTTCCTTTCGTCCTGTCCAACACAAATGAGCTAATCATGAAATGCTGCCTGTATGAACTTTCCTATTACTGCACTGGGGATTTCTTTCTGAGTTTTAGTGGACTATAAGAGAGACTTTTCTGAAGAAATTTAACTCCTTAGACTAACATGTGCAATCCTTCACATAAAATGTAACTGAAGTGTGCATAGTAAGCTATGGTTGCCATCACCAACTTCAACTTGTGTTTAGAGAGAAAATGCTCTGTCGGAGATTGGTAGGAGTGATAGGAGCCTAGAAGAAACTTCAGTGATGTAACCCAAGATTGGAGGGGAAGATTGGATGGACTGGTGGCATTCCAGGCCTGTTTGTAACCATCACACCAGGCTCTTGATTACACAGTGGCTCCAAATCACATCATGGAGGGTCAGCAATAATTATGGACTCACTGAGTCTTTTGTTAACGATTTACCTTTCTGTCACTGCCATAGTGAAAGAATAACTTTGCACTGTAATGATTCAACCAAGCTAGGTCAGGATCTGGATGAACAGAAAACTGGCAGAAGCATTAGCAAAGACACTTTGGTCTTTCTTCTTCCATATTTTAAAGGAGTAAATAATTGGATGAAATAGAAACAGACACTCAGGTATGCTATGTGTAGGAAACAGGTCAGATAAGGAATGGCTTTGTTGGTTCCTAGAAGAAAGGGGCTGACTCTGTGTGTTCTAGTCTATCTGGCAGGGTATAGTAACAGATTCCACCTCTGAATTTACAAAATGCAGAGTGGGAAAAGAACAGAGCTGACCTCAGCCCCACCTCTCTTCCCCAACATCTTGCCTACTTGGCATGGATGCTCTCATCCAACTTCAGGAGCAGGTGGAAGCTTGGAAGCCTTGTCACTTCAGTGCCAGGTGGTTCCGGATCTCAGGGTGAATTTCATGTTTAGGAGAGGATCCTTGTGCATTTCCTTCTCTTTGTGAGTCCAAAGCAAAATAAAATTTTCAGATAGTCTGTCCTCAAGTATGGAAAATATTCACGGGAATGAGAATGTCACATATCAAGCTTGAGCAAAAGGGCCAAAGTTGAAGTTTGGGATGCAACCGACAAAATGAAATAACAGTATCTGAAGGAGATAATGAAAAACATGTAGATATAAGTCTAGGGTTAGGATTAGAAAAAAAAGTACCCTTATAACTTTGGGATGGATTATTGGGAAACAAACATTTTAAATTGTGAACATCTGAAGCAAAGTTTTAGTTGTTTTCTCCCTGTTCTCAGCAGCCCCCCCCAATCAATATTCTTACTAAAAAAGCTGTGTTTGTCTCCATGTGGTATTACTTTCCAGTACACCACATGACAGGGTCATCACCTTCATATGTTGGGTGACCAGTAGGTCTGCACTAAAAGATGAAAACATTCTCACATCAGGATTTTTGATAATGAATGACCTCTGGATTGACTTATTTTTTTGAGGAGTTCATATTTTTAAATTGAATAGGCAATCCTTCTAAGGAGAAAATAAAACATCTGCCCTATGTTTGTAGATATTATAAAGACTGACAGGAAATGAACAAAAAAAAAAAATTGGAGAAATACAAGAAGCCCTACGACTGCTGAGATTTACAGAGAACCTGCCCCAAACTGGAGCCGTTTAAGTTCAGGTAGCTGAGGCTGAGGGTGTTGTGTTGTTACTGAAAGATCTGAAGTTTTACATGTGTCTAAGTCTCATCCACTTCTATCGTGTATGGCGATAGGTCAGATTAAATTGAAACACAGAGGAATTAGGTAAACTATGCAGAACTATGCAATAGATTGCAGAGAAAATAAGAAAAAAAAGAAGTAATGAACTGAGGTTGCACTTAAATATTCAGATGTGCTCATTGTATGTAGGAATTAAAGACAGTGAGTCCTTCCTTTCCTTCCCAAGACCCATTCAACTGATTTTCTGTCTTCCTTACCAGCTTTACAGACATTTTCAGAGAAGTTACTTATTATGTTAATATTTATAACATGTTTAACTATTTTAACCAAGGTGACTTGTTAATCTCAATATAGTCTTACTTGTAGAGCCAGTTTGGATCTCTGAATTCCTTCCCAAAGAAAGTAAAAGTAAAGCAAAATAAAAGGAACATTTTTGGCTCGTGGTTTGCCTGGTTCTGGGAAATAAATATGCTTCTAATCTTAGTAGTGATGTTCCTAATTTTGGAATTTTCGTCTGTCAGATCTTTGACTCCCAAAGCTCTTTCATTCCCATTCAATCACCAAAGGTTTGATTCCTCAGTATAGATTCTAATTTTCACACATCAACCTACTAGTCTTTTTAAACATTTTTCATTCTTTTAAATTAAAAAAATTTTAAACTGTGAAACATAATGTCCACTCAAAAAAGAACAGAAAAATATCAAACTAGCTTTTGGCAAAGTGGCTTGAAGAGAACATTCATGCCACTATCACCCAGATCAGAAATGCAAAACACAACTCATCCAGAAACCCCCTTCCTCTGCTTTTGTCTCATCTCAACATCCTCTCTCCCCTACCATCAGGACCTGTATAATATTCATTTCTTCTCTCTTTTCGTCTCTTTCCTTCTTTCCCTTCCCTTCCCTTCCCTTCTCTTCTCTTCTTTTCTCAGAGAGAGAGAGAGAGAAAGAGAGAGAGAAAGCACATGTGTAAGTGCATGGAGGAGGGACTGGAAAAGAGGGAGAGAGAATCCTAAGCAGTCTCTGAGTGGAGCACAGAGCCCAACGCAGGGCTCGATCCCATGACCCTGGAATCATGACCTGAGCCAAAATCACGAGTTGGACATTCAATTGACTGAGCCACCCAGGTGCCCCTCCTTGCTTTTCTTTACAGTTTTCCAGCCATTGTATGCATCCTCAAAATAATATAGCTTTATTTACTCTATTTTTGAACTTTATATCAAGGGAACCATACTACAAATATTCCTTTGTGTCTGGCTTCTCTTACTCAACATTGCCACTCATTCGTGTAGTTCTTTTATTCTCCTTGCTCTACAGTATTCCAGTGTGTAAAGACAACCCATGCTACTGTCGGTTACTGTTTGTGTTATTTTCAGATTGGGGCTATTATGAGCATGCTATGAGCATTCTTGTCCACGTGCCCCGGAACATGCTATGCATTTCTTTAAGGTATATCCCTTGGAGTGCAAGTCCTGAGTCACAGTACTACATCATAGGCTTCAACTTGACTTTATGATGTTGAACTATTTTCCAGAGTTGTACAAATTTATATTCCTACCTCTATTGTGCGACTGTTTCTCCCGCTCCACATCCTCACCATCCCTTGACATTGTGATACTTTTTGGCTTTTATCATCCGTGTATTACTTCATCATGGTTTTAATTCGCATTTCCTGATTACCAAAGATGTCGAGCCTATTTTCACATGTTTATTGGCCATTTAGTTGCCCATTTTTGTGATATGCCTCTTCAAGTCTTTTGGCCATTTTTCTATAAGATTGCCTTTTTTTCCTTTATTAATTTGTAGGAGTTCTTCACCTATTTTGAAATCTAGTGTTTTATTGGATATACATAAATAGGTATATATTCCATATCTACCTACTATACATATGTATGTAGGTATTTATTTATTTATTTTTTCTTTAGAGACAGAGAGAGAGAGAGAGATAAACAGAGATAGAGCACATGTGCACATACGTGCATGTGGGAGAGGGGCAGAGGAAGAGGGAGAGAGAAGATCCCAGGCAGGCTCCACACTGAGTGTGGGGGGCTTGACACGGGGCTCAATCCCATGACCATGAGATCATGACCCGAGCTGAAATTAAGAGTCTGATGCTCAGGGGCACCTGGTTGGCTCGGTCTGTTAGGGTCTGACTTTGGGTCCTCAGGTCATGATCTCGTGGTTTGTGAGTTTGAGCCCCACATTGGACTCTCTGGTGTCAGCACAGAGCCTGCATCGGATCCTCTGTCCCCCTCTCTGCCCCTCCCCCGCTTACACTCTCTCTCTTTCTCAAAAATAAATAAACATCAAAAAAATTTTTAAAAAGAGGGGTGCCTGCGGTGGCTCAGTCGGTGGAACGTTCGACTTCGGCTCAGGTCATGATCTCGTGGTTTGTGAGTTCGATCTCTGCATCGGCTCTGTGCTGACAGCTCAGAGCCTGGAGCCTGCTTCGGATTCTGTGTGTGTGTGGGTGTCTCTCTCTGTCCCTCCCCGACTCACACTCTGTCTCTCTCTCCTTCAAAAATAAATAAACATTAAAAATTTTTTTTTTTAATTTTAAAAAGAGTCTGATGCTCAACTGACAGAGCCACTCAGGCACCTCAACATGTAATTATATATAAATTACAGAGTATATATTTAATTGGAGACAGAGGATATGTAATAAATACACAATTTTATGTATTCATTAATAAATACAATAAATATTATATAATAAATATATAATTAAAAAATCAATAAATATAATAATCTTTTCTTCAGAGAGGCTTAAGAGTAGGAAGGTGGGGTCTGCACTAATGTAATTATTGGTATAGATTTAGAAGACAAAAGAATATTAGGAGCTTCACTGTCTCAATGTTAATAATGCACGGCCTTCTTACTTACTCTTGTACTGACAAATTCAGAGTATGTAAAATCATTAGCAGAACAGTATGGAAGAACAAAAAGAAGATTCTAAGCCTAGAGGGGACCCTAAAGGTAAATATATCCCATTAAAAAATGCATGTTGCTGATTTGAAAATGTGGCTCTGCCTGAGGACCTGAGAAGTAAGACATAGGTCTTGACTCCTCCTCCAGTGCTCTTAAGAGCCATCTATTAGGAAGAAATCTTCCTCCCGTAATTCCAGTTAGCTTAAGTCTCCTCTTTGAGACTTACTCCATAGAAACTGTTTTTAATGTATTTAGAAAAAAATCAGAGGTGCGAGGAGATGGCAGCAAATTTAGTTGTTCTGTTACTTCTTCTTTAAAAGAGGAAATATTTGGGGAGAAAATGTCCCTTATTTATTTCCTACAGAATGGTGGTTTTTCAAGCTTTCCGGATCAGGCTTCCTGCCTGGAGGGTTGGGATCTTAATTCCAGAAATCTGCATTGTCGTTCAGATCCAGAGTCCATCTGTGGTCTTCGGTTGCTGGGAGGCCCAGTGGCCCTGACCTATCCAAGCATCTTCCCTGCCTGACTCCCAGGGCTCCCGGCAGTATGTTTACTCAGGGCTTTGGCATTTATGTTTGCTCGGCACATTTAGTCAAATGGAATCGTTAATGGCCACTCTGACTGCTCAGTGCCAATTTCAAAGCTGGGCCCCAAAGGACAGCAAGAGGAAAAAGGAATAGAACTTGGCAGGGAGGAAGCAAGCTCAGAGAAACTGCAATTTTCAATTTTCGTTCTCATGTTATTCTTTCAGGAGTTACTCTGTTTTCATGATGGCACTGAGAGAAGCATTTGTTGTTATGCTTGAGGCTTTATAAACTATATTTTATATGACATTGAAAATGAAAGAGAGTAAAACAATTTATTTAAAGCTGGCTATATCTCCCTAGAGCAGGAAAAGGATCTGGTAATGTGCAAGTGAAGTCCAAACCGACCATGACAAAATAATAAAACAATGTCATTTTAAAAAGCAAGCTCGCTATTGGGACGTATAAATAGGCATAAATTGGCACTTCTCGAAGTGTGGTCCGTGACCATTGGTGGGCCTAAAGGATCCTCCAGGTGGCCTTTGCACCGGTCTCTCATAATTTCAGCATTTAAATAAACCACATTTATGCTTTCTTTGTAGTCTAGAATAAATCCGTTTATAGCCCTCATTAATGTCTCTTTAAAAACAACATGTCTCAATAATTCTGGTCAGGATATGTGGTCTGTGGTGTCCTGTGCCATATGGAAATGATCTGTGGGCCAGAAATATAGAAGGAGCCTTAGAATCCCATAGATAAACCTGGTAAGTGTAAGTTCACATTTATTACATGCACAGTATGTGCGAGGGATTGCACCAGGTAGTGTTAGAAAAGGATTTATGGTCCCCAACCACTTGCTGCCTCATCCCAATTTATACCAGAAGGGAATGAGTTCTAGAAGAATTAGGAATGGGACCTGAATTCTTTTATTTTATAATCTTCTGAGTATTTCACATTTTTTTCAGAAAGCATGCATTTGTTTATTGTAAACATCTTTTAAAAATAACATGCTATCCAAAATGAACTGTTTAGTCAGGGTCAACTACCATTCTGACGTTTATATACATTGGGGCATCTGGTTGGCTCAGTCGGTTAAGCGTCTGACTTCGGCCCAGGTCATGATCTCAAAGTTTTTGAGTTCGAGCCCGCGTCAGGCTCTGTGCTGACAGCTTGGAGCCTGGAGCCTGCTTTGGATTCTGTGTCGCCCTCCCTGTCTCTGCTCCTCCCCAGCTCATGCTCATACTCTGTCTCTGTCAAAAATAAACTTAAAAAAAAATAAAAAAAAATAAAGTTTACATACATTAACTCGTTCATTCTAATTCTAAAAATTACTAAGTTTGGTGCTATTCCCCCTCCCCCCCCCCCCATTTTGTAGCTAAGGAAACTGAGGCACATGGACCTTTCTTAGGGTCACACAATTAATGAGTTATGGAGTCGGGATTTAATCTCAGAGGTCTGACTCCAGAGCCCCACATGCAGCTGAGACTTTCTACTGATTGATTCCCTGAGGGTTTTATATTTGGCAGAAAAATTAGCAATATAGGAATTTTAAAAGAACACCAAAAGTAAATACACAAGTCTACCATAATCATCACTGGATTCATCGCAATGACGGTGGTTATATAGAAGCTTTGTGTCGACTCTAGTTGGTAATAGAGAACAATTGATTTTACATGCTCACAGGTCCATTTGGCCACAGAACTATGTGTCCGATAGCTTACATCAAAATGTCACCCTGATATGGTTACATAAAAATGTCTTACTTGGGGTGGAGGAGGGAGCACAATGCTACACTCCATTTAACTGCCTGGTTCAGAGCATTTTTGTACCTCTGGGAAGTCTTGGATGCATGTCACAAGCTCAAGAGGCAGTGACTAGCAGGAACAGCAGAAATGTACGCAGAATCCAGGTAGAAGCCATCCCAGGCAGGCAAGGGCTGACCCTGGTGCAACGGTCTATGAGGCAGCAAGGCCTCCAGTCAGACACCATGGCTTCACCAAGAAAGACTGCTGTAGGTGCAGATATTTCACAGGGCTCGGGCATTCTTTGTGCTTCTCCCCACCACTTATTAGATGGCTGGTCATCCACATCTGTCAGCCCTCCAGCCTAAAACCTGAGAAAGGATTTCTAAGAGCAACCTAGGAGGGGGGTACCTGGGTGGCTCAGTTGGTTAAGCATCCAACTCTTGATTTCAGCTCAGGTCATGACCTCCTGGTTCGTGAGATCGAGCCCTGCATTGGGCTCTGTGCCGACAGTGTGGAGCCTGCTTGGGATTCTGTCTCGCTCTTTCTCTGCTCTTTCCCTGCTGGTGCTCTCTCTCTCTCTCTCTCTCTCTCTCCCTCCCTCCTCTCAAAATAAATAAATAACCATTAAAAAACAAAAAAGAGCAACCTAGGAACCTTGAAACATCTACTCACCCTGTTTACAGGGATTCCCCAATGTTTATTTTCTCATTCATACATGTATAACCAAACAAAACAGCATGAAGGGCCATTAAAAGCTTTCGTAACATGGAAGCAGAAGTTTTACATAGAGGTGCTATGGAAACTGCGAGCGTTTGCAGAAGTGAGAATTAATCTTACAAGTACCTGCTCTGATTCTTCATGAAAATCAAGAACATTTGGGTTCTGTGAACTAAGAGATTAAATGTGAGATGGTATGAGAGCAGACTGGGGTTTATTTTATTTTATTATTATTTAAAAAAAATTTTTTTTAATTTTTTTTTCAACGTTTATTTATTTTTGGGACGGAGAGAGACAGAGCATGAACGGGCGAGGGGCAGAGAGAGAGGGAGACACAGAATCGGAAACAGGCTCCAGGCTCTGAGCCATCAGCCCAGAGCCCGACGCGGGGCTCGAACTCACGGACCGCGAGATCGTGACCTGGCTGAAGTCGGACGCTTAACCGACTGCGCCACCCAGGCGCCCCCAGACTGGGGTTTAAATACAAAACAAAACTTTTGTGGCTGGGAGGCAGGTAGAAATAAATAGGGAACTGTGAACGTGATAGGGAAAGAGTAAGAGAAAACTAAACTAGGGTCATAGGATGACATTTACCTTAGAAGAAGGATCACAGTGGAAACTGTAGGAAATAAATGCAGTCAATTGGAAGACTCACTTGAAAATGTGTTCCAGAATTAGAAGGGGCAAAGAGACAAAAATGATTTCAGAAGAGATAAGATACGAAAGACATAGAAGGCATCTCAAACTACGAATGATGTATGTTCCAGAGGAAGAGATCAGAATAAATGAGAAAGAGCAGTGACAAATATAAGAAAAGAAAAAAAATGTCCTGAAGAAAAATCTGACCCTGTAGGTTGATTGTCTTACCCTGTTTCTGGTAAAATCAGTTCAGACACCAACACTTGGAAAGGTTTCTCTTATTTCTGCTGCCCATTCTCCTCCTTGAATTCTGAAAGTGGAAGGATGTCTCAGTAGAGTTAAGGAGTAGAAACCAGATAACAATAGAAAAATAGAAGAAAAAAAAAAAAGCAAGCCAAAATGGAAGTGAGCACTCAGACATGGGCTATGCTCTCCAGGAAACCAAAGGAAGATAAAATCAGGGGTTTATATTAGGGCTATAAAATAGATGGAACCCCGTGGATGTGGATGTATTGATAATCTAAGCACGAAAATTAATCACAATTTTTCATTTAGAGATAGGAAGAGCACAGCCTATACACTCAGAAGACTGGAGCATATAGTCCTGAGCCCGGCACTGACTAAACACACAACCACACATTTTTATTTATCCACTCTTTGCCTCAACGTCCTCCCCTGTGAGACTGGAAAACAACTAATAACTGTCTAACCCACCCCAGAATTGTGTTGTAAGCATATGGATAAAACCACCCGCACAGAAGTTTCCCACAAATGTAGATGTTATTAGGAGCACAGGGACCATTACGTCAAACCGGGAGACTGGACCGAATCCCTCAAGTGGAAGCAGCCACGCCAGCTGATTTTCCAAGAGTAGCCTAAGTTTCAAAGCAAGATCTTTGCTTTGGAGATAAGCAATCTTTACTTATTAAGAGAGAAGCATGCACTAAATTACACCACTGCGTTTGCGCAGTTCCTGGACACATCAGCTAAAAGTCATTAAACATGCATCAATCATATGGAATATCAGAAACAGTCCCAATAGCAGAAAGCGATTATGGGATCCATGCCTCCCTCTTTGAAAATAAACTCGTCAGCTTTGCTTCATCATTTATTTTCCATAATGTTTCCAATGTGCTTGATCAGTATGCACATACCAGCAGGAGACTATTATCTCAGAATAAATAATATTTCCCTCAAGACATTCTCTTCATTGTACTCTACAATTTTATATTTATTATAGGAGCACTTCATAGTAAAACTTCACACAAGAACAAAGAAATGATGTTACAGAGAATTTGTCTTTAGGCAAGACTCAAATGTTTTCTAGAACATTCCTTGAAGAATTCCATAGAAACATAGCTGTAGGAGGAGAGGTAGGCATACTCTTCTGTCTAGGTTCCAGTACCACCGACTCTTGTACAAAGGAGTCTGTTATTGGAATCCCACGTCTTCACAGATATATTAATACTTTCAAAGAGCTTTGACTCTTGGGGCCATGACCGATGGAGGACAGTGGTTAGTCCAATCTTCAAAAGGATAACACTGTATGTTAATTAGACTGGAATTAAAATTAAAACTTAATAAAAAAAAAAGTAACTTTGCTGATCAGGGCTACAACTAGGGTGAGGCTAGGGAATCACCAGCCTCAGGAGCAAATTTACGTGCATCAAGAAACTCAGTCAACAAGGAGACGATATTTGAAGGCGACATTTAAAAATACAAAAATTAATGCAAAAACCCCACGATGAACAAACTCTGAAGGGAATTGCTGCATCAAATTTTCACATAAAGACAGGATGAGAACGTCTTTTATGGAGCTGAACTCGGATGGCCATGAACACGAAGTCTGTCTTGAAGGGGGCATAAAGCTGGGAAGAGGACAGATGGAGGAGTGTGTGCTCAAGAAGTCAGGGGAAACACTTCTGATTGAGTGACAGTGAAGGGAAGGGGATTCCAGATTGATTATTGGCATGGACTCTGCAGGAATTTTTTTTTTCCCTTGGCTAGATAGAGCCACTGCCCCATTGCCAACCTATTTCTCTCAAGGACCAGAATTTAGGAGGAGGTGAAAGGCGCACCTAGCTTCCTCTGCCTTCAAAGCAATTTATACGGATTTATTTGCAACCAGCAACGTGAGCTTCTGTCTGAGGGACTGAGGCGGATCTTTAAGAGGATGTTAACCTAAGAGGATAAACGCCTGTTCTAAAAGAAGAACTGCTTTTAGCCACATTTTTTTTTTTCCAATCCCTGATCCCTAGACGTTGGCCAGTGAGAGTGGGTGGAGCAGTGTTCCTCTCAAGAGGGTACAGTGAGCTCTTCTGGGGGCGGCGCCCCTGCCCTCCTGTGTGATTGCTGGCTGTGCCGCAGGCCATTTGGATGACGTACGCATGGCATGAGGCCATAGCCCAACAGGTCAGCTGCCAAGTCTCAGGGAGAAGCCATGCTGCCACCCACTCCCAACCTGAAACAGCTATGGTTGCTCTGGGCATTCCATCTCCTTGCCTCTGTAAAGTGGAGGGAGGTTGAGAGGAACAGGATTAGAAGAAACAAAAATGCATTTCAAGCTGAGAAGTGAGCAGATGATTCAACAGTCTTCCACATTCTTTCTAGCGCCCTGCTCAAAGTAAATGGCAGTGGTTTATTTTTCTTCTCCTGTTAAATTCGAGCATGGGTTATATGGCTTTCTGGGTGGGCAGTTTATTCTTTCGTCCAGGTTCACTTTTAGTTCATATCTTGGTACTGGAAGGCATCTATGTGTTTGTCAGTTAACCTCCACTCCAAATATCTGCCCAGACCCAAAACGTTTAGGCTCAAGCTCAGTGACAAGAGACATGGTGATATGAAAATCACTTTTTCAGCAGGTGAAGGATGAGTGGTGGGATTTGTAACTTGAAGCTGGGCCCTTAGCCAGAAGGAAGTCTGATGGCTTTGCCCCCGCTGACTGCCTCCAGCACCCTGGACTCCGCATCCAGTCACTGAGACTCGTTTTGTCATTCCTTCTTTTCTTTTCAACATGGTGAGATAGATCCGTGAGAACCGAACACCCCTCTGAAGTTGGTTGGGAGAAAGAATTTGTCATTGTAGGCAAGCAAGGGCTGATGTCTTCCCTTCCCCAATGTATGTCTGGGACATTTTTAAGGGTTAGCCTGGGACCCTTCTCTTCGAAGAAGTTTTCCTTGCCACAGTCGATGGACATTTCATGTGGCACTTTTACACTGCCTTATATTCCAATTACTTGTGAATATATTGACTATACAAATTCACGTATGTGAATTTCTAGAGGGAATTACTGCATCCAGTTCATCCTGAAATCCTTGCGTAGTGCTTCAACATAAGTGAGTGTTTGCTAAAAGTGTATTAAATGAATGAATGAATGAATGAATGATTAAAACCATAAAATTTCATAAATCCAAGTTGGTCAACATGTCATTAGGTAAATAGGCTTTTCAAAAATTTGGGTATGTGGCTCCCTGATGATTCTTTATAGACTGATGCTAGGTTGGGAACTGTGACCTTTGCCACAGCCTTCCTGATGACTCTGATGTGGGGATAGTTGTAGGAACAGTCATGATTCTGCATTTTCAAAAGGATAATCAAATGCCTGATATACAGCTATGTTTGCGATTCACTGGTTTAGGATAGCTAACCCGGTATTAGAAACATTTTAAATAAAATAATAATCATAACAACTGTTACTTATGGCTTACTATGTGTCAAATACTGTTCTTATTGATTTGCATATTTTAAGGCACTTACTCTTCACAATCATCTAATGAGGTGAATACCATTATTGTTCCCATTCTACAGATAAAGCAACAGAGGCACGGAATGTAATTTGCTCAGTGGTGCTGGGATTTGGACTCAGTCTGGCTCCCCAGCCGTGTTCACCTATTATACTTCCTTTCCTCTCACTTCAGCTTCTGGAGACAGTGGTTTGAGCTTGAATTTCACCTTTCCCTTCATCTTATATCCTATTGAGATGACAAAAATTATAAAAAATAAGAATAAATTAAATACATGTCCCCATGGTTGTAAGAGAAGCTCTGTTGACCTGCTCCCCACTGAAACAGGCAAGTGGGTAAAAATTGTAAAAGAAAAAAACATTTAAAAGTCCCTGGAAATTGTCTGAAGGGCATCCAGCAAATGAAAACTTTTTTTCAAGAAAATCTACTAAATCTCAGTAAAAACAGTGAGTCTGTGGCACTTGAGCTATCGATAGAATAATGGACAGAACCATCCTGATTATCTCCATAGATGCAGAACAAGAATTTGACAAAATCTAACAGTCCTTCATGATAAAAATACTCAGCAAACTAAGAACAGAAGGGAACTTCTTTGGTCTGATAAAGAGCATCTATGAAAAACCCACAGCTAACACCCTACTTAATGATGAAAGATTATTTTCTGCTAAGACCAGTAGCAATACAAGGAAGTTTGCTTGTACTTTATATATTTAACATTGTTCTGGAGGTCCTAGCCAGGTCAGTTAGACAAGTAAATGGAAATAAAAGGCATCCAGAGAGGAAAGGAAGAAATAAAACTGTCTGTAAATGACTTGTTCTTATATTTAGAAAATACTGAGGGACCCATGAAAAATCTCTTAGAATTGATATCAAATCCAGCAAGGTTGGAAGATACCTCTAGAATACAATACACAAAGATAAACTGTCCTTCTATATACTTGCAGTGAGCAGTCCAAAAAGGATATTAAGAAAAGAATTTCCTTTACAATTGCATCAAAAGTACTTACGTATAAATTTACAAAATAAATGTAACGCACACTCTAAAACCTATAAAACTTTGTTGAAAAGATAATTTTAAAAGATCTAAATAAATAGTAAGACATTCCATGTTTATGGATCAGAGGATAATATTAAGATTGTAATACACACCAAATTGGTCTACATAGCCAATGCAATCCCTCTCAAAATCCCAGATGGCTTTTGCAGAAATTGACAAAGTTGTCATAAAATTCATATCGAAATACAAGGGAGCTGGATAACAAATAATTGTGAAAAGAAACAGAGTTAACAGACTCATATTTCCCAGTTTTCCTCCCATTCGATAGTGAAAATAATAGTCTTTTCAACAGATGGAGCTGGGACAATTTGTATCCACTTGCAGAAGAAAGAAACTGGATTCCTACCTCACACCATATATAAAATTATAAAATGGATCAAAGGCCTCAATGGAAGAGCTGAAGCTATACAATTTTTACAAGAAAACATAGGAGTATATCTTTTTGACCTTGGAGTAGGCAATGGTTTCTTAGATAAAAGATAAGTTATATTTCTTCAAAATAAAAAACTTTGTGTTTAATGTACTTCACCACTGAGAAAGTGAAAAGGCAAACTACAGAATTATTTTCAAATCCTTTAACAAAGAAATTCATTTCAAAACAGAACTAGAACAAAAGTATTTCCAACTTTTGTTCTTTTCCAACTAGCATTTTAACAGTGCTACAATTCAGATTTGGTGACAATGTGGGGATGTAGAAGCTCTCATTCTCTCCTGTCTTTTAACAGTATGCTTTGCCTATTACTCTAAATGTCCCTTCCTTTTTATCCAGAAAGCCTACCTCTATGAATCCATTCTACTAAAATGCTCACCAAAATACACAGAGATTAATGTACAGGGATGGCTATTGAAGGATCATTTACAACAGCAAATAAAAGGAAACAATCCAAAGCCTATCAACAGAGGAAAGATTTAATAAATCATGGTACATGATATGTTTGTATGATGGCTGTTTTTCTATTTCCACAGGAGTGAAGTAAATCTGTGTAAACTAACATGCAAAGTTGTTCACAACAGACAGAGATAAGTGAAAAGAATACATGATATGTGATAATATGTACAGTGCCTTATTTACAATAAATATAAAGCAAGGCTATTTTGTCCATTATTTCTCAGGAGATATCTAAATATTATTAATTAAAAAAAAAAAACCACCTGCTTAACTTATCTTGCTGCAGACTGCAGATCAGTGCCCATATAAGAAGCTCAATCCATGGGGTGCCTGGGTGGCTCAGTCAGCTGAGCATCTGGCTTTAGCTCAGGTCATGATCTCACACTCCATGAGTTCGAGCCCTGCGTTGGGCTCTGTGCTGACAGCTCAGAGCCTGGAGCCTGCTTCAGATTCTGTGTCTCCCTCTCTCTCTGCCCCTTCCCTACTCATGCTCTGTCTCTCTCGGTCTCAAAAATAAATAAAAAACATTTAAAAAAAATTTTAAAAAAGAAGCTCAATCCCAAATAAAAATAGATGGAATTTAAATATTTCCCCTTTTAATGTTTGATCTGAGGCATATATTTGAAGCTACTCTTTGTTTGTTCTAAGGTATCTTCAAATATGTACTATATGTACTCCAAATTTGGTGAATATTCATCCAGCCAATTTTATGTGCTATGACAGAATAATAAACAGAAATACGATTCAAATGTATACACATGTATATATAATCACCTGGAAATATACATTCCAAACAATTTTCAGTGGCTACCTTTTAGAATAAGGGTAGAAAAGAATAAAATATTTTACCTTGTACTCTCTATATTTGAATGTAATACTGGCATTTAATACTTTCATAATTAAAAATAAAGAAAATGAGGTAAATTGGATAAATAAACAAACTGAAGGATAAAAACGCAACTATGTTCAGAATATGACACATTTATTTTTGAAAGTAGCTTATGTTTGCTCTTTAAAAAAAAAAATGTTACTCTCTCTCTCTCTTTTTTTTTCCTAGTCCTGGAGCACTCAAAAATTGACCGCTTCCTTGAAGCCATATTTTCCCTCTGTAGATTTCTTCCTTCCTAATTAAGTAGTATTGAGACAGACTGGGTTAAACTCCTTATATTTACAAGCCCCCCATCTTGAAGTCTCTCATGTGCCTTGTATTCACTCTTTCTACCAGGATAACATCTCATTTGTGTTCAAGTTTCAGGACTCACTTTTCAGTATTCTGCTGGTTGGCCTGACTTCGTTTAAGATTACATGAAAAGATGTGCCAAATGGCATGACCCATTATTAAGAGTCTAGAGTGTTCCAAGCTTTGAGACTTGCACCAAGTATTTTCAGTATCACTTACTGTTTTATGTGTATGCTTGTCAAAAGCAATTACTCCTGATTCAGCAAAATTCAATGCTTTCTAACAAATGATCGGAGGGTAAACAACTCATTTACATGGCGAGGTTTATATTTTCAGAAATGCCTCAAGGGAACCTTTCCAAGAGGCTAGAAAGGAATTCAGCGAAAAGGAAGCAGCAGGAGGATCCTGTATTTCTCTGCAATTCAGCAGTACTGGTTGCCAATACCAACATCATAACATTTCAGAGCTCAATTTTCCATATTTTGAAACTTCATACAGAGATTCCATCAAGGAAGTTGATCTCCTATCAGACCCAACTTTGTCTTTTAGTTGCTGAATTTTCTACTTCATGACATGTAAGCTAAAGCTGCAATCGTTTTTACATCCTGAGAATAAATCAGAACTGATGGGGACTTGCATTAGCTTGGTGGTTCTCAAAGTTTGGCTCGCATCAAAGTTGCTTAGAAGGTCTGTTAAAAAATGCAGATTGCTGGGCCCAACCACAAGCTGCTGATGTAGTGAGTCTGGCAGGGTGGTGGGGGAGGACCCTGAGAATTTGCATTTCTAGCAGGTTTTTAGGTGATGTTGCTGCAGTTCTGGGTACCACACTTTGAGAGCCACCATTTTAACTCTAACTACTAGGACTCCACTTAATAACTAGATGCTTTAGCTCACTGAAAGGTATCTTCCTGGCTCTCAGATATTAAGGAACCCAAATATTAGGGGCATGGTTTCTGAATATGATTATTTTAAGAGAAAACAATGATATATGGCTGCTGCTTTTCTAAAGGAATTCATCTGGGTGCTGGTGGAAAGGGATTCATCAGTGCTGGGAGGCAGATTGTCTTTAACAGGGGTGCTGATGATTTCAGTGTAACACCTTCTCTAACCTTTATTTGACACCATGGAATCAACTGGGAAGAGTGGAGACTCTGGAGTCAAATGTAGGCACGGTGCTTTAAGATTTCATGATTCTAACCTTCCAAAATTGGTGGCCCCTCACCCTGTGCCAATCCTTACTGGAATTGTCCATGGGCCCCAGGGAGAGTGTGAGTGGAGGCAGATGATTCTAAAGCACTTCATTAGGCTTCCGATCATATAGATAGCTTTTTAGTCTTTGAGCAATATCTTTCGAGTTCTGGCTTATAATTCAGCAAAATTAGCGTATTCCAGACGGGTTTCTTCTGGTTTGGCAACTCCGCTAGTTAATTAATAATCCTATTATTAATTAAAAGCGAAAGCTATTACTATTACAACGTAAACTGGAGCTAAGCCAGGAAAACTGGAACCATATAAATATCCAATTTAGTCAGCAAAATCAATATGCCAGATGCTGTGCTAATTGTTTTATATATACTTAAATGTTTTCTTTTTACTGTGCTTTATTGAAATGGGCAGAACTTTTATTTTATCACCAATTTAGTCAAATTGATTTTCAACTGAATCATACTCACTGGCACAGTTTTCCAGAGAACTGAGGTTTGCCAATGAGAAGCCAAAGGCAACCCTAATTTTTGCTTAAAACATCACTTAGATGGAGAGAAGGCTCTCCATACACACTTAAGTTACAAGAGGAATACTTACTCATCTTAACTGGGAATTTTGGAGAATTATAAAAATGGAACACATTATTAAATTAATACTGATATTTAGTATTTATAAATGTTTTCATAGCACTTTAATAGCTTTTTGCTCATTTAAACCTTCCTGTAAAAGTGCAGCTATCATTTCCATTTCACAGATAGATGAAACATAAAGTGGTAAAGGGATTTCTTTAGGCCCCAGAACAGCTACTTTGTGCGCATGTGTGTGTGTGTGTGTGTGTGTGTGTGAGAGAGAGAGAGAGAGAGAGAGAGAGAGAGAGAGAGAGAGAGAGAATGTGAAGGCTGGGACCACAATGAAATTCCTTCACTCTTACTTTATAGTTAATAACATGATGGAAAGAAGGGACTTTCTTGTCAAACATAGCTGGTTTGGATTCCCACTCTTGTCCTTACTAGCCACATGTCATTGAACTAATTACTTAACCCCTCTGAATCTCAGTTTCATTATCTGTAAAATGGAGCTATTGTCTACTCCTTACTTCACACGATTGTAGTCAGGATTAGAATTCATTTATGTGAAGCATCAAGCACATGAGTACTCAAAGAATGTGGTTGTTACCAATGCATATTGGGTATTGGGATTGTAAACTGTAGGTTTTGTGAGGCCAGGAAATATCTCTCTTCCCCATTGTATTCCCAGAATTTAGTACAGTGCCCGACACAGAGAAGACATTCATTAAATGTGTATTGAATGAATTAATGTACCACAAATAGTGGCTACTTATTATTTAATCAGTCACGTGGCTTGATTTAGGTTTAAAAATGCACACCAGGCCATTCCTATGGCCTCATCACATCTGCTTGGAAATCATACCAGGAGGTCATGATAGAAATAGTTCTTGGGGCACCTGGGTGGCCCAGTCAGCTGAGCATCCGACTTCAGCTCAGGTCATGATCTCATGGCTTGTGGGTTCGAGCCCCACGTTGGGCTCTATGCCTGGAGCTCAGAGCCTGGAGCCTGCTTCAGATTCTGTATCTCCCCCCATCTCTCTCTACTCCTCCCCTGCTCATGCTCTGTCTCTCTCTGTCTCTCAAAAATACATAAACATTAAAAAAAAAAAAGAAAGAATTCTCCATTTGTGATAGTCTCTCCCAAAGAAAAAGAATATTAAATTCCAGTTTTTACCTAGAAACTATGTTGAAGATGGAAGTACAAAACCGTGGGAGGAATAATTCTGAATTATTACAGAAAATTCAAATAGATTCCCAATTTTGGCCCAGGATTAATTGATATGAAATGGATCCTGTGTCAAGTTTTCTCAAGCCCAGTCCAGTAAGGGCAAGTCATGTCTTCAGCTTATGCACAAGTGCATGTATTGTATTACCACAAAGAAGCATCCGGAATATTCAGAGTTGTATGTGAGGAGGAACCACTCCCTTGGATAGATTTTGGAATGTGCCCAGTGCCCACCACCCCAAACTGGTAGCCAGAATTGACCAAGCATGAGATAAGTTCATTGGCTTCGCTGCCAGACGAGTCTGTATTTAAATCTCAGCTCTTCTGTGCAAGTTACTGAAACTTCCTGAGCCTCAATGTACTTATCCATGAAATGGGATAATAACAGAACCGAGGTATCTATGGGGCTGTGGGTGTTAGATGTGATAATACATGTAAAATGCTGGGCATAGATGAAGCACTTGGTGGGTACTGCTGTATGATGATGATGATGATGATGATGATGATGATGCAGGAAGCTGGAAATGATCCTGAACATGATCCAGTGGTAGGGACACCTGGGTAGAGGTCAGGATATAGGATCTTCAATTGGATGAACAAAAAGCAATCGGTGGGTGTCAAAAGCAAGCCAGGGGCCATCCAAACCCATTTTCACCTACTAAACAATTTTGCTTGAGGGTAACTCTGAATATAAACAGAAACTGCCTTAGTTATTCAACTTGTTAGGTTGGTATTATCTAGTTTTTCCCTGTTCTACATAATCAGGATTGGTTTGAAGTGTGTGTTGCTTTGCATGCCTTTGCAGCGATAACACAAGAAAAATGCCAGAATATGTTCAGAAATAATCTTCTCGTTGGGTTCTTGCAAACCAAGTTTACGATCACCCTCCATCTCACTGAGGATGTTGCAACTTCGTGTTTTTCACTTTCTCTGCCTTAACCACAGACAGGCTTATCAGTTCTGATCCCTCTCACTTCCAGGCATCCAGTGAACCCAACATGACACTCTTTCCCCTCATCCTATGAGCAGGAAAAGTGGGCTGATGGCCGCATCCACACAAAGGTGTGAGTGATGTGTATATTATTTCTCTCAAAATATTTACAATTTGAAAAAAAAAAAAAACAAAAAAGGCCTGGGGAAGCTGATCCTTATCTCAAAGGGGTTGATTTTTAATGATGGAATTTCAGGCTTTTTAGTGCATGGGAATGAGCTTAAGCTGAAGTAGGAAAAGGAAATGACTTTGGGCGGGGGAACTAGGACGGTTTCTTCTCATCTCTGCTATATTCCCCTTTCTTTCTATGGCTCTGTCATCACCTATTCTAGATGTCATACTCAATTATTGGAGGAAAAACTCAAAAAGACACAGGGTTCGGAATAGTCATGCAAGCAAACACATTTGAGAAACACGGGCTTGCATAATTACTCAACCCAGTATATTAAAATCAAAAGATTAGGATAGAGCACAGGCAGGATCATTTTATATGCTTGTGATGAATTTCTGTGCAGATTCTAATAAGTAAATGACAACACACTTAACTCCAAATAGACACCATGAATTAAGATCCAAAAATTGTCATTTTCTTAACCACGAGAAACAGGCAACGTGTCTTTAGCCTAGGAGACCCTCAAGCTCAGGCAGTATTTTCAAGGGACTTAATATGCTATACCATCCAGTCTATGAGGGCAGAGATCGTGATTGTTTTCTGTAGAGTCTATAATACGAGGCAGGATGCCCGACACATAGTGAAGGGTTAATAAAGATTTGTTCAATAAGTGAATGAACAAACACATTCCACATAACTTTGGTTATGACGATGCTTATGTTGCTACAGAGTGGTGAACGTTGAGATGCGTCGTCCCTATGGCTGTTGTAGGGAGCATAACTGACCGTCTCAGGTGCTGTCCCTCTGGCTTCATCACTGTCTGTGCTGGGTCATGCTGTTCAAGAGCTGCTCTTAGCCAATGGCTGAGCTTAGGGTGTGGGAGGGGCTGGGGGAAACTCCTGCAGGCCAATTGCTGTGAGGCTCAGGACTTTCCACCAGCCCTGAGTTCCCATCAGCCTGGCTGAATCTTTCTTAGAATTGCATTGCCCTCTGCAGCTCTCCAAGCCAATCCTCCTTCTCTCCCCTTGCCTTCCACTGATGGCAGACCTGCATTTCCATCTTAAGGATCTCCTTGCTTTTTCTTGTCCCTCCTCCAGTAACTCTCTTGCAAATCAAATGCTGCCTTGATGTCTACTTCGAAGCAATCCTGAAATAACACAGAAGTATATATATAGTAGCTGAGTCACAAAGAGACCTGGAAAGGTTTACTCTCTGAACAGTTTAAATTTTAACCTGTGTAAATCCAACCCTGCAATTTGTTGTGTTTTTTTCAATAAATAAGTAAATACATTTTCATTGTATCAAAATTACTATCTTACTCAGATGTACTTAGTGGTAACCTGTTCTCTTAGAAACACCCTCTCTCCACTACTGCTATCACAAGGTCACCAAGAATGTAAGAAATAAGAAAACTATTGGTCTGAATATCCATTAGGAAGCAACAAATGCGTTTATAGCACCCCCACCATTTTAGATTTCAGTGAAACTTAAAGTTTAAAATTTGACGGGCTCTGTGCTGACAGCTCGGAGCCTGGAGCCTGTTTCCGATTCTGTGTCTCCCTCTCTCTGACCCTCCCCCGTTCATGCTCTGTCTCTCTCTGTCTCAAAAATAAATAAACGTTAAAAAAATTTTTTTTAAATTTGATTCATCCACTGTGCATTAAAAAAAGTGGGGACAGTAAGACTTACGTTAAACCTATTGTCTGGGGTCCCTACACAGAATACAGTATCACCTGAAGTCCTGGGCATGCAGACCAAAGCTTGGCTTTATAGCTGGACTTCACATCCCTACTTTGGTGATTTCTAAGTGGCACCTCATGTGCCTAAACACACTATGAAAAAGAGAAAATTGTTTGGAATTTGAATGTCTTACCTAACTTTGACAATCGCATACCTAATCTCACATGAAGCGAAGACTGCTGGCTGGGTATGGCTCTCGTATTTCCTACAGAATGCTTATTTTCAGGTAACGGGTATGTGGTCCAGAGCACACGGTAGGGATTCAATCTATGAGAACGTTGATTACTAAGACCTAGACTCAGAGCCAAAAGAACACGTTAGGATTTAGGTTGCAGAGTCTTCAGAAGACACAGTTGGTTATTAAAAACCAACAACCGAGGGGCGCCTGGGTGGCGCAGTCGGTTAAGCGTCCGACTTCAGCCAGGTCACGGTCTCGCGGTCCGGGAGTTCGAGCCCCGCATCAGGCTCTGGGCTGATGGCTCAGAGCCTGGAGCCTGTTTCCGTATCTGTGTCTCCCTCTCTCTCTGCCCCTCCCCCGTTCATGCTGTGTCTCTCTCTGTCCCAAAAATAAATAAATTTTGAAAAAAAAATTTTTTTTAAAAAAACCAACAACCGAAATGCAAAAGACGATACTTGTTCTTGAGCTGAAAAATGATTCTTTCCAGCAGGCAGGGGAGGCCATTACCCCGAGGGCCATCTTGCCAGGTCCAAGTCGTTCCCAGGGAGCTCGCAGCAGCCAGTAAGCACAGTCATGAACTGGAATAACATTTACTGGAATGGGATGGAGAGGCCTCCTTTTGGATGACTCCAGGGTGATTCAGAGGAATACTTTATGAAATTTTCACAAGGTCTCAAATTCTTCCTGCTTTTCAAAAATATATGCATTTCTACACACAGGGCACAAGAAGACTAAGAGGGGAGCGTGGATAATTCCAGCTCATTGTCCCTGGTGATTTCCGCACAGACCTTGTGGTTGCTTTTTTTAATTTTTTAAATGTGTTCCAAAAGGCTAAAGGAAACATGATCCATCAGCTGTGAAAAATGACTAAGTGCTAGCTGTTTTGCAAAGGTATTAACCATGGGACTTCTACACTATGATGGTTAAAATAACAACAACGTGCGTTGCTTTTTTATGTCTGTGTGTGTGCACGGGTGTGCGTGTGTGCACGCGGCAGTCTTGGCCAGGTTTGCTCTTGGCCTTGGTCTGCATAGGTCTGGTTTCAGTTCTAGGCAGCCCCGGACAATTTGTCTTTTTATTCTGCCTGGAAGCTCTACCGATGATGCTGTGTAAAGGGCTCAGGTGCTGACAAGCTGGGCACGGTCAGTATCTAGGGTCACAAGAAGTCCAGCAAAATCGCAGAGCGGCTCTCATGCCACGCACTGTACCCAAAAGGAAATGAATGTAGATCACGTGCCTCTTTCTTCGTCTCCCTGTCACCGGCTGTCCAAACCCCTTCTTCAAATTCTGGTTCAATAGTAATTCTTCCTGCGATGTTTTAGCCAATACTTAACGCTGTTACTGTAAATGATAAATAATAATCCCTTGACTTCCTTTTTCCTTTAACTTTTACACATCTTAAGGCCATATTATGAAAATCATATATCCCTTGCCCCCCACCCCCCCATACACTGACCCCAGCACAAACACCTACTCACACACAGGCTACAAAAGGCTGGAATAGAAACCAGATCTTTATTATATTCACATCAGTAATGAGCCTCACATATTGGTGTACATCAGAATCATAGATGAGGAGGGTGTTGTGAAAAACATAGACTCTGTCACTATTCTAAAGACCCTAAATCAGCATCTTTAGAAGTGGGTATCTGTATCTTCTACACCAAAATTTGAGAACAACCGATATTTTTTTAACTAAAAAAAATTTTTTTTGATGTTTATTTATGTTTGAGAGAGACAGAGGGACAGAGTGCAAGCGGGTGAGGGGCAGCGAGAGAGGGAGACACGGAACCCGAAGCAGGCTCCAGGCTCTGAGCTGTCAGCACAGAGCCTGAGGTGGGGCTTGACTCATGGTCTGCACGATCATGACCTGATATCATGACCTGAGCCAAAGTTGGACGCTTAACCTCCTGAGCCACCCAGGCGCCCTGAGAACAATGGATATATTTATTGATTCTTTGATGTGGTCTCCACTGAGTACAAGAAGACTCTCGCACTTTTCAAGCTCTTTCTCCTATCACTCTACTCTCTGCCACAAGCTGGTCTGCCAGCATGGTCAGCTTAGCTACCCATCCTAGCTCTCCTGAGACTTGGCAGAATTTCCCTCAGCCCCCATGTGCAGTCTCTACAGATGGCCAGCTCTGTGCTTATGATGACATTGCTGCCTTTTCCCTATCTATATAATGAGATATGTTATATATCCGTATATATACGTTATATATACGTTATATACGTTATATATACGTTGTATGAGATACGTTTCTGAAATTCCTTTGTACTCTAAAATTCTGTGTTTCTAGATAGCTAGTATTTTCTGTACTTGTACCATGTTGGATTTTCGAATGATCCCACAGCAGCTGTTTTGGCTCAGATGATTTCCCAATCTGTCTGTTGGCCGCCTGCTTGGGAGGTGTCCTGTCCCATCAGACAGACTTAGCAGAAATAGTGTCTGGGGGTGTGGCTCATCACTTACAAGAGGTCAAAGAGAAGGACACACACTAACCGGCGATGGGAGGGTGGAGCTCAGGAGGAAGCCCAAATGGCACACGGAGTAATGGTGAACACAGGGCAAGCACTCAGGTAGTCTAGGCTACCTGCTAACGGTGAGTATGCATCTAAATCCAAAAAGCAAAATCCATTTAAGAACCAAAGGAAACTCAAGTATTATGAACAAATATTGAGGGTGACGTCTGCAAAAGGGATGTTTGGGGCAACTAGGCTACTGGCAGGTATATTCAGATCTAAATTTCAAAAGTGAAACCTGTTTAAGAACCAAAGGGATGATAGGTATCATAAACAAAATTTAGGGGGGGGGTTGCAGGAGAGTGTTAGGAGAAAACTGCAGACTCATAGTTGGCTGGCAATGACCTCTGGTTCCTCCTTCTTTATAACATACCAACAGTGCTTGCTACCTTACCTTATATTCAAAGGGGATTTCAGCCTATATTCTCAGCCGCCTCAGGCTTCTGGCCTGAGTCCGGCCAAAGCCTTCAATGTAATAGGACGTTTGGGCCCACCAGTGGATAGCCTGTGAGATCAGGCTTAACTCTGTTTCCAGTATCAATGTGATAGAAGATAGGATTCAGTAGGCAGAGAAGGAAAGATTAAGACCTGAGGTCCCTGGGTGGGGAGAAACACCTAATTTGGAACAATGCTGGGAGTGTCTGACCACAGCAAGCCCCCTCAGGCATAAGGTTTCTCTTAAGAACCTACTCCCTCTCAGGTTTCCCCTCTGGAATTTGACAAAAGACCTAAGTATGACCTAGATGACCCCTCATACAATGGAAACGAGCCAATCAGAAATGGACAACCCAGCCCCTAGAACTATCCAGCCAATAAAGGTACAACCTGAGAAGGAACAAAGGGGAAGGGAAGGGGGCAGGCTGACCAGAACCTCATAAAACAAGGACCCTCACCTAGAGTTCTCAGGCTTTACTTTCCAATGTCCCCTCTCTGTAAAGAGAGCTTTCCTACGATTCTTCCTTTAGAATCTTATATTGTAATAAACTTTTGCCCGTTGCTCATTTTGTGTCCACCTCTTCATTCTTCAAAGTGGGGAGACAACGAATCCGGGTATTGTGGCCAAAAATCCTTCAACGTTTCTTTTGTGGGATGGGGACTCAGAAAGCTTGGACAAGTTGCAGCTGTCCCCCACTTATGTCTGCCCCATCCACCTAGTCTCCATGACTGCCTTTGGCCCTGATGTCCCAATTTTTTGCCCCAGTTTCTTGGACCTTTGCCAGTTGACTTGAGGGAATTTTGTATTAGTTCCCTAGGGCTGCCCTAACAATGTATCACAAAACAAGTGGCTTCAACAACAGAAATTTATTGCCTTACAGTCTGGAGGCTGGAAGCGTGAGATCAAGGTGTCAGTAGAGATGGTTCCTTCTGAAGGCTGAGAGGGAGAAATCTGTTCTATGCCTTTTTCCTAGCTTCAAGTGGTTTACTGGCAATATTTGGTGTTTCTTGGCTTCTGTTATATTACTTCAATCTCTGCCTTTAATCTTTACATAGCATTCTCCGTGTGTGTGTGTGTGTGTGTGTATGTGTGTGTGTCCAAATTTCCCCTTTTCATAAGGACACCAGTCATACTGGATTAGGGGACCATCCCAATTGATTAGGGGCCAAGTATGTCCTCATTTCAGCTAATTAATTCTTCAATGACTCTATTTCCAAATAATAACATATTCTCAGATACTGGGGTAGGACTTCAAAATATGAATGGGGGAGGGACACAATACAACCTCTAATAGGGTATCTCTAGTTTTTTCCAACCTATTTTTCTTATACCTGCAACTCCCTACCTACATCCCTCGCTATTGACATGAGTTTAGTTTTAAACCAGATAGACCACTTGGAATCATGATACTGGTTGGTAGTCACCTGACTTCACAAAGTACCGCAGCCTAGGATCCTAATGCCATACTCTGTCTTTCAGATCAAACTCTCTTGGATAGTAGGACTTTCCCAGGAAAAGAGCCAGTGTGCCTGGAAACTTGGAATCTGTGCTTTGACCTGTTTCCCCTCCCCTGTTTTGAGGCCCATGCTATAAACAGGCTAGCACTCTCCACCTTCCTCTATTTCTTAACATCTTCTCTACTTATTCTTGTACTCCTGCAGACAGCTCTGTGAAGGCAATATCTTGGAAGGATCCTAGCTGACCTGGCAAGCAATAGCTTCTTATAAGCTATATGCATTATTAATTAAACTAATAAGTCATATAGATTAAAGCAACACTTCCATGGCTTAGAATTCACAAAGTACTACCGAGAATATTACCAACAAGTCACATATGGGATATTGGTACTTGAACTCTGAGTATCTACAGGAAATCTATAGGTAATGTGACTTTAATGATGGGTTGAATTATCAGAAAGTTACCAGGTATCTATGCATCTACTTTATCTTTACATTTAACTCACGTGATCATCCCTAAATTTTCATCAGTCATTCATTTGGCAAACTTCCTGTTTTGAGCATTAGCTCTGAATTAACTACTATGCTACATTTGGGGAATATAGACATGAATAAGAGCTGGCTTTCAGTGTGGAGGTCATCCCCCATTGCCCTTTCATGAGATTATTCAAGAGACAAAGAATTTGACCAGACGATAGAAATGACTGAACTTGTCAAGTTCATAAAAAGAATGTGAAAGGATTGATTTCTTATATGTGGGCACAAAGTGACCATTACAGTTGGGGGGTTTGGCCTGTGACTTTTGTTTAAACATGAAGACCATCACATTCTCTGGAGATAGTTTGTTATTCGAAGTTAATTAGTTCTTTTGCAGCGAACTTGGATAAATGTTGTCTTCTGACATAATTGTAAACCCTCTCCAGAGACCCCATAAGGCTCTAGCACCCAGCCAATTCCTATGGTTGGTTGACATGTAAAAGAACATCTCCAAGAAAAATAACAAGAGTCTTGGGACGTCTGGGTGGCTCAGTCGGTTGAGCGTCCGACTTCGGCTCAGGTCACGATCTCGCGGTTCGTGAGTTCGAGCCCCGCGTCGGGCTCTGGGCTGATGGCTCAGAGCCTGGAGCCTGTTTCCGATTCTGTGTCTCCCTCTCTCTCTGCCTCTCCCCCGTTCATGCTCTGTCTCTCTCTGTCTCAAAAATAAATAAAACGTTAAAAAAAAAAAAGAAAAATAACAAGAGTCTAGAGAAGGAGCAGGCGTGGTGGGGCTATGGATGGCAAGGGTGTGAGAGGGGGAAGCTGTGCCGGGGGTGTGTGCTAAAAAAAAGAGGGGTTGAGAAGCTGCTAGATTTTCATAAAAACACAGTAGTAACAGATTCTGCCAACACAGCTGCCCTGAGCTTTCTCCTGTTTACGGTAAGATGGCAATGAAGGGAAATTGTAGATGGATACTACCCAAGGAAAAATTTTCTTGGAAGCCCGTATTCATGCAGAGAAATTGGCCTTTAGGCAAGTTAAGAAACAAGGAAAAGAGGAAAGTTCCTATATGGAACACCAGGCAATTTTCTGTTAAGTCAGGCCGTACAGCTGGACCCACCTCAGCTGCCTGGGTGGACCGCTCCTCAACATTTGCTCCATTACCTGAGGCTTGGGTGGTCCATGGCTACAAGCTGCCCATCTGGCACTACAGAGATTGCCCTGAAGCCAATCATTAGGCCACCATCGTGATCTCAGCACAGCCACGTTAAGGGGGCTGGAGATGGAGACTGTGAGCCGCCACCCAGCTCCATAGGCTAGAATTCGATTTTGGAAGTCACTCTGATTGAATGACCGTGCTCTGGGTAGTTTTGGGTATTGTACTCTACTCTTGACTCAAACTCTACAGCTGAGATTTCTCTAGTATTTTCATTTGAGCTGAGCCGGTCCTCCCTCAGCTTGGTAAAGAGTTCTAGTCTTCTGAACCAATATGTCTTCCTCTTTCTCTTCATCTTTTTCCTCTTTCACTTTCCCTCACTTGCCATTTTAATTCCTCATCTGTTTTCACTCTAATAGTGGTTCTTTTCCCTGTACTCCTTAAGTTTCTTCATAACCAGCTCTGTTATTACACGTCTTGCCTTTAGGAGAGTTGTCTCTGTGCAACTTCTCTCCTTGCTCTTCTCTCAGCCTCCCTGCCACCACCTGCACTTCCTGGTGGCAGAGGCTGTGTCTCAGTCACCCCAGCCTCTTGCACAATGCCTGGCAAGGACGGCCATTTATGCTAATCTGGAGGTGACAGAGGCGCAACTTTGGTTTCCTCACAAACATTTTATGGAGACAACACAGGCACTTCGCATCCGATCAAATTTTATTTCTTTTTTTTAAAAATTTTTTAATGTTTATTTTTGAGAGAGAGAGAGACAGAGACAGAGCGTGAACAGGGGAGGAGCAGAGAGAGAGAGGGAGACACAGAATCCAAAGCAGGCGCCAGGCTGCTCACATTCACAAACCGTGATATCATGACCTGAGCCAAGTCGGATGCTCAACCGACTGAGCCACCCCGGTGTCCCTATTTCTGAATCAAGTGAATCGAATGAAAGACACCACATGCAGGGCAGTGTACAAAGAACACCATCATAGCGCCAGACCTCAAGCAAATGAGCTTGCCATCCAGTCAGAGGCTCACGGCACAGAAATGAAGGGCTCTGTAGTAACTTATAGGCAGGGCAGGTGGGTGGTATGGGTAAATGCACAGAGCTCAAGGTCAAGACACCCAAAGACTAATCTCAGCTTTGCCAGGAGCAAGGTATAAACCCATTTTCTCTGGGGCTCAGTTCCTGAGCAAAGTGAAGGAAATGAGCTCCATCAGTGTTTATACAACATTTTTAGGTGATGTCCAGAACTCAGAATTAAATAAGAAAAAAAAAATCACATAAGGAGAGAGTTATTTCCTTTCAAATTCTCTTTTTGGTCACAAAAAAAGATGGGGCAAAGAGTAGTCTCAACCTTTAAGTCTTTGCTATCATAGCAGTTAGGATTGAACAACAAAAATTGTTTTGAACAACAAAAACAATTTTGTTTTCATTTTGTTTATTTTCAGGCAAATTTTTCTGCAAGTTTTTATCCTCTTATGTTAATAAGATTTATGTTTAAAATAGTGTATTTTAGAAAAATAAGTGAGTTGATTTCAAGAAACATATCAAGAAAATAATAGCCCGTGGCATTGTGAGTGTAACAAAATTGTAAATGTGGGGTTGGAATATTCAAAATTTAGGAAATACCAAATAGGTAAACTCTGAGATTCTTTTCAGCCCTGTATTTCTTTTGATTCTGCAATATTTCCAAGGGAGTGGTGTGGCTAATAACAGACAATAAGTGTTTCAAGGTGATTTTCTGACAACACAGCATGGCAAAGGATCCATCAAGAAATAATCTGTGATTGGGGCGCCTGGGTGGCGCAGTCGGTTAAGCGTCCGACTTCAGCCAGGTCACGATCTCGTGGTCCGTGAGTTCGAGCCCCGCGTCAGGCTCTGGGTTGATGGCTCAGAGCCTGGAGCCTGGTCCCGATTCTGTGTCTCCCTCTCTCTCTCTGCCCCTCCCCCGTTCATGCTCTGTGTCTCTCTGTCCCAAAAATAAATAAAAACGTTGAAAAAAAATTAAAAAAAGAAATAATCTGTGATTATCGAGGGGTGCCTGGGTGGCTCAGTTGGTTAAGCGTCCGACTCTTGGTTTCGGCTCGGGTCATGATCTCACAGTTCGTGAGTTGGAGCCCTGCCTCAGGCTCTGTGCTGACAGCTCAGAGCTTGAAGCCTGCTTCGGATTCTGTGTCTCCCTCTCTCTGTTCACCCCCCAACTGAAGACAGAAGGATAGGGATGGAAAGACCTCTTTTCTGGACATCTATGAGCCTTCAGACCCCAAGAAAAACTGATGTCAAACTTCTCATCCGCCTTGCTGAGTGAAGCACTGAAATTAGATTTTTAAGAAAAAATGTAATGCGACATTTGTGCTTTAATTTGTGGAAAGTTCCATTCACTTTATAGAGGAGGGAGGGGTGGAAGAATCTGGAAAGGCACAGGCTTTCTTCTCACACCCTCTTCCTTTTCTTCCTTTCCTCTTCCTCCTTTTTCTTTTCTTTCTACCAATCACACCTACGTGCGTAAAAATTAAATGTGTTTTTATATAATATATACAATATATTATTGTAAGAATATAATAGGTGCTGTACCAATGTTTACACGCATAAAAGATGTAAAAATAACGATAACCGAGACACCGTGTCTTAAATGGAAAACAGACCGTGTGTTCCACATCCAACCTTTGGAGATGATACGGCCACGGCACACAGGGGAAGTGCCCTGAAAACGCACTGCCACGGCTCTCAGCCTCATCCT
This sequence comes from Felis catus, assembly GCF_018350175.1. Lineage (NCBI taxonomy): Eukaryota > Metazoa > Chordata > Mammalia > Carnivora > Felidae > Felis > Felis catus. Next base: position 207,333,239 of record NC_058368.1, on the reverse strand, counting down.
GTGAGCACGTGTTTCATTACACCCAGTATGGTGCCATGCTCTCACACTTTACATCATTTCTGTGTTAATCTCCAGAAGCACTGTGCACCTCTACCTGAATGTGTCGCATAAGTATAATTTGCAGTTGTACGTAATTACTTCGCAGAAGTCCCCCCCCCCCCCCCCCCCCCCGGACAGATAGCAGCGTGCCACGTACAGAGTAACTGTTTGTGAAGTAAATGGATGGACGGACCCTGAATAAATTATTTTTGGTTTAATTTTCTCCACAGTCAGAATTTCCCACCTCCTGAAAAGCTGGGGAGGCCTTTCCCCTGACGTTCGGCTTCTAGCTTTGGGAAGTGGAAAACCGTGATGAATGTGATAGCTTATTGCACCGTATTATGCAATGAGACCTCCTCTAAAAACTGCGACTTTTAGAAACATGGTGCCATTTTCAGACACAACCAGTTACCATGAGTCTGAGGAGAGACTACAGAAGGAGAAAGACCCCAGGAAAGTGTGGGGCCAGGAGTAAAAGGGAAAACGGGTTGGCCTACCTCGCCGTCTCAGCTAGTTATTGAGCTTTGTGGCCGGACGGCACGTTAGCCTTCCTTTATTTCTGAGGATAAAATGGGAATATTTAGAAGCAGCTACATTTTTTTCCCATGAGAATTGTGGCCAAGGGGACATTTTGATAAATAATGGGTTCATAGATCCCTATTCTTGCTTGGTTTCTATCAAATATTCTCATCTTCCCAGTGAAAAATGGGAAGCAAGTTCATGCTTTCATTATTCAACCTGATCTGATTTCACCAGACACTCTATGGTTTAGTCCATTTAAAAAGATGAAATATGTTTCCTCAACTTTATATGCAGTTAGGAGGGAAGGCTTCTGGGTATTAGACTCACTGTGGTGGCCATTCTGAGGGGTACCTGATGGCAGAAACAGGTGACAACAGAAGCCCAAAGATTATTTGTCTATACTGAGAATAGTAAACTTTACCCTAATTTTGTCCATTTAGTATGAATGGTTTTTTTTTTTTTGAGAGAGAGAGAAAGAGAACCCCAAGCAGGCTCCACACTGTCAGTGCAGAGCTCAACACAGCGCTCGAACCCATGAACCCTGAGATCATGACCTGAGCCAAAGTCGGACACTTGACTGATTAAGCCACCCAGGCGTCCCCTGAATGAGTTTTAATCAACTGAGAATACTTCCTTAAAAGGCCTCAGATTCAATTTCCCTGGTGTCCCTGCAACATCTACAATGATATTATAAGGACTTATTTATGTTAAGAATTAACAATGTCATCACCATCCTAATTTTTTTGCCTCATTTCCACCCAGTGTCGCCTGGAACCTTGTGTCCTAGGACTGCCAACCATTGCCTGCCTGCCTCCTCATTATTCACTCCTTCACGGGCTCTCTGGCTGCGTTCCCTCAGATTTAATGAACACTGATTATTATTTCGTTCTGACTGAAAGCTAGAATTAAGAATAGAGCAAGATTATCAATTCTTCCAGAATGAGAGAATTCTGGATTCTTCCTGTGAAAAACAACATTAACCCGATATCCTTAGATAATGTATGGAATGAGCCTCACCAAGCCACAGTTTCTCTGTCTTTAAAATGGAAATAATAGTACCATTCTCATGAGGCTCTTTGAGAATGAAATGCTGTATGTGACATGATATATCTTTCATAAATGACAGTGATCATTATTTTTTGTTGAAAACAATACTCTCTATGTATTCTGTTAAATCTACCCTCCTGTGTACTTTGTAACTAAGAATCATTTGAAGACATTTTGGTGAAAAAGAAGCAAAGATCAAAAATATTCCTTCAAAGATACTGAGAGCAAGAAGGATGAATCGTAAGTAGATGTATTTGAGGAAGAGAGAGGTCGATGGCTAAGTGCAGGAGAAGGAATGCTAATGCAGTTTTTATTACTTCTCCTGGGTCTATTTCCATGCCTCCGAATCAGTTCTGCACAGCCAGCTTGCCTCCTGCCCGGTCCTTCCCATATGTTCCTGCTGGGTGAACGCACCTTTGCCAGACTATGACAGTTTTTTGCTCAGAAACCTTAAGTGACTTCCTGTTCTTTACATGATTGTATCCCAAACCACATGATCAGTTTGGAAATCCCTTTAAAACTTTATCACTCCTTTTCATACACTCCAGCCAGATCAGACATGTTTTCTTCCCCCGGTATGCTCTATTCTTTCCTGCCCAGCACTTTTTTGTATGTGGTTTCCTCGTGTAAATCTCACATGAAGCACTTCAAAATGTGATTTTTCTTCCTAATATTCTTCCCTGATCTGACCAGTAAAAAGAAATCCCTTGGGCTTTTGAATTTCTGAGTACTTTTCATGTACGTCTCTCATGGCTGTTAAAACATTCTGCACTGTAATGTGGTTATTTTTCTAAGTTTCTAATGTGGTTATTTTTCTAAGTTTCATCTCACAGGTTGGATAAATACCTTAAGAGGTACCAATAACCTTTAAATTATATTGCATGTGATATCTAACACAAAGTTGGTGCTCAATAAATGTTTGCTGGATAAATGAGTGAATGGCAGTGATTGTATTAAAATTTCTCAGTGTGGTTCAAATTTCCTAGCATTTAGTGAGATCTGAAATTCTGTTTGATTTGTATCCAATATTTGTTTACTTTCTGTCCATTCCACTAGACTCCCCACAGGACAGGGGTCTTGAGCCATTGTACATGACTAGCTAATAGCAGGCCATCAATTAATATTTCAATAATAATGATATTAATAATAATGATAAAGGTAAAAATTTATGGGCACCTGTCACATGTCAAAGTCTATATAGATTCTCTCTCTAAATCTCCAATCAGCTTTAAGAAGCAGACCTCCCTTGTAAGAGATGAAGAAAACGAGGCTTCCAAGAGGTTAGAGAAGTTAATAGGCTCAAGACCTTAATGTTCCAAAGACTCTGAGATTTTAATATAGACATCTGACTGCATTCCTTGCTATACTGCTTCCTTATGCTTCCCATATTTAAAAAATCAAGTAAAATGCATCCACTGCCTTACATGATCAGAAACTATTGGATTGCATTACTGCTATTGAGCAATAATTCTTAACATTTTCTCTTCAGGTTCCTTGTACCCCCTTTCCTAATGAACCACATTTCTGTAAGGAAATATGTTACCATGGTGTATCATTTCTTACCATAAATAGTAGTTTAAAATTTTCTCACTTTGGACACTCAGATCACCTGTATATAATACTTTCTTCAAAGAGACATGCTCTGGACAAAATATTTGCATCCCTCCAAAATTCATATGTTGAAACCTATTCCCTCAATGTGATGTAATAGTAGGTGGGGGCTTTGGAGGTGAGTAAGTTATGAGGTTGAAGCCCTCATGAATGGCACTAGTGCCTTTATAAAAGAACACCCAGAGATGCCCCTTGTCCCTTTTGCCATGTGAGGTTACAATTACAAGGCACTGGCTATGAACCAGAGAGAGTAGCCCAGAAACTGCTGGTGCCTTGATCTTGGACTTCTCAGTCTCCAGCTGTGAGAAATAAATTTCTGTTGTTTATAGGCTGCCCACCTGTGGTATTTCTGTTGCATGGGCTAAGACAAGTCAGATATTGGAATAAAGTGAAAGATCAAATGCAGAAGTAATAATACAATGCCAACAAAAGGATAGATTACATGTCAGTGATTCAGAAGTCAATCAATTAAAAGAAAACTAATTGGGAATAGCAGATTTGGTGAGTGTATAGATAAAGTCTTGATTTTTGGCTTTGGAAGTGTCTCCTAAGATTTCCTAAAGGTTTCCACTGGGTCCTGAGAAAGACTTGAGGTGATTCTTAAAAATAGAAATTCCAGGGGCGCCTGGGTGGCGCAGTCGGTTAAGCCTCCGACTTCAGCCAGGTCACGATCTCGCGGTCCGTGAGTTCGAGCCCCGCCTAGGGCTCTGGGCTGATGCCTCGGAGCCTGGAGCCTGTTTCCGGTTCTGTGTCTCCCTCTCTCTCTGCCCCTCCCCCGTTCATGCTCTGTCTCTCTCTGTCCCAAAAATGAATAAACGTTGGGAAGAAAAAAAAAAAAGAAATTCCAGCGCCCAACCGCAGATCTACTAATTCAGAATCCCAGGGTTGGAGTGGGGGGAGGAAGCAAGAGCTGTCCCAGCAGAATATTAAATTTAAGCAAATCTGGGAAGGCATTCAAAGAATGCTTATTCATATGAGTAATACAGGATGCACAGAGATGATGATATAAGGCAAGCAAGAAGCCTTTATGAAATTTTTTACCTGGAGGAAACAAGATTAACACCTACTGTATGCCCACTATTGTATTTTTTGTATCTTTCCATTGTTTCTCCTATATTTAAGGCCAGAATTTATAACCACCTTAGATGAAAGATTTAGAAGCTTAAACATTTAAAACTCCCATTATCAGGTTTTTGTTGTTGTTGCTGTTCATTTCTTGACTCTAAGAGGCTGTTCCTTTCTTTTACTTATAATGTACCTGAGCACACATGTGCATGTACAAGCCCACGTGCACACACACACACACACACACACACACACACACACAGAGTTCCATGGCAGTAATGAAATCCTCACATTCCAGATATGTCTTAGTGAGGCATGATGGCTAAGAATTCTCAATATTTTCGCGTTACTTAGAACACCAGTAGGTAGGTTACCCTGGCCCCGTTCCCAGAATTTAACAGTAGGGGTCTTGTGAAATGCTAAACGATGTGTATAACAGTATTCAGGTTCTCCAAAAGCCAATCCGTCAAAACATTTGCTGCTTTGAAAATGTGTTCTTCAAAAAAATGGGCATATGGAACTTATTACTCTGCTTGGTGGAGCTCAGGCAGCAGGGTCCAAAATAAGCAGAAAACCCTTTTGAGGACACAATCCGACCTTAAGGTAATAGGGTCTCTAAAACTGTCCTTCCCCGACCTAAGAGGTATAGACGTCACAAGAAATAACAGAATTCCAAAGATTTTCCTGGGATCCAAGTGTTAGAATAGCACAAAATTAGGGAGAAGCTCTGAAAGAGAGCAAAAAAACGTAATACTTAAATAAAAATCTGAAAATACTTTGACCCGTTTCAGTAGAGATCTCTCAGTTGGTATCTCTTTATTTATTACTCATTTCTGACTCAGTCACTGGCCCATAATTGTTGTTTACTAAATATCATGAACAAATAAATCTGACATTTTACAGCAATATATTCAAGTAGAGACCAGAATCCATAATTACATACGTGTGGAAATTGGATGGATGAAAGAGAAAGCAAATTCTTTAATCTCCATGGAAATAAAAGAGACATTTTAACAAAGAAGAAAGCGATCAAAAGAAGGACCATGATTAGCCTACTCTTACTGATATCTATGTCACTTGGATTTAAGAGGGTTAGATTTTTAGAAAATGTACATGTCCTTATTTAATTGAAATATTGAACTATCAAAGGAAGCTAACTGATAGAAGTTATGAAGGATTAACTTACTTTTCTTTGAACCTGCATAACATGTGCTGTACTGGGTATTAAAAGAACAGCCATGTTTCATTTTCATTAGCAGCAAGGACAGAAAACGCCATTATCAGTCATTGCAGACAACAAGCACAGTATTTAGTTTTTGAAGCTGAAAAGCCTCCAACTCCTTGCTGTGTTTTATTATGCATAACTGAAATTCTTCACAGTTACAAAAGTGTAAACTCCTCTTGATTACATCAATATGTGCTTGGAACAGGGAGATTCGTGGACCACTCATTGTGAAGGAACTCTGCCGCTACATTTCGATTTGTTCTGAAGGGATAAAAGCAAATCTAGAAAGTGTGCCTTTTTGTAAACCACGCAGGCATTTCATTGCTAATTCCTTGAAGACCATAAGACAAATTCCTTGCCTCGCGGTTGAATCTCCCTCACTTGAAATTTCCTGACAGAGATATTTTTTTTTCTAGCATGTTTGACCCCCCGGAGAGCATTAGGTGGACCACTCTTTGATGGTTTATGCTCTCTCGATGCAATGCGCACTTGCGCGTTACCTTATTTTTCACTATTTCATGATTGGTCTTTTGTATTTTATGAGTGCTTCCTTCGGGATTTTTTCCCCTAGAAAAATGACAAGAATGATCCACATAAGTCTATAAGAGAGGTTGTAAAATAAACATTATACCATGTGTGGGGTAAAAAAAAAAAAAATACTGCAAATGGCTGTTCTCACTTTCTGGCATTTACACACATGGCCATCTGTTTGAGAGCTGTTTTACTTGGCTCTTTCCCAACCTTTATGTAACTGGCCGATTGAAAGGAAATGACATCACCAAGTTTCCTGAAGACTATCACTGGAGCCACAAAAACGTTAGGAAACAAATTGCTTAGTAAAGAGAAAGATGTTTTCAAATGTCTCTTTTCCTTTCCACTTCTCACATTCTTTTCTAGCATTTCTAACAATCTCTCTTCCCTATTCTGTACATTCTGTGTTAATACTTGTCAATATTTTCGTTATTCGCTTTGGAGCTTCTTTTGTTTGAATTGTGAGGAAGTTAGAAAAACACGCTCTTTTTGGGGGGGGGAGGGGCGTCTACACAATAAGATTGTAATGTGTTGAAAAGGAAGGAGTTTTTGGATCTAACATCCAGTAATAGATCGGACTGGCTTCTTCGTTCAGGTGACAGCAGATTCCGAACCTGTAGACCTAGCCTTGAAAAGATCTGAGGTTATTCTCCCATGACCTAAATTGTTCTGCTACCAAGGGATTCCTCAGCTATCCCCACAGCTCAGTCCACAGAGCATGAGTGAATGAAGAGGAACATTTGGAAAGTATATCGTATTTGTTGGTAACACCAGGACATCAAAGCTAAGAATGGTGGAGGTTTTTATAGCAGAGTTTATAGATCCTCTTATCCCAGTGTCTCAGTAATTTGCACCACCGGACCAAGGAGCCCTTTCATCAGATTCCAAAATTAAGCCATCTCTAGGGGAAATCTAGCACCTGTTTTTAAGGCTCATGGTTGTATGGAAAAAGTATTAGTGTTAGAGGAAATTAAATATACCTGCTGTCCAAACTGTCTCAGGATCTCGGAGTAAATAGAGGGGCTCACTTAAGCAGGAATCTCTTTAGTTTCCTCTGTTAAAACTCTTTTGGGATTTTTAAGTGCCTTCCTATGATCCAATCTGCTTGTGGTCTACTATAATAATGCCCTGCCTCTTCATTCTTCCAAGTTGGGATGGGAGCATCACTTTAAAAGTGTATCCTTTTGCAGCACCTGGGTGGCTCAGTCGGGTGTCTGACTTCAGCTCAGGTCACGATCTCACAGTTTGTGAGTTTGAACCCCTTGTCAGGCTCTGTGCTGACAGGTCAGAGCCTGGAGTCTGCTTTCGGATTCTGTGTCTCCTTCTCCCTCTGCCCCTTCCCGATCATGATCATGCTCTGTCTCTCTGTCTCTCTGTCTCTCTGTCTGTCTCTCTCTCAAAAATAAACATGAAAAAAAGATTTTAAAGTGTGTCCTTTTGACCCTCCTGATTCATTTAAAACTGCCTCCCCACCCCCACCGCGCCTGCCCCCATTTCCTTCTCCTCTTTTCCAAAATTACCATAAGCGTAGATTCTTTTGGTGCCCCACCCAGATTTCCTTTGCCAGCTGGTGCACCCCCCTCCTCAGGTGTTTTCTGCATTCTTTCTGGAGAGTTGCCTTTAGCTGATGAGAGCCACCTGCTGGGGAGGTGAAAGTGTCACCTTTCCCCCATCCTCCTGAGTGGCCAATGACTGCCGGGTTTAGGGATACAAAAGCCTGGCCACATAGCCACAAGGTGAGACACCTCTGAGGTGTGATTTATGCTCCAGTCTCCTGGGCACCAGTCAAGGCTACTCTTTACCTGAGTCCACATCCTTCCTTGGTTCTTTCCCCTTCACTGTCTAGGTTCGTCTATTTCCTTCCTGGTTTTTCCTAAAGACTTCTCCCTCAAAGTGCATATATCTGAAGCCTTTTCTTAGGCTCTGTTTTCAGGGCCTCCTACCCAAGACGCACCGATTATGGACTATGACATCCGAATATCGAAGTTACAAAGAGCGAATATGCAGGCTTCTGAAGCACGAGGAGGGGGTGAGGAGGGCCCCCATCAGCGGATATACAGCAAGGCAAAAGTGACAGTTGGGGAACTGTGAGTCAGCAGCAGTAACTAAGGAAAAAAATATTAAGGTGAGAATATAAGAAAGAAGGAGACATCAGTGCTAGTCAAGTTACTTAAAAGAATTTAATAAAGTTGGTGACGATTGCAGAGGTAGAGGAAAAAAATGTTGCTTGGATTAACAAAAGTTTTAATACATGTGGATTATGGAAATTTGGAGAACAGAGAAAAATAGAAAAATATTATCAAAATCACCTATAATCCTACTATCCAAATACAGCCACTATTTTGGTATATTTCATTCCAAATTTCTTTCTATGTTTTTACTTTATGCAGATGTATTTATTTACATATATTTATACATTGAGAACTGCTGCAGATACAGTTTAATATCCTGAATTTTCTTCTTGAATACTACATATTTAAAAAAAATTTTTTTTAATGTTTATTTATTTTTTGAGAGAGAGACAGAGACAGAGCACGAGCAGGAGAGGGGCAGAGAGAGAGGGAGACACAGAATCCGAAGCAGACTCCAGGCTCTGAGCTGTCAGCACAGAGCCTGACAAGGGGTTCGAACTCACAAACTGCGAGATAGTGACCTGGGCTGAAGTCGGACACCTAACCGACTGAGCCACCCAGGAGCCCCAACAGTACATACTTTTTATATGTCAGATAGTAGTCTTTGTAAATCTGATTTTCGATGTCCACCTAATATTAAATTCCATAGGTGGACTATAATTTAAATATACACGTATCATCAGGATTTAGGTTACTACCAACCCTTTGCTGTTTATAACACTGATGGAAGGAATAATAGCCTTCTGCATAAATCTTGGTGTTCATTGTAGATTTTCATTTATAGCTTACATTTATAGTAGTAGAATCCCTGGCCAAGTGCCTGAAAATTTTAAATAAATTGCCAACTTATGTTTAAAATTCTCCTACACACCAGCAGCTGTTTTCCAAAAGGGATGTGCCAATGTGTAATCTCTCAATAAGAATGCCATTTCACAGCTCCATTACCTACATTCCATATTATCATTTAAGTAGCAAATTTAGTACATTAAAGCTACTTTTATAGTTGACTTTGTATTCCTGTGTGTGTGTGTGTGTGTGTGTGTGTGTGTGTGTTGCTTGGACCTTGTTTCCTCTTCTTTAAAGATGAAAGCTTTTTTTGTTAACTTTAAAATCAGTGTGTTCTTGATTGCTTTTTCACTTTTTAATATGCCCTGATTCAAGCCTAGAGAAAGAGACCCTGAAGAAACCCTAGGTTTCTTGAAATGAACTTCCTTGAAAACAAACTTTCTTGAAAATGAACTATATTGTTGGAGGTGAAGGGAAGAAAAAGGTAGTCAGTCAACTACTTGTTTAGGGGGCAGGAGGCCAAAACGATCAGTGGCATTCTTTCACCCCACTAGAGTAAATGGATTCTTTACTCCAGCCGAATTGTCTTGCTATATTGACATATTACATCACAGACGCAACTACCATGTACTTTGTCTCAGGGACGTTTCATCCCCGAATGAGACTTAGCATGTGCCTGAGTGATCATGGAATTGTGAGCATTATCAGTGGGACTTGGTAACCGGGAGAGCGTAACAGTCGATATGGTATAGACAAATGTAAACTAAGGTGAAAATACATGGCAAGAGGAAGTGTTCCAGCAACTGAATGCTGGCTAGCAGGCTGAAAGGGGAAACTCAGAAGGTGAGGAGTCTGGACAAGTGCACAGGAGCCCCTCTAAGGGCCACGCAGACTACAGGGAAAGGGAGCATACGGCCCTCAGACTTCTCCCCTAGCTCCCAAAATGTCTCCTAAGAAATCAGGTCTGGTGTGTTCCCTATTTTATAATGCACCAAGTGACGGGCTAGGTAAGGGGGTGACATGCTAGGTAAGGATGTAGTGTTGTCATCATTAATTTACTCACCTGATAAGTATGCTCTTACAAATAGCCCCCAAGTTCATTTATTTGACTTACAATAGTGAGCAAATTGCACATGTGTGTGTGTGCTATATGTATGCATTTGGATTTGTGGGCATATGATTTCAATAATACAACATCATTGCTAATTTTCTAATGAATTATAGGTTTTGGCAACAGCATGGAGCCTAGAAGGGAAAAGAAGAACAAAAAGGAGACATGCAAGAGAGACAAATGGGGGAGGAGGATCTGGGAATAGTTGGACAGGAGTGGAAGAGCGGAGGAAGGGGTCAGGCCACATGCCCGGCAAGACTCTGCAGCAGTGAACATTTTGATAGGCGGCAGATTTAAATTCTCTGCGACCGAACAGATCTTTTTCCATTTGCTTCTTCTTTGACATTCAAATTCATAATGGTGGTCTTCTCCAGGAGGTACTTTACCCATGCCCCTATTCTTGTTCCCTTTCTTTTCTTTTAAATATGGTGCCGCCATTTTAACACCCTGATGCTCCTAATTTCCACAAAAGATACGTTTTGCCACAGAACTTTAATCAAATACTTTCAAAAAACAAAACACAGAGGAGTTGCAGGCTTTGCTTGCATATTAGACATAATCTGATGAAAGTTCATCTTTAAAAACCCATTAAGTTCAGTCAAGTAATAGAGGCTTTTGATGAAATTGTGTCCCTGAAATGAGTTGCTCTGGAATGATGCACAGCTTTATTTACCTCTGTCCTTTGCTCTTGCCCTTTCCCTGTCTATCTGTGAATTAAAATATGAGCCCCACAAAGTTTAGCTCCCTGAGGAGTCACGGCTGTGTCCGACTGAACCGTATCAACTTTCATATTCTCTAACCGGTGATTTAGAAATTTGATATGACCGAAATAGGAATTTGAAGCTGATGTTTAGCAAGTGTGAACCATACTTTTATCAATTCCCCAAGACCTGTTTTCTACAGATAAAACGTTTTATGTCAAAGGATACCTTTCAGTGGCAATCCTCAGGCCATTTCTGACTCGTATGCAAACTTTTTAAAGCCCTTGGGCCACTGAATTGTTTGCACATGGAGTGACGCATAGATGGTGTTTGAGATAGGTTTCATGGCTCCAAAAGTGTAGGATTTGTCACCTCTTCCTCTCATGGTGATGGATTTCTTACCTCTTCCTCTCAAGGTGCAGTAATCTTTATGGCTGCTCTAAATGACTGGTGAGATAGGAACTGAGCCCATGGCTACTTCAAACATTCTTGTTGAAAGATTGTTGTTGTTGTTGTTGTTTTTTAGTGTTTGTTTATTTTTGAGACAGAGAGAGACAGAGCGTGGGGGGGGGCAGGGAGAGAGGGGGAGACACAGAATCTGAAGCAGGTTCCAGGCTCTGAGCTGTCAGTACAGAACCTGATGCAGGGCTCAAACCCACAAACTGTGAGATCGTGACCTGAGCTGAAGTTGGACGCTTAATCGACCAAGCCACCCAGGTGCCGACTGTAGAAAGATTTTCATGCATTGCCCACTAGACAGTTTGGCTGAGGAAATCTTATACAATGGGGCATGGATGATTTAAAAATCTAGATCCAATAGACATAAAAGACACACTCTACCTTAGCTATGTGTGATTTTATGTGTGTGTGTGTGTGTGTGTGTGTGTGTGTAGATTCACACGCATATATGTAGCTTTGGCACACTTGGTTTAGTTGTGTAATAGTCTCTGTGTGTATGTGTATAATTTAGAAATCCTGCTTTAGCTATGTGTTGGTTTTTTCCCTCTGACAGTATAATTCTATTTTAAATATGAAGTAAGATGGCCTAAAAATATTAATTATGGAAGCCAAACTTCTCTGAGTCATGCAGTGACCTTCCTCCACCCCACCCCCGCCCTGCCACCTCCCCTGTTGCTTTTGAGCACCAGGCATAACCAGCTTTCTTTCATGAGACAGAGATTTCCTTTCCAAGAAATAAGTGCAAGCTCCAGACTGAAAAGATGAAAATGCTAATGGGTGGTGTTTAGTTTACCCAAACTGATTTCTCCAGGTGTGCTGTTATTTTGCCAGTAGCTTAAGAGCCCTTTTTCTTTTTTAATCCCCCGGCAGAATTGTCTATATCTAAGGGAGCAAGAATGACCACTAAGAAAAAAATAGATATGAAATTACACTGCTGAGAGTTTTTACACTTTCTTTTTCCTTTTGGTGGTGGAAGGACTTTTGTCCTGCAAAGGCAAAACTAGCAACGACTTCGTGCCTTTGGCTTAAACATTAAACAGAAATGTATCCATTTAAAAATCTTTATCCTGAATGAGTAGACAGATGAGTTCAGCCTCAGGAAAAGTTGGAACGGGTTTCCTCCAAGTACGAAGTGGGCAGAAGGCACTGTTTTGTTTTTTCAGGATGGAGGTTTGATCTAGAGGAAGGAACAGGCTTTTTGCCTGAGTCTAAAGAATTAAAGGAGAATGAAAATGGGATTACAGTATCTGATACTAGGTTCCTTATTGTTTATGTCACAATTTAAATCATTTGTTCACAGTTGATCACAAGACCTCAGTCTCTATTCCGTGCTAGGAGAGTATTCTTTCAAAAAAACAGGAAGCGACACTTTAAGTAATTGCAGATTTACAGTGACTACCAGGCTGATCCCTGCTCTTTGTCGCTGGCTTTCCTGTTTCGGTCTGGTGGGGGGGGGGGGGGAAGTGGCCCAGAGGAGGAGACAGGGTGGGGGAGGCGACTCTCTTACGGTGCCCGTTAGACTGAGCCCGGCTACACCTTAGTGGGTGAGTGATGAAAACGCTTTAAACAGTTGCCAAACAGTTCAGTAGAAAATATTTGACATCTCACCTACATCAACAAGCAAGAGTTAAAGGTTAAATCACACACACTCAAGTGCTGGGAAAAAGGATATGTTTATGTCATCAACTTTCTTTGTTCTAGGACCGCCCTATGTCAACAGGGAGACAGGCAGTTCCCTGCTTGGAGCTACCAGGACAATAGAGACTGATCCCCAATTTGTGCATGAGTGACAAATCCACTCTTAAGCGTTTGCAGTTTGCTTCTAGCTACGTGGTCTTCTTCACCGCGTTTTACATGCTTCCGGCTAGCTGTTTTAAAACAATGTGGCAGTGGCCTTTCTTTGCGCTTTCTCCGCCCAGAGTCTTGAGATCCCAAGCATGAAGCTCAGTGGAGAAGGAGGAAAACCTGGGATGGGGAAGGTTTTCTTTCTTTTTGTACATTTCCTGTGTTGACTTCAAACCCCTTAGGCTTCACCTTAAAATCTGTTATGTGGTGGGGCCAGGGAGGGGGACTTCACAAAACTGGTGCTCGCACACTAGAAGGACTTTTCTGGAGAGACACTTAGTGCCTTTCACAAGTATATGAAAGGTTGAGCAGGAGATTTCTTGACCAGATCAATAAAGTTTTAGATTAACGTTTGTGAGGAAAAGGAGATTTGCCCAGATGACTAAGGCAAAACTCTTACCATGGAGACCAACATGAGTCATGGAAGGAAAACCAAAACCAAAAAACAAAAAACAGTATAAAAAAATGCTTCGTATCTTTTGGCAGATCAAGGTCCCTTTTGAGGATTGCAAGCTGTGGATTATCTGCTTACAGTAAAGTTTCTACCAATGTTCAGGAGGATCAGAGACTCCTTGATGAGCATCCACAGAAGTCCTAGCAGTCCAGGGCTCCAGTTAGGTGCCTCTGGTGTGGAAGTTCCCTGTAGCATGAGGCTACCAGCAAGTGGAGCTCCCATGCCTCCTGATTGTATTTTGAGAGTTGAACTGAAAGTCAATACACAGTAGGTAAGAACAGGTATACCTATGCCATAGTCAAAAGCACTTTTACCAGTAAACCTTTTCTAAAATCAAGATTCTGTACCCCTTCCCTGGATGTCAGACAAGCAAGGTTGGCTTTTGCTACCTTTCCTTCTGTTTCCCATAGATTTCGTCTACCCATCAGCTGCTAGATTATCGTACGCTAATACTGTCATTTAAGCTACAACAACAACGTTGCTCACTGTTCTTTCTGGCCTTGAAACACTTGCCCGGGTCTGTGGACTTGTTCTCTTTCTGGTCCCTGTTAGGAATATGCGAATTTGAGATGGATACGTTAAGCCATTATCATCTGATTCCATGAACTATTGGCATCATTTAAAAAGCATCCTTTAACTTGATTTGGGGTTCACCAACAATCTGATCAATTTTCACATAGCATTATAGTTACTGCAGAATCTCAATGTAAAGTTTAGACTCATTAATCATTACTACTACTACAGTGGTTTTTAGGCCTTATTGTCTCATGATTCAAAAGAGAAGCATGAAGTTTTAGTACACTATTTTTGATAACTGCATTCCAATATAATTGGCTCTCTTTGAAGTATCATGGTTGTAATGCATTTAAAAACATTAATCCAAGAAGTAGTCCACAGGCTAGTCAGACTGCCAAATGGGTCTATGGCACAAAGAATTTAAGAACTCCTGCAAAGGACGATAGAACAGGTGTTGGACTAGCATTCAATGTTGGTAGATTCATCGGAAATATTGTAAAGGTCCCATTGTCCTCACATGAATGGGATGAAGGTGTCCTGCCCCTCAACAGTGGATTCCGTAACCTGGTAAGGCCGGAGGGCTGGTTGATTTGGCTGCTAGAATATGACCAAGTCTGCCTTGAGGAAACCATTCTTTTTTTGTTTTTCCTTATTCAAATTTAGTTGACATGCGTTATGTTAATTTCAGGTTGAGTAAACCATTCTTGCAAGGTCCTTGCCTGAGTGCTTGAGGCAGAAGCTGAGACCTTACCAAATCTGTAAGACCATGTGACCGTGTTTTGTGTCTGGGGGTTACTAAATGTTGAAAAGAACATCAGACTTTAAAGACTACTCTCATCGCAGCATAACTGTGGCGTGGTGTGGCTGTTGTGGAAGGAGCTCACAGCTCTTATGCACCTCTGACCGTCAGAGGCTGTAAAGAACTTGACAGTTTTGAGCAGCTGAATTGACTTATGTCAGTTTGCACTCATTTTTTTTTTTTTTTAATCAGTCTTAGCAGTAAGCAGTGCAGTGTTTCCCATGGGCAGCTAGTTTGCTTTTATTTTCCAACACTGTGAATCTTACAACTGTTTCCTTTCCTCTTTGTGTGGGCTGTTAGACAGTTAAATCTGTTGGCTGCCTCTAGCAAGTATATAAAATTTTGTGGCATGACGTTTGTACTTCTATTTCATTCTTAGGAGGCAGTATAGTGAGTGATTAAGAACATGACCTCTAGAGACAGACAATTTGGGTTCAGATCTACTAGTTTGCTAACCAAATGACCTTGGACATGTTCACCTTTCAATTTCCTTATCAGTCTTCATAGGGTGTTTGTGATCGAGTGAGATAACACATGTAGCATCAGGGTTCCAGTAAGAAACAAGAATTTTTAGATGTTATACCTGGCTCCATCTTATTTTCCTAGATTATTTTTTCTCTGCCTCATGATTTATTACTTCTCTTGCCCACTGAAATCTTGTTTCTATACAGAATACGTGTTTTGTAAACCTCCCCGCTTCTTTCCGGTGTCCTGACAGCAGTGTGGAGGATGAATTTGTGAAGAATGGTATTAGAGGTATGGAAATCAGTTAGAAGAATATAAAAGTAATCCCTTTGATAGACGACAACTAAAATTGTAGCAGTAGGAACATGGAGGAAGAGAGGTATTTGAGATATTTATGAGGATGAGTTGACAGGACCTGGTGAGCCATTTTATGTGAAAGATAAATAATAGGAAATCTGGGGTAACTTTAGGTTTGCTAGTTTAGATGACTGGGCAAATACTGGTACCCTCAATCAGGATCTGGAATAGAGGAAGTGTCCTGAGAGTGGTTAGGAGTAGGGCTAAACAATGAGTTAAGTTTGGACCATGTTGAATTTGAAATTTCTTACGGGGTTATTAAGTGAAGCCCAGTAAACCATTCAAATAAACAGCTACAGTTCAAGAGAACTTATCAGACTGGATACATTGGTTTAGGATTTAGCAGAGCATACATTTTTAACAATGCTTATGGGAAAAATTAACTGGTAATAAGTGAAAGCCATGGGAATTTTGGGAAATGGGCTTGAGGGCAAAGGCTGTGACTTATTCACCTTTGTATTTTCAGTCCAGACACTAGCCCAGTCTGGAGGAGGAGCCTCACCGGTGACTGAGAAGGAGCAATTAGAAAGTGGACCGAGAACTAGGAGAGAGTGATTTCTTAGAAGATGAGAAAACAGAGTTTTAAGAATGAAGGTACAGGGGCGCCTGGGTGGCGCAGTTGGTTAAGCGTCCGACTTCAGCCAGGTCACGATCTCGCGGTCCGTGAGTTCGAGCCCCGCGTTGGGCTCTGGGCTGATGGCTCGGAGCCTGGAGCCTGCTTCCCATTCTGTGTCTCCCTCTCTCTCTGTCCCTCCCCCGTTCATGCTCTGTCTCTCTCTGTCCCAAAAAATAAATAAACATTGAAAAAAAAATTTAAGAATGAAGGTACAGTCAACATTTGGGGGTCTTGGATGACATAAAACTCAGACAAGTTAGTGCACTGTATGACAGAACCAGGACTTAAAAAGATCTCAGGTATGGAAATCAGAGTTAAATCTCATTGTTAACTAGGGATAAAGGTAAGATCCTGACTTAGGTTTAGAAAATTAAATGCTTTAGTACTGGAGGTAGATGACCTGGTTTAATCACATTCCTGGGATTTAGTAGTAGACTGAAAGTTCAACATAAATTAATTCTAGAGTCTGACTGCCAAGGTATATAATTAGGCAATGTTAATAAAAATATCCAGTACAGAAATGTGGAAATAATAATATCTTAGTATATGTCACAGATACAGTTTGGGACAATGCATTTCAAGAGGAAAAGTTACAAAACTATCGTATAAGCAGGGAACAACAAGCAGAATGAGGAAGCGTCTGGAAGTCATCTCATTCACCTGAAGGCTGTTTGAGGGAAGACATAGGAGGGACATGGTATGTCCCAGCTTCACGCTGAAGAGACACTAATCTTATCCTGTCTAGTCTGGCCTCAATCAAAGGGTGGAACTATAGAAGTGATAAACTGAGAGAATCCAACTCACTTTGAGAAATTTTCTATAAGTAAGCCAATCTTTCAATGGAATTAGCTCTTAGTGGGAAAAGCAGTGAGCCCTCCCCCTCTATTTATTTAACTAATATTTAACTAATATTTAACTAATATTTTAGAGGCATCTACCACAGATCCTAGCACAGAGATCCCAAGGTGGTAGGAATATAACAGGAAACCAGTTTGTTTCCTGCCCTACTGGCTGTTACATTTTACATTCACTTATTTATCAAGTGTTTATTAGGCTCATGCTGGATATTAGACCAGTCCTATTCCTCAGGGATATAGTGAGAAAGATTTCTGTTTTCATGGTATTTACAGCCTGTGGAGGAAGCAGATATTAAGGAAATAAATATACAAATACATATAGAAAGTTACAGACTAGGTGATCATTGGTACTATGCAGCAGGATTAATCCTACAAGGGAGAAAACAATCAGGGGAGCTAATGTAGTTTGATGAGTTCTGGAATGGTCTCTCTGAAGATGGGCAAATTGCAGGTAAACACGAAGAGAACAGTACATGAAGAGTATGCTTGAGGAATGGAGAGAAGGCAGGAATCTCTGAAGCAAGGTAAACAGGGGAGAGGAGTTTGGTAAGGGCAAGGTCTTACAGGTCTTTGCGCGTAGAGTGCAGAGGGAAGTGTGATGGGAGGCCGCTGAACCATTTAGTGAAGATGGCGATATAACAATAGAAAATACATTACAGAAAAAGGAGTCCTCTGGACTTTGTGTGTGGAATGCACCACAGAAGGGAAAACTGGATGTGGAGAAAATAAGGACTCCATTGTCTCAGACTTGATGAACGTTCACGGTGTTTTGCAAGAGAAGGGAGGTAGTAGTTGGATTCAAATCATATTATACAGTAGGTTTAATAGTAGTTGGAGACTTGATTTGAGTTGCACTGATTTGCCATGGGGAGTTAGGATGAGGAGGATTTCAAGAATAACCCTTAAGAATCTAGCTCCTGTGACTGGCTGCAGTGTGAGAGGCAACCTTGGAGGCGCTCCATGTTTGGGGTGGTGGAGAGACTGATTATGAACGTGAGGGCCTTTTGGACAGGTGAGGCTCGTTGGGATGACTATAGACATGCAAGTGATATCAGTTACAATAGAACAATGGCCGGAGAGCTCATGACGTGTCCCCTAGGGATAGGTAGATGGTATGTTTTGGTGTTCACCTGTGCCCTTGATCTGTCTCCCTTCTGTCTCCCCCTTTGTCTCAGGGATGGGGTGAGAATTCGAAGCTCACATATTTTGCCCTCATTTTGTTAGCAGAAAACTATGTAATGGTGACTCTTCAAGACTTTTTGTTTTTAGAAGGAATTCAGATAGAAGCCTAATTACCTGTGTGGATTCAAATCAGAGCTATAAAAATACTGTTTTTCAGATTCTCTGTGGTGTTTTACTTGTGGTATTTATATTCCTCATTCTTTGTTAGTACTGAGGATGACCTCAGAAGCCTCTTTTCATAATCAAGGTGTTCTCTGGAGGTGTGATTGTTCACTAACCATCTTAGAGAATTCAATGAAATATATGTTGCAGATATTTTTTTTCCACTGAACTGTATCATAGAAGAGACTCATATGAGAAATTGAAAATTTGCCTAGAAATGGCTAAACATCTGTGTTTTTTGATAAGATTGGTGGTAGGTATGAGAGATCAGATCATTAAGTCAGGCAAGATAAGATAAGCATGCCTATGAGTTAAAGTATCATTCAGCAACTATGATTAAGTGCCAAAAGATCTTTCAAACAAACAGATAATAATAAAAGAGGGATTAGCCATCAAGTAGGATGATGCAGAGTCTCATTATTCTCCTCCAACCCCAATAGCAAGTCATTTTTCTTTATACAGTCTCTTGATCCACGCTTCCACACTTAATGCAACAATTTAGACTGCTGCCTTATTGCATCATCTGATACGTGGGCTATTGAAACAGGTTCGGTCCTGCTTTCTGGTTCTTCCTTCTGTTCTGCACACTGCCATCAAAGCAAATTTTCTAAGATGCTTCTTTTTTTTAATTTTTAAAAGATTTTTTAAAAAATGTTCATTTAGGGGCGCCTGGGTGGCGCAGTCGGTTAAGCGGCCGACTTCGGCTCAGGTCATGATCTCGCAGTCTGTGAGTTCGAGCCCCGCGTCAGGCTCTGTGCTGACGGCTCAGAGCCTGGAGCCTGTTTCTGATTCTGTGTCTCCCTCTCTCTCTGACCCTCCCCCATTCATGCTCTGTCTCTCTCTGTCTCAAAAATAAACGTTAAAAAAAAAAAGAAATATATTTAAAAATGTTTATTTATTTTTGAGAGAGAGAGAGAGACAGAGGGAGAGTGGGGGAAGGACAGAGAAAGAGGGAGACACAGAATCCAAAGCAGGTTCCAGGCCCTGAACTGCACAGAGCCCGACGTGGGGCACGAACTCACAAACCTCGAGATCATGACCTGAGGAGGCGTTGGACCCTTATCTGACTGAGCACCCCATAAGGTATTTCTTTTATAATGATTCTCCTGCATTCAAAATCCTCCAGTGGCTTCACATGTTATGAAGGTGAAAAGTCCTATCTCCTGTGGTGGATAGTTGGGAACCTTTGTAGGACCCAGCCAGTCCTATTGAGTGTATTTTCCCCATTCGTTGTCCTATAAATGCACAGGAGTGTTTCCACCTCTGCGTTTGTTTATGTTCTTTCCTCATTCGGGAATACCTAGATTGTCCTTGAGTTTGTCCTTCTCTCAAGGTCAAGACTGAGCTCCAGCTCTTGGGAACACTGCTAGGCAATGGATCATTATAGATGTTGCATTGCTTATCCCTTGCTCCTTTATACTTTCTTCATTTACATGTCCCAGATTTTGCATCTGTGTTATTTGCCTCTAATGTGAGAGAACTCTCCTTATGACGCTTTCCCGCCCTGTTTCTCAGCAACCCTCTCCACAGGGCCTGGATGCCTGGCCTGAGGTCAGTGGGATCTTTGAGATCATCTGTATCTAGATTCAAGGCATTTTCCACTGAGGGAAGAACACAGGATAATTTAAAAGCCTAGTTTTGGAAGTAAGAATGAAGAAAGACAGCTTTTGCTAAAGGCTCTAGAAAGTGTACTGTGTAATAAAATGTAAGGCATGTTTCTCCATCTTTCCCTGTCTCTTGTCTCTGTCTCAATTTTAAAGCTTATTTCCCCCTTTCTTATAGTGAATCATATTTTTCTACTTCCTTCCAGAATCTGTTTTCTCCTTCAGTCTTTCATCACCCTTAACATATGTCCTTAGTCATCTAAGACTCTTTTTCTCTCCCAAATCATCTTAAGAAAATGTTAATTTCATTGTCTAAACTTTCTCTCTTTTCAATTATAATACTCAACTTCTTTCTCTTTCTTTCTTTCTTTTCTTTCTTTCTTTCTTTCTTTCTTTCTTTCTTTCTTCATTCCTCAAACTTCATTTTTATACATTCCTATTTTCTTGATGGGTCAAGAGAGACTTTGCCTTTCTTTCTTTCCTTTTCATTTTTTTTTTCTTACCCTAAATAATTCACCGCTAAAGGCGTTGACATTTCTATTTAAAACACAGTTTACATTCAGGTTCTTATTCTTCTTGTTCAATCCAGTCAGTTACAATTTTGTGTAGGTGTCTAATATGGTCTGATGGTTTATGTGAAATTGAAGATAAGGTTTTGTAACAAATTACTTCAGGGTACTCAGGCTTGCAGATATTCTATATTACCTACTACGTCACCTGCTAATTACATACTATCTTGTTTTTGCCTTTACAGTTCTGCCATTTAAGTCTCTTATATCTGTAGGAGAATGTTGAAGTAGCTTCTTCACATGATAGGCCGTAAACAGTATTGTCATATGCATGTAGAGAATGAGGGCTGTTGTCATTTTTTAAAATGAATGAATGCCTTTCTTAGCCACGTAATCATATCAGCTCTCTCAGATGAAGTGGTAATTGCTTTCCTTCTGATTAAAATGAGTTCTTGTCATAACAGGGCTAAACTCATGGACTCTATTACTCAGCATTCTAATAAGGAGGGGTAAGCTCAGGACAGTTGCTCAAATGTGAACTCTGTTTGTCTCGAGAGAGTTGGTTGGAAATGAAATGCATAGAATTTAGGTGAATATTTTTCATGTCGGTACTTAGTTGGTTCTTCTCCATGCCTGACTGAGACCAGAAAGTCAAACCCTGAAAGATTCCCAGGCTGAAAAAAACAAAAAAAAACAAAACAAAACAAAAAAAAAACCAACGTGAAAATGCCAGCTTTGTTTTTTAACACATGGCTTGACAGTGTGCTTCTATTTTAATTAATTTATTTTTTTGCCTTTCCTGCCCAGTATTCACTCCACTTAGGCTGTGAATGTATATGGCTGCCGCCTGCAGGGAGTCTGGCCTTCTTAGCTGAGTAGCCTTGGACTATGATTTGAAGCACGAGAGGTGTCCATACGTTGTGACATTCCATACGGTACCTTGTCTTAGAGTGTTGTCTCTTCAGGAATTGACTAAAATGAAAATAATAACAGAGCTAATAATAGCTTATATTTATTAAGCACTTAATGCATGCCAGGTACGGTTCCATCCATTTTATATAAACTCCCTTGATTCATCTTCACAATAATCCTATGAGGTAGGTAGCATTGTTACAATATCTGTTTTCAGATGAGGAAGCTGAGAAAGAAAACTAGTAAGTGGTTTGCTCCAGGTAGCCCAGATCCCCCTGCGGTAGCCAGGGGGAAAAAAATTGGACCTTTCCCACCTATTTTGGTCACTACTTCATAATAAAATTATAGGGATAGAAAAGATAAGAATACCTCTATATGGTGGCGAGGATTGCTTGGCTAGATAGTAAATATGATTTCTGGAGTCCCATAATGCTTGATGAGGTCAGGAAATAGGATATTTATTCAGTGCTAAAATTCCATGCCCCAACTCTATCCAAGAATATCAGAGGTTTGGGGCACCTGGGTGTTTCAGTCGGTTAAGCGACCGACTTTGGCTCAGGTTATGATCTCATGGTTTGTGGGTTCGAACCTTGCGTCAGGCTCTGTGCTGACAGCTCAGAGCCTGGCGACTGCTTCAGATTCTGTGTCTCCCTCTCTCTCTTCCCCTCTCCTGCTCATGCTCTGTCTTCTCTGTCTCTCAAAAATAAATAAATATTAAATAATATTTTAAAGAATATCAGAGCTTTAATGTAGATAATGTGCAGGTATACGGAGACACAGAATTCTTTGACTTCAGTGAATATGCAGTACCTACCAGGGAATCTAGTGGTGAGGTATTTAGGGAGTCAAGAGGAAAGTGTGTCCTGGGAAGGAAGTTTAGGAGAAGGAACAATGAAGGGCTTTGAATTAAGTCTGTGGTTAAAGGGTCACATGGATGCCAGTAAGGTTGGTTGTCATTATCCACTTGAAATCATTCTTGAAACACACAAAAAGTCTTACTACTCGCTTGTCGTATATGCCGTAATTTCATATGTTTGACAATGCAAACTTTGGAAATTCAAGTCCTATATGAGTTACATATTTCTCTTTAGGGTCATATGCATTTCAATAACAGCTGTCTGAAGTGGGGAGTCGTGTCTGTTAATGGAAGCGTAAGTCCAAGGACAAATCACCCCTGTGTGTGAACAATGCGGAGGTACAGGAATATATAAGAATAGCGCTTGGGCTTTTATTAAAAGAGCCTTGCTCTAAACACCCCCCCCCCCCCCGCTCCGTATTTAGTGCTCTAAACTATGCACTAAGCAAGAAACGTGACTTTATCCCAGAACCTAAAGAATGAGATATATAGAACAATATTTAAAACCAATATTTAAAAACTCTTGGATGTCTTTCAATTGTCATAATTCCTGCTTAATATAATTTTGATATTCTCCTTAAACTGGGTCATCCTCCTCTCCTCTTCTGTCTAGAAACCTCCAGATGATGCTCATTCCCTGAGAAAATTTGCTCAGTGGCTCTGGCTTGATGGTTAAATAAATGCTTCTTCTTACGTCCTTTACATTGAGTATGTTATTCAATCCCCACAGCAGCCCTCCATTATCACTGAGGCACAGAGAAATCCAGCAACTGACCCTGGGCCACACCGTGAGTGAAGGGATTTGAATTCCAGCAGTCACTCGGAGCCCGGGTTTGAATTGCCATCAATCCGCAACTTGAATTCTGTTAACTAGTTCTGGAGTAAAGTTCCAATGAGCTGAGTATAAGAGTGTCAGGGACTAGCTCCCATTACTCCTCAGAACAAGACAAGGTCATCCACCATCTTGTAATAAGATTTCACTGAGAACTCACTTGTGCATTCCAGATAAGTCAGGAGGCGTGTAAGTCAGTTGAGTCCCACCCTCCAGCTATCTCCCTTGGCTTTATCGATATGAAATCGCAGGTAAATTACTTTGTAACCTGTTCTTAAGGGGAGGGGACACATTTCAAACATACCTGAGCAGAGGAATTTTTAAGTAAGTATGATCTCCTTATGTGATAGGAAAGAATGAGGGAAATGAAGTGTTTTGAGTGTCTCTGGAAAGTATCAGTATCCCACTAGGAACCAGCATACAATTTATTTTGCTTCTTCTTTTCAGAGAAAATATGAGGTAATAATTGCTATCCCCATTTGGTAGATGAGAAAACTGAGATTCACAAAAGGCCACTAACCTGAGATTGCAAAAGGCAGAGCCAGAACATAAACCAATCCACATCTATCGTCTTAGGGTGCCCAAAGATTGCTCTGCTGGAGGCAAGATATGGTTCCCAATTTTAAGGATATATTCACATTAAGCTGCACAAATCCTTCTATTCAAAGATGCAGACTGTGGTCTGGGGAAATATGCCTTCTCCTAAAGATCTCTGCAAGGATATCAATGTGGCAGACAGGCAAGGACGTGGAGATTTCTAGGGTGGAGTGTCCATGGATGGTGGTGCTTTCACAGAGGATATGATTTGCTTAAAAAAGCAATTCTTTGACTGCCAAAGAATGTAATGATTCCAATTTGGGACACGTTAAATTGGAAGTGACACTGCAACGTATCGACTAGTAGGCAATTGAGAACAGAGCTTAGGAGTGAAATCTGGGCTAAATTATACACAGAGTACAGATGGGGATTTGAAACAGGGAGTGGATAAGATTTCCTAGGTTGAGTATGTAGGAAGAGCCAGGGCCCAAGAGAGTTCTGTAAATCGCCGAAGGGCTGCTGGGGCTCCAGAAGAACCTGTGAAGGATCCTGGGGACCGAACATGGAGGCGGCAGATATGCCTCGGGACCAGTGTCTCTGAAGACAAAGCAGGAGAGACTTCCAAGGATCAGGGAACTGCCAATTGCATGCAATAATAAAGACACCTTAAGAGGATGAAAGCCAAGAATATATAGCAGATCACTGGGACACATTACAAAGAAAAATAAATGTGTTTCATTAATGGAGTTTCTAAAAGATGTATTCACATCACAGACAAAGCTAATTTTTCACTGTAGAGCAACCTATTACAAGCAATAGAAATCATACAGAAAAGAGAAAACTTGCTTGTAGCTAATTAGACATATGGCACCTAATCATTTGAGATGGGCCACATCTGCCAGTAAGCTGGAGGAAGGATAAGGAAGTAGCAGGTTGGGGATGGACTTGGGGAGGGAACTCAAGGTGGAGGGCATGGGTCCTGAGGGAACATTGGAGGGACTCAGATCCCACTGAGAATGAGATGGGAAAACACTGGGGGGTTTTGAGCAGAAGAGTGATAGGATCTGACTTCTGCCTCCACACAATACTTCTGGATGCTTATGTTGGGAATAAAGCAGCAGGGGACTTGCTTTGGGGACAAAGCAGCAAGACCAGCGCAGAGGCTCCTGGGATCCAAGAGCAAGATGGTAGTGGCTTGGGCCAGGGTGGTGGTGTCACATGTCACATAACGGATACATTTTGAAGGTGAAGCCCGCAGAGAGAATACCAGAATAGGAATCGGAAACTGCACGCACAAAACTTTTTTTCCTAGTATTTTTTTTTTTTTTCTGTATAAAGTAGTTGGTTGGAGGTAGAAGCAGCGTTCAGATGAATTGTCTTCCAGACTGAGAGACATCTCAGCATATTTGTACGATAATGAGAGCTGTAATAGTAAGAAAAAAGTTGAAACAGAGGTGAATGGCCAGAGTGATGTCCTTGAATAGGCCAGAGGGAAAGGGGGCTTTGCCAAGGGGAAAGAATGGTCTCTTTCTACTCAGTACCTTGTACCCTGGCCTGGTAGTTCCCAAACTTTTCATGTATGGCCCTCTTTTTAACGTTAACAATTTTCACGGACTTTCTATGTTAGCAGTTCTCCTTTGGGTACTCACAGACGAAGGGAACATAGAATTAATTATAACCAGATTAATTATAACAACAGCAAAGTTATATTGAAGAAAAAGTACAGTTATATGAGACTTTTTTTTTTTTTATCGCTGTTGCTGCTCTATGATCGGTGCATCTATAGACTAACATATGCCTCGAATCCCCAGAGATTCACGCTGACAGCCCACAGTTTGGAAAACCTGCTTTGGCAAAACTGCACAAACCCCCTGATTTCTGAATATGCCGGGTGCCTTTGGACATGCAATTTCGTCCGAGATTTTGTCTCATACATCCCTCAGGGCACGATGCAACTCCTCCTCCACAGATTCTTTCCAATCACACGCTTCTCTTCTTCCTTGCGTTCCAGTAATTGTCCTTGTACTTTTAGGCTGCTCGTAAACTCATCACTGAATGCACAACATGTACCACTGGACCACTACACTCTAAAAATTTTTTTTTCAACATTTTTATTTATTTTTGGGACAGAGAGAGACAGAGCATGAACGGGGGAGGGGCAGAGAGAGAGGGAGACACAGAATCAGAAACAGGCTCCAGGCTCTGAGCCGTCAGCCCAGAGCCTGACGCGGGGCTCGAACTCACAGACCACGAGATCGTGACCTGGCTGAAGTCGGACGCTTAACCGACTGCGCCACCCAGGCGCCCCTGGACCGCTAGACTCTAAATATGTGACACATCTGCACACGTATCTCCTCTCCTCTATCACCTGAGATGATTTCAGCCAGAAATTATGTCTTGCTCATTTTTATTTCTCAGCAGTGCACGTTTCACTATTGAGTGGAATGGAAATACTTGAAAAACTGTTTTTGTGTGTGTGTGGTATTCCAGAGAACAGAATAATTATTAGTGGACAAAATTAAGAATAAGATAGATTTTCGGCTTAATGAAAGGAAATACGTATGCACTTTTGAGGCCTTAAGAATTGGAAAGACTATTATTTAAAATAATGAGTTCCAGATAGCGGAAAATATCCATGTCATTTTTCTCTCCCAGCTACCATTTAAGCTCTGAGCACGATACCAAATGTGTAACCTAGAGCATCACATTTAGTCTTCTTAATAGTCCCACAGTGAAGGCATTTTATTTATTTTTTATTTTTTTAATGCTTATTTTTGAGAGAGGCAGACAGGGTGTGAGCAGGGGAGGGGCAGAGAGAGAGAGAGAGAGAGAGAGAGAGAGAGAGAGGGAGACATAGAATCCGAAACAGGCTCCAGGCTCTGAGCTGTCAGCACAGAGCCTGATGCGGGGCTCAGACTCACCAACTGCAAGGTTATGACCTGAGTCGAAGTCGGATGCTTAACCGACTGAGCCACCCAGGCACCCTACAATGAAGGCATTTTAATCACTCCCATTTTACTTGACATGGTGAGGCAACTTGCCTCAGTATACAGCATGTAAATTGCAGTGTTGGTATTGACACTCGAGTTTGTGTGGTGATCAAGTTTAGATATTTGACTTGGATGTCTCACCTTGTAGGAGGAATGATAAATTGCCAAGGTTATAAAAGAAGATACAATTCTAGGAAGATGCACGTTATCTAGGTAGCATCCTATGCTTTTATTATAGTTTAGCAAGCTTGCTTTCCAAAAGAGAGCCATGAAATAGAACCCGGAAAAAGAAAAGCCATCCATAGTGAGGTGCGCAAAATAATCTTTCACTTTGCTCATCCCCACTTACTCTTAGATCCAAATTATCCTTGATCTAGAATAAGAACAAGTCCAAGTTCACTGGTAACCATGTTATGATGAGATAACCATTGAGTGGGCTTGGGGAGCCTGGGAGACCTCTCCAAATGTTGAGGACACTTCGTTTTTGAGCGTTGGACACAACTCTCAATTAATGACATTAATAATACCATGGTTCTCAGTATGCACCTGAAGTATCTAGGTGCTTAATTAATTTTATCTTCCTTCTCACTCATGCTCTATGAGTCCACATATATTATGAGGCTTTCTTAAATTCTGTTATTTCTGAGTTCTGTTACTTCTTAAGTATAAATAACAAATAAAAGAAACATTTTTATTTGATAATGTGTCATTTATGAATATACAAAAAAATTCTGCATATTTATATGGAGAAGCTGTTTATCCAATTCGTACAAAAGGGGGGTACCATATTTTTGCAAACCATTTATTCTTGATGTTTCGTTCAAGAAAATATGTATTTACTTGCAGAGAATGGGACAGGGATGTTGAATAAGGAAATACGCTATATGCATTTTCTCATCACATTTCAATATGTTTGCTCTTGCAGCAAATAATCTAACTTGGCATTTAGAAGCTTGGAGCACAGAGGGAGACATTACCACCCCATCCTTCTGTGCTTCTACTGGTTATTTTGACAGTCTACTCAGAAAGCTTTATTCAAGTGAACGTCAACTTCACTTTCCATAGAACTATGACCTTAAAAAACCAATCTTTTAACTTCCTTTGGGGAGCCATGTGACTGACTGCCTTGTCAGCAAGCTACTTTTCCTGAATCTAAGTTATTTCCTTTCCTACAGAGAAAAATTGCTGTTATCACTTCCAACCCCCTCAGTAATGGCCTTTTTCATGTATAGTATATGCTAAAAAAAAAAAAAAAAGATGAATGTCTCTTCCTTTTTGCTTATTTGCTCAAAAATTGTTTATCCTAAAGAAAAATGTAAGGATATAAGCACATTTCATGTACCGTGAGAAAAAAAAAAATCAGCATTTGCAGAGATTTCGGATCCAATAGACAGCCAAAAGTTCTCGGAAACGGCTATTTTAAGACATTCATTTCAAATACCTAAAACCCAAAAGCAATATGGTCTTGTTAAAGCCAGCATCACCCAGTACTTCCCGATTTCTTTATTGTATAAACTTTTTTTTTTTTTCTGGTTTTTATCCCATGTAACTTTTCTGTAACATTTAACCCCAGGACCACTGTCTGGTTGACATTACTCCGCCTTGCTTTTGAGACACTGACCGGTCCATCTTGATTTCTTCTCTTGACAACTTTTCTCACCCCTCTTCACTAGCTTTTCTCCCCCGTGGTTCTCTCCTTTAAATGCTCTATCCTTAGCATCCTGCTTTCTTTGTACATATCCTAACTAGACATTCTCACATCCACTCACCTAGCTTCAAGCCTCATCCATTCACTGATTTCCCCCATGTTCAGCCTAGGTTTCTCTCCTAAACTCCAGCCCAAATGCCCCCGGAGCAGCTCCTCCTAGATGTTCCATGGTCACCTCAAATTTAACATGTCCCAAACCGTGCCCATTATCTTCTCACCCAGCTCCTCCTCTGTTCCCATCTCAGGGAGAGTATTTGTATACGTCCGGCACTAAGCTTAAAACCACTGACTCCTTCTCCATTTGATCCTATTAAAGAGTCCTCGTCTCTGCTCCTTCTCTTCCTTCCCCATTAACATACACTTAGTTCATGTACTCACAGTTATCCTCCAGATGATCACAGCCGTGATCTCCGAACGCCCTGGTTTCTTATCTCTCCCCTGCTGAAGTCAGACATTCTGTATATCATCCTCTTTCTTTAAGACCATCGATAAGTCCCCATTTCAAATACAGAAAAATCCCAAATGCCTTAAGAGATACTACAATGCCATTTGCAGGTTCGCCTCAATGGCTCTGCCAGGGCCATCTTTCCCCACACCCTGACCACCCCCCTCAAAGGCAGGTGCACTAGTCACCACAACATCTATATCTTTTGTCCTTGCACATGCCATTATTTTCTTTGCCTAAAATGTATTCTCCAATTTTCCCCCCTGCCTGATTGATGCTATTCATATTTCAACAACCAACTCAAATACCATCTCTTCTTTAGAGTCTACCTGGCTTCTCCAGGTGCACATTTTCTCTCTGTTTTTATTGCCCTTAGAGAGAGGTTATGGCAGGACCTGTTAGCATGACCCTCTTCCCTTTCCCTGCTCCACCTCTCAGCTCCAAACCCTGGAAGTAATCGTAGAATGGGAATACGAGGTGGTGGTGTCCTTGAGATAGACCTCCAAGCAGTTTATACTTGTACTGGGTAAAGTGGAGGGGGGCAGAGGTGAGGATAAATTCATGCCCGATGGCTGGCTGGGCTGAGGTTTAATAACTGAAAACAACTGGAAAATGATGGAGCATTCTTGGATGCCCTGAAGGGGATTAATACTTAGAATAGTATACTTGGGAAGAATGATTGAGAAATGTAAAAACTTCATATTTCTTTTGAGTTAACACTGCTTAGTAAACTAGGTACTTATATAAATCCATTGAAATGCATAGAAATTCTTCAGGAAAAGAACAAATTTCAATCCCAAACCACTATCCAAGCACATTTTCTGTTACTGACTTATCCTTGATTTCAACAGGTAACACCATTGGTCTGTTGTTGGTAAGCCCTCTGGAGATGAAAACATGGTCAGAGGTCTCCACGAAAGACATGTAAGAATGTACTACCTTGTACAAATCCAAAGCATGGTTCTGACTCATAGTGTAAGGATAAATCAAAGATAGATGGAAGCTCCTGCTCAGATCAAAGTTTAGAATGAGTACCTAATCAGTTGCTGAATGACTGGGAACTTTCTGGAACCACTGAGGACTCTGTTGATCAGTATATCAGAAGGCATATTACTATAAGTCAGCCATGTTTGGAAATAGCTGGCATGTTTATTCATCTTTAGAAAGCAAAAATGCACAGTATTTTATTATATTATAGGATATTAACAGTAATTTCGCCCAAAACTATTCAGAAAGAAATCTAGGCCATTCTTGAACAACTTGTGTCTGATTCTCTCTCTGTACTCTGAATTCCTCTGCTTCTGCTGCATACCTATATTTTCCATACTATGTCGCTTATTTGTCAATTCTGTTCCTATAAGCCCTGCACTAATTTCAGTCTATTTTCTGAACAATGTCTTGCTTTCTCAGATCATTTTCCCATAATCCATCAGAAAACTTGAGGCACTCCACTATAATGGAATCCCTTGGACCACATAATATCAGCCTTTAAAGTGATTATATTGCCCGTACACTTGGTCAGAGAGACCTTTGATTTTCAATTTCCTCCTGGAAAGATTCCTCTTGTCTTGAATTTCCTATGTTCCAGCCAATTCCCCCATTACCTCTCTCTTCTCCTGGAGTCTGGCTTCCTGAACTTCAGCACTCCTTTTATCTGGCTGTCCCTGGAAGCCTACATTTACTACTCTTGGGGGCATCCTCGACAATCACGTATAAGCTATAGTCACAGTAATGTATGTTAAAGACACAAATAATAGTCAAATTTAGCTCCAGCAGGTTCTGAACATAAGGGTTCTGCCAATGCTAGAAGGAACCTAGTAATCAGAGGTAGGCGAGCATGAGGATTGCCTAAAATATTAATGGTCATTTAATTCTTAACATTGTGTGTTTTAAGGTAGGACTTCAAACAACCCAAGACAAAGAACAGAGACTGTTTCTAAAGATAAGCAGTGGGGTTGGCTTCCTTACCTTCCTCCTCCTCAATTTTTAAATGGACTCAAGTAATTTGAAAATCAGAATCACTGATCTGGGCAGCATCAAAATACCTCTTACAGTAAGAGAAGGTACATTTTGGTGACGTTGTTATAATGACTCTTTTTTAATACCCTGGAAGTTCTATTTCAAACATCTACTTTCACTAGAGACTTTGGGGTTGCAATATACTGTCTGAGATACGCTTCATTACGCGCTGATGAAAGTCATTGTGGAATGCTGTTATGCTTCGCCAGCTGCTGGCAAATTGTACACATATCTAAGACTCTTTTTTGCTTCTGATTGAAAATATCACATATAACGCTCTGTGTTAAAATCAGAAGTATAAAAGCTGCTGGCATCTGTAAATATTTCATCCTGTAGGCATCCCTACAGGTAGAGAATGGCAACTGGGAGTCAGAAATCACTTGGTAGAAGAGGAGCCACCCACTTCTTTATCGTAACAGCTCCCCCTGCTGGTTCAATACGAAGGCTTCACGATTGTTTGCCATTTTCCTTTCAACTTTTGAGGGACTCTGGAAACATGGCTGGAAAACATTATCCTCAACTGAACCGTGGCCAGGAAAGTCTCAGGAGGGAATTCTTTCCTGACATAAAATTAAACCTGGCTTCAGCATATCTTAGGGGGAAAAAGGAGGAAAACTTACTGTTGATGTTTCTTGGCTTGGTTTTCTCTCTGTTCTTAAAGCAACATTATTTTAAAAATCTGTAACAAAACCTGTCATCTGCCAAGTCAGTCCAAGTGTCCCAGCGGCTCACAGCTCAGGTTTCTCTGTCTTGCCCTGTTCTGTTGCTTACTCCACACAAACTTTGCAAAATTTATTCATACACGGATGCCTCTTAACTTACCTGCAGCAGGAGCAATGGCTCTCTCTCTCTCTCTCTCTCTCTCTCTCTCTCTCTCGTGGAAGGGATCTTGGTGCCTAATTCCCACAGAGTCCCAGGCACTGTGGCACCAATGTGGTGGTGGGACTTCCAAGTCAGAGTAACCAGACCTCCGGGTGACTTCCTCCTTCGGCCTTACTTGATAGCGTGGCAGGATTTCAGAAGTGGCTCAGGGGCAGTTGACCTCAAGCAATGTATTTTCAGGTCTAACCAGATGCACTACTTCTTGAGAAAAGAAAATCTGGAAGCTGGGGTTGGAGGCCTTTGCCTCTCTGTGCCTGAGGTAGATGGTGTGATGATTATTATGTGACCTGATGCACTGGTAAGAAGGTGGGAGGTTATTTATTCACCCAAAGGTCAGGCGTTAGAATTAAGTTAGAAGGAAAAAAAAATAGAACTGCCTGCCCTGGAATACTGAGGGCTCTGGTGGTGAAAGATGTCTTGCAACTCAGGATGAGGCCGGACCCACTCGCCGAATCAGTGTGGTTTGGGTCACCCCTTTTCCTGACATGACCTTCTTTCCGGTTCCTGTGGAAATCAGTGACTTGGAGACAGTTTGTCCATGGCTGTGGAAGAATTAGAACAAGTGAACTGACATCACTGAGAATTTCTGTAGTGTATAGAATGGTCATTATTGGGCCTTGGATGTTCAGACATTGGTTTCTGGCTCCGAATTCACCACTCATGTTAAAATGCACTTATAGGATTATAGAATACCATGTTGGTATCCTACGGTCAATCTGCACCCTGTGCGGACCAGGAAATAACGTGTGACACAGTCCACAAACCCTCCTGGGGAGTGGCCCAGCTGGGCCACAAACACACCAGGCACTTGCCTATTGATCTGGTTTAAGATCTGCTCCTAAATGGTTTCCTTGTTTAAGATTATTTCCTTCCACTGGCTTATATAATAGACTGTTTTTGGGAGGTTAAGTTATTCTCTCTTTTAGAAATACATTTAAAATCTAAGTATCTCGTGACAGGAGAGTAAGTAGTGAATGCATTTTTTAACAGGAACAGCTAGCCAATTAGGATAACCATGAGGAGGCAGGTTACGGTCATGATGGCAAGTGTGGTTCTTGAGGAAAGTGGGTTGAAACACAATCTTCAGGCCAGAGGCTTGAAGTGGGGATTGCCCAGGAGAGTTTGGGAGGGCCTTTTCTGAGTCACAGGTGGGAAGACCTGGCCATCTTGAGGACAAAGTGAGAGTACTTTGGTCTGGGGCTTGGTTCATAGGGATGGAAATTGTGGAATCCCAGGAGCATGGAGGTAGAGGGAGGAGAGTGGGCTCTGAAGCAAAATTCGACTTCTCTTTCATAGTTTTCTGAGGCTTCACCTGAGAATTGGCTCCGCCTTCTCCACTATACAGATGTGTATAAAGTGACTTGATTGTTCCTCATTTAATTTTTCTTCTTCAACTGCTTGTACAGGTGTCAGAATAAAGACTAGGGAGCTGGGTCTTGGAGTAGAGGGCATGGTCGATTCCAGCCTGCCTGTCATCGTGTCTCGCCTGGATCAGTGTAGTTTTAATCTTCTTTCCACTCCTCCATTCCACCTTCACCTCCACACACAAAGACAACCCTGATGGTATCACTGGCCAATTAAAAAAATATTAAGTGTTTAAATTTGGTCAACTGAATAATTTCTGTCCTGTGGTAGATTGATGTATTGGTACCAAATATTTAGTCCTCCTTGCTGTGAGAAGATTATACTCTGGCATCTATCACCATGTGACTTTTAGTGCCTCCTGTGTTGGAGGGGTGTTCTTTGCCCTACTGATGTTAGGCTCAGCCGTATGACTTGTTTTGGCCAATGGAACGTGAGTAGACATTACACATACCTTGCCTCTGGCAGAAGCTTCAAAAACCATTGATTGCTCCTGTCAGTCCTTTTCCTTGAGAAACCACGTTCCCCCGGTAGGGTCTGCTCCTTCAGCTAGGGTCTCCGAAGAAGACAAGAAGACATGGCATGAAATAGAGCCATAGCAGCTGACCCACAGCCACCAACACGTAACACAAATGAGAAACAAACCTCTGTTGTTGTAAGCCACTGAAATTTGGGGCTTGCTGGTTACAACGGCAAAACTAATATAAATCTCTCCCACAGTTTAGCCCCAACCTGCTTTTATGGACCCACGGCACCACCACCGCACATGCATGCGGCATTCCAGCCAATTTAGAAGCATTTCCACTTATCAGTCTCTGTGTTTCTGCTTTTATGATTCTCCTAGCTCAAACTGTCCCCAGTCTTTAACAAACCTCACTTTAAAGATTCTTCCAGCTAGCTCAAAATCTATCTCATATATGGAATTTTTTGAATGTTTTGGTTTGAAGTGATTTTTCCTTCCTTTGAATAGCAGCAAGCATTCCATGTTTATGCTACCCATCACTCTCTTTGCTAATAATAATAATAATAATAATAAAAGTGGTGTTTATTGAGCTCATACTATATACTAGATACTGGTTTTTTTTTAACTAACCAGTGTTAGTTTGGATACATTAAGATGGGATGACATGAAGGGTTAATTGTGGGTGAAAAGCCTGTGAAGGATAGAAGGGGAGGAAGTGGTAGCAGAAAGTGGCAGGAGCCTTCATACCACAATGATGGTCTGACGTTGTGGAAGGAGAGAAGGGGAAGGAGGATTGGTCTCATGCTGCAGTGTAATTCCAAGAAATGTTCTGTCAAGCCAATAGGAGTCTTCAAGCTGAAGTCATCTTTTCAAGAGTCTCCTATCTCATAGAAGTGACCTGCATTGGTACCCACGCCATGCTTGGTCATTGACTAGGAGCAGCCCTGTGGGAATATGGCAGTCAAGCCAAAAGGACAGTAGCTGGGGTTGTTCATCAATTACATTCCCACAGCATGAAATCTGAGCACTTCTTTCTCATGGCCATCATGTCATCATTAGTCCACTTAATCTTTACAAAAATCCTATGACGTCATGACTGTTATTATTCCCGTTTTAAAGTAAGAAAACTGAGGCCTAGGGAGTTTAAGTGACCTTGTTACCATCACTCAGCTAGCAACAGGTTGGAGCCTGACTTTGTCCTCTAAACTATCAAGTGACTTTAATTCTAGGCATGTATTAAGTGTGTGGATGAGTAAATGCACCTTGGCATCACCTGTGATAAGGTGAAAATTTGATATGACAGTAATCAATGCCACTCTCTTTTTGTTGGACCCACAAGTCCAATCTTCCAGCTATCATGATACACAAGCTTCAGAACTGGATGTTTTTTCAGGAGACTACTCTTTACTCTTCTGATAAAATATTCAGAAATACTTTATGAATAAAACAGCTCATTAGAAATGCTTCCTGAAACCCCAAAGAAACAAGGCTCTTTTTCCTATAATTCTTGAGCCATCATTCCAGTTCTATTTCCTGCCGAGTCTAACAGGCAACGTGTTGTTAATCTTACGGTCTGTTACATCATGCCTGTTCTCTTGGTCTCAGGAATGCAAACTTCATTTTCTCGTAAGAAATCATTTTCTTTCCTGTTCTGTGACGATGTTTCCCTTTAGTGAGAAGTTGTGAATGATCTTGCTGAGAGAAGCAAAGACAGACAGACTCAGATAGTTTATATTTTGAGAGGAGACAAACTACTTTCCCGCATCCCCAAAAAACAAAGAAAGAAAGGAAAACAGGAAAACTTTTAGGGTTAGAGTAAGTAAGCCATTGCATCCTATTTCCCTATAAACTAAGAGTTTTCCCTTACTTTTCTCATGGGTCCACTTAAAAAAAATAAAAATAAAACCCCCCAAACATCTATCTGTCTATCTATCTATCTATCTATCTATCTATCTATTTATATCTATCTATCTATCTATCTATCTATCATCTATCTAGATATCTAGATATATGAATATATCTCTATATGATATATATATATACATGTATATATATACACTATACACACATGCACACACATGTGTGTGTGTGTGTGTGTGTGTGCGCGCATGAGATATTCTTTCTACTGCAGTGTGTGGGGTTATAGAGAATGCTGGCATGTAGTGAGATCAAAACACTTTGTAGACTGAATGTACCTGCAATAATCTTTTGCAAGATAAAACTCAAAGACACCAAATGAGCAACCAGACAATCAACCTCCCAAATCCTCCAAGGTTTTTTCCGCTTATTATTATTCCCCTGACCACAGTGTGTGGGGATTTCACTTTAAGCTCAGGGTTAAGACCTACCCTGGACAGCACAGTGGGAATGGTTATCAACTAGCTTACAAGGACCTTTAACTGGTGTGATAAACAAGCTGAGTTATCAGGATTAATTCATTGAAGAATATTTTTTGTTTCTTTGTTTGTTTTGTTTTGTTTTTCTGCCTTTGGAAGGCAACAATCAGGCACCATGATATTTCCAGTCCTTCTTATTTTTTAAAAAGAGGTCCCAAACTGCTTAAGTTACAAAACACAGTCTTATTTCAGAAAGTAGGATCTTCAGTCATCCTACATTAATTAACACCGCAGTCTGCATTCAAAAATAAGACTTGTCATCCATTTGCCAGAGCTGGTTCTGGACAAGTCTGTCTAGTGAAAGGGGTGTCATGGGCTTGCTTTCTTTCCAACCTTTCCTGCCATTCAATAGCTCTTCCATCTGACTCTACGGCTGAAGGAGGGAGAGAGAATGCAGATCAAGGGACAGGAAAAAACCTACTTAAATGTCATGCCTGTCCATGGCTTCTTGCTTTCAGAGCCTCACACTTATTCTTCCAGAACTCCCAACCTGCCAGGGCCCTCGGATAGGATCAGATAACAGTTCTTTTCACCTTTGGCCTCTGGTTCACCCCTCCAGCCTTCAAATTTCTGGTGCTTCATTTTATTACAGATTTTCTCAGTAGGGATCCCCTTCTCCTTGGGTAGAAATTCTTTTAGACCTGTCCTTAGGATCCTGTCTAAAAAGGCCCCAGGCTGGCATTCTTCCGTCTGGCCCTAGGCATCTTGGCTTGCAGTTGGAGGGAATAAAATTATGTCCTAGCTGCAGAGCTCTCTACCCCATGGGACTCCAGAGGGTCTCTTGCTCTGGTGTGTGTCAGAGAAACTTCCCAAACTCAGACAACAAAAGCAGATTCTCCATGTCGTCTCCTTTGAAATCCTTCTTGCTAGTGAGGAGGTGGGTCTCAACCCTGCCTCCCCCTGGGGTGGAGGGTGGAACTCACAGTACAATTCTCTGTCTCAAGCTGTTCTCTTCCATCTTCCTTTTAATCTCCCATCTGGGGAATCTCTATGCCCTTGAAGTGGGTGACAGGCCCAAAATCCTGTAACTGGTTCTGAGCCATTTCCTTTGAAACTTGCATTTGATTGAAGGCCTCTGCACTTGATGTGCCATTGCTTGTATGGCATTTCAGTTGACTCTTCCATTTACTATTATCTATCAACTCTCTTTCTTTTCTTTCTTTCTTTCTTTCTTTCTTTCTTTCTTTCTTTCTTTCTTTCTTTCTTTCTTTTTCTCCCTTCCTTCATTTCTCCCTTCCTTTCTTTCCTTCATTTCTCTTTCTTTCTTTCTTTCTTTCTTTCTTTCTTTCCTTCTTTCTTCCTCTTTTTTCTCTTTTTCTTTGTCTTTCCTCTTTCTTTCTTTCTTTCTTTCTTTCTTCCTCTTTCTTTCTTTCTTTCTTTCTTTCTTTCTTTCTTCTTTGTTTCTTTCTTTTCTTCTTTCTTCCTCTTTCTTTCTTTCTTTCTTTCTTTCTTTCTTTCTTTCTTTCTTTCTTTCTTTCTTTCATAAGGCAGACTACCACATGCAGTGCCCCATTTGGATGTCTGGAGGCTTGGAAGCTTGACTCACCTACTTTTACAAATAGAGCTTGAGAGCTTGTTTGGAGGTTCTAATAGGGGAGCACAGCCATTCATATACCCTTGACCAAAGAACAGTCCTCCTCTATCAGGGAAGGTCATCCTCTTTGACAGAGTGCACAGCTTCAAGAGGGACACACATGAAGCAGTGAGGGAGAAAGGGGATACCCACCTAGACAGTCAGATCAGCCAGGTCAACCCTAGTGATCAACAGGGTGACAGATGTAACAGCCAGACCACCCTCACTTCCTGTATCAACTCCTTTCAATATCTCTGCCCCTTTTCGTATCTTCTATGAAAATTTCCACATTCTTATACTGCACACTCTACCACCTACCTGAAATGTGTCACCTCCCTGGGGCTTTAGCCTTCCTTCATCCTCCTCATCCTTTTGGACATCTAACAGGTTCCAGTTTTCCCCATCCCCTGGCCCTTTCATATTTGAGACTTTGGGTCTCCATCCTTAGAGCCCTGGTTTTGCCAAGCAAGTTGTGAATGCATTGCTATTGCACTCTTGTTCCACACTGCATGGGGACATTTTAATATACTGCTAATTGCAAGTGACACCTTGACTTGGCAGTTTTTAAATTTGTGGATGATTTGTTATTCTTAATTTTTTTTTGGCAAAAAAAAATTAATTTAGTAGTAGCAGTTTAGTTTTTTTTTTTTTTTTTAGTAAAACCCTTTTACAAACTAAATATTTCCATCCGTTTATTGGTAAATGTTTCAAACAAATTCAAAATGAATAAATGGGAATAAAGCTAGAGCTAGAGTGGGGGCCCAGAGACTGCCCATCTGGCTTCCTCCACAGCCCCAAAGGATTTCAGAAACACACTTGGAAAAAATCTCTACTTTCAAATGAGAAATGATTTTTAAAATGGGAGCAAAGCATGGTTGATTCTAAGAAGGGATATGTACCCCAAAGCCCTTCAGAAGCCACCTCTATATGAAAACTAGTGATTCTAATGGACCCAGCCCCAATTCCTTGTTTAGTTCTGACATGATCAGCTTCTAAAATGTCACCTCTTGGTGAGGCTTCAATGCTCCTTGGAATTTGGTTTATTTATTTCTCTAAAACCCAAGCTCCTGAAATGAAATCCCTATGAAGAAACTCATAAAGGCAAAAGGCCTCTTTTCTTTAAAAAAAAAAAAACCCAGAAAACAAAAATCAATAGCTCTAAAAACTTTATTCTGTGGATTATGATGTTTATTGGCATTTTAATGCCATTCCTTAAATCCCTAAACCATATGAACCACTGAGACTTTACCAGACTAATTATGCTTCAGGCCTTTTGAACTTTGATTGCCAACCACTATTATCGCTTTGGGTTTTCAAAAGGAGAGCCAAAATTTCCCTTTACCCTTCCCACATTGGTTTTTTCCTGTAAATGTACTAACACTTTGTGATATTGACATCATCCGGCCAATACAGAAGAATGGCCGCTAGTTTTTAACTGTCCCGCTCCCCAGCCTGGGTGGTGTTTAAAGATTCTTATTGCATATTCAGATATCCTGGCCAGGCATGTGGAGTGAATCAAGTGGTGGCTACTTAGGGAAGAATTGGCAGGATGGCTCTACTTCTTTTTGGGTGAGCAGAAAGTTTTATGAAGAGTAGAACGAAAAAGATTCAGAAGTAACACTAGAAAAGAACATAATCTCTTTTCTCCCCACAAAATTTTCTCATTGGTGACCCTGTAAAAGCTTGTGTTTGTGATATAGGACCCCAAGGACCCCTCTAGAGTGAATAAAACATGCTAGCGTGATCCTGACAGGCCCCACACAAAGCACGATGAGAGTCTGAAAGTCATGGACCCACAAAAATTTTGGACTGATTATTTTTCATTGCCTGCACTGAGCAGGAGTCCAAGGAGGAGGCTTCTGGGGGCAGCTGGTGTGCTCTCCTTACTGCCTGGTGTCCTTGACTGTAGAGAGTCTACAGAGAGCTGAGATTCTAGGAGCTGAACAGGAGGAACAATGCATGCTCCACACCAGCTGTGGAAAATGCTCTCAGGACCTACTCCTATTAACATCAGAAGTGGCAAGAACCCTCTGTACTAACTGAAAATGTTGAAAACAATTATTACCTTTAGTAGTAATTGTTGCCATTTTTGCTTTAAAACTCATTTCAGAAGCATGTTGAACTAAAGGACGGATATCTAATAATGAGCATCTACCAATTAGTATCCTGAAGCCAGAGAAGGAGTAGTCAAAATTCTACCTAGAAGGGTATCAGCTTGGCTTATCCATGAACACCTCTGGACCACTCCGACCCTTTTCTCTTCTTTGATATCTGTAGTTCAAGCATGTAATTTGACACAGAAATATGTATTATCTTACATGGTGAAAGACTGTTTTATACCTCTGTTTGGATCGAATGAAAACCTGTTAAAATTTTAAAACCCCACACAGAGTTTTCTCACTCAGCATCAGGCACAAGACAGGTTCTCAGAAAACCTTGGTTTGTCAATTAGTGGTTAGCAAGTCACAGTGATTGTCAAATGCACAGAAGAGCCTGATGGTTAAAACTTGGTCTGCTTCCACTTATTGGCAATATTGACCACAGGAGCAATTCAGAGTGCACTGCACGCAGACATTTGGGAAGTTGTCAGTTTCACTGCATTTCTGGCAAAGAAGTATAATCTGTTCAAAATGCTTCAACCTAACTTGTAGGTTAAATATGACTAATTTTTCTTTCCTTGTCAATGAGAAAAAACAATACCAAACATTTGTGAGCCTACAGCAGTCCCACTGCAAAAGAACATAAAAGTTAACACGGATTTTGCAGCATTCACCTCACAGTTCTGCCATTTATTGGTTGTGACATTGAAAAAGTATTTAAATTCTGAGTGTCTCTTTCTTAGTTCTTTATTTCTTTTCTCTTATCCTCTGACAGCAACCATGAAATTGTTTCAGGATAACTAGTTAGCTTGGAGGTTAAATCACACCCTCTATACCATTCTAGAGACTAACCACTGATGTAATTCAAAACACATCCATAAATATACACACATATATAACCAGACAGAGAACAATACATGATAAATGACAGATCAATGGGTAGATATTTTTAACTACTCTCTCAAGAAGTTAGATTAGTCTAAAGGGAAGACTCACCCACAGTCCAAATCAGGATGGATTTAGGTACATAGTCTGGGGTATATAGTTGGGATAGAACATTGATATTTGTCAAAATGGGAGAGGCATAGATGTGTTGGGGAAGGCAGGGGACCTGGGAGAGGGGAGAGCTGGATGATCAGTGTGGAGAACAGCATTGGCAGAGGAGGAGAGCTGAGCTCTCACAGGTAGAGTGAATCAGGAGCCAACCTCAAAGACAAAAATTACTAGGAAGTTATGAATTTGTTTGCTATGGGATATGTCAGCATCTGTTTCCCAGTGTGTCACCCTTGTATCTTTTATAAAAGACAAATTTCTCACTGAGAGTTTACTGTGAAAGTCCTTTTATGGAGGAGATACTTGTTAGAGGATAAGTTTTTTTAAAAATCTCTAAAATGATGATAATAATGGGGTTAGAGTAAGCATCAAATGAGCTAATGCTTATGAAATGCTGTCATGTAATAAGCAGTTATTTCTAAAATTATTTTAAATACATTGTGAATTGATTTATTTGTAACTTCATAGTTGCTTGTGATTTTGTGATTACTATTGATTAGAATTACTTTTTTCATTGCAATATAGTAAAATGGTTGAGAGTACAGGCTTTGGAGTTAGACAAACCTAGCTTTAAATCCTGACTGCCCCTTTTGGTGTGCATTCAGGCAAACGACCTCTCCTTTTGATTTGTAAAATGAGGATTAAAACTGCGTCA
Organism: Felis catus; assembly: GCF_018350175.1. Classification (NCBI taxonomy): domain Eukaryota; kingdom Metazoa; phylum Chordata; class Mammalia; order Carnivora; family Felidae; genus Felis; species Felis catus. Next base: position 207,291,862 of record NC_058368.1, on the reverse strand, counting down.
TCTGACATGTGCAGGGGGGTGGACTAATAAGACAACATTCTAAAGCTGTATTACTCAGGGTTCTCAAAGGAAAGAGATGAGACACTCAAATGGGACAATTAAGGAAGGGACAATTTATAAAGTTGTGGGTAGGCCATAGGGAAAGTGGCATAATGGCTAGTATTCTATTCTTTGGCTAGCCATGAATAGGACTAGTCATGCGGAGGACTGCATCCCTCCCCCAACCCACAGGTCTACGACCAGAAGAGGTGATGGAGAGGGTAAGGACTGGAATGCAGAAGGACAGTTGTGTGGAACTGAAGACAAAGGAGCCACTTGATATGGCCCATACTGATCAGTATCTCTGGGGTACAGTGGAGGTGGGGGGCATGGTGGAAAGTGGGTATGGAGAGGCCTGGGAAGTATCCAGCATAGAAATGATAAGCCAATGCCTGATACAGTAGCTCTCAATAAATGACTGCATATATTAGACAGAATGTGATACACAGTGTTTATGATCTTGAAACTATAACTTTTTTATTTGTACCCCAAGAAATCAAGAGTGTCTGGCTTTATATGCCTAGTGGAACCAATGTGATTAGAAGGCTGGTTCTTGCTAATTCACCAGGTTTGTTAGAGTCCTTTCATAGGTACCCCATCATCAGAAGGCACCAGCAACATTGTCAGATACCTTGCTGACCTGCCTCTCTCATGAGAAGAATATAAACCTGCGAAATGATGAAGAACTCCATAGGCTGTGGTAAAGGACGCTGATTTGCTCACTCTCCAGCCATGCCGCCTGAACCAAGGCACTATCCTTTGGCTGTATAAAAATGATCCTTTAAACACTGATAAACCCCAAGACTCAGTCTTCTGCCCTTTATTTTTCCTTGTCTGCACTCAATGCCTGAGCGGTCTTGTCTAGTTTCATGAATTTAAGTGTCATTAATAAGCAGATGACATCACCGGGCCCAGAGTCCGACCTGAACGCCACATTACTATATCTAACTGCCAACGTACCATCTCTGTTTGGATGTTAAAAGGAATCTTAGACTGAATTTATCCCTAACCACCGTCTTGATTCTCCCTTCTCCATCCGCCCATTATCTCTCACCAAAACAGAGGGAGACAGACAGAGACAAGGACACAGAGAAAGAGAGAGAGCAGAAAAAATCTTGTTCCTGCCCAGTCACTCCATCTCATCTAATGGACCTTCATCCCTTTGGATGCTTAGGTCTAAACTGCACATTTATCCTTGACTTCTCTGTTTCTTTCTATCTCACATGCTGTCAGACAATCCTGTCAGCTTTGTCTTTAAAACACATCCACACTCCCCACCATCCCTACGGCTATAGCCCTGGTCTGAGGCACTGTCATCCCTCAGTTTGTGTAATTTGGATCAACAGCCTCTGACTGGTCTTCCTACTTTAACTTCTTCAGCTTCAAGCTTCTTCCTTCCCCACACCATAGTTACATCCTCCACATAGAGGACTTTTGTAAATATAAATCACATCCTTAAAATTCTAAATTACTTCTCCACTCACTCCGTGTAAAAGCAGTCTTACCATGTCCTATGAATCCCTACGTGACCCATGTCCCTGCTCCCACTCTCCACACTCTGACCTCATCTCTTACTTCTTTGCCCCTTAATTACTCTGCTCCAGCCACACTGGGCTTTCTTGCGGTTCAACGAATGTGCTAAGTATTCTCCCAGAGCAGGGCGGAAGCTTGCGTTCGGTGCCTCCTCAACCTGGCTCTCTCTTCTCCCTCCTCAGGTGTCCCGCCTAGTTCTACATTTCTACCAGGTTCTGCTCAGAGCCCCTTGCCCAGCGAGGCCCTCCCTGACCCAGCATATGAAACTACATGCTTACCTCGCAATTCTGCCTCTCAGCCTAATTTCTCTCCACGGTGTTACCATCACCTTACATATATTTATGTTTGTTCCTTTCTTTGTGCTTGCCCTCCTTCCTCTAAATACAAGCTCCAGGAGGCCAGCGACGATGTCACATTCACTGCTTTATTCTCACAGCCAGGACAATGAATGAATTCACTTGTGGCTCAGGAGTTGTTAGGACAGTTAACTGTTGATGGTCAGACGAGATGAAAGTCCTGGAAGGGTCTTTTTTAATATAAAAATAGACGTGGAATTCTGGACTAGACTGTTCAGTATATGCTTTATTTTATGTCCTATTGCCCATAAAAGTGCTAAAAAATAATGTAATTTTAAGTTCTTTTTTTTTCCTTTAAAGGAAATATACATTCATACCTAAGTATCTTTTTCACATGAAGGTTACAAGATGCAAACGTTAAGATCACAAGGACTATGTGAAGTGAAATAACACTTGTGAATCTGCTGCAGAACATTTTTTGCTGCCTGTCATGGGGGTCCAGAAAGCGGAGGAGTCTTAGCAAAGGTTTGTTTCCTTCCTGCCATCTTTCTGGAAGCAGAGGAACTTCTGTTGCTCCTGGGCTCCGGGGTGCGGTATGCATTTTATGAGACCGGTCACTCCGTTTACACAGCTCTCCCAAATCAAATCAAATTAGCCACGTGGGTGATAAGCAAAAGCAGCAACGTTCCCCCAAGCGCAAATGGATGATTTCTGCAGAGTTCCCAAGCGCTGTCCATTTCATCCTAGGTCAACAATTCCGAAGTGCCTACCCCCAAAAGATGGAGTGTCGTACGGTCACCTAGTGCAGTGTTTCCCAAACTGTGTTCCAAAGGAAGACAAGCATCAGCAAGATATTAATTGGAGTTCATCAAAAGCAATATTTCATGGCCAAGTAAATTTGGGGCAGACTGAGTTAAATAAGACTAAACAGACTCTAAGTTACAAGTCTTCCTTCTTTGCCTTTTACATAATTGCCTGTGCTGTGAGTCTTCTCGAGAAAAGCCATATATACAGGATTTTCTCAACTTGCTTCACCATAGAACTCATCTTTATAGACCCTCAGGTTCCACTGGACACATTTTGAAATACTCAGTATAGTTTTAAAAATTTTGATTCCATTTTCATGTAATCCTCTGAGTTGGCAGCAGAAATACTGTGTTTCCATTTTACAGGTAAGACAAATAAAACTCTCAGCAGGATAAACTGGCTTTTGGTGTAGGTTGTAAAAGGGTAGACTGAACCAAAGTCTCTCACTTAGAACTTTAATTTTCATTCCATTGCACCGATTGCCATCTCTATTGGTTTCCCAGGGTTGCAGTAACACAAACCGGACTGCTTCAACAACGGAACTTTCTCCTCTCACGGTTGTGGAGGCTTGGAAGGAGGTCTGTCCCACCCTCTCCCCTAGCTGCTGGGAGTTGCCAACAGTTCCTGGAGCTCCTTGGCTTATAGCTGCCTCCCTCCAATCTCTGCCTTCATTTTCACATGAATTTCTTCTCTATGTGTGTGTCTCTCACTGTAAGAACACTAGTCATTGGTCTATGTTAGGCTCCTAATGTATTCGAATTTATTATGTGTAAGCTTAAAGCCTTCATTTTTCTAGGCCAGAATCTAACCTTTGCTTTATGACCCAATATGGAATCTTCTTCACACCTTTGTCAAAGTGGTTGCCTTTGATTGAATATTTGCCAGCTTTTTTTCTTTTTCCTTATTTGAATTAACCGGAATTCCATGCAGTATCCTAAGTACAATGCACCTGTTTGACACAAAGATTTTGTGCTGATAATTTTCTAATGATTCTCAGGACTTGCATGGCTTTTTGGTCACGCTAGCCCTTTGGGGCATTCTTGGTGAAGGTACTGGAAAGAAGTGTTCTTCCTTTTTGAGACTGCTCAGCTGGTAAAGTTTAAGTCTAGCGATGCTGGCAACTGTTCTTGTCACTTCTGGAGAAAAGTCTCCTGAGAATCTAGCCAACATCAAGCAAGGAACAGGAAAGAAGAAAGAAAGCAGAGAGGAAGGGGGGGGTGGTGCGGAAGGAGAAGGAGAAGGGAGCTCTAACAGACCGGATCCAATTGAGGCCCCGGATCTACTCTTTTCTGAAACTACTTATTACAAAAGAAAAAAAAATCTTTTTTATTTAATATAGTTTGAGGTAGATTTCTATCCTTTGTCTGACTCTATCCGGAGAAGTACAGTATGGAATTCCTTACATCCACTTCTCATCTGCTAGAAGTGAGGAAGGTGGGACTAGGAGCAAGTTCCTGCTTTGGGTCAGGCTGTGTTAGGCACATTACATGTCATGTCATTAAGCCTTATGACAACTCTGTCAGTCAGGTATGGCTCACCTGTGAATACGAAATTTATAATATTAGAAGAATATTTTCCTTTAACTTGTAAGAATCAAATTTAAAAATAAAATGAATCTATATGGATATATGTCTACGTATGTATATATAGATATGTATACATCTCTCTGTGCACATATATATGTACATATGTACATCTATATTTGTTAGTGTGAAACAAACAAGATTGATCCCTTAGTAGTAGAGAGACTTCAGCTCCCTATTTAGAACCAGTGCAGGGGCACCTGCCTGGCTCAGTCAGTTAAGCATCTGACTCCTGATTTCAGCACAGGTCATGGTCTCGCGGATCGAGCCCTGCATCGGGCTCTGCACTGACAGTGTGGAGCCTGCTTGGGATTCTCTCTCTCCCCCTCCCTCTCTGCCCCTTCTTTGTTTATGTGTTCTCTCCCTCTCTCTCAAAATAAATAAATAAACATGAAAAAATTTTATTAGAATCAGTGCAAGGGTTTCCAAGATTATCAACTCACTTGCGTCAGGAAAGTCAACTCTCAAATGAAACCTTGAATTGCATACATAAATACTGAGAAATACAGTTTGCACCACGGGCAAGCAGTCTGAAAAAAAGGGACAAGTGAAGTATTCTAAATTCCTGGAGATCAGATGGAGGAAGCTACGTGGCACTGGGGGGATCGGAACAAAGCATCCATGTCTATGTTCACTGCCTTGGAGAGGGTGTGTGAGGAGGGGGTGTGTGAGGTTTTTAGCCATAAGTTCTTCATTCCATTCAATGCTCCCTGGCTGTGTGGATTCCTCTGAGATGGCCATAACTGTTTAATGACAAAATTAAGTGCAGTGAATCTGCTGTGGAAAATAATATAGTAGAAACTATTTCCAGTTTGTTACCTTTGCTATGACAACCTAATTATGTTACCAACATCCTAGAATCTTTTCTAGATTGAATTGAATACCTAGAATCTTTTAGTGACTCAACATCATCCATAGGATAAACCATCCAAACCTCTAAAGCTTGGAGAATGCATTCTTCATCAGAGCTGATTCTTATCTAGCCCAAAGCCCTCCTTGATCGGATCTGATTCTTGTCTACCTGGCCAGCTTCATTTAGTCACCTGTGACTCACACTCCAGCTAAATCAATCTGCTTCCAGTTACACAAACATGTCACGTTCTTCTGCCTGGACTCCCTCCCCTTCCCAATCCTATTTGCCTGACAAACGTCTAATTCATTTTCTTAATCTTTTGCCTTGATATGGTGCCTACCCCAGAGTTAATCACCTTGCTCCCTATGCTACTCACATCTTTACTTCCATAACATGTAAATTATTTTTCTGTCTGAGATAGTAAGGATAACACTTCCATCAGGTACCTATTGATACAAACGGGGGATTCTACTTTGAGAAATAGTCAATTTTAGTGGATACAACCAGAGGCTTTGGGTCAAAGTACTTCGGTTTGAATCTTAGTTTTACCTCTTATTACTTGTGAGAAAATTTATCTTCCGTGGACTCAGTTCTCTCATCTGTAAAATGGAGATAGTAATATTAAGACTCCATAGGATCACTGTGAAGGTTGAGATAATCTGTGTCGAGTGACTGTTCTAGGTATGTTCTCAACACATAGTGTATTATTTCATCTAGTGACTTAAGGAAGAAGGATGTTTATGATCAGGGATTGGCCAAAGTTATGCCTGGAGCATAATCAGGCCATTCTCAGGACCCTGCTTGGCCTCTGGGTCTTTATTCCACTCTTGCTTACACATCAACTGTCCACAAAACTGCCTCGGGGAAAGAACACCATCCCGGCTGATCGCTCAAGACCTTTGTCTTACTGTTCCCAGACTCCTCCAGAGGTTCCAATCAAGTTGTCAGTGTATGGTACTGATGACTTGGGGACATAGACAGTCACAAATTCAGCTTCTCCCAAGTTCCATATCATATTTTGTTGGCTGAACCTTAAATTTTTTTGCCTTTTTAACTCTCAGTTAAGTAGTTCCTTCTGACCCTGTTTGAAGTATCTTCTTTGGGATAAATGAGTGAAATACAGTTCTGGCAGGTGCTAGCCTCCTTACTATGATCTAAAGATCTCAGATAGCTACCTCTGCTTCCTAAGGTCCATCATTGGACAAGCACACATTGGGAGTTCTGGGAGCATCAGTGGCTCTTCCTAGCCCTGACGGATGAAAATGCTCACTTGAAGTAGCCATACTGTTTTGGCTTCCTAACTAGTGTCATCACCAGTGAATGTGATTCCATGTTCCGCGTTAAGTCCAGGGTGCGGACCACTGTGGAAAGGTCTATGGCCAACCTTTGTGCTGGTGAAGCCAGGTTAATCAGATGTACACCGGGGCGGGGGTGGGGGGGGTGGGGGGTGGGGGGAATCATTCCTGACTATAGGTCAATGTGCATCTCATAACATCTCATAAGTTGCTTCTTTAACAAAATAGAATGTTAATTTTTTGGTTGCACAACCCAAAGCAAACTTTTGTTGACCTAAGTCATTATATCTTTTTCCCCCAAAATGAAAGATACGTTTAAGTTCTCTGTGTTTCTCTTCCGTGTTGAAGGAAGGCAATTTTTTTTTTTTTTTTTTTTTTTTAAATTGAGCAAGTTCCTGCTTTGGGTCAGGCTGTGTTAGGCACGTTATATGTCATGTCATTGAGGCATTATGACAACTCTGTCAGTCAGGTATGGCTCACCTGTGAATATGAAATTCATAATATTAGATTCATTCTTCTACCTCCCTGAAAGGGCAATATTAAAGATGAACTACCATCATGCTGAACTGAGTGAGGCAACAGATTATACTTTAATAAATGAGTGAATGTGAACTTTGACCTTCAACCCTTCAATAGTGGTCACAGAAAGCAGTTTCATCTTATCTATTAGCATCTATAATACAGTTTCAGGCATTTACTTTTAGAAAAAAATAAACTGTTCATTTCAGTGGAACAAGATGAACAGCCAAGGTCAATGAAGCATCACAAGTAAGTTTTCCAGCCCATCCTGGAGGCAGATTTGGGGGTGACATTTTTTTAAATGGCACTTAACAACTAGTATCTGAGTGGAATTTTTAATCAAAACCCCAGACCAGAAACTCTTGGCAGAAGAACTCTCTCTCTTTTTTTTTAAGCACACTTCCTCCTCCCCCCCCCCCCCCCCCCCCCACCTATCATGCACCGCCCCCGCGTCCCGACACACATCTGTTCTTTGCACTTTCTGAAACAAACATTTCACGTTGCTAATGCTGTGAGGTGTAGGGCTGGGAAATTACTCATTCTTTCCCTCACTTATAGAAACACTTTCTTAAGGTTTAAGTGAGATTATTTTTGCCCACCTCTTTCAAAAGAGGTAGATCCTTCCCAAACTTGGAAGACAATCAAAATTCAGATAAGAAAATCTCAGAGTCACCTGATAGAATCCTTCCTTACTTTTCTCAGGCAGGAAAGATATGTCACGTTCCCCATCTAGTGGTATGACTTGGAATTGTCCACACAGGTGGTCTAATGTGAATTCTGGGAGCAGAAGATATTTACCACATTTCAAATTTAAACTGACCACCAAAATAAAGAGAGTGCAGATAAGAGAGAATGAAAAGATAAAGATAAACCCTAGGTCTTTGGGTTTTTCAGCTCTGAGAAGATCTGCGGGAGTCTGGGGCAAAACCCAGGTGCTGGAGAAGGTCAGCCAGCTGCCCAAGCCTGTCACCTCAGTGACCCCAGGGCTATGTTCTTTTCCAGTAATTTCTGTCTCCTTGCTTCTTGAGCTTCTCGCTTCTCCTTGGCCCATCAATCTTCCTCTAAGAGTTCTGAGAGCATCCTTTTCTCCACAATCTTTGCCTCTTCAGCTCCTCACTAAACTCGGCCTGTGCTTTATGCCCTTCACCCCTTGTAAGGGACACAGAGCAGCCCACGTGGAGCTCTTTCCAGGGCTCCTTAGATTGCTGTCCAGCTTTTCAACCACAAAATTCTGTCTCCATTTTTCTTTCTTTTCTTTCAGTAACCCGGTTTCCCCGTCATTCTATCTTTTCTTTTTCTTCTTCAATTGTTTCTTCCTTTGACTACACTTCAGTACAACACTCATTTTCTTCTGATTCTAAGCGTTTACATAGTTTATTTCATCTTTTGTCAGTGCTGGTGGAATACTGTACTTTTAATAAGTGCTGGTAGACTGAAAGAGAGCCATCCCTCTAAAAAATTAGAATAGGTGAGCTCCATTAAGCTGGATTCTGGATTCAGGGGCATAAATGGGGACAACTTTAAAAAAATTAAACAAACAATATGCATAGTTTGAAAAAAAAAAAGTTTGCAAAAACCAGCATAGACACTGCTGGTTATGGAATTGGCAACGCTAGCTTAAAGAAGCATATCCGAATATAGAAAAAGAAAAGAAATGGAAAATAGAAACAAAAAGAGACATGTAGGATAAACTGAGAAATAAATTATTCAAAATAATAAAACTTTCCAAAAGAGAGAAAGAAAAAGAAGAATAACAAAACCCAAAGAATTAATGGAAGAAATCCCGATGGGTTGGATGGAGACTTCAGTTTTTAGATGATAAAGACCATCTGAGTGCTGGAAGAATTTATTAAAAAAGGAAACCATCCTGGCCACGTTTTAGGGCAATTAATAAACCTGTGGGATTAGGACCACTCCTTATTAAGCTTCCAGACAGAGAAATAGGTTACGAAGTGAAGACTGATAACACTGTTGGTCTTCTTATTTGTAACTCAGTAAAATGATGAAGCAACATTATGGACTTGGGAGTGAAAAGTTCTGTGACCATAGATGTTTGTTCTCAAGACACTGTTTATGAATTGAGGTGGGGGTGAGGTGTGTGGCATTTTTGGACATAAAAGAACCTAACAAGTGAACTGTCCCTATATCCTCATTGGAAATATTTCTATAAAAATTTCAAAAAAAATTGAATCAGAGTATTGATTTTAAATTTTGTTTTAATGTTTATTTATTTTTGAGAAAGAGAGAGACAGAGCGTGAGCAGAGGAGGGGCAGAGAGAGAGGGAGACACAGAATCTTTAGCAGGCCCCAGGCTCTAAGCTGTCAGCATCAAGCCTGATGCAGGGCTTGAACCCACGAATTGTGAGATCATGACCTGAGCCGAAGTTGGACGCCCAACCAACTGAGCCACCTAGGTGCCCCCAGAGTATTGATTTTAAGTTGAGGAAGGATAACATACGCCACAGAGAGAGGTAACTAATGAATCACGTATAGTTAGTTGATATGCAAAATTATCAGAAATCTAAGCGCCTAAGAAAACCTCCTACCTCTAAATAAAATCTAGGACGGGTTTCATGCTCGTCATTCTCAGATAATAATATTCTCTAGTCACTGTTTTGTTTTGTTTTGTTTTGTTTTGTTTTGTTTTACCAGAATAGTTTCATGCAGTAAGGAAAATACCAATGCCATGTAAAAGTCAAACTTCTGAATTCCATTCTGAGTTAAAGCTTCTTTCTTTCCCCTGCTTAGAATTATCTGACAAAGACTTTTCTTTTTTTTTTTTTTTTTTAAATTTACATCCAAGTTAGTTAGTATATAGTGCAACAATGATTTCAGGAGTAGATTCCTTAATGCCCCTTATCCATTTAGCCCATCTCCTCTCCCACAACCCCTCCAGTAATCCTCTGTTCTCCTTATTTAACAGTCTTTTATGTTTTTTCCCCCTCCCTGTTTTTTATCTTATTTTTGCTTCCCTTCCCTTGTGTTCATCTGTTCTGTGTCTTAAAGTCCTCATATGAGTGAAGTCATATGATATTTGTCTTTCTCTGACTGATTTCACTTAGCATAATACCCTCCAGTTCTATCCACGTAGTTGCAAATGGCAAGATTCCATTCTTTTTGATTGCTGAGTAATACTCCATTGTATATATATATATATATACCACATCTTCTTTATCCATTCATCCATCAATGGAAATTTGGGCTCTTCCATACTTTAGTTATGGTTGATAGTGCTACTATAAACATTGGGGTGCATGTGTCCCTTCAAAACAGCACACCTGTATCCCTTGGATAGATACCTAGTAGTACAATTGCTGGCTCATAGGATAGTTCTATTTTTAATTTTTTGAGGAACCTCCCTACTGTTTTCCAGAGTGGCTGCACCAGCTTGCATTCCCACCCACAATGCAAAAGAGATCTTCTTTCTCCGCAACCTTGCCAACATCTGTTGTTGCCTGAGTTGTTAATGTTAACCATTCTGACCGGTATGAGGTGGTATCTCACTGTGGTTTTGATTTGTATTTCCCTGATGATGAGTGATGTTGAGCATTTTTTCATGTGTCGGTTGGCCATCTGGGCCATCTGGATGTCTTCTTTGGAGAAGTGTCTATTCATGTCTTTTGCCCATTTCTTCACTGGATTATTTGTTTTTTGGGTGTTGAGTTTGATAAGTTCTTTATAGATTTTGGATACTAACCCTTTTCTGACATGTCATTTGCAAATATCTTCTCCCATTCCGTCAGTTGCCTTTTAGTTTTGCTGATGGTTTCCTTCGCTGTGCAGAAGCTTTTATTTTGATGAGGTCCCGGTAGTTCATTTTTGTTTTTGTTTCCCTTGCCTCTGGAGATGTGTTGATTAAGAATTTGCTGCAGCCAAGATCAAAAAGGGTTTTGCCTGCTTTCTCCTTGAGGATATTGATGGCTTCCTGTCTTACATTGAGGTCTTTCATCCATTTTGAGTTTATTTTTGTGTATGATGTAAGAAAGTGGTCCAGGTTCATTTTTCTGCATGCTGCTGTCTGACAAAGACTTTAAAGTATCTATTATAGAAAATGCTTAAATGAGCAATTGTGAACATTCTTGAAACAAATATTAAAATAAAAACTATCAAGAAATAAATAGAAAACATGAAGAAGAGCTAAAGGGAAAATTTAGAAGTATGATACAGTATCCAAAATTAAAAAGGGAAACTCACCGAGTAGCCTCAACAGTAGAAAAGAGATGACAGAAGATCCAGTAAACTTGAATATGGAGAAATAGAAATTATTCAACCTCAACAACAGAGAGAAAAAAGTTTTAAAAAAGTGAAAAAAGAGACTCAGGGAACAATCTCACCACACAAAGTTCTAATGTTCATATTATTGGAGTCACAGAACAGAAGGATAAAAGAGTATCATGCTGAAAAAAACTTGAAAAATAATGACTGAAAACTTCTCCACTATAATGAAAATATAAATACAGATTTAAGAAGCTGAGTGAACCTTAAACAGTTGTCATTAAATTGTACCATCAAAATTGATGAATTTTACTGTATGTATATTATGCCTCAAAGAATCTAACTTTTAAAAAATCTAAATCATTTTTAAATAGCTAATAAAAATCTGTCATTTAATAATACTCATTTTAAACCTGCTCTATGTGGGACTCACTGCTACCTGTTTGGGTTATTGGGTGATAATAATCATATCTGTAACAATCTGATTGATAAAGCTAATAATTTTAGGTGCTTACTACATGGCAAGTGATGCTTTGAGTGATTTTAAAGTTGTTGCTGTTGTAATCTTCCTAACAACCCTGTGAAGGAAATATTGTTATCTCTGTTTCACAGAGGAAGAAGCTAGTTACAAAAATATTAATTAGTAAATGGCAAATTCACATTTTGAAGCATGCAGCTTGACTTTAGAGACCAGATTTTTAACCACTACTGATTATGGAGAGACAAACACAGGCAATGTTTCATGTCAATACAATGCAATTATGTTTAGCCTCCCAAATAAAAGTGAAATGCCCATAGTAAGTTATATAAAATCAAAGAGGATAAGGTGGCTTGGGAATCCTTCATTGGAAAAGGTAATTCTAGTTCTGAGTCTTAAATATTGAGAAAAATTTGAATTCTTGAGTACCGTCAAAAAAAATGGTTTTTGGAAGTAACCTGATATTAAAAAAGATACCTTATTTCTCCATAAAGGCAATCATCTCATTCTTGGGCTCACTAGGATATTCTCAGTAATAAAGGTGAATGCTCCTAGTCTATTATAAGCAAAGGTCATGCTAATTTGTTAATTGTAATTTTGTGTGCTTGGAATCAAAGCAATTCTCATATGAAACTCTAACATCTGCAGTTATATTAGGCATTAAAAGTTGTATTTAGAGATAATGTTTGAACACTGAAGTCAAGACTTTCAGCCTGAGAAAAACATTGCTTCAAATGTGCTCTAATAATTCCAGCAGATGGCAATACAATCATTGTTTAAAAAAAAAAAAAAAAAAAAAAAAGTGTTTCACCATCCAATGGAAAATAGAAGACAAATAAAATTTCTCTTTTATTTTGGTTTTGCCTTTTTTCTCTTCTCTATTTTGAGTCCCTTTAGGTTGCCCAAACAATACATTCTACACAAGAATTTTTAAGGTATAAAGCCTGCTAACACCATAATTATGAGGGACTGTAGATACTAAACTAGACATTGATCTTTATTGTGTAGAAAAAGGAGAAAAAGTAGATGGCTTTTGAGTCAGGAGTGCCAAGGTCACAATTGTACATTAAGAGAAGAACTGACAGGCAAAGGAAGAGCCAAAGGATGTGGAAAGGCAGGGTGAATGTCTATTCGAGTGGTATAGAACAGCGGTAATGGGAACTTGGCTGTGAGTGTGGTAGTAAAGACCAAGTTTAGATGAGGAAACAACTGCAGATGTAGAGGTGAAAGAACTGAGCAACTGTTTGGATGTTAGAAGTTCAAAAGAAAGAGTCAAAGGTAACTCTCATATTTTATTCCTGGTTGGGGAGAAGCTAGCTAGAAAGAGAAGGATCAGGTTTCGACAAAAGGGAGTTTGTAGAAGTTCTATGATGCTGATTTAACTTAGCAGTTGACAAGTGGGTCTACTGTTTCAATGAGAGTGAAATTGAAGGGATAGAGGGGTGCCTGGGTGGCTCAGTTTGTTAAGCATCGGACTTTGGCTCAGGTTATCATCCCATGGTCGGTGAGTTCGAGCCCCGTGTCAGGCTCTGTGCTGACAGCTCAGAGCCTGGAGCCTGCTTGGGATTCTGTGTCTCCATCTCTCTCTGCCTTCCCCCACTCATTCTCTGTCTCTATCTCTCAAAAATAAATAAACATTAATTTTGTTGTTTTGTTTGTTGTTGTTGTTGAAGAGATAGACACAGAAGTGGTGGGTATTTGCCGTCACGGGAGGAGATGAGTCAGTCTGAGAGAGAAAAAGGCTGAGGTCCTAGGAACCTTCTGGAGAATGCTTGCTTTTAGGAGACACTGATGATGTGATTAAAGTTAATGGGATTTTCAGGTGAACGTGATGTTGTAGGGACCTGTCAACAAGGACGATTGAAACAAGAGTAATGTATTTCAAAACGTTTGAGGAGATTGAGAAAAGGCCAGTGGACTTTGAGAAAAAGTTAAATAAAACTGATAGGGGCAAAAAAAATTATTGTGAGAAAGGAGTGGACATAGTATGAAAAAGTGGAAAGTCTCATTTGAGAAGTCTGACCACAAAGGGCAGGAAAGATATGGTTCCTAGGTTGACTGGACAGTGGGAACAAGTGGAAATTTTTATACAAGAAACACTTTAGCATGGTTGTGTCTGACATGAAGGAGACATTTGAAATTATACCAAAGTTGTTTTCCTTTTTTTTCTTAAATGACATCTAGATAATTTAATGAAACTGCGTAATTTCATTTTACTAGAAATTTGTGGATGTAAGAAAAAAATTGAAAATATAATTTGAAAGTGAGTGTCGCAACATGTTTCTCATTCTTTATTATTTATCCAGTGTCTGCTCGGCTCCTCTCTGTTGCTGATGTCTGAAGCTTTGAGACTATGAAAGTTAGTCATACTAATCAAGTTTGTTCCCAGTGTCCAAGATCTTCTGACATCGTGGTAAGTGATGGCTTTGCAGGGGCTGCTGCAGCATCAACCACACATTTAGAATTCTAGAAAACTCCGAAGCCCATCATACTGTTACAATATGTGAGCATGTTTTCTTGTCCACATTTTTTATTCTAGCCCATTGTTGCTGGTTTTTTTTTCCCCCTTGAGGAAAAGAAAAGATCAGTTGGCAATACTTGATCTTGCTTGCAGAATTGCTGAGGTACAGAGTTTGCTTCTTGCCATTAGAACTTTGGTGTCACTTTTTGTGCAAAGGAATCTACAGAAGCTGCCAGCTGAATCCGTCTGAGGAAAAAAATAATATAACCTTGAGGTGCAAATGACCGTGTCTGCCATTGACTATGATAAACATATTGGTTTCATTAAAAACTAATAGCAAGACAGAATTTGCAAACACAGAGGCAGTGGAAAGTGGAATAAAGACAGGAAGAAGATGGAGGGGAAATTGTCCAGGAACTCTTATCTGTCCTTTACATCACAGTTAAACAATTTACTTTCCATTCCTAAACACCTCTCCCTGCTTTTAATTCTTTGGAACCCTGTACCAGTACTGTCTCCCCCCATCCAGAGAACGCCCCATCCAGAGAACCGTGTGATTTGAGAGGTTAGGTGGAGCACAGCCTCCCAGAGCTCTGCCCTTTCTCTCTCTGATCTCCCATCTTAGTTGGGCATGGAAACACGTGATTCCTATTTCCACTTACATTTTCACAGGAGGGGTTAGTTTCTCGCACTCATACTGGCTATGACCTAGACCTGTGGCCATCCCCGGATCCTATCACACTCAGTTCCAAAAATTTGAAACTACAAATGCCTCATACTAAAGCCCTGTCACCCCTGCTTAATAAACTACTTCTGGGGGCAGATATGACTGCTATCACATGCTCTTAACATGGGTGCCTCAGAAAATGGAGTCCAAAGCAAACACAAGCTAATGCTTTATTGGGGGTTCAGTCCCAGAAAAACTAGAGACAAGGACAGTAGGTGCATTACTGAGCTGTCTCTAGCTTTGCAAACAAACAAACAAACAAACAAACAAAAACACACAACTGGTCACTCACCTTGCAGAACATGTTTAGAAAAGTTGTATAGACCTACTGTGTATAATAACTGCTGCAGAGGAAGAAGAGGGGTGAGTAATGTATCTCTGGCTTTTCCTCAACTCCTGTGTTACATTGGTACGAGTTCACCCACTATGGGAATAACTCCCTTGCACCTCCTGTTTGTATTACCTGGCTTCTCTGGGCAGCTGTAGGGGGAGCCAGAGCCTCCACAAACCCAGCAAGGCTAGCGTAGGTTACTGTCATACATGGGGTCTCTGGTGGTGATCCCGCTGGCATTGACAGTGTCTGGAGTCCGTCTCACTGGCCAGGAATCAGCACAAGTTGTCAAGTGTGGGCACAGGTGTCTGGTGAGCAAGGCTCACTGGATGATGCAGAAACTTGATCCGAACCCAATCTGTGTTCCAAAGAAACTGAGAAGAGATCTTCTGTTTTTCCTTTGGATTTCCTCACTTTGAGGGGGTTGGATCTCTGCCAGGGGTTGGTATCCTCACTCCTGTTTCATCAGGCTTCCCTGTTCCTCCAGAGCCATAGGTAGATGGGCCCCGGCTTCCTTTTGTGGATGAAGAAAGTCCGCGATCCCTATCTGTCCCAAGAATGTGCAGATTACGAAATCCTCTTTTTTAGGTCTTCACCGTTTTGAACATTCTTTAACCGTAAGGGAGTGAATTCAATTTTAGAATCTGAGACCCTCTTGATACAAGCTTATTTGTGTCGCTACAATCGTTACCACTTTATCAGAGCAAAACATAAATTTAAACTAGTTTTGGGTTGTACAGTGTGTTGTCTTGGGTAGGCTGACATTTTTTTTTTTTTCTTTTTTGGGTTTGTAAAACATACATAAAGGGTTGAGTTTGAATCATATACACCCAACACGAACAGAAAGCACGGAAAGATTAGCTGAAGGGGAAGGAGATGAGGTTGGAGAGGATGCGATTCTGATCATTCAAAATGGCTGATTCAGTTCTGGGACAGATTTTGGAAATCTATTTTTTCCTCTCGACTAAACTTTCCTGTGCTTGTAGACACTTTTAACAAAAGAGTTGCCCTCTTTCAAGAATAAGCCAGTTTCTCCACCAGTGGAATTTCTTCTGTGTAAGAATCTCTCTGCAACATACTGGGAAACCCGTGTCTGTAAGGGCAGATCTGGAGACACAAGGCTGACTTAACTCCGAATGTCAACACCAGTACTTGAGCTGCATTCCTGTTAGTGCTTGCCACCAACAAATACCACTTCCCCAGTCATTCTGGGCGGAAGTATCCCACGTGCCCCAGGAAGCCCGGGAAGCCCACTCTCAGGGTGGTGAGGACAAGGTCCCAGGCTCATGGCGCCCTATTTGCATCTTGACTGTGCACTGCAATGTGCTGACCGGGCCCTGTCTCTCCCAGCACGTTTGTGTTACAACAGGAGCGTTGCAGCAGCCCCCATACCTGCAGCCCCGGAGTGATTTACGGTTTTGGCGAAGTGCTCTGAGTTTTGGTCAACACCGTTAAGATAATAGCAGCATCTGAAGAAGAGCGGCTATGAGGGGAAAATGTCGGCCACAGATGATCTAATGGGGATGATAATTCATTCAAAAGTACTAGAAAGAGCATGGTATCTGGATCTAGACACACTTCAGTTTCGTTTCTGCCCTCCCCACCTATTAGCTCTGTACTAGCATGTGCTTTTAAAATTTTCTGAACCTCAATCGTCTTCTCTGCAAGATGGGAACATTAAGATTAATTTCACAAAACTGTGGTGAAGATGAAATGAGAAACTGTGTGGATTTATCAGGTGTACTGCCTGCCTCGTAGTGGCAGCTCAGTTAGGATTCCACCCCTCTGCTTCTCTCCCTCTGCCTTCTCTTCCCGCCTCTGCCCTCCCTCCAACAACCCCTCAGGTAAGGAGTCTCATTGGCTGGCATACACAACAGTCATCCTTGATCTCGATCTGGGTGCCTTCTACTCTCCCCTCTAGAAAAGCTGTATTTTTTCTTTTCCCAGCCTCCCTGTATCTTGTGATGGAGGATATACTTCCAGCCAAATATAAAGGGAAGTTTCCTGAGAGTTTTCAAGGGAAGTTTTGGTTCACTGATAGAAGCTGGTGGAAACGTTCTCCTTTCTTCCTACCTCACATGCCTGGGTCTGGCTCAGCCATTTTGTGGCCGTGAGGAATAATCACGCTAGAAAATTCAGAAGGATCGCAGGCAGGACCTCTCAAAGATGCAGATCCTGACTTGAGGGAGCCCCTCAGCAAGAGCTGGCAACTGCCTTTACCAGTCTTCCATGTGGGTAAGAAGACAAAAACAAAAACAAAAACAGCTCTATTTGGTCAAGACACTTGACTTACATATAGTGAGGTATATGGGACAGGGTTTGGAGGAAAAGGAGAAGAGAAGAGACAGAGAGGGAGGGAGACGGTGAGGGAGGGAGGGGGATTAAGAGAGAGAGAGAAAACAGGAATTACACCGGTAGTATGTAGCTGGGGGGGCAAATTCTTTAATTTTAAAGTACTAAATGTTCATTTGGTAGGCTTTGTAATGGTTCCCCAAAAGGTACCCAGGTCTTGGTCTCCAGACCCTGTGAAGGTTACCTTGTATGGTAAAAAAGGACTTGAGATAGGATTATGGGTAAAATCTTGACAATGAAGAGATTATCAGAATGGGCCCTCGGTCCAATTATGTGCATCCTTACAAGAGGGAGGCAGAGAGAGATTAACAGAAACACACAGAACAGGAGACAGGGGGAGGACAGAGGCAGGACATGGGACAAATGCACCATAGCCGAGGAACACCAGCAGCCTCCGGAAGCTGGAGAGGGCAAGGAACAGACGAGCTTCTTTACGGGAGCCTCTGAGGGACCGTGTGGCCCTGCCGACAATGATCCTGATTTCCGCCCAGTGATACTGATTTGGGACTTCTGGCCTCCAGAAGCGTGAGAGACCGAATTTCTGTTGTTGTAAGCCACTTAATTTGTGGTACTTTGCTAGAGCAGCCACAGGATATAAATACAGTCAGCGTTCAAAAGATTTTAAGAAATCATTTTAGCATGTGAGTAATAGTGATAACTGATATTTATTGATACTGTCCCTGGACCCGGCAACCCACACTCACCACTCTGCACGGGTTACCTCATTAGTCCTCACCCTTCAAATCCTCTCTGGCAGCTGCCCCTCTTCTTTCCATTTCCTGGCAAGGGACGCCGCTCCAAGGAAGGTAAAGATCCTGCCAGGAGTCACACAGCAAGCGAGCGCTGGAGACGGAATTTGAACTCAGGCCACCGGAGTCTCTAACCAGTCCAACCCTGCTGCTGAAAGAATGGATGTAGACTCTGTTCGCAGCCACTCTCTTAAGAGAAGGTATTATGTAAAACAGTTGTTAGGATTGACACGTAGAATTGAGATGCTCGGGTCCTTTAACTCAGGCCCTTAAGAACATCCCTTCACACACGAGAAGTGAGTACCTACTAAGTGTCAGATGCCCAGCTGAGCTCAAAGTCTAAGACACAGAGCCTTGATCTCAGAGGCTGACATGCTTCCTAGTCTCCCACCTCTCATTAATGCTCTATGACTGCTTGGCAATGGTAGACATCACACCAAAAGTTACATATCAAAATATAACTTCTAAAGGATTTCACTAAACCAAATATAAATTAATGTAAGTTAGTAAGTTAATTGTAACTTTGATCTACATTGTTATTCTTCCCCATATGTCTAAACAATGAAAAATAAATAGAAACTTCGAAATCACTATTTTTTTTTAGTGCTTATTTATTTTTGAGGGAGGGAGAGAGAGAGAGAGAGAGAGAGAGAACAAGGGAGGGGCAAAGAGAGAGGGAGACACAGAATCCCAAGCAGGCTCCAGGCTCTGAGCTGTCAGCACAGAGCCTGACGCTGGGCTCGAACCCATGAACTGGAGATCATAACCTGGGCCCAAGTTGGATGCTTAATAGACTGAGTCATTCAGGCACCCCTGAAATCACTATTTTTAAAAAGTAGCCTCCGCAGCATGGTTACAAGTTACTTCATACCTCTGCTGAAAATACCCTTGCTTATTCTTTCTAATTAGCATATCAATATTCTTCATTGGATAGTTTGATAGCCTGATGATAAAGCAAGTGTTTTGCTGGCACAAAACCTTTCTTTTAAGGTTTTAATGCAATTTCCTTGCATTTATTAAGTTTTTTTTGTTGTTTTGTTTTGTTTTTGTTTTGTTTTTAATTAGGCTTTGTGTTTCCTCTCCTGTCTAAAAAGTGAATGGCTGGAGAGAAGTTCTCTTATATCTTTCAGCATTCCACAGGATGGTTCTGTGACAGGCTAAGTCATTGAGACCTTAATTTGTGCATTTTATTTTTCTTTGTTTTTTTGTTTTGTTTTGTTTTGGTCCCATCTCCCATCTTGTCTAATGAAGTAGGTTTTATAGTGTTTTATCTTGGGGATTTTGCCAAAATAAGGTAGAAATGTCTTCATGTCCACAGTCTTCCCACCTTTTGAAAGGCTAAATAATTTGTCCATGAACCAAAGTTAGATCCCCTGCATTAACACTTTCTACTAGGAATGAAAAAGGGGCCAATATGAAAAGGTGTTTAATCAATTAATGTTAGTACAGAGTCAGTTCACATAGGTGATATGTATAGTTATCATAAGATATTAATGTCTTTGCAGTGAAAAGGTATTTATACCATGTAATCAGACAATTATTAACACAACTGTTACATTTTACAGCTGTCTTAAAGATTTCTTCTTAAATAACCCAGTTGACAATACTTCATGAAAAGAGAAATAACTGAAATAGAAGCTTTGGACAAATGTTTATTTAGAGCCCTATAGTTGAATTATCTTAAGCTTTTTTACTTTTATGAATTTAAGTCAATTGTTTCTCCCTTTTAAAAGTTTTGTAATTGATTTTTAAAATAACAAGATAAAAGAATTATCTTCCCTAAACTACTTATTTGTTAAGCAGGCAAATAATTAGTCATTGGTCTATTTAAAAAATATCTTCCAAATGTTGCTCTAGGAAACAAAGTCTGGATTTAATTTGTGAGAAATGCACACACAAATCGAAAAAAATGAAATTCTGTCTTCTGCACTCCCTTTGCACTTTAAAAAACTGCTGACACTTTGAAACCCACCACTAAACAGCATTTTTGATCTACACTCACAATCTATGAGACTATGTTAAATAATCTTGATATTATCTCCATGAAATTTTCATATCCGTTGGTTGTGGTGGACCATTTTATTCTGTTCCCTGAAGTCTTGAATAACAAAGATGCTTGTAAAACGGATTAAACTGAAAACAGCTTTTCCTGATGATTAGACTTGGAAGATTTCAGATCTCTGTACCATACTGACATTCTTTTATTGAGTTCTCTAAAATATTACAAAACAACCATTTAATGAAGCAAAACTGAATAGAAGGGAAGTCACTGCAGTGAGATAGAACACCACCTTGATATATCTGAACAGTATCTCACAAGAGGGAAGTCTGATAGGATGTTTATAGGGGTTTGGGGTCTGGGAAAGTGTTTCAAGGTGGAAAGATGATGGAGATTGGGCAAAATTTGTGACAAGATAGTTTAGGATTGGTGAACAGAGTAAGGTGAATGTCTTAAGGGAAGATTTGATGGATAAACTATTATTTGACAAGACAGCTCGTTGCCCAAGTAATCAAGCTATTGTTTCAGATAAGCTAATCTGTGCAGCTATCTTGAAGAAGATAATATTTACTGGCTTATAGTCTCATCTTTCCTGGGCAAAGTCTTATTGTACAACTGAGTCATGTTGCTACGGGTAGTCTCAGTTCTCACTTTTTATTTTGATCTATATTTCTAGTTTGTTTTTTTCACAAAGACTCAGAGTTGTGAGTCCGAGGGATGCCTTTTAGAGGTAAGCCTACGAGCTTTGGAGAAATTAACATATTGTTATTTTTACTGTACCACTAAAGAGCATTGTGGAAGGGTCATGGTTGATGGAAAATGAGAATGAGGGGGAAAAAAGAAGCATACTAGTAAATTGCTGGCAATGAACAATCTTGCCTATATTTAAGGAAGAATGATTTTTACTGCTGAGAATCATCTTCAGGGTATGACATACCAGAGCCATTGACTTTTGGCTCCACTTTTTACAAGATTCTCTGCTGAAGTGAGGCCAGGGAACTTAGAAAAAGAGACAACATTTTCCAGAATGACTTGTAATGCTCTTAGAAGAGGTGTTGATCACAAAAGTCTTTATATAGGGAAGGGACAAGGTAGCTGTTGATAGTATATCTGCCTCGCAAACATGATGTTCACATTCATTTGCTCTCAGTTAATAAATCCTTTTGGTTGTTCAACAATAACGCATGTTAGTTTTTATATATTTTTTAGTAGCTGGACAATTTGCTTCAGATCTTTCATGCTAGCTAATGATTCTAATAACAGAGTTGGTATATTTTGGATGGCAAAATTGATTGTAGTGTAAAAGGTAAGTACTTGTCCAAATTCATAATTACTTTTTTAATCACCTTAGTATAATTTCTTTATTTTTTAAATTTTTTAAACACTTACTTATTTTTGAGAGCCAGAGCCAGAGTGGGAGAGGGGCAGAGAGGCGAGGGTGGGGGGTGGTGGTGGGGTGGGACGTAGAATCCAAAGCAGACTCCAGGCTCTGAGCTGTCAGCACAGAGCCTGATGTGGGGCTCGAACTCACAGACCACGAGATCATGACGTGAGCCGAAGTTGGACGCTTAACCGACTGAGCCACCCAAGCGCCCCTCCTTAGTACAATCTCTATGTGTAACTGGTAGGTTACTCTATTGGTTCGACTTCAATTGTTCATTATTTGTTTTTTCTTCCATGGAACAAATGTCTGCAAATATGGTCATTCTTCAATACACAGTAATAAAACTGAAAGAAATTCATCTCTGTTGTTTCTACTCTAGTGAGAGACATGGCTGCTCAGCATATTGAATTAGAAGCAACAGCATGAATTACATAAGAATCAATAGATGCTTGACAGGATGACATTAGACAAGTTACTTAAGCTCACTTAATGGTAAATCCTTTCTCTATCCGAGGGAGGTAAACACAATGCTTATTTCTCAAGGTTGTTATGAGGATTAAATGGAAAAATATGCACATAAAGCATTGAGTAGGACACTTGGCATCTAGTTAGCAGTGAATGATTGTTGTTATTGTATTTATTAAAGATTTATTAGAATATGTCATGCATGTGTGATATATAATAACACATAAGATGCAACAAAATAATTGGTATTTTGTCTCTCTAAATCAATGACTATTGATTTAGTCGTTAAATCAATGACTGGTAGCCTCTTCACTAGAAAATCATGAGGAAAAGAAAGTGCCAATATGGGGGAATGGTTGGAATGTGATGTTTGTTTATAGTTACTGGCAGCTGAATACCTACAACATATGCATTAATATTTTTATCTTATACTTTTATTTTTTCACTGAATACTAGTGGCATTTTAAGTGTGTTGGCAAATATATTTTCCTTAATGAAATGTTAGTTTTCAATCGGAGTCTGAGTAAAACCCTAAGTACTCAATAAATATGTCAAGGCTTCATTGAAGAACTTTTGGTCATAGTGATAATGCTTGAGTATTCTTTGATCAAATCTTACCCAACAAATCTATTTCACTACCTCCCAGATTCAAACGATAGAATGTAGAAAATCAGGGAGAATAGAGCTCCATAGCTTCAGCACTAGAAATAGGTAGTTAAGTCAAGAATCTGTCTTCCCTTCTTAAGATTTACCCCATAGAAAATGGTTATCTTCTCATGAAACATGGTGCACAATCTTTTAGCTATGGGGCAGAGGCCAATTTGTTGATCCTGGCATCATGGTGCTGTGGAGCAGCTTCCCATCTCAGCATCATAGCCCACTGGCAATGGTAGGTCTGGAACTCAATGGAAAAAATGTCTTTTATTAAGTGACAAGTAAACCACAGGTAAAATGACAATCCCTCTGCCACAGGCTGTCTATGTCCCTCAGGAGAGAAATACATAAAACTGTTGCATTTAGGATTTAGATTAATACTTTCTACCTATAGTTAAACTTTGCATTCAACTCTTCTCATGCCTTTGTTAAACCCTCCTGAAATAGAATTGAAAACTAGACTGAAATTGGAGTTCTTTATAATGAAAACACTATAAAAGTCAAAGTCGAAAATATCTTTATAGTAATCAAACTGTAAAGATAGAAAAAAAATACTATTTTTAAATTCAACTCAGATTTGTTTTGATCGTGTTAGATGTCCTTAAAAAAGCAGGCAAAGTTAATTTATCGCCAAAATTTTTAGTGCCACTCCATTTTCATCATCTTACTTCCCATCAGATTCAATGAAATTATCTACTTTAGTGTTTTGAGTCAGGTTTTTATTATTTGGTGGAAGACTATCAAAGTAAGGAGAAAGTTGTTTTTTCCTTCCTTGTTACGTATGCAGCCAGAAAGAACAACAATATTTTCAAGTTAAAAGTCATTGCAACCTAATTGAAAACTTCAGGCCAAATGCTGGGAACACTGTGGTTGACCATTCTAAAACAAAAATTGAAAACAGATTCCAGTTGGCTTTAAAAAGTAATCTGGCTAATAATCAAGATAGATAACAAGCAAACACATAAAGCACAATTAAAGAAGAAAATATTTTGAAATGAACAGAAAGAAGAAGCAGGTTAAATAAGTAAGGTCTAACAAAGCCATTCATTTGGCTAAAGCATTAAGATTTTCATTCGTGTGGTTAATATAGAGCAACTTGATTTTCCAAAGATAATACTGAAGGAATGTCTGGAGGGAACTCTGATGCGTCTGGATTTTGCCCAGTTCTAAACAGGGATTAGCACAATGATGGATTATCTCTGCTGTGAACCCAAACTATCTCTTAAAGCTGTTGTATCTTTCCTCCTATTCTTTGAAGACCAAAAACCAAATAAAAAATTTCTGCCTTACAACCAAGAGATTGTGCACAACTCATGAATTGGCATCTTCTGTAAAATTTGAGCTACTGATCAACCATAAGTAGAACATATGTTTTGAATTATTTTCCTAGTTTACAAATGAATTTAGGTCATACTTCTTTTGTTCATTGAAGGTGAATGTTGTGTGTGATATATATGCATAAGCATATTTGTTTTATATATGTATGAACATATACATATATAAATTCATAGATATATAAAACATATTATTTATAGTAGGCTATATATCTGTGTATATATCATACATATAGCACATGTATATAAATACATAAATATATAAATGTAAATATATGTCCATGAACGAAAAGAACCCAGTAGAAGTGTGACCTAAATTCATTTACAAACTAGGAAAATAACTTGAAACATATGTTCTACTAATGGTGCCTTACATTATATATATATATATATACATATATATATATATATGGTAGCTTATATATAGGATATATATATACACACACACACACACACATATCCATTGAAAAACTACATATACAAACATAGATATGTTATATATAATATAGATAACTTCTAATAAAACTTAAATATCATATGTATATATGATTTGAAGTTAGAAATCTTGAGATTGAATATTGAATTCTGGACATATCAATTCTTTAGCTATATGCCCTTGGGTAAATAACTTGCCTTCTCTAATCCTGCAATATTTGTAAAATGAAGATAATGATACAATCCACTTAAGATTATTGTGAAAATTAAATGAGAATGTATGTAAAGCCCTTACCATACCGGCACATAATAAGTATTCTCTACATTCCAGCCCCTGGACTAAAAGTTTTATATATATTCTCATTTGTTACAACTTCTCCCTCTCTCTCTCCATGTATACATATGTTCATGGTAGTGTGAACTTAGAGTAAAGATAAAAATTGTCCTCATAGGGTGCTTTCTTTCAACATCAATATATATTTTAAAGTATAATCGGTCCAGTTTACAAAGTGTTTCCTGTTGAATGTGGGTATCAGAACAGCTGGGGGCTTGTTAAAAATGCAGATTTCTGCTTGGGCTTCACCTTCAACTGAAAGGTGAGAGTCCAAGTATTTGTGTTTTTTCATCAAGCACCAGTGATATTTACCCATATTAAAGTTTGACATCTGGGGCGCCTGGGTGGCTCAGTTGGTTGAGCTTCCAACATTGGCTCAGGTCACGATCTCATGGTCCGTGAGTTGGAGCCCTGCGTCAGGCTCTGTGCTGACAGCTCGGACCCTGGAGCCTGCTTTGGATTCTGTGTCTCCCTCTCTCTCTGCCCCTCCCCTGCTTACACTCTGTCTTTGTCTCTCTCTCAAAAAATAAATAAATAGGTACATAAACATTAAAAATTAAAAAAATATATATATCTATCCATCTTTCCATCACTTTATTCATCATATCAGTCTGTTTTTATGCATTTCAAAGTAATCTACAGACATAAATTACTTGTCCCAAACACTTCAGTATACATACCGTATGTATTTGATACATATTTTGTCATTTTACTTTTACACATGATTTTCGTTTCCTATGGCTGCTGAAAAAAATTACCACAAACTGGGTGGCTTAAAACAGCATATTTATTCTCTTAACAGTTCTGGAGGCTAAGAGTGAGAAATCAGTTTCACTGGGCTCAAAATGGTGGCAGGGCTGTTTCGTTCTGGAGGCTTGAGGGAGAATTCACTTCCATTAATTTCTAGCTTCTGGACTGTATCCTGCTTATGATCCCTTTCTCGCATCACTCCAACTCCTTTCTTCTACTGCTCCTTCCCTTCTGTAGCCAGATTTCCCTTTACCATCCCTTTTCCTATAAGCACACAGGTGATTACATTGAGGATATTCCAGTATAATCTATCTCAAGATCCTTAACTGAATCATATCTGCAAACTCCCTTTTGCAATATAAGGTGACATTCACAGGTTCTAAAGATTAGCACCTGGAAATCTTTGGGGCTGTTATTCAGCCTACCACACATGCAAGCATTTATTTCATCTTCGTTTTTTAACAGCATCAAAGTAAGAATCCGATTGAATTTTTCCAAATAATTGCCCAAATTATTTAAAAATACAAATATGAATGATATCAGGGTTAAGGGATCTCATATCTGAATGAGATGATACTTTTGTTATATATTATGTTCCTCATATTTTCTCCATACACTAAACTCTTCTAAAGCTACTAATGATACAATACAATAATGATTTAATTTATTGAATCTAATTCTAGGTGTTTTTAAGATTTCTTTAAAATTTGAAAAAAAGAAGTGAAAAGGTTGAAGAATATAACTTGTTTGCTACAGGAGAGTGGTCACCAAATTTCCATATACTAATCTATTCTCTGTCACGATGTTTAATAAGATGATTATTTTATATAAGAGTAGGCTATTTGAATTCATATGTGGCATATAAGAAAGAAAGAACAAAGTAACACACACTCAACTCCATGAGTTGTTAAATGATGAAGAACTAAGACAAATGACACAATCAGAAAACAAGCCAGAAGGGCTAAAAGATATGTGCACCAGAATTTTCATGTTAATTTTAATATATGTAGGGCATTAAAATTTGCGTTATCTTCCTTCCAGTAAAGGCAACACTTGTTCTTAATGAGTATAATTTTTCCTAATTGTCTGTTTTCTGAGCGAGTTATGGAATTACTAGCATTAAAACATTTTAATTGAAACAAAACCTTTGGCATTGTAGTAGAGTCTTTAATCTTTGGTAAACATATGACTTTGCGAGGGAACACATTACTGGATAAACATTCCATGTTGAATTGATCAGGCCCATTTCTAGAGAATGTCTTGCCAATTAATTGGTTATAAGCAGCATGCTTTTTACACAACAATGGATGATATGTCTATTCTCATGACCTCATCCTAATAAATACAATGCCATTTTAAGGTTTCTTTGTAATTATTATTCTAAACTGTAAAATTATTAAAGTGCTTGTAAGTTGATTATGAATAAATTCTGCATGTGTGTCTTTTTCTTTTAATTGGCTTTATTTTTCAGGTTCATAGCAAAAGTAAGCAGAACACTGAGAGTTCCTATGTACTCCCTGCCCCTATAGAGGCGCAGTCTTCCCCACTGTCAACATCCCACACAACAGTGGTACATTTGTTCCAATCTATGAACCTCTATGGTCACGTCATTATCACCCACATTCCATAGTTCACATTAGAGCTCACTCTATGTGCATTCTATAGCTTTTGGCAAATGTATGACACCTATTTACCATTATAGTATCATACAAACTAGTTTCACTGCCCTAAAAAATCCTCTGCTTGGCCAATTCATCCCTCCCTCCACCACCACTTCCTTACCATGAATCTTTTTACTGTCTTCATAGTTTTGCCTTTTCCAGAGTATCATATAATTGATATCAGACAATATGTAGCTTCCTCAGATGGGCTTTTTCCACGTAGTTCTATGGGTCTTCTATGTTTTTCATGTCTTGATGGCTCATTTCTCTTTAGGGCTGAAAAACATTTCACTCTCTCACTGAATTGTACCACCTAATCCATTCACCTATTAAAAGATGTCTTCGTTGCTTCTAACTTTTGGTAATTGTGAATAAAGCTTCCATAAATATCCATATACAAGTTTTGTGTGTGGATATAACTGTTCAACTCCTTTGGGTAAATACCAAGGAGTACAATTGCTGAATTTTATGGTAAAAATATGATTGGTTTTGTAAGAAACTGCCAAACTTTCTTCCAAAGTGGCTGTACCATTTTGCATTCTCACCAACAATGAATGAGAATGTCTTTTGCTTTACGTCCTTGCCAACATTTAATGTTGTCGGTATTTTGGATTTTTGCTACTTTAATAGATGTACTTTAATAGATAATACTTTAATAGATCTCATTTTAATTTGCAATTTCTTAATTGCAAATATTTTTTCTAGTCTGTGACTTGTCTTCTCATTTTCTTGAGTGTACATGTATATATGTACTTTGTTATTCTTGCTGTTATATATTTGACATTATTTAGATATCTTTCTCTTTCCATTATAATGTTTACTTAATGTTGACTATAATGATTGTTTAATTAATGTTGACCTTTAAAAGCATTTGAAAGAACCTCATGAGAAATTCAGATATTGCTTAATACAGGGGCAATATAAAATTTCTACTATAAATTGTATAAGTGTGATAGATATTGGGTCAGACAAGGCTTAGTTATGAGCCAGTGACTCACTTGGATATACCAGCCTCAAAGCAAAATTCAAGCGGTTGACCCTGCAAAATGGCAAAATACCGCAGGCCAAGAAACTTCTGGGTTGGTTATATGTAGCTGAAATACAGAATGTTAAATACACAAATGATGAGAGAACACTACACTTGAAACAAAGAAATATACACTTGCTTAAATCACATTTGTTAGTGTTTGATTTTCTTCTCAAAGTTTTATAACCGGAATTTCATGGACCCTTACGAGATACATAGATGCATTAGTAGAATTTCCCAACCTATTGTAAAGGACTATTTTATTAACCAATTTGTTGTAGATTGATACAACATATACCTCATATGTACTTCTCCTTTATTTATATGGTTATGTTTGTGTGCGTGTCTGTAATTTGTGTGTGATAGTAATATAGGTCAGTGGAACATTTGCAGATTTGAAAAGCAATTTTTTTGATAGTTTTCTGTTGTTTATAAGCATGCGCAAAGTGAGTGCTACTGAAATCTGTTCCCACATTTCAGTAGAAATGAGAGAATCTCAAGTTGGCAGAGACCGATGGCAGTTCTAAACTCCTAGAAACTTCCAGACAGCAGATGGTCTATGTTTATCAAAGTAGACATAAAGTGTGTACTAGTAATTAGAAAGATCTGAACGCAGGATGAAACTTTATGTGCGACTCACTATGTTACATTTGATTTGTGTAACTAAAAGGACTCTAGGTCTGGCCCTGAGAGGCCTAATTTGAGCCATCATGGTATAAAGTCAACACGTCTCACCCCAAATTCAGATCTAGCATCACTTGAATGAAAAAGTTGTGTAACTTTGAGGCAGGTACTTTTGGTAAATTGTCTTCTTACTGTTCTCTAATATACCTAGATTCATTTATCAGAGTAAATATAAACTGGGCAAAAGAAAATTAGCAGACCTTTCAGGTTTCATTGAGTCCAGACTGGGAGTCAGATCTGGGCTGACTCAGTAGTTTTAATTTCATTCCATCTCACAGGAAGCCCAATAGCGTAGTGAGCCCACCTCCATTTCCAAGCATATGCTTGAAACGTATATTCTCAACAACTAGATGTATCCCAGCCTGAGTTTCCGTCACTACAGAGGGCCATACCAACCTGGACAGGATATCTCCAAACCCTTGAATAGGAGATGGTAGTGAGTTGCTAATCTGTTATTTTGGGCTTTTTTTCTCTTACACTCAAAACTAATATTAACCAATACACTACTTAATATATTTTCTTTCAATTTTTTTTCTAAGTTAAATTGTTTTTTTGTTTGTAATCAAGAAACTGAAATAAGATGTATCCACATGATTTCAATCATCAAAAGCCCCAAGAGTTTGGCATTAATATTTTCATTTTTATACGTTAAGAATTTGGGTCTCAGAAAGGTTCAAGATGATGAAAATTATTACAGGGGAGGAAATAGTATAACTGGAGTTGGAAACCTCAGCTCTTTAATGCTAAAGGCCATTCTTTTGATGTTCATACAATATGACCTCTTAAATTAAGGGTTTACTACCTTATGGGGTCCATTTTATCTGTGATATAGGGAATGAAGTCATTTCCTGAGAGTTATAGGGATGGTGTTAGGCTAATGAAGAGTGATGACAAATATTTGAAAGGAAGAAGGGAATAGAGTCTTGTGACTCCAAGTGTAGCAAGCAAGCAGGTGGCTTTGGGCATCTCCTAGTAGCTTAATCGAGATGCATATTTCAGGACCCTACCTACTGAATCAAATCTTCATTTCTAAATATTCCCAGGTGATTTGTGTGGACATTAAAGTTTGAGAAACACTAGGACAAGGAGGCATGTTGTCAAGCAATACTGAAAGTCCAGCTGAAATGGGGACTATGCATTTATAAGCAACATTTTAATGTCTAGGAAACCCTGATTGTTGCCTATCTGGAAGCCAGTCAATGGTTGGGGACAAATCCAAACTCCTACTAAAATCCTTACTTTCTCTTCTGCCTTTCTGTCCATGGCTTATGGCCCAAATCTGGCCAACAAAAGCTTAGGGGAAACACACTAAGAGGATTTTCAGAGATGCTTTCATCTTATTCAAACAAAGGAATAGGAATAAACTCCTATCTTCTTGGTCTGAATATTGTTCTATGAGTGATGCATGGGACTGCAGCAGCAATTTTTCAACGTTAGACGCATAAGCCCAAAGACCACACCAAGATAACAATCTAATAAATCAACATTGGAAGCCCAATTCTTTTGGATTTCTTGTTACATGAGAGAATAAACACCCTTATTGTTTAAAGCATTTTCATTTAGCTTTTTCATTACCTGAAGCTAAGAGTATACTAGAAAGAAAGAAAGAAAGAAAGAAAAAAAAAGAAAGAAAGAAAGAAAGAAAGAAAGAAAGAAAGAAAGAAAGAAAGAAAAAAGTTTGTGGTTTTTCTTTTAAAATCCTCAGAATGTTAGATTAGTATAAAATGATGAAAATTACTGCATTACTAGTTGA
Source organism: Felis catus (assembly GCF_018350175.1). Taxonomy (NCBI): domain Eukaryota; kingdom Metazoa; phylum Chordata; class Mammalia; order Carnivora; family Felidae; genus Felis; species Felis catus. The sequence continues at coordinate 207,261,144 of NC_058368.1, read as the reverse complement.
AGTTCTACAGGGTATGTGTGTCTGAATAAAAGCAGTTGCAGGTTAAAGCAAGCGTTTCCCTGATGAGCTATCCCTTGAGGTTGAGGCTGGGTAGGACAGTGCTGGTGGAATGATCAAAAAAAGGTCAATACTTGATAAGACCGAAAAATTGTCACATTGGGAAAAAGATTTAGAGGAGGCAGTTGTAATCAGAAAAAAGGCATAGAACTTAGTATTTCAGAGGTGAAACGATTTCTCTTGATGTCTTTGATGTGGGTGGGTGACGTAGAATAGGTGTGAAAAACACGGAGGCTAAGGAAGTCAAAGAAGTGTAAAACTAGGCTATTAGATGAGTGTTTCCCTACTAGGAAACTTGAACAAACACATGGCTATTGGAAACACTTAAAATTATACTAGATCTTGAAGTTGAGGTAGAATTTGATGAATATGAGGGAGTGATTGGGACATTGGGGAACACCTACACTGAGAAAAGTTTCATAAAAGAGGGTACATTTGGCCTGGAACTCATAGAGAAATGGGAATTCACTACATAGAGAAATGGCAGGTATGCTTGGCAGAGGGAACAGTATGTGCAACGTTCACAGACAAGAAAAAACATTCAGGGAGAGGTGGGTAGTTCTATACCACTAGAACAGAAAGAAGTATAGGTTTGGGCCAGCTTATGAAGAATCTTACCTGTTACAATAAGGAGTTTGGATATGTTCTGATTAACAACTGCTGCTGATGACAGGTTTCTAAGCTTAAGGAATCAAAAGCTTTATTTTTTGTAAATGAAAACATTCTCCATAATACGGATGAAAGAGATACCCCATCCCCTTTCTTTTTGTATTTTATGCATTACTTGGGAAAGTTAAGAAGCAAGTAGACCTCACCTAATTACAGTTGTATCTTCTTTGTTTTATGAACCTATTTGGGAATGAATAGATGTAGTTTACCTTCCATGGCTGAATAAAGAGGAGGAAGGATGAGATGAATAAACATCTGGGACGATGATCCATGGTGTATCAGTCAGCTTTGCCACAGCAGTAAACAACTTCAATGTTGGTGGCTTATGGGAAACAGCATTATTTCTTGCTGTGATTATATGCCCCTATTTTGGCCTCCACTGGACTCTGTTTTGCTTCTTACAACTTTTTGAACTCTGTTGAGTGCTGTTTAGATCTACCAGTAGGCTTTTCTGAGCTCTGTTGAATTTTGTTGGGCTTGATTTAGCTCCATATATCTTTCGGTAGCTACTTTTGAGGATAACCATTATTGTCATGGAATGACAATGCAAGAGCATACAAATCATTCTGTGGTATTTAAAGCTTTTTTTTTTTGGTCACTGTGGTGACAAAAACTCTGTCTTTGATCAAACTCTGGTCAGGATCCCTTGAGCCCTTTCTCTACCAGACCTCAATCTTGTGCTATTAAAAAAAAAAAATCAGCTTCTCAGCACAAATGATTTTGCACCCTGCCTCACCCCCACCCCGGCCTGTCCCCCCCAGGAAACTTGAACAAACACAAGCATAGTTTCTAGTAGCTCAAGTTCCCACCCCTAAGAAGACCCCAGCCCCTCCTGAAATGCTTGCCTGAGAAAGCTCAGTCTTGCCAGGAGAATTTACAGTTTGTTCCAGCCTAAACCTGGTGATAGGCAGGCTCCTGAACCCCCTCTTAGAACAGTCAGTTGAGAAAGCTTGCAATTTTTTTTTTTTCAACATTTATTTATTTTTGGGACAGAGAGAGACAGAGCGTGAACGGGGGAGGGGCAGAGAGAGAGAGGGAGACACAGAATCGGAAACAGGCTCCAGGCTCTGAGCCATCAGCCCAGAGCCCGATACGGGGCTCGAACTCCCGGACCGCGAGATCGTGACCTGGCTGAAGTCGGACGCTTAACCGACTGCGCCACCCAGGCGCCCCAAAGCTTGCAATTTTAAACCCTTCCTCTGTCTCTTTGAGATTTAACTCCTCTACCAACCAGAGCCATCTCCTCAAGGACCTGAGACCTAGAGCTATCTCTTTGTTTTTTTTCTATTATTTTTTTAAACACTTATTTATTATTGAGAGACATAGAGAGACAGAGCATAAATAGGGGAGGGGCAGAGAGAGAGGGAGACACAGAATCTGAAGCAGGTTCCAGGGTTTGAGCTGGCAGCACAGGGCTCGAACTCACAAACTGAGAGATCATGACCTGAGCTGAAGTCAGACACTTAACTGACTGAGCCACCCAGGCACCCCTAGAGCTATCTCTTTGTAATGCAAACATGTAGGGAGATAACTCCAGCTCCCAGCTTCTGAGGGAAGGTAAGGGCTTAATTTCTAACACTGCTGACTCCTGTCATAAAGATGCAAAAATGTGTTTCCTCTCCAATTAAGTACCAATCAACAAACACAGAGGCCTGGTCACATTAACCGATTCCCCTTCCCACATTTTGTGTTTCCACAAAACTGGAAACTACCTGACTGCTAATGTCTCTGCCATCCTCGCTCCCTGCTCCCACGTTCTCCTTTTAAAATACCCAGTCGCCTCTGCACAAAGCAGAGTTCAGTTCATGCTGGGCCCCTTTTCCTATTGCAAGAGTTTATTATTGAATAAAATCTATCTTCATCACTTTAACTAGTGTCTGGCTTTGTTTAGCTCTGACAGTGGCAAATGTCACATCTGCTCATATGCCAAAGCACATCAAATGATCTAGAGTCCAAAGTCAATGAAGGCCAGGAACTATAACAAGGGCAGGAAACAAGCAAATAGAGAAACAAATGATGACACATATAGCTTTTTAATAAAAACGAGTATTAGATATTCTAGAAAGTGGTTTTCCTATTGGATTTTCATTTAGAAAATGATAAAAACAGTATTTTTGACAAAGCAAATATAAATAGGAAAAGTTACAGCAATGCTGCTCTTTAAATTGGCAAACACAACATTTCCTCAAGGGAACTAAACCCATAAATTTAAAAAGTGTATAGACTTTAATAAAAGGAATATGTTACTCATTTTTATTCTTAAATGATGAGTAATGTTCCAATGTTCTTGCAATGGAAGTCAATTAGTTGTGCCTTGTTATTATTAAAAACGTGTATTTGATAGTGAAAAATAGGAAAGGTCATAAAAATTACAGACAAATCAGAAGTCTGGAAAGCATCTAAGATCCCTACTTCCTACATATCTTGTTAAAATCTTTCTACCAGATTTTATTTTCAGTTTACTTAACAAAATCAAGAAACATTGTGTGATCGCGACTTGATGTGCCTTGCCATATCTTTTATAGTCATTTTTTGGGGAAGGGCATACTAGGAAAAATAACACCAATTATTTAAGACAGTAACATGTTTAGTGAGATTCTTCAGCCTTTTAAATTTCAGTCTCACTATGTTCCAGTGGACAGTACAAAATGTCCTATTTGGATGACATTCACAGCCCAGTGTCAACAGTCTCAGAAAATTAAATTCCAGGCTACTGTGTGCGTCCTTATGTTCTGTGATATTTGACTTGAAGGAAAAATAACTTTACAGTGTAGTGACAAATCTGAAGCGACAGAAGTAATATATCTTAACTTCAAATTCAATATCCTTAACGTCTTTATCAATTAGTTGGAGGGGGAAGACAATGGACCACAAAAATAAATAGACAATTATATTGATGATGGGTAGTTAATGGCAAAAATTCCAAATTACTTAGTTCAATGTGTTAAGTGATGATCTATTAGTTGGAAAGTTTACTCGCATTTTGTGGATGGAAGAATGGAAAGGAAAAGAAAATAATAAAGCATGATGCTTACCCTTTATGAATCTGTTGGGTAGTGAAAAGTTCCAGGAATTGATATTAAACATTTATGTGTTTGTTGTCGATCATGACATAGCCTGTGTTCACGCAATATCACACTGAATGGAAGATAGGGGAAAGAAGAAGAGGGTGCCTGCCTTCAGAATTATTAAAACAAATTGGAAACATGAGTGAATACTGCCAAAATAACTCTTAAAGGAAAACAATTTTTTAAAAAAAATAAAAGGTACTTGGCCACCTGGGTGGCTCAGTTGGTTAAGTGTCTGACTTTGGCCCAGGTCATGATCTCACAGTTTATGAGTTTGAGCCCCACATCGAGCTCTGTGCTGACAACTTGGAGCCTGGAGCCTGCTTTGGATTCTCTCTCTGCCCTTCCACTGCTCAAGCTCTGTCTGTCTCTCAAAATTAAATAAACATTAAAAAAATTTTTTTAAAGATACTTGTAGTAAATTAGGAAAGATTGTTTTATGTAAATAAGATTAAAACACAGTTATGGCAAAGCAGGTAGAAGCCAAGTGATCGAAAAAAATTATGTTGGATTTAAAACAAAACAAATGACATAAATAACAATATTAACAACTGTAAAGACTGCACATTGAATATTTGTTCTGGTGCCAGTGATTGTGTCAGCCCATTTAGATACATTACTTTTCTAATTTTTTTAACAAATAATAACTAATAATTAATGTTTCTTTTGAAAACCATTTTATAAATATTCCAGTATAGTTAACATACAGTGTTATATTAGTTTCAGGTGTAGTGTCGAATAGTGATTCGACAATTCTATACATGACTCGGTGCTCATCGTTAGTGTACTCTTAAATCCCTAGCATTTATTTCACCCATCCTTCCACCCACCTCCCCTCTGATAACGACCAGTTTGTTTTCTATAGTTAAAAGTGTTTCTTGGCCTTTCTCTCGTTTCCCCCTTTGTGTTTATTTGTTTTGTTTCTTAAATTCTACATATGAGTGAAATCTTATAGCACTTGTCTTTCTCTGACTGAATTATTTGGCTTAGCATTACCCTCTAGATCCATATATGTTGTTGCAAATTTCATAAGTTGTTATGACTAATATTCCGTTGTATATATGCCATTCTTTCCTTATCCATTTATCTATCAATAGACATGTCAGTTGCAGCCTTAATTTGGCTATTGTAAACAATGCTGCAGTAAACGTAGGGGTGCGTATATCTTTTCAAATTAGTGTTTTTGTATTCTTTGGGTAAATACCCAGTAGTGGAATTACTGGATCTTATGGTAGCTCGAATTTTAATATTTGAGGAACCTTCATACTATTTTCCACAGTGGCTACACCAGTTTGCATTCTCACCAACAATGCAAGAGGGCTTCCCTTTTCTCTACATCCTCATCAACATCAACAGTTGCTGTTTCTTGTGTTTTTTATTTTAGCCATTCTGGTAAGTGTGAGGTGATATCTCCTTGTGGTATTGATTTGCATTCCCCTGATGATAAGTGATGTTGACCATCTTTTCATGTGTCTGCTGGCCATCTGGATGTCTTCTTTGGAGAAATGTCCATTTATGTCTTCTGCCCATTAAAAAAATTTTCTTATGTTTTATTTATTTTTGAGGGGGGGAGGGGCAGAGAGAGAAGGGGAGACACAGAAACTGAAGCAGGCTCCAGGCTCTAAGCTGTCAGCACAGAGCCCAATGCAGGGCTCGAACCCATGAACTGAGAGATCATAACCTGAGCTGAAGTTGGACACTTAACTTACTGAGTCACCTAGGCATGTCTCTTCTGCCCATTTTTTAATTTAACTATTTGGTTTTTGGTGTTGAGTTGTATAAGTTCTTTATACTTTGGATACTAACCCTTTATCAGATGTGTCATTTGCAAATATCTTCTCCCATTCAATTCAGTAGGTTGTCTTTTAGTATTGTTGATTATTTCCTTCACTGTCCAAAAGCATTGCATTTTGATGTACTTCCAAAAGTTTATTCTTGCTTTTGTTGCCCTTGCCTTAGGAGATATCTAGAAAACTGTTGCTATGGTTGATATCAGAGAAATTACTTCCTGTGCTCTCTTCTAGGATTTTTATGGTTTTAGGTCTCATATTTAGGTCTTTAACCAATGTTGAGTTTATTTTTGTGTATGGTGTAAAAAAGTGGTCCAGTTTCATTCTTTTGGATGTAACTGTCCAGTTATTCCAACACTATTTGTTGAAGAGACTGTCTTTTTTCCCATTGCATATTCTTGTCTTCTTGCCACAGATTAATTGACCATATAATTGTGAATTTATTTCTGGGCTCTCTATTCTGTTCCACTGGTCTGTATCTATTTTTGTCCCAGTACCATATTGCTTTGATCACTACAGCTTTGTAGTATCTCCTGATATCTGTGATTGTGATACCTTCAGATTTGTTCATCTTTTTCAAGATTTCTCTGACTATTCAGGGTCTTTTGTGGTTTCAAACAAATTTAAGGATGATATGTTCTAGTTCTGTAAAAAATGCTGTTTGTATTTTGATAGGGATTGCATTAAATCTGTAGATTGCTTTGAGTAATATGGCCATTTTAACAATATTTATTCTTCCAATCCATAAGCCTGGAATATTTTTCCCTTTGTGTTGTGTTCAGTTTCTTTCATCAGTGTTTTATAGTTTTCGGAGTATAGCCTTTCACCTCCCTACGTTTATTCCTAAGTATTTTATTATTTCTGGTGCAATTTATATGGGATTGGTTTCTTAGTTTCTCTTTCTGCTACTTCATTATTAGTGTATAGAAATTCAGTGGGTTTCTGTATATTGATTTTGTATCCTGCTACCTTCCTGTCACACTTATCAATTTTAGTAGTGTTTTTGGTAGATATTTAGGGTTTTGTATATATAGTATCATGTCATCTGAAAACAGTTAAAGTTTCACTTCTTCCTTACCAACTTGGACTTCTATTTTTTAATCTTTTTTAAGTTTTTATTTTTTTGTTGTTGTGACTGATTGCTGTGGTTAGGACTTCTGGTACTATGTTGAATAAAAGTGGTGACAGTGGACATCCTTGTCTTGTTCCTGATACTAGGGGACAAGCTCCCAGTTTTTCACCATTGAGTATGATGATAGTTGTGGGTTTTTCATATACAGCTTTTATTATGTTGAGGTATGTTCCCTCTAAACCTACTTTGTTGAGGGTTTTTTATCATGAATGCATGTTATACTTTGTCAAATGGTTTTTCTGCATCTATTGAAATGATCGTATAGTTTTTATCATTCTCTTGTTGATGTGATGTATCATGTTGATTGATTTGTGAATATTGAACCATATTTTCATCTCAAAAATAAGTCCCACTTGATTGTGGTAAATGATTTTTTAAATATATTGTTGGATTCAGTTTGCTAATTATTTGTTGGGGATTTTTGCATCTGTGTTCATCAGGGACATTGGCTGGTAGTTCTCTCTTTCTCTTATTATTTTATTTTATTTTATTAATTTATTTTATTAATTTTTCTTGGTAGTGTCTTTATGTGATTTTGGTATCAGGATAATTCTGGTCTCATAGAGTTTAGAAGCTTTTTTCTTTTTTGAAATACTTTGAAAAAAATAAGTATTAACTCTTTAAATGTTTGGTAGAATTCACCTGTGACAATGTCTGGTCCTGAGACTTTTGTTTGTTGGGAGTGTTATCTATTGATGATTCAATTTCATAATGGTAATTGATTGATTCAACTTTCTATTTCTTCCTGGTTCAGTTTTAGGAGGTTATATGTTTCTAGGAATTTATCCATTGCTTCTAGGTTGTCCAATTTGTTAACATATAATTTTCTAAATATCCTCATATAATCCTTTGTATTTCTGTGGCATTTGTTGTTATTTCTCCTATTTTACTTCTGATTTTGTTTATTTGAGTCTTCTCTCTCTCTCTCTCTCTCTCTCCCTTTCTCCTTGAGTATGGCTGAAGGTTATCATTTTCTTCAGATCTTTTTAAAGAACTAGCTCCTGGTTTCATTGATCTGTTGTTCTATTGTTTTGTTTTGTTTTTAGTTTCAAGTTCATTTATTTATGCTCTAATCTTTATTATTCTCTTCCTCTATTAGTTTGAGGTTTTGTTTGTTCTTCTTATGGCTCCTTTAGGTGTAAGATTAGTTTGTTTATTTGAGATTTTTCTTGCTTCTTGATGTAGGTCTGTATTGCTCTATACTTCCCTCTTAGAACAGCTTTTGCAGCATCCCCCAATTTTTTTTTTTAATTTTTTTTTCAACGTTTATTTATTTTTGGGACAGAGAGACAGAGCATGAACGGGGGAGGGGCAGAGAGAGAGAGGGAGACACAGAATCGGAAACAGCTCCAGGCTCTGAGCCATCAGCCCAGAGCCTGATGCAGGGCTCGAACTCACGGACCGCAAGATCGTGACCTGGCTGAAGTCGGACGCTTAACCGACTGCGCCACCCAGGCGCCCCAGCATCCCAAAATTTTTGAACCATTGTGTTTTCTTTTTAATTTATCTTCATGTATTTTTTTCTCTTTTATTTCTTGGTTGACCCATTCATTGTTTAGTTGCATGTTATTTACCCTCCATGTATTTGGGTTATTTCCAGATTTTTTCTTGTGGTTGATTTCTAGCTTAATAGTATTGTGGTCAGAAAAGATGCATGGTATGGTTTCAGTCTTTTTGAATTTTATGAGACTTGTTTTGTGGATTAATATGTGATCTTTTTGGAGAATGTTCCATATGCACTTGAAAAGAATGTGTATTCTGCTGTTTTAGGATGGAATGTTCTAAGTATATCTATTAGATCCATCTGGTCCAAAGTGTCATTCAAAGCCAATGTTTCCTTGTTGATTTTCTGTTTAAATGATCTATCCATTGATTTAAGTGGGGTTTTAAAGTTACCTACTGCTATAATATTACTATTGATTACTTTCTTTATGTTTGTTATTAGCTGCTTTATGTATTTGGGTGCTCCCATGTTGGGTGTTATATCTTCTTGTTAAGCTGTTCTCTTTATGATTAAAAGTGTTCTTTGTCTCTTGTTACAGTTTCATTTTAAGGTTTATGTTGTCCAGTGGAAGTAGTGCTAAACTGGCTTTCTTTTCACTTCCACTTGCATGATAAATGCCTCTCCATACCTTCACTTTCAATCTGCATGTGTCTTTAGGTCAGAAAAGTGTCTCTTATAGGCAGCATATAGATGGTCCTTATTTTTAATCCACTCCATTACCATGTCTTGATTGGAGAATTTAATCCATTTACATCCAAAGTAATTATTGATAGATATGTACTTATTGCCATTTGTTACTTATTTTATGGTTGTCTTCGTAGTTCTACTCTGTTCTTTTCTTCTCTTGCTCTATTTTCTCATATTCTGCTGGCTTGCCTTAGTTTAGTTTCTCATGGTTTGCTTACTTGGGTTCCTTTCTCTATTTTTTATTTTTTTGCATAATTATTATCGGTTTTTGGTTTGTGGTTACCATTCGGTTTGTATATAACATCTTATGCATATAGCAGTGTCTATTAAGTTGATGGTCAGTTGAATTTGAATTCATTCTTTTATTCCTCTCCTCCTCACCTCCACGTTTTAGCTACATGGTGTCATACTTTACATACTTTTATTTTGCGAATCCCTTGCCTGATTTTTATAGATACCCTTAATTTTTTTTATGTTTTTTTTAAAATATGAAATTTATTGTCAAATTGTTTCCATACAACACCCAGTGCTCATACCAACAGGTGCCCTCCTCAATACCCATCACCCACTCTCCCGTCCCTCCCACCACCCATCAACCCGCAGTTTGTTCTCAGTTTTTAAGAGTCTCTTACGTTTTGGCTCCCTCCCTCTCTAACCTCTTTTTTTTTTTCTTTCCCCTCCCCCATGGTCTTCTGTTAAGTTTTTCAAGATCTAGATACCCTTAATTTTACTGCTTTTGTGCTTCTTAATTTTCTCACTCCTGTGTATGGTCTTTCCTTTCCACTAAATGAGTCCCCTTTAACAATCCTTGAAGGGCTACTTTAGTGATAATTAATTCCTTTAATGTTTGGTTGTCTGAGAAACTCTTATCTCTTTTTCTATTCTGAATGGTAGCCTTGCTGGTTAGAGTATTCCTGGTTGTAAGTTTTGGGTTTTTTGTTTTTTTTTTCTTTTAGCACTTTAAATATATCATGCTGTTCCCTTCTGGCCTGCCAAGTTTCTTCTGAAAAATCAGCTGATAGACTTATGGGGTTTTCCTTGTATGTAACTGTTTTCTTTTCTCTTGCTGCTTTTAAAATTCTCTACTTATTACTGTATGTTTTGGTGTGATCCTCCTTGGATTGATTTTCTTGGGAGCTTCCTGTGCCTTCTGGATCTGGATTTCTGTTTCTTTTCACAGATTTGGGAAGTTTTCAGCGATTTTTTTCTTCAAATACATTTTCTTCCCCCCTTTCTCTCTCTTTTCCTCCTGTGATCCCTATAATATGAATGTTATTATGCTTTATGGTGTTACTGAGTTCCCTAAGTCTATTTTCATTTTTTATCATTATTTTTTCTTTCTCCTGTTCTTGATTGTTTTTGATGACTGTGCCTTCCAGATTGCTCATCCTTTCTTCTGCTCCCTCTAGTCTACTCTTTATTCCATCTAGTGTAATTTTAATTACAGTTATTGAGCTCTTCATCTCTGATTGGTTCTTTTTTATATTTTCCATTTCATTGTTAAGGGTGTCACTAATGTCCCCCACTCTCTTCTCAAGTCCAGTGAGTATCTTTATGACCATTATTCTAAATTCCCTATCAAGCATATTACTTATCTCCATTTAATTTAGCTCTCTTGCTGTGATTTTGTCCTGTTCTTTCATTTGGGAGATATTCCTCTGTCTCCTCATTTTGTCTAACTCTCTGTGTCTCTTTTTATGTGTTAGGAAAGTCAGCTACATCTCCTGCTCTTGAAAGTAGTGGCCTTATGATGAAGATGATCTGTAGTGCCCTGCAGTGCAATGTCCCCCATTCATCAGAATTTTGTATTTCTAGGGTGTCTCCTATATGTGTTGTCTATGCCCTACTCTTGTGACTGAGCCACATTTGCCTTCAGTCCAGTCATCTACAATGGCTCTATTTGCATGTTGTGGGCTGGGTTTGGTCTCTGTTTTGTTAGTGGGCTAGACTAGGGCCACCTTGGGCTTGAGTTGAGTCAGACTACATATTTGACAGAGATGCAGGAGCACAGAACATCAGAATACTTTCCTCGTGTTGTCTTCTGAGAAGCTTTTTTGGTGGGCAGGGCCTATAGTCTAACCAGATGTCTGCTCCCAGCCCACTACTAGGGCTGCAGTGGGACTGGTGTGTGTGGTTATCTTCCTTTCTTCCTGGGGCAGAAGTCACTTTGGAATGGTGCTGACCCTTGTCAGGCTGCTTGCACACTGCCAGGTTTGTGGCATGGCTTTGGATAGGTTCTAACCAAGGCCATACTGAGGGGACAAATCTGCAGGAGAACAAGGGCATGAGGTTTGTGGTGCCAGTAAGGTCCATGCTGATCTGCCTGGGAATATTCCCTTCAAGGCTTACCCCAGATTGGAGGGGGGTAGGTCCACAGAAAACTTGGGAATGGGTGGCACAGTGCCCTCAAGATCCATGCTGGTCTGCTTCAGGAGGGTACCATCAGCTATCTGGGAAAATTTCCTTCAAGGCTGACCGGGTTGTTGGGGATGGACTTACAGAAGTGTGAAGGGGCAGGGCATGCTGTTAGTAAGCTAGGAGGAGAGTGTTGGCACTGAGCTGATTCCTATAGATGTTCAGGTATGTAGGCTGGGGTGGTATGGGAGGGAAATGGCATCTGCTAGCTCTTTTGTTCTTGAAGAAGTATGCTGAAGATCCCTGCTCATCCAGCACACACTCTGAGGTTAGTAAATTAATCTCCTTCCTGTATACACTAGGTGTTTTTCAGATTACTTTTATGCTGTATGTCAGCATGGCTGTTTGTTATGCTGTCTCTTTCCGGGTGGGAATTTAGTTTCCTATGGTTCTCACAGAGTTGAGTCCACTGATTTTTAAAGTTCTAGTTGCTAAGCCCCTCTGATTGTAAGAATTTGTAAAGCCAGGTCAATTGTTATGGGGATCTGTCATCCCTGTGAGGGTCCCTTATGCCCGCAGTGCCTAGTGTGGAAGTCTGCTCATCCACCTCTCCATGCCCACTGTGTCTTTTCCTCCTGCAGGCAGTCTAGTGTGTCCATTTTGCTCCTGACTGTGTCTCTATCCATCCTACCTTCTTTGATGTGGCCTCTTCTCAACATTTAGCTGTGGAGAGTCTATTCTGCCAGTCTTCAGATCATTTTCTGGTTTACTTACAATGATGTGGGTGTTAACTAATTGTGTTTGTGGGATAAGGTGAGCTCAGGATCCCCCTACTCTGCCCTCCTCCCTGAGTATTCCTACTCTTTTAATTATTAAAACTGCCCTATGAATTTAATGCTATTATTATCACCATTTCACTGGTGGTAAAAACTAAGGCTTGGCATGATCTGGTAACTTTCCCAAGTTTATAAGTATTAAATTAGTGGGACAAAATTTTGAGTCTGACTCCAGAGTTTGTGTTAAATACCTGAATAATTATCTGGTTTCACCAGTAAGAAGTAAAAAGTCACTATTTATGTGATCATAATATCATAATATTTCATAGACAACCAAATAGAATACTATGGGTTTTTGTTTTCTCTACACAAACAAAACAAAACACAAAAACAAACAAAAGAACAAACAAAAACTTAATCAGTCCTAGGACAGTAAGTCTTTATGATGGTCCTTGTCATCTTAGGGAAAACTAAGTGAAGGAGATGAGTTTTTTTTTAGTTAATTAATGGGGATTAAGAAGATGAGATTCTCTTTAGATAATTAACAAAAAGGGACATGGCTTTTAAAGAAAAGGTGGGACAATCTTGTTCTGTGATCCTTCTTGCTAGGAAGAAATTTATGAGTGTTATTTTGCTCCATTGGGATTCTACCATCTAAGGATAAAGTTTGATTTCTTCCTGATGTTGTATGGAGTCTATAGAGGGTAAATCATCCTAAGCCTAAGCATTTGGGAAATAAATGTGAGATTGTGCAAGCTGTGTTCTGTGACATTGCTGCCATTCCAAGTTCCCTGAGTGGGTATAGTGTCTTGGTGCTAACTGAGATGATACTTCCTTTCATCATCTGCTCAAGAAAACTACCATGTAAAGTCAACTCAGTAAAGGAAAGTAATGATAAAACAGATAAATCTTGTTTATGTAGAGAAATTCTAGACTGAGAGTTCCTGCTTCCTAGTGAGACACTTCTCCTCAGGGAATGATGTGCTTTGCTTTGCTGCTAGAGCTCCTTCCCTGATGGATCTCCAAACCTAGAGAATGTTCTTGCTTTCACAAAGATTTTCCCAGGATAACCACAGTTCTTGGTACAGCTCCTTGGATGTTGTCTTCTATAACCACAAATAAACTGGCCCTGTCAGGACACAGAGGAGCCTCAACAAACTCAAGAAGGTCTCTCCGGGGGCAGCTGTTATAATTTCAGCAAATTATGGTTTTAAAATGGCTAGATTAAATGATTTTTTAAGTCCCTCCAGCTCTAACATTCTGTGAATAAATAGAGTTTGTGGGCAGGCCTGGAAATATGCTCATCACATTTCTCTGGGAAAATGCATTACAAATCCAAATAGACTCAATTAATGGACTTCTGGAACATAGTTCATTAAAGTTGGGAACAGACTAAGTGGGAAAGAAACATATAGGGTTTGGAGGAGAGCATATTGTGTCCATGTTTGGCAGAACCCAGAGTCACTTTGCTACTCCAAATGCTGAAATAAGCATGGGCCCATTTGTGGGGGCTGAGGGAGATCCTGAGTGCATTTACTGACTTTGATGATGACTTATATTTTTCTCTAACTTGATCCTCTTAGCTGTCTGTTTTATTGTTGCAATGACAATATTCATTCACAAGAGGAGTCATAAAAATAATAGAAATTGGAAAACTGGCTTTGTGGGGAAGGACTCAAATAATTTATCCATTAAGTATATGATGCTATAAAGGAACTTCAATATACTCTTATTGAATTTGAAAGGGTATAATTATATATTGTACAGAAAACAAGGACATACAATCAGCTAAATATGAATATTCTTAAAGGACAAAATAGTAAATAATTTTTACTATCCTTGAAAATCTGAGAGCCATATGAGTGTAACATTGATCAACTATCTTTGTGTTTATATTTTGTATTTATTTCCTAAGCTTGGAAAATGAGCCTGTGTAATCAGTGGTCTAAAACCTAAGAATGACACCAAATCCTGGTTATGAACAACAAAAATGATGAACAATTGCAGATTCTTCTTTTGAACTTTTTGGGAATAAACTCCACACTCTTCTTCCTCCTCCTCTTTCTCAAATATTGTAAATACCAAAAGACGAGATAATGAGGACAGATCCTAAAAGTGAAGCCAGGTAGTGTGGTGTGTGATATGAGATAGTGATGTTTGGAACTTAGGAATCATGAATACTATTAATAAAGTTTTTGAGCTGAGATGAAGAGAGATCCAGCATGGCCAGAAGATTAGCCAGCCCCAAAGATAGACTAGGATACCAATAATGTGATGAGCTAATGGGAAGAATGCAATTGAGAAACCCAATGATCATACAACGAACAGTCAACATCCGTTAATTGGGATTGCAAGAAGATGGGGTCATACCCCCTGGGGGTAGATTATTCAGAACCATGAATCATCTGGGAGATCATATTTACACCACATACTGAACTTCAGAAATTCCACTATATACCTATGGTCATGTTTTGATTTTTCTGTCCTCTTTCCCCTCTGCCTGGACATTAAAACGGTGATAATCCTGCGTGTTGGGATGGGAAAAACAAATCCTGACAACGAGTGTCCCACATGAAGAGACAATGTATTTGAGAAGAATAGTTGCTGGAAATAAACTAGTAGGAAAACTCCTTTTCTAGATATAGAAGAGTCACTCTTGTGTCTCTATAAAATACCTAGTTTCTATACACATACCCACATCCCAATTTCTGTTTTGTTTTGTTTTGTTTTGTTTGTTGTTGTTGTTATTTTGAGTATGTAACCAAGGTAACAGTTGAATTCTCCTGGCCCTGGGATCATAATATGACCCTTGACAAGATTTTTACTAATCATCAGAATTTATTCTATCTTGATGCTGTTTGGATCTACCCACTGGTGCAATTTGAAGTAGATAATTTGTTAGTAAAACTCTCTTTCTACAAGACAAAATATTTTCAGTTCTAATCATGAAGTTCGGTAAAAAATACTAATGGCCAGAAAAAAGAATGGAAATTCTTGGTTATTGTACTTCATTATATGTTAAATATGTATAAGTATGCCAGCAAAAATACATTAAAAATAAAATAAATATAATAGTACAGAAAGGGAAAATCATGAGCTAATATTTTTATCTATACTGATGCACTTTTTGAAACAAGAAATAAAAACTTATAACCACATTTTAGCCTGCGAATAATCACATTACAGTATCTGTTTTCAATCTCTAACTTCTGAAAAATTGAAATGACTTTATAGATATTATTTTTATTTGTATGTTCATGTTCAATAGACAGCAGGACAATTTTTTCATTGATATTTGCTCATAATTGATCAAAAGCAATTTTTTATTTTAATTTAGAGATATTTCTTTCACACGCAGCAATGATCATATGAATTGTTAGAACATTTTTAAGAGTGTTTAAACTTTACTTTTTAGAACATTTTTAGATTTACAGAAAAATTACGAATTTTAATGCTCAGTTTCCCCTATTAACATCTTACATTAGAATGGTACATTTATAGGGGCACCTGGGTGGCTCAGTCAGTTAAGCATTTGACTTCGGCTCAGGTATGATCTCTTGGTTCATGAGTTCGAGCCCCTCATTGGTCTCTGTGCTGACGGCTCAGAGCCTGGAGCCTGTTTCAGATTCTGTGTCTCTCTCTCTCTCTGCCCCTCCCTGCTCGTGCTTCTCTCTCTCACTCTCAAGAATAAGCATTAAAAAATGGTACATTTATTACAACTAATGAACTAATATATGCATTATTATTAACTAAAGCACATACTTTATTTAAATTTCATTACTTTTTTTTTTTTTTTTTACCTAATATCCTTTTCTTTTAGGAAAAGTTATAAACATAAGAATGTTAAGAAAACACCCATAAAAATCCCATTTCACAATACATTCAGGAAATTGTAAAACTATCATATCTGTTTGTATCAATTCCAGCAACTTTCAAATGATATATTCCCTTCCAAATTATAATTTCTGTGTATTGCTTGGGAAAATCTGAGCTCACTTCTGATACAACATATTTCTCCTTTTAACAGTCAATTTGAAATGAACAATGATACCATAATGATGATCAAATGGAAATAAGAATCGAGTTCTTAGTCTGGAGACAAACACATGACGCCAAGTCTGCATGTTTTGGGGGGCTGCTGGTTTAATCAGGATTTCTCCAAACTAACTTCCATGTAGAGCATAATGCCTATTAAAAGATAAGGATAAGACACACGCAAATTTGTAGCTTCTTCATAGATTATTTAATTTCAACAGTACTAAGGACAATTGTTTAGATTTAGAACTTAGAGCAGCAAAAAAAAAAAGTTTTTTTCGAGGATGAGTATTGTGTCACTTTATGTTGTTCTGAATCGCTCATCAAAGCAGACAAACCACTTAGTTGGTTTTATGAATGTCTTTAAATCTTCTGCAGAAAATCCCTTGTCCCCTTACTAACTGCACCACTCACTCTGCACGTAGCACCTCACTGAGTACCTCCATCCCCACAGCACGGTAGATGCAAATCTCAGCTTCCTTCAACTGTTTTCATAAGAAATCTGGTTATTCTAAGCAAGCATTTTGTAAAGTTCTTTTTCCAGCTTTACTAAAGCATAATTGATAAATAAAATTGTAAGACATTTAAAGTGTACAAAGTGACGGTTTGATATACATAAACATTGTGAAATGGTTGCCTCCAAGTTTAATAACAGAACCCTCGTCTCATATTTATCTTTTTTGAGAACACGTAAGTTCTACTCCATTAGCAGATTTCAGTTATAAGATACCAGCGTTACCAACTATAGTCACCATGTTTTACATTAGACCTGAGACCTTCTTCATCTTACAGCCAAACATTTGTACCTTCTGACAAACTCCTCATTTCCCCCTCCTCCAGTCTCTGGCAAATGCTTTCCTATTCTCTGTTTCTATGACTTGGCTTTTTTTTTTGTTTTCTAGATACCAAATATAAGGGATACAATCTATGTCTCTGTCGGCTTATTCCACTTAGTATTCAATTAGTATGAGGACTTTCAGGTGTTTCCATGTTGTTGCAAATAACAGGATTTCTTTCTTTTTCAAGGCTGATATTCCATTATCAAGTTTTTAAAAATGTGCCGATGAAGAGATGTGTTAAGGTCAGGCTCACAGAGCTTAGTCTCTTGGTGTCGTGGTCGACCCTCCCCGCCCCCACACATCTTTCTCCTTCCGCTGAGAAGCAACACAAAAACCACTACGCTCACTGCCTGTACTCTAGGCACCTTACTGTCTGCCTTTCTCCACCACAGCCAAGATTATTGATGACTTTTAAATATCAATTCCTCCATCAAAGGAATTATCATAGGAACTGCCAACAGAACGGCATTTATCTGTTTCATTACATAAATGTTCAGGCCATATGTAATTTTTTCAGAGTAATTCATTTTTTTCCCATGGGAGTCTACCTTCTAGAATATCATATATTGGTAGTCGTCATCAGTCTAGTTTGTGCTTTGTGGCTAGAAACACATAAATACTTCAAAGTGAAAAGTTTTCTCTTTCCTTTCTAGACTGACTGTAAACCTAATTTCACAGTTTGTCTCAGGTGCTTAAAAACCACTGTACTTGAAGGTTTGTCATTGGCTAAGCCCCTTTATTAAAATTTTAGGGAAAGCAAAGGAAAAGCAGAAAGCAGAAATTCTTTTAGAAACTCTTTACGTATTTATAAGCAATTATTAATAAATGCTTGGCCGTGTTTTCCTTTTGACCAGATTGCATAGATTTCATGTGTCAAACTTTCCCTCCCACTTACCATTTTCCCAAACGTTAATCATTCCTCTTGCTCCTTTCTTTGTCTTTCTGCATTCACCTTTATTTGTATTTATTTGATTAACTGTGATTAAATAGTAATAATTAATTTTAAAGATTTCAATATTTTGACGGCTCATAATGTTCTAGAAATGCACCTTGATCCTGATCCCACTTCGTGGGTTCTAATTTTTTATTAGTATTTTAAGTGTCTTCCATGCTCCCATCTGGTTATTTCCTTCATACAACCCATTTCCTGCTTTTGCTGAACGTAGAGTAGGGTGTTTTCCACTTTTGTTTTTAATTTTACTGTTCCCCAAGGCTTCCTTAATTGTGTTTTTCTTGGGTAGACAACATTTTGCCTCTGAATATTTAAGCCAAGACTAAAGTACACCCACATGGCACTTAACTTGTTAAATGATTTTTTTCTAATGAAATATTTGGTTAATAGACAACAAAGACAATTTATAATATATCACTCCACAGCCTACTATCTAGAATTTTCTCAGTGGACTATAATTCCAGAAATAATCTCTTTTAATATTTGTTATTTAATTTATCACATTGTGGACCTCAGTGGTCAGTGGTAACAGCCAGAGAAAGGCAATGCACAGGAAAGGAGACAAATAATTGTTGTCTGAATGCATTTGATAACTTTCTGCTTTACATAAAACATTTTATTGTATGTCCCAACTGTCATAATATAATAACTCAAATTTAGAGATGAGGAAGTTCGGGTTTATAGATGATCAAAAGGTTGGCCGAGGTTGTATTCTTAAGGGGTGGTGTTCCTTTCGCCTTCCGCTCAAGTTAATTTTTTTCTGAGTTTTGCAGAGCCCATAAATTCAGATTTGTTTTATTTTATTGCTATGTTTCGGTCTACAGTTTTACAAAAAATAATGTGTCAAATATTGTTATCAAAAAAGTTTTCATATGAAACCAGCTCTATGCAAAGTTTTTATCTCTTTCCTTTACTCACTCTTGTTACAGTGGTAACTACAACAATATGTTCTTTCTACAGATTCGTCTCACAACTTGACTTTGATACTGCCTTCACGGAGGAGTGGGGTCTATTTTTTAATATTTTGGAATCCGGTTGTCAGTGACAGTAACACTTTGTGATTTCCTATGCTAAATCATAAAAGGTGATTTATTTTTATTTTTTTATTTTTTTGCCTTGTATAGTCTCTTGGGACATTCAATCAAGCCAGTCACCACACTGTTAGGAAACCCACACAGAAGCAGCTTGCAGAGAGGTCCACATGAAGAGATTCAAAGCTCAGGGCATCAGCTGCATGACTGAACTGTCAGCCAGTAGCCAGGCATATGAAGGAGTCACCTCGGAAGTGATCCTGTAGTCCCCAGTTGAGCTGGTGCCACCTGGAGCAGAGGTGAGTCCTCTTCACAGATGCCTACTGGAATTGGAGATATGTAAGCTAAATAATGCTGTTAGCATTAAGCACTAACTTTCCTGGTAATTTTTTATTTAACAACAAATAACTAAAACAAGTGTCAACAATTCTTTTTGATTCATGGAAAACTCACTTTAAAAAATCATTTTTATTGCACTATAGTTCTGAAAGTTTCCTTTTATTAGGTGAACTTAGACCTAATCAGATAAAAAAAAACAGCCCCCCAAAGTTGCCCAACTCCAGGAAGCCTTGCATAAATCTGAAATATATTTTTTTAATTTTTTATATTTATTTTTTTAAGAGAGAGAGACAGAGAATGAGCAGGGGAGGGGCAGAGAGAGAAGGAGACACAGGATCTGAAGCCGTCTTCAGGCTCTGAGCTGTCAGCACAGAGCCTGACATGGGACTCGAACCCACGAACTGTGAGATCATGACCTGAGCTGAAGTCAGATGCTTAACCGACTGAGCCCCCCAAATGCTCCAAAATAATTTTTGTTTTGTAGTTTCCTACTTATCCTGCTCTATTATACAGCCCTGTTTGTCTGTTTTGGCAAGAAACATTCTGAAAAAAAAAGAAATTAGTGTATTTTCTCTGGACTTGCTGCAGTGGTATGAATAGGGAATGTAAGCTTTGCACTAGTTAACATTTCAGCAGGAATCTATTTGAACAGCACACTGTTCCATTGGTACACATTATCTGACTTCTATTAATTAGGTAATTGAATAGATGTATGATTTAAACTTGTGGATTCTTCCTTCTACCAAACCTGCTGTCTTTCACTCAGAGTGTATCTCCTTTCTGTCCTTTTTTTTTTGTATCATACTCACAAATTTCTTAAAATTTGAATTTTTAAAAATACAGTTCTTTTCTCTCTTTTTTTTTTAGTCTTACCATGATAATTGCTCATGGTCGTGGTTATCCAGGCATAGACATACATCCATTTGACAAAGCTTGTAAAATGATCAGTTACATTGTTCATCTGCATATTTTATCATAGCATAAGTAGACCATGTTCTGCAATGGTGTTGAATAATAAGTGTATAATTCAGAGTAATTTTTCAAAAGGGGTAGGTGGAAAGGAACTCAGGAAAGTCACACAGGTCTCTTCATTTTATTATTACTTTCTGAGGTTTCTGTATTCCAGGAACACTAAACTTTAGTGTGTCGTGTCACAACTGCCTTAGCCTTCATTTCTCTTCCTCTGAAGACAAAACTTTAAACAGGGTCTCATGTGTAGGTAATTTACTTGGGAAGTTACCCTAGGTAATGGGTGTGGGGACTGAAAGAGTATAACGTGGAAGGAGGGAAAGGAATGATAGGAGTAATTTATCGATTTGGTATTGCTGTAGCTATAGGAGCTTGACTCCTCTGAGAGCTTCTGATGAGCTGTGTAGAAGGTACAAGCTCCATTGGCTCATCAGACTTCACTTCAGAAATGCAAATTCAAAGTCAGAAAGATTAAGAATTTCAAGACCATTAACCAGGGCACCAAACTCGGGACACTGTGTGACAGCACTGGTTACACAGTCATATAACTGGCCCTGCTTATGATCTTTGAGTTGTGGCTCTAAATGCTGGGGATCTTTGGTTGTCTTCAAGCAAAGCAGAGACTGAAGGTATGAACACAGGAGTTGGGAGGCCAGGGCGATCCTAAGAACGTGAGCTCATGAACTTTAGAAGCATACACAATCGCGGGGAAGCGTTTAGACCTAAGCAACTTAGAAACCAGCAGTTCAACATACACTCACCGAACTCTGAACTCTAATGAGTTACTGGCCAGTATTGAATTTGCCCTAGTGCAATGGAATTGAGTTTGAATAGCAAGAAATCATTCTTAAATTGTGAGGCACTGCTTGGTGCTCTGAAAAGGCTCATTTCCTGTTATAAAGTCTGGTGTTAAGGAGCACATATTGTCTGTATTCATTTCCTAGGTATGTCTTAACACTGTACCACAAGTTAGGTTGCATCACACAACAAAAATTTATTGTCTCACAGTTCTAGAGGCTAGAAGTCCAAAATCAAGGTGTTGGATCATGCTTTCCCCAAAGTCTGCAGGGTACAGTATTTCCTTGCCTCTTCCAGCTTCTGATGGTTCCCATCAATCCCTGGCATTCATTGGCTTGCCGCTCCATCACTCTGATCTTTGTCTCTGTTGTCACATGGCATTTCTCTTCTCATCATGACACCAGTCACATTTACACAAGGTTGGGCGTGTTCAGGGTAGTATGGCCCTAAGTGAAGACACCAGTCATATTTAATTAGAGCCCGCTCTAATGAACTCAACTTGACTGCATCTAGAAAGACCCTGTTTCCAAATAAGTTTATACTCACAGGTACCAGTGGTTAGGACTTTACTGTATCTTTTTTGGAAGTTGCAATTCAACCTATAACAGTGACCTAAGGAGGCTACAAACTGCAGTTTGATCCCAGCTGTGTCCCTGCCATGCTCATTTATGTAAGTGAATCAATTTACCTCTTGGAACTTCAGTTTCTGCTTCTTTAAAATGAAAGCAGTAACTTTCTCTGGTCATCTGACAAGGTCCGATGTGACTATATGAAGAGTTGGCATGTAGACATGTGATCTTAAAAAACTTCACATGTGGATAACGTTATTGAAACTCTCTCAACATAAGTATGTCTCCAAATGATAACTTATTTTTTCTTTTCAGTGCAATGAAAGCATGGACTGCTTAATTTCTAACTGGCATGAAATCTCATGAACATTAGCTACAAAAAGCCAAAAGGCAGGATCTGCAAAAAGTACATGAGAAACAGCACAGATTTATTTCATTTTGCTGGAGTCTGAGAACATGAACTAACTTAGTCAACACCATCTACCCAGTCCACACGAGGAAAAGAAAAACACAAGGAAACTGTTTTAAGAATTTATTCTAAGACTTATGATCTAATTTTTCACTGTGACACTCACTTTGTTCCCACAATATCCTATTCAAAGACTTTCTGGTGACCTAAATCTGTCATTTTCTCTTAACAGGCCCTTGTTTTCCATCCTGTTCTTGATTTCCAGCTGCTTTTTGTGCTCACTGTTGGTTACTGTCAGGGATAATTTGGGGAGGCATGCAACATGTTTCCAAACAAAGGGATGAATGGTCTGGCATTTCAGGAAGGACTAAAAAAAGACATTCCAGTCTGGAATTATGTAAGCTGGGAGGATGTGTTCTCAAAGGCTTAAAGTAATGGATATAGACTGAGAACGGCAAAAACAATCTTAAAAAAAAAGGAACAAAGTTGAAGGACTCATATTTCCTGGCTTTAAAACTTATTACAAAGCTATAGCAATCAAGATGGTATGGTACTTA
Source organism: Felis catus (assembly GCF_018350175.1). Taxonomy (NCBI): domain Eukaryota; kingdom Metazoa; phylum Chordata; class Mammalia; order Carnivora; family Felidae; genus Felis; species Felis catus. Next base: position 207,238,608 of record NC_058368.1, on the reverse strand, counting down.
CACAAGGATAGACATAGAAAACAATGGAATAGAATGAGAGTTCAGAAATAAACTCATATATTGTGGCAAATTTATTTTCAACAAAGGTGCTAGACAATTCAATGGGAGAAAGAATAATCTTTTTAGCAAATGGTACAAGTAAGGACAATGGAAAGTCCACATGCAAAAGAGTGAGATGGGAGCTCTCCCTCAGGCCATATGCAAAAATGAACTCAAAATGTGTCATAGACCTCAATGTAAAAGCTAATCTAGAAAATACTTTTTTTTAAATTTTTTTAACGTTTATTTATTTTTGAGACAGAGAGAAACAGAGCATGAATGGGGGAGGGGCAGAGAGAGAGGGAGACACAGAATCAGAAGCAGGCTCCAGGCTCTGAGCCATCAGCCCAGAGCCCGACGCGGGGCTCAAACTCACGGACCGCGAGATTGTGACCTGAGTTGAAGTCGGACGCTTAACCGACTGAGCCACCCAGGCGCCCCAATCTAGAAAATTCTTAGAAGAAAACAGGAATAAATCTTAGTGAGTTAGGCAATGGTTTCTTCAATATCACACCAAAAGCACAAGACCTAAAAGAAAAAAAAAACAGGTAAACAGACTTCATCAAAATAAAACATATTTGCCCTGCAAATGATATGAACAAGAAAAAGAAAAGACAACCTATAGAATGGGAGGAGATATTTGCAAATCATATATCTCATAAGAGACTTGTATCCAGAGTATATAAAGAACTCTGAAAACTCAATAATATAAGGACAAATAGCCCAATTTAAAAGTAGGCAAATCATTTGAACAGACTTTTATCCTAAAAATACATGCCAACGGCCCATGAGCACGTGATAAAATGCATCATTAGTCAGTAAGGAAATGCCAATCAAAACCATGATGAGATGCCACTTTATACTTACTAGGGTAGCTACAATAAAAAAATGGGAAAGCAAGCTTAGAAAGGGAAGGTAGCAGAGAGGCCTATGAGCCCTGGGATCAAGGATGATTTCATTGGGCGTTAAGGATATTACACTGGAGACAGATGAGTAGAAACAGAGAGAGAAGTTCCAGCCAGCCTGCTGAGGCCAATCCAAATACCCAGGGTATGAATCATCAATCAGACACTCCACATGCCCTGTGGTCAGGCAGAAACATGAGAGACCCAGCAAGAATTATCTCCTGACAGTATACTGTGACCTTGCTAAATTCACTTATTGGCCGTAGTAGCTGGGGGAAGTAGGGACTTTCTCTGAATATAAAAGAAACACAGTTGTGTTATCTGTGATAACATAGTTGTGTTATCTGTGAATAAAGACAATTTCCTTCTTCCTTTTCAATATTTATATTTCTTACTTACTTTTGTTTTCTAGGAATGCACTGTCTAGAACCTTCAGTACAATGTTGAATAAAAGTAGTTAGAAGATATTCTTGTCCTGTTCTCAATCTTAGCAAGATTGAATTCAATTTCTCACTCTCAAGTACAATATTACTGTAAGTATTTTCTATACTGTCCTTGACCAGATAGAAGAGGTTCCTTCTACTCTTAGTTTGCTGAGAGTTTTATCATACATGGGGGTTCAATTTTGTGAGATGTATTTACCTGCATCTCTAGAAATGATATAATTTTTCTTAGTTATTAATGTGATAATTACATTTACTTTCATAAATTACATTTACTTTCATAATTACATTTACTTTCATAAAATTTACATTTACTTACACACTTGTGTCAATTTTTTTTGTTTTTTTTGTTTTTTATCTTTAAGTTGGTAAAATCCACCTGTAAAACAAGGGGAAAAAAAGGACAGTAACAAGTGTTGACAAACATGTGGAGCAGTTGAGCCCCCCATACATAGCTGGTGGCAGTGTGAAATGGTATAGCCACTTTGGAAAATGGTTTGGCAGTTTCTCAAAATGCTAAACATAGACGTACTATATGACTCAGTCATTCCACTCCCAGGGATATATCCCAAGAGAATTGAAAAACATATGTCCAGATAAAAACTTGTGCATGAACATTCACAATAGCATTAGTCATAGTAACCCCAAGCTGGAAACAATGCAAAAGTCTACAGTTGATGAATAAATAAACAGAATGTGTTATCTCTATAGAACTGAATGTTACTTGAATTGAATGCAGTAAAAGGAATGAAGTACTGATAACATACTACAACATGAATGAACCTTGAAAACATTACGCTAAGTGGAAAAAGCCAGTCATATAAAACCACATATTGTATGATTCAACTTGCATGAAGTGTGCAGAATGGGCAAATGTGTAGAGACAAAAAGTGGATTAGTGTTTGACTAGAGCTAATAGGAGAGAGGGATCGGTAATGGCTGCTAATTCCTTTGGGGATACTGAAAATATTCTAAAGTTGATGATGATCACACAACTCTGAATATACTAAAATTTATGTAATTGCATACTTTAAATTTTTTAATGTTTTTGAGGGAGAGAGAGAGAGAGAGAGAGAGAGACAAGGACAGAGCATGAGCGGGGAGGGGCAGAGAGAGAGGGAGACACAGAATCCGGAGTAGTCTCCAGGCTCTGAGGTGTCAGCACAAAGCCTGACATGGGACTCGAACCCATGGACTGCCAGATCACGACCTGAGCCAAAATCGGACACTTAAACGACTGAGCCGCCCAAGCGCCCCTGTAATTGCATACTTCATATAGGTGAATTATGTAACATGTGAATGACATCTCAATAAAGCTTTTGAAATACACTATGACAAAAAACAACAGTATGTACTATTTATAGGATAGTCAGGAAAGGAAAATGAAGAAATAATATGTGAACTGAGTTCTGGAAAATGTTTAGAAATTAACTAGGGTGAAGAGTGAAATGCAGAGTCTAACAGACTGAGGCAACAGTGTAGATAAAGCCTGATGTGACATAGGAAAGATAACCATGTATTAAAGGCTGTGGCAGGCAGAATGCTATGATGGCCCCCATAGTCCCCACCCTGAAGTTCATGCCCTGTGCAGTCCCGTCCCCATGAGCGAAGGGGAGACCTATGGCTTACTTCCAGCCAACAGCATATGACAAAGGTGAAGAGATTTTCTAAATGTGATTGAAGTCCCAAACCAGTTAATTTGAGTTAACCAAAGTGAAATTATCCTGAATGGGCCTGACTCAATTAGATGAAAACTCATAACAGAGGGATTAGGCACTCTCTGGGAGGAGAGACCCTCTCTCTGTTGCTGTATTTGAGGAAGCAAACTGGTGTGTTGTGAGAAAGCTTCTGGAGAGGGTCATGTGACACAGAACTGGAGGTGGCCTCTAGGAACTGAGTAATTCCCAGACCAAAGCCAGCAAGAAAACAGGGATCTTACTCTAGATGCAAAGAAATAAATTTTGCCAACAACACAAATAAGATTTGAACTTGTTTATTTCCCAGTTGATTCTGTAGATTAAAATACAGCCCAGCTGATCCCTTGACTGGGGGGGCCTGGTGAGACCCTGACACAGGGCCCAGCTAAGGCATGACTGTAGTTCAGGCCCACAGGAATTTTGAGATAACATACATGTGTGTGGTTGTAAGCCTCACACACAGACCCAGAAACCACTGGTTTCTGAGCAGGTGGTAGGATATGATTCAAGGAAAATTTTACAAAGATCTCCCTGGCAGTTTTCTGGAGAACAGATAGGGAATGGGCAAGACAGAGTCATTGGCAATTAGGCCTGCCCGGGTGGCTCAGTCGGTTAAGCGTTAGACCCTCAATCTCAGCTCAGATCTTGATCTTAGGGTCTTGATCTCAGGGTCATGAGTTCAAGCCCCATATTAGGCCCCACACTTGGTGTGAAGCCCTCTTAAAAAAAAGTCATAGGCAATTAAAATACTCATAAATCTAATGAGGGATTTAATTATGCAGTAACTTCTAAGGTAGGACAATGAGCTGAGAAGGAGGAAAGCTTTGTGTGCATTGGAAGAGTACTGGATGAGGCAGATGTTCAAAGCTGGGAATATTTGGGATTTAGTTCTCTGATTGAAGCGATACCCTAGAAGACAACTATGTTTTTTATTATCAAGAATTGTGCTGGATGGGTGATGGACATTAAAGAAACCATTGTTGTCATGAGCAGTGGGTGTTATATGTAAGTGATGAATCACTGAATTCTACTCCTGAAATCAATATTGCACTGTATGTTAATTAACTAAAATTCAAAAAAAACACAACTTTTTTTTTTGTGAGTCTATATTTCTCCGTTGAAATGTCTCTCTCCAAAGGCATGCAGACCTCTTAAAATCTTCTCTGGTACCATTCCAGGCCCCATCCTCCCCAGTGTGACTCTATCAACCATCTTTCTGTCTTGAAAGAGCTCCTTTTTCTTATATATGATCCACAATGTGGCCTTTCTGCTTCCTTCTGTATCAACCTTCTCCATGATGTCCCTGGCTTTCTTCTGGCTCCGCTTCCTCTTTCTGCTCCCTAGCTGTGGACAAGCATCGACATTTTCCAAGCCACCATGGTGGAATTCGAGGCATCTCTAACTTTTCCCTGTCCCTCCAGATATGATATCGGCATTTCTTGATAATACTTAGACTCACATATTTTGTAGTCACATTTTGGACAAGTATGAGAGATCATAACTCTAGTTCAAAGTCCTTGTGTACAGATAAGGTTTCTGAGGCTAGTGAGGCAACCCATGCTTTTATATCCTTTTTTTTTCTTTCCTTTCCTTTCCTTTCCTTTCCTTTCTTCTTTCCTTCTTTTTCTTTTCTTTTCTTTTCTTTTCTTTTCTTTTCTTTTCTTTTCTTTTCTTTTTTTCTTTCTTTTCTTTTTCTTTTCTTTTCTTTTCTTTTTCTTTTTCTTTTTTTATCTCCAAGGTGATCATTTCAGGCTAATCTACTACCTCTTGTTTAGATTATTGTCATAGATTCCCGTTGTATGCCAATCTTCCTGAAATTCTTCTTACGTTATTTGTTAGTTAGTTAATCTATTAAGATGTTATTAATTCATCTAATAAATACTTCTTGAATATTCCTTTGGTTCTACCCGTGTTCTAAGCTCTGGAGTAAACATGACAGAGTTGGGATACCCATGCTGCATGAAGTTTATTTTTCAATTTTCTTTACAGGAGACAAATGACAAATAAACAACAAAAAATGTACGTGTCCCTGTGTGAGAAAGAGCTATGTTAGGTCATACTATGAAGAAAACCAAAGCAAAGTGTCAAAGTATAGAATGATAAAATCCCTATTTGAGGAACATGCTGAGCAGCAAAAGAATGAAGTGAGGGGCCAGTTAAACAAAGATCTGGGAGAAAAGCATGGCAGTAATAATGCACTAAGCAGTAAGCATAAAGGCCCTGAGGCAGGTAAGTCTTGATGTATTTGACAAAGAGCAAGAAGGTCATTATGGCTAGAGTAGAACAAGCAAGGTGATGGTTGGTAGGAGATGAGGTCAGAGAAGGTACAAAATGGCCATATCCTTAAAGACCACCCAACCTCCACCTGTTCAAACATGCTTCCTCATGTTTCAGTGAAAAAAATTCAATCTCCTGGAATGGGTAACCAAGGCTACCCATTGGTTACCCTATTTGATCTTGTCCAAATTTATCTTTCATAGCTCTCTTATGTGAATTCTTTTTTTTAATGTTTGTTTATTTATTTTGAGAGAGAGAGCATGAACAGGGGAGGGGCAGAGAGAGAGGAAGAGAAAGAACCCCAAAGAGACTCCTCACTGTCAGTGCAGACCCTGACACGGGGCTCGATCCCACCGCTGTGAGATCATGACCTAAGCAGAAAACAAGAGTCAGATACCTAACCGATGGAGCCACCAAGGCACCCCTGAATTCTTTACATCAGTACCACTAGTCTATTCTTCAGACCCTAAGTTACTCTGCATGGCCCTGCTATGAAAATGTTCTCCCTCCTCTTTACAGTCTCCGACTATTGAAATTGCCAGGATCTACGTGGTCTAGTTCATATCTCTTCCAAGAATCCTCCTGATCACCTGAGCCAGAAAGTTCTGTTTGTCAGTGCCATTATAAAGTTATATCTTCTTAACATTAGACTTGTGTGTGCATGTGTATGTGTGTGCGCCTGTGTACGTGTGTACGTGTGTGTGTTGTCTTTTCTATAATGCATTCCAAGTTTCTAGAGACATGCTCATCACAGTTTTGTATCCCCTTTGGGTTTTGGGTAAAGCCTAATAAAAATTAAAATATGATTTAAAATTGACTTGATTAAAGAATCCCATGTCATAGCTTGGAAAAAAAATGATTGCAAAGTTGCATCCTTTCATTTTTGTCAGGATAAAATGGGAGAATTATATAAACATACATGTAATTTACTTTTAGATTGTTAGTTAGCTGATACTCAATAAATACTTGCTATACAAATGAAGGAATGCCTTAGAAATATTCAGAAGAATGGTCTAGTTTTTACAAGTGTGATAAATTCTTACATCCTTAAACAAGAAACATTTTACATTGCTTTTCATTCGCAGGACTAGACTGTGTAAACTAATCTATCATTTATGAATTTCCTATTGTAAATAATGAAACTATAAGAACTGTAGACACCTAGCAATAACACACATTTCTTCTAGGAGTTCTAATACTCTCAGAAGGTTTTATCTGTGTTACTGTTGACAAGGAAATTGTACAGTTTGCTACAAATGCACTTAAAAAATTGAAATCAATTTTTCCTCAAGGTTTCTACAAACTCATCTTTGAAGACCTGCTATAATCTTGATGCTCCCAAAGTAATCCACACAAGTTTTGCCCACTTTATCTCTTTTTTCTGTTTTTCTTGCTTTTATTCCTTTCTCTTTTCTTCCAAATTGTGAGTTTTCTTGCTTGTTGTTTTGTTAAAATTATGCATATGGATTTTAAAGATCAAACACTATGGAATATAGAAATATAACCAAAAATAGCATTTGCATAAAAACATTATTAGGATTTTGGTGTAATATTATTTAATCTGTATCTCTGTATTTCCATTACTGTTATTTCATGAATATCAATAAACAAAGATCTATAGCATAATTTTTATTACCACATAGTATTTCTTTGCATGTTTGTGCATACTTAATTAGTTCCCAGTATCCCATATCATTAAGGACCCTATTTCTGGTTTCAGAAGGAACTCATGATCTTCCACTGAAATGATAGAAGAATTCTTATGAAATAATGCTTCATGACATAATTTTCAAACAATGCTGACCAAACAATACTTTAATATTATTTGGAGACATCAATTTTCCCAAAAGAAAATATTTGGTCAAGTGTGACATACACAACATATATTGGGGTTGGGTGACTTTCTAGAGGTGAATTAAATGCTATATAATAAAGTTATTTTTACCCTGAGTCATTGGTTCTTAACTCTGACTGCAAATAACACTCATCCACTGAACTTTGAAAAAATGACCATACTGATTGAACCCCAAACCAATGAGAATGAGTCTTTGGATGAAACCAAGGCTTGTGCTGGTTTTAAAAGCTTTTAAATGAATATTAAATGTGAGGGTTGAGAACCACCAACTGTAATTCCAAAGTAATTTGTGCAGAATTCATTCTACAAAGCTTGGTAAATAATAGCATCTTTTACTTTGAACAGAATGGAAGTTCATCTTAAAATCAGGAAAATATGTATATGGTGCATATACAGAGTTTGTTTATTCTAGTTTGTAGAGTCTTTTTTTGTGTGTGCCACTTACCCCAAGAATTCTCTGAGAATCAAGTTTAATGCTAATGGATGGTTTGGAAAGGACATTTAATGGCTATTCTCCTTTTATCTGAGGACATGCCACAATGGTTTTCCTTGAAGGCTCAAAGCTAGATTTGTGGATTCTTTATCCCAAGTGGAACATTTTGATAATGCAGCATTTTGGATTAGCTGAATTAAAGACATAATATGGATTTCCATTGGGAGAGACCAAAATGTGGGAAGGGGAGGAAAACAGGAAAGATGGGTAGTTTACCATCATTTCCAGTGGATGAACTGGATTTTGATATGAATGGTGACTCAAAGTTGCAGAGACAATATGATATCTTTCATTTACCAAAGCTATAGAGAGAAATGGAAATATGTCTACTTGCACAAACTTCAAAGCACACAAATCCAAAAGCATCCCTAAAAGGTGACTTTCATTGCAATGAAGTCTATAGTAGGCAATGCTTCCATAGCACATTGAAAAAATAACAGGCAAAAATGTCTCACACTGACATTTTTTGGTACTTCTTTTCTTGTAGTTTTTAAATCATAGATAAAATGATTGTAGGATAAAGGCTAAAGGGCAACTTTGAACTAAATGGAAAAATCTTGTCTTTGCATTAGTATTTCTTTAATTCTCCAATACCAGGAACATTTACATTTTGAATAGAATTTTAAAACGTACTGTAATTTCTAAAAAGCAATAAAAACACATTTCCTGTTGTTAAGAACATGTGAAATCGGCTAAGATACAGGAAATAAATCAATATAATTGGATATTTTTAGCCAATGATTACTGTACTGGCATTTTTAAAAAAAATCTAATTTAAGAGTATTATAGAATACATTTCACACAAAATAATTCAATGGTGGTTCTTATTTTTGTTCTTTTTTTAAAAATTTCATAAGCAGTTATAACAAGTTGGAAAAATTATTTCATGGCATTTAATGATGATGAAAAGTGATTTTTGCATATTTTGCTTTTGAATTGTGTTTAAGTTCATAAAGAACCCACATTGCTGCTATACAGCATGATTTACTCTTGAAGCAAATATTCCCTGGCCACCACATTGACTGTATAACATCAAGAAGACCTATAATTTTATGCAAAAGTTTCATGAGAAAAATGAACAAGACAACCCAGACAACTGTTTGAAGTTTTCAGTATCTAAAAATCTGACAGTATCTAGATAAAATCTTCACATGATTATTTGAATATTTTTTGTTGTTGAGATAATCTTCAGGTATAAAGTTATGTTTCCTATTCTCCACAAAGGCTAAGACTGTTTTTATTTACAGGGTTTGCTTTAGGTAGCATCACTTCACAGAGAGAAGGGCTTTGCTTGCAGGAGCTCTTGAGATTCTGACAAGTTAATGCTCCTGGAGCACTGGGCTCACAAAATGATTGAGAAAACTATCAAAAATAGAAGAGGTAAATGAAAAGATTCAAATAAGCAGAATTTCCAAATTCATCAATCAGAGTTTTAGTCACTTTTCCTGGGAATGGTTTAGGACAAGTAGGCATGAGGTGGTGGGATTAGACCAAACACCGTTCTTTTATAATTTTAAGAACACATACTTGTATCCATTAAAGAATTTAGTTATGAACATGTGGGATTTTTTTTACATCACTGTTTTTTTGTTCCAGCTTTATTCTAGCCTGAACTCAGAATTGTACTGTTTTGAAGCAGTATTAATTTCAGTTTGTGGGAAAGTTTGGTTTTAGAGTTAAATATTGCTTTCATTTTGTATTACATATGATATTGGGTGGAGGGACACTATGAAAAAAAATGTATCAGGCAAGCGTAACTGAATTTGGTGATGAGAACATGTGAATAACAGCCAGGAGCTCTCAGTTCTGGCTTAACATTTGCCTCATTCTCTTTGTGTGGCCGTGGCAAATCATTTCACCTCCCCTTGTTTCTGTTACCTCATCTATCAGAGAAAGAATTATATTTACCCATTCATATACAGATTAAAAAGTTTTTGAGGGTAGAGACCTTGTCATCTTCAAGAATTTTTCCCTAATATTTTTTATAGTGTTGGTCCCTGGTATTTACTTGAAGACAATTTGTGTAACATTTAATACATGAATGAAATGAATCGAGGTGCTAGGTGTTTAAGTATAAATTATTATAAACTACAAGTAGTAAATATTTACACCATGGTATTATTAAAGAAGACATGTAGATGGATTATGAAGACAGTTGTCAATCAAATTTGATTGCTTTGATCAAATCTTGAGAAGATAGCAGTATGATTTAGCAGAAATACCACTGCACTGCAGATCAGGAGATGTAGGGTCTAAGAATGGTCTAGAGTCTCACCAAAGTCATGGAGTCTTGGAGTTTAACAGATGGAGATGTTCTCCAAGGTCTTCTCTTTCCCATGTTATGAATGAGAAACGCAGTGCTCACTTATCCTTAGTCCTCCAGCTACTAAGACCCAGTTCTCATTGTCTCCTCCTCAGAGCTCTTCCTTCCACAGAGTTGTTCCTTCCACAATTTGGCCAAGTCCCTGACCACACTAGCTGAATGTCTTCTTCTCTAGGAAGTTGAATTAGGTGAACATTAGAGTTTCTTAGCATTTCAATTTCTGGATCACTTAAAGGGGGAAAATATCTTTTTTTGTTGGTTTTTATTTTCTATTTGTGTCCCTAGTAAAACAAAACTTTAAAAGACTCTTCAGTGATGCTTGTTGTCACCTTGCTGACACTTTAAATTATTTCTAAATGGAATAATGAACCATGAAAGGACAACAACAACTCTCTAATACATTTAAAATGAAAAATAGAACAGTTTGATTCTGAGATTTCTTTGCCAAGAAATTTGTGTGGCCTTTTCCCAATTCAACTAGTACAAGGTTTAATCCTGTTTTGAGGCAAAACACTTCCAAAGTTGATAGTGAATGTGGAGGATACAATTGGAATCTCTCTTGGTAACTTGAACAAATTGTTCTGCAAATTTTCAATGCTATTGGGAAAGGGGACCACAGTACCAGGAACGCCTTTCTTGCCAAATAAGTAAAGTTAAGGGGGAAAAAATGTGGTGTTGACAAGGAGAAGAAGCTATCTCAAAGACTTGCCTGAATTCCTTTTAAGAAATGCAGAAGATTCTAACAACTGTTTTCCTCTCTGTTAATGATTAATGGTACTTTAAATTTGTTGTGCTTAGAAAGTTAGGTGTTGATGGGGCGCCTGGGTGGCTCAGTCAGTTAAGCATCCAACTCTTGGTTTCTGCTCAGATCATGATCTCATGGTTTGTGAGATGCACACAGCCTCCTTGGGATTTTCTCTCTCTCCCTCTCTTTCTCCCCCTCCCCTGCTTGCATGCAAATGTGCTCTCTCTCTCAATCTCTTTCTCTGTCTCAAAATAAATAAATAAACAAAAAAAAAGTTAGGTATTGCAATAGATCAACTATCCATTAACATTTTTTTAATTTTTATTTTTTCTAAATTTTTTAATGTTTATTTTTGAGAGACAAGAGAGACAGAGCATGAGCAGGGGAAGGGTAGAGAGAGAGGGAGACACAGCCTAAGCAAGCTCCAGGCCCTGAGCTGTCAGCACAGAGCCCAACGTGGGGCTCGAATCCACAAACTGTGAGATCACGACCTGACCTGAAGTTGGCTGCTTAAACTATTTTAAAATAGTATATTTTCCCCATCTTTCTTTTTAAAAAAATCCCTTCCAAGAGTTTTATTGGTTTTCCAAGATTCATACCCAATCTGATCTTTCTGTGAGGGTCGCAACTTCCTGAAGAATCCATATTGTTTACTGGTGTATATTTAGTGAGGGAGTAAGAGACCTACCCATTACTTCCTGGCAAGGCAATAAATGGAAAAATAAGTCTGACTGAATATCCTACTTGGTGACATTGAGCAAGAATCTTTCTATGCTGGTTTCTTCACCCATATGATGGTCAACCTGGGGTCTCTCTAACTCCCCTGAGTCTTTTAGAATGTCAGGGGAATTTGAAAGCTTTATTGCATTTAAAATAAAGTTTAGGGGTACATGGGTGGCTCAGTTGGTTGAGCATATGACTCCTGCTTTCAGCTGGGGTCATGATCCGGGGGTCGTGGGATTGAGATACTGTCGGGTTTGTACTGAGCATGGAGCCTGCTTGGGATTTTCTCTCTCTCTCTCTCTCTCTCTCTCTCTCTCTCTCTCTCTCTTTCAGCCCCCCTCCCCTACTCACACACACTCTCTCTAAAAATAAAATTAAATAAAGTTTAATTGAAATCAATTATGTCCTCCTTGATTAGGGCACATGGTCTGCATAAAACTGTCTCTTTACTTTTTATGGAAAAAACTGCAGCTTAATGTGGCACCACAAGTTGCCGTGTGTTGAGCAGGTATTCTGATTGAAAGTCATTATATGTGTTAAATTATTTAATTAACAAATATAATTTGGTAGATACAGTCTTTTAAGGCAAAAGACATTAGGGGGCAGGGGGAAGGAAGCACTACACTTTGAAGGGTCAAAGATGGGAACTCATGCCCTGGGTCATCTCTAAAGTATTTCCTGTTCCAAGATTCTAGGTCAGGGATTGGTGAACTTTTTCTGCAAAATGGTCACCCAGTAAATATTTTAGACTCTATGAGTCAAAAGATCTCTGTCACTACTCAGTTTTGCTATTATAGCAAAATATATATGAAAGCAGCCATAGACAATATATAGGTGAACAGATTTGTCTGTGTTCTCATAAAACTTTATTGGAAAAAATAAGCAGTGGGTTAAATTTGGCCAGCAGGCAATAGCTTGCTGACCCCTGTATTTGGTGATCCCTGAAACTTATTCATCAAGGAAAAAAAAATACAGAGACAGAAGGAAAGAGAAGCAGGAGGGAACCTTATGCCTAAGTTTTCTATGCCAGGTGCATTGATGAAATGACATCAGAGGAATTGAGTTTTTAATAAAAATTTTGAATAATGAAACAGGCATCCCTCTTATCAGTTCAGATGGAAGAATGAACAATGGAGGTCATATCAACCCCAGGCACAATCAGACTGGCCAAGAAACATGTAGGCCTAGGTTCGAGGGATAAGAATGTTTGCTTACCATTCAAAGAAACCTGTAGGACAAAGAGTTAACCAGTACTACCCTAGAGATATAATCACCAGATGTACCTAATGAATTCTTTAACATAAACAATAAAGGTATGTATATTTTTTTAAGATTCTAAGTCTCTTGAGATGGAAAAGACCTCTGGGGACCAGATGTAGTGGCACCAGAACACCTGCTAGCATGACCTCATGGCCCACCAATCGATGGTGTCTCCAATCAATGGGCCTCCAATCAATGGTGGGCCTCTAATCAACGGTGGGCCTCCAATCAATGGTGTCTCCAATCAATGGGCCTCCAATCAATGGTGGGCCTCTAATCAATGGTGGGCCTCTAATCAATGGTATCTCGAATCAGTGGTGTCTCCAATCAATGGGACTCCAATAAATGGCGGGCCTCCAGTCAATGGTGCCCACCTTCTCAGGAGACTTTTGCCTCAAATTTTTCCCATAAAAACCCTCACTCGCAAGCCATCAGGGAGTTGGAGATTTTAGAGCATTAGCTCCCCTTTCTCCTGCGCATTAACCCAACAAATAGCCTATCTTTCTTCACTGCAAAAGCTCAGTGCAAGTTTTTATTGACTTGCCATGAATCAGGCAGACAAACTCTCCGTTGGGTTGGTTACAATAACTGATGTCCTGTTCCCACAGTGTCAAGCCTCGGTTCATAATAGCCAACACTGAGCGCAATAGCCGGATGCAGCATAGGTTGTAGCAGCTTCACACCCAAAAACATGCTGCAGGGCTCTGAGCTTAGCTCTCCTTTTGAGATTCTTAAATGGGGCAAATAGAGGACTCAGTACTGTGGATAGAAAGTCCCAGAAGACAGTTTTGTTTTGTATGGCAGAAGCTCCTAGTTCTCATCTTTCCAGAACAAATATCCAGAACAAATTTCCAGAACAAATACCCATGTTCTGCTCTTTCATTTTCCCTAGAGCTTCTCATTTGTAGCTGCAGTTGGGTCTGCCTGGATTAAGTATTTATTTTCTGGCTTTGGAAGCTGGTTATGGTTTCATGGCTAAGGTTTGTCTCATGGGACATAAGCAGAAGCGTTGTGCATGACCTTAGGGAAATATTCTGGAAGGGAGATGGTGTGCTGTCCTTAGTCCTTTCTTCCTATCAGCTAAAATGCAGACAAGACGGCTGGAGTTTCACGTAAAGGGATTCTGAGGAGAAAGGGACGTGCTGAGGATGACAGAGTTGCAAATTGAAAGGAGCCTGGATCCCTGATGATTTTGTGAGAAAGAAATCAATGTCTAGTTTTTAAAGAACATCCTTCTTTTAGTTTTTAAACAATCTCAATTGTATGAATTTGAAATAATGTTGCCTGTCAAACCTACCTTAGAGAATTCTTTCATGTATCAGATGAGGGAAAGGTGTTCCAAGAACCATGTAAACTTCAAAAGTGTAGCATATTGTTATTGTTACGAGTAGTAATAGCGATCATCTCCTTGGAATTAAAGATTCACATGGGGCACCTGGGTGGCTCAGTCCGTTAAGCATCCAACTTCAGCTCAGATCATAATCTCACAGTTCGTGGGTTCAAGTCCCACCTTGGGCTCTGTGCTGACAGCTCAGAGCCTGGAGTCTGCTTCAGATTCTGTCTCCCTCTCTCTTTGTTCCTCCCCCACCTGTGCTCTCTCTGTCTCTCAAAAATAAGTGAACATTTTTTTTTAATTTAAAAAAAAAGATTCACAATGACATGAAACTTGTTTTGTGACGTTATTACTATACATTTTTAAACATAATATTAAAAATGAAACCTTCCTAGACAATAGTAGATAGAAATAAAACTAACTTGCATATGTCGAGCGCTTTCTCTGTATCAGGCACTATGCCAATTTTCATGATTGTATGGTCACATCCTCACAACACTAGTTGTCCTTCATTACAACAAAATTGAAGCTTAGAGAAGTTAGCGGCTTGCCCAAGATAGGAGTCAGTGGTGGTAATAAGCGGGACTCCTGAATTTAAACCAAATGTAGGCTGACTCCAGAATTCAAGGCTTTATCCAAACTGCCTTCTTGCCTCTCCACTTTTAAAGCTGAAATTTAATTTAATTTAATTTAATTTAGTTTCATTTAATTTAATTAACTTGAGCTAATTAACTTAATTGTTAGGAAATCATGGGGTTGGTCAGTGGTGATACTTAGAAAAATAATTGTTAGTTCAGTAGGAGCAAAAAGTTCAGAAACGTGGCTGTCTATGATAATGGTGCCTCAAATCTGGATGAGCTGGGCCATTCCGGGTGGGGGCAGGCATGGAGATGGGGTGGGGTGGGGTGGGCTGCACGGAGGTTCTTGTCAAGGGCCTTGTTTTTGTTTAGGGTGGTGAGCCCAGCAAGCTTATTAAAGACTATTAGTTCAAAAGCTAACTAAAAGCAGACCTTGCCTTAAATGCAACAGTGATGACTATGTCATAAAGTAGGATTACGACTAATCCAAAATCTAATTCTCTGTACTTGGTGCCAGCAAAATAAATGGAAATAAAGAAAAGAGAGGGAATTAAATTTTTGAGTTAGTTTGAGAACATTCCTTTACCATTTTCAAAGCCTCTGAGGAGGCAATACTCTCTTTCCCCCAGTGGGTGGCACCCTTCTTCTAGCTAAGCCATCCTGTCCTCTGCTCTCAGGAAATGCTTGCTTCAGAACTGACCCAAGTTCCTCTCCTCCTTCTCAGTTTCACCTGACTCATCTTGGCTGAGGTCTAGTTGTTAGAGGTTGGAGTGGAGTATTTTCATGCAAATTATTCAAAGAGGTTTGAAGAGACTTTAGGAAACGACATGTGGGAAAATTCCAAATGGTCAGGTTTTAAAAGGGGGAAGAACTGAGGAGAAAAGGAGACCTGACCTGCCTGATGGACACAGATCAACAGTTTTGGAGACAGTAGGACCAAAACTTCCACTAGGATTGACTAAATGTAGGGCATGATGTGTGGTCTCTTCCACCTGGGAAACAGAACTCCTCATTCCTCACTAGCTCTGTGAGTTAGAAAAGGATAAACAATCTGGGTCTACATCTTTTTTTCTTTAAAATTAAGAGGCTTGAGCAGATAATATATATCTCTCTGTATATATATACATATATGTATGTATATATATACACATATATATGTATATACAGAGATATATAAATACATGTATACATGTATATATATATGTATATGCATATACATACACGTGTATGTGCGTGTGTATATATATATATATATATATATATATATATATGTATATGTATATACAGAGAGAGAGAAAGATGGAGATTCTTGAAGTACTTTGGCTCACTAAATTATAAACCAAGTTTATGTAAAATTATTCTTACTTTGCAAATTATTCTTACTTTTTTGTTGAATGTTAAATACTATTAAGGATGACTGAATGTCATAAGAAGGTAAAGTGTTTGTTTCAGAAGTTTATACTGTACCCATCTTCTCTAAGTAGCTTGCTACATATATGAAGGGAATGCATGTTCACAAATTGCTCTTTGTCAGACGGGGTTCCCCTAGACTCTGACACACCTTACCCCTGCTTTCTGTTTGTGCTCTGCTTGTTCATCTAACTCTTCTCAGCCTTATATCCCTCTTGAAAATATTGCAAATGTGAGTTCCTGATCGGTCACCTCGCTTAAAGGAAAATGATTGAACGTAAATCATGGTCCATTTGTTTCACTCCTTATTCTCATTTTGTGAGATTCCTCTGTGAGTTGGGGTGGGGAGGCTGGAAGTGAGGTTAAGGGTGCAGGATACTTGCATTAAAAAAAAAAGAAGAAGTGTTTTTGTCTTAAATTTTGCAGCTGGTTTGGCTTTTGGTGGCCACAGGTTAATCGAAAATACATGCCTTTAAAACTCAAAATGAGCAACATAAATTTAAGATTAGTACTTAGCACTCGTCACTTCTTGTTTTCCCAATAACTCTGCAATATGGATTATGGCTGTCTTTATTTTACAAATGAGGGAACTGAGGCTTACTGAGTTACATAAGGTGCCTCTGGTTGCACCACTAGTGACTGGCTGAGCTGGAGTTATGGCCAGACCTATTGGCTGCAGGGTGGGCCCACCGTGGCTCTGTCCTCTTGAAGTTTATCCATAAAATGCCGTGCCCATTGGATCAGTGTTCAGAAAGAGAAGACATCTAAGTACTGTCTGCAATGAAACTTCAGCTTCCAAACCATCATATCAAAGAATTTGGGAAAGAAAAACTTACTTTTGTTGCTGAGTTTTAAGCAATGTAAGTTTTACAGTGATTTGTATCACTTATTTGATTAATATCCTTACTTGGTTTCCCCACACAGTTAATGGTAGTTTCTTGAAGCATTTGGTTGAATTTAGTGGTGCGATTATGGAAAAGAATCACTTCTCATGTCTCGTTGATATTAACGTGGGAGTGAATTCACTGTAACCGTGAAAAATTCTGAAGCTAAAGGGCATCCTAAGAGAATTAAATCAACCCTGGCTTGGCCTCTTAACTACTTTTGATCTTTAACGATAATTTATCCAGGAGTAAGAACACATATACCGTACTTATTTCAAGCAGTAAAGAATCAAATTAGTGGTATTAAAATGGCTCAAAACTTTTGTTTAAGTTCTAAGATGGATTTTAAAATTTAATTTTAACCCTAATCACCTAATTGCATTTTATAAAATGTTTATTTATTTATTTTGAGAAGTTGGGGGGGGGGCACAGAGAGAGAGAGAATACCAAGCTGGCTCCATGCTGTCAGCACAGAGCCCGGTGCGGGACTTGATCCTACGAACCTCGAGATCATGAACTGAGCCAAAATCAAGAGGTTGGACACTTAACTGACTGGGTCACCTAGGTGCCCCTAATTGCTTTTAACTTTCTTTTCTGATTTGTATTTTTTCCTCATTTTGAACTCTAATTTCTCAAGGGATGAACTTAGACATACATCAGCAGTGTTCGAGTGTATCTGTATCAGTTCATTGGGCAACATTTCTAATGTAAAATGGCACATGATAGTGCCCAGAAGATATGGATTGCTTTCATCAGTGCTAAAATTGCCAAACTATATATACATAGGAATCAAGTGGGATTTGCCTTTAGCTTCCCAGATTTCCTCACATGATCTAATTTTTAAGATTGATGCCATGTTTCATTTATTGAACTTTGTCATTACTTGAGAAATAAGGGTTTAGTAAATAAAGAGAATAAACATCTCAACTGCACAACACAATTTGTCTCTGGAACCATTGCAAAATGGCCAATTCTAAAAGTGTCCCTGCTAGAATATTTTAAAAGCCAAGATAAATTTTATGACTTGAATGCCAACTGTGAATATATGAACTAGATAAAGTTCAAGGCACCTTTGAGGCATAGGTAAAACCATCACATCAATTCTACAGTTGAAACTGCTAGAAAAACTGAAGTTTGTTAAGGATGCCAGTGGACTTTCTTCAGGAATCCCTGCTAATCACAAAGAGAAGGGCACAGAGGACCTAAAGTGTGGCCTTAATCTAGTGAAAACAGCTGTGTCCTTCCTCGTGTCCCTTCTCTAGGGTCCCTGCCACCCGCACGCAGTTGCTAGTGTTTCGATACTGACTTGGAACGCAAGAGCAATAGACTTGGAGGAGAAGCTACAGATTCTCTTATGAAATGATTTGATTTACAGATGAGGAAAACTGACAAGATAGATGTTGGTGCACATAACAAGTAAGACATATGTGATGCATTCAATGAAATGTGAAGGACAGGCTGCTATAGGAACACATGACCGCGAGAACTCACATACCTGGAGAGGCAGAGAAAGACTCTGAGATGAATAAGCCAAAACCAAGGACTGACCAGGTATTACCTGATAATGCCTACATATCTACCATCTCATTCCCCAAAGTTATTTCTCTGTGTGCCGTCAGACTCTTCCCCATCATCCCCAACATAATGATGGCGCAGGAATGAGAGAAATCACATCCTTTGCTAAGGACTAACATTTATTCTTCACTCTTTATTCTTGATTTGGTTGATTTGGCCTGTGTGCTTTTTGTTTTTGTTTGTTTTAAAGTTTATTTATTTATTTTGAAAGAGAGAGAGTGAGGAGGGGCAAAGAGAAAGGAAGAAAGAGAGAATCCCAAGCAGGCTCTGCACTGTCAGTGCTGAGCCGGAAGCAGGGCTCAAACTCAGGAAACCGTGAGATCATGACCTGAGCCAAAACCGAGAGTCAGACACTTAACTGACTGAGCTACCCAGGCACCCTTGGTTTGTGCTTTGTTAAAAAGTAGAATCTTGGGGCGCCTGGGTGGCTCAGTCGGTTAAGCATCCGACTTCAGCTCAGATCACGATTTCACTGTCCGTGGGTTCGAGCCCTGCGTCGGGCTCTGTGCTGACTGCTCAGAGCCTGGAGCCTCTTTTGGATTCTGTGTCTCCCTCTCTCTGTGACCCTCCCCCGTTCATGCTCTGTCTCTCTCTGTCTCAAAAATAAATAAATGTTAAAAAAATTTTTTTTAAAAAAGTAGAATCTTAGAACATTATTTTTATTAATTAATTAATTTATTTACTTATTAGAGAATTATTTTTAAATATGGTGGATCTTCTGGTCACAGTTTTCATTAGCCTGCCATGAAACTGAAGGTTTGGAAAACAGATAAATACTTCCAACGATAAGCGATTAATACACAGTTGGGGCTGAGACAGAAGGAACACTTTACAAAATACTCAGAATATTTACTTAGTATGACTAAATAGTTAAACAACTAAAATTCAGAAAAGATGGGATTTTACATGACCTGGTAAGAATTAAAATTTCCTTTATAGGACACACCACACTAAAGAAACACATAGGCGAGAGCACACATACACAAATTCTCTCAATGGCTGTGTGTTTCTCATGAGGTTAGAATAGTGCTTTAGTAATAGAAATGTTTTAAACATTATGCTGTTAGAAATTTTTGTTTTGTAACAAAGTCAATACTCCTTAAACAGATACTTCCTGGACAGCCAGGGTCTAGGCATCCTGCCACACACTGAAAACAAAGGACACCATAAGGTAAGAGCAGTCCTGCTTGCAATATATCGTTACTATTTTACTCACACTCAAAGTGTTTTCACTGCTCTCAAAACTACTAGACATGATATTTTATTGCAAAGGTCCTTCAAAACATAATTGGAAAAATATAGCATATAAAATTTTGTCATCTACTTCACCTTAAGAGTGACATAAAATTCCCTCAAGTTCAACCAGGTATGGTTTTCCCTTGACCCATCCAGCCAGCCAGCACTCCACCGCCTTGCAATCACAGGAAAAACATGCATTATTTTCTAAATATTGACACTGAGCAGTGAAAAGCAGGAACTGTTTAAAAGAATTGTATAATTCTCAGCTTTTAAGTTTTTCAATAATTAAAATGAAACATTAAGGTACAAAAATGTTCTTAGTAACCGTACAAATTTTGAAGTGTTTATCTGTTTAAACAAATAGTGTTATGTGTCTCTTCACATTGATCTGCTTAGTAAAATGTTAAGTGTAAGTACACAGATAACCGAATCATGAGAAAGACCACCGAGGAACCGTAGAAGTACCCTTGAAACAGAAGCTAGGCTAGCCATGAAATGAAGACAAAACTATGACAATAGAGATGAACAAAGAACATTGAAGAAAACAAAGATTTAAAATGAGAAGAATAGGGGCGTCTGGGTGGCTCAGCCAGTTAAGTGTCCGACTTCGGCTCAGGTCATGGCCTCACGGTTCATGGGTTCGAGCCCCATGTCGGGCTCTGTATTAACAGCTTACAGCCTGGAGCCTGCTTCAGATTCTGCGTCTCCCTCTCTCTCTGCCCCTCCCCCACTCGCTCTCTGTCTCACCCTGTCTATCAAAACTAAATAAATATAATAAAAAAAAAGAAAATGAGAAGAATAAATGCTTCATGATTAATAAAACAGAAGTACTTGATACAAATAATCAGAAAGCTATAATCGGCTTGGAAGGGTGGAAGGCACACTGCGAAACCAGATATCAGAATTTGAGGCAAACATTGAACACAAGTGTGAATATAATACCATTTAAGAAAAAATATTAAGTTAAGCCAAGACTGTGTGTGGTACCCTGGAAAAGTTAGTTTCTCCATTATTCGTGCATGGATATAGTGGTCTACTAAATTGGAAAAACACAAACAAGACAAAAAGTTATACAAGGTAAAGCTTTAAAAATTAGGTATTATTACTGTGAATGTTTATAGTGAAATCAAAATGGGTAATTTAAGCCTTCGTGTAAAAAACACAAAACATTTTTATTTTGGGGAAGTGCATTTATGTATCCATTCCTTTAACTCCAAAGCCTACCCATCACAGTTATTTGTATTGTTAAAAGGAA
The DNA here is from genome assembly GCF_018350175.1 of Felis catus. Classification (NCBI taxonomy): domain Eukaryota; kingdom Metazoa; phylum Chordata; class Mammalia; order Carnivora; family Felidae; genus Felis; species Felis catus. Next base: position 207,217,574 of record NC_058368.1, on the reverse strand, counting down.
CTCTTCTGAAAAGCATTTAATAAGACAATGATAATGTCTGTCTTGTGCTCGGTCCTTGTAGATTCCGAGCTGAATGCCAAGCCCAAGTGAGCACACTGTCAATTACTTAAGCTTTACTCGATATCCGGAGAGAGGGACCAAAGGGCTGAGTGTGAGATCCGACTGATAGCTTATTCCCATGAGAGAACAATATTTTTGTAATTATGAAAAAGTCTCAATGGGGAAATCTTATTTTAAAGATGCTAACTACTCTTGGTGTGCTAGGGTGCCTACCCCCTAGAACACATTATAAAAATCGAAAATATGATGAATTTAAACAATTATTTTTTATATTAAAATCAAATTTCAAACATTATTTTTATATTGAACACAGAATGAAAATATGGTAAGCTAAGGTGAACTGTCTGATTTGAGTATTTATAAGAAAGTATGTTTAGAAAAAAAATAGTGAAGATGTCACTAGATGCCACCTTTGATAAAAAAAAGTTTTTCAAATGTGATAGAGGAAGGGATTAATCAAAATAAAAGAGATATTATGTATATCTCAAATTATGTATGTTACTTTATGTGGGAGGAGGTAATCAAAAGGATATGACCATCAGTTGACCTGGGTGCTGGACGGGGGCAATCGGAGGCTCCCCGCCCCCATCCAGTCCTTGGAATGTGTTATGCCCACCGTTCCCACAGGGGGAGCTGTTCCAAGGATGCTGCCTAGAGAGAGGACGGTGTTGTTGACACCAGCTGGACTGAACTCTGCAAAATTCTTGGAACCCAGACCCAGAGAGCCAAATATTTGTAAAAATACAAAATTCAGAGAAATTAAGTCGCTTATTATGAAGCTAAATGATTCAGAGAAATGCCTTTGTGACTTCCTTCACAAACTCAGCTGGATATAATGATTACAGGCTAGGGCAACAATCTATTTTAAAAAGAACAGCCCATGAGTACATCTGCTTTGAGTTCTTATTGATTTTCTAGGTAAGTGTTTACATAACAAATGACCTGATTACTCGCAAATGTCAACTTCATCTAGGACTCAAGTAGAAAAAAATAATAGTTGTACTACCGATGCAGAATGTACATTTCAGATTTGTACCTGATTTGGGCTTAATCCATCAAAAATCAGCTTCCTGTCTAAATTATCTGCCTTTTCAACCTATGCTTTTTTTGGACTGAGCATTCTAATCTTTATATTCCTAGTCTTTGTGTATCTTTCTATTCTTTATACATCTACAACCTCATTTCTGAGCTTGGTACATAGGCTGTAAGATAACAACATTATTTGTATCAAATTATGTCAAATATAAGTGATTATAGTTTATATTATCTGATACCTTCACCAGCCCCTTGAGATAGAGCAGATATCTTCAATTTGAATGTGAAGAAACTGAAGCAGAGAGAAGGTAAATGGTTTGTCTACAGTTAGATAATAAGAAAAATCAGTCCAAAAAGCAGATCATTTTATTCTAAATCCACAGCTCATATCATTGAAGTGATAACCTTGGAGAATCAGGTTATTTGTGGATCTGTGAAATGTCTGACATTCACTCATTATGTTTACTACTATTGTTGTCATTTATAACGCCACAGTTGGTTTTCACACTGTGGTTAAAATTTGAGGATTGAGGGGATCACAATAACTATGTGAAAAATATTTGTATAATTTGTAACCCTGATTTAAGTAGGTGCCATACTTGATTTTTACGGAACTTATTTAGGGTTTCCTTGAAAGAATCAGTGGGTTGGATGGGAACATTATAGTAATTTCATTTGTATACGATTCCATTATTTTTATAAGGCATATTGGATAAATTTGCAAGATAGATGCAGTTGAAGCAGGATTGTTAGGGAGTAAGGGTGAGACACAGAGACCAATGATATTTATATCATAAGCTCCTTTCATATGTAAGCTGATACACCTGTCTTTGTAGCCTTATATTGTATCTCTAAAATTTTTATTATGCTCCTTTATCAGTAAAAAGTACTTGAGTGTGTACCTCTTCAGCATGTTCCTATAGTAAATATATATTTGATTAAGTTATAATTTGTGTATGTATTTTAATTCTAATATGCTCTGTAAATTTTAAGTAAAAACGAAATGGAAAGTAAAAATAGTATGAGGAAATGATTTTAAATTAATTTTTAATTTTAGCTATTTGCAGTCACCACTTCTCCCCCACCAAAATAAAAACCAAAACAAAGGTGAATCCACACAGGTTAGTGGACTGGTTTTGGAGGGGAGAGGGGAGGTTAGGAATGTGATTAAATGTAAGTCAGTATATTTTCCCTTGATTTCTAGGTAATTCCTTGTGATACTTGGTACGACTGACTGTTATAGCTGAGGACCATCCCCACAAATGTATGCAAACTCAAATAAAACAAATGCATCTTGTTTTATTGGCTATGTTTGCTAAGTCACAATGCTATTTTTAAATGTCAGGCACAAATTAAGTAAAGGGTTTGTTTGGTAATTTGAGTAGTAAATTTATATAATCCTCAAGGTCAACTGATTATTCATACAAAACAATTGGATTTATACAATTTTAATAAATGAGGTCAAAATCCACTGAAACCCTTCATTTGAAAAAAATCCGAAAAGCCAGAAAATTTTATATCCAGGTGATTTTTTTCTAAAGATTTTTTACATTGCCCACATTAATTGCTTTCTGCATCAAAACCATATAATAACGGAAGCTTCTCCAAACATCCATTTTCAAAATACTTTTTCCAAAGCAGAGATTTCTTAAGAAAAGTATCATTTCCTTTTTTTATGTTTATCAAATCTTATTTTATTTTATTATTTTTTTAATATAATTTATTGTCAAGTTGGCTAACATACAGTTTATACAGTGTGCTCCTGGCTTCGGGAGTAGATTCCCATGATTCATTGCTTATATACAACTCCCAGTGCTCATCCCGACAAATGCCCATCACCCGTTTTTCCCTCCCTCCCCCCTTCAACCCTCAGTTTGTTCTCTGTATTTAAGAGTCTCTTATGGTTTGCCTTCCTCCCTCTCTGTAACTAATTCTTCCCTTTCCTTTCCCCCGTGGTTTTCTGTTAAGTTTCTCAAGTTCCACATATGAATGAAAACATATGATACCTGTCTCTCTGACTGACTTATTTCACTTAGCACAATACTCTCCAGTTCCATCCACGTTGCTACAAATGGCAGGATTTCATCTTTCTCATTGCCAACTAGTATTCCATTGTATATATAAACTATATCTTCTTCAGTATTATTTCGCTAATCATTTAAAAATTGTCTTCTTTACAATAAAGAGATCAAAGAAGTTCTCTTGATTTTTTTCCCCCAGATACACCCCTATGACATCATCTCATGGGCTTATTACTCTTGACACCCTCCCTCCCATTGAGGCTAACAAAGACCTGAGAAGTCAGTGCTGCCATTTGGGGGTTGATCATTTGGGCTTATATGTGCAATATTATGTTCAATTCCCCGTTTCTTAGAAGGATATTTTATAGACTTTTCCCATCTTTAAAATGAGGATTACTTTAATTAAAATCACATAGTAAAATCCACTTCACTTACTTCTCCAAATGCTCTAGGAATTTCCACTTTTCCTTCAGGGTAATTCCCCCCCTTAAGTTACAGAGGTCTGAGTGAGCCTGATGGCAACAAGCTCTACATTAACATTAGCTGAGCTTGGGGGCGCCTGGGTGGCTCACTCGATTTAGCACCCAACTTCGGCTCAGGTCATGATCTCATGGTTCGTGGGTTCGAGCCCCACATCAGGCTCTGTGCTGACAGGTCAGAGCCTGGAGCCTGCTTCAGATTCTGTGCCTCCCTCTCTCTATGCCTCTCTCTCTCTCTCTCTCAAAAATAAACATTTAAAAAATATATTAGCTGAGCTTTATTTTATTCTTTTTTTAATAAAAATCAAATACACACCGTGCTTCCAAAATTTGCTTCTTTTGTTCTAGTCTAATGGATGACCACATTCCACTGTGGAGGAAATGTGGATGAGATGAGCTATTGCAATGGACCATCCAGCATTTCAAATGCAGAAGCCTCCCAAATCAGATTATTCAAGCGTTGGAACAGCTCTTCAATTAAGGTATGAGTCTAGGGCTTATGAAACATCAGGTCCCAGGGCAACATTTTATGCCTCCACTCTGCTACCCTTTTGAGTCACCACAGGAGCTTTGGCAGCATTGGAGTTTGTCATTCCTCAGAGCCTAGCATAGTTTAATGACCTATTTTATCCTAGGATCATCTCTGTGTGAAAGCTGGAGAAAATGAGCTATGACTTTTCAAACATACTTACAGCGAGATAATGGCAATGCTGGTCCAAAAGGCGTTAACAGACGGGACTGCTGACTTCATTTAGTCCTCTGACCATTAGACCAGGCTAATTAGTGCCTAAAGTCATCACAGCTTTCTGTCAAAGTGAACTTTATTTGAACCTGTTTCAAAGTAAACACACCAGGGGTTGACATGGATGCATAAAATTTTGATAATTTAGACATTAAGAAGAGCCAGATGTCCTCTTATTAAATACATACTTCATATGCTGAGTGCAATGAGCAGTACAAGAGGTGAGCAGGGGTGGAAAGCGTTCAAAACTGCAGCAGTAACAGTGTGGTTGGTGGTGCAGCATTTTTAGTTCTTGGATTTGACTGCAGCCTTTGATTCTGGAAATTGAAATTCTTTTGCGCCAAAGTATTAGATACACAGTAAAACCTTGGATTGCGAGTAACTCATTCTGCGAGTGTTCCACACAACAAGCAAGCATTTCTAATAAATTTTAACTTGATAAACAAGCGATGTCTTGCAATACGAGTCGTACGTGACACCGCACGTCACAGGATCACAATTGAGCCAGTGGTTCTTCCCCCCCCCCCAACTCTCTCACTCACTGTGGGATTGTGGGTGATCATCTCCCACGTTCAGATGCTTAGTGTCAGGCTGCATCGTTTGGCAGAAATCAGTGATTTTTCAGAATGTTGGAAGGTGCCCATAATTAGTGTATTGGTGTATTTTTTTGTCACTTCAAAGCACCTATGGACGGTCCTTCACTTTTCCGTTCAAGAGTAAGCTTATGAATGCTTTGCTTCATTCTAGGTCAGTGGATAGGTTTCTTGTTAAAGTTGCAAGAAAGGAAAAGATTCCAGAGAGCAGTGTTTCTGTTAGTGATAGTGAAAGTCATCCTACACAATAAGCCTTCTCTCTTTTGTCCCCCTCACAACAGACATGAAGATTTTCAAAGATAAGTGCAGGTTCATTTGTTTATTTTTCTTTATATTTTGTATTATATTACAATATTGTAATCACTTTCATATGAATATTTTTGGGTTGTGGAACGAATCATCTGAATTTCTATTATTTCTTATGGGGAAATTCGCTTTGATATACAAGTGCTTTGGATTACAAGGATTTTCTGGAATGAATTATGCTCGCGAACCAAGGTTTTACTATATATATGTCTCAGAAGAAGGTCTTGGACATGGCATAGTCATAAGATGGAAGGACACTGTGTCCTTGAGTCAGCCAGTAGAAGATTCCCCAGTAAACACCCCATTGGACTATGATGGACCCCATATAGATGTCCAGTGGATTGTGGTAGGCCCCTGAGAGTTGTCTGATTAAGCAGCAGGATGTTATGCTAGTTGATGTGATATATCTTGTCCTCCTCCCCTTTTCCTCCTTGAATGTGTACCAGGTCAGTATCATGTACAAGAGACGAAAATGGTCAATTGTGTTAAAGAAATGGGAGATACTATCCTTGAGCGGTAACTTGGCAAATCATAAAGTGAAGAGCAACCCTAAGTAGAGTAGGATAATTCCTCTAAAGAGAGATCTGGCTTTTTTATTATAAAACTACTTTGAATTTATAAAATAGATTTTTTTATGTAGAGTAATATGAAGGAAAAAAAAGCCCTTCTCTTCCCTTTTCCAAAAATGCCCTTTCATCTTCGGTTCAATATGGTATACAAAAGCCCTTTGCCTTAAGAGATTATCTTCAGAAGTCTAAAATACTGCATATTTTATAGTTCATTTATACCATTAACATGCCACTTTGGGAGGCCATAGTAGGATACCTAAATGTATCTAAATCCTCCAGTAGGATTTCTCCTCATTAATATCCACATAAAAATCTTGAACTTCCAGTCTACACTTTGTGAGATGTGTCCACCTCTCCCGAGTCTCTGGAATCTCACAGGATTATATCACTGTGTTTATTCCTCAATCCATATTTTCAATAATGCTGAATTACTTACTGCTCATGCCCATTGTTGATTCATTTCTTTGATTGTCTTCTTTCCTTCACACTACTCTCAATGCCATTCTTCCCTCTTCTCATCCTCAATTCCTCAAAACGATAATGTAGATGTTTTGAATGAATCAGACTTTGAAAGCCATGATACCTTGCCTTGTGGTCACATGGGTGGGAACTTCACTTTTGATAAACGGAGACAACAGTCACTTTGCATCCTTATATAAGTCCAAACGACAAAATGAAACAAATAGCAACAACAGCAGCAACGAGATTCCTGATCGAACTCTAGTCTTCCAAAGAAATGAAAACTCTTAACATTTCTTTGAAGTTGCTGACTCTCTAACACAAGCAGCTTCATTCCTGAAGTTTGCAGTGCTGTCCCTGATGAGATGAAGACATTCGTGGATATGACACTCATGTGAGAAGATCGTTGTTTTCCATTATGAACGGATGAGGTCTAAATGTGGTAATATGGTGAACCTTTAAAAATTTTATCAGGAAGTCCTTGTTTTATTTTTATTTGGTGAGCCGGTTTCCCAAAGTCTAGATCCTTTGTCATCCTTCTTTGCAAATAATTTCCTTTTCCAAATCTCTGAGTATTAGAAAATAGGGAAAGCTTTTCACAAATTTAAGTTAACATGTTTTTCTTCTCCTCTCTGACCAGGAGCACATATTTTCTAAAATGCCTGTGATGGCTGAGCCTACAAACATAACTTGAAAGATATTTGTGAAGCCATTTTATGTGAATAGATTTATGTTAGTTGAAATCAGAAAGTAATTTTCTTTCTTAAAACTCAGAGCTGAATCCAGCATGCTGTCACCTACTAGAGTAGCAGAAATGTTAATACAAGATGATTATCATATACAAATGAATAAAATAAAGCAACCACTCAGAATTTTTTGTATTTTGTCTCTCAGTGTAATTTGGCCTGAAGCCTTAGCATTATGGCAACTTTTCTCATGATCTTAAATGAGTGTTTGCTGTAGAAATAGGCCATATGGTACTCTAGTAATGAAGAAACAGAAAACCAGGCTGTGATCTCAGGCTCATGAACATGAAGACAGTTCCTGGAAGCTTCTATTTTTTTTGTAGCCCTGATTGGGCTCCCAGTTATACACGAACAGAAACAGAATTTTCCAAATGAAGACAAGTGCACACTGCTGGATTGTTGGGGCCTGTCATCTATTGTGCATTTGTTTTTCATTATTTTAGAGTCTCCATTTCAGACAGGCTGCCTTAACTTCATTTTCATTTGCAAAGATTACTACATTAAAAGCAGCAGTTCTATTAAGGCAAATGTGCAAAAAAGTTATCTTTTTTCACAGGGAAGGGGCCGGAGGAAGGGGTCCTATACCTCCAAAAAACTAACCATTGGATCTTGGCTCCTTCCAGAAAAGAGGCAGGGATGCCACAACAAGAAAAGGAGGCATTGCCATGTAGTAACGGTGACAAACAAACTGGTACAGGGTTCCTTGTGGGATGATGTATTTATTCAGTTGAGCATTTTCTTCACCCTTCATGCTTTTCTTGTCCATCCAAAGAAAGATAGAATCAACTCTATGTCTTTCTTTTCTGGCTTAGTTCCAGTGATGCCAAAAAAATTCTTGCTCAATATAATAAACTCTGGGAAACATATTGCTAAAACAATTTGGATATGTAACTAGATATCAATGATTAAGTAGTTTATGTTTCAGTTTTAAAATGGGTTCAACAGCAGGTCTCATCACACTGATAGAGTATTACTGAGAAGTGAATTGATTTGATTTCAAGTGCCTGTTTGATGATCTGAAAACAATACAGAGGTCAGTAAGAGAAACAAATCTCTGAGCCCATCACCTCCGCTTCTTGCAGCCAGCTCACTATTTTGTTTTGTTTTGTTTCCTCAACTTCCACCCAAAGGTACAAAATGCTTTCCTAATGATCCGCATGAACCCAAGCATGCCATTTGAGCTTCCCTGCCTACACGAGCTTCTGAGGCCCTGTGCTGGTCCAATGCCCCTTTTTCTTTTGCAGTCTAATTTGGAGGTACATACTTAGGAAGAAATTGATTTACTTGGCATGTTATTCGCTTCAGGCATGTCTAAGATTAAATAAGAGATATATGGATCTTATAACAAAAAGAAGCTCTAATGGTGAATTTTGGCATCTAGAATCTAAGGAGAGCTCATTTATAGAGGGATTGTCTCATTGCATCTTAAAATCCCAAACGTAGGTGGTTTTTTCTACCTCCTACAAGGTCATCACAGGACAATACCAAAATCGATTCTTAACACAGAGTTTATTTATCTCTCCTCATCCAGATCTGAGTGCATAGTAAGTTATAAATTAAAACAAAAATTTTAACATTTATTCATTTTTGAGAGTGAGAGAGACAGAGTACGAGTGGGGAGAGGGAGAGAGAGTGGGAGAAACACAATCAGAAGCAAGCGTCAGGCTCTCAGCTGTCAGCACAGAGCCTGACGTGGGGCTCAAACTCACAGACCACGAGATCATGACCTGAGCTGAAGTCAGACGCTTAACCGACTGAGCCACCCAGGCACCCCTAGTAAGTTATAAATTATGGGAAATCTTATTAAAGCCCAGCAGAAATCAGTGTAATTGGTGATTAAAGACCCACTGCCTTCCAAATTGCTATTGGCAACAAAAATCGATGATCTTGGATATTTGGCCCTAAGAATGATCAGAACTAGGAAAACTCTTCTGAGCTTGGGTAGGTTGTGTATGAGCCTTGCTGCCTACACATGTACATGTCACACTCACAAGAGCTTTGTTTTCTTAGCCTTCCTCTGTGATTTTTGTAACTCTTAGTTTTACTGAAAAATAATCAACATACATCACTGTATAAGTTTAAAACTACAGTATGATGATTTGATTTACATGAATTGTGAAATGATTATTGTAATAGGTTCAGCTGACATCCCTCCTCTTGTACAGATACAACATAAAGAAAAGAAAAAAAGTAAAAAAAAATGTCCTCTGTGATGAGAACTCTTAGGATCTACACTCTTAACAACCTTCCTGTGTGTCAAACAGCAGTGTTACCAATAGTCATCATGTTGTACATTATAGCGTGGGTACTTATCTTATAATTGCAAGTTTGATTTTCATTTGGAAAAAAAGCTCTTATGAAATAACCTGTATACTCCTGTTAGCAAGCCAAAGGCAAGACAATTCAGCTCTCTCATACACAGAAAGGAACAGAAAAAAAACCTCTCAGGCAGTCATATGTGGAAGTGAATCAAGGCTATGCTTTTAAAGTTTCTAAAAAGCCATCCCATTCAATTTTACAATTGGATGTCACTTAGGAAGATTGAAGTCATTTTAATTTTCATGGTCTTGAGTAGTGCATTTTCCCAGCAATGTGCTATTACAGAAAAAAAAAATCAGGCACTGTTTAGCAGTAGCTCTCCATTCTTACTACTCTGATGAGAGGTCATGTTGTTGGAAAATTGGCAATTTCTGGGACTCTTGATAAATGTAAGTTCTCAGACTCGAGGTTGGAAATCGGTAACTGCAGGGACATATTTCTAATTTCCAATCTTCCATAAGGAGAAAAGAGTTGTAAGAATGAATGGCCGTACTGGTGGTGGGTGTTATTGGTGTTATTTTTGTGTATGTACATAAGAAGATTATATTATTGTATTAATTGGGATCGGGTTCAGTTGCAAGTTATAGAAAAACCCAATAATTTTCGCTTAAATAGGATGGAAACTTAGAGACAAGTGTGTAAGGTGTTCCAGTATCAAGGACTCAAGATTCTTATGGCATATCATTCCACTGTGTTTGACCGCCATTCCCAATGTTATGTGGAAAGCCAGGCTGGCCGCTGATGATCCAATCATTATGTCTGCATTACAGCAATCAGAAAAGAAGGCAAAAAAGACGATACTCTTTCCCTCTAGGGCAACTTTCCACCACTTTTACTTTTACATCAATGGTCATAATATAGCCAAGTGGACTTACCCAGTTGCAAGGGAGGATAGGAATGCAGTCATTGTTATTCTCAATTACCTGTCCAGCTAAGACTTGGGGGTCCCTCGCAGGAAAGAATGGATCTAGGAAGACAATTAGAAGCCTCAATCACATACACAATGTGTGACTTTGGGCAAGTTACTTTGTCCAATCTCAGTTTTCTCGCCTATAAAAAGAGGCTGATAGTTCCTACCTTTTGGAGTCAGAGGCAGGATTATATGAGATAATATATATGAACAGCTTTGCAAAGTATCTGACATATGACAAATTCACGGCAGGTCCTGTTACTGCAATATACAGTATTTGGGTGCCTTTTTGGCAATGGTTCTTTACATCTTAGAGAACCACCAGTAACTGTTCTGCCACATAAATAAAGCAGTCCCCAGACTAGCCTGGCTACCCACACCATACTCCTAACTACACCCCGACCTAGATTTCCTTGTGATCCTTCCTTTCTTTCTTTTCTTTTCTTTTTTTTTACGGTTATTTATTTATTTTGAGGTAGACAGAGAGAATGCAGGCTGGGGAGGAGCACAGAGAGGGAGAGCTCAATAAACTGTGAGATCATGACCTGGGCCAAAATGAAGAGGAAGAGCTCAGGAAACTGGGATCATGACCTGAGCTAAAATCAAGAGTCGAATTCTCAACCAACTGAGGCACCCAAGTGCCCCTCCTGTGATCCTTTCATACCAATATGACCTCAGGATTAAGAAGAATATATTTCCCATTCTAAAACATAATCTTCTTTTTAAAGAATAGGAAGCAGTCTTAAAGAGAATGAGAAACATCTAAGCATTTAGTAGTAAATTGTTCATAATAATGCCAGTCCCTCACAAGTATTAGTGTTAGCTATTATCACTATTATTGTTGTTAGTGAAATTATTACCATCGTAAATTTAGTGGAGAGACTCTATGTCAGAATGTGGTTGGAAACATCTTATCGGGGAGGGTTGAAATTTGAGATCATAGCCATAAAACAGTAGAAATGCATCCATCAGGGTTAAGTCAGGGAAGCAAAGCCTCTCTGAGCACTTGGGGAATAAGAGATTTATTATAGATATTAGATCTTCTGGAAATGTGGGAGGAGCTGGTGAAGTGAAGATCTGAAGCAGAGAATAGGGATCATAGAGTCTCTAAGTTCATCTGTCAAAAACACTGGCAAGAATAGAAAGGTCAGAGCTTGAAGGTAAATATAGAAGCCAAGCAGACCCAGACAACGCAATAGATGCAGAGGGGTATGTCATGGAGATGTCTACAAGAAGCTCCTAAACTCTGTGTGACCAGTGCCAACCATCTGTTTGCGGGCAGCCCTCCGTTGGCAAGGCAAGCTGATCAGAGAGCAGGGAGGATGAGGGATGACCTGGGATCTGCTAGGCACCTCTGCCAATGAACTGCACTGTAACTGATCCCGGAGTCCTTTCATGAATCTCAGCCACTATTTACCTTCTATCTTCCAAGTTACATCTAGAACCGTGCAGAGAAGGAGAGGGAAGGAGATTCAGGAAAATTTAAATCCCAGCTTAACCCAACAGATGTAGCTCAATGCAGCACAGGGATTAAATAAATTAAAACTTTGTTTTAAAACAGAAGGTCCCATCATTTGGTAAAATTTGCTCTCCTTCATGTCAATATTTATTTAGTAATTTTAATTTTTTAGATACTTTAGTAGTTGTTAATGATGTTAGAGAGAATTATTCTCAACCTGGAAATAAACAAGATGATTGTGCAACATTTTAACATTATGCCAACGTGTTAGCCCACACACCTGACTCCCCCAGAAAATGGAACTTTCACTGTGGTAATCAAAGCCGATTAGGATCCAGGCATTTTATAGCCCTGAAATATAGAATGTAGGTTGTAGAAACCTGATAAAGTACAAGGATTTGTTTTTCTTCTGTCAGAGTTGATGACTTCTGTGTTATCATTTATGGTTTTATTGTTCTGTAGAACATAATCTAATCTGCACCTAATTTAGCAATCAGATTTCAGCACTTCTTCACTGCCCATGTAAAATTTCTATTTTTCATTCTACTGGTTGCCTCATTAATGAATAAAGCAAAAATTTTTGTGTATGCTCACTATCTATGTATATGACAATTATGCTTTTAACATTTTGCACATTATACTCTCACCATCGTCACACGTCTATTATTATCTTTACAAACAAGAGGAATTTTCCAAGGCTGATAACACACAGGTAGGTAGGACAGAACGTGGGGAATCTGAGACTGTCAGCACTGAGAATCTCACTGGAATAGTGTAATGAAGAAAAGACACCATTGCAAAGACATTCAGCAAGAACCAGGAAAACAGGGGTGTTTGGAGAAAGTCTAAGCCCCACAGAATGAATAGGCAACAGAGCAGTCACCTAATTCAAAGTGGACTTGTTCCTATATGGTGCCATAGTTTTGGAAAAGTGGGGCTCAGAGGATGTAATTAGAAAATTGTTTTCTTCACTTATATAATCTTGTCCATCCTGACCCTCAGGTGAAGTCTGGGACAAATGCATAGCTCCTGGGTAACAAAATATCCTTTGGTCAGTCAGTTCTCAAGCAGTTCAGCAATTAACCTGTCTGGGTCAGCCCGACACTTCTTTGGGCTGGACTCCCAGTTGGAAGAAGGGGCCGTGGACTACTTCATCTCTCTTGTTTCTGCCTATTTCCCAAGCTAGAATTATATTCCTCCTTCTCCAATGAATTTCCCCACTGGACCCTTCAGAAGTGAAGAAGGAAAGGCAAGGAAAGTGATACTAGTTTCCGACTGCTGCTGTAACAAAATACTGCGAAGTTAGTCAAAACAACACACATTTCGCAGATTTGTTTTCTTAAAGTTTTAGTGGTCATAAGTCTAAAACCAAGGTACTGCCAGGGCTGTGTTCCTTCTGCAGGCTCCGGGGGAAGGTCTGTTCCTCATCATGTCCAGCTGCTGGTGGTTGCCTCCATTCACTGGCTGTGAATTGCTGTGAAGCAGTTCCTCCCCCCTCAAAGAACAGCATCCCAGCCTCACCCTGCACTGTTCCCATCTCCTTCTTTTGCCTTTGACTCTCTTGCCTCCCTCTTATAAGGGCCCTTGTGATTATACCAAGTCCACTTGGATAATCTAGGATAACCTTTCTATCTCAAGATCCTTACCTTAATCACATCAGCAAAGTTCCTTTTGTCCTGTAAGGAAGCATTTCATAGGTTTGGGGGATTAAGACAGGAAGATTTTGGGGGGGATTAGGGTCATTCTGCCTACCACAGAGGAAAAATCTTATTTTTTACTTTGCAAGTTATTTAGCACTAGTGTTCTCTGGGTTTCAAAGGTGTTTAAAACTCATTCTCTCTTTTGGAAAGTTTCCATGTGTTCTTTGAAGACCAGTAACCCTCAGCCCCATTACTGGGAATCTGTTACTCACAGGTCCATCTTGTCAGGAGCAAATACATCTCTGCATCTACCAGAATCCTGAGGGGTTTTTGTTGTTGTTTTTAATGTGTTTGTTTCCTGCCGAGATCCCATTTCTCCAGGAAGCCCTCTTAAGAAGGTAGGCTCTATTTTTTTTTTTTTAAATTTTTTTTCAACGTTTTTTAATTTATTTTTGGGACAGAGAGAGACAGAGCATGAACGGGGGAGGGGCAGAGAGAGAGGGAGACACAGAATCGGAAACAGGCTCCAGGCTCTGAGCCATCAGCCCAGAGCCCGACGCGGGGCTCGAACTCACGGACCGCGAGATCGTGACCTGGCTGAAGTCGGACGCTTAACCGACTGCGCCACCCAGGCGCCCCATTATTATATTACATTCATATAGACAATGCTTTGCCTACAGCTGGCTTCATTTAAGGGCTCATTCATTTCCTTGATGGAGCATTTCCCTGACTAAAGACAAGAGTCCTCATCATCTTCATACCCATCAGGTATTCAGTGTGGGTTTCAAGTTACACATTCTTTTGGTTACCAGACATTTTAGTGACGATTATTGAGTATTTGGGAAGGATTCTGATAAAAGAGGTCAACATTTTCGCTTAAAATAGTTACCTCAAACTCCAATAACAAGCTTTAAAATACTGAGTAATGAATGATACACTACATGAATGGCAATTGACAGGATCAGTTGCAGAAATCAATCCTTATGAGATTTGTATTATAATCAGTTCCTAGAAGACAATCTAGGTATCAGAGAAGCTCATATATTCTAAACTGCTGGAAAATCAAGAGAAAATTAGTTTCTGTACTGTACTATTGTATGATGAAATAAGTCCTGACAAAATAAGTCAGCAGAAATAGAGGACAACGGAATCTAATCCTTCTCATTTCTACTTGAAAGTCTAACCCTCTGTCTTCTGTATAGAACATTCTTAAAAGATTAAGGCTTTTTGTTCTTAACCCATTGTTATATATTACAATATATATTTCAATATATTTGTACAATATATTTGTACAATATATTTCTTATATATTACAATTTCTTGTATATGTTATCTTATACATGAAAATATCTTTATAATAAGAAACACATTTCAATGGAAGATTTTAACAACTTACTCTTTTTCCTCATAACAGAGCCAAGGTCACTACCAAAATCCCATTTAATTTTTATTCCTTTATTATGGAATCTATCACCTGGTACATGGCCATATATATTATAATTAATTATAATTAAATATATAATTAATTAATTAAATTATATAATTAAATATAATTAATTATAATATATTATATGTAATATATGATGTATAGAATATATATTATATATATACTATACATATATTATATATATATATATATATAATTCTCCATTTCATGTTGTAATAGGACAATGAGCTTAGGGGTCTTTATCTTCATCTGACCCCATGACTTATTTCCTTAGTATCTTCTATTTCTTAGTATCTTTTATTAAATCAAAGTAGATAACACTTAAAATTTTATTATTTCTGTTCAAGCTTTCATAATATAGGTATTCAGGGGTAAACAACACACAAAGCTCATTTCCCTGAATTCTTCAGGTAATGAAGAGGAAAATCACATTTTTAAATTTCCATCATTACGTGCTCATTATCGCTATTCAAATATCATGGTAATTATGGAGCATATAGAAGGAAAAGGACTGGCATAATCCAAAATCCTTTAGCTAATTTTTCAGCATGAGATTTGTAGTCACAAACTTTACTCAATCCCAATTCATTCCTCACCTTGAAAGATCTGTTTTCTATCACTGGAGCCTAAACCTTCAAACCTTGTAAATATTCTCCCTTAAGCCTTCCATTCTAGGACACAGTTCAGACTCTAGCCACTTATTATTTTCTCCAGTTGTTATATCTGTAGTTGAGTCTGATGAACTTAAGCTTATTTGATTATCAGTGGTCTTTTGGGGAGTTGAGAGTACCAATAAAGAAGTTATTATGTCATTAATACTGGTTAGTCATTTGCCAACATGTTCGAAATCTAAATTCTCTTTTCCAGAGGAATCTACTAGGTATAGAATATCACTATTTTTTTCCATAGATAAACATTTACTGAGTTCCATGTATGTGACTTCACACGTATAAAATCTTTAAAATCTTTACAAGACCTTCATCAGGCTTCTAGTATGGTATTTCTATTTTTCTGAAAGGAAACTGAGGTGGAAAGAAGTTAATTAACTGCCCCCAAGTTATCCAGATGATAAGCATCAGAGCCACTTACAAAGTTGTGTCCAGGCACAAAGGCCATAGATTACTAAATATAGTTTTGTGAGAAAAATGGGACTAAGGGTTTCTAGCCAGACTCAGATTTCCCTGGGTCCTACGTAATTCACCATAGCCTTAGACAGTGTTCAACTTAAGACCGTTGGTACTGGACAGACAGGAAGACAGACAGGTACTCCTATCGGCCTCATCCTCACTCGCCATGGCCATTCCGTTTCTGTGCTTCCTGGCTACCGACCTGCCTTCAAAAGCTGGTGGGTCTTGTCACCAGAAAATGTTCTGTTACAATTCAAACCAAAATATCTCCCCCGAAAAGTTAAAATTTTATCATTTCTGTTCAGGTTTTCATGATATAGATGTTCAAAGGGAAACAATACACAAATCTTGTTTCCCTGAATTATCTAGATAACAGATAGGACAACCAGATTTTTAATTAAATGTATCAACATTGGTGTCTTTATGGTGTAAATCTGTCAATTTGCGCATCACTGTTTCCTAAGAAGATCGGATTTGCCACAGTGGTTCACACAGTCTATTCAGCCTGTGATTTGATTGGAAAGAAAATCTCTAAGGGACAAAACATAGTTGATATACAGTCTTTTACAAAATTTTTGTTGCTATCAATTTTCTATTTATAAACTCACTGCTTGTATAAATATTTTGTTGTGATTTTTCCCCAAAGATTTATTACTACAATTATTTATGTCTACTGAGGTCTACTGAGAGAGAACGAGAGAGAGATTAAAATGCTCACATTTTAGCCCTCAGTGGTTCCACAAAAAATTTAAAATACAATTACCATATGATCCAACAATTCCACTTCTGAATGTTTACCCAAAAGAACTGAAAAGGACAAGGGATACCTGTATACCCATGTTCACAGCAGCATAATTTGCAGTAGCCAAAAACTAGAAGCAGCCAAACTGTCCATTCATTGGTCGGATGGATAAATGAAATGTGGTATATGCATATTTACAAAGGACTATCACTTAGCCTTCAAAAGGATGAAAATTCTAGAGCACCTACGTGGCTCAGTCGGTTAAGCGTCCAACTTTGGCTCAAGTCACGATCTCATGGTTTGTGAATTCGAGCCCCACATCAGGCTCTGTGCTGACAGCTCAGAGCCTGGAGCCTGCTTCAGATTCTGTGTCTCCCTCTCTCTGCCCCTCCCCTGCTTGTGCTCTGTCTCTCAAAAGTAAGTAAACATTAAAAAAAAAAAAGGAAGAAAATTCTGATACATAGTACCATATTGATTAACCTTGAGAACACTATGGTAAGTGAAATCATTCAGTCACAAAAAGATAAATACTGTGATTCTTCTTACATGAAGTACCTAGAGTAATCAAAGTCGCAGAGACAGAAAGTAGACTGGTGGTTGCGGGGGGCTGACAGAAGTGAGGAATGGGGAGCTGCTTAATGGATCTGAAAATCTTAGTTTTGCAAAATGAAAAGTGTCCTGGAGATTGGTTGCCCAACAATGTAAATGTACTTAACACTAGTGAACTCCACACTTAAAAATGGTTTAGATTGTAAATTTCATGCAATGTCTATTTTACCACAATTTTTTAGCACTAAAATAAAATCAACCACGAGAGCAGGCTTGTGGTAAGTGTTTCAAAAATTAGCTATTATAATTTCTTTTTAAATTTTTTCTTTTTTAAGTTTATTTATTTTTGACAGAGACAGAGTGTGAGCCTGAGCTGGGGAGGGGCAGAGAGAGAGGGAGACACAGAATCTGAAGCAGGCTCCAGGCTCCAAACTGTCAGCACAGAGCCTGATGCGGGGCTCGAACTCACGAACCGTGAGATCATGACCTGAGCCGAAGTCGGACGCCCAACTGACTGAGCCACCCAGGCACCCCAGAAGTTAGCTAGTATAATTTAAATGTGATATTCTTTTGAATAATTGATACAGCAAGGTTTAGGAATGGCAGAAATTTTGCTTATTTTTCCAACTGAATAAACTGAAGAGAGAGGTGGGATAGCTGAGTTCCTACAGGACCAGTCCTAAGTATTGGATGGCCTAAGTGTGGCATGTTGAAAAAAGACTGGGGCTGCCATTTAAGAAGACATTTGTGGGGTGCCTGGGTGGTTCAGTCAGTTGAGCGTCCGACTTCAGCTCGGGTCATGATCTCACAGTCTGTGAATTTGAGCCCCGTGTTGGGCTCTGTGCTGACAGCTCAGAGCCCGGGGCCTGTTTCAGATTCTGTGTCTCCCTCTCTCTCTGCCCCTCCCCCGTTCATGCTCTGTCTCTCTCTGTCTCAAAAATAAATAACCGTTAAAAAAAAAAATTTAAGAAGACATTTGTTCTCGTCTTGATGCCATCAGTAACTGAGTGATCTGAAGCAATTCCTTTTGCCTCTCTGAAACCAAGTATCTTCATCTAAAATCTGGTTGGTAAAATGGATCATATGTAGATTTCCTTACCCACAAATACACATTCAGAAATCATGATTTAGCTCTCCTGCTTCCCGGTTCCATACTTACATGTGTTCATTGTCAGCACGTTTATGGTAAAAAAAAAAAAAAAAAAGCAAATTATTACACTTATGGGCGCATTGTTGACTATATGAGTCCTTGGTATACGGAATTTTGTTTCATAGTAATGAGATGACTTTACGGTATTTCCCTTTATAATAATTCTGGATACAAGAGAAGCGGTATGAGTAGGACGGGGGACACAACATAAAATGCAGGACTAGATCAGTTTTACAGAGCTTGAATGTTGGATTGGACTACCTGTCTAGACCATTTAGTAGAGAATGTATAGAATAATCCTCCAAGGAATAAGAAACCCAAAGGAACTATTATAAGACTTACTTGTGAAAAAAAGTTGCAATTTTCAAATAAGACTATGTGGGTACAGGTTCTTATATATCGGTCTGTTAGTCATTTTCACCCCTTGAGAACACAGTACTGACAGTAATATCAGCCAAATCTGTCATCCAATTGTTCATGAAAATGTAAGCATATTAAATAAGTTTCAAAAGTCTCTTGGGAGGCCTGGGTTACTAGGTCGGTTAAGCATGCAACTCTTGATTTTAGCTCAGGTGATGACATCACCGTTCCATGAGACTGAGCCCTGCATCAGGCTCTGCGCTGTGAGTTCAGAGCCTGCTTGCCTGCTTGGAATTCTCTCTCTCTCTCTCTCTCTCTCTCTCTGCCCTTCCCTGCTCATGCTTTCTCTTTCTCTCTCTCTCAAATAAATAAACAAACAAAAGTCTCACTAAGTACACTATGTACCAAGACTCTAGAAGATGTGACTTTCATTTGTAAAACCTGATGAAAGAGGAGATGACTATACAAGTGGCAGTAAATGGTAATATATTCATATGCTTTCACTTAATAATTTCACATGAAAACTCACCTCATAGAAATAACGTTCCTAGTGTATAAGGGTAAATGTTGAAGGGTGTTTAGTGTGGCAGTGTTTATAATGGTAAAAGGTTATAAACAGCCAGATTCTTCAACAGTTGAGGAATGGAGAGATACACCTACGCAATATAATGTCATGTAGTTGTTGAAAAAAATGATGCATTCGTGTGGCACATTTTTTTACAGTTGATGAGCTGATATTGGTGCATTCTAGTTTACAACTGTAGCCGTTTAGCAAAATATTAGTAATGGGGAAACTGTGTGCATGTGTGTGAGGGGATAGATGGGGAGCCTCTAGCTCAATTTTTCTGTAAATCTAAAACTGCACTAAAAATTTGTATTAATTTAGAAGAATACACAAAGCAATGTTAAAAAAAATGAGTTAGGTATGCACTTTTGTTATGCCCAGAATTCGTGATCCCCAAAGACCACTAGGGAGCCGAGTCCGATGCAAAAGCAAAGAGCCTTTATTCTAGCTAGCTCGAGCTCAATCCCCTACCTGCACTGACACAGCGGTGAGATACCAGGGAAAGAGCGTGAGTTTCAAAAGGACAAAGGTTTTATTGGGGCCTGGGGGCAGTTGGTGAGGTAATGGCTATGGCCTCAGCCGATTGGCTGGGGAAGGGTCCTGGAGAAGGGTCCGAGTCCTGTTAGGCAGGTGAGGGGGGGTTTACTCAAGGGGAGGAGGTGTGGTCAAGGTGAAGGACACAGAACAGGATGGAGTCTGCCGGCGTAGGCCCGCCCTTTCACTTTCAGACTTGGAAAAAGGTCTTTAATGTATTATTAAGTAAGGAAGCTGGTCAAAGATCAGCATATATAGGATGACTAGTAAAAACAAATATCAATGAAACACCTTATATATTTTCATTATAATTACATGAAAATAGACAAATGAGTGAAATACTACAACTGAGGATATTGACTGGTTTATTTGAATGCAGGCGTGTGTTGAGAGGAGGAAGACAAAAATGGAAAAATACATGTACTATAATTTTAAATTAAAGCAAAGATTATACATTTTATTTTATTACTAAAACAAATGCTGACAAATACAACACATATGATATTGAATATTCACCATCTTCCACAACTATGGTAAACCTCTAAGCTCAGACTTCTAAGACTCACTCTTAATATGTAAAAGAATGCTTTTGTTATATAGAACTAGACTTCTATATTTCAGAAAAGTCTTTCAGGATCATAATGTCATTATAGACTCAAAATTAGGTTTTTAAACTTGAAATTGTCATTTACTTCTTTGTTCTGCATGATATCCACTGTCTGTGGGAAGCCGCAAGGAAACCTGATCTATGGGAAATTAACTTAATATACCTGTTTAATATTTTTCAAAGATATTATTTTTGTTATTCAACACAGATAATAATGAAGAAAAGTTTTGCCTTCCTCAATAAAAGTGAAGTAAAAGAGTAAGAAAATGCATTCTTT
Source organism: Felis catus (assembly GCF_018350175.1). NCBI lineage: Eukaryota > Metazoa > Chordata > Mammalia > Carnivora > Felidae > Felis > Felis catus. The sequence continues at coordinate 207,196,878 of NC_058368.1, read as the reverse complement.
TTTTAATTTATTTTTTAATGTTTATTTATTTTGAGAGAGAGAGAGAGAGAGAGAGTGTGTGTGTGAGCAGGGGAGGGGCAGAGAAAAAGGGAGGGAGAGAGAGAGAATCCCAAGCAAGCTCCACACTGTCAATGCAGAGCCCAGCGTGGAGCTTGAACACACAAACTGTGAGATCATGACCTGGGCCGAAATCAAGAGTCAGATGCGTACCCGACTGAGCCGCCCAGATGCCCCCAAAATACATTCTTTATTATGGTTAGCGTGCTAATAATCTTGTTTATGCTGAGCGAACATTTCTCAATGTAAATTTTAGAATGACAAGTAAGTGGGTGGTAGTGACTTACTGTCATCAGAGAGGCCCTCCTCATCTTAACAGAGAAATGGTTGCCTGCTAGGCTTGGTTGCCTGCCCTCTAGGTTATAGGTAGAAGCAAGTACATGGATTAGGGAGGGTAATGCTTCCTGATTCTGTCTACATCCCTCAGTAAATTTCTATGCACTCATCACAAATAAATACTCAAATAGAGTCTTTGCCACATGGGTTATGAGAATGAGTTGATGAAAGGGGTTTAGGGGATAAGTTGAATGTAAAGAGAGACTGGCCTCTTATAAATACGAAAGGAATGCATCACTAGTTGGGGAGTCAGCTGGAGTTTGGGGTTTAATCACACTCCTCTTTCCAGCTGAGATATTTGCACATAAACAATTTCAACTGATGGACATTAAAATATCACTGTTATGATTGGTAGAGTCGGTTTTGGAGAATATGACGTGGAATAAGAGCCAAATAGACTTCCTAAAACTTATTCATATTACCTCAAATTGGAAGAATTACCCAAATAGTCCTAGATTCAACAGCCTTCACCATAGGGGGAGACTTCTCATAAAATAGGCCAAAAGAAGTGTGCCTGCTCTTGGCCACTTCTTCCAAATAGAGGAGGGATTGCACTGCACAGACAACTTCTCCCAACCTCACAAGTCAAAGACTGGGGTGAAAAGAATGGTCATAAATTTAATCGATATTTCCTCAAGGAAATATGAGGATTGGGGAAAGGATTCCTTCAACAGGAGGAATGCAATTTCTCAATGAGGTGATGGATAATTATCTCACACTTCGTTCTCTGAAAGCAAGTAAGGAACCAGAAACAAGTAAGGGTGACTAATTATGAAAGGGAAAATTATTGACTATGATATATTACTGAATATTATTTATTCTTCCAGCCTTCCAATTCAGTATGATTCAATTCATTTCAATTTAGTGCACTATATCAGCTACCACACAGGTATAAAAATATAAAGATGAATAAAACATGCTCCCACCTCCAAGGGAATTTATCACTTGTTTGCCTTTTCTTAGTATTATACAAACTTTCCAAATCATTTAAAGGGCATTTTTAAAAACTCTATCACTGTATAGCTCTTCTTAAAATTTGGGTTTTCTGGGGTCCATAGTCTGAAGCAGAGTGTAGAGAACACAAGGAAAAGTCAAGTTGCAGTACAGGCCTCCTAACAGCATCCTCCAGGGAGCTGCAGAGTCAAAGCAACCCATGCAGTGTTGAATAGGAGAGATGATCCTCACCTCTTTCAGTTATTGAACACGGACCCCTCCCCACCCCCCTTAGAAAGGACGTAAGTATGAGAAGGCTGACTCTCTTCAGATGAGGCAGTCCCTGAAGCGTCTGAGAGCTGGAGACTGTCTTCTGACAAGCTCCCTGAGGCTGGGCAGCATGTCCCTTCTCGGAGGCGATGTGAGTGTTATATCACCATGTCCACCCCAGTCTACATCTGCACTGCCTGGATTCACTTCTTATACATTTAGGGAAGAAGTGTACTAAGCACTTGTTCGGGCCTCTCTTCCTGAGAGAAATGTTAAGACAAGGAGGTGAGTGGCCAAACTATAGCTCCCTCGATGGCATTGACTTTTCTTCACAAATTGCCATAGTCTTCCTCCTCCACTGTTCATTCTAGATTTCCTTCACTTCAGTGAACACCTTTACTGGCCTTACTGGCTTATCAGGTGTCTATCCTAAGACCATATCCCTGAGGGGTCTGAGACTGTGATCACCAGGGCTTCTCAGACTGTGAGAGCGGTACTTTTCCATTTAACAAAACAATAAGGCAAGGGAATAGCTCCAGGGAATGAGTTTAGGAATTCTCGGAGCTTGTACCCATGGGTGAACAAGGCATAAAGAAATAAAAAGCCACAGGATGAAAGCTTCCAAGATTAGGTAAACAAGATTAGGTAAATAATATTAGGGTAAACAGGGCAAAGGCCCCCAGTATAGGACAAAGGTATAGAAATAGGAAAACTTGGGATGAAAGCAACCAAGATTAGGTAAACAAGATTAGGTATTCAGGGCAGAAGTGCCCTCAACTTAATAACAAGAGCAGAAAGCTGCTTTCACAGGAAGGAAGGACAAACACAGGAGGACAGGACTTTAGACAGCAGAGGGGCTAAATTGCCCAGAACTGAGCTAATTAGCAAAAGAAAGGTGCCTTGTAGACCTGAGGGAGCCTGCTGTATTTCTTGTCCCCTAGGCAAGTTTAGGTAAAACAGAGGTGGTGCCTGCTGTCTGCGGTAAACAACCATCTGCCTGGTGCCAGGATTTTGTTTTGTATTGACCCAAACCCCTGACACCGCATATCTTCAAAACCCTCATTCCTCCACGGCCAGGAGTTAGTGTTCACAATGTTCACGGTTTCATTGTCTCTTTGTGCACGCACGTCTGTCATGCTTGTAAGCCTTCTGATCCTAATGAAAATGGAGCAAGGTCCCTTACTTGGGGCTCTTGTCTCCTCCCAGACATTAGTCTCTCTCGCATTTTAATCCTGCATCTGCTCTCTTGCTGGACAGGAGAGAACTCCAGACCCAGAGTCTACGACAAATAACAAGAGATTCTTTAGTCTGAGATCAAATATATTCCTCCCTGCCTTCATTGTGTAGGCAGCCTTACTTCCTCGCATTGGTAGGGGTTCAGTGCTCGTCAGTCTGCTGACTCTTCTTACTGCTGGTTCCGGTCTCAGAGAGCAGCCATAATTTATAGATCAATGGGGCTCTTTCTGTGTCCCCTGAAGAAAGTATCCTCTTTTTAGGGACCATGAACTCTTAATTATTAAGCCCAGGGCTGTGGGTATGAGAAGAACAAGTTCACCAAGTGGATTATTGGAAGTGAAGGTAGGTAGCACCACTCCTGTTCATACCACTTGGTTCTTGGAGCTATGTATTCTTCCTCTTGGAGTCATAGCACTATATAAAGTTATTTGATTCAAGGTACATACTGCATCTTAGAGTACATAGGCACTATTCTCAGAAAGAAGAAGATCTGAGCTGATGCTTCAGCTATGACTCCAGAAGGTTGTGCCAGCATTTTGTGAAGCCAGCAGTTTCTGGATGGTGTGATATGTGACATGATTAGTAGATTCCATGGCATGGGCCCATCCTCACTTCCATATTTTTTATGGTAAAGTGGGTTACCTGATCTGTTGTGATTGTATGTGAGATTCTATATCAGTAAATCAAATATTTTATAAGCCCTTGGATAGTGATACTGCAACTCTGTAGGCAGGAAAGAAAAACCCATACCAAGAATATATATTTCTATCAAAGCAGATAGCTGGCTTGTGCACTAATGATGAATGATGCATCATGTGGCTAGTTGGTCTCCTTGAGAAATGGTGCCATATAGTGTGTGCTTGTGTGTGTGTATTCCTTTTTAATTTATTTTATTGTGATAAGAAACTTAAAATATAGCCTCTTAACAAATGTTAAGTGTTCGATACATTATTGTTGACTGTAGATAGAAAATCTCTAGAAATTACTCAGCTTACTTACCTGAAACTTTATGCCTGTTGATTAACAACTCTCCATTTCAACCTCCCCCAATCTCTGGTAACCATCATTCCAGTCTTTGGTTTTATGATTTGACTACTTAGGTATCTCCTATAATTTGAACAATGCAGTACTTGTCTTTCTGTGTCTGGTGTATTTCATTTAGCATAATGTTTTCAAGGTTCATCCATGTTGTCCTATATATGGGTTTCCTTCTTTAAGGCTGAAGATTATCCCATTGTGTGTGTGTGTGTGTGTGTGTGTGTGTGTGTGCGCGCACGCATGTGTGTGTATCATTTTTTCTTTATCCATTCATCTGTTGATGGACATTTAGATTGTTTCCACATCTTAGCTATTGTGAATATAGGAGTGATAATATCTCTTTGAGATTCTGATTTCAATTCTTTTGGATTTATACTCAAAGTGGGCAGTGATATCACTGGATCATATGGTAGTTCTGTCTTTAATCTTTTGAGAAGCCACCATACCGTTTTCCATAGTGGCTGCAGGAATGGCATCATAATTGGATTCAGTGTTATTCCCTACTGAGAACACTATTGTTTCTCTGTTCTTGTTGGCAATTTGGACATTCAGTGGTAGCAGTAGTTATATCAGCTTTGGTCCATTTTTGCCATTGTGGCCATCTTTCCTTCATGTGCCTATTATGCCAGCATTAGAGTGGCCAGTGACAGACATTGACTAACGTCAGCTTGCCAGATCATCTTGTATATGTTGTGGTTTGGTGCCTCTACAAGTAATGGTTGATTTCTTGTATGTGTTAACATATGACACAAAAAACTTCATATCTAGCCTTCTCTAATAGGTCTAGCCATACACCTTTATCCTAGTTATCTTTTTCCTGGATCTTCCAATATTTCTTCTAGGCCTTTGACTAGCTAACTAAATCATTTGGTAATGCCAATAAGTCCTTTTCTTGGAAAGGATAATGTTTTTAATTTGATAGCTTGGCCAGGAATAGGGGGGATAGTTTTCTAGGCTTTGACTTGGCTTTTTCCCATTGTGATACCCTTTCCTTACAGGCCAAGGTTCCAAACTGGGGTACTTGAGAGTATGTCTGTGACAATTAAGTTTCTGGTAATTCCATATTTCAATTGATTTCTGATTTAACTGCTTTATTCTTTTTCTTCACCAATGGGATTGAAATTTCTTCAAAGGATTTATGATCCAGACCCTAAATTAACAACAATGCTATTTTTTTCAATATATGAAGTTTATTGTCAAATTGGTTTCCATACAACACCCAGTGCTCATCCCAAAAGTTGCCCTCCTCAATACCAATCACCCACCCTCCCTTCCCTCCCACCCCCCATCAACCCTCAGTTTGTTCTCAGTTTTTAAGAGTCTCTTATGCTTTGGCTCTCTCCCACTCTAACCTCCTTTTTTTTCCTTCCCCTCCCCCATGGGTTTCTGTTAAGTTTCTCAGGATCCACATAAGAGTGAAAACATGTGGTATCTGTCTTTCTCTGTATGGCTTATTTCACTTAGCATAACACTCTTCAGTTCCATTCATGTTGCTACAAAGGGCCATATTTCAATTTTTCTCATTGCCACGTAGTATTCCATTGTGTATATAAACCACAATTTCTTTATCCATTCATCAGTTGATGGACATTTAGGCTCTTTCCATAATTTGGCTATTGTTGAGAGTGCTGCTATAAACATTGGGGTACAAGTGCCCCTATGCATCAGTACTCCTGTATTCCTTGGGTAAATTCCTAGCAGTGCTACTGCTGGGTCATAGGGTAGGTCTATTTTTAATTTTTTGAGGAACCTCCACACTGTTTTCCAGAGCGGCTGCACCAGTTTGCATTCCCACCAACAGTGCAAGAGGGTTCCCGTTTCTCCACATCCTCTCCAGCATCTATAGTCTCCTGATTCAACAATACTACTTTTTTAAGGAGTAGGCATAATCACATAGTCCCTCTCTTTTGAATCTTCCAATGGCTCCCTACAGCTTCCAGAATAATCAAACAACCAACTCATTGCAATCAATCAAATGAGAAAGTTTAAGTTTATGAATTAATACATTGGTAGTGAAAAGAAGGGAAACATTCAAGAATATTTAAAAAAAATTGTGCAGAGTGTTGTTGCATTGTGCAACCAATGTTGTATGATATGACGTAAAAAGAAAATTGAGGATGATGTAGAGACTTCTAGCTTGAGCTAAATCAGTGGTAACCACATTCTCCTTACAAAGCATGTACAAAATTGTTTATATGTAGGTATTAATCTCCTCTATCGGACTTGGATCCATTTGATAAATATACTAATTCATTTTTGTACTCCCCACAGTATTTACTATAATATACTGCATGTAACATTAGTCTCAAATCAGTAGTTGATTTATGAGTGGGTAAATGTGGACTACCAAAATCTTATCTACAGCATGACAAATATGCGGAGGTTATTGGAGAAACCAATCAGAGCAAACGAACTGTTTTTGAAATCTTGACATTCAGGTACACATGTAGGCAAGCCATATTATATCTCTAGTAACTAGGCAAAAATAAGCAAATGTTTCTCTTCCTTTGTGACTCCACATTGACCAGAATAGGATTTCTATTTTGTTTAAAGACTATTATCAATGTTGATGTGAATAAGCAGGAAACCCTGGGGATGAAGCTGTGTGTGAAAAGGAGACTTGTTCATCAATCACATCAAATGTGCTAGAAAAAAAAGTACAAATCCCACAGTCATGGGCTTGTGAGTTAAAATGCAACTTCACAGCCTTCTTCCCTCAGCCTTCAGCCACGTACAACTACCTAGTGCACTCACGGGCAGGGTCAACCTTTTACATTTCATGTTTTGGGGAAGAGGAACAAATGATGAAGGAAGAATGACAAAATTCTAGCTAGAGGTGGTGGCAGGGAAAAGAGTGGTGGCTTTCAAAACTAAAGTGAAAAGCAAACCAAAACCTATTTGCACTGTTTGGACCCCAAGGGGCATCCAAGGCCTAAGGATATATCACATTAATAACCTGAGAATAAGGCAATTGCCATCCTTAGAATAGGTCTAACCCAGACTCTAGGCAGCCTGGCTCTTTGTTAATGGGAACTGACAACATGTTTGGCACTGAAAAGACATCACAGAAAAAGAACAAAACCCAGCCCTGGGCAATGGCATCACGAGGAGCACTAATTCACTTAGCCTGGGACTGCTAGATCTTTCTTTTGTTCGCACCAGCATATGGGTAGTATTATTGGAATAGCTGTTTTGCTCTTCTGCATCTGTTGCTAACAGCAGTAAAACTTCTCTGGTCACCTTATTTATACCTTCTGTTCTCATGACAAAGATAATGATTTTCAGTTCTGCCATGGCACATCTCGTAGCAACACAAGGTTGTTATTATAAATAGGTTAGTTTAACTCTCTTCCCTCTCTCAAATGTGAGGAACAGTTCATGGTCTATGCAAGCCGAGTTACAGGTTTGAATACAGATTCCAGAAGCTAAATGTACAGGTTTGCATAGAGATTCCAGAAGCTAAATCATTGTAACAAAGGGAATTGGAAATCAATTGCCAGTGAAAGAAAAAAATTACAATTGAGGAAGGATAGGCCCAAAGGAGGTCAATTATACCAAAACACTCCCTTAAACAGGACAAATCAGTACAGAAGAAATAGGTTTAATCGGAAATAGATTATTATACCACTATGTGGTTGGTAGCATTACCACAAAAAAATAGTAATAATTACCAACATTTTGGTATTTGTTTTACGGTAAAATAAATAAATAAATAAATAATTAAGGAGCCAGTATGGAAATACTACATTTTTAATTTATATATTGAAAATAAACTGCTCATTGAGCAATATCTAGATTTTTTAAAATTTTTTAAATATTTATTTTTGAAGGAAAGAGAGATAGACCATCAGCGGTGGGGGGGGGGGGGGGGTGGAGACAGAGAGAGAGAGACGGAGACAGAGAATCCAAAATGGGCTCCAGGTTCTGACTGTCCGTGCAGAACCTGACGCAGGGCTTGAATTCACAAACCACGAGATCATGACCTGAGCTGAAGTCGGTCGCTTAACCAACTGAGCCACCCAAGTGCCCCCAGCAATATCTAGATTCTTAAAGCTAGTTAAGGGCTGAGTCAACCCCAGGACCCAATTTTTTTTTTCCCCACCATGCTTTCCATAAGTCAACCCTAGCCCTTAAAAAAAAAAGTCAAGCCAAATAAACTAAAATGCCAACAATAAAAGTTAAAAGAGTCTCATCATCTCATTTTGCCTGCACTATTCATTTCTCTGTGTGTTTTTATCAAGAACATGTGAAGAGGTGCATATGCCATGGTATTAGCTTATACGAAGATTATCAAGCTCGTTTCACCATTGGGTGCATGAGCCTGGGTAATATCTGTCAGAACCTACAGAAAAGATGATCAGTGTGTAAGTGTACCATCTTGGAAGTTGACACTTGTCTTCTGTGTAAAGATCTACTGGATTTGGAGAAGAGGCAACAATATGAAAAATCATGTCCACCACCGCTTGCTTTACTGTGAGTTGAAAGGAAGAAGAAACCCAGTTCCTGTGATGCAAAATCATTGGAAAACACTAAACCTTTTTTTTTTTTTTAATCAAACATAAAGTATCAAGCAGGAAGTCATGGAAAGAAAAATCATCAATATACTTAACTGTAGCGCGTCTTACAGCCTCATTATTCCCCCTTATTTTCTCCATGTTCTCCTTCTTTTACTGCCTTTTCCTCCCTTGCTTTCTTGAACCTCCTCTCTCAGTTGTATTCATTCTGCCATCTTTTCTTTTTGCCTTTGTCTCCCATTTCCTTTTTGTGTCTCTGGGAAGTTGAAAACAGAAGCTGTGTGGTAAGATGGTTACATGTGTTTAACACCCATTTCTGAGTATTTTTACTTACTTATTTAATTAATTAATTAAGAAAGAGAGAGAGAGAGCATGAATGGGGGGAGAGGAGCAGGGGGAGAGAAGGAATCTTAAGCAGGCTCCAAACTCAGTGTGGAGCCCAATGCGGGGCTTGATCTCACGACCCTGGCATCATGACCTGAGCCTAAATCAAGTTGATTGCTCAACCGACTGAGCCATCCAGGGACCCTACTTTATTTTTAATGACATTTTTAAGTGAATTCAAATCCATGGTGGTCAGTTAGTCTACTTTAACCTGCACTGTACTTTATACTTATATTTTGTATGTGATATCTCATATTTATAATAGTTTTTATCTTAGCTATTTTGAGTTTGACTAAAAATATGAGCTTGAGGTAAATTACAAATTTGATCATTATATAAGTCCTGTGAAAAATATATGCATTCTATATCAACAGAAAAATGATAATTCATCTCATATGTTCGTATTAAAATAATGTATTTTGTACATGTATGTATATATACGAAGAGAGAAAAAGGATAATTAAATTAAAAATCTTGATTTAATTTTTAATGCTTTTTCTATAGAATACAATGTTTTTCTTTGTTAGAACATTTGACCACTAAATTTCCAGATTCAGAGCATAACATTTTGATTAATTGACATAGGTAAGAGACTGGCTTTTTAGCAAATACCATGTGGCAAGGCTAGACTAAACCTGGAGCCCAGACATTTTTCTCCCTGGCAATTATACTTACTTTGGATTGCCTATGTTTACCACTGAACTTAAAAATGTCATTAGTTAAATTGCTGTTAGTTTGGGGGATGAAAATTTGGGGAAACACAAAGTGTAAAAAAGCCATAATTACTCAGTTACTCAAGTGAATTTGTGGGAAAACAAAAAAAGCACAAAATCTCCAGGAAATTTCCATGCAATTTTAATTCACCTAATGTAGAAAAAACTACATCTACTGAAGATAAATGTCTTTAAATCCATGTCTCATTGGAGTTATATTTCTTTAATATCACAGAGTTCACAGTTGTTTTCTTTTCACTTAGGGAGTTCTGATTTTCCCAACATACTGTGTCAAAGTGTGCACATTCTTTTTAGAGCCTGATAAATAGAGAGGCAATCTGTCATCTCTGATACCATCTATGATAGCAGAATCTGGGCAAATATTTAAATAAATACCCATGAGCAACACTGAGATTATGAGCTCTAGAAGGTATTTATAATTATCCTTTGGAATTTTCCAAGACAAAAAGGTGCTTTCCCACACTTATCTCATATAATTTTGAAAACGCTCTGGAGTTTGGGGACCAAACTAAAGCAAAAATTCCCAGAGGTCATTCAGAGAGTTTACCTTAAAGCTAGCAGTTGAATCTGGGCCTACCCAGATATCCTTCTTACTAAATGCTATGTGTGCCTGGGCTCTGATAGCTCCTTCCAGCTTCTATCACTGTCCTTTTCTGGTCTGTAGCTCCTACCATCCAGGAGCTGGTCTCTCAAATGTTCATGGAATACCAATGCCAGAAGATGAAACACCTTGGGGGTCATCTAGGTCAGGTTCTACACCTTTCATTTTTTTTATGGAGAAAGAAATTGATCCCCAGAGAAGTGGAAGATTCCATCAGAGTTAATAAATTCTAGACCCAAGAATACACTTCTCACTTTTGCTTTGAGATCATTGTTTTATTTTCAATTTAGCAGAATGTTTCTGCTTATTTAATTTTCCAGTAGACCTTCCCAACACACTACTCAAAATGTAATCTGTGTATTTTCACATACTTCTCATTTTAATTTGTTGTTAGTCGCTTTTATCTTTAATTAGTTGTGTGATAGAGTGGCAATTTGTATGTAACAGTTGCCATTTCGTTGTAGTGTAGCCTTTATTTCCTTTTTTGACTCAAGGGTTTACCCATGACTGAACCCAGGGCATTTGTTCAAGCAGATGGCAAAATGATATAGTCAAAAAGGGTCATGGTGGTAAGGCATACTTGTAGATTTTTCATAATATCTTGTCTGAGATATCAAAATTTAATTAAGAACATTGAACAAAATTCTCTACGGATGTTCCCCCTTAATTATAATAAATTGCATGACAACCAATGTTGAATATTATTTCCTTATCATAGAAATAAAGAGTAATACATTAACATAATATTTCAAAGATCAAGTATTATTTCATAAAAACATATATTTTAATACTAAAGGTGTCTTTTTAACTTATTTTTTGGCCTATTCTTGGTATAAAATTCCAACTAGTCTTTACAGGGTTTTAATAATGTAAGCAATCAGTATAGATGGTGATTGGAGTATAATTATAGTATTTTATGGTTTACATAGAAGTTTTGTTTGTGTGGTCTCAATTGAGGTTCATTATAGCCTTCTAATTTATAGGTCTGTTATTGTTATATTATGAAAATTAGCATTTAGTGATGTTAAATTATTTACTTAGCCACAAAATGAGTTAATGGTATAATGTGAGATTTAACCATGTTGTCCAACTGTAACCGAAGTAATGTGAGTTGGCTCTTTGGTGAGTCACAGAAGCTATACTAGGTGACTTGTCACACACAAAAAAACTTTATCTGCAGCAAATAAAAAGATCATGGGAGAATAGCTTCCAAAGCTGTGACTCCCCAAGAGAGGGTGAATGGGTACCCTTTGTTTAAGGTTAGGATGAATATTTAGTTAGGAAGCCTTGTCATCATATGTAGAGGAGGAAATAATGTTCTGTATGAGCCTTAAGGATACATGCTTATACATACATTGGATGTTACATAAATGAGGCTGAATCTCCTCCTTGGGCAGAGATTTTAGTATTGTAACGAAGTAAAGGCAATTGTGGGTCATTCCAGTTGTCATTCCAATGTTCACCTGTGCAGGTGTGAGGTGAGTCAGGGGTTTATCTCAAATGGTCTGGATGGTCTAGGCCAGTGGGAAGTCTTGTCAGGGCTGTCGCTATCCTGTGAGGGGTGGTTTCAAGTTTCATTTGCCTGATTTTGAGGTAAGCCAGAAAGAAGAGCTTAAGGAAAAATGTAAGACAAAGGTTAATGAGCACAAGCAGGTGAGCAGAAAAAGTCAGGTCTTGGGGTTTAGCTGGTGATACAACTCGAATTTAGTTAATCAGAAAACAAATATTTCTTGAGCATTTACCATATGTCAGACATTGTTCTAGGTAGTAGATATGGAATAGCAAATAATATGGTCCTGACTACAGGTCTACAATCTTCTGGGTGAAAATAAAGGTATTAACCAAAAGCAAAAAAAACAGACATACAATAAACAAATTTCAGATACTACTTATGTGTAGAAAACCCATGATAATACATCAGTGCTTGGAGGCAGGGGCAAAGTAATTGCTTTGGAAAGGGTGAATACAGAAGACCTGAGGAGGTATCATTGAAGACCCAAGCTGTGAGAAGGAATCAACTAGGTAATAACTCTGGGAAAGTGCTCCAAGCACAGAGACAGGAGATGGGGATGCTCATGGTGTGTCAAAGGAAATGACAAGGGGTAGTGTGGAGAGATAAAGATGGTGATGTGAGCAAAGATGAGATTGTGTAAGATCTCACATACTGTGTTGAATGGTTTAAAATATTTTATAGGTTCAGTGGGAAACCATTAGAGAATTTTAAGTACAGGGTGATGGGATAAAATTTGCTATTTAGAAAGATCACTCAGCTGTAGTGTATAGGGGGGATATCTTGGGGCAGGAGGCAATATTGGTTAGGAGGTTACAGAAATAGCACAGTGAGACAGGATGGTGCCTTGGACTGGAAGTGGGGAACGATTAAGACAGTGAGGAATGTTAGGATGTGGTATGCATTTTGAATTAGATTGACAGGATGGGATATGGAGGGTGAAAGAAAGAGAAGAATCAGGTATAATTCTGGAGGCTCTTGTTCTGAGCAAATAGGTATATAGTGGTGCCATTTTCTGAAAGATGTATTATGAGGAATAGTAATTCAACAAATACTGATTGGGTGCATATTATCAGTCCATGATTATTCTTAGCACTGGAAATATAGCTGTGAAAGCAACAGAATAAGTCCCTATCTTTATGAAGCTAGATTTCCTGAGCTGTGGGGAAGGAGACAATAAATAAATAATACATACCAGTTGGTGATAATTGCTATGAAGACAAATTTAACTTTACAAAGAAAATTGAAGTCTTAAAGTAGGTTTACTTTTTCCTATTTTTGGGGGGTGGTCTCAGCAGGGAGGTGATGTTTGTAGAAAGACCTAAAGATCGTGAAGGAGTAAGCCATGACAATATTTATTGGATATCCACTGCATATATGAATTGAACAGCTAGATATTCAAGTCTATGTTTTAAAACAAAAGAGGTTGAGGGGCACCTGGGTGACTCAGTCAGTTAAGCATCCAACTTCGCCTCAGGTCATGATCTCACAGCTCATGAGTTCAAGGCCTGCATCCGGCTCTGTGCTGAGAACTCAGAGCCTGGAGCCTGCTTCAGATTCTGTGTCTCCAGCTCTCTCTGCCCCTCCAGCTCTCTCTGCCTCTCCCCCACTCATACTCTCTCTCTCTCTGTCAAAAATAAATAAACATTAAAACAAAGGTTGAAGATCAAGATATGAATTTGGAAATCATAGTGTACAGCTGTATTTAATGGCATAGAATTTATGGGAAAAGATGAGGCCTCAGATATAGAGCTTGGCTTTGGGACATCAACGCAGAGGTCAACATAGAGGTCATATGGGGGAGGATAATCTGGGAAAGGCAGATAAAGGGAGAGGAAGAGAAGGGGGAAGAGAAAGAGAAAAAGAGAGAGAAAAGTTTCAAGTATGAAGAAAAATTAGACTATGGTCACAGAATTGAAGAATAAAGGTGTTGGAAAAAGGAGAGAGAAACCAACTCTGTCAATTGTTGAGAGAAGAATCACAGTAAGATGAGGGCAGAAAAAATGGCCATTGGCTTTGACAAGATTCAGGTTATTGGTTACCCTGAACAAAGCCAATTTAATGAAATAATGAGGACGGTAGCTCAACTGCAGTGGATTGAGAAGAAAATGTGATCTAAGGAAGTGAAAACAATAGGTTTAGACAAGTATTGGGAAGAATTTTCTATGAAGGAGATCCAAGATACACAGATGTGGCTGAAAGCTCTCATGGGATCAAAAAAGGCTTTTTGTTTGCCTGTTTTTATGAGGGAGATATCAGTACATAATTCTAATCTGAAAAATGACCCAGCATAGAGAGAAAAACGTGATGCAGGAGAGAAAGAGGATAAATCAAAAGCAATATTATTTTAAAGGCGGGGAAAGATAGGATCTAGGGCACAAGGGGAAGTAACAGACGTCTGCTAGGAAAAGGGACCCTAATTCCATTAGAAGAGGACAGAAAGCAGAATTTGTGTGTGCATGGTTGATGGTAGTTTGAGAAAATTGGTAGCAGGAGGACAGGATTGGCTTTGGAAAGGATTTTATCCCTTTCAATGAAATATGAGTTGGAAGTTTTTGACAACTGTATGTGGGAGGCATCTGAGCTTTAGAGATTTAAGGAAATCAAGGCGTTAACTCATCTCAGAGAGGAAAGTGGATTTACTAGAACACCGTTGGATGCCCATTAGTATGGATACAAATTTATAGTGAGTCCAGTCAGTAAGTATCCGCAATGTATTCAGGCTTTTTAGCTGCTTGGAGACAGCTGCATCAAGTAAGAAGATAGTTGAGTTTAACTAGGGTTAGGGTTTTCCCAGTCCAGTATGATGAAAGAATTTTTATAAAAGAGTCATTACAGTTTTGGACCATGGAATCTGTGCTTGATGGGGGAAAGGTAGGGACTTAGAAGGGGGATATGGATAATAATAATTTAAAAAGTAGCAGAGTCAGTAGATTGGAACTAGCTTAGGGAGATAGGACATAAGACTATAAGTAATTATCAAAGGATGAAGGTTTGTGAGGGTAGTTTAGGTAAAGAGGAGGAAAAGACTGTTGGTCCTGAAGAGTCCAAGCACTGAGAGGCCAGGGTGTTACATGGCTATCTGTGAATGATAAAGTCATAAGACCAATGAATGGAGTAGCAGAATCCATTGATGAGAGAGATTTTGAGAGTTTGGTAGATGGCGTATCATGGTATAGTGAGAGTGGTAAGCACTCTGATATGTGCTTCAAAAAAGAAGCAGTTTTGAAAGAAGATTAAAGTAGTTTGGGAGTGACAATGAGGGAACTATGATAAGACTTATTCAGTGTCTGTACTGTAAGGACCCTAGGGAGCGTAATTTATGTCTGTATTTGAGAGAGAAGCAGGAAGAAATTTATTCAGGCAAGAGCCAAATTTCATTTAGAGCAATAAGGGGTAGGGAATTTCAGAGGAGGGATTGTGGGATGTGGGAACAACAGACTAGGAGTTCCAGAAGCCACAAGGGAAACACTTGGGAAGATGGAGGAGGGTGGGAGATGACATAATGCTGTTATAGAAGAATAGGGGACTGACATCCATGTGATAATCCTTGAGACTTGGGCTGGACTCATGATGAGGAGGAAGAATATTGTGAGCCCTGCTATGTCTGGCCCAGAGCAGGTGGCAACTGAAGATTTTTGATGGCTGACTCAGTCTACAGTTGGAAGTTCAGGGAAACTGGAATCACATGAGATAAAAGCCTTCGGTTATTAATCCCACCTATTTAATCCAATTCTATTATTTTCCTTTCCACTTAGTTGGGTCTCTTAAATTATAATATTTTTTCAAAGCTCCTATTTGATATGTGAGTGTATCATGTGCTATACGGGATACAAGAAAAGAAAATTTGCTCCCAGTTCTTGTAAAATGCACAGAACAAGGAAAAGAAAACAACTAGAGAAAATAAATAATGGTTGATTTATATGATACAAACTTGTACATTTCTATTAGGAGGAAATGTATAAGATAGGCTAAAAGAATGCTACTTGGAGACTGTAAGCTGAATAATGCCTGGAAGAGATTTTACTTTGGTGGAAAATAGAGTAGAGGGTATTTTGGTCTGCTTCTTATAGTTGCAACAAATGGAAAAAATTCAAGCTAATTCAATTTATTATGAAGCTGCCCTTGGGAAAATAAATGGCTTCTCATGGAAATTTGGGAAGAGAAGTCACACCAAGGTCTCAATAAACCTAGAGTTTGTGAGGCGTCTGGGTGGCTCAGTCAGTTAAGCGTCCGACTTTGTCTCAGGCCATGATCTCAGGGCTTGTAGGTTTGAGCCCCCCATCAGACTCTGTGCTGACAGCTCAGAGCCTAGAGCCTGCTTTGGATCCTGTCTCTCTCTCTCTCTCTCTCTCTCTCTCTCTCTCTCTGCCCCTCCCTCTCTTGTGCTCTGTCTCTCTCTGTCTCTCAAAAATAAATAAATGTTAAAAAGAAAAATTGAAATTACAAAACCTAGAGCTAGATAGGAAGGGTATGGATTTCTTGGAATCTTGAAAACTCAAAATTCGTAGTTAATGGATTTTGTCCTCGAAGACTTTGCAGTTATGACTTGGCCATAGTCTAGGAGTTTTGGTCCTCCTGTCTCTCAGCTTTCCAATTGTGAATTCTTTACTTTCAACTGCAGTCAACAGAGAGAATCTGATTAACTCTCATGTCATACCAAGTGATTCAACATCCCATATATTAACTGCCTCTAATTAGGAACAGTCTTACCTCAGAGGGCTATCTGAGCAAACAGGTGATGACTGCCATCCCTAACTACTACATTATTCTAGGCCAGAGGGGAACATGAGCAAATGCCTGAAACTATTTATGTTTTTGGATTGAGGAGTGATCATCAGCATTCTGAATTCATGTATACTTAGTCTTCTGATTGTAATTTGTATTGCATAATGCTATGTTCCATTTTGGCTTATACTCTTGAACTCTTTGAACTTTGAACTCTCTTGAACTCTGAACCACAAGAAGGAAATGACTTAATAAAATAGTTCTCAGAGGATTGTCTTATTACTTTTTTTGCAGCCTGTTAACTACTTGGTGTGGGGACATACAGGAAGCATATTTGGTAAGAAATTTATAACTTACTACTAAAATATGCTTCTGTTCCTAGAATTATGCCAAGTGAATGGACCAGATTGTCTTTTACTAATGTAATGAGTGTACCCATTAGTACAACTATACCTCTGCAAGTCTGAGGATAAGATAATTTGAGGAAGAGAGGTTTCGGGATACTCATATTTGGCTTTGTTTAAGCCTTGTTTTCCTTCCCCTTAGAAAACTCAATTAAACATCTTTTACCAAACAGCCTGCTGCTTCTTACTTGTATAAACTTTTAATCCAATATTACAGAAATGAAAAGTTTCCATAAACGTTGCAAATAAATTTAAAACTTAAGAAATATCAACCAATGTTTTTTATGACTAAAATCTCTTCTAAAATCATGCAAAACTAGGACACTCACAGTCTTCATTCTTCTTTTCGATAGGTCCCAAGGACACAAATGCTTTCTTCTTCTTTTGTAAATGCTACCTTATCTTCTAGCTCCTTGGAGTTTCCTTCTGCCCTGCAAAATTGAGCTCAAAAATGCAGTCACCATAGTTTCTTTGATATTTGTTGTTCTCAAGGATAATCAGGAAGGCTGTGAATAACAACAAAAACTCACCAGTCACTACACATAACAACTACAAAATTGCAAATGCAGGGAATCACAAATCTTTCAAATTTCTTCCAATTGTAGTTCCTAACCTGAATCTAAATTGGTAACTCAAACTTGCATGGATTTGTATTTTTAGTTGTTTAAATCTTTGGGACAGGACTTACCAAAAATCTCTTCTCACATTCTATCCTTCTCTGCTGACAGAATGGAACAGGTGGAATACTAACTATCATTTTGGTTCAAGGGGACAAATAAGAATTTTCAAAGGCCACCAGATTAACTGACACGACTGCACTAGATGCTGGCCTTGCTCAAGTAAAATCTTTGGTGCATTTCCTCCTAAGTTTCACAATGATTGTTTCCTGTTTCCTGTTCCAATACAAAAGTCCTTATGGCCTTCCTTGTTCCCAGCTCCACGAGCCCAGCTCCTTGTCCTTCCTAAGACTGAGACCCTATACTAGTCTCCTCCACTGAGATGTCCTTCTTAGTCAGTCAAATGCCATTCTTTTCCAGGCCTGGGGTTAGTTAGAAAAAAATCGCCCACTCCATTGATCTCCATCATATATTATAGAACAGAGAAATCCAGGAAGCTGGTAAAGAAGAAAAATATGACAATAATTTTGTTTTCTCTCTTCCATATCTGATCACCAGCACTGGCCACAGCATTGCTTCAGGCTTTTCAACTTCAAGTTTACATTCACAGGGTTATGTTTACTGTTCTTTCTATAGAGTATGTGAGTGTGAGTTGGGGTAGAGGGTGAGAATACAGATGATTTTTTCTTTTTAGGGGAGTTACTTGTTCTAATAGAGGCTCACAAATCAGGCTAGGGACAGGTTAAAGAGAAACAAATAACTCCAATATGGGCTACACAACTGACTTTATCAGTTGTAGCTTTCAAGGAAATCTATGAAATATTATTGCTATCTAAAAACAAAGTAAGAAATTGTATGTGACTGTTTACAAAATAAATGGGGTCATTTTTCACAACCCGACATTTATACCAGGTACTTTTTCAACAGAAATGTATCAATAGCAGAGAAAGGGAGCGAGGAGGGAGGGAGAGAGAATGAACAGTGAAGATTAGTGTGATAAATATGAAACTAAATCTACTTTCAAGACAGTAGATTTGAAATTCTTGAACACTGGCTGAAGTTTCTTGTTTTCCACATAAATTAAATGGCTTATCTAAGACAGTGCACCCTACTTTTGGCTATATCCTACACAGAATAGAATTGGATTTTGAATTTATAGGAAATGGGTTCCTTTCTCATCTCTAATGCAGATACTTTTAGGCTCTGATAAGAAAGCAACTGAATTTTATTTCATCAGATAGTTTAAGGATAACATTCAGGAATGGAAAAGCTGGACTACACTAATATCATTTTAGTGAATAGCAGAACATTCAAATTAAAAATAATCTGTGGCAAAAGAGTTGACGTTATTTCTATTTCTATGACATCAAAATCTAGAGAAACTATTCAGTACTAACGCAATGTCAGGGTAAAAATGTGCACCCTGAAGATGAAAGTAAATTACTATGCTTTTCAAATTATTTTTTCCATATTACCAAAAAAGTAAAACATCCTCAATCACACCATTTTACAATTATACAAAAAAGTGAAAAAATTCCCAAATATTTCCTCCAAAATCATTTCCAACATAACCAGTGTTAGGACATCAGCACACTTCCTTGGTTTTCCTGTGCTTTTTCTCACTCTCTTTCTCACACTTTTACCTTTCCTTAATTCCATACTGTTTTAATACTTTCAAGTATTTACTTTTGATCAAAAAAGATATAAAATGTATATGTTATCTCCTACTGCTTATGCAAATAATTATATCATAAGCAAACAGTCAAAAACAATGATAACTCCCAGAGTTTTAACAGTTCATGCTTAGACAGCTGGCTAACTACTCTTTGGTCTATGAACTTCAGTTCTTCACTTGGTTGAAACATGAAAAGGTAAAAGGGGGCGAAAACCAGAGCTACCAACTTCATTTCTTGGGAAGTGAATACATGCTAAAGGTACACTTATTTGAAACTTATCTGGGGTGGATAAAGGCATTCACTCCTATATCTTGTAAGACCAAGAGTTTGTAGGTATCTTATTTATCTGAATCTACTAATCTGCAGAAAGGTTGACTTCTTGGGGATGGGAAAAGAGACTGGAACTATGTTAATATATTAAACAATGATACACAAATGTATTTTTGATCAATTTGAATGGCCTCAACAATGCACAGATCACAAAGTCAACAGAACCCCAAACAGAAGAATCTGGATTGTGAGTCCACATTTAGCAAAAAGTCCTGCTGATATAAGGACCTCAATGATTTTGAAACTCATTCCAGTTGGGGACTGTGGAGGTATTTGCATGACCTGGGATCAATGACGAAATACATGAACTCAGAAACAGCTACAACATTTGGGGACTCCTGCATCTTTGCTGTGGAGTATTCCCTGACTGCGCAGAATAAATGAACACAATAGTTGGCAAATATTCATCTCACCATATATAATACTGATGCCTGGGTAAATCAGGAGGTATTCTCTAGCAGAGGGGACGGTGGCAACTGTGACACTTCAAGTCAAGGAAACTCGTGGCTGCATGGAGCTGCCCTCTCAGTGGGTGCCTGGGTCATGAGAACCTGCCTTGGCCATGTTCTCATGTAGCAAGTGGAAGAGCTCTGTCATTAACTACCAAGAGATGTTAAAGCATGTATGCCCTTGCTACAGGACCTTTCCCCAAACTGAGTGTCATGCAGAAAGTATGGTGATACAGTAATGGATCAGGAGTAGGGTTTTAGCTCCAAGGTGGCACCTTGACTGGTTTGAAGTCAAACCAGGCTGAGGAGCAGCAGCAATAGCAGGAGGAGGCAAAAGGCCAGAACTGATGAGACACAGTTTGTGAGCACCCTTGAGAATCCTCAAAGACAGTTGAAGAGGTGCTTTCCATTAGTAGGCAAATAAGGGTTTGGAGCTCACGATTTTAGTACTAACAGATATTAGTGTTAATGTTTCTATATTGCATTTGCTCTGTTTTGAGTGTGTTGGTGGAGGGGATGTCTCCCATTATCACCCAAGATGAGTCTAGAACAAGTTTTTCATAGACAATAAATTGGAAATTATTTTTCCATATCACTGTGGCTATTCCTCATCTATGCATATCATCAGATTATGATTTTTGGCTTCTAGCTGTTTTAGGTAACTAAAGCTTATTTAGTAAAATCACAAAAATTTATTTTCAACAAGTGGAGTTACTATTCAATTAACATTTTCTTTGGTTTCTTCCTTTAAAAAACATTGTCAGAGTTTGTTTTTGTTTGCTTACTTTAATTTTTGCTGTAGAAGTGATTGGCTTGGTTGGCTTAGAAAAATGTAAAGATAAAGGAAAGCATAAAGAAGAAAATAAGCATTACTCACAATTCTACAATTAATTTCTTCTATAACTCACATAGCTGGTGATCAGGGTGTGTCAAACCTGAGAATTCTTTTATTACTTACTCCGTTTTAGACCCATCTAAGAAAGTAATTAATGTCCCTAGTTCCTTTTATCTCAGATTTTCTAACTCGAAACTAACCTGACTATTCATAATCTCCCAAAAATAAAATGCCATGCCCATGAGAATTATTCTTCCTGGTTCTTGACTTGATGAATTGGCAGAATGATTTCATGGTAGAGTAATAATGAACAATATGATGTCACCAAAATGTACAGAATTTGGTAGCAATAATATTGGTAGCTAACATATTTTCTACTTGATATGTGTCAGGCTCCATTCTAGGAGTTTTACATGTATTATCTTATTTGTTCTTCACAAAAGCCCTGTGAGTGGATGCTATTATTATTTCTACTTTACAAATGAGGAAATGAAGTCACATAAAATTTGTGTAACTTGTCTAAGGCTACATAACCACAGGTGGTGGTCACATAGGCAAACTACCTTAGTTTAATAACTATATGGGAGATTAGTGGATGAGCTGGCATTTACTAGTATACCTTCCATTTGATATTAGCTATTTACATGCCAGTCTTTGCCATTTTTAACTTGGAGAGCTTCTAAATTAAAATAGGGCATATATGAAGGGCTGCATTTCAACATGCCAACTGGCAAACATCATAAAAGAACATAACTCATTTCAGGAGATGCCAATCATTGATGTCTCTTCTGTTAAAGAGAAGTTGAATCATTGTGCTTTAGTTACAGGTCACATTTCCAACTCACTCTGAATAAGGAAGGGCATACTTTGCTATATTTGAAGGGTTATCCTCAGGCAACGTGAAATTACTTGTGAAATTGGCCAATGTATTCTGGTCAAAAGAAAGAGGTATAGAATTTCATATTATTGTAAATTCATGTTGGCTCATACAGCTTTTTTCCCAAGAATATAAATTTAACTTTATGGTTTTAGTAAATCTAATAAGTTGTATGAGAACAAATGGATCAAGTTATTCCTGATGAATCCAAGTGACCCATTTCCAGCAAATGGAAAGCATTATCCCACACGATCCTGTTACTCATTCAAGGTACAGAAATGTTAAGCAATGAACCTTATACCTGGGAAGTTTATTCATGTTACCTTTATCAGAAATCACACCCAATGTGATCTGTTTTTGCCAACCTTGTCCGTTTGGGGCCATGAGGTACAGGAAGTAGAAGGGTAAGACGTAGTAGAGAAATTTAGTCACACAGATATCCAATTTAGATAACTTGCACATTGTGTAAAATGACATTTCTCCTCTTAAGCCAGTGCTTGCCTAAAAGGTATCAAAACTAAATGATATTTTTCATCACAACTCTTTGAAACTGATGACCAGGAACTTTGAAAGGCCATCTGCTTCAGGTGATAAATGACAAAGAATTTTGAGAGCTATCAGTACCCTACACTCTCACCAGATTTAACAGATGCCTTCCTGAACAAGGAACAACCGGACTCATTTTAATCAGTTAAGTACAGACTTAGGAACCATTCTGTCCCGTCCGGAATGTCTATTTTCAATCCTTAAGTAGCATTACTATAACAAACTCCACCTTTTCAGCACATTAAAACCCATTGATTTTTTTCCACTAAGATAAAGACATTTCACTAAGTTAATGGTAAGTTGCTTTATTGGTCTGTGTTCCTTTGCCTGGCAAGGAAATAAATTCATTGATCACATTATTGATTACTTACGTAGTCCTTGTCTTTTCTGTAGCATTGCTTCTGTTTTTATTCTGTATGTTAATGGGCTACATTCATTTTCAATACTTAAACTTTTACTTTTTTCTTGAAAATCTAAATAGAAATTTATGCCAAAAACAAAATTTTAATGCATTTAATTATTTTTTAAATGTTCATTTATTTATTTTGAGAGAGAGAGAGAGTGAGCATGAGCAGGGGAGGGACAGAGAGAGAATCCCAAGCAAGCTCCGCGCTGACAGCACAGAGTCCGATGTGGGGCTTGAACTCATGAACCATGAGATCATGGCCTGAGCTGAAATCAAGAGTCCAACGCTTAACCAACTAAGCCACCCAGGCACCTCAAATGCATTTAATTCTTACATAACTAAAATATATTTTTTTTAATTTTCAGCTTGAAAGGGGACTTTGCCACCTTTTGCTGGAAAGTGTGGTGGAGTTACTGCGTAGATTACAAGTGTTGGCAACATCAAAATTATGTTACAAAAGCTTAGGCTGGCTGGCCTCATTTCATTAGATTCTCTTTACACTGTAGTTCTCATCTTTGTGACTTACTTGTATTATCCAGGCTTTTCTACCTAGAGAACTTCTTCATCTGTCTAAAGCATTAAGGATTGTCCTTTCAAACTAGAAAGACCTGATTCTTTTAATTCAATCAGACTTCTTTCTTGGGTTAAGAGCTGATTTTTTTAACGTGTATGGTAATTTCACTTTTTTATTTTTTACATTTTTCTCAAGTATAATTTACATACAGTGATATGTTAGTTTCAGGTGTACAATACAATGATTCAACAATTCAATACATTGCTCAGTGCGCATCAAGATAAGTGTACTCTTATTTTATTTTAATTTTATTTTACTTTACTTATTTTACTTTATTTTATAATTCCAGTATAGTTAACATACATTGTTAGATTCGTTTCAGGTGTACAATGTAGTGATTCAACACTTCCATACATCACTCACTGGTCCTTAATCCCATCACCTATTTTACCCATCCCCTCACCCAGCTCCCCCTGACAACCAACAGTTTGTTTCCTATATTTAAATGTCTGGGTTTTTTTGTTTGTTTTTCCCATTAACAGATGATTTAAAGCTCATCTCCAGCAAATTTTCTCTGGTCAACTCCATTACTCTTTGATTTTGCATCATCTTTGATATTAGTATTCTAAAATATATTGGTTTTAGTGTTTCGCTTGGTAATTGTACTTTACCTGCGGTTTAACTCACAAGAATATTCCAAATTTCCCACTGTTGTTCACAATGTCCCCTCCATCTTGCAATCTCTCGAATCTTCTGTTGGTTTTAATAATTCACCACCTTTGGTATCAGTTCTCAAATCTGACCGATTCAACCATTTATCAGTTGTCAGAAATTTCTTTTTTCTTTTGGAGGTGATAAATATCAGTACCTCTAGCTTTTAGAAGCTCTTTCATAGCTTCTTTAAAAGGTGAAATGGTGCAGTGAAAGCAAATTTAAGCCAATATCTGTCAACTATCAAATAATTACTAGATATAAAGCACAAAACACTAATATATCCTGGGAGGTTTTTGTTTGTTTGTTTGTTTTTTAATCTCAGGGAATCTTTGAACTCCATCTTCATCCACTTTGGACAATTGCCTTGCAGGAGCAAAATGTAAGAATCCAAGATGTGTGGCATTGTCATCCCAAAGCTCTGTTTGGTCTGGTGCACCCACTCCTATCACAGAACAATTTTGGCCATGTCTGATAAAAAGGTGGATTGATTCTGCGATTAAATGCAGCTCCAAAATAACCCTTTTTTTGCACAAGGATCCAGGGATAGAAGAATATTCCCAACTAATGTGGGGAAATCCCTACTCGCAAAAAGCCATTGTCCAAGTCAAAGTGTCGCCCAAAAGGCATTGAGGGACACTGCTTAGATGTTACAAAGCACATTTTGGGTATATGTGGGAACTGGAAATGGACCAGGTGATGATATTCAGGAACCACTTTTAGTTTTATTGGGCAGTATTCTGTTATTTTGTTTACAGGAGTTAATGTTATTTTGGCAACGTAAGAAGGTACTTTTGTTTTTTAGAATGGGATGTTATGCTGTCTGTGTAATGTTTGGTTCTGACTGTCCCATACTGCCACTGCATCCCACTTATAGAGCAGTCACTTTGTGAACTGCCTCCAGTGTTGGATGACTCTGCCAAAGGACTGACATTGCACTTTGCTCATGAGAGTCCATGAGGACCCAGTGGGAATGCTCCGGACTCATGTGGCTAGATTGGGTGATTTCTTGCTTATAATAAACGTTTATTTGTCAGAAGGTTGTTTAAGACTTCTTGCTATTATGGAAAGCCACCTGTTAGAAGTGATAGCTGGAGGCATTCTACATATGATAAAAAGAGCTCTGAAATTTCTAAAGTGTAAAATTGAATTAGCAACAATGAGATTTTATCATTGACTGGGCATTTGAACGATATGTTCTCTAACTCATCTTCCTGTGTCAGGCAGTAAATCACTTAAGAAAAGCTATCCTGACCTATTGGTAATGAGATAATTTTCTTCCAGACTTTGTCTTTGAAATAGTAGTTACTTCACAAAGATCTTCTTGTCTGAGTTTTCTTTTTTTAATTACCGTCTTCTCTCTAAAAGTATGAGGGTGTTCTAGAGGCACTAACAATCGAATCCAGCATCTCCTTTTGTAATATCAGTCTGTATTTCATTTTTCACAGAAAGTGTGGAGGGTGTGGTTAACACAGCAAATCAGGTAAGCATAGGTCAAATAGCAAGTTTCTGTGACAGTTCTTTATTTCCTCACCCTTCCATGCAGCAGAGGGCAGCAGTGAACTGTGCATATTTCCTCTAGAAACAAACCAAATAAATGTAATTACGTAATTTAAAAATCATGTTGAAAGTGATCCACGTTCAATAGTGGTCCCCAGAGCAAACAGTAATTTACCTGGGCTGCAATTCAGTATATCGTAGCTAATTTCATATCTCAGACTTATGGTTTGGTTGAAACAATCTGGGATTTCAGTATAACATTGTATTGGATAGTCATTCACAAAATAGGTGTGGGCAGAAAATAAGTATTTTCTTTTCTTCTAAGAAAAATGTGATATACTGAAGGAAATTTATAGTATAGAGGTATTCAGCTATTTCTAGACTTACAATGTTGTCTTTGTCAAGATATATATGATATTTTTATGAAATTTTGTCTTCTTTAAAAGCCTTTTTAGTAAATTAACTTAAAACGTTTTTTCTTACCAACTAATAATATTTATGGAATTTTTATTAACCTATTTTTCAACTTATGGAATGACCTTAAGTATTAAATTTCAACTTTTTAAGCTTTTTCCTTGTTTTTTACCTACATATTTTCATACTTATCCATATTTCCCCTTAAATGTCATCTATTGTCTTCGTAATAAAGAAAATGAAAAGTTAGTGCCTTTACACTTCCCTCAGATATTCCTTCACCATATTCCTCCAAAATACCATTTTATATTATTCAGTTTTAGGCCCTTACTCATAGAGGGCAATTATTAAACATATGTCTACTGACGGCTGGAAGAAATTTCCAATTAAGGAAAGGTTACTCGTGTTTATTGAGTCCCGACTCTGCCTAGGATTTCCAGTCGGTGTTAAACCACCATCACACAGAAAACCATTTCTGTGTACCTTTCTAGATTGTAGCATTAGAAAAGATCTTTTCAAAGTAGAAAAGGGCACGTGTTCTTGTTAGAAGAGAAAAGATCTTAGATTTCAGTTGTATAGTTCATATTTAAATTCCGGCTCCACTTAGCAGTTGCCAGAACTTCACCACTTCTGCTACCCGTCTGTCTTCCCAGGGATGTGTGGCAGTAGCAATGATCATTTTTGTATTCTGCCTATCTTGTTTGCTTCAATTCTTACTTGGAAGAACCTGCCACTCCCTTGAGGAGGCGCAGCATTTAAACTTAGGTATATTAGTAGTTATATCACATGTAAATGGAAAATATTTCAGTTGAAAGACAAAGTGTGTTAGATTGGGTGAACAAAGAAAATTGAACTACATGTTATTTGTAAGAAGCACACATTAATTAGAAAAACAGAAAGGATGAAAGTACAAGGACAAATATTTCCCATGCAAACGTTAGTGGGAAAAAAAGCTGGTGTAAGTATATTGATATCAAAGTAAATTATAAGGCAAGTAGTACTAGATAAAAATGTGTCAGTTCATATGATAACATGGTCAATTCGAGAGAACGATATAACAATTCAATATTTATATTCACTTAAATACATACTTTAAAATATATAAATGCAAGCTAACAAAATTGGAGAAAGAATAAAAGCAAAGTCAATATTAGGGATTTTAACACACTTTTTCTGTAACTTATGGAAAAATTGTTAAAATCAATAAAGATTTAGAAGATTTGAGCAACACAATTAACCACCTTGACTAATTGACATATATTGACCACGACTCCCTAAAACCATAACATTTATATTCTTTTCAATTGTATAGGGAACATTTACCAAAATATACATATCTTGGACCATAGAGTGAATCTCAACAAATCATGAAGAAGTGAAGTCCTGCAAAGATCTCTTCACAATGGAATTAAACTAGAAATCACCAGGAGCAAAATAGCTTTAAAATCTTCAAAAGATTGGAAATTAATCAGCACACTTTTAAATAACCCACTAGTCAAAGAAGAATTTACAAAGGAAATTAGGAGATATTTTAAAGTGAAAGATAATTCAATATAACAAAACCTGGAATGCTACTGTATTTAAAAGAAAATTTAAAACCTCATATTTTTAAAAACAATTTTCTTAAAATTTACCTACAGATACAATGCAATCTCACTGAAATTTCTAATTTTTGTGTGTATAAATTGACACATTTTCTATGGGAATGCAGAAGACCTAATAAAGTAAGACAATTTTGGTAGAGAAATACAAATGAAGGATGTACAGTACCAGATATAAAGACTAGCTGTAAAGCTATAGAAACCAAGATAGTGTAGGCTTACCAACAGCACAGACAAACAGACCAATAGACTAGAATAGAGAGCCCAGAAATAGTTCCACACAGGATATACGATATGTCAAATGGCAAAAGCACCACTCCAGTTTAGGAGGGTAAAGAGTGCTGGGTTCAGTGGATATCTAAATGGAAAAATGTACTTTGATCCTTTACATAGTTGATTAATTAATTAATCAATTAGTTAATTAATTTGAGATAGATCATAGACCTGATATAAAAAAGGAAACAGTAAAGCTACCTGAAGCAAACAGAAGAAAATCTTCAATATTTTCCTTGGTGTAAACAAAGATTTCTTACACAGACTGCAAAAGCCTCAATCTGAACTAGAAAACATTAACTGGACCACATTAAAATTAGAATTTTATATTTATTCAAAGACATTTTTAACATTAAAACTGCTAAAAAGCAAACTAGACACTGGATATTTGTGACACATATATTTCATAAAGGATTTATATTCGTAACAAAGAGCTCCTACAAAATAAAATAAACAGACAAAAAAGAATGACAATGTGATTTTTAAAAATGGGCAAAGACTTAAACAGACCCTTTAGAGAAGAATGTATCCAAATGATCACTAGGATATGAAAACAGGCATTTCACAAAGAAAGATCTCCAAATAGCCAAGTGATCAGAGAATTGCAAATGAAGGCACAATCAGATAACAGACACACTTCTACCACACAAGCTGAAGCTAAAAAGATTGCCAATTCCAGCAAGGATATGGAGCAGCTGGGGAAAGTGTAGGTGGTAGAGAACTGGGATACATGGTGCCCTTAGTCTGTAAGAGCTCTAATATGAACCTAGCAGAAGCCCATGGGAAGAGAAACCCAGGACTGGCAAGTAAGGCCCAGCATGGAGGGAGCCTTCTCTTCCAGTATGTGGTGCCTCCCATTGGCCAAACCTAAGCTGGAAGCCAGAGGACACTGGATGTGGTGAGGTGGTTTATAAAAAGTGGATCTGAAGAGGCAAAGATTCAGCTCCATTTATTTAATTATTTGTGTATTATTTATGTATTTGTTGTATCTATCAATGCATCGATTATCTATCTACCCCATCTATTTATGTTTGCCTTAGCTGGGATGTGTGTGTGTGTGTGTGTGTGTGTGTGTGTGTGTGATAATGGTTACATGTGTACAGTGTAATCAAATGGCCAAAGAGACTAAGAATCACAAATGATTAGCATTTGTGTATTTACTATCTGTTAAGTATGTTGACAGAAACTTCTAGGCTTCTTGCTTAAGGTACAGTATGATGAAAAAATTTTTTTTCAGCATGATTAAATTCTGGCAGTGAGAAGAGGACATTAGCTAAAAACTGTAACATAAGCTGCAACAGAATTGTTTTAATCTTTCAAGGACAAAATGGTTTCATAGCATATGTTATTGAAGTTCCCATATTCAAAATTTATGAGACAAGAGAGACAAGCATTCCCTATTTTATGAAAGCTAATAGTTATAATTAATTTGATTAATGCTGTGAGAATTTCATATAGCAATAATTAACATTATTTGTAATTTGAATGGCAATTATTTGGGTATCTTATTATTAAAGAAAGAGTCTACAGGAGTGTTAAAACAACTATTACATTTTGCAGCTTAGGGTCTTTTACGTTAATTACATAGTTTTTCCTTGGCACCCAAGACATGCTGCTTATTGTAGCAAATGGAATATGTACGCAAAAAACACTTGTCATGTTCTAACCATCAAAAACAACATTACATTTGGTATGTTCTATAGTCTCTTTCAACATATTTCTAAACATATAAACTTTTTTTGAGAGAGAGAAAGAGCACGTGTGAGCAGGGGAGGAGTAAAGGGAGACGGAGAGAGAATCCCAAGCAGTGTCCACACTCAGCACAGAGCCTGACGGGGGGCTCAATCTTATGACTGTGAGATCACAACCTGAGTCAACATTAAGAGTCAGAGGCTTAACTGACCGAGCCATCCAGGCACCGCTAAAACATACAAACTTTTAAATAAAGGATCCTATTTTATGTACAGTTGAATGTCTTCAACTTTCACCTGTATCATAGACATTTCCCCATCTAAACATTAATGCATAGATTTTAATTTTCCATATCAGTAATAATTTACTAATGAGAGATTTCTAGAGGTAATAGTACTTCATCAAATTCACATTCTTTTTAAAATCTTGATAAATAATAGCAAATTATTTTCCTGAAAAGATTCAACAATTTATATTCTTAGCAGAGTCAAATCAGAATGCAGGCTCATAGTTCCTTCACTATTTTTCTGACAACTTGATAAGCAAAAAAAATTGGTATGTCATCATTTTAACATTAATTTGCTTAATTGTGAGATTAAATGTGTTTCTTGTTTGCTGACTACTTTTATTTCCTCTACTTTCACTGAAATCCATTTAACTGAATCCACATCTTCTGTTCTTTTGGCTAGGGAATATACATTTTTAATTTTTTAATGTTTATTTATTTTGGAGAGAGAGAGTATGAGCAGGGGAGGGGTAGAGAGAGGAGACAGAGAATGTGAATCAGGCTCAGCACTGTCAGTGCAAAGCCCAATGTGACCCACAAAGCATGAGATCATGACCTGAGCCCAAGTCAGTCACTCAAACAACTGAACCATGCAGGTGCCCCTAGCTAGTAATTATTTTTAAAAATTATTTTTTAACAAAGAGTAAAGATACCAACACTTGTTATACAAGTGCCAATTAGTGTTATAATTTTTTTAATATGAAATTTATTGTCAAATTGGTTTCTATATAACACCCAGTGCTCTCATCCCAACAGGTGCCCTCCTCAATGCCCATCACCCACTTTTCCCTCCCTCCCACCCCCCATCAACCCTCAGTTTATTCTCAGTTTTTAAGAGTCTCTTATGCTTTGGCTCCCTCCCTAACTTTTTTTTTTCCTTCCCCTCCCCCATGGTCTTAAGTTTCTCAGGATCCACATAAGAATGAAAACATATGGTAATGTCTTTCTCTGTATGACTTGTTTCACTTAGCATAACACTCTCCAGTTCCATCCATGTTGCTACAAAGGGCCATATTTCATTCTTTCTCATTGCCACGTAGTATTCCATTGTATATATAAACCACAATTTCTTTATCCATTCATCAGTTGATGGACATTTAGGCTCTTTCCATAATTTGGCTATTGTTGAGAGTGCTGCTATAAACATTGGGGTACAAGTGCTCCTATGCATCAGTACTCCTGTATCCCTTGGGTAAATTCCTAGCAGTGCTACTGCTGGGTCATAGGGCAGGTCTATTTTTAATTTTTTGAGGAACCTCCACACTGTTTTCCAGAGTGGCTGCACCAGTTTGCATTCCCACCAACAGTGCAAGAGGGTTCCCATTTCTCCACACCCTCTCCAGCATCTATAGTCTCCTGATTTGTTCATTTTGGCCACTCTGACTGGAAAACCCAATAGACTCCACCAAAGTCAGCTAGAACTGATAAATGAATTCAGCAAAGTCGCAGGATACAAAATTAATGTACAGAAATCAGTTGAATCCTTATACACTAATAATGAAGCAACAGAAAGACAAATAAAGAAACTGATCCCATTCACAATTGCACCAAGAATCATAAAATACTTAGGAATAAACCTAACCAAGGATGTAAAAGATCTGCAGGCTGAAAACTATAGAAAGCTTATAAAGGAAATTGAAGAAGATACAAAGAAATGGAAAAACATTCTGTGCTCATGGGTTGGAAGAATAAATATTGTTAAAATGTCAATACTACCCAAAGCTATCTACACATTCAATGCAATCCCAATCAAAATTGTATCAGCATTCTTCTCGAAGCTAGAACAAGCAATCTTAAAATTTGTATGGAACCACAAAAGACCCTGAATAGCCAAAGTAATATTGAAGAAGAAGACCAAAGCAGGAGGCATCACAATCCCAGACTCTATTACAAAGCTCTAATCATCAAGACAGCATGGTATTGTCACAAAAACAGACACATAGACCAATGGAATAAAATAGAGACTGCAGAATTGGACCCACAAATGTATGGCCAACTCATCTTTGACAAAGCAGGAAAGACTATCCAATGGAAAAAAGACAGTCTCTTTAACAAATGGTACTGGGAGAACTGGACAGCAACATGCAGAAGAATGAAACTAGACCACTTTCCTACACTATTCACAAAAATAAACTCAGAATGGATAAAGGACCTAAATGTGAGACAGGAAACCATCAAAACCCTAGAGGAGAAAGCAGGAGAAATCCTCTCTGACCTCAGCCGCAGCAATTTCTTACTCAACACATTTCCAAAGGCAAGGGAATTAAAAGCAAAAATGAACTATTGGGACCTCATGAAGATAAAAGGAAACAATCAAACTGCAAAGGAAACAATCAACAAAACTAAAAGGCAACCGACGGAATGGGAAAAGATATTTGCAAATGACATATCAGACAAAGGGCTAGTATCCAAAATCTATAAAGAACTCACCAAACTCCACACCCAAAAACCAAATAATCCAGTGAAGAAATGGGCAGAGAACATGAATAGACACTTCTCTAAAGAAAACATCCAGGTGGCCAACAGGCACATGAAAAGATGCTCAACGTTGCTCCCCATCAGGTAAATACAAATCCAAACCACACTGAGATATCACCTCACGCCAGTCAGAGTAGCTAAAGTGTTATAATTTTTAACACTAAGGCAATTTTGGATTTTTTTGTAATCAAATGTATCATTATTTGTTTTATCTTTTGTATTTGGGGATTTTATTTTATTTTACATTTTAATGTCTAACTCATGTAGAGTTTAATGTATCTGTAAGGAAAGAATCTAATTTATTATATATATTAATTTTTTTTTTCAAATAGAAAAGCTCTCCAACAGTGTTTAGGAGTAACCTATACCTTCCCCACTGGATTTATTTGTTTTTTACAAAAGCCATACTTTTGACTTTTGTGTGATGCCTTATAGCAATTGCTAGAACCTTTAACAATAATAATGCTATTTACACAAACCCTTATGTCTTCTTGATTTTAATAGAAATCCTTTTGCTATTTTTTAGGTAATATTTAGTATTCCATCATAGTCTACAATTTGATTTATGATTCTTTTTTAGATGTACAAGTTAATATGGAATATTTTAAGTGTTTAAATTGTATTTGCATGTATATAATGATGAATGGGATTTAGAAGTTATGTTTTTCTTATTTACTTTTAACTGAATTGTACTGTGGTAGGATAATTGATAACTATAATTTCTGCACTTTATAATTTATTGAGGAAGACTTCATGATCCAGTGTATATTTTCTCCCCAATCTCCAATGAATACTTGAAAATGTAGATGGTAAAGTTAAATTTGTAGCTGTCAATTTAATAATTTAAAATATTTCTATTTACTTTTTGTTTATTTGTTGATGTTTAAGAAATGTGTATTATAGTTGTAGGAGCAGAAATTCTCATGATAGAACATACCAATACATGGCACAAAAACAGACACATAGACTAATGGAATAGAATAGAAACCCCAGAATTAGACCCACAAACGTATGGCCAACTCATCTTTGACAAAGCAGGAAAGAACATCCAATGGTAAAAAGACAGTCTCTATAACAAATGATGCTGGGAGAACTGGACAGCAACATGCAGAAGATTGAAACTAGGGAAGGCTGGGAAGATGGCAGCGTAGGAGGACGCTGGGCTCACCGCACGTCCTGCTGATCCCTTAGATTCCACCTACACTTGCCTAAATAACCCTGAAAACTGCCAGAAGACTAGCAGAATGGAGTCTCTGGAGCCAAGCGCAGACGAGAGGCCCACGGAAGAGGGTAGGAAGGGCGGAGAGGCGGTGCGCGCTCCACGGACTGGCGGGAGGGAGTCGGGGTGGAGGGGCGGCCCGCCGGCCAAGCAGAGCCCCCAAGTCTGGCTCACAAAAGCGGAGGGCCCGGACAGAGTGTGTTCCCACAGCAAGCGGGACTTGACATCTGGAAGGTTATAAGCTAACAGCTCTGCTCAGAGAACGGGAGGGCTGGAGGACAACAGGAGGGAGAGTTGTTGAGCCCCGGATGACAGAGCTCAGCTTGGCGGGGAACAAAGGAGCTGCCAGCACCATCTCCCTCGCCCATCCCCCAGCCAAATCCCAAAGGGAACCAATTCCTGCCAGGGAACTTGCTTGCACCGTGCAAACACCCAAAGCTGTGCTTCTGCGGATCCATCCCTCTGGCGGGTCTGACTCCCTCCTGGTGCCGCAGGGCCCCTCCGAAACAGATCACTGAAGGAGAAGAGAGCTGAGCCTGCCCCTCCCGCCCCCGTGCACCTTGCCGATCCACCCCAGCTAATACGCCAGATCCCCAGCACCACAAGCCTGGCAGTGTGCAAGTAGCCCAGACGGGCCATGCCACCCCACAGTGAATACCACACGTAGGAGAGGGGAAGAGAAGGCACACACCAGTCTGACTGTGGCCCC
The DNA here is from genome assembly GCF_018350175.1 of Felis catus. NCBI lineage: Eukaryota > Metazoa > Chordata > Mammalia > Carnivora > Felidae > Felis > Felis catus. The sequence continues at coordinate 207,163,000 of NC_058368.1, read as the reverse complement.
AGCGGTGGGCTGGGGGCAGACATCAGGTCTGACTGCAGCCCCGCCCACCAACTCAAGTTATTCAAGACAGCACAGGGGAAGTGCCCCGCAGTCCCACACCACTCCAGGGACTATCCAAAATGACCAAACGGAAGAATTCCCCTCAGAAAAACGTCCAGGAAATAACAACAGCTAACGAACTGATCAAAAATGATTTAAACAATATAACAGAAAGTGAATTTAGAATAATAGTCATAAAATTAATCGTTGGGCTTGAAAACAGTATAAAGGAGAGCAGAGAATCTTTTGCTACAGAGATCAAGGGACTAAGGAACAGCCAGGAGGAGCTAAAAAATGCTATCAACGAGCTGCAAAATAAAATGGAGACAACTAAGGCTCGGATTGAAGAGGCAGAGGAGAGAATAGGCGAACTAGAAGATGAAATTATGGAAAAAGAAGAAGCTGAGAAAAAGAGACATAAAAAAATCCAAAAGTATGAGGGGAAAATTAGAGAACTAAGTGATGCACTAAAGAGAAATAATATACGCATAATTGGTATTCCAGAGGAGGAAGAGAGAGGGAAAGGTGCTGAAGGTGTACTTGAAGAAATAATAGCTGAGAACTTCCCGGATCTGGGGAAGGAAAAAGGCATTGAAATCCAAGAGGCACAGAGAACTCCCTTCAGACATAACTTGAATCGATCTTCTGCACGACATATCATAGTGAAACTGGCAAAATACAAGGATAAAGAGAAAATTCTGAAAGCAGCTAGGGATAAACGTGCTCTAACCTATAAAGGGAGACCTATAAGACTCGTGACTGATCTCTCTAATGAAACTTGGCAGGCCAGAAAGGAATGGCATGAGATCTTCAATGTGATGAACAGAAAAGATATGCAGCCGAGAATCCTTTATCCAGCAAGTCTGTCATTTAGAATAGAAGGAGAGATAAAGGTCTTCCCAAACAAACAAAAACTGAAGGAATTCGTCACCACTAAACCAGCCCTACAAGAGATCCTAAGGGGGATCATGTGAGACAAACTACCAGAGACATCGCTACAAGCATGAAACCTACGGACATTACAATGACTCTAAACCCGTATCTTTCTACAATAACACTGAATGTAAATGGACTAAATGCGCCAACCAAAAGACATAGGGTATCAGAATGGATAAAAAAACAAGACCCATCTATTTGCTGTCTACAAGAGACTCATTTTAGAACTGAGGACACCTTCAGATTGAGAGTGAGGGGATGGAGAATAATCTATCATGTTACTTGAAGTCAAAAGAAAGCCAGAGTAGCCATACTGATATCAGACAAACTAGATTTTAAACTAAAGTCTGTAACAAGAGATGAAGAAGGGCATTATATAATAATCACAGGGTCTATCCATCAGGAAGAGCTAACAATTATAAATGTTTGTGTGCTGAATACGGGAGCCCCCAAATATACAAAACAATTACTCACAAACATAAGCAACCTTATTGATAAGAATGTGGTAATTGCAGGGGACTTTAACACTCCACTTACAGAAATGGATAGATCATGTAGACGCACGGTCAATAAAGAAACAAGGGCCCCGAATGAGACATTGGATCAGATGGACTTGACAGATCTATTTAGAACTCTGCATCCCAAAGCAACAGAATATACTTTTTTCTCGAGTGCACATGGAACATTCTCCAAGATAGATCACATACTGGGTCACAAAACAGCCCTTCATAAGTATACAAGAATTGAAATCATACCATACATACTTTCAGACCAGAATCTAAAAAAACTGTAGAGCAGATCAACGAAACCAAGAGTTGATTTTTTGAAAAAATAAACAAAATTGATAAACCTCTAGCCAGGTTTCTCAAAAAGACAAGGGAGATGACCCAAATAGATAAAACCATGAATAAAAATGGAATTATTACAACCAATCCCTCAGAGATACAAGCAATTATCAGGGAATACTATGAAAAATTATATGCCAACAAACTGGAAAACCTGGAAGAAATGGACAAATTCCTAAACACCCACACTCTTTCAAAACTCAATCAGGAGGAAATAGAAAGCTTGAACAGACTCATAACCAGCGAAGAAATTGAATCAGTCATCAAAAATCTCCCAACAAATAAGAGTCCAGGACCAGATGGCTTCCCAGGGGAGTTCTACCAGACGTTTAAAGCAGAGATACTACCTATCCTTCTCAAGCTATTCCAAGAAATAGAAAGGGAAGGAAAACTTCCAGACTCATTCTATGAAGCCAGTATTACTTTGATTCCTAAACCAGACAGAGACCCAGTAAAAAAAGAAAACTACAGGCCAATATCCCTGATGAATATGGATGCAAAAATTCTCAATAAGATACTAGCAAATCGAATTCAACGGCATATAAAAAGAATTATTCACCATGATCAAGTGGGATTCATTCCCGGGATGCAGGGCTGGTTCAACATTCGCAAATCAATGAACTTGATACATCACATTAATAAAAGAAAAGATAAGAACCATATGATCCTGTCAATCAATGCAGAAAAAGCCTTTGACAAAATCCAGCACCCTTTCTTAATAAAAACCCTTGAGAAAGTCGGGATAGAAGGAACATACTTAAAGATCATAAAAGCCATTTATGAAAAGCCCACAGCTAACATCATCCTCAATGGGGAAAAACTGAGAGCTTTTCCCTGAGATCAGGAACACGACAGGGATGTCCACTCTCACCGCTGTTATTTAACACAGCGTTGGAGGTTCTAGCATCAGCAATCAGACAACAAAAGGAAATCAAAGGCATCAAAATTGGCAAAGATGAAGTCAAGCTTTCACTTTTGGCAGATGACATGATATTATACATGGAAAATCCAATAGACTCCACCAGAAGTCTGCTAGAACTGATACATGAATTTAGCAAAGTTGCAGGATACAAAATCAATGTACAGAAATCAGTTACATTCTTATACACTAATAATGAAGCAACAGAAAGACAAATAAAGAAACTGATCCCATTCACAATTGCACCAAGAAGCATAAAATACCTAGGAATAAATCTAACCAAAGATGTACAAGATCTGTATGCTGAAAACTATAGAAAGCTTATGAAGGAAATTGAAGAAGACATAAAGAAATGGAAAGACATTCCATGCGCATGGATTGGAAGAATAAATATTGTCAAAATGTCAATACTACCCAAAGCTATCTACACATTCAATGCAATCCCAATCAAAATTGAATGAGCATTCTTCTCAAAACTAGAACAAGCAATCCTAAAATTCATATGGAACCACAAAAGGCCCCGAATAGCCAAAGGAATTTTGAAGAAGAAGACCAAAGCAGGAGGCATCACAATCCCAGACTTTAGCCTCTACTACAAAGCTATAATCATCAAGACAGCATGGTATTGGCACACAAACAGACACATAGACCAATGGAATAAAATAGAAACCCCAGAACTAGACCCACAAACGTATGGCCAACTCATCTTTGACAAAGCAGGAAAGACTATCCAATGGAAAAAAGACAGTCTTTCTAACAAATGGTGCTGGGAGAACTGGACAGCAACATGCAGAAGGTTGAAACTAGACCACTTTCTCATACCATTCACAAAAATAAACTCAAAATGGATAAAGGACCTGAATGTAAGACAGGAAACCGTCAAAACCCTAGAGGAGAAAGCAGGAAAAGAGCTCTCTGACCTCAGCCGTAGCAATTTCTTACTTGACACATCCCCAAAGGCAAGGGAATTAAAAGCAAAAACGAACTACTGGGACCTTATGAAGATAAAAAGCTTCTGCACAGCAAAGGAAAAAACCAACAAAACTAAAAGGCAACCAACAGAATGGGAAAAGATATTTGCAAATGACATATCGGACAAAGGGCTAGTATCCAAAATCTATAAAGAGCTCACCAAACTCCACACCCGAAAAACAAATAATCCAGTGAAGAAATGGGCTGAAAACATGAACACTTCTCTAAAGAAGTCTTTAGAGAAGTCTAAAGACACTTCTCTAAAGAAGACATCCAGATGGCCAACAGGCACATGAAAAGATGCTCAACATCACTCTTCATCAGGAAAATACAAATCAAAACCACACTCAGATATCACCTCACGCCAGTCAGAGTGGCCAAAATGAACAAATCAGGAGACTATAGATGCGGGAGAGGATGTGGAGAAACGGGAACCCTCTTGCACTATTGGTGGGAATGCAAACTGGTGCAGCCACTCTGGAAAACAGTGTGGAGGTTCCTCAGAAAATTAAAAATAGACCTACCCTATGACCCAGCAGTAGCACTGCTAGGAATTTACCCAATGGATACAGGAGTACTGATGCATAGGGGCACTTGTACCCCAATGTTTATAGCAGCACTCTCAACAATAGCCAAATTATGGAAAGAGCCTAAATGTCCATCAACTGATGAATGGATAAAGAAATTGTGGTTTATATACACAATGGAGTACTACGTGGCAATGAGAAAGAATGAAATATGGCCCTTTGTAGCAACATGGATGGAACTGGAGAGTGTGATGCTAAGTGAAATAAGCCATACAGAGAAAGACAGATACCATATGTTTTCATTCTTATGTGGATCCTGAGAAACTTAACAAAAACCCATGGGGGAGGGGTAGGAAAAAAAAGAGATTAGAGTGGGAGAGAGCCAAAGCATAAGAGACTCTTAAAAACTGAGAACAAACTGAGGGTTGATGGGGGTGGGAGGGAGGGGAGGGTGGGTGATGGGTATTGAGGAGGGCACCTTTTGGGATGAGCACTGGGTGTTGTATAGAAACCAATTTGACAATAAATTTCATATATTGAAAAAAATATTTTAAGTGCTTACAAAGGTTCTTCTGAAAAAAAAGAACATACCAATACAAAATAGACTTTAATTCTTTTTATTTTAAATTCTGCATAGATATTAATAGGACTTTAATGTTTCAGAACTTTTCACATATGTCTCAGTCCATCTCTTTATTTTAACCTTTTATTGCTATTTTGTTTTAAATGTAATTTTTATAAGTCAAATGCTTTTGAGTTTTGTTATTAATTATTGCTTTCAACTTTTCAGTTGTAATTTTATTTTTGCCTTTACTTCGACTCTATATAAACAGCAGACCATATTTCAGATGACTTTCCTCTCTATTTGGAAACAAAAACTGTTGGATTGGCATTCTCATGCATATTTTTTAAAGTTTTTATTTAAATTCCAGTGAACACACAGTGTAATATTTGTTTTAGGTGTATGATATAGTGATTCAATACTTCCATACAACACCTGGTGCTCATCATAACAAGTGCATTCCTCAATCTCCACCGCCAATTTAACTCATACTCTCCTGCCCACCCTCCTCTAGTAACCATCAATTAATTCTCTACAGTTAAGAGTCTGTTTCTTGGTTTGCCTCTCTCTCCTTTGCTCATTTGTTTTGTTTCTTAAATTCCACATATGAGTGAAATTATATTGTATTTGTCTTTCTCTGACTTATTTCACTTTGCATAATATTGTCTAGCTCCATCCATGTTATTGCAAATGGCAAGATTTCATTCTTTTTTATACCTGAGTAATATTCCTACACACACACACACACACACACACACACACACACACACCACCTTTTCTTTATCCATTCATCATTCAATGAACACTTGGGCTGTTTCCTTAATTTGGCTATTGTAGATAATGCTGCTATAAACATTGGTGCATGCATCCATTAATACAATCCCTATCAAAACATCAACAGCATTTTTCACAGAGCTAAAACAAACAGTCCTAAAATTTGTATGGAACCACAAAGAGGCTGAATAGCCAAAGGAGTCTTGTAAAAGCAAAGCAAAGCTGGATCCATCACAATTCCAGACTTCAAGTTATATTACAAAGCAAAACACTGATCAAACAGTATGGTACTGGCACAAAAATAGACACATAGATCAATGGAACAGAACAGAAGACCCAGAAATGAACCCACAACTATTTGGTCAATTAATCTTCAACAAAGGAGAACAGAATATTCAATGGGAAAAAGTCTTTTCAGCACATAGCCTGGGAAAACTGGACAGCAACATATAAAAGAATGAAACTGGACCGCTTTCTTACAGCAAACACAAAAATAAATTAAAAATGGATTAAAACCTGAAACCATAAAAATCCTAGAGGAGAATACTGGCAGTAACCTCTTTGACATTGGCCCTAGCAACTTCCCTCTTGATATATCTCCAGAAGCAAGGGGGGAAAAAAGCAAAAATAAACTATTGGACTTCATCAAAATACAAAGTTTCTGCACAGTGAAGGAAACAATCAACAAACCAAAAGGCAACCTATGGAATAGGAGAGGCTATCTGTAAATGACCTATCTGATGCAGGGTTAGTATCCAAAATATATAAAAAAAACTTAGAAAACTCAACACCTAAAAACCAAACAATCCAGTTAAAAAATGGGCAGAAGATATCAATAGGCATTTTTCCAAAAAATATATACGGATGGCCAACAGACACATGAAAAGATGCCCAACATCGCTCATCATAGAGAAATACAAATCAAAACCGCAATGAGGTATCACTTCCCATCTGTCAGAATGACTAAAATTAATGACATAAGAAACAACAGCTGTTGGTGAGGATGTGGAGAAAAAGGAACCCTCTTACACTATGGGTGGGAATGCAAACTGGTGCAGCCACTGTGGAAAGTAGTATGGAGGTTCCTCAAAAAGTTAAAAATAGAACAACCTTATAATCAAGCAATTGCACTACTAGGTATTTACCCAGATAATACAAAAAATATTATTAATTTAATATGAAAGTTTTTATTGGGAGAATTTTTATTGGGGGAATTTAATCTATTTCTATTCACAAATTAGCATGTCCAAAATAGAATTCCTCCCTAAGTACTGTTATTGTCCAGTAGTTCTCATCTCAAAAAATGACACTGACATCCATCCAAATTCCAGGGTACCAATCACAATTTCTCACTCCTGCATACTTTGAAAATTCAATCCATCAGTAAATATTGGATTGAACAGTACTGTTAGCTTCACATCCAAAGTGAATTTCAGTTCTACCACTCCTTATCTCCCTTATTATTATTTGTCACTTAGATTCTCACCATGTTCCATCTATTGCTTCCTCTAATGGATTTTCCATTTAAGAGCCAGAGTCATATCTTTAAAACGTACATATGTATGAAATTCTTATCCTTAAAACCTTTTTATGGATTCTTATTGCATCTCAACTTAAATGCAAACTTTTTGCTTTTTCATGGGGGACTTAGAGTGTTTCACTTCTGTATCCTTTCACATGTCAACCTCTCTGTCGGTCTCTCCAGCTCATCCACACTGGCTTGTTTTATCTTTGGATCAGTCAAGTTCATCCTTACTTTAAGACTTTGGTGTATATGTTTCCTTTGCTTAAAATCATCTTCAACCCAACTTTTGGTAGCGTGGCTCTTTTTCATTTTTAATGCCTCAGTTCACGTACATCTCAGCCATGAGTCTTTCTACAGCTCTTCTATCTAAATAAGTCATTCTACCTTAACCCAGTAATCACAGTGGCATCAAACAAGACATTCCCATGGTTATTCTAGCCAGAACAAATTTAAGGGACTCTGTCAATTGGCTTAACGTCCACATATTTTGTTTTACCAAGGTTTATGAAAATCTCTCAGCTGCCAAGCAAAGGGGCAAAGAAAGCTTACTGTAATGCTTAATTAAGACCATAAACCTTTAAGGCTGCTTCCCTTTTTTGTGTTATAAACATTTCTCTTAACAGTGAAATGTGGCATTGGCAGCAGGGTATTTTGGTTGTGTTAGGATGCTTTGAATGCAGATATATGGTGGGGTGTACAGGTAGGAGTTACTCATTTAACAAAGTCAGATGAACAAAAAGACTGCATCACTTTTTTTTTAAAACAATGGATTATTACTCAGCCACCCAAAAGAATGAAATCTTGCCATTTGCAATGACATGGATGAAGCTAGGGAGTATTATGCTAAGGAAAATAAGTCAGTCAGAGAAAGACAAATATATAATTTCACTCATATATGGAATTTAAGAAACAAAACAAAACAAAAAAAACACCAAGAAACAGACTGTTAACTACAGAGAATAAACTGATGGCTACCAGAGGGGAGGTAGGTGGGGGATGGGCTAGTTGGGTGATGGCTATTAAGGAGGGCGTTTGTTGTGATGAGCACTGGGTGTTGTTTGTAAATGGTGAATCACTAAATTCTACACCTGAAACTAATCTTACACTGTATGTTAACTAACTGGAATTTAAGTAAAAACTTGAAAAAGAATAAAAGACTGCATCACTCTTAAGAGAGGGTACTATGAGAGCAAAGCTAAGAAAGCATGAGAAAAAAATTTTGAATGAAACACAAAAACAAGTTTTAAAAACATATTTAAACTATCAGTTATATTCAGAAATTCTTAATGCTTATCTCTAAAATACTTTATCTTCTCTTAAAAACAATCACTTTCAAAGTGTCAAAGCTGCATCAATTCTAATGCTAATCCTCATAGTTAATTGGTAACTAGATGTTCTTCAACACTATCAAAATTTTCAATATACATTGAATAAAAATATATGGAAAAACACATATACAATTTTTTAACTTTAGTGAACATTCAAATGTAAACTGTCAAATCACATCTTGACCTATTGTCCTAGTTTTAGTAAATGCTCATTATATTATCTCATAAATTATTTAATATTCTCTACCTCCTAGCTAAAAAGGAGAAATTACATGCTATATGTTGTAATTTGCATAGTTTCATTACAACATTAAGATAGTACATTAATAGTATATAGTAGCATTAATACATAGAAAAAATGTTATTATGGCTTTAATAAATTTATTCACATTATTACAGATTTTTATCATCAATTCTTTTTGTTTTTTTCCCCAAAGCCAGCCATTAGAATTTGACATTATACTCACACATATATAAGGCTGTATCATACCTTTTATCATGCTCTATCAAAAATAACTTTAGTTACTGATATGGCACCATTAAAAATTAAGCAGAAAAACTATAATGGTATATTATCTCATTTTATAGTGCATAAAGGCTGATTAGATAATCTCTACATCTTTATAATATTCACCGATTTTACCAAACTATCTTTCACAGTGTATACTATGATTCACTTTTTATGGTTCCTATGATACTTATTGAAATGGTTTATTAACACTTGTCTCAAATTACAAGTGAAGTCTTTTTCTAAAATATAATAAGACTCATTTGTATGTTTGAAATGACAGTGCCTTAAATAATAAGGCAAATATTTTCCATAGGTTGAATGTGCCAGTGCTGCAGATCCAAGATTTTATAGAAGATTTTATGTACATAATAAGATAAAAACCTCTTATTAGAAATATTGTAAATGTGTAATACATAATAACATTTTGATTTTCCAAAGTTTTCTGAGCTTATTGAATTAAATGTGAAAATGAGTAACCAAAGTAATGAATAGTTATTGGATAGTTCTTGGAAAGGGCATTTGGGTATCCACTGAAACTGAAAAGTAAAACAATGAATGTCATAGTGGTCTATCATCAACATTATTATTATTTTTTTAAACGTTTATTTATTTTTGGGACAGAGAGAGACAGAGCATGAACGGGGGAGGGGCAGAGAGAGAGGGAGACACAGAATCGGAAACAGGCTCCAGGCTCCGAGCCATCAGCCCAGAGCCTGACGCGGGGCTGGAACTCAGGACCGCGAGATCGTGACCTGGCTGAAGTCGGACGCTTAACCGACTGCGCCACCCAGGCGCCCTGAATCAACATTATTTTTAACAATATATCATCTGATAATTCAATTAGGACTTCATACTGTCATCTTTGACATACAATTTATAAGACATATAAAGACATAAAATTGCTGTAATAGAGTTTTTGATTACTCTGAATGTTAACAAGTTTTCTCAAAGCTTATAAATATTAAAATGAAACATAACAATGGAATAGACTGACTCTAGCCATGTATTGTTTTTAGCCACCAACATATAAACTAACTGAAGTATTTTTTTAAAAAACCCTATTCATCTCATTAAGAGGTACATTTCCAAACATATATATACATTTGCATTGGACACACATAAGAGCATTGCAATTATTTTATTTTAAAATATCAGTATATGCCATAATATAGAAATTATATTTCTCTGTTGGAATTTAAGCTTCTATGAAGAAATTGGATGTCACTTAAAAACATACTAGAGATCCATACGGCTTTAAAATTTCTTGAGGAAGTTGTGAGCAAAAAATGTTTCAGGACCACTGCTTTTTCTTACCAACCTGTTTATTTTCTTCACAGTAGTTGGCATTTTACAGTTGATGACCTCATTGTTCAGAGGTTCTCAGGTGCAAGGTGCAAATAACAGACTGTTTTCTGACGGGTATCAGAAGGTATGGAAATGATCAGACAACACAGACAACTTTCAGAATTCCCAGGAGGGCTGAAGTATAGACCCTGAGGCTATGTTAAGCCGGTAACAACTCTCAACCATGCCTTCTGGTCCTCTCTGGCAATAACACATGGCCACCATCACTCAGGCATAGGACAGTTTGAACTGGAGTTCCAGCTGCTACCCTCAGATTCCACGGGCCCACCTGCCGTGTGACTGGTTCTCCCCATACATTTGCCTCTTCTATTTGCTCATTTGTTTGGATACAAATGATAGACTAAAGGAAATTGGGTGGTATGAGTTTTGGGCTCTATATGTAGAAGCTAGATCTCATAATACAAAAAAAATATTAAAAATCAAGAAGGCAGGTATGATTCTGGACAAGTACAAAGGAAAATCATCTAATGTAGAGATGTCACTGTCTTTTCCAGAGGAGACGAAGCTCCTTGAAAGCTGTGCCTTTGTCTGTTTCACTCCATCTACCATATTGAAGAGACCATCCCTTCAAGGACAAATTGTGTCACTTGTGTAGAATTAGAAAATAGAATTGGGATGAGGAGAGATTTTCTCTGGCAACATCAATGCGCAGTATGTTTGCAATAGAAAGTCAACTGTCTTGTATTTTGGTTGATACAGCTGAGGTCTCTGAGCTATGAGACATAGAAGAAAAGAAATAAAAATATATCCTTTACTTTTCTTCATGTGGATGCTGCTGGTTTGTCATAAGAGAAGCATTGGAAAGCCCCAATTGGCAATTTACACTCAGTTTTAGGGAGAATGCATGATTTACCAGTTTTTAAGTTAAGCATGGATTCAAGGCTCTTTAGAATATGCTGAGCTGAGCACTGTATAAATGTGTTTGTTTTATGTCTCCAGTGCACTCAATAAATTTATTCTCATTTCTCATACCCTGGGCATTATTAATCAATTTATCATACCACTCATTAGCCTAGGGTAAATGAAAATTGATCTTGCTTTCTTCTAACTTCTGAAAACACGTATTATTACTAAAAACACGCTTGGAGCCACTAATAAATGTTCTTATACTTATAGCATATTACGAAGCCAGCTTCCCATACTTATTATTATTAAAGTTACATTGCCCCCATCGTTATGGATTGAGTTGTGTCTCCCCCACTCCCAAATTCATATGTTGAAGATCTAACGTGCATCGGGATCTGGGCTTATTTAGAGATAGGTTAGAGTCTTTACAGAGGTAATCAAGTTAAAGTGAGGTAATTAGGATGGGTCCTTATCCAACATGACTTGTGTCCTTATGAGAAGGGGAAGCTTGAATACAGACACGTGTTCGAAATGCTGCGTGACCAGGAAGGCAGCGACTGGAGTGATGCATGGGGTGAAGTCAAGGAATGCTAACGAGTGCCAGCAAAGCACTAGAAGCTAGGAGAGAGGCAAGCTTTCGCACAGCCCTCGGAAGGAACCAGTCCTGCTGACACTTTGATCTTGGACTAGTCTCCAGAACTGAGAAACAACACATTTCTGTTTAAGCCACTCGGTTTGTTGCACTCTGTTACAGCATCCCTAGCAAATGAATAAAACCTTATCTAACATTAGCTGTCTTCGTATTTTCCTTTTTACGTGACTTCTGTAGCCTTGAACCTTTTTTTGTCTCTAGAACAAAGTTTGTTTTTACATCAAATTCCAGCTTTCAGGAGAGATGCTGCCAGATATGTCCCATCTAAGTCCATTTGTTGGACCACTGTGCTGGATGGCAGCTTTCACGGGGACTAAAGAAACAGGATAAAGCTCTGGTGATCCAAGATTTCTGGTCTTTCTTGGAGTCCACATTTACTGGGATGCACCTTCTTTTGAGTTACTTGTCTGCCATGCAGCTGGAGATAAGCCTCTTCCTACATCTGACGGCCTCTATGCTAGGCAGCCTGGAAATGTGAGGTTTAGGTAAACTGAGTCAGGCCTGGACAGCAGCTTTTCTTTCACTATGTCTTATCTCTCTGATCTTTCCTGGGGTTTAATTTTCTCACTCCTTTGCAATGAAAGAGTCACATGTCAATAGCTCAGGTTCTGGTATGAGCCTGGAAGGAAGGGACCAAGGAAAGCATCTCCCTTTTTATTGCCTTGGATATTTGCAGCTCCATATTGTCCATCCTCACTTACCAGGACACGACACCGAACTTACAGATCAAGTTAGGAAGAACTGACATCTTAATGATGCTGATATTCCAACCATAAATACAGTATAGCTCTCCGTTTATTTACACCATTGATATTTTTCATTAGAGTTTTGTAATTTTCCACATATAGATCCTGTGCATATTTTGTTAAACTTGTAACAGAGTATTTCTTTTCTTGTTTTATTTTTGTGCTATTGTAAATGGTATGTTGTTAATTTAAAATTCCAACTGTCTATTACTAGGACTTAGGAGAGCAAAAATAACTATTACGTATTAACTTTTTGTCCTTTGATGTCACGAGATATGTGCTTATTAGTCCCAGGAAGCTCTCTTGTAAAGGTTCTTTCGGGTTTTCTGCATAGGCAATCATGTCATCTGTGAACAAAGAGGTTTGTTTCTTCCTTTCCAATATGTATACATTATCCTTTTATTACCTTATTGCACTAGCTAGGACTTCCAGTATGATGCTTAACAGGAATAGAAAGAGAATCCTAATGTTAGGGGGTGGAAGCTGCCAGTTTCTCACCATTAAGTATGATGTTGTTGGCTCTGATTCTTGTGGAAATGTTCTTCATCGGATTGAGAAAATTCTCCTTCATTCTTGTTTTCTGAGAGGTTTTAACATTTATAGGTGTTGAATTGTTTCAGCTGCTTTTACTGCATTAGTTGCTATGATCATATGATTTTTTCAGCCTATTATTGTGGTACATCCATTTTTTGAACATTGAATCGGCCTTGCATGCCTGGAATATCCTGGTGTGGTGTACGATCTTCCATTGTTTGATCTGATTTGCTAATGTTTTTGGGAGGACTTTGCATCTATATTGTGGAGGGACATTGATCTGTGGTTTCCTTTCTTGTAATATTTTGATCTCACTTTGGTATAAAAATAATGCTGGTCTCACAGAACAAGTTGGGAAGCATTCCCTCTACTTCTCTCTGTTGAAGGGGATTAGGAGAATTGGTATGTAATCTTCTTTAAATATCTGGTAGAATTTAGCAGTGAATCCATCTGGGCCTGCCTCTTTCAGCTTTGGTAGGTTATTAGTTTCTTTACTAAACTTATCTAATAAATATAAGTCTAGTCAGATTGTCTGCTTCTCCTTGTATGAGTTTTAGGTAGGTTGTGTCTTCCAAGGAATTGGTCCATTTCATCTAGGTTATAGAGTGTGTGGGCATAGAGTTGTTCATAATATTCCCATATTATCCTTTTAATTTCGTAGGATCAGTAGCCATAGACCCTCTTTCTTATATTAGTAATTTATATCTCTTCTATTTTTTGCTAATCTCACTAGAGGTTTGTCAATTTTATTGATCTTTTAAAGAGCCATCTTTTTTTTTTTAATTTTTTTTTCAATGTTTTTTATTTATTTTTGGGACAGAGAGAGACAGAGCATGAACAGGGGAGGGGCAGAGAGAGAGGGAGACACAGAATCGGAAACAGGCTCCAGGCTCCGAGCCATCAGCCCAGAGCCTGACGCGGGGCTCGAACTCACAGACCGCGAGATCGTGACCTGGCTGAAGTCGGACGCTTAACCGACTGCGCCACCCAGGCGTCCCTAAAGAACCATCTCTTGATTTTGTTGAGTTTATTATTATTCTGTTTTTAATTTTATTGATTTCTGCTTCAATGTGTATTCTTTTCTGTGCTTTCTTTACACTTAATTCATCCTCTGTCTCTTCTTTTGTACAATGGAAGCTTAAGTTATTTATTTTAGATCTTTCTTCTTTTCTAATTGATGTATTTAATGTTGCAACTTTCCTCTCGGCACTGTTTTGCTGCATCTCACAAGTTTTGATATTTTTATTTTCATTTAGCTCAAAATGTTTTAAAAATTCTTTTAAGACTTCTTATTTGTCCTATGTGTTATTTATAAGAGTGTTGCTTAATTAACAAATATTTATGGATATTTTCCATCTATCTTTCCATCATTGATTTGTATCTTAATCCCTGTGGCCTGAGAACATACTTTGCGTGAATTCTTTCAAATTTGTTAAATCTGTGTTTTATGGCCATGAACGTGATCTCTTGGTGAATGTTCCACATGAGCTTGAGAAAAAGATACACTTTGCTGTTGTTGGACAGAATCATTTATAAATGTCAATTATATCAAGCTGTTCAAGCCAAATCTATCCTTATTGATTTTATGCCTGCTTGATTTATCAGTTAATGAATGATGGATGTTGAAATCTCCAAATGTAACAGTGGACTTCTCCATCATCTATTTCTCCTTTCAGTTCTCTCTGTTTTCAGTTCTCTATCGGTTTTTGCCTCATGTATTTAATGCTCTGTTGTTAGATGCATGTATATTTAGGCTTCTTAGGTCTTCTTGGAGAATTGTTCCTCTTAGGATTATTTAAAGTTCCTTTTTCAGGGTGCCTGGGTGGCTCAGTTGGTTAAGGGTCCGACTTCTGCTCAGGTCATGATCTCATGGTTCATGGGTCCAAGCCCCGTGCTGGGCTCTAGGCTGGCAGCTCAGAGCCTAGAGCCTGCTTCAAATTCTGTGTTTCCCTCTCTCTGTCCCTCCCCTGCTCATGCTCTGTTTCTCTCTATCTCTAAAAAATGAATAAATGTCAAAAAAATATTTTTAATAAAATTCCTTTTAATCCCTGATAATTTTTCTTGTTCTGAATTCTGCTTTGCTTGAAGTTAATATAGCTAGTCCAGCTTTCTTTTGATTAGGGTTACCATGGTATATTTTTCTCCATTCCTTTTCTTTTAAGTTATCTGCACCTTATATTTAAAATGGGTTTCTTGTGAACAAAATATAGGGGGGGTCTTATTTTTTTAGCCTGCTCTGATGATCTTTATCTTTCTGTAGGTATTTATAGCTATTTACATTTGATGTGATTGTTGATATAGTTGTATGAACAGCTATCATGTTTGTGATTTTTCTATTTGTCATATTTGTTCTTTCTCTTTTTCTCCCTCTCCATTGTGGCCGTCTCTGTTTTTGTTTTTGTTTTTAAGTTTATATTTATTTATTTTAAGAGAGAGAGAGAGAGTGGGGAGGGGCAGAGAGTGAGAGGGAGAGAAAGAAAATCCCAAGCAGGCTCTGCACTGTCAGCACAGAGCCTGACATGGGGCTTGAACTCACAAACCCTGAAATCATGACCTGAGCCATGTCAATGGCTCTTTTACCATGTCAATTATTTCTTTCTATAATTTTTTGCAGTTGCCCTAAAATTTGCAATATACATTTTTAACTAATTTAAGTCTTATTTCAAACGACACTATATTGTTTGACATGTAATTCAGGTATCTTGTAACAGAGTATTCCAAATTCCTCATTCTAGTTCCTTATGCCAGTGTCATTTGTTTCACTTCTCTGTACACTAAACACAACCAATACATTGTTAGTACTTTTCCTTGAAACAGTCAAATATCTCTTATATGAACTACAAAAAATAGATTTTATCTTACATCCATTTTTTTTTTTAGCATTTCATGCAGGACATATCTGTTACAAAGAATTTCCTTAGCTTTTGTTTGTCTGAGAAAGTATTTCTCTTTGATTTTGAAGGATAATTTCACTGGATGTAGAATCCTAGGTTGGTAGGTTTTTCTTTCCACATTGTAAATATTCCTCTCTTCTCTGTTCTTGCTTTCATGGTTTCTAATGGGTAATTCATTATAATTCTTATTCTTGTTATTGTATAGGTAATAATTTTTTAATTTTGTTTCTTCATCTTCTTTTTCCTGCACATTTAATATAATATGCTTATGTGTAGTTTTTTGTTGGTGGCTGGTGGTGTTTCTCCTACTTGATATTCTCTGAGCTTCCTGGATCTCTGGTTTGGTTTCTGTCACTAATTTTAGCCATTATTACGTCAAATAATTCTCTTGTAGAATTATTCTCTCTTCATTCTCTGGTATTCTGATTATATGTATGTTACACCTTTTGAAATTTTTTTTATGTTTCTTGGATGTTTTGTTCCTTTATTATTATTACTCTAAAAATAATTAAAAAGAGAAAAAAAATCTTTAAATTCCAGTTTGGGAAGTTTTTATCGCGGCATCTTCAAACTTCACTGATTCTTTCCTTGGCATTATCCAGTTTACTGATCAAAAGCATTCTTCACTTCTGTTACATTGTTTTTATTTCTATTATTTCCCTTTGATTCATTCTGAGAGAGTCCATATTTCTGCTTATATTGTCCATTTGTTCATGCGTGTTGTCTACTTTTTTCTTTTGGAACCCTTAACAATTATTTACAGTTGTTTAAGTTCTCAGTCTGAGAATTCCAATATCTTTCTCATGTAGCAGTCTGGTTCTGGGGCTTGATTTGTCTGTTCAGACTCTGAGGTGTTTTTTTTTTTTTCTTTTTTGCCTGCCTTGTAGTTTTTATGAAAACTGAACATGATGTATAAGTAACAGAAACTACAGTAAATAGGCCTTTAGTGTGAGAATTTGTTAATCTGGCTAAGAGTTGGGATGTGTTTAACAATACCACAGTGCCGGAGGCTTCACATTTCCTCTCTCACCTTTTTGTCTCTCCTCTTGGTTCTGGTCTTCTCTTAAGTATTCCTTCTCTGAGGGAGTCTGTGTCTTCCAGCACTTTCGGCTGTTACCACTGTTATTACACCAGAGCCCTGTCGACATGGTGGTCAGCTGTGGGAGACTGGAAGTGTTCTATAATGTTGGGATTAAATCTCAGTTGTTTAGTTGGTCTGGGTCTCTGTGTTATGGATTTCACAAGTATTTCTCAAGTGATATAGCTTTTCTCCTCTTAACATTAAAAAAAAAAGTCTAGAAGGGGCTGTAATGGCAGAAATAGCCTTGGGCTGGGATAAAGCTTTGGCAAAATCTTTTCCCTATAGAATAGGCTTTTTAAATAGAGAATTATCTAGACTTGTATCACAATGATTCCTCTTCCCTTCTTCCTGCCCAAGCCTAGAGGGTATCTTTCTAGGAACTTCATCATGAGAATATGGTGAGGTTATTAAAGGTAAACCAATGAAAATGTGGGGGACTCCCTAAGATTGCAACCCCCAAAGATTCCTTACTCTAAGACTAGTCCAGAGTCTGCCTCCAGAAACTTGTCAAAATTACCACTGAAGTATTCCTACCAGTTTATGTCTCTAACAGCTTCTCTTCTTTAATAAAAATAATGACAATAAGAAGTAATAATAGCAGCAAGAGTATTAATTCTAAAGGCACAGTCACTTTAGATTTACATACATACTAAATTGTGCCTTTGCTTGCCATTCATTTCAGAGACCTTTCTTATTCCCTCTAGGACAATTATTTTTTTCTTAAAGTAGACCTAAGAGTGGCTAATTATCTCATTTATGTGTTTATCTGAGAAAAACATCTTATTTATATTCTAATTCTGGACTGATAGTTGCTTGTGGGTCACAAATTCAGATTAACATATATTTCCCAGCAAAATGTTAAACTTTTTATTATATTTTCTTTTGGCTTCCCTCAGTGCCATTGTCAATATTTTTGTCAGTCTAAAGTCATCTCCTTCTTCTCCTTTTCTGTTCCTCTTTCTTCCCTTTCATCTCCTCATTCTCTTTCTTCATCATTTTCTTCTCTGCCTTTAGATATTTTCCTTTCTTCTTTAATTTTTTTAATTTAAGAGGAGCAAGAGAGTGTACATGAGCAGGATAGAGGGGCAGAGGGAAAGAGAGAGAATCTTAAGCAGGTTCCAGGCTCAGCATGGAGCCGGACACGGGGCTCAGTCCCTCGACCCTGAGATCATGACCTGAGCCAAAATCAAGAGTTGGACACTCAACCCACTGAGCTACCCAGGTGTCCCTCCTTTCTTTTTGTAAGCTCAGAAATTATTTATAGAAGGCATCTCTTATAATTTATACAATATATAATTGTATTATAGCCAAAGGACCCCTTTTATTGTTTTGCCTGCAATGTATCACACTTCCTTTGCAACCTTAGCTTCCACTATTCCTTTTACTGAAACATTTATCAAATTATTCCCATGTGCCAGCATTCTACATTAGGTTCCCCCACTTAATCCTCTCAGCAGTATTCTAAAGTTAAGGATTGTTACCGTCCCCATTTTAGAGATGGAAAAAAAAAAAAAAAAAGCTGAGTCATGCTAAGTAAGGGACAGACTTGGACTCTGAGCTTAGATCTTTCTGGCTCCAAAGTCATCTCTATTAATATCACCACCGTATGACTTCTCAACATAAATTTTCAGCTTGACTCCTCTACTGACTCTTCCTCAGTTCAATTTCCCCAATTATTACTAGCTAAATGGTGAATTTGGCCGATAATAATTAATTATTTATTTTCATTTTAACCGGCATATACTTTTTTTCTTTCCAGATGTGGGATTAGATTTTTAAGAGCATGAAATGTATCATTTACCATGTTCCACAGTAGCATCTAATAAAGTATTATGAAAACAAAGGTGTTCAGCAAATACTATTTAAGTCACGAAAAAATCTAATGATGTTTCAAACCCTAAATGGAATAGGCAGTTTTTATTTTTTGAATAAACCTGTCTATAAGAATCATATAATAATTATTTTGAATTAAAATGCACATGTGTAACCAGTAACTAAAAAAAAAAAAATCTACAGCCACTAAGGAGAGTGCCATAAAAGGAAGAGTGATGTTTGGGTTAATAACGTGTCAATAAAATAACTAAAATGATTGTCTATTTTGTTCCTTGTTAATATATGTCAGTATATCAGGGTTATGGTCTACATTTCTGTTTTTGTTTTAACTGAATTGACTTGTCAATTTTTGAGCATACCTAAGGTTTTCCACATTTCTCCATGCACCGATGATAATTTTAAAAGCAGGCATCAGAAATTAGCCTGTGACCAGGACCACAGTCAGTGTGGACAAAAAAATGTGTTGTTAGCATTACGGTAATAGGCTGACTTCTTTGACATCAACAACATGCTTTTCTTACCACAATTTGTTCCGCTATATTGTTTCATCATTATAAGTGCTTGTTTAAAACCCATTTGCAAAGCTGATTGCCAAGTATTGACTAGAACTATTGCAAGAGATTTAGATGTGTGAAGTTTATGCTTGGTTATTAGACTTTTAACTGCGTTTTGCTTGCCAGGCACAGTTAATACTTGAAAACACTGTAACCAAGATGATGAAAGTTCAAGTTCCCCATGGCTGCCTTTACTTGCCTATCCTCCCCATCCACCTTTGATTACAGTTCCAGAAAATACACTGCCTCTCAGTAAATTCTTACGTTCTTGGAATTGATTCCAATAAGGCTAGTTATGCGGTGGTCTAATCCCTTCTTGCTGCGCTCCAAGTTGGCTTTTGGTTGTTATTTCAAATAAAATTCTTTTACTGCCTCCGTAATATGTCTGCATAGTAAAAGTCCCAGAATAGTCTCAATGCCTTTTTTTTTTTTTTTTTTTTTTTAGATGAATAAATTCAGCCTTGGGAAAAGTGCGGTGAGATTTTGGTGGTTGTAGATATCATGCGAAAACTTATGATGAGTCTGTGATTCAGAAACAGCTACGCATGCATATGGGAGTGCACACATACTTACCAGCCCTGTGACCAGAGGTGTTGGCAAGGATGGGTGGCAGTCTGGTGACAGTGAAGCAGGGATCTGGGGAAGAGGGCCAGAGGACTGCTGGCCCGCCGGCTCCCCCGAGTTCTGAACCACTTGCAACCGCGGTGACGCAAATGTGCTCCCCAACTAAAATCAAGAACACGAAAGAGTTGACAGAATGATAGACAAATATAGGGAGGAGGACACATTAAGGAAGATTGGAAAAGAACAAAGAAAATTAGAGGTCAGTGCGGGGAGTACATTTCTCGGCCATTATCGGCACTGTTAGCTGCGCATGACAAGGTTTCCAAGAAGCTAGACAGCCCGCCTCTTACCCAGGGTGAGAAACCACTCCTTCGCCGCATTCAGTTAGAGATGCTGAGAAAAATATTGATTTGTTCTTACTGAGTACAGGTTAGGTTGTAATTTGGAGGGCCCGTAACATGTTTAGTGTGAATTCAAAGCTTCGTTGTGATTTGGCTCACTAGCAAACTGACCCATGAGACTGTGCAGGACTGCCTGTCGTGCAAATGTGTTTCTTGCTCTGGCGCTGGCAGCTTTTTCCTTTCTTCCCCCGGCTCATCCAGACCACAGCCACACTTGCTACTCGGAGGACAGCTCCTCTGAAAGCATTAAGAGGCATAAATAATTATAGATTGGTTTTGTCCCTCAAAACCAGAACAACTTACTTAGGTCTTGATAGAAGTACTTCCTTGGTATTTCAAAAATAATTTCGGTCATTTCCTGGAATATAGGATTTAGGAATTGATACAAAAATAAATACCCATATACACACATACATGCACACGTTATAATGCTTAGGTGGTTTTTTTTTTTCTCCTCAATTTTTAGGGTAAGGATAACCTCATGATACTGGTTTGATTTAGCCAAACTCGAAGTGAATAGCCATAATAGATATTTGTGGGACTATAAGTGTTAGGTCACTTCAGTGTAATGTGTTGGCATTTTCCTGGTGCTGATTTGCCAAATTGGTGATTTTTTAGAAAAAGGTTGGATAAACATAATTAACTTCTCAAAATTCAATGAAAACCATGGCTATTGAAGTTATTTAAAATTTGGTGTTCCGTAATTATATTTTCTCGTTCATTTTAACAGGTAATTTCAAATGTTTCAGAAAAAATATATTCACAGTATAATTACAAATTATTTATAAATATAAATTATTTTACATATTTATATAAATATACATCATTTATAATAATTTATAAAATGATATCAACAATTTCCTTTTATTTCCACTGGAGTTTACACTTCCAATGAAACTCTGTCCAAACTTGTTATACTTTAAGTACATCCACAGGTTATTTTTCATCCTTTAGATCACTACTGACATTGGAACACAAGTTATGCGAAGCTGGTATTTATAACAATACACAGTGCTTGGAATTCTTCTAATTACCACTGAGACATCAACGGGATGGTAGATGTGCCAAAATAATTTAATCCATTTTGGACACATTTAAGTGAATACATTTGGGTGTTCCATTGACTCTTAAATACAATCCACAGTCTTGCCCGTATTTTTCACTTTATTGTTTTGAATGTGCATTAGCCAGTGTAGGGGGATGGGGCACGTTTTATTAAGCAGTTTGTGGTTTGTTTTATACCTTTAAATATATAAACATATGGTACACGAGCCTTCCTTCGTACTCTTGCTCCAGGCCCTGCAAATGTTGGGGCAGGCTAAGTTTTGACAGCCTCAATATAATACAAATTGTACCTTTGCCAGATGCGAAAAGAGCTGTTTCTCCGTGGATGTTGTGTTAATGTGAGAATCCTTATAAGACCACACTCACTAACTTATTTTGAATGGAATAAAATATAGAAATCAATTCATGCAATGTTCTAAAGTTGTAAGATCAGTTATTTAGAAGTTTTTTAAAGTTATTTTTTTTTAATTTTTTTTTCAATGTTTATTTTTGGGACAGAGAGAGACAGAGCATGAACGGGGGAGGGGCAGAGAGATAGGGAGACACAGAATCGGAAACAGGCTCCAGGCTCTGAGCCATCAGCCCAGAGCCCGACGCGGGGCTCGAACTCCCGGACCGCGAGATCATGACCTGGCTAAAGTCGGACGCTTAACCGACTGCGCCACCCAGGCGCCCCTAAAGTTATTTTTTGAATGATGAGAAATTATTTATAATTTTAGCAGAAGTCCTGGATATGGAATTTGGAATTACCTAGTAATATACCACCAATAAGACAGCTCTCATGAACGATCATTATTTAACTGATTATTCATCGTTTTTCTGGTTGTACATAGTGTCTTTTTGTGAGGGAGTTCATGTGATGTATTCCTTCCATGTGAAGAATGATGAGGCTGTCTACAGAGGACCTCAGTAATGAACCTATCCCATCAGTGATCTTTTCTGTCTTCCACCCAGTTGTGTCGCCTTCTTGACTCAAGCTTCATGATTCATCATATGAGTCTATCTAATGCTACGGTCCTCTCATTACCACCAGAGATGTGTGGTGGGGCCGCTGTGTTTCAGTGGGTATCTTTGGTAACTGATTCAATTGAAAACCCACTTCCTTTTGATATTAACTCCAGAGCTTTCACTGAAATGTTCTTTTGGGGGGGCAGAGAGAGAGAGGGAGAGAGAAAGAGCACGTGTGTGCATGCAAGCGGAAGAGGGGCAGAGGGAAAAGGAGAGAGAGAATCTTAAGCAGGCTCCGTGCTCATTGCTGGGAGCCCGAGGCAGGGCTCGATCTCATGACTCCAGTATCATGACCTGAGCTGAAATCAAGAGTCAGAGGCTCAACTGACTGAGCCACCCAGGCGCCCCCTCACTGAAATGTTCTATAGTTAGTTTTCTTCTCTCTCTCTAATAAAACCCTCAACTTTCCTGCTGTTTAATTGTTCCAATCTTTTTTCAAAAAAATCATAATTTGTAATCTTTTACCTGGTGTCCACCCTTCCAGATTCCAGTGTTTCACAGGGCCTGCAGCCAGTGTTTTAAGGTAAGATACCTTGTCATTGGCTGAAGGATGTGGTAACTGGTCTCACTCAGCCTTTAATAAGTTCCCTGTGTGATATATTCACCTCTCTGGGCCTTTTACACTGTAAAAGTCTGTAAAAGTGGTGACTGAATGGGCTTTTATGTCTCTTGAAATTCCCCCATTTTCTGTATCACACTATTCTTTCAGATACTTTGGTACTCATTTGATCAATTAAAGAATAATGGATACATAGTTATACCATTGTGTAAGCTGATGCATGTAAAAAAAGTAAAAAACAAACAAACCCACAAAACTTTGTTTACTTCCACTGCTCCTTTCTAATTTCAAGAAATACTACACAGTTTTAGAATTCTAGAATAATATAATGTTCTTTTTTGTTTGAGTGATTGAGTAAGCACAGAGCTTTTCACATCCTCTTCTTAACCTTCATGAATTAGAGAGTTCTTGTGTATAACTGTCCCTGTATCAATGGTCCTCATTCTACGGGAGGTTATTTATTCAGTTCCTATATGCTGTATTTTTTTATTATGAGAGCTTTATTGAAATGTAATCATACACCATATAATTCACCCCTTTAAAGTGTACAATTTATGGGGCGCCTGGGTGGCTCAGTCGGTTAAGTGTCTGACTTCGACTCAGATCACGATCTCGCGGTCCGTGAGCTCGAACCCTGCGTCGCTCGGAGCCTGGAGCCTGCTTCCGATTCTGTGTCTCCCTCTCTCTCTGCCCCCCCGCCCCCGTTCATGCTCTGTCTCTCTCTGTCTCAAAAATAAACGTTAAAAAAAATTTTTTTTAAGTGTACAATTTTAATAGTTCTTATGTGTGACCAAAAATAAACTATACCCATAGTCAATGTGAGATTGAATTATAGTTTTACACAAGGATAGGCTAATGGCACTGAGCAATTTACAAAATTAAAGAGATCTGTTGGGGGCTGAGATATCCTGGTTTCAGTTGATATGTTCAAGGGCAATTTTTCACCTCTGTATCTAAACACAAAACCAAGCAAACAAATAAAGAAACTACCATTTCTGTACAATGTATTTTATTCATTCCCCTCCAAATACCAAGTCTTATTTTTAGGGACTTTCATCCTACTCTAAATATTTATCACTATTTTCAGAGGCTTTCAAAAAAAGCATTCTTGAAACTAGGGTACATGTATCCCTAGAGTACATAAGAAGGGAAGAATAATGTGCTAAGAAGGGAAGAATAATAAGCTTACGGGATTAATTTTACAGGAATCTATTATTAGATCTTTAACATTTACTCCTAACTTTTAACTCCTAAAATAAATCTTCCTGAGAACTTATCTGTGGCCCAAATATCCCCTTAAAAATCACTCTTCTCTCACTTTTGCCTCTCACTGTATCATACTATTAGTGAGACATACATCTCACTAATTTTCTTACCTTGGTATACGCTCCTGAGTATTAAAAGCTTTGTGACACCGAACAAAGACCTAATTTCAAATATACGGGAGAGAGATGAGAAAATGAGTAACTCTAATACATAGGTAAGAAATCCTTTTTTGCAAGCTTGGTGGTTGTCAATTCTTTACTTTCAAAAACATTGAAGGAGAGACATAATAAAAATGCTAGCCAATACATTAGAAATAAGTCTAATGAAAGATCACTAGTGGCTTTTGCCACAAAACTCACATGGAACTTAAAGAATAGAGCGGCAGCGCACTAGGAAAACTACATTTTTACTTCTTTGCTTTGTGAAGATGTAGTTTCTCAGCACTAACATCTACAAAAGCAAAAAATAAGAATTGAATTTATGCTGTGTAATCTAGCCAAAAATATACTATTTGTAATCATATTACCTCACTGGTGAATGAACTTATACAAATCAACAACATATGCATTTTCAAAAATACGTTTCATGATTATTTTTCCAAATTGTATGATATTTGCTTCATTTTGATTAATCATGGACTAATAATCATTGTAATGACTTTTTAACACAAAACTTTCTATCACTTAGAGACTTGTGAGTCAAAGAATTAAAAATTTGTAACTTTAACATGCATATATTTTTCTTCAATAGACATATGAGTGATTACTGTCAGGTTTTCAAGTGTGAAATTATATTACATTGGGATAAAACTCTATGTGGAGACTAGAATGAAAATTGTAGTTTATGGGGGGAAAGCAGATATAAAGTTTATGAGGATTGAAGAGATTGCTCATGCATTTGTTCATGGATAATGTTGGGTATCATATCCACCATGGTGTTTAGACTCTAGTGGATACATTTAAAAGTTTTATAATAGTTTTATTTTAAAAGGCAGTATTTACAATATATTGGATTTTCTTTTATAAGTAATTCAATTTTTGTTGAAAACTTATTGATATCAACTTGTAAATGCATGTGAGGTATTTTCTTCAATGTTCGTTTAGCAATAAAAGAAAAAAATGTTTTGGAGACTCCATTCTTTAGTTACTGATGAAATCAACACATATCCTTCAGCTCCTTTTAATTTTTTTAAGTTTATTTATTTATTTTGAGGAAGACAGAGGGAGCATGAGCGGGGGGGGGGGGGCAGAGAGAGAGAGAGAGAGGGGCAGAGAAAGTCCCAAGCAGGCTCCATGCTGTCCTTGCAGATCCCCACGTGAAGTGGGCTCCATCTCACAAACCATGAGATCATGACCTGAGCTGAAACCAACAGTCGGAGGCTTAACCAACTGAGCCCCTCCTTCAGCCCCTTTTATAAATTTTTTTTTTCAACGTTTATTTATTTTTGGGACAGAGAGAGACAGAGCATGACAGAGGGGCAGAGAGAGAGGGAGACACAGAATCGGAAACAGGCTCCAGGCTCTGAGCCATCAGCCCAGAGCCCGATGCGGGGCTCGAACTCCCGGACCGCGAGATCGTGACCTGGCTGAAGTCGGACGCTTAACCGACTGCGCCACCCAGGCGCCCCACTTCAGCCCCTTTTAAAGGTAAGAAGTGAGTGAGGCTGGGTTAGCTAAACCAGAAAGTTAGTTAACTACTCGGAAAGCCTGTAGACATCATGATTTTATGAAATTATTAAATATTCTTTCGTGTAATCTAAACGTCAAATGTTTCCTTAAGGAAAATATGTCATTTAAGATGACATATTTTGTGTTTGGTTTTGGAAATTAACTTCATTATTATCCTGGAGTTACTCAACAAAGTTGTGCTTCCAAATATGTCTTTGGGGCCCTCACCTCTAATTAATGGTGCTCACTGCCACTAGCACCTGCCATAATTTCTAGGCCATGATTCTTTCGTGATGTAACTCTGGCTCTCTAGAACTCCAAATTCATCTTGCCTTTGCTGGGCAGTTGTTTATACTTCTACATCCTTTATTCTATTGAAATCACACTCTTGTGGGCTCTTGAAAAAATTATGGCTACTGATTTCATTTATTTGCTTGTGGAGAGCTCCTATTATTTCCCAGAAGTCCATGGTTTTAATTATCATTTGATAAACATTGTTTAGAAAGGAGTATTAATACTCTCACATACTCAGGAGTCCTTAACAATGATAATAATAACAACAATATCACAAACAGTAAAAAATTTCCACAAAGCTCCTTGGCAATTAAGTGGCAAGGTAGTTTGATACCAAAGCAAACTCTTAACTATTATGTCGAAGTAGTACCTGATGTTAATGCTGGTACTTATGTGTAATATTCCATAGATAATTGGCATTCCAATTTTCTAATTTGTTAAATATAAGCTTACTAATCTAAGTTTTAGGTGGTTATGTCATAAAAATAATATACTTGGGAGTAAATGATCAGATTCCATAGATCCTGGATGGAAAATCACAGTTTTCCCTTGACATAGTCCATTTGTCTTCAAAATGATGCCATTAATTACACTGGAGACCAGTGTGGCTGGGGCTGGATCACCACTCCTAAAAGGCTTAGAGTTCAAATTCTACTGACTGACACTATATTAGAAAGTTGTTTTTATTAATATACTATTGGAAAGGCAGAAAAGTTAAATGTTCATTTCTGCTGGAGAGATTTTTTTTGCTCTTTGTAAGCCTGAGTTCCAAAATTAGTCTGAAATCAGATTTTGTTACTAACATTGGTCTTAAGTTAAAAAAAAAATAAAAAGGTCATAGTATGTTTCTTATAGTTGATTTATGCCAGTCCCAGCTATGTGAAGGGAGAAAAAAGATGACAGTCAAATTTTGTACTTAGAGTACGTTAATGTCTTTTATGTAAACTTCCACTCTGAAATATATTTTTTAAAAATAGTCATGGGAACTGCAAATACTCCTCTATGCTCTGAATCAAATATGAAGGAATCAAATAAAATGATTTTTTGTAGCTTTTTTTGTCTTAATGAGAAAGTGTTTATCAGGTTTTATACACATTGCATATCACTGCATGTTCTCCTGAGTTATCCTTCATAGAAAATATTATTGGGGCGCCTGGGTGGCGCAGTCGGTTAAGCGTCTGAATTCAGCCAGGTCACGATCTCACGGTCCGTGAGTTCGAGCCCCGCGTCAGGCTCTGGGCTGATGGCTCGGAGCCTGGAGCTTGTTTCCGATTCTGTGTCTCCCTCTCTCTCTGCCCCTCCCCCGTTCATGCTCTGTCTCTCTCTGTCCCAAAAATAAATAAAAAATGTTGAAAAAAAAATTAAAAAAAAAAGAAAATATTATTAAGCATTATTCTGAAATTATCACAATAGAAAAATGATTATGTGGATATGGCCACCACAAAATAATATGAGTTAGAGAAAGAGTATTCAGGAGTATGGTGGAAGTGAAAACCAGCCTAACTAGGCCAAAATTAAACGAGGAAAGAAGCCAGAAGTTAACTTACTCAAAATAAGTCAAGGAAATGGGAAAAAATTAAAATTACATATTGTGCTAAAATAAGACAAAAAACAATTGGCAAATAGTTTTGGAATTGAATACTTCCTTCCAAGGTTTTAAGATCATGGGAGAACATTAATGATCCTGTACAAAGTGGAAAAACAGAAAATCATCTTTTGTAAAATTTTCATTGAAAATATTTTTAACTTTAATATTGACTTGTCCTTCATTGTTTTGTGATATCTTTTTAGAAGGAGATTGATATATGCACTGGCTTTTATAAATGGGACTTTATGAAGGATTATGGAATTGAAGGGAAACTTCAAAGTAAAGACCAGCCATCATTCGTTCATTCATCCATTCATTCAATATTCCTTTATTCACTCAACAAATATATTCTTCGATAACTGGGGAAAGAGCAGTGAATGAGCAGATAATTCTTACTCACATTTTCATAGGGTTATATAAAGAACAAACAAGTAAATATGCAAAATGGCTAGAAGAGCTATGTAGAAAGAACATAGTAAGGGGAAGTAATACAGAAAACAGAGATAGTTGCATTAATACATAGAGTGATGGAAGGAAGGTTTACTGAGAAGATGACTCCTGAGTAAGACTGAAGAAGGTGACGGATGACACCTGTAGGTATCTAATGGAAGAGTTACTTAGGAACAGCACATGCAAAGAGCTTAAGACAGTGGTGGGTCTGGTATCAGCACAATTACAGGCGGTACAGAGCATGCCAAAAGGTGTGCTTTGGGTAGAAAACTCGTTTAAAGATGTTCTATTTTATGGACCGATGCAAGATTTCAGTCGGGGCCACCCATAGGTTATATGGGGTCCTAGGCAAAGAATTTTTGTGGGCCCCTGTTCTTATGAACAATTTTACTAAACTGTATCCCATTTTAATGGGCACATGCATGGAAATTTAGACTCATGAGTAGATAAGAGGTACTTAAGTTTATGGTTAGCAACAATCCTTGGTGCAGATGACACAGGGATTATTATTCAACCTCTTTGTTCCTAGCCCCTAGTACCCAGATCCTTATATGAGGCAGTTTCTGCCACCCGCTTAATTCCATTGTTTGTTTCATTTGCCCTTCTACCTAATCAATTCAATCTCTAGCCCTTGGCAAGATTCTGTACAATTACCGTGCATTCTTATTGACTGACTGTGCTTGAAGCAGAGACATTAGTTAGGAGACTATTGCAATAATCCAGGAAATAGATGATTGTGATCAGCTGTGTCAAATACTGCTGATACATCAAAAAGATGAAGAGACTGATAAATGATCATTGAATCATTAGTCTTTCCTGATTGTTCATGTTGGCTAATGACTGCACACTACAAGAGATAGGAAATTTCTCACTGAAGTATTTATTCCAAACTTCTACAGTTCTGGCTGTTAGACTTCTGCTTAAGGCATACAATGTCTCCAAGTTAATGTTGAATTCCCTTCTGTGAACATGCACTAGTTTAGTTTTTCTCTTCTGATAACACCAAAAAGAATATACGAGCATGGCAAATCATGGCAAATCTTCCTTCTTCATTAAACCTGTCAGTAAAGGAGAGGTTCAACTAAAAATTTAGAAACTAGTCCAAATAAACTTTAAATTCTTGTCCACTTTCTTAGTCTCCTAAGAAACTAATCCATTGTTGCTTTTTTTTTTTGTCAAGGACTAGAGACTGAGTTGCTAATTTGGGCAACAAGGCAATTAAATAAGCAGTGGAATTAGCTGCATGGTAGAAAGTGCCTCCAGTAAGGATCCGAGGACCAGGGGCTGGAAATGAAAGGGACTGTACGATAGCCCCTGCCCACCTACAGCCAAGGCGACCCCTGACACTGAACCACATACCTGAATAGGCAAGAGGTACCTACATGCTTTTGAACTTGGGTCACAGCTGGTCTCAGAATATGGGTTAATTCAAACTCATTGATAGAGGTCAATAGGGACATTTGTCAGGCAGTTTCTGATATTAGAAAATAGGATGTGACTGGAATGACTCCCCCCCCCCCCCATAGGAATTTAGAGCCTTATAACAGCAGAAGTATATTCTACATGCAAAACATGACCGTTATGCAGTTCAGATGAATGTGAAACATTTTACTATATAGATATAAAGTAGTGTTATGATAGTTGAGGGACCATTTTCTTTTATGTCTGTCATATCTTTTATGGGATTTTCCAGCTTCACTTGAGATATTTCTGGTAAATGAGGTACAAAACTCAAAACATCAATTGGAGCTGCAGACCGTAGATTTTTTTCTCTTTGCGTTTTATTTTCTTAAAATTCTGTTAAAGAAATAACTTGAGACTTTGGTTCAGGTTATAAATAAGAAGCATCCAGGGATAAGACCCATGCATGAGTCAGCATGAGTCAGTAATTCAGTAAGCCTGGGAACTGGAAATGAGTTGGAATGTAATAACTTTCTAGCACTTAAATGAACAAAGCTTTTGAACGCCTGAAATTTCAAATGTCTGTGGTTGTCTGTTTGAAGATGATTTTGTAATACAAAGTAATTCAGGGAAAGGTCTTTCAGACGGGACAAAAAGTTGCTACCACGTCTTATTAAAAGAATTACATTACTTGAGTAACTCAACCATGGTGAAATAAAGAAGTTACATAGTGTGAAATCCTGCAGCATCCACAACTAGTGAAAGCTTGAAGTACTTAACGTGAAACCCCAAATAAATCATTTCCGGGACAGATTTAAGCAAATTTCTTATTATAAAACAAGTGTAACTTTCAAATCTTCAAACATTGTAGTCATATAAAAAGGGGCTTCCACTTATTGAAGGAAGTAGCTGCATTTGGTTTGTCAGTATCTTCAGCTTTATGGAGGGTGGTGATAGTAAAGACATGTAAATAAATTGCTTGTGAATTCCTGTTATAGAAAAGCAAACGACCAAATAAATAGGCAGATAATTACCCACTGCCAACTACTGAGCTAATTAACTTAGAGATCCAAACAGGGACGTTGAGAAGTTATAAATTACAAGCAGTAATGATATTCCAACTGATTAAAAAAAAATAACATAGTCACAAGCCAGTCAGCATGGGTGGCACAATTATTCAAAAAGAACACCAGCTGTAAGTAACCAGTAGAGTCTTACTGGTAAGTATTCGCTGAATATTGGTGCAGGTTATGAGTAAATTCACCTATCAAGTTAATGATACAAGGAGACTTTGATTTCAACTAAGTCACTTTTATGTACCAGTAAACTTCTATGTACCAAAATTTTATTCATCTTCATATGTGGGAATTTGATCACTACCTCATAAGCTGTATGGAAAAGTATACAAATTGTTTAGGTTGCTGAGACATAATTAAATTAAAATGTTTTCGAACAGTCAGTAAATTAACTTGGGTAAGTGTAGGTAATAATAGACCAGTATTATTTGTCAAGGTCCTTGCAGAAGTGTGATAGCGAATTTGACTCCAGTGAAAGGATGAGAAACTGGCTTAGTTTGTAGAATATATTGAATCTTAGCTACAGTATATGCTTCCCTATGACTTTGAGTAATATTTCATGGTTTGCACTGAATGCTTGATTAGAGAGATAAGAGCAGTGTTGTTGGTTCCTTATTTATTGTGCTGTAACTCTAAAAGTAGCAAATTGGAATTATTGATGTGGCAGCTGATATCTTACCCCACTTCTAACTCATAACGTTGGCTGTAAATTAGAGTTTGATGATCCTGTATGTATTCCAAGCTCCTTCAGACCCACTTGTGTTGCAGGTCAGTGCTAAGTTACCAAAAGCTTCATAATAAACTGTTCATCTGAACATGGAATTGCTAAGTAAATGCTGCAGAGAAAGAAGTTTAGGAGAGAGAAGGTTTAGGAGAAGGTTAGGAGTTTAGAAAGAAGTTTAGGAGAGAGAACTATTATGTTCAATTTGATTTATTATATTTGATAATATCAAAGGCTTTTGATTTTCATATATTACTGCATACTTAAAAATTACCCAAGACCTATCCCATGTTTTTCCATTCTTATAGAGTATCTAGAAGTATAATGTATACAAAATAGGAAAACCTCTTTTGAAAGATTAAAGGAGTTCTGGAGACTGATCACACAGCTATGCGAATGTACTTACTACTGGAATGTGTGCTTAAGAGTTGTTAAGATGGTAAATTGATGCTATGAGTGTTTTACTATACTTTTTTAAATGCTGAAAAAAATGGGCAGCAGACAAGCAAAAAGCAATGACATGTCTTGGGGAAATTCTTAAGTCACTTCACTCATGGAAGGCCCACAAATAACTTACACTATCTTTAGTCATGTAACTTCTTAATCAGACTTTTAAAAAAATTTTCTTAACATTTATTTATTTTTGAGAGACAGAACATGAGTAGGAGATGGGCAGAGAGGGAGAGAGAGAGAGGGAGACACAGACTCTGAAGCAGGCTCCAGGCTCAGAGCTATCAGCACAGAGCCCCACGCAGGGCTCGAACCCACAAACTGGGAGATCACGACCTGAGCTGAAGTTGGGCACTTAACAGACTGAGCCACCCAGGCACCCCAATCAATCAGCCCTTTTAAAGCAGCATGGTAACTTGCTTCCTGGAGGGTTGGATCCATGAAGGGAGAGGACATTGTCTGCTAAATCCCCATTGCCTATAACAGTGCCTGTTACAGAGTAGACAATAATCCAACAAATGCGAGACCACTTATTTTCTATGTTACATTATCCGCTAAAAGTAAAAAACAAAACAAAAAGTCAATCCCTGAGGATAAATATTTTTGTGACTCTCAATTCTAGGAGAAATGTATTTTAAAGCCCTGTTTTCAAGCATCATTCAAGTCCGTTTCAAAATACTGTTTCTGAAACCATGCTTTATATTCCCACAACAGTATCTTCCAAACTGATATCCCACATAATGCTTTCTGGAAATTGGACAGATGTGTTGAGCACACAAGAATTTTAGATTACAGAAGACTGGGAAGGGCCGGGTTACATCTTCCCATTTTTCTATATGGTAAGAATACTCATCATTTTTATAAGCCAATGAGCATCAGGAGCCCTCACCAGGGGATAAACAACAAGCCGTGCTTCCCAAACTCTTTTAATCATAGAGCATTGTGAGTGTGTGTGTGTACATAGTGCTCATTATATATTTCCTGGAAGGAATGTTCTCCAGCCCAACATTCCACAGTCGGAAAATGCCGTTCCAGCTAGAAATCAGCGTGTTGATTCTGTGTCAGTGACACCCTCTGTTAGGTGGAACCATGTTAAGTTTCTACTTAGTGGGTCAGGACGGTCCAGGTGTCCTTTGGGGTCATCTAATCAGATTTAAAATATACAGAATCTCAAAGAAATCCATAAATCTCCTTTTGTTATCAAGTTAACTTTTGACACTAAGTTATGCTTGGAGAACCGTGGTGTCAGGATGATTCATTTTTGGATCATACACAGGCCGCGAGCAGATTCTTCCTTCCTGATATTTTTATCATAGTTCTCCAGGATGCATCTCCAGAGATCAGCACAGTTGTTCTTGTCTAACATAAAGCAATCCACTTTAATTTACTTTCTGGAACATGAGAGTACTGTTTTTTTTCTGTTCAGGAACTAGTAGAAAAACACAGAGTCATATTTCTGTATTATATTTAAAATCACAAAGATTTATGTATATATATATATATTTTTTTCTAGTTGACGTGTGTTCCATAAATTCTGTTTAAACTGATGTTTTAGTATGGGATATTGTTGAAACATATGATTAACATGATTTATATGGAGCAACCCAGGAGCAAATTCTTTCAATAAAGATAAGAATCCTTTCTGCCTTCATTTTAAAGGATATATGTGTTTGATTATTTTCATAAAATCAGATACAACGGCAACCATGATATTTTAGTTGTGGTGGTGCTGGTAAAAAGATTATTGATAACTTGGAATTTCCAAAGAGATCTCATTCATCCATTCTCATTTAATTTTTGCAAATACCCTCTAAGGTAGATATTATTAGAAACTACAGAATGATTCTGACAATCAAACACATTTTAGTGGTTTGCTCAAGTTTCTGTAGTTAATAAGATGAACCTAAACTTAAGTCTAGTTTTACCAAATCCAGCCTTGATTCTTCTTTCATTAGGCTACAGCAACTTACTTTCTTGATAAAAAAAAAAAAAAAATTATGCAATTTGAATAATTCAGTAAGTGCATTTATATGATGAATTCTTAGAAAAGGAATTGGTGGGTCAAAAGATGCACACACACAAAATTTGATATATATTGTCAAAATCTTTCTAAAGGCTAAGTCAATTACATTTTCACATAGGGGTTTCTCTTTACTCATACCCTAGACAGCTGTGTGTATTATTAAATATTGAACATTTTAATAAATTGCTCTTCTAGTAATTTTGATTTCTGTAAGTGATTAGTTACTTTGAAGGCCTTTTAATGTTTGTTTTTTGTTTGTTTTTTTTTTTTACAAATGTACAGTTCTGTTTTCATAAGACACCCTTGCTTTTCTTTTGCTCTTTTTAGAAAAACTGTTTTGCCTTATTGACTTATAAAAACTCATTGTACTTTAAGAAGATTAGCCCTAATCTTCTTGGGCTGGCTCAGTTAAGCGTCCAACCCTTGATTTCAGCTCAGGTCATGATGCGATTTGTGGAATCGAGCCCCACCTTGGGCTTGGTGCTGACCCAGTGGAGCCTGCTGGGGATTCTCTTTCTCCCTTTCTCTCCTCTCTCTCTCTCTCAAAATAAATAAACAAACTTAAAAAAAAAAAGATTAGCCTTAATTTACTGGCATATAAATTAGTGTGGAACTAAATTTATCCTTGTAATACCACTTTTCTCAATCATTCCAATATATTTTCTTTAGTGGGAGAGAAGAGACAGAGTGTTAGCTAATACCCTGAGAATTCAGTGTAACCCATGATCTGTTTTATCTGTGATTTGGTCTGTCTGTAACATTATTTGCTTTATTCCCCACCAGACTTTCTTTTATGTCAAAATATGGACATGCTCTTGGGAAAGTGTCACACATGTGAAAGTCATCTGCTGTGAATGTCACAGAAGGAAACAGTTTGAGAAATATTTATCGGGTATATCATCCCTTTTTCTAATGCGGGGGGCGGGGGGTGGAAGTGGGGGTGGGGTGAATAGGTGAGAGGGGAACAGCCCAGAAGCACCGAGGTCAGGTGACTCACCAACAGTCATGAGATTACTGAGCACCAAAGGGAAGGAATACCAGGCTCTTGGAAGCCTCACATTTCGATCCCAACTCGCCAACAAATAAACTCTACTTCCCTGGCATTCCATTTCGGCTTCACATCCAAGCAAGGAAAAACTGCATCCTAGGAAGCTCTGCAACATTCTTGATATGGTTTCCCATAAAAATCCCCTTGACAATTAGCTAATAGGAAGCGTTCACATGAGTTTATTTGGGAATTGGCCGCGGCTGTGTTTTTGCTGTTGTTGCTGCTGCTGAAATAGTTTGAGTCTGAAATCATTATGGCTGTGGTTACATTTCTTTGGCCAGAGGATATTGTGAAAGCCTCCATCACCACAGAAACAGATGAATATTCCTCCGCTCATACTGGAAAAAAAGTGAATTGGTGACAAAGCTCTGGCTGCTTCATGGGAGGCCTCGAGCAGTGACTCAGGCTCGTGAGCTGATGTCCCCAAACATGATGACCCATTTCCTCTCCTGCTGGTATTTGCTGCTGCTCACAGGACCCAGGGTGCACTTTGAACAGTCTCTTTGAAAAGTTACTTTTCTCCCAATTATTTTCCGGTTTCGGATAGCTTTTGTAGAGAAAGGATTTGACATTATCCTATCTGGAAAGAGAGACTTCTTTCATGAAGCTAAGGAGTAAAATTTCTAGGTTCTTGAAAAAAAAATATCCTAGGTTCTGATTCTTGAAACTTTGATATTCCAAAACAATAAATGTAATTATAGAAAATTTACATAACACAAACAAACCAAACCCAAAGAGATCACCTGCTAGGCCAGCACACGATATGAATCCTGTTGACCGTGATGAATAGGAGGTTTCTTTTCTATGAATTTTTGTCTTTCAGCCTTTTAAAGCTTTGGTTTCATTACAGATTACCCTAAAAGAGCACAGGGACAATTCTTTTTATATGCTCAGATGATATAATATTTTTTTTGGTGAAACATTCGTCTCCATTGTATGAAAAATATCAAATATATAAGGTGGCAATGTGGCTAAATTCGACCGATTTTAGAAGACAGGTCTTAACAGCTGTCTCCTTAGTTCACTTAGTCGTGAATCTTTCAGTGAAAATCACTAAGTTCTTTAGGCTTTTCTTTACCCCATCTCTGAAATGGGATTTGATGACCCTAATTTTTTTTTTAAATCCATACTTTTATGATTCCATTCAAAGGCAAACATAGGGAAATCCCCCAACTCAATCTCCCAATTCTGTAAGTGTGTGGGATTACCATCTCACAAACATGAACATCAGACTAAGTGGATATTTTTAGTTACAGATATATTTTGGGTTTTGGAGAAACCAAGAAAATGACTCTTTCATTGCAAGAATGTTATCTGTTGCATAGTTTAATATTTTCTTTTAAAATGTGGTCATAATCCTGAAAGTTTTCTGGCATGTATCAGGATGCTGTCTTTTCTTTTTCACTTGTATACAATAAACTCATTATTTTTATAAAAAAAAAACATGAGTTCTTTGTGGAAAATTCAAGGAATTCTCAAAATGTTTAAAGAAGAGGTAAAAATGACTCAAAATGCCACCACCATAAACTAACAAGAATCAGCACTTGGTGAACATGACTACAAATATTGTCTGTGCGTTAATATAGAGAGAAAGACAGACAAACAGACTGGCGTGAAGATGTAAAGGAAGTTTGACAAAGATATTTAGCTCTCTGGATAGGTTTCATTTTATAATATGTCCATAATTCTGTATGTGCCATTTTAATAAAATTCTAAAGTTTAAATGTACTTGAACCTAATGGAAAAAATAAGGAAACGGAATTTGAAGTAAAGGAAATGCTGAATATCATTGCAGTCAATGTTTCTTCAACCCATGGGATGGGAGGGACAATTATAAAAATATAAAAACATTATAATCAATTTTTTCTTTAATTTCTTTTTTCAATTTTCTGAAAAATGGTCTCCCTGATATAAAAGGTAAGGAAGTTAGGATTCTTACATCTTCTCTACCCTTCCTTCTCCCATCTCATCTTT
Organism: Felis catus; assembly: GCF_018350175.1. NCBI lineage: Eukaryota > Metazoa > Chordata > Mammalia > Carnivora > Felidae > Felis > Felis catus. Next base: position 207,126,002 of record NC_058368.1, on the reverse strand, counting down.
ATTAGGTATAGTTTATTAGTTATCACTATTGCTTTTCAAAACTTTTAAGATTTCCATAGACCTAACAATCCTTACTTTTGTTTAATACTTGTCATAGGTTCAAATATTCACTGACCATCACCAGTTTTTTCCCAAAGCTTCTCCATTTTTGAGTCCATTATTTTAAATCATCTCTTGATTATTCTGATTTTATTCACAATATAAATTTCAGGAAGGGCACTGGTTATTACAGTCCCCAAGCTCTCTTATTTAAAATTGTTGAACTCTTGCCTTTAGACTTGAATTGTGATTTTGTTTTAGATCAAAATTTGCAATAAGAGTTTTTCTTCCCTGATTTCTGTAATTAACAGTAACAATTCCATTGTATTGTCAAACTAAAGGGCGCTACAATAATGGTTTTGAAACACTTAGAACAGTGCCTGGAAAGCTCTTAGAAAGTCCAATGTACATAAACATCTGAGACCAGACTTCTTTTTTATCTCTTTACTGACGGATTGCTTAGTTTAGATGCTTGAAGATTTGTTTATCTTTATATTTTAATACAAGAGCCAGATATGCCACAATATTGATTATTCTGCATCAATATTTCTTGGAATATAAAGCATCATTTCAAATTGCAGATTAAATTTTCTCTTAATTTTAGGAAATCTTCTTTTTTTAGATCAAAGTACATTTTCCACTGTATTTATTTATGCCTCTGTTTCAGGAATAACAATATTGCTTCAATTGTTTCAACTCTGCTTCACCTCCATATTGCTAAACATCTCATCTTTTAAATTTTCTTGTATTTTTATTCCTATGTTTACTGTAATTATCCTAAATCTTTCCACATGATAATATTTTTTGTCATAAATGTCTTTCTTCTCTTTCTTCTTCCTGTCCTTTTTTTTTTAATTTTTAAAAATGTTTTTATTTTATTTTTGAGAGAGAGACAGAGTGTGAGTGGGGAAGGGGCAGAGAGAGAGGGAGACACAGGATCTGAAGCAGGCTCCAGGCTCTGAGCTGTCAGCACAGAGCCCGACACGGAGCTCGAACCTACAAACCTCGAGATCATGACCTGAGCCAAAGTCAGATGCTTAACCAACCGAGCCACCCAGGCACACCATCTTCTTCCTGTTCTTTTTAATTCACTTATTAAATATACAGAAATGTAGCTTTTGTTAAGATATCTCCATAGCTCTGTAATCACAGAGGCTGCCGTGGGGAGGGCACTGAGGGTGCTGGGGGGTGGGGGCAGCTCACTCTCTTCCACCCAGAACCACCTTTGGTGTGTTGAACTGGGGAAGTAAAAGGAAGAGTGAAAAGATAACACAAATGTGCAGAAGGTGCCTTCTTTGGCTCATACTCTGAATCCTGGAGTTGGTGCTTTTATAAATATATTTATATACACAAATAGTGAATGGCAAAATCAGCTTGTCTAATTATTTGGCAAATAACCGATTATTTAAGAGGTAACACAGAGAAAAGTGATTAAAATTTAGGAAAGGAGGGGCGCCTGGGTGGCTCAGTCGGTTAAGTGGCCGACTTCGGCTCAGGTCATGATCTCGCGGTCCGTGAGTTCGAGCCCCGCGTCGGGCTCTGTGCTGACAGCTCAGAGCCTGGAGCCTGCTTCGTATTCTGTGTCTCCCTCTCTCTCTGACCCTCCCCTGTTCATGCTCTGTCTCTCCCTGTCTCAAAAATAAATAAACGTTAAAAAAAAATTAAAAAAAAATTTAGGAAAGGAAAGTAAGACCCTTACATCACAATATATTACAAAATAAAATTACAGATTTAGAAAGGAATTGTAACAAACCACCATTACCACCACCACTAACAACAACAATAACAACAACAAACACTTAAAAGGATTAGCACAGGCAAATGGATCAACACATTGTGGTATATCCAAATAGTGGGATAAAAAGGAACAAGCTATTCGCAACATGGGTTAATCTCAGAACGACACTTTGGAGTAAGAGCACAGAGGAGACAGTTCATGTGTATGTTGCCATTTATATAAAATTTGAGGAAAAGTCACTGGTCTACAATGACAGCAGTAGTGGTCACCTGGGAAGTAGGCTGGGGACAGTAGGGAAAGGGGCTGTAAGGGAATGCAAAGAAGTGTTGGGGGGTGATTAATATGTTCCCTCTTGTGGTGATGGTTTCACGAAGGTACACATATGTCAAAACTTAAGTTGTACACTTTAGATATGTACAATTAATTGCATATCAGTAATACCTCAATAAAGCCTTTTTTTAAAGGCCCCCCCCCCCCGCAAAAGAGCTTATTGGGAGGTGTTAGAAAGACTGGATATTCACCTGCAAAAGAATGGAATTACACCCTAAACTTACACCAATCACTTCAAAATGGATTAATGAGTTAGTTGGCAGACCTGAAACCATAAATCTCCTTATAGAAAATATAGGGATAGGGGTGCCTGGGTGGCTCAGTCAGTTAAGCGTCTGACTCTTGGTTTTGGCTCAGGTCATGATCTCAGGGTTCATGAGTTCGAGCCCCTTGTCAGGTAGAGCCTGCTTGGGATTCTCTCCATCTCCCTCTCTCTCTGCCCCTGCCCCCTCAAGATAAATAAATAAACTTAAAAAAAAAAAAAGAAAATATAGGGACAAAGCCAACTGACATGAGTCTTAGCAGTATTTGGGGGGGGGGGGCACCAAATCACAGGCAACAAAAGCAAATATACAAGTGTTACTATATCAAACTAAAACTTTCCGTACACCAAAGGAAAAATTAACAAAATTTAAGGGCAACCTATGTAATGGGATAAAATAAACGCAAAGCATATATCTGGTAAGAGGTTAATATTTAAAATATATAAGGAATTTTTACCAATCAATAACAAAACCAAATCACTCAGTTAAAAGATGGGCAGAGGACTAGAACAGACAATTGCCAAAGAAGATATACAAATGGCCAACATTTGTATATGAAAAGGTATTTGAACACCACGAATCACCTGGAAAAGGCAAAGCAAAACCATGAGATACCACTTCACATATATTAAGATGACTATTATATTAAAAAAAAAAACCCTATAGGTAACATATTTATAAGGATATGGACAGAAGGGGACCCTTTTGTTCAGTTGGTGATAATTTAAATTCATATAGGCATTATGGAAAACAGTATGGAGGTTCCTCCAAAAATTTAAACTAGCAGGGGAGCCTGGGTGGCTCAGTCAGTTAAGTGTCTGACTTTGGCTCAGGCCATGATCTTATGGTTCATGAGTTCAAGCCCCGTGTCAGGCTCTGTGCTGACAGCTCAGAGCCTGGAGACTGCTTCAGATTCTGTGTCTCCCTCTCTCTGCTCCTCACCCACTCATGCTCTGTCTCTGTCTCAAAAGTAAATAAACATTAAAAAAATTTAAAACTAGCATATGACTCAGCAGTCCTACTTTTGGGTACATATCAAAAAAAAAAAAAGGACTAGGAGAAAAGTTGTGTAAATATTACCTTACTCAAGTATGGGAAAGATCATTCTCTGAATAAAAGCACAAAGTGACAAGTTGTTAAACTATATCATATGAAAATTAAGGTATTCTATATATGAGAAATGCCATAAAATTGAGAGTTAATCTGACAAAAAGTATTTGCAAATAAATGCGTAGATCTCTCTCCTAAAAATACTTTTAAAAACAATAGTCTCAACATAAAATTGCATTCTCACTCATGCTTAGAAATTGTTCAACGATACAGGAAAATGCTCATGATCTATTATCAATTAAAATTGCATAGAGAACTGAATGACAAAAATATGCTGCTATAAAATGTCCATGGTGCTTAGTTCTGTGTGATGAGATTATGGAAAATTTAAAATATTTTCATACTTTTCTAAATTGTCTCAATTTTCCTTTATATTCAGAAAAGAATACCATATTATAAAAATGCAAAAGTCTAAAATAAACACAATGATTGATCCCTAAACCAACTTTAGGGAAATAGGTGTGGGGAGATATTTGAATAATGTATGTGTTCACCCTTTGTGAAAAGATTACTATTAGAAATGTTTGTCTCAGGGGCCCCTGGGTGGCTCGGTTGGGCGTCCGACTTCGGCCCAGGTCGTGATCTCACGTCCGTGAGTTCGAGCCCCGCATCGTGCTCTGTGCTGCCAGCTCAGAGCCTGGAGCCTGTTTCAGATTCTGTGTCTCCCTCTCTCTCTGACCCTCCCCCATTCATGCTCTGTCTCTCTCTGTCTCAAAAATAAATACACGTTAAAAAAAAAAAAGAAACATTTGTCTTATTGAAAATGTGATGGAAATTAGTTATTTAAAAAAGGCTTTTCTTGAAAAGCATGTTCGAATGTCTAAAACTGTGTAGCCTATTATCATTTTGTAAGGTTACAAAAATGTCTTAAGTGAGCAAAACAATACAGTAGGTTAAGTCATGTCTAAACTTCATCACTGTGTGTGTTCTTGGGTGAATCATTTTATTTTTCTCTTAGTTCATTTATTATAAAGGTTTGAGCTTTAAGCTTAAGCAACATTTGGGCATGTCAGGGAGCACCTTGATGTAGGCAGCTAGAAATCTATTTGCATGGAGGGCAGGGAACCAATTAGGCCATAATATCCCAATGTTAGCAGAGAGTCAGGTGGGGCAGGAATGCTTCTCAACCAAGTGTTAGCCATGAGCACAGAGAAGTGAGTCTAAGTACACATAATTTCTCTTATTTGAATTTGTTTCTGGCTCATTCCCCATAGAGTTGTGACTTAAGAAAATAGAATCTAAGTAAAAACCATAAAAACAATTTTATTAAAAATTTCATAAGGTAATAAATGCAGCATAAACTGCCTTACTAAGACATCTAGTTGTTTCTCACTGGAGGGAGGCTTCCAAGTAGTTCTACATACAAGCTGAGTGACGATGCCTGACCTGAGAGGTCAGAGTAGCCACAGGACCCAAGATAAACCATTGGTTAGACTCACTAATCGGCTCTCCCAGGGAAGCTTTGTAGTGAAGGGACTTTTAGAAAAACTCACCAACAGCTGGAGCAAGAGAAAGCACAAATGTCATCATTTTACTTGAGGCACAGATGAGATAGCGCATGTGGAAGAACTTTGGGAAATAGGGATCATTACAAGTGTTCACGCTGTGTATTTGCTCAGTTCAGACACCACGTGAGCAACTGAAAAGAAAGAGAACAAAGCTCAGTCCCTGGACTGGCTGTTCTTTCACTGTTCTTTCTCTCCGAGTCCCCACTCTTCACTGTTAATTATTGTGACGCCGTGTCTTCATTAGTAATTATAAGAAAGATCAGAAATCAACCAGAAATGGGCACCTGGGTGGCTCAGTCGGCTGAGTGTCTGACTTTGGCTCAGGTCATGATCTCCCAGTTCGTGAATTCAAGCCCCACATTGGGCTCTCTGCTGTCAGCGCAGAGCCCGCTTTAGATCCTCTGCCCCCCTCTCTTTCTCTGTCCCTCCCCTGCTTGCACTCTCTCTCAAAAATAAACATTTAAAAAACTCGACCAGAGAGAATTAAAAAACTTACAACAGCTTGTTAAAGTTCTCTATAATATCCTTGTATGTGTACACAAATGCATATAATTTATGTAAATTGGATTACATTATGCATACTCTTTGGCAACTTAATGTTTTCACCCAGAGCTATTCATTGACAGCTTCATCCCATGTAGGGGCTGCACAGTATCCCTTTGTATTGACAGATCATATTTATTTAGCCGGTCGTGTACTGCTGGAGAATCACTCACTCAATAAGTCTTTATTGAGCACATACTATGTGATAGGCAATTGTGCCATTGATTGAGGTACTACAGTGAGCAAGGTGGAGACTGTTCTGCAGAGCTTCCAGACAGATGTGCAGAGACACAAACGAAGAGCCGGGAGATCCTGATCTCTTCTGCCTAAACAGTAACTGGGCAGGGCCTGAGAACTAGGGAAGAATTTGGTTGAGTTACCTCTAATTGTGAGCAGCCCTGCGTGGTGCTCGTTGGAGCAGGGTAGCGATTAACCTTGTAAACTGTGAAAGAGTGAGTGTAGCAAGCACAGGCTGTTTCATTGTGACCCAGTGTGGACATCATGTCCAGTGTGCCCAGTCCACAGTGAAAACGTCCTGGAGGTGCTCTCTTATTTGGATGTCTAGATCAACGGCCAGCCACAGAGCTCACTGCTGCTGCCCATAACCGAGGGCCTGGGGAGCTGTGGAAGGAGTTTACATTCCAGGTGTCGGGGCACATGCTGAAGAGATCAACCTGTGACCAGACGTGGGGGAGGGGAAAGGAAGCGCGACGGGGCACCAGGCAATGGCGGCTCCGGGTAACATCCTCCATTTCTGTTTCCATGTATCATAAAATGTGTTCTCCTTTTCCCCATAAGCTTTGTTTAATTAATGTACAGAGCTCAATGAAAAGAAGAGTAAAAATGGAACAACCAAATCCTCTGCGTTTTGTTTTTTTGTTTGTTTTTTAGTATATTTTTTCTTTGTTTGAAAATGTTCTCTCTTTTTAATTTAGAATATAGATGGCACACAATGTTACATTAGTTTCAGGGGTACGACTTAGTGATGTGACAAGTTTATATATTACGCTCTGTTCTCCACAAGTGTAGCTACCCTCTGACCCCTTGCATCGCTGTTCCGATCCCCTTGACAGTATTCCTTGTGCTGTGCCTCCAGGAATTGCATCAGGACTGCTGTGACAATGCATGATCATTCTGCAAATTAGAGTATCCTGGATATTTTGAAATACTTGATATGAAAACAGTCTAGTTGGCTTAAAACCCCGTTAGTACTCTCCAACAAAAAAAATTCAAGGTTTCATTTGCTAATGGAAGAAAAGGAAACCTGTTAAGATTCCTTAGATACAAATTGAACTCTTATGTCCGGATGCAAAGAATCACCTTTACAGAAAACAAGTTCAAATTTCTCATTTTAAAATATTGGAAAATATTTTATTTGATTCAATAATTTCTTCCGTGTTTTGAATTATGCTTTTCTTATTACAAATATGTGGAGTAATAGTAATATTTTTCATTGAAACCCAGTTAGAAAGCAATTAAATGCCCTGACTTTACCCCAGTGTCCCACACAAATATTATCAACTTTTTAAAAAGCTGTGCTATGAAATGATACAGGCTAGGAAGCGTGGATCCAATGACTGCTTCTAAAAGTATATGTGGTGAGGGGCGCCTGGCGGCTCAGTCAGTTAAGTGTCCGACTTTGGCTCAGGTCATGATCTCACGGTTCTTGAGTTTAAATCCCGCATCGGGCCCTGTGCTGACAGCTCAGAGCCTGGAGCCTGCTTCAGATTCTGTGTTCCCCCTCTCTCTGCTCCTCTCCCACTCCCACTCTGTCTCTCTCTCCTTCAAAAATAAACAGACACTAAAAAATATTAAAAACAAATAAATAAAAGTATTATCTGTGGTAAAGTACCAATTTTTAAAAAAATTTCGGCTGTAGTGGATCATTATTTTTGTGACAAATGAAGTGGCAATAAAAATGAATGATTAAAAAAAGGAAAGAAAAAAGGGCATAAAATATAAGCTTCCATATTTTTAATTACAAAGTTCAACAGATATGATATTACTTTGTCAAATTGCCATAAAAGCTTAATGCTTCTTCTCAGTTCTTTACTCTATCTTGTCATGAATTCACTAAAAACCAGTTTGCAGACCAACAATAGAAAATGGACCATACTCTTTTGTGTAATCCTGATCTGTTAGAGTTGGATTCTGAATTTCAGGTATTTTGAAGCCACTGAGGCATTTCTATATTATTAGGCATACAACTTAATAAATTTTCTGATTATTTACTTGCAAGAAATTCTTAGAAATGCAATAATAGTCTTTTTTAAACTTCTTCCGTAGGTAATGTAAATCAACTTCTTTTCCACTGATATGATATTTTTGGTTACCGTACATATGGCTGCTAGACTTGACCTTTTGGATGTTGATTTTATGTATCAATAGAGTCTATTTTCTTTAAGCATGATGCATCCAAGCATAGCCAAAACAATTTTGAAATAGAAGAATAAAGTGAAATAATAAATCTTCCCAATGTTAAGACAGTGTCAAACTGGTTGAGGGACAGACACATAGATCAACAGAACAGAGGAGCCAGAAATATCTATTCACACACATATGTCCAATTCTTCTTGACAAAATAGCAAAAACAATTGAATGGACAAGTGACAACCTTTTCAATAAATGGTGCTGGAGCAATCAGACATCCCTGGGAAAAAGGCGAATCTCAACCAAAATTCACATTTCACACAAAAATTATCTCAAATGGGTCACGCATTTAAATGTTGAGCAGAAAACTATAAAACTTCTAGGGAAAAAATGAGAGAAAATCTTTAGGACCTAGAATTAGACAAAGATTTCTTAGATATGACCCAAAATATGTTCCATAAAAGGAAAAATCATCAGATTGGACTTCGTCAAAATTAAAAATTTTGTGCTGTGAAGACTTTAATAGGATGAAAAGACAAGTTTCAGACTTGGAGAGATAATTGAAAATCACACATACAAAAAAAGGTTTGTATTTAGAATATATAAAGAACTCTCAAAAGTCAGCATTAATAAACAACCCAATTAAAAACGGGCAGAAGGCACCCATAGACATTGAACTGAAGACATGTATGATGAAAATAAGCACATAAAAGATTTTCAGCAACAGCTGAGGGGCAGAATCTGAGGGTCCAGGAAAGGCAGAGCTTACCAGCTATACTCAACGAAGGAGCTATGAAAAATACCATCATCATTGTCATTGTTGCCATTATCATCAGTCATTAGAAAAATGCAAGTTACAGCCAGAAGGAGATAACAACCTTTGAGAATAGCTAAAAAAAAAAAAATAGTGATAACCCTAAATGCTGGAGAGGTTGCACAGAAACTGGATAATTCGTTTATTGCCTTTGGGAATGTAAAATGGTACATCTACTGTGAAAAATACTTTGGCAGTTACTTTCAAAGCTAAAAATAGACTTCCACATAACCAGAACATATATCACAGAGAAATTTTTTAAAACATTTATGCAAAAATGTGTACATGAATGCTTATGGCACCTTTTTTTTTTAATAGTCAAGAACTGGAAACAACCCAGATGGCCTTTCAATGGGTACATTCAGATCACGGGATACTATTCAGCAAGAACAAAGAAAGATATTGATACAGAAAACAACTTGGAGGAACCTCAAGGAAATTACATTAAGTGCGAAAAACTAATCTCAAAAGGATACATACTTGGAATCCATTCATGAGGACACTGATGTAACATGTCTGTGAAGTGACATAATTATAGATAAGGAAAACAGATGAGTGGTTGCTAGGGTTAGGCATGCATTGGGACTGGGGCAGAGTGGCTATAAAGGGGTAGGACAAGAGAACCTTGTGGTGATGGTACAGTTAAGTATCTTAATTGTGGTGATAGTCACAAAGATCTACACATGTGATGCAACTACAGAGAGCTACACACACACACACACGCACACGCGTACATATATGATCAGTGAAATATGAATAAGCTCTATAGTTGTATCAATGCCTGGTTGTATCAATACCCTGGTTTTAGGGTTGTGCTATAGTTAGGCTAGATGTCAACAATGAGGGGCATTAAAAGTCGTATAAATATACAACTATATATATATATATATATATATATATATATATATATATGTATATATGTATAGTGCCCCCAGTGTTGACATCTAGCCTAACTATAGCACAACCTTAAAACCAGGATTTATATTTATATATATTATATTATATTATATTATATTATATTATATTATATTATATACATATTATATACATATAGATATATAGATATAGATAATTTTATAATTTAACATTCTAGTTCTAATGAATCAACATTAAAGCATTTGGAGAAAAATAAAAGTCACACAATGATACGAGGGGGGAGCCTGGGGAAATTTCCAAAATGGAAGAGAGAGAGCACAGCATTTACTAGTATAAATTATATATATATTGACATCTCAGTTTTATATCCTTACTTTGTGGTAAAGAAAAGTTAGAGAAAATGAACAAGGGTCTACTAACAGAAATTCCAGGCAGGCTGGTGAGTTGGCACTTGGTTATTGAAAGCACTCAGCATTCCTTGGTCTAAGGGCTCTGTCCAAGTTCATGGCATTATTATGCCTGTGACTTCAAAAGCCTTTTTGGGTAAAAGCAAGGGGACTTTCCATAAACATACTGTTTTTATCCAGATGATTTCCGAAAATAATAATGAAAAATGATAGTCAAATATTAAAGGAATGGGCACCAAGTAAGGAGATTGCTTTTGAAATGATGCTTGGGGATATTTATACTTCACTCACTAAGACTTGAAAGATTTCTCTCTGTCCATCAGTGATAGCACGATTGTTATGATGGAATCACCAGTCTGTCAAATAGTATCCTTTCTGCTATAGGTTTCCTTGGGTTGGTTGAAAAGTCTAGAACTTTCCATCCCTGAAAGGTATCAGGACAAATGGGTAAAGAGATCCCAAATGAAACTTGAGAGAACAAGAAAAGGAATTAAAGAGGAGGGAGGAGGATACGGCTCTAGTCCCACATGATCTCAAGGGCAGAGAACACACAGCAGGCCCTGCCATAGGAAAACCCATATGGAAGATCTCTGTGTGTAGGCAACCCATGTGAAACAACTCACCCGGAATACCAGGCATAAGACGGCATTTGTAGGGTGTGAGAAAGGCAATAGAGAATGGAGATCTACCAGCACTTTTCTTGGATCCTGAAGTAAGTCTAACATTAGAATTTTTGCCGATTAGCTTATGTAATCACTTAATAGATATTTAGAGTCATACCTTTAACCGTATAAGGTGGATTTGTCATAATTTTAAATAAAAACTCTTCAAAGCTCAGATAAAAATTATACTTGGGTAAAAGCATAGATGGGTCTTTTGAAAATGCAATTTATTTGCATTATTACTTACTTTTTAAAGGATTAAGAAGCAGAGGTCTATTCAATTCACCTCAACCAGTAAATAAGAAAAGACAGTTCATTTTCTTTATAATTGAGCAATTATTTTTCATGCTTCTGCCAAAAGAGATGGATTCTGGAGTGTGAGTAGGTGGTGAAGCCAGTTGATAGAGTCTGTTATGATGAGAGGAGAAAAAGAGAGAGAGAGAGAAGAGAGAGGAAGGAAGGAAGGAAGGAAGGAAGGAAGGAAGGAAGGAAGGAAGAGAAAAGTATTTACAAGAACATTATTCACAAATTTTAGGGGGGATTAGATCATGAGCACTAGAATCCATCTGCCTGGGTTTGAATCCTGGCTTCACCAATTACCAGTTGTGTGAACTTGCTTTGGTTGCTTAACTCTCTGCTCTTCATCTATAATTAAGGGTAATAAAATAACTTGCCTTAGAGTGTTATTGTGAGGGTTAAATAAATCAACAAATCCTTTTATTTTTACAATCATAAACTCACTGCAAAATCTGAGGGCCAAGGAAAGACAGGGTTTACCAGCTGTGTGCATAGAAAGACTAATGAAAAATATGATCATTGTTGTCATCATCATCATCATCATCATGGCTTAGATGGCTTCACTGGTCAATTCTACCAAGCATTAAAGAAGAAATAATACTCAACACAAAAACCCTTCTTTAAAAAAAGAATAGTTCAAAACAGAGAAAACAATGAGTTCCCAATTCATTCTTAGAGGCTAGTTTTACTATATCAGAGCAGGACAAAGATATCACAAGAAAAGAATACAAAAGACAATAATAACCATGAACAAAAACTAAAAAAAAAAAAATAACAGCAAAAAAGAAACTGAATCCAGTTTTATATATATATATACATATATATATGTATATATATGTATATGTATATATACATACATACATGTATGTGTATACATATGTATATATATGTATATGTATATATACATACATACATACATACATGTATATGTATATATATACGTATATATGTATATATATATACATATGTATATATATACATATGTATATATATATATATATACATATATATATATATATATCACTGATACATTATCCAAGGGGTATTTCTGCAATGTATCAAGGACTCAGGAAGGCCACTCTGTGGGATTCATTATTTAATAAATTAATTCTCTGTAAAGAAATTGAATGTCCCATTCTTCATGTACTCACACTTTTTTCTTAGTCTCTTCAATGCTTGCTATGAGGTATGGGAGGTTGAAAGACAGAGTACAATGATCAGAGGGAACAATAGAAAGGGAACAAAGAAAAATCTAGTTATTTAGGTCTGGTGTAAGTATAGTAAGTAAAAACTTGCTATGCATCCCAGAGTGACAAAGAGATCCCTCCAGTACTGTCTCCATCCACTAACAGATAGTCTTAAGAAACACGCTCATTACACTGAGTTAGGCAAGTGCTAGATGAACACTCTCTCCACATATTTCCATAACCAATCAAAGCATCCTCTCTGGATAATATCAAAGGCTGATTGACCAGACCAAGCTCCATTCCCCACATTCCATGATGCTGTGTTTCTCTTGAGATATGTATAACCAGTTTACAAGAATATATTTATAAATATAACTACTGGGGCACCTGGGTAACGCCGTCGGTTAAGCGTTCAACTCTTGGTTTTGGCTCAGATCATGATCTCAGGGTTTTGTGAGTTCAAGCCCCATGTCTGGCAATGGCAGTGCAGAGTCTGCTTTGCGATTCTTACTCTCCCTCTCTCTCTGCCCCTCCCCCACTCATGTTGTCTCTGTCTCTCTCAAAATAAATAAATAAACTTAAAAAAATAAAAATAAAAAATATATAACTACCTAAAATCCATATTTGTTTAGAGGTTTTAGACTAACCAGTGTGAATGGGCACTAAATTGAAAATACAAATAATTTTTATGCCTTGGCAAAAAACAAGTCCTACATTTGGTCAAGAACTAAAGGTCAAAGGAGATACGCGGATTACAAGAAAAACAAATTATAAAAACTGATTCCCATAATAGTTTTGCCAGAGTTTTCCTATACATGCTACACTTTCTTGTTTGGAATGCAGTGCTGTTTTTTCAGTAATTACGAAAGAATGATAATGCGTTTTTTCACATTGGAGATTATCTTTGGTATCAATGATATGCTCAGTTTGCTATGTCCTTAAAAATTAAATATTATGATAGAATGCTTAAGAACCTTTGTCTGGGAACCGTAGTTTGGTAGAACGTCTACGTAGTCTGGTAGAAGCAAGGATAACTGCTTCTGCCTTCCAAGGCAAGTTTAGCATCAATATTTCCAAGTCAGTAAGACCTTCCTTTAGGGAAAGCCCCTGGTTTCAGTGGGAGCCCAATGGCCAGTGGTCCGGGGAAGGGGCATGGGTGGAGGGGTGAGGATGGGGGAGGGTGGGGGAGAGGTAGACAGGACTCTCAAGAGTTGAGGGGCTTTTACAGCTGCCTCCACCAAACCAAGTGTGTCTCTTCTGAACCCTGAGGTCAGCACTGAAATACTTCCTATTATTTTCTACCTCCTTCAGAGAGATCTCCTTGTACTGGGTGAAATCTTGCCCAGAAATATGCAGCTTTGAATCTTAGTAATATTTTGTGATGCTGGTCAGTGGGTACATGTGAATATAATTTCGCAACGCTTCACCTTAGCCCGACAGCTGTTGAAGTTTAGCTAAACTAGAAACTCATAAAAATGACTCCAAACATTCCACATGCTTTCTTTAATTGTATTTCCCTGAATCTGCTTGGGGGAAGTCTTTTAGCAGATGTCCTAACCATATGGAACTGTCCTAGCAATTAATTTTTATAACTCATGGGCTGAGAATGTATTGAATGGAAATATGCCTGCTGGGTATATATGTGTTGTTGACACTTTTTATAGAAACAGCTAGAAGTACATTGTAGCAAATACATCTCATTTATGGGAAGTTCACTCTTCCTTCTCTGGAACATTTCCCAGACATTCTTCCATCATTCCACCCTGCAGGTTGTCAAAATGATAGATACTCTTTGCTCTGAGCACCTCTGCTTTCTCATTAGGGTCTCGGGCACTATTTTTTTTTTTTCTTTCTGAGGAGACAGGTTAAGTTTTTTTTATTTCTTTCCGTCCTGCACCTCTGACCACTGCATTAAGCTCCTCAAAGTCTTATTTCCCACACTTGTCCCAATCGATGATTTTGAGGATGGATTTTGAGATTTTTGAAACCACTGATTAATTTCCTCTCCCACCAATCATGTACACCTTCTACAGTGATTACAGGAAAGTTGTCTTTTAGACTTCTGCCCCACTCATGCTAAAAATGTAGAAGAGAAATTTATGAGACAAGGCCAGAGCAGTGTTTTAAGAAACCTTTGTTGGTCTCTTACATATTCACATGTATTGGTTATTATAGGATTTATATTAATTAATTGTATTATAGAATAAATTTGCATTTTAAAACTGCTATTATTGTTGTCATTATTGTTATTGTAATCTACTTGCCCTCCTTATTCCCCGGGCACCTTTACGAATTCAGTCTCACTGCATTTAAGGAGGGAAGAGAGTGAAGTTTGTTGCACACATTGTGGAGATTTGGATTGTACATCGTTCACCACCACATCAAAGTGTTCCCTGTTCTCAACTTACCCAGATCCCACATTCGCTTTTCTTGGAAGTGTTGAAGTTCTTTTTTTTTTAATGTTTATTTATTTATTTTTGAGAAGCAGAGGGTGGCGGGGGAGGAAGAGGCAGAGAGAGAGAGAGAGGTAGACAGAAGAGGATCCAAAGCAGACTCTGGTCTGTCAGCGCAGAGCCCAATGCGGGGTTCAAACTCACAAACCAGGAGATCATGACCTGAGCCAAAGTGGAACCCTTAACCAACTGAGCCACCCAGCACCCCGAAGCGTTGTTTTCAATCAGCTTCTCTCACTTAAGGTGTGGGCATGCCACGAGAAAAGCAGTGGCCAGTGAAGTAGGAGGAAAACGAAGAGAGAGTGATGTCCTAGGAGCCGAGCGGTAGCAACAGTGATTCACTGTGTCCAACCTGAGGAAAGCCCAGGGTGAGGATGGAGAAGCTTCCCTCGGGAACATGGAGGCCATTTTCGTGGAGTGGTTGGGTCTGCGTAACTGGCAGGGATTTAAGGAAGAAGGAAGGAGGAAACAGCAGGCAGGGAGCATATATAAATCATTTAAGAAATTTTGTAGTAAGGGGAAGCAGAGAAAGTAAGCGGGAAATGCAGGGGGAAAGCAGGCCAAGGTTTATTTGCTTTTGTGTTCCCTTTAGGGGAAAACCTTGCTGCAGTGAAGAGTAATGATTGAAGAGAGGGAAACTCAGTGGAGTCGGCCGGAGGGGACAGACCACAAGGGGTAGATTCGTACTTCACAGGAACACAGACAGTTCATCTATTTCATGAGAGGGAAGGCCGGGTATGTGCTCACAAGGGCCTGTGAATGAGTAGAGCGGTGGGAGAAGGATTTCAAAAGAATCATTTTATTGCTTCTGTTACCTCCATGAAATTGGAAGCAATGCTTTTATTAATTTATGTAAAGCCTTTGCAGAGAATGTAAATTTCATTCCAGCGCAACCACTGAATGTGTGTTCATCCAGACACTTTTCTGTGCATTTATTTCACTTTCTGTTTATAAAACGTCCCTTCAACTCATTCCTTCCTCTTCTTTGTAATTATAGGTTCAAACTTAAATAAAGGAAAGCTTGCAGAGGATACTTGTAAGTAATGACTTTATGTGTATGTGAGTTTATTCATGTGTGTGTGTCTGTATTTTTTTCCCCTCAACTACCTTCCCAAAGACTCTGAGAAGTGCTCTACTGAAAAGCACATTCATGATGTGACTGAACAGATGCCTCCGGGGCCCTGCGTCAGTCTCCTCGGCCTATCAGAGTTCAGCAGCAGCTGAGATTCATACTCACCTGGCGTGCTAAGTATCCTGATCCAGGATCTACCCCTAAATGCCTCCTCTGAAGCCTCACCCACAGCAGAAATAACCCAGGAGGCTCCATCAGTGGGGGACAGGAGCTAGTGTATTATCTAAGTGACAAATCTGCTTTCTATGTGAGTTTCTTTCATGGGATAAAGGTGCCAATCTCATTCTTCAGGGCACTTCAGGGGGGCATGCTGTATACTCATAAGGATCTGATTAAACCAAGTCCAACTGCCCACCACGGTGATGCTGTGAATGCTCCTACTTTTCATCTCCCTCCTCTTGTCCCTGTTCCTTCACCTTCCTTCTGGGAATGACCTGCTAACAGATACCTGAGCCCAAGTACTCAACTCGGGCTCTGGTTTTGTGATCATTTAAATAAAAACTGAACATTTAAAACCACAGAGGGGGCTGTAAAATAAAATAATAGAATAAACCTGAGCTGATAGATAACCATAGTTGGATGCTGAATTTTATTCTGAAATTTCCTGATACCTGAAGCTCAAAGAAGAAATGATGGATGAATAATGATTATCATCCTCTATAAAAAGAAGTATAATGATTGACTTGGAAAAACTCATTTATCTTTCAGAAAAACATAAGGAAAACTCAAATAGATACAATAATGCCTTAAAATTAAATATTGTGGTGTGGCAGCCATGTTCTTCACATCTCCCCATCAGGAGAACCAAGACTGTAATGCTGTTCATGCATTAGGTGACCAAGCTCATAGAATGAGTCTTGTGTTGATCATCTGCATATTTCAGATTATTCCAAAGTCTAAAATATAATAATATACCATGATACTGCTGATTAAATTTTTGATAGCTTTTTTAAAAAGTAGAGAACAAAACTCTGATAAAATATTTTCTCTTGTTGCACAGTCTCTACATTAAGCTAATAATGCTTTGATTTGCCTTGTGATTAAGCAGATAAACTCTTCTCCCCTCCAGAAAGTGTGTAGACCCTACATTTGTAAAGCTATGAAAAGGCAAAACATGTCACACCTGATACAACACTGTCTTTCACGTTTAAGTGGAGATGTTTGCTGCTATAAGAATGCCCAAACCCACTCAAAAGGATCATCTTTGTCTTGTTTGCCCTCAGCCTTACACAGTCAGAAGCGAGCAAGTCAGTGCCTGATATTTCTGTGCATTTGTTCAGTCTATAAATAGCAGTTTTGTGAACTATTGGTAGCAGAAATTTCTAATAATGCAGCACTCCCAGTGTGTAGAGTGAGGTTTTTCTGAGGAGCCTAAGATCTAGTCTGAATACTGGTGCAGGGCTTTCTGGGTATGTTACCCCTTGCATCAACTGGGGTCCAAGCAGAGAAGCAGAACCAGTAGGAGATCTATATGAAGAAAAATGTGTCCAAAATCTGAAGGGCAGGTCATCAGGAAAAGCGGGGGCACTGAGGAGAGCTTCCACAAGTGGAAACCCTTCTCTAGGGAAGTCTCAGCTCTTCTAAGACTTTTCAACTCATTGAATCGGGTCCACCAAGATTATCTAGGATAATATCCCTTACTAAATTCAGTTGATTATACTTGTCCCATGTACAAAATACTTTCACAGCAACACCTATATTAGTGTTTGTTTGAATCCTTGGGGACTGTAGCCTAGCCCAGTTGACACATCACATTGACCATGACACCCCTAAAGGAGAATTATGAACTTTTGCAGACTTTTTAGTAACACAAGAAGCAGTCTGGCAAAGCTTGTTTGGATAAAAGTAAGCAAGAAAAAAATAATTATGAAAACCTCTCTTCTTGGTAGTGTATTTCTGCCAAAGTACTTTGTAGTTCATGGTCATTCTTCAAGTACAGTACTGATCTCTTTTTTAAAAATTGCTTATTTGCTTATTTTTGAGAGAGAAAGAGAGAAAGATTGAGTGCATACAGGGGAGGGGCAGAGAGAGAGGGAGACAGAGAATCCAAAGCAGGCCCCAGGATCCCAGCCGTCAGTGCAAAGCCTTGCAGGACTTGAACCCAGGAACCCAGAAACCATGAGATCATGACCTGAGCTGAAGTTGGATGCTTAACTGACTGACTGAGCCATCCAGGCGCCCCAGTACTAATCTATCTTAAGCATTCTAATACTTTTATGCAAGGGTCTCAGTGCTTCCAGGACTCAGGACTAAACAAGACATATTCCCCAGAAAACCTCATTGACACCATTCTGATTTTCCAGGAGATCTTTGGTGAATTGACTGAAATCTTTGAGTGGCTAAAAGCAGAAGATCCAAAAGTTCTCTATTAGGGAAATCTCAATGCCATTATCAGGGTCTCAGAAGACATATACATTACCTGGATTTCTAGAGCACGGGCTGGAAGCATCTCTTATGCTATATAATGCCTGTACTAATAACATTGAGACACTTGTGCTCAGGACCGGTGGCTTAGGGTGAGATAGTAGCCCTCATTAAAGATGGTCTGGCCACCTAGGAGATCACTAGCATAGATTCCTAAAGCAATGTCTTACCTTATTAAATCCTCATGCCAGAGGCTCTTTACATAAATTTAAAAACTTGACTTGCATTTCTAAAATAATCTGCTCTTCTGGAAAGGTCATGTGGTTCAGCAACAACTTTGAAAGAAAATGAGAATGGCCGAACTCTGCAATATGAATGCGATGTTAGCCTGTGCGTGTTCCTAATTGCCATTGGAATGAGTGGCTTTTTTTTTTTTTTATAGTTACACTAACTAAGTCTGGGAGCACACCTCTGAGGAATAAAATGAAAGTGGGACAGATATACAAAGCTGGTAGTGCACAGCTTGTCTTGAAAAATCCCGCAATGGTATAGAAAATCTGAAGTGCAAAAAAATGTAAGATTAACAAGAATTACAAATTGCCTTTGAGTAATGTGGGCCAAGAATGCGGTCTACCACGTCCTTCTGTATGCATAATTTGTCTTTAGCTAGCCTTGTGTGTTCAAAAACTCAACTGGTGATGATATGAAGTAGTCAGTTATCATGGTTTGTTTTCTTTCCTTGTCACCTTTTTTTTTATGATGAGGATTGTGCCTTTCAAAATGTTCATATTTAGTTCCTGGATTTTCCAGTACCTTTGTTTTTATTACAAATATTAGAGAAATGTGGGGAGCATGGGTGGCTCAGTCAGTTAAGTATCTGGCTCTCGATTTTGGCTCAGGTCATGAGCTCACGGTTCATGAGATGGAGCTTTGAGTCAGGCTTTGCTTATAGTGTGGAGCCTATTTACGATTCTGTGTCTCCCTCTCTCTGCCCCTCCCCTGCTTGTTGAATGCTCTTTCTCTCTCTCTCTCAAAATAAATAAATAAAAACTTAAAACATTTTATTAGAGAAATGTAAAACTGCCTCCCAGGCAGAATAAAAGGATATGCAGCAGCCATCAGCTTGGCTTATTATCAGTCTGTTTTCACACTTAGGTTCTGTATGGGATTTAAATTTTGCTGACTTTGTAAATATCCTCCTGCACTAAATTTTTAAATAAGTATGATTACGAATTTAAGGGAATAATAAAAGTTCTAAATAAAAATTTGGAACCAACATCACACTTTCAAATGTATTATCCTTTCAGGTAGGCATTCAAAGCAACCAACTACAACACATTCTATGACTAAGTTGTTAACACATTTCTAGAAATTTACTTGTGTAAATTTTCTTCAGAGCCTGCATTAAATAGTATTGCATATTTTTGAAGAAATAAATGAAATAAACACACATAAATAAAATTTGGAGTAAAGCTACAGCATAGACAAGTTATCAAGCCAATCATTCTGTCTCTGACCAAGAAGCTATGAAATTGGGGTACCTGGGTGGCTCAGTCAGTTGAGCGTCCAACTCTCAATTTAGGCTCAGGTCATGATCCTGGGGTTGTGGGATCAAGCCCTGTGTTGGGCTCTGTGCTGAGCATGGAACCTGCTTAGGATTCTCTCTCTCCCTCTGCCACTCTCTCCCGCTCATGCTTTCTCTCTCTCTAAAATAAAAAAAAAGAAGAAGAAGATAGAAGGAGCTATGAAGTTAAAACCATACATGGGTATGTATTACTGAATCTGAACACAATTTTCAAGAAGGAGTTATCAAAAAGTATCTCACGTATATACCTTTGCAGGGACATAATACCAATGTGGATGTATATTATTGGATATGTTTGCTTTATAAAGTGATTTGATATGTGCAACACTTTTCTTAACTGTTTTAAAATTGCTTACATGTATAATTTATACATATATATGTATAATTTATAATTGCTTATATTGGTTTAAAATTACCAATTCATTATCATTCTACTAGGGAGTCTAGTAAGATGAATTATTTTTAGAAAATTTTGTTGCTTATCCATATGCAGTTCTCTTCTCCTTCTAAATACATGGCTGGATTTCACTCTTCTACCTGCTTGTAATTAGGCAGGGCCCCATGACTAGTTCTAGACAATAGGTTGTGAGGCAAAGTGATATATGTAATTTACTGGCAGAGATGGTACAAAGTCCAAGTATAATTTCAGTCTCTATTCTTCAATCAAGAAGACCATGTGATACACAGGATGCAGATAAAAGGTGTGAAACATACAACAGCCTGTGTTTTGTGTGACATGCGGAGCCAATCTCACTTTATGTCCATTCTGGACATGGTGGATGAACAGGAGATAACTTTTGTTCAAGTATGGAGTCTTTGTGTTTACCTATCAACACAGTACATTAATGAAACCAAGCCCGACTAAGACTGTAAGTATTTTCTTTACCTTAGAATTTAAAGAAGGTTGGGTATCGTTTGATCTTATGGTGAAACCTAATTAACAATCAGTTCCATCCTGCATGGCATGGCCCCTCTTTCACTAGCAGGCATCAATTACCAGGAAAAATGCTAGCGGCTAGCAAAAGTGTGGGATGGGGGGAGTATTTTAAGGGACCTCGTTGTTATCACGGTTAGGTGGGGAAAGGCAGTCTTAAAAGAACAGTAAAATATAAAACTCCTTATTCTACTAGGCTTATCTAGAATTAGATTATCCTTTAAAAGTCTTTCTAATTAGGAATAGGTTTTCTAAATTTTAGTTTAAATTTAATTCATAAGCAATATCATACCTCATAGAAAATAATGCCAAATATCTAAAGCAACAAACACTATCTTACTGAGAGAAGAGCCCCGATAATATAGGGAGATAATGATGGGAGGTATCATTTAGGAAAGGTCCAGAATATATCCCAGTCTTGTTCTGGGTGATTGATCCTGTGTGGAAACTGACACTCTGCAAATAAGATGTGTCATGAGGCAGGAAGGAAGGTGGTCAAGAAGGACCGAAGAGGCAAGACATAAAGTGAGATGGCACGTAAATGTATTTCATTGTTTTGTGATATTTGTTCTACTGCTCACACTGATTTTGATTCTGTTATTCTTGTTTTCTTTATCTCCAGTCTGCTAGGCCACTTAGGAGATGTGTGTATCCAGGGACGCCTGGGTGGCTCAATTGGTTAAGCATCTGACTCTTGGTTTTGGCTCAGGTCATGATCTCCCAGTTTCATGAATTTCAGCCCTGTTTCGGGCTCTGTGCTGGCAGTGCAAAGCCTGCTTGGGATTCTTTTCTCCGCCCCCCCCCAGCCCCTCCCCTACTTGTTCTGTCTCTGTCACTCTTAAAAAAAAACTAAAAAAATCATGTATCCACTTAGTTCACTGAAGATGCTAATGAAGACTCATCAGCACAATCTGGTCATTACAGTCCCAGTTTTGAATCCTTTTTTTGCAGAATTTGCTGCCCAAAGTACCTCGTACTACCTATAGTTTTTAAATGATCAGATTCAGATTAAGAACAACTTGAACGTAATTTGTGAATATTTTCCATTATTTCATCCGTGGTTTTGCTAAACCTTCTCTCTCTGGTTGGAAAGAGAGATTAGGTTTCACGAGACTGTCTTAATGTGTTTAAAGAGCTTTTAAAAATCAAATTGTAACTACTAGCTATATAATGACCTAACCAAAAGAAGCTGGAGCTATTAAAAAGGACATGAGAAAATATATTCATAAGATATTCAAGAAAAGCATTGCTTCTATTTTTGTAAAGATATTATCTGAAATAATGTGAAAATTTTATTGTCTTAGTGATGCCATTTTTGTTTTAACAGAAATTATCTTCATACTTTTATGCTATTGGCTATATAAATGGATCAATTAAAGCATGTGCCAAAGCATCAATGTAAAATAATTAAATAGTTACTATCATAGTCAGTGAGAAATAGCCCAAAACTTCAGAAGTCACACACCTAATGAATATTTTATTCCTTAAAATAAACACATAAGTTTATTTAAATAAATAAAAGTGAGTTCCTGGATATTGTAGAGACATGAGTATCATATTTGGGAAATTCAGACTGAGCTAATACCTTTGGCTGTCTAAACACAATGAGAGGACAGCATTCCAAACTCAGTCATGTCAGAAACAAAGTGAGAGAGATAATAAAACAATTTCCAGCACTTTTATTTTCAGTCTTGGTTTTGAGGCCATGTTTTGGAAACTTATAGTGCTATGTATATTGAAGGTTGTATAGCATTCATGAGTAATGAATTGAAAAATCTCTTTGAAAGGTTCTAATTTGTTTCAAAGTCACTGTTAAACTCAGGGTTATGCTAGGTTATACTACAGTTGAGAAATGAGGAGACAATATCCCTTTGCATTGGTCTGCTAAGGCTGCCATAACAAAATACCAGAGAGTGGCCGGCTTAAACAACAGAAGTTTATTTTCTCATAGTTCTGGCGGCTGGAAGTCCAATATCAAGGTATTAGAAGGTTTGGGTTCTCTTGAAGCCTCTCTCCTCGGCTTGCAGATGGCTAGCTTCCCATTGTGTCCTCACATGGCCCTTTTTCTGGGTGCGCACCTCCCTGATTTTCCCTCTTTCCATGAGGACATCAGTAATACTGTATTGGACTGAGGGCCACCCATATAACCCCATGTAACTTTACTTTTTAAAAATGTATCTCCAAATACAGTCACATAGGGGTTTAAGGCTTCAACATATGAAGTTGGGGGGAGGGACACAATTCAGTCCATAACACCCTTCTGAAAAAATATTAATAAATATACTCTGGTCTTCAAAGTCAGAAAAGATGTAGAAAGAAATTCCGCTTCTCCATGCTATGTTTTAACATACTGCACATACAAGACATACATACAGTCATAAGAGGGTTATATGACTACGTTGGGTATTTAAAAAAAATGGTTGGAATTGTAATGATAAAGGGGCAAAGCCATTTTGAAAGATGAAATCCCAGATTCTCAAGGAAGTCTTTCCTTCAGGGGCCCCTTACTGTGGGTAGCAGATGTTGTCAGTGCCCTGGCCATAACTCCTCATCTTCCAGCATGCTCCAGCGGACGTTCAGTTGCTGGGATCTGTACATGTATTCCTGAGGGCTGTTTTATCGGAATGGAGGAAAGCTCTATCCAAGCAGAGAAGAAATTCTGGAAAATTCACAGCCTCATTCCACCTCCCCAGCATTTCTCACAGAGGCTCTCAGGAGCTGCACAAATTCTTAGATGTGTGCTTAGCAGTTTCCTGGGTTCTCCATGGGATCAAACTCCCGTTGCTCCCTGCAGTAGATGGTTTAGTAGTGTAGCCTTTATTGGCTGGCATTGCTGTGTCTCCTGTATCCCACAGGTAAACTACTTGCCCTTGATTCCTTGTAGCAGAGTCTACCCCTGGGAAAACCCAGTATCAGACCTTAAAGTGAACTGAAAGATCAAGTTTTGACCAGGACGGATGCACGTCTTACATAAGATGTTCTTGCTTGTGGGCTTCCTGGTTTAGGCTTGCAGATAATTTTTTTATTTTTATCTTCTAGAAACTGATGGCACAAGAACGTAAGGCGAGATTTTTCTAATTAGGATGTCTAGAGTTGCCAGTTCTCTGTACTGTATGGAAGAATTGGTTATTTTACAGATTTAGGTTTCTCTGGATTGCTAAGCTGGGAAAACCAAAGGCATAGAAATGGTGCTGCTAATAAAGATCAAGAAGATAGAGATGGGGAAGATCCAAAGTAGAGGTAGCTCTTCAGGAGAATGGAGTAAGAAGACGTAAGCCAGGGAAGAGGACTTAAAAGGGTCATAAAAAAATAGTATGGTAGAGTGTCTCATACCAGCTAGCCAGGCCCAATTGCACATTTTTCAGGAATTTTGTAAGGTTGTTGTTTGAAACAGCCAATATTTAAAATTAAATTATATAAATTTATATATTTTTATATAAATTTATATAAATTTTATATAAATTTATATATAATTTAATTATATTAAATTATATAAATAATTTTAATAAATTTATAATTTTAAATAAATAATTTAAATAATTTTAAATAAATTTATATAAAATTTATATAAATTTATATATAATTTAATTATATTAAATTATATAAATATATAATTATATAAATTATATAAATTATGTAAATAATTAAATAATATATGCAAAACAAAGGTAATAACCATTATTCCCTTGTCATTGCTATTTTCCGTGGTCTTGAGGTTTTATGTCTATTGTATTTATATAGTGGAAATACTATATAATGATATTTGTTGCTACATCTAGATTCAACTTTGCACTGAGTGATACCTTGTTGGTAGCCTGCAATGAGATATGCTGGGATATTGCTGTCAATCAGGACTGGTTTTCTTTTTTTTCTGGTGACCCAGTTATTACACATTTACCAGCATACCACAGATGACAAGGTAAAATATTTATCATAACTGAGTATTCTGAATACAGAAGAGGTAAATTTGGAAGGTATACAGGAGACTTCCCTGATAGATTGATCATTTGAGCTCAGAACACCCTGTCAGACTTGATAAAGTTATACAGAACTTCACCATAATCTAAGACCCTTCTGCCTCACCTTTACTCCTTCCCACTCTCCTTCACAAGAATCAGACCAACACTGTGATGTTACAGATCTCTCAGCCTCCTCCAGCTCTGTTTTCCATCACAGGCATTTTCCTTAATAAATCTCTAATATTCTTGGTTCTGTCTTGGTGCCTGCTTCTCAGATGATCTAGACTGACACTTGTGGTTCCAAGAGTGGTCCAAGAAGACATTGGGTAAGATTGAGATTCAAGACTTTATCCACTGCCCTGCAGGTGAAAAGAACACCGTTGTGGTTGGTAGGTGGGGCCTGGGAAATGCCTGGAACACAGAAGCAGCTTAACCACTAAAGACCTTGGAAGAATATCCTAGTGTAGAAAAATAATGTTACAGGCCAAAGAATAAAAGAATTTAAAATATACAGAGAGGGAAGTCCGGAAAAACAGTGGAGTCTGCTGGTTATTGAAAAGTTGTACTGATCACATGAAGAGGAAAAATGAGAGATTAAGGGCCTTTGAAAAACAGTCTTGATTTTGATGGCTATGCGTGAGAGCCAAAGGCCTTAACAAAAAGTCCCTTACCCTCTGCAATGGGAGAAAGGCCTGCTAAGCAGCAGGCCAAGGACATTATTGTTAAAATTTCAGAGTTTTAGAGACATTCCATGCATGGCCAAGTCAATTCCAATATGTGGAGATAAAGGCCCTGATGGGAAAGCCTGGGCCCTGTAGTATAAGATGGTAACATCTGGCTGGATGTCTCTGTAGAGGTTGAGTCTGCAGCTCGCCTGAACTCTCTAGGCTTGTTGAGGTGACTCACCCTTCCAAAGTAAGAACTAGCAGTTCTGCTGTGCTAGAATATTCTACAGGTACCTCCTCATTGCAAGGCAACAGGAGTCTGCTTCAGGAAATGCCTCCACATTCTGTCCTGACTGCCAGGCCAAAAAGTAACATTAAATTTTGGCATGATATGGATGGGATTTGTGCTAAGCTTGGGATTTGTGAATGATTTGTGCTAAGCTTGATTTAAGAAAAAGATGTTGCACATCAACTGGTTTGCAAAAGGTAACCAGTATGTAGCAGTAGGAGTGAGAAGAATGCCTGTTAGTGAATTTTGAAAGTGCTTAGTAAGGCTGGATAACCAAGAATTCCATGACTTGGGCTCACTCTCTCAAGACACAGGATCTAGCTCCAGAAGACAACTTGCTACTGGAATGACTTGTAGAAGTCTGGACAAAGTGATGGTCAAAATTCGGCAAAGTATAAATGGACAAGTTTCCCTCATAGACAGCAGAAGTAATAAAGAGGTTGAAAGAAGCATCCTGGAAGAGATATATTATATGAAGACCTTGCAGAAAATCATGTTCCATGAGAAAATCCAGAAGGACACACTATTCACTGAATCCATGAGGAATGTGCTCATAAAAGGGGCGCCAGCATCAGTGGAACTTCAGTAGTAGGTTTTCTATGTAGGCCAGGGGTGATGGTAGGGGAGACGGTTGTAGAGCTGAGTTATTAATATCCATGGAGATGTAGCCACGAAGTAATAAAAGTCAGGTGGGGGGTGGGGCACTAAAATATCAGAATCCAGGAGGCAGCAATTACTGTAAAGGACAATAAGATTGGATGAAGAATCAAGAAGGCTTGAATCAAAGGTAAATTGTGGAGATGGTTGTGTATTGTTCTCTAGGTATATATTGTTGTCATTTCAGTCCACCTCCACCCAAAATAAATAACTAGGTACATGGTTCAAGGCTCTTCTTTTTGGGAAATTTTTCCTATTATCTTTCAAGGGCATATCTAAATGAAGTGTAATTTTGGGGCGCCTGAGTGGCTCAGTCGGTTAAGCGTCTGACTTCGGCTCAGGTCATGATCTCACAGTCTGTGGGTTCCAGCCCCGCGTGGGGCTCTGTGCTGAGAGCTCAGAGCCTGGAGCCTGCTTCAGATTCTGTATCTCCCTCTCTCTCTGCCCCTCCCCTGCTCATATTCTGTCTCTCTGTCTCAAAAATAAATAAAAACATTAAAAAAAATTTAAATGAAGTATAATTTAGTCACTATCTATTTATGGCTTGTACTCATGTAACAGACCAGTTCATCTGTAAACCAAGCTTGGGCTTGCAGTTAAAAAAATATTTCATGGTCCTGTAAGTAGTATAAATGCTTGCTTGTTCTTCTAGTTCATCCAAGAAGCATATCCTAAAATGGGATTGAGTGTGCAAAGATGCTATTACACAAGAAATGCCTGAATCAGAGAAAATCATCCTTCATGTGTCCTCCTTCTCTGCCACCCTGTGCTGTGCATGGACTCACACACACTCCAGGGACACCCACTGCTGGTCTCTGTGCCCTTACCCCACTCCAGTTCTTTAATCTCTGGCATCTCCTCTGTACAGTTTCCCTGCCACTCTGAAATTAGCTGGAGTGTGGCAAGTGTGGAAGGGCTGACCTCAAACATTCTCCTTGAGGAGCAGAGTTCCCACTCAACTGGGACATATTCCCGAGTGTTCTTATCTTGCTCTGGTGCTCTAGCACCTTGTGCAGGGCTTGGCATAAGGTGGGGGTTCAATGGTGGCCGGAAGGTTCTGGAAACTGAGTTCTCCAAAGGTGGGTCCGTTCAAAACTACGGTTGTGTAAGAATTTCCAGAAATTATTGAGGAGGCAGAAAGGGCCTAGGGAATGAATTATGTTCTCAACACAAAATTCTCCCCAACTTTGTGCCAGGAGCTGAAGCTTCCGTCTGGGTTGGGGAGGAGGGAGGGTGTCTCATTCAGCTAGGACAGTTTCAGGTGTGTTTCAGAAGCCATTCTGCTCCTGAAAAACGGCTTACAACCACTGCACGCCAGGATGTGGAGCTTTCCTTCGCTGTCCCCCAAAATTTACACATATCCTGGGGCTTCTTTCACTTAGTATAAGGCATTTGGATTATTTTCATTTAGGGAGAAGTATTAAAAAGGCTGCTATAAGCATTCTCGTACGGGTTTTTGGGTGAGCATGTTTTCATTTTACCTTGGACAAATACCTAGGAGTGAAGTTAAAAAGTCGTATGGTAAGTGTGTGCTTAACTTTTTTTTGAACAAGGTTTTCAAGTAAACAACATTGGCTGGAAGCTACTGCAAATACTTCCCAAAGCGACCTCAGTCTGTGCTTCTTAAAAGATTGAAGACTGATCCTCTTAAGAATATTTTTAAATACAAACAGACCTCAGTTTCTTTTTTGCACTTATTTTACTCTTACCTTTTGACCCCCTTTACCCATTTATTCTGCCCCAAACCCTTGCCTCTGGCAACCACCAACCTATTCTCTGTATCTGTGAGCTTGTTTGTTTGCTTATATTCTGCATATAGGAGAGATTATAGGGTGTTTCTCTTTGCTGTTTGACTTATTTCATTTAGCATAATGCCCTAGAGGTCCATCCATGTTGTCGCAAATGGCAAGATTTCATTCTTTTTTATAGCTGAATATAATTTTGTTATACACACACACCACAGTTTATTCATCCATCAGTGGGCACTTAAGTTTTGTATTTTGGCTATTGTAAATAAAGCTTCAGGGAACTTGGGGGTACATCTATCTTTTAGAAATAGTGATTTATTTTTCTTCAGATAAACAACCATAAGTGAGATTTCTGGATCATATGGTAATGCTATTTTTAATTTTTCGAGAAACCTCCATACTGTTTCCATAGCGGCTATACTGGTTTACCTTCCCAGCTAACAGTGCACCAAGATGCCCTTTTCTCCACCTCCTCAGTACACAGTTGTTCTTTCTTGTCTTTTTGATAATAGCTATTCTAACACATGTGAGGTTATACCTCATTGTTGTGATTTCCATTTTCATGATGATTAGTGATGTCGAGCATCTGTTTATGTGCCTGTTGGCCATCTGTATGTCTTCTTTGGGGAAATGTCTATTCAGATCTTCTCATTTTTTAATTGGATTGTTAAGGGTTGGTTTTTTTTTTTTTTTTTTTTTGCTATTGAGGTATATTAGTTATTTGTATATTTTATATACCAGGCCCTTCTCAGATACATGATTTGCAAGTATTTTTTTGTATTCAGTAGGTTGTCTTTTCATTTTGTTGATGGTCTCCTTTGCTGTGCAGCTTTTGGTGTTAGATTAAAAAAATAATCTCTAAGACCTGTGTCAGGAGCTTACTGCCTATGTTTTCTTCTAGGAATTTTATGGTTTCACGTCTTATGTTCAAGCATTTAATCCATTTAGAGATAATTTGTGTGTATGGTGTTAAGATAGTAGTCAAGTTTCATTCTTTTGTAAGTGGCAGGTCAGCATTCCCAGCACTACTTATTAAAGAGACTGTCCTTGGGGGCACCTGGGTGGTTTGGTAGGTTAAGCATCTGACTTCGGCTCAGGTCATGATCTCGAGGTCCGTGAGTTCAAGCCCTGCGTTGGGCTCTGTGCTGACAGCTCAGAGCCTGGAGCCTGTTTCAGGTTCTGTGTCTCCCTCTCTCTCTGCCCCTCCCCTGTTCATGCTCTGTCTCTCTGTCTCAAAAATAAATAAACGTTAAAAAAAAAAAAGAGACTGTCCTTTCCCTGTTGCATATTCTTGGCTCCTATGTTATAAGTTAATTGACTGTATATGTATGGGTTTATTTATGGGTTCTCTATTCTGTTCCATTGATTCTGTTCCATAGTTTTATGCCAATATAATGTAGTTTTAAAAACTATAGCTTTGACATATAGTTTTAGGGGAGCCTGGGTGGCTCAGTCAGTTAAGCATCCAACTCTTGACTTCAGCTCAGGTCATGATCTCACAGTTTGTGAGTTTAAGCCCTACATCTGGTTCTACACTGACAATGCAGTGCAGATTCTGTGTCTCCTCCTCCTTCTGCCTCTCTGGCACTCTCTCTCTTTCCCTCTCTCAAAAAGTAAATAAACTTAAAAAAATACATTTTAAAATCAGGGAGTGTGATTCCTGCAACTTTGTTCTTCTTTTTCAAGTTTTTTTGACTATTTATAGATTTTTGTGGCTCCTTACAAATTTCAGAATTACTTGTTCTATTTCTTTGAAAAATGACACTGTAATTTTGATAGGGATTGCATTGAGTCTGTAGATTGCTTTGGGTAGTATGGACATTTCAACAATATTAATTATTCCAATCCATGAGCACAGAATGTCTTTCCATTTACTTGTGTCTTCTTCAATTTCTTTTATTCACATCTTGTAGTTTTCAGTATACAGCAGTTTCACCTTCTTGGTTAAATTTATTCCTAGGTATTGCATTCTTTTATTTATCTAGCTTTTTAAAAGGAAGTGGCCCCTTTATAGCCAACACCCTTGTATAGTGGAACTACAGGTCTTTCTGGGCTAACAGTGTAAATGAAGGAATTCTAATCTAGGATTTGGAGATAATAACAAAGCCACTGGAGTGAAAAAAGTTGCAGATGTAATGGGTGAAAAATGGATAGTTCTTTTACAGGTGAAATTGAGAACAGAACTGGATAAGGTTCATTGTAAAATGAAAAAAGTTTAAGTTGTCTTATCTCTTGAGTGACAGAGATGAGGATGGCTAACTATAACTATTTTGGGAGGTCAGAGAGGGAAAAAAGGGAAAAAAGAGGGTTTTTTTCATATCTTCCCATTCTGCTTGTATCCACTACAAGTAAATGATGCAGCTGATATTGACAAAAATACCTTGCATAGAATAGCAGAGGCATAGAATATTTCTTTCTGTCGGGAGTAGGGACAAGAATTGATTATGGACAAATCAAAGAGTGGAAGGTGTTCTAAGATCCTAAAAATATTTAGACATCAAGCATTTATAATGGGAAAAATCAGCAGAGATATGGAGGAAATTAGAGAAAGATGGACAGCAAGAGTCCTGCAAAGTAATCAGTGGCAACCTTCAAGAGTTAAAGGTTGCACAAAACACATAACCAATGAACACATCACATGGGATCCTATGAATTTAGATACCGATTAGGATTTATGCCATCTTTCTCAGACCGAGAATATATTTTCTGACTGCCGTTAAGGTTTACCAAACCCAAACATTGAAACAAAGAGATGCAGTAGCTAATCAAAGTCAGTATTGACATCTTTGTGTGTGTAGATGATGGAGTAGGAGCTCTGTTCTACACACAGAGGTGTGCATGGTTCAGATCTTAGTTCTGCCACTATTAGTTCCATGGCTGGGATCTCGTTACTTAAAGTGTCTCATTCTATGTTTTCTTATCTGTAAAACTGGAATAGTGATATCTACCTCAAAGCATTGATGAAATAATCAGGTGAAATAAACAGAATAGTTTCTCAATAAATAATTCACTTCCTTGAATTATATAAAAATATTAAGATGGTTGAAGTACTAATTTCCAGAATTTCCAGCACTAAAATCCAGAATTTCTATTTGGAGTGTTTGTGGACCCCAACCTGGATGGAAGCCTGGAGGCCAGGAAACTTCTCTTGGGGCTGTGTTTCTATAGCAAGAATACTGTTTTTTTTCATAGCTGTTATATTTATTTGGGTTATCTTTGGTGGGTTGCATGGCTACTGATAAGAGGGAGTGCTAAAGCATCACTCAGTTTGCAAGCCTCCCCTTGGCACTGCTATTGGTGATAAAGTTTGTTGCTTGGTGAAATGGGCCATGTCTCACTATTTTTTTAGACCCTAGCCAGTAGTAAATGAGCATACCAGTCAAAGTTGATGGTTATAGTTATACTGCGTGGTTGCTGAGAGCCCAAGCTGGGTGACAACTATTAAATCATCCTGTAGAAAAAGATTCCAAGAGGGAATGTTAGGTCAGAAGGCCTGCTTGTTAAATCTCTGAGATGACGGTTTTCTATGTCTCACTGGAATTCACAAACCTTAACGACTGTAGCTAATAGGCCTGAATTTTCTCAACAGCCCTTTCTAGAAGGCATACAGGAGAGTGGCTGAGCAACTTCTGACTGGGATTTTGACTGTTTTTATGAGCAATCCTTGGGTCTTTCTAAACACACTCATAAGGTAAGAAATTCCCTTATGAAAGCAAATAAAAAGCTCTACAGTACATGGTCAAAGTTTAACTTCGAAATGAGATAAAAACTGTTTTGTAAAGTCTATGTGTAGAGTTTGAATGAGTCAGACATTAGGGAAAATCTTGGAGTCTCAAGAACAATCCACCAATCCTGCCCCAGACTCTGTAATAACACAGAATCTGAATTTTATCACTTATCTTCAAGGTTAGCTTTTTAATAAGGATTGTGTATTATTAAAGAAACAGAAATACTCATACACACATATGTTCACACCATCTAAAGCTTTGTAGTAGGGGTATCACAGGGTAATTGAGCAGGAACTAGGAGTTGTGTGCTTAACATCTAGTTGCCTATAGCAACCAAAAGAGAATACTTAATGTTTCAGGGATTTTGTTCTGCTTTTATTGTTGCCTTGGGGCCATTGCTCAATTCTGGTGTTTTCATAAATGGATTGTAGAAGCTTTTGACCTTTCTCCTTTCACTTCTTCCTCTTCTTCACCTTTCTGGTATGAAAAGTCTTTTTTATGACACTACCTGATTTTTTCCAATTTTCTCAAGTGGGATTTTAAAAATTCTCAAAATGAATTGGACTACTGTGCGAATGTGATTCAGAAATTTGTCATTGTGATCTGCCAAACTGTTTAGGCTTATTTAACAGGTTAAGCAGATGTCCACTCACTTCTTCCCTCACTATTTCATGAATCTCCCTTGAAACTGAGCTTGGTTGCAATGATGAATGATTTCAGGTAAAGGATTATGGTCACCTGTATATAATGAACTCCAAAGAACACTCAAAATACATTTTAATGCATTTAAACTCCTGTTTACATTAGGCATAAGTAGGATGTCTGGATAATTTTTCCTAACTTGAGTATATACAGTCTTTCTCTGTTGATGATTTTATACTTGTTCTAATTGAATTTCCCTCTTCCATTTATTGTATTATATTTTTAAAAACCTTTACATTTTACAATATGCCTTTTTTGTTCTTTTTTGTTTTTAACATTTATTCATTTTTGAGAGTCAGAGAGAGATAGAGTGTAAGCATGGGAGGGGCAGAGAGAGAGGGAGACACAGAATCTGAAGCAGGCTCCAGGCTCTGAGCTGTCAGCACGGAGCCCAATGCGGGGCTTGAACCCACAAACCATGAGATCATGACTGAGCCAAAGTCGGGCGCTTAACTGACTGAGCCACCCAGGCGCTCCTACCTTTTTTCCTTAATCCACAACTAAACATTGGATTTCTTGCATGTAGTTACAGCATTACTTATCCTTGAATCTCAAGAACTTATCAGTTCCTAACCCATAAAAGATACTCAACTTAGTTTTGACTAGTAATTAAATGTATTAACAAAATAATTTTATATTTCATCCAAAGTAAATGCAAATTCAAAATAATAACAATAACTCACCAAGGTTTCATTCAAAGTGGTGTTCAATTATAGTTTGGTCAATTACTTCTTAACTAAATTAAGGCAATGAGCCTTGTTAATTGATGACAGCCCACTGAACAAAGTTGAGAGTGTTGAGGAAAGGTTTGCATTAGTGAGAAAGCAGAATATTATCTTTTGCATACTACGGTGATGAGCAGGTAATGAAGAATAGGACTGTTATCATAAGTACAAGTAGAAATCTGACTAACGTACTTGCTAATTTTCTTCCTTTCTGTTACATCTGGTACTAAGATGATGTTCATGGTACACTATCAATGTCACAATTGTTGGGTATTGTTGTGATTGTTATTTTTGAGTAGCAGTAACAATGGATTCAAGCCAGTTCATCTAGAGTCTCTCCCTTAATATGGTTTACAACCAGAGGAGATGGTGTATGAGATTACCTATATAGACTTTGCCCATCGATAGAGCATATCTAAATGTTCAGAAGAGCATTTAAGTAGGGACCTAACTCTTATCTTGTAAGACCCAGACAATGATTTTGACTATGTATCAATTCTCTTTGAAAGTAATGCTCAAAATGCTATGGCTTTAGAATAAGCAAATGAATAATAAATTTGAGAACATATGAGTAGTACAATTCTTAAAATTCTGTAAGAAACAATGAAGAGTCTATTAGGAAAACATTTGGAATACATATATAAGCAATGGGTGAATTATTTGAATTCACAGAGTTTACACAAACCAAATCTAACAGAAATATTAGATAGAATAGAAATATTATATGTAGTACATTATGTATATTATTTATGCATATAGAAATATTAGAATAGAAATATTATACATACTATTATACATATGACATATATACAGATATTTTATATGTATACACACACATATACATATACAAAGAAAAATAATAGAAACATGGGCAAAGGATTTGAATAAATATCAGAAAATATACAAATGCACAAATAAATAATAAATTTTACTTAAAACTAAAGGCATACAAAACAAATCAGAGAAGTGATTTATTAAATATATAAATATATTGTCAAAAAATAATATGTGTGGTATTATTTCTTATAGGAAAGACGGTGGGATAACAAGGCTCTCCTACTTTGTTGGTGGAAGAATAAAGTGGTGTTGTGTATTTAGAGAGTAATCTGATATCTGACAAAACCAAAATCCACACAGATTTTGACATATTTTTAGTGATTCATTCAGTAGTCATTCTTACAAAAGAACGTTAAGATGCAATAAACCTTATGTCAGCATTTTTAGCTATTGGAAAAACCTGAAAATATCTTCAATTTTCACCAATTAACCCAGTTAAGTCCTGGTTTTTACCTGCCCCCTCACTGGTTTTCTGACTGTTTAGCACTTGTCACTCTTAAAAATATGCTGGTTAGGGAATAAATTATATGATCACCCTCCAATATGGAAACAGTTAATTTAATTATGGAAGAAAATATGGCACACATGGATCTCATTTTTCATTGTATACCTTTCTACACTGTTTGAATCTTGCCCATGTGTATGTA
The DNA here is from genome assembly GCF_018350175.1 of Felis catus. Lineage (NCBI taxonomy): Eukaryota > Metazoa > Chordata > Mammalia > Carnivora > Felidae > Felis > Felis catus. Next base: position 207,091,433 of record NC_058368.1, on the reverse strand, counting down.
CTACTCTTTTTGCTTAGAATATTTTTGGTAAAGTGTGTGCAACTTAGTTATTCTCTGAAATTCAATTAATGGGAATAAACTTTTACATTCCTACACAAACTATTGAGAATCACTGTTTTTATGGTTACTTTGAGAGGAGATAAACATTCCTGCTGAACCCTGAGGTTCTAATCCTCTGATTTTGATGCAGACTAAATTCTAGTGAATTAAGTTTTGTTTATCGAGGAACTGGAGTTTGTTCTATGTAAGACTATCAAAATCTCTTAGTTTGGTACTAGTATAATGCTTGTGAATTTCATAAGCAGATGTTAATATTTTCTGAATGAAGAAATTTTATGCCTGAAATAATATTCTCAATTTTAGCTTAGGTCATTTAGTGTTAAGCATTATGCTGAAAAATCACAAAACATAATTGAAAAGAAAGTCTCAGCAACCTTTTAATATGAAACAGACTAGAATTGGATGGATAAAATGGTGGGAAGGCTCCTTTGTAAGTCTACTTATTGTTAATTTTGACGGTTCCAGAACCAGGCTGTTAGGGTTCAAATCCTATCATTTGGAAGTTATGTGACTTTGGGCAAATTAGTTACTTTCTCTGTATTTGAGATTCTTCATCTGTAAAATCAGGATATTAACTGCTATGAACTTCATGTATGTGTCCATCACAAAATTCATACATTGAAACTCTCCAGTGTGATGGTATTTGGAGATGAGACCTTAAGGAGGTCATTAGGTAATAAGGGTAGCATCCCTATGATGGCATTAATGCCCTTATAAGAAGATGCCAGAGAGCTAGCTAACTTGCTCTTTCTCTCTCCATCCTCAGCCCTCTGAAAACCAGGAAGAGGGTTCTCACCAGGAACCTAATCAGCTAGCACCTTAATATCGGACTTTGTGGGCTCCAGAAGAGTAAGACATAAATGTTCACTGGTTAAGCCATTCAGTCAGTGGTATTCTATTGGAACAGCCTGAACTAAAACAATAACTATATCTAATTCATAGGTGCATTTGTTTCCTATGACTGCTGAAACAAATCACCACAAATTTAGTGACTTAGGGCATCAAAAGTTTATTCTATATTCTGGATTCAGAAGTCAGAAGTGATTTCACTGAGTTCTGATTTGACTTACAAAATACAAAAACCTATCTAGTTATCCTTGCATCTTTCCGGTTGCTTTTTTTCCTTATGGTCTTACTTTTCCCTACACCTGTCTAAATGGGGATTGTTTTTATTTTTCACTCTTTCAAACTACCACCTTGACAAGGTTCTCAAACCTTGTGGTATATTCATATTGCCTTAGGAGTTAAAATGCAGTACTTCCAATCAACGCATTTAGATTTTCTGGGGCTGGGAAACGGGAGTCGTTTTTGTTTGTTTTAAAATTTCTTTGAGATTCCAAGGAGTAGTGACATTTGAGAAAAAATGTACTTCACTATCCAAAGTGTGGTCATCAGACCAGTAGTTTGGGCATTACTGGATGCTCGTTAGAAATACAGAATCTCAGGGTGCCTGGGTGGGTGGCTCAGTCAGTTAAGCGTCCGACTTTGGCTCAGGTCATGATCTCACGGTTTGTGAGTTCGAACCCCGCGACGGGCTCTGTGCTGACAGCTCAGAGACTGGAGCCTGCTTTGGATTCTGTCTCCCTCTCTCTTTGCCCATCTTCCACTCAGCCTCTGATTCTGTCTCTCTCTCTCTTAAAAATAAGAATAATAATAAAAAAAGAAATACAGACTCTCGTGCCCCACCTGAAATGTACTAGGACAAAGGGTACATTTTTGAAGTCCTAGACGATTCATATCTGTATTAAAACATAAAAAGTACTGATGCAGATGACTAAATTTCAGCACTTGTCCTAACTTTTGTCCTATGCTCTCTCTCTGTTTCTACTATCATTTGCTTACGGAATAGCTTTACCTGTATCATCCAGTGAGGACCTCACACTGAACTTAAACTTACAATTGAACTAATCTTTGCTCTTCCAGTCATGTATCAGCATTTTTCTCTGAATGTTCACCTATGAATAATATCTCTGCGCATCCTGCCTTTATACTTTCTAAAAAATTGTCTCTTTTAAAAAACTTTTCTTTTACGCACAGTCCGATATCCTTTTATAATACTATTCCAAATCTCTCATGTGCCATTCCTTTCCATTTGCACCATCAATGCAGACATAATTACCTCTCACTTGAACTTTTCAGATTACTTCTTTACATAGATTTTATTTGAGTATAGCTGACACACGACGTGACATTAGTTTCAGGGTACAGTATCATGATTTGACAGGTTTATACGTTATGCCACGTTCACCATAAGTGTGGCTACTATCTGTCCCCATACATCGCCATTACAGTGTCATTGACTGTATTCCTTATGCTCTGCTTTTTATTCCTGTGACTTACTCGTACCATAACTGGAGGCCTGCACTGAGATTGCTTCTTAACCAATCTTGTTGCCTTCGGTGGCTCCTCACGTCAATCTGTTGTGCACACTTGGGTTAACCCTCCTAATACACACCAGTATCAGCTGGCACAGAGGAGCGCCTACTTTTAATGATCTCTGGAAGTGATGGCATATCTTACCTGAGCAACTCATTCATAAACTTCACTTTAAGTGAATTATAATCTACCATTTTAATAACCAGATTAAAGTAATTTTCACATTTTCTAATTTCGTTGAAGATGGAAAACTGGTGACCATAAAACAGAGTGCAGGGGCACCTGCATGGCTCAATCAGTTAAGCATCAGGCTCTTGGTTTCGGCTCAGGTCATGATCTCATGGTTCGTGAGTTTGAGCCCCACATTGGGCTCCACACTGACCACGCAGAGCCAGCTTGGGATTCTCTCTCTCTCTCCCGTTCTCTCTGCCACTCCCCTGCTCATGCTCTGTCTCTCTCTCTCTTAAATAAATAAATAAACAAACAAACTTAAGAAAAAAAAACAACAGTGTAGATTGGCAAAATCTAAAACAGTCAAAACAAGAAACCACAAAGTCCTTTGAGAGCAAATGCAACAATAAGAAATTATTTTCACTTTCTATTAATTTAGAAAGTGTCCTGCATGTTTCTCATTTAATTTAGTTATTCTTTCCATCACTTATTATTCAGATAAGAAATTATTAAAATTTCTAATCACAGCTGAGAGTACTTCATGTATTTCCTCAGCAACAAAATGTAATAACATTAGTCATTCAGATTATGTCATTTTAATAAGTTTGAAATTTCTTTCAAACAATAACCATGCCATGTAAGAATTATTAAATTATATCTGGTTTCCAATATTAATGATAATGTAGTTTTCTACTTAACTTAGCCATTACTTTTTAAAAACAGAATGGAAAAACTCAAGCTCAGTAAGAGGATACTTTTATTTCTTTAAAATGTTTAGGCTCAATTTAAAGAATGAAGCAAGACAGTCTTAACAAAATAGATTTCTTAAGTTTTTTTCATGGGGAAATTGAAAAGTTTCTAAAGAAAAGTACTTGCAGAATTCCAGAAACTCAATTTGTGTTTGCCTGGACAAGGAGTTCGTTGAAGAGTAATTGGAAGAAACGAGGTTGGTTAATTACTAAAATAATTTCAATTAAATTGATTTATCTACACAATGCCCTTTCATGTTTAGTATTTATATGATCTATTAATCAGAGAATTGCAATAGAAAATTCCTGGGTCCTTGGAACTGCTTTTGAGTCCATGAGGAAACCCAAACAAATTTACTATCCATTTAATTCTGTTTCCTGATGGGCAAGCATGTTTCCTGAATTCTCAAGAATACTGTAAGAATACTCATTGAGATACTCCTGATAGGAACATTTTCCACATCATTTTTTCTAGCATAGAAAAAAATAACTGACTCCAAAAAAATGTTCATTATCTGTGTATTTTTTGTTCACTATTTAAATTATAGGACTAATTCATTTCCACTTCGGGTGGTTATTAAACAGAGACAGATTCTGCTGATTTAACTAACAAATGAATGATAAAATGGAATGAACGTTTGATTGCTACAGCCACAGTAGGCAGCAGATGTTTAAAAAAAGCAAAACCACAAATTCTAACCAACAATTTAAAGGGTTGAGTCCTCCTCTGGGAAAAAAAATTGAGACAGCATTTTTGGAATCTCCCTTGCCCCAAACACTGAAACAATTTTTTAAATATGAAATTTCATAGATACCAAGATATCATAGAACAAACAAGTCTTTTCTCAATTTCTCTATGGGAATTTCAGTAAAAGTTCAAAAATTAGCAAAGTAATGAGGCTATGCTTGAGTTAGGGGATCAGGAAGGGAGTTGCAGGGTCTAAACAATTGCAATTTTCCTCTTTTATGTACAGACCACACTGGGTGAATGTGAAGATGAAGTGAAAGTGTAAGGGGGCTGGGGCCACTGGTACAGAGGGGGAGATGGCTGCCTTGGATGCCATGTTGACAACAAAGAGAGTGTTACATCCTGGCTTGGGTTGTTGAGTTTATTTGGAAGCTGCCATTCTGATGCTCTAGGTGAGGAGAAGCCTGGGTTTAGATGCCTCTGGAAAATGGAAGAAAGTTTTATTCCCAAACAAATGTATAAATTAATATAACTGGCGGTTTTCATCCTTTGACTGAAGTATGAAGGGGGTGTTTTGACTGCTTGTCTTACAGAGCTAAGTTCATTGGGTTCAAAGGCACTTAAGTACATATAATTACAAGAAAGTGACAGCATCAGGATTCTGCTCATCCCCACAGATCCAGAAATTTTAAAGATCTAAAGTGGAAGAAAGTGTTTTCTTGCCTTCTTTGTGCTGCTTATGGGCTTCTGGGACTGGGGACCATACAGCACACAGATTAAGTACATAGTACAAGTACATAGAGACTCATGCCTATCAATTTTGAATATAAAAGTAAAAAACAAAACAAAAACAACTTCCACTATTCACTGATGAAACCCAAAGTACTCGGATTTACCCATTTTAGAGTTAGCAGTTCTGTAGCCCTACCTTCTCTTGATACGGTATGTATCAAGGCAAATCCCTTGCTGCCCCCCTCAGTAACCACCATCTACTATACTCCATGAAGAATCCTGACAGTGTTTGCAATTTATCTGAGGAGAGTAGATAAGCGACATTTTCCAAACTTAATTTGAATCACTTTTCTTCAACACATACTGCCTTGACAAAAAAAAAAAAAAAAAGGCCAAATAAACAAACAAATAAAACATTTCTTCCAATGTTTGCTTGATTGGAATTGTCATTTCTCTAAAGAGGAATTTCAGAGGCATCTTTGACCCCTCTCTTTCCTTATTTTAAACATCTGTTCATTCACCATATCCTATTGATTCTACTTCCTAAGTATTATTGATTCTGTCCCTTCTCGAAATCTACTGTTACTCCTTCAACTCAGGCCCTAAATTCTCTTGTGTTGACTGCTCTATTGGTTTTCTAATCGGGTACCATGTTTTCAGCTTTTCTTTCTTATGAACCCTATACTTTATTTTATAAAACTCTGAAATGGATTACCCTATTTCTCCCATTAGACCAAAACTAAAACCAAATCAAAACAAATTTGAACACTCAAAGGCTTCATAATGCCTAGAGAATAAAATTTAAACTTGTCACTTAGGCTAAAGCCATCATTCAATCAGCATTCTATTCTTTGGGTTCCCAGATTCAGAGTAGAGTTTGAAACATAACACCTTGTAATTATGGATGAATTCAAAAGGTGTGGTGTCCTTCAAAGTCTACCCACTTATTTCCTTTCCTAATTGTCTTTTTCCATTCTGCAGCTCTCCTAATCCCATGTGAAGCCATGTGATTTAGGTACCTCTCCTTATAAAATAGCCAACACAGAATTAAAAAATAATTATGTTCCAACATGGAAAGAACTATTTAGAGATTATTAAATAATTAATAGAGTTAACCTCATGAATAAAACTGCCAGCTATTATGCCAGCAAACAGGACAATGGGTTTATTTGGGAATAGAAGAAAATTGCAATCTGGGAGAAGCAAGCTACTGCAAAACCAGTAAGATACAGGAGAGGACGACTGTTTTATAGAGGAAAGAGGGAACTAGGGAGTGCGGTCATAAACAAAAAGTCTTTGGGAGTAACTGGGAATTTGAAGTATAGTGGCTTTTCATTGGCTGAGTTATGACTCTCTTTGGTTAGGCTGCTACCTGTTGTTGAGGAAGAGGAAAACTTTCTTCCTCCTGCTGGGATGGTAAAGTAGTGGCTCAAGTAGTATGGGCTTGCAAGGCATGTCTCTTCCTGCTGGGTCTGCAATTGATGATGAGTAGTAGGGCACGAGATCTCCCTTGCTTGCCTCCTGAATCCTTTCTAAAGGAGGTTTCTTTTTATTAATTTTCACAATAGTATATTCTGATGTACTTAAAAGTATAGATAGGTAGATGATAGACAGATAGACAGATAGATGATACATAGATAAATTGATAGAAGAAAGGAAAGAAAGGAGAAAGAAGGAGCAAGAAAGGTCAAGTTGTGCTTACCATTTCATTCTTACTACCATCAATTTGAGTATACTGAATTATCATGCCCTATTCTGGAATTCTATGTTTATATGTCGTTTTGTCAAGCATATTAGGAAAACATGGAAACAGATTTATGATGCTTTGATGGAACTAATGGATTTTTCAAAAATAAAAAGATGACTTGATGTGATAGCACTTAAGTGATAAATTTAGATAGAAGTTTCAGTGGAAAAAACACTAGCTTGAAAGCATGTTTTAGACATGTCTTTGATATTTATTTACTCTGAGAACCTGACAAATTACTATATATTTTTCCATCATCTGATTTTATTAATAGCACATTGCTATTTTTTAGACTAATATTTGAGCCTCAACTGCTTAACAGGTGAAATAAGGATATTAATATCCACTCCAACTTTTGATATTGCACAGTTTGATACTATGAAGATCATATCAGATAAAGAAAACAAAGGGCGCCTGGGTGGCTCAATCGGTTAAGCATCCTACTTCGGCTCAGGTCATGATCTCACAGTTCGTGGGCTCGAGCCCTGCTTCAGGCTCTGTGCTGACAGCTCAGAGCCTGGAGCCTGCTTCAGATTCTGTGTCTCCCTCTCTGCTCCTCTCCATTCATGCTCTGCCTCTCTGTCTCTCAAAAATAAATAAAAGTTAAAAAAAAAAAGGAAATAAAATATCCTGAAAATTGTAAAACTCTATGGACATTTATTATTTTTTCTACTCATTCAGCCATTGAATAGATAAATTAAAAAGTACTTATCTGTATATTAATAAATAGTGTTCCACAGAGTTCCCAGAAGATTCTTATATATCCATGGCAATCTTGACATTTATTTTTTTATAATGCTCTTCTGGGAATTTTATTATGAGGAAACTAATTATTGAGCATATTTTCTTTTTTAGTCTTCTCTGTAGGGGCAAGATGCAGTAAAGGTTATGCCAATATATATTTAAAAGTTAGCATTTTAAAAATGGAATACTTTGGGGGGTGCCTGGATGGCTCAGTCAGTTAAGCATCTGACTTTGGCTCAGGTCATGATCTCTTGGTTCATGGGTTTGAGCCCCACATCAGGCTCCATGCTGGCAGTGTGGAACCTGCTTGGGGTTCTCTCTCTTTCCCTCTCTCTCTGCCCCTCCCCAACTCACGCTTTCTCTGTCTCTCTAAATAAATTAATTAAAAAAATAAAAATAATGAAAATGGAATACTTTGAGTCCACATGAAATGAAAATCCTTTAGACTCTGTGGGTTTTTGTTGAATATTTTATTGCTATGTTCCTATCAAATAATATATTTCTTCAGATTTAATGTTTTACTTTGAGGATGGCTTACATTTATGCATTTGAATACATTTGTTTTATTCCAAATCTCTTTGAAGACTGTATATAAAAATAAAACTTGTAAATTCTCCTTCAGTTGGAGAATTTAATTTATGGTGAAGATTAATGAACCTTCTATCTAAATGTGTTCCACTTTGCTCTACTTTCATATGTATTTGTCTCTCATGGTCACTTGGATTATGCATTCTGACCGATGTAAATTTTATGGGAAATAATGAGTTAAATCACAGCCAGTACATCAGTCCCATTTGGAAATCCACTGACCTGAAGTGTAGATCTCGATGTATTACACATACGTTGAAACTAACGAGTGGTATTTAAGTTTCTCACCATCTTAAGAACAATCCAAAGCGCGTTGGTATTTCCTGTAGCAGAGCAGGCATTATTACTCCCTTCTCACAGATGCCTCTTCCTGGTAGTCTAGATGCTGGTCTGACTGATTCTCACACTCGTACAAGAGAACTTCAAAGGGAAATGAATCAGATTTCACAGTTTTGTTTTGTTTTGTCTTGTTTTTGGTAAGCATGCTGGTATTTACTAGCTTTGTGACTTAGAGTAAACTCACAGTCCTTGAGGACATCAGCTTTCACATCTTTAAAACAAAGGGATTAAAAGATGATTGCTAAGGTCTCTTTCAATTTAAAAATTTTACATACTAATTTAAGTGTGAATCTTATTCTATATGGTAAAATCAAATATGCTATCATGGTTACAAGTGTTTTACTGAAAATGTTGGGTAAAAAAATCAAACTCAATCCCATGGCACTCAGGATTCTTTTAGCACTTTAAAAACAGTTTTTTCATTCACAGCTCTCTTTTTTTGTTGCCATTTAATAAATTATCTTCTTATAATACATATAATATATTGAGTCAGATAATTTCAAATTAGAAGCTTATTTAGTATAAGCATCACTAAATTTTAAAATTAACTTTCTATTTTTTTTACTGCTTTTATCCCATATTTTATTAACAAAAAATTTCAAAGATATAAGAAGCTTGACTTGAACACAATCTAGATGTTAAAATATACATTTTGGGCACTTGGGTGGCTCAGTCGGTTATGGGTCCGACTTTGGCTCAAGTCATGATCTCACAGTTTGTGGTTCAAGCCCCACATCGGGCTGTGTGCTGACAGCTCAGAGCCTGTGTCTCCATCTGTGTGGATTCTGTGTTTCCATCTCTTTCTGTCCCTCCCCCTCTCATGCTGTGTGTGTGTGTGTGTGTGTGTGTGTGTCTCAAAAATAAATCAACATTTTTTTTTTAAATTTTTTTTTCAACGTTTATTTATTTTTGGGACAGAGAGAGACAGAGCATGAACGGGGGATGGGCAGAGAGAGAGGGAGACACAGAATCAGAAACAGGCTCCAGGCTCTGAGCCATCAGCCCAGAGCCCGACGCGGGGCTCGAACTCACGGACCGCGAGATCGTGACCTGGCTGAAGTCGGATGCTTAACCGACTGCGCCACCCAGGCGCCCCAAAAATAAATCAACATTTAAAAAATCTTTTAAAAAATAAAATAAGCGTTTTGCTCACTCTGCTTTGTCACATATCTATCCAACCATCCATTTCTCTGACATTTCATCCATCTGTCTCATTACAGACACATTTTAAAGTAAGTTGCCAATATCAGTACCCTTCACCCCTAAACACTTCAGGATGCGTGTCCTTAACTAGAGTTCAATATTTGTTTATAGCTTTTTCTTTTTTTAGTTTAAATTGCCATACAGTGCGGGGCACCTGGGTGCCTCAGTTGGTTGAGTGTCCGACTCTTGGTTTTGGATCAGATCATGATCTCACAGTCAACCCTGCTCTGTGCAGAACATGGAGCCTGTTTGGGATGCTCTCTCTCCATCTCTGCCCCTCCCTGCTCATTCTCTTTCTCTTGTGTGTGCTCTCTCTCTCTCTCAAATAAATAAACTTTAAATTGCCATACAGTGAATTGCACAAATCTTAAGTGCACCATATGATAACTTTTGTTGTACAGGAATATCTATGTAACCCAAAGATTTGTCAAGATAAAGAATATCATTATCTTCCCAGAAAGTTTTCTTGGGCCCCTTCCTGATCAAACCTTTTGCATATTCCCCAAAGACACCTACTGTTTTGGTTATTTTTCCCACCAGAGATTAGTTTTACCTATTATAGAACTTCATATAAATCGAACAATAAAATATGTACACTTCTGTGTAAGGTATCTTTTACTCAGGTACCTCAAAAATTTTCAGGCACATCAACATTGTATGTATTAGTAATTTGTTCATTTCTATTGCTTAATAGTATTCCATTGACTGAGTATACCATAGTTGATTTTTGTTTTGTTTATTTCTCATTAAACTTTTGTTTTAATGGATCTCAAAATTCTTTGACAGATATTTGGTCAAGTTGTGTCTGTAAAAAGTACTGACTTTTGCCACACACACACAAATTGTCCCCAAAATATTTCCCTTTCCTTCTGAAGGTTTTACAATGCATTGTTATCATTAACCAGTCTTTTACTATTAAACTTAAATGGCCAATTGACACAAACAGTTCTGAGACCATTCTTCCATCACTGATTAAGACTGGGGTGGCAGGTATTGGTGATATATTCATTTAGCCTTCTGAGCTTCTGGGCAGACTTGGTGACCTTGCCACTTCCAGCTGCCTTCTTTCCCACTGCTTTGATGATACCCACAGCAACTGTCTGTCTCATGTTACAAAGAGCAAAATGGCCCAGAGGAGGATAGTCAGAGTAGCTCTCAACACACATAGGAACCATATCAACGATGGCAACATCACCAGATTTCAAGAGCTCGGGACCATCTTCCAGCTTTTTTTCCAGAATGACAATCTTCTCCTTCTGCTCAGCGAACCTGCAGACAATGTGAGCTGTGTGACCATTCAGCACAGGTGCATATCCGGCACTGATTTGGCCTGGATGGTTCAAGATAATTACCCGAGCTGTGAAGCCAACTGTTTTCATTGGTGGGCCATTTTTGCTGTCACCAGCCACATTGCCACAATGAACATCTTTGACAGACACGTTCTTGATGTTGAAGCCCACATTGTCCCCAGGAAAAGCTTCACTCAAAGCTTCAGGGTGCATTTCAACAGACTTTACTTCAGTTGTAACATTGACTGGAGCAAAGGTGACCACCACACCAGGTTTAGGAATACCAGTCTCCATTAGGGCCACAGGGACAGTACTAATACCACCACTTTTGGAGACATCGTAGAGGGACAAGGACTTGTCACTTGGACAAGTTGGTGAACAAGTTGGTGGCTGTCCATTCTTGGAGAGACCTGCTTCAAATTCACCAACACCAGCATCAACAATCAGGACAGCACAGTCAGCCTGAGATGTGCCTCTAATCACATTTTTGATAAAGTCTCCGTGTCTTGGGGCATCAACGATGGTCACATAATACTTGCTGGTCTTGAATTTCGACAGGGAGATATCAATGGTGATACCACACTCACATTCAGCTTTCAGTTTGTCCAGACCCAGGCATACTTGAAAGAGCCTTTTCCCATCTCAGCAGCCTCCTTCTCAAATTTTTCAATAGTTCTTTGTCAATCCCACCACATTTGTAGATCAGATGACCAGTAATGGTAGACATGCCTGAATCTACATGTCCAATGACAATGATGATCATATGAAAGTCTTCCTTTCCCATTTTGGTTTAGGTTTAGGGATGGTTTTCATGATACCTGTGTTCTGGTGGCAAACCTGTTGGGTTTGTCTGAGTTGGGTTTGTCTGAGTACATGATAATTTATCTATTTTTTTTTCATGGACACTTGGGCTGCTTCCAGTTTTTAATCTAACATAAATAAAGATGCTATGAACATTTGTTTTAGGTCTTTATACGAGCATATATTTTAATTTCTATTTGGTGACTACCTAGGAGCAGAATTGCAGAGTTATAGGATAAGGTATACATCTAGTTTTATGAGAATCTACCAAAAGTTTTACTAAGATTTTTGTACCATTTTACACTCCAGCTACCAGGGTTTGAGAATTCTAGTTGGTTAATATACTCACAAACATTTTATGTTGTGTCTTTTTAAATTTCAAACATTTTGGTAGGTATGGAGTGGCATCTTATTGTGATCTTAATTTTTATTTCTCTGATGACTAATGATGTAGGTTACCTCTTCAGAAATATATATGGACCTTTGTCAGATACATAATTCATGAATATTTTTCTCCTGGGATTTTGCTTACCTATTCAATTTCTTAGTTGTGTCTTTTGATGAACAAAGGTTTTTTAAAATTCTGATGAAGAGTAATTTACTCAGCATTATAATAAAATAAAATAAAAATAATTTTTTATTTTATTAAATAAAATAAAATAATTTTTCTTTTATGGTTGTTGATTATTGTGGCCTTAAAATAAAACTTCTCTCTTCCAACTCCCAAAAACCTGTTTTCTTCTAAAAACATTGTTACCTGTTTACCTTTTATGTTTATGTGTTCTAATGTAATTATTCAATTCTTCCAGCATCATTCTTAGGCTTTCTTTTCCCCATTGCATTGTTTTAGTGCCTTTGTAGACAACTGAACAATCTGATAAGGGGGGCCTATTTCCGAGCTCCTTATTGTTTCACTGATTCACACCAGAATTATTCTGTCTTGGTTACTGCATTTGCATGGTAGATCTTGAAGCAAGATTTTCAAGCAAGATCTTGAATCAAGATAGATTCTTGATTACACTATCAAGAAGATAGTGTAAATACTTATTTTCTTCTTTTTGAAGATCGTTTTGTCTATTCTAGTTCCTTTGACTTTCCATGTACATTTTAGAAGCAGATTATCAATTTCCACGAAAAACGCCTGATGGATTATGACTGGCATTGTTTTAAATCTCTAGATTAATTTGAGGAAAATTGATATCTTAACAATTTTGGATCTTCCTATTTATGGATATAGTATCTTTCTTTGTTTCAGAATTTTTCAGAAGAATGAGTGGTCCCTACATCTATTTTTAGAAATGAATGAGTAATGAAATGAAAGGCATAGCAGAAAGCAGAGCAGGGGAAAAACAGGTAGAGAGGGAAAGTTGGAAAATGTGGGTGTGGCTTATACTATGTATGCAGAGCATACACAATTCTTATGAAACAAAAGATCAAAGATCTTGAGAAAGCTCTGTAATCAGAGTATTTTAGACCCAGTGTAGAGCCGAAGCTGCAAAGCAGTAAATATTTTATTATGTAAATGACATATCATAGCCACTTCACATGTATGTGGTTAACATGTAAGATAAAGGAATGATGAGTGAAAAAACAAATTCTAATCTTATCCTAAAAATTAAAAACAACAACAACAACAACAAATGCTAAGATTGTGCTTAGAATTAGGTTTCTGTTTGGAAGTTAATATAATTATCCTATACCCACAGCTCTTATGGCAAACCAGATCTATTGTTGGCTGACTAATGAGGAACAATGATGATCAGTTAAGGTACTGAACCTGGTTCTCTTCCTGATGTTTTTGTTTCATATACTAAGTCATGAGGATAGTAGTGTTATTGATACCATATAGCAGTGGAAGTTTTTATGATCTCTGTAAAGCTGGTAATGGAAGTTTATTAAGATTACTTATTATAAAGAAAATCAACATTTTTGAAGTGGAAAAATGACTTCATAGTGGTTTCAAATTACCTACAAGATAGTCTTTGATTAATGAAGTTAAATGAATTAAAGAAGCAACAACTGACATATCAGTAATATTCATTGTTCTCAGAGTTTCCTCTCTCTCTCTCTCTCTGCTCTCTGTCTCTCTCTCTCTCTCACACACACACACACACACACTTTTTAAAAAATCAATTTAACAAAACAGAAAGTTTAAGTGGTTTGTCTGACTCATAAGGTGAATGTAATTTGTATTAGGACTTTCGGGCTTTAATGTGACATATTTCCATATACACTACAGCTTCCTGAGTAATCTTAGCAGGTGGTGAAAAGAAAATGTGTGAATGGTTATCACCCACCCTATTCTGTCTTGCTATATTAACTGGATTTAAAAAATTTTACTACTACAGAGACCATCTTCAAACCAGACCCAGAAAAGCTCTACTAGGTTTTTTCGGGTAATTTTTAAACTAAACATTCTAAAATTATAACTAAGCAGTAGAATGCTAAAACATTAAACTTTTTTTGTGAACTGTTTTGAATCAGATTCCAGAAATCAGATGGTACTTCCTCTCCTTCACATGAATACTTCGTCCCAATTCTGAAGTATGAATTCTTTCTATCCATCTGTATAATAGAAGCACAAAATACTTTAAGTTGTAGAGATATGCTAATGGTTTCTGCTTTAATATGCTCTTTTGCTTCTATTTGGTGAATTTATCTTTTACTGATGATTCCTTGCATCACATAATGAATTGTTCCATTTACTGTACTAAAAGAGTGAAAAACACAAGGTTATATGTTTTCTTCTCTAGACTGTGCACGAAATGCGACATTAAAAAAACATGAAATCTGTGGCTTCTTTTAAATGTCATACTATAATATGTGTTCATTTTTTTCTTTTATAATAATAATGCTCAAAATAACTTAGACATCAGCTGTTCAGCCTCCTCATGTCATACATAGGAAACTAAAAACCAGAGCTATGTAGCAACTCACATAGATAATTAATACTTAGTTCACATTAGAATTCACCTGGGTCTTCTGGCTTCTAAAGCAACACTGCTTCCATGACATGAGAGAGAGCCACAAGGTACTTGTCCATTTACTGTCAAAATGGGATAAGCAGCCATCAAGAGAATCCCAAACATACTATCTTGTCCCAAACACATTCTTCCCTGACTGCTTGTATGACAGCAGCCTTACCAGTATCAGTTACCCAAGCCAGATAATAACTCATCTTCTGCCTACTGGTCCTGCATATCGATAAAACCCAGCAAGAGTTATCTACTTCCATAGTCCTTATAGATACTATTTCTACTCCATTTCTCAAAAACCTGATAATATCACACCGGCTAATGAATTCTCTTCCACCACTATTCTATCCCAGTTCACCAGTACAAGTTTTAATGATTACACTGCCACCTACCAGAGGGTATTTGTGTTCCACCTACGACTAGTGATTAGGGTCTCACTGCCAGCCAAGTGGTAAATGATCCAGTTCCAAAATGCCATCTCACCATCTGCTTTCTCAAACTTTTAGTGATATGAAGTTCTACAGAGTTGGTTCCTCAGGAAGCAGCAATTAACATGTAGATGATTTCTCAGGGAGTAACCTTGAGAGCAACACCCTTGGAAGGAAAGATTAAAAAGCAGGACTGAGCAGCAACATACGTTGATTTAATTTCAATGAGGGCCTCAGATCACTCTATGGAGTGTTCTGAAGTTGAGATAAGGGGGTTGGCATTTATACCCCTGCATCAATTAATCATTAGGATGCAAGGCTGTATGTCCTTGATCGAAGTGATTCTCTTCAGCTAAGGCAATTCTGCAGAGGCTGACACCTAAAGATTTTCTGTCAGCAGTGGGGGAACAAATCTTTCATTCTTGAAGGAGATGTGCATAGCACATCACAGTGGCCACCACACTTCTTTGGAAAATTCACAGTTTGTCATTTTTCATATCACTGTTACTTATTTATTGATATCATCCCACCTACTACATGGAAGGCGTATTGAAGATAAGATGTTGACATTTTCAACTTTGATCTGCCTGGCAATGTCAGTTACTGAGTTTTATATTTGTGTTATTATGCTGCATGAATGCATGGCCTTTTCTTTTTCCTAAAATCTTTATACTAAATTGAGCACTTCTATGATGCAAAGTTAAAAATGCCAACAATTGTTCCAAGTGACCCTTTCTTTTTTCTTCTTTTGCTTGTTATCTTGTACATTATTTTAAAGATACAACTATGCTGGGGTGTCTGGCTGGCTCAGTCAGTAGAGCATGCAACTCTTGATCTCAAGGTTGTGAGATGCATTGGGCATGGAGCCTATAAATAGCTAGCTAGCTAGATACAGCTGTGCTATAAAGTTCTTCTCCTGGGGCACCTGGGTGGCCCAGTTGGTTAAGCATCCAAATCCAACTCTTGATTTTGGCTCGGGTCATGATCTCACCATTCATGAGTTTGAGCCCTGCATCAGGCTCTGTGCTGACAGCGCAAAGCCTGTTTGGGATTCTCTGTCTCCCTCTCCCCACTCACTCTCTCTCAAAACAAACAAACAAACAAACATTAAAAAAAATGTTCTCCTTCTATCCTTTTCAACTCTGGCTATATCCAGAAATTATGGTGATTTTGAATGGATCATACCAGAGACAGTTTATAAAGTTTAAGTATTTTACTTTTAAAATATGTCTAAAGTCTCTATTAGCTCCTTTTATCATTGTGTGTGTGTGTGTGTGTGTGTGTGTGTGTGTGTGTGTGTGTAAATTATGGAAAAGATAAAATCTAAAGTGACATAAGAGATCACCTGGACTTTAATTATTTCTCCATTTCAGCATGAAGCTTTGTGCATACCAGATCTTCAGAACTTCTGTTTATTGAATCCACATATTGGAATATTTAGTGCATTGGAGACTTTATCCAACAGTGATGAATAAGGTAATCAGGTCACCAGTTGATCAGCTCCTTAGCAACCAAAAGTACAAATTGACCTCATTTGTACCAACAGTTCCCTCAGAACAATTTGTTTAAGGTATAAGAACAATGAAAGGAAAAGTAAACTTTTGCAATGTCTGAATTATATTTATAAATATGCATCAATTCTAGTTGAACCGTAATAAACTGGAAATTTGCCCAAAACTTGAAGAAGAAAGTTGGAAATAAAACAACATGCCACATGGACTTCTAGCATTCTTTTAGTTTTAACAAAGTAGTAGACAGTGTTCCCATAAGATTGCCCCTCCCTGGTCATACAGAGACATTATTTACTCTACACTGCTTCTTTAAAACTGTGTCCTTTTTCATTTGTGTATTCTGCTAGGGGCTATCAGTCATAGCTTGGTAAGATGACAGGTCCTTAGCAATGAGTTTGCACTCCCTGAGGAAGACAGCTAATAGTTGACGGGATTATATGCTTAGTGAGCTGAAGGCTGACAATATTTCATTATGCCAACAACAACATTTATAGAAATAAGGCTCAAATAAGTTCAGCTAGCAATGTTCTCTTCAAGGAAATTGATAATATGAACTCTTTTTCTGTGTAGAATCAATAACATAAGAATATTTCATACTATACTATGACAGGATGTCTATATGAATGGGCTCCTAAGTTAATAAGCATCCTAATAATACTCTTCAAAATTCAAAGAGTGTAAAACTGTGGAACTAAAGATGAGGAAGCAAATCTGATTGTTAAAATGAATAAGGATACAGAAATGGTTAGTGGTTCTCTAGTTGTTTAGCGTCTTATACAAATAGCCATTTCTATTGTTTTGAAAACTGACTTGTTATTGTTTTATTTTTATTTAAAAAATTTTTAAAACATGTTTTGTTTATTTTTGAGAGACAGAGAGACAGAGTGCGAGCCAGGGAGGGGCAGAGAGAGAGGGAGACACAGAATCCGAAGCAGGCTCCAGGCTCCGAGCTGTCAGCACAGTCTGACATGGGACTCAGATTCATGAACTGTGAGATCATGACCCGAGCTGAAGTCAAACAGTTAACCAACTGAGCCATCCAGGCACCCCTGTTATTGCTTTAATGCTACAAATTCAAAGAAGAAATTGCAGCAGTACAGAAAAATAAAAGATTAAAAAATTCCCACGTTTCTCCACCTAGAACTAATTATGATAGATATTAGGTAGAGATTATTCCAAACATCTATAAATATATGGAGAGAAGGATA
Organism: Felis catus; assembly: GCF_018350175.1. Taxonomy (NCBI): domain Eukaryota; kingdom Metazoa; phylum Chordata; class Mammalia; order Carnivora; family Felidae; genus Felis; species Felis catus. Next base: position 207,073,824 of record NC_058368.1, on the reverse strand, counting down.
GACACACTAACAGAGAAAGAAATTTTATAAAAATAAAATCACATCTTGCATGCTATTTTTAACAAAAAACATTGAAATTTATTTTTTTTAAGTTTATTTATTTTGAGAGAGAGAAAGTTCAAGCAAGGGAGGAGCAGAGAGAGAGGGAGACAGAATCCCAAGCAGGCTCCACACAGAGCAGAGCCGGACACACAGCTCAAACCCACCAACCGTGAGATCATAACCTGAACTGAAACCCAGAATTGGATATTTAATCAAGTGAGCTACTCAGGCGTCCTGAATTTATTTTTTATTATATTTAACAGAATGAAAGAAATCAGACTGCAAATAAAGGAAATGGTAAAGTTCAGATTCTTTTTGTTTTAATTTCAGAAGATGGTAGCTACTAAACTTTCCCTAAAAAGAATAAAAAATGAAAAATTAAAAAATCCTTTTTTTTCTTTTTCTTTTTAAAACCAATTACTACCAATTGTCTCCCTGCTTTGGAAGCAAAGTAAATTAGTACACTCTACACTTTTCCACTTCTCTATTATTCTTAGTTTTGTTAATTATACTGTTAAGTTGCTATGGTTTATAATATTTACATTGTTATATGACTATAAGTCCCATAGTTATTTTTTTCTTAAATCTGTATTCAAATGCTCCACACTCATATTTTAGCAAAGATTATCTATTTTCAATTAATTTTTATATATATATATATTTATCTTTGTTATTACATTTGGTCATCAATCAATTTTTGAAAGAAAGGATCTTGGGTACTACATTTCCTCAATTTTTTCACGCTTGAGAAAATTCTGTAATTTTAAGAATAAGTCTATGACTTAATGAAGAACAATGCTAAGTATAAATGTCTTGTTATAGTTTCTATTTCTTATACTTTTATAAATGTAGATGCTGCTTTATTTTTCTCTGGCATGGTATGCTGGTGGAAAGATGTCTAAGGCCACCCTAATTGCCTCCTATAAGCTACTCAAATCTCCATCCATAACTTAAATAATTATTTTCTAAGCTATAACTTATCATAAACATATATTTATCTCTTTTCATATAACTGTGTGTGACCTATAAATTCATTTCAAAAACTTTTTAGCCATTGTATCATTGAATGGTTTTAAAGACTACCAATTACATTTATGTTGGATGGTCTTTGTCCTCTTTTCTGTATTTTTTTCTCTTGATGAATTTCATTTGTCTCTATCTATTTCCTACTTTCTCTACATTTATTGCAATAAGTAATTAATTATGAGTAATCAATGATAAGATAAGTAATTAAAATTGAACTATTCTTTTAGATGCTATCCAACTTCTTGGTTTATAATAATGCCATTTTAATTCTTGATTTTTTTCCTTCAGTAATATTTCTTTTTTTTTTTTTTCAACGTTTATTTATTTTTGGGACAGAGAGAGACAGAGCATGAATGGGGGAGGGGCAGAGAGAGAGGAAGACACAGAATCGGAAACAGGCTCCAGGCTCTGAGCCATCAGCCCAGAGCCCGACGCGGGGCTCGAACTCACGGACCGCGAGATCGTGACCTGGCTGAGGTCGGCCGCTTAACCGACTGCGCCACCCAGGCACCCCAGTAATATTTCTTTTAATGTGATTCTGCTATTTGTAATAATCTTATCTTTGAATAATTTTTTCTCAAAATTTATGTCTTCACTAAATTCCCCTTTAATATGGAGGTTTTCTTATGGTGTTTGGATTATAATTTCTTCCAGACTGAGTTCTTCATCTCTCTTTGGTTTAATACGTTACTTATTTTTGCTATAAAATGTTCATGTTTGCAGTGACAATTCTTTATATTTTGCTCACCCAAACGTTCTATTTACTTTTATTTCATTTTGATGACCTTTCCTTGACTCTTTTACTCCCTTTCTAAGATTTTGAACATGGAATTTGAGGAATAAATGTTGCTTTCTAAAAGCTTCATTCAAGTCTGAAGGCACAGGATTGGGAGGAGATTTTCTGGAACTTCGTGGAGTCTTTGTTGGAGGACTTGAACCCTACTTGTTCTTTGTTATTTTGTTGAGAGCCTTAAGTTAATGTTATGGGTTGAATTATGTCCTCCAAAAGTTGTTGAAGTCCTAACCTCAGCTTCCTATGAATGTGACCCTATTTAGAAATAAGATATTTCAACATGATCAAGTTAAGATAAAGTCATTAGCATGGAGTCTCACCCAATGTGACTGTATCCTTGTAAACAGGGAAATGTGGACATTGTGGTAGATGTGCACATGGAAATAATGCCAAGTGATGATGAAGGCTGAGACTAAGGTGATGCATCTACAAGTCAAGGAATACCAATGATTGCCAAACAGCCCAAGAAACTAGGAGAGAGTCACAGAAAAGATTCTTCCACGCAGTTAGGAGGAACCAACTCCACTGGCACCTTGAGCTCAAATACTGAGCCTCCAGAGCTGTGGGACAATAACTGTCTGTTGTTTATGCCACACGGTTTGTGGTATGTTGCTATGACAGTCCTAGGAAACTGATACATCTAGTTAGGATTATTTCTTTTTATCATGGGGAGAAAGGACATTCAGTTTTGGCTTATTGCCCCCAATGAAACCTAAAGGTCTGAATTTTTAGGCATTTTTTTTAAACAGGGGAGGGGGGATAAGAGTAATTAAATCCTGTTGTTGTTCAATCTTCTCACATGAAGATAGGAGTCTTCCATTTGTCTCTTACCTTATTATTCAGTTATTATTCCTTCATTTATTCTCAAGAGCTCATTAAGTTTAGACACAGAAACATATTAAAATAGATTCTACCTAAACCCTTTATCTGGATTCATGTTTGGCTTTGAATGCTTTTGAAAGAAAAGATGTCTGTGTTGTCTTGAACATAGCAAGTCTTATGCCAAGGATCCTCTGAGCCCTGAGCTCTAATATGAATGGCCCTGTGCAGATGTGCCCTTCTCAATTTCTTTGGTCTCTAGGCTAGTATTAGATCTATGAGCAATCCCTCATCCAGTTAAACAAAAGGGAACATTCTAATAAGAGTGAATATGTCACTTTTTTATACAAATAATGGTAGTTCTAGGGGTGTCTGGGTGGCTCAGTCAATTAAGCATCCGACTTTGGCTCAGGTCATGATCTCATGGTTTGTGAGTTTGAGCCCTGTGCTGTGCTGACAGTTCAGAGCCTGGGGCCTGCTTTGGATTCCATGTTTCCCTCCCTCTCTCTGACCTCCTTCCCCCCTCAAAAATAAATAAACATTAAAAAAAAATAATGGTAGTTCTAGAAGAATGATATGTTTGGATAATAACAACTGAATTTCTAATTTCTCTCATATCTCCCCTCTTTACTGAAGTAAGAGGAGCAATGATGACTACTTATCTCTTTACAAAAATTATTTTCCTGCAAGGAATCCAGGCTGAAGGGATCAAGCTAGTTCTCACTTCACTTCTATTCAGGGGCAAAGGAAAGAAATTGTTAAGACATTGGAACATAATAACTGAATTCCCAGTATTCTCAAGTAGAGTATCTTCATTTAAATGTATAATCCAACATTTTTTTTCTGACTGCCAACATACTTAAGAGTAGTTATTTCTCTTAGCACTCCCCATCAAAAAAGAACTACTACTTGGGCACCTGCGTGGCCCTTGATTCAGCTCAAGTCATGATCTATCTCATGGTTCCTGGGATCGAGCCTCACAATGGGCTCTGTGCTAAGTGTGGAGTCTGCTTGGCATTCTCTCTCTCTCTCTGCTCCTCCCCCACTCACTATCTCTCTCTTAAAAATAAATACACATAAAAAAAAGTACCACTCAAGCTTAGGAAAACTATATTACAGCAAAAACAAGCAAACAAACAAAAGGCTTAATTACTGATGAATAAAATCTATGTACTGCTTCTTTTTTTCTTTGTATATTTTTTGAGAGAAAGCAAGAGAGAGAGTATGGGAAGGGAAGAGAGAGAGGGAGGAAGAGAGAACTCCAAACAAATTCTGTGCACTGTAGTCACAGAGCCTGATGTGGGGATCAAACTCACGATCCATGAGATCATGACCTGAGCTGAAATCAAGAGTTGGACGCTTCTGAGCCACCCAGGCGCCCCTCTATCCTGCTTCTTCATCCTAATCGGTACAAAACTAATTAATCCTGTCTGAATAAAGTAACATTCATTCATTACAGAATACTTTATTAGGAGAATATTTCAATTCCTGTATTAGGCAGTGATAGTTGTTTGTGGCTTCCTTTTTGCACATTAGTCTGTGAAGGACAATGATCCTTATGAGCAAACACTGGTCCTGGAATCACATATCTTAAACATAGCGGTGCAGCAGTTTAAATGTGTTGACATGCATACGATAACAGAAGCCAGCTGATAGTGGCCTGGACAAATGAACTTCATTGTTTTCTTTAATTACAAAAAGTCTGGAGGTAGATTTCCTTTACTGTTGATGGGCCAAAGGACAGAGTGCTGATGCCAACCACCATGGTCCCTTTCATTAGGAAAGCGAAGGAGGGCTGCAGAAACAAGTATTTGGCTAATTCTATCAAGAAAGGCATGGAGACAGGATTTGGGAATGCTTATTGAATCAACCATTCATCAGGAAACAATATGAAAATAACATATTTTACTGCTCTTTGTTTTCCTATTAGCTTATTTTCCACATTTGTCAGCAAGCTTCTATTGAGTAATGAATATTCATTTGCTGGATTAAACTCTTTGGATTTAAGGTACTCAAAGATCTGAAGTTTTCTATTTAGAATATAATAAAAACTGACTCACTCCTTAACTCCTTTTAGACTCTTCCACCATTTCCATTAGGAAAGTACTTTTGTAAACTATTTGCTGACTCTAAACGTTGGAGTTTTTCTTGCATGAGTCAAAATAGACTTAGCAATCAAGTGAAAACTACGATGGCCACAAATACTCACGTTTATATTCTGATCCATTTCACATACATATTTGTGAGATAAAACAAAAAAGTGACAACAGCAAAACCAGAATCGGTGAGCCAAGAAAAGTGAGAGCCTAAGAAATGATTCAGGAGCTCCAAACTGGTTTTGAAACTGAACAGTGGCTTCTGAGGATATTTGCCTCAGGCAGTCGAGTTATTAGACTCTGGGTTAAACTAACAATGGGAAGCCCCAGACGTGAGGGATTAAAGTTAATATTTACGTGAGCTTTGAACTGTTGGGACCCCTTAGGTTAACTAGTTACATAATATTAATGGGAAAATTTAGTTTTATCACTATTTCCCATAGAATGGGAATGTATTAAATTTTTTTATAAACGTTTAACAAAAGTATTACAAAGTATCAGATTTATCTGGGGAAAAGTATCCTGTGGGAGATATTTAAAGCACTCAGAACACCAAGATGTTTTAAAAAAAAATAATAAAAATAATAATAAAGGAAAGAAGGTTGAACAATAGAAAGGCAATTAGCTGAATTTAAGAGGCAAGAGCAAGCCTCTTAAAATCTCAAGTCCTAGTGAGCCCAGCAGAGGGTTCTCTTCAACATTAAATCACAACATAATCAATGGCGTCTGGGTGGCTGGGGTAGGGAAACATGCTAAGTGCTGACTTTTTAAGATGCTTTTGAAAACCTTAAAGCTTCAGACTAAAGTGTTTGCTAAAGAGAATAGAGTGGATGTTACAAACACTTTGAGTGATTATGTATGTATGTATCCAAAAAAAATATTTATAGCAAGGAGGAGCAGAAAGTAGAGGAAAAAACAGATGTATGAGGGAAATAAAAAGCCAGGTCTGTAATAAAAGAAGGAAAACAATAAGTTCTCAAAAATGGGCTATATTGTTGTGACCTAGACCTGCCCTTACCACTCAACTTTGCTGGTCTTTTTCTTCTTCTTCTTCTTCTTCTTCTTCTTCTTCTTCTTCTTCTTCTTTCAAAAAGGTACATGAATTAGAGAAAGCTTCTCAATCCTATTCGGAAACCAGACCTTGCTTCCTGCCCTTAGCATGGTCGCTCCTTCTGCCAGAGCCCAGTTTCCTTGGAGCACTTTCTCTATGATTCTGTGCAGGCTAAGTAGGGCATAGCAGAGAGTTAAAAGTACTCAAGACTATCAGTCTAAGGTTTACCCTTTTCTGTGAGTAAACCAGATAATGTTTTACTACAATTACCTCCATAATTCATGGCCCATTGCCCATATCAAAACGATAGGCTTGCTGTTGTTAATGCTATGGGATTGGTTTTAACCATTTGTGAGATTGTTAAAAGTATTTTTAACTTGTACAAAGGCCACATGGTTTTGACCTGTAGCAAGCTGGACAAAGAGAGAGCAACAGAGTGCCAGCCCTTACAGTTACATATCTTGGGCAGATGCCAGGCAAAACTGAGTCACATAGATTGCATTCAGCATCGGATCACCATTCTTCTCAATGTTGCTCTTAGCGCTCCACCCCACAGTCCTCAGGGTATCTTCTGGTTGTTAAAGAACTCCATCTTCCCTGTTTTCTCTGCTGGGAACCTGTTCTTATCTAACCAAACTGGCCCCAGTTTCTCACCCCAATAGCTACCCGGGCAGATATTTCTGTAACAAAGGCTAGTGTTTACAGTGGTGATGTGTTGAATTGTGGATTGTCTGCATCATTGCTATTTTGGGTTACAGGCTTTTGTGAGTACTTTTAGCATCTTGCTGTTTGATCTTACTGATTCTTGGCTTTGTTTTAAAGGATGTCTTAGCTTTAAATCCCCCCAAAGAGAGCCTGGGACAAAGGCTTGTTTGTACGTAGTTATTTAAGAAAGAGAGAGACAAAACAGAAAGTGGGAAAGAAGGGGGAAAAAAGCCAGAAAAAAAAGCCAGTACAAGAATCTGCTACCTATTTATCCACTGCAGGTGGCTGGCACTTGATCCAATGTGACTTTAAGTGGAGACATATGACATATGCCTCAGAGCTGTCCAACCAGGGGACAAAGGAGAAAGCATATATCCATCAGTTCCTGGCCCACTGGTCAAGGATGAGGTCATCAGTATTAACTCCCCAAGCTTCCTTGTTTGCCTGCCTGAGCACCCAGAAAATCCCTGCAGCAGAAGAGAAGCCCATGGCAGAAGCAGCACTCTGCAATGAGTCTGTGCAAGGTGCTATCAGGATGCAGTTTTGTGAAACTAATCAAAGGTTCAGGGAGCTGGTTTTGTAATAGAGGCTGGAGGAAGGGGTGGGACAAACAGAATCTGAAATAGTATATAAGAAGTGTTAGATATACTGGAAAGGCCAGTTCTGAAATTCTTAACCTCCAAGGTTGTCTCCTCTCAAGATGTACAACATGAGGCTGGATAAAGTACTTTCCTTAAGGAGGGTTAACCAAATAACAACGTCAGACATTTTTCTCCCTCTTGGCTTTATTACAAGAGAGCCCTAATGAATGGGCCTCTTTGGCCATGAGTTATTCTCAGATGCAAGCATGTTCTAAAGTGTTACCAACTTTTCATTAAAATGAATAAGGATAAAAGCATTACATAATCTATAATAAAATCTAAATATCAGGAAGGGTCACAGAGTAAAACATTCTGGTTTCTTTCACTTCTTATGGATTTGTCAAAGGAAGCCATGTTCTATGAAACATTTCAAGAAAAGCAAAGAACTGCTTTGAAATAAATCAGGGTATTTAAGTGGGTGAACAGAGAATTCAGAAATCTAACTCCATGGAATGTTGGTATCTAAAAAGCAGGAAGTTAGGATTCCTTAGTATCCCATCAAGCCATACAATGCCAGCTTTCCTGCATCTTTGGTTTTGCATGGTTTGCTCATAGTTTCCTCTTAACCCTTCCAATCCAACTCAAATTCCATCTTTCCTTCAAGATGGTGCCCCAAGCCTTTTCTCCTACATCAACCTGTCCCTGCATCTGTGGGCCCATGTGAACCTTTACTTTTCTTTATCTTTGTTAAAAGCAAACTATAGTTTGCCAGTATTTCCAAACTGCTGCTTCACAGACTGAGCAGATCGAATATTTAACCACATACCTCAGTTTGCTTCACTTCTCTTTCACTGATGGGATTCATGGCCCAGTTCTTCTCTTCTCTACTTCATTACCTGATACATATTTATATGAAGTATTACATACATTGGAAAACATGAGTCTACCTTTTAAAAATGGAGCATTCATTTATGTAGTCATTCACACACACAAAAAAAGTGTATTAAAACACTTACTCCAAAGTAGGTACTTGGGCTGGGAGCCATATGCATAAAACTAATACGGTTCCTGCTTCACAGAGCTTATGTGGGGCAAGGGATAGGGTAAACACCGGCATGCAGTTTGATTTTTAAAAAACGCAAAAATTGAAAGCTGAATAATGTGCTAAGAGTGAAATAAGGAGTTGAGCTGGAGAATAACACAGATGGACTTTAAACCCAGTGTTCAAGGAAGTGTTCTCTGGGAAGGGGATACTTAAGCTAAGTCCTAAATGATGGAAAGGACCTAGCTCCAAGGAAGGTTGGGAGGAGAATATTTTAAGAAGAGGGTTACAGCCTGGAAAAAGTCCTTGAGCCAAGTGGACTATAGAGGACAGTGTCCAAGAGGAGACTGGAGGGATGGGCAGGGCTGCCTCATTCTGGACCTTGTAGCGTAATGAGCATTGTGGGTTTTTTTTTTCTAATGTGTAATGAAAATTCCTCGAGGGATCTCACGTAAAAGAATGGCATAATTGAAGTTGCTTTAAAATGATTAGTTTGCCATATGGAGATTAATTTGGAGATGGGGTTGAAGGGACTAGTTTAAAAGAGGTTGTTCTGGCCTAAGATGATTGGTGACCTCCACTAAGAAAGGCAAGAATAGATTCAAGATGTATTTTAGAGAAGAGATTGTCATGTATGGAACAAGAATAAGGAAAAATACATTTCCTAATATGTATTACCTTGGATAAATAAAATAAATTTTTTGGTATGCTTGCTTTCTCTCATACACCAAATTACTAACTCTTCAGGATAGGATCAATTTTTTATATGTACTCTATATTTTCCTTAAATTTCTGAGAACAAGATAGATGTTTAATAAATACTTGTTTTCTTGTTCAGTTTTTATTAACTAAACCACAGGATATTTCATCAAAATTATATTAGATGGCAGAATAAAATACTGTGAATACTTTCAAGTCTTTCCAATGCTGTTTTTATTACTCTGTTACTTGGTGGATAGATGCTAAAAAACAGAATGTTGACTTTTGTGGGTGTTTCATAAAAATGAGAAATCTCTCTGCTTGATTTAGCATTGATTCTGCCAAACTATTCAGTGTGGTTTCCAACAGAACACAAACTTGGCACCTAAAATAGGGCACTGTGTGCCCTTGCATTTGGAGCTGATCAAAGCATTCGTAACCCGTGTAGACTCTGGACAACTTTAGAAAACAAAGTCAAAATCTTCACAAGATAGTCCCAAGCAAAGGGGACACACCAGCCCTTTTGTAGCAAAAACACTTTCTCCAGGCAAGTTCTGAAGAGGAAACTACCATCTGCACACTTCCCTTTCACACGCTTTCCCTTGTAGTGATATCCTTTTCTCCACCAAGTACCAAAATTTACTCTCAGGGAAAAGACCAATAAGTGTATTTACATAATGGCATATGAAATTCTTGAGGGGGTTGTATTTCCCAGGAATATCTGGTGCCAAAAGTATTTCCATAGATTTCATTTTAGACATGGAGGGGCTAAAGGGACAGTGCTCTTCATAAAGAAATCCTACCGGAAGGTCAAATGGTGATTCTTCCTACTGCTCTGACTGACATGAGGTCTGCGGAGGATGTGAAAACAAAACTCTAGAGTGGGTCTGGCTGAGGACAAATTGGGAGGATCCTGGCAGCCCACATATCTAGGAACTTTCCTTTAAATTCAGAGGTCCCTGATTCTCTCTTTGGCATCCCTCAATCTGCAGATTTTAAAGAATTCCAGAAAAATTATATTGCCTTAAGCCATGGAAGTCCTCCACAACCTCTTGTTGGACCTGGAAGACCTAGTTGCAGAAGGGAGGTTTGTCTCTCTTGTGTTTGCTAAGGTTTGTCATTTATGCCGTCTAACATTTGAAGAGAATAATCAAATGTTTGGAAGTTTCAGATAACTGTCAGCATAGTGTTTGGGATTAAAGGCTAAGTTTGGGGGGCGCCTGGGTGGCTCAGTTGGTTAAGCGTCCGACTTCAGCTCAGGTCATGATCTCACAGTTTGTGGGTTTGAGCCCCGCATAGGGCTCTGTGCCGACAGCTCAGAGCCTGGATCCTGCTTCGGATTCTGTCTCCCACTCTTTCTGCTCCTCCCTCGATCATGCTCTGCCTCTCTCTGTCTCTCAAAAATAAATAAAAGTTAAAAATTAAATAAATAAATAAATAAATAAATAAATAAAGGCTAAGTTTGGGAAACAAGGTCCTCACGTTTATTAATTGTTCCACAAGAGCACAAGTCTGTCTACTGGACCCAGGTTGGACTGCATGATTCTCTTTTTGAGTAGCATACTATTGCTATGTCCTGTGGCTCTCTGATTCTGGTTCTGACCCTGACTCTTGACTTAGAAAATTTTATGTTATGTTCTTGACCTTTATGGGACAGAGTGCAAGACTCTAGCTTCATACCTTTGTCCACCTCTTACATACTGACAAACCTTCATATATGAACAGGGATCAACTATCACAAACCCTTCGTATACTCCCAAATTCCTGAACCCTTAGTAGTCCTCGATACTATGTATAGTTTAATGACATGGAAGTCTTACCTCTTAAAACTCTTTGTAAAGTTCTAGATCATATGAAATTTCCCTCTATGATGAGGATGTTCAATCTCCATGTAGACCCATTCATACTAGCTTTAACCTCTGAACCATATGAGCAGATCCTTTCTCTTAGGAGAATCTTTCAAAAATTTGGAGTCAGCCATATTTCAGCCAAATATTTGGAGTCAGTCTTCAATTATTCACCTTCTTTAGATTATTAGCTCCAATTAATTCAACCATTTCTGATAATAAGAGTTTTAAGACTTTTTACTGTCCCGTGTGCTATCCCAATCACTACAGCTTTTCAAACATTTCTTCCAATGATTGATGCACAGAGCAGAATACCGTAACTCAGGATTCACCCTAAGGCACATGGAAATGATAAGTCTTCCTCGTCCTTCATACTACGTCCTATTCAGATTAAGGTGACCCTTTCTTAATGTTCTGATCACTTCTCAGATGTTGGTATTTATTTGCCATAATTCCAATCAAAAACTCTAAATAGCCTTCAGTGTGTGCCTGCCATGCTCTTAAAATATTATTTGTTTCATTTTATTTATTCTTATTTGACCAACATTCCTTCTTTATATTCACTTGTTTCCTTAAAAAATGTTTTGATATTTTCTAAATGCCAGTCACTCTGCTATTTAGTGGGGAGACAATGCTGGCCTACATATCATGCCCCACCTTGTTCACAGTTTATAATCTAAAGGCAACTAAAAGAAGTAACTAATCAATTACAAATTACTATAATGAATTCTCTAAGGGGGTGACTAAGGGTGTTACTGGTATATAAATGAGGTAGCATAGGGAGGTGTTTCTGGAATAGGTGGCACCTGAGTTAAGGAGTTGAAGTGGGTACAAAACAGGAAAGGAGGATTAGTTCAAGCATAGAATCTTCTTATCTAAAGAGCCAGGCATGAAGCTGAGCATGGTGTTTTCTCAAACTGATTAATAAGAATAGGTAGAGCTTATGCAGGATATGAGAGGCAGATATTAGTGAGAGATGACTCTAGAAATATAAGTAGATTCTAGATTCTGAAAGACTTGGCACTGTAACTTGAAAGAAATTGGTAGCCATTGAAGGATCTGATGGAAAAGAGTGGCACATCATTCTTGTATTTTACAAAAGTTACTTTTCCTGTTGTGTTAAAAAGAAACCACTCAAATCAGGGAAATAAGATGGGAAATTATGGCAGCTATCCAGGTGCAAGATCATGATGGCTTAAATTAAGAAATTGGTAGAGGGTTTAATTGAAAGGCCTAAGACATATAAGGATATATGTTATGAGGACACATCTATTATATTAGATGTTTGGCTGATAGAATTGGTAGGATTCAGCACTCATGTCTTGGTGGATTAACTAAAGTCCAGGAAAGTGAAGAATAATAACTAACTTTCTGTTTTGGAAAAGTATATTGGTTGTATCACTCACTGAAAGAAGACTTAGATTTGGAATGCAATAAGAATAAGGGATTCATTTTAGACATATTGGATTTGAATTCCTATTGGATCATTCAAACGTGGATGGTCAGTAAGCAGATACACATAAATTAACTACCTGGGATTTAAAAAAATAGATCTGTGAGTCATTACTATATATGCACTGCTTGAAATAAAAGACTGGAGAATTGTAGAATGAGATGAAAAGCAAGCTCTGGGTGGAATGCAGATGAAGGGAAAAATGGGAACCCCAAAAGGAAGATGAAAAGTATGGGCATAAAGATGGTATTTAAAAAAAAAAAAAGAAGAAATAGAGGATTGTGTTACCATGGAAACGAAAGAAAGAGAATGTCTTAAAGGAAGCAAGGGGTTAAGATTGCCAAATGTTGCTGAGCACTTGTGTCCATTAGATTTAAAACTAGGGAATTTGTTAGACACCATGATGAGTGTAGTTTTAAATGATAAGGGGAAATAGCTGCTTGTAGATAAAGGAGACTGAGAGGAAACAGAATAAAAAAAAGGTGCCTGCAAAAGCAGGAATTCTCTCTTGGATGCTTCTGAAAAAGGTAATGTAGATTTTGCTCATGTCATTCTAGTGAATATATTGTTACCATTTCCATTTTTTGGACAATTTTTGTTTTGTGTTTTTTTTAACTTTAGAAAAGTTTTATCCTGGTGCAAAGTGGTAGTTACATAGGGTGAATAAGTCTAGAGATGTCACATACAGTGTGATGACCACAGTCAATACTGTGTTGAATACTGGAAGTTTGCCAGGAGAGTAGATTTCAGGTGATCTCACCACACACATGGAAGAGAACTAGGTGAGGAGATGGATATGTTAATTGGCTTGACTATAGCAATTATTTCACTATGTATACATACATCAAGTCATCAGGCTGTATGCCTTAAAATACATATAATTTTTAAAAATAAAAGATAAAAAGATAACAACAAAATATTACTTAGGGGACCAAAACATTCCCCGTGGACAGTTTTAATTGTTAAAAAAAATAATGTTTTATGCATAGAAAACTCTGTCTTTATTGATTTATTCATTCCACCAGTAATCACAAATGCTAAGTATTACAGACACTGGGCTAAGCACTGGAAATAGAAGAATAACACATAGTCCTAGACTTCCAAGAGATGATAGTATATATAGAAAAGACTAATGCCCTCTTTAGCCCTTTTTTTGCCTTCTGATTCCTCACCAAATAAAGTTAATTCACTCTAAAAATGGTAGCTCTTCTGGGGCGCCTGGGTGGCGCAGTCGGTTAAGCGTCCGACTTCGGCCAGGTCACGATCTCGCGGTCCGTGAGTTCGAGCCCCGCGTCGGGCTCTGGGCTGATGGCTCAGAGCCTGGAGCCTGTTTCCGATTCTGTGTCTCCCTCTCTCTGCCCCTCCCCCATTCATGCTTTGTCTCTCTCTGTCCCAAAAATAAATAAACGTTGAAAAAAATTAAAAAAAATAAAATAAAATAAAAAATAAAAATGGTAGCTCTTCAATATTTGAAGATACTTATTATACTTCCATCTGATTCTTCTGGCAACCATGAAACATTTTAAGGTATTCAATGTGGAAAACAAATCTTTCATTAGCTAGGTAAGTCTTTTGCATAGTCTTTTGCATAGCTAGGTAAGTCTTTTGCATAGTCTTTTGCATAGTCTAAGTTAATTTTAAAATGTGACAAGAGTGGAAAACAATATTCCTAGTTGTAATATGCTACGAACAGAATAGTTAATCTAGACCCATAGATAACATTAAAATGATCTAGACCCATGGATCCTATTAAACAATATTCCTAATTATAATATGCTAAGGACAGAATAGTTAATCTAGACCCATAGATCACATTAAAATTATCTAGACCTATGGATCATATTGAAATGGATAAGCTTTTTTGGGCAACTGAATCTTGATGCTGGCAAATAATGAGATTTCAGTCAGTCACCTATCTTTGGATTTTATATACAAACGCTTAAACCAATAGTCTCCAACCCTGGTCACATGCAGTTGATATTTGCAATGAAAATAGATAACTTCCCACTTATTTATTTTATATTTCATCTCTGTTTGTTGATTATTTTTATTCTTTTAAGTAGGCTTCATGCCCCTCGTGGAGCCAAATGCAGGCTTTGAACTCACAATCTTGAGATTAAAAACCGAGCTGAGATTAAAAATCCAACACTTAACTGGCTGAGCCACTCAGGCACCCCTGCTTTTAATCTCAGTTCATATCATCACTCCAAACTGTGTTAATCTCTAGACATTCATTCTATTATTGAATGTCTTGCCAATCAGTCTTTTCTTTTAAGATTTTAACTTATTTTGATATTCATTAAAATTATCTACAAAGACATCAACTAGCACAGGACTAAACATAAATTTGAGAACTATCCGGCTTGATGTCAATCAATAGATAATTTAATGTTCTTTGGTTTGTGGATTTTTTTTTCCTGGAGGGGAAGCAGGTGGCTGGGGTGAGGGTGGCTAACTATCCAGAAAACAGTCTTACAGAACTCACCTAATTTGCATTTTTCACCACTCACTCTAAAGACTATCATGAGAGACTTTTGAGGTTCCTGACAAAAATTCCAGAAAGCCTGAGATTTAGAAGGGCTATGTTAGCCCCAGGGAAAGAATCCACCATTTTTTAAATCAAAGGTTAACCTAGTGGTATAAGAAGGTCAGTGGGTCATAGATCTTCCGTTACCTTAACCAAAAAACCCAAAACCAAAACGAAAAGAAACAAAAACACAAAACCCCAACGCCATCGCAAAACAAACTATAAACAATTTTCTCCAGACACATCAAGGCTTGTCCTACGTAAATAGTGATTTTCCTGTCTTTGCTTTGAGATTTTAAATGTCAGCCAACAATCTTCTTGGCTTCTTTTTCTGGCCCCAACTCCTCTTGGCCATTTCTAAAACCTCATGGAGACTGTTTGCTTCTCCATACTACATATAATTAAGAGTTCAATGTAGCCAAAAATTAACAAAGTTCCCATATAATATTCTGATTACATTTTATAAATTCTAAGCCATAATCTACTTTTACATTTTAGTCTTACCCTACAACAGATAAATATTGCTCATCTTGGTATCTAAGTTAATTTTAAATAACTTAGGGTAAAATTCTTTTAAAATTACAGTTTTGTTTTTATTAAGGAAGTAAAATATATTCAATATTGCAGAACATGTGGAAAATATAGAAAATGTAAAGATAAAAACAACGTAGTTGGTAACATTTTGGCAAAATATCTAACATTTCAAATACTATATGGATCCCATATTACAAATTTACTTTTTTCACTTGGGCATTTATTTTGAATTTTTTTTCACAGTTGCTTTAATTTTTCTCCCACAGAATGATACTGAGGATAAAGAATTTAGTCATATAGATGTACTAAAATATACTTAATCCATGTCCTTATTTATCAACCTTTATTTTCACTATCTTAAAAAATTACATAATAAATGTGTGAATTTCTGATTATTTAATAATACATATGTATTGAATTAGACACTAGGTCAAAGAACTCTACATTTTTTAATGTTTTTGATACATATTTCCAAACACCTCTCCAAAGGTACCATTATCACCAACTGTATGACTGGCAATATCATTGATATTTTCTCTGCCTATTTTATCATATACTGTATCTATTCACCTGGTTCTTCCTTCTTTCCATCAATCCATCTTGTTTTATGAAGTATTTCAAAATAAATTGCAGACATCAGTACACTTTTCCTTAAATACTTCAGCATACATAATTAACTAGTGTTTAATATCTGTTTATGGTTTTTTCTTTTAATATAAGAATATAAGATATTAGAATATAAGAATATAAGAATGCATGTCATAAGAGTATTTTTGCTGAGTTCTAATGCGTATTCCGTGTTAACCAAAGTACCATCAGTGTGTGTGTGTGTGTGTGTGTGTGTGTATTCATGTATGTACTGATATATATATGAATATATATACATATATATATATATATAGCATTATAGAATTATTTTGACCGTTTATGTTTTTATTGAGCACTTTTAAACCTTCTCTTTTCCTCATCTCCCACATTAAGTATAATGTCAAGCCTGACCAAGTCTATCTCAAATCAGTTTTCATTCTTTTTCTATTGCTCCTCTCGTGATCCCCTTTGCTTTGCTATACCTCTACACAAGCATTGCAAACATTTCCCTTACTTACAACCATGCTCCCCTTCAGTGCAGTTTTCACATAGAAAATGGAAAGATCTTTCAAAAATATGAATTGGGTTTTGTTACTCTCTTGCATTCAGTTCATTCAGAATTCTTGCTGTGGTCTACAAGACCCTGCATGACTTGGTCTCAGCTCCCTCTCCACTTTCATCCTTTGTCTAGCTCCTTCATGGTCTGTGCACTTTAGCCATACTGGCCTTCTTCTAGCACTTTCTCTCCTCAGGACTTTTTACACCTGTTTGTTTTTCCCCTTGCCTGGAGTGCTATAGCTTCCTCTCTTTGCTTTTTGTCTTCATATATCCTTCTTTTTAAAAAATTTGTTTAATGTTTATTTTGAAGGAGAGAGAGAGAGCATGAGCAGGGGAGGAGTAGAGAGAAAGGGAGACAGAGAATCTGAAGCGGACTCCAAGCTCTGAGCTGTCAGCACAGGGCCTGACATGGGGCTCGAACTCACAAGCTGTGAGATCATGACCTAAGCGGAAGTCGGACATGTAACCAACTGAGCCACCCAGGCACCCCTGTCTTCATATATCTCTTATTGAATGAAGTCTTTCCTGACAACTTAATGTATCTTCCATTGTTAGTCTCTTGAACCACTCCTTGCTTTCTGTTCTCCAAGCATTTATTATAGTATACAATTAGATAATGTTTTGTGTGTTTTCTTATTTCGTGCATTTCTCAGTCCCTAGGCTGTAAACTCGACCAGAGCACTGTATGGTTGTGCATCACTTTTGGGTGGTCTGTATTTGGCAACACAGCAAGTGCACGGTACACTGTCAGCAAATTGTGCAACAAATGGATGGGTTTTGCATGCTCAGCTACAAGCTGCTAAGGAAACCTCTAGCAAAATGTTTTTCACATGCCTATTATATATGTTCAGTCCATGTATTCTAAACATGACTGGAAATGGAGAAACACTTCATAAGATATATGATGAAAAAAAATAATCTAAGATAAGGCGGATAGACAGAAGGAGTGTTCAGTCCTAATCTTTTCTTAGTAACATGATTTCTTTCCCATTATATTTGAACAAACTTTCTGTGTCAGCTCGTTTATTTTTTTTTCTTTCACCCCAAAGCTACAGCCCTAACATACCCTTTGCACACAACAGTACTTAATCAGTTAAAGGAAGGCACATGATACACAATTATTAACACTCTATCACAACACAGAAGCTGTTAATGAGGAATGTGTTGCCTTTTCTTCCTGCTCTATACCATTACCCTAAAACTGATACTATAACTTGAGCAACTCTTTCAATTTTTTGTGACTTGTAGATAAAAATATTGGTAATTACCTACTAAGCTGCAACAGCATGTTTCATTAGAGACGTTTTTTTGGACAGCCATTCCTGTAAACCCTGACTGTATGATTGTCCAAGTGAATGTTTTCAGATTTTAAGCATGTCACAGTGAATTACATCTCCAGGCCTAATATTCTGACCACTTAAAAAGAAGGTGCAAGAATTGCTAAATTTCTGTGATGCTAAGGTGAGTCAAGACTAAATATCCCTTTGCCTGCTTTATTCTACTATAAAGGAAAAAGTAGAGAGTAGGGGCTCTGATTTCTTTCTTTACACTCTCAAATGTGAGCTCCAAAGTATTCGTATTTTCCACAAACCCAGCCCAGAAAAAAAAATAATATTAGAGGTTCATGAATGCCCTGGCCCATAGAATAGGGTGTAATGTTTTAAAAAATCTTTCAGGGCTTAAAATGCCTTATCAATATTTCTTTGCGGTTTGTACTACCCACCTCCCACATTCGTGGCTGTAACTTTATTGTGGTATAAAGATAATGGAAAAAATCTTGAGAGGTTTCATTAAGTATTGGATCTTTGAGAGAAAAATATTTCCACGTTGACAGAGAAAATAAAGAGTTCAAAAATAGCATTTCTCTAATTGTCACTACAGTGGCCATGTTTGCGGTCTGGTAAATACCATGGAAACACATAAAGCTTAGGCAGTGCCTGGAACATGCTAAATTAACTTAGCCCCTTTCTCTACTTGAAATTTTGTCTCCGTTTATTTGCTGCATACCTAACTTCTTGTCTTTGTGCTTCAGATTCTCTAGTGTCTAAGAGATTTTTATAAATGCTTCATTTATTCCTGAGACAGAGCATTTCACTATGGATGCAGGGTACGCAGAGTATCCAGAACGTCCCTCTTTACCATCTTATTGAGTCATATCTCTTCAAGTGAGCAGCAATATGTTGAAAAGTCTGCTACCTTAGAGATAGTGCCAACCTCAGTGGGTCAGAACATAAATACAGCTTTCAAAACTAGTCTTAACCCAGAGTTCAGTTTTGCCAATCACGCATCATTCTTTTAGGCCGTCTGGTTCTTGCAAGTCTAAGCTGGGCTAGAATGAGGGCCTGATGGTCAGTAGGAGTGATACCCTCCTCTGAGAAAGGTTTTGTGATTATTACTTTTTTAATTTATGTATTTATTTTGAGAGAGAAAGAGAGAGAGCAGGGAGGAGCAGAGAGAATCCTAAGCAGACTCCAGTAGAGCCACCCAGGCATCCCTGATTATTATTAATATTGATTGAAAACTTATAAAGTAACAATAAGAGGTTAATATTTATTTCAATCCCCATAATGATCTTTGAGGTAGGTGTTATGATTATGGCCATTTGATAGATGAGAAAACGAAGATTTGTCCAAAGTCATACAGCCACTAAACACCAGTTAATAGAATTTGATTTCTGATGTGTCTGGCTCCAGAGTTCATGATCCTCATTTTTCTACTCCTCTCCTTCCCTCTGCATGGGAAGGAACAGATTCAGGCTCATTTTTCCTAGTGCCTCTGCTTTTCTAGAAGAGATGAAAGAGAGACACTCTGGCATTGCCGGAGCTTTTCTGGTTTACTCTTTGTTTAATAATGTTAAAGAAAAATTATATACCAGACACGTGTTACAAATGTCAAGGAAGACATTGCTCAAGACAATGACAATAAAGTTCAAAACTATTGTAATAACGGATAGAGATTGAATTAAACTCTGAATACAGTAGAGACCAGTGCAGATTCATAGCCAGGGGACAGGGTGAAGGAGAAGATGGAAAATGAGTAAAGGGAACTTGGTTAGACATCAAAGATGGACAAAGAGGAGCCTGACAGAGAGTCCTCGTCAAAGAACAACATGCAGTACAAGGCTTCTTAACTTCTTGATCAGTTCACTACTTGTCTCTGCGAGGAAAACAAAATGTAACTTAAAAATAAGAGAAGGGACACAGTAATGGTATTCCATATAGTAATTCATCTGGACTTGAATAGAAGGCCTGAGCCAAATTCACTGTGATTAAACTCTAAACTCTCTGAGCTTCACTTTCCTTCAAAGGAAACACCCATATAGAAGGTAACTCCTGCCCCTAGCCTTTTCCATTTCTTCCTTAAACTTAAAAAATAGAGGCTCAAAGGGGGAAAAGGATCCCAAAGATTATCATCCAACCTTCTTGTTTTATAGATCATATAGATATCATGGGTCCCAGAGCCATGCCCAGTGCATTGTTCCTTCTCTAGCAGGAAATATTTGAAGACAAAGATTTTTCCCTTAATCATGGTTTATTCTGAACATTATTTAAATAACATTATTGACCTTTACAAATGCTTTCTTAGATATGTCAGAATCATTATTATTTTTTTTTTAATTTTTTTTTCAACGTTTATTTTATTTTTGGGACAGAGAGAGACAGAGCATGAACGGGGGAGGGGCAGAGAGAGAGGGAGACACAGAATCGGAAACAGGCTCCAGGCTCGGAGCCATCAGCCCAGAGCCTGACGCGGGGCTCGAACTCACGGACCGCAAGATCGTGACCGGGCTGAAGTCGGATGCTTAACCGACTGCGCCACCCAGGCGCCCCAGAATCATTATTATTTTTATAGAAATATTTTTAATAATATCATATTTCAATTTCCTACATTTTAGTTTAGTCCTGTTTCTCATTATCAATATTGCTAAGGGCTCCTTCAACTGTTTAAGCAGCACAAATCTAAAATAATTTGTGTCCAAGTCTATAATGTAACTCTATTTTGAACAATCTGAACATTGGGAAAACAAAAGGAAATAAACATCTTAAGAGTAACTTGGTTTACCTTAGCCCCATTTTCCAAGAAAGTTACATGTATATTTCTCTAAAGATTAATTAGACTTCATGAGTTTTTACATTTTTTTTACTTTGTTACTAAATTTCAAAAAAATATGTGATTAAATCTCATTATCTCAGGGGTAAAATCCATAATTTTAAGGTTGACAGTCAATTTATAATTTAAAAAAAGGAAAATAAATCTTATTGGATACAGAAACAAATTTAAGTAAAATATTCCAATGCAAAAAAAAAAAAGTGTCAATTCAGAGGAAAAACTCTTAACAAAATTTTGATTTTTTCCAAATGTCCCAAACATGAGAAAAAAATTTGAATTTGAATATTTGACTTTGGCCCTATTACTACAACCTCAACCTATATGTCTTTGTCACTTTTTATTTTTGTATTATTCTTTGTGACTCTCCTTTCCAAATCCTGGTGTTCTTCTTAGGATCAGCCAGAGAACGAGGAAGTGCCTTGAAGGGGAGATAAGTCTTTCATACCCAAATACTTGACAAATAGTTCTGTATATTCATATTGGAACCTACTTTCTATTAGATTCAAATAGCTGCCTCAGGATGACTATGATGGATGAAATGGCTTGAAGAGGTATGCTGGGTCTTTCTGGAGAATTTTAACTCACTTCTGTGCAGATAATACATGTTTATTATTTCTTCACTTTTCCCCTATTCTATTTTGTCCTGTCTCTTCCTTTCAACTTTCTTTTTGTGCCTACCCTTTACCTCTCTTCCTTGATTAAAGAACATGTGGAGAGGGGTGAGACTTTCAGCTGTGAACTTTGGCCCCTTCCTGTTCCCTGTCTGGCCATGGCTTATGTGTGGAGAGTGGGGCCAGAATCTCAGGCAGGGGCCCAGTGATTAAAACATGGACCTGCCGCTCTTGGCACCTGCCAATGGTACTGTGGTGCAATCATTATGTTTGGATTACTTTGAGTCCAGTGGTGCTTGGACCTCATGAACTTCCATAATTATAAAATGCACTAAAGAAGTGTCCAAGGACAGTTGGAGACTTCAATAAAGTACCATTATTTAAAAGCAGTTTATCCTCCACTTTGTTCTATTGCCAACTCTCAGGGCTGGGCTGATTGGTTTGTTTAAAACTGAGAGAAGAAAGCTTAGACTCTGGCTCAGGCCCTGGGCATGGTTCTGGAATTCATGGTTGTAAACTGAGTCAAGTACTATAGTTAAAAAGAATTCCTTTAAAAATTCTACCTCAGTCTGACTAAAACCTTTGAAACTTTCACCATCATAGTAAGATCTGTGGTCCCAAATCTCTAAGTCAAATTTTCTAAAGGTAGAAAAGTATGTTTTCTTATTGCACACTCCCCCCCCCCCCATCCTGCCCCGGGGCATGTTTCTCCATTGATACGTCAACTTTAAATACTTCACTTAATTTTAAGATCTAACCCAACCACATAATTACAGGGAATAAGACATGCAGCATTCCTACAAATATCAAAATGTAGGCCAAATTTGATTTCAAAATAGCATTTTTGTAATTGAATCTTTATTTTTGTCACATTGCCCAAACTATTCATGAGGGAGAGATTAAGAAGTCCTAATTTTTTGTGAGAGTTTATATTTTTCTTCAAACTCTTGTCTACAATGTTATCAAATATTTTAGAATTTATAATTTTAATACTACATGTGTACCAAGAGACTAAAATAGGGGATTGGTGACTTTTATTTAAGGCCATTATTTTTCTAACTGCACTTCCTCAGCAGAAGATTTGTCATGTCGTGTTATATTGGCATGTCTTACCTACACCTGCCACCTGGAAGCCCAGTATAGAAGATGCAAAATCATATAAACTATTTCACTTCTCCAAGTTAAGTGCCCTTATGGCCAGTTCCACAAAAGAATGATTTAGTTAAAGACGAAGACATTATTCAGAGGGCTTAAGTGAAAGGGCTGTCCTCTCTCTTAGGCTTAATAGTCTATTAGTTTGTGGAAATGAAAGAAGTTCTTCACTGAATTTTTTTGGTTCATGTATTTATGAGTGTATGTGTACATGAGATCTTGCATATAATTTATATTTTCCTAATTTAAAGGCTTTTAAATATTTCCATCAAATATATAGATCTAGAAATTTGACACTGAAATTCATTCATAAATGCCAGTATCAAATCTTTATGAATAGTCATCATTTATCCAACATATACGAATGTCTACTCTGAGCCAGCACAGTTCTCTTAGCACTTTAAATCCATCTATAGAGGAAACCAATGACATCTTTCCCATGGAACTTATATTCTAGCAGGCAGAAAGCATAAATAAGCAATGAACATGACACATACATTAAATAGTATGTTAGAATTCAGTGACTACTATAAAGCTAGAGCAACTTAAAAGTGTGGAGAATGCTGAGGGGCATAGAAATGTAATTTGAATAACATGGTCATCGAAGATCCCAGTGAGAAGAGGGCATTTGCAAAACACTTGAAGAAGGTGAGAGAGTGAGCCATGTACATGTATGAAGGAAGGTCAGTTCACACAGAGGGCAAACTACATACAAAACCCTAATGTTGGAAAGTCCCTCTAGTGTTCCAGAAACAAAAAGAAGGAAAGGGGGTCTGGAAAGGAGTGATCAAAGGACAAAGATAATGGGGTGGCTGGTAATAGGGGCTGTTCTCTGAGCCCTCTGCATTCTCTGAATTCTCTGAGCCCTCTGTATTCTGACTCTATATTCTCTTACAGTGGCTTGTAGGCGATTTTAATGAATGGAATGAGGAGCCATTGAAAGGATCTGAGCAGGGGAGTTCCATGATTTGACTTAGCTATTGAAAGGATCACTTAGTAACAAGACTAAGTGTGGCAGGCAAAGATAAAAGCAGGGAGATAGGAGGACTGGTTAGACTCCATATGATGATGGCTCAGGTAACTGATGATGGCAGCAATGGAGATGGTGAGAAGTGGCTTAAGTAGGCTTAGTGGTAGTTTATCAATCAGAAGGCTGAGCCTGTGGGGACAGATGGCAGTTAGAGGGTAGATATGGTTTGCTTCAATTTTCTCAGGTAGGTAAGAAGTAAAACCATCAGCTGAGAGTGAGAATAGGGGAAAAGGTCTTGGGAGTTTCTAGAGAAATGAGAGGATATGAAATAGTCCTTGAAGAGAATAAGATATTGACATGATTAGGGGACACTAAAATGATTTTGTGAAAATATTAAGGGCTCACTGTGAGTTTCATGCTCATGAATGTCAAGTGGAACAAGCTTATCATGGTTGTATATTTCTCCACAAGAATAAGCTACACAGGGGCTGGCACAAGGGGGCTGAGAGTTGGACTGAACCAGGGTTTTGGTTTTGCCAAGTGTGTAAGGCAAAGACAAAGAGTAATCCTGGAGTCAAAAGTATGTGCCAGAGACTAATTATAGTGACTGACCATGGAACTTAAGCTTGCTAAGGAAAGCAAGAGTGTATCAAGTGGATGAAGAATATTGAAACCGATAATATATCAATGAAGCATGCGAAGGGGTTGAAAAGTTTGAGGTTATAAGTTGAAAATTTAGGAGAAGGTTGTCAGAGTGTAGGATGAGTGAAATTGAAATTATAATTATAATGCGTTGTATTTATTGGTCATGACTGGCTTTAGAATATGACCAGAGGAGGGATTGTCTAAAATAGGGTGAAAGACAAGATTAAAGGATTGAGAGGAATTCAATCTGATGACAAGAGATTCAAACTGCTTTCTTTTGGTGGGTGGGTTGTATTTTTTTTTTTCTTTTCTTTTGTATTTGTTGTCCATGTATATAGTGAAAAAGGAGAATGGCAAAAAATCATTATGAGGAGCAAGGGGGAGACTGGGCCCTCCTCCACGTAGAGTGGCATTGCTTTAAGTCTTAAGTGTGGCTCACTTTTGACCCTCTTTGGCAAAGGGATAAGTGGATTATCTTTTGACTTCTGTTTATAGAGCCAAGATTTACTGGGAAGAAAGATCTGGATCTCTTATGTCACACACCCAGTGCTTTGTTCTCCACAGAGCCTATCAGATGACTCCAGTTTTCCTATGGGAAATGATAATACATGTTTAAAACAGCCTTTGGATCATTAAAAAGTTGACAACAAACAAAATGTTGTTAAACCTTTATTTTAAAAGAGCATTTATTTAATACTAAATTCATGTCTATTTCATTTGTCGGGAAGACATTATTATAGCCAAAAATGTGCTTCTGATTTAATTAATTTTGTTGAATGTCAATGGCGATAAAATATGTTTTTCTCAAGATTCTGGTTTAAACTGTTTTCAGAACAAATGTGATAGCAATTTAGTGAGGCTAAAATCACCTTCTACTTGGACAGGAACAGATGAAGTTCTGGAAATCATCACTTACAAAATAGAAGCCACTAAGTAAGACTCACAGAAACATTAAAGACAGAACACCAGTGCAATATCCAACCTTGACTCCTTTTCCTAATTGTAGAAGGAACTAGCTTGCTTAAATGGCCAGTGCAAAAAGGGGAACTGTGTTTTTCAGCAGAATTGTGATACTTTGAGTTAAGATGTGGAGTATTAAAATGGCTAATTCAAGATAGAGTTTTTCCCCCCATAAACTAAAATACTTGAAGATCAGGAGAGTTTTTTCCTCTCAGAGGAATGAGAATTTTCTAGTTTTTACCTGTGAACTGCTTCTATTTTAGCTCAGCAAGTTCTACAGCTCATTTCTATAATTCACTGCACTCTGTGTGGAAGTTTTCTTTCACCTCCTGGTTATAAGTTGTATTTTGAGACATTCCCCTGAGCCAACACACGCACACAGACACATGTGCATCCATACTCCTTCTACTTGCAAGGAAAGAAAAATAAATAAACTTTACATTTTAGTGCAGTAAAGGTTAAATGAAAAATTAATAGTATAAAAGAGAGAAAGACAAGAAAACAAAAAATTGAGAGAATCAAACTCATTAGCAAGTATGGTTTGCTTACAGGTTTACAGACACAATGTTTCTGTTCTTACTACTAAAAACCAGGTGGGAATAAAAGCCACTGAGGAGAAAGACAAGACTGGAGCTAGAGGGGAAATAAACTATAGCACAATCTGTTTTTCTCTTTTTTTTAAATTCTAATCTTTTTTGCAATATTCTCCTCTACCTTTCACATCCAGGGGCCACCAAGTTCTCTGCTAATTAAT
The DNA here is from genome assembly GCF_018350175.1 of Felis catus. Lineage (NCBI taxonomy): Eukaryota > Metazoa > Chordata > Mammalia > Carnivora > Felidae > Felis > Felis catus. Next base: position 207,048,261 of record NC_058368.1, on the reverse strand, counting down.
CAATCCATCTCTTGGGAAATATATGTCAATTATTAAAGAAGAATTTTTCTTGGATTTTTTAGTTCATTTGTGGTAATAATAAGGATATAGTTCCTCCAATACAATTAAATGATGTTTTGTTTATTGCCTAATTCACACATTGATTCTACAAATAATGTATATCACTGTAAGGATATGACACTTTAAAAATAGGAAAGTCCATATTAGCTAGTATAATAACTGATAGAATTTTTAATGTCTTCATGAAAAGTTCATTAAGTAGGAATTTGGATGAAGAAGAACATAGCAATGACCTGCTATATTTTGAGCCCTTGAACTCAAGAAGAAAAATAACTGATAAATTAATTTACTATAAGGTTATTTAATTAGTAAGAAATTATACGATGTTTACGATGTAGCTGGCATTATTTTAGAAACATTAACTGATTTAAACCTCATAACAATTGTATAAGAGAGGGTCTGTTATTTTTACTTAATTTAAAAGAAGACAGGGGCGCTGTGTGGCTCAGTCAGTGAAACATATGACTCTTGGGTTTCGGTTCAGGTCATGATCTCATGGTTTCATGAGATGGAGCCCACCTCAGGCTCTGTGCTGACAGTGTGGAGCCTGCTTGGAATTCTCTCTCTCCCTCTCTGTCCCTCCCCTGCTCTAAACAAACAAACAAACAAACAAACAAACATTAAAAAAAAGAAGACAATACTGAGACATCTCAAGGTTAAGGAACTTACTCAAAGAGCACCTGGGTGGCTCAGTTGGTTAAGCATCCAACTCTTGATTTCAGCCCAGGTCATGATCTCACAGTTGATGAGTTCAAGCCCCACATTGGGCTCTGGGCTGTCTGTGCAGAGCCTGCTTGGGATTTTCTCTCTCCTTCTTTTTCTGCCCCTCCCCAGCTCATTCTCTCTCTCTCCCCCACCCCTCTCTCTCTCAATATAAATAAATAAACATTTAAAAAGAAAAAAAGAAGAAACCAACTCAAGATCACAAAGCTTGGTGCTGACAGTCTTTGAGGCCATGATCTTGACCCCTGTGCTATATACATCCTTGAGATAAGTCTAAAATATTGTTTCAGGTGATTTCAAAATTCTTGAAATCCCCTGAAGTTGTACAAAGAATCATGTACAACTATACCTATAAATATTTGATTAGAATAAGATTGGGATTTGGTAGTGATGAGCCATAGCTTTGATCAGTTTTATAGAAAAATCTAGACCAATAAAATTCACAATCCCTAATAAAGATTTTTCTTATCTTCAATCAAGAAAACAGTATAATAACCAACCTTACTTTGTGTTTTTTACCCTAGAAAATGGAAGCCAAAATCATTTTGTAACTATTGTTTTCTCAATTCATTTATTTTAATCCAGAGAATGGCCAACTCTGGGATTGACCACCCACATGCATTTTTAGCAATTATATGCAGCATGTCATTGACCAAGAGTTATCATACAGGAAATAGTTGAGAAATCAGGCTTGACCACATAGAAGCCCAGGGAATTATTCCAAAGTCTCCTGCCTGATGCAGTCATTGAATCTTATGTGTTTATTCAAATTGGCTGCCCTGCATAAGGAAGAAAGGTAAGGTCTTAAGGAAATGTTTTTATTATAATCTGATTTGTCAGAGTGGATGAACTGATATTAGATATACAATTTAAAGCAACACAAAAAATTAAGAAGTGGAAGAATCTGGGGAAAATTGAAACCTACATTAAGGTGAGAAATAGTAGGAGAAAGGAGAGAAGGGAAGGTAACTTTGTTGGAGCTACCAGATAAGAATGAAAGTGTTCTCGTGGAGGAGTCCAGCCTTCTGAACTTAAAGAATACAGAAATCTAACATTCTATGGGGCAATGCTGGGGAGAGAGATGAGAATGAAAACCAGATGTATTGTATGATATGTTAAAGAATATGTCATACAGGAGAGATATGTGTAATCCACACGTCTCAAACCACCCCATGGGCATGCACCTCTCTCCACTCATATGAAGACAGTGCAGAATTTCTGGGGAAGAATCATAGAGAACTAATAAAGATCTTGATAGTGGGTACTGGATATGAAAGGCAAAGTATGAGGGATAACAGAGCCAACCAAGAATGTGCTATGACTGAGATGGCTAATGGTCTGCCCATGTTCATGCTCTCCCTTCCACAGTATAGAGTTGTCACTGGCAAGCAGCTGTCTACTCTTGAACTGTATTTACCAAGCCTTTATCTGTGGCCATAGGGCTAGTTCATACCACCAGAATCTGAGGATAAATTATATGTGTCACTCCCAGGTTAGGTTCATTAAAAACTCCTATGCATTATATCCCCAGTACTCCCTTCTATTGAGGTCTATTGAGGACTTCAAGGCCTTACTGACTGACAGAGCTTCAAGGGTAAGGAACTGGGGTCCCTGAATTACCATATGGAGGACAGTTATTTGCCAATCAGGAACAATCATACTGTATTATTTGCTAGTGAGATATAAAATTCTAAAGTTGAGACAATAAAAATTTGAGAGTTATCTATTACAAAAACTAGTGTTACCCCCTCTCCACACACACATATATACAAAAATACCAGGAATAAAAAAATAGAAGGTGACAGTAAGTAGATTGTCAGTTAATTAAAACTTCTGTGTGCTACCCTTTACTTCTTATTTGAGGACTCATGATTGAGACCTTCCAAAAATAAATGATTAAGGTCAGGAAGGTTATTAAGAGCATCTAAACTTTTTTTAAGTTTATTTATTTATTTATTTTGAGAGAGAGCACGAGTAGGGGAGGGGCAGAATGAGAGGGAGAGAGAGAATCCCAAACAGGCTCCGTGCTGTCAGCGAGGAACCCAACTTGGGGCTCAATCTCATGAACTGTGAGATTATGACCTGAACCCAAATCAAGAATCAGATGCTTAACTGACTCAGCCACCCAGGTTCCTCAAAAGCTTCTGAACTGTTGGAAGAAAAATAAATGGAAAAATGGAAAGGAATGATAAAAATGTTATTTTTATTTTTCACTAAATATTAGTACTTTAACAAGAAAGGGGAATGGATTACAAGAGAAATAAATGGATAGCCAAATGGAAAACTGAAGCCCAAAGCCCTTCTTAGGACTGAGATCTCTCGAGCTCTGGGAGCAAGTCATTTGCCCAAATGAAGCTTTAAAGTAAATGCAAGGGAGAGAGAAAGCTCCCAAAGTTGGGAAGCAAGTGACCTTGGAAAACATGTTACTACAGGAACAAAGGGCTGTGAGGGAGGCGCCAAGGGTTTCTAATAAGAACACTGTTAGGTAAAAAAAAAAAAAAAAAAAAAAAAAAAAAAAAAAAAAAAAAAATACAAATAAACAAAAAGTGATACCAGCATGGTAGGCAGAATAATGGACTCCCAAAGATATACCCGTGTTCTAATTTCCAGAACCTGTGTTTAAGTTATGTTTTGTGGCAAGAGAGGATTAAGGTTCCAGATGGAATTAAGGTTGATAATCAGTTGACCTCAAGATAAAGACATTATCCTGAAGTATCCAGTGGGCCCAGTGTAATTATAGAGTCTTTTGAATGTGGATGAAGGAGGCAGAGGAGCAGAGTCAAAGAGAGATTTGAAGATGCTATCCTGCTGGCATTAAAGATGGATGAGAGAAGAAGAACCATGAACTACAGATGGCCAGCAGAAGCCAGAGAGACAAGGCAAAGGATTCTCCTCTAAAGACTCCAAGAAGGAATACAGCCCTGCAGAAACACTGATTTCAATCCAGTAAGACCCATTTCAGATTTTTAACCTCCAGAACTAAAAGATTACAAATTTGTATTGTTTTTTAGCCACTCAGTTTGTGGTACTTTATTACAACAGCAGTAGGAAACTAAAGCAAGTGGTTTCTTGCATATCTCCATATGCTACTAAACAGGGTAGGAATAATAAACAAGGTACATTGGAGATTAGAACACATTTTAGTAACTGTAACTCCATGGATACAATGCAAACTTGAAGAGATGAGTCTAATAATGGGAATAAGGTGATGGATGAGAGTTCTGGATCAAAAAAAAGACATGTTAAGAGGCAATTGTGCAATATTTCATGTAGATATACACCTGTGTGGATCAAGACATTGAGCATGGAAGCGTTTTGAAGACCATCTGAGAAAAATGCAAAGAAAAAAAGGGTATGTGATATTATTACTGATAGTATACATTCACAATGCTTCACATTTGTTAGGTTTTAAGAAAGGATGTTGCCATACATTCTCCCCCACCCCACAATGTTGTTGGGGTTGTCAGGGAAACAAGTTAGGAAATGAGGACTTTGAAAATCATAATGGGGCACCTGGGTGGCTCAGTTGGTTGAGCGTCCGACTTCATATCAGGTCATGATCTCTCTGTCCGTGAGTTGGAGCTCCGCGTCAGGCTCTGTGCTGACAGATCAGAGCCTGGAGCATGTGTCTCCCTCTCCCTCTGCCCCTCCCCCACTGATGCGTGCGCGCCTCGCGCGCGCTCTCTCCCTCAATAATAAATAAACACTAAAAAAAAATAATAATAAAAAAAAGACAATCATGGCCCAAGAGACAGAGATGGGGCTAGAATGAGCATCTTTTGTCCAGTTCACTTTCCACAATATTGACTGCAAAGAAAATCATTACGTTCACAAAATGTATAAAAACAACAAATAATAATAATGAAGGATTTAAACCATCATAACATCTTCTGAAAGTCCTGTATGAAAAATTAAGTACAAAGATATCCTCCCTCAAAGATTTTTATGGCTTTTCTCTTATTTCACCAGGTAAATTTTACAGTTCCTTTCTCTTGCCTTCCTGTTCCATATATATGCAACCAAAATAGTATCTATAATCCTTAAACATACTTATTTACACATCTGCCTCTTGTTAAGACCACTGAGGGAAGAAATTATGACATATTTATTTAACCATCAAGCTTGGGAATTTTTCTAGACCTTTTTAGGTACTCACAAATGCTTTTTGAATCTAAAATTAATGAAATAAAATGCCCCTAGGCAGAGGTCAAAACTGAAACAAAATTTAGATACAATGAACAATTATTAAGGAAAATTGTTTTTAAGTGTTATATTTAGACAAAAAGGAATACCTGTGTTATTGAGCCAGAAATTTTTATTTTCTATTTTTCCTCAACATCTCTAGTGAAAGAAATGGTATTTACACAAACCCAAAACACAGTGTAATTTAAAAGCTTGTAAAAACCATAATAAGATACCACTTTGGAAAAGGTCTGGCAGTTTATTGTAAAAGTAAACTTACATTGTTCCTATGAACCACTAATTCTAGTTCTAGATAGTTACTCAAAAGAAATGAAAACAAATGTCCACAAAAAGATGTGTGCAAGAATATTTATAGCAGCTTCATTAATAACAGTCAAAAATTGAAATAATCAAAAAACAGATATATAAATGGTGTATTCATACAATGGAATACCTCAATAAAAATGAGCAGACTACTAATGTACAACAAATTAATAAATCTGAAGCCATCACAAGTGAAAAAAGCCTGACTCACAGAGGACGTATTGCATGAGTCCATCTAAACTAGAGAAAATACTAAAAGAATCAGAATAGTAAGGGTTGTAAGTCAAAATCCACTGGAAAGGGGCATAGAAAAATTTTCTGAGACAATATATTATTGGGATATAAATATCAAACTTATCTAATGTTATACTTAAAAGTCATATTTCACTGTATATAGATTTTACACCAACAGAACAAGGTAACCATAAAAAAATTTTTACTCAAGTTAATGGTATATTATAAAAATAATAGAAACTGATGGATAGGTAGGGGGAAAGGATAGATCATAAATCAAATATAATAAAATATTAATTGTAGAAAATAGGTAGTGAGTGAATGTATGGGTGTTCACTATGAAACCCTTTCAAACTGTTCTCATAGCAAACTTTTTTAAAGCATGTAGGAAAGAATTTTGCCTGCTGCAAATAAGTTTGAATCTCCTAGAAAATTTTATTTATCATTATTGAGTTCTTTTTTGTAAACTTTAAAGAATTTTAGAGAATGGAAGCAGTATTAGAAGACTGGAGGTCAGTAAACATAGTTTTGACATCCAAAAGTGGTGGAAAATACTTGCTGATTTCACGCATGATCCCAGACTGGTGCAAATTTCAAATTTCACAGGTCACAGATTAATAAAATTGGATGTGAAAAAGTATCCATAAATGTCCTTAGCCATAAAAAAAAAGATGAGATCGTGCCATTTGTGACAACAACATGGATGGACCTACAGCGTATGCTAAGTGAAATAAGACAGAGAAAGGCAAATACCATATGATTCCTCTTACATGTGGAATCTAAAACAAAAACAAAAACAAAAACCACACACACACACACACACACACACACACACACACAAATAGACAACAAAAAAAGCAGAAACAGACCTATAAATACAGAGAACAAACTTACAGTTGCCAGGGTGTGGGGAGGGGATGAACAAAATGGGTGAAGGGGAATGGGAGATACAGGTGACAGTTATAGAATGAATACGTGATGGGAGTAAAAGGAAGAGCACAGGGAATATAGTGAATAATACTGTTGTAGCATCGTATGCTGACACTACACTTGTGGTGAGCTGTATGGTATAGTACACCATACAGACTTGTAGAATCACCATGCTGTACACCTGAAACGAATGTAGCGTTGTGTGTCTATACTTCAACAGACAAATAAAAATGAAATAAGGTAGTCCACAAATGTATACATTTTACTAAGTGGCAATATTATTTCAATCATTATCCTTGATAATTCCAGAATTTTCCTATTGACAGTTTTCTCCTTTCCCATTTTTCACTCGGGGTGCATCCAAGTTCAGGGCACCTGATACAGAGATAGGGCATCAATGACAAGAATTCTGGTTCTCTATCATAATGATCTACCCAAATTGGCAACCTATGACATGTCTCCATTCTATCAGGTTTCTCTCTATATTCTAGATCCCAAAGAAAGGAATTTACCAACACCACCCCTACTTTATCATCTCTGTCAAAAAGTACATGGCATCTGTGTCTCCATGCTATTTTGTGAACTTGTGTCCACAGCCAGGCACTTTTAAGGTCTTTGCCTCGTTACACCCATTTTAGAACGGTCTTTGCTATCCATAAGCCCCCAAACCATTTTAGGAGTGGTCTCATAAATGTGCTTCAGCCACATATTTTGAAAATCAAAGCAAAAAATCAACGTCTTTGCCTTTTTCCTTTTAATTCCTGAACAACTGAGTTCTAAGGCAATGGATTTTTTAGCCTCAAGGTCTGGTTTTAATGGAGAACATGTCCTAGGGTAAAAAGGAATTTCCAGGTATAAAAGTGCTAATATTTCAAAATATTATCTTGCTACAGAATTAATGCATAGGTGATTTGTAAGCAGCTAAGAGAAAACACATCATTCTGATTCCTAATGACTACTAAGAGCCAGGGATCCTTCAACTTAAGAGCAAACACATCTTTATTAATAACATTACTAATTCAAGAAAATTCAGTACAAATAAAGAACATAGACTTTAGCAAGGTATTTGGAAAGAGCTCTCAATATATTATCACAGCCCCATATTACAATAAATTGCAATGGAGGTTGGTAGAATTAGTGTAAGCTGTGAGCTAATGAGGGTTTTGTTTTAAGCCAGTAAATTTGTGGTAATTTGTTACTTGGCAATAAAAAAACTAATGCACAGAGTGTGCATGTATTTGTTTTAGTAGATGCTGCTAACAGTTCTTCAAAATACCACTTTATATTCTTAGCAGCAGTGTATGAGAGTTTCAGATGCCCCATAAAATCAATACATGTTGCATTTAGTGTAGTCACAGAACATAAAGCATCTCGCAGAAATTTGCCTATTTCACCATTTGCCTATTTCATTCATACAATAATGAAATGTAGCATTTGTAATGTAAAACAAAGACAATATTAATAAATTATAATACCACTCCTCAAATCTACCCAAACACATGTGCAGCTCAAACTTTAACAATTGGTCATTCAAGGGAACTAGTAATTATTTATTATTTAATGTGACTGGATGATGGTAAAAAAATGACAGCAGTTGTCTTTTTCATAAATTAAATAGCTATAATAGGAAAATTTAAAAATTCTACAGTTATTTCACTCAATCTGTTTCACTGCTCTTTGCTGTGTGTGTGTATGTGTGTGTGTGTGTGTGTGTGTGTGTGTGTTCAACACAACATCCCTAAAGAGATATTGGATAATCTCTTTTTAAATATCAAGGATAGGGGCACCTGGGTGGCTCAGTTGTTAAGTGTCCGACTTCAGCTCAGGTCACGATCTCATAGTTTGTGAGTTCAAACCCTACGTCGGCCGCGGTGCCGACAGCTCAGAGCCTGAAGCCTGCTTTGGATTCTGTGTCTCCTTTTCTCCCTGCCCCTCTCCTGCCTGCGCTCTCTCTCTCTCTCTCTCTCTCTCTCTCTCTCAAAAATAAACATTAAAAAAATTTAAATATCAAGGATATATTATGGGAAACATCCACAGGGACTCTGAAGAAAGACTATATTTTTTCTAAATTTAAAATCATTTGACCATTGGTGTTTTTATCTTTTCTTTTAATACTCTTCTTATTCAGTGTTCTAAATATCACTCTCCTAGTCATTTTGACTCTATATAATTATATAATTTTTTAGAGTTTAGTCTAAGAATGACAAATATATACTTATTTTTCTCAGTTTGTTTAGAATCACTATTTTACCACTTAATTGGAATATGGAAATGTTACCACTAAAATTTCTCTCCTTTATGGTTCAGCTGTTTTTTATATTACCTCTAGGTACACTAAAACTCCCATCAGAGAATGGTCTATTTTGTACTTTCAACACCCGAACACATTTTACAAACTTCAAGAGGAGAAAAACAAAGTATTATATACACCTAGATATTTTCCCTTTGTTTCTCTTTCTTCACTCCTGATGTTCCAAGTTTCCTCCTGGTATCATTTCCCTTGGATCTGAAGAACTTCCGTTAGCAATCTTCTGAAGCGGGGCTACTGCCAAGAACTACTTTCAGTTTCCTTTCATCTGAGAATGTGTCTAATTCCCCTTAAGTGCTGAAGGACATTTCACCGATACAAGATTCCAAGTTGACGCTTCATTTCTGATGCCACTTCCTTCCGGTAAGGCACAGATTGGGGGTGAGCCCAGGATGTCACAAACGGCTTGACAGTGTGGTCTTCCTGAGTGCCTCCTCTTTATTATCTCCCAAGAACTTTCCAGTTCCAGCTCTTTGCAAACTTCCAACCAGAAAACTGCCCTCTCCCACCCTGTCCTGGGTTACACACATCAGGGCAGAGAGAAAAGGAAAACATTAGCACCGCAGGTCTGATGACACCTTCTTGAAGCCACAGCTGGATTGAAGGAGACGACACTTCCCGGCCCTCTAGGTTTTGACTGGTTTCTGCCTGGCCAGTTGTACTTTATGGGGCTTATTTTAGGATTCCAAATACTGTATTGTACATAGGAAGCATGCTACCTTCTTATTCGTACGTTTACCATATACTTCGATATTTGTAGTGTTGTGTACTGGAAGGGCCACTTGTATTTCCAGGACAAGTTACAGTATATGCAAACTTTGTTTTTCCCCTTCAAGGAAAGAATGTTTTTCTCCAAAGAAAACTTAATAGCAATTAAAAAACAAGGGGGAGGAAAATCTCTTGCTACTACAACTCCTCCAAAAGTAATAGAGGAAAAGAAGGGGAAAGAATCCAATAAATCTCCCCAACTGTCTCTGAGTTTTAGGAATTTCTTTTTCAGTTTCTTGAGTTAGAACATTTGTCTTCTTCACACTGCTTATTCTGGATTGTGCAATGCGCTGAGTCCTGGCTGGGGCACACCTGGGCAGAAGGAAATGGCAAACACACAGCTGGCTCAGTGGTACTTTGAATTTTGGTTCTTCCCCAATCTGTCTTCTTATATTTACTTCTCAGAGTTCTCAAATAGCTGGCCACGCATTCTGTCCAGGTTACACTTGAGTTCAGTGGAAGATAAAGGGGTGTTGACGCCATTGTACGCAGGACCAAAAGTCTGTAACTTAAATTTTAATTCTACTGATGGTATCTTTCTCTGTAAAAACTGTCTTTTGTTTTTACGTTTTAAGCAAATGAGTCTTAAGCAAGTAAGTCTATCTTCTTTATGTCTTCTGAATATGCTATTAGTGTACGTTTCCATCACAATTTTAAAATTCATTCATAGATTTACAATACATGTCTTTAATCTATCCAGACTATATTATATTATTTTTTTCCCTTTCATAGGTAGTAAGTTGCAGTAATAGATTTTCTAATGTTGAACCATGTTTGTATTTTGGGGGATGAACTCACTGTGTCCATGATAAATTATTCATTCAACACATTATTGTTTAATTATTATATATAATATATGAGTGAGGTAGGTTTATAATTTCCCTTTTGTTTATGCTATTATCTTGTTTTTTTAATAAGAATTATGCTAGACTTTTAGAGTGGTTTAGAAAACAGACCATTTTTTGTTATATTAAGAATTCTGGGCATTTTAAACATTGGATGTGTCCTTATTATCCTTTGTTATTTAAAGAATTCTGGGCATTTTTTTTTAATTTTTTTTAACGTTTATTTATTTTTGAGACAGAGAGAGACAGAGCATGAACGGGGGAGGGGCAGAGAGAGAGGGAGACACAGAATCGGAAGCAGGCTCCAGGCTCTGAGCCATCAGCCCAGAGCCCAATGCAGGGCTCGAACTCACGGACCATGAGATCATGACCTGAGCTGAAGTCGGAGGCTTAACTGACTGAGCCACCCAGGCGCCCCTCTGGGCATTTTAAACATTGGATATGTCCTTATTGCTCCTTCTCCTCCAACATAAAATACAATGCATGGAATATAGTAACTATTCAAGAAATATATGTTCACAGACAAAAGAAAGGATGAGTGTAAGAATAAATGAATCCATTTATTTTTAAATTACCTTGGAAATTATATCCATTGGAAATATAGCCATCTTACCAGGTTCATAGAACTATCAAGTACTATGCACGGTATTAGATTCCAGAGAAATAAAAGACATTTCTGACCCTTCAAAGAGTTTCAGTGGCTTCTTAAAGATCCTAAAAATTTGCTCCCTAACTACTTATGTGCCCCTATAAAACAATAAACTAATTAATGCAATAGATACAATAACTAAATAAAAATATATTCCCAAATCATAAGTAGATTACTTATAAATATTTTTCATGCATTTTATTTCTTAAATTTCATCTATCCACTGACTTTTATTATGTAAGCTGTATTATGTTAGACAATAAGCTTCATTCTCAAATAGGCTGATATAAAAATTAGGAATATAGAATACTCTTGATAAAATATAAAAGAAAAATAATTATCTGTTAAAATATCAATTATACCATTCTAATTATGACTAATAAATTTAATCAGCTAAACATTTTTCTTTAATCCTATATTGCCAATTAGAAAATAAATAAATAGGAATAACATAAAAATAATATGAGACACTGGTAATTAATGAGTTTCTTATGTGAGAATAATTTTATAGCTATGATGCAGGTAATAATACCAAGAAAAATCATTATAAGCATTCTCCAAAATTCATATTAAACCTGAAAAGCTATGGCAGCTTACTCAAATCTTTAATATTTTTTAAAAAGCTAATTGAATATTTTCCTTCTGTGTGTTCTTTTCATAAACTCTTTGGTTTCTTCCTGGAAAATGAATTCTGACAGGGAAAAATCAAACACTCTCTTCATAGCCAGGCAAACAGAAACAAATGAACTAAATGGAGTCAGTTGCACAGAAGTTAACTTTATAATGTCCTATAATAACTACCGAAAGTACCAAATAGGGCATGAATGGGCAGTTTCTTCTCTAATCTCTGAACTTTCCTTGAAAAAGAGTTGGGCAGGATACAATGTGTGTGGTGTGGTAGAGTGTCTTGCCTCAATGTAGCTGTCAATGTAACTTCCTTCAGAGGTATGTCTCAAAAAGAATAGTGTACCATCAGTGCTTGCAAAATAAAGTTGAACAGATCCTCTGATAAAAGCCGTTAGTTGAGATGATTGAGACAGACTCATACAGCTATCCAGCTGCCAAGGCCTCAGAGTCCTGTGGGAAAAATAAATACCAGAAACTTCAGAGAGGGGATGCTGGAAATGATTGTTCATGAGCCTCCCTTGGGAGCGGCAGGTAGTAGTCTGGCCAAAGAGCCATTACTGCTTAGAATTCTCTGGCTTTCTCTGCCCTAGGAGAATGAATCATCTTTGACATCTTGGGCAAAGGTACAGATTGTAGATATTCCTTCTGGCACTCACTGAAATCACTGTTTCCCATGAGGAACTGGATAGGGTTAGAGACACAGTTCTGGAAGCTACTAAAGTTCAAAGATCATAACTTCTAAACCTGTTCTGGTCTTCATATTTCTAGATAATGTCCCCCTTCTCCACCAAGGAGAATTTATGGGGCCATCTGAACTTCTTCAGTCTCCTATCACCCAACTGGTCACAAGAGGTCCACCCTAGATCTTCCTTTAGTGTGTGTGTGTGTGTGTGTGTGTGTGTATGTGTGTGTGTTTTATGGTATTTCTGAAGCAAGCCAGCTGAAAGTGCAACTGTGGAACCTGGGAAAAAATGTGTTTGGTTTTAGCTATACACCCCAGGTACAGCATCTGCCAGAGGTAATTTTGACTCTAACAAGAAAACTATGACTGCCACATACTTGATTCTTAACATATACAATATCTTGTGATGATTCTTGTATTTCCACCTTAAATGGACTTTATGAAAAAGCCATTTTGGAGAATGCAATCTTTGAGATTAGTAAGATTTAACTAAATAAATATCAACAGTTGAAACCATTTTTGATCAAAATCCATTCAAATAAATTCACACATAGGGGATGTAGTAAGCCTCTTCTTGACAATTCTGGTAATAGTTATGCCCATATATTTCTGAACTGTACTCTAAAATTTGACTTTGCATAACCATTGGGAGGCTAAGGGGGAATTTTGCATATGATTCCTGTGAGCATTTAAGTCTTTAATTATTCTATTACCTCATTGTGAAGTAGTCTACTTTTATTCCTTGATATCCTTAAAGTCCTTGCATGTAGATGGCCGTCCACTCTCTAATTAGTTGCTTTTAATCTGTGAAGGGTTGGGATAAGATATGACCAAAGTTGTTCAGATTGTATGTAAACTAAGAATAACTGGGTTCTGAGTGAAAATCTGAGAAGGTATCCAAGACACAAAATATATCTGTTTAAGTGCTTAATATTTGGCATTTAATTTGGTTATTTTTTTCTTGTTTGTTCTTAGCAAACAAGCAATTTTATCTACCCAGATAAGAAAATTTCCAGGAACTGTAAAGTATCACTGAATTAGATTATTCTACTTGTATTTGATTTTTATGTATATTTTTCTAATCTACCATTTATGTTTAGATCCCTAGAGCTGGAAGGGTTTTTTTCTTGCATCTTTGATAGTTTATTCCCAGTAGTTGAACTCCTAATAAGCTCTATAAGTTTAGTGAATATGTGAAAATAAAATAAAATAAAAACAAAAAATCTCTGAGTTCCATCTGTAGAAAATAAAGCTTTGTTTTAAACATTCATGATGCAGGATGACTACTTAAATGCTATCATAGTGATTAGTCAGCAGTGTGTTCAGAAGTAAACTCGTCTGAGTTTCATTCTTGTCTCAGGCAGAAGTGAAAATGTCTTGGACCAATGGTGAGTCAGCCTGACTTATCCCTCTTCCCTCAGCCCGCACACTCACATATGAGCAGGTGCTGATTAAGTCATTTTCTAAAGTTTAGAAAGAATAAAATCAATTACTAATTTGTCAAATTGAGATGATGAATTGCAACTCGGTTTTATAAGTCGTTTGCTAATTGCCCACCTAACATTCAACTTCAAACCATTTTCGAGAAAGTTTTGTCATCTACTGAAAGCAAATTTCAAATGTGCCTTTCTTTAATGCTGAAGCTCTAAGCTCTAAAATCTAATGTAAAATGTCTAGGTCTCTTCATTTTCTTTTTCTTCTAAGACAAACAAGTTGTCTTAGCTGATCTCTTCCTCCTTAGATTGTGTTTCCTTATCCCCTTATACAGTCAGGAGGAGAGTGAGAAATTCAGTTCATCTTGTGAGCCAGAAATTTATACATGCGTAATAAAACAATAACTTACATTTTTTTTCAAAGCAGACTTTATCCTTTAAATTGTTACCATGAGTTTTCAGAAAAACAATGACTAGATGGAAGCCAGAATTTTTACTTCTTTGACTTGTTGATTCATCTGCCTCCATGACACAGGCCAAATATCTGACCCAAATATTCCTTCATTTTCATCACCCAGGGAATTTTAGAGCAAGAAGTAAACTAATGATGGAGATCATAGCATGGAGAAACCCATAAAAATTCAAGTTCCCTGTGGAACATCCACACCTGAAGTTATATGGCTGTATACAGGGACACTAAATGTTGAGGTGTAATATGATTCTTTAACCTGCCTCTAACAAGAATTCTGCAGCCTCTTTCTTGGGCTTTCTTCATGCTCACCTGTGTTTAGAAACATGTAGAGATGCTGGGGCACCTGGGTGGCTCAGTCGGTTAAGCATCCGACTCTTGGTTTTGACTCAGGTCATGATGTCACAGTTTGAGCATGCAGCCAGCCCCACATCGGGCTCCATGCTGATGGTGCAGAGCCTGCTTGGGATTCTCTCTCTCCCTCTCTCTCTCTCTGCCCCTCCCCCAATCACTCTCTCTGTCTCTCTCTCAAAAATAAATAAATAAACTTAAAAAAAAGAAAAGAAACATGTAGAGATGCTGTATTGAATAAGTCAGAGGAGTTAAAACAACTCCTATGAGAAAAAGAGACAGCCCCTGGGGGAGAATAAAATACATTTGGAGGGACGAGAAAAGAACAAGGTAGGGAAGATTTTTAAAAATCCATGCAGATTGTGTTTAGGGAGAGAAAAAGAATAAGAATGAACAGATTGACATGTAACTTTTATTCTGGGTGACTTTTTTTTAGAGTAAGATAGTGAAGGAGAGTGTTAGAAATTTTATTTGTATTATAAATATAAACATTATTGTCTTTTGGAAACTTACTGCCATTCAGACTTCCTTAGAATTAGTTGCAAACAGGAGAATGCTGTGATATTTAAAGCACAGGCTCTGAAACCAGATTGTCTTGTATAAACCCTGGTTCTCCTATTCTGTCTAAACTTGAGCAAGTTACTTAACCTCGCTTCCTCAGTCAGTGCATCTGTAAAATAGAGGTAATAATAGTATGCACCTTATAAGGTTTGAGTAATACATGAGCTAATATATGAAATATATGAAATATAGAGTACCCCTTGGTGTGTGTGTGTGTGTATGTGTGTGTGTGTGTGTGTGTGTTTAGAGATCAAAAAAATATTAGTTTTTTAAAAATATATAAATTTGCATTTATATGTATATTTTTAAATCTGATACTGTGTGAAATGGATAGTTAGGTAGATTCAAGTCTCATATAAGTTATAAATAATGCCAAAATATATTCTTTACAATACTTAAAAGCTACTGAAATAGTTATCTATTGGATTTTTTTCTTTATCAATACAACTCCAGAAATACTTTTTAAACCAACTTTCTTAGAAAAAAACAAAACAAAACAAAAAACCAAAAGATCTTTTAAATCCCAGTTATTCACGATATTCACTTATTTGAAAGTCACTATAACCATGGCCCAAACTGGTGAATTTCTATGTGAAGTGTTAGCAATTCAACTCCACTGACACATTAAAATGAAAGGGCTCCAAGTACCACTGAGCTTCTTATTTTTTAGTGAGAAATTGGAGACCAAAGAGGGTAAGAGACTTGTACAAGTTCAAATAGCTAACTTGTCAGAACAGCATGTGACAATTGACTCTGGAGATAGGCCAAGAAACTAGACTCACAGGACAAAAATTAGGAATCTAGAGGGTCCTTAGATTAAGCAAACACTCAAAATTCAGGAATACTCAAGAGAATAGGGAGAAACAATGAAAAAAAATCCAAATAGAAACCATAGGGACATGAGTGGCAAGGGGAACTTGAAATTGGCGCAGCTGTGACTCAGCTAGGAAGCTCTTAAGGTGGTCAAAGTGAGTGAGGTGTTGTCCACAGAAAGGACCAGTCCTGACAAGGTAGGCACTACAGGGAAATGGGAAGGGGTGCGGGATAGGATGGGTGGCTGAGTAGCTGAACAAGGGCCTGAAACTGTAGGTATTTTTCTGGGAAATTCTTGGTGATAAATCAATATTTGGAAACTTTGAGGAAAACTGTGTTGCATGAACACTATTATTCACACTGAACCAGTTCCTTCTCTTACCTACTTATCACACAACAAATGTAACCACTTGTTTACCCATTTGAATGTAATCTAGATTATCAGGGACAAAATAATATCTTCCTTCTAATAGAGGTCCATGTGAGAAGAGAGGTGTTAATTCAAATGTAGCATATTAGAATAGAGTAGGCTAAATTTATTCTTTTTACAGACAGTGCTTATCAGAAGTCATAAGACTCAAGAGACATAACAGAATCTCTACAGCTCTAATACATGCCCAAATAAGAGCAGTAAAACTCTTATTCTTTGTTGGGTCTTTAGAGATGATGAACTCTTGAACTCTCAAAACTTATTTTTGACAAGAATTTTTAACTGATGCTCAGATCACCCCAGAGTGCAATGGGAAAGAGAAAAACCACAAGAGCTTTCCTTTTCTCATGAGGCACATGATGTACACTTCAGGCTACCACAGGGCAGTGGGCTATCACTAAACACTCAAGACTCGGATGAGAATTGTACTAACCTTTCCAATTTTAGTGGACCTTAATGGGCTATTTGCACAATAATTTACTGCTGGAGATAATTCACAGCCCACACAATTCTACTTAAAGCCCATCCTTCAGTGTCTGAAGAATTATGACTTTGTTCTTTAGCTTTAATTAGCTGGCAAGGCAGGAAGGTTAATGACATTGGTGCACATTATTTGCAGCTATAACTATTTTGTTCTGACAGAAGATGCACAGAAAGAAAATTCATCATATCTCAGTGAAAACACTTAGCCAAAAGCATGGAGGAGATGTTCTCTAAGTGTTAGATAGGTTGGAGATTGGATTAAAATACTTAATGAAATTATTCATCCTTAATCTTTTGTTGTAGTTTTCTGAGAGACGGTGATAAATTTGTCTAACCCTTTAAAATTGTAACCATAACAGTAATAGCCCCAGTTTTCTGATCCATGAGTAGCAAGTTTATGCATATACCTGGACTTATGTGACTGTATGCAGGGATGGAGAATTTGAATATTCCCCACTCTTGCATGCCAGGTACAGCCTGACACAAGGTCCCTACTCTGGCATTCTCTAGTTGGCACTGCTTAGGACAAGACCTAGGGACATTTATATTCTTCTCAAAGGGCTTGTCCTATAAATTGCCTATTTCTATGAAAAAGAGACTGGAAAATGTCAGAATCTACAGCAATGGAAAAGAATGCAGAAAATGGCAAAGAAAACCTTCTCTCTCTTTGACCTTGGGGAGAGTGTGTACTCCAAATATAAAGAAGAAATAAGTACAGAATACCACTAAATATGTTTTTATTTAGCATCCTGGAATTATTGCCTAAAATATGGCCAAATTCTGGAGGCTTACTGAGTCTTTTTTGCAACTGTTTTTGGTAGTAAGTATGTAGTCTTGATAAGACTAACATTATGCAAACTATGTCAAAATTGCTATACTATACATTCCTTGCGAAAGGGATAACATTACTTTTTTGACTTCTTCAATCTTTAATCCTTAGCAAGTACCTGTTAACATAGTCATACCCAATGTATGTATGTGTGTGTGCACATACATAAATATAAATGTAAATACAAATAATAGCTGATTTATTTATTTACAACATTCAGATTAGAGAACTGATGTAGTACTTTACATTTTACAAAGTGCTTTTCATGCATACTTAAATTTATGCTTCATTGGAAAACTGCTATAGAGCACACCTATTCCCTGAAACCTCAAGAGACCCAATGACACAGTAAGAAATAGAACTTACAGGTACTTAACTACGGCTTAGCAAGAATTTCCTTATTGGAAATAGGGTGGATGCTTGAATAATGAAGTTACACACCTCCATCATCCACATCCATCCCCACCATCTTCGGTTCAAGTGCATCTTGAAGTTGACATCTGCAGTGTACGTAAACTACAGCTGGGAATCCTCTGAACTGACAGATTTTCAATCTACCTGATGAGCCCACCAAACTTTGGGCAGGTTTTTGGCAGGAATAAGGGGAGATGACAGAGAGCATGGCCACTCATTTGTAGCTTTGATCTGGTATATATCTTTGATTATATGTTTTTGGTTTGGTTGTAAACCAAAGAGGAAATGACCCTGTATCTGAGTGATCATTCCACCCAGTCCTCAAACCTAAATTAGCTTTTGTGGTCTGTTCTGGTTCACATGCCCAAAGTATTCTAACGTGAATGGTTTCTGTTTTGACTTAACTTACAAAACTACTTCTTTATGGCATCTTTAGGTAAACAAAGTTTTATTTTGTGTATTTGATGGAGAGAGTTCTTGAATTATTATTATTGAGGATTTATGGAACATCTCTTACAACCAAGTCAATTCCTGTGAAGAATTTTCTGTGAAGAAGAGAATTTTCTGTGAAGAAGATTTCTGTGAATTTTCTGTGAAGAAGATTTCAATTTTCTGTGAAGAAGAGAAATGAGGAATGTAGTTGTTATGGGCTGAATTTGGCCCCTCATCTCCAGAATTCATATATTAAGGTCCTAACTGAGCCCCAATACCTCAGAATGTGATTATGGTTTGGAAATAAGATCTTTGCAGAGGTAAATAAGTTAAAATGAGATCACTAGAGTGGGCTCTAATCCAATATGACTGGTGTTCTTATGAGATTTGGACATAGGAGATTTGAACATAGACACATACAGAGGGAAGACGATGTGAAAACATCCATCTACAAGGACATAAAGAGGCCTAGAACAGATCCTCCTTTCATGACCCTCAGAAGAAGCCAACCCTCTGATACCCTAATCTTGAACTTCTAGCTTTCAGAACTGTGAGAAAATAAATTTCTGTTGTTAAAGCCACCCATTCTGTGGCTTTAGCAACCTTAGCAAGGTTTAGTTATAGCAACCTTAGCAAGTAATACCACTTCACATATGATTCTAATTCACTAAGATCTTGCATTTATTTCTATATCCATGGATATGAGATGAAAAGAAATAAATTTAGGCTACTTAGCATTTTAAATACATATATAATGAAACAGCTTCCATTTTTAATAGCATCCTTCTGCTATTGGAGAGGAGTGGGGGAGTTTGTTTTGTTTTGTTTTGTTTTCTGTTACCAATCAGAAGATGATTTCCAGAATGATTTTATTTTTACATGCAAAACATACTTAACACAATTTTTGGACCACATAATTCAGTAAGCACTGTTCCCTTTCTGCTCTGTTTCTCTACTACATGGTTTTCCAAAATGTCAATACATAGGTAGAACCTGGGAAGAATCAACCAGCTAATATAATTTATCTTGAAGCTTTTGTTAATTTTACCTTTCAGTGACCCTGTCAATCATTTTGGTCAGCTCTGTCCAAATTACTAATGCTCTTAGATTTAGTTACGAAGGTATGGCTCTGGCTACTGAGATATTGTCAGTTCCAAGTCACATTGTTCTTGACCTTTCACTTGTCTGCCAAAAGTTACATGTCCTAGTGCCCATTTTTTCAGGGGTATCTTATGGGGTAAATTTGCTATCCTATAAAATGTATGTTTGCTTCTGCATGTTTATTTCTTCATTCCGTAGATAATTATAACTTAATGCATATTGTAATTTTCATGTAATACAAAAAAAAAAAAAGATTCCTTATTCTAGTTCTACCCATAATGGCAAAAAAAGGATATTTTGGAATTAATGGATTTTTTGTTAGTTATAATATCACATTCATATTTGGCTAAAAGTTTTCTGAATACCCATTATGTATTAGACATAGAATTTTAATACCCATATCATATATGTATTACAATCCCTATTTTATAAGAGGGTAGAAAAAGGTTTAAAGGGAGGTAGTAATCTGTCCTAAACCACAGAGTTGATAAACAGTGAAATTGATATTCAAACCCAAATTCTGACCAGGTTTTATTATTATTATTGTTGTTGTTGTTGTTGTTGTTAATTTGCTGCGGTTTCCCATTTTGATATCCCAATGTGTTTATCAATGTTAATAGAAAGAAACCAGGGGAAAGAATGGAGAAAATATTAAAACCAAGTATGAATTTTCTTTTCTCTATTCCATCCCCTGTTCTGTCCTTGAATCTCTGGGGAGAAACACAAAAATTGGTTTGAAGCCTAAGAATAGGCAATAATATTTTGGCAAGAAATAGCAGGCATCAGAAGGCTCTAGTTGTAAGCAGGAGGCCCCGGGTGCTTCCACAGGATAAATGCTGTTTAAAGTACACATCAATGTAATATCTGGACAGCATTCTAAAAACAGAGCCACCTATTTAAACTCCCTCAGTCAAACAAATATTTCATCTCAACACTTTGCTTACTTGAAAGAATATGCAAACTTACTTGAAGAGGCTACATGTTCTAAAAAATAAAAGAAAACATGTACACAGATTTCCCTTTGAGCACATCATTGATTTTTCTAGATGTCATCCTGAAGGAAGTAAAAATTATTACAACTCACGGGCAAAAGCATACTTGACAAATGTTAAGCTTCTAGTTTGAGGTTGGGAAAACTCTATCTTACCACATCTGAACTGCATAAAAGGACAAGTCAGCAAGACTAACCTGTTTTTTACTTATTTTTTATGCTTATTTATTTATTTATTTTGAGAGACAGAGAAAGAGAAAGCATGAATGGGGAGGGGCAGAGAGACAGGGAGAGAGAGAATCCCAAGCAGGCTCCATGTTTTCAGCACAGAGCCTGATGTGGGGCTTGATGTCACAAACTGTGAGATCATGACCTAAGCTGAAATCAAAAGTCAAATGCCCAACCGACTGAGTCACCCAGGCACCCCCAAAGTTACTATTAAAAATACACACACACACACACACACACACACACACACATCCTTTCAGAGATTTCTAATTAGATATATTTTTCCTAGAAGAGGTTTATATATATATAATGTATGAATACCAGCTAATCTAGGAAAGAGCAGGATAAAAAAAATGGGTGTTCTGGTTTAGGCTTAGTAGCTGTATGCCTGGGACATCAGAGTGATCATCTATATTTTCAGTGGGACTGACAAAATAACCAATTTTAAGAATGTTTCTAGCAATAAAACCATTTTTTTAAAGTTTTTATTTTTATTTATTTTGAGAGAGAGAGGGGGTAAGGGGCAGGGAGAGAGGAAGAGAGGGAGAATCCCAGGCAGGCTCCACACTGTCAGCACAGAGCCCCACATAGGGGTCAAACTCATGAACTCTGAGATCATGTCCTGAGCCAAAACCAAGAGTCAGATCTTAACCAACTAAGCCACCCAGATAACCCAGTAAAACCATTTTAATACCCCAGAAAACCTACATGGATTTCGATAAATATATAAAATGTGTATGATAACATACAATATATATCTTTTTAAATTTCATATATATATATATATATATATATATATTCATTTTATATAGATGCAGAGTTGCTTTGTCTGAGCTGAACTGCAGGTGTGAGGCCTGGTTGCTTCACTGTCTTCTCAGGCTCCCAAGAGATTATTGATGACCACAGTTTGGAAACCTCTCAACCTTGATCATTCCTTGATGTCTTCTAGGTATGGAAATTACCTTTGCATTCCTCAAATGTGTAGCCAGCCAGTATGTTAGCAAATAAATGAACTTTAGTAAGAAGACCACTGCATACATCAGACATGGCAAGAACATTTAATTCCAGGGATAATTCTTTCTAATCAATGGGTTAAGAATAATGAGAATGCTATGACAAATTTATTGTATTCTGCTATGCATCTACAAGTTGAAATTGTACACATTCGCAATTGTACACATTTGCAATTGTACACATTTGCAATTCCCAGCATAGTCACTTGTATACATTATATTCAAAAACTCCCATGAATAGAAAAATGTGGTGATAGTAATATTGCAAAATAATAACTGAATGTTTTTCTCTTCTGTTTTTTTTTTTAACATTTATTCATTTTCGAGAAACAGAGTATGAGTGGGAGAGAAGCAGAGAGAGAGGGAGACACAGAATCTGAAGCAGGCTCCAGACTGAGCTGTCAGCACAGAGCCCAATGCAGGGCTCCAACCCACGGACCACGACCTGAGCTGAAGTCAGACACTTAACTTACTGAGCCACCCAGGTGCCCATTTTGTCTTCTGTTCTATCAGCAAAAGTATATCTATGAAAACTCATGACTTTGGATGAATAAGTTCTAATTGTTCTGTTTTTTCCTGGAAGAACAGCATAGTTTAAAGAAGTCTGATAAATGGTATGAGAAAGGAGTCCAGTGTTAGAGACCAAAGGGATGCGTCCAGAAGAAAAACAAATGTGGGCTCAGAGCATCAACTATGTAACTCAGTCACAGCACCGGATAATTCATTGATGACTGCACCTCTCTGGGGGAAAGTATTTTCAGTGATATCCCTTGAAAGAGACAAGAAATCCTTACAGAACGATGACAAACCTGGATTGAAATTCCAACTTTGTTATTTGCTACAAATGTACTGTGATTCTCAATTTCTTTATAATAAAATGATGAGTGTATCAACTATCTAGTTGGATTGTTGAGAGTATCAAAAATAATGCAAGAAAAATGCTTGCCACATGGTAGGTGAATGGTAGCCAACATCATTGGTCTTACTTTACACGGTCTTGGAAAATGTTGAACAGAAATCTATTTCAATTGATAAATGGTAAATTTGAAAACGAGAGTGAATGGAGGTAAGCATTTCTTGTGTAATATTCATTGCCTATTGAATCCATTCCTTATGTTAGCACTTACAACTCTGCCCCCCACCCCCCGTCCCTCTTACCTTCACTGATCTAAACCTCCCCATTCCCAGATATGAAAGATTTGGGGAAAAGGAGGGCCCAAAAAACAAAAGAAAACAGAGTTTTTTCTCTCAAAATAAGCCAGGTCCTGTGAAGTAAACTGCTGAGAAATATCGACTTTATGCTCTATCTTATTTCTTACACCATGCTTTAAAAAGTAATAAATTGTTTATTGTGAAATTTGTTTCTTGGATGAAAGAGAACGATCTCTGCTCTCAGCGTGCATAAATTTAGGATTGGGAACTACATGCGAAATCTTTAATGTTCTTGTGAAATAGCTCATCACCACACTTGACAATTAAAAAGTTACCTCAGATTGGGGGATGGGTGGGAAGGCAATACAATCCTTGTCATGAGTTATCAGTGCTACTTAGATAGTTCTTTATCAGTCCCACATTTAGATAACTGATTTGAGTCAAATTTCCCAGATGTGCAATTTAGAGTCATTCCTGAAATCTCATATGGAGTGAGGGGAGGGGGCTAGACATTTTAGAAAAAAATAAAACTGAAACTGAGCTGAGAAATGTAGGGTACTCTCAAGCTTGTAGAATCATGTCCTTCCCCAAAGAAGTGCTTCTGCTCCCCCAGGATGTATCCCCATAGAAATCCTTGGGCTCACTTCATACATCATAGGACCCCCTGGAAGGAGATCTGAGTAGATGCTCTTTTGGGCATCCTGTTTCTGATTAAGAACATTCGTCTGATTCCTTACTCTTTTGATTACATTCTATCTCCTACAAATTCCACCTTTCTGCTCAGAATATTCAGTGGAAAACTGGGAAGAGTCTCTTAGAATGTATGAATCCATAGTTCAGAAATACCCTTTCACATGGGATTTTCATGCATTTTCCATTGTCCCTCAAATGTATGAAGGGGCAGTACTCATGGCTATCAGTGTGGACACGATGTCCCAGAATGTGTGGGTCCAGCCACTGCTGGAAGATACCATAGCTATGTATTCTTGTGCCCTCATTTCACACAGAACATCAACCCATTTCCAGCTGCTTAGAAGAAACTGTTACCACCACTCATCACTGCCTACTTCTTTGTTATCAGTCACCTAAACTGGAATTTCAGAGAAATCTTCCAAAAAAAAATACTGCAAAATTGTTCTCCAATAAAAGTTTTCTATTGACCATCCAGAAACTGGATGGTTTCATCAGTTCTGCTAAGGGTCTCACCATCTCTCCGATTTTGAAAACTCTTTCCTAAAAAGAGGGGTGTTGGGAAACAATGCAAATTAGCCAATCAATCTTAAACTTGGGAGGTTAGCTATTGCTTTTTTTTTTAAGGTTAGAAAAAGTAGTGGCTTTTATTTACCATTGCATTTATCAAGCTTACAATAAAAACACTAGTGATACCATCTGAAAAAAAAACAATGATTTGTTGGTAATTGCAATGAATGGAATATCGACAGTCTCTGAGGACAATCAAGAAATTATCCAGGAGCTATAGACCTGATAGCAATATGGTCTTCGGGTGTCTTTTGTGGCTTATTTTTTTCCAACTACTGGCTTAAAGTCATTCATATTTGTTGCCTGGATTCCAGTACCAATAAATGTAAGATATGGAATGACTGTTTCTTTACCTTGATTGCACTGAACAACTACAGCTACATTGTGAAGATTAATAATAATGCAGTAGGACAATGCTATCATCTTTAATATTATCCTCTGTTAGTTCCAGAGCTTGAGTTGATCACTTCTTTCTGCTTCTTCAAAATCCATAGATTGAAGTAGATTGATAAAAATTTTTACATATTGGGGCACCAGAGTGGCTCAGTTGGTTAAGCTTCCATCTTCGGCTTAGGTCGTGACCTAGCAGTTTGTGAGTTCAAGCCCCGCATCGGGCTCTGTGCTGACAGCTCAGAGCCTGGAGCCTGCTTCGGATTCTGTGTCTCCCTCTCATTCTCTCCCTCTCCCCCAATTGTGCTCTCTCTCTCTCTCTCTCTCTCTCTCTCTCTCTCAGAAATAATAAATGAATAAACTTTAAAAATTAAAAATTTTTTTTTGCATATTTAGGGCCCTGACCATTACATGCCCCTTGCAATTTCATTGAATAGAGTTTAACAAGTTGCTTAAATGCTACAGTAATAAGTAGCTGTTCTTCACAATCAGATTCCAAGAAGGTCATGCCTTTTCAGAAACAGTTGTCCAACTCATACTCTTTGCTTTCATTAAGGCATGTGCAGCATATTAGAAGGCATTAAATCTATATAGCCTTTTGAAAGATCTGTGTCCTGTTTTTCTAAGTACTGCTTGATATTTTTTTCTTCTAATCCCCCAGCATCACATCCTTGATATTGGTCAATTCTCCTTTTGTTTTGAAAACACAGAAACGTTGGTGTTGCTGATATATTGCATTTGCAGCTGTTCCCTGACATTGATGCACATCGACTTCCAAGAAAACTGCTTGCATATACTTGTTAACTCCTAGAACTGAATGCTGCACCCTCACATGGTGAACCTGACCGGGGTGAGTCTGGAGCCTGTGCCATGCAGTTCAGGCTGGAAATCTGGGTAGCTGCCCACTGGCTCCTCTGAAATATTTCCCAGAGAGCTCAGCAGGGCAGCTACCAAAAGCTGAAGACCCAGGAGAGGGAACAGGCTCTGGAAGGCTGAGACCTGTACAGAAGACGTGATGACCGAGGAGTCTTTCTCTGGACTCAATGCAGTCTGCCAGGGAGCAGAACTGCCAAGAGGGTGGGCATGGGAGAGGACAGGGAAAGGGGAGGGAAAGAAAGGCATGTAGCCAGGGTTTACTCAGGATACGGCAAGAGTGTGGTAGGCAGAATAATGGTCTCCCAAAGATGGCCCCATCCTAATCCTTGAAACCTGTGGATATGGCACCTTACATAGAAAGAGACATTGCATGGGAATGCAAGCTGGTGCAGCCACTCTGGAAAACAGTAAGGAGGTTCCTCAAAAAACTAAAAATAGAACTACCCTATGACCCAGCAATTGCACTACAAGGCATTTATCCACAGGATAGAGGTGTGCTGTTTCAAAGGGACACATGCACCCCAATGTTTATAGCAGCACTATCAACAATAGCCAAAGTATGGAAAGAGCCCAAATGTCCATCAATGGATGAATGGATAAAGAAGATGTGGTATATATACAATGGAGTATTACTCGACAATCAAAAAGAATGAAATCTTGCCATTTGCAACTACGTGGATGGAACTGGAGGGTATGATGCTAAGTGAAATTAGTCAGTCAGAGAAAGACAAATATCTTATGACTTCACTCATATGGGGACTTTAAGAGACCAAACAGATGAACGTAAGGGAGGGGAAACAAAAATATAAAAACAGGGAGGGGGACAAAACAGAAGAGACTCATAAATATGGAGAATAAACAGAGGGGTACTGGAGGGGGTGTGGGAGGGGGGATGGCCTCATGGGTAAGGGGCATTAAGGAATCCACTCCTGAAATCATCATTGCACCATATGCTAACTAATTTGGATGTAAATTTTTAAGAAATAAAATTTAAAAAAAGTAAAACTTAAAAAATAAAAAAGATACACTGTAAAAAATTAAAATAAAAGCAATGATCTCAGATTGGATTTTGGAGATAGAAACTGAAGCAGCTCATTCAAGATGTCACAGCCAACGCTATAAAATGTGAAATGGCTCAGAGCTGTGGAGTGAGTGACATGAATCATTTATGTACCAAATATATGTAGCATGTTTGTATATGGCAGGGATTTTTAGGTACTGGAAATAAAATTATCTGATTCAGGAAGCTAATTGAATAAATAAGCAAATTTTATAGCAATGTGTGTGTAAGAAAGTGATAATGAGTGATATAGAGGAAAAGGGTAAAGAGACGAGAGAGTTCCAATGGGCTACAGGAGTCAGCTTGGGAGAAACTGCAGTGTTAAATGGGGAAGTAAGACAGTAATATACAATACACATTTGTTCTGGGTTTTCTGTTTAACATTTTTTCAAGCCTGGTGATTTTTAAAGTATATGCTCATTGTAAACATAAATTATAAGCCCCCTACTTTCATTGCATATTCCCAGCCTCACCCCCGTGTTTTAGTCTGTATATGAAGCTATTATTAAGAATTTATTTTGGGGGGTACCTGGGTGGCTCAGTTGGTTAAGCATCCAACTTCGGCTTGGGTCACAATCTTGCAGTTCGTGGG
This sequence comes from Felis catus, assembly GCF_018350175.1. Classification (NCBI taxonomy): domain Eukaryota; kingdom Metazoa; phylum Chordata; class Mammalia; order Carnivora; family Felidae; genus Felis; species Felis catus. The sequence continues at coordinate 207,021,051 of NC_058368.1, read as the reverse complement.
TTCGGGCCTCTCGTTGGGTTCTGTGCTGACAGGTCAGAGCCTAGAGCCTGCTTTAGATTCTGTGTCTCCTTCTCTCTACCTCTCCCCCACTCACACTCTCTCTCTCTCTCTCTCTCTCTCTCTCTCTCTCTCTGTCTCTCTCTCTCTCAAAAATAAATAAACTTTAAAAAAAAATTAAAGGGGCGCCCGGGTGTCTCAGTCAGTTGAGCATCCAATTTCGACTCAGGTCATGATCTCACAGTTTGTCAGTTCGAGCCCCACGTCGGGCTCTGTGTTGATAGCTCGAAGCCTGGAGCCTGCTTTGGATTCTGTGTTTCCCTCTTTCTCTGCCCCTCCCCCATTTGTGCTCTGTCTCTCTGTCTCTCAAAAATGAATAAACGTAAAAAAAAAGTTTTTTTAATTAAAAAAAAATTTACTTTTGTCTTTTCATAATTTCTCGTGATAAAATTACGCTACTTTTCTTGTGTTCAATTGCAATATATCTTGGAATCTCCCCATTTCAGAACATATATTTTTTCTCGTTTTACACTGTAATATGAGAATTGTATAACATTAATGAATTTTATTAAACCAGTTTCATACTCATAGGCATTTAAATCATTCCACTTTTTTTTTTTAATTTTTTTTTCAACGTTTTTTATTTATTTTTGGGACAGAGAGAGACAAAGCATGAACGGGGGAGGGGCAGAGAGAGAGGGAGACACAGAATCGGAAACAGGCTCCAGGCTCGGAGCCATTAGCCCAGAGCCTGACGCGGGGCTCGAACTCCCGGACCGCGAGATCGTGACCTGGCTGAAGTCGGACGCTTAACCGACTGCGCCACCCAGGCGCCCCAAATCATTCCACTTTTAAAACATACTTCAAATAAAATTGCAAGGAAAAACCTATAACATACCTTTGGAAAATTATGTGTCATGTATTTACGGAGTAGAATTGAAAGGTAAAGTGATTTATATTACAAAAAAATTTTTTTGATGGATAATCCCAACGATAGTACTGATTACATGTTCTCCCAAATGACAGTACAATTACATGTTAACCAATAGTATGTGAGGGTATTGGCTTCTTAAATGTATATATTGATTTTTTTAAAGTTTGTTTATTTATTTTGAGAGACAGAGTAAGCAGGGAGGGGCAAAGAGAGGTGAGTGGAGGGGGGAATTCCAAGCAGGCGCTGTACTTTCTCGGGCCCACGAGCTCTGAGATCATGCCTGAGCCAAAAGGAAGAGTCAGACATTTAACCTAATGAGTTCCAGGAGTCCCTGACTTCTTAACTTTAACTGATACTTGCTATAACATTCTGATAGTCACTTAGATGTTATAATGTTCCAATATGATTAAAATTGTATCATCATTTTTATTTACATATCTTGAATGATAAGAGAGGTTAATCTTTTTTTTCATGGTTACTGGTCATTGGTATTCTATTTCTGATAAATCCTTTTTTTTCCTATACTGTGATATCTCTTTATTAAGGAAATCAGCCTTTTTCAAATGTGTTGAAAATATTTCCCCGAATTTTCATCTTCCTTTTGCTATCTGTGGTATCGTATATTAAAGGGATAGTCTAGTTTGGGCATAGTCCAAATAGCCAATATTTTCTTGTATGGCTTCTTGGTTTTGAAACCTGATGGGTTTTGTTTTAAAAGGTCTTCCCATTCCAAGTTTACAAAAGATTCATTCACCATTCTTTATTACATGATTTAATTTTTAATGTTTTAATTATTTTGTCTATGGAACTTTGAGTTTTAAAAATTAAGTAGAGGCATTCTTATTTTTCTCCAAGTGCTAACCAGTTATTACAGAAATCTTGTTAAATAACCTATCCATTTCTTAGTAATTTAAAATACTTACAATTCTTAACACATAACAAATTCCAAACGTAATTACAATAATATTTCAGAATATAATATATTGCATTTATCTGTCTGGGTATTCTTACCTAAGATCATATTTTAATACATGTAGTTTTATGCTGGTTCTTTAAAAATAAAAAATGGCAAAAAGACTTTCATTTTATTTTTTATAGTGGCTCTGATATTTTTGCATGTTGTAGGGTTTTTTTCCCAATCAAATAAATGATGCTTTTGTCATTTTTAATGGAATGATGCTAAGCTAATATATTACAGAAATAATAAACATCTTGATAATAGTTTTAAGTTTTCTTCATAAAAGCTTTCCATATTTATGTTCATCAAAGTTTGTTTTATATTTTTACTGCTATTATAAATAGAATATTCTATATTATTTTATTATTTTAAAAAGTACCATTGTTAAGATATGTATAGATTATGTATATCATCTATTTTATAGACACCCTAGTCGATTCCATTTTTTCTAAAAGTAACAAAATACCTCCTCATCTAATAAAAACTACAAAATTATTTAAAAAAAAAAAGAGAAAGAGACATTGCAGATGTGATTAAGTTAAGGATTCTGAGATAGGGAGATTATTCTGGATTATCCAGATGGGACTATGTAATCATAAGTGTTCTTATAAGTAAAAGAGGTAAAGGGGGAAAGTCAGTCAGAGAAGCAGAGGTCTTACATATGATTGCTGGATTTGAAGATGGAAGGGGCTTATAAGCCAAGGAATACAGGCAGCTTCCAGAAGCTGAAAAAGGCAAAGAGTGAGTTCTCTCTTAGAGCCTACAGAAGGAATGCAGTTCCCCCATGCATCTTGTATGTTCCTAGTCATTCCTAGTACCTCATCCTAGTGCCTAGCAAATACCCTGGTTAGAGCCTATAATTTTCTGTGAACGAATAAAGAAGTTATATCCCCAACACTCCTCACTAGTATCTTCATTCAACAAGGTGCATATTTTGAGCCATCTATGAACTCAGAACCCAATATGTGTGTCAAAATTTCCGCCTTCCATCTTACCCTTTCACCACTTGAATCTAGTCCTATCCCTCATTCCGTCTACAGCACTGATCACTGTGCCATGAGGAGAGCAATACACATATTTCATTATCCATGGTGATTACTTATTTCATTATGTAATAAGTAAAAGGCAGTGTGATTTTATCAATCATCTGGTAAAGAAAGTAGACATGGAATGTACTAGTCAAGATCAACCAGAAAAAGATAATCATTCCAAGTATTTAAAATGGAAATTGTGGGGGATAAGTTTAGGAATTCCCTGAGCTTGCACCAATGGGTTAACAAGGCTTAGGACGAAAGCATCCAGAATAGGTAAACAGGGCGAAAACCTTCCCAGTATAGAACAAGAGCATAAGAGTGGGAAGCTGCTTCTGCTGGACAGAAGTGTCCAGAATAGGTAAACAGGTAGACAGGGTGATAGACTGCCACAGCAGACTATTTGCTAATTGCCTGGAGCTAATTAGCAAAAGAAAGGTGCCTTGTTGACCGTGAGGTAGCATGCTCTGTGTATTATCCCCTACGCAAGTTAAGATAAACAGACATGGTGCCTGGTGCCTGCCATAAACAGCCATCAGCTCAGTGTCAGGATTTTGTTTTGTATTCACACAAACCCCTGACACTGCATATCTTCAAAATCCCCTTTCTCTCACACCGAAAGAAAGTTAGTGATCACTGTCTCATTGTCCCTTTCTGCATGCCCATCATGTCTGTAAGCCTTCTGATCCTAATAAATATGGAACAAGGACGGTTGCTTGAGGCTCTTGTCTCCTCCTCGACATTAGCCTCTCTCTCATTTAATTCTGCATATGCTCTCTTGCTGGACAAGAGATAACTCCAGACTCAAAGTCTGCAACAGAAGTGACATTGATTTAACAGATAGAGTTGAGACTCCAAGCGAGAGGAAAATGTGGTAACCCTGAGATTAGAAATAGCAGAAGCTACCATTACACACAGGCTGGGACAGAGGTAATAAATGAGTTACTGGATCCCAGAAGAGTTTGGCTCACCTTGAGGAAGCTAGGAGGACCTGTTTGGTGGAGGTGGAGGCAGGGAGAACACAGGAAAGGATGGATATTTGTTTGACACAAACAGAGAGGTGAAGAAATGTCTTGGGCTGTAACATTGCATGCCAACCATACTTTCATAACAAAAATTAATAACATATACACACACAAAAATAATTAAAACTGAAAAAAAAACACAGGAAGGAAGGAATGAAGAAAGGAAAGAAAGGAAAGGAGGGAGGGAGGGAGGGAGAAAGAAAAAAAGAAAGAAGGAATGGAAGGAAGAAAAGGCAAGTTTTGGACTCTTCTTTCTCTCACCTCCAATCTCCTGATAGTGCCTGCTGCTGGCCAAACCCATCCAGATGCTAACAGATGAAGGAAGAAGATCATCTTGGACCCCCCTTAAAAGACAAAAGCGGGGCATGGGGTGGGGAGTCAGAGGGGAGGTAAAATAAGGAATGGCTCTGAGTTCAAACATGCCAAGGAGCAGCATTCAAAAGAAAGGGATTTCAACTTCTTATATGAAAACATATAGTAAATACCTAAAATCTAATTATCTCTTAATTGGTTTGCAATACACTTTTAGTAAAACATTTAGAATAATCTTAACTACGATCATCTATAACAAAGGCTGAAAAAAAAACTGTAATAAATCAAGGTAAATCCTGGCTCCACGGCATACCTCATACACTATTCAAAGCAATCAAAATAATCTGTTATAAAATAATGCCAAATGGTACTAGTTTAAAATGCTCTGTACTCCTAGTTTGCATTGTGTGCTAGGACATATATCTCCTAAGATAAACATGAGAAAAGCGTAAATCAGGCCAAGTCAGAAAAAAAGAAAAAGAAAGAAACTCAGCCAACATCAATGGACAGACACGTATTTTCCAAGAGGTTTACCTAAAGTGTGGGCTGATTTTTCTGTTGAAGACAATATAAACTGTCATTTAGACCATGAAAAATTGGAAACAACACCTAGAGCTAAAAAGATAAAAAAAAATTAAGTAATGCCATGGAATGTGTATAGAACAAAGTGACATAAAGTACTTTGCCAATTGTCATGTTTTAAACTAACAGGAATTTTCCTATGAGCTTAGAATAGATTACTGACATTAAAACATCTTAAGTGTTTTTCTATATTTCCTTTTTCTTTCCTGCTTATTATTGGGGGAGGAACCCATCATTTCATGATTCATGACCCAAATCTCAGAACTTCAACTCCAATGCCAGCTAGACAAAGGGATAAGTCATTTTGTTATGACTAATTAGCTATTTATCCATTGAAAACATTGGGCTTATGCTGGGTAGACTTAAATTATGTTAGGATTGAAATGTTTGTGAGAGTTCATTGTTCAGAGTCGAAAGAACATTTTTTAAAAGGCAGTATGTTAGTCAATAAAATAATTTCAAGATTTGGGCTATGAAAACTATGCTGGTTTTTCTTTTTCAACTGCCTCCTGATAATTTCCCCATCCTTGATTTCCAAATTTTGGAACCAACCACTGAAATTATGCTGCTTTTCCCCCTTTATCCTTAAAGACCCAACTCTAACCTTGTGTCCTCAATGAAGTCACAACTTTTGGTCACCAAATCCCACAAGCGTTTTTTTAGACCACAATGGAATTTGGTCTCTGTTAATCACTGCAGCACTTGCTAGCCCCTACACATTGATACAATTTTGTCCACATTTTATCCCTACAAATTCCCAGGCATTTGAACATATTTGTTCCTAAGTTAGTTATGAGTCCTATGAAGGTATAGACAATGGCTTATTTTATCTGACATGGAAACCAATATATATTAGGTGACAACCTCTCCCAATATATATTTATCCTACCATGTTCTCTCCTGATTTCTTTCCTTGTGTTATTTTCCCCCCATTCATTTAAAATAGAAATGTATGGGACGCCTGGGTGGCTCAGTCAGTTGAGGATCCCACTTCGGCTTAGGTCATGATCTCACTGTTTGTGAGTTTGAGCCCCACGTCCAGTTCTGTGGTGACAGCTCAGAGCCTGGAGCCCACTTTGGATTCTGTATCTTCCTCTCTCTCTGCCCCTCCCCTGCTTGCCCTCTGTCTGTCTCTCCCTCTCTCTCTCTCTCAAAAATAAATAAACATTAAAATAGAAAAGTATACCCCTTACCTATCTCTGAATATATGGCTAGATTTGGAATTTCTTTGTAAGAGTAATATAGTTGTAGGTAAGTCCCTCGGACACCTATCATTCCCAAACAAATATGTGAGAACAGATAAAACTTCTTTAAAAGCAACAAAACATCCTAGTCATATTTTTGAGCTTGTTCAGTTCTATATTTTTTTTAAATCAAAAGTGACAGATATAAGGTACACAAAGATAAGTATGACACGACTGCTGCCTTCATTTTCAGTGGGAAAGAGATCAAGTGGACAAATAAAATAGGCTTGGTGTTATGGACTGAGTTGTGTGCCATGCCCCAAATTCATATGTTGAAGTCCTGACCCCCTAAGACCCAACTGGGTCTTTAAAAAGTGATTTAAAAGACGGTTAAGGCGATCCCTAGTACAACCGTATCATTACAAAAGGAGAAAACTTGGACACACAGAGAGACACCAGGGATGCATGAACACAGAGAATATGCTATGTGAGGACACAGCAAGATGACCATCTACAAAGCCAAAGGCTTCGGTGGAATCCAAACCTCCAAACACCTTGGTCTTGGTCTCCCAATCTCTGGAACTGTTGTTGAAGAACCACGTGTACGGTATTTTTTTTTCACAGCAGCCCTAGGTAACTAATACATTTGGTGAGCACCACAATGGTTGCCAGCATAAGATACCATAAGAGCAAACGGAGGGGACTTTAACATAGTTGGCAGTGCAGTGCAAAGGCCATGAAGAAAACTTCCTCTGCAAATACTCCATGTTATCTGGGCACTCTCTGAGGAATATTACTGGATGTCAGTGGAACTTTATCTCTGTGTTTATGTGTACAAATACACAAATATACTATAATTCAGACTGGCGATTTCCAAGATAATGAGCTAAATATAGCCAGGAAACAGAAAACTCAAGTAACTATTCAGTTTGGCTCACGGCATTCAGAATCTGAATGTATGACCAGGATTGCACAAATGGAAATGTAGAGAATAGATTAGTAATTGTAAGGTCTTAAGAAAAGCTGCACATGCTCGAAGATGAAATAATCATCTTAGAATTATTTTTGTTGATCAGTTCTATAACAAACAGGGCAGTTCTTTAAACAGCTGCCCCAGGAATGGTATTTTTCTAGCTGCTGCCTGATGTGCATTATAATTCCTCTAACACTTACCACTCAATTTACCTCCATTGAAATATGGGATACAGATGGCAGATGAGGAGGTCCTTCAGGCTCAAGGTAGTTTGTCTTAGCCCCAGAACCCAGTTTTAGAGAGACCCTGAGACCCACAAGTACTTGTGCCTTCATGGGAAAGGAGCAGGGAGATGACAGAGACCTCATGCTGCCTCCTGGTAGAGCAAAGACTTTAGGGTGAGTGCCCAGGGCCATTAGAAAAAAAGTGAAACACACCATCAGCATTCTCTGTTCTCCCTTTGTCTGGCCCTTAAACTCTTTGGCATCTGCTTGTGCCCAAACCCTAACTCTGCAGAACTCCTGTGCCTACTGCTACTCCCCGCCACCCCTGTCATGGGTCACTAACTCGAGGGAGGAGAGAAGTATGAAACAACCAGGCAACTGGATAGGGACTGGTGAAGTAACAGTACTTCATCCAGATGGACTCAGTAGTTACTCATCTCTGTGTAATTATTGTCAGGCTAGACTGTGGCCTACACTAGTCAAGTGTTGCAGTCTGTATTTTTTTTCTTATTATTATCTCTCACTTTTAGTAGTAGAAACCATGTAGAATACTAAGTCTATGTGAACCAAACAAATATATGTACAGGCCAGATTGGCCTTATGGGCCACCATTAATCTATAATTGGAGGTATTTTAAGACAACTGTTTCTTCCAATGAAAATAATATCAGCCTTTATTTGCAGAGGTCAATGAGCATTTTGTACGAGGAGGATTAGGAAAGTGGGGTAGAGAAGTGAGAAGTCCAGAGAATTGATTCATAGTTTTCTATATTCCACTCACCAAATGTGTGGCATTGTGTAAGTTCCTTGTCCTTTCTGAATTTGAACTTTATTTTTTTATAAAATGATAGGTTTCTTGTGATCTTATGATTCCAATGAATGTCACTGTAAAATTTCTGTTCAAGATTGTTTGTGAGTTTTTGTTTCAATTTATAAAAGATGATCTAATAGGTTAAATCTTTAAAAAGTATTAAATATATCTTTATTTTGTTTAGATAGTTAAAAGATATAATCAGACTCAAAACCAAAATCATTATCTCAGTGGACCATTGTTAGAAGAGGTAGAAAGAGGATCTGGTGGGGGAGGAAACAAAGATTCCCAGTCAGATCACCCACCTAACACCTGCACCTGAAGGTGGCTGAGTAGAAACAACTGAAAAGCCAGTAGATGTGGAGAAATAGGTACAGAAATAAAGGGTTAAAAAGAAAGACCTGGAACAATCTTGCAAACTAAAATCCCATACTACCTGAGGCAAATCAAGGTCATGAAAGATAGGTTATACATTTTACAAACAGAAAATTTACTCCTGAGAAATGAGAAATACCATGGAAGTCTAAAAACTATACATATGTGGTATATTAACAGAGACCTAAAAATGTCCTATATTTATTTGTAACAGGAAAAGCAGGAGGCTATGAATCAAAAACAACAATGCGGTGCCTGGGTGGCGCAGTCGGTTGAGCCTCCGACTTCAGCCAGGTCACGATCTCGCGGTCCGTGAGTTCGAGCCCCGCGTCAGGCTCTGGGCTGATGGCTCAGAGCCTGGAGCCTGTTTCCGATTCTGTGTCTCCCTCTCTCTCTGCCCCTCCCCCGTTCATGCTCTGTCTCTCTCTGTCCCAAAAATAAATAAACGTTGAAAAAAAAAATTAAAAAAAAAAAAACCAAAAACAACAAGAAGAAGAACCAATTTGAAACCCTGGGAATAAAAAATATTTTTGATGCTGAAATAAAAGAAGTCAATGGACAAAAAAATAAACTAGAGAGATAAAGAGATAATTAGTAAGCCAAATGATACTACTAAAAATAATACAGAGAGATATAAATGCTTGTTTAATATTTGAAAGCAGAGTTAAGACACAGACATGGAGGCCAGAATGAGAAGTAGCCACAAATGCCCAAGAGGAATTCTAGATTTTGAGAAAAGGAAAGTTGATAAGAAGGCAATATTAAAAGAAACATTTATTTAGTGTGTTTTGGAATTTTAAAATGATGTTTCCTCAGGTAGAATATGAGTATCGAATGCCAAGAAGCATAAACAGAATAAACTTACATCTAAACACAGTGACATTTCAGAACATCAAAGAAAAAACTAGTAAAGTTACCCCTGGACTAGTATTTCCCAACAAAGAAATTTTCACCTATAAAGAAAGGGCACTTAGACAGCAACAATAAATGTTGAGGGAAAACAGCTGTCAGCCTAGATTCCTACAACTAGTTCAAACTTCTCATGACAAAAATCAAGAAATTCCAGACATAAAGAGACTGAAGGATTTTGATGCCCAGAGAGCCCTACCAAAAAGAACCATTAGAGGAAGTACTTTGGCAAGAACCACGAACCCAAACAGAGAAAAATGCATGAAGCAAAGGTTAAGTGAAATAGTTTTTTAAAATTTTTTTTAATGTTTATTTATTTCTGAGACAGAGACACAGCATGAGTGGGGGAGGGGCAGAGAGAGAGAGAGGGAGACACAGAACCCGAAGCAGGCTCCAGGCTCAGAGCTGTCAGCATACAGCCCCACTCAGGGCTCAAATCCACAAACTGTGAGATCATGACCTGAGCAGAAGTTGGTCGCTCAACCAACTTAGCCACCCAGGCGCCCCAAGTGAAATAGTTTTTAAAAAGCAATAGTTAATTAGCATGAAGCTAAAATTCTTTTTGCTTCTGTAAAATTAGAATTAATTTTCTAGACATGGAAGATGGGTTGGGAGAGTTCAGATGGCAGTTGCTAAGTTCCATGTCTTCTGGCAGAGGACAAAGACATGGAATATTCTAGACTTAGAAACAAAATGTTTAAAGAATAAGAAAACTTGTTTTCTGCAGTGGTCTAAACTAGTTTTTAAAGATGCTTCTAAACTTAATTTTTATGCATCTGTAAATAAAGACAGTTTAATGTACTTTAGTTGAATTATAAATTTGCCAAAGAGGTCAATGATAACTGAAATTAATAGCATTTTATTATACCAATAGTCAAGATGATAAAGACATGAACATTATTAGAGCAAGATACTTCTCTCACTGATTCAGAAAATACTCAGGAATAGGTGGACTCTGTATTCAAAGATAATTATGTTCTTCCCCAACCCAAGCACCTGGGTGTCCACAGGAAAGTTTCTTCATCTTTCTGATGTTCAGATAGCTTACCTGTCATAAGGAGTAGTAACATCTACTTGCACGGCTGCGGGGTGAAGATTTGAGGTAAAGTTTGCAAAATGCCTGATACATGGTGAGCATTCAATAAATGGAAACAAATATTTTGTATTAATAAAAGCCATAGGAAGCAAATAACATGGTGAATACATGGGACATGAGTGCAGTTATAACATCCATGTGCTCAGTGGACTACAGAGACAGAAAGGATGAGAATAAAATGCAAAATGAGCCAACAATACAAAAATAGTTCCTAATTTATATCTCAACTGCAGAATGAGAACATATTTGCAGAAAAAGTAATTAATATAGAAAGAGTAAATATGCTCCAGAGAAAAATACTTTATTTTTGTCCTTTTTAAGTCCTCAACCCAAATGGATTGGCAAATGTAATTTAAGATCACAATTTTTTAAGTCTGATTGGGGCCCATGGTAACTGAATCAGCAGAGCTGTAAACCCTTTAGAAATGGGTTTTTAAATGGAATTATTGACAGAGTTTTGCCTGTGGTCACATAACCTGATGTCCTTGCATTTGGCTCTAAGACATTCTCTTACCTCATAAACAATCCTTAGTTCTTGTCACAGAGACTTTTTACTCCCCCTGAGTTATTTTTGCTGATGTAAAGATTATAGAGAGAATTGTAGCAAGGCCTCTGAGGCAGTACTTGGAGGCAAGCATTCTTCACTAGCTTCATTATGTGCACAGAAAATATAAATCAGGTTGTAAATGGTATTTGAGGCAAAGGAGAGGGCCAATGGAAGTGTTAAAACAAATGGGAGTCTATAATGAAAAGAAAGATTTTATAGCTCAGAGCCATTAATATTCTAAGATGAAAGGTGTGTGCACTTTTTAATGCTTGCCTCAGGACCCTCAATTATGTCTTTCTACAATTTATCATGTGTATTCAAAGTCACTGGTTGTGACTTTATGGCTTTAAAAGTGATTAAAAAGCCATGCTTTTTCATTAACCTGATGTCTTTGTTATGTAAATGTGTCACATATATATTAGAGAATTGTGTTGAGGATTCAGTGGCATGGAAGTTAATTAGAGAAAGTTTTATATGGCACAGATGTTCATATGAGAGCATAGATAGGTTTTTTTCTTCTTAATGTAATCATAGAACAGAGTGGATAATCTAGTCAGGAATACGGCGATGAGATTTCAATTGTAACTAGAATTTCTTATATAAGCAGACTATGGCTCATGACAAGATTGAATAACATTCAAATATTGAAAGTAATAGTTAGGGGCACCTGGGTGGCTCAGTCGGTTGTTTCCAATTCTTGATTTCGGCTCAGGTCATGATCTCAGTCTGTGGAATCAAACCCTGCATCAGGCTCTGTGCTGACCGTGTGGAGCCTGCTTGGGATTTTCTCTCTCTCTCTCTCTCTCTCTCTCTCTCTCTCTCTCTCTCTCTCTTTCTTTCCCCCCGTCCTCCCCCCACCTCAAAATAAATAAATAAACATTAAAAAAAGAGAAAGTAAAATAGTAATGTTTAGATGAAATGATACAGTCATTGGAGCAGAGGGAAGTAGGAATAGTTTCAGAGGAATTATTAGCTATTTTGATGCTGCTTAATGGATACATGGAGTTCACTTTACTATCCTATTTTGTGTATGTTTGAAATTTTTTTAATATAAAATTTTTAATACGATGTTTAAAACATTTTTGATAGCATTAGAACATGTTTATTATATGGTAAACAAAAATACAAAGCAGGTCACAAAATGGTAAATGCAGTGCAAACAATATAGAAAATATGTAGAGTACAGGCAATAAACAGTTGAGGATATTAATAACAATTGACTCTTGAAAGTGAAATGATGGGTGATTATTTTTTCTATTTAATGATTTCTAAATTTTATAAATTTAAGCTAAAAAAGTACAGGATATGATTGAAAGCACCGAAAAACTTCAGTGTCTCTTACTCATAAGAAGGAACTGGAAGAAAGTACCCACATACGGGTAGGAAAAGTCAATGTTTAAAAACACACACAAAGCAGAAACTTCCTTAATCCTGTTCCTGCCATACAGGAGAGCATACAAGGCAATCTTTGTTCAAAACAGAGCTGTAAGGATCCAGGTTCCACTTTGTGGCTTAGTCCCAGAACCCTGGATTGAAGTCAGTCATTTTTAATCTTTTGACTTTGGGCAATTTATTTAGGCCAACTTTTCATTTCCTCGCAATTGTAAATATACAATTGTACAATTATGCCATTGTCCAAACAATAATAGAACATACCTCGTTGGGTGTTACGAAGAACAAGTGAGTCAATCCGGACAAAGCACTTAGAACAGTGTCTCCCACACATCATTCTTAAAAAGGTTACCTAATAGTGACATGGCCCTTCCAGTGGCTTCCTGGTGTTTCATTCATATAATTTTATGTCTTTGTATTTTACTTTCTTCTATGTAGAATTAATCATTTTAACTGATGCTAAAATTATTTAATGTCTTTGGCGCTTTTATGTTGTCAAGAGGTATACTAACCATTGTTTGCAACGCAATTAATGATCAATCTGTTAAACTTTTTTATATAAAATAGTTTTCATGTAGAAAAATAATCTTTTAAGACATTCAAAAATTTAGAAAGCATCTCTGGGGGGAAAGTTCATGTAGTTAATGTGGTAGATTAAAAATGGTTGCAAATTATTTGCTGCTTACTTTATTGAGAGGCAGAGTATAATCTCTTTAAAAAGCTGGCAGTATCTACTGAAAACATCCTTTAAAAAACCTGAAAATTTAATTTCTCTTGAACACTTAAAATAGCAGGCAAAACATATATAAATGCAATAATTAGATGAATTACCTTAAAAAAATTTTTTTAAGTGGGCTTCACATCCAGCGCAGAGCCCAGTGTGGGGCTTGAACTCATGACCCCGAGATCAAGATGTGAGCTGAGATCAAGAGTTGGCTGCTTAACCTATGAGCTACCCAGGTGCCCCAAAATGTATTACTTTTTAAAGGTATCAATCATGTGGATTTATCTTTTATATAAGGATATATAAAATATAAGGATATTTCTATCCTTATCATTTTTAGGCTGCTTACAATAGTATTTTAATACTCTTCTGGATTATAACAATGTTACAAGACTTCCTCCAGTCCCCAACACACACACAATTATATTTTCTCAAACCTGCCAAGGGTATTTGATTTGTGTTATCAACCAATCAGCTGGAAGTCACCACATGGGATCACAATGATGCAAACCTTGAGTGGCTAATAACGAGTCTGCCCTCTAGTACCTTTCTTTGAAATCACATTTTCAAAGTTTTATTTGGTCAGTGTTGTAAAACCCATTTTCTTGCTATTTCCTTATATTGTTCCGATGCACTAGCATTATGGGAAACACGTCTAACTGGATATTAAAATGACATTGTGTCTGAGACCCAAAAACAATAGATTTCAATTGTTGAAATGAGATGGGAGACAGATTGGCATTCAGACATTTCCATAAAGGGTGGCGAAGAGCAACTTAAAGACCTTGTCCAGCTGAGGATATAAAAGTTATTCAGACTGAGGCCGGAAAAAAGATTGATGAGCTATGTGAGAAGGAGTTCTTGAAAGACAGCTGTGCTCTGACCAGAAAAGGAGGGGAGTTTGGTGTGCTTCCCCCTTGGCTGCAAGAGAGAAGGGTTTCAATGAGATTTCTCAGGGAACTTGCTATGTGCCCCCTGCAGCTAGGCGGTGTTGCAGCTTTTGTTAAACCTGTCATAAAAGTTAGCACAAGGAAGCAATGGTGGCTAGAAGCTCTAGCAGGAGAAGGAAAGGAGAGGTAGTTACACTGGGCAGTCCACAGTCCCCATATTTGTAAGGCAAGGATGCATGACTAATTTCCATAAACCAGATGTGGAGCCACCCAGCTGAGGATAAACCAGTCTGGAGCCAATTTAAATGCTGTCTAAGAGGGCACCAATAGTGACAATGGGACTCCGAGGAAAGGGCCTCTATTTATTGGGCCACCAGAAAAGCAGAGCTAAGGATAAGGAAAGTAGCCAGCTAAAGGAAGATGGATAACCACTCCCCTCCCCCCCCCACACACACATACACACACACACACACACACACACACACACACACACACACACACACTAGTTTAATGTTCTCACCATGGAACTTGGAAAAACTCACTAAAGTACCAATGAGGGAAACAAAACAGCTTTAAATACCAGGCATTCTCAGGAATTCTACAGCCATTGTATATAGTACCTGGCAAATAAAACTTTTCACAACCCTATTTACACAGCTAGAGATTCAAGCTACATGCTATAAATTGGTATATACTTAATAAAAGATACAAAACAGTTTTATTTGTTAAAACTCTTTTGCTCACTAAAAATAAGTTTTATATTAAACACACCCTGCTATAGTTACTTCTTCCTTTATATTACAAGAACCCTGCAACATGCTCTATAAATGTTTCTCTTTGGAGCATCATTATGATTCATATCACAACCTCAACTTTCCACTTAACTATAATTATTATTCTTATTACTGTATTATTTGGGGGATTTGATCATCACAAATTGACCTGGGAGCACTTTATACTAACCGTATTACCTTTTGTACTCTCTGAAATTTTCTGAAAGCACTCTTGATTATCAGCAAAAACAAGATTTTCAAACCCAGATTCATTTTTTCCTACCCTAAGATAAATCAGCTACTCTCCAAAGATACTTGTTTCCTATAAATGGAGAATAGATTTAGAAATAAATATGTAGGTCAAAGAATCTATAATTATTGTTCCCAATAAATACCAATGATGGTCAGGATGATACTATTAGTGGCCACATGATCACAACACTGAAAAAACAGTTTATTTTTAAAATCATGAGGGGCGCCTGGGTGGCTCAGTCGGTTGAGTGTCTGACTTTGGCTCAGGTCATGATGGTTTGTGAGTTTGAGCCCCGCGTCAGGCTCTGTGCTGACAGCTCAGAGCCTGGAGCCTGCTTGGGGTTCCATATCTTCCTCTCTCTCTGCACCCCCCTCAAAAGTAAACATTAAACAAAAATTTTAAAATGTTTTAAAATCATGAATTAAAACAAAGATGCAACTTAACACTAACATTAGTATATCTTTTTGCGTTGCTTTCCAATACAAAAACATACAATTTATTTTCTTTAACATTTTTAATTCATTTTCTTAAAATTTTCCTTAAAACATTTTTAATCTCTACCCCCAAACTATACTGCTCAGTTACAATCCATTTACACTCACTGATCTCCATCCTATGGTCATTTTATTGACATGTTCACATGGGACTGTTATAGTTTCTGAGACTGGAATCTAATTCTTCAACTCTGGAGCCTGACCTCTGATGTTCTATCTGGTAGAGATTAAATTCTTCCACCACAAGGAGCTTAAAATGAATAAGGAGAACAAAACAAATATTTCAAAACAATCCCCAAGTAACAAAATGCTTAAAAATGTGCTGTACGATGTAACACAATATGTGTGTTGGCTGTACCTACTGGTGAGCACTCATTTCCAGCCCAACCCCAAACTCAATCCTTTTTGCCCCCACTATGATTAAGGGCCATCCCAGTTGTTTTCTGAGAATCCTCTGTCCAAATCCTTTCCATTAGCAATTTGGCAAGAGTTTATACATGTGATTAGAATTGCTCCCCAAAGGTCTTCTACTACTCTTGTTGTCTTCTGTTGGGAAAGTAGACAGGGAATCTGGCAGGTACAATAAAATAACAAAGAGAAGCCCAAAGTATTATGGATGCAGAGAAAAGGGCCAGCCATCGCATTTACAGATTACTGATCAAGGCTTCTCCCCCAAAGCTGAACCTTCAGAACAAGCGGAGGTTACCCCAAGGAAGAGAGATGGAGAGTGTTTATAAACCAGAGAACAGCATGGTCAGTGGCCTGGAGGAAGTCATAGGATGTAACAGGTTTAATTGTAATGACAGGTAGGAGATAAGGAAATGCTGGGTGGATAGAAGAGAAAGGGCTGAGAAGTGAGAAGGGGCAAGTTCAAGAAGGCCTCCATGAAGACCTTTCAGAAGCATTACTCTGGGCATGTAAAAATGGGTTTGGGGAGTGACAAGACTCAAGGCAGGGAATCTGGAGCTAGGTAACTATTGTAGCAATCTGAGAAAACAATAAAGGCAAAATTAAGGTGGTGGTGTGGTAACTGAAAAAAGCAGAGCAATTTGAAGGCTTATGAAGGAACACAATGGACAGAACTTGATGGAATGATTCAGGATCAGAATTCAGAATAGCTTTCAGGCTGTTGGTTTGGGAAAGTGGGCATAAGAATTGTGTCATTTACCATTGGACAAACTCAGAGGCGGAACATGTTGGGATTGAATGTGGATATCTGCAACACATCCAATGAGAGATTTTTACATTAGTTGAAGATAGATGGATCTAGGGAGTGGATTCTGAGCTAGAGATATGGATGAGGTCATCATGAACATATAGCCCATGACAGTAGGATTGCCAAGAGATAGCGTACATGGGGGGTGGGGGAGTGGGAGGGAGACGGGGAGTAAAGCAGAGGAAAGGGGAGGAGAGAAGATTCTAAAACAAAATTCTGAGTAATGCTGTTATTTAAGGGGCTGTCACATATAAAACAAACAACAAAGTTTAACCAAGGAAGTCAAGGGAAAACTCACAGTATGAAGCAACCAGAGGCAATAAAAAATTGCCTTCATTGAAGGAAGAAGTGACCAACAATGTCTAATATTTTTACAAATTAAACTTCAGAAAGACCTCACTATAAATTAGGTACCAAACTGGGTGCCTTGTCAGCGGCAAGTCCTGGGGGTTTTATAATTAGTAGAGATGAGAGAAAGAGTGTTAAGCTGCAGTATATATTCTAAATGTAACATTTAATGTCTAGGCACAATTACCACTTTTTTATTGTTTTTTAAAATTTTTTGTTGTTTATTTGGGGGGAGGGTGGCAAAGAGAGAGGGAAGAGAGAATCCCAAGCAGGCTCCTAGCTGTCAGTGCAAACCCTGATGTGGGGCTCAAACTCACAAACTGTGAGATCATGACCTGAATTAAAACCAAGATTTGGATGCCTAATCAACTGAGCCACGCAGGCACCCCTCCACTTTTTTACTGTTAAAGGAGGTAACGTATTCAACACAAGTGGCTTAAAATACAACACTATGTTTTGTAATCACCGGAAATCTTCCTGCTTCACATGTTGGTTGGTAAGTGACACAGCACATCCCAAAGGAATATGGAGTTCTTTTTATTGGCAAGACTTTCCATGATGCCTGAAACCATTTTATTAAACAGGAATTAGGTTTCGTCAACTGTGTCTAAGTTTACACACCATTTAAACCCTTCTCACAAGCCCACAGTCTACATTGTTCCTCTCTATATAAAAATGCAGATGAAAAGAACCATTTAGAGTTAAAATTTCTAATACTTTTCACATTATCCCACACTTAAACATGTATGTTCCGAATTTCTGTGAAGAATGACACATTTGGACCACATTGCTCACCTGTGTAGAGTGACTGTGCGGTAGGGGCAGGTGACAATAATCAATGTTACAAAGGCATGAAAGCAAGGGCGTCAGGTGCAACATAAATAGGAAGGTATCAAATGCATCTACCTACATTTTTGACACCATCTTATGGCCACTTCAATTGTTCCAAAAGTTATTTGTCTAAAAACAAGTCCATTTCAAGACAAAAATATCAAAGAACAAGTAACCAATACAACAAAAAGTTATGAAAATGCTGGTTCTTTACTACTTCACACTTTATTGAACAATCAATAACGTTTTCTAAACTCTCCATAAAAATTAGTCATGAGAAAGCCCAAGAAACAAAACCATTAATCTCCTGAAAGGATGATTTTCAACAATTGAGTGTCCATGTGAAAAGGTAACACAGACAATTCCTTGAAAATTTGTAGTTTCTTGGAAATTTATAATCAGCTTTTGTTGGTATGTATGCTATATAAGTCCCACTGTAAATTCTTTTTTTTAATGTTTTTAAAAATTTATTATTAAGAGAAAAGGAGAGACAGAGCATGAGCATGGGAGGGGCAGAGAGACAGGGAGACACAGAATCCAGAAGCAGGCTCCAGGCTCTGAGCTGTCAGCACAGAGCCCGATGCCGGGTTCGAACTCACAAACCGCGAGATCATGACCTGAGCTGAAGTCAGACGCTCAACCGACTGAGCCACCCAGGAGTCCCCCCACTGTAAATTCTTCTTAAGAAGATACACTTAGGGGGTGTCTGGGTGGCCCAGTCAGTTGAGCTTCCAATTCTTGGTTTTGGCTCAGGTCATGATCTCACAGTTTGTGAGACAGAATCCCACACTGGGCTCTGTGCTGACAGTGTGGAGCCTGCTTGAGATTCTCTCTCTTCTTCTCCCTCTCTCTCCTCCCTTTCTTGTGCTCATGCATTCTCTCTCTCTCTCTCTCTCTCTCTCTCTCTCTCTCTAATATTAAATAAATAAACATTTATTAAAAAAGAAGACACACTTAGAATTTTCTGAAAAATTTTTTTGCCTACCTAGTAAATTTGGTAGATACCATTGAAAGCACTTAGCACAAAGAAACCCTGGGATTAATCATAAGCACCACGTAACTGATAGCGTTGTGGAATATGCAATTTTCCTAAATTTAATGAACAAAGAAGGAATCACAACTTCAGGTGCCTGCAGGGAAACAGGAAGTTAGTTATCGATAACAAAGAGGATCAAGTGCTTCTATGCAAAAATGATGATCTATAGTAACAGGGCTCAGTACTGAGGATCTATATTATAAGCAGTGGTGGAGATTAAGTAAACTAAAGTCATTTCACTAATCTATACAAATAATAGTTTAATGCAATAGATTGTTTAGAAACCAAAAGTTAGGCAAACAAACCACAATGAACAAAATATCAGAAGGTTTAATGAAGATAGAATCAGTGGTCATGACCTGCCAAGTCATATAAAGCCTGAGGCAAAAGGAAAAATCAGTTAACACTGATCTTGTCATCAGGAATATTTGCTACCCATAAGTTATTATAGCAGAATCAATTGTGTGCATATATGTGTATGCATATTTACAGAGCTATACTAATTTTATAAGTATATATGCTTATTTACCTTGCATTTCAATGGTTTTTTTTCTAATGTCAAAGTGTTGATGATTTTCAAGGAAGAGCTAAAATGATATTTTCTTTGCTGTCATCAAATATAGGCAGTCTGAAAGGATATTCAATTCAACAAGTGCTCTTTGAAGTTGTTTAGTTATACAGTACAGTTCCTGTTTATTAAGATACATCATCTGGGATTCATTTTAAAGACTTGCATCTAAGAAATAACTAAATACATGTACTGTTTTGTGCTACAGAATCACATGATATTTCTTCCCAAATAGGAAAAAAGTAATCATAAAACTTCATATTTTAATAATACAATTTAATTTAATAATACAATTTAATTTTAGAAGTATAAATTTAATAATTGAAACAGAGCTTTCTTTTCAGTTGAAGAGTATATCTTCTGTCATTGGTCAAATAAGGTTAAAAATTGGTAAATAATGGTGTTTAGAGAAGTCAGAACCAATTTCTATTTGTAGCTTCATCACTTAAAATAAATGTTCATAACTCAAACTTTACCCTAATTTTGAAAATTCTGATTTTATTAAACCATACTATCAAGTTCAAACTCAGCAGCAAGCAAAGTCTTAATCTTTCAAAATATCTCCAATTATATCCTTATAATACCAAAATATGAATTAATTGAAATTAAAAAAAAATTTTTTAATGTTTATTTATTTTTGAAAGAGAGAGAGAGACAGAGCATGAATGAGCTTGGGAGGGGCAAAGAGGGAGGGTGACACAGAATCTGAAGCAGGCTCCAGGCTCTGAGCTGTCAGCAGAGAGTCAATGTGGGGGGCTTGAACTCCCAAACCGTGAGATCATGACCTGAATGAAGTCGGATGCTTAACCAACTGAGCCACCCAGGTGCCCCTAATTGAAAATTTTTTTAACCACACATTTTTAGCTCACATAACTACATATTGGATTCACTTGAATATTTTTTTTAACTAGCACTGTGATGGTGGTATAGAAATTAAAACACCTTTCTTGGTTCTAAAACCCCATATCTCAATGATTCTTCCCAGGAGTGAATCTTTTTTTTTTTTAATGTTTATTTATTTTTGAGAGAGAGAGAGGGACAGAGTGCTAGTGAGGGAGGGTCAGAAAGGAAGACACAGAATGTGAAGCAGGCTCCAGGCTCTGAGTTGTCAGCACAGAGCCCGACGCGGGGCTCCAACCCACGAACCATGAGATCCCGACCTGAGCTGAAGTCAGATGCTCAACCGACTGAGCCACCAGGTGTCCCCCACCCATGAGTGAATCTTAGACCTCAAGTGTCTTCAGGGACATAATATGTAATGAGATAGACAAAATCAATACACATTAAACATTTAAATAATTATAAACTGTAATATAAAACTGCTAAATTTGATGTAATCAATTGTCAGGTTATATACAGGATAGTCAACAAGTCCTGTGTCGATAGCTTAAGTTTTTGCTATCTCCATATATTAACTCATTTTACCCTTATAATCCCATAGTAAAAAGAGTATGCACTTTTTCTGTTGCTCAATGAGGTAAATTAAATTCTGGAAGTATAAGTGACCTGCCCAAGGCTGCTTGACAGCTAACACCAGGGGGTTGTAAACAAGTATCCAACCACATATGGTATGTGTGTGTGTGGCTATGTGTGTGGCTGTGTGTGTGTGTGTGTGTGTGTGTGTGTGTATATATACATATATGTATATATATATATACATATACACATATATACATATATACACACATATATATACACATATATACATATGTGTGTATATATACACACATATATATACACACATATATATACATATATATATGTGTGTATATATATACACATATATATATACACACATATATATACACATATATACATATATATGTATATATATACATATATATATATGTATTGTGTGAGTATATGTTGGCATATATGGGGTCGGTGAGCACAAAATCACAAGTAGATGAAATATAAAAGCTCACACATAGGTGACAATGACTGTTTCTTCTTTTAAATACCACTCTACTAATTCTAACTCCCTTACAAGAACTTGTATATATCTTCTTAACTAACATTAATGTCACAAATTGATCCTAGGAAACCAAGTCACAGATAGTTTTAGGAGTTGACATTTTAAAATAAAAATCTAGGAGAAGTAAAGTGAAAGTTGAAATACAACCTTTAAGTCCAGCTGAGCTAAACATTAGTAACATTTTAAAAGACGGTATTAGGCACCTATCAAACACCATCACTGACACTAACATAAGATCAGTGGCAAATATAATGACACATATAAAGACCATATTGAAAAAATGAAGATGTTTACAATTCTTAGCCACACAGGACTAGAAAATCAAACAATTTTATATTTACTATTGCCACCTTTAATGAAGAATCATCACTGTTCTACAGCTGAAAATGTTCAAGGAGAAAAGGGGATTTATTAATGTGAGATTAGAAAATTTAATAACTTCTGGGTGAATAGTTGCCATTCCATATAATATCATTTCTTTTTTTTAGCCATTTTCCCCATTGAATAAATCTTATATGCAAACTCAACTAGAAAAATAGTATCGGATTCTGATTTAAGTTAACATTCACGAAGCCCTACAAACCTCTTGTATTGTCACAAGAAGTGTGCTTAGGAAAGAAACTGTTGTCTTGAAAAGTTACGGAAGAGACTAAGTTGCACTTGATGCTTAGGAGGGGCTACCATATGCAAACCTCCAGGAGCTGCCACTTACATTGTTTTATTTGTGTGTCCCAGATGGTATCTATTAAAAAAAATACATTGATCAAGCAAATAACTTAATTTCTCTATGAATTTGAATTCTCTTTGAGATGAAAGATAACTATGAGGGTTGCCTGAGAAGTAAATGAAGTAACATACAAAATAGTTATGGTGCTTGACACAAAGAATGCACCCCAAAACTGGCTCCTTTCCTCTCCACTCATTCCTATGCAATGTCTGCAATTATGGAGAAAATCATATTACTTTTGCTACCAGATGCAATTCAAATAACTTGGAATATTTGGTTCATTTCAGCCATTGGAGCTCAGCCAGTCATTGGACTATTTTTGACTAAGTTAGTAAGAAAGAAATTCTGTTCACTCATAGTAGAGGAAGCCAATGAAGGTTGTATTTCCATTAAGAAGATAACATGCATTTAGGTAATCATATCACTCCTACTTCAAAAAGCATATCTATTCAAACATCCTTTATTTTCTTAATTTATCATGTTAGAATTCTGCTTTATCTGCAGGTTAATTGTGCCAACAATGGGAAACTGTCCAGAATGTGGTGTTCTTGTTACTTCTGACATGAATAAATACTGGACTAATTAGAACATATGTTTCTATCAGAATCCCAAATACTTCCTTGAACACCATTAAAACCATATTATAAACCTTTATGGTTTTATGTATATATATTTTTCTCACTGTAATTATATGAGAATAAACATAGTAAAAGCATTTTTAGAAATATTGTCTACCTCAGAAAACTACCTCTTGTATTTACATTTTTATTGCATTTGTAATTTAATTTTCACAATGATTTGAGCATTTCACTGCTAAAATGATATAAGTAGATAATGCCAAATAATAGATGACTTTAGTCAATTCAGTGGGGATGAAAGTCATATGTTCATTAAGGTCATAATACTGGTTGTTGGGATAGATTTTTCTCTCTTTTGAAGTATTGTTACAGTGTAATGTAAAAATATCCTGAAGAAATAAAATGAATAAAATAAAGACACATATTACCAATTCCTGCAGGGTTCTACTTCTAAATAAGAGTATGCAAATCAGAGCTAAGCCAATAATTTCTTACACTGGTATGAATTAAAATTAAATAGTATATATTAAACAACCAGGATGTCAAGTTTCATGTGGCAGTGACTTTCATATAAGAATAATATGTAATAGAGAAGCTAGGGCTGAGATCATTTGTTAGAAAGACAAAAGCTTCACTGGGATAAAAGTACCAAAATAAATCAGAAATAACTCCTTGGACAGAAAAAGAAAAACGACAGAAAAAAAATTGTGGGTGATTATAAGTAAGCAAAAAAAAAAAATCAAATTTCTCTCTTCTTCATTTTTCTCTCTCCTCCTATTTCCTTCCTGAATAATTCATTTTTAGTGCTCTGAAGTCATGCAGACAAGTAAGTTAGGCATCTAGGCCGAGGCAGAGCCTGGTGGGAAAGTAGGTACATGTCATGAGTGAGCAGTGTAGGCTATCAAAGCCCAACAGGGGGAGAAAGGGAAAGTCTGGAGTGGGGAGTCAGAGTTTGAACAAGATGAGAAGGAAATAATCCATGTGAAGATGTGGCTTGGCTTGGGGTTCTAGAGGCTGATGAAGATGAGGAGGGTATCTTTGAAAAGGGACAGTTTGTCATTAGGTATCAGAGCCCAGTTATGGGCTAACCATGCATGGGAAAAATTTGATATAGGTTGACAAAGCCCAAATAGGAAGGGAGGTGTCCATATGGAGAGGAAGCCAGCTGTAAGTGGTGCAGTAGTGCAGTATAAAACAGTGTGAAAGGGGGGGCATCTATGGAGGTAGCCTGGAGTGGGGAGGAGTCACAGACTGAGCCCAGTGAAGAGAAAGTGCATATGTGTGTGTGTGGGGGGGGGGCATGTGAGAAATCAGCCAAAGCAGTGTGACTGCGGAATGGGGTGCAAGCATCAGTGGAAAATTGGTTACATACAGGGGTACCGAGCAGATTAAATATATTAAGGACAAGGGAGACCAGATTGGTATTTCCAGAGAAGGGAGTTACAAGTACTAAATTAGAGAAAAGTAGAATGGTTTGGGGTTGGAATTGAAGATAGTGGCATGAAATGGGTGGTTTTCAATATACATTAATAGATTCAGACATAGATATAAAATGTGTATAGATGTACACACATATACTCTAAGTTCTATCTTCCAGGATAGCCTGCAAGCAATAATAGCCCAATAATAAGGGTATACCTTCCACTTAAATCTGGCTTCTAATTATCATTCTCCACTTGCAGGAACTAGGGTTCCTTGGAGAATTGAGCCAAGGGCTTGGGCAAGGAGAATAGAAGGTAAACCTGAAACATCATTATATGCCAGAAAATCAGTACTCGAAGAATGACAGGGACATTGAAGAGTTCACAGAAGCTAGCTAGAACGGTCTTCAGTGGACAAATCAAAGATAAACTGAGAATTAAAATAAAAAATGATAGGGGTGCCTGGGTGGCTCAGTCGATTGAGCGTCCGACTTCAGCTCAGGTCATGATCTCACAGTTCGTGGGTTTGAGCCCTGTGTCGGGCTCTGTGCTGACAGCTCAGAGCCTGGAGCCTGCTTTGGATTCTGTGTCTCCCTCTCTCTCTGCCCCTCCCCCACTCATGCTCTGTCTCTTTCTCTCTGTCAAAAATAAATAAAACATTAAAATAAATAAGTAAATAAATAAATAAATAAATATAGTAATGTCTTATGACCCACTGAATAACATAGGAAACCATGAG
This sequence comes from Felis catus, assembly GCF_018350175.1. Taxonomy (NCBI): domain Eukaryota; kingdom Metazoa; phylum Chordata; class Mammalia; order Carnivora; family Felidae; genus Felis; species Felis catus. The sequence continues at coordinate 206,996,129 of NC_058368.1, read as the reverse complement.
TTCATATTGGTACACCTAAAGTTACAAATGAAAACTATCATAAGGAATTGGATATTTACATAGATAAAAATATCTCTCCAGGATACACTTACAAATTAAGGAGAGAAAAGGTAACTTTATAGTGGAAAAGCCTGGCAGATAACATCCTTAATCAAGTGATCTAAGTGTAATGGGAAACAACAAAATCATGTGACACATAACAGAGGAGGAGCCAAGATGGCGAACAACATGTAAGTTTTTTGTGTGTCTCATGTCCATGAAATACAGCCAGACCAACACTAAACCATCCTGAACACCTAGAAAACTGATCTGAGGATTAACACAGTAATCTGCACAACCTGAACCACAGAATTCAGCAGGTACGCGGCGCAGAGAGGTGAACTTGGGGAGAGAGCAGCCACGGAGGCCAGGGAACCGCTTTTGCATGTGGAGAGATAACAGAGATGGAGGGGTGGGGGGGTGGGGGAGGAGAATACGGGAAAAGCACCCTCCCCCCCAAAAGCAGCTGGAGAGAAAGTGGAAAAGTGGAAACAGCCACAGGGACTGAACTAAAAAGGAAGAAAGAAGAAAGGAGAGGTTTTAAATTCCATTAAGACTGTAAACAGGGGGAGCACTGAGTCTGAAACGCCACAGCTCAATACCTGGTGGTGCTCTGGTGGGAAAGGCAAATCCCCAGGAGCAGAGTGAAGTCTGTGGTCTTCAGGCCACACAGGGAGAGGCGGTTAACTGCTAGGAAGACACTTGGTAGAGGCTGTGTGGGTCTCCCAAAGGCAAGGTCCCAGTGGACCCAGGAGAACAACCACATTTGCTGGTGCTAGAACAAGGTCATTAAGGGTGAAGCGTGGTGCCAGATATGTGTTGTAATTGTCCCTAATCCCTGAAACACTGCTGCTATGCTATCCCTTGAACTTTTTCTGGGGCAGGCTGGCACCCAGCTGCAGTCTCTGGGTATCAGCAACAGTGCGGTCCCACAAACGTTCCTGGGTGCAGCCAGCACCCAGCCATTGCTCAGTGAGGCTGAGGGGCAGAACGGGTCAAAGCCACAGTCCCTCAGAAGTAAGGGGTCGGGAAAAACAGCCACACCTGAGACAAAACACAGGAGACAGGTGCTGCCTGAGGCTTGGTCATGGACCATGTGGATGCGGGGAGTGGATGGAAGCTGAAGACAAAGGACAGGTGTGCAAATGCTGGTCAGGGAGAACAGAGTTCTGATACCAGACACTGGGTAGCTGGGTGACGCCATTTTCACTGCTCCTGCGCATGCACATACACACCTACAAATGCCACAATAATCCACCCAGTAAACTAAGCAGCGCCATCTACTGGAGAACGGAGCAGTTACACTAAGCCCCACCCAACTGAGTCAACCTGGCTCCTCAGGACCACAAGTCTCTCCCCCTGCTCAGTTTAGGGACTATAAAGCACTTCAGAGTTTGACTTCTAGGGGAAAACAAAGTAATTTCAGTCGTATTTCAGTCTGTTAACCAATCCATCTATTCAATTTTCTTTTTTCTTTTTTTTTTACTTTTTCTTTTTTCTCTTTTTGTTTCTTTTCTTTTTCTTGAATACAGAAAGAGAAAAAATTCATTTTTATTTTCAATTTTTATTAAAAATATTTTCTTTAATTTTTTTTCTACTATATTTTTTACTTTTGTGTAAATTGTTTCAAATTCTATTTTACTTCCATCATTTCATTTAGGTCTACTTCAGTGTATTTATTTTTTCAAATTTTCAAACAATTTACTTTTTTTTTCTTTCCTCCTTTTTCTCTTATCTATCAATCCCCTTTCAACACCCACACCAAAACACAGATGCTAGGATCTAGCATCATTTAATTTATTTTTTTGTATTTGTTTGTTTTTAATTTTTTTAACTTTAATTTAATTTTTTTTACCTCATTAATTCCTTTTCTACCTTCAAAATGATGAATCAAAGGAATTCACCCCAAAAGAAAGAGCAGGAAGAAACGACAGCCAGGGACTTAACCAACACAAAAACAAGCAAGATGTTTGAACCAGAATTTAGAATCACAATAATAAGAATACTAGCTGAAGTCAAAAACAGATTAGAATCCCTTTCTGTGGAGATAAAAGAAGTAAAAGCTAGTCAGGATGAAATAAAAAATGCTATAACTGAGCTGGATTCTCGAATGGATGCCATGGTGGCGAGGATGGATGAGGCAGAACAGAGAATCGGCGATATAGAAAACAAACTTATGGAAAATAAGGAAGCAGAAAAAAAAAAGAGGGAGATTAAGGCAAAAGAGCATGATTTAAGAATTAGAGAAATCAGTGACTTACTAAAAAGGAACAACATCAGAATCATAGGGGTCCCAGAAGAGGAAGAGAGAGAAATAAGGGTAGAAGGGTTATGTGAGCAAATCATAGTGGAAAAGTTTCTTAACCTGCAGAAAGACACAGACATCAAAATCCAGGAAGCACAGAGGACTCCCATTAGATTCAACAAAAACCAACCATCAGCAAGGCATATCACAGTCAAATTTACAAAACACTCAGGCAAGGAGACAATCATGAAAGCAGCAAGGGAAAAAAAGTCCCTAACATACAAGGGAAGACAGATCAGGTTTGCAGCAGACCTATCCACAGAAATGTGGCAGGCCAGAAAGGAGTGGCAGGATATATTTAGTGTGCTGAATCAGAAAAATATGCAGCCAAGAATTCTTTATCCAGCAAGGTTGTCATTCAAAATAGAAGGAGAAATAAAAAGTTTCCCAGACAAACAAAACTTAAAGGAGTTTGTGACCACTAAACCAGCCCTGCAAGAAATTTTAAGGGTAGACTCTCTGAGGGGAGAAAAGAGGAAAACAAACAAACAAACAAACAAATAATAATGACCAAAGCAACAAAGACTAGAAAGGACCAGAGAACAACACCAGAAACTCCAACTCTACAAGCAACATAATGGCAATAAATTCATCTTTCAGTACTCACTCTAAACATCAATGGACTAAATGCCCCAATCAAAAGACACAGGGTAACAGAATGGATAAGAAAACAAGATCCATCTATATGCTGTTTATAAGAGACCCACTTTTTCTTTATATGTAATTTATTGTCATTGGTTTCCATACAACACCCAGTGCTCATTCCAACAGGTGCCCTCCTCAATGCCCATCACCCACTTTCCCCTCTCCCCCAGCCCCCATCAACCCTCAGTTTATTCTCAGTATTTAAGAGTCTCTTATGGGTTGCCTCCTTCCCTCTCTGTAACTTTTATTTCCCCCTTCTCCTCCCCCCCACCCCAGGTCTTCTGTTGAGTTTCTCAGGATCCACAAATGAGTGAAAACATATGGTATCTCTCTTTCTCTGTATGACTTATTTCACTCAGCATCACACTCTCCAGTTCCATCCACGTTGCTACAAATGGCCAGATTTCATTCTTTCTCATTTCCAAGTAGTATTCCATTGTATATATAAACCACATCTTCTTTATCCATTTGTCAGTTGATGGACATTTAGGCTCTTTCCATAATTTGGCTATTGTTGAAAGGGCTGCTATAAACTTTGGGGTACAAGAGCCCCTATGCATCAGCACTCCTGTATCCCTTGGGTAAATTCCTAGCAGTGCTACTGCTGGGTCATAGGGTAGATCATTTTTAATTTTTTGAGAAACCTCCACACTGTTTTCCAGATTGGCTGCACCAGTTTGCATTCCCACCAACAGTGCAAGAGGGTTCCCGTTTCTCCACATCCTCACCAGCATCTATAATCTCCTGACTTGTTCATTGTGGCCACTGTGACTGGCGTGAGGTGATATCTGAGTGTGGTTTTGATTTGTACTTCCCTGATGAGGAGCGATGTTCAGCATCTTTTCATGTGCCTGTTGGCCATCTGGATATTTTCTTTAAAGAAGTGTCTATTCATGTCTTCTGCCCATTTCTTCACTGCATTATTTGTTTTTCGGGTGTGGAGTTTGGTGAGCTCTTTATAGATTTTGGATACTAGCCCTTTGTCCGATATGTCATTTGCAAATATCTTTTCCCATTTTGTCGGTTGCCTTCTAGTTTTGTTGACTGTTTCCTTTGCAGTGCAAATTGTTTTCATCTTCATGAGGTCCCAGTAGTTCACTTTTGTTTTTAATTCCCTTGCCTTTGGTGATCTCAAGTGAGAAATTGCTGCAGCGCAGGTCAAAGAGGGTTTTTCCTGCTTTCTCCTCTAGTGTTTTGATAGTTTCCTGTCTCACATTCAAGTCCTTTATCCATTTTGAGTTTATTTTTGTGAATGGTGTAAGAAAGTGGTCTAGTGTCATTCTTCTGCATGTTGCTGTCCAGTTCTCCCAGCACCATTTGTTAAAGAGACTGTCTTTTTTTCATTGGATATTCTTTCCTGCTTTGCCAAAGATTAGTTGGCCATACATTTGCGGGTCTAATGCTGGAGTCTCTATTTTATTCCCTTGGTCTATGTGTCTGTGTTTGTGCCAATACCATGCAGTCTTGATGATTATAGCTTTGTAGTAGAGGCTAAAGTCTGGGGTTGTGATGCCTCCTGCTTTGGTTTTCTTCTTCAATATTACTTTGGCTATTCGGGGACAAGAGATCCACTTTAGACCTAAAGACTCCTTCAGATTGAAAGTAAGGGGATGGAAAACCATCTATCATGCTAATGGCCAACAAAAGAAAGCTGGAGTAGCCATACTTATATCAGACAATCTAGACTTTAAAATAAAGACTGTATCAACAGATGAAGAAGGGCATTATGTCATAATTAACGGGTCTATCCACCAAGAAGAACTAACAATTATAAACATTTATGCGCCAAATGTGGAAGTACCCAAATATATGAATCAATTAATCACAAATACAAAGAAACTCATTGATAGTAATACCACAGTAGTAGGGGACTTCAACACCCCACTCACAGCAATGGACAGATCATCTAATCAAAAAATCAACAAGGAAACAATGGCTTTGAATGACATACTGGAACAGACTGACTTAACAGATATATTCAGAACATTTCATATACTAAAGCAGCAGAATATACATTCTTCTCCAGTGCACATGGAACATTCTCCAGGATAGACCATATACTGGAGCACAAAACACCCCTCAACAGGTACAAAAAGATCAAGATCATACCATGCATATTTTCATACCACAACACTATGAAATTCGAAATCAACCACAAGAAAAAATTTGGAAAGGTGACAAATACTTAGAAACTAAAGAATGCCCTACTAAAGAATGAATGGGCTAACCAAGAAGTTAAAGAATAAATTAAAAAGTTCGTGGAAACCAATGAAATTGATAACACCACAACCCAAAACCGCTGGGACACAGCAAAGGTGGTCATAAGAGGGAAGTATATAGCAATCCAGGCCTTCCTAAAGAATGAAGAAATATTTCAGATACACAACCTAACTTTATGCCTTAAAGAGCTGGAAAAAGAACAGCAAATAAAACCCCAAACCAGCAGAAAACAGGAAATAATAAAGATTAGAGCAGAAATTAAAGCTATCAAAACCAAAAAAAAAACAAAAACAAAAACAACAGTAGAACAGGTCAATGAAGCCAGAAACTGGTTCTTTGAAAGAATTAACAAAACTGATAAACCACTATTCAGTTTAATCAAAAAGAAAAAGGAAAGTATCCAAATAAATAAAATCAAGAATGAAAGAGGAGAGATCACAACCAACAGGGCAGAAATAGAAACAATAATAAGAAAATATTATGAGCAATTATATGTCAATAAAATGGGCAATCTGAAAGAAATGGACAAATTCCTAGAAACATATACACTACCAAAACTGAAACAGGAAGAAATAGAAAATTTGAACAGACCCATAACCAGTAAAGAAATAGAATTAGTAATCAAAAATCTCCCAAAAAAGCAACAGTCCAGGGCCAGATAGCTTTCCAGGGGAATTCTACCAAACATTTAAGCAAGAATTAACACCTATTCTCTTGAAGCTGTTCTAAAAAATATAAATGGAAGGAAAACTTCCAAACTCTTTCTATGATGCCAGCATTACCTTGATTCCAAAACCAGAGACCCCACTAAAAAGGAGAATGTAGACGAATTTCCCTGATGAACATGGATGCAAAAATCCTCAACAAGATATTAGCAAACCAGATCCAACAATACATTAAAAAAATTATTCACCACGACCATGTGGCATTTATACCTGGGATTCAGGGCTGGCTCAATATCTGCAAAACAATTAATGTGATTCATCACATCAATAAAAAAAAAAAAAAGAACCATATGATCTTCTTAATAGATGCAGAGAAAGCATTTGACAAAATACAGCATCTTTCTTGATAAAAACCCTCAAGAAAGTAGGGATAGAGGAATCATACCTAAAGTCATAAGAGCCATATACAAAAAAACCCAATGCTAATATCATCTTCAATGGGGAAAAACTGAGAGCTTTCCCCCTGAGATCAGGAACACGACAGGGATGTCCACTCTCACCGCTGTTGTTTAACATGGTGTTGCAAGTTCTAGCATCAGCAATCAGACAACAAAAGGAAATCAAAGGCATCAAAATTGGCAAAGATTAAGCCAAGCTTTCACTTTTGGCAGATGACATGATATTATACATGGAAAATCCGACAGACTCCACCAAAAGTCTGCTAGAACTGATACATGAATTCAGCAAAGTTGCAGGATACAAAATTAATGTACAGAAATCAGTTGCATTCTTATACACTAATAATGAAGCAACAGAAAGACAAATAAAAAAACTGATCCCATTCACAATTGCACCAAGAAGCATAAAGTACCTAGGAATAAATCTAACCAAAGATGTACAAGATCTGTATGCTGAAAACTATAGAAAGCTTATGAAGGAAATTGAAGAAGATATAAAGAAATATAAAGAAATGGAAAAACATTCCGTGCTCATGGGTTGGAAGAATAAATATTGTTAAAATGTCAATACTACCCAAAGCTATCTACACATTCAATGCAATCCCAATCAAAATTGCACCAGCATTCTTCTCGAAACTAGAACAGGCAATCCTAAAATTCATATGGAACCACAAAAGGCCCTGAATAGACAAAGTAGTTTTGAAGAAGACCAAAGCAGGAGGCGTCACAATCCCAGACTTTAGCCTCTACTACAAAGCTATAATCATCAAGACTGCATGGTATCGGCACAAACACAGACACATAGACCAAGGGAATAGAATAGAGACTCCAGAATTGGACCCACAAGTATGGCCAACTAATCTTTGACAAAGCAGTAAAGAACACCCAATGGAAAAAAGACAGTCTCTCTAACAAATGGTGCTGGGAGAACTGGACAGCAACATGCAGAAGAATGACACTAGACCACTTTCTTACACCATTCACAAAAATAAACTCAAAATGGATAAAGGACCTGAATGCGAGACAGGAAACCATCAAAACCCTAGAGGAGAAAGCAGGAAAAGACCTCTCTGACCTCAGCCACAACAATTTCTTACTTGACACATCACCAAAGGCAAGGGAATTAAAAGCAAAAATGAACTATTGGGACCTCATGAAGATAAAAAGCTTCTGCACAGCAAAGGAAACAATCAACAAAACTAAAAGGCAACCAACGGAATGGGAAAAGATATTTGCAAATGACATATCGGACAAAGGGCTACTTTCCAAAATCTATAAAGAGCTCACCAAACTCCACACCCGAAAAACAAATAATGCAGTGAAGAAATGGGCAGAAAACATGAATAGACACTTCTCTAAAGAAGACATCCAGGTGGCCAACAGGCACATGAAAAGATGCTGAACATCGCTCCTCATCAGGGAAATACAAATCAAAACCACACTCAGATATCACCTCACGCCAGTCAGAGTGGCCACAATGAACAAATCAGGAGACTATAGATGCTGGCGAGGATGTGGAGAAACGGGAACCCTCTTGCACTGTTGGTGGGAATGCAAACTGGTGCAGCCACTCTGGAAAACAGTGTGGAGCTTCCTCAAAAAATTAAAAATCGACCTACCCTATGACCCAGCAGTAGCACTGCTAGGAATTTACCCAAGGGATACAGGAGTACTGATGCATAGGGGCACTTGTACCCCAATGTTCATAGCAGCACTCTCAACAATAGCCAAATTGTGGAAAAAGCCTAAGTGTCCATCAACTGATGAATGGATAAAGAAATTGTGGTTTATATACACAATGGAATATTACGTGGCAATGAGAAAGAATGAAATCTGGCCATTTGTAGCAACGTGGATGGAACTGGAGAGTGTGATGCTGAGTGAAATAAGCCATACAGAGAAAGACAGATACCATATGTATTCACTCTTATGTGGATCTTGAGAAACTTAACAGAAACCCATGGGGGAGGGGAAGGAAAAAAAAGAGGTTAGAGTGGGAGAGAGCTAAAGCATAAGAGGCTCTTAAAAACTGAAAACAAACTGAGGGTTGATGGGGGGTGGGAGGGAGGGGAGGGTAGGTGATGGGCATTGAAGAGGGCATCTTTTGGGATGAGCACTGGGTGTTGTATGGAAACCAATTTGACAATAAATTTCATATATTAAAAAAAAAAGAATGAACTCTTGCCATTTGCAACTACGTGGATGGAACCAGACAGCACTATGCTAAGTGAAATTAGTCAGTCAGAGAAAGACAAATATCATATGACTTCACTCATATGAGGACTTTAAGACACAGAACAGATGAACATAAGGGAAGGGAAGCAAAAATAATATAAAAACAGGGAGGGGAACAAAACATAAGTGACTCTTAAATATGGAGAACAAACAGAGGGTTACTGGAGGGATTGTGGGAGGGGGGGATGGACTATATGGGTAAGGGGCATTAAGGAACCTACCCCTGAAGTCATTGTTGCACAATATGCTAACTAATTTGGATGTAAACTTTAAAAAATAAAAGCAAAAAAAAATTATTTGACACATAACAAAATGCAGTAAGTAGAACATGGTATCACTTGTGTGATAAAGCTCCCAAAGATGCATAACTTTAATTAAATCGTGATGAATCATAGAAAAAACCTGAACTGATAGTTTGCAAAGTAATGGAACTATGATCTTTGAAGTATCCTAGAGACTGAAGATACATGAAAACAGAATACAGCACATGATGTTGAACCAAAATCTTTGCTACAAAGGACAATATTAAGACAATTGGAAAAATTGGAATGGGGTGTAACACTTAAAAAGTAGAAATGTATGAGTGTCAATTTCCTGATGTTTGCTGGATTATAATTATGCAAGAGAAAGTCTTTGTAAGAAATACACACTAGAATATTTGGAGGTGATTGGAAATCGGGTTGGCAACTTTTTCTCAAATGGTTCAGGGCAAAAGCTCTTATATTGTACTTGCGGCTCTTTTATAACCTTGATGTTGTTTCACAATTAAAATTTATTTTTAGTTTTATTTATTTTCAATTTAGAGAGAGAAGTATGAGCAGGGAGAGGGGTAGAGGGGAAGAAAGAGAGAATCGAAAACAGGTTCCACCCTCAGTGCAGAGCCCAAAGCGGAGCTCGATCCTATGACCCTGCCGTCATGACCTGAGCCAAAATCAGGAGTTGGATTCTCAACTGGCTGAAGCACCCAAGAGCCCCAAACTTATTTTTTAAAAAAAGAGAAAAAATTGGGGTGTTTGGGTGGCTTAGTTGTTTCAGTGTCCAACTCTTGATTTTGGCTCAGTCATGATCTCAATTGGTGAATTAAATCCCTTTGTCACTCTCTGAGCTGACAGCATGGAACCTGATTAGGATTTTCCCTTTCTTCCTCTCTCCATCTCTCTTTCTCTCTCTCAAAATTAATAAATTTTAAAAAAAGAAAATCTAACATAATTTACGAGGCAAGGGTTTTAGAATGCAATACAGCAGTCAATCGATCAACATTTATCTGTTTAGTTTCCATGTGTGTTCCAGCAGTCTACATGACATGGCTGCTATTTAATCAAAACTAAGAAAAGAAATAATATGAAAACAGTGGATTACTGGATAAATGTAACATTGACAACATATACAACAGGCAGTCAAGAAGATCTGTGTGACTCGGAAATGGCTCGAGATGAGAACATCAGTGCAGACAGAATTTCAGGGTTGATAGCAAACACAGGCTCAGCAAGGGATAGTCAGGACACTTATTTGACAAAGAGCAGAAGGCTTGTAATGGAAAGTAGTAGGAGATACAGCGCAGGCAGACACAACAGGAGGATCTCTGCAAGTGATATTAAGGTGTGAAGAAGAGTTGGTTAATTTGCAAAAGACCCAGCTTAGCAGATAAAATCAATGGAGACAAAAGTCTGTAATCATCTTCCTCTTGAGTAGCTATCGCCTAATGTAATAGTTTTCAAGTTTAATTATTTCTTTCATCAAATGTAATCCTATTTGAAATTCAGTGGATTTAGTAGATAAAAATGAAGCTGCTCTCATTGAACATAGAGTGGAAAGTCTAGAGCCCTGCCTCTTGTCCTTTTTGCAACTGATATAGCTGACATTCTGCTGAAGAAGGCCTACCACCCAAAGATTATAGATGGAATTGCTACTTTAAAGCAGTCTGAAGAGCTTCCCAGAGGTATTTACACTGAACTTTCAAGTGGAAAGGCTCAGATAACAGGCCTATATGCTGGGTCTCTTTATCTGTTTGCATTAATGTATCAATCTACATACAAACCACTCGTTCTTTTTTTCTGTCAGAATTTCTAAACCAAATGGGGTTGTTTAAATCAAGAAATATATTTTTCTTTATCCACAAAATGATATATTTTTGGCCTTCAGCTGAAATACTTTTTGAATCAAATTAAAAACTATTAAATTATTTTCTCTGTCAAGTAGACAGAGTTTATGAAAATCTGGTTATATAGTCATTAGCTTCAAGGATCTTCTTGAAAAACTGAGGTTTTTGACATAATTTGACATAATTAAATCATTTGACATAATTAAAATCATTTCAGATTATTAAAATAATAGAATATTGAGAGAATATACTCAGAAATCAAATAACGTTTAACTATAATTTCCTTTTCATTTTAATAGACATTGATAAAGGTATAATTAATGTTATCAAAGAGATTGTTATGTTTAAATTTCCATTAACTTGATAAGATCTTAAAGTTGAGTTGGAACTTTTAATTTATCTAAGCCATAATTGGGAAATGTAAAAATACCTGTAGCTATAAGTGAAACAAAATACTATATTAAAAATTGTGCAAACTAGTCATAATCTTTAGGTACCCTCAGGTTTATTTATCATGCCTCTGTTTATACTTGCAAAATCACAACTATTAATATAATTATGTAAACCACTGAGTTTCTTACTAGTCCATGTTAGCCAGATTTTATCATTTCTTTTGTGTATAATTCTTCCTCTTCCCTATCAGACCTAGCACTTCCCCAGTCAGATCATCCTGAGATTTAGCCCTAGTTATGGATCCTAGTCATGGAGGTCTATCAAGGTAGATGCTGATTGTCTTATGAGGTGCTTACCTCACTGGAGGACTCTGAATAGTCTTTAAGTTAGGTCTTATCTTTTCAACAAAGAAGTAGGCCACTTCTGCAGACCTAGAGGGTTCAGGAAATCAGGAGATTCAAGGATTTCAAGTACATCTACCCAAATACCCCCCTTTTCAAGAATCATACTTTCTTTCTGTCAAAGCCATGACTGGTGTAGGAATCTTTCCTAGGCTGATATGAGCTTTGCCTCTTTTATAGTCCAGTCCTGTGCCTGGTTTTAAGCTCCATCCTCTGGCTTTAAGAAATGAGAGTTTCTAAATACTGCCAAGTGGGACTTTTAACTTTCACACTTTGCTTTAAATTCATAATAAATAGATCTGAGCCTGTTATCTTTGCTTTTTCACACACAAATGGTGTTTAGCAATAGCTACTCAATTCAAAGAATACTTATTAACGTTACTAGTTTCCCTATACCTCTCAAACATCATAGACATTGATTGCCCAGTTAATCTATGCCAGCCTGCCTGCATTTTATCTAAGTTCACCATAGGTGAACATTTCAGCAAACGCAAGGCCAAAGTGAGTCACAGACTATCAACTCTTTGCCTTCCACCAGTGACTGGGCTCTCGTTGTCATCCAGCTACCAAGTGATCTAATTCTAGGGTTTTTTTTTGTTTTTTTTTTTTCAACGTTTATTTATTTTTGGCACAGACAGAGACAGAGCATGAACGGGGGAGGGGCAGAGAGAGAGGGAGACACAGAATCGGAAACAGGCTCCAGGCTCCGAGCCATCAGCCCAGAGCCTGACGCGGGGCTCGAACTCCCGGACCGCGAGATCGTGACCTGGGTGAAGTCGGACGCTTAATCGACTGCGCCACCCAGGCGCCCCTAATTCTAGAGTCCCATCTTTACAGCCTGCTTCCTGGCACAAATTCCAGCAGGACCCAAACTCATGAAACTGCGAGATAGTGACCTGAGCAGAAATCAAAAGTCAGATGCTTAACCGAGCCACCCAGGTGCCCCATCTTTCTTTTCCTTCTTTTGATCACAATCCCTTAGGACCAGAGAGAGAATTGTTTACTTTATCCTAAACTATTAAAAGGTTTTAGTCAGATAAATGATTATTTTTCACTAAAGATAACATAAATTTAAGCGCATGGCGTGAAATACACTTTGATTGAATGTTTTTAAATTGTAACGTCCTACATCAAAAAAAACTTGCAAAAAATTTTTTTAATGGTGTTAGAAGTGCTAAGCTTACAACAAATGTTAAAGATGAAGAAAATTGAGATGAAGTTTCTTTTAAAAACACTACATACAAGAAACCAAAGGACTTGAAAGACTTGTGAAATATTAAAACATGTTTCAGAAGTTGCAGATGTGAAGTCATTTTTCAAGTGTTTCCAATATATACTTTTGTTAAGACATCTGTTTCTGGGAAAATTTGATTAGAAAACAAAACATTGTAAAAAGAAAATCGATTTTCCAAATCCATGAAAAAAAAGGTCTTTACAAAGAAAAAGTCCCCCAAAAAAGTGTATTTCCATTTCCTGGAAGTTTACTTAGAAGAAGTATTTTCCGTTGAATGCAGTGATTCCAACTTAGTGAGAGTTTAAGGCAAAAGGGTACACATTTTGCAACTTGTCACCACATTCCCAAGGCTTTATTATCAGCTCTCAAAGTCCTCACATTCTGAGTGAAAAACTACTGAAACTATCCAAGAAACTGATGATGTTTTGAGTTTGAGCAAATTATCTGATCAAATCACAAGAACAAGCAGCATTTTTTTTTTTTAGTTGAGCTGGTATATTTGTGACGTCAGAATGTAGAAATAATATTCACAACTTTCTTGGTGTTTAATTTACAAATAATAAAGTGCACATGTGCAAGTTCTGACCTGAAGTACACCCATGAAAACATCACCACAATCAAGATAATAAACATATTCAGTCATCCCCCCAAATTTCCTCATGCCTCTTTGTAATCATCCCTTTCCCATCTCTATGTGGCCTCACCACCTCCCCCCCAAGAAATCTCTCATCTTTTTTCTGTTACTACGGATGGCTGCAATTTATAGAATTTATAAATTATATAAACGAAATTACACAACATGTACTCATTTTTTTGGTCTGGCTTCTTTCACTCCATGTAATTACTTTAAAGTACGTTTGGTACATACACCAATAACTGTAGTTTTTATTGGTGGGTAATATTCCATTGTATGGATATGCCAAAATTTGTTTATCTATTCAATATTCAAATGTTGATGGATATTTGGGTTATTTCCAGTTTCACCTATTACAAATAAAGTTGTTATGAATCACAGGAATCTACCCCCAAAACCACTAGCACACTGTATACACTGTATGTTAGCTAACTTGAGAATAAATTTAAAAATAATAAATAAGTAAATAAATAAATAAATACCAGAAATATTTTTAAAAGATTTAAAAAACAAATAAAATTGTTATGAGCATTTAGATGTAAGTCTTTGTGCAAACATATGCTTTCATTTCTCTAAAGTAAAAGCCTAGAATTGGAATGGCTACAGCATATAGTAGATCAGTGTTTAAGTTTTAAAGACATTGTCAAATTGGTTTTCCAAAGTAATTGTACCATTTTACATTACCATTAAAATGTTAGGCAAATATTTCTTAGATACAACTCCAAAACCATAATCTGTAAAGTTTTAAAAAATAATAAATTGTATTTCATTAAAATTTAAAATTCTGTTCTTCAAAAGACATTAAGAAAATAAAAAGATAATCCACAGATTGGAAGAAAATATTTTCATATCACATAAATAACCTATATATTGAATGTATAAAGAAATCCCAAGATTCAATAATAAGAAACACCCAAAAAATAAAATGGGTGAACTCTTCAGACACTTCACCAAAGAAGATATATAGATGGTAAAAAATGCATGTGAAAAGATAATCAATATCATTAATCACTAGGGAAATGCAAATTAAAACCATGAGCTAATATTATACATCTATAAGAATGGCTTAAATTAAAGATACTGACCATACCAAGTGTTAAAAAAAAAACCTGGAACTCTCATATAATGCTGGTAGAAATAATATTTTAAATGTTTATTGATTGGATAATATTGTGTTAGGTTCTGCATGAATTTTAAACTTTCTACATTCCTGACACTGAATAGTGTTACTTGCATTTCATTAACAGTGTTTTCTCCCCAAGGAGAAATTTATACTCACAGAATAATTTTAGGTCTTATTTTATTATAACACATGGCTTTATCCATGCCTTTATTCTTGAAACAATTTATTCCTCCTCTTCACTGAGACTTTTTTTAAGTATTTGCATGTTTTATTTTTTTCTTTTACTTTTTTAAATTTAAATCTAAGTTAGTTAACATATAGTGTAGTAATGGTTTCAGGAGTAGACTTTAGTGATTCATCACTTACATATGACACCCAGTGCTCATCCCAACAAGTGCCCTCCTTAATTCCCACCACACACTTAGCCTATCCTCCCACCCAACACACCTCCAGCAGCCCTCAGTTTGTTCTCTGTATTTCAGAGTGTCTTATGTGCTTGCCTCCCTCTCTGTTTTTATCTTATTTTTCCTTCCCTTCCCCTATGTTCATCTGTTTTATTTCTTAAATTCCACACATGAGTGAAATCATATGATATTTGTCTTTCTCTGACTGACTTATTTCACTTAGCATGATACACTCTAGTTCCATCCATGTTGTTGCAAATGACAAGATTTCATTCTTTTTCATCACTGAGTAGTATTCCAGTGTGTGTGTGTGTGTGTGTGTGTGTGTGTGTTTACTACATCTTCTTTATCTATTCATCAGTTGATGGACATTTGGGTTCTTTACATAATTTGGCTATTGTCAATACTGCTGCTATAAACACTGGAGTGCATGTTCCCCTTAGAATCAGCATTTGTATCTTGGATAAATACCTAGAAGTGCCATTGATGGGTTGTAGGGTAGTTCTTTTTTTCCTTAACGTTTATTTATTTTTGAGAGAGAGAGAGAAAGGGAGTGCATGTGCACACAGGGGAGGGGCAGATAGAGAGGAAGACTGAGGATCTGAAGCAGGCTCTGTGCTGTCAGCACAGAGCCCAACATGGGACTCAAACTCACAAGTCATGAGTTCAAGACCTGAACTGAAGTCGGGTGCTTAACCTACTGAGCCACCCAAGCACCCCTTTAGGGTAGTTCTATTTTTAATTTTTTGAGGAAACTCCATACTGTTTTCCAGAGTGACTCCCCCAGTTTGCATTCCCACCAACACTGCAAAAGTGTTCCCCTTTCTCCAGATCCTCGCCACCATCTGCTGTTTCCTGAGAAACAGGAAACTTCCTTCCTGTTGACTTCTTAGCTTCCTTCCATCTTCCATCTTCCATAAATTCCCCCAGGAAGCAAAACATAGGTGAGAAATTCTGAATAATTGCCTCTTATGACATTGGTAAACACCACAGAAGGAATAACAGATGGCTGGGGATAAGAGGAAGAGGGAAACTATCTGACTGGAGTATGACAATCTTAAATGAACCAATACATGGTATGTGTCTTAGACAAAAGAAGTTCACCAGCACTAAATGTAACTTATTTAATAACTTATTTTTCTTAAAAAGAAAAATACACAAGATACTATTTTAAATGCTGAAGAAAAAACAACATTACTTTATTCAATATGACCCCAGAAGTTAAACTATTCGATGTGTTAAGTGTCCTTTCCTTCATCTGTTATTTTATTCAGACTTTTTACTGTTATTCAACTTAAAAGTTTTGCCAATGTTTTCAAAGATTCCACTGCCTCCTAATATGTTCTTCAGACAAAGCTATTTTGTTAAACATTGTTCTGCATAGGAGATTATACATTTGATACTTGAGTTTTATTGTTTATTAGGGATAACTTAAAACTGCATTACATGTAGGATAGTTCATAATAATGTGAAGAATTCTATAGATTTGGAAAACATGAGATTGAAGATTGATACTTTTCCCAGGGAATTAATCAGTGAAGAGTAAATTATTTCACAGATTATGTGACGAAGGGGCAGACTAGAGGTACCCAGCAGAAAAAAGTCTTATATATTAGTTGAATTGCTAAATACTGTTAAATTTTCTTCATGAAAAGAATAAGTCCTAGAAATGTTTGCCTACAGATATTGGGGAAACCAATTCAAAACTTCTATATCTTTACCTACAGACACAAAACCCTGCCTAGATTTCAGGCTGATAGAGACATTTTTTTTAGATGTGTTCGTTCAATGCATAGCTATTCTATGAATATTATTATTTTTTTAAATATACTTTTTTTATTGACCTAATTCTCTTTTGACAGGGTAACCTAAATGCAATATATACAGAAAATTTCCCTAGAATCCACATACAGATCTACGTTGTAATATATATGTATATATTGATGCCATGATAAATTTATCTATGAAAAAACCACCAGTGATTCAGGTAATGTCAAATCACTTCTATAGTGTTTTCTATACAAGGAATAGCCTTTCAATTGAGTATATCATGTTTTATTGGTGTTGTATGATGAGGGTGAAGGAAAAGAATAGAAGAAGATGACGTCTCCAGGCAGCAGGCTAAGGATTCAGCCTGGAGTCCATCATCAATGAAATCAGTGAAATTATATTAATAAGTTAATGACAAAATATCCATTTTAACAAATTCACAAAGTGTTGGTCATATTTGAGACTAGATGTAATTTCACAAGTAGTATTAATGCTACTGCCCAGAGTTACTCTCCAACCTTCTCTTACCCATTGTTTTATAACCTGTTTCCTCAGACCATGAAAAGTAGGGTTCTAAATAAGCACATATTAATAGTAATAACCCACTCACTGACCTTTACTTCTGCCTGCTACTCTGAGACCGGCATTTCCCTGCCAGTGTGCCCTCCGTGTTCACCTCTGGGTGTTCATTAGAAAATATTTCAAGTTTGCTGTGCACAAAATTTATTAGACCACATGGCAACTGCTATTATCTTGCTACCTGGCTCTTATCCCCCTCTCTGGTGATGCATGAAGCCAGGATCTATGTTTTTATTGCCCACCATTGACCTGTCCCCGTCTGCCCACCACTCCACCACTACCACCACCAGACTCTAGTGCTCTTTGAGACACTGACCAGCTCTGAGTTGGGGTGGGCAACAGGTCTCACGGTGTAAACACTATGCTGGTTTCTCTGCTTCATTTCTATATTATTATAGAAAAGATCAGATTTGAAAAGAAACAAAATAGGCATTCTAATTCTAAAATGATAGCATAATGATTTTAATGCAAAATGTACTAAATACATTAAATGGCAGATAAAACATAGCTAGAGGAAGAATAATAAGTTAGGAGAGAACAGAAAAATCACCCAAAGTACAGCCTAGTAATATAAAAACATGGAAACTATTAAATTGAAGGTAAGAGAAGACCTAATAAATGCATAATTCTGCAAGGGAGAAAATTGAGAGAATAAGAAAAGTGCAAAGTCAAAAGGCTTAATGACTAAGAATGTTCAAGAAGGGCTGCAAGGTAAGAATCTTCAGATTCTTAAAGCATAATGACCCCCAAGTATGGTACATATAATAAAAGCTATTTTTAACCATATTTCTGTGAATCTGAAGAATAGTAAGGACATGCAAATTCTAAAAATAGCAAAAGAAAAAGAAAAAAAAATAAAAAGTAGACTTATATTTCTCATCTTGGTATAAAATGAAAGCTGGGAAAGGGTAGAATAATATCTCTAAGAGCTGACAGAAAATAGCTGACTAACTAGAACCACATATCCCTTGAAAATATTTTTAAGGAATAAGGTTAAAATAGATAAACACATTTCAACCAAACAAAAAATAACCTTAAAGAAAAAAGAAATGAAAACAAAAAGGAAGGACTAATATACAAAAAGAAAAGACAAGCAATATGATTTTTAAAATCATGGGAAATACAGAGCAACGACTATAAAAAATAATAGCAATAAATAGTAAAGATTAATCATGAATGCTACAATACAAGATAAAAATAATATAGTGTACTCCCTTCTTAACATTTATGAAGGAAATATTCCAGGAAGCTTATAATTAGTAAGAGGGGAGAAATAAATTAAATTTAGACTTTTAAAATTATGCTAAATATCTTGATAATCAACAAAACAATAATAGTTTATAAATTCAAACCAATAGAGGCAGAAATTAAATTTTTAAAACTCAGTCATTCTAAAAGAGGGCAGGAAAGAAGGACAAAAATGAAAACATGGGAAAAACTAGGTAAACAGAAATCACCAAATAAGATATAAAAATAAAACTGAGTATATAAAAAAATGAGAATAAATATAGATAGACTGCATCTGATAACTAATGTCAGAAATTATCATATAGGAATAAAAAATAGATTATGAGACTCTTAAATACAGAGAACAAACTGAAGGTTGCTGGAGGGGAGGTGGATGGGGGAATGGGTTTAATGGGTGATGGGCACTGAGAAGGACACTTGTTGGGATGAGCGCTGGGTGTTATATGTAAGAGATGAATCACTGGGTTCTACTCCTGAAGCCAAGACTACACTGTATGCAAACTAACTTGAATTTAAATTAAAAAAATAGATTATGATAAAGTAGTATAATTGCTAGTATGTAGGTATACACAATGTGCTGAGAAGAGAGACAACTAATATTAAAAGAGAAAAGAAGGCTGTTCCAAGAAGGTGATGTAAAAGCTGAGTACCTGTGTATACATGGAAGCTTGCCAAGGACACAAAAGGAACAAGAACATTCCAGAAATAAAAATAGGCATTTATAAAGAAGAATGATTGCAGCATATTTTTGTCTTTTTCCTTCATTCAGTGGAAGAATGGAAGGGCAGGAGACAAAAGAAAAAATATAAAAAAAATTAGACTCCCTTTTCTATTTATCAAAGATTTCCCTTTTTTAGAAACCCTTCCCTAGTGATCTTTCAAAATACAAGACATTTTCATCATCCATGTTAGTGCTTTACAGCTTTAGATCAGTGATTTATACACATTGGCAATGGTGTTCATACTAAAGTTTACATAGGACTGAGAGAAATACAGATAATATATCAAAATTTCCATATATTCAATACTGTCTTTTTGGATTTTTGGTATTGAGAAGTTCTTTACATTATGATTAATAGTGGTGATATGCAACAGGTTTTTGTTTGCTTCTTGTTTGTTAGATTTTAATGTCTTTTTGGCAAAATAAGGAGTTGACAATAAAATCAAATCTTTTCTTTCTTTGATATTAAATTGCATTTTATTGTCCACAAAATACAAAAGTCTGGAAACAACTATAGTAAATGACTTTCAGAACTTCTTTTACAAAGATCTATGCAGCTGGAAATATAACGTTGTCTAAAGGACTACACAAGAAATGAAGACTTGTTTTAAATAGGACCAATCTGAAAACTATAGAAAGTATTTTTCTCCCCAGTTTGATAAATTGCTTCCTTAGTAATGAATATATGTCTCTTGTTAAACATGGGAATTCTGGAAGATGAAGGAAACTACTGGGTCATAATTCACAATGTGAAGTGTATGTATGTTTGTATGAAAGGTATATATCTTAAAGCCACTTGAGCTTAAAACAATGAGAAACACTAACATGTAAGCTTAACTAAGTCAACTGCATCTAGGTCTAAATCTAGATTATAACATAAAAAAGAATTAATGATTAAAAGATAATATCATAAACCCTTGTAGCATTTCCATACAATAGCCACTTTATAGAGTGTGGGTTTTTTTTTTAATTCATTTTGTTCCAATATTGCTAACTTTAACTTAGATCCACTTCTGAACATATCTGCATTAAACAAATACTAATAAATGAAAACATCACAACCAAAAGTATCACCAGTGATGTTAATGGAACCAAGGGTGAAAAAGCGGTAATAAATATCTTATACCAAAAATAATAATATTTAGTTCAGGATTAATATTCCCTGTGAAAATCACATATCATTGAGAACAATGATATGATTTGCGTTTAGTTATCTAGTAATGAGAAACCCAAAGATTAAAAGTGCCAATCATTCATCTATCTTGCAGGAAAAAAAATAGATGAAATTTCTCACTGTTAAGTATGAAGAATGTGAAGCAAACATTCACCATGAAGAGACTATTTTACATCAAGGTAGAAACTTCAGAGTATTGTATATAAATATGTCTTCCACCATCCCTACACTGAGTCAGACAACAGTAGTTCTAGATTTTTCCTCATAGTGTTCCTGCTCCATTCCCATTGCTTTAGTCCCCAACTATTCCTCTATGACTATAAACTCTCCATGCTTCAGTGTTTCTTCACACAGATGCCACAACCAAAATCAGAAAGACTCATATCCATTCAAATCTCTTCATGTTTAAACAATCACTGTCTACAAGATCAAGTCCATATTCCTTGGCTTTGCATGAGCCCTCTTTCAGTCCATTCCCACCTGCCTTTCCAAACCTCCATGTGCTTCTGTGTCATACTTTGAAAACCAGCCAAATCCATCTGTTTCAGGAATGCCCTCCCTTCTTAACCCAGCTCTGCCTACTCTTCTCATTCTCACTCTACCAGACACTTAATCATGAGAATATGATTTAATTGCATAACTCACACACGGAGTTTTATGGACTCTGATTTTGGAAGAAACAAGATTTTTCACATCCCAATTTTTTTTTCTCAAATCCCAAGGTGATGTAAAATTCTAACTAATAATAATAATCATAATCACCATTGCTTGACTATTTACAAAGTGCTAAATGTTTTTACTAAGTAGTGGGGGCAATTAAGTTGCTCATAAATTCAGATGTACTGAAAAATAAAAGTTACATGTTTTACCTATAATTTGATCTTTTCATGAACTTATCAAAACTCAATCCTATCAATTAATTCAAACCCTTTAGGCACTATTCAGTCTTAGATGGTAGTTATCAATTTCTTCTGTCTCTGTCTCTCTCTCCCTTAAACATGACATTAATTAGATTTATATAGATATCTCACATGCAACCCAAATTCAAGGCCATGTGCTTACTCACCATATTCCCCTTCATCTACCTCTCTGTTTGTTTCCTCTATGTTAATGGTTACCCAACCAAAAATCTGTAGGTCTTCTCTACTAGTTTTCAAAAACAAGCAATTAAATAAGACCTGTTGATTTGATTTTCCAAAATTTTCCATTCTTTATTTCCTCCTTCCCACCTATTACTTCTATTCTCCTCTAGATCCTAGCTTAATGATCTCTACTGGTTATTGAAAGAGCCTGCTTCTAGTCCCACCACCTTCAAATACATTCTCCATGTTGTACCTGGGTTGCTCTATTTAAAATGTAAATATAACTGTACCACTAGTTTGCTTAAAACACTTACTGGTAATGGAATAAATCCCAAGATTCTTAGCTCAACACAGAACATGACACGAATACCCTTTTTCCAGTCACATTTGCCACTATTCCCTAACTCACAGTCAATGCTTTCCTAATAGGGAAATGCCTGTAATACCTCCCCATCCCCATTTGGTCACGGTGTTCTCTCTTTCTAGAGTTTCTTTTTCACTTTTATTCATCTGGCTATGACTCATTTTCAAATACTTAGTATCTATGACATTATCCTACTTTGTGCATGCATTGTCCCTAAAACTTATCAAGACTCTTCAGGACAGGATTTGTGCTTGGGTTGAAAATTGCATTCATTAATCTCAAGTGACCTTCCAACTCTAAAATTCTAAACCATGTGATTTCCCTTACTAGTCATACCCACCCCCATTCTCTCAAACCCAGCTTCTACTCTCTTTCAACTCTATGTAAGGCTTTGCCAATTCAGGAAAAAAAATGAATTCAAAGAAAACATTTCTATCAGTTATCTGGCTTCTGATAACTCACGTATTAGGTGCCAAGTTTAGATAAGAATCTACACAAACAACATCCATTTCCTCATGAAACTTCCTTGAGGCAGATTTGGCTGATTTTCATCATTCTGCCAATTCCAAAATCTCTCCGTCTTTCTTCCAAAGCATTTTTATATACAAGTAAAACAGACTGAACATACAGACTCACAGAATTTCAGACCTCTAAGAAACATTACATTTAACTAACCTAAATCTTTTCTTTTTACAAAAAAGAAAATGAGGACCAAAGATTTTCTGAAGGACATATTGCTCATGAGTTTATGTGTTTCTGTTACACACGTGTAGGTGTCTGTCACCAGACTCCCAAATACATTTACACATACATCTGTACCACAGTGTGTAGAGATACCCCTATCCTATCCCAAGTTTCAGGGGGATGGAAACCACAGCTTCTCCTTGTTCACTGCTTTATTTAAAAAAGAAACAAAAACAAGCAAACAAAAAAAAAAAAACCCCAGCACTATCTACTTGACTCTAAGTGAAGAAAAATGTTGACTGAATGAATGACGGACTCTCCTACAACTCTGTTAACTGGTGTTAAGGCATCTCTCTGAGCCTGACTTTGTTTCTACTGGCATGAATCTCTTTCACTCACGTCAATGGCAGCCATATCCAGGGACTTGTGGTCAGAATGAAGTCTAGTGTGCTGTTTTTCTCTAATGATTCTACTTGACATTGCTCTGGCTTTTCCCCCGTGTGTGTGACTGGAAGTCTCTTTAATAGTTATTTATGTATTCACACTGGAGAGATGGACAATATTCACTAAGATCTGTCATTTATAAGCCACTGTGAGTGACTACTCCTTGCTCTCTCCTTTCCAAGCTTCAATATATGCTTTATGATCAATGTTAACTTCTGGGATTACTCTAAAGACAGTAAAAGTTAATATTTTCCTCAAGAGGTGTGGGGCCCGAATGGGTTGTTCTGCTTTCTAGTCTTTAATGAAAGGTGTCTAAGTTACACATGATTTGTACCTTTAATAAGTAAAGGGAAAACATGCTTATCTACTGTCCCTGGTAAGAAACTGGAGTTCAAAAGCCTTGCCCCTAGCTTCCTTAAGAGGGTATCAGAGAAATTCAGAAAGCATGGATTCAGGTATAGATATCAGGTTCATCAGAGCTTTTACATGAATCTCATATTTGAGCTATTTGTTACTTATCCTCAACCTCAATACTGGTCCAGTATCCAAAGTGGTTCTGACTGAGGCAGGAGACATTGAAGAGGTTCTTCTCCATGCTACGATACGCCTTCCTCAACCAGTCTCAGATTGGTTTCCTTGGCTTTGGCTTTGTTCCCATGTAAGAGTTATGGTAACATATTGTGGAGAACTATATATTTTTTCCCAGTAGAGGTATATCCAAACTGCGTGTTCAAATTAAGCATTTAATATGAGTAGAATAACAATTAAAAATTTTTAAATGTCCCTATGAGCAGTGGATATTTAAAGGAAACTCATCATTATATTTTTTTGCTATTCAACTAATTATTTTACTTTTTGGAACGTTGTATTTCTACATAACACATTTTGAAAATTATGTTACAAAATATTATATGTTAGCCATAGTTGAAGTCATGTGATAAACTGACTTAGGTATTACAAATAACTACTCCTGATTCCCTTAGTACTACCATTTAGACTTAGAAAAATAAATTTAATACTCAGCCTAGAGTTGAATGCTTATTTACAGCAATAAGGGTAATGTGTTTTCCAACTTCCTTTTCCATAGGAGAGTCTTGATGCACATGTTTAATGACCAGCAGAGGGCACTACCTGCACAGCTGAAGGTTTACATCCTGAATGACTAACTCCTTCCACTCCCATCCCCACCCACTGGCATCTTACTACCACCACCACTATAAGGTACAACCCAGACTCAGTCAAGTGAAAAGAAAGAAATCTGTGCTTGTTTGTTCTCATCACAGCTGAAGTTAACCTTTAGCTGGAGACTAAATTTACACCAACGCACTAAACTTAGATAAATTGTTCTGATATAAATATAGCCTCGAGCTAGAACTTCTTATATATTCAAGGAAGACAAGTAGATTCCTTTGTACTTTGTTTCTACTATCAATTGTGGTTGAAAACTCAAATTACATTTTGCTGAAACTGCTTCTTCCTATCATACAAAGTTCCCACATAAAGGGAAATTTAATCTACATGTTTCCAATATTATATCATGTAAACTGCACCTCTGCAGAACTCTATTGCTTCTAGAAGAATTTAGAAGGCTTTCTATAGCTTTCTTAAGCTGTGTCCTTTCAACAGGAGGATAATTTTATAACTTTTTAAATGTTTTCGTTTGTTTAAATCAAGAAACTTCTAGGGCAAGTTCATAGGTGTATTTCATGTGAAAAAGATTTATTTTCATAAATGCAATGCTTTACTGAAAAATTCCTCACTGAAAAATTATATAATACTAGAAAAGAATGAGAAATGTATAATGGACAGTGGCTCCAGGTTAGCAAACAGAATCCTTCCAAAAATGAAGGCAAGACCCTCCCTTTCTATATCTACTGGCTGTGTGACATTGGGAAAATTACTTAAACTTACCTTGTCTCAAATACCTTATCTGTAAACAGGGATGGCCATGTTATTTTAGTTTCTCAATTTACAGATGAAAAACTGAGCCCAACCATGACTCTGAAACTTTCTTTGTGAAATGTATTTTATTTAAACAGCTAAGAATAATAGAACACAGGACTCCTGAATTCTCATCCTGTCCATTCTACCTCTTTTCCCATATTCTTGTCTACATACAACCAGAATCTCTAACAAAGTCTCAGCTTAATTCCTTGGAAGTACATAATTTACCCCTACTCCATTTAAATCACTGCACAAGCAGCATTTTCCTCTTCAAAAGTAACTTATTTTAATCCCGAAAAAAAAGTAATGTTAAGTGATGATTTAACATTTACCATATTCATTTGCGTCCAAAATGAAAGTCCATGCAGAAATCTTTACATGTTTACCAATGACGGTGAAATCCCAGAAAGTTAACATATTTTTAGAAAGGGATATAATTTAGTAAAGAATATAAATTATTTCCCAATTCACATTGCTTTAAAAAAATTATTAAAATTAAATTTATTGCAAAGATATTTTATATAGAGAGGAGTCAATTGCAAGTCAAAATAGAATCAGAGTTTATTTGTATTCAGTTACAGGTTTATAGGGTTTCATTGAAATTATATAGGCTCGGCTCCGAGAAAATCTCAAATATGGGTTGGATTAGGGAATGTTGTATAAAAATTCAAAATAATGACTACCATGGTTAAACATAGTTTAATATTCTTAATATATTATGCTATTATCATCTCTACAAATAATAACTCATTTAATTCTCACAATAAACCTACATACTTCATTGCGATTGTCACCTATATTTTACAGTAAGGAAACTGAGATACCGAGTAGTAAAACAACTTACCCACATCACATAGCTGGGAAATAGCAGAGCTGGGATCTGCACCCAGGCAGGCTGACTGCAGAGGCCATGTATTTAACACTGACTCTATGTTGCCACATCCCCAAGAAAAGCTCTCAATAGTTTCCTGTCATGCTCAGAATAAGTTCCTTACTGTGGCCCCCCATAATGTGACCCTGCCGATCTTTCCAAGTTCATCTCTTCTGCTTCCCTCTTGTTTACAATGTTGGAACCACACTGACCTTTTTTTTTTTTTCCTGTGGCAAGCCAAATATTATCCCAAGGTCTTAAAACTGGCTATTCCCTCTTCCATAATACCCATCCCTTTGATTATCATACGGTTGTCTTCTCCCTGGTCTTCAGATCCCACTTTAAGTGTTACCTCCTAAGAGAGATTTTTATGATCACAAATTGAAATAAGCCACACCATTACTGCCTAATAAAACAACCTATTTTATATTTCTTTGTAACAATTAAAACTCTATGATATTTTTCTTGTTTATACATTTATTTTCTTTCTTTCCATGAGAATGAGAGCTTTATGAAAACAGGGATTTTGTCTCATTCATTGCTAAAGTCCCTATGATGTTGCTTTCTAATCTTTTGTCATTTTAGGATGCATAGAAATAATAAAATTTGATTCACACTTTTGGGAAAATGGAAAGGGATTTAGTAACTTGGCATGGGCTTAATGAAAAAAGTATTATATTTAGCATACAATTATAACAACACAAATAGGATACAAATACTAAGGATCACATTAAATATTAAACTTGTGTAATATTTTCAAATAAAACTTTTACAAAATTTTAATATGAGGGGCACCTGGGTGGCTCAGTGAGATGAGCATCCAACACTTGATTTTGGTCAGAACATGATCTCAGGATCATAGGATCAAGCCTTGCATCAGGCTCCATGCTGAGCATAAAACTTGCTTAAGAGTCTTTCTCCCTCTGCCCCTCTCCACCACTTGTGCCTCTCTTTCTCTCAAAACAATTTTTTTAATGTTAAAATTAAAAAAAAATTATTTGAAATATGAACTGGAGTTCATGAACATACTACCTTATATTAAGCTTTGTGTTTAAAATAAGCAAAACATCTGATGAGGTTTTTTTTTTAACTTTTTAATGTTTATTTATTTTTGACAGAGAAAGAGACAGAGCATGAGTGGGGGAGGGGCAGAGAGAGAGAGGGAGACACAGAATCCAAAGCAGGCTCCAGGCTCTGAGCTGTCAGCACAGAGCCAGACACGAGGCTCGAACCCAGGAACCGTGAGAGCATGACCTGAGCTGAAGTCGGACGCTCAACCACTGAGCCACCCAGGCACCCCTGATGAGTTTTTAATGATGGTATTTTCACATTTTTAATAGCATTAATGAGAAACTATTTTACAAAAAAAGATAGAAAAAAGGCTATAAAAGCTTGTAACAAAATACATTTATAGTAGCTATCAGATTGTTCTCACTTTCATTAATAAACATAATATGATACCTTGTTATAATGCGAATGCTCAAACTTTTTCACATGCAGTATTTCAGAATAACAAAGCAGCTTAATTTGCAGAATATATGTGCATCACTGAAGCAGTCATCCCTCAGCTGACCAGGCTGCTGTGGCTAGGGCACGTCTGTTGCAAGTGAACATAAACATCTACCATATGCGAGGACAATATACAATGGTGCCACTTGGTGCTCTACTCCTTTAGCGTCCTCACCGGGTTTCTTTGCTTCCTCTGCCCTGATGGGCTGCTAGCTAAGCTGCACATTTTTCTCCATGGATATCACGAACGCGCATCCATCAGTTCAATAGGTCCCACGTTCTTGATGAGTAGAGAAGAGCTCTTAGCTAACTGTTCTCATAGATTTTCTCTTTGGCTAGGCTCAGTGAGTTGGGGAAATTTTGTGAGTGCTGGATGTGGCAAACTGCATGCAAACTGCATGAGATGACCACGTGGTCCACCCCTCTGACGTTCTCCTGATGAGGGCACTCAGGTAGTGGCTACTGGCTCCAGTGAGCTCTGACCTCTCAAACCAATGGCCACCAATGGTGACCTGAGAGGCTCTGCTTACAACCTTGCTTCTCAAAGTGTGGTCCATACCAGTTTCATCGATATCACTTTGGAATTTGTTAGAGATGCAGAATCTTAGTCTCCACCCATTGGTTATGAATCCGCATTTTAGCAAGGATCCCTCCTAATTATTACACACATTAAATTTTAAGAATTGCTTTAGAACCCTACTTGGTACTGAATAGGTTGGCAACCAATAGCTTTGGAATAATATTGTATGAACGTGCAGAGAACTGAAAACATATTGCAGTGTCTTATGTCATTGTTAGCACTTCCCTACGATTTGCCCTTATGCAAACACACAGAGCTTATTTGAAAAAGACATACAAATTTAGATCGCTGAAAGTAAGGCAAAACTTGTCATGATGGTGCTACATATGAATTTGGGATGAGTTGTCTGAAAAACCAAATCTTACTTTTTTTCGTCCAGTCATCTTTCTGAAAGCAGTTCTTTTTATAAGACACATGCTGACTTGCCTCCTTTGCTTTCTGTCATGTTTCTGCATATAATACGTATGTGCATTAAAATGCACATAATACATAGAAGTATAATGGGTAAGCCTACTTCACACTGGTTCAAAGTAAAACCAATATTTTTTTAATCCTTGTTCAGTTTGTTCACTGACCCAATTAGCCAACTCTACAAAACATCCATCTTTCCAGCTTTTCCTTTCTTACCTCCTCCCCATTTCTTAACTGGCCTTAGAAATGAATATTCCAGGAATTGAGACATCAATTATTTGCAACTTCAGGCTGTTCTGGCCTCTCTCAGTACTTCTGAGGTCAATCAGAGTTAAGGGAATTTGCTAAGCTTTATTTTGTATGTCAGCACAAAAAATCATCTTTCGCCTGTTTTTACTTTCTCATTGGTATCCCTGGTTATGCTTGTTGGTGGTCACTGAGACTTTTCCAAAATTAATTACATTACAGTGTCTAATTAATTCTCTTAATTCTTCACTTCACAAATATTTATTGGATATCCACTATAGGCATAACACTTATCTAAGATGCTTAATCAGATAGGATGTCATAAGTTATGCTGCAGAAAGAAAGAATGCCCAGATCTTAGTGGCATATCAAAAGGACTGTTTATTTCTCACTCAGACTACATATCCACCAATTTCAACAATAAACTCTACCAATGTAGCCATTCAAGGGTCCAAGCTGATGGAAATTCTATCTTCATATCCACTGCCGTGTAATCATAGCAAGGGTTGAAAATAAGGTGAACCACACACTGGGTCTTAAAACCTATGCCAAGAAGTGATATATATTGCTTCTCTCACATTCTGTTTTCCAAAGGAAGTCATAAGGTTGTGCTTAACTTTCAACAGATTGGCGAAGTACAATCCTACCAGGCGCTCAAAAGGCGAAGAACCATGTATGAATAGTCCTAACATCCCAGGCCTATCTAAAGAGAAACCAAATGACACGCAAGCACAAACCTGTTTTCAAAGACCTTAGAAACTAGTTGTTAACAGGCATTAGTATCAGGTATAAATGTTTTAAGGCTCAGAATGCAGTGCTGGGGAAAAAAGTGGGTAAGAATTTCACAGTTAGAAGAAATAAATGTGGATGAATGAGTCAGGAAAGCATGTAGACAAGGTGAAACCATATATAAATTGCTGGATTCGAGTGTGAAATGGAAGGAGTAAGGACATTCATGGTTATAACCATATTGGATGAAGAAGGGGTGGGGAGCAGGCTACTGAAAAGTGGATATGAATTGAACAGAAAAAAATGATGAAAATATTTGTTCCAAAAGGAACAAAGAGTCCCTTATATCTAATATAAGGTAAACGTGGAGAGGCCCAGTAAGGATAGGTTATTAAGAATTCCAAGATGGGGGGGCGCCTGGTTGGCGCAGTCGGTTAAGCGTCCGACTTCAGCCAGGTCACGATCTCGCAGTCCGTGAGTTCGAGCCCCGCGTCAGGCTCTGGGCTGATGGCTCGGAGCCTGGAGCCTGTTTCTGCTTCTGTGTCTCCCTCTCTCTCTGCCCCTCCCCCGTTCATGCTCTGTCTCTCTCTGTCCCAAAAATAAATAAAAAACATTGAAAAAAAATTAAAAAAAAAAAAAAAAAAGAATTCCAAGATGGGGTGCCTGGTGGGTCACTCGGTTGAGCATCCAGCTCTTAGTTTCAGCTCAGGTCATGATCTCATGGTTTGTGGGTTTGGGCCCCACATCGGGCTCTGCAGGATGGTGCAGAGACTGCTTGGGATTTCTCTCTCCCCCTCTCTCTCTGACCCTCCCCGGCTTGCTCTCTCTCTCTCTCAAAAAATAAATTAACATAAAAATTAAAAAAAAGAATTCCAAGATAAGATGTGTGCACATTTCCTTTTACATGGACTCCTTTGGATTTGCTCACCTTTGACCTCCTCTTTAGTCTTCTGATGACAGTCCACCATATTGCAATGTAGCGATGATGGACCACTACATTGCAGACTGATTAAGAAAACAGAGACCAGAGAAACACGTGGGACTTTGCCAGAGCACAGGGTTACATATACATTTACACTTTTCTTAATGGAATATTGGTGCATGAACAATATAATAAGAAAGAAATGTCCATGAAGCCAATCTGGCCTTAAGCATTTTGCAGTCAAAGGCCAAACAAAACAAAAACTTTAGTTTCAAAGCAACATATAGCTTGGTAATGTTTTATCAGAGCTACAGTAAATAGGCTTCTTGTATGAAATAAAGGGGAAGAACAGGAGTGATGGGAAAAGTGAGGGGTGTGGATTCCAGGAGTCCTATCATCTAATGGCAGAGAGCCCTTTTAGCAATATGAATTTGAATCGAACATCTTTCTGTGTGTCAGTTCCCCCATTTGTGAAAATAAATGTATTGAGTTTATGATTATCAAAACTACCTATTTAAATATTTTTCTTCTTGGCTTATCAAGAAACAAATATTAAGGATAAAATACATGGCATTAAATCAATATAGATATACTAAAAGATAAAGTCTTTTTGGTTATAAAACTTCCGTAGAAGATGAGAGAATATGTAACAAAATAACTAGCAATGCAGGATAGCTAGTGACATGAAACTCTTACATATCACTTTTCAGAGCAATGTTAATGATAGTTTCATGGGTAGAATGTTGTGGGACTTAGAACAATCTGTTCCCATCATTACCATGGTCTTATTTTATGATTTAATAAATAAGTTACTGAAAGCAAACCACCTCATGGACAGTTGGGTGGGAGTCAGCTGTTAATTAGTTGTCCAATAGAAAGAGGCCATAATATAAGTGCACATTTTAAAGATATATTTGAATATTCTCTGCTGCTGTTATTTTTTGCCAATTTCACCATATTATCACATACATCCTATGACTGTTTTCAACTCCTTCAGTTAGATTTCCGTGTAACTATTATACTTCTGTTACATTCTGGCTATAATATTGTGTTCTGTAATTTTCTGTGAGAATATAATAATAATGTCCATTTTGGAGGCAAAGGCAAACTCAAACAAGATAACAGATATGGGAGGCTTCCTCTGGTTTAAAAATAAATTCAGTGATCTTTCATTCCCCTTCTGCTTTGATAAAAGAAAGAATTTTACCAAGTCATGAATTAAAACCTCCTGAGAATAGACCAAGAAATTCCCTAGTGAGATGTACTGATCTTAGATGTTCTGTCAGTTGTTGCTAATTCTTTGACCCTTTATTATCTCAGTGAAAACTGAAGCCTCCTTGGTGGAGGGGCCACATGCTATGGTATTCTTTATACCTGGAGTTCTAGAAGCCCAAATAAAAGAACTTTGATGAAGATTTTAATGTTGTACAAATAATTAGATCATCCATATATTATTTTTTGTAATAGAAATTCTAATCTTCAAAGCAAGGAAAGACATTCTTCCACTAGACTTTCTATAATTAGCTGAAGACAATTTTTAAAATAATTGTTTCACCATCTACTTATCTTCACTACCATTGTGTCCTGTATGTGACCCATCTCCCTGGGACTTTTATAAATCCAAGCACGGAACTGAATCAGCTTATAGAGTTGAGTTAGTTTAATTCATTCTAGTTAGGACTCTGTAAGAAACTTGAAGCCATAACAGAGCTTAACACCCTTGGAGCCATTTTCAGGGGCCCAAATGAATGAATTAAATGGATTTTGGAATCATGTTCTGCATGGCAACCTGAGAGGCACCTTGCTACTCTCTAACCTGGTCATTACTGTCCCCATCCCATGTCCCAGTCACCAAGGACAAATGGAGCTTTGCCTTTCCATTCCCTTCTCCAGTTCAGGCCTTCCTCATTTCTTTCCTAGATTCCCACAGCGGCCTCCTAACTATTCTCCTCACCTCCAATTTGCTTCTCTCTCACCTCACACTCCTTCCCCACCTTTTCTCCCAACTTGCTTGGGGTTTTCCTCACCTCCTCTGAAAATCCTTTGTTGATTCCCCTAGTCTGAACAGAGTTAATTTCTCAGGGTAATCCCTGTGCTTTCTGCAGTCTAGCCCTTTCCATGTGGCATGGTAGCTACACATTTCTCTGCTCCTCACTAAAGTGGAAGCTCTTAGAGATCAAGGATGCTATCTTCATTGGATCCTTAAAACCTAGCACACAATGTCAGTATAAGACAATCCATTCATAAATATTTATTGGATGACTATATGAATAAGTAAGTTATTAATAAGTTAATAAACAAGCAAACAAGAAATAAAAACACAAAGAATTAGCCATACAAGTAAAATTCCAAATCAAGGAAGTTTGATTGATTTCTGTCTACTGCTTGTCCAGGTTCTTAGTAATTTAAGATGCAGCCCCAAGTTATGGCTGGAGAGCAGTAAATGTGCTATTATGAAGCAGGCTAAGCAGTTCAACTCAGCCATTTTGTACAATAGTTGTCAACAGAACATTAGCTAATGTAAAAAGCTCTTCAGTATGCATTGCTTGCAAGTTTACCCCAAATGCACAGAAGATGGGAAATGGAAGCAATAAAGCTCCCATACTCTATTTATCAGGCCATAAATCACTTCTTAGAATAGAAAAAAATCCTTCTTTTCTGTACCAAAATAGCAAGCTTTTCACTGCTTGTTCTTTTCCTTACCCATGAAATTTTGATTGATATGATAACCTTGAAATAGATTACCCAGGCAACTGATAAAACTTTCCTATGGTGACTAGTCAGGTGAAATTTTTTTTGCATCTTTTCTCTTAGAAAACAAAACAGAATCTCTTTTTCTGGTGGTCTTAAATTATAAATGCTTGATTCCCAGTTCACCTTTGGCAGATTTTTTTTTAATATCTAAGCACATCTACAGGGTATAGAATAATAGTCATGTTGGTTACCCTCAAGGATGTGAGCATACTAATGAATATAATCATAATTATTGCATGCCCTTGCACATGAAAAAGGATGGCATCTGTTATGATGTCACTAGTGGAAATGTGAAAGCACTCTGATCTTTTCCTTATTTTTTTTTAATTTTTTTTAACGTTTATTTATTTTTGAGACAGAGAGAGACACAGCATTAACGGGGGAGGGTTAGAGAGAAGGAGACACAGAATCTGAAACATCTTTTCCTTCTTTATACTCAAGTAATACTCAGAACCTGTCTTAGCTGTTTGGGCTGCTATAATAGAGTACCATAGACTCAGAGGCTTATAAATAACATAAATTCATTTCTCATCGTTGTGGGACTGGAAAGATCAAGATCAAAGATGCCAGTAGATCTCATGTCTGGTGAGGAACTGCTTTCTTGTTCATAGCTGTGTCTTCATGGGCAGAAGGAGCAAGGAAGCTCACTGTGGTCTATTTTATAAGGGCACTAATCTTTTTCATGAAGCCTCTTCCCTTATAACCTAATCATCTCCGAAAAAAACCCACCTCCTAATAACATCACATTTGGGATTAGGATATCAACATATGAATTTTAGGGACACACAAACATTCAGTCTATAACTGAATCCTTCAGGGCAAAAGCGTTCTATTAAATATGATTTGTGTCCAAAATGACTTGACAGTCTTTTTGAGGTTTTTGTTTTCACTTTTGTTTTCTGATGGGTTAGACATAAGTATAATGTTTCGTTCCATGTAGGATATTTTAATCATTCCCTTGGATTTACTATATTGAAGTCGGATAGACTTAATCAAACTGATTTACCCATATTCATACCCAGGAGGTAGTCATCTACATTAAGAGTAACTCAATTTTATTCCCTAAAAGCAACATCAAAATCACAGTCAGAAAGTAAGAATACATCCAAAGACACATACTCCCTGCTGCATTAATGAATATTTGAATCCTAGTGTATCTCCCTGGAAACGACTATACTGAACATAAGAGCTGATTCAAATGATACTTCCTATGAATAAAAAAAAGGAGTTTTGCAAAAGAACATTATGATCAGTTCATTTTGAAGAAATGAGAAGCAGCTCACGTTCTCATTCATATTGAGGACAACCACCTGTGTCCTAAGTAATAAGTGCCATAAATGTGCAAACTCAGACAGTCACTTACTCTGTGATGCCAAGTTAAACAACCCCCCTGTGCAATATTCCTACTCTGCTATATGAGCATCAGGCATGAGCTGGACATCTTCCATGTGACAGTTCAAAAAAACAGCAATAAAATGAGTTTTTAAATAAACTGAGTCATACAAGTGATGGAAAGATGATGGAAACCAAGAACATGTTGATTGCATTTCCACATCTAATCACTCACCGCAACAGGTGGTCCATCACTGCATTCCTCTCACCTATGAGGACCAAAGCCGGTGAAGGACGGACCTTCTGCTAATTCCTCTTTCACTATTTACACACACATAATTCACTGCACATAGCGGAGTGCCGTTTGAAACCTGTGCTCTGGAAAATGTTAATAAATGTAATGAAACAAAAAAGAAAAGCTGTGTGTTTGTTGGGTTAAGTAAAATTAAATGTAGATCTTTACCAAAAAAGTCCTTTAATATTTCTTGAATATGAAAATGTATATTAAGTCTCCCTAGATGGAATGTGCAATGTGACTCACACTTACTTGATCACAGAGCTTCCCTTTTAGGAAAACTTACATTTCAGAAAACACTACAGTGGAATTAAAAACACTGACCTAAATGTAGCCGTAAATTAGGAAGAAGGGCCCACATTTTTTGACTTGCCATGCTGTCAAAAGAAAGATTCTGATTTCTCTTCACATTAACTCCGGATCTTAAATTTTTCCCATTTGGTTTTCAAAAAAAATAAATAAATAAGTAAAACAGTCCAAGTATAATCACTAAGATGGGCAATATAAATATACTTTGTTTTTTCTTTCTTTCTTTCTTTTTAATGTTTATTTTTGAGAGAGAGAGAGAGAGAGAGAGAGAGAGAGAGAGAGACAGTGAGCGACCAAGGCAGGTGCACAGAGAGAGGGAGACACAGAATCTAAAGCAGACTTTGGGCCCTGAGCTGTCAGTCAGCACAGAGCCTGACTTGGGGCAAACTCACGAATTGTGAGATCATGACAAGAGCTGAAGTCTGACACTTAACTGACTAAGCCACCCAAATACCTCTATTTTGTCTTTAGGAGAGTAACAGTTCAAATCTATATTTCTCTTCCAATTGTAGATTGCTGGTAATATACATTAAGCCCTCACACTGGGTTGTTCCTCAGTTTCCATTGTAATTTGGAATGGATTATAAATAATTATTTCATTCAGCAAGGATGGGACACCCACGACAATCAGTACCATTAACTTCCACAAAATTGGTCTGATTTTCTGCTCAAAATGGTCAGTTGACTTTACAATGATGACACAACTTTGAGTTGATAAGTTAAAGTTAATGCCATCCCAACTCTTTTATTTTTAAATCACTGCTGTTACCAACTGACAAAATGTCTTTGAATTGAAGAGACCAGTGGAGAGTTAGGTGACAGAAAAAAACATTTATCAACACCTTTGACAACTGCTAGCACCAGTTTGCATCATTCCTTGAAACTTGGTATCTTGTGCTGTTATTGACCAGTAGATTAATCAGTAAGAGGTGGGTGAAACCAGCAGGCTAGCTGCACCTGCCTCAGCTCCCAGGAACTGTTACACTTTAACAGACAAGGAGTTAAATCTATTTTATTGAAAATTAGTCTTGATAACTAAAAAACCCCAACTCCTCCAAATATCTATAAAATTAAGCTATCGAATATATTGTGAGTTATAACAGAGATGACAATTAGTCAAACAGTATGTTTTGAGGAAATATGTCCTACATTTGCAGAAAATTACATCCACTTGTGTTGGTCTTTCCCAGAATGCTAGGCCTAAGAATTACCAAGGCCACCTACATTTGAAAGAACACCAAGATCCTTATATTAAAAAAAATTTTTTAATGTTTATTTGTTTTTGAAGGAGAGAGACAGAGAATGAGCAGAGGAGGGGCAGAGAGAGAGGGAGACACATAACCCGAAGTAGGCTCTGGGCTCTGAGCTGTCAGCACAGAGCCCGACATGGAGCTGGAACTCACGAACCATGAGATTATGACCTGAGCCGAAGTTGGATGCTTAACCTACTGAGCCACCCAGGCATCCCCCAAGATCCTTATATTGAGGGACTGAATGTGCTTGGTATAAATTTCATACTTCATCACATAAAGGCATACAAATTAAACACAAAAAATAGGATCAGTAAACTTAGCTTGAATAAAAAATGAAAAATATAAAACTGAATACAAAGTGCTGGCAGGTTTTACTAATTCTATCTATTTTAAATAAAAATGTAACCAAAGGAAATTAATAATTACACTATTCTTTCCTTCCCTGATTACCTTTCATAAATGAAATAATTTAGAAGAGTTTCAAATTGAGACAGTTCTGATTTATTGATTTCTAAGTCTTCAATGTATGTAAACAATACAGACAGCCAACGTCAAGAAAGATGGCTCCAAATAGATTGTGGGCTCAGTTAGAGGGAGATTTGAAATTCCTTACATAAAGTCTTGTGGCAGAGAAATTTACTCTTCACTGAATATTAATGAGTAGGTGTCACAAGTTCTAGCTTATAGATCATGAAAAAAAAGTGGCATGGGTCATGTATATTAAAATAGTCAAAAGAAACTTCCTAAGTAAACTTTGATGCCTTATGCTGAAATGTCACATCACCTGTCTGCTTGGGCTTTTGAGTAGCCATATGAGACAAAAACAAAACAAAACAAAACAAAAACTCAAAAAACCTCAAAAAAACAAAAAACCCTAAACCAACCTGCATTGTATATGTAACACGAACAAAAACTAAACCTTTACTGAGTTAAGCTATTGAGATTTGGAAGTTAAATAGTTACCTTGGCATAATCTAGCCTATAGACCATGGCCAGTGTTCCTTTTCTGTAATTCTCTAAGCATATAAGGACATAACGTAAGAGGACCAGATTAATTAACTTTAATTTTTGAAAATTTTCATTTGATTTATTGAGCACTGAGTAGCTTCCAGGCTGTATGCTAGATGCTTCTATTTAAACAGTCAATAAATAGTCCCTACTGCCCAGGAGCTCATAAACTAGTATAGAAGACAGAGACTTAAACAGACCAAATATTTTGAGACCAGTAGAAATGTGCATGAGTGCAACTGAAGGAAAGTACCTAATCTTTCCTAATCCAGACTAGACAAATCAGGAAAGACCAGGCAAGAGTGTCACTTGACCTGGGCCTTGAAGAAAGAGAAGTTTCAGGCCAGGTAAAGAGTATGTGAAATAGAATAAGAAGCAGTTTCCCTGTATTGGAAAACTAGTATGAGATACGGGCAAGTGTTAAAGCACAGAGAGCCTTGAGCATCATTCTGAGAAGACAGATCTTTACTCTGAATGCAATGCATTATTGTAAGCTGCAAAAATTAAATAGGTGCTCTGGGGGGAAAAAGTTCGTTATTTCCTGGGCAAGGAATTTGGCAATGTTTCTCAATGCATGGGTCAAAATCACCTGGGGAGATTTTTAAAAGACAAATTAGCCATCAGGTTCCCAAGCAGCATCCAAAATGAACTGAATCACAGTCTAACTGGTAAATGGAGCTTATAAATCCTTGTTTTTATAAAGCACCCCATGTGCTGTTGATAGTAAAGTATGAAAACTACTAGGGCAAAAGGAATTGAGTCTAGAAACCTAGAGCCCACATCCTCACAGTTAGGAAAGATGAGGACCTAAACTAAAGAAGAGCCAGGCAGAATGGAAAAAAGGCATTGTGTTCTGGAGAGACTGGGAGAGAATGTTTAGATATATGCAAGGGGAGTGTGGTTTTAGTTTTCCAGTTCTGGAGGCCAGACTTCTGGGTGCTACACTGGTGTGTATGCCACGAGAGAGCAATGAGTAAGAACGTTGTGAAAGAGGAAGTCGAGAATTGTTTCACTATTTTGGATTTGAGCAAAAGTCATTAAAGGCCATTCATCAATACTAGTTAGTCTTACTTTTGGAAATCATATCCTACATGGTAACAAAAAGTCCAAAATGTACTCATTTCACATTAAATACAATTTTCTTAAAACATTGTGATGTCTGGCTTGTGGCTATCAGAATAGTTGACATCATACCATGTATTGTTTTGATATTGATGTTTTCTTTTTCATACCTTGGTGACATGTTTTTTTCCAGTCTCAAAGTTTCCCAAAGCTCAGGAAAAGCTCTCAGTTCCTAGTGCTATGCCTAAAGGATAAAAGTATATTCAAGTGAAGATATCTAGAGTGAGTTGAATATAGGGTGCAGAACAGGAAGGAGTGGCTATCCCAAGGTGATAGTCATCATCATAGAGATGGTGATGCATGTCAGGAGAGGTTGAGCCTTTCCAAAATGAGGGTATTGACATCTTTGTTACTATCAAGTCTCTTCGCACAACAAAAAAGTACCCTAAATTCGTATAGCACTAAATATTCCTTTCTACTTGTTCAATATTTCATATAAATTTATCTAAATTATTCTCAAGTTAGAAGGAAGCTAATATATTTGTATGCAAAATAACTCTCAAGCAGATTAAAAGCTCAATACCTCACTACCTTAACTTTTCCAATTCTGTAGAAAAATAGATAACCACAGCATAAATGCAGCATCCCTGAAACTGTCATTTACATTTCTGCCTACTGTATATTCTCTGTAGGTACATTTTAATCATAAGTATGTAGAATTAATTTTAGTAGTCATTTCTCATGAATATATTATTTTTTTATTTTTATTAATGTTTATTTATTTTGAGAGAGAGAGAGAGAGTGCGAGCAGGGGAGGGACAGAGACAGAAGGAGAGACAGAAAATCTCAAGCAAGCTCCACACTGTCAGCACAGAGCCCAACATGGGACTTGAACTCACCAACCATGAGATCATGACTGGAGCTAAAATCAAGAGTTGGAGGCTTAACCGACTGAGGCACCCAAGTGCCCCTTATTTAAGCTTAATTGTGTAAAGTAGTAACACGATGGGAGCTTAGGTAAGTGGCTTGCAAAAATTCACCAGTAGTTTTTCATATCCTCAAAATTTGAATATATGAGATAATTCTTTAAATTATTTTTCTGCATTTTTCATAATAGCAAAGCTTAAATTTATAACTCTGGGAGTATCATTTCATGAAGATATTCTGCTCTCTAATTTAAATTTTAGCCTCAAAAGAGATTCTATGTGCTCAGATAACCACTATCAAGATATCAAGATGTTTTCTATGATCTTTCTAGCTTGATTTGTAACAACAAAAGAGATTGTGTTAGTAGTAGTTCCTAAAAGCAAACAAGGATAGGTGGAAAAATATATCAAATGACAAGTCACAACTCCTGCCTGATGGAACCATATAGAACTTTATTTTTCAGTCATACCTTTCATTGAAGGCTCCTGAAATATTTTATTAACTTTCATTAATGTTCACAGTTTCCAAGTACTTGCTGAAGTGACTATTCTGTCATTTTCAGAATGAAATGAGATGGAAACTGAGATGCTCGCGGTCTGCTTCCACCAACAGAAGATGTAAAGTCTTGATGGTGGCAGAATGTAAAGTAACTCAGCCCATCACTTCCCTGTAACAGCCAGATATAAGATACAAGTGTTGGGGCCAAGAGACAGGTCCCTAATCTCTGCACACCTATTATCTGGCTTAATTTCTTTGGTTCCAACCACTTGGAAACTTGGAATACATTTGTAACTACCTAAAAATGGTAGAAAGAGAAATAAATACACTAGTTTTTCCATTCATTTTTATGTATATATGGGAACATTTATTTGTATTAGAGAAAAGCTTTATCATTAGATGAGTTCTAAAATTAAATGGTTAAAACAATTAGTTGATTAGACAAATTGCATTGAATAGGAGAAATAGAAAGTTACAAAGAATCTGTACATTTTATATGCCCAATTATGCACAAAAAATAAAGCCTAACCCTTTATTACCATTTTAAAAAGCATTTCAATGTATTTGGAAAACATAGTGAAGGAGAAAACAGTAGGATTTAACACTACTTGGGTATAGCATTAAAAAGAAAATAAAAGAATGTGGATCCTGAGAAACTCAACAGAAGACCAGGGGGGAGAGAGGGGGAAAAAAGTTACAGAGAGGGAAGGAGCCAAATCATAAGAGACTCTTAAAAACTGAGAATAAACTGAGGGTTGATGGGGGGGGGGCTGGGAGGGAGGGGAAAGTGGGTGATGGGCATTGAGGAAGGCACATGTTGGGATGAGCACTGGGTGTTGTATGGAAACCAATTTGACAATAAATTTAATATTAAAAAATAAATGAATAAATAAAAATGTTCTAACAACATAAAAAAAAGAAAGTAAAAGACAAATTAGACTATGCCTGTGTGTGTTGAGTGAAATAAGTATCTCTAATGTAGAGAGAATAAGCTAGAAATGAGAGGATTTGTACACAAACAAAATGTTTTCTTTTCAATAGAGAAAAACAACTCAAATTGAATGACTTTCCATGATTTAGTTTTTCTTTTTCCCAGGAAACAAAGATGGCATGGCTCTGTTAGATTTTACTCAACTTGCTGTGTAGCCTACTTGACTTCTGCCAGATTTATTGGTTTAGTCAATGATAAGTAATGGTTAATTTTAGTGACAAACAGCATGTTTGATTTAGGAAAACAAAGCCAAAGAGCTAAAAAGAGTCCTTCAGTTTCACTGACCAGGGAAAAACCTATCTTGGATTTTTCCATGGAAAAAAAGAAATTATTTGTTTGCATCTTGATCCAAAGAGCAAGGAGTGCAATTCCTTCGATTGCTAAGATAATTTCTCCTGAATTCAAATAAAAACCAATGAAAATCTAAACCAGATAAGGGTATTGAGGGAGTGTTCAGTTTTCATGATACACAAGCATTAAAAAAATTGCCAGGACATTCAGATTATATGATTTAAAAAAGTTTCACCCATGGAGAACTTTCTTATTCTGCATTAAAGATAAGAATTTAGAAGTGTGTATGTCTGAGACATGTTTTAAACTCCTTGAAGTTCTTTGGACACAAAAGGTAAATTGCATTTCCATTCAGAAAAACCACTATTGACTTGGAAAGTAAAATGTGACTATAAATTGCTCCTATTTTCAAAAAAGTATATGCAGCAAGACATGCACTTGAGAATTATAACCATAAAGGTAAGAATGTCTGATTTGAGAGGCAATTTCCCTCTGAGTTTTGGTGATTAGACCTAAATATCCCGATGGTCTTGCATGCCCACTTTTAAATTTTGGATTTTTTTACATTTTACTTATCTTTGAGAGAGAGAGAGAGAGAAAGAGAGAGAGAGAGAGAGAGAGAGAGAGAGAGAGCGAGCACAAGTGGAGAGGCAGAGAGAGAGAGGGAGATACAGAATCTGAAGCAGGTTCCAGGCTCTGAGCTGTCAGCACAGAGCCCGACGCGGGGCTCGAACTCACAAACCGTGAGATCATGACCTGAGCCAAAGTCGGACGCTTAACTGACTGAGCCCCACGGGTGCCCCGCATACCCACTTTTAAAAGCATTTTTACACCTTTTGATAAATCTAAAATCCAGCAGATATAGACGGGCAAGTCACTTGATGTCAAATACCATTTCAGTTCTCTGGCCCTTTGCTTATACTTTCATGTTCATTCTGTTGCATTGCGTTATGTTTATTGCTTTCCAAAGAATAAACCCACGCCTTGACCCCAAAATAAAGAGGTAAGCATTTTCTATCCTCTTTCTGTGCCTTTTGCAGGTACTTTATGTGTTTCTCAAAAAGGCACTTTATCTTCTCATGAAAGTATGCTACTTATGTTTTCCTTTAAGTGTTCCACTTGGATTGCCTTTTCCTCTCTTCATACTCTCCAAGCTTTATATGTTTTTAAAGACCAAGTTCAAATATAACCACCTCCATAAAATCTTCCTCAGTCATACTCAGCAAGCATAATAAATGCTGTTAGCACAGAATGAATGGTAGAAGGGGAGGATGGTAGATATGTGGTATTTTCCTTTTCACACTAGTGAGTCCATGTCCAAAAGCTAAACTCATAGCATAGCTACTGCTCTCAGAGACTAAAGTGATAGGTCAAGATCTCTCTCATTTTTTTGACTTCTGAATTTGGGTTTGCTCAAGTTTACAGGACCAATGTAAGCACTATAGAAGGTTTTAATAATCTTGGTCGTTGTCCCCACCGATTTACTGTGAAGTTGAATACAATGAGATTCTACTTGTTTCGTTGTATTTACAAATCCTGACACTGCTTCTTTCTGTTGATCCAAGTTAGGCTAGCATTCATCTAGTGGTCCTCACTTTCATGTCATTATTTTTTACAGTTTTGAATTTTATGGCTTGAAAGTTTTCTTCCAAGCACAACACTTGAGAATTCAGAAGCATTTGTATTCAAAGATTCCCCATCTTTAAAGATTCTCATGAACTTGGATAGAATTCCAGAACATCTTTACAAATACTTCCCTTTGGAGATATGCCCTCATGCGTGCTATTTTTGGATGGCTGTGTGAAGAGTGAAGAAGTAGGCATCAGCTTTAGTCATTCCCATGTTTATAACACTTTTTCCAACACTTGCCCACAAACAGCATTTTGCTATGATTGTTCT
The DNA here is from genome assembly GCF_018350175.1 of Felis catus. NCBI lineage: Eukaryota > Metazoa > Chordata > Mammalia > Carnivora > Felidae > Felis > Felis catus. Next base: position 206,953,375 of record NC_058368.1, on the reverse strand, counting down.
TATTTTCGTTTGTCCATCATAAATTAAAAGATGCATGAGAATTCTTGGTTGGAAAATAGCAGAGGAAATAAAAAGCATATTCAAGGACTAGTTTTTGAACTTGCCTTTCCTTAGTGGAGAGGACTTCTGCAATACGAAACTGGAAGGGATTTTGTGTTTATAACCTTAAGTGGAATTAGATTTTAAAAAATAGTCTGAAGTTGAGCACTGGATGGATTATTCAAAAATAGGGACAATCATTTATAAAATTTCATGCTTGACTGTCAGTGCCTCTAGGGGGAAGTGATTCACAAATCATCGATTCTTGTCTTGAGGTGGTACATTTTTTTATGGTCAAATTTTGAAGCCTAGTTTTTATATAATCCCTCAAACTTCAATTTGATAAAATAATTCTGTCAAGCATAGAGACCCAATTTAGGAAGAGTTAAAACACTATTAGCCATTTTAGTCATCATTCTACTAAAAAAACCTCACTTTCATAGAATTGAAAATAAGAATTCTGTGAAAGACATTCCATTTGAATTTCTGAAAATTCAACCTGATACTATAAGGATTAACACCAATGAACATAACCAATGTACATACAGTGTGCATGGGTTTCTTATTTCCTAGAAATAAGAGCAAGGTGACTCTGAGAAGGCCGCATCCACAGAGTTCTCTCTAGTTTCTAGTTTTGCTCCAAAATTCCTCTTCTTAGTTGCATACTGGCCTCACCTCTCAGATGGGCAAAGTAAAGCTGCAAAAGCCCCCACCTGACCTGAACAGAAAATAACAGTGGCAGTGTATGAATCTGGGCTTAGTAAGGAAAACAAAAGCATCCCAAGTGGTTCTAGAACATGACTTTAACACAGGGAACTGGAAGAGCAGGACAAACAAAAAGAAGTCAATGGAGTGGAGGGCACTATAGAAGCAGAAAGTAAGAAGTGACATTTAAGCAAAGCTGCTGAAACAGAGGGTGGGGAGGAGCTGGAGAGGGTCATTAGCCTGCACCTGCTGCCTGCTGTTGGAGACATCAGCCACAGTCACTCCTAGATCGTTGAAGAGGTGTTGCATCCATCAAAGCTGGAACCTACCAAAGGTGGGACCCCTGCCAAGGTTCCTGTAACCAAGAGTAACCCCACTCCCAATGCAACTGTCACACTATTGAAATCTGAAGCAGGAAGTTTCACTTCTACCTTCCCCATCCAGTGCCTCTTATTGGTGGAACCTAACAGGAATCAAGTTGTCTAAAGAGGCTGGTAAATGCAATCTGTAGACTCATTTCACAAAAATGACATAGCAGAGTCCAGAAGAAATAATGGGATCTGAGAGTATCCACATGCATGTCCAGCACATGAGGCAGTATGCTATTCTGCCCACAATGAGTTGTGGGTTTTTTTTTTCCATATTAAAAGTAGCTGCTCAGGGGCGCCTGGGTGGCTCAGTTGGTTAAGCATCAACTCTTTTTTTTTTTTTAATTTTTTTTTAACGTTTATTTATTTTTGAGACAGAGAGAGACAGAGCATGAACGGGGGAGGGTCAGAGAGAGAGGGAGACACAGAATCCGAAACAGCCTCCAGGCTCTGAGCTGTCAGCACAGAGCCCAACACGGGGCTCGAACTCACGGACTGCGAGATCATGACCTGAGCTGAAGTCAGCTGCTTAACCGACTGAGCCACCCAGGCACCCCAAGCATCAACTCTTGATCTCTGCTCAGGTCATGATCTCATGGTTCATGAGTTCAAGTCCCTTGTTGGTCTCTGCGCTGACAGAGTGGCACCTACTTGGATTTCTCTCCCTCTCTCTCTCCCTGCCCCTCCCCCACTCGTGCTCATGCTCTCTCGCGCTCACTCTCTCTCTCTGTCTCAAAATAAATAAATAAACTTAAAGAAAAGTAGCTGCCTGGTCATCCACCCATACCCTTTCAACTGGTCCTTTTTTGTTTCCTGCAGCCAATAGCAATGGGTTAAGTGAGGACTCTATCACATCAAACTGACTTATCTAGATGACCCACAGAGGAGAGAAAGAGATTTTGAAGCTTACCACTTCTACCTTACTATCAACTTGTGTAAAGAAAGATAAGGCAGGGGTTAATATTAGGGACAAAGCATGAGTTGCTAGACAGCTCTTTGAAATCTGCAACACCTCATCAGGAACTAGTCATCTCAGGGGAAGACATTTCAATTCCCATTTTCCTGATCTCTAATTGAAATTCCTGAAGTAGCAGAACATCAGCTTAAAATACAGAAATGCAGAGGGTGGGAGACCACAACATCCATTAGGGAAATGTTTATTTATCCTTGACAATATTTACCTCAGATTGAACGACTGGAAGCACCATGAACCCCATATGGAGAAACTTAAGACTCAACATACTATAAATGTGAGTATATTTTAAGTGGCTGCCCTATCCCACCCTCCCTTCTTAGAGTATCTCTCCAGGTCTCTGCCTGTGTGGGATGCACATTGTCTTGTCCCATCACCTTCATTTTGGCCACAGCTAATTGGATGAATGGTAGGCAACTGGCTCTAAGTCAGTCAAAATGGTCATCATTCCGTTTCCTTTGGATTATACCAAGAAACAGAGGGGTTGTGGACAGCTGAAGTAAGCACACTTTAGAATTAACATGTAATGATGTGGACTGGATCAGTGCACTGAGAAAGACAACTGTGGATAACAGAGAAAGTTGGTCGTGGAGGGGAAGTGACAAATCCAAGAGCTCACACAGGAGAGAATGTGCAGGAGAAAGAGAAGGAGGTAGAAAAAAGAAGAGCAAAAGGGAGATCTGCTTCTATCCCACCTCTTTTTTGAGTTAACTGAATTGGTTTCCAAGTTAGCAAACTTATTGCCACGCAACAAACTTACTGAGCCAAGACGTACACACAAAACAAAATTGTTTCCCAATTGCTAATTCCTAAAATGTTCAACAGAGTTTCTGAAAATTTATTTTTGTTACATACTAAACAGCTACCATGTACTATTTATAAATTATAAAAAAGGTATAAAGTAAAAATACAATCAATACCTGAATATCCACTACTTTTATTTTTTTTTGTTCTGCTCTTTGCCTCCCATCTTCTACTGTTGTAAATTTTATATTCATCTTCCTCTTGCTCATTGTTAGAGTATTACCAGGAATGTTCCTATCCTTAAACAAGACACTTCTTCATTTTGCATATTTTTAATATTCATGTAAATATATTTTATTCTATATAATCTTGTGAAATTAGCCTTTCTGCTCTAAAATATACCTTGACATTAATTTTTAATCTTGCACACAGCTATGGATTTCTATTGCTGTGTAATATTTCTATTTCTGTATTAATTATTATAGATCAAAGTTTCATGTTTCATTTATTCTTTCAACTCTTTATGGACTTTGTTATTTGTTTCAATTTCTTTTCATATTCAAACAGTGCTACTGTTTTTTCATCATAACCTAGTGCAAATAAGCCATTGTGAGTGTATCCTTAGAATTTCTGAATAACATACACATCTTCAACTTTGTTTAATAATTAAAAACTGTTTTTCAAAATGGATGAACAAATTTAAATTCCTCTGGCTGCTTCAACTTCTCATCAAAACTTAAATTTTTCACACTTATAAAGTGTTTATTTCTGGGGCACCTGGGTGGCTCAGTCAGTTGAGCATCTGACTTTGGCTCAGGTCATGATCTCACAGTTCATGAGTTGTAGCCCCACATTGGGCTCTCTGCTGTCAGCACAGAGCCCACTTTGGATCCTCTGTACCCCTCTCTCTCTCTGCCTTTCCCCTGCTTGTGCTCTCTCTTAAAAATAAACATTAAAAAAATTTTTTAAAAATGTTTTCCAATTTGGTTTGTGTATGAGTTGTCTTCAGAACAATTGAACATTCATCAGAATACCTGTCACGATAGGTTTATGACCAAATGTTTTGGCCATAGGAACCTTGTGAAAATCCATACTGTCGCTAATTGCCATTAATTGGCAACTTGAACATACGTGCTGAGAGTGCTTTGGCAGTCTGATATGTCAATGCATAGAAAATGGAAGTTGCAATATGTTTCAAAAAGAAACTTTCAAAATTATAAATGATTGAAACACAAATATTATCATTTATTAAATATCTTCAAAGGCCAGATTTTTGTACAAGAAAGTATTTATGTATAAAAGATGATGGAATTGTGATGTTTAATTTGTTTTAAAAGGTTGTTCTCAGCTGTTATGTCCAATTATTTGGCCGAGCAAGTAAGCTGTCAAATTTATTAAGCATAAAAAATGGATCACAAACTTCACAAATGCTATTTCTATTTTTCAATTTGCTGAGAAAAACTGTATTTGGGCTAATGCCTTCCAGACTTATTGAAAAATTCATTTAACACACTAAAAGGGCCCATGCAATCTGTGAGTTGACAGACATACTTATGAATTATGCATTGAAACACACTGAAATAAAATATCAACATAATAAGCTAATTTTGACTATATTTATAGTTTCTTGAGAAATTATAACATTGAAAAGTACTTACATGCACATTTCATCCGTGCTACTGGATAGAGAATAAATTAGTAATGCTTGTGCAAGAAAATAATTTACAAATTTCCAAATCTGTAAATGTAGGGGATATGCTGAATAATACAGATAGATATGAGCCTGAACATATGTGAGACTTTCTTGGGTTTGTTTTATTATTTTCAGAAACATGTAAAAAAAATGAAGACAAATCTGTAAACCTACTTTACCGTGTTTTCCTCCAAAGTTATTATATTACAAGCACAAATAGAATAACATTTGAAGTAAATCAAGGCATTTTAATGTGAGTCCTTCCTAATTTTAGTTTAATTTCTGTTAAAAAAAAGCTTTTTCAAGATTGTAGAGCTTTTTCTACACTATGGGATAAAATGTTTTTCATTAGCATTTTCAATACCTCAGGAATATGGTGGGAATACCCTTCCTGATGAATATATACCTTAGTATAATGTATATTGAAGGCAGATTTGCAAAATTTATTAAAGTTTTACATTTGTATAAGTTTGGCTCAGTCATCCCACTTTTAAAGTAAAGCCATGAAAAGAAGAATGGAAGGTGCAAAATGCAAAAGCTTCTGAAGAGAACTCCTGTAGGAAATTTTCTGTTAAGAGTTGCATGGAAATTGCTATTAGCTAAAGATGGAGGACAACAAGGAAGGAGAGATTATGAAGAGTTGTCTGTCCACAGAACTAGTTTAGAAGAGAAGGAGGGACTGAGTGTATACAAGAGCTCAGGGGTGGAGTGAGACAGCTGGAGGAACTAGGTTAATAAGTAGGTGAGAAGGAATGGGATCTAGATCCCAGGAGGATGGGAAGTCTCTGTGGGAGGCAGGGACCCTTTGTCTATTACACACACACGCACACACACACACACACACACACACACCCCACAAATGCTATCTATTACATACACAAATTCATAAATATAAGTATATATTTAAATATAATTATGTATAACATATATAAGACATATGTGAAAGAAAGAGAGAGAGAGCAGAAGCAGTAAGCATGCAAGTAGGTGATAGATTTATGGAGAGATGAATAGTAGTTCCCATCTGGTAGGTCACAATGACTGAGATATCAGCTGAGCTAATCAGCTGGGAATGTGAAGAGAGGAGACATTAGAAATAGACAAAGATTAAGAAGAGTAAAATAATGATCTAGGTAGGTGGGAGAAAGGAAATATAAGTGTGTTCTCTATTCAGGCAAATCTAGGAATAAGAGAGATCTGTTGTTACATCAGCGTAAATCTCCGTGGTCACTGAAAACCTTCAGCTTCTTATCTAAGCAGTTCTCCATATATTCCTCTTTCACGGAGACACTCTGAAAATAAGGCCAATTACTCAGCATGGCTCGTTTTTCATCTTGTTGTGAACTTGGCATAACTTTGCAAAATTCAGCACTCCTGTTGAAATCTCAAGGGCACTTCAGCCTTGGCTCAGATGCATGAACCAGATGGGAAATGGCCCCTCAATCCTCTGATCACATAAATCCAAAAAAACAAAAAATAAGGGCCAGCTTGGAACAGACTGAATGTGCAAACTTCAAAAGAGACTACAACATGCGTATAGAAATGACATTACAGCATTTTCTCTATTCCTCAAAAGCAGGAAGACCGATGAATCAGTGGGTAACTTCTACTCAGCAGAAGTCATGCCTTTCTCATACAACCACTTTACTCTCTAAAAAGAAATGTCTGGAGACTTAGATCTTGGAGTGATATTTTAAGAATGATGAGATCATTGTCAAGCATTAAACCAAAAAGCCATGGCTTTTAATGTGAAGCTACTTATTTTAGAGTGAGGGTTGTTGAAACTTTTTTTTATTGTTCCGAAGTTGTGTGACAGCAGATTTAAATAATGATCCCTCCCTCTAGTGTTGATCTCCACCTCATCTCCCAACCATGTATTTAATATGCTATTGTGAGATCTATATTCTTTGATATCTTATTCTGCTACCACCACCTACCCCTGCTCACATTGTTGCAAAAAATTATACAAAATCCTTTTAGCTTGTTATTAAACATTGATCCATTGATTCACTATCCATAAAACATTTGCAATGTGCAAGTACTATACTAAGAAATGCCGTGGTGGAGATATTGCCATTTGGGACAATGGGGGTGGACCCCATTGGGGTCCCAGAGGGACCCAAAGGGTATTATGCTAAGTGGAATAAGCCAGACAGAGGAAGGCAAAAAGTATATGATTTCACGTACATGTGGAATCTAAAACACAAAACAAATGAATAAACAAACAGAAAGCAGAAATAGACCCATAAATGTAGAGAAGAAATGGACGGTTGCCAGGGGGTGGCAGTTTGGGGAATGGGCAAAATGGATGAAAGGGAGGGTGAGATTCAGGTTTCCAGTATGGAATGAATAAGTCACAAGAGTAAAATGTATAGCATAGGGAATATAGATAGCATTGTATGTTGACAGATGGCAGCGACATTTGTGGTGAGCACAACATGACATATAACGTACTGAATCCCTATGTTGTACACCTGAAACTAATGTAACATTGTGCGTCAACTACACTTCAACAAACATCTTTTTTTCAAAAAGAAAGAAATGCAATGGTCAACAGGACAGGTAAAGTCTCTGTGTGTGAGAGTTCACATTCTAGGAGGGACAGAAGGAATGACGCAGATCATTCCAACAGCATTAAAGTCCTACAGAGCCATTAAAACAAGGTGATGCACATCATCTTATTTAATACTCCAAACAATCTTATAAAAAATGGACAATATCTCCATTTCACAGTTAAGAAACTTTCCCACTTTTACTTGATCAGTAAGAGATGAAGCCAGGGTCTGAATCCATCTCTACCTGACTCCACAGCTCTTAATCACCAAGTTTATTCCTTCCAGCCCTTCCAATTTTGCAAACATTATGCAGCTGTTTGCCACATTTTAACTTACGCTATTCTGAATAGCCAAACACGTACATGTTCAGAGTTTTAAAAAAGTTAATGTATCACATGGCTTATTTTCATACCTAAAATTAAGGCAATTGAATATAAAGCACTGTTTAGAAATAGTTTTCCTTTTCTTAGTGACTTTCATATTCTTATATTTGTTGTGCATTCCTCATCAACATTGTGATTTTTCCTAGTTTGTTTCGGTGATTCACTGACTGTTTTAAATCCTGGGAATACTGAGAATCTAAGTGCATTTTCCATTTAAAAAAATTTTTTTTCAACGTTTATTTATTTTTCGGACAGAGAGAGACAGAGCATGAACGGGGGAGGGTCAGAGAGAGAGGGAGACACAGAATCAGAAACAGGCTCCAGGCTCTGAGCCATCAGCCCAGAGCCCGACGTGGGGCTCGAACTCCCGGACCGCGAGATCGTGACCTGGCTGAAGTCGGACGCTTAACGACTGCGCCACCCAGGCGCCCCGCATTTTCCATTTTAAACCAAATAAAAACCACAATATGTTAAACTTTTAAAAGTTGGTGAAGATCTTGTACTAAATATAACTTTTGAAATTCATACATAATTCTGTCACCACATTTATGATGCTTATTCGAGAGTCAAATATCAAATCAAAGTTGCAACTAACTTTAGATTTATAAAGAGGATGAAAACTTCAGTGTACCAAAAAATAACCAAATAAGAACTTGATATGGGTTGTTTAAAAGTGGTTCAATTTTGAAAATTCCCAGCTTGGAAAATGATTCATAACTAGATGCTTGGAGAGAAAAATAAATGCACATTGTTATTTTGTTGAGCAATAATAAAAGCACAAGTATACATGTAAGGCGTACTTTTTCATTTCTCCTTCTCCTCTGCATAAAAACCAACTATGATGTTACACTGTCAAGATGTATGATGCTACATTGTCAAGAGCTGACCATCTCTCCAACCTGACAGTTATAATTATTTATTTGTAACTAAAATAGTAATTTGTAAGGACAGGTTAATCCAGTTAGAAAATGACATTGAAAAACACTTTTCACTATCTTTCTTTACACATCCAACACACCGTGGTCCAGCCCAAATGTACATCTCTACCAGTACAACGTGCCACAAATATTTCTAGATGTTTTTTGTTAGAAATATTATTAAGGTGCGCCTGGGTGGCTCCGTCAGTTAAGCGTCCATCTTCAGTTCAGGTCATGATCTCATGGTTTAGGAGTTCGAGACCCACATCAGGCTTCGCGCTGATAGTGAGAAGCCTGCATGAGATTCTCTCTCCCTCTCTTTCTGTCCCTCCCCAACTTGTGCCCTCTCTCCCTCAAAATAAATAAATAAACTTTTTAAAAACAGAAATATTATTAAGAAAACATGCATATCCAAGTGGAGAAAAGGAATCTTATCTTGAAAAGGAGGGAATTATTTGATTCAGTTTGTTTTGGTTAGGGCTTAATTTAGACACTTGAAATAGATTTTTATCTCAAGCGATAAGTTAAAGAAAGAAGCACATGGGGCGCCTGGGTGGCGCAGTCGGTTAAGCGTCCAACTTCAGCCAGGTCACGATCTCACGGTCCATGAGTTCGAGCCCCACGTCAGGCTCTGGGCTGATGGCTCAGAGCCTGGAGCCTGTTTCTGATTCTGTGTCTCCCTCTCTCTCTGACCCTCCCCCGTTCATGCTCTGTCTCTCTCTGTCCCAAAAATAAATTAAAACGTTGAAAATAAAATTAAAAAAAAAAAAAAGAAAGAAGCACATTAAGGTATTGACGATGTAGGTTAACCTGATAGTTCACTTCCCATTAAAATTCAATGTACTAAATCAAGGCAACAATAATAATTAAAATGATAATAATAATGTATAATAATATATGATTACATAATCGTGATGAGGAGGTGGAAGAGGAGGAAAAGAATAGGACCATAGTTTCCTTCAAACATTCTCTGTCTCTCCTATCCCTTGGCTTCCTGTCTTCCTAAATGCATTCTGCTTAGCATAGATTGCTAGAAAGGGCCTCACAGGTCATCTAGATCAGAGGTTTTTATTTTAGGATTCATTTGCAGACTTTAAGAAAGATCCAGGATCCCCTCTGAAATTGAATGATTATTTTTCTATACCTAGGTTTGTTCATATTTCTAGAAATATAGGCACATTCTCTAAGAGTTCTCTAAGCCCCAATAGTTAAGAAAAAAAACTCTAGACCAATGTACACTTATTTTGTAAAAGAGGAAACTGACGGCTAGAAAAGTGAACTAAGATTAAGGTCGGGTATTACATTATACTGATCTGAAGGTTTTCACCTACATCCTTTCAATTCAGCCTTCGTATTTTTCAAAAATGTGTTTTTACCCCAAACATCACATTTGGTTTAGGTGTATGTTACATAAAAAGAATTATCAAATTGAATTTTAATGTGCAGGAAAGATCACCAATGTCCCCGGGAGTGGATGAATGAAGCAAGGTTGTTGCTCGGATTTCTGAATTTGATACAGTGATGCTTGTTTTCTGGGAAATTGCTCTAAGACACAATCCATTTTGAAAGCTTTAGGCACCAAGACAGTTATGGAGATGAGAAGAAATCAAAAGAAAAAAAAAATGTGCCTGAAGGATGCTAAGGGACAGGTTGTTATTTGTGCCCTGAGTTGCCCAAGCCAGAAATCTGTAACTCGTCTTTCATTCTATGTTCTTCCTCACATGCCAGTTGAGTCTGCCACCTTGATCCCTCTCTTCATTCTGTCATGTTCCACCTCATCTGCCACCACTTTAGTTCACGTTATCATCGTTTTCGCCTGGAGTGCAGTAACATCCTTACAGGGTCTTTGTTTTGTTTTGTTGTTTTTCTTCTGCCCATCCTCCTCCCCTCTCTCCAATCATTTCTGATCGGAATCACCTTGCCAAAAGTCTGCCTTCAACACAGAACCCACATCTTTTTCTGTGCCTCTTCTGGACAGTCCATTCTCTTACCACATACCCAAAGCAATATTTCCTACAAGGCATTCTGACACCTACTTATATTGATGAACTTGCCAAACTTTTCTAGTCCTCTGCATCTTGGCTAATCCTGTTTCTCTGCCTGGGAATCATCTCCTGCCCCTTGCTACCACTGAGACTCAGCTTAAACATCCTCTCATCTAAGAAGTCTCTCTGGACACTGAACTCCTACCCTGGCCTCATGATGCTGCTGACTCAGACACAGGGGTCTCTTCTCTGAAATTCAATGCCAGGTCCATCAGATCACTAGTTATACTATAAAGTCATTGGTCATACTGTGTCCCCAAGCACATGAACTTCTTTGTACTATGACTATGCCCTACTCATCTTTGTAATCCTGAAGCATAGTGTTAACAGAACAGGTAAACAGAATTGATAAATGTTCCATTTAAATATTTGTTACTTTACTTCAACTTTGTGCTAAAATGATCATGCTGATTATGTGTTTATTTAGTTTTATTCAGTAGAACTGATATTATTCAGTTTGCCCAATTTTTGAAAGCTTAATGGAAAACAGTCTTCTAAATAATAACTAGTATTAATAGCTAACATTAATACTGGGCTTTCTATGAGCCAGGAACTACATTAAATAGTTGACATGCATATGTCGTCTTACTCTTGAAACATAGCCCCATTATATGGATGTGGGAGACTGAGGCTAAGAGTACCAAAATGACTTTCTTAAGGTCACCTAACCACAAAATGCAAAATCAGAACTTAACCATGATTTAGTTGATGTCCTCATATACTATCCCATATATGCAATACTTAGTGTACCATTTTATGAAAGATTTTATTTATAAGTATCTGACCTCTTTCCCTATGCAGTAAATTTCCACTTCTCAGGTCTATTCAATTATTTTCATATACGAAAAACATGCACAGGATGTGTGTAGTCAAAGTCAATAATGAGTTCATGCATTATCTCATTTTGGCAACAATTTAAAATCAAACAAATTCCAAAACACATTTTAAAACATATATAACAATGGAAGAAAATGGATATTTGTAGGGAATACGATGGTGTCCCTAAAGCTTCCCAGAGAACTATCAGAGTGATAAAAACTTCATGGTTTTATCTCAGTTTACCCTTTATAAATTTTCAACTATATGTAGGGTAGTAAAAATTACTCTACTCATTTGTACATGGTAATAAATACTAAGGCCCAGAAAGATGGAGTGTTCACATCGTTTGTGAAAGAGCACAGTCTACAACTCACATCTCAGTTCTAGTCTACTATTACTTGACATTGAGAAACAGGAGATAAACTCTCCTGGTTTTATTGTAATGATCCTTTAAGATCACAAAGTTTTGTTTTGTTTTTTTATTCTTGAAACAGGAGTGCTCCTTCTTTGCATTCCAGCCCCTTTGACTTGCAGGAACCAAGTCCATTCCTTTTAAATCACACGCTTCCAACCCTTGCCCCCAGCTCTCCCCAGAGCCCCAGGAATTCATTCTTTAAACTGCATGTGTGAAGCTTTGGAAAGCTATGTGGGTAGAATGCAGTTTCCAATGGGCACATTAATATTTTCAAGTTCAACCAGATTTATTTGAAACCTGGCTCATGTTTACAAATCTAGCTGGCATCTGGCATTTGTTATGAAAGTAACTCAGCTTTAAAAATGCCTGCCAGCCCCGTGGCAAGTCAAGCCATACCCACTTAATGAGAAGTATAGCTGCTAGCTTCTCTCCAAGCTAACCAGATGCCCAGGCTGCCAACTCATCTACCACCAGAATATGAACAAAGTGTTGACACTTCCACTATTTGCATTTGGATCCAGATTACAATGAATCCAAATTGTACAATGGATCCACCTTGCTGGGCTATGATACCAGCAAGTTGAACAACGGTCCCTAAACCAGAAACATCTGTTTATGTGGATCACCTGACATTTTGAATAACTCTGTGTGTGTGTGTGTGTGTGTGTGTGTGTATGTGTGATCTATAGCCCACCCCTGTGCTTTTGTGAGGTCCATAAATCCTGTTACAATGCCCTATGAAAAGCTGACCCACGAGATACACTGTTTGGGCTCCAAAACAGTTTTACACTTGTTAAAACAAAAGACATAAAATAAAAGTTATGTGAGTGGAAATTTTGTATATTTTCTTCCTGCCACTGTTGCTTTATATATTTTTGCTGCTTGGAGTATAAAAACAACTATTCCAAAAACTAGCCTAGGTTAGCAAAGAAGGTCCATATACATGCACGTCAATTTTTTCCAATAATGGGATCTCAGTGCTCTGAGTCTCTGCATATTTTGACAGATCTCAAACTCTTAACAAGGTGTTTTCAACACTGGTAAGTACTTTCATATATTTTAATATCCCCCTAAACATGGACTGTCTAGTAGCTGTAATTTTCCCTAAGAAGCAGCATGGTACCTCCTTAGTGTGGTTGGCCTGATGGTATTTTCAAGTATTTTTATAGCAGAGATAGAAAGCTAACAAAACACAAAAGTAGTATTTTCCACGTTTAATTACATTTTTAACATAGCAGAAGTTTCCCAAGGGGTGAAACGACGTTTAATTCTAATCTGATATGTTGTAACCAATAGCATGGGGTTTAGAACAAAGACAGCAAGATGAAGGTTAAAACTGGGGAAATTATTTCTCTAGGATTATATTTAATTTGCCCCCTTCTCTACTGGGCTATCTTAATTTTGTGATATCTTGTAAATATCCTGTTCCCAAACTGGGTAACATTCAATTTGAGATTTGAGAAATTCTTAAGACCTCAGAGAATTAAAAAAAAAACAAAAAAAACAACTCTTTTGGAATAAATATATCCTCTTCCAAAGTATCTAGTATCTACTTAACATAATAATTTATCTTATTTTATTTATAAGTGTGGTACACAGATGAGATGATAGTCTAATATAGAGATAGTGTCAATGAGTCGTGTGAAAGTTGCCTCCCTCATTCTTCTGCAGAAGCAGCAAATTTCCCAGAAAGATTGCCTAAGTCCACTAGCCCCAGTTTTTTCAACTGTAACTGGTAAGTAGGGTCACTTGTTCTCCTTCCACATCTGGCCACAGAAATTTTTCTTTGTACTATATGGTGTTTCCTATATTTAATTTAACAATGTGCCCTTTATCTACGACTCTTTGTGTCATGTGAATAAATCTCAACTCCCCCAAAATATTGTTAAGGGATCACATCACATACTGCTTTTGCTTCCTCATCAAGGGATACCCAATGGAATATTAGAAATCTTAATGTTTAATAAATATTGGTTAAATCAAATTGTCCCTTAGTATTCACGGAGTATATATGGTTCTTTTAAGTACAGAAGGGCTACTTTTTCTTCAAAGAGGGAGAGAAAGAGAAAAGAAGAAGGAAGAAGGAAGGGGGAATAAAAGGGAAGGTTACATGTTAAGACACTAGGCTGGGTGCTTACATATCTAAGTATCTCAACAAATCTCATTATTACTATCTGCATTTTAGAGATAAGGCAACTGAGTTTCCAAGAGATTAGGTAACCAGCTGAGCCATACATAGTCTTTATCAGATGAGCCCCTGTCCCTTCCTGAAAAACATGAAACCAAGAAAGTAACTTAATATTGCTTTGCCTTTTCATATTGGTGGAAATTCATATAAAGAATAGAATAACTTTGGTATATACATACTACACATATTTGATACACACACATATATACATATATATTTATGTAAAATAATATAGTTTGGGAAACTGTTTTTTTTTAAATTCTGCATGTGTCCATCTTCATATCTTTCATCTGTTTTCTTTGTTTTAACATCTTGTCTCAGAAAAAACCTCCTATATTTTGCCTATTGCCAATTATGATATTGACATGTCCCCATATGTTCTACCTCCTTCAAAATCCTTTGCTGCCTGAGGTTACAGAGTCAAGTTTTATTCTTTCTCTGTAAAACTTGAATTCTCACTGTTTTTTGCTCTCAATGCTCTCCCCACTCATTTCCCACCTGCCTGGACATCAAAAAGGAAATCCTAAGAAAGGGTTTTTTCCTACTGTCTCCCAGGATCATTTTAAAATTGTTGATACACAATATGTCTTAATCTATCAACCACATTCTTTCCAAATACACATAAATGACTTTTAGTTTAGTAACTTGTTTGAGTTCTCCTAATAAAAGCATTTTTTCAACAAATATCCATTGAATCCTATTATATGCTAGGTAGTGTTATAAGTATTGTAGATTCAACAGTAGAAATTATTGAGAGAGATCCTTCTCTATTAAGCAAAGTAAACAAAAGGAAACCTCTTACAGATTACATGAAGTCATAGCAATGGCATCTCCCATAGTTTACGGAGACCTGACATGACTTTGCTATATTCAGGGAGCCTAGGGAATTAGTGTGTTTATACTTGCAACTAAAAATCACATATGTCCCTTAAAATTTATTCCTCTTTTAGCTTCAAGTGGATAACTAGAAACAATCATGGTATGAGAGAGATACTTCACTACTGTAAAAATGACTGATGTTTTACTTACTTTTTACATGAACAGATCTGGGTATAAGGACAAGAATATACAATCTCGAGTGAAGAATATCCAGATGCCTTAGCAGAGTGCTTCTGAAATATTGTATTAAAACTGTCTTTTTCTGAGAATTATTTATTTGACCTTGGATAACTAAGAAACCAGGGCTTTGGTTTCCTCATCTATAAAAGGACAGCTTTGGAGTAGATTACAACCCAACTCTATAGAATACTTCACTAATTACAGAACATCTTTACATCCGTTATCTTCATGGATCCTCATAATAAAGTGTGAGATTAGAAAGGCAAGGATTGACAAATCTATAAAGAACTTATCAAACTCAACACCCAAAAAACAACTAATCTAGTGAAGAAATGGGCAAAAGACATGAATAGACACTTCTCCAAGGAAGACATCCAGAAGGCCAACCAACACATGAAAAAATGTTCAACATCACTCATCATCAGGGAAATACAAATTAAAACTACAATGAGATACCACTTTACACCTGTCAGAATGGCTAACATTAACAACTCGGGCAACAATAGATGTTGGCGAAGATGTGGAGAAAGAGGATCTCTTTTGAATTGTTGGTGGGAATGCAAGCTGGTGCAGCCGCTCTGGAAAACAGTATGGAGGTTCCTCAAAAAACTAAAAATAGAACTATCCTACGACCCAGCAATTGCACTACTAGGCATTTTTCCATGGGATACAGGTGTGCTGTTTCAAAGGGACACATGGCACCCCAATGTTTATAGCAGCACTATCAACAATAGCCAAAGTATGGAAAGAGCCCAAATGTCCATCGATGGATGAATGGATAAAGAAAATGTGGTATATATATATACAATGGAGTATTACTTGGCAATCAAAAAGAATGAAGTCTTTCCATTTGCAACTATGTGGATGGAACTGGAAGAGTATTATGCTAAGCAAAATTAGTCAGAGAAAGGCAAATTTCATACGACTTCATTCATATGAGGACTTTAAGAGACAAAACAGATGAACACAAGGGAAGGGAAGCAAAAATAATATAAAACAGGAAAGGGGACAAAACATAAGAGACTCTTAAGTATGGAAAACAAACAGAGAGTTACTGGAGGGGTTGTGGAAGGGGGTGGATGGGTTAAATGGGTAAGGGGCACTAAGGAATCTACTCCTGAAATCATTGTTTCACTATATGTTAACTAATTTGGATGTAAATTAAAAAAAAAGGCAAGATTGAATTTCTATTGCACAGATGCAGAAGATGAAGTTCATAGAAAGTATACTTAAGATCACACTAATAGGGGGTGGAAGGACGGGCAAAATGGATGAAGGGTAGTCAGAGATATAGGCTTCCAGTTACGGAATGAATAAGTCACGGGGATAAAGGCAGAGCATAGGGAATATAGTCAATGGTATTGTAATAGCTTTGTATGGTGACAGATGGTAGCTGCTGTGGTGAGCATAGCATAACATACAGAGATGCTGAACCACTGTGTTCTATACCTGAAACTAATGCAACATTGTGCCTCAACTATATTTCAATTCGAAATTTTCTAATTTTCTTTTAGAAAAAAAAAAAACAATTAACAGATCACATTGATAGGAATTGGTGAACCAGGACACAAATCCAGCACTTCTGATTCATCATCCAGTGTTCATTTCACTACAGCTGTGACTCTAAAATATCTTGGAGCCGTAAAACATAATAACTTGTAAGTTTTATGCATCCAGAATTTTCCAGAAATATACTCTTTTTAAACTTAAAAAATCAATGGAAAACCTACCAAATATGACACTTAGATTATCCTAATTGTCACATTTTAGTCATACTTGTATGAAGATCATCAAAGATTACAATTTGATGAACCTAAGTCTAGAAAAACTTCAGGGAGTATAAAAAAAAGTTATTTTATGTGAGGCAGTGGAGAGCAAGAACAGTCTTTCCTACTCACCAACATTGCAGACGATATTTATGGTGAAATATAAAAGGAAATGCACCAAAGAAATGCTAATAGTCAATAGTCAGACCTTATTCTGTGGTAAATTTCATAATTGTTTTGAAATCTAAAATACCAGTACAGTTTCCTCTTTTTATAATACAACATTTAATTGCTCAGATGGAGAAAGGCAGCCAACCATCGGACGTAGAAGCCCTAGGGAAAACACTGTTCGAAGCTTCTTTTTGGGCATTCTGTAATAATTTAGCTAACTTTTTTTGCTGTTTGATAACATTTTTCAAAACCAAGGAAAGAGCATCTCAAAGTAATAACCAACAGTAACAGTAGATGTTGATTGACAGGCTTGTTTCCTGTGGAGAATAGGTTCTGAACTGGATATACGAAACATTCTCTCCTGTCTAGGTCTTACATGCCTTTGCCAAAAACAAAGGTAATATTTCCAACCACCTGTCACCTGGACCAGAGAAGTTTTCATACTTAGAAAGAAAACAATATCTGTTGTAACAGGGATACTCTATGCATCACCAAAACTGGATCCCAGTTTATAGAGGCCTGGGGTTTCACCTTGCAACATCCTAGTCTACTTGTTGCTGCGAATAGTTGTTGATGGTCACACTTAATTCCCTCACTTGTATTCATTGAGAAGGGGTAAATGGATATATAATCCTTCATTTTGGTAGCACCAAGGTTTTCTTTGACTGTTTTATCATTTCTGTAAAGCTGTAAGACTTTTACTCAATGGCCAGGGACTACTTATTCATTAGCCAGTCCAAGCATGTGAAACAATCCTGGCAATTTTAGAAAATATAAGCCATAAATAAACTCATATATTCAAGAAATTCGAATCTCTTTACTTTTCTTAAATCAATTTAAATCTCACCTTTATTTCTAAGATCAGGCCAGTGGAAATTTTATAGAAAGACTTTCTAGTCTCTTTTCCATATTGATCTTCATCGCCTATCTAAAGCAATAACTGCGGCTTCCGTGTCACACCAAGAGAGCATAGGATAGAAGATTTTCCAGGATTGGCAACTGGACTAAGTTGTGGAGTCCTGGGGTAAATGTCAAAGCCATAGGTTCTCTTTTTCAACCCCTGCAGTCCTCAAACAATCCCATCATTCTGTACTGTATTTCACCCTCTTCAACTATACGGCTCAGGCTTTCACAAAACACAGGCAAATAGTTTGGCTTCCAACAACTTCTGTTTTCCACTCTACGGATTTTCTGGGGCCAGGAAATAAAAACCAGAGGAGAGGGGAGAAAAATGGAGAGAGGACAAATACAAATGCAAAACCTTATATATTAATCTATCACATAAGCAAAGCAAACAATAAAATCAACTACCAATAATGTTTCTTATTTTGATCACCTCTTCTTTATCCCACTAGTGAGGAAGGAGCTCCCACCCTAGGGTTAGGAGTGGACCAAACACTCAACATCCAAAATTGGAAAGATGAGCTAGACGACAGTTTGTTAGCTGCATGCACTCACAGCACAGAGGAGGAAGACAAAGCACACCGTGCAGAACTACATGCGGGCTGTGCTTGAGAAATGAGTTAACAAGCAATAGTTGTGGGAGGTAAACTTTGTAGTAACAAGACGGTGGGGTGACCTCTGTTTGCTGTTGGATGATGTGATTGGCCTGTTTGAATAATCTGACAGGTTGGCAGGCTGGGGCCCTAATGCGACAGGACTGGTGTCTTACAAAAAAAGGAAGAGACAACATCTCTCTCTCTCTCTTTCCCTCTCTCTCTCTCTCTCTGCCCATCTTGTCCTCCCCCAGACATGTGCACAAGGAAAGGCCATGTGAAGATACAGTGAGAAGGTGACTGGCTATAAGCCAAGAAGTGAAGCATCACCAAAAACCAAACCTGCCAGTACCTTGATGTTGGTTTTTTGAGCTTCCCAAACCGGGAACAAGATTTCTGTTGTTGAAGCCACCCAGTCTGTGGTGTTCTGTTAAGGCAGCCTGAGCTAACACGCCATATTTATGAATAGAATGATTCCATAGTGTTAATATGTTAATTTCCACCCAGTTGATCTAAAGATACAACACAATCCTAATTGACATCTCAGCAGGTCTTTTGGAGAAATTGATAGGCTAATTCTAAGTTTATATGGAAATACAAAAGATCTAGAATTACCAAAATGATTTTTGAAAAGAATAAAGCTAGAGGATTTATAGTAAAAGACAACATGATTTTAAGACTTATTATAAATCTATAGTAGTCAAGTATGATATTGGTATAGTCATAACCATATATTGATAAATAGATCAGAAAATGGAGTCCAGAAATAGACTAACACATATATAAACATTTAACTTCCAACAAAGATACCAAGGTAATTTTGTGGTGAAAGGATAGTCTTTTCAGCCTATGGTACAGAAACATTTGGATATTCATGTGGAAAAAAACAAAACAGAGCAAACAAAAACTCAACCCTAACTTTATACATACAAAATTTAATGCAGAATAGATTATAGACCTAACTGTATGAGCTGAACTTATCTAACTAGAATAAAGATTGAAGAATATTTTCGTGATCCTGAATTTGTTAAAGATTTCTTAGGCCACACACACAAATCAATCATATAAAGAAGAAAAATTGAAAAATTAGATCTCATTGATAAAAAAAAAAAAAAAACCTTTGCTTCTTGTAAGACATGTTAAGAAAATGAAAAGGAAAGACACAGACAGGGAGAAGACATTTTGCAAGATCTATGTCCACCAAAATACTTGCACCTAGACTACATATAGAACGCTTACAATGCAATTCAAAGATAAATAAAAGAAGATGTGAACAGACTTTTTGTAAAGAATATATTACAAAGAGCAAACAAGCATTGAAAAGATGCTTGATATAATCAATCATTAGTTACAATGAGAGAACACTATGTATGCTCTACGATGGCTTAAATTAAAATGACTAAAGGGGCGATGGCTTAAATGAAAATGACTAAAGGGGCGTCTGGGTGGCTCAACTGGTTGAGTGTCCAATTTCAGCTCAGGTCATGATCTCCTAGTCTTGTGAGTTCTAGCCCAGTGTCACGTTCTGTGCTGGCAGCTTAGAGCCTGGAGCCTGCTTCAGATTCTGTGTCTCCCTCTCTCTGTCCCTCCTCTGCTCACATTCTACCTCTCTCTCTCTCCCAAGAATAAACATTAAAAATTTTTTTTTAAATAAGAAAAATAGAATGACTGAAACTGTCATGTTAGTGTAGCTATGAAGTGACTGGAACTCTCATATATCACTTGTGGGAATTGAAAGTAAAACAGCCACTTGAAAAACAGTTTGGTAGTTTCTTTAAAAATTAAATACCTAGGGGCGCCTAGGTGGCTCAGTTGGTTGAGCATCCGCCCTCGACTTAGGTCATGATATCCTGGTCTGTGAGTTCAAGCACAGCATCAGGCTCCGTGCTGACAGCTCAGAGCCTGGAGCCTGCTTTGGATTCTGTATCTCCCTCTCTCTCTGCCCCTCCCCTGCTCGCACTCTGTCTCATTCTCTCAAAAATAAATAAACATTAAGAAAAAAATTTTAAAATTAAATACCCAGTTGCCATAAAACTCAGTAATCCTATTCCCATACCCAAAAGGAATGAAAATATCTCTCCATACAAAAATTTATATTTGAATATTCATAGTAGCTTTATTTACAATGGCCACAGCTGGAAGCAATCCAAATGTTCATCAAATTATGATACAGCCATTAAATGAAATACTACTCAGCATAAAAAAGGAAATAATTGATACATGCAACACATGAATAGATTTCCAATGCATTATGCTATCTGAAATCAACCAGGCAAAAAAGTCTTCAGAAAGTACAGTTCCATTTATATGAAATTCTAGAAAAGGCCAAACTATATCAATACCTGTGCTAGGGGTTAGGGTCTGAATGTTGATTGCAAAGGAGCATGAGGGATTGTTTTCGGTGATGGAAATGTTTTATATCATGTTTGTGGTGGTAGTTCCACAACAATATATATTTTCCAAAGTCAATGGATTGTACAAGTAAAATAACTTTATTTTAAATTCTATAAATTATCTACCAATAAAGCTAATATAATGATGATGATAAAGCTTCAAGCAGGTCATTATCCAAAAAAGAAAAATTATGTTCAGATGCACAGATACATTTACAATCAAATATGATACAGTAAGTTTATCAAAAAGCCAGTGTGCATTAATTAATGACAAGTAAAACTTTACCATTTTCATTTCAAATTTGTTTTGAAATTGAAATTTGATATCTTAATAAATAATAATAGACATTCAAGTTATAATAATAATTTTAAAGGGGGCAATGAAGAAAATTACTAAATAATGTCAATATGTTTTTCTCTTTTGACTTTTTTGTACCATTCTTTTTTTAGTCAGGCAGAGACATTCATTTATTTTAAGGATGATGTTGTTATAGCAAGAATTCAAAGACAAAGAGCTAATATTCAGATTTGACTTTCATAAGATAATTTTTTAATTTAAAGCAAAGAAGAGGTTTGAAGACTTGGAATTACTGAAGAAAATAAACCGGTTATATAGATTAATCTACAATAATTAACTATTGGGATGCAGGTCTGATTGAAAACACGGGTAGGAAGATCTCAGGCTATGATGTAGGGGAAATTTACAGAAGCCTAGGGAAGAAATGGGAACGATGGGGTGGAGGGAAAGCAAGGACAACATGGAAAGATTCAGGAAGATAATAAGAGTGAGAGCACGGAGAACAAATACTAACACAGTCACTTTTCCCCTCTTGAAATCTGTAGGGATTTGGGAGCACGTGGAAAGTCCTGGATAGAGAAAGAGGCACCTGAAGACAATGGGCCTGCATTGTGAGGGAGTGGTCCCCAAACAGCTTGGCGTCTCACATAACACAGTGTCACCAGTACTATAAGTCCAGCATTGAAAGAGGTAAATGACTAGGTCCTTAAGGACATGGCAACACTTCCATTTCCTCCAAGGCCTGTGTACAAGGAATGCAGGAGACCTGGAAACTGCCAAGTGCCCTGGTTGTGGGACCCAGAGACTCAGAGAAGAAGAAAGGATCTGCAGAGGCCCAGGGAAGAAAACAAGGCTGCAGGATGTTAGAGCTTTGATACTGGAGGGAACACATTCTAAGGTTATTTTAAGAATGAGGGAACTCTAAGGGCGCCTGGGTGGCTCAGTCAGTTAAGCATCTGACTTAGGCTCAGGTCATAATCCTGCAGTTCCATGAGTTGGGGCCCCACACTGGGCTCTTTGCTGTCAGCATGGAGTCTGCCTTGGAAACTGTCTCCCTCCCTCTGTCCCTCCCCTGCTCATGTGCACGCTCTGTCTCTCAAAAATAAATAAACATTAAAAAATTAAAAAAAAAAAAAAAGAATGAGGGAATTCTAAGTTGAAGAAATAGGAGAACACGCTCCTTCAGGTACAACCCTTAGCGCCCATGTACAGCCATTTCTTCATGCATAATCAATTGTGAAGATGGAAAACATACCAGAAAAATCACTTCTATCTCACACAATTAGGTGTTTTTTGTTTTGTTTGTTTTTTGCCTTGCTTTGTTTTGTTTTTTTGCAATCATTTACCAGAAGAATCTTAGAAGGCTGGAGATGCATTCTAGTCCATATCTAAGAACGAATCCAAATGCTCAATAGCAAAAAGCCTGGATTCATCATGCTAACCAAAACTTTGCATCAAGTATATTGGAGCAGCCTATTTATAAAGAGAGAAAACCATCTGAGGCAAACTTGTTTATCTCTTTCAAATACAGTATAATGTAGGAGAAAAAACAAAGCTACTGGCTTTACCAAGAAGTCTCTTGGTGACATCCCGTTTTTCCTTTTCTACTTAGTAGGTTCTATTATTAAAATATTGCCCAGGCTCAAAAACCAGTGGCTCCCCTCTTGCTGCTATGTTCTAATAACACACACAAGACTATACCAGGAAGTTTTAGTGCTACAAAGAAAAGAGACAAAGTCATAGGCTTTTGCTATGGCTAAGAACATGATCCACCAAAGTTTATTTAGGTCTGGCAACCACTGGGGCTCAAAGCATGGAGGCAGAAAGATTTCTAACTTGTACCTAATGGTAAATTACAGAAATGCTTTGCCCTCATTGAACATTAGAAATCCATTACTGGGGGCGCCTGGGTGGCGCAGTCGGTTAAGCATCCGACTTCACCCAGGTCACGATCTCGCGGTCGGGAGTTCGAGCCCCGCGTCGGGCTCTGGGCTGATGGCTCAGAGCCTGGAGCCTGTTTCCGATTCTGTGTCTCCCTCTCTCTCTGCCCCTCCCCCGTTCATGCTCTCTCTCTCTGTCCGAAAAATAAATAAACGTTGAAAAAAAAAAAAAAAAAAGAAATCCATTACTGTATCTTGGCTGGAAGAAAGACAGATGTAAGACAAATCTGAAACAGTATTTAGAAGCAATCAACCAACAAATATTTATCAAGTGCCTACCATATTGTAGGCAATCCACAGACAACATTTATGCTTGGCATCCTTCCATTTCCTTTTTAAATGTTCCCATCCCTTATTATGGGGCTTCAAAAGCCTATTGCCCACCTGCTGATCCAAGGATTCCCTGAGGCTCCTACTATTTTACTTCTCTGAATAAATATTTTAACCATAATAAAGAATTCCATAAAATTAGCATATTGAAACATGAATCTCTTTAACAACAAATGGAAAAATGTGTTTGCAAAAAAAATGTTAAAGCGAAAAAAGAAATCCTTGATATATATAAAATACTTAAAATGGATTTTAAAATATTGACTCTCAATAGTCAAAATAAACAATTTTTACACATGCATGCACACACACACATGCACACACATGTACAATATTAGAAGTTCAGAGTATTAGAATAGATGAAAAAAAAAACAAAGCAATAATGTGATGCTGATATTTTGTTTTTCACCATGCTAAATTAGCAGTTTTCTTTTTGTTGTCTGTTTTAATGTGAGTATTTAGTATAGAAGAAGGCACAGTAATCAGGTATTCTGACACACTGCTTGAGAGAGTATACATTGGCATAATTCTTCTGAGAGTAGAAGGCATATAACAAATAGCTTAAAACAAACATAATTGTTGTAATAATAACAATTTTGAGATTCTAGGTATTAATCAGAAATTTAA
The DNA here is from genome assembly GCF_018350175.1 of Felis catus. Taxonomy (NCBI): domain Eukaryota; kingdom Metazoa; phylum Chordata; class Mammalia; order Carnivora; family Felidae; genus Felis; species Felis catus. The sequence continues at coordinate 206,929,454 of NC_058368.1, read as the reverse complement.
GTAACAATTATACACTAAAATATTTCAGATTATGCTGATTTCTTTAAAAAAATGACAAACTGAAATTAATCAAACTGTCAAAATTGAGGAAATGGTACATTTCTATAAGACTATCTTACACATATTTAAATAGCTATTTATAAAAAATGTTTATTAACATGAACATATGCTCATATTAAGTATAAAATGGTTTTAAAAAATGTACTTAAAACAATATCTCAGCTCTGTAAGGTATACTCTGAGTAGCCTAAAAGGATATGCATTAAAATCTTATGTCAGTTTTCCTCTAGGGTTATGGGAATTTTTTTCTGCTGCTTTATACTTTTCAAGTCTCCCAAACTGATCATTTCTGCCTTAAAACTGCTCCTTATACCAACTCCCCTTTTTCTTTTTGTCAGCACCTTCCTCCCAGGCAACAGACAGAATAACTTATAACCAACATTGGTAACATCTCCTCTTATGGGCAGTGAGTCAACTGCCAAATCTTGTACATTTCTGGAAAACAACTCAGTTGGAGCTTCTAATATTTCCTCTTTTCTACATTTCACATTTTACTACCTTTTCTTATGGTTTAATGCAAAAACTTGTTAACTTGTCTCAGCACCCATTTTCACTTTTTTTTAAAACCAATTTTCTTACTACTTCCTCATTAATAATTTTAAATTATAGTTCTGTCCTGGTCATTATAAAATGAAGAAATGCACACATGTATGTTATATATTATATATACAATGAAATTGTACGTAAAATAAAATATACCTGTCTATTTTTTGCATTTAAATATTAACAGGTTTTATAGCAGCACTCTCAACAATAGCCAAATTTATGGAAAGAGCCTAAATGTCCATCAACTGATGAATGGATAAAGAAATTGTGGTTTATATAAACAATGGAATACTACCTGGCAATGAGAAAGAACGAAATATGGCCCTTTGTAGCAACGTGGATGGAACTGGAGAGTGTGATGTTAAGTGAAATAAGCCATACAGAGAAAGACAGATACCATATGTTTTCACTCTTATGTGGATCCCGAGAAACTTAACAGAAACCCATGGGGGAGGGGTAGGAAAAAAAAAAAAAAGAGGTTAGAGTGGGAGAGAGCCAAAGCATAAGAGACTCTTAAAAACTGAGAATAAACTGAGGGTTGATGGGGGGGTGGGAGGGAGGGAAGGGTGGGGGATGGGTATTGAGGAGGGCACCTTTTGGGATGAGCACTGGGTGTTGTATGGAAACCAATTTGACAATAAATTTCATATATTGAAAAAAAAAGAAAAAGGTTAAATATGTGAGGTTAATTAACTCCATGTGGGGAATCTTTTCATTATGTATACATATATTAAATCATCGTATTGTACAATTTAAATATAAAAAATAAATAAATAAATAAATAAATAAATAAATAAATATTAACAGGTTTATACATAATATAAAACAGGTTTATACATAATGTATGAAAAAATGTAAGCATTTAACAAAAATGGGAAGAAGCCAAGGACTTTAAAAGAAATTTCTAGGGGTGCCTGAATGGCTTAGTTGGTTGAGGGTCCGACTTCAGCTCAGGTCATGATCTCACAGCTCATGGGTTCAAGCCCTGCGTCAGGCTCTGTGCTGACAGCTCAGAGCCTGGAGCCTGCTTCAGATTCTGTGTCTCCGTCTCCCTCTGCCCCTCCCCTGCTCATGCTCTCTCTCTCTCTCTCTCACAAATAAATAAAGATTAAAAAAATTTTTTTTAAGAAATTTCTAATTAAAAATACGTATAAATACATCCATATTTACATTCACTGGTCAACAAACATTTGGAAAATAAAAAGTTCATTTCATACATTCCACAAGAAAATTCAAATTAAAGCAATACAGTATTTCTTGCACCCAGTGACAAAATTGAGAAAAAAAAAACCCTCAAAACTTAATAATAAAATAGGCTGTGATCATGAAATCAGTGTTGTCCTGTGAAACCTGAGTAAACTCCTTCATTTAGATTGGTTCATCCACAGCCCCACTTGGATTCAGGGAAAAGTACAGGTAATCTTGGTAACAAAGAGAAATGTGGAAAAAATCCAATTTTCTGATTTGAGTGAGTTGTTTTTCATGGGAAAGCTATAAATGAAAAGTCTGATGAATCTAAAAGAAAAAACATCTCAGGATTAGCCTTCAGCTGTTTCTGCTCAAGGAGAATAGTATTAAAGTTTAGACAAGACAGGGTGCCTGAGGGGCTCAGTCCATTAGGTGTCTGACTTGAGCTCAAGTCACAATCCCGTGGTTTGTGAGTTTGAGCCCCGCACAGGGCTCTCTGCTCTTCCGTGCAGAGCCTGCTTCAAATTTTCTGTTCCTCTCTTTCTCTTTCTCTCTCTCTCTGCCCCTCCCCAACTGTGCTCACGCAGGCTTTCTATCTCCCTCTGTGTCTCAAAAATAAATACACATTAAAAAAAAGTTTAGACAGGTTAAAGACAACAAAAATTGAGAACTCTAAGTTGGTGAACTTATTTAAAGAATAATGGATAACTATTTCTTGGTGAAAATTCCCTCCAGTTTTAAGTGTTTACGTGGGTATATGTTTATACTGGGAAATAGCATAAAATACACTTCTTACACTGAGTTATGGTAAAACAAAAATGTTCAAAAGCTACTGTCTGGGAGACATTCTTGCATAGGGACACTGAGAGACTTATAAAAGAATGTCTATAGCAGCTCAATCATAATAAAGAAAAATTCGAATGTTCATTGAAGTATTATGGTATAGCAGAGAATATATCATGTGTTTTGAAAACCACTTTATTTTCATACTGGGCATACGACCATACAGGTGAGACTATGTAATTGAGTTCGGTCTAAAGTGTGGGAAAGTTTTTGTACACCTACTTTAGTAGTGGTCATAAATGCCTCGTGTAGTGATCTTCTCCACCCCACCCCCCGGACTTCTCCATCATAGTCTCCGTTTCTCTCTCTGCCTCTCTCTCTCTCTCTCTCTCTCTCTCTCTCTCTCTCTCTCTCTCTCCATCACATGCATACACAGCATTCACACTGGAGGCTACCTCTGAGTGACAGTAATACAATAAATTACGATACAAGGGCATATCCACAGGGGATTTTGGCTTAATTTTTTGTTTCTAAAATGGGTAGTGGACGCATGGACATTTTTTTATATCTTCCTTCTTTATACATCACATATATTTTATATTTTTAAATCTTTTATATCTATTTGGTATTTCATATTTTTAGAGGCAAGTAACTGAAAATCAGTCCAATTATTGCAAAATTGGAAAAAAGAGTTTCCAGTTAGCAATTTCTCCAAAATAACTTGGCAAGAGGAAGATCACCAGGCAGGCTTTCTGTAGAACTATACTATGCAGCCAATAGAAATTGCAACAGAGTTATTCTGGAGAAAAAAATATATACATATATATATATATATATATATATTAACCAAAGGCCAGTTGAAACCATTCATTTAACTTATACTTTGCCTAAACTGAGGCATCCACAATCATCTGCTTAACTGAGATAAGGCTGTTAAAGGAGGAATGGAAGTAGAAGTTCACTGACTTTGAAAGTTCTTATAAAACACATCTGGCTAAAGATGATTGGAGAATATTTTTCCTTAGAAGTTTTAAAAATAGCAGATGGAATAATAACATGTTGGAACTGAAGGAGCCCTTAGAGGCTCTAAATGAAGATTTTCAATCTTGCCTACATATTAGAATCACCCATAGGCTGTTTGGGTTTTTTTTGTTTTGTTTTGTTTTGTGTGTGTGCTTGGGGTGGGGGGGAGTTTAATCCCAATGCTTGGGTTGCATTAGAGACAAACTAAATCAGAATATCTGCAGGCAAGACCTAAGCATTAATGTTTTTAAAGACCTCTGCATCATTCCACTGTTCAGTCATTAGTTCCATCCTTTCACAGTTGAAAGGTCTGAGGTTGTAAGAGGTGGATTGCATTCTATAAAGTTCACTCAGCGGGTTAATTGTTCTCTGTCTTGTTCCCTGTCTTCTGCCTTTCCCCTCCCCTTTTTTAATATTGCTGCTCCCCTGTATTTTAAACATTTATTTACATCCCTTCAAGTTCTCTTGACCTCATCTATCTCTTATTGTGGCCACCCGGACCTTCACACCAGTACAACCTGATGGCGTCTCACCTCAGATCACGCACAACACATCACTTCCCTTCTACCCGGGGGTTTTCCAAATGACTCAAGTGTCCGACTCACAATTTCAGCTCAGGTCATTATCTCACAGTCGTGGAATCGAGCCTCGTGTCGGGCTCCATGCTGACAGCACAGAGCCTGCTTGGGATTCTCTTTCTCTCTCTCTCTCTGCCCCTTCTCCACTCATGCTCACTCTCTCTCAAAATAAATAAATAAACTTAAAAAAATGACACGGAATCAACCAGGAAAATGTCTAAGATAAAATATGGCAGAGATAAGCAAGTGCAAAGGTCCTGAGGTGGGAAAAGGTTTGATAATTTCAGGGACAGAAATGGAGCCAATATAGATGAAGTATGGTGAAAAATAAGGAGAAGGATGTAAGATTAGGTTGGAGAAATTATAAGTGCCACATCCTTTAGAGTTTTGTAAACCATGTAATGAAGTTCAGGTTTTATTATAAGAACAATAAGACGCCTTTGGAAATTTTTCAGCTGAAAAGCAAGATGGTCTGATTTTAATTTTTGAAAAGATCACTCAAGTTTGTCTATGGAGAAATGTTTGAACAATAACAGAGAGAAAACAAACCAGTTAGAAGGGTAATATAATCTAGGAAAGAACTGAAAATGGTGTTCAAGGATAATGTTTAAGATAAAACCATGACTCTCATACAAACAAACATAAAATAAACATGTGTCATAGATGGTATTTTTTAAATTCATTAATTAATGAATAAATTAGTAAAATGTTACAACTAATTCAAAAGAGAAGTCAAAGAACACACATGTATTAGCAATCTGCAATGCAGACATGAATTTCAAATATGATAGATGTAAAACTGGCCAATACCCACAGGACAAGAACCAGTTGCATTTGTATTAATAAGAATCATATGTATTACTATCAGTTTTCTACAATTTCAAACAGTTGTAAAATAGCTCAAAAACTTATATATAAAAGGCACAGATAACCAGGAAAAAATGTGCTAGACAAAACATCTGGTAATCTTTCTTTACTCATTTCAAAGCATTTCCCAATTGTTCCTGACAGGAGTTTGGACAAGAACAGTGCTAGTGGATAGAGAAACCTGTACTGAATTATAGATGTGTTTTGAAGTCTTAACTGACTGAACTTGCTGATGGATTAGAAGGGCATGTGTGTATGGGAATGCAAGCTGGTGCAGCCACTCTGGAAAACAGCATGGAGGTTCCTCAAAAAACTAAAAATAGAATTACCCAATGTCCCAGCAATTTCACTAATAGGCATTTATCCAAAGGGATACAGGTATGCTGTTTCAAAGGGACACATGCACCCCAATGTTTATAGAAGCACTATCAACATAGCCAAAGTATGAAAAGAGCCCAAATGTCCATCAATGGATGAATGGATAAAGAAGATGTGGTATATATATATAAATGGAGAATTACTCAGCAATCAAAAAGAATGAAATCTTGCCATTTGCAACTACATGGATGGAACTGAAGGGTATTACGCTAAGTGAAATTAGTCAGTCAGAGAAAGACAAATATCATATGACTTCACTCAAATGAGGACTTTAAGAGACAAAACATATGAACATAAGGGAAGGGAAACAAAAAGAATATAAAAACAAGGAGGGGGACAAAACATAAGAGACTCATAAATATGGAGAATAAACAGAGGGTTACTGGAGGGACTGTGGGAGGGGAGATGGGCTAAATGGGTAAGGGGCACTAAGGAATCTACTCCTGAAATCATTGTTGCACTATATGCTAACTAACTTGTCTATAAATTTAAAAAAAAATTAAATTAAAAATTAAAAAAATAAAAATTAAATTAAATTAAAAAAAAAAGAAGGGCATGTGTGTACAAGCATGTGAGGAGGGCAGGCGAGAGAGAGAGAGGAATCAAGGTTGACTCCTATTTGTTGGTTAAACCTTGTTCCTGTAGAACAGTCTTACTAGCTGAACTGATACCAGCTGAACTCCTTCACTAGACTGGGACATAGAGAGCCAGCTAGATGATAAGATGTTGTTTATAGAAGAGAAACAAGAGAAAATATACACAATTCCAGATAGCAACACAATATCTTCATAAGTAAGTTCTAAATTAAAGGCTTAGTTAACTCTAAAAGGGAAAGGGGCGGGGGCTCTCTGAAGCACCAATGTTGTGAACACTTTCTAATCATCCCATATGAAGTTTCAGCTAAGGACTTTACATTTTTTTTAATGTTTATTTATGTATTTTGAGACACAGAGAGAGAGTCTCTGGGAGGGAGAGAGGGAGAGAGGGAGAGAGAGAGAATCTCAAGCAACCTCTGCACTGTCAGTGTAGAGCCTAATGCGGGGATTGATCTCAAGAACCGTGAGATCATGACGTGAGCTAAAACCAAGAGTAGGACGCTTAACCAATTGAGCCACCCAGGTGCCCCGAGCTAAGGACTTTAAATACAACATAGAGGGATTTGGGGACCTCTTAATCCATCTCAATCATCAGTGAATCATATGTTTTAAGTTTTGATGTCAAGAGGTTCTGGGTATTAAAAAAAAAACCCTATGTGAATATATGTTTCTGAAGGTTGGGGCTGGACTATGGGATTTGGTGGGGGGAGCTTATTTACAAAGGAACAACAGACCAAATAGAGGCACAGTAGTTTATATGATATAATGGGAAGGGTGGATAAAAGCACCACCCTATAAGGCACTTAGAGTAGGGAGTCAGGAAGGTAAAGCTGAAAAGATTAGAGACATCAGAGACAAGTTTGGTCTGCTTAAAAAATCACTAAGAATCAATACTGGCTTACTGCAGTCCTCTTTAATAAGGGGAAATAAGGATTATGCCCATTTTAAAATTTAAAAAATTTGTTAATAATACGTTCTATGATTTGCAGAACCAAAGAAAACAACTATAAAACAATGTCTCCGGATATTAATAGCAATGGCCTCTTATGGTGAAACTATTGGTATTATGATTTTTAAATTATATTCTGTAATTTTCAGAATCTCTATAATGAGCCTAATTATAAGGGAAAAAAAACAACAGAAATATGATCATGGATAACATGGCAAAATAAGTTAAGAATATGCCTACTCAGTTTACTTCTGTATCTCCTCCCTAAATGAAACAGTACAAGATTGAACACATAAACCAAATCCAAATAAGATCTATCCTTGAAATAATGATTAGTCCCCAAACAGTCATACCAGATTAAAGTCAATTATATATTGTTCCTTAGTATCATGAATATAAAGAGGTGAAGGAAAAATAATATTGCTATCTTTTTTTTTTTACCCTCACTTGTAGATTTCAATGGAAAGAATTTTGCCTGTAGATCTGATCCAATCAAGCATTTATGAAGACACAACGTAACGTATGATACCAAAGGAACTCTTGTCCTCTTACTATATGCGAAACTCATTTTAAACCTCCTAGGTGTCTGTCCTAAGCAATTTAGTATAAGATTGAATTCCACTAAGAGCTCCTTTCTGGGACTTTAACTGAAGAAGATATGATTGAAGAAGATATGATTACCATCTCCACCCTGTTGGCCCCACCAACCTTCTGGCCCTAGCTCACCAGGATAAAAGGCAGTTTGTCTCCTGAACTGGGTCTTCTGATCCCCAGGCTTCACATGACCTGACTTTTATGCCTTCCTGCAGAGACAATCAACAGGCAGCATCTGTGTCTCTACCATACCCCCTGGACCCAGACACTTCCTAGCCATGACAGAGAAGCCATTTTGCTAGCTATTCTATGTGTCACAGCTTCTGTACACCCCCACCTTTCCCATGCCCTCCCAACATCCATCCACCTACTCTTATTGATAAGCTGTGCACTGGCTCCTTTTTCTCTAATGAAAGTATTGACTTGTAAAAGACACATCAAACGTTCTTCAAAGCTCTTCCTACTTGAATAAAGCTTTATCTTCATGTTTTGGAGGTCTCCATAATGTTGGACGAATCTGCTAGTAATTTTAAAGAAGCATGTGCTGATTACAAAAAGAGATTCTGTGAGTTCTTACAGAAGGCTTTAAAATTGTTTCTGTCACATGTTATCAAAACTCAAGTAGATTTATACACAACGCAGCTTAATCACCTCGTGAGGAAGATGAGGAAGCACAGCCCAGTTATGACATCTACATTAAAGGGCTCAGTAAGAACTGAAAACATGTATTTTATTTATTTCCCTCTCTCTTGCATCAAGGAGACCCACAGACACTGAGAAGGTCAGACCAAATCTGAGAAGAGTCTCATGAAGCCCATTGTCCTGAATGCCCCAATTCTACCTGTCAAGGGTGCCTGGAAAGAGACACTGAAGAGAATAGTAATAAATATGAAAACCCTACAGAAGAGAGAACAACTTCATTGCTAAGATCTACATTATTCTAATTTTGATCTAACTACCACAACCTAGAAGGGGGAAAGGCAATTAATGTACACAAGAACTACTCTGAAGGAACTAGATGATGTCAATCCTTTGAGAGGACCGGTGGTGGTTATTTTTCTTCCCTTTGATGTCAGCTTGCCTGGGCAGCATGGTGGGGACCCACAGTGCTATTTACTCATACTTCACAGGGCAGTCCAACCTGAGTCATATGACTGCTGTGTCGGTGAGGTCAGTTGGACTATTATTGTTTTTTGCATGCATAGCCAGGCATCCGGTCCCTTGGGTTGCTTAAATTCATGAACCCCTGCCCCCACCAAGGCCTCGAATGCTGAATGAAGTGACAGTCCACTGATTGTCCAGCTCTCCTTCTCCATGGCCAAAGAGCTATTTGGAACACATCTGGGCCTTCATCAGTATTTCAAACCCTGCAAAGCTTGAAGTTTGTTTTTAGACCACAATTCACATGGGCTCAGTAAAAGCAGCCTGCATAGTTGTCCTTTTCTGAAATCTTTGAACTATTTTTTCCCCCAAATGTTCTTAATTAATTTTGGAGTCTAGACTGTGAAATCTCAATGCTCTCCAATCTGCTGCATCTCTTTTCAAGATGCCTAGAGGCATTTACAGGAAACATCAGTCATCAGTTGATTAGATTTGTGATAAGGTAACAAGTTCCCTCAGTTAACTGCATTCTCTGTTTCTTACTTTTTAGGTACCCCCCATACGTGGATATTTCTTCCCCATTTATCTCCTTACTCTTTCCTATCTACTCTCTCCACACTTCCTCTCAACTGTGGTCACTGACTCCTCATTCTCTTCATTCTGAAATAATGTATGAGAAAACACTATAAATTCTGCAATTCTGTAGTAATTATCAGTATGATAATTATAATTCACCCTTTCCCAGTACGATTTTGTGGGTGGGTACGTGTGTGCCATTTATGTGTACATAAGAGAGAAGCCCAGCTGTCGTGAACAACCCTCCATCCTGAACTGAGGTCTACACTACCTGCCCAGAGAGGGCCTGAACCCACACAGGCAAGACCCAGATACATCTAACTCATGACAGGTTTCAGATGTGAGTTTTTGAAGACACGGCAGTAGAGGGCCCGTCCTAGCTAAGCTAAGATGCATAGAAAATTCGTTTGCACTCTCTCATCTTGCCTGTCCCTTGACATGTATTTTTCTCCACCCAAGCACCCTACTGCTCTCTGCTGTTCTCCAGCAAGTCCAAATCTTCCCTCTTGGCCAATGCCCCCAGCACCACATTAAGCAACATTTGGTGCTTTCAAATGACCCTTCTCTCAAAATCAAACTCCCACACATTTAGGAAACAGAAGAAAAATATCCCATTCCTCTGGTCCACATGGGAATGTGACAAAATAATAACAACATTCCACTTGGGCAGATGTATGCTTAAAAACTTGGTAATTGTTCCAAATAGATGACAGTTTCAAAACATCTCTAGAAAAAAAAATTGGAAAATAACACTTTCTAGAGATTCCTTAATTTTAGAGGTGGCTATCTCTTCTGACTGCCTGAGGCATTCTCTAACATAAAAAATGCGAAACAGTGAAATGAGGTAGTGAGTACCCTTTAAAAACCAGAGTATTTGTCAAATGCTACAGTGGCAAGAGGTGATGCCTGGCAGCTGTGAGAGCTGCTCTGAAACATCCATTAAAGTTTGAGATCAATTACTTTTAATATTGATCAGACTATTTCTGCCAGGGCTATTTACTAACACACACACACACAAAAAAACATTAATCTAATGACATTCAACTTTTTTTTTGTCATTTCTTTTCTAGAAATAAATCTAAGCTCTCCTGTGAATGTTAAGAACAGAGATCCTAAAACTACATTCACTAATTGAACTAAAAAAATTGGAAAAGCAATTTAGTCTTTTGATCATAAAAGGACAGAGTGAGACAAACAGGCAAGAGGCCAAGAGGCCAAGATGCAGGAAAGAAAAGTCAGAGAACAAGAAAAAAGAATGGGCCCAAAAGAAACAGAAACAAAGAGATCTACCAAGAAGACAATGTAAACATGTTCAAAACATGTACACAAGGAAGAGAGAAAGACAAAGAAAAGCTCTTGTAGATACCTGATAATGCTGATGCATGGAGTACAGATTGAAAAGCATTTAAAAAAATTTTTTTTAATGTTTATTTATTTTTGAGACAATGCAAGAGACAGAGTGCAAGCAGTAGAGGGGCAGACAAAGAGAGACACAGAATCTTAAGCGGGCTCCAGGCTCTGAGCTGTCAGCCCAGAGCCCAACGCAGGGCTTGAAGTCACAAACCATGAGATCATGACCTGAGCCGAAGTCCGACGCCTAACCGACGGAGCCACTCAGGTACCCCTGAGAAGCATTTTTAAAAGACACACATAGACAGACACAGTAGTGGTTTTGTATTGCTTCCACTTAGCTAGGTTGAACTACAATTCCCAGACTTCCCTTCTATGTATCTTTCCATGGATGATAAGCCACAGAGACTCTGATTTGGAGGTGGAAATAAAGCAGCAGCCATTGGTGTAGGTCATACAAATTGTCATTCATTCTCTGGTTCACCTCGTTGGTGTGAGTCAGGGGCAGGGTCTACAACAGCTCCACCTTCTACTGAATTCTCCTTTTGCTTTTTCCAACTTTTTCACATGCTGTGCATGTGCATGTGTGTGTTTTTGTGGCTCCGTGATGAAGGGCCTGGCTTCTGCCGGAAACCTTTGCCATCAAAGTAAAAGGCAATAAGAACTGATGCTTAGGGGTTCCCACTTGTTTCTGTTCTCCTCCACTTCATGCCATCTTCCCTTATTCATGTAAACTTCAATCTTTAGCATCAGACACAAGGACAATGGCTTCATAATGCCTGCTAATCAGCTTCCACTGTCAAACCCCCATAACAAAGCCCTTAATATAAATACATGAATGAATGAATGAATGAATGAATGAGTGAGTGAATCTAGTTCCTAGTGGTTCTGCTTTTCTGATTGTATCCTGATGTACACAGACATAAAAATAAAAAATCAAGTTTCTAAAAGTTGACAGAATGATACTGTTGCTGTTTAACCTTTAAGAGCTATTAGCCTGATCATATATACCTCCCTATGCCTAATAGAATTCAGTTCAGAACCAGGTTCCTACACATGTAAGTCTCCCTACTTCTAATATGACAATGAAATTATTTTGTCAATCAGAATACAAAGAGAGAGTAACTAGAAAGGAATATCCTCAGCTAATTAGAATCCTCCTAAGGCTTACTTAGATATTGTCACTACTAACTTTACTTCTGATTAAACATGAAAGTATATGACAAGAGTATTTTATTTTATTTTTTTTTCAACGTTTTTTATTTATTTTTGGGACAGAGAGAGACAGAGCATGAACAGGGGAGGGGCAGAGAGAGAGGGAGACACAGAATCGGAAGCAGGCTCCAGGCTCCGAGCCATCAGCCCAGAGCCTGACGCGGGGCTCGAACTCACGGACCGCGAGATCATGACCTGGCTGAAGTCGGACGCTTAACAGACTGCGCCACCCAGGCGCCCCGAAGAGTATTTTAAAAATGCATGTTCTGACAGTTAATATTGAAATTGTATATCTCATCATCTCTAATTTGCAAACTAAGGTTTACTGAGTCACCCAAATCATTTCTTGTTTGAATCATTCTTATGGATGTCATTTGAAATCTACAGAATTCAACTACAATTTACACAGTGCCAGGTAATGTTGACCATAAATATTTCTTCTTTATGATTTTGATCAACAAGAATAAAGCTCCTAGGATCAGCCTAGAGTCTTTACACAATTTATCTTGCATTGGAAAATTACATTTCTACTATGTGCTTGCTCTGATAAAAACGCCTGCCTATTTGGAACTGTCTTCAACTTTACTGGGAAATAAACAGAATTAAAATTTATATCTCTACATGGCTTTATACCTCTACAAGGTCCATAGTGCCTATTTCAGTTCTGCCCAATGGAAATAAATACGAGCCACATATGTTAAGTTGCCTAGTAGCTATATTTTTTTAAAAGCAAAAATGAAAAACAAATGAAATTAGCTTTAAGAATATATTTTATTTAGGGGCGCCTGGGTGGCGCAGTCGGTTAAGCGTCCGACTTCAGCCAGGTCACGATCTCACGGTCCGGGAGTTCGAGCCCCGCGTCGGGCTCTGGGCTGATGGCTCAGAGCCTGGAGCCTGTTTCCGATTCTGTGTCTCCCTCTCTCTCTGCCCCTCCCCCGTTCATGCTCTGTCTCTCTCTGTCCCAAAAATAAATAAACGTTGAAAAAAAATTAAAAAAAAAAAAAGAATATATTTTATTTATTTCAATATTTCTAAAATACCCTTCCAACATAATCTATATAAAATACTATTTAATAATATGTTTTTAAAAAGTCATATTATGTAAGTCTTTGAAACTCAGTGCGTATTTAAAATTTCAACACATCTCAGGTAAGACTAGTTACATTTGAAGAGCCCAGTAGCACATGTGGCTAGCGACTGGTATATTGGATAGTGTGGCTCTAGTGAGTGTGTTGGATGAAAGTAGTGGTAATATGCTTACTAAACTTGGGGAGCAAAAGCACAAGATAATTTCTACCCACCAGAAATTGCAAAATCATACGGGCTAGGAAACTTTTCAGTTGGGCTCCCCTTCTCTGAGGGTGCCAGTTCCCTAAGCAACCGAGATGAAATCCACCCCACCTCATTAGAGAATAGCAAGAAAGGAGCCCATTTGGAGCCAAATTGGGTTTGTGAGGCCCTGCCCAGGCCCATTGTAAAGTTGCCTGGGTAGGCCCTCTTGGCAATGTATCTGAGCACAGACCCCTAGGGGGTTGTCAGGGGCTGCCAAGTCAAGCTGTTGGGACTCTGCAAGAAGAGATCTACCCTCTCTGTCACAAGCAGGCTCAAGTGACACCTGCAGAGAATTATATGGCTTGCACTGAACTCTGGGCTGGAGCTGTTGAAGAGCAGGAAGGAGCAAAACTGCAGAAATCAGGCTCCTAGGACAGGTGAAGGTCCAGAAAGGCTCATCCTGCCCAAATCCTAGGTATCACACACCAAATGTACCCAGAGTGCTGGAGAATGGTTTGAGGAGCAACCGGTGTGTGTTGGGGGGGGGGGGGTAACAATAAAGCGAGAGCCCTTCTTAGGATCTCATTCATGTGGGAATTTAGATGTCAGGTTGACTCCAACAACAGCATTAGTAGTACCTACCAATCAGTGAGTGTCCCCTGCCATTACAATGAAGCTTATACAATGACTACAGCTACAATAGGACATCAGCCACTGTTCTAAGTGCTTCTACAAATATTTTATTATATTATGAGTATTTAATGCTCATTTTAAAGATAAGGCAGCTGAGACTACAGAGTAATTTGTTCAAAGTCACATGGCTAGAAAGCAGAGAACTGAAGTAGGAGCTCTGTACATATGATCCCCAAACTTTAGAAACAATAAAGAAGTTGCAATGGCCCAAGAGTGAAAGGGGATTCTATTTAGGTGGGGAAGAGGTTAAATAGATCCTTTTTCTTCCAATACATTGTAGGTGTTGCAGAATTTCACAGTAATAGAGTTGAAACTGAGAACTTAGCTTCCTAGCTGGAGACGACCTGTCCCAGCCCCTTTGCAGTTAGATATGGCCAAGTGACTAAGTTCTCAATAGTGATGGTGAGGGCAGAGTATGTCTCAGAAAGCACTTGACTACAGCAGTGACCACAAAGATTAGAGTTATTCTAGACCACTCGCTTCAAAACCACTACGTAAGAGAAATAAGCATCTATATTCTTACACCTTCTATTTTGGGGTCTTTTTTTACTGTAGCTTATTTCAGCCCTTTAATATACAGAAAAGGTGACATTGTCAACTTAGGGGTAGGCATGTAAGAACCCACCCTATCATCCCCATCCCCACATTTCAACAACACGACCAAACCAATACACTGAATATCTACCAATAAAGAGAGACCCAGAAGACTCGGAGTGCCCAGAATATTTGAGTCTTTTCTTTCCTTATGTCAGCAGGTTTGACTTCAGAGCACAATTATATCTGGCATAGGTAATTTCATAAGTACTATCACAGAAACGAACTATGTATAATATCAGTCAATTTGCATTCCATACTTATAAATAAATATAGTGAAATATACCAAGCTATATGGGAAACATACATAAAAACAGTTATGCTTAGGTACCTAGCCTAATGTTGAGAGACATTTTGCTTCCTAAGTCCATGGATTTACATAAATGTAGGGGATTATAGCCACTACTGACATGTGAAGAGAGCAAATGCAAATGTAAAACTATCTGAACAGCTTTGGAAAGAAACAAATTCTGCACTCCAAGTAATTGAATAGGGCCATATTCAATTCAGTCAACTGATGCTAATGTTGTGCAGGATAACAAACAACTCTAAAGTTCTCAACGTCCAACAATAACTAGCATTCATTCATCACTTACTGGTCTAAAGACAAGTTATGGCTCCAATTTGCAGTTCACTCTACATGCCTCCTCAATCTTGTTGAAATGGTAGACTAGGGGCGCCTGGGTGGCTCAGTCGGTTAAGTGTTCGACTTCAGCTCAGGTCACGATCTCACGGTCCGTGAGTTTGAGCCTCACGTCGGGCTCTGGGCTGATGGCTCAGAGCCTGGAGCTTGCTTCTGATTCTGTGTCTCCCTCTCCCTCTGCCCCTCCCCTGTTCATGCTCTGTCTCTCTCTGTCTCAAAAATAAATAAAAAACGTTAAAAAAAAATGGCAGACTAACCTGAGTATATTCTCCTCGTGCAAAGAGGAAAGCACAAGAGAGAGAACACACGTTGCCTCTCACAGCCTTGAAACTTCCACTAATACTCCATTGGTCAAAGCAAATTCCTATGGCCAAGTCCAACACCAACATGCAAGGAAATTTATTCCAGCCATAGCAGGGAACATTGCCAAGCCACATGGCAAAAGACATGATGTATAAAGATGTCACATTGGAAGTAAATTTTGGAACCAATAATAACCCAATTTCTTACCAGCTGAGTGTAAAATTAGGTGTATCTAATTATAAGACTCACTCACTTTTCCTTGAATCACATTACTCTGAAATATTATTTTATGTTTTCATATATGTGTCCTCATTTAATCTTAACAATATTCTTACGAAGTAGGTACCATTAATTCCATTTTAGAAATAATGGTGATCATTAATGTCGAATAAGTCGGCCAATGACAGACGGTTAAGCGAAGGCAGAACTGAAGTTCCAACAAGTTCTCTTTGATATGTGAAGGAATTAAACTATTTCCTAGTACTTTTCAGTGTGTCCCCAAAAGGTATTCATTGCATGAACTACTTAGAAAGACTTTATGCAGCACTAACTCTGTAAAGGGCACCACAGAAAGCATTAACACCATAGCAAGTCCTTAGTATTAAAAAATCAGTGAGTATATAACCTTTAACTTGAGCTCTGTATCCAGGTCATGTAAATAATATTCTCAATCATTTAAAATTATTCATGTCTTACTCGATGAACAATGATCTATTTTACAGCATTATAATCATTCCCAGTTACACACAGCCTACTTCCTTTTAGCAAATGGTATTTGTTTTGGCTTCATGTGCATGGCCCACTTCAAGACCTATTCTTTCCCTAAGAAACAATTATTCATTTATTTTTGCTCATAGGAATGCACACATATAGTATCGAAAGGTATCCTTGTTACAAATATTTACTAAATAGCTTGTCCTTTAAGATACTTTTGCCCCTCTTTTGTGAGTTTGAATGCTAGATTTGATTCAGCATACTCTATTTCGTCATAATTTTTATTTAAAATCACCAGTTAGAATGTTTGGTTCTGTTGTGCATATTTTAGAGAAATCTTAGTGAATT
The DNA here is from genome assembly GCF_018350175.1 of Felis catus. NCBI lineage: Eukaryota > Metazoa > Chordata > Mammalia > Carnivora > Felidae > Felis > Felis catus. The sequence goes on along the minus strand of NC_058368.1, from coordinate 206,913,083 downwards.
GATGTAGTTAATGCAGTGAGGTGCCTTCCACGTATCAGAGCCACAGATAAAGCTACTCAGTGATTTCCAATTTTAATAAAGTAACAAGCTTATGAGTTTCTACTCATATCGCAATTTCATTTAGTTTTATTTAGAATCTAATCAATCTTACATTTATATTTTTTTATTTTTTTTTTTAAATTTTCAGCCTGATATTTATTTATTTATTTATTTATTTATTTATTTATTTATTTATTTGTTTGTTTTCCCAAGTTAGCTAATGTACAGTGCAGTCGTGGCTTCAGCAGTGGATTCCAGTGATTCATCACTTACGTATAACACCCAGTGCTCATCTCAACAAGTGCCCTCCTTAATACCCATCACCCATTTTCCTCACCTCACCCCCACCCCCATCAAGCTTCAGTTTGCTCTCTGTATTTAAGAGTCTCTTGTGGTTTGCCTCCCTCTCTGTTTTTATCTTACTAAAAGAGATGGTGACATAAACAACTATGAAAAGTCCATTATTTTATACGCAACTCAATATTTTAAGCTCCTTAGAGGTTAAGAGGAAAAGTACAAATAAGACATGCAACTTCAAATCAGACATTCATATTCAATTTTATTTTGTCTGCCTGGTGTATTTCAGATCTATCAAAATAATTTATATGAAATCCTTTGGGGAAAAGTTCATTTTATTTTATTTTATTTATTTTTTAATTTTTTTTCCAACTTTTATTTATTTTTGGGACAGAGAGAGACAGAGCATGAACGGGGGAGGGGCAGCGAGAGAGGGAGACACAGAATCAGAAACAGGCTCCAGGCTCTGAGCCATCAGCCCAGAGCCTGACGCGGGGCTTGAACTCCCGGACCGTGAGATCGTGACCTGGCTGAAGTCGGACGCTTAACGGACTGCGCCACCCAGGCACCCCAAAAAGTTCATTTTAAATGGTGGTTATGCTACCTGCACCTGAAGAATTTTAATTGCTTTTTTATTTGTTTATTTAGTGATTTATTTATTTAATTAACTTACTTATAATTTATTCAGTTGCTGGCATCCTTAATTGACAACTAATAAAAGCATATATTTTAATAGCAGTAATTGCTTCATCAAAAATCCAGGTAGTTTGCTTTGCCTTAAATATCATCTACTTTGCTAGTTTCTATATAGTTTTGCTAAAATTTGCCAAGTGAAAGCCAATTATTTGTGAGTTAATAAGCCCTCCAAATATAGCAAGCATAGTCTTCACTTTACCAATGAAAAGCTATTTGGATATGATACCCTGCAAACAAAAGCAAATCCTAATTTTTATTTCTTGTCAGTACCATTGGCACTTAGCAGCTGTTAAATAAATTGTAAGGACAATCTAACATAAGATTTCTGCCATAGCAGGAAAGAAAAACTCTGGCTTATGGGATGAGTCATCCAAGGCAGAGGGGAATAGAGAGAGGCTTTTATGAAGGCACTTCTTCCCATTTCATTCATTATATTGAGTTCTGTTGATAAGGAAATGGACTCAGGCTTTTGGCTTCAAAACCACCAGGCTAGGATTATCTTACACAATGTGGTGCCATTGCTAAAAAGGAATATGTTAATTTAAAAGTTTAACTTAGAATCTATGAAGTTATCTGGCATATTTAACACTGCAGAGCCTCCTTAGAGAGTTATTGTCAGTAACAATAGTGGGGAGAGTACTGTCAGGAACAATAGTGGGGAGTATTTCAGTTTGAGTAAGTCATTACAGCCACACTCTCACTTCAGAACAGCATAATGTACAAATTAATGAGTTTATTTTTATTAGTACAACACATATTGGTCAAGGACAGAGAAGTCTAAATATAAATACATATATATTATTTGAAAGGACTAGTAAATTAGAGTAGATAATTTCCACTAGGAGTGATAGAAATCTTTTCATGTTCATAGTCAGATGAGATTTGGAAACTAAAATAATTTTTGGTTTTATCCCACACACTACTATTTTAGTGCCAATGTTTAGTAAATACTATATTATGATAATTACTAAAAGAACTATGAAAAAAATGTAAGGAATCAGAGGCACAGCATAGGACCAATTCAGTTTTTTCTGAACTTCACTGATGCATTTTAAAATTAAAATTTTGACTAAAAACACTGAGCCTAAAAATCATTTAATCTAAAAATTGTCTAGGAAAAGGATCAGGTAAATTATGACTATAGGTTAAATATAGATATGAAGTAAAAGAACTCCCCACAGCTCACGTGCCTTTTACAATCCAATTTCTTTCTGAATGCATGTTTAAATATTACACAGAATTTCAGCAATATTTATTATTGCCCTTAATCTATGCTGGCATAGAATGACAACGGCAAGTGAAAAAGTAGGAGTAAGACATTATATGGTCATAATTGGTGAAATGTTTGTATGTGTGTATATGTGTGTGTGTATGGGTGTGTGTCTATAAATACAGAGAGAAAGAGAGAGACAGAGAGAGAATGAGAGAGAGAGAGGAGGCATGGGAAAATACTGATAGAAAATATTCAAAAATTTACCTTTGTTTTCTTTGTAAATGGATTGTGGGTGAAATTTTTTTCCTCTTTCTCCATTTTCCTTTTTTTTTTTTAACAAATAACATACTTTCATAATCAGGATTTTTTTTTATTTTAATTTCAGAGAGAGAGAGAGAGAGAGCAGAGAGAGAGAGCAGGGGAGAGAGGCAGAGGGGCAGAGAGAGAGAGAGTCAGAGAGAGAGAGAGAGAGAGAGAGAGAGAGAGAGAGAATCCCAAGCAGGCTTCATGCTCAGCATGGACAGTGTAAAGCCTGACATGGGGCTCCATCTGATGATCCTGGGATCATGACCTGAGCAGAAATCAAGAGTCATATGCTCGACCAACTGAGCCAGCCATATGCAATTTATAATCAGAATTTATAATCATTTTATCGATTTTTAAAATGTTTCTGACCAAAGCAAATTTTTTAAAAACATAATTAAGTAATTCCCTAATTCCTCTATTTTCTACTAAACAAAGTAAAGCAAACAGAATTAACTCATGGAATTAAAATTATTTTTTATTAAAATATCTGTATTTGTGCATGTGTGCCTACCCTTGTATGCATAAATTAGGGAAACCTCAACTTATTTTAAAGGCAATGGCTAATATTAAGTCTATCTACTTTAGACTCACTCTGATACAAAATGATTCACAAAGAAAAATAAACTTTCTTCAGCTGTGTGTGTGTGGGGCGGGGAGCAGGCAGCAAGTTTGGAGTTAAAAGGGGATGAGCAAATTCAATTCTAGTTTGCCTCATACTTGCACAATCCAGAGTTGCCATAGAGTTCTTTTGAAAATGTAGAAATTTAACCAGTGTTTAGAATTCTGACCACAAAAACATGTGTATGTTTTTCTTTTTAAACCAAAGCATTTTCTCTTGATTTGTTTCAGTGGTTGGAATTAATTTTGGAAGCACATGCTACAAAGTGGTAAGAAGTACCCCCGTTTTTGTTGTTGATGTTCTGTAATATGGGAGTTGGCTATAATTGACATTGTTTTGTAGAATAGAATTGTCCATCTAATGTGCTTTGTGAAACCCACTGTACATTCAGCTCAACATAGATATACTTCCTATAGAATGTCAGTAAGCAGATGTTTTCTTCACAAGATAAAGCTCTAAGAATAAGACAACTAAATCATTGCTGAAAAAATGGCATTATGCAAGGAAATATAGAGCTAAATTCCAAAATTCTAATTTATAAGTTGTTTCAAAGTAAATATTTATGAACTGGAAATGTCAAGTAACAATTCGTGGTGGAGATAACATTTGTTTGGTCTTGGAAAGATAATGAAATGATGATGATGGTGATATAGGTATGAATTGAGCACATACTTATGCCAAGAACTATGCTTTGTATAGATTATTTCATTTAGTCTTCACAGAACCTTATAAAGTAGAAGTATGATTATTTTACAGATGTGGAAACCGAGGTAAGAAAGATTAAGTTACTTGCCAAGTGGAGGTAGGATTCCAACCTTGCCAGACTGTTTTCCAATTTCTATTCTGATTATCTGTCTTGACTTAAATAATCAGATAAATTTGGCAAGCACCATCCAAGATGATTATTGCATCCATGCCTTCCTAGATATCTCAGAATCCTCTTCCCTCATGGCCTGAACTATTTTCTATCCACTTGCTGGTTCCTGGCTGGTTCATCTTGGGCTCTTTGATGCTAAACTTTTGCAGAGTAAGAATGACAAAAACTTCAGAATTGCCAAGAGAAAATCTGACTGCATATCAGAATAACTTGGAAACTGTCAAAACTACAGATTCATAGATTCCATAGTTCTTCAAATCTGTAGTTTAAAAAAAGAATTCTCACATTAATCTAGGGTCACTAAAAGAGAATTTGAGATTAGTAGCTTATGCTTTAACCATGAATCAGTTGTCCCAAGGCCTAGCTAACTCTAGTGACAAAGTCTCTCTCAGATCATAGTATCTGGGAGACCAGTCTATTATTCAGTTAACAAGCAAATTTTATCAAGACTAGGAGTCAGTCCCCATACCAGATTCTGGGGTCGGAAAAAAAAAGGTTCCTTCCTTTAAGAAGTTCATTGTTTGTTGACATAGAAAAATAAGCCAAAAATCAAAGGACAGTAGGTAAGTTTCAGAATAGGTTCATGCATAGTGTTCAGGCATATAAAAAGGCACTACAGTCTCCTGGCTTCTTCCATTTTCTCTGGTCCTTCTTTTTGGCTCTCCTTTTGTGCCTTCCCATGCAGTCTACTGGAGATTTTATTTATGTCATTTCACTAAATCTTCACGATGCTAACAAGGTAATTAGTGATTTCAAAGGTAAGGAAGTTGGGACTCAGAGGGATTTAAAAATCTAAGGATATACACCTAAACAACAGAAAGAGAATTCAAAACCACAGCTATGTATCCCAAAGTCCAAAAGTACACCCTTCACATTTTGCAAATTGCCAACAATGTTAAGGATGTTTATCTCAGAACATGAACAGTACAGTCAATCCTTGGCACAAGGAAATAGCTTGAATTTTAAGCTCTTTGCCTAGTTCCAATAAGTAACACATCCAGTTAATTTGAATAGTTTATATCTTGCTTAGTGAACAATGAGTTTTTTTACAATGACGATAACAACAATTCAAAGTCAGACACAGCCCTTTTCATTTTGTGGGCTCATATTTGCTTTGGCCCCTGATGGGAGTCAAGCCACAACTCATGTTCCCAGGAAGCCATTTTGTTTTTCTCTCATTAGAACCTGTACCCACATTTTTTTGCAAGCTGCTGTTTATAAAGCATGTTATGGTGGCTCAAGAAAACAAAATTGCAAATTAAAAGACTCAAACTAATCCTTCCTCTGGAATGTAACATATTTCATGTGGTACTACTAAATCTTGTTCATCAATGTTAAAATTAGAACTATCATGATCTGATATAATCTTTCAGAAAGGTCTACTTTGAAAGGAATTAGGAATTAGTGGTTTAAATAAATGAACACGTATTTAAAAGTAACATAAGGATAGGATTACATGGCTTCATCAGAAAATAAAATAAAAATTTAAAATGAAAAACTACCTTTTTTTTACATGGCTTTATCTGAAAATAAAATACAAACTTTAAATAAAAAACTACCATTCAGAGCTATCATTTCATCATTAGGATTTGGGTGAAGGTTGCAGACAGAGGGAGATGATATTGAAGAATAGGTTCAGATTTTCAACATTTACTATCCCCTCCTGATGAGGAGTAAAGAGAAAACAGTTGTAAGAGTTGAAATGTAAGTGTTGAGATATATGGGAACCAGAGATTTTGTGTGTGGCGGGGGAGGGGGGTGGCTAACAATCTGTCACTCTTCATTTCTGTCTCCCTATAATAATTTTTCCTTTTCATGATATTTTCCCCAGGAATCCACGAGTAAAAATACACACTATTGGCATCTAATATCTGAATCATATAAGAAACATGTGAACATGCAGATAATTAGAAAATATTTAAATTTTTTCATTTGCATTATGGTTATATGTTTTTAAAAATTCTAGTCTCAACACAGAATATTTTTCTAAAATTTTTTTAACGTTTATTTATTTTTGAGACAATGTGAGAGACAGAGTGCAAGCAGAGGAGGGACAGACAGAGGGAGACACAGAATCCGAAGTGGGCTCCAGGCTCTGAGCTGTCAGCCCAGAGCCTGACGCGGGGCTCAAATTCACGAACCATGAGATCACGACCTGAGCCAAAGTCGGACGCTCAACCGACTGAGCCACCCTGGTGCCCCTACATAGAGAACATTTTTCTAAATGTTTGAAGCACTCTGGGGGCACCTGGGTGGCTCAGCCGATTGAGCGTCCGACTTCCTCTCAAGTCATGATCTCACCTTCATGAGTTTGAGCCCCATGTTGGGCTCTGTGCTGACAGCATGGACCCTGGAGTCTGCTTCCAATTCTGTGCCTCCCTCTCTCTCTGCCCCTCCCCACCCTCTCTCAAAAATAAACATTAAAAATTTTTTTCAAATAATAAAATAAATGTTTAAAGCACTCTGAAGTCTTACCAAATGTCCCAAAATAAATGCTAAAATATCTTTTAATATGCTAAGAATACCTAAAATACTTGTACCAAATAAATTCTAGCAAACTACTTCTCAGAATTAATTTAATGAGTCATATTAAAAAAGTTTTAATAATTCAAATATCAAACAATAAGGGTTTTTTTTTTTTTTCATTTTCCTGGTTGATTAATTCAGTATGACCTCAATACTGAGAAATTCTGCTTCAATTAGGTTTTGTGTTCCTTTCTCCAGAAGCTTACGCATGAATTTTCTCTACTAGTTATATTCACTTTTTTAAACGTGTTTTTGTCCCTATAAGACTATGTGTTGATCAAAAATAGACACTTGATTTTATCATCTTCATATCTCTATAATCTAGTATAATTCTTAGTATACAGAAAGTTAACTGTTTTTTTTTTTATAAAATTACTTTTCATATTCCTAAGGCATTTGTTAAGGAAAGTACAAGGAAAGAAAGAAAGAAAGAAAGAAAGAAAGAAAGAAAGAAAGAGAAAGAAAGAAAGAAAGAAAGAAAGAAAGAAAGAAAGAAAGAAAAGAAAGAAAGAAGAAAGAAAGAAAGAAAGAAAGAAAGAAAGAAAGAAAGAAAGAAGGAAAGAAAGAAAGAAAGAAAGAAAGAAAGAAAGAAAGAAAGAAAGAAAGAAAGGTGCATAGTTTGGGATAATTGGAGAACTACAATTTACTAAATACTTTTCATTGCCAGCCCGAAAACATAACCGTCTCACACACCCTGCAAGGTAGGTATTATCTAATTTTACAGATAAAGAAACTGAGGTTCAAAAAGGAGAAGTAACTTTTTCAAGCTTTATGTGACTGGTAAATGGCTAAACTCATGTTTGAATTTCTAACTACACTATACTCTTAAGGTAGTACCGATGTATCTTGAAGAGCTACAGGAAAGTACCTGAGATGTTTTATTTGGAATGGGAGTTAGCTTGGTAAGGTTTTGTCAGGGTCTGGGGCAGGCTACTCCAAAATGTACCACAATGGCATATTCCCAAGCTCTTTGGGAAACAGCTGGTGCAAGGACACACTGACCCTCCTCTGTCCCCCTGAAAGCAGGAAATAAATCTCCCATATGAAAACTGCCCTCAGTGTACCACAAAATAAAAAGACATCCTTATGATAAGAGATAAGAACTTTTTTTTTTTTTTTTTTTTTTTTTTTTTGACATTGAGAGAGAGAGAGAGACAAGAGCATGAGCAGGGGAGGGGCAAAGAGACAGAGGGAGACACAGAATCCGAAGCAGGCTCCAGGCTCTGAGCTGTCAGCACAGAGCAGGGTGGGGGGCTTGAACTCACAAACCCTGAGATCATGACCTGAGCAGAAGTGGGAAGCTTAACTGACTGAGCCACCCAGGTGCCCCCAAAATGGTTACTTATTTAAGTTGGAGACAGAGAGAGAGCAGGGGAGGGGCAAAGAGAGAGGGAAACACAGAACCCGAAGCAGGCTCCAGGCTCTGAGCTGTCAGCACAGAGCCCGATGCGGGACTCGAACTCACAGACCACAAGATCATGATCCCAACCAAAGTCGGTCACCTAACTGACTGAGCCACCCAGGCACCCCGAGATAGGAACTTTAAAGCTAACAAAACTATAGAAACAAATCTTGGTTTGTTTTTTGTTTGTTTGTTTTACTAATCTACTACCTCAGCCCAAATTCTGCTTACAATTCCTTACTAATTAAAGCTACCAAGGCGTGCCTGGGTGGCTCAGTCCGTTGGGTGTCCGACTTCGGTGCAGGTCATGATCCCGCGGTCTGTGACTTCAAGCCCCACATCAGGCTCTGTGCTGCCAGCCCGGAGCCTGGAGCCTGCTTCAGATTCTGTGTCTCCCTCTCTCTCTCTACCTCTCCCATGCTCGTGCTCTGTCTCTCTCTGTCTCTCAATAATAAATAAAACAAAGTCAAAAAAATTTTAAAACTACCAAGCATCTTCTTTTTCTACATCCTGTAACTTTCCTCACAAATTATCGCTTTGTCTAAAATGTATAAAAACAGCCTGCCTTGCACTCTCAACAATAGCCAAATTATGGAAAGAGCCGAAATGTCCATCAACTGATGAATGGATAAAGAAATTGTGGTTTATATACACAATGGAGTACTACGTGGCAATGAGAAAGAACAAAATATGGCCCTTTGTAGCAACGTGGATGGAACTGGAGAGTGTGATGCTAAGTGAAATAAGCTATACAGAGAAAGACAGATACCGTATGTTTTCACTCTTATGTGGATCCTGAGAAACTTAACAGGAACCCATGGGAGAGGGGAAGGAAAAAAAAAAGAGGTTAGAGTGGGAGACAGCCAAAGCATAAGAGATTCTTAAAAACTGAGAACAAACTGAGGGCTGATGGGGGGTGGGAGGGAGGGGAGGGTGGGTGATGGGTATTGAGGAGGGCACCTGTTGGGATGAGCACTGGGTGTTGTATGGAAACCATTTTGGCAATAAATTTCATATATTGAAAAAACAAACAAACAAACAAACAAACAAAAAACAGACTGCCTTGGTCATTACTTTGGGTCTCAATTTCATTATCAGGCCTCCATGCACACATAATAATTTTTGTTTCTTCTGTTAATTTGTCTCATGTCAATTTAATTCCTAAACCAGCTGGAAGAACCTCAGAGGAAACAATGAAAGTTCTCTCTCCCCTACAGTTTTATGAGGAAAGAGTCAAGATATTTCCGTAAATACCCTTCCACCCTCCCTGAGGCACTCCCTCTCTGAATAGCTTCTCACTCTCTACTTGAGGCAATTCACACTCTGACATTAATCCCTGCCCTTGTGGGAAATATGATAAAATCCACTGCAAACACCTTCAGGCACCTTATCACATAGAATGACTCTGGACTTCTCTTCTCAGTCTTCTACCTCATTTTACCATAATCTCCCCCAGAAGACGTAGTCTTCCACAACTGCCAAAATCTCCAGCCACAAAGACCCTGCTCTAGTAAGCAGCACATACCTACACTGCTGTGTGTATACAAAGTATGCCCATCGCATCCAACACACTATTGCTACAAGGACCAGATATTTATGGCAATGAATAAGGCATGAAGGGTGGGATGGAAACAAGACCAATAATAACAACAAAAAACAGTTGTTATTTATCTCTCTACATTTAAACTCTTCAGGATTGTTTGTATTAAAAAGAAAGAATGACATCACAATGTGTGTGAAGCACTGGCAAGTGCCTGGCACACGGTAGGTGCTCAAATGATTTCAGTTAATACTCACAGGGGCATACCATCAGGCAGAGAGGTTAAGACATATACCAACTGGGTATACAGGTTAAGCATTATATAATCAGCACAGAGTTTCCATAATAAGAAAAAAACTGGGAGCAAGCTTTCTGTCACCTGCACAAACCCCTTAAACATATGAAACACAGTTAGTTCTGTCAGAAGCCCCAAACTTGTGTCAAGGACATGATAAATGGTTCATCCTTATTTGTTCTATGAATGTAACTTCAATTTCTGATATTTGACCCCCTGTCATAGATTTAGTCTGTTTCAATTTATATCTGTCCTCTGTCCTGAATCTCTTGACCCTGATCTTCCCCATTTACTGGCTATTTCACCTTCCAGTTCAGCATGAATCTAAATTTTGGCATTTCCTTCAGGATATATGGTGTTCACACACTTCTTTCCAGACCAACTCCTTCTTGTGACTTCTTGTCTGAGTGCCATATGGTCCATTTTGTTCCTTGGGCCAAGTCAGACCTCCATTCCTGGTTCTTCCTGTTCCACCCTGCATATATGACTGCACATGACTCAGTGCTCATGTTTATAACCTTTTGCTGTGACATTTAGGGTTACCATCTTTTTTCCCAACCCTGTTCATGGTAATCCACAGACAGCAGAGGAGTTCTCAATGCTGGATTCCCATTCATTCCCTGGTATCCTGTAGCAGATTCTTCTGGGAAGAATGTGTACATTCTTTGCCTTGCATGCATCTTCCAATATCCTTAACTTTCCCTCCTCCAAGCATAGGAAACTTAATGTGGTTTGGAAATCACCAAAACCATCTCTCTTCGGCTGTTCCCTGGGCCACAGGTTTTAGCAAAGTAGTAATAATCAACTTGAAGCAGTACTGACCTTCAAGATGAGGGAAATTCCTCCTGGAATTGGAATGAAACAGTGTATGGGTCAATTAGCATAAACTCTTTAGATAATACTTTTCATTGGATCACCTAATTATTATTCCGTACTGTTTAATGAGCTTGGTTAAAAGACAGTGGAGTGAGCATAAGACTTGGATTCAGGTCATATTTTAAAATTTGTTCAAAAGAGACATTGACACTTACCTGGAAGTGTTAATGTGAATTGTATCAGTTTCCTAGGGCAGATGTAACAAAGTAGCACAAACTGGTGGCTTAAAAAAACTAAAATTTATTTTCTCAAAGTTTTGGAGGCCAGAAGTCTGAAATTTAGGTGTCAGCAGGCTTGGTTCCTTCTGAAGGCTCTGAAGAAGAAGCTATCCCACGCATCTTTCTTAGCTTCTGGTAGGTGTGGGCAGTGGTTGGTGTTCCTTGGCTTGTACATGTCATCACTCCAAACTCCGCCTCTGTCATTACATGACATCCTTGCTGTGGATGTCTGTGTATCTCTGTGTCTCTCTTTTTTCTTCATATAAAGACATGAGTCATTGGATCAGGACCCATCCTACTCCAGTATGACCTCATTTTAACTAACATCTTATATCTTCAAAGACTCTATTTCCAGTTAAGGTCACATTCTGAAGTTCACATGCATTCTTGTGGAGACACTATTCAACTCAATGTATAAACATTAGTGAGAAGAATTGTAAAGCACCTAGCATTAATGTGTGGCACATATTTACTGCTCAATAAATAGTCATTTTTGGAATTTTTAGTTAACTAAACTGAATAGTTAGCATTGAGTAATGTTAGAGATTGCTGAGCATGTAGCAAAAGGCCCATAGCAACTTACCACAACTATGTCCGTGTATCTTTTTCACCAACCTCTGACAATTTAAGCTCAGTGCTCAAGGCAAGTAAATTCAACCCTGAAATCAATCAGTTTGATCTAGTTTCTTAAAAGCCCCATTAGTACCTTTAAAATATAAGCAAGGAATTAGCAGAACTAATACTTTGAATTAAATTTTGTGCCAAGCCACACTGTGCGCTAATAATGGATTGCCCATTGTTCATTAGTAAAGGGAGGGTCCGTTGGTGCTTCAGATTAAGCTGTGAGCTTTTTGTTTGTTTTGATTGTATACTTTGCTCAGTCTTTGTGGAGCCCAGGGTGGCTACTTCTCTGTTTTTATAAAAATTTTTCTGAGTGCTAAAATTAATATTGTGGCATTTCTTAGACCTTGCATGGGGATTTTAAGGGAAAAAAGACAACCCTTTTTCTAGAAAGCTAGATGTGATTGTACTGAGAAACAGGAAACTGCCTGGAGAATCCCTTTAGCAAGGTCCCTTATGCCTCCTCTTGAACTTGTTAGCATTCTCTCTCCTGAGCCAATTCCTACTTTGCTCCCCAGTTCTTTCAAACCAGCCATTATCTCTTCTTTAAACATGCAAAACCATCTTATTGTATATTCCAGTTCAAAATCTAGGTCCCACTACTTCAGCTTTCAATGAATTATTCAGCCTTAAAAAAAGAAGGAAATCCTATTGTATGGGATAGCAGAGGATAAACCTGGAGAACATTATACTACATAAATAAACCAGACAGAGAAAGACAAGTATCATATTCCACTTATATGAGGTATCTAAAAGAGTCAAACTCATAGAAACAAGGTAGAATGGTAGTTATCAGGGGCTGAGGAGTTGAAGTTCAATGGGCATAAAGTTTCAGTTATGCATGACAAAGCTCTAGAGATCTGCTGTGCAACATTGTGCCTAGAGTTAACAGTACTGTATTTATGCACTTAAACATTTGTTAAGAAAGTATAACTCATGTTAAGTACTTTTACCACACACAAACACACAGGCTCCACTATCTCAGTATCCAACAATATAAAATTGATTATATAAAGTATAAATTATACTTTACAGAATGCAGTCAGTAAAAGCAAAACTATGTAATAATAATAATAATAATAATAATAATAATAATAATAATGTGTTTTTGAGTGGTCTATAGTACCAGCCACTATTATAAATGTCGTGAACATAGTACTTCATTTAATCCTTATAACACTCCTACAAATTAAATACTATTTATCATTCCTATTTCTCAAATGAGAAAATGAAATTCACAATGATTAAATAACTTGCCCAAGCCACACAGCTGGTAAACTGTACTACTTTAGGAAAGGCATGGAAAAGCCAGGAAGGCACAGAAGTCCAGAATATAGAGTCAGCTTTAAAAAAAACTATGAAACTATAAAACATAAAGATATGTTATTATTCCACTTTATTAAAAATTAAATAGAGATAAATAGATTATACTTTTAGAAAATGCTCTGATATGTCCATCAACTGATGAATGGATAAAGAAATTGTGGTTTATATACACAATGGAATATTACGTGGAAATGAGAAAAAATGAAATATGGCCTTTTGTAGCAACGTGGATGGAACTGGAGAGTGTGATGCTAAGTGAAATAAGCCATACAGAGAAAGACAGATACCATATGGTTTCACTCTTATGTGGACCCTGAGAAACTTAACAGGAACCCATGGGGGAGGGGAAGGAAAAAAAAAAACAGGTTAGAGTGGGAGAGAGCCAAAGCATAAGAGACTCTTAAAAACTGAGAACAAACTGAGGGTTGATGGGGGGTGAGAGGGAGGAGAGGGTGGGTGATGGGTATTGAGGAGGGCACCTTTTGGGATGAGCACTGGGTGTTGTATGGAAACCAATTTGTCAATAAATTTCATATAAAAAAAAAAAAAAGAAAGAAAATGCTCTGATAGACCCAAAATAGTTAAGAGGGTTAACTCTGGAAAGTGAGAATACAAGTGGAGAGATTACAACTTTTTATTTTAATACAAGCCTGTATTATTTTTAATTTTTCAGAACAAGTATGCTTTAAATCTTTTTTTAAACATTTTTATTTATTTTCTTGAGAGACAGAGAGAGACAGAGCATGAGTGCAGGAGGGGCACAGAAGAGAGGGAGACACAGAATTTGAAGCAGGCTCTAGGCTCTAAGCTGTCAGCACAGAGCCCAACATGGGGCTTGAACCCATCAATTGTGACATCATGACCTGAGCCGAAGTCGGATACTTAACCAACTGAGCCACCCAAGCTCCCCAGAACAAGTATGCTTTAAAGTAAACAGATAATTACAAAGTATACTCACTACTTGTTTTGATGTTAGGAATGGCTATACAATGTAATTGGACAGCATTTAATGACATGCCATAGGACATTTTGAGGTCAGGTGGTGACTATATGGATAAATTTCTCTCTACCCTATGCTCTCCATGAATCAAGCCAGACTCCCAAGAAAACCGCATGTTGCTTTACCATCCTGTAGTCTTTCTACTTTTTCTTTTTTTTCCCCTTAATTATTCTACGATCTGATACCTCTAATCCACTTTGAGGGACATTATAAGAAACAGCTTCCTGAAACATACTTTTGTATTTGCTAAGAGAATGTTCTAGAAAACAGTTTTTATCACATTGCACCCTAATTTCTTTCTGAGAACATACTGCAAAAATATTTCTCTAGATTCAATATGGAGAACTGTTTTACTCTTCTGATAAACTGCTTTGCTCTTATTATGTGGACACTCAGATATTTCACCAACTCATGATTCTATGTTATAATGGTCTGCCAGAAAACTCAAGAGGCATTTGCTTCCTGTTGCTACAGAATACTCATCATCCTCACAGCTCGGTTGACTGATTACACTCTTAGTTTCATCTTATTTTTCTCACTTTGGTTCTCCCAGATTTGTTAGTCTACTTTTTAATCCCTCCTCCAACCCCCGTTTTTCTTGGTCTTATTTGTATGCATTTTGGTAACTGCCTGAAATCATTTTAGAACAAGGCTACAGAAAAGGAAAAATATTTAAATTAATGAAATGTAATTGACACATGTATTAGTTTAAAGAAAACTCATTTGAGTTAGGCCTGGTTAAATTGAAATTGTCCATTATTTCTAAGATGGGCATGAGAAAGAGAGTTTAACTATGAACTTCTCCCATATGCTTATGAGATCTACTTGGCGCATAGTATGGGCATCTTCTAACTTGAAAGAAGAAGTGAAAATAAAAAATACAAATCACTGTCAATTAAAAAATTATTAAGACCTAATTTTCTATGGCCTTGTAGAAATTCTGGGAAAATAGACCTCGCATCTGCTCCTAAGAATTTAATATGAATCTTAGATACGGTATATCTAAATCTAGCAATTTGGGATTTAATAAGATTTAAACTATATTTATACCATTTCTAAGAACATGAAGGGCATAATCAGTCCTGAATGAAGGTAAATGCTGTAAAAATTTTCATAAAGGGGCTTGTCTTGAGGTAAACAGAAGACAGTTCCCTGGAGCTACCAAGGTTTAAATGGGTTTAAATAACTTCTGAATTAATTCAGACGATATAAGAGGAACATTCCCAGAATAATCTTACAAAAAAACCTTTCTATTTCCCTTGTTAATTTCTTCAGACATTGGTTTACTAGAAGAAATTAATAACCACTAAAATTAATGCAAAAATGGGTACTAAGGCCTCAACTTTAAATTTAAATATTCCAAGTAAATACATCCAAGTTGCAAAAGTATTAAAATATTCCCAGTTCTTGCCTAATTAGAGATGAAACTTCCCAGGCTAAAGCCCAGTGGGAGAGGAATGAGTGCTCCATAATTCATTTTTCCCCAACCTTAATGACAAAAAAGTCTTCTCTTTTTATAATAAAAATAAGTCATCATCTCAAGTTGTCAGCATATGTAATGCCAAGTAATTGCCATAACATGCCACAAAATGTAGGCAAATAGTCTTCTGAATTATTACTTTCCAGCTGCCAGGCTTATTACAACTTAACCACACAAGCTGTTGGTACCATATTGACATTCTGTCTATTATGTTACTGTAACTAATCATCATGTCAGAGCCAAGAAGCTTTGGTCACTATCACCATCATTTCTGAAGGTGTTAAAGCAGGACCAAGGCAAAGAGGGAGTTTTGTTAGGCTTACAGAATTATCAATGACAGATACTATAATCAACTTCAAAATTAGAAATTCTGGGAAAATTAATCACATGTTAACAAATAACCACTTCCACAGAGGAGGCAATTAAACACTGAAACAGTGTGGATGCATTCTGGCTGAGAAATAGGACTAAAATCCATGAAATCTCCTTTCCATTAACTTCTACATGATTTTAGGATCAAGCAGATATATTGCGAAATGGTTACCTCCCACTTTCAAGCGATTCCAATTACTGAAATAACTCAAAACTATCCTTGCAAAATGAATTTGACATCTAAGTCTTTAATGATTCAAACAAATATTTAAGAAGTGTTTGCCAAGGGGCACCTGGGTGGCTCAGTTAGTTAAGCATCCAACTCTTGATTTCAGCTCAGGTCATGGCCTCACCGTGTATGGGACTGAGCCTCAGCCCAGGCTCTGCGCTGAGGCGCGGAGCTTGCTTGGGATTCTCTCTCTCTCTCTCTCTCTCTCTCTCTCTCTCTCTCTGCCCCTTCCCTGCTTGCACACACTTGCTCTAAATAAATAAATAAATAAATAAATAAATAAATAAATAAACATTTTTTAAAAAGTGTTTGCCTTAATTTGGGGAAACTGAATTTCATATCCTGATGAACAGCCCAACTTAAAATGTTTTTGGCTAGCCAACATGAAAAAAATTACACCTTTGTTTCTAAATAAGGTTCTTCATTCTTAAAGTAAATGAAAAATATCCAATAAAATGTAATCCTCATCAAGAGGTATACCCGCCCAAAATATTGTATGGAGGAAAAAAAGATTTATTTCAAATGCCCAGTTACTCTTCCATAGGATATAACTCCAAGCTAAAATTATTTACACTTGAACCTACTTAAACATTTTAATTTGGGAAAATTGGAAAATTGTATTTAGAAATGTTTTTTATTGATTCATTGATTAATTGATTTGTTTTTATTTCATCAGCGGTGTCTAGAACTTAGGCTAACAATTGAATGGATATTCACTCAAAAGCAAACACTAGATACTGTAAGATTATCTAACTATTTTAAATAAGTTAGGGGTGCCTGGGTGGCTCATTCGGTTAAGTGTCTGACTTCACCTCAAGTCATGGTCTTACGATTCATGAGTTCAAGCCCCACACCAGGATCTGTGCTGACAGCTCAGAGCCTGGAGCCTGCTTCGGATTCTGTGTCTCCTTTTCTCTCTGCCCCTCCCCCGCTTGCACCCTGCCTCTCTCTCTCTCTCTCTCTCAAAAATAAATAAACATTAAAAAAATTAACATAAAATAAGTTAAATTTATTTTTTCAAATGGTATTGTCAAACTGTACACTGACCACACCATTAAAATAATTAATGCATTGGACGATTTGGTGGCCAATGCTAGTCATACATTCCCATTTGAATGTCTCCAGATTTCACTAAACCATGATTGGTTTTCCCCTCAGCAGAAATTCTCTCCATTTATTTGTTGTTTTGGATCAGTATTGACTTTCAAGTGCTTCATGACAGATGTGATTAGTTATAGTTCTTAAATAAGAGTCTTCAAACTGGAACTTAAAGGAACCAGAAGCTAAATGGCTTCCCTGTGGTCTACAAATTCTTTCAACAGCTTTTATTCAGTGGCTCCTGGTTTTCATAACATGAAGAAATATCTATTGGTTCAACATGTTTACTTTGATTTCAAATAATTAGTATTGTATTACTTTTTATTGCTGTTTCATACTTTAAAATACAGCCATTTGAATATGAAGAAATAATTTTGAAAAACAAATATATTTTAAATATATATTTTCAAAATTGCATTTTTCTTTTTCATGTCCTATAAATAACATTTAATAATTTGGATGTACTCAATAGGCATTTACATCTAAAGAATATGCTATAGGTTACCCTTTAGTTTCCATCTATAAAGAGAAAGTGTAAATCACTATCAAAAAGGGTAAACAGAAAATTAAAGTTTTCTTGTGATTTCTGAAGGAAAATGTAATCTGGGAGGTCATAATAAAGTCGATTTTATTAAAAACTACTTAATCTTCAAAAATATTCCATCTGAATCTATTAAATTCAAATCCATTTTGCAGCCATTACATCACGTTATTAACTATATCTTTTTTAAAAAAAATCAGAAAGTTATAGAACATGTTCTCTAGTGTAGAATTTCAGTTCATTTCAGCCAACATTGATTCTTACTCTGAACTAGGCAACATGACACAGGATGGAAACAAAGACATGGTAGAAAATATCTGTCTTCTACGAGCTTTCATATGTGGAACACAAGACCACATATCTCAGCAAGGTATCTATAGAACACTGGCTACAGACAGGCCTAAGGGAATAAGAAGTATTCCAGAGAAGTAACCAAAAACAAAGAAATCAGAGTGAGGCAGCATTGCTGAGCCCCATTACTTTCTAGGCACCATGCTAGATACCAACATCGAGAAGAGAGGTTATTTGTTGTGAAGAGAAACACACAGAGGAGTCTGAACCGTGGAAACTGTGGGGCAATTGTTTCTTACAGCTGAAGATGTGAGCATTGGAGCAGTTGGCAATCCAACATGGGAAGGCAAATCTCATTCTTCCTCCTCCGGATGACAAATATGAGCTAATTTCAATAAACCCAACTTCCTTGAAATGAGCATTTAGAAAAACAGGTAGAATGGAACTAATTCTTTTCAGATTTGACTCTCATTAAGCCCATAACTTAAATTTCAGTTGAGTACCAGTTAACTTTATTTTATCTTAGGAAATCAATGCTTATTTTTATGGCAAATAGATACAGGTATACACTGGAACACTTTAAATATTTGGATTATTTTCTAAATTCCAGTAAATGCCAGTATAAAAATATCAAATATATTAAAGAGTCGATCAACTTCCAGAATAAAAATGATGACAAGTTCCATGTTGAAGAAGTAGAAAAAGAGTATTTTGAGCCAAACCTTCAAATATATTGAAAATATTAAAAGAAATTTATAAAGAAATTTATTTCTGATGAGTTCTAAATTAGTTGTTCCTAAACTTATCATGTATCTAAATCAATTGGGAACTTTTAAAAATATAAATTTTGAAGCCCACCTCAGACTTCTTATATCGAATCTCTATAGATGGGACTGGGAATTTACGTTTTACAAATTCTTTAGATGATGTTGAGTCACATCTGGGTTTGAAAATTCCACTCTAAATAATGCTGCATATTAGTACTAAAATCTGTTTCAACAGAGATTGTTTTGTAAGATCTATTTCTTATCGAAGATGTAGCAAGTGACAAATAATGATTTCATTATAAGACAATACATGGAAGATTTAAATAAAAAATAAATTTTCCCCAACTAGAGCTTTGGATACAATTGTTGTTATTAAAAATATAATTAGATGAAAATGAAGTGTGAATAAATAATAGGAAACAATAAAAGAGGAAGAAATGATATAGAAGAAAGTTCAAGTTCTAAAAGATAGGAGTTAGGAGAAAAAAATGCCATTTCAATAGTTGATTTTTATACTATTTGTCTACCTATTATCTAAATGAAAACTGAAATCATACTTTTATATACCATTCCGCATTACTTTTACTTAACAATATGGCATATTGTAAACATGGAATAATCATGTTTTTATTTTATTCATATAATTTCCCCATCCTCTTTAATGCTGACATAATATTATTTCACTATACTGAAGTACCATAATTCATCTAATTCTATCAGTCAATAGAAAACCAGGAAAAGTGTAAAAGCCAAGTAAATCACCCATAGAGTTTTATGGCTGATAAGCACATGAGGAAAGATTCAGCCTCCCTGGGAATTTTTAACAAATATTAAGACAACAATGAAATAAGATTTCTCATCAAGCAGAAAGGTCAAATATCAAAATTACTCATACTTTTTTTTATTTTTTAAGAGAATTATGAAGTTTCTATAAGTACCAAAAATATTAGTAACAGGAATTCATCCTTCTTGCACATGTGTGTAAAGATGTTCATAGATACTCACTGTAGCAGTGAATTAATTAAGCTAGTTGCACAGCTTTACTATAAACATGCATGCACATGTCCGAAAAATATTAAAAAGAGCTATTAAATTAAGTCTCTCACCTATGCCAAGTCTCACTCCTCAGAGAAAATCTCTTTCTAACATTTCTGAATATAGTTCTTATAATGGTTATAATCATAATACAAATAATAGGATTTATCTCCATTCCTTGATTTATGACCTTTAGAGATCCATTGGCTTCCCAC
Source organism: Felis catus (assembly GCF_018350175.1). Lineage (NCBI taxonomy): Eukaryota > Metazoa > Chordata > Mammalia > Carnivora > Felidae > Felis > Felis catus. Next base: position 206,893,204 of record NC_058368.1, on the reverse strand, counting down.
TTGATCTTTCATGGCTTGTTGGCTTTCTTTACTGATATACTTGAATCCCTTTCTCTTTATTCCTTGCATATCTATTACTGGTTTTTGAGTTGTGGTTACCATTAGGTTTGTATATAACCTCTTCTGCATACAGCAGTCTATATTAAGTTGATGGTCGCTTAAGTTTAAACTCATTCCTGGCTCCTCTCCCTCATACATTTTAGGTAAATGGTGTCATATTTTCATTCTTTTATTAATCCCTTGACTGATTTTTACAGAAATAATTATTTTTACTACTTTTGTGTTTTTCTTTTTCATATTCTCACTTATGATCTTCCTTTCCACTCAGTGAGTCCCCTTCAATATTTCTTGTGGGGCTGGTTTAGTGGTCATGAACTCCTTTAGTTTTTGTTTATCTGAGAAATTCTTTATCTCTCTTTCTATTCTGAACAATAACCTTGCTGGATAGAGTATACTTGGCTGCAGATTTTTCCCTTTCATCACTTTGAATACATCATGCTACTCCCTTCTAGCCTGCAAAGGTTCCACTGAAAAATCCACGCATAGCCTTATGGGGCTTCCCCTGTATGTAACTGTCTTCTTTTCTCTTGCTGTTTTTAAATTTTTTCCTTATCGCTGCTTTTTGTCATTTTAATTACTATATGTGTTGGTGAGGACCTCCTTGGGTTGAATTTTTGGGGGAGTCTCTGCTCCTCTTGGATCTGGCTATCTGTTTCCTTCCCCAGATTAGGGAGCTTTTCAGCTAATATTTCTTCAAATAAACTTTCTGCCCCCTTATCTCTCTTCTTCTCCTGAGATCCCTATAATATGAATGTTATTATGCTTGATGGAGTCACTGAGTTCCCTAAGACTATTCTTAATTTGCATATAGTTTTCTTTCTGCTCTCCTTTTCTCAGCTTTGTTACTTTCCATTACTGTGTCTTCCAGGTTATTAATTCATTCCTCTGCTTCATCTAACTTGCTCTTTATTCCATCAAGTGTATATTGAATTTCATTTATTCTGTTCTTGATCTCTGATTGGTTCTTTTTTATCTGTGTGTTAAGGGTCTCACTGATGTCCTCCACCTTTTTCTCAAACCCAGTGAGTACCTTTATGATTATTACTTTAAATTCTCTATTGGGCATATTACTTACATCCATTTTGCTTTGGTCTCTTGCTATGGTTTGATCCTGTTCTTTCATTTGGGAGATGTTTCTCTGTGTCCTCATGTAATCTAACTTCTGTGTCTGTTTCTCTGTGTTAGGAAGGTTAGGTACTTCTATTGCTCTTAACAATAATAGCCTTATGAAGTAGAGGTCCCATAGTGCCCTGCAGTTCAGTGTCCCCTGTTCCCCAGGGCCTGGCACTTCAGGGGTGTCTCCTATGTATGTTTTGTGTGCTCTGCTGTTGAGTCTTAGCCTCTTTTTCCTTCAGTCCAGTTATCTGCAAAGGCTCTCTTTGTCTATTGTGGGTGGTGTTTGATCCCCAGCGGGGGTGGGGCATGTTTTAACAAGGTGTGTGGTAGGCTGCTTGCAAATAAGACCTGCCCCAGACACTGCCAGAACTGAGGTCCTGCACAACATGTGGGTCAAGAGATGTTTTGGCAGGGTTTGCATACATTGGGGGAGGGGCCTGCAGCACATTGACTTCCCACTTGAAAGATGAGAACTTTAGTCCCTTAGAAACTTCCCATCTATTCTTCCAAGTTCTAGTAAGGATATTTTGTTCTATTGGTTACTTTAAAAACTCCAAATAGTATACTTATATCCCTGTTTATTATTCCATCAATCTTAGACAATATCTCTTAACTTTCTATTATGAAAGATTAGAAAACTTGGACCCTGTATGATGACAGATGGTAGCTACACTTGTGGTGAGCATAGCATAATCTATAAACTTATGGAATCTCTATTTGTACAGCTGACACCAATGTAATACCGTGTGTTAACTATACTTCAATTTAAAAAAGAAGAGAAGAAAAGAAAAGAAAACTTGGGGCTGTGAGTTATTCTCCACTTCCTCTCCTTGCTATTACACTCTGGGGTAGAAAGATAGATTCCAATAATTTTTATAGACTTTTAAATATATTTTATATTCATGAAGTTTATGATAGTTACGTTCTGTTCTTTAAGCATAATTAAGTCTTCTATGTTTACTCTAAGTTGATCCTAAGATCAATTACAAATAAAAAGTACTTATATCTTAAGTATATATTTTCATTTATATAATAAGAATCAAGCAATATAGCTAATCCAACAGAGAAATAAAAGCAATCATATGATACTAGACCATGCATGTTGCTCACAGGTGAACAAGATCAAATGCGAACTGTGAACTGTCAAGATCAAATGCATTCACTTTTCTTTATACAACAGAAATTGCTCAAAATCTCTTCATTACTGTAGATCGCTCTATGTTTGGACTATGACTTTTTTTGAACAGACTCTCTTATTTGTCTTTCCACCTTATTAAATAATTTCAGTATACATTTAATATAGTGAAGTTTAAAGAACTATTACATGTACCAGTACATATAGAGTACGTACATAACTATATTTGAGAGTCCTGATGGTAAGGAGAAGCACATGCAAATTACCATCTCCTTCTTCCTGAATAATTTTGTGGATTAATTAGCAAAAGAGAGAAGCAGAATATCAGAGGTTATCCATTCTTTACATAAGTGCCCCTGAGATTTTCTACATAATCTGCTACAACTTAATTTTCAACATCTTCAATTCTTGGCATTTACATATGATTACAAAATAAGAATGATGAAGGATTAAATATAAATAGCTTGCAAAGCTCTTAAAGACACAGACTGAACTGAAAACTTCCAACAATATTTTATGCCAAGAATTTCTTTTGTCACCATGGGCAGCAAGGTTTCTCTCCCTAGGCCTGCAGCAATAGACACTAACTCACTAGGTGAATAATAATCACTGAATTGAGAGCATTTTCTAAATATTTTTAATCCTATAAGCAAAGACAGTATTTTGTTGAAGTTTAAAAAAAGGATTAGGCCACTAGTAGTTCAAAGTATCACTGAGCCTTTGTTATTTTCATTCTAAAGTGCTCACTCATAGAAATATTCAAGCATTTGGATGGTAGTAGATACTCGTGTTGTATCTATGACATGACTGACCAGGTTGCTGTATATCCATGAGAATGTCTGGGGGAGAACAAAGTAGAGGGATATGCATAGCTTTACTGCAGAACCCTACCTGCTGTGCACATCAGAGTCTAACCTCTCCTGTGTAATGAGACACTGAAGCTCCTTCTTCTGAAGCCAGGAGAAGGTTCCACACCAACCTTCCATGCTGTGTCAGTATCACACGTCTCACTGCTGGTGGGACAAAGGAAGCTAATCTCTGCAATCAGAAAAAAAAAAAGAGGACTCTAGCTTTAAATTCAAATCCTCTGCTTATTTAGACCCCATGTCAGACACCAACAACTCAAGCCATATCTCAAGTGCCACACTCCTTACTCAACTTATATTTCAGTCAACACACAAAATAGCACAACGTGGTTTTGTCAGCACAACATAGTACTTACTCATGTACTGCCTACTTAACTCCTAATGGTTCCCTATATATACACACATACACGTGCCTTATCCTAGTCTACAGAGCACTGTGTAACCCGGCTCATTTTTTTCTTTCTTCAACTTCCTCTCCTATTCTTGCCACATCACTCTCTTCCAGCCACTTGGGCCTTCTTTGTTTCCTCCAAACCACCAAGTGCATTCCTCCCTGAGAGCCTTCGCTCTAGCCACACTCTGATGGTAATGTCATGTCCACAGTTTTTCCACAGCTGGCTCTAGCTTGTCAGTTAAATGTCAAGTAACCATCACCTTCACAGCAAGATTCTCCTAATCAGCTGATCACTGTAGACATCCTGACACTCATTATCACATTGCTTATTTTTATTGTTTGCATTGCATACATTATTACTGGCTGTTTTTGTTGCCTGGTGATTTTTTTAAATCTATTTATTATCTATCTGTCAGTGCTCCCCCACAAAAAAAAAAGCAACAGGCAAATTCTATAAAAACAGAGACCTATCACAGTCACCACTGTAACCCAGTGTTTGCATTGCGTAGTAATGTATAAACAGCGGGTAATAAATTTGTAATTTTTGAATAAAAAAATGAAAACATAAAAGAATAAATGCTCTAGTCCCTCCTCCCTGACAACAGGGCCTAGAAAGCCAGCACATCTTATCTTCTGCTGACCATATCCACATTGGTCTTTCCTTCACCATTCCTACTACCCTCCTCTGGAGCTGCAACAACTCCAAGTTCAGGCTGATCTTGAGAGGAGTCTCAGTCTACTCAAGGTCACTTGTATCCTTTTCTTCTTCAGAGAGTCCACAATACAAAAGTGTAGTACAATTCAGCTCTAATGATAAAGACTCCATGCACTATATGTTCTCACTCCAAGTATCCCAGAAAGGAGGTAGCATGATATCCAGAGGGCAAATGGTAGGTTCGGCTATAAAATACTCACCCTTATATGGAACCCTACTTTAGATCACTGAAAAAAAGAAAGGATTCAGTTACTGGGGACCTGACACATTTGTGCCCTGCAGGAGAAAAAAAACCCTGAAAATCCACCTGTTGTATCTTCAAAATAATCCAAGAAATTATCACTTAGCTAAATTAATTCATATCTAGAGCCGAAGACATTCTTCCACATTAATCAAGCTGTTCTGAGTTCTTGATGGATATTCAGAACCAAGAAGAAACTAAATGGGAACTGCCATAGGAATACAGTACCTGTGATGGGCCACCAAAATCAAGTCTTGGTTGTGATAACATTTAAACAAGGCTTTCTGATACAGAGAAAGACAGATACCATATGTTTTCACTCTTATGTGGATCCTGAGAAACTTAACAGAAACCCATGGAGGAGGGGTAGAAAAAAAAAAAAAAGAGGTTAGAGTGGGAGAGAGCCAAAGCATAAGAGACTCTTAAAAACTGAGAACAAACTGAGGGTTGATGGGGGGTGGGAGGGAGGGGAGGGTAGGTGATGGGTATTGAAGAGGGCATCTTTTGGGATGAGCACTGGGTGTTGTATGGAAACCAATCTGACAATAAATTTCATATATTAAAAAAATAAATAAATAAACAAGGCTTTCTGAATAGAAATACAGTTGAAGAGACAACTATGAACCATGTTGCAATGAAGAGTTTATTCCTTTGGCAATAAATATATAATTTATTGCAGTTTCATTGGCTTGCCAACTATTGCACAATATGAATGTAGATGGCTCTTGAGCAAAGTCTTCCAGGAAATAAACTGGATTGAACTTAAGACTATATTTCTTATTATATTTAGATATGACGATATTAATTTATAAGTGGCTGTATCCATGACAAGCAGTCTGTTTCACATTGCCTTGCAGTCACTTATGTACAGGATACATGAGGTAAACTCTTGGATAGAAGCACAAATTGAATATTCAAAGACAAAAATCAAGAATCTAGGAAGCATGGCAGACTAAAAGACAAATTGAAATGGTAGGGCTATTAATATTAATAAAAATCCTTTCTCAAACTTAAACTTTACTGTACTTAATACTTTACAAAAGTAATTCACATTTTCATATTATTTCACTTAAGCTTCACTAAACTCTATGAGGCTTAAATGAAGATTTTATTATGTATATTTCATAGATTATCAAAAAACTGACTGTCATAAGGGTTGCTCCATGTAAGTTCTAAGCTCTATATTTTGGTTTATCATACATACCCTAGGTGTCTCCAATGTGCCAATTAGCATGCTAGATGCTACAGAATCAAAGATGAACATGACTGGATTCCTGCTTCTATCTTCTGAGGAGGGAGACAGATGGTTACATAATTTCTGTTGAATGTAATGAGCATTCAAGTGGAGGTTATCATACCTATTAACTGTCAGAACAAGCAACTGAGCTCGTATTTCTGTGCAAGTCCTATGTCAATATGCAGGCATATAAACTGTATTGTATACTTTAGCCAACTGTTTTTGTTGAAAGTCTGATGTAATCCATATTCTGAAAAACAAATGTACTAATATGACAAAGATACTCTTGCCAAAGAATGATCTCATATTAAAAATAAGAGAAGGTTGAAAGTTTCTGTTTAGGATTCTTACAACCAGAAAGTCAAGGTAGGATCATAAATCTTGGTTTGCCCAGAACTGAGCGGTTTGCCAGGACACCGGACTTTCAGTGCTAACAGCCAGAGAATCCCAGACAAACTATAATAGTTGATCAACCTAAGTCAAAGATAAGAATTCATAAAGCAAGTTTGTTATCTCAAGAACCAATTTCATTTAGGCTGAAACCCATTGGTTAGAGGAGTTTAAAATTTTTTTTTCAACGTTTATTCATTTCGAGAGACAGAGCGTGGGTGGGGGAGGGGCAGAAAGAGAGGGGGAGACACATAATTCGAAGGAGTCTCCAGGCTCTGAGCTGTCAGCACAGGCAGAACCTGATACAAAGCCTGAACTCATGAATCGCAAGATTATGACCTGAGCGCTTAACCAACTGAGCCACCCAGATGCCCCGATGAGTTTAGATCTATTTATCTTTGGATTGGGCTGGATTACAAAGACCAACCAGGAAGAGGAAGACAAATAATAATATTGCTTTATATTTGTATAACATTTAAGATTTATAAGACTTGGTTTCAATGTTTGTAAATTACCCTATGTTCATTTCAGGATACTGAAATTTACCTCTATTTTACATATAAAGAAGCAGACTCAAAGAGATAAGAAATTTGATCAAGATCATAAAACTTGTAAAGTGCCAAAAAAAACAACCTAGAACCCAGAGCACCTGGGTGGCTCAGATAGTTAAGTGTCCCACTTCGGCTCAGGTCATGATTTCCAGGTTCCTGAGCATAGAACTCTGCCATGACAGTGCAGAGCCTGCTTGGGATAGATACTCTTTCTCCCTCTCTCTCTCCCCCTCCCCCACTTTCTCTCTCTCTCTCTCTCTCTCTCTCTCTCTCTCTCTCTCAAGATAATACATAAATAAACTTTAAAAAAAACCCTTAAAAAACAAAGAAACAAAAACCCAACTATGCAAGGATTCCGGATTACCTCAACCTCCTGTGGTGAAAAGTAGTCCAATTAGTTCATCACCAAGCTCACCCAGTCAAAAATGTTATTCATGAGTATTAGTGTATTAGGCTGTACTTAAAGTGCATTCAATCAATAAGAGAACAAGAAGTGATAGAAAGTCAAGTGGAAGTTTACCAGTTTTAGTAACACTCTTAATCGCTGAAGGGCAATTTAACCAAAGGATCTGCACATACCTAACTTCTTTGAATAGCTTAACTTTATAACTGTTTGACTATCTTTATTACTGTGTTGCAATGAGGATAAATACCAACCCCAGATGGTGTTTTGGAAGACACAAAGCACCACACAGATATAACATTTTGCAGTTATTTTTAATTTATGTATATCAGGTCAGGATCCCAGCACCTGGTGCTTTATTGCACTTAGGCTGAAGTAAGAATTCCGGTCATTTTTCCACCCTTGAATGGATGAGTCAGATATTATTCCTGCTCTCACTGTTTCTGGGTCTACAGTCACATTTGCCATTCGCTCCAGTGCTAGGGTGGCACAATGTGCAGTAATTTCTTCTGCATGTGCAGTTCTCCCACCTTCTTATCTGATCTGAAACTCCTCTTACCGAACACAGACACTTCTGTGGTATTTCCCATTATAAATTTTGACCATAAAAAACTTTCACATTATAAATCTTACCATAAGAAAGCTCACATGAGCCAATGAGTTTTTAAGAATGATAAAAATAAAATACCTCAAACTGAAATTTTCATACGTTCAAATTGTTTAATTTCCTGTTGCAACTGAATAAAGGCTTACGGTTAGAAAAGAAACTGAAAAGGCTTATTTAAGAATCCCCTCTGTGCTCCCTTCCATTAGATTTAAGATCCATCCATGTAATTAGTCGTTCCAGTCTTGGGAGAAATTAGGAAAGAACATGTCTCTAAGTAAGATAAGCGAACCTAACTAATTTCTCTCCTTCTGCCAGGGAATATTTTGTCCTCTTATAAAAAGTCATAAAAATATCTGTGATCATGAAGATCTGCATACCTCATTCCAAAATGCCAATAGCATATGCTTATTTTTTCAAATTAAAAATTAATATGTTGTTTTTTAAAATTTCACATAATTGCCTAGAGATTGATAAAATTCAAGGTTGGGATTATATTTAAATAACCAGTCAGCAGTTTGTATTCCTTCAGTAAGTGTGCAAAGACACTAGCTTGGCCATAAAAAAAAAAAAAGTGTTTCTGTCCCTCTCCCCTTTCTAGAATATGGCAGTGTTTCTCAAAGGCATTCTCCAAGGCAGGAGGTACATTTTCTAGCACAGTCTCTTGCTTAAACCCATAGTCATATGACTAATTCACACCAATAAAATATAAGTAAAATGATGTGTGTTACTCCTGGGCTTGGATTTTTTTAAAGATGCAGGTAGGCCTCTACTCTCTTTCCCTTCTCTTCTTGGGGTGTCAGTGGGTGGTGGGGTTTCAGGATGGAAGAAACCCGAGTCTGAGACACTATGTTAAAGGCCACAACCAAACAGTAACACCCTCAATGGATCGTTCCATGACTGAGAAATTATGTTCCATTATGTTAAACCATTGAAATTTTCAGTTTGATTTTTTATAGCTATCATTACTCTAAGTAAATAAATAAACAAATAAATCTCCATCCCTAGCATCTATTTTTTGTTCTGTCCAGAGAAATATGTTTGAAAAAGCCAGATCAACCCTCAAGTTCTTAATTACGTTAAGTTCTTAATTCCGTTAGGTGTTAGGTTAATTCCCTATCTCTATCCTTCCGACTATAGCTATTTCTGTCTTTCAGATTCAAATATTGTTTCTTTAGAAAAGTTTCCCTCACCTCCCACCTACGTCAATTCCCTGTCTTAGTGGTCACCACAGTACCATGCATCTGTCCTTAGCAATTATTACAAATGTAATTTTATATTTACTTTTTGTAATTATTTGATTGATAACTTTCCTTCTAGATTATAAGCTTTTTAATTTCAAAAATAATATCTTTTTGTTTTGTTCAACATCGTGCCCACCATGTCTAGCATGTGACTCAACACATAGTAGTCCCCAAATATATGTTTATTAAATGGATATAATGAATAAAAAGCTCAGTGTGGTATTTGTAACAGATGAAGACCAGAGAATGTAAAGAAATGATAAAGGTACTTTTATGGAATTCACATCTTTCTCTACTCCTTCAAGTTCATTACTAATGTCTATCATTAAATAGAAGACAAATCAACTGATGGCACTTAATTTAACATTTTATTCCTGACAAAGGAGCATGCCCATAATCTTATCACCAAACACTTCATTTTTTTACCCTGCTAAGCATCATAATCATTGGTGCCCCAAATATCATAGTAACATTTGCTGCTTTTCTGACCTGTAAGTTTTCCCCGAGATGTTGATGATTGTAATGTGGAAAAACGCAACTTCACTAAGACCTGATTTTGTTCCCTTTTTGTAGTGGTTTCCCCTTATCTGCCCCCTCTGAAGAAAAGGTAGGACTCTTCTGAGGATGAGACTGACAGAAGAAGCTGACCATAAACAATTCAGCCTTTTCTTCTCTCTCTTTGGACACTTCCCGCCAAAAAGCAGAATTCACTGTGTACTTTCTGCTTCCAAAAAGAAGACACATAGAGTCAGTGCCTAGTTCATCGTTCTATAGACATTTTGGCTCGTGCTTTTTTTCTGTCTTATGGAAGCTTCATAGTTATGAAGCAGGGATTCTGGGTAAGTGCATGCTTTTCCTTAGTCTGGGGCACCTCTCACCTATCAACACCTTTTCTACTTCATTTAGTTAGCTCTTATTCTTTTAAAATCTGATTTTAATTATTGCTTCCTTAGAGAAGCCTCCCTTCAAGGTCTCCCATGAGATTGTAGTCAAGCTGTTGGTCAGGCCTGCAGTCATCTGGAAACTTGTTCCATTTCTCCACACAGAATGGCACATAAGTCAAGGGTCAGGTGGACCAGAGTAGAAGTTGGGGTCATGTCACTGTGGGGTGAACCCCAAACAAAAGGCTCTGGTACTTTTATGAATCCTGTGGTCAGGGGATGGGGGTGGGGGGGGTGTGCAGGGATTTAGGACTGGGAAAGTACTGAGTACTAAGTTAGTGTAGAGAAAAGTGTCTTTGAGGTTTCCTCCTCCTCTCCCCCTGCCTACTAATAAGGAGGACCCCCAGAGGCACCTAATGAGGACCTCTGCCTAAGGCCTCAGATAAGGAGACCTTGGAATGAAGGTGCCCACCAGGGCTAGGAATGCAAATATGTGAAGAACATGGCTGTCCAGGGAGCCTAAGTCCTTGGCTGCAACTCCTCTTAGAGTTTAGAGACTACAAGGCACTGACTATGCAGCAGGTCTGGACTGGAGAGGGTAGCTTTCTCCCATGAGGCCTGCCATGTAAAGCTTTCACAATTGCCTATGATTAGGCCCAAATGAATCATACACACGCTTTTAACCAGGAGTCAGATTCCTCAACGTTTCTGCTTCCAAGCTGACTTCCTTACATAGCTATTGGGAGGAAGCCCCAGTTCCTTACTATATGGATCTCATTACAGATTAATTGAGGGTCCTCATGACAGGACAGCTGCCTTCCCCAAAGTGAGCAGTCTAAGAGAAAGAACAAGGAGAAAGCAACAATGCCTTTTATGACTGTCAAAAGAATGCATCATCACTTCTGTCATATTTTCCTTTTTAGAAGCAAGTCACTGAATCCATACTCAAGGGGAGGAGAATTAGATTCCACTTTCTGAAGGGAGGGATGTCAAAGAATCTGTGCACCTAATTTTAAAACAACCATACTTGAATAGACCACCTTAAGGTCTAGATTAAGATCAAGGTAAGAGAAATTCTGCTTGTGGTCATACATTTAAGCCACACAGTTTAGTTGCCACTTTGACCTCCATTTGAATGACTCTGACTCCAAACTTAGAATAAGGAAGAAGATATGACTGAATAGCATCCTTAAGTCCAATAAACTAAGTTTTCAGTACAAATTTTTTTACACTATTAACTGATTTTATTTAATCTGTAAATTCACACAATCTATAAATTCAGGGGCAGAAAAAGAATCAAATTATTCATTTTCAGTCGATGGATTATTTAAGATTATAGCAGAATCAAAAGTCTGTTATAATGATCTTAAATGGGATCAGTGTCTCTTTAAAACAACCAGTATGAAATATCTACCATGGTTAACATAATTCTAACAAAGATAGAAAGGCTACCATCTGAAATACCAACCTAAGAAAATATGCTGAGCATCAACATCGTTTTCAACCACGTTTTGAATGTCAAGATTAAAAGAGTGAAATGCTAGAATCTATCCTTCTCACTGGAATGCTAGCAAACAAGTGAACCGAGGTTAACTTATTTATTACTGAAGGAAAGATGGCAACAATCTTTGAGGATTTGGAATTTTGTTTTATTTAATGTTAGGAAATGCTAGGGAACTATCACTTCCTCTCTACTTATAACTACTGGTGCAGTGTATTTACTGGAACAAAAATTCAGTTTATAAACTCTGCAAAGGAAATAAAAGCAACTTTACATTGGTGGTGGCATTACTTTTTACGTGGGAGTTCCTGAATAACATTGTGCAACACATTGTTGCTTGAGATTCTCTTCCTGTATTATGAAGTAACTAATCCAAACAGAATGCACCAAATCCCCTACAGATTTGGGGAAAATTACTGGCTTATGGACATCTTAATATTATGCTTCTAACATGCTGCTTTTTTTCTTAACTCTGCTGTTCATTGGAGAAATAATTTTTCTTTTTTTTTTTTCAGTTGTATAAGAATTAGAAACATTAAACCTAAAACCAATTTTTCAAGTAAGAAAGCCCATAGCTGTTGGTCTTCATGGTTTCTCCATGCAGATAATCTCTGTATTTCCCAACCCCAAGTTACATCAAAGAACTGTGTTCCATCTTGCTCACCACTCACTGTCTCTCCAGCATCTTACTCGATGCCTAGTTAATTGGAATAAATAACTATGGAAGAAAGTAGTGAATGCTGCTCTTTAGAACTAAATTATTGACCTTCCATGAGAAGAAAAACAGATACTTTTGCTACAAACTCTCCCTTTTGGGAGGGAGGAATTTCCTCAGACAGAGCTTTGAGAAGAGAACAACTGCATCCTAAGTACTGTGCCATATTTGATTCCTTGAACTTTCAAGATCATTTTGATAATTATCTAATTAATGACTGCAAAGGCTTTGGAAAAGAGAAAATTCCAGATACATATGGAATTTTAAAAATTTAAGTAATGAACAAATTTTATGCAGTCAGGTATTTGGTGAACACTGGGGGAACGGTGATGAACAAGATAGATCCTGGTCCTAAGAATTTGCATTCCGGCAATGGATAGAGATACTAAACAACCAATTACGCAATCATTTATTCAATTCTAATTGTAATGAATGAACACAGAGGAGAACAGAGTGGCTTTGACATCGTAAAATAAGAGGATCTGATCTGGTAAGATGAGTCAGAGAAGACCTTGATGAAATGCTGTTTGAGCTGAGTCCTAAAAGATGAACGGGAATTAACAGAGTGAAAGTGTTCCTGAGTGAAGAAGGTGGAAGGTTGTTAATGGAGAAGAAAACTTATCCTGAGCAGACAGAAGAGCAGTAGAAAGTATCGAAGTAGAAATGAAATACAGTGTATTCAAGAATCTGAAAGAAGATCATGTCACTGGAATGAAAAAAGCCTATCAATGGCCTATAATGATGTTAACAAAGGGATAAAGCAATCAAAAGAGATTTACTTTCTTAAAAGATTATTCTGTTTCCTGTTTTGAAGAAAGACAATGTAGAGTAAGTTCTCCTGTGCTCCTCTATAAATGCAATGAAATACCCAGGAAAGCATCTATAAGAAAAGGACTCCAAAAGTAAGCTGCAAGTGCCAATAGCACTAGGAAGGGAGGCTGGGAAGGAAGAGGGCAAGCTGCTAGGAACCTTAAGACATGAGGAGTAACCACATGGTAAAATTTCCTGAGTTTTCCTTTTATCTTTCGTATGCTCCCAGATTGGACACAGGAGGGGTCTAAGACACAGAAACACCAATAGACATAGGTCAAACAAAACAAACAAAAAGACAAGCTTGTTTGTCTTCCTGGCCAACATCTTGGAAAGGAAGGCACAACAGAGACCTGGGGAAGACTCCCCATCCTCGTTCTACAATCTGGACCTGGCAGCAGATTCCTGATCCACTGGCAGCAGGACTGGTAGGAAGCCCCAACCATCCCAGTCCTCACTGTACACCCAGTTTCCAGTGGCAATTCTGTCCTTGGCAGGGGCAGCATCGGCAAGAAGCCTGCATCTCCCCGCCCTGCACCCAGCATCATAAGAGGGTCCAGCCAGCGGCTTCTGCTCTTCTATCTCCTTGCAGAACCTGGACCAGTGACACCAGGTGGCCCAGAGAAGTACCCTCTATACCTGTAGGTGATACCAGCAGGGAGTGAGTAAGGAGCCTGTATCAGTTTGATCAGGTTGCTATAACAACATACCATAGACTAGGTGGCTTAAACAGCAGACGTTTGTTTCTCACAGTCCTGAAGGCTAGAAATCCAAGATCAAGGTGCTGGCAAGGTTCTGTGGAAGCACGTTAGTGGTTCTTAGGAATTAGATACACAGGAGGGGATGGGTAGGATCATAAAGGAGTAACGTGAGGTCGTCTTGTGATTGCATCGTCTGGCATTTTGATTGTGGTGGTGGTTACATAAATTTACATAGGTGATAAAAGTGAACAGAGCCACACACACACACACACACACACACACACACACACATGCACATACATGCATAAAAATGCATGAATAACTGGTGAAATCTGAATTCATTCTATGGATTATATCAATGTCAATTTCTTGTTTGTGATAGGCTATGGCTGTATAAGACATTAGTATTGGTGGAGGCTAAGGGAACGATGCATAGGACTTCTCTGTACATTTCTTTATAAGCTCCTATGAACCTATAATTACTTCAATATAAGAAGTTAAAGTTAAAAAAAAAAAGAAAAGATGTGTGGCTGCTATGTGAAAGTTAGAACAGATAGGAGACCAGAAGTGGGTTGTTGAGGAAAGATGATGGTTAACTTTGACCAGAGTAGAGTTAGAGAAGGCAGTAGAGAAGGAAGTAGATAAATTAATAAAATAATTGGGAAGTATCAGTATAATATCAACAAGATGTCATGATTATTTAGATATGAGGGTAAGGAGAATAAAACAATGAGGTTTCTGACTTGTAAAACTTGTGGATTTTGCTACCATTCAGTGAAATAAAAAATAATGAAAAAAACATTTAGGGAAGATAACAAAAACTTTTGTGGGCTTATTTATTTTGAAGTACATAGAAAGTATACTAATATAAATGTTATTAGTGGAATAGATGGTCCAGAGTTCAGAAGTTGTGTTAAAATACAAAAGCTTGAGCCGTCTGTACAGAGGTGACTATGGTGTGGCTACCCTAGATCAGCTGGGGAAAGAAAACATGGAGTGGTAAGTGAAGAAAGCCTAGGAGAGAATCTTAGGAAACCACATTATTTAAAGTTCAGGAAGATGAAATTGCAAAAGAAATGAGGAAAGAGAGGCCAACTGGGTAAGATATCAGAATATATGAATTTAAGTCAGATTGAACTCAGAATATGTAAAATCTTTGGGTGGCTGCTTTATTCTTCAAATCAGATAGAATTTGAGGAGCTTTAAGGAGAAGGTGGGAAACGTATCTTTAAATGGAAAGAAACTGCCCATTTTCTTATATTGTACTATAAGGCCACATAAAGAAGAGGCTACTCATGACTGAATGTGATTTTCTGCAATGTATTATACCTAGAAGAACACTGTGAATAGACAAGGGAGTGTTTTATTGCCTTGAGAGGTTGGTTTGACATTTTCAGGAGCACTGCACTGGCTCTGCTATTGTTTTCCAGGTCCTTCAATAGATTCTATTTGACTTAAGACAAACAAGAGAAAACAGGACCTTATTTGGTTATAACCTTTTTTCTGAAAGGGTCCTACGTATTCTGTGGACATCATTCTATAAACAAGATAAATACATAAAAACTCATATATAGAAATATGCTGACAATTATATGCCAGTTTCAGCAAAGTACTTAAAATACACCAGGCCATACCTACCTATTTTAAATCAGTCTTATTAGAGTCTGTTATATGGGCATCACCATCACCACCACCATGTTAATGAAGATTATCATCATTACTTACGTGCCTTGCGTGTTTACTATGTTCCAATATTCCAGGTACTACTCTAAGTTATTCATGTGATAATTGATTTAATCCTTAAAGATACCTCTTAGGTATTGTAAGTCTTTTCATCTCTACTTTATAGATGACAAAATGAAGACTTAGTGATTTGAAGCAACTTGTACAAGTTCTCAGAGCTAGTTAAAGAGCAAAGTAGGAATCCAAATCCACATGCCCAAGTTCTTAACCATTATATAACACTGCCTTTCCAAGTGTAAGTAGTGTTTTACTTCATTACTCTTTCCTGAGACACATCATTACAAATTTGAGGGTAAAATCATCACATGAAGTATGTGCTGTGTACAGAGATAGGGCACATCTCATACCTGTTGATGTTTACTTCTTTTTCAGAGAAAATATTAATTATAATCTGAAGTTCAAGGACTGCAGGAATCAAATGCAGAAATAAAATCTCTCAGGTGTGTGGCTAAAGACCTAGAGATGTGGCCCTGGGTTTATGGTCTGGAAGTAGAATTCACATCTTCCCAAGTGGAGGAAAGGAGAGACGAAGACAAGGACGATGGTGATCAGTGAGAATTTGAGACCCTTCATAGATTTGCAAGGACCACACATACAGAGAAATGAAGGTCTTGCCTCAGCTGCCATTGGCTTTTCTTTAGACAGTGCTGCCTTTCATACCACTGGAAAGTGTCATCTCTGCCTCATATGTAACAAATCATGTCCACAGCACCAATGGCACCTTTAGAAAAAAAACTATGGTTTTGCTTCCACAAAGCAGTTCTACTTATTCAGAATCATGTAAGTATAATCACTATGACCATGCTGAGTCCCTGAAAGAGTATTCCTTTAAAGTTTGATTTCTAGTGTAAATTTATTAAAAAATATAATAAATCAAATCTCATTTCTCCCTCATTATAACAGCAAATCATATTTCAAACAAAATAACTGATAACTTTTAATGTTGAGTTGCAAATAAGAAAAAGACACTAATTACTCATACTGGAAGATACTTAACACAGGGGATTAGCTGCACAGGTAATGAAAGACTGAGGCTACCCAGAGATTAACAGAAGGAAGTCACCAAAATCCCTAGGCTGGAGGCTTCACATGAGAAGACAATGTTTTTTGAACTCTAGAGCCAGAGTCACTCAGCGGAATCTGCAACCCAGTGGGCCTGATCAAGAGAAGCTGGAGTCACAGAGCTACACAGCAAAATGCTGCTCAGGTAGAACAGAAGGGAAAGGAGTATCCTGGCTTTTTCTTTGGTTCATTCTCAAGTATTCTATGGGGCTCCTCTTGGCCAATCCCAGTGAGAAGCCAGCTGTTCTGGGGGCCTGGGAATTGCAGCTCATAGGGTTCAGCTTTCCCTCAATACACAAGAGAACCAAAGAAGGAAGGATCTGAGGGCAAACAGGCCCAGGATAAGCACAGGCCATGGCAGCAAGCACTACAGTCAACCGACCATATGGTTCCATGCCATGGTGTGTGTGATCAAAAATTAAGCCATCGAATTCAGAAGATGTGTTTGAGAAGATTTGGATAAGTATAAAGAAAGAGATAGAAGTTTTAGAAAAAGTCAGATCAGTAATTCAACCAGCAAGTGTTTTATTGAGTAACTTTTGTGATTTTGATAAAATTTGGGGATACAGTAATAAGTAAAGAATAAATAGAAAACAAGGAAACAATAAAGAGGAAATAAGACAGAGAATTTTGCTGTTTTGTGGATAGTAGAGCCTCGAGGGATATTTATTGTGTTACACTCTGATTTAAATCATCAATTACCCTAGAGTTGATTTTAGCTTCATCATTCAACTTATTGATGTTTAGGCTCATGTTTAAAGATGTATTGCATCTAAATTGCACCTATAGCTTGTCTTCACAAAAGCAGTAAGTAGGGGAGGAAGAAAGAGCATTAACAACTAACAGCACGCCCTTCTGTACTTCTGTATGGTATTTAAAAGGTAGAGTTAACGGCAGAGCACATAACTTATTCTACATATGCCCATAAGTTTTCCCCACATAATTTTATGACTTCTTTTCTCTTTTGGCCTGTCTTTGATTTTATTATATTGGTTCTACTTCTATAAATAGTTTTTACTGCTCTGTATACATGCTTTTGATGAATACCATTGTGCTAATATAGAATCATTCACAATATATAATTTTATAGCCTCATTTGTCACTTAGCAATATATTTTAGATATCCTTCCATGATAATATTATACAGATATAGGTATAAATATGTATATAGATATAAAAACGTATATATGTATATGCAAATATATGTCATCAAGTTTTTTTTTTTATTTTTTAACGTTTATTTATTTTTGAGAGAGAGAGAGACAGCTGTCAGCACAGAGCCTGACTCGGGGCTCGAACTCACAAACTGACCTGAGCCGAAGTCAGATGTCCAACCTACTGAGCCACCCAGGTGCCCCATATATGTCATCAAGCTTTAATGACTGCATAGTTTTCCATTGTGTGGATATGTCATTATTTAATGAAATCACTGTTAATATGTTTTGTTCTAATTTTTTGATATTTTTACAACAGTATGATGAACGTCTCTAATCCTGCATGTTTATCTACTTGTAATGTTGTTGCTAAGAATAAATTCCCAGAGGTATAATTGCTAAGTCAAAGGGTTTATTAGTCAGCTTAGTCTACAGGTTTCTAGAGTAACAAACAACTTGAAGGATGTCAGTGGCTTCTAACAGTTTATCTCTTGCTCACATAGACTGAGGATAGCCTCTATCTTGGATTTGGTAGGGAGAAAAGATCATGACAGCTATGAGCTGATTCATAAAACTTCTGGTCAGAAATATCCCACATCAATTCTACTCACAATGTACTGTCCAGAGCAAGCATGAATTCGAGAGGACAGAAAAGTAAAACCCTCTGGCAAAAAAGAACCTTAAAATATAATCCTTCTAGGGAAGAGAAGCAAGTATTTTGAACAACCAAACTACCAGAGGTGCTCACAATAATATATACTGCTGTGATTACAACCATTACTGGAAATAAGGGGGGGGGGGACATGGTTAAATGATACCCTAAACAGAAAACAGAAGATTCTGAAATAGAGAAAAAATATAAAATATCCCTATCAAATCCTAGTAGATAATTTAAAGCACACTATGTAGAAGTAACATGGATGAGAGACTTTGCAGACACAATTAATGCAGGATAATCATGTCCATTTCCACTTGGCAAACAAACTCTAACCAAAACTTTACTACCACAGATTTTCAATCCCAATCATTGGATGACCACCAACCATAGTTTCTGCCCCTAAATTATCATTGTTGTCTTTTCCAAATTTGTTCACAAGAGATTTGATTGTGTGCAAAAGAATTTAACCATGAAATGAGAGGCTTTGTATCAAATAGACCAAACTAATAACCCATTGATATGTCTGGATTTATAGCTTCTAGTCACTTCTTTCCTCTTGAAAAGATATGGAGATAATGTCAGAATAAACTAGGTAAGATTGTTAAGATCATTGACAATTGATAGCCACACCTAACTGAATCATAGAGATAATTAAATAGACTAAGGTTTAAAGCGAACCACTTTGGGGAAAGAAATTCTCTTATTTACATTTCAAAGGCAAACACAGACATGCACAGAGAAAGCAAGAATGAAAAATAAGGGAGACGTGGAGGTTTTAGAAGTATATTAACCACTTGGTTGAATTGCTACAGTTGCAGCTGACCATAGAAGGTGGCATACATTTTGATCAACAGGAGACTACATATTTTCACATTAAAATAACCAAGGGGAAATCTCTCCTCAAGTCTATGAAGCTTTATACTGAGAAAGAAGTGCTTATCTTAGAACAAGTGTATGGATGATATAGTGACGGATATTCTTTTGATTGATTGATTGATTTTTGTTTACAAAGCATCTAAACCCTCTACCTCGAGGGCAGATTAATACACAGCTCCTGAATCATTCTTCAGGCAACCACTTCCAACTGTATTGCTTCTGGAGACTGGAGGTTAGAGATACCTAATTTTTCACCCTTTATCTCCTGGAGTTCCAACTACTAAAAGGTACACCCAAGAGTTTAAATGAGAAATCAAAGTGTAACAACAACCATGTTTTCTTATAAAGCTGAAGTAGAAAATAAGCTCTACCTCCCAACTCAAATTCAACTTATTCCCCAGCGGCAGCCATAGAAGTTTGAGTTAACCTTAGGCCTTCCAGAAAGAAGGGTTCCAATAGGTTAGGCCTTCTCCAAATGTGGTTTCCTGTTAGATAATTGGAAATAGGCAAAAATAGCACATTCTGCTTGAGAGTATGCTGCTTTGGTAGTGGAGAGAGGGGTCTGGGGCAGGGAGAGGAAAAAGGGGTGAGAGGAAGAGATAACAATAAAAATAGACAGGAAGCTAGAGATGATAAGAAAGGGAGAAAAAGTTTTCCATTCTTGAGTGAATGACAAGGATGGAGAGGGAGACTAGAATTTTACCCAGTATAAAACCTCATGGGATTGGAGAGAAAGTTTTCTTGCAGACATCAGGGAATAGGATTTTCCAAAGTAAAAGTTCCAATATCCAGACCACTTTATTCTTGAAAGAGGGAAGGCATTGTTCTAGAAAAATATTCAGTGAGAATTTAGTGGTAGCACTTGCAGAACAGTTATTTATATTGCAGTAACATATGCTGATGACACCAGATCACATTTTCTTTCATTTGTGTGGCTAAAAGGGAATTGTTTTCACAAAGACAAAAAAATAAGAATTCCAGACAGTCCTCCCTTTCAGACCATATCAAAGGTGTTGAAAGCTCTTTGAGAGAAGGAGAGACTGGAAATCTGAAAACATAATTTGAAGAAGGGGGTAGTAACTGAGTCGTTTACTACTTCCAATTACAACTAAAATACTTAGTGAGGTAAAAGCAACACCCTGTGGTCTGTGATGATTAGCCACATTGCATAGCTGTTAGTTCTCTGACATTTTTATGAGGAGATCTGAAAAATATTGTTACTCTGGATATGACAACTTCAAGCAGAGCCAGCTGAGAAAACAAAAAGTTACCACCATAGCTTCACCCAATCTGATGCTTCCAACGTGCAAACTGTCACACTAGAGGCTGGAATGGGTTGGGGACAGAGGGGGCCACCACTAAACTGTGGCCTTCCTAAAATGCATACTTGGCCCAGACTTGAGTAAAACCACAGCTTGAGTTAAAAGTTGCTGCTAGCACCACTGAACCATTTTCTTGACTGTTGTTCACAATCTACCTCTTAGTGACATTACTGATCCGTTTCGAGGCATATTGGGAAATTCCTTTACACCACATCTGTCATCTTTTCTTTTGTCATCTGATACTTGCTAAAACTATTTGATGAACAGTCAATATAATTTGGTGGATAGAAAGAGTTATAAGAAATATTCTCTATTATAACAAGTACTGTCAAAGAAAAGACCCCTCATGTTATCAGTTATCTAAAGAAAATTTAACTGTCATTTAGGCAGATGGATTAAGATTGTGAAAATGAGAATTGAAGGGTCGGCCTCTCAGACCCCAAAGAGAGCACCATCTTAAATGTTCCCTCAGAGCCTGAAGAACAACCCATGTGTGAATCCATATGTCAGTACCAAATATGCAGGAGTTTCCTTATGATTGGTGCATCTGTAGGCTACATTACAAGAGTACAATTTCTCACCATATTATGTTATCAGTTTCCACATCTAAGTTAAAGGGAAATACAGAAAGGTATCTCTAGTAGGATGCAATGCCTCCAAACTCTTGTTTATATTAGTTCCTGGATGAAGGCAAATTCATACAATCCAAGTCACAATAGAACTTTCATAAACGTTAACACCCAAGAGACAAACATCAGAAAAGTTCAAGCCACATAGAAAAGTCTGAGCGTAGCTAGAAGAAATAATTATATCACACTTAGAAAAGGAAAATGCTCACTCAAAAACACCATTAAAGAGTAAGTCTATCAATAATCAGTGTAGTATAGGCAGTGTTTGATAGCTCGAGCTCGAAAACTAGAATGCTTGAGTTTAAACCCAAGCTCTATCTCCTACTGTGTGTATAGTCTTCCGCTAATAACTGTTTTGGTTCTCTTCTCTCTAAAATGGGAATAAAAAATATGAAACTAAAAGAGTGGTAGTATGGATTAAAAGACAGAATCCATGACCTAACTATATAGTAGCATGTAGAAGTTGAATGAACTGATGATACAACTATCTTCTTATCTAGATTATAGGCTAATCAGTGAAAGGAACCATGCCTTATATTTATTTCTGCATTCCAGGGCCAAGCATCATGTCTATAGAGCATAGTTGGTGCATAGTTTTTTTAAATGAATGAATTATGTATTTCTACAATTATATGCAATATAGGTGACAAAGACAATGAAATCAGCTAAAATGTAAAGAAACCAAACATATTTTATTTTTCCATATTAATTAATGTTGTGGTATGAATCCAGGTTTTTATCTTTTATGAAATATAGTTAATTTCACTTACACAGAAATTTGGAGAGAAACATAGTCACTCAAACTCTCTAGGTGGTCCATTTGATCCCAAGAGTGACTATGGTAAGCTGGAAAAAAAATAGCTTCTCAAAGATATATTTACTTCTTAAGCCCTAGAATCTATGAATATTATGTGACAAAATAGTAAATATTATTTTATATGGCAAGAGATGCGATTAAATTAAGGATCTTGAGATAAGTGATTTATCCTGGATTGTTCAGGTGGGCCCTAAATTCCAACACAAGTATCCTCTAAGAGAGGCACAGAGGTGGATTAAACACACCAGAGAAGAAGGCAACATAAAGATGAAGGGATTGGAGCGATACAACCACAAACCAGGAAATGGTGAGCATCCATCATAAGCCAGAAAAGTCAGGACTGGGTTCTTCTCCAGAGACTCTGTATGGAGTATGGCTCTGACAACACCTTAATTTCTGCCTTTTGGCTTCCAGAACTATGAGACAATAGATTTTTGTTGTTTTAAACCACTAAGATGGTACACACACACACACACACACACACACACACACCAAAGTCCCTGGGCTTGTGATTATAGAAATGGTTTTAAAAATACTTACTCTATAGCTGATATATGGATAAAATGGATTCTGTAGGGCTTGAATGTTACTGAAATGCTGGCTAAGAGCTGGCAAGTGCTAGAAAATAAAGACTATCATTCATCCTTATCTTGTTCAACTCTAGGGAAAGCAGTATGGACACTTGTCCATGGTCTACATGCAGAGCTTGTAAATTAAGGAAACATGAAAAACACAATGAGTTCTTAAGGAATTGAAAATTTTTTTATCTTATGATTTTACAGAGATATGAATAAGAAATCTGGAACTGATTTTCTTAGACTGCCTCTTACCACTTAATGGAATCACTAGTGGAGATTTTTTTTTGTGGCGGGGGGATGGGGTGCAGGGAATGGGACTTAGACCTTTGTGGTTCCAGAGGCAGGAGGTTGGGCAAAAGGTTGGGCAAAACAGTCCTCTGACTGTTAAAAAATAATTAGTTTCACGTATCATTACCTATAGAAAGTAAACTCTAAAATTAAGTGCTCTTGAGACTGTATTCATGAAATTTCAGTGACATGTTATCTGCTTTTACATGAAAACCAGGTTCAGGTACAGAATACTCTATTAGTCATCTCAAACAAAGCTGTGTGTCTCATTAATTCCCCTTTTAGTCCTCTATAATATAACTTTCTTTCTAACCAGAGAATATAAGAAATCTTTTATGGCTAAGTAACAAAAATAGAAGTGCCCCTAATTTATTACAAAGCCTCCTATCTATGACCAACTGAATAACTTCACTTTCCATTTATTCATGAATACAAATGTGAGTGAAAAAGTGTTTTTGTCTATTGCCATGTTCTATTTCAAATCAATGGATATGCCATTGAGACTTTTTGTCTTTGTTGGTATTAAACAAACTGATAACAAAATGTATTCTCACTATTCATCTCTGGCAATGAATTGAACAATTTAATAAGTATCTTGAGAAAATTTTTCATTAACTAAGCACCTGCTTGGTGCACAGTAATCTTGCACCATAACTATGAGCTTGTGCATTGAAATCAGATAGAAAACTGGGTTCAGATCCTGGCCTGTCCACTTGATAGCCATGGGATATTGGGATATTGCTAAGATATCTAAACCTTGATTTCTTCTCCATAAAATAAGATTATTAAATCTCCTTTATTAAAGAATCGTGGGTATAAAACATCTAATACGGACTAAGCATTCAGCTAGTCTAAGTTCTTTATGTTATAAGCTAAAGAAATAGAAGTCTAGTTATCCACCCAAGAGGCTAGTGGTAAAATATGGCAGTCACTGGATGACAATTAGATGTGCTCTGCAAGCACCTATCCAGGCTGAGGATATTAATATTAGTGTCTAAGACCAGCCTGTCCAAAGAACTCAGGTCACGGAATTACCCAGAATGCAAGTTAGGTCAGTAATCAGACTCCACAGGACACACAATTAGTGTCCAGTTCTGTTGCCTTCTGAAGACCCAGCAAGACCATCTCAAAATGAGACAGTGGCTTTTGAGCATAACTTACTACTTGAGACAAACAAACTCATCTTGTTTACAAAATGAATCACCATTTGGAACTAGTTGATCTTTTAATCTTTTAGCATGAATCATAAAAGTCTTTTGTAACAATAGTGCAATCAAGAAAGGATTAAAACTCAAGAAGTTCTCTCTCTCTCTCTCTCTCTCTCTCTCTCTCTCTCTCTCTCTCACACACACACACACACACACACACACACGCACACACACACAAGCATTCTTTGTTAATAACAGCAATTCCCAAAACTATTTGGGGATTTGAAAATATCCATTTCCATAATCAGAGAGGAAAACATCGTTAGCCTAGCAGGCAGTAACATGAATACATCTTTAGGAATTTCCCTGAGCTTCACTTTCCCTGTAAATCTCTCTTTTCTCAGAATCATCTCCCTTTAACTTCATCTAAACTTGTGTTAGCTGATGTGACGATGTTAGAGAGTACACGGTTCAAACTCCAGATGGATGCTCCTCTACAAACTATAAAATCTAAGTAACAAACACCCCTGATGATGTAGTGAAAAGTGTTGAGCTGCACTGCCGGGTAGAAGATTTGGTTAGCTGCCCTTTGCCACTTTCTTCCCTCTTCTTCCAGCCACCACTCACTTCCCTTTTCCTCAGTTTATAAGGCCCATTCTCCTTCACTGGTGCCCAGGATAAAGACCATCATGGTGCATGTACCCTGTGAGAAGATGACCATAGTCAACTGTAGCAAAGTTGTATAACTCCTCTTTCATTGAATCTTTCAAATCACTCTGAGGAAAAAATATGATTTCAAATCTAACCATAGAAGCCTTGCCTGATACAGAATTTTCTCTTGATTATCAAGTAAATTCTAAAAAAGAAGGAAATATATGGGTGCTAAATTTATATGCAATCTGTGCCATTGGGAATTTTGTTCTCTGGGGGAGTGTCTATTTTGTAATTTGTTGAAAATTGTAAAGATAGATGAAGAAGACCAAGACAAAAAGTGGTCAAGGACCAAGAATTCTGAAGAAGATCCCAGTGTTTTAGAGACAAACAAAAATCATAACAAGAGAAGGCATTTTACAATGTGAAATTATGCTTTTTATTAATATAAGTAACATAATAAGGATTGATCACAAAACTACCTGGTAAGTTTTTATTCATTCTATACCTATACAACATCTTCAGACTTTAAAAAACACAATTAGCTATGTATTTTTAGAAGTTAAGAAATTATAGCATCTCCTAAACTTTTATTATAATATCAGTAATTCACCTGTAGATATGTCTCAAAATGAAAGATAAGCTATGCTATCCATTGCCCTCATTAAAGACAAACATACCTACTAAAAGTAGGCACAAATACTTTGCTTAATCATCAGGCTGATAGAAGACAAAGTCTTTACAAAGCAGGGATCTGACACCATGGCTCCCACACTTACTTCCTCACCTCTCTGCTGTCACATCCTATTGTTCTCCTCACTCACTCTGCTCATTCACTCCATGCCCATTAGTTTGGTTGCTCTTCAAAGACACTAAGCACTCTGTTACCTTGGTGCCGCTGTACTTGCTGTTCCCTCCCCCTGAGCCAGTTTCCCCCCACCTGGATATCTGCGGACCTTGATCCTTCACCTTCCCCAGATCTTGGCCCAAATATTGTCTTATTGGTGTCCTGATTACCCTATGTAAAACAGCAATACACCTTCCCAATATTTCCCATTCTCTCTTCTCTGATTCATCTCTTTGACCTTTATGGTCTGTAAGTACAGTGACATCAGATTTTTATCTTTGGAGATTTTTGTCTGTTTTGTTTACGAGGGTATCTTCAGTGCTCAGGATAATTTTGGCACGTTGGTAGGCACCAAAAAATGTTTCTTGAATGAAGCAGGTTGCCTACTTGTATTTTTAACTTCAATTGTTACTATAAAATATTTGAGTTACTCTTGCTCTTACACAACATGTAGGTTCAGTATTGAAATGTAAGAAGGCCTTGAAAGAATGCAGAGCAAAGCGTGTCAGGCCCTTACAAGTAGACGTTACATCTAAGAACAAATTCCAGGAGCCTCTGCTGTGCCATTAAAGATGAGGGTTAGGTGAATCAGCAGCAGCACCAGAATGAGCCTGCAGAGTGACAGTCTGGGGTCTCACACTTGTACTGCATGCCTGTAGGTCAGCAATATGGGATGGCGGGAAGCAGGCTGGACTGGGAGGTAGGGGAGCTGGGTTCTCCCTCTGATAAGATGTTTGATTTGGGGCCAATCGCTTCAACTCTTCAGCCCTCAGCTTCCTCTGTAAGAAAACAGGTCAACTAGATAAGTGATTTCGAAACTTTCTCCAAAAATAGCTAACAGTTCTCCCCTGGCCCCGCCCAAATCCCAAATGAAATATATAGAAAGTGCAGTGCTATTGCACTATTGGAAATGGAGAGAAGTGAAGCTGTTTAAGGAAATTGTGGGCAAAAGTGAACTGATGCCCTGACTTTCCTTCCTCTCCTCCCTTTAACTCAGTGGCCACTAAGACACTTTCATGAAGTCCCTGGAGAACACAGGAACATAGTTTGGAAATCCTGGCTTGGAATTTTAAATGTCTTCTTCTAAAGTAAAGATAGTATTAATTGGACAGGAAGAGAAAATACACTTACTATGAAGGCAAGCTTTAGGCAAAGTCTCTAATATACCATGTTTTCAGCTGTATTACCTCCTACAAGCTGCAGCTCGCACACTACTGCACTGGTACGTTTTCTTGTGACTTAAAAGTCTAAAGAGCTGGGCGTGGTGAGAGATGGCTCAATGAACTTGAAGAGTAAAACCCTGCTTTACGGTGCTATCCCTTACTATGTGCCATTGTGTAGGTTTCTTAACATTCCTGGGTTTCAGGGTTTCCATTTGCACAGACAGTATCTGCCTCATATAGTTGCTTTGAAAATTCAAAGAGATGATTAATGAGAGTTTAGAGTAGGACTTGACACATAGTAAGAGCTCAAAAACTTATTCTTTCCCTTGGTGCTATTACTAATAAAAATATGCTGTGCTGTTATGGGAAATATCACAGTGGCCTTTACTCTCCCATGGCATTGAAGGAGCTAGAAAAAGTTACTTACTGAACTCAAGTTTGGTTAATTGTGGCTCCAAAATAAGGTAAGACTTTTATTAAAATAGCAAAGAACAACAAAAGTCAAATAAGGACTTCCTTTGCCAATATGTAATTCTGCTAATGTCCCTTCTTTAAATATCCTTATTATACTAGATTCAGATAGTTATTTGGATTATTATTTTCAACTTTTATTAAATATTAAATATCTTTTGAAATACAGAGCAACAGAATTTCATAACTGCATCTCACAAAATCCTTCCAATTTGCTCTGTAGATTAAAAATAGACTATAAAGCTAAGAAAGCTATACACAGAAACTTTTTGTCTTGCTTACTAAAGTCTAAAGCTTTGAAGTCAAGCTATATGAAATCATTCTGTATATACAATGTTACTTCCATTCTCTTGTTATTTAAATCAATAAAGCTATAAGCATTTATCGCACCATTTTAAATTTTTTTAACGTTTTTTTAAAATTTATTTTTGAGACAGAGAGAGACAGAACATGAACGGGGGAGGGGCAGAGAGAGAGGGAGACACAGAATCGGAAGCAGGCTCCAGGCTCTGAGCCATCAGCCCAGAGCCCCACGCGGGGCTCAAACTCACAGACTGCGAGATCGTGACCTGAGCTGAAGTCGGACGCTTAACCAACTGAGCCACCCAGGCGCCCCTATTGCACCATTTTAAATTACAATTACTTTTGTGTCTCAAAAAACATTAAAATTATTAGGTATGTAACCTAAAAACTGCTCGAAGGTGAACTCCTATAGGGTAAACCCTCTGCTATATTCATTCTTGTAATTCTTCAAGATTGAGTTTACCAACTGACTTGAAATTTGAAGAGGTCCTGACAGGAGATTGGTGGTTTCCAGGAAGGGCTTCTAAGTAGCCTCATAATGTGATACTTGCTTTGTAATTTCCCACATTCCAAAGTCCTTGGCTACATGGTTCAGAAATCTGATTTTGTCAGTATAATAAGAAAGGTTTATCTATTAAACCGTCTTAGATGAATCAGGCTCACAAGAGATGAATGTACAAAATTAGGGTGCTTAAATGTTAATCCACTGTATTATAACAATCATGGATCCAGACAACCAGGCCAGCATGACTAGCATATTCTTTCTCTCCAGTCAGATTGGAAAATTAGATGGAAACCTAAGTTCTAGACAGAGGGTTGCTTTGAATGCACAGAAACTAGTCATATAAGTCAAACATGTGCCTTATAGAGGTTACTCTACATAGACAGACTGAGTGGTTGTACAAATTTATCCACTTTTTGGGTGATAGAACCCTGAGTAGGCTCTGTGTTAATGAATGTGAGACTGTATCCAATGTCATGAGAGATAAAAAAAAAAAAAAAAGTATGCTGCCCTCAGAATGATTGTAATCTCACTGGGAAGCCAATGTTAAAGTTTATTGTAGCTATCAGAAAACAACATAAAGCAATATGTAGTTAATGCCCAAGGCCCAGATGGTAATGATGGTAAAAGATAGTCGGTGAATCAGAAAAGTCAAAGAAATTCTTCAAAAAGAAGGCAGATTATATTTTAATCAGAATAGTGAAGGTAAAAATCCTGGCTAAAGTTCTAGCTATCAGACTCTTTTATCTTTTCTCATTTTTGACTTCTTAGCCACTCATGAGAAGTCAGAACAGGAATAGTTTAGGAATGAAAATTCTTATTATAGTGTAAACATGTTTTCACAAGGCTCATCTGTATACTGTAGGCTTAGTAAAAATATTCTACTGAGATACTGTAATCATCCCCAAAGTATATATCATCAATTATATCTAATGATTAATGAATAGCAACCAGCTTTAATTGTCTTATATTCTGTTTATCAATCATAAACCCAGCTGGAAAGCAAAAGGTATGTATAATTTTTTATTGCAGTGAAGTCATCCTAAAGCAGAGGTTCTCAATCAGAGATATTCTGTCCTCTAGGGGACCTTAGGCGATGTCTGGAGTCATCTTTGATAATCTCTATTGGGGTGGCAGAGGATGCTACTGAAAAATAGTGGATGGAGTTCAGAACTGCCGACAATATTCTATAAATATTCTATAATGCACAGGAGAGCTCCCCCATAATAAGGCATTATTTGATATGAAATGTTCATCATGATAAGGTTGATAAAACCAGACAGAGACTAAAGAAATGCCCTGGGATACATTAGAAGAGCCCAGCCCTCACACACAGGACCACGTCCAGATTCTTCTAGTTCTTCCTACCACTCTACACCTGATTTGAAACAAGATTTGTATTCTAGTGATCATGGGTTGAGTTAGGCAGGAAGAATTAAGTGTGTATGTCTAAAGCAAAATTTTCACTTTGGCCTTCAGGCCACTGAAAGAGAGTATTATGAAGTTTTGGGGTATTTAAAAAAAATTAAACACATGGTAACACCTATGGTTTTCATTGTGTCCTTACTTAGATGGACAGAAATAATTATAATCCCATTTTAAGATGGGAAAATAACAAAGCCAAGAAATCAAAGTAGTATCTCCAAGGACACAGTTATTTTTTTTAAGTTTATTTATTCATTTTGACAGAGTGGGGGCTGGGGAGAGACAGAGAGAGAGAGGCTCAGAGCCTGACATGGGGCTCGATCTCAAGAACCATGAGATCCTGACTTGAGCAGAAATCAAGAGTTGGATGCTTAACTAACTGAGCCACTCGGGTGGTCTCCAAGGACACAGTTCTTTTCCTTATTCCACCTTAAGCCATGTCTGAAATTATTTAGTGATAGGACCTCAAAATACAATAAGATGCAACAAGAAAATATACAAAGAGGAATAAAACACAAGGTGAATAAAGAAGTATTTCAATTCATATGAGGAATAAAAAGGAATTTAATTCATAACTGGGAAGAAATGGCCATATTTTCTTCCAGGCAATAATAAAAAGAGAGCTAGAGAGCTACTAGTGACAAAAAGATTAAAAGTAAAGAAATGTGATTATTCCATGACAACTGACCATATGAGTGTGAAATGAGATACAGAAACCGTATCTTCCAGAAAACTATCATATAAACGGTTTTGTTTAAGAATGTGAGTAATGCTGCTTGAACTTCCATTCTTAAAAAAATAAGTTATATTAAAGCTATTTCCCCTATTAGGACTCATCCTGAACGTGTATGGATAGGGCAACACGTAGGGACAATTGTCCAACCCCATAGTCGTCTCTCATTTCTCTAATCGTTGTCCTGTATTTTTGTGTTCTCAGGTTCTTCTTATATATTTGATGAAATGAGTTCATAGAGAGTATCAGTGCAGGTAGCCACTTTTAGTTGTGGTTAATAGAAGCTG
Source organism: Felis catus (assembly GCF_018350175.1). NCBI lineage: Eukaryota > Metazoa > Chordata > Mammalia > Carnivora > Felidae > Felis > Felis catus. The sequence continues at coordinate 206,862,983 of NC_058368.1, read as the reverse complement.
GTTGGCCCTAGGAGATATGGAGTGGCCAGGCCATATGTTGCCATTTGTTCACAAATGTAAATTCATTTGGAAGTTCTAATTCATCCTAAAAAAAAGTCAGTTTCAGTGCTCTTCGTAATCTCCTGATTTAGATATTTTGCTGTTGTTTTGATGGATCCAAAAATAAGTAATGCCCTCACAGGATATATAATTAAGTAGAGTATGGACCAAGACCTCAAGTGGCCAGAATGCCAGCAAGAGGGTAATTAATACCAAAGAAGAGTTACTAGAAAAGAGCAATGCATATAAAATCTTTAATATATTCTAAGCCTATATATGTATTCTATGCAGGTGATTTCATTTAATCTTCATATTAAAAGAAAATTTTATCTACATTTTACAGATTAAAAAGAAAATACAAGGCTCAGGGAAATATGCAGTATGTTCAAAGTCATGACATTAGTAATAGGAAGAATTAGGGTTTGAATTTAGGTCTGTCTGACCCTAAAACTGTAAAGTCTCTCCAAGGGATATTTAACAGGGTGACAGGGGTACAGATGCAGAGGTGGTGACCACAGAGACATCATAAATAAAATGTGATTTGACACAGGCCTGTGGAAAGTGTCAGAAGGATAATGAAAGAGCATCATCACCAAGGCATGTTCTGGGAAAAGCCATGAGTTCATTTCACTGTGTCAATGGGAAGAGAAGAGATCAGAAAGCTAAGCTCTGGCTAAATTATACTTTTTCAGGCTAAGCTGTTATTTTTAATGCTAGAAGAATTACATACTCATAGTGACATTTTTGGACAGTTACTGTAGTAGCAGTGCCATACAGGATATCTTGAAGGAAGAAGAGATGGGAGCAGGCATGGAGGTGAGTTCACAGCATTTCTGGCAAGAGAAGGTAAAAGTCTAAATTATGCTGATGACAGGGACTGTGAAAAACAAAACAGATATAAGAGGGTTCCTGTGTGGAGAGGTCCTCAGCTGGACTGGTGATGTTTTGAATGGGATGAGCAAAACAGATGAAGGAGCCAAATATTCCTCAAGATTCTAAGCATGGTTTGATTGAGATAAAGGTGGTTCGGTCATGTGGCATAAGGAAGCAGAGAAAGAGGACCTTCCCGGGGTAGGAGTGGCAGGGCTAAAGATGATCTGTCCAGTTTTGTAATATCATCCTGTTACGGGATCAATGCTAGACTGGAAAATACATTAAGTATTTTATTGGGATCAAAAGAATTATCTTGAGTATCTAACTAGTCTAGGCCACTTAAAGGCTGAAAATACTCTGTAGTCAAAGATACTTAGAGAGGCATCTAGTCCTTGTATGTAAGCAATTGATGAGCATGTATTTTTCTTCAGTTTAAAAATGAAAAGAGGAGGAAGAACCAGAAGATCTCTGGGAAATTACTATCAGCCTTTCTAGTCCCACTGATGTCAAAGTTATTACTGTTTCTCATGCATAACTTGACCTGATGAGTGGATACCTCTCAAAGAATGAATTCCAAGAATTTAATTTTCAAAGATGGAAAAGAGTAAGGAAGGAAAATGCCAAGACACCTAAAAAATCAGTAGGAGAACTAAATTTATCTAACATATGGCTTGGGAAGCAAGAGTTCATTTGGGATAAAGAAAACCAAAAGAGGGAAGTTGGTGAAATGTCCAAAGAAAAGTTTTCCCAATGACCTTGTGACTCAGCTGTTCTCTCAGCCTTGGTGCCAGCACTATAAGTAGATCCAAAAAACAGCAATGATTAGCAGTTATTATTTCTGCTTCTAGAAACAGGAAATGCTGGTGGCAGTGAGGTTCCATGATAAGGAACCACAGGCCCAGCACCTGGGAGAGGAATTGAAATGACACAATTCTATCATCATCTGAATTTTGCATGGAGAATTATGAAAAGCTTATTTGAGATATGAGATACATTTTAAAATACATATACATTATTTGGAGGAAATAAATGAAGTCTATGTAGTAAAAAATCACTCAAAATGTTGAACATAGAATTACATTTTGTAAATGAAAAAGAAGCGAATTTTCAGTTGCACTTTTAGAGGCTTCCTCTTCTTTTCTTTATATCAAATTGAATTTGATCAGAGCATTTATATTGATGTTTATACATCCAAATCAAGGCTAGCATTAGAATAAGGTAATATAAATTGAGATTTGCAAAAATCTTGCCCCAAAGATAATCCCCTATCTGCCTGCCATTGATCTGGAAATTCCATTATTATCACTGTAGTCATCTACCTTAACAGAATCTCTGCAAGAGTTCCTGTCAAATGGGATCTTTCCCCAAGAGCGGGCTTTTTTTCAGTCATTCACACCACAGAGAGAACAAGATCCTCAAGGAACAGCTCTGCAAAGAAAATGAGGTTTAGTAAATGTTTAATAACTTGGGGACAGTATACCTGGAGAAGGGGAAGAGTCATGGATGCAACAAGCTGGGGAAAAGTCAATGGACTCTGACCGGGACACACGATCTCATTACCATTTCCTGAAAGTCAATTCCCACTTATTATTTTCTTCTAGAATCTCCTCAAATTAGCTTCCTATTCCTCTTTTACTGCTACAAAACTCTCTTCCCTGGGACTCCATGTTCTTGAAGGAATGAGGTACTGAAACATGACTTTTCTCAAGTTCTTATCCTGTGATGAACCGATAAATCCTATTTGCATTTGCTAAGAATTTTTTTTTTTTTTTTACTTCAAATAGCTACCAGGGAAAAGATCAGTTCACACAATATACCTTGAGGAAGTTACAAAACATAAGAGCTTTATTAGTCACAAGTAGCCTTATCTTCATCAGAATATGACTGGGCTTGGCCACATTGTTTTTTAAGATTGAGAGTCAGTCCTGCCCAGATCTTCAAGTGATCTCGGTAAACCCCCCAGCAATTACTTCTCAACTTTGTACCACTAGCCCACCATCTTCAAAACTTTCCATGAAGACAACCCATTATCAAGGGTAGAATCAAGGGGAAATTCCAAACCAGTGCCCAGGCCTCTGCTTTTCCGAACAGAAGCTCATGTTTTGCCACTTAGAGCCATCTTCTACTTTGTATAAAATAAATGTGAAACAAAATTGAAGTTCTTTGAATTAAAACAACTGTAAACTTTCTACACAAAATTGTTTTCTTTTTTGTTTTCACTCCTGATAAACTGTACTTTAAAATAAATTAAAGTTGTTCTGGTGTTTCACCTCAGGAAACAATTAGAGCCCATTGACTAGTACTGAGAACATGGAATTTGGGAGTGGGATAGGATTCCAGCGCTCTTTGGGCTTAGCTCTTTGATCTGCCTGTGGTTGGAACAATGGGACAGCAAGCAGGCCTGAAAGCATTTACCAAGCTGCCCCTCCTTTGGCACACATTTGCCCTTTGTTTCCCTGATCATGGACACACAGTTGAGAAGGAAATAGTTACCATTGCCAATTCTCATTCACTTTAGTTTTCCTTATTTCCCTGTCTCTTTGGGGACTTAAAGAGAACTTTTAGATGAAAAAAATATATAAACACATCTGGAAGGTTTATGAATTGGAAGTATTGGTAATGAGAATGTCAGTAGTCATATAATTTCTGGGCTTACTCAAACAAACATGGGAGTGCAATAGAAGATCCTGAAAACTTCACAAGGTAGTGATGTCTGCCCCCCATTCTCAACTCCAATTTTTTTCTACAAAACCCTTCTTTTTGTAGATTATGGTTTAGGAAGCTTGCATAAACAATGGGGTGTTAGCTACCCTTCCCCTCCCCGCCCCTGCCTCAAATAACAATCTATACATATATACACAATTTCTGGCATTGGGCACAAACTCACATCAGGGTTTAGTAGAACAAAGACCAATGCAGGGAGGAGAAGAATAATGATAGACAGTAGATAAGGAAGGGAAGTTCCACAGTAGGATGAAACTACCTGGGTTTTACCTGTGTCCATTACCACCTCTCTGTCCATAAGAGATGTCTATATTTACATTGATCAGTGATGTGCTGAATCTGTCTCCAATCTGTTTTCAAGGGACACAAATATATGTATCTCTTCCCAATTCTAGGTCACTGATGTCACATTTGTAGTCTAAAATATGCAATGGTGAGAATAGCCACCCCATGGAAATCAGCAAATGCTTCAAAACAGGCCATTTTATTTTTGGACAAATTACCTGCACACTGACGATTATAATTTATATTAGAGAAAAGGAAATGCAAGAGAAGTCCTATCTAACATACATACAGTGCTGTCCTTGAAAGGAGATCTGGTGAAAATCATTTTTTTAATTTCTAATGACATCTTAGTGTGCCTTATTCCATGGTGACTCTTTGATTAGTAGCATCACCATTACCTAAGAACTTCTGAATCAGAAACTCTGGGTTCAGGCCCAACATTTAAAGCCTCCAAGGGATTCTGATATTGTTAAAGGCTAAACTTCAGTCTGTACATTGGCATCTATGGAATTTCCTCAGTTGGGTGCGTGTTGAGGGAACTGCAGATGTTAAGATGTATTATTTATATTCAATTTTAAACATTTTCTTTTTTTTTAATGTTTATTTATTTTTGAGAGAGAGACAGAGCATGAGTGGAGGAGGGAGACTCATCCTCCTAAGCAGGCCCCAGGTTCTGAGCTGTCAGCACAGAGCGCAATGCGGGGCTTGAACCGTGAGATCATGACCTGAGTCGAAGTCAGATGCTCAACCCACTGAGCCACCCAGGCGACCCTGTTTATATTCAATTTTAATACAAAAGAGACATGAACAGATATCAAGATATAGGAGAAGAAAAGAGTAATTCAGTAAAATTCCTTGAGAGGCAGCAGATGGGACCTAAACTACAGATAATGAATTCAACTTTTGACAAAAACAAGGACACATTTTCCACCAAGACATTGAGTCTCACCCTTTAGAGGCTTGCCCCATACCCACTCCCACCCCACCCATCTTTTTAAGGATTGGATGCCTACATTATCTCTTTAAAGTAAAACAGGCTTTTTTAAAGGGGCGCCTGTGTGGCTCAGTCGGTTAAGTGTCTGACTTGGGCTCAGGTCGTGATTTCACAGTTCATGAGTTCAAGCCCCACACGGGGCTCTGTGCTAACAGCTCAGAGACTGGGGCCTGCTTCAGATTCTGTGTCTCCCTTTCTTTCTGCCCCTCCCCTGCTCGCTCTCGCTCTCTCTCTGTCTCAAAAATAAATAAACATTAAAATTAAAAAATAAAATAAAGTAGGCTTTTTTAACAAGCAGATGCAGTATCTATCAATGTCTATGAACAACTGGTCTGTTGAAGACTCTGATGACACAAAAAGTTTGTTGGATTTGCATAAAAGCTAAATTAAAGCTTTCTATCATGAACAATAAAAAGCAAATTCATTTGGTAAGTCATATCTTTGACATTTAAAGGAACAAAATTTATAATGGGAAAATATGGTGCCTGAATAAGGGTTGTCATTTACTGAATATATATTGTAAGCTAGGAATATTATGTGCATGTTTTGTGCATTATGTGCATTATGTGCATGCATGTTTTGCTGCTTCATAATATTTGTCAAAGGCAGGTGTTATTAGCTATATTTTCGAGATTGACTAAGGTTCAGAGATACCTAAGTCAGTTAATTGTCCACATTAATCATTGCTTATGACTGTGTCACAACTGTTCCTTAGCGTAATGGACTCCAAAGCTTAGCTACTCCACTATTGATATTACTGGCAATCTTAAATAAAATAAACAAACTTGGAAATCTTAAGGAAATGCTTCAAAGTAAATTTTATAAGTTTATAGAATAGAGTCAATACAGGAAGAAGGTAATAGAAGACTCATACACAATAATATCCCATGGAAATAATTACAAAACCTTGATCTTTCCTTGGACATTACAAAGAATAACTTTAAATCATATTTAATGAGAATCTTTTCATGTTCACATTGTTCAGGAGCAAAAAGTAATATAAATTAGTATCTTAGCAGGAATTTTATAACCCTCTGGTTTGTGGACCAGCATTTAGCAATATAAAATCATCAGAGATTTTAGCAGAATGTATGCTAAACTCAACCCCTTAATATGGGCACAGATAATTTAACTCAATAATTCCTCCAGTAACATTTTCAGCAAGCCCAGGTTTAATTGCTTAGCTTAGTTTTTTTCCTGTCCGCTGGGCTTTCACAAAATTGTGAGGAAGAATCACTAATGATCACAAGGCAAAGACAAGGCCACAGATTCAGCTACCTCAGTGTGACAGTGACCATAATAAACACAGAATTGCCTTCACTTTTCCCATGTCAGCATATGGTTTACACTGGAGAAATATCAGGCTAACCAGCCAGTATGTTCTCTGGATCATGGTCCTACCAACCACCCAGGAAGCATAATTCCCCTCCCTTTTGGGAAACTGATTTTCTACCCTCCAATCATATTTGGTTTTAAAAGAATTATAACCTAGTCTAAAGATCTATCCTCAGAGATCTTGTCACTATGGAATAGTCTCTATTCAGTAGACTAGAACCAAGTAGAACCAGCCCATTGTATTATCATTAAAAATGTATTTTTAAAAATGTATTATTTTATCTTTATAGGTTTCAATGCATAAAGAGTAAAAGTTTTTTCATCTACCTGGGATTTATCTTTAACCATATGAATTAAACAGGAACTACTGCTCTGGGGCTCATTGATTCTTACAATGAAATTCACATTATTACAAGACATTCATGCAGTCTTTCCTCTGTTACTGGTCTCCAGCCTCCAGCAGTTTTCCCTTGGTTACAATATTTCATCCAATTAATCACTTCTAAGGAGTAAGAAAAGGACAAATACTCAATATTACAACAATAAATCTATTTCCCTTCCTTAGTTTCAAATTACTTGAATTTTTCTAGCATCCTGAAGAAGCAATGCTATATTTTCTTTTTTTTTATTTTTCTATTTTTTTTTTAAGTTTTATTTATTTTTAAGACAGAGAGAGACAGAGCATGAGTGGGGATAGGGCAGAGAGAGAGGGAGACACAGAATCTGAAGCAGGCTCCAGGCTGAGCTGTCAGCACAGAGCCCAACGCGGGGCTTGAACTCATGAACTGTGAGATCATGATCTGGGCCAAAGTCAGACGCTCAACTGACTGAGCCACCCAGGCACCCCACAGTGCTATATTTTCTTTACCGTGCTCATGAAAAATTACATATTAAAGAATATTTGTGTGTACGTATATACATGTGTATGCATATACTTGTGTATGTGTCTATATGGAAAATGGATAGCAACTCATAAGAACTAAAGCTGCAAACACTATGTAGCCTTGCCTAATTGTATATAAGGAAGGGAGTCTTTTGTTTAGCATTATAACTTTTTAGCATCTTTGTATTTTATTTAGTTTGTTAGTATTACAATTTTCTGTTATAGTTTCTGAAGATGGCATTGTGTGCTTAGTTTTTCTAAGCACTTCAAGTGGGTTTTACAAAAGGAATGTTCCTTTTAATACATGAAATAGGTGCAAATGGAATGTTTTTAAAAAATTAACATGGAGAATCTAAGTCAACTCTAGAAGGTCATAAGGTTACCCCCTTCCTGGTTTGTATCACTTAGTGTTCATAGGTGGTACACCAGGACTTTGTAAAAACTGGCTCTAATGTACTCTTTCCTAAAAGCACAGTTGAATTGAATTGTCACTGGAAGTATGAATTCACCTAGTGAATTCTATAACTTCCAGCAATGCTTTGCTTTCAGAAAGAATAACTAAACTGGGATGATTCTGGGGTACCTGGGTGGCTCAGTTGGTTAAGCTTCTGACTCTTGATTTCAGCTCAGGTCATGATCCCAGGGTTCTGGGATCAAGCCCCACATGGGGCCCGCTGCTGAGCATGAAGCCTGCTTAAGAGTCTCTGTCTCTATCATTCTGCCCTTCTCCTTTGATCATGTGCTCTCTTTCTCTAAAATATGAATATAGGGGCTCCTGGGTGTCCAGCTTCGGCTCAGGTCATGATCTCACGGTCCGTGAGTTCGAGCCCTGCATCAGGCTCTGTGCTGACAGCATGGAGCCTGGAGCCTGCTTTGGATTCTGTGCCTCCCTCTCTCTCTGCTCCTCCCCTGCTCTCTCTGTCTCAAAAATAAATAAAAGCATTAAAAAATAAAATAAAATAAAATAAAATAAAATAAAATAAAATAAAATAAAATAAAATAAAATAAAATAAAATATGAATACATACATACATACATACATACAATAGGATGATTCTATGTTCCAAGGCATATATGTGTTTTGAGAGGACAGACTAGAAATTTTAGCCTATGATTTTAAATACCTTGAAGGGCAGAACTAAAAGCTTTGTGATTTAAGTATTGCAAGCAGTTTTCTACACCCCAAATGGTAAGGTTTTAATAGTCTCTGTAGAAAGTCTTGTTCTTTTGTCTCGGAAAGCTCTTGGATGTGGGCCTTCAACTATACAAGCATAAAGAAACAACTCTTCCCTGTACTTTGTATAAGATGCAAAATCACCATCAACTTGAATGCAAAAGTTTCAGCATGCAAAGTGTTTTATGTGCTAATGTGAATTGCAGCAGATAGTTGAAACAAAATTCTTGCCTTTCAGGCATTCTACCTTTCTAACTATTAAGGATTTTATTTGTTTATTTATTTGTTATATAGATAGAAGGAAGGCTGTGAGCATTGGAAAAATGGTCAGACATGTTCCCGGGCTTTGTGTAAATTCAGAATGCCTGCTCTTGTGGAATTGTGTGTGTTCTTTTCTTGAGTAATTGTGGTTTTTTGTTTTTTTGTTTTTCAATGTTTATTTTTGAGAGAGAGAGAGAGAGAGAGAGAGAGACAAAGCATGAGCAGGGGAGGGGCAGAGAGAGAGGGAGACACAGAATCAGAGCTGGATGTGGGGCTCAACCTCACCAACCATGAGATCATGACCTGAGCTGAAGTCAGATGCTCAATCAATTGAGCCACCCAGGCACCCCTTGAGTAATTGTTTAAATGAAATAAGTTGAGATTGAATCAGTAATAGGAAAGACAGATATTACCTTCTCATCTTTGGGAGGAAAACTGTGAAATTTATGAAAAAGACACAGCCAGATAGTGATAGGCTGGTGACAAGTTACAAAGACTCAGAATTTTGGAAATTCTATGTGTTCTCTAATAATGTGTGTTCTGTGTGTTCTCTAAGAATATCCTCATTGGGACAGATAGTAAGAGCTTTATGAGACACAGTTTTTCTAAGAGTGGAAATTCTGGAAAGAAAAATCCTGCAACCGAAAATAAGGTGTCAAGAGGGTAAACTTGAGTACCCACCCATACACTTGAATAAGAAGAAAATGTTTTATTTCTAGGAATGGAGGTTCAGGCACATTCAGAATGTCCCTGGTGATTATTTATTACTGTAATGTAGCCTGTCATAGCCTGACAATTTCGTGTGACTTAAATCTTCCCTATTCTGATTATATAAACAAAAGCTACCCTATTATTCTGTACTCTTAAGGATTCACTAGGAGATTGGCCAATCAAATTATCTGAGAAAATCATTATGCAAATTTAGTAGCCCTTGAACATACATTATTTAATTTTTTTATTGAGGTAAGGAGACTTAACATAAGATTAACCCTCTTAATAAATGTTTAAGTCACAATACAGTATTGTTAACTGTAGGCACAATGTTGTATAGCACATCTCTAGAATTTCATCTTGCGTAACTAAAACTTTATGCCTATTGAACTACATACAACTCTCCATTTTCTTCTTCCCTAACCCCTGGCAACTACCATTCTATTCTTTGCTTCTGTAAGCTTGACTATTTTCAATACCTCATATAAGTGGAATCATAAAGTATTTGTCTCTCTGTGTGACTGGCTTATTTCACTTAGCATAATGTCCTCCAGGTTCACCCATGTTGTCACATATGGCAGGATTTTTCTTGTTTTCTTGCTTTTTAAGGCTGAATCCCATTGCATGTATATACCACATTTTCTGTATTCATTCATCCACCAATAGACACTTAACTTGTTTCCATATCTTGACTATTGTGAATAATGCTTCAATGAACATGAAGATATCTCTCCAAGATCCCGATTTTAATTCTTTCAGATACATACAAGTGGGACTGCTGAATCATTTGGTGGTTCTATTTAATGTTTTACTGAGTATTCAAATGAAAATATCAAATGCAAATCCTAAAAATGGATGAATTAGACATCATCTAACATACTGTGTTTGCTAAAATAAAGGTGTTTCAGGTTGCAAGATTATGAAGTCTTATTCTTCTTCCAAGGTATTAAGTCTGTATCATAAATACCTACCTCCGATAAACTCAGAATTTGAATAATGATTAGTTTGGCTTATATGCTTCAGAACAGAAGGATCAATAAATAAGGGAAAACTCCCAATATTGACTTGGAAACAAATTTCTTTAAATAAAAGCTATTCTACTTCTAACCCCAGAATCTGCCAACAATTAAAGAGGTCCCTATTAGACACTTTATTTAAAGAGTTGAATATTAGGTCAGCTTTTGCTTACATTAACAGAATTTTAATTATATATGACAAATTGAAGAAAATGCCCACAAAGACATTAATTTAGTCACTGAACATATCAGTCTAGATATTCCAGATTATGTTGTAGAAACAAACTATCAAGGGGAGTGTTGTAACCATGCCAGAGCTCTTTTTCTAGTTTCTGACAGGTTTGAGCCAGGTTTTCATAAACTTAACTTATTACTCAAATGCTAATTACCTTCTGAATACTTTGGGGCTTCTCATATAGACACTGATGGCCTCCATGGCCTGGCACAATGCTAAGCTGTGTTTTCTGTCATCCAGACAGATATATTTTGGATTTTGTTCACGGGTCTCCTTTTTCTATGATGGGATCTGAGATACTTTTACAAAGGGATTCTGAGACAAAACCTCTTCTGGTCCAAATTCTTTCACTCAACTGTCCACTTGCAAATAAATTAAGAGGATTATACCTTCTAAGTATTTTGAAATCATCAACAACATAAAATGGGACTTACGTAGATTTTTTTTTTGTATTCACAATACATGCATTCTTCAAAGAAAGATTGGCAAATTAAGTCAAAGTTAATACAGCATTAAATTATGCTCACAATAGGTTCATATTTTTCACACCACTGTACAGTCTTTTAGGCACTGGGTCTGTGTCATTCAATAAGCCAGGCATCCACAAAGTATGACCTGCTGGCCAGCCACCTGTCTCTGTACCTGAAGTTTTACTGTAACACAATTATGCTCATGTTCATATTGTCCACGGCTGCTTTCGTGCCACGGTAACAGAGCTTGTAGTTTCTACAGACTGTATAGCCCGTAAGCCTGAAATACTATCTGGACCTTTACAAAAGATTACCATGCCCAGCAATAGACTGTAGATTGAAATGTCCTTAGCCAAACACATAAACGAAATGTAAAAGTGATGCCTGTGCTAGTGTTTCTCAGAACTCTTGGCATGCTGAAGATTTTGGATTCAAGTTGATGGTGATTTTGTAGTTTATTGCAAGTTCAAGTGCAGCCACTCACCTACCCTTTCATACTCTGCCTTGGACAGCTGGGGTCGAAAGGCTGAAACTCCATTTCACAAACTCCTTTTTCTGTCTGCTTCCTGATTAAGGCCTGCTAATGGGAGGCATCGTCAGAAGAGAAGGCAGGAGGAAGAGAGGTTTCGGACACCAACAAGAAGGCTGCTGCAGCAGCTCTGGCCTCGGGCTCTGGCCTCCGGTGACTGAAGATACTGGAGCCCTGCAGTGGCAGCCACCTCTGCGGGTCCAGCGTTCCCAGCAGCGCAGGATGCAGGGACAGCCCCATGAGCTCCAGCCTAGGGGTGTTAGTTGTTTCTGCATCTCAGGGTATCAACCTTTCCTCCTTTTTGTTCCTTCATTTCTCCTCTTTTTTCTCTTTTATTCCTCTAGCCCTTCCAGAAGTTTGTTACAAAGTTCCAATACAAAGATCCCCCTCTTTTGAAATTCCTAGCTCCCTTTCTATTTCCTTAACTCTGCCCTCACTGATATGAAGCTCAGAGTGCCCTGTTTTCTTCCTCTCTTTCGATGACCACATATTTATCCACCCCACCACACACATCCATTCAACTACCTTAGGCTCTCAGAATCCTTACTGCTGCTCTTGCATTATCATAAATTTTGAGAACTTCAATGCCACTCGGGCTTCAAGCTGGTATCATGAATAGAGAGAAAATAGGTGCTCAGAGGCAACAAGAGGTATAGGTGATGATGCTTCCGTGATTTGTGAAATTGTAAAAATGTGCTCTTTTGTTTTTCCTTTTAGCTACATCTGATTCTAAATTTTAGAAAAGAACGCTCTGGAAACGTACAAGTAAGAACTGCAAAATAAACAAACGAACAAAATAAAAGTAACACGCAAGCAAACAAGCAAACAAAAACCCAGCACTGTGACCATAACCATAAAACCAGGCAGTCTGTAATTCTAATTTAGTATTAGCTGGGAAAGGCTGCTGTCTGCTGTATGGTTAATGGCCCCATGCTCAACATGAGACTGTGGTCTTTCAGCTTTTAAGTCATCATAAAGAATTAAGGAACCTAGATGTTTTGGCCCGTTAGGTGTCCTACATTACTTGGATATTCTGAGCACATTTCCTGTCTCTAATGACACAGACAAGCTTGAACTTTAGAAAATCATTTCTCACATTCCCCATTTACGCACAAAATTTTTCCATGTATCTTCTTCCCCAAAAAAGATGTGAGGATGAGGAAAAATACTATTAACATTAAAAATTATTGTGACATTTGTAAATTCAAAAACAAGTATACTTTCTTATATGCCACATTATATAATAAAGCTAAAAATGATGTACATTTATTCCTTTGTGGTATTTTCTTCCTTCTGTATAAGCTGCTCTTCATACACTCTTAAACCAGGTTTCAAAATTTTGCTTGGCTACTCTTTCAATCTATTTAGTTCTGAAGTATAAAAGTCAGAGCTCCTCTTAATTTCAGTACAGTCTGTCCTTTAAAAGAGTTCATCAATACTTCCCTACCCCAAAGATGGGGATGTTTTTACCATCACCAGTGTGATTTAAACAAAGTGAGGGACTCTAAACAATGTGGTAACATACTCCTAATAAAAGGCTAACAACTCCATGGCTGTAATGAGATCTGTTGGGTTTTTTTTTTTTTTTCATTTAAAAAAAAGTATGTTTAAAGCTATGGATCATTTCACATCCCTCCTTTTGCTGGATTTGATTACACTTTGCACATTTGTGTAACACTGGACATTTACTCTCTGGAGCCAGACTGACACCAATGCACTGAATCTCTGGTTGTGTGCCACTTTCTGTCTGTGTGACCTTGGGAAAGTAATTGAACATCTCAGTGCTCATTTCCTTGTCAGCACAATAGACATAAGAATACTCTTAACAATTTCAGTCCCCGGAAGGCTCTAAGTTTTCTGTAAATGGTGGCTATATGTTTATTATTTGAAAAATTAATCTCTCTAAAACAAAGGAAAATAATAAAATCAAGGAAAGCCTGCATTACAGTAGAAAGAACATCAGGCTACACAGGGGAATCTAGTTCTAATCTGCTCACAAGGACATTGAACTAAGCTCTCACTATTTGGGCCCATAAGATAAGAGTTGGATAAAATCATCAGAAAGGCCTCTTCCAAGTCAATTTCAAATGACAGAAACATGACTTTATTTGCCTGCTGGCAAATTAAATTACTGTATGGCCATTAAATAGCCTGTATGGCCATTAAATTACTGACTCTTATGACACAGATATCATTTCTGCCTCTTTCCTGACTTTCCAGCCCACAGAAGTGCCAAAGAATCCATCTTTGACCAAATTCCCCTATGATCAATGTGTGATTTTCTCATCTCAACATTTTACCCTTTTTTAAAATCTAATAACCAAAACAGAGTATTAATATTTACAGCATGCAATACCTGTGGTCAAATTACCCATCTCGCTAATGGATTTACCATAAGCACATGCATTTATTTCCAAGAAAACATTCATTTCAATCTTCAGAGAAGAATGTTTTTAAGGTATGTTAATGAGATATCACTTATCACATGGTTCAGTGTAGAGCTCTGGCCTGAACTAGTGCCAATATTAGTGATCTAAATGCAGACCTAGGCCTAGATGGGAATAAAAATGTCACAGAGAAATCTAAAAGCATGGAAACTAACCATTCCTAGGAAACTCTGACACCATAACCATTTTAAACTCTATCAGTAAGTAAATCCCACTATTGGAAACTAAAATAATACTGGCTCAGTATTGGCTCAGCCAGCTCAACTCCATTTAGCTTCTATCTCCTTACCCTTTAATGAGTTTGAAAGCTCCTATATATCTTATTTAAGGCACGAGACTGGGGCTTGAGATACTACCAACCTTACTCTGCTAAGACATGTGAATTCTACTGATAAACCCATATAGTTTCTCTGAAACCAGCTCCTAACCAAGTCTTCAGGTCGCTTTTCCCCTGACACACCTGCACATTCATCTTGCTTGCATACATGATATTCAAATTATGCCCTCCAGGTCTCAACTGCCATGATTGATTGACCTAAATAAGATTCAATAGGACTTTATGCCTGGCTTGGTTCTCCCTGATTTAATTTGATTAGGTACTTAATAAAGCCTGTAGAGAGTAAGCCAACCTTCGTGACTCTGTGAGCTGACAGCCTGGGGGTGGTTTTGTTGGGTTTTTTAATCTGAAGTATTGCCAGTGTAAATCAGATACACCCTTATCACCAGCAGCCTCAGTCTCCACCAATCACCTCTCACTTTGGACCTCTCAGGCCCATGTAGAGTTGTAGAATTTATACTATAATAGATTTTAATTTGCTTTGTGGTAGGCCTCAATACAGGCCCTTTAAATATGAATGGGCTGTAGCTGGCTACTGCTCTAAATATGGCAGGGTTAGCTGATGCTTCCAATGAAATTGGCTAGGACCACTCTGCTTGCTGGGCCCTGAACCCTGGACATGCACTTGCACTTGACCCTGGTTGGTTTTAAAAACAAATTCTTATGTCTCTGTCACTGTCTATTTTACACTAACCCATTGGACTCTGCCTCTGCTCCATTTAATGGCCCAGCTTTTGCATGACTTATGCAAATACTAGTTATAGGATATATTTGTCATGAGTCATAAACTCAGACCAGCAGAAATTGTGACCTCCCTTATTCTTCTTTTCTATCTTGGAAATTCATTTCTACCTAAGCACAAAAAGATTTGTCTAGAATTGTCCAGGTAAACTCAGAAACTTAAGATATTTTTTAGGCATTTCAAGTTTAAATTCAGTCAAAAATTAGTATTTCCTTAGTGACCCCCTTATCTCTATATTGGAGCCTGGAGCTCTGAGGCTTTTACAAGACTGAAGCAGGGATAGGGCTGTCCACTTTTTTTTTTTTTAATTTTTATTTATTTATTTTGAGAGAGAGGGAGAGAGAGCATGCTTGTGTGTGCGCGCACACACACACACACACACACACACACACACATGAGCAGGGGGGAGGGGCAGAGAGAGAGGGAGACAGAGAATCCCAAGCTTGGCTATCAGCACAGAGCACCATGCAGGGCTTGATCTCACGAACCATGAGAGATCATGACCTGACCCAAAATCAGGAGTTGGGCTTAATTAACTGAGCCACCCAGGCACCCCAGAACTGTCCACTTTATGCTCTCTATACATTGCATGCCAGGGCTGCTAATATATAGAACGATTTTGTCATGGACTTTGCTTGATGGCATGTCTAGACCAGTGCTATTTAGTAGGAACATCATACAAGCCACAGCTGCCATTTTAAATTTTCTAGGAGACACACGAGAAAAGATACTAAGCTTTTAAAATATGGTATATATTCTACATACACTGTATGGCCTAATCTCAATGCAGACTAGCCACATTTCAGATGTGTTAGTGGTTAAAGTATGAGAAAGCACAGTTCTAGAGTGAAGCCATCCCTCCAGGTGTTATCTGATGGTACATTCATTCATAATGTTTGCAAAACTATCATCCAAGATGAGAGAACAGGCCAGTCACAGTGTGTGAAGGGCTTGGGTGATCCAGTCATAGTCCAAGCATCATGAGGCAACTATGTTTCTAGTTAGGGAGACCACATACCAGTATCAGGATTCAGATTTTGAGATAATTATTGTAGGAAACCTTTCTGTGGGTCTCAAGACTTCAACTATCAGAGCAAAAAGATCACTAGGAGATGGTAAGTATTACGTTCTGCCAGCTTCTGGGGAAGCCTTGAGGTTGTCACTGAGCCTTCTCCATTCTTGTTCTATCTAAGGCTTCTATGTGGTTGTGCTACAGACAGTTGCTATGCCTCTTCCCAAACTATTCTCAGAGTATTATATATATCTCCTCCACTCATAAGCTGCCATATTGAAAGGTTCATATTTGGCCTCCAGCCCCCACTAGAAAACAGGCCTGAGTAGAGATGGATACCATTCACCCAACGCCACTAGGTTCTTTTTATCCCCCTTGCAAGCTCATAGATTTCCATGTAAGAGGATATAGAGAGGGAATATATGGATGGTTGACTCTACATGATCAAATATTCCTCTAATCTTTCCTTCGTTACACCTGGATCAATATTTTTGTGGTTAAAACCCAAGACATCGGAAGTTTCTCTTCTGTATGCCTCTATGATTCTCCCTTGTAGAGTTTCCAGTATCATGTTTCCAGGCCCGAGTGTATAATATGTGTGTGGAGGGAGTTCTGGGGTCAAAATACATACCCTTTACTACTCCACATACAACCCTACCACACTCATGTCATCTGGGTTTCTCTTTTCAAGCTATGCTCCATCTTTTCTCAAGATGAGTCCTTCACTAAGACTATAAGTGCCTCTTATCCCATCTGATTTCTGACACTGCAGGAGCCCATTTCTAGGTCCTCTGATTCAGAAGCCCTGTTACCATCACCTAGGAGCCTGTGATACAGTGTTCTTACCATAGGCTTAACTTTTTCAGTGAGAATGATTCACTGGGGTTGACACTTCCATGGGCCTCTGGTATGCTTACGTCTTCTTCACTCAATGCTACACTCCTCAGGATTAACAGCTGTCAGATAATAAGACTGAAATGAGGCTTCACAGTGAGCCTATAGGAACGTAGGGAAAGGAACACTGAAACAGCTGAATATTTTGAAGGGCACAGAAGGTCAAGTACTGTGGTAACAGATACTGAGATGATCGAGGTATAAAATATTTACTGATGATCAGGGCCTATTAGAGGAAGGAGGAAGAAGCAAGACTGGCCAGAATGAGAAGCTTAATTGTGATACAGACCCAACAGTTTTCAACCAATTAGACGGCGAGTTCTGAAGCACATTTTGTTCATCTGAGTTATCCTGTATTAGGCCAAAAATGGTCAGATGGTACGTCCCTACCTCACTGCATGCAGGCAAATTCTGGAAGGCCATCCCTTCGGAGGAAGTACCTTTGCACAGCCGAGCCTGACCTTGAAGGAGACGGCAGCTGGAGGTGGCTGTCCACCACACTTCCTGCATCTGGGCACCCTTCCTTAAAAGGGATATTCTTGCTTACCACAGAATTCACGCCACAATTCAAGCAATACTTGGCACCTAGATTTTTAACTGGATAAACAAGGTACCAAGATAGAGGATTCAGGTCTTGAAGTTTAGATAAACATTATAGCAAGACTGCCATAGTGTTCAGGATCCCAGCTACCAGGACTATATTGTTAAGAAGGAAAACCAACACAAACAAGGTGGAGTAGTGGAGTGCCTGGCTAGAGAACTAGGTTTTAGGGGTGGTTCTTGGTATAGACAAAAACTACTGAACAGGGAAAACCAGAACTTAAAGAGCAGAAGTCATGTAAAGTTCAGTCAAGTGGAGTAAACCAACAGCACAGGCAGGGAGGGAGGTAGAAAGTAGAAAAGACGATCCAGTACTCCAAATGACTATGCAGAGGAGGAGCTAATGATGAAGGACAGAGATCTAGGGAGATACAATGTTACTATAAGCAAGGATGCTGAGTTAGGACAAGTAATTATTCCTGATGCATCAAGAATTATCCAATTCAGTAGTATGTTCTATTACTTCAATATTAATAGAATATATACTTTTTTATTAAAATAAGTTTTATCAACTATTTAACCAATACTATGGGTTTTTTTCCTAGCAATCTCTCAATAACTACACATGCTGTCTCTCAATAAGTACATGTGATTTATAAATATTTTCACATTTTAGGTAAGTGCTGTAATGGCATAGGAAGACTTCTGTCTTTCAAAGCACCAAAATTAATACTTTGGAGAAAAAGTGCAGGTCCTAATGATTTAACATAAAATAATTTTAAGAACCATGACTTAATTTCCAAGATAGCAAAACTGGTTCTGGTTTAGGAAATACAACCAGACATACTTAGAATCAGTTGGCTTGGCCAGTCATACAGAAACAAAACCACATCCTGATAATTTAATTAAAATGCTTATTTCCATCCTCACATTGCTCAAAAAAAGTTTTTTTTTTTTTTCAATTTTAGGAAAAATTAAACTGACATCAAACATTGAAAGCTAAAACCGATTTTTTTTTTAGAAATCTGTTCATCCATTAAAAAAAAATTAGCCACAAAGATTGCTTCTAGAGGCAGCGTATATTTTATGACTACAAGAAGGAGAAGATATTTCTCAGCACAGAGTACTGAAGCGCTCATAGCTCTCACGAGATAAGCAAACAGCTGCTGCTTTTTCACAAGAAAATGTCATTTGATTTTCTTCTTTGTTCACCAAAATACTTATGTATTCATCTTTTAGGGAAAAGATACTATAGTAGCCTCTTTAAAAATATGAATCAAACATCCTATCTTCTTGTTAAATGAAATCTCATGCCCCAGAGTGCTATTATAGAAAGCTACTAAAGCAAAAGCCAGGCGTAAACATTACTAGATGATTGGAAAATAAAGACATTAATGTTCTGGGGATTAAATGGTTTAAGAAATCTCGATTTTATGGATGGATGATGGACTGTCTATGATAATGACTATTTAAAGTAATTAGACTTATTGGTTGATGGATTTATTATGAGATAAATTACTTAATACATATTAGTAAGATGTCTTTAGAGATGATGAGGCCAGATATAAAAAAACTGTTTTTTCTAGTCTGCTTAGATAAATATGTGTATGCATATGTAGGGTGTGTGTGTTTGTGTAGAAGTACAATAAAACTTTATCTGGAATTCTTTCAGCTGGAAATCTATTGTATTGGGTGTTTTTCCATGTTTACTATACAAGGAAAAATAAGATTCTTGGCATTATCAAAAAAAAAAAACGGTAAGAGGACCAAAGTACTGTCTGAACAATTAAAATTGATTAGCTCATGTTTACTTGATTGGTAATTTTCTGAGTGTGTTCTTACATAAAATATAAAATTCCTTAAGTCAGTAATATATAAATTATATTCATATTTACAATCTTTATTAAAATATCCCATCTTCTAACTCTCATATGTGTTTATTATTCATTAGAAAGAATTCATAACTTCTCAATTCATTTAATATTCTAATTACATAAGACAAGAGAAATTTTGAAAAATGTATTTACCCATCTCAGGTTAGATTTCCAGGAGTGTCATGGGGTCAGCTAAAAATCTTTACACAACGCAAGTTGAAATCCACACATTCAGATTTTATTTTCAAAGACCTATACCTTGGACTGGGGAGGGGGAAAACAATCACTTGCCATAAGCTGTAAACACAGATCTTTAGGGAAAATGGAAAATTTCTATCAGTTCTTCTTCTATTAAATTGGATGAGAATACAAGAAAAACAGATCTGTTTGTAGGTGAAGATGAAACATACAACCTCAGACCAAAGAAATGGAATTATTATATATTGAACGCAAAAAGGGTCAGACAATGTGCTGATTATTTTTGCTACCTTGACTACAATTAATGAACAACTGAATTCAGTTTGAAATTCATAATTGTAGTGCTGTGTTGATCCTATTATTTTGCAATATTACTAGTTCCATTTAGCACTTATTTTTAACAGTAAATTCTAATTTTAATCATCAAACCTTATTTCCAGACTTCATTTCTACACATTATCGTAGAATAATCAAAATGGATCTTTGTCTTTCCCACCTTACCTTCAGAACCTTGCTGCAGAGTAACACTTAAGGGACCTTACAAGTTACAGTTCTCTCAGAAAATTATCTTTATAGAAAAACAGCTTTATCTTTTACTTGCCCTTTTTATGATATGCTATAAAATCTAAACTCACTCACTAGATGTCCTTGTAAAAATGACAAAAAAAATGATTGAAAGTACCAATTCCTTACTACCATCGCTTGAATGATCTTTGTGAGGCTCATCAGAGGATGCAAGGGACTCAGACAATGGTGGCTAATGATTCTAACAGGATGTAATAAAGCTAAGTCTCATCACCTCATGACTAAACCCCTTGACTTACTAATGCAGACTGTTGGACTAGAAGAAAATAGTGCAATGTTACCTGAACTTAAAAAAAAAAAAAAACTTTGTTGGTTATACTTATTGTTCTATTTTTTTCTTCTAAGAAATACACTTCAGTGAATAATTTTTGTAAATAACCTGAAAAAAATACATTATTTCATTTACTGCAATTATTTTCCCATCTGCTGTAAATGTATTCTGAAAAATGGGGGGGGGGGGTAATAGTCCATAAGTATTATGTAAAATGAATTTCAAAAAAATGAGGTAGCAAACACATCAGAAAATGAGATAATGGGGCACCTAAGTGGCTCAACAGTTAAGTGTCTGACTCTTGATTTCAGCTCAGCTCCTGATCTCATGGTTCCTGAGTTCGAGAACTGTCAGTGCAGAGCCTACTTGGGATTCTGTCTCCCTCTCTCTCTGCCCCTACCCACAATCTGCCCCTACTCACAATCTCCCTCTCTCTCTCTCTCAATCTCTCTTAAAAATAAATAAACATTTAAAAAAATGAAATGAGATAACAAACATCACAATTATGGTAAATATAGATTGGTCCTCAGTTTCAGCATCTTCAAGATGTTAAATGAGATGGAATAATTAAGATTCCTTATAACAGAATTTTTTGCCACTGTGATTTTTCTTCACACTTTTGTGGTTTCTATTTGACATATATTGGTCTGGACTAAAGAACATAAATTAACAAAACTGCCAATAAAGCTTTAATTATAGGTATGAAATTTACATAGTTTCATTAACTCCGTAGAAAAATTTAATTCTAAAGTCCCAAGATCAATACCTAATCTGCCCATACATTTTGTAGATATAATCTTCACCCAAGTACTTGTCAGAGTGGAGTTCCATGTCAGGAGGTAAATTACTACTGGTTACAAATGTGACTGAGATAGAACTGGGATGACTCATTACAACCTATCACCTCCCTAAGTAAAACCACTCAAGTATCTTTTTAAAATAGTTTAGAGTAGAGAGATTGCATTGTGGGCTTGGGCTGAGGAACTTTTGAGGCAGAGGCAGGAAGTGTGATCTTCAACTGCTAGCCCTTTGCCCACCCTCCAATAGAGGCTTAATCTGAATAAGGAAATGGGGAAGGTGGTTAAAGACTGTCCTAACACAAAACACATGGAGACTCCAGAAGGCCCTGCCTGTTGGTTAAAATTTGGTTCTTGCCAGGTTGTAGTCCATTTGTTTATTCAATAAAGGTTTATTGGGTGGCCTATAGTGCCAGTTACTATGCCAAGTAATGGAAATACAAAGATGAATAAGAATGAGTTCTTATCCTCAAGGAACCTTGATTCAAGTTAAGGAACCAGATAAGAAACACAATGACAGCACAATGAAATGAGTGCTATGATTTGCTCAAACTGAGGACAAAGGGAGAGTCAAGGAAGGCTTGCTACGTACCATAGGAGCCAAATTTTGGGAGACAGAAGGAAAAAAGTGCATATGAGGAATGTGCTCTGGATAAACGAAGAAGATACTCAAAATGTGTAAAGAAAGCGTAACACTGAGGAGACTTACTTCACTCAGTTCATGACTGGACAGTGGAATTAATGAAGGGCTGTAACTTGAGAGCCCTTTATGCCACACTAGTTTAGAGGAGGGCTTTCAGGAACAATTGAAGGATGTTAAACAGGAAATGTTTTTAGAAAGCTCATTCTATATTAGAGAGGCGCCAGCCATAAAAGGAAAACCTCTTAGGAGATACAGCAAAAGTCCAGATAGTTATGATAGGGGGGAAAAAATGTTGGGTGTGAAAAATATTAATGATGTTGAATTAAAATCCTACTGCAGAGGGGTATCCTGTATTTCTGTCCCGGTCTCCAAAAGTGAAGCAGCTCTTACTATTTATTACTTCTTAAAGACTTCCTAAAATGATTTTTTCCTGCTTTTTTGGTAGTGTTCCCAGAGCATGAGTAAGCCCTGAGTGCAAGTGATACTTCTCTCTTAAGCCTTAATGAACCACAATTAATCTAAACATGAAAATTCTGTTAAATAACAGATTTATGTTCAGTAATATGTGTCCCACATGAATATCTTATTATATGCATTATTCATATCAGGTTGTAAACTCAGAATTATAAATACTTTCCTCTGAATGCCTCAATGTTGAAAATATCAACCAACTTTGACAATGTAGGATTTTTTCCCTCCTCATTTCTCACCACTCTCTTCAATATTCTAGTAGATAAGCATATCTTTAAGTGTTCTGATTATAATTTTGCCCTATACTATTTTTTTTCCCTTAATATGACATAGAACCTTAATAGGACATCATCTTGTCTTTGATTCTCTGTCAGGTTTTGTTCACTCGTCTCTTGCCTGTTGTTGAACCAGAGCTCCAAATCTGTCCGTTTTCCTCCAATTCATCTCCTCAACCATATTCACCTTCCCAAGATTGTATATAACCTAAAACATGACATGCATGTATGTGTGTGTGTGTGCATGTGTGTGTGTGTGTGCGTGTGTGTGTGTGTGTGTGTGTGTGTGTATGTGGTGAAGCTAGCCTTGGTGTCCAATCAATGTCCTCTCTAGCATCTCAGATCTGAGGCTACTCATTTGCTAGCACAGTCTGGGACCATTAAGTAGTCCTGATATTAAAAACTTCATTCAAGACATTCAAGATTTTTTTCATAGACAGAAACTAATATTCCACTACATCTGACCATGGCTTGAAAAAGAAAAAAGCAGACTCAAAACAGTTACCACATATAGAACAAAAGACTTATCTCCAAAGGATGCCCTACAGTCAACTTCAACAAACCTATCAGTAAAGATTCAACCATTGCCTGACATCTGATCATCTTTTAAGAATCACCGAAGGGCGCCTGTGTGGCTCAGTCAGTAAGCTTCTGACTTCAGCTCAGGTCATGATCTCATGGTTCATGAGTTTGAACCTACATCAGGCTATGTGCTGACAGCTCAGAGCCTAGAGCCTGCTTCCATTCTGTCTCCTTTCCCCTCTTGCTCTCTCTCTCTCTCTCTCTCTCTCTCTCTCTCTCTCTCAGAAATAAATAAGGACATATTTAAAAAAGAAAAAAAAAAAGAAGAGTCACCTATATACTCCTTGGTCCATAGGCTTTGTACCTGGTAACTTTTACCTCACTATCACCATATCCAGTCCTTTATAATCCCTCAATACCATTTGTTTTACCTGACTTTCCTTCAGCTGCTCTGTTAAGCTATCAGGTTTCATTCAACGACTCCCTCACTTAAGTCAGCACTGAGGTATTCTAGTCATTCTGTCTGGTTAACCCTGGTGATGTATTCATTCCTTCATTCTTAGAATAAAACCGACTTCTTTTCACGGTCTTGTTATTCCCTGAAACTGAAGGTCCTTGGCAACTCAACAATTGTTATGTGTAAACACACACAGCAAAAATCAGTATGAGTTGATGTAATTCCTCACTTCATAAATGGGGAATAACCTCAAGCATTGGTCATGGTGATGAGTTGCAGAAGTTACAGAGATTTTATTTTGTTTTGTTTGAATTACTTTGGTTTGTTTTTTGTCACGGTCTTCTAGATCTCTGACTTCTGCTGTTTGTTAACTATATAATTGATTTTAGTTTGCGTCAAGCTCTTAAGTTTATGTTAGAAAACCATTTCCATAAATGTAATTCATTATTTATCTAATAAATTAGACACTAAATAATGAAGAATGCTCATCTCAATAACTGTCTTCTACAAAAGGAAATTTCCTACTCGGATGCAGTGTTTTATCCTCCTAATATTCCTGGAAGATACTATCTTTTTCAAGTCAAAGGACAAAAGATATTAATGCCTGAGTTCAAGCTGATGAGCTGGTTGTTTTTGTAGCAGATTTTGCCTTCAGCACAGATACAGTTTCAGTCATGGTGCACATTCACCCAGGGAATGAATTTCTAGACCTACATTTCAACCTTGGTTTGGTTAGTACATGTATGTGTGTGTTGCACAAGTTTCCCTTTCCCCCCACGGAAGGCGAATTGAACCATGATTATCATCTGGTGGCAACTGCGATGAAGGCATAGGAGAATTAATCTGAGAATAATTACTTTAGGGAATTTATATTTAAATGGAGAAATAAATTGTCATTTTCTTTTTCCTCTAGAGCAATTTGGTAATGGCTCCATCTGCTTAAAATAGCCACTAATCCCAACATTATCGGTCAGAGGAGAAATTACTGATTTTATATAATTATAAATTGTGTGCAATTCAAAGTACCTATGCCTTTAAGAAGTTATTTTAATTCTCTTCTTTGATTGTCCCAATCTAAGCATTTAGAGAGCAATACCCTTAAACCTCAGCCTTCTCTATCAGTTTCTAAATTACAAAGACTAGTTTATATCAATTAGTCAAGTAAATGACACCAAGCAAAGTTTATCTTAAATAAGTTGTTAAAAACGTATTCATCAAGATTATGTTAAGAATAACTATAACTATTTTACTTTTAAAAAGTCAGAAGACTTAATTGACATTTAGCTACTAGCATCCTATATAACAGCCTCTCCTAACTCTCCTAACTTAATACTTATGATAAAATGGGAAAAGGCAGTCATGGTCAACTGTATATAAAAGTAATATACCCAACAAAATATCCAGTAAGTGGGATGAACCATCCACATACACTTTCTGTTGACAATCTCCAACTCTAGAAAGGTGTATCTTCACATATGGATAAGTAAAGTAATTTCATTATCCAATTATTTGGTGCTATAATTTAGAAATATAATTGATTCTTATATGTTGAACTTGTATTTTGAAATTTTGCTAAATTCATTTACTGGATCTATTAATTTTTTTTAACGTTTATTTATTTTTGAGACAGAGAGAGACAGAGCATGAACGGGGGAGGGTCAGAGAGAGGGAGACACAGAATCTGAAACAGGCTCCAGGCTCTGAGCTGTCAGCACAGAGCCCGACGTGGGGCTTGAACTCACGGACCGAGAGATCATGACCTGAGCCGAAGTCGGCGGCTTAACCGACTGAGCCACCCAGGTGCCCCTGGATCTATTAGTTTTTTAATCTATTAGTAGATTACTTGAGATTTTCTACATATATTATTATGTCATCTATAAAGACAGTTTTTCTACTTGTTTTCCAATTCATGTCTTATTTTTCTTTCATTTTTGTTTTTGTTTTTCTTTTGATGAAAGAGTTTATTTTAGATCTAAACACCCCCTGATGTACTATGAGCTTAAAATTTTCTGTATGTTTTAAGTAAAAAGAGAAACTAACCAGAAATAAAGAAGATAAACACATTGACTCAGTAGATTCTCCTTTTCCAAGCAAAGCTACAGGCAAACTATAACAAAGCAGAAAAAGCAAAAGGCATGAAAAGTTTGCAGTTCAACCCACCTAAATGAGTATTGGTGAGAGGAGAAAAGTCTTGCCACCTAATGAGATGAGCAGGGGCAGGTGTCTCAAAGTTCTGCACCTGTTTCCAGCATGGCTCCCATCCCAGTGACACAAACAATCTTCACAATAAAGAGCTGATTGTCAATTGGGACTGATGGCCTTTGGCTCATGCTTGAATAATAGTGACGTTCTGAGGCACCTGGGTGGCTCAGCCAGCCAAACACACAACTCTTGATTTCAGCTCAGATCATGATCTCACAGTTCACGAGACTGAGCCCCACATTGGGCTCTGTGCTGAAAGTGGAGCCTGCGTGGAACTCTCTCTCTCTCTCTCTCTCTCTCTCTCTCTCTCTCTCTCTGCCCCTCCCCCACTTGTGCTGTCTCTGCCTCAAAATAAATAAATAAGCATTTAAAATAATAATAATAATAGCAATGTTCTCTTCCCTTTGTTTTCTTTTTAAATATAATTTATTGTCAAATTGGTTACCATACAGTGTGTAAAGTATGCTCTTGGTTTTTGGGGTAGATTCCTGTGGTTCATCGCTTACGTACAACACCCAGTGCTCATACCAACAAGTGTCCTTCTCAGTGTCCATCACCTATTTTCCCATCTCCTCCACTCCCCCATCAACCCTCAGTTTTTTCTCTGTATTTAAGAGCCTCTTATGGTTTGCCTCCCTCCCTCTCTGTAACTACTTTTTTCCCTTTCCCTTCCCCCATGGTCTTCTGTTAAGTTTCTCAAGATCCTCATATGAGTGAAAATATATGATATGTGTCTCTCTGACTGACTTATTTCACTTAGCATAATACCTTCCAGTTTCATCCACATTACTGCAAATGGCATGATTTCATTCCTTCTCATTGCCAAGTAGTATTCCATTGTATATATAAACCACATCTTCTTTATCCATTCATCAGCTGATGGTCATTTAAGCTCTTTCCATAATTTAGCTATTATTGAAAGCACAGCTATAAACATTGGAGTACATGTGCCCCTATGAATCAGGACACCTGTATCCTTTGGATAAATCCCTAGTAGTGCTATTGCTGGGTCATAGGGTAGTTCTATTTTTAATCTTTTGAGGAACCTCGATGCTGTTTTCCAGATCAGGTGCACCAGTTTGCATTCCCACCAACAGTGCAAGAGGGCTCCTGTTTCTCCACATTCTTGCCAACATCTGCTGTTTCCTGAGTTGTTAATTTTAGCCACTCTGACTGGTGTGAGGTGGTATCTCAGTGTGGTTTTGATTTGTAGTTCCCTGATGAGGAGTGACATGGGGCATCTTTTCATGTGTCTGTTGGCCATCTGGATGTCTTGTCTTCTTTGGAGAAGTGTCTATTCACGTCTTCTGCCCATTTCTTCACTGGATTATTTGGTTTTTGGGTGTTGAGTTTGATAAGTTGTTTATAGATTTTGGATACTAACCCTTTATCTGATAGGTCATTTGCAAACGTCTTCTCCCAATCTGTCAGTTGCCTTTTAATTTTGTTGAGTGTTTCCTTTGCAGTGCAGAAGCTTTTTATCTTGATGAGGTCCCAAGAGTTCAGTTTTGTTTTTAATTCCCTTGCCTTTGGAGATGTGTCAAGTAAGAAATTGCTGTGGCTGAGGTCAAAGAGGTTATTGCGTGCTTTCTCCTCTAGGGTTTTGATGGTTTCTTCCCTTACATTCGTGTTTTATTTTTCTTATTCAATTACACTGAGTAGGCCCTGCAATGCAGTGTCAAATAGAAGTGATGACAGTATATCAGTATATCTTTGCCTTGCTCCCCACCTTAGAAACAAAGCATTCAATATTTCAAAAAATAAGTCTGATGTTAGGTATATGTCTGTAATAGACGTATTTTATTAAGTTAAAGAAATTCTCCTCTATTCTTAATTTGAGAAGTTATTTATTATGAATGAATGTTGAATATCATGAGAAAACTTTTCTCCATCTATTGATGTAATCACCTGGGTTTGTCGGGAGTCTATTAATATGGTAAATAACATTGATTTTTCTTTTTTTTTTTTTTTTTAGGATTTTTTTCAAATCTCTACACCTAACATGGGACTCGAACCCACGACGCCGAGATCAAAAGTTGCATGCTCCTCCAACTGAGCCAGCCAAGTGCCCTGACTGATTATTCAATATTAAATGAAACTTATATTCCTGAAATAAACTTTAATTTGTCAAATGTTAAATCATTCTTGCATTCCTGAGATAAATCTCACTAAGTGATGATATATTATGCTTTTCATATATTGTTGAATTTGATTTATTATTTCTTTAATGGGAGGACTGTGCCTGTGTCTGTGTTCATGTGTTCATGAGGGACACTGGTCTGTAGTTTTCTTTTCTTGTAATGTCTTTGTCTGGTTTTTGTTTTAGAATAATCTGGTCTTATGAAATAAAATGCAAAGTATCCCTCCTCCTATACATTTTGAAATACTTTGTGTAGGATTATTATTGTTTCTTCCTTAAGTATTTGATATATTTTACCAATAAAGCTATACAGACTTAGAGTAGTTTCTATTGTATTTTTCAATTTATGGTTAAGTTTTTTAAAAACATAGGTCTATTCATATATATATGAATATATGTAATATATGTACATCTATAATTATGAGTATATATTGTGAACACCATAAATATGTGAATATATATCATTAATGTATATGTTAATACATATGTGTGTGTGTGTGTCTATGTGTGTGTGTGTGTATATATATATATATATATATATATATATATATATATAATGCCAGATTTGGTTATTTGAATCAAATACAAGAAAACTGTTCCCCAAAAGCATTGACAAGAGAATAAGGAGACGGTTTCAATATCACCAGTTTTTTATAAATAGCAGAGCACAGAATCTGAAGTTTCAGAGGCCAGCTCCCAGTGTTGCTCTGGCAAGGAAGCAGGGCAGAGCGCCGGGTGAGGGCAGTGTGGTCTGGGAATCCCCAGGGTCACACGGGGAGAAGCAGTTCCCTGCTTAGAGTGCCTTTGTAGAGGTGATTTGGCCTCTCCATGAGCAAAACACACCAAGGGCTCCATCAAGCCACCATGTTCACCTATATAGAAATAAAGATGCCAGCTGAGGGCAGCAAAACCTGGCAGCAGCTGTGTGTTGTGATTTAGCATAATCTTTGAGCTGCTGCCACCACATAGTGGTGTGACTATTTACTGGGACAAGCTGGCCCTGGCCACAGTGTGGTGAGATCCTCCCCCAGAAGATCACTGTGGGTCCGAACCACATGGGTCTCTGAAGTGTGAGGCTTTGAAACACAGCTGAGCCTGAGATAAAACTCTGGAGAGAGGCGCAGCCTGGTAGGTAGACATCTTGGACACAGGGAGGGGGAAGGTGGGGAACTGATGGAAGCAGGGAACAGAGGAGGCGTGATTGATCACGCATCTGTGAGGGCACTAACTTCCCAGTCTGGAGACCAGAGAGTGAGGTAAAGCCATTTTCAGCATTAGCCCACCAACACTGATCAACGGAAGTGAGTGAAACAACACCACCAAGAAGAGAATGGAGCTGTTACACTAAGCCCCACCCACCTGCATCTTCCAGGCACATCTCCATTAGGACAATTGGCCTGAGAATTAGAGCAGCAGGACCCTCCAGAAGGACCACCACAAATCCTTTCCATGAGCTTACACTAATGACCATACTGCTGCAAAGTTTCAGCTCCTGGGGGAATCTAGCTACATTTGGGGTTTTTTGCTCATTCTTTTGTTTGTTTTCTTTGTTGTTGATGCTACTGTTTTTGTTTTTGTTGTTGTTGCTTTTTTTTTTTGTTACTTGGATACAGAAAGAGCAAAATTTTTATTGTATTGTATTATTGTATTATTTTTTTATTTTTAATTTTTTTCTCTCTTCTTCGCTCTTTTCTCTTTTTTCTATCAAGCATCTCTTAACAAGCAGACCAAAACACACTTAAGATATAGCTTCCTTTATTTTATTTTAAAAATTTTTTAATCTTTACTTAATTTTATTATTGTTATTTCTTCCTCCAAAATGACAAGATGGAGGAATTCACCTCAAAAGAAAGAACAGGAAGAAACGGTGGCCAGGGATTTAATCAATGCAGACATAAGTAAGATGTCTGAACTAGAATTTAAAACAAGGATTAGAAGGATACTATCTGGGCTTGAAAAAAGCATAGAAGACACCAGAGAATCCATTTCTGCAGAGATAAAAGAAGTAAAATCTAGTCAGGCCAAAATTAAAAATGAGATGCAAACCCGAATGAAGGCCACAAAAATGAGAATGGATGAGGCAGAGGAGTGAATTAGCAATGTAGAAGATAAAATTATGAAAAATAATGAAGCTGAAAAGAAAAGGGAAACAAAGCTCAGTGATCATGAAAGCAGACTTTAAGAACTCAATGATTTATTAAAACATAATAACATTCACATCATAGGAGTCCCGGAAGATGAAGAAAGAGAAAAGGGGTCAGAAGGTTTATGTGAGCAAATTATAGCTGAAAACTTCCATAATCTGGGGTAGGACACAGACATCAAAGTCCAAGGAGCACAGAGAACTCTCATTAAATTCAACAAAAGCCAGCCATCACTAAGACATATCAGTAAATTCAGAAAATAGACAGACAAGGAAAGAATCATGAAAGCAGCAAGGAAAAAAAGTCCTTAGCCTATAAGGGAAGACAGATCAGATTTGTAGCATATTTGTCCACAGAAACTTGGAAGGCCAGAAAGGAGTGGCAAGATATGTTCAACATGCTCAATGGAAAAACTATGCAGCTGAGAATTCACTATCCAGCAAGGCTGTCATTCATAATTGAAGGGGAGATAAAGAGTTTCCCAGAAAAACAAAAACTAAAGGAGTTTGTGACCACTAAACCAGCCCTACAAGAAATTTTAAGGGGGACTTTTTGACTGGTGGGGAAAAAAAATTGACTGAAAGCAATAAAAACTAGAGAGGACCAGATAGCATCACTAGGAACACGAACTCTACAGGTAACACAATGGCACTAAATTCTTATCTTTCAATAATCACTCCAAATGTAAATGGACTAAATGCTCCAATCGAAAGACAGAGGGTATCAGAATGCATTTAAAAAACAAGAATTTATATGCTGCCTACACGAGATTCATTTTAGACCTAAACACACCTGCAGGTTGAAAGTGAGGGGATGGAGAAACATCTATCATGCTAATGGATGTCAAAAGAAAGCTGGGGTAGCCACATTTATATCAGACAAACTAGACTTTATTTTTTTTTTATTTTTTTTTTAATTTTTTTTTCAACGTTTTTTATTTATTTTTGGGGCAGAGAGAGACAGAGCATGAACGGGGGAGGGGTGGAGAGAGAGAGGGAGACACAGAATCGGAAACAGGCTCCAGGCTCCGAGCTATCAGCCCAGAGCCTGACGCGGGGCTCGAACTCACGGACCGCGAGATCGTGACCTGGCTGAAGTCGGACGCTTAACCGACTGCGCCACCCAGGCGCCCCAGACAAACTAGACTTTAAAACAAAGACTGTAACAAGAAATGTAAAAGGGCATTATATTTTAATTAAGGGGTCTATCCATCAAGAAGATCTAACAGTTGTAAATATTTATGCCCCCAACTTGGACACCGAAATAAATAAATCAGTTAATAACAAACATAAAGAAACTCATTGATAATAATACAGTAATAATAAAAGATGTTACCCTACTTACTACAATGGATAGATCATCTAGGCAGAAAATCAACCAGGAAACAATGGCTTTGAATGACACACTGGACCAGATAAACTTAACAGACATATCTAGAATATTTCATCCTAAAGAAGCAAAACACATATTCTTTTTGAGTGCATATGGAAAATTACCCAGAATAGACCACATACTGGTCACAAATCGCCTTCAACAAGTACAGAAAGACTGAGATCATACCATGCATATTTTCAGATCACACCACTATGAAACTTGAAATCAACCACAAGAAAAAATTTGGGAAGTCCTCAAATACATGGAGGTTAAAGGACATCCTACTAAAGAATAAAAGGGTCAATCAGGAAATTAAAGAAGAAACGAAAAAATACATGGAAGCAAATGGAAATGAAAACATGACAGTCCGAAACCTCTGGGATGCAGCAAAGGCAGTCCTAAGAGAGATGTATATGGCAATTCAGGCCTATATCAAGAAGCAAGAAAGGTCCCAAATACACAACCCAACCTTATACCTAAAGGAGCTATAAAAAGAATAGTAAATAAAGCCTAGAGCCAGCAGAAGAAGGGAAATGATAAAGATTAGAGCAGAAACACATGATACAGAAACAAAGAAACAAAGAACAGTAGAACTGATCAATGAAACTAAGAGCTGATTCTTTGATAGAGTTAACAAAACTGATAAACTCCTAGCCAGATTTATAAAAAAGAAAAGAGAAAGGACCTGAATAGATAAAATAATGAATTAAAGAGGAGTGATCACAACCAACACCACAGAAGTATAAGTAATTATAAGAGTGTACTATGAAAATTTACATGCCTACAAACTGCGCAATCTTAAAGAAATGGACAAATTCCTAGAAATTCACAAACTACCAGAACTGAAATAGGAAGAAATAGAAAATTTGAACAGACCCATAACCAGCAAAGAAATTGAATCTGCAATAAAAAATCTCCCAACAAACAAGAGTGCTGGACCAGATGGCTTCCCAGGGAAATTCTACCAGCCATTTAAAGAAGAGTTAATACTTATTCTTCTCAAACTTTTCCAAAAAATAGAAATAGAAGGAAAACTTCTAAGCTATGAAGACAGCATTACCTTGATTCCAAAAACAAAGACCCCAATAAGAAGGAAAATTACAGGGCAATATCCCTGATGAAATTGGATGCAAAAATTCTCAACTAGATACTAGCAAGTCAAATTAAACAGTACATTAAAAGAACTATTCACCATAATCAAGTGGGATTTATTCCTGATCTACAAGTCTGGTTCAATATTTGCAAATCAATCAATGTGATACACATTAATAAAACAAAGGATAAGAACAATATGATCCTGTCAATAGATACAGAAAAAGCATTTGACAGTGCTTTTGACAAAATACAGAATCCATTCTTGATGAAAACCCTCAACAAAGTAGGGATGCATGTAACATACCTCAACATCATAAAGGACATATATGAAAGACCCACAGAAAATATCATCCTCAGTGGGGAAAAACTGAAAGCCTTTCCCCTATGGCCAGGAACAAAACAATTGCTCACCATTACTACTTAACATAGTACTGGAAGTCTTAGCTTCAGCAATCAGACAACAAAAAGAAATGAAAGGCATCCAAATCTGCAAGGTAGAAGTCAAACTTTCACTATTTCCAGACAACATAATACTCTATGTAGAAAACCTGAAAGACTCCACTAAAAACCTGCTAGAACTAATACATGAATTCAGCAAAGTCACCGGATACAAAATCAACGTGCAGAAATCTATTGAATTTCTGTGCACCAATAATGAACCATCAGAAAAAGAAATCAAGAAATCAATCCCATTTGCAACCGCAACAAAAACACTAAGATATCTATGAATAAGGGTGACTGGGTGGCGTAGTCAATTAAGCAACCAAATCCTGGTTTTGGCTCAGGTCATGATCTCATGGTTCCTGAGTTCAAGCCCTATGTTGGGCTCAATGATACAGTGTGGAATCTGCTTGGGATTTTCTCTCTCTCCCTCCCTCATTCCCTGCCCCCCTCTCTCTGTCTCAAAATAAATAAATAAACTTAAAAAAAAGATACCTAGGAATAAACCTAACTAAAGAGGTAAAAGATCTATGCTCTGAAAACTGTTAAACACTTATGAAAGAAACTGAAGAGGACACAAAGAAATGGAAAAGCATTCCATGCTCATGGATTGGAAGAAGAAACATTATTAAAATGTCTATACTACTGAAAACAATGTACACATTTAATTAAATCCCTATTAAAATACCATGAGCATTTTTCACAGAGCTAGAACAAACAGTCCTAAATTTGTATGGAATCACAAAAGACCTTGAATAGTCAAAGCAATCCTGAAAAAGAAAAACAAAACTGGAGGCATCAGGATTCTGGATTTCAAACTATATTGTAAATTGTAGTCATTAAGACAGTATGGTACTGGCACAAAAACAGACACATAGATCAATGGAACAAATAGAAAACCCAAAAATGGACCCACAAGTATATGGTCATCTCATCTACAACAAAGCAGGAAAAAATATCCAATTACAAAATAGTCTCTTCAACAAATGGTATTGGGAAAACTGGACAGCAACATGCAGAAGAATGAAGCTGGACTACTTTCTTACACCATGGAAAAAAATAAATTTAAAATGGATGAAAGACCTAAATGTGAGGCAGGAAACCATAAAAATCCTAGAGGAGAACACAGGCAGCAACCTCTTTGACCTTGGCCACAGCAACTTCTTACTAGACAAGTTGCCAAAGGCAAGGGAAACAAAAACAAACATGAACTATTGGGACTTCATCGAGATAAAAGGCTTCTGAACAGTAAAGGAAACAATCAACAAAACTAAAAGGCAGCCTATAGAATGGGAGAAGATATTTGCAAATGACATATCTGACAAAGGGTTGGTATCCAAAATCTATAAAGACCTTATCAAATTCAACACCCAAAAAACAAATAGCCCAGTTAAGAAATGGTCAGAAGACATGAATAGAAATTTTCCAAAGAAGCCATGCAGATGGCCAACAGACACGTGAGAAGATGCTCAACATCACTCATCATCAGGGAAATACAAATCCAAACCATGATGAGATATCATCTCACACCTGTCAGAATGGTCAAAATGAATAACACAAGAAACAACAGGTGCTGACAAGGACTTGGAGAAGGGGAAACCCTCTTGCACTGTTGGTGGGAATGCAAACTAGTGCAGCCGCCCTGGAGAACAGTATGGAGGTTCCTCAAGAAAGTAAAACTAGAACTACCCTATAACCCAGCAATTGCACTATTAGGGATTTACCCAAAGGATACAAAAATATAGATTTGAAGAGGTACATGTACCCCAATGTTTATAGCAGCATTATCAACAACAACCAAATTATGGAGACAGCAGAGCCTAAATGTCCATCAACTGATGAATGGATAAAGAAGATGTGGTGTATAAATGCAATGGAATATTATTCAGCCATCAAAAAGAATACAATCTTACCATTTGTGTTGACATGGATGGAACTAGACTGTATTATGCTAAGCGAAATAAGTCAGTCAGATAAAGACAAACACCATATGATTTCATTCATGTGGAATTTAAGAAACAAAACAGAGGAATATATGAGGGGAGGTGGTGAAGAGAGGGAAACAAACCACAAGAGACTCTTAATGATAGAGAACAAACCATGGGTTGATGGAGGGGGAGTGGGCTTGATGAGTGATGGGTATTAAGGAGGGCATTTGTTGGGATGAGCACTGTGTATTGTATGTAAGTAATGAATCACTGAATTCTACTCCTGAAACCAATATTGAACTGTATGTTAAATAACTAAAATTTAAATAAAAGAAAAAAGGAAAAAATATACCTTCAGAATCATTATATCTTCCTAAGGAATTGATTCTTCATCCTTATGTCTTTATGTCTTATAGTATTCTTTGTCCCAATGTCTTGTTTGATATTAGCATTGCCATTCCAGTTCTCCTATGATTGGTAGTTGCAAAGTATTTCCTTTTTCATCAATTTGCCTTTATACATATGGATGTCTTTATATTTAAAGAGGATTTCTTATAAAATACATTTAGGTGGATCATGCTTTTTTCACCAAATTGACATTCTCTAAATTTTCATTGGATTATTTGGAACATTACATTTGAGTAATTATCAGTACAGTTGAGTTTGAATCTATCATCTTGTTATTTGTTTTCTATTTTCCCATACTTTTGTCTTCCTTTTTCTTCTTTTCCTACCTACTTGTAGATATAGTTTTTGTTTTATTAGCTGTTTATTATGTATAACTCTTTGTTTTATATTTTTAGTGGATGCTGTAAGGTACCCCTGTCCAATAGACATACAATGCAAGCCATGTGTATAATTTAAATTATCTAGAAACCATACTAAAAAGGAGACAGGTAAAGTTGACATTAGCAATATATTTATAATTCAATACATCCAAAATATTATTTTTTTTAATGCTTAATTTTTTTTTGAGAGAAAGAGAACATGAGCAGGGGTGAGGCAAAGAGAAAGGGAGAGAGAATCCCAAGTAGAGTCCACACTGTCAGCACAGAGCCCAATGCGGGGCTCTAACTCACAAACCATGAGATCATGACTTGAGACAAAATCAAAAGTAGGACACTTAACTGACTGAGCCATCAAGGCTCCACACCTCCAAAATATTATATATCAACATGTAATTCATATAATCAATAATGAGACAAATTAGCATTATATTTTTCCTATTGTGATTCATGGACAAGATTACATGATTCATGTGGTTTCTACGAAAAATGAATAATTTGAATGTAATCATAGGAAGTATTCAAACAAAAGTTATGGACTATTCCACAAAATGACAGGTCTGTATTCCTCAAAAATTCCATTGTCATGAAAGACAAACAAAGGGTGAGGGACTGTTACAGGTCAGAGAATACTAAGGAGACATTATATCTAGACACAATGTGTGATCCTTGACTGGATCCGGGATCAGGAAAAATAAAATTGTTAAAAAGGACATTACAGGCATAATTCATGAAATTTGATAATACAGTGAACATTAGGTAATAGTACTGTATGAAAATTAAATTTAGTGAGCTTTATTTTTTTACTTTTTTTATTTAAGAAAATGTCCTCATTTTTAAGACATAAAGACAGCACTATTTAGTCATTTTCCTGATGTCTATAGTTTATTCTTAAGTAACTGAACAACAGCAACAAGAATAATTGATGTTAAATATTAAGAGGCACTTTTATATGCAGAAAAAATGATAAAACAAACGTGGAAAAATATTAACAATTGGTGGATATTTAGGAGTACTTTGTAGTATTCTTTGTACTTATTCTAATTCCCTGTTTTTTCCAAACAAATATTTTGAAATAGTAAATTTAGTAAGGTTACTGACTACATGATCAATCAAGATACCAAAAACTCACTGATTTCCATATATTAGTCACAACTATGTATAATACTAATGATGCCATTAGCAATACCATTAAAATGTCAAGTACATGGGAATATATTTAAATAAAAATGTACAGGAGGAGGAGCCAAGATGGCGGAACAGCATGGAGGCTTTTTGTATGTCTTGCGTCCATGAAATACAGCCAGACCAACACTAAATCATCCTACACACCTAGAAAACTGACTGGAGGATTAACACAACCTGCACAACCTGACCACAGAATTCAGCAGGTACACGGTGCGGAGAGCTGAACTTGGAGAGCGAGAAGCCATGAAAGGTAGGGAACCACGTTTGCAGGTGGAGAAAGGACAGAGATGGGAGGCGGGGGAGAATATGGGAAAAGCACCCCTCCCCAAAAGCAGCTGGAGAGAAAGTGGAAAATTGAAAACAGCCGCAGGGACTAAACTAAAAAGGGAGAAAGGAGAAAGGAGAGGGTTTTAATTCCATTAAGACTGTAAACAAGGGGAGCACAAAGGCTGAAACTCTGTAGCTCAATACCCGGCAGGGCTCTGTTGTGAAGGGCGATTCTCCAGGAATACAGTGGGGTCCAGGAGGTTCTCGGGCCACATGGGGAAAACCGGTTCCACTGCTGGAAGGACATTTGGTAGAGACTGTTGAAGCCACCTGGTCCCAGCAGACCCCAGAAGGCAGCCACATTCACTGGTGCTGGAACTAGGTCATTAAGGGTGAAGCCTGGTGCCAGATGTGTGTTGTGATTTTCCATAATCCCTGAAATGCTGCTGCTACACTGTCTCATGAACTTTGGGTAAGCTGGGGTGGGCTGGCACCTGGCCACAGTCTCAGTCCAGCGGGCATTCCTGGGTGCAGCCGATATTCGGCCATTGCTCGGTGAGACCCTCCCACGGGTGGAACGGGTCAAAGCCGCAGTACTTCAGAAGTAAGGGGCCGGGGAAAACAGCCGCATCTGAGACAAAACTTGGGAGAGAGGTACTGCCTGGGGCCTGGTCACAGAGAGTGAAAAAGCGGGGAGTGGACGAGAGCTGAAGACAGACGACAAGTGCGCAATTGCTGATCCGGGAAAACAGACTGGGTAGTTGGGTGGCGCCATTTTCACCGCTCTCGCGCACGTGCATATGCACCTACGAGGTCGCAACAATCCACCCCAGTAGGCTAGCAGCGCCATCTAGTGGAGAGCAGAGCTGTTACACTGAGCCCCACCCAACTGGGCCAACTTCGCTCTTCAAGAACACAATCCTCACTGCCAGCTTAATTTATGTACTATAAAGAGCTACATAGACACTTCTAGGGGAAAACAAAACAATTTCAGTTCTACTTCAATCTGTTAGCAGTTTCATCTATTCAATTTTTTTCTTTTTTTCTTTTTTCTTTTTCTCTTGTACAATACTTTTTCTGGAATACAGAAAGAGAAAAACTTCATTTTTACTTTCTCTAAAAAATATTTTTATTTAATTTGTATTACTATATGTTTCGCTTTTATGTAAAGTTTTTCAAATTCTATCTTACTTCCATCGTTTTATTTTAGTCTACTACAGTATATTCACTTTTTCAAATTTTCAAACGATTTATTTTTTCTTTTCTTTTTATCTTTTCTTTTTTTGAATCTTTTTTCTTTTTCATTTCTTTTCTTTTTTCTTAAATACAGAAAACGAAAAAATTCATATTTATTTTAAATTTTTATTAAAAATATTTTTCTTTAATTTTTTTCTTCTATATTCTTTACTTTCGTGTATATTTCTTCACATTCTATTTTACTCCCATCATCTCATTTTAGTGTACTTCAGTGTATTAATTTTTTCAAATTCCCAAACTATTTCCCTTTTTTTTTCTCCCCCCCCTTTTTTTTTGTTCATTTGTTTCTCTAATCTGTCAAACAACTTTCAACACCCAGACCAAAATACATCTAGGATCTAGCATCATCTATTCGATTTTTCTGTGTGTGTGTTTTTAATTTTTAAATTTAATTTTTTTTTAATTTTAATTTTTTATTTCAATTTTCTACCTTATTAATTCCGTTTCTCCCTTCAAAATGACAAAACGAAGAAATTGACCCCAAAAGAAAGAGCACGAAGAAACGAGAGACAGGGATTTAACCAACACAGATACAAGCAAGATGTCCTAACCAGAATTTAGAATCACAATGATAAGAAAACTAGCTGCAGTTGAAAATAGATTAGAAGGGCGCCTGGGTGGCTCAGTCGGTTGAGCGTCCGACTTCAGCTCAGGTCACGATCTCACGGTTCGTGAGTTCGAGCCCTGCGTCAGGCTCTGGGCTGATGGCTCAGAGCCTGGAGCCTGCTTCAGATTCTGTGTCTCCCTCTCTCTCTGCCCCTCCCCCATTCATGCTCTGTCTCTCTCTGTCTCAAAAATAAATAAACATTTAAAAAAAACGGAAATAGATTAGAATCCCTTTCTGCAGAAATAAAAGAAGTAAAAAATAGCCAGAATGAAATAAAAAATGCTATAACTGAGCTGCAATCACGGATGGATGCAACAGTGGCAAGGATGGATGAGGTAGAACAGAGAATCCGCGATATAGAGGAAAAACTTAGAGAGAATAATAATGAAGCAGAAAAAAAGAGGGAGATTAAGGCAAAAGAGCACGATTTAAGAATTAGAGAAATCAGTGACTCATTAAAAAGGAACAACATCAGAATCATAGGGGTCCCAGAGGAGGAAGAGAGAAATAGGGGTAGAAGGGTTATGTGAGCAAATCATAGCAGAAAACTTTCCTAACCTGGGGAAAGACACAGACATCAAAATCCAGGAAGCACAGAGGACCCCCATTATATTCAACAAAAAGCGACCATCAAGAAGGCATATCATAGTCAAATTCACAAAATACTCAAGCAAGGAGAAAAATCATGAAAGCAGCAAGGGAAAAAAGTCCCTAACCTACAAGGGAAGACAGATCAGGTTTGCAGCAGACCTATCCACAGAAATTTGGCAGGCCAGAAAGGGGTGGCAGGATATATTCAGTGTGCTGAATCACAAAAATATACAGCCAAGAATTCTTTATCCAGCAAGGCTGTCATTCAAAATAGGAGAGATAGAAAGTTTCCCAGACAAACAAAACTTAAAGAAGTATGTGACCACTAAACGAGCCCTGCAAGAAATTTTAAGGGGGACTCTCTGAGGGGAGAAAAGATGAAAATATATATATATATATATATATATATATATATATATATATATATCAAAAGCAATAAAGATAAGAAAGGACCAGAGACCACCACCAGAAACTGTAACTCTACAAGCATCATAATGGCAATAAATTCATATCTTTCAGTAGTCACTCTAAATGTTGATGGACTAAATGCTCCAATCAAAAGACATAGGGTAACAGAATGGATAAGAAAACAAGATCCATCAATATGCTGTTTGCAAGAGACCCACTTTAGAACTAAAGATACATTCAGATTTAAAGTAAGGGGATGGAGAACCACCTATCATGCTAATGGTGAACAAAAGAAAGCTGGAGTAGCCATACTTATATCAGACAATCTAGACTTTAAAGACTGTATCAAGAGATGAAGAAGGGCATTATATCATGATCAAGGTGTCTATAGACCAAGAAGACCTAACAATTGTAAACATTAATGCGCCAAATGTGGCAGCACCCAAATATATAAATCAATTAATCACAAACATAAATAAACTCATTGATAGTAATACCATAATAGTAGGAGACTTCAACACCCCACTCACAGCAATGGACAGATCATCTAATCAAAAAATCAACAAGGAAACAATGGCTTTGAATGACACACTGGACCAGATGGACTTACAGATACATTCAGAACATTTCATCCTAAAGCAGCAGAATATACATTCTTCTCCAGTGCACATGGAACGTTCTCCAGAATAGACCATATACTGGGACACAAATCAGCCCTAAATAAGTACAAAAAGATCAAGATCATATCATGCATATTTTCAGACCACAACACTATGAAACTCATAATCAACCACAAGAAAAAATTAGGAAAGGTAACAAATACTTGCAGACTGAAGAACATCCTACTAAAGAATGAATGGGCTAACCAAGAAGTTAAAGAGTAAATTAAAAAGTATATGGAAGTCAATGAAAATGATAACACCACAACCCAAAACCTCTGGGACTCAGCAAAGTTGGTCATAAGGGGAAAGTATATAGCAATCCAGGCCTTCCTAAAGAAGGAAGGAAGATCTCAGATACACAACCTAACTTTACGCCTTAAGGAGCTGGAAAAAGAACAGCAAATAAAACGCCAAACCAGCAGAAGACAGGAAATAATAAAGATTAGAGCAGAAATTAATGCTATCGAAACAAACAAACAAAAAAAACAACAACAGTAGAACAGATGAATAAAACCAGAAACTGGTTCTTTGAAAGAATTAACAAAACTGATAAACCACTAGCCAGTTTGATCAAAAAGAAAAAGGAAAGGACCTAATAAATAAAATCAAGAATGAAAGAGGAGAGATCACAACCAACACAGCAGAAGTACAAACAATAAGAGAATATTATGAGCAATTATATGCCAATAAAATGGGTAATCTGGAAAAAATGGACAAATTCCTAGAAACATATACACTACCAAGCTGAAACAGGAAGAAATAGAAAATTTGAACAGACCCATAACCAGTAAGGAAATCAAATTAGTAATCAAAAATCTGCCAAAACACAAGAGTCCAGGGCCGGATGGCTTTCCAGGGGAATTCTACCAAACATTTAAGGAAGAGTTAACATCTATTCTCTTGAAACTGTTCCAAAAAATAGAAATGGAAGGAAAACTTCCAAACTCTTTCTATGAAGCCAGCATTACCTTGATTCCAAAACCAGACTAAGACCCCACTAAAAAGGAGAACTATAGACCAATTTCCCTGATGAAAATGGATACAAAAATCCTCAACAAGATATTAGCCAACTGGATCCAACAATACATTAAAAAAATTATTCACCACAACCAAGTGGGATTTATACCTGTGATGCAGGGCCGGTTCAATATCTGCAAAAAAATTAATATGATTCATCACATCAATAAAAGAAAGGACAAGAACCATATGATCCTCTCAGTAGATGCAGAGAAACCATTTGACAAAATACAGCATCCTTTCTTGATAAAAACCCTCAAGATAGTAGGGATAGAAGGAGCATACCTCGAGATCATAAAAGCCATATATGAAAGACCCAACGCTAATATCATCCTCAATGGGGAAAAACTGAGAGCTGTCCCCCTAAAGTCGGGAACAAGACAGGGATGTCCACTCTCGCCACTGTTATTCAACATAGTATTGGAAGTCTTAGCCTCTACAATCAGACAACACAAAGAAATAAAAGGCATCCAAATAGGTCAGGAGGAGGTCAAACTTTCACTCTTTGTAGGTGACATGATACTCTATATGGAAAACCCAAAAGATTCCACCAAAAAACTGCTAGAATTGACTCATGAATTCAGCAAAGTTGCAGGATATAAAATCAATGCACAGAAATCAGTTGCATCCCTATACACCAACAATGAAGCAACAGAAAGAGAAATCAAGGAATCATTTACATTTACAGTTCCACAAAAAACCATAAAATACCTAGGAATAAATCTAACTAAACAACTGAAAAATCTATACACTGAAAACTAAAGAAAGTTGATGAAAGAAATTGAAGAAGACACAAAGAAATGGAAAAATATTCCATGCTCCTGGATAGGAAGAACAAATATTGTTAAACTGTCGATACTACCCAAAGTAATCTACATATTCAATGCAATCCCTATGAAAATAACACCGGCATTCTTCACAGAGCTAAAACAAATAATCCTAAAATCTCTATGGAACTAGAAAAGACCCTGAATAGACAAAGCGGTCTTGAAAAAGAAAATCAAAGCAGGAGGCATCACAATCCCAGACTTCAAGCTATACTACAAAGCTGTAATCATCAAGACAGTACAGTACTGGCACAAGAACAGACACTTAGATCAATGGAACAGAACAGAGAACCCAGAAATGGACCCACAAACGTATGGCCAACTCATCTTTGACAAAGCAGGAAAGAATATCCAATGGAATAAAGACAGTCTCTTCAGCATGTGGTGCTGGGAAAACTGGACAGTGACATGTGGAAGATTGAACCTGGACCACTTTCTTACACCATACACAAAAATAAACTCAAAATGGATGAAAGACCTCAATGTAAGACAGGAAGCCATGAAAATCCTCGAGGAGAAAGCAGGAAATAACCTTTTTGATCTGGCCCGCAGCAACTTCTTACTCAACACGTCTCTGAAGGCAAGGGAAACAAAAGCAAAAATGAACTACTGGGACCTCATCAAAACAAAAAGCTTCTGCACAGTGAAGGAAACCATCAGCAAAACTAAAAGGCAACCGACAGAATGGGAGATGATATTTGCAAATGACGTATCAGATAAAGGGTTAGTATCCAAAATCTATAAAGAATTTATCAAACTCAACACCCAAAAAACAAATAATTCAGTGAAAAAATGGGCGAAAGACATGAATAGACACTTCTCCAAAGAAGACATCCAGATGGCCAACCGACACATGAAAAAATGCTCAACATCACTCATCATCAGGGAAATACAAATCAAAACCACAATGAGATACCACCTTAGACCTGTCAGAATGGCTAACATTAACAACTCAGGCAACAATAGATGTTGGCAAGGATGTTGAGAAAGAGGATCTCTTTTGCATTGTTGGCAGCAATGCAAGCTGGTGCAGCCACTCTGGAAAATAGTACGGAGGTTCCTCAAAAAACTAAAAATAGAACTACCTTACAATCCAGCAATTGCACTACTAGGCATTTATCCACGGAATATAGGTGTGCTATTTTGAAGGGACACATGCACCCCAATGTTTATAACAGCACTATCGATAAGAGCCAAATTATGCAAAGAGCCCAGAAGGCCATCGATGGATGAATGGATAAAGAAGATGTGGTATATATACACAAAGG
This sequence comes from Felis catus, assembly GCF_018350175.1. Classification (NCBI taxonomy): domain Eukaryota; kingdom Metazoa; phylum Chordata; class Mammalia; order Carnivora; family Felidae; genus Felis; species Felis catus. The sequence continues at coordinate 206,819,188 of NC_058368.1, read as the reverse complement.
GGGATTACTTGGCAATCAAAAAGATGAAATCTTGCCATTTGCAACTACGTGGATGGAACTGGAGGGTATTATGCTAAGTGAAATTAGTCAGAGAAAGACAAAAAGCATATGATTTCACTCAAATGAGGACTTTAAGAGACAAAACAGATGAACATAAGGGAAGGGAAACAAAAAGAATATAAAAACAGGGAGGGGGACAAAACAGAAGAGACTCATAAATATGGAAAACAAGCTTAGGGTTGCTGGAGGGGTTGTGGGAGGGGATGGGCTAAATGCGTAAGGGACTTTAAGGAATCTACTCCTGAAATCATTGTTGAACTATATGCTAACTAATTTGGATGTAAATTTTAAAAAATAAAAAATAAAATTAAAAAAATAAATTTAAAAAATAAAAAAATTAAAATGTACAAAATCTCTACATGGAAAATCATGAACTATATAATAATAAAGGGAAAATGAAAGAAAACCAAAATAAATAAGGGATATATTATTTCATTGGTTAGAAGACTCAAATAATAATAAATAATAACAAAATTAAAAATGACAATTCCTCCCAAATTAATCAATACTTTCAATGCAATCCTAGTAAATATCACAATTGTTTCTTGGTTGGGTGGGTTTTTTTTTCATTTTTTACATTGATGAACTGATTCAAAAATTCAAATGGAAGAGCAAAGGACCAAGAATAGCCACAGCATTTCAGAAGAACAAAGCTAAAAGTCTTATTGAGCATATAACAAGACCTCTGATAAGCTAGAATAAATAAGTAATAAGTAATATAGGAAATATGACACTATTGTTTGTGTCAAAGTTGGAACAAGGTGACTAATGGAAGAGTAGAGTCCTAAAATAATTCTAAACTAAAAACAAATGCAAATGTATATTTATGAAAAATTAATAAAATTTAGAAAAAATGTAACAGTGAATTGAAGTGAAACCACTTACAATAAATAGTCTTGTAAATAAATGTTGCTGTTATCAGTTAGATAGGCACATGGCAAAAATAAACTGTTTCCACTAACTCACACCATACACTTCCATGTAGGTTCAAATGTGAACACTAAAACAAAAGCTTTGCAGAGAAAAGCACAGAACACTTTCATAACCTTTGAATCAGTACACACAGTTAAACTGCAAAACCATAAGATCCAGTAATTTCACTTTCAGGATGTTCTTCACAGTATTAAATATAATTGCAAAAGGAACGGAATAATCTGAAATGTATTATATATGGGTATATTGAAACAAGTTATGGTAAGGTTTTGATGGAATATTAGATAACTATTAGTAAGTCTCATAGAAAAACTAGATATTTTGTAATACGATAAATATTAAGCCAAAAGAAGAAAACATAATAATAAAATAGCTATGTATTCATGTACTAATATTCATACATGAATTCATTCTCATAACTATACAAAATGCTATATTGAAATAAGTCAAAATATTAACAATTTGTTTTTCTGAATAATGACAGATTACTATTTTCCTGAGTCATCTGTTTCTGACAATGAGAATATTAATTTTTAATAGGCAAAATAACAATATTTTATACAGTCAATATTTCATTTGAAAAAAAACATAGTTGTCATATATCTTTAGGCTACCCATGAGATGATCTGCTTCCTTCTGACTTTGAGCAATCATAAGCATATGAAGTCAGTACCTTGTAGATTTAGGTAAGAGCTGAGCAAAATCCATATGAATAGCTCTATTTAAGAGCATAAAAATAAAAAGATTTAGGGAGCCTTGTGTGTGACACTGTGGGATGAACCTCTAGGCAGATAATTATTTCTTTACATTTCATCTTCCAGAGCTGACTTAGGTCCTAGAATACTGTTCCAGGATAGTTGTGTGTTGGTCAGTAGTCACAAGATGTGATTTGAGGGTTGCCAAGAAATAATTTAACAAATTATCTATGCTATTCATATCAAAAATGTAACAATTGGTCATCTGTTTCTGTAGGTTCCTCAAAGCCAAGGACCATTTTTATTTACCTTTGAATTCTCAATACCGGCACATAGTTTGATGAACAAATGGATGAATGAAATATTAGCAAACCCTTAGTACTCTTTGATTCTCTAAAATACAAATGTTTTTCCAAAAGATTACACATTATTCCCTAATAGCTAAGAATAAATTTATCAGATAACTTCTTTGTTGAGAGATCATGAAAATGTCTATTGCGATCACTCCAGACTCAAACTTAATATCTACTCCAGAATCATTACACACATTCCTCACAAAGCCCCAGAAAGGATACAGATTCTAGATTTAGGGAGGAGGAGGAAGGGCTGGGTCTATGGGTCTAAAGGATTTGATACTGATTTTATTTAGGTTAGAAATATGTGCAGTGTGCAGGAAACTAGAGGAAATCTATCACGAGGACGGTAATGGTCTTCTCAACTCCAGATTCTCTATAATGACTGCCAAATGTTTCATGTGCCCAAAAGTTGGAGAGGTCACATTTTTACATCTGTGGTTAGGTTTTCATTAACACCAAAACTAACTAATGAATCCACTGCAATGCTCGTCCAATGAAAGCAAAGCATCAGTCAGCTATGGCTGAGTATAATTTTGTGGTTCTCTATATTCACTTATTTATTCACCCATATGCTTAAACTGGGTACCAATTACTGGGTACCTGTTATTAACTAAATCCTGCAAAGGATCTAAATGTGCGTAAGACATAATCTCTGCTCTTCGGTATTTCCATGGCCCTCCCATAAAGATCATTTCTTCCTCTCTTCCCCCTTTTTTCCTCTTCTTCCTCCTCCTCTTTCTTCTTCTTGTATTTACTATTAAAGATTTATTGGCTGCCTATGATTTAACTGTACTGTTCAAGTATTTTATGTGTATGAACTTGTAGAGAAGCAATTGCTGCCTCAAAATATACCTGTTCGGTATATTATTTATTTTAAGCTGGTTATTTTTAAGAAATAACCACTGCAAACACTGGAAAAACTCTAAAAACCAAGTTCAAGTGACCCTTTTGTAAGAGACATTTACATTTAAATTGGAAATCTCTCCATTTGTAACGGTGTCTCCCTTTCAATATTAGAAAGGGGAGGATGACTCAATCTCTAGAAACTGCTTCAATGGAGAAGGCATGGACTTACATAATATAAGACTGCATAACAATCTTACCCTTGTTTACTGTGTTTTGCTGGGTATCTCCCATAACTGGCTTGCCACCCCATCTTTTTTTTGTCTTTAGCTGAAGATGGTATTCAAGGCGATGGCTCTGGCCATTTTGGTGAGTTGTTCAGTTTTCTTGAGTCTCTCCCATGTATACAGAAGGTACACATGTTATTAAGCATTTGTTCTTCCCCTGTTAATCTGTCTTATGTGAATTTGATGCTTAAACAAACTAAAAGAATCTTAAAGGGTACAGAAACATTTTTCCTATCCAACGACCTCATATGTTCCTCACTACTCTCTAGTTTATAGATGGGAAAACTGAATCACAGAGATTAAGGAACTTGATAAAAATTAATATATATATTCATTTATATCTATCTAAAATTAAGGGCCTTCCAAATTTAATAATGCTTTCTCAGTTACCTCACTATATTATAAAAACAATAAGATAGAAATTACAGGACACTGAGTGACAGAAAACAGTCAAAGTGTTTCAACTTCCATTTACTCCTTAAAATTATCCTATTATTCACATTGCTTTCAGCCCTCAGCCTGAAGGTGATGATGTCACTTTTTAGAAGGGTCCAGGAGCCCCAGTGTGGCATTGCTCACTTCCATGACTATGGATCAAAGATAATGAAGAGTGGGGGCATGGTGATGATGGTGCCTGCAACCTATAGAAAACATGGAAGATCTGACCCATCTACCATCCCAGCAAGGGAGAAGAGAGTTCTGACCTAGTTACAGAAGGTTGCCTTTGCCAAGAGTGTCCACAAATGAAATCTGAGCACAATCTCCCCTAAGGCTAATCTCAGAAGAAACTGCCCTGGGAAATTCCCAGTCTTTGCCCAGAGAAATCCCATCAGACTTTGAACAAAGGGAGCAACTTTTCCCTAAATAAATTAAAGAAGCATGAATTCAAGGAAAGTATTTGCATACATTATTCATAGCATCCCTCTGTATGGCTGCCTTACTTTACATAGAACAATAGCTAAAATTTACCTTTATCCAGGGTTTTTCCTGAGTTTTCCCAAGCACTTCCTGTATGGAGGAAAAAAATTGGGAAAATGAAAGGTAAGCATTAAGGAGCCCAGGGGCAAGGAAATAGCACATCTTGATTCAGTAAATCAGAAAAGTCTCCCAGTTTGAGAAGCATTTAAGCTCAAAAGAGAGGGTGAGAAATTGGAGGTAAAAGACTAGGTTGGGAGGTGTTTCCCACAGGCTGGCTAGGATTTGTGATGATGTGGCTTTGGATAGAGATGGTAGAGAGGGACAGCATGCGGAGGTGCAAAGATACCAGTAACAGGCAGTCAAATGACTAGACAAACTGATTTTGACCTACAGAGGCTCAGAGAGAGATGAAAATATAAAGATTCTGCCCAAGTGTCTGGTCTAAGTAGGTAGAAGAACTGACAATGTGTAAGAGAATGAGTAAAATTCATCACCACCACCCCCCCCCCCCAACACACTCCTTTGTAAGGTGAAAAAAGAAGTGTTAGACTTAACTTCGGTAACTTCGCTCATAGGTGCTTAGGGGGATATCCAAGAGGCATCCAGATAAAATAAATGAGATGATTAAAGCCAATCACAGTGGTGCTCAGTTTCTTGTAGTGCATTATAGTTTTCCAAGTGCTTACTTGATTCGATTCTCACAATAACCCCATTAAGCAACCAGGGAAACTATACACAAACTTCTCAATTCACAAATTTCGAAGTCAAGGCATTGTGATAAGAAATTCTACAATGTGTATGGCAGAACTGGCAATCTGAGGATTCCTGGTACATTCAGTACATTTATGCCATGAGCTACCATATTACAGAGCCTGAATATATTATCAGTTGAGATAGTACTTAAGATAATGTGTGAGGAGTCTAGACCACTCTAAAGAGAAAATCAAAAACTTGGTTCTCAGTATATTTCATAAAGGTTACTTAAACGAATAGTAAAAAGTTGACAATATGCTCTTCAAATGGGCCAAACTTTATTAACACATTTGTGATCGATGTGTTTATCCAAATCCCTAGTATACCATTGTATTGACTATGCCTTTTAATTTCTGACATGCTGACATCTTGGGGCCTTGCTGATCCCGAAGGAACTGCCCTTGCCAAGGTTAGCTAATTCCTAAAGATAGCAAACTAATTTCCTGGAGCATGCCTTTCATATGCAAATCAACCAATCCAGAACCCATCTACCCTGTCACTTCCTCAGTCAGGCTCTCACACTCTGGGCCACCATCTCTTCCCTTCCCTTCCCAATCGCCCCAGGGCCAAACACTGGACAACCAGGGACAGTCTTTATGCCCCAGAGCCCAGTGAAATTATACAAAGCATCTAACCTAAACCTGCTTATCCTGTCTCACCTGTTCCTTTTCTTTGGAAAACACAATACAGGTTCTTGCCAAGGCACGCCATCCCACACACACCCTCCAGCTCCCCCTCCACTCTTGCTCCACACCAATCCCTGACCCTGTTGCTTCCCTCTGTAGTCACCTTGTCAAGACATGCCCCCTTCTCTTTGTATCTACGAGGATAACAAACTATCCAACAGCTGTCATCTCCTGAACTGCTAACCTTGCCATACCTAAATAATAATATAATCTGTATTTTAAAAGAATCAGCTTAAAAGCAGAGCTCAAAATAATTAAGAAAACCAGGGGTGAACAGATTCTCATATGCCTGGTAACATGAAGAACACAGCCATCATTAAAAACACAAAAACAAAGAAACAAACAAAACAAAAAAATAAGAAAAAACAAAAAACACCAAAACTGACATGATGACAGTGATAAAAATGACATAAAATAAATGATATACATCTTATATAACTATCATGTAGGAAAAAATGATTTCAACATTGTTTTATTCATCTACATGTACTTAACACAATTTTTAGTTTTTAAAATGTTTCCTAATAGTTTTTTTATTTTTAAATCGTTTTCTTTGTACCTTGATATACATATATGCACAACAGCACAAAAGATAATTTCACCAAAAATAACCAGTGTTCACATTTTAACAATTCTCTGTGTATCTCTTTAGTCATACAGTTTTTTTGTAATAACATTATATTACATATACCAATGTATAATGAGATTTTTCATATAACAATGTATTTCAATGGACAACCTGCAGCCCCCTGGCAAACTGGGCCTGCTGCCTGTTTATGAATAAAGTTTAATTGGAACACAGTCATGCTCACTCATTTATGCATTGTCTATGGCTATTTTCCTGCTACAATGGCAGAGTTCAGTAGTTGCATCAGAGACCATATGGCCCACAAAGCCTAAAATATTTACTATCTGACCCTTCATTGAAAAAAGGTTTGCCAACCCTAATGTATTGTGTACATTTTTCATCTTGTTATTATCATATGCTTTATTTTATATGTTATTCTATTTTATTTATTTTTATTTTTTGAAAAGTTTATTTATTTCAAGAAAGAGAGAGAGAGAGCAGGGAAGAGGCAAAGAGAAAAATAATCCCAAGCAGGCTCTGCGCTGCACTGGGCCCAATGTGGGATTCGAATCCAAGAAATGTGAGATCATGAACTGAGCTGAAATCAAGAGTCAGACACTTAACCACTGAGCCACCCAGGCACCCCAATATCATATTATTTTAGATACTACAGTAATCTATCATTAGTGCATATTATAATTTCATCTATCAAATGCTAGTTTGGGGGTCATAATCTTGGATTTATGACTCTCAGAAATAAACTTTTTCCATTTGTTTGGGCCATGAAGTTTCATATAAGTCTGAAAAGGCTACTTCTTAAATACAAAGATTATTTTAGTATTGTTAAACTTTAAACTTTAATTAAAAACAAAATACTGATTCTGTGTATTGGGATTTAAAATTCATTTCAGGGTTGAATAGACACTTTTCCAAAGAAGACATGCAGATGGCCAACAGACACGTGAGAAGATGCTCAACATCACTCATCATCAGGGAAATACAAATCCAAACCATGATGAGATACCATCTCATACCTGTCAGAATGGTCAAAATTAACAACACAAGAAACAACAGGTGCTGACAAGGACTTGGGGAAGGGGAAACCCTCTTGCACTGTTGGTGGGAATGCAAACTAGTGCAGCCGCCCTGGAGAACAGTATGGAGGTTCCTCAAGAAAGTAAAACTAGAACTACCCTATAACCCAGCAATTGCACTATTAGGGATTTACCCAAAGGATACAAAAATACAGATTTGAAGAGGTACATGTACCCCAATGTTTATAGCAGCATTATCAACAACAACCAAACTATGGAGACAGCAGAGCCTAAATGTCCATCAATTGATGAATGGATAAAGAAGATGTGGTGTATAAATGCAATGGAATATTATTCAACCATCAAAAAGAATGCAATCTTACCATTTGTGTTGACATGGATGGAACTAGACTGTATTATGCTAAGCAAAATAAGTCAATCAGAGAAAGACAAATACCCCGTAATTTCACTCATATGTGGAATTTAAGAAACGAAACAGATAAACATATGGGAAGGGGGGAAAAAGAGGAGAGTAGGAAACGAACCATAAGAGATTCTTAATGGTAGAGAACAAACTGAGGGTTGATGGAGGGAGGTGGGTGGGAGATAGGCTAGATGAGTGATGGGTATTAAGGAAGGCACTTGTGATGAGCACTGAGTGTTGAATGCAAGTGATGAATCACTGAATTCTACTCCTGAAACCAATACTGTACTGTATGTTAAATAACTAAAATTTAAATAAAAATAAGTAAATAATAAATACATAAATAAAATAAAATAAAATAAAATAAAATAAAATAATTCACTGCAGGGCCACCCAGCTGGCTCAGTTGGTACAGTGTGAAGCTCTTGATCTCAGGGTTGAAGATTCAAGCCCCAGGTTGGGTGTAGAGATAACTTAAAAATTTTTTTTTTAAATATTTAAAATAAATAAACAAACTTTGTTGCACTTTTTAGAGAATACGAAACAACAGAATAGCCAATACTGAGTACAAAATGGAGATGCCACGCTTCTACACACAGGCATTCACATTTCCCATGTTCTGTGTGATCACAAGATATCTTCTTGCTTTATTGTTATCTATTTAAAAGGAGTTGATATAGCACATTAGTAGTTTCTAAACTCTTCTACAAACCTCCCTCATGTTTTTCTGACAATTTGATTTGGTAAAACATGTTTTAAAAAGGAGAAGGAAGAAGTACCTAAATAAATCTTTCTCAAAGTATTTATCAATGACTATGTTAAACACAAATATGTAAGATGGTATAGGGGTAAGGGAAAACTGGAGTGCTCATTCAGGACCCAAGTTCATTCCAAATTAGACTGTCTTCTCAGCTCTGCAGAACAAAATCAGGAATGTCAAAAATAAAATACAATGATGGGACGTACACCAAGACAACATTTATACTGTGTTAAGAGTAATAAAATATTTGAGGTTATGCTTACTTCTTACATGAACTATAGGTAATAAATATTGAGTCCCAATCCCATATTGGATAAATTGACCTATTATTGAGACTTTCTAACTCTAACTACAGGTACTTTTCAAAAGTACCTATAGGCTGATGAAAATCATTTTATAAAATAAACAATATATATATCATACTATGCTACGTTTAAACAAATTATTATATATGTGCCTCTGTCCCACATCCAAATTTTGATAAGGTTCCTTAGCTTTCTAACTTCTTATAATCCTATATATCATTTTTGTGTGTGTGAACTTAATAATGGAAGAGTAATAAGATAAAGGCAAGAAATGGAGTCAATATGGGCATACATAAGCTGGGCAGAAAAGAGATGATCAAGGTTACTAATCAGGCAAGGTATACAGAATTTTAAACTCGTCCACATTCTTAGAGGTAGGATTATGGAATCATTTATACTGAGCATGGCAATTAACCTAACCTTGAGAATAGGTGTGTCATTTGCTCATAATTTGTATAAGCATCTACATTTTGAAAACCATAACTTCCCTATGATGACAAATACAAAGATAAGTAAGCATTATATTTGCTTATTCAATCAAATTCAATAAATATAATCAAGACATGAATCAATATAAAGGAGGAAGACTAAAATTTTACTTTCCTTCTCTGCCTCTTCTCATTTTCTCCTTAGTCTTTTGTTTATATCATTAATATTTAGGAGAAAAGGTGAATTCAGGGCAGAGATGAGTCTATAGCACCATGCTTCTGGTTTATATTATCAGACATACTTCTTTAATTCATCACAAGATGTGCTTCAAACTGACCCGGAAAGCATTACCAAAGAGGACAGCTGAGGTTAGATGGGATATAAATAATTATAAACAAATGAATTGTTTACTTAGCCTGTAATGTCTGAGGAGTCAGTTATGCTACAGTTTTCAAAGCCCTGCAATCACCCGACCAGTTTGCCACCAGATTCCTTTCCTACGCAAATCGCAGGTTCTTACTGAATCACACTCGTATCTCACAGTTAAAGCTTTTCTGCTCCTCATACGTTATGCATCACTAATTTGAAAGAGAGCACAGCAGTAATGAACTTATCAATAAATCACCTTAATGTCGGATCCAATTGTGTGGTAGTGCCCTCGAGAAATATATCCAGGGCTCAGTAAATGGTCTAGCTGTGCCATTACTTCAGAGTGTGTGGAGAATGCCATTTTACATATGCACATTTACATAATGCATTTCCTAGTACATAAAGAGAAGCATTACTCTTGTAGGTTATTTAATGTCACTTCAATACTCTTGTGACCTGAAAGGCAAGTCCATTTATTCCGTAGGTTGAGAGTGTGTGGGCTTCCAAGATCAGTTTGAAGATATTCTGGGTAACATTTAATTTTATTTATTTTTTTTAAATGTTTATATATTTATTTTTCAGAGAGAGAGAGAGCATGAGTGGGGAAGGGGCAAAGAGAGAGGGAGAGAGAATTCCAAGCAGTCTCCACGCTGTCAGCATAGAGCCCATTGCGGGGCTTGAACTCACCAGCTGTTAAAACAGGTCCTGAGCTGAAACCAAGTCGGATGCTTAACTGACTGAGACCCCAGGCACCCCATAATAGTTACTTTTAAAGTCCTCTCTCCATTATCTAAGAGCCCCTGCAGTCCTCAGAGGCTTGCCTCTAACTCCTCATAACCTCACCCTATATACTAGGCCTTCTGTTTACCCACATTTGACTAGATTTATACTACCTTTAGTTTAAATATTTTTGCTGGTTGAAAAAATCATTAAAACATTACAGAAGTGAATAAAGGAAATTAGTAAGTTCTTCCCATGGCTTCTCCCTGCCACCACCCACCCCTGCCACAACGCCTGTCCTCAGGGGAAGCCACCCAACAGACTACTGTAAAAACACCACAACCTTTGGGACATACATATAACATACATTTTTAAATATTTCAATAAAAAATATATCATCCTGTTGTATTTCTTAAAGTATTTACTTAACCATATATCATAGGTGGTACCTATGAAGCCACTTCATATTCTTGAATAGCAATATACTGTTCCTTCGTATGGCTAAAATGTAATCTATTTAGCCAACTCCTCATAAAGAATATTTTTTATTGTTTCCAATTCTTTAATTCTCTAAATACACTACTATGAACATCTTTGTACATATATGTAGCACAGTACTTTTTGGCAATCATTTATATAGTGTTCACCATTTTCCTGTTGTAAGTACTTTCCTGCTATTTCACTGTTATAAGTACTTAACTTACACAATCATAACAAGTGTTTGAATTCAGTATTATTATTATCTTCTTATCTTCTGTTTGGAATTAGAAGGAAGAAAAAAAGGAGTCACAGAAAAAGCAATTTTCTCACATAAATATTAAGTAATGGAGCCAGAATTCAAACTCAGGGTTTCTGGCTCCTAAACCAAACTCTTAACCACTGTGCTGCACTACCTCTAAGTGCCTTTGCTTTTGGTGAAGGTTCGCAATTGAAAAATTCATCTCTGCTTTGTTCTAGGCATCCCTAGGCTCTCAATTACTAGCCCATTTTCAGATTAAATTCTCCTCCTGGATACCAAGCTTGTGTGGACAAATCATTCTCTTCCTGCATTCCAGTTCTTTGTTCTCAGCCCAGACTACACTCTTCTGCTCCAGAATTCCAACCCTGCTTCTGAGATTTAGGCCCACCCATAGCCTTGGCTTGGAAACAAAAGAAAAATTTAACACAGTCATCAGTACAAAGAGCCTTGAATAGTTAGTGTTAGTTATGATACAGTAGTTGGGGAAAACCATGAATATTTAGGACACTGATGAACCTTTGTCACAGAATCATTGACCTGAGCTTAATATGTAGGTTTGTGACGTTGAAACTCAATTTCTTCAACTATACAATGATGAGATTTACCTAAATTACCACTGAGATCTCTTTCAGTACTAAAATTCAGTCATAAGTCTCCAGATTTCCTGATTCAATTATTCAGATGTCAGTTACTCAGTTTGTAGGTTTCTCCTAAACCTATGAATCAGAATCCACCTAATCATCTCAGTCACCTTAAACATCAAAGTAAGTAATGCAAACAAGTAATCAATTCTAACTTTACTGATCTGACTGAACTGATGGACCATGTAAATAGATCAATGTCTTCTCCTTCCTGCAAGGATGTTACTCAAGAACATTTTATGAAGTGGGGCCAGAAGAAAAAAGAATCCCTGATAAGACATTTTAGGATTATTTGTAATGAGCTTTGGGGGAAGATGCATTTGTTGCATACTTTGAAAGCGTTCTCTGTATTGCACAGGAGAGCTTGGGTCCTTGGGCCAACACCAGACACTGAGGTGGGAGCCAGCCAGGTCTTCAGACTACAGAGTATGAAAATAAGGGAACCGTGAAAGGTGTTCAGGAGGAAGTCTATAACTGAGAACGAAAGGAACAGTACACGTGAAATGGCACTCCAAAAGGAACAGGGTTTGGTGCCAGAGGCTAAGCAAGTGGGTTTGGGTGCTGGTAGGTGATGGAACACCATGACAAAGACATTTTGTAAGGTGAGTTTTCAGCCTTGCCCAGGATTCATGATGGTGTATTGAGAAACCTGGACAAAAATGATTTTTAAGTGAAATTTTCAGTATTACATGGCACACACATTTTAATGGGGAAAATAAAGAATCAAAGAGACTTTATTTAGAAGCCATTTTTTTATTCAAATCCCAACTCATATTAGTTATGTGAGCTTAGAAAAATCACTTAACTTTTATGAGCCTCATCTCAAATTTAGGAAAAGAAGAGATTGGTCTCTGCCTCATCTTTTTATGGGCATTAGCTGACTTAACCTATTTGTAAAAGATTTGTCAACTATACATATGCAACAAATACAGGAAGGATTACTCCTGTTATCATCGGATTTCAGTTTCTCAAAGTAGAGCTCCATCTGCATGAATACTTATTACTGGGTTGCTTTCCTACTGTCTTTGGCCTTTTGCCTTTGTTCACCCTACACAAGTGACAGGCTACAGCTGGTCCATAAGTGACTATCAGAGAAAACAATGAAGTGAATTCTATTTGTTCCTTGTTATTCTCAACCAGCTGCTCTTCTCATAGATTTCAAGATCTGATCCCAGCTCTTGTAGTTTTCATAACCCATTCACTGAATTACTGGAACATGATTCTTTGTCTTTGAATCCTCCTTGATATTTTCATTTTCTTGGAATTTCTTTTCCAGCCCTTGTCACAAATAATAATAGAGCAAGGGAAAGGTGGATTCCTTTAAATGTCTTATTTTCTTGGATCCACTTTTGATGCTTTATTTTTATAAAATTCTTTGCCATTATCCTTTCAATTAGTAGTTTAAAGCTTTTGTTTTATAGAGGGGGTGGGGAGAAGGATAGAGACCTCATGCTTTTCCCATAGTGGTTGCTGAGCCACACCCCTAAGGCTGACACCACAAGGGAGGCTTTTCCTGCACTCCCCATCCCTCTATCAAATCTGTCTTGAGATCATTCAATGCACATCCATAGAGAATCCCCTTGAGTCTGCAGCCCCAGAGGTTCTACTCTCTCACATTAGCTCACATTCAACTTTTAACAGTTCATAAAAATTTTAGCTGAATTATCTAATGTGTTTGTATGGTGTCAGGGGTCTCTTTGTCCTACGCTATGCTTTAGGCAAGCAAATGCTGATATTCCCTTTCTCCTTGGAGAGGTCTGTCTTGCCTTAAATTTCAGGCTAGTTGAATGCCCTATGACCATAGCTCCTATGGAAGGTTATGATTTTGTAGATTATCTGGTTTTTCATGTCATAAAGTGGTGAGTTATATTCTTTGCAGCTTTTTACATGGTAAGTGAATTCTACCTTAGTAATTTTCACTCGTATTCCCTATTTTTGCCTGACTTTTCCCAGATCAAATAATGGAACATTTCAAGTCTCCTATCGCCCAGAAATGTTAATAGAAAATGCCAAACTGGGGCACCTGGGTGGCTTAGTTGGTTAAGCATCAGACTATTGATTTGGGCTCAGGTCATGAGTTCACTGCTCCTGAGATTGAGCCCTGCATCAGGCTATGAGCTGACAGCAGGGAGCCTGCATGGAATCCTCTCTCCCTCTCTCTCTTCCTCTCTAAACAAACAAACAAAAACTTTTTTAAAAAAGAAAGAAAACGCCAAACTACTTTCCAAAGTGGTTATACTAATTTATACTTTCACCAGCAGTGAATGAGAGTTCCCCATGTTCCTTATTCTCACCAATGCTTGCACTGTCAGGCTTTTCTAAATTTTTGTCACCTTGTTTTATAAATTGGCATCTCATTCTGATCTTAATTTTTACTTCCCTGATTATTAATAAGCTTTATCATCTTTTCATTTCTTGGTCATGTGAATTTGTCTTTATGTGAAGTTCATGCTCAAGGCTCATTCTCATTTTACCTTTGGGAAAATGGATTATCTATTTTTTTGTTGACTTACTGATTTTTAGGGTTTTTATTATATATCCTGATTACTGACTCCTTAGTGATATGTGTTGACAATAATGTCCTCCACATTAGGGCTTATTTTTTACCCCTTTATACTTTTGATGGAAATAAGTTATTAGATTTAATATAACCAAATATCTCAAACTTTTCCTCTGTTATTAGTACTTTTTGTGTCTTGTTTAAGAAATCCTTCACTAACCAAATCCATGAAAACATTATCCTGTTATCCCATAAACATGTTATGTTCTGCTGTTCACATATATCCTTCATCCACATACAACTGATTTTTTTTTTTTTACTGTACTCATGTTCTCTACTGATCAGCATGCACATACTATTTGCTATGTCCTCCTCCTACTCATTTTACAAAACTCCATTCAAACATTATCTCACTGGTGAATATTTCCACTAAGTCACAGTTTATTGCTTTAGGCTTATTCTTTCACAGGTGAAAGTCATCCAACAATGATTCTTTAGAACAATCTGGGCAGTAGATTAAATTCTGGAGACACAAAGAATAAGTTACAGCTATTGCCTTCAGCATTTCATAGCCCATTTCAAGGGATTTTTTTTTCTTTTATCTTTTTTTTTCTTTTTTAGTGCCCAGGGCCTATGGGCAGTCTGGTAAACCTATGACTATCTTCTCAAAATTTCATTTTTATATTTATAAAAATAAAGCAAACGATATAACAAAAGAATCTAACGTATTGGAGTAGTTATCAAAGTGTTAAAAACTCTGATATAATAGCATATGTGTTTCTTAGTAATCAAATTAAATAACATGGTCTAGGGGCAATTAGAATAACTACACAATTGGAGTACTGTTAAATAATATATTGAGATTCTACAACAATAATGCCCCCACAGTATGATGAAAAAATACCATATTTATTGGTTACAAAGTCACAGGTACTGCTACTGTTGTCTGTTGCTTACAATCATAATTGAAGGCTATGCTAAATTTTAGTTCAATTTTAGTGAAAATAAAGATTTCATTTTTTTCCCCATTCCAGTTTGTGACCCTATATTCTGTAGCCTCAGGTTAAGGACGCCTGGTCTTCTGGAGCAATTTGAAATATTTGTGATCATGGCCTACAGTAAGAGATACCTCTGACATCACAAAAAAGGAAAAAAACAAACAAACATAGTTTAAAGGTCTCCTTCTCATATGTAATACAGTCTGTTTTTTGTTCTAATCTATTTAATTTTTAAAAATTCTGGATGGAGGGGCACCTGGGTGGCACAGTTGGTTAAGTGCCCAACTTCTGGTTTCAGCTCAGATCATGATCTCTCGGTTTTGTGGGTTTGAGCCCAGCATAGGGCTCCACATTGACAGTGTGGAGCCTACTTGGGATTCTCTGTCTCCCTCTCTACCTGTGCCTCCCCCACTTGCACTGTCTCTGTCTCTCTCAAAATAAATAAACTTTAAAAAATAAAAATAAAAATAAATAAAATTCTGGATGGAATCTCTACATTTATTTCACAATTTACCAGTGGAATACATGAAGTTTGAAAACACTGTCACAGTGGAGATGATAGGGCTCAGTTTCATGTTTTCATTAAAAAACAAGTTTCTTTGTCCATGTATCAAACTTTTTAACAAAACTCTTAGAATTTTCCTTTTTGTACTGTAATTATGAATTTTCATGTCTTCTGTTGCATTGAACCATAATGATGTATTCATTGACTATTTCATTTTCATGATTCTTTTGACTGAATGGCCTGGAAACAGTTGAGTCAAAGCCTAAATAATACAATATCCTTATCTCATGCTATCAGACACATGCAGGGCAGACACATTAGCCAGGTTGTTAGCTACTAAATGTGATTTGGCTCAGTAAGTGTGCATTAGTCACACATTTCCCATAGTCACCTGCCACATGGAATACAATCTGCAGCTATGCCAGGGGCGCTCCCCACTGTAAGAGCCAAATCTTAACAGAGGGCATTTGCATTCCCACACAACCCCTTAATCCCAACAAAACCCAAAGTCTTACTACCTATCCCTCATTGGGCTCTAGGCTTGTTTGTCAGAGCGGGATTGTGTATGTGCTAAGATTTCCAAGTTCTAACTCACAGGTATCTTAAGACTAGAGTCACTACAGAGGCAGAAGGTGAATTGAGTGTTTCAGTGTCCACAGTCTTTCAATCCTATTCTCATCGCTTTCTCCTCTGCTTAATGGAGGCCCCCTGCTCCTACATATAGCTCCCCTCTATACCATTTCTCCCCTGTATCCCTCTAGCACTTCTTTGTAAGACTCCTTCACACTAAATTATCCACTATTAAAACACAAATACTCTACAAGAAATATAACTATGGAATTTTGGGAATAAGAAAGCAGATAGGGTCATTTAAGTCAGAAGGTAGGCTAAAAAGTTTTTGGACAGATTTGTATCATATATTGAAAACATAATTCTCTGTCCCATAACACATACCAAGAACCAAGGTTACTTATCAATTACAGTAAATAAATCTCACTGGCTTGGATATATAACAATTTTTCATAATTGAAATCAAAGCCAGGCTCTACAGGTTAAGAGATAGCAATGTGATCACATCATTATTGTGTAACTTCACCTCTCTTGCCTCCAAATGAGAGGGTTTATAAGAACAATTACATTTTACATATACCAACATGGAAGAACATTTTAAACAAGGGAAAATTAAATTTTCATTAATTTCAACTTAAAAATAAAGGGAGAGCGCAAGCAGGGGAGGGGCAGAGAGGGGAAAAGAGAGAGAGAGAGAGAGAGAGAGAGAGAGAGAGAATCCCAAGTAGTCTCCACACTGTCTGTGCAGGGCCCGACAAGGGACTTGATCCTATGAACTGTGAGATTATGACCTGACCTGAGCCAAAATTAAAATTCAGACCGTCAACAGACTGAGCCACCCAGGTGCCCCTATTGTTTTTCTTATTGTCATTAATATATGTTCATTGTAGAAAAGCAGAAATGTGTCAAGAGTAACAATGATAATATCATGGTTAATCTTTAATGAGAATTCTACCATATGCTTTTAATCTAGTATCTCATTTAATCTTCATAACTATCCAATGAGATAGGTATAATTATCATCCCCATTTTGTACATAAGACAACTGGAATATGAATGGATTATCTTCCCCAAAACCTACATATACTGAGGGGCAGCTTTTGGAATACAAAGGTGTGTACGGCTGTCATCTATCTCCAAATCTCACCCTATTAACCATTATACTATTTGTCCCAGTTCAGAGAACTGCCCCCTGAAGATGTCTACACCTTAATCCATGGATCCCGTCATATGTTATATTAACTTTAAAGGATGGAAGGAACTTTAAAGATGAAATTAAGGTTGGTAATCAGTGGAATTTTAGAAAATCCTCTATTATCCATGTGGATTCAATCTAATCCCTCAAGGCTTTAAAAGCAGAGAAATTTCTCCAGCTGGATTCAGTCAGAGGGATGTCATAAAATACAAAGGCAGAGGAAGAGATGTAAAGCATGACTTGATTGCTGACTTTCAGGATGAAGGTGGCCGTGAGCCAGGAAAATGCTGACAGTCTCTAGAAGCTGGAACAACCACCGGCAACAGCCAGCAAGAAAATGGAGCTTCAGTCCTATGACCAACCACACAGATCTGAATTTTTTTAACAAGTCAGAAAGAGCCTGAAAGTGCATTTTTCTCCAGAGCCTTCAGGTTAGAGCCCCAGCTGGCCAATAGCTTGATTTAGGCCCCATGGGACCCAGAGCAGAGAAATCAGCTGGGCCTACTGCACTCCTACCTATGGAACTGTGAGATGATACATTTGTGTTGTTGTATAGGAAAGTTGTCAAGAAGTTAAATTCCAGCAGTTCTTATCGCAAGGAGAAATTTTTTTCCTTTCTTCTTTTCTTCTTTCTTTTATTGTTTCCATATGAGAAGATGGATATTAGCTGACCCAGTTGTGGTAATCATTTCACAATCAATGTAAAACAAACCACCACGCTGTGTGCCTTAAGCATACACAGTGATGTATGCTTATTTATTTCTTAAATATTTATTTAAGTCAATTATTTCTTAATAAACTGGAGGAAAAATTTTGTGTTGTTTTAACCTGCTAAATGTGTGGTAATTTATTATACCAGCAATAGAGCATTAAAATACTATTCTACCTCCCAATACACAAATAAAAAATCTCTAATCCTGCCACCCACAGATAATCACTGTAAACATGTGAGTGTATATCTTTTTACCCTTTTTTGTATGTATATATATATTGGTATGAATTTAAAATTATGCTGAATGTACTATTTTTAACATCTGTATTTCAAGCCTGATGTTTCATTTTGATTATCTTCTCATGTTTTTAAACATTCTTCTAGAAGAATTGTAATGGCTAATACTATTCCACTGAATAGTTCTACAACAGTTTAATGCCCTACCTTTGAGTATTTAGGTTGCTCTGAATATTTTACTAATAGTCACATAAACCAGATAATTAATGGGAACTCTTATCCTCTGAGATTTATACTGGCTTTCTTTTTTAAGTTTATTTATTTATTTTGAGAGAGAGAGAGAGAGAGAGAAAGTGTGTGTGTGGGGGGGGGAGGGGGGGGGGGGGAGGGGCAGAGAGAGAGGGAAAAAGAAAATCCCAAGCAGACTCTGCACAGCACAGAGCCTGACATGGGGCTCAAACCCACAAACCATGAGATCATGTCCCAAGCCAAAATCAAGAGGCAGTTGCTTAACTGACTGAGCCACCCAGGTGTCCCTAGACTGGTTTTCTTAAAGACACTATTTCCATGACCTGAAAGAGCCAAGATTTCATGAAATAATCAGGGACTTATAGTTTTAAGGTGGCATCTATTTGCCCATGCTGTCTCTAGGTATGTAGCTTTTCCTCAGATTAAAATTTTACCTTTTCCTGTTACCTTTTCTTGTTCTTCAGGACCCTAAATCATTAATGACCGATAAAGCTTATTGATATGTTTGTATATAAACTTACATAGAAATGGTTTCAATTTCCCTCTAAATTTTCCCCAGTTAACATGATCTACCTTTCTTATGCTGAAGTTGGAGTTACAGATAAAATTTTTTTCATGTTTCACAGCACTGCAATAAACATTCATATATACACTTCTTGATACATATTATTGAGTATTTCCTTAGGATAAAGGCCTTGATATGGAATTACTGAATGCAAAAGTATGCACCTGTTTAAAGCTTTCATTCTTCACAGCACCCCAGTTGCTTTGTACAAATTTGTTGTTCAGATACCAAACCAATGCTAAAAGGTTTAGTGAAAAGATCTTTGCGTTGGAAGTCAAGAAAACTATTTTTTTTCTACTTTCTTTAAAATTTTATTTTTAATTTTTTTTAATTTACTTCCAAATTAGTTAGTATATAGTGCAACAATGATTTCAGGAGTAGATTCCTTAGTGCCCCTTACCCATTTAGCCCATCCCCCCTCCCACAACCCCTCCAGTAACCCTCTGTTTGTTCTCCATATTTATGAGTCTCTTCTGTTTTGTCCCCCTCCCTGTTTTTGTATTCTTTTTGTTTCCCTTCCCTTATGTTCATCTGTTTTGTCTCTTAAAGTCCTCATATGAGTGAGGTCATATGATTTTTGTCTTTCTCTGACTAATTTCACTTAGCATAATACCTTCCAGTCCCATCCACGTAGTTGCAAATGGCAAGATTTCATTCTTTTTGATTGGCAAGTAATCCTCCATTATATATATATATATATATATATATATATATATATATATATATACCACATCTTCTTTATCCATTCATCCATCGATGGACATTTGGGCTCTTTCCATACTTTGGCTCTTGTTGATAGTGCTGCTATAAACATGGGGGTGCATGTGTCCCTTCGAAACAGCACACCTGTATGCTGTGGATAAATGCCTAGTAGTGCAATTGCTGGGTCGTAGGGTAGTTCTATTTTTAGTTTTTTGAGGAACCTCCATACTGTTTTCCAGAGTGGCTGCACCAGCTTGCATTCCCAAGAAAAACTATTTTTGATGCTCAGATCTGCAAGCAGCTAGGTTTCTCTGGTTTTCTGGCTTCATCCTTTCCTCAAGTGCAAAATGAGGGTCTTAGTTATAGAGGGTCCCATTATGCAATGCTTTGAAAAGCAAGCTGAGGATTTCACGTTGTAAGCAGTATGTTACAATAACGAGCTAGGATTAAATATATTTCTTAAAACAGTTGGCAGTCTCATGTTGAATCTATTCAGGGAGAAGTTACAAATATGCCTCTACTGAAACCTCTTATCTTATTAAAGCATATTTCCTTTTCAAATGTTAACCATGCAGGAAAAAGAAGGGTTGGACCTATTAGCAAATTTTGTGCATTGCTCATTTCCCTAATTATTAATGAATATTGTTCTTCCCCATCACAAATTCATTTCTGAACTCATAATTAAATGACTAATAAATATAAGGTTTTGTATCCAGTAAAGGAAATAACCAAATAATTTCCTATATTTGATGGCATTTAGGTTTATTAAAAGCACATGACCTCACTCTTCCTGATGCTGACATCAGGGTGCCCTGGAGAGAAGTGGTGGGAGAAAGCTGGTCATTTTTTGGTTAGGGTTTTCAGTATGACACAACAAAATTTACCTTTTTGTCAAAGAAACCCTGAGAACAAAAGCCAGTTTTTATTAACTGAGAAAGGAAGTTGCTAATTTGTTAAACACAAAGAAATACAGTAATTTGGTCCATAATATGTGGAGAAATTCCTTTAATATAAGCTGAACTTTAGCTCTTTGTCTGCTTCACTGAACAGTTATCGTGGCTATTTCCTCCCTTTCCAAAAACTTGGGAACTTCATTGTTTCTTAGATTATCCTCACTGGAATGTTCTTACAGATGAAGTGGGGTTTTTTGTTTTATTTTGTTTTTTCACAGTTTTCTTGTGAAAAGAAAAAAAAAAGATCTTACATATGCTAGGTATGTTTTCAGGTGACCAAGATTCTAGGTGTCACAAATCCTAGTGACCTTGTCATTGTCATGGGTGAATTCTTGTTACAACAGCACATGTGGTTTGATTATACAATAAAATCAGAGCTTTAAAGAGAATATACCCCTTTAATGTGTGCAGATTTTGAGTTTATGGATCCTGAATAGGAGACGTATGTTCTTTAATAGCAGTTCTCTAGTTTGGGTTCGTATCGCAATCTCCTGGGAACTTCATAAAAATACAAAGGTCCAGGCTGTGCATCAATGAAACTGGGACTCTAGATCTCCGGTGGATTATGTTACATACCAGAGTTGGATGGTGGACCACTATTCTTGAACTGTATTTATAAACTGTGTTTTTTTTAATGTGTGCATGAAAAACCTGAAGACCTTTCTGAAATGCAGATTCTGACTCAGTAGAACTGGACTGGGCTGTGAGAATCTGCACCTCTAGCAAGTGCCCAAGTAACGCCTATGCTCTGGTCCACAGACCACATTTTCATCCAGAAGGCAGAGTCGAGGGCATGGTTTACATCCCTTTACGTATAACATCCGCTTCAAACCAATGAGAATAAAAATTTTCCACTTCCAGCAGTGGCTTGCCTAGGAGATATCAAAACTGACTGTTGTGTTGTATCACAGCTGGCTCTAAACAACTGAAGTTTCCCTGAACTTTGAGTGACCTGGATGCCAGATCCTTCCTGGACCTAACGGAAGACACTTTTCCTGACAAACAAAAAAAATGAGACTATTTAACTAAATGTACACAGAACTGCGGACTCATCCTGCCCCCCTCAGAGTGCTAGTATTCTATGCTCAGTGTAATTGTGAACGCCTCCTCTCTAGCATATAAAATCCCGATTTTTCTCCTCCAGCAAATGATTCGGTGAATCGAATTTCTTCACTGACATGTGTTCTCTTGCCTGGCAAGTTAATGGTTTAGACTTGCTTTGTTGTTGTTGTTAATTTTGTTCTAGAAGTCTTTGTTTTACTTTTTGACACTAGTTTTAAGGCACTATTTTTTCAAAACCCTGTTAAACATATTATGCCTTTCTCAAATCATGCCTGCCTAGGAAACCATCCTTCCCCCCACCCCCCCAAAAAACTGTGCTGTAGTATTACCACTTAGTGAAAGTTCCCATCCCCTGCCAGCTGAGGTAGTGCGACTATGCTGTGCTCCGGGGCAGCACCAGACTTCATTCTTTACCTCTGCTGTATACCTGCCCCATGACTGGCCATTTGTGGGTTTACATCTTGGCTTCTCCAGGGCAGAATGAACACTTTGAAAATAAGGGCCATATTGTTGTTTTTGTCATTGTTTTATATTTGTAGCTCTGCTGAACTGAAACGGGTGGTAATAAACAGTAATGCTACCTTGTTACTTGGCACATCAGAATTCACAAAGCACTTTTATAGACATTATATAATATGATGGTTGTGACAGATAGGAAAGATTTTACGGTTCCAACAAGAAAGCTAAAACTATGAGAAGATAACCTCAAAGTCACATGTAATTAAATGTCAGAAAAAAAGACCTAACCCACATCTTTTTCCTGTAGAAACACATTAATCCCTCTTCAACCACAAGCAATAAACAGAAATTTGCTTACTGATTTTTACTTTTAATTCCTTATCAGGATACGGTAAAAGAAAATCCTGGGGAAATAAGTCAGATAAGATTTGATGGGGCATAATGTTTCCCAAAAACACCATGTGCAGGGGAAGCAGACCTGGCTAGAGCAGAAAAAGGTATATGGAAGAAATCCCAGTATGTGTGGAAAGATTAAAACGGAGCAAGAGAAGACAGATATTAAACACTGCCAAGAGGACAAGGAGAGTTTCAGCCTGAGTTCCTAGCAACAGCTTGTTTGGGTGTTCAGTACACTTCCTATTCTTGGCAGTCCATCCTGCAGCTGCAGAATTTGTTTGCTTACTGATTGCTATCTGTTTGTGTGTCTTAAAGCAGGTAAAGCTGACTCCCATTTGCAGCACTCTGGTAGACTATATATTTTTAAAGCCATCCAATTATACAAAACTTAAAAGTATTGTGGTAGGTACAATATAACAAACCTTTTTTTTAAAGGTTTATTTATTTATTTTGAGAGAGAGAGGGATAGAGAGAATTGCAAGCAGGCTCTGTGCTGTTAGCACAGAGCCTGATGTGGAGCTTGAACCTACAAATCACGAGAGCATGACCTGAGCCAAAATCAAGAGTCAGAGGTTTAACTGACTGAGCCACCCAGGCAACCCATATAATAACCTTTTTTAAAATTTATTTTATTTTTTTTTAAGTTCATTTACTTATTTTGAGAGAGAGAGCGTGTGGGGGGGGGGGGAGGGACAGAGAGAGAGAGAGAGAGAGAGAATCCAAAGCAGGCTCCGCACCACCAGTGCAGAGCCTGAGGCAGGGCTCAAACTCACGAACTGTGAGATCATGGCCTGAGCCAAAGTCCAGCACTTAACCAACTGAGCCAGCCAGGAGCTCCACTTTTTTTTTTTTTCAAATGAGAAGTCAAGCTCATGAGAAACTAAAAGAAGGGAAGGGAAGGGAAGGGAAGGGAAGGGAAGGGAAGGGAAGGGAAGGGAGGAAGAGAAGGAAGTTAGGAAGTTGGAAGGAAGGAAGGAAGGAAGGAAGGAAGGAAGGAAGGAAGGAAGGAAGAAAAGAAAAGAAAGAAAAGAAAAAAGAAAAGGAAAGGAAAGGAAAGAAAAGAAAAGAAAAAAAGAAAGAAAAGAAAAGAAAAGAAAAGAAAAGAAAAGAAAAGAAAAGAAAAGAAAAGAAAAGAAAAGAAAAGAAAATAAAAAAAAATACTAGTCTTACAGTGGTGGGCAACCTCAGGAGAACTGGATTTACCTAGAGGCATGTGTCAGTAGCAGAAACTTAGTGCTTTGTTTTATAGGATCTTCCAGAAAAAAAGAGGGCGAAAAAGGCCTTGAGCACTTCGGGTAAATCAAAGGAAAAACTACCAGCTTCTGAAACAAAGAGATAGCAAAGAAACAGTTGCTGCCTCAGCTCCAGCTGAGGGAAAACATCTCCCCTGAGGATCCGGATCCTTGTGGTCTGGCAGTTGAATGCACATTACCTACTTAGTCAATGGTGACCAAAAATCTCTAAACTGAGAAACAAACTTCACATAGTTCTGAGTTTAATATCCTGGGCATCTGGCACAAGCAAAAGCAAACAGAACACACCATCAGATCTAAGCTGCCAAGTTATACCAAAAAAAAAAAAAAAGAAAAAAAAAAAGAAAGCCTCTAAAAGCAGGAGCTAGCAGAAACAAAAACAGCACAATTAGATTTGTAAGCACTTTAGAAATTAAAATTCTTAGAACCAAAATACATAATTAGTATGTGTTAAATGTTTGGGGGAAAAAAGAAGAAAATAAAAACAGCAGATGAACTACATAGATAAAATTTACAGGAAAAGAAAATTGATGTGAGAAATTGATTATAGAGTAGACTCCATTCTTCAACCCTCCGTATAATCATACCTTCTGCTGTGTGACTTTGCAGATCTTCCCATCAAATGGTGAGGTCTATTTCCCCAGTCTTCCAGCCTGAGACTGGTTTTTTGATTGGCTTTGGCCAATAGGATGCGGCAGAGGTAAAGGTTTGCAGAGCCAACTCCCCCATTAGGCATGGGGGCTCACGCTGCCTAGGGCCCACAAAAATGTCTTAATCTGAATCTTTTTAAAGGCAGAATAAAGATGACTATAACAAATGTACAGTAATGAATCCAGTCTGGATTATGTTCATATTTATGCCAAGGCAGTTGTAAAATATAATTTTTAATACTTTTTTTATGGAGCAAGGCCTGCAAAGACAAAGATGCTAGGCCTCGGTAGGCCCAGTGTGCTTCTACTTGTTCTATTTTAACCCTGTCACCACCATGAGAATATTGATAGGTTAACTTGTTAGAGGAGAAGAGACAACCTGGAACAGAGCTGTGTCATCCCGGCTGAGCCCCAGACACTTTGGTGGAAACCAGCCCAAATCAGCAAAGCCGCATAGCCAACACAGAGCTGCCTACAGACACAAAAGCAAGCCCAGTGGAGACAGAAAGATCAGTCTGCTGACCTGGTTCATGACCAATAATGCATGCTAATTGTTATAAGCCACTGAGTTTGGGGGTGGTTTATTATGCAGCGGTAACAAGCTGCCACAGTTAGCGAACTGAAAAAAAATTCCTAGAATGAAGCCAAGAGAGACGAAGTGAAACGATGAAACTAAAAGCACGGAAGGTAAGAATGAAAGGGTTCACATTATCCCCCAGAGTTCCACATGGCAACAGGAGAGAAGCTATGTCTGAGATGGTGATGACTAAATATTTTAGAGTTGATGAAGAACGTAGATGGTTAAGTTCAGGAAGGACAAGCGGCAGAATAAAAGGGAGCTGTAGTTAGATACGTTAAAGTGAAATAGTAAACCATCCAAAATAAAATATATTTAAAGCAGCTACAAAGAGAAAAAAGGTTACCAAAAGCTGGCAATGTCACAAAGGTATGGCAAAATATGAAGCTTTCTATAGTCATGGTGTGGGTGCAAAGTCTATGCAGATTTCAAATACTGCACTCGATCTTCCCTGATCATCTACATGCCCCTGGGGATGGGGCGGTTCTCTCCCTTCTGGTTGTCAGCACTCTGTGAGAGCTCCTCGTACAGCACATATCCCATCATTGTTAGTATCAGCATTATTTGCACACAGGCCCAAATTTTTTATTTAATATGGGAAAGTAGTTCTTTTAATTCAAAAGCATCTTCAAAAATAATAATATTAATACTTTGATATTTGCTTTTATGATAGTCTTTTCAAAATATCATTATGTCTTTTCATATTTTTCAACAATATTGAACTGGGCAAAAACCTTAAAACATTTAATTGGCCCAGTATTTTACCAACACTCCCCAGTATATGTTCACATTTAAAACACATTACGATTCTAGTTACTGACAGTATGTCAACAGAATGCAAATAAAGTAAGCAGTAGAACACATCTAGAAGGGGATGCATGCTAAGGATGCTTTTACAAATTTCATTATACATGGTACAATGTGTGTTTATACAGATACATCCTGTCTATCTTCTTATTGTGTTTATTTTACAATTTTGTATAGATAAGTAATCACTTTCTACATTTTTATGGACATGGAAATGCTACTCACAGCTATACTATATAGAACCTTGTGGTTACCTTTGTTTTCTCGCATATTTCCCCCCTCTGGAGAGGGGGGAATTGTCTTAATTGTCTTAATTTATAAAAATAATTGTCTTAATTTATAAGAATAAATTCTTTTCTTTTTACAGCTTTAAGTTCACATGAAAATTGAGCAGGATAACTGTCTTGATTTCCCTTGTTTTCATGTTTCATATGTTTTTATAATTTAGACCCAAGGTCTCCCTAATGTGTTTCAATGTGCTCTCCATACATTTAAGCACATTGATTGTCCTATCAATTTTACAATTTTGAAGAAACCTCTCCTGAACGCATGACTTCTATCTTGACTGGTTTCTTTCTATTTTGACTAAATGATTCTCTAGGTCAAAGACTGTACTTTTTTTTAAACGTCTTTGAAGCCCTTACTGCTGGCATGGTGACTTACATATTGTGAGTCTTCAGTAAATTACTAAATAAATGATGACCCTACTGCAAGAGGAAAGCAGATGGAGAAGAGGCTGTGTAACTGAGCTACTTCCTCCAATGTTCCAGTCAACTGACCACAGAGAGACCTTTTATTATCTCCAGTCTGTAGGAACGGGTCTGCTTCAATAGGGGGTCCCAGATCTGGAACTTTGTCTCAGCTACCCGTTCAGTCCCAACAACGGGCAACTCTACTCATTTAATTGACTTGTCATTTGGGAACACACAGCAACTGCCTACGACATACTTGTTTGAATGGACAACTAGAAGATCATTCAATATCCTTCTCATTTATCAGCCTGCCATTTTACATAAATAATGAAAAAATCAAGCACATAAGTGTAAATGCATTATCATCATCTGTTGCACACATTTCAATGTCCCTGAAAATAATTGATACAGGTGATTTGATCTCCCCAAATCAGGAGATAGAATCTCATTTCTTTCAACTTGATTAGAAACTGTCCTATAGCTCAAATATACTAATATCTGAGAAATGCAATTATATGATTCCTTTACAGATTTTGTTTACATTTTTTTATCTTACTATGGAAAATATTGTGTTTATATTAGAAGTCGTAAAATAGAGAAAGCAATGAGCAGAGTCCTAAAGGTGGAAACCCAGCTCTGAAATCTATTCATAAAACCTTAGCAAATGCCTACTTTCTGTCTCTGTTTTCTCTTATAAAAAATAAGGATAATAATACCCACTCTCACCTCCAGGATTGCTTTGACTATATGATGAGACAGAGTATAATAATATTTTATAAGTCTTAAAGCACATTGAAAATATAAAATACCCTTTCATTCTATATTTTAGATATAACCATAGGTTAAAGATTCCTAATATACATAAGAAAATAATAAGAAGCCATGCATAGCAAAATACCATACGATGGCAATGAAGGGCTGTGTTTAATGAGCATGAGATCTGGAGACAATCTACCCTAGGTTCAAATCCTAGCTCTGCCACATACTGGCTGAGTGACTATAGTTAAATTATATATCCTCCCTTTTCTCAGTATTCTTATTTGTGAAAGGGGAATAATAATACTATCATCCATCCCAAAGGGATATAAGTTAAATAAGCATATAAAGCATATAGCCCAGTGTCTAACATATGGTAATCATACAGTAAAGATTAGATATTTTCCATCATAATTATTATTGCTGAACACTACAAGTAACTGGTATTAGCGTTCAATTTACCTTAATTCTTCTGCCAAAATCTACACTATTCTCGGGGGCTATTTTATACTTACAGGGAAACATAGAGTTATTCCATTAAAATCATTGATGACACATTATAAAATCAAATTGTTTTTATTTTTAAAAAACCTCGGGGGAGATTTAATCATTAGCATATTTTGCAGATAAGGAAATTGACACACAGTGAATGCACCCACTTGATTAAGATCATACCACTTGTTCCTGGCAGAGTTTACAGTAGAATCTGGGGCCCTTGACATCTAAGTGTGCTGCCTTCCAGATATCTCCAATTATCTCCAAAGATGTACAAGATCTTCTAAGTCATAAAAATTACTAGCACATACCCTGCCTTATCAGTAGGTGGACTTTTTGTGCACTTGCTCATTAGAATGTAAAAGAATGTTCCAACTACTACGTATTATGTGTACATATGTATATATGTTATAAATGCACATATGGGAAGATTAAAAACTTATGTTTTACTAGAGTTATCAGTTGCCACATACTTGAGGTAGAGATGCCTTGAGAAATGTAAACAATAGCTCATTATGTATTTCCAATTAGTGGATGTAACTTCATTTTGTTTTAAAATTTGAGATACTAGCTAAATCCACTTAGATTCACTTAAGTTTTAAATCATGATAATCCCCACCTGAAATGTGACTACAAAAATAGGTGGCTTTGCACTTACCCTGCAATCTACTGTTTTTCAAGTTAATATTTTCAGTACCATTCTTATACAAAAATAATAAAATTAAATAGAACAAAAAACAACAACAACAAAAGAGTAACATGTAAATAGCCTCAATAGTTTCCCAGACTTGAATAATTTCTGTCTGGCCAAAAGAGTCTATATAACCTCTAAGCATTTCTACTCAAATAACGACTTTCCCTGTGAGACAGGAAGATGGCAGGATATCCATCCCTAGAATACTGTGACCCAGGACAATTGCCCCACCACAGTCCTCTCGGGACCTCCTGCCTGCTCATACTGCGGAGTAGATGAGCAGAGACTGAAGAAAGCAAACAGTGGGGAAAGCACTTACTCAATCAGCTCATGCTGCCTCATGGAAATTCCTTAATGTTTATTTTAATCCAATTTTATTTGGATACCATGTGATGGAGACTTGGAGGAGAAAAAAAACAACCTGATTTGCACTGACTTCCACATCTCTCCATGGCATTTTTTTTAATTTTAATTTTTTTTAATGTTTTATTTATTTTTGAGAGAGAGAGAGAGTATGGGAGAGGGGCAGAGAGAGAGGGAGACCCAGAATCCAAAGCAGTCTCCAGGCTCTGAGCTGTCAGTCAGCACACAGCCTGAGGTGGGGCTTGAACCCACAAACCGTGAGATCATGACCTGAGCTGGAGCCGGTCGCTTAACCGACTGAGCCACCTGGGCGCCCCTCCTTGGCATTTTTTTTAAAGTTTATTTATTTATTTATTTTGAGAGACAGAAAGAGAGCACACCCATGTGCAAAAGCACAGGCAAGCAAGTGGGAGGAAGGGCAGAGCGGGATAGAGCGACAGAATCCCAAGCAGGCTCCCTGCTGTCAGCGCAGCTCAAGGCAGGGCTCTATCCCATGAATTGCTGGAGTTTAACCAACTGTGCCTCCCAGGCGCCCCTCGCTTTGGTATTTTTGAATCTGTGAGATCCCATAGGAAAGTGACAAAAAGTACACAGTTCACTGTTGAGAAATCAAAGCAATACCATCATTTTTCTAATTGTAGTGTCATAAATTAAGTATAATCTTGAGCTGTAACTAAACATTCAGTCAATCTAGGTCAGGAAATAGGCTCCTTGATATCTTTTTTCCTGACCTGACTATGGGGACCTGCAGTCCTTTCCCTAATCAACATGGGCTGCCTCCTGATTTCAGAAATTTGTGCTCTCCCTGAAGCCTGAGTGTACTTTGTCCCTCATGTCTTCAAGTGTTGTTCTCTGGAGTTCAGCTAACAAGAATGTAGTCAGTCTATTAGTGGTTGTGCCTCCATATTAAGAAGGTATATTTGGGGGCACCTGGGTGGTTCAGTCAGTTAAGCATTAGACTCCTGATTTCCACTCAGGTCATGATCTCACAGTTTGTGAGTTCCAGCCCCATGTCAGGCTCAACGCTGACAGCACAGAGCCTGCTTTGGATTCTCCGTCTCCCTCTCTCTCTGCCCCTCTCTCACTCTCTCTCTTTCTCAAAAATAAATAAATAAACACTTCTTTTAAAAGTACTTTTCTTTATTTTCAATATATGGCTGTGGCTTTTTTGCAGATACTGCTTTACTTAGTCTGCTTCTCAAAGGATAATTTCACACCTGTTGCAAGAAAATAAAGAGTACAAAGACCACATATTATGTATTTACTATACTTTGTATTATAGAAAGTTTTAAGCATAAACAAAAATGGAAAAAAAATACTATAACTCATTTCCATGTGCCCATCAGGCAGCTTCAACAATTAGGAACTCAGGGCACATCTTGCTTCATCTATATCCCTTACCTACTCCCCCTTGGATATCCATCTGATGTTCTTCATGCTGCCATATCTTTTGCAGCTTCTGCCAGTTCTTCAGCTCTGAAAGTGAGAGACTTAGAAGCAAGACAGAGGGCCCCTGTGAGGAGGCAGAGAAGCCAGCAGAGATTGGCATCTCATAGCAATGGAAAGAGAAAAGCTGGAGTCTGGATCTGGAAAGAAAACAAGGACTTGAGAAACTAAGACCCTTGAGCAAAGAAAATGAGCCCAACACCCTTGGGTGGTTCCTCCTTGAGGCAGTTGCCACATCTCTAGATGTGCAGGGCAAGAAGCCAAAGGCCCAAGTAAAACACTGGTGAAAAGCGAAGCAGAGTTTTCAGCATTCTTACAATGCAAGGGTGACAAAAAGGAAAAAAAAAAGTGAGGGGGGGGGCGGTATCCAGGGCCTTACCAGACCATGACAAACCCCCCAGGCTCTCAATCTGAACTCCAGAGGGCTACACCCTAGCATGGGGTAAACCAGAAGCAAACTGATTGATATGAGTCATGAATTATTGGTCCATATTTAGCAAGAGGATAAAGTGTCTCCTCTCTAAAGAAAATGCAGCAACAATTTTTCATATAGGACATTGGGCTGTCGATCAGAATTACCAGGTATGTCAAGAAACATGGCCAAAACTAAAAAGAAAAGAAAATGCTCACAGGTATCTCAAATATTGGAATTACTAGCAACAGTCTTTAAAAATAACTGTGATTGGGGCGCCTGGGTGGCGCAGTCAGTTAAGCATCCGACTTCAGCCAGGTCACGATATCGCGGTCCGTGAGCTCGAGCCCCGCGTCAGGCTCTGGGCTGATGGCTCAGAGCCTGGAGCCTGTTTCCGATTCTGTGTCTCCCTCTCTCTCTGCCCCTCCCCCGTTCATGCTCTGTCTCTCTCTGTCCCAAAAATAAATAAAAAAAGTTGAAAAAAAATTTAAAAAAAAAATAACTGTGATTAATATATTCACAAAAATATACAACAAAATAGACAATTTAATAGAGGCCTAGAATCTGTTTCCTTAGAAAACATATATTCTAGAACTGCAAAAGATAGTAACTAAAAATAATATCCAGTTGTATTCAGATGTCTTTGTCTGATAACTGTTTTGTGGGTCTTTTAAAAATAGTTTGGTTTAAGGGGCACCCGGGTGGCTCAGTCAGTTGGGCGTCCAACTTCGGCCCAGGTCATGATCTTGTGCTTCATGGGTTCAAGCCCTGCATCGGGCTCTGTCCTGACAGCTCAGAGCCTGAATCCTCCTTCAGATTCTGTGTCTCCCTCTCTCTCTCTCTCTCTCTGTCCCTCCCCTGCTTGCACTCTTTCTGTCTCCCAAGAAAAAATAAACATTAAAATAATAATAATTAATTAATTAAAAAATAGTTTGTTTTAAATGGTATTCAAATTAATTCCATATAGTTTGCTTGGTTGATATATCTCTTAAGTATCTTATAAACTATAGGCTTTAAACTATAGGTTTTAATATGTAGGTTTCCTTTTCATCTTTTTTTCTTCCCTTTACAGATTTTCTTAATAAAGCCAGGTTCTTTATCCTTCATTTTCTTCAGTTGGGATTTTGCCATTTGTTTTCCCATGGTGTATTATGTTCCTTCCTCTGTCCTCTGGATTGCTGTGTCCTGCTAGTTAGATCTGGATGTTTCATGAGATTCAGGTCCAGTTTCTTTGGCAAGGCTGTTTCATATTTCATGGGTGGTGATATGTACTTCCACAGGAAGTGTATAACGATGAATTATCTTTCACTTTATGATGTTAGCAGTCCTAAGTGGTCATTGCCTAGATCCATAATTTCATTAGAGGTTGTGAAATGGTGATATTCTAATTTTGTCATTTAGTCGCCATTTATTAACTAGAATATCTCTATAAAGAGAGGATTCCTGTCATCCCTATAAGGCTACCTTGAGAAAAGACAGGATAAATGAATGATTCCTTTCCTTTATTTACAAGTTTCCAAAATACTAAGTCGGTTCACTAGCATCATTCAACATTTAAATTTTAAGTATCATTACGAATTAATGGATTTAAAAGCATTTGATGTGTCTAGCCTATTTTATTTATAACCCATTCTGAAGCTCCAATTAATGGAACCCTATGTAATTGGCTCCTGAACACTTTTGAAATCATCTTTGTTGTCACTGATGGCTTTCAAGCCACAGATTTTTAGTCTGAACCATTTTCAAGGAAACAGAAGCATTTTTAGAACACATAAATATCCTCATATATGTATGTACATATGTTTATGTGTATATACAGATGTGGTGTATCCTCATATATGTATGCATCATCCAGGTGAGTCACAGTTCCCAACTGAAAACAAATGAAGAAAAACCTAAAATTAAAGAGTGGCTTAAATCCCTCTACTTATGTACCAGGCAGTAAAGCAAAAATTTCCATCGGTTGCCTGCCATTTCCCCTAACTGCCATATATTTTGTAGCATAGTGTGGGTAACTACAATAAAACAAGGAGAGAAGATGACAATGTTATTTCTTCTTTGAGAACTAAGAAAGAGGAAACTGTTTTAAGATGTGACAAAGTAACTATATTTAAGCCCCTGGCATCATGCAGGTTAGGACTAGTCTATGTAAAAAAATAACTTGTGAGTACAGAATGGTAGGGGGAGTAGAGGGAAAACAGAATTTTCTGAAGGAGATTATATCATTGCCTTTTAGAGAGAACAAATTATTTCTTGGGTGCCTACAACAGTGTGGAGACAAACCTTCTTGGAAAGGAGATAAACAGGATGAATTTTAGGCATGTGGTTC
Organism: Felis catus; assembly: GCF_018350175.1. Lineage (NCBI taxonomy): Eukaryota > Metazoa > Chordata > Mammalia > Carnivora > Felidae > Felis > Felis catus. Next base: position 206,786,091 of record NC_058368.1, on the reverse strand, counting down.
TTTCCAAACTTCTAATTTCACAGGGTCAGTTCACCAAAAATAAAATTGTCATAGTAACTTATTGTTTGTCATGTTAAGGCTGGATAATTGGCATCCTATTGTTTGTACAGGACAAAATATTACAGGAAGAACACCATGTGACTTGGGTACCTCTGGGTTCTCGTGGGAACAAGAAGGTTCTTAGCAAAAAGGGGAAAATATTCAAACAACATTACCACAAGCTCACTAATGGCTTTTCTCCACTTAAAAGTGGAAATTGAGGGAATTTTACATGTTTTGTGTATTTTTTCAAAAATATGAAAATATATCTTTTCAAAAGTAAAGTAGGGAAACTGGAATATTTATTAGAATTCTGGTCACCGTTTCTGCCATGATACAAGAGGCTGCAGTGTTTAGAGAAAAGTGTAATTAAAACTATGTACTTTGTAATCTGTTCTGATTTGGTTTTGTATATTTGGGGTTTTTTTTAATATTACTTATTGTCAAATTGGTTTCCATACAACACTCAGTGCTCATCCCAACAGGTGCTCTCCTCAATGCCCATCACCCACTTTCTCCTCTCCCCCACTCCCCATCAACCCTCAGTTTGTTCTCAGTATCCAAGGGTCTCTTATGGTTTGCCTGCCTCCCTCCCTCTCTGTAACATATTTTTTCATGTTCCTCTCCCCCATGGTTTTCTGTTAAGTTTCTCAAGATCCACATACGAGTGAAAACATATGGTATCTGTCTTTCTCTGTATGGCTTATTTCACTTAGCATCACACCCTCCATTTCCATCCACGTTGCTGCAAATGGCAGGATTTCATTCTTTCTCATGCCAAGTAGTATCCCATTGTATATATAAACCACATCTTCTTTATCCATTTGTCAGTTGATGGACATTTAGGCTCTTTCCATAATTTGGCTATTATTGAAATTGCTGCTAAAAACCCTGGGGTACAAGTGCCCCTGCACATCAGCACTCCTATATCTCTTGGGTAAATTCCTAGCAGTGCTATTGCTGGGTCATAGGGTAGTTCTATTTTTAATTTTTTGAGGAACCTCCATACTGTTTTCCAGAGTGCCTGCACCAGTTTGCATTCCCATCAACAGTGCAAGAGGGTTCCTGTTTCTCCACATCCTCGCCAACATCTGTAGTTCCTGATTTGTTCATTTTAGCCACTCTGACCGTCATGAGGTGGTATCTGAGTGTGGTTTTGATTTGCATTTCCCTGATGAGGAGTGATGTTGAACATTGTTTCACGTGTCTGCTGGCCATCCGGATGTCTCCTTTGGAAAAGTGTCTGTTCATGTCTTCTGCCCATTTCTTCACTGGATTATTTGTTTTTCAGCTGTGGAGTTTGGTGAGTTCTTTACAGGTTTTGGATACTAGCCCTTTATCAGGTATGTCATTTGTGTGAAGAACAATAGTTACATTTATTAATGCATTCGTTTCCTCTTGCTGTTCTAACAGATTACTACAAATTTAATGGCTTAAAAGCAACACAAATTTATTATCTTACAGTTCTGGAGGTCAGAAGTCCACAAAGGGTCTCATTGGGCTAGAATTTAAAATCCTAGATTTTAGCCTAGTGAGCCTCCTTCTGATGGCTCTAAGGGAGAATCCATTTCCTTGCCTTTTCCAGCTTCTAGATGCTGCCTGCATTCTTGAAGTCATGACCCCATAGCACTGTAACCTCTGCTCCCCTGGTCACATCTCCTTCTCTGGTTCTAACTCTCCTGTCTTCCTCTTTCACTTATAAGAACCCTTGTGGTTACACTGGGCCCATGTGGATAATTCAGGATAATTTCCCTGTCTGAATGAATATGCCTAATTTAATCACATCTCCAAAGTCCCTTTTGCCATTTAAGGTAAAATGTTTATAGATTCCTGGAATCAGGACATAGACATCTTTGTTTGCTACTATTCTGCCTATTACAAGTACTTTTTATGTGCTGGGCACTTCTAAGCTCTTCTCATGTATTAATTCAGCTAGTCTGCACAACAGCAGATTAAGTAGTAAGGCGGTTACTATTATTATTCCCATTTTAAAGATGAGAGAGGTGAGGTACAGATGTTGCATTTCTGGGAAATGTTGGCACTGATATACAAACTTACATAGGCTCAAAGACCCAATCTTTAACCTTTAGACCATACTACCTCTTTGAAAATAAAAATAGCATGGAAATTGAAATACATGAATGGACCCAAACACTATTTTAACAAAAAATGTCCAACACTCCAAGTAACTGTTTACAAGTCCTGCAGCTAGAAAGTTACTATTTCAAATCTCAATTATTTAGCAATGTTACTGAGTCCCATAACCACGACAGATGTTGAGAATTCACAAAATCCTTGCCTTTCAAAAATGTACTTGGAAAAACAAAATGAAAACATTAGAACCCATTAGAAAAAACTACAAAAGTGTATGTACTCAAATACTAGATGGAATGAAACATTCCCTCAAGTATTTTTTAGTAGAACCCAAGACACAAATAGCATCGCTATACTTTAACTGTAGTGCTTCGAAGAAAAATCAAATAGGAGAATCAGCCAGGAACATGGGCAATCTATAGAGTGAATATCCACAGCTAGAAAACTCTTATGTATATTCATTCTGAATTCTCATTACAAAGGAAGTAATTTCATAGCCAAATTAATTTTATTTAGAATGGTTACATGACAGAAAAGTCTTAATTCGGGTAACTTGGTCATTTTTCCCCCATGGGTGGGTAATGAGAGTGTTTCGAGTATGCCTTGATTTTCTTTTTATTGCTTCCAGATATTATTATTTTCAGATAAACTTCTTTCCATAACAATAACAAAATCATTTTATCATCATTCATCAAAAAGTGTTCATAGGGACAAAGAATACTATGTCACCACATAAAAGACCAGATATTCAAGTTATTAGCAACATCTGAGTTTTATAGCCTACAAATGAACACATGGTAGATTAAGCAAGATTATGGTATTTTGAAGTGTGGGAGAAGGCAAGAGGAGAGAAATGGGGGAGGGGTTGAGCAGAGGGAGGAAGGATAACTCAACTGATCTTACGAGAACTTGCAAATAAGAGATGATTTGCCCTGGAGTTCTCAGAAATGTAAGTCTGTCTTAAAAGCAGATGATTGGGGCACTCGAGTGGCTCAGCCGGTTAAGCTTCCAACTCTTGATTTCAGCTCAAGTCATGATCTCTCCGTCATGAGATCGAGCCCAGCCTCAGGCTCTGTGCCAACAGTGTAGAGCCTGCTTAGGATTCTCTCTCTCCCTCTGTCTCTCCCTCCCCAACTCATGCTCTCTCTCTCTCTCTCTCTCTCTCTCTCTCTTTCTCAAAAAAAACATTTTTAAAAAGCAGATGATAGATTCTATTCATCTATATACTCTAAAGTTATTACCTATTTCCTATTGACACTTTTAATATTCATTGTGAATAACATGGGTATTAAACATGCTATTGCATTTCAGGGTCTTCTATTCCTTCTTCTTTTGAGAGGGGACTTCTTTAAACATTTCAGTCAACTACTTTTTTTTTCCAGTTAGATACCTTTTATTACTCTTCACTTAAGCCCCATAGAGACTGTTGTCTTGAATTTTTATTGAGAAACAAACTTCTCTTAAATTTTCATAATTTACTCTGTTGTACTCTTCATGGGACTTTTTCTTTTCCCTATACTACACATATTTTTTTTTCCTGCTTACTCATCCTTAAACACAGAGCTATCTATCTAGATGTGGTAGATTAAAAATGACCACAAGATCTTTGACATTTTTCCCATCAAGAGGTTGGGTCTGTTTTCCTTCCCCTTGAATCTGGGCTAGACAGTGGTTGCACTGACCAAGTGATACATTGCCATTCCAAGCATTGGCTTTAGGAGGAGGCCAGTGTCCTTTGTCTTTTGGAGTCCTGAGCCAGCATGTAAGAAATTAGATACTACTGAGATCCACATTCTGTGAGGACGCCCAAGCTAGCCTTTTGGAGAAACCATGATGAAAAATACCCTGTCATTCATAGATGTTCTAGACGCCAGACATTCAAATTGTGTCACCTGAGCCCAAGGTGTCACTTTGGCTCAGTCCAAGTGTCCCTAAGTGCCAGGTATAAGAGTTAAGCTGTCTTGACTGAGGACCAAACCAATTACCAGCTAAATATCACTGAGTGGCTCCTATTTATGCTACATAAAGAATCACTTAACCAATTACTACTTGAATTCCTGACATACAACACCATGATATAATAAATATGGTTGTGGTTATAAACCACTAATATTTGGGGTAATACAGCATAGATGAACTGGATTAAACAACAGATGACTAGACACCACGTTTTACACTTCTCAACATACTGGATTGTTAAGGAGATCTTTAAAACATCTTTAATGTCTGTTTAATCTCTGATGGCTAACAGAAATTATCTAGTATGGTATACTAATCACAGTAGGCTAACTAGTATAACAAACCCCTAAATCTCACTGACCTAACACAATAAAGGTTATTTTTCCCTCATATTACAGTCTAGTAAAGTTCTGAAAAGGGTCTCTGCTGCACACAGTCTAAAGGCACACCAGGCTCCTTCCACATGGTGGCTCTCCCATTTCCTAAGGTCTCTGAATCCTTCACTGGAAATCTGTATTTGGCCAGTAAACAAGGGAACAGAAAGAAAACAGAAGATATGGCAGAAGGTTTTGTGGTGAGGGGTTAAGATGGCTTACATGACTTTTGCCCACCTTCCATTAAAAGTTGAAGTTGAGAATTTAGTTGGAGTCTAGAATGTAGTCATCTGCTGCTCCTAACTGTAGGAGGTAAACCAAACCAAACCAAACCAAACCAAACAAAACAAGCATTCTAGCTCTGTGCTAAGGATGAAAAGGAAACAGAGTTTATGAACATACGACAGTTTCTCCACATATCTCCACATTAGCATGGAATGACATCTTCTGATCTGTCAAGATCACCACTGTCTAAGCAAGCCAGATGTAGAATAGGGAACTTTTTTGTGTGCACATATAGAAAATACTACATCCCCACATACCTGGCTTTCCAGACACTTTCTGTCTCCTTGACAAATCCCAGGAGAGGTGGGCATTACATCTTTCCCTCTCAACCATGCTACCTACTCAGAAATGAAGTCTCCAATCAGGCATAAATAGAGAAAAGCCCCTGTGGTCAGGATGGGAGGAAAGAACAGGATAGGACTCTAGCCAGCTCAGAAGTTAGCTGCCTGAGTTTCCGTTAAGGGTCAAAGACTGGACTTTAGCCAAAGCCACTTCATGTTATCTTTCAGCCCTCTATTTTTTTTTTTTTAATTTGGTTACTCTGTCAAACCAATCGAAACTATAGTCCCCAAATTCCTACGAGTTGGGACTATAGTTTTTAATATTTTCATCAGCTTTGGCATGAGTGTGTGTGTGTGCATGTGCACGCGTGTGTGTGAATTCACACATCTTTAGTTGGAAGTTGAGAGAATTATGTACAACTGTGCTGCCACCATGCTACCTAGAAGTCTCCTTGTCCTCTTTGAATTTTAGTTTTATTTGTTGTTGTCAGTATCGTTGCTTTTTGTTGTTTTGTTCTTCAGTTTTCTGAATGTGGCTTCCAGTTCAGGCTTTATGTTCACTGTAAACAATTATACCATGGACTCTAAGGCTAATGTTTCTTCAAGATACCACTCTATTCAATAAAAACAAAATCAAAGATAGGTTTTAAGCAAGGAAACAGATCAGACATCTCTATTTGATGCAGGGTCCATTTACCACTGAGCTCTATTGAAGCCTCACAGTCCTTCTCAAGCCATCCCTTTGGGCAGCCACTGTGATTCAGGGTTGACATGTGATACAAAGTCTGTATGCCATCACTGGGTTAGAGTGATTTCATTCTGCTTGAATTGTTTGTTTAACAAGCATTTATTAAGCATCTACTGTGTGGCAGGCACTGTGATCTTTGCTGGAGGTAAATGGTGAAAAAAGAGCATATCCTATATCATCAGGAAACACACTGCCTATAGGTGGAAGAAAAAAAATTACACACAGAGTAAACAGTAAAGAGTAGATGTAAGCCCAGCATGCCATGGGAGCACCTGAACCAAGCATCTATTGTAGTACTCAGGGTCAGGAAGGCCTCTTAGAGGACCCAGAGACCTGAGGGAGTTATTCAAGTGACAAGGAGGGGCAGAGGCATCCAGCCCTTCTCAACACTTACCCCATTGCTCTGTTTAACCACTTCCCTGGGAAATTCTCGCTCCCAAGGACTCCTGTGCCTAATTCCTCAGGTATTACATGGAAGTATGGATGCCAGAAATGTTACTATCTCATGGTGAATCACTTGTCTTTGATGGTGGTGTGGAAATTGCAAAGGGATGACATAAACTGGCTGTGGCTCTTACTTGGGAAATCTCCAGAAGCCTCTTTCTTCTTCTTTCTTTTTATAGAAACCTGCCTTCTATTTTCTTCCTCAGGAGAGACATTCCTGAAGCAAAGTTCTCCAGCCCCAGTAAGCTTTTTCCAACTCCTTTACTTTGGTCTCATATAAGCCTCCTGTACCCACCAAAACTATTAAGCCATTTTTTTTTTTAATCTTATCCTCCTAACTATAAAGATTGGTTTTGTAATCACATGGGAAGAGATTTGCTTTCTGGCTAAACATTTTTCCCAATAGTTCTCTCATGGAAATGACCGTGAGGAAAGTATGGGAGAATCCACAACATACAAAGATATGGAATAATGGACACTGCGAGGATTCACTGCCTTCAAACTTCTTCTGTGTCCCAGCCTAGCTTTTGATTCCTTAATTCAATATTACTACTTTGGAGTTGCCCAAAAAATTTGTTGCTAAAGTGAATCATACCAGACCCTGGTAAAACCTTGGTACATCAGCCTCTATTACTATTCTAACTTGGATGTCTCCCAGTTTTGTTTTTGTGTTTGTGTTATAATTAGCTACAACTAGCAAAGAATTTGTCTTATGAAAATAGAACTCAAGTCAGATATTGTCAGGTAGGAAGTGTTTAAAAGAATTTGACCAAAAAAGCACCATCTGGGCAGGACATTTCTGGATGGATATTCTCTGCTTAATATTAAATATGCAATAGAAAAACAAGTTGGAATCACAAATATATAATAATTGAATTATTAGGGGTTTGGAAGCCAAAAACACCCCATACATGAGCATTTTTCATTATTTATTTATTTATTTATTTATTTATTTATTTATTTATTTATTTATTTTTTCAACGTTTATTTATTTTTGGGACAGAGAGAGACAGAGCATGAACGGGCGAGGGGCAGAGAGAGAGGGAGACACAGAAACGGAAACAGGCTCCAGGCTCTGAGCCATCAGCCCAGAGCCCGACGCGGGGCTGGAACTCACGGACCGCGAGATCGTGACCTGGCTGAAGTCCGATGCTTAACCGACTGCGCCACCCAGGCGCTCCTCATAATTGATTTAAATATCTTTTCTCCCTCCCATCTACGCTGCCAGGATACACATTAAAATATGCTGTTTCTGCTTAAGGCTGAGGAGAAAAGAGGTTTAGATCAAGAAACATTTTTGAAAGTTGACATTTAGTGAGTTATCAATTGGCATCACTTCCTCAAATCTTGCTCTCAATTTATAGCCTCTTTTGATATTTATACTTAGGTATTTTTAATATATTTTTAATGTTTATTTATTTATTTTTGAGAGAGAGTGAGAGAGAGCACGAGGGAGGGGCAGAAAGAGAGGGAGACACAGAATCTGAAGCAGGCTCCAGGCTCTGAGCTGTTAGTGCAGAGCTCGATGTGGGGCTTGAACTCGCAGACCGTGAGATCATGACCTGAGCCGAAACTGGACACTTAACCAAATGAGCCACCCAGCCTATATGCCTATACTTAGGTATTTTCATAAAGCATTGTAACATTATTTTTTTGAAGTGTAACCACATGGACACACACACTGCTTTTAACTTGCATTTGATCATCTTTGTGAAATCTGGTTGGTGAATCTAAGATAAGATAGCCAAGTTATTAGTATAAAACTGATGAAGGTTTTAAAATAACTGCAAGCCAGAGAGCTTAAAATAATAAAATAAAATAATAAAAATTTAAAAAGCAATCCTACCAGTGAGAGCTATAAAATAATTGCATCTCAAAAGATACACTGAAATAAACCTCAATCCACTTTAGCTAAAAACTGCTGGATCCTTCAACTATTAGCAGTATTTTTAGTATCCTACTTTTTACAACAGGGGGAACAGAATGAAAAAGTGAGAAAACCACACTATGTTACAAGATTAATACACAAAGTAGTTTGCTGCATAAATCTGGTGACAAAAACATTCAGTCCAGTCTCCCGAGTTTCTTCATTATATTGCTGCGTGTTAGTCAAATCTGCAGGCTTCAGAGGCAAGACAGTGATTTCACGCAATTCAGAAAGACTTTGGTTAACAGTTTTGAAGCATAAAGGGGTTTTCCACATTAGCCACAGCAGACCACAAAATATAAATTAATGACTTCTTGCCCTACTTCCTAGACATCCTGGTTGAGGCTTTAATGAACACAGCTAGCGGAGCATTTTACCATGCTGTAGTTGGAGCATCCAATCCCATTTGGACCACTGACTTTGAAACAACCTCAGTCTTCCATGGCTTCTGTTGCATGAGGTCTTCTGATTATCAACTATAGAGCTGGGTGACTCACACCACCTCACTCACATCAACTTAATGCGGTTTTAAGCAGCTGAGGGAAAACAGTGCCAGCACATGCCCCATAATTCACTTGCATGGTCATTTCCCTGAAATCTTTATAAGAAGTGCCCCTCAATCAGGCATAAACACACATTATTCATCCACTACACATCCTTTTCACTAAATAGGAGGAATATCACCCCTACACATTTATTTATACCTGAGCTACATGATTTGGGTAATTTTGACTTCTCTGGTTTATGCTTTGAGATCTTCAATGAACTTTATTATGTCTTCTTTTGAAAATTCCATTTTATTAAGTATTTGACCAGAGATTTAATTTACTGCTTCCTTTTCTCTCCCCAGAGTCCCTGTGTCAGGCTCACAGTTAAGTCACAGGTGCATTTTGGAAAGCTTAACCCTACTTCTGAGTCATGTTGCTGAGCAACTAAATTCTCCCTCCCATCCCAAGAGGCTCACTTCTCTCTAGTTTCTCCTCTCTTTCTAAGGACACCAGGATAGGATGAGTAAACTGTAGTTACTGTATTTCCAAGCATGTGGAGTTTTAGTGTTATCTGTTTCCAGGAACATTTATAAGAATACTTAGATTCTAGGACCCACTCTAAGCCATATAATCTAGCAAAACTCTGAAAGACTCCTTAGCTTTTTATGCATATATGTATGTATGTATGTGTGTGTGTGTGTGTGTGTGTATTCACTTCTATTATATTCTATTTTAGTCTAACAGAAAAAAACTATAGTCAGGTTAGGAGATCTGGATTTAAAGTTGTGAATCTGTGAATCTGTGTGACCTTAGGTTTGGGAACCATGAAGACCTTTTGCTACTGAATCACTTTGAGACCAGAGGCAGCAAGAATAGGTTGTGAATAGAAACCCCAAAGAACTTCATGGAGAGAGTAAAGCTCTAAGAGCAGAAGAAGAAAAGGCCTATAGGACGAAGACATGATGTAGAAGACATCATGATTATTAATTGATTATTAATTTCACCAAGATGATTTATAATATCAAGGGATCTGAGTATCTTATATATCCGCCAATTTCTCTTTATCCCTATCATTAATTTCTTAACTCAAGCTATCAACATGGCTTTCCCAGATTACTGCAATGTCCCCTAAATGATGTTCCTAACTCCCAGACTTGATCCCTCTTATCCACCATCCACTTTATACACTGGGACGTTCCCCTGCTTAAAATGCTTAAATGGCTCCTTATTGCCCTCAGGATGAAGCCATGGAATTACAAGGGCTTTCTTGCTTTGCTCCTGCTTACTTTCCTAGCCTTGTCTCTTGAACACCACCTACTGCCTTGCAAGCTAATCTCCAGTTAGACTGAATTACACACACACTCCTACTCACAAGGTCTTTGCATAAACTATGCTTTCTCTCAGGGATGCCATCTCACTCCCCACACCTTCAGTTTTACCTAGATCAGTCTTACTCGTTTCCAGATAAGATGATACTTCCTAGATGTCACCTCCCTATACCTCAAAACTTAGTTAAATGACCCCCCAACATACCACATACCAAGACAGCAACAGGGCTGACTCACAGTGCAGCTTTTCACTCTGTGAGTTTTGAACAACTCCGTAAACTCTGAAGTCCACAAGGGAGGAGACCATGATAATGAGGTAAGTGTGGAAACCACATGCTCAGACTCCAAAGCTGCAACGGGAATATTTTCTTCTTCTCTTTAGGAGAGTGGAGAGAGAAATTCATATACTCATTTAGCCAACTCTACTGGAAAGTTATGGTACCAAAGCTTTAAATGGCTTTTTCTCAGTACATGAGATGGTTTTGACGTTGAACCTACAGATCAGGACACAGAAATGTAATGTCTTTTTTTTTTCCCAGTCTGTGTTAGAAACAATCTTATCAATTCTAGATCATTTCATTCAAGTCTTGGAGTCCGGTCCCTTCCCTGGAGTTGCATACAAATTGCAGGGATAAAGGCTGATTTCACAGAAGATGGGAGCAGAGATGGAAATATGATCCTTAGTCATTACCAGTTCCCCAAATTAGCATTGGCCCTTTGGTCACTGGTCTATACAATCAGTAGCATCCTCCTCACCACACCCTTAGGCTTCCCCAGGTCTGATTCTATCTTGTTGACGTTGGAACTCTCTCAGTCCCACTGAAAACATTTGGTTATTCTTTTGAGCCAATAGGACATAGATAAACTCTATGCAGTTTCCTTGGGTTTGTATGCCTAGACATTCTGTAAAACTATGTTTAATCAAGTGTTTCCATGTCATTCTGAGTATGTAAGCTTCTACAAGTCTACCACCTCTCTGACTTCACTCAGGAAGCAGAATATAGCTTTCAAACAAATCATCCTGAATCTAGTGAGATTTTGTTTTGTGTCTTTCATATCCATTTTGCTCAATCTTGGATCCACCACAAGGCAGAAAAGTCCATAGTCCTATGGACTTTCAGTGACCCAACATTATCCAGCTTACTCTCCAATTTTAATTTCCATTTCTCTTTTGTCTTACATTATAAACTTGGGGGTTCTTGTTTTATTTTTAAGCCATATTTAAACCCTTTTTATGTTCTCTGTATTCTGCTGTGTAATATATTTCCTGAGGCATAAGTGTGGAGTGCCAGTTTCCTGATTATGGAGAAGAGTCACAAGATACAAGGAATTATGGGAAGGAAATATCAATTAATATCTCAAAATGCTATTCTACCTCATAACTCACTAGACAAGTGCCCTAAACTTCTAAAAGCAGAGTTTTCTAGTAAGTGTTGCTAGGGTTCAATAGGACATCTACTTGAAATGTCTTGCTTTTTCCCTGCTTTTCCCTCTCAAATTAAGAGTTCCGTCTCATCCTTGGGTTTTGAGGAAAGTATGCCATAGGCTTTAAAATGCCATAAAAGGAAAGTTTTATTGCTCTTCATGACCACGAGTGTTACCATATGTTAATTCGGTTGATTCAAAAAAGAAAGGACTCCATCTCAACACATGAAGATTTGTGGAGTGTCTGATGTGCCTGATTTATTCTAGAGCTTAGAACACTTTCAAAACACAGAAGAACATGGGAAGGAAGCCAATATGAGCAGTTGCAGTATCAGGCAAGACTTTCCACCAGATGCACAAATAAGAATCCAGTCACCCAAAGGAACATAAATACCATTGCTGAAATTTTCAAACCAGTCAAAGATGCTTAACATTTACAAATGACTGTACATGCAGGAATTAGTTCACTGAAACTTTTTCCTGTTCTATCTAAAGCAACAGACGTATATATAGATTAGGCTGTTCCCAGCCATTTGTTTAGGAAAATAAATGTGAGGTTTTTTTCTTTTTTTTTTATTTCTCCTTCACTCTTTCCTTCTTAGTCTCATTCTAAAAAGGAATTTGATGGCCAAATACACAAAATAAAACAGAATAGAAATAAACAGATAAATAAATCAGCAGATCAAAATGGTAGTAGGAAAACAAAATAACACTAGGGAAAGAAATGCAAACTCACAGGTGATACTTTGGCTCTGAGCATCTTAGTGACCCACTGAGGCACATGATTGTTACCAGATTCACAATGTCCATGAGATAAAAACCAACCAAATTTTCAGGAGAAACATTTCAGATATAAGCATTGTTGGGACATTTGTCTTCATCACTGTACATACTGTAGAACTATTGCAATAGAAACTTCCAAGCTCCCCTGCCACAAAGACAAATTCCAGCCTAATCTGATTCTTGCGGACAGAACCTCTTTGCTGATGTACCGTTAAATGCAGGCATGTTAAGGTGCATGGGTGGCTCAGTAGGTTGAGCATCAGACTTCAGATCATGATCTCACAATTTGTGAGCTCGAGCCCCAAGCCTTGCGTCAGGCTCTGTGCTGACGCCTCGGAGCCTGGAGCCTGGGTCTCCCTCTCCTCCTCATGCTCTCTCAAAAATAAATAAACGTTAAAAAAAATGTTTTTTTAATGTAGGCATGTTAATGGACAATGCTTATCTTGCTAAGGAATATGCTTGTTACACTATTAATTTGAAGCACTTGCTACTTTAATAGAGGATGGTTTGTTTTTGTTTCTACTTTACTTCATTGAATGCTTTCTGTCTCAGGATTTGCACCCCTGTGATGAGTCTATTTTCATGCTGTAACCCTGCTTTTGTGGGTGTTAATTGACGAAGTGTATTCTTGTTCTATTTATTGTCTTCTAGCCTTACCATCTTTTATTATGTAAATGTAAGCCCTTTCTTCATCCCATCAATTTACCAGCTGCTCTCAATATCCTTGTAGGGGCCTGAGGGCTGGGCTGGGATGAAAGAACCCAAGTCAATGAGAAGGCCGGGGCCACTATTAACTAGGTTCAGCTGAGCAGTCTGCTCAGCTCAGTCTTATTTCAGAAAATTAGTCTTGCACTGCATGGTGGATGAGTTTGTTCCTTCTATAGAGATCTGTCGTGCTCTTTTCTCTATGCACTAAAATCCTTAGGTAGCTAGAACCTTGTACACACCTTGGACTCCCCACACCCCTCAAATATTGGTATCCTAAAAGGGATTCCACCTACCACCCTTAACCAGTATCCTTGCTCTGCTCCTGCATCCACTCATGCTCTCAAGAGATATGCATCTCATACTCTGTATTAGTTTTCTATTGTTTCCATAACAAACTACCACAAACTTAGCACCTTAAAACAATACCCATTTATCATCTCTTAGTTCTGTAGGTTAGAAGTCCATCAAAGGCCTCATAGACTAAAATTCATGGTGTCACCAGGGCTTTGTCCCTTACTGGGAACTCTGGAGAAGAATCTGCTTCCAAACTCATGGAGGTTGGCAGAATCCAGCTTTTTTCAGAAGTGGGACTGAGTCTTATTTATTTGCTGGCTACTAACTGGGAGCCATCCTCAACTTCTGGAGGCTTCTTTCCAGGCCTTGCGTGTGGGTCCTTGCATCTCAGAACCAGCAACATGCTTGGAATTTTTATGACTTCCCTTTCCATCACATCTCTTTCCTGCCTCTGCAGGAGAAAATTGTATGCTTTTAAGGATCTTAGACTGGGCTCACCTAAATAATCCAAGATGATGTCCCTTTTTTAAGGTCTGTGACTTTCATTAGGTAAGTAAAATCCCTATGACATATTTTCAGGTTCACCTGGACATTTGGTGGACCATTAGTCAGCCCACCACACACTACCCCTAATGCTCAGTTTGAAGACTCCATATATTTCCCATGTGGAGTTTCTCAAACTGCCTAGATTCCTGAGTCTAGGAATTTTGTGAATTCCTGGCATTCTGCCAATTAAACCCCAATTAATCTAGGTATTAAAACCATTAGCCATCCCCCAAAGTGCTCACAATTTACTTTGTTTCCTTGTGTTCCTATAAGACCCCCTACACCCTAGTAGCACATCAGCTACACAAGTTAGGTTAGCAATTCGCCCCACCACGTCTTACTGGCCCAGTCACAAAGCCAGCTTTTTTTTTTTTTTAGGTTTTTTTTTTTCACCTTAGTGGACATTAGGTTCATTTCTTTTTTTTTTAAGTGATTTTTTTCTTTATATATTATCATTTCACTTTTTTTTTTTTTAATTTGGCCTCCCTAAGGTCCATGGACACATTTAGCACATCGCCCCATACAGCATCTCCTCCAGCAACCCTCAGTTTGTTTGATATATTTAAGTCTGTTATGGTTTGCCTCCCTCTCTGTTTTCATCTTATTTTTTGCTTTCTTCCCTTATGTTCATCTGTTTTGTTTCTTAAACTCTTAAATTGCACATGTGAATGAAATCACATATTTGTCTTTCTCTGACTGACTTCTTTCGTTTTTCTCTGACTTCTTTCACTTAGCATAATACCCTCTAGTTCTATACAGGTTATTGTAAATGACAAGATTTCATTCTTTTCGATCACCAAGTAATATTTCACTGTGTGTGTGTGTGTGTGCGCGCGCGCGCGTGTGTGTGTAAATATATATATATATATATATATATATATATATATATATATATATATACCACATCTTCTTTATCATCAGTTGATGGACATTTGGGCTCTTTCCATAATTTGGCTGTTGTTGATAGTTCTGCAATAAACATTAGAGTGCACGTGCCCCTTTGAATCAGTATTTTTGTATCCCTTGGGTAAATTCCTAGAAGTGCAATTGCTGGGTCATAGGGTAGTTCTCTTTTTAAATTTTTTAAGGAACCTCTGTACTGTTTTCCAGAGCGGCTGCTCCGGGTTGCATTCCCACCAGCAGTGCAAAAGGGTTCCCCTCTCTCTGCATCCTCACCAACATCTGTTGTTTCCTGAGTTGTTAATTTTAGCCATTCGGACAAGTTTGAGGTGGAATCAATTTGTGGTTTTGATTTGTATTTCCCTGATTATGAGTGATGTTGAACATCTTTTCATGTGTCTGTTAACCATCTGGATGTCTTCTTTGGAAAAGTGTCTATTCATGTCTTTTGCCCATTTCTTCACTGGATTATTTGTTTTTTGTGTTGAGTTTGATAAGTTCTTTATAGATTTTGGATACTAACCTTTTATCTAATATGTCATTTGCAAATATCTTCTCCCATTCTCTTGGTTGCCTTTTAGTTTTGCTGATTGTTTCCTTTGCCGTGCAGAAGCTTTTTATCTTGATGAGGTCCCAAGAGTTCATTTTTGCTTTTGTTTTCCTTGCCTCCAGAGACATGTCAAATAACAAATTGCTGTGGCCAAGGTCAAAGAAGTTGTTGCCTGTTTTCTCCTCTAGGATTTTGATGGTTTCCTGTCTTACATTTAGATCTTTCATCCATTTTGAGTTTACTATGTGTGTATGGTATACGAAAGTGGTCCAGGTTCATTCTTCTGCATGGCACTGTCCAGTTTTCCCAACACCATTTCCTGAAGAGACTCCTTTTTCCATTGGATATTCTTTCCTGCTTTGTCAAAGATTATTAGTACATCATACATTTGTGGGTCCATTTCTAAGCTTTCTATTTTGTTCCATTGATCTCTGTGCCTGCTTTTGTACCATACTGTCTTGATGATTACAGCTTTGTAATATAGTATAAGTCCAGAATTGTGATGTCTTCAGCGTTGGTTTTCTTTTTTAACATTACTTTGGCTACTTGAGGTCTTTCTGGGTTTGACACAAATTTTAGAATTGTTTGTTCTAGCTCTGTGAAGAATGCTGGTGTTATTTTGATAGGGATTGCATTGAATATGTAGATTACTTTGGGTAGTATCGACATTTTAAAAATATTTATTCTTCCAGTCCATGAGCATGGAATGTTTTTCCATTTATTTGTGTCTTCTTCAATTTCTTTCATAAGTTTTCCATAGTTTTCAGTGTATAGATATTTTACCTCTTTGGTTAGGTTTATTCCTAGATATTTTATGGGTTTTGGTGGAATTGTAAATGGGTTAGATTCCTTGATTTCTCTTTCTACTGCTTCATTATTGGTGTATAGAAATGTAACTGATTTCTGTACATTCATTTTATATCCTGTGACTTTGCTGAATTCATGGATCAGCTCTAGCAGTTTCTTGGTGGTTTTTCATGTTGCCCACATGCAGTATCATGTCATCTGCAAAGAGTGAAAGTTTGACTCCCTCCTTGCTGATATGGATCTTTTATTTCTCTTTGTTGTCTGTTTGCTGAGGCTAAGACTTCCAAACTGTTTTGAATAACAACGGTGAGAATGAACTTCCCTATCATATTCCTGACCTTAGGGGGAAAGCTCTCAGTTTTTCCCCATTGAGGATGATATTAGCTGTAGGTCTTTCAAATATGACCTTTATGATCTTGAGGTATATTCCTTCCACCCCTTTCTTGAGGGTTTTTATTAAGAAAGGATGCTATATTTTGTCAAATGCTTTTTCTGTATCTGTTGAGAAGATCATGGGGTTCTTATCCTTTCTTTTATTAATGTGATGTATCACATTGATTGATTTGCAGATATTGAACCAGCCCTGCATCCCAGGTATAAATCCCACTTGATCATGGTGAATAATACCTTTAATGTATTGTTGGATCTGGCTTGCTAGTACCTTGTTGAGAATTTTTGCATCCATTTTCATCAGGGAAATTAGTCTGTAGTTCTCCTTAGTGGGGTCTTTGATTTTGGAATCAAGGTAATAATGACCTCATCGAATGAGTTTGGAAGTTCTCCTTCCATTTCTATTTTTTGGAACAGCTTCAAAAGAATATGTGTGAACTCTTCTTAAATGTTTGGTAGAATTCCCCTGGAAAGCCATCTGGCCCTGGACTCTTGTTTGTTGGGATATTTTTGATTACTGATTCGATTTTTTTACTGGTTATGGCTCTGTTCAAGTTTTCCATATCTTCCTGTGTCAGTTTTGGTAGTTTATATGTTTCTAGGAATTTGTCCATTTTTCCAGATGGCTCAATCTGTTGGCATATAATTGCCTATAATATTCTTTTATTATTGTTTGTATTTCTGCAGTGTTGGTTGTGATCTCTCCTCTTTCATTCGTGATTTTATTTATTTAGGTCCTTTCCTTTTTCTTTTTGATCAATCTGGCTAGGGATGTATCAATTTTGTTAACACTTTCAAAGAACCAGCTCCTGGTTTCATTGATTTGTTCTTTTTTTTTTTTTTTTTTTTTTTGGTATAATTGATTTCTGCTCTAATCTTTATTATTTCCCTTGTTCTGTTGATTTTGGGCTTTATTTGCTATTCTTTCCCAGCTCCTTTAAGTATAAGGTTAGGTCGTGTATTTGAGACCTTTCTTCCTTGTTTAGGAATGCCTGTATTGCTATATACTTCCCTCTTATGACTGCCTTTGCTGCATCCCTGAGGTTTTGGACTCTCAAGTTTTCATTTTCATTGGCCTCCATGTACTTTTTAATTTCCTCTTTAATTTTTCGGTTAACCCACTCATTCCTTAGTAAGATTAATCTCCAAGTATCTGTGGTCTTTCCAAATATTTTCTTGTGGTTGATTTCAAGTTTCATAGTGTTGTGGTCTGGAAATATGCATGGTATGACACCGATCTTTTTGTACTTGTTGAAGGCTAATTTGTCACCCAGTATGTGATCTATTCTGGAGAATAGATCTGTTAGAATCTATTCTGGAGAATGTTCCATGTGGATGCAAGAAGAATATGTATTCTGCTGCTTTGGATGAAATGTTCTGAATATATCTGTGAAGTCCATCCAGTGCAGTGTGTCATTCAAAGCCATCGTTTCCTTGTTGATTTTCTGCTTTGATGATCTGTCCATTGCTGTAAGTTGGTTCTTGAAGTCTTCTACTATTATGGTATTATTATCAATGAGTTTCTTTATCTTTGTGATTAATTGATATATATATATTTGGGTGCTTTCAAGTTGGAGGCATAAATGTTTACAATTGTTAGATCTTCTTGTGGATAGACCCCTTAATTATGACATAATACCCTTTTTTATCTCTTGTTATAGTTTTGTTTTAAAATCTAGTTTGTCTGGAGTGCCTGGGTGGCTCAGTTGGTTAAGCATCCAACTTCAGCCAAGGTCATGATCTCACGGTCCCTGAGTTCAAGCCCCCCATCAGGCTCTGTGCTGACATTTCAGAGCCTGGAGCCTGCTTTGGATTCTGTGTCTCCATCTCTCTCTGCCTCTCCCCTGCTCACTCTCTCTCAAAAGTAAATAAACATTAAAAAATTTTAAATAATAAAATAAAATAAAATCTACTTCTTCTGATGTAAGTATGGCTACTCTGGTTTGTTTGTTTGTTTGTTTGTTTGTTTGTTTGTTTGGTTTGACATCCATTACCATGATAGATGGTTCTACATCCCCTGACTTTCAATTTTCAGGTGTCTTTAGGTTTAAAATGGGTCTCTTGTAAGCAGCATATAGATGGGTCTTGTTTTCTTATCCATTCTTATATGCTATGGCTTTTGATTGTACCATTTAGTCATTTACATTTAGAGTAATTATTGAAAGATATGAATTTAGTGCCATTGTGTTGCCTGTAGAGTTTGTGTGTCTGATGATATTCACTGGTCCTTTCTACTCTTTGTTGCTGTTGTCTTTTTTGTTTTGTTTTCCCTTTTCTCCACTCAAAGAGTCCTCGTTAAAATTTCTTGCAGCGCTGGTTTAGTGGTCACAAACTCCTTTTGTTTTTGTTTGTCTGGGAAACTATCTCTCCTTCTATTTTGTTGTGTGTGTGTTTTTTTAATGTTCATTTTTATTTTTGAGAGACAGAATGAAAGTGTGGGAGGGAAAGAGAGAGGGAGACACAGAATCTGAAGCAGGCTCCAGGCTCTGAGCTGTAAGCACAGGGCTCGAACTCACAAACTATGAGATCATGAACTAAGCCGAAGTCAGATGCTTAACCAACTGAACCACCCAGGCTCCCTTCTCCTTCTATTCTGAATGACAGTCTTGCTGAATAAATAATTCTTGGCTGCATATTTTTCTGATTCAGAAGGTTGAATATATCTTGCCACTCCTTTCTGCAAGCTGGCTCTCCTGGCACTTGCTTTTAATTAAGAGGCTAGTAAAATAACATACATCTTGACTTTGCCTAAGCGGCTATTATTTTCACAAATAAAAGCGTCACAAAATCTCATGACTTTCTACAGATCATTTTATTGCAAATACTGAACCATATCACACTAGCACTCTTTAATGCAATAGGAAATGAGGAAATAAATCTGGAGTCTAAGAGATCTGGAATTTTTTCCGTGTTTGCTCAGAAAAGTTACAAGTGTCTCAAGAAATGTGTTCCACTTAGCAAGACCAAATGCAACTTGATGAAGAGTGAAAATATCTGATTGGCTCACATGTATGTAAACTATTAAACAGTAAAACAGTCTCTCAAATTTTATAGATACTCATCAAGTAAAAATCATGTGAATTTTAGATAATTATTGGTGTGCATTTCATTCCGTGTGTGCATGTGTGTGTGAATCCATCTGTGGGTGAAGTGAAAGAAGATAAGGCAAGCAACCACTCAGATGACCTCTCTACAATAATTTCCATTTCCACCTTGTCCTTTACTTGCCCCGGAGTTTGGCTGCCCTGACTGACTAGCTACCAATAAATAGAATACAGCACACCTGATGTGAATTACCATGATTAGGTTACAAAAAGTCTGTGGCTTTGATCTTAGGTGCTTTCTCATCGTCTCTCTTGGATGGCTCATTCTGGAGGAAACTAGCTGCCACATGAAGCCTGAGCGTGAAAAGGTCTATGTAAGTGACTCTGAAAGAAGATCTTCCCTTGATTGAACTTTAAAATGACTCTAGGCCTTGCCAACTGCTAATTGAAACCTCCAGAGAAATCTTGAAGCAACCAGCTATGCCATGTTCAAATTCCTGACGCAAAGAAACTGTGAGACTATAAATGTTTTTCATTTTAAACACTAGGTTTTGGGGTAATGTTTTACACAGCAATCAATAACCTAATATGACAGATACATACTCACAACTCAATTCAATCCTCAAAACTAGCACTTTATAGAGAGTTCCTAAAAGTCTTTGTATCCAAAATACTCTATTTAAAATAATTTAAGTAAAAGAAAAAAATTAACGATTATCCTTTCTTAATATAAAAAGACAAGACACACATTTGGAATTGATGAGTTAATCTCCATTCTGAAATAGTATTCACTAGATCTACTCATACTTGACATCCTTTTCTTTCATCAACTGTGGAATCTGCTTTAGAAGTTTCTTAGAGGGGCGGCTGAGTGGCTCAGTCAGAGGAGCATCCAACTCTTGATTTCGGCTCAGTTCATGATCCCAGGGTCATGGGATCAAGCCCCATGTCAGGCTCTACACTGGGCAGGGATCCTGCTTAAGAGTCTCTCTCTCTGCCCCTCTCCCTCGCTTGCACTCTCAAAAAAAAAAAAAAAAAAAAAAGAATGAAAAGAAGTTTCTTAGAATCTGCTACTGACACATAAACAAAGGTGATTTAGAAGATTTGGATATTAGCTGGAACTCCACTCCAAACTAGCTGTGTATCTTTGCCTGTATTGTTTAATATACCTCCAGTCAGGAAGCTTAGTCAGTTGTACTTCTTGTAACTGTTAGGATGTCCCTGGAGCCACAGTAGAGGGATGGCCATCTTGCCATCCAACCTAATGAAAAGCCCCTAGTAGCTGCCAGAACGAATCGGAGGTCAACCAATCACCAGCGATAGCACGACCTGACACAAAAAAGGCCCACCCAGACCTAAACCCGGAACTGCAGCAGCTTAAAAACCCCACCCCATCCCACCACACCTGGGTGGACTTCCCTGACTCCTCTCTCTCTCTCTCCCTGAGTCACAGAACCTCGCCCGAGACCTTAGTTCCCAAATAAAGCCTTTGACTGCTAAAATTTTTTAGCCTCTGACTCCTATCTTTACCCTGCCTTATGCCTGACCCTAACAGTAACCACACTATAAATTACTGATTTCTTCTTGACCAGGAAGTATCAAAACACCCTAAGTGTTCAAAGGCTGTCTCATCAAATATCACTCCTAGTGCTGAGGAATAAAAAATCTAAAGTCATAATACAAAATCATGACACATGATCACAATGTTTTTACCAGTGTCCACAGAGGTGTAATAGAGCTTTGAATTAGTCACAGGTATATCAAGAGTCTCACAGATAAATGGACTGAAAGCAGAAACAAAAATTCACAGAAACAGAAACTTGAACACATAACAGATATGGAAAATATCAAAACCTCATTTGTAATCAAATAAATGACAACTACCCAATGAGAAACACTTAAGGAGGTTCCCAATCAAGTTGGCAATGATACAGAAAAAGTAAAACGCCGTGTTGCTGAAGCTGCAGGGACACGAGCACACCACCAGGGTTTGGTAGCAAGGAATTTCTGTAGAGCTCCACACTTTCAGATGCCTGGGTGGCTCGGCTGTTTAAGCATCTGACTCTTGGTTTTAGCTCAGGTCATGACCTAGCGGTTTGTGAATTCAAGCCCTGTGTTAGGCTCTGCACTGTCAGCGCTGTGCAGAGCCTGCTCGGATTCTCTGTCTCCCTCTCTCTCTGCCCCTCCCTGGCTCATTCTCTCTCTCAAAAAATAAATACATAGATAAATAAACTTTTAAAAAATTTTTTAAAAAAAGTTCAACATTTTAATTCCTGAAGCCCACTTATAGGTATCTTTCCTAATGATATAATTTGAGATGGAAAACATTTATGTAAAAAAAAAAAAAAAATGGAAGTAAAGAGTTACCCATCTATTCAGGGAGTGATGCCATGAAAAATGACAAAACTGTACCATGAAGCATTATGCAGACATTGAAAATAATGGTTTTTTTTTTTTAATTTTTTTTCAACGTTTATTTATTTTTGGGACAGAGAGAGACAGAGCATGAACGGGCGAGGGGCAGAGAGAGAGGGAGACACAGAATCGGAAACAGGCTCCAGGCTCTGAGCCATCAGCCCAGAGCCCGACGCGGGGCTCGAACTCACAGACCGCGAGATCGTGACCTGGCTGAAATCGGATGCTTAACCGACTGCGCCACCCAGGCGCCCCGAAAATAATGTTTTTAAAGACTATGTAATAAAGATTAAAGATCATTACTTTATTTTTTTTTCAATATATGAAATTTATTGTCAAATTGGTTTCCATACAACACCCAGTGCTCATCCCAAAAGGTGCCCTCCTCAATACCCATCACCCACCCTCCCCTCCCTCCCACCCCCCATCAACCCTCAGTTTGTTCTCAGTTTTTAACAGTCTCTTAAAGATCATTACTTTAAAGACAATGTAATCTTTTTTGAAAGTATGATAAAAACCAGCATGTAAAAAGTTTATGCCCAACTAAATAGGATCCTAATTTTGTGTATGAAATAAAAGACTTGAAACTTATTGTCTCTACTGAGGGGAGTCCAGGGTTTGTTTGTTTTTTAATTTATAGTATGATATCTGGATAATCTGAAAAGCAATGTTTCCAATAAAGGAATGCACATTCATTCTCTCCTTTCATTCCATCTCAGCAAGTTTTACGAAAGGAGGCTATTGCTGCATGTTCAGGGAACTGCCATTTAGTTTGAGTTTTACACATTGTTTTCTTTCCCTGAAATTAATATCAAGGTTGAAAATGAATACTTAGATCATATCAGCTAAGTTAAAAACTGGCACGCCACTTCCTCAGATGCAAGTTTTCACCATGCCCATTTTTTAAAAGCTCCAGGATTTCTGCAAATTAAAATGCATAAAATAATGGGGAAAATAAAAATAAGTCAGAGAATGGATTCTTTTATTTTCATAGGGAAAAATCATGGGTAGGATTAAAAGAATTTTCTAAAATGCATTTCATGACTTGACTTTTATGAAGCATTTTAGTACATTACAGCTTTTGAAGAGGAAATAAAGGTGTGTGGATCATTTGCTGTTTGCAAGGTACACGAATTTTATGCATTCGTAGATTGTTGGAATGAAGCTAGTCCAGAGGTCTTATTGCTATCCTCAGGGTTTTTAATCTCAGTGATAATTCTTGACCTTGCCCAAGAAAAACTTCTTCTGTTTTGAAATTCAAATTTTAGGTTCACTGGAAGTAAACAGATTCTTGAGCTACTGAACAAAATAGGTAAATACAAGAAGCAGACTAGATGATCATGTCATCAACTTCTGAAGGCTAGAATCACTTCATCAACTTTGGCTAATACCCTTCCTGTTCAAAAGCAAAAGGAACACTAATGGAAGAAGAACAGGGTAAGCTCATGCCAGAGTCTCTGAAACGTGGCAAACAGGTTGCTGTTAGTACACGGAAACATGGTCATATATCGATGTGGGAATCACTGAGAATTTTTAAAGGAAAGAGATTATTATCATTGCTGGAAAGCAACAACAATAATAACAAAAAGCAGGAGTGATAATCAACCCCCCTACACCAAAAAAAAAAAAAAAAAAAAGAGAATAAGCAGGAAAGAGAGAAAAAATGTCATATCTTTCAAAATAAAAGCAAGAAAATAAAGAATAACAGCATCACACAGGTGAGTTTTTGCTATTTGCCTTTCTGGTCAATTCTTCTCTTGGAATGAATGAGGTCATGATGAATTCACATTTGACTGACTTTTTCTCTGATTTCCAACAACAAGAAAGGAGCCTGATAAAGCTTAGAATGCTATCAACTCAATGGTGCCTGGCTGGCTCAGTTGGTTAAGCGTCCGACTCTTGGTTTCAGCTCAGGTCATGATCTCATGGTTTCATGAGTTTGAGTCCTGCATCAGGCTCCGTGCTGATGGGGCGGAACCTGCTTGGGATTCTCTCTCTCCCCCTCTCTCTCGGCCCCTCCCCACTTGTGTGTCTCTGTGTCTCTCAAAATAAATAAATAAACTTAAAAAAAAAGAATGCTGTCAACCCAGACAGATGGAATACACAATAAGAGCGATTTTTCTTTTTAAAAATGAAATGGATTTGAGGAGAAACAATGGACATCCTAGAACACTGAGAAGGGAAAGAATTTAGGATATATTCTGAGATTCACAAAGGATATATTGTTGACAAGTCGTTCTGAGCATAGATAACACTCACAATTTAACTGTTAAACAGAGATTAAACCATCTAACTTAACTCGCAGAAAAGAACTTGAATACAGGTAGTTAATCTTCAAGGTGATCTCAAAAAGTAAAAAGCAGAACTGAAGAAGTATGGAGAATGAGACACGGGGTCGGGGGGACAAAATTAGATGTGTTGTCAAGGCTACTGCTACAGGCAATGGTAGCCCTCTGTGTTTTTGTTTGTTTTGTTTTGTTCCTCTGGGTTTTGGTTTGGGTTTTTTTTTTTAGGGGTTTTTCTTTGTTTTGGTTTTGGCTTTGTTTTAGAAAACCTTCCAGAGCCTTGGAGAAGTGAACACAGTATTTCTCACGAGTGTCCATCTGAAGGACTGGCACTTGGGCATTTAGACACTGATTTCTGTCTGTAATGTTTTAAGGAATAGCTCCAAGGGACTTTCATAGCGCTCACATGTGTGTGCTCCACAGCTTGAGAAAAGGTCATGGGGCAGAAAAGTAGCGCAGGCCCATGAGGTTAGATTGTCATCATGCAAAGTTGGTCCATCACAGATGCAGAGGTGTAAGCAAAGTCACAAAAGCACCAGCTACACAGTATTCATTCTTCCCTCTACATCCTCACTCCCACCCTCTGCTGTGCACCACATTCACAGGTCAGTGAATAGTACATATGACCTAATACAGGGCCAACTCAATAGATGACAAGCCAAAGGAGACTTGGAGATGAGGCAGCAACAAGCTGTTCTTTAAGAATGCATGTTCAATCACAAAGGTCCCCAAAAAATGACACCTACTTTTACTTAGAGCTAGGAAATGAAAGAAACTTACACTGATATTTTCAAAACAGATCTAAATTCAGGGGGAGACAAATGGGTCAGTTAGTTTAGAAGTTTACAGCGAAAATTCTTGAAGGCAGAGATTTTCTCATTCATCTTTGCCACCCTCAGTACCTAACACCCTACATTAGAACACCATATGTCCAAAATGCAAATAATTAAACGAAGGGTGACTTGAACACCCTGTGTCTTGAAAGCGACTTATGATGCCTCAGGTGTAGTTCATTCCTCCATCCAAGCACTTACCACAGTGCATTTTAAATATTTATCTCTTTCCTCCCACCAGATTAATAAGCTTGTTAAAAGCAAAAAAGTATCTTGCAGCACCTAGGTGGCTCAGCCAGCTAAGTGTCTGATGCTGGATTTTGGCTCAGGTCATGATCTCACAGTTTGTGAGTTCAAGCCCTGCACTGGGCTCTGCGCTGACAGCATGGAGTCTGCTTGGGATTCTCTGTCTCTCTTTCTCTCTGCCTCTCTCTCTCTCTCTCTCTCTCTCTCTCTCTCAGTAAACAAACTTAAAAAAAAAAAAAAAGCAAAAAGCATCTCATGTTTGTATTCCTAACACACAGCCCACTGTATCTTACTTAATGATCTCTTCATAAATACTAAATTAATGAATTAATGTTTCAGATTTGTTCCTGGAGATTTCTTTATTTGATAGGTGCTGCTTCTCCTCCCCCCCCAAATATTATTTTCATATCAATGTCCAAATCACTTTATAAATCTTGTCATCTCACTAGTATGTTTAATATAAAGCACAACGTTTCAGCCTATATGATAATAAATAGTTTCAGTCAGGGTTGTACAGATGTCAAGATGTTACAAAATTCTGTGTGCTTCAACATGATAACATTAGCCAAATATGGACATTTAAATTTTAAATTAATTAAAATTAAATATAAGAAAAGTTCAGTTCCTCAGCCACACATTTCAAGTTTTCAATAGCCACATGTGACCAGTGGCTACCCTACCAGACAGCACAGATTATGGAATATTTCTCCTATCGTGGCAAAAAGTTGTATTGGATAGTACTACCATAGAATTTGTGTGTACACACACACGCACACACACACACACACACACACACACACACACACACACAAAGTGAGCTTCTACAGAGTGGACTATGCAATTCTGAGGTAGGTCTGGGTATTGGTACTCCCCCACAACCCCAAACAAATCGCTTTTATCTAATGGTGGCCACTGAGCCTGAACAACCCAGCCCTGCTTAGCAGCCTCCCTGAGGATCTGACTCAGAAAGCAGAGAATCAGGCAAAGGTGAGGTCTACAGCCCTGGATACTCACAGAAGGTGATTTCTCCTCTTCACCCCTGTCTGCAGAATAGTATCACTTCTGGTAAATTCCCTTCAGTGCTTTCAGAAAACTGAGCGCTAAGTCCCTATGACGATCCTCCCTATTTATATTCTGTGACAGATACAGGGAAGCTGATCGATAGATATTAGCTGTAAAGAGCTTACAAATAATGTTATTAGCTCTGAACAGACTCTGATGCGTTTTTCTCTGTGATTCTGACGTTCTCTGATGGTGTTCATTCTAGCAGTAAATGTCATGCTAAACTGCGTGAACTTTGGAATTTCATTTACTAATCTTACAGTTTAAAAACGACAGTTCAATAATTTCCCTAGGTTTCTTTGGGTACATATTGCCTTTAGGTTGAGTTTTGTGTTAAGATATTTAAATTAAAGTGACCTCCAGTTTAACTTTTAGAGTACTAAATTAACTGTTTCAAGACAGGAAATGCTAAGTTGACTACACCACTTTCCTCCCAGTGTTCAAATTCTGCAAAACCACATAGTGCTTATGTATTAGAGGCCAAGACATGTTTCCTTTAGTTGGGTAAAGTAGCAATGACGATCAAGTCAGTATTATTTTGAAGTGGCATGAAGAAACTGTCTATCCCTTGCTGAAAACAAATCCTTTTTTTTTTTAGTTAGAATAGCCAAAAACTATAAAATATCCACAACATTCCTGGTAAACCCTGCAGCCATGTTGTGGTGAGTGAAGCCCCATATGTAAATATAAATGAATCATCCCGTGGTTTGTCCTCACGTGTTCCCAAACAACTTTGTGTTTATTTCACTTTAACCAACATTTACTTGCTACTATCAAGATAAAGGCAGCATTTGAAAATAGGAATTTTATTCTTGTTAAGTCAAATAATTCTTTTGTTAGAAGCTATAACACTTTATTTCCTTGTGTTTGGTTTTGTTTCTAGTGTGAGACTAAATGAGTGTGTGTGTGTGTGTGTGTGTGTGTCCTCTTTAATTAAGGGCTATCATATTGTTTCTTTCCATTCTTACAATTCTATCCCGTTCCGGTCTTCCCCTCTGGGAAATCACTTAAAATTCACATCCTTTTGGAAGTTTCTTTTGATTTACCAGCTCAAACTTTGATCAAATCCTTAATTCATTTTGCCAAAGCAATTTCTGTGCAGCTGAGAGACCACTCACTGAGTTTGGTACATGCATCTGTTTCTGTATTCCATACAAACATATCTATCACAAAACTTATCAGGGCATCATTAGATAATGATCATATAATATTTAAATGTAAAATATCTAACAATTTCAATTATAAGCCAAGTCACCCATACAGAATATAAACAACAAAAGCAACAAGACATGTCTGAGCATTAAGTGCTTCTTAAGATCACTTTAACCTAATACACAACTTCTGATTCCAATACATAAATTTAAGAGTTTTCCCTCAGATGGGTGAAGGAGAGAACTAAATTGGAGAATTCTGGTTTATGAAGGTCATCAGGGAAAATGCCAAAAAAAATTTTTAAAAGACCAATTTACATACACATTTGTGAATTCCTACAGTTTTCTCTTTTGAAAAATGGAGCAATGAAATTATGATCCAAAGGACTGGTGCTTTTTAAAAAGCAGATTGTGAACGGTCAACTGCAAGACTGAACCAGTTGCTTACCATGACAAATGGCCAATACTATAGAACCACCCAAAGTATATGGAGTATATTTATTGCTTTTGATTTTCTACTCTGTGGACATCAGTGCTTATTTTATTTGTAATCTTCTTACTGGATTGGAATTATCCAGAATGAAGTTCAACCCAACAGAAGGAGAGTAGTTCAGCAGTCTCTCCACTTGGTCTTTATTAGAGTGAAATTACTCTGGATTTTTTCCTAGTTCCTTCACATGGGGCCCACACTTAGTGGAAGCAGGGGATAAAGAAGGACACAGGTGTTGACAATATTATAATGAGAATAATGTCACTGCAGCCTCATCATAAACATCCTATAAGCCAAGTATGCTTCATGACCAGGAGGTACATCTGATTCCTTTAATAAAATACTACAAATCTCAATTTCTCTGTCATTGCTGTGATAAAAGGTGATCTCTCTTCAAGCTCTATCTTAGGAAGCAAGCCTAGCCTTCAGATCAAAAATATGGCTACAGGATTAATGATATCCCCATTCAGTGAATGGACCTATGAGTTATTCTAATGTGTCTCAATTTCCAGACACATTCTTTTCACCTTCACACTACCTGAAATCTTCTGCGTTAGCTGCTGTAAAGTTTTTTTCTACTAGGTAAAATAACTAAAACTGTGGAACTCCCTCCTTTGCAATAAGTTCCCACAACTGTGAGTACTCTTTTCGGCTTTTGACCTTGAGTATGAAAAATTCTGGATCCTAAACTTAAATCTTTCACCAACTTCTTCTGTCCTACAAGAGCTTACTAATACTTCTGTACCTCAGACTTCCAATCTCCTAGCTTGATATTCTATTATTTTCTACTTATATTTAATCTGTGTGATTAAACAGCATCTTCATCTGCTCTGAAGTAATGACTCCCAAACTAAATTATATAAACACTGCAGCACCTAAGCTGGTGTCAGGCAGCCTATGGAAGTCCAGTATGTGTATAATGATAGTTCTTAGACACCACTGGTTTCAGGACTGAACCCTTATTTATACTGACTTGCGATGTCTGCTTAGACTCACTGTTCTGAGGTGAGGTGGTAGCCAATGGGTCAAATAAAAACTTGGAATAATTGAGTAATGTTTCAGTCTTTAGTCATGAAGTTGCTTTGTGACCTATTATTTATTTATTTTTTCTAAATATAATTTACTGTCAAGTTAGCTAACATACAGTGTATACAGTATGCTCTTGATTTTGGGGGTAGATTCCCATGATTCATCGCTTACATACAGTAGCCAGTGCTCATCCCAGCAAGAGCCCTCCTCAGTGCCCATCACCCATTTTCCCCTCTCCTCCATCCCCCCATCAGTTCTCAGTTTGTTCTCTGCATTTATGAGTCTCTTATGGTTTGCCTCCCTCTCTGTTTGAAACTACTTTTTCCCCTTCCCTTCCCCCATGGTCTTCTGTTAAGTTTCTCAATTCCACATATGAATGAAACCATATGATATCTGTCTCTCTCTGACTGACTCAATTCAGTTAGCATAATACCCTCCAGTTCCATCCACACTGTTGCAAATGGCAAGATTTCATTCTTTCTCATCACCAAGTAGTATTCCATTGTATATATAAACCACATCTTCTTTATCCATTCATCAGTTGATGGACCTTTGGGCTCTTTCCATAATTTGGCTATTGTTGATAGAGCTGCTATAAACGTTGGGGTACATGTGCCCCTATGCATCAATACTCCTGCATCCTTTGGATAAATTCCTAGTAGTGCTATTGCTAGGTTGTAGGGTAATTCTATTTTTAATTTTTTGAGGAACCTCCACACCATTTTTCAGATTGGCTGTACCAGTTTGCATTCCCACCAACAGTCTAAGAGGGTTCTCGTTTCTCCACATCCTCGCCAACATCTGTTGTTTCCTGAGTTGTTCATTTTAGCCACCCTGACCAGTGTAAGGTGATTTTCTCAGTGTGGTTTCAATTTGTATTTCCCTGATGAAGATTGATGTTGTGACCTATTGAATCAATATTCTATCTGGAAACAGACATGTGTCATCTTCAGTTAAAGAATTTTAACTTCAGTCTTATATCAATTCAATTGGGTAAACTGTTGAATACATATAGTAGTTTGACTTACTTTTCAAAAAAAAATTCATTCTACCTGTTCTTTTCATAGTGGTTAGAGTAAATTTCTTTGCCCTTGTGATGTTAGGTTTGGCCCTAAGACCTGCTTTGGCCAATGGAATTTTAGGAGGCATGACATAAGCAGAGTCCTCACATACATGTGTACGAGTTGGCTTGACTTTTCAACCCCATGGGCCAGCGACGGGGAGTGTATGTCCTAGATAGCATTGCTTGCAGCCTGGTCTCCGTAAGAAAACATATGAGGAACAGAACTGAACCCAAGCCCCAGTCTGGCATAAACTCATCCAACCTGCACCCTTAAGCAGAGCCGCCTGGCTGAATAAAATCTAAAACAAACAAAAAACAACAACAAAAAAACAAAATACTATTGTTGTAAGCCACTGTTGTTGTTATTTTTTTTTAGTTTTAGTTTTAATGAATCTACTTCCTTTATTGCAGTAACCTCTGTACACAGCAGCAACTGCAATACTCAACGTTAAAACAACCACTTTTTAAAAATTGATTTGTTATGAAACATTACTGTGGCAATACCTGACCAACAATATTGAAACAATAGATATGCCTCTAATTTCTAGGGCAGGAAATATCTATCTTGGGCTTTAGTACAGCTACTAAAAACATAGGCCTCCCAAAGCCAAAAATGTTTTAACCCAGAAAGAGACGAGGAACAAAATTAGGGGAAAAAGTCAAACTGAAAACTACTTAGGTGACAGTGAGATGCAGTGGTGGTCCAAACACCAGGAATGGAGTTCTAGCCCAGGATAATCACCATTAGTCTTATAATCTCAGCAAATCAGTACAGTTTTTTGAAGCTCATTCCTTAGTTTTTTCATGTATAAAGTGAGGCTAGACTTTGCCACCTACCTCACAACTTTTACAAAAATAAACTCTAAATGTACCACAAGTGTAAACCTAAAGCCATAAAATCATATAACTTCTAGAAGAAAACATATGAGGGAATCTTTACGACCTTTATTTAGGGAAATATTTTTTTCATGATAACAAAATCTGTTAAAAATAACAAATTGAACTTTACTAAAATAAAAACTTTTGCTCTAGGGGCGCCTGGTGGCTCAGTCAATTGAGCATCCAACTTCAGCTCAGTCATGATCTCACAGCTTGTGAGTTCAAACCTCATGTCGGGCTCTATGCTAATAGCTCAGAGCCTGGAGCCTGCTTGGGATTCTGTGCCTCCCTCTCTCTCTGTCCCTTGCCCACTTGTGCTCTGTCTCTCTCTCTCAAAAACAAACTTTAAAAAAAATTTAAAAGAAGAACTTTTGCTCTACAAAAGATAATGTTAAGGGAATGAAAAAAAGCCATGCACTAGGAAAAAATATTTGCAAATCACAGTTCTGACAAAGCTCTTAAATCCAGAATACATAAGGAGCTCTCAAATTCACCGATAAGAAAACAAACAACCCAATATAAAAGTTAGGCAAAAGATCTCAACAGATATAGAGATGGCCAATAAGCACGTGGAAGTTGCTCAGCATCATTAGTCACTAGTAAAATGCAAGTTAAAACCACAATAGGATACCATACCTATTAGAATGGCTAAAATTTAAAAAAAAAAAACCTTGATGACAAATGCTGATGAGGATAAGGAGCAACTAGAACTCATGCATTGTTGTTAGGAATGAAAAAATGATTCAACCACTTGGAAAAAGTTTGGCAGCTGGTTATAAAGTTAAACATACACTTAGCTTACAACTTGGCCAAACTATTCCATAAAAAATTATATTCACACAAACACTTATACACAAATATTTATAGCTATGTTATTAAAAATCATCAAAAACCTCAAACATCACAGGTGTCATTCAACCAGATGTCCCTTATTGTACGTCTATAAAATGAGACACTATTCAGTAACAAAAAGAAACAAACGATTGATTTATCAACAAATGGAAGAATTCCAAATGTGTTTTGCAAAGTAGAAACCAGTCACAATATACTGCATATTGTATTTCATTTATGTGATGTTCTGAAAAAGGCAAAAAGTACAGGGATGGAGAACAGAGAAATGTTTGCCAAGTGTTAGAGGGTGGGAGAGGGTTAACTCTAAAGAGGCAGCATGACAGAATTTTGAGAGTGATGAAACTGTTCTGTATCACACTCATGGTGGTGGATACATGACTCTTTGTAATTGTCAAATCCACAGAAATATATACCACAAAGAGAATTTTATTGTGTATAAATTAACAATTAAGGAGTGCCTGGGAGGCTCAATCAGTTAAGTGTCAGACTCTCGATTTCAGCTCAGGGCATGATCTCATGGTTCATGAGTTTGAGCCCTAAGTGGGGCTCTATGCTGACAGTCCAGAGCCTACTTAGGATTCTCTCTCTCACTCTCTCTCTGCCCCTCCCCCGCTCTCACATACACACACCCTCTTTCTCTGAAAGTAAATAAATATTAAAAACGTTTATATTAACAATTAAAAGATCACTGAAAAATTAATGAATTTTGAGACAGAGAAAGAAAGAGCATATTGTGGGGGAGGGGCAGAGAGCGAGAGGAAGAGAGAGAATCCCAAGCAGGCTCCATGCCCAGGGCAGGGCCCCATAAGGGGCTCAATCTCATGAAACTGAGATCACGACCTGAGCCAAAACCAAGAACCAGACAGATGTTTAACCAATTGAGCTGCCCGGGCACCGCAAAAAGTTAAATGAATTTTTAAAGTAATATAAGGCTGAACGACCTTTAATGTCTCTTCCAAACCTAAATATTAATGACATACATACACTATTTTCTTCAACTTTTCTATCTTTCGTAGCCTGGTGCTTTTGTTCCGAGTGAAAAAGCATCATTTCAACCCACCTTGTTTTCTTTGCATGATCATAAAATATCTTCTATAATACTTTTGGAATACTGTTACAGGTTTTATTACATTTTCTTTTCCTAAAGAGAAGACAATTGGGCATCCGCAGGTCTATGATTTGTTTAGAATAGTGTTTGCATTGGGCACACGTAAACTTCAGTTAACCTATAGCCATGAATTAGGTGACACAGAATTTGTGCAGCCAGTGGGTAGTTTAAGAGCCCATGTACCTTCTAAGAAGGGTGGTCTTTTTAAATTTAAAATAAAACTGGCAAAGCCTCTTCTTGCAGAGACCATGTGTCTTTAAGATGTGACAGAAGAGGAAAAACAAACACTTCCCCTTACTCTTTGGATCTTGATCTACATGCCTATGGTAGTCAGCCTCCAAGATGTCTCCAAGAATGCCTACCTCCTTCCCTTTTGCACCCTTGTTTGGTCTCTTCTGACACTGTATCTGGGTCAGTTTCTGTATCCAATAGCACTTGGGAGAAGTTATGGTATGTCACCTCCAAGATCAGGTTATAAAAAGACTGCAGCTCTTTTTTCAATGAAATTTACTGAACCTGATGCCAGGCATTGAACTGCATGCAAAAATATAGAGATTAATAACATTGCTCAGACCTTCAGGAAACTCAACATCTAGTGGGGCAAAGAGGTAATGAAGAAGACAACTCCACTACAGGATGTTGAGTGTTATAGAAACAGACTGTGAAGTTCAGGGAAACTCCCTGGCAGAGATAGATCCCAACTGGCTCCTCAAACACTAACTTCCTAAAAGGAAGTTAGACAGAAGGGTAGAGGTCATAGATGAAGACAGAGGGAGCACAGTGTTCTGGAAAATGGTGAGTAGTTTGGCATGTCTCTAGAATTAGGGTAAGGAGAGAAATTTGGAAATAAAAGAATGAAATAGAGACAAATCACAGAAGTCCTCTTATGCCAAGTAGTTTGAATTTACTTTTTTTTTTCCTCAAGCTGATAGGGAAGCATCTAAGAAATATATGTTTTTTAAAGTAGAATTATGTAATTTACTTTTTTAAAAAATTTAAGGGGCACCTGGGTGGCTCACTCAGTTAAAGGTCTGCCTCTTGGTTTCAGTTCAGGTCATGATCTCACAGTTTCACGAGTTTGAGCCCTGCATTAGGCTCTCTGCTGACAGTGCAGAGGCTGCTTGGGATTCTCACTCTCTTCCTCTCTCTCTGCCCCTCCCCCACTTGCACCGTCTCTGTCTCTCTCAAAATAAATAAATAAAACTTAAAAAAATTAAATATAAAAAATGATCAGATATTTGTATATATTGTAAAACAATCACCACAATAAGTCTAGTTAATAAGTGTCACCATAAATATAGAACTTTTTTTCTTGTGATGAGAACTTTTAAGATTTCTCTCTTAGCAGCTTTTAAGTATGTAATACAGTATTTTTAACTATAGTCATGATGCGATACATTACACCCCCATGACTTAGTTATTTTATAGCTAAAAATTTGTAGCTTTTGAATCCTTTCACTATTTCGCTCACCCCGCACTCCTCACCTCTGTTAACCACCAATCTCTTCTACCTATGAACTTGGTTTTGGTTTTTCAGGGTTTTTTTCAGAAGCCACATATAAGATAATCTGGTATTTGTCTTTCTCTGACTTATCGCACTCAGCATAATGCCCTCTAGGTCCATTCATGTTGTCACCAATGGCAAGATTTCATTCTCTCATTGAGATGAAAAGGTGCCATGTCTTCAGAGCAAAGCCTAAAAAGAGCTGAGGATCATTTGCTGCTGTCAGACGCCAAGACCTCTTTACGAGACACTTGAGGAGAAGTTCTGTCTCAGTCTTAAGTACCATTCCTGAGCAACTGATATATTTTATGGTGATTTTTGTGACACTTTGGCAGCTGAAGAAATTCAGGCCCAAATTTGCAGCCTATGTCTACAACATAGAGATGAGCTTATAGTATGCATTTCTAAACACTGCTTAAGCTACACTTAGATTCATCTTACCATCCCATACTTTTCCTTCCTTCCCACTTTATTTTTCATCATTCTGTAGGAATATATTTCTTTAAGCCTCCTCAATTCCTTTTGGGAACTTGAAATAGGAATAAATGAATATATAAGCAAACAAACATAAATTCCAAATGTTTAAAAAAATTTTTTTTAACGTTTATTTATTTTTGAGACAGAGAGAGACAAAGCATGAACAGGGGAGGGTCAGAGAGAGGGAGACACAGAATCCGAAACAGGCTCCAGGCTCTGAGCCGTCAGCACAGAGCCCGACGCCGGGCTCGAACTCACGGACCGCAAGATCGTGATCTGAGCCGAAGTCGGCCGCTTAACCGACTGAGCCACCCAGGCGCCCCTCCAAATGTTTTAATGTTGACCTCTTAACATTATATTTTGCCAAGATGAAATAGTTTGTAGGATCCAATATGGCAAGTCTTATAGACCATATAAATGTTGATATTACAGATTTCCTTTGTTATTAATAAGTGACTTCTGTTACTTCTCAATTTTCTAATTATTAAGTGTCAAATCTTAGTGTTTTCCTTAGATGGGCTGATTTTATCACAATTTTAGAAGAGAAACTAGTCCTTATCTATAGCTATATATAAATAAAGGGCAGAATAAATAAATCTATTTTTTCCTCAATCTAATAAAAACTATAGTTTTCCATATTCTGAGCCACAAGAAGATATTTTGTATGACAAAGTTAAAATAAAAGTCAATGGATAATAAGAAAAAAGGCAATAAACTATACTCAAGGCTTATTTTATCACAAAGTTGAGTCAGCCAGATCACCCAAATATTTGAATTTTTATAACACAGAGGACTAGACAACCTACATGTTTGGCCAAAAGTTCTTCTAGTTAAAAAAAAAAGGGGGGGAATATAGAAGCTGAAGACTTCTGGAAATTCCAGTCCCCCTAACTAACTAGAAAAAATTTGCCTAATCTGCTCAAAGTCCCCAGCTAGTACTAACATAAATGAATAAATGAATTTAAGTCAATATTTTAATTAAAAATATACACCATTAAAGCCAAGATAAAAGCTCTTTCAAAACATATCCTCCCATAAAATCTGAGATTGGTATGTTTTTGGAATTCTACTTGGAGGGTGTGTGTAGAGGAAAGATGTCTTGTTTTCAGAGCAAAGCCTGGAAAGGGAGGCACTTGAGAATTGTCTCATAGAAAGAATTGGTGATGGCAGGAATCAAGGATCAGCTTATATGCTAGGTTAAGAAAGAATAATGAATTCAGTCTTGCTATCACTTTAACAACAACAAAGCACAGCCCAGCTCTCTACAACCTTTAAGACAAGGATTAGGAACATTCATCTTTAAGTATATTATACAAGGTTTGTTCACCTGGAAGGTTTAGGGCATCTTGCAATATGATTCTTTCCAGAGAATTGATCTTATCATATTTCTATAGAAAAACCAGATGTGCAGAGTTTAAGTTTCCTCTAAAGGAAATAAAAATGAGTCAGCACTTGAGACACAAAAAACATTCAAGACTGCACCCCAAGATGTTAGGACTCATGACTGTACCTGACTTCTTGCCCTACAATAAAGCCAGCTAGACTAGTGTTTGATCCTGGGCATCCTTTAAAGAACACATGTAAGTTCTCTGAGGTCATTAGCCTCTTGATTTCCCAGAACTTTTGGCTGAGCCTGAGAGACCCAATAACTGGCATGTTTGGAATTCTAGCCAGTTTTCTTCTCAGTCCACTGCTTTCTGTTCTGACACTACAAGGTAGTTATTCTCCTGCTGATATCATTGATATCCACCAGCATACTAGTCTGTGCTAAGAGTGAAGTTTCCTTGAGGCAACTGTCTGCCCATTTGAAGACAGTGTGTT
Organism: Felis catus; assembly: GCF_018350175.1. Taxonomy (NCBI): domain Eukaryota; kingdom Metazoa; phylum Chordata; class Mammalia; order Carnivora; family Felidae; genus Felis; species Felis catus. The sequence goes on along the minus strand of NC_058368.1, from coordinate 206,749,462 downwards.
CTTATAATCCAGATTAAGGCATCCACATAGGAAGACCTCAAGCCTGAAAATCACAAAACTTTAGCTCCAGTCCTAGCTTTTCCACTAGGCTGGAGCAAGTTTCTTGACTTCTAGGAATTTCAAATTTTCATTATAATTCTGAGGAAATTGGAGCAAATCAGACATTTTGAACTAATAGTTCATGGATCTGAGGAGGTGGTAGTTACGGGGAAGAGAGCGGCAAACACCTAGGAATGTTGTAGAACTTTTAAGTTGTGTTGTTTTTTTTTTTAATGTTTATTTATTTTTGAAAGAGAGAGATAGAGTAGGAGCAGGGGAGGGACAGAGAGAGGGAGATACAGAATCAGAAGCAGGATCCAGGCTCTGAGCCATCAGCACAAAGCCTGATGGGCTCGAACCCATGAATCATGAGATCATGACCTGAGCCAAAGTCGGGCGCCCAACCAAATGAGCCACCCAGGCACCCCTTAAGTTGTGGTTTTTTTCTAAATAGGTTTAATCAAATTTTTACAGAGGGCTTGTGACCTAAAATTACTGAGAACCACTGGACTAAATACTTTTAACATATAAATGCGTATTAAACATGTTCAGAATATTATGTTAGGCAAAGCAGGAAACACAAAATGAGTGAGATATGTACTGAAATCATCAAAATCAAATGTATGATATGTTAGTGCTGCAAGAGAACAGATTGCAGTTAAGTATTTAAAGAAGTAAGGGATTATAGCTGTCTGGATGTGGGGAAGCAGGAATTAGAGAAGGCTTCAGGAAAAATAGTTCAGGTTTGTGCATGTTAAGGGAGCAAAGCATTTCAAGTAAAGGGAATCAAATGATCCAAACACAAAGGCCAAAAAAAACCTATGGCATATGAGGCAGCAGCATGCCATGACACACATTTGGTTAGGATATCAGGTGTGGGGAAAAATGGATGAGAGAAAGAAGCAGAAGGCCAATCGATGTAAGCACCTAAAAAATAAAAATAACACAGGAACAAGAAAATGGGGTCCTGGCTAAGACTGCTGCTAGGTCTATTCCAGTGCTTATGTCTCTCAGTGCCTTTTGATTTTGTGGAAATAGGTGCTTAGCTTCCATTAATGGGGAGCATCTCACTCCTGATAGTCTATCAATGCCCTCTTTTCCACTTACACAATTACTATATATCTCTGGATATAATCTATGTTGTTATATTCATATATATCTATAGTTGATTCTCATTTTTCATAGTAACTACAGTAAAACCTTAGATTGTCAGTAACTTGTTCAGTGAGTACTCCACAAGACAAGCAAACATTTCTAATAAATTCTAACTTGACAAACGAGTGATGTCTTGCAATATGAGTAGTACATGATGGTGAATATCACGTGATTACAACTGAGTCAATGGTTCTTCTCCTCTCTCTCTTTCACTCTCTCTCTCTCTCTCTCCCTCTCTCTGTGGGATGTGGGTGATCATCTCCCGTGCTTGGATGCTCAGTCTCAGGCCTCAGTGTTTGGCAGAAATCAGTGATTTTTTAGAACGCTGGAAGGTGCCCACACCTGGCATCAGTGTATTTTTTGTCACTTCAAAGCACCTATGGACAGTCCATTGCTTTTCCATACAAGAATAAGCTTAGGAATGCTTTGCTTCATTCTAGGTCAGGCTGACTGGAGACACAGACTCTTTGCTGCCTTATTGCCAGTGACCGTAAATACAGTATACAACAAGAGTTTATTAATACTGTACTGTAGTTGACATCCCTGCAAGCATATACAATGGCCCCCATGCAGGAAAAGGTTGAAAAGAAAGGCAGTAAGAAGAACAAGATGATTACGGAGGAAAGGAAATCATTGAGAAGTATGAACAAAATTATGCGAGTGGCCAAAACTGCAAGATTTTATAAAAACTCTACATCAATCGTTTGCAAAATATCAAAGAAGAAAGAAGAAAGAAGGGGGCTAGATACAGCAAAAGGAGTCAAAGGATATCAAAGCAATGGCCATGTGTTCTGAAAGATGTAGAAAAGTTGCTTCTGGTTTGGAAAAACGAGAAGCAACTAGAAGGTGATATTGTGACTGAGAACTTTATCTGTGAGAAGGCAAAGGCCTTGTACACTGACCTCATAGTAAACTGACAGCTACATCAACAGAAAACAAAGTCTTCAAGGCAAGCAGGAGATGGTTTGATAACTTTAAGAGAAGTGGCATCCATAGTGTTGTGAGGCACAGAGAGGATGCAACTTCAGATGATAAGACACCTGAAGCATTTTACTACTGAGTTCCAGAAGCTCATGGTTTCTGAGTATTACTTGCCAGAGGAAATTTTTAACTGTGCCAAGATGGAGCTTTCTTTTGGAAGAAGATACCAAAGAGAACCTACATTACAGAAGAGAATGCAATACCCAGTAAGAAGAAGATCACCTCACCCTCTCGTTTTGTGCTAATACAAGTAGGGATTTCAAAGTCAAGCCCCTGTTCATGTGTGTGTGTCATTCCAAGAATCCATGAGTCTTCAAGAAATGTAAGATGCAGAAGAGTCAGTTAAAGGTTATGTTGAGGTCCAATAGTAAGGCTTGGGTCACTCATATCTTGTTCATTGAGTGGATCAACGAAGTCTTCAGTCCTGCAGTGAAAAAATACCTTTTAGAAAAAAATTTGCCCCTCAAAGCCTTGCTGGTTATAATGCTCATCCTCCAGGCTTTGAGATCAACTTGCTGGAGGAATTAGAGTTCACTAAGGTCAAGTTCCTTCCTCCCAGCACCACTCCAATTCTCCAGCCCATGGACCAACAGGTCATTTTGAACTTTAAAAAGCTTTACACTAAAGCATTATTTCAGTGATGCTTTGAGGTGACCAAAAGAACAAACCTCACCCTCTGAGAGTTTTGGAAAAATCATTTCCACATCATGAGCTGCCTCAAGATCATTGCTAAAACCTGGGATGGGGTCACCAAGAGAACTCTCATCTGCTTGGAGAAAACTGTGGCCTGATAGTGTTCTTGGACATGACATAGAGGGGCTTGGTCATGAACAGGAGCCGCCAGTTGTCAATGAAATTGTGTCCTTGAGGAAGACCATGGGATAGGAGGTGAATGAGGACAACATTCAAGAGCTGGTAGAAGAATATGGCCAGGAGCTGACCACCAATGAACTGATGGAACTGCGTTGTGAGCAACAGCAAGAGGCTATGGAGGAGATCTCATCTGCAGAGGAGGAGGAGGAAAAGGCAGAAGATCCCTCACTTCAAATGAGATTAGGGAGATGTGCAAAATGTGGGAAACAGTGGCAATATTTTGTAGAAAAGCTCCACCCAAATAAGGCTGTAGCAGTGTGAGTGATGAATCTGTTTAACCACAAGCAATGTCACATTTCCACGAAATCCTCATAAGGAGGCAAAAGCAAGTGTCATTGGATAGGTTCCTTGTTAAAGTTGCCCAAAAAGAAAAAAATTCCATTGACTCAATAGACAGCAGTGATTCCATTAGTGATAGTGAAAGTCTTCCTACACAATAACCCTCCTCTCTCATCACTCTCACACCAGCCACGAAGCTTTCCAAAGGTAAGTGCACATTAATTTGTTTACCTTTCTTTGCATTTTGTATTTTCTTTATTATTTTGCATTATATTACAGTACTATAATTATGTTTATATGAAGATTTTTAGGTTGTAGAACAAATCATCTGGGTTTCCATTATTTCTTATGGAGAAATTTGCTTTGATATACAAGTTTGATATATAAATATGTTTCCAGAATGAATTATGCTCACAAACCAAGGTTTTACTGTATGATAAAGTGGCTGCAAACACTAAGTTAGAAAATACTGAACCACTGCTCCTAAGGAAAATACAAGGTTAGGTTCCAACAAGCCTCTGATCACATTTTCATCAGCCAATCAACGTATAACCTTATTTTTTGTATGTTTCTGTTTAAAGACACCTCTTGAAACGTGTACTGTTGACTCATTAACACTGAGCTCATGACCAACAGCATTATAATTCATGCCTGTATGAAGCCTATCCAACACACATATTTTCTCTCTAAGACACATCACACCCTTCCTATGTTCTGGGACACTAAGCAGCACTTTAGCACTTCATTTGGGGGCAATTTAAACAACACAACCACCAACAAAAAGCATACAACCACAAAACCATGAACACTAAATGGATCGTGGGAGTTGTTTATAGTATAAGCTGAAACAAGAAAGTGGAGCATTGTCTTGTTCAACTTCAAATGGCAATGTGTGCATTAAGCAATTCAAATTTGTTGCCACTTTGCACCCTTCGGTGAAAGGTTGCAAAAGTGCCACAAATTTGATTTGGGGTTACAAATAAATTTTAGTGAACAGGTACATTTCCAAATACAGATTCTGTGAAGAAGGTCAACTTTGTATATGTATATGTACACATATATACCCTCCTTGCAACTTAACAGAATACTAAATAGGAAAATTCATGCATTGTAAATGGTGATGTTGTTTGGTTGTTTTCTAAATATCCTCATTACTGTTGGGACATTGTCATTTTTGCTGTTAGCCTCCTAGAGTCAGCAATGTTTTGTATCTACACAGGAAACAGGTCTATCTCTCAAGGATAGACTCTCATTAACCAGCCCAAGACAGATCACTAAATTCAGAAAGCCAGTATATTTCTGTATGTACAAAACGACCCAGAGGACAAGGCGTTATAATCCTCTAGCCAAAACATTCTTTTTCCAGAAGCTATTCTAAATGAAAGACCAAATAATACTCTGAAGATGGCTTGGTAAGGAGGGAACTGGAGAATTCTAGTTGTATGATCTGAACGTTTACTAGTATGAAGTCAAAGGAGCCAGGCCCTTAGTGCAATGTTTACTGGGTAAACATAAAGGAATGAGCTTTGGATAAAGTTACCCAAGTGCCTTCTTGGCTGTGATAGCCTGGATTTTTTGCTAGTATAGGTAGAAAAGAATTTTTGCAGCAGTATCTAAGGAAAACAGGCTTGTTTTTAAATGGTACTTACATCTGCAGTTTTATAAGCTAAGCTTTTTCTCAGAGAAGGTCAATAGAGAAAAAATAAAATTATTTATTTCTACTTGACCCAAGGAAGAAAATATTGCAACCAAACATGGAGAAAACAAGGGTAAGTCAGGAAGAGATGAGTGGAAAGAGAATCTGGTGGCAAAGTACTGGATTCATGTACTAATGACTGTCCATTCCCTCCATACTTCTACTTGGTGATAGGCAGCTCCCATCAGGGGTAACTCTCACCTAGCACTACCAGTCTTGCCTCGAAAACATATCCCAATGCACATTTCTCTCTATTCCTTACTCTTAGCACTCCAGCTGTGCTGAATTCTTTTATTCCTTGAATGATCCAAGCTCTCTCCTTCCCATAGTTCTCTCTACTTGAAAGGATGGCCTTCAGCCACTCAATGGTTGACTGATCACACTCTGTCAGGACCCAGCTTTAATGTCTGCTCTTTAATGAAACCTCTTTTGCCTTATCTGTCTGGTCTTAAATGGACTTTGCTAGGTCCTCACATTTCATTCCTGTCCTATACTTATAAAGACTGTAGTGGTCTTGCTTATTCAGATGTTCACATGATAAATCATCTAACTCCATCCCCTAGCATGTAAGCAGCATGAGGACTAGAAACATACTGTGGTAGAGCTTCTTCCTAAGGAACGTTGTGAAAGCCTCAAGTCAAAGGAAAGCAACCTGGCTTTGTGTGCATGTGCAAGATTCCTCATGACTCTGTAACACAGACCGCCCATTCAGACTGTATGTTACCATATATGGGAGACAAAGGAGCAAAATTTATACAAAAGGCTACACCCCAGTGTGCTCAGGGCTCAGTTTTTCAGGTACAAACCCACTGAGCCCATGCTGGCATGACAAATAAAGTTGCTTCCTGGACAGAAGAGCCTTGGTGTCCAGTTTCTCTTTGCAAGAATCCTTCTACAATACCTCTTCATTCACCACTAAATGCCCCAAATCAGGAAAAGTGTTTGCCTCAAATCAAATACTCCCTGTTGGTTGAATAAATCAATATAAAGTCTTCCTAAATCACCTTAATTTTTCTTAATTATCCTACAAAATAAATATAAATGATTTCAACTTCTGATTGATTTTCATGGCATTTCAAATTAAGGTCAAGAAAGTTCAGTGCATAATTCTAATTGTGCTGGAAAATATGGGAAGTTGGCTGTTGAGTGTCGCCTCTCCGAAGACCACCAATATATCCTATTGATAAGACAAAGTTGAGTTTGTGCCTTATTGCCATAATGGAGTCTCCAGAGTTTGGGTGGTGTCTTGGGGATAAGACAAGATTGGAATTTATTAAGAATTGGAAATTTTGTGTAAGGTTTGCCTTTTGGTGGAGAAGTCGTGAAGAGAAGAACTTAATCAGGATTGGGTAAGAATTGGACAACTTTTCTGGACTGATGGAAACAACCAGATGAGGATTTTTAACACAAGGGATTCAAAGAATAGTAATGTAGAGACTAAGGGTTTTTATTTTGGCGGCGGAGGGCGGGATTAGTTTTAGTCCTTGTTGTTCAAGCAGCATGGGGATAAATGATTTTTTTTTAATTTTTTTTTCAACGTTTATTTATTTTTGGGACAGAGAGAGACAGAGCATGAATGGGCGAGGGGCAGAGAGAGAGGGAGACACAGAATAGGAAACAGGCTCCAGGCTCTGAGCCATCAGCCCAGAGCCCGACGCGGGGCTCGAACTCACAGACTGCGAGATCGTGACCTGGCTGAAGTCGGACGCTTAACAGACTGCGCCACCCAGGCGCCCCATAGGATAAATGATTTTTGATTCTCAGGGTGAAGGCTGGTTCACAGTAATTTCCTCTAGATCCCATTTTCCACAACTAAACCAAACCAAAGATTTAGGAACTAAATGGATTACCTTTCCTCAACCCTCAAAAATATACATTTTAAAAACAAGTGTACAGGAAGTAGCTTAATATTTAATCTGAAGTAGGATGATTGTAAATGGATAGGAAATATGGACTCCATTCAAATCACTGCTGCTCCTGAGGCATCCCTGAGGATAGCCACTTGCAACAAATCGGTAAAAAGAATTCCATTTATACATACTGATATTTAGTCCAGTCAGAAAAAATAATACATGCACTTAAAAATATTTCTTTGAATTTTTAGGCATAACAATAAGACACAAAACTTCTGACACAATGTAATAAATGGATAAATAATCTGTTTAATATGAGCCTTAGCCTACATTTAATTTTAGTACCTAATATGGATCAGATATTTTGTACTGCATACTCTATGAGTACAGAATGGCTTTTGATCCAATAGCATAATGAAAGCAACTAAATAATATGTTTAGTTGATTGCTTTTCTTCCCCTTAAAAATAACCTTATGGAGCAAATATACCAAAGCCTCAGTCAGATATTTTGAAGTTACTTATAATCATAAATTAGGATATTCAACCTTCCATGTCAAAAACTTCCACTTAACATTTTTACATGCATTCATAAATCCTCTCAAGATTGAAACAATGTAGGCAAACCACATCATATAGCCATTTATGAAGGCAAGATCAGTCAAATATTGCAACTTCATATCATGCACTTTAATAGAATTTGAGAGTTGGGTGGGTTCTTAAAAATTATATGGTGCAATAATTCAATATTAACCATCATGATACCACTACCTTTTTCTGCCAACTCCCAGGTTAAAAGTTGGTATTGGAGCCTTCTGTTTTGCTACAGTACTTTACATATTTTTTTAGAAATTAGCTATTTGTGTACATCAGTGTTTGTAACTTTAACATACTGTTATGTGAGAAATGTTACTGGGAAAACAGAACAGTCACTTTTAAGGCACCGTCATATTATCTTGTAATGAACTAGAATCATTTTAACCATTGCTCCTGGAAAGTTACAAAGTCAAAATTGGAAGATTTCACTCATTCTTTTTTTTTTAAGCTTATTTATTTATTTTTGAGAGAAAGAGAGGGGCAGGGGCAGAGAGAGAGAGAGATTCCAAGCAGGGTCCACTCTGATGCGGGGCTGATACCACAGAGCATGAGATCATGACGTGAGCCCGCTTACCTGGACATGTAACCCACTGAGCCACCCAGGCACCCTGAGGTTTTAATCATTCTTGAATATCTCCTTTCTAAAGAGGTCTTCTATTTAACACACTTAAATTCTTTAAACATGTAGAGGGATGCCTGTCTGCATAACAAAGTTGATCATGTTTTGCTACAATTCGCAATTGAAAAAAAACAGTATTAGGGAAAAATTACATGGTACAACCAAACTGCAGGAAGCTAAAGCTTATCAGGGATAAACTTGCCAGCCACGCTGTCAGCTTGTGGCCAGACTTAACTCTGAGAATCAGACCTTCTGACGTTTGTCCCACTGCATTTGCTCATAAATCGTGCCTTGACTTCCTGACAACTTTTTTAAAGTAAAATATTTTAAAAACAAGTATTGCATTTTGGACAAGCCAGGCTACTGATTTATTCAACATGTTTAGTTTGGAGATGGTTGGATGATGGTACACTGATTTCTGCTTCAGTTCTTAATTAATAGGGTATTATTTCACAATAAAGTGAGACTGTCATGCTGCTCCAGCTGGGGCTCACAGGCCCCTTGGGAAATTTATTTTGGAACAGCTAATCTTTGCAGTAGACTCATTGTCCTTTAACTAAAATTCACTGTGCCCAGGCACACAAGAAGTAGTTTCTGCTAATTGACTAATGATACACACATATGACTCACTTAAAAGTCATTCACAACACTTTTTTATAGCATTGATGTTTGCACAGCATTTAGTTCCTTAGGGTATTTAAACAATGGCAGATCAAAATGATACTTTCCTAAGAATTTCTTTTACAAAGTTCTTTCAACAGGTTGGCAATCACTGCATAATTCAGGAGACAATCCCTTTTGCAAATGTTAATGGAAGTTAAGTTGTTAGCTAAATTTACATGAGACTCTGGGCCTGAGTCACAGGGCAGAGCAAGAGACATCCACATCACCATTCTCTGCATCAGCCCTGTGTCCCTTGCGCCACAAGGATGGCTGTCATTGCTACAAAGAGAAATGAATACACTCAGTAGCCTCCCATGCGATTTGACTGCATGTTTGTAATAGTGCATTAGAAAGAAAATCTCCCTATTTATGTCTACTCTGTTTGTTCCTATCTGCTGGTTTATGACTCTCCAACACACCGTATTTTAACTACCTATTATTTTCATGACATTTGACTGCTTATAATGAAAACCCTTGTTAAGAACTTCTGAGGTGGCAGAAAATATGAATCTCAGGTGGCAGTAAACATGTTCCCAACTGAAGCTCTTGGATTTGCGTGTACATCTATTCAATGTTATAATGTGCTGTAACATTAACAGCAAAATATTTCATGATAATGGTATTATCTAGGAGAAATTTTTTCACCAAATCTGGAGACAGACATTAAAATTGTTCAATGCCCAAGAGTAGTTATTCCTAGTAATTGTAAGGTATTTCACCCACTACTATTGATTTTCAAAACTAAATTATTTGCTTTCCTCTTTTTTCTTCCTTCCTGATCTTTATCTCATATATTTTATTTGTGATCGCTTTATATGTGGATGGACTGGCAGAATTCTAAAATATAGGAGTTGCTGACTCTGTAACCGTGCTCAGTCTTCTTACTTTGTAAGCTCTAAGGACTCAAATGGAAGTATGGGGATGATAATGGAGCAAAACTACAGTAATCTGCATATCAGTGTGCCCTGAATTGCCTTTCTTCCCTTCCCTGATGTCCTCAGACCCTTACAAGTGCTTCTTAGAACACAAATAATTATGCTTAACTCCTTTTCTTGGGGTCCACTTCAGAGTAACCCAAACACACAAAAAAATGTGTGTATGTGTGTGTGTCTGCACACACACACACACACACACACACACACACACACGGGATATGATGCTTTGTCTGTTATGTGTGTTACAAATATCATCTCCAATTCTGTATTTGATTTTTTCACTTATTGTTTTTTCACTTATTTTACGTGACTGAAGTTCTGGTTTTTAATGTGGACAAATATATCAATCTTGTCCACAAAGGATAGTACTTTATATTTTACTTATTTTTCTACTGCAAGTTCATGAAAATAATGTCTCATACTATATTCTAGAATTTTATTGGTGTGCCTTTCATGTTTAGATTTAAATTCCAGGGCACCTGCGTGGCTCAGTCGGTTTAGCGTTGAACTCTTGATTTGGGCTCAAGTCATGATCTCATGGTTCGTGTGTTTAAGCCCCGCACTGGGCTCTGAGCTGACAGTGTGAAACCTTCTTGGGAGTCTCTCTCTCTCCTCTCTCTGCCCCTACGTCACTCTCTCTGTCTCTCTCTCAAAATAAATAAACTTTAGATTTAAAATCCATCTAAAATTCATTTTTGGTGTGAGGTAAGGATCAGATCGATCTGGGCTTTTTTCCACATAAATAACCAATTTTCCCAAGTAACACTTGATATCCCTTCGGCTGTTGCCATAAATCAAGTGTCCTTTTGCACACTGTTCTGCCTCTGAGCTCTCTATTGTATTCCAGTGGTCTATTTATCTGTCTTTGCAAGACTCTCTTGGTCCTCCTCACTCCTTTGATGCAACAATATTTGGGATCGCAACCCCAGTGTAAGTAAACCCATTAGGGTGCACGCCCCCTTGGCAAACCTGAACCCCAAGTGTCTCTTATTAACCTCAATGTCAAAAGTGCTGCAGAGTTTCATGTTTGCCCACCACAAAATCAGCAACCATCCCTAGGAGAAAAATATCCCCACATGCATGGCCTCTAAACTCTCCCAAATACTGGACTGGTAATTCTCCTATCTTGTGAGCATTTCAGTTACTTCCAATAGACCTATAAGTGTGTTTTGACCAGATTTTCCCATTATCTTCAGTGGGAAGATTGTTCAAAATTACCTAGGCTGCCATTACCAGAATCAGAAATACTTGTGTCTTTTTGCCTTATATAACATACTTAAACGTTTATTTCTAATTCTCTTAACTTTATGTAGTATTTGATAAAGGAGCATAAGGCAAGCTGACATACCTCAGATACCCCCCCCCCCCACTCAAGGTGGGATATGTATGATATTCCTCAGGCACTCCTGGCTGCCCAAGAACAAAGGAAAGGGAAACATAAATGGTTAACTGATAGAGATAACAGTCATGCAGGACAGGAGTCTCCATCAGGTTACAAATATCTTAGTAAATTATAAGAAAAGGGCAATCTAATCAATAGCCTAATCTCCAGAAACCTATAAACTCAGTTTCCTCCAGTGCCAACATTACCCTCCCCTCCATGGTGATATGGGGAACAAAGGCAAGAAGGAAATGGCAGGTAAAGTTAAATTTCCTTATAACCTGTAGCCCATTGACAAATACGTGAGGCAAGTACAGAGTCGAACATTTCTCTAGGAACCCCCTATTGTCCTAATGTTAATGCTTACTAGAGGAAAAAAAACCAAAAACCTTAGCTTGACAATAGCTAGGCTTCTAGCAGCCAGTGAATCTTCTTTAGCGTATGAAAATCCCTTTGGAACCTTCCTCTTGACTTTACCCCCACCCAATTCCATAGTATATAACCAGTCACTCCTCACAACCCCAGGGCAGCTCTTCCTATCCACAGGTCCTGTCCCCAGGCTTGAATAAAATCACCTTTTTCACACCAAAGACATCTCAAGAATTCTTTCTTGGCCATCAGCTCTGAACCCCCATCATTCCAAAACCCAAAAAGGTATTTGTCCCCACACATTTTATGCAATATTTTTAATGCTTCAATATATTATATGACAGTAAATGCACAATTAATGCTTCTTTCTTTTCACATCTCCTACTTTTCTTTCTACCTCTCATCCAACATCAGCTTTGGTAAAAGGCATTGTTTTATATATCTGATGATTGCTATTGTACAAGACTACTATACTTTTAAAATAAATGATACTTGATTTATAAAAAAATAAAAATTAAGACTCCATGTTCTTAACGGATTTTTTTAACCCAATATAAAGATTACATTATTACATGTATAAACCTAGCAATTTTAGGGCACCTAGGTGGCTCAGTCAGTTAAGCATCCAACTCTTGATTTCTACTCAGGTCATGACCTTGTAGTCCTGAGATCAAGCCCTGCCTGGGGCTCTGTGTTAGTAGGTGTGAAGCCTACTTCAGATTCTCTCTTTCCCTCTCCCTCTGCCCCTCCCCTACACTCACTTTCTCTTTCTCTCTCCCTCTCTCTCTCTCAAAAATAAAATAAAAAATAAAAAAAGCTAGCAATTTTAACAATTTTTAAAGAAGGTTGTTGTCATTCAGTTAACTAAATTCTCCCCAAACAATTTTAAATCAATGTAAAATATCCAGTTTTATTTTTTAAGGACTATCAGTGAGGAGGTATCAAACACTTTCCCAAATTCTTAATTCTCTTAGAACATAAATAGAAACTTATATAACTAATCAACAGAGTATTTTCAAATTTGCACAAAAATAATAAAACGGTTTGATTTATTTTATTATCCCCATCCTCAATGTTAAATCTTTCCAGAGTTAAATTTGCTAGCCGCTTAAAAAAAAAAAAAACAAAAACGATCTTAAGCAATTTGGCTTTCTTTGTCTTCCTGCATAAATGTAGAAAAATGGTCTTAGCTGGCTACAAGTGGGTCATTAAAAAGAGATTTTTAACAGGACATTAGATACAGAACTCAGACACACAGGTTGATTTTTCTCATGAGAATGAGCAATCAAGCCTAACTATATAGTCCTTATGTCAATGAGAATTCTCAGTCTGTGGCCTCCAGTTGGGATGGCCTTAGAGCCCATTTACTATGGATTCAATTTGTAACTTAATACAGACCTTATTTTAATCTTTAACCCTCCTGTCAGGTTGCTTTATCACTCAATGGATTTAACTAATCTACTTTTGGTCTAATTTTATACTGAATTATTTTCAAAGTATTTCTATTTGGTAGGACCACAACTTTTACAGATATTCAAATGACATCTAATTTAATTCTCCAAATCTTTCACAGAATTATCAGATTATCCATTTGTAACACTAAATTATACAAAGGACAAGTTATATCTCTACTTTTATATCGCCGAGGTTAATAATATTCACATTCCATTTTGTCACCATATTTAAATCTTCTGTATTTGTTTTATAGGTGACTCTAAACATTAAAAACCAATAAGCGGTATTTCCATTGTCATGACTATGTAAATATTAACTACAGAACCCAGAGATATCCTGGGACAACTTTTTCTTGTCATTGTGCAAAACATCACAATCTTTGTCCCATGTATAAATGTTCCTAACTTACTGGTAAAACCAGCACTCTTTCCTTACATTGCACGAGATTTTTAAAATCATATCACCATTTTATTTAATTCTGAACCATGTATTTTCCTGGAGCATCACCTCCCACCCCATGAAGCTAACTGGCTATTTCTCCCCCTTATGAGATAAGAAGCAGATGCTATTTCACCATGTCCTTAATGCCTTCCAGCTTTTCAGTTGATTTTTCTGTTGCTAGGATCCATTCCATTCCTCTTGTTGAAGACATTCTTCTTGGAGCCAACTGACTTCCTGTTCTAATTTGGAAGAATTCCTTTCTTTTTTTTATTAGGTTTTATTTTAAGAAAAATGCAAAAAAGTATAAATAACATAAAAACCCATATCGCCTACACCCAGAATTCATAACTGCTTGTCACACTTGCCTTATTTTCTTTCAGTAAATAGATTAAATCATGCTAGATAAACACAAAACCTCATTCATTACCAATCCCTAATCCCATTCTTTTACCCATTGTATACACACCCACAATTGCTGCCATGAACTTAGTTTGTATTTTTCCAATTAATGTTCATACATTTTTGTAAGTTTTAATTATATGAAATATTGTCTGAAGCCATGTTTCTTGGTCTATCTGTAGTGAAGGGACAGATGTTTTGGTTTTTAATGTTGTGTTTTCCACAATCTGTTGCAGACCATGTATCATGTATTTTATTTGTCTGATACATACAACTACATTCAACTCACTAGTGAATTCAGTCACACCTATACTAGTCTATATTTCATTGTTTATTGAAACAAATCCACTGATTCCATACTTAGATATTGTGGCACTACTCTATTTCTATAAAGTTTCTAAACACATTGCCACTTTCTCATAATAGACCATAATAAACAGTTTACAAATCTACACTGATCCTCACACTTTGAGTAGCAGTGTCTAGATTTTCTTTTTTAATGCTTTATTTATTTTTGAAAGAGAGACACACACACACACAGAGTGTGAGTGAGAGAGGGGGAGAGGGAGACATAGAAGCTGAAGCAGGGTCCAGGCTGTGAGCTCTCTGCACACAGCCCGACTTGGGGCTCAAACTCACGAACCATGAGATCATGACCAGAGCTTAAGTCAGACACTTAACCAACTGAGCCACCCAGGTGCCCCGAAGATGTTTTTTAATCTACATTAATAGTTCAATACTAAATATACATTTTGATAAGTTGATTTTTTTTCACTTAGCACTGTTTTTTACCAGTGCTTTTAATTTCTAGTTATCTTTAATAATATCCATTTTTTTTTTGGATATCCAAGGCCTTTTGCAAATTCAGGAAAGTGCAGGAACAAAAACTTTAAGGGTGGTATAAGCTCCTTATTCATGCATCCTACTATATAGACACAGAATTTGTCATAGTAAATGGCTAGCAATGGAATTGTTGGATCATATGGAATGTATGCATCATTTTCAAGATCTTCTTATATTGTTTTCTAAGTGGTTTTTCCAAATTACATTCCTACTCTGAGGTCTTAATTTCCCAACATTTCACACAATGTATGTACATTTAAAAATTTGTCAATAGAATGTGAAATGTTATCTCATTGTTGTATACAGTTTTATTTTACTAATTATTCTAAAGTGTGAGCGTCTTCTTATTTTTGGTGGGTGAGGGAAGGACATAAAAGTTCCCTCTTCCTTAAATTGCCTTTTTATTTTCTTTGCTCTTTTTTAGTTGGGGTGTTCATCTTTGTTCTATTATTTGGAAAGTATTTGTTTTTTAAGTCTATATTATTAAGATATATTTACATATAATAAAATTCACTCATTTCAAATGTACAATTGAATGAGTTTTGTCAAATATACAATTATTTAACAAACACCACAATCAAGGGTTGAAATATTCTCCTTATCCCAAAAAGTTCCTTGTATCCATTTTAGGCAATCCCTTCCCCCCTCTCCAGTCTCTGACAACCATTGATCGTTTCATTTGTGGGTTTTGATTCTTTTCCCCGTGGCTCCAACAGTCTTCCAAAAGAAGCTTTCCCACCATTTCCTCTTAATTGAAAAATGTCCAGAGGGAAGACCTAAACCTATCTCCCTGGGTTCTTTTGTCTTAGATTTGGACTAATCCTGGATTCCTTTACCAACATTATTAGGTTTGGCTAATGGGAGGCTGAAGCTCCCTCTGGATGACCCTTTCTTTGTGGCTCCAGTCCTCGCGAAACTCCAGGAACGCTTTCCAACTTTTAACCAAACAGTTGATGTCTCTGCCTTAGATTTCATTTTCTGCTTAAACAGAGCCTCAAAAAAACAACCAGAGATGAAAAGTTATGGCCTTCTTGGGTCTTTTCTGAGCAAGTTCATATCCCTATGCATCTTCGTGGCCTTACAGACTCCCAGGAATATATCAGCACTTTCAAAGCCCCTGTGGAAATCTTATTACCCCAGTTTTCCTTCTTGTTTTATGGTTAGTCTTCACAACAGTTATCCACTGCTTGAGGCAGCTGTGAAGGTAAGCAATTTCCTGTAATGGTTTTTGACAAACCTCCTCAGAGAAGAGGTTTTCTGAACTGGTGATCTCAGACTGAGTTCAAATAAACAAAGTCTTGCAACTGGGATCTTCCAGTGGACCACCAAACAGGACAAATGGTGACAGTGCTCTGGAAACAAGTCTTCAAAGGAGGTTCAACCCCCTTCTATTCCTTCTAGTTGCTGCCAGGCTGCTGGGTTTCACTGTGACTGCAGGAAATTGGTTTTCAAGTCTAGCACAGAGCTGGAGACCAGAGGATGGGGCAATAAGATAAATTTAAATGTCACTGGGGTGCCTGGGTGGCTCAGTGGGTTAAGTGTTCAACTCTTGGTTTTGGCTCAGGTCGTGATCTCATGGTTCATGAGTTCAAGCCCTACATCTGGTCTGTACTGACAGTGCAGAGCTACCTTGGGATTCTCCCTCTCTCTTTGTCCCCCCTTCTCTCTCAAAAATAAATTAAAAAAATTTTTTTTTAATTATTAAACATCACAAAGCTCTCTTTGTTGGGAAAATGAATAAAGTTTTACACCATAAGATGGCCGATGGGACTAAAACAAACTCTGGTCTCTAGCTTAGAGACCCCTCTTCCAGGTTCTTCTTGCCCTGTTTGCTGGGCACGAGAAAACCCACCACAGATATGGAAGATGACAACTATAAATTACCCTTGCCCCCTTCATTCGGAGCTCAGATCTTTGGAGAAATGGTCTCCTCTGAGCCCGCCGGTGTTAAATAAATCTCCGATCCACCAAGATCTCCGAGTGCTGCTTGGTTTTTCCGCCAACGTTCCAGCCTGTTTCTGTAACAGTCTTACTGAGATTCAGCACTTTTCTCAGGTAAATGGATTCAAGATTGCTACCATCATTTTATTAATTTCCAGAGTTCTGAAAATTCTGTTTCTGATCATTTTTGCCAGTTTTCTCATTGCTTTTATGAAGGAGACAATTTTCAAAAGTCTTCAATCTGCCATTTTCACTAAAATCCTACAAATACACTTTACATTGCCCAATTACCCAGATAATTCAGGTTAAAATCCTATTGCCTCACCCTAAATTTCTTTGATTATTGATAAAAAGGATTTTTACTTTCCCTTCTAGATGTGAATTATTGATGTGATTGATTATGCTGAAATCTCCTCTTAATAGCTAACTGTGCATCTGGCATGAGCTACATAGTTTATAGAGATTGTATTTGAAGTATAATCTCTTTGGATTTATGAAAAACAAAAAACATAAAGGCTGCTTTAAAATATTAGCAGAAATCATCTATATAGAGTTGACCTTTGAACAATACAGATTTGAACTGACTGGGTCTACCTATAGGCAATTTTTTTTAAGTTTTGTTTTTTTTCTAATGTTATATTTATTTTTGAGAGATTGAGAGCAAAAGCAGGGCAGGGGCAGAGAGAGGGAAACAGAGGATCCAAAGCAGGCTCCGTGCTAACAGTGGAGAGTCCAATGTGGGACTCAAACCCACAAACCATGAGATCATGACCTGAGTTAAAGTTGGATGCTCAGTCAACTGGGCCACCCAGGCACCCCTACAGGGAAATATTTTTGATAAATACAGTACAGTACTATAAATGTATTTTCTCTTCCTTATGATTTACTTGATAACATTTTCTTTTCTCTAGCTCAACTTATTGTAACAATACAATATATAATACATAAGACATACAAAATACGTGTTGGCTGTTTATGTTATCAGTAAGCCTTCTAGTTAATAGTAGGCTATTGGTAGTTAAGTTTTAGGGGAGTCAAATGTTATTCACAGAATTTTGACTGCATGGGATGTCATGCTCCTAATCCCCACATTGTTCAAGAGTCAAGAGTAGTTCTTTCTTTAATAAAAACAAAACCTAACTGATAGAATGATTTTCTTTGTCCTAAAAAGCCAACATTCTGATTTCAACTGGCACTTTTAATGAGAGACCTCAAAATAAGTCATTTGTTGAAATTATAAATATGCTACATTTAAATACTGACTTATTTCTGATTTACTTTAAATTAAGTAATCTGTGATTTGATGCATGTTATTCAGGCAACACTTGTTGCTGTGAAATTTACCAGTACGTTCTCTTATTTACCTTCCTGCCCTTTTCTGAGACTTAAAGCCATCATATGATGAATTTTATGAAAGACAGAAATAATTATTTCAGAGTTTTAATTTTTGTGTTTGCAACAAAGCTTTTATGTAAACACAATGACACTTGTAATTTACTCTCCATTGTCTCTTGCAATGCTCTCTACATGGTCCAATTCATCCGACCAACTCTCATAAGCCTGACATGTTCCAGGAAAATACATTCCATGATATATTTTAATTTATGAACCACTTACTGTTGGAAAAAAATTAAATGTACAGTCATTTCACAGCTTCCCGTATCTGCAGATATCTCTGATACCTGCCTTTTTGAAAAATTCAGATACCTAATGCCATTCGGCTTAGTAGAGAAAATCAAAAAGAACATGCAATCTGGAAGAATCAACATAAAATTTCTATCTTCCTGTGCTTAGCGTATCTCATCTTTCCCTTTTATCTAAGTGAATTTTATGGAACAGAGAACATAGTTTCACTATGGAAACCATGCTGGGAAGATGGAAGACAGAAAAATGTGTTGATGATGACAAATAGTTACCACAACAAGAACAAATAAACACAGAAGAAACGTATTTCTACATGACTTTTAAAAATGTATACTTGTTGGATAATTGTGAGAAATTAAAGTTTACTGAGAAACAAGCCGAGCCAGCATTTCCTATGGTCAAAGTGCCTAAGATACCTCAGGGATGAGTAAATGAAATCTCAAAAGGAGTTTTTCCCCCACTGGCTGCTTTCATGACATCACATGCCTATTATGGTTAGAAGGTGAATACCTGACATCATTTTTGGAAGGTGTGGGAACTGCAAGGTGAAGCAAGGCTGCAAAATTCTGCTATAAAGGTATGTTAATCTCTGTAAATAAATAGCCAATAATTCAGAAGCTGTAAAAGCAGGAAAAGCTCCACTCCAAATGGCAGATATCATCAGAGGTAAGGGCAACAGTCTCAGGAAAGAGGTAGCAAATAAAATTAGCTCTAAAACAATCATGATGTTGTTTAATAATCTGTATTATCACCGTCAGATTGAATAAACTAAGAATTTATGAACTCCGAAAACTAAGGAAATATCCTCATGCTGTGGTATCTGAGTCCTGGAAACACTGTCTTCATTTCTGTATTTCCTTATTAAGTTGGAGAATTCTCTTACGTAAGCTGGGTGTTATCATGGAGTTGACTGTCTAGCGAATTACAGAAATAAATGGTAGTACATTCAAATTCAGTAGCACTTTTCATCTATTTTTCTCAGCTGGGGTTTTGGCAAAAATTCCAAAACTGTTAGAAAAGTCCCATTGTACATCCTGCTAAATATGTATTTAGTGATAATAGTAAGGCAATAATTATAATGGTCCAAGCAAGGAAAAATGTCAACTTGAACTAAGGTTCTGATGATATAACTAGACCTGGGCAGAGAAATATTATAGAATTAATATCTATTTGTAAATGAACTAGGTGATGAATTGGATTTTTGTTGGGAGTTGGGGGAGGTGACAAGCTGATCCCTAGATTTTGGGCACAGATAAATGTATGAATGATGGTCAGAAAAGAGGTCTAGACCAATACATCATCACATTCTTAATTGAGCCCATGATCTGTTTAAAGATAGCCCATTTAACAGTGAGTTTCCATCTTTTTTTTCTTATTCTGCTATACTTCATATGTAATTATGTGCAAGAATGCCTCCATGGGTATACCTAACAAGAGGCATACCACAGCATATTCACCATCTCACATTTTAGTCTCTGAAGAACATTTATGACTGGTAGAAAACACATACTGACTATTGTGTCCTCCGACTCACTCCCCACTCCATCCTCTCCAGTAACACCATTAGACATCTGTTCTAGATCTTTAAATTTGCCTGTGTTAATCTAGACCAGAAATACTTAGGGGGATGGGAAGTAAAGAACAAAATCTTTACTGTTCTATATTCAGTTCTTCTTAACTGGGATCTTGAGATACAAAGGTGTGTGGCAAATGAATTTTGAAAAAAGAGTAGAGACTAGAGCACATGATTTGTGCATGATTCAAAATCTATTTTATCTAAACAGCAATTCAACTTCCAAATCTGCATTTAGCCATGAGAGTGTTTCACATGTAACCATATATATCACAACAGAAAAACGGTGACAAACCACCATTATGAGGCAAATCTAGATTGCTTCCAAAATTTCTTAGTGTAGTTTCACTAGGAAAAGTTGGCCCAACATTAAAATGTTTCTACCTCTATCTTTAAAAATGCCAAATTTAAGTTTATTACATAGGCTACCAATAACTGTCAAATGTTTTTCCGAGTTATAGAATTCTCCTTTTAATTCCTCAAAAAATGAAGTTCATGGCTAATGCAGTAATAGTGATCTTCCTTTAAAATCACAGCCCAGAATTTAGTGTGCCCTGCTAACCTAGGACATAAGTATGGTGTGTGCCCACAAAATCTCCCTAGACAATGGTGGTGGGGTAGAAGCATATAGTTATCTCTTGGCTTTGCTGAGAAGCCAAGCAAATGTGGTAATCTAGTGCCCATTTTTTCTACTTCTTTTTTGCTATGGTCGCTGAAAACCTGTTACGACCCATAAGACTAAGAGATAAATTGCAAAATTTGGACAACTTGATTACAATCTAGGTAGGTGGCCTAGCTTGGGATAAGAAATGGTTTAAGGAAGCCAGCAACTGGCTAGCAGAGAGCTAAACTGTTTCTAATTGATCTAATTCTTTTTTCATTTGAATTAGTCCCATCTTCCAGCATATCCCTTTTTTTCTTCTGAAATGAGCACATGCAAAGAGGAGATGTTTACCCTGGCACACACTGTTCACACTTTCTCATCCTCATTTGATTCCCAGGGGCTTGGGATATCTACCTAATGACAGAGGACTGGGTATGCCCAACATACACTCAATGGGAGTAAGTGAAGAAAAAAGCAGATGAAAATGTTCCCTGTGTAAAGGACAAATGAAGGTTAATTTCCACCAGAAAACTTTTTTTAAAATGTAGTTATCAATTCAAAATTTTTAATAGCAAATTCTTCTGATGCACGGCAGCCTTGGTCTGACGTGTTTTGCCAAACCCAGAGCAAATAGCTCCTCCTTTGTGTTCTTTTCCCAATACCTGCTGGAAGGCAGTCATCCTTTGCTCTGAACCCTGAAAACCACTGCCCATTTTTCTAATATTGACTCCACTATGATACATTTGTGTGACTGTCTACTTAGCAATGTACTTGAGTAAGCAATGTGTTTTCAGACTTGTAAAAGACTTCATAAAGAATGGGCAGTGGGTCTGGACCTTCTCAGAGTTTTAAAAGTGAACTATGAACCTCATCATCAGATCCAAATGGCAGCCTTGTAGTTCAAGCTGAATCCTCACAGGACATATAAAAAGCAGTGCTTTCCTTGGAGTTTGGCAGCAATTTTCGCATCAGACTGACATTTATCAAACAACTGGTGGCAACTGCCACCTTGTAAATAAAATATAAGCTTCATTTTGAGCCAGTTACAGGGAATTTAGCAACCTCATTTGTTGAGAACACCCAAGTCACAGTCAGTTCTTGAACTGGTCACTTTTAAAAGAATGGGTGCCAAATAATGGACTTGTTAAATAGAGAATGTCAAAAACAAGAAATCTAATGTGACTAACAGGTGTTCACTGAAACAAAAAGCAAATATTTGAACCCAGTGGAATACTAATATAATATAAATATGTCTATGCTAGCAAACACTAAATCTAGATATAAAAGCACATTTTTAAAAATAGTATTCTCATATAAATATGCTCATACTAGAAAATGTTAAAATTTAGATGAATGACATTTTTTAAAATGTAAGTAAGCCATGCGTATTTTCCCATATAATAATGGAAAGTTTCATCTAATTCAAGTTTTTAAATCTCAGTCTGATTTCAGGATTACAGTGCTTTGATTAGTAGCTTTAGACTATGCGCACACAAATTAAAAAGGAGAATTGGTTTAATTTCCATCATTTACAGAGATTTCTGACAGGCATTTGGACTGAACTTCCTAAAGAGACAATTAAAGGAAACAACGGATACAGAAAGAGCAATTCAGTTGTTAGAGTAAAGGCTTAGAGCAAACAGAGATGGGCTAAAAATTCTACTTCCCACACCAATTAGCTCTAAGACTTGACATGTTATTCAACTTTCCTAAACCTCTGTTTTCTTTATCTGTAATACAGATGTAAAAACACCTAACTCACTGGATTATCTCAAGGATTAAATTAGGTATCACTTCCAAAATCTTCACTCAGAGTCTAGTCAATAGCAAGTACCAAGTAAATGAGAGTTTCCACTATAACTGCAATTGCTTTGCATACATACTTGCCATGAACTCTTACTGGAAGATATTCCTAGATATTTGTTGTTTTCTGTGCACTGTAATCCTAGAAAAATAATGTATTCTCTTTTATTGCACTGTCTCTCATTTCCTTTGTCAAGATTCATTTAATTCATCTTTTTCCATCATACTAAAATTTTCCAAATTTTTGCCATCATACAAAAATTTTCCAAATTTAAGAGTGTTTCTCCCACATGATTCTTATCTTCCTCACACTGAAGAGTATTACAGTTCTTTACAAGTAAAGGCACTTAGTTCCATTAATTTCCTAAATTTCCTCTTCCAAGAAACTTCATGTTCCCCAAATCTTTTAGGATTCCTAAAATATCTATTTGCTAATTATAATGCTATCTGCTCTTATTCAATTATTCAAAGCTTTTCAAGCAAAAGCTGATTGAGGAAGTAAATTCACTCAATTCCAAAATGATGCTGGGTTATCTTGACCTCGTGTTAACTGCAAGGAGAGAGTCAGTTAGATTTTTTGAAGCCAAAAAGAAGTCAGTAATCCCCAAATCACTAGGGAGGTTTATCATCAATCCAGTGCCCCATTAAGAACTGCTTTGATCCCCAGTCAGACTGAATAATCTAATGTTTTGGAAAAGATATTTTGTTCTCTGTTCTAGAAAACTATCCTTTTATTCTTACATTTGGCAAGGAAAAAAAAATGTCAAAGGCCCCAAAGACTAAGAAAAGTACTGAATGAAGTCCTAGGTTCAGATAGTTTTTCTGATGGTCTTTATTTTTTCATGCACTTGGTTTTCATGCCTTCTCTCTCCACTTCACTCTCGGTTCACTGTCTTTGGAAAAGCAGTCAAAATCTCTCCTTGTATCATGAGATAGATTTACCTTTTTGTATTTTGACCCTTATGAAAGCATTTTTTTTAATGTTTTATTTATTACAGAGAGAGAGAAAGAATGAGCGGGGAGGGCAGAGAGAGAGGGAGACACAGAATTCAAAGCAGGCTCCAGGCTCTGAGCCCGACGCGGGGCTCAAACTCAGAAACCGTGAAATCATGACCTGAGCCGAAGTCAGATGCTCAACCCACTGAGCCACCCAGGCGCCCCTAAAAGCATTTTTGTTATCTAGTCTCAGACATGCAGTTGCCAACCTCAAAAAAAAATTATCTTAAATGGAAGTGAACATTTCTGATCCACAGGAGAAAAAAAAAAAAAAGCTTTAGATACCTTGGTCAATGGAAAGAAGCATGAGGATGGGATCAAACAGTTCTGCTTCCCTGGACACAGTAGAGACTATTCTCTATCAGCAATCACTTCTGTAGGTCAGCTGGGTAGGGTAGGGTGGGAGCAGAGGGGGCATCCACCTAAAAAACATTCTTGACATTATCATGTGGGTTTCTACTGATAAATGGAGTTCCTTTTGCAGCAACTAATTTTCTTCATCTGTACTCTGCCTGATCCTTAGCCCTCCACTCTCATTTTTAAAAAGTCTTGGCAATAGCACAGTAAATGAAAGTCATTGAGATCCCACTGTGGATCTAAAAAGGAAGTGGCAGGGGCGCCTGAGTGGCTCAGTCGGTTAAGCGTCAGACTTCAGCTCAGGTCATGATCTCACAGTCTGTGAGTTCAAGCCCCGCGTCGGGCTCTGTACTGAGAGCCTGGAGCCTGTTTCGGATTCTGTGTCTCCCTCTCTCTCTGACCCTCCCCTGTTCATGCTCTGTCTCTCTCTGTCTCAAAAATAAATAAACGTTAAAAAAAAAAAAAATTTAAAAAAAAAAAAAAATAAAAAAAAAAAAAAAATAAAAAGGAAGTGGCAGAAAGCTGTGGGGTCTTAAACAAATCAATTCCCCTTTCTTGACATAATTTTTTTTTTTAAGCTATAATGAGTAACTGGGGCAAAAAAAAGAACTCTAAGGCTACCTTCGGCTCTGGTATTTTACCCTTTTTATGGGTATTTTACTCTAAAGTTCTCAAGCACATTGTCATTTGTAATTGATACTTTTAAACTCCACAAAATTACAGATACACACATATACACAAAGCTTAAAGTTTAAATGTCACTGTTAATGAACTTTTCAACCACTGCTAAATGTGAAGACACTTTCACATTTGACAGGATGTACTTTCAGATCCTCAGAAAACAGACCAGGGTCATGGATATTGGAATTGCACTCCAAGAGTCTAAAATGGAGACTACTGGATGGCTGACAACTTCTACTTTATAAATTACCACCTTCATGTGGTATTCTCAGAAAGGCTCCCATTGTTATTTAATCCTCAGTATTCAACGCTAAAGATCAAAAGAGCCAAAATACCAAAATGTCAGGTCCAGGGAGCAATGTTTCAAGATAATTTATTTTTGTACCAATTTAACTTTTCTCTGAATTTGAAGAACAAGGGTGTGGGCCTGACATCAGACCACTATGTTAAATGGGATTCATCCAGTTCTAATTACTGCTCCCAAATACAAGACCCAAGGATGCCATGCTAGTCTTGGCACATGTAAGTTACAGGCTGGACAGACTGTACTAAACAAAGAAATCTCCCTAATTACAAATTATTTAAAACAAAACAAGACAAAAAGACCTGTACTACAACTTTGAAATTTATATTAGCATATCCTGCAGTGTAAAGAATTTGAGTGAGGACAAGGAGAGGAGACTCTGGCTGTTTATAACATTTCTATGATATGTTTCTTCTGAAGAGCTTAGAAGGCAGGAGCTTTGTCCTATAGTAGTGACTTGAACAGTCTTGTATTTTGTTTTTCCTTTTGCAATCTCTTTCTTTCATCTATTCAATGAAAAACAGCTGAGAAATGGTTCTGAGTATATGGGTGGCAGTTTTTGAAGTGTCCATTTCTACAATCTATTCCACACATGTGTCTTTTTAAGAGTTTTCCTTCTTTTCTGCTTGCTAATTGTAGTATTAGTCTTTTACACTATCTGTTTTGCTTATTTTCTTTGATTTGTTTTACTCTCATGATTTCATTATTTTAGTCTCTTGATGGGCAAGGGGAAGACAACTACAAATGTGCAACTTATCCTTATGGAGCTTACTACATGCAAACAGCTGGACCAGCAAGCCTTGCACATGTGAAGAAAGTATATTAAGACATTGAACAATAAGTGGCAAGGGTATTAGGTTTAATAGAAGCTTAGGTAAAAGAATAAACCTCAGAATATCTGATCTATTATGAAGATATTGTTAAAGACCTGGGGACAGGCTCACCCTAGGAATCAAGCTTGTCCTATAAAGCCAAGTAAAAACAAAACTTGAAGGGGTGCCTGGGTGGCTCAGGTGGTTGAGTGTCCAATTCTTGATTTCAGTTCAGGTCACGATCCCAGGGTTGTGGGATTGAGCCCCACGCTGGGCTCTGCACTGAGTGAGTGGAGTCTGCTTAGGATTCTCTCTCTCTCTCTCTCTCTCTCTCTCTCTCTCTCTCTCTCTGCCCCTCTCCTACAGTCCCTCTCTCTCTCTCTAAAACATATCTCAAAAAGACTTCAAAATATTAGTCTTGAAGCTTTGAAAGCTGTAAGAAGCTCCTGCTATAGAAAAGACTTACCAAAACTTTTGATCTCTTCCAATTCTGCTCCTTTATCCTTTATTCAAATGAAAGTGCATTTTCCCAGTTTAGAATACTTTTTCTCTCTCAAAGAGCAAAGGCTTTCAAATGTCAGAAGTCCTGCAATCTACCTCTTTGTACTCTTGAGGCTAGGAATACATACATACTGTTAACCTGAAGAGTCTCAAAGGCCATGGAGCTAAAACAAAAATGCATGATACCCATTACAACATTCATTGTACTCATGTGCTTTCAAATAGGTAGTGGGTGGAAGGGAGGCCATTTTTAATTTTTCCCCAAACCATGAGATATCTTGGGCATGAGGGCATGAAGATGACCCTCTGAGAATGAGAGTGAAATAAGAAGAAACATGATCAAGACATCTAACTTGGGATTGAGGCTGCCTGTAGGGAACCGGTTGTAAAAGCACGGTTCAAAAAGCACGAGTTGGAAAGCTGAGCATGACACACGAGGCAGCCTACCAAGTTTCAAATGAACCACAGTTTACAACTGAGCATTCCATCATGGCTGACTGTTTTTAAAGCATCATAACACTTATAAAAGTGTTATCACATTTATTTGGCTTACTTACTAATTCGAAGTCTGGTACTTGAGTTACAAAGACACCATTTAATCTCTTCAAACATATAAAGCGCAGACTTTTGTATCACATAATAGGAAACCATCAAAGGAAAAAGTGTACATTCTCTATAGCAGAGCTTCTTTAACAGTGGTCCTTGGGTCAGCAGCAGTAACTGGGAACTTGTTAAAAATGAACATTCTAACAGAAGCAGAAGTGGAAACTCTAGGGTAGGATCTAGCGATCTTTGTTGCAACAAACCCTTCAGCTAAGGTTTGAGAATGGCTGCTCAAGATAGGTAGAAACACCATACTTTAAAGTTCAATTGTTAAAAGATCAAGATTTTAAATCGATCTGTAGAGAATTTGCTGTGCTTATTACTTTGTTGATGTGGAAGACATAAACTCTGGCCTAAAGGGGCAGTTTCAGCAATGCAGACAAAACAATTAAAGAACAGGGTGCCATCAAGGAACCAAATCAAATGCCAGAGGAGCGCTGTGAAGAGGCCGGAGAGAGTATGATCTAGAGGCAGCTAGAAAGAGTAAAGATAGGATGTGATGGGGTCCTTACAGGAGACTTCCCTAATAAACCAGTAATTCTAATTCATAAGAGAATGCTTACTCCATGTATCCAAAAACAAACAAACAAACAACCCCCCATCCCCCAAAAAAGAAAGAAGCAAAGGAAAGAAAAGATGACTCTATGCCCCATCACATCCATACAATGCCCTACTCTGGGCACAAACTGACAACCCTCTTCAGCCTCTACTTGCCAATTCCCCAGTGTAGTAAAGTTTACAGTCAGTCAAGGAATGAAAGCTGATTACCCTTCCTGGGTAGGCACCCTCAGACAACAGCCTGTAAAACCCAGTGGCTCCAGAAAATTCCCAAGTCTGAGGAGGACTGTAGGACGACTGAAGAAAGTGAGCTGGGGCTACTTCCAGTTGGAATCCTCTTAGAATTCTACAGTCACTCTTCCTTTGGACTCTGTTTGGAGCTGCTAAACAGATGGGGAAAAGGGCCTACTGTGGGGCAAAACTGACTAAGGCATTTTCCACCCTGAGTGTTGCACCCATGAGGTCGAAACAAAAATTGACCCAGGGTGTGAGAACATGGCCCGGCCAGCCCTGTCCAGTCTTCTTTCTAGGCAGTGGCAATAAGGAATGTACCAGAAAATGGCATGCCAGCCCCTCCTGGCTTTCAACTCAGTGTTAAAGTAACACTCACGTTTCCTTGAACTCCCCCCTGTGCATTGTTAAAAGAGACTCTAATTAAATCCATTTGATGCTACCTATATTTTCACAGACAGGTGACTGGGATTTCTATACACACAACTTACTACATTGTAATGGGCCTTTGCACTAACACGCCCATACCACAAGTCCATATCAGTTTTTGATAAATTAAGGGAGTCATGCCTTACTTTAATGTTCTCCAAACTGGTTTGATGACCATGTATATAAGAATGCCTCAGGGTCTTTTATAAAAAGAAGGTTCTCAGGTCCTACTCCAGATCAATAAAATCAGAAATGTCTTAGGGTGGAGGTCAGGAATCTGCACTTTCACCAAAATCTCCAAGTGATTTGTATGTCCATTAAAGTTTAAAACATGGTTAGTTTGCCTTAACTGTCAAATCAACTGTGCAAAAGTCCAATCATGATCATGCACATTAATTACTGGTATACGCTTTCCCTTGGCAATGACATAACAATGAGACACAGAGGGAGGGAAAGAATATTTTGAGGGAGGGCATAAACAGGCAAGTGCACTAAAGTATACAAGAACTGAAATGGTGTAAAAGAGACAAGTGACAGGAAGCTGTAATAATTTCCAGTGGCCACTGTAACAAATTCCCACAAACTGAGAGGCTATAAACAACAGAAAGTATTCTCTCACAGTTCTGAAAGCTAGAAGACCAAAATCAAGATGTCACAGAACCAGAGTCCTTCCAAAGGCTGTGGAAAAATCCTCCCTTGTCTTTGCAAACTTCTGTTGGCTGATGGCAATTGCTGCTTTGTGGCTGCAAGGCTCCAGTCTCTGCCTCGTGGTCACATTGCTTCCTCCTCCTCTCTGTGCATCTTTTCCTCATTGTCTCTCTCTTCTAAGAATACTTGTGATTGCATTTTAAGTGCAAGATAAGCCCCTCCTTCTCTCAAGATCCTTAACTTAATTACATCTGCAAAAACCCTTTTTCAAATAAGGTCACATTCACAAGTTCTGGGGATTTGGACATGCATGTATTTTTTGTGGGAGCTGTCCTTTCAGCCCACTATAGAAACAAAAAAGCAAAGGAAGTGAGAAGGGAATACAGACAGAAAACAGTAACTTCCTTGCCATAAGCACATTTATCCAGGAAGGTGGGTGAGTCTTGGATTGCAGATAAGATCTGGTGCCAACAGAGATCGAGATTTAAATTAGTAGAAAGGATATCTCTATGCCCTGCCTCTCTGTTGGCATGCTTCTGTGTTTCATATAAAACTGAGTAAGCTCAACTCCTCCTGAAGCCAGTAATGATTTGGTCAAAGGGAAATTACAACCTGAGACGGTAAGTACAAGTAGTCAGGTGCCATGTGATTAGCCTGCGTAAGAAGAGTTCTGGAAATGTGATGTCCCTATAGTAATAAAACAGCTGACTGTGTGCCAGCTATTTCCCTCATCCTTGGAGAGCCTTGGGAAAGAGGGTACCTAATATGAAAACTTCAGCCTCTTATACTTGCCAAATCCTCTCATCTTGGAACACTTACTCCACACTAAAGCATACTAAAATCATGTGAGCCAAACAGTAAAATCTCATTGTGCAAATCATATGTCCTATTTGCAATGAGTCAGTAACACTTGGCATAAATTATTTTTGAGTCGGGTAAAAGTGCTTCAGAAGTATAAGGATCCACAATAAAATTTATATCTAAGATACAAAGAATTTAGGGGCGCCTGGGTGGCTCAGTCTGTTAAGCGTCGAACTCTTGATTTCAGCTCAGGTCATGATCTCACAGTTCTGCTTGGGATCTGGAAGAGCCTGCCTAGGATTCTCTCTCTCCCTTTTTCTCTGCCCTTCCCCCACTCTCATTCTCTTGCTCTCCTCTCTCAAAATAAATACGTAAACTTTAAAAAGAAGATACAAAAAATGTAGAAAGTGTCACTTTAATATTCTGGTTCCAAAAACCTTGCCAATGCAAGGAAGTCAGTATAGGATACAAATAGAAAATCACATGGTATCATTGCATGTCACATGTGACTCACTCATAGTCATCAGTGCACAGCCTAAAACATGGTTCCTCAGAATTCTTCTGCTTCTAATTAAATAAATCACAAGACAGAATTTCCTATGTATTGGGCATTAGATCATATTTTGGACTTTGTTAATGCATAAAGAGAGAGAGAATCCTGTGCCCAAGGATCCTGGTTGAGCATCCAACCAACATCTTCCAGACCTTTCTGGAAACATCCAGGCCCTGAATCCTTACTGGGAACTCTGTGCTTAAACACTAGACACTGGCAAATCCTGTTTAAGGCTCACCTCTTTCATTGGCAAGAGGGCAAGGACAGCAAACTAGACACAGCTAGCAAAGCCAATTGTGGGCAATTAGTGTCTTATTAGCCTAGTATACTTGGGAAGAATTTTTATTATTATTATTTTAACATTTATTCATTTTTTGAGAGATGGAGAGAGACAGAATGTGAGTGGGGGAAAAGCAGAAAAGGAAACACATAATCAGAAGCGGGCTCCGGGCTCTGAGCTGTCAGCACAGAGCCCAACGCGGGGCTCAAACCCACAAACCGTGAGATCATGACCTGAGCCGAAGTCGGACGCTTAACCGACTGAGCCACCCAGGTGCCCCAAGGGCATAACTTTTTATTATTTTTTTAAATTTGATGTGTTCACCTAAGGACGGTGTTATTTACTGCTAATGATACTAATAACAACTGTTTACTGAAGCAAGTGATATGTCATTTTTTACAGGTTGTTTCACTTAATTCCCCAAGTCTAAGAGATAGATGGTGCCTGCAATTTTACAGAGAATGAAACTGAGACTCATAGAGGTTAAGCAACCTCCCCAAATGCACACAGTTAGAAGAGAGAGAGCCAGGGTTCACTCCTGGCCAAGCATCAGGCCTACACTCTTCTCTTTGACTCTCATTGAAGCGATTTCTTCCCCTGCCAAAATATCACTTTGAATTATTCCTCATTTTCTGGGGCTGCTGGCTCAGGTGCTGCATGATACACTCATCTGGCATGATTAATTTATTTCAGCCTCTTTGATATGGGTTCATATTTCAAATCTGTGTAACCTACAGACTGTATTGCAAAAACATAGCACCTTTGCTTTCTTCCTTTTTTGGGTCTAGAGTGCACATCTCAAAATCTTCACCTACTTTCTTACACAAAAATATCACCCTTCCAAAAGTAAGATAAACTCTATGGAAACTGATCATTCTATCTTTGAAGTGAGTCATCTAAGCCATACCCTCATGTCAGGCCCTTCAGAGAAAGCATTTTCTTCCAGCATCAGTCAGCTTTTTTAAAAACTATAAAGCAGGTTTGGCCATGGGACCATCACACTGCCCAGCCTTCTAGCACCCAGAACCTTTGGGCCCAAGTTAATAAGAAGGAATTATCCTCTGCTAACATTCTGTATAAGCTCTTACTCTTTCACAAGCCTTTCCTGTACATTGCTACATTCTTAGCTAGCTACCTGGTAAATTCTTCTTCTTCTAAGTAGTTAACAGCCCATCATTTATTGTCGCTCCCCAGAGAAAAATGTTTTCAACTTAAGTTTTGCAAAACAGTCTCTAAATGTGGAATTTCAGTTATTTGGGCAGGCCAATGAAGGAGGTAATTTTGACAAAATTGTTTAGAATGGGATTTTAGAGCTCAAACCTTAGAAAGCAGTGCTTTTACCTCTCGGTGCAGCCCTTGTTTATAGTTAGGAAATTAAAGCTAAGAGTGGAGAAATTTCCCCCAAACAAACCAGAATGCAATTGAGGTCTCCTATTCAGTGACTTTTGATGAATACAAACAATTTTTCTAATTTCTCCAAAATTATGCCAAGTCAGCAGCTATTTCTTCCCACCTTAGATCTGTCACTTTTGATAAGTATTCTAATATGTTATTTAAAATTGACGCCTTCAACTTTTTTTCATAGTACCAAGCATCAAACAGGCATCCAGACAATATAATCATTCCATTGGAACCTTCAAGGAGTCCTATTTCAACACTTACTTATTAATAAAAATGTTTTGCTTAGAAAAGGTTTCTAAGCAAAAGATGAAAACTTGTAATCTCTGTGCTTTCTTTTGTTAAGATAGAAGGCTTCATGAACCTAGATCAAGTCATTTTAAAAGCCAATTAAGCTGGCCCAGCTCAGGCTCTGCGCATAGAGCTAGCTCAGCTGTATGGCACTTTGTTCTGTTTGGTCTGTGTTAATGCTGCACAGTTAGTGGGGTGGTTTTCATCTGTCATCACATAGCTGGGAGACATAATCCACTTCTGTTAGGATTCTTGTTGCCCAACTCCCAATGTCTCTTCAATGTCTTTTATAAGACTTTCCCAGCATGTGATGAATACTGCCAAAAGGGAAAGCCAGGACAGTAGGGAGAGGAAATTGGTAAGAATTTGGAAATAGAATTTAAGGTCAGAAAAGAAAGCTTTAGAAGAATGGAGGTGAGGGCTAGGAAGGTAGTAGAGAAAAACAAAGACGCGGTGTGAACATACCTCAATTCTGCTATTTAAGTGAAGAAAAAGGCAGGCCTAAGGATATTCTTAAAAGAAGGGGGTGCTGAACAGATAAAGAATACATGGTGTACATATACAATGGAATATTACTCAGCCATAAAAAGGAGATCTTGTGGGGTGTCTGTGTGGCTCAGCTGGTTGAACATTCAACTCTTTTTAAATTTTTTTAATGTTTATTTATTTTTTGAGAGAAAGAGGGAGAAATACAGAGTGTGAGTGGGCGGGGGACAGGCCAAGAGAGAGGGAGAAACAGAATCCAAAGCAGGCTCCAGGCTCTGCACTGTCAGCACAAAACCCGATATGGGGCTTGAACCCAGGAACCATGAGATCATGACCAGAGCCGAAGTTGGATGCTTCACTGACTGAGACACCCAGGCGCCCTGAGCTTGATTTCTGCTCAGGTCATGACCTCACGGTTTGTTGAGTTCAAGCCCCACATTGGTCTCTGCACTGACACCATGAAGACTGTTTGGGATTCTCTGTCTCCTGTCTCTCTCTCTCTCTCTCTCTCTCTCTCTCTCTCTCTCTCTCTCTCTCAAAAATAAATAAATAAACTTGAGAGAGAGAGAGAGAGAGAGAGAGAGAGAGAGATCTTGCCATTCACAACAACATGGATAAATCTAGAGGGTATTATGCTAAGTGAAATAAGTCATACAGAGAAAACAAGTATCATATGATTTCACTTACATGTTGAATCTAAAAAGCAAAAATAAATGAACAAACAAAAACAGAAACAGACTCATAAATACAGAAAACAAATTGATGGATGCCAGAGAAGAGGGTGGCTGGGGAGATGGGTGAAGGGAAGTGAGAGATATAGGCTTCCAGTTATGGAATGAATAGGTCATGGGGGTAAAAAGGTAGAGCACAGCAATATAGTCAATGGTATTATTATAGAGACGTACAGTGACAGATGGGAGATACACTGTACACAGATGGGAGATACACTGTACACAGATGGTGAGCAAGGAATAACGTATAGAACGTTGTACACTTAAAACTAATGTAACATTATTTGTCAACTATACTTCGATTTAAAAAAGAAAGATGAGGGGCGCATGGGTGACTTAGTTGGTAAGTGTCCAACTCTTGATTTCAGTTCATGTCATGATCTCATGATTCATGGGATCAAGCCCACAACAGCACTGACAGCACGCAGCCTGCTTGGGATTCTCTCTCTCCCTCTCTGTCTGCCTCTTCCCTGCTCGCTCTTTCTCTCTCTCTCTCTCTCTCTCTCTCTCTCTCTCTCTCTCTCAAAATAAATAATAAATAACATTAAACAAAGAAGATAAATAAATGAATAAATGAAGAGGGTGTGGTTGGCCA
The DNA here is from genome assembly GCF_018350175.1 of Felis catus. Classification (NCBI taxonomy): domain Eukaryota; kingdom Metazoa; phylum Chordata; class Mammalia; order Carnivora; family Felidae; genus Felis; species Felis catus. Next base: position 206,716,066 of record NC_058368.1, on the reverse strand, counting down.
GACTGAAGGACCCAGGCCACATGCTTGAAACTCATAGCTCTCCTGCTTTTTGTCAGGCTAGAAGAACCTAGAAGGGCCTTTTCTCTATAGTCTCTCCCTTGGCCTCTCTCCCTTGTCTACTTCTTATCCATGGTCACAGTTGGGTAAGGAAGAGACTCCACTTAATCTAACACTTTCTCTCTTCTTACAGGACTCAACAAAGACCATCTGACTATCCAAACATAATTTCTGGAGTTGCTAATTTTAACATACTCTCTGGAGAATTCCAGATCGGGGAGGCAGAAAATTATCCCTTTTACAATTCCCCATGAGTTCCTTCCCCTAAAAAGTTGCTCAATTCCTAAACTAATGGATTGTTACTGATAGGGAAAGAATAAGGACTTACTAAGAAAACCCACTGAACGCCCAACTACACTTAATTCCCATCTCTACTTTATCCATCCCCATTTCTTTCTCCTTTAGATAAGTAAAGGGAAAGACTTATTTCTTTAAAAAGACTGAATTTGAGGGATGATGGAGGTTTACATTATATTCCAATCTTCTACATTCATCACATAATTTATTATAACCATATTAATGTAATCATTGTTTTTTTGAAACATTGAAATCAAATCAAAAAAAAGTTTCCATATATCCATAAATGATGCCAATAATTTTGATCCAAAGTTTGGTTAAATAACCTGGTATTCCATTTGAAGTTTTCCCCCAACACAGTTTGAGGAAACTTTTTGGATGAAAGTTACCCAAAGTCCTAACAGTCATCTGAAATTTTCTCAGGGTCCTTTGCTACATCTAAATTACTACTGCTAGTTTTATTTAAGCTGCATGTGCTTAGAAACATTATTGGAAAATAAAATTATTTACAGGGCTGTGCAGTCAGTGTTTGGTTTGGTTTTAAAATAATTTGCAGTCTATAGTTGATACACACACATACACACACACACACACACACACACACACAACAAATACACATCTAAATCCCTATAAAATCTAATCAGAGTCCATTGTTATATGAGCAGAGAATGATAGAAAAAAAACAAACAGAAACTTGATAAGTGGAAAATACCCTAAAAGTCCTTATAAAAAATGACTCAGCCTCTCCCAGAATGAGTCTTTCAGACAAACTCTTCATCCAGTAACAGACCTGGAGTCATATCAAGGGACACTGGTAAGAAAACACTATCTTTTGTTTTTTTTTCAGTGAAACTAAAATCCATCAAAGGATTATTTGGCAATCCATGGGATTATTTAAAAATAACAAATACCAAAAGAATTATTTATAGTCTTTGTTATATTAATGATTTAAAATATATGTGGTAATACCAAAATACCAGACTCAAATGTGGTACTGCCACATTTGTTTTTCTCAAGGTTAGTTTTGTGAAAACAGAGTCTGGATCATGCATGACAGTAGCAAAAAGGACAGAAATAGGTAGAGAATTTTCTGCTTAAGTCAAATGTATGTAAGTATTAAAAATCAAGAATTCATAGTGTTGGGGGTAGTTCTGAGCCCCTTTGAGAATCTGAATCTTTTCCCGGAAAAGAAAAAGGGATATATGCAGCACAATTACACAACATAATTCTAAGGGCGATGGACTCCTGAAGTTTTAACTTATGAAATGCTAAGAACCCCCAATGTCAAATTAAAATCTTGATTGGGGGAAAAAACAGAGGTTAAGTAAGCATTTAGATAATATTTTGTAACAGCGTTTGCAAAATGTGAAATCCATCAGCCCAGAACCAATCAAGGGCTTGGCAGCTCCTCTTCTGTACTAGGATTCCAAAAGAGCTACAGGATTTCATGATTCAATGGTCCCTGCAAGATGAAGAGAGCAGCCTGTATTGCTGGTAAGGGTCAATGGAATGTGATACTTTTCAGGCGGCCAGAAATCAGCTGACTTGGAGGTTGTGTGTAGGTACTGGAAATCGGCCACCAAGGAGGGTGATGGTCATTTCCACCTCCCACCCTCATCCATGTCTGTCAGAAGCTGAAAAATAGGTGGCTATAGTTGATTGCTTTGGACCCGAATAGGTGTGGGGCTGGATGTTTCCAGTTCCATCTTTGAGAAAGAAGGTGGAGGTAAAATCCCCACACTGGGAAAGAGAAATGGTGTGATATTGAGTCTTCATTCTAAATACTCTTCTTCCACTGTGATATTTGGGGAGAATTTTGTCCTCTGGTATAGTGGGTAGAAATGAAAGAACCCAACGTCACATCTCCAACAAGTGAGAGACAAGACCAGATATTTCACATGAGGAAGAACCAACAGCCAGTAGTAATACTGCCCAGAGTGGGTCTGGCCTTAGCACATAATGGGACATGGTAATAATGTAGCTCCTAGCAGTGCAGCAGGCATCAAGAATGAACAGGCACTCCTTTAATTCCTTGGATAGTGCATGCAAAAAGTGCATGCTTTCCAAACATCCCTGGAAGGAATGGAGGGAAGGAAAGAGTTAGAAAGAAAGAGGGAGAAATTACAAAGTAGTGGAGTAAAATACACAGGGAATGAAGTCAGAGGGTGTATTAGTCTGCTAAGGCTGCCACAACAAAATAGACTGAGTGGCTTAAATAACAGAAATTTATTTTCCCATAATTCTGAAGGCTAGAAGTTCAAAATCGAGGTGTCATGGGCTTGGTTTCTTCTGAGGTCTCTCTCCTTGGCTTCACTTCTTGCTGTGTCCTCACATGGTCTTTCCTGTGTGTATGCATGTCCCTAGTGTCTCTGTGTGTCTACATTTCCACTTCTTATAAGTGAACCAGGCATAGTGGATTAAAGCACACACTTCAGTCTCATTTTAACTTATCTCTATAAAGACCCTATCTCCAAATACAGTCATATTCTGAAGTATTGGGTGTTAGGACTTCAACATACAAATTGGGGAAGGACACAATTCATACTGAAACGTAGGGGAATACCAGTTTTGCTGCACTATATAGCCCCAGCTCTTCTCCCCATTATACCCAGAATCTTGACTAGAATAACAAGATTCTCTGAGATAAGGCACAGCCAGGGTGCCAGGCCCCCACGTGGCATGAACAATGATGGCATAAACTCTCTTCAGCTCTCCCTACAGGACACCATACTGACTCAGTAGGCAGAATCACAACTACCAGGAGTGACCATGGATAACCACAGAGACAAGGGCAGAGAACCAATCTCAGAAGTTGCCTAAGATTTTCTTCTAATATAAGAGGCCCTGTGTGGAAGGACCTAATGGTTTATTGACAGCTGACAATCTCAGTATCTCTGGTAGTGTCCTTATTCCCAAACCAGAGAAGCAGACAAAATGAAAGAAACTTAATTAATCTCAGTTTGCAGATAAACTGAAGGAACTTGTCAAGACCATGATAATGTGATGGCCTAAATACAATGGGGAACAAGCAAAGCATCTGACACTACTTACTGGTTGGAGCTTGATTAATGCCATACTAAAGGCAATGGGAATATTAGACCCTTAAAAAAAATCTTGCCCTTCTCCCAGGGTTTTTATAGAATATTTGTTTTCATTATGCTAATCTAAGTGACTTTTATAGGAAGACATCTAGTAGGAAATCCCCTATCTTGTTGAGGACTTCAAGGCTTCCTATTTTCGGTTACGCTCTGGCACAGCATACAGTGGATCAGAGTCATGAGATCCAATGATGATCTGCACACTGACGGTGTGTGTGGCTGCTGCCAGTCACTTAACCTTTCCAAGCTTTCATTTCCACATCCATAATTGAGGGCATTTAATAATCATCTTGGTTCTGGAGATGCCGTGCCTTTAATGCAAACATTAAAATCTCCCCAAAATGAAGTGACATTAGCACAGAATTTAGTGGTTCCCCCTCCCACCTACCCTCCTGTAAAGTATTTAACTTCCCTGTGGAATCTTTGATTCTTAGGGGCTATTTAATATAGAACTTGTTTTAAAACTTTCCCACCTCGTTATTTGAAAGATTCGTTAAGTTCCTATGACTAAAGGGTTACTTCTACCTTAGAAGTTTCAGACTAAAAACAAGAAATCTTGTTCATTATAGTCAGCCAGAGACTACAGGAGATAGAATCAGCAGAACCTAACAAGAAGGTTCTATTCTGCTACCCCTACTTCTTTCCTAGTTTTCCTCCAAAATTTACAAGGGTCTGTTTTACTAAGACAGTTATAGTGGTGATAATAAACATCATCACCATCATCACCATCATCATCATCATCATCATCATCATCATCATCACAGTTCTGGAACTCTACTGGTCTTCTGATTCTTCTAATGCTATACTTTTCTGGTTGAAATTATAGTGCCATTGAAAAGTTTTTTTAAAAAAAAATCTAATTTTCATTATCAATATCCAAAATATCAATAATAGAATAAGGGAAAAAATCATTTCATTAGTTATAAAATGTTTGATAAAATTTTGGACATATTTATGATTTTAAGAACTGAACTACTAGCAAACTAAAAATAGAGGAGACCTTTATTAATTTGATACAGAATATTGTAAAAGAACCTGCAGCTAACATCCTAATTAAAGGTAAAATATTTAATGCTTTTCTTCTAAAATTGGGGAGCTCATAACAATGTGCAAAAACCTCCAAATGTTCATAATTAGTGCAAAAAAACATAAAAAAGAAATTAAAAGGAATATAAATAATGGAAAGTAAGAAATAAAACTGTCAAAATCTAAAAATAACATGGCTGTATATGTAGAAAATCCAAAGAGTATACAGTAAATCATTATAATTAAAAATTAAAACTTTGATGGTTGGTGGATACAAATTAAATCAACTATAATTCTATGTACCAACAACAAACAGAAAATAAGAATTTAAAAATTTCCTGTAAAATAGTATGAAAATACCATGTACCTAGGAATAAACTAACAAAATATGTATACAATCATGACATAATACAAAGTATGTGAGTGTCAAATCAAAATCAGAACTCTAGCTCTTTAGTAAGCTTTACTAATGCTGCCAACCATACAGGCAATCAAGAGGCACCAGCAAAGCTGGAAAAAGATCTGAAACATCTGAAACATCCTATGTAGCCCTTAGTCCTTCCTTCCTGCCTCAGACAGGAACTCTCTGGTCCTGAATAATAGATGAGGTCTCTAATGAGACATGTAAGTCACTTCATACACTGGGGAAATTTTAAGTTACGAAACATCTCATTTTATAACCCAGAGAGTTTTATAGCTTATGTGACATTCTCCAAGGAGCTACATCTCATAAAACCATAAATTGCAGTTTTGTTTACAATAGGCAATCCTAAACTAGGGACATCCCCCTCAAATCATTCCACAGATAAGGACTCTTAGCAACTGATGTTATTCTATTTGCCTGGAGGTGTACTTATTATGTTTATAAGGAGAATAGAACAGGTCAGTAATCGGAGGGAAATAAATAAATCATAGGTCACTGCTTTAAGTCCTTCCTTCCCAGATTTCTAGGCAGAAAACTATAAAATAATGAGACATTAATAGCAAATAAACCGATACATTATTTTCATGGATGAAATAACTTAAAATTGAAAGATACCAGTTGTTTTCATTGGATTTATAGATTCGTTGCAATGTTAATCAAGTTTCCAACAGTTTTTTCCTGAAAAATTTAACAAGCTGATTCTAAAATGTATATGGAAATGCAATAGCCCAGAATAATCTTGAAGAAGAAAAAGATGGGCGGCTTGCTCTACCAAATATTGATATAATGATAAAGCCACAGTAATTAAGACTGTGTGTTATTAGCCGAAGACAGGCAATAGTATTAGGAAACATAATACAATGCCCAGAAATAGGAGTCACACATTATTTAACACTTGATTTGTAATGAACACACTTGCAGAGTATTGGAGAAAAGATCATCTTTTCAATGACTATTGGGTGAATTGGATACCCATATGGAAAAAAAATAAATTTTGATCCCTTTCTAATATCATACACAAAAATCAGTTCCAGGTGGAATAAATATGGAAAGTTCTAAATGTGAAAGATAAAATAACAGAGGCTCTAAAAATTTTTGTATGAAATATATTTGTGACTTTGGAATAGGCAAATATTTCTTAAATAGATAACTCTGTTCTTAAAGGAGATGATTGGTACTATAACACTAAATTTTAGAACTGCTATTCCTGGAAAGATGGCATAAAAAGAGTAAAAAGGAAAGTCACAGAATCAGAAATGGTATTTCAATTTAATAACTGACAAAGAGCTCATCTCCAGAATATATAAAGAACTACTTCAAGTTAATAAGAAAAACATCACCATTAAGAAAAATGAGGAAAAGATTTCAGTGGGCCCTTCAAAAATTAGAAAATCCAAATAGGCAATAAACACACAAAAAGAAACTCAAAAAAATGCAAATTATAGCCACTTTTAGATACCAATGCATACCTTCCTGAATGGCTAAAAACAAAGACTATCAATATCAAATTTGGGCAATGATATGGAGCTAAAAGAATGTGCTTACACAGCAGATGGGAGTGTAAATTGGTAAAATCATTTTGAAAAATTGTATATAAGTTTCAGATATAAATTTTTAAAAATCAATAAATGCAGAAAATATTTTGTAATATTACACCTTCAAGATTTTAGGAGAAGAAATGTGTCATTTGGTTTTGGTATTTGACAGAAAGCAAAACATAAGATTCATCATATTAATATAAACTGCATGGTTACATTTTAATGGTACATTTTGTATCTTAGACCAAAAGGCTGAGTTTCTGCATTTTTCACATATTTAATTTCTAATTTTTGAGAAGGCCCAAAGCAAGCCTAACATCTCTTTTGCATGACAGCCCCTTAAAACAAGAAGGCACTTTCATGTTCCCCTGAGTCTTCTTTTCCCTGTTGTTTCTCCACCAATCATTGCCTTCCTGTGAACACAGTCTAATTTGGTTCATATCTCTTAAAGTGCTGGGGTCCAGAATTGAAACATCCCTGAATGTATGTTTTGACAAAGCAAACTAGAATGAGGCAAACATTTCTATTTATTAGATACTTTATTTTCAGTAATGATAAAATCCTATTAACTGTTGGATAGTCACTTAAGACTATATTTTTAAACACACATGGCTTCCTAGGAACTGAAATCTTTAAGTCTTTTCTATACATATTGTTACAAAGCCACCACTCCTCTGTGCATGTTAACTCATGGCAGAAATTTATATTTATTGATTTCCAAATGCATTTTGGGGGAGGAGCCAAGATGATGGTACAGCATGGAAGTTTTCTTTGCATCTTGTGTCAATGAAATACAGCCAGATCAACACTAAACCATTCTACACACCTAGAAAACTGATTTGAGGATTAATACAACAATCTGCACAACCTGAACCACAGAACTCAGCAGGTACATGGCAGCATGGAGAGGTGAACTGAGGGAGAGATAAGCCACGGAGGTCAGAGAGCTGTTTTTGCTTGCAGAGAGAGGACGGAGATGGGGGGAGAGTATGGGAAAAGCACCCCCTCCAAAACCAGCTGGAGAGAAAGTGGAAAAGTGGAAACAGCTGCAGGGACTGAACTAAAAAGGGAGAAAGGAGAAAGGAGAGGGTTTAAACTCCATTAAGACTCTATAAACAGAGGGAGTGCAGAGTCTGAAACTCTGCAGCTCAATACCTGGCAGTGCTCTGATGGGAAGTGCAAATCCCCAGGAGCAGAGTGGGGTCTGAGAGGTTCTTAGGTCACATGGGGAGGGGCGGTTCCCCTGCTGGAAGGACATTTAGTAGAAGCTGTGTGGCCACCCAGTCCCAGCAGACCCCAGAGAACAACCACATTCACTGGTGCTGGAACAACGTCGTTAAGGGTGAAGCCTGGTGCCAAATGTGTGTTGTGCTTTTCCATAATCCCTGAAACACTGCTGCTACAGGATCACGTGAACTTTTTCTGGGGAGGGCTGGCACCCAGCCAAAGTCTCTGGGCATCAGCAGCAGCACAATCCTGCAAATGTTCCTGGGCACGGCTAGCACCTGGACATTGCTCAGTGAGACCCTCCCCCAGAGGCCCTGAGCGGGTCAAAGTCCCAGTCCCTCAGAAGTGAGGGGTCAGGAAACACAACTGCACCTGAGATAAAACTCAGGAGGGATGTGCCATCTAGTAACCTGACAACTTGGTCACAGACAGTGTAAAAGCAGGGAGTGGATGGAAGTCAGAGACAAAGGACAGGTGGGTGATTGCTGATCGGGGAGAACAGAGTTCCAATACTAGACACTGGGTAGCTGGGTAACACCATTTTCACCCGTCACATTCATGTGCATAGACACCTACAGACGGCACAACAATCCACCCCACTAAACTAAGCAGCGCCATCTACTGGAGAATGCGGACGTCACACTAAGTCCCACCCAACTGGGACAACCTCGCTCATCAGGAACACCACAAGTCTCACCGCCTACTTAGTTTATGGACTATAAACTGCTTCATAGTTTGACTTCTAGGGGAAAACGATGCAATTTAAATCGTATTTCAGTCTGTTTGCTGGTCCATCTATTCAATTTCTTTTTTTTTTCTTTTTGTTTCTTTTCTTTTTCTTGAATAAAGGAATAGAAAAATTTTATTTTTATTTACAATACTTATTAAAAATATTTTTCTTTACCTTTTTCTACTATATTTTTTACTTTTTTGTAAATTTTTCAAATTCTATTTAACTTCCATCATTTCATTTTATTCTATTTCAGGGTATTCATTTTTTTCCAAATTTTCCAACGTTTTCCTTTGTTTTTTCTTTTTTCCGTTTTTTTCCTAATCTGTCAAGCTCATTTCAACACCCAGACCAAAATACATCTAGTATCTAACAACATTTATTTGATTTTGTGTGTGTATGTTATTTTTAATTTTTTAATTAAATTTTTTTTTACCTTATTAATTCCTTTTCTTCCTTCAAATGGCAAAATGAAGGAATTCACCCCAAAAGAAAGAGCAGGTAAAGATGACACCCAGGGACTTAATCAACACAAAAACATGCAAGATGTCTGAACCAGAATTTAGAATCACAATAATAAGAATACTAAGTGGGGTCTAAAATAGATTAGAATCCCTTTCTGTGGAGATAAAGAAAAGTAAAAGCTAGTCAGGATGAAATAAAAAATGCTATAACTGCGCTGCAATCTCTAATGGATGCCATGGCAGCAAGAATGGATGAGGCAGAGCAGCAAGTCAGCGATACAGAGGACAAACTTATGGAGAATAATGAAGCAGAAAAAAAGAGGGAGACTAAGGCAAAAGAGCACGATTTAAGAATTAGAGATGCCAGTGATTCATTAAAAAGGAACAACATCAGAATCATAGGGGTCCCAGAAGATGAAGAGAGAGAAAAAGGGGTAGAAGGGTTATGTGAGCAAATCATAGCAGAAAACTTTCCTAACCTGGAGAAAGACACACACATCAAAATCCAGGAAGCACAGAGGACCCCCGTTCCATTCAACAAAAACCAACCATCAACAAGGCATATCACAGTCAAATTCACAAAATACTCAGGCAAGGAGAGAATCATGAAAGCAGCAAAGGGGAAAACATTCTTAACCTACAAGGGAAGACAGATCAGGTTTGCAGCAGACCTATCCACAGAAACTTGGCAGGCCAGAAAGGAGTGGCAGGATACATTCAATGTGCTGAATCAGAAAAATATGCAGCCAAGAATTCTTTATCCTGCAAGGCTGCCATTCAAAATAGGAGAGAGAAAATTTTCCCAGACAACAAAAATTAAAGGAGTTTGTGACCATTAAACGAGCCCTGCAAGAAATTTTAAGGAGGACTCTCTGAGGGGAGAAAAGATGATAAAAAAAGACCAAAAGTGACAAAGACTAGAAGGAACCAGAGAACACCACCAGAAACTCCAACTCTACAAGCCTGATAATGGCAATAAACTCATTTTTCAGTACGCACTCTAAACATCAATGGACTAAATGCTCCAATCAAAAGACACAGGGTAACAGAATGGATAAGAAAACAAGATTCATCTATATGCTGCTTACAAGAGACCCACTTTATAGACTTAAAGACACCTTCAGATTGAAAGTAAGGGGATGGGGAACCATCTATAATGCTAATAGTCATCAAAAAAAAAAGCCAGAGTAGCCATACTTATATCAGACAATCTAGACTTGAAAATAAAGACTGTATCAAGAGAAGAAGAAGGGCATTATATCATAATTAAGGGGTCTATCCACCAAGAAGACCTAACAACTGTAAACATTTATACTTCAAATGTGGAACCACCCAAATATATAAATCAATTAATCACAAACCTAAGGAATCTCATTGATAATAATACCATAATAGTAGGGGACTTCAACACCCCACTTACAGCAATGTACAGATCATCTAAACAGAAAATCAAGAAGGAAACAATGGCTTTGAATGACACACTGGGCCAGATGGACCTAACAGATATATTCAGAACACTTTATCCTAAAGCAGCGGAATATACATTCTTCTCCAGTGCACATGGAATGTTCTCCAGAATAGATCACACCGGGACATAAATCATCCCTCAGCAAGTACAAAAGATTGAGATCATACCATGCACATTTTCAGACCACAATGCTATGAAACTCAAAATCAACCATGAGAAAAAATTTGGAAAGATAACAAATATTTGGAGAGTAAAGAACATCATACTAACGAATGAATGGGCTAACCAAGGAGTTAAAGAGAAAATCAAAAAATACACATAAGCCAATGAAAATGATAACACCACAGCCCAATACCTCTGGGCCTCAGCAAAGGCAGTCATAAGAAAGAAATGTATAGCAATCCAGGCCTTCCTGAAGAAGGAAGAAAGGTCTCAGATACACAAACTAACCTTACACCTTAAAGACCTGGAAAAAGAACAGCAAATAAAGCCAAAAACCAGCAGAAGACAGGAAATAATAAAGACTAGAGCAGAAATCAATGCTACTGAAACCAAAAAAACACAGTACTATAGATCAATGAAACCAGAAGCTGGTTTTTTGAAAGAATTAACAAAAATGATGAACCACTAGCCAGTGTGATCAAAAACAAAAAGGAAAGGACCCAAATAAATAAATCAAGAATGAAAGAGGAGAGATCACAACCAACACAGCCGAAATAAAAACAATAATAAGAATATTATGAGCAATTATGCGCCAATACAATGGGCAATCTGGAAAAATGGACAAATTCCTAGAAACATGTACACTACCGAAACTGAAACAGGAAGAAATAGAAAATTTGCACAGACCCATACCAGTAAGGAAATCGAATTAGTAATCAAAAATCTGCCAACAAACAGGAGTCCAGGGCCAGACAGCTTTCCAGGGGAATTCTACCAAACATTTAAGGAAGTGTTGACACCTATTCTCTTGAAACTGCTCCAAAAAATAGAAATGGAAGGAAAACTTCCAAACTCTTTCTATGAAGCCAGCATTACCTTGATTCCAAAACCAGACAAAGACCCCACTAAAAAGGAGAACTATAGACCAATTTCCCTGATGAACATGGATGCAAAAATCCTCAACAAGGTATTAGCCAACCAGATCCAACAATACATTAAAAAAATTATTCACCATGACCAACTGGGATTTATATCTGGGATGCAGGGCTGGTTCAATATCCACAAAACAATCAATGTGATACATCACATCAATAAAATAAAGGACATGAACCACATGGTCCTCTCAATAGATGCAGAGAAAACACTTGACAAAATACAGCATCCTTTCTTGATAAAAACCCTCAAGAAAGTAGGGATAGAAGGAGCATACTTCGAGATCATAAAAGCAGTATATGAAAGACCCAATGCTAATATCATCCTCAATGGGGAAAAACTGAGAGCTTTCCCCCTAAAATCAGGAACAAGACAGGGATGTCCACTCTCGCCACTGTTATTCAACATAGTATTGGAAGTCTTAGCCTCCGCAATCAGATAACACAAAGAAATAAAAGGCATCCAAATCGGTCAGGAGGAGGTCAAACATTCACTCTTCGTAGATGACATAATACACTATATGGAAAACCCAAAAGATTCCACCAAAAAACTGCTAGAATTGATTCATGATTCAGCAAAGTTGCAGGATATAAAATCAATGCACAGAAATCAGTTGCATTTCTATTCACCAATAATGAATCAATAGAAAGAGAAATCAAGTAATCAATCCCATTTATATTTGCATCGAAAACCATAAAATATCTGGGAATAAATCTAACTAAAAGAGGTGAAAAACCTATACACTGAAAACTACAAAAAACTTATGAAAGAAATTGAAGAAGACACAAACAAATGGAGAAAGATTCCATGCTCCTGGATAGGAAGAACAAATATTGTTAAAATGTCAATACTACCCAAAAGCAATCTACATATTCAATGCAATCCCTATCAAAATAATACCAGCATGCTTCACAGAGCTAGAGCAAACAATCCTAAAATTTGTATGGAACCAGAAAAGACCCTGTATAGCCAAATCAAACTTGAAAAAGAAAACCACAGCAGGAGGCATCACAATCCCGGACTTCAAGCTGTATTCCAAAGTGTAATCATTAAGACAGTATGGTACTGGCACAAGAACAGACACTCAGATCAATTAATGGAACAGAAAAAGAGAACCCAGAAATGGACCCACAAACATATGGCCAACTCATCTTTGACAAAGCAGGAAAGAATATCCAATGAAATAAAGACAGTTTCTTCAGCAGGTGGTGCTGGGAAAACTGGACAGCGACATGCAGAAGAATGAACCTGGACCACTTTCTGACACCATACACAAAAATAAACTCAAAATGGATGGAAGACCTCAATGTAAGACAGGAAGCCATCAAAATCCTCGAGGAGAAAGCAGGCAAAAACCTCTTTTGACCTTGGCCACAGCAACTTCTTACTCAACACGTCTCCGGAGGCAAGGGAAACAAAAGCAAAAATGAACTACTGGGACCTCATCAAAATAGAAAGCTTTTCTGCACAGTGAAGAAAACAATCAGCAAGACTAAAAGGAAACCAACAGAATGGGAGAAGATATTTGCAAATGACATATCAGGTAAAGGGTTAATATCCAAAATCTATAAAGAACTCCTCAAACTCAATGCCCAAAAAAAAAAATAATCCAGTGAAGAAATGGGCAAAAGACATGAATAGACACTTCCCCAAAGAAGACATCCAGATGGCCAACCAACATGTGAAAAAATGCTCAACATCACTCATCATCAGGGAAATACAAATCAAAACCACAATGAGATACCACCTCACACCTGTCAGAATGGCTAACATTAACAACTCAAGCAACAACAGATGTTGGCGAGGATGCAGAAAAAGAGGATCTCTTTTGCATTGCTGGTGGGAATGCAAACTGGTGCAGCCACTCTGGAAAAAGTATGGAAGTTCCTTAAAAAATTAAAAATAGAGCTACCCTACGACCCAGCAATTGCACTACTAGGTATTTATCCAAGGGATACAGGCATGCTGTTTTGAAGGGGGACGTGCACCCCAATGTTTATAGCAGCACTATCAACAAGAGTCAAAGTATGGAAAAAGCCCATATGTCCATCAACAGATAAATGGATAAATAAGATGTGGTGTACACACACACACACACACACACACACACACACACACACACACACAATGGAGTATTACTAGGCAATCAAAAAGAACGAAATCTTGCCATTTGCAACTATGTGTGTGGAACTACAGGGTATCATTCTAAGTAAAATTAGTCACTCAGAGAAGACAAATATCACATGACTTCATTTATATGAGGACTTTAAAGTACTCATTTTGTACTGTTTCGTACAAAACAGATGAACATAAGGGAAGTGAAACAAAAATAATATAAAAATGAGAGGGGGACAAAAGATAAGAGACTCTTAAATATGGAGAACAAACAGAGGGTTACTGGAGGGGTTGTGGGAGGGGGGAAAGGGCTAAATGGGTAAGGGGCATTAAGGATTCTATGTAAATTAAAAAAAATTTTTTTAATTTTTAAATGCATTTTGTTAAATTCAGCACAATATTCCAATCTCCCTTTGGGATTCTATTTTTGGCTTTCATCAGTGTCCAATGATGAAGAAAAGAATAAATATGTGGTATATGTAAATAACATTGGAATACTATTCAGCCGTAAAAATAAATACTTGCCATTTGTGACAACATAGGTGGATCCTGAGAGCATCATGTTAAGTGAAATAAGTCAGACAGAGAAAGATAAACACTATATGATCTCTCTTATATGTGAAATCAAAAAACAAAACAAATAAGCAAAACCAAGATCATAGATTCAGAGAACAGACTGGTGACTGAGGAAGGATGGGGATGTGGGGGAGGGCAAAATGGGTGAAAGCGTCAAAAGGTGCAAACTCCCAGCTATAAAATAAACAAGTCATGGGGATATAATATGCATCATGTTGACTATAGTGAATAATGCTATATTGCTTATTTAAAAACTGCTAAGAGAGTAGATCCCAAAAGTTTTCACAAGAAAAAAAAAGGAAAAAAATATTGTAACTATTTATGATAATAGATGTTAACTAGACTCATTATGATGAACATTTTCCAGTGTGAACAAATATAGAATCATGTTGTACACCTGAAACCAATATAAGGGTATATGTCAATTATCCCTTGATTTAAAAAGATTTTTTAAAAAGAAAGTATTTATCAACTAAGTGGAAAAAAACAGTATAGCATGATCTCTGTGTGTGTATGTGTGTGTGTGTGTGTAGATATAAATAGAAATAATCATAGACATAGACATTGACATTTATTATAAAGTTATATGACAAGTTTTGACTTGTCATTTTGAGGTGGTAGGATTATGTATTTTATTTTCTTGTACTTGATTTTGGTATTCTTTTTATAATATATACCTAGTAAGACAGAATTTTCAAAATTAATGTCATCTTCTATGCTTACAGGTGGAGAAGTCAAGTCACATTGGAACAGGTTAGTCCCAGCTAATACTTAGGTTTTCAAATGCTTGAAATGGATGTTAAAATGAACAGAAGTTTGTTCCAGGCAATAGAATACCATCAGTAAAGAATATAGATTTGTGGAGATTAAATAGAAAGCATATTGTGACTTGATCATCAATGATTTTGAACACCATACCAAAGAGTTTATTACACAGACAATTTATTCTGGAGATATTAGGAAAAAATAAATGGTTTTCAGGAGGAAAGTAGCATAATCTTACCTATGAATTGGAAATAGACCAGTGTTAATGGTGAAAAAACAACATTTGGAAGTGAGAGATTGGAAAGATAGCTGTTAAATTATCGTCCACTATAGGAATCTTTTTTAAATGTTTATTTATTTGTTTTGTGAGAAGGAGAGAGGAAGGGAGGGAGGGAGGGAGGGAGAGAGAGAGAGTCCCAAGTAGGTTCCATGCTCAGCAAGGAGCCCAACGCAGGGCTTCTCACAGGGCTCAGTCTCATGAGGGTGGGTGGGATCATGACCTGAGCTGAAATCAAAAGTAGGATGCTTAACCTACTGAGCCATCCAGGTGACCCATACCCTTCCACTATAGGAATCTTGAGCAAGATGATTGGATCTGAATAGAAGAATGTCAAGGAAATCAAGAAGGTGGATTCAAACAGTATACCCCTAACTAGAACACTGGTATTTATGAATGAACATCTTTGACTATTCATTAGTATCAGTGTTATTACTAACATTTGTATAATTGGTGAATTAAGAAGATTGTTTTTGATCTAACAAACTTTAGAAATGTCATGTATTATGTTCCCCTGTTGAACATATGAAATGCACCCACATAGCTAAAAGACCTAAGAAGTATTGCCATAAAGAAACATGTTTCACTGCTTCCAAATTCATTTGATCCCATGAAAAGCCCATAAACATGACAGAATACTAGTATTCTCTGCATCCAATTTGGGAAATACAGCATTAGAGAAATACTGGGAAGGCAGAAACAACAAAACAGAGTATGTCATTGATTACCTAGAAAGGCAGAGAGATAAGGAAAATTTGTAAACAATATGTTTTTAGCCTCCTGACTAGAAGAACAGAGAAGAACCACCTACCTGCCAGGTGTATGAGAGCAAGGAATTATCAGTGCAGGTTTTGATTAGTTAGGTGCCAGGTGTCTGTGTACAAACATTTGAAGATACTGATGTATTAAATCTACATTTCTGCAAAGACTATTTCAAAAGCAGCATTTGAATTTCAAGTAAACTATTCACAGAACTTTGTTACTAATCAAAATGCATTGCCTAGCAGAATGTTCCAGTACAGTGACTGCATTCAGAGGGATCCAGGATGTGTTGGAGGGTAGGAATCACAGTGAAGCTGCTGCTAAATGGTTCTCATAAATGTGGAAGCTGGAAAATTAGTTCCCTACGATATTCTCTTCCTAGATACTATAATTAAAGAATCTTGACCTCGCGCCCCGTGAGTTCAGGCCCAGCATCAGGCTCTGTGTTCACACCTCAGAACCTGGAGCCTGCTTCAGGTTCTGTGTCTCCCTCTCTTTCCCAAAAATAAACATTAAAAGAAAAAAAATCTTGAGTCTCTTTGCCCACTAGCATATGAAATTCTGGGAAATACCTTTAATCTGTATTGTCATTTCCTTGAGTTTCCTGTTCTTTAGGAGCTTAATTTGTGGGGCTGTGCTAAGATAAACTCAAGAAAGTAAACAAGATGTGAACTGCTGGGGGCTGAAATTCCAGAGCATGAAAGAAATTCTCAGAAAGATCATTAACAGCAAGTAGCTGTCGATACATTTCACAACTGGAAGAGGCAGAGTAATTTACCAGCTTTTGGCATTCCCAGTCAGAAAGAGATCTGAAAGTTTATAAGAGATCCCCTGCCCTTCTGAAAGGAGGAAGTGAGAAGGCAAGGACAGTTTGTTCCACTCCACGTGTTTTACTGACCTACTTTGTGAGCTGAAGCAATTCCAGGAATTCATCTTCCTCAATCCCACATCTGTAGAAGGGAAATATGAATAGCAACCACAATGTGGATTAGCTGTCTACTCTACAGGTTTGCTGCAAATTACCAGAGCAATTAACACTTGTAAGCATGGTGGCTGGAAGAGGCTTTGAGGTCAGGAGGAGGTTTAAATTCCATGACTCCTTTACCAATTAAAAAATGTGAGTTTGGATAAATGTTAGCTTTTTGGTCCTCTACTTTTCTCATGTGTAAAATAGAGTAATAATTCTAAAATAATAGGAAATTGTAGAGTTAAATAAAATTTATACATATATTTAAAAATCATAAAATTATAAAAAACAAGATAAAAATCAAAAGATGTATTGAATAAATAATTGTAGCAATTATTGCTATTATAGTATCTCTTCTACATAAGTACTTTTTTTAATGTCTCTTTATTTTAAGAGAGCGAGAGAGAGCACAAGCATGGGAGGGGCAGAGCGAGAGAATCCCAAGCAGGCTCCATGCCATCAGCACAGAGCCCTACATAGTGCTCGAACTCACAAACCATGAGATCATGACATGACCCAAAATCATGAGTCAGATGCTTAACCATATGAGCTACCCAGGCGTCCCTCTACACAAGTACTTTTAATGAAAACATACTTGAGATTTCTCTTGTTTAGAGAGACCATACATGCATACCTACATACATAGTTCCCAGTACTAAATTTTTAGACCTTTAATTCCAAAGCCAAATGTCTTTCCTCATGCTCCACTCAATAGTTTTTACATGTTCATCTCATAAATAATGCACTTGGCAATGTTTCTTTGTCTTCTAGGTGATGTTCAATGTTCTCTGCTTTTAGGTGATATTTTACCATTTTTATTTCCAACCTACCCTTAGGTCATTCATCCAAACAAGAAAGATTTTTTTTCTTTAAGAAGGGTATTTCTTCAGCACTTTTGTTAGATCTGAATTTGATCCCAAGGGAAGAGTACTTTCAAAGACTCCTTTACCCCTATAAGAATAGATATGATTAATGAAAGTTTCAACAAGACCCCTCGGTGTACAGAATTTTCTTGTTAACTGAATTTTCCAGTTAACAAGGAGATAAATCAGAAACCATTTTGTTTCATTCATTCGTGTTTATGGTAAATTGATATCTCTCTTATAAAAATAATCGAGTCAGTCATTACTATTTAAAGTTCTTACCTGAGTCAGGGCTATCATTTTAATACAGAAATTTTATCTCCTAGGAGTCAGGGTGACTGTAAACTCAGTAATTTTTAGCATTGACCATGTAGATGCAAATTCTTCAAAAAATTTAAATGAATATAGACTAGTTCCAAAATAAAATGAGAGGTTGGTATTTTTTATTGAACAAATTTCTTAATATTTTATTTTACTACCATTTCCTATTTCTTTCTAAAAGTGACATAACCTGAAAAACTATTGATGAGTTGAGGCTTTAGATTAGATTGAAGTCTCTTTTCAGATCTAAAATTGCTCACAAAACAACTTTAATTTGTCAAATTGTTTTCTGTAGTCACACTAAGCAATGCATTTATTGGCTAATTCCAAGTGAAAGACTTTCCATAGTGTCTTGTATCCTTTGGAAACCACTGCCTCTGCCTTACCTCTTGCCTTCCCTAAACACCTAGCATTATATGCCAACAAAAGTGCCAGTGATAAATATTCCCACTTACTAAAAACAATAAATGGGCAAGTGAACTGGTAGGTTAGGAAGTACAAATTTCAATCCTTCATCTAGAACCACTGATCAAAGCAGCCAAGTGGCAGCACCAGTTAGAATCTGACCAGCAGTTCCCTTTCCCACTTGTAGCACCTACAGCCATATGACTTCCCCAATAACAAGCTGGAACAAAACTGTAGAAATTACTTCTGTCCATACCTATTTAGAGTCCTTTGCCTGTAACCTGCTGCAGCCTGGTCAAGACACCCCTCCCCGCATCTAGTATGTAGGGACACATGCTTTAATAAAATACAGAGGCATGCTATCTGTTTTCTTCATCCTTCCTGCTTCTGCATTACTTTCCATCATCCTGAAAAATAGGTTTACTTTTAAAAATATATTTTCCTAGGCACGGAATTGTCCAACATGCAAATAGATGATGATTTTGGGCAATACATTTTAGCTGATAGGAAAAAAGTAAATATTTACATCCCAGGTTGAATTCCCTGGGAAGCAGCCTCTGCACTAGTTTTGCATGTCCTTAGGATCAATTTTTGGGTAAGGGAAGAAGCAGAAGCATAAATAGGCAAAAAGAAAAGTCAAAACCACAGTAACTACCCAGAAAGAGCTTTGGCTGATGCAACAGAGAACTCTGAAGCTAGAAAGAGCATTCAGAGTTGTCCTGAGCTGGACCAAGATAATCAGAAATTCATTCTCCATCAACCATTGAACATGGGTTATCTGGGAAAGGGTATAACCTTGGGCAAGATGGCTGTGTATAATAGGTAATCTCTGAAGAGGTTGACAACTGAAGGACGTCTGCTGACTGCACTCTCAACAAGCCCTTTGTTAAAGAGGGATCGATCAGGCTGTGTAAATTTGGTAACCCTTTTCAAGTTCATCAGGTCATGATACTATGGGATCACTGCCAATGCTGGCCATGTTATCTGCATGATAGAATTAAATGTGCTAAAGCTCCTGAAGTACCTATCTGTGGACCATTTCATGAAGTCTACTGAACTAGAAACTAGCAGTCCTCGAAAAGCACGTTTTTAATGTACCTTCCAGGCCTCCTGGGGCATCCTTGAGGAAGTCTGCAGGAGTACACTGAATTAAACTGGACATATCAGACCATTCTCCACAATCCCAATATTAATAGCCCACAAATAGGACAGGGCACCACCGTTCATAATAGTGGTTGTAAAAATAGCAGACTCAGGTCAGAAATCTGAAATGTTACTAATCTTGTTCAAAATATACAATTAGTCAAAAATAATTCTCAGAAACAAAATAAAGTTAATGCTATTTCAGTAGTTTGCTTTACTTCATAAACTTTTAAGAGCCAGAGTGATACCATGCAGCTGCTGCATAGCCTTTATAAAGAACAGGGTCTCCTTAGCTGCTGTGAATAACGTGCATATCCCAATTCTGAAGAGAGAAAGCACATGGTCACAAAAAAGTATTAACCATATTATTTATGTGAACCCCTACTTAACCTTACAGCTCAAAACATTTAATAATGAAGCCATCCTAGTCATTTTAAGTCAGAGGCTTCGATAATTAAGGGACATGCATGTCACCAGCATGGCAAGGTGACACTGGACTGAGAATTAGTACAATTCCTGCCTCCCAGTGAGTGAACTTGGGCAATTCAGCCTCATTTTCTTCATCTGTAACAGAAGAGGATTCAGATTTTAGATAATCTCTAAAGAATCCTAATCTAAAAATCTATGATTCTCTTCACCTTTCAGATTAGTTAGTAGGTAGAGAGAAAGTATAGTTAAGACTTCATAAGAATGACCTTAGGGAAACAAATTGTAGAAGTCCCATGCGTGAAATATTCAGGATGTGGCCTGGTATTATCCTTATGATCATCCATCAAGAATGAAAACATTTTCTTTCATGACTGAAGATGATTAATGAGATAGTCTGAGGTTGAGAGACAGTCCTGTGAATTGAATATTATAATTTGACATGATGACCAACCCTGGATTTTCATTAGATCTAAAGAAAAGGTTTATAAATGAACCATCATTTCTTTTTCCTATTATAATAGTGTCACTTCAGAGTGTCACTATTACTGTAACATATGTCTCTTGCAAATAGCGTCCCAGATAAAAGAATCACTCAAGTCAGTATTATTCAAGTATTTCATATTTAAGAATATATTCAAAATGCTTTTTTTTATTAACTCATCAGTTAATTTCATATCAAAATCTAACCAGGAAAATTAAGGTTAATTATCAAATGGTAGATTCTAGGATCTGGATCCCTTAATCCACTTAAAAGACTGACAGCTGGCTTATATGCCCATAGGAGCTTTTTGTGACTTTAAAAATAAAAATAAAAAATAATAATAAAAACGAAACAAAACAGTATCGACATGGTTTGGGAAACCACTTTCACATGGAAGAATTCAGCTTCTGCTTCTACCATATTTCTACTTATTTGAACCAATCGCTGTGAAGAGGGAAATCTGGTCTGAGTTTTATATTTATCTTGTGTCACCATGCAGGCAGAACACTGGGACTGGGAGTACCATTTGGACTGCATGGGATAGTGAAGAGGTGCTTCCCAAGTAGAGAGAACTTTGTTGACCAGATAATACAACTGGTATCATTTACATGGTGACCACTCTGTTTTTCTTGAAACTCTCCCCTTCCATCATTTCTGCACGGCTACCCTCCCCCCATTTTCCCCTACCTTTCTGGCAGCTGTTCCCCAATACGCTTCCGGGATTCTATTCTTCCACTGCCCTTTCATAAGTGAGTGTTCCATTGAGCTTTATCCTCAGCCCTCTCCTCAATATGTTCACTTCTCTCAAGGAAACTTATCTAAACTCATGGTTTCAACAGTCACTCTTGTTTTTAACTGTCATAACTAGCCTAGACTTTTCTATAAGCTCCAAACCCATATTTTCTATTGTCTTCTATGTATTCTACAAATATTTCAGATTCGACATCATTTGAAGACTGAACTTATCAAGTTCCTCAAAAATCTGATCACCCCTCTTAGAGTCAATAGCACCATCACTTCCATCATAGGCCAACATGGAGTGGTGCTACAATCCTCTCCCCTCCTTCTGGCCTACATTCAAGTAATATAAATAGAAACTAGGTTAAAGCACGGGCACTCCTTAAAGAGACTGCTGTCCTGAAGGTACACTGCAGAGAACCAGGGGATCATATGGATGTGCTAGTAACAGGGACCAGCCTGGGCCAGGCTTGGGGGTGGAAATGGCTAAAATTGCATTCAGAAGGAAAACAAAAAAGTGAAGGAATAAGGATGGACAGTCTTAAAATATGTCTTCCAAAAATGTCAAAAGCAAATGGAGATGTGGGAAAAGATACAAAAGATGTTGAAGCAAAATCAGCAGAAGAATAACTGGATGATAGAAATAGGGGGAAAAATGAAGTTGAGATGACCCCAAGATTGTTGCTTAAATGGTCAGGTAGATTTGGGTGTTTTTTATCTTCATCTCTAAGGCTGCCATCCTTCTCTACACAACAGTAATGAGAGAAAAATACTACCAAAATACTACTACCTAGTCCACTGAAATATCTGCTCATTGGTTCCCCTGAATCTACTCTTTTTTCCTCCAATTCACTCTCTCAACAGCAGCCACAGTGATTTTTTCAAAGTATAAATTTCATTCTTTCACTACAATGATTGAGCCCCCCTAATGACCTGTGAAAACTGGCCTTAAGAAAAGGAAAATACATAATACATCTTAGAGGGCCCTACATGGTCTTGTCCTTCTCACCTAGTCTACACTGCAACTTTTGCCATTCCCTCAGATATACCAATCTTCATCCCAGTCCCTCTAGTATGCTGGCTTCCCCCCACTCCTCTGGCCTCAGGGCCTTTGTAGATGTTGTAATTTCTGCCCGGATGTCATCTTCTGCCTAGGTAGCTATTACTCATTCTTTTAATTTTAGCTTAGGCAATCTGTCAGGGGAGAGTTTCTTCCAGTCCCTCTTCCTACTTCCCTCAAAGAAGGCAGTTCTCTTCACAGCATATTGCAGTTGATCCTCTTAGCACTTATGGAATTAATTGTCTATTTGCATAATGATGTGATTAATGAGTTTTCCCTCTCTAAATAATAAACTCTATAAATACAGGGACCACTATTTTGTTCAACAGTTCATCCTCAATGCATAGGCTTCACTCTAGCTCTCAGAGATGCTTGATAAATTTCTTATTGGTTGAATGCATGAATTAATTGCCAAAGGGGAATTAGACTTACATATTGGCTGTAAGAGGCCTGTAGGAGATTCAAAGGAAAATGCTTAGCATGTGGTTGATAGACAGGTCTCTGTGGTTGAAAAGCACTCACTTTAGAATCAAACTGTCAGAATCTAAAACCTAGCTTGGTCATTGGCTTATCTAAGTAACCCTAGGCAAATTGTGTGATATGGCCAAACTTTTGTTTTCTCCACTGTTATCATTTTGGAGGTCTGGACCACAAGAAAATGTTGTTGAGATTAGTTATAGTTTTCAAATCATTCAGGATAGTTGAAGTGGTAAGAGTTGTTGAGATTGCCTGGGGAGAAAATACAGAGTGAGAAAAAGGCTAAAAAAGAGAACTTGAGAGAACACCAAAAAGATTCAGAGGGAAAGGTAAAAAATATACAGTGGGTTGATTAGAAAATTAGAAAAAGGTCAGGAAAGTTTGGCATAAAATAAGACAAGAGATCTGATTCATTCCTATTTATTGGTTGCTTTAAAATATTATCTATTCTTTACATGCATAGGGGCCAAGGGCAGGCCACCCCAAGATTGGCCTCCTTGGTATGAACATTATTTTTAATTAAAAGCAATTAAAACCCAGTAGATTCAAGAAAAGCTCTTTACCTCCCCCTCAACTGCCTGCCTGTACCACATAGGAAGCTATTAACAGAGATTCCTCTTTACCTAAGAAACTTATCTACATAACAGTACAATCTCTCTTTTCCAAACATCTTTCATCTTCCTGCTAATGGTCTTTCTCCTTATATCCTCAGACCCCTACTCTTCTCCTTAGTTCATGTAAGCATCATGTTGCCTGACTACCTTTGGAATTTCCATGTCTGTGTGGATTCCCTGTACATACACTATTATATTTTATTTTCTGCTGTTAATCTGTCTTGTGTCAATTTGATTCTTAGTCTGGCTAGAAGGACCTTAAAGGGTAACTTCTTCATTTCCAGCAGGTGGTTAGACCTTAAAATGTCCGGGAGGCAATTTCACCATGAAAAGTCAAAGTACTTATTGAGTCCTCTAGAAATTATCTACTTTGGCTTAGCAACATTTTTACAAGTTGAAAATCAGGAAGTCAATGTTCTTTCCTAATTATTGTATCAGAGAATAGCTTTCTTGGTCCTTATTTTATCTAAAAAAAAAAACACTGTGATGAAACAACACATTGATGGAAGAAGGAAATGGCTTAAAGAACTTTCTAACAAGCCTCATACAATGCTACATCAACCTTAGGTTCCTTTGTGCATCAAAGAATTTGCTGCAGAAAACAAAATGACTTTGAGTACATGCTATTTTATTATGACTGGAATAATAGCAAAAAGAAGCAGCCTGCTGCATGTTTCATATCCAATTCAATGCATTGTATTTTTATCCCTCACTACTCTCCATGAGCTCTGCCATTTTCAGATTCAGTGGGAAACCAAAAATTACACATTTTGCTTATGGTACTACCTACTTTTTCTTCAGGAAAATAAATAACTGTTCATAGAGATTCCTGAGAAATTCAACTGCAAGGACTGCTTCTCTATCAAGTGACCATGGCTTCTGTAACCACAGCATATTGGGGGTGATCTGGTGATCAGGAACAACAACAACAACAACAACAACAACAACAACAAATCAAAACAAACAAAACCCCCATGATTCTTCACACTGCTTGCTTCCAGATGGTAAACAAAATAGTCAAGTCTGAGTATCAGAACACATTTTAATTAGACTAAAAAATGACAGTTGGGGACACCTGGCTTGTTGGGTCAGTAGAGCATGTGGCTCTTGATCTCAGGGTCATCAGTTCAAGCCCCACGTTGGGCACAGAGTTTACTTAAAAATAAATAAATAAATAGGTAAACAAACAAACAAACATTTGGGTTAATTGTGGCATTTTCAACAAATAAATAACAGATCTTATAATTTTACAAATAGTGTATATAAAAATAGCAAAACTAAAGTGGTTCCAATTATCTTACCAGATTGAAAGTGCTAAATCAGAGTTCAAAGGAGTTGCTCAGCCATCTATTTCCCAGGAGTAATTAAAGAACTTAGTTGCAAGATAAGACCTCTTTGGACTATTCTATTGACTAGCTACTCTTGGAATTTGTATCTTTGTGTATGAAAATTCCAGAAAGAATATAAGCAATAGGCAGGTTCCCATTCACTCATTAGAGAGGCCACATCAACAAACACAGTGAGTATGGACATAAAGGACATGCTCTGTCACATCCAGATGGCAAACAGACACATGAAAAGATGCTCGACATTGGTCATCACCGGGGAAATACAAATCAAAACCACAGTTAGATACCACCTCACACCAGTCAGAGTGGCTAAAATTAACAACTCAGGAAACAACAGTTGTTGGCGAGGATGTGGAGAAAGAGGAAACCTTTTGCACTATTGGTGGGAATGCAAACTGGTGCAGTCACTCTGGCAAAGTATGGAGGTTCCTCAAAAAAATTAAAAATAGAGCTACCCGACAGCCCATCAATGACACTACTAGATGTTTATCCAACGATACAAAAATGTGATTTGAAGGGGCACATGCACCCCAATGTTGATAGCAGTGCCATCAACAAGAGCCAAATTATGGAAAGAGCCCAAATGTTCATTGGCTGATGAATGGATACAGAAGATGTGGTACACATATACAATGGAATACTACTTGGTGAAAAAAAAAAAAAAAAAAGAATGAAATCTTGCCATTTGCAACAACGTGGATGGAACCGGAGGATATTATGCTAAGTGAAATAAGTCAGAGAAAGACAGGTATCCTATGATTTCACTCATATGTGGAATTTGAGAAATTCAACAGATGAACATAGGGAAAGGGAAGGGAAGGAAAAATAAGATAAAAACAGAGAAGCAGGCAAACCATAAGAGACTCATAAATAGAAAGAACAAACTGAGGGTTGATTGGGGTGGGGGAGAATGGAGAGCTGGGGAAAATGGATGAATGGGCATTGAGGAGGGCATTTGTTGGGATGAGCACTGGGTATTGTATGTAAGTGATGAATCATTGGAATCTACTCCTGAAGCCAAGACTATGCTGTGTTTAGCTAACTTGAGAATAAAACAAACAAAGAACATGCTCTGTCAATATTCACCAAGAAATTTAGGGAATTTATATTTAATATGAATATCTACATAATGCCATCTGTCTAATAATACTATGCCTAGTGGAAAAGAAAAATCCTTTTTGAACTAGCTTGTCTTTTATGGAGTTATTGCAAAAGTCAGTTGTTCTAGAATATATTTCAAAGCCATAGTGACCAGCAATACTTGCTTTGATTTAAATGTTGCAACAATTATTGCTCTAGTGTCTCATTTACCTCAGCCACAAGTAGCTTTATTACCTGAATTAGTTTTATCCATTATAGTCACATATATAACCCAGAGTAACTGAGTGTCAAATACCATACTCCAGCATTCAGCAAACATGTCTATTATACTTTAAAAGACCAAGGACTTTAAATAGTAATAATAGTAGTAGTAGTAGCAATAATAGTAACAGTAATAATAACAATAATACCCTGTGAATGATAGATAGGAGGTCAAAAATTTACCTCCACAGTTACAACAGCCCATTTGAGCATATGTAGTGCAGACTGCTTTCTACTCGGGAAACATTCTGAGAAGTGGTAAGTGAATTCAGAGAGGATGGAGAGGGAAAATAAAATTCACTTCAGAATTTGCTTATCTTTGGAACAATCACCAAACGTGAGAGCCCACAACAGACAAGGTACTGAAGGCAGGGCTAAGAGCATATTCTCTGCCCTCCAGAAGCCTTGAGTATAGACTAGTTAAATTGAAGGAGCTATACTCTCCACATAAATCTACATTCTACATGATCTCCTATTTCACCAAGCAGACAAACTTTGGTTCCTGGGCAGCTTATTAGAATTATGTCTGAAGACCAATTTATTCCTTCCTAGTAGATTTCTGTTCTCTTCCTTTGAATTCTCAGCAATACTAACCTGATTAGCAGGGAGGCCAGGACCAAATATTAATGAGATAATTATGATGTTTTCTTATACCAGGCAACCAGGGACTTCTGGCAAAGACCAGCAGGATGTAAAGCAGGAGGACAAAAGTAAAATGTTAGTTTCCAGAAATAACTTATGCTGTCTGCTATCTTTGTTGAAAAAGCAAAATCTAATAGTGTCACAAAAACAACAGCATGCAGAGGTGAAGGGGAAAACAATGAATATGAGGCCATGGGAAGAAAAAGTACTTGTTGAAAGCTTTCCTGTAACATAGAGACCTAGTTTATGGAAATTTTCTGCACACATTCTGGTAAATAGCCCCTATAACTAAAGTGTGCTTTTCTGAATACTTCTTTTTCTTACTGTGCATGCAGCAAGTTCACAAAATTTAAATCATGCTAACGTGCTACCACATTTTAATTTCTAAATTTTTCATTAAATAAATGACTTTCCCTTGGATCCAAGTCATTAGTTAGCAGAAAAAAAGAGACAAAATGTCTGACTTAATTTAATGCTTAATTAAATCCAATTATATATATATGTATATTTTATCTATATCTATTTTTATCTATATCTATATCTATATCTATATCTATATCTATATCTATATCTATATATTTCCCCCAAAATGGTGGATGTTGGCATAAGAAATGTGTGGCTTACATTTCCTTATGAAATGTAACTCTGGAAATAAACATCCTCAGGATGTCCTGGCTCCCACTGGTACCTAGCATGATGTCCCTTGTTAACAGGAGTTTATATTAGAATGCCAAAATATATCTAGGGCTATAAGCAAAACCTGGATGATTTAGGGCATTATCTGCCATGCTTCATGTTTAATACTGGAGGGAGGTGTTGAATGGTTATAAGCAGAAGCCAAAATTGACATTTTAGAAAGATCACTGTAGAATCATACAAAAACTTATTTGTAAATGATTTAGAATACTTACAATAATCTAGTTGAGAAACGATAAAGTCATAAAGTAATACAGCAGCAAAGAGATAGAATAAGATGGAACTGAAAATTATTAATGTGGCAGAATGAATGTCTTGGCATATAATGGATTGTGTACAATTAGAAATAAGGAGAAAAATAATGAGACATTTCTGGATTAAGTGAGAAAATACAGGAAGATGAGCAGATTCTGGAGAAGATGAAGATCATTCCCAATTTGTTCTTAATTTTTAATATGATAAGCACCTGATTAAAACTAGCCTCAGTGAGGAAGAGCTTTGATAGGACAGGAAGAAGAGAGAAAAAAGACTGAAGGGGGATCAGAGGGCAATGTGTTTCATAGGATCCTTAAATCCTCAATTTTATGCTCTCTTTATTACGCATACCATCAAATCCTGTCAATCTTCTCTCAATCGGAAGCCAAGGATGCTTTTTAGTCCCCTATATTTCAACTGAGCCTTATATTCAGCTCATGGATATTCAGGGGGATAAGTCTTACTCTGTACCCAAAGAAAGCACATAACAGCAATGTATCTTGAGCATATCACTCAATGTCTACCCCAAACCTCCATAAATTTATCTTTAGAGTTTGACTTTCACCAAGGCCAATGTGAAAAACCATTAGATGTGTAATTCATGTGGATTTTTCATCTTAAAAATGCTATTTAGTGCATAATTTTGTGTTTTAATATATTTATAGACTTGGTGTCCAGCCCATATGTTGAGATTCATAATTTTGAAATTCAATGCTGTCTATATAAGAATCTCATGATACATTTTCCTGAGATAAAAGGAACAGGATAAAGCTTATTCTTTTAATAAGCGAATATATGGTATATTCTATTGTCAACCAATGAGAACCATGTCATCTAGTTTCTGTCTTGCCTGGGTTACTGAGAATCTGAGTATAAAATTTGGGTTTAATTATTACTATTCTTAGTCTGAAATTTGTTTTATTTTTGCCTCTCTTCTTCATGCCCCCATTCTTCAAGTTTATATAACTGTAAGTTCGACTTTATTTTGTTACTGGTCTCATCTGTCTGTACCTTGTTCTCACTATCAGACAATTTATACCCCTTCGAAAACTCTTGATACCTATTCTACTGGGGAATCCTAGAATTTTACCTGCTACTGAGGGCTTCCTAGAGTTCCCATGCTAGATAAATATTTTGGTTGGATCCTTTTTTTTCTCCTCCTCAAAAGCAACATCAAATCTCCCGTTGCTGGGAAATGGTGCTTTTTCCTATTATTGGAATCAATGAGTCAAGACATATGTCTTTAATGGAGGTTTTGGCAAGCATGATATTATAGTTATTATTAGATGGTCAGAAGTAAACTGAACAGTTTGTTTTCCGTGCTGTAAATACAAATCTATGGTTTAAATCAAACACTGCAGTTTATAATGTGGTAGAAATATTTACATGGAAAAAAGTACTAATCGATGTGCAACATTAAGAAAATGTAAGTTTTACAAATTCTAGAAGCTAAAATATTTCACAGATCACAAGAAAAGTAAGAACAAAGAAAACTCAAAGTAAGTATACCAATCCATGTTAGGAAATGTGCTCCACCCTCAAAGAGTCTGGTTCAGTTAGCATTTTCTGGTTGCAAGGAAAAGACGACTCACTCTAGTTATCCCAAGTAATGAAGTAATGCTGGGGATGGTGAGGAGGTGTGCTGTATGAATAAAAATGCACAGGAATCCAGGAAAAGTCAAACATCTAGAGTAGGATCCACAGCAGAGCCAGGCTACAGAATTTCCACCTACAGCCTGGACATCAAGTCTTCAAATATAGCCAAACACGTTAAGACATGGTTTATTGGTATTGCATTACAATGCATGATGGAATAATACTGTTTTAGGACTTTATGGCTACCCTGCACTGATACGTTACTCATATCTCTGCTTGCCTTTTTCTATCCTATCACCAACTTCATTTTTTCTTTTCACCTTCATACATTTTCTTATGTTTCTCCTTAACACTTCTTGCTTTCTTCAAACTCCATCCAGCTTGACCCTGACTTATGACCTCAACCATATAGCTTAATTATCTTTGTATGTCCTTGGATATATCTCCCACTTCCCTCTGTATTTCCTAATTTGAAGTGTATAGGCCAAGCAAGCAAGAATCTGTTTGGCCTATACATCTTTTCACACCAGGCCAAATACAGGTCATGGGCCAGTGTCTGGATTTTGGTAGGGAAGTCTATGAGGTCACACAGTACTCCTAGACCTGCCATATGAGCTGTATGAGTAAAGGAGTTTCACTTGGGAAGGACTAAGGCATGGCACCAAGACTGGTGAAGTGAATATTCAGCTCTATAATACATCTATGAGATAAGAAAGTGACAGATTTCTACCACCTTGCTCCTTCTAAAAAAAAAATCATCTGAGTTTTAGGCAGATCTCCCTGGTACTCAACATGGACTTCTAGAATGAATACATATAGCCTAATCAAAATAACCAGTAAATCAAGGTATATGTCTCTAATGAGAACAAGCTGCTGCCTTAAAAAAAAAGTGTCCTATGCATTCCAGAGTTCAATGCAAGTGAATTTCTGATTATTGACTGCCCCTTTTGAACGTCATAGTCTCATGCTGTAACTGAGCCCCTCATTATTACTCAACTCCTAAAGCATCCAATGCAACTAATTACAACTACATGTCTTGCACCTTGAAGGTTTTAAGTACTTTTGGAACAAAATATTCTTGTTTCATAATACTAAAAGGATAAAAGCAATATGTACTTCATAAATGTGGATTAATAGAATATATATAATTATAACTAGACTAAAGCTCACTGAAAGCACGGACTGTCTTGTTCATTTCTCTTCCTCAGATACTAGTATGATGTCTAACACATAGCATGTGCTCAATATATTTTTCAAAATAAATAATCAATCAATCAATAAATGACTGAATGAAGACCACACCTATTTGCCCACATCTTCTAAATAGTGGAAAGAATGGAGATTAGTCTAGTATGGACTGTTTTTTGAATAGTATGAAAAAGTGTCCCCAGATTCAATAGAATCTCTGCATACACAAACTAGAAATTAAACAGGTTTAGATACAGGTATTCTAATTAAAAATAAGTTTCTAGAGAAAAGCAAAACAAAATACTGCAGACTCCAACAGGAAAATAGGTATTTCTTTGGTTTGAGCCTAGGTAAAACCTAATGTAGGTTTTAGCCTATATTATTATATAATATTAATATATATTTTATTCCTAAGTGTAGCTTCTCCTAGGCAAAACTTGATGTTTACTGTTTTGTGTTCTCAGCTAAGGAATACCTGGTGGGGCGCCTGGGTGGCTTAGTTGGTTAAGTGTCCAACTTCGGCTCAGGTCATGGTCTCACCGTTTATGGGCTTGAGCCCTGCCTGGGGTTCTGTGCTGACAGCTCAGCCTGGAGCCTGCCTAGGATTCTGTTTCCCAAACTTTCTGCCCCTCCCCACTCGTGCTCTCTCTCTCTCTCAAAAATAAACAAACATTAAAAAATTAAAAAAAAAAAAAAACCAGTAATAGGATTCCTTGCCTCTTTCTGAGGAGAGAAGATTCGGAAAAATAGCCACGAAACCCCTCACATCCCAGCACAGACGATCCTCCAATAGGAGTTTGATTCCCATGGTCTACCTTGGGGCCGAATTTGTAGGAAATTGTCCTTACTCCAATTACCTCTCTCATCTCACTTGGCAACAGAGTAATCAGATTTCTAAACTCATCTTCATTCTCTTAAATAGTAAGAACGAAAGGCAGAAAACCCACAGAATGTTACGTGTGACTCATTTTTCAACTCTGCGTGAATAATTTGGCACAAAGGCATAATTTTGCTATTAATGAGGAACAGTTACATGTGTTTTCTCCTCAGGCAGTTGAGCACCCAAATGAGAGACTGATTGCTTTGAACAATGCTGCTGCCTTCCTCCCGGTGCTTGTTATCATTATTTGAAATCACAGAAAGGAGCTGATTCACCAAACTGAATCACTCACATAATGACCAAAGTTCTAGAAGCTTGTGCCCTGGGGCCCAGGGGCTGGACTCTTTCTGCTTTGGATGTGATAACTGTGTTGCCAGTTCAAATGGTAAGGTTTGCAGGAACTCTTTAGTCTCTTCCTTTAAATTAAAAAATGAACTTTGTCATTTTGTTCTTTGACAAAGAACAACCCCTTTTATAAATAAAGTTTTTTTTTTCTCGTTTAGCTATGAGCCACAATCTCTTGTAAGGGGTAAGACCCAATGGGTATCAGAAAAGTCCCTCTCATGTGTATAAATGGTATCCTTCTGGGTTTGAAGAACTGTGTACGTTGATTCTGCCCAGTTTCATGTATAATTTTTAAACACTGCTGCCCTGAGCCATCAAGGGCCAGTGCAGGAGGACTAGAGGGTAATACACAAGGCCACAGGACCCTCAGCTCTCCTACCAGACATATGACCCATCCCTTGTCCTTCAAACAGGGAAGCTAGGCTTCATTTCTGTTTTGGGTTTTGTTGTTGTTGTTGTTTGTTTTGTTTTTAGAGAGAGAGAGAGTTCTAGTGGGAGAGAGGAGCAGAGAGAGAATCTTAAGCATGCTCCATGCTCAGCAAGGAGTCCTACACGGGGCTCAATCCCACCACCCTGGGATCATAACCTGAACGAAAATCAAGAGGTGGACACTCAACCAACTAAGCCATTTGTGTTTTATATGTTGAATTTCTGCATCATGTTTCATTTGAAAAAAATAATTCAAATGCTCTAAAAAGATGAAAAACTAGTGTGGGAGAATGAGCACTGAACTAGGAATTGGGGTATCTTCATTCTGGTCCTGCTTCTGCCCCTAATTAGCTAGTAGACTTTGAGAAATAACTTCACCTTTTCGGGCACCTAGATGGCTCAGTCAGTTAAGCGTCCGACTCTTGATTTCAGCTCAGGTCATGGTCTCACTATCGTGAGATCGAGTGCCAAGTTGGGCTTGGTACTGAGCGTGAAGCCTGCTTAAGATTATTTCTCTTTTTTGCCCCTCTCCTCAACTCAGGCTCTCTCTCTCTCTTTCAAAATAAATAAATGAATATAAAAGAAAGAAAGAAAGAAAGAAAGAAAGAAAGAAAGAAAGAAAGAAAGAAAGAAAGAAAGAAAGAAAGAGGCACCTGGATGGTTCAGTCGGTTAAGCCTCCGACTTTGGCTCAGGTCATGACCTTATGATTCATGAGTTCAAGCCCACGTTGGGCTCTGTGCTGACAGCTCAGAGCCCAGAGCCTGCTTCAGATTCTGTGTCTCCCTCTCTCTCTGCCCCTCCCCTACTCATTCTCTCCCTCTCTCTCTTTCTCTCTCTCTCTCTAAGATAAATAAACATTTAAAAAATCAAGAAGAAAGAAGTAACTTCACCATTTTAGACCCTGACTCCCCTGCTATTAAATTGAGGCATCAGATAGTAGAATTCAAGCCAGGCCCTCAGAAGGTGAGAGAGTCACTCAGAGGTACTCAGGATTGACCTTGAAAAGGAAGGGTGAGGACTCTCATTTTTCCAACTCCACTTCAAACAGTGCAACTCTGTTATATATTTATATATGCATATATATGAGATAGACAGTTTCCATATAAAATTTAATTTGAGCTTTAAAAGATTAAAAAATTTGAAAGGCATTCAATTCTATATCAATATACTCTTAATTTTGACATTCTATTGCTCTATAATTCCTATATTCTATATTCCATTAAGAGCAAAACACTGTACAATGACTTATTATTCATATATTTTGCTATTTATTAATGTTAATAACATGATGCAATAATACATAACACATGCATATACATAACACAATTCTTTTCCTTTTTTTAACTTATGTGTATTTTTTTTTTTATTTACATCCAAGTTAGTATATAGTGCAACAATGATTTCAGGAGTAGATTCCTTAATGCCCCTTACCCATTTAGCCCATTCCCCCTCCCATAACCCCCCCCCAGTAACACTCTGTTTTTTTCTCCATATTTAAGAGTCTCTTTTGTTTTGTCCCCTTCCCTGTTTTTATATTATTTTTGCTTCCCTTCCCTTATTCATCTGTTTTGTACCTTAAAGTCCTCATATGAGTGAGGTCATACGATATTTGTCTTTCTCTGACTAATTTCTCTTAGCATAATACCCTCTGGTTCCATCCACATAGTTGCAAATGGCAAGATTTTATTCTTTTTGATTCCTGAGTAATACTCCAGTGTGTGTGTGTGTGTGTGTGTGTGCGCACGCGCGCACGCGCGTGTGTGTGTACACACACACACATCTTCTTTATAACAGCATACCTATATCCCTTGGATAAATACCTAGTAGTGCAATTGCTGGGTTGTAGGGTAGTTCTATTTTTAGCTTTCTGAGAAACCTCCATACTGTTTTCCAGAGTGGCTGTACCAGTTTGCATTCTCACCAGCAGTGCAGAAGAGATCCTCTTTCTCTGCATCCTCGCCAACATCTGTTGTTGCTTGAGTTGTTAATGTTAGCCATTCTGACAGGTATGAGGTGGTATCTCACTGTGGTTTTGATTTGTATTTCCCCGATGATGAATGATGTTGAGCATTTTTTCACGTGTCGGCTGGCTATCTGGATGTCTTCTTTGGAGAAGTGTCTATTCATGACTTTTGCCCATTTCTTCACTGGATGTCTTCTTTGGAGAAGTGTCCATTCATGTCTTTCGCCCAATTCTTCACTGGATTTTTCGGTGTTGAGTTTGATAAGTTCTTTATAGATTTTGGATATTAACCCTTTACCTGACATGTCATTTGCAAATATCTTCTCCCATTCTCTTGATTGCCTTTTAGTTTTGCTGATTGTTTTCTTCACTGTGCAGAAGATTTTTATTTTGATGAGGTCCCAATAGTTCAATTTTGCTTTTGTTTCCCTTGCCTCTGGAGATGTGTTGAGTAAGAAGTTGCTGCAGCCAAGGTCGAAGTGGGTTTTACCTGCTTTCTCCTCGAGGATTTTGATGGCTTCCTGTCTTACATTTAGGGCTTCCATCCATTTTGAGTTTGTTTTTGTGTATGGTGTCAGAAAGTGGTCCAGGTTCATTCTTCTGCATGTCGCTGTCCAGTTTTCCCAGCACCACCTGCTGAAGAGACTGTCTTTATTCCATTGGATATTCTTTCCTGCTTTGTCAAAGATTAGTTGGCCATATGTTTGTGGGTCCACTTCTGGGTTCTCTATTCTGTTCCATTGATTGATCTGAGTGTCTGTTTTTGTGCCAGTAGCACACAATTCTTTTTCTAGGTACTCAGAATATATATGTAAATTCATACATATATGTATATTTACTTTCAAATTCATATTCATACATATATAAAAATATATAAACATATTTTTGTCTGGTCAATATTAACAGTTTCCACATTGTATCCCATGGAATACTCTTCTGGGATATATTAATAAGCATGGCATGAAAAAATGTCATGTTGAAATGAGTTTGGAAGACTATGCATATTTAATCTCCTTATAAGTAACACACAATGCACATATACATGTTTGAGTCTCCATAAAGTACTTCAAGGGAAAAATATGTTTGATTTTGTTTAATACAGAATTTACCAAAACTGTTTTAGCAGTGTACTCTTTGTTATCAATGTACCTATTGAATTTACTTGAACAATGGATCTGAAGCAAACTTAGAAACAGTAATGTAGTGATGTTCCAATGTTATAAAGTGAATGTGTCCCTCTAAAAGTCATATGTTGAAGTCCTAACCCCTCTGGGAGGTAATTAGGTTTGGGTGAGGTCATGAAGGTAGTACTCTCCTGATGGGATTTGTGCCCTGATAAGATGCTCTCTCTCTCCTCTGCCCTCGCACAAAGAAGAGGTCATGGGAGCACACAGACAGATGGTGGCCATCTACAAGCCTGAAAGAGGACTCTCCCAAGAACTGAATCTGCTGGCACCTTGACCTTGGACTTCCCAGCCCCTGGAGTTATGAGAAATAAATGTCTGTTGTTTAAGCCACCTGGTCTATAGTGTTTTGTTGTAGCAACCCAAGTAGACTGAGACATCCATGTAAGAAAATTATGGTTGGAGTGGTTATACAACTTGCTGATACAATTAGCATTGTAAATTTATTTTTTTTTTAATTTTTTTTTTTTTTTTGAGAGAGAGGATGAATGTGAGCATGGGCTGGGGAGGGGCAGAGGGAGAGAGAGCAAGAGAGAGAGAGGGGATCTTAAGCAGGCTTCATGACTCCCACAACCATGAGATCATAACCTGAGCTGAAATCAAGAGTCAGATGCTTAACCAACTGAGCCACCTAGGTGGCCCTAGCATTCTAAATTTCTACCTAAAAATCTACTTGAAAACTTCAGTCAAGATGGTGAATTAACTTCATACTTTGCCTCCAAAGAATAATTGGAAAATGTAAAAAGAGAAAATCCAAAATATATAACCAGGTTTCAAAACAAAATAAACATTGTTATGTACTAGAAGTGAAACAGAAACCCAAAGCAGGGAATATGGCTAAAGCCCAGAGTCTCCAGGGTTTGAAGTCTGGAAACAGGCAGAGGCAGTTGAGATGATAGTGACAGGCAGACTTAACGTTCACAGCAGACAAGGGATAGGATCCAGATTCACTGCTTAAAGCTAGGTCCTGGCATGGAAGTACTCCCTCCTGCCCATCCTCCCCTCCTCATTCCTCATAGGAAGAGGTTGATAAAACTGCTTTCATCCAGAGCCCAAGGCTTTATGAACTGTGGACTCAGGAAAGCTGATTGACAAAGCATGACCCCCATGCTCAGAACTGGCTCCCAAACTGGATCTGTACTA
Source organism: Felis catus (assembly GCF_018350175.1). Lineage (NCBI taxonomy): Eukaryota > Metazoa > Chordata > Mammalia > Carnivora > Felidae > Felis > Felis catus. The sequence goes on along the minus strand of NC_058368.1, from coordinate 206,679,616 downwards.
TATCAAATTTCACAACAAAGCAGGAGCCCCAATCCATTAAAACCTGATTCTAGACTGGAGGGCCCAAGACCTGGATGGAGACAATTGAGAAAACCACTAGCCAAGGAGGTGGTGAGCACAAAAGAAAAAAGGGAAGATAAAATCATCTCACTCAAAAACCAATCCTGCACACCCCAGGAAGAAATCTGTTAAGAAAGGCAGCTAACAGGGTGCCTGGGTGGCTCCGTCAGTTAAGCGTACAATGCTTAATTTTGGTTCAAGTCATGATCTCATGGTTCATGTGTTCGAGCCCTGCATGGGGCTCTGCAATGACAACTCAAAGCCTGCTTGGGATTCTGTCTCTCCCTCTCTCTCTGCCCCTCGCCTGCTCGCAAGCCTGTGTGTGCTCTCTCTCAAAATAAATAAACATTTAAAAAAAGAAAAAAGAAAGGCAGCTAACAATACAAAAGAGGGGCGCCTGGAGTGAGGCAGTTGGTGAGTGCCATCAGGTGGGCAGCACGTTACATGGAGAAGACCAGGACAGGGAGCACCCGCCAACCCCAACACAGGCTCTAGCCTGGCAGGCAGCTCAAGGGCTGGGAGGCAGCTTTTAACAAGTACCAGTCTCCTCAGGATTTCCAGAAACCGAGGACTAACCTCCTTTAGGACATGTTAAAGGTCCTCTCGGGCAAAAGCAGGCAGAGATTATGTCCGCACCTTGTTGGTAAATGAAATGAGACTACTGACATACCGCGAAACCACTCCACAGTAGTCTCAGGGCAGAGGAAGGATGTCTAATAATCTGGAGAAAACGGCTGTTACATGTACAGGAAATATTAATATTCACTGAAAGACTAGGAACTGAGGAGGGACTGACAGAAAAATTAATTGTAAAAAATAATTTACAATAAAAAGAATGCAAACAGAAGAGACTCAAAAGAAGAGTGAAAGAAAATAACGATTCCTCTGCTGAAAACCCTTCACAACTTTCTGTATTAGAATGAAGTCCAAAATCTATAAAATCACATTCAAAGCTTCACAAACTCCCCCACCTGATCTCACCTGCTACCTTTCTGACCTCATCTCCAATCTTTGCTTTGCTCTCTGTTTTCCAGCCATAGTTTCTTCATTGCTCATCTCTGAACTTTCCAAGCACACTCCACTTACTGCTCCCTCTGCTTGGAGACCTTCTCCTTCAGACCACATGGCTTACTCCCTCACATCCTCCAACTGTTTGCTCACACATCATCTTCCTCTGGAAGACATTTGTGGACACCCTGTTTAAACTTTCCTCCCCCGCTCCTGCCCTATCTTTCTGCCCTCTCGATCCTCCTTCTCTGCCTTATACTTCCTCTCAGCACTCAGCACTCTCACATTCAAAATGCTTTATACATTCACTTGTGTCTGTTTACAGCCCCCCACTAGGCTGTAAACTCCTTGAGAGCCAAGGTGTTTGTCTCTTGTATTTTAGTGCTGTATCTCCAGGGCCAGCAACAGGGCCTGACACACTGTAGGCACTCAGTAACAATTGGTTAGTAGAATCAGTAAATGATCCCTGGCATGTGAAAAGCACTCAATTAAGGCTGAGTACTGTGATTTCACCACAGTCATTCAATTTCCAGTAACTCCCTACTTAGTTTGCTCTGCTAGTCTCTCTGTTCCAGGGGGGCCAGTCACATCATCAGCATAAAGATAACCATCTATGATGCACCAAGCCCCCTTTGACATCTTACATTTCTTATATCACTTTAACATCCATTCAAAAATGGGGAAATTATTATCACCCCCCCCCCATTGTGATTATGAGACTGGTATACAACAAAGTTAACTGACTTCCCCACGTTAGTGTATCTGGAGGGAGATAAGGCAGACTTGGAACCTGAGTCTGTCCTCTTCCAAAGACACTGCTGTCTTTTCCACTGGTGGATTGTTCCTTTCACTGCTCTGGCCCAAGACCTTCCTCGTCCAGAGATACTCTCCGCCTCTATAATCAACTTCCTTCCTTCATGATGCCACTCTTTTATCATAATCATCTCTCATAGTAAACACTGTTGCCCACTTCTCCTTGCTAAGCCTGATTCATCTGGATTCTCTCTCTTCTAAAAATAACTCCATGCATCCCCAGCTCCAAGGGTAAATGTTGATTAGTCTAAGCCAATCAGAAAGCTAGGGTGACATCGCCAAAAATGGTAAAGTAGGGAACATCAGAGCTCTGCCTCTTCACAAAAGCAACTAATAAACTGGCAAAACTGTCAGACTCTAAGCCAATCATGGTAATCCAATTTCCTTGTCAGTGATTGGCTTAGGAATAGACATTTAATACAATTCCAGCCAAAAAGACATGAGGAGAGTCAGCTGGGGCACTTCTGGGAATAGTCTCCTCATTACCAGGGAGAAAGACAGGAGAAATAGACTCCTCTTCCTCCATACAAGTTCACATTTAAATGAGATATCTGAACTACTGCCACCATCTTTCAAGCAACCAGAAGATAAAACACAAGAAAGAGAATAGAATAAAGGTAATAGAATCTCAGAGAAATAAAGTTTGAGGCCTTGTATAACAAGCCTAATGCCTACCTTACCCATGGAGGTTATGTGAAACTTTTAAAAAGTACTTACACAGTATAAGCAAGGCTGCATTAATTTCCCATTACTTTAACCCAAAGCATCCTGATACCTCAACACCCTCTATCCACTTCTGAAGCAGCCAACCTCCAGAAATCACTTGGAAGGATTTATCCTCAGTTCTACTACTTGAACACGGACAACCATTTGGTCCTCAGTGTTGCTGAGATTGGGTTGCTCACAGGGCTGCCACTAAAAATAACTTAAGATAGGAACTCTGACTTTCTTGCTGGGCAATTGAAAGAAGGAGCAGAACTGATGCCAAAACTCAGGTCTTTGAGGTCAAAGATCAGGCTCTAGTTTGGTCATGGAGGGCTCTGTTTAGAGGAGCTACATTGGGCACAAAGAAATTAATTAATCTGGCCAAGTTCACCATTTTACTTGAAAGGCAAACTAAGACTGTAAGCCAATCCCTCAACTTCTGCTATAAGACATTATCCACACCCAGATTAAACCTAGCAATATTCATACTTCCAGGTGCACAATATCCAATCTCTTTGTCAAGAACAATATTAAAAAAACCCAAGCCCAGGGGTTCCTGGATGGCTCAGTAGGTTGAGTGTCTGACTTGGCTCAGGTCACGATCTCATGGTTTGTGGGTTCAAGCCCCGCATCAGGCTCTGTGCTGACAGCTCAGAACCTGAAGCCTGCTTCGGATTCTGTGTCTCCCTCTCTCTCTGCCCCTCCCCCACTCATGCTCTGTCTCTCTCTGCCTCTCAAAAATAAAGAAACGTAATAAAAAACCCAAGCCTGTTTCACATCTTTCATCTTATTTGGTAAGTGATTTCCTTTAACTTCATTACAGGAAAATAATTGTCCTCCAGCATGCAAATATAGTTGTCCTAAACTGGCTCTTTCCTGACCTCTGAAGTCATTCTTGGGAGGATATTTATGTTTACGTCAGAGTTGTCAAGGATAATACGTCTCTTTTAAGTGAAAAAAACTATTTCAAATTATTGGGGGTAGAGAATACCTGAGTTTAGAAGCAGTATAATATTGTAGCTAAGAACACACATTCAGGTACTAGATTAACTGAATTAAAATCCTGAATTACCATTTCCTAGCTGTGTGACCTTTGGCAAGTTACTTAACTTTTCTGTACCTTAGTCTATTCATAAATAAAGCTTAAATCCTTTCTAATAGTACCTACTTATGTAGTACAAGTTTTTCTATTATATATAAAAAGTATTACCTATCTATTGTGTGGATTAAATGAGTTAATATATGTGAAGTTTCTAGAATCCAGCCTAGCACGTGGTAGTCCCTCTACAAGTGTTACCTATCATTATTATTCAGTTCTTTAATAACAGATACTGCCAGCAAAGCAACCTGAGCATCTGCTATATTCCTAGCACGGAGTTGGATGTCCCGAGTGTGATCGTGCACATAGTAGAAACAGTTCTTGTCCTCATATGTTTCAGTCTGGGAATACAAACAATAAACAGGCAATTGCAATGTAAAGTCTGCTGAGACAGAGGTAGTCCACCCTAACTGCAGGCAAGGAAAAGGGAGAGAAGAGAAGGAGCATTATCTGATCTGAAAGAAACCTTCCCAGAAGAAGCACCTCAGTGGGGACAAGAAGTGAGGGTGGGAATTAGCTAAGCGAACAACGGGGCATAAAAGTGCTACAGGCATAAGAAATAGGTCTTACTGCTTTTCTAGTCTCATAATAACAAAAACCAGCTTCCCTGCTGGCCCCACCCTCATCATCGAACACCTGTCGGTCATTGACCAGGTGGAGGTGAGAGATGTAGTCTGTTCACATCCCTCTGCCATGTGAACACATACCCTAATAAGTCTCAATCAACTCTTTATTCTAGGTTCACAGTAGCTGACTCCAACTGTAGTGAGTTTGGAAAGATAAAACCAAGGACTTTTCACCTTTAGTTTATCTAGTTCCTCCCAAAGCACCATATACAAGCACGGTATACTCAGAATCTCTAGGGATCCCCACATGGATGTCGTCTAAGTTAGTAGAGAATGGTCTATACATCCCCACCTCATATCCTGCTATCCTCTTCCACCAATACCTCATTCCTTTTAGTGTCTTCTTCTAGTTCCAAATCCCTATACGTCCCCTCCTTCAAACAGAGCTGTGTTTATTTACCAAGTGGTAAGCAAGTTCCAAGTTTTCCTGTAACTTAGAAATTTTCCTAGCTTACTGTGCTAGTTACATGAAACTTTTCACATAACTATCCTTCTACAGAGATTCTTTCCCTCATTGTGGTATGGGATAGTGGAAGGGGAAGTTTCCCATAGATAAGAGAAGACATGATGTTGGGGTTATCTTGTGCAAGGGTTTCTGATACTCTTTTGTTTGGTTGACTGAAAACCAAAATGATAATAACAGTAGCAACAATAATAATAATCAAAGACATCTTGCACTGACAAAGTTAATTTCCTTCTGATAGCTCTCTTCAATTTTATGCATCCTCCTTGTCCCACTCCCAACTCTAAAAGTATACATTTTAGGTCTTACTTTGCTGAAGAGAATATCTCCTTGTAAGTCACATTAGAGTGTCTCCTCCATTAATTTAACCTTAAGAGTGTTTTCCACAGTTCCTGGATATTCACCACACTTCTTACCCTCCATCCCCGAAGTTCAACAAAAACAACATAGGAAAGTCTTGATAGATGAAAGTATTTATTCGAAACACTAATAGTAGTAATTTTTAATATTAGAATTACAGGTAATTTAGCTTTTATTCATTAGATTTTTTTCTTTATTTTTGACCTAAAAACATTGTTATATAATCTTGGCAATATAATGAGAAACACTATTCTTTTGAATGAGTGATCATTGACTTCATATGACACTTAGGAAAAAATGGAAGAACTCCTACCTGAACATGGTAGACACACAAAGTGTCTTACCTCCATCAGCTCTTATCATTTTGGGTTTCTAAAACTATAGAAAATCATCTTTTAAATTCATAAATACATAAGGTCCCAGTAATTCACTTTTGCTTCCATACCTCACGCCATTCAGAGTGGCCAAAATGAACAAATCAGGAGACTATAGATGCTGGAGAGGATGTGGAGAAATGGGAACCCTCTTGCACTGTTGGTGGGAATGCAAATTGGTGCAGCCGCTCTGGAAAGCAGTGTGGAGGTTCCTCAGAAAATTAAAAATATACCTACCCTATGACCCAGCAATAGAACTGCTAGGAATTTATCCAAGGGATACAGGAGTACTGATGCATAGGGCCACTTGTACCCCAATGTTCATAGCAGCACTCTCAACAATAGCCAAATTATGGAAAGAGCCTAAATGTCCATCAACTGATGAATGGATAAAGAAATTGTGGTTTATATACACAATGGAATATTACGTGGCAATGAGAAAAAATGAAATATGGCCTTTTGTAGCAACGTGGATGGAACTGGAGAGTGTGATGCTAAGTGAAATAAGCCATACAGAGAAAGACAGATACCATATGGTTTCACTCTTATGTGGATCCTGAGAAACTTAACAGGAACCCATGGGGGAGGGGAAGGAAAAAAAAAAAAAAGAGGTTAGAGTGGGAGAGAGCCAAAGCATAAGAGACTGTTAAAAACTGAGAACAAACTGAGGGTTGATGGGGGGTGGGAGGGAGGAGAGGGTGGGTGATGGGTATTGAGGAGGGCACCTTTTGGGATGAGCACTGGGTGTTGTATGGAAACCAATTTGTCAATAAATTTCATATAAAAAAATAAAATAAAATTCAATTGCAAAAATAAATAAATAAATAAATAAATAAATTCATAAATACATTAAAAATCAAGAAAAAGGAACCTCAGTGAACCAGAGACCATGAAAAATCTCTGGAGAGGGATAAGCAAAAAGAGGCCATTAAGTCTAAAGAATAAAGTCAGGCTAATGAGAAAAATAATAAATGTCATGGAAAAATTGTGTTGAAACTAAAATTAAAGTCTTTAAATAAATAAATAGTAGAAAAGACACAGTGGAAGTTGAACTGGTGAGCTGGAAGACTGAGCTGATGAACTTTCCAGAACGTATCATAATGGGATACATAATTTAAAAGTATGAAAAAAGGGGCGCCTGGGTGGCTCAGTCAGTTAAGCACCCGACTTCAACTTAGGTCATGATCTCGAAGTTTGTGGGTTCGAGCCCTGCGTCAGGCTCTGTGCTGACAGCTCAGAGTCTGGAGCAGCTTCGGATTCTGTGTCTCCCTCTCTCCCTGCCCCTCCCCTGCTCACACTCCATCTCTCTCTCTCAAAAATAAATAAAAACATTTTAAAAATTTTTTAAAAAGTATGAAAGACAAGAAACATGAAAGATAAATTCAGTACTTCCAATATCTTCCTCCTAGAAATACCAAGAAAAAGAGACTAAAAAGGTTTTTATACAGGTAAAATTCAAAGAGAAAAAGAAATATGGCTCTCAATATTCCTAATTTTTTTTAATAACGAGGAGAATGTTTTTGGAATCCTTATTTTATTCCTAATTCACTCATCTAGTATATCCTCAGACTCAAAAATGTGCTAAGCACTGTGCAAGGCAACAGGAATCTAACAATAGTAATCAATCTTCTCCCAGAAAATGTATATATGCACAGATCACAATTTTCCACATTATTGTAGGGTTTAAGAGTTCATTGATCATCTTCCATATTTTTATTACAGTTTACCTGTTTTGACTGGAATGACTTGGCAAAAACAAGGCTCTTTATTCCCTATTGAGTTGCTGGATTGTTTGACAGGGTATCTTAGCAACTGAGTATCTAAAGGCATGAAATACAGAGACTCCATCTTTATTAAGAATTGGTGAACTCACAGTTTGGGGGCTGCTCCACAACAGTTATGAAACCTTTCATGAGGTAAAGTGGAGTGATTTTCAAATTTCACATGAGGTAAATTGAGATAAATTGAAGTCCTTGAAGAATTATAGTTATATTAAGTAATAAAAATCACTAGTTTCCTACTCAGTGTTAGTAAACAGTATCACAGGTAATCTCAAGCATGAAATCAGCAACTGGAAAAAAGGGGACAATCTTCCTACAGGATATTGTGTGAAGGGAAATTTATTGTCAATGAGGGAAATTAAAAACAAGGAGTTTGTGATGAATGGATAAAGAAATTGTGGTTTATATACACAATGGAGTACCACGTGGCAATGAGAAAGAATGAAATATGGCCCTTTGTAGCAACGTGGATGAAACTGGAGAGTGTGACGCTAAGTGAAATAAGCCATACAGAGAAAGACAGATACCAAATGTTTTCACTCTTATGTGGATCCTGAGAAACTTAACATAAACCCATGGGGGAGAGGAAGGGGAAAAAAAGGGGGGGTTAGAGTGGGAGAGAGCCAAAGCATAAGAGACTCTTAAAAACTGAGAACTGAGGGTTGATGGGGGGTGGGAGGGAGGGTAGGGTAGGTGATGGGCATTGAAGAGGGCATCTTTTGGGATGAGCACTGGGTGTTGTATGGAAACCAATTTGACAATAAATTTCATATATTAAAAAATAAAAAAAATTTAAAAAATAAAAAGAAAACAAGGAGTTTGTCTGAGATAGTCATATGGAAATAAAGAATTGGCTACTGAATTAACTACCAGAAAATTAAATATATGTAACAATATCACAAATTAATTTGGGGACATTTATTGAATTTTAGTTCGGTACTAACTGATGCAGAGAAAAGCTAAAGAAAAATAGGAAGGAATCTGAGAAACAGAAGAAAACAGAAAGGCCTTCAATAAGAACTAAAGATGGAAGAAGAGCTTTATAAATAAGTAGAAAACCAACTTGAGGACAAAGAGACAAGTCAGTGAAAAGACTGGATTTGCAAGTGATAGAAGGAAATAACATGCTACATACACAATGGAACATAAGTATATGCTATAAAAAAGCAAAAAACAGACTCCACTTATGCAAAATGTGAGCGTATATATGAAGAATTACAATAGATGGGATGAAGTGGATGTCTGCCTACAAATCTATGTCCTGACTTCTATGCCCCATGGTCATAAACAATATGTTATTAGGTATATTTTCACAGTATCTTCTGATGGAGTAGGACACCCCAGGTGAAAGGCATGGTGTTTTCTTGTCACATCCGGAGAATGTCATGCAAGCAAAGATTACAATCTGTTAAACAAGCTTAGATATCAGGACAAGTGCTCTGAGGCAATATGAAGAGGGTTTAGTGCCAACAGGGTACCATCAGATCTATAGTCATGGTTATCAACTCATACCTCTGTGACCTCTAGAAATTATTTTTATTCATTGTTCAGTTTTCTCTTTTCTCAGTGCTCCCTGAGTGATTGTGGCTCTTTCTGAGCTGTTGATAAATTGTCACAACTTGTCATGTGTAGTCTGACCAGAATTACTGCAAAGAGATGATAAACGAAATTCAATCTGTTTGTGAAGAGAACTGACTCACAAAGTTGGCTGCCAAAGGTCACGCATGTTATGTGTTTAAGAGGGCACACTCAGGTCTTCAGAGCCAGAATACTTGCCAGAGTTTCAACCCAGCTTCTTTTGTAGACGCCGACCAGCCACACCTTCGTGCTTATTATTCTTTGTTTGGCTTCTTTGTTTTATACAACATTTAATAGCCATTTATCCTCTCTTGCACTGCCACCAAATTGTTTAGTCAGCATAAGCAGTGGGTGATTTTATGGAGACATGAGAAACGTCATCAACTAGAAAATAATTGTCATGTTGGAGAGGTTAAATCTCTCTTTTAAATCTGAAGTAAACGTTTTTGCTCTGAAGTAAACATTAACTGCTAAAAGTCGCATTCTTAAAGACAACAAAGTAAATCCAATTTATTAGGAACAAACTCATGATGACGAAAAGCCTTCTCAAGAAAGGCTAATGGGTCAGGAAGCTCAGTAACAACCTGGCAGGCCTTGAATGGTATTATTACAGGCCTCTCTTTCCTGGAATCTATCAATCAGTCAAACCCTCGCAAACCTTGGGAAGGCTAAAACAAGCTGGGAATAAGCAGGAGAGGATCAGGTGGCTGAGATTGCAAGGATGAACAGTAGAAGGTGAAACAAAATGACCCGTTGCTGCTGTCTGGGCATATCTCTCACATGAATGTTGCACCGGATTCTGATTGGTGATTTGAGACACGACCGGGTGAAGAGAGATACCCCTTGAAGGAGTGAGCAGTCTCTGTGTCAGCTGACTAAAGGAAGAGGAGGGACCTCAGACAGAAACCCTACACTGAGAAAGTTATGCCATAGGGAGAAGAGATAGTGTGGTCAATGAGCCTTGCACTTGCAATGAGAACATCTGAGTTCAAGTCTTAACTTTACGGGTTGTTGCCTACATGATTTTGAACAAAGCACAATGCCTCTAAGTCTCTTTCTCATCTGTGTAAAATGAGATAACAATACTCACCTTGACTTCTCCATATTATTATTATGAGGATCAGCTGATCTATGTATTTAGATTATAAAGTCTCTTTCATGTGCAAATATCTTATTTTTTTATAATAAAACAGTGGAAATTGTTATCAACACTAGTAGTAATAATCAGGAAAGAGCACAGCTACCATACAGAGGGCAAAAAGAAAAAAACGTTAAGAGCAAGACCAAAAAGATAGACTTAATGAAAAAGCAGTACAATACAGAGGAGGCATATGACATAGCAGTTAATGGCCTAGACCTGAAAAACAGCCTGCTTGGGTTTGTTTTTGGTTTTTTTGTTGGTTGGTTTTTAACCATTATTCATTTTTGAGAGAGAGAGAGAGAGAGACATAGTGCAAGCAGGGCAGGGGCAGAGAGGCAGGGAGGCACAGAATCCGAAGCAGGCTCCAGGCTCTGAGCTGTCAGCACAGAGCCAGAGGCGGAGCCCAAACTCATGAACCCTGAGATCATGACCTGAGCTGAAGCCAAATGCTTAACCCATTGAGCCACCCAGGTGCCCCCAGCCTGCCTGCCTGGGTTTGAATCCTGGCACTGCGACTTAGTAGATGTGTGACTGTGGGCATGTTACACTATCTATGCTTTAGTTTGCACATCTAGAAAATAAAGATAATAGTACCAACTTCATCGGTTTTTTGTGAGGATTACGGGAGTATGTATGTACTAGTTTAGCACAGCATCAGCACATAGGAAACATACAAGTGTTTGCTGGTATTATAATGCTGAGCTAAGGTGCTAAACTGTTTAATCCCTCCTCACTGGGGACTGAGTTGATCACAAACTCTAGGATTAGACTGTGTGCCCCCAGATGTGTGGAATTACGGGGACCCTGGGCAGGCATCCGAGCAAGTCATTACATAAACCACCAGAAAACTATCCCACACTGACTACAGCCCAGATTTCAATTCATAAGTGAGAGTAGAACAGGAAAATGTTAACTTTTCCATCATATCACCACTTTCTGGTTGTCTGTACCTAAGAAAGCAAATTCACTTCTTCAAAACACTAGATGGACTCTGGTCATTGTCTGTATCGACCAAGTGAGAAAAAGTACATAGTGTCATTTCTTCATCTCCACTAATTTTGTACTTATCTTGACATTTATTAACAGAGGCAAGTTTGTATTTTCCTTTATACAGGGTATACCACTTGCATAAGGCCCTTGGTTTTCTTGTTTTGTTTGTACTGGTTTCCATTTAGTTGGAACTTCTATAGTCTTATTTTATAGATACCAGATTTCTGTATTTTACAGCCATTTGTCCTTTAATAAAACTAGAGTACTGCAAATCACTACAAGAGTAAATAAGGAAAACTGGGTCGTAGTTAAATGAGATGGATGGCTGGATGATGGATGAATCAAAAGATTTAAAACAGAGAGATTTATATTTGTTTTTTCTGAGTACAGGGGTACTTTATACCAAAAAAAGACTCAGAAATTGTCTAACTAGAATTATATTAACTTTTAAGTTTAAAAAATTAACAGTGGAAAAGTCAGAAAAGATCAGAAATGAGGCAGTTGGTATGCAAATTCAATTTTTAAAATATTTGCTTAGTAAAAGTTAGGATTTATCAAAATATAAGAAAAAAACTCATCCATGTTTTTGTCCCTTCTAGTAGAATAAATAAATAATAATAATGAGTCAAAGGAGTGCAACAAGACAAAAGAATATAGATGAATTCAATAGAATATAAAATCTTCAGCACCTATAGCAATTAAATTATATATGCAGTGGCAGCTCTGCCATAATTAAACGTATGAGTGCACCTGTAAAATAAAGGTTTCATGTGTGGTTTGTAAAGTTTATAAGGTAGACTCATTGTTGAATGAGAGAAATATATTGTTCAATGAATTGTGAGGAAAGTGAAATGTAAGGCATCCCTTCTATAAAAATTTTTCCAAGGAAGCTATTTAACATTTAAAGATGATAGCCATTAGTGATAAAATATGGCATTTTCTATATGGTTCACGGGAAAGTAACAAGATCTTCAGTCTGAATTCTCTAATTTCTAACACAACCCAGAAACTGTACATGTCAAAAAACACAAGTGAAAAACAAAATTGGTGCAATCTTGGGATATGAATGCCATCGGTCAGATGGAATTAATTATACAAAATTAAATATCCAGTGAGTTATTCATTTGGTTGGCATTCTTAAAGTCTCTGGGTGTCAGTTTCTTTCTGAAAAACAAACCGGTCATGCATATTAAATAAGATAATATACACACTTTGTAAAAGAGCTATAAAGCAACACATAAATATAAGTTCTAAATGTTGTAACACATTGCACAGGCACTGCACCTGTTAAATGTCCAGTAAATACTTGAGTTAATGATTGAGACATTGCAGGTAGTCAGAAAGGAGGCACTTGGCCTGAACTGTCACACAAGGACTGTTCTCTTCACTCTGACAATGCTCTGGCTGAAAATGTTACGTTCTTGGTAACGTGGTCGATGTAAATAGTATTATTCAGTAAGAAAATCTACCTTATTCGCCATTACTTAGTACTATCTCCAGTATTCAAATTCACTTTCATTGGACAGCTATTCATCATAATCAATGCTATTCAATAATGAAAATGTGAGCTCTGAAAACAAATCCAAGATAGGAGTCTAAACAAGTGTTAAGAAAAAGAGACATCAAAACAAATCATCATCATCAAAACAAAAAATAAAAAACAAAAGCAGTCCATAACATGTGAAGATGATTACACTGAAGAGATCAGTACTCACAAGATGAAGAATTCTAGGCATGTATTTCCATTTATCTTTCTGCTACCTGGATAGAAACTGCCATGAGGTAGATACTGCAGAGTAATTCCCTCAATAACTGTTTAACCCTTTTTGGTGTAATTTCCTATAATGCAAAACCAGGACAAAAATGGTGATACTCAGACTCCCCTGCAGCTAAATTTCCAAATATGATTCAGATCCAAATGTGATTCAGACTTGAGGAGCAGTGAGATAGAGGCTACTCTTCACCACTTCAGGTATTCCTGCTGGCCAGCCTGGTGGTGGAGGCATTTGGATTTCTACAACTACTGTAGGAGAAGGTGCAGTGACTGGTCCCTTGCTGCATGGCTAAGAGAGTACGAATCCATTCTGTGGGCATGGATGAGAGGTGGTGTGATTTTAGAACCAGCGGTTGTGGTGGTGACTCTGATCCAAGGATTGCTGCCGAGGCACCAAGAGGCAGGTGGCAGCTTCCTGATTCCCAAGCTGAAGGAAATGTCCCCCACTTACAGGTCGTCACAAAGGACGTCATTCCTTCGGCAGGCCAGTTCTACGATGTTTTTGTGATACTCATTCCTGGAAGCTTGGCCCAGGACCGCACTCCAGCTCTTCTAATGATTCTAAAACCACCCATTTCTCTGTGTTAAGTCTTTCTATTTAAAGTAGCTCAGGTGGTTTCTGTTTTCTGCAAGTGAACCTGGACCAATATAATAGTCATGGTGCACATATGTGCAGACACAATTGCTCTGCTTTTATGAAGAATTACGGGCAGATTCTCTAAACATACTGTACACCAAGCGTCTGTGGTTTGGTGAAAATGCACTTAACCCTTGCAACATTTGAGACACAGCTATTTGTTACCTCCTTTGCCAAGCTTGATCCAACTTCCTCAAGTCCATTTTGTACTTTCTTGTCATTCCCCCTACAGCACGTATTTCTACAACTTTCACTATTTCTATTCTTGCACTGTAATAATGATTACACCGTATTCGGTCTATGTGTCTGCTTCCCACATAGACTTCTAGAAAGGCATTGGGTTTTTTTCAATCTAGGTATTCCTGTGGGTGGCATATATCCTCAATAATATTGGTAAAAGGAAGAGAAGGAAAGAAGGATCTAGAATCAAAATAACCGAATTGAATCCTGGCTTCTCCAGTTGCCATTAGATGACTGAGGCAACCGAATAAGTTCTCTGTACCTCAATGTCCTGATTTTTAAATGGGGATCATGAGAGGATCTGCTCCATTCAATTAACATGTTTAATTATCTAATTTAATCCTCTATCTAGTTAATACATATAAAGAGATGGAGTCCTTAGAATAGTGTCTGGCACATACTATTGCACATTATTGTGTTGGCTTTATTGTTAAAAATCAACTTAGCAGTTTTAATAGACATAGAATTAGCACTACCCTTTTTCATTATGAACATTGTAATGTGCCTTAAGTGAATGATAAGAAAGATTACTTTTCCAAAAATATTCTCACCAATGTGGTATTTAAACTTAAAGTCTATTATTTAAAAAATTCTCTCAGGGATAAAGCTTAACAAGTCATAACCATCATGTTTTAGAAGATACAGTCCATCTACTGCTGTCCATAAAATGTTGGCAAATTTTCGTCTTTTATTTTGTCCTCATTTTGTTTTCATTGCCAAGGGAGCCTAAAGAGACCTCTCTAGGGGCTACTTAAAAATAAAATCCCAGTACCTCCTCTGATCATTTCTCAGTGCTAACTTTCAGGAATCTTACTTACATTTCCAGTATATCACATTATAAGAAAAATCTTTTGTATTAGATACAAAATTAACTTCTACATCCAACAATGATTTATTAGAGCCAATATTTAAATCCATAAATTTTATGGACAAAGCAGAGCAGAATTTGAATACGTTTGAGTGTATAATTCATTTATTACACTTTAGTTTACAAAAATATTAAAGGTAAGCTATTGGAAAAAACAGAGAAAGTTTAGAACTAAAATATACAAGTTGGGTGCCTGGGCGGCTCGGTTGAGTAGCTGACTCTTGATTTAAGCTCAGATTTCCTGATTCATGAGATTAAGCCCCCCAAACCTCCACCCCCATTGGGCTGTCAGTGCTGCTTGGGATTCTCCCTCTCCCTCTTTTTCTGCCCCTCCTCCTGCTTGCATGTTCTCTCTCTCTCAAAATAAAAAAACACTTAAAAATAATAAATAAAATGAAATGAAATATACAACAACTAAAATAAAAACTCAACAGAGAATGACAATGACAGACAATAAACCAGTAAATTTGCTGAGAACAAACTGAGGGTAGATGGGGGGGTGGGAGGGAGGGGAGTGTGGGTGATGGGTATTGAGGAGGGCACCTTTTGGGATGAGCACTGGCTGTTGTATGGAAACCAATTTGACAATAAGTTGGATATTAAAAAAAAAGAAGAACTGGTAAAAAAAACTTGAATAAAATATTTCTCATACTTATTCCCAAACTAGTCCTTTGGAAAATGTGTCCCTGTGTATACTCCCACCATTTGTAAATGAGAATCTCTATTTTCCAAAGCCTTGGGGATTTGGGAATTATTATTTTGGGTATTATTTTTAATATTTTTTCCTAACAAGATAATCCTAACTGATAATTGTTTCATTGGCATTTTTCTTATAGGGGAGGTACACCACTTTATTCTAAATGGTTACTTCAGTAAAAAATCATCATTACATTTCCCTGATCTTTTAATGTTTTAAATTAATAATAAATGTATTATTTTACATGTTTGTATGTTATTTGACTGAATTTACCAGTAAAAGAAAAAATCAGTAAATTTGAAGATGGAGCAAAAAAAAAATTATCTAAACAAAAGAGAATTAAAATAAAAATTAATGAACAGAATCTCAAGGATCTGTGGCACAATACTAAAAAAAGCTAACATTCATGTCATCAGAGTCCCAGAAAGTGTTTGATGCAGAAAAATATTTGAAGAGATAATAGATGAAAACTTTCCAAAAGATATAAACATACAAATTCAAGATAACCTGAGTTAATTAAATTATTACACAATGATTCCATGAAATAGAAGGTAACCATTATAAAATAGTGTGTAATTACATATGTAAATATGGAGCGGATTTTAAACTATAAACAGGAAATCGTTTTATTAGAATAGTGAGACCATAGGTACTATTTGCAAGGCAACCTTTCTTTAATGTTGTGACATTATTTTTACAATGGAAACAAATAAAGGAATATTACCACTCATGAGCATTTACTTACTGAGGCATCATTTCAAAGTATTCTGTTTCTGTGGAGCCTGCCGAGTCCGGTTAAGCATCGGACTTCAGCTCAGGTCGTGATCTCACAGTTCATGAGTTTGAGCCCCATGTTGGGCTCTCTGCTGTCAGCTCAGAGCCCACTTCGGATCTTTTATCTTCCTCTCTCTCTACCATCCCTTCCTCTCAAATAAATAAATAAATAAACATTTAAAAAGAGGATTCTGTTTCTTATACTACAGAAAAATAAAATTAAAAACATTGCTTCTACACTCAACTGTGTGTCTGTATGGATGGCATGATTAGTCCAATGTCACCCAGATTGTGAGTGAAGACAGAAGCCTGTAGCAACCAGACATTATAGGGTTATGAAAAAATACCATTTAGAGTTCCCAAAACAATTCCAAGAGCATTGACAGCTTTACTGGAAAATATGTTTCCTTAAGATGAATAGTCATGAAGATAACCAGCCCCAGATTATTGCTGTTTGTTACAAAAATTAAACATCTGCTTTCTCTTTATCTAGGCTTTCTTTCTATTTTCATGGAAGAGGGAAAATAACATGTTTAGACTCTGCCTAAATAGTTTAGTAGATAGGTAGGTGTTGATCACTATACTAATAAATGGAAACACTGTAATACAGTGTTTTATTCAAGTTCCGTATTCAAGTTCCGTATTATTCAAGTATTTATTCAAGTATTTATTCAAGTTCCGTATTCAAGTTCCGTATTCAAGTTCCGTATTATTCAAGTTCCGTATCCCATCCCTTTTCACTAACCATACTCCCAATAGGCTTATGTAATTAAAAGTAGCTTCAAGCCAAGTCCTAATGTCTACAAACTCATGGAATAGTTGTCCAAGTCTCTTCCTCTTAAAGTTTTATTTTCCGATTTGGAAAATATGACTTATCGAGCCAACTTCTCACTAAACACTAAATTCTTCTCAGCCAACTCCCAGAGGGGAGGTAATTATATTGCAGTATATGAATAGCAATACATGGAATTTGCAGATATTTGTGGGCAAGCCTCTGCAACTATTTCATAGTTCACTGTACCAACTTTTTATTTCATGAGCCAAGTTTATATATCCCTCCACAGCCAGGCTAGAGTTTCCCCTACAGGCTGATGGACAAAAGAAAAAAAAAAAAAGAGGATGAAATATTATATAGCACACCTAAACTTAAAAACCCAAAGCATATTCAAGGAGATTTTATTTTTCACAGCATAAAGTAGACAGAAATTTACTTTGAGTAGATCAGAAACTAGCATAGTGCCTCCAATTTTCTAAATTCAATCACAAGAATAAAATATCCCTATCAAAGCAATTTGATATAACAACTATATACCTCACATTCATATTTGATTATTTACTAATTCATTCATTCAACCACCATTTATTGAGTGGTGACTCTGAGTAAAACGCCCTACTAAGCACCAGGGACAAACTGCAGAACCAAAAAAAAAACAAAACTGATTCCGATTCTCACAAAGGTAAATAAAGACATTAAACACTCAATTACACAATTGGGTCATACATACATGGTGTGAATAAGACCTCTGGGTGTTAACAGCACTTAACAGAGACATTTTTGAAAGGCTCCTCTGGGGGTAAAAAGCACATGTGCTGAAATATAGAGGACAAATAAACACTACTAGCAAAGTCAAATTGGGAATGAGAAGATAGAGAAAGGGGAACAAAGGATATTTCAAACAAGGGAACAGCATGGGCAAATAATCTGAAGTAGAGACAGTAAACTGAAAGATGGTGATTGTTGCCGGAGTGGACACAGGATGAGGATAGAAGGAGATATGAGGTTGATAGGTGGGCAGAGGCAGATTCAGTCATGTCTTACAGGTCATATTAGGATTTTTGCTTTTGTCCTGAGAGCAACACAAAGACACTTTTGGGACCAGCAGAATGACATAAATAGGGGTGTGTGTGTGTGTGTGTGTGTGTGTGCGCGCGCGCGCGCAATCACTGTAGCCATAGATGAAAAAAGGATTCAAAGGAATCAGATATGGAGGCTAGGATATTAGTTATCCTAAAAAAGTTCAAGGGAGAAATGATGGTGGCTTTGACAGAAGCACGGCTCTCAACTGAGTGCAATTTTATACCTCCCACCTCCATGAGCACACTTGGCAATATCTGGAGACATTTTGGTTGTCACAAGTAGGGACAGTGGTACTACTAGCATGTAGTGGATACTGTTCAGTGCCCTAAAATGCTAGGATGGCACATCTCAACCAAGAATTACCCAGTCCTTAAATGCCAACAGTGACAAAACTGAGAACCTTGGACTAAAGTGATGGCAATAAAAATGAAGAGTAAACACATTTTAGGAAGCAGAAGTGACAAACCTACAATCACTGGATACAGGATGAGGGTGATAAAATGAATGAAAAATATCAAGAGTAAGTCCCAGTTTTCTACCTTGTGCAACTGAGTGAACTGTCAGCCGTTCGCTGAAGACCCTTTAAGTTTGGAGGCAAAAGATCGAGAGTTCGGATTTAGATGAATTGAGTTTGAAATGCCTTTAATACATCAAGTTACATAAACAGTCTTAAAAGTTTGGATTTCATGTCAAATGAGATGAGAACTGTGCCATTTGGCAAAGTTGTTGGTTAGAGGTGAGATCAGAAAACACTGGTAAGTGTAAGCATGACTAAGATAGGACAATGGAAACAGTGAATACAAGGACTTCTGGAAATCTGTCAGTGAGGTTGGGCAATGGCTAGAGAAATATGATGTGGAAGAAGTTTTTTCAGAGTTTTTTTGTTTGTAAATGAAGACAGTCTTGGGAATGTTTAAAAGGCTGATAAGGAAAGAGCCAAAAGAAAGCGAGCCGAAAATACAATAGAAGAAGAAATAACAAAATGACAAGATTTACCCTCTCGAAAATCCAAATTCTTCTTGATATCTGTGTTTGGACATCTCAAAAATATTTCAAATGTAATATATCAAAAAATGAGTTATGCTCCCTCCCCCGCAGGGGTTTTCTTTCTCAAAAGAGAGCACCATCCAATCATTCAGACAACTCAGTAGCAGAGGAGTCAGGCTTGATGCCTTCCTGTCAGCCACTCCTACACTCAATCCATAATAAGTATCTCTCAAATTATTTCATTTCTCTCCACAACCACACAACACCCTAGTCAAAGCAATCACTCACTCACCTGCAATACATAACAGCCTCCTTGCTGTTTTCTTGCCCTTTTATGAGCGGTTCTTGCACCCTGTAGTCATGAAATCTAATTTTGTCATCCCACAGCTTAAAACCCTTCAATGACTATCTACTGTTTGAAGAGAGACCCAAATCCTTAATATGGCACTCAAAGCCATTTTTGTGTTTTAAGTCTCAGTGGACAACAGGTTGCTCTCACTCTTTCCGCTGTATCCTCACAGGCCTTCTTTCAGTCATATCTCCCTCTGTCTGTTGCACAATACTGGCCCCTCTGCGGGAACCTCTCTTCATGTTTCACTCTCTACTCAGCCTGTAAATAGAAACTTGAAAGCCATCTCCTCAATGAAGCATTACCAGACTTAACAAGTTAACCTAGCCACAGAACCATAATTTTCTCCCTTGTAGAACCTCTCCCCACAATGATTCTATGTGTTTTGTGTGTGTATCTGATAGTGTGTCTGTCTCTCAAGCTCTATGAGAGCACAAATCTCGCCTGATTTTCTTCTATCATGTGGCTAGTGCTCAGCATAGTGCCTGAACGTAGGAGGTCTTCAAAAACCACCCGCAAGAAAAATGAATGTATCTTTATAAAAACCGTAGGAAATGAGTTGAGTTGGTTTTCTCTTGTTGCTATTATATCTTTGGTTTTTTTACTGATGATAAATCTAAGGCTTAAGGATTTCAGTAATTTGCACAAGATTAATAGTCCTCACTGGTGGACCAGTGTTTGGATCCATCTCTCCTCAACTCCTGAATTAATGCTTTTTCTGCTCTGCCACAATGCTTCCTAAATTCAGTACATTTCTAATGAAATGTACAGATCAAATAACTCTCCAGGCTAATTCAAAGTTTGACTATGCCCTTCTCATGATTCCCACCTGGATTTTGTCTTATATCACTAACTTCTACTCATGAAAAGCTTCAAATGCGGCTACGGGAGATGAAGTAGGTAATTTACACTGAAGGAAAAAAAAAAAACAAGTGTATACCTGAGAATGTGGTTTTTCTGCCAAAGCCTTCTAATAGTACTTATAGTGAAACATTTTACTATAATTTGATAAACTGTGTTCACTTAAAATCTTATCAAAAGTGCAGCATCGATTTGTAAAAGATTCAGGACTAGCTTGTCTAAAAACTAGAGATCATCTTTAGTAAAGCTACCAATTCACATTTACTATGTCATATTCAATCTGCTAAATTCTATACACCCTAAAGATAAATCAGTCTTAACCAGAAATTTCTAAGAAAGGAATTTAGAATATGCCTATGGATATGACAAATAAACTATGTCATTTGGCCAAGTTAGCAACACAATGCACCCAAAGTAAACTAAAATGCCAAGTATTCTGGTTCCACAATATTTGGTATATTCATTATTTACAAATTACCATTTTTCAAAGATGGAAAACCCTGTAACATATACTGAACATTAAAGCTATAGTAAATACCCTTCCATCCATACTGGCTTCACCAAAATGCCAGGTCATGTCTCATTATACATTGACTCTAGCATTGCCAGTGATCTCTGCCCTATCAGGATTCCCTTGCTTTTACTGTCTGCACCAGGTATTAGATACTTAGGCAATGTCTATCTTGTATTATGCATAATCATATGTTATTTTGTTGAAATTGCCAACATTGCCTTGGTCTTAGACTCAGTGTCAAAGGAAAGGGGATCCCCCTATTGTGTACCTATTCAATTGCAAGCAGTGTGTAGGAACTCCAAATATATCATTTTATTTAAGTCTCACAAAAGCCCCTGAGATCAATGTCTCCACATTACGCAAGAAGTAGAGCTGGGAAAGATCCCCTACTCAACAAGTGCCCAAATTAATGATTTCTAATAAACTGAGGGTTTGGGTATTTTTCCAATAATACTGCAGAAGTGTTTGAACCCTGCAGATATCACTGGCATGGCTCTTTCAAGTGTAGTATAAGATAATGTCCAATTCTTGGTCAATACTGATCCAAAGAGTAGTCTGACCTTCTTTATTAGTTTTATATTATTTCTTACAAAGAGTCACTTTCTGAGGGATTTAGGAAAGATAAATATTAATACCATGACTTATTTAGGAAAACAGTATCACAAGACAAATTTTAGTCTTGGCAAGATGTCTCTAGTATCTATTTTTCATAATAAAATCATCAACAAATATCCATTTGCAAGGAAAAATGTCCAGTGACTATCTGGCTTTCAAGTATTCTTTAGGAACATGATTTTAAAACATGTAGAAAATTGGGGCGCCTGGGTGGCTCAGTCGGTTTAGCGTCCGACTTCAGCTCAGATCATGATCTCACAGTCCGTGGGTTTGAGCCCCGTGTCAGGCTCTGTACTGACAGCTCAGTGCCTGGAGCCTGCTTTGGATTCAGTGTCTCCCTCTCTCTCTGCCCCTCCCCTGCTCACGCTCTGTCTCTCTCTGCCTCAAAAATAAATAAAAACATTAAAAAAAATTTTTTTAAACATGTAGTAAATTGACAGGCCAGCACTCGCCTGTCTATTGCTAACCTTTACATAATAAAATCAACTAGGATTATTAATCCAACCTATGCAGCATTTATCCATGATCTGAGACATGAACATGTTGTTAGCCCAGTTCATCTCAGAAAATCATCCATTTTGTTTGGTAATACAAATCCTCGGGTTGTACTTGCTTGTATGTTGTTGGCTTGTTTGCTTTAAATCTATGATTCATTTTATAATGACAATCTAAGTATGTGATTTAGCTAAGGCCAATAGTGAATTAATAGGCTAAATTCATAGAGCGCCATTGTGTCTGGAATTAGGAAATTATTTGCCTTTGCTATTCTTGAAAGAGAGGAAGTAGTTTTGTTTTAAGATGCAGGTGCAGTGTTTTCTCAAAGAAGGCAAGCTGAAACTGATGTTTAACAAAGAGAGGCTTCTGTGAATTTCTATGTAGTTTCATTGGGATTTTAGAAAGATTATATTTCCTGATTTAATAGTACATATGATTAAGATGGGGAGGGCAGTATTTTAATACTACCCTGAATCTAAATCTAATACACAATTCTAGAAAAGGAAGGGAGGAAGGAAGGGAGGGAGGAAGAGAAGAGGGAGGGAGGGATGGTGGAGGAGAGAGAGGAAGGAACAAAGAGAAGGATGAAGGAAAGATGGATACGTTATTCAAATTTACTATTATAATACCACATGTGTGTAATATTAATGATTTTAAAGTAGCTGTCCAACAGAAATATGTACTCTGTAGGACCTTATTTTTAGATACCAATGATGCAATAATATTCATAGTCACTACCATTCTTTAATCTCTAGTTAGGGGTTGGGCATTGTGGTAGGCACAATTATATCATTTGGTCCTTACCACACTCCAAAAAGTGGGTATGATTATCATACACACTGTATAGATGAGGAACCCACAGCTTATAGAGAGTAGTAGGATTTGAGGAAGGTGACAGAATAGAACAGCAGAGAAAGAAACAGGTCTGACTCAAGAGTTTATGTACGTTACATGCTTTTCCATTCATTTTATTTCTTTCATTTTTCATTTTGTTATTCTATTGAGAGAGGCTTCTAAAAAGAAAACCATCCTTGGTTTAAGCCCTAAGCCTCCAGAGATGAATTTACCAGGGACCATGATTCATTCAAATCTGTTTAAAGCACACGCGCACACACACATGCACATGAACACAAAGCATTTCTTCCTGCACATCCTAACAAATCAGATCAAACCCTGTAAGAGTACAGTCATGCTGCAATGATAAGACTCTGGATTTCATTTGTGCATTATTTGACTTATCTAACAACCCCTGTCTCTCCTATTGCTATGACATTTTAGGAAGTAAAGGAACAGATAATAGGGGGGAACATAAACCTGCTTCATCTAAGATATGGTCTTTTTACTCTTACCAAGTTTTACCATACTCTTTACAATGAACTATATTTGGTAAAACATCCTCAAAATATTACTAATAAAATAAAATATAAAGTTCCAAGAGACACTTTCTGCAAAAAAAATCCCAGTTCACAATTTCACAAGACTAGCACCAAATTTCAAATCAGTCTTGAAGTATGCTAAACTAGAAAATAAACATATTACATAAAGGCCAAATCACCATATTCCATAATTCTTTCTAGGACTTTCGGCACGTAATTTCTAAGAGAATCCAAATTATGTCTTTTCAGCCATGTGGTTGGCTTTACCCAAAGTGAAATGTGATCATTTTTTCTATTTAAATGATGCACACATATTAGACTTCAGATAGAATGCACTAAAATGGACACGCCTTTCCACTTCAAACATAAAATTTCAAGAAATCACAACCCTTCTTCTAATGGTTTAATATAAAAATGAAAAGAAATGTCCAATTCTCAGAAAACGAAGGAGGAACTAAAGATAGAGCGTAAACTCTCCTCCTACCACGGTGGTGCAGTGTTAGTGAGGTAAGACTGGGGAATAGATTCAGATATAAGCTGAGGCTATGGTGTAGCCCCAGGCATGGACATTGCAGCAGCAACGTTCCACCCATGTTCCTTTGGATTCTTTACCAACTTGTGCACCCAACCACCCTGTATACTTTTCAGTTAGCATCTCCTTCATTTCTTTATCAGGGAGCTGGCCTCAGACTGCTAGAACCCCTTGAGAGCTCAGGAAAAGCAAGAGCCTCCTGGGAGTTTCCATCTCTCCTGGAGAAGACTTTAACTAATGATGGTATATAACTACCATGGCTCCCTTCACTCTGGTAAGGAGGGCTCTAAGGTGTGACCTTCAAATCTTTACTTCAGATTTAAGCCAAAGCTTCCTAGGTGAGATTTTGCTTGATACCATACCCTTGTTTGGCCAAATTGCTTTTTGAGTCCCATTTCTCTAAACCCCTATTTTTCCTGGGATCACTCACCAATAATTACTTTCACACGAATCCTCATCTCAGAGTGTGCTTATGGGAAAGTCAACCTAAAACACAAGGTACTGAGTTCTTACAAGGTAGTAACTGGAACAGGATATCCTGTCTAAAGCCGGGAGCTTAGAAGAACAGCCTTCTCAGTGCAAGAAGCACCATCAGCTTAGACAAACCATAAGGAAGATCTCTGAATGGAAATAATAAAAAGAAGACCACCACAAAAAAATGAGACCTCCAAAACATGCACCCGGGGAATCAGAATTTACATGATTTATGAGATGCAAGAAGCTTCAAGCTAAGGAATTAACATAATAACTAGTCTGGAGCAGGTGAGATACAGATGGAAATGCAAAACTACAGCAACATTTCTTCCAGGAATAAAAGAGACAACTCCCACCGAGTGGAGGTGGGAGGGGGTGTGTTGGATGATGAGAAAATCTCACAGTCAAAAAATTACAGACTACAAAGAAATAGTTTCACCTTGACAGAGCAAGTCTCACTCCAGCAAGTGGAGGATTCAACAATGTAAAAAAAATTACAAAATCAGTATTTTTTAAATGAAGAAAATAAAAAGGAATAGGAACCATAATGAAATCACTACAAAAATAGTAGACAGATTTGAAAAAATGTCATAGAACATCTATAAAAGCTATGGTGGCAGATTGAACACATTCACATAGTTTTATTCACTCTTGCCACACACAAGGAAAAAAAAAAACCTTTTTAATCCACAAAGATGGAGACAGCAGCAGGGGAGTCAACAGTGATCGAATTTTGAATGCCAGAAAGCAGAACAAGTATAAATGACTTAGAAGACCCAAGAAAGATGAATACAAAATTAGCTGTCAGAAAAACTAAGTCCACGCTACTACAGAATCCTAAAAGATTCTGGAACAGGCAATACTAGTAGCTCTAGAACTGTGCATGAAAGGGAGTTTCAGGATCAGTTTGATTTCTTCTAGTCCAGATTCCCAGTTCTTACCTTTCCCAGACCATTCTTTGGAACAATTATTCCTGCCCCAGAAGTTTGGAGGGTGTGGTTTTTGTTTTTTGTTTTCCTGGAGAGGTAAACAAAGATGGTATGGACCAGTAAATGTGGGTCTTTATGGGAGGTATACCAAGAAGAGAACAGTTTAGTGACTTAATGCTGAATGGTCTAGCTCCCAGAATGCAGTCAGACCTTTACTCTCCAGTAGAATACCGTAACAGACTTCTCCTGAGTCTCCAACACACCTATGAGGCAAAAACCTAGAGATACTGTTCACTCTGCAGTGATGTTCAAAGCCTCACACATGCACTCAGGTCTTCCAATCAGCTTTGAAGTCCCCAGCTCTTAATTATGATTAATCAATCAAGAGACAGAGCTACACACAAATCATCTTGGAATAAGCCAACACTATAAAAGGAGAAGAAAACTTTAAATTTAAAAATGAACGAATCAATAAAACCATGATTAATATTTCCAGAGAGAAAATATTTTTGAGTCCACGAAAAAATAGATGCTATGAAAATAAAATGGACATTCAGATAACAGAAAAAGGAATTTTGGAAATTTCTTTTAAATTATATTGAAAATGAGACACTCAATGGAAGAGTTGGAAGATAAAAGTAAAGGAAATCTTCCCGAAAAGAAAACAAAAAGAAATTAAAATAATGAGAAAAAGGTAAGAAAACTAGAAGAGCATCCCATAAGCTCTAAGATTAAAAAATGGAAAATACAAAAAGAGAGAAAACATGAAAATTGAAGGGATGGAATCTTTAACCTAATCCATTTGAAAAATATTGCTCCCAAATAAAGGATATATTTCCAGATTGAAAGAGACCCAAGAGTCTCACAAACATACATCACTGAGACAATTCAGAACACAGGAAAACAAATAAAAAGTTCTACAAACATCTAAAGAAAAAAAAGGTCACATATAGTGTAAATAAAGTGACCATATAATCTATCATCCTAACTAGGACAACTTAAAATTAGATAATTTTAGGGGCACCTGGCTGGCTTAGTCAGTGGAACATGTGACTCTTGATCTCCAGGTTGTAAGTTTGAGACCCACACTGAATGTAGAGATTACTTAAAAATAAAAATAAAAAAATCTTAAAAAAAAATAAAATAAAGTTAGGTAATTTTCAAAAATTTCTTGACTGTCAAATTGGTTTATTTCTTGACAGTATTAAACAGTTCTTTTCAAAAGCTAGTTTCAAAAATAAAGTTGCTTCTAAGAAAAATAACATATGTTTGTTACATTACAGCAAAAAAAAATTCTTTGTATGATTTTCTGAGCATTGAATAATACACAGAATGATTATTTTTGGTACTTATTCACTTAAAATTAACCATTTTCTTAGCCACCTTTGTCTCTAATAATATGCCATTTGTATTTTTCAAAAAAAAATGTCTCTTTTTATTATAATCATGTGATTCTAATTATTTTCATGTTGACTTTAATCTTCTAATTTAATAGTTAATAAATGCAAAAATGTTGACATCTTTTGTTGGCTTTTCTCTATAGGCCATATTTTTAATTGAAAAACTACTTTCCCTACAAATGATAAAATATCTGGTAACTTCAAAGCCATTGCAATTTTTTCCTATTGCATCATATTATCATCTCAGCCCATATATTTTCTTTCATTCAGAGTACTCACTTGACAATTTTTTTTTTAGAGAGAGAGAGAAAGCACAAGCAGAGAAGGGGCAGAGAGTGTGTGAGGGAGAGAGAATCCCAGGCACTATCAGCATAGAGCCTGATGGGGGACTTGAACTCACAAAACATGAGGTCAAGACCTGAGCCGAAACCAAGAGTCAGATGCTTAACCAACTGAGCCACCCAGGCACCCCAACAAGTATTTTTACAAGATAAAATTCATCAGTTAAGTTCTCTCCATGACTAACTGAAATTTAAATGCTGGAAAATGGAAACTCTTCTCTCTCTATCCCATTTGCAGTACAGAAAATAAATTACCCAATTAAAATTAGGGACTCCATCAAAAGATTCTTTCCTGAAATCAACATAGCACAAATCAAAATTATAGATTTTAACACTTAAAAACAGCATTTGAACTCTCATCATTTATTTTGTTCAATACCTCACTTGCTTTTGTAGAATAAATATCACTGACTGCCTTCCTATTTTCAAGTTTTATTTTAATTAATTGCAATTGACTAAACAATTCCAAAGCTAAGTTTTTGTGCTCTATTCATTGAATGCCCTGATTAAAATTTTTCCACAGGCTTTGAATGAATGCAAGCAGAAGTTAAAGGACTTACTTCCCCCAAAATTCAGACAGTTGCAGAATATTTAGGATGCAGAACATTTACAAATACCTCAAATGTTCAAAAACTTCTGGAATTGAATTGATGAAGAGCAGCAAGGAAGAGACATGTGTGGCCACACTCAAGTTTTCTGAATAACAATGTTTTCCTTCCCAACATTCTATATACAAAGTCATAATCAAATATGAGGGCAGAATCAAAATTATAGGATCTCAAATAATTTTATATGTATTCATTCTCTGAAACTATTAGAGGATGTGTTCTAAATGAAAGAGAGAATAAGGTGGTGGGAGAGACAGAGACAGAGAGAGTCAAGAAAGAGGAACACATGTTATAGTAGAATGAAAAATGCCCTTCCCCCCAAAAGGATACTCACTTCCTAACGTCTGGAACCTGTAAATATTGACTTAGATGAAAAAGCGTCCTTGCCGATGTGATTAAGGATACTGAGGCGTTAATCCTGAATTACCCAGGTGAACTTTATATACAATCAATACAATAACATGTATCCTTATAAGAGGGAAGCAGATTTAACACAGAGAGAAGAGAAAGCAATGTGGTAGGGAGGAGGGAGAGATTTAAAGATGCTAGCCTTGAAGACTAGAATAATGTGGCCACAAGCCAAGGAATGCTAGCAGCCAGCAAAAGGTACAAAGGCAAGAGACAGATTCTGCCCTAGAGTCTCCACAGAGAACATGGCCCTGTCAACATCTTGATTTCAGGTCAATTAAACTCAATTTAGCCTCTGACTTGCAGAACAGTAAGAGAATAAATTTCTTTTGTTTTAAACCACCAAGGCAGTGGTAACTTGTTACAGCAGTCCCAAGAGACTAATACTAATGAGATACAAGGATTGGGAACAGGAAATGGAAAAAGGGAAAAGTAATGAGAACCAAAAAGGACAGACAATAATGACCTCAAAATGACAGCTGTGCAAAAACAGAGGTAAATACACCAGTCTGTATTGGAACAGAAGGATTCAAAAAGCAGATACCTACTGCCATCATACTATCTTCTCACCCTGAAAGAATGCTTGGATGAGCTTGGCTTCATTTCCTAATTCTATTTGGCATGACTTGACCATAGTCTAATGAAATTCCTCCCTCTTCTCCATGCCCAGCTATTTGGGTCAGCAGAGGATAGCCATTTACCTCATGGAATTATTCTGCTTTTCTTTACTGTTGAGCAGTCAAGATAAGGGATGTGAATTTTAAGACAGAAAATACAAAATATGCTACTCCCTCTGATTATCCCTATTACCTGGACCTCAATATAGCCCTGCCAGATGCCCTATGCTTCCTAAGGTCCAACCAAGACTTCCACTAATTGACAGACTAAACAGTTTCCATGAAGAGGCGGGTCCCTAAAGGAAGGATCCTGGTACACTGCCCCAAATTTATACTGTTAATCCTTCTTACAATCTTTCCCAACAAGACCTACGGTCTTTTACCAGGGTGACTGTACACTGGCAAAAAGGCAATAGTAAGACCTTTGGGGACTATTGGATATTGGCTCTGAACTACACTAATTCCAAGAGACCCAAAACATGACTGTGGTTCATTTGTCAGAAGAGGAGTTTATGAAGGTCAGGTGACCAGTGGAGTTTTAACTCAAGTCCATCTCACAGTAGGCCAAGTGGGTCCTTGAACACATCATGTGTTTTTTTTTTCCCCCAGTTCTAGAATGCATGATTGGAACTGACATATTCAGCAACTGGCAAAATTCCCACATTGGTTCCCTGACCGATAAACCAAGAGCAATTCTAGTGGTAAAAGCCAAGTAAAAGCCACTAAAACTGGATTTACCTAGGAAAATAGTAAATTGAAAGCAATACCATGTTTCTAGAGGGATTGCAGAGATTAGTGCCACCATCAAAGACTTGAAATATGCAGGAGTGGTGATTCCCATCACATCTCCTTTTGACTCAGTTTTTTGGACCACACAGAGAAAAGATGGATTTTGGAGAATGACAGTGAGTAATTGTAAGCCTAACAAGGTAATGATTCCAATATCAGCCACAGTACCAGGTGTGGTTTCATTGCGTGAGCAAATTAACACATCCTTGTTATGCAGCTAAAATGACAAATGCTTTTTCTTCCCAATTCCTGTTAATAAAGACTACCAGAAGCAGTTTGCTTTCAGCTGACAAGACCAACAATATACCTTCACTACCCTACTTCAGAGGTATAACCAAGTCTCCAGCCCTGTGTCATAATTTAGTTGACAGAAATCTTGACTGCATTTCCCTTCCATGAGTATCACACTGATCCATTACATTGATGACATTATGCCGACTGGACCTAGTGAGCAAAGAGTAGCAACTACTCTAGACTTATTGGTAAGACATTTGCATGTCAGAGGGTAGAAAATAAATCTGATAAAAATTCAAGGGTCCTATATCTCAGTAAAATTTCTAGGAGTCCAATGCTATAGAACATATTCAGATATCTCTTCTAAGGTGAAAGGTAAGTTGTTGCATCTGGCTCTCCCTATAATCAAAAAGAGAGAGAGAAGGAGGAAGGGAAGGAGGCAGGGAGTATAATGTTTAGTGGGTCTCTTTGGATTTTGGAAGAAATAAATTCTTCATTTGGCTGTGCTACTTTGGCCCATTACTAAGTTACCCAAAAGTTGTGAGTTTTGAGCAAGGCCCAAAACAACAATAGGCTTGGCACAGATCTGGGCTGCTGCGCAAGTTGCTCTGCTACTGGACCATATGATCCCCCAGATCCAGAGAGCAGTGTCAATGGTAGACAGGGGTGCTGGATGGAGCCTGTGGCAGGCCCCTATGAGAGAATCTCATTACAGATCCTTAGAAATTTAGAGAAAAGACCCGCCATCCTTTGAGAGATCTACTCTCCTTTTAAGAAGCAGCTCTTGGCTTGCTACTAGGCCTTAGTAGAGACTGAACATTTAACTATGGGCCACCAAGTTACCATACAACCTGAACTGTCCATCATGAACTGAATATAATCTGACTCACCAACTCATAAAGTTGAGTGTGCACAGTAGCACTCCCTTGTCAAATGGAAGTGGGGTATATGAGATCAAGCCCAAACAGTTCCAGAAGGCACAAATAAATTATATGAAGTGGACCAAACACCCATGATCCCTACTCCAGCTATACTACCTTGTCTCACCCAGGCTTCACCTATGGTCTCAAGGGGAGTTCCCTACAAATAGCTGACAGAGGAAGAAAAGACTTAGGCCTACTTTGCAGATAGTTCTCTACAATATGCAGACATCACCTGTAAGTGGAGAGCCACAGCACCACAGCCCCTCTCTAGGACATCCCTAAAGGATAGTAGTGAAAGAAAATCCTCCCAATGGGCAAAACTTCAAGCAGTGTACCTGGCTGGTCATTTTGCTTATAAGGTGAAAGGGCCTGACGTGTGTTTATTTACCATTCATGGGCTGTGGCCAATGGTTTGGCTGAATAGTCAGAGACTTGGAAGGAACGGGACTGGAAAACTGGTGACAAGGAAGTCTGGGAAAGAGGTATGTGAATAGACCTCCAAGAATGGGCAAAAAGGGGAAGATATTTATGTCCCATGTTGGAAGATGACCTTTAACACTTACTTGAATAGGATAATCTGTTCTATGGATACCAGTCAGCCTCTTTTACCAGCCACCCCAGTCATCACCCAACGGGAGCCCATATGTTCATTAGCAAACTGTCCATGGTAGCAGGAATGAACATTACACATGGGCTCAGCAACATGGATTTCTACTCACCAAAGCAGACATGACTACAGTCACTGCTGAGTACCCAACCAGCCAGCAGGAGAAATGAACATGGTATGAAATCAACACTAACATTTCTTGGGGTGATCAGCCAGCTAACTATCTGGTGACAGATTCATTATAGTGGGCAACTTCCATCACGGAAGGGACAGTATTTTGTTCTTACTGGAATAGACGTTATAGGTATGGATTTGCCTTCCTTGCATACAATATTTTTGCCAACACTGACAGCCCTGAACTTAAGAAATGCCTTATCCACTGACATGGTATTCCACATACCATTGCTTCTGATCAAGGCACCCATTTCACAGTAAATGAAATATAGCAATAGGCCCAACCTCATGGAATTCACTAGACTTACCATGTTCCCCACCATCCTGCAGCAGCTGCCTTGAAAGAATGGTAGAAGGGCCTTTTGAAGACTCAGTTACAATACCAAGTAGGTGAAAATCCCTTTCATGGCTGGGGTAAGGTTCTCCAGGTGACTATAAATGCTCTGAATCAATGTCCAATATATGCTTCTGTTTCTCTCATAACCAGGATTCATGGTTCCAGCAATCAGGGGGTAGAAATGGGAGGGGCATCATTCACTATTACCCATAGTGACCCAATAGCAAGAGCTTTGCTTCCTATCCCCCACACTTTATGTTCTGCTGGCTTGGAGGTCTTAGGTCCAAAGGAAGAAATGATCCCACCAGTAGACAAAACAATAATTCCATTGAACTGAAAATTAAGACCACCACCTGGCTACTAAACTAATTGTTTTATAACTATACATTGTTGGTTTACAGTTATGCGAATGATTTTCCTTTTTAAGTTTATTTATTTATTTATTTTGAGAGAGAGAGAGAGAGAGAGAGAGTAGGGGAGGGGCAGAGCAAGAGGGAGAGAGAGAATCCCAAGCAGGCTCCCCACTGTCAGCACAAAGCCCGACCCGGGGCTTGAACCCATGAACTGTGAGATCATGACCTCAGCCAAAACCAAGAGTCTAACATTTAACCATCTGAGCCACCCACATGCCACGCAAATGGTTTTCTTCTATTAACTCAGCAATTATATTTTTAAAGATACTCCTGAATTTTCTGTGTGGAGAGGTTTTCAGGACATCTAGTCTGCAGTGCTCCCGGGGAAGCAAATTACATTATCAACAGATTTGCACTCTAACTTAGCATGTCCCTACACAGCTATGCAATTATAAGCAAGTTTTCTTCTCTTCAAAATTATAAGGCTTAAGAAGGTGAGCTGAGTTTCTTTAACATGTGATCATATGACTCTCTATTCATTCTCAGCTGATAGATCACTCTGTTATGTCATATTGAAGGCCTTTTTTTTCTGTTTTCCAAGGTTTTAGTAAATGCCAAAAATATTGATCAACCCTCTTTTAGGGTCTAGAGTTGACTGCACATTCGAAGAGTCAGGAAATAGGCTGTTCCTAAAGCTATGCCAGATTATGCTAACTTCACCAAGTCACTTAAACCCCATTTCCCTTTACCTCCTTACCACTGTTGTGGAAGTTACTGCTTTAAAAAAAAAAAAAAGCATAAAAATAGCACTAGACTAAAACTTGCAAACCCAGTCTGTAAATAGGAAAGTGAGGACCCTAAAAGAAGAGAGAATAGGTAGAAAACAGGTGTTCCTACCTGCCTAATGCAGCTGGTAGCCCCTTCTTTCAATTCCTGTAGTTGAATTTTAGATGAAGGAGAAAACCTGGTATTTTAGCTCTGTCATTGACCCTGAGTCATGTATAAGCAGGACATATCATCGAGATTCTAATGGTATGGGGTGCCTGGGTGGCTCAGTCGGTTAAGAGTCTGATTCTTGATTTAGGCTCAGGTCACCATCTCGCAGTTTTTTGAGTTTGGGTCCTGCGTCAGGCTCTGCACTGTCAGTGCTGAGCCTGCTTGCCTGCTTGGGATTCTCTCCCTCTCTCTCTACCCCTCCCCTGCTCATGCTGTCTCTGTCTCTCCCAAAATAAATAAATAAACTTAAAAAAATTTTTTTAAAGATTCTAATGGTACAAGGAGCAACTTTAGCAATTCTGAGTGCAGAACAAACATTGCTCATGAGGTGGGATCTAAGAGGATCAACTTGAAAACTGGTTCACTGTGTCAGACTTAGGAAGGCTAAGGTAGAAGCAGAATGGACAGGGAGCTTCCTTTCACTTTTGCTCAGGAAAGCATTGCTGTAATTGTTGACGAACCATCCCCTTCTACGTGAAGTCCCTAACATTGCCCCCCTGCTCTCCAGTGGCTCCTCTTCACTTCCACACAAGGACGAGTTCTCAGTGGCAGTCCAGCTTCAGTGAGACTCCACAGGGAGCACTCGCATCTGGGCAGTTCACAGAGTTATTCCACCCTCAGGCATGGGAACTGGCTGTAAGAATACCTATTTCAGTCTATCATTGGCTGAGGACTGCTCCCTGGGGCTGGGGCTATCACCTTTTAGGATATGGCTCCGGTTGGATCGAGAGCTCCTCTCCAGAAGCAGGGGCAGCAAGCCTTAGCCGCAGCACTTACAGAACCCAGTGCAGGAGTGGAGTAGTGCACCGGCTGGTGATGGGGTTCTGCATGGGGCACCCATATAATTCATTACAGTTGCCAAGACTTCACGTTCCTATAGCAAAGTGTGCTTGCAGCATGAACGTGGCCCTGTGGGTGGTGTATTAAAAGGAACAGGTGGGCTTTCCCATATTCCTAACACTTTTTTTTTTTGGGAAGCTGCCCTTGATACAGTTTGCCATCACCTCTCAATAGTCAATACCGACAGTGAACAAAGAAGGAAGAATATTCCTAAAAACTCCTTTCAGAACTGCACTCCCACCACATTATTTTACTGCCTTATTTCAGCGACCTCTTTTTGAAACTCACTGAGAATACCAGAGCTAATTTCAGGCTTCCTATGTCTTGCAAAGGGCAGAATATTCTTTATAAGGAAAATATATTTGCATTTAATTTAATTTAATTAAGCGCAGCAAATTCTTTATCATCTGGGCCTAACCATATTCAACTGCCATATAAATTCAATATACAACAAGGTAATGTTTGGCACAAATACTAGAGCCATAAAATATGTCCCACAGTGCTATAGCCTAGATGTTAAGACAAGTATTAGATATGATCTTAGAAAAATTACAATAGACATATTTGTATCAAAATAGCACCATCTAGTTCCTTATGAAAATAATAATTCATCATATTAGTGTAGATGGAAAGTTCAGATTCAAAAACACTTTGAAAAGCAATTAGGAAAAACATGTCTGTTTGCTTCTGCTTGTAGATGCATCAGTTCTCTCTGGTGGGATATTCAAGAAATCAGTAACTCTGGTTACCTAGCTGAGAAAGATGATTAATACATAGGCTTTTAGCTTTTTTGCTTTTTAAATTTTGAACCATGAGAATGTATTATACTTCCAACAGTTACTAAGAACATTTTATCCTTCTGAGATTCCTCCAAATATATGGATTTGGATTTTTAGGAGTTTGCTTAAGATGATTTTATATTGATACAGGTAGAGGAAGGATAAACTTTCACTGAGAAGTATAATGATGTTATAAATCATTGACTGTCTATTATTTGTTGGCTACTTTGCTAAGAGATTTATGTGCCTTCCTGTTTAATCCTCATCACAAAATTTGGGAAAGGTGATGTCTTCCCTATTGTACAAATGAGAGGATTAAGGCTTATTATGGATAGGTAGCTTTTCTGAGATCTCATAGGTAGTAAGTAACTAGTATAACCTGTTGCTGTATAATCCAGGCAGTCTAACTATTGGGCCTTTTAGCTAAAAACAAGCTGGTAGACATTTCCCAATCTGAGTCCTTTATTGGTTTTTAACTCATTTATAAACTCTAGTTAGTACTTTTATAATCATTCATTCTCCTTCAAGTTAGCATTAGAAAAATTAGTGTCAGTGATTGTGTCCTGCTGGGACATCTCTAGATCAGTCCTGAAACATACAGGCCTCAAGGCCAGATTAACCTTAGAGGCCAGAGGATGACCCAACCATGAGAAGATCACTTCCTCCCCAGATTCAGGTTCTATCTAAAATGAATTATTTGATCTATGAGCCTGAAACCCAGTTAAGGAATGGACATTGAAGTCAGCGCCTGGGATTGGTCAGACACATGGTACAAAACAATCACCGTTTGATCCACTTTATCTCACTATTGCACATTTTTCAGAAATTTGCCTAATTAATGACCCTACTTTCATAAAAACATGGATATATGTAAGTGCTAACACATTAAACTTGGAAGGGGAAAAAGAGATTTCCCAGACAGCACTGACCTGTGTGGTACATTGTTCTAATTCCGGAACTGGGAATGACTCCAGCAGACCCACCCATGGCTGAAAATATTCTGGCCTCTTGCAACACTCACCCCCCAGGTGAAGACGATCTGCTGACCCGTAACTGTAGGTTCAGACACAGACCCTTGCCAAGACCTAGTCCTGTAAAAAAACGTAGAGTCTGTTTGTGTTGTTTCCTCATGAAATCAGTTAGGAATGCCAGCCAATAAGGAAGCTTTTAGAATAATCCAGGTAAAAGACAATAGAATCTGATGTAAAACAATGGTGACCGGGATGGAGAGGGAAGGAGATGAACTGCGGAGGTTTAAAAGGTGAAATTTATTGGCCCTGAATCATCATAAGATGTGAAGATTGAGGTAAAAAAAAAAAAAAAGAGTCAAAAAACACTGCCAGATTTTTTAGTTGAATAACTTAGTAGGTGACTGATGCTATCCTTGGAGACTCTGAGGGAGAAGTTGAGGTTTGGGGCAGTTATTTTTGCCTTTCATTTGGTTTCACTTATGCTTGCTTGCTTTTTATTTTGGTGAGTTAGAAAGTGGTTAGAAGGAGGTGATTAATTGATTTCATTTCAAAGACAAGCCCTATCTAACCAGCTTCTTGTTTCCCTTTGGTTTCTACCCCAGTCTTTGTGATATTTAAAAAGACACAGAGAGGGGCACCTGGGTGGCTCAGTCAGTTAAGCGTCTGACTTCGGCTCAGGTCACGATCTCGCGGTCTGTGAGTTCGAGCCCCGCGTCGGGCTCTGGGCTGATGGCTCAGAGCCTGGAGCCTACTTCAGATTCTGTGTCTCCCTCTCTCTCTGCCCCTCCCCTGTTCATGCTCTGTCTCTCTCTGTCTCAAAAATAAATAAACGTTAAAAAAAAAAAAAAAAAAGATAGCAAATTTTAGGGGTACCCGGGTGGCTCAGTCAGTTAAGCGTCCCAACTTCGGCTCAGGTCATGATCTCGCGGTCCATGAGTTTGAGCCCCGTGTCAGGCTCTGTGCTGACAGCTCAGAGCCTGGAGCCTGCTTCAGATTCTGTGTCTCCCTCTCTCTATGTCCTTTCCCCACTTGCCTTCTGTCTCTCAAAAAAAAATAAACATTAGATAGATAGATAGATAGATAGATAGATAGATAGATAGATAGACACGAAGAGACCCCAAAGTACCCAGGAGACAAGAAACCTGAAGTACTTGTAGGCAAAAAGTTTTCTGAGGCTAGATATCACAAACTGGCACCCATGAAACTGACTCCACCTTGGAAATTAGTTGCCGAAAATGGGGATGTTTCACTTAAAAAGACAGATGCTTGGGGCGCCTGTGTAGCTCAGTCGGTTGAGCAACTGACTTCAGCTCAGGTCATGATCTCGCAGTTTGTGAGTTCAAGCCCCACATCGGACTCTGTGCTGACAGCTCAGAGCCCGCAGCCTGCTTCTGATTCTGTGTCTCCCTCTCACTCTGCCCCTCCGCCACTCATGCTCTGTCTCAGAAATAAACATTAAAAAAATTTTTAAATAAAATAAATTTAAAAAATAAAAAATAAAAAGATAGATGCTTGTTTCTGTATTTGCAAAATTTCGGGTCCAGATACCCACATGACACTACCAGTTAAAGCTGACCCTTTAACCAGGGCACTTGTTCTTCATTACATCACCATCTCCTCCATCCCAGCTTCAGTTTGCACATCACCTGCTGGCTTCCCTAGGTATTCTATTTTAAATCCCCCGCCTTAGGCGAAAAGCTTGGACTAGCTCTGAAATCCCTTCCCCTCTGTAAATATTACTCCCTACTCCCACCCCAGATTGGTGTTCACTGCCCCTAAGAACCGCCTAAACGAAGAAAAACATTTTCTTCTTAAATATAGGTTGGATATTATTCTCCCTCTATTCACTGGATTCTGGGTCATTACTAAACTGGTTTGTACTTCCATGGTAACCTGAAACCCTCCTTCCACTTTTAGCCACCATTACACCTTAGTTAACAGTGCCCACCCCAAAAGAGACTTGGTTGAGAGAGAAAGATGCAGAACAAGTACTGTCCAGTTGTTAAGTGCCTGGAGCCCTGGATTTAGACCAGCCCTCACTCTGATAGGACCTCAGCTCTTTGCTACCCTCTACTATTTTCTAGACACCTAGACCTAACGTGCCAGATTAAATATCTGAATCTATCCACCCATTCCAAACACTTGATTCCGATCTCAGGATGTGCTCTTGGTACGTATTAGCTCTCAGTGCTCTCTTTCCCCACTCAAAACACCAGACATTGAACCTACCATTTATCTCAGTGAGTCTAAAAAAAAAAAAAAAAAAAAGATAGGGTGTGAGTTGTAGCAGATTTATATAGTTAAGGGAGGAGTCCCAAAGAAAACTTCTGTTATAATTAGTTGTTCTTACTGCTGGAAGTCTGCCTAATCCCTCACCTGTGTTGGAATAGAAACGTATTCAGAACCCCTGGCACACCTGGTCACCTAAAGTGACTCTCCCTATGACCATTCACATATCTAGAGACCAAATCCACCCCTCATGAATTTCCCATCAGACCACTATGCTATGGTTCCTCTGTCCAAGAACCACTTCTTTCTCACCAATAGCCCTAGAAATCTGGCCAGTATCTGTCTTCTACTCATTCTGACTTTGAGTTTGAATGTCTTCTACTCATTCTGACTTTGAGGGTGTGAGGACACATAAGACAGCTGGAAGTCTGAGAAACCTCCATTTAGATTTAAACAACTAGTTTTGTCATGGGCAACATGAATGAAGCAGCCAATATATTCCAGGTTATAGCAGTGCAGAAATGAGTAAGACATGGGACCAACCTAGAAGAATAGGCAAAAATATATTAGTTATGTATTTGTGTGGTAAGTGTTCTGACAGAACCACGATCACACTTTTATGGTATACTAGGAGGCACAAATGAGGAGCACCTAATATCTAGCATAGTGTTTCTCAAACTTTATTGTGTTTGCAAATCACCAGAAACCTTGTCAAAATGAAGATTCTGAGTCATCATGTCTTGAGTGGGACTGATAATCTGCATTTCTAACAAGCCCCCATGGCAATGATGCTGGTCCATGGACTAGACTTTGAGCAGCAAAGTCCTACAGAACCAGGAAATACTTCCCAGAAGAGATGGTGTTAAAGAATGAATAGGACTTACCCAGTAAAATAAAATAAAGGTGGTCCAGGCACAGAAACAACACAGTTTGAAAAATCATAAAGGGGTTTTCTATTGACTTTTTAATTAGCATACATACTATTAGAACTAGGCAATCCGACTGTTGAAATTAATAGTGTTCAAAAAATGTGGATTGGCTAAAATGTTTTAGAAATACTCTCCACCATTGCCTGAATGGGATATAAGAACCCACTGAAGCCTACACCCCAAGTTCCTTAGAGACAACACCGATGCCCTTGTCACTCATCAGTCAGTGTCTAGCCAACAGTTCAGGAGGACACGGAATCCAACTTTAAATGTTGCCATGTGTGCTTCAATGAGAATTTGCCTTATGAAGTGCGGTTAAGAAACCTCAAATAATAGTGCACTGGTGCTTCATTAGAATTATATTTTGTGCCTGCTTCTCTAATAAATGTCTAACAGATGTCCATGTATGTCACAGACTATTATCTGACATGTTCTCATTACTCCTAGACATGCAGCTATGGGGGAGCTGCTAACCAGCCCTCACCATTCCAAAAGCTTTGATTGCTCTTCTTATCACCTAAACCTTAAGAGTTGTTGACTCAGGTAAGTTGACATCATATCTGTAAAATGAAGGTAGCAATATTTGCTCTGCCCCCTCTTTAAGAACAAACTGGGATAGATGTATTCAGAAGGATTAAAATATGATGAAGGTGTTTTTAAAGAGCCAAGTAACTTCAAGAGCCAAGAGGATTCTTACAGTAGCCACCAATGTAGAAGTTCCTAAATTTGCATGATCAGAAGAATAATCTAAGGTTCTTGTAAAAAATACATATTCCCAGATCATACCAATGGGAATTCTGATTCAGCTGTCTGGGGGAGGCCCACAAATGTAAAAAGTACCCCAAGTGATCCTTTATAATTTTGTTAATTTGGGGAAACTCTGCACTGTGAAATGGAATATGGGGCACCCAGAACAGAATACTCAAAACTCTATCTCCCAACACCAGGTTCATCATACAGAACAGCACCTCTATACCACTCCCAACACCATGAATGACTCACAGCAAATATTTCCCAGTCAAGTAGCTCCCTCCCTCCTGGCAATTCATGTAAAACATGAGACTGAATTGATACTATATGCAACACAGCCTACAAAAATATTTGAGAAGCAAAGATTTGGGACTTCCAATACAATAAATTATTTTTCTTCATCACTTTACAATCAACAAATTTCTCCTACTTGAAAATTCTTTGAACTTTATTATCCTCAAACATGAGCAAATAGAATGAGTCACTTAAAGACCTACTCTGGCAACTATATCTTTCTAAAGCTGTGCTATATCAGAGTCCTGGAAGGTGTGGCCATGGGAAGAACATTACGTGGACCAGGTATCAGATATTATGTTCATTATGTTTACATAAAATATCCATGACAAAACAACCTTAGCAGGCCATCTATGTACTCGAATTGTAACTACCACATAAAGACTCCCCAGTGGTGGTCACAGCTACACACAGACAGTGGATGACATCAGTAAATTTCTTACCTGGGAGTCACAACCTGCTGGATGGTCCTCTTGTACTTCCCTCAGAGAACCAGACCCATGAGCTCCATAACCAGGTTAGATTCAGACTTAGCTGCTTAGAGAATACAATCAAATAAACCCTTCAATCCAATTATAAAATACTGCTTTAGTTTGAGGGTGGTAAACCTCCAGATTTTATTATCCCTACAGGTGCTGAAAACATCAGGCTGAAAGCATCAGTCGATTTAAAATACACCTGTGCCGACAAGAGAATGGGAAATGGGATACAGTTTTTACCTTGAAGGCTGACTGAAGGGGGATGACCCATGGTGAATGTCACAGGTCAACTGGGCAGACTGTGTCCAAGCGAGTCAGCATGTGCTAAGGATTTCTTGCTATTTGTTCTTGTCTTTATTTTTCCAATGTGGTTGAATCTCTGTACATTTAGCCTTATAAACATCTCCCCCACTACTAATAACCAGAGAAAAAAATGTTTGTAATAAAAATGTACAATCTAGAGATCAAACCATTTTACAAAAGCTTCAAAAATATTTATATTTTCTTAGCAAACAATGACATGCACTTCAAACACTTGAACATAATATTGTCTATTTTTCTCTCACTTGATTACAGATTAATTTCAGCTTAAACACACGTGATCTTCTTTCCAACTTATCTGCTTCAACAAGAAACCATGAGGGTTCTTTATCACCTGTAAAATATCTTTAAAACTGACTAGTAAGTAATGGTAACTATTTTATTAATAAAAGAAATATATTTTGGGGCACCTGGGTGGCTCAGTCGGTTGAGCCTCCCACCAGCTCAGGTCATGATCTCACGGTTTGTAGTTCAAGCCCTGCATCAGGCTCTGTGCTGACAGCTTAGAGCCTGGAGCCTAAGTTCTGTGTCTCCCTCTCTCTCTGTCCCCCCCCCCTCTCTCTCTCTCTCAAAAATAAATAAACTTAAAAAAAATTTTTTTAAACAAAAAATATTTTTTTAAATGACTGTGGTTGCCAGACACCAAAGGGTTAAAAAGACATCAATAGATCCAGAGGACGAATTCACAAAGCAGTTAAATTGCAGAGTACTTACATGAAGCAATCTTGCCTATTTTACTTCAAAATGAACGCTGTGAACTGAAAATTTTAGATGAAAGACACCTAAGACCTAAATCAGAAGTTGGTCGATTGTCCCTTTTTTAAAGGACAGGGACAGACGTTGCACATCACAGCTCTCCTCCTAGATAGAGTGCTTTCTTGCAAATGGTTGTGAAATGCTCACAAACGCTAACAACTACACATAACAAGCACACAGCCAGAAGGGGTCCCAGAGGAGCTTTCAAAGAAAAATCAAAATCAAAGTTCTGGTTCTCTGCGTGAGCCAGAGAGTCAGTTCTGTCACTAAGTATCTCAGGCCTCACCTTCCTCACCTAATTATGGGAAGCGCATCTGTGCAATGTGTCGTGAAGGATTACCAGGGGGATGAATGAGATAAAGTATAGAGGCAGCGCAATTTCAAATAAGACATCCTTTACTGTAACTTTTCTGCTAAACACTACCAGCATTTTCATTTTCAGCCCTTGTATCAATTTAGTCTGTGTTTCTCCTCTCCTGACACCCTTTGTAACCAGTGTGCTGACCTTCCTGCTTTGTGATTGTACAGGGTTCCCTTTATTTTCATTTTCTGTTTCCCTGACATAACCACCAGCCCATATAACCACCAGCCCTTCGTACAGCACCCCATTCTTTTTTTTAATAAGTAAACTCTACGCCCAGCGCGGGGCTCAAATTCACGACCCCAAGATCAAAAGTTGAACACTCTACTGATTGAACCGGCCAGGTGTCCCCAGTACCCATTCTTGAAGCTACCTCACCACTGGATAACAAGACTTTTATTTTCACTGATTAAATACAGTAGATCAGCATGACATGGTGACAAAATTTCACACTTACCCAAGGAATCAGAGCAGAGGTGTTTCCCCTAGATGAGTGGCTAAACTGTGGTTATCAGAGCCAAAGGCACTGGGGCAGAATTATCATCTTCTAATCATTAGAGACGCATCAGGCAATTTTTATCAGAAGCTCATAAAGCAAAGACATCCACACTAAACCATGAGGAAGTCTGGAGCAATGGCCTATTTCCAAACCTGCCAAATTCACTGAGTAAATTAGAGCAAAACTCACCTACCCTTTCCCACTTCCTAATATAGTTTTCATATATTAAGTAGTTATTTTCATCATAATCATGGACAAGCCTCCCTATGGCAACCATGGCGCATTCACTACGTTTCAGTGATTATATGGCACTGAGCTCCCCTCCCCCACTGACCCCTTTTCAGATTTAAGACAGAAATAGCTTAAAATTAACAATAACAACAAATTACATGTGCTTACAAGTATATACCCTTCAACCAGAAAACGCGGTGACACAACTCCAGGAGAGTGAGGTTAACAAAGACAGGGGTCATGTCAGCCAGTGGTGTTACCCACACTAGGCCTGTCCTGCTGCCACACCTGGGCAACCGTTGCCTGACAAGAATCAAGCTTATTTATTTGGTCAATGCCACTGTTTCTCATTTAAGTCTTCCTGTAAAACAAACATAGAATACGCATTCCACTCTTATATCGTCTCAATTTTGTCAAAAGCCTGGCATGATGAGAAGGCAGCTGAGATTAAAAAAAAAGAGCAGTGAAGCAGATTGCAAAGAATATTATGAAATTGTTGTTCACTTCTGCTTTTTTTTTAATTTTGCCCTCCTCTGAAAGTAACCACTGAATTACTTCATCTTTCCATCTGTCTACACACAAGCTCTTTGTGAAGATTAAGATACATAGTTAACAAATCCATTGGTTACTTCACACTTAGCACTAAATCTCAACAGAAAATAAAAAAATAAATAAAAAGGTTTACAGTCTTTTCCCAAAGAGGTGTGGAGAAACTATTTTCTGTTATTAAAAGCATAAGGGAAAAAATGAAACTTATCTACGAGTCAAGAGACTATTTTTATATGTTGCAAACACTGTATTTTAGCCAGGCATTGTAACATCAGTAATTCCCTTTGGAAACCAAATTTCCACTGTGTAATCGTGCCTCTGGTGACTTAGAACTGAGTCAGTTCGAACGCCATGCCTCTGGAATGCCAACTGGCTGTGGAAGTGTGAAGAAGCCTGTGTGGCCACTAACACTTGAGCGGCACTCACAGCCCTGAGGAAGGGCATCCTGGGTGCTGTGTGACGTCACAACCAGGTAGAGCACTGCCATTGCTCTAAAAGGAAAAGAATGTGGCTCCGCCTTGCCAGGAAGAGGAATCCGACCAACTTCCCACAGGCAATTCTTTCAAGGTGAGTCACTCGTGCTCCCTGAGTGCACAGGTGAAGTGCACAGGAAGGACCACTCCACCTGCCAGGCCAGCAGGGGCCACACAATCAGCTTCTGAATCCCAGTGTTCAACTCATCTCCAAACACATTTTTATTTGAATTTCTAAACCCAAAGAATATACTTAATCACCGTCCCCAGCCTTCTCTCCTTTCAGAGGCTCATTAATTTCATAGATATTTAGGTGCCTATTATGTGTAAGACATAGTAGGCCTGGAAAGAGAATGGTTACAGGCGGGGAAGCCAGAATTTTTTAGTTAAACAGAAAAAAACAGAGAAAAAGAACTGAGAAAGCTCTAAGAAGGAAGCAAACAGGCCCCTATAATAGAGACTCACAAGGGGGCTCTATTCAAGGAAGTCTCATGTTCCCACTTTCATGTACATTCTGGTTAAAACACAGGTTCCAGTCTAATGGGTCAGCAGTGGGACCTGGGATTATACATTTCTTACAGACCTTACTAGGTCTGCTGCTGGTCCACAAACCGTATTTTTGAGTAAAA
Source organism: Felis catus (assembly GCF_018350175.1). NCBI lineage: Eukaryota > Metazoa > Chordata > Mammalia > Carnivora > Felidae > Felis > Felis catus. Next base: position 206,635,761 of record NC_058368.1, on the reverse strand, counting down.
AGGGTACTAGGGTTTAATCAGTCAGTTAGGGAGTAGTGGTTTTCAAAGTGTAGTCACCAGATCAGCGGCTTCAGCATTACCTATAAGCTTATTAGGAAATGCAAATTCTCAGGCCCCAACCCAGACCTGCTGAATCAGAAACCCTGGGAGTGTCACCCAGCAATCTATATTTTAATCAGCCTTCAGGGTGATTCTGATGCCCACTGAATCCCAATACAGCAGACACTGGGCCACATGTGGCTACAGAAGACTCAAGGTGTAGCCTGTCTGAAAATATGCTGTAACTGTGAACCACACACCAGATTTCAAAGACTTGAAGAAAGAATGTAAAAATACCCTATTGATATTTTTTTATATTGAATGCATGTTAAAATACTATTTGGGATATATTGGGCTAAACTGACTATACTGTTAACATTAGTTTCACCTGTTTTATTTTGCTTATTTTAATGTAAGTAAAAGCTTTAAAATTATACATGTGCTTAGCATTATAATTACACTGGGCAGTGTAGTAAACTTTGAGAACTACTCTGTAAAGCAACTGTTCTCGACAATTTTGCCACCCAGGGAACACTTGACAGTATCTGGAAATATTTTTGGTTGTCATAAATGGGAGCAGGGGTTCTATGGAAATCTAGTAAATAAAGAGTAGGGATGCTGATAAATATCCTACGATGCACAGAACGGCCCCCACAACAAAGCATTATCCAGTTCAAAATGTCAGTAGTACTGAGGTTTGAGAAATCCATTCTACCAGTGATTCCACACCTTAGAATCACTCAGGGACAGCTACAAAATACAGACACCTTTGCCCCTGGCCCATCCCGAGACTAATTAAATTAGACTCCCTGGTACAGGGGCCATGGCATTGGTTGTTCATTTCATTTTGTTATTTTAAATTCCCCAGGAATTCTAACGTACAGCCAGGGTTGAGAACATCTGTTCCAGAGGCGACACTCATTTACGAACACTCTAGGGCTTACCCACCACCCCTCAGCCCTAGACCTGAGCATTTACACTTTTATCAAGTTTCCAGGTGATGCTGAAGTTGCTGGTCCAGTGTCCTGTGGAGCGTTTACATACTGTTCACCAGAGCACTAGGCATTTCTATTCTCCAGATGGCCCAGCACCCAGAGAAGGCAGAGATACTCCCTGGCTCGCGTAATAGCTTCCTCTGGAGAAAAGGACAACCCCACCACCGAAGGTGGTGGAACCTGACTGGAAGCTGAGGCTCTACCAAAGTGACTCCTCATTTTGCCGAGGCAGATGCAACTCTTTCATGGAAGGCAAGGGTGTTACAGAGGCCAAGTGCTCACTTAAACCCTTGCTGGCCTACATTGCAAGCACAGAGCAAAATGTTCAGTTTCAGGTCACCTTAGTGAAACATCTTTCACTTGACTATTCAGTTCCTGCCCATACACAATTTACATCACTTTAAAAGTAAGTTTTTACAGTTTATAAAATTATACAGATTAAAATAACTTCTCCCTGAAACTAATTCTCAAGAAAGCAGGAGCCAAGGAAAACTAGAGCTTTAAACAATGGTTCTCTACTCCATAATTAACTTTTGAAAGGTATATATAAAAATCTAAAATAGGCAGCCCTCCATACAGACACCCAGGCAGACAAACAGGTAGACATGTGCACGTGTGCACACACACACACTCACACACACACACACACACACACACACACACACACACATCATTACCGTCTTGAGCACACAGCCCACCTGCTCTGCTCCAGCCACACTGGCCTGGCCACCTGCCTGCTCCTCCCAAGTGCCAGGCAGCTCAGGGCCTTTGCACTAAGACCTTTTCCCCAACATAATCTGAATGGATAACTTCCAACCTCCTCCTGGTGTTTCCTCAAACATCATCTTCCCTCTCCCATCTGGACCTCTCTTTCTCAAAGCCTTTTCCTGTGTTGTACTGTTTTTCCCATTATACTTACTACATTTTATTAGTACTACACAATGTATTTATTCTTCTGTCTCTTGTTTAGTGTCTCTCTGCTGGAATCAAAGCTCCACAAGGGGAGAAATCTTTATTGACAGGCCTCAAATTCCTAAAACAATGCCTGACACACAGTAGGTATGCAATAAATATCTGCTGATTGAATAGGTGTTTTTGAAATCCAAAACCTTGGCACAAGAACAGACACTCAGATCAATGGAACAGAATACAGAACCCAGAAATGGACCCACAAACGTATGGCCAACTCATCTTTGACAAAGCAGGAAAGAATATCCAATGGAATAAATACAGTCTCTTCAGCACGTGGTGCTGGGAAAACTGGACAGCGACATGCAGAAGAATGAACCTGGACCACTTTCTGACACCATACACAAAAATAAACTCAAAATGGATGAAAGACCTCAATGTAAGACAGGAAGCCATCAAAATCCTCGTGGAGAAAGCAGGCAAAAACCTCTTTGATCTTGCCCGCAGAAACTTCTTACTCAACACGTCTCCGGAGGCAAGGGAAATAAAAGCAAAAATGAACTATCAGAACCTCATCAAAATAAAAAGCTTCTGCACAGTGAAGAAAACAATCAGCAAAACTAAAAGGCAACCGACAGAATGGGAGAAGATATTTGCAAATGACATATCTGATAAAGGGTTAGTATCCAAAATCTATAAAGAACTTATCAAACTCAACACCCAAAAAACAATTAGTCCAGTGAAGAAATGGGCAAAAGACACTTCTCCAAAGAAGACATCCAGATGGCCAACCAACATGTGAAAAAATGCTCAACATCACTCATCATCAAGGAAACACAAATCAAAACCACAATGAGATACCACCTTACCCTGTCAAAATGGCTAACATTAACAACTCAGGCGACAACAGATGTTGGCAAGGATGCAGAGAAAGAGGATCTCTTTTGCATTATTGGTGGCAATGCAAGCTGGTGCAGGCACTCTGGAAAACAGTATGGAGGTTCTTCAAAAAACTAAAAAGAGAACTACCCTATGACCCAGCAATTGCACTACTAGGCATTTATCCAAGGGATACAGGTGTGCTGTTTTGAAGGGACACATGCACCCCCATGTTTCTAACAGAACTATCAACAATAGCCAAAGTATGGAAAGAGCCCAAATGTCCATCCATGGATGAATGGATAAAAAAGATGTGGTATATATATATATACAATAGAGTATTACTCGGCAATCAAAAAGAATGAAATCTTGACATTTGCAACTATGTGGATGGAACTGGAGGGTATTATGCTAAGTGAAATTAGTCAGTCAGAGAAAGACAAAAACCATGTGACTTCACTCATATGAGGACTTTAAGAGACAAAACAGATGAACATAGGGAAGGGAAACAAAAAGAATATAAAAACAGGGAGGGGAACAAAACAGAAGAGTCTCATAAATATGGAGAACAGGGGCGCCTGGGTGGCTCAGTCGGTTGGGTGTCCGACTTCGGCTTAGGTCATGATCTCGTGGTCGGTGAGTTCGAGCCCCGCATAGAGCTCTGGGCTGACAGCTCAGAGCCTGGAGCCTGTTTCGGATTCTGTGCCTCCCTCTCTCTCTGACCCTCCCCTGCTCATGCTCTGTCTCTCTCTGTGTCAAAAATAAATAAATGTTAATAAAAAAGATTTTAAAAAAATAAATATGGAGAACAAGCTGAGGGTTACTGGAGGGGTTGTGGGAGGGGGGATGGGCTAAATGCGTAAGGGGCATTAAGGAATCTACTCCTGAAATCATTTCACCATATGCTAACTAATTTGGATGTAAATCTTAAAAAATAAAAAATTAAATTAAAAAAACTAAAAAATTAAAAAAATAATAAATTGAAAAAAATTTAAAAATAAAATCCAAAAACTCACAACTTTACTGCTTTTATTAAATTATTTCCAATTTTTTTTGGGGGGTCTGTATCTATGCTGTACCTCAAGGAAAGAATTAGCTTATTTGACAAGCCATCATCAAGCAAACTGAGAATTCAACCACTTTCTGAAACTGAAACACTGTCACTGTGACAGCACCATGTGAATGACAGGAAATGATCATCAAGATCAAAGATGTCCAAAGAGGCCAGACGAATAAGGGTCTGGTGAATCAGGGTATGGAGTCTGAATTATATTTTCAGGTAACTAGGAAGCCATCAGAGGGTGTAGGCGGTAGGTTAGGCAAAGACACTGAGCATCACAACATGTGGTAGATAAGACCCACTGGACAGCTCTGAGGGTGGCACTGTCCATAGTTTTATTCAGTAATATTTCTGTCCCTGATCATCTGATGATACATAGTTTAGCAGGCTGGGAAGCACTGGATTCACTAGAAATGCAGAGTCAACCCATCCTCGGAGTACTAGTCTATTTAACCTCTAGACCCTCGCTACTCAAAGTGTGGTCTGTGGACCAACACCAACAGCATCACCTGGAGGACGATAAGAAATACAGAATCCTAGACCCTACTCTGACCTACAAAGCTGAAATCTGCATTTTAATAAGATGCCCAGGTGACTGGGCTGCAAGTTAAAGTTGAAGCAGCAGTGTCCCAGGGTACAGAATATTGGTCGATTGCTTTACTTTTAGTTCTGTAGGGACCACAGTGGGGAAAGGTAGATGAGAGAACTTTCTCCCCATTTTCTAGATTATATATTCACTGGCTGCCTGTGGCAGTGACTTATATCCTTGAATAAAGTGCCCAAAGAGACAATAAATCCTCCCTGCCTGACACTGAAGCAGATGTGTTAGAAAGTTCTCCAAGTTCGGGGCGCCTAGGTGGCTTAGTCAGTTAAGCGTCCAAATTTGGCCTAGGTCATGATACCGCGATTCCTGAGTTCAAGCCCCGCATCGGGCTCTGTGCTGACAGCTCAGAGCCTGGACCCTGCCTCAGGTTCTATGTCTCCCTCTCTCTCTGCCCCTCCCCTGCTCATGCTGTGTCTGTCAAAAATAAATAAATGTTAAAAAAAAAATCTTTTAAAAGGAAAGTTCTCCAAGTTCATGGTTTCTTCATGCAACATCATTTTTTCCAAACTTTTCATAGAAATTTTCTCTTTACCTTATTAACACTTCAAAGGGTGGTCAGGGGACTCCTGGTGGTCTCCAAGACCCATTTGAGGGGTTGCAAAGTCAAAACTAATACTATGACGTTGTGTGCCTTTTTCATGCTCATTTACCCATGAGTGTACAAAACGCAAAAAGTCACACTGCAGCTAACTCTTCGGAAACTATCACTTTGAATGTATTGTCAGGGAAGAATATTCACTTACCTAGAAAGGCCATCTGTGGAAGGCTGGATTTTCTTCATATGTTTCAGCTCAAACATGTTACAACAGATGAAATGCGGAAGCAGGTATGAGAATCCAGCAGCCTTCTATTAAGTCAACCATTAAGGAGATTTGCAAAAATGTAAAATATTGCCACTATTCTCATTATTTTGGGGGGTTTTGGAAATAGTAATATTTCATGAAAATATGTTATTTGTGTTAACAAGCCACAGGCTTATTACTTTAAACAAATTAAAGAAATATTTCACAAATTTCTGTTCTAATTCCTAATACAGTATATATTCATAAATATAGCTCACATGTACAACAGCTCTCTGAGCCCTCCACAATTTTTAAGAGTATAAAAGTGTCTGGAGATAAGAAGGCTTGAGAATCCCAGTTAGAGCCAAGTAAAATGAAGGCTGAAAAACATCTTGTGAGAAACAAGCTCTTCAAGTAGACCGTTGGGTAAGCAGGATGAAGTATGCTGATAAGAAAGAAGTCATCCTGCCTCTAAAATAAACAGAACCATGAGCAGGAATGGAAGTGTCTATAATAGGTTCTCAGTGTTTTCTTATTGTGGCTATTTACAGTCATAAATAACTGACGTGCTAAAACCAGGCACACTCCCCACTCAGGACCCTGGTGTTCTCTCTGCCCAAGAATGCTCTTCTACCAGCTGTCCGTACAACTTATTTCCTCACCTCTCTCAAGTCCTTGATCAAAAATCCCCATCCCAATAATGCCCACCCTGACCACCCAGTTCAAAATTGCAACCCTCCACACACTATTCACACACATTTCCAGTTCTCTTCACCCAGCTTGGCCTTTTCTTTTTCCATAGCACTTACCACCTGCTAAAACACCAGGTAGTTCATGTGTTTGTTACATCTACTGATACTATTCACCCTTGCTAGGATGTAAGCTGCCTTGAAGGAAGGCTTTTTCTCCGTTTTCTATCCCAATCATCTATTCTAGAGCAGTACCCAGTACACAATGTCTTACATTAAGTATAGGGTAAATGAAGGAGAGTGAGTTTTGCAGATAGAGGCAGCGAAGACTAGCAGATCAAGATTGGCTGTTAGATTTAAGCAAAACCTGGATCTGAACCTTGTTTGGACAATTAGCGGGCTCATGCTCTCTGGCAAGTTACTGAACTCCCTAGCCCTCAATTTTCTCTCATGTAAAATCTACCTCCCAGGAGTGTGGTGAGAATAAGAAGATAATATCTGAAAACTATGTATCACCTGGAACTCAGTAACTGATCATTATTCACACTACTGCAGACATCGCATCATTATTAGCTATTTTATGCTATCTACGCTCCCAGAAGGCAGTGTCCAGCATTTCCTGATTGGATTAAAGGCAATGGACAGCCTCAGGTTCACCTTTGCTACTTAAAGAGTAGCTCCATTTTCCATTGCTCAAGAAGATAGTATCTTTCCAGACTCAGGGATATAAATAAAATAGCTTTAATGCATAGCATGTCTATGCTGGAAGCATTATGAAAGGTCACTTAATTCAATCTCTATGTTATCTTAACAGGTAAGTAAATGGAGGCCTGAGGTGAAAAAGTTTTCTAAAAATCACATAGAGGGGCACCTGGGTGGCTCAGTAAGGTGAGCGTCCTACTTCAGCTCAGGTCATGATCTCACAGTTCGTGGGTTCGAGCCCCATGTTGGGCTCTGTGCTAACTGACTGCTCAGAGCCTGGAGGCTGCTTCAGATTCCATGTCTCCTTCTCTTTCTGCCCCTCCCCTGTTCGTGCTCTGTCTCACTCTGTCTCTCAAAAAGAAATAAATGTAAAAAGAAAAAAATTTTTTAAAATCACATAGATTGTTGGCATAGAGCAGAACCTAAAACCCAGGTTTCTGGAGGTCCAGAACAACGTTCTTTCCACTACAGTCAGCATGGAAACTGTTTATTGGAACCCTTAAAAAGCTCCAAACTGTTTCATCTCATACAAGATTAGCACAGAGCAGAAGATACTTGAGATCATGTCTGGAATGGATACAAGATGCCTCTGTATCACTCAGTGTCATCTTGATAACTCATAATTAATGGTTTGCATAAGAATAAACATTGGACAAATAAATCCTACTTATATACTGAAAGAACACTAAGTTCCTACATACAGCCATCCAGAAGATTCTAATCAAGGAAAGATAATTCAGTCAAGTAATTGCTACAGTTTTTTCAACTTTAGATCTCTTAGACTGTATCTATAAATTGTATATTTGGTCAACTACTCATTAACCAATTTAGTCAACTATTGTATCTTTTACCCTGAGTATTGTTCACAAGTGTCAGAAATAGTAAAATCCATGGGATTTAGTACCACTGTTGTTAGTAGTGCCTCCTAAACGCATATTCAAAATTGGCCCACATGCTTTTAGGTAGGTACTTAAAAAGCTGGCTCTTCTATTTGTACAGGCAAATGATCAAATGACATGCAAAGGGAAGTTGGGTAAACATTTAAATATCAAGATGTGACAGTCCGGTCTCTGAGCAAGCCTCAAGAAAAAAAAAATTACTAAAAATAGACCAAGGAAGCAAACAAAAGAATTGTTATGGAAACATATTTGAATCACCAAAAGCAAATTAAAGATTCCTCCTATTTGCCAAACATTACCAGTCAGACACTACTACATATTACAGGCCTGTGCAAATCAACATCCTAAAACAATAGTATATGGAACGTAGTACCATGGTTGACCTCCAAGACAGTGCAAAACACTGAATAATAGGAAATCCCCCACTCATAGTTGATTATGAAGTTCTTTACCTGAAGAATCTAATCTTCAATCCATCTTAAATTCTATTTAACAAATACTTACTAAGCACCTGCCAAGTTTGAAGCACCTGAATTCAAGGATGAATGAAATTTTAATATATTACCCAGCTTAGAATTTAAGAAAGTCCAGACCCAGTCTGTTTTGAAAACAATGGGTAGATAAGGAAATGAGAATAAAAGCACCCATGTTTAGGTGGGGTAGAAGTCACACAGCCCTCACCACTAAGCAAAAGCTAAATGTATAATTATGCAGAGTTGATTTCAGGAGAAAAACAAACAGGAAATGAAAACATTATTCTAGCAGGCTAAGTTTCAGCAGTTGGATAGGAAACGCAAGCAATAATTTTATCATAGCTAAATAGGAAATATATGATCAAGGAAAGGTAAACACCTATCCAGAACCAATGATACAAGCATACAGAATGTAAGGGGAAGAATAAACAGTGCCCTGAGTCTAAAGAATATTGAGGCATCCAATGAGGAAACCAGTCATGCTATTATCATAGATGATACTCTCCTGCATAGGCATTAGGACATCTAAGTAATAAAGCATATTTGTCCCCACCCCATTTCTTACTCCAACAGACCACACCCAGCCAGGGCCAACACAGTATACACAAGGATTAGGTGAGACTTGGCAAATGTCAACTAATATAGACTAACAAAATGTCTTGGGTCATTCTAGCCTTCTGAAAATCAAATAAGTAAATGTTGCCTGTTTAGCTCTGGAAAACTGAAGGAATGGGGAGTATTTGGCAATGCAACTTACTTTCCCTAGCTGCAAATAAGAGATCTGGAAGGTTTCTTCAGATTTTAGAGCCCTGGACATCTTAAATAATTAACATTTCTTAAATAAGCTCCCACAAAACCAAGTTAGATCTATACACATTTATTTGCTTGCATGTTTCCCCAGTTCTTCTCTAGAAGGAGACTGCATATATTGTGGTTAGGAGCATAAGCTCTAAAGTTAGCCTGGGTCAGAATCAGGCCCACCGCTGTTGGCTATGTGATCTCAGAAGAGTTAATATTGTTTACCCTCCATTTCCTATCTATAAAAGACAAAAGATAGCAGGATCCTACTACTACGGATTGTTGTGGGGCTTAAAAAAGGCTACCATATGGTAAGATTTCAATAACTCTGTCCGTGATTAGCATATGGTATTCATAGCAAAGGGGAATGCAGTGCCAGTGGCCATCCCTGGCTTGAAGAGAGAGCAGGCAGCATAGTGTTTTTAATATTGTATTGTCCTTCCTACTGGGCTCCTTCTTAAATGAATTCGAGTATTGATATGTATCTGTATTTAGTTCATCTATTCTAGATGGCCCATAGTGGTCCTGTGGGGTCTCTCTGAACATCCCCTCTCACCTGTGGTGATACTCGCCTCTAGAAGGATTATGCCTCTATTTCCCTCATTAGGTTAGGCTCTAAGTAAGTTAGTTTCCATTCTAGCACTTCTTTTGACATCCAAGAAAAGCAGATTCCACACTGAGCCCTGACCTCCAACATCATCCAGCAGGAAAACGGACAGTGGATGTGTTCAGGGCACTGCCCTCTGCAGCCTGGTTAAGGGAGCAAAGTGCAGCACTTAAATGCAGAAAATGATTTTGAGAATGGTTCCAAGAACAGTGAAAGCTTCTAGACCTAAGGGGCCCTGCCGGCCATGGTTGACTCACTAGTGTGTGGACAATAAACTGTCCCGGAATCCACAGAGGAGAATCCTTAGCAGGGGCTTTAATGATTCCTTGACGTATGCTAATACGTCATACTAAGTTGAACATACTAAGTTCAATGTATGATAATTAATTAGATCTTCGAATTATCAAGCCAAAGAGAATGCTCAAAGTAAAAACAAACCTAAAAAAAAAAGTCTTTTTCAGTGAGAAAAAACAATAACAGGAAGCAGAGTCATCTTTCCTGACCTCTGTATACTGTTTATCAGGATCTTTAATCTATACAGCTTAGAGTCCCATACACCATGATTTTGAAACTTTGTACCAGGTTTGCATAAAGATCCCCAGGACTGTTACTGTAGCTTGAATTACTGGTATGTAGAATACAGAAATTGAAGCCATCAAATCTTGGATTTCTCTAAACCAAGACTGTAGCATCATGAAAATACACAGTTTTGGTGGAATTGGTCCAACTGCCCTCTTCTCTGAGGCCTTCTTCTTGGGCCCTCCATGCAGAGGGCTGAGGGATCATTTGATGCTCTATGAATCTACTTTGTTTCTTCTATAGCTCAACTTTTCCACTTTTAGCCCCAGTAATGCTAGAAGTTATACAGCACATCATGCCCAAAAGAGAAGTGACTTGAAGCAAACACTTTAACAAATGGGCATCTTTTAAAAATCTGGCTTTCTTTTAGAAACTGCCACAGTAAGAGTTAAAATAAAGCACATGAGGCACCTGAGTGGCTCAGTCAGTTAAGTATCCGACTTCGGCTCAGGTCATACTCTCACAGTTTGTGAGTTTGAGCCTCATGTCGGGCTCTGTGCTGACAGCTCAGAGCCTGCTTTGGATTCTCTCTCTCCCTCTCTCTCTGCCCCTCCCCTGCTCATGCTCTCTCTCAAAAATAAACTTAAAAAAAACTAAAAAAATAAAGTACAGATATGAACACCTAAATACCATAAAATACGCTCCAATATTAGCAGTGTGTCTGCCATTATAACAAGACAAATGTCCAGTGATGAGGCAAAGGCTAACTGAAGTGACCAGGTTCCAAATGGAGACAGACATGTTTACTTTCAGCTACTTCTCCCTAAAAAGAAAAAAATACATATTCCAAAGAGTTATGTGCTCTTTCAGTAACAACACTATGCATCCAATTTCTCTGAAGGCTCTTGTTATATGCTAATAAGAGAACTATCTGCATGTTGTCTGTGGATAACCAAAGCCAAGGAGAACACATACTTACTTAGGAAAGACAGCCAGGTAATGTGAAAAGCAAAGCTACTCTCCGGAGCAGCTGGAAACACTCATGCTGAAAGATGGCCATCTTGCTATTGTGGTTGTTCTCAAAACTCTCAGGCCATAAAATCACCTGGGAATATTGTGAAAGCTGTGTATTCCCAGAGCCCTACCCCTCTGAGGATACTTAAGGAGTAAGGCCCAGGAAATTGTATTTAGAACAAGTATTCCAGGAATATCAGAGATATGTGACTAAAGGGTTGAAAATAGAGTCCACAGGCAAGGGCCAAAGATGTGAGTTATTTAGAAAAACTGAAACAGGATTTCATTTTTTTTCAAGCACTGTATACGAAGATTATAGATATACATGTATAGATAAGGAAAAATTTTTTATTTCTACTAAACTGGACAACTTCAAATTGCAACACAGACATATAGATAAGACAGGCTAACTGAATGTTATGTTACTTGGCTAATTAGAGTCAAGAATGGAAATTATAGATATTTCTTCTGGAAGGATTGTAAGAATAAAGTATCAGGATTTCTTTCAGAACGTTTTTAAGAACAGGACTTTGTAAAAACAGGGAAGACAAATAGACTGCCTGAAAAGATTTATCATCTGATTCCATCATGATTTTATGAGAGGAAAGGGCATCTTTTCCAAGGAATCTTGATGTTACTGTAGAACTGCTGTCAACATGTTGGCCACATGACCCCGACACTGCTTCCATCTATTTGTCCTGCTTTTGCCAATCATTGTTTATGCTCCCACACAGGTAAACAAGATATGAAAGAATCAATGCCAAATTAGTTTTGAACAAATTGAATTATTGTTTAACTAGATACTACCTGCGGGGGGGGGGGGGGGGGCTTTTAGAGACACTCCTGCTGTTTTTAAACTCAGCGTAAGAGAAACCCTAAATCTCCTATCTCTTCTTCCAGGAAACAAATGCAACCCATACATGTAAAAGGAGTAGGGGGAGGAGAAGGAAGAGGAGGAGGGCTAGGAGGAGGACAAGAAAGAAGAGGACAAAGAGGACTAGAAGAAGGAGAAGGAGGAGGAGGGGAAAAAGGGAAAGGAGGACTAGAAGAAGGAGGACAAGGAGGAGGAGGAAGCAGAAGACGAGGAGGATAAGGAAAAGGAGAAGGTCTAGGAGAAGGAGGAGGAGAAGATGAAAAGGAGGAGGGGGAAAGAGGAGGAGAAGGACCTTCTGTGTAAGTGAACCACATTTTCACATGTAATTGGCATGACTTCTGTGCAAGAATGAATAATAACTTTGCAAGGGAACCATAAAAATATATTCGTTTTCCTCTGTCATGTAGAAAATGTAAAAATTACATTAGTTCTGTGCATTGTAGGATATTTAGTAGCATCCCTGAGTTCTACCCACTTGATGCCATAAACACGACCCATTCCCAGTTGTGACAATCAAAATATCTCCAGATATTGTCCCTGGAGGATAAAATCATCCATGGTTAAGAACCACAGTACTAGAGCAATAATCAATCAAGGTAATCTCAACCTGCTTCCAACTGCTGAACATAATTATAGTGCAACATAACTAGAATGTACCTGTTCCTAGAATGCTCTAATTAGCATTTCTGGGTCTCTTCCTCTGTCCTGATATCAGCAGCATTCATGAGTAGGGCACACATGACCAGGAGAAAATCATTGCAGATTGTAACCCACTATGGGAACTCCAAAGGGAGAAAAAAAACGGATACAGCCAGGGTGTTCCCAGCTACCCATAGCTTCCGCAACTGAAAGTTGCCACAGAAGGGGACCAGAGTCATGGCTCTGCCACTATCTGCCCCTTATTTGGACTGACCTTCCTCTGCACCTAGGCTTGAATGTACATGAAGGTGATGTAAAGTAATGTTTGTTTTGGTTGTCACTTTGGTGACCTGGTGCTTTCAAGTCATGGGCTTCGGAGTCACAATAACAGCATTCAGACCCTAGTTCTGCCTTTTACTATCTGGTGATCTTCAACAAATTACTTTATCTCTTCAAGTCTCAGTTCCCTCATCTGTAAAATGTGAGTAATAAAATCAACTCCACCAGGTGTGGTAAGGATGAAATGAATTAATGTATGTAAACAAAGGTCCAACATGAGCACTCACTGAATTCTAACTTTTTTTGTAGTCACTTTTGTTGTTGCTTTTTCTATTACTGAAATCATTGACAACATCATCATCATCATCACCACCACCATACCAATGGATCCTAATGTTCTTAGACTCCAATGAGTTCAGGAATTCCAGGCCAAGGACCGCTGCTTCAGCCCACTTCCCCTTTTCTCTTTGACAGCTAAGAAATATCTATAATCTCCTAACTTAACCCCAATGAGTGAATTCATAGTAAAGTGGTATCATCTTTGTTGCTAACCCAATCACCATTACCAATTTTACAAATACCTTTTCAAGGGTGACTTCTATGTCTTAAATTGAAACCATAATCCTAACAATCAGAATTTAGGCATTACAACAGATTGAGGCCAAAACTGGGGGGTTAGAAGGACCTGTTAATTGATCTTCAGTTACAACACCTTGGAAGAAGCCACCCAAGAATAAGGAGAATCAGCTTCTTCAGTGCCTCCACCTTCAGTTAATGCTGTGACAAGAGGGTGAAAGCTGGCACTGGAAGAGAAAATGTGGCTAGCGACAACATGTAACTGTGAACTTTCAGTTTCAATGTCCGTTTCATCCTTCACCCTTGACTACTTGCCAGATAGACTATGTACTTCTCACAGCCTGAAAAAGCTATGGCCCTCTTCTCTTCCCAGAGAAATCTGACCATACTTCAAAGATCAAATCAAGAGTACCCCCCCATGATACTTTCCCTGACAGCTCAAAGTTGGAGACAATCACTCATAGAACTGTAGAGCAAGAAGAAAGCTTCTCTAATTTTAGAGTTTGAATAAATCCCATGGTTTAAAGATATAATCAAAAGGCTTTTGGTAGAAAAAGAAACCACCAATTCCCACTATCCACATTCCACTTGGAATTATGAATTGCTTTTCTCGGTGTTTCAGTTTTTTTTTTTTTTTTTTCATCTGCATATATTTGTCTCAGGACCTGCATTCACAGGAACCCAAGAAAAGCTATTTCATAATATTTATGCTTGTGAGGATGTAAGGAAATAATCAGACCCACACAGTGTGATAGGAACATGCTTTTTCACAGCCTTTGAAAGGTAACTGAACAGGCTGTCAACATTTTAAAAGTGCAGACTCTTTGAATCAGATAATCCTCTTCTCAGACTCCCTCCTCACAGAGATGATACAAATATGAGGTATTGTCTGTAGAATACTATATAATGGAGAAATATTGGAGATATCTGTTAATATTTCTGTCAAGATTTCTGTCAATAGGATAATAATTAAGTTACAGAGTAAGCATTCCATAAAACATGATGAAGCTATTAAAAAAGCATGAGTTTGAGCTATATCTACTACTAAGATGTTTATGATATACTAATGTATCAAATTTAAAAGACATATTGTATTGTGTTGTATCTCTGTTATTTTTCTCTCTTTCTGGAAATACACACACACACACACACACACACACACACACACACACACACACACCCCTCTCAAACTAGTAGCATGGTTACCACCGGGGAGGGAGATGACTTAGGGGTAGAAGTGGTGGTCAAGGTGGTACAGAAGGGTTACGAAGGGAAATGCCTCTGTGTTTTTTTTATGAGTGCATATTCCCCTCAAAGTTGGAAAAGAAAAGAAATGCAATGCATTTACAAATAAACATCTGAGGGGCGCCTGGGTGGCGCAGTCGGTTAAGCGTCCGACTTCAGCCAGGTCACGATCTCGCGGTCCGTGAGTTCGAGCCCCGCGTCAGGCCCTGGGCTGATGGCTCAGAGCCTGGAGCCTGTTTCAGATTCTGTGTTTCCCCCTCTCTCTGCCCCTCCCCTGTTCATGCTCTGTTTCTCTCTGTCCCAAAAATAAACAAACGTTAAAAAAAATTTTTTTAAAAAAACAAATAAACAAATAAACATCTGAAACATTCTTTATCACTTTAATTTTTCTTACACTCCACAATCAGTCTCAGCAGCAGGAGAACTCAGGATTTTAGTTGCATGTTCTCTTTCTATCTGACACATGCAAGCATAAAAGGTGTGTTGTAACCAAATTTAAGCACCTAAGTGATCTAAAAAGTAATTAATGAGAAAATTATCTGTTGACACTATTGTCTTATTTATTTTTATTTTTATTTATTTATTTTTAATTTTTAAAATTTACATCCAAATTAGTTAGCATATAGTGCAACAATGATTTCAGGAGTAGATTCCTTAATGCCCCTTACCCATTTAGCCCATCTCCCCTCCCACAACCCCTCCAGTAACCCTCAGCTTGTTCTCCATATTTATGAGTCTCTTCTGTTTTGTTCCCCTCCCTGTTTTTATATTATTTTTGTTTCCCTTCCCTTATGTTCATCTGTTTTGTCTCTTAAAGTCCTCATATGAGTGAAGTCACATGGTTTTTGTCTTTCTCTGACTGACTAATTTCACTTAGCATAATACCCTCCAGTTCCATCCACATAGTTGCAAATGTCAAGATTTCATTCTTTTTGATTGCCGAGTAATACTCTATTGTATATATATATACCACATCTTTTTTATCCATTCATCCATGGATGGACATTTGGGCTCTTTCCATACTTTGGCTATTGTTGATAGTTCTGTTAGAAACATGGGGGTGCATGTGTCCCTTCAAAACAGCACACCTGTATCCCTTGGATAAATGCCTAGTAGTGCAATTGCTGGGTCATAGGGTAGTTCTCTTTTTAGTTTTTTGAGAAACCTCCATACTGTTTTCCAGAGTGCCTGCACCAGCTTGCATGGCCACCAACAATGCAAAAGAGATCCTCTTTCTCTGCATCCTTGCCAACACCTGTTGTTGCCCGAGTTGTTAATGTTAGCCATTCTGACAGGTATAAGGTGGTATCTCATTGTGGTTTTGATTTGTGTTTCCTTGATGATGAGTGATGTTGAGCATTTTTTCACATGTTGGTTGGCCATCTGGATGTCTTCTTTGGAGAAGTGTCTACTCATGTCTTTTGCCCATTTCTTCACTGGATTATTTGTTTTTTGGGTGTGGAGTTTGATAAGTTCTTTATAGATTTTGGATACTAACCCTTTATCTGACATGTCATTTGCAAATATCTTCTCCCATTCTGTCGGTTGCCTTTTAGTTTTGCTGATTGTTTTCTTCACTGTGCAGAAGCTTTTTATTTTGATGAGGTTCTGATAGTTCATTTTTGCTTTTATTTCCCTTGCCTCCGGAGACGTGTTGAGTAAGAAGTTTCTGCGGGCAAGATCAAAGAGGTTTTTGCCTGCTTTCTCCACGAGGATTTTGATGGTTTCCTGTCTTATATTGACATCTTTCATCCATTTTGAGTTTATTTTTGTGTATGGTGCCAGAAAGTGGTCCAGGTTCATTCTTCTGCATGTCGCTGTCCAGTTTTCCCAGCACCACGTGCTGAAGAGACTGTCTTTATTCCATTGGATATTCTTTCCTGCTCTGTCAAAGATGAGATAGCCATAGGTTTGTGGGTCCATGTCTGGGTTCTCTATTCTGTTCCATTGATCTGAGTGTCTGTTCTTGTACCATACTGTCTTGATGATTACAGCTTTGTAGTATAGCTTGAAGTCTGGGATTGTGATGCCTCCTGCTTTGGTGTTCTTTTTCAAGATCGCTTTGTCTATTCAGGGTCTTTTCTAGTTCCATACAAATTTTAGGATTATTTGTTCTAGCTCTGTGAAGAATGCCAGTGTTATTTTGATAGGGATTACATTGAACATGCAGAATGCTTTGGGTAGTATCGACATTTTAACAATATTAGTTCTTCCTATCCAGGAGCATGGAATCTTTTTCCATTTTTTTGTGTCTTCTTCAATTTCTTTCATAAATTTCTATAGTTTTCAGCGTACAGATTTTTCACCTCACTCCTAGGTATTTTATGGTTTTTTGTGCAACTGTAAATGGAATTGACTCCTTGATTTCTCTTTCTGTCGCTTCATTGTTGGTGTATAGGAATGCAACCGATTTCTGTGCATTGATGACACTATTGTCTTATATATGATTGTTTGCTGTTTTAAGATGAGAGAAGCCACATGGACAGAAAATATATTTCAAACATACATGGTTTTCACAAGCAAACTAAGGAAAATCATAATATAGGGGCAAACAGGAAATTAAAATCAACTATAAACATATACCTACGCCAGTTTTTTGTTTTGTTTTGTTTTGTTTCTTTATTCAGGAAATTAAATGATGCTAAATGACAAAGATTTGCAGTCTCTCAAGTGTTTGTGAGGAAGATAATGGCAAAGATATTTCTATCACTGGGATTGAGTATTTTTTATTAATGCCATGAAAACCTAACAGGAAGACCAAACTCATTGTGGCCCATGCTTTTTTTGTCTCTGGAATTTGCTTTCCATAGAATTCTATGATTGTGGGTGGGTTTGGGAGATTATATGCAAGCTAGTTACAGTGAATCCCATAATGTAATAAGAAAGAAAGGGGATTGGTGGTGAAAAACAAGGCCCCTGCTTGGGTGTGTGATTATGAACAAAGAATCCTAAGCTTTAACTTTCAGTAAACTGGGAATAATTATATTAAGTGGTAAGATTACTCTGAGAATTAAAGAAGAAAATATATACTAAAGCACCTGGTCTAGGTAAGACTACTTACATGTTGATTTTTGTCATTATTCCATTTGTATTTTCTTAAACTTTTGTATTGGGCTGCCTTATAGCATGATGATCAAAAGATGTAAAAGACTTGAGCAATACATCATTTCTGTAAAATTATTCCTAATCACCTACAGCATGATCAACATGGGTGGCAGGTATCTGTGGAAACTCAGGAGGAACAAATAAACTGGCATTGACACTCAATAGCAAATAATGTCTATCAAATCTGCTTGGTTAATGATACAGAGTCCAATCATTCCACTAGTATTTTCTGAGTATGAACTATGCTTCATGCAGTCTGTGGACAGACTGTATTGAGTAAAACAGGGCTCCCACCCTAACAACTTGGAATCTAGTACAGATGAAAAACATTGGGAAAAAAATTCATAAATCTAAGTATGCAGCAGTTTTTTTTTTCAACGTTTTTATTTATTTTTGGGACAGAGAGAGACAGAGCATGAACGGGGGAGGGGCAGAGAGAGAGGTAGACACAGAATCCAAAACAGGCTCCAGGCTCCGAGCCATCAGCCCAGAGCCTGACGCGGGGCTCGAACTCACGGACCGCGAGATCGTGACCTGGCTGAAGTCGGACGCTTAACCGACTGCGCCACCCAGGCGCCCCGTGCAGCAGTTTTTTTAGGAGACAATGCCAGGAATCACTGTGAGGGAGTGGGGAAGTGAAACATGAAAAGGAGGAAACCAATAAAGAGTAAGACTAACCAGCTACCTTTATGGTAGAGTGGTCAACTATCCCAGGTTATGTGGAATTGAGAAAGTTCTCACAACACAGGGCTTTCCAAACTAAAATTGGGACAGTCACAAAAAATCTGGAAGGAGTTAGTCACCTTATTCTATGGGAAAACTACAGTCAATCATTCTGGAGACCTTCAGAAAGGATGCAGGGAACACAATTTAGAATTATCTCAAAGAGGGGCACCTGAGTGACTCAGTTGGTCAAGCATCCGACTCTTGATTTCAGCTCAGGTCAGGATCCCAGGGTCGTGGGATCAAGCTCTGCACCAGGCTCTGCGCTGAGCATGGTGCCTGCTTGGAATTTTCTCTCTCTCCCTCTGCCCCTCCCCCTGCTTGCTCACTTACTCTCGCTCTCACGCACTCTCTCTTTAAAAGAAAAAAAGAAAAAATTATCTCAAAGAAAAGCAAGGGAGTATTTCTCCCTCAATGGTTTAACCCTCAATGGTTGAGGGAGGGTCACTTCAAAGCATTATCTTTCATTTACTCTCCATCTGTCCTGTGCATGCTGCTATATCCAGAGAATGCTCTCCAACAAAGACACAAGAAAATATTGGCATGTCTAAGAAGTATCTGCAGGCAATCTCTGGGGTCAGCCAAAGGGATATGGGTAGGGCACAGACACCATCTGACACATGATTATTTTTCTTCAATCTCGTAAGCAAAAGGATGATTTCAATGTTACTTTCATTTGGATCCTCTAGTTAACAGAGAGTTTAGACCTAACTTAATATTTGCATCCTTTTCTGAATATTTAAAGACAGTTTTAGGGTAGGTTATTTTCTTGACCTCTATAATAAAACACAATTTAAAACTTTCACTCAATTTACCTAGAAATATGTGCACATTTTGTGGTGGGAGTAGCAGGGGGAGCAAAGTAAACCCTTTCATGTGAACTGAAGGTGAGAAGTCATCATTTGGTCGTAGTGTTCCCAGTGCCATGATCCTTGTTCTACTTCCCTCAACCTTTAAAGCAGAACTGAGGTCCTTGAGTTTTGTGTGTCACATTTTTTAGGTTCCCACTGAGTTGAATTATGGTCATGATTCCTATCTGTCTCTCCTCCAAGACTCTCTTCACATACCCATTTCCTCTCTGGTATATTTTCAGATCACTCCTCACTCTCCATAAGCCTATGAACTGTTGTGGGAGTGCACTGCCTCTATTTCACTTCTCCTGTGACCACTGCTGTACATTTCTATTTTTTCAAGTCTCACTCACTGCAGCCTATTTTGAATTGGATTCTAGCTCACTCGTGGGAAAATTGGGGATGTTTAATGAGAAGTCATGATTGAAATGTAACACTCAAATCTCTTGTGTAACTTAAAACCCATGACATTGTTTAGCTTAAAACCTACAGTTTGGGGAACTCACTGTATCATAATAAGAACATGAGCTTTGCACATTCAGAATATAACTAAATTATAAATTTAAACTTTAGATCCTGTCACTTCATTGATTAAACTCTCAAACATTTCTGCAACCACCTAAGACCCACTGCTATTAATCTTACCTAGTTTTATGCATTCCATTTCACTGTGTTTCTCAGCACATATGTGATGGCCCTTTACCAAAGCCATCCTCTGATCATGATTAAAAACTGACAGTACCTTAGAATGATGATCCTTTGATGATTTTATTACTGAGCAGAAAGTAATCTATATAGTTCCTATTTCATAAACAAATTGCTTAGACTTTTCTGGCTAACCTTCTGTCTCAAAAACTTGTCCTTCAAAGAGTGAACCAGCCTTCATTTTACAAATATGGCAAATGAGCTAACAAGACAGTAAGTGACCTACTTGAAGTCACACAACTTGTGATCGAGACTAGAAGACCTCTTCCTATGCTGCTTGTCTTTCATCAATGTCATCCTTCTTATTATTTCTCTGGAAAGAAAAGAATACCTCAGACAGCTGTCTTCCCATTCATCCACGTGACTCAGATCTCTGTGCCCCACCCTTCAACCATTCCATTTCAGACATGGTAGGACTACCTTCTTTGTAAAACCTTCAGAGCACTGACCTCCACAGGCATGGCATGAATTCCAGTAACACTTACAGCCTCTTCCAGAGACTGTACTCTGGTACTCACAGCATCCTATCTAGATAGTTATTCACATCTTCTTAAATAATGTACCTGTCTGCCTAACTCAAAGTCAAGACCCTTGAGGGCACACTACAAATTTGGACAATTCTTTGCATTCCCCACCACGCCTAAATGCCTGACACTATGCATATGGTAGATGTTTCACAAATATTAAAGAAGATGCTAATGATAACAATTCCATATGTAATTATATGCATAAAATATATATATTATACATAATATATATGTACATATACACATTTAGTTTTAATTGTTTAATCTTGAGAATCAAATTATATTTAGTACTGAAAAATCAGTAAGAGATATCGGCTCCCAAATACAGGACTGCCTGTAGAGAACAAAGCAGATTTCAACAAGTGTGTCCACCTGAAATAAGGCAGGGAAGTTATTTCTTGTATTTTGTTGTGAATTGTTTTTGTGTTTGTTAAAGCAATCACATAGAACTAAAGAGAAGAATTTGCATTTAGAGAGCTCACAATTTTAGTAGACTCCTGATGTGAAACGCTGTATTGAATTTATTTCCCCAAAGAGGGCAAGGGTCAAGTCAAATTCTGCAACGTTTGGAAAACTGATGAAATACAAAGGCAACTTCTGTTGCAGAGTTGAGGGCCAAAGGAGTACTAGACACAGAATGACACTTCTATGTGTCAATGAACAACAGGGCCAGAGAAAGTCAACTCACATTTTTATCTTGCCACTGCTTTGGCAACGTGTTAGGAGTTTGGTATTCTGCCCAAATTTCTCCTTTAAGGTATATGTGGAGATCTCTAAGGCGAAGACAGGGTTAAGAAATAGGACTTAAGGGGTAAAATGTATAAAAAGGAGAAACTTTAGCTAAACAAAAGACAGAGGGTTTTTTTGTTGTTGTTGGATTGTTTATTTGTTTGTTTTGACCATCAGGTCTTTAAAGCTAAGCCATGGTTTTACATTTCTACTACACTAAAACAGGTGTGAATTGCCACATGGAATTGGGAATTTTGTAGGCAAAGGAGAAAACATGTTAGGAGAAGAGTAGTATTACTAAATAGACAAGGTACCTTAAATGCTCCAAACTGGGTTTTATCCAAAGCAAAAGGTTTTGAGTTGCCACTTGGTAGACTGGTACAAAGTGAACAAAAATTTGCATATCTGAGTGTGCACAAAATTCCCAAAGTAAAAATTTTAGCTTGGAATTGTGATCCAAGTCTTCTATTTCCCTAAGGAAAGGTTAATGATAAGAGCCCACTGTTTCACAAGGGCTCAGGAGTGGTGGCTTTTGGACAGAACACTGCTAGCAGGACACTGGAGTCAATTTATTCAGCATGCCTCTAGTCCTCAAACTGTCTGTCATCAAAAGGCTAGACATTCGGGTCTTTCAAGCTCAAAATTACCATTCTGAGGGGTGCCTGGGTGGCTCAGTCGGTTAAGCCTCCAACTTCGGCTCAGGTCACGATCTCTTGGTTTGTGAGCTTGAGCCCCGTGTCGGGCTCTGCGCTGACACCTCAGAGCCTGGAGCCTGCTTCGGATTCTGTCTCCTTCGCTCTCTGCCCCTCCCCCATTTGTGCTCTGTCTCTCCGTGCCTCTCAAAAATAAAATAAATGTAAAAAAAATCTTTTTTAATAAAAACAACTATCATTCTGAAAATAGCCACCAAAAATTAATAAACGTAAAAAACTATGCCAAACTATAAAACATGACACCACAGAAAGATATGGACACTAACACTGATACCCATTCTATCCGTTTGCAGCAAAGAGGGAAGAAGAACAAAAAGGCCAGGAACTGTCACAGACACTCTTGATCTTCGTGGTTCTAAGTGTGTGATGTTAGAGAAAAAGAAAAAATAGAAAAGTTCACATTTGTGAGACTGTAAACGTGTACACACACATATAGTTAACGAGGTAGTATAAAGTGAGGAAATCTAATTTCCCTACTTGGATAGAGTGGATGGGGGTTGGCAAAATTCCTGGCAAAATTCCATGGAAAAATAAAGTGCTAAACTTTCCAGTATTCCTTATGTAAAGTGGTGTTAGAAAAAGAAATGGTCTAAGGCATAATCTGCCTTTCTCTACAAGGAAGATCTCAGGACATCGGGGTCAATATGAGACTTTGCATGGATAATACTCCTGTATTCAGCTTCAGATTTTTTTTCAGAAGCTAGTAGAGCATAAAGCATAATTTTTATTATATATATATAATATGAAACTTGAAAGCTAAGTATGGCACAATGGCAAGGAAATGTATTTAATCTTATCTTCATACCTGTACTTCAAAAAGAAAAGAAACTATTCAAGCCAGTTGTCCTGCACCAAAATCACATTGTCCTTCCCCAGAACCAGACACCAAGTTCTAAAAGCCAAAAAGCTGTCACCGACCTTAGACCCAAAAAAGAGCCCACTAGGCTGAACACAAGTTGGCTAAACTATGTTTATATTCTTGGATCAAGTTTATTATAAGTTAAACCCTGTATTTTATAATAAATTATCTCGTGCATTTTATTATGAATTACACCATGTGGCTACTGATCAGATCTGGGACAGGCATTTCCATAAGCAAAAAAAAAAAGTTGTTTTATGTTAACCTTTCTGAACAGCTGAGTCAAGACCAAGCCCAGGTTACCTGCTGTGATTCAAGGAAATGCAAAACTAAAATGTGACAGAACAGTTCACTAACAAAGGTCAACCTTTAAACCTTGTGCTTTGGGTGTTCAGAAGTCACTGATTAGAATGCAAATACCCTTGTGAGATTTTTCATCTTCAGTCTTATCAGCAGACAGCAAAGCTATCTGGTATCTGTATTCAGATAGCCCTTTAATTAAGCCCTAAAGTATAACTTATATATGTTTTTATAATTTCCTTGTTGGTTTAAATATTTTATATTTGAAAAAGTTATCTGGGATATTACTTGGAAGACTTGCTTAACCTTATAAAGTTGAATCCTTATGGTCACTGAATTTTAGGAAGGATCCATGGTCAGGCATACATAAAATATCAGATTTAAGTACACTTATATTGGCCAACACCAGGATGTGTTCTATAAATGGAATTATTTTGAATTAAGAGTTAATGTTAACATTCCCAAATGTTTTAAGTGTTTGATGTAATTTGCAAAAAAAAAAAAATGTTTATTTTCAACATTTCTTTAAATTTAAAATAAAGCTTACATTCATGGCCACCAGCGGACAGCACAGCTCTTGAATGACTGCAACCCAAATTTAATACAGAGGTGGTGGTTTGGGATGGTGAGTAGAGACCACAAGAAACCAAAGAGAATCAAGGGCAATATTTCCCTCTGAACACTCAATCTAATCCAATGTTGAGACCTCACAAGTGCAAATTCCAAAAATAAAAAAGAACAATCAAGAATATAATCAGGCTACCTGAAGAAAGACAGATACAGACATCAGGATCCTGAAAAAAAGGTGGGAAGGGTTGGGGAGTGGGATAGTCATGGACAAAGGAAATCTGGCTCAGGAGAGAGATAAAGAAGCACCAAGATATAAAGTGATGAATAGAAACAGGAGAAAAACACTAATTTGGATTCGGGGCACAAGGGATGTTGCCAGCAACCAGCCTTCAACTGTTAGGTCTCTTCCATTCCTTGACCCAAGCTTGCTGTTCATTGCTTGCTCAGCCAGTCTCCTCCACTGGGTTTTGACAGTCTCAGGGACTATCTGGTTTCTGCTTTCATTGACACCAGTATGGGCTGAATAAAATACCTGTGTCTGGCCTGTCATTAGCATGTGCTCAAAAAATATTCATTGGTGTTTTTCTTCCTCTTAACTTCAAAATAAGAACCAAGGATCAAAAATATTTTCCTATTAATATTAGAATGAATATATGCATACTAAAATTCCAAAAATGTTTTCGAACAGTAGAGGGTGAGGCTATAACTCAAAAGTTTTACAGATGTCTTTGAGGACTGAGCTCTTAAAACCACCTTGTCAATGAACCTTGAAGAACCAGAAGTTTGCAAAGAACTCCTTATGATGCGGAAATGCTTCTGATTAGCCCCAAAACCACATACACCCCAGGGGAGAAATTCTTGCTCTCCAGAGCCTTCTTCCCACATCCAAAGAGCTTTAACTATTATTCTTTGAGGCAACTTATGGTCAGTGTGCCACTGGAAAGCTCTCTCTTCAAATCTGTGCAGCACGCTACTATGTCAAACTCTGAAGTGCTGCATGTGCTAAAATAAGTCACAGATGACTGACCAGATTAGGGGAAAAAATACTGTGGGCGGGCAACCAGAGACGAAATTGGCAAGAAAGGATGTCAGAGGGGATTTCCAGAGTCTCTACACTGAAGGATAGTGATAGTGAGTTAGTGAGGAGAACCCACCGGTGGCAGGAACTCTAATACTTTTGAGGGAAAAGGAGCTTAAGGACTATAAAAAAGAAATGTCAAGAAGGTAACCTACAATTATCAATTCTGCCCCAGGGAAACAAGGGAAAGAAAGTGTTTCATAGAAAACTGCTTCACAACAAACACCAGAACGATCCTCCTGGCAAGGTCTTACCACAGATAATTTTCACGGCTATAACTTCACAGATATTTAAATTTCCATTATACTACAAAGTATTTTTCTAAGGTTTGCACTATCTCTATAATATCTGATAATAATGGAACAGGCTTCACTTTCAGCCAATAGAAGGACTCGTCACTAGGACATGAATTACTCTGAGCCCAGACAAGCCACAAAAAGTACAGCCTCAAACAAATGTTCAAGACTCTCAAAATACACACACACACACACACACACACACACACACACACCACCAACAATGACAAAGAGCAGAACCACAGACCAGTTTCCTTAATTTCGAGTTATGGCTTGTCATGAAGCGTTCCCTGTCTTCCAGATCTGTGCCACAGAGAAAAGGAAAAGATGTGTATGATTCTAGTTTTATCACCAAGAGAAGCCCTTTCTGTTCTCTGTGTGAAAACTTCAAGGGTTTGTCATCGCCCACAGAAAATGTACTATCAAGCCCCACAACCTTATGTGCCTTTTAAGGAAGAAGGAAGTTGCTAGTGCCTGTCGTGCACAGCGGCAACATGCTCAGGTTCTCGGTGCAAACCACAGCACTCGGTTTGCTAAGAGTCCTACCGCCAGAGGAAATGTGCAATGAGACTCCCAGCCATCAGCTACCAAAGGGGAAAACAAATATCTCACATGGCACATAGAGAAAGCAACTGCTCTGGGGGTGGGGCACAGGGGTGGAGGGGTTGCCTAGAGCTTCCAGAAAAAGAATGAACAGGTAGCTCCCCAGACCCAGGGCAGAGGGAATTCTCCTTCAGCAAGTGAACCCACAAAAGGCTATAACCTTGCTGATCTCACAGGTCAAAAACATACAGCAGATGGATTGCTCTCACAGAGAAATAGAACTGTTTGAAATGCCTTCCATCTCCATAAAATTTTGATGTATGTAAATATTTATATCTTGCATGTTTATCATATGCATTTTTGCATGTTATAAGCAACAGGATTTTCTCTCAAAAACTCTATAGTGCAAGCCAAGCAAATCCTCCCTTACTGACATTGTTCACCCCCATATACAGTCATATACAGAAGACATCATTTTGAATGGTTACATCCCTCTGATTTCTAATCTTTGAGTCAGAGAATTAGCCTAAACAAAGTCATCTTTAGAGAACCAGACCTTATTTCTTTAGAGCAAAAAGGAGCAGCACCCTAGCAATACAGTGCACAGATGGAAGATGGCAGAGAGGAGAAAAACCAGGCTCTGAACTGACATTATCTTGGCTTGCTACTGATTTCTATCAGTGAGAGGCAGCACTGATTTTTTCTTTCCAGTGAATTGAGGGGTGGGGAGGGGGAGGAAGAAAGGAATGGAGGGAGGGAGAGAGGGAAAAGAATGAAAGAACGAAGAACAAAAGAAAGAACAAAAGAAAGAAAGAAAGAAAGAAAGAAAGAAAGAAAGAAAGAAAGAAAGAAAGAAAGAAAGGAGGGTGGGAGGGAGGAAGGAAGAAACTAGCATATCTTCTAAACTATATTATGTAACATATCATTAAGTATATAGGAGTACAGCTTAGGACTTCACTCCCAAGCAGCTGGAGTCCATACTGAGCCTGCAGACATTCTAGCTCTTATCATAAGTATTTTAGGAGGTGGGTGAACTATTTTGGGACTGAATCACTTTCCTAAGAACATTCAGTGTACATCAACCAATCC
This sequence comes from Felis catus, assembly GCF_018350175.1. NCBI lineage: Eukaryota > Metazoa > Chordata > Mammalia > Carnivora > Felidae > Felis > Felis catus. The sequence continues at coordinate 206,609,091 of NC_058368.1, read as the reverse complement.
CTCATAGCTCTGCATCACCTGGCTGGTGAGATGGTCTTCTCCTTGCCTAGACAACTGAGTTTTAGAGCTTGTAGATAAGAGCTTAAAAGACAGCTGAAAAAAGATCATGTGTTAGGAGGACTAGGGGTACAACTAGGACTGGAATTAATACAGTTAATACAACTGGAATTAATAAAGTTAAAAACCAAACTAGAAGCAGCCTATGGCAGATTAAGAAGGGCCAGAAATTCTTTGATACTCTTTCCTTCAAGAGATGGGGTCTCTTTCCCTTCCCCTTCAATCTGGGCTGGCTGGCAACTGCTTGATGAATAGAATGTGGCAGGAATGACACTCTGTGAGCACCAGGCCCTGACTCTAAGAGAACTGGCAGTTTTCACTTCAGTCTCTAGAAGTGCTGAGCTGCCATGTTAGAAGTCTAACTCTTCAGTGGAGAGGTCCTGGGAAGACATGAAGATGGAAAGCAGCCCAGCAGAGCCCCCTCCTTACAGCCATCACCATCCTGTGACCCATCGGAGTCTATTTTGGATGTCTATTTTGGATTTCTTCTCTACATCCAGGCACGAGTCTGCAAAGCTTAGATGATTTACCAGGGAGGAGCTCTGGGGGAGCATCAAAGACTCAGAGGAAGGGCAAGTCAGCCTAGGAGGGAAGGAAATGTAGAGTTGGAGTTGGAAGGCACATGAGCCAAGGCAGCCTGAGGTTGCATGACTGTTAAGCAAAAAGCACTCAAATAGCAGAAGTGGGACTCTGGGGGGAAAGACAGAGTGCCAATATTCAAGAAAAATCTCCCTGCTTTGTAAACACTGAGTGTCCTTAGGTAAAGCTCCTCTTGGAACATACTTAAGACACCTGGAACCTGGCAAATTGGAAGTACAGAGATAAACAAAGAAGTGAATTTAAGAAGACATTCTTGCTGTTGAATGGCTATTTGTTTATTTTCATCAGGTGGCTGCTCACTTTTCCTCCAATTGTGCCATATTCCACTTTATGCTCAAATAAGCTCATTTTGCCAAGAGAGTTGCTAAAGGTTCCATGCTTTGCATACTAAAGTTTTGTTTTTGTTTTGTTTTTATACAGAGACTTCAAAACTATTGAGGGGTGCTGGGGTGGCTCAGTCAGTCAAACACTTGACTCTTGATTTCGACTCAGGTCATGATCTTACGGTTCATGAGTTCAAGCCCTGCATTGGGCTCTGCGATGACAATGTGGAGCCTGCTTGGGATTCTTTCTCTCTCCATCTCTCTCTGCCCCTCCCCAGCTTGTGCATGCACACATGCACTCTCTCTCTCAAAACTTAAAAAAAAAAAAAAACTATTGAAAAATCTAAGCAGTGGTTCTCCAGAGGAAGTCTGTTGTCAGCCTCCCTGCCACCAGCACCCCTCCACCCAGTCCCCATAGAGAGACAAGAGAGCTACCTCTATTGGGAGAAAAAAAAGAAGTCAAAGACACAAAAATTTCTACCCTTTGTAGTCAACAATAATGTATCTTCTAATGCATATCCTTCCTGCCTCCTGCCCATGCTCTTGGTGGCAAAAAAGGTGTGCACTCTATGCCCAGGATGGCAGATGTGACCTATATTTTCATGTTCTGATGCTCTTTGTGGCTTCCTCTTCCCCCCATGGGGCCCATGATGCCTCTGTTCAAAGCACTTTTTCCAATAGCTTATGGCTTTGTGTCAGGCAAGTCCCTAACTGTTTCGATCATCCTGTCCATGCAGTCACCCAAACAACAGGAATTAGGTAAGCACATAAACCAACCTAAGAGAGGTCTAGTCTGCTTTGGAGAACAAATGGAAAGTCCTGTAATGATGTACAGGCAGCGTTTTGTGTGATTAAAATAATATCAACTAGATGACTAATGACTTGTGGGTTTCTTCTCATTTAGGAGGTCACATGATTCCTCTCTTGGGTCCAAATCTACCACTTCCACTTAGCTTAACTTACAAAAACAAAGGTCTCCAACACTCAACTGTATCATTTTTTTTAAGCTAGATTCTGTAATATCTCCCTCACTCTGCAAACCATGCTATTTTTCACTTAATGCTTTAGCTCTTATTGGTAAGATAAAATAAAAGTTTAAAAATGAGGATGAGGGGCACCTGGGTGACTCAGTCAGTTAAGCATCCAACTACTGATTTCGGCTCAGGTCATGATCTCGTGGTCATAAGTTTGAACCCCGCAGTGGGCTCAATGCTGGGTGTAGAGCCTGCTTAAGATTCTCTCTCTCTCCCTCTGCCTCTGCCCCTCTCCCGCTCGCTCTCTCAAAAAAAAAAAAAAAATGGATGAAATTTTGCTTTTATTATTAGTCCTGTTTCATTACAATGAGCCTGATTTTGACCCTGTGGACACATAACCTGTTTAGATAACAGCGGTGTTTATGTTCATAATACCTTCCCCAAACACACTGACAGCACAAATTTGAAAACTAGAAAGAAAGAAGGAAGAAAGTAAGGAGAGAGTGAGGGGAAGGAGGGACAGAGGAAAGGTAGGTATATTTGGCTCATGTTTCTACCTCTTTTACCTAGGATTCCAACTCTACATGTATTCCTTCCTACCTGCCTTTCTATGCTTGAGCTGGTAAAGGACTTGGCTTGTCCTCCTACTAAGAGAAAAATCCTTAGTACCTTCTTTCTCTAAAAACATTAGGACAAACTCAATGAAGTCAGCGCACAGAAGGTGAGGAGTTCTCAGCCAATAAGACTCTTTCAGACCTTCCAGATATGATATGGTCTCTCCATCTTCATTCTGCCAACCAGCTCACAGTTTCTCTACCAGCATCTGCCAGAATCTGCAACTGCCAAGAACAGGAGCAGGCAGCTTTCCGTTTTAGTCAGGCATCCAGTCTTGGATGACTGAGCCCTACATCCTAGAACATGTTCCTTGCCTCTAATTGCCTTACTCTTTAGGAAGCTGTGGTAGGCAGAATAAAGATCTCCCCAGAACATCCATGCTCATGTCCACACCCTACTCCTTAGATCCTGTGAATATGTTGGGTTACATGGCAAAGAGGAATTTAAGGTTACAGGTGGAATTAAAGTTGCTAATGAGCTCACCTTTAAAAAGGAAAATCACCCTCCATTATCTGAGTGGGCCCAACATAATCAGAAAGGTTCCTAAAAGTGGAAGAGAGGTATAGAAGAGGAAATCAGAGTGATATAATGTGAAAACAACTCAACCTGCCATTACTGGCTTTGGAAATGGAGAGAGTTGCAAGCCAAGGTACATGGACCTGGAAAGCAGGAAAAACAAAGAAGATTCTCCCCTAGAACCTCCACAAAGGAACACAGCATTGCTGACACTTTGATTATAGGTCAGTGAGGTCTGCATCAGACTTCCAATGCACAGAGTTGTAAGATTATAGACTGTGTTGTTTCAAGCCACTAAGTATGTGGTAACTTATTACAGCAGCAATAGAAAACTAATACAGAAACCATTAGTACAAAGCAAGTCTACCCTACTTGGGTAGCCATCCTGCATTCATTCTAGATTCTCAGGGTGAAGCCTAGGCACACAGTTCATCCCACTTGAACATGGGGTTCTAGTCCTCCCAATGTACCCTTCCTGGAGGTTGACATGGGACCACATCTACACTGCTTTTTCCTTCTAGATTTGACTGACCTCTAAAGTTCCCCTCATAATTCTAATGATGCTTATGCAAATTGTTACACTGATCAGCCTGCAGAACATCCTTGTAGATGTGCAAAATGGGCCCAACTTTTCATTCATTCATTGAAGAAATACTTATTGTTGAGCCAAATGATCCCTAAATTTTCTGTAGACTCTTAAGACTCTAAAGAGAAGACTCTAAGACTCTACTCATATAATTGAAAAGATAATAGTTATTACTTCTGAGAGCAAATGTTCAAGCAAATACTGAAGTAAATGCCTTTGCTATTACTTTTATTTTTCTCTCATGTTGGCCTTCTCCAGAAATCTTAGGAAGTGTAGATCAAAAAGCTCTAAGTGGCATGTAGGTCATTGCTTTGCCTTTGTAGATACTCATCTTAATATAAAAAGCCCCTTATTTGGTTGAAAGGTAAATGAGTTTCCCAGAGAACCAGCCCTTCATCAGTGGCATAGTGCAGTAGTGGAGGCCCAGACCTCACTTCAGAATGCTCAAGTTCAGAACAACCTGGGATCTGTTTCTCACAAGCTACAGAAGGGGACAAACTAACTCACTTCTCACTACCTCTGTTTCCCATTTACAAGATGAGTAAAATAATAATATCTACTTTGTAGGATACTTGTCAGGTTAACTCATTAATACATACAAGATGCTTAGAGCACTGCCTGGCATAGGGCCATCCATCACTGTCACACTTTGTTACTCCTTTGGTTCTCTCACTGTCAGGGTTTTGGAAATCCTAATAACTTCTGGCCTTGCCAAAGGCCATGGCTTTCCGAAAAGAAATACAATGGTGTACTTATTCCCAATAGCCATCCAAATATAAAATCCATGTTTGGAAAACTTCTCAATGCTTCTTTTAAGCTGCTAAACTCCCCTTAATTAAGGTTTAAAATAAGTTCCTCCAAAAGTTTCAAAGCATAGGTCACTCATAATTACCTCTCCTAAGTTATTTTACAAAATTCCCAAGGGGAGAAATTCCTCGAAGTATATAAGGCAGTCTATCAGTGTTTAACAAACGGGGATGTATTTTAAAATGTAAATTCTCAGTCCTCATTTGAGATTTAATAAATTGGAATGGAGGCCCATAAATCTGAATATTAATAAAAATATTATATATGGTATATTGTTCTTATGCAAACAAAGTTTAAGAAACATTGCCTTAGCAATCTTTAATTTAGAAGCTACCCTCATTTTATTATGCTAGATAATTCTGCAGGTAAAGACAACTCTGGAAAAAGGCGAGGCTTAACTGGCTTCTATACCATTCTCTTGTAAGATTTTTTAAAAAATAAATCACCCATCTGCTTTCTCAAGGAAGGGAAACAGAAAGACCTCGCATACTGGAAAGTGACTTATTAACAGAGAAAAGCACTATTACCTCATAGCTCAGACACCACTGGATGAATGAGTGTTAAGAACACAATTACACGTGGTTTTCACAGTAGACACTGCATTATGAGAATCTAGATTCTAATATTAGAGTGTCTGAAATGCACTCATTTGTGACAATAATACTGAAAATGCAAGTTGCAGTTGAATGTATTCCTTATTAATTTTCCTTCAGCACATGATATAATTAACTGACAATCGTCAGCTCTTAAAACAAAAGGAACATTGCCTCAGCATGTTTGTTGTGAAATAAAAGGGTGACGTGTCAAAAATGTGCTAGGAACAGAGGAGTTGACATCATTCACAGCGTGGTGATGAGCTTTCCTTACATACCTCCAAAAAAGGAAAAGAAAACTCATGTTTTGGAAAACAATGCCAAGTTTTAACACTTTTCATCTTTATTGTTGTTTTTTTTTTACGGTGATAATTAATGTTCAACCTCAAATATTAAAGGAAAATATTTGGGGGCACATGGTTTCATGTGGCTAACTTTTCACTTTTGGAAAGCGTGAGTGGGAGCCCACCTGCGGCAGCACCCTCTGCTTTCCTCCTTTCAAAGACGTCCAGACTCCTCTCTAGCCTCTGAGGTTAATGCCCGGAAAACTGCATTTTTAACTATCATCACTGGTGATTCCTGCACCCATTAAATTTGAGAACCACTTCTTTGAGAACATATAATGGAATTGAAACTTAGTGATGTATGTTTTCCTTATTTTTGAAGTACTTTAAAATTATCATAATAGTAAACTAATAAACAGAAATTCAGAAAATTAACATGAGATATAACCAAGTCTAAGACTGTGATAAGAATCAATAAATATTTCCCAAATAAATGACTAGAAATAACTAATAACATGAGTAAATATAATTGAGCCAAGGAGTTATGAATTCTTTGACTTTACCAATATCAAAAAGATAAATTATTAAAGCTTTATCATCTGTATTAAACTTGTATTCACAGTCCAAAGTAACCTACGAACTTATGTATCTCAATAATATTCTTCATTTTTTTCTCACTTGTTGGGGGAGGGGAGGATTATTATGTATTCACCAGAAGCAAAAATAAAATGTAAATCACACCAACAAACCTTTGCAATTTTTTTTGTTGTCACATCTTTGTTTTGACTTTTTAGATTTTTCTCGAGGCAAGTGATATTAGCATCCATCTACTTGAGCTCTTCATGGGGCTGCTTGTCTATGGTCAGGGGTGAGTCACTGGCCCCATAACTCATGAGTCCAGTTTACTGGTCATGCAGGTAGGAATCCCCTGACTGGCAACTGCTCCCACAACACTGGTTTGTCCTAATCTGTTTGAGAAATGACACTTGCTTCCACCTAATGCCAACAGCAGTGCTCTAAGCATCACAGCCTCTAGCACCCAAAAGATGAAATGGGATATCTACCAAGTCACCCAACTGTATGGATTATGTCCTTACATTATTGCTGTCTTACTTAAAATTATACAAAAATATTTTCAAATTATAGAAAATTTATAACATAGAAAAAAATTACTCATTTTGACATTACCCCATACACTTATCACAATCACATATGAATCTATTTGTAATTATCTTTTCTCACTTAAAAAATAAGCCATATTTTTCATATTTATATTTAAATAGTTGTATAATGTTCTCTCAAATGGACAAACCACAGTTTACCTAAACTATCCTTATTGTTAGGCACTTACATTGTTTCTAAAGTCTTACTATCAGGGCACCTGGGTGGCTCAGTTGGTTAAGCACCCAACTCTGGGTTTTAGCTCAGGTCATGATCTCATGAGTTCAAGACCCACACTGGGCTCCATGCTGACAGTGCAGAGCCTGCTTTGGAATCTCTCTCTCTCTCTCTCTCTCTGCCCCTCCCCTACTTGTCCTGTCTCTCTCTCTCTCTCTCTCTCTCTCTCTCTCTCTCTCTCAAAATAAATAAACTTAAAAAAATTTAAGTCTTGCTAGCATAAATCATGTTTTGATGAATATTTGTGGTGTTTTCTGTATTTTGAATTATTACCTTAGGACAGATTCCCAGTTCTGAGATTAATAAAGCAAAAGTATATTATTTTTATTGATTTTTGGAAAAGGTGTAACAGTTTTAAGAGCCCCAACAAAGGTATTATTAGTTTACTTTTTCACAGTATCCTTGTCAAAACTGGATGTACTTCTTTGTTTTTGCTAATTAAATAAAAAGCAGTCCTTTTGCCGATAACTGTGCTCTGCAGCCCTTTGTTGTTTTTGATCCAACTATATTTACAGTAAAGCTCCTTGAAAACTAGAACTAGGAAAGCTGCAAATGAACAGAATCTCAATAAAAGAACTGGTATCCAAAACAATTACAACCGGCCAGTGAAGAAGGCTGGGAACATACCAGAATAACTGCAGAAAGAGGGAGACGCAGACTGTGGAAACAGAGTGAGTTCAGTGCCTGGAGTTCTGCAACGGCCAAGTGGCCACGGGGGTGGGGGCTGGAAAGAAAGGCAGAGAACCAACAGTTGTCGAGCTACCTACCATGTGAACTAACATGGACCAGCAACCACGCTAGATACTTCGTAGACAATACGTGATTTCATCCAGGCAACAGTGCTGTACCCTACTGTGCTGGGTTAAATAGCATCCCTCCAAAACTTCTTGTCCACCCAGAAGTTCAGAACGTGACCTTGTTTGCAAATAGCGTCTTTGCAGTTGTAATTAGTTAAGATCAGGCCGTACTGGCTCTCTCCTCCGGGCTGCCAACAGGCCATCCAGACTGAGGAAGACCCGGAAACTTCGGGGCCACGTGCGCCACGGACACGGCCATGTCCGCAAGCACCGGAAGCACCCAGGAGGCCGGGTCATGCCGGTGGCATGCATCCCCACAGGGTCAACTTTGACAAATACCAGCCAGGTTACTTCAGAAAAGCTGGTGTGAGGCATTACCACATAAAAAGGAACCAGGGCTTCTGCCCAACTGTCAGCCTCAATAAACTGCGGACCTTGGTCAGTGAGCAGTCACAGGAAAAGGCTGCCAAAAACAAGACGGGAGCTGCTCCTATCAGCGATGTGGTGCGATCCGGCTACGACAAAGTTTTGGGAAAGGGAAACGCCCCAAACAGCCTGTCATGGGGAAGGCCAAATTCTTCAGTAGAAGAGCTGAGGAGAAGATTAAGGGTGTGGGAGGAGTCTGTGTCCTGGTAGCTTGAAGCCACATGAAGAGAGGTTCATTAAATACTGACAAGTGCTTAAAAAAATAAATAAATAAATACATAAATAAATAAAATCAGGCCATACTGGATTAGAGTGAACCCCAAATCCAATGACTAACGTCCTTATGGAAAGGCCACGTGAAGACACAGAAACAGACCAACACACTTCGGGAAAAACATGTGACAATACAGACAGAGACAACAGTGATGCTGCTGTATGCCAGGGAAACCCACGGACTGCCAGCAACCGCCAGAAGTTGTGAGGAAGCAAGGAAGGATCTTTCCCTAGAGCCTTCAAAGACAGCATGGTCCCCCAAAACACCTTGGTTTGGACTTCTGGCTCCCAGAATTGTGAGACAATCCATTTCTTTGGTTTTATGGCATCAAGTTTATGATAACTTGTTATGGCAGCCATAGGACACTAACACAACTACATATTTCATTCTGGATTTACAGATGAAAACGAAGTTCAGAGAGATTTAGTGTCCTCTAAATATACCTCTAAGTGGCAGAACCGGGATTCAAACTAAAGCAGCCTGACTCCAACCTGTGTTCTTTCTTCTACATTTTGCTGCTTCACAGGAACCTTTTGGTTCTAAGTCTGGTTGTGTCACCAGTTTGTTGCGCGGCCTTGAGAAGTTCACATAATCTCTTCTGGCCTTAGTTCACTGTGTGTAAAACAGCTACTGGGGTGGTTGATTTCTTTTTTTTTTTTTTTAATTAAAAAAATTTTTTTAAGTTTATTTTGAGATAGAGCATGCATGCGCACACAAGTGGGGAAGGGGCAGAGAGAGAGACAGATTGAGAGAGAGAGAGAGAGAGAGGAAGACAGAGAATCCTAAGCAGGCTCTGTTTTGTCTGCACAGAGCCAGACACAGGGCTCAATCCCACGAACTATGAGGTCATGACCCGAGCTGAAATCAAGAGTCAGACCCTTAACCGACCGAGCCACCAAGGTGCCCCTGGGTTGGTTGATTTCTGAGATCCTTCTTCCTCTACAGCATTCTGCAAGGTAGCTGCCCACCTACAACTCTAATCCTACTAGTACCTCCAGTGAGTGAGGCTCAAGGAACCTGGAGAATCCTTGCCTATGGCTCCACTAAAGGCATTTCCTATACTCAATCCAGGTCCACAACAGGTTTATATGAAGAAACCTACAAGAAAGAAAGAAGCCTTGAGATCCTTAACACCACGGAGTTTGAGTCAAGAACCTGCTGGTATTAGAGGCCAAGTTGTATCTTATTCAAGAAACAGCTTAAGATAAAAGTCACCACACTCAGAGCAGAACACTCTGCAACCAACTCTGTTCTTTCATACCCCTGACTTCAGTGACAGGTTTTGCCAATACAGTGCCATTTCTGGACTAGGCTTCATAGCACATTCCCATGCTCTAGAATTATAAACACTTCATACTAGATTTACTGTCTCCAAACTGTAAGGAAAGGTCATTATGAATGGTTTCAAATCCTCTGAACCAAACTATTTAGTGTATCTCTCTCTTTTCAATGAGAACTAAAATAATAGCAATAACAGTTTTGAATTACAGAGTGTCTGTTGTATACCAGTGAATGAGCCCTACACATCCAGCGTCTCATTCAACCCTCAGAACTCCAACACTATAGTTGCTGTTTTTATTCTCATTTTTTCTGGGATGGATCTGAAGACTAAGAAGCTCAAGGCTATTTAGTCATTTAACTAAACTCCTCTTTATACCAGGCACAAGGGCTAAAAAGAACAAGGACATGGACATTAAGTAACAATTTTGATTAAATATATACCCACAAAAAAAAATCTGGAAAGATGTGTCACAAAATGTTCAGGGCTATAGGACTTGCATAAACGGTGACTTTCATTTTCTACTTGTTCTTCCATATTTCTACCATGGATATCACTTACATCTATAATCATAAAAAAACACTGTTTTAAAGACAGAATCCCTGCCTTCGAGGGATTTATAGTGACGGGAAGCAGAGAGTATCAACAGCTTGCTCAGACTAACTGCAGCTCATAAGTGATGAAACAAATTCTAACCTAGGGCTGTCAGAATTCCAAATTCTAGTTTATCTTTCCTACCCTATATACTACCTCTAGTGACATATTCATTTGCCTTGAGGTCTATTTATATTTACTTTGCTTTGTTGAAATTATGTTATAGACTTCATGGGGCAATGGCAACAGTGCCATCTGAAAGATGTGCCTCTGTGGCCTCACTCAAGGTTGTTGGTGGCCCTCCCTCCTTTGCTTCTCCACCCACAGATCTTTGTACCCAAGGAAATGCAGAGGTGGTGCCTGTGAGCATTTTATCTGATATCCTGGCACCCTAAAGAGGTATTTCAGATGCAGTTAAGAGCTTCTAAAACACTCATCACACAAATTATATTTTACCTGCCCTATCACTTAAATCTGAAATACACAACATATTCCTTAATGATAACTATGCCATCCTAAAACTAGTTGGTGAAAGAAAAGTTCAAAAGAGCTCCAAACTCTTTCTCCATATCTAATTTATTCATCTGCAAAAAAGTTTTCAGTGAGAACCTCTCAATCTGTCCTTCTCAAATGCCCACTGAGCCATGGGATTTGAGTTTTGATATATGTCTGCCCATGACTGATTTAATTTCTAGTCCTACAGCAATAGTCTCCTGGGGATAATTAGAATTATTTTGATTTTTCTAACTTTATTAATGTTTTTGTCTCCGTTCTTATAATTAGGTTAGGGATCGTGGCCAATATGGCTGCATTCCTGACAGTTGTTGTAGTTCTGAGCACAGAGTGAGTAATGAATAAACACTGACCAACAGATTAAGTTATTATTGCAATTAGGCTTAAGGGATTTTTTTAATCTCAAAAACAATAAAAGATAATTATTTTCTTCCTATAAACCATACAATGATTAACTCTTAATCTTACAGCTGTGCAGCTAGAAATTCTCCCAAATTCCCTGCTTTACCTTTCTGATATTTTCCCTGTCCTTCCTTTACTTGGAATTCTGAACTGCTTAGTGGAAAAAGCAATAGCAGCATAAACATGATGCAGAGTCCATTTTGGACTATTGTGTTTCCCTGTCCTCAAAAACCTCTATCTTTCTCTATTCAATGCAGTTTCTGTATAAAATATCACTTGCCATTGAAAGCCTGTGTCAATTAGGGTCACTGTCCTCAAAACTGAGATGCGATGCAGGAGTCTAACAAAAGCACATACAGCTTAGAACAGACGTCACGGAGCAAAGTGAACTCACACCAAGACACCACAGCATGGCTCCCCCTGTGCAGTGAGGACCTGCTTATTTGTTTTCCTTTCTTAATCACAAAAAGTATGTTCCCAAAGGGAAAGGAGATGAGACACAGTGAGAAATGGGGAGAGTGGGGAACAGAATGGGGTAGCAAGAGAGAGACCATTGCCTGTGACAAACACCTGATTCAGGATGTGATCGAATTCGCCATGGAAATATCTCATGATGAAAATTGAACTCACTTATTTTCAGGGTGGTGGAAAGATCTGCACCACCCTGCCCTGGGCTGTGGCCTAAGCACACAATGCAGAGAGCTGAATTTTTCTGTGGAAGGTCTGAGAAAGATATGTGAGGAAAAAGAAAAAAATTTGAGATAAAGGTTTGAGATAAAGCACCCATTCAGGTGCCAAGTGGTGCCCATCCATGGGGGTTCCACCACACAGCCCAGGAGGCAGGCTCCTGGAGGAATCAACTCATTCTGTAGTCAGGAGACAAAAAGAGGAAAAAAGAAAAGAGTAAAAGGAAAGAGAAGTATAAGAAGGAAAAATGGGATATTGAATTCATTCTCAAAATGGAGCTTTTTTCCCCCTCATCCATGATTAAAGGGTAAAGAGATCTACAAATGATGAAGAGATCTGGTTTTCTTTTTTTTTTTTTTTTGATTTTTTTTAACGTTTATTTATTTTTGAGACAGAGCATGAACAGGGGAGGGGCAGAGAGAGAGGGAGACACAGAATCTGAAACAGGCTCCAGGCTCTGAGCTGTCAGCCCAGAGCCCGACGCGGGGCTCGAACTCAGGGACCGCGAGATCATGACCTGAGCCGAAGTCGGCCGCTTAACCGACCAAGCCACCCAGGCGCCCCTGGTTTTCTGATCTAAGTATGATGTCAGAGGGGCAGTACACCCCAGGAATCTCTAGCTGGAACCCATGAAAAAGGTTTCGTCTCTTTCAATAAGGAATGTTTTCAGGTTATTGTTTCCATTTATAAACCGAATTATTTGAAATGTTATGTACCTTAAATGAGGGAGAGAACTCATAGCCTTGAGGAGAAAAGATGAAATGTTATTGGTTAAGACCAATGATAAATACAAACTGAGATCCATTCTAAAGCAGTTATTTATTATTATTTTTTTAATATGAAATTTATTGTCAGATTGGTTTCCATACAATACCCAGTGCTCATCCCAACAGGTACCCTCCTCAATACCCATCACCCACCCTCCCCTCCCTCCCACCCCCCATGAAACCCTCAGTTTGTTCTCAGTTTTTAAGTCTCTTATGTTTTGGGTCCCTCCCTCTCTAATCTTTTTTTTTTTTTCCTTCCCCTCCCCCATGCTTTAAATCACAGGCATTTTCAAAGGCAAGCAGTACACTGAGGCACACTTATATCGTTATAAAACATGTATTTTCACTTTTATAGAATAAATGTGTTTGGCAAATCTGACACAAAACAAAACATTATGGGACAATTCTATTTTCCCAGAGACTTGTATATTTAAATACCACATTTAACATTTCACATTTTAAAATGTCTTTTAGTGAACTCAGTTAAAAATGATGCTAAAAAGAGATTTAGGTGACAGTATCTAAAAATCAAAGTCCAAAACAGGAACATACCCACAGGCAGCCACAACCTTCCCTACCCATACCCAACCTGTTCCTTTCATTTGCAGGTTTTCTCTGATTTAGCTCCTTTTCCTTGGCCTCATACTTCTTGTTGTTTTGTTTGTTTTTAATTCTTAAAATCTGCTATATTTTAACTCTTGACAAGCCATGTTTTTTTTTTAAAGTGTATTTATTTTGAGAGAGACAGAGTGAGTGGAGGAGGGGCAGAGTGAGAGGGGGACAGAGGATCTGAAATGGGCTCTGCACTAACAGCAGACAGCCCAATGCAGGACTCGAACTCATGAGCACCAAGATCATGACCTGAGCCGAAGTCAGATGCTCAACCAACTGAGCCACTTAAGGTGCCCATTTGTCTCACACTTCTAACCTTCATCTTTCCCTACAAATCCCTTCATACTACCCTCAGTTCATAAAATCTGCCCAGACTTGGGAATCTCAATAGTGAGTCTTGTCTGGAGCACCCTATGTAATATAGATTATATTTATATGTTATATATAATATGTTGTATTTATACAGTATTATATTTATATATAATTATATATGCCACCCCAGTAGTGGGGGCTGCTTCCCAAAACAGCATATTCTAAACTCCATTTAAGCTTCCAAATTATGTAAAATAAGCTATCTGATGTATCATATATAAAGTGTAAAATTTTTCCATGGTTGGAATTTCTTTAACAGAAACAATAACAGGTAGCTTTCACCGAATACTTAAATTATGTCAGGCCGATTCCTATGTATTATTTCACTTAATTCTCACACAACCCCATAAGGGGGATACTCCTCCTGTGCCTCACTTGCAGTTATTCAGAGGCCCCTGTAGTTAAGTATCTAATTAGTCATCACAGAGATGAATTTCGAACCCAGTCAGCCATCCCCTGGACTCCTTGTCCAATTCACTGCACTATAGCACTGAATAATTAACAAATTCCTTATACTAGTACAAAGTCTGACCTCAGAAAGTAGGTACATAACAAGCAAATAAACTAAGAATAATTATTTTCTTGGCGTTTCAATTATACCCCCATCTTCCCCCCTATTAGTTATGAACAATTGGGTTAATATACTACTTCACAACTGCCCAATTATTCCTTTTCCAAGTTCCAGTCAAAAGTAAATATTACAAACTTGCAGCTCTGGAATCCTGGGGTTTTTACAGCTTTAAGAAAAGAATCATCAGACCATTCAATCACTGTTTTGAGAAATGATTTTCTGCTAGAACTGATACATGGCCAGTAAAACATACAAGAGATGAAGCCCCCAAGTGAGAGTTTAAAGCCATAAATCAGATGCCATCACTTCCATGTGCCATCCTTACAGTGTTCCTAGGCAGCAAAGATCCAAGTCCTCCAAGACCTAGCCGCCCCCCGCCCCCGTCCCCCATCCCCCTCTCTGTGGTTTCCTTCCTTCCATACTCCGTCCCTCTCCCAGGGTTTCTTTAGCTGGCCTCTTGCACTTCTTTCAGGTTCCTAATCTGCTCACTTTTCCTCCTCTCACCTGACCTGAAATTATATTTCATGCTCATATGTTTACTGGTTTGTTTCTCTCTCGTTTTCTCTCCTACTCCAAGAGGTCTGGCACTTGATCCTGCTTATTACCATTAACCCCAGCACCTAATAAATATCTGTTGACACAAAAATAAATACCTATTGAATGAATAAATGAATGAATGAATGAACCAATTGTTCCAGACCAAGAAATGTATAGGACACTTCTTAGCTCATCCCCTGGAGACAAAATTCACTTTGCCTCTACTCCCCTTGCCCATCTCCATTCATCAATGATCCTCCACATTCTAATTCAATGCCTAAGAACTGGAAGGTAGAAATCACACTCTTGCCTCTCACTCTTCCTTGTTTGGCTCCTTCCCCTTTCTGTTGGTGTCAGCACTTAGAAGAAAGTGGTTTTCTCTGTTTAGAACCAGCCGGAGGATAGTAACTTCAAATTGTTGCCATTTTTCACAAGCAAAACCACTACTTGTCTGAAACACTGAAAAGCTATACTGCAGTTACATACCTTACCCAGACACACAAGCATACTTACAAACACAGTAAAAACCTGCTAAAAACACCCACCCAGGGCTACAGGGTTAAGTAAAGGGAGACACAAGAAAATGCACCACAATCACATACATTATTTTACAACTGAAAAACAAGGATTATCAGCAATTCTGCAACAAATAACATGAAAATGTCACTCTCACTAGAGAAATAATTATTTCCCAGCTACCCGTACCTGTCTTCAAACCCCATCCAACTCCAGAAATAGCAACGATGCAATCCATAGAACCATTCGTGACCATATGGCAAGTAAAGGCAACATGGTAGTTTCAAGAACTGACACGCCCAAATCGTGAACACGTTACAACAGCCACTGATAACTGCACATACTAAATCCTGTTTTTATCTTCAAATAAACTTGTATCACTCACATAAATTGACCTGGATTTTTAAGGTTTTGATGTCTTGGTTTCCAGTTTCCCAGACATTGTCGGCTTTTCCTAGAAAACTTCCTGCCTCTCTGAGTGGCCCCTGGTACCGATTAAATGACTAGCAGCTCACCAGGGTGATGATGTATCTGCCTCCTGGTGGCAGCGGGGCCTTGACTCCCTTGCTACTGTTACCCAGTGGCTCCAGCTCCGGCTGCCAAGAAAATGCCAACAGATGAAGGATGAGAGGCAAAACCAGGCCACACACAGAGCTTCGAAGATATTTAATCACTGCCTTTTACTTGGATTTTTCTAAAGAAAGGCTTCTTGTCCCATCACCCTGAGCAACTCATGTTCCTTTCTGAAACAAAAGCGCAAAAGGCACTTGCGAAGGGACTTGTCAGGTGACACCACCAATGAGTGAAAATAAAGCCGAAGGAGGAAAACTGAATGTTTACTCAGTTAATGTCAATAATATGACTATCTCAAAGCTCCTCTGAGAGAGGAGTCTATAACAAAAGAGTAATAAAAAACACAGCCACACATAGTCTCTGATTTATCCCAGAGCATCCCCTTCCCGGCACGCACGCATCTCCATCCAGCTGGGAGAACTCATTCCACCATCCCTGCTCTTAACAAAAGGCTCTGCCCGGAGGACCACACACATCGCCTCGCCAAGAGAAAGGGGTAGGGAAATGATGCAGGCTTCACTCTTGCCCTTGACCCATGTAGCTAATCCAAAGGGACATAAAAATCCCTAAATGTAGAGACATTTACCACATGGAGCAGGCCCTTGCTGGGAGTGAGAGCTTTGATCCCCTGTCCCCACAAGCCCTTCAGGAAACATCATCACATCAGCCAGGCAAAGGATAGCCACAGCTGACTGAATGTGCTTTCTCTTTTACCTCTCAACCCTTCCTCTGTGGTTGTCCACGGCAACCTGAGTTTTCAGAGAATTCCAAAGTGACTATAAGAGGCTGTTTTGTTTTCTCTCAATCTGCTGCAGACATTTAATATAAGGTGTTATAGTGAATTGGGGAGCTGGTGGAAAAAAAAAAAAAAAAAACCTTTGCGCATATGGCCAAGCCATTTTGATCATGCATAGCTCTTGGATTCTTTTTGATGGATAATGTTAATTGCTGAAAATGTTGGAGATACACATATATTAGTGACTCTTTCATAACCTACCATGTTATAATGAAAGCAAGTCTTAGGCTCAATTCTGCCACCATGCTGACTAGCTTCATTAGCAAGCAACAACAAAAGTCAATGCAAACTTCTCTGTTAGCTTAAAGTTCTAGCTTCCTGTCCTTCTTTGTGTCAAACCATCATCTTCCATGAAAGGTTTCTGTCAGGTGGACATACCATTCTAAAGGTGAGATTCTGGTACTCTGACATTGGCATTAACCAAGCAGAAATCCTCCTTAATAATGGCATGACATAGGATTATTTAGAGATTAAGTCTTGAACACCATTCTTAAAGAATGGGCTATAGAATTCACTAACTCTTGGAATTTGTTTATGCAAAAATGGAAAGCCTTAAAATATATATTTTTTTAAAATTTTTTTAATGTTTATTTTTGAGAGAGAGAGTGTGAGCGGGGGAGGTGCAGAGAGAGAGAGACACACACACAATCCGACGCAGGCTTCAGGCTCTGAGCTGTCAGCACAGAGCCCTATGCAGGGCTCGAACTCATGGACCGCAAGATCATGACCTGAGCTGAAGTCAGACGCTCAACTGACTGAGCCACCCAGGAGCCCCTAAGCCTTAAAATATTTTAGCCACTCTGTATGTCTTAAGTACCTTTACTTTCATCTGTGTGAGCCCATTTCTCATATCTATCATGTTAATAAGCCAAAAATTTCACCAAATAAAAAAATGTATCTGACTCACCATGTGCTAACAAAATCTATGACTGAGGTAGGACTAGCTCAAGTACCTGTGGTAGCCAACGTCGGAGGGTCGCTTTTCTGATATATAATGCTTGCTGCCCACCCTTCAGATGTGAATTCTTCATTAGAGCACCTGACTACTCCAAGAGTTGAAGGCCTAGCCAACCAGAAACAGTATCACACCGTTTTATGGTATTTGAATTTGCAATGTTTTAAATATGGAGGCTACAATTTTTGAGATTAGGTTATCTGCATCATAACTGGATAGGGAAGAAAAGAGTTTGAGTAATTAATGATGAATGAGGATTATTTTCAAAGCGAATTCAAATCTCCTCCTCCTTCAGTTGGCAGACACGAAAGAAGGCAATTGGAAGCTCAGAGATATCTACCAATGGTCCAGAGAATACAGCCCTCTACAAGTGTGTGTGTAAGGCCTTCTTGAGGGGTAGGTCAGAGTGACTGATGTGTGTGTGCACGGGTGTGTGTGTGCATGCTGTATGCGTGTCCACAGAGGTAAAGATTTCCTTTTCATTTTTATTGTGATTTGTTGGTTAGTCTCCTGTCTGGGTTGAGTTTTACTTCCAATCTCCACTCCACCCCTAAGTGGAAAAGTCCTTCCTTGAAGAGAAAACCGTAAATAAGGTAAAATCTTTGACGTTAAATACCAAGAGATTAGTGCTTAAAATTTCAGATTTCCATGTAAAGCTGCTTATCCTGAGAGTTCCAAAGCCAGAAAAGAGAAATTCAACAGGACTAACAACTATTCATGAACATACTATTTAAGTTGATACTTAATACTAAGATCATTTAAAAAGCATTTAGAAATGTTTGCAGTACGTAATTTGATTAATACAATTAAGTATGTGCTTATTATTATCATCATCAATGATTTTTACTATAGATAGTTTTGGATTGTGAACACATTCTTTGGTCCCTCATAATTGTGGCAAATATAATCTTAGCTTTGAGTCTGAGACGTCTTGATGAAGGAGTTTGTTCTTTGTTGTTCCCGGAGGCAACACTTAATTCAATGGGTGGAGATAACCTAAGAGAATCTCTCTATTAGAGCTGTCCAACAGTGGAATGGAATTTTTTTAAACAAAACTATATTCTGGTCACTAGAGATAAGCTGGTCTTGATTCTTTCTCTTATTCCTGTATGTGCAGTTGCTTTATTCTCTTGTATTTCCCTTTGCTTCCTTGCCTCTGTGTGACGCTCCCCCACTCCCGTTTCCAAACACAAATCCATAAACACAAGTCCATATACCCACTCCACCGCATACCATCCTAAACATATAAGCATCTTGATTTCTTCTGAGATAAGATTTCAAAAGGAACTTTTATTAATTATGTAGCTGAAGAAGAGAGAAGGAATAAAGTAAAGGCATAATAAGAAGAGATTCATTTGTAAAACATAATTGGTCTGTAAGGTTAAGAAAGGCATTTTTCCAGCTCCAGTTGGGGCCTCAATGCCTGTTAAAGTCTATTTCCTAATACCTCCAAATCATCTTTATGACTCTGATCTACTTTGCCTCTATAAATCCTATTCTTACTTCTATCTCCCAAAATTCTCTCTCTGAACTGTGAATACCTTACAATTACCTTGGTTTTTTGTCTCCCTTGAAGATAGCTATCACCGGACCCCTAGAGTACCTTACCATACATATTGCCTAAAGCACATGTACTAGCAGGTATTGGCTGTTTATACTTTTCAGGAAATTTAGGCTATTTTGCCTACTATCTCACACTGGTGCTAAGGAGCCTTGATGATAAATGCCATCCTGCCTCAACTCTGCCACCATGTTTCTCCTTATTTTGAAGCCCACCTTCCCTTTTGGGATGCCCACTAAGCACCTTTTGTTTTATAAGAGGGTACTCCCAACTCTTAGCTCACTCAAAAATTGGACATAATTGACATACCTTGAACCCAGCTAGTTAAGCCCTATATGACCCAGGATGATAACTGTTAACTTTCTCAGGTTCTCTTTTGGTGGCTCAACCCTTGGCAATTCTCAGGGAAGTGGTTTACCAAACTCTTATTTCTGCAGTGTTAGAATACCAAAATGCTTGGTTATGTATGAGGAGAAAGAAACATCCTTTTCCCCTAAAATAAAAATGAAACTTGACTGAAAGATGCCTTCCAACATAACATAATTAATAAACAAAACAAAACAAAACAAAACCACAGCCTTTAACTACCTGAGAAACTTTAAGTGCAACTTGCATAAAATCAATGTTAAAAATCCAATATGTATGTTCAAGAACAGTGATGTTCTGAGAAACATTTAAATTCTAGGATCCCTGAGCTTGAGCAAAAGGGTTGTAGAACAATCAGGAACTCAAATAAAGAGGTTCTTCTTAAGGGATCTGATTCACAAACCTGAACTCCCATGATACACACTGGAAAGCACCCCTAGGAAAAGACACGAAAAGTGAAAATCAGGAACAAAATCAGCCTAACAGGGCCTTTTCAAGTAAAACTAGTTTTTGGAATGGAAAATTAGAACAATTGTTGCTGTGGGAGAAATTGTTAGTCCTTCTTACTGCTAAAAGATATAAAGAAAAGAAAGAAAATTCTGAGACTAACACGATTAAGAAAATTGGAGAACCAAGTACAAGACCTGGAAGAAGTTGGTTCGACATCAACATCTACCACAATGACACCTCATCAGTGGTCCGAAACAGAAACATTTCTCAAAGGAATCTAATGTTATCCATATCATCCCTGTTCATTTCTCCCTTCCGTATATCAGGATATTCACAAAGCAGTATGTGATACCAATGAAACTTCAGTTTCAATAGATATACTCCTACATATTGAAGTATGTTTTCTGATTAATATTTTTGGTATGCTACTGTGTTTTTTCTACTTTTTCTGTTGATGCCTTTGACATATAAGTCCCCTTCTTTCTCCCCTCTAACATTTTGCTAATGACATTAGAAGTATGTTTTCTGATATTTTTGGTATTACTGTGTTTCTTCTACTTTCTGAATTGATTCCTTTTATATATAAGTTCCCTTCTTTCTCCCCTCTGACATTTTGCTAATGATATTCATAATACAATAAGTTCAAATAATACTTAAAGAGGTATCTCCAGTGAATTTTTTGGTGTTTACTGAGGAAGACACAAAGATACATTTGACAGTTCCTCATTCAAGTTATTTACACTTGAACCTTTACAATAAAGCATTATAAAATCAATTAAAGTAATAAATATAATATATAATAAATACAAAAGACACAAATTTCATATAAAATACAATCTATTTAATAAATGCAATATAAAATAACACAATAAGCATAATTAGCGAGTACACAAATAGATACAGTATACAATAAATTCAAATAATAAACACAATATAAAATACAAAAAAACTAATGCAAATTACGATGAATTCAAGAAATAAATACAATATACAATACATTCAAGTAATGAAAGTAATTTACACTCTAGCATGTACAATAAAGTACCAAATGTAATACACGTTATGAGCTATATAAGAATTAAGCTTTCCATTTCTCTCTTCCCTGACTCTAAATGGAAAACTCAATTAATATTTCTGATCTTCAGTGCTCTTTATCTGTAAAATGAGAAGACAATGTTGATCTGCATTATTGCTAAGGTTTTTGAGACTATAAATACCCTATAGTTCTACAAATATTTGATGTTTGAGGAGGAAGATTAAAAAAGTACACTGCTCTTGGCCTAATACAGAGAGGCCTCTTCCTTATTAACAGTCTCCTTTGGTTTTAGGAGGAATCCAATTTTATTTGGGATAGCAATATACATGCAATAGAGGTAGCCATTTGAGATCCAGACAATGAGATAAACAGAAATTGCTGAGTAGAGCTTTAAGGAAAGTCTTTTAAGATATGGAGACTTGGGTGCCTAGGTGGCTCACTCTTGATTTCAGCTTAGGTCATGATCTCATGGTCATGAGATCAAGGCCCATGTTGGGCCTAATATCAGGCTACCCACTGGGCATGGGGCTTGCCTAAGAGCCTCTCCGCCTCTCTCTCTGTCTCTCTCTCTCTCTGTCTCTCTCTTTCTCTCCCCCCCCCTCTGCCCCTTCCCAGCTTCCACATGTTCACATGTGCTTGCTTTCTCTCTCTCTCTCAGAAAGGAAGAAAGAAAAAGAAAGAAAGAAAGAAAGAAAGAAAGAAAGAAAGAAAGAAAGAAAGAAAAGAAAAAAAGAATAGAAAAAAACATAAGGAGACTTATGCTTTATCCATTTTTATATTCCTGGAACATGTATATGAATCTGGAAGTGCAGCAGCCATGTTGTGGCCATGAACTGGCAAGGAAGAGGTCCAAAATATTTTTGGAGAGAATAGATAGAATCAGCCTGGGTGTCTATAGCATCCCTGGATTACCTTCCCTCAGATTTGTGTGGTGTGGGGTGTGTGTGTGTGTGTGTGTGTGTGTGTGTGTGTGTGTGTGAGAGAGAGAGAGAGAGAGAGAGAGAGAGAGAGAGAGAGAGAGAGAGAGAGAAATACAAAAAAATTCTTATTTAAGCTCAAGAATAGGCAGGTACTATGAAATTTTGAATTATGAAGTTAGAGTCCCTATCTACTAGTCTCTTTCAATAGAAACTTCTGTGCATCATGAGTTATTTTTTCCTCTGTGTCCTATACCTAAATAAATAAGACTTACTCAATACACCAAGCCTTTATTAACTCTTGTCTACATAGTAGGCACTGTTTAGTATTAGGAACAGAAGGGATAACACACAGTCTCTTGCCTTGAGAAACTCAAAAAGTAGCTAAAGACATAGATGTTGCCACACGAGAATAAGACACTGTGGTTCTTGCCACAAGAAAGTTGAGGACAATGTATTATGGAAATAAAGCTAAGTCCTGTCAAATATGATCTTCAAAAACTTAAATATACTTCCAGCACAGGTGTGGCTCTCTTGGTCAGGTGACAGTACACCTGCACAAACACCTTCTGTCATACAACTGAATCTATGCACATTCTCTAGCTCCCACGGAACTGTGCTAGCTAGCTTCAGGCTTACCAAAAAGTTTTAGTAGGTTTATTCTTAGAATTGCCTTAAATACAATGTTTCCATTTTGAAAACATTGCCAAAAGTAGCCAGTAACATTTTCACTTCTGCAGTGGGATTTCCCCCATTTTCCACTAGAGACAACATCAGTGGTTTGTCCTTCCACTCTTTCTTGGACCAAACCAGCGAGGTATCCTCTATAGTAGTTTATACGTAAATAGCAAACACCATGGGCTAACATCCACCAACTTGGCTGCTCCCACCCACTTTTTATCACTTAAGTAGTCAGCCTGACAAACACTGATTCAGCAATCCCTGGTACCCTGGTAGGAAAAGGGCCATCACCCTCAATTATTTCTCAAGAGGAGAATCATCTGGTGGTTAGAAGGCGACTGTGAGTCACAGAGATGCTAATCTAGCCCAAGCCCTGACTCATTCTGTGACCCTTGCCCTACACACTCCACCGCTGGGGTTCCCAAGATATTGGGGTACACTCCTTTATTTACATGTCACAAGGAATGAGCTATATTTAGAGACTATTTGCAAATTAGCTCAAGCTGTGGGACCTAAAGTGGCAGCAACTATGTGAGACATTCAGGAACATAAAATAGTTGTTCGTATCAAATAGTTTTCTCAGTGCTTAAACATCTACCAGAGAAAGGATTCAAATTTAGAAATTAAGCAAACATCAACGTGTACGAGAATCCTTTCTAGCTGGTCACCTTTATCTCCTGCCTTTCACAGATGTGTGTGCTGACGTCTAGAGTGGAATGACCTGTCCAAGGAGGCACAACTCGCCAGCACCGAATGCCACATCAACCAAGAGAAATATAATGCCAGTCACAAATGTGAACCACAAGCGGAATTTTAAATTTTCTAGTAGAGAAATTTTTTTTAAAAGTGAAATTAACTTTAAATATGTGTTTTATGTAGCCTAATATGTTCAAAATATTATCATTTCAACATAGAGTGAATTTGTAAAAATTATTCACTAAGTACCACATAACTACTTTATGCCCGTCACAGCACTGTTCTGAACTATTCTTTTATTCCCTCATGACCCTTTAAAAAAGAATCTCATCTTTCTCCAGAACTCCTCCTCTCCATCCCTTTCCGGTACTCTACTTTGATTAAATTCCTCTGAAATTCCCTTTGAAAAATTCACTTTCTGTTTACCTGAGAGCCTGAGTGTGTCTAGGGGAATCTTCAGCAGGAATTTTATTACTTGTAAGTTATTTTTAATTCCTAACATTTCTGCCTGTCTGAAAGCATTCTCAACAGAAACTAGTCACAGAACCAGCATCTGTGACTTCATGTTGGTGACCTCAGTTGGTGATCTCACAAGAAAAACTGAAAAAATTGCTAACTTTCATTCTCCTAGAAGTTGATCTGTGTCAACACCACGTTCATTCTCAACAACATTATGCCTTAAAATGATATTTCCTTGGATCCTTGGAGTAAGGCATGATTCCAAGTTTAGAGATTTCCAATGGTGAATATTTTGAGTAGAATTCCAATGAACCCAGATATCCACAGAAAGTTGGGTGGTGAGTAGATCAAACCTAGGGAACACACTCCTTTCTCTCTACTTTCCAAGACAGGCCACATTCTTGGAACTGTCAAGTTCACAGCAGACAGTCAGAGGGCTACAATGGCCACAGTAAGCTATCCAATGTGCAACAGGGCTGTATTTCAAATTTTTCTTGGCATTACCTTTTTCTGTAAGACAAATAGCAAATGTAACTAAAATAGGCCATAAGCAAAACTCTGAAGTCTACAAGACTGGACTCCATGCCACAAGAATTCATTTTCCTACTTACAAACCACTGTCTAATCTGCATTACAGATAAGAAGCTGGAATCCAGCTTAACGAGTCCATGGCAGCAAGAAAGGGGGAATTTGGGGGCAGGCTTTCAAAAATTGAGGAGGCAGAATAATATGTGTCTCAAAGAAGAAACCATCTCCATAGCTAACAGAAGCATTTATATGTGTGTATTTAGAAGAGGAAGAGAATGATTTAAGACATTGTTTCAAAGAATCATGCTGGACCCACTAGCTCTACAAAATAGGGTGTGGGATGCCAGAAAAGAGGCATGCACCAGGCACGAATCAGAAAGGTATGTGGGGTAAAGAACACCTGGATTCTGCCCACAGTTCTGTCTTTAAGGGGTCATGATTTAGATCATGTAGTTGATCTTCATTCGCAAAATCTAATCAATTTAAGTTCCCTTAATGTTCAATAATGTAAAATTGTAAATAGAAGGGCAGAAATGTTTTAGAAAAAGAAAAGTTTGTGGGACAGAGGTGGGGCAATTGGCAGGAAAAACACTGAATGTTGTTGATACTCTCCCATGTGTTTCCAACCACACCACCTCCTTCTAGAGAGGAAGTTTTCTCTTTCTCTGGCACCCAGCTAGATCTCGGCAGAATTCAGGGCAAAAAAAATCCCCCTGCCCCCTCAATTCACATCCAGCTACATTACAGTTACCAGGGAGATCCTGGAAACATAAAGATCACATACAAGAAGACTGGGAGGCAGGGCAGGGAAGTCTGTGCTACAGCACAGTTAACAAAGCGCTTGCTCCTACCACCACCTCTCCCCCTTTCCAAGCAACTCATGCCCAACCCTGTCTATTTACAGAGCCATTATGACTATGAAAGCACCAAATATTGGACATAAAGGGTAAACATAAGTTTTATTTTTCATAAAATTTCAACTTCATAATCTTTAAATCTATAGTCGACACCAAATGTAATAACCACTAACCAATGAGAATGAAATATATTCTTTGGTCATTAGCATTAGCTCCCAAGATAAATTTACCCAGCTCTGGTCCTTGGAGAAAGTCTGCCTTAATCCTTGAGGTCCCCAAGGAATAACAAAAAGCATTAGAATTTCAAATAATATCTGTAGTGTGAGAAGCCCATAACATCATGTGATTAAAATGTGCTTCTACTTATTTGCCATCATGATATGAATTCCCCTTCTCCGTGGTGTTGCTGACTTTATCCCTAACATCTGTACTGTTTTGAAATACATGGTATGCCCAGTAAGAGAAACTACGGAAAGGTTTCAAGGAAGCCTTACTGTTTCATAAGATTTGTGGCCACAAAAGTTAAACATTTAATCTGGCAGGAGCTCAAAGTCCATGCTGCCTCTAGTCCTTCAGCAAATTGTGTTCTGAAAGTAAGTGGATTGGTGTTTTAAACCTAGACACAAGTGCAGTGGAAACAGTGCTGTGAATAGTGGTTAGGTTCCTTTCTAGACTCTAATGCCCACTGTAGCTGGCACACTATATATTTATGATAAATGTGGCTGGAAAGAATACTATTTTTAAAATTCCATAGAATGATTCAGTTCTGCATATGACCCTACTTCCAACTGTTCCTTAGAACACTGGAATAAGCCTTCATCCATGCGGGTTCGGTGCACTGACTTAGTATAAACTATGATAAAGAATAGCTGAGGTCTTTCATCTGATATGGGAACCGGCATGTATTTAACCGGCATGTATTTTATTTTAAGATACACAAAATTCTTCAGACTCCGAACTAATAAATCAGTTAATGTGAGCAATGTCTGATGCAATCTTCACATGTATTAATGATTTCCCCAGAAATTTCTTTTAACAGATAGTATCAAAACAGAAGTTTCAGAACTTAGCAATTGTAGCATTATGCTATATGTTAAGGTCAGGATTTTTTAATGTTTATTTATTTTAAGACAGAGAGAGAGAGAGAGCTTGAGTGGGGGAGGCACAGAGAGAGGGAGAGAGGTGGGGCGGTGTGTGTGTGTGGGGGAGAGAGAGAGAGAGAGAGAGAGAGAGAGAGAGAATATGAATCCCAAGCAGGCTCCATGCTGTCAGTGCAGAGTCAGACATGGATCTCAATCCCACAAACCATGAGATCATGACCTGAGCCTAAATCAAGAGTCAGACACTTAACAAACTGAGCCACCCAGGCATCCTGTTAAGGTCACTGTTAAGAAAAGGCAATGTTCATCTGAATCTAGAAGGCTGAATGTTTTTGTTTTATTTTTATAGTCACATTTCATCTACTGTAAGAATATCTAAATAATTTGTTTTAACATCTACATTGTAAAGATGTAAAACAATAATCAATCCTATGAATTCCATGACCTAAAATACTACGTTGCCTAACCAGGTCCCTCACACTCAACAAAAGAGGACAGATTCATCCCTTATGTTAACTCCCAGCCCCCAACCCCATACAACTCTTTCCTAAGAGAAAAAGGAATTAGGAAGAGTCTTCAAAGACAGTAGATTGCTCAGGAGTATGAGTGTGCCCAACACTTAGGTGCAAACTGATTTTACAAATTAAAAGGAGAGCTACTAAATACTCTGACTTGTCCTCAATAAAAAACCAAGTATCCTTTTCTGTGTGTCGCTTATAATTACAAAACAGAAAACAAACGAACAAAAAAAAACCTGCTTTAACTCCAAACACAAAATATAGACTTCTTTTCCTGTAGCTAAAAGTCAAGAAATGAACAAAACAATCAATATCTTCAAATTTTTAAGGATTTAACTTACAGAAGCTTTTTCTTTGGGTGATTATTATTCCAATATCAAAGAATTACTATTTCTAGCATCAACTCCCTCCTTTGGATCTGAGTAAGGACCACAGAACCATCCACTTAATCACTTTTTTGTGGTAAAGATGCTTCTATATTTCTAATTAACAATGGTCCCTCTGTGAGAAGAAGCTGTTTCTCATATGCATAAAGCCCTAGGCAAGCAGATACAACAAATTTGGGGTTATTAAATTTATCATAATGGTTATATTTGCAAATGTGCCTTAAAATGAAGAGTGGTCTAAGTTAAAGACTCCTCTAGCCAAAGAAGTAGCACTATAGACAGAATTGAAACAGCATGATATATTTCTAACTGTAAAAATGGACAGATTTAACTTGCTATTGCATATTTAAAATTCAATACTACATGAAGAATAGTTGGAGATTTCAATACACTACTTTCAATAACGGACAGGATAAATAAGCAGAAGATCAATAATAACAACAACAAAATAAGAAGACCTGAATTACACTACCAAACAACTAGACATAATCGACATCTATAAAACACTCCACCAAACGGCAAAATATATATTCTTCTCAAATACACTTGGAACATTCTGCAAGATAGAACACGTGCTAGGCCATAAAACAAACCTTGATACAAAGTATGTTCTCCAACCACAATGTAATACAATTAGAAATCAGTAACAAAAAGAAATTTGGGGAGCTCATAAATATGTAGAAAATAAACAACATACTCCTCACCAACAAGTGGGTCAAAGAAGAAATCAGAAGAGAAATATCAAAATATTTTGAGATAAGTAAAAAATTAAGATATACCAAAATATATGGGATTCGGCTAAAAAAAGAGAAGTGCTTAGAGAGAAATCTATGGCTGTAAACACCTGTATTAAAACAAGAAAGAGAGAGAGAGAGTGAGAGAGAGGGAGGGAGAGAGAGAGAGATCACAAATCATTAACCAAACTTTCAACCTTAAGACATTAGACAAAGAAGAGCAAATTAAATCTAAAGCAAGAAGGAAGGAAATAATAAAGATTAGCATGGAAATAAATAATATGTAGAATAAAAAATAGAAAAAAAGTCAATGAAATTAAAAGTGGGTACTTTGAAAAATCAACAAAATTAACAAATTGTTAACTAGAAAGATCAACAAAAAAAGAATACTCTAATTACTAGACTCAGAAATGAAAGATTAAATATCACTAACAATGTTACATAAATTTAAAAAATTGTAAAGGAATACTGTAAACAACTGTATGCCAATAAATTAGATAATTTAAATAAAAGGAACAAATTCCTAGAAAAATAAAAATTACAAAAATGTCTCAAGAAGAAATATACAAGCTGAATAGAACTGTAACCTGTTGGTAAAGACACTGAATTAAAAATCAAAACACTACCCAAATAAAATCCAGGCCCGGATGGCTCCACCAATAAATTCTGCCAAACACTTAACAAAAAATTAATACTAACTCTTCAGAAAACCAGAAAAGGACTCAGGAATACTTTCCAACTCTCTTTATGAGGACAGTATAACACTGATGCCAAACCAGATAAATCACAAGAAAAGAAACTACAGATCACTATGTGACTGTGTGATGTGGATGCAAAAGTCCTCAGCAAAAGAGAAAACTGAATCCAGCAACACATGCCAAGTGAGGAATCCAATGTTGGATTAATATCTGAAAATCAATTAATATACTATGCCATATCAACTGAATAAAAAATAAAACTCCGTGATCTTTTCAATAAATGCAAAAAAGCATCTGACAAAATCAAGACCCTTTAATGATGAAAACACCCAACTAACTAAGAATAGAACTTCTTCAACACGATACAGAGTCTCTATGAAAAACCCACAACTAGCATCGTACTTAATGATAAAAGACTGGGTGCTTTTCCCTAATAGCAGGAACAAGGAAAGGACACTATCAAGAAAGTGATAACATAACCAATAGAATGGGAGAAAATTTTTAAAATCATTTACCTGATAAGAGGTTTGTGTCTAGAATATATAAAGAACTCTTACAACTTAGTAATAAAAGAGAACCTAATTTAAAAAGGAGATGGGGGGCATGAGGGGATAGGCAAAATAGTGAAGGGGATTAAGAGATACAAACTTCCAGGATAAAATAAAAAAGTCATGGGGATTAAAAAGTACAGTACAGGGAATATAATAAATAATACTGTAATAACTTTGTGTGGTGAGAGATGGTAACTACATTTCTCATGGTGAGCATTTTGTAATGTATATAATTGTCAAATCATACGCTGTTCATCAGTGATGAACGTATGTTACATCAACAATACTTCAATTAATTTTTTTAAGTGGGCAAGAGATATGAATAGATGTTTTTCAAAAATGATATATAAATTGCCAGGAAAGCTTTAAAAAAAAAAAAGAAAATAAATGGTGGTAAAATCTATTGTTCATTAAAATCTAGGTAAGCTACTGGTACAAATTCCAAAATTGCCTACATACTCTCACCAGCTTTTCATAAGCACGCAAATTTAATTCTACATCCCCACCGCCAAAAATCTGTGTGAGTTGTGTTTGGCTCACTGAAGGAGATTAAGCCTTGCGCTGAACTGATGTGGTAAAAATTAAAAGTAGATACAAAGATAAATGAGGAATTAATCCCCAAGACTCATGGATACCGAAGGAAGAATGAGGAAGGAAGAAAAATACCTGAGGATAAAATCATTTGGGGGCCAGTTCAGATCCGTAACCACTGAATCCATCCTCTTCATTCTATCCATGAGAAAACTGAACACCAGGGACATTCGGTGTCTCATTGAAGATCATACAACTAATTGCTGACCAATCATCCCAGTTTGCCTGGGACTGGGTCAGACAGGGGGAAGAGACTGGGGGAAAGGAAGGGAGTTCCCAGTGCTAAAACTGGGGAAGTCCTGGGCAAACCTCAACAAGTTGCTAATAGCCATCAAAGTCCACGGTAGCTCCTAACTCCAAAACCTGGTGTTCTTTCTTCAAGGTCATGTTCCCTCAGAAAGAAAGCTCTTTACTTTGAAGAAATTTCTGAGCCTACTTTCCAAAGACTGCCCTCTGGATGAAAAATTTTCACAATCCAAATTAGGTGGTGAGTTAAGTTTATAACATGAATAAATACTTGTATTTCAAGACCTAGTGTTCTTTTTGGCCACCAGTCAATCATTTTACCAAGATATTTAATATAAACTGAACATCATATCATTTTCCTTCTCATTTGTCACATTAATTCCAGTGAGATTTAAGTTTTCATATGTCTGGAACTGATGTTCCAGCTATAGCACACTGCCGTGGAATGGGCATGTGGTTTCTGGAGTCTTCGTTATCACTGATATAATAATCCACACTGAAAACACAGAGACATAAAACTGTTTTGAGTGACTAATCCACTGGCTTCCTTATAAACTGCTGTTATGCCATCACAGGCATAAAGATATTTATATGGAATTAGTTTCTATTTGCTTACTTTAACCAATCACCCATCTAATGCCCATATGGCCATCTTAGAATCAAATCTACAAGAAATCAAAATAAAGCCCTTCACAGCCTCAGACTATGTAGGGCTTCTTACCTGAGGTCTATGGACAGGGTAGGGAAGTATGTGGAGACTATCCAGCACACGAAATGATACATCAAAATTTTCATGTGTGCTTTATAATGTGGAGACAAGATCTAGCATTTGTTACATTCTCAAAGGGGTCATTGAATCAAAAACTGGTTAAGAAGTTAAGCCTTAAATCTTTCCTACATCAAGGTTATCTCATACCCCTTGTACAGAACACAAAAGGAGAGTTAAGTGATTAAGCTTGACCTAGGGGGGAAGGTTGATTAATCCTTGATTAGTTCTCCAGAGGCTACAGAGAGATGAACACACTGAGTAAGAAAACAGATTGGGAATAAAAGTACTGAGAGATGAACAAAAACAAAACAGAAGCTTAAAACCATTTCTAAGACGTAAGGGAAAAAATCAGAGTGAAGGGAAAAAGATATAGTTACTGTTAAGGAGTTTGTCTACCTTCGGTGATTGAGACAGATAGTTGGGACTATCATGAAATCTAATTAGGAAAAACAAAAATGTCCCAAAGCACAATGAGAAATTGTTAATACCGACAGCTTTTATCTAAGAAACCACTGTAAGTGATTTCTCTTCATCACTTGAACCTTTAACTCTCACTCTTAAAAGATACATTACAGTACTGAGGTAAGCAGTCTCCTTTCCCTAAATCTGGAGAAGGCAAATTGGAAATCTTTAAATCTCATGAGCAACTGAAGCAGGCAATAATTGTTTCTGCCCAAACCAATCTTTGCATGATTGTGCCCAGAAGCAAGGGTAGAGCTAGAAGATGATCAAGTTGTCCTTTAGACTTTTATTTTCCAAGTGATTGATATGAAAAAGAATCAATCAACCATATTCTCATCAAGTTCTCTTGTGTCCTCAAACATCTAAATACGGATTGAATATTTGAGTTACAACACAGTAAATGCAGTAAGGAATATTAGTCATAGCCAAGCAATTGATACTGGAATAAAGAAATGTTATAAGTTTAACACTAATACGTGTCATTCTTGCAACAGAAGAAAGAAAAACACAGGTTTCCAATCAATAAATATGATCTAGTAATGATAAATTTCTGAATATTTTACAAACCAGACTTAATTTTTGTTCCAAGACATTCTTTCATCTCTATTTTTTTCATTTTATGTTTCCTTTCATAAACCAGTGGTTTCAACTAAGGGTTTTTCAGCAAACATTTTCTAAAATATATGCATAAACAGTATATCACCAATGACTGCCTGAATATGTTTACTATACTTGCACAGTAAAATTATTTATGGCTTTTTACGACAGTTACAAAGGAAAACATAAAATTCTATTATAAATCTTGGCCCTTCTAAGAGGAGATTATGCGCACTCGGTGCAATGCTGATGTAAATGTAATTTTCTAGAGGGCAGATAATCTATCTTTTGAGTAATTTATGCTCAGTCTAATTCCATGCATACTCAGGCACTTACCATTATTCAATGAGACAGAGCACTATAATGATGCTGGCTTATTGATATTCAAACACTTTTTAGGCTCATGCTTTTCCATACTAGTGGTTAGAAATCTCAATGAGAACATTATTGTAAAACCAAAATCTAAAGGAAAAGCTCAACTCAATTTAACTAACCATTACTGGGATATTATCATGTGTTGAATGGTGTGTTAAGTGCCATCGTTTATAAAAGCAATATGAAATATTTTTATGCTCTCTAGTAGTTTGAAAGATCACTGAAAATGCAGAGCAAACACAGGAAACAATTAGAAAATAACACAAGCCAGTAAATGAATGATTACATGTCAACTGTGGAAATGAAAACAGCAAACGTTGGAGCATTCAGAGCAGAGAGACATTGCATGAGCAAATGAAGTTGAGGAAAAGTCTCAGGGAGGAGGTCAGAGGAGAGCTGGCCTTTAAAAAATAAAAAATGATTTAGAAATCTTAAAACATAACCCAGACAAGGAAATGGAATTAGCATATCCAAGCCTGGAGCTAGAGCACCAGTTGAAGATGAAGAAGAAACTGACCAGAAGAAACAGGCTCCATTCCAGCAAATGAGAGTGTCGACCTACAGGGTCAAGAGATAACAGAGGACTATAATGGGAGCAACTCTCAGAACTATAAGATGGAACCTAATAAATAAGACTTGAAAGGGGCTTTAGTTCTCAGTGTGTAAGGTGTCATAAAGTACTCCTTTGTCTAATACCAAGAAAATCTCTCTATAGAAATTCCATTTTAAAGTGGACTGTTAGAGAACGACAAATACCCGTGTGATTTTACTCACATGTGTAATTTAAGAAACAAAGCAAACAAAGAAAAAAAAAAGACACAAACAAACAAAACAGACTCTTAAATATGAAGAACAAACTGATGGTTACCAAAGGGGAGTTGGAGGGATGGGTGAAATAGGTAAAGGGGATGAAGAGCAAACTTATCATGATGAGAACTGTTGGATCACTATATTGTACACCTGAAACTAATATAACATGGTATGTTAATTATACTGGATTTTTTAATTAAAAATAAACAAATAAAATGGACCACTAGTTTTCAATCAAGAATAAAGCAAGACAGAAAGAGGTATTAAAATTATTGGAGTTTTTTTTGTATATAATCTATGCTTGTGTTAGTGTCTAAAACATCGCTCTAAAGCCATGTGCCAGAACCTCTGGAGGGAAATATAATGTGTCTAACTGTAAAAAGCTCTATGTATACCCTAACATCAGACGAGAACTATAGCAGAAGGGCTTTGGAAGACCAGACAACAAGACAGCATTTTAAAACAACCCCACACTGTAGGAGCTGTACAGAGTAACTTTCCCCACATCCTACTGTCCTAACCAAAAACACGGCTTGGGTTTTGTTCTCAGTTGCTGCAACAAAACCAAACATCTCAACCAGAAGCAAGCAACTGAGGTTGAGCAATGTGACACCACTGGAACATAATAAAATCAGCTGTCATTTAAGAAACTACTCAAAGACAGTTAGAGGTCAGAGACACCACAGGTTTATAGCCTATGTTAACCTTCTATGACATAGATTTTTGCATCACCTCTGGATATTAGTATAGTTCTTTAAAGATTTATAACTGGAAGGAATACTTTATCTCCCATTGAAAGGACATCTAATCGAAACATATAAAGCAGATGAGCTCTTCTTACTATTTACCTAGTAAATGGGTATTTCATTAACTCTAAGTTTTAGCCAAGCATTTAGGACTTTTGTCTTTGTCTTTTGTTTATCTTTACAGAGCTGAGAATTTTCTAGGTTGAAGTGTATTTACTAATGCAAGGAAATACATAATCATAATATGGTACATACTATGGATACCCAGAAAATACATCTTGAGTTGGGGACCACCAGCACAACCAATGGACCTGCTAGTTACTAGGGACGAAGGAAACAGAACTCTTTATATTCTTTTCTTAGTGGGCTTGAGGAAGCAGATTCCATTCAAAAAAGTAAATGGTGGGGCACCTAGGTGGCTCAGTCAGTTGAGCATCCGACTTCAGCTCAGGTCACAAACTCATGGTTCATAAGTTTGAGTCCCCGCATCGGGCTCTAGCTAACAGTCTGCTTTAGATTCTGTATCTCCCTCTCTCTCTGCCCTTCTTCCTGCTCATACTCTATCTTTCAAAAATAAATTAAAAAAAAAAAAAAGTAAATGGTGAAGTTTTGAACAAGTACTTCATTTCCTTGATTTGAAGATATATTCTTCCCATATTAATGTTCCTGAAACTGGGATACCTCTTTCCATAGGCACATGCATTTGATATAGAAACTTTTCCCTGATGATACTATTAAATTGATGGCACATCTTACAATTTATAGCATCTTAGAACCAAGGAATTTTTTTTAAAGGATAAGGATATAAAACAGAATTTGTGTGGTCATTTGTGAGGGCACAGCAAAGACTGGACAGGTCAGGTCCATGGTGAGGTTGATGAGTATATATTGCGACTTCCTTCCCTTCCCTATCCTTCAACTCTATGTCTAGATGATGTGATAATAAAGTATTCCTAACAATGTCCCCTCACAGCCATGTACTTATAATGAGCTCCATCTCACATACGGAGAATCATGCATAAGAGATACGAAAGGATGTGAGCACTCCCCAGGAGTAAAAAGCCAGAAGCATAATGTGGGGTTCTAACCTCATCCCAGAGGGAATAA
Source organism: Felis catus (assembly GCF_018350175.1). Taxonomy (NCBI): domain Eukaryota; kingdom Metazoa; phylum Chordata; class Mammalia; order Carnivora; family Felidae; genus Felis; species Felis catus. The sequence goes on along the minus strand of NC_058368.1, from coordinate 206,574,426 downwards.
TTACATCTACCACTCCACCTCCTATTCACGTAATCAATTATCAATCCACCTTACAAGTAATGCAAACCTTTTTATCTCTTGTTTCAGTCAAGAGGGTCATGGAAGCAAATATCAGGTCAAATGCCGATATTATATTGATGAATAGAATGCTGTTTTAGTGAAAATGACCTTAAGAAAGAGTAAGTCTCAGTATACAAAGACCTGGATTTTAACTCTGGCTTCTTCACTAGGGTCTTATATAAGTGACTTAATCTTACTTTGACTCTTTTTGATTGTCCCTACCTAATGACATCCAACAGAAAATAATAAACATTGACTCACTTCCCAGAGATGTTTTAAGCAGCAACGAGTAATACTTTCAAAGGCTTTTCACTGCCATTATTGAAGTCTGGGGTTTCAAAATCAAAATAGCTTAATTTTCTTTAAGTTACTTCTATAAAAACAAAATACTCTTAATACTTTCATCAAAGATGAAATCTGAATTTGAAATAGTTGGCGGGGGGTAGGGAGGGCAGAATAGAGTATATAGAAAAGGAAATAGCTATAGAAGCCAAATTTTAAAGTTCATATGAATGATACACCATCAACTATGAGGTACTTTAAGCAGTAAGTTTCCTTTCAAGCATAAAACTTCTTAACCACCCTCAATAGTCCCTCTGAATGTGTCTGATGGTAGAATTCACAGATCCAAAGCTTAGCAGCTGCCGAAATCTGATAAACAGGGTTTTATTTGTGAGACTGTGCCAAGATTTGTTTTTGAAAAACTTAAAGTGAAGGGCAAATGACTATAAACAGCAATTACCTTGTGACCACTTTGAAACAATTAACATAAATATAGAATCTTTCCCTGAGGAAAAATGTGGGAAGTAATCATGATAAGATGGTCTCCATATGGGGAAAACACCTTGTTTAAATTAAGCAGCTACTGGTAGATCAATATCAGATCCAATCATGGAAACACTTCTGTATTCAAATGAGAGTGACCTTGTGACAAAATCAATCTTACTCAAGGTGAAGAGGAAAGTTTCAAAGTTCAAGGCACACATAAATTTTCTTTTTGTTTAATTACCAACCCGATTATTACTTACCTGGTATCTGTAAGCTACCCTCTTGGATAGATGTCAGCTTACTAGAAGACTTTCTACTTGCTATGATATAAAATTAGAAGTTATTGCTAGAAGTATCTTCATGGTCTTCCAACACCTCTTCCCTCAACCTTGCACAATTCTCCCCTCAATATTTCTACAAGAATCAAAAATATGAAAAATACATCTGCCTCCTCTCTGTCTGTCTCCCTCCACATATACACATATAATTTCCTGCACCTGATGTTTAATAAATATTGGTAAACTGGGGTGCCTGAGTGGCTAAGTCAGTTAAGCATCCAACTCTTGATTTCGCCTTAGGTCATGATCTCATGGTTTGTGAGATCGAGCCCCACGTCAGGCTCTATGCTAATCGCATGGAGCCTGCTTGGAATTCCTTCTCTCCTTCTCTCTCTGCCCATCCCTACTTGCTCTCTCTCTCTATAGACAGATAGATAGGTAGATAGCAAAATAAATAAACTTAAATATATATATATTGGCAATCTCACCCAATAATTCTATTTTCCCACACACAAGGAACTTCTCTATTTTACCAGAAAATAACTTAAAAATAGTGAAAAAAATTCATTAAAGGAATTAAAATTTTACACTAGAAACTATTCATTTAATATAAAAGAAAGCAGCAAAGGAGAAACATAAAACAGAGGAAATATATAAAAAACAAAAAAAGTAAAATAGCAAATATAAATCCAACTATACCAATAATAGTATTAAATGTAAATGAGTTAAACAATTCAATGGAAGTCAGAGATTGTCAGACTGGATAAAATACAAGATCCACCTATTTGCCCTACATATTCAAATATATAAAAGACTGAAAGTAAAAGGATAGGAAAAAATGTGATGCAAACAACAACCACAAGAAAGCTTGAGTAGATATACTAATATCAGGCAAAACAGCAACGCAAAAGTTGATAGATAGATACTTCATAATGATAAAATGGCCAATCCACCAGAAATATAGCAATTATAAACATATACATTTAACAACTAAATCCCCCAAAATACATAAAGCAAAAAGTGACAGAATTGAAGGGGGGAACAAATGATTTAACAACAATAATTGTTATTTCTTTCTAAAAGGATAGAAAAACTAGAGAGAAGATCAAAAAGAAAACAGAATTGAACAACACTACAAAAGTAGATTTAACACACATCTATAAAATGCTCTAACCAACAGCTGTAGATACACATTCTTCCCAAGCACACATGAAAATTTCTCCAAGATCCACCATATATGCTAGATGAGAAAACAAGCCTCAATAAATTTAAAAAGATTGAAATCATACAAGTGTGTCTGCTAACCATAATGGAATGAAATTAGAAATCAATAACAGAAAGATATTTAGAAGATTTGCATATATGTACAAATTAAATAACACCTTCCTAAACAGCCAGTGGGTCAAAGAAGAAATAATGAGAGAAATTTAAAAATCCTTGAGATGAATGAAAATAAAAGCACAATACATTAAGGGGCGCCTGGGTGGCGCAGTCGGTTAAGCGTCCGACTTCAGCCAGGTCACGATCTCGTGGTCCGTGAGTTCGAGCCCCGCGTCAGGCTCTGGGCTGATGGCTCGGAGCCTGTTTCGGATTCTGTGTCTCCCTCTCTCTCTGCCCCTCCCCCGTTCATGCTCTGTCTCTCTCTGTCCCAAAAATAAATAAATGTTGAAAAAAAATAAAAATAATAAAAATAAAAGCACGATACATTAAACTTACAATATGCAAATAAAGCAATGCTTAGAGGAAAATAGTTGAAAATGCCTGTATTTGAAAAAAAAAAATCTCAAAGTAGTAACTTAACCTTCACCTTAAGATACTGAAAAAGGAAATTAAGTTAAGCCAAAGCATGCAAAAGGGAATGAAATGATAAGCGTTAGACTGGAAACTATTGAAATAGGGAATAAAAAAATGAAAAATTAATGAAACCAAAGTTGGTCGTTTGAGAAGATAAACAATATTGACAAACTTTTAGCTGTATTAACCAAGAAAAAATGAGAGAAGATTCAAATTACTAAAATCAGAAATGAGAAAGGAGACATCAATACTGACCTCACAAAATTCAAAGGGATTAAAAGAATATTGTAAACCCATGCCAACAAATTAGATAGCTTAGATTAAATGGAGAAACTCTTGGAAAGACACAAACTACACTGGGGCGCCTGGGTAGCTCAGTCTGTTAAGCGCCTGACTTTGGCTCAAGTCATGATCTCACAGTCTGTGGGTTCCAGCCCCAAGTCAGGCTCTATGCTAGAGCTTAGAGCCTGGAGCTGCTTCAGGTTCTGTGTCTCCCTCTCTCTCTGCCCATCCTCTGCTTCTGCCCTGTCTCTCTCTCTCAAAAATAAATAGACATTAAAAATATTTTTGAAAAAAGACACAAACTACAAAAACCAAACCAAAATAAAAAACAGAAATTCTGGATAGAGCTCTGGAAAGTAAAGAAATAGCATTAATAATTCTAAAACTTCCCACAAAGAAAATCCCAGACACAGCTGGTTTCACTAGTGAATTCTCCCAAAGATTTAAAAAATTGTTTTGTTGTTGTTAATGGTTTTATTATTTATTTTTGAGAGAGAGACAGAGTGTAAGTGGGGGAGGGACAGAAAGACACAAAAATTAGCTCTAAATGGATAGTAGACCTAAACATAAGAACTAAAACTACAGAGGTCCTAGAAGAAAACATAGGATTAAATCTTAGTGACCATGGGCAAGACAAAGTTTTCTTAGATACAACTCCAAAGCATAAGTGACTGAAGTAAAAATAGATAAATCAGACTTTATCTAAATTAAAACCAGGTTGTACTCTGAAGGACATCTTCAAAAGACAGTCCACAGAATGGGAGCATATTTTTGCAACTCAGATCTGACAAAAGACTTGTATCTAGAGTATATAAAAAAAACTACCTACTACTAATAAAAAGACAAATAGCCCAATTTACAAATGGACAAAGGATTTAAGCAGATATTTTTCCAAGGAGGACATACAAATGGAAAACATGCACATGAAAAGATGCCAGACATTGTTAGTCAGAGATATCAAAATCACAAAGACATACCACCTCACACCCACAAGGATAAGGTATAATTAAAAAGACAGACAACAAGAGGAAAAATTGGACCCTCATACTTACTAGTAAAAATGTAAAATGGTGCAGTTGCTTTGGGAAACAGTTGACAGTCTCTCAAAATGTTATACATAGAGTTATGATATGACCCAGGAATTCTACTAATCATCATATACCCTAGGGAGATGAAAACACAAGCCACACAAAATCTCACAGAAGAAAGTTCATAACAACATTAATTCTAACAGCTAAAAGGTAGAAATAACCCAAACATGGGAATGCAAGCTGGTGCAGCCACTCTGGAAAACAGTATGGAGGTTCCTCAAAAAACTAAAAATAGAACTACCCTACAACCCAGTGATTGTACTACTAGGCATTTATGCACGGGACACAGGTGTGCTGTTTCGAAGGGACACATGCACCTCCATGTTTATAGCAGCACTATCCACAATAGCCAAAGTATGGGAAGAGCCCAAATGTCCATCGATGGATGAATGGATAAAGAAGATGTGGTATATATATATACAATGGAGGATTACTCGGCAATCAAAAAGAGTGAAATCTTGCCATTTGCAACTATGTGGATGGAACTGGAGGGTATTATGCTAAGTGAAATTAGTCAGAGAAAGACAAACATCATATGACTTCACTCATGAGGACTTTAAGAGACAAAACAGATGAACATAAGGGAAGGGAAACAAAAAGAATATAAAAACAGGGAGGGGGACAAAACAGAAGAGACTCATAAATATGGAAAACAAACTGAGGGTTACTGGAGGGGTTGTGGGAGGGGAGGATGGGCTAAATGGGTAAGGGGCACTAAGGAATCCACTCCTGAAATCATTGTTGCACTATATGCTAACTAATTTGGATGTAAATTATAAAAAAAAAAAAAGAAAGAAAGAAAGAAATAACCCAAACATCCATGAACTGATCAAGGAATACGCAAAATGGGATAAATACATAGGATGTGATATTGTTTGGCTGTAAAAAGTCACAATAGGGGCGCCTGGGTGGCGCAGTCGGTTAAGCGTCCGACTTCAGCCAGGTCACGATCTCGCAGTCTGTCAGTTCGAGCCCCGTGTCGGGCTCTGGGCTGATGGCTCAGAGCCTGGAGCCTGTTTCCGATTCTGTGTCTCCCTCTCTCTCTGCCCCTCCCCCATTCATGCTCTGTCTCTCTCTGTCCCAAAAAATAAATAAACATTGAAAAAAAAAAATTAAAAAAAAAAAGTCACAATATACGGATATAAGCTACAACACAGATAAACCTTAGAAATATTACGCTAAGTACAAGAAGCCACATGCAGAAAAAAGGTCATATATTATTCTATTCATCTGAAATTTCCAGAATAGAAAAATCCATAGAGGCAGAAAATAGGTTAGTGGTTACTTTGGGCTGGGAGCTTTGGCGGTAAATGGGGTATGATGGCTGATAGGTACTGGGTTTGTTTGAAGGATGATGACAATAGCCAAAAATGGATTATAGTGAGTTTCACAACTCTGTGAATATACTAAAAAAAAAATGAGTGTGTGAATTATTTGATATATGAATTATATCTCCATAAAGCTGTGTGTGTGTGTGTGTGTGTGTGTGAGAGAGAGAGAGAGAGAGAGAGAGAGAGAGAGAGGACTTAGAACTTAACCACAGCTTTAAGATCATGTCCAAATTATGCCAGTCTTTCAAGCCCTTCCCTGCTCCAAAAAATCACATGTCACATGACGTCATTCTCCTTCCAAATCATTTCCAACTGTATTAGTTATCTATGGCTCTGTAACAAACTACTCCCAAATGTAGCAACTTAAAACAACAAACGTTAATTACTGTATAGTTTCTGTGGGTCAGGAATCTGGGAATGGCTTAGCTGGGTCCTCTGGCTCGGCCTCTCAGTGTCTGCCAAGGCTGCAGTCATCTCAAGGTCTGACTCAGGAGTGACTTCCCTCACTCACATGGCTCTTGTCGTGCCTTGGATCCTCGGTGGCTGTTGACTGGAAACACCCCACCAGCTCCTTGCTACACAGGCCTCTCTATAGGACAGTCCATCACTCCTTTAGACAAAGTGATGGTGCATCAGAGGGAGCAGGACGAAAGTCAGTCTCCTTAATCACCTAATCTTGGAAATGGCATCCTATTGCTTTTGCTAAATTCTGTTCCTCAGAAAGGAGTCACTAGCCCCAGGGCATGCACAAGGGCATAAATCCCAGGAAGAGTCAGATGGGGGCATCTCAGAGGCTGCCTGCCATAGCATCTTACACCATTTGATCCCAATGGGCAAGTTTGCTCCCATCTTCCAGGCACAGTTTGCGCCTTCCTGCCTGGTACCTTTATGCTTTACTCACCTTATCCCTTCACCCAACACCTTCACCAACTCAGTCAGACCATTATTCAAGATGAGCTCAAATTCCATGTGTTCCATGAAACTTTCCCTGATTACCCTTCATTACTCTCAATTCTTTCATATCTTATAATTACACTACATAATTTACCCCTTAATTATCTGCTGCCTTGCTTCATTATTCAAAGTATGTCTCTTCTGACAGCAAATGCTTCACCTGAAACTTTGTTAGAAATACAGACTTTCAGGGGCGCCTGGGTGGCTCAGTCGGTTAAGCATCCAACTTTGGCTCAGGTCACGATCTCACCGTCTGTGAGTTCGAGCCCTGCATCCGGCTCTGTGCTGACAGCCCAGAGCCTGGAGCCTGCTTTGGATTCTGTGTCTCCCCCTCTCTGTGCCCCTCCCCTGCTCACGCTCTGTGTCTCTCTGTCTCAAAAATAAATAAAAACATTAAAAAAATAAAAATTTAAGAAATACAGACTTTCAGGTCTTATCCCAGAACTACTGAATCAGAATCTGCATTTTAACAAAATTCCCAGTGATACTCATGCACATAAAAGTTTGGGAAACACCAAGGAATTTTACCAGTCGTTACTGCAGGTAGACCTGTATAGGTCTCATATCCTCAACTAGGTTATAAGCACTTGGACAAGTCCCATATCTTATAATTTTTGCTGTCTCTCTCTCACACACACAAGCATATTAAACCGTTTAGTGCTGAGCACATTCTAGAACACAAATTTAACCTGCCAGAGAGGAAACACCATACTATGAACTGACTGAATTTTAAAAGATTAGAATACATAAATGAATCAAAAGACCTAAATTGTAATCTTAGTTCCGCTACTCACCAGTCTGAGTGACTTTAGGCAAGTCAATTATTCTACCTTTCCATTTCTTTTTCGGAAAAATGAGGTGACTACCGTGGAATCTCTGATTTTCAACTTATTTCTAAATATTTATTAATCCACAATAAAGCTTGAATGAACATAATTTGAAATTGCTGAAGGAGTAAGAAAATATTCTGGAAACTTTTAGTGCCTTATGGTCATCAACATGAACATTAGTATTAATTGCACTGTAAATGTGGGGAAATGTTGCTTAGTCCAGGACTGTTTAGGAAAAACCATGCAATTGTACGTCCTATGTTTCATTTCTCTTCTAACTTAGGCCATGCCAAATATTTACTCAATTGAAGAAATAAAGTAAACTGTTAAGAAGCTTAAAATGAGTTTTTGGCTGGAGAATGGGACTAGCTAGGAGGACAAATGAAATCTCCCCTATTTTACACCTTGGGAATCTCCCCTACACTCCTTAGCTCAAACTCAGGCTCTGTCTATAAAATTCAGACTAGAGACAAGAATTTTGCCTTCAAAAAAAAAAAAAAATCACGAATTTCCATCAGGCTCCAGCATCTTCTATGTTACAGAGAAGAGTGAGATTTGTTATCTGCAGCAGCAACACAAGGCTGAGTAAGAGTGGACACATAAATAGTTTTGTTCTTTTTTTTTAAGGCACTCAATTGAATTTCCTCTTCTACCTGAAAGTAAGGTCCAATCCCACCCACAGAGTTTAAATTGGCACTTCCCCTGAGGACCTGGACTCCAATTACATCTTATCTTCCGATCTCTACATCTCTTCAAGTTCAAGGTCTCCACCTACTCTCCAGGAATAAAGGGCTGCTCTTTCCTTGTCCAGGTTTCCCCAGCCTTTGTTCTCCTCCCTTACCCTGGAGAGGGTAAGAATTCCCCTGCAGGATCAGTTTACTTTATGCATTTCTCTATGTTCTTTACTGTTAGAACAAGTCCTGGGTGTGGAAAATTGACTTCATAGTGATAACAAAGCTGGTGGGCAGGGTTGCTGAGAGTGTGGTCTGAGCTGGAGATGCTGAGTTACCGGGCTGGCATGCTCCCACACTTACTTGTCTACATTCATCGTAGCTTTTACTCCCTGCAGGACTGCTCCCAGAGACAGCACCCAACCACCCACCTGTAAGTTTATGAGAAAAAGAATGGTGGCAGTGATGATGATAATAACAATAACGGCACTAGTAATAACTGGCTGCCTCTGAACAGAAGCATATTTTTGGTTTCTGTCCTCAGGCTCCAAAGTGGTTCACATGGTGCAAACTGGTTAAGTGTGTCAGCACTTTGGCATTTTCATGTTATCTATCTGCCCACTCCGGGACCCTCTTGGCACTGACTTGCACTTTGAAATGTATTGCTCATTCTTCCACAAACTGGACAGCAAGGACTATTCCCAGACTTTGAGATCATTCAAGACACGTGGGGTCCCAGAGATCATTATCCTGGAAGCACAAAGTCAAGAATAAACATGGGCACTCAAATCTGCCTAAAGAAGGAAACTCACATACCCTTTCAGCAGGTAAATTGTGCTCACAGCCAAATGCTGCTTTGGTAAAGTTGTCCTGAGAAATGCTCCTTCTGTAGAGCGAATCTCAGACACCTGGACAGAAATGGCAGAGCCATCACAAAGAGATGAGTGACAGTAGCACTGAGCCAGGGACCAGGAACTGGGTTCTAGTACCATTTCCACCACTAACTCTGGCCTTGAGTGAGCCATCTCTCCTTCCATGCACTCAGCTTTCCCATCTGTGAAATACAACAATTGGACACCATGTATTTTGCAACTTGCCTATTCATAAATATCTTATTGAACTCTTGTTATAAATCCAGATTTCCATATTGCTTCCTTGGAGATGCTGGCTGAGTAAGTCTAGCAGTAAGGTCCAAGGATCTGCATTTTAACAAATGACCCAGGAAAGCCTCTATAAACATCAATTTAAGAGACACTGGAACTCATGACATCTAAAAGGTCTTCCAGGTCTGTATTCTCCAGAAGCCAGCTGGTCACTATTAAGCTTCCACTCCCTACATAGTCCTGCTAGATCATCAAGATCATAGGAGTAATAGCTACTATTTCTATAGTGCCAGCCACTATTCTAAATGCTTCCCATACATGAACTATTTTAGTCTTCACAATAAACCTATAAGGCGGGTACTATTATCTTTAAAAATTTTTTAATGTTTATTTATTTTTGAGAGACAGAGAGAGACCGAGTGCAGGGGAGGGGCAGACAGAGAGGGAGACACAGAATCTGAAACAGGCTTCAGGCTTTGAGCTATCAGTACAGAGCCCGACACAGGGCTCAAACTTGGGAACGGCGAGACCATGACGTGAGTTGAAGTTAGACGTTCAGGTGCCCCTAAGGCAGTTATTATTATTATCCTTATTTTAAAGACACAGAAACAGAGGCATAAAGATTAAATGATTTGCCAAAGACAGCTTGGATAATAAGGAAATAGGATAGGGATTCAAACCCAGGCATCCAGCTACAGTGTAAGTCCAGAAAATGTGAAATAGTTCAGAATCCCCCAGCATTAGGCATTTGGTAAACAGTTTAAAAAGCCCTGTAGCAACTAATAATAGTAATTTAGCAATCATCTACTTGGATCAGTGTCTCAAGAGCCACAATAGCTGAAACAGGAAAGTGAACAAGGCAATGAACTGGGCTCCATCCCTGCTTCAACCAGAGTAAACTAATTCTGTTTGTGGGATATACTAAGGCCCATGTCAGATTTCATTTGGTGCCCAGAAAAAGGATTCTTGTGATTAAAACTGGAGCATTAAAAAATCATTGATCTAGGCTACCTTTTTCATGTAAATAAGAAAAGTGACTCCAAATGATTAAGAAACTTCTCCAGAATCATACAACAGGTCTGTACCAGCTGCCTGTAAATCCCCAGGTTTCCAGAATCCTTTCTTAGGGTCAAAATGGACTTGTCAACCTGATGGACTTGAACCCACTAAAATTAATACAGAGTAGCAAGCAAACTATCCATCAGAAAATTGAAGGTCAGATGAAGAAATCAGAGCAGCAGCATTTGAAATGTGACATTCATAGTGACACGAAAGGGAAAGGAAGGTGACCCGTGTCAATGGCTGTGTCTACCCTATGCTATCTATGAAGTCAAGATCTATGACTGTCTCCCCCAGTAGCTGTAACATCACCAAAAATCAGGAAAAAAAAGCCCCCAGGCCTGTGTTGAAGTGGAAAAATGGTTAGTACTGAAGTTGGAGGATCTGAATATGAACTCTAACTGCGCCACTTCCTACCTGGATAATGACACTAGTGATTAGACAAGCCACTGAAATGAGGCTTTCATGAGACTATGTCAATAAGCCTACCAACCATAAAGGTGTTTGATAAACATAAACATCTTTTAGACTGCAAGCTTCAGCTCACAGCTCGATTTTACTGGCTTGAACTTGTACCATAGAAGAGATCTGCTAATACAACTATTATGCCATGATGTTGAGAGGAGGGCTGACCACATACAGGAGGAGAAGAGACTAGAACTCCCAGGAAATTTCCCTGGGCTACCCCTTGCCTTGAACTTCTGTTGACATGTATAACCATAAAGAAATAAAGAGGAAATTCTGTAATGTTTGAGCACTGATGAGCTATCAAGTAGATGTTGTGACCATTATCAGTGTGATTCAGTGAATGACTCAATTTTTCCATTGGGACACCACCTAGAGGTCACCAGAGGTTTAAAGGTTAATGAGGACTTTGGCATAGAAGTCAGTGCTGCTGATATCACACACTTTTCTTGCTTACCTCTGCCTCTGGTTAGTCGACAAGGAGGGAGCTGTATGTTAGCCTAAGGGCAGGTTGCAGTGGAAAGGCACTGAAACACCAAAGTAGTGCCATCATCAAGCAAGAGGTTTCATTGCAAATCAGATCAATATTTGTCCCCCCCTGTGCCAGAATGAGAGTTCTTAGAAGGAACAAATGATAAAATATGAAAGTCCCTCTTCATCCATCCTGAATTTTCATCATTCATTTTTTTGACAAATGGATCAAGTGTTGACTTAGCCCATTCAGGCTAATATAACAAACTACCATAGGTGGGGTAACTTATATAAACAACAGAAGAGAAATAAATTTCTCATACTTCTGGAGACTGGAAGTCCAAGAACAGGGTGCCAGCACGATTGAGAGCTGGTAAGGGTCCTCTTCTAGGTTGCAGACTGCCCACTTCTCAGGGTTTCCTCACATGACAGAATGAGGATGAAACAGACACTTTCAAGCAAGCATAATACTGAGCATTGTTCTCTACCAGTTTCTGATTAAAGGGTGTGTTTCAAGAAAGGGGAAAATGATCCAGAAAGAAAATCTGAAATATAAAAAGAAATGATGAGCAAAGAAAATGGCAAATATATGACAAAATTTAACATAAGCTATAAAAAATAGTAATAATAATGGGGGAAGGATGGTGAAAATCAAGCTTTAGCACTTAAATACTAGACAATATAACATAAACCAGGAGGGCATGATTGACGATTGGTGCCCAAGTTTTCTAAAATCTTTGTATTGTGAGGGAGGAATATCTGAGGTCCAATTTTATTTGGCAAGAGTGCATAGGAGCTTTGCTTAATAAAAATGGCCTGTCTGATGCAGTGAGGAAATCCTAAAGATAAAATAAATACCCCACACTGAGATGTTGACCAAAGCAGAAAATGAGGACAGTGGATGGGAAAGAATTTTCAAGTGAGGAAAGAAAAGCAAAACTTCCATTCTCAAAATTCACTTAATAAAAGAATCCTCAGAAAAGAATAGTTCAGGACATCAGCAAAATGACAGAAGAGGAGGTTCCCAGTTCCTATGCCCCACAGAAATAATGACTTGGCAGCTATTTACAGACAGAAGTGTCTTTGCGGAAGCTTTGGAATGTAGGTAGATTGTGAAACCCTAATGGAGCCAAGACTGAGAAGGGCTGTTTTGAGAAGGCAGGCACATGCCTCAATGTCAGGCTTGCTGACTAGTCCCAATCAAAGACCAGAAGTATCCCCAATCATCAGTGAATCTGGCTCCACCCCACTCTGCCATCATCCAGGAACAGTCCTCCATACCTGGTTAAAGGCCTGCGATCCACAGACCCAACTGCAGACCCGGAAAGAGCCCCGAGCCAAAGTCAGTAGAAGGAAGGAAATAATAAAAATTAGAACAAGAAAAAAATCAAATAGAGAATAGAAAAATAGAAAAAAAACAACAGAAGAGTTGGTTTTTGAAAAATAAACAAAATTGACAAACCCTTAGCTAGACTAAGAAAAAGAGAAGACTCAGAGAAGTAAGAACAGAAATAAAAGAGGAGACATTACAATAGATGCCTCAGAAATTAAAAGGACCATAAAGTACTGTTATGAACAATTATACTCCAACAACTTGGATAATCTAGATGAGTGGATAAATTCCTACAAGTATACAACTTACCAAACCAGAAATCAGGAAAAAAATTGGAATCCTGAATAGACCAATAACAAATAAGAAGATTAAATTAGTAAACAAAACCCTCCCAACAAACAAAACCCCAAATCAGATGACTTCACAGGTGAATTACATCAAACATTCAAAAAATAATTAATAGCAATACTCTTCAAACTCTTCCAAAAAAATAGAAGAAGATGGAACACTTCCAAACTCATTTTATTAGGCCAGGATCACCCTGATACTAAAACCAGAGAAAGATACCACAAGAAAAAAAACTATGGGCCAATATTCCTGAACATACATGCAGAAATCCTCATTAAAACACTAGCAAACCAAGTTCAATAGCACATTAAAAGAATCACACACCATGACCAAGTCGGATTTATCCCTGAGATGCAAGGATGGTTCAACATATGCAAATTAATCAATATGATACACAATATTAATAGAATGGAAGATTAAAAACCACATGATCATCTTAATAGATATAGGGAAAGAGTTTTACAAAATTCAACATCCAATCATGATAAAAACTCTCAAGAAACTAGGGACAGAAGGGTGTTACCACAACACAATAAACAGCATATATGAAAAGCCCACAGTTAACATCATAATCAATGGGGAAAACTGAAAGCTTTTTCTCTAATATCCATTACAATGCAAGAACGCTCACTCCTACCACTTCTATTCAACATCGAACTGGAAGTCCTAGCCAAAGCAGTAGACGTGGAAATGAAATGAAATTATCCAAATTGGAAAGAAAGAAGTTATCTCTGTTTGCAGATGACATGATCATGTGTAGAAAACCCTAACTAAACAACAACAAAAACTATTAGAACTTATAAATGAATTCTGTAAACCTTCAGGTTAGAAAGTCAACATACAAAAACAGTGGTATTTCTACACACCGATCATGAACTTCTGAGAAGGAAATTATGAAAACAATCTTACTTACAATCAGAACAAAAATAATAAAATACTTAGGAATAAACTTAACCAAAGTGAAAGACTTGCATACTGAACATTAGAATACACTGAGGAAGAAAATTAAAGAAACAGATAAATGGAAAGACATCCCATGTTCACAGATTAGAAGAATTAATATTGTTAAAATGTCCTTAATACCCAATGTGATCTACAGATTCAATGTAATCTCCATCAAAATCACAATGGCAATCTTTATAAAAAGAGAAAAAACAATCCAAAACTTCATATGGAACCTCAAAAAGACTCCAAAGAGCTATGCAATCTTTAACAAGAAGAACAAAGCTGGAGGCATCACACTTCCTGATTTCAAAATATATTACCAAGCTAAGGTGATCAAAACAGTATGGTAATAATATAAAAACAGACATAGACAAATGGAATAGAGTACAGAGTCCAGAAATAAACCCATGTATTTACATTCAACTGATCTTCTGCAAGACTGCCAAGAACACACAACAGACAAAGGAAAGTCTCTTGAATAAACAGTGCTGAGAAAATTGGGTATCTATTTGCCGAAGAATGAAATTGGACCCTTATTTTATACCATATAAAAAAAAATCAACTCAAAATGGATTAAAGGCTTAAATGTAAGATTTGGATCTGTAAAATTCTTAGAAGAAAACATAGAGGACAACTTCTTGACATTGCTCTGGGTAATGATATTTTATATATAACACAAAAAGCACAGAGAACAAAAGCAAAAAATAGACAAGTGGAGTTGCATTAAACTAGAAAGCTTCTGTACAGCAAAGGAAGCAATCAACAGAGTGAAAAGTCAACCTACAAAATGGAAAAAATATCTGCAAACCATATATCTGATTATCTGATAAAGGGTTAAAATCCAAAATATCTAAGAAATTTATACAACTCAATAGCAAAATAAATTAATTAATTAAAATAACACAACTAAAAAGGGATGAAGGACCTGAATATACATTTCTCAAAAAAAAAAAAAAAAAACCCATACAAATGGTCAATAGGTACATGAAAAGGTGTTCACCATCACCAATAATCAGGGAAATACAAACCAAAACTACAGTGAAGTATCACCTCACACCTACTAGAATGGCTATTATCAAAAAGACAAAAAACTACAAGTGTTGGTGAGAATGTGAAAAAAGGAACCCTTGTACATAGTGGAAATATAAATTAGTACAGCCATTATGGAAAACTGTATGAAGGTTCTTCAAAAATACAAACACAGGGGTGCCTGGGTAGTTCAGTTGGTTAAGTGTCTGACTCTGGCTCAGGTCATGATCTTATGTGCAGTTCATGGGTTCGAGCCCCACATCAGGCACTGTGCTGACAGCTTGGAGCCTGGAGCCTGTTTCAGATTCTGTGTCTCCCCCTTTCTCTGCAGCTCCCCCCACAATGCTTACACTCGGTCTCTCTCTCTCTCTCTCTCTCTCTCTCTCTCTCTCTCTCAAAAATAAATAAAACATTAAAATATAATCCCACTTCGGGATATATAATATATCTGAAGGAAATGAAATAATATCTTGAAAAGATATCTAAATCATATCTAAGAGATATCTGAATGTTCACTGTAGCATTGTTCACAGTAGCCAAGATATAGAAACAATCTAAGTGTCCACGGACAGATGGATAGAAGAGTGGTGTTTGTATATATATGAATATTATTCAGCCTTAAAAAAATAAGAAAATCCCACCTTTTGCAACAACATGGATAAACCTGGAGGATGTTATACAAAGTGAAATAAGCCAGACACAGAAAGACAATTATCTCACTTATATGTAGAGTCTCAAAGTGTCAAACTTATAGAAGCAAAGAGTAGAATGGTGTGGACCAGGGGTAGGGAAGTTGAGGAAATGGGGAGATGTCAGTCAAGTGGTACAACATTATAGTTGTACAAGATGAACAGGTTCAGAAGAGCTAATTAATAGCATGGTGATGACAGTTAACAATACTATACTGTATACTTGCAATTTTTCAAGAGGGTAGGTAGATCTTAGCATAGAAAGAATCAACAAAAAGATGGTAACTATGTAAGGTGATGGATATGTTAACTAGCTTGTGATCACTTCACAATGTATATGTATATCAAAACATTAAGTCATATACCTTAAAATATACTATTTCTATCTATCAATTATCCTCCAATAAAGTTGGGGAAAAAAGAATAATTCACCCAATTCCTCAAAAGTAAAAATGGTAACTTCTATCCTAACCCAGAGAACTGACATAAACCTTTATGCCAACTCAGACCTCATCTACGCTTTCATAACTAGACATGTGTATAGGGATGAGGATGGTTGCTTTACACGGTTTTTATCTTCTAAATTCTCACCAAAGCTATGTGAATGTCTCTGACTAAGCACTAGAAACTTCCTGTGAACTTGGGCTTCTCATACTGGGGTGGGAGAGGTGGCAATTTCCGGGGAGAATGAGCTCTGACACCCAAACTGAGATACTCTGGGCTTTTACAAACTATCAAATCTGATAAAAATGGTCTCACCCACATAGATCTCTTTAAAAACTAACAACTATAATAAATCACCTGCTCTCTTAACCAGAAACAATCTAAGTGAACAAAAAAAAAAGACCAGGTTGAAATCAGTTTAGTGTAGTTACATTGTAGTTATATTCTGTATCTTAAACTTCTGTCACTAGAAGGTGTTCCTCAAAATTCATAAAGGTGTCAACTTTGCACTGTACAGCATATCTAAGTTGAGGTATGAGCCTTGGGGTTGGACAGCCTGGATTTGAATATCAGCTTTACTACTTACTACCTGATCCTTAGCCTCAATTTCATCATCTATGAAGTAGAGATAATAACACCGGTCACATACAACTGTTATAGAAATAACTGAGATATGCACATGGATTTTAGAAAGAAGCTGACCGCAAGGAAGCAATCAGTGTTGGCCATATCAATAACAATAATGGAAGCAACATCAGTGTGACTAACCTGTACCAGGGGCTAATTAAATGTCACTAACAAGGGACTTTGAAATGCATAGACACATAAAATGTAGGAGGCTGAAGAAGGGACTTAAAGAGCACTCATCCCAACTGTTATTTTCTAGATGAGGATTTGAGGCCCAGAGCAACTCAGGGACTTGTCCAAGTCACCAAGCCAGTATAGGGAACTCATATCTGAACTTCAGCTTATGGGCACTGGTATAACACTATTTCTTCTTTGTCAGAGGTCTTCTGTTTTCTTTTATCTTCCCAGCAAATAACTTGTGAGGTTATTTAATTATATATTATACATTATATATTATTATATAATATATATAATTTAGTTATAATTAAAATCAGAAGCCTTTTCCTGAGCACTACTCCAGGTAATAGAAGAAACACGGTTACATAGAATCTGGTCAAGGTAAAACCAAGTTTGAGAAAAAATGTGTTTGGCCTCCCTGGATGTAGTTTACCACCTTGTGAAGCAAAAGAAAACAAAGAAGCCAACTATTATAGGTGCATCTCCGTATCTTTTAGGCCTATTCATTCATAGTATGCTCAATTTCATGGACAAATAATCCTATCTTTTCAGCAATCATATTTTCTGAACCAAAAAAAATCTGGAAATTTGTACTGACAATGAGATGAAATATTTAAAATGCAAACATATTATTCTTGAAAATTCAGGTCACAAAATTTCATCTGCCAACCATTTCTGTCATCATACCTTTTTTTGACTGCCCTCCCCATTTAAGAGATATTCCTGAAAAATATAATTTTGGGGCTGGCCTCATTCCTTTTGCTTTAGCTACTTTGGAGCCCCATTTTCTTTATATTGACTAAAGTCACTGCCCTTTCTGTGCCATCACTAAAAACCAACAGAGCATCCCATAATATCACTCTGATGGCTATCTAATGGAAAATTATGCTCATTATGACTGAGTCCCAACTTAGCATATCATTATTTTCAAATTGTGTTTTTTTTTTGAACAGCTATAGCTATTGTAGGTTGGAATGAGTAAAGAATTTTTCCTCCTAACTGTGGGAGTCCCTAGCATCTTTTCATTCACATCCAGAAAGACTTCTCCTCACCCCCAGTACCCGAGAGCACACATTCTGCTGAGAGCCACAGGACAAGTTCAAAAATCATAGTGCAGCTTCTCAAATGGGGGTGAATGATCAGTGTACCTGGTACAGAGACATATTACGTCAGCTCCAGGTGGCAGAGATCACTTCAAAGGTGGCCTCCTTTCCTAGCCAAGCTCCTTCTAGTCATAAAATCCATAGTAAACGGCTGAAATCACCTACTCTAACCCTCTCAAGATACAGAAAGATCTACCAAGGTTCAGAAAGGTGAAATTACTCACCAAAGGTAAACCCAGATCTCCTGACTCCTAACTCAGGGCTTTGACGTGGTGTCACTAAATCTATGGCATCCCTCCCAACTCTCACTTCTGCTCTGATGCCTCCACAAAGCCCCAGGGGATTCCCTGAATCTCTTCTTACTAACCCTTCCCTGGACTCAACATGACTTCATTTTATATATGTTTTCATTATAGTCTTCTCTTAACTAGCCCCCAGTCTTAAGTACACTAAAAACTGATGTCTAATGAAATCATTAATATAAAGCCACAGAATCATTGCCAAAGGGAGGATGATAATAGTGACCTGACCTCCAGAGAAATGCATAAGTGATCAACCACACTGTTATTTTTACCTGTTGGTAATTATAAAAGGATGTATGTAAGTATAAATGAACACAGGGTCACATGGACAGTGAGTCAGAGCTTTCAAAAAACTCAGGTCACATTTAAAGCACTGAATTCAAAAGATGTTGATCTCTTTCTTCTGCCACCAAGTTATATGTACTGGGAGTGTTAGTATACCAATGAGGGACTTGATTTTCTCATCTATAAAATGAGGTATCTGAAATGGGTGAAGGTGGTCAAAACACACAACTTCAAGTTATCAAACAAATAACTCCTAGAGATGTATGTATAGCATGGTGACTATGATTAATAATACTGTATTGTATATTTGAAAGTTGCTAAAGGATTAGATCTCAAAAGCTATCACACAAAAAAAGTGTGAACTATGTGTGGTGATGAATGTTAACCACATTCATCTATTGTGGTGATCATTTTGAAATATATAGAAATATTAAATCTTTATCTTGTACAACTGAAACTAATGTTATATGTCAATTAAATCTCAATTTAAAAATAGAAAAAGTGAGATATTTGGCCTACATAATCTCTAATTTCCCTTCTAGGACTAAATTCTATTCCATGTTCTAAAAATAAAATAGAGGTATTCCCTCAAATTTAGTTTTTGCCTTCATTTTGAACCAAGAGGTTTTGGCTCTCGTCCATTCAGACCTACTCTCTTTCTTATCTCTTCCAACATTTTACTTATTGGAATGTAAAAGCTCAAGGGATGCATAAATATTGATGTAAATACTGATAAAAGGTTAAATCTGAAATCCTTCATGTTTATTTTTAATCAATTTAAGCAAACAATTAAGATGTTTCTTCTTAACACCTAGTGAGTCTTTTGGTGATTGATCCATTTATGAAAACTTAAAGTTTAGACATAAGAGAACTTAAATGGGAAACAGGTCTTTGTAGGGGGATATATGGGCCCTGAGTCACAGGAGTACTACCATGGGTAATAAGACAACTATCTAACATGGAAAGAAGCAGAAACAAGGTTTGGAATATGTTGCACATACCCTGAGTTTGCAGCTTTTCTGAGGCCTTAGTATGAGCCACCTTGGGCTTTGGACCCTTGCTCTGCCTATTCTGGGCTAAATTCCTGGGATGTGTAGTAGCAAATGAGGGGATTTAGCATTGCCTCAAACGCCTTTCACTTCCATTTTACTCTGGGAGGCAGAGGCACAAAAGCCCTTCATGGTCTAGGCAGGAGTCCCAGAGTCCAAGCAACTGATATTATCACAATGTCTAAAGAACATCATGTGCTTTGAGGACTACAAAATTACCAACTGTAAGGAAAAAAAGGAACATCACTCTAATGTAATCATTCATTAAACAGGCTAACAGACTAAATTTCGTAGATTATCTGCAAAAATATTCACCTCCATCTTATATAGGTCATTCAGCACAATCCTAAATCATTAAAAAAGAATTCTACTAATACCTTCATGACTTCAAGAAACAGAAACGGAAACTCACTGGGCCTACCTAATGCAACAAAAACAGGGGGAAGTGCTATGATATACGAGGTAGACTCTGTTCCTCACCTACCCAATTACCCATTCCCTTATTCCAGCATTAGGTAATAGATGATTGCCAAGGCATACTTTCCCCCACTTTCTCAACTTCCTTTTCTGCTAGCAGTAGCCATGTGATAGCCATGTGATCCAGTTTTATCCAGTACGATAAAAGGGGAAGTCTGCTAGGGAAGCTTCTGGGAAAGTTTTCCTTTCCTGATAAACAGGGCAGATAAAGTTAGTGCAATCCCTTCCTCCTTGAACAATGACAAGATGTTTGGAGCTACAGCATGCATCATGCAATTATGAGGGGTTAATGTATGAGAAAGAGAACCACAGAGATGCCAGTCTGCCATCACTGAGCCCCTGAATCCATGCCTTCAGCCAACTAACTCCAGACTACCTATTTTGAAGGCAAAGTAAAAGTTTATTTAAGTCTCCATAACTTAGGGTTTGTTGGTTTTTGTTTTTTTTTTTAATTTTTCTTGCTGCTAAGCCCATTCCTAACTAGTCAGGGAAATCTCATGAAACCCAAGGCCAAAATTGAAGCAAACTTGACTTAATCTCTTGATACCAAATGCATTCAATGATCTAACCCAACTTCAAGTCAAGCCTCTCTCGACCTTGCTGATTTTACTCCTATTTTGTGCATTTCATTCATATACTACTCATTTTTCATCTTGCTTCTGAAAAAATATTGAATAAAAAAGAATTTACCATTTAGATCTTTATGAAGAGACTGGATTATTTCTCATTTGGGGGGAAAAACCACTAGATTTCAATTTATTTTAATTAAATTTAGCATGAGATAATATTTGTTTCTTTCTATGAAGAGTACCCCAAGCTAGTTGAATCAGATGGCTCTCTGTGTTTAATATGATGCATACATTTCAAAGATTTGCAATTAGAGTAACGTTTTAAGTGCAATGGGCAAATATCAGATACTGTAAATTACTTGTACACTTCTTCACCTATAGCTTTAGTTATAGGTATTGATTAACAAAGTTAATTAAAAGTATCAACTCTACCATGCTGTCATTCCTAATGTGGTTGTTGAGCTTCAGCATATAGAAATTGTCTTTATATATAAGTTTCTAGAGGGTGTAGGCTCAGATATATAGAAAAGAAAGATACGTTTTTCCGTATCTACAAACAAAGAGAAAGGGCTGCAAAAGGACAGGTCCAGAATTTCAGTATGTGCTTACATCTCTCCAAGGGAAAGACAAGAGAAGTCTGCCATCAAAATGATGAGTTGTGGCTATAATGACTACCTGGGGTTACCCTGCAGGTAAATACTGCATGTAACTTCTATAATCTCTCCTTTACTCATGAAGAAATCAGGAATAGGACATAATGTGTCTAAGTTCCTACCCAAGCTAAGAAGGCTTTCAAGTAACAGAAAAGGCATCCACTGATACACTACAAGTTTCCTCACAACCTTTATCTTAATTCCATTATATAATAGCTAACATTTATTAACATTTTCTATGTATTATTCCATCTAAATCTCATAAAACTCCTATGAGGCAGGTACTACTGATAGTCTCATTTGACCAGGTAAAAAACTAGAACCTAGAATGTCAAGTAACTTGTCAAGGGTACACCAGTGGAAAATCTAGAATTTAGATTTAGACCTACAGAGTTTAGTTCTGGAGTCAGGAAGCTAAACCACTATGTCATGGAGCAACCACATATGTGAAACATTTCAGTGATTACCTCTAAACAGGCTACTTCAGAGGGCAATTCATAGGTGGGTATTCTCAAAATAGGAAACAATCCTCTGATCTTGGACTCCTAGCCATGTGGTACCCAACCATCGAGCACAGAGCTGACTGTTCTTCAGACTACCCACCACACAGATGAAAGCAGGAGCTGAAATGGGATTCCTGGAAGGGCTGCTAAAGGCCTTGCTTTCACCCTGACTGTTTTGATGCCTATAAGTTCTATTAGCACTTGAACTAGGGTACAACAAGGATGGCTAAACTCATGGGAACTCATGGGTAGAAGATGAGCTACCCCCGGTTGCTCCTTTGCAACAAGGATCCAATAAGATTGTTCACCTTCTGATTCTTCTGAAGGGAATAAGCTCTTCACAGGTGATCAGAAGGTCACAAAAACTTCCCAAATTGCTATATCCCTCTATCTTAAGCATTCTCACTGTCCTTTACCAGGTAACTCGGCAATCTCTACCTGAGATGTGGTCACTTGATATGAATGAGTCTGTCAGATCATTTTGATAATGATAAAATGAAAGCTAGATTTGATAAAGGAGAAAAGGAGGAAAGTAGTATTTCTGTGTGGAGAAAACAAGGAAGCAGACAAACTTTCACTGCTTTACACTTCAAGCTAAGATCAGCTCTGGTCACTGGAGACTAACAGGCCTCAAGAGTTACCAGGACATGAGATTTTCAATGCTAAAATCAGCCACTGCAAATTGGGATCATCATATGATTGGGAGCCAATCATAGGATTGGTCATCCTATCACTGATTCAGGTCTGTCCATCTGTCTAATGCCCAAGAAAATTTCTCAATTATCAATATTCTGAAACCAATCTAACTATCCCTCAATGGATTAATGGCTAAACAAACTATAGAACATCCATAAAATAGAATAATACCAGCAATAAAAAGTAGCAAATTATTGATGCATGCAACAACTCAGATGAATCTCAAAGGCGTTATGCTGAATGAAAGAAGCCAGTTTCAAAAGACTACATGCTGCATAAACCAATTTAAAAGACATCCTTAAAAAAAAAATAGTGGTAGCTAACATGTCAGTGGTTGTCAAGGGATAGGAAGTAGGAAAACACATTAATATAAAACGACATGAGAAAGTTTTTCAAGGTAATATTATTCTCATTCCTGGTGATGATTATACAAATCTATACATGCACTAAAATTCACAGAATTTGGGGGTACCTGGGTGGCTCAGTTGGCTGAGCATCTAACTCTTGATTTCAGCTCAGGTCATGAACTCATAGTTTGTGGGTTTAAACCCCAAGTCAAGTTCTGCACTGGGTGTGGAGCCTGCTTAAGGTTCTTAAGGGGCGCCTGGGTGGCTCAGTCGGTTAAGCGTCCGATTTTGGCTCAGGTCATGATCTCGCAGTTTGTGAGTTCGAGCCCCACATCAGGCTCTGTGCTAACAGCTCAGAGCCTGAAGCCTGCTTCAATTCTGTGTCTCCCTCTCTCTGCCCCTCCTCAACTTGGAGTCTCTCTCTCTCTCTCTCTCTCAAAAATAAACACTAAAAGATTCTCTCTCTCTCCCCCAAACATTAAAAAAATAAAATTAAATGAAATTAATAGAATTTTATAATAAGGAAAGAGCCGCTTTTACTGTGTGATAATTTTTAAAATCAAATAAATTCATTCATAAAGAATGTTCATGAAAAGAAAAAAAGTTTCTCCACATATCCATTTATGGCATAGGACACAGAAAACTTACTGCACAAGAAGTTAGAAAATATGGCTTCTTGACCCCATTCCTTTCATCTTGATGCATGCACTTTGGTAAATCACTGAATTCAAGGTTTCAGTGTTCTAATCAATGACAGAGCCATGAACTAAGTCTCTAAAACGTATCTGACGCAGCTCTAAAATTCTGAGGCTAGGATCTTGCATCATACGGAATTCCCCGAATTGTTTGCCTTAAACTCTAGCAAAGACTAAAATTAGCTAAGGGTGGGAGTTGGAATGGACAGACATTAAATGAGGGTACTTCCTAATTTAAAATGCTCTCGAAAGAAGAAGTAAAGGGAGAAGTCTTTCCCTACCAGAGGAAAAGAAGAAAAAGAAGAAGAAGAAGAAGAAGAAGAAGAAGAAGAAGAAGAAGAAGAAGGAGGAGGGGGGGAGGGGGAGAAGGAGGGGGGAGGGAGAGGGGGAAAAAGAAAAAGAAGGAGGAGGAGGAGGGGGGAGAAGGAGGAGGGGAAGGAAGAGGGGGAGGGGGAGGAGGGGGAGGGAGGGAGGAGGGGGAGGGGAAGAGGGAAGAAGGAGGAGGAGGAGGAGGAGGAGGAAGAAGAAAAAAAAAGATGAACTTCAAGCTCAATAAGCTTTCTTAGGCACTCAGTCACACAAAGGACCCACTAGCTAATGCCATGTACAAATTTAAATCCCTTCTTCCCATCTTGCTCAAAACAAGACATACAAATTAAAGGACTAGAAAAGAAAATCATGACTCTCTCTACCTATAACTAAGACTTAGCATTTTGGTTTTGCCACTCTACATTAGAGATAAAATGGATAATGAAGAAGGGACTTTATTTATGCCATTAAGAGATTTGAAGTTATTCAAGTGGGTGTGTATTCAATCTAAAAGCAATCAAGCTGCTCATAGCTTCATACTGAAATTCCAGAACAGAAAACATTGCTATTTCAGGTATATTGGAATGTCCCTTAAAATATTTATCTCCATTTCTAATTGAGAAATTCCTGTGGAACAGAGGAAACAAAAAGGTCACTTTATATAGGACTCAGGAATCCCTAAAGGACATTAAGGGGAAATGCTCTAACAAATCAGTATCTTGCTGGTACCAGGGAGGGAGTTCAAAGAACATTAAAGGGAACTGTGGAAAAGGCTATCTCTCTTAAATTTTGCTTTAATTTTCGGGGTGCCTGGGTGGGCTCAGTCAGTTAAGCTTCTGACTGTAGCTCAGGCCACGATATCACAGTTCTTGAGTTGGAGCCCCATGTCAGGCTTTGTGCTGACAGTTCAGAGCCTGGAGCCTGCTTCAGATTCTGTCTCCCTCTCTCTTTGTTCCTCCCCTCCTCACACTCAGTCTCTCTGTCTCTCTGTCTCTCTCTGTCTCTCTGTCTCTCTGTCTCTCTCTCTCTCAAAAATCAATAGGGGGTGCCTGGGTGGCTCAGTCAGTTAAGCATCTGACTTCGGCTCAGTCATGATCTCACAGTTCACGGGTTTGAGCCCTGTGTCGGGCTCTGTGCTGACAGCTCGGAGCCTGGAACCTGCTTCAGACTCTGTCTCCCTCTCTCTCTCTGCCCCTCCCCTGCTCAGTTTCTGTGTTGCTTTCTCTCTCTAAAGTAAAACATTAAAAATAAATAAACATTAAAATTTTTTAAATTTTGTTTTAATTTTTAAAATCTTTAGTGTCATATATTTGCTCCAAATTGTAAACCAAATAACACTGGACACCAAATAAAAAGAGTATTAAATTTTAATACCACTGAAAAGCTTTGGAGTATTAAAAAATGTCAGCTCACATACTCTTTATGTTCACTTATGTCACAAAATTGTAGTTTCATAAGAGCCTCTTCATGTACTAAAAACTGTAGTGAGGGGCGCCTGGGTGGCGCAGTCGGTTAAGCGTCTGACTTCAGCCAGGTCACGATCTCGCGGTCCGTGAGTTCAAGCCCTGCGTCAGGCTCTGGGCTGATGGCTCAGAGCCTGGAGCCTGTTTCCCATTCTGTGTCTCCCTCTCTCTCTGCCCCTCCCCCGTTCATGCTCTGTCTCTCTCTGTCCCAAAAATAAATAAACGTTGAAAAAAAAAATAAAAAAAGAAAAAACTGTAGTGAGTTTATGGGTGTATTGAATTTTCCTGCAACCCTTTTATTTGGTAAAAGGCAATTTGAATTGTATGGCAGAAATGCATCTGTGGGAATTCACCAGCTCTTAAAGCTGTGTAAATTTAAAGTTATAATTTGAAATATAAAGTGATTCTTGAAGTAAGTATAATATGATTCCCAATCCATTCCCTCTTAGAATTTTAGAGATCAAGGACCTTAGTGGACATCAGATGCAACCTTCAAGCTGACGCTGAAAATCCCTATAGCCCCCTTGCCGGGCTGCTCTAGCAAACAGTCTGCATCTAGCAACCTACAGCACAAGACAAAATTGCACCACTGTGAAACAATTCCAGTCACTGGCGACCCCTTCTGAAGACTGAGCCTGGATCTGTTCTCATAGATTTCCATCCCCTAGAACAGGTTCTGCCCTCAAGGATACAAAATATCTTCTCTTCCTTCTACACATCTGCCCTGTGTCTGTAAAAACTTCAATCATGTCCCTGCTTTGGTTTTCTCTTTTTCATATTAAACACCTCTTTCCCCTTGAACTAGTACTTATGTGACTAGATTTTCAGCCTCTTTTCATCCTGGCCACGCTCCTCTAAATCAACAGTGACTTTTGCATTCTGTATACCTAGAGCAGAACACAACGACAGCAGTATACCCGACTGGCACGGAGTCCCTACCTTGAAATGAACAGTATGCTTCTATTATTGTGGTATTGATGGTATTATTATTATTATTTACCATGTCAGGGATACATTCCTTAAAGAGAACTTTCTTTCAAAGAGGAAATTTCCTCATCTGTAAAGTGGAGAAGTTGCATGAAATCAACAGCGGTATGTTTCATCAATTAAAATCTCATGTTAAGACCAATATGCTAAAAAGCCAGGCAGGGAATGTCCTTGTTAAAAATGAGAGCATGCAAAGTAATCTAGAGACCCAATGCAATCTCTATTAAAATTTCAATGGCATTTTTCACAAAACTAGAATAAACAATCCTAAAATTTGTTTGGAACTACAGAAGACCCCAAACAGCCAAAACAATCTTGAGAAAAAACAAAGCTGAATGCATTACACTTCCAGATTTCAAACTAGATTACAAAGCTTTAGTAGTCAAAACAGTATGGTACTGGCATACAAACAGACACACAGATCAATGAAACAATAGAGCCCAGAAATAAACCTGTGCATATATGGTCAATTAATTACAACAAAGGAGCAAACAGACATTTGGAAAAAGGACATTCTCTTCAATAAATGGTGCTGGAAACACTGGATCATTACAGGTAAAAGAATAAAACTGAACTACTATCTAACACTGTACACAAAAACTAGCTCAGGATGGATTAAAGACTTGAACATGAACTTAAACCACGAAACTCCTAGAAGAAAACATAAGTGGCAAGCTATAGCCAACATATGGTCAACGGGTACCTGAAAAGATGCACAACATCACTATCATCAGGGAAATGCAAATCAAAACCACAATGAGATACCATCTCACACCTGTTAAAATAGCTATTATCAAAAAGACAAGAAAAGGCAAGGGTGTGGAGAAAAGGAAACCCTTGTGTACTATTGGTAAGAACGTAAATTGATGCAACCACTATAGAAAACAGTATGGAGGTCCCTTGATTTTTTTTAATTTTAAAAAGAACTACCATATGATCCAGCCATTCTACTTCTGGTATTTATCTGAAGAAAATGAAAACATTAACTTGAAAAGATACATGCACCTCTCCCCATACTCACTGAAGCATTATTTACAATAGCCAAGGCATAGAAACAACCTAAGCGTTCATCAATGGATGAATGGATAAAGAAAATGTGACACACACACACACACACAAATGAATATCATTCAGCCATAAAAAAGAAAATCTTGGGGGCACCTGACTGGCTGAGTTGGTAGAGGTGCAACTATTGACACTGGGGTTGTGAGTTCGAGCCCCATGTTGGGTGCAGAGCTTAACAAGAAAGAAAAGAAAAGAGAAGAGAAGAGAAGAGAAGAGAAGAGAAGAGAAGAGAAGAGAAGAGAAGAGAAGAGAAGAGAAGAGAAGAGAAGAGAAGAGAAAAGAAAGAAGAAAAGAAAAAAGAAAGAGGGAGGGAGGAGGGAGGGAGGGAGGAAGAAGGTATGGGAGAAAGGAAGAGATACAGAGGGAGGGAGGGAGGAATGAATTTGTAACAATATGGATGAAGCTTGAGGGCATTATGCTAAGTGAGCTAAGTCAGACAGAGAAAAGACATAGTTTGATTCACTGTATGTAGAACCTAAAAACAAAAACAAAATAGAGCCTTAGTCACAGAGAACAGATTAGTGGTCGCCAAAGGCAGGTAGGAGTGGAGGGGGCAAAATGGGTGAAGAGAGTCAAAAGGTACAAACTTCCAGTTATTAAGTAAGTAAGTCATGGGGATATAATTACAGCATGATAACTATAGTCAATAATACTGTATTGTATACTTGAAAGTTGCTAAGGGAGTAAACCCTAAAAATTCTCATTTCATGGGAAATAACTTTGTAACTATGTATGGTGATGGACATTAACTAGACTTATTGTGGTGATCATTATGCAATATGTACACATATCAAATCACTATGTTGTACATCTGAAACTAATACAATATTATATGTCAATTACACCTCAATAAAATTTTAAAGTTTTAAAAAATATATTAAAGTAAGGGTTTGGATACGATGAGGGAGGTTGGATGTGTGCCTACTTGAGCACCCCCTTACCACAATCTCCACCTTTAGGCTTCTCAGATATTTCACTTAGGCTAAGATCCTTCATCTGAAAGCCCAACCCCAACGGTTCTCTGGAAAATGAAAATCTTTCTACCTTGAGTGTTACTTGCCTCTAAAAAGCAACAGGTAGTAAAATAATTTACATTTCCCCATCTTGGGTATTATACCAACACTTCACTGTTCACGCATATCTTGTTAACAGTAAGGTGGTGGAACTTTTTTTGTTTACTTGTTTCTTCATTTTGGTTGTTTTGTTTTTGGCTTTGTAAATCACTTTCATGCAGGAAAAAAGAAAATCAGGGGCCATGTGCATGGAAATCAATTTAACTCCACTTTCATTTAGTGTAAAAAGAATAAGCCTCTGTTCATTAACAATTAAGAAGAAGGTTTTAAAAATCAAAGAAAATTTTAAAAGTAAAATAAGAGCTATAATATGTTTGGTCTAAAGGATCCGGGACAAACAAAAAGAGGGAAACATGGGGGGAAAATGAAACGGAGAGAGAAGGCAATCAGAGGTACAAAAATTCCTACAGAGAAGCAAGAGAGGAAGAGAAAGAAAGTGGTAAAGCTGGAGGATGGGGAGGGAGTGGAGATGAGATGGGGGGGAGGGGATTCCGTAGAGCACAAATGGGATGTAATTTTGTTTCTCTACACACCAGTCCAAGAACAGAATCTTGATTTCCTGGGCACTACATTCCAGAGGTTCTTATTAGTGAAAGCCAGCCCTCCCAGATGAAATCACTGCCCTTCCCATGCCTGCAGGGAAGTATCCATACCAACACTTAACCTTCCTCTGGTCTGGTCACCCACCATACAAGGAATGCTGACACATTTTACTTTATACTTTTAGGATTTCTAGGTTTCATGGGATTTAAGTTTATTTATTTATTGTGAGAGAGGTAGAGACTGGGCGAGTGGGGGAGGGGCAGAGAGAGAGGAAGACAGAGAATCCCAAGCAGGCTCAAAACCATGAAACCATAAGATCATGACCAGATCCAAAACCAAGAGTGGGACACTTAACTGACTGAGCCACCAGGGCGCCCCAAGGATTTTCACTCTCTTAATACAGTATACCAAAAAAGCCTTAAATGTTTGAAAGATAATAACTACAGCCATTAGAGATGAAAAACACATCTAAAGTAACATCTGCAATCTCTCATGTGCAAATGGAGAAACTGAGGCTTGATGCTGAGGTGAGAGGTCTTAAAGCCTGGAAAGGGGGTGGCCATGAACTAGATCAGGGAGAGCAGAGTGTCAGTGCCACCAACATGAGAGCAGAATCATTTTCTGAAAAATGACACTGCTAGAACAGCCTGAGACTTTGCCAGCCCATTCTCCACCCTGCATCTGTAGGCTTGGCTCTGTCATGTTACCACTTCCTGATATGGGGACTGTTTTCCTTTCAGAAATAAATAAACAATACAAGCCAATAAACTCTAGAATGATAAATGCCCTCTTGTCTTAATATTTTCTTCCCACAAGATGGAATATGACATGCAAGGAAGATTCTTTTCACCAAAATAATAAATATTTATCGTAATACTCAAACAGGACACTAAAGAAAGTCTTGGGGTGATTTTACTTTCTGTCAGTGAAACATTCTCCCCAAGTCCTTGGGACTGTCAGCCCAGGGTGGACACACAGAGTCAGGCTAGATGACTGACCCTAACCACTTTGGCCACCTTCTAAGTCCAATTGCCCACAGGGAATGGGACCACAGAGACACGGTACTGCAGAATTTGTCCCACTCAAGCAAATTCCAGACACAGGTTGCCTGCCACAAATGCACCCACCCGTAGTGGCAAATGCAATTCCCACATCAACCAGAAATCCCAAGACCTACTCATTCTTATGTCTCAGAAGAGACTGGTCCTGATGCCTGGAAGGCCCCAATAGAGGAAGTTTCTATGCTACATTACAGGTCATTTCTGTGAGGTGTTGCAAGCCACTCAGCCCCATTCAGCCATGGCCCAGGATATCATCCTACTCCCCAAGGAAGTGATGGGCTGTGTCATCATCTTTAGTCCAAACCCTGTCCACCCCTTATAGACAACACTGAAAATTCCCATGATTCTGATCTCAGAACTGAAAGAATCTCAATCCAAGGACTCTTGTCTCACAAATACACTAAAATGAATAAACAGGTTATAAGCACTTATTGAATACCTACTATGCACAGGGCACCCTATTAGGGGTTGCACAGGCACGGCTGGGGGAGAGTGAATGGCAATTACATCTGAACATAAAACTGTTTTAATTCCAATTTTAGTTGCTCATTCAACTAACAGCCTTCTTGTCTCCATTCCTGATGGCTTTGCTCCCTGTTCTAATACCTCTCAAAGAAGGTAATATGGAAAATTTTAGATAAAGCAAGGCAATTTGAAAGAATCCTTCGCTAATATGAAAATCACAAACTACACCTGGATATCACTGACTCTTGCTCTTTGAATCCCTCATTACTCCCACTGGCTTGGTTTTGAGGGGTTGGTACCATCACAGAACATCCCCTGTGGCAGTACAACAGTACTTCCCAAGGAAAGAGAACACACTTGCTACTGGTTTCTAATCCACACTTTGGGTCTCAGTGCTTCTTCTTAAAGAACAGCAGCTGATGTTTCTTCCTTCCAATGATCCTTTAATTTTCATAAGGACCATGTCTGCTGACCACGTCAAAAAAGACCTGGTACCTTTTCCTGCCTTAACAATCCTCTACAAATAAATGGCCAATGCACAGAGAAATGATTTTTGTAATCTAGGACCAGAGGTGAGGGAACACGTGTGCAGGGAGGTGTTCCCCCCCCTCCCCCACAGCGCAGGTGCAGGTACTCCTGGTCCCCTAGGAAGTACAACTGCAATAGATTGACTTAAATGTGATCCTGCCAAAGGCAAGGAACATACTAGATAGCATTTGATGAGTTTTTGTAGCCTTATAAATCTGATTCTTGGCTCTTTGCCCCTGAGAGATCTGAAATTAAAGGGATCAGCATTATTGAATTTTGTAGAAAATACAGCCACAGGAATGATGCACTTAACTTCCTTTACTGAGCATTCTATTGTGAAGAAAATGGATAACTGTGATGCAAGAAACCAGGAGAAACAGGTGGACAAAAATGTGGCCGACATCTGCTGAAGGTTGACTCTTTCCTTGAAATTCTAATAGTTTACAGGTAAATTTTCCCAAGATTATTTCACCTACTAAAATATATTAAGCTCCATTCACATGCACCACAAGATACCAAGTACAGCAAGTCAAGAACAAAGGACAATAGAGGTGCCTGAATGGCTCAGTTGGCTAGGCAGGCATCCAACTTCAGCTCATGTCATGATCTCATGGTTCATGACTTCGAGCCCCACATCAGGCTCTGCACTGCTGGTGCAGAGCCTGCTTGGGATTCTATCTCCCTCTTTCTGCCACCTATGCTCTCTCTCTCTCTCTCTCTCTCTCAAAATAAACAAACACAACAAGAACAAAGGACAACAGTAAGAAACTGGTCATTGACTTAAAATGACTGCATTTTTCAAATGATAGGCTTGTATCAATTGGTCGGTGTTTCTCAAATTGCCTATTGATCCTTGGCATCAGAATGACCACAAGAGCTTTGCAGAAATGCAGAGGCCTGGGTCTCACTTTACATCTAGCAGTGTAGAATCTCTGAGCAAAGGGTTTTTTCACAAGGTTCCCTAGAGATTCTAAAATACTAAAGTTTGAGACTGCTGCCATACGAGCCATCTCCTCTTTATCTTTCAGGAGATTCCAATGCAGGCCTAAGTGAGAGAATGACTCAGTTACATGGGGTTAATTTTTTTTTAATTTTTTTTTTATGTTTATTCATTTTTGAAAGACACAGAGAGACAGAGCACAAGCAGGGATGGGGCGGAGAGAGAACCGGACACAGAATCTGAAGCAGGCCCAGGCTCCGCAAACTCACAAACCATGAGATCATAACCTGAGCCGAAGTCAGATGCTCACCCGACTGAGCCACCCAGGCGCCCCACACAGGGTTAAATTTTACTAAGAGACTTACATGGGGTTAAATTTACTAAGAGTTACTAAGTGAACTCAAGTTCACATCTTAAAGGAATTTCTTTGGCTCTTGTGTTTGAGAGGAAATTGCTCAATGTTCCTGAATTATCCTTACTAATAGCTCAGCCACACTTAAAGAGCTGAATATAGTAATGCATGATTAATTTGGACCTGTTAAAAAGAGAGATTGCATTAATTTGGGAGGGGTCAGATTCACTGGACCTTTTTAATAGAGATATTTTTCCCCTGTGCAATAATAATATATTCTAACCACAAATTAAGGCCAATTTTTAGATCCAGGCTTTTGGCTTTGATATGGGTTGAGATGCACTGTAAAATCTCCCAATCACCTATGCCCTGGTCCATCATTACCAATTGTTAGGGATTTTTTTCCTGTGGTTTAACAAGCATTCTTGTTCTGAATTTAAATAACTAATGGAAAAGAGAAGGAAATAACTGATATTAAAACACACAGAAAAGAATACAACCAATGCAATGATTTTCCCAGTTCTTTATCATATCATTTATTCATCATGATCATAACCTTGGAGGTAGATAATATTAGCCCTACCTTAAAGTTGAAGATAAGGGATCACAAAGCTACTAAATGATAACACCAGCTATGATAACAGGTGTTGAACCTCCAGATCAAGAAGCTGCCTTTATTACATCAGGCAGCATCTTCTTTCAAAGGCAATACACTTGAAGGAGGCCACATGTTTGTCACACTAGGGAATAAATGATGTAATGGGGAAAAGAGTATTTTCAAGTCCACTGGACTGAATCTGAATCAAAAATGCATCTCTCTAACTAAATGTATAACCTTGAGCCAAGTCTCTTAATCTCTCTGTGGCTGTTTCCCCATCTATGAAAGAGAATACCATCTATTCCCTCCCTATGAGGAGTAACTGAAATTACGAGGTAACAATTAGGGCACCTGGTGGCTCGGTCAATTAAACATCCAACTCTTGATTTTGGCTCAGGTCATGATCCCAGTGTCACGGGATCAAGCGCTACATCAAGTCTTAAGTCAAGCTCTGCACTGAGTGTGGAGTCTGCTTAGGATTCTCTGTCTCTGTCTCTGTCTCTGTCTCTCTCTCTCTCCCCCTCTCACTCTGCCCCTCTCCCCGGCACATGCTCTTTGTCTCTAAAAAAAAAAAAGAAAAGAAAAAGGTAAGACTGTGAAAGCATCTAACACCTTAGCTAACAAGCTTTTGCTCTTCACCTTTTTTTTTTTTTTTTTGGAATATCACTTAGTTCTATAAATATATTTTTTCTAAAATACAACTGAGACAGCTCAGGAAGAAAATGGAGAATCAAGAAGAATAAAGCAGGCAAGTAAGGAACCCCCACAGAGCAGAAAGAAAAGCAAGTATCAGCAAGTGGAATATATAGAGAGAGAAGAGAAAAATAGATGGACACCCAAACCAAAATTCTTCTATTTGACAAATCTGTGAAGCTCATTTTGATAGAGGTCCCACCATGCCTGTCTTGATGAACATAGAAAACTCACTTTGCAGCAGCATATAATAATGAATATATTAAATAATTCCAAGTACTCATATCCATAAGTTTCTTCCTTTAAGAATAAACATGTCCCTTGGGGCACCTGGGTGGCTCAGCGGTTGAGTGTCTGACTTCTGCTCAGGTTGTGATCTCACAGTTCTGTGAGTTCGAGTTAATGGTTCAAGCCCCACATCAGGCTGGGGGCTGTCAGTGCAGAACCTGCTTCAGATCCTCTGCCCCCTCTCTCTGTCCCCCTCCTCGCTTGCACTCTCTCTCAAAAATAAACATTAAAAAAAAGAATAGGGGTGCCTAAGTGGCTCAGTCAGTTAAGCATCTGACTTCAGATCAGGTCATGATCTCACGGTTCGTGGGTTTGAGCCCCACGTCAAGCTCTGGGCTGACAGCTCAGAGCCTGGAGGCTGCTTCAGATTCTGTGTCTCCCTCTCTCTATGCCCCTCCCCCACTCACACTCTGTCTCTCTCTCTCAAAAATAAACATTAAAAAAAAATTTTAAAAGAATAAACATGTCCCCTTGAAATTTGAATTTTTACTCAAATTTTAAATTGTATTGCTGAAACATGTTAAGAAACGTTCTTAATACGATACCCCACACTGTATTCTACAGCTAACAAAATACTTATAATTTTGAGAGGTCACCTGATTAATAAGTTCCACAACATGAGGCTATCAGATGGTAAAGACACTTCTTCACAACTCATGTCTCAGCCAACACAACACAATCCCCCAAAAAGACGGGTGTTCCCAGCCTCATGTACCAAGTGAGACTGGCCTTCCCTGAGTCTGCCACACCACCTCAGAACTCAAGAAAAGAAGTTTCCAGAGTTCCTCTGTTCCCAAGGTCAGCATACTAGCATACCGAGGGCTCTTTCACTACTCCTTCAGCCATGATCCTGCAGTAGAAAACACCTGTCCAAGGGCCCATGTCACCCTGGTTAGCCACCAGGTCTAATACCATCATGCCCAACATCCCTGTTACCTGTCAGTCAGAAACCTGAACTCCCATATCATCCATCATCCCAAGCATTGTGTACATCTAGTACTCTGACCCACTTTCCCAACCATCCTCTACCCTCTAAAACCCTTCCATTATGTCTTCTTGTCTGTCATCAGCAAACACTCTTATTATGGGTTCAAGTGGGTTCCCCTCTTTACTCAAGTTCATGTATTGAAGTCGTAACCCCAAGTACCTCAGAGTGTGATTTTATTTGGAAACAGGGTCATTGCAGATGTAATTATTCAATTTAGAATAAGGCGGTACTAGAGTAGGGTGGTCTCCTAATCCAATAGGACTAATATCCTTATAAAAAGGGGATATTTAGAGACAGGCATACACATAGGGAGGATATGATATTGGAGTTGTGCTGTCATAAATCAAGGAACTACTAAAAGCTAGTAAGGACCTGTAACAGACCCCTCCCTAGTGTCTTCAGAGGAAATAGGACTTTGCCAACAACTTGATTTCAGACTTCTATCTAGCCTTCAAAACTGTGAGACAACAAAATTCTGCTGTTCTCAGTCACCAGTTTATGGTGCTTTGTGATGCAGTACCAACAAGCTAATATAATTCTTCTCTGAACACTCCCTTCCCCTGCTGCCGTCTGGTAACACAGTCTCCTTGAGCCCTCTTGAAGGAAGGATCTCTTCTTCTTCTGCCTCTCTGCACCTCAAAGTCTGGCAGTGGAATAGAAGGGAGGAGGAGGAGGCGTATCAATTTCCTGACCTATTGGTTAGAATTGATCTTGCTCTCAACCTTACCTCAAGTACACACTTCATTGGTTTTACCCTAGATCTTGTCACTACTGACAGAGATCACTAATTTCAATTTCAAAGATACCATTCTCTATTCTCTAACTTCTATCTTTCCAGTTTACACTCTCTGTCACACTTATTCCAAAACTCTGTTGGCCCTACTGGGACATCTAATCCACTGGCCCTACCACCTACTTTTCTCAATTCCCTCCTTCACTTGCACAAAATCTAGGTCCAAGACCCATGATTTTAATCACTCTTTGCCTACATCCTCATCTATTCTGCATCTTTTAGATTTGTCCAACAAAACTACAACCTGCTAAAACTAACTCTATGCCCACTACACATCTGCAACTGAGCAGCTGAACGTGGCTAAAAAAAAATTTGAATCACTGCTCACTGGTCTTTCAAGGATGGCCTCAAATCTCAAAAAGGCTAATACTGTACAGCAATCTTCTATATTCGTCTCATTTCTCCACTCTGCAGGACACCCCTTTTCATATCTTTTCTATCCCCAAACCTCCACACTAACTCTACATTTACTCATAGCTAAAAGATTTGCCTCTTATTTTCCTAATAGAATCACTTAGGAAATATTCCTATATCCTTCTTACACCAAGTTTACCAGCCTACCTCCATCTGCACCCATACCCTCTATCTTCCCTCCTGTCACAAGGATGAAACTGTTCCTACTCCTATCTAAAGCTAACCTCTCCTTTAATTATCTGGATGCCACCCCTTTACCCCTAACCCAAAGACTTTGCTCCTACAATTATCCCCTCTCCTATCTGTAACACCAGTTTTCTCATCTGTAATACAGTTTTCTCATCAGTATACAATGATGCTGTACTATCTCCTGTCTTAAAAATACCCCCGATCCCACAATCTCCCTCCAGCACCTGGACCATTTTTTAACTCTCATTTATAGAAAAACTCCCCCCAAAGAGACCTTATGATACTTGTCTTTATGCTCTCAATCTCTACGATCAGAATGTTAACTCATCATTTCACTAAGCTTACCCACATTGCCAAACCCAACCATCAGTGTTTGGTCCCCAGCCTATACCAACTTTCAACAGTGCTGAACACAGCTAACACAGACTGTTCCTTTGCTATCTACTTCACAGAATCCTCCTTCTCTTCTCAACCCCACTGTGGCAGGGTGACCAGGGCTCAGTTCCAGACCTTCTTATCTAAGACTACCCCTATGCCCCAGGTTCTCTATTCTAGTCACCTAGCTAAATATTCTGTCTATATGAATAGACTATATGACAATGTCATATAGACATAAGTAAGGCTGATTTGAAGTATAGAATGAATGTGTATAGAATGAATGAATAGTGTACAGAATGAATGAATGGATGAATAACAAGCAAGTGTGTGGAACTGCTTTGTGCCAGGAGTAGAAATCATTAAAAAACTACCCCTTACACTTCAAAGATGCAACCAACAGCATTCATTCTTAACACGCCTTTTTAAAAACTTATGAGGAAATGAAACTTGTAATAAAGATGCTGAGATTTATAGCAACAGTCCTCACTTCCCCTTAAATTACTGGCATAACGTGCCCAGTGTTGCCATTTTGGAAGGTCTGATTTCTGTTAACCTAGTTTAAACAATTTCTGACATGATGCATTTTTAAATCTTTGCTCTCCAAATAAAATAAATCCCTAAATTTCTGTAAAATACTGATTTCCAGCCATTGACTTTGCAACTGCTCAGGTGAAAACCTGGAGAACAAGACTAATTAAACTAACTTCCTAGATGAAAGGAGCAATAGCTTCGGTGTACCAGAGCAGGAAGATAATGAGCCATATCACATTATCTCTTGGGAACACATTCTGAGGGTGGAATAAATAAGGTGTTTTCCTGAACTTAATATTGTAATCAAATACACTGTTTTTGCTTTTCAAACCCGAATTTAATTAAAAATGTAAACAATGTTTTTAGGAGTGAGAAACATCAATTCACTTTTCTCCTGTACACAAAGTACATGACTGCCTACAAAAATGGCTGTCATTGCTTTTTCAACAAAGGAGCAAAATATTGGGTTGTCTCACATACCCATGAGCATCTTAGGTTTACTGACCATCATCCACATCCCTTTTAAGTTCCTTCAAATTTAGAAAGAACTTACCAGATGACAAGTGTATAAATAATACACTTTCATAAAATGTTGTCTGAGGCCCAGGTTGTAAATTCATTCCCCACACTGACAAGTCAGTCAGGAGACAGTTCATCTTGACAAGGCCTCCCACAGAGGTACCCACAGGTCACAAGGACAACTGGAGAGTAGAAAGCACGTTCTATGTACCACTGCTGGAACATCATTTCATAACACATACACTCTTGACAGGAAGTTTATAGATTATTTTGAAAACCCTCTCACCTCGGTAATAAAGCTAGTCATTTCTTAGGTTTTCCATCTGCAGTATGACAAAGCTAATGCAAATGGAAAGATACAGAAAGCTGCTGAAAAGAAGCAAATGACTTGAAAAAGAACAGCGACTTTCAGTTCAAGAGGATGGAAATGGTAGAGGATCATCTGTGTCTACTGAACACATGACTCAACATGTTAGATGAAGCACACTTTTTAACTTCAGGAAGAAATTCCTGATAGTAAACAGATTCTGAAGAAAGCTTTTAAGCAAAACTTGTGGTGTCCTTTACTGGACATCGGAACACAGTGTTGGGAACTTAGCTTCTTGGAGTCATTTGTGACAAAAAATTTAATGAACAAGGGAGTTCGTGCAGTTGCCTCCTGAAGAAATCATGAAAAGCTACCACTTAAAGTCAAAGTTCTGCCCTATGTGACTAATTATGTGACCTTGAACAAGTTACTTAGCTTCTCTACCTTCAGTTTTCTTCCCCGGAAAATGCATAATAATAGCACCTGCCCCATGAGGCTGATTTGAATGTCGATAAGAATAATAGCCAACACTTATTAAATGTTTACAATGTGCCAGGCACTATTAAAGTAGTTTAGTAGTATAAATTCACATGAGCCCTAGAGTAAATAAGAGGTAGATAGATATTACTATTGTCCTTATTTTGTGGAATAAGAAACTGAGGCACAGAATTGTGTTCCAGAGACAAGCAGCAGCGGCATCACTTGGGAACTTGTTAAAAAACGCAGAATGTCAAGCCCCACCTCAGATTACCAAATCAAAACCTGCTTTCTAATAAGATCAACAGATGATTAAACTTTCAGAAGCACATGACTAAAACCACCTGATTATAAGAGGTGGAGGGGGTTTGAACTCTACAGGTCTCACTCCACAACTTGTACTGCACTGCTTCCTTGCATTAGAGAATGAATGTCAAGGGTATGCATGCATACCCTGTTATAAATATTGGTTATCATTATAACATTTTAGGGCTGATTTACACACAGTTCTACTTAGAGGTAAAAGAAATATATACATATATACATGCACACACACACACCTACCTACACACACACACACACACATATGGCTTGCACTAAAAACAAATCAAAACAATCAAAACACCAAAGAGCTGAAATGACAGGAATTTAAATCACAGATTTCTAGAACTTCAACACTAAAAGGGAACATGAAGAGCTAACAATTCAAATATCTTACTTTATTTCTATGGAAACTGATGCTAAGAGAGAGAGGTAAACTAATATGGTCAAGGTCAACAAGTAAATTAGGGGCATAGCAAGGATTCCAACTCGGGCCTCACAGTTAGATCTGCAATCATGCAATTATTACTGGCTTCCCCTTATTCCCTGCTATGACTGCACAGGTCAAAAAAGACAATTGAATAAGTAAACAATTAGCAGATGCAAGTGGTTTCACATTACTGTTTAAAGTGCTCTGCCGACCACAGAGGCTACTTCTAATGTCTATGAATACAAAATATCTTCATAATGTGTTTCTTCAGAAACCAGTTGTTTACATGGGTGTTTTCCTGGCATTTGGCCAGAGCACTGATGCAAAATTGGTGTTGTGTAACATGCTAAACTTTGGGCAATAGTGTAACGAGCCTTCACGAACAATCCTGCTTTTCCATCCGACATTAATCCTTACCATTCTATCCATCTTCATAGAACATTTTTTTAAGGGTGACAATGCTGTGAGCCTCTCTAAATTACATTATAGTCTTCCCCACATACACAGGAGTCCATTTTGTAAATAACTATCTTCCAATCAGTCCAGCCAAATTTTATTTTCTTCCTGCCATCTCCCTTTCTCCTCTTATTTCAACTTCTCCCAAGATAATCATGCAAAACATATTCAAATTATTCTTTCAGTAAGCTATTTTATTCTCTCTTCAAATTGCTCGAAATTCTTTTTTTCCCCAAAAGTCTCTTCTTTACTAACATGAACTGTTGAGGATGACTAGGATTCTTTTTTAAATATTAGGCATTTTATTAATCTTTACTATGTAATCAGCAGTAGAGATCTAACATGATAATCCCCAACTTCATCTCCTCTGCAATAGAATCTATACAGATACCAGCTATCCCTTAGTTTTATTACTGAGTTTTAATTCAGATGATTTTGTGCCTTCACATGTTCACTGTTCCTGATCCCTCCTACCCCCGTGTGTTCACTGATCTCTGTGGTGATTCAGGATATACTGTGGACATCTGTCAAGAAGAAATAGGTTTGCCTTCCTGTAGAAAGTAGGTGAAAATTTAGATCTACTTATCCTAGACTGTATTTTTCCTTCAAGTGACTTTCCTTCAACGGTTCAAAGAAGTAAAAGCCTTCATGTATGCTCAACAGCATTTGTTTTAAATAACAGGACAAAATTGGAAAGCTATGCAGCAAAATATTAACAGTTTGGTTATCTAAGGATGTTTGTATTATGGGTGATAGTAACCTACTTATTTTTGCTTTTCTGTATGTTTCAAGATTAACAAAATAGCATATTAACACTAATTTTGAGAAAGCAAAGTTATTACAAACATTAAGTTTGGGGTCATACTGCCATCTGGATAGTAATCCACAACACATTAGACAAACATCAAACTAAAATACAATTAGAAAAACAATAAAAATTAGTTTTTATAAGTCAACCTGATAGGTTAAGACTACTAGGTTATCCCACAACAGAAGAAACTAGATGAAAATCAACCTACAAAGGATTCTACTCATAGCACATTCCAATTTGATACCATGAAACAGGAACCACAAGCAACAAGAAGGTAGGAATGTTTTTTTCTTATTTCTCTTCATATATTTCCAGACTCAAAAGACCCAAGGTATTACAAATGAAGAACAAGGTCAGTGTGACTTTTCACTTTCTCTATTCTATTCTGTAAAGAAGGAGTAACTATACCCATTTACCCTCCCCAAAATAAGATATTCTATTCAGCTACAAAAACAAAAAGAAAAACAAACGAAACAAAATAAAATTCCCTTAATTCAAAGAGCAAGAATTGTTCAAGTTACACTTTCTCACCACAAAGCAGATTATAATACTTATTTTTTTTAATTAGGTACCATTTGGAAATTAAAAGAGGAAAGTTACTTTTAAATAACCCTTATATAGGGGCACCTTGGTGGCTCAGTCAGTTAAATATCCAACTCTTGATTTCAGCTCAGGTCATGTTCCCAAGGTCATGGGATCCAGCCCCTTGTCAGGCTCCATGCTGAGTGTGGAGCCTGCTTCAGATTCTCTCTCTCTCTCTCTCTCTCTCTCTCTCTCAAAAAAAAAATAAATAAATAAAAATAAAAATAAAAAATAACACTTGGATAAAACAAAAAACCATTACAACTACAGAACATTTGGAAAATAACAAAAATGAGAATACTACATATAAAAAGTTGGAAAATACTGCTATATAGTCAAAGAAAGTTACTTTAAAAAAATTTTTTTAATGTTTATTTATTTTTGACAGAGAGAGAGAGAGAGACAGAGCATGAGCGGGGAAGGGGCAGAGAGAGAGAGGAAGACACAGAATCAGAAGCAGGCTCCAGGCTCCAAGCTGTCAGCACAGAGGCCGACACAGGGCTCAAACCCATGAGCTGTGAGATCATGACCTGAGCCGAAGTCGGAGGCTCAACCGACTGAGCCACCCAGGTGCCCCCAAAGAGTTACTTTAAATATTTTATTATTAATTTCTGAAAAATAAAATAAATGGGCAAAGTAGCTCACATTAGAAAGAGTAAAACAGAACTTAGGAAAGCAAGCAGAAATTAATAAAATACAAATCGATAAATTAAGAAATAGTAAAATAGAGATAAATTAGAATTATAAATAAATTTAAAAGCTAATTATT
Organism: Felis catus; assembly: GCF_018350175.1. Lineage (NCBI taxonomy): Eukaryota > Metazoa > Chordata > Mammalia > Carnivora > Felidae > Felis > Felis catus. The sequence continues at coordinate 206,532,668 of NC_058368.1, read as the reverse complement.
TTTAAAGAACAATAGAATAAACCAGTTTGGTCAAATATAATTTAAAAACAGAAAAGTGAAGGGGAAAAAAAAAACACAGATGCATTATCTAATATCAGAAAAAGATCAGGGGCACCTGGGTGGCTTAGTCAGTTAAGCATCTGACTCTGGATTTCAGCTCAGGTCACGATCTCACAGTTTGTGGGATCAAGCCCCACATGGAGCCCACTTGGAATGCTCTCTCACTCTCTCTCTGCCCCTCTCCCACTCACACTTGTGCACACACACTTTCCCTAAAAATAGGGGGCACCTGGGTGGCGCAGTCGGTTAAGCGTCCGACTTCAGCCAGGTCATGATCTCGCGGTCCGTGAGTTCAAGCCCCGCGTCGGGCTCTGGGCTGATGGCTCAGAGCCTGGAGCCTGTTTCCGATTCTGTGTCTCCCTCTCTCTCTGCCCCTCCCCCGTTCATGCTCTATCTCTCTCTGTCCCAAAAATAAATAAGCGTTGAAAAAAATAAAATAATAAAATAAATAAAAATAAATAGCATTTTTTTTAATTTTTAATGTTCATTTTTGAGAGAGACAGAGTGTGAGTGGGGGAGGTGAAGAGAGAGAGGGAGACACAGAATCTGAAGCAGGCTCCAGGCTCTGAGCTGTCAGCACAGAGCCTGAGGCAGGGCTCAGACCCACAAACCCTGAGATCAAGACCTGAGCCAAAGTCAGATGCCCAACCGACTGAGCCACCCAGCACCCCAATAAATAAATTTTTAAAAAGAAAAGGAAAAAGAAAAAAGATCAAACAAAAAATGAAAAGTATTTTAATTTGAGAAAAAAGTAAAAGATTAATAATCATAGGATGGGGCGCCTGAATGGCTCAAATGGCTAAGCTTCCTACTTTGGCTCAGGTCAGGATCTCACGGATTGTGAATTTGAGCCCCGCACTGGGCTCTGTGCTGACAATTGGGAGCCTGGAGCCTACTTCAGATTCTGTCTACCTCTCTCTCTGCCCCTTCCCAACTCACACTCTATCTCTCTCAAAAATAAATAAACATTAAAAAAAATTTTTTTTAATAAATAACCATAGGATAAATTGGGGAAAGTTGCCAAAAGAAAATCCATCAAAAGATAGTGTATGGCCCACATTCATGCAAATGGATGGGTAATGTTTCTGTTCAAGTAACGAATAATTTCTTTTCTAGTTAAGTTGTTAAAAAGTAAAGAAAAAAGATGAGATGCCTCATAATTAATTTAGTCAATCTGAAATAATCCTTATACAGAAATCTGACATAGCAGATAAAAGAAACCACAAGCCCATCTAACTTAAAAATATTAATATAAGATTTATAAATATTAGCAAAAACAAACCTTTTAATGTAATATAAACATTAAAAAAAAGAAAAAAAGACCCCATGGTCAGTGCCAGTAGAAAACATTCCAAGAATTCTAGGTGGATGCTTCTTTAATACATAAAAGAAAATCTTTACTGCAATTTATCAGATCAGGAAACCAGGAGATAAAGCAACCATCTCAACAGATGCTGGAACAACATTTGTAAATAATTAAACATTCATTCTTGGTAATCTGAAGAAATATTAATAAAATAGAGAAAAATGTTCCCAATCCAACAACCAACAATTTCATGCTTACTGTCAAAACATAAGAAAATTCTCCATTGACAAGTGTGCCTGAAGGCACAATTATTTATCACTGTTCTGGTAGTCTGACCAAAACTAATAACATAAAATAAATTATAAATTTAAAAGCAGCAGAGACAGAATCATTACTATTATTTACATGTAGTGTGGGGGTTTTTTTGTCTGTAAAACCCAAGAGAATCAATTCAAAATATTTTAGATGAGCTAATTATTTGAAAATCCATTGGTTAAATGTATTTTTAACTATTGTTTGCCCAGAAGAGTTCACTAAGATTGTACATTCCACTTCCTAAGGTTAAGGTTTTCTATACCAAAGCAGTAAATAGAACATAAGACCTATTTTTCTCTTCCCCTTGGATGAAGGGGCAGTTTGATGAGACTATAGCTCCAATTTTTTCTTTTAATTTTCTTCACTTTCAAACTCAATGGAGGAGCTCAGAATCCACTGTCAAAGTTTTGAGTCTCCTGAGAAAATCCCACCTTAAATGGCATCATATAACAGTTGCCATATACATTTATTCAGTCAACAGAGTATGTTCTAAGTCCTAGAGCATGGTGATATGCACTAAATGTTTATATACAGATGAATCTGATCTCATCCCTGTAGCATGAGTACGTCCCAGAGGAACCTACACTGTTGTTAGTAGGGGTGGCCACTCACAGCTACTTTGAAAGTCCAATGTAGCCAGTAACACCTTTTATGATGATCCCCAAGGGTGTGCAGGTGCTTGCACAGGCTGCCTCATCCTTCACTTTGCTATTTGTACAGAGGATACCAGGCCTGCAATCTATCGAGAAAGGGTTCTTCAGAGTACCGTCACCAAGCTTAGGCTTTAAATTGTCCAGCACATGAGTGTCTTCCCTGAATTCATGATAACCATAACTGACTTGCAGTGGTGATGGTAACCTCTAGCCACATACTTATAAGGTTGTGTTGTTTTCTGGGGTTTGGTCTTTTTTGTTGTTTTGGTTTTTTGGTTTGGGGGTTTCTGATATGCTGATAGAATCCAATCAGCACTTCCCACATTTGTTTGATTTGCCTTTTCTTCTTTCAAAATCATTCCTATACTGCATACAGCCCTAAATTTTATTCGTTTTCTCCTTCTTTAAAAAAAAATTAGCTCTACCTTAATTTCCACTTTCATTTCTAGTGTCAATGCACATCCCTACGTACAGGCACTCTATTTTTCTTACTGCTTTTGCTCTATTGGTTCATGACATAATTAATGATATTTATAAAATATGGCAAATAATCAGGGGTCTCTGAACTGGGTTTCAAGTAGCCCTGAGTTACATAACAGAGTAGGCAAGCATGGGTAATTGCCAAGCAATGAATTTCCAGATCCTCAGCTGCACTCTTAGACTACAGCTACAGCAGAGATATCTTGCTGAACATTTCCTTCCACAACCATGACAATCCACATGCATATTTTACTTGGGCACCAAGTCTTCTAACAATTGTCATTCATCAACCACTTCTCTGATTTCTCATTCATTCTTATCATATACCTGGTAGATTTACATTAATGAGAATATGGTGTGATTAATATACCTTTTATACATTTAGTATCCTCCACAGTTTTGGCTGTTGAATCCCACTGAATCCTCTCCCATTCCAATAATCAGTAATACTCAGATGCAGGTAATGAGCTAATGTACCTCATTATGAGCCTTTAGGAGGGTTCGGTTCAAGACGGCTATGTAAGAGGATCCTGAATGGCCCTCCTCCTATTAATACACCAAATCTACAGCTACACGAGGAACAATGTCCTCTGAGAAAAAAAACCCTAAAAACTGACTTGTCTGCAGTGAGCCAAAGAGACAAGACCCACACCAAAGTGGGTAGGAAAGCCTGGGTCACAATCTTGTCATAAATACCATTCTACTTGGGGCAACCCAGTCCGAAGGGAACTCAAAACCTGATGCTTCTCCTTGAGGAGTGAAGAGTTTGAAGCCCACACGGGCATCCCTGACTTTTAAGATCTGCACCTGAAAGGAGTCCCCAAAGCATATAGCTTAGACAACTAAAAGGGCTGGCGCGCTAGGACTCACCCGGCCCTGGGTTCCACGTAGAAGCCGCCCGTGGAGGGGAGTCAGGCTTTTGTGCATAAGAGGCTCACTTGCTGGTCTTGGAGCTTTGGCCTGAGAGAAAGGCATCTGATTTACACACATTTTGAGGCCTGTAGGGGAGCGCTCCGGAGGGCGACGGGCAGGCGCGATCGTCACGCTCGCTCTCCCTCTGCCAGCTCCAGGGCAGCGCCAGTACTTCCCAGAAGGGAGCTTTTACGACACTGCAGCCCCAGGTTTTGCGACCGCGCACGGAGGACACCTCTCCACTAGCTGCGGGCCCGGCTTCCGCTTGTGGTCCCGTGGGACTGTTTATGTTCGCACGAGCCTTTCTCCTATGAAGTCTTCTTTTATGTTTGTGAATATATAATTATATAACTGTAAAGTAAGCTACTTTGTGTCATAATGGCAATAAAGTTAAATTTACTCAGAATAAAATTTTTATTACTTCGAGACATCACAGAAAAATGCTAATTTCACATTTCAATTTATTTGCACAATTTTTGCAAAGTATACAGGACCAGTGTAAGACATTCAAGCATTAAAAAATTACAGTAGAGGGGTGCGTGGGTGGCTTAGTAGGTTAACTATTGGACTTGGGCTCAAGTCATGATCTCATGGTTCATGGGTTCAGAGGCCCGTGTGGGGCTCTGTGCTGACAGCTCAGAGCCTGGAGCCTGCTTGGGATTCTTTGTCTCCCTCTCTCTCTCTGCCCCTCCCCTGCTCTCTCTCTGTCTCTCTCTCTCTTTTAAAAACACATAAACATTTAAACATTGATTACGTTAGATTAAAAATATACAGGGGGAGGTTAGATGGAAATGAATTCAAAAGGAGAAGAAATGGTATAAAATTTGACTATTAAAATGACCTTCACATATTTTTAAGTGAGACATTATAGCTAGTGATTGTTACTGTGTTAGGATTCCAGTGGAAAATGTTTAAGGTGATTTAATCGTTTGTTTTGATGTTAATATTGGCAACTGGGCAGAAATTACACTACTTTCAACAACTTCGAGTAAAATATTTTAGCTATAAATGTGGAAGAAATACATAGATTTTTCAGTATTATTTTAATGGACGTGCAAGCAAAAGTTTGAAGTCCTCTATGTAGACCATAGAAGGCTAATGGGTAGGTACTCCAGCTAGCACTCATTGGTACCAACTTAGCTAACATGCTTTTTGCTCTGAGGCTCTGGTTCATCCCTAAATTCATCATCTGGGGCACCTCGGTAGCCTGCATTAAATTTCCCAGAAATCTAGTCCAGATAGCTCAGCACCAAACCCAGGCTAATTCCTTTGCATGGCTATTCCCCTAACACGAGTGGGGAAAACAACAGACCTGTAGGTTCCTCCTGCTGGTTTCCAATGTTAGGGTCTCCTGAAAATACTACACTGATCAAAAAGAAGACACAGAAACACAGAGCCAGATTAATAATTCTCTATTTCTCTAATTCTATAATGATACGGTTTCCACAGTATTTTCAATCTATATTATCAAACACAATACTTAACCTGATGGCGCTTTGCGTCAGTCCTGTGCCAAGCACACCTTGCCTTCCACCCTCGGGCTTCTCTGTTGACAGCACAGAGTGAGACGCTACAGGAACCTGTTTCATGCTAAACCTCATACAAGCCAGAAGGGCAGATAATTTGTACCATGAGGTGAACCTTTGACAAATAGGGGGTGCGAGCTGATGGATAAGTGTTTCCCCCTCTTTTCCTCAGGAGAGATGGTCCTGAGATGCATTTCACAAGGTTTCTAGGATAATCCCATGAAGTGGTGACCATCCTGATAATACTTCTTTGTAGAGGTTCTCCCTCTTTCTCTCTTTGCTGCCCTGAAATTCTGTTCTTTGGAAATATACTCCCCAGTAAAGTAATTTGCATATTTGGTCTAAGGATACAAAATCAGACAGGGAGAATTTATTGACAAAAGGAACCAGTGCTAATATGCTGCTAAGATGCTTTCTTGAAGCTTAGACATGATGGGTCCATTGTAAATGAAGTGGACCATGCCAAAACTTTCTTAGCGTAATACTAAGATAGGGATCAGAAGACTCAGGGAGGTTGGAATATTAAAGTGGAATTATTATGTAAGAATCCAACTCATGTCTATGTTTCGTATGAGGGCACAGAGGATACAGAATGCATACGTAGGGCATGACAGAGATCTTTAAGAAATATCACTAAGAAACTCAGTGAAGGATGTCCTCTGACATATAGTATTGACAGTAGAACATGGCACCATATAACTGTGTTCCCTACTGTCAAGGGGATGAATACTCCAGATTAATAGGAATCAGTTACTGACATTTAATTGTTAAAAGCAAGTCACAGCAATTGGCTGATTTACTGACAGAATGATAGAAATAATACATTCTGGGTCAGATCCCATTTGCACCAGCAAATTATATGAAAAGGCAGCCCAGACTCCCATGTCACAGACCTTGGTCGTACTAACACCAATCCCTCAACTTACATATACAGTTCCATGGGGAAGGAAGAGGTGGTCCCTTCTGACCAAATGGCAGAGGAGGAAAAACAGTCCTGGTGTACAGAGAAACCAGTTCAAGGTTGGTGCTGGCAAAAAATGGACTTCTGTTGTAACACAGTCCTACTCAGGAGTGGTCCTAGTGGGAAATGATAAATCTTCCCAGTAAGCACTTCTGCAAGTAGTCTGTTTGGTGATTTATTTTGTATGAAGAGAGAAGTGGTCCAAGATACAAACATACATGGATTTATGAGCAGATGAATGGCTTGGATGGTTATTAGAGGTCAGGAAGTAATTGTACTAAAAGATTGGGGAACCAAAAAGAAAAAAACAACCCTCGTAAAAAGGTATGTGGATGGCCCATGGGAGATGGCCAAGGCAGGCAGATTTCCTTGTTTCACAATACCCTCCTCCACCCATTGCAACCCAAACTAGGCACTCAGGATGACCTGTTCAGTAAACATCAGCAGGCCTCTTTCCTCGGTCAAGCCAGCACTGATGTGATAGGCCAGTACTGATAGGCCAGTCCAAGCCAGTACTGATGTGATGAGAAGTAGCAGAATTTTGTCCTTTCCAGAATTTACATCTACTTTCAGAAGAGTTTGTCTTTCCTGTCCTAAGTGCCTCTTGCAACAGTACCATCTGAGAGTGACAGAATGCCTGATCTATCACCTGGTATCACATACAACCCTGCCTTAGGTCAAGGGGCCTGTTTTATTGCAAAGTACGTGTGACAGTGGGCACAAGACCACAGAATCCCTTGGCCCTTACCACACACTGAACTAGAAATAGCAGACCCAATAAGAGTGGGGGGCTTGTCAGAGACTCTGCTAAGGCACCAACTTGAGGCAAACACTGTGCAGGATTGAGATACTGACCTCCATGATGTGATGTATGTACTGAGCTAACAGCTGAAAAAATGATGCTATCTCCTCAACAGCTGCAATGTATCAGTCTCAGGACCAAGGAGTTGAAATGAGATTGGCTCTTCTCACAATCAGCCCCAGGGTTCCATTTGTGGAATTTGTGCCTCTTGCCTCTCACACTGGGACTTCTCTTTTGATGACAAAGCGAGAGACGCTACGGGAACCTAACTCAGAAGTGCCGGAGAGTTATTCCTTGTGGGGCAAACCTCTGGCCAATAGGGATGGGAGCTAATGGAAAAACATTTCCCCTAAAGTGCATTTCATGCTGTTCCTCATAAGCTTCCTTGGGATTGAACAACCCGTTTCTCCATGTTTCCAACTTGGTTAACACTTCCTAGTTTGGGCTCTCCTTCCTTCTTTGCTCCACTTGTCCTTTCCCTCACTCCTATACCCTGCAACAACACTCCCCAGTAAAGTACTGCCCAGAAGTACTCAGACTCCGCTTTCTGGAGAAATCTAAGTAGGAGAGGTCCTGTACTAATAGTTTGCTGGAAAAAACTAAATTTGCTCCAAAACGTAGTTAGCCTCTCCCTTGCTAAAAACCAGGCTTCCGGCAATTTTATGTCTTTATATCCTTCTTGTCAGCAAACTTTAAAGAGAAATTCTCTCAAATTCAAACTCCTGTCTCCAACAGGTGCTTCATTACATGTGGATCTATTCTCTTCTTTCTATAAATGAATACCACTGCTCTAGCTCAGGCCTTCAGTATCTCTCACTTCAACAGGCTTCCTCCAGTGCTAACTTCCTTATGTCAGTCTCTCACTGCCACCAGAGTAAGCTATCTCAATGGCAAATCTGACCTTGTCTCCTGCTTAAAATTCTTCAGTGGCTCTTCATTACCTAAAAGATGACCCTCACGTTTCTTACCCTCTTTCACAAGGCTTTCTGGGATCCAACCTCTGCTGACCTTTCTAACCTCATTTTCTGCCACTCCTTGGCAGTTCTGGCCTCACTATTTACTATCTTTCCCCCTCCTACACTGGCTTTACAGACCTCCCGGCTGGAATGACCTCTTTTCCCCATTTTCCACTACCCTGCACCCCTGCCTATCTACCTGAATAAGTTTTACTCTCCCGTTACACTTCAGACTGTAGGTGTCCAACTGCAAGAAGCCTCACATAGCTTCCTCTTCCCAAATTGGACCCCACAGTACCCTGTGCGCATCTCCCCTGCACTAACTACTGGAAATTTTAAGTATCAAGTCACCATCCGTTCGCTTCTGATGGCAAGTATCATGTCATAGGCATCCATATATCCCCGGTGCATGGCTTGTTACATGTGTCATAACCTACAGTGAATAAATTTTTTGAGAAAGTAAATTAAAGGAGAAAAGAATACATGACACTTAACTCTAACAAATCTAGAAATTTAAACAGAACTGCTTTTGACAAAACCAAATCCCACATTATTTAAGTTTCTTTGTTAGGGTAGACAGATCACCCCTGCAATCGTATGTCTGACTCCCTACCCGTGTGACATTCAAACACCTGTTGCCGAGTGATTAAACTGCTCTGACGCAAGCATCGTCCTGGCCTGAGGCCTAGTACTCTAAGGTGTCCTGGTTACCCACCGCCCTCTGAGTCAGTGTGGTACACTTCTCACTGATGGTCCACGGCACCACAGATCCCAACCTACTGGGTTATAGTTTTCCATGTCCCTGGTATTAGTTACTGACTTCTTTTTCATGTCTCTGCTTGATATTCTAGTTCCTCCAAAGTCCAGGTATTCCTCCGTTTACCCTCATCTTTTGGAGGCTAGGTCTCTGCTCCCTGCTGGCTGCCTTCCAACTGTACCTGGGTTAACTGCCCGACCTCTGAATCTCTATGAGTCACCTGCTCCAGATTTTGTGCTTGACTTGGACCAAAGGTAGATGTACGCGATCTGTCCTTCCTCCCTGTTGGCCTGGCATCCAGTTCTGAACCTTCCTTCAGACTCATTTCATGTCAGTTTGCCTGGACTTACAATCCTGAACTTCACCTGACCATTCTCATCCTCCTCTCAGAATCCAGACAGGACATCCCCAAATTATTAAGCTTTTGTATAAATCCATATTTTATTATATTGACCTTGCTCAAAGTGAGTTATATTTTTAATACAAAGCAGAAAAAAAGGTTTACAAATAAATTCAGAGGAAATAACTCTCTCTGAATGGACTCAACAATTCAGAACTTTATACAAGAAGATTTAGAGGAGTGGTTCCCAAGTAAGCCTGGCTCTCATAGAGACCCACTGGTGTGAACAAATTTTCTGACATCAAGCTTTTATGGAGTCATCAGAAAGTATACACATACATGATCGCCCCTTCTTACTTTATCAGCTTCCTTCTAACTACCTGTCTTAAATTGTTTCATTGCCAAGACTGACTTAGCTTATCCAAATACCCTAAAATGCAAACCATTTTTGTTTCCCCCAAAATCTCTGGAATAATACTGATAGGAAAAGGAGGTTGAAACTTTGTCCTAAATAAGACTTTGGCATTATTTATATATTCATATGTTCATATGTTTCCTTTATGTTCAGAATGAATTTGTTGGTGTCTCCCCAATTTGTCTGCATCCTTCCTTCAAGTAATAAATGCCTCCCCAGTTGAGCAAGGCCTGCTTATCTTGCCCGGGATACTATCAGGTACATCGTGTACAGCCATCCTGATTTTATGGATATCATGGAATTTGGCGATCTGCTCCAAGATCTCCTTACCTACTTCTCTTTTTAATTCCCTGCAAAACGAAACCTGGTGTTAATATGGATGCCCACACTATTTTCTCATTACTCATTTCTAAATCACAACAGGAAAACAGTCAATGAGGCCATCTTTGGGTCTTTGGCTGTCTTTTTAAAGAAACACTTTTCCCTTCATTTCCCTGGTATTATTTAGTTGTTTCAAAGTCTACCAGTCACTGAAGTGTTTAATCTGCAGCTTTTCTCAGAAAAGAATCCTGTTTTGCTGAGTAAAGTGCAGGGTGCTGCATTCTCTATGCGGAAGATGAGCTATTGATTTTTCTCTAATGATGTTTGATTTGGGGGCATATATTACTGTTGAATTACTACGTCCTTTTGAATTGAACACCTTACAAATGGATTCAAGATGGCCCTTTATGGATTAAAATACTTCTCAACAGTACATTATCTATAACAACAAAATAAATCACCAGTATATGAGTAAAATATTGACTATATCTTTCTTCTCCCCATTAATTTGAACTTGACATCTAGTATTTCAGTTTTTACGTAGTGAGATGGCATTATATCCACACTGATGACAGCCTAGAAATGTTGCCAATTAAAATTTAAACATAAAAAGTATTCTTTGTTTCAGGTAAAACTGGTCTGAAAACGAAAGCTAATGTGGCATTTTCAAAATAATTTGGTGTCAATAGCCTGTCATGGACATTTTCATGAACTCAGAACAATCTCATTGGAAAAGTATCTATTTCATGAGCTGTGGCAAATAGCTGAGAAAAGGATTTCAGCCTGGCTCTAAGCATTAGTTCTTGATTCAACCGAAAAGAGGAAACATCCATAAAATTTCTTGCAGCCAGTAAAGAAAAGTGCTTTTTGAACTCATGTCCTCCCACTTAAACTACAACAAATTCCTTTTCATACTGTAATGGTAGTTAAGTGTCCTGGAAACAATATCAGTTACCATCCTCATCATATCATCACCACCAGCACTGTCGTGGTAATACTGAGAGCTATTGATTTTTCACAATTTTTTTGATAAATTGATACTGAGATACTGAGAACGAAGTGAGAAGAGCAGAGCTGATCCAAGATCCCATTTTTTGACTTTTGATCTGCTGCCTTTTCCAGGCTATTATCATCAAGAACAGGATATAAAGTGCTATTATGGAGATAGATCTACATTTTAAGAGGACAAAAGAAAATGTCACTATTGGTTTTTTAAAAGAAAATGTCACCAGGGAAGAAAAATAAGACATGGATTTAAAACCCTATTAGATCCTTTAAAGTGCTAGACACGTCAGGTTAAATTATACTCTTCAGAACAAGCTTTTGTGGTGTTGACATGATTTCCCCTACGTTACAGAGGAGGAATTGGGCTCTGAACACGAAAGCAATATGCCCACTCAGGTGAGACCTATGAGGCAGAAATGAATGCCACATTCAACTGAGGCAACAATTGTTCGTTCCCGTACAGATGTCAGTGGTTCTCAGACTTAGCCTCATGCTGCTATCACCAAAGGGTCTTTGCTTGGGCACCATGCAAGGTCAGGTGAACATCTGTTACATGAGTACTTTTAAAAAGTACTTTTTAAAGGGAGCCATACATGAATACTTTTAAAAAGCTTCTCATTTTAAGGGTGCCTGGGTGGCTCAGTTTGTTAAGCGTTTGACTGGCTCAGGTCATGATCTCACAGTTCACGAGTTTGAGCTCCATGTCAGGCTCTGTGCTGACAGCTCAGAGCCTGGAGCCTGCTTCGGATTCTGTGTCTCCCTCTTTCTCTGCCCCTCCCAGCTTGTGCTCTGTCTCTGGCTCTCTCAAAAATAAATAACCATTAAAAAAAATAATTAAAAAAAAATAAAAAGCTTCCTGTATCAAAATCGTCTTAAAAATTTGTTAAAAAAGGGTTGGGGGGTTCGTCTGGCTGGCTCAGTCAGTAGAGCATGCAACTCTTGATCTTGGGGTTGTAAGTTTGAGCCCCACATTGGATGTAGAGATTATTAAGAAAACTTGAAAAAAATTGTTAAAAATAAATAAAATTTTAAAAAAAGCTTTCTGTGTAATCACAGTGTCTAGCCAAGGTTGGAGATACTGTGCTAGCAGAAGGCTACCTAAATGCCATGAACTAATATGCAGTTTAAGGCCACCTGTCCAAGACACAAAGTAACCAATATTTCTGATACCTATTGATAGAGTTCCTGTAAGTGGTCAAAACAAATATTTTTGGCCAGAAGCATAACTGCAGATGATTCCTTTCAGCATGCTTATAAACTAATTCATAGCCCAAAAAGGAAGTTGAAAAACAATGATAAGTAGAAATAACTTCCTGACAAAAACTTACAATTGTATAGATATTTCCCAGAGGAAATATCTAAGTTAATTGAGGCCTAAGAACTCACTTGAAAGGCCACTGCAAGAAAACAGATTTTAAAATTTGCCCCTTCCCTTGGCAATAAGGCCTCTCTACTTTTCAGAATAATTCAGTATCTAAAGCTTTAAGAAATGTAGAGCATAAGATTGAGAGGTCAAACTGGAGTCTTGTAACAAGCATGTAGAGCTTGAAGACTGGGAATGAAAACATCACTGAGAGAGGACAACCAGAGGGGCACCTGGGTGGCTGGGTCATTTAAGCGTCCGGACTCTTGATTTCAGCTCAGGTCATGATCTCACCGTTCAGGAGTTTGAGCCCCACATTAGGCTCTGCACTGATGGTGCGGAGCCTGCTTGGGATTCTCTTTCCCTTTCTCTGCCCCTTCCCTGCTCGCTCCTTTTCTCTCTCTCTCAAAATTAATAAACTTAAAAAAAGGAAGAGAGAGAGAGGGCAACCACAAAAGAGAACGCGGCCTAGGATGGAACTTTAAGGGCCTCAAGACGCTCTTGCGAAGGAGCGAAGGAGCGGCAGGAAGATAGAAGGACAACAGGACAGGGGCGCCTGGGTGGCGCAGTCGGTTAAGCGTCCGACTTCAGCCAGGTCACGATCTCGCGGTCCATGAGTTCGAGCCCCGCATCGGGCTCTGGGCTGATGGCTCGGAGCCTGGAGCCTGTTTCCGATTCTGTGTCTCCCTCTCTCTCTGCCCCTCCCCCGTTCATGCTCTGTCTCTCTCCCAAAAATAAATAAACGTTAAAAAAAAATTAAAAAAAAAAAAAAAGAAGAAGAAGGACAACAGGACAATATAAGGACTCGAAGGGAAGAGAGGAAAAGCTTTGCAGAGGTGAGGAGTGCTCATCTGATCAATCACTGCTGAGAAACCAGGGAGGATGAAAAGAAAAAAGCTGCCTGCTGTAGTTGGCAGTACGGGTGTCACCAGGGACAGTGATGCTTGTCACTGTCCACTTCATTCCAAGAGCACAAGACCACCTCGCTTGTGCTCTGCCAAGAAATTATACCTCCTGTTGTGTTTGGTGGTAACTTGGAAATAACCTGGAAATCCTTTCTTGGATCAATTTTACGACTCACAATTTTAAGTTCCATTTAAGCCTCAGTGCTTTGGGGCTGTGGGGAGAAGGAGAACAGAGTTTGAAAAGCTAAACTAGAGAAAATACATATTTAACCTTAAAAAGCTATCTCACCAGTTTTGTTTTGTTTTTGTTTTTTTTTAATTTATTTTTGTGTGAGAGAGAGAGACAGACAGAGCACAAGTGGGGTAGGGGCAGAGAGAGAAGGAGACACAGAATCCGAAGCAGGCTCCAGGATCTGAGCTGTCAGCACAGAGCCTGATGCGGGACTCAAACTCACTTACTGTGAGATCATGACCTGAGCAAAGTTGGACGCCCAACCGACCGAGCCACCCAGGCGCCCCTATCTCAACAGTTTTAAGGAAAATAATCAGCAATATAATTCTAGTTATTTCTCTTGACTCATAAAAATTTATAATAAAATGTGCTTTAATTTTTTTACATTTCTTCACACCAAGTGTCTCTAAATGACAAGATGCTCTTTAGAAAATTGTAGTTGAAGGTATATATATTTTTTACTTTATTTATTTTGAGAGGGAGGGAGCACGTGTGTGTGCACACACGTGGGAAGGGATGGGGGGGGTGGAAGAGAGAGAGAGTCAGAGAACCCCAAGTAGGCTCTGTGCTGTAAGCACAGAACCCAACACGGCTGGATCTCACAAACTGTGAGATCACGACCTGAGCTGAAATCAAGAGTCGGATGCTTAACTGACTGAGCCACCCAGGCGCCCCTGAAGGTATATTTTTAAAAGCGTGGGTTTGGCACAAAGAATAAACTGGATGGTTGCCAGAGTTAGGGGAGAGGTGGGAGGATGATCAAAATGCATGAAAGGGAGTGGGAGATACAGGTTTCCAGTTACATGGTAGCCATACTTGTGAGTACAGCATAATATTAACCGTTGAAACTATGTTGTACCTGAGGCTAACATAAAATTGTGTTTCAACTACAGTCAAATAAAATAAAATTATTTTTAAGTGAAAGGAATAAAACAGTTTGCTGAGAAAGAGATTGAATCATCTCACATAGACCAATGAAAGGTTACTGTTTGGGGAATACTATTCTAGTCTTCATCTCCACAGAAGGTGAGACAGGGCTCAAAGTAAGGTAAGAGAAATAGAAATTATCTCTAATGAAGAAATTCTGACCAGGTGGTAAGGCATATGTTACAGGCTGAATTGTGCCTCTCCCCACCAAAAAAATAAATAAAATTCAAATGTTGAAGCCTTAACCCCTCCATACCTCAGAATGGGACTGTATTTGGAGATAGGGTCTTGGAATCTTTTTTTTTTAAGTTTATTTATGGGGCGTTGGTGAGAAAACTTGCACATGAGTGGGGGGGAGGGGAGAGAGAGAGAGAGAGAAAGAGAGAGAGAGAGAGAGAGAGAGAGAGAGAGAGAGAGAGAATCCCAAGTAGGCTCTACTCTGTCAGCACAGAGTCTGAGGAGGGGATCAATCCCACGACTGCAAGATCATAACCTGAGCCAAAATCAAGGGTCCAATGCTTAACCGACTGAACCACCCAGGCACCTGCTGGAGATAGGGTCCTTAAAGAGGTGATTAAGTTAAATGAGGTCATTAGGCCGGACTCTAATCCAATATGATTGATTGGTGTACATAACTAAAAGAGTAGATAGATTAAGACACACAAAGAGACATCAACAATGCACATGCACAGAGAAAAAGTCATACGAGGACACAGCAAGAACACAGCCACGTACAAGCCAAGCAGAGAGGCTTTAGAAGAAACCAACACTGTCGACACCTTGATCTCAGACTTGTAGCCTCCAGAACTGTGAGGAAATACATTTATGTCGTTTAAACCACCAAGGCTGTGATACTTTGTTACGGCAGCTGATGGGGTTCAGGACATGCTACTCCAAATGTGGTACCTTGGCATATTAAATATTTTAAGGTGAAGACATTTTGAAAAAAAATGGCAGAAGCAGGAAGGTCACTCAGGTCCTAAAACCCTCATGTGAGAGGTGCCTCCCTATACTTGGAAGAAAGGAGCATCCTTATCTTTGAAGACAAAGGGACACTGAAAGGAATCCAAATAGGTTTGCTGAGTTTCCCCCAGAGTATGACACTTACCTCATACTCTTTAACCTATCATATTTCTCTACAACTGTCCATTCTTCATCAAACCACCAGAGCAATATTCAACTCTGTTTTTTCAGGTCTTCATTTCCTTGTGAAGGCTCCCGTGCCATATAAAACTTGTATTAAATCAATATGTATCCTTTTCTCCTGTTTTAAAAAAGTGTGGCTTTGGGACCTTTATTTACTAATTTTTAAAAAGTAGAGAGAGTCATACTATATGATTTCAACTATGAGACATTCTGGTGAGTAAATAGTAAAAAGCTAATGGCTGCCAGGGTATTCAGAGGGAGAAGAGAAGGACTGAATATTGATGCACCTGGGGATCTGGTCAGGCAGTAAAACTATTCTAACACTGTAACGGTAGATACGTGACATTATGAGTTTGTCAAAACCCATAGAACTTTATAGAACAAAGAATAAACTTTAGTGTATATAGAAGTTTTAAAAAATCATTTAGAAGATTTGGAGGTATCAGGAAAGAATCAGACCATGACAAGAAAATCTAACTGTATTACAAATGTATGAAACAACCTCACTGGAAGGGAGTCAAGGGGAAGAAGTGCTGACTTAAGTAAATATAGAAATGAGTGGAGTCTATAAGACTAAAGGCAAAACAAATGGCTTATAAGCACTGTAAGTGACAGAGTTATTTCCCATAGGAGTATAAGAGTAAGGGATAATCATTCAGATACTGCCATACATGTGTACTGTAATGGAACAATAAATAAATGGATGAATAGTGGGAACCAGGTTTCCCAATGTTGGTGTGGGAAGTTTTGGAAGAGCAAGAGGAAAAGCCTAGAATGATCTATTTAATAACTGGTTAGAACTGGAGATACCAGAGGCACCTGGGTGGCTCAGTCAGTTAAGCATCCGACTCTTGATCTTGGCTCAGGTCACGATCTCACCATTGGTGAGTTCAAGCCCTGAGTCAGGCTCTGCTGCTAACAGCATGAAGCCTGCCTGGGATTCTTTCTCCTCTCTCTGCCCCTCCCCCACTTGCGTGCGTGCTCTCTCTCTCTTTCTCTCTCTCTCTTAAATTAATTAATTAAAAGAAAAAAAAGAATTGGAGATACCAGCATGCACTCATGTTTAGCTTAATACAGACACATAATGGTTACACATAGAAATAGTCACAGATGTTATAAATATGCACAATATATAATATATAAACACACACACACACACAAACACACACACACATAAGCATATCTTTCCTTACTCCATTGGCAGAGAAGACCTAAAAGCAACAATACACCAGTAATGAAAAGCACAACTAGCACCAAAATTACAGTGGAGAAACCTAACCTACATTACCTCAGCCAGATGATCAAGGTCAGTATCAATAGTGATAAATCATGTTGATAGTATGGACCTTTGATATAATATGATTTAAAAATTGGTTTTATCTCTGTGACCTTCCTCCCAAAACCCACAACTCCAATCTAATCACAAGAAAAACATCACACAAATCCAACAGATGGCATTCTATGAAATACCTGACCAGTATTCCAAAAAACTAGCAAGGTGTTCAAAAACAAAGAAAGCTGAGGCTGTCATAGCCAAGAACTGCCTATGGAAACATGACAACTAAATGCAATGTGGTATCCTCGATGAGATTCTGGTACAGAAAAAGGATGTAAGATAAAAACTAAGGAAATTTAAATAAACTATGAACTTTAATTAATAACAATGCATCAATATTAGTTCATTAATTATAACAGATATACTATATTAATGTAAGATGTCAAGATGGGAAACTGAGTGTAGGGTGTATGGGTACTCCCTGTACTATCTTCCCAATATTTTTATAAAACTAAAATTATTCTAAAATAAGAAATCTATTTTTAAAAAAGCAAAAAGAGTATCTTATAAAATCATTCAAAGCAACACCAATTTGAATGCCATAGCTGGATAATCATGTAATAAAATAATTCATCTTTTTTTTTTAAATAAACCATCTTCTTAAGAGAGAACACCTATTTATAACATAATGTCAATAGCAATCAGATAATTCTGTTTATTAAGTTGCTATGTCTGAGCGTCTTTTGGGATTCTTGGACTCAATTTCAATGTGTGAGGGGGATTCCCTTCATACCAACAAGCAATTCTCGGACACCATCGGTGTTCTCTGACACCATCTAGCCAGAGACAGCATTAGGTTCTACAAGTTAAGAGTTCAGTCCTTCAAGAGTGCCACCCTCAACTTCAGATGCCAGTTGCAAGCTGAGGCTGTTATCTGTACTTCTGACCAACCAGCTGTAAATTACAGGTTCCCAAGTCTCACTCCCTTGGGTTGGATTAATTTGCTAGAGCAGCTCACAGACTCGGAAAAACATTTTACTTACTAGATTTCCTGTTTATCATAAGAAGATATAACTGAAGAACAACCAGACGGAAGAGCTGCACGGGACAAGGCTTGGGGAACGAGCTCCCATGCTCTATCCAAGACACCATTCTTCCAGCACTTCCATGCATTCACTGACCCAGAAGCTCTCCAAACCCTGTCCTTGTGGTTTTCCTGAAGGCTTCATTATATAGGCATGGTTGATCAAATTGTTGGCCTTTGATGATGAATTCAACCTCCAGGGCTTCTCCCCTCCCCAGAGGTTGGGGAGTTGCTTGAAAGTCCCAACCGGATCACAAGGTTGGTTCTCCTGGAAAGCACCCCCCAGCCTTAGGTGCTTTCCAGAGGTCGTCTCATTAACATGACATAAGACACCTTTGTCATTCTCAACACTTAGGAAATTCCAAGGGTTTGGGGAACTGTGAGCCAGGGACTGCGGAGAAAGACTAAATATATATGAGAGATACAGTAGTCCTCTTTTATTCGAGGGGATACATTCCAAGATCCCTAGTGGATGCCTAAAACTGCAGATAGTACAGAATCCTATATATACTATGTTTTTTCTTATATATACATATCTATGATAAAGCTTAATTTATACAATAGGCACACAAAGAGATTAGCAACAACAATAAAATAGATTATAACAATATACTGTGATAAAAAGTTACATAAATGTGGTTTCTCTCTCTCTCAAAATTTCTTATTGTACTGTACTCACCCTTATTCTTGGGATGATGTGAGATGATAAAATGCCTACATGATGAGGTGAGGTGAAGGATGTAGGCATTGTGATGTAGCCTTAGGCTCCTGTTGACCTTCTGATAATGTCAGAAGGGGGATCACCTGCTTCTGGACCGAGGTTGACCTCAGGTAACGAACTGCAGAAAGCGAAACTGCAGAAAGGAGGAACTACTGTATATTTTGGGCATCTAAACGGCCAACTAGGTATGTCTCATAAATCACAGTATCACAGAGTGTGTCCTCCCAAAATTCATATGTCGAATTCTTACCCCCAAAGGTGATGGTATTAGGAGGTGGAGCCTTTGGAAGGTGATTAGTGCCTTATAACAAAGGCTCCAGGAGCCCCTTCTGCCACTAGAGGATATAAGAAGTTATAACCTGAAAGCGAACCCTCACCCGACACGCTGGCACCGTGATTTCGGACTGCCATCCTCTAGAACTGTGAGAGATAAGTTTCTGTTATCCATAAGCTACTCAGTGTGTGGCATTTTGTTACAGCAGCCCAAATGGACAAGACATAAGCATTGCAAAATTATTATCTTACTCGATGCTCACCACACCTCTGAGAAGAATGAAAAAAAGAGGGAAAAAAAATCAGTCCTGGTTTGTATTTATTGAAAAACATAAGAGATAATAAAATGTAAAATTTTTAATCAAAATGCACATGAAATGAATAAAGCAAATACCATGGAAAATGCACCATACAATTAATTAGGCATATTTCTTAACATTTGTGAGGTAACTTGCATGCATTTCTCCCTGGTGAAACGTGGTGCCTTTACGGGGCACTCTCATGATCTAGCCTTTCCTGTGTCTATAAATCTCTATGTGGACACCCACAGGTAATGCTAATACACTGGGTCCTACTTCCCAAATGACCTTGATTGTAGCTTCCCAAATCTGAAAACAAAAAGTTAAATAAGTTTCATTAAATTGAATATTTATGCCTTATATACCACACAATAAGTTCTGTTTTTTTACATTTAAAATTCAAATAAATTTTTTTAGATTCTAAGATATCTGGAATACGTAACAATAAAAATTCCAAAAATCCAATAACTTCTTGACAGCTTAAGAAGCTAAAATTCAAGAAGTTTTTACTCAGGAAATACCTTGTGGATCAACTCAGTTTAGGGATGTCCACAAAGCACCTGAAATTGGCCACTGCGTCCATTAGCTGCTTTGTGTCTGACCTATGGCTTGAGGGAGCAGCTCAGGTTCCTGAGCAGACCAGGGTTTTGTCCTCCTCTTCCACATAGATCCTGCAGAACTCAGTGGTAGGACAGCCCTCTCTTGGTTCTGCATGGGACAAGATGAGGACTCTACCAAAACCTTAATATCATCATAAAACAGAGAAGCCAGCATTCCCAATCCTAAAATGGTATCTTATTTCACTGGAATTTTAATTACCTTTTAACAATTAACTCCTGAAAACTTGTTTGAATTTTACAGACTTGAAATTTTAGACAGCTACATTTATGGCTTGGCTTAGAGATGCATAAAATGGAATATATTTTCCAGAGTATCTTCCTTCCCAAATTCTCTTGAAACTAAAAGACTGTATGTACCCTGTCTCAGACAGCGAATTATCCAGGACTAGGATGTTAGTGAGAGACTTATCTTTACAAATATCTTACCTACTTCGCTTTTCCTTCGGCTGTGGGGGAAAAGGTGTCCAGACGGAGTTGTTACTTGCTGAGCTCCCTCTTCATGACAGGCATTGTGCTAGATGTTAAATATACATTATATCATTTAGTCTGTTCAATAACTTCATGCAGAATTCACTATTTTCCCATTGTAATCAAAGCAAACTGAATTCCAAAAGGTTAACTAAAATAGCTGAGACATGCTGGAAGTAAAGTCTTCATGGAGACTTGAACTCAGAGCTGAGATTCAAAGGCCATGTTCTCCCTCCAACACCACCCACAGCTCAAAGAGGTAGATAGACTGTTAAGCCAAAGAAGTCTACTGCAAACCTTTTATCAACCTTGAATTAAATATAGCATTTCATTCCATTATAAATATGGACCAGTAGTCACTAATAGCCACAGGTATTCAGGTATTTGTAACTTCACCTCCAAAGAAACCTCAAATATTTTAATATCACAGTATAGTTGTTGTAGGTATCTTAAAATATTATTTGTATTCATCACTACTATGAAGTTATGAAACCATTATGTCTGTGCACTAGATCTTGTTTTTAATTCATTACTAAAGCATATATCACAAATTTTCAACAATTTTGATTAATGTCTTCCAGTAGTATTGGTTTTCTTTGAAGTTTTTTAAGTGTTTGATTTTATGTATTAAAAATGCTATTGTCAGGGTGCCTGGGTGGCTCAGTTAGTTAAGCATCCATCTCTGGATTTTGGCTCAGGTCATATCTCACGATCATGAGATGGAGTTTGGCAACCAGCTCCACACTAGGCATGGAGCCTGCTTAAGATCCTCTCCCTCTCCCTTTCTCTCTGCCCTTCTCCCTTCTGCTCAGGTACACGTGCACACTCTCTCTCGCCCTCTCAAAAAAAAAAAAAAAGTACTACTCTATAAAGGGGCCCATAGACTTCACAAGACTGCCCAAAAGTTCACAGCACTACTAAGATTAAAATACCTACCCAGGGCCATATAATTAGAAAAATTTGAAGAAGCAATGACATACAAATTGGTTTTGTTTATTGTATTTTGATTGAACTAAGACAATTCTACTAATCAATAATCCCCAATCTGGGCATCACATACTTCTCAAGTAATTTCTCATAATACAAACTCTTTTCGTTAACTTAGCAAGTCAGCCATTCACACTTGCATCATCAGAAGAAATCCAATTGTTCTCTGCTACTCCACCTGTTCCTAGATATCTCACCTTACACAGGGCAGGTCTGCGATAGGATGTCAGGGGCACCAGGAAAGAGTCTGTTTCTTCTACCTTCCTCCTCTACCAGATTCATGCTAATTATGGATGCTTGTAATTTCTTTACGAATTTAGGGTTTAGGAGGGCCTCTTGAAAAAGTTTTATATCATTATTAGGGATAAGAGTTAATAGTCAAGTGCCCTCTCCAAGGGGGATGATGATTAACATTCACACAGAGGTATAAAAAGCACACAGTTTCTCCAAGGAAAATTAAAAAATATATATGTTTATTTGAGAGAGAGAGAGAGAGAGAGAGAGAGAGAGAGAGAGAGAGAGAACAGGGGAGGGGTAGAGAGAGAGAGAGGGAGACACAGAATCTGAAGCAGGCTCCAGGCTCTGAAATGTCAGCACAGGGCTCAACGCAAGGCTCGAACTCAAGAACCATGAGATCATGACCTGCGCTGAATTGGATGCTTAACAGACTAAGCCACCCAGGCTCACCTCCAAGAAAAATTTAAATAGGAGAACTGTGCAATAAGAAAGAAGCATTGAGAAGGGAGGGAAAAGAGCACAGTAAGAGAAATAGGGCACCAAAGTCTCTCTCACAACTTTGCCCTAAACTTTGATGATTCACTTCAATTCTAGTTATTACAATTTCCAGTTCCTCGGTTTCCCATTTGCCAAGCAGGAGTGGTAATATGTGCTTGCCACTCATGTACTGGCTGTGTAGGGACGACTACCAGCCTCCTGGGCATCAAATGCTTTGCATTCAGTCAAGCAAATGTCACATGCCACAGTCAGTGCTGGAAAAACCATCTCTTCTTTATGATGGATGTCACCATGGCCTGTCCTTTCCTGCTAATAATGTAGTTCTTCGGTCTCTAGGCTTCCCACAACACAGGAAGACTGCAATTACATGTGTTTTTAGGCTGACTCATTTTCTAATGGTAACAATCAGTATTTAAGCTAATTAGGAAGATTCTTTTGATGTTCTTTATTTCATTCACAATTAGTCTCCTGCTCTTACGTGTGTGTGTGTGTGTGTGTGTGTGTGTGTGTGTGTGTGTGTGTGTTTAAATAAACTCCCAGCCAGTAGTGGGAGGAGAAAGAATCATTTCACTGTTCTCAATTTCTGTCTGGTTTCAGAGAATTGCTCACCATCTGGCTACTTCTCACTTGAGGCACCTAAAGAGAGTTTGAGTTACTCTGAGCTGCCTCTGAATCCAGGTCCGGATGGGTACTTGATCTGAGAAAGGTCAAAAGTCCCAGAATGTTCTCTCTTTCTTTTGAGTCAATTCCCTGTTTCCGCCAAGTGCCTATCAAAATTCAAGTTGAACTTCCAGACTCTAGCGCTGGGCACAGATGACTTTAGCCATTAGCCAACTTCAGAGAGCAAGACCCTAAGGGAATGGACAAAGAGATGGGTAAAATTAGATGGGATGCAAAGTTTGCAGATTCTACTAGAGAAGGGTGAGGTAAAGGGTGCTCTTCAGGAAAGAGATAGGAGGACCCTACAGAGGTCTACAAAGGAGATGAGCCCTCCCAAAGAAAGTCTTTAGCACTTTAATTAACCACTGGCTTTTTAATCAAATGACTACTGTTCCATGGCTTGAAACAAGGGAACTTTGAACATTAGTCTCTAGGTGAATTTTTTTTTTTGATGGGCCACAGAGGTGGCTCAGTCAGTTAAGCATCTGACTTCAGCTTAGGTCATGATCTCGTGGTTTGTGGGTTTGAGCCCTGCATTGGGCTCTGTGCTGACAGCTCAGAGCTTGGAGCCTGCTTCGGATTCTGTGTCTCCCTCTCTCTCTCTCTGTCCCTCCCCTGCTTGTGTTCTGTCTCTCTCTCAAAAATAAATAAACATTAAAAAAAAACAGGTCACAGAGGCAAAATTAGGCCTGTCAATGTCAGCCTGGACAAGGAGGGTGGTTCTGGTCAGTGGCAAAACCGAAGATCAGACTATTCATAGGTTCTCCGGGATGGCCTGTGAATAGAATTCATTCAGCTATTCAGTTAACATGTAAGGCAAATGTATTCAAGGTACAGAGAACCCTAAGACGTGATCCTTCTCCTGAAGGTGCTCACCATCTGGCATGGGAATGAAATGCTTGGACCACTCACAGACACTGACAGAGCTTGGGTTAGTCTCTGTGAGTGAGATGTCACAGAGCATGGCACTTGACGCTCACCAAAAGCACACCTCTGAGCTCTGAGCAGGAAGCTCCATTTTCATTTAAAGTAACACCACAGATGGAAATCACTATCTTGTGTGTGTGGATGTGGCTAACAAAAATAAATAAATAAATATATAAAAAAATCTCCTTTTCATTGCCTGTATGTGAAGACTGAAATTTGGTTTGCAGGTGCAAAAATTGCTTGCTGTTTCAGATGTCTGGGGGTTCCAGTTCACATTCTGAGCTGGGCTCCTAACTTGTTCACACAAAACTGTCAATTTTTGGGGTGCCTGGGTGGCTCAGTTAAGTGTCAGAAATTAGCTCAGGTCGTGGTCTCATGGTTCGTGAGTTCAAACCCTGCATTGGGCTCTGTGCTGACAACTCAGAGCTTGGAGCCTACTTTGGATTCTGTGTCTCCCTCTCTCTCTGCCCCTCCCCAGCTCACTCTCTCTCTCTCTCTCTCTCTCTCTCTCTCTCTCTCTCTCAAAAATAAATAAACATTAAAACGATTTTTTCAAACATCAATTTTCTAGGCAACTGTTGCGGCCCATCTTTACTTACCCCTGGGAATGTCTAAAGTCAATAACCATGGTCTATCATTTAAAATTATGGGTCAAACTGAGAAACAGACTCTTTAAAAAAAAAAGTTTATTTGTTTTGAGAGAGAGAGAGCACAAGGGCGGGGGGGGGGTCGGGGAGGGAGGAACAGAGAGAGAGGGAGAGAGAACCCCACGTAGGTTCTGCACCGCACTGTCAGTGCAGAGCCTGATGTAGGGCTCGAACCCACCAACTGTGAGATCATGACCTGGGCCAAAATCAAGAGTCAGATGAAACCAACTGAGCCACCCAGGCGCCCCTCAAGAAACAGACTGTTAACTATCGAGAACAAACTAATGGTTGCCAGAGGGGAGGTGGGTGAGGATATGCGTAAAATAGGTGATGACAATTAATTTTTTTTAATGTTTTTTTAAGAATGAGAGAGAATTTAATGAATTTTTGAGAGAGAGAGAGAGAGAGAGAGAGAGAAGGCATGAGTAGGGGAGGGGCAATGACAGAGGGAGACACAGAATCCAAAGCAGGTTCCAGGCTCTGAGCCAGCACAGAGTCCAATGCGGGGCTCAAACTCCTGAACCCTGAGATCATGTCCTGAGCCAAAGTCAGACGCTTTACTGACTGAGCCACCCAGGCGGCCCCAGTGATGACGATTAAAGAGTGCACTCGTTGTGATGAGCACTGGGCGTTGTATGCAAGTGTTGAATCACTTAAATTGTACACCTGAAATTAATATTCACCATATGTGAGCTACTGGAATTTAAATAAAAACTTATAAAGTAAAAAATAAAATTATGAGTCAAGATGTATTTTTTTTTAACATGTGGGGGTTTTTTGTTTGTTTTGTTTTGTTTTGTTTTAATTCTCTGCCTGGCTTTTAAGTAGGCTCCTTCTTTCTCGACGTTCAGCTTTTCAGTTACACAGCTTCACCTCTTATTCTACTAGCACACAGTATCACACACTGTTCCAGCATGAACACACCCCACCTTCCCCACCCCCACGTTGCTGAAGCTGTGACCATCCCCCCGTCGGCAGCGTGCCCTTCTCTCTCAGAGCTTCAAGCCTCAGAGCTATCACCTCCCCGAACAGAATTATCTTCTTTCTCTTCTTTGCCTGGTGAAATCCTATTCATCCTTCACATCCCAGCTGAGGCATGACTGCCGCCGTGACACCTCGGTCACTAAACGTCATTCCTCCTTGATGTTACCACATCTGCCCCCATCTCCATTGCAGTGCTAATATAGCACCCAGCTGTTTCTTTATGTGATTATCCGTCCAAAGAGGAAGTTATCTTTCAAGCATTTAGAATGGTTCCTGACAAAGAAATCACTGATGGATTAATGAAGCAATTAACAGCCTGCTCCTCTGATAGAACTGTTTTTCAGAAAGCACCAATTGAGTAGTCGGATGACCTAAACTTGCCATTTTAAGCCATCCTTGTAGCTCAGCGATGAAGCTCACGTAAAGGATAAAAGTCTGGATGCGTATCTGTTACTTGAAGAAGCCTCAGAGGTCGTAGAAAAAATAAGACAGCTTCTCTACAGACCTCCAATTTGCTCTATAACCTGATTTAATCAAGGTCACGCACTCAGTCTAGAAGACAGAGCGAGCCACCCTGCACTGGATTCAGTTCAATGAGAGTAGCATGCAGGGACTGCCCTCATCACCTCTAACCTGCACCAATCATTACCCAGAGGCAAGAGAGAAACTCAAGTCTTCATTGGTCCTTGGCAAACATTACTGAGCACTCCAAATAACCCCGCCCTGCATTCAATCATTAACTGGTGGAGTCCTAAGCACTGACACTTGGAAAGGGTCTAGCAATCACCTCTTCTGACTTACCCGCAAAGGAGGAACCTTCTCTATTACATTTGGAGCAAATGGTCACCAATATCTGCTTAAAAACATCTACAGCCAGGAAGCTCCTTACTCTGTGAGGTACCTATGAACCTCTGCTGAGCAACTATGCAGATTAATGAGCAAAGACACATAAAGCACATAGTACCTGGCACAAAGTAATTGTTCAAGCAATTTGAGTTACTGACATTTTTAATCATTATCAACTTTCAAATCCTTGGTTGTTTTTTTTTTTTTTTTTGGCTGACAATTCCTTCTTTTTTTTAAGTTTTTTAATTTATTTTGAGAGAGAGAAAGAGAGTGAGTGGGGGAGGGGCCAAGAGAGAGGAGAGAGAATCCCAAGCAGGCTCCATGCTGTCAGTGCAGAGCCTGACGTGGGGCTCGATCCCACAAACTGTGAGATCATGACCTGAGCTGAAATCAAGTCGGACGCTTAACCGACTGAGCCACCCAGGCACCCTGACAATTCCTTCTTTTAAGATAAACAATGTACAAGTGAGCAAAACGTTATGTCTAGTACACTTTGGTTTATACAAAATATAAAGAATCCTACACATATGTATGATGATGTGTATGAGTTTGTGTAACTATGCTTACAAAGCTTCTTGAAGGACTCCCTAGCTGCCACTGCAGATGATGCCCACCGTGAGAATGCGAATGCCCATGCCAAAGATGCGGTCTGTAGTCCTTTGATGCCAGAAAGCTCCTGGGCTCTGTGCCATAGGTGAGATGAAAAGCCCTCCACCCACTCTTAGGCTGTACAATATCACTTGGAGCTGGAAGCAATATGCTATATCCAGAGCCCTACAAAATCCATCATTCATCTAAGCCAATCCAAGATGCTGGGTAGGGTGTCATCTTCCCATCTCCAACCTTTCCAAAGCTCAGCTACTAACTTCACTTGGAAAAAATGAGTACACACAAAATATTTTCACAAGAGAGTAAGTAACTATTTCTGTATCAGTAAATTTAGAAATTACCTAAAGGGCATGGTGTCTTCAGAGATCCAGCTCTGACTAGAACATAAACACCTTCCAACAATGTGACGTAGAGCAGTTTAGCTACTGAGAGCTATGGCTGTCAAACATATACTTTTCTAATTATGAGCAAAGCTCTGTAATTATAAAACCAACTACCCCAGTCCTGTGGTTTCCCTAACTAAAGAACTCTTTCTGCTGAAGGTGTGTTCGAGTCTCCAGCTCATGCAGATACACCTGCAGCTTTGAAATGACAGGTTGCTTTTGCCCTCACCTTCTACCATTGCCATTCAGGTTTCAAAGATCTAAACCCTAAGACAGAAGAGTCACGTTTCGGTCAGAACTTATATCCTGGGTATTCATGTTCTCTTCCCCAGGAATTTCTGCAAGAAGCCTGCGAATGAAATCTTAGCTTGGCTACCCAGTCATCTCATACGTATTCATTAGTTCATCATATAACATTTTGAGTACCTGTTTTACATAAGCCATAGTATACCCTTCACTATTGCCTCTCCTGGATATATTTCAATTCATGGAATACATAAATGTGGAAAATCATGCACAGCTCCCCTCCCACCAACTTCGTTAACATTCTGTTTTGCTTATTTTTAATTATCATAAATTTTTTTTCTGAATTTAAGATAGAAATAAATGCAAAGGCCTGTATGTTACTGTTATTTAAGAGGAAAAGACTATACATAAACATATGCTCATAGAGACATGAAACATTTCTAGAAGAAACTGATGTTAGTGATGCCTCTGAGGAGCGAAGGTAGGTAGCTTAGCGATAAGGTAAAATCCTAGGTGATGAGACAAAAACAACGTAAAATCCTGTTTCTGTCCTGGGACCCTGAAGAAGCAAATTTTGAAAAGCAAATACATGCTTACCGTTTTATGTTCTTCTACACTTTTTCAATCTTGAACGATGTTCATGTGTTGAGAATTCAGAAAAATCATAAATATTGCACAACACTGACCTAATCTTAGTAAATTTATAATTAACTTTTGAATAAAAAATTCTGAGGCCAGCTCTTAGTTGACCTAGAGATTCTTAGATTTTTTTTTTGTCTCCTATCATTAACAAAAACCCCCAAGCCCTATCTCCCCACCCACCAAAGAAATTACCAATTCCTCACTTATGGTAAATAAGTAAGTATATTACTTTCCTATTGCCAATATAAAAAATTACCACAAACTTCCTGTCTTAAAACAACACAAATTTCTTTTCTTATAGTCCTGGAGGTCAGAAGTCTGGCATGGGTCTCACAGAGCTAAAATCAAAATGTAGCAGGGCTGCAATTCTTTCTTGAGGTTATAGAAGAAGGATCCATTTCTTCGCCTTTTACAGCTTCTAAAAGGTAGTCACAATTCCAGGCTTGTGGTTCTTTCCATCTGTAAAGACTGCAATGGCTGGTCAAATCTTTCTCCTATTTTATGATTCTAATGCCCTTCTGACTCCCAATTCCACTTTCACACTGGGTCCTCCCAAATAACTCAGGATAGTCTCCGAATGTTAAGGTCAGCACATTAGAAATCTTGATTCCACCTGCAACCTTAATTCACCCTTGCCATGTAACATAACATATCCACAGCCTTCAAGATTAGGGCATAAACATCTCTGGGTGGGCACTATTCTGCCGACCACAGTAAGTAGACTACATAGATACATACATACATCCATACATTACATACATAGAGGTTCTGAAGAGATATGGCTTCTTCCATAGGATGGCTTTTTACATTAGAAAACATAACATTCAAAATCCTTGTCTGAAATAAGTGCTTTTGGATTCCTTTGGCACTGTTGGGAACCATTCCAAGACATATAAGGAAGTAGTTGTGACTGTCTCTAAATATATGCTCTGCAGCCTGACTTCCTGGTCTCAAATCCCAGGTCTACCCCTTACACTGTATGACTTGTACCTCAGTTGCCTCATTCATAGAATGAAGTTAGTATTTAGTACCTATATCACAAGGTTGTTATGAGGCTTAAATGAGTTACTACCATTTAGAAAAGTGCCGCACATAATAAGAAATCAATACATGCGACTTAGTTTGACTTGATTCACACCTGCATGACTCAGAGTGCCCACAAAAGAATCCCTCCCAGAACACAGAAATGGTCAGCCCCAAATCCTGTCTCTGTCCTAGGAGCACTGAGAAGAAAATATTGATAATATTTTAAAATCCACCTTTAAAATCCACTGCCATCTAGTTTTTTACTTTTGACTTACCAAACTGAAAGTTAAAATAACAGCCTATCCAGTAAAACATCAGGTAAGAACCTGGTAAGCCTACTGGTTTTCTGCTATGGGTTATATGGATTGAGACAGTCTTTGACCTTAAGGAAATTGCCACGCAATGGGTAGGCACTACAAACAAAGACAGAGCATAATTAAACAAATTTAACAAAACGATACATTTCTATAGCCTCAGAAAACTCAGATCTAATAAAGCGAAGGAAGTGGCTCTCCATTTTGTTCTGTTTGCTCCCAATGTCCCAAGTCTGAAAACTCTGTATAGCAATTCTCATAGCTAACACCAAGGAAATAGAACACACGTGTCATTTAAGGTACCAACTTTGGAACTATAGCCACTCGGTGGGACCAAACTACCTATCGCCAATCCTTTAGAAAACTTTTCCTCTAGTTTCTAGGGACTGTTTCTGGGAAATAGGTAAAAAGATAGCTAATTCATCCCTCTTCACCCCTCTGGATTGATCATGCTAAAGGATTACCCAGTGCACAAAGCTCAAAGACAATTACAGGAGCACACGGTATCTTAGTCCAACAACTAAACAGTACTTAAAACATAAAGATTACACTGAAATCCCTTTGGAGTTTTGTGATTAGAATGTTGTAACGGCCTATCCTCATTCCTGCAAAATTACTGCCAAATTTGAATCAGTAAATCTATTTATTCTCCTTTCAAGTATTTTGGCAGCCACTCCACCATATAATTTAAAGCACTAAGAAAACTGACGATACCTGAATGTCAACACCATGGAAAAGGAATGCATACTTGATAGTCTGTACTTCATCGTGATTATCAAATGAAATTCAATTTTATATTATCAAAGACGGCAATTTCTCTCAATGTGATAAGCTATATAATTAATGACCTCAGGAGAAATTAAATACTAGCCTGCTAAGTATACAATTAAATCCAGTCTTCAGCCATTCCATGATTTTCATTACCCCTATGGAAACGTTCTGGACTAGCAGCCTTTTAAGTTTTCTATATGCAAGATGAAATTTCGTTCAGTGGGAATAATACAGCCAGAATCTATACAACCAGAATCTAAAAAGGTTTAGTAAGATTTGTCTGTAGCTCCCATTTACAAATATCAAAGTTATAAAGCATTTTGGCTGGTAATGTCACATTTATTGGGATTTAGGTTAATCGGATTATAAGCACTTCTAAGTGAACAACATTTTTTTCTCTTTGCTCAGAAATTGTCCAACATCTCTGGTTCAGTGAGGACAGAAGAAAAGCTTTGTCAGAGAGGCTGAGAATCTAAACCAAACAAGATGCTATGTGACCACAGTAGAAGTCCTCATGCTGACTGTTTTATTTTTTTCTTTTAATTTGGGTCCATTCATTCGGTCAAAGTGAGTTTTTGGTGAGATTAAAAAATAAATAAATAAATCACACCTGAATTTCTGCATTCATTAAGAAGGAATTAAGCGTCACCCTTTAAGTGTCAGGCACTGTTCTAAGAACTGGGTATACGTACCTAAGGGACACGTCCAAAGAAAGGCATCATCAGGATTCCAAATGTTGGGCAATGGCTAAAAGTGAGTGCTTGAGAGTAGCTGAAATGTCTGTTGAAGAAAAGAGAAAAAGTGCCGTATTCCAGGAGTACGGTCCAGCCAACTAATTTTTTTAAAAGAACTGCCATTAAAAATAATTGTAAATTAATTACAAAACTGAAGACAAGGCAAAGATGTACAGCACACAAGATAAGGCCAAAAAGAAAACTGAGAGAAAGTGGTCAGCAAATACAAAATAAAGAATGGGCACAAAGAAACCCAGACTAGAAACTTCTAGGGGTGAACGAGAATCTTTGGAGAAGTAAATCTGATGATTTTGAATATGTCCATCTCATCTGGCTGTGTTTATAAAAAGGGGAAAAAAAATGATGAACTTGGGATTGTTTCCCCTCATACTGCAATCAATAGAAACTTCCTTTTCGCAATGAGACTTTAAACAATTAGGGAAACATTTTGGTTTCCAGCTAATGGATTTAATAGTGATTGCCATTGCAGGAAAAGCACTTCACCCAATTGTAGACATGCCAAAGGTGGAAGAGAGGGAGGCAGAAGACGCATAAACTGCACTAAAGGCCCTCACAGCTGGCTTTGAGTCACTGAGAAAATAATATCCTTCCTCTAATAATCCCTTAAAGACTTGGGTTTGCTTTTGTGCACGATGAGAATGTGCTGGCCTAAGAACAACTGTTGTTTCAGCACTTGAACATCAGGGACCTAGATGTTCTATTTACTGTACCGATGCCAGGCATTCCTAAGTAATATGTGAGCTGACCTTGAGAAAATATACATATAGTGGAGGTTCAAATACTTACATACCAGTATCTAGTTAATGGCATATTCAAACCTCCCACATTTTTTCCTAATGCTCATCATCCTAGGGTCTCTAAGTATTTTCTGATTCCCTGGCTCTTCACCAGAGCAAAGTTGGGCAGAGAAAGGAAAAATACCCTGGGTCACCCACACTAGCACTGTAAGTAATCTGTTAAATTTGGGGCCTGCTTTTCCAGAATTAACCCTCATATCTGCTTGCACCGGTGCCATATTATTTTAAATACATTCAACTTATGGCCTTGCTTTATGTATGCATCAATATTTCAACTGACCTACAAATGTCGGCATATAAAAATTTGCTATTATAAATACTGATGTTAATATGATATAGGAGGATGATAATTAAGCTTGGATAATTTTATGAATTAAAGATAATTGGCATTGAACCAATAAGGCACATTTATGCATTATGTATTTGCTAAATTAATTTCTTGCCTACTTTCTTAACATAATATTCAAGTGCCCTGTCTATTGATTTTGTGTTATGAGATTATGCCATTTGTTGTGTGAACTGTAGTTTTATTTTTTTAAGTAAAATTCACATTTTATTGAAATAAACTCTACAAAATTGATTTTCTTCACCAAAAATAACAGCAATATTTTCTGTATTATTCCTAGATACACCACAAAACACTTGTTTTTGTAGGTTTTCCAGGTTTTGCTTATAAATCAAGATGAGGCAGTAGATATAGTCGTGAAAAAGATAGAGGAAAACAGACAAATCAGTTGCCAGTATCCATGGCCTCTGATCTTGACCATGAAATAGAGGTGTTCAACAAACACCTGATAAAAAGCTTATGAAGATGTAGGCTCAACAAAGGACTACAAACAGCAACAACCTAATGTGCACCAACAATGGCAGGCTCGCCCATTCAAACTGTAACTGTAACTTGTTCCTTTAGATTCATTTGATAAAGACAAAATCTACACTGAAATCCTTGCTTGGCAAGCTCACCTGTTTTCCATTCTCTCTATATATATCTCTCTCTGGCTGTCTGGTAACTCTCTTAACTGTCCATTACAGATTTTTAACAAACTTCACACTCCAGGTCACTTGTGAGCTTCATTGTAACATTTTATACAATGTATTCCTTTCTCCCACACCTCTTCAAAATCTATTTCTTCCAAGAACTGATAACTCAATACCTGACAACTGGATCCAGTGATAATAAATGTTGTGTCTAAAATGACCTCACTAAAACAATTCCAAAGCACGATTAGCAGAGATCACACGTGTAATGTGGCACTTTCAATGCTATCTTCTGGAAGAACAGTTATGTCTCCAAAGCATAAGAGTTCCAACAGGGGCCATTTAAGTAGGCAGATCATCAATGACTAATGGACTCAATGAGAAGTTGACGGGTCAAGATATTCAGTGATTAAGTGGCCTACATACATGTGACAGCTTTTCATAAGACGTTTTCAAATTTCTTACAGATTTTTCCAAATATCAAACATAAGAGAGAGCCTACTTTAAAAGTCTCCTAGGTATTTTCAATGGTGTCTGAGTTATCTGTAGGAAGCTCTGACTTAGTTGTATAGAGTTTGATATAGGTGTCCACCATTAAATCCAAGTCATGTTTTATATCAAAATTTATGTTAAGCAAAGCCAAGATACTTGATATTTGACCTGTCAAAATGTTCCTCAGGTACGCTTTGAGATGCTTTTGCCCATTTTCATAGCATTCATTCTCAACCTTCATCACAGGAAGAATATATAGGACTTTCGGCAATGCATAAACTTTAGGAAAAAACTCGATGTCTTGCAGATGCAGGGCTCCATAAATGGTGGATGGAAGCTCCATATCTTTCCCTCTGTTTCCACCTGATTCTCCAACAAAGCAGCTCAGCTGAGAGCGTGTTGGGGTTGGGTAAGTCACTCCTGTATATGCCAGCATGGTGCCCCTCCAATGTATTAAATTTGAGCTGTCCCATGACAGAGGGTACCAGAGATAAGCATTTAAGAGCTCTGAAGTGCTGTTCTGAGAATGTACCTTTCAGTTCCTGAATAATGTGTTCCACTGTTGGGACATGTAGAGTTTCTTATAGTAAAGTAGAGTTACTTTATAGTAACTCTCTCAGAGGTTAGCTGCGATTCCACATTACCTTGCTGGGCTCTGCGGAACTTCCCAGGGAATTTCAGCTGAATATCAAGTTTAGTTGCCAAATTTGTGGCTTCGGCAGACCAAAATTCATGATCGACTTCAATATTTTCCATCACTTCATTTAGTGAATACAGCACTGCAACCAAGCTACCGGTGGCAAAGAAGACATTGGAAGTTTGCCCTCGAGATTTTTCCCAAAGGCTCTTGTAAAAGATAGAACATTTTTAAGAACAACAATGATAACAATGAAATCAAAATCTGTTACTGTGCTACAGAGTACAAATGCTCAACCAGCTAAACAGTTATTCCACCTAATGTTTGTATCACTATACCGTCTAAACTATACCATAAAACAAGTGCTTGTAGGAGGTCTTTTAAAATTTCAAAACCATTATGCCTGCCTGTCCACTAAGAATGGCAAATTTCCCTCATTTCTTTACCTTTTTCCTCACTGCTCTGAAAGAGGACAGAAATGAGACTGTCAAGCTCTAAAAGCAGTTGTAGAGTTCGATGGAAGGAAGAACGGACTTCCTCAATTGTTCCTAATACAACAGATACTCCCACAACAGGCACGGATTTTGCCAACCATGTATTTAAGGGACAGGCAGAGCAAAGTGTGTAGACAGCTTGGGGATATTTCTCTAAAGTCCAGAAGCAACAACTTTCATTTTGGAAGAAAATCCATTGGACACAGCGTTAAGCCTGGCCATGACAACATTCCACGTTCAGTCCCCACTTCTCAATTACCGCGGTATGAAATTTCACAGCCAAACTTTCTGGATCAGCTTCGTGAGGCACGAAGGCCACAGAGTCCTCTCTCAGGTTATGAGACTCCTCAACCAAGCTCACCAACACAGGCAAGTGTTCTTCCTCTGCTATGTCCACTACATCATCAGTGATGATGGAAAGAAGTGGGAGTCTCTCACTTCCCTGAGGGTTTCCTCCCGAACGCAGCTCTCATAGACCTCTAGCATCTGCCTCTGCTGTGTTTTCGAGAGGAACAATGCGTTAACTGCTGTTGTCTCAAAGAGCTTTCTTGAACCTCTTCTCCGGAATTTACACCGCATGCCAGCAGTGCTTGAAAGTTACCAGGAGTAAAGAGACCCTCTGGGGGCTCATCAGTTTCATGTCTGTCCAGAGGTATGTCTTGTTTTCCTACAAGAATCAAAATTTCACATACAGTTTGAAGTACTCTTTGTTTTCTTTCTCTTCAAGGGTTAAAGGTAAAATGTCTTCATCCTGGTCTTATCCCCTTCTTCTGCACTGGGGTTCTGAGCATTGCTGTTGTTTATTTTTTTTATGTTTTTGTTCCTGTTCAGAAGTTTCATCCATTTTTTTCTGTTTCAGAGTCTCAGGACCCAATTGAGTCTTCACTCAATTCTTTCATTCATTTTCTCTGTCTACTATGATAGACACAAATGACTATCAAATGACTGGTCAAATGACTGGTAAGATCAAATATTGTTGATATCGCATTATCTCAAAGAACTGTCCTGTAAGGCCTCTCCCAATGACTTCACAAGTATCTGCTTCAATTAATTTTGACAAATAAAATAACCCAATCATTCTTGAGTTTGCCGATGCCTCTGCAAAATGCACAGTTCTATAGATCATAGAGGTCTCAAAGTGTTTGGCACGTAATCAGTAATGTCTATTTAGTGGATCGGGTGTTTTATCTTCTAAGTCTGCTCTCCTGCAATTCTCCACCCACTTCTGGCATCTGGAAGCATCCCGCGGGAACCTGGAGAAAGCCAGGTCTCACTGAGGGCTCTTCCTCATGCAGTGGGGACAGTGCAGAAGTTTGGCCTCAGGGGAGAGGCCAGGCTGGCTGGCTCAGCAAGGGGGCAGGGGGTGGGGGGGGGGGGCGGGCGAGAACTAAACTGTACTTTTAATTATAGTGTAAGAACTTCTGTAGCGTGAAATTAAGTTATGAAAAGCAAAATGTAATATACAATCCCCTTTTAGGATATTCTAGCACTTAGGAGTAGTTTTAGCTGCAAGTAACAGAAAACCTGACTGGTGGGCTTAAGCCACAGGGACATTACTTAACAAAAAGACCAGAGAAAAGCCATCCCAACATTGAATCAGTGGCTCAGTGATGTCATCAGGATGCAGGCGCCTTCAAATTTTCTGCTCCACCATCCTCAGTATGTTTTTAATATTTTTCCTCAAGGTCTAAGTATCACAGCACCCTGTTTTCAACAACAATAGGATTTTCCTAGTGTATTACCTAAAGATTATTTTCCAGAACAGGTTCATATGCTCATCCAAACAAGTCACTGACAAGGAGCAACAAGACTGTCATAAGTGCTTTTACACCAAACGTGATTTATACCCGGAGCCGGGTACACTGGCATGGAAGTAAGCCAGCAATAGAGTCCGTCCCATGTGTGACACCTCTGAAGCCAAGCACGTAATGGAGATCCTACCAGGTAAGTAAATGGTGATATTCTGAGTCTTGCACATTAGAGTCAAAGCTGAAGAGAAAATATGCTTATTGGCTTTGGCACTGGATCATCCCCACTGAATTACCTCTAAGTCCACAGGTCCTCTCCTGAATGGACAGACACCGCCTCTAATGTCAATAGTAAGAAACAAGTGCCACTGTCTGCTATCCCCAGCTGGGATCCGGCAAGGACGAGAGGGGAAACAAAGAGACAAGGAGTGGAGAGCATCTGCATGTCTGCAGATGGAAACTAAAAAAAACTATGAAGCCTTAGGTCTAAAAGTTTTGCCAAGAAACCCAGATAACATTTTCTTCTACTAACCCTGCTGGGAAAACTATAGGAGCTTTGAAGGAAGGGTCAGAACACTGCTTCAACTCCAAGATGAAGGAGCTTAGGAACAACGACTACCCTCATCACCATAAATCATCTTTGTGACATTACGTCTCTTTTAAAATAGAAGTAAGTGGTCAAATTTGTGGGTTAAATAATGACCCCTACTAATTATACATGTACTGCAAAATAATTCAAAAACTGCTTTAGGGACACCTGCATGGCTCACTCTGTTGAGCATCCAACTCTTGGTTTTGGCTCAGGTCATGATCTCACGGTTCGTGAGTTTGAGCCCCGCATCAAGCTCTGGGCTGACAGCTTGGAGCCTGCTTGGGATTCTCTCTCTCCCTCTCTCTCTGATCCTCTCTTGTGTGCTCTTTCTTTCTCTCTCTCAAAAATAAATAAATAAACTTTAAAAAACTACTTTGGAGCATAAGCCTGGCAATTTAGCTTATTAAGAAAGAACTTTCCAGATTTGCAATCAGAATGTACTAAAGAGGGAAAAAAACAAAATATGAAATTAAAGCCATAATCAGCTTAAGTGGAAACAATAGTATCTGTTCATGATTGCCATTCCCATCATCAGCTGAATTAGCAAAAGTCCTGGACTGCATGACTCCAAGCTTCAAATGACTTAGGACTGACACTCAGCAGTGCCTTGTAGTGGAAGGAGACAGGTCATTCACTGAGGTGGCCAGCAGTGAGCCTTTAGGAAAGCTCCTTAAACTTTATGGGTCTTGGTTTCCTTATCTATAAAATTATAAAAAATAAAGTCTGTGCTACAGGGATGGAATGGAAACAAGCCAAATTAAACAAAGGATGCTCATTTATTATCATACTGATATATCAAGTTACGTTCTTTTTAGAAACATCTTAAATATATGGGTCACTAAATAAAACAAATACATGGGAGGGGTGTCTGGGTGGTTCAGTGGTTAAGTGTCTGACTTCAGCTCAGGTCATGATCTCACGGCTCGTGGGTTTGAGCCCGTGTCAGTCTCTGTGCTGACAGCTCAGAGCCTGGAGGCTGCTTCAAATTCTGTGTGTGTGTGTCTCTCTCTGCCCCTCCCCCACTCAAAATGAAATAAAACATTAAAAATTTTGAAAAAAAACCAAATATATGGGGAATGAAAAGCCCAGAGAAGGATCTTCGTTTAACACACTGTTGTGCCAATTTATTTTTTCCAATGTAGTGGTTTTAATCCAGACTATCACAGTATTCCATAGGAGCTGTTAGCTACAAATTATAGATATTTCGTATATTTCAAGAAATTGAAAAGTGAAAATGACATGAAATCCCAGTGCAAGTCTAAAGCCAAATGTGGTTAGAAAATTTTTGACATTAAGCCTGGTTTTCAAAATAAATCTCTGAAATTTAAAAAAAATGCTTAGGAATTTATACATTAAACCATTTGGCATTTCATTTTCTTGTCCTTTTAATATAATATCGAGGATATAATTGATACATGGTAGGAAAAAATGAACAAATATCTCTTCCCATCTTCTATGTCACTGTTACTTTCTAGCTTTGTCTTTATCTCAATTTTTGTCTCTGTTAACATGCAACCACACACACACACACACACACACACACACACACACACACACACATCTGGGCTAAGGAGCCAGGCACTGATTTAGAGAGGGAAGGCCAGGGGAGTGCCTGGCTGGCTCAGTCGGTAGAATGTGTGACTTTTGATCTAGGGGTTGTAGGTTTGAGCCCCACACTGGGTGTCGAGATTACTTAAAAAAGAGAGAGAGAGAGAGAAGGAAGGCTGGGATCCAGATCAACACTAACAGAGGTGAGCTCCAAAGCAATCCATCGACAATTACCTCTCTACCGTTAGAGCCTCGTCACGTGTACATGTATGTGTGTGTCAGCAATATGCTCTCATTTTCCTACTTTCCTCCTTAAGTGTTACCCCCAAGTGTTCATTTTAGTCTGCAAGAGACAGGCAGGGAGGGAGGGAAGATAATTCCCAATATAATTACGCACTTCTAGTGCCACCATAGCTGAACACTGTGGCTGGTTTATGGCTCTGGTTGGTAATTTACATATCACTTTCCTCCTCCTCTCAAAGCTGATACGTGTTTTCTAAGCAACTATTTCACTTCTTATTATCTGCAACTGATCCTTAACAGATACTTTCAGAATCAAACTTTTATGTTCCTCTATTTTTAATGATAAACCACCTATGGTTCTACTTTTTTGACTTTTTTTTTCAACTTTCTGCTTTTTTCCCGATAAAAGGCATGAGTTCCTTAATAAAATTCATTTTCTCATTCCAAAAATGTTTTAAATGTTTATTTATTTTTGAGAAGGAGAGAGAGCACGACTGGGGGAGGGGCAGAGAGAGACAAGAAAACACTGAATCTGAAGCAGACTCCAGGCTCTGAGCCGTCAGCACAGAGCCCAACACGGGACTCGAACTCACCTATGAGATCATGACCTGAGCCGAAGTCAGACGCTTAACCAACTGAGCCACCCAGACGCCCCTCTTATTCTCATTCTTAAACATTATGTGTACATTCACATTCTTAAATATTATGTGGGCTACCTCTTCCCTGTTGACTCCAAATTAGATTTTTTTATGAGGCATGTCCCCATTAGATATGCACCCTTGAGAAGAGATGGGTGCGCAAGTCTGCAATGCATACAAGAAAAATAATTCGAGAGAAAGTTTTTATATACTTTTTCTTAGGATCCTAGGACTTTATATTAAGAAGGCAATAGGTTCAACTACTTTGTAGAACACTTACACTTTCCTTTCCTCCTGTCACACACACCCAAATCTATAACACATTAGAGTAAATGGGGAAGATCAAAAGACATGTTTAGAGTATTTAAGATAATGTAAATCATCCATAAAAGACAACTGATCCTGAATTATAGATGGTTCTATTGTTCTAAATAGTCATACCCTCCAAGTGATGTTTTTCTAATGAGATGAAATGTAAAGAGGAGAAAATGCATTTCTTCCCCCCACCCTCCCTCCCTCCCTCTCTCTCTCTCTTCTTCATTTAGAAAAAGAAGGAAGCCACGTAGTACTCCATTGTGTATATAAACCACAATTTTTTATCCATTCATCAGTTGATGGACATTTAGGCTCTTTCCATAATTTGGCTATTGTTGAGAGTGCTGCTATAAACATTGGGGTACAAGTGCCCTATGCATCAGCACTCCTGTATCCCTTGGGTAAATTCCTAGCAGTGCTATTGCTGGGTCATAGGGTAGGTGGATCCTGAGAAACTTAACAGAAACCCATGGGGGAGGGGAAGGAAAAAAAGGAGGGGTTAGAGTGGAAGAGAGCCAAAGCATAAGAGACTCCTAAAAACTGAGAACAAACTGAGGGTTGATGGGGGGTGGGAGGGAGGGAAAAGTGGGTGATGGGTATTGAGGAGGGCACCTTTTGGGATGAGCACTGGATGTTGTATGGAAACCAATTTGACAACAAACTTCATATATTGAAAAAAAAAGAAAAAGAAAAAGAAGGAAGCAAAGTTTGTCAACAGACTGAATTTCTTCAGGAGATTCTTTTTAAAGGTAATGAGACTGTTTCAGATGCTCCCGAAAGGACAAAATGGGAGAACCTTTGGCTCACACCCACTTTCCCCAGCCACTGCCTTTGATTCTATGAGAAGAGACTTTTCAACCCCACAACCTGCATCAAGCACCTATTCTGTGCCAGACCCTGAGCTAGGGCTTGGGAAGAATAATACACAGTCATGTGTCTAATAATTTCCCAGTTTGGAAGGAGAAACAAACACATGGAATAATAATTAAAATACCACGTGCTGAGAAGCATACTAGATAGAGGTACAGGCAAAGTATTCACGGCACATAGAAAGTTCTTTCAGCTGAAGTCTGGGAAGGCTTCCCAGAGGCAGTGGCACATTACAGAGAATAAAGAATGAAATCTGTACCAACAAGTCCTAGTTCTCCCTCCTAGTTTCCCCAGAATAATTCTGCAGAAAGCAGCCCAACAGCATATTTCTTTAGGATGAATCATGTTGCTGGGCAACTACCACCCCTAACAGCATTTCTAAGAAAAGCAATTAACTAGCAATTTTCCTTTATTATTTCGCTCACCCACATAATTAAATATTCTTAACGTACTCATTTCATAGTGCTTTATGCAGAATGATAACACTATCTACTGTATACTAATGACAATATAATTAGGCACCAGTTTCACATGCTTTGATGTATTCTTTCAAAAAATTGTCCTAAAATACAAGCTTAATGTGAGGTTAAGAGTGCACTAAGTCTTTTCTAAGACACCACTGCTTGTCTTTATTTCACACAGGGAAATATCTTGAAGTCTTGCTTAGATCACTCTGGTTTTCAAGGAAAACTTGAAGGTCTATATGAATATATTTAAAATGTCACTGGTTCCTCAAAATCACTCCCAAGATTTCTGTCAGTTTTCTCATTTTGCTTTCAAATATGATTACTGTCATTGTGATGTATTTATTATACCATATAAACATGCACACATATATAAACATATACACATGCCTACCTATGTATAAAACTTTGCATGTGTTATATTTTATATATACAAACATATACATATGTGGTTATATATATGACACACATATATGTAATAAAAAGCCCTTTAACCTTGCCTCAAATCTCATCTCTATGTCTTACATATATCAAAAGTTATTTTTCCTCAATCCCTTTCATGAAGTCTTTGTGGGTCAAGCTAAAAATGTTAACTCTAGATATGGTTTCCTTAGAGTTACGTACTATGAGGCACATCCTGACTCTTCCATTGTACCCCATATATATGATTTTAAATTCACTTTTCTCAAGTAAGGAGGAGTATATTTATTTCCTTTACCTTCACCATCATTTATGCAGTTTCAGGCTGTGTGGGAACCGAGTTCGGAGTTGCAGAGCAAGACTTTCAATAAAACAAACTGGCCCCCCTGGGGCGCCTGGGTGGCGCAGTCGGTTAAGCGTCCGACTTCAGCCAGGTCACGATCTCGCGGTCCATGAGTTCGAGCCCCGTGTCAGGCTCTGGGCTGATGGCTCAGAGCCTGGAGCCTGTTTCCGATTCTGTGTCTCCCTCTCTCTCTGCCCCTCCCCCGTTCATGCTCTGTCTCTCTCTGTCCCAAAAATAAATAAACGTTGAAAAAAAATTTTTTAAAAAAACAAACTGGCCCCCATTGATAATTATGCACATAGCTTGGCCCTTTCTATCCTAACCTCTCCTAGGAGAGTTTCCTTTGAAGGTTATAACCTCCTGCTTTTTGAGGTGGACCAAAACCAATTCTTGGTATGCTCAATGTTTCAAGAGATGACTTAACATTTCCAGCAATAATATTTCAGTTATATTTAACATTCTTGTTTTCAATGCATTTTTGCCTCCTACTTATGCCCACAAAAGTTTACGTGATCAGGTAAAGGAATTTAAGATACAAACCCCTTAAAAGTTGGGAGATAAACTTTAATAGCTATATTCAAAAGCTGTGTTGCAATAACTTCCAAACCAGGGCAGCTGGTGGCTCAGTCAGTTAAGCATTTGACTTCGGCTCAAGTCATGATCTAGAGGTTCATGAGTTCGAGCCGCATGTTGGGCTCTGTGTTGAAAGCTGAGTTTCGAGCCTACTTCAGATTCTGTGTCTCCCTCCCTCTCTGCCCTTCTCCCACTCGTGCTCTGTCTCTCTCTCTCAAAAATAACTTTAAAAAAAACATTAAAAAAAGTTCAAAAAAACCCAAAACTTCCAAACCATGACATGGTTGACATGGTTAACTTTGGAGGAAAGCAAAACCAAGGGTTTGCCTCAGGTGAGTCAATCTTTGGTAGGACTCAGACCAAAGTCTCTCTGATTCCCCACTCATCAAAACACACTGCCTCTGTCCTTTTCCAATGTATACCTTGTGCACAAAATTACAACTTCTGTGTTGTGTCAAAGCTTATGTGCTACTTTCTTCTACTTTGCAGACACTACAAGATCGTCTGCTCCACCCTTTTCTTAAGCTGGCTTTGTGCTCAAGAATGCTGGCCAAGGTTGTGCCAAAAACTTTCTGTTGGGTTTTTTTTTATTTGTTTTGTGCACAATTATCATTAAGGTCAACGGGTAACTATCAAGCAAGTCATTTATCTGTGCAGTGGCTTAACAAAAATTAGGCTGTATCATTCTTTCAATACCTCATTAGTCAGTGCTGCTGATGCTCCTTTGTCATTAACCATAAGCCACCTGGGATTTTCCAGCTCTGCTGTATATAGTTGGTTGCCTCGCAAGAATAGAGGCACATAAGCATAATTAAGGACCTATTTATTAATGTCATGCAGGAGTGTGGAGTGTACACTTTACAGAACATTTTGTCTTAAGCGAGGAGGTTGGTTTTTCCAAAAGCCTAATTCATATGCTTCCATGATTCTGAACACTAGCAATCTAGCATGAACACTGAGAGATAAGACAAACATCATTTCTAAGAGTACTTTCTCTGTTTCTGTCTGTAAACACTTAGTTGCTTGAAAAAAATAAAAAATTTTATTTTTTTAAGTTTTATTTTTTTATTTTGAGAGAGAGAGAGCATAAACAGGGGAGGGGCAGAGAAAGGAAGAAGGAGAATCCCAAGCAGGCTCTGCACTGTCAGCACAGACCCTGATGTAGGGCTCGAACTCATGAACTGTGAGATCGTGACCTGAGCCAAAGTCAAGAGTCCGACACCCAACCAAATGAACCACCCAGGCACCCCTAAAAAAAAAGAATGTTAAAAGGAAGATTATCAAACAAGAAACATCTAGCACCAATCTGAAATCAGAATGGAAGCTTTGGTTTTGTTGAGAAGGACTTCCACATGATAGCTATTAACATTTTAGTGCTCCTCTCCTGCCATCCTTTACCACCAACCACTCCTCAGCTCCTTCCCAATAGCCCTTATTTTCTTGCTCTTGTTGCCTCCTTTCCATTTAAACCCTCGTTGCCAAGAGAAACAGTAGAATGGACCATTCTCAAGGTTTACTCCTGTAGAACACTGAGGCTCCAAGAGACGGACAGAGACAGCTTTTTAAATCCAATCTGGGTGGCTTTGTTTTACGACTTTCAGGAGTGGGGAGAATTCACAGATTCATTTTTCTCAGTGTAATGTGTTTGTTCTAAACCTTTTCCTTAAAAGGTTGACATATCTGTAGCTCATCTATACTAGAATTTGGTTTGAGATGGTATTTATAGCATGAAATGATATTCTTAAGCTTAATAGAACAATTGTTCATAATGTTTTACAAAGATGATTACAACTTTCAAGAGTTCTCTCATGTGAGCCAGTTTGGGCTTCTAAATCTTCTTCTTGCTTCCAATTCCTCCCAGAATCATTCTTCTTAAAACAACTCTGATCTCATTCCTCGATGAAAAACTTTAATTGGCTCACCATTATTTGTTGCACAAAATCCAAACATCTGAGCAGAGTTCCCAGGGGTCCTTTGAGCTATATTATAGTGCATTGCTTTTACAAAATAAACTTTCCTTACTTCACACCACAAGGATTGATATGTGT
Organism: Felis catus; assembly: GCF_018350175.1. Taxonomy (NCBI): domain Eukaryota; kingdom Metazoa; phylum Chordata; class Mammalia; order Carnivora; family Felidae; genus Felis; species Felis catus. The sequence goes on along the minus strand of NC_058368.1, from coordinate 206,488,813 downwards.
GTGTGTGTGTGTGTGTGTGTGTGTGTGTGTGTGTGTGTACACAGAGTCATATCACACAATACACACTCGATGGGGTATTGTCATTCATAATACAATACATTCCTGGAATCTATATGATTTATTTTTGCAAAGAACCCATGTTTAATTACATACTTCATTCTGAACCAAGAAACTTATATGAAATAAATTACATGCCCATAGTAATAGGTGAGAAAATAAAGCTAAAAATACATATCCTAAGGATTTCTGGATATAATAAAATTATCCTTCAGGTCAAATATGAAATATGATCAAATACTGTAATTGTAGATCACCTCAGGGACTGATGCAAATATAGCACATATGAGCACTCTAGTCCATAATATTTTGTCTAAAATTAATATGCAGACTATAACAAACACTGAAATGCTTTAATTTATACATTGTTTATAATTGCTTAATTCATAATAATAATGTTTATCTAAGAATTTAGAAATATTCAGTTGAGTAATTTGGAGTGCTCCAGTCTCTCTAAGAAAGCTGTCCAAAGAAAACTTAGTGGGTGTCTTTTTCTTTTTACAGTAAATGTCCTTATTGTCGGTAGTATTCAAATTCATTCTAGTTCCTTTAGAAATATTTTTTACAGGCGCCTGGGTGGCTCAGTCAGTTAAGTGTCCAACTTCAGCTCAGGTCACGATCTTGCAGTTAGAGGGTTCGAGCCCCACTTCAGGCTCTGTGCTGACAGCTCAGCTTCTGTGTCTTCCTTTCTCTCTGTCCCTCCCCACTCATGCTCTGTCTCTCTCAGAAACAAACATTTAGAAAAATTTAAATAACAAATTCATTCTAGTTCCTTTAGAAACATTTTGACATGTCCATATATTTTCGTAGTTGTTGTTTCCCCTGCTGAAAAGCCTTTTTTTTCTTTAAAAAGGATGGTTCCAACATTTCCACATTTCAATGTGTCTTTCTTAGTTTAGTGGAAGCTGGAAGCAAATTGAATAAACACCACAAAATTTTTTTTAATAAATGGGTTCCATTCGCCATTTTTTGATACTAGTCAGGGAGGAGTAATTTTTAAAGACTCATATATTTACATTTTTCTTTAGTATAGACAATTTAAAAAATTATTTTAAACCATCTCCTATCTTATAACGGAAGCTCAAAACATTTGTACCTTTAGTCGAACAAAAGAGCCATAGGCCTTTATGATTTCATTAAGTAAGAGTTAGGGAAAGATCAGAACCTTAGCGATGAAAGCTTACCACAATTCAGCTTTAATATCAGAGCCACTTGTTCAACTACCCTTTTTCCTTTACACCTTCGGGAACATCTGTTGCAGGGAGTATGGCCGGAGTCGCAAAAGATGAGTCTGCAGACAAAGTGCAGTTAAGTGAAGGTCCTCATACTCAAGTCGAACCGAGGCCCCGACTCCAGAATGAAGCTTCTTTTTATTAGGATAATTGCTAAAGACTATCTACATAAAGTCAGCTAAGCAAGTGTGTTAATCAGTCTAATGGTTTAGCATTTCAAGGCTGAATTTCGAATTAATTGATTTCTAGAACACTAGGAAGGGTCAGGTGTGAAGGAGGAACGTTAATGGCTCTAAGGTGTTCCTTACCAGCCATAGCCGCTTTCAGCTGTGTAAACATGTCCTAAGGCCTTGCACCCTCTCCAGCCCTTCCCTTTTGAAGCCTTTTCCTTTGATGCTTCTCTCCTGCATCTCCCACAAACACGAGTCAAAAGAACCCAAGGATGAGACAGTAAATTAGTATGACTTTTGAAAGCTGGCAGTATCTAGTAAAGCCGAACTTATGCATATCTTATAACCTAGCAATTCCATGCCTAGGAATATATCCGACTCAAACACATACACATCTATTCAACAAAGACATGTCCTGTCATGTTCATAGCCAAACTATTCATAAAGGCCAGAAACAGAAATGCCTAAATTCCATCAACAGTAAAACTGATAAATAAATACTGCATTTTTACACATTATTCAGAAATGAGAATGATTGGCACGTACATATAACCCAATGATTCTCACTAACGTAATATTGAATGAAATAAGCCCTATCCAAAAGAGTACTTTTGGATAGGCAAATAATGTCTTTAGTATGACCAAAACAAGATCAAAGTATAAAAACAGGCAAAAGAAGCCTATGCTGTTGAAGTCAACATCACAGTTATCGTTGGTGGGGAGAGCAGATAGGAGCCTGAACAGAGCACAAGGGGGCTTATGCGATGCTGACAATGTTGTTGTTGTTTTTACTTGAGAGAGAGAGAGAGAGAGCAAACAAACAGGGGAAACGGGCAGAGGGAGAGTGAGAGAGAATCTTAAACAGGCTCTACACTCAGTGCACAGCCCAATGCGGGGCTCAATCTCACAACTGTAGAACTCAATCTCATGGCTATGAGGTCATGAACTAACCCGAAATCAAGAGTTAGATGCTTTACCCACTGAGCCACCCAGGTGCCCCAGTGTTTTGTTTCTTGATCTAAGTGCTGGTTACACAGTTGTGTTCAGTATCGAAAACTTAATGCTTTTTACACTGATGCTATGTGTACTTTCCTGATATGTGTATATCTTATTTTGGTAAAGTTTTTTTAAAGGGACCCAGGAAGTCAAAAGCACTTTTCTACATCTACAAAGGGAACATGACCTTTTAAAGATTTTAAGGTTTTCTGAGTATCCCAGTAAGACCAAATGGAAATGTTATTCAAAGGAGGCACAACTCAGCCAAAATTCAATCTAGTTGACTTAGGTTTTTTTTGTTTTTGTCCTTTTTTTTTTTTTTAAGAAAAGACAATTAGAACATTGGGAATGAAGGTAAGTTAATATCTCAGTTGCACCAAGTAGTTTAAGGATCACCTTCAACACAGTTCCCATAAAAGGAAGTACTTACAATATACCAGCCCAGTTTTTTAAATCAGATCTAATTCCTATGAAGTAGAAAAATGATGGAGAATTAAACTTCATGGGGAATCTCAAAAGGTCAAGAAAGTGACAGATTGTCTTCCTCTGGAAATTTGCTGTGGCTTCATCACCAAGAAAATATGTTTCTCCACCCTCACCATCACTTCCCCCAAATTGTTTTTCTTTAACAAGTCAACTACTCAGAAAAAACATTCTTACCAACTATTCTGCCATTGTGACATGGCTGTAAACTATACTTCCCAAGACTAAGACATGATATATTGTAATGATAACAGCTGGACATTTGGAAGAAGTTAGCAAGTGACCAAGCTGATACTTTAAATCTGGACTTTATTAGGATGCCAAATAGCATATTTCTGAGATCACATTATCTTCTTCAAGAGTCAAACATACAATCTCTTTGCTCAGGAAATTCCACAGGGACAAGATATAGAGCAAACCATAAATATTCAAAGAAGAGGATGTGTTGATGGATCTGGTTCTTGCTTACTGAAAAATTAAATACTCAGACCTGGGCAAGAACTCAAGCTTCCTTCTTCATGGGAATAAATGCAAAGTATCTCTTCTAATTGGTTCCTCTTTCTTTATCCTCTTTTTCATTTACTCCTAGAATAGCCAAAGACACAGGACTGCCTGCAACACAACTTTATGTATAGCCCTTTGGAATGTCTTTATTTCACCAAATGATCTCTTTACCATCTAAAAGGACATATGGGCCACACCTGAACATGCAAAATAAATACATGCCTAAAGCATGTCACACTTTTGAGAACACGTTCCTCTCAACTCACAGATGCTGAGAGTGTTAAGATTTGGAAAGAATATTTAGATTATTTTTATTAAAGCCTTCATTGAAAAATCAAATTAGGAGACTCGGCTAAGGGCATGTAACTAATTAAAGGTTAAGTTAAGACTAGAATCCAGAATTGCTGATTCTTAGTCTAATACTTTTTTGTGCTATCTCAAAATGTCTTGACTCACAAGAAATTATATGAACGAATTACAATCCAGTTTTGTGGGTTATGCATCGCTACTCAAGCAAAGCCAAGAGTTGTAAGCCACAAGAGGTAAAAATAAAAGTTTCTGATCTATGAATGGGACATTCTTCAAAGAGATACATGGTCTGGTGGAAATGCCCAACTCCACCAACTCACACAGCTGTTGTATCTACATGAACAAGAAGGAAATAAAAAGAAAACAGATATCTGGCTGCCTCAGTCAGTGGAGCATGTGACCCTTGACCTCAGGGCCATGAGTTCAAGCCCATGTTGGGCCTAGAGCTTACTTTAAAATAAAAAAAAGGAAAACAGAACACACATGCATGTGCATATACACACATGCTCTCTCCTTTACCCTACTTTATTCCACCCTGACAAGCCACTTACATCCTAAGAATACTGGTGAAGAAATAGATAAGCAACAGACTGTTTTACCAGAGAGAAATGGAGGGGTCAAGTCCACCAGAGATGGACTTTGTCAAGGACCTAAAGAGTCAGTACAAAAAGAAAGGAATTCTCATTCATTCTATCATTCAGTCAATACTTTTGTATTTCATGCCTGTCATGTTGAGATATGGTGCTAGTGAGTGAAGACACACAGTGAAAGACACTGGTCCATGCCCTCAGGATGTGGCAGTTAGTTGGGCATACAACAGTTGCCAAGCAGTGTGATAACTGCCACCCATGGTAGAATACAGCAGCTGAGACAAAGGGTTTCCCAGGGTGGAGGTTGGGAGATGTAGGGAAGTAGAGGGGAGGAGAGGATAAGGGGAAGAGTTAATGCTAAGAAGATCCTCCTAAGAGTGACTAGTAAAGAACATGAGAAATTGTATCATTTTCTTCTCTGAGGGACTTTCCCACATTCTTACTTGCTCAATGGTTCTCAACATGTGGCCCCAAGACTAGAAGCATCATTACCTGAGAACTTGTCAGAAATATAAATTCTTGGGACCTACCCCAGGACCACTGAATCAGAAACTTAGGATAGGGTCCCACAATCTGAGTTATAACAAGCCTCCCAAGTAATTGTGATGTGTGCTAAAGTTTGAGGACTATTGTACTAGATAAATCAAGGTGAAGTTAGGTAAATGAAATTCCACAAGGTCTGGTCTGAGAAGTTTTTATGTAAATGTACCATTCTGAAAAGTCATTTTGCCAGGCATGTTCTAATTTGTATTTCAGAAAATACGGTTCTCTGTTTATGTTTGGAGCCTGATGTTTCTGAAGTAAATGCTATACATTTTACCTGGAGTCAGGTGTCTTGAATGGGGATCGAAATAGATCAAACTTCAGAAAGCAGAGGAGGCTCCTTATGGAAGGAACCACAGAATATACTGATTCACAGGGACTGCACCGTTGACTCGCTCAGGCTACGTGGTCTCTGATGTTCAGCACCCATTTCTTTCCCTACATCCCCTCTATAGAAGAAGTTTTCTACTTCACCTTTTTTCAAACCATGTAGTTTGCTATATGTCCACTCTTCTCCTTAACTCTGTATGACCATAGAGATCCAGGATCTATTACATCTAGCTACATTCTCTAAGTTCCTAGACTTTATGCCTTTTGGCTAAAATTCTTAAGAGAAAAAAGTGTGTCCAAGTTTGGCTCAGTGGTTCATCCAGCTAGGGGCCCTGGGTATTAACAAGGCAGACAGGACAGAAGAGAGGGCTGGAACTGACCTCGGAAGAGGTTATGGCTTTGGCAAGGAGATTACTCAGAAAATCTAATACAATAAAAATGATCCATCCGGCCCCTGAGAGTTTATCTAACTTCAGGAGTCTGTGAAGCAACAATGCATCCTTAATTTCTGTGATTCCCCAACAAATGGTAAGAAATCCACATAAGAATGCAACGGCTTTTGGGGTGCCTGAGCAGCTAAGTCGGTTGAGCATCTGACTTCGGCTCAGGTCATAATCTCATGGTTTGTGACTTCAAGCCCCCCATCAGGGTCACTGCTGTGGACACACAGACCGCTTCAGAATCTGTCCTCATCTCTCTGCCCCTCCCCCACTTGTGCACATGCTCTCTCTCTCTCTCACACACACAAATAGATGAACATTTTAAAAGGTGCAACAGCTTTTGAAAAGATAATTTGTTTACCTACCCAAACCTTAATTATATATACACCCTTCACCACAGAAATTTATATTCTAGGTTTTTATCTTCAGGAAAAAAATGGAATGTGTCCATTAAGAAATGAGCAAACAAGGATTCTTATCACTGTATTATCTTTCAAAGCAAAATTAAAAAGGAAACTACCTGGAAAGTCTAGGAAGGAAAGATTTTTATTAATGGACATCATATTCATATCCATCTAAAAAAATCCATCTACTTTTTCTCCTTCATTAAAAAAATCAGTAAGCCCTAACATTGTTTTAATACTGGCATAAGGCAGTTGCAGGCAGGTTGCCTCCCACGGTCTGTTTTTCTTGTCTGGGTTACAGTCACCATGATGATCCAGCCACAGCTGCTAGATGATCTCCTCCAGCTGCAGATGTCATCTGCTCCTACCAGCCACTAATTGAATTTCGTTGCTTCCCCTGTCTCCTCCGCTTCAGCAAAGGCCTCCCAGTCTTAAAGTCCAAGTCTGCCTCCTTGCCTCTGTCCTCCAGTCCAACAGCAGAAAAGCCCATGTCTTGGGCTCTAAAGCTCAACTAGAACACATTTGTTTCATTCTAGCCAATAATTAATATGAAAAAAAATTTTAATGTTTATTTTTGAGGGGGAGGGAGGGAGGGAGAGAGAGAGAGAGAGAGAGAGAGAGAGAGATAACATGAGCAGGGGAGGGGAGAAGAAAAGAAGACACAGAATCCAAAGCAGGCTCCAGGCTCTGAGCTATCAACACAGAGCCTGAAGCAGGGCTTGAACTCACAAACTGCGAGATCATGATCTGAGCTGAAGTCGAATGTGTGACCGACTGAGCTACCCAGGCGTCCCGTACCCAATAATTTAATATAATTTTCATAATACTAGCTAAACAGTTCTTACCTCTGACTTGATATAGAATACTTGAGTCTCCTTGCTCTCTAATTATCTTAATGGATAAAAGCAATAGAAGCTGGATTGCTAGAAACCTAGAATGAGATGTATCTTTTCTTTAAATATTATGTCCAAAGACTACAGAATTATAGTCTGAGAGCACAGATAGAATTAATAGAGTAATTTCCCCTAACTCAGAATCTTCTCCTCTATCAAAGTGTTTGATAAGAAGATATGGAATTGGGTTTGCATGATAATTCTTAGTCTATCACTAAGAAGAATGTAACTTTGAAACCGTGACTGGAAAGGCAGGACTTCAACTGGAATCATGGGCAACAATCCCAGAGGAGGTAACACCAATAAAGGTCAAAGCAATGTGCATCACGCTCACTGACTGCAATTTCTTAAAAGCCCCAAAGTCACCACAGTGGCCATTAGTTGATGCCTATGACATGGCCACCTGAATGCAATATGACCGTCTTGGCTGCAGCATCGCATAAACATGATGAAAGTGAAATTCACTCCTATAAAGAGTATGGAGAGCATAAAGAATACTATGCAGCTCATTGGTTTGGCAAATGGAAGGATCCTATTTTTGTGCCTTCTTAACCCACCATTTGTTCACCTCAGATGCTGACTGTCCCTAAGTTTCTTCCTCTGTAAAAGGAAGAAACTTCAAAAGGGCCAATAAGTAAAAGTTTGGAGCTGCTCCAGTGGAAGGGGACAGGAGAGAACCAGAATTCTATTACTGTCTCCCCTGTCTCTTCCTTTCTTCCCTGTGCCCAGCGATGGCTGTAGATAAACCAGGGTAGAACCCAAAGGCCCTGTGGAATCCAGAGTGACAACCAATAGGCTATGTGATTTCTAAGGCCCCTTCCTACTACAACACCCTTTACTTATATTTTTTACTTCTACACTGGCACCCAGTACATGGCAGGTGTTCCATGGATGTTAAGCAAATTGAACTTGAAGCTCTATCAGTTGCCCAATGATCTAGAAAAGCTTTTATAAGAGCAGATGTTTCTAGGTCCTGACTTATTCATTTTTTAGCAAATAAAACCAAATTATAAGTCAATTTTTTAAATTAGGACACCTCTGGGGCACCTGAGTGGCTCAGTCAGTTAAGTGTCTGACTTGGTTTTGGTTCAGGTCATGATTTCACAGTTTGTAAGATGAGATCTCGTGTCAGGCTCCACATTGACTGTGCAGAGCCTGCTTGGGATTCTCTCTCCCCTCTCTCTGCTCTTTCCCTGCTTGCTCTCTCTCTTAAAATAAACAGAAAGAAAGAAAGAAAGAAAGAAAGAAAGAAAGAAAGAAAGAAAGAAAGAAAGAAAGAGAAAGAAAGAAGAGAAAGAAAGAAAGAGAAAGAAAGAAAGAAAGAAAGAAAGAAAGAAAGAAAGAAAGAAAGAAAAGAAGAAAGAGAAAGAAAGAAAAGAAAGAAAGAAAGAAAGAAAGAAAGAAAGAAAGAAAGAAAGAAAGAAAGAAAGAAAGAAAAGTTAAGGCACCTCTTAATTAATTGTATGGCTTTAGGCTCATATTGTTAACGTCCACTTAGAGCTCCTTATTGTTACTGCTTTTTAATTACTCACATAACTCACAGAATATGTTCTTCTTTTTACATCATATGTCACACAGAACAGGTGGCAGAGTGTAAAGTGGCCTGTTTTTTTGGAGTCACTCTGAGCGGCATTCTCATTCCAGCTCTAACATTTACTCTCTGTGGGACATGGAGAAAAACTTTAACCTTTCCACCCTCCTCATATGAAAGACAGGAATAGGGAAGTAGGAACAAGACTGTCTGAACAGCAACTGGCAACTAATAAGTGCTCCATAAATGACAATTGTAGTTATTATTTTTTCCAAAATTGATCAAAGTTAGGGACAGATTACATAGCATATCCTATAAGACTAGAAGGCATGGAGCATATGAGAAAGCTAGAAAGTCCATAAAATTATTTTGTTTTGTTTTGTTGCAAGTTTTCATGATTCTGTTTTTAAGTAATCTCTACTCCTAATGTGGGCTCAAACTCACAACCCCAAGATCAAGAGTTGCATGCTCTACCAACTGAGCTAGCCAGGAGCCCCCATAAAATGATTAAATAACTACCCGATAGTAAATAACAGCAAGAATAATAAATGAAGTAAAACATGTGAGATGCACTGAATAATTTTAGAACTCTATAAGCTCTTGATAATTAATAGTAATTATTATCATTAGGTTTCATGCTAGAATTGCCCAAACCTTTCTATGGCCATGGATGAGACAGTTCCTAAAAAGTTAAAAGGCATAAAAAAAAAAATAAAAATTATAATTCATCTCCTTAACATTTAATTAAAAGAAATATTCCTTGAGGCCAGCAATCTGTAGCAATTATTATGAGTTCTGTCTGGAAAGTGATTTATCTAACAATTGCAGCAGAATTTTCCATCCTTCCTATTTTGGCACCTTATCAAAGAAAGGGCAAGAATGTTATTGTGGATAGAATGAAAAACAGAAATAGTGTTACCTCAAGTATTGCCAGGCAGTTGTTTGGGGTTTTTTGTTTTTTGTTTTGTTTTTTTTTTTTTTTTTTAGTGTTGACATAAGGATGGTAAACAAATGTACACAAATTGAAACTTGCAAAGTTTCTCTCTTAACAGAGTCAGTACCCAGATGACTTAAAAGGTTTTCAACAGGCAAAATTATCAGAAAGGAAGAAAGGAAAGGACAGAAGACACAAATGTATCATTACATCATCACGGATGCTAAGGAACAAGATGCTATAGTCTCTTACAGTGATAAATGTAATTATGTTGCTAGTAATATTGTGTTACATTTCATCAGATTCCTTCCCTCCTCCCAAGTAGCCTCCCATTACACACATTAAGCCACATTAAGTCCTGAGTCATTTCAAAACTCAAGGGTACATATTAATAATAAATAGAAACACCCAGGATTTCTACATGAATTTTCCTCCCAAACACCAAGTAATCTTGCTAATTTCACAACACACCTTGGAAGAGGATGCAGATGGCCATCATTGCTCCTAAGTCACTGGTTAGAAAAGTTTCACAGGAAAACTGAGTGAACTATCCTACAACATGGTGCTAAACTGCACTGTTATCTCTTGGTAAGGGAAAAGTCAGGATGATGAGGAAAAAGCACTGGTATAATGGATGACTTAAATTGCTTATTTATAGGTTATAGAATGGTTCACAGGCACTCCTTTAACACAGATAATAAAACATAGTACACCCCAATTTCAATATTGTAAATGTAATTTATGAATATAGGTGTTTATTACAAACAGGGATTCATGCTACATATACTGTTTATAGCCTATTCTTTTTGGATGGCAGCCTATTTATAAACAATTTCCATACATCTACATCAACATGTGCAATGGCTGTAATGTACTCCACTTACAAATCTATCCTAACTTACTTGTGTTTGAAAATCTCTTCCCCAAAGCCAGGCATGAATATGCTTCCTTGAAAAAAAAATCAATATAGATTGATTCCTTCAACAAATAATTGCCACTCTGATAGGAATCTCCATGAAAGACAGCATCAGCACACTCAAGCACCAAAAATTTAGGAAGGGACATCAAATAAGCCAGCAACTACAATGGTATGTGGTCAGCCACTCTTATCAATTGAAACAAGATTTTTCTAGAGATTAATTTGGCTGAACATATAAAAAATTCCTAAAACTGTAAATACCATTTGCCCCAACAACTCCCCTCCTAGAAATGTATCCTTAGTTTATAATGAGATGTTTCAAAGACGTCTATACAAGACAATATGTTAAACAATAGCGAGAAAGAGGGGAAAAGAGAACAGTTTAAATAAATTAGGATATAATCAAAGCAAATACACGGAAGCCTTAAAAATGATGATGCAGGGGTGCCTGCCTGGCTCAGTGGGCTAGGCGTCTGACTTTGGCTCAGGTCACGATCTCGCAGTTCTTGAGTTCAAGCCCTGTGTCAGGCTCCATGCTCACAGCCTGGAGCCTACTTCGGATCCTGTGTCTCCCTCTCTCTGACCCTTCCCCAGCTCACACTCTGTCTCTCTGCGTCTCAAAAAGAAATAAACATTAAAATTTTTTTTAATGTTGATACAGATTATGGAACAATATTCAAGATATATGATTATGTTTTTAAAAAACAGGCTACATCAAGGAGTGCCTGGGTGGCCCAGTTGGTTAAGCGTCTGACTTTGGCTCAGGTCATGATTTCATAACTTGTGAGTTTGAGCACCACATCAGGCTCTGTGCTGAGCTGAGCCTGGAGCCTGCTTCCGATTCTGTGTCTCCTTCCCTCTCTTCCCCTCCTCTGCTCTCTCTCTCTCTCTCTCTCTCTAAAAAGTAAATAAACATTAAAAAATAAATACATAAATATAAATAAAAATAAAAAATAGGCTACATCAACGTGTGTATGTGTGCAACGGAAAGATAAAACTCAAAATACTAGTAGTGGTTCTCTCTGGGTTACAAGTTTCTTAGAGGCTCTCCTTCATGTTCACCAGATTTTCTAATTTAGATATAATGAACACACACTACTTACCCTCTCATGTCAGGAGACATGTCAGGGGTAGACACTTACTACCCCTTCTCATGTCAGGAGAAACTGACATGAACATTTTTTTCTTACGATTTTTTATTTACTTTGAAAGAGAGAGAGGGAGAGAGAGCTAGGGAGTGGCAGAGACAGAAGGGGAAAGAGAGAATCTGAAGCATGCTCCACACTGCCAGGACTTGTCTCTCTCTCAATAGAAAAACGCTTATATATATATATATATATATATGGCAATATTTTATATTTATAAATATATAAATATTATATGTAAATATATATATATATATATATATATATATATATATATATATATATATATATATATATAGGGGGCACCTGGGTAGCTCAGTCGGTTGAGCATCTGACTTCGGCTCAGGTCACGATCTCAGGGCTCGTGAGTTCAAGCCCCACGTCGGGCTCTGTGCTGACAGCTCAGAGCCTGGAGCCTGCTTCAGATTCTGGGTCTCCCTCTCTCTCTGCCCCTCCCCCATTCGTGCTCTCTCTGTCTCTCTCTTTCTTTCAAAAATAAATAAAAACATTTAAAAAATACAAGTAAAAAATTAAAAAAAAAAGATAAATAGAGGGTGCTCTAGGAGCCCCTAATAGTCTGAAGCTGACAGGAAGACTGGGGACAGCCTCCCGTATTAGTGCCACTAACACGAAATCTTCCAGGCTACATGGCAGTCAGCCAGTTAAAGAAAAGAGAAAGAGCACTCTAAAATGAGGGAAAGCCTTGGAGGAATGTGACAGCATGACCCAGTCAAAGTAAGTAGTTCACAGGCTCCAGAGAGGGCAACTGAAATAAGAACTAAAGGTGCCTGCTAGATTTTGAAATGGGGGGGTTCCATTTTGACCTAAGCCTGAACAGTGTCAGGGAATAGGTGAAGGCAGAAGCCAGAGAGATGAGCGCAGGCTAAGGAATGAACAGGAGGTAAGGAAGCGGGGATGAAGGTGAGCACTAATTCAGGAAGTGCTGTTCTAACCCTGAAAAGAGAGGAGCCATGGGATTCGATATGGGGCTGTAGAGAAGGTTCTATTTTCTAAGATGGGAGAGCTGAAGGGTATTAATAGGAGAAAGAGCCAACATAAAAGGAGAGGTTGACTTACAAAAAAAAAGAAGAAGAAAGAAAAGGAATGACAGGATGTGGATGCCATTTTGATATTCCTACGTGGGGGAGGCAAGGGGAATCCAGAACAGGAGTGGAGGCCTGAGGACCCTGCAGTTGAGCCAGGTGACATCACAGGAAATCATCCCTTAGCTTCAAATGACAAAGTCATTCCGTGGAAGGCACTTTCTTAGAATATAGGCCCAGTGAGTAGGTGCCACCAGGAGAACCCAGAAAATATTTAGTATCATCAGAAAATGTGGTATAAACAAAACAACACATTGTTATCTCACCTCTGTATGACAAAAAATATGTGTGAAATTTCTATGACCTCGTCTAAGGAAAGACATAAAAAAACTATTAGAAAAAGTATAGAAGACAGAAACTAAAGTGTTGAAGTGGATGGCAGGAGAATGAACAAGATGTGAACTTTTCACCAAGAAAAAAACAAAGCCTATTATGGGACATATTTTATGTTAGTGGCTTCTGGTCTTTCTGAGTATAAAAACCTTTTTTAATACCAAAATAGTTTCAGAATACACATGATAGTGTTTAAACACTTAATAATTATTGATTGGGAAAAGACATTATGACAAAAAACATTCACAAATTCAATCGTTTTTTAATTAACTTGCATTTTATTAATCTCAGCACTACCTACACAGTCTTGGTATGTGTGTATTTATGTGTGACATTATGTATTTATCCTCCCAGAGACAATGTTTGGGCACACATGAAATTGCACCTCCCTTGTGATAATTCTGAACTATCAACCACCATCCTGCACATGCCCAGGACCCTCAGAACATATCTGAGAAACACTGTCCCTAGTTTATAAAACCCTGAATTGAATGAATACGCATCTCATCGCCTAATATCCAAATACTACAATTAAAACATGAAACTTGAAAGACGTGTATCTAGAACACAGTAGTCTTTTGGAAGATTTATAAACATCTTAAATAATATAAAATGAAATACAGAAATGGTTTCCAAAATGTTTACATAAGTCACTAGATGATATTTCTGTAGTAAGTTTTAAAGAAGAATTGTGTTTGCAGAGGCCATAAGCTTTTGGGTGACATCAGAGAGTGTAACAGGGCTCTGTGCCTTGACACTTCTTGGTGCTGCTGAGCCAAATAAACTGTAAGTCTTGTCAATGTTAATTCTCACAGTCGTATTCTGATCAGGCATAATACAGAGGAACACATAGATTTAAAATATTCTTGGATAAAAAATCAATCAATCAATCAATCAATCAATCAATGGAAAAGATGGAAACTGGAAGAAAAGAAACCCAAGTCCAGGGCTCAATAATTTCACTATCCTACAAATAATTTAAAGTATAGAAATCGCTATTTGCAGGGTTCTAAGAATCGATCCTGTCTGGATTTCCAGCAAAGATAGAAACTACAGATTAGAGAAAATGAAACAGAATGGTTTAGTTTCACTTTTCCATTGACTAGAAAAATGTATTTTGGAATTTGCATATGTATAATCCCAATCAATGTATTTTCTAGGAAAACCTAGTCAGTTAGTTAGCTATTTTGCTGTTCCTTTTTAAGCAGATCTGAACCTGCCTATTTAATTTCCCTGTGCAAGCTGCCTTTGAATCCAGCAACCTCCCTATGACCACAATCTCCATATCTTACTCTATAAGCTTCTGCACTACCCATTCGAGAGGGAAGACTAGGGGTGCCTGGGCAGCTCAGTCAGTTAAGAGCCTGACTTCAGCTCAGGTCATGACCTTGCAGTTCATAAACTGGAGCCCTGCATCAGGCTCTGCGCTGACAGCTCAGAGCCTGGAGCCTGCTTTGGATTCTGCGTCTTCCTCTCTCTCTCTGCCTCTCCTCAGTTTGTACTCTGTCTCTCTCCCTCTCTCAAAAATAAACATTGAAAAAAAGTTTTTTTTTTTAAAAAAGGAAGACTAGAATGAACAAGATAATCAATCTTCATGAATAACGTGTGTTCTAGCAAGATCTGCTTTTGTCAGTAAATAACAATATGGGGCCATTTCAGTCAATTAATCAATAAATTCTAAAATTTCAGTAAACCGTGATGGGAAAATAAATTCACATACTCTTCTTTTTTTTTTTTTTAATGAAAAACCAGGGCACCTGGGTGGCTCAGTCGGTTAAGCAACCAACTCTTGATTTCAGCTCAGGTCATAATCTCATGGTTTGTGACTTTGAGCCCCACATCAGGCTCTCTGTTGTCAGAACAGAACCTGCTTCGGTTCCTCTGTCCCCCTCTCTCTCTCTACCCCTCCCTAGCTCATGTTCTCTCTCTCTCTCTTTCTCTTACTCTCAAAAATAAATACAACCACAGAGAACTGATTCTATTTAAAACAAAAAAAAGGCAACTACTTTTAAATAAATAAATGAAATGAAATGAAATAAAATGAATGAAATGAAATGAAATGAAATGAAATGAAATGAAATGAAATGAAATGAAATGAAATGAAATGAAAAACCAAGCACCATCTAGTATTCATTTTGTTTTGCTTTAAAGATAACTGTGCAGGGGCGCCTGGGTGGCTCAGTCGGTTAAGCGGCTGACTTCAGCTCAGGTCACGATCTGAGTTCAAGCCCCGCGTCGGGCTCTGGGCTGATGGCTCAGAGCCTGGAGCCTGCTTCCGATTCTGTGTCTCCCTCTCTCTCTGCCCCTCCCCATTCATGCTCTGTCTCTCTCTGTCTCAAAAATAAATAAAAACGTTAAAAAAAAAAAAGATGACTGTGCAGAGCTCAGTGTCTAGCTGTGGCTCTGTTAACATTTATGTGGCCTTGGTTAAATTCATTAGCCCCTGCCCTCAAGTTCCTCTTTGACAATATGTGGAGGTTGAGTCAGGTGATCTTTAATGTCTCTATGAGTCCAAATACTTCAATGACTGATTATTAAGAAATTTCATCTATCTTCTATATTCTTTATGTTAAGAAAATGGTGAAATTTCTAATAGTGGTTCAGCAAAGATGTCAGCCAAATCATCTTCCCATTCATTAACTAAGCCCCTAAAACGCTCCTGAACTGCTCCCAAAATGACATTATCTTTCCACATTCTGAACTATAAAGATAAAATTGGAATCACTATAGGCCAATTATTTCAGATCCATATTTAGAAAAACACGAATCTACATATTGATTTAACACATAATTAAGTTCTAAGTGAATTAGCAAACACAGGGAGTACAGAGAAGAAACAAACCTAGGGCATTCCCTCAAACCTATTAGGATCAGAACAGGGACAGGCTGTTAACTCCACGTTTATAATTCACTATGATAATTGCTAGGATGGAACAAATTATACACAGTACAGTTATGGAGGACATTTTGATTGTTTGATTATGTCTTTTCTTCCACTAGAGTCTAAGCTCCATGAGGATAAGAACCTAGATTTTTCTGGTCATTATTCCCCCAAAATCTGGTGTATGATTAGTTCTCAAAAAATATTTGTTGAGTTAACAAAGGAATGAATGAATGGCCAAGTCACAGGGTCATAAAAGAAATGAACCTAAGTCTGCTAGAACAGTATAGTTAAGGACAAAGTTAGAGGCTACATCCTGAAGGTCCACATTATTCATTGTCGGTTGTTTTTTCCTTATATTGGAGACAGAAAGAACAAAATTTGTACAGTTGCATTCCCCTTATTCATTTCAAAACACACTTTATTATTTATTTATTTATTTATTTATTTATTTATTTATTTATTATGGGTTTTTTTTTTTAGTTTATTTATTTATTTTGAGAGAGACTGAGAGAGAGTGCAAGTGGGAGAGGACAGAGAGAGCGGGGGGACAGTGGATCCGAAGCAGGCTCTATGCTGAGGGCAGACAATTTGAGGATTCACCAACCGTGAGATCATGACCTGAGCCAAAGGCAGATGCTTAACTGACTGAGCCACCCAGGAGCCCCTTTAATGTTTATCTAATTTTGAGAGAGAGAGAGAGACAGAGAGAGTGGGAGCCACAGAATCTGAAGCAGGCTCTAAGCTCTGAGTTGGCAGCACAGAGCCCAACATGGGTGTTGAACCCACAAGCCATGAGATCATGACCTGAGCTGAAGGCAGATGCTTAACTGACTAAGCCACCCAGGCGCCCCAAAACACATTTTCAACATTATAGAGCTAGGGTATTTTTAAAAAAAATAGGACAATTTTCTACGTGGAATTCAATGTATAGAACTCATAAATTTATGTAAATGAAAAACGAACAGTCCAGATGGCAACCACTGCCACTTCTGGTGTGGGTTCATTTATGTGACACCTGTCATACTTACATCAAACTCCCCACCACCACCACCACTGCCAAAAGCAGAAAAACATCAAATTAAAAACTGCTTGCAATTTACTGCTATCCTTTTTTGTATTTGCTAAGAGCTAAGGGCATGGAATCTGGAACCAGGTCCGTTCTCTCTATATGTATGACATTCAGCAAATTACTTCACCTCTTTTGCTTCAATTTCATCTGAGAAATAAAGACAATAATATTACCTCATAACATGTTATAAAAATTAAATAAATTAATATGTGTAGACCTCTCAGAAGAATGTCTATCACATGAGAAGTTCTAAGTTCTGCTAACTACATGAGATAAACAAAATCAATATATTATCAGCCCACTCCATTCAATTGGAGCAGTGGAAGACAATGTATGCTGAAGACAATTTGGGGGGAGGGGATTATGTTAATGAATTTTTCAAAGAAGAAAGCTGTGGATTCAGAATATCCCCAAATAAAGTAAACTGGTGAACAGAGAGCGTGAAGGAGGGCAGGGGGGAGACGGGGGGGGGGGGGGTGGTGGTGGAATTCTAGAACATGTTAAAAAGAACCAGTCACGTAACTGCTTCCATTTTATCATGAGAAAATTTTTCCTCAGGGGAAGTAATGACTCCAAGTTAGAAAAGATATTAACAGTAATACTATTTTTGGAGTCATGAATAAAGAGGATTTTTAAAGGTATTAGGCTTGAAAAAATTTCACGAAAAGTACTAAAAACCTATCCAGCAAGTGCATTCATAAAGTTTAAAAATAATACCTAGCGAGCATTAAAGTGGCAATCCCTAAACCTGACCATGTGTCACACTTAACCTGGGGAGCTTTTGTAAAAATCGATACCCTGGAGGAGATGACTCAAAAGGTCTGAGGTAAAGTCTGGCATTTTGATTTTTTAAAAATTCTCCCAGTAATTTCCAACTACAACCAGTCAGAATGAATGGACTGAACACTGCTACAGAGAGATCTCTAGAGGTGTGTGGCTGTATGGTCTGTTCAGCCCCACCTCTGCAACCTTATTGTCCTTAATGATGTCAAAAGCTATCAACTGCAGATAGGACAAAGTCATGAGACAGGACAACATGCTGCCTGAGCAGCCCAAGAGTCCAAAAATGCAGGAAAAAATAAACCGTAAATCTCATGACAAATGAACCTTCATTCAGATTCAGAAGTCAAATGTAAAATTGCAATAAACAGGTGCCATAAAAAATGTTTCACAGCTCTTCAGTTGAAAATATTTCCTAGGTTTGTTTTACCACCAGACACACAGGCTACTGGGTGATGCAGATGTCTGCAAGCTGACACCTTCCCACTCAACTCTGTGCCTCAGACCACCTCTACAGCATCATGTTCCAAACTAGAGAGGTTTTTGGTTTTTTGTTTTTAGAGAGAGAGAGAGAGGAGGGGAGAGAGGCAGAGGGAGAGAGAGGGAATCTTAAGCAGACTTCTCAGTGTAGAGCCCAAAGTGGGGCTTGATCCCACAACCCTGAGGTCGTGACTTATGCCAAAATCAAGAGTCAGATGCTCAACCGACTGAGCCACCCAGGCGCCTTTGGAGTTGTTTTAAGAGCGAGGTTGACTAGGCTGATATTTGGCAAGTGTGCACCAGGATGGCCAGAGTGACTGTTATAACACTGAAATGCTTCAGTACCAGTTGGTGAATAGCTGCTGCTTAGAGCCCCCAGGTCATTTCAGCCCTTCTCCCAGGACCTCGCCCCTCCCCAACAACGTAAAGGTTAATGAGAGGCATACCCAGGTCTCCACTCTGATTGGGTGTTACCTGCTGCCAGATGCATTGTTAATATTTTCAAAATGGAAATACCTAGAAAAGCAACTAACCAGGAGAGGGAATTGCCTGGAAATTATATCCAAGGAAGAGTTCCGGCATCTTTAGCCTTGAAAGGAGAACACATGAGATGGGGTGGGGACAGGAGGAATGGGAGTGTTGCCTTCAAATACTTGCATGGCCTCATGTGAGAAACATTAGATTTGGTCTCTGTAGCTTGGGTGGGAGGAATCACACACAATGATTGGAAGTAACAATGAGGCAGGCTGACGTCAGTTCCATATAAGGAAGAACTTTCGAATCCTGGTGCCACCCAACCACAGTGGCTTTGGGAGAACAGCGAGCTTCCAGGGGCAGCACAGGAGAAAGTCATGACTGAGATCATTGCAGCTGCAGGTGTTTCTGCTCCAAATGGTGAACTAGCGAGACCACTGGTTCCCAAACCTGTATCTGAATCCTCAACAGAACTATTTTTAATAGACTTTATTCACTGCTCACCACAAAACTGAGCAGTAAGTACAGAAAATATCCATATACTCCTTGTCTCCTCATATACAAAGCCTCCCCTACTGTTAACAATTTGAACCACATTGGTACATTTGTTACAGTCACTGAACCTACACTGAAACATCACTGTCACCTGAAGTCCATAGTTCAACACATAGAGTTAACCCTCAGTACTGTACTCTCTGTGGGTTTTGACACATGTGTAATGACACGTATCCATCATTATCAATGGAACTTTTTAAAGATTAGACCTCCTTCTCTCCACTCTAGACCCAATAAATCAGTACCTTCTGGCATTAGAGTTTGGGAAAGTGCATGTTCTAAAGTTCTTCAAGTTATACTGACACATAGATAGTTTTGGAAATCTTCAATCAGTGATCTAGAAGGTTCATTCCAACCTTCAGATTCTGTAATTCTCTTCCGTAAAAATCATGGTATCTTTTTTTTTAAAGAAGTACTTGATTCTTGAAAACTGTCCAGGGCTTAGAAGCAAATCTGTGGGATATATATGTATATGTATGGTCAAGCACTGTGCTAGACCCCTTCAATTATTTAAAAAAAATTTTTTTTAATGTTTTATTTTTACTTTTTGAAGGAGAGAGACAGAGCATGAGTGGGGGAGGGGCAGAGAGAGAGGGAGACCCAGAATCTAAAGCAGACTCCAGGCTCTGAGCTATCATATCAGCACAGAGCTCGATGTGGGGCTTGAACCCACAAACCGAACCGTGAAGTCATGACCTGAGCTGAAGTCAGACGTTTAACTGACTAAGCCACCCAGGTGCCCCTTTATTTCTTTTTTTAGACACCTTTAATTCTTATAAGAACCCTACAATGTAATTGTTAATATATATCCCCACTTAATAGACAATAAAACTGAGGCCTAGACAAGTTAAGTAACATGCCCAAGGTCACAGAGACATAAAAGGCAGAGGTGGGATTCAAATAAAGGGATATTAGATCCACATTCTCTCCCTTATACCAAGAGAGAATACAGTGACTATTACTTTACTTAAAATATTTCTGTATCAATATTGTGATATTATATAAGTACTGATTAGCTCAAACTTTAATTCTCAGGGTCTTCAGCAACATTCTTTCAAGAATGCATAGTCCAGGGATGCCAGCTAGCATTAAATCAGGAAGGGTCACTTTCCAGGGGTGATTATTCTAAGTCTCTCTACTCTCCATATCTTGATTGACAACTGATTGTTTGTTAAGTAGCATATTATGTTAAAATGGATGGTACTGGTGAAACTAACGAGTTCTTTATTTGCACAATGCAAGCTATAAATGTTCTCCCATTGGTACAATTAAAAACATTCAAAGAATGTGGATTGTCTAGCATTGTTAAAAATCTGTCCACACTTTCACACACAAGGAATATGAATATCT
The DNA here is from genome assembly GCF_018350175.1 of Felis catus. Classification (NCBI taxonomy): domain Eukaryota; kingdom Metazoa; phylum Chordata; class Mammalia; order Carnivora; family Felidae; genus Felis; species Felis catus. Next base: position 206,468,305 of record NC_058368.1, on the reverse strand, counting down.
TGTCCCCTTAAGGGATGGAACCTAATTCCTAATACATCCGATATCCAGCCATTGATCTGACTGACTAGAAGACACTAAAGCATGACAATATGTACTCTGATGCTCTGAAAGAACAGATTACAGAGGTTTCAAGGAGGCTACAGATCAAACCTGTGAATGGTTCTGTGCCTGCTAATGAATTGTTAATGAATGTTTGTTGAATATGCATTTGAATATACAGGAGAACTTCGTCTGAGATATACACATATCTTAGTATTCTTTATAACCTGGTAGTGAGGTTGTGAAGTCAACCATCACCACTTCAAATACCTTTTGCAATTATTGAAATGTACCAAAAAGAAAGAACCTAAAAGTTTTGCATGACTAATGTTAAGTTAGATTGACTTATAACAAAGGCTTTTTTTGCTTTCTACTGACCTCTTTCTGAAGTTACTGGCATTTTGTAAGTTGAATGACTATTATTTGCAAACAGAAAAGGAATTAAAATTCTTAGTAGAAAAACAAACATAAGCAGGTATTTCACTGGATATACCAAATATAGTCAATAACAATATGAAGAGCTGCTCAACGTCATTAGTAATCAGGGAACGACCACAAGAGATACCACCTTAAACCCACTGAATTGGGAAAAGAAAAAAAAAAAAAGTCTGACCAAGCCAAGTGCTGGAGAGGATGTGGATCCACAGAATCTTTTATTCACTGCTGAAGAAAGTGTAAATTGGCTCAATCACTTTGGAAAATAATTTGGCACTATCTCATGTAGTTGAATAGTCACATATTCTTTTTCACTCCTACGTATAGACCCAAAAGAAACCCTTATGCTATTACTCCAAGAGACCTGCTCAAGAATGGCTAAAGCAGCAGAAAAGCCAAAACCTAGGAATAACGAAAAAGCCCATCAACAGGAGAACGGATGGAAACCCCTGTGGTCTATCCATACAATGAAACACTACCCTAAAGTCAACATGGAATAACTACAGCAATACGCACCAATATGGGTAAATCTTAGCTATCGACGCAGTAAAGCTATATTAAAAGAAGTGAGAAAGCAAGTAAAAGAAAACCACAGTGTTAAGGGTGATGCTTCTTCAGGAAGTGAAAGGCAAGGGGTGGCTAGGGAGAGGGGAACCATATAATTTGATGTAAGTTATTAACAAGAATTAGCTCTTCTTTTTAGTGATGGGTTCATGAATGATTACATTATTAATGATAGATGATAGATAGATAGATAGATAGATAGATAGATAGATAGATAGATGCAGGCTATACATAAGCCAATGATAAAACTGCATCATGAGACATTGACTGAGGTTTGTCCAATTCTGTACACTTGAAGACAAAACTAAGATAAAACCAGAAAAAGTATAAAAAGTAAAAATAAAATTTAAATACCTATACACAGTGTGCAACAATTCTGTGTTTAAGTCTAGATGAAAACAAATGCCTTATCATACTTCTTACATCAAAACACATGGTCAATATTTAGCTGAACTGAATTGTTTTTCAATAGGAGCCTGAGTTTTACTGGGTTGTTGTGGGCTGTTGTTGTTGTTCTTTTGTTCATTCGTTTGTGTTTGCATTTTCTGCTGCAGCCATCATATGCCAAGTCTGATAGTTCTCTGCCTTTCTGCAGTTTTTTACGTGAAGAAGAGAATTAGAAAACAAGCCGTCTCATCCTGAGAGCTATGTGAATGCCATATGGTACTGCAGCTGGTTGATCCAGGTTTGTCATCCATGAAGCAGCACCAACTATGTCCCAGGCTCTGTTCTAGATTCTGAGGACGATGCAGCAAATGGCAAAGTACCTGCCTTCATGACGCTTAAATTCTAATATTGTAGATATTGTCATGTCATGAGCAATAATATGAAGAATGCAAGACAAGGAAACAGAGAAAAGACAGAGTAATCTTGGAAGCCTCTCTGAGAAACAGAATGAAACATGAAACTGAGTCTAGCTAGAATAGGAGCATTCCAGAGGAGAAAAGAGCAAGTACAAAGTCCTGGGGTGCAAGATTTCTTCAGGTATTGAAAGAACAGTAAGGCCAATGTGGGATGGAGGGGAGACTGGTAGATGATGAGGTTGGGGTGGGTGTTTGGAGCACTCTAGAGATCTTGATAGGAGTTTCACCTGCATGGAAAGGAAGAAAGCCCAACTGAAGTGAGTTCAAAAGAGGCTGGGAAATGAGGAGTTGAGGTGGCAATACAGCTAATTCTTTTGAGGAGTTTACTCAAAAAAATAAATCTCCAAGAAGAAATAAAATATGCTGCGTGCCAGAAACCTAGATGTGTCTCATGACTTTGAAAAAAGGGAAGACTGTTCTACAGATTGTCCTATGGAGATAACACCTTACTAGGTGGATTGACAAAGAGGCCATTAAGGACAGGAGTCCCTCAAGGATCTGTCTTTGGCCTCCCAATCCCTTCTACTTCTACTCCCTTGGAAAACCTCTGTAACCCAAGTCTTCCTCCTTCCTCCTCTCCTATCTGTATCTTCAGCTAGGCCCTCTGATTACAGGATTGATTGCATATCTCCTTACCACCCACCCTCTTCTGCAAACCACCACCCAGAAGCTAACAAGCTATTCCAAGTCAGGAGCTGCATGGCCCTCAGAACCCCTCAGCCTGTGATCAGTCCCAGAAATGCCTTCAGACAAAATTGTTCTTTTTCTCTGAGGCTAAACTTTGCACAAAATTGGTTGACAGCTTGTTCTCTTCTTGTTGTAGCCTGTTTCAAGAGACTCCATAACCATGGGAAGATGGCTGCTGTCTGAAATCTGATTTCTGCTAACATGGGGCAGAAACTCTGGGTCTGGAGGCCAAGGTGGGGGTTACCTCTTCTCTCAGTTTCCCCTCATGGAAAGGTGTGGGAGCTCCCAGTCATTTTATGAATGTCACACCCACCTGCCTTCCAAGCCTTATATAGGTTCCTGCAAGTGAAGCAACATCAGAAAACACTCACAGCAGGCCCATGCTAGCACAGATTCCCAAGGAACCTGAAAGGCAGACTTTGGCAGATGTTTCCCCCTTCAGCTAAATTGTCTTAGACTCACTGACGTCTCTCTCAGCCTCAGACTCCTAAGACACTGTTTTTCTGATGACCACCTAGATATTCTGATATTGACCAGATTAGAAAGTCTCCGAGAAAACCTGTCCTTCAGGAATCACACAGGAAAAGGGGGAGTAAAGACAGAAGGACAAATGTGTAAGCACTCCAAACAGCCAGGGACCTTTCCAGCCACAGGTGTCTTTCTAATACTGCTAAATGAGTCAAGAAGCCATCACATCAGGTCAGCAGAACAAATGAGAAAACAAAATTGTGAATCAGTAGACACTGATTTACCCCTGCTATACTTTAATGAAGTTTCAAAAGAAAAATCATACTCCAGCAGAGGCACACATCAACAGTGGCCAGCTTTCCTGATCAATCAAGAGTCCTATAAATTAATTGCACAGAATTAATTGCATAGAATTTCTGTTTAGGGGACCTGGGTGGCTCAGTCGGTTAAACATCTGACTCTTGATTTCAGCTGGGGTCTTGATGATCCCAGGGTCGTTGGATGGAGCCCCGTGCCAGGCTCCTCACTGAGTGTGCTGCCTGCTTAAGATTCTCTCTCTCTTCCCCTCCTCCCTCCCCTGCTCAGGCATGCTCTCTCTCTCTCTAAAAAAAGTTTTAATTTAATTTTATTTATTTAATTTTTAAATGTTTATTTATTTTTGAGAGAGAGAGAGAGAGAGAGAGTGGGGCAGAAAGAGGGAGACAGAGGATCTGAAGCAGGCTCTGCGCTGAGAGCAGACAGTCTGATGCAGGGCTCAAACTCAGGAACCGCGAGATCACCGTGAGCCACCCAGGTGCTACAAAAAATGTTTTGTAATTTAAAAGAAAGAATTTCTGTTTAAGCTTTTTAAAGAAAGATATCTAAAGTTTTTGTAAATATTACATGTGGGACCAGGAAGTCTGTCTTTTCAACTCATTAAATAGTATTTTAGTTAATTCAATCATAAAGGCACCAAGTTAAGCAGAACCTAGAGGTATGAATTAGTTCCAAGTTCCATAAATCTTTCATGTTGAGAAACAGGCTAGGACCTGAGTATTTTGTTCCAAAATACTAAGACATTTTAAGTACTTCAGAATCATATGAAATTATTCTGTGTCTAAGAAAAAAATATTTTATTGAATCAGGTTTTTTTTATGCACCACTACATGCACAGATTCTCTCTGAAAGAGTTCGGGAGTCGCAGTGCTTGTATACTGACGAGAAAAAAAAAAAAAAACCTACTCAGACCCACAAAGAACCTCACAAGTGTTACAAAAAGGAGTTCTACCCCTTTCAGAAAGTGCAGACGGGAACAGCTCCTGTTATGGACACGGGGCTGGTCAGTGAGGAAACAGAGGCCAGAAGCTGGGAAGAGGAAATAGCAATGCCATCAGCCAGCTCAGGGGCGGGAAAGGGGGATGGAGGGAATCCCTGGCTTACCACTGTCAGGGGGAAATCCCTTGCCTGTCATTTTTCTCTGTTACAGAGTTGTCCTTTTCCAGCTGAGATGTATCAGCTTCACTGTAAAGGTCCTCTTGAAGCTTCCTTGAGAACATGTTCAGGCATGTTGACACCTCAAAGCATCCCCGTATTTTGAGAAAATGAGAAGACCTAAGCTGCTAAGCCCAACTAGCAAGGAAAAATACAAAATGAAATGGAAATGTGTTTCAATAAGCGCAGGGGCAAAGGCCGGCAGGCCAGGCTTCACTTAGCTCTATTTGGATAAACACACTCTAGGATACTAGCCCACACCAGAAACATATGTTCTGAAAATATCAGAGCAGGCCAGCGAGCAACACAATCCCAGGTCACTTGATTGAACACCCTCCTCCTCTAAGAAGATAAGGAAGAGGAATTATAAAAAGACAAAGATGAGAATCAGCCAAGATTTAGCTTTCGATAAACCTTGAGCTCATACAAGGATATGAAAAAATGACAATCTCTGGGAGGAAAATTATGCATTTCTCTATACTAACCAAGCAGTTCATGAGAAAGCTGCTTCTCATTTCCAATGATGTTGAAACACTTCTTCCAAGAAGTCTTCTCTCTGACTAATGGGAAGAGGGTTGTAGTAAATCACTTTAGAGTTCCTCCTCGGAGCAAAATTGTAAGCTTAGTAAAATACATCTGACAGATTTTCTGATCCCTCCTCCATTCTAAGTACTTTGTGCTATCTAGGACTATCATGCACATCTCCATTCCTAGGGCCTTGGTGGGGTAAGGATACACCCCATACTCTTAACATCTTCCTACCTTTTCTCTTCCATGTAAAATGTGTTTGTCCTATGTTCAATCTCCTTAGATCCTGTCCTTAATCGAAGTCACAGTGAATTAGTCATATAAACAAATTAGCTAGCCCATATGCTACACTGATGTGCCACAGATTAATGTGTCTAATCTTGTTTTTTATCAAAAGACATTCAGTTGGGCTAGGTAAGCTTCATATTCTCTCCTAACTCTAATATTGTAAAATTTTATGAGTGACTCTGGTCAAAAAAAAAAATCTTAAACCTTGGGCCCCACTAGTTGGCAAATTGACCTTTTAAGGCCCTTGAAATTAGACCATTTGTGTTGTTGTAAACACGTCATATCTGATAGCTGCCCTTCAATCAAAAAGTTTAATGGCAATTTTTAGACATTATTATTGTACATCTTGTATATTATTAGTGAACTGAAGATGACCTAAAGTCTTGGCTTTCCTTTCATCAAGAAATTAGTCTCCTTTCCCTTTGACATGGAATCCAGGCTGGTCTTGTAACTCTCTCTAATCATGGGAATTTGGGGAAAGTGACATTTTGCCAGTTCTAGCCTAGGCCATAAGAGGTATGGAAGCTTCTTCTGCTTTCATCCTCTTTGGAGCCTTAAACCAATGCAAAGAGGTCCAGCTATTCTGCTGCAGACACTGTGTAGAGAGAGAAATTGATTCCCAGCCAGTCCCTATCTGGTCCAGACATCTCAGCTGAGGTACCAGACATATGAGTAAAGCCACTTTGGACTTCCAGCCCTAGATCAACTCCAGATAACTGAAGCTGCATAACCCCAGATGAGACCAGGAGAACCACTGAATTGAGTTCAGTCCACGGACAGCTATTCTTATTTTAAGCCATTAAGTTTCAGAATGGTTTGTTACGCTGCAGTAGATGACTGAAACACATTCCTAAAAGCTGGCCTCATCTTTTCTCTGAACAAAGAAGGAATGGGTAACAAATAAGAGAATTTTTTAAATGAAGTTCCTAAATTATTATCAGTTATTCCACCCTCCAGCACAGACTTACTCCTTCCCATATACAATGGCATATCCATAAATTCGTTCAATACTTTCTCAGCTATACATATGTCCCCAATATCTGCTGCCATCCAAACAGAACTTGCAAGCTCCTGCTGGTCAGAAACCAAGAATTTTAACAGGTCTTTTATAAAGGCTTTTTAGCAATAATAATTTCCGCAGAGGATTCAGCAACGATCAACACTATGTCCTAGAAGTCTTGCTACTTCTCCATACTGATAAGTCTAGAAATGGAACCTCAGACAGAAACTCCATTTTGAAAGCCTAATGTCATCCTTTTGACACTGAAACCATAAGACCCTCTCCTGCACTCCTCCCACCAACAAAATACATTACACGCTGACCATAGGCTTATTCTACAGGATTATTTTTTTTAAGTTTATTTATTTTGAGAGAGAGAGAGAGAGCATGAGTCAAGGAGGGGCAGAGAGAGAGAGAGAGAGGGAGAGACAGAATTCCAAGCAGGCTCTGCACTGTCACCATGGAGCCTGATGCACGGCTGGATCTCATGAACCATGAGATCATGACCTGAGCTGAAATCAAGGGTCAGAAGCTTAACCAACTGAGTCAGGTGTATTTTTTTAATCAGTGGTTATAAGGTTGGTTATTCCTAAAGGGAAATTTTATATCTCTCTGCCATACATTCATGTGTGACAAACCCCTAACACCTGTATGGAGGCACCCAGGCCAGAAGCTTGTGTTCTTGTCTTGCCACTATGCCTAGGAGTCATCCTGAAAGAAACTGTGAATAAAAGAGGCTACAGTGTGCTCACATAAAATGCTTACAGTTTGTAAACCTCTACCAGAATACAACCGGGCCCCTCATCATGTTTCAAATGACAATGAAAACTGAAATGTTGATGAAATACTTTTTCTTTTTTTAAAATTTTATTTATTTATTTGGGGGGGGAGGGGCAGAGAGAGAGGGAAAGAGAAAGAATTCTAAGCAGGCTCCACACTGTCGGTGCGGAGCCTGATGTGGGGCTCAAACCCACGAACCATGAGATCATGACCTGAGCCAAGATCAAGAGTCAGCCGCTTAACTGACTGAGCCGCCCAGGTGCCCTGATGAAATATTTTTTCAAAAAACTTTCAGAGTTATAACTTCTTTAAGGTTAAGAATATTCGATTTTTATTCTATAAACTTCTGAATTGCTAAGATTTTTTTTAGAATAAATATGAATTGGGGCGCCTGGGTGGCTCAGTCGGTTAAGCGGCCGACTTCAGCTCAGGTCACGATCTCGTGGTCCGTGAGTTCGAGCCCCGAGTCGGGCTCTGGGCTGATGGCTCAGAGCCTGGAGCTTGCTTCCGATTCTGTGTCTCCCTCTCTCTCTGCCCCTTCCCCGTTCATGCTCTGTCTCTCTCTCTGTCTCAAAAATAAATAAACGTTAAAAAAAAAAGTTTAAAAAAAAAAGAATAAATATGAATTATTTCAGTAATTAAAAAATAAGTACACTAGGGCAATCAAATTGTGTCTGAAATATTCATATACATTTTTTTTGCATTCTTTTTGGCATAGTCATAGCATAAGTCTGGAAACTATGAGGTGCAATAATAGAGGCAGAAAAGCCCATTTGATACGTCAACAAAGGACTAATATTGTCATCCTTTATCTTAATGTAGCAACAATTGACTTATAATGCACTATGCCCTTTCCTGTCCACTGCATTAATCCCCATATCACACACCAAACTCTTAAACTCTGAATAATGTAAACTGCCACTGGCTGTTTGTTATGTAAACTGTCCTCATATAAAAGTCCAGAGTAGGTCATACTCCCTAAATCTTTCTCCACCAGCCTAACTCTATGCTTGAAATTCCTACTAAACCCATTCTTTGGGTTAAATTGTTGTAATGCCTACAGAATATCTCTCAAAATACAAATACTGTAGTGGTTTTCTTAAAGGAGTAACCAATTAACCTGTTAGAACCAAAAGTTTTAGATGATGAAACCAATGCAAGGCTCAACTCAGAAAAAAAAAAAATCCATTGTTGATTGGTGATTGGGTTTAACTTCTTCTTTTTCTCATGTTATATTAATAAAAATGATCATTATTATCAGTACAATTTATTGAGCACCCATAATGAATTGGGCCCAGTAGTTAGTACTTGCCACATATTACGTACTACTTTTCCCATTTCATGGATTAGGAAACTGATATCAATGAAATTAGGTGATCAGTCAGGATCAAACAGCCCCTAAGAAACAAAGTTGGAATCCCCAAGATGATGGCAGAGTAGGAGGACCCTATTTATTCATCCCATAAATACATCTAGCTAACTATCAAATCATCCTAAATACCCCCCAGAAATCAGCCTGAGGACTGACAGAACAAATTTCACAACTAAAGGGAGAGAAGAGGCCACATCAAAGAAAGTAGCAAGTGCAGGGACATGGTTTAGGGGAGAAACAGATTGTGGCTGCTGAGGAGGGGAGGGAGCTGTGGTTATGGAGAAGGGCAAGCAAGAGAGAGAGAGGGAGGAGTATACAGGAGAATGCACAAACAGAACACCTCCCTAAAGCCACTGGTTTGGAAAAGAAGAGGGCTGAATTTTGTAAGTTCTTGCAACTAGTGGGGCTTAAAGTCTAGAGTTTTAAAGGTCAGCAGGTTTGGCTGTGATAGAGCCTGGAGGACACTGCCCAGCTCCTGGAGAGAAGGAAGGCAAAGAACCCAAGGACAGGCAGTGTGGAAACAGTGATCTGAAGAGGGCCTGTGGCACACAAGGAGATTATTCACTCTTCTCTGAGTGCACCCCTGAGAGGCAGCATTCTTGGAGACTCCTCTCCAAGAACAAAGGAGCTGGCCAGCAGCACTTCCTTCCCCCACCCCTTAGCATAAACACAGAGCCACCTGTGTTTATGTGGGAAGCAGCACAGCACCAACGCTGGCTGTCTAACTTGCTTAACATCAAGCCCCACTTCTCCTGCACTTCAGTGGAACTGCCCTTCTCAGTCATGCTTGCTTCAGTCCTAATGCAGCACCTCCCACTCCCCAGAAGACCAGCACAAACCCCTGCTCACACCATATCTCCTGACCAGAGAGTTCTGCAGAGCCTCAGTTTGGGTGGAGTTGGTGTCAGTTCTCATTTCACAAGCAGACCAGAGCACACCTGGTTAAAACTTGCTACATCGTGCCTGGGACCAAACACTGTCTACAGCAGGCAAGGTGAGCCTCTGCAGATGACTGGCCTGAAGGATAGAGCAGCATAGACAACAGCATAGCACACACAGCACACCCTGGAGACACTCCTTGAAGTGCCAGGCCTTGGGCACTACAGCACCTCTTCTTCATAAGGCCATTACTTTCAGGAGCATGAGACATTTTTGGCTTTTAGAGCACACAAACAAAGGCAGAGACTCAGATAAAATGCCAAGACAGAGGAATTTATCCCAAATGAAAGAAGATAAGGCCACAGCCAGAGATATAAGCAAAATAGGTATAAATAACATGGCTGATGAAAAATTTAAAGCAACAATCATAAGAATACTCACTGGGCTTGAGAAAAGAATGGAAGACATCAAAGAGACCCTTACCACAGAGATAAAAGAGTTAAAAAAGAATCAGTCAGAGATGAAGAATACAACAAATGAGATTGGAAACAGGTTTGATGCAATGAACAGCAGGTTGGAAGAAGCAGAACAATGAATTAGTGATATAGAACACAAAGTAATGGAAAATAATGAAGCTGAAAAAAAGAAAAAGAAGTATTATGGAATAAGAGGATAGACTTAGGGAATTCAGTGACTCCATCAAACATAGTAACATTCATATTACAGGGATCCCAGAAGAGAGAGAAAAGGGAGCAGAAAATATACTTCAAAAAATAATAGCAGAAAGTTTCCATAATCTGGGGAAGGAAACAGACATCCAGATCCAGGAGGCACAGAGAACTCCCACTAAAATCAACAAAAGCAGGCCAACACCAAGACATATTATAATTAAGTTTGCAACATATAGTGATAAAGGAATAATCTTAAAAGCAGTAACACAAAAGAAGTCCTTAACTTACAAGGAAAAACCCATAAGGCTAGCTGGAGATTTCTCAACAGAAACTTGGCAAGCCAGAAGAAGTGGCATAATATATTCAAAGTGCTGAATGGGAAAAATCTGCAGCCAAGAATGCTCCACCCAGCAAGACCATCACTCAGAATAGAAGGAAAGATAGAGTTCCCCAGACAAACAAAAACTAAAGGAGTTCGTGAATGCTAAACCAGCCCTACAAGGAATATTAAAGGGGACTCTTCTAGGGCAAAGGGGAGACAAAAATAAGAAAGGATCAGGAGAAAATCCCCAGAAACAATGACAAAACAAGTAATAAAATGGCAATAAATACATATCTATTAATAATTACTTTGAATGTAAATGGACTAAACATTCCAATCAAAAGACATAGGGTATCAGAATGGATAAAAAACAAGACCCATCTATATGCTGCCTACAAGAGACTCCTTTCAGACCAAAAGACACCTGCAAATTTAAAGTGAAATTTATTATGCAAATGGATGTCAAAAGAAAGTCATAGTGGCAATACTTACACTAGACAAACCAGACTTTTTTGTTCTTGTTTTCATCCTGCTTTGATCAGGATACTACTAGCCTGAAGGAATGATTTTAAATATGTTCCCTCTATTTCATTATTTATAAGATTTTGATAAAGACTGTCATTATTTTTTTTAATATTTTGTACAATTCATCAATGAAACCATTTATGAATGGTTTTGGGCTTTTCTGTATTAGATATTTTTTTTATTCCTAATTCAACTTTCCTTCTTGTTATTGGTCTAAGAAGATTTCCTATTTCTTGGATACAAGATTCATGACTCAATCTTGGTAACTTGTGCATTTTTAGGAATTATCTGTGTTTTTTTCTAAGTTATCTGATTTGTTAGTATATAATTGTTTATTGTTATCTGCTATCACACTATCACCGTGGTTATCTATTGTATTGTTTTCTCTTCCATTTCTCATTTTGATTTTTGAGTCTTCTCTCTTTTTTTCCTTAATGTAGTTTAAAACATTACCAATTTTGTTTATTTTTTTGGAAAACCTGGTCATTACTTTCAATGTTATGTTATTGTTTCTTCTAGTCTCTTTTATTTTTGAAATTTCTTTGTTATGTTTTTCCTCTAATAAATTTCAGCTAAGTTTCTTCTTTTTCTAGTTCCTTGTGGTGTAATGTTAAGTTGTTTACTTGAAATTTTTTTCTTAATACAAGCATTTATAGCATAAACTTCATTCTAACATTTGGTTTTGCTGCATCCCATACGTTTTGGAATATTGTGGTTTCTTTTTTCTGTTTGTTTTGAGACATATTTTAATTTGCCATTTGATTTTTTATTTGGCCCACTGCTTGTGCAGTAGTGTGTTGTTTAATATTTATATATTAAATATTTAAAATATTTTTTAATATTTATTTATTTTTGAAGAAGAGAGAGACAGAGCGTGAGCAGAGGAAGAGTCAGAGAAAGAAGAAGACACAGAATTCAAAGAAGGCTCCAGGCTCTGAGCTGTCAGCACAGAGCCCAACGAGGAGCTTGAACTCACAAGCTGTGAGATCATGACCTGAGCTAAAGTCGGATGCTTAACCAACTGAGCCACTCAGGTGCCCATTAAATATTTAATATTTTTTTAAAAAGAAACAAAGTCAAGATTCCAACCAGAACTGTCTGATGCCAAAGCCCATGTTCCTTCTATATACCGTGCTTTATAATACTTGAAGGCAAGAGAATGCTATAGTTATGACAAATTTTTAGAGTTAGCTATTTGTGATGAAAAATTCCTTTTCTCTGCCATATTGTTGCCATCCAGAGCCAGTGGCAGAAAGAAAGCCATTGCAATCACTCACAATCCAGTCCTTCCGTGTGGGCCTCTTCTCAAGTTCTAGTCCTTAGCCAAGCCTCCAATCTGTCCCATCCCCCTGTGGTTTCTCTAGTCTAATTATAGCTCTTAGAAGATTTGCTAATTCAGACAATAATCACAACATCCTGTTGAGTTCAAACAAAATGTTTTTGTAAAAACAAGGATAATTACTCTTCAAGGTGTTTTATAAATAATAAAAAGATAGTATCTCCTTAAATTCATACAATGGGTGCTCTTTCTTTTCAAAGAACTTTACAACTATCAACTAATTGGTGCTTTCATATAATACTAAATATCTTTTAACCCACGGAAGCAAAAGTGTCTTAGGGTAAAGCAATTCTGACTCTTGCCTGACAGCACAGGGGGTTCTGACTCTCATTTTGGGGAGTACAGCCTCCTGAACATGAGGAGGACAGAGCAGAAAGTAGTGAGAACAAAGGCTGGAAATTAATGGAAATCTTCCCATCTATTAGCCACGCAGCTCACAAGGCACTTGTTTAGATAAGATGTTCCTTCAGCCATATAATTTAGTATTTTAAAAGGTGGCTTCCATCAATTATGATAATGTGGTATATGATGTAAGGAAAAAGCTGAAATCCCAGTGAACTATATTATACAATAGCTGACCTCACACTGGCTAAGACTGAGTTAAGAATGAACACACATGAGGTTGCTGTCAAACAACCCTTTGCCACCTCAGAATATTATTCAGAAGATCAAATAATACTTCCCTGGTTCTGTACTGGCTTTTAAAAATATTAATATACAGTTTATTGCTTTCTTAGTTTTAATTTATTTTTATATATTTTTATTCAAGTATACTTAACATACAGTGTTATAAAAGTTTCAGGTGTCCAATATAATGATTCTACAATGTGTTCTTCATCCCCTCACCCACATTTCCTCTGGCAACAACCAGTTCCCTGTATTTAAGAGTCTGGGGTTTTTTTGCACATCTCTTTTTTTTTTCTTTGTTCTGTTTCTTTCTTTCTTTTTTTTAATGTTTATTCATTTTTGAGAGAGAGAGAGAGAGACAGAGAGACAGAGCATGAGTGGGCGAGGGGCAGGGAGAGAGGGTGACACAGAATCTGAAGCAGGCTCCAGGCTCTGAGCTGTCAGCACAGAGCCCGACACAGGGCTCAAACCCACAAGTGGTGAGATCATGACCGGAGCCAAAGTTGGAAGACTAACGGACTGAGCCACACAGGCATCCTTGTTGTGTTTCTTAAATTCCACATATGAATGAAATCATGTGGTATTTGTCTTTCTCTGACTTATTTCATTTACGATTATATCCTCTACATCCATTCATGTTGTTGCAAATGGCAAGATTTCATTCTTTTTATGGTTGAGTACTATTCCACTGTGTGTGTGTGTGTGTGTGTGTGTGTGTGTGTGTGTGTGTGCGCGCGCGCCACATCTTTATCCATTCATCTATATATGGACACTGGAGTTGTTCTATACAACCGTGGCCAGTTTCATCTACTATTTTATTGTAATTTGTTGTAATAGTTAAATAACATAACACTTTTCTATTAATTTTTTATATTATTTAAAGACTTTCTTTAAGGATTCCCAAATAACAATTATTTACATGGAAACATGGGTCTCTCAGGAGCACAACTTCAAAACTAAATCTAGAGAAATACATGGGACCCTTCTTGGGTTCCTAGAGCTGCAAGATACACAACTGTAATTCAAACTATTCTGTACAGAAATGTGACCACATGCAACATTCAAGAAACCAGCTCTTGGGGTCGGTAAGGAAAAAAGAGACAAAATTCTTGACAGATGGGCTTTAAAAAATTGCAAAAACAACAACCTAAACCGGCTTCCTTAAGGCTTATTTCAATATCCTGAACAACAACCAAAAAAATCCAGATTAATCTTTAATATGAAACCTTGGTTCTCTTTTGGTTTAAGGAGGATGCTTGGTATTTTGGCAAAGTTTCCTGCATTCTTTTTGTTCCCTTAGGCAAGAGGAACTCATCTCTTATAAGAAATCCTTAAACACTATTATAGGCTTAATGTTTATGTCCCCTTAAAATGCACATGCTGAATGCCTAACCCTCAATGTGACTATATTTGGAGAAAGGGCCTTTATGGAAGTAATGAAGATTAAATGAGATCATAAATGTAGGGCCTTGATCTGATAGCAATAGAGTCCTTATAAGAAGAAACAACAGAGCTCAGCTCATTCTCTCTGTCATGTGCAGACACAGTGAGAAGGTGGCTGTCTGCTTTCACAGGAACCAAATCGGCCAGCACCTCGATTTTGGAGTTCCCAGCCTCCAAAATTGTGGACATAATAAATCTCTGTTACTTAAGCCCCTGGTTTACAGTATTTTGTTATGACAGCCCTAGCAGACTAATACAGATACCAATTAAAAAGAAAATATTCTACAGGTTGGATGAGAACTATATAACAAAAGAATATTTGCAACTGAAAATCTATAATGGAACTTGCTTGTATAATTTTTTTCAGTTGGGCTTTCACGGAAGAGTCCAGTTAAACATCTTGCAGAACCAGGGCATGGCAAAAGGATAACCTGACTTTAATTATCTTGCATGTTTAACTTATTTTAATAAAAGAATTTCTGCAACAACGAGAATAAAATACCTAGAAATAAATTTAAGCAAAGAGGTCAAAGACCTCAAAAGCAAAAAGTCAATAACAACAACAACAAAAAAATCCATTTAAAAATTGAAGACATACAAATGGCCAACAGGTGCATGAAAAGATGCTCAACATCACTAATCATGAGGAAAATGCAAATCAAAACCACAATGAGGGGTGCCTGGGTGCCTCAGTTGGTTAAGCGACTGACTCTTGATTTCAGCTCAGGTCATGATCTCACGGTTCATGGGTTTGAGCCCCGAGTTGGGCTCCACAGCAGGCAGCACAGAGCCTGCTTGGGATTCTCTCTCTGTCCCTCTCTCTCTGTCCCTCCCCCACTCATGCTAGCTGTCTCTCTCAAAGTAAATAAATAAATTTTAAAAATAAAAAAAAGAGGGGTGCCTGGGTGGCGCAGTCGGTTAAGCGTCCGACTTCAGCCAGGTCACGATCTCGCGGTCCGTGAGTTCGAGCCCCACGTCAGGCTCTGGGCTGATGGCTCGGAGCCTGGAGCCTGTTTCAGATTCTGTGTCTCCCTCTCTCTCTGCCCCTCCCCCGTTCATGCTCTCTCTCTGTCCCAAAAATAAATAAAAAAAAAAAAACATTGAAAAAAAAATAAATAAAAATAAAAAAAAGAAAAAAAGAAATAAAAATAAAAATAAAAAAAAGAAATTCCCTAAAAAAAAAAAAAAAGATTCTCTCCCTCCCCCTCTGCCCCTCCCTTGCTGGCACTTTCTTTCTCTCTCTCTCTCTCAAAACAAAAACAAAAAACCACAATGAGAATATCACCTCACACCAGTCAGAATGGCTATCATCAAAAAGACAAGGGGGTACGTGGGTGGTTCAGTGTGTTGAGTGTCCAACTTCGGCTCAGGTCATGATCTCATGGTTCAGGGTTCAAGCCCCATGTTGGGCTTTGTACTGCCCATGCGGAGCCTACTTTAGATTTTTCTGTCTCCCTCAGTCATCTCCTTCCCCATGTACATGGGTGCACATGCTCTCTCTCTCTCTCTTGCTCACTCTCTCTCTCTCTCAAAAATAAATATTTAAAAAAAGACAAAAATAACAAGCGTGGTCAAGGATGTGCAGAGAACCCTTGTGCACTACTGGTGGGAATGTAAATAGGTGCAGCTACTGTGGAAAACAGTATGGAGGTTCCTCAAAAAATTAAAAATAGAACTACCACATGATCTAGCAATTACACTTCTGCATATTACTCAAAGAAAATGAAAACAGTAACTCAAATGGATATACAGCTTCATTACGTTGTAGCATTATTTACAATAGCCAAGATATGGAAGCAGCCTAAGTGTCCACTGATGAATGAATGGATGACGAAAATGTATATACATGCACACACACATACACATACACACACGAGATAGAGTACTAGTCAGCCACTAAAAGAATGAAATCTTGCCATTTACCACAACATGGACAAGCACTGAGGGCATTATGCTAGTGAAATTAGTCAAAGAGAGAAAGACAAATACTAGATGATCTCACTCACATGTAGAATCTAAAAAAAAAAAAAAAATTGAACTTATAGATACAGACAACGAATTGGTGGTTGCCAGAGGCTGAGGGTGTGGGTAGACAAAACGGGTGAAAGGCATCAAAAGGTACAAACTTCCAGTTATAAATAAATAAGTCATGGGGATATAATGTACAGCATGGTGATTACAGTAAGAATACAGTATTGCATATCGAGCAATCTTAAAAGTCCTCATTGGAAATAAATATAACTATGATGACAGATACTAATTAGACTTACTGTGGTGGTCATTTCACAACATATACAAATATCAAATCATGTGTACATCTGAAACTAATATACTGTTACATGTCAATTATACTTTGATAAAAAATAAATTACTTTTTTAAGTTAAAAAAAAGAATTTCCCATAGAACTGACAGGTGAGCTCATCTGTATGTTTACATTTTTGGCATTCAGAGGTCAATATCTAAAGCTACAGGTAGAATCCCCAGGGCTCTACAGAAATCCTGATGTGTCATAGACAGTGCTCATCGAATGAATATTCCATGAACTCCCCTATATTTCACAGTACATTTGGGATCATGTAACTAATTCTAGCCCAAGGACTCTGAGCGGATGCATGTCACTTCCAGGCCAAGGCAGGCAAGAGCCAATGCACCTCAACTGTCTCCATTTTCCCACCCACAAGCACCCCAGAAAACCACACGTTCCAAATTCCATACCAGCAAAATAGGAAATAAGTAAGAACTAAGCATTTATTTGGTAAGCCCGGGAGATTTCAAGGTTTTATTTGTTGTGGCAACTAAGAGTAGTTACCATAATATATCTTGGAACTCTGATTCTGCAGAAGATTTTGGGACTTCAATGCTATTTGAAACTTGAACATAGACTTAAACCTACCTGTCAAGTTGCGACAGACCATAAGCAATTGAACATGGAGGTAACTGGGGAGATGAAGCATCAGTGTCTCCATAGGAACCACTTATTAAACTTCTTCTATGTTCCTTGATCTGAGCTACATGATGTGGAGTGAAAAGAAAGAAAAAGACATGGTTTAGGCTCTCACAACGCTTCCAGTTTTATTACCAGCAAGGTTTTAGACTCCTGCCTCTCCTAAGCAGGGTATTACTAATGTGCTGGAGCTCCTTTGCTTAAGAAATTACATAATTATGTCACATGGAGATTTTATACATACCTAGAATGATGATCGCATGAACCAAGTAAATAAGAAATGAGGATTTAATTGATGCCATGGGTTTCAACTGCAATTATAGCAATAAAATTCATAATTTGGTTTATAGTAACTTTCTCTACTGCATCCCTGCCAAAATGCTTAGGGCTTATAAGGGTAATTAAATATAATCAAAGAAAATAGTGCTAATTAAAACCGTAAGCTAGACTATGGTGATGGTTAGATTAAATGGACATCCTAGCTAATGGTACATTCCCTTATCTTATTCCAAAAGACCCAGCAAAAAACCTTTTGTCATCCATCTTGTTTTTACTAATGGAGAAATCGAAGGACATGGAGGCCACCTGGCTGGAAAGCATGGCAGAAAGACCAGACAGAAACCCATGTGGAACACTGACTTTACTTATGGGCCTGTGCTCCCTCACAACCCCCATGCTCTGTCCCTTTGTCCCTCTTCTCTACCATTCTCAGATGTCACTTTCCAGTTTTCAGAAGATACAAAGTTTATTTTTGTTGTTTTGATTTTGTCTTTTTTGCTTTCATGGTATCTACTCGATGCCTTTGTGTTCTTAGAAAACCAGGACACTGCCTGGTTCTCATATGACCCTCCTGCACCGGCTTCCTCCAGTGTCCACTTTTGAAAGGAAAAGACAGAAAGAAAGAGAATGATTTACTTCATGGATTGGCCCCTTCTAAGGCCCAGTAGAATCCTAATTATCAAAGCCTGACATGGCAACCTGTCAACAGTATGAACTGACTGGTGTATATTAGGTCAACTGTCTCTTCTGGAACCTCCCTTTGCCCAAAATAACCTCTTTTAAATTGTCAACTGCTTCTTCTAGCTACCATAAAAAAGCTTCTCAGAGCTTCTTCTGAATGTCTCAGGACAGAAAAAAAATCTGGTTAAAGAATATTACATTAAAGATACAGAACAAATGAACACAAGGGAAGGGAAGCAAAAATAATATAAAAACAGGGAGGGGGACAAAACATAAGAGACTTAAATATGGAGAACAAACAAAGGGTTACTGGAGGGATTATGGGAGGGGGGATGGGCTAAATGGGTAGGGGCATTAAGGAATCTACTCCTAAAATCATTGTTGCACTATATGCTAACTAACTTGGATGTAAATTTAAAAATTAAATTAAATTAAATTAAATTAAATTAAATTAAATTAAATTAAATTAAATTAAATTAAATTAAAAAAAGAAAGAACTATAGATAAGCTTGGAAATATGTTTAAAAAAAAACATATTAAGAAAAAGAAGGGCACCTGGGTGGCTCAGTTAGGTGAGTGTCCAACTTCGGCTCTGTTCATGACCTCACAGTTCGTGAGGTCGAGCCCCAAATTGGGCTCTCTGCTGTCAGCGAAGAGCCTGCTCCAGATCCTCTGTCTCTCTCTCTCTGCCCCTCCCCAACTTATGCACGCTCTCTCCCTCATTCTCTCTCTCTCAAAAATAAAGCAAAAGAAGAACAAAAATATTGAGCACTTGCTGCACTAGGGGCCAAACACAGTTTTATTTGTATTATGTAAGTTTACTCAACTATTCAACTCACAAAAAGTTATGAAGTATAAATACAGGTATGACAATTACTCAAATATAAAGCTTAGTTAGAAGTCATAAGTATGTGACTAACACTAAAACATGAAAATTTTTAAAAAATGTTTTAATGTTTATTTCTTTTGAGAGACAGAGAGAGACAGAGCATGAGCAGGGGAGGGCCAGAGAGAGAGAGACACACACACAGAATCCGAAGCAGGCTCCAGGCTCTGAGCTGTCAGCACAGAGCCCGATGCAGGGCTCGAACTCATGAGCCCTGAGATCATGACCTGAGCCAAAGTCAGACGCTCAACCAACTGAGCCACTGAGGCACCCCTACAATTTTTATAAATTCTTCCACTAAGAAGATTTAGTTCTTTAATCTTCTTTATGAAGTCCAAAAATACCATGAACCTTATGTTGACTAAGAGTGTTCCTCCATTTGCATTAGTCTCAAATACGCCAGAAGGAATCAACTTGCACCATAATGAAGGAAGCTTATTTTGCTGGATGTTTTCCTCCACATAATTAGAAAATAACTTCTATTCATCCACTGTTTGAAAGTGAATTACACTGAGATAGACTGAAAAGAACATGGAACTGAGAACTGGAACATCTGCATGTTGAACCTGGCTTTGTGTCTCAGTCAGCTGTGCCACTTGAGGAAGTCACTTCACCTCTCCTATGACCCACTTCCTCATCTATAAACTGAAGAGCACATTTCCATATTGTCTGTTTTGACTGAAAGAAGCTAATTTAAGATACATGCTGTTTAGGATACATCCATTTAAGAATAGTTTGCATTTCTTCCTACATCTCCAAGTTTCCATCATCCACTAACCAATGATCATATGTCAGATGTCAGACCCTGTGAGGTACTACATGGGTCTATAATGTTTTAGGGATACAATATGTAAAACATTATCTTTGCCTTCTACAAGACCATAATTGGGTAGAGGGGAATAGTCATGTAAACAAATAACTCTAATTCAGTGTTACTGCTACAACAGAGGTAGGGTCCCAGTGCTATAAGAGAGCAAACGAGTTAGGGTGTTCAGGTAACACTTCAGAGAAGATGTGACATTTGATTAGTACCTTGAAAAATGAATATTTCATATTTTTCCATAAAATCTCTCTCTCCATGTAGCACCATTTTAATAGACTTTAGTAGACTTTGGTCTACTTTCATGACACGTTAAAAACCAGTGCTCCAGGGGTACCTGGTTGGCTCAGTTAAGTGTTTGACTTCGGCATAGATAATGATCCTCACGGGTCGTGGGTTCGAGCCCTACATCAGGCTCTGCACTGATAGTGCACTATCAGTGCAGAGCCTGCTTTGGATCCTCTGTCTCCCCCTCTCTCTGCCCCTCCCCTGCTCATGTGCTCTCTCTCTCTTTCAAAAATAAAAATAAACATTAAAAAAAAAAGACACAGTGCTCCAGCCAACTTGAACATGGTCCTAAATAAAATTTCCTTCTGACAAGGGGGGATGGGCAACCCCATTGCCAAAATAAAGACCACATTTCATCTCTTTTGGTGTGATAATGGACACAAAAAATTACAATGAAATATGGAAGTGGCCTGAGGATATAGACGGAGTCAACTGAAGCCTTCCAAAGAGCCCACATTGCCTTTTATCATTAGAAAACATTCAACTCCATTTTTAGAGGTCTGTAGATGCCCTGTGACTGTATCATAGCTTTCTCTAGCTTAAATACCCAAACTCCTGTATCAAGAATTCCAGCCAAAGAATTAAGCTTCAATTTCTCTTTGGGGATATCCCCAACCTACAAACACATATACTATCACACATGACATGCTGGCTCACGCACACATCTCTATTAGGACATCCACAGCTGCACACTCCAACCAGCCTCTATCACACACACAGAGCAGCTCTTTCAAACCAACCCAAGTAACCTGTTTCTTCCTATCAGCAATTGCATCAGGACAGTATTGGTGTGGAAAGATTCACACATAGGTGAGGCAATATACCATAGTGAATGGAGTAAAATCATAAAGACATGTGCCACAGTGGGACTCTGTAGGGGGATCTTAAATATAATAAAAATTATCATTTTTATATTAAAAATAAGTCCTCAAGGGGCGCTTTGGGCGGCTCAGTAGGTTAAGCATTCAACTTCGGCTCAGGTCACGATCTCACAGTTTGTGAGTTTGAGCCCCACGTCGGGCTCTGTGCTGACAGCTCAGAGCCTGGAGCTTGCTTCAGAGTCTGTGTCTCCCTCTCTCTCTCCCCCTCCTATGCATTCTCTCTCATTCTCTCTCTCTCTCTCTCTCTCAGAAACATTAATAAAAAAAAATTTTTTTTTAACAAAAATAAAAATAGGTCCTCAAGTCTGACAAGAGTTCATTAAAAAGGGAAATATTGATGCACTATAGTCAGGGCTGTGGGAGATTATAATCTTTTGGGAAGCAATTTATTCGCCTGTATCAAGAACTTGAAAATGTTCATATCTTTGGACCCAGCTTCTAGAACATAGTGCTATTTAGAGAAAATTCTTTATGTATGAAGGTGGTCATCACAGGATTATTTACAGTAATTAAAAAACGGTACAATCCAAAAGTTCAACAAGACAATGATTTTTTTAAAGGATTATACATCTATGTATTAGTATATAATAGATCCATTAAGTAGAACTTAACAAAAAGTTTATAAACCCTTGAAAATCACTTAATTTAAAATATTAAGAAATAAACCAAAATATAAAATCAAGTAAACAGTTGGAGTTTAGATCACAACCCTGCTTTAAAAAGGCACAGACACAAGAAATATAGCAAAAGATCCTCAATGATGGTCTTTGAGTGAAATAACTGGCTGACATATTATTTTACTTTTTCATATTTCCCTGTTTTCTCTAATAAGCTTCAAGAAATAAATTAAGTGCATTAAATGCAATAACTCAGAATAGCCCTGTTTAGCTATGGTATTACATATTCATAGATCCACAGACAGCCAGACAGACCAATGACCAACATGAGCAAACACAAAATCCGAAAGAATGTCAGCAAACTGAAAAGCTAAAGGAGACACAGTAATATAAAACAGGAAAGTTAGATTCCCAGAACTTATGAGTAATAAGAAGATAAATACAGAGAAAAATTGCTATTAGAAATGCATCTGATTTTCCAAATAATCTGCAAGACAAATGAATTCAGAATGTCTCTGGTAATGAAGTTAAATTTGACCAAAAAACTAATTCAATTAATTCAACAAATCTTTACTGAGAACCTGATGTATGCCGGGCACTTGTCCATGTGTCTGGGACACAAAGATAAATATGACATGGTCCCTGCATTCAAGACGCTTAGCAGAACATAGTTCAATGCTATAGCTTTTATTATATTTGGGCTTAATTAATGCAGGTAGCTTCCCAAAAACTGACCAAAGATAAGAAATTTTTGAATACTTTATTTCCACTCGTGGGAAAGAAGGAAGATTAAATTCCAAAGAACTGACTGATGAAAGACATTAAAATTTGGAGTTAGAAAATCAAGCTAAAAGTCCAATAATTCATGTTGTGATTCCACAGCTGCTAACACCAAAATAGGCTGGAGGAAGAAGTCAGCTTACCAGAAGTGAGTCAGTTGGCCAAAACCATTTGTTGAGTGCCACAGCAGCCTCAAGCAGTGTAAAGATACTGTGAAACAGTGTCCAAAAAATAGAACATTCTATCTCTTCCACAAGAAGCTTCCATGCTGACCTGGGAAACAAAACACAAAAGAAATAGTCAAAGAAAACTTTTATAAATTTCATTTGTCAATATATCCAAAAGGGAAAAATAGTGCATAGAAGTAAAGAGGGCACCACAGGAACAGGGACCATAATCTAGGGTGAAAATTGTAGTACAAAGTATTTGAAGTTGTTTTTTGGTTTTTGGTTTTTTTTTAGTTCAAGTTAGTTAACATACAATGTAGTCTTGGCTTCAGGAGTAGAACCCAGTGACTTGGCTCTTACATATGACGCCCAGTGCTCATCCCAAAGGTGCCCTCCTTAATGCCCATTACCCATTTAACCTACCCTCTACCCAACACCTCTTGAGTGACCCTCAGTTTATTCTCTGTATTTAAGAGGCTCTTATGGTTTGCCTCCCTCTCTGTTTTTATCTTATTTTTCCTTCCCTTCCCCTACGTTCATTTGTCGAGTTTCCCAAATACCACATATGAGTGAAATCATATGGTATCTGTCTTTCTCTGACTGACTTGTTTCCCTTAGTATAATACCCTCTAGTTTCATCCACATTGTTGCAAATGGCAAGATTTCATTCTTTTTCATCTCTGAGTAGTATTCCAGTGTGTGTGTGTGTGTGTGTGTGTGTGTGTGTGTGTGTGTATCTTTCCATAATTTGACTATTGTTGATAGTCAAACATTGGGGTACATGTCCCCTTTGAATCAGCATTTTTGTATCCTTTGGATAAATTCCTAGCAGTGCAATTGCTCACTGAAGTTGTATTCTGAAGGTCATGGGGACACTGACAGAGAAAAGAGAAAGGAATGGCGCACTCAACGGAAGGGGAACAAAAGAGTGTTATGCAGAATAAGGCCTGGAGGTCAAGTTTGGCTTGGGCTATCAATGATTTCCATCTTTAATTGCACCTGCAAACTTTTTAAACACACCCACACCCAGAGTTCTAACTTCACTGATCCATGTAGTGCCCAGGCATGAGTATTTTTAAGAGAATTCCCCACGTGGTTCTGGTGTTCAGCCAATGTTGAGAATCCCTGAGTAAAAGGACCATGTAACTCAGTAAGGAAAGATGATGTACTTGAAATGGGAAACAGATATTTGCAACTTAGTTAAAAGACAGCTTTAAATTCTGGAATTAATTTGGTGTGTTAGACTGTGAACTTCTTAGAAGCAGAAATCATGTTTTTGTTCATTTTAAAATAAACATAATATCAAATTTGTATTTTTGAATGAAACGTTGAATAAATGAATGAATAATTACCTTAGGCAATTCAGTCAATAGAGATGATGATAATGGTTAAGGGAGATTGCTTCAATATTATAACAGAAGAAAGAAGAGATAGACAACAGCTAACATCCACTGAGTGTTCCCTACGTATCAGGCTGGTTCATACTTAGAACCAGCCTATTAAGTGGACATTGTTATCCCAAATTAGGGAATGGAGGCCTACAGTGATTCAGTGTTGATGAACAGCAAAGCTGGAATCTGGCTTTACAAAAATGACATAGTAGTTCTTCCTGGTGGATGCCTACATGTATATGAGCAGTATACAAACAGTATACAGTATACAAACCAACACAAGCTCAAATTTCTGAACAGAGCTTCAGCTTTTGACTTATTCTAATGATGCAGAAATGGCATGTGATTTAATTAAGGTATTTACCTAACTACAAGATTAGACCTCTTAACAGTAATCAGACAGGTGGGTCAACATCTGGTGTTTCTGGAAAATAATTTCTATTGCTCTGTCTCTTCTCACATAGGACTTTATTAGAAATATAATAAGAAAGAAACCATGCCCCAGTGCAGTCTGTTTTGAAATAGGAAATATAATTGCTTTATAATTTAGGGGAAATTGTTCACCATCTATTGTTTCTCTGTTCAATTTAAGGAAAATTTTTCCTTTCATCCTTTCAAAGCTTGTCTGAAAAGAAATGTTTCCACTCTACCTGATGCCATGTATTATGTAGAACAGCAGGATTATATGTCAGTAGAAATAAGAAATTAGTAAACTGAGGAGGGTTTCTCACACTCATGTGTGAAGGATTGTGATTGACATTAAAACACTGCTTTGGATGACTTTACACTGGGAACTACAAGAGAACCAGCCGCTCAAAACAGTAAATTTGTTTAAAAAAAAAAAAAGTAAAATTGAGGACATTTTAGGTAGTATCTCTCTGCTTAAGGGTAAGTAGAAGCCCTCAATTGCTAAAAGAAAAACTTAGTTTTCTTAGGAAGGAAAATGGGAAACCATCCTATTAGCATACAGTAATATCAATATAAACTTAAGCACATTAACAGCTCTGTGATTTCTTGGGGAAACCAGAAACTAGATCTTTTGAGAAGCTCTGTGTTTGGGTATAACCAAAGTCAATTTACCTGAACAACAATTTGCAATATATCGCCAACTGGAAACACAGTTGAATTTTTCTTCTGTCCCTAAAACATTTTAACTTTGTAAACTCAAAAATCATAACCTTTACACATTTCTCATTCTATCTCCTTTTTACATTAATGATCTTCTCCCTTGAAAACCTTGAATTCCCTATTAGCATTTTAGGCTCAAGCTCAGCAACTATACTCTCTGAAATATTCATTCATTTATTAATGAAGTTTGCTCATATTTTTAAATATCAAGCTTTTAATGTCCCTCTCTGTGGTTTGTTCCTCCTCCCTCAGATCCATGTATGACTCTATCATAAACAGCATCATTTATTTTTAATTGGCATCAAAACTTCAAGGTTCTAATTGGAGGTTTCATTTGGCTTCATTTTGGCTCTTGTGACAGTGTCTGAATTGCTCTGGAAGTAAGAAAATAGCATTATCTAGAAACTTCCATGAGCTATCTTTAGGACTAACCTACTACCCTCTTGCAAGAAAGCTTACTCTCTGGATCTCCTGAATTACCTGGAAGGACCCTTTTGGAAGGTGGAAGGGCCTTTCTAATTCATCAGATGTAAGATTGGAGCTTCTCCATAGGCCAGCTTATGAGGGCTGCTCTGAAAAAGATAAAGGCCTTCCTTGGGCAGGGATGTCTAGAGGAGACACAGAGGTCTTCCCTGTTGGGGACACAGGCTGTCACATCACACAGTAGCTGTAAATTCCACTTCTTCCCATTTTCACTCTCTACACTTCTCATCACTATATACTCTGTGTCATATTCTGCATTTCAAAGTGAAAGAAAAAGGGAAGTGAAGGATGATAAAATAGTTCAAAGATTACATAATCAAAGGCGGAACTCAAACCATAAAACAAGTTGCTACAGTCAAACCACCAAACCCCCCATCGGACAAAAACACTACCAAGAGAGGAGAAGTCTTCTAAGTTCGGTTCATTGAAAGGAAAGTATTTTTGGAACGGAGGCCAGGCCAGAAGGCATCTCACATGAGGGTATCAATGGTCATACACCCATTACTACCCAGAAGAGGCAGAGCAGAGCTCCTGCCATCAGCATTCCATAGCATACAAAAGCTCTTTGCCCAGCAGACAAGGCAGATCATCCTGTCTGTTGTACACACATGGTGTTCTTCCTTTCCCATTTTCCTTCCTTAAATTACTGCTTTGTAGAGACTGGGGCTTTAGTCATCTTCTTTTCCCAGCAATACAATGCTCTGCAATAAATTCTTGTTGATTTAAAAACTTCCAAATTGAGGCTGTGCTATTAATACAGGTCTTTTAATTACAAGTGCACCAATGGGAAGATCTATTTCTATACATACAGACCAGTTCTCCATGACTACTATGAAGGATTTCCTGTGTCAAATTGATCATCAGGATGCCATGTCTTAAGCATAACATTTTGTATATAGCATTCAAATGCCAGTTGTCAATATTTTGAATATTAGTCTTTAAACTTGTATTTTATGGGGTATCTAGGTGGCTCAGTCGATTGAGCAGTTGACTTCGGCTCAGGTCATGATCTCACAGTTCATGGGTTCAAGGCCTGCATCAGGCTGCTGACAGCTCAGAGCCCGGAGCCTGCTTTAGATTCTGTGTCTCCCCCTTTCTCTGCCCCACCCCTGCTTGTTCTCTGTCTCTCAAAAAGGAATAAACGTTCAAAAAAAAGTTTAAACTTGTTATATTCTATGCGGTGACATTTAACAGTCACAGCCTTTCTTTTTATCCTAATACAAGAAAAAACAAAACAAAATAAAAAACGAGGGACAAGAGGGAATTTAGGCCTCTTCTACACACACACACACACACACACAAAATTAAATTAGATACATAGAAATATTAACATGTTTCATATTTGAAAACCCTGGTTATATTTTCTCTTTTTAATTTTTTTAGTGTTTATTTTTTTGAGAGACAGAAAGATAGAGCGTGAGCAGGGGAGGGGCAGAGAGAGAGGGAGACACAGAATCCAAAGCAGGTTCCAGGCTCCAAGCTGTTAGCACAGAGCCCGATGCAGGGCTTGACCCTACGAACCGCGAGATCATGACCTGAGCTGAAGTCAAATGTTTAACTGACTGAGCCAACCAGATGCCCCAAAACCCTGGTTATATTTTCTATTCTACCACTGAATGACAGAAAAAGGTATTCCTTACAGTTTAACCAAACCAGATTGAGAAAAAAATGAACATATCTCCTACAGCATCTTCAGTCAATCATCTTCATGGCCACTGAATTTTCTCTGAGTTCATTTCCCCACTCTCAAAACAGAAAACAAGGGAGTTAGAATTTCTCAGGTCAGAAGTACCATACCTTAAGTTCTCTGTTCATCTAGGTTAAGTACAAGAAGGGTAAAATATTTCCACATACAGACTTCTGTCCCCACTTCCCTTTGCATGTGAAAAAAAAAAACTATCTGAAAACAGTAGTGATAATAACAACAATCTGGAATTCTGACTTTGTTCACAGCTTTACACACACTATCTCCACCCAACTTCCATCGCAGCCTTATGAGATCAGTATGGTTGTTATCTGCACTTTACAGATAAAGAAACTAAGGCTTAGAGAAGTAAAGCAACTTGCTAAAATTTCTTTGGGTAACTTTTTTCTTTCTTACAGGAAAAGGGAAAAGGGGAACTTGTCCAAGGTCTAATACCATAAGAATACCCATAAGGGACTAGAACTCTTTAAAATTTTAAAGAAAATGAGGCTGACAATATAAATTTACATGGAAGCATGGGTGATATCAGATTCCTTTCTCATATCCCAGTTCAAAAGTACTGGCTTGTTTTCTAAAATCCAAACAGAAAGAAATTTCCCATGTGATGGTAAAGGGAGCCCAAGTTTCACTGACTAGTTGTGTGGCCTTAGGCAAGATCCTCAGCCTTCTTAGGATGGACTGAGAAATGGAAATGAGAAAGACTTGCCTCTTGTGGTAGCTGTATGGGTTAAATGAGGTGACCTATGAAAAGCCCCTGGTATGTAGTAATCACTCAAGACAGAAACTTACACTAAGTTCTCACTGGAAGACATAAAGACCCAGGGTTCAGGAACTGGAGTTCAGAAGTTGGTAGACTTGGAGTAAGTGTCTCCATATTCAGAAAATACTGGCCTCTGTCAGCATCAGAAGGGGATCATAGGTGGAAGCCACTATCTCCTACCGCTACCCTGCCCTCAGGAACACTGGCCTCCACCTGGCTCTTAGGACAGGTCACCTGATTCCAAGGAGGTCTTCCTTTCACTCCATTCACAGCCACAAGGACATCTGTGAAACACAGTTTATTATACAAAGCAAGTTGTATCTGTTGGTGGGAATGCAAACTGGTGCAGCTGATCTGGAAAATGGTGTGGAGGTTCCTCAAAAAATTAAAAATAGAATTACCCTATGACCCAGCAAAAAACTACTAGTAATTTATCCAAACGATACAGGAGTGCTGATTCAAAGGGGCACGTGCACTGCAATGTTTACAGCAGCGCTATCAACAATAGTCAAATTACGGAAAGAGCCCAAATGTCCATCAATTGATGAATGGATTAAGAAGATGTAGTATACACACACACACACACACACACACACACACACAATGGAATACTACTCAGAGATGGAAAAGAACGAAATCTTGTCATCTTGGCTTTAGGAGTGGAACCAGTGATTCATCTCTTACATATAACACACAGTGCTCATCTCAACAAGTGCCCTACTTAATGCTCATCACCCATTCCCCCCATCAACCCTCAGTTTGTTCTCTGTATTTAAGAGTCTCTTATGGTTTGCCTCCCTCATAGCATACACTGTATGTTATCTAACTTGAGAATAAATAAAAAATAAAATATAAAAAAACAAAGCAAGGTGCATGAAAACTTCAGTGTCAGAATAGTCTATGTCCCAAGGCTAGGGTCTAGACCTTCTCCCTTAAAACCTCCTCACCCCAACCACTGCTAAGCTTGAGTTTATAACCACAAAGCAATAAGCAGACATGCTAACCCATCTCCCCTTATCTAACTTTATAAAGTAGGCACATGGGGAATGGTTCAGTTTATGTCAATACAAATCCCTTTATTACTGAGGAAAGCCTACAGAATCACTTATGCACATTTTCTAAGCCTATAAAAAAATTAATCTGCACCTCAACAAGGTTCACTCACATTACCAAGTATTATATATATCTCAGTATCTAACGATTCCTATCTTTACGGCTTGGTTCTAACATTTCCTCTAAATAATATAGTTTAGTTCTGTACTAGAGTTCTTTCTCAGTGATGAAATCCAATGTCTTTGGAACACATGATTTAATGTTTATTTATTTTTAAGAGAGAGAGAGAGACAGACAGAGGATGAGCGGGGAAGGGGCACAGAGAAAGGAAGACACAGAATCTGAAGCAGGCTCCAGGCTCTGAGCTGTCAGCACAGAGCCCAACACGGGGCTTGAATCTACGAACAGTGACATCATGACCTGAGCCAAAGTTGGACACTTAACCGACTGAGCCACCCAGGTGCCAAGAGACACATGATTTAAAATAATTACTATAAATATTTCCAATTCTTTGATTCACACTGCATAGAGATGTTACAAGAACCCAAACATGAACTTTTTGGATACATCAGCATAAACAAGATCAACAACCAGGAACACCATGAAATCTCTCATTCAGTTTGTATAGTTTCTAACATCAACTCCACAAGGAAGGTAGTTAGGAATGCCATTTGTGATACAACCATACATAAGGGGAAATGGAAAAGACTAAAGGAGGAAAATATCTAACATTTTTAAATGATTATTTTTGTGTGGTGCAAATATAAGTAATTGCTCCCTCTTTCTGTTTTTGTTATCTTCTATATCTTAAATATTGTCTTAAAGAAAAATCCATATTTCATAAAATCTAAGATACCATCAACTTTTTGTTTGCTGAATTAACTGCCCAAAAGTAGTTATTGTAAAATATCATCAATTATAAGATACACCCCACTTTTAGAGATGTAAGAAGATATAAATAGGTGCATCTAGGAAACACGAAATACGGTACAAAGTAAACATACTTTTTAAAAGTGGTCTTCTTGGGGCGCCTGGGTGGCGCAGTCGGTTGAGCGTCCGACTTCAGCCAGGTCACGATCTCGCGGTCCGTGAGTTCCAGCCCCGCGTCGGGCTCTGGGCTGATGGCTCGGAGCCTGGAGCCTGTTTCCAATTCTGTGTCTCCCTCTCTCTCTGCCCCTCCCCCGTTCATGCTCTGTCTCTCTCTGTCCCAAAAATAAATAAACGTTGAAAAAAAAATTAAAAAAAAAAGTGGTCTTCTTTATCTTAGATTTGTGTATTTCAATACAGAAAATATACAAATAAAAGCTGAACGTCTATCATTCTTAAACTACATCATGCAATTTAGCAACCAATTAATCACTGTCTTAAAATACACTCCAATGGCAGTAATTTCTCTGACATTGGCCATAGCAACATTTTTCTAGATATATCTCCTGGGGCAAGGGAAATAAAAGCAACAATAAACTTTTGGGACTATATAAAAATAAAAAGCTTCTGCACAGTGAAGTAAACAACAAAACTAAAAGGCAACCTACTGAATGGAAGAAGATACTTGCAAATGACTTGTCTGATAAAGGGTTAGTATCCAAAATATATAAAGAACTGATACAACTCAACACCAAAAAAATAAATAATCCAATTAAATAGGGCAGAAGATATGAGCAGACACTTCTCCAAAGAAGACATACAGATGGCCAACAGACACATGACAAGATGCTCAACATCACTCATTATCAGAGAAATGCAAACAAAAACTACAATGAGGTATCACCTCATACCCATCAGAATGGCTAAAATAAAAAACACAAGAAACAAGTGTTAGCAAGGATATGGAGAAAAAGGAACCCTCGTACACTGTTGGTGGAAATGCAAACTGGTGCAGCCACTCTGGAAAGTAATATAGAGGTTCTTCAAAAAATTAATTTTGTATGAGCCAGTAATTGCACTACTGGGTATTTACCCAAAGAATACCAATTTGAAAGGATATATGCACCCCTATGTTTATTACAGCATTATTTGCAATAGCCAAACTGTGGAAGCAGCCCATGGGTCCATCAATAGATGGATGGATAAAGAAGATGTGGTGTGTGTGTGTGGGAGGATGGGTGAAATAGGAAAAGGGGATTAAGAGTACACTTATCATGGTGAGCACTGAGCAATGTATAAAAATGTCGAATCACTCTATTGCACACCTGAAACTAATATACTGCTGTACATTAACTATACCAGAATTAAAATTAAAAACTTAATAAAGAGAAAAAATATGGTCCAATAGTTTGTAAGTTAGTTTTCTCTCCCCAAGTAGACTATACAAGTCTGTCTCCCTCAGGAACTTTACCTTTTTTATTCCTCTCATACTGTTTGCATCATTACTTTTTACATTTTGTGTAATGACCCATTTGAGAGTTATGATACCACTCTAGAGTGATAGGTGCAATACATAATAAAGGTAAGAACCATTACATAATACTTTTGGGTTTTTTCAATTATATTTATAATGTGTATACTGGTTGTGATATCTAATGTATTTCTCATACTATGCCATAATCAAAAATGTTTGAAAAATATTACTATAATAGCATAAGAAGCATTCAATAATATTGATTAATTGATTTTTGCAGACTGAAGCCGATTTTAAACATTTTTGAGTGGTCCAAAATTTTGGTTTATTTCCTTAAAAGTTATTATCAGGTTGATATACTTTTATCTTCTTTAAAGGAATATTAGAATACCCTTTCAATCTCTCTGTTTATCTTTATGATTACAATATCACAACCTAACATATTTCTGTTTCTAAAGGTAAGAGTCTCAATTCCAACTTGCAAATGAGAAAATCAGAGTTCAGTCATCTGGACTGGATCTAGACTTTTGAGTCCTAAAGAGGCAATTTGATCAGCAAGACTGGCCCCAAATCTGCAAACTCAAACCAATGATAGATACAAAGACCTGATCCACCAGCCCTTGAAAGCAGTTCCAGGACTAATTTATTTGAGTTTCTCAAACACAATACTTGAGGGTACCTCACATCTCATGCACATGACTTATCAAAATATATCTTCCAACAAAGTCAGTAGTCTTTCAGGGAAGAGTTCTGGTACATATCATTTCTTCCCTGTTACTTTCTGTTACTTTCTTAGTAATGTCCAGTTCCTAGGCAAACTGGCTTCCTCCAGAGCTGCCTGACTAACCTACCTTTTACTCCTCTTAATCTAGCTCTGGCTATAACAGGAAAATCTCTGCCCTGGGGCCAGCTGATTTGAGTGCCTATCCTGGTCATGTCATATAACAAAGAATCTGCAGTATTTTATTTAGATTCACTGAGCTTCATTTTCTTCATCTATAGACAAAAATGAGTTCCCTGCCTTTATGTGATCTAATGCTCTATTCTCCATGGTTCCATGTCTTTGATGAGTTGTCTTCATATCTGCTCCAAAGAATGGGGTTTATAAAAGATGGGAGTATGGACCTCACAACCATGCCCTCCTTTTAGCCATAAAAATTTTACTATAATCAGTTTTCTTTTCTAAATCTAAGTAAGATTTTATTTGAATAAATAATTCCCTGGACAAAATAAATAAAAATATTCTAGGAAATTTATTCATGTCAAGCATTTGTTGAGTAGGGACTATGCACCAGACGTTGTTCTAGGTGCTAGAGTTTTCCTTGTGAACAAGACAGAGAAGTCCCCTGTGTGGTAGATATTTGAGTGACTATTCATGTTAAAGTAATTTGTAACCTTGAAAGCACTACACAAGACAATATGTTTGCTTACGTAAGTGAATACAATTCTTTAAAAAATAACTCCTTATTTTATTGTTAAAATATTTTGTCAGACCTCGTATTTGTTATGGTCCATAAGAATATAGTTGAAAAAAAATCTCTAAAATCAACTAGAAAAGAGAAACATTTTATAAGGAGAGATGAATTTCTGTAAAATATATCTCACTTAATGATGTTAACGAAGAAATGCTATTAATATGGCATTTCCTTTCAAATAAGGAAGTAGAGGTAATCTGTGAGATTAACATCAGGAGAATAGAGACTAAAATAAATAAGAACATACCAGTATTGTTTTGACTCAGTAATAGCCATCTCTTTCTCAACACTGTAAACTCCTTGACGGTAGGAGATGTACATCTATTTCTCTCACAGCACCTACAATAGGACTTTAGTACATATTAGCTTCAGGAACGAAACATGCCAAACACTCAACTCTGGGAAATTACAACATGCTGCCATCACCATTGTTAGGGTGAATACATGACACTCATTTAGCCAGGCCAGCCGCAGTTCAAGCCTGCTGCTGTAAGGTAACAGTGTCGGGTTTAGCAAGATAATCATATGCTTGCTCTAATCATAAGCCTCAATCACATGCATCCTGTTTTTCAGTTGCTTTTAAGGTAAAGAACTCTATCTAGAACATTCTGGCTCAGGTTCTGATTTTATTCTACTCTATGAGCAAGCAGAGTAAGTGCAGATCTTGAGAACTGTATTTCTGTTCCTCTTTCATTACGGTATGGAGAAGTACAGTCCCTCAGGGGAAAGGTCTATCTTTGGGAAACTGAGCTAAACCACAAGCACACCTTGCTCTATGAAGACAAGGCCTGGCTGAAAGAACCTTTCACCTCAACCCTGGCGATCCAACATTGCTATTAGGCGGATATGCCCTGCTGCCTGCTACACCCGGGGATTTAGGAGGTAACTGGATCACATCTGGTAATCACTTTGAGGTCCATATAAACGGATGCCAGATAAATTCCTGGCATTGTTAGAAGAACATTACAAAGGCCAGACTGTAGAAATTTTCACTAGTCATAACTTCAGGGAAATTATCTTAACCAAACTTCAGCTTTCATCAAACATGCATAGGAAGAAGAAGAAGAAGAAGAAGAAGAAGAAGAAGAAGAAGAAGAAGAAGAAGAAGAAGAATGCAGCAGCATCTATTTGACTCTTACCCACCTGCTCTCACACAAAAACCCTGTGAAAGTAGATGGGAAGGTAACACCATGGGGAATACAGCAGCCAACGTTTATGTCAGGGAAATGCCTACATTGAGTAGCCAAGCTTTGAACGAAGAGAATAGCCTTGAAAAGAAATAAAGTAAAAGCAGTCTGCATCATTTGTATTAATATAAATAAAGCTCAGCTCGGGGCGCTGAGCCATTGCCTTCTGATTTCTAATCCCCCTCTGTCCTGGGCCTGGCAGTGATAAAGGCAGTTCTGTGGCAGCCACAGCACCATACTGGACACTCTGAGAAGGTCCTAGAAAGGGAGCACCATCGCCCTTCTTTCCAAGGTGAGGTTAATTCCTGCCCAGTCCTAGAAGTTCAAATTAGAGAAAAGAGTTCTGGGTCTGATGCAAGGGGAAGTCTGAAGGTAGGTACCCACTCAGGTATTCTTGAGGACAAGAAAATTAGAAATGTATGTTGACTTGACTGGTTTATGTCACCCTGGACATGTATAAGACAGGACACATATCCCAAATTTAATTCTGGTAACGGATTAACTTACCTCCCCTTCTTCCTCTTTCCCTGTTACTTCTTGGTTACCCCCACTTTCGTACCCAAAAGTGACAAATCATTTAACCTCCCTGTATTTTAGTTTCCTCATCAGCAAAATTGGTGGGGCAGTTGGGAGCGGGTATGGATTACATTTAGGCAATGACAATCCCAGAGTATTAGAGAAACCCCCATATTCCTTCAAGAGGCAAAGGCATAGCTATCATCTCCCTTCCCCAGTCATGCTGGCCAAGTGTGGGGACCGAAGTGAAAGGAACCTGAGACACCAATAGCAAAGGAAAGCCAATTCTGTTGCTATAACAAAGGATGGTTAGAGCATAATCAGATACTCATTTCAGTTCCTTCCTACTTTCTTTTCCCTCTGTCTTTAACTTAGTCAAAATGACTGGCATTCTCATTATCCCCATCTGTCCTGCCCATAGAAAGGGCACACAGCTAGACTTTGGAAACCTGGCATCCAGCACGCTCCAAACAACAACCAGTGGTGTGGCCCTGGCACAGGAACTTAACTCCCTAGACTGATTTTCTTCACCCGTGCAATCAAGGGCATGGGCTCCATGAAATTTAAGATCTCCTCCTACTCAAATATCTGCAATTTCCTAAAACTCCTCACTCCTTTTTCTTTGCACCCCCTCCCTTCTGACTTCTTACAGTTGTGCTTGTGCTCCTGAGCTCCTATATATTTAATCAACTGGCAGAGGCAGGAGAGACCAGAGATTAAAAAGTACAGAGCTCTGGCAGCAGAGAAACCAGAATTCAAGGTCCAATCCTGCGACACACCAGCTGTGCGACTTTAGGTAAGTTATTGTGCCTTATCTGTAAAATGAGATTAATAATAGTATCTACCTCATGGGCTTGTTGTGAGGATTAAATGAGATACAGCAACGCAAAGTGCTTGACATGTAGACTTACTGTGGTGATCATTTCACAGTATGTATAAATATCGAATCATTATTCGATAATCATTATGTTGTACACCCGACACTATTATGCTATATGTCAATCACTTATGTGTATATATACGCTTGACACATTTTCATTCAATGATTCAAGCACTGACTGTGTGACAGGCACAGTCCTAGACCCTGGGAATGCCGCACTATAGAGAGGTTATATGGCAGGGGAACAAGCTCTTGAACAAATCACTGCAAAAGTACAAGAGTGGTCTGTACATCTGGAGATAGGATACTGAGGATTGTAACAAGGAAGTTAATTTTGGTGGTGGCATGGCAAAAAAATTTTCCATGAGGAAACTTGGTCTGAGTAAAATGGGGTCAAGGAAAGAGTAGGAACAAGATCCCAAGCAAGGTTAAGGAAGGGCTTATGAGAAAACCCTAGAGCTGGAAGGAGCGGCCATGACAGGAGATCCTGAGTGCAGGAGGGGTTCCATCATGCAAGCAGACGAGGTGCAAAAGGTTGGCTGTTGACATGATTACTCTCCCCACAAATGTCACATATCTAAAATGGAATCTATCTTTCTGCCAAAAGCGACTCTTCCTCTCCTGTTTTCCCCATTTCTTGTCATGGTATTATTTTGCTGACCCTTGTATTTTGATGTCCTCTTTGGCACTTTTCTCCCTTAGCCCTTTCCATACATTTATCCCACAAATCTTAAGTACCTATTGTGCTCAAGATACATAATCTAGTGCTTCAACTTTTGAGACCTTCTTCTACCTTGCACTCTTGCTGTATGTATTCTGTGTATTCTGGATGAAGACCTGAGGGTGACTCCTCTCCTGACCTCCAACAGCATATTCAAAATTCAGTAATGGATATTTTTCTCACTACTTAGAGGTCTCTTAGTGCCATGGATCATTAACCCCAAGGCGGCCAGAAGCCTGAGATAAAGTATGTAAGAGAGACCCTCTTGTTGAGTAACTCTGTATTACTTATGCAAGTGATTCTGGTCTTTTGGTGGGAAGATAGCAATAGGCAATGAATGACCTATAGGTGAGTGTTAAGAGTTAATATCCCCATCCCCATCCCAATCATAACCTAAGTAGCCTTTGTACTGCATTAAATATATGTTTGGAATTAGACAGTCATGGACTTAGACCATTTCCTAAAAGTTTACTTGGGCCTCAAAATGTAGTTAGGTCCTTGAATGTATTCCATGACCCCCCTAACAATAAAGGGTCACAATCTCCTGGTTATAACCTTATTATACAAAAGCATCTGAAGCCTTTCCAAACTACTTCTCATGTCTAACATAAGATTTAGGACAAAGTAAATACTCATATCTATCATGTCATCAGCAGCTACAGTGGTAAGATTTTGCCCTATTGACAACTCTCTGGCTATTGAACTTATAGTAGTATTTTAATGCATATATTTTCTTCCTACTTTAAGCTCCTGCTTTTCTTAAAGAAAAGTGAAAACTAAAGCTATTTCTGCACCTACATTGTTGTTATGGCATCTTTATACCTGCAAATAAATCTTCCTTTGTGCATTTGGTTGGTTTCTCTCTCTCTCTCTCTCTCTCTGCCCCTCCTTCCCACCTAATTGTTGGAAACTTAACATGAAAATGAATCAGCAACAGCGAATGCTGCACTTAAGGAAATGTATGATCTGCTTTATAATTTATGCACCGACTCCCGAAGGAACGTATTTAACTCCTAATTTATGAAGAAAGTATGAGTAACAGCAGCTCTCAATTTGATTCAACTTGCTCATTTTATCCAAATCGAATGTCTAGATTTAGTTCTCAGCACGCATTTCGCCAGCAGCTGAATCCCTAAAAG
Organism: Felis catus; assembly: GCF_018350175.1. NCBI lineage: Eukaryota > Metazoa > Chordata > Mammalia > Carnivora > Felidae > Felis > Felis catus. The sequence continues at coordinate 206,430,882 of NC_058368.1, read as the reverse complement.
TGGAGCTGCTGTAGAATATCTGGGTTTAGCTAAAACCCCTATTTCTAGTTTCAAGACAAACCACAGCAGAGGCCTTTGATATTCACAGAGAACATTAGCGCTCTACCTGACGGTAAACAGCGTGAGGCAAAGGAATTCCTTCTCAGGGAACTGAGGGGGTGAGAAGGAAAGAGAGAGGAAGGCAATCACAGAAGCATTTTTTAATCTGACGAATTAGTACAACTAGTTTCAGAATTTTCTGGGGATCATTTCATGCATGTCTTTCCTGACAGCACACCTAACGTCAACTTCTCTCTGGTTTAGCAGATTTGGCACTTACCCTTTACATAGACCTTCCGTTTCCCCCCAACGCAAAGTGCCAGCCCCTCCCCCGCACCTTTGGCACAAGGTGACTTGACCATCCAGGGGGTGTGTGCATATGGGAAAGACACCAGATTAGGAGATAGTAAACCCGGATTTTATTCCTTTCTTGCTAATAAACTGGGTGACCTTAGCTATGTTGTTTAACCTTCCTGAGTCTCCGTTTCTTCATTTATAAGATGAGAGGGTTAGCTTGATATTGTCTGACTATGTCACTTCTTGGAGCTTTCTCTAATTTAACCTAAATATTCGTTTAATTCCTTAGTACTTATCATTTGACATAATATATATTTTACTCATTTTTTTTCTTACATCCCTCCATTAGAATGCAAGTTGTGTGGGCAAAGACTTCTTCCCATTTTGTTCACTGCTGTATACTTCCAGCACTTAGAGAAGTTCAAAGCATCATGGCCACTAAACAAATATTTGTTGAATGAACTGATATATTGAAGTATCATGCATACTATTCTTCCCTAAAGATGCTCTGCAAGTCAAATTTCCTCCATCAGACTCTGCTGACAACTCCAAACCCAAATCTCTCCCTTCTGTGAACTTCTAATACAATTACAGTTAGTTTCATACAGGTTAGCATTTCAGAATTATCTGAATATTTCAGATATATCAGCACTAACTTGTTTGGGTAAGAGTTCACATTTCTCAAGGCCAAGGCTATCACTTAGACCTAGTCTGTCACACATTTATTAGGTATTTGGCTGATTAAATTTAGGAAACATTTTTGCTTTGTGTTAGGCAACAAACTCAGGTTTCAGTCATCTGCACCTCTTATCTGTTAATCTCTACATCTGTTCTCTGGCCAGGGCTTGCAAGGATGATGAAACCACCCAAGAAACCACCCACACCCAAGTCTCTGCAAGCAGCAAAGGAAAAAAGTAGTCAAACATTTCCTTTGCCCATTAACTGTCAGTGAAAGCATCCAGTATCTCCTGGTAATACAGAGAGTACAGTGGGTGCCAAGGGAGTTTTTTGGGAGAATCAAAATAAAAATAACTGGAAGGATCTTTTAAATAGGAGAAAGAAGTAGAGAACATGACTTCACATGGAATTCTAGAAATAAAGAAGTATCCTAGACGTTGCCTCTTCTCTTACCCTGCGTTTATCTGAGAAAAGTGAGGATTACAAAGTGAAGTGACTTGCCTAAATGCACACAGATTATTAGTGAAATATAATGAAATACTGCTGATCAAACTCTTGTCTAGTAAATTGAATTTTCTCATTAAGGTTGTACAAGACATCCATTTGATTTGTAGCTGTGATCAAAAAAGCTTTCTAAAATATATCTGCAAGGATATAAAAAATATTGGGGCATATTACTTCTAAGTATAGCCTATTTAAGTAATTTAATCTGTCTTTGATATTTTAGGGAAATATTACTGAGCGTCAATTATGTCAGCAGCATATTAAAGATGTAAAAATTATAGGAGATAGAACTGCATTGTTGATGACAATTGACTTGGGGATATTTGGTTTTTATAATAAACTGTCTTCTTTAGATTTGCTTGTTTCTCCTAAAAGTCCAATGCTTAAACAATTTATTAAATTAGAAGTCCAAATTAGTGCATTTCCAGTCATCATTTTATAATCACAAAACAGAGGGGCTTTTTTTCAAATATAGGATTAACTGTATTATTGCAAACACTTAGATTTTGCCCTTATGAAGACATGTAATGAGTTAATGAAGTAGATCTTTATTGACTGTACTTCTACTTGCACTGCAGAATCATCACAGACCACTGAATTTAGATGGGAAATTAAAGAACACCTTGTTCTATTCCCTCACACATGAGGGAACTAAGATCCAAAGAAGTTAAGTGACAAACCAGAAGCCATATAGCCAGGGAGCGTTAGAACCTCTCATAACATTGCGATGGTTAATTTTAGGAGTGTAACCAAAGGTATCCTAGTTGTTGGAAGAGGCAACCTCCAACAGGCTAGCAGTAGCTCTCAGTTGCTACAAACCAAGCACCACACACACAGCTTCCTTGTGATTCCATCCGGACTTATTTGCTAGAGCTAAATTCCCAACTGCTGGGCATTAACCTGATGGCCCTACAAAGGCTGTCAAGTGAGTGCTCTTGGTCTACTGTGTCCTTCATCATTCTGTTAAGTAACTCACCACATTGAAGCCACATCTGTGGAGTTCTGAGAAAAGCTCATTCTGTGTTCTATTCAAATTTCTGAAGTGACTCCTTTGTAGGGAACTATGATCAATACTGTCTGTACTTCACTTTAATCAGCTCATTTTGGGGGCATGCACTCACTGCATAGCACTCACTGTACAAGATCCGAGGGAGCCACCGTTTCTGAAGAAGGATTGTGCCATTAGTGCTCAGCTGGTAAACAGTCTCAAATTTGGTGTGGGAAGCATGTCTTAATTTCACAGGTTAAAATCTACTTTGCTTGTGGAACGCATTTACCAGTGAAATGATTTTGTTTTGTTTGCTTAACTGAGTAACATCACAAGTATAGGACACCAATAAAGTAGCTGGCGTGGCAGTCAGGGGTCTACACCTATTTCAGTGAACTGATAAAGACACCTTAAAAAGCAGACCCTTGGAGCACTTACGATGCATCAGACACTCTTCTAAGAGCTTTTCACTGATTAACTCATTAAATCTTGAAGAAAACCCCTGACAGGCAAGTATTAATACCATGCCATTTTATAGATGGGAAACTCAGGCACAGATAAAGTAGGTAACTTGCCCCTTGTCACACAGCTAGTAACTGTCAAGGCCAGGATTATGAACTCAGCAGTTCCTATTTTTACCATTATGCCATACCTACCACAGGTAATTTGAAAAAAGAAATGAAAACCTTTCAATCTCCATTTTCTAAGCATTTCAAGTTAAAAGTACATGGGGATCTGAGATAATTATTTGGACAACTGACCCAACAGCTAAAGACTCAACCATGCATTTATCTGACTTTTGTTTTAATCATAATTTAGTTCACATTTTCACAGTTTTACAAAATAATCATATGTATAAGAAATTTTGTATACTACTTGACCTTGATACGTTAAATATTTCACTAGCTACCTACTAAGTGCCAGGCTCTGGAGCAATAATCATAAATTAGTCATGGCCTTTCCCAAGATGCTCACTGTCTTACTGGTGAAGACAATATTTGAACATAGGGGGAAAAAAAGGCAACAACACAGGCAATGCATGGTACATGTCAAATTGGGAGGCTGACAGTAAGTGTAAAAAAGAAATTCTTCTAGAAATAATTTGGGCATTGAGCATTCTAAACACTAAGGAATATAAAAACCTCTTGGAATAACTCAAATTTATAAAATTGTGGAAAGTTTTGTATTTTCTATTATAATTGTGGTGCTATTACTTTTCAAATCTTGGTATAATCAAATAAACATTTTATTAAATATATACTCTGATTTAAATAGTTGGATTATGCTTTTAAAAAGATTTTGAATTGGATACCAGGTAAATATTTCCTTTGTAACCGAACAACATATTCTATAAAAGCTTCGGTGTGTTTAATGTTTATACCTTCTTGCCATGTCTGCTTTTCTTTAAAATATAATAAAGATGGGGCGCCTGGATGGCTCCGTCTGTTGAGCGTCTGACTCAATTTCAGCTCAGGTCATTGTACCAGGGTCATGGGATTGAGCACCATGTCGGGCTCTGTACTGAGTGTGGAGCCTGCTTGGGATTCTCTTTCTCTCTTTCTCTCTCTCTCCCCCTCCCCTGCCCCTCTCTGCTACTCGCACACTTTCTCTCTTGAAAATAAAAACTTTTAAAAATTAAAAAAAAAAAAAAAAATATATATATATATATATATATATATATATATATTTCCAAATAAATCACGCAAACACCAAAAATGCCAGGATTCTTAACAAGTTACCTTCCTTCCTCTGTAAATGTACAATTTCTTGATTATTCTTCATGCATTAAATGTGTCACATAACTTTGCTTACATCTCAAGATGATATTCAGTTTTAATTTTATTTTGCACAGTGGGTTCATGATTAACGTGTTATTCTTCAGTGAACTATGGTTACTTTGAGTCTGAATGTTTATAGTCATTTTCATTCCCAACTCATTTTCACTGAAGTCTGTAAGAATAAAAAGCTCTAAGAAAATGTATCCAGTGATACAGACTGAATTGTATACCACCACCCACCCCTCCGCCAAATTCATGCTAAAGCCTAAACCTCAGAGTCTGACTGTATTTGGAGAGAAGATCTGCGAAGAGATAATTAAGCTAAAATGAGGCAATTTAGGTCTGCCCTAATCCAATCTGATTGGTGTCCTTATAAGAGGAAATCAGGACACACCCGGAAGAGCACCCACAGAGGAGAGACGGGGGGGGGGGGGGGGGGGGGGGGGGGGGGGGGGAGGACACAGTGAGAAGGCGGCCATCTGCAAGCCAGGCAGAGAGCTCTCACCAGTAAATGAACCTGCCAGCACCTTGATCTTAGACTTGCAGCCTCCAGAACTGGGAGGAAATAATTTCTGTTTAAGCCCCCGAGACTGTGGTATTTTGGATGGCAGCCTAGCAAACTCCTACACCCACGGAGGAGCATACTCTCCTTTCCCAAGTCAGTTCCTTAGTGTCAACTTCATGTGCTCTGCTTTGTCCATATCACCTCGGGCTCTGCCTTCCCTCCATGTCATGCTTCCTCTCCATTTCTTTACTCAGTCATGCCTAATTTTAAAATACAAGCTATAGTTCTGGTAAGAGGATCACTTCTGAACCACATGCAGAAATGCCGACAGCTTTTTTGTTTTCAACAAGAACAGTATACTAGGTCAGAGTGTCTCTCCAAAACTAAAAGCGTTTGGGAAGCTACTAGTTTTGTACGAATCATCTTTATTACAAATGTAATTTATATTAATTATGTTTTTAAAAATCAAACAATATGAGCGTATACAAAGTTGAAAATGGAAGCAACTCCTATTTGCTGACCAAATCCTTCTCCAAAGAAATACCCACTGTTGACAACATGGTGTGTAAAACTCCTGCTTTAAATAGGGCGAACTTTTTAAAATCACATTTGCAATACTCTACAGATTTCTCCACAGACTCTTCTGCAAGATGTCTCACTCCCGGCCCAGAAAGATACCTCCTCCTTCGTTTCTAGAGACAGAGACCCAGCCATGGCTTCATAACCTGGGTATCTGCCAGCCAGAGAAGAATGTCAACCTTTACAGAAAGGCTTCTATCAAGTCCTAATAAAAGAATCCTAGAATTGTTTAAACATTAGATGAGTAACTGTTAAGATTTATTTGTTCCTGACACAATATGTCAGCCCTTGTCGTTGAAAATTAAACGATAATATACTTCCCCCTCTGCTCCACAAAGCAATAACCTGTTTCCCTGGTGGTTGATCACAGGCCAAAGGGTGGGTAATTTATCACAAAAGAGAAATTGGAAGACTGCCAAGAGTAACAACAGGGCAGTGATATCCTTGCTCCCTCCTGCATGGCACCAGTTTAATTAAGGCAAACCTAATAAACTTTACCCCTGATTCCTAACCATTTAAGATCAAGTTCAGTCTTCTTAAAGCCAAGATGGCCAGCCAGATCCCAGAAAATATGTAGGAAGTAAAAGATACCATGTCAATCACCTTTTTCATTTTCAAGCACTATATAATCTAGGAATCAAAAGACTGCTATGTTATAATCTAGTTGGTTTCTTCAACAATCTCTGGCAATATTTTATAGAATTATGTAAATTAACATAGGCCATACTACCAGGAACTAAATGAAATCAAGACAGGTCTCAGGAAAAAGATGCAAAGTCATTAAGAAAATTAAGTTCTGTATGTTTTTAAAAATAAGTAATTTATAGGTTATTTCTCATGAGAACTGTGTGTGTGTGTGTGTGTGTGTGTGTGTGTGTGTGTGTGTTTGAAGCATCCAGCATCCGTTCATTCTCACAATCAAATGATAGTTCAGAAATGACACTGAGGAAATAGAAAGTAATATTAATAAACACATGAGGAGTTAGCGCAAATTTCATAGCTGCTAAACTGTGCTTGCAGGTTCAAACTTATATATATATAGAAAGGGTGACTGTGGCTTTACACATAAAATGAAACAAGAGAATTCAAAGTCAGTGCTTAGATAATACAAACATATGTGTAATGGCATAAATGAAGAAGAGATTAATCACATGGCTTGTATGGGCCATATATGCATATGTCTGTTAATTTAGACTGAAATAATCACTTTGGGTCATGGTATCCCAAATAGAAAACATCCTACAAGTGTCCTATTTCAGGCCCCCACCAAAGACTTGAGCGAGCAAAAGTCTTCCAGCCTCACTCTGGCTATCTCTTCAGGGAGAGGAAGCTTACTGAGGAAACCTCTGTACAAGCAGCTCTGACTGCTAGCAACTTCTTTCTAGTAGAGATGCACTCCTTTCCCCTATAGCTTTCACTTAGGCAAGCATTCAGTATTTGGTTTGCACCTTAGCCCTAGAAAATCTCATTCCCCATTCACTAGACAGCCTTTGAACGTTTGTGGAAGACGTTACCCCAGGGCTTTTTTTTACTATGTATTGAAAGTGATTTTCCCCTAAAAACAAGCCAAATCACATCACTCCCTATTGGAAATGACTCTTCACCTATGAGGCGATGTCCCAATTCCTTTGCATGGCAAGCATATGCCATGGCTCAAACCCAGGGAGTCAGTTTCTTCCTTATACTGAATCCAAAAAGGGTGTTCCTTATCTGCAGGCACCTATGTTCCAAAAGGTGATTCAAGAACCTAGGCATTGTCCGTCTTACGGCTTTACCATCTTCTATAAGTGACTTCTAAAGTTGCCACAAATGTTTACAGTGAGATGGAGACTAGCTTGTGGGAGACTTTTAAGGGTGCAAAGAAGTCTAGAACGACGCAAATCACTTCCACACACATTGCAACCGTGAGGACTCTATCACATGGCCTCAGCTAACTGCAAGAAAGACTGGGAAATATGCGTGCTCAGGAAGAGGAGGAAATAGCCTTGGGATCAGCAAGCCACTCTGGTGTGACCTTAACTTCTCTTTTCTGCTTCATATCCCACCTCTCCCTCAAGCAACTACATTCAAATCCAACCCAACCTCTTATTATTTCAAAGCATATCAGATCCTCATTTTGCCTTATGCATCTTCGCTACATGTAAGTTCGTTTGTTTTATGAACTCCTATTCATACTTCAAGTCCCCAGTTCAAATATCACTCCCACTCTTCTCCACCTCATTTCTCTGAATACTAGTGTTATTTTCTGCCTCCTGTGTTCCCATAAAACTTTACACATGTATGCACTGTAAATTTCAATATGTCTATATGTGTATAAATAAAAACCTCACTGTATCAATCTCTCCTATTTGTGTGATCTTCATTATTGTTACAACTCTTGTATTCTCCTTTTTACATCTCCACAGGCCTTCCATTTCTCTTACCTGGACCATCGCAAAAGCTTGCATACTGATCTCCCTTTCTCACCATCTTACCACCCTCTGCACAGCTCCCCAAGTAATTTATCAAAAATGTAAATCAGGCTGAGAACCTACTGAGAACCTTCTAACTCCCTTAGAGCAGCTAACCTTAAAACTCAACTTGAGGGGCTCCTGGGTGGCGCAGTCGGTTAAGCGTCCGACTTCAGCCAGGTCACGATCTCGCGGTCCGTGAGTTCGAGCCCCGCGTCAGGCTCTGGGCTGATGGCTCAGAGCCTGGAGCCTGTTTCCGATTCTGTGTCTCCCTCTCTCTCTGCCCCTCCCCCGTTCATGCTCTGTCTCTCTCTGTCCCAAAAATAAAAATAAAAATAAAAAAAAACGTGAAGAAAAAACTCAACTTGAGTTCCTCCTCCAGAGGGTCCAGAATATGTCTTCAGTAAGTCTAGAGTGGGGTTCAGGAAAGTCCCCAAATGATTTGGATGTGAGACGTTGGTAGACCACATTTTGAGAAATATTGAGTTACAGAATAAAATCCAAATGTCTTGGCAAGCCGTATGTTCTCTCAATAGCAAGCTATACATAGTCCCTGTATACATGTTACAGTTTCAGTCCAGTGGTACTTCTGTACATGTTCTTCCCTATATTTAGATTGTTCTTGTCTGTGTGGTCTTCCTAATGGATTTCTACTCAGTCTTGAAAATGCTGCTGTCTGTCTTAGAGCCTTCCCAGTCCCTCCCTGCCCACAGGAGAATTAATCTCTTCTTCCATATAATTTCTGTGTCTTGTAAATACTTATACTTTTTACATATAACACATTGATATAGATATCAACAGCTCGGACTGAAAAGGACAGAGATAATACAAAGTGAAAAGAGGACTTTATACCAAACTTCTACAAGCAGGAAGTAAGCTACACATTGACTACTGAGCTGCAAACACATACCTCTCATGGGAAAAAAAAAAAAAAAAAATGGCTGAGAGCTTGAAAATAAGAGCAAAGAGCCAAGGAGCATTATTTCCAAGACTTGATTCCTAATTAAGAACTGTTAACATGTGCCCAGCGAGAAATCAGAACTGCAGGGACCAAGCACTACTGTGCACATTCAGTTCACCCTCTTTCTGACAGAACTGTTTACAGTGGTTCTGCTAGGCCCATCCCACCATTGTAGGCTGGCTGGGGTGGAGTAGATAACTTGTCTCTTCAGTTCACTGGTCTTAAAATCAAGAGGAATGGTATTAAAGGAGCTATATGTAAGGGACTACGCCCGTGAACTTGTCTCTCCATACTTGGACCTGATTTTGAAGCTAACATCCCACATTCCAAGCTCATAATTTAAATGAATACAATTTGGGGGGGGGGGGGATGGCAGGAGGGGTTTGGATATTTTTCATGTGGAGGCAATATAAGTAATTTATGGCTAGAGGAAGAACTGTGGTGGTTTCCAAATATGCCCACAAATTCTCTGATACCCCTCCCTTCAAATGATGGAGTGGGACACCTGGGTGGCTCAGTCCATTGAGCGCCTGACTCTTGATTTTGCCTTAGGTGATTATCTCACAGTTCCTGGGTTCAAGCCATACATCAGGCTCTGCACTGGCAGCTTGGAGTCTGCTTGGGATTCTCTCTCCCTCCCTCTCTCTCGGCTCCTCCCCTGTTTGCACTCTCTCCCTCTGTCTCTTTCTCTATCACTCAAAATAAATAAACATTAAAAAAAAAAATGGAGCCAACTTCCTCTCCCTTTAAATGTGACCTGTATTTGGTGACTTCCTTTTAACAAAGAGAATATAGCAAAAGTGACAATACGTGACAGCCAAAGTTCTCTTTGCCTTTTGGATCATCCCTTTAGGAGAAGCCAACTGTCATATGTGAGAACACTCCAACAGCCCTATAGAGTCACCATGAGGCATGTAACAGAGGCCTTCTGCCAACAGCCCTAATAACCCACAGAAAATAGAAAAATTAGTTAATTTTTTTAAAAAATTCCTGGCTTACTGAAACTATGACATGAGAACTCTTTGTTGTTTTGAGTAAATATTTTAAGTAAATGTCTAAACTTGTGCCTTCATTTGCTACACAGCAGTAGGTAACTCACATACTGGGTAATTACAGATCTTGTATTTATTCAGGACCAGGTGGTATGCTAGGGACTGGGGATATGATGATGAACAACGTAGCCTAAAACTCTTCTCTCAAAACACACGAGTGAGGAAAACAGATACCAATAAACACATGCATTTATAAATTGTGATAAGTACCAAGAGAAAAGAAATACACAGGGAGGAGAAACACTGCAGAGACATAATGTAGACTTGGAGGGTCTCTCTAAGGATGTGGCATTTAAACACGGATGGAAAAGAGGGGCAAGAGTTAGCCAGGTAGCAAGAGACTTACAGATAGAGGGAACAGCCTGCATGAAGGCTCTGAGTTAAGAAAGGGCTTGCACGGGTTAAAGAACATCTTAAGTGTAATGGGCAAGAGAGAGACAGGATTGAGCTGAGGTCGGAAAAGGGAGCCCAGAGACAGACGGTGCAGGAATTTGTGGACCATGATGAGGACTTTGCACCCAAGGAAAGCCTCTGGAGGAGGTGGAAGAATGACATGATCCAATTTATTTTATTAAAAAGACCGTTCTGATAGTAATGTGGAGAACTAATTAGAAGGGGTCAAGAAAACGAGGGGAAACAGGAGCCCATGGCTCTAGACCAGCAGGGAGAAGCAAGTGCATCATCAGCCCAGGGTGGTGGTGCGGGTGGAGAGAACTAGGAGGGGTCAAGCAATATCGAAGGATCAGGGTCAATATGACTTTAATCCATCAAGTCCAGCAGGACAAGCAAAACCTCTAATTCAGATAATTGAAAGCAAAACCAAACTCCACAAAAATTTTTCTACGAGTTATTGCCAAATATCTCACTACTTGGTAAGCAGTCTGCTTTTTCTAAACGACTCTCCAAAAACATATGAACTTTAGTGTTCTTCAATGTCTAAAGAGAAGAAACAAAGGGACAGTTTTCTAAACTTCTCTTTTGGCTAAAAATTTGAAGTATCAACCATTTATAAAATGATCCACTTGCAAACCTGCAACACCAAACAGGTGAACTTAGGTTAAATAGAACACCTTCGGGAGTGAGCGAGTCAGTTGTTTGTTTGTTTCCATTTTATTGCTACTTATACAGTCAGGTAAAACCTTAAGTTACAGTGTTTCACCTGGCTACTACATAATACAGATAATATACCCATAAGATTGCCAAGATAAATAAGCTAAGGGTGATCCTTTGAAAAGCTAGATCCATTCTACCAGGTCAGTTCCAAAGATTTTGCAATCAAGGGGTGTGTTCTGAGCTGGATGTTTCCTGTTCTGGTTACACAAACTGTACCACCCCTATGTTAAACACCATGTGTCTAGGTCTATAGTAGGAAAGTCTGGAAAGGACTGACGGATGAAAAATATTTTATTACATGTTTTAAAAACTGATCACGAAATGTGGAAGGGTTGTCTTAGGTAACTGCTTCAATTACCAACATTTGCAGAATGTCTTTCTTCAGAAGAGACATTTATCCCCTAGAGCAACATTACTCAAGTGTGGTCCAGGGGCCCTTTGCAAACATCAGCATCACCCACATGCACATGAAAACGCAAATGCTGATTCAGTGAGTCTTAGCTGGTCCCTTGAATCTGAGTCTTAAATAAGCATGGAGATAACCCCTATTTATATACACTATAATTAAAGTACCTGCATTATAGGATACACTATCATGGCTTACATAAAAACTCTTGAGTAGTTGCAAAGTTATCTGGTTTGATAGTCAAATGACATCAAACCATTTCAAAAGAGATCAGAATTATATTATTTATAATATATTAATTATACTCAATTATAAATCCTATTTTACTATGTGAGGAGAATATAATTCAAAACTTGCTGCTGGCTGTCAAAACTAAATTGGGCAAAGCAAAGTCAATTTTTTTTCTTCAAAGGTTTTAGCACACAAAATGGTCTTTACACTGGAAGGTGAACACAACTATAGCTGGGTGAGATGTGTTTCTTCATCTTGGTGTTTGTTACAAAGTTGTGTTCTCTTTGTAAAAATTCATCAAACTAAACACTTGTAGTATATCAACATTTCTGTATACAGAGTACTGCTCAAAAAATTTTAATTGATCTTTTAAAAAATCCAACCTAACTAGGAGTTCTATAAAAGCGTGATATGTCTTGCCTTTTGCATTACTAACCCTCAGTTTTGATGACTGTTGACCTGAAATTGTCATTCTTGTATGCATTATTTTGGGGGAATATAAATACATGCAAACCTTCTGAAAAGCAATTTGATAATCAATATTTGACCAAAGCTTTTAAAACAATCGTACACCCGTTGGCCTAGTAATTCCACTCCTCAGAATCTATCCCATGGAAAGCATCATCAATATGGGAAAGCTCTAGTCTCAACATCCAAAATATAAACCAGTATAAATAATCACAATAGGGGAACTACTAAGTAAATCATAATACATCTCTATGGCAATATTTATTCACTGGTAGTAAAAATAAAAAGGAAATGATGGCTAAAAATTCCTGATACAAGTGGGGAAAGGCACTAAGAGCTCCCAACTGCCTCCTCATATTCTATTGAAGTTTGGTGTATACACAGATATTCCTATTATTATCATTATTTAAACTATACCTATATTTTATATACTAATACGTGTGTCTATGTTACATTTTATAATATACAGTTTTATATACTCTAGGACAAATAATGTTTGCTAAAATTTATTAACATGAAAAATGCTCATGTCATAATGATGAGTTAAAAAAGGATATAAAATTGATTATAAATTATAGTAGATAATGTGAAAGAAAGTTGGAATCGTCACTACAAGACAGAAATCATCTCCACTACTATTTGATGTTGTGCTGAAGAATCCCAGTAAAGAGTTCCTCTAGAAAAACAAATCAGGAAAAACATACTTAAGCTGATATTCTTTTCATGTGATATAATTACGTGCCTAGAACTTTCAAGAAAATCAACTGACAGTGTACCAATGAGTGACAGTTCAGGAATCTTACCAAAAAATTGTCCTAGACACTGGCTGTAATAATAATAACTAACAGTTTTTGAGGGCTATTTACCAGGCACTGTACTGAGTGTTTTTTAATGTATTTACTATTTAATTCTGAGGGAGATTAGTAGTATTATCCTTATTTTAAAGATTAAAAACACCCAAAGGAAGAGACAAGTAAGAAACTTGTGTAAAGTCAGTTAGTAAGTGACAGAGCCTGATAGAGTTTGTGTACATAACCATTATATTACAGTTACTTAACCGTAAGCCATTAGAAATGTAATAGATTGCAGGATCGTATTCATAAATCAAGAATCATTAAAAACACAAAAATCAAAACAGAAAACTAAAAAGCCCTAGGGATAAATCTATCTAAAGAAAGTCATTATTTTTGAAAATTTAAGACAAGACCAGACTGGAAGTCTAAATACTACATTATATGGATGACAATTCTCCAAAATAACAAAAAACTGCAGAGAGGGGAGGTGGGGTGGGTGTAAAACCAAAGAGAGTAAACCTTGCCCTCCAGATAGTCTCATCCACAGGCCAGAGAATTCCCTGGAGCTAGAACTGCAGGGTGCCCCATTCACACAAAGAGCTCAAATCCAAGAACCTGGCTCAGCTATTTTGAGAAAAGGGCGCAAAAAGATCCCAAATAATGGCATGTCAACGAAAGAAGCGTTCTGCTTCACCGACACCCAGGAACCAAAGCAAACCTGACAGCCCAAGTAAACCTTCAGTAAGGTGCAGTCAGTGCAACATTTGGCCACGGTTTTCCCGGTAGAGATAGCTACAGGATTACAATTCTCCAGCTATGCAACAATAAAGGAGCTTTGCCTGAGTGCCTGAGGGGAGTTAGCAGATCAGATGGTCACTGTAACCTTCCATTCACATCAATGTTGCTGAGCTTAAGTCAGCCTCAGATGTTCTCCAATCCAGCAATCCCTATTTACAGATAAGGAAACTGGGGTCTAGAACAGGCTTCTCTTCCAGGTCATAAAATTATTTTAAAACCAGAACCAGAGAGCTACTGTCCCTCTTCCCTATATGTCCTGATGATGAGTTTGAATATACACATGCAAATTACTGCAACCTATTAATATTTCCCAATCCTCAATTACTCACCTTCTACCTTCACGATTTTGCCATATCTATATGTCTACTATCATTCACTTTATACTTTCTTTAAATCTACTCATTTCTCACATACATTAACTTAGATGCAGTCCAAGCAACAATAGCCGTAAAATCATGAATGAGATACGCATTTTTCCTAACACATAAAAATAAATACATATCTACTGCAATTACAATGTCGGTCTCTGAACCACTCCCCCAAATAATAAATTATCCTTTCCCATATTAGGAAAGATTCCCTGCATGTGTTGCAAGGAATTCTAATCTATATCATGTTAATAGGTGTTACTGATGAAAGGATGCATGATCATATAAACCTGGGAGATGTTAACTAAAACAAAGTAAGACAGTTTTGAGTTTTTTAAATTGTCAGACATCTCAGGGCCTTTTATAGCAATATGCAATGAGACTTTCTAACAGGAATACAGTACAACATCTCCAAAACGTATTTGACCATGAAAGCCTTTCTTCCAGGCAGGATCAGTATTGAAAACATTTTCTAAGCTGTACTAATTTTCAAAAAGCTAATTTTTCTTTTTGAGTCTATAAATTATACAAATGGATATTATAAATAGTAATTTACACTGTATCTCTATTAGCATATTCAGAATATTTTTATAGTGGTAAAAAAGAATAGAATTTTTATCTTCTTTAGGCATTCTTATCTTTGAGTATTTGTGGTATCATGGGGAAAATATTTTTAAATATTTTAATATTAATAAGATTATTAATATTTAATATATTTAAATAGTGTTATTTGAGTATAGTGGACAATGTTACATTAGTTTCAGGTGTACAACATAGTGATTCAACTTCTCTATACGTTATGCTATGCTCACCCCAAGTTTAGCTACCATCTGTCACCATATAATGCTATCACAATATCACAATATCACTGACTATATTCCCCCTGCTGTGCCTTTTATTCCTGTGACTTACCCATTCTATAACAGGAAGCCTGTATCTCCTGCTGCCCTGCGCCCATTTTGCACCATCCCCCACCGCCCTTCCCTATGGCAACCATCAATTTGTTCTCTGAACTTACAGGTCTGATTCTGCTTTTTGTTTGTTTTAAACTAATGCTTTAAAGCCGAAGTATATGAATATTTCTTTCTACTGCATTTTCAAATAAAATTAAGAACCAAACTCAAAGCAAAGAAAATGCTATAATACCCTTTTTCAGTATGATGAAAGTGAGTATTACATTAATACAGAAGAACCCTGATATGTTAAGAAAAAAGCCTTCCTTCATCTAACCATGCACCAATTCACAGGCCATTTTGAATATTCTATCCTTAATAAATACTTATTTTTTCCCAACAACCAAAGGTTCAATATAGTCTTCCTCCACACCTTATAGGGGTTATCAACTTACAGAGTTAATTTTTATTCTATAGAATGTGTTTTGTTCTCTTGTTCAAAAATATTTATTAACTAGAAAGCCGTATTCTTCTGAGGTTCCCCACCAAACACCGGATGTCAGGGAAACATTCAGGAAGATGATTCAGCTCTTATAAGTGACCATACTTAAGACTGATGCACTGCAACATAATCAGCTTGAATAAGCTCAATTCTCTGGAATTTAAGGTAGGTAGAAACTGAGACTAAAAATGGAGTTTTCTCCTCTCTCTGGTTCTAAAATTAATTGTGCACCGTCCTACACTTATAATGAAGAAATAAATAGCATTTCACCCATTTGGTAAAGGAGGTAAACAAGAGTTCAACTTGTATAAATACGATTAGAACTATGTACTCTACTTGATACAAGTGAGAATTGTTAAAATACACCAAGAGTAAAAGATAAAATAGATATAACTAATAAATGTTTGATCCTTTAGGGAAACATTCCCCCCAAAGGGCTCTAGTATTTTAGCAAACCTCTATGCATAGGTTTTAAATGATTTAATTTTTCAAATATTCATTTTTGTGTACATTTAAACATCACAATACCAACTGAATAATGTAAAGTTAGGTTTTAATGATCGCAATTCATCTTTTTTTCAATCATTTACTCCTTACTTGGGTCCCAAAATTCTATTTGAGTTATTGGAAGATTTAGCTAGTTGGAGCTGAAAACATTCAGATATAAATGCTGGTTTGACCCAAGAACAAGCTGTTCCTGACTCTTCAATTTGTCTCCTGCTGCTCCCTGACTTGCAAATGTGGGTATTTTGCATAAAGTCATTTATTATACTATGAGACACATTCCAGACATTCTTAAAGCATCTAATAGGTGAATATGCTGCTTTGCAAGACCCTCTATCCTGAGATTTATTTTTCTAGTTACGTATTTAATGATGATGATCTCTCTCCTGCTGTACCCACTTCACATTCTCTTCATACAAAGTTTGCCCTCCAAAGCAAAAAGTCTTGATAAAAGATTTTCATAGCCCTTCCATAACCTCCTAGGCAAAAAGGACCACAAACACATATCATCACAAATTTACAAAAGCACCATCTATTAGGGTCTCTTCAAACCAACTCCGTACACATCATAGGTTAGATCAAGCATGACAAAGGAGTTTCATTTCTTGTGCCATTGCTAGTAAATCAGTGGTGGACCCTTGAAGGAAAGAGTGATGTTATTAGCAATGTTTGCAATGAGTATAGAAAAATAAAAAGGGGTAGATGATGTATTTCTCCTTCCACCACCATCCCTGAGTTTATGTTTACTTTCTTGATTATGCCCATTCCCAACACCATTTCCCCTAAAAGAGATATGCCAAATGAATGCAGATTTTTCTAACTGACTTGACACCCTGACAGAACTGCAGGTGCAATAATGCCAACTCCCTTGAAGAATTACCATAAACTTATCAAAGATAAAATATAAAGGGTTTAGTATAAGCCAAGCTATAAACTATAGCACACAGTTTATACTCGATTGATGCTTTTTCATGTTCTTGACAGCACTCTCCACCTATAGGCTCAACCTAAGCAGGAAAGTTGATTTTCACTGTGTGTCTGTGAACAAAATAAGCCAGAGCTTCATAAGGAAGTATTCGATCATTTAAATGTCATAGAAACTGTTAACGATCCCCTTGGTAGTTGCAGAAGTTGTTACCTACTCCACATAAAATTGAAAGTTAAAATAAGTGGCTATAAACTCAAATCAGAAACACTGTGCATTTTCTACTTCTTATTTTGCACCTGCTTCCTAGGGGCACAGGGATAGGTGGTGGGTGTCTAGACTGAACATATCATTATTATTCAGAGAAGTTTTGCCTGTATCCTTTATTAAAATGTAGTGGCCTTTTGTTTCCTTTTGCTTTTTTAAGGGATAGGCTGAGGTGTTTAGGAGTGGGCCCCTGCTCAGTGCTGGGGAAGGAGACTCTGTAATTCTGTGGTCAGTAACTTGCATGCTCTGTCACAGCACTTACGAGCTCTGTGACCCTGAAAAAATTACTCAACTTCTCTCTGCCTCAATATCCTAATTTGTAAAAAACGGCAAAAAAAAATTCACCCAAAGCATGATGCACATTGCCTGGTACATGGTAACTACTTAATAAATGTTAGTTATTGATATCGCTGATACAGAAATGGAAAGGGTGAGGAGAAAAAGAAAGAGGGGAGATGTGCGTGGCTTTGCTTCCTAAGTAATTTTACAAGGTGTCTGGAATCCTGTTTGTCTAGACCCAAGGGTCTGTGGACTTAAAGCTCAACAGGTCTGCCATTCTGGAGAAGAGTAGTGGGGACCCATTGTTGCAGAGCAGGGACAGGGTGTGGAAAGGGAAGTTCTCAATAATGAGGCTTAATTTGAATGATAGGAAAGCTTTTATCATTATTATGGATGGAAGGGGGAAATGAGATATTAGCATTTGCCCAAAGTTTAAAATGCCACTACAATTAACACATTAGCTCAGGGATTACAGAGTTGATGCTGGCTCTGCAAGGGAAATGATTCCCTCAGATTTCTAAAAATAAACAAAGCCCCACAAAGCTCCACACGGCAATGCAGGGGTTACTTGGGCAGAACTGATAAATTCCTGAAACAAGAATTTCGGATAAACACAGCTTTTATAAAGCTACAGATCTCAGGCCCCTTTCTCCAAAAGTGGTGTTTGTGGGAAATCTCTAAAACAGTAGATGCAAGCCTCTAACTCTCTTGTACAGAGCCCATCTTAGAAAAACACAGGGGAAAAAGTCAATGCAAAAACACATTTTTGTCAAAGTCCTAGGAGAGTACACTAATCCTTAAAAAAAATAGCAAAGGGACATTTTTGAAAAATACAAATTACGGTTTAAAATATACTTTTAAATCATTCTTAGGACTTGCCTTTGGCAAAAGCAAAACCATTTGATTTGGGGTTAAAAGCTGAATCATCTGCCATCTAAGCCAAAAGGAGAGACCCCTGGACTTCCTTCGACAACCTAGGATTTATGGACATTTCATAAAATGGGCATTTCTAGCACCACGCCTATAAGAACCCAAAGCAGTCTGTAAACAGGATCTCCAAAATTATGGGAGTCCAGGGAAAATCGTATGTAGCATATGTCTTCCTCCTCAAGAGGAAAATATATTTTATTTTTATTCTTTTGGGAGGATTTTTTTAAAGTGTTCAATTTGGGAAACAAAAGATGAGCTGCACGCCAGGAAAAGGAAGACAAAACTAAATAATACTTTTTCTTTTTATGGTTTGCTTGGCTGTAAAAAAAAAAAGCAAAAAAACAAAAAAAAACATTTTAATCAACAGGTAGAATACTCAGGTAATAAGTAACTGCTATCAAAGTTTAAATTAGGGGTGCCTGGCTGGCTCTGTCTGTAGAACATGCAACTCTTGATCTCATGGTTCTGAGTTCGAGTCCCACATTGGGTATAGAGATTACTTAAAAATAAAATCTTTATTATTTTTTTTAAGTTTATTTATTTATTTTGAGAGAGACAGAGACAGCACAAGTAGGGGACGGGCAGAGAGAAAAGGAGAGAGAATCCCAAGCAGGCTCCGCACTGCCAGCACAGTGCCTGACACGGGGCTCAAACCCACGAAACCATGAGATCATGCATGCCCTGAGCCAAAATGGAGTCGGATGCTCAACTGACTCACCCACTCAGGCACCCCAAAAATAAAATCTTCAAATAAAAAAAAGTTAGGGGCACTTGAGTGGTTCAGTCAGTTGAGCATCTGACTCTTTCTTGATTTTGGCTCTGGTCATGATCCCAGGGTCGTGGGATCAAGCCCCTGGTTGGGCTCTTCAGTGAGCAGGAAGCCTGCTTGGGATTCTCAGTCTCCCTCTCTCTCTGCTCCTCCCCCACTCAGACTTTCTTTCTCTCTCAAAAATAAATAAATAAGTAAACTTAAAAGAAAAAAAAATGATTCTCTCTCCCTCTGCCCCCTCCCCTGCTCTCTCTCTCTAAAATAAAAAAAAAAAAAAAAAACGGGGCGCCTGGGTGGCGCAGTCGGTTAAGCGTCCGACTTCAGCCAGGTCATGATCTAGCGGTCCGTGAGTTCGAGCCCCGCGTCAGGCTCTGGGCTGATGGCTCAGAGCCTGGAGCCTGTTTCCAATTCTGTGTCTCCCTCTCTCTCTGCCCCTCCCCTGTTCATGCTCTGTCTCTCTCTGTCCCAAAAATAAATGAATGTTGAAAAAAAAATTAAAAAAAAAAAGTTAAAAACTAAAGTTTAACTTAAACATATATAGTTTAGAGTGAGTTGCATGTTAGACAATGCACTGCCAATATATCTTTTAAAAACACCGCAGCACTGGTGTAATATGATCAGAGATGCAGACAACTCATTAACACAGCAAGACAATTTTGAAAAGTGTATTCTGCTTTTTCAGCTACTAAAATTTCACAATTTTTTTTTTACTTCTTAACAGTTGACACCTTATACTAATTCAAGATTCAGAGAAGAAAAAAATCCATATTTGATACTCAGCCCTCCTATTAGTCATCCTCAAAATGTACTTGCTTTTCCTCTACTAGATTAGATGAATGAATGTTTCCACCAAAATGCTTTAGGTATATTTTATAGCTCTTTTTAACACATAATCTATTATCTTATAGGAAAATACTCTAAATAACTTGGTATCAGAAAATCATACTTAAAATTGCTGTTTACATGAAAAATCAAATCTCATTTCTTGTTAGATCCAGCACTGTAGCTATTTAAAAAATAAAAATAAAAATAAAAAGATTAAGTTTTCCTATAAAATTAGCTGTCCATCTGGTTCATTTACTCTGAAGGAACTGACCTACCTCAGACTTCCATATCTTTAGACCTTCATAAACTCCAGCAGAGGTTCAACTTGTAACTTTAGTGTGCTTTGGGATCAATACCCATTACGCTGGAGGTTAAGGAGCATGTCAGGGAAGAGATGAATTTTTGGACTGGATTTCAACAAATGGCAATCTACTTCATCTCTCCCTCTGCTCCCCAACGAAGAGCTTCGGACTTCTGTCGCAGGGGTTCACTAAGCATCACACGTAGCCAAATGACCGATTCTCTCAAGTCGTAAGTTCCTCCTTTCAGTTGGCCTAGACTTTGTCTAACGCCACAGAGAGACAGGTGGGTGTGAGAAGAACCTGACATATAATCCGAATGTCTGTCTTCCTAGAAAAGAGACTCCTGAACTAGTAAGGCCTCCCTCTCTACCACACCTTCAAAGTGGACAACGATAAGTAAATAATCCTCTTTCTTTGCCCTCTTTTTTCTATCTACAATGGAAGAGTGGTGGAAATATTGGGGGGGGGGGGAGAGGGGAAAAATTAAAAGGGCAGAAAGCTATCACTTTGAGGGGTAAAACTGCTGGACAAGGAAGTAACCTGAAGTTTCAGTTGGTGGCAACCAGCCTCCACAGCAGTCAATTTATCATCATATGAAGATGTTGGGGACTTAATCACAGTACTGACATGTGTACAAACTCTAGGCACTAGACTCAACATAAAATTCACCCTCAGAAAATGATAATAATTGGGAGACCACGCATTTGAAATGCACCACTAAAAAGGGAGGGCAATCATTTGACGGCCAAAGCCACAATTGTGGACCTCGCCTCATGCCCACGGTCAGGTTAACGCCACATTTTATGATCCACTGAACCACTGGGTGAATGCGTGGAAAGCAAATGCATCCAAGAGCACTGGGTTATTTACACCAGCTAGATGCCTTTTTCACTGTTTTTAGCATCCGCATGGCCTGTCATGAAAGACGGAGAGCAAACACAACTTACTCAGGCTTGCTACATGAATGTTAGTGCTTTAGGAATGCTCTAAGGTCTGGCCAGGTTAGGCTCTGCAAAGGGTCCAGACCAGATCTGTCTCATCTTGCTGTCTTCCTCCCAAGAATTATCCTCTTTCTTACCCATCCCTTCGGACCAAGGAAGATTCAACTTAGTCACGGGGAATGTGGTTGATAACCTCCGAGCAGCCTTTGCTTTTGAACAGGTTCCCACCTTCAGGTGTTTACTCAAAAAAAGTTGTCAAATAACTAGCTAAAGCAGAGCAATCAACCTGATCAGTCAGGCAGTTCTTGGACTAGGTCAAACCTTCAAAGAGGATTTAACAACAGTTCTAAAGAACTGAACCCAGGTCTTCCAGTGCAGAGAAGTAGGGATTGAGGTGAAAACTGCTAGGGAGGATACAAAACAACGTTCAGAATAAAAATCTTTTCACTGAAATATACAAATAATGACAAGAACTGTCCATATGCTCATGGCAATTCTTCATTTCCTTTTGCAATGTAGATTCCTAGCAGAGTGTGAGGGAAATTGAACTACACCATCCCGGTTTTTCAAACTGAGAAAGTAAAATAATTGTTTCCCTAACCTTCAGATTCTACTTCTAAAAGCTAAACTTAAGTTTTTTTGTTTTAATATTTATTTTTATTTTTGAGAGAGAAAGAAAGCGTGAGTGGGGAGGGGCAGATAGAGAGGTAAACAGAGTGTCTGAAGCGGGCTCTGTGCTGACAGCAGACAGCCTGATGTGGGACTTGAACCCATGAACCATGAGATCATGACCTGAGCTGACTGAGCCACCCAGGCACCCCTAAACTTAAGCTTTTAGAAACATACACCAAGAGAGGGTACAGGTAAACCTTATTAAAATTTTTTAATCGTATGTCCTGGTTTCTCACTTACGTCAATCTTCCTAAAGCTACTGTGATGATAAATATTTAAAGGACCAGTAAGAAAAGATAGCTCTAGGGGTGCCTGGGTGGCTCAGTTGGTTAAGCGTCCAACTTCGACTTGGGTCATGATCCCATGGTTCATGGGTTTGAGGCCTGTGTCGGGCTTTGTGCTGACAGCTCAGAGCCTGGAACCTGCTTCAGATTCTTTCTCTCTCTCTCTCTCTCTCTCTCTCTCTCTCTCTCTCTCTCTCTCCCCACCGAATCTCAAAAATAAGTAAACATTAAAAAAAACTGGGGAGGCGGCCTGGTGGCTCAGTCAGTTAAGCATCTGACTTCGACTCAGGTCATGACCTCATGGTCTGTGAGTTGGAGCCCTGTGAGCCCCGTGTCAGGCTCTGTGCTGCCAGCTCACAGCCTGGAGCCTGCTTCAGATTCTGTGTCTCCCTCTCTCTGCCCCTCCCCAGCTCGTGTTCTGTCTCTCTCTCGCGCTCTCTCAAAAATAAAAATAAACATTAAAAAAATTTTTTTTAAAAAGCTCCATTGATAACAAGCCCAGTTCATCAATGACGTGCGAAATCCTGTAACACTCACTAATTACTTCAGCAGTGTGCCTCAACTGTTACATTTAATATACTCTTCATCCTTAAAAATTTAACAGGTACCCAGCCTAACTGTTTTCCATGTGAGGAACTTCAAATGGAAAGAAAACTGGAAAAACTATTTTTACTAACATAAAATGAGTCTAAGTGGAACTTCCCACCTCCCCTTGGTGTGTTTACTGATAACCACCTGACAGGGTGACAGTGATGCAATTCAGTTAGGGAAGGATGGGGGTAGAATGTGCTGTTTCCTTTTTCTAGTGCCAACTTGTTTTCAATGCTAACACAACCCTAGAGGTTACTACTCAAAGAAAGCATAGACAACAGACGTGGTTATTATGGTGATAAAGGGAAAACTGAGAAACTGACCAATTGCCATCAGTTATTTTTACAGATTCCTTCTGAATCCCTGATATTCATGAGGAAATAGCATAAACAAGAGAATGTTATACTAATATATCATATGGAATCTTTAATTACCTTTATCAGTAATTTAGTTAAGTCTGGGATGCTCTGTTTCTCCTATTACTCATTTGTTGCTGTGCCATTTCACAATAAGAGGAGAACCGGATCAATTCTTAGGAGGTTTATTCATGAAATCGCATTTTAAGGAATGAATGAATACCTGCTCCTCATATAAAAGAATCGAGTTATTTGCTTAATCTACAATGAGATGCAATATGTTAAAATGCACGTATCCCGCACTTGGAAACAGATTTTTCTAGGAATTTAAAAGGCCCACACAATCCTACTTCATGGTGTAAAAAAAAAAAAAAAAAAAATGGTGAAGCAGTTAAAACACCATGGAATTTTGCAATCGTTTCTTTTTAGTTTTCAGTCCCGATTTTAGGAACCAGAGCACAAAGAAGTTAAATAATGCGTTTACAAAAAAACTACTTCCACCACAAAGTAAGTCCAACTGTAATTTAAAGAAAAAAGGTAGAGCGACTAGGCCCATCCAAGAGTAAATCACGGAGGTAATGACTGGAGAACTCCTTGACTCCGATAACTTTCAAATCCCCGTCGCACCCTCCATCAGCCCGCCGACCAAAGGATTCGTGGTCAAAGTGTCCAAAGTGAATATAACAGGGCCGAGCCACGAAGCTCAGACTACCGTTCTTCCTGGGAGGAGTAGTTCCCCGGAGGAGGAGAAAGATCTCCGCGGTTACACACCCCTCCCACCCTAACACTCCCACGAGGTACCTGCGGGTCACCTCCTTCCACAGCCGCAAGGCTCCGCCACCAGCGCCGGGAGAGGCTGCGGTCTCTCTCTCTCTCTCTCTCTCTCTCTTTTTTTTTTTTTTTTTTTTTTTTTAGCCTGGGGATGCCCAACGGGCCGCAGCCCACAGCCTGGGCACTGACAACCAACTACCTTCATGGATGGATTGTAATTCCTCTCAAAGGGCAGATTCTTCGTCGTTCCCCCGCCCGCACCCGCCGGCCCAACCACCCTCCCCGTCCGATGCGCGTTCCTGACTTCGAGCCCGGGTCCGCGCGCGCGCACAACGCGAGCCTCGCCACCCTACGTCCCGCGGGGCCACGCGCGCGCGCACACACACACCTCGGCCGCAGTTCTAGAGCAGTTGACCTGCCTGCCTAGCGCTCAGGTGTTGCGATCCACGTGTGGAAGGTGCGAGAAACAGCCCACTCGGAGCAGGAGGCAACTAGGGAGAGGGGATGCAGGTTTCAGAGTTAGCCCCCTCTGAGTGGCTAAGAGGGTTCCCGGGAGAACACCAGGGCTTCCGAGGCTCCGCGCCGACGGCGGCACTCGGCACGCAAGCCTGAGGCGCGCGGCCAAGTCCTTGCGACCCCAGCCCGGCCGGGGCCGGGAACGCAGGGAGGAGAGGGTCCAGGCCCGGCGCGAGGGCCCGCGCAGCTCGGAACCCCGCCCCCCCAGGCCGGTGCACCGCCTCTCGGCGCCGAGCACTGAGGACACGCCCCGCCCCCTTCCCGCCCGGCCAATGGGCGCCCGGGCCGCGCACTGTGTCTCCCCGCCTCCGCCGGGGAAACTTGGAGCTGGAGAAAAGTTTGTACAGAGGCTGGAAGGGCGAGAGCGGAGCTCGGAGCCCTGTAGCCAAGAGGAAGAAGATGAAAGGTCCCAGGTCAGAGCCTCAGGCCGAGTGGACCTCAAGCCGCCCCCAGGGCGCCGGAAGCAGCCTCAGTGGCAGCCGCCAGCCCCGATAGCCGCCGGTGCTGCCCTGGGCTTCCGAGGGGGGGCGACCTGATTCCGGGAGTGAGGATCCGCGCCACCTGCGCGCGCGGCCCCCACATCTGACTGCTGTCCGCCCGGGGACGGGGCGTGCGGGCTCCGAAAAGTTTGGTCCCGTCTTTGAAGGAACGAGGGAAAAAAGAAGCGAAGAGGAAAGAAAGAAAGAAATCCAAGATCAGACTTCATTGACCCATCCCGCTACCCTTCTGGTTCTCCCAAGTTCTTTGAAAGCTGGCCATTCCGACCCCAGTTCCGGAAAATTGGCAGCCGCGGAGACCCGGCTCTGGGAAGGCAAAGACTTGGCAAGCTCCACACTGAGCTGGGCGAGGCTTAGGGCAGGTTGGAGGCTTATCCTGGACATCTGAGTGTTGACCCTGGGGGCTTACGCGGCTGCCACCGCCGCGGCAACCACAGGTGAGATGAGGCTTTGAGGGCACCGGGCGGAGAGCGATGGGCGGGCGCTCCTCGAGCGGAGCCCGGGAGGAGCGAGCGCGCTTTCCAAATTGCCTTCCGTAACTTGTTTTCGGTGAGGATTTTATTGACTCAGAATCTGTCGGGAATAAGAGCGAACCACTCGCTTTTCCCTTGAGATAGGCCTTGTTCATCTTGGCAGTGGAGTGAGTTGGGCTGGAGGGAGCAGGGAGGAGGAGAGAATGGAAGTATCAACTAGCAAATATTAATGACAGCAGAGTGGGGGGCTGCTAGCAGGAGGTATCCTGAGCCTGGCGATTTCGGTAGCCGAAGTTGGTAGGTAAATGGCTACCCTCCACGATGCAGGCGGGATCCAGTTGTTGGTCTTGTCTCATCAGCATATTGTTTCTTGGGAGCGGGTCTGACAAGTGGTAATTTCATCTCACCGCGCCTTTGTCTCTCCTACCATCCCCAGGCCCAGCTTCGAAGGCCAAGGCTGTGTACCGCGGACCACCACCATGTCCACCCCTGGGGTCAATGCGTCCGCCTCCTCTACCCCCGACCGTCCCAACAGCCCGGTGACCATCCCGGCGGTGATGTTCATCTTCGGGGTGGTGGGCAACCTGGTGGCCATTGTGGTGCTGTGCAAGTCGCGCAAGGAGCAGAAGGAGACGACCTTTTATACGTTGGTTTGCGGACTGGCCGTCACCGACCTGCTGGGCACGTTGCTGGTAAGCCCGGTGACCATCGCCACATACATGAAGGGCCAGTGGCCCGGAGGCGAAGCGCTCTGCGAGTACAGCACCTTCATCCTGCTCTTCTTCGGCCTGTCGGGCCTCAGCATCATCTGTGCCATGAGTATCGAGCGCTACCTGGCCATCAACCACGCCTACTTCTACAGCCACTACGTGGACAAGCGGCTGGCGGGCCTCACGCTCGTCGCGGTCTATGCGTCCAACGTGCTCTTCTGCGCGCTGCCCAACATGGGCCTGGGCAGCTCGCGGCTGCAGTACCCGGACACCTGGTGTTTCATCGACTGGACCACCAACGTGACGGCGCACGCCGCCTTCTCCTACATGTACGCGGGCTTCAGCTCCTTCCTCATTCTGGCCACGGTGCTCTGCAACGTGCTCGTGTGCGGCGCGCTGCTCCGCATGCACCGCCAGTTCATGCGCCGCACCTCGCTGGGCACCGAGCAGCACCACGCGGCGGGTCCCTTGGCCGTGCCCTGGGCCCCCTGCCGGGGCAACCCGGCCGCCGCCTCCCCCGCCCTGCCGCGCCTCAGCGACTTTCGCCGCCGCCGGAGTTTCCGCCGCATCGCGGGTGCCGAGATCCAGATGGTCATCTTACTCATCGCCACCTCCCTGGTGGTGCTCATCTGCTCCATCCCTCTCGTGGTGAGTGGCCGGGAACGGGGCCCTTCTGGGCCCTTTCCTCGCATGCACCTCCCTCCTCCGTCTAACGCTTCCTCCTTGCCCTCTCCTGCCTCGGCAGTGAACTTGTCCTCCAGCTCCAGCCTGGAATCTTGACCCTCGGCTACTCAGACCAGGCCCAACCTCCTCTTCGGCCACATCCCTCATGAGATGTAGTAGGTGATTTTCTCCTACATCCCCGAGTTACTTTCTCCGAAAGCCTGGTTTCCTTTCTCTCCCGGGACAGCCCCTACCCCTTGCTGCCTGACATTGGCCTTGAGCCTTCCGGGAACACCTGCCACTCCTTCAGATGTGGAGGGGGAACCGCTGTAGGGTGACTTAGCCCCGTCCTCCACAGTCAACCACAGAAGCCCGAAACTTCGGGGGTGGTGATTTCTTTGTTCTCCCCGATTCCTTAGGGGCAGCGCGGGTTTGGTGCTTTGATTTTTGTACGGATTTGTTTTTTGCTTTTGTTTTTGGTTTTGGTTTTGGTTTTTTTGCTTGCTTGTTTTGGTAGATTATGTAGAAGTTTAGAGCTAGAGAGACTGGATGTCTTTTGGTCTAATCTAATCACCCTTACTTTACATAGGGCTTGACTTGCTTAAAATAATCGAGCAGAACCACACTGTCAGGCGCGATTCCCTGCTCCTTCCCAGGCTGTGCCCTGGGAGAACATGTGCGCATGTGGGTCACCATTCCTACCCAGGCATGGCCTAGCGTCAGGTTCCTTCATTCTTTCTTGGAACCAGGAAAGCCAGGTTTCTCAGGGGGGCCAATTAAGTTCAGACTGATGTACATGGATCACTGAATTTGAATTCTCAACAACCCTGAGAGGTACAGTGTCATTCTAAAGAAAGGAAGCTTTAGAGATGGTCATCTAATTATTGCCAAGCCCAAACCCTGCAGCTTGTGATGAACCTCAGACCCACCTGACTCCAAACCCTGTTCATATAATATTACATCACGTCTCACTCCTAGAACATTTCTAATTTTGGCCTTCGTACAGTGTGTGCATTTGAGTTTTGGCACACTTCACTTTCAGGACACCGCCTTCTTAAAATTGCCTTTGGATTAACTTTGTTATAAGCAGAAAGGTGGAAAACGTACCTAGTTCTCTACTTTGCCTGTCATTAAAACGGAGTGCACCAGAAACTGCTGGGTTCACACGCAAATTACTTTATCTAGAGTTTCTACTGAAAGCCACAGGTTCTGAATTCTTTTGTCTCTCAAAACACTGCATTTCTGGAAATTCTAAACTACCAACGCAAAAAGAAATGACTTCTCTGTCTTATGCTGATTGGGAGCAAGAGAAAATAAATGTAATGAGCTATTATTCCTTTCTCTTATTAATACTGTCCAGGGATATTTAGTATAAAAATATTATATCTCTGATAAAAGTGAGTGTAAATGGAAGGAACTTAGATGTGGCTGAGAGCCAGCTTACAGTAGCTTCTTGACAATTTGTATAAACAGAAATAAATATAATTGGCCAGAAGGGCCTTTAAACCATTCCAGGACCCAATATAACTTACCAAGTTAAGTCACACTTGAGCCACATAAATATATTTTACTGTCTGTAATGGCAACTCAATACAGTGAGATTTGGAAGAAACAAATCTGCTCCAGCTGGGACTCCCTTCTTTAGCTTCTGCCTTATGTTTTACAGAACAGTAAATGACAAAGTGAGTGTTTCTTATGTACAGAACATCCACTTCAAGGAGCTGAGGAATTAGAGCTAGAAGTTTAGCAACGTGCACATACTTTTAAAATATGAAGGTAAGGATATGAGCTATTGATGACTGCATAGTCATAGATGAATTGTTTTCTTGGAGCATCAAGAGATGCATTAAAAACTTCATTTCATGGGCAGAAGTGGTGGACCCGACCCCTATGGTACAGGGCCGTTTAGCACAAAATGTTTGAAGTTATTTGAGAAGCTAGAGGCAAGAAATTATAGGAGCTATATTTGTAGTTTGCAAAAGAGCTACATTTTAACTAACAACTACTATCCACTCTGTTATATAAAGTCAGGAACGTGCAGTAGATACTAAGTAATTTGACTCTGAAAATTGGAACTGGCTGAACTAAGAAGTAATCACATAGTGATGTACTCACATGCCTTTGAGTAATAAAGAATAACAGTAATAAAGAGTAACAGTAGCTTCAGTTTTTAGCCTTTAGTTCTGGCTACTAACCTCTTAACTTCAGATTCAGTTTAATTGTAAATTAATGATAAGCAATGAGGTCAGTATACTACTCACCCACCCACAGTTTGGCTGTTACTGAAAGAGTTAAAAGGGGAATTTACCCATAACTGTCATCTTCCTTGGCTTCCTTTCGCAACTTTCATGTATTTTCATGTTTCTCATATTGAGATTGTAATTTAAGTTTAAAGCTTCTGAACTCTGACATTTGAAGCAGTCGGACCTATCTTCAGTTCCAAGGAAACTATTGAAGCACCTTTTTTTACTTACATCAAATCAAGTTGGTGGTTAATCCTACTTGAGGGAAATCAAATCCTTCAAAACATTTAAAATGCTTTGGAAAGGCTAATAGAGCAAATATAGTTTACTTGGAATTTCAAAAAGCCTGACATAGTATATGAGGTTAACAGTCACTTGAAAGGCAAATTTTGTCTCTTGGACACTAGGGAAGAAAAAAAAAAAAAAAAAAAAACTACAGTGTCTCTTACAGGGCAGTTGATATTGAGTTTCATAGAAAAAGTAAATTTTAATTTGTTTCCCAAAACCTATGTCTCACAAATAGAGCTTGGAATGGAAATTGAGAAAGCTTAGGGAATTAATCGTGGATATAAGAAACTGGGCTAGACTTGAGAAACTTTCTCAAATGAGTCATAATCAACAAATAGAGAAGGTGTAAGTACATTTGACAAGGAACATTACATGACAAGATTTGGTGGTTCCTGTCATTTTGTCTATTCTATTTAAAACCAGTCTCTGTTTTTTTTTTAAACCCAGAAAAAGCTGAAGAAATGAAAGAGTCTATGCTTAAAATAAATAAAAGGGACTGAATTCTTCCGAAACATGGAAGCAAGACAGGTTTCTAAGGTCCCATGTTACATGCTATAGCTGTATCAACACCTGGTGCCCAATTTTTGCATTTACTAACGTTAAGATAACAATTAAAATCAAATCTTTTGCCGCAGGACTAAACAGCTAGACTGTAAGATTTTTGGAAAGGCATTTTCCCCCATGCATAGGCAAGCCGAGACATATTAATAGCTTACTTGTTTCTTTCATTTTCTTTCTTCTTACTCTGAAGTAACAAGTATTCATCTCTGTTAGGGGTAGAATGGCCAATGTGATTCGTCTTCTGCCTTGGACAGGTAAAACAGATGGTTAGGAAAATAGCTTCCTGTGAGTGTTTATTTGACTGTTTACTAATAAACCAGTTGTCTTGATAAAGCCTTCACCAGCATTTAATCAAGGAAGATATATTATAGCAGAGGAAGCTGTAAATAGTTACACTTTTGTTTACTGTAGGCAAACTGAAGTAGAGTCACAGAACAACTGATGGGATTTCAGATGAGTACAAATCACATTTAAAGGTGTAAGAGTAATGCCATAAATTTGAGTGCCATTACAGCAGAACCTGAAGGATTTGATTAGTTTTTCAAATAAATTTGGCTAAGTTAAAAATGGCAGTTCCTGGGGTGCCTGGGTGACTCAGTCTGTTAAGCCTTGGACTCTTGATTTCTGCTCAGATCATGAACCCAGGGACGTGGGATCAATCCCTGCGTGGGGCCTCCATGCTGAGCATGGACTCTCTCTCTGCCCCTCCTCTGCGTGAGTGTTCTCTCCTCTCTCTCTCTCTCTCTTTCTCTCTCTAAAAAAATTAGCAGTTCCTGAAAGCAGTGTTTTAGTCGTAACCATGGAATTGGTAGAACCTTGAAGACTGCAGAGTAGCACATAAAAGGGATTCCCACGTACAGCATCTCATCTGAGTCTTGAAAGCTCTAGGAAGAACCCAGGGCTGGCCAGTATTTTCATTCTGCTCCTCAGTTTTCTCACCTGCAGTTGAGGAATTTATATCCTTCTGCAACTTGCTGGGGGGAGTCCCAGTCTAACAGACTGTCACCATGCTTGGCTGACCTGTCAAGCCTTGGTTTTATGGAACATCTACTAACAAGATTTTTTTCTCCCCAGAGATGAAGTGATTCTTGTAATCTATTAGAATATTGAAAATTAGAGTTAAAAAAAAAACCTTCATAAATAAATGTTCAATGTAGAGACTGACCTGTAGTGATTAAATAATTTGCCTGTAGTAAATGGTGACCCAGAAGGAGGGAAAACTCTCTTACATCACCACACTCAAGAACTCTTTCCACTATCCTTTACTTAAAGATTTTTTTTTTGTCACTAAAAAAAAAGTGGTAAAATTTCTAGTAACAGCTGTGTCAATTTTGGATTCTTCACAGGGCAGTTAGATAACCGAGCACACACAGATAATTCCTTTTATGTTCTTGGAACAGAACACATAGCACACACAAATTCAGCTGTAGGACCGTGTCGTTTATTGGAAAACATTTGTACTTTGACAGTCAATTACTAAATCGGTCTTATCAAAATTTCAACATTCTTTTTCAATTAGACATTCCCTGCCAACAGGTTTTTCTCACATAGGAAGTAAATGTCTTTTGACACCAAAGCTACCTCTGAGCTGTGGTTTTGGAATTATTCACACATTCCACAGTAGCCGAAATACCATGTATGGGTTACCAAAAAAGCAAGGGCAGCAGATATTTATGTTACGTGCTAGGCATTGAATGAAGCACTTATAATTTGTACATTAATTAGAAGGAGCAGAGCCAGGATTTGAAGAGAGGTTTGTTTCATTCCAAAGCTTCTGCATGGACCTCTACAACATACAGCCTCCCTTACAGCTCTCCTGTCATCACACCTTCTTTTGAATTTATCATCTCCAAGTTCTGTTCCAATGCTCCCGAATCCTAATTTGTAGTCATCCTCTCAAGAAGCTTAGAATATTGTAACATATGCCAATATTCTAAGCTCCTTGATTCACTTTTAAAATTGCAAGAGTATATTTGTTGTTTGCGTCAAATGAACTTTTTAAGCTTTTTCCCCTGACACAGAGATTCTGTTTTATCAGCAGCACACTCTTCCAACACTGAAAACTGCCTGAACATGTGTATTTCTGAAGCATATAAGGACAGGAATTCCAGAAAAGTGCTTTCACCACCCACCCCACGTGACATTGGAGTACTGCTGTGGATATTCCCATATTCATTTGGACTTTCCCCTGCTATGGGGAGAGCAAACCAAGTAGCCTTTAAAGTGAGGCAGAGACAGGGGCGCCTGGGTGGCTCAGTCGGTTAAGCGTCCCACTTTGGCTCAGGTCATGATTTCATGGTTTGCGAGCTCGAGCCCCATGTGGGGTTTTGTGCAGACAGCTCAGAGATAGGAGCCTGCTTTAGATTCTGTGTCTCCTCCTCTCTCTGTCCCTCCCATGCTCATGCTCTGTCCCTCAACAATAAATAAATGTTAAAAAAAAAATTAAGTGAGGCAGAGATCGCTAAACTTTTTCAAACATTACAGAGTACATGGAGATTTTGTTCATTTTGTCTTTTTCTCTGCCCCAGGGCAGTCTCCAATGCGAACATGCTATGAAGGAAAACTAATGTGTCTTCATTTTTTTTTAATAATTTGAGAATGTTTTTATCTGAAGTTTTAAATGTTGCTTTTCATTCTCCTCTTTATTGCTATCTTGTGAGCTCCCCTTTGCTGAAATGACATTAAATAACCAGGCTCAGTGGCTTGTATTAATTGTAAGCCTGTCCCTCCTCCATGGAACTCTAAAATAGGGCTTCCTTCATTCCCTTGGATGCTAGTCAAAATCACTTAAAACTGTGGAGGAAGTGAGACACGGAGTGATGTGATCTTTCCTTGCTTCTCATCACCTTTGATTATGAAATCTCATTAATTTTTTTTACAACAGTCTAGCTTTTCTGAAAGGTCACAAAAATTTTAAAATAAAATGCTAAGTCCTAATACATTCCAGTAAATAGATACAAATTTCATTACTTTTATATCCATTTCAACTGTTCAGAAATGTTCCTCCTTTCAGTACTAACCGTGTTTCCTTTGAGGTGGGAGAGGCAACCAGCAACAAGAGATTTCAATGTTAAAAATCTCAAAAATGCAAAGTCCAGACTTTACCAAGATTCTGTTCTGAAAGAGGGTCTTAGAGATGGCTAAGCAAACCGCTTCTTAGGGAGAACCCCCAAAAACTTCCAGGTGGAGCAACACCGCCACCTAGGGGCTATAAGTCTCCAGTCCTCACAGACCCTGTCTCAGTTTTGTTTTTTTTTTCTAAAGACTATGCACAGGGAAGGCCTGATACTAACACATTTTAGTCCAATGTTTCTTTTATTCTTAGGAACATAGTATGTGATGTGAGTAAAATACAGACCTCATACGTTTTACCAATGATTCCATTGTCAGGAAGTAATTCTTAACCAGAAAGGCAGCCAACCTGGTAGAACAGAAAAAGGGACATGGAAGTCACCAGAAGACCAGAATGAGCCACCAACAAGGTGGCTTGATAAGTTCCTCAAAACCTTCAGGTCTCAGTAACATTTCATCTGAGAAAAGGCCTGTAGACCTGAGGGCATCTCTCAGTGCCCAAATACAGCTATGACAAGAAGAAACCAAAGTGCTTTGTGTCACTAGTTTTTAGAAAATGGAAAATCAATCATGCTTTGTCTTGATAATATCATTTATCCAAGCACAGTTTCTAAAGGTATTTTAAGTCATCATATACTTCTGTTTATTCTAGTTCAGTTTTTATTTAGCTGTCTGCCAGAGATCAAGGTATTAATTTCATGCTAGTTAGAGCCATTTGACCATTTTATTTTATTCTGTGAGATTTACAGGACAATAACCTGATTCAAAACATTTAGGGTCAGATGTGTTTTAGAATTCAGAATTCCTTGGCTTTTAGAATTTTAGTAATAGGTAATATTACATATTAATCATATGTAATATTCCCATCAAAATTGGGACAATACCTCCAAAGCAAAACCCAGGAATACTTATACTAAGTAGAATAAATGAACTATAAATAGCCTCACAGTCTAGTTCGGTTCCAGTTTTACTGCCGAAATAAGTTTAGGTCAGGTTTTGCAATCAAAAACAAAACAAAACAAATGAATAACAACAAAGGAACAGCAACTGAAAACCAATAATTTCTTAACAAGGGACTATAGACCTGTATAGATCACAGTCTGAATTCCAGCTAAGGAAGAAACAGAAATACAGCTACATCTCACTAATCTAGGCTCATCTAGAGATGTTTCTCAAGAATTGAGTTTCACAGATGAATGCACTTATTTCCTTAAACATTTTAAACTTATTTTATCCAAATTGTTATAAATCTTTCTAAACTATCCCTTCTTTCATGGTGATTCATAGACCATGAATATTAATTATTATACTGTATAATAAAGTAGCAGTATCCTCGAGTCTTGTTAAAGTTAGAGATATTTGCCCCTAAATGGCTCCAGCTCTGCTTTTGTGGGTTCTTTCTCCTTTTTATGGTTTTTGTGCATCCTCCTTGGCTGAGACTTGCCTCTTCTCCCTTATGAAAATAATTACTAAAGGCAAGTAATAATTATTAAGTAATTACTAAAGATAGAGATCATGTACCTTTTTTTAAGTTTATTTATTTATTTTGAGAGAGCAGGAGCACAAGCAGGGGAGGGGCAGAGAGAGAGAATCCCAAGCAGGCTCCGTGCTGTCATTGCAGAGCCTGATGCAGAGTTCCAACTCATGAACCGTAAGATCTTGACCTGAGCTGAAACCAAGAGTTGACGATTAACCGACTGAACCACCCAGGCACCCCAAGACAGAGATCACTTTTAAAGCCCCTTTTTATATGAGGTGAGTTTTTTACATACAAGATCCTATTGGAGGGGTGTCTGAGTGGCTCAGTCCGTTGAGCGTCCAACTCTTGATTTCGGCTCAGGTCATGGTCTCACTGTTCTGAGACTCAGCCCCAAGTTGGGCTCTGTGCTGGGTATGGAGCCTGCTTAAGATTCTCTCTCTTCATCTCCCTCTGCCCCTGCCCTGTTCTGTCTCTCAAAAAGAAAAAACAAAAACAAAAACACACCTCCTAGTGGAATTAGAAGATTTAGACAATAATAACAGTAATACTCCAAGAATAAATATAAGAGTGTACATTTAGCAAGTGCTTTCTCCTCTAAGGAATAAAATATAGTCTTCCTTGAGTTTGCATAAATTCATACTCTCTTCATTGAATCATTTGAAATTCCCAGAAGTCACTTACAATGACTTTACACAGGGAATGACCTCTATTTGAAATGTTATGTCCTTCCTTCTAAATTTAGTAAATTCCCACTCACCCATCAAAAACTCCCTGCAAGATTCCTCTTCTGCAGGAGGCATCCACTGACGCCCTCCCCTCCAGAACT
Organism: Felis catus; assembly: GCF_018350175.1. Lineage (NCBI taxonomy): Eukaryota > Metazoa > Chordata > Mammalia > Carnivora > Felidae > Felis > Felis catus. The sequence goes on along the minus strand of NC_058368.1, from coordinate 206,395,733 downwards.
GGATTAGTTGTGCTCCCATATACACCTCTCCCATTTCATTTAATCACCCTGCAGTCAGAGTTGATCTTCCTTCCTATGTTCCGTGCTGTAGATTACTCTCTGCCTTCAAGAAGTTTGTGGTATTCAGTGGTGCCTGCGTGGCTCAGTCAGTTAAGCCTCTGACTTCAGCTCAGGTCATGATCTTGTGGTTTGTGGGTTCGAGCCCCACATCATGATCTGTGCTGACAGCTCAGAGCTTGGAGCCTGCTTCCGATTCTGTCTCTGTCTCTGTCTCTCTCAAAAATAAAATGAAAACATTTAAAAAAATTCGTGGTATTCTAAATGCAGCTTTTTTGGCCAGACTTATCACAATGCCTAATACACAGTAAGTACTTACTATTAAATGATTAAATGCATGAAAAAATGAAAGTAATTATAGGAAGAGCAAAATTTTTGAACCGCCAAAAATAGCAAACCCCAAAATAGCAAACAGGTTGTTAGGATCTCCTTCTGTTTACTTCATTTATGCCTGCCCATCCCATGGTGGGCTGGCAGATGTGCCCTTTGCCTCAAATAGCTCAAAGAGCAGTAGAATGAATTGTCTTCCCCACTGGTCTGTGCAGAGTGCGCTTTCAGCACTTGGCTCTTTACTGGCTCTATACTGCTCTATACTGCTCTATAGACACAAAGGAGGGATTGATTCTGACTGGAGTTTCAGGATGGATTCACCAAGTGGCAGTCATTGAGCCAAACTACAGTTTGCAAGCAGCAGGGGGACACTGAATGTTTAGGGATTGAGCAGCACAATCAGATCTACTTTCTAGAAGCAATCCTCTCGTGGCAGTTTGGAGGCTGGATTGGAGAGGACAGAAACTACAGGTGGGAGAGCTACTTTGGTGGCTGATGCAATAATCCAGGTGAGGAATGCAGTGAAAGGGCAAAGATTGGAAGAGGTTTTTGAAGGAAGAGTCATTAACACTAGATGATTCTTATAACTGGGGAACAGACTCTATAGAAAAATAGAAACTATTCACTGGTCATTCTGGATGACAGGAGATTCAGACATTGGTTTAAAAGTTCCCAGTATATTCTTACTGGACTCTGTAATTAAAGGGATCTCTGGGCTTTTCTGTGATGATTGGTTAGTTGACTTAAAAAATGAATTTCATTTAAATATATAAAAAAAAGCAACTGGAATAAGGGAAATCAGTGGCTATCTGGAGGGAAAAAGATACCTCATTAGAATCACAAAAACTTAAAAGCACTCACAAAAATGAAGTTAATAAAATGTTTCCCAAAGAAACTTTATGCTTCTGTCGCCTGTACATACATTGCATTTTTGTATACCATCTTTGATCTAAGGAAGATATTCATAGGATAGTTACAAAAATTTTAAAGTTACACTAACTCAAAACAAACGTAATTGCACAATCGCTGGTTTTCCTGAGGCTTATCATGTAAGTTGCTCTTTCTTGGCAGTTATTAACAGAAAATAAGGCAGCTAGCTAATGTTACTAGGTTAGGCTTTGCGGGTAAATATTTCCCTAGTTGATTAATGGTAAAATCTAAACGTGGGCGTCTCATTTATGCAGGTACGGGTGTTCATCAACCAGTTATATCAGCCACGTTTGGTGCCAGAAATCAGCAAAAACCCAGATTTGCAGGCCATCCGAATTGCTGCTGTGAACCCCATCCTGGACCCCTGGATATATATCCTTCTGCGGAAGACCGTGCTCAGCAAAGCAATCGAGAAGATTAAATGCCTCTTCTGCCGCATCGGCGGGTCCCGCAGAGACCGTTCCGGACAACACTGCTCAGACAGCAGAAGGACATCTTCCGCCATGTCTGCTCACTCTCGCTCCTTCCTCTCGCGAGAGCTGAAGGAGATCAGCAGCACATCTCAGACCCTCCTTGACATGCCCGACCTCAGTGAAAACGGTCTCGGAGGCAGGAATCTGCTTCCGGGTGTACCCGGCATGGGCCTGGCCCAAACAGACACCACCTCACTGAGGACTTTGCGAATATCGGAGACTTCGGACTCCTCCCAGGGGCAGGATTCAGAGAGTGTTTTACTGGTGGACGAGGTCAATGGGAGTAGCAGGTCTGGCCCTGCCCCAAAGGGGAACTCTTTGCAAGTCACATTTCCCAATGAAACGCTGAACTTATCAGAAAAATGTATATAGTAGCTACCGAAAGAAACAGCACTAGTTCTGGAAGAACATAAAAATCCTGTGCAATAGACACATAAATGAAGTGTTTAGCTGTGCTCAGAAGGGCTGTTCGGGCCCTTCAACTCACATTAAAGAACATTTGGGCTTTTTAGCACTTTTCAAGCAATCAAGGTGATTCCTACAGGACCCGATGTCTGAAGCACATTGGTTGTCACTTCACTAGGACACAGGATTTCTATCACCACTTGATGGCTGGCAAGATCTACCCTCAGTTTTTCTACTTGATAGGAGGATGGCATACGTTTTGCTATTTTCATAACACCCAGAGCTTTATACCCGGCGTACAGCAGAAGGCCAGGTACAGAAGGGCTCTATTCCAATAAACTATGAGGACTATCTTATGACTTAAGTGTTTCACTAAAGCATGAAATGTGAATTTTATTGTTGTAAATATGATTTAAGGTATTTAAAGTATTTTCTTCTCTGTGAGAAGGTTTATTGTTAATACAAGGTATAATGAAATTATGGTAATTCCTCTCTTCCCAGTATAACCAGCTCAAGTTGCAGAAGTTATGTATTTTTTTTCATAAACAAGTTCAGGCCAAGGTGTTGAAAATCACAGTGAGACTCAGAGCTATTTAAAAAAGATACAATTTTTTAAAAGAAAGAGTTTAGGATTATAAAAGGAATCAAGCAAAATGCTATTTTAAGACATGAATATTAGCCCAAAATGTTAGTTCTTTCCAAGCTATGTATAATAATACATGGTGAAAATTTTTAGTGATGCTACATGTATTTATCCAGAAAATGGTGATTTCAGGAGAGGCTAACCTGCTGGCAAATATTTTCTATTTTTGTCCCCTCTGATACTTTTTAAAATATAAAATTTTTAAAGTCTCACTAAATAACCCATAATTGAAGTGTATAATATAAAAGAAGTCCAAGCAACTTGTTTCCCTCTTAAAGTGTTCATAGTTTTACTTTCCTAAGGAATGATCTAGAATATCCTTTAAAATTTAAGAGGAAGGCAGATTGTACCATGAAGGCCTTTATTTTGAGATGTGGAAGGATCACAAATTTTGTGAGTTCAACAACATAAGGGGTATAGAAGTTGGACACATGAGGGTGCCCTTCTAGTGGTTTTGTGAATTACCCAGTGATGCTGTACACATTTGAAGGACCTTTCTCAAGGAAATACTAAGCATGTTTTGTTGCTTAAAAGTGTTTTTGTGAATCGCTTGGTTATAACTAAATTCTGAGCCTGATAGTGATGTGGTTTTGAGAAGCGGTTGTACCAACTGAAATTATTTTGGAGATTATAATAAATAAATACACTCAGTCCGAGTTCCATATCATCAGTTTTGGAAATTGTTTGTTTCGGGTCATCGTCTATATCCTTTTAAATTGGAATAAATTGTTTTATTTGAAGTAATGTCAAATTTAGAAAAAAAGTTGCAACAGTGCAAAGCCTTGGATCCACTTACTGGAGAATGATCCTTAGAAACTAAGATCTGCGGGGCGCCTGGGTGGCGCAGTCGGTTAAGCGTCCGACTTCAGCCAGGTCACGATCTCGCCGTCCGTGAATTCAAGCCCCGCGTCAGGCTCTGGGCTGATGGCTCAGAGCCTGGAGCCTGTTTCCGATTCTGTGTCTCCCTCTCTCTCTGCCCCTCCCCCGTTCATGCTCTGTCTCTCTCTGTCCCAAAAATAAATAAATGTTGAAAAAAAATTAAAAAAAAAAAAAAAAGAAAGAAAGAAACTAAGATCTGGGTGTAAGGTGTACTCAAAGTCACATTTGTCTATGGAGAGTTTGTGGTGGAGAGTGTGGCAGAGACAGTCTTATGCCTAACTTGCTGCGTGTGAAGAACCCACATATTTATTACAAAAAAATTAACATAAGCTTATGGCCCTTCCTACTTGTAAATTCTCTGAATCAGGGCTTCTCAAACTTTATCATGCATCAGAACATCTGGAGAGCTCATGAGAATGGTTTCTGATTTAGTAGGTCTGGGGTGTGTATACATTTCTGAAAGAAAACTCCCCGGTGATTCTCGTGGTGCCCTTGGAGTAGAAGTAATACCCAGGAGTGTGGTTGTGATTTGCTATTTGCAAGTTAAAAAAATATTTTTGGATGATGTCAGAAAAATAGGACTGTCATCTTCACAGACCTGAAGGCACAGTGATTCTCAGCTGAGGTCAGAATAGCTTAGAAAAGGAGGATCTGGCTCAAGCCTGAGATGTTCTATTTCACCATGCTAACCACAACTAAGAAAACAATGAATTCAGAAATATTTTACCTGTGAAAGAGGCTTTCATTTTTCTCCCATGTATGTGGACAATGAGACAACCCCCAGATTTGTATACAAATGAAATATATTTATTACTATATATATATATGTATATATATATTATGTTTATATATCATCTGTGTTTAGGGAGGAAAAACAAAAGCCTCATTCACAAGTTAGCATTACTAATAATATTTAGAGCATAATCTCACTCATTCTTCACTTCAGGTTCACAACCCAGAATACTAATTCTAGCTTATTCTTTTTTAATTCAAATACGATTCACAGATTATGAAGCTTGCCCCATATTTTATTATGTTCACAGAATGCAACCATCACTGCTGATTCCAGAACATATATATCATCCCAAAAAGAAACCCATCTACAGTTACTCCCCATTCGCCTCTTTCCTTAGCACCTGGCTGTATTTCCACGGATTCTCTGATTCTGGACATAAATGGAATCATACAATATATGGCCTTTACTATCAGGCTTTTTTCACTTAGCGTAATATTTTCAAGGTCCATCCATGTCGTAGCATGAATCAGTACTTCATTTCCTTTTTCTGGCTGAATAATATTTCTGTATTACTGATAGCAGCATCTGTATACAAGGTTTTATGTGAACATGTTTTCAATTCTCTATATACCTGGGAATAACATTGCTGGGTCATATGTTAACTGTATGTTTAATTTTTTGAGGAACTGCCAAACTGTTTCCCAAGTAGCTGTACCATTTTACATTCCCACCACCAATGTACAAGGGTTTGGATTTCTCCATATCCTCTTCCATACTCATTATTGTCTTTTTCAGTTATAGCCATCCCAAATGAATATGAAGCGGTACCTCACAGTTTTGATTTGCATATTCCTAATGATTAATGATGTTGAGAATCTTTGCATATACTTATGGGCCATTTGTAGATCTTCTCCAGAGAAATGTCTATTCAAATCCTTTGTGCATTTTAAAATTGGGTTATATGTCCGCATTAGTTTGTTAGGGTTGCCATAACAAAATACCACATAGACTGCATGGCTTTAAACAGACATTTTTCTCACAGTTCTGGGGGCTAGGGGTCCAAGATCAAGGTGCTGGCAGGCTTGGCTTATCCTTGCCTTGCAGAGGGCCATCTTATTGCTATGCTGTCACATGGCCTCTCTGTACACATGCTTCCCTGATACCTCTTCTTATAAGGACACTACTCATATTGGATTAGGGTCCACCCTTATGACCTTGTTTAACCTGAATTATCTCTTTAAAGGCCCTACCTCCAAATACAGTTACATAGTCAGGTTGGGGGGAGGGTGGCAAGGAGGGTAGGACTTCATCAATGAATTCAAGGAGATACAATTCAGTCCATGACAGTGTCTTTTGTTTGTTGAGCCTGGCTTATTAAAAGAACAACCAAAGGGGTGCCAGGTGGCTCAGTTGGATAAGCGTCCGACTTTGGCTCAGGTCATGATCTTGCAGTTTGTGTGTTCTAGCCCCGCGTCAGACTCTTGTGCTGACAGCTCACAGTCTGGATCCTGTTTGGGATTCTCTCTCTCTCTCTCTCTCTCTCTCTCTCTCTCTCTCTCTCTCTCTCCCCCTCTCCTGCTTGTACTCTCTCTCTCTCAAAAAAAACATTAAAAAAAAAAAAATTAAAGAGAACCAAGGAAGAAAAACCAGCATTATTCATCATTTGTTCTACATCTATTTATAAAACTTACCAGCTATGTTATATGAAGATGGTTTCTTGTGGGAAACCTGTTCCTGATCATTAAGAGCTTCAAACTTTCTATGCAAGAAAGTTCTGATAGTCTAACTGGCTGGTATTATTAAATTCTACCTGGCCCCAATGGGTCATAGCTGACAAATAATTTTAACTCCACCTCATAATCTTTAAGACAATCTAGCCAACCAGGTCACGTGTATTAGGAAAGACTGTGAGATTCATACAGCTATTAAAATGGCACTTTGATGAGAAGACATGGAATACATAAGGACAAAAGTCCTTTCCCAAAGTACGCTCACCCTCTCCGTGAGTTTCTTTCTTATTGGGGTCATACACACAAAGGTCCATGGGAAAACCAAGACATAGTACTATTTACTGTTAGCTATGCCTTTGGCCTTAAACCTTAAGACAGAAATAGCTGCATTATTTCTGTAATAATACAGAATTTCTGTAATAATGTAATAGTAAACTCCAACCATCCCCTACTTTCCCAAAGTTTGCATTACATCACTCCCCTTTTACAAAAGGTCTACGTTTCACCAACCAAAAAACTCTGAAGAAGATTTTTGCTTTTACCAAAAAAGGTGAAAAGCAAAAATAGCATTCAATGTTGGCTTTGGATCGAGCCATTCCAGAAGCAGCACAGCCCTGAGCAGCAACAGAGGCCCCGCCACGCTCCTGCCCCAGAACTACACTCAGCATCTCAGCATCAAGCTGCCAGAGCTTGAACTGTGTCTGTGAGTATCTGTGCTTTATCTGGATTTATTTTGTGCATTTTTTTTTTTTTTTTGGCAAAATGTGTCCTAAGGTATCAAAAAAGTCTAAGAGAGGTTTTTGGGGTTTGAGAAAGCTCAAATTTTTTTCCTTATAAATTAATGGTAGTTGCTACTTCACTTTACACCGTTTCAACCAATGAAAGGTCCAACAGGAAAGCTCTACTTTTGGCTAGCAGTGAACCTGTACCGGTAATAGTTTCAGAAGAAAACAAACCATGAAATGTGCTTTCTTCCACTGCTCTCCCCACCACATGCCCTTCCTACCACCACCAGATCCGAGTCTGAGATGCTGCAAGTATGATCCCAAGATTGCTCTCCAGATACACAAGAACTGGAACCAGAGACAAAGAGACTCCTAGCCAAGAATATGTCACCCTATTGTTTAGCATGGAGCTGTCCGGGGCCACACCTGGGGCTTTAGCTGCGGGCTGGAAGCACTTTGGGAAAAAAGAAAAGAGAAAGATAGTTGGGCCTCTTATCCTCACATCAATATCAGTGTCTCTACCATTCATTCATTACCCTATCTTCACCTGTCCAGATCATCCACCGCGTTCCACACCATAGAACAGAAGAGTACACCAAACATTCAAGTCCTAAAAACTTTTAACCATGGCAAGCCCACCTGCTAAAATCTGAACAATTAGGTCAATATTTCTTTTTGGAAAGGGATGAAACAAGATTCAGTGCAAAGGAGAAGCAAAGAGAACTCCAAGAACAATAATGAAAGTGCTCAAGACAACAGCTCTGTAGCAGGCTAACAGGATGTGCAACCAGACTGAGGCAGGAAAGGAGGCTGTAGAATGTCTCTAAGGTTTAAAAAATTTTTTTGACAGATTATTTCACATTTGGCAATATTGAGAGTAGTATTAGATTTCTATTAGACGTCAAGGGAAAAATTAGTAATACATACATGGAAAACTAAAGAATAGCAATAAAAAAGCAATTATTGACTTCATGAGAAACAGAGAAGTACAAAAAAGGTAAAATAATAATATACTAGGTGAGATTAACTATGTGTAATAATTACACAGTCCTATTAAATAATAAATATAGACTGAAGCCAAATTATAGTCAATTTTATTGGGAATGGAGTCAGAAGTAGTAAATAAATATACTGGGGAAATGCAGGAGAGCTAAACCATATTCATCTATAGTAAGAAATCAAGTTCATGTCATAGATGTCTAAAAATGAACAAGCGGTGATATCACAACTGAAGAGGCTGCTTTTAGGCAACATGCTTGAGCAATGGAAACCTGAGCAAGGCAAAAGGGCCCACAGGGACCACCGACCTGACAGAGGCTCATTAAGCCCCTAACTGATAAAAGGGCTACTTACAACCAGGCATAATTCTTAAGATTACCAAAAAAGGGAAAACTCTGTATGTCCCCCATACTTCCTCATTCCACCATGTAACTATGGCCCCTCACCACCACCACCATGTGGCAGTCTCTCCTTTGCTGTGCCGCCCACTACTCCCTTGTAGTGTATTCAACAAACTTCTCTTTTGTTCTGCCACAGGTGAATTATCCCCCCCCCCATGCCAAAAGCCTCCACCCAATCAGGATGCTCCACAACAATGACATACAGCAATCATATTTGTAAAAAATTTATAGGCTGAAAACACCAAGTATGCTTTTGAAATTCTCATACTGTTGGTGGGATATAAAATTGATATAACCATCTTGAAAAAATAAATTTGGCATTATCTTCTGAAGTTTAGATGTACACACTACCAACATAAATAATACTGTAGGAATTGAAATATATCAAATATGTCTCAATGCATGACTTCATAATGATACCAAAACAAGATGAAATATCTCACTAGTCACCTTTGAAGGATGCTAAGGGAACCAACCTCTTATTTGAGAAGTGCTAAATAAATGGAAAGAACAAAGCCTCCACTAAAAAAAACTGCCTTTATTACATAAATTGTTTTCCTGGCCACAAAATAAGGGTAATTTTTTTTTAACGTTTATTTATTTTTGAGACAGGGAGAGACACAGCATGAACAGGGGAGGGTCAGAGAGAGGGAGACACAGAATCTGAAGCAGGCTCCAGGCTCTGAGCTGTCAGCACAGAGCCCGACGCGGGGCTAGAACTCACGGACTGCAAGATCATGACCTGAGCCGAAGTCAGCCGCTTAAGCGACTGAGCCACCCAGGCGCCCCAATTGTTTTTTTTTTTTAAGAGTTTTTTTTGTTGTTGTTGTTTTTTAGCACAAAAAGACTAACAATATTTTGTAGATGCTAATAAAATAATAGATCTAGGCAATGATAGTCAATGGCTACTGATACTACCAAAAGAGACAGCCAGAAATATTTTATTTCTGGTCTAAGCACTGAAAGCCACCTAAGCTGTATTCTTGCTAAAGAGTTCAATGAACCTGATCAATTTATAAGAAAAGTAAATATAAAAGAACAGTAATGACATTAGGTGGGATGCAATAAACAAAACATAAAATCTGAGAAATTCTAAAGGACATTCAGTTCCTTGAAAATAAATTGCAAGGAAAAATAGGAAGGGAACCTATGTTATAAAAGATTAAGAGGAGCATCTGGGTGGCTCAGTCGGTCTTGATTTCGGCTCAGGTCATGATCTCACAGTTCATGGGATTGAGCCCCTCATTGAGTTCTGCACTAATTGGGACAGCCTACTTGGGATTCTCTCTCTTCTCACTCGTTGTCTCTGCCCCTCCCCTGCAAGTACTTTCTCTGTCTCAAAATAAATAAACATTAAAAAGAAAAAAAGATTAAGAGACATATCAACAGATGCAATGAATGGACTTTTCTTGGATCCTAATTTAATCAGACCATGCTATCACTCAATGTGACATAACTGACAAGACTACAGTGTGCTATTTTAAAACCGCACTTATAATTTAAAACCCTCCCTCACAGAAAACACTAAGCCTAGGTGACTTCACTTGTTAGTTCTAGTAAACACTATTGAAAGAAATTCCAAATCTACAGAAACATTTTAAGACAAGAGTAGGTGGAAATACTAAACTTTTTTAAAATTGTGGTAAGCATTATCCTGATTCAAGAACTACAAAAAACTACAGACCAATATTCTTCATGAAGATAGATATAAAAATCCTTAATATTACCAAACTGAATGAAGAAAGATCTAAAATGGATAATCCAGCATGAATAAGTAAGGTTTATCCCAGAAATGCTGTTGATTTGCCATTTGAAAATAAATACAATTCATCATATTAACAGGCTAAAAAGAAAAATTATAAGATCTTCTGATACATACAGAAAACACATTTAACAAAATTTATTTACCCAGGAACTTCATCAATTGAATAAAGCGCGCGCGCGCGCACACACACACACACACACACACACACACACACACACATAAAACAAAACTACAGGTGCCATTATACTTTTGATGGTGAAAGACCAAAAGATTATAACAAGGCAAGAATGTCCTTTCTCACAGCTTCTATTTAATACTATACTGGAGGTTCTAGCCATTGCAATAAGACAGATGGGAATAAAAGGCATATAGTTTGAAAAGGAAGAAGAAAAACTGTCCTTATTCACAAAAACATGATAACATAGGTACAATATTGTAAAAAATGTACAAAAAAGCTAATTCAACTAATAAATGAACTATCAAGGTGGTAGGACACAAGGTCAACATACAAAAAATTGATTATATGTCTATATAATAGCATCAAATTAGAATAGAAAATTTTAAAAGCACTCCTTGTAATAGCATCAAAAATATGGCATACTTGGGGCGCCTGGGTGGCGCAGTCGGTTGGGCGTCCGACTTCAGCCAGGTCACGATCTCGCGGTCCGTGAGTTCGAGCCCCGCGTCGGGCTCTGGGCTGATGGCTCAGAGCCTGGAACCTGTTTCCGATTCTGTGTCTCCCTCTCTCTCTGCCCCTCCCCCGTTCATGCTCTGTCTCTCTCTGTCCCAAAAATAAATAAAAACGTTGAAAAAAAAATTAAAAAAAAAATATGGCATACTTATGGATAAACGAGGTCAAGACCTATTCACAGAAAACCATAAAACACCATTAAGAGAAATTAAAGATCTAAAAGACAGTTATGCCACAATCATGAATTCAAAGATAGGATATTGTTAAGATGGTAATTCTTCCCAAATTGACTTGTAGATCCAATGTGATTCCAAACAAAATCCTAGCAGACTTATAGATAGACAAGTTGATTTTAAAATGTATTATGGGGGCGCCTGGGTGGCACAGTCGGTTAAGCGTCCGACTTCAGCCAGGTCACGATCTCGCGGTCCGGGAGTTCGAGCCCCGCGTCGGGCTCTGGGCTGATGGCTCAGAGCCTGGAGCCTGTTTCCGATTCTGTGTCTCCCTCTCTCTCTGCCCCTCCCCCGTTCATGCTCTGTCTCTCTCTGTCCTAAAAATAAATAAACGTTGAAAAAAAAAATTAAAAAAAAAAATAAAATGTATTATGAAGACAGAAAATAAAACTTTAAAAAATTAAAATATATATATATGCAAATGGAAAGAAACTAGAACAGCTAAACAATTATGGGGGTGAGGAAGGACAAAATTGGAAAAATCACAATGGTTTTTAAGACTACAATTTTTCAGCCATAGTAATCAAGACAGTGTGGAATTGGTATAAGAATACACATATGAATCAGTGTAACAGAATATGGAACTCAGACCCACAAAGACATGATGAATGGATTTTCAAGATGCCAAGGTATTTCAAAGGGAAAGAACAGTTTTCAACAGTGTTTGAGTAAGGGGACATCAAAAAATGAACCTCAACCTTAACTATAAAAGTTAAAACTATAAAACTTCTAGCAGAAAACACAGAACATCTTCCTGATCTTGGAGTAGGTACAGATTTCTCAGCACACAAAAAGCAAAATCATAAATATAAATATAAATATAAATATATAGTGTGCGTATATATAAATTGGACTTCATCAAAAATTTAAAATTCTGCCCTTTGAAAAATATCATTAAGAAAACAAAAGGCAGAGCACCTTGTGCCTCAGACGGGTTAAGTGTCCAACTGTTGATCTCAGCTCAGGTCATGATCTCACAGTTCATGAGATTGAGCCTTGCATGGAGCCCAGCTAACAGCTGAACCATCAGTGCAGAGCCTGCTTGGGATTCTCTCTCTCCCTATCTCTCTGCCCCTCTCCCACTCACGTTCTCTCTCAAAATAAACAAACTTAAAAAAAAAAACGAAAAAAGAAAACCAAAGGCAAACCACAGATAGGGACAAATTATTCACAATACAAATATCTCATAAAGAGTTTTTATCCAGAATATAGAAGAAATCCTTACAACTCAATAATTAGATAACCCAAATGAAAAACTGGCAAAATACTTGAACAGGCCCTTCCCAGAAGATACACAAATGTCAAATAAGCATATGAAGAAACATTTAACATTACCAGAGAAATGCATATTAAAACTACAATGAGGGGAGCCTGGGTGGCTCAGTTGGTTGAGCATCCGACTGTTCATTTCAGCTCAGGTCATGACGCCAGGGTTGTGGGACTGAACCCTGTGCTGGGCTCTGCGCTGAGTGTGGAGCTTGCTTAAGATTCTCTTTCCTTCTGCCCATCTCTGCCACTCATGCTCTCTCTCTAAAACAAAAAAATGTTTAAAAATGAGATATACTATATATACATCCACTAGTTAAAAAACAATGACAATATCAAGCTTTGACAAGGATATAGAGCAACTGAAACCTTTAAATACACTGCTTGTCAGAATGCAAAATGGCACAGATACTATGGGAAAGTTTCAGTTTCCTGTAAAGTTACACATAACTTACCATAAGACGCAACAATCCTACCTCCAGGTATTTAACCAAGAGAAATGAAAACACATATCCACACACAGGCCTGCAACATATGTACACAGCAGCTTTATTCATAAAGAGACCACAACTTAGATGTTTATCAACAACCTAGATGTCCATCAACATATATGAATAGCTACAAATTGTGGTGTATCCATACAACAGAATAATACTCAGCAATAAAAATAAAACATATTGCCAATATACAAAATAGCATAGATGAATCCCAACATGGGTGGATTTCAAAAGTATGCTGAACAAAGTGTCAGACACAGAGTAAATATTGTATGATTTATTTGAAATTCTACAAAAATCAAATCTAATTTACAGTCACAGGAAGTATAGTAGTTGAACAGTACTGGTTGTTGGAGTGGAGAAGAACTGACTGCAAATGAGCATTAGAGAACTTTTTGGGTGATGTAAATATTCTATCTCTTGATGGTATTGGGGATTCTGTGGTTGTTCACATTTGTTAAAACTCCACACTGTAAGGGCACCTGAGTGGCTCAGATGGTTCAGTGGCTAACTCTTGATTTCAGTTCAGGTCATGAACTCATGGTTTGTGGGATCAAGCCCCACATCAGGTTCCACACCAGCAACATGGAGCCTGCTTGGGATTTTCTCTCAAAAGATAAATATTAAAAAAAAAACCAAAAAACTCTAACAGTAGACTTATAACATAGGGTGCATTTTATTATATGTATATTACACTTTTAAGAAAGTTGACAGGGTAGGCAGAGAATTTGATTTATTTTACATTCTTTCATTCTAATTAAAGTGAGTCAATGGGGCACCTGGGTGGCTCAGTCAGTTAAGTGTCCGACTTCGGCTCAGGTCACGATCTCACCGTTCGCGAGTTCAAGCCCGGTGCCAGGCTCTGTGCTGACAGCTCAGAATGCTTCAAAGTCTGTGTGTGTGTCTCTCTCTCTGCCCTTCCCTGCTCGCACTCTCTCTCAAAAATAAACATTAAAATTTTTTTTAATTTTTAAAAAATATTTTATTTTTGAGAGAGAGAAAGAGTGTGAGTGGGGGAGGGGCAGAGAGAGAGAGAGAGTCAGAATCTGAAGCAGGCTCCAGGCTCCGAGCTGTCGGCACAGAGCCTGACATGGGGCTCGAACTCATGAACTGTAAGATCATGACCTGAGCTAAAGTCAGACACTTAGACCCACTGAGTCACCCAGGTGCCAACCCCCCACTTTTTTTTTTTTAAATCAAGTCAATATTGTGGTCTATGACAATTCCAAGTGAGTAGATCTTTTAAATATTCTGAAAATGTTTACATATTACCTTGCAATTAACATTACCTTAAAATTAACATTCCAATAACATAGAATTACCATGATAAAAAAAAATAAAATTAGAAAAAAATTCCCAATTTGGTTTTTAATTTATCTCATGCTTTGAAATGTAATTTTCATAGAGTGCCTGAGTGGCTCAGTTGGTTAAGTGTCCAACTCTTGGTTTTGGCTCAGATCATGATCTCACAGTTCCATGAGATTAAGCCCCATGTCAGGCTCCTCGAAGATAGCACAGAACCTGCTTTGGATTCTCTCTCTCCCTCTCTCTGCCCCTCCTCTGATTGCTCTCCCTCTCTAAAAATAAATAAATAACCTTAAAAAAAAGACTAAACAAATTTATTTCTAAAAAAAATGAAATATAATTTTCATTAATTTTTGTTGGAGTTTGAGGAAATCATAAAATAATACCCTTTGTCCCCTCCTGTCTTCTGAGACACTTGAGAGACCAAGTCAGGCAAATGGAGATTCAGTATGTCAGATTAATTGCAGAAAGATCTAGGTTAAAGGATGTAATTTAGGTTTGTGCCGAAAATGGCCACCTAATAGCTAACCCAGAATTAGACAGACCTGCTCACCAAGGCATGGGCAATCCTACACAACCACAGAGCAGAGAGCCTTCACTGCAAAGTTTACATGTCTGGCAAGAGAACACAACATAGGCTCCACAAACATGATAAATCCCAAAAAAGGGGTTTGCGTGTCCAGTTTTTTATCCCAAACGCTCTTTCCCAGGGAGGCGGGAGAGATAAGGGAAGGGAGCAATTGCTTGCTTAATGGATGTCCAAAGAAGCACCGTGAAAGGAGGCTACCTCTGCCCTCTGACTTCCCCACAAAGGGTAGATCAACATTTCTCCACCTTGGCACACACAGCAAGTTCACATACAACACTCACAAAGGCACAATTCATGGTACACCAGCCACAAGGCTATCCAGGGCTACCCCTTCCCTTCCATTCAAGGGGGCATATTCAATTGCAAGTGACTAAAGTGACATATTTCAGAGGTGCCTGGGTGGCTCAGTCGGTTAAGCGTCCGACTTCGGCTCAGGTCATGATCTCGTGGTTCATGAGTTCAAGCCCCATGTCGGGCTCTGTGCCGACAGCTCAGAGCCTGGAGCCTGCTTCAAATTCTATGTCTCCCTCTCTCTCTGCCCCTTCCCTGTTCACACTCTCTCTCTTTCTCAGAAATAAATAAACATTAAAAAAATTTTTTAAGTGACATATTTCATTTTAATTTACTTTGATAATGAGTAAATCACAAATTTCTGTATTTTATTACTGGTCTTAAAAAAAAAAACAAAAAACCCTTACTTGCTCCATCCTAAAATGTCATCAGTTACAAAGTACACACCACAGGCTCGATAAAAATCTCTCAGAAAAAAACACATCTAATATACCCATTGATTTAAAGACAATTATGGAACTATGGTTCTTGTGTCAACTCATAACTCACTTAGATACATATATGTCATGAAATCAGAGCTCAGAATGGCTGGTCCAGAGTCAAATTAGAAAGGTGTGTGTATATATATATATATATATATATACACACACACACACACACACATATATATATACATATGCATATATATATACATATATATGTGTGTGTGTGTGTGTGTGTGTGTGTGTGTGTGTGTGTGTGTGTTTTCAGGCTTTGTGAAAAAGCCTCTATACACACACATACAAACTTTTCTTACTGCTGGGAACGGTAGTGACAAGCTTTTGATGTCATTACATAAAACATAATTTTCAAACTGAAGAGGCTATCCTGGTCAGTTATAAGCATGAAAACTCTTAGCTTTCTCAGACAAAGCTTCTTTAGTTAAGTCTTCATTATAGTTTTACCAAATAACATCAATTTAAAAGTCTTTATGCTAAGACTACTACCATAAAATTTTGCACCTAGGTCCCAATTACAGATCTGGGTTCTGTGATTTATACCTTGCATGATTTTTCAACGTGTATGTAGTATTTATTAGCACATTTAGGATAAATACTCTATAATCTAAAATCCTGTCATCTACAGAATAATATATGGATTCTCAAATTATCAGGCATGACCTGGATGTGTGGTGTTCTGACTAATGAGTATCTACGCCATACAATTTTCAAACAAGAATAATATAAATTATGTTCAATACAGTGTTTAGTGTTATTTCAGAAGGTATATTAAACATCTTAAATTACAT
Organism: Felis catus; assembly: GCF_018350175.1. NCBI lineage: Eukaryota > Metazoa > Chordata > Mammalia > Carnivora > Felidae > Felis > Felis catus. The sequence continues at coordinate 206,379,500 of NC_058368.1, read as the reverse complement.
CACTGTAGCATCAACTATTTTTCTTTCAGACTCAAAAGTATTTGTTAGTGAAGTTAACAGGTTTAGCAAATGTCTGTAGATCACTATTCACATCTTTACAAAATGATATATGCATTTTTCTCCTCATGCATAGAAGATACTAGCTGAGAATCTTTTGGAGCATGGATAAATGAGCTGCCTTCCCTCTCCATAATACAGAAAAAACACTAGGTTCTGTTAACAGAATTTAGTGGCTACATGCCTTCCATCCTGGGTCTTGCCTCTTTTGGGGCTGAGGCATAGATTTTATGCCAAGAACAATCCCACCTGTTATGCCAAGAACTGATAACCATCTGTCCTATAATACCAAAAGTAGTGACTTCTCACTTTCTGATAAAGATTACAAAGTTCTCCTACCTTCCTAAAATCAGAAGAAACTGAGGTTAAATATCTCCATACTAATTCAAGTTCTTCATAGAAATAGCTAACATTTACTGAGTACTTCCTATGCAAGATACAAGGTGCCTTACATATTTTATTTTCACATAAGAAAGAAATTAAATAAATCAAATTTTTCAAAAGCTAACAACACAGAGGCAAATCTTTAAAGTGCAGAAAAAACTATTTATTCACAAATTACACGATAAACAAAAACCCACTACTCAAAACCACATACCAAATGGTGAATGCTCACTTCTGTATATACTCAAGTATCTACCCTGTGAGAATATCCTTTATTAAACAAAATAAAATGTAACTAATATTTGTGTTTTTCAAGTACTCTAAAACTAACCTAACCACAGCTAACCTTCTGATGTAACTTTGAGGGAAAATATAACACTCTGAAAAAAAAAAAAGAGGTAAGCATTCCACTAAAGGAAACATTTTTTAAATCATCTCAGAAAAATGTAGACCATTACTTACATGCTCCAACAGGTTAAGGTAAGATTCTTTAAAACAGCTTACTTTCATCTCTGACAAGGAAAAAATTAATTTTACATCAAAAATAGCTTCCTGAGTGTCAGAAGTAACAGGACCCAGTAGTTCTATATAATTGTACTATAATATATGTAGTATAAAAATAACTCATATTAGCAATGACAGTATTGATTTGTGAATGCGATCGTGGCCTTTCAAGGAAATATTTCTTTAAATATATTCTTCTCTATTCATGGGATTGTACTGTTAAGTCATGTTTCAGTTCCTATGTATGTCATGCCCAAGATATATACATTCACTGACACTCATAAACATCCCTACTTTTTTAGAAAGACATAATTTAGCTATTTAAAATTGTAATTTAATTGAGTAGTTCCAAAAAAGTTATCTAGAAGAAGAATTCCAAACCGTCAGCTGGAACGTTAAAAGCAAAAGGTAAGTTTTTTTCAGAGTTTTTAAGCTTTTAAAAATAAGGAGAAGAAAATACTACTTTTGACTGGGCCAGTGCAGCAGTACAATTTGATATGACACATCTATAAAAGCATTTTTCAAAAATGCACATCTTAAACATGACTCCCTTGTGGTAAGGAATACTCTATCTACTTTTACAACTCAAACAATAAAACCATCATTGTGACATTGATCAGTATTTCACATATCTAATACTGAAGAAGGCAACTACCATTGTTGTAATAATTTTGAAGTCAAAATATAAGCACAAATCAGAATGAAGAGAAAGTCCAGAAAATGTTTAGAATGTACACATTTGCATGCATTTTCAGCCAAACTTTCAAAGATTCCAAAAATAACCAAATGACAACTCTGAATCAAAATAAATGTCAAAAAATATTTGACCTTTGGGAGACTTCCTCTAATGCAACCAGAAAAACAGAAGACTGAACAGTAACAGGAGTATTAGGAGGGAAAGAAATCACCAACTTCCTTTATCGTGAAACAAAAGCCAACGAGTCAACATCTTAATAACACTGGCCATCAAGTTATTCACTATTAGAGAATTCACTTTTCAAGTTGTGTCTTTAAAACGCATTCACTTACATTTTTGGATTATTTTTTTAAGTTTATTAATCAAACCCCACTGTACTCACAATTCTAATCTTAAGAAGTTTAAATCGTAACTTATCAAAGCACAGCCCAAACACTATACAATAATTCTACCATTTAGTTTTTATATGCCTCATCTGCAAAACTCATTTTACAAACAGGAGTTTTATTCTGTCTCTCCACAGTAGATGTTCCTAGGCCTCAAACTTTAAGAGCAATCAAAAAGCCAGATTCAAAGGGTTCCTGCTACTTTATCGGGCTTTGATAAAAACAGAGCCGTCTGGTGGTGTAGCACCATCTTCCTTCTCAGTGACCGTCTCTACAGTCCCAGAGGCCGAAACAATAACCATTGTCTTATTTGCTGAAACTGTCTTCTGTTTCTCCGCAATTGCTGCACAAACAGCAACAATCTCATCACTTTCAAAGTCATAGTCGGGGATTGACTTTGGTGAGAAATGTGTCATTTCTGCTGACGCGTCACACTTCTTAATCTTCTGTGCTACCTTCTGCTGCTCCTGGAGTGTTCTTGCCCAAGAAAGGTCTTCTTTCCATATTTCAGGGTTCATTGGATAGATGTGAAGGGCTACCTGAAAACTTCGAATTGCCTAAGGGAGATAAAAAAAAATCAGAGTTTTTCCTTTGCTTTATTTTATTTTTTTCCAACGTTTTTTTTTTATTTATTTTTGGGACAGAGAGAGACAGAGCATGAACAGGGGAGGGGCAGAGAGAGAGGGAGACACAGAATCGGAAACAGGCTCCAGGCTCTGAGCCATCAGCCCAGAGCCCGATGCGGGGCTCAAACTCACGGACCGCGAGATCGTGACCTGGCTGAAGTCGGACGCTTAACCGACTGCGCCACCCAGGTGCCCCTCCTTTGCTTTATTTTAAAAAATGAGTGGATTTAATAGAATCCACAATATCTCCATCTATATCTTTTTTTTACTATATATGTATATATATATATGATATAATATATAATATATATTAATATGTATATATATATGTATGTATGTAAGATATATACATATATATATCTGTTTAAAAAACATATTAGAATGCAAGGATAGACATTTAGGCTGTACCCTTAACACTGCATGATGATTATGATGAAAAAAAAAGTTAAAGAAGTGTGAAAGAAAGTGACTGACACATCACTGCTGAGGAGTAAAAGTCCACTGAAGTACAATTAAGGATATGGTTTAAGACAGAGCAAATGCATTGTTCAGCTTCTGCAGACTAGCAAATATAAGAATCTAGGGATTTCTTGACTAAACCACGATCAGGAAGGTACCAAGAATGCCTACCTCTGAAGCCAAGAGCTTAGCTCCGCATAATGTTAACATGTATTGACTGTCACAAGAGACAAAGGATATTAAAGAATGATAAAAGGGTCAATTGGCCCAGAATATATAACAATTATAAATATATATGCATCCCAACATCAGAACACCTAAATATATAAAGTAAACACTGACAGAAGTGAAGGGAGAAATAGCAAATAAAGTAATAGCAGGAGACTGCAATACCCAAATCCCAGTAATGAATACAGACAGCATCCAGAAGGAAGATCAATACGGGAACAGAGAGACTGAACAACACTATAGATCAAAGGGACTGAACAGACATATACAAAACATTCCACCCAACAGCACCAGAATACGCACTGTTCTCAAGGACAAACAACATTTTCTAGGAAAGATCACATGGTAAGTGGATAGCATCACATGTTAGGTCACAAAACAAGTCTTCTTAACAAATTTAAGGTGACTAAGATCATACCAAGTATGTCATCTTTTCTTCTTTTTGAGAGAGTGAGTGAGTACAGGAGAGTGAGTGGGGGAGGGGCAGAGAGACAGAGGGAGAGAATCTTAAGCAGGCTTTACGCTCAGCTTGGAGCCTGACTCGGGGCTTGATCTTACAACCCTGAGATCGTGACCTGAGCTGAAATCAAGAGTCACACGCTTAACCAACTGAGCCACCCAGGAGCCCCGTTTTCTGACGACAACAGAATAAAACTAGAAATCAACAGAAGAAAAACTGGGAAATTCACAAACAAGTAGAAACTACACAACACAATCTTGAACAACCAATGGGTCAAAGAAATCAAAAGGGAATAACATCTTGAGACCAATGAGAATGAAAATATAACACATTAACATTTATGGGATAGAGCAAAAGTAGAACTAAAAGGGAATTTTATAGAGATAATTGCCTGCATTAAAAAAGAAGAAAGATGGGACACTTTGGTGGTTCAATTGGTTAAGCGTCTGACTTCAGCTCAGGTCATGGTCTCAAGGTTCGTGGGTTTAGGCCCTATATCAGGCTCTGTGCTGAGAGTTCAGAGTCTGGAGCTTGCTTCAGATTCTGTGTCTCCCTCTCTCTCTGCCCCTCCCCTGCTTTCTCTTTCTCTCTCTCTCTCAAAAATAAATAAAAACATTAAAAAAATTTAAAAAAAGATCTCGATGGGTAAGTTAAATTTACACTTCAATTAGAAAATGAAGAACAAACTAAGTCATAATCATTTTCCAACAGCCAACTTTTGTTTTGTTCTGTTTTTAATTTTTTTAACATTTATTTATTATTGAGGGACAGAGAGAGACAGAGCATGAGCAGGGGAGGGGCAGAGAGAGAGGGAGACACAGAATCTGAAGCAGGTTCCAGGCTCTGAGCTGTCAGCACAGAGCCCGACATGGGGCTCAAACTCACAGACCAGGAGACCTGAGCCAAAGTTGGACGTTTAACCGACTGAGCCACCCAGGCGTGTTTTGTTTTTTAGTTTCAAGTTATTTAAATTCCAGTTAGTTAACATACAGTATAATATTAGTTTCAGGTGAAGAACTTAGTGACTGATAACTTCTAATACTCAACTCTATGTAAAAACCTAAATAATTACTATTGGGGCTATCCCCAACTATGGACTTTTAACTTACTACCTGATCTATTTATGTAAGTATTTTCTTGTGTTTTTGTCCAAATATATACATATATAGGAAGAATGGTTAGATGTTACAGTTTTTAGCATGTTTTCAATATATTTCTCATAGTGACCCTTCCTCTATGACATTTTAAGTATAGTCATTTTTTTCTTACCATTCCAGTCTTTCAAAAGAATCTCTTAAGTTGACATAAAAATTACACTCCGATTTTTCCAAGTAGAGCTCTAAAAAATTACATTAACTAAGGGAAAAAAAAATAACACTTTTAATCCCTCTAAGAATTTCACAATTTTAATCGGCAGAACCATATCAACAGGAAAAAAAAATAAGAGTTGAACAACTGGTTCCCTTATTCAAAACAACTTAAAATATTAAGCAATTTTACTTTTAGCGACTGGCTGAAAGTATCTCTACTGTGTCACCTGCAAGAGTTTCTTTCTCCATTGGGCAGTCTTTGCTAAACATTACATCCTAGAGATTTTTTTCCACATTACCATAGACACTTAACAAGCAAAAGTGATAATGCTTTGTAAGTTTTTAAATAAAGGGGAAATGGGGGGAAAGTATTGTGTAATAAGCTTCATTTGTTTTCCTGTTAACCTATAGAAAACAAAATACCATGAATTTCTTTTCTCCAACTCTGGTATGATTTAAGTCTTCAGGTAAAAAAAAAAAAAAAAAAAAAAAAAGGAAAATGGACTTCGGTTAAACTGGTTTCCATCAATGTGAACCTCATTTTGGATTATCATATTTAAGTTACTTGAAACCAATTATTCTCTCATCAAAATTCCATATTTATGATTTCTGAGAATTTGACACTTTTTGGTAAATAGAAATAATATTTACAAGAGTACCAGAAAAACCTAAGTTATCTATAACTTACTAAAGCCATTGTTAGTAAAGTTAAATTCAGGTTTTACCAGTAATTTCCTTAGCCTTTAAAGAAACCATTTTTAATTTTTTATTTGTTGTTTTACTTCTACCTGTAAAAGGCAAATAAAGCCTTGAAACAATCTTAGTTAATGACAAACAAAATCTGCCAGTACTAGATTAGATTTGCAAACACTCTTTAGGAAGTCAGCTGCCAGGTATATGTAGCCCTGCCAAAAGAAAAACAAAAACAGGATAATTGTCTTAACCACCTCTCATCTATTTAGCCTGTGCTTCCTACCAGTTATGGTCCAGACAAGTTGAGAAATGCATTACGTACCAATTAATAACAAAACAACACAATAAGTCTTCCACTTTCATAAGCTTCTATCCTGCCCCGTTTTCCCCTCACTAAGCCTGACAACTTTTCCGTCTAAATATTTATCATCATTACTCTCCCATACTCTACTTTCTTCCTTCCCTTACATAATCTATTAGGGGTTTTGTCTCCATGTGCTACTGGCATCACTTTATAAGTGGAGACCTTAATGTTGCAAAAAACTAACCTAAGAGTTGCTTATTTTATATGTATTTCAGTAAGGTTTACCAAATGCCATTTTTAAAAAATTTTCATGATGTCTAATACCTGAAAAAATATTCTGACTCTAATATAATTGATGTTTAAAATGGAAAAGATGGGGGCGCCTGGGTGGCTCAGTTGGTTAGATGTCCGACTTCAGCTCAGGTCACGATCTCGCGGTCCGTGAGTTCGAGCCCCGTGTCGGGCTCTGGGCTGATGGCTCTGAGCCTGGAGCCTGCTTTGGATTCTGTGTCTCCCTCTCTCTCTGCCCCTCCCCTGTTCATGCTCTGTCTCTCTCTGTCTCAAAAATAAATAAACGTTAAAAAATAAAAAATAAATAAAAAAAATAAAATAAAATGGAAAAGATGTTCAGTAATAACTTTTATCTGTGTTTATGGATTAATACCTTTAACAGGTAATTTGCTATTTACTCTCTGCATAGACATGATAAATAGCTATTTAATTTTTGGTTCAGCTAATCAAAAACACAACAAAACAAAATTTCATCATTATAATAATCTGACTTCATTACCAGGACTATCTCTCCTAATCCAAGCTGAGCACGTCCCAAAGTTTGCCAAGACTCCCATGAATGTGGGTTTCTCTGCACGGCCATTTCAGCTGCATGTACTGCAGGGAACATTTCATGAAGAGACATTAGGACCTATAACCAAAAAGAAGAAATAAAACCTGTCAGCAATTTTCATAAACTAGCAAACTACTAATGAATAACCATATGCAAACAAATCTTTTCATTTAAAAAAAAATATTTTTAGTCTGGTAAATATAGTACTTCAGTGGTTTTGACCCACTCCTCTGCCCATCAGGGTCAGGAACAAATATTCTTCTTCCTATTCCTAAAATAACTATGAAAATGTAAAACATCTCCTTTTCAGTCACTGAACCCTGTTGTCCATCTGGTCAAAATAAGGTGGTCATACTCTAGCCATGGTGGCTCAGAGCTAATTTGAACTCTTAATTCCACTTCTGATTGTTCTATTTACGATGTGGTTTTCAGGAGATCCCAGGTCTCATTGTTAAATGAGACAAATTTAAATTTGTTCAACCACCACCCTATAAACATCTTCCTGCTACAAAAAACATTTAAACATTCCACAGGCCTCCCCACAACTGGGTTCTCCAAACCATACAAAGCAGAAAAATAGGGAGTTCTAGAACCTTCCACTTCAATCTATGGGAAAAGGCTAGATTTTATCTATCATTTTGGGGACCATTCACATTTCATAAGATTTGTAACACAACTGTCATTATCAGGTTCCAAGTTAAACAATCTATTTCATACAGTTCACCACAAATACTGCCTTTAATATATATCTAGTCAAGACTGAAAATTAAAGACTTAACCAAATGAAGGTCCTCGCAGCACTTCATCCAGTGGGCATAATTTATTTGGGGTTTTCTTGGCTGATCTAAAATCAAAGTTGATAAAGAATGTGCCCTATGTTTGAAATCATTACCTGAAAGATACCTGTAAGGTGTGTAGATCAAGGCTGAAGCATGACTACTCCCTGCCAAAAATATGTTTGATGCTCTATTAGAGACTTTTTACATCTTTTGGATAACTTACTCCAGTTGCTCAGAGATTTTCTTTACAGACTTTCCCACAAAATATTAGAAATGTATTTTTTAAATTCAAATGTTATTTTTAAAAATAAATTGAGTCTATTCTGACCTTTTGCTAAGGACTAGGCCATTTTTAGAGACATATCATCTGGAGTCCAATCCACCCTCATTCTGAAGAAATGAAGTATTGGTCAGTCCACTATAATTAATTTCCAAGGAAAGCAAACACATTTCATTTATTTAAGAAATCACCAGTGACTTCCTAAAAGATAGCCATCTGTTCATATCTTACCATAGGCTGAAATAAGTTAACTTCATTATGAAAAGAAATGAATTTCTAATGTTGTGCAAGAGGCAGAGCAATAAACATGGTGACATGTTTTCTATAAAGGAAATATTGAAAAACATTTAAAAAGACATATTTGAGAAAGAAAATGGAAAGAAATGCTATTTTGGTTCATTTCTATTCACCAAACAAATATAAACATAGTACGATTTCATAATGGAAGTGAAATTCTTCATAACCATTACCTGTGATTTCATCTCGTACAGGGTAGCATCATCTGGGGTTAACTGCAGTGCTTCGTCCCATTTTTGAATCGCCTCTCGATACCTGTAGTTGTGAAGTTACATTAGTATCTTATCTTCACTAAATCCTTGAGAGTACATGACCAGATGTTAAAATCAGGTACTAAGGAATAACTGTATATCAAGAAATAGCTCTATTCAAGAACTGATGACAATAATAACAATGGTACAAAAGCAAGAAAATTAAGAGATAAAGGAAAGGGTGGCAAAAGAAAAAAAGACAAACATAAATTAAATAAAAGGTATCTTAGAAATCTTTTTCCAATTTTATTTTCTGGGCTGAGAAATCACCACCAAAATTTCCCTCTTTTTCATCAACCTCAACGTGCAAATGTTGTCATGCATGTTAGATGTATTGCAAAGGACGTTAATGAGGAATTTATAATCCAGTTGTGATCCTGGGCTTGGCTGAGCAATCTAGGCACAGAACAATTTAAGAAGTTGTCTGGTAATTGCGTAAGGATTCTTCAGATTTAAGCTTCCTTGTCCGTAAATTCCAGGAACTCGGGGACTAGTAACGCACGGCAAGCTTATAACAAAAGGGGTCAAATGAATGATAAACAGTACAGAGATGGTGGTTTCCACCACCACCTTTTCACCGACGTTCTCCTAGTCAGGTTTCTCCTGTGAGCTCCAAAGCTGTGTGGTCAACTCACATCTCCACAAAGATGTGCCACAGACACCTCAGGCTCCCTCTGCTCAAAGCTGGTCTTAGCACGCCACCTGCCAAATCTGTGGAAGCACCGCAGCACTTCCTTTTGTAAATAAAATGAAGGCACTACTGAGTCCTTCGTGTTATCCAAAGCAGTCATTCTCACGGCATCCTTCACAAGTGATTAACTCTTGTATCCTTGAATACTGTAGGAGGAGAAAGTTCTATTTACCAGAATATTTTCCATTATGAGCTGAAACTTTCTATCTTGTACCTTTCCCCCAGTGCTACTAATTCTGCTTTCTAGCACTAAACAGAAAATATATAATCCACTAGTTTTAATTCTTGGCTACATACAGAATGATCTAGGGAGATTCTGGAGGGGAAGAAATACACAACACCACACACACACACACACACACACACACACACACACACACACACCACACAGCTGGCCCCTGCCTCAATCAACTAAAACAGATATTCTCAGAATAGGACCCAGGCATCTATATTTTTTAAACCAGGTAATGCTAATAAACACCAAGGTTGTGAACCATGGAAAATATCTTTCATAGCGTAGTAAGCCCTATCCATGTGCTGCCTTCTCTTGAATCACTCATTATTACCTGTTTTCCAGACCCTTATTTCCTCTGTATGTGTTCTTCTCCACAATTTCCTACTGGATGTGTGAAGGTCCAAACCAAACATAACGACCAAAATATGGGCTAATATGCACTGATTATTATTTAAACAGAGGGCGGTGAAATAAAGAAATAAAGGCAAAATTTGGTAGAAAATACAAAGGTGAAGAACATAAAAAAGTACGTTCTGTTTTCACCTTGCTATAGAGTTCCTTTACTAGTAGTACAAACGGACAACGTCACATCCAGGGGTCTTACGCCAGCCTGACAAATGACAAATGGGCTACCAACACCTTAAAATAAGTTTGCCACTGGGGCGCCTGGGTGGTGCAGTCAGTTAAACGTCCGACTTCAGCTCAGGTCACGATCTCGCGGTCCGTGAGTTCGAGCCCTGCGTCGGGCTCTGGGCTGATGGCTCAGAGCCTGGAGCCTGTTTCCGATTCTGTGTCTCCCTCTCTCTCTGCCCCTCCCCCGTTCATGCTCTGTCTCTCTCTGTCCCCAAAATAAATAAACGTTGAAAAAAAAATAAGTTTGCCACAGAGCCAACTCCATGGCCAGCAGCAGGGGTGAGGGTGGACATGATGGGAGTGTGCTTTACAAAGCCTGCCTTAGCTGCCATGATAGGTTGTAGCAGTGGCTACTGCTATTTTGTAGTAGCCGGCTATATATAACTATAAGCTAAAGATTCATCCCACAGGGAACGTGGGTCGCTCAGTCAGTTAAGTGTTCAACTCCTGATACTGGCTCAGGTCACGACCTTGTGGTGGTGAGATTGAGCCCCACGTTGGGCTCTGTGCTGAACATGGAGCCTGCTTGGGATTCTCTCTCTTCCTCTCTGCCCCTCCCCCACTCAGCTTTCTTTCTCTCACTCAAAATAAATAAATAAACTTTAAAAAATTAAAACAGAAAAAGATTCACCCCGCAAAAGCTGGTAGTCTTTGTTTCCAAGCAAACCAAATGTGAACATGCAGAGAGGCTATCACAACTACTGCCTGGACCATGGTTAGTATCTTCTTCAGGGGCTCTTGCTGAGCACTGAATACCTGTTTGAAAACTGTTGAACTCTGGGTGAAAGACTACTGGAAGTTTAGGAACAGTGTGGCCATTATTCACCTCATTTTTATGATCTGCTGCCCCAATGGTCTATGTTTCTCTCTGCCTCTGCCTGCATCGCAATATTATGTCACAAATCAAACCTCTGAGAGCTCCGTTAATTGAGAATTATTTCTTTATTAAGGATTTTCCCAAATTCAAGCATGTATCTAGAGCCAGGGTCCCCAAAGTTGAAACAGGCAGTGTCACTGGCTGCTGTTTGTCAATGTTCTTCCTTCATCTCACTCTGAGATCCCTCTGGAGTGCCCATACGTCTCTGCTTTCCACATATTCGGACACTTCTGCACGGTGTCAGGCTATGCCCGTAAGCGTGGCCGGCACAGGTGTTAAATGGCTGCCACATGACTTTCCTATAAACTCTGTGCTCAGCAGGTGATGGACACGGGTTGGTTAAACAGCAGTGTCCCACTGCTGCCTCCTAGTTACCCTGAATGGGAATCTGAGACTCACAGATATTTTTAGATAATTCATACGTTAATGTTAGCTTAGAAACTGCCCACTGAACTTCAAAGTAAGGCATTTAATGTATCTTTTCAGGTACCATTAAAATTTCTTATTTATGAATTCTCCTCTTACTAAAACACCATCAACTATCAGAATTAATTAACTAGCTGCTTCTGTAGGGTTACCACCTATCAGATCACACTGCTTGGATTCATGTGCTAACCTCTCAAGGATGCCGTTCTTATAGTCCTTCCTTTCCCAGCCCCCCAGATAAAGTAGCCTCCTTTAAGCAAAACATACTTTTAAAAAAGAGTGATGGCAGAGAAGAGATGCATGGGCCTCACCTGGTACTCAAGCTAGGAAAGAAGAAGATGAAAAGGGATCTACAAAGAAGAAATGAGAAAGTCTGAACTTCACTGGTGGACTCTTAAGGGGATAAAAACAACAGCTTGTGGATAAGAGAGAAAGGGAAGGAGGAGGAAGGCATGATCCCAGCGGACCTCTTCCTTCTTTGATCCGCACACGCACATCTAGTATGGTGGCCCGGGACTCCAAACCTATGCTGGCAACTAAAACATGTGGTTGGTTCACAAAAAGCATTTGATTTTTTTTTTTTTTAACACAAAATGTTCTTAAATCTGGCCTTCCTTATATTCTATACCTGAGTAAATGACGACAGTTTTGACATAATTGTTTTGATAGAAAAAATTGCTTCCCAAACACACGAATAGAGAAGAACCAGAAAGGAAACTGCACACGCGTGTGCGCACACACACACGCGCACACACACACAGAAATTAAAGACACTCATAATTTCACCAAAAGATGACAACCACAGTTAACATTTTTATTGTATATTCTTCCAAGTGTTTTAACGTATATCATACATATGAAACATTATTTTGTCTTTAAATTATCAAATGCTTCTCTCTAGGGGGCGCCTGGGTGGCGTAGTCGGTTAAGTGTCCGACTTCAGCCAGGTCACGATCTCGCGGTCCGGGAGTTCGAGCCCCGCGTCGGGCTCTGGGCTGATGGCTCAGAGCCTGGAGCCTGTTTCCGTTTCTGTGTCTCCCTCTCTCCCTGCCCCTCCCCCGTTCATGCTCTGTCTCTCTCTGTCCCAAAAATAAATAAACGTTGAAAAATGCTTCTCTCTATAGCATAATGCTTAGTAAGTGATTACTACTATTTCAATGCAAAATTCATTCAAATAAATCCTCTACTGTTAGACATTACACTTAAAAAGCTGCTAAGAGTAAATCTTAAATGTTCTTACCACAAAAAAAAAAAAGGAATTATATAACAGATGTGTCAATTAATCTTTTACTGTGGTAATTATTTTGCAATATATATGTTCATGAAATAATCACATTCTCCACTTGAAACTTACACAATGTTATACATCAATTATATCTCAATAAAACTGGAAAAAAATTACCCTTTGGCCATTACAATGATCTTTTGGAAGGAAGTGGGCCAGGAATAATTATTGAAGAAAATTGTATTTTGGAGATCAAATATAATACACATGTTATGTTTGATGTAAAACTGACTGGAAATGAGATCACCTTAGAAGGAAGGTTAGTCTGACTTAAGATAGCATTCTCATTGATTTCCTTTAATTAACAAAAAAGCCAATGAGGGGAGAAATAAACACTATATTTCCTTGTCTGTACTACTCCCCTTCCAATTTTCTATTGATATGACCCGCCAGCTTTACAGGAAACATAACTTCAGTTCCCAGTTGGTTTGGTTCTTAAAACTAGCTATCTTTATGCTAATCAAAAATTCAAATGGCACTAATACTCTTTGATAAGATTATGTACACCTAAAATACAAATCATATTTAAGCTGTTCAATCCTCAAAAACTAGCTTACCTGTTTAACAACTAGAATGATACTTTTAAAATATTTACTTTAGGTCTTACAGAAAAGGGGAAAATCCTTACAATGAAACACAAATAAGCAGCCCTCTCGTGTCCTCTTCTCAAGCTAGCCTTCAAAACGCATGCACATAAACGGATACACTTAGAAGCTCCACTTCAAATGAACAATGACTTTCAATTTGCACTGTGTAAACAATAAAAGAACATGTACATGAACACTATTCTCAAAACCTCTGTGAGGGACAAAGACAACTTTTTTCTCTCAAAAACTTACAAATAAAAATTACAAACCTCTAAACAAAGGCCAGTAAGGAAATGTTCTTTAAAGTGGGAAAAATCAGCTCATGTGCACATGCCCCCTAAAACCCATCTGTTACTTACTTGGTTAACAATATCTCCAAGAAAAAAGAGAAGGGCTTGGGAGGGGGGAAAATGCCTTTTTATTTTTATTTTTATTTATTTATTTTTTTTTTAATTTTTTTTTTCAATGTTTATTTATTTTTGGGACAGAGAGAGACAGAGCATGAACGGGGGAGGGGCAGAGAGAGAGGGAGACACAGAATCGGAAACAGGCTCCAGGCTCCGAGCCATCAGCCCAGAGCCTGACGCGGGGCTCGAACTCACGGACCGCGAGATCGTGACCTGGCTGAAGTCGGACGCTCAACCGACTGCGCCACCCAGGCGCCCCAAATGCCTTTTTAAATGCACATCCTGTTTGACCCAGCCATTCCATTTCTATAAATCTTTCTTTCGAGCTGACCTGGATGTATGCACACTTCTATCTCTGAAAGGCCAGTCACTATATCATTCATAAAAATTAAAGATGAAAACATCTTTCTCAAAAAAGAGATGGCAAGATACATTTTAATACATCATGCAATGAAATACAAATACCCCATCATATCCAAATCTTTCTGGTTTGGTTTCTGGTTTTAGATAGAGTCTAGTTTTAGACTCTGGTTTTAGAGTCTGGATGGTTAAGGGATAGTATATGGCCTTTTTTTTTCTTAAAGCCAGTTCTATACAAAATAATCTCTAAGATATATTAAGTAAAAAAGGCAAGGGAGAGAATGGTGTATATATTTAGAATATCAACATTTATGATGTTTTAAAAGATATATACATACACATGCTTATAAATCTAAAGATTATCTTTGGCAAGATATCAAAGAACTGGTAACTGGTTTCCTGTGGGAAAGTGAACTAAGAGACCAGGAGGACAGGAGTAAGGGCAAGATTTAGTCTTCATTGTATAGCCTTTGTTGGTATTGCATTTGCTTTTTTTTAAATCATGTACATATGTTACTGTCTTTTTCTTTTCATTAAAAATTATACAAATACATTAAACAAACCATGGATTGGTTAAGTTCATACAGAGAGAGAGTAAATAAGAAAGAGAAAAGATACCAGGGCTCAAGTTTTCAAAATTCAGAGGTCAAGCAGAGAAGGAAGGGCTAGCAAAGATGACTGAGAAGTTGAGAAAGAAAGGAAGAAATTCAGGAGTGTGTGTGATTTCAAAGAAACCAAAGAGAAGCCTGTCACAGAGAGAGTGCTGGGTTGTACCTAAGAGAGATGCAGCAACATGTCAATCATTGGTGACACTGACCAAACAGCATTCCTGGAAGGGCAGGAGTGGACGCCAGACCGCTGAGCAAAGTGGGAGTAAGAAGTAGGAACAACGAATGCTGGCAACTCATTGGGGAAGTCTGTGAATACCAAAAAGGGAAATGAAAAGGTAACTAACTAGGAATATAAAATCCAGAGAAGGTTGACACAGATCTCTAACACATGTCCAGACTGGACTTATCATCATCTCCCACTCCAGACTTACTCTATGCTTGCAACTATGGCTTAGAGAACAGCACCACCGAGTCACTGAGACAGGATCCCGGAGTCAGCCTTGACTACACTTGCCCTGCCCTAGGTTACATGAGTCGTCAATTCTCTAATTCATCCTTTAACTCACTGTCACTGCTCCTATTTAGTGTAAGCCCTCAGCCTTCCTTGCTGGGATTATCAAAAATTCAAGTAATGATTTTTAAAAATTTTTTCAATGTTTATTTATTTGTGAGACAGAGCAAGAGCAAGGGAAGGACAGAGAGAGGGAGACACAGAATCCAAAGCAGGCCCAAACTCACAAGCTGTGAGATCATGACCTGAGCCCAAGTCAGTCGGACGCTTAACTGACTGAGCCACCCAGGCGCCCCAAGTAATGACTTTCGTTGGCCTCCTTTCGGCTGGAACACTGTTCGGCCTGCTCTTCAGCTAATTCCAATGTGTCTTTCCTGACTCTGCCCTGATGCCCTCTCCTCCCAAAAATCATCTCAAATACTCTTTAATGCTTCTATTTCCCCATTTAGTTAAATGCCCTTCTTTTCGATCATCCAAAGAACTCTCTAAATAGTCCTCTTTACTACATATTGAAACAGTTTCTGTGTATCACCCACAAAAGGTGTTTATTTAATATTTTCTTTGTGGCATCCATGCTTAACAAAAATCACCAAATACATTTTCAGTGAGTAAAAAATATATATATAAGAAATTAATATGCTAGACTAATTTGGGTGAGGAGAGTAGAATATAAAACAACAAATGTCAAATGATGTTGAATATAATTTTATCTTTGCCAAATCAGAAAGACTTTTTAAAAATTTTTTTAGAAAGACTTCCAGACTTTACACAGCTTTAAATTTTAATTTAAAATTTAATTCAATTAGATTTTTGATAAAAAGAAAAGCTGCATACATTAAAATGTAATGGGGGCGCCTGGGTGGCGCAGTCGGTTAAGCGTCCGACTTCAGCCAGGTCACGATCTCGCGGTCCGGGAGTTCGAGCCCCGCGTCGGGCTCTGGGCTGATGGCTCAGAGCCTGGAGCCTGTTTCCGATTCTGTGTCTCCCTCTCTCTCTGCCCCTCCCCCGTTCATGCTCTGTCTCTCTCTGTCCCAAAAATAAATAAACGTTGAAAAAAAAAAAAATTAAAAAAAATAAAATAAAATGTAATGTAACTCATCAGCTGTCTTCCAGATATAGTTGATTCTCATTCTTGTAGTTATGTTCTATAAAGCTGCTGTAAAGACTGAATTAGTGAATACTGAATCACGGCTCATAGGGGAATACAGGGTTAAGTTTCTGCCATCCTCTGGTCATATTTGTATCAACTGATTAATATATAGCCTTGTTTTATGTGCTCCTGTTTAAAGACATCTTATTTAATAAATATTGCTGATTCATTAACATTGATCTCACAGCCCACAGCACTGTAACTCATGCCTGGACGAAGCTTACTGGACAAAGCTTACTGAATGAACACATGTAGTTTCTCTGTAAGGCACATCACAGCCTTCTTGTCTTTAGGAACACTAGACAGCACTTCTGAACTATACTTCGGAGGCGTTTTAAACAGCAAAATCACCAACAAAGGGCACAAAAATGTGGAAAATATAACACTAGACAGACCCCAAAAAGGACACTTGTTTATACAGTGTGAGAGCTGAAACAAGAAGGCAGAGCACCTGCCGTGTTGGACTCAGCTGGGAATACATACAGGAGGCACTCAGATTCTTCTCAGCTCTGCCGATGTCCACTAACAACTGTGAAAGCACCATGAGCACTGATTTGGGGGTTACCAATATATTTGTGAGTGGGTAAACTCATAAATGAGGAAGCCATGAATGAGGTTTCACTGTATTTAAGAAGAAATGTTATAGCGTTTTTTCTATGTCAAATAAAATATAGCTACAAAGGAGTATCACTTTCACTAATATCATGACAGATTTCTAATTGATTTCTATCAATTTTACATCCTTATGTGGAAACATCAAAATAAATTTAAAAGCTATTTCCATACAGCTACATTTTTATCAAATCCCTAGTGAATATTAAGATTCCTCATTATTATAGATTATCATTAAATAATTTTATTTTCTCCTTAAAACCTATGTCATCAAGAACTTTAAAGTTTTCACCTTATTTTATATTGTGTTTCTAATAATATTTACAGTAATTGTGCCCCATTGGCACCTGGGTGAGTCAGTCCAGTTAAGCATGACTTTGGCTCAGGTCATGATCTCATGGTTTGTGAGTTCAAGGCTCCCATGGAGGCGGGGGGGGGGGGGGGGGGGCGGCAAAACAGACCCACTTTGGATACTCTGTCTCCCATTCTCTCTGGCCCTCCCCCACTCATCTCCCCCTCAAAAATAAATAAACATTTAAAAAAATAATAATTGTACCCCAAAATGATAGAAATGACTTCTCTGGCTGAATTTATATTTTCATATTGGAAGTGGTTTTCTTTTGTTCAGGATATATTTGAAATTAAAAGTTTAGTTTGCTTCCTTGATTTTATAAACACTTTCATATAGACGTTATAATGATATAGAAAGTAGTTTTAGACAGGTTTAATTTGAGTGAAAGTTGTGTGATTTCCAATGTAGGTAAATCAGGTTCCAACTTTTAGACAATGATAAATTTTCTGAATTAAAAAAAATTCCTCAAGTTATTTTGAGGTTTTTCTGTCTAGAATTTGGAGTAACATTCTGAAGAAAGCAAGGACAAAATAATGTGTAGCTAATACAACGAACATTCTAATAAGGAACCTAATTTCCATAGCTCAGAAAGAAAGAAAAAAGAATCTGCAAGAGGCAATAAAAGAGAAAAAACATCATTATGTTTTTCTTCTTCTTGAGAAGACATACATATTTAGTGAAAGGAGGGCTGGATTGGAAAGAAGTGCTGAGATAATGCTCAGAGTAGAGTTCCTGGGTGGTTTTATTAGGCAAGGGAAAGATATAAATATACTTTAAATTCCAAACTGCTCCGAGTTTTAGTCACTATCACTTATTAAAATTACGTGGACTCAGGATTAGGCTGAATCATAAAGCCCACTTTCAGTAATAATTTAAACTATTTACTTACATAAAAGAACAAACACATCTTAAAAGTTTTTAATTTTTTATTATAGACAAGAACAAACAATTCAGAGCAGATCAACTGCCTCTGGAAACAGTAGGAAGGAGCTCTGAAATTACATAAAGATGTATGCACACTGAATAAAGGTCATTTTCCAAAGCAAATTAAAACAATGATGCCAACTTCTACGTGGTACAGGATGTTCCCTAGTTGTTCCTGTATCGAAAGTAATTGCCCTGGTCTACTCGTTGTCATACTAGACAATGAGTTTTCTGAAACAAGTAAAAAGTCACAATTTTAACCTCCCAATTTCTACTTCAGATATAGAGATCATTTAAAATTATTTTATCACCTAGGGGTGCCTGGGTGGCTCAGTCCATTAAACATCTGGCTCTCAAATTTGGCTCAAGTCAGGATCTTGCAGTTCGTGAGATGGGAGCCCCAGGTCAGGCTCTGCACTGTTGGCGTGGAGCCTGCTTGCGATTCTCTCTCTCTTCCTCTCACTCTGCCCCTCCCTCTCCCTCTCTCTCTCTCAAAACAATTAAATAAATTTTAAAAATAAAATAAAATTATTTACCCCCAGATTATTCACTCATTGAGCATACACACAAATGTCATAAAGTAATATTCACTGGAGGGGCACTTGGGTGGCTCAGTCAGTTAAACATCTGACTTCAGCTCAGGTCATGATCTCACAGTTTGAGAGTTCGAGCCCCACATCAGGCTCTGCACTGACAGCTCAGAACCCGGAGCCTGCTTCGGATTCTGTGTGTGTGTGTGTGTGTGTGTGTGTGTATGTGTCTCTGTCCCTCCCCCTCTTGTGCTCTCTCTCTCTCTCTCTCTCTCTAAAAAAAGTAAATAAACAAATAAATTTCACTAGAAATTAATTCCAGTATCATGGAATAATTTGGATCAAATTAAAACATGTAAGTAAATGGGCAGGACTATAATAAGTGCCTTATTTTAATGATAAATATATGATAAACTCACGAAGTCTGCAAAAGGCAAAACAATAAATAGGACTCCCTTCCCCTAGCTAAACCAAATCACCCTGCCTTCCTGCTTCCTCAGATAGGCTCACTGTGACCCCCTGTTTACATTTACTTCTGTGTTTGTTTAAAAGCTCTATGCAGGGGCGCTTGGGTGGCTCAATTGGTTAAGCATCTGACTTCGGCTCAGATCACGATCTCACGGTTCGTGGGTTCGAGCCCCGCATCAGGTTCCGTGCTGACAGCTCAGAGCCTGGAGGCTGTTTCAGATTCTGTGTCTCCTTCTCTCTCTGCCCCTCCCCCCCTCTTGCTCTGTCTTCCTCTGTCTCAAAAATAAACATTAAAAAAAAATTTTTTTTTTAAAAATAAAAGCTCTATGCAGACCAAGGTAAATGCAGCTAACACAATAGGACCTAACATATATCAATAATTTCTAAAGGAATAAGGCAGACACAAGTGGTCTACAGTCTTTGTGGGGTAAAGGAGGACAATATGGCCTGAACCAGAAAATAGTTGCCACTGCCTAAGCCAAAGTTTTAAATACCACAGCTAAAGACGTAGTCTTAAGACTCCTAATGTATTTCAGTATATTTGGATAACCTAGCAATAAAAATAAAGAATGCTTTGTCCTCAAAAAGATACACTATCTGAAAAAAGAGAATCCTAATCATCACTCCAGACTTTCTACTCCATAAGATAAAAATCCTAAATAAAGAATTAATAAATTAAATCCAGCAACCTATTAAAAAGTATGAAGTCCACATGACCATGTAGAAAATACCTCAGAGAAGCATTAGAGAAACTTCATATGTAACTGATAGTGGAGGGAAAAAGGTACATGACACTCAACAATACTTAATACCCATTTTGACTATTTATAACTATGTCACCTAAAGAGAAGTGTACTTCTCTATGGGTGATTTCAAGCCTAATCTCTAAATATTTCCAAATGTTATTACAGACACAACATGAAAAACTGGAAATTTGCTATGTTCTTCTGTCTCTGAAAAATTGACTTACTCCTTCATAATAATCCTCCTACTCATAATATTCTAAGAAATGTAGTAGTAGCAAATTCTGTAGGACTCAATACTAGTGAATATATTTCTTCCAGTATTAGCTTATCAGTCCAATCTGTTTTCTATGACGCCCCATCCCCACCTTTGCTCCCTGCTGGCTGCACATTCGCCCATTCCCTACCCACGTATCATGTTCCTGTTCATGTAGGCTGAGCAGTACACAAACATAAGCACATCTAGGATTTCATTCCTCTTCCTCTTCACTTTTCAAAGGCTCTCTCTCTCCAAGACCAAATTAAAATTCTGTTTATCATGAAGACCATGAGTACCACTTACATGATCACAGAGTAACACTTTTATTCCCATAGTATTTGTTTTACAAAGTACTTTCTGTACAATCACTTAACAAACAACTATTCTCACGAAAAGTTCATTCACTTCGTGCTCATACGATTGGCATTGCTTGTTCTCATTTTACTGATGAGGAAACAAAGGTAGAGAGCAGCTACAGGACAAATGGTATTAACCCTGTAAAAGCCATGATCTGAAGCTAGTTCAATTACAAGACTAATACTTTTCCAACTACCCCATTGTCTTCCATTGGATTTTTCTCTAATTCTTCCATGCATTTTTATCTTCTCTTCACTAATGAGTTCAGGGACCAAAAGGTAGATTCACTTGTATCTACAACACCCAGAACATGGCCAGGCACACAGAAGGTGCTAATATCCCAGATTCTATCTACCTCATTTGTCTTACCTTCTCCAAAAGAAGTCTTGAAAGACAGCAAAGAAAAGCATGAAAGACATGAAAAGAGGAGACAAGAGCTAGTATGATGAAAATACCTCAGAAAAAAAAATGGAAAGAAATACAATCAAATTTTACCTTACAACAAAAGCAGGAAATACTTTAATTCTTACTTTGTTCCATCTTACCACTCCAGATACAGAAATCACAAGAAATCCCAAGACAAGGGAAATGGGAATATGGGTGGAAAGAACCAAGAGATTAAAATTCTAGGTAGAGGGGCACCTGGGTGGCTCAGTCGATTAAGTGTCCAACTTTGGCTCAAGTCATGATCTTGCAGTTCATGAGCTCAAGCCCCACATCAGGCTCTGTGTTGACAGATCAGAGCCCAAAGCCTGCTTCATATTCTGTTACCCTCTCTCTCTGCCCCTCCTCTGCTCACGCTGTCTCTCTCTCTCTCTCTCTCTCTCTCTCTCTCAAAAATAAATAAACATTAGGTTTTTGTTTTTAATTCTAGGTAGAGGACTTTAAAGCCCCGGGATGTGTGAGGTTTCAGGAGTCTTTGTGGCTTCTGAGGAAGCAGCTGGTCCAGAGACCAAGGTCAGCACAGCAAAGGTCCATGAGTATTTTAGGTTTTGTGGACCATATAGGCTCCTTCACAGCTGCTCAATTCTGCTGTAGCACAAAAATCAGCCACAGAACGTCATCATACACATCATCATCTTACACAAATGTGCATGTCTGCATCCAATAAAACTTTATAAAAACAGGCTGTGGTTTGCCAACCCCTGCACTACTTGGTCCAACCACTGTTTCTGTCACATTTATCAAATATCCTTTTTACTTTCAGCCCTATTTTCTGCCTAACTCAACCAGGAACATTTATCACCCCAAGGTAGGCATTTATATCAATTTATGGAGGCATTTTTGGTTGTCACTGGAGGCCTAGTGACAAGGGTTCAGGGATGTTAGCATCTGGCAAGGCAGAGGGCCACCCTGACCGACAAACACCAAACGCCTGTCGTACCCAAAATGCCAACAGCACTACTGCTGAGAAACAGGGTGGCTTACCCCACCCCCGCCCTCCAACCCCAAAGCTGCTTACATTATCACAAAGTACAAAGTAAACTAAGAAGTTCGAAGTGACATTGACCATCACTAGTTCTGTTTCCTCTTCTCATTAGGCAGCATGTTGACACAGACACACATATAAACATATACATGTGCAAAAACAGGCACACAGATTTGAGGGGGGAAAATGTCCACTGCACCCCCCCCCCAAACCATGCTGCTCTTATTTTGAAGCCATTGGCATTGGCGGCAGCAGAGGCACAGCTAAGTGAAAAGTGCTTTCTGCCCACAAACCATGCAAAAGTTTAAAGGAACACGTGAGCTGTTTTCCACTGGCTAGAGAGAAGCAGCAACCGGTGGGCACTTACTTCACTATCATAAGCTTACTGAATTCCCTCTCCACCCTCATTTTTCATTTCTCTCTTTGACAGAATTCCCCTGGCCTACAAATAAAGGGTGGCACCGCCCAGGTCCTCCATTTGGGGATCGCAGGAAGCCTGGCATGTAATAACATCGATGGCCTCTCATGGCTCCTACAGCATATCTCTTAATTCAACTTCAGTTTGGAACGCACCGAACAGACACAGCCCAGCTGCGGCTGTCGGATAGGAAGCATTAAAAGATAAAAACTTGGTTTAAAGTCACTATGGTTAATAAATGACCAGAGTCTGACTTGGCCAGTTTAAAGACAACCTTGACAGTGTGCTGGGGAACCAGCCAAGGCAGGAAGCAACTAGAATGGCTGCAGGGCCTGCGTAGGGGGAGGGTGAGACAATACCCTATGCTGAGGTAAGGAACAGCTGGTGAGCAAGCCAAATAAGTTAGCACACTCATTTATCAGACAGAAATGTCAAAGTGTTTAACTACTTTGCTCCCAATTAGATTTCCAATTTATGACAGCTTCAGGTTTAATGAGCTCTATAGTCATCAGCTTATTCATTTAATAAACATTTATTAAACATCTACTCTGGCCCAGGTAGTATTCTGGGTACTGAGGCTGTAGCACTCAACAAGATATAAAATGACCTTACCATTTTTCTAGATCTTACATTCTAGAATGTTCACAGGCAGGAAGAAGGCAGGGAAAAACAACAAGCCTAAGTTAAAATATGGTAAGTGTGATTAAAAAAAAAAAAAAAAAAAAACAAGCGGAGGGGATGTGAAAGGGAGGTCACTGGATGGCTACTCTGAACATGTGGTCAGAAAAAGTCTCTCTAGGAAGGCATCTGAGCTGCGATCTGACTAACCAAAAGTGGTCAGCTAATTGAAGATCTGGAGAAAGGTCACTCCAGACAAAGGAAGAGCCCAAGCCAAGAGAGGGCCAAACACCCCAAGTTTTGAGGAAATGAAAGGAAACCGGCATGGCTACGGAGGAGGAGGAAGGGGAATGGGAGGTGTAGACCCAAAGCCCCGGCTCTAACTGTACGTGTGATGAGGAATCTGCAGAGTTTTTGTGCAACAAACATACAGACTTGCTTTACACCTTGAAAAACTCAGTGAGGCCCAGAGAGTGGTCTGTAGGGGTGTAAGAAGGAGCACAGGGAGAGCAGTTAGGAGACTACTTGAATGAGGCAGGTAAGAGATGACAGGGGATTAGATTAGGAGGACAGCCACGAAAACAGAGGAGAGGACAAAAAAGATTTAAAATATGTTTAAAAAATAAAGTCACTCTAACTTGGACTGGATATGAAGAGCAAAAAAAAAGAAAGGAAATCCAGGATGATGTCTTAGCTTGAGTTCCCAGGGAAATAGAGCCCGGGGGCCTAAGCTTCTACTTTGTGGGGGTAGGATCCCAGGGAAGCAAGAGTTAGGGGAAAAAGAAGTGAGGCCGGAAGGAGGGAGAATAAATACAAGGCATCTGCTAGGCTGGCAACAGCTTAAAAAACAAACAGATGACTGCTAATCTTGTAGAACTTCTTCAGAAGCCTGTATAAAACCTGTGTGCCTTGGAAACTGTCCAGTGAGGGGAAGAAGGGAAAAGAATTTATCTGCAGGCTCCCTCCCATACCCTGTTTCCCATCCGTCAAATTCTACCCCACAGAGTCGTAATCCGGTCCCGTCTGAGCATCTACAGGTCCAAGCTGGCCAGTGTCAAGGTGTGGTGGATGGTCTTTGATTGTCAGTTAGCACCATGAACGGGGGCTGTTGGTCTGTAACAACAGCAGCCGCCGCCCAGGCTTTATGGCCGTAAGAACAGCATGAAGGGCAGGGAGCTGGAGGTGACTGGGGTTGATTAGCTCTGTAATGGCACATGCACAGCAGAGTTGACCCCTGGCTTTTGGGCATAAGTAACTGGGTAAACAGTGATGCCTTTTACTGACATGGGGAAGACTAAAAAAGACCAGATATTTGTGTGTGTGTGTGTGTGTGTGTGTGTGTGTGTGTGTGTAGGGGGAGGGGGGGTCAGGGAATCAAGACCTCTGCTTAGGACATGTTAAGTTTCAGAGACTAATTAGATATCCAAGTGGGTATAAAGTAAGCACTGGAGATTTAAGAGTCTGGAATTCAGGTGGGAAGATAGCACTGCAGACATATTTGGCAGTCATCAGTATAGAGACGGCACACTGAAAGCAGGAGACTATATAAGTTTAAGAAGGGAAAAAATGGACATAGAAAAGAGAAGTATTTTCTAAATACTGTGGCCCACCAATATTTAGAAAATGAAGACAAGAAAACAGGAAGCAAAGAAGATTAAGAAGTGGGCGGTGAAACAAAAGAAAAACCATCAGTGTGGTGTTCTGTAGATGAGAGAGCAGTGTATTTAGGAAGACAGTGGTCAACTATGCTGAACGACGAGAGGCACAGTAATAAATGAGAACAGAGACATGATGACTGGATTTGACAACATGAAGGTCATATAACAAGAGTGGCTTCAGGGGACCAGTGGGAACAGAAACCTGACTGGAATGGACCCAGAGGATGATTCATCAAGAAACGGAGCTTGTGGCTCAGTGGGTTGAGCGACCGACTTCAGCTCAGGTCATGATCTCACAGCTCGTGAGTTCGAGCCCCGCATCGGGCTCCGTGCTGACAGCTCAGAGACTGGAGCCTGCTTCCGATTCTGTGTCTCCCTCTCTCTCTGCCCCTAACCCACTCTCATTCTGTCTCTGTCTCTCTCAAAAATAAACATAAAAAAAAAGGATGGAGTTTATGGTGAAAGGGGAGCAAAGAAATGGTAGGAGTCAAGAAAAGCTTTTTAAATGGTTGTTATCAAGGTATGTTTGTATACCAGTGAGAAGAAACCAAAGAGAGGAACAGATAACATTAAAATGAAGATCAGTCATTAGATTCATGCGGATGCCAGTAAAATGCTTATCATAAGGCCAGATCGCCCTCATGTTCGTTTTGGTAGGTATACTTTTCTAGACAAGAGACAAAATTCATGGTAAATTCTAATGATATCTCTGCTTCACACACACACACACTAATTCCCACAGAGAAAAATCGGACTTAGCTACACAATCAAATATCACCATCTAGTGGCTGAAACCTTAAAAGCCAACATTTCAAAGTTGGGACTCAACCTGCGACTCTTGAAAAGGTGCATATCCCAGTTAGTAACAATTCTAGAAAATGACATCTGAACCAAATAACTCATAAAAAGTCTTAATATTACATGAAATGTGCCAATCACATATAAAATCCTAAAATATAATATCTGAAATACATTTATTGAATGTTTCCTAGATGCTTAGGTGCCATGTTAATCTCCTTTACATTAACTTGCCTTTTAATGCCCCAAATAGTCTATGAGAGAAGGCTCACCATTTTACATATGAGGAAATTAATACTTAAAGTTAATAATCTGCCAAAGGTTATATAGATAGAAATGATAAAGCTAGGATCTGAAGGGAGGTAAAATGACTTCAAACTCCACACTCTTAAACCACTATACTCACAATACTGTCTCTGTTAAGCGTCAAAATTACTTACTGGTTAGATAGAAGAATACACCAGATTTTGGTTACAAAGAATCATAAACACTGTAAGGTAGAACTTCAGATCTTAAAACCCATTCTATTGCAAACTGAAGTCTTCCAAGAGTAGTTACAGTTAGTTACTAATGAAGTAAACTGACAGCAGGAGGTTCTGTAATGCTAAAGAACTGTGCTGCCTTTGAAGGAAGGGTGACATTAACATACTTGGATTGTGCTACATTTCACTGTTCAACAACCCTTTAAGTGCTAAATAAATGAGAAAATATCAAGCGTAAAAAAGACGAAGGAAGGACGGACCAGAGAAAGGGAATCACAAGGAAGCAAAAGTTTGTATCCTAGGAAGTAGAAATAGCTTTCTCTTGTCATTCAACCTCTAGGGGTTCCTCTAGAGGCACCCCTACTTCTCCACCACTCTAATGATTAGTACTCATGCCAAGTTCAAGCTCTTCTACATTTTGATGTACTTAATCCATGTCATCATTTTACAAAAAATCCAACCTAAAAACGGCGACTTGATTTTTTACAACCTTTCAGATGGTAACTTGAGGAGGAGAGATTCCAACCCAAGAACTGGGAATGCACACAACTGTGAGATTTCCCTCCCTGCTTCCAGATTAAGACTGGGGACTTCTGCCTCTGCTTCCAGAGCACAGGAGGTAACTAAGAAGGCCAACAGGGTGATAAAATGGTGATAAAATGATCGAGACCCCCAAATACACAATATCCAGAGTCAGAGTCTTATTGAAATTGAAATCATTGTATCAATTAACTTGCAAAATAACAGCAAATACAGAACAAAAATATATCCTGAACATAGAGATAAATGAAACAAATAAAGAATTATTTTACATTTATCAAGCACTCAAGGCTGATTTTTTTAATCAAATTTACTGGAGTATAATTTAGATGACAAAACATGTACCCATTCTAAGCATACTCTTCGAGTTTTTACTAATGTGTATACTTATGTAAATACCACAACCATCATAACAAAGAACACAAAAGTTCCCTATGCCCTTTCACAGTCAACCCACCCCAATTTCTGGCTCCAGACAACCACTGATATTCTGTCACTATAGATTATATTTGTCTTTAGAAATGTACATAGATGGAATCAGAGAGTATGCCCTCTTCCTGACTTCTTTCTCTGAACATACTGATTTTTTGGATGCATTAATCGTTCCTTTTCATCACTCAATAGGACTGTCACTATAGATTAGATGTGTCTTTAAAGAGACGTACACAGATGAAATTAGATAGTGTGCACTCTTTCCGATTTCATTCTCTGAGCATAGTAATTCTGGATGCATCAATCATTCCTTTTCATTACTCCGTAGGATACTACTGGATGGATACACAAAAAGTTGTTTATCCATTTACCTGATGATGGACATTTTGACTGTTTCCATTTCATGAGCACTAGGAATAAAACTACTAGGAACATTGTTAGATAAGCCTTTGAGTGAATATATGTTTTCCTTTCTCCTGAATAAATATCTAGGAAGGAGCAGACTGCTGGATTGTATGGTAAGGTGTATGTTTAACTTCACAAAACAGCCAGACTGTTTTCCAAAGTAGTGAAACTATTTCACATTTTCATACACAATATATGAAACTTTGAGTTGCTCCACATCCTTGCTTGATATTGCCAGTCTTTTCAATTTTACCATTCCAGTGGTTATGCACTGGTATGCTGTGATTTCAGTGTGAAGTTTTCTGGTGACTAATCATGCTGAGCAGCTTTTCATGTGCTTACTGGCTATTCATCTATCTTCTTTTGTAGAGCTTCAGGTCAAATTTTGTATCCACTCTTTAATTGGATAGTGTCTTACCAGTGAGTTGTGAGAGTGCCTTACATAGCCTAGGAAAACGTCTTATGTCAGATATATGTATTATAAATATTTTCTTGCAGTCTGTGGCCTGACTTTCCATTTCCTTAATTATGCCTTTTGATAACCAGAAGCTTTAACTTTGATCAATTCACTGCATAAATGCGAGTCATTTCTGTATTTTATATTCTTTATGATCTGCAGATGTCCATTCTTACACTAAAACTATACAGGTACAGCATTCAAGAATGTGGTGATGACAGTTCGTGAGAGTGAGACCTGTGCTATTAGCACAGAGCCGGCTTGGGATTCTCTCTCTCTGCCCCTCCCCCACTCTCTCTCTCTCTCTCAAAATAAATAAGCTTTAAAAAAAGCGAATCTTCTAAAAACAAAAATAAAATAAAAAACATGGTGACAAAATAAAGCAGCGTAAGTTCTCTAAGTCTTTTTTATTATGTAAAATTGTTTTGGCCAGTCTAGATTCTTCACATTTCCATATAAATTTTAGCATAAGCTTGTCAATTACTACAAAATCAAGATTGCTAGGGTTTTGATGGGAACTGCATCGAGTTTACAGCTCAATTTGGGGAGAACTAACATCTTTTTTTTTTTTTAATGCTTATTTCTTTTTGAGAGAGACAGAGACAGAATGAGAGTGGGTTAGGGGCAGAGAGAGAGGGAGACACAGAATCCAAAGCAGGCTCCAGGCTCTGAGCTGTCAGCACAGAGCCCAACACGGGGCTCGAACTCACAAGCCATGAGATCATGACCTAAGCCGAAGTCGGATGCTCAACCAGCAGAGCCACCCAGGCGCCCCGGGGAGAACTAACATCTTAACAGAACGTCATCTTCTGATTCATGAACTGGGTATATATATATGTGTGTGTGTGTATATGTGTATGTATAAATATATACATATATGTGTATATATGTGTATAAATATGTACATCTATATGTATGTGTGTGTAAATAGATGCATGTGTGTGTGTATAAATATATACATGTGTGTATATGTGTATGGAATAAATATACATATACAATACAAATATGTATAGATATACATGTATATATTTATCTCAGTTCCTTGAATTTTTCTTACCAATGTTCCATAGTTTACCATGTACAGTTCTTATACATATTTTGTTGAATTTTTTTCTAATAATTTTGTTTGGGGATGGTACTGTAAATGGTACTTTTTAAAAATTTCACTTTCCAATGTTTCATTTTATCTCCACCCTTGGCTTATGGCCTTCTTCCTATTATTTTTCGTGGTTGCTCTAGAGTTTAGGTTCAAATAACACTATACTACTTCACATATAAGAGCCTAGTAGCAATATAATTCCTTTTACCTCTGCCTGCTCAATTACTACTGTTGTCATGTATTTACTTCTGCACGTAATAAATCTTTAATATGTTGCCAGTTTAATTTATTTTTTAAATTTTATTTATTTTTGTAAATTTACATCCAAATTAGTTAGCATATAGGGCAACACTGATTTCAGGAGTAGATTCCTTAGTGCCCCTTACCCATTTAGCCCATCCCCCCTCCCACTACCCCTCCCGTGACCCTCAGTTTGTTCTCCATATTTGAGTCTCTTCTGTTTTGTTCCCCTCCCTGTTTTTATATTCTTTTTGTTTCCCTTCCCTTATGTTCATCTGTTTTGTCTCTTAAAGTCCTCATATGGGTGGAGTCATATGATATTTGTCTTTCTCTGACTAATTTTGCTTAGCATAATACCCTCCGGTTCCATCCACGTAGTTGCAAATGGCAAGATTTCATTCTTTTTTTGATTGCCGAGTAATACTCCATTGTATATATATACCACATCTTCTTTATCCATTCATCCATCGATGGACATTTGGGATCTTTCCATACTTTGGCTATTGTTGATAGTGCTGCTATAAACATGGGGGTGCACGTGTCCCTTCGAAAGAGCACAGCTGTATCCCTTAGATAAACGCCTAGTAATGCAATCACTGGGTCGTAGGGTAGTTCTAGTTTTAGTTTTTTGAGGAACATGTTGCTAGTTTTTTAAAATCAATTATCCTTTAAAAGAATTCTAAAACTTAAAAAGTCTTCATACTTACCCATGTTTATTTATCATTTCTAGCACCCATTATTCTTCTGTTTCAAAAATTTTTTTAATGTTTATTTATTTTTGAGAGAGACAGAGACAGAATGTGAGCGGGAGAGGGGCAGAGAGAAAGGGAGACAGAATCTGGAGCAGGCTCCAGCTCTGAGCAAGCTGTCAACACAGAGTCTGACACAGGGCTTGAACTCACAAACCTCAAGATCATGACCTGAGCCGAAGTTGGACGCTTAACCAACTGAGCCACCCAGGTGCCCCCTTATTGCTCTGTTTAGATACAAATTTCATTTCATACCATTTTCTTCCCCCTGAAGAGTTTCTTTTAATATTTTTTGAAGCGTAGGCTTATTGGCAATGAGTTACTTCAGCTTTTGTTTGATAAAGTTACTTTGCCTTATTTTAATTTTTTTAAGTTTATTTATTTTGAGAGAGAGGGAGAGAGTGCAAGGGAGGGGCCAAGAGAGAGGGAGAGAGAATCCCTGTTGTCAGGCTCCATGCTGTCAGTGCAGAGCCCTGCGTGGAGCTCAATCTCACAAACCGTGAGATCATGACCTGAGCTGAAACCACGAGCTGGACGCTTAACTGACTGAGCTGCCCAGGCGCATTTGCCTTTATTTTTGAAAGATATTTTTTGTGGCATATATAATTCTAAGCCGATAATTTTATTTTCTTTCAGAACCTTAAAAATGTCATCCTATTACCTTAACTGGACCTTCACCTTCGCTGTTACACTTTGAAATCCACAGCCACATCTGCAGCAAGGATGTTTCCCATGGGCTGTTCCCCGCACTGACTGAGAATAGCAGGTGACAGTAAGATGGGCCCATTCGCTGGAGGCCGTGGGACTTCCCTTATAGATGACCTGGACTTGGAAGAGTACCCAAGGTCTTGCCTAAGATGCTTCCACTCAAATATCCTTCTTTTTCTCTTTCACTCCGGGTCAGACACCGTGGTCTGATGGCTCTCCCAAATAACCCAGCTCCCCTCCCATTTTCTTTCATTCAGATGTTTCCGCTAATAAAATCTTTGCATACTTAATCTGCTCTTGGCATCTGCTTGTCAAAGGACTCAACTAGCATAGCTGTTAATACCATTAAGTGTATTTTTATTTTGGATACTGTATCTTTCACCTCTAGGTGTGCCATTTGTTTATCTTTCATTTCACTCCTGATGAGGTTCATGTTTCCTTTTAAGTATTTGAACAGTTATATTACCACTGTAAAGTCTTCATCTGCTATTTCCATCATCTATCTCATTTCTGAATCTGTTTCTGTCAGTTGGTTTTTCTCCTGTTTACAAGTCAATTTTCTCCTCCTCAGCATGTCTAGTAATTTTTCACCAAATGCTAGCTATTTGTAAATGTTATGCAGCTGACTGGAAATTTTTGACTACTATGGCAGGCATTTAAATAACTTCTATATGAGTTGAAACCTTTCAAAACCTGTTTTTGAGCTCTGCTAGGGAAGGTCTATCATACCCCTCCCTCCAGGGATAGTATAGTTGTTCTAGTATGGCATATCTCCTTTGGGGACTTTAGTGAATGTCACCGGTGACCACCAAAGACTCTCCACTCTGTGGATGAAGCTTGAATGTCTCTCTGCTCTGTATGAACTCTGGAATGATTCAGCTTACAACTCCCCAGTCAGTTTGCTGGACTTGTGGAATTTCCCCCATAGCTGAATGGCTTAACGTTCAACAAATACAGGGGACCTCGTACAGATTTCTAGAGCACTTCCTCTGAGGAGCCCCCTCTTCTCTGGTACTCTGCTCCACAACTTCTAGCTGCCTCAGCCTCTCTAAAACCCCGTCTCCAGCTCCTGAATTCAGCAAGACACTAGGATCCATCTGGTTTCCCAGAGGATGATATAATAGGGAGAAGTGTGGGTTATGAGGAAAGAAATGAGACTCAGAAAAGAGCAATGATCCTCAAGTGCCATATTCTCATGCAAGAGGAGGGTAGGAAACTTCTAATCCCAAAGGCCCTTTGGGGCTGGGATATGAAATAAAAAATAAAATACTGTGTTCTAATTTGGAGTTTAAAAATGTACATTCCTATAGCCTGGGTGGCTTAGTCCTTAAGCATCTAACTTGATTTCAGTTCAGATCATGATCTCAAAGTTCGTGAAATTGAGCCCCACATCAGGCTCTACGCTGACAGGGATTGGATTCTCTCTCCCTCCTCTCTCTGCCCCTCTCCCTGCTCATGCACATGCTCCCTCTCTCAAAATAAATAAATATTTTTTTACAAATGTATATTCCTATAGATACAATTAAACAAATGGTAGTTAACCCACAAAACACCTATATGGCCACAATATAGCAAATAAAATGTAGTTTTATAAATATTTAACATATATTGACTGGGGGTCTGGTAGGTGCCACAAATTGTTCTAAGTGCTGAAGATATTATAGAAAAGTCACACAAAGTCCCTACTGTCCTGGAACTCACATTCCTACAGAAGAGAAACAGATAACATATGAGCAAATAGCTAAATAAGTGTATAAGGTAACTTCAAAAAGGGAGAAATGCTAACAAAAAAGGTTCATGTGATTAAAGACCAAGGGGACCTGGGGGTACTACTTCCAACTGGATGCCCAGAGAGGGGCTCAGAGAGATGAAAACATGTGCGCAGAGATCAGAAGGACAAGAAGACAGACATCAGAAAACAGAAGACAAGAGCTTTTCAGACAGAGGTGTCAGGAGACAAAGCTGTATCAGAACTGTGTTCAAAAACCCAAGGAAGGCTGGTGTGACTAAAATGTAGTAAAAATGAGAATGCTTAAAGATTAAGCTGATTCAAAGACAGGGACTGGGGGGGTTGTGGTTATTGTTGTTTAATTTAGCTTCACTGTCCCTCCTTATTTTTTTTATTCCTCATATTACTTAAATGAAGTTTAACATTATCTTATGTATGCTTTTTATTTCAGATATTTTTAAAGTATTATTTTTATTTAGTTTTGGCATAGAGTAGCCAAACCATTCAATTCCACTAGATTCTTTTTATTCTGTTTAGTTCTCTCCTAAGCTGTGTATGTATACTCTAAAACAAATGCTAACCAGCAAAAAACTTAATCATCTCACCGTGTTCTCCATTCAAAATAAAGCATCCAACCCAGCTGATTTTGGTGAAATGACTCAATGTTTTGACATGCAGGCAGAAAACAAGAGTTATTGTGTTTATCTACACAGTGGATAGCTCTCCTCTACCACAGGAAATTCACAGGGACTCCCATGGCAATAACTGAATAGCTTTTCCCTTCTGCACTAGTGTGGTCTAGAGAAAAAGGCAAAAACAAAGTTAATGAACTTTTAACAGGCATTTACAGGAATTTCTAAAGATGTTTTATGGATGTTCTGCAAATGATTTCATAAATGTGGAAAATTTATAGTTGGTTTCTTCTGACTAAGACAGAATGGTCAATCTTGCAAAGTTCTACAAAAGAAAAAGTTTTTATGGCTAAAATACCACAAATGAGAATTCACAAAGTAACACTAGACTGTTAAGCTGTTAATTGTCCTTGACTGTTATTTATTTTCTATCTCATTTCCAATTTGAGGTGCTAACATACTATAGTTTAGGCACCTTTTGATATTTTATATTAAAATATAGTAATAAAAGACTACTCCAAGAATCTAAAATAAAAACAGACCTAGACACTAAAATGCTGCTTCCTCAACTCTGACTCATTCATGACAAAAAATGATTAACAAGGGGGTGCCTGGGTGGCTCAGTCGGTTAAGCATCCGACTTCGGCTCAGGTCACGATCTCGCAGTACGTGAGTTCGAGCGCCACAGCGGACTCTGTGCTGGCAGCTAGGAGCCTGGAGCCTACTTCAGATTCTGTGTCTCCCTCTCTCTCTGCCCCTCCCCTGCTCATGCTCTGTCTCTCTCACTCTCAAAAATGAATAGATGTTAAAAAATATTTTTAAAAAAATGATTAACAAGGAATCTTATAACCACCCTGACAAAATTTAATTAAGAAAGAAGAAAAAAAGAGCAAAGAAAAGAAATTTGCTTTTTGCTCAGTACTACTTCTTTTAATTTCTCAAATTCTTCTTTATCACATGGAAGATACCAAAGGCACACAGACCTGACTTTAGATCTCTGGATGATCTGAAGAATATTCCGTCCTAAACAAAGACCTATTCAGATACTACTGCTGACCATACATCTTCTCAAAATCATATCCATAGTGCAAATAAAACAACAGTCTTCATGCTGATTAATTCTCTTAATACGATGTATTTCCTTCACTAAGGATAAATGTTTCAAAATTTTATAAAAATACGACTTTCGGCAGATATTAAACACAGCAAACTGACTGACACAGGCATGATGTCTTTCAAACAGCCGCATTGCTAACAACCTGCTATTATTTATCTCCCAATATGATGCAATAGAAAGCACAAACATAACTCTTAAGTATTCTTGCCAAAAAGGTTACTCAGAATCTAAATCAAACCTCCACACCTCAGTTTACAAGAAACATGTGAGAAAGAGAAACAAGTTAAATGACATCCATAAAGGAACAATCAAATAGAAAATTCGTCTAGACTCTTCAAAAAGTCATTATCATGGGGGATACAGTAGAGGACCTACATAAACACTAAAGAGATATAATCGCCAAATGAAACTTATGAACTCTGATTGGATCCTGGTTTTTAAAAAATATTGTAAAAGACGTTTCAGTGAAAATTAGAAAAAACTAAATATGGGCTGCATATTAGTTTATAGGAATGTTAACATTCATAGAGTTAACAGTTATTGTGTTTAATAAAAGAATTTCCTTATTCTTTCTTGAAGTAGTCTCCATGCCCAATGTGGGGCTTGAACTCATGACCAAGATCAAGATAAAGAGCAACATGCTCCACCAAGGGAGCCAGCCAGGAGCCCCAAGCATATCTTTATTCTTATAAGAAGCATGCTAAATTAGGAGAGAGGTGTCATTATGTTTACAACTTATTTTCAAATAGATCACCAAAAAAACTGGAAATATACAACTATGTATGTCAGTGTGTGCATATTTACGTACAGAAAGATAACTAAAGCAATTATTGGAAATTTTGAGTCTAGATAAGAGGAAATACAGGGGGGGTTGAGCTTCTTTCGACTCTAATATAGAACTGAAATTTCAAAAAATAAAAATGTTGTGGGGCACCTGGGTGGCACAGTTGGTTAAGCGTCCAACTCTTGATCTCAATTCAAGTCATGATCTCACAGTTTGTGAGTTCAAGTCCTGCATCAGGTTCTGTGCTGATGGTGAGGA
Organism: Felis catus; assembly: GCF_018350175.1. Classification (NCBI taxonomy): domain Eukaryota; kingdom Metazoa; phylum Chordata; class Mammalia; order Carnivora; family Felidae; genus Felis; species Felis catus. The sequence goes on along the minus strand of NC_058368.1, from coordinate 206,344,370 downwards.
ACCTGCTTGGGATTCTGTCTCTCCTCTCTGTCCCTCCCCTGCCTGTGCATGCACACATGCTCTCTCTCATTCTAACTAACTAACTAACTAACTAACTAACTAAACTTAAAAAAAAAAAAAAAAGTCCTTTCCTGCCTCTAGGTTATAAAGCTACCCTTCTATATTTTCTTTCGTTAACTGTGTAAGTTTTACATTTCACATTGAGATTTTCTATCTCTCTGGAGTCCATCTTTGTATGTGGTATTAGATACATTTTTTATATATATTTTGTTTTCTTATGTATTTTATTTTCCTACATATAGAATTGTGTTTTCCCATATATAAACTTCTAGCTTTTTCTACACAATCTACTAACCAATGGGTCCTCTCCCCACTGATTTGTGAAAGAATGATTTTTGGTCCCACTGAAAGACCTAAGCAGAGGCAGGGGAAAAGGAATAAGAGAATAGGAAAAAGAGGAAAGGGAAAAAAGGGAAAAAGAGGAAAGGGAAAAAAGGAAAAAAGAAAAGGGTAAAGGGTAAACAGAAGAGTATAAGAGCTTAGCTGAGGATAGGGCTGAGGATAAATGAAACTACTGTCAAATTCCTGTGCACCAACCATATTTACTGAAGTATATAAAAGCCAATGGCAAAGGATAACTGAACATCTATTTAAAAAAACAAAAAAGTACATGTCCTCAAAACCCTTCAAGAAACATCTAATATATCTGGTATATAATAACACAAAGAGAAAGATTCCAGAAATTAAACTATCTCCTATCAAGCAATAATTTGCATTACATTTCATTTAGCATACACCCTTATTTAGACAGAACAAAAATGATGGCAAAAGCAGACATTACAAGTATCTTGAAGACTCTTCTACAAACTTTCAGATTCCATGGGAATGCTGAAATATGTCTTTGAAACTTATTTATTTGATGAATGTAGCAGCTAGATCAGATTTTTAAAACATAAATTTATAGAATTCATAACTCTTCATCTCATTACTGGCAGTCAGAAATGTAAACTGTTCTCCGTAAGAAAACTCCAAAAACATACCTTTTATTTTCAACCAAACTGGCTCCTTCATCCTTCAGCTGCTTACTTTTCTCAACACAGCCCTCGAGGAGACTTTCTTTCCTGCGTTTAACCGCATGAAGCCAGCTCCCTTCTTCATTCTCCACTACATCCTTCTCATCAGCAGCTTCAGCTTCAAACTGCTGTGAAGTGACCTTTGAGACCTTCTCCCCAATTCTTCTCTTCCATCCAAAGGAAGCCATTCTGGAAAATTACAAACAAACAACTTTAAAATTCAAATTTGGCCTTTAGAGAAGTATTACAAATGATAGGTGAAGACAGATGAGAGAATCAGACTGTCACCAGTTTTTTTTGTTGTTGTTTTGGTTTGTTTTGTTTTGAGAGAGCACACATGCAGGGGACGGGGAAAGGGAGAAAGAGAATTCCAAGCAGGCAGGCTTCGATCTCACACCTTGATCTCACAACTGACTGTGAGATCCTGACCTGAGCTGAAATCAAAAGTCAAACACTTGGGGAGCCTGGGTGGCTCAGTCAGCTAAGCGTCCAACTTGGGCTCAGGTCAGGATTTCACCATTCATGAGTTCGAACCCGTCATTGGGCTCTCTGCTATTAGTTCAGGGCCCACTCTGGATCCTCTATCGCCCTCTCTCTCTGTCCCTCTCCTGCTCACACTCGCTCTCTCTCAAAAAGAAAAATAAAACATTAAAAGAAAAAAAAGAGATGCTTAACTGTCACCACTTTTTAAACTCTAAATAATGGATCAAGGCAATAATCAACAAAGGGTGCTAACATCACAAAGGAACACAACTGGTCAGTAAGTATCTCCTGTTGGAAGTGGCATACTACCCATGAAGTATCCTTGCCAAAAATTAATCCTGAATCAGATCAAGTCTAACAAATTCTACCAGTTTATAGAAAATACGGAATGCAGATGAGCGTGCTAAATAACATGCCAGAGATGCAGACAGCAAATAACAAAAACTAAAAAATAAAACTGGTTTCTTCAGGAAATAAACTTCCAGGAAAGCAGAGAGAGAGAGAGAGACAGAGAGAGACAGACAGAGAAAGATGGAGGTAAAAAGAGACTTCAAAGATTTAATAACCAAATATAATGCATGGGTTTTGTTTAGCTCTGGATTCAAGCAAGCCAATTGGGAGGAAACATTTAGGAAATAATAGGGAAAATCGGAACACTGATTTGATACTTGATGGTATTAAAAAATTACTGCTCTTTTTTAAGGTCTGATAATAGTACTGTAATTATGTTTATAACAAAAAGATAAGCATTCTTGCTATAAACATAATTACAGTACTATTATCTTTTAGGAATGTTTACTAAAATATTTCACATGGAATCCTATGATATCTAGAAATTGTTTCAAAGTGATCACCAGAGGGGGCAGGGTACAACACAGGAGAAATACAGATGAAAACATTGCTCTGAGCTGATAATAGATACAGTTAGGTGATATGCACAGAGGATTCCTTGCACTTTCCTCTCTCATACACGTTTGAAATTTTTCACAATAAAAAGTTTTAAGAGTCAAACTTGGTATATAACTTAATTCAAAGAACTATTGGGTAAATCTAAAAAAATAACAAATGTTAGGGGCACCTGGATGGCTCAGTCAGTTGAGCACCTGACTTTAGCTCAGGTCATGATCTCACAGTTCGTGGGTTCGAGCCCCACTCTGGGCCCTGTGCTGATAGCTCAGAACCTAGAGCCTGCTTCAGATTGTGTCTCCCTCTCTCTCTGCCTCTTCCCCTCTGGCCCTCTGGCCCTCTCTCTCTCAAAAATAAATAAAACATTAAAAAAAAATTTTAAATAACAAATGTTAAACTGTTTTGTATATCAGCAATGATACACAAATGTAAAGGATAAGAGAGGACAATTGATGGAACAAAATTAAAGAAAACCATAAAAGCATTCAACAAGTATTTATTTACAGAAGGAATTTATGATGAGATCCAAGAACTCTTACTAATTATATGGATGAGCTTAAAGATACTGAGAAACTCCTGGAAAGGCATATAAATTTCTGTTATGTCTGTGTGTTTTCTGGAGAAGAGTGTCTAAACTTTCATTCCATTCTCAAGGGACTCCATAACTCCAAAGAGATTATGATCAACTGAGTAATCAACCAGGGGGATAAAGAAAAGCAATGAAGCAGATGTTTTTATAAAATTATCAAATAATGGGCATTCGAGGAGTAAAGGAAGAAGAGAAACGAAATAATGAGTAAGTTCTACCAGGTGTCAAGGTCTTCATCACTGAGGCACATGGCTGAAATGAAATATAAGTAATCAATAGAAGGGAGGGGACAAAAAAGTAAAGGTAACTATGAGGTTATTCACATGGAAAGGCCTAAGATAATGGCAGAACTTGTAGGGATGAGAAGATTATAGGTCATGTGCCTAAGTTTCTAATGAATACAAGGAAGTCTCAATAAATTATTGCGATCAAGAAATGCACAAGCAGATATGGGGAACCACATATTCTCCCCTGGAGCAGGGATTATTTAAAAAAAAAAAAACAAAAAACAACCCAGAGTAGTAATGTATTATAAGCTATACTAGGAAATCAGGATAATGCCAGACTCTCTACCCAGACCCGTTATAATAGAGAAGAATGAGTTTCCTATGTTTGAAGATGACTATAAGTAACTTAGGGGAAGAACCAAGAAATGGCTGAAAATGAAGTGTGGTTACTATGGAAAAGAAGGCCAGAGGCACAAAATGAAAACAATGTCAGAAAACAAATCATTAGGAAGGTCTCATAAGACATCAGGATATCAAGAAGAACTCTTGTATTTATGACTGTCCCTAAAAGTGACAAGAATGAGGATGAATACATTACCTGCCTTCAAGTTTCCAAATGAACTCTGTTCCTAAAGCAGCAATGTGAGGAACCAGGTACTGTGGGAACCCTGTTAACAGAGGAAAGTCTGGTGTATTCACTAATGTCAAATTACATTAGAAATCATCAGTCAGGTCTATATATTATTGGAAGCAGGGTTTAAGGTGGCGAGGAAAGGAAAAAGGAACAGAGAGACCCAAATATATTTTTTAAAAATTAATGGGTAATCAGACTCCCATTACCATCCCCTATCTCCAACCTGAACCATTGTTCTAAATGTCAAAGACAGGTATAGGCTAAGTCCCCAGATGGTGGTTCTCAAGCATGTGTGAAAAGCCATGCACAGCACTGCCTCAGGTGTTTCTGCCACTTTCCTCCACAAATGCTTTAAGCTCTTCTAGAGACCAGAGGCTGTGGAGATCAGGAGAGAATGAGGTTACAGGGTATAAAAGGCCCGATGACTGTTAGTAACTGACAAGTTTAGCCTTGAAGAGAGTGAAAAGAATACATTCCTCTCAAACAAGAGTTCATACTGAGTGAAAAGTACAGACAAGTTCAGGGGTAGAGGGAAAAGACAATGAAGGATTTCATACCCCAAGCTTCAAATTTCCCAGAGAAATAGATGGCTAGTCATTGGCTCCAAGTAAAGGGAAAAGAAACAGATCTGAGTACTTGAGAAGAAAAGTTCTGAGTCACTAGAGAGAATGGGAAGATAGGAAAATCAACAATGAGGGATGAATAAAGATACCAAACAGTATCAAGGGCCACTGAGGTTAAAATCCACTGAATCTGTTACCAAGGGCCATTAGCACAGTTTTGTATTTTCTTCAACTGTCTGGAGACAAGGGTATAGTCAATCCACTCCAGGATAAGTGCTACTGGAGAGTAAACAAAATAGGATACTATGACTTCAGTGGAGACTCTTGAGGCTTCCTGGAGGGGAGGCTGACAGGTTTTCAAAAATAAAAGTCGGGTTAGTCCTAGGACACATGCAAAACAGTTTCTATCCTGAAAAACTTAATACTCAGGTATTAAGGTGTCTTAATTAGTACTAGTTTGCTGTTCCTCTAAGGATATCTGAACATGAAATTAAAGCTTCTTATAAATAAGGTTTTCCTGAATCTATAGTTAGATGCACAAGGCGCCAACATCTTAGCCTTCACGTTTTTTCACCCGGATAAGAAACCATATGGGTAAACCATAATCACAGAGGTTTCACGTTAAACTCATGAAACATAAATTTATTTTACATAGGGTCATAGTTAATGAATGCCATGAAACTCTAAACAACAATGTTGTGTTCTAAATTCTTTTGCTGGTTCAATGATCTCTACAGTAGGCATTCAGTTACTGTTGTCGGCTGGACAGTTTATCCAACCACAAACCGAGAATGCCTGTCTTCACTGCATAGGAGGAGGCAGCACCTAAGGCGAGAAACCACTAGATGAACACCATTAGGAAATCAAAACAGGATCCTTCGGGTATCGGGATGTATTCAGAGGTGAGAGATTCAAGAAGCAATTTACCCGAAAATGTCACCGCGCGAGAGAAACTTGTATTACTAAGTTCCTCTCGTTTCCAAAACAATAAAGATATGCGAAGCTCATAAAGGCTGCCCTGGACGTCCCCCGCGAGTCCACCAGGCCGCCAGCAGCCGCAGACACGCTCAACCAGAGGTGGGAAGCAAGCTTGGTTCCGCTCCTCCCACCGTTAAGGGAAGGTCAAAGCCGCACCCGCCGCCGTGGAAACGCGGAAGCCGCTCCTGCCTTGGTGTAAGGGAGGGCCCGACCCCTAGAAATGCTCGTCCCTAAAGACCAACCTTAGCGTCCCGGCTCTGCCGCACCTCCGTCGCGTCTCAACTCCGACTTCTGAAGGTCCTTTCTCCCCTAACCACAAGACCCACCAGCCTCGTTTTCCTCCTCTTCCTGGGGTTCCACCACGGTCAGCGTACCCTCAGTTACCTAATGACCACGCCCCTGGTCCCGTGTTTACATTGTGCTTGCCCTTTACCGACCGGAAGCGGAAACTAACATGCCCGACCTCCTGCCTGCCTGCCTTTGATGCCAGGTCTCTCAAGAAACTGGCCTGGCCGACCCGAGGCGTCGGAACCGCTCAGAGAAGCGGGTAGGGAAGAGGCGACTCTCAAAGCCCTTAAGGTCGGCCAGTCCCTTTCCCGGGACCACAAATCCCAGAAGTCGCTGCGGTAGCCTCCACCCCCATTACCCTCTGGGATCTGTAGTCCGGGCCACCCGGACCCGGAGCGCCCTCTAGCAGCAGTCGGGGGCGTCAGGCGCGCGGACGACGGCAACCTGCGGCTGCGCAGGTTGAGGTGCGCGCAGTCAAAATCAGGCCCCGTGAGACTGCGGGACTCGTTCAGTCGCGAGGTAAAACAAACTGGGGTCGGGGAGAAGGACTTGGGCGGGAATTCATAGCATTAAAATGGGATCCTGCCTTAAAGGAGTTTACAGTCCAGCTGAGAGGCCAGCCTAGACGCAAAGGACGAAGGGAAAACTCCATTGAAAAAGGGTTCAGGGGAGCAGATGCAGCAGATCAAGGAGGCCCTTGGTTCAACTGTAGGCTTCACGTCGGAAAACATAAGTAAATTGGGCCCAGAAGAATTAAAACCTAAACGTAGGTGTAGTTTATGTCTTGAAAATAATTAAGTGGGGAAACGTAACCCAGGGGACTGTTTAGGAAATTGAAAAGATGGTTAATTTATCGACGTGGCTATCTTGTGCAAGGGAAGACCAATTTTGTAGACCATGCTTTTTCAACCTCAGCGTTGTTTGTCAAACTGCATAATCTTTGTTGGAGAAATGGAGTCTCCTGTGCCCCGAAGGGTGTTTAGCAGCGTCTCTGGAATCTACCCACTAGATGCCGTTAGCATCCACTACCACCACCATTTTACCTCCAGTTGTGACCAATCAAAAACGTCTCCAGTCATTGCCAAATGTTCCTGGAAGAAAAATTGTTCACCCACCCCTGCCGCATTGAGAACTGCTCTTGTACAACAATGATTCTCCAAGGTGATCCTCAGACCCCTGAGGGTTGCCAAGGCTTCTTCAGACTATTTTTATGCTCATAGGAAGACCTCGCTGGCCTTTTTCACCATGTTAACTTTGCACTGATAATGGAAAAGCAGTGATGGGTAAAACTGCTGACAGCTCAGCTGGTATTAAGCCAATGATACCAAACTGTGCTAGTTGTCCTTGCAGTTTCACCACCACACTCATACTACCAAAAACACAAAACAGAAACACTCAAGAATGTCCTTTAGGAAGCGGTAAAAATTATTAAAATGACCCTGGAGTAGTTTTTAATCTGTATCACAAAATGGGAAGTACTCATTAAGTACTTTTGCCGTGTATTGAAGTATGATGTCACCAGTAAAAGCAGTTGTGAGATCGCATTATAAACTGAGGTATACACTTTTGTTGTGTGGAATGCAACTCTTATTTAGAAAACAGCCAGCAGTCCAGCTGGTTATTCAGGATTGGGTATGTGACAGGCCTTATGAAAATGAACAAAAGGAGCCTGTTACTTCAGGAAAACAATGGACAGTGTTGCCAATTATACTGTCATATCATAGAAGTATTATCATTTGGAGTATACAACTACTGACATTAATTATAAAAGATACAAAGGTCGTAGAATGTTTCTTAAGAAGGGCAGAGGTTTACATGACTGTGTTCACTGCAAACCTAAATCAGTGACAATTCATCAAGTCAAATATTTATGATTTGCACTTTACTGTAATACTTCTTTAAGCCTTTATAACACGTGTCTCTCGGACAAGACATTCAGCAGGATTTATGCCTTTATGGTCACATTCTTAGTGCTTGATTCATAGTAGCTATATGAGGGGATATAATTTGTAGAGTGAATAATTTAAGCGGTGCTTAAAGCTGTACTCCTTTCTAGGGGTCTTTCCTAAATCTCCCAAATAACTTTACTCTGATAAAGGCTACCTCCAACACTGAGTTTTCACACTTCACCCACCACTTCCCTACTTACTTTGTCCTATGAACTTCATGTACTTATTAATATATTTAATACATTTCTCAGGCTATTTATTGACAATATGATCTTCCAAGTTGCTAGAAATCCTCTAAGTTTATCATACTTAACATTTATTGGCATTCACAATAAATAAAACAGTCTATTTGCCTACAATAGAACAGTTCAATAAATATTGATTTTTCAAACAAGAGCATTTATTGTACAGTTTTATACAGTCAGGGTAAATAAATATCTAGAGCAATTTATAAGTTCCCTAAAGAACAATCTTATGTGCTATTCACAGCATTCTTTAGTACTGTTTTCTTTTGTTACAATTATCAAACTATTTTAACGATTTGGAATGCCAACAATCTGGCACAAGGCCTAACAGTGCCATACGGGATATAAGATTTCATTACAGTTGAATTCTAACAGTAGTGGAATTCTAACCAAATCTAATGTTAGCAACCAAGGAAAACTGGTAACCACTTTGGCTTTTATTGTATATATCTTAATATTTTGTTCAGGTGGTTAACTTTTCGATGAAATCAAAACTCAGTAATTTAGTTGACACAAAAATCACACGTCTGAGTGTTAAAATTTGTTTAAGCACTATATTTTATATTTAGGCACACTGTCAAAAAGGTGCACACATGGTCAGCTAGGAATAAGTGCTTTTTATTTAATTTTTCCGGAAGTTAAAAATTTAAGCACACTGTAACAGGAAAAATTATGTTTTTATCATCCACTTTCTAAATCAAAGTATTTTAAATTATATACCTAAATATACCCCGGTTGAAACATATGCGAACACATCTCAGAAATACTGTACCACAAAGATTGATTTCTACCCCATTACCAATTTATAGTTATGTTGTATGTGGAATTTCATTCATCTTGTCAGGAGAATTCACAATGAAAATAAGACTTCTGCTGTGTATGGAGGAGATGGACAAGAATTAAGGGGAAAAGATTTAAACAGCACACCATTTGTTTTTCATTCCAAGGATGCCAGTCCAAGCATAGACGCATGGAGTCCTACATCTAGCCACAGTCCACCAAGCATTCATTCAGTGTGAATGGTAAAACTACAAGGTCAAAAAGCAGGGATTGGAGGGGGGATGGGGAAGGTGAAAGCACAGGACTTTTTATATAAAATCATTTAAAATTCTGAAAAACTACAAAAGCATCTCAAGAGAAAATATAATCAAAGTAAAAGCAATGGAATTTATTTCAGTGAAATTATTTTAAATTAGATATATTAAGCTCCCATATCCCCCAACCTGGTAGAAAATTTCCTCTTGGTGAGAAATCATTTATTTTAATGGCAAAATTTTTACATATCAGTAAAATCTGTTATATTTAAAACTATGTATACAGTACATTTCTGGCAAAAACCTTATACATCTTTCAGTTGTCAAGACAAAGTAAAAATATGGTTGCATAAATCACAAAAAATATAAATTGCTGAAAAGATAATAAAAAAAGATTAAAAATCATTTGCATTGACTCCCTTACATCTTCAGTTAGTAAGAATTTGCAAACTACAATAAATTTTTGAAAATTCTGATGCAACCTCAACACATTCAACCAAAAGTTGTCATTTCAAATATCCCAGCTTAAAAAAGAATCTGCTGCAATAATCTGTGCGTTTATCATACTATTTGTACAAGTGCAATATTTAAATATCTTCAAAATAAAACTCAGTAACTAAAAGGAATCACAATAACTTAACAAGCAGCAAAGTTTACAAAATTAACAATTTTTAGAAGGTCCTATTTAATTGGTTCCTCCTTTCAATCCCCCCCCCCCACCGCCCCACCACCTCCCCACAACAGCTTATAGAGACATTCTGACAATGTCTTAGTTCTATGTACAAATCTGTAACTTTTCAAAAATACAGTCTTCTGTTCTTAACATCAGGAACATAATGCTGCATTCAGAGACCCTACATTAAATCAATATCCCAAAAATGCAGGGCCACATACAAGTTATACAGTTTTGAACTTAGTATTTAAGTTGCACTCCTATTATTTTATACAGCTTTCAGATTCTAAGTTGAATAGATAAGTCCTGGACATAAGCAAGATTTTTCTTTTGAATTCACTGAATGTTTCTAGGGGTACTGGAACCAAATCTACAACTATAGTTAACTGTGCAAGCTATCAAGACACTTGAGTATATTACTGTCTGGTTACAAAGGTGTTCACTGTATTTGCCAAAAATAGTCCTATAATACAAAAGTATTAAATGAGAAATAAGATAGCTCTTCTGCAATGGAAAAATGATTGATACCAAAGAAAATCAATACCTTGAAGTTAAAATAGTATAAGGCAATTATGGGTGATATAGTACTTTTTATTTTTTATTAGCATACACAGGACACCAATTTTAACTGAAGTGACTTTAAATCTTCATTTACAACTATTATGGAATGCTACTAGGAAAAAGGAAGGATCAAGGAAAAGAAAGTATAGAGATCTTACAAAGATTAATTAAGCATCTTTAGGCAGTTCCCATAATGCTACTTTTTAAAAAATGATTAAAATCTAAAACAAATGTGACCATTTAGAAGCACTAACTGATTCGTTCCATTATTTTATTGAAGTAATAATGTCATACCTGGCAATGTCTAAATTTTCACTGAATCCTGGTTTGAAATAGCCAGCTATAAAAGAAATTTGAAAGACAACTGGGGAAACCTAAATATGCATGATTAGATGACTTTAGGGAATTACTAATCTGATAATAGTATTATGTGTTTTTAGGAAAATGTTATTTTTTTTAGGAGATGCTTGAAATGTTGAGGGTGATAAGTATGTCAGCAACATCCAAACGGTTCAATGAGAAAAAAACATATATATCTATATACACGTACCTATGTACACTATGTCTATATACATACATAGATATAAAGCAAATGTGGCAAAATGTTAACCAGTGTTGAATCTAAGTGGTAGACACACATGTGATCACCCTATAGCCTTTCTATTTTTGTTTTTAAAAATGGTCACGATAAAATTTGGGAGAAAAAGTCTTATCTGAGCATTTAAATGGTGGGAAATATTCTGTGTGCTAAATCAATTTAAAAGATACATAATTGAATGACTAGAAATTTTTGTATACATTCAATACTGACGGACATGAGCAGCGGAATTTGTGAGATTGACAAAAACATGATTTATTTATAGCATATGCAACTCAGCTCTTGTGACAAAAAGAGAAATTTATGTACAGAATATAGTGAGACAAATTTTAAGATTTAACTTAGTGCCTAGAGTATCTGAATATATAAGTTCTGTGTGTTTTTGGATTTATCAAGCTAAAGAAAAAATTTTAGTTATGTCTAATTTAATCTTTGATATGCTTACCATATACTAAAGAATATTAAGGGAAGAGATATGGAAGAGTTGTCCAGCCTGTCACTACTGGAAAATACCTGCTATGTAAGAAGTTCAGGATCCCCCCAAAACAAATCACCTATAAAGGTCTCTGGGGATTCTAGGCAAATATTTATTGAATAAATTTATGAAGCAATTATAGAACATATCAACTTGTAATAATACATGAAGGCCTTTATGGTAAATTAATATTCTACAAAGCCCTGTATACATTAAATATAAAACAGCCAAAAATCAAGTGAGCCTGAGAGACCTATAATTCATTGTGAAAATTACATTATGCTATATGCCTACTGAACAATGAACAAAATTATCTTAATTCATTTTTGCACATTAGGCTTTTAACTATTAATCATGTTCCAATTCCTGTGCAAATTGCATTCCAAAAGGCCAATCCTCAGTTATAATTATAACTTGATTATAAATGGAAACATTTGGCTATGATTTTTTATGCATGCTTATTGCTATCAAAGAAATAAGCAAAGTTTTAGGTTTACTGTGCAAGAATTTTAATTAGATTCGCACACATTTCAAAAAACTCTATCGTGTGACTTCCAGGTCTTGGAGTTAAGTCAACAGGAGAAGAGTCAAGTGAGGTCACAGATGAGGTAAGTGAAGCTTCTGAGGATTTTCCTTGAGCATCAGCATCTGAATCATTCCTTTGGCAAGATCGATAGTTGCTAACTGATCCTGATCTCTGTGGAGTAGCAGTCCCTGATTTGGCTTCAGTAATTTCATCTGGATAAAAAAAAAATTTCAATTTATTATAATCCATTACACCCCATAATTTTTATTCTTTTAAGTTTTGTTTATTTTGAGAGAGAGAGAGAGAGAGAGAGAGAGAGCGCGCACACATGAGGGAAGGGAGGAGGGGCAGAGAGAGAGGGAGAGAGAATCCCAAGCAGGCCCCATGCTGCCAGTGCAGACACAGCCCAACACAGGGCTCAATCTCACAAACCGTGAGATCATGACCTGAGCAGAAATCAAGAGTTGGATGCTTAACCGACTGATCCACCCAGGTGCGCTCCCACCCCCCAACAAAAGTTCAATAGTATTTAATTTGCTTCTTTGAGTGAGACCACTGACCACCTATCAAGAGCACATTTATTTTGAAAACTTTCTAAAATAGAGGTGATGAATCTGTGTTAAACCATTTGTCTTCTTTACATACAGTACATATTCTCCTCATGCCTAATCAACATTGGGTATAGCACATAGCTACTCATCAGTATGTAGCTACTCATCAGACTTACACTCAAAAATTAATAGCCCAATAAACTAATAACATGGGGCTCAATAAACATCCTTCCCTAGCAATAAAAATTCATTTCTCTATATTAAAATCATAGAATAAATCCACTTAAAATTTGGGAGAAATCTTGGAAATCACCTCATCCAATGCTTCATTCTATTGATAAGAAAATATAACCTTCAAAAAGTGTAGTGACTTGCCATAGGTAATAAAGAGGTAAATCTAGAACCTCCTTTGCCTGTCATCTCACTGCTTTTCACTCTCCCACTTTCTCTTTGTATTTAAGATCTCATGAAATGATTCCAATAAACAAATTAAGGAAAACTAAAGTTGAAAATACAGTACACAAAAACAGTAAATGTTCATTCAACTGGCAAACCCAGGGGCTAATAAACCTAAGGTTATAAATTTGAGGCCAGTACATTACCGCTCAAACCTGTGCCTTTCTGACACTAAGTAGGTACTATTCTTTTGTTTATGAAGAAGACAAAAAATTCATAGGTAAATCTAATAATTCCATAGGATCTTAGATAAACAAAAGTGGTAACAGATCTTAATGGATATGGCCAATGAAGAACTGCTAAAAACTTGTACTTAATTAAAGGCTCTGTTTATGAGAAAACATTTATATATACAGTTATACTCTTGAAATGCTAGGATAGAGTATTTACTTGATATTATGAGTCAAGTGTGCTCTGTCAGGCTTTTTAATAGATAGTGTTAAATTCGTTTTGAGAGTGTATGCATATGGGAAATCTGAATTAATATAAATTTCAAACCATGTTATAGTATCATATCATTTACTAAAAGTCTATTATAGTCTACTCATACAAACATTGGCATAAAGATATTTTTCCCATTTAAAAATAAAAATAAAGTAATCCCTATCAAAATAGCACACTACTGTTCACTGAACTAGAACAAACAATCCTAAAATTTGTATGGAACCACAAAAGACCCCAAGTAGCCAATTAGTCCTGAAAAAGAAAACCAAAGCTGGAAACATCACAATTCTGGACTTCAAGCTATATTACAAAGCTATAATCTTCAAGACAGTATGGTATTGGCACAAGATCATTGGAACAGAATAGAGAACCCAGAAATGGACCCACAAACATATGGCCAACTAATCTTTGACAAAGCAGGAAAGAATATCCAATGGAAAAAAGACAGTCTCTTCAGCAAATGGTGTTGGGAAAACTGGACAGCAACATGCAGAAGAATGAGCCTGAACCACTTTCTTATACCATACACAAAAATAAACTCAAAATGGATGAAAGACCTAAACATAAGACAGGAAGCTATCAAAATACTAGAGAAAACAGGCAACAACCTCTTTGACCTGAGCCACAACAACTTCTTACTTAACCTGTCTCCCAAAGCAAGGGAAACAAAAGCAAAAATGAACTACTGAGACCTCATCGAGATAAAAAGCTTCTGCATTGCAAAGGAAATAATCAACAAAACTAAAAGGCAGCTGATGGAATGGGAGAAGACATTTGCAAATGACATATCAGATAAAGGGTTAGTATCCAAAATCTATAAGGAACTTATCAAACTCAACACCCAAAAAACAAATAATCCAGTGAAGAAATGGGCAAAAGACATGAATAGACACTTTTCCAAAGAAGACATCCAGATGGCTAGCAGACACATAAAAAGATGCTCAACATCACTCATCATCAGAAAAATACAAATCAAAAACAACAATGAGATACCATTTCACACCTGTCAGAATGGTTAAAATTAACAACTCAGGAAGCAACAGATGTTGACGAGGATGCAGAGAAAAGGGAACCCGTTTGCACTGCTGGTGGGAATGCAAACTGATGCAGCCACTCAGGAAAACAGTATGCAAGTGCCTCAAAAAACAGTACTACCCTATGACCCAGCAATTGCACTACTAGGTACTTATGCAAGGGATACAAGAGTGCTGATTCGAAGGGGCACATGCACCCCAAAGTTTATAGCACCACTCTTGGCTATAGCCAAAGTATGGAAAGAGCCCAATGTCCGTTGACTGATGAATAGATAAAGATGTGGGGTGTGAGTGTATATGTACACACACACACACACACAAACACACACACACACACACACACACACTGGAATATTACTCGGCATTCAAAAAGGATGAAATCTTGCCATTTGCAACAATGTGGATGGAACTAGAATATATTATGCTAAGCGAAGTAAGTCAGAGAAAGACAAATATATGATTTTGTTCATACGTGGAATTTAAGACAAAACAAGAACATAAGGGAAGGGAAGCAAAAATAATATAAAAACAGAAAAAGAGACAAACCATAGAGACTCTTAAATGCAGAAAACAGAGGGTTGGTGGTGGGGTGTTAGGTGGGGGGGAGGGCTAAAAACGGGTGAGAGGCATTAAGGAAGACATTTCAGATGAGCACTGGGTGCTCATGTTATATGTAAGTGATAAATCACTAAATCCTATTCCTGGAGTAATTATTACACTGTATGTTAACTAACTTGGATTTAAATTTAATAAACAAACAAACAACAATAACAAAAATGTCTGCTTTCTGCAATTAATAATTTACCTCAACTTAATCAATATAAATAGTTAAGATATTCTGGCAAACTATACATAATGGTAATCAGAGATATATTTTCTAAGTATAGGTTTTCACTTTCAAACTATTAAAACAGTAAACCAATACTTATCATAATTTAATGTTTCTTTAAAAATATTCAAGGAGGTACTTTTAAGATTTTATACTGAAGTAAATCATTATTTTGATGACCAATTAAAATACACCTAACTTAAAAAGTCTGAATATTTCAATTTGATCATCAGGCTGTCTCTGATTGTTTATGACTGTAGGTAAATAGAAATACACAGCAATCTAAAATTAAGGTTAACAAGGTCACTTTTAACGAATTATGATCATTATCTTGAACATTATCTTTAGTCCCAGGAATCCCTATATCATGCTTTCATACAAAAGTGGTCTATTATTTAAGAACACTTTATTAAGAGATAAAATTGGAATCCTGTAACTCACAAAACTAATACAGGATGCATACCTCTGATATGTCTCTAGTGTCAGGCTGGGAGCAAAAGGCTGGATGAGAGGAGAAAACTAACCATTAAGTCCCTTACCTATCCAAAACATTTCTCTCTCAGTCCCCTGTAAGAAACCTTACTTGACAAATGATTTCTTGTCCTATGAGCTACTAATCAAATCTATTCACACTGCCTTATCAATCAACTCTAAAAGGTAATAACTGTACTCTAATTCTTAAATGAAAAAAAAAATTATTAAATATCAGATATTAAAAAATTTAATAAAAAGTTAACATTTATTTCTAAATAAAACATTTTATCTTACCAAAATGAACCACACCAAAAAACAGAAATGTGGCAGAAACTATCATTTTAGGATCGGACTGCATCTGGCTTTAAGGTAATCATAAAAGGACAATACACTGTAAGATTACAGCAAACCTAAGATTCACAAATGCTGACATCACAGAGGCACCAAATCTCACATTTAATGTTCTTTTGCTATTGAATTACTAGGAACAGTTCAAGAAGCTTCGAAAGAATCAAAGACTAAAAAGCCAAGTTAGGTAACAAGGTCTAGTTTGTCAACTAAGTTGTTTTGTGGAAGGTACATACCATCAATGCTACGGAAATCCAGTAAGTACGTTCTACTATCCACTTGGTATAACTGTAGACTCATTTTGGAGTATGTACTTGTTACAGGATTCTTCCTTCGAACACGCAAATAATATGGGTTTACAACCTAGTGTGTGGTATGGACAAAAAAGAAAGTCAAAAGCAGTTCTTCTATAAAACATTTTATAGACTATAGGTTTAGCAAATGTGCTTAAAGTCAGAATGCCCTTTCTTTTTTACCTTCCATTCGTAATCCAGTTGTTTAATTGCTCTACAAACTTCTGCCATGATATCATTTGGTCGACTTTGACTTCTAATTCCCAAATGCCATTTTGCTTTCCTTACACCTTGGTGTTTTGATTTCTGTGGGTTTAATTCATCGAGGGTGTGGCGTGCCCTTGGCGTTTCAGCAACCAAGAATGGTACTCTTTCAGGATGGGGCCGAGTCAAATGATGATCATCGAGAAAAGAATCAGGTGGGCTTGTTGCCAAGTAAAAATCTTTGGCCTCATTCATTATCCTCCTGTTATCTATTATGAGGTGATAGGCAACTGCCAACGGGTCCTGGTGATTTCTATTATAAAGGCAGCTGAGAACCTCCTCTTCTGAGCATTCAAATTTTTCACACACTTCTTTTAAGGCTTCATCATCAATCATGGTTGAACTATATGATGGATCCTCAGGAAAGAGATATTTTGGAAGATCTTGTTTAAACCATTCATGCTCCCTGAGACAAAGTTAGGAGGTGAGACTGTAAGTAACAGTTTGGGGGATTTAGGATATGAATTCATTTCTATTTATACACATAGGGTATTTTCATTTTTTTTAAACTGAGACTTTCTTCTGGCTCACATTTCATTGTATATATTGGGGGAAATGCTCCAACCTCCCTCAGATTTTAAGAGGGAAAAAGCAGTACTGCACTAACTGGAAAAGAAATGTCTTCACTTTTATTTAAAGTTTTGGCACAAATGACAATGACAAACAAATGACCAAGACCAGCTTATTTCCAGTTCAGAAAAAAGAATATATTCTGTGGCTTCATTATTATAATATTCTTGATACAATGTTAGGTGAAAAAAACAACAAAAACAGACAACTATCATTCACTGACTGCTTACTCTGTGGTAGATTTTAGGCTAAATACGTCATATACATTATCTCACCTTATAAAACAACTCTATGAAGATAACAACTCTTCAAATATAAAAGAATATGTTTGACCTAAACTATGTCAAAAACTGCTAAAACTAAAAACATCATGAAAGGAAAACACTCAAAAGAACAACGATTATCTTCTGGGTGATGGAATTAAAGATCATTTTCTGGTGGGGTTTTTTTTGTTTTGGTTTTGTTTTTTTGTTTTGTTTTTGGTGTTTTCTAAGTCTTCTAATTGTCACATATTGCATTTAAATTGGAAAAAAAAACCATGTAAAACACAAATGAAAGCACCTTTCACTTAGATATTTTAAATTTTAAAGAATGATGTATCCTTTTCCATTGGTGGTAAAAGCATGCCCTTCCATATGAAACTTACAAATCAGTAATTCCACATGTGATTCCATGTATAGTACCCAAAAAACAAAAGCATGTCATTGATTAAATTAAAAATTCCTCATTACTTGAGATGAACAAAAGGAAAAAAGGGAGTAATTTATGAGATAGAACTCAAATGGCAACACACAAATTTACTCCTACTGAAAAGCATTAATCCTAATGAGAATGCATAAAAGTCAAATATGAAGCATACCACAGAAAATCTTAAAGAGCCACTACAAAATTTAACATCCCACCAGGGTCTATTTTTATTTTCTTTCAAAAGAAAGACGTGTAAGTGAAAAGTAAAAGCCGTCCCTCCTACTAATCTTCCTTCCCTAAGGTAACCAGTTTACTGTGTATTTTTAAATACGAAAACAAATGTGCCTATATACTGTATTTTTTAACATACAAATGACATGACATTATACATACTGTCCTGCAACTCTTTCTTTCACTTAATTTAAATCATTGAAGCTATTAGATCTGATAATCTCCAAGTTGCATTCTTACCTGATATCTTTGATTGTGGCCCTCTTCATGGGATCCACCTGTAGCATATGTTTCAAAAGGCTAATCACAGATGGATTTAAATACTGAGGGGTATAAAAGATCCCATCACATATCTTCTTAAAAAGAGTTGGCACATGATCATCATCAAACGGAAGGGTTCCACATAATAAAGCATAGAGAATAACCCCACTGCTCCATATGTCTACCTCTGGACCTGCATACAATCTGTAACAGGAAATACCAATTGGATTAAATAATCATTAGTAACTTGAGAGTTAATTAATCAAAAGTTTTAAATATGGATACTTTATAAAGAATTATTAGAGTATGGTTTCTATAGTCATTGCTTTACACTATACAGAAAGATTCTATATAATTCTATCATCATTATCTTTGAAAACAAAAGTTAAGAATTTTTAGGTTAGACTATAGCTAAAATTCTGTTCTTACTCCTTTACTTTGTTCCTCATGATATCAATTAAGAATGTTCTTTAGTGATGAACCCTAAACCCACTCTCCCCCCAAAACCCAAGACTTCCTACCAAGGTAAAAGGGGCCTGAGGCTGTGAAAGAAAGCCAAGCTGACTGGTTCACAAAGAAGATCCTAAACTGGTATTTACAATACACTGTAGCCAACTGACTTAACTACTGCAGACTGTTAGCACAAAGTCTGGCTTTGGGGAAAGGATGTCTGTAAATTGATCAAATAAACTGTTGAACTAATCCATAAATAGTGCTTTGAATACAAGTTCCCACTCATCCAGGGCTCACAGAAAGACCTTTCCAAACTGGAAAATTAGACTTCAGAAATGGCCCATGCATATATGCATATTTACATTTCTTTCTTTTATTTGTTTTTAATTAACATTGCCCCCAGAATTGTTTTTTCCCAAAAGAATTTAGATGGCACAAATGAAATAATTTAAAAACATTCTTTGAACATTAAGCTGATCAAAAAAAATAATGATGAAGCTTGATAAATCTAAAATTAGATACTTCTGCCTTAATCATAGCCATGACTTTACCCAAATATAATTTCTCTGAGCAGGCCAGGCAAGCAAGGTTATGAAAACAGAGAGAAAATACTATACTATTTCTGCATTCTGAATTAGGATATGACACATTCAAACAAAGAAACATGGTTTGAGTGAAACGTTATTAAAAGGTAATTATAAAGACTAGTAACAAACCTAGCCATCTGTTTTCAATTTCAGTAGTACAGTGAAAAACAATTACTCTTTAAAAATTAAATTTTCCTGTCATCTAATCTATTCAAAAAGCTGCACTGTATAAAGATCCTCATGTTCTCAATGCCGGTGGTCAGTAAATTGAGAGATTAGAATTCTTATAATACTGCAGTCTCCAGAAAATAAATGAAGTCTAAAGATTTTATCATACTTCAGTCCAATCCCCCAATCACCTTATCATAAAACAAAAAGCTACTACAAAATGTCTTCTATCTGAAAAATTAAAGGTACACATTATACTTTTAACCCTTCATCTAAGTAAACCATTTCTAAATAGTAGGTATTCCTGTATTATGCAAGTTTTTAATGTCTGACCTACCTTTAAAACTTGCTAGTTTTAAACCTTCAATTTCTTCCACCAGGGGGAAAAAAGAATTCTCTGCTATAAATGGAATCCTTAATTCTTATGTTTTATCCCTAAAATATAACACTTTCTGGATAAGAAAAGAATAAGCCCTAAATGTCTTTCCTTTCACTACAATTTAATATGACACCACAGACAGACAAAATCTAGGAAAAAAAAGATAATTACAAATGTATTAGTGTGGGAGGGTGTCAAATACTACCTTCCTGAAATTACTTCTGGTGCAGCGTAGTTGGGTGAGCCACAGCTTGTTCTTAAAAATTCACCATCTGACATCATGTTTGAAAGACCTGAAAATGTACAAAAAATCAACTATTCAAGATTTCCCAAGGAAATAAAAACAAAACTCCATTAAACAATAAAATTGGGTTTGCATTAAAGTGATAATCACTATATTCTTTGCTTAAACAAATTCCTAGTCTTTACTGTTCCCAAATATTTTGTCATTATGCCCTGAAATTTGTAATCTATTTCAGCATTTAAGGTTAGTGCATTATTTGGGGGCAGCTTAAGATACTCAGTCACTTAAGTATCCAACTCTTGATTTTGGCTCAGGTCATAATCTCACAGTGAGATCCACCCCGAGTTGGGCTCTGTGCTGGCAGCTAGGAGCCTGCTTGGGATTCTCTGTCTCCCTCTCTCTGCCCCTCCTCTGGCTTGTTCTTTCTCGCTCTCTCCCTCCCTCTCCCTCTTCCTCTCCCTCTCTCTTTCCCCCCAACCTGTCCTCAAAAATAAACAAACATTAAGAAAATTAAGTTAGTGCACTACTGGAAGTTAATGAGTATATATTAAGCTATCTGTTGTTCTGTTTATTAGAATAAACTCAGCATGTTTAAATTTATTAATAAAGAAATTACTAGAAAAAATGTAGATGAGTAGAAAAATTAAAATTCAAAGATTCTATGACCCTGTTCTGATTCTTTAAAAAACAAAACAGTAACCCTGAATATCAAAGCTCCCTCCCGCATAGTTTTACTCCAGAAAGAAACCTCTGCCTTCTCAAAAATGTACTAGATAAAAATAATCATGAAAGGAGTGCCTGGCTGGCTCAGTTGCCAGCATGCAGCTCTTGATCTCAGGGTTGTGAGTTTGAGCCCCATGTTGGGTATAGAGATTACTTAAAAATAAAATCTTAAAAAAATAATCATGACAATTAAGGAATAAGGAAGTCAAATAATTTAGTCAGTTACAACAACAATAGCAAATCAGTAGCTCAGAGTTGACTGGCACTGCTTGGTGAATCTCTATAGATTAAAATACATATATTCAAATCTGAGAAAAATACTTATGAAATCACCTCTGATTAGAACTTAAGCTAAGCAAAATTGAGTTGCAGAGATTAATTTTTCTTAAATTTAATAAAATAATATCAATGGCAATTTATATAGAACATAAAAGGAAAATAAATTCATTTTTGACAATGTTCTTCCCAAGGTGAAATTATGCTTTTCTATCATGTAAAATATTTTACTAGTTTTTTTTTAAATAATTCTGTTCATGGGGCACCTGGGTGGCTCAGTCGGTTAGACATCTGATCTGACTCTTGATTTCAGTCCAGGTCATGATCTTACAGTGGCATAATCAAGAGCGCCAGGCTCCAAGCTGAGCATGCAGCCTGCTTAAGATTCTCGCTCTCTCTCTGCCTCTCCCCAACTTGAGTGCATGCACTCTCTCTCTCCAAATAAAGAAATAAACTTCTTAAAAATAAATGAATGAATGATTTTGTTCATACAGTTTACCTTCTGGCTTTCAGAGTTTGTATAACTCCATTCAGTCTCTTTCCTCTTGCTCCATACTTGATCAAAAGAACATACTGGAGGGGAACCTAGGTGGTTTAATCAGTTAAGCATGACTCTGGATTTGGGTTCAGGTCATGAGTTCAAGCCTCAGGGCGGGCTCTGCACTGGCATCTCAGAGCCTGCTTATAATTCATTTTCATTCTCTCCCTCTCTCTCTCTGCCCCCCACCCCCCACTTATGCTCTCTCTCAAAATAAACTTTAAGAAAAAAAAAAAGAACTGGAAATAAAGTTGCTAACTTCTCCTTCACAAATAATAGTCTCTATTCAAATGATGTCTCTAATGCTGCCAATTTATTTACCTATTGTCCTAAAACTAAATTTTAAAGACATAAAGTTAAGAAGAGAATTTGTCACTTCTTCTCCTTTCTGTACGCTCACAGGCAAAATGATGAGGATACACTATTTTGGGATACTTAGTCCATTGCATAGAAGTAAAACTTATCTGAAGAATGCTTTGATGTTCATTAAACATAATGAATATTCGAAACTATAAAAATCTCCTTACCAAAATCAGCTATCTTTGCATTCATGTGTGCATCAAGCAGGACATTTTCAGGTTTCAAATCTCTATGGACCACCATATGCCTGTGACAGTAATCCACACCAGAAAGGATCTGTTGGAACAGACGCCGACTTTCTTTTTCATCCAGCTACG
This sequence comes from Felis catus, assembly GCF_018350175.1. Classification (NCBI taxonomy): domain Eukaryota; kingdom Metazoa; phylum Chordata; class Mammalia; order Carnivora; family Felidae; genus Felis; species Felis catus. Next base: position 206,322,081 of record NC_058368.1, on the reverse strand, counting down.
AAAAGTAGAGAGGCATTTTAAAGGTGTGCTTTTCAGAAGAAATTTTTCTACCTACAACTCTCCAACCTATAAAACCATCAAAACGCATGAAACCTTCCAAATGAAACTCATCCTGAGATGCTTTTGCAATGGGGAGATGGGTACAATCAGCACAAAGCCAAAATGCTAAGAGGATCTTGGAACTCAACTTTCTGTTACCACTCTTGTGACTACATTGCTTTCCCCTGTATTTCATGAGCTATTTCAAATAGTTTCAACTTCTCCTTGAAACTAGATATTTTTTCTCCTATACACTGGAAACATTTAATCCTTCATTCCTTTAACAAATATTTATTGAACATCTTTAGTGTGCCAAGCAGTTCTAGGCACTCAAGATACAGCAATGAATAAAACAAAGGCTCTTAATCTAGTTGATGAAAATAGACAATAAAGAAATAGACCATCAAGGAGTATTTTAAGAAAAATAAAGCAGAATAAGGGCACAGAATTATATTGGGGTGGGTGATACTATTTTAGACTATATGAGGAAGTAACATTCAAGACTGTTAATGAATTAGCAAGCAATCAAGTTATATGTCCTGAAATAAAGACTTTTTAGTTTTTTTTTCAACGTTTTTATTTTTTTTGGGACAGAGATAAACAGAGCATGAACGGGGGAGGGGCAGAGAGAGAGGGAGACACAGAATCGGAAACAGGCTCCAGGCTCTGAGCCATCAGCCCAGAGCCTGATGCGGGGCTCGAACTCCCGGACCGCGAGATCGTGACCTGGCTGAAGTCGGACGCTTAACTGACTGCGCCACCCAGGCGCCCCAAGACTTTTTAGTTTTAACAAAAGAAAAACCTTAATTCATTTGTTTTATAAAATATAAAAACATGTATCTTTAGTCTGTTTTCTGAAAAAATTATCTTATGCAGGAACTAACATTTTAAAAAATATTCTTTAAGAACTTCCATTTATCCATTTATCCATATTGTCTTGTTTTAGGATTTTTTTCCCCAAAGCTATAACCATTATTTGGATGAGCCTGTACCCATGAAGTCATATTTAATAAATAGCCTATTAATTCTCTATAATATGCAATTTTCTAACAGAGGTCACAAATTAGCATTCTAAAGCCAGACTTCTACACTTTAAATGGCATGGACAATCTGGGAGAAAAGGTGAACTAGTAATTTCTTTTGAAAGCAAAATTAAAACTAATGAAGTACAATGAGACACCCTTCCTCTAGAGAAAATAACCTGCTAATAATCTAACACATTTATTTCTAGAAGAAATGTAGGTTCACTTTTTTTAACATAACTTTATTTATATTAAATATACTAAATGAAAAAGTAATGTGTTCTAAATGTGAAATAAAACTTAGTTGATTAAACAAAATATAATAGGTAAATTAACTAAACAGACTACAAAAATGAAAATTATACCATATTAACAATAAATACAGTACAAAAGATGAAAAAGGAGAAGTCTCCAAAGGAAAGTTAGAAAAGTTAAAGCATATTTGCAGTTAAACATGGTAGACTGAATCTTTTGTCTCCACACCTTGAAACATCACTAAAAGGACATTAGCATAAAAAGACGAAAAGAGCAAGAAAAGTGACAACAGTAAAATCAGAAGGAGTCACCAAGCTATAGAGTGGATGAACGATGAAGACTTGACCAAACAGAGAAAGCAGAAACCTTAAGCCTGCAGGGTGGAAACCAATAATAAACTAGCCTGCACACAGAACTCTGGAAAAGCTTAGAAATTAGAAAATTCGTGAAGGGAGAAATGAGAGGTGGACCGAAAGCAGGACAATTGGTTGAAGTTTTAAATTCACCCCTACGGGGGAATAAGACCCATGATTTGCTCTTGAGTAAGACCAAACCAGCTCTGTTCTCAAGGACACCAAGGCAGGGATGAGGCGCCCGAAGGAAAACACAGGGATTAAGTGAAAGTCAACATACTAACTACTGAGACTTGCAGGCCTCTTCCCAATTCAGCTCTCAGAGAACTGCAAGCTAAGCTAATACCCTCAAGGAAATTGAAACATTGCTTCCAGAGCAACCCTCTGATCTAGGGAAAACTATTTGAAATTACTAGTATTTGGTGCACCCTAACAAAATGGACAGATCCCTACCTATTCCACCTATGGGAAGGCTCACCAATCATTAAGTTCCACCTACATGAGCTTGGCATTTAGTACCTCACTCAAATATAAGTGGACAACCAAGAATCACCAGATATCTGAGGAAGGACCTTTTCAAAAGACAGAGACCGATAAAATGAACAGGGAAAAAAAAAAAAAAAAGGAACAGGGAGCACAAAAGGTACAGTAACAATGCAGGGAACAGAGGAAAACTTAAATAATAAATAAGTAAGTAAGTAAGTAAGTAAGTAAGTAACAACTGTTGACTCTTAGCTACAGAGAACAAGCTGATGGTTACCAGAGGTGGGAGGAATGGGTGAAAGTGTGATGGGGATCAAGAGTACACTTATGTTGAGCACTGATTAAGTAAGGTACAGAATTGTTGAATCACTGTATTTTACATCTGAAACAAATATAACACTGCATGTTAACTACATTGGAATTAAAATTAAAACCTTAAAAAAAACCCAACTAATTATTATCCTTCGACAAATAAGGTTATTATATCTGTGGAGCAGAACTGGCTATTTAAAAAAGAAAATTTCAGAGGCGCCTAGATGGCTCAGTCAGTTAAGCGTCCAAGTCTTGATTTCAGCTCAGGTCAAGATCTCACTCATCAGGCTCCATGAAACCTGCTTAGGATTCTCTCTTTCCCTCTCTCTCTCTGCCCCTCCCACATGTGCATACCTGCACACTTGCTCTCTCTCTCTAAATAAATAAACTTTAAAAAAAAAATAAAGAAAAAAGAAAATTTCAGAAAACAAGATCTTTGAAATAGAAAATATGACAGCTGAAATTTAAAATTTTTTAAATGTTTATTTATTTTTGAGAGAGAGGCAGAGACACAGCGTGAGTGGGGGAGGGGCAGAGAGAGACACAATCAGAAGCAGGCTCCAGGCTCTGCGCTATCAGCACAGAGTCCGATGTGGGGCTCAAACTAACCAGCTACAAGGCCATGACCTGAGCCAAAGTCGGACACAACTGACTGAGCCACTCAGGCACCCCAACAGCTGAAATTTTAATATACCACAGAAGAAAAATGACCAAGAAATGACAAATGGAAAAGATAAGAAAACAAGATACCAATCCAACTTGTGCCTGTTTCCATTTTTCCAGGCATAGCATAGCATGGGGGGAGGGGGTACAGTGAATAGAGAAGTGGAATACCTGAAAATTGAAATGAACCATGTTAAAAAATGGTAAAATCAAAATTAACTTGGTTAATGAGTTTGATTTTGATGAAAGTAAATAGATATGCTACATAGAACAAATGAGTGAATGATATAAAGAACTTTAGATTGAGAGGGAAAAAAAATGGCTTCTCACTGCTAGACACAGCTCTTCTAGAAAGAGGTTTTAGCCATACCACATAACGTGGGTATGAGAAAAACATGGGCAGGAGGGGCGGTGTTTACTTTTTATGTCTGTAACTTAAGAAACTGTTCAAAATATCTTCTAAAGTTCCTTCCAACTCTAAATTCTTTAAGTCTAATTCCTACCTCCTTCATGGAGCCTGTTCTTACTACTCCAGGTACATCAGATTTCTGAAACCAAAAAATGAATGCAATTTAAATGTGGCTAGGGTTGACTAGCAAGGCCTAGATCTTTAATATGTTTTGTAAGGATTAAATATATACTTCAAGATATATATTACAAGTATTTGTATACCCCAAAAGCGTGAGTTGGAGGATCATGAGTTCTGGGGTCTCAATCCAATTCTGTCATTAATAAATCATGTGACCTTGAGTAAATCTATAAATCATGAGTCTCAGCTTCCACTTCCATGTAAGTAGACTAAGGAAATAGTCTTTAAGGTCTTTTCTAACTCTAAATCGTCTATGATTCTAGACAAATATATGACTAAGGAAACTGGTTATTAAGTAGACCTCTTAACAAAATTGCTCTCTGACATCTTGAAGCTAGTAAGGAATAAGGGGAGTTACAAAATATATACAGGATTAAATCAGAACTGCTTACCCTTCCATTTTTACAGATATAATCAAATAGCTCTCCTCCTGAGACATATTCCATCACCATGAAAATATCAGATGGTGTACTGATGACCTGGTACCTGGTGAGAGAAAACATTTATCTACCAATATTAAAACATGTATATTCATCATTCAGTAAATATTTACTAAGTGCCTATAATATAGCAGGCACTGTGCTAGAATCCGGGAAAGCTGCAGGGAACAAAACAAATTCTCTGCCTTCATGGAGTTCATGTTCCAGGAGCCAGGAAACAGACACTAAATAAATAAGCAATATCTCAGGTGGTAGAACTTGCTATGAAGAGAAATAAAACAAACTACGAGGAACCTCTCACACAGGGCATTTAAGGAAGGACTACTGTCCAATAAAGTAACATTTGAGCAGAACCTGATGGAAGGGAGCAAACCATACCACGATCTAGGAAGAAGGTGAGCCAGCAAGTGCAAAGGCCCCGAGGTACAAGTCTGTCTGGCATGTTTGAGGAATGGTAAGACGGCTAGAGCAGAGTGAGCTGGCAGAAAGAAATAGAATGTGGACTCAAAAAGCTACCTGGAGACCAGAGGACAGAACCTTACAAACCACGATGAGGCCTGACTTCTACTCTAAGGGAGATGCAAAGCTATTAAAGGTTTTAAGCAAAGTAGTCATGTGATCTGATCTCTTAAAAAGGAAACTTTAATTTATGGCAACAACATGAAGAACTGATGGGATGGTAAACGTGGAAGCAATAGTCTACTGCAGGAGTCTGTGACAGAGATGACAGTGGCTCAAACTAGGCTGATGGTAATGAAGGAATTGAGGAACACTCGGATTCTAGATAGATTTTGAAGAAAGAAATGGAATGGATGACAGGAAGTTCAGGATGGTTCCTAAGTCTCTGCCCTAAGGAACTGAATATTCACAGAGGGTGACAGCTGTGGGAAGAGCAGGCTTGGGGAAGGGTAACAGAAAGTTCAGCTCTAGCATGCCCATGGGGATGTGAAGTACGCAGTGAGTGAGGGATCTGGAGTTAGGGGAAGAGGTAACAAAGCAGGAGATGTGTATGGAGAAGTCATCAGCATATGGACAGCACTTAAAACTACAGCACCTCAGCAAATGAGAAGACAGGAGAGTGAAACAAATTTTGAGTCAGCTCATTCAGTACAAAAGCTAAGCAGTTGTTACTGACAGCCCGCATGAGAAAACTGAGCAATAAGTAAGTTATATGGAGACCCTACAATTGGCCACTGTACAACAACCATAATATCACTGCCCTTCTGAAATACTGGAGTCCTAAAATTTTATCAGTCATTATTTGTTTTCTCAGATATAAGCAGTACAGGGGAACACCCTTTCTACTGGCTACGTGACATCATGTGGAAATTTGGATGTCAAGAGTTTTTACTAGCAAATCATTGTTGGTTCTACAGCAACAGGGACACAGAAAGTTATCTATCAGAAAGGCATGTCCAGAAGACAAGAAAGAATGAGAAAGGTAACAGCTGATAAGCACAAGGGCAAAACATGAACACAGGCTTAGGTGACCAAGAACAGGGTTAGATATAGATAAATACATGAACAGGCAAAAAATCTTTAAATCTTGAGGAAGATTCAAGAAATGTCAGTCATCCTTCTCACTTGTCAGAGTAAGTTGGTTAACAAAAATTATTTTAAAATGATATGACTACATTTAATACAATCAGTTCTTACAGTTTAATTATATGAGGATGCCTGAAAAGCTTGAGGTTCTGAATTTCTCTGCGGATTTTTCCTACCACATCAAGGCTTCGAATCTTCTGTCGATTGAGTATCTTCACAGCAACTTTGTGCCCAGTCAATTCATGTTTGCCAACTGTAGGAGAAATAATTTTAACCAGTTAGTGCCAGGCTTGATTAATAACATATTTACATGTATTCTAAGAGTTTGCACTCTCAGAAAATACTGAGCAAATTTAAGTTCCTTTCAATTCTACCTGATTTGCCTCTAAATGTTGTTTACATGTTCAAGAGTGATTAAGTGGGAGAATACATAAGAAACTGGTAACAGTGGTTTCTTCCAGAAAGGAAAACTGGAAAGCTAACACAGAAAGAAGAGACTTCCTTTTTGCTATATACTTTTTTGCACTTTTAAATTCTGATTTTTTAATTCTTAAGCTATCATACATACAACCTGAACTTTAAAAAAAAAAAACTGAACTTTTTGCTTTTGGTGAACAGTTCTATGAAGTTGAACATATAGTAACTGGTAAAGCCACCATTAGAATCAAATACAGAATAGTTCCACCATCCCCCAAAATGCCCTCATGGCACAGACACACTCCCCCTCTCCATAACCCCTTGAACCATTCAAATTTCAGTTCATGAGCATGCCATTTCTATTTTTAAGAATAAAATTAAAAAAAAAATTTAATGTTTTTATTTTTGAGAGAGAAAGTGTGCACAGGGGCGGGGCAGAGAGAGAGAGGGAGACACAGAATTTGAAGCAGGCTCCAGGCTCAGAGCTGTCCGCACAGAGCCCAACACAGGGCTCAAATTCATGAACCATGAGATCATGACCTGAGCCAAAGTCGGACGCTTAACCAACTGAGCTACCCAAGTGCCCCAAGAATAAAAAATTTCAGTGATTTTCTTTCAATTCTGAATGCTATGCCCAGATAATCAATGGTAATAATAGGATTTAGTCTCCAAAATTTTAGCTTTTATTTACCCTTTCCCTAGAACCTACTGGAGAATATATATTCTATCAAAATTAGGAAGAAAATGAAGAAAGATAATATCCACTAAAGAAGGGATCAAATATAGGAGAAAAACTAAGAGATCTCCAATATGGTAATGAAGCAAAGTCCTAGGTAACAGATGTGTAGAAGGCCTAGAGGCAACAAATCCAGACAGAAATGTGACAGAGGAGCCAAGATTGGGGGGGGGGGGGGGGGGGGGGGGGAGGGGCAGATAAATTATTTTATAGGTTTGAAAGTTTGGAATGCTGTATTGAGAGAGATTTTACAAAAGCATTTGAAGATACAAGAAATTTAGCCTCAGGTTTAAAGAAAACTAAGAAAATGGACAAACCAAGGTTAACTTAATAACTCCAGGAAAAATTAAAAGTAATGTAAGAAAATATAGTCACAGGGCACCTGGGTGGCTCAGTTGAGCATCCGACTCTTGATATCAGCTCAGGTCATGATCTTGGGGTCATGAGATCAAGCCCCACAATGGACTCCACACCGAGCATGAAAACTGCTTGGGATTCTCTGTCTCCCTCTCTCTCTCTACCAGCCCCCTCTCAAAATAAATGAACATTTAAAAAATATATATAGTCACAGTATTGCCTTGGCATATAGTTTTTACACAGTCACAATTATGAAATGCTAAATGTAGGGTTTTTTAACTATGATATAATTATTAGGAGAATGAGGGTGTAGAGGAAAAGGTGTAAGAGAACTGAAATCCTTATCTACTCTAACAGAAACTCAACAACAACAATAAAAATCTGACAACAAGAATTAAGAAATAGTTTGTACACATGCATGGATCAATTTGAAATATGGAGGTTTAAAAAAAAAAAACAACAACCTAGAGATAAATACAAGAAAAAACAGCTAAGAGTTGAGAGTGTGGGTAAGGAATTGTTTTATAAATACACCTCTTAGCACTATTTGACTTTTTGAAATATACATGTATCAATTTTTTTTAAATAAGTGGTTTAGGGTTTTAGCTTTTTAGGAAGAAAATGCTGTCTTCTAAAGTAGAACATAGTTTGTAAGACCAAGACCAATAGCTGAGAGCTTTCCCTGGTGATCTTGGTAATTACCAACTGAAAGGCAAAGGTAATGATAAATAAGAAATTCCTTCTTAGTTATTTATGTATGTTATGTGCTGAATTGTGTCTCCCCCCAAAATTCATGTTGGAACCCTCCCTCTCAGAATGTGACAGTATGTGGAAATAGGGCCTGTAAAAAAGTGACTGTTGAAATAGATCAGGTAGGTCTGAATACCCCCTGACTGGTGTATCTTTATAAGAGTAAATCTGTACACAGAGAGAGAGAGAGAGAGAGAGAGAGAGAGAGAGAGCGAGCGAGCAGGGGTTCACACGGGAAACCCTGGGAGGACAGAGGGAAGAGGCAGCCATCTGCAAGCTAAGGAGAAAGCCTCAGAAGGCATCAACCCTTCTGAAACCTTGATCTCCGATGTTTAGCCTCCAGACTGTAAGAAAATAAACTGCTGTTCAAGCCATTCTGGCTGAGGTATTTTGTTATGGCAGCCCTTAGCAGATAATTATGATACTTTTTATCATTTCCAAGTTGAAAACTCAATATTGATAATTTTAACTTCTTGTGTTTAGGGGTGCCTGGGTGGCAGTCGGTCAAACATCTGACTGTCGATTTCAGCTCAGGTTGTGATCTCAAGATCGTGGGATCGAGCCCCACCTTGGGTTCTGCACTGACAGCATGGAGCCTGCTTGGGATTCTCTCTCTCTCCCTCTCTCTCTGCCTCTCCCCTGCTCATGCATGCACACATGAGCATGTGTTCTCTCTCTCAAAATAAGTAAGTTTTTTAAAAAAAGATTTAAACTTCTTGTGTTTAAAACATTATTTTAAACAAGAACTTTTTCTCATTATTCCAATCTAAATAGGCTTTCCTGCTTGATCTGGGATTTGGGATGGAGTTGAGCCTGCCCACCCTTTAGAAACCCTCAAGGATTATGAACCACTGCATGTTTTTAAGCAGGGGAGCAACAAGATAATTAAATTAGCTTTCTAAAGACAAAATTCACTGCTTGCTCCTCACTTAATAGGTGCTCTTGGTGACTTAATAAAATTTTAGAACTAAAGAGAACCTTACAGATCATCTAGTCCAATGGTTTTCAATAATTCAACATTTCCCTCCACCAGGCCAACCAAGACAATGAGTGATGGGCTTCTCTGCCCCCCACGCTCCCTTCAGTTGAGAAGGTCAGGGGATGGGGTAGTTTCTAATTACTTCGAATTTTTTTAAGCATTTGCTATTTTCCTTAAATGTTTTAATTAATAATATTAAATCCAAGGTAAGTTATACAGGTATTTCACACTTGCAGAAAAAAGCATTAAGACTCCAAGAAAACTGTTTAAGTCACAGTAAGTCTCAATCCTTCTCAAAAATACAATTTATCACCTAAATTCACCTCCTACTTTGTCCAGATTCTTTAACCAGCACAATACCTCTGGAATGTACATCTTCCCAGCAAGTGAACAAATATACAACTGCAACATAGTCTACCCTAACCAAAAGCATTATCACAGAACCAAAAATGCCAGTTTCAAACTACTACAATGTAAATGGAATCTCTAAGTTTTCTTATAACCACCATTTGTATAGCTTGACTAATCTCAAAACCACCCACGGCTAAGAAAATATAGAACTTTCCTGAAAGATGGTAGAATAGGAATACACTGGACATACTTCCATCAAAAACTAAATACACATGAAATCAGTAACAAAGAAAAACCTATAATCACAGCTGAAATGGGACTGAAAATTGGAAGCACATTCTAATTTCGGATAAGGCTTTCTCCAATCTCCTATACCAATCAGATGTGATTAAGTGCAGTCAAATTGACTGTTAAACCCTAATTCAGGAAGTATCTTAGTTTGTTGAGACCTAGTTTATTGATACCTGAAGTAGTAATCTCATCTGTCTGAACTACCCCCAAAATCTCCAAGCAATGGCTTAGTAGAAACTCTCCCATTAACTGCATAGCTGAAACAGGACTGGGAAATAGCCACAACACTGGATACTACTGGCAGACTCTGAATCAGAAGGAATGTTAAAGCAGAATCCATTTGGGACTGAACTCCCAATTCATCACAAATCAACCAGTCTCCTCTCATAGGATACCCTGCTCAACTTAATCTCAACCCAGATTAACTATGCAACAACAGAGTCTTTTTTTTTTTTTTTTTTTTTTTTTTAAAGAGAGCATGCACAAAGTAGAGGGGCTGAGGAAGACAGGGAGAGAATCTTAAGCAGACTTCACACTCGGTATGGAACCTGACGCAAGGCTTGATCCCATGTCAGGGATCCCATGACCCTGGGATCATGACCTGAGCCAAAATCAAGAGTAGGTCACTCAACCAACTGAGCCACCCAGGCACCCAAGAAACAATGGGTCTTATCAAAACTCCAGATGTGCATTCTATCATTAAAGAAGGAACTGCAATAGACACTCAAAGTATTCTTTCCAATTCATTTCATGTACTGAACATCTGCTACATACCAGTTAACACTGCCACAGAAAACAGAACTGACCAAAAGCAACCTGGGTCCCTGGGACCTTCCTGGCCTCTGAAGATGACCAAAATAACTGTTAAGGTAGGAAAAACCAAAAAGTTTTTTAAAGTACAAAAGAATAAAGCAAGAAGAACAGACATTAATTAAAACATGAACATTTAAAACATGAACCCAAGAATACGTGAATGTTGTCGAAAAAATTAACTATCACAAGGTGATAAGAAATACAGAAGTTAGAGCATCTGGCTGGCTCAGTCAGTAGAGCATGCGCCTCTTGATCTCAGGGTTGTAAGTTCGAACCCACATTGGGTGTAGAAATTACTCAAACATTTATGTTTAAATTATTTTAAATAATTTTAATATTTTAAGGAGTGCCTGGGTGGCTCAGTCAGTTAAGCATCCTACTCTCCATCTCAGATCAGGTCTTGATCTCAGGGTTTTGAGTTCAAGCCCTGAACTGGGCTCTGCACTGGGCATTAGGCCCATTTAAAAAAAATAAAAATAAAGGGGCACCTGGGTGGCTCAGTCAATTAAGCATCTTACTTCAGCTCAGGTCATGATCTCACAGTTTGTAGGTTGGAACTCCACCTTGGGCTCTGTGCTGACAGCTCAGAGCCTGGAGCCTGCTTCAGACTGTGTCTCCCTCTCTCTCTGTTCCTCCACAGAGACATTCTGTCTCTCTATCTCTCAAAAATAAACATTTTTAAAAATTTTTAATACATAAAATAAAATCTTTTAAACAAAAAAGGAAATATAAAAGGAAGAGCAGAGCAAGATGAATTTTACAACAATTAGAAAGCAGTAAGTTGTAAAAATATGAGAAAATTTTATCGTAAACATACCAAAAATTAGGAAGAAATCAAAATTAGCACTCAAAGGATGGATGCTGACAGACAAAGAACAGGAAATCAAGTGAAATTCAACTCATGAGTAATAGCGAGTAGAGAATAAATACTATTCCACCTATGAATAATAGAAGTCCCTCCCCAGTAAGAGTAAGTAAACAGAACGAAATCAATAACCAAACAAAGTACGACTAAAGACGTTGTTCTAATACCTGAGCATTTCATCAAATTAGAGATTACTTAGAAGAAACAGAGGCATATCTTCATTTCTGAAACAACAGAAATCACAGAAGTATGACTGTACAAATAGTATTCAAACAAAAATTGAACAGTAACAGGGAGGAGAAAGGTGTCGTAACAGCCACTGTAGAGATCAAATTCAACCTCTCTGACTCTCTCTCACACACAACTAAGTAAATAAGCAGGGTACATGATCAATTTGTTTTTTTAAGGGAAAATTAGTGCACTAATTCCTTTTTCATGGCTGGCAAACCAATAGAAACATTTTAGGGGAAGAAAAGCTGATATACTAGACCGCATTAAGAGTGATTTTGGGGCACCTGGGTGGCTCAGTTGGTTAAGTGTCCGAGTTTGGCTCAGGTCATGATCTCACGGTTTGTGGGTTTGAGCCCTGCGTCAGGCTCTGTGCTGATAACTCAGAACCTGGAGCCTGCTTGGGATTCTGGGTCTCCCTCTCTCTCTGCCCCTCCCCCACTCATGCTCTGTCTATCTCAAGAATGAATAAACATTTAAAAAAATGTTTTTAAGAGAAAGAGTGATATATATTTTTTATATAGTTCCTCAGAATTTAACTTAGAATTAAGTACATTTTAACATGTACATAATTATTTTTATTATAGTGTTTTATTTAAGAAAAGACTAAATGACCAATTTTAGAGAACAGTTTAATACATTGTTATTCTAACTCTCTCTCAGAGGAAGACTATAGAAAATGTTCTTATAATCATGAAAAGAGCAAACAAAAACATATGTATTCTACATTGTCTACCTATACCAAAAATATTTCTATGAAAATGATAATGTGCCTGGAAATGCAAGCTGGTGCAGCCACTCTGGAAAACAGTATGGAGGTTCCTCAAAAATTAAAAATAGAACTACCCTACAACCCAGCAATTGCACTACTAGGCATTTATCCAAGGGATACAGGTATGCTGTTTTGAAGGGGCACGTGCACCCCGATGTTTATAGCAGCACTACCAACAATAGCCAAAGTATGGAAAGAGCCCAAATGGCCATCGATGGATGAATGGATAAAGAAGATGTGGTATCTATACACAATGGAGGATTACTCGGCAATCAAAAAAATGAAATCTTGCCATTTGCAACTACGTGGATGGAACTGGAGGGTATGATGCTAAGGGAAATTAGTCAGTCAGAGAAAGACAAAAATCATATGACTTCACTCATATGAGGACTTTAAGAGACAAAACAGATGGACACAAGGGAAGGGAAACAAAAATAATATAAAAACAGGGAGGGGGACAAAACATAAGAGACTCTTAAATATGGAGAACAAACTGAGGGTTACTGGAGGGGTTGTGGGAGGCGGGAGTGGGCTAAATGGATAAGGGGCATTAAGGAATCTACTCCTGAAATCACTGTTTCACTATATGCTAACTAATTTGGATGTACATTTTAAAAAATAAAAAAGAAAATTAAAAAAAAAGAAAATGATAATGCACCAAAATTAAAAGTTATTCTATAGTGGTTTTTTTTTTCATATTTTACTTACTGTTTTATATTCTTTACAATTCAAAAATCCCAAAGGGAAGAAAAAAAAGAAAAAACGATGGGTGTTAGATTCACATTTTTCAGTAACAGGTTGAATGCCTTTCTCCTTTCACATAAGAAGGCAGTCTGTGTACAAAGCATAGACTTTGTAGTCACACAGACCTGGGTTCTATGTATGAAGGTATTTACTAAATGTTTGACCTGAGAAAGTTAAGTAATTTCAACCTTCTATTCAGTTGTCTGTAAAAATAAGAATACCACATACACAAGAGTGACTATAAGGAATACATGAGGTAGGGTTTATAAAGCACTTTCCACAGTGTCCAGCACAGTAAATGCTTGATGAATAAATGGTGGCTATTACCATTTAGGGCTATTTATTTTCAATCGCTCCCAGACCTGCCCCCTCTCCCTATCTAATCAGCTCTAAATTTTCTGGTTTAATCCACACACGGCCAATTATCTCAGCTCTTTGATTTGTGCCCCTTATCCACTTAGAGTCAGTAGCATCCCTTTAAGCACATAATAAGTGCTAAATAATTAATAGCTATGATTTCTATCCATCTAGCTCCCATCCTCATAAGCTTCAATTCCACCAACCTGCTCCATCCTTCCCCCTTCCATCAACCATCAATCCTGAGATTTCTAGCTTCCAAAGTTCGACCCTTTCCTGACTTTGGTTAATTTTCAACATATTAGTGCTAGACATATACACTTGGCACCAAGTCCTTGACGGTGATTTCACCTAATACCTAAAAACTATAGGAACGCTTATTCAGTCATACAAGAGCGCAGAGTAATTTGACTCAGCTTAAATCACATTTTTGTAAACAAATACTATTTTTAAATATAAATCTGAGTGATTTGCAACACATAACAATTTAATTAAGATACACAACTTAGTAATTAATAGGCATGATGACACAGCCACTTTGTGTCCAAACCTACTGACCCTCTAACTCTAACCAACTCTGGAAGACTGATATTATTAGCAACACTTGACAGGTAACTGAGGCACAGGAAGATGAAATAACTTGCCCAAAGGCCTATAGCTGGTGGTTAGTAAAATCAAAACATGAACCCAGATCTAGCTCAAAAACTTGTGCTTTCCCCAAAACAGTAAGTGAAATGTGATAACTTTTTAATTTTTTTATAAAGCTATTTTTAAATTTTTTTAAATGTTTATGTATTGTTGAGAGACACACAGACAGAAAGACAGACTGTGAGCTGGGGAGGAACAGAGAGGAAGGGAGACACAGAATATGAAGCAGGCTCCAAGCTCTGAGCTGTGAGCACAGAGCCCGACGTGGGGCTCGAATCCAGGAACCATCAGATCATGACCTGAGCCCAAGTCGGACACTGAACCAACTGAGCCATCCAGGTACCCCATGATAACTTTTTTAAAAAGATAATCCTTTTTTTAAATTTATTGTTTTATTTATTTTTGAGAGAGAGCGAGCGAACATGAGCAGGGGAGGGGCAGAGAGAGAGAGGGAGGAAGACACAGAATCCTAAGCAGGCTCCAGGCTCTGAGCTGTCAGCACAGAACCCGACGCAGGCTGGAATTCACAGACTTCAAGATCATGACCTGAGCTGAAATCGGACGCTTAACCAACTGACCCACCCAAGCACCCCTAAAAAGATAATCCTAAAAGGGCATTACATAGTATAATAATACAGATACAGATATCCTTTTAATAAAGGATAAGTCTAAGAAGTTGAACATATCAGAGGAATCCTTAATTTATAGGCTCACAGTTTTGAAAAGAATAATAGACTGAATTCTCACATGCCAATAAGAGTTATTCTAAAACTTTGTTCATTAAGAAATAGTTGAGTACCACTCAACATGTCTCTGGAGGCAAGGGAAACAAAAGCAAAAATGAACTATTGGGACCTCATTAAAATAAAAAGCTTCTACACAGCGAAGGAAACAATCAGCAAAACTAAAAGGCAACCAATGGAATGGGAGAAGATATTTGCAAATGGCATTTCAGATGAAGGGTTAGTATCCAAAATCTATAAAGAACTTCTCAAACTCAACACCCAAAAAACAAATAATCCAGTGAAGAAATGGGCAAAAGACATGAATAGACACTTCTATACAGAAGACATCCAGATGGCCAACCAACACAAGAAAAAATGCTCAACATCACTCATCATCAGGGAAACACAAATCAAAACCACAATGAGATACCACCTCACACCAGTCAGAATGGCTAACATTAGCAATTCAGGCAACAACAGATGTTGGCAAGGATGCAGAGAAAGAGGATCTCTTTTGCACTGCTGGTGGGAATGAAAACTGGTACAACTACTCTGGAAAACAGTATGGAGGTTCCTCAAAAAATTAAAAATAGAACTACCCTACAACCCAGCAATTGCACTACTAGGTATTTATCCAAGGGATACAGATATGCTGTTTCGAAGGGACACATGCACCCCTATGTTTACAGCAGCACTATCAACAAGAGCCAAAGTATGGAAAGAGCCCAAATGTCCATCGATGGATGAATGGATAAAGAAGATGTGGTATATTTGTACAATGGAGTATTACTCGGCAATCAAAAAGAAAGAAATCTTGCCATTTGCAACTACGTAGATGGAACTGGAGGGTATTATGCTAAGGGAAATTAGTCAGAGAAAGACAAAAATCGTATGACTTCACTCATCTGAGAACTTTAAGAGACAAAACAGATGAACATAAGGGAAGGGAAGCAAAAATAATATAAAAACAGGGAAGGGGACAAAAACATAAGAGACTCATAAATACGGAGAACAAACTAAGGGTTGTGGGAGGGGGGATGGGCTAAATGGGTAAGGGGCATTAAGGAATCTACTCCTGAAATCATTGTTGCACTATATGATAACTAACTTGGAGGTAAATTTAAAAAATAAATTAAAAATTAAAAAAAGAAGAAATAGTTGAGTACCTGCACCTACTATGTGTCTGGCACCGCTCCTGTGATCTTTTTCCTGTACTAGAAAATTAATTCAGTCTACCAAAAACCTGCCTCATCAATTTCAACATTTTAAGACAGGATACCAAGAACACACTTTATTCATTCTAGCAAACCAATTCAAAGTTTCTCAAAAACTAAGGCACCTGGGTGGCTCAGTCAGTTAAGCATCCGACTCTTGATTTTGGCTCAGGTCATGATCTCAGTTTGTAACATCAAGCCCCATGTTGGGCTCTGTGCTGACAGCATGGAGCCTGCTTGGGATTCTTTCTGCCCCTCCCCTGCTCACAAAAGCACACGAATACGTGTGTGCTCGCTCACGCGCTCTCTCTCTCTCTCTCTCTCTCTCTCTCTCAAAATAAAGAAATATTGTTTTCAAAAAGTTTTAAAAAGTCTCTCAAACATTAAAGTATTATAAGGGAGAAACCAAGATCATAAAACCAAAAGCATATAAAATGGCAAGTGTAGTGGGTTGAATAATGCCCCTACAGCCCAGAATGTGATCGATCTTATGTGGAAATAGGGTATTTGCAAATGTAATCAGGTGTGGATCTCAAAATGAATCATCCTAGCTTTAGAGTGGGTTCTGTATTTAATGAATGTTGTCCTAAATAAGAAGAGGGAACACAGACACACCTACAGGAGGCCACTGGAAGACAAAGGCAGAGACTACAGTTTTGCTACCACAAGCCAAGAAACACCAGGAGCCACCAAAAGCTGGAAAAGGCAAGGAAAAGATTCTCACCAAGAGCCTTCAGAAGGAGTATAACCCTACAAACCCCTTAATTTCGGACTTTAGGCCTCCAGAACTATGAAAGAATAAATTTCTGTTGTTCTAAACCACTCAGTTTGTGGTACTTTGTTACTGCAGCCCTAGGAAACGAATAGTTTTTTCTCATATTTGAAATTCACCATTAAAATTAACAAGTTAACAGAAGTAATCTTTTCTGAAAACAGGTTTTCTAATCTGTACTACACATGCCCAGAATTCTTAAATGGGATACACTGTACAAAATGAATGGGAACCAAGCAAATGTTCACCTTGTATGAGCGTCATTTACTCCCCTGTGTCTTCACACAGTGACATCTGTGGGAGTTAGCAGGATAGGACCTCTTACTCCTAGGCTATTTGTTCCAGCTCCATGGTTTTCTGCATTTTGAAGTTGTGTCATCCCCTTCACAGCCTATCAGGAGTCAACTCTTACAGCCCCCTCTCCAATGTTCTAATTTGGGAATTTGAATTTTCTATAGGCTAGAAAAATCATAAAACTAAAATTATCACAATGAATTTTATGAAGTATGCCCTACAATATACTAGGACAGAAGACACATTTGAAAGAGGATGTATGTTCTCCCTTTTGGGAAAGCACTATGAATATTAACACAATAATGGCTCTGAAGCACCTGGTAGAGAAACCAGTTAAACATTTTTAATCTGTCTTCTTTGGATACAGGCTTTTCCCTCTGAGGTTTTCAAATAATGTCCCAACACTGATGACTCAAATATTTTCTCTTTTAGAGTAGGCAATAGCCCTTCTGAATATTGTCTTTCTTCCTCTTCCTTCCCAGCAAAAGCTTGGTAATTTAAAGCTATGATACGGTAATCTGTTCTTTTCCTTAATTATGGGAACAAATATTTGCCTTGAACCCAATTACCAACAAACTTCAATATTAGAACTTCAGTAGCATAAAACTTTTGAAAATATAGTATATAACAGCTTAGGAAAAAAACACATTATCACATTTGAGCCTCACAACAAACCTACGATACAGGTAATTAGGAGGCTCTGAGCGATTATGTAATTCGATGAAGTAAAGCTATTATATGATCAAGTTGGGATAGGCCTTCTGACTCCGAGTCTTAAGACCTACGTATTCTACCATCTATCTCTGCAGAACTGGGGAAAAGGTTTGGTACGGTATCAAACTCTGAACTGCTTTCTCAAAACTAAGCAAAAGATTCTGCATTGACTAAACTCAGTTGCAGCCAAATTAACTGCTGCTCCACAGTCAGTCAACAGTAACAAGCGGACCCTATCGTTGGCAAAATAGGCATCAAGTCAACCACACCCCCCTCCCAAAGCTCAAAATTTGCTCTTGAGACTGTCACTGCTTTCCAGTAGTGCTAAGATACCGTTTTTGAACAAAATGGAAACGGGTATTTCTGCCATGGAAGGCTTGTAGGCCACTCACAGCACAGGCTCCCAGAATTCACATCTCCCTCACACGAACAGCAGATTCGTCAACGATTAGCTACCAACTCTAAAATTCTAAGAGTCAGAAAATCTCGTATCTTAAAGCAGAAGGGAAATAACTTAATCCTAGAGAGGAGTGAGTTTTAAAAGGTGGAAATGTGAAAGGTAGGTTTTCTTAACAAAACACTTCAAGCATCCCAAACGGCAAACCAGATGTCCACCATGTGCCACCCACCACCAGTCGGCCAACACAACACTGCAAAAATGCAAATGCAGGGGAAGCTCTGAACGCCTCTTCCTAGATCCCTTGCTCCTCTCCCCCTTCCCAGAGGTAACCACTACCTTGAATGTTTGTCTGCTCCACATACAGGAACACACAAACAATATTTTAACAATGTTTTCCCTATGTTTATCTCTACAAATTTTATACATTCTTTTCAAAACGTTAATACCTGCACTAGACAATTAAACAGTACAAAAGGATATACAGTGAAATGTCCCCCTGCTACCTAATGTAGCTGTTTTATGTGCATCTAATATGATGTAACTGACCAACTAATGTAACTATTTTACGTGTATCTTTAAAGGAACACTCCACACATATGCAAGTAGTTACACTTAAATACCTTTTGGCTCCTGTTTTTTTATACACAAATGGTAGGTATACTATACACATTTGTTTGACTAGCCGTATTTCTCCCCCTAAAAATACACCTTAGAAATTGTTCCCTAAATTATATAAAGTCTCCTGCTTTTGTTTTTAACGTTTGCAGGATGTATCACTGCACAGCTGACCATAATTTAACTACTATCCTATTAGAAAAGTTACTTTCAACCTCTTGTATCTATAAACAATGTATCAATGAATAACTCATTATTTCACACAGGAGTGCATCTATAAGATAAATTCCTAGAAGTTGAATTGGTGGGTTCACTTTAATAAATACTGTACCAATTTACTCGCATTAGGAATGTCTGAGTGTTTTTGCATGACTTTAAAATTTATATGGGGAGCCTGAATGGCTCAGTCGGTAGAGCGTCCAACTTAGGCTCAGGTCATGATCTCACAGTTCGTGGGTTCAAGCCCCAAGTCAGGCTCTGTGCTGACAGCTAGGAGCCTGGAGCCTGCTTCGGATTCTGTGTCTCCCTCTCTCTCTGCCCCTCCTCTGCTCATGCTCTCTCTCAAAAATAAACAAATACCCCCCAAAAAAGAATTTAAAAAAATTATATAAACAGCATGACTGTACATGTTCTTCTACTTCTTTGTTTTTTGTGGCCTACCCTTATAAACTTGAGATCTACCGATGCTGATATATACACACACACACACACATATATATATACATATATATATGTATATATATATGTTCTTTTGTCCTTGAAGATTTTTTTTTTTAGTAAGCTCCATACCAATGTAGGGCCTTAAACTCATGACCCCAAGATTAAGAGTTACAGCAGGGGCGCCTGGGTGGCGCAGTCGGTTAAGCGTCCGACTTCAGCCAGGTCACGATCTCGCGGTCCGTGAGTTCGAGCCCCACGTCAGGCTCTGGGCTGATGGCTCGGAGCCTGGAGCCTGTTTCCGATTCTGTGTCTCCCTCTCTCTCTGCCCCTCCCCCGTTCATGCTCTGTCTCTCTCTGTCCCAAAAATAAATAAACGAAAAAAAAAATTTTTTTTTTAAAAAAAGAGTTACAGCAGACACACCCTCCTTAAATTTTTAAATAACTTCTACTGTGATTCATTCACAAAGGGAACAGTGGCCTATTTACCTGAAATTGCAGTTTTATGTAGAAAAATACCAACTTAATAGATTATATATATAAACAACTCATTTGCTAGAGACCACCTACACCACTAAAAAGACCATCTTCTCTTCTCTTGGAAAACTTAACAGAAAGTGCCATTTTAGGGGCGCCTGGGTGGCACAGTCGGTTAAGCGTCCGACTTCAGCCAGGTCACGATCTCGCGGTCTGTGAGTTCGAGCCCCGCGTCGGGCTCTGGGCTGATGGCTCAGAGCCTGGAGCCTGTTTCCAATTCTGTGTCTCCCTCTCTCTCTGCCTCTCCCCCGTTCATGCTCTGTCTCTCTCTGTCCCAAAAATAAATAAACGTTGAAAAAAAAAATTAAAAAAAAAAAAGTGCCATTTTAATTTACTACAACAATAACATGACTGTGCTCATCTGTGCTTTTATAATCGTTGTACCTGGGGAAAAGTGAGTGGACTCTGTGCGGGAATGGAGACTAACACCTTGACAACCAGGAAAAAGAAAGAAAAAAAAAGAGAACTTGGAAATAAAAAAGATAATTCAAGCGTAATCCCAAACCAGCCCAAGTTGTCTGTTTAAACCTTTCCCTCAAAACGTTGGCATTAAGTTACCAAAGGACTTTTTTAGACTGTAATAAGAAACAAAATAATCATTGCAAATTCACAGTCCCTCTAAGCATGAAATATCATATCAGGAATTTTTCTGCATATCAGTGTCACATCTTCTATTGGATTCCTTTTCTATGTTAAATTTACCAAAGTGTATAACTAATTTTAAAAGCTGCATATACTCTGAATTATCTCCATTGAAATATATGGCTAATTGTAGCATTCATAAAAATTCTTGTCAAATTAAGGCTAGTGAAAGTTGCCAACATCGCCACTGTCATAGGTTATTTCTGCCGGCTCCCTGAGCATCTAGGCCCCCTTTTCTTTCTCCTAACAATTAATACCCATTTCTGTGTAAAGTATTTATTCTGTCTCCCAATAAGTACTTCAGAAGAAGATAAGAAGATGCCCCCACCACACACACACACACACACACACACACACACACACACACACACACATATCTAACAGTGGGCCACGGTCCTCCCAAGAGCAATGCTATCTCCCTTGCTGGTACCTACTTAGGAACACAAGCCCCTGGCATCCCCGACCCCAGGGACTGTATGAGCCAATGAGATTCATGAGAGGTAGGCTGAGGTTTCCTTGCTTTGGAGAGAGAACCACAGAAAGAGAGTGGCTCAGTTAAGCATGTGACTTCAGCTCAGATCATCGTGATCTTATGGTTCGTGAGTTCGAGTCCTGCAACGGGTGAGCTTGAGCCCTGCTTCAGGTGCCCCACTTTGGGTAAAAAAAAAAAAAAATCACAAGGTCCACTTCGGATGAGTCCTGCTTCCCTCTCTCTCTCTCTTTCTATCTCTCTCTCTCTCTCTCCTCCTTTCTCTGCCCATCACTCATTTATGCCCGCTCTCTCTCTTAAAAAAAAAAAAAAAAGAAAAAAGCACTGGCTGAAGATTTTGACCAATATCAACTAATATATTTATGAACAAATTTAACCCTATCTATGAGACATGTGATTCTTTGACTAATACTGGCCTTTCTACATTTGGCCAATATTAGTCAATTTGGAGAGGCTGACTTTGACAGTATTTGGTACTTCAAGACAGGCACATGTGAGAGAGTGAAGGATAAAGAACAGCACTCACTGGAGGGATTCATGTTACAGCCACATCACAGATCAAATCCAGAACATGAACATTTCCTCTTGCTTTCCTATCTGCCGTGCCAAAAGCCATCTAGCAAATAAGAAAAGGAGAACTGACGCTGCACAGTTCTACATTAGAATGATGAGCATCCTAATCCAAGCAGAGTCCTGGGAGGAATGAGGTTATCAAGACTATTTTGGGGCATTAATGACCATGTCTTACAAATACTTGAAAAGGAAAAGCAGTTTGCGATTGCTAACAAGTAAAGAAAGAAATAGCATAGCCCAAAATAAATAACTTCAAGGGCACAGAGACATCTTACTGGCCTAATACAGACCCACCCTGATGGCTGTTGTTACCCTATTCTGGCATTTGCTTCTTACTTTCTTACATTGTTGGCCTTGCTGATTCTCATAAGAAGACTTAGGCAGTTGCTTCCCTGTGGGCTATACAGCAATTTTCCAGTTCTATGACTCAGAAAGAGCAAGAGAAGGAAGGGTTCTCCTCTTCCATCCCTAGATAAAATCAGAAAATGTTTATTTTAGCTCCGGTAAAGCAAGGCTCAGTTAGTTAATTCACTGCACAGACTTTCACAACTTTTTTGTTCTTTCAAGTCAAATATTTACCAAGAGCTCAGTATATGCAAGTCACAGGTTATTATCTATCCAAAGCCAATGCATGAATTATATTTATCAGTTCCATGCTTTCTTCCTCTACCTCCCTAATAACAAAGTCAAATATTTTAAAGAAAAAAAAACTTATGTCTCACAAGGTTTGCAATTAAACTTTTTGTGCCACGGGCACCTGGGTGGCTCCATCAGTTAAGGGACTCACTCTTGATTCCACCTCAGGTCAGGATGTCAGGTTTGCATGGAGCCGGCTTGGGATTCTTTCTCTCCCCGTCTCTCTCTCTCTGCCCCTCAAAATAAATAAATACACTTAAAAAGAAAAAAAAAAACACTTTTTGTGCCAGAATTGGTGGGCTGGAGATCAAGTTTGTTATTTCCAGAATATTGTGTTGAAACACAAGGATAAGAGATTCCACTTTCCTTAAAAAAGTTCAAATGATGTGCACGAAGTTGTTAAAAATATCCTGTGCAAATAAATGGAAACGAACTACATTAATGAGCTAATAAATACTATCTGCAGGCAACGTCTGCACTACCTACCAGGTTTGGCACACACAGACTGCAAAACTGATAAATCAGAAACACTAAAGGCACGGAGTCTGCATTCAAAACATAAACCATGCATCGCAAATACAGGACCAGTTTACATTCATTAACTGCTTCGAAAAAAATTAGTCATCCTTCCGGACGAGATGGCCCTCTTTTTTGAATTCCGTAAGCTAAGCCCAAAGCAAGCTTAGTTGGGAGGGGACGGGGGCGGAGGAAGGAGGGGAACGACACATTTCACACTTGAGAATCAGCCGGGGCAGGTAAGTCGAGAACCTCCTAAAGAGGACGGAAATACGGACTCCCGGGGAAGCGATGGGCCGGCCCTGAGCCCGGGGAGCACAGCCCCAGCGAACGGGAGGCCCTCTCGCCCGGGCTCGGCGCCGAGACCCCGGCGCCTGCACCCAGCGTCAGACTGCCCCACCTGGGAAAGTTAGCACCTCCGCATCCCCGCCCCTCGCACGGGCGAGCCCCTCCGGCCGCGGCGCCGTCGCCATGGCGACCGGTCCCCTCCCCACCCCCACCCCGCCGGGGAGGGTCGCGCCGCAGTCCCGCGGCGGGGCCGCGGGCTCCGCTCCCGCTGGAGCCCGGACGGGGGCTGCCGAGCCCGGCAGAGGAGGAACGCCGGGGCGGGGGGAGGATGAAGAGGAAGGAAGGCGGAAGTCGCCCGGATCGCGGGCCGGGGCCCGCCCTTGCCGCGGGGGTCCTCACCCTTCACTTTGCCGAAGGTGCCGACCCCCAGCGTGTCCCCCAGGATGTAGTGGCCGATCTTCACCCGCCCGTCGTGTTTCTGCTTCTCGGCTGTCGCCATCTTTCTCCAGGAACTGAGTCTGCGCATGGCGCCGCGGGAGGGGGCGGAGGGGGCGGGCAGGGCCGCGCCGGGGGCGGGCGGGGCGGGGGGTGGGGACGCGGGAGGGCAGCCGCGCCGCGGGGCCGCCGCCCAGCGCCGCCCGCCGGGTCCCCGCCGCCGGCCGTCGGGCGCAGACGCTCCCCCTGGCGGGGCGGGCGCGGGTCGCTGCGAGGGCCGCCGGGACCCCCTGCCTCGCGCGGCTTCGTTTGGGCCTGGGGCGCCCGCCCACCTGCGCGCGGGCGAGGGCTTCGTGAGCTGCAGGGGCGGGCGGCAGCCCCTCGGCTCCGCGGCGGAGTTTGTGCCGGCAGCGGTCTCCCCCGGTCGTTCCTCCTGGGCAGGGGGACCGATCTCCTCGTGATTCCGAGGGGAGAGTTGGGCACTGAGGAAGCCCGCGCTGGTGAAGCAGTTGCGTGGCTCGTTACTAGCGCAGCGTGAATTGAAACATGGCAGGGGACACCGCCCTGCCACTGCTTTCTAACCTTGTCGTTTTTCCTGTTCGGATGGAATCTAAAAGCCGCTGGGAGTTGTCAGTTGCATCTTTGATGGAGTTTCCCCTTTCTCCACCCACCTCCCCTTGCTCTTTGTTGTTGTTGTTGTTACTTTAAACCAGTAAGTTGTTACTGGGCACCTCGACAGCTCAAGAAGCGTTGTTGGTCTTTCCTCCTTCTGGATGCTTTTTCTGAAATTTCCTTCCCAAAAGCAAGCTCTGTTGGAAGGGGTTAGGTTGCGAATATTGTGAACGTGTGTTTGTTCAGGAATGGGATGTTAC
Organism: Felis catus; assembly: GCF_018350175.1. Classification (NCBI taxonomy): domain Eukaryota; kingdom Metazoa; phylum Chordata; class Mammalia; order Carnivora; family Felidae; genus Felis; species Felis catus. Next base: position 206,297,692 of record NC_058368.1, on the reverse strand, counting down.
AGACATAGGAATTAGTATTTTTCGGGTGTCGGTAAAATGTAGACTCTGAACTGAAAAAAGGCTTACAGTTGCATCAACCAGATCAGTCGACAAATATGTATTGTACCTGCAACGAGTAAAATTTACTCTATTATCTATACAGACGTGATCGTGCCATATCACAGAGGAAGTAGAGAAAGTATGCTTATTCATATTAAAATTGTTAAGCCAGTTCACTACTCAGTTGTATTCTGCTGACACGGGCAAAATCAAATGTCTAAAAAAACAAGATATCTCAATTTTGCAGAGTCATAGCATTTGGGCCAGTGTCAGTGGGCAAAGAGTTGAGCTCTTCAAGAAAATAATATAAAAAAGTGAGACTAAAAATGTTATCCTTTTTCTTCCTAACCAAAGCTACCCGGTTCCTCTGATTTTTATATGCTATTTATGAAATCAAAGTAACGTGCATTAAGCACGGCTTTGTTCCAACCGAGGCACCGCAGAAGAAGCAAAAGCTTGAGCTTTTGATCAAATAAACACAGAATAGTTAACAACTAGCCTTGGATGAATTTTTTATGGACAGTACATATTCTGAAGGACCAGAAACTTAAGAGGAAGTCTTTGACTATGACATATTTGTGGGGTGGGCAGTGGTCACAGTTGTAATTTTTGCTGTCTGGTTTCTTCACCTTTACTTGTTTGCCTTGTGAGTTTCTGCAGCTCAGACATTTTGGATCTTTACAAAGCAGAAATAGCTTGCTGGATTCTCTCAGGGAAAACACACACACACACACACACACACACCCCAAAAATCTTTAATCCCCTACCCTGAAATATCATCTTAAATTATTTTAAATTTGCATCATGTCTAGAATTCAGCCTAGCAAAATTCTGTTATTTCTTTTAACCTAAAAGAAAAAAATCACAAAGTACCTCAGCCCTTTGTGGTTAAGCCACAGAGGATCTTACAAGGGAGCAAACTGAAGCTGAATTTTGCAAACCAATTGTCAATCTCCACAAAACTATGAAAACCCAACTAAAAAAGTAATACAAACTTTTTTTTAACAGAAAAATCAGTTTGTTTCTGCTATAATGTTTTAGATTATAATTTTATTTAATAAATATTCATTAAATGCCACTGTTTACTCAAAAGCATTGTTGGGGAAATAAAACCTAGCATGTTAGATCAAAGAATCGAATAGGAACTTAGAGGTCGCCTTATTTGGTCTCCCATAGTCTCTGTTTAAGCAGCTTTTATTGCTGGGTTGTTGTTTTTTTTTTTTTCCTTATGTTGAGTTAAACACTGAATTCAGTTAAGTTTCTAAGAAAGTAAACAATAAGTCTCCTTTAATCCTTTGCTTTTTCTCTTCATTCCTTTTAAAAAGTTTTTTGTCACCTTTTCTTCCACCCTCTCTTCCTTTGATTCTCCCGTTGATCCATCCACAAACCCTCCTCCTTTCTTTCTTCAAGCACTGCCACACGGTGGATGAATACAAAATGAAAATCGTGGCCCCTACCCTTGAGCTCATAGTCTAGGGTGACAGTTCTCTATATTTCTCCCACCCAAGACAGATAATATTCACATGCTCAATCAACATTGTCACAGGGTAGAAGTGAAGATAAGGCAAACTGTGGCTCACTCCCAGTTTCCAAACCCATCAGTTGTAACTCTGCCCCTATTCTCAGCAGAGTATATTGGAATATAAGTGGACAGGAGTGACTTTACAGGAGCAACCTTGATTCCGCACTAGTTTAAGAGGGAGGGAAAATAAATTGTTTTCCGATTTCAGTACTTCAGCTTTTATTAGTACAAACAAGTTGCATACATCTCGGCACTGATGAAGACACACCACAATGACCCAACACCACGGTGGAGAACCTCTGGTATAAGGAAGCTAAGTAATTGTCGACTGTTTCCTTTTTGGCGCTTTGGAGAGTCTAAGGGAGCTGTGCATTCTCTTGGTCTTTTCTTAAGGCCATCACAGTGTTAGTAAACCATGCACTGTCAGGTGGATATTACACTTCGTCAATCTCTTTCTCTAAATATGGTGGCCAGGGGGGCCTGGGTGGCTCAGTCAGTTAAGCATCTGACTTCGGCTTAGGTCATGATCTCACGGTTCGTGGGTTCTAGCCCCACATCGGGCTCTGTGCTGCCGGCCCAGAGCCTGGATCCTGCTTCAGAGTCTATGTCTTCTCTCTCTTGCCCCTCCCCTGCTCACGCTCTCTCTTTCTCTCAAAATAAACAAATAAACAAACAAACATTAAAATTAATTAAAATTAAAAATTAAAAAGTGAATATGATAGCCAGAAATAAAAATTCTAAGACCGCACTTCTATTAATGCAGCCTAATATGTCCTTAGTTTACTTGTAGTTACACTGTAACTAATATTCAATAACAACTAGGTATTAGTTTGCTAAACTCTGAGGACTCAAAAAACAAAGAACACTGTACTGCCTTCAACAAGGCAATGTGATAGGTGCTGTAATAAAAACACATATATATTTCTTTTTTAAAAAGGTTTTTTTTGGGTTATTTTGAGATAGAGCGTGCAAGTGCACATGCAAACGGGGGAGGAGCAGAGGGAGAGAGGGAGAAAGAGAATCTTAAGCAGGCTCCACCCTCAACGCAGAGCCTGACGCGGGGCTCTGTCTCTTGGCTGTGAGATCATGACCTGAGCTGAAATCAAGAGTCAGTCGTTTAACCAACTGAGCCACCCAGGCACCCCAAAGATTTTATTTTTAAGTAATCTCTACACCCAACATAGAGCTTAAACTCACAACCCCAAGGTCAAGAGTCGCATGCTCCACCAACTGAGCCAGCCAGGTGCCCCTGTATATGGTCCTTTCAAAAGAGTTTCATGAAGGGAAGGCATACATAACCTTTATCTTTGGAGGTTCACAAAGGCTTCAGCCTGAATATAGTTAGGGGAATAGTAAGGGATATTGCACTACACTCAAAGAAGGGTGGCGTTGTGTGGGGGAGCATGGGGATCCCAGGTAGGGGGGAAAGCATAAGTAAAATCACAGATGGAAAGAAGCCTTAGGCTTTTGGAGAAGAACAAAGTAGTTACAGGGGATGAAATCTACATGTACAGAGGGACTTACTAGAAGAAACAAAAGAGAAACAGGAGTAAATCCTGAAAGACCTCATTTGCACTTCTCAATTTGGACATTATAATGAGGCACGGAAGATATGAAGTAGATGCATTTTAGAATTACTTTCTTTACCAAAGAAATTGATGGCTATCTGTACCTTTGGTAGGAGGGTGACCAAGAAGTCAGGTGTAAGGGGCACCCTTTTCCCTCTGTACCCTTCTTAACTTTTTGTTTTTGAACCTTATGCATACATTACAGAGTCGAAAACTTTAACTGTTAGAAAAAAATTGTAAAGTCTGAATTCAGTGTGAGGATGGATTGGAAAAGAGCAAGACCAAAGTGGTGATAAAACAGTAGAATTGGTGGTTATCTGGTGAAGAAGTGATGAGATAGGCACTATTATGAAAAGGGGAAAACTCCAGATACATGTAGACGTGAAACGAGCAATGTACAGAGAGATTGGTGTGGACAGAGAGGATAAGGTGGTATGGGTTTGGGAGGAAGAACAAAGACAATGGTCCATTTTAATCACAGTATATCAAGTGTTCATACTATCCACATGATTTGTTCATCATTGTTGATGTTGACTTTAATTACCTGCCAAAGGTTGTGTTTGTCAGGTTTCTCTACTGTAGAGTTACTCTCTTTTCCCTCCTTTCCATACTGTACTCCTTTCTGTATTCTTTGGAAGGAAATCACTAACCACATCCCACATTTAAGGTTTGGAGAGTTATGCTTCCACTCCTTCATGGTATGCTATCTACATAAATTATTTGGAATTCTCCGCAGGAGATTTCCCTCTTGTCTCCCATTCATTCATTCATTAATTCATTCACTCATTTATTCAATAATTTATTTATAGCAGTGTAGACTCATGAATATTTATTTTATAACTGGGTTATAGTCCAATACTCCTTCATTTTATTGCTCAAATTGTTCCAGCTTTGGTCAGTGGGTGCTTTTTCAGTTGGCTCCTGTGTCCTTTTGACATACCTCCATCAATGTAGCCTTTATTGCTTTTTTTGTTTACTACTTTCTTACTTTCTGGCACTACAAGATGCTGCAGGCTCATCTTGTATATTTCCTGCCCCAGTGCTAGGATCAGCCATTTCTCCAAGGTGTCCTGATTACCTTTTTTGGAAAGTGGTATTAGAACACAAGATTTGGTGTGTGGTGTGTCATTGCTTCTAGAACCTCTCAGCTGACAGAGCAAGGAAATACATGTGTATATACTAACCAATAAATATACCCATATCTCTAAATAAGTCTATATGTAGAACTGCCCCTCTCCATAATAAGCTAACCATGATTTCATACAACCAACTCTAATTCGTTACTGCCTAGGTTATCCTATCTTCTTCCCTTTGCTTACCTATAAATTCCCGCTCCAACAGTGAGAACCTAGCTTCCATTACTTAACATCCATTTACTTAATTGCTCAGCTGGAGTAGCATATATATTTATGGAAGTATCAGAATTGTTAACCTTACCCCTGTGGATAACAACTGTATCAACTTGAGTCCAGTGCTTGTGTGCAGTTCCTTTTGTCTTTAGTCGTATAGACTCCCTTCATTTCCAAGTCCTAGTCTGGACTCCACCATTTCCTTAGGTAAGCACCTTTTCCCTCCAACCCCTTCAGTGAGGTCATTTCATACACGCATAATACCAGGAGATTATGTTGTCACAATTTGCATTCCTTCCTGGGATGCTCTGGCCTTTGTTTTAATCTCCTATGCACCATGTTGGGGAGGGAAAAATTCCCTCCTTTGGGTTATGGAGATGGCCAAACACCCAACACCCAACACAAGACAGATGTGTCAACAGCAGTCTATTGGTCACATGTATGCACAGCCTAGCGGAGGGGGGCACCACATACCATTTGGGCCACACAGAGGTTGCACTCAGGAACAGAATGAACAACCAGTGGCTTCAGAAGGCAGTCCTTATAGTATCACGAGGGTGGGGTGCCTCCTGGTTCCTATGAAGAATGTGATTAGTTGTTTAAATAATTCTACAAGCTTTCAGGGAACTGAACCCACTAGTCAGGGATTAGCACTAACTATGCCTGGCCTCTTGGTAACGAGGGTTGTTTGGTTACAGAAACTTCTCTATGGGAGCAGAATGGAGAGGGGAACTTAGAGCTGGGCCATTTGAGGCCCTCTCAATATTACCGGATGTCAAGGCAACATATAATATTGAGACTTAATATTTGGCCTTACACCACAACCTTGCAAGTGACTTTTTAAAATTTGCATACATTAAGGTTCACTTCCAGCTATAGAGTTCTGTGGGTTTGGGTTCAATGCCATGTATCCCAATATTAAGGTATCAGAATATTTTCACCATACTTGAGGTACGTGGTTGGCTCAATCTGTTAAGTGTCTGACTTTGGCTCAGGTCATGATCCTGCAGTTCATGAACCCTGTGTCGGGCTCTGTGCTGACAGTTCAGAGCCTGGAGCCTGCTTCAGATTCTGTGTCTCCCTCTTTCTCTGCCCCTCCCCTACTCATGCTCTGTCTCTCTCTCTATCAAAAATAAACAAAACAAAACAAAACAAGAAAAAGGATATTTTCACCACCCTAAAAATCCCTTGTGCTTCCTGTATTCAACTCTGTCCACTTTTTCCTGTTTCTATCATTTTGCCCTTTTCAGAATGTCGTCTAATTGGAATCATATAGCAAGGGGTCTTTCCAAACTTGGCTTCTTTCACTTAGCAATAACCATATGAGTTTTATTTCTATCTTTTCTGTCACCCTTAAATGCTTTTGAAGTAAGGAAAATATAAAATGGTTAAAAATCTAAGATAGGTCTCCATTCTAAAATATTTTCTTCAGATATTTAAAATATTTTATACTTTTTAAAAGAATCTTACAATGGTACAGCTTTGCTAAAAGTTATGATGAATGTATCAAGAGGAGATTAGATAGGTAGATAGATAGATGCACGCTGTTATTTAGCTTTGGTGGTTTCCTCAGTAACTAGTAAATTATAAAGGAAAGAAAAGAGTTCAAGACCTGATTTTTTTCCTGTTTTAGTAAGGAATATTATTCCTTATATATGTAATCAGTACATGGCATTACTAATTTAATTCTCATATTCTTTATATATATTATTTTTCTTATATAAAGCACAGATTCAAGTACATTACAAAATGTGTGGAGGGGACACCAGGCGCCTGGGTGGTGTCTGGGTGGCTTAGTAGACTTAGCATCCAACTCTTGATTTCGGCTCGAGTCATGATCTCACAGTCCTGAGATCGAGCCCAACATTGGGCTCTGTGTTGGGTGTGGAGCCTGCTTAAGATTCTCTCTCCCTTGGGACACCTGGGGGACTTAATCGGTTGGGCATCCTACATCGGCTCAGGTCATGATCTCACAGTTTGTGAGTTTGAGCCCCCACATTGGGCTTTGTGCTGACAACCCAGAACCCACTTTGAGTTCTATGTCTCCCTCTCTCTCTGCCCCTCCTCCTGCTTACACTCTGTCTCTCTCAAAAATAAACATTAAAAAAAAAAAAAAGATTCTCCCTCTCCCTCTGCCCCTGCACGCGCTCATGCTTTCTCTCTCTCTCAAAAAGGAAAAATGTGTAGAACTTTTAATTTCAGAAATTAAGATGGTTTTATGTGGGAATTTTATTCTGTTTGTGTTAGGCATTTGGTTTAAGTCTAGCATGTTTTATTTTTACTGAAATGGTTCTAGATTACTTGACTCTATGAAATTCTTCCTTGGAGAATCTTCTAGATGTCTTATTTGATTACAGACCTTTAGTAGAAGACTGTTTTGTCTGGAACTAATATTTTGTCATGTTTTTTTCTTGGTTAGATTTCTATATATTATCATAAATTCAACCCAAACTCTCTACCAATTGTCTAAAATATTTTCTCAGGACTTTAAAATGCATGGAGTGGGGGCACTGTGTGGCTCAGTTGGTTAAGCATCCGACTTTGGCTCAGGTCATGATCTCACAGTTCGTGATTTCGAGCCCTGCATCGGGCTCTGTGCTGACAGCTCAGAGCCTGGAGCCTGCTTCAGATTCTGTGGGTGTGTGTCTCTCTTTCTGCCCCTCTCCCACTCACCCTTTGTCTATCTCTCAAAAATAAATATTAAAAAAATTTTTTTTAATAAAATGCATGTAATGTATGACATGCAGAAAGTATTAATTAATGCTTTGTCATGTTTTTTACTTGCTTAGTTTTCTATGTACTTATCAATTCAGCCCCATTCCAATTGCCTAAAATCTCTTAAGACATTAAAACATGTGTGATATATATTATCAGTTTGATCTTCTTGAACACAACTCTCCTAGACAGAGCTTTCTTACCTTATTTGCCTTCTACACATGTGTCAGAGTTATCACCCAAGAATCCCCCTTCACCATCTTCCTAGAGAGTCCCTTTACCTTTGTCCTGTGTTGGACTTAAATTGTTTCACGTATACAAAACAGTGGTTTCCTTTTTTTTTTTTTCCCGCCTGTTTTTGTTTCTGTTTTCCCTGGTTTGTGTGAAATCTATTCCACCAGTATCTTTAAGAAAAAGGCGCAGGGAAGTAAATTTTTCTGAGAGCTTATGTATTTGAAAATGCCTTTATTCTACCCTCACATTGGTAGTTTGATTGGATATAGGGTTTTAACTTCGAGAGTTTCCTTGAGAATCTTGAAGATATTGCTCCATTGTCTTCTGACCTTCCTTCTTTTTATTTTTAAACACGTTCATTCAAGTATGATTGGCATTTAATAAAATTCACCTTTTTGTAGGTGTAGAATTCAATGAGTTTTGAAAAAAATATATATACAGTAACCACCACCACTGTTAAAATATAGAAATACCTCCACCACCCCCTAAAATTCCTTCATGCCCTTTTGATTTCTGGTCACATAATTTTGCCTTTCCCAGAATGCCATACAAAGAAAATCATACAATATATAGACTTTTGCATCCAGCTTCTTTCACTTAGCATAACCCTTTTGAGATTTATCCAGGTTGTGTCATGTGTCGGTAGCTTATTGCTACTTATTACTTAATAGTATCCCATTATGTGCATATACCAAAATATTTACCTATTCTCCAGTCGTGCTGTGCTGTTTGCGTTGTTTCAGTTCGGAGAGCAGGAATAGCCTGCTATACACATTAGCACACAATACTCAAGAGTCAGATTGCTGGGGTTGCACGGTAGGTATATGTGTAACTTTATAAGAAGCAGCCAGATTGTTTTCCAAAATGGCTATACCATTTTTCAATTCCACCAGCAATGTACAAGCATTTGTTACCACTTGGTATTATCATTTTTTATTTATTTGCTTTTCATTTTTAGCCACTCTAGTAGATATGTGGTGCTAGGTCATTGTGGTTTTAATGTGCATCTCCCTGACGACTAATGATGTTGAGCATCTTTTCGTGTGTTTATTTGTCATGCTTAATTATTCTTTGGTGAACTGTCTGTTTGATTCTTTTGCCCATTTTAAAAAATGTGAAATTAATTTTTTTAATTACTCACTTCTTCTAAATACAAGTCATTTGTCATATATGTTTTGCATATATTTCCTTCAAGCTCGTGTCTGGTCTTTTTATTTATTTTTTAATTACTTCTTTTGGAGAACAGGAATGTTTAGTTTTGATGAAGTCCAATTTACCAGTTTTTTGTTTTGTAGGTTGTGCTCTTTATGTCATATCTAAGGAATTTTTGCCTAACCCAAGTTCACAAAGATCTTCTTCTGTTTTTTTTTTTTTCCATAGTATTGGGTAGTTTTAGGTTTTACATATGATCCATCTTGATTTCATAGTATAAGGTATGGCTTGAGATTCTTTTTATTTAAAAAATTTTTTTGGCATATGGACGTCCAATTGTTCCATGACGATTTGCTGAAAAGACTATTCTTTCTCCGTTGAATTACCTTGGCACCTCTTTTAAAAATCAATTTACCATATATGTGTGGGCCTATTTGTGGACTCTGATATGTTCTACTTATTTATATCTGTTCTTATACGAGTACTACACTACTTTGACTACTGTAGCTTTATAGTGAGGCCTTGTGTGTGTGTGTTTAACAATTGCATTACTATTCCATTGTAAGAATGCACTCTAATTTATTTAACTCAACCTCTACTTAGGGGACTTAGGTTTTTAAAGTATATATTATAAATAATGCAATAATAAATGCCCGTGGGCATAGAACTTTGTGCCCTTGTGATAGTGCTTGGGTAGTATACACGTTTAGAACTGGGAATGTTGGATCAGTGTTTCCTCACAGTTTTCCCTAGCAATTGCGTCTGCTTTCAGGTCCAGACCCACTTGGGTTGGCCTTAGAGTGGAATGAATTAGACTGTCTTGGCTGTGTTCCAAGGCCCTGCATCTGATCTTAAACCATGTCTTTCAGCCTACTAGCTCTTTGTTAAAACAAGGATTTCCTGCTTTCTTCTTTGGTCAGTTCATGGAAGCTATGGAAAGGTGCTTTCTCAAGAACAGAAAGATAAGAATGCTCTTTCAGAGTTAAAGAAAGTGTTTGTTGAGACTTCCAAAGCATTCTACCCTTTTGACAGTTATATTTTTGATAAGTTGGCAAACCAATTCTCAAACAATTTTTAATTATGTGGGAGTGGGTTAATCAGTTTGCTGATTAACCATGAAGGCAGGTGAAGTGCATGGTGTGGTGGAGAAATTGAGTAAATGGTGAATGTATGACCTTGAGATTGAACCTGAACTCATGTAGTAGATATCTCGGGATCATGCCTTGTCTGCTCCCTCTGCCTTTCAACTGAATCTTAGCCAAGTAGCTGATCCTTAATCAGAAATAATTCCCAAATGGTTAACCTACCCCAACCTAGATAATAAGAGTTGATGGTCATTTTGTTTTAAACATGACTTAGGCTTATCCATGACCATTTTCCTGCCTTCCCCTCTTGGTTCACTGATATATCCCCAATGCCTAAATCAGTGCCTGGCACAAAGACAGTTTTCAGTTTACTTTTGTAGACAGAAGGTTAAAAACAAGTTTGTTGGATATATGGTCATCTTGGTTACTTGGTTAATATGAGCTTCACCTGAGAGATAAACCATGCTCATTGTTCTGATCAAATCAAATTTCTCAGCCTACAGTGCTATAGAGTCTAATATAGCATAGATCATTGATTGTAGTCAATTCACCTAGATACATGTTGTCTTTATAGGGTTCTTTCTGACTTTCTGCTATTATCAAAGTGATATCTCTTATCCAGGAATGATACCTATATAGTAATAATAATGACCACTAACATTTATCAAACTTTTACCAGGCACTGGGCTGATAACTTATATGTACTATCTCATTTTGTTCTCATAGGAACACTTTGCAACAACAACATTATTAGATAGGCACATTTTATTTATTTATTTATTTACTTACTTACTTACTTACTTATTTTTACCAATTTACAGGTAAAAAGCTGGGCTTAATTGACCTAAAAGGTAGTAACTTTTGTATGTTTTGATTTTACCTATAGATTTACATGGTGAATGCAGCACCATTTTTTTTTAATTTATTTTGAGAGAAAGAGAGAAAGTGGGGGAGGGGCAGAGAGAAAGGGAGAGAGAATCCCAAGCAGGCTCTCGCTGTCAGCATGGAGCCCAATGTGGGGTTCAAACTCACAAACCGTGAGATCATGACCTGAGCCAAAATGAAGAGTCGGATGCTTAACTGCTAAGCCACCAGGTGCCCTGAACACTATTTCTGATTCAGACGGCTTCAATGATCACTCAACCTCAAAATGTTAAACTTGATGTCAAGGTTCATGCTATCCGATAGGGTAACCCCTAGCCACACATAGCAATTGAACGTTTGAAATGTGACATCTGAACTGAGACGTGTTGGAACTATAGAATACAGACTGTATTTTGAAGACTTGGTATGAAAAAAGAACGAAAAATATCTTCAGTTTTATACTAATTACATGGTAAATGATTTTAGACATACTGTTAAAAAATATTAAAATCTCTCTCCCTCTCTCTGCCCCTTCCTTGCTTGCTCGCTCTCTCAAAATAAACGTAAAAAATATATATATAATTAGTTTCACTTTTTTTACATTAAAAAAAAGTTTATTTATGTATTCTGAGAGAGAGAGAGAGCGTGGGTGGGGGAGAGACAGAGAAAGAATTCTAAGCAGGCTCCATGCTGAGCATGGACGCGGGGCTTGAATCCACGAACTGTGAGATCATGACCGGAGCCTAAATCAAGGGTCAGGTGCTTAACCAATTGAGCCACCCAGGCACCTCTTTTTACATTTTTTTAAAGTAATCTCACACCCAACATGAGGCTCAAACTCATGATTATGAGATCAGGAGTCACATGCTCTATCGACTGAGCCAGGCAGGCACCCTGTTTTCTTACATTTTTAAATGTGGCTGCTAGAAAATTTAAAACTGCTACGTGGTTTGCATTTGTGGCTCACATTATATTTCTAAATTAGACAATGACTGTCTAGCATATTTTACAGATATTTATATTGGCCAAGTCAGCACAAATTTTACTTAGATTAAATCTGACAAAGAACTCTAAGCTGTATTAAAATGATTCTTGGGGTGGGGAGGCACCTGGGTGGCTCAGTCGGTTAAGTGCCCAACTCTTGAATTTGCCTCAGGTCATGATCCCAGGGTCATGGGATCGAGCCTGGCATCGGGGTCCACTGTGGAGCCTGTATCTTAAGATTCTCTCTCTCTCTCTCTCTGTCTCTCTGTCTCTCTCTCTCTCCCCCTCTGCCCCTACCCCCACTCCACCACTTGTGCGCATTAAAATAAAAAAAATAAAATAAAATTATTCTTGGGGTGCCTGGCTGGCTCAGTTGGCAGAGTATGTGACTCTTGATCTCGGGGTTGTGAAGTTTGAGCCCCATATTGGGTGTCGAGATTACTTAAAATCTTTAAAACTACAATGATTCTTGGTAAACTTGGGAAAGAGGCCTACGATTTTTCCAGAGCCAGGCTCCTGCAATGGCCACAGGTGCCTAAATGACCAGAAGCTTCCCTCAGAGCCCCTTCAGGCAGTTTCACAGCAGAAGGCTATTGGGCAGCACGCCTCCCCGTAAATGGCTTCTCCATCAACATCCCACTGGGCTTCCCAGCTAAGTCCCAGCAGCAAGACACTCCAATACCCAATGAGCTATGCTCTACTTTCTCTGACCTCTGAATCTCAATTCCAGGGGTGAGGCTTTTTCCTTTGATGCCTTATCTCTGCTTCTAGGGGTAGTGCCTGCTCCTTTATTTCTGCTCTTCCTATATTCTGTAGAGTTCTCTTTCATTTTTGTATTCAATTCTTCATTACCTCCATCCCTTACATTATAGGATTCCTGTTCAGGTTATTGTGTGGTTTCTGTCTCATTGAACCCTGATATACCAACTATTTTTGCTGGATGTTTGTATTTTACACTCTACATGTTATCTCTGGCATTTATGTGGTAAACTACTATGTTTTGATACAGTAAGTGGCTTCCTTATTTTGCAAATACTAAATGCCTGTCTGTGCTTGCATCTACACAGATTTTAGCATAGTCTAAACTCAAGACATTGAAAAAACCCAGAAGGGAGAATGTGCGTGATGCTGTCTTTAAATCTACCTATAATTGGTCTATTTAGACTTTAAAAGTTCTCTTTAATGAATATGAAATTTATTCAAAAATTTTAAACCGTTCAAAATTTAACTGTTGAGGATTTTACTCTATAATATATTCTGTCACAGGACTTTTTAAGAGGGAGTAGATCAGAAAAGAGCAGATTTGCTCTGATCAAGATTACTGGAAAATGGTTTCTTCTTACCTTTTAAACAAGTTAACCCAATGCTAAAATTATGTATGTGCATGGTATCTTGGATCTATACTTTATCACATATGATTAGTATGATTAGCACAGTGGTTCCACATCCAGGCCATGGATGAGTAAGGGTTCTACTAATGAAGACACATTTGCTAAAAGCTCACATTGTGCAATGTCTTCATTAAAGGAATGCATTCCAACAACACTCACTGCTGTCAAATTTTTATTAACAAAGAAAATATGTGCCTTTAAAAGTAATCTATGCCCTTTTCTCCTCTCCATGATAAAGGAGTCCTTTCACACCGTCTCAAGTTTCCTGAAACTGTAAAAGCACCGCGCAATGCTGTGCTACCTCACAGGGGATGTTCCCAGAGGTGTCTCTCCCAGGAGCCGTCCCTAATTGGACAGTACTTCTCTCTGAGGCTTTCCGCTTCCTGTGTCCTCGCCTGGGGAACTCTTCTCTGAGGGCTGCTCCTCTGGGACACAGGAGGCATCAACAGTTTCTGCCCTGACTATGCCTTGTCCATTCTGAGGTGGCTGGATCATATGCCACCCCTCCATTCCTCCCATTTGCCCAAGATAATGATGGTCCTGAAATAATACCATTTGCCGCCTGGCACAGTATCATTTGCTTCCTCTTCAGCCACCTCTACTAACTCTATCCTAACTTGGGGAAGCTGGACTTTTCTCTGATACCATTTTACCAGTTGTTTTTTTTTTTTCCAGAACTTTCCTCTCCAGGACTTACTTTCTCTATAGAAAACGTGGGAGTTCAAATCATTTTAAACATTTTTAAGGGCAAACCAAATACTTTTTTACATTGCCAGATGTTTATGGTGCAGAGCTATATAAATGTAACACTTTACCAGAATAGGACTTTTCTTGCTTTAGGAAACTACCAAAATTAGACACACATTCTCACCCCCCCCCCCAAGAAAATATATCCAAAAACCTGGTCACAGCTTTTAGAATCCTTGGATCAATGATATAAAAGGGGTACAAGGGAGAGACTGGCAAAGAAAAACCTTTGAAGAGTTTTAAGTATTTAATCCAACCTTGGAAACAAGGGTTGCTACCTTCTAGTCCTAAATATGGTGAAGGGAACTTCAAAGGGACCACTCAGAGCTTTGAAATGTGTTTCCTGCAACTGTTTTGGTGGCGTGCCAGGAGAGGCCTGCTGCCGTATCTCCCTGCACTTCAGAATTTGGTCAGGTCAGGGATGTGGGAATGTTTCCTGTGGACCAAATGTGGGCCACTCAGGAAAGAGCATGGAATAGTTTTGGATCCTGCCAATACAGCCCTGAGAGGTAGAGAAAATCCTAGGAGAAAGAAGCTGGATACTATGGGCTAGAAAGAAGTCACAAAAGACTATTCTGAATGGAGATGAGAACTACAGGAGAGGGAAATCAGTAGGAAATCTCCAAGGTAATCCAAGAGCTCAAAGAGTAAAAGTCAGCTTAATCCTCTGCTGGGTCCAGGGAGGAATAAAATTGCTGTTTACAAGTTCCAGAGTTATACAGAAAGCTGAAACCAGAGCAACCATTCCCCCTTTTCCACTGCTGGCATCCAGCCCAAAGGAAGTCAGGCTGGAAGAACTGAGTTAAGGTTAAGTCATCTTTGAGTTTTGGTTTATTACAAAGGATTGGACATTTTACTTATTGAAGTAAAACTGTTTTTACAACTAATCATGGCTGGAAGATATTTTTTATTATCTGTGAATGCTCTAAAAATACATGGGTCAGACCAAGTCTTCATCCTGGGGCACTGGAGCATATTCCCACTGTATAAAGAAAGGACACAAAAAGTTAGGTTTTTATCTCAATCCACTTACCATGCTTATTCTACAAACCACTTGCATACACAGGAACCATTTTTTCAATGGAATTTTCCTTGACAAACATCCCTCTCTTAGTGTACAAGGACACTTTTGCTTCAGATTCTATTCTTGATTCCTAAGTTTACTGATAGTCTCTACCCTGTGCTTTTCTTATGATTCAAACTACTTTTGTTTTGAGGGAAAAAAAAAACTAAATACAATCCATATGTACTGTGAAAAAGAAAGCTTTCTCTGAAATAAAACAATTCTATAATGCATTACTTTTTAACATTTTTAAAAAGAAGTTTAATTAATTAAGTCCTATCTGCACCCACGATGGGGCTTGAACTCACAACCCAAAAATAGTTATGTGCCCTACCAACTGAGCCAGCCAGGCACCCTGTTACTTTGCTTTTCTTACATGAATATACAGTATTACAAAATTTCAGCTAATTATAGCCTAAGCTAAATTTTGCAACCAATCCAGAACTCAAAAAAGGCAGAGTATAATCTCTGCCTGAATGACTGTTCTGGTCTTTGCGGGGGTGGCTCTTTTTCATTTAGCTTAGCCACCTTTTTTAAAAAAAAAAAAAAAAAAAGAGAGAGAGAGAGAGAAGAGAGCACTAGTCAGGAAGGGGCAGAGAGAGAGGGAGACACAGAATCTGAAGCAGGCTCCAGGCTCTGAGCTGTCAGCACAGAGCCCAAAGCAGGGCTCAAACCCACGAGCCGTGAGATCACGACCTGAGCTGGTCCGATACTTAACCGACTGAGCCACCCAGGCACCCCTCTTAACCACCTTTCTAAGAAGGGTTCTCTACCCCCACCCCCATTCTCTTTCACATCTTTGTCTTCACAGCACTTATCACTACCTGAAATTGCCTACTTGCTAATGGTCAACCTCCAACACACACACACACAAGCCTAGTCCACACGATTGAAATCTGTCAGAGCAGGGTCCTTTTGTCATTTTCTACCTATCTCCCGGACCTGGAACTACTTCTGGCACACAGAGGTCACTAAACAGTTATTTGATATAAGAGAAAGGGCACTATGTCATCAACAGAAATGAAGAAAACCACAGAATTTCCAGTATCTTTCCAAAAGCATCTTTTTAAAACTAAACTCTCCATTCCTCATTGCCCATCTTTGCTGAATCCTTAGAAAACTGGCTTTATTCTCAATACTCTACTGAAATAAAGTTTATGGAAAGTAAACACTAACCCAAATTTTGCCAAATCTGGAAATCTTTATTTTTAAAATCTTCATTCTCAAAAACAAACACCCCCCCCCCCCCCACCACCACTTCATTCTACTTGACCTCAGCCAGGTGATTGAATGCCCTGTCAAATAATCCCCTTTCTTTCTGACTCAACCCTGTCCTAGTTCATGGGTTCATTATTCTGCAAACACTGGAGTTGACTGTCAACTTCAACCACGTTTTTGTTCCCACTGCACCTCTAACATGGAAGGCGCATAGTAGGAACATTACTACACAGATTGTATGGTGAACAAATGAATGAACTACTCTCTCTAGTATATGGACATTTCCCCATATCTTTCTTTGAGCCTCTCTAAACCGTCTTTTTGTTTGTATCTTTTCAGTTTCAACCATTACTGTCTGAAGGATGGCTACTGAAGTTCCTCAGTCAAGAAATTGCATCCACCATTTCTAAATGGCCACTAGGTCTCACCATCACCTCCCATCTCTGTGGAAATTATCTTCACCATTCTAACCTTTAAAATAGGCCCCCTCCCCCTTTTTTTTAGTTTACTTTGAGACAGTGAGTGGGGAGAGGCAGAGAGGGAGAAGTCCCAAGCAGGCTCTGCACAGCCCCCATGAGGGGCTCAAACCCACAAACAGCAAGATCATGACCTGAGCTGAAATTACGAGCGGGAATCCCCACTGACTGAGCTGCCTAGGCGGCCTAAAATATGTTCCCTTTCACAACTCTAAGTTCCCTACTTCTACTATAGAGCTCCAGTCTAGCCACCTTTTTAAAAAAATTTTTTATTTATTATTGAGAGACAGAGACAGAGTATGAGCATGGGAGAGGCAGAGAGGGAGACACAGAATCTGAAGCAGGCTCCAGGTTCTGAGCTGTCAGCACAGTGCCTGACGCGGGGCTTGAACTCACAAAACTGTGAGATCATGACCTGAGCTGAAGTCGGATGCTTACCCAACTGAGGCACCCAGGCGCCCCTCCAGCCTAGACTTCTAACTAGAACTGCTACCAGGTTTATTCAATTCCTCCTGAACACTTCTTCATGGTGTCCCACAGGCATTGCAACAAAACCCGAGTTTAGTGTTTCCCTCTCTTGCCTCCATTCTACTCTACTTCCTCAGTGAAATGAACAAATCCCCTCTGCCATGGCCAGAAAACTGTCATCAAAGATTCCTATCTCCCTGGTAATATTTTTGCATATATGACCTCATGGAATGTTCACACAGCCTGTTACAGAAGGAAATGGGAGGGGGGCTGGAAGCTCCCTTTGATTTAGATATTCTCGTTTGAGACCTCCCTAATACAGCCAGTCCTGCCACTACCTTAGCCCACTCCTCATTTTCACACCATTTCAGAACCTGCTTCCTGATTTTCCAGCTTCAAGACTCATGACATCCACATCACCACCTTCCACATTTATCTTGATAATGAAAACTAACCTTAGTGCCACTGGGGGGTCCAAAACCTTCAATGACTTCTCATTACATTAGCACTTTAATTACTACTTGAAACTTTTCTTCATCTGCTCACAGCTTGCTTACACCTCTAGATTCTTCCCTCTCTTGACAAACCACACTATCTGTGATTAAAGGACCAAGTAAATAATACAAGACACAAGGCACTCAGTATTTCTGGTTCTCCTTTCAGCCACACGTTGGTGATACTCATCTGGTCCTGAGTAGCCTCTGCCCAAGAAACACAAATTCCTCAGCAGTTCAGTAAGGTGATTAGGTGGCTCAGGTGTCCCTTTTACGGTCTCAATAGAATTAAGTAGGGCATCTTTTGTCAGACTGGGACCTACTGCCCAAACCTCAACCAATCCTCAGGATACCATCCAATTCATCAGACATGAACTTCTGCAAACTGACTCAACTGAATACACCTGTTTGCACTCTTCAGAATGTGCCAACCCAGCCCCATCTCTTTCCCATTGCTTCTCCCTGGGCTTTAAAATCACTGCTAATTCATCAGAGCGGTTTCATTTGGTCCATGTGCCTTCCATGGTCTGTGGGGAGAATTACCACGGAGCCAGAGTAGTTTTCAAAACTTACTCTGTGCTAAGGGTCACACGCATTGGCAAATGAAGTAAGCTCACCTTATACTCCAACACACAGGCCTTTGTTAATGCATCCCTGCCCACCAGTCCCCACACCCCCTTCCCCTTTGCACCAATGCTTTTCCTGACCTAGTATTCAGTTAATTCCACAGGTCTTCAGGTCAGTGCTCATTTGCCTCAAAGCCTAGTTATTCTATACTGGCCATTACCTATCTTAATGGGTCCCTCCATCATTCAGGAACCAACTAGTAGTAACACTGGAAGATTTCAGAAAGACTTTGCAATCAAGTCCGATTATTTCAGTTCAGTTCTCTCAAGCCAAAGTATAGCTAAGCCTTGAACGATGGAGGGTTAGCATGCAAACGTACCATGCAGTCAAAAATCCACGTGTAAATTCAATTCCCCCCAAACTTAACAATGGACTGGAAGCTTTACTAGTTAACAGTCAACATGCATTTTATATATGTATCATACATCATATTCTTACAGTCAAGCTAGATATGTGAAGAAATCATCAGGAAGATGTCTGTAGTGCTATACTGCATTTATTGAGACAGTTCAAACCTGGTTGTTCAAGGACCACCTGTAGGTTTTAGATCAAAAGCAATTTCATAAACTTGATCCTAATTATTCAGTTGTCTACTGTAAAAGCACCTTTGCTTAACTATTTGACTGTGCTCACAAACACATGAAAGTTACCATTAGCCTTCTAGTTTACCAGTGAGCAGAGGCACTGAAGTTAGGAAAATCACACTAACAAATGGCAGCCAAGCTCCAGGAACCATACTCTTAATAGATCCCTAAAGTACAGAGCTCTGTCATTTCAGATCTTGTGTCAGGAAGCCCCATATCGGTTTCTATCAGCAGGGGCTCCTGTACAACTGACTGTAAGCTGTGATCTGAAGTATGAGTTAGGAGCTAAAGAGAAAATCAGGAGGGCAAGACTTAGCTAGTATCCTGGCAAAGCATTATAGGGGGCAGTAAAGTAAGGTTAGCAAGGCACTGAAGATCATGAACATCCTCCACAGGTCAAGTTGTAATCAATGAAAGCTGTTAGACAGTACTTGACCAACTCTATTTTATGGTGACTGTTCGAACACTCGTGCTCCACTTAATCTTCTCTGCTGTCACTCCAACTAAGTTGGCCTTGTCACATTTCAAATAACGGACAATAAACCACCAGAGCTGGGAAAGCATGGTAAAAAATTTCAGAGCACTTTAACACAGAAAGATCAATGATCATTTGAGGGTTACAAAAATTCTACTGGGGACTTTATTTATCACTGCCTTTTGTCCACAAATCCACGTTTACATATTTCGCTTTCCTTTACTTTCTATTCAATTCACTACGTTTGCATATGGCCCTACAGACTTTCTCTTAACCCACCCCACTCAAGTGTTTTTTGGACTGCCACCTAGCAAGTAGCTTCAGGTATTCACTTAGCTGGCCACCTTAAATAACACATAAGCCTGTATACTAGACACCAACCAAGCGTTTTGGAGACTCGATGAGCTAACATCACCTTTCCAAAACTCATTCAACACCCGTCCTTCATGTTCTCACTGGTACTCCAAATCCTATCACATAGGATTAATGACCACTCTCCAGTCATTAGACTATAGCAGATAAAGGCTACTAAAAGCAGTTATGCTTTCTCATTTAC
Organism: Felis catus; assembly: GCF_018350175.1. Classification (NCBI taxonomy): domain Eukaryota; kingdom Metazoa; phylum Chordata; class Mammalia; order Carnivora; family Felidae; genus Felis; species Felis catus. Next base: position 206,278,081 of record NC_058368.1, on the reverse strand, counting down.
TCTAACATTTTAAATATCCATGTATGTCACATGAGCTCTGCTGTGCTAACTCATACTTTCTTTCCATTATCTTCCAGTGTTGTCTGCTTGAAGACAACCCAGGTCAAAACTAATGCCCCAGAACAGTAACTTAACAAGTAACTCTAATATTAAGTTGTCCCATCCCCAATCCTACAATAATTCACTGATACAAGGCAATTAAAAATACCTTAGCACACCACATATTTTTTAAAACCAGAACATTTATTGTGTGACTAATCGTTGAAATCCTTAAGATGAACTGGATGCTGCAACAGCTGCCCTCTTGGGTTTAGGCGTTGTTCCTTCACGGAATCCATGCCTGCGTAATGTTAAAAAAACCATTACTTCAGCAACTCCAATATTTACATTTCAACTTTTACTAATACAGATTTAAATGAGCTTATCTCAGTTGAATGCTGAAATCAGTATCAAATTCATATGTTCAGACATTTATTTTTACAACATCATGGATAAGCTGCATTTTATTTACTACTTCTGCATCAAATCACCCATTTTAAGCATATACTTAACTGCAACTGGAAAAAAGGTCAACAATTTATTTGGTTGTACTGATCACTGGGCCAGTACTTCTTTCCAGATATTAAGAGCCCTAAGGTTATTTGTGAAAACGTGTCCCTAGGCTATTGGGCAGTATCCTTTAACCAAGGCAAAAAAGGAGCAGGTTTAATGGCGGATATTTTCTAAACTGCTTAACTATGCTTTACATTTTTAACTTTTAATATGCATACACACTAAGGCAATTAAAAATACCTTAGCACACCACATATTTTTTAAAACCAGAACATTTATTGTGTGACTAATGGTTGAAATCCTTAAGATGAACTGGATGCTGCAACAGCTGTAGTTATCCCCCTTTTAAAGACTTCTGATCAGTTCATGCTCTTAAACTGACATTAAACTAGCAGACCACTCAATACTAAGCCCACACTACTGTATAATGCTTTTAAGGGCAAAGAAAGGTCATCTCAGCACATGAACACAAACACATGTAAGCGTGTGGTGTTTACAAAGCCTCAAAATTCCTTGTTATCTTTTAAAATTAGAAAATCTGGAATTGAGGGGGCAAAGACCAGGGATTCCCCAACAAAGAATGATCTTAGTTGAGACCTAAGACACCTTAAAAGATGCCGTTAAAATGCAGTTTCTCTGAAAGTCCAGGTTGGAGCTGAAATTCTGCATTCTAACTCTAAAGCCTGGCTTTGACAAGACAGAAAGGTATCTTTCATTCTATACTAATGCAATAACTATGACAGTTTTCTGTAGCAGATTTGCTCAAAGCCACAGAAGTGAAGGCCTGACCCCAGGCCTCATTCACCACTACTGTCCTGACAAATTTTGGTGAGAAAGATGTAGATTATCCCTGGTATTATTACATTTGAGGGAGTCGAGCTCAAATCACTCTACACGTTTATAGCTTATACTATTGCTCACTGAAAGATTAACAAAATGCAGATTAACTGATCTGAAGTTTACAGTGGCAGCAAAAAAACAAACAAAAAAAAAACCTTCCAATGAGTCATTCCCACCAACCAGGGCAGTATCCCTAGTTTACAGTAGATAAAGAGGTTCTTGTTTAAGCTCACAGAACCAATTACGATAGAAACACAAAAACTGTACCTGAATCTGCGGTATACAATTTTTAGGTGCCTCATTCGACCGGTCCCAGTGGTATTTCTTCTTTTAGCCTTGGCACTCCAGTTATCTAAAACATAAATTCAGGTCAGGTTCTAACTGGTTTTTCCTACACACGTTGTACGCACTGTCGGTCAATATACTTTAAAAAGTGCCTTGTTTTTTAAATCCACTTCGTCCACATACAGATGCACTTTTACGTTAAGTACCAAGTACTGCCCAAAGCCATGCCCACTTAGGTACAACGCAGACTATTAACATCCCTTCCAACAGCTAATACAGTTGTGTTGAAACATCAATCAACTTACACTTTCTCTTTCGCTTGGCAGGATAGCCACATTTGCCACAGGTCGACTTCTGAAGGTGGTAGGCCTTCGAGCCACAGCGGCGGCACAACGTGTGCGTCTTATTGCGACGCTTTCCAAACGATGACGTCCCCTTCGTCTGCAAAGGGGATGAACGATTCGGAGATCTAATAATTTCTATATGAATTCCGATGTCTTCAGGATAAGAAAATTAACTCTTTAAAAAGATTTTTAAAGACAATCTACGGCTGAAACTGCAGCGGAAGCTTCTAACTTTTTAAATGCTAAATTAACTACCAGCATTTCACGTTACCTAAAGCATTCTACAAGGGTTGCAGTATTTCGAAATCAGCTACGTTTTTTTTTTTAAAGAAAAAACAAGTCGCAAGACGAAATAAGGTGGTGGTTTTCCTACGTATTCCGACCCCCAAAATCTAAGAGCTCCTGCCAGGTCTCCCCTTCAATGAATTCCTTTGCTTATAGAGCCAAACACTCCCAAAACATGCTGCTTTTTCCAGTCTCATCCGAGGAAAGGAGTTCCCCCAAAAATCAAAGGGAGCAAGGGACCGAGAGTGGCGCCTGCTCCACGGATGCAGACTGAGTACCCCAGTTACAGTTAGGAGCCATTCTACTGGCCCCGTTGCTGCCCACCCGCTCCCCTTATCAGGAGCCTTGCCGGCCCCCTAAGGATGGCAAGGAGGACAACGCAGAGGATGAGGATGGAAGGCGATTCCAGAACCCTTGGAAGAAACTCACCATCTTGTTTCCGCAACCGAGACCAAAGAGGCCGGAAAAGAAGGCACTTCCGCTATATGGTGGCTCAGAAGCTTCCGCCCAGGAAAGTACTTCCGGCGGGACCGGTGCACCGTTCTCAAACGCCCGTAGCGCAGTGTGGGTGGGTCTAGAGGAGGATCCAGAGCCAGGCGGGGCCAATAAGGGTTTCAGGGCCGGGTGGCGGGAGGGCTCACAGCTTCCTAGTGTCCGAATGGGCGTGACTTCGCTGGACCCGCCTTGGCCGAGAGCAATGTTCACGCCAGACCTGCGTTCTTTGTGCGCCTGCTCCTGCTCTTCCACCTTCTCGGGTTCTCAGAGTTGTGGTCACACCGCAGATTTCAGTGGGGAACCTAGGGGTGCCCGTGCTGACCCTGCGCTACCGGCGTGAGGTGTTGGGTTCGGGATGGGACTGGAATCCCCAGCTGGGAGAAACTAGCGCTTCTGGCTAGACGCTCTTGGCTGAGCCGGTTCTTCCCTAGAGGTCGTCAGCGGTATGGAGAACACGGACCGGCCTCTGAAGAGCTGGGTTCCGAATCTAAAAACAAAGGCGAATCATGTTTTTTTCTAGCTGTAGTAATTTAGTGGCAAGTATTTTGATCTAAAATTATATTGTGTCAAGGGAACCTGTAGATGTAGTTTCCTGCACCCTGATGTGAGGAAATCTGATTTGGCCCCTTTAGGTAGGGCCTGGCAGTCTGTACTTAAGCACTTTTATTATTTTAAAAACATTTTTTAAGAGAGCACGTGAGGGTGGGGGAGAGGGGCAGAGGCAGGGAGAGAGAGAATCCCCAGCAGGCTCAGCTCAGGGCCCAACCTGGAGCGTGGTCCTACTACTCTGGGATCATGACCTTAACCGAAATCAGTATTTTGTTGCTCAACAGACAGAGCCATTCAGGCACCACTAATTTGTTTCGTTTTAAGCCTCTTAAGTTTGTAGGAACTTACTAGAACCGTAGTAAGAAACAGCACCTAATGCAGAAAGTTCCTGGAATTGCAGTTTAGTCTGGGCACTTAAATGTTGGCCTCCTCTTTATCCCTTGGCTGCTGACCCCTCATCTCCGATCTGCCACTATCTCGAGGACAGAGACTGCCCTGTGAACATTTTTATTCCCAGCCCCTAGAAAAGAGTCTAGTACTTCTACAGCGACTGTTAACCTGTTCAAATTAAATGTCTGATTTCTAGAGTTCATTTTGTTCTGCTAGCAGTTATTCCATTACCTTTGCTAATATCTCACAAGTGACAGCCACTGAGGTGGCTCTAATGCCGTGGAGACCTACGTAAGCAAACAAATCTAAGCCCGTAAATGCCTCCACGTTGGGAAAGCAAAACATTAAGGAGAGGGTGCCTGGCAGTCAGAGCACGCGACTCTTGGTCTCAGGGTCTTGAGTGGGGCGTAGAGAGGACTTAACAACGAACCAAACAAAAAACAAACACAAAACCACTAAGGACAACCAATTAAAACTAACTGGGCTTAAAGTTACACCCAATCAAGTCCTTGCCTTTCTTTGCTTCTGCACTTTCTGTTTTCCCAGGCTCTTGAAGTCTGAGACTCCTAACCACTTCTGGTTTGACACTGCCCTATTAGAATTCACTTTTGCTCAAACTCTTCAAAATTTAAATATGCCTCAGTTTATCTTTTAACAGCCCCTTGTGATTACATTGGCCCCACCAGATAACTTCCTTAGCTCAAGATCAGCTGATTAGCAACCTTAATTACATCTGCAACCTTAATTGTCCTTTGCCATGTAACCTAACATATTTATAGGTTGTGTTAATAAGGACATAGACACTGGGGTGGGGGGTGGGGGTGGCATTCTGCCTAGCACAGGTGTCCGAATAAATGAGATTAGAAAAGGTAGGGCAGGTGGCAACCACTGAGGAACCAAAGCAGTATGACTGGCACTGTGTGAGATTCTTTTTTTACTCTCCCAGTTGTAGACAGGGAAAGTGAAATATTTTTGCTCTTTGATGTAAAGTAGTTGTTTTTGGTGTGCTTGATTCCACGCTATTTCGGTCCTAGTCAGGTTAACCCTTAGCTCTGCAAAGCCAATTCAGAACCTCCAGGTTCCTGTCCAAATGCCATGTTTAGGTCAGGAGTAAATGAACTTCTGAAACATGATATATGCTGCTACCTAGGTATTTGCTCTATGACATGTTGCCTTTCAGCAGAGAATGATGGAGACTACATAAACACTGCATCCATGATTCTGGTACAATCCAAGGCTCTTGACCACCAGCACTTGGCACTAGCCCTCCTTCCCCCCCCCCCCCCACCTATAGTAAATGAAATTACTGCTGACTTTTCTTTCTATTTTTTTTAAAAAAATGTTTATTTTTGAGAGAGAGAGATTGTGACCAGGGGAGGGGCAGAGAGAAAGGGAGACACAGAATCCCAAGCCCAAGCAGGCTCTGTACTGTCAGCACAGAGCCCAACATGGAGCTCAAAGTCATGAACCGTGAGATCATGACCTGAACCGAAATCAAGAGCTGTCGACGCTCGACTGACTGAGCTACGCAGGTACACATTCAACTTTTAAAAAGAGTGTCTTGCTGCATATAATCTTTTGGGACTTAAAGTTTTCCCTTAATATATGGTTATCTTCTGGGTCACTGAAGGTCATTCTTTTTGAATGGTGTATACTGTTAATGCAACACTAGAGTTTATTTATCCAGTATCCTGTTGATAGTTATTTAAATTGTTTTGTTTTCAGGTTCTTGTGAACTACATACCTATAAATAAAAACCACCCAGGTAGTTTTTTTAGAAAAATCAAAATGAAGTCTGCTAATAAAAACAAAAACTATGAAATATTAAAATAAAAAGGAGTGTTTAAAGTAGAAAGTATGAATCCCCCTGTCATCATATCCTCAGAGTTAACCAGTGTTACCATTGGGCTATCTCTCTCCTGACTGTGTTCTTTTAAAAAAAATTTTTTTTTCAACGTTTATTTATTTTTGGGACAGAGAGAGACAGAGCATAAACGGGGGAGGGGCAGAGAGAGAGGGAGACACAGAATCGGAAACAGGCTCCAGGCTCTGAGCCATCAGCCCAGAGCCTGACGCGGGGCTCCAACTCACGGACCGCGAGATCATGACCTGGCTGAAGTCGGACGCTTAACCGACAGCGCCACCCAGGCGCCCCCGACTGTGTTCTTTTAAATCTATATCTACATATGCATATAATATATGTATGCTATGCACATTTTAATTTTTTAAACAAAAATGGGATCTTAACTTGCTATCTTTCATAATGATATATCATGGGTATTACTAGCTGTCAATATGTATAACTCACTTCATCCTTTTTACTTATTTATGTATTTATTTTTTGTTAAGTAAACTCTGTCCCCACTGTGGGCATCAGGATCATGACCCTGGGATCAAGAGTCGCATGCTCTACTAAGCATGCTCTACTAAGCCTGACAGGTGCCCTGTCCTTGTAAGCTGTTCTTTTCTGTTTCACTGTTGATGTATCAACATTTATTCCACAAATGCCCACTTTATTTAAATCTTGGTTATTTAAAATTTTTCTGCTATCATAAATAATGCTGTCACGAAGATTCTTACACATGTATCTTTGGGCATTTGTCTGATTATTTCCTTAAGAAATTTTCTAGAAGTGAAATTGCTGAGTTGAAAGGTATAAATTTGTATTATTTTTTACTTTTAAAGTGTTTATGTATTTTGAGAGAGAGTGTGTGTGTGTGTAAGCAGGGGAGGAGCAGAGAGAGGGAGAGAGAGAATCCCAAGCAGGCTCCGTGCCCAGCACAGAACCTGATGACATGAGGCTCAGGAACTGAGATCATGATCGCGGCTGAGATCAAAAGTCAGACACTTAACCGACTGAGCCACCCAGGCACCCCTTAATTTGTATTTTTATCTATCAGCATTTATTTATTTATTGCTGCATATTGCAGGATTTCTCTCCAGAAAGAATTAATCAATTCATTCTTATCACGAATAGAGCTCCGAGCAGGGAATACCTAGTCCAAACTAAATTTCAGGAGAGACTTCTCAGAGGAATTAACACTGGGGCTGAGTCAAAATGAGACTGAGTCAAGTGAGCAAAAGAGCAGATAAATAATCTATAGGGAGGCAGGCCTGGCTGGGTTTAGGGCTGGCTCCACCCCCCACCCCCCACTTGTTTGTACTTGCCCTCTCCAATGCTAGATATCTTTGACCTGTTTAATCTTTGCTGAATAGAATTACTCTTTGCCATTTTTTTTAAACCTGTATTTATTTACTATTGGAACGGTTTCAAAATCCATTTCCTGGTCTAGAGGACACAGGAACAATGGCTGCCAGGAGTGTTCCTTCAGAGATCATAGAAAAAGAACGAAAAAAGTTACTTGAAATCCTCCAACACGATCCTGATTCTGTCTTAGATTCGTTAACCTCTCGGGGGCTGATTTCTGAGGAAGAGTATGAGACTCTGGAGAATGTTACAGATCCCCTGAAGAAAAGTCGAAAGCTGTTAATTTTGGTACAGAAAAGGGGAGAGGTGAGCTGTCAGCATTTTCTCAAGTGTTTACTTAGTACTTTTCCAGAGTCAGCTACTGTTGGTGGCTTACAAAACGGTAAGTTGGATTTCTGTACTTTTTTGGGGGGTAAGAGTAAGAGTGACAAGGCAGATTCCCTGAAAAAAGAACATTATTGTCTTTTGTTTTCATTTGTCTTTCTCCTGGAGATAATTTTCACTAGCATATGAAAAAGGGGAAAAGTGTCCAGGATTTTAAAAGCAGGGAACAATGTATTTTTTTGGTTTAGGGGATTGATAAGATTTTGTTCAAACTGTATCCAAAACTTGCGGTTTTTTAGTGCTAGTATAAACTGCTTATTATTCAATAAGTAAATTCATGGATGTTTTACAACCCCAAGACCAAATGCTGCATCTTTCACTTAGTATAGCCATTTTGGAAATATCAGAAACATGATTTTGTAGCACACCTATATGGTGGATCAGTAACTTCATTTTTTTTCTGTGATAAGAATACCTGCAGAAGCCTACTCTTCTGAAACAATTGAAATGCTAATTCTTCAATGTTTAAAGATAATTAGTGGCAGATGAGGGAGTAATTCTTCCAGAATGGATTTTTTAGTGACTCTGTACATTACTACCAGAGACAGATGTAGCTCCTTTTTCTAAAAATCTAAAAAATATTGAAGATTATTTCAAGAGGTATTAGAGAGGTAGAGGTTCAGCCAAAAAGGTTCATGTTAACAGTCCGTAATGTAGGACAGGACCCATGTGCTTAGAGAAATAGATATTATTATTTCTAGAACTTACTATTCCAAATTAGAGCTATTTGCTTCCCAATTAGAAATTATTAGGATCAGATTTCATCAGCAATGGCCCTAGGAAATCTGACTTGGTTTTGGGTCACAGTAAATCCACAAGTCAGCACTATTTATAGGATTCAAATTTTCTGTTTCACTCATGTACTCTTTGAGTTTGCTATGAAGAGCCAAACTTTTGAGCAAGGTAGGAATGTGATCTGATTTTTTTCCAGTGAGAGAAAGAATGACAATTGACTTGTTATTTGTCTGGGAGATGCTAGGTATTCTTATCCTCCAGTTTTGAAATAAAGAAGAGAGATGATGCTTCGAGGTCTTTTTGTTAATTTGAAAAAACAAAATACCCCCCCCCCCCAACTTTCTTGTGCTTTTCAGAATTTTTAAAACATAAGAATATAGAACCTCTTCAAGCTATCGGGATAAGCAAGAATTCAGAAGATGTTTTTTCCTCTGGAGAGAAACAGCCCGAGAATCCTGAAATCACAGTGTCCTTCAAAGAGAAAGAACACCTGGATGTGGGAATTTCTGAGTGCTTCAGGGACACGAAAACTACTTATAAGGGAGCTGCTTGGTCCTCAAGGGAAAATGAGGAGGAATACAACACACCAAAAGGCATATTGCCACATTTAGTTGAGAACATTAAATATGAAATTCCAGCAACCATTGAGTATTTACAGGATGGACAGAGATATGAGGAGCCAGATGATTCTTTGTACTTAGGAAAAGAGGAATATTTTGAATCTGTTGGACACTCTGAAGATGGAGAAACCTCTGTGGAAGAAGAGGATTATAATGACTCAGAGCACGGTGTTTATGATGGCGAAGAGGGCGCTGCATATTCAGAGACCACACAGTTCTCTGATGAAGAACAGAGTTATGAGGATTCCGAAACTGGCATGTCATTCGCAGCGGAGGAGGAGAAAAAGATGGAAGGTATGGCCATACTATGTGGTAGTTGGGCCACAACTTATTTTTAGGTTTCCACGACACAATGGGGAGGAGGGGTAAGGAAAGGCACCAGAAAAGCAGCTACTCAGAAACTCCTTATGCCTCTCTAGTTTGGAATTTCCTTATGGGTGGGGTTGACAGAGAGGAAGACCTAGGCCCTACAAAATGATGGACAATATAAGCAAAACTAAATACTGACTGTCAGCTTACAGGTTTCTGCAGTTACCTCCATGGTACATATAAGTTGCTAACCACTAACTTTGCTCAAATTAAGCCTCAAATTAAGCCTCTTAAGTCATTTCAGTGCCTTTGTGACCAGTCAGAGGGATATGGAGATTATGGGCCTAACTACTGAAGTGAAAATCAGAGAGGAGCTTATAATAATTGGATAAGATCCCAAAATATTGGTACTTGGCTTGATCCAGTCATAAATTATCATCTTGATAAGGGAAATTATATTGGTATCTTGAATTGGAATATTTCTGAATGAAAATTCAAAATGTTAGAAATGCTTCATTTGGAGAGATATTGTCTATGAAAATAAATATCACCAACTTCTGAGCAGAGAAGGGAAAGAAACATAGCTATTGTCTCACACTCAGTCCAAATCGTGGGGATCCATCATCCAGTTCTAGGTAGGAGAGGAGTAATGTCCTCCTCATCACACCTTGTATTAGTTTGCTACTGCTGCTGTAACAAAGTGCCACAAAGGAGGTAGCTTAAACAATAAACAACAGAAATGTGGCGTCTCAGTTTGGAGGCCAGAAGTCTGAAATCAAGGTTGGTTACTTCTGAAGGCTGTAAAGAAGAATCTGTTCCTAGTTTCTGGCAGTTTGTTGGACATCTTTGGCATTCTTTGGCTTGTAAAAATATCCCTCTCGTCTGCATTCATAGTTGTCTCCCTGGGTGCATTTCTCTAGGTCCCTAGGTCTCTAGGTTCTCTAGGGGTGCATTTCCCCTTTTTATAAAGACATTAGTCATATTGGATCAGGGCTCACCCTAACACTTCATCTTTACTAATTATATCTGCAATGACCCTATTTCCAAATAATATCACGGAGGCATTGGGGGTTAGGAATTCAACATAGGAATTTGAGGGATACATAATTTAACCTACAACACAATTCTTTTTTTTTTTTCTTTTCAAATTTTTATTTAAATTATAGTAAGTTAACATACAATGTAATATTGGTTTCAGGAGTGGAATTCAGTGATTCATCAGTTTCATTCAACACTCAGTGCTCATCACAACAAGTGCCCTACTAATAATATCCATCGCCCACCTAGCCCATCCCCTGCCCACTTCCCTCCATCAACACTCAATTTGTTCTCTATTGTTAAGAGTCTCTTGTGGTTTGTTTCCCTCTCTCTTTTTTATTTTTTATTTTCTCCCCTCCTATATGTTCATCTATTTTGTTTCTTAAATTCCACATATGAGTGAAATTATATGGTATTTGTCTTTCTCTGAATGACTTATTTCATTTAGCATAATACACTCTAGCTCCATCTGTGTCATTGAAAATTACAGTATTTCATTCTTTTTTTTTAATTAAAATATTTTAGTGTTTATTTCTTTTTGAGAGAGAGAGAGAGAGACAGAGCATGAGTGGGGGAGGGGTAAAGAGAGAGAGAGGGAGACACAGAATCCAAAGCAGGCTCCAGGCTTTGAGCTGTCAGCACAGAGCACCACGTGGGGCTTAAACTCATGAACCACGAGATCATGACCTGAGTTGAAGTCAGACACTTAACCTACTGAGCCACCCATATACCCCAAGAGTTCATTCTTTTTAATGGCTGAGTAATATTCCATTTACAACACAATTCTTGTTCCACCCTCATACCTTCCCAATCCATAGTCATTTTTAGGCCTCATTTTTTTTTAAGTTTATTTATTTATTTTGAGAGAGAGAGAGAGAGCATGAGCATGAGCATGGGATGGGCAGAGAGAGGGGGAGAGAGAGAATCCCAAGGAGGCTCTGCACTGCTGGCATGGAACCTGACACAGGGCTCTATCTCACAAACTGAGATCAAGACCTGAGCCAAAATCATAAGTCAGATGCTTAAATGACTGAGCCACCCAGGTGCCCTAGGGCTCATTCTTAATTTTTAAAATTTATTTACATATTTCACTTATCGTATAGGGTTGACTTAATTATTCACTGCATAGTATCATCATTATACTGTGAAAAGCCCCATGTCTTTTTATTCCCTTTTTTCTTTATTCCCCATTCCCCTTATTCTATAGGTAACATTCTAATATTATGATGTGTTTCTTGCATGTTACTGTTTACTTTGTATGATCTTCTTTTCTATGTCAGTTATTTAGTGTAATAATAGAGCTTATCAAAATTCAGTTGCTTAAAACAATAAGTGTGTGTTATTATTCATGTGTCTGTAGTTGGCTGGGCAGTTCCTCTGGTCTTTCCTGAGTTTTCTCATGTGTCTGTGGTCAGCTGGCTATAGACTAGTCTGTCGTCTTCTGGCAGTCTAGTCTGGACTTATTCTCGGACTAGATGGGGCATATTCTTACGGAGAGGACCCAGGAGTATGAGAGAAGGCAAGAGGGAGAGAGAGAAAGAGACAGAAGAGAAGGCTTAGATTTAGTACTATCATGCCATCTGAATTAGTTTCCTAGGGCTGAAGAAAGCACTACACAAGGGTAGCTTAGGACAACGGGAGATTTATTGTCTCATAGTTATGGAGGCCAGAGGTCTGAAACCAAGGTGTTAGCAGGGTCAAGGGCTCTCTGCAGGCATTAGGGAAAGAGCTGTTCCACTACTCTCTAGTTTCTGGTAGCCTCAGTTATTTCCTGGCTTTAAATGCCCATCTTCTCTCTGTGTGTCTTCAATCACTTTCCCTCTGTGCATGTCTCTGTTTTCAAATTCCCCCTTTTTGTAAGGACAACAGTCATACTTCATGGGAGCTCACCCTAATGACCTCATTTTAATTTGACCTCTTTAAAGATTTTGTTTACAAATAAGGCCACATTCTGAGGTACTGGGGACTTCAACAGAATTTTTTTTTTTGGTGGGGAGCACAATTCAACCCATAGCACCATCACTTTTGCCACATTCTGTTGGCCAGAGTATGTCACACAAAGACAGTTGTGACATACTCAAGAGTTGGGGAAAAACAGATACCACTTCTTACAAAGTAATATTGCAGAAATCCAAAATATATCCAGAAAGCCATTAATTGGGGCTATTTTCTGCAATTAATCTAGCACCTTTAGTAAAACATGTCAAGGAAAGTTTCAGTAATAATGTAGTTCTGACTTGCAATGTAATTCTAGTAGCTAACCAATCCAGTCTAGTTGGCTGGAGGCATGAGGCTAACTCTGTCTTTTTCCTCTGTAATATTTGTTTGTCTATGCAGCTAGGAACTCAAAAAAAAAATCCAAATGTATCTGATTCAAAGGAGAAACATCATTATGTTTTTTGTTATGTTAAATTTCATGACAAAAAAAATCACAGTGTCAAATCTAAGTCTCAGGAAGGCTTATGGTGTTGCTTTGTGTGCTCTGCACTGTATAAGGTCAACTTGTGTATAGACTATAGCGATCAGCTCCCTTCCCTTCCAGCTTACAGTTGAGTTCATCCAGCGGCAGGAACCCATATATTTACCGTTTCCTGTGCCCTTTCTTCCTGAAGACCTAAGATTTAATGTGATGTTGTTTCCGTTTAGCCTGAAGAATTTTTATTTATTATTATTATTTTTAAATTTCTTTTAGTGTAGGTCCATTAGTGGGAAATTCTCTTATTTTTTGCTTATTGAGAAATGTCTTTATTTTGCCTTCATTCCAGAAGGATATTTTTGCTAGATATTGAATTATAGATTGACAGGTTTTCTGCCTTCAGCACTTTATGGATGCCATTCCTGTCTTTTGGCTTCCATTGTTTCTGATGCTAAGTCTACAGTTATTTTATCATTGTTCCCTGTAAGTGTTATTTTTCTACTTAAAAAAAATTTTTTTTAGCAGTTGACTCTTATATAGTTAGATATGATTTTCTTTGTTTTTATCCCCCTTAGGATTTGCAGAATCTGTAAAAAAATTTTTAACCAAATTTGGAAAATCTTTAGCCATTATTTATCTAAATATATATTTCTGTCCCACTTGTTCCCTCCTCTCTTTCTGACACTTCAAGTACATATATGTTAAAGTTTTTATTACTCTTCCATTGGTTCTAAGGCTTTATACATTGGACTCAAATTCAAGAATCTCCTTTCAGTAGGTGGCAGCTAAAATCATTTCTTTTTGCCTTAGCTGGGGTATTTTCATAAATTTTAAGTTTACAAACATATATTGGGTTCTAGATATTATTGCTTCTTAACTTTTTTTCTTTTTATCCATTTTTGTGCTTGTTGATTGTATCATTGTTGCTCTGTATAAGATTTGTTTACTCTGTTGCTTCTGGGTATGGTATCCAGATGAGCTCTGTAGTAGTCAGGAAAGACTAACAAGTCCTTACCTTGTCACTACTTGGCCTGGGCTGTGTGGGTACCAGTTTTTGTGCTGAAGAAACAGAGGATTGTTGTCCAAAGGCAAAATAGGTGATAGGCAAGAGCAGGACCTAAAAGCTTTCCTGAAACCTAGCCTCTTACTGCCTCCCCTGGGAACCCTTTTTACTAGCCCCAACTCCTCCCTTACCTTCTTAGCCCAACACATATTCCACCTGAAGCAACTTTTAGACTGTCCAAGGATTTCTTAGTTATCTTTGTTAATCCTTGAAATCCATACCTTTCTCTCACTTCTGTTGTTTCTTACCAGGCTAATTTTATAGGGGATCCAAGAAGCTTATGCTTGTTTGCCAGGAGTAAATACTACCAGGAGTAAAAAAAAGTGCTCTCTGACCTTCTTCTCTAAGCACTATCTCTGTATTCCCAAGAAGTGGTTAGGAGGTATTTTAGGAAATGGGAGATTAAGAGAAAGTAGGTACAGCACATAAATTCTGAGGAAACTTTAATGGACATAAAATCTTTCATTTCTCCAAACTGTAACAAGAGATACATTTAAGAAAGAAATCAGGAGCACCTGGGTGGCTCAGTCAGTTAAGGGTCGAGCTTTGGCTCAGGTCATGATCTTGGGGTTTGTGAGTTGGAGCCAGTGTCAGGCTCTGTGATGACAGCTCAGAGCCTGCAGCCTGGTTCGGATTCTGTGTCTCTCTGTCTCTCTCTCTGCCCTCCCCACTCATCCTCTGTCTGTCTCTCTCTCAAAAATAAATAAACATTAAAAAAAGAAATTAAAAACCAGAAAGAGAGAAAGAGAAAGAGAAAGAGAAAGAGAAAGAGAAAGAGAAAGCAAGAAAGCAAGCAAGAAAGAAAAAGAAACCAGTATCGGGGTGCCTGGGTGGCTCAGTCAGTTAAGCACCAGACTCTTGATTTCGGCTCATGTCATAATCTCACCGTTCTTGAGTTCAAGCCTTGCATCTGGCTCTGTGCTCACAGCATGGAGCCTACTTTGAATCCTCTGTCTCCCTCTTTCTGCCCCTCCCCTGTACACACTGTCTCTGAAAAATAAACAAACATTAAAAAATATTAAAAAAACAAATCAGTATCATCCTAGAGAATTCCTCATACACGTGTGCATATCATGGAATATTAGCAAGGTTTTTCATCATTGCATACAAACATTAGCCAAAAAATTGGAAAACCTAAATGACCATCAGTAGACAATGGTTAAATAAGTAATGGTCCGTCCAAATCATGAAGTACGATGGATTAGCTAAAAATGAATTAAGTCAGTCTGTGTATGAACTGACTTAGAAGAATTTGCAAAGAATACCATTGAGTGAAACGAAGTCGAAGAATCATTTATTTAGGATGATATGATTTATGTAAAAATAAAATAGCATCCACTGAACCAAATGATATATTTCTCTGTGTTCATGCATTACCTATATACTTGCATAGAAGAAGGATGGGAAGCAAATATACGTAACATATTGGCATCTCTTAGAAGGAAAATGGAATTGGCAGACTGGCAAAAAGGAACTTTCACTATATTTGTATCGTTCCATCTTCTTACAACGAAAAAGTCAATTACTCACTTAATTTTAAAAGTCAATGAAGGTAGCTTAGATTCTGAATGTGACATTCACTGAGTATCTTTTTCCCTACAGAAAGAAAAAAGGTATTTAAAGATGTCCTGTCATGTTTGAACATGGATAGGAGCAGAAAGCTTCTGCCAGATGTTGTTAAACAATTCTCCTTAGATCGAGGATGTATGTGGACACCTGAGACTCCAGGAGACTTAGCCTGGAATTTCCTGATGAAAGTTCAAGCGCTGGATGTCACGGCCAGAGATACAATCCTCAGACACAAGGTCCTGGGTGAGGGTAACAAAGAGGAACTGCTGACTGGAGTAGAGAATTTGGAAATTAGAGACATACAAACCATTAATCCCTTTGATGTTCTTTGTGCATCTATGCTCTGTTCAGACAGCTCGTTGCAACGCGAGGTCATGTCAAACATGTATCAGTGCCGGTTTGCTCTTCCCCTGCTCCTGCCAGATGCAGAAAACAACAAAAGCATCTTAATGCTGGGGGCCATGAAGGGCATTGTGAAGAAGTGGTCAGCACAATCTTCAGGAGGGCCTACAGGGGATACAGAAAAGTGCCTGACTCTCATGAAGATGCCTGTCATCTCTTTTGTGCGCCTAGGATACTGTAGCTTCTCCAAGTCCAGAATCCTCAACACACTGCTTGTCTCTGACCAACTAAAATCACACAAAGTCTTTCTCCATCAGGATTTTACTGGCCCGGTGTTTCCCCGGCAGATCTCTGACGGCCTGGTAGAGATAATGTGGCATTTTCCTGATAGCGATGGTCTAATGGAAAATCCTAGTGTTTTCCAAAAGCCTGTTGCTCTGGCCAACCTTCGTGGAGATCTAGAAAGTTTTTGGACACAGTTTGGTTTCTTGGTGGAAGTTTCCTCAGCTGTGTTTTTTTTCACTGACTACCTAGGTGAGAAGGAGTGGGACTTGCTAATGTTTTTAGGAGAAGCTGCCACCGAGAGATTCTACTTTGTCCTCAGTCCCCAGGCCCAGGAGAGTGAAGAGACACAGCTTTTCCAGACGACTCTGAAGTTGAAGCCATCACAGCTACTGTTTTGGAAGGGGGAGGCACCTGGGGAGAGAGGGAAGAATATTGAGGGTCTTCAAGCTGCTCTCCAGGAAGTGATGTCCTCTTCGCTCAGATGTGTGTCTGTGGAGGACATGGGCTCCCTGGCCAGGGAGTTGGGAATCCAGGTAGACCAAGACTTTGAGAATGTTCAGGGGATTCAAACCCCCCCTAGTGAAAATTTGTCTGGAACAGCTAAAGATGAGAGACAACAAAGACCCAGTCAGTCAGAAAGCTCATGTGAAAGCCCAGCTGTGATGCCTGGAGAATCTGGGGCTAGCCAGAATCTCCAGAATTTCTACCTCCTCCCAGGATTCGTGCCTCGTCTGGAAAACTGTCCTTTACCAACCAGAATTGGAGGGAACTTTAGCCACGTTTCTTTGAAAGCCCCCTGGGTTACGGGCTCCCACTTTTGGTCAGAGCAGAGGTCTAAGTGGTTCCGTCCCTGGCCCTTTCAGAAAACAAGGGCCTATGGTCGAGGTAAAAGTTTTGGGTTTCGGTACTTCCAGCCCCAGAGATTTTATTCACCTGAAAGATTCACGAAATTTTCAAGAACTGCTTTGGGACATCCTATGACTAAAACAATTGGAGGACTACCAAGACCTGTGTCTCAGCATGTACGTGCCTGGTCCAGGAGACCACAGACAACAGGAGCTCTTGAAAGGTCTGGGGTAGTGGTCTCCCAGGTAGGTCACTCCCACTCCCTAGGTCTGCAGCCAGCAGAAGCAGCTGGGAAGCCACAGCCTAAGCAAGGTTACACCCATAGAACACAGCCACCAAGGGCACCTGGGAAACCTATGAAAACAACATCCCATATTGAAGGTTTTTACCCTCAGGCCTTTCAACCAGCAGGAGCCACAAAAAACCCTTTAAGGCCTGCCTCTCATCAAGGAGCCAAACTGAAGACACAGGATGGGCCTTTAAATCCAGCCTTCCAAAGGTCCAATAGCAAATGTTTACCCAGCTCTCAGTTCAAACCCAGTCAGCCCAAGCCATCCCAGGTCAAACACTCTCAACCTGTGCCCTCTCAACCCAAACCCACTCAAACAAAACCCACTGAGTGCCACCCCTCCCACTCTAAACCTTGTCCACCCAAACCCACTCAGCCCAAACCATGCCCATCCCAGTTCTCCCAGTGTAAGCCTTCTCAGCCCAGGGCCACTCAACCCAAGTCATCTAAGACTAGTCCTGCACAGGCTAAGGCATACCATGCAAGAGCAGGGCCCAAGAAGCCTGGGAAACATTAAAGTGCTTACTCTAGAGACCTATGAAACATATCCTTAACCCAGACCATTGCTATCATGTGGTAACCTAAAGAAGAGTGGTAGTCATGGTAAGAGACCACTATTATTAGCATGACACAGAAAAAGAAAAGATATACACAACCTAAACGGTATCATTAAAACATTTGTAAGAATGATTTTTCCCAACAGGAAAAATATGAAACAATTAGGAGTAGAATCGAGGAGTAAATAAATGAACTAAATCCAACCCTGAGTATTAGGTGATATATAACCTGAATCCGAGGAATGGGGCTGTTGAGACCACCCCATAAAATAAGGCTCAGGCTGCCTGATTGTTGGAACAAAAATTGCTCTAAATGCTGGATGCTCCAGAGGTGTCTTGGTCAAAAGTTTGTGGTCAATATCAGCCACTAAGCAGATAACCTTGTTTGTTTGGGGGATGTTTAAATCAACTTACTTGTGATAATAGTTCCAATTTGCTTGGATAATATAACTCTCTCATTTGACCCTTACATATAGAAATAATGAACTAACAACCAATGATATAAATTATTTTGCATTAACTTGGGTATGATTTGACTATGTTTTATACTTAAAATGTTTGTAATAGTTAAGATAATTTGGCTTATTAGAGGATATTATACATTGTCCTCAAGATTCCAACTTAAAATGTATACTTGAGTTTTTAATTTTAGAGTTGTGACTTTTTAAGTTGAAAAGATTAAGATAGGTTTACAAAGCTTGTAAAAAGCATTGCAATGTTTAACAGAACTTAAGATTTACAAAATTTACAATTTTAATTCATTGGATTCATTATTATCCTAAACATACAGGTAAGTTCTGCTAATTAGAAGGATAAGTAAAAGGAATGTATTAAATTTAGAATATTTAAGCAAAGTTTAATTGTAAATGACATCAAATATTATTAAAAGGTCACTTTAAAGATTCATGTTAAAATTCACTAGATGTAGAAATAAAATAATAAGATTTGTAAATTGGATTAAGACCTCTGGTTTTTGGATTTTGATTTTTAAAAAATTAATACTAATTTTTAAGTACTAAAATAACCCTGCTTGTCTTTCCTGGGTTTTTTTTTTCTTTTTTGCCTTCAAGGACACCAAGGGAAAAAAATCATATTGATGCATAGTTAAGAAATGATCTTTAAAAAGGAATAACTAATCTCTGAGAACATTCTCATACTATAATAGGTATCCTTCATTTGTGCCTGTTTTAAGCAATTAATATGGAGTATTTAGAGGGTGCTAAATCTCTAAAGGTTATTGAAAGGATGAAGAAAGAAGGGACTATGCATGTAGATTTTTCTATTTGTCTTTTCAAGAGAAAAAGCATAACTATCATGACTACAAAATCTTTGATGTTAAAGTGGAGCTTCTCAATGAAAATAATCTTTTTGTTGTTTAAACTTTTGAAATGAGCAATATTAGTGATGTTTTAAAAATGTTCTTCTGAACATTTCTTCAAGATTAGTTATTGGAGGAGAGAACTTGTTGGGCTCTTTGTCACCAACAGATTCTGTGTCAGTTTGGGTCATGACTATACATATGTGGTTCATTCAAATCGGACACCTTTAGGAGAGTTTAATAATGGGACTATTTATAAAGGACTGGACAAGAGGTATAAACAGTGTAAAAGAGAGGGCAGCACACTGGATGTGAGTGTGAGGCACGTTGTCACCCCAAGATCTGAAGGGAGAGAAGGGGTCAGTGCTTTCTCCAGTCAGAAGAGCTGTGTAGGAAGGGTCTTGGGTCTGGCTGGTTGAGGGGGACAGCAGGCTACAGTGACCCACAGGGAGTAATTCCGGGGAATAAATATTTATTCCACACCCGATCTGATGGTGCATTCCCTTGGCCAAAGCCAACCAGAAACCAGGAAACAAGGAACCCACTTAGCCAGTTCATGTTGATCAGTCTTAGGGTTCAGAGCAAGGTGGAGAGTGAACCTGGAGGGGCAAACAGATGGCACTTAACAGATTTCTCCCTTTCCATTTCATTCTTCCTTCCTTTTCTCTTTTCTCCCTTCTTCCTTCTCTTGCACTTATTTATTGAGCATATATTATGTGTAAGGCATTGGAGCAGGAACTGAGGAGACATGGAAAGAGAATGAGAAATCCTACTATAGTTGTGAGACCCTATAAGTCTGTTTCCTCTTTATTATAAAACTATAAGCTCATTGGGGTGCCTGGGTGGCTCAGTCAGTTGAGCGTCCGACTCCTGATTTCAGCTCAAGTCATGATCCCAGGGTTGTGGGATCGAGCCCTTCATCGGACTCTGTGCTGAGCATGGAACCTACTTAAGATTATCTTCCTCTTGGGAAATACATATCAAAACCACAGTGAGATACCACCTCTCACCTGTCAGAATGGCTAAAATTAACCACTCGAGAAACTACAGATGTTGGTGAGGACGCAGAAAAGTGGAACTCTTTTGCACTGTTGGTGGGAATGCAAACTGGTGCAGCCACTCTGGAAAACAGTATGGAGTTTCCTCACAAAATTAAAAATAGAGCTACCCTACGAGCCAGCAATTGAACTACTAGGTATTTATCCAACAGATACAAAAATGCTGATTCAAAGAGTCATATGCCCCCCCCCCCCAATGTTTATAGTAGCACTATCAACAATAGCCAAATTATGGAAAGAGCCCAAATGCCCATCAACTGACAAATGGATAAAGAAGATGTAGTATATATACACAATGGAATATTACTCAGAGATCAAAAAGAATGAAATCTTGCCATTTGCAACAACGTGGATGGAACTGGAGGGTATTATGCTAAGTGAAATAAGTCAGAGAAAGATACCATATGATTTCACTCATGAGGAATTTAAGAAACAAAACAGATGGACATAAGGGAAGGAAAGGAAAATAAGATAAAAACAGAGCGGGAGGCAAACCATAAGAGACTCTTAAATACAGAGAACAAAGTGAGGGTTGCTGGAGGGGAGGTGGGTGGGGGGATGGGCTAAAGGGTGATGGGCACTTGGGAGCACACTTGTTGTGATGAGCACTGGACATTATATGTAAATGATGAATCACTAAATTCTACTCCTGAAACCATTATTACACTACATGTTAACTAACTTGGATTTAAATAAAAAGAAAAAAAAAGATTCTCTCTCCCTCTGCCCCTCTCCCCCTCTCACTCTTGTGCTCTGTCTCTAAAATAAATAAAATGAAAAAAACCCACAAAAAACCTATAAGCTAATTATATATAGTTTTGAAAATGCAAAAATAGACAAAGGAATATAAAAATAGTCTGCAGTCTCTTAACTCAGAGGGTAATGTAGCCCTCTGATTCACTAATAAGATTTTCATAAATTTTTTCTATTTGTGTATATTTATAGACAGCACTCAGTTACATATTCAAGTCTATGCTATGGTTGAATGTGGCAAAATCAAATAAGGGAATAGTCTAGTTTGTTTTGGGACAGGCAGTATAAATATAGTCTGTTTTGGGACAGGCAGTATAAATAGTATAAAATATTGGTTTTCCAGACTTAAGAAAGTCTGAATTCAGGACATGAAATATAGTTAAAGGCATCTTTGTATAATGCACAAGTTCAAGTGTTATAAGTCAAATGTGCAAAAATTCAGAACCACTTGTTTATATGTGTGTCATTTACTAAATTGAGAGCATTCAATTTGTACTTGGCTTTTTTTGTTGTTGCTGTTAGCAGATTGAAGAGTCTACCCAATGACGCCTCTTTCAACACCTGAAAATCCTTTCTTAAACACCTTAAGTCAATTTATATTTTTTACAAGAAAACCAATAAAGATTACCTTTTGTAAAAAACATTGAAAAAGTGTGTTCTTTGTTGAGATGCTGGAAAGGAGTATATTCCAATGTCATACAAAGTCTGGCCATAGGGACAAAGCTGCCTCATAAATCACACTATCCTCATAAATCTGTGTTTTACCTACATGCATGGTGACCTTCTGCATTTCTTTATGTCTTAGAATTTTTTATAGTCTCCTTCTTGGTAAGGTATAGCTCCCTTTCTGATGTTTGCTATATAGGGTCCATGTAAGCAAAGTGTCTGTTGGGGAAGATAAACATGACACTGACTGCCAAGGATTTAGAAATCTGATTTAATGGGTGCTTCTAAGTGGTAATTGCTCAAGGGTAGTTCTTAGTGTTTGTTAGGGTAAAGCCTAAGTAAGTTGTGATAGCAAAGGCAAGGCAAAAAATATAGTGGCTTAAATTATATGGGAGCTAATTTTTCCTTCGTGTATATAACAATACAGTCTGTCTAAGCTGATGGAGCAGCTCTTCTCCACAGGGCTCATCAAGAACTAAGTTCCTACCACCTTGTTACTCCATTTCTTTGGACATTGTCCTTTTCCGTATGATTGAAGTCACTCTCGTTACCTTGATGCAATTCACAGAATGTGAGAAAAGCCATATTCCAGAGAGTAGCCTGACTTAAGTTAGGGATGATTTGAAATTGTGTACTGTCTTTCAATCACATTCCATTGGCCCACACTTGGTCATATGGCCACATGTAGCTGGAAAGGAGGCTGGGAAATGCAGTCACCAGGTGGGTGGCCATGCATCCAGGAAGAAGAGAAGAAGCAGCACTTTGCCTAAATATCATAGAATATCAAGAACATCAGAGGCCCAGGGGCACCTGGGTGGCTCCATCAGCAGAGCATCTGATTTCAGCCTAGGTCATGATCTCGCTGTTCCCAAGTTTGAACCCTGTGTTGGGCTCTGTGCTGACAGCTCAGAGCCTGGAGCCTACTTCCGATTCTGTCTCTCCCTCTTTCTCTCTGCCCCTCCCCCACTCATGCTCTGTTTCTTTCTCTTTCAAAAATAAATAAAAACCTTAAAAACTTTTAAATAAAATAAGGTAGGGGCGCCTGGGTGGCGCAGTCAGTTGAGCGTCCGACTTCAGCCAGGTCACGATCTCGCGGTCCGTGAGTTCGAGCCCCGCGTCAGGCTCTGGGCTGATGGCTCAGAGCCTGGAGCCTGTTTCCGATTCTGTGTCTCCCTCTCTCTCTGCCCCTCCCCCGTTCGTGCTCTGTCTCTCTCTGTCTGAAAAATAAATAAACGTTGGAAAAAAAAATTTAAAAAAATAAAATAAAATAAAATAAGGTTGCTGCTGTGATCAGGGTATTGTCTGCTCCTGATCCTAAATTATACACAAGGGCCATAATGTTTTCTATTATTCTATAATAGAAATACAAACTAGACTATTCCCTTATCCCAGGTATTAGCATTCTTCACACTCTTTTGGCAAGTTTCCTTAAATTCAGAAGTAGTGATTGTATAACATGAGCATGCATAACAATCACCCAACATGGTTGTTAAAATTGTGTATTACAGGGGCGCCTGGGTGGCTCAGTCCGTTATGCGTCCGACTCCGGCTCAGGTCATGATCTCTCAATCCGTGAGTTCAAGCCCCGCGTCGGGCTCTGTGCTGACAGCTCAGAACCTGGAGCCTGTTTCAGATTCTGTGTCTCCCTCTCTCTCTGGCCTTCCCCCACTCATGCTCTGTCTCTCTCTGTCTCAAAAAAAAAAATAAACGTTAAAAAAAAATAATAATATAATAATAATAATAATAATAATAATAATAAAATTGTGTATTACAGATTGGCTCAGTAAGTCTGGGGTAAGCCTGAGGAATGGCCTTTTAACAGGGACTCCCACTGAGGCAGAAGATCCTGGGGCCACATTCTGAAAAACCCAGAGAGGGCCCAGGCTGCAAACCCGTTTTCAGGTGCTCAGAGAAAGAAATTTTCATCTGGACCAGGAATCCGGTCTGGGGTAATTTCCCTTCATTTATCATTCTCATTAAATTCATTGTTCATCTCCTGCTGGAAAATTGTGCACTTAAGAGCTGTTGGAAGGAGGTGATAATGAGGTAAAAAGTTTTAGCCATTTAACATTAGGACTGTTCTGTTCTACCTATAGGTTTCTATATCTAACACTTCACATTTTGTCTGCAAGTTTTGTACCTGATTAAATTTAAAAATGTCCTTTTACTTTTCAAAATGTGCTTCTTTCTCTTTGCTGCATGGCTAAGACATGACTTTTTTTTCGCATCAAGCCTCGGCCCTTTCTTCCTCTTGTCCAATGTCACCAGTATAGATCATATTATTCTTTCACTAATGGCAAAATGACTTTGCTAGGGATTAATGCAGATGATTTTGGGCTTGGGTCTTGATTTGACACTCCCATGTCTCTAGGCCTCACAAACTAGATAAACTTCTCTGGGATGGAAAAGCAGAGAGAAAGGAGAATAGTCAGGATACTGAGATGTTGTGTGTGTGTCCCCCAGACTGGTCCTTGCTCCCTACCCCCAGTTCTTGGCAAATTCCCCACTCCCACCTCTGGGCCCCGCGGATGAGCAATACAACCCGAAGAGAGATTTGAATACTGTGTACTTTTAATGTCTGTCCCACTTTTCATGGCCGGATTGGGTTAAGGGATGAGGTAAGAGAGGAGGAAAAACTCTTAATAAAAAAGCATATTAATTAGTACTTCAAATCCCATCCCAACAGGAACAGAGCGCCAGGAGGAGGACCAGATGGAGGAGAGCCAAGAGGGGTGTGGTTTAAACCCTGGCTGGGGTGTGTTTCCAGAGGACAGCGCAGTCTGTCTTGGGCATTTTATCAAATCGGGGCCAATTTCCTTGCTTTTAGACTGGACCTACTTTGGATGCTTTTAAGAAGATCAGGAATGAGATGAAAGTTTCAGAAGCTAAGAGGAAGACCTGTCAAAGATTATTCTGCTGTCCCAATCAT
This sequence comes from Felis catus, assembly GCF_018350175.1. Taxonomy (NCBI): domain Eukaryota; kingdom Metazoa; phylum Chordata; class Mammalia; order Carnivora; family Felidae; genus Felis; species Felis catus. Next base: position 206,253,956 of record NC_058368.1, on the reverse strand, counting down.
ACTGAAAACTACCCGAAGAACTGCCCATATAGTTTGGGTCCTGGGCAGCCATGGGGTGTGCTGCTCGGTTCTCCGCTCACCGCGGATCCACCTGTGCTGCCTGAGGGTCCACTGCAGGATTCCCCAAAGCACACGCGGGCCGGCTGCTCTCAGCCAGTGACTCTGCAGGGCAGGGGAGCTAGAGCCGGGCGGGTCCTCCCCACGCGGGGGCGCTCCAGCGGGCCACCTCTGTCCGCTCTGGGTTCTGAGACTTTCTCTGAGCTGCACCGTGGTCTGATGCTCTCCCCCCAGCCTGCCCCAACTGCTGCCCCCAACCAAGTCCTGCTCCCTCGTTTTGCCTTCCAGATGTCAGACCTGCAGGGTGGTGGGACACCCTTCTTGCCCACTCCTGCTCTTTTGCTTCGCAGGTTTTCCCTGCGCTTGAATGCTATCTTAGTCTATGCGTCGTGAAGGACTTGAACTGCCGCAAGTTCTTTGTGAAAAATGTTTCTTCTTTTTTACAAGTGTCTGTTTGGTCGTGGGCTCACCTACTCCCCCCTCAACTCTTGTATGAGAAAGCAGACCTGTCGAATTTTGTCCCTAGTGTTGAGAGCTTACTTCAAAGAGGGAAAAAATGCTTTGGCCCTTTTTAATTCTCTTTTTTAGGTTGGACATAGTGATTTTGAATGCAGAATTTTTTGCAAGAGCTTTGAAAAAGCTTAACGATAACCAAAAATCATTCACAATTTGCTATTCTCTTTTGTAGCTCACAAGAAAGAAGAAAAACAGCATAGTAATATGATGAGTGCCAGCATGTTGCTTCAGGTCTGTGGGATCTCTTCCAGTGGTGGCTAATAGTGTCAAATACCTCAGCAAGACCAGTAAGGTAAGAACTGAGACATGTGCCCTTGCCTTGTGTGCTCGGTGTCAGTTCAGTTTTAGGGAGATAAAGGCACAGAAGCCAAGCTGAACAGGGTCAAGGTGTTAATGGAAAGTGAGGAAGTGGACACTTCAGGAAATTTGATTGAGAAGCAAAGTGCTTTACTTATTTGGCCAAGAAGAGCCTTTCTTCTTCTCATCCTCTTCCCTCCTTCTCCCCCTTCCTTCTTCCCATACTTTCCTTTTTTTTTCTTTCCCCCTTATTTTCTTCTGATCCATCTTCCTTTTTGTTTTGTTTTGTTTGCATCCAAGTTAACATAGTATTGGTAAAGATTTCAGACACTGTTGGAAATATATGATGTTGGAAGTTCCTTGTAATGCCACCCTCTGGAAAGCAGGAGTTCTCAATTCTGGTTGCATTTAGAATCATCCAGGGAGATTTTTTTTTTAAGTTTATTTATTTATTTTGCGAGAGCAGGTGAGAGCAGGGGAGGGGCAGAGAGAGGGAGAGACAGAATCCCAAGCACGAGGCGTTCAAACTCACAAACCGTGAGATCATGACCTGACCGAGATCAAAGAGTCGGACACTTAACCAGCTGAGCCCCCAGGGGCCTCTAGGGAGACTTATTTTTAAAGCCTGATGCCAAGCCCACAGCCCATGTCAAAGGCATGGCACCCAGGTATGAACATTCTTTAAGGCTTTCTAGGTGACTCCAGTATACAGTCAAGGTTGAGAACCACTGCTCCAGGACTTTGCTACTCAAAGTATGATCTGTGGACCAGTGGCACAAGCATCAGCATTCAACAGATTCTCAGCTCTGCACTCCCTCTCTACCTGCTGAATCATAACCTGCATTTCAACAAGATCCCCTGATTTTCATATGCATAATAAAAACAGAGAAGCACGTTCTATAGAAAAATCATTAAAAGCAATAAGGAAGACTTTTTTTTTAAAGGTGGAATACACTCATGCTTGTAGACTGAGAGGAAAAGCCTATAAAGGAGAAAGAATACAAAGTATAAAACAGAATGTCATAATTGGTAAGGCAATGTCCCAGAAGTGGTGGGAGGGATAGAACTGACAGCCTGTTGGGAAAAATGGACTTTGAAGAGGAAAGGGAATTTGTTTCCTTATGACATTGGAAGGAAAGAGAATGAATGATAGACTTACAAGCAGATTTGAAGGCAGGGCAGTAGCCTCCTGATGGCCTTTGTTTTCTGCTTCTTACAGGGAAGTAGGAGAGGTCATTTGCTAACAATGAATGAGGTATTGAACACTCACCGTGTTTTGCAAACAAAAATCATATGTAATCTTTCCAATAGCGCTATGATGATTCTGTTATACACATGGGAATATTGATGCTCAGTCTCTAAACATCTGTTCTGAGGTTCCTTCTATATGTCTTCACTCCTTCGGTGACACCACTCAGTGCCCCTGTAAATGTTATCCACATGACTCTGAATCCCAGATCTACATTTCTGGGCCTGATCTGTGCCATGAACACCACCAAGTTGCAGACTTGACAATTCCATAATGTTGCCTGATAGGAATCTCAACCTGGGCAAAGAGAACTCTTCCGAAAGCTGTACCCCACCCTCGACCCCACTCATCATAATAAAGCTAAAATTCCAGGACTTCTCCTGCAAGTGCTTCTGTCGCACCCATCCCCAAGTCACCAAGAAGTCTGGTCAATTTGATCTCCATAGTATTCTGAGTCCCCACACTTGAGTAACATCTCCACTACCATCAGGCCAGCCTAAGCCACTGTCACCTCCTACACAGACCAGCCACCCTCTCTGCCTCTGCCATTGCCTCCCTGTAACCTGTTCTGTGCATTTCAGCCACAGTGAGGTGTGTGCATGTACATGGCCATTTAAAAATCATACCCACAAGGGGTACCTGGGTGGCTCAGTCAGTTAAGCATCCGACTTTGGCTTAGGTCATGATCTCACAGTCTGTGGGTTCTAGCCCTGCATCAGGCTCTTTGCTGACAGCTCAGATCCTAGTGCCTGCTTTGGATTCTTTGTCCCTCTTTCTCTCTGCTCCTTCCTCATCACGCTCTGTCTCTCTCTCAAAAATAAACATTAAAATTTTTTTAATAAAAATAAATAAGTAAAATCATACCCACAAACAGGGTAGTATAACCACCCCATCACAACTGCTCCAAAAGTGGTCAATAATTTGTGAATCATGTTTTATCTATGCTCACACCTTCACATTAAAAAAAAAAAGTATTTAAAAGCAAACCCAAGATAGCCATATCATTTCAACTGTAAATATCTCAGTAGGTATCTCTAATGGAGAAGGATTTTTAAAAGTACTGTAGCCAGAGGCTCAGTAGTTGAGCTGGGTGACTCAGTCAGTTGAGCGTCCGACTTCAGCTCAGGTCATGATCTTGAGGTCTGTGAGCTGTGCTGACAGTTCAGAGCCTGGAGCCTGCTTCTGATTCTGTGTCTCCCTCTCTCTCTGCCCTTCCCCCACTCAGGCTCTGTCTCTCTCTCTCTCTTTCAAAAATAAATAAATATTAAAAAAAATTATAAAGTACTGTAACCAGAATGCTCACTCATTTGTAGTGCTCCAGGGTGCTGCACACATTTATATATTGCAGCTAATCCTTCACAATTGTTTTGTGAGGTGGGCATTGCTAGATGACTTCACCTACAAGAAATTTTTTTTTTTTAATTTTAGAGAGACACAGAGAGAGCATGAGCAAGGGAGAGGGGCAGAGGGAGAGAGAGAGAGAGAGAGAGAACAAGGATCTTAAGCAGGCTCTGTACTCAGTGTGGAGCCTGACACAAGGCTCGATCCCATGACTCTGGGATCATGACCTGAGCAGAAATCAGTAGTCAGATGTTCAGCCAACTGAGCCACCCAGATGCCCCAAAAATGTAGAGAGTAAGGCACTTGCCCAAAGGGCCGAAATTTAAAGCAGGAGTCCTCAAATTGCCTGTTGGGTGCCCTTCCCACCTGGTCACTCTTCCTCTTTCCTATGTGTGAAGGCTCCTGTGCTCATTTCTTAGTGGCTTGAAACTCGTGATCTTGCATCATTTTAAGAAAAGAGAATATAAAAATGGGAACAATCTATCTATCTTCAGATTTTCCTACTAAATTTTTTCTTTAAAATTTAGGAAAAACATCATTATACTGCCATCTTCTGGCCTTTTGAACGCTAACACATCAACAACAATACAGAGAATTTAAAACCAGGTCTGTCCAGCTCTTTCCAATCTAGGGCTGACATATTAAACTTTGTATAATTAAAATTATTTCTTTAGTTAATTGAAAAAATTCTTTAACAGTTTAATACATATCAAATGTGGAGGCTAAAGTTACATATATTCAGAGATCAGTTATTTATTTTTATAGAGGGGATGGAAACAAAGATACATACTTAAAATTTACAAGTAATTCAGCAGCCACCTTTTGGCCATTAATTTCACCCTCTTCCAGTGATAGTTTTTAAGATTATGTTAATAGAGGTGGTAGGTAAAAAGGCTTTTCCACTGTTGGTGGGAGTATAAATTATTGCAGACCTCTGGGAAAGCCATTTGACTACATATATTAGAAATAAAATTAAACACGTGTAACTTTTGGCCCAGTAAATTTACTTTATGAAATCGTCCTACATATATTCTTGTTGATGTGTGCAAAGATATATATGTAAAGAATGTACAATCTCACATTGTCTATAAAGGACTAGAAAAACCTAGAATACTTAAGGAAATATGATACCTATGCAATGTGATTTTATGAAGTTGGTTGACAATAATGTTGCAGTTATGCTGGTAATAATAACTGATATTAAAAGAGGTTTTATTTATTTATTTATTTTTTAAAGTTTATTGATTTATTTTGAGAGTTAGGGGGAGGGGGAGAATTCCAAGCAAGCTCTGCCCTGTCAGTGCAGAGCCTGATGTAGGGCTTGAACTTACAAACTGTGAGATCATGATCTGAGCTGACATATTAAACTTTGTATAATTAAAATTATTTCTTGGGGCGCCTGGGTGGCTCAGTCGGTTAAGCGTCCGACTTCGGCTCAGGTCACAATCTCACGGTCTGTGGGTTTGAGCCCCGCATCGGGGTCTGGGCTGATGGCTCAGAACCTGGAGCCTGCTTCCGATTCTGTGTCTCCCTCTCTCTCTGCCCCTCCCCCGTTCATGCTCTGTCTCTCTCAGTCTCAAAAATAAATAAAAAACGTTAAAAAAAATTAAAAAAATTATTTCTTTAGTTAATTGAAAAAATTCAATTAATCTAATAATTGAATACATAATCTAATACAGATGCTTAACTGTCTGAGCCCCAGGTGCCCCAAAAGAAGTTTTTAAAAAATATCTTGGCCCAGAGCTGGAAGACACTACATAAAATAAGTACTCTTTTACAATTTTCTTTTGAGGGAGGGAGGGAGGGAGGGAGGGAGAGAGAGAGAGAGAGAGAGAGAGAGAGAGAGAGAGAGAAAGAGAGAGAGAGAGGCACGGAGAGAGGGAGACACAGAATCTCAAGCAGGCTCCAGGCTCTGAGCTGTCAGCACAGAGCCCGACACAGAGTTCAAACTCACAAACCGTGAGACCATGACCTGAGCTGAAGTTAGAGGCGTAACTGACTGAGCCAGCCAGGCATCCCTCTTTTCCAATTTTCTACTAGCAGATATTTATGTAGCAAAATCTACATTTGGATTTCTGCCGCTAGAAGAATGATACAGAGTTTTAAGAATGGAACATGAGGCAATAAAGTATAATCTTAGCTTCATAATCTAATACAATAAATAAGATAAAAATAATTTGAGTGTAAGTTATATTGTGTGGTTTCTATTGAGGAAAAATTTAAACTAACACGAAGAAAACCCTGGTGCCCTGTGAAATCCATACCATGAGGCTAACTTTATAGTGCAATGTCTTTTTGCTTACTCTCTATTTAATAATAAAATCTTAAATAGTTTAGTAATAATGACTGATATTTATCAAGTCTTTTCTATGTGCTGAGTGCTACCTAAGTGGTTAGCATGGGAGATGTCAGTTGGTCCTCTCCATGACTCTAGAAAGACAGCGTAAAGGCAATATTCCTTCCTATTTAATAAAATAGAGAGTAAGGACAGCTGAGTGACTTCCAAAGATCACACAGCCGGCAAATGGTTAAATCAGGAACTGAGTGTAAGTAATTCTGAATTCATATACAGTGCTCTTTGTATTATGCCCAAATGGGTCAAACGGGGAACAAATCAGTGCCGATGCCTGCACTGAAATTCCTGGTGACATGTATGAAGTGCTAAGCACACTGCCTGGCACAGAATAATTACTCACAAAATATTGATGATAATTCTTGTCGTCATTATTATTTGAGAGGAAATAAGGGTAGGTGTTTCCCCGAATGACACTGACAAGCATCCTTCCCCCACAACCCTTCCACTGAAAACTCTCAATTGTATTGTAATGTTCTCACACTAATATGCAGCATAAGACCCATGAAGACAGGAGTTTTGTCTGTTCTGTTTACTGCTGCACCCCGAGACATAGGTCACAGCTCAGACTAAATGCTCAGCAAACATTTAGTAACTAGATGAGAAACCAGAAGTTTTTCTTGTTCTTCTTTTCTTCTTTTGACTGTGACATCATTGGCCTACTACTGGTCTGCCATTCTGTATAATTTATAGGCTTTAGAAAAATGTTTCTCAAGTCTTGGTGGTTATGAAAACTTCTTGTTAAACATTTAGATACCAGAAAAAAGTAGATCCCCAGAAAGCTTCATTATATATTTTTATATCTTAATGAATGCACCCCCAAAATTTGGTACATGTATGCCATGTACCTTTTATATCAAAAGGATATAAAAAATACATACTGAAGTTTTGGGGGATAGAAAGCCTCCTGGGCAGGCCTCCCAGGTGGGCCAAGAATGGCATGAGAACAGAGAGAGAGGCCAGCTTGGGGTTTTATTGTGATTTGGGGGTGGGACTGAGGTAAGGTCTCTTCCAGGAAGCTGCACACACCCCTGTTGCTGGAATCTCCTTGGCCAGAGGTTAGCATCGTGTCCTTGCCTAACCGCAAGGGAGATTATAAAATGTAGTCTTTATGCCACATCATCAGGTGCCCAGTTGCCACATTAAGCTTCCATTACTACATAAAAAGGGGAGAATGAACATAAGGGGACCAAAAACAGTCTCAAATCCAGTTATTCAATGACATTAGTTGGAATAACATTAATTGTTTCAAGTCTTCTGTGTATAGTTTACCTCTCTTATAATTTCTAGTTAGTGTTCCAAAGGTTGCTATTTTTGTAGCTTACTTATGGGTTTTAATATATTCCAAAGCATACCAGGTAGGCTGGGGAGGTGAAGCTTAATGGAAAAGAAAAGGAAACTAACGTTTATTTCTGGCAACATGCCAGGCACCTGATTAGAGACTTTCACATATTTTTTCTCATTTGGAAGGGGCAAGAGAGATAAGAAGAAAGAGTTCTTTCATCCATGGCCAATCATTGGCAAAATGGTAAGGAAGCCAGTTTCTCTGTCAAAACTCATGCTTTCCCTTTCCATAGGTCTTTTCTAAAATGTGTTCTCTCTGTTTATTATTTTACAACACAATATCCAGCATAGAACATAACTGAAAATATTCTGTTGTGCAACATGGTATGTAGGATATAAGTACAAATGGGACCATAATTTGTCCAAATAAATACTTAGACATAATTTGGGGCCTTACAAAATAGTACTTTGATTAGATGGTTTCTAAATCTGATTGGTCTGGATCCCAAATAACAGTCATTCTTTCCCTGGCCAAACTCAAATAACCAATATGTGGGAGCATCAGGGCCAATGGTTGGGTGTGATCACATTTGGTTCCTTTTCCTAAAGCTTTCCGTGCCATCATCATACAAATATGAGCTGCCTTGGGTAAAAGACACCAGAATTTTCTCAAAGGAGAGTGGTTCATGTGGTCAGTGTGGTGAGTATTCTACACGAATCTCTTGTTTGCTATTTCTAGTTAGACTGCAGCTAGATGACTTTCTTCAGTTTATTATACAGGACAAGCACAAGGGCTCTGTGATATTGTGATTTATAAGACGAAATATGTATTTAGTCTTCTTCCCTTTTCTGGCACAGAGGTCCTTAAACTTTTGGAATTTCCTGCAATGAAAGCCTTATAAGTATGTCTTGTTATGTTAATGCGGTGATTTTCCGACCCCACCTAAGGGTGGGGGCTGGTTGCTAGGGGAACCAACCCTGTGATTTGGAACTTTCAGTCCCACCCTTTGACCTCTAGGGAGGAGAGAGGGACTGGGGGTTGAATCAATGGCCAATAATTTAATCAATCATGATTATGTAATGAAGCCTTCATAAAAACCCGGAAGGACTGAGTTTGGAGACTTCTCGGGTTGGTGAACTGGTGGAGGTGCTGGGGGAGTGGTGCATCTGGAGACGTCTTTTCCTCATGCCCTGTCCTATGTATCTCTTCCATCTGGATATTCCTGAGTCATATATGCTTTTATGATGAATTGGTGATCTGGTAAGATGTTTCTCTGAGTTCTGTGAGCCTCTCTCGTAAATTAACTGAACCTGAGTAAGGGGTGATAGGAACCTTTAATTTATAAGCAGTCAGTCATAAGTATAGGAAACAACCTGGGCTTGAGGTTGGTATCCCAAGTCAGAGGGGATCATTGGAACCTCCATTTTATAGTGAGTTTGTTGGAACATAAGTAACAGCCGGGACTTACAACTGGAGGCTGAAGTGGGGTGGGTGTGGGGGCAGTCTTATGGGACCAAGCCCTCAACTTGTGGAATCTGGTGCTATCTCCTAGTGGATAATGTCAGAATTGAGTTGAATTCTCAGGCACCCTACTTGTGTCCTAGAATTGCTTGGTGTTGTATGGGAAGATTTTCCCAGACCCATTTTCATTTTCTTTCTTTCTTTCTTTCTTTCTTTCTTTCTTTCTTTCTTTCTTTCTTTCTTTCTTTCTTTCTTTCTTTCATATGAAAATTTTTCATATGAAATTTATCGTCAAATTGATTTCCATACAACACCCAGCGCTCATCCCAACAGGTGCTTTCCTCAATGCCCATCACCTACTTTCCCCTCCCTTCCACCCCCCCCATCAACCCTCAGTTTATTCTCAGTTTTTAAGAGTCTCTTATGATTTGGCTCCTTCCCTCTCTGTAACTTTTTTTCCCCCTTCCCCTCCCCATGGTCTTCTGTTAAGTTTCTCAGGACCCACCTAAGAATGAAAACATATGGTATCTATATTTCTCTGTATGACTTATTTCACTTAACATAACACTTTCCAGTTCCATCCACGTTGCTACAAAAGGCCATATTTCATTCTTTCTCATTGCCAAGTAGTATTCCATTGTATATATAAACCACAACTTCTTTATCCATTCATCGGTTGATGGACATTTAGGCTCTTTCCATATTTTGGCTATTGTTGAAAGTGCTATAAACATTGGGGTACAAGTGCCCTGTGCATCAGCACTCCTGTATCCCTTGGGTAGATTCCTAGCAGTGCTATTGCTGGGTCATAGGGTAGATCTATTTTTAATTTTTTGAGGAACCTCCACACTGGTTTCCAGAGTGGCTGCATCAGTTTGCATTCCCTCCAACAGTGCAAGAGGGTTTCTCCACATCCATTTCTCTACATCCTTTCCAGCATCTATAGTCTCCTGATTTGTTCGTTTTAGCCACTCTGACTGGCGTGAGGTGATATCTCAGTGTGGTTTTGATTTGTATTTCCCTGATGAAGAGTGACGTTGAGTATCTTTTCATGTTGAGCATCTTTTCATGTGCCTGTTGGCCATCTGGATGTCTTCTTTGAAAAAGTGTCTATTCATGTCTTCTGCCCATTTCTTCACTGGATTCTTTGTTTTTCGGGTGTGGAGTTTGGTGAGTTCTTTATAGATTTTGGATACTAGCCCTTTGTCCGATATGTCGTTTGCAAATATCTTTTCCCATTCTGTCGGTTGCCTTTTAGTTTTGTTGATTATTTCCTTTGTAGTGCAGAAGGTTTTTATCTTCATGAGATCCCAATAGTTCATTTTTGCTATTAATTCCCTTGCCTTTGGAGATGTGTCAAGTGAGAAATTGCTGCAACGGAGGTCAGAGAGGTTTTTTTCCTGCTTTCTCCTCTAGGATTTTGATGGTTTCCTGTCTCATATTCAGGTCCTTCATCTATTTTGATTTTATTTTTGTGTATGGTGTAAGAAAGTGGTCTAGTTTCATTCTTCTGCATGTTGCTGTCCAGTTCTCCCAGCACCATTTGTTAAAGAGACTGTCTTTTTTTTCTTTGGATATTCTTTTCTGCTTTGTCAAAGATTAGTTGGCCATACTTTTGTGGGCCCAGTTCTGGGTTCTCTATTCTATTCCATTGGTCGATGTGTCTGTTTTTGTGCCAATACCATGCTGTCTTGATGATTTCAGCTTTGGAGTAGAGGGTAGTTTTCCCAGCCCCATTTTCAAATTGAGTCTCAGAACACTAACAGGGGCTCCATCTAGCCTTTGAGAATTTTGGATCATGTACCTGGAAAAAGGCTTTTCCACTTCATGTTTGGAAATCTTCCTCTAGCATTTGAGGGGCCCAGTATACATGATGTCAGCTCCTTTGTGCCCACATTGCAACATCAACCATTGGCTTGCAGTATTGCAGGAGTAGGAAACTGCCTTGTCTTTTCAATTGTGCTTACTTGGCAGATTCTCCAACATCAGCTGCCACATGGGTTCTGGGAAAATCTGCCGGGTAGGTGAAAAAGATTGAAGTAACTATAGCTGCTCTACCAGAGATCATCTTGCCAGGAAAACACTTCCGGTGTTGTGTGTGCTTGCCTATTCTTCCTAAGAACACCTGCTCATAGTTACCCTAGAAGGCCAAGAGAAGGGCTTGAGCAAGGAAAGATCTGTTGACACTTATCATCGTGCCCTTCCAGAAGGAGAACACCTCTTGCGCTTTGGGAAGGTGGAATATGCAATCCACTCTGCCTTTGTGCAAGGAGTCAGCAGCCACTTGGTGGCTCACATGTTGCATCCGCCACAGCAACTTCTCCTGCTTGATTGGACCCTGCAGTTGTGGAGGTGACACTGGTGATGGTGTCGTCAAGAAGTCCTTGGTGAAGTAGATGACCTGAGTAGCCATGGCAGCAGAATGGGCTGGAGGAGGAGGTGAGGCCAGAGTGGGTGCTTTGAGAGCCAGGAGTGTGGGCTTTGCTGGCTCGGCCCTGCTACCGCTGGGACTGAAAGGCTAGTATGTTGCTTAATTTCTTTCTACTGTCTTTTCCTTGTCTTTCTTTTTTCTTTCCCCTTTCAAGTAGGACTTTCAAGTGGTCCACCCTGGAGAAGGATTATATTAAGCAAAGAATAAATTGGTAAACCTATAATTTCAGGTCTCATGACAGATAAATATTTGGGTAAAAGGTATCTGGAAAATGTGTCCTGAATAAGTGCGTGAAAATTGGCACAGGGGATTTTTTGTTGTTGTTGAAAGAGAAGTGAAAAAAAGCGAGGGCAGAAGACAAAGGTTGGGGCATAGGGAAAGTCTTTGCACTAGTGTTGCTGCTAACTCAGGAGAAACACTGCTTTACTGCACTTGATCTATCGAAAGAGTCAGGCTCAATAGCTCCTTTCATTACCTTGGAGCATAATTCATCAGTGGCATTCTTTCCATATATTTTTGAAGGCTGCTCTCAGATGGAATATAAAATACTTTAGAAACCAATTTTAGTTATGCGAAGCATCATATTTTTTATATTCTTGCTGAAGGGACTTGGGGTGAACAGTAGGTCAGTTTTATCTCTCGCCCTCTCTCTCTTTTTAAACCAAAAGGGCACATCACTCAGCAGAGCACTCAGTGGTTATGAGAATGAAAAATATCTCCCCCAGCATAAGGTGTGGGGAACATATTGGATTAGAAAGTATAATAAGTTTTGTTTCTTGAAATAGGCCTAATCAATATACTTTTTGTACTTTATCAGAAGCATTCATCAATAATTGATCAAACACTAACTAGGCAAAACTTTTCCTGAGAGGGTTAGAAACTCTGGCTGGAGTTGCAGACCTGGGATCTGGGGTTGTATGTATGACTGTCACTCTACAAAATACTCTGAGCACCTACTATGAACCCAAATGAAGAGTGTCACTGGGTCTTGGAAATGCACTTGTTTGGGGGAAACATTACATATCTTGCCTGGAACAAGGGTCACGCAATCACTCCATCATGCAATACTTAATTGTAAAGGGAATGGGGATACAGTCTCACTGAGTGCAGGGTTATTTCCAAGCAAAGTTTTAAGAATAATGAAGGCTAGGGGCGCCTGGGTGACGCAGTCGGTTAAGCGTCCGACTTCAGCCAGGTCACGATCTTGCGGTCCGTGAGTTCGAGCCCCGCGTCAGGCTCTGGGCTGATGGCTCAGAGCCTGGAGCCTGTTTCAGATTCTGTGTCTCCCTCTCTCTCTGCCCCTCCCCCGTTCATGCTCTGTCTCTCTCTGTCCTAAAAATAAATAAACATTGAAAAAAAAATTTTTTAAAAAGAATAATGAAGGCTGGATCCTTAGGTTCTTACTGCACGTGGACAGGATGGGATCTGGTCAATAAGTGGAAGAATTGGGCTTAGTTAGGAGCACACAGAGTTCACCTGTGGTAACAAAGGGTCAGGCAGAGTATTGGGGCACAGATCCTGGTGGGCAGATGCACAATGGGAGCATATGGAAGTCCTCTTATAATGCATTCCATTTTATTATTGAAATAAATGGAATTATTGAAATAAGAAAGTGAAATATTGATGAAAGTAATGAAATAAGAAAGTTGTTGGTTGAGAGGCACCTGTATGGCTTAGTTGGTTGGGTGTCCGACTTCAGGTCGGGGCATGATCTCATGGTTCGTGGGTTTGAGCCCCACGTCAGGCTTTGTGACATGGGAGCCTGCTTCGGATTCTCTGTCTCCCTCTCTCTCTGCCCCTCCCCTACTTGCGCTCTCTCTCAAAAATAAATAAACATTAAAAAAAATTTTTAAAAGGAAGCCATTGGTTAAGAATGAGTGTGAGACAATAGATATTGGAGGTACGCTATGAGGGCAAAAGTATGAACTAGCTAGCCACAAGTTTTTCCATGTAAGAAGTCTTGGATTCTTTTCAGTCTAAGTTACACTCACCAACGTTCCCCTTTGCACCCGCTACCTATCCCTACTATCCCAGTTATCAATATTAAATTGAAGCCAGTGAAGAAAGATTGAATGACAAACTTAACAAGATGAATGAGAGAGGAATGTCATAGGGGACTGATATGCAAGTCAAAGAATGGTTAAGCCTGGGATCGATTCTTCCAAGCCCTTATGGGGCCGAGAAGGACCTTTGATCCTGTCACAAAATATCACCCATTTTCATGTTTACTCCAGTGTCTCAGAAGACACTAGTTTAGTTCCAGGGGTGAGAATTGGGGCAGAGGCTCCTTTCCTGGCTAGACTGCCTGACTGAGGATTGTAATTCCTGATTTTGACACTTACTACAGCTTCTTCTTCCATCCTTAACAGAACAGAACTAACAGAACAGAACAGAACAGAACCAAACCAAACCAAACAACTTACTACAAAGCTACAGTACTCAAAACAGTATGGTACTGGCATAAAGATAGAAACATAGAACAATGAAATAGAACTGAGTCCAGAAATAAATTCATACATCTATAGTCAATTTATTTTATTTTATTTTTTAATTTTTTTTAATGTTTATTTGTTTTTGAGACAGAGAGAGAGCATGAACGGGGTAGGATCAGAGAGAGGGAGACACAGAATCTGAAACAGGCTCCAGGCTCTGAGCTGTCAGCACAGAGCCTCACGCGGGGCTCAAACTCACAGACTGCGAGATCATGACCTGAGCTGAAGTCGCCGCTTAACCAACTGAGCCACCCAGGCGCCCCGTATAGTCAATTGATTTTAAACAAAGATAGACCATTCAATGGGTAAATAAAACTTTCTCTTTCACAAATGGTACTGGGACAACTAGATATCCATGTGCAAAAGAATGAAGTTGGACCCCTACCTCACCGTATTCAAGGTTAACTCAAAATGAATGAAGTCTTAAAAAGAGCTTTGAAACTCTTTGAAAAATGTATAGGGCTAAATCTTCGTGACCTTGATTTTGGCAAGGGATTCTTAGGAATGACACCAAAACAAGGGAGACAAAGAAAAAGTTAGGTAAATTGGATTTTATCAAAATTAAAAACTTTTGTCCATGAAAGGACACTATTGAGAAAGTGAAAAGACAACCTACAGAATGGGAGAAAATAAATGTGAATTATATGACTAATAAGGCTTTAGTATCTAAGATATATGAAGAACTCTTATACCTAATAACAAAAAGACAAGAAATTCAATTAAGAAAATAGGTAAAAGACATTTCTCCAAAGAAGAAATACAAATAACCAAAGGCACGTGAAACGATGATCAACATTCTTATTTATTGGATAAATGAAATGAAAGCCACAATGAGAGGCCACTTTGAGCCCTCTCAGATAGCTATAATTAAAAGATAGACAGAAGTGCTGATGAGGATGTAGAGAAATTAGAACTCTCATACATGGTTGATTGGAATATAAATGGTGTAACTGATTTTGAAAACAGTTTGGTAGTTCATCAAAATGTTAAGCAAAGAGTTACCATATGACCCAGTAATTCTAGTCTTAGGTATAGGCATACCTTGTTTTATTGCATATCACATTATTGTGCTTCACAGATATTGTGTTTCTGTTTTTTTTTTTTAAGTTTATTTATTTATTTTTAGAGAGTGCAAGCAGGGGAGGGGCAGAGAGAGAGGGAAACACAGAACCTGAAGCCTAATGAAGGGCTCAAACCCACAAACTGTGAGATCATGACATGAGCTGGAAGTCAGATGCTCAACCAACTGAGCCACCCAGGCGCCCCAGCAATAAAAGTATTTTAAAATTAAGGTATGCATATTGTGTTTTTAGACTTAATGCTGTTGCACACTTAAAAGACTATAGTATAGTATAAATATAACTTTTATATGCACTGGGAAACCAAAAACTTTGATTCACTTTATTGTGACATTCACTTTATTGCCATGGCCTGGAACTGAACCCACAATATTTCTGAACTATGCCTGTATATTTTCAAAACAATTGAAATGGTATATGCACAGAATATTGTTGATATATACCCACAGAATACTGTTATATTTGGTATATCCATAGAATGCTATTCAGCCATACAAAGCAATGAAATACTGATATATGCTACAACATGGATGAACCTTGAAAACATTATGCTAAGTGAAGAAGTCAGACAAAAAAGGGCACATATTGTGTAATTCCATTTGTATGAAATATCCAGAAGAGGCAAATTTATAGAGCCAGAGAGTAGATTAGCGGTTGCCGGGAGCTTGTGGTTGTGGGCAATGGGGAGGGGCAGCTAATGGATATAGGATTTCTTTCAGGAATGATAAAAATATTCTGGAATTAGATAGTGGCGATGGCTTCACACACACATATATTTTAAACCACTAAGTTATGTGCTTTAAATGGGTGAGTTTTATGGTGTGCGAATTATATCCCAATAAACAAATACACCAGACAAGCAATAAGGGAGCAAACAATATGGAGGGCATGACTATACACTGACAGTATGAATGAATGCAGAGGGTATAAATCAGAAGAATATTCTACAGAACTTGTTGAATGATTGGGTGTGGGAGGCAGTGAGAAGGAGGAAAAAACGAGCGATTCAGAGGTGCCTTATCACCTTGTGTTTCATTGATTTATTTATGTATTTGCCCATCCCATTAGAATACATGTTCTTCGGGGCGCCTGGGTGGCTTGGTCGGTTAAGCGTCCGACTTCGGCTCAGGTCATGATCTCGCGGTCCGTGAGTTCGAGCCCCGCGTCGAGCTCTGTGCTGACCGCTCAGAACCTGCAGCCTGTTTCAGATTCTGTGTCTCCCTCTCTCTCTGCCCCTCCCCTGTTCATGCTCTGTCTCTCTCTGTCTCAAAAATAAATAAACGTTAAAAAAAAATTAAAAAAAAAAAAAGAGTACATGTTCTTCAACCTACCTTGGCTAAATACATTGGGTCCATTCTATGGGGAAGGGGAAGTAAGTGGCAGTTTCAGACACACTTCAGATAAAACATCAACAAAGGTTTCCATTTTCATGGGTCTGCTTTATGCAATTCAAGAGTGTTGCTCATTTTCCCCTGTGAAGAGAGAAGTTTGTCCTGTGTTTGGACAATTTTGAGGTTTCCCCATTTTAGTCTTGATGAGAGAAGCACTAACCTCTGTTGACTCCACATTAAGTGTTGGATGTTCTGTCAAGTTCTTCCCAACTTTTCCCCAAAGAGGTGCTGTCTGCTGTCTTCACTTCACCTTGCTTTGGGCCACATGTTTTGGAAGACTTTTTTTTTTTTTTTTTTAACAATAAAAGCATTTGTTAACATAACTGATTTCACTTTTTGCTCAACCAAAGTTGTAATAATGCAACTGTCAACTGGACCTTCTCACTGGTATGAACTGCACTGTCACTCACAATGCTAGTTGATATCATTTCAATCTAGAGAAAAGGATCTTGATAGTTTGATAAATCTGTACATTCTCATTTTAGTTCACGTAAATTTTGGTCAGTAAAATAGCCCTTGGTCTCCTGGTGACTATCTTCACAGACCCCTAAGAATCTAATGTCACATAGTTGGTGATTTCCCTGGTAATTAATTATTAATCAGGTACCTTCTGATTAATTGCAAGTTGATTGATTGTTCTCAGGAAGTCAGTCAAATTGTATATCATTGGAGGAATATCTTCAGATAAACTGTTTTGCTAAAATTTTTCTTTGGCTCATATTTGTTTGTGTATTTATTTTACTTTATTTTATTTTATTTATTTTTTAATGTTTATTTTTGAGACAGAGAGAGAGCATGAGGGGGGAGGGGCAGAGAGAGAGGGGACAGAGGATCCAACTCTGGCTCTGTGCTGACAGCAGCAAGCCTGATGTGGGGCTCAGACTCACACACCACGAGGTCTTGACCTGAGCTGAAGTTGGATAGTCAACCGACTGAGCCACCCAGGTGTCCCTGTTTATGCATATATTTTATTTATTTAAAATTTTTTTTTTAAATCTTTATTTATTTTTGAGAGAGAGAGAGACAGAGTGTGAGCAGGGGAGGAACAGAGAGAGAAGGAGACACAGAATCTGAAGCAGGCTCCAGGCTCTGAGCTGTCAGTACACGGGGCTTGAACCTACGAACTGCGAGATCATGACCTGAGCCGAAGTTGGACGCTTAACCAACTGAGCCACCCAGACGCCCAATGCATATATTTTAAAACTTATTTATTGTTCATGGGTGAGGAGGGTGTGGAGATCTATATGTACTCAAGATGATTTCGTGTGCATTTTATGTATTTTGAATTTCATCAGCCCCACAAAGAAGGTCTCATTTATCCTTTTCTTTTCTTTTCTTTTCTTTTCTTTTCTTTTCTTTTCTTTTCTTTTCTTTTTTAAGAAAATTGAGGGTTAAGGGATGTCTGACTAGCTCAATTGGTAGAGCATTTGACTCTTGATCTAGGGGTTGTGAGTTTGAGCCCCATAATGGGTGTAGAGATTGCTTAAAAACAAAATCTTAAAAAAAAAAAGAAAATTGAGGGTTAAGAGGATATCACTTACAGTGAGTGGTAAAAGCCTAAATTTGACACAGACTTGTCTGATGTCCTTTCTGACAAGCCATGTTCTCCCAAGAAGCAGGCCCACACTAGCAGAAGCTGAAGAAGGAGCAAAGAGAGAGCGAAACTACCTTCTTTATGAGTATGGGTACCTTATTACATCTTCATGCGTATTTAAGTATACATGGTCAGTGTACTTTATTTATCTGCTCACTATGAAATGAAATAGGATACATTTTTAAACATGATCACATAGAAATTGTGGAAATATATCAACAGTGCACTGAAGTGAAGATCTATCAATCACCAGATCTACCTGGCATCCAGACCATTCCTTCGGCCCTGGTATTCATGAAGCATTTCATTAAAACTCTTGTTTCTGTTATTGCAATGTACATCCTTACTATATACCCCAGCTCTATCAGACAAATGAATAAACAAACAAGCCAGCAAAGGGCAGAGAATCTTTAGGATGCTATTCTATAGTTAGAATAATAAAATAATGGAAGCTAATGAAATACAATTAAGTAATCTACAATTTCTTTTTTGAATAGGTAATGCATTCATTAATGTATTAAAAATATAAACTAGTGTAAGGTAAAAGGCCTTAGTCTCATCTCTTTTTCTATCTTATTTCCATCTTTCCACCTGGTTCCCTTTTCATACATTTGCCCCGTGAGATGATTTTATTAGTTTCTTTCTTGTTCTTCCAGAGTTTCTTCATGCAAGTATAAACCAATGTAAATATATATTCCTTTCAACCCCAAAGTAACTACTGCTCTGTACTTTTCTTTTTTCTGCCTAACAGTGTATTTTATATTTGCATGTCAGTGTGTAGAGAACCACTTCAGTTTTTTATAGCTGCATAATGTTCAATGTAATGTGTACACTATAATTTGGTTGACCAATCCACTATGGATGAGTGTTTGGGTTGTTTCTTTTCTTTTCTTTTTATTTATTTCTTTTTATTTTTTATTTTTTAATTTACATCCAAGTTAGTTAGCATATAGTGCAATAATGGTTTCAGGAGTAGAATCTAGTGATTCATCCCCTATGTATAACATCCAGTGCTCATCCCAACAAGTGTCTTCCTTAATGCTCTTTACCTATTTAGCCCATCCCCCCACCCACAACCCCTCCAGCAACCCTCAGTTTGTTCTCTGTTTTTAAGAGTCTCTTATGTTTTGTCCCCCTCCCTGGTTTTATATTATTTTTGCTTCCCTTTCCCTATGTTCAACTGTTTTGTGTCTTAAATTTCACATATGGGTGAAGTCATGTGACATTTGTCTTCCTCTAGTTTCGCTTAGCATAATGTCTTCTAGTTCCATCCACGTTGTTGTAAACGGCAAGATTTCACTCTTTTTGATTGCCGAGTAATATTTCATTGTGTTATATACCACATGTTCTTTATCCATTAATCTGTTGATGGACATTTGGGCTCTTTCCATACTTTGGCTATTGTCGATAGTGCTGCTATAAACATTGGGGTGCATGTGTCCCTTTAAAACAGCACACCTGTATCCTTTGGATAAATACCTAGTAGGGCAATTGTTGGGTCATAGGGTAGCTCTATTTTTAATCTTTTGAGGAACCTCCATACTGTTTTCCAGAGTGACTGCACCAGTTTGCATTCCCATCAGCAGTGGAAAAGAGTTCCCCTTTCTCCACATCCTTGCCAACATCTGTTGTTGACTGAGCTGTTAATTTTTGCCATTCTGACTGGTGTGAGGTAGTATCTCATTGTGGTTTTGATTTGTATTTCCCTGATGATGAGTGATGTTGAACATTTTTTCATGTGTTTGTTAGCCATCTGGATGCCTTCTTTGGAAAACTGTCTATTCATGTCTTTTGCCCATTTCTTCACTGGATTACTTG
This sequence comes from Felis catus, assembly GCF_018350175.1. Classification (NCBI taxonomy): domain Eukaryota; kingdom Metazoa; phylum Chordata; class Mammalia; order Carnivora; family Felidae; genus Felis; species Felis catus. The sequence continues at coordinate 206,234,592 of NC_058368.1, read as the reverse complement.
TTTTTTGGGTTTTTTTCTTTTCTTTTTTAAAGTGCACTCTATGCCCAACATGGGGCTTGAACTCACACCCCCGAGATTAAGAGTCACATGTTCTGCTGACTGAGCCAGCCAGGCACCCCTGGGTTGTTTCTAATCTTTTGCATACTAGCTCACATTTATTGGACTAAACTTAGTATATTCCAAGCAAGTGCTAATTGCTTTACTTAGATTTATTTCGTATAACAATCCTATCAGTTAGATAATATTATTTCCACTTTTTAGGTGAGGAAACAAGAGGAACAAAGAGGCTGAGTAACTTGCCCAAGATTTGAACCCAGACTCTCTGCCTTTAGGGCAGATATTTGTACACAGATTAGTGCCTTTTCGCTTTCAGGGGAATTCCTACTTTTAAGAAGTTTCTAGTTATGTGTTTGTGACTGTGCTTTACTGTTTTCTAAAACTTTATCACAAACATTTGAAGAGTTAGTTGTATAATTCAGAATTTTATTTCTTTTTTAAAAAATTGTATTTTGAAAAAAAATTTTATTTATTTTGAGAGAGAGTGTGCACTCACACGTGCATGAGTGGGGGAGGAGCAGAGAGAGAGGGAGAGAGAATCACAAGCAGACTGCTCACTGTCAGCATGGATCCCAACTTGGGGCTCTATCTCACAAACCGTGAGATCACGACCTGAACCGAAACCAAGAGTGGGATGCTTAACTAACTGAGCCACCCAGGTGCCCCAGGATTTTATTTCCACACACTCATTCTTTATTTTTCCTTGGCCTTTGGAACATGCAATGATAAATCTGACATCAAAATATATCTGTGTAAAGGCAGCTTAAGGAGGTAAAGCTTAAAATTATGGCACAGACTGAGATTTTGGGAAAGCAATTACTTTTTATTTTATGGTTATAATATGCTGGATTCTTGATCTGGAAAAACAACAACACAACAAACAACTCTCTGTGTAGACACTCCGAGTTTACTGTGCAGATCAGATAAATGACCTTGTCCTTTGCTAGTCACCCTTCCCCTGCGGGTCTTAATTCAGTTATGGAACCATGAGAATCTTAGCATTTTGTGTCTTCCTTCTCAGAGCTGCTTGACTTAATTCAAATTTAAACCAAATGAAATGTATCTTCGAATTGCAGGCTACTGCCACAATGTGCATTGCAGATAACTGAAAAACCCAGCTGACAGCTAGAAACCCGAACAAATCCAGGCCTTCTCCTAAATTTAGCAAGTGCCTGCCACTATTGAAAACCATAACGACAAAGTGTCTTATCGCTTCCTGATTGTACTTTGATCCTTGCTATCCTTGCCATCTGCGGCCACCAGGGCAAAGGCTTGTCCAGTGTTGTAAAGGGCAAGGACAATGGTCTAAAAGAAAGTATGATGACCTGGAAATACTTCTTAATCTATTTAAACCTTAAACATCATTCTTATGAGGGATTGGATGCCAATCTAGTGATCTCGCTTTAAATTAATGCAGGCAGACAGTCTCTCCTTTGCTGTCTTGCCCACTGCTTCTTTGCAGTGTATTCAATAAACTTCTCTTTTAAAAAATAAGAAAATAAATAAATTAATGCACAAATCACAGTATTTAATGCAGTGCTATCAGTATTGATGGGCAGCATCCTATTAGGTATAATGATAAAGCATTTAACAATCATTGTTTTGCTGAAAAATTCCTTTAGATAAGGTATTGCCTAGCAGCCATTTTTCATTCTCAAACTATTCACACAGTGACACTTTAATGGAAAAAGAGATACTACCTGGAGTACTTATTAGCTTAACAAGCACTTGACTTGGAGACTAAGATTCAATGTTTTTCACTCCTGAGTGTTTTAACTCCAGGGCCTAATACTCTTCTCTTACTCAAGGGACTGGAGCATGCCTGCCACTAGGGGATGCTGTTGCTTTTTGCTCTAACTTCTGGCAGTTTCAATTCTGACCTTCTCAGACTCAACAGAAGAGAGAAAAGGAGGCTTCATCCTTCCTCAGCAAGTTTATTCCTCTTCTGCTGCTAGAGTCAGTGGAACAATTCAGAATGAAATTGGCTTGTTAAAATGTTTTCAGATATCTCCCCAAGGTGGGCCATAACAGCTTCTTGGTATCATCAGTGATCTGTTTCATTAGAGTCTGGGGATGTTAAGGTTTTTGAGGTGTTACCAAGAGAAGTGAAGACTAATGGGGAATAGGGAGTGTGTCATAGCAAGAGACAGGGAGAGGGCTGAACCCCTGTGGACCCTTCCCTAGTCAGCAGAAATCTGCTTTCCTCTTCCACTGATTCGGAATTGGCTTAGACGTTTGCTGAAGTGCATCTGCTATGCCAGTTTTTGAGGTTGTCAGAAATACAAGCTCTGGGGTCACATGAATTTGGAAAATTCTGGTTTGAAACAACTTTTAAGAAATTTTACTTCGTGTACAAGTTTTAGAACATTTAATGCATTATAATGCATTGTGGCATGTGTTTTGTGAATCTAAGGCTGAGTACTGGCTAGGAGTAGACACCATAATGGTGGTTCTCAATGGAGGAGGGATGATTCTGCTTCCAGGGGGCATTTGACAATATCTGGAGACATTTTTGACTGTCTAGGGAAGAGTGTTACTGGCATCAAGTGGGTAGATACCAAAGACGCTGCTGAATATCCTCCAGTGCACAGGACAAGCTTCGTCTACCCCCTCTACCAACAAAGAATGATCATGCTCCAAAGGTCAGTAATTCAAAGGTTAAGAAACTCTTCTCTATAATACATATAGCTTCTTACAATTAATTAAACATAAAATTAATGATTTTTTCTTGAGATATCTTGTAGCACCAGAGTGGAAAATATGTGGGGAAACTCTGCCCTCAGTTTATCCACAATGTTTTAATTATGTTTCAGTTGCCAAGTGGTGAGGTTTTCCCTCAATACTATTTCTCTTTGAATTCCGTATGGCACTTGTCACTGTTGACTGACCTCTCTGTATGTTTCTCCTGAATTGGCTGGACACTGCATTGTTTTGGTTTTCCTCCCCCTTCTGTAACCTCTCTCGCTTCTTTCTGGCTCTTTCCCTTCCTTCTGCTCCCTGAGTAGTGGCATATCGTATTGTTTTATATTTCATTGTGATCAGTCTCCCATGATTTCACTTATGTGTCCTCATGCCAGTAGCTCTACCTATATCCTTGTCCCAGGTATTTCCTATATTTCTTTCCAAAAAGATCTACATTTCTGGTTGTGTGTTGGTTATTTTCTCCAAAGTAAAATGTCCCCTCTCCAAAATCACCTCTTCCTCTTCAACTTCCTATTTCTGTCCTTTATTAATTTGTTTACATTCTTCTAATTTTCTCAATCAGACATGAAATCACGTTTAATCACAGCCTTGTGGTTCTTTATCTATCCCTTCTTAGAGGAGGCTTTGATTCACTCTTGTCTGACTACTGAAATGAATTCCAAGTTACATGTCCTTCTTCCCCTCCTTACCTATGTGGTCTGCATATTACCACTGTTTTGATCATCTGAAAACATCACTTTGATTCTTTCTTTAAAACTTCCATTGAGTGAGTTTCCATTGTCCTTTGAATAAATTACACACAACGCATGCCAGCAGTCAAATTTGCCACAGTACATCTCCTACCTACAGTTAAAGCCTTTGTTCCAATGACTTCTCCATTGACATTCCTCCTGTTGAAGAAACATTGTTTATGTGAGAGTAAAGATGTGGTGGAGATGGGAGAGTGAAAAGCACTTGGGGAAAGGAAGTTTTTGTTAACTTTTTAAATGATCTCTGGCATACAGTCTCTGGGAGCTGGACAATTCAATTTCTACGTTATTGTAGACACACTGTATGCGTGTGACTCATCCTCTAGACTAAGGATACTTTATAAATGGGCTCATATGATCTTTATGGCATGTAAGGAATGAAAATAATAAAGGATATTGCTCAAAGCTTCTGTCAAAATCTATAGCCTGTTATATTATGCATCCTCAGTAAATATTTGTTGAATTTAGAATAAAAAATTAATGAATGCATTCATGCATGAATGACAAGCTACTGTGGAGGTGCTGTTGGTATCCTGCTTATATTCCCTTAGCACTCATTGCTACAGGACAAAGGCAAATGTCTGCAAATATTGCTAATACCAGCAACCATCTACTTGAAGGCTTTTTTCCCCCCTAGCTACAGGTGTGTGCTCAGCTACCCCCCCAGAGCAAACTGAAGTGTCAGAGAGTTGATGAGTCTAGGAACTACCCTCAATCAATGATAGGATATTGGTAGATACATTCCTTTAGTCAGAATAATTCTGAGAAGCGTTCTGCAACATCTCTCATTTCCACATTGAGACTGAGTTCCAATTCCCACAGTGGTATCTTGCATGATAAAGTACCATTTACTGACCACCTCTCCTTCCTTGTCTCACTTTCCCATCTCCCAGCAATGCTTTGTAGGATCACTTCTCAAAACGGAAAACAAAACAAAAACAAACAAAACCTCACAAAAAACCCAACCAAAACCCAAGCCAAAAGACCAAACCAAAGCGCGCGCGCGCACACACACACACACACACACACACACACACACACACACTCAGACACACACAAAACCAAAACCCTATTTTCAATTGATTTCCTCTCTCAGAATCTGCTTTCAGGAGGAACACAAACACAAACTAAGCCCCCAAATGTGGAATTGCACACTGAGTACGTAAGAAGAGTCCATAACATCTGGAAGTCATACAATTGGAGTTGAATAAAACAAACAAACAAACAAACTTTCAGGAATTAGAGGTCATCTTCTCTGTGGCAAAATTTCTTCCACACAAATTACTAATGGTTTTAACAAAAGATGTGTAAGCTATCTTTGGAAACCCACTGTCAATTTATGAGGGAAAGGTGAGGGTTGTTCTCTATTTTCTTTTTTTTTTTTTTTTCAACGTTTATTTATTTTTGGGACAGAGAGACAGAGCATGAACGGGGGAGGGGCAGAGAGAGAGGGAGACACAGAATCGGAAAGAGGCTCCAGGCTCTGAGCCATCAGCCCAGAGCCCGACGCGGGGCTCGAACTGACAGACCGCGAGATCGTGACCTGGCTGAAGTCGGACGCTTAACCGACTGCGCCACCCAGGCGCCCCATCTATTTTCAAGCTCTTTGGATAAAGAAAGAAATAAATCATTAAAACTGGGAAATATTCACTAATGAAATGTTTAGTTATAAAATCACTCAACTCAGAAAATCCTTTCCCACTTAACACTTATGTCTTTCCCACTCATAACACCCTAGTAGCAAGTGTCAGAATATTTGGCCAAACTGTGTGAATAAAACCTAGCTCAGCTTTAATAGTGTGAGAAATAAGCCCACTGTTCCAATCGAAGGAGGGATGTGGGGACTCGGGGCACAGTAAAGCAACGCTTTAATCAATGTTCTTACAAGAGCAGGTGTCTGATGGACAGACACACTCGGGGCGGTTACAGCAGATAATTTATCTCCTACTATTCAGGTCCCTCCCCTGATTCCTCATTGGCTGAATACTACAGAGGTTACAGCTTTACCCAGACAATGCCTATGCCCATGTAAGGCAAAAAGTAGTCTGATGTACATTCCTTGAGGTGATGCAGAGACTTCAGTTCTTTGGCACATGCTCATTGCAAAGACTGCGAAAGTAACCTTGCCAAACCAAGAGGGAAAGAACCAGGAAGTGAAATGTCCAAGGATTTGGGACTCCATGGTGGGGGGGGGGTTTGTACATTTTCCAATAGGTTGGAAATTAACCTATTGTTAATAGGTTAATAGGTTAATAGCTCCCAGCTGTCAGCACAGAGCCTGACGAGGGGCCATGAGATCATGACCTGAGCTCAAGTCAGATGCTTAACCAACTGAGCCACCCAGATGGCCCTAGACAGCACAGCTTTTATTTGGTACTTCTGAAAATGAATCATCTCCCTGCCTTCTCACAAATAGAAAATCTGAAATCTTGCAAAAAAATAAAATACAGCATTCATGAAACCTCTGGAAGTGATGTTGGGAACTGCTAGAATAAATGCAAAGCTGTGGAGAACAAGGATCTAGCAGAGTTAGACAAGACAATAACTGAAGAAGGGAAAATGGACAGTTAATGACCATGATAGGAACTTTCCAACGATGATCTGCAAGTCAATGGAATAGGGAAAGCACTTGGGAAAAATTAGTGAGGCTTTTAAATATGTTTGCAAAAGATGCTTTTTTTTATCCATCTGTGAAAGTCAAGTGTGAGTCATGGATGTAATATTGTGTTAGGATATGTATATGTGTGTGTGTGTGTGTGTGTGTGTGTGTGTGTGTGTGTGTGTGTGTGGTGGTGTTGTTTGTTTTGTTTTCCTTTCTTTTTGTTGGGGGAGGTGTGGAAATTCTACTCCAGAATGTTCCATTTACCTCCTGAGTGACAGAACTGAATTTAAATCCTTTCATCTCAAAGTTTGGTGTACAACACACTTTAAGAGAATCATGAAAACATCTATTTCATTTAGAAGATTGAAACAGGAAGGAGGCTTATCCTTTGCCTTGTACAGGGTCTCCTTTGGTTGAAAATCACTTAAACATTGAACTGAGAACATTTGTTGCCTTTCTTGATTTACAGATGTTTTCTTAGAACTACATTGCCAAACAGTCCCAGCTGGCTGTAGCTAAGGCCTGTGTAAATTGATAAGAAGCATCTGGCTTCAAGACACCAACTAAGTACAGGGGCAGGCTCTTTGTGTCCCCAGAGAATCTGGTTGGGGTAGGAACTAAGTCTCAGAACGACTTGCTGTGTTTATGAGTGAGTGCCAAGTTAATCCCCAGCAGGAAGAGACAGGGACAGAGCCCACTGCTGGGCTCTTCCCACTGTTGAAAATTCACCAGGAGCTCAGCGGAAATTTTCTTCCTTTCTTCTGCCCTGAGTGTTTTCCCAAACATGAAGGTAAGATAATAATTTCATTACTTTTGTAAGTGAAGCGATCTCAAAAGGGAGTGAGGCTTAACTGAAATGGCTCAAATAAGGAGAAGACATGGGGAAATAGGAAAGAGAAAGATATGGGGATAACTTAAAAAAATCCTTATTTAAATATATTTAACAATTCAGACAAAGTGAATTCCTTTTTCTTGTTTTGCAGTAAAATTAGTGGTTCGAAGGTATGGAAATGAGAGTGGAGACTATGTTTATGAAAGTCCTGAGAAAGCCATCAAGGAAAACAATAGTGCCATTGTTATTTTTAGGGAAAAATACCTGTCGTGTATTTTGTTTGTTTGTTTGATTTGCAGCTATGCAATGAGTCCCCATGATCTGACTTATCTAAAAGCTTTATAGAAAAGTGAGTTCGGAAACTTGGAACTTTAGAATTTGGAATCCTGGACCAAAGGGTCAGGAATGTGAGAGTGGAAGACACAGAGAGAGGAATGCAATGAAAGGCTTACCAAATGTACATGTTGGCCCAGTGCAATGTAGCCAAATGTTAGAAAAATTACTATTCAACTAAATACAGGACCAAAGACAGCAACTTCAACTCCAACTTATTTATTTTTTAAATGTTTTATTTATTTTTGAGAGACAGAGACAGAGAGAGAGAGCACACAAGCAGAGGAGGGGCAGAGAGAGACAGGGACAGAGGACCTAAACAGGCACTGCCCTGACAGCAGCGAGCCCATGTGGGGCTTGAACTCATGAACCATGAGACCATGACCCGAGCCGAAGTTGGCCACTCAACCCACTGAGTCACGCAGGGGCCCCAATTTTTGTATCATTTTTAAAAAGTTTTTAAAATGTTTATTTATTTTTGAGAAAGAGCACAAACAGTGGAGGAGCAGAGAGAGAGGGAGACAGAATTTGAAGCAGCTCCAGGCTCTGAGCTGTCAGCACAGAGCCCAACACGGGGCTCGAACCCATGAACTGTGAGGTCGTGACTTGAGCCGAAGTCAGTTGCTTAACCAACTGAGTCACCCAGGTGCCCCAAGTATCATTTATTATTAATTTATGATTGTTCTATCTTGTCCATTTGTTAAGATACTCTTTCTGAAGGTGGGAAATGATAACTTGATGACTTGTTTTCAGGGACTTAGCTAGCAAATTCAAGAAATTCTTTTGGTTAATAGATTCAGCTTGTGTAACTCATGAACAGAACTGCCTTGTAATTAGGCAGATCTTCAGAAGTTACAATAAGGAGTATGTATATGGGGAAGGTGTTGGCAAAGGCACTGCTGAAAAAAAATGTATATTCCCTAAAGCTTGATTGAAATTCTTTTAAAACACGTGTAATAATAGAATGTTAAGAATGAATTTTTTCATGATGACTGCTTTGGCTGAGAGTCAAAGGCCAAGAAGAATAAGTGCTCAGTATCCCCACATTTTAAAGTGAGATACTGGACATTCAAAGCAGTTTTACAAAAGGATAGTGTCCAGTGACCTTTGGCTATCCCCATCCTCCAGAATATACAGGATCGTGCCCCTTAGAGTATAGGGGATGTAGGGAATCATACTCTAGTCATGTCTGGGAAAATCTAAAGGCACAGGCTGGTTTCCTAGCCTGCCATTAACAGAGTTAATCAACACAGCATTATTGGTTACATTCTGGACATCCAGAGTCTGACAGGGTAAGGATGTGTGCAGGTATCGTATGGACACAATCTGGACCTTTAGAAAGGAGCCAGACTTGGGTTGTCAGGGCTATTGCCTGAGAAACTGCCTGCAGGATGAAGCAACTCCAACAGGCAGCATCCATATGGAAAAGGAGTCCCAGGAGGCAAGCACTGGGGAGAGTCAAGTGTGATAAACAAAGAGATGAATCATTTTTGCCAAGAGCATAGTGGTTGTAGATCACCAATGGGGGCCATCCAAAGAACCACAAAAACACAGTGGGAGATAAAGACTTGGCATTCAAATATCCACCACATCCTGGGTCACCATTATGGACTCCAGCTGGATTAGTCACACAAGACCCTTTTTGGCTCTTGTCCCTCTCCTGTTGCTGTGACTTTGAAGAAGACAGAGGCAGTCTGGGGATGTGGGGAAGAAAAGCAGAACAAGGAGGAGGAATTTGGAATCAGACTCCACCCCACTCCCATTATGAGCATCCAGAACCCAGGAGTAGGAGAGACACTTAAAATTGGATATTGAATTGAAATTTGACTGTTAGAGTGTTTCAGAATCTTTGTTTTCCAAAAATGTGACTATCTGTTAGTGCCTATGAGTGACCAATAAAGCTATGGAGATAGGCTTTCCCAGGGACGGAAAAAGAAGTTGACAGCATGGAGTAAAGATATATTGTTGAAAAACAGAAAAATTAACCCAAACCCTTGTAGGTTTTTTTTAAATTGTTTTTAATCCTTGTACTTTTTAATTAAAAACAAAACCTGTAGAAGGTGTTGCTTTATGTTATGTGCTTTACCTGCTCATTAAAAAAATCACATAAGTATTCATACCTCCCCCCACTCATTTCCAGCATGCCCATAGCTGTTTGGTTATGCTAATCAGAATAATAGGCTAAAAGCTTCTGAGAACAATAAAAGACAGAAGTGGGCAACTAGGACTTTACAACTGAAAGGAAGATACCTAATAAGATGGCAGGTGATCCAGGAAGGCAGGGAGAAGGATCTGGAAAAAATGTTGGGAGGCCACTCCACAAATACATTGAAAGAAAAGGTTTGAGGAGGTCAGGGAGAAGAGAAAGAATATTGGCCTGTTAAAATATGGAGTAAGATGGTTTTAAGGACTTTTACACTGGGTTATATATTGAATACAATTGATATCCTTGGAGAATCTCCAGGAAAGATTTGAATAATATTCCCGGACACCCTCAGTTGTCAAAGTAGGGAAATACATAAAAGTAAAAAAAAGTTAATAGAAATTACCTATAATTTCATTGCCAGAAATGAACTATTATCCTTTATTATATTTCTTTCTAGATTTGTTTTTAATACATGTTTGACTTTTCAAACAAAATGTAATGCCATTTTATATACAATTTTGTGACCTTCAATATTTAGGCTGGTGCTGTCATGGACAGATGATTGCAACAGGCCTCACAGGTGTTTTAAAAACCAGAGGAGCTGCCCATAGAACCAAGGGGCAGGGTGAGGATCATGGGCCCTCTGGCTGGGGATGTGCCTCAACTTTTGGTTGACTCTTCATTTATGAAACTTACTTCCCTTCTAACTTCTCACTCTTGGCTGGTCTTTCTTCCAGGCTTCATCCTCTTTGGGTGTCTTCATATGTGTTGAAGTTAGAGTGAAGGAGGGTAGAGAAAGGAATGAAAAGATGATGGGTCCTTAAAGAAATGCTCTAATGAGCTACATTTTCAATTTGCTTGGCTATGACATTCCCCAGTCCCTAGCCTTCTTTACAGAAATGAATAGTAAGAGGTGAGCTCAACAGAATTGTATTAAACTTTTATTTAAAATGGAAACTTAAAGGACAAACAGAGTCATGGAGCCTTCTCCATGCTTCTTTCCTTCTTTATATTCACAACTCACAAATCTTGACTTGCACAAATGTATTCACTTTCAACTCATTAAAGAAATATAAACTAAAGCAATGCTTTATTCTCCCCCCAGGCAATAAGTTTTTTCATCTTGGTGGGATTTGCAGGAGAGTTCCAAATTTTTTCAAGGTGAGAATGTTTTGGATTGTATTGGAGATCATTAAAAATCATTATTATTTTTTTTAGTTTTAGGAAGTTCTTTATCATATGGCCTGATTTTAACATTGCAGCCTGAACATCTTTTTCCCTTCAACACTTATCTTTCTGCGTTTTGAGAAAAGGCAATGATAGCAAAAGCTTGTTTTATTCTCATTCTTCTTTTACTTTATTTTATTTCCCATAAGGAAGAAACTTGAAGACTAAAACTACCTCAAAGTTTTCTTCTTGTTCCAGTACCATGATTGTACCTGCAATTCAGAGAATTGCACCGACCTTAGAATTAACACATCTTGGAGTAGAATGTGATCTTTAAATGTAGTCATTGTAAAACATTCTTTGGATTTTAAAGGTTGAAAGTTTTTTTTTTTTCTTAATTGAAATACAGTTGATACACAATGTTATGTTAATTTCAGGTGTACAACATAGTAATTTGACAAGTCTATACATTATGCTCTATTCCCCACAAGGGTAACTTCCGTCTGGTTGAGAGGTTTTTTTTTTTTAAGAAAATGGGTGTGCTGACTCTTGAGACCTGGAAAAAAGCCACCATCATTTACTCATGGCTTTCTCTTGCTTTCACTGTCAGTTTGATGGGATAGGACCAGGTCAGTTCACGTTTTCAAACTACAGAATATGTTGTCAGGGGCTGTGCTAGTGACTGGGGACACAAAGGGGGCCAAGTGTCTGAGAGTCCACTGGGTGATACAGATCTTGAAACGGTTGATGTCAATATAAATGTGCTAGGCCTCTGGGACAGGCCTGCATGGGATACTGTGGGAGCACAGAGAGATGAGACCAAGCTGGCTTCCCTTCCTAAGCCTCAGTGTTTGGGGAAGGTCTCTGCCTGTCCCTGGAGCACAACATAGAACAATAGCAAGTTCCTATTGTTTAAGGGTCAAAAACAGTGAGGCATTTGGATCATTGGCGCCATGTCAAGACTACAAGTTAGCAAGTTTGGCTTGAAAAAAAGCATGAGAGGCACATGCACTTCAGATCAAACTTCTTACTTTCAGGATCACCTCACAGGCTTAAGATAAGCACAAATCACCTTGACTGAAGGTGTCCCAAGGCTAGGAATCTGCTCAAAATCCAGAAATCAGGATTCTGATTTCCTTTACCCCTTGTAAAATATGCTTTAAGTGAGACTTCCTTAATCGCTGAGGATGAAGTCATGATATGCTCTCTACAAAGCTGGAGTTAAGCATCACACAACAGATTCTCCATTCTTCATGTATTTTAGTGGAGCGGAATTGTTTAAGCTCAAATGGACGCTACTTGGATGTGTTCTTGAGGAGTAGCCTAAATGCACAGGGGGAATATTTAAAAATCAATTTCTGTCCATTTCATCTTTGCCAGTTCTTAGTTTTTCTCTTCTGATAGGGTCTTTTTAGAGCCTTTTGTCTTCCACTTAAGAGTTTCTGTTATAACTCTTCAGTTCATTATTTAGAATCCTTTCAAAGACCGTATACCTTCCTCCCACAAGTTCTCACTTACCCTTCCAACTGTGAACACTCCTTTATCTATATTTCCATAACACATTATACTGTATACATTTTTGTTATGAAATTGATCAAAGTAGGTACATTGCATTATGGATCATGTTTGTATTATTATATTATAATTATTTGTTTACATATGTGTCTTTGTCCTCTCCTCTATCAATGGTCAGTGATCTCTCTGTTATTGTGTCTGCAACTTTAGTATCTAAATAGTGCCTGGTACATTATAGATGCTTGATAAGCGTTAATCTTGAGAAAAGTTGGTTCCTTCCACATGTATTTTTATAGATCTTGGGATACTTTTGATGTCTCAAAAAATTGTAAAGCAATTATTTTTTTTGAAATATTTTTGACTATTCTTTGTGCCCCCTCCCCCCCATTATCTTTCTACCTGATTTATCATAATTTGGCAGTGCTTCCTCTCCAGTCAATTGCCAGTGGGATTCCTATGCCCTGTGGTCAGAATGCAGTGGTTGTACCAAGACTCAGGTAGGACCATACAAAACTTTGTATTTATTGTCTCCTATGCAGAAATAGCTTACATATGGACAAAATGACATTAGCTTTTGAATGTTATTTTTTATGTTGAAAATATAATTGGTAGTTTTAAAGGGAGAAAAGTATGACTCTAGTGATTAATAATGTAATAAAGTAATTTTTGTGTTTCCTATTTTTCTTGCAGGACTTTTCTAAATCTTACATTTGAGCCTAGAAATATACACAGGGTATAGCAATTCACTAACTCTTTAACTAGAGAACTCTTTAATTAGAGGAATAGAGTAGCATGAAATGAAGATAGTAGGTAATTCAAAATCTGTTTCATATTTACTGGGTTCAACTTTTCTTCTTATTTGAAAGGAACGCTAACGAGTAGCAAAACTTTGTTTTACCTAATGAACTGAATGATCATGAAAAATGAAACATTTACACCTTTTTAAAAAAGATTTTATATTTAAGTAATCTCTACACCCAAGGTGGAGCTCGAACCTACAACCCCAAGATTAAGAATCACCTGTTCTACTGACTGAGCCAGGCAGGTGTCCCTGTATTTTTAAACTTTTTAAACTTTAATTTCTGAGTAATACAAATAAAATACTGGACTTGATCTGGAGATTATAAAGTACTTCTAAAAGTGTTTTTTTTTTTCCTTATAAGTTATTCATTGGAGGAAACAGGAAGGTCTAAATAAAGAAAACACTATTTACAATTTTACCAATTACAAGAAACCAGGGGTGTCTGGATGGCTCAGTTGGTTAAGCGCCTGACTCCTAATCTCAGCTCAGGTTATGATCTCAGGGTCCTGAGTTCAAGTCCTGCGTTGGGCTCCACACTGGGTATGAAGCCCACTTAAAAAATAAAAAAAGCATGAGATTTTAGAGGTGCCTGTGTGGCTCAGTTGGTTAAGTGTCCGACTTCAGCTCAGGTCATGATCTCACAGTTCATGAGTTTGGGCCCTGCAATGGGTACATGTCTGTGCTGACAGGTTGGAACCTGCAGCCTGCTTCACATTCTATGTGTGTGTCTCTCTCTGCTCCTCCCCCACTTATACTCTCTCTCTCTCTCTCTCTCTCTCTCTTTTTTTTCTCTCTCTCAAAAATGAATAGACATTAAGAAAAAATTTTTAAAAGAAACCAATATACCATCATTTTGGTATTTATTCTTTCAATTTATCTTCTTTCTCTATGTTTATAATTTTTTTTTTAATTTTTTTTTTAACATTTATTTATTTTTGAGACAGAGAGAGACAGAGAATGAACAGGGGAGGGGCAGAGAGAGAGGGAGACACAGAATCTGAAACAGGCTCCAGGCTCTGAGCGGTCAGCACAGAGCCCGACGCGGGGCTCGAACTTACGGAACGTGAGATCGTGACCTGAGCCGAAGGCGGACGCTTAACCAACCAAGCCACCCAGGCGCCCCTGTTTATAATTTTTTTTTTTAATTTTTTTTTCAATGTTTTTTATTTATTTTTGGGACAGAGAGAGACAGAGCATGAACGGGGGAGGGGCAGAGAGAGAGGGAGACACAGAAGTGGAAACAGGCTCCAGGCTCCGAGCCATCAGCCCAGAGCCTGACGCCGGGCTCGAACTCACGGACTGCGAGATCGTGACCTGGCTGAAGTCGGACGCTTAACCGACTGCGCCAACCAGGCGCCCCTATAATTTTTAAAAATACAATTGTTTGATTAAAGTTTTATATTCTACTATTTAAAAATTTTTGTTTGTTTATTAAAACTTTTAGAGAGAGAGAGCACAAGCTGGGTAGAGATAGAGGGAGAGAGAGAATCTTATGCAGGTTCCATGCTCAGTACCGAGCCCAATGTGGGGCTCAATCCTACGAGCCTGGGATCATGACCTGAGCCGAAATCAGGAGTAGGATGCTCAACCGACTGAACATGTAGACACCCCTTTATTTGTTTATTAAAAAAATTGCTTTTAAGGTAAACTCCATGCCACACATGGGGCTCAAACTCATGACCCCGAGATCAAGAGTCATATGCTCCATAGACTAAGCCAGCCAGGTACCCCTATATTCTACTATTTTACCATGATACTCTCAGCGTGAATTTTAACAGCTGTATTATTTGCTGTTATATGAATATACCCATCTTATATATCCACTTTCATATTGTTTGAGATTTAGATTATCTACATTTTTGTTTGAGTGAAACTTGAGTGAATATTTTTGTACATAGAAATCTGTCCTCTTTTCTGATAATTTTCTTAGGACAACTTCCACAAATATAATGTTCATGTTAAAGATTCTAAATATTTGAATGAATAAGTGTTTTTATTGAGATATACTTAACACATAACATTTATATTAGTTTCAGGTCTATAGCATGATTCTATAGTTGCAAAATATTTTAAAGGTGGTTCAGCTTGAATAAAAATGTGTATTTAAAAATCACTTTTTAATTCTTAAAATAACAGAACTGTATTACAGGAGATAATTTCTGTTTTATTTTTTTATTTTATCAAAACAATTTTTTTAGATGTTTATTTTTGAGAGAGAGAGAGAGACAGAGCACAAGCAGGGGAGGGGAAGGCTCCGAGCTGTCAGCACAGAGCCTGAGGAGGGGGTCGAACCCACAAATTGTGAGATCATGACCTGAGCTGAAGTTGGATGCTTAACCGACTGAGCCACCCAGGTGCCCTGATAATAATTTCTGTTTTGAAGCATCATCATAATCATCATTTTCATCAAACATTTAGTACCTACATGAGTGGTATTTACAAAACCAGTTACTTGAATGTGGAATTTGGCTTTGGGCAAATAGATGACTACTCTGAATACAGACAGGCAAATGGGTCCATGAATAACAAGGCAAAAATCAAATACTGACCACAGAAAACATTTTTATAATTTAAAAACAAGCTAAGAAAGAACACTAAATAGAAAGGGATGAGAGGTATTTTTCATATTAGTAATTTTTTTCTTTGCATGAAGGTCATCATGCAATGATTACATCCCTAGATGGTAACGACAACATTTTCATCCAGAGAGACAAGTGAAAATGGAAACGGGGTCATAAGATCAGAAGTTGTCAGGTGAGAATATGGCTGCTCACAGTGGGCAGCTGTCGAGGTCATCCTTGTATGTGGAGAGAGGGAAGCATTACTTAGATGAACAACACAATCTGTGCTTTAGAACTTCAGAAAAGGACAATTAAAAAAAAATTTTTTTTTAACGTTTATTTATTTTTTTGCGACAGAGAGAGACAGAGCATGAACGGGGGAGGGGCAGAGAGAGAGGGAGACACAGAATCGGAAACAGGCTCCAGGCTCTGAGCCATCAGCCCAGAGCCCGTCGCGGGGCTTGAACTCCCGGACCGCGAGATCGTGACCTGGCTGAAGTCGGACGCTTAACCGACTGCGCCACCCAGGCGCCCCAGAAAAGGACAATTTAATAAGACACATTATGAGAGGCGTCTTCATCAATCAAATACAGAAACTAGGAACTTATGAAGGAACTGCACTGAGTTCTATTCCCCACTCATATTCCTCCATGGCTCCTCTGCTCAGATACAATGGAAGGTGCCAGCACCAGGCCCAGGTTGACACACAGCTGCTCAGAGATCAAACTGCATTACCGAGACCCTTTGTCCCAATGAGTCCCCACTTCTAACCCAGTTTAGGATGGGTGAAGAGATTCAATGTTGGTTTGTGATGAGGGATAGAAGCAAAAATGTGTTCGCATTTAGCCCAGAAGGCTGACCTATAGCCTGCGTAGTTCCGATAAGTATCAAATATGTGCTGGTTGCTGCATTCTTAGAGTCTCATGACTGTTCATCTCACTTGTTAATATCAAGCTGAATGATAAGCATCGGAGAAATCCTGTGAAACTACTTTTAAGAGTAGAAATTTGAAAAAGACATTTATGATCTAATATTCCCTGCACGTCCCCTCCCCTTTGAGCACTTAATATAATAACCAGCATCTTCACACAGTAAAAGTGCAGCTCTTTCTCCCCACGGGCCCTGTCCCCGTGCTATAATAAAAGCACCTTTTTGCACCAAAAATGTCTCAAGAATTCTTTCTTTCTTTCTTTTTTTTTTTACTTTTTACTTTTTTCTTTTTCCTTTTTAATTTTTTAAATTTTTAATTTCTTTTTAATTTTGTTTTATTTTTTATTTTTTTAAATTTACATCCAAATTAGTTAGCATATAGTGCGACAATGATTTCAGAAGTAGATACCTTAGTGCCCCTTACCCATTTAGCCCATCCCCCCTCCCACAAGCCCTCCCGTAGCCCTCAGTTTGTTCTCCATATTTATGAGTCTCTTCTGTTTTGTCCCCCTCCCTGTTTTTATATTATTTTTGTTTCCCTTCCCTTATGCTCATCTGTTTTGTCTCTTAAAGTCCTCATATGAGTGAAGTCATATGATTTTTGTCTTTCTCCGAGTGACTAATTTCACTTAGTACAATACCCTCTAGTTCCATCCATGTAGTTGCTCAAGAATTCTTTCTTGACCATTCGCTTCTGACCCCACATCGGTTTGTAGATCCAGTCTTCCCTGTTGATCTTTGCTCAAGGTTTAAATTCTCTGGAATGTCAGATTCTATTTTTTTTTTTTTTAAATGGGGAAAAGATGAGTATAGGAAGAGGCTTAAGTGATGCATCTTTGATTGCTGTTGGGCAGGAAAAGGATTTTATGGACCTTTCTTTTTGTTTAAGTGTTAGATATATGTGTTCACATTGATAAAATGAACTTTAGGATGACTTAGGTGTTTCTCGGTTGGCTTGATTTCCTCAATTTTCCGATACTTTCTCTCCCAGATGTTTGCCTTTGACATATTTCCCACTTCAGAGGCCAGTGATTTTTATTATCTAGTAAAATTCCGTTGCAGAGGTAGCTTCACCTTTGGATGACCGAGGTTTCTGTGCTGTAAATTTGACTTCCATATTAGCATCTTTCTCTCCAGATTTATTTTGCATTGCCTTCCTGAAGAAGGCTTAACATTCAGCTCAAATCAATTGCCACCATTTTTCTAAAGTTTTTTTTTCCTTTTTTTTTAAGAGTTATTTTTTATTTTTTATTTTTTTGAGAGAGAGAATGAGAGTGCACCTGGGTACACATGAGCCAGGGAGGGGCAGAGGGAGAGAGAAAGAGAATCTCAAGCAGGCTCCTTGCTCAGTGCAGAGCACCACATGGGGCTCAGTCTCACGACTCTGAGATTATGACCTGAGCCCAAATCAAGAGTCGGCCCCTGAACCCACCTGAACCCAGGTACCCCTCTAAAGGCTTTTCTAACTTTACTTCTTACCCATTGTTCCCAGTATCCTTCCCGCCCTCTGACAAAATCCATTTCTCCTTTCTAGTTGGCACACAGCTTGAGCAGAAACATTAAACGTTCTATATCGTAACCTATTTGCTTATATGTCTACCCAGCTAACTCTTTCAAGTTGCTTTTTTTAAGAGCCACTGTTTTTATTACTATTATTTTTTTAATACTCAACCCTGAGAATAAATACATAGCTGGGAGAATGTCACAAATAATAATCCAAGTGTCACTTGTCACATACTCCAGGACAAGTAGGTCTGTGGGTTTATTGATTTGGGAGGTTTTACATCTGTGGAACACCAGAACAATTTCCTGAACGCTGTTTCTTCAATTGCATTAATTTCTCTCAGATTTGTTTCTCAGATAAAGGAAAGGAGATATCAGAAAGTACTACCTGTTCTGTGTTTAGACTCGCAGGCGGTCAATAGCTGTTTACGGACAGTATGGAGGCCATCCCTGTGTCGGAAATGCATTTGAAACACAATCGTGTGAACCTACCCGAGGATGTCCAACGGAAGAGGGATGTGGAGAGCGTTTCAGGTGTTTTTCAGGTATGTTTTCATAGGCTTGGTAGGCAGGGTGTAATTTCAAATGCTATTTGGTTAACTTGCTCAGTATGTGTTTGTTGACTTTTACTGAATGTGTATCGGCCTTAAAATTAATTTCAGGCCAATATCAGTAAGATTTTTATTGGCATATTAATTACATACTCAGCTATCATTATTTAGAATGCAAGAGGAGGCATCTGTTAAGAAAGGTAAGGATACTCCTCACTTCTTTGAAAAGAAATATGGCTGTTGCCAGACCCAAACAGTTCTTGACATTGCATTGTTGGTGGAGATGTAGAATGAGTCCGGTACACCGAGATTAGGCAAAAACAATGTTACTGCCCAAATTATCATTATGTTTACAAGAGAAGCAACTCTAATTAGCTAATCAAGGAGTAATACAGGTCACTCATATACACAGGGTGATTGAAACACAATTTCAAGTTTTGGCATTGAGTATTATTTGACCTAGTGTTTATGTATCATTTGTGCAGTGAGGTTAATTCAACAACGTTTACCAAATATTCATTATTGTTACTATGTTCCAGATACAGTGGTAAGGATTGTGGATATACAAATGAAATGCTTAGCCTCTTCCCTGAAAAATATTAAAGTTTATGCACAGAATAGTTCATAATTAATCTCTGTATTAGAAGTGCTCCTCAACAAGACCTGTCAAACTCCTATTTTACTTTCAAAACCCAGATCAGGTGACTCCTCTTTTCAGAAGCATTCCTTAACTTCCCAACTGATACAGATAATTAACAAATCACTTCTCTGTGTCCCTCCATACATTGTACTATCTGTAATCTGGAGAATTTACTGGCCTGGTTATCTCTCTTGGAGACAGTGAACTCCTTGAGGATATGGATTATATTGCTTTAATTTTTTAATGTTTATTTATTTTTGAGAAAGAGAGAGACAGACAGAATGTGAGCAGGGAGGGGCTGAGAGAGGGGGAAACACAGAATCTGAAGCAGGCTCCAGGGTCCGAGCTGTCAGCACAGAGCCGGACGCGGGGCTCAAACTCACAAACCACCAGATATGACCTGAGCCGAAGTCAGACACGTAACTGACTGAGCCACCCAGGTGCCCCTGTTGCTTTAATTTTTGCATCTGGAATACTTGGTACATAGTAGACTGTCCACAACATTGGATCGGATTGAGTGAGAGCATAGTGGGATGCATGCTATACCGTCAGGACAGTTGCATGCAATGCACACTATGAGGACACAGAGGAAGGACATGCACTATAGCCTGTGGAGGAGGGATGGTCTCCAAGAGGAGATGATGTTTAATTTGGTTCTTGAAGGACAGGTTGGTGACAGGTAGAGAAACCCTTCTAGTCTGAGGGAACCGTAAGTGCAAGGTCAGTGGAGATGACAGAAGCCTGGCCTTTTATTCATGCAGGTGTGACTGTCGCATCAGAAGCTGGTAGGACAGTGGCTGGAGATGATGCTGGGGAGGTAGGCAAGGGTTAGATCATCTGATACCCTCCAGTGCTTCCTTGATTCCTGGGATGTATGTCTATCATAGCAATTACGTTGCTGAATTATAATGATCTATGTCTTCATAGTCCTTTCTGTTAGTTTGTAAAGTATATGAAAAGCCCAGCATACCATTTTTATTTATATTTGTACCTAACACCTGGAAGAGTGTCTTGCACAGAGTATATGCTAAAGACGTGATGAGTGTTAACCTTTTGATCCAGTTTCTATGCTCTCAAAAGCTTACACATCAAATCACCAAAAGAAGCAGGGCTTTGACATCTTGGTCAGTGATGGCAAAAAATAAACTGAAAGTTGAAGGGCAGAATGTCAATCTGTCTTCCCAGTGGTCGGCACTGTTTGATTCTGGAAGATTCAGACAAACTGCTTGGTTATGGGTGAGAGCCTGGAATTTGTTTTTTTTTTTTTTTTTAATATATGAAATTTATTGTCAAATTGGTTTCCAAACAACACCCAGTGCTCATCCCAAAAGGTGCCCTCCTCAATACCCATCACCCACCCTCACTTCCCTCCCACCCCCCATCAACCCTCAGTTTGTTCTCAGTTTTTAACAGTCTCTTATGCTTTGGCTCGAGAGCCTGGAATTTGAATTCAGCTTCTATTTTCAATTTTGTGTCCAGCTGAGGTCAGAATCAGTTTTGTGTATGTAATATGAGGACCCAAATAATCACCAGTCTTTTCCTGGACATCTTGAGGACTGATCTCAAATTCATATTAGAATATTAATACAATTTTGGGAATCAAAGGCAAAACCCTTTTGATCCCAGGTAGTTGTTCCCTTCTTCCCTCTTTTATTTATTTATTTATTTATTTATTTATTTATTTATTTATTCATTCATTCATTCATTCATTCATTCATTCATTCATGGTGCTTATCTTGTGTACAGGCCAGTGCATCAGCAAATCTTTGGTTTGCAATGGGGATTCTGACTGTGAAGAGGATAGCGCTGATGAAGACAGATGTGAGGACTTAGAAAGCAGACCTTCGTGTGACCTTGATAAACCTCCTCCCAACATAGAACTTACTGGAAATGGGTAAGGTGCTGGCCAGTTTTCTGCGCATATTGATGGATAGTAGCTTTTCATTTTGTTTTGTTTTATTTTATGGTTTGGTAAGTCTGATAACAAATCACCTAATAGCTCAGCCTTTGGCTCAGAGCTCTTTGCCACATCCTGAAACATTTTTTCATTCATACCTGTATACTTGAAAATGTATGTGGTAAATGCAGAGTGTCCAATTGTCCCTAGACTGTCCTGCTTTTAGCGCTGGAGATCCTATGTCCAGGGACACCCCTCAGACCTGGGGAAACCTGGATAGCTGGTCACCCTGTGGGAGAGAGGTAGAAGTAGAGAGAGACAGAGGGAGAGAATTGATTCAATGACACTGATGTGAGGCTCCTTATGAGAATGAAGAGACAATAGAGTAAGAACAGAGAAAGAAGAGAGAAAGTAACGTATTGGAATATTGAGGCTTGAAAAGTAATTGTCTGAACTGGCTGGGAACTTTCATTTTCAAGTGAAGTTGGGACAATCCCATGTTTGTCTTTCCAAAAAGAATTCTGAGGAATTTTGAGGGTCAGATCCAAGTTGAAGATTTCAAGACTTTAAAACTGTCTATTTTAGAGTGATAGAAGTGGCTTTTCTATCATAGTTTAAAATTCATTAACAGAAAAATGGTAAAATTACTCTAAAGAGTATACCATTCAGTATACTAAGAGGCAAATTAGTTGAAATTTGTTGTAGAAAGTTCTTTCTCCTCAAGAGTCATCTTAATTGTATTGGTTTTATTTATAGATTCAACTCAAAACCAGCTGTTGCCATAAATACAAAAGGGCTATGTTTTCCAAACATGTTCTTAGGCTGAAGGATGTTGGATTTCTCCAGTTATTAGTTTTAGCTATTATACCACCCAGGGGAGGTTGGATAATATATGGTATGCATTAGGACATTGTTCTTTTTATTTGAGCTCTCTCAAAGAGATACTTCACTATATTTCAAAAATTTCTGGAAGTTCTTTTTCAGAAACTGCTATTTCTGATTTCTAACCATCTTTTCTTCCTTCCTTCCTCCTTTTTTTTTTTTTTTTAAACAGTTACAACGAACTCACTGGCCAGTTTAGGAACAAAGTCATTAATACTAAAAGTTTTGGTGGTCAATGCAGAAAGGTGTTTAGTGGGGATGGAAGAGATTTTTATAGACTGAGTGGAAATATCCTCTCCTATACATTCCAGGTACTTAATTTCATTGATTTAATTTATTTTTAATCTGTGAATTATTGCCAGAGGTCATTATTTATGTGATATTGATTTTTTGGTATTTGTTGAGAATTTATTTGTGGCCTAATATTTGATCAATTCTTATAAATGATTTATATGGGCTTAGAAAGAACACATATTCTTTAACTCTGGGGTACGGGGAAATGATACTTTAATTTGTCTCATTTAAGCTGAAATATTCTTTTGCCTCATTTTCAAGTCCATGGACCACATGGGCCCCAAATAGGATGGTCTGTCCCTGTACAGTGTCAAAGCTCAAGGCCCTGGCCATGACTGGTCATGATAATCTCTTCGCCACTGCCACAGTGTCAGCTCACTTAAAAATGCTTTCACTGTTAAATTGTAAACTATTTCATATATGCAAAACAGTGTAAGTAACATAAACATACAGTTTGAAGAAAACTAATTAGATGAATACTCATATATGCCAACCACGTACCTTAAGAAATAGAATATTGCCAATGACTTAAAGGCTCCCATCTACCCCTCTCTGGTCACATCCTCCCCACTCTGACAAACCACCATCTTCTGTTTTGTATTAACCACTTCTTTGTTTTTCTGTATATGTTTATCTCATATGTATTTGTCCCTACATAAAAATTTGTGATTAGTTTTATCTATTTTTTGCCATTTATGTAAGTAAATCTTATAGTATATGTTCTTCTATGACTTTTTTCCCCCCTCAAAAATCACAGTTTTGAAATTTATTCATGTTAGTCTAGATGCCATTTTTATTGCTGGTTCTACTTTTTTCTTATGAAATTGCCTTGCACATTCTTGTGCATGAGTTCCATGCAAATGAACTAGATTTTCTCTAGGGCATACACCTGGTACTTGGATTGCTGCCTTGCAGGTTATCATAGGTTACACTTTACTCAGTAAAGTTTCCAAAATGGATGTATCATCAATTAATACCCGATCTGCAATGTGGAAGGGTGGCCTGTGCTCCATATCCTTGTGAACGTCTGTATTGCTAGACTTTTAAATTTTCCTTAAGGTCTCAGGGTCTTCTTTCCAGCCTTCTGCTTCTTGCAAGCTGTTTCTGTCACACATGCCTAACCTCATTCTATTCCATGATTTCAACACAAAATCCACTCACACAAAAAACAGTTATGTCTTTAGGGGGAGAATCCTGAACATTGGAAGGGGATATTCTGTTGGAGTACTGCCAACACATTCCACAAAAATGGTGGACATCCTCTGTCTTAAAACATCTGTCCTTAGAGTGCCAGTAGGGGAGAGGGGCAGAGGGAGAAAGAATCTTAAGCAGGCTCCATGCTCAGCATGGAGCCCAGTGCAGTGCTCGATCCCATGACCCTGGGATCATGATCTGAGCCGAAATCAAGAGTTGGATGCTCAGTTAACAGGCATCCAAAACATCTGTCTTTCTAGAACCTCAACAGATCAAGATTTCTGGTCTCATCTCATTTTGGCATCTTGTTCTCTTCTTCCAGGATCTTCTCTCTCATTTCTTTCCTCCCTTCTTCCCAGAATTCTAAAAATTTCCAGTTCAGTGCTTCTTATCTCTTAGTCCCGAATTTGTAAACTAAAACTATTGGGATGTTCAGATAGAAGGGCTTTTCGTTTACCAAAATAAACCCCCTTCAGAATGCAATTTTGATTATAAACAGCAAACAGCATCATCCTCTGACTTACAACAGAATAAGTTATATTTAAGAGTTATTGTATCATGAAAATGGAAAGTGAAACTGATCTGAAAAATAATGATAGGTACCAATTTTTGATTACCTACTCTGGCATCTGTACTGTTTTAGGCAATTTGTATAGGTTTAATCCTCATAACATCTTTGGAAGGTAAGTAATATTTTACTATTGTATATATGTAGAAATTGAGGCTCAGAGGACTCCAGCTGACTTGCTCTAAATCGCCAAATTAGTTAAGTAGTACAGCTTGGATCCAGCCTGTCAGACCTCACAGCCCTTTGTTTTTCTAGTATGTTTTACTCTCCCAGTATCTTTTATTTAACTGCTTTTTCAACTCTAAATTCTATATGGTGTATAATATGTATTGTAATTTAACCATTGGCCAGAAGGGAGAATGTGACATAGGCATATGTAGAAAACTTTTTTCTCCTATTCCTAGGAGGATGGGTTGATAATTCTTCATAATTATAAGAGGGATAATTGCATATATATTTTTGGATCAAATTTAGAATGTTACAGAGCAGAGAAAATAATGAGAGAATTTCTGACATAGTTGGAGGATAGACATGCTGGAAGTCTGCAGTTTCTGAAGAAGAGAAATAATTTAATAACAGCATAATCCTGACATTCATTTCCCTCAGCATGGCTTGGTTTTTGGATTGACATCTGAAATGCCTTTCCAGTCACTGAATTTGAAGGAGTTTGTCAGAGTTAGAGGGAAATTATAGAGATGTTTTGAGGATCCAGCCTGAGGGAAGTGAGATGGAAGCAATGAGTCAGTCCCTGAAGTGCTAACCCCATGTGGATATGCAGGTGGTAAGTGTCTTCCACAGGCAGATAGACCTGAGGCCACTGGGTGTTCAGTTACCTCTGAGTGGAAGATGACTTCTGACTTGTCGGAACATAAACATTAGTAAGTAAACACAGAACAGAATCAGTTAATTTCTCTTGTGATCTCTGTTTCAGTTTTGAGCATTGTAGTTTATCCAGGGCAAACTTGGTCTCTTGTTGACTAAGTCACTTTCTTTGATGCCATGCACTTTCTCTATCTCCTCATATTTTTCATCCCACGAGGAAGCCTTTGACACACAAGCACATTCCTGCTCCATGGTCGCTTTGGAAGGTGCCCCTCCTGTAGTTGTCTGGGAGGCTACCGAAAGACTTTTTGTTCATTGTCAACTTGGAATGAGTCACAGATGGGAGTAAAAATTAGGGTGGAGAAAATGAATTACTTCTTGGATCCTCCTGTATTTAGTTTTGAATGCACTTCATTATATTTTGGGAAAAGAGATACTAGTGTATATCAAATAAGAATCACAAAATTATATTCTAATGTTATTTTAACTAATGATTAATGATCTGATCCTCTGCTTCCTCTGTTGGTCTGAATCTAGATATCTGAGATTTCTTTTTTTTTAGTTTTTAATTTTATTTATTTATTTTGAGAGAGATAGAGAGATACAGATGGGGGAGGGGACAGAGAAAGGGAGAGAGAGAATCCCAGGCAGGTTCCCTGCTGTCAGCACAGAGTCCGATGTGGGGCTCCATCCCACAAACTGCAAGACCACGACTTGAGCTGAAACCAAGAGTTGGATGCTCAGCCGACTGAGCCACTGAGGCATCCCTGGATATCTGAGATTCCTAAATCTACCTTTTAAACCAGGAATCATTTAAATGATGATCAAAAAATAGCTCACATACATTATATACTGTCCACTGTTTCAAGTGCTTAATGGATCTTCTTTTCTTTATAATAACCTAAAAAAAGTAGGCACTGTCATCTCTATTTTACAGTTGAGGAAACTGAAAGAAACAATGCTGAATGATTTACCCACAATCATAGAGGTAATAGATAACAAACATGGATTCTGAACCCAAGAGTGTCTCCAGAACCCTTGTAACACACTATACTTAAGTGGGGTTGGAATATATATGAGTTTGATATATACGGAATGAAACCGTAGAGAGAGAAAAATGGAAGCTGTGGGAGAGGGAATGAATAATGAATTTAATAAGTCCTTAGAAGAGGTGGGAAGGAATGAAATACAGAGAAGAGACAGAGAAGTTAGCTTTATTATTTTTGTTTGTTTGTTTGTTTGTTTTTGGAAGATAACTCAGTTTTTTAAAAAAATATTATTTATTGTCAAGTTGGCTAACATACAGTGTATACAGTTTGCTCTTGGTTTTGGGGGTAGATTTCTGTGATCTATCACTTATATACAACACCCAGTGCTCATCCCAACAAGTGCCCTCCTCAATGTCCATCACCCATTTTCCCCTCTCCTTTGCCCCTCTGCCATCAACCCTCAGTTTTTTCTCTGTATTTAAGAGTCTCTTATGGTTTGCCTCCCTCTCTGTTTGAAACTATTTTTTCCCCTTCCCTTCTCCCATGGTCTTCTGTTAAGTTTCCCAAGTTCCACATGTGAGTGAAAACATATGATATCTGTCTTTCTCTGACTGACTTATTTCACTTAGCATAATATCCTCCAGTTCCATCCATGTTGTTGCAAATGGCAGGATTTCATTCTTTCTCATTGGCAAGTAGTATGCCATTGTATATATAAACCACATCTTCTTTATCCATTCATCAGTTGATGAACATTTGGACTCTTTCCATAATTTGGCTAATGTTGAAAGTGCTGCTATAAACATTGGGGTAAATGTGCCCTATGAATCAGCACTCCTGTATCCTTTGGATAAATTCCTAGTATGCTATTGTTGGGTCGTAGGGCAGTTCTATTTTTAATTTTTTGAAGAACCTCCAGACTGTTTTCCAGAGTGACTGCACCAGTTTGCATTCCCACTAACAGTGCAAGATGGTTCCTGTTTCTCCACATCCTTGCCAACATCTGTTGTTTCCTGAATTGTTAATTTTAGCTGTTCTGACCAGTGTGAGGTGGTATCTCAGTGTGGTTTTGATTTGTATTTCCCTGATGATGAGTGATGTTGAGCATTTTTTCATGTGTCTATTGCCATCTGGATGTCTTCTTTGGCAAAGTGTCTATTTGTGTCTTCTGCCCATTTCTTCACTGGGTTATTCATTTTCTGAGTGTTGAGTTTGATAAGTTCTTTATAGACTTTGGATACTAATTCTTTATCTGATATGTTATTTGCAAATATCTTCTCCCATTCTGTCGGTTGCCTTTTAGTTTTGTTGATTGTTTCCTTTACAGTATAGAAGCTTTTTAGCTTGATGAGGTCAAATAGTTCATTTTTGCTTTTATTTCCCTTGCCTTAGAAGATGTGTTGAGCAACAAATTGCCGCAGCTGAGGTCAAAGAGGTTGTTGCCTGGTTCTTTTCTAGGGTTTTGATGGTTTCCTGTCTCACATTGAGGTCTTTCATCCATTTTGAGTTTATTTTTGTGTATGGTATAAGAAAGTGGTCCAGTTTCATTCTTCTGCATGTTGCTGTCCCGTTCTCCCAGCACCATTTACTAAAGAGACTGTTTTTTTTCCTATCGGATACTCTTTCCTGCTTTGTCAAAGATTAGTTAGCCATACATTTGTGGGTCCAATTCTGGATTCTCTGTTCTATTCCATTGGTTTACGTGTCTGTTTTTGTGCCAATACCTTACTGTCTTGATGATTACAGCTTTGTAGTAGAGGCTAAAGTCTGGAATTGTGATGCCTCCTGCTTTGGTTTCCTTTTTCAACATTACTTTGGCTATTTGGGGTCTTTTGTGGTTCCATACAAATTTTAGGACTGTTTGTTCTAGCTTTGAGAAGAATGCTGGTGCAATTTCGATTGGGATTGCATGAAATGTGTAGATTTCTTTGGATAGTAGTGACATTTTAGCAATATTTGTTCTTCCAATCCAAGAGCATGGAATGTTTTTCCATTTCTTTATATCTTCTTCAATTTCCTTCATAGGTTTTCTATAGCTTTCAGCATACAGATATTTGAACAACTTTGGCTAAGTTTATCCCTATTTTATGGCTCTTGTGCAGTTGTAAATGGGATCAATCAGAGAAGTTAGCTTTAGATGGAGGAGGGACACCTGTGGAAGAAAGGAAGGGGAGAAATGTAAATATGTTTGTCGATTTGTTAGCCAGAAATTTAGGAATCCTCTGTCTGGTAATGGGAATGTTTGTAAAGAAAGAGGTTAAGGTCATTTTCTGAAAGTGAGGAAAGTGGTTCTAAGATTGGGGGATTGAGGTAGGGGTTGAACTTTTGAAATAGGTACTGTAGAAAATGGGAAAGAAAGAGAACGGACTAAAGAAATATAGGGCTGCTGGACTGCATTGAGGGTTCCCCTGAGATCAGAAATCATGAATGGACTTACAGTGGTACCCATCTGTAGCTGTGTGATTTTTCTATTGTAGTGCTAAGTAGCTTGGCTGTGAGCATTGAACCAGGTTGGAATTCTGCCTGGCAAGCATGATGGCAGGGTCTATCTAGGCGAGGATGTTAAGTTCATTGATGAGAAACTGTTGAAGTCATGAACCATGAAGGCAATCCGAAAAAGAAAGAAGTGAAAAAAATGAAGGTGCTGATAGGGAGAGAGAAAGGAAACTAAGTTGAAGAACTTGTTTCTACGAAGTTGAATAATTGCTCTGGTGATGATAGTATGAGAGTCAAAAGAGTATAGGTGGCAGACTGTAGGATGTTTGAGTTTGTGATTTTAGAGGAAGGATCAGTCTGAGAGAATTCAGGATTCAAAGTTAGATGGGAAAGAGAGCATCAATTCAGGGTCATTTAAGAAAATCACATCAGCTTGAAGAAGATGACTTGGCAGCCATATGTAGAGCAGAGGAGAGTGAGGAGGTGCCGAACTAAATCATCTAAGAGGCTTATTTGCATGAATCGAGTATTTGAATTGTAGATCTGAAGAGGGAAAATAGGTTTTCTTTCTTTCTTTTTTTTTTTTTTTACATCAAAAGGAAGATAGATAACTTCTCTTTCTTAAGAGAGAGAGAAAAAAAAATTAAATTGTGTGCCTATCTAAAACCTAATAGGACCAAAACAGTATCTAGTGGCTGCAGAAATCTCTAATAGCATTCTTATTAACGTCTTCTTTGTAGTCAATAATAATACATATATTCTCCATCTCAGCTTTGACCTAAACTTATGCATTTGACTTTGAAATAGATCCATTTCATAATTTAATGAAAATAATGCCCTAATAAAAGATATGAATAAATCTATCTTTTCGTATTTTGTGGTGTGTTCTTAACATTCATGCATAATTTTGAACATGGGCAATGATAAAAGTAATATAATATTTTCTGGCATTTTCCTGATGAATTTCTTTCCAGTCTTTTTTTTTTTTTTTTTTTTGACTGGGGAATATACTTGCACTGATGTAATTAACAGGATTATCACATTTATAACAGTTTCTCATTTAACATGAGTATTTCTCTTCATAGGCATCATTTAAAATGACTGCATAATAATCTGTCATTTTCTTTCCTTTTAGGTTTGTGTTTAAAGTATATCATACCCATCATTTTAATTTTCCCTGTGCTTTTTTATACTTCGATCTCAAACACAGATGTGTATGGATATATGCTAACAACACAAATGCTCGTGGAAACACAGTTACTGATTTGACTATTTTATATGGAGCAGACATTGTGAGAGGGAGTCCTCGTGCGTGTCTTGTTTTATTCTCGCGGTGACTGGCATTTGTTAGCAAATTAATTGTCTATGACTTAAAAATTTCGAGATTTTTGTGTCAAGATTCAGATTTATCTCCTTTCTTGAAAACAGATCACCTGTCAGTGCTAGAACCTGTAGTTACACATGGTTAACTGTATGATGGATTCCTGCGTTGGTACCCCTTTTCCACAGTGCGTGTGTTCACTTCATCACCCTGCCTTCCCCTGAATGCCTCCAACATTTATATTACTTGCCAGCCCCCTGTAGGCATTTTATTTTGACACTTGATCTAGGATAAAGTAAGGGATAAATAAATGATTATCTTCTTCATCAGTGCTGGAGCTGTCATGACTCTGTTAGCCACATGTGACTATCCTGTTGCCTGCTTCAAAATTCTTGTGGGATGGCCTTTTCTTCTACTATCTATCACAGAAAAAAAATCCAGTTTCAGCATTAATTAGAAAATTATAGCTACTACTGGATCATATAGAACATTCCCAAAGTCCAAAAGATCTACATGCTTCAGATCACCGATTTGCATTTCTGTTCCCTTTTATTAGATGAAAAATCAAGAGCCAAGTGCTTTTCAGTTCTCTGTTAGTATGGTTTTGTTAATTTTCTGACTTCTGGCCTAGATGTTGACATTAAACAAAATGGGTGATGTTTGTACACAAATGCATTCTGTGAATCACTTGGGATTACCATTACTGAGACCATGTCTCCTGCTTAACGAAGAATAATTATAGAATGGACTCTATTCCTTATATTTATATGGGCCTGGTCACCATGAGAGCCACAGTTGTTTTGTGTCAATGAAGAGCTTTCTTTTTTTGGAGAGGATTGTGTAAAGAAAGTATTCACGTTAAAGGATCCATGGCAAAAGATTTTGGGTTATACCCAAGGCCTTGATTTAGTCACAACAAAACTTTTCATTTTCTTTATAGGTGAAGATAAATAATGATTTTAATTATGAATTTTACAACAGTAGCTGGTCTTATGTAAAACATACTTCAGCAGAATATACATCATCTAGTAGGAAACGCTCCTTTTTTAGATCTTCAGCATCTTCTTCGTATAGTCATATTTCACACAGCAATGAAATCCAAAAGCAAAAGGTTAGTATGAAACATGAGTTAACTTTTCCATATTTTACTGCTTAAGTATTTCTAACATTAACAAAAGTGTACTTACCAAAAGGATCAGCTTTCATTTTTAAATTAGGGTAGTAGTATCTTCTTCAAAGAGACAATGTAATATATTTCCTTAAGAGGTAACATTGTATCTTGTCAATTCTCTTGGATAATATATCTATTAATACTTTGTCTTCTTTCTTTCTTTCTTTCTTTCTTTCTTTCTTTCTTTCTTTCTTTCTTTCTTTCTTTCTTTCTTTCTTTCTTTCCTCTATGACTAACCTTGGGCTGAAACTCACGACCTCAAAGTTAAGAGTTTCATGCTCCACTGACTGAGCCAGCCAGGCGCCCCTATACTTTGTTTTTCTTATTAAAGTATTTGTTCTTATTTGAAAATCTTAAAAAAGCATTACTTTCAAATCTACTAGTTAAAATTTTCTTAAATTTCTAATTTATGATTGCTATACATGATTATATGTGTTATAGAATTGAAAAAATCCTGTTAATATATGTTTTCTAAACAGTAATGCTAGAATCTTTCTTAGAAGGTGCATAAAACTAAAAGATTTTAAAACACTTTGTTACTTTTGAGATACCACATTAAAAAAATGTTATTTATTTATTTATTTTGAGAGAGAGAGAGAGAGAGAGAGAGAGAGAAGGCATGTGAGGGCACAGGGGTAAGAGGAGGGGCAGAGAGAGAGGATCCCAAGCAGGCTAAGTGCTGTCAGCACAAAATTGGATGTGGGGTTTGATCTCTCAAACTGTGAGATCATGACCTGAGCTGAAATCATGAGTTGGACGCTTAAGTGACTGGGCCACCTAGGTGCCCTGAGATACCAAAATTTTTATCTGAGGAAGTTAAAAATCTTATTTTTAGAAAGTTTGTTGTTTTGAGATACTAAAATTTTTATCTTGGGCAATCTGAACAGTTGAGATGACTTGTACTAATTGATGTATACCTACTGCTGATGAATTTTCACGTTGACCATCATTCAAAATCTGCATACTTCATCTCATTCTTGAAGTCAGTAACTTGATTAATAAATCACAGGGAGGTATAAAGGAATATTGATTTTGTTTGTTTTGTGACTAAGAATCTGACTATGGGAATAAGAATTGTATAAACATTTATTGTATTTGTATTATTGTTCACAGAAATGAGGATTTGATATAAGGTAGATCTGTCTTGGACATCATTAAAAGATGCTTAGGAAGTGTTTCAAAAACCTCATATCCACTACTGGGTATTTACCCAAAGAATACAAACACTAATTCGAAAAGGTAGATGCACACCTATGTTTATTGCAACAGTATTTACAATAGCCAAATTATGGAAGCAACCCAAGTGTCCATTGATAGATGAATGGGTAAAGAAGGTATACTATATATATACAATGGAATATTACTCAGGCATAAGGAAGAATGAAATCTTGCCATTTGCAACAACATGGATGGATCAAGAGAGTATAATGTTTAGTGAAATAAGTCATTCAGAGAAAGACAAATACCATATTATTTTACTCACATGTGGAATTTAAGAAAACAAACAACAGAGGCGCCTGGGTGGCTCGGTCAGTTAAGCGTCCGACTTCAGCTCAGGTCATGATCTCATGGTCCGTGAGTTTGAGCCCCGCGTCAGGCTCTGTGCTGACCGCTCAGAGCCTGGAGCCTGTTCCAGATTCTGTGTATCCCCCTCTCTCTGCCCCTCCCCTGTTCATGCTCGGTCTCTCTCTGTCTCAAAAATAAATAATCGTTAAAAAAAAATTAAAAAAAAAAAAGAAGAAAACAAACAACAACGAAAAGAGACAAACCAAAAAATCAGACTCTTAACTATAGAGAACAAACTGATGGTTATCAGAAGGGAGGCAGGTGGGGGGGATGGGTGAAACAGGTGATGGGGATTAAGGGGTGCACTTGTGATGAACACCAGGTGGCATATGGAATTGTTGAATCACTATATTGTACACCTGCAACTAATATAACATAGTATGTAAATTACACTAAAATTAAAAAAAAGCCTCATTATAAAGTGAGGAACCATAGTATGAGATATAAATTATATGTTCACCTTACCTATAAGTCATTGTCAATGTATACTCCTTAGGGACACATTATTTTATATACCTATTTGTGAGCTTGTTTAGTAGGGAATGAAGATGATGCTTTTTTTCTAGTTGAGATTTTAAAGGCCATATATGTAAGAAATTACGTATCACTCAGATATTCCTATTTGGCATTCCAAAAACTCTTTAGATTGCTTCAGGTGAGTGAGCCCAGAAAAGACCTCATCATGCATCAAAAATAAAAATTCATATAGTTTGGGTTGGAGGTGGCAGTTGATGGAGACATTGAACAGGAAAGTAATTTCACTGACTTTTTATCTTCAAACTAAAACTCCTTTTATTCTTCCTTCTTCCCATAGAGTCATCAATTGTTGGTTGTCCAGAACACTGTGGAAGTGGCTCAGTTTATCAATAACAATCCAGAATTTTTACAACTTGCTGAGCCCTTCTGGAAGGAACTCTCCTACCTTCCCTCTCTGTATGACTACGGTGCCTACCGAAGATTAATCGACCAGTATGGGACACATTACCTGCAGTCTGGGTCCTTAGGAGGAGAGTACAAAATTCTATTTTATGTGGACCCAGAAAAAATCAAAGAAAGCGGTAGAGTATTAAAAAAATTTATTAACTGCAAGCATTGCAGGAATTTTAATGGGGGAAATAACATGTAGTTAGCTTAAACTTTTAGAGATTTAAAGTATGACAAATAGAGATTAAATTGCAAAGGAATCCAAAGTGGTGTGAATCCATTATAATCTACTCAAACTCTTCAAACTGCCTACTCTTTTGGCTAGTACCCTGAAATGTGAGATAACCATCATCATTACTGGCTGTCTCCAGGAGGTATTGATTGGATTTTTAGAATACTTTTTAATGTTATCCATTTCTCAGCTTAAGTAATATTCTTTGAGGAAAAGCTAATAAGGTATTATATTTCAGAAATCAAAATGTTTTAAAGAAGTATTTTATTTACCTCTGTTCGTTGCCACTCACATTCCTATAAAAAAAACCTGCTCTGGATATCACAAGTTTGCTTACTACCTAATTCTTATGGCTTGAATTTATTGGATGCCTTTCTTACAAGAGGCAAGTTTCATGTTAGCAATGATCCTCACCGCTACCCAGAGAGATGGCCACTATAATTCTTGTCCCACAGACTGAGACATGGAGAGTCAGTGTTAGATAAGACTCACCCACGGGCATATGGGTTGTAAGGAGGTCTAACTTGCTCCCAAGTCAGCTGAACTTTTTCCTTATGCTATGTTGTTGCTAGAATGGCCTGATTTTTGTTAGAATCAGTGCACACCATGGAGTTCATGATTTTTTGGACCCCATAGTAAGAGGACAGTCCTCACCATGTGTCCCGATGTGGGAGGGTAGAGGGTTGTGTCTTAGTGTCCATTCCTTCTCTCCAAACACCTTTTGGCTGGTTTACTAATATTCCAAGTCAAACCTACTTCTTCACAACTTTGTCCTTCAGCTGATGTCCACACTTCCTTCTCCATTCCAAATCACCTCTTCGGGGTCTTTCTCTTCAGTCAAGGCTCCCTTACAACCTTGGAGGAGAATAACACTTACTACATGAGATTCAGAGGAAATCTTGTAACCTTCCCTTGTGGGTGAATTACAATATTTTTCTATGTTTCCATTGGCTTTTTTTCCCCCAATGGGCTTAGTTTTTTTGTTACCAGTTAAGATTTAACTAGAATTTGAACTTTTCTAACTTCCCTGGTTGGAAATGATGTATAAGCACAAGTTTTTTTTGTAGCAATGACAGGGACAATATTTCTTTGGAAAATTAATCCAGCAAGTGGCTTGATCTAAACTTAGTTTCACTGCCTGCCAACCATTTATTCCTTAGCACTTAAAGAAATGGGGGAGAATTTTATTAAAGCTTTCCAATTTGGTCAAAGCATATTTTTTAAGTAAAAATTTTACTCTTGAGAAGTTTCTGTCCTTCCTAAAAGTTCTAACTGAAATATAATCAAAACTCCTGAGATGTAATAGATCCCCCCCATTATTCCTTTAAGAAATATTGAGATTATTACAACACAGTTGGCAAAATTATATAAGAAAAATATATTTCCACACTTATTATTTTCTATCCTTCTTTAAAAAATGCATTGGCAAAACTCCATTTGATAATGAGTAGAAATTGTTACATTCTGAGGTTATGAGTCATGGGAAGGAATTGTTAGAAACTAGAGATAGTAAACATATTAAAATCAAGAGATTGAGGCAGTAGACCTGAGGTTTTAGGAATTAATTACTATAGAATCAGAGCCCAGCTTTTGGGGTTTCCAGTAGGTGGACTGGGACCATCACATGTCTACTTTTATCTGTTTGCTTCATACTTGAGAAGCTGACTGTATGTGGGTCAAAGATATCACTGTTCCGGGTGTTCCTTCCACTGTTTCATGTAGAAATCACCCCAGTCTCCTCTCTCTGATCCAAGATAATAGAAGCCAAAATTTGCTGAATCATTTGAAAGTAAGTTTCAGACACATGATGCTTCATTCCTAAGTGTATGCATGTACGTGTTATTTTGTTTAATAACAAAAAAAATATATTCCTTTTTCTGACCCTTGATCCTCCTACAGCACTTGAAAATGTCCCTATCATATCACTCTTGATTAGATGGCCACAATAGTAGAGTATCCCTATCCTCCCACCTAGCTGCATCTCAAAAGACGTGTTTAACAAATGCAGAAATAAAACCTTTAAAACTTTTCCCTCAGGTCTTAGTTCAACAGATATAAAGACATGTACTTCATCAAGTTTCAAATTTTTGTATTCGTCATCAAAGGGCAAATGCAAGGAGCTGGAAGATGCCTTAAAATCAGATTCAGGTAAATAAGAAGGGGGCAATTTGCATTACAAGCTTAATCTCCATCCCTCTCTCTTGTGGTTAATTCCTGGCCTCAAGGTCCTTTGAAATTTTATCAGGTGTTCTATCTTGTGTTTTTAAAAATGTATTTGGTTGTTTTTGCCTCTGCTCTCTCTTTCATATGTCATGACAGTGAGACACTGCCATGGAAAGTTCACTGGGTATCTCCTGTGCACGGTAGATGTGTCCTCAGCATATACTACCTTTTCCACCTGCAGTGACAGTTGGCAATCCAGCCTAGAAAAAGGACACCAACAGGAGAGATTTAGTTCCACTCTGACATGGATGCTCAGATGCTGCTGCTGGTGGTGGTGGTGGTCGTGGTGATGGCAGAGGGAGTGGGGAAGGTGGTGTGCTATTCTTTGAGTGATTAGAAAGGAACTGGAAAAAAAAAACAAAACCTGATTTAGATTGTGTCTAGATGCCCTGTTAAGGAATTTGGATTTCATTCTGGTAACAAGGGGGTACCATTAAAGGATTTAGTACAGGAAGTGATTAAATGAAAGGTTAAAAGATAAAGTTGTAGAGAAAGAAGAGGGACTGAGAAGGGATAATCTGACAGGATAAGAATCAGCGAAGAGGTGCCTGGCTGCCTCAGTTTGGTAGAGTATGCAACTCTTGATCTCAGGGTCGTGAGTTTGGGCAAAAAGCCTACTTAAAAAAAAAAAAAAAAAAAACAACCAGAAAAGATCAGTAACATTAAAAATAAAGGAGAAAGAGAAGTCAATAAAGAGAAATTCTAGACAGAAGTTAAGTAAGAGAAGGGCTGGAGACTGTTCATTGAATTTGGTGATTACAACTTAACTTGCCTTACAGTGAGCTTCTTAGTGTGGTAGCAATGGACTGAGCAGGTACTAGAGCTTAAATTCTCGGTGACAGCATAAATTGGGGCAAAGGTGAAGACTGACCCAGATGCCAGAGTTCTTACTGAGGAAGTGGGGATTCTTGGGATATTGGCAGATGACTGTAGGAAGGAGGAAGACAGAGGAATGAAACCAGGTGTATGTACTCATTCACTTCCTTCATTCATCAACTGTTTATGGAGCCTGTGGTACATGCAAGGATTTGTTCTAGGCACTGGGGTACAAGCAGTGACATGCCGGAGAAAATGCCTGTCTTCGTGGAGTTGGCATGACAGAGGAGGAGGACATGTTTTTGTTTTTGTTTTTAAAATTTTTTTTTAAGTTTATTTGAGAGAGAGAGAGAGAGGGATAGAGAGAGAGAGAATATTCATGAGCAGAGGAAGGGCAGAGAGAGGGGGAGAGAGAACGAATCCCAATCCAAAGCTGATGTGGGGCTCGAAATCACAAACTGTTAGGTCATGGCCTGAGCCGAAATCAAGAGTCGGACACCCAGCCGACCGAGCCACCCATGTGCCCCAGGAGGACATGCTTTTGAAAGAGATGGAAATATCGTGATCTGGAAATAAAGATGAGTGGGAGCTTTGGGAAGATAGAGACATCAGTTATCAGCTGGGCTGGCTACTGGAAGCTGCTCACTGATTTTATTTGATGTTGTGTTTAACGTACACATAGCACACATAGCTAGGTATTATTCATATTCTCATTATACAGACAGGGACTCCGAGTGACAGAAAGATTGCCCACGATCACGTTTGGTAAGCGGCAGACATGAGATTCAAAGGCATGATGTGTGGCTTCACAGTCTGGGCTCCTGATTGTCGCACCATGCTGCTTGTCTGGGGGAAGAGGGCCAGAGGGAGCAGAGAGCTCCCTGAGGTATGGAGAGAGAGGCTACAGGCTTAAAAATAAAATTAAAACGGATTTCTCAGAATCTGTAATTCATAAACAGGTGTGCCAGGGCAGGTGGTGATTTCTCCAACTTTACTATACGAGGGGATTACCCGGGAAGTTGTTAAGATGCTGGTTCCAAGGCTGTCCTCCCAGCTGTTCTCTTAGCGGGTGTTGAAGCTCAGAAATGTGTAGTCACTCCAGATGATTCGGCTCTGGGTAGCGGAGGGACTGAACTTAGTTGTGATAAGCTGCCTTAAAAGGGTGACTATGTGCATATCAAAACCAGAGCTAACAATGACAATGAGGACGCACTCCAGCAATTTGTCAAAAACACCGGGCTTTAATAATTTCTTTTTTTTTAAGTTTCTTTTTTTTAAAGTTCATTTATTTATTTTGAGAGAGAAACAGAGAGAGCAGGGGAGGGACAGAGAAAGAGGGAAAGAGAGAGAATCCCAAGCAGGCTCTGCGCTGTCAGCACAGAGCCCGTCTCGGGGCTCCAACTCACAAACTGTGAGATCATGACCTGAGCCAGTCAGATGCTTAACAGACTGAGGCACCCAGGCACCCTAGGCTTTAATAATTTCTGATAAATGTACAGTTTTTGAGTTTGCAGAATTTTACGAAATTGCAAATTTTCATTAAAAGAAATGAACTAAAGATCACCCCAAATCTGGTTTGCAAGTTAGGAATTTCCAGTCATGACCAGCATAAAAATCAATTACAAATGGAGACAAAAATATTTCTGAAATTATAAGGCACTTAAATGCAGAAAAGAATTTAATTGGTATTTACTGTTTAGAACACTTTTCATGTGTTAATGTATGCCTGTTAATTAATAGCTTTTTTTGCTTAGTTAATATTCCAGATGCAATGAACTCCCCACATTTATTTTTATTTTTATTAAAACATTTTTTTAAATGTTTATTTTATTTTTGAGAGAGACAGACAGACAGACAGAGAGTGTGAGAGGGGTGGAGTCAGAGAGAGAGACACAGAATCCAAAGCAATCTCCAGACTCTGAGCTGTCAGCACAGAGCCCTATGTGGGGCTTGAAATCACAAACTGCGAGATCATGACCAGAGCCAAAGTTGGATGCTTAACCGACCGAGCCACCCAGGCGCCCCTAGCTGAACCATTTAGAAACACATTCCATGATGCTTCATCCCAAAATATATATTTATTTCCTAAGAAATAAGATAGTCTCCTGTATAACATAACGTTCTTATTATACTAAGAACATTAAGAATATGAACAATAATTCCCTAATATCATCTACTGTCAGGTAATGATTGTGTTTTTCTTTTCTTTTTCCTTTTAATAGATATTTTTGAGAGTCGTTTCAGATTTACAGCACAATCGAGCAAAAAGTACGAAGAGTTTCCATATACCCCTGTCAGAAACTAAGGCCTCCCCACTCTCAGCATCCTCCACCACGGGGGTGCATTTGTTCTAAGTGATGAATCTACGTTGACATATCATCATTGCCCAAAGTGCATAGTTTATGTTAGGGTTCCTTCTTGGTGTTATACATTCTATGGGCTTGGACAAATGTATAATGCCATGTGTCTACCATGATAGTGTGATGTAGAGCAATTTCACTGTTCTAACAATTCTCTGTGCTCCAACTATTTACTCCTCCCACCCACCACTGCTGGCAATCACTGATGTTTTCATTGTGTCCATAGTTTGTCCTTTACCAGAATAGGATGGGTTGTGTTTTAGTACTTGAGAGACATTTCACTTTTTGATTCTTCTCTTTGTTTCCTTTGTGCATCCTGACCTATTTCATTTGATTTCTCCTCGTATAGGAACTCAAAGCAATGTTCTGCGAGGGAACCCATTTGTCAGGGGGGGCAGTTCGGGCTTCGTGGCTGGCCTCAGTTTCCTGGAGCTGGACAATCCTGCTGGAAACAAAGAGCGATATG
Organism: Felis catus; assembly: GCF_018350175.1. Lineage (NCBI taxonomy): Eukaryota > Metazoa > Chordata > Mammalia > Carnivora > Felidae > Felis > Felis catus. The sequence goes on along the minus strand of NC_058368.1, from coordinate 206,195,340 downwards.
CTTCGTGGGCGGAATCTGTGACTGGTCTTCCCCAAGTCATAAAACAAAAGGTACGTCCTGCTCTGTTGAAAGCACACAAAGCAGACATGTTTATTCGCATTGGGAAAATGAGATTAAATCAAGGTGGTTAAACAGAGACAGCTGTAATTAGCATTTTTGTATCCCAATTATGTTTTGTATAGCAAAATGAGTGCATACATAATAATAAGAAACAGAAGATTCATTATCTTGCATGTCCATATTTCAATTGTAAAGGTTAAATGTCTTGTAAATCCCAAGAGAAATTAGTAACAAAATTTGCATTTTAAGCTTTTGACCTGAATTTGATTATGTTTTCCTTGGTCTCTAATTCAGAGGAATTATAGATTCTTGCAAGAGGAAGGCATTTAGGCTTGTCTACTGTCTCATCAGATCACCTTTGTTCCTCTGGCCATGGCATGTAGGCTCTTGGAGACATGTAAATTAAAATAGAACAAACCTGACTGGCAGAATTTTAGGATGTTTTATTGATACAGTCACTTCTGTCATAATGCTACGTATGTGTTCCTAAAATCAGACAGCTAGACAGAATTGCACAATGAAGACCCCCTGGCTTATGGGGAAAATGGATTAAGGACACAATACTCAAAAACTTGATCTATGACACTCATTAAAAAAAAATAGGCATCAGTAAAAACAATAGTATAGCTTTGTATGTGTTAAATTGTTAAGAAACGCATATATATTAATGTAGCACAATTCTTAGAAAAAGACTTGAAGCTTGCTGGGTGCTGGGTGGGTTAGAGCCTTTGAATTATTGGGAAGTGGTAGGAGGAGAGCTGCCAGAGGACAGATAGTTCCTGCATCAGATGTGGATGGGTGTAGTATATTACACAGGCGGTGAACTGCATGGATGCTTGAAGTGTGTGTTTGTGTGTGTGTGTGTTTTGTGTATTCCTATGTTGGTTCAGTTGTGTCCACTTTTCTGGGTTCACCTGGTTTTTCTTACGGATGAAATTGTATGAAATTTGTGATATGTTCATGGTGTTCCCTAACACATCCATCCCAATGGAACAAATTTACCCTTTCAAAACAAGTGCTATGGCAGAACTGATTCTATGATCTATTCTTTGTCATGGGAGTCAAGAAATGTCTCAGGTGAAACTTGACTTGGACACATTTTATAATCCGCCCCCCCCCCCCAAATTACAAAAGCTTCTTAAGCACCCTCCCAACACCATATCCACCCATTTGCCTCTAAGTAAGGGTAAAAGGAAGAGGCCAGTTTTCCTGGCCTTATCATATATCACGTTCTTATCATAACGTGCCACCATCAATATTCACAATGACCTATTTTCAATACCAGTGCCCCGTTACAAATCTTAAAAAATTCTAAGTTGTTGATTAGGGAGGATCAGACATTCCTTCTCATTCTCAACTCTGCATTTCTCCACATAGGACTGTCACTATCATAGCTGTGCTAACTTATTATAGGTATACGTTCACACAGTGCCATCTAGTCAGTTCTTTTATAATGCAGTGTGAGAGAGTTTGGGCAGAGATGGAGGGAGATGTGGCTGGGTCTGTAAGTTATCCTCCTACTCCAGTGGTATGCTGTAGCCAGCTCAAGATGGACCCTCATAACAGCCAAAGGTGCCTATCTCTTCCCGACTCCATGGTCACTGGCATCCCAGTGGCAACCTGAAATCGGCCATGGGAAGAGTAGTAATACTGCAGAAATTGGCAAATGCTACAAATCAGAGCATTTTTGTTCTTAGGAGAGCAGATTGTTAAAGCTTAGCCAGCACATCTAGGGGCTCCAAGCTGCTTTTCATCAGACATATTCAACACAGAGAAGTAATGTCTGTCTGTTTTAAATTTTGTCAGGAAGAAAGAGTCATGGTCTCTGCTAAGAGACATGTTAAGTCTCTTAGAGCTGGGTATTTAATCTTAAATTTAATTGCACTTGCTTCTTCACTGTAATTTAAGTGCATTTCCTTTTCTTCTGCCCTCTGCAAGGGTAGAAATGTACTTCCTTCAAAATAAACTTTCAATAACTAGAAAATGAATGTCCTGTTGGTTTTGAAAAATTTTATGCAAGATACAAAAAATATTCCTTCCCTGTTCACTCCTATTTTTCCCTTTGTCTTGCAAAGAAAATGAATTGCTTTCTTTTTATTTGAACAAGAAATAATTGGAATTAAGATGAGAGTGGCTTTTGATTTTTATTTTAATGGAGATTCAGCCTAAATGCCAGGAGAAAAATATTCTTGCCTAAAACCCTGATTTACTGACCATGATGTCTTTATCTGTATAGCTGACCCCTCTGTATGAGCTGGTAAAGGAAGTACCCTGTGCCTCTGTGAAAAGACTATACCTGAAGCGGGCTCTTGAGGAATATCTGGATGAATTTGACCCCTGCCATTGCCAACCTTGTCAAAATGGCGGCATTGCCACCGTCGAGGGGACCCAGTGTCAGTGCCATTGCAAACCATACACATTTGGTGTGGCTTGTGAGCAAGGAGTCCTCGTGGGAAATGAAGCAGGTCAGTGTGCTGAGTTTTTGCTAGTTATGCTGGACACTATGAAAAAGGAATCACTCTTTTCTGCTGATCCCTGAGATCATGCTTCTTTGTGTATTAATTTAGTGTCTCCCTTCCTATTGCACTTCTGGGTTCTAGCAAGGGGGTTAAGGCCCTCTGCTGTCTCTGTTTTCTTGTCTTAATGAATAGACCCACCATGCCCTCCATTCCCTGTTCTCCATTAGAATAGATTAATGCCTAAAACACGTCTCTCTTTTATGCCATAGTCAGCTCATTGAGGTTTTGTCATAACAGGTCTGTGCAGCTAGTGTGCACATGGCTTAACCTTTCCAATCGCAAGCTCTTTGAAATATCTCTATTTCTATTTTGTATTATGTTTTATCAATCAATTACTCACAAATACTTTCTGAACATCTGCTGAATGTGCTCAACTGAAGGCTTGGTGCTTTAGAGGCACGTCAGTTCACACAGAACTATGTGAAGTTTGACTTTATGAGTAGACAAAGTGTGGGACAGTTTTGTATTTATTTATATGCCTCTCTCCTCTAGAAAACTCATTTCTTAAGGTCAGGGCTGTGATTCCTTTTTTTTATTCCCAGAGCCCAACAAGGCTTGATTCATAGAAGTCACTTAACAAATGTTTGATGAATGAATGAATACATGACTGAACTATGATTGCTTGTAGACAAGCGTCAGGAAAGCCTCCTTGCCTCCAAATGTCTTCCCAAGTAGCCTGTCTGGTAAATTGAAATTCTACCATTTTGATTTCATTCCTTTGTGGCTTGGATTTCCTATTATTTGATAAAATGGAAGTTCCCCCTGCTGGTAAGGATTGGGGTAGCGATCATAATATATTAAGCTATTGTTACCCCTGTTAATATACTCAGAGGACTACTTTATTAACTCAATTTCTAATTATGGAAGAAAGTATAAGGAAACTCATTGGAAGATATAACCACATTAGTTTAGTTTTGGTGTGTATGATACTGAGTGAGGGGTGGGTGCCGAGTGGAGGAGAGACGGATGTAGGCTACACGATAGAAATAGGTAAGGAGCAGTAAACAAAACCATCTATCAATTGGAAGTAATGTTTCAGGAGCATGGTCTCTGAGATCTGTTTGTAACCAGGAAAGCCAAGTTCTTAGAATATAGTGCAAGTTCTCTCTTGCCTACCCCAAGGTATATGATGGGGGAAAATTCTAAAAGCACCGCTGGTCATGAATCGGCCCTGAGTTGGAAGGTGGCCAGGCTGGGTTGAGGAAGTGCCTGCAGACTGAAGGATGTTGACAGGAGGTAAAAGCATTTCTCCTTCTTATGCATTTCCTCATTTTGCACAGTGCCAGCTCTGAGGTTGGCAGTCTGGAACCCAGTAGATTATGTTCTTCTCATGCCCAACCATGGCTTTTCCAATAAAAATGTTAACAATAGGAACTGCTGTAATGAGAGGAGCCTGGACTCGGCCATAAGACCATGTTGCTGTCTGGACAGGACTCTTGGCAGCCATTGCAGCACTGGACATGACATTTAACCCCCTTGCCTTAGATCCCATACCTATCAAGTGAGAATGGTAACAGACTTCCTGCCCACCCGGATTCATTCTTGTGAGAAGTAAATGAATGGCATGAGGTATGACAAAATGCTCTGAAACAGTTCTAAAATAATAAACAAATTTAAGATATAATTGCAAGAAGTTCGTTGATGCAGCCTTAATATCAACAAACCCAGTCAATGTGCAGAGACATTATGGTCATTGAAGAAGACCTCCTGAACAGAGTGAAGGTAGTATGTGCCCAGACTGTCCTCTCCCTCAATAACTGCCTGAGCATGAAGCTTAATACTAGACTCTGAAATCTTTCTCTCCAAGTACTTTCTGAACAGTCTTTCTCTTATCTTACAGGAGGGGTTGATGGAGGTTGGAGTTGCTGGTCCTCTTGGGGCCCCTGCATTCAAGGGAAGAAATCAAGGAGCCGAGAATGCAATAACCCACCTCCCAGTGGAGGCGGGCAGTCTTGTATTGGAGCGCCAACAGAAAGCAGGCAATGCGAGGAGGAGGAACTCCAGCATTTGCGGTAATGGTGACCAGATCTCCTGGCAATTGCATAGAATAGAGTGCCCTCTGCAGGAAGCATGGAATATGTGATTGCTGCTATTAAAAGATTTAAAAATTAAATGGCGATTTTTATCAGTGACTTTGCCTTTAGCAGTGGGGTCAGTTGAAGGAAGAAGTCATGTGTGGACAGCTTGCACTTGTGTGTTTCAAGTTTTTCTGATACAGATGTTACAAAAGGCTGGGTAACTAGAAGGTCATCTGGCCAAGGGGATCTGAGCAGCAGCTTTGGCATCAAGCAGATCTAACACTTTGCTGTGTGACCTTGGTAACACCTCTAAAATTAGTATAATCATAGAAGGTAAAACAATAGTAAAATGTCAGAATTAAATGAGATTCAGCATAGAAAGTGATTAGCACAGTGCCCAGCACATAGTAAGCATTGATTAATAGTTGTATTACTCTTCAGATATACCAATCCTATTCATTCATGTATTCATGTATTCATGTATTCATGTATTCATGTATTCATTCATTTATTCATTCATTCATTCATTCATTCAGGATTAAGCATAAAGCCAGATGCTCTAGATGGCTAATATCTTGACTGATTAGCCCAGTTGTCTGACACCAACTTCCCATTTGCCGGGACCTTGCAAATTCATCAAGTCTCCTGACTAGGAAGCTGGAGAGCATATGGAATTACTGTAGGAGGAGAAGCTACCTTCGGGGCACATATCTCTGGGAGGATGAGGGTCTCCAGCAGAGGAGGCCTCTGTGGACTGGGCTGCTTTTCCCAGCCACTAGACATGAAGCTGGAAGGAAAGGAGCATCCTACGGAGGCGCTGAAGGAATTCTCACTCTTCTTGGTGCTTGGAGGGAGAGAATGTTCTCCTCCTCCTGCCCAGTACAAAGAGGAAAATCATGATCAATACTTCACATTTCTGAGTTTCCTCAAAGTGTGGAAAGCGTATAAGGAACTCAGCTGAGAAGGAGGTGACATTCACGGGCTATTCTGTAATGCTTTCCCTCAGATTTCAGATCTCTGGAGTGGAGGTAGTACTGGTGGCACGTTGGCTTCAGAGGCCATAAAACTATTGTTTAATGATGGATGTCACTGGGATTACCATTATTATGAGCTTCCTCTAGAGATTGCCTTGCGGGAGGTAGAAAGAGCATGACATTAGGAGCCAAACCGACTACAACATGAATGCAGCCTTGGTATTTCTTACCTTATAATCTTGGACAAGTCATTCAAACTTTCTTTTCGTCGCATACCTCATAGGGTTACTGTGAAGGTGCATTGAGATGTTGCGTATTTATAGAGCAACTGCCAAGTTGCCTAGCAGAGAGTAGATGTTCCCTTTCTTGCAGGGTCACTAACAGGAATTCCTTTATTTTTAATCCAGAATCAATTCTGTGTTAAAGGCACTTCAGAACCAGACAGCCGAAGAAAAAGTAGGTCTGAGGCAGGTGACCTCTAGAAATCCCATGAAGTAGGTGTTTTGTCCAGAGACTTTTATTTCCTTTTCTTTCTCTTTGTTTTTCATACTACTGACTTAGTAGCTATTTTTTGGTAGTTTATGTTTGAATTTTCTATCACAGGATATGATCAGATATTGATCCCGAGAATGACAAAAATAGCACATCAGCATGTTTACAGGAATGGAGTTCTTTCAGATGTTAATGAAAAATTCGCTGTGGTGCAAAATATTTATTATGCTGTGGAAATCCATCACATTAATTATGTTTTGTTTCCTTTTCCTTTCAGATTGCTTGAACCACATTGTTTTCCTTTGTCTTTGGTTCCAAAAGAATTCTGTCCATCACCTCCTGCCTTGAAAGATGGATTTGTTCAAGTTGGTTATGAAAGATATATTGTTTTCCTCTGCATATGCTCTTTGCTCCAAGTTCTCTCTCTCCCTAATGTCATAATCGATTTCCTTCTTCCATGATGAAATAGTGCTACAAATAGTTTATATGTGCATTTTAGTTTTAGTGGTAAGGGTTTTAGTTTGTGACTTTACTTCTTTGGCCAAGGTGATTAGAATTCTGCAGAAGGCAGTATATCTTCTGCAGTAAGGTAAATCAATACTGCTGCCCAATGAAATTAGAAATGTAATCATGCCAGAAGGCTGTTAAACATTTCCATTCTTAACACTAAAATAAGAATCCATAAGCAAGTTCTGCAGCAAAGAGGACTTTCTCTATTCTTGCCACTGAGAAATGTCTTTCTAAAGATTTTTTTAGAATGTTTATTTATTTATTTTTGAGAGAGAGAGAGCAGGGGAGGGGCAGAGAGAGAAGGAGAGATTGAATCCGAAGCAGGCTCTGTGCTGTCAGACGCAGGGCTTGAACCCATGAACTGTGAGATCATGACCTGAGCTGAAATCAAGAGACACTTAACTGACTGAGCCACCCAGGCATCCTGAGAAATGTCTTTAAAATTTTTTTTTTCAGAAATGTTGGGTTTGGGAAGAAATATTGGGTTTATTCCAGAGGCCAATAAGACATTTTGCCAGCATTGGTGAGATATGGGTCATTATACTTGGAGCGATTTTCTTGTTTAGGAAGGAACACAAATCACCTGCCACTTGTCATTCTAGGGAATTTTCTTGGCCTTGAGGCCATATTAATTTCCGCTCTTCTCACTGCTTGTTATGATGAGGCTTTGGCCTCAAGCTCCAATGAAGTCTCCTACTGGCTCACGTAGGAGGCTTTCGTCAGGACCCCCTCAGTGCCGCCAGCCTTGCTTTCTCAGAGGGTTTGCCTTTGAAATTCTAGGCCTTTAAACACACACACTGACATTTTGCTGAAGTTTCCCCAAATGTAGATACTGTTGGGAAATGGAAGAGGGCTTCTGTGTGTGTGTGTGTGGGGGGGGGGACAGAGGGGAATGAGCCCAACATCTCTAACACTCATTCTGTCCCAATACAGTCACCACAATCTACTGAGTTCCTGAAGGAAACACAGGCTTGGTGAACAAGGCCAAACAAACTCATATACTTCAGCAAACCATGAACTGTTGTCCCAAACTCCAGTGCATGTGGTGTCCTGTAAGGGGCAGGGGTTCTGAACACTGCCCCATGGACGGGCTACATCACAGTCACACAGAGAACTTAAGAATAGAGATTGCTCCTTGCTCCTTACCTTCCTTTTTTTTTTTTTTTTTTTCTTTCTCATTCTGTAGGTTTAGGATAGAGCCTAAGAGTTGTGCTTTTTTTTTTTTAAATTGCTACTAGTGGTTCTGATACAGAACCAAGTTTGGACACTGTTATAACAGTCCCTTCTGTCAGGCAGACGAAGGCCTATTGGCTAGAACCAAAGCAAATCAACTGTCCTTTCCCAATTTATTCAAACTCAAGTATTAACCTGGGCCCTTTGTGTCCTACCAACTGGAGCCAGACTGGACCAGGACTGACAGTGAATAGTAGAAGGCACCTTGGGATTTGGTTCTAATGCCTGGAGTAGCCAGGTGCTAATGCCTAGCTCTCAGCCCTTCCCCAGGCCGATTTTCTTTACCACCCCTGGGGTGGCAGAGAGCCCCAAGAATGAGGAAAGGAACTAATAGAGATCCCAAAAAAGCATGATTACCCCTTTAAGTTTCAGCTTCAAATTCTTCCTTGCTTCACCATGAAAGCTCACCTCCTGGCATGTCCTTGAATCTGGCCCAGCCACAGTGGCCCTTCCCTCACAGGGTAGGGGCTGGAGCTTAGGATGGGAGAAGATCAGCATTACACTCCCTCTAAAAGTCATCAGTGAGAAACTTAAACTTTCATAAACATGCTGATAGGATTTGCACATTTCTGTCTGTTCCTACCAGCTTTTATTAGGCGGTATGGCCAATGAGCAGCCCATGACGTCTTACTATGAAGACCTGACCAACAAGTACATTTCCGAGATCTGATAACAACTGTCTTTTCCTGGAACATGCAGGGGCCGGGGGGGAAGGGACTTGGGCAGTGTCCACAAAAGTAATTTTGGTAAAATGCTTAGTACAGTGCTTGGTATTTGGGGACAATTAATAAATTATATGTGGCATTAATGGCTTTATTTTAGTTATTGGTAGTACCAGTGTCATTGACTAGGACCATACAGGGAAAATTGTTTTTACAGATAATTTTTTAAATTAGTTATTTGAACTTAGTTTGCCTGATGACTAAAAGAAGGCATCATTTATAGCCCAAATATATCTAAAGAAACTTTTTTTAATGCAAAATAGACATACTCTCTCTCTCTCTTTTATTTCTCTTTAGGATGAAGGTGCCATGTTTCCTGTTGGGAAAAACATAGTATATACTTGCAATGAAGGTTACTCTCTAATTGGAGACCCTGTAGCCAGATGTGGAGAAGATTTACAGTGGCTTGTTGGGGAAATGCATTGTCAGAGTGAGTGGACTTGGTTGTAGCATATAACTTAAGATGAGAGAATAATGTGGAAGGGAATGAATCAAGATGAATAACCGCTCACTGTGTGGCCCGTGTCTTGACATTCCTTTCCTGAGAAGCTCATATGCTCCTGTTCAAGTTTCAGCTGTGTCTTGAAAAAGCCCTCAGCAGTCTCTAGTTGATAGTGCTTCTGTTAGGCGAGGCACATTTCACTGCAATTTTAACGTTTCTGGTGCAAATTCGAATAGGCCAGGGAGCTCCATTCTGGCTAAGACCTTCAGAACATCCCATATAGTTCAATTTCTAGGGATGTGACCAAATCAGTGTACTTCCTTGATTGTCCTGCAGTATTAGTTGGTTCAGCAGATGGATAGAGCTGTAGAGATACATTTTTTGCTATATCAGTTGGTCTAGGCCATGGAGAAAAGCCTAGTGTACACGTGAACATCTTTTTCCTCTTGGGTATATATCTCTGAATAAAGTCTCTGAGTCATACGTTGTACATACATTTAGACTTAGATGCTACCAGACTCCCAAATGGTTGTACTAATTTACATCCCTACCAGGATCTGAGAAGCCAAGATTGCTCTGTATCCTTATCAACACTTGATATCAACAATCTTTAAAAAATTTTAGCTATACTGATGAGTGTGTAGCAATATCTTATTTTTTAATTTTGACTTTTCAATTTATATTTTTCCTGGTGACTATGTTATGATGCCTGTTTTCATGTTTATTTGCCATTTGCATATCCTCTTTGGTGAAGTGACTGTCCAATCTTTAGCTCCCCTTTTCTGTTGGTTTGTCTTTTTCTTATTTGTAGGACCTCCTCTCTTCCTCTTTGTTTCTGTCTCTATCTGTCTCTCTGTCTCTCTCGCCTGGAGTCCTTGAGCAGAAATTACTGAAATAGAATATAAACATTTTCTAGCTTACAGTAACAAAGCCAAAAGTTGGTTCTTTGAAACGTTTAATAAGATGCTTTTGCTTGAAGAGATTTTTTTTCCCTTTATTGTGAATCTGCTGATAAGAAGTTGACCCCGTCTTTGTTCATCTTAAAATGTCCTTGTTTTATCTTCATTTTTGAAGGATGTTTTTATGGGTAAGGAATTCTAGGTTAGCAGTTATTTTATTTAAGCTCTTTAAAGATTTTATTCTAGTGAGACATTCACTCTTAGTCATACCACTTCTGGTTTGGAAATCTTATGTCTGGACACTTTTGAGAATTTCTCTTTTTTTCTGGTCTTTGGGTTTCAGAAGCACCTCCACAGTGATGTGCTGAGGTGTGATTTTCTTTGTCTCTACCCTGGTTAATATTTGAAGCACTTCTTGAATCTGTGCTTTTATGTCTTTTGTCAATTTCAGGAGCTTCTTCGCCATTGTGTCCTCAATTATTGCCTCTGTCCAATTCTTGCCCATTTTTCCTCACAAGACACAAATGATATATTTTTTTAGATTGTATATATTACTACATTATTTTGTTTTACATAATTTTTTTCTTCTCTCCGTTTCATCCTAAATATTTTTTAATTGATCTAACTTCCAGTTTATTAATTCTCTGTACACTTGTATATAATTTGCTTTTAAGAACTCTGTTGAGTTCTTAATTTCATTTTCCAATTCTAGATATTTCATTTGTCCACTTTTCTATACTTTCCTTTTCTCCATTGAAATTCTGTGCCTTGTCATTTAATTTTTTCCCAACATGTAAATCACAGTTATTTCAGGGTCCATGGCTGTTAATCCCATTCTCTGGACCTACTGAGGGTCTGTTTCTATTGTCTTTTTTGGGGTTTTGGTGAATTCTTTTCCTTTTAAATGTCAGAATAGTTTTGATTAAATGCCAGACTTTATGTGTGAAAAAATGATGGAATAGTCTGAGGTTTTGGATGATGTTCTCTTCCTCTAGAAAAGACTTGATTTTGTTTCCTGCAAACAGTGAGGCTGTTTTATGTCCGGTTTACCTTTATTCCTAGGGTGTAACCATTAAGGGATCCTAGTGGAAGGTCTGAGATATCTTCCTAGGTCCCTCCTTTGTGACAGGACTGGACTCTACCTCTTTGTCCCCTAGCCCAATTAGACTGTTAAAAACTCTACTCAGCTTTTCAGCCACAAGCTATAGTTCCTCCTTAGTTTAGCAGCCTTTAAGCATTTTTTTTTTTCAAACTTAACAAATACCTCAAGGAGAAAGGCATTACCAAATGTTGTAATCACCCCTTTAGACTTCTCGCTAGAATCTTGTACCTTCAAATTTTCATGACCTTGGTATCTCTCTGATGCTTTCGGAAGTACTTTTTCCTTTACTTTTGTATAGCTTTTCTATTTGTCTTTGTGGGAGCATGATTGTGAAGCCAGTGATTGCATCATGGCCAGAAACAAACAAATCTGATGCTAGATTATTAGCTTTATGAAGGCAGGATATGTAACTTGTATCTGGTTAAATCCCTAGCAGCATACAACGTAATTCGTTAAATATAAGCACTCCATAGATGCTGTTTTTGAAGTAATGAGTGAATGGAATTTCTGATGGAAATGGTACAGAAACAGAGCAGTATTTTGTAGAATATTGTCCGAAGTCCATTAGAGAGATTGCCAATTTTTTTTTTTCAAATCATGAATTCTGATTTGCTTCCCATAAGGATACATGTTTCTCTTTTTTCTCTTTGCTGTTTTCTCAAGCAGAAGATTTGAGGTAATGAATGTAACTGAGAAAGACTAGAGATGGAAAACCAAAGAACATTTAATACTTGTATGGTTTCAAGGTTAAAGGTGGTTCTTTAAAACTTTCAAATAATAAAAATATCTAATTGGATATATGCTAATGGTATGCAAACAATATGCAAATTTTCTTGGGAAAATTCTGGTGGGACTTCATCAGACCAGAGAGATAAGTGGCAGCTATGGAAAGTTTAGTTTTGACAGCAGCCTGGGCTTTTTAGGTCTCTGTTTATAAGGCTGATTCATTTTATGTTGTCACATTGCTTTGAGGGCAGGAGTGGAGGATGGGAACTGTTTTGGTCTTCAGTCTTTTATTGGTCAATTACATGCCGGGCACTGTGGGACATGTCTTTCAGGGCATCCTAGGAGTGAACTTACCTCTTCCTCTTTGTCCTCTAATGTGAAAAAGCAGAGCATGTGTATTAACACTATTCGACGTTGTCTTTTTTAAAAAAAGATGGCTTAGGAAAGCAATGACCTTTGTATTCTGTTTTCTTCTATCTTTAGAAATTGCCTGTGTTCTACCTGCCTTGATGGATGGCATACAGAGTCATCCCCACAAACCTTTCTATGCAATTGGTGAGAAAGTGACCATTTCCTGTTCGGGTGACATGTCCTTAAAAGGTCCTTCAACATTTCTCTGTGGATCCAGCCTTAAGTGGAGTCCTGATATGAAGAATGTTCAGTGTGTGCAGAAAGGTGAGTAGCTTGTAGGTCTGTCCAAGGACACCTGCACTCAGGTGAGTGAGGGTCCTTGTGGCGGTCCTTTATGGCACTGGATGGCCATAACTGTGAGTTATTCCCTCTGTCCTTGTCCCCCTACAAGAAGGTCGGCTCATAGATGGGGTAACAGACTTTGTTTCACGTGGCATAGATAGAGTCATGGAAAGCAAGGAAAAGCAAGAAGAGCCCTGTGGTTCTGAAACTAACTTAAATCCTTATCAAAGATTAGCTTTGTATCTGTTTTGGTGCCAAGAAAATAAAGGATTTTCAAAGGATGATTTCTGGCTTTTTTCCTGATTTTTTTAAATGTACTTTTATTAAGTACCGAGTTTAAAAACATTCTGTATGTTTCCTTTCTGGGTTTTCAGAGGGTTTATTGGCATTATTGAAATAGAAAACTTAAAAGCATTTACATTTAACACTGCAGAGCAGAAGTTATTTAAAGCAAAGTGTTGTGGCTTGTGAAGCCATTTTTAAGAGTGGAAATCCAAAAATCCAGTATTTTGAACATCAGGCAAATTAAAATGGTCTTTAAAGAAGCTATGGTAAGAAGAGATTTAAAAAGCCAAACTATTTCTTTTTAGAGATATTTACGGTGGGATGGATTTATTTTTTAAATAACCTCCTATTTCTTCTTTACTTACATTTTTTTAAATAAATGGAAAATACATGTTTGTGACAATTAAAAAACAGGAAAGAAGGAAAACTCACTTGCATTCAATTTTGTATGGTATTCTTATTTTTCTAGTGTATGACTTTATTTTTTATTAGTTTTTTTTAATGTTTATTTATTATTGAGAGAGAGAGCATGAGCATGGGAGGAGCAGAGAGGGGAAGACACAGAATCTGAAGCAGGCTCCAGGTTCTGAGCTGTCAGCACAGAGCCCGACGTGGGGCTTGAACTCACAAACCGTGAGATCATGACCAGAGCCGAAGTTGCACGCTTAACCGATTGAGCCACCCAGGCGCCCCTCCAGTGTATGACTTTTATTTAATTCAATGTGAAGTTTGCCTTTTACAGTGAGTATGAAGTACTAGATTTCATGAGTGATACCATCAGATGGATCAGATGGTCACAACTTAAGAGAGGGCAGGTTGCACAGAGCCGTCTGTGGCTGATGGTGGGCATGGGCTATGGTATGAAACATAGATGCTGATGACAGAAAACAGGAGGGCAGCATGGCCAATGGTGTGCCTGCTGTGCTGGTTCCCACGTGCTCGTTAGCAGTCAGAGGTCCAGAGCAGGGACAAGTCCTTTGTTTTTTACTGCGCTGAAGCATAAATAGGAATTTATCAGGCATGTTTGAAGTAATGGACCTGTACCAGGAATTCTAAAATTAAAGAGAACAATGTACACTTGATGAGGTTGCTCTTTTATTCCGAATGAGATATTATATACTTATCTTTCTAAAATGTCTCCTTCATTCATTTTGTAGCACAATTCAGTATGTATTTTCTCCTACACAGTAGCAAATTCTATTAACTTTTAATTAAGGGTATTTTTCAGGCCTGTGTGTTTTTCAGAAGTCATGATGAATATTAATAGTAACTACCCTTAAAATATGTCTATCACAAATAACAAACTCCAGGTTTGTCAGCCTCCGAGGTTGAGCTTTCTCAATACCTGATGTATCGGTATTTAGTCTTTTTTTTTATTGTGGTAAAATAAACATAACATAAAATTTACCATTTCAGCTATTTTTAAATGTACAGTTCAATGCATTAAGTGCATTCCCATTATCGTGCAACCAACATCACCAACCATCTCCAGGACTTTCTCATCTTCCCAACTGAAACCCTGTGCTCATTAAACACTAACCACTGATTTGTCCCTCCCTCCATCAGTATGTAGTTTTGACATAAAGATATAGGAAGTTAAGAAAGCTGTGTTCTTAAACGCAAAGGTCTTCGGTCTAGCTGATTCTACCTGTGATTTTTCATAAAGAAATTGTAATAACTTCTGGAAAACATTTAAAATCCAAACTGTCATTCTTATGAATGATTAACAAATAAACTTTTAAAAACTATCATTTCCAGTTTTATTTTTTTTAATTTTTTTTTTCAACGTTTATTTATTTTTTGGGACAGAGAGACAGAGCATGAACGGGGGAGGGGCAGAGAGAGAGGGAGACACAGAATCGGAAACAGGCTCCAGGCTCTGAGCCATCAGCCCAGAGCCCGACGCGGGGCTCGAACTGACAGACCGCGAGATCGTGACCTGGCTGAAGTCGGACGCTTAACCGACTGCGCCACCCAGGCGCCCCTCATTTCCAGTTTTATTGAGAAATAATTGACATACATCACTGTAGAAGTTCAAGGTATACAGCGTGATGGTTTGATTTGCATCTACTGTGAAATGATGACCACGGTAGGTCTGCTTAACATCCGTCACCTCACAAAAGCACAATTAAAAAAAAAAAAGAGGGGTGCCGGAATGGCTCAGTCGGTTAAGCGTCCCACTTTACTTAAGTCATGATCTCATGGTTCATGAGTTCGAGCCCCATGTTAGGCTCTGTGCTGACAGCTCAGAGCCTGGAGCCTGCTTCAGAGTCTGTGTCTCCCTCTCTCTCTCTGCCCCTCCCCTGCTCATGCTCTGTCTCTCAAAAATAAATAAACGTTAAAAAAAAAAAGAAAAAAAGCAAATTTCTCCTTGTGATAAGAACTCTTATGATCCACTCTTCCAACACTCTACCTGTATATCATTGAGCAGCATCAACCACATTACATCCCCAATACTCATCTCTCTTATAACTGGAATTTTGTACTCTTCGGCCACCTTCTTCCATTCCCCTCCCCCCCCCCCCCCCCATCTCTAGCAAATAAACGTCTAAGCACAATGAAGAGCTCATTTGCATGGCTTTATCATAGAACTTTAGTTTTGGTACATTTAGATTAGACTTTTCTTAACCCCAACACTATAGGAAGTTTGGGCCCGGGAGCTCTTTGTTGTGGGAGTCTGTCTTGTGCATTGTAAGATATTTAGATATTGCCAAATTGCCCCTGCTTGAGAAGCACTGATCTAGATAACACCACCTTAAAAAACATTTTATTTTGGAATAATTTTAGATTTCGGAAAAGTTGCAAATAGAGTTTCTATATGCCCTTTACCATGTTCTCATAATATTAACATCTTATATAACTTGACATAATTTAGTGGGTTGACTAAGACATTAATATTAGTGCAATACTATTGACTAAACTACAGACTTTATTTATATATCATCAGGTTTTCCACGAATGTCTTTTTTTTTTAATGTTTATTTATTTTGAGAGAGAGAGAAAGCACAAGTGAGGGAGGGGCAGAGAGAGAAACAGGGAGAGACAGAGAATCTCAAGCACACTCAGTGCTGTCCGCACACAGCCCACTGTGGGACTTGAACCCACAAACTGTGAGATCATGACCTGAGATAAAACCAAGAGTCGGATGCTTAACCAACTGAGCCACTGAGGCACCCCTTCACTGATGTTGTTTTAATGGTCTAGGATCCAATTCAGGATACTACATTGCATTTAGGATACTACTATTATAAAGGGGACTATTTAAAGAATGAGTACTTATTATACACATTGCTGAACCTGGCAGGCTACATTTCACATATTTACCATTTTTACAAGTTACGAATTGTCCCCGAGATTTTACTGTCTTATCTAAAGCTCTTAGGTTTTCCAAAGTGAGGAAGTATCGCATCGTTTGTGCATCCGTAAAAATATGCTTTTCAGATAAACTACCTTTATAAATATATCCAACAGAGAACTAGTTTTATGATGGGAAAGTATATATACCATTGAATTCCATTGTCATGAAGCAGGAAGGAGGTGGGAATAACAGGATGTTTTAGGTTAGTCACCTTGTAATCAGGTATAGCTGAGGAGACGACAGTTAAATTAAGCTCTTGTAAGCTGGCCTAAGGTGTTTTCCTGTCAAAGTTGGAATGATGGTTGACTTTTGATCCATTTGTAGAAAACACAAAGCAATGGGAAAGGTATAATTAATGTAAGTACCTCTAGATATTTATTTACTCACCGTTGAAAGGAGACCAATTAGACACTTACACGTGAGAGGTTGTTAACAGATCTTGGGGTACCAGGGAGTTCTCCATGTGGAGATCACATTACGGTGCTTTCTGCCCCACTATAGACAGAGGGGGCAACATGCAGTCCAAACAACAAACAGTTTATAAGCACCGACTGCTTGATGAAAGGGAGCCTGCTCCACTGGCCTTGAATTCAGACGAACATGGACTTAAATCCTGGCTTGACCAATTTGTTAAATGTGTGAACTAGCACTAGTTTCTTAACTTTTCTGACCCTTAATTTCTTTAACTCTGAAGTGGGCATTTGTTAGGGGGATTAAATATCACAACAGCCACTGTTCCCACAGTAGTAAATGCTCAAGATATGGTAGCATTGAAATTATTTGTAGGCTTCTCCTAGGAACACTGTTGTTTGTAAAATGCTTTACAGCTTTTTTTTTTTTAACTGTACAAATTTGTAGCAGTTGAGAATATTACAGAACCTGGTTCAACAATTAAAATAATAGTTTGTTTACCACAAAGAAGCTCTTCTAATGATTGCATCTCCCTTATCCTTTTTTTTTTTTTAGAAACCACTTTAACCCTGGCAGTGCCTGAATGTCAGCCCTGGGAGAAACTGAAGAATTCAAGATGTGTTTGTAAAATGCCTTATGAATGTGGGTAAGCTCTGTCTTTGCTCACCTCTCTCTGGTTTGTTTTATTCAAGATAAAAAATGTTTTGGTAGATGCTAGTGTCTCTGTTTGATCCAGGGTGTTGCTTACCAAGGGTTAAAGATTTTTGCTTGCATTTTAATCTGGCCCATCTGCTGTCTGTTATTTGCCTGGGTCTCTGGGGCTGACACCAGTGGTGTTAAGCAGTGTTCTACTCTGTCTAGAGAAAGGCTGAAGGACTTGGGCACTGCTAGTTTTCTACATAAGTTGGGGCAACATGAAAACTTGAGGATTTATAGCTTACAAAGATTAGGATTGAAATTCTCTTGAAAGATACACTTTTTAAAAAAAAGTTTATTTCTTTATTTTGAGAGAGACAGAGACAGCACGAGCAGGGGAGGGGCAGAGAGAGAGGCAGAGAGAGAATCCCAAGCAGGCTCCATGCTGTCAGCACAGAGCCCAATGCAGGGCTGGAACTCATGAAACCGTGAGATCGTGACCTGAGCTGAAACCAAGAGTCCATGCTTAATCAACTGAGCCTCCCAGCTGTCCAAAGATACACTCTTAATGCAGTACCAATAGAGATACTGGTTTCTGAAATGTCCGTGTCTCTAGATGTGCATTACGAGAATTCTACCCAACTTGAAATCACTCCACCGTGGGTGGATATCTGAAGTAGGTACTAGATGTCTATGTTATGGTCCTAGTTGGACAGATTGTATGATTGCATTAAGACAAGAGGAGGTTTCCTAGGGGACTGTTTACAGAAGTGTGGGCAGAGTGAGAGAAACTGGCAGGACTCCCACAGGGCAGTACTCCCAGACTGCAAACAACCAGGGTACAAATCCATGCCCCCAGGCCTGCAGAGTGACAAGAGGAGCTTTTTTTTTTAAGTTTTATCTATCTATTTATTTATTTATTTATTTATTTATTTAGAGAGAGAGAGAGAGAGAGAGGCTGTGTGAGCAAGGGAGGGGCAGAGAGAGAGAGAGAGAATCCCAAGCACTGATACTGCAGAGCCCATTGTGGAGTTCAAACCCAAGGAACAGCAAGACCATGACCTGAGCTGAGATCAAGAGTCAGAGGCTCACAGGAAGAGGTGCTCCACAGGAAGAGCTTTTATGCAAAGCTGGAGACAGAGGAAGATTCTGTACAGATGGCAGCCAAGGAAGAGTGGAGTCCCTCATTTTAGGGACCTCAGAGACTGCCCTGGAGTGAGTCAGGGCAGTAAATATCCCTTAAATCTCCTGCCATTGCTCAAATTCACCTGAAGCTAGAGGACAAGGAAGTCTATGGATATAGCTCATAGTTTCAGCCTTCCTGGCAGCGGGGGGTGGGGGGGGGGGGGGGGGGGGGGGGTGGAAGAGTGGAGAACCAATCTGGAGACACAAATGGGAGATAACTAGGCTAAGACGTTTATTGGTCATCTTTAAGGCTAAGAATCAAAACACAAATTTACTGACCAGTTACAGTTTGCCCTTGAACAACATGGGGGGTTAGGGGTGCTAATCCCCTCGCATAGTCAAAAATCCACATATAACTTTTGACTTCTCCAAAACTTAACTACTGAGAGCCTACTGTTGACTGTTACCAATAACATATGTTATGTTACCAATAACATAAATATTTTCTGTGTTATATGTATTATTTACTGTATTATTATAATAAAGTAACTAGAGAGAAGAAAATGCTATTAAGAAAATCATAAGGAAGAGAAAATACATTTATAGTACTATACTATATCCAAAAAACCCAGGGGCACCTAGACGGCTCAGTAGGTTAAGCGTTCAATTCTTGCTTTCAGCTCAGGTCATGATTGAGTTCTACTTCGCAGTTCATGGGATTGAGTTCTACTTCGAGAGCCTGCTGGGGATTCTCTCTCTCCCTCTCTCCCTGCTCCTCCCTTGCTCGAGTGCGTGCGCACTCTCTACATAAATAAATAAACATTAAAAAAAAATCCATGTATAAGTGGACCCACGCATGCAGTTAAAACCAATGTTGCTCACGGATCAACTATACTTGGCTTTCAATTATTATTGTCGTCAAAACACATATCCAACTCCTTGAACACTCACAGGGAGTAATGGTGATTCTGGTGGCATCTTATAAGATGTAACTTCTTGTGAGAAAAAAATATAGCTAAATACTGTAAATGGCAGTGGTGGTCATCCCAGAATATTCTGACTGTGGTGTTATTTTTTATTAATCATTGTTGACTTTGATTCACTTTCATCCTCTTTCCAACTTCTCTGATTCATTTAGTTTATCTGCAGCCTGCTGTTTAGAGACTTGGTGTGAGCTTTCTATCAGATACTGATAACCAGGTGGCTTTACAAGGTCTCTGCCCTTCAAGCTGTTCTGAGTAGTTCGATTTAAGGTTTAAATAAACATATAAAAGAAAGATATAAGGATTTGTTTTTGTGATGTAAACAACTCCAAGTAAATTTAGCTCTTGGCCATTGAAGAAAGTATGAGAGCTAAACATATATAAAAATAAATATAGACTCCGTCTACTATACAAAAATACTTTGTTGTCTAAGGTTTCACTACAGTAATGCTTTCCTTATCCATCAACATTCAGAAATGTCCTTGTTTTTATTAGTGACATTTCTACAAAGCTGAATCTCACCATTTGAGTACCAATGCTTAAGGAAAAAAAGTAATACTTTTTCTAGAACTATTTCTAAACTATTTTGTAAACATAGATACTTTAAAAAATCCTATTGAAAAATACAGTTTCATCTTCCCTTGAGGCATCGGTCATGAAGTGTTGCACAATGCCGTGTTATGGACAGGAACTCTCCAGGCTACCGGACTGGGAGGAGCTAACTTCTCCTGCCTTCAATGGTCCCACAGGACTGCCATCTCTGAATGTGTGATCTTTGCTGATTTTCTGTCTCCTTCCTGCTTGTCAACCCACCCGTGTCCCCAGCAGACCTTGCCTTCTCTTCTAAGTTGCTGTATCTGATCTGCTCTAGATGAAACAAGATCAACACTAGATATCTCAGCTTGTAAAAATTGGGAGCAAATACAGAGCAAAATTTGTTCATCTCGAAGATCTGAGGAGGGTGAGCCCCAGCGATGAAGGAGATTTGAGTGTTTGCTCCATCTTTTTCCTGTGGGTGGTGACATCTGAGACACTGAGCTCCCAGCCTCGCCTTTCACTTCACATCCTCCACTTGTAAGAAGGAAAGTCTTCTAAATAATGTAATTTAAAAAATTTGTTTCAGATCCTCCTTGGATGTATGTGCGCGAGATGAGAGAAGCAAAAGGATACTGCCTCTGACAGTTTGCAAGCTGCACGTTCTCCACTGTCAGGGTAGAAATTACACTCTTGCTGATAGGGAGAGCTGCACTCTGCCTGTCCCAGCCCAGAAAGCCTGTGGTGCCTGTCCGCTCTGGGGAAAATGCGATGGTAAGGGGCATTGTGTATTTGTAACTATAACAGTGCTAAGGTAGTAGTACTGAGGTCTTTTATTTTATTTTTAAATGTTTATTTATTTTTGAGAGAGACAGAGACAGACTGTGAGCGGGTTAGGGGCAGAGAGAGAGGCAGACAAAGAATCCAAAGCAGGCTCCAGGCTCCGAGCTGTCCGCACAGAGCCCAATGCGGGGCTCGAACTCAACGAGATGTGAGATCATGACCTGAGCTGAAGTCGGAGGCTCAATCGACTGAGCCACCCAGGCGCGCCAGTACTGAGGCCTTTTAAATGGTAGTTTCTAGTTTAGCAGCAGATCCAAGCAGATTCCTGAGGACATGAAAGTTCAGGCTGGTTTGAGAGTGAACTGTCCTTATCCACAGTCCTCCTTGGGGAATGGGGTAGGTCAAGTATCTAAGAAGACAAGGAGACATTCTTGATGGTTTGAATGTCCTCCCAAACACTGGTGATTCTCATTCCACCTTCATGATTTTTGCTCTGTCCTCCTATTATCCATATAATGAACTCATTAAAAAAAAAAAATAGACTCACAGGGGTGCCTGGGTGGCTCAGTCAGTTAAGAGTCTGACTTCAGCTCAGGTCATGATCTCACAGTTTGTGAGTTCGAGCCCCACATCGGGCTCTCTGCAGACAGCTCAGAACCTGGATCCTGCTTCAGATTCTGTGTCTCCCTCTCTCTCTGCCCCTCCCCACCCCTCTCAAAAATAAGTAAACGTTAAAAACATTTTAAAAAATGGACTCACATAAAAATAACTTTTTTAAAAAAGGAAATTTTATCATTTCTTAAAAAGAAGCATCACTTGCCATAAATATTAGATGACCACAAAAATACATATGAAACAAAATAAGGTTGTAGATTCTAGCCAGATGCTGCTGGCAGCTTGAGGGATGCTGCTTCTTTGGGATAAAGGGAGTTCAGCAAGTGTTAGGGGGTGTTAAAAGCATATCAGTGCCAAGGTGACACTTTCTCCTAGAAGTAATAAAAAGAATTTGAAGAGAATAAAAAAAGGAGTTACTCTTTCAAGTTGTGGTTCAAGATTGGCCGGTCAACTGTGTCCATATAGCACTTACAGTGATCTTGAACAGCACCCCTGGCATGGCCTACCTCCCACAGTTTCAGGTATATTATCAAGGGGGAAAGCCAGGCTGGCTGCAGCCAAGTCACTGCCTCAGTTTCCCCATCTGTAAATTTGGGAGCCGGACTATGTGATCTGTGAGATCTCTGCCAGCAACTCAGGTCCTCCCCATGGCCTGTGCCAGCCGGGCCCCTGCTCTCTCGCTCCTGGACTGTTGGCCACCCAGGCGATGACATACTGAACTCTAAACCATTGGGTTCGGTTAGGATCGCCAGTCACCAGTGAGCTTGTCACTCCTTTTGGAGACACCTGGCTGGTGCATTCCAGCCTGACACCTAAGCGCACACTGTGAATTCTCCCCCAACTCATTTCTGGCTTTTTTTTTTTTTTTTAATGTTTATTTTTGAGAGAGAGACAGACAGACTGTGAGCAGGGAGGGGCAGAGAGAGAGGGAGACACAGAATCTGAAGCAGGTTCCAGGCTCTGAGCTGGCAGCACAGAGCCCAATGCAGGGCTTGTACTCAGGAACTGTGAAATCATGACCTGAGCCGAAGTTGGCACTTAACCCCACCCAGGTGCCCCAGACTTGTTCTCCGCCCCCCTCCCCCCACTGTTCCCGCACCCCGTATGTGGTCTTCTGTGTTTTATGCCCTCTCTCTTAAAGTAAGTTGAGTTCTTTTCTTTGTCTCTGTTTGAGCCTTGAGTCAACTTGGTCTTTGTTGAGGTCTCCTTATCTGGTCAGGGGTTGAGGGCTTACTCAGCTTCTGGCTCCCCTAGCCAGCAGCCCAGAGGAGGAAGAGAGAGAGGGAGTGCCCCTGATTTGGAGAGGGCTGGCCCATGCCCCCCCCCCCCCCCCCCCCCCCCCCCCCCCCCCCCCCGGCGGCCTGGTGCCAGCCTAGAACCCTCCTCATGCTGAGTGGAGCGCAATGCTGGGCTTCCCTGGCCCTCCCCCTCTCCCAGGGCGGTCAGTTGATGCCTCCAGGCAGGAGCTTGGAGAGATCTCCGCAGGGCATTGGGACTTTGGAGGTAATGTGACTTCACTCTCCCACCTCCTCCATGTGCCATTAAGCCTCTGCCGCTCTTCTTTCCAGCCCAGAGCAGCAAATGTGTCTGCAGAGAAGCATCGGAGTGCGAGGAAGGCGGCCTTAGCGTCTGCGTGGAAGTGAACGGTGTGGAGCAGACGATGACCGAGTGTGCGGCCGGCGCGCTCAGGTGCCAAGGGCAGGGCGTCAGGGTCACCAGCACGCGGCCCTGCGGAGCGGGGACCCCGTAGGCTCCCGTGGCCCTTGGCTGGTTCCGAATCCCGCAGCTGCCGTGGCTGAGGTAAAACGTACATACGGTCACTTCTCCCAACTGCCAGCCACCAGTAGAAGCACCGACCTGCGTTCTGCCAAACCTGAACCGAGATGCTCCTGTTCTTCCTATTTAAAATGCCAGTCAGGATGAACAGTACGCACGAACCTTTGCATGAGCTGTGTGTTCCTGGACAAATTGCTGACACGCCTGGACCTTGACTTTTTAATCTGAAAATGAGAGGATTAGACCGGAGAACCTGGAATACTCCCTTCAGCCCTATGATTCTTTTAAGTATGATGGACTCCACCCATGGGCCGGAAACACTGTACAAAAGGATTAGGAAAACGGTAAGATTAGAGAGGTTGGCTTCTCTCAGTGAAACTGAATGCAAACGGGACCTTAAATGGAAAAAGACAGATACAAATATCCATCCCAAGGAGTAATCTCTCGCCTGGCCCTGTGGACTCCAGTACCACATGTAAGGATCCTTAAATCTTACTGGGAATGGAACCGCTGAAATTTCAGAACCAAGTTTATTGTGGTACCTTCTGCCTTCTTGTCGAACAACAAACACAATCCCGTCTTCTCTTTGGGGCTTTTCTTTAGTGTGTGTCAAACACGAGGACTGTAATTTGCCCACTTTCTCCCCTTTTCTTCTGTAGGAAACATCGGTTCATGCCTGGGCTGTTGAGTGATCATATATTTGACAAAATAGTTTTCTCTAATGTGAATACATGCTTGGATTTTTCAGAGGGCCATACAGGTACATCAGTGTGAGACATTGGCCTTCTATTTATTCCTTATTCATCTTTCATCAAAACAAAAAACTAGCTGTGGGAGATCACATGAGTGGGCTTAAATGGAATTTAAAATATGCTTTTATATACAAATAATATCTGTGTACTTTTCTGATACTGATAAAGACATTTCAGCAAAACCTTAGTTAAAATGACAGTGATTAAAATCTCATTAAAGATACTATCCTTTGGAATTTTTTGATCTATATCATGTTTAATTTTAAAGAATCTTCCCATGAAGAATGCCTAATGTGTTCTTTTTAAATATATTTTTATTCTTTAAACTACTTTATTGAGGTATGATTGACATGTAAAAAGCTGTACTGATTTAATATGTACAACTGGATGCGTCTGGGGATAAGTATATACCAATCAAGACCATAAACCTATCCATCACCTCCCAAAGTTTTCTCCCACCTCTCTTATTATATTTCTTATTTATTCTTATTTCTCACTTATTTTTATTAAAAATGTCACCTAAGATCTTTCTTCTTAGAAAATCTTAAGTATATGTGAAAGGATTGTTAGCTATAGGCACTATAGCACATAGCTACAGCAATGCTATGTAGTGGATCTCCAGAACTTACTCATCTTGCATAACTAAACCTTGGCACTCTTTAAGCATCACATCCCCAAATGCCCTTCTCCTCAGCCCCTGGCAGCCACCATTCTACACTCTGCTTTATGAATTTGACTTTTATTTTATTATTTATTTATTTGAGAGAGAGGAGCGGGGAGAGGCGAGAGAGAGAGAGAGAGAGAGAGAGAGAGAGACGGAGAGAGAGAATCCTAAACAGTCTCCACACTCAGTCCAGAGCCCTACGTGGGGCTCAATCCCATGACCTTGGGATCATGGTCTGAGCCAAAATCGAGAGTCAGACACTCAACCAACTGAGCTACTGAGGCATCCCTTGAATATTTTAGATCATACCTATACGTGAGATCATCTAGTATTTCTTTGTTTGGTTTATTTCATTTAGCGTTGTGTCCACATTCTTGTCCACCCACATTGTTGTAAATGGCAGGATTTCCTTCCTTTTGAAAGGCTGAATAATATTCCATTGTGTGTATGGAAAATGTACCACATTTGCGTTATTCATTCATCCCTGGATGAACACTTAGGTTGTTTCTGTATCTTGGCTGTTGGGAATAATGCTGCAATGAACATGGGAGTGCAGCTACCTCTTTGGGATCCTGATTTCAATTCCTCTGGATATTTGCTCGGAAGTGGAATTACTAGATCCCATGGTAGTTCTATTTATAACTTTTTGAGGAACCTCCATACTGTTTTCCACAATGGTTGTCTCAATGTGTTCCTACTTGAAATCCACGTAGGATCCAGGTCTAGCTTTATATACCACATTGTCCCTTGAGTGAAGAGTCAGATAGAATATATGGAAGTTATAAGGAGGCAGGTTTAAATAGATTGAAAACAATAATGTTCAGAAATGCTTAATTGAGGCCAACTGCATTTGTTAGAGGTTATAAGGGAGTTAATTTCTACCCTGGGTAGGGAGACAGATTTGAAATTGCAGGCCCAGATGCAGATCCAAAAACCAAGTTGAACAAGTAATTTATTTGGGAGGAAGAGATCAGTATCCTTTCAATAACTTCTCCTTTTGTCTTAAGCTAGTATAAGGTTAAATTTCTACTACTTGTGCTCTACCACCCTCCCTTCCTAATTGATACAGAGGATATGGTAAACATTATCGAATGCTATAGGAGAGGTCAAATGAGGTCTGAAGCAAAGAAATTAGCAGATTTGACAACTAAGATTTGAGAAAGAAGTTTCACAGACTTAGTGAAGGAGAAGTAAGGGGTTAGTGAATAGTTGGTGGAGAAGGAGGGAGCAGGAATGAGGTAGAGAGATGCCATCTTGAAGTATTAAATTTTGTACCTTCTTTCTTTTCTGAACATTCTTACACTCAACCTTTCTTCTAGTTAGAGATGTTCATGATTGCTTATAAGAGTATTAGGATCATTGCAGTAAATCTGCAAGGAGAAAGTAACTTTCAACGTTAAGTCTTTTAAAGTCTTTTGAAACTTGAAAATAAGCTCTTGAACATCTAAATAGAAGGCTCAGGGGAAAGCTAGGAGGACTGTTTATGCCATGAAAATTGACTGCAAAGAGAAGAGAGGGAGTGTGAGAATTCCTCCCGTTTGCCCTTCCCGCTGCCTCGGACCAGGTGAGGGTCATCTGGGTTAGAGAGGGCTATAGCCTTGGAGGAGAAGGCAGAAAGTGCTGGCATTAAAGCCTCTGGACCTAGTGGGGGACAGAAGAAGAGGAGGGAATTGGCAGGTGCATTAACCATCCCTAGCCTCAGCGAGGTACATGGGAGCCAAGCCTCATCCTCCACGTCATCACTCACAATTTAAGTGGACACAGCAAGTCACCCAGGCAGAGAAGCTGCTTTGGAAGATCTGATCACATTGGAGAGTGTCTTCTTGTGACATTTCCTAATAACTGACCAAATGGAAGTGCTGCTTATCAATGCCCTCAGATTTAGTGAACCTCGTCCAGACTGCTCTGCATATAACCTCCCTCCCTTCCACCAACAATCTGGGACACTTGTAATCTCCTGAAACAGAGGAAGGTTCTTATACTCAGGTGCGGGGTACTGGGAGTGTGGGGTTGCAAGCAGAAGTATCTGACAAATGCACCCCGGACCTCTGAGTTACCTGGCAACTGGCCAGCTAACTGGTTAATTGGATCGAGGGCTCCCCGTCTCAGCTGGGAAAGTCATGACTAATCTCAGCTTCATGTGAGAATTGTGATCCCATTCTGTTGTGAAGTAGTCACTTAGAGCTGCAGGTGCTGGGCAGATGGCGTACCCAGCATTCCCTAAAACAGGTTGTTATGTGCCTTTACCTTTGGGTTAAGATAAATATGTGTATTAAGGAATACTGTTGAACCCCATAGCTTATCATCTGTTCTATATTTTCTCTCTGTGGATACCAAAATTTCTTACTCCCACACACTCACTAACCCACCATAAGCATTTGGGTTATTTCGTTTTGTAAAAAAATGTTCATTTTTGGGGCGCCTGGGTGGCTCAGTCGGTTAAGCGGCCAACTTCGGCTCAGGTCATGATCTCACGGTCCATGAGTTCAAGTCCCGCGTCAGGCTCTGTGCTGACAGCTCAGAGCCTGGAACCTGTTTCAGATTCTGTGTCTCCCTCTCTCTGACCCTCCCCCATTCATGCTCTGTCTCTCTCTGTCTCAAAAATAAATAAACGTTAAAAAAATTTTTTTTAAATAAATAAATAAAATGTTCATTTTTGAGGGAGAGAGAGAGGGAGGGAGGGGGGGAGAGAGAGAAAGAGAGAGAGAGAGAGAGAGAGAGAGAGAGAGAGAATATGAGGGGAGAGGGGCAGAGAGAGGGGGGGGCAGTGGATCCGAAGCTGGCTCGGTAAAGACAGGAGAGAGTCCGACACAGGGCCGGAAATCATGAACCACAAGATCATGACCTGAGCCGAAATCAGATGCTTAGTTAACTGAGCCACCCAGGTGCCCTGGCATTTAGATTATTTCTAATAGCTAGTGGAAGTGGTCATCATAAACTTGAAGATAAACTAAAATGCTATGTACTTTGGGTACAAAATGAAGTAGGTGTTCAAGTGTACCTGTTCTTTTTCTGAGGTAGGAGAGGGGTGGAAAGGGACAAGAGAAAAGAAATGAAAGAGAGAGAGAGAGAGAATCATTTTTAGTACAGGATTAGCAGAAATGAGCAGCCACATTTGCCTTGCTACCTACCAGTCCACTGAGATTTTTCCTTCTGGATGGACTAAAGTGTATTCAACACTTGTGCTAGAAATGGAATGACCTGTTTCTTTTTCAGAACACCGAGCCAGAAAGCAACCACAGTAGGAGGCAATTTCCGTTAATATCTGAGAAACCAGAGGTATATGCATGCCTTTCAATTACCTTGGTCTTTCAGGCAGCTCACACATTCGGGGACAGGAAAGCTGATGGCATGATAGGAATCCCTGCTGTGACAACCAAAGCACTTACAATTTGTCTTTTTATTTATTCCTGTCAGGCAAAGCTCCAGATTTACACTCAAAACATCGATCATGTAAGGAAATTTGCTTTTCCAAGCCAAGGGTTAACAAGACTGTATAGAAAGACTGTCGTTGTTTGAGAAGAAATGGGCTGATGGTGACTAGATGCGTAGGAGAAGAAAGACAATAAAATGTTATTTTTGATTTACAGGCTGAGGACAATTTCCTGTGAAAGGACAAACATAAAGAACTGTCCTGTTATTGCTGCCATTTGCGCGCATCCTTAGGAGAGGAGACTTGCACTGAATTCCAGGGGTGGGGTTTTAGGTACACAACACATCAGTGATGTTTAAGACAGAGATGCATTGACTTGAGGCATAAAGTGTATGTGCTGCAGAATGAGTGTCCATTATGTAATAATCAGCTGATCAAGTCGGCTGGGAACACAGAGGGGTCAAGGAATTTTCTATAATTGTGAAATGGAATTTTTCTCATCAAAGGTTAAGTTTCCCAGGCATCCTCAAGACAAAGTGATTAACACAAAAGGCTCAGCGTTGATGTGTTATTAGACTATTATACAATCCACGAGTGTATTATGACAGTATTTAATAAATGGCTCCAATAGAACTCTAAGTCTGGAAACTCTTCTCTGCACAGATGCTAAGTATTAAGAGAAACTCCTGAGGTCAGGCATGATGTAAAACTGGACAAGCCAACTAAGTGGATGATTACAGCCCTACTGGATTAAATAGTTTGGTATGATAATAAGGAGCCCTCTGAAGTACTACGGATATGGTGCACAGAATTCATTAAATGTGATTTTCTGCTTGTTCTATCAGTTGTTATTGAGAGTGTTGACATCTCCAACTGTAAGTGTGGATTTATTCATTTGCTTTATGTATTTTGAAGCTCTGTTATTAGGCACATAAACTTTTAGAATCATTATTTCCTCTTGATGAATTGAGCCATTTATTGCCATGAAGTGTCTCTTTATCTCTGATGTATCCTTTGTTTTGAAGTCTACTTTGGATTCATATAGCTATACCAGTTTTCCTTTGACTAGTATAGAAGTAACATATATAAGTGATATATATATATAAGTAGAGTATATCAGGGCTCTCCAGAGAAACAGACTCTATCTATGTAACTTCTATCTATCTATCTATCTATCTATCTATCTATCTATCATCTATCTATAAAATATGTTTATTATATATTTATTATGAGGAGTTGTCTTATGTGATTGTGGAGCTCAAGTAGTTCTGCAATCTACCATCTACAAGCTGTAGATCCAGAAAACCCTGGTATAAATTCCAGTCTGAGTCTGAAGCCCTGAGAGCCAGGAGCGCCAATGATGTAAGTCCCATTCAAGGGCAAGAGAAGACCAATGTCTCAGCTCAAGCAGTCAGCCAGTGCCCACCCACACTGGGGAGGGCCATCTGCTTTACTCAACTCAGTGATTCAAATGCCAGTGTCTTCTTGAATCACCCTCACAGACACACCCAGAACAAATGTTTAACTAGATACCTGGGCATCCTGTGGCCCAGTCAAGTTGACACATAAAATTAACTCACAGGTCCACTCCTGGTAAACGTGGCACCTATAGGCATCTCCAAAATGTACTTAGTCTCCAAAGAAGGATAATAACAAGGTCATAATTCTACCTAACGTAATATAACTGAAAACATAGTAACTCCTTCCTCAGAGAGGAGGCAAAGAAATTGAGTGATGTTGACTCTCCTTCCTGATATTCTATAACTTAAGTACTGTGATGTAAAATTAATAATACTTAAATACTATGATATAAAGTAAATAATTTTATGTTGCATGATATAGAGATAGCAAAGAGAATAATGATATTTGCAAATACACAACACACACTTGTAACAGAATAAGGAGGAAATATTCATGGCAGTCACAGTCCTCATTTCTGTAACTGGTCATGTGGTTCTACCTGGCATTTATAACTTCTTTCTTCTGCTACCCAATCTGTACTCCCTTCACCTTCAGCAAGCACCTCAGCTAGTTGTGGTTTTCTTACCTGATGGAGTGACCCATATCTTTATTGCTGAATGGTATGGACCATTAGTAGTCCTTCCTGGGTTGGGTTGTTGTAGTTTTTCATTGACCTTAATCACAGGGCATAGTAATACTATGAGATGCATTAAGGGAGCTCCTGTATTCCAGACATATTCTTCTTTACCTTCATTGTGGAGTAGTAGTCCAATTTTCCTTTGGCAATCAGGATCAATCACCCCATCCAGCACAGTTATTTCTTCTCTTCCTGTTGACTCAGAGGCATAAGGAGCCCAAAGTGGCCAGATGGCAGGTGACTCTAGCCAAATAATTGGACATAGCCCATGGATCAGTATATAATCACACATCTGGCCATTTCTGCTTCTAGGCAAAGTGAACAGCTGAGCGCATTGCTCAAAGTTCTGCCCTCTGGGAGGATTTCCCTTCACCACTGTCCTTCAGGGCTATCCCAGAGAGGCATTGATGACCTTATATTGATTGGACCAAATAAGAAAGAAAGAGCAGCTAGTCTTCAAGCACCACTGGATGTGCTGGATCATATGGCTCAAGTAGCACAGCAGCCCAGGCCTGTTGCAGAATCTTTTCTTGTTCTAGGATCCACTCAGCCCTGGCAGCTTTTGGGTCAGTCAGTAAATGTACTAGAGTAACATCCCCAATTGAGGAACATGTTGCCTCCAAAATCTAAAGAGGTCCAGTAGGCATTGTGCCTTTCATGGTTGTAGGAGGGGCCAGATGCAACAACTTAACCTTCACCTTAGATGGGACATGTCGACATGCTCTAGCACTGGCCTCCTAAAAATTTCACTGAGGTCCTTGAATTTATTCAGATTTCTTTCCCACCTTCTGATATGCAAATGTCTTGCCAATAGGTTTGGACTAGCTGCTATTTCTTTCTTATTTGGTCCAATCAGTGTAATGTCATCAACGCAATGAGTTGGTGTGATATAGAAGAGAAAGGTGATTGAGATCTCGGTGAACTAAATTACAACTTAAATTCCACTTGGTCATGGTATATGGTCCTTTAAATGTGCTGTTGAATTTGGTTTGGTAATACTTTGTTGAAGATTTTCACATCTATGTTTATCAGGAAAATTGGTCTGTAATTTTCTTTTCTTGGGGCTTCCTTTCTGGATTTGGTATCAGGGTAATTCTGCCTTCATAAAATGATTTTGGAAGTGTTCCCTTCTTTTCTCTATTTTTTGGAAGAGTTTGAAAGGATTGGTATTAATTCTTCTTTAAATGTTGTGTATAATTCACCAGTGAAGCTGTCTTGTCCTGGACTTTTGTTTGTTGGCAGGTTTTTGATGACTAATTCAATCTTCTTACTAGTAATTGGTCTTGTCATTTATTCTCATAATATTTCCTTAGTCCAAAAGCCTATCACTACTATCTGATATACCAGTTTATCTACTCTGTTAATCACATGCCAAAGTACAGCTTTTATCATTTTACTATCTTGATCAAGAACTTCTTTTGGCTACCCACTATCTTCCAGATACCGTATAACTTGATTTGTCGTTCAACATTTGGCCCTCTGCTATTTAACCATCTTTATTTCTTAATAAAACATTTCTGGTATAGTCCGATAGGGTTTTATTCTTTTACAGAATAAAAAAATTACAGAATGTTATAGACTGGAAACTGACTAGGCCACAAGTCCTGCCATAGGCCTGTCTACCCTCATCCACAGGCCTGTGCAGAACCTCTGAGCGTTGGATGTGAGGTAATTAATGATTTTCTTATGATTCCACTGGGATCAGGGTAAAGATAAATTCCTACTGCCCCTCTACTCTCTGAAAAACAAGTCCTCGTTAACCTATCCTTCAGGCTAATAATAAGCAATTTTCCAGGCTCTCCAGCTCCAAGATAGAGCTTCTTTTTGACCACTGTGCATTTAGGAAGGTGTTAGGGCATTGGTCAATTTAATCCTCTGGATTTACCTCTGAGACTATTTGGAGGAAGTGATAGGTAATGTAGAAGGATTCCTTATCTTATGTTTTTTGGTGGCTCCCAAATTGAAAAAGAAGCTATGAGTCACATGTATTTATAAAATTGTGTTCTCCAAATTTATCTTGCTTTCAGGATAACCACATAATTCAATAAATAAAATCCAGGACAGTTTGTCCAGAAGAAATACAAATAAGTAAGGACGTTTTGTTGAGAAAATAAAGTTTGACTTTTACTTAAAGTACAATGAAGAAGCAAATGCCATTTCTCATGTCATGACTTGGCAAGTTTACACACACACACGCACACACACACACACGCACACACACACACATAATGAATCCCATTGTCTTTCTCTCATATTGTTCTTGACTCTATCCATGTTTTCTATTGTCCCAGTTTTAGGGATACCTGTAAAAAATGAGTAAGAAAGAGAAATTCAACAAGTGATCATTCCCAGAGTGCAGCCATACAAAATTGCTTATCAGAAAGTTGTTCTCTGTCAGGGGCCTGGAAGAAAGCTCGCGATTAGCTCACAGGTTACCATTATATCCAGCTGACTGTGCATTCTCTAGTCACACACTTAGGTAATCTGAAGGATAATGGTGGAATTGGGGACTAAATCTAGTAGTAATAAAACACTATTAGAAAATCTTTGTTACAATCTCAGAGTGTCTTGAGGGTTCCGGAAAAAGTGCCTGGTCTTGTATTTTTTGCTTTAAAACTAGGGCTGTGCAGGGACAATTCCAATTAAGCAATCCTCCTGGCTTCTTTCCCTGGAAGCCTATTTCTTTCTTCCCATCTGTGATCTTTGTTCTCCTCTTTTCTGGTAAAACTGTTTTAGCCGGGTCAGCCAAGCTAAATGTCCCTGATTTACCAGCAGAGCCCTGGCTCTCACTATGGGGTCAAAGGGCAGGGTACAGAATTGCAAAACAGTGATCCTGAGCCCTTTAAAGCAGTTCTAGTCCCTGAAGCACTCTATCCTAAACTAAACATGAGTTGAGAAATGATTAAATGTACAAATAATAGTAAGGCAAGCAACAGGAGTGAGGAATCTGTTGATTTCTTCAATAGTACTTGAACATGCTTTTCCTCTGTAACTCTATTTCCCTGAGACCGCTCCACAAGTATTTCTCCCTTGGGTGATATGCCTGCGTTTGAACCATAAAGATGAACCACAGAGGGCCATTGGAGGACTGACTGTCAAGAGAGGCCTCCAGGGGGGCGCTGGTGGCAATTCTGAGAGGGAATAGTAGTCGTTGGGAGGGCTTAATAGAAATAATTGTTGGGGAGAACAAAGAGATCTACGTTTTTCCTGCCACACAACCCGACTGTGGCTCAACTGCAGGGACTGTGAGGCAGGCACAGCAGGAGTACCAGCTGCTGAGCTGGGATCTTCTGAATGGAGAGGTCGCCTCTTTTTCAGCCCCCCAAGGAGGGCAGCAGCATTCACAGGATCAGGAACACAGCCCCACGGAGGTGGTATAATCAGTTAGTTGTATATGACAGTTGCTGAGTTTACATTAACATTTGTGATTCTAATGATAAATTTATTCATACTGTTAATACTTATACTGTATAGGGCACCTGGGTGGCTCAGTCGTTAAGCATCTGACTTCAGTTCAAGTCATGACCTCATGCTGAGTTTGAGTCCCACTTCGGGTGAGCTCGAGCTCCACTTCCGGTAAGCCCTGCTTCTCTCTCTCTCTCTCTCTCTCTCTCTCTCTCTCTCTCTCCACCCCTCACTCACTTGTGCCCTCTCTCTCTCTCTCTCCAAAAAATGAAAATAAAAATAAAAAACATTTCTATTGTATAGGTAACATTTGCTTAACAATGATTCTATTCTAGGTTTCTAAATGCTTTACATATACATTAATACACTTCATCCCCACAATAACACCTTGAAATAGATATCATTACCCTGATTTTACAGATGTGGAAATTGAAGTACAGAGAGGTTAGATGTTTTCCCCCAAGTTACACAACTTGTAAGGAGAGTTGCTGGGATGTGAGGAAAAAATGTGTTGGGAATTCTTGTCAAGAGAGAATCTTAAGATTAGGGTTTAGAGAGAGAAAGTTTCAGTGGCAACGTGTGTTTCATGTGCCCGTTCTACCTAGTTTCTTTTCTTTTTAGATTGAAATACAGTTGACACACAATGTGCTATTAGTTTCAGGTGTACAGCATAGTGATTCAATCAGTCTGTATGTTATGCTTTGCTCACCGTAAGCATAGCTACCATTTGTCATCATGCAACATTATTACAGTACCATGTTCTACCTAATTTCTATCGATCAGTGATGAGGAAGGCTCTTTGTTGGATGCTAGGTGGGATGGAGAATAGTGGTGGAGATATATAAATTAGTATCAGACAAAGTCCTGTGTCAGTGAGTTTATACTCATGTTGAGAATATCCTACAATTCCGAGGTGGCCCAGCTCAAATTCTGACTCTTTGCCCCACGTTTCAAAACTGTCTTGTACAATACTGTGGCTACTAGCTACACATGGCTACTTAAGCTTAACATTAAAAATTTAATTCCTCAGATAGACTAGCTGCATTTCAAGAGCTCAGTTGACACATGTGGCTAGTGGCTACCATATTAGTGCAGATATAGAACGTTTCCATCGCTGCAGAAAGTTCTAGTGGACGGTGCTCTTTTGAAAAGTCTTTTGACTTGAAATAACCTGCCAAAAGATGTCGACTAAACCCATACCTCTTATTTTCTTTTTCTTGCTCTGTTTCATATATGTTATGCTTGGGAACAGCTTCTGACTTCATTAAGAATTTAATGAAAGCCATTACCTTGAAAATGCACCTACACAATTATACACAGAAATTTGCATACAACATTGGCGGTATCATGGACTCTTTGTGTAATGTTTACCCCCTGGAGCTTAGTCAATGACCCCAAAACTTAGTGGCTTAAAACAACAAAGATATACTATATGGTTTTGTGGTTCAGGAATTCAGGAGGAGTTCAGCTTAGTGATTCTGGCTCAGGACTCTTATTAGATTGTAGTAGGGTTGTCAGATTTAGTAAATAAAAATACAAGATGCTCAGTTAAATTTTAATTTTAAATAAACAATAAATATTTTTTTCAGTATAAGTATGTCTCATGTAATAATCAGGGCATACTTTACTAAAAAATATTCATAGTTCACCTGAAATTCAAATTTAATTGGGCATTCTATATCTTATCTCATAATCCAGTCAATGTGTCAGCTGAGGTTTTAATCGTCTGAAGGCCTTCAGACCTGGGGAGGGCTCATGATCTATTTCCAAGATTGCACATTAACATAGCTAGCAAGTTAGCTCTGGTTGTTTGCAGCAGATATCAGTTCTTTGCCACATGGAACTCTTTTGGGGCTGTTTGAGTATCTCCCTCACTTGGTAGCTGGATTCCCCCAGAGTAAGTGATTCAAGAGAGTTCAATACCATGTGTGATCTCACCTGGGAAGTCACACTTTGTAATTTCTGAAATATTGTATTGATTGCACAGGTCATCTCTATTCATTGTGAGAGGGGACAAGATGAATATCAGAGACAAGAATCGCTGGAGGCCATCTTGGAGGCTGGCTCCATCTTCTAGAATTTAGACACAGAGTTCATAGCATATAAGTTCCAAGAGGGTAGAATTTTTCTATTTTTTCGGTTCATAGTCGTAACCCTAGTAGCTATAACAATGCCTTGTAAATTTTAGGCACTCAATAAATATTTGTTAAATGAGTAAGTGGACTCTGGCCTAAAATATCTGACCTAAAAAATTCCTAGGGTCCCTAGAAGATCGGTAGGAACAAAAGATGCTTCCCCAAAGAGGTTGAGGAGGAAGAGATTAGAATATAGGTAACAGGAATTTGGAAAGGGATGCATCAATTTAATAATGTTGCTAATGAATGATCGTGATGGTTTGGTCGTGTCCAATGAGTACCAGCCTCTGTGTTAGAAACTTCTTTTTATGTACATGATTTCATGTATGTAACCTTTCATGTAGGCATTGTGAAAAAGGGTCAGGAGTTATGATTCAGATGCTGTGAAGAAGATTAACACATGCATGCACACACACACGTACATGCACACACATACACACACATACACGCCATTCAAAGGAAGGAGTGCTCTGGGATAACGACAGAAAGAAAACCATGAGATTTAATACAATGCCAGAATGGGTCTTTTGTAGAAAAGTATCGGGCATAGCCTCGACACAAAAATTACAACCTGAGAAAGAACACACAGGTTCAAGTTTATTGTAAGGCTGCTTTTTAGAAAGTAAAGCGTGTGGGTAGTAATTCAAGGCTGGCAGAGATAATACAGAACAGAGCTATGTGTGGCAATAACAGTAGTCCTTTTCTTAATGGCAGCAGAATTGTTTCCAGTTCTGTCATTTTTTGATATCTGCTGGGACATAATATTCCAGCTATGTGGCTGTCACTACTGAAATCACAGGTTATCCCTCAAGTGAATTTGTGGGGTTTACTTTTTACTAATGGAAGGTGGCAGGGAGACCATGGAGGGTAAGGACTATATCACTACTCCAAGATCCCTATGCTAGGCGCCATCTCTATCCTCAAAATGCTGCAAGTCTGTAGGTTGTGAGGATGAAGACAGGAGTCAGTTGTAGAAAAAGCCTAGCAGTTTATTTCCTGGTAGTTTACAGAAGGATGCTTATCTCTCTACACCTCCTCAGGAGCGTCTGCAAGGCAGCTTCGGCTGCTCTCTGGACACTGATACAGGGGTCTTGCCGAAGTGCTTGGAGCCCTGAAACAGAAAGAATAGCAAAGTTCAGTGAACGAGGAAAGCCAAGGCTCAAGCTCTGCCTCCCTGTGAGGCTCCATTGTTCAGGGTCAGCTCTATGCAGAGCCCTGGGTCCATGCTTACATTCCATGCCAACAGGTAGGATTTGGATCTGCAAGCTGAGGATCTATTTTAACACTGACATAGGGGAAGAGGAGATCCTGACCTTGTGATCAGTAGGTTTATAGACAATCAGAAAATAATGGTCTGTTGGGAATGATGCCTGCAAAGAGCTGGAGCTGGGGGTTGCTTTATACTCTGGAGAAATCCCAGGATCTAGGGAGCATTAGAGACAATAATGAGGTACTATGATTTCCAGTTTCTGGGCTCACATGGAACTTGGTGCATAATTAACTTCTCCTTCTCACAGATATTTCTCTTACAACAGGCTGCACAGAAACTAGGGTTGGTACTCACGTGTGGTCAGTTGCTCTTTGTCTAATAACTGCACATATTGGTTGGTCAGATTGAGAACAATGGCATCTAAAATCAACAGGAGAAACAGGTGCTAATTTCGTTATAGAGGAAGAGGCCATGAAAAACTGGTCAGGTTAGGCTCTGCTCCTGGTCAGAAGTTAAATGGTCTGGCTAGTGAATGAGCAAACTCCATGACTCCCTTTGTGCCCCCAGAATGATGCTGGGCTAATGTCTATTGGGTGTTAAGTGTCATGTGTGGAAGTGGTCCCTCGGCCAATGTGCATTTGGGAAAGATCACGCGGTGTCCTCACAGGGCATGCCGGTTGTCAGGGTTTCTAACGTGTGTAAGATATGATCCCTGTCTTCAAAAAGTTTACAGTGTAGCTGGAGGGATCATATACATGATCCAATAAGGAATCCTTATGTTTTAACTCAGTCTTACACGTGGCCCATTCACAGTGGGCTGGATTAGTTGGAACTGGCTTCATGATAAATTTTAGAATTTCATGATAGAAGGATCCTGAGGGATTCACTTACTTTCCTCTTTTATTTTACAGATCAGACAAAGAGGCAACACAGAGAATTTAAGTGAATTGTCCAGCATCACAGAGCAGAGCCAAGGTCTGCTGGCCTCTTGACCCACACACTTTCCACTTGTATCATGTTGCTGCTAAAACTCTCAGCTTCAACTGAGCTTAAAAGGTTTACCATGGCTTATGTTAAGGGACAATGCAAAGGAAACCATTTAGGCAGTGGCAGCCGGCTGGGAGCAAAGACTCAGGCAAAAGAAAGAGTGATGACTTGGAACCAGAGAGGCATGAGGGCCCAGTAGGGAGGAGGGTCTAGTAGGAGGAGAGGAGGTGTTGGGAAGTCAGAAGATGTTTGCAAAAGAGAACAAGTTGGTTCCTTTGAGGGAAGATGTTCCAAGAGGTAAAATGAATTCCTTTCTGGCATTTCTTTTTTGGTCACACCAGTCATACTTGTGTTCATGCTAGAGTAGCTTCCAGTCAAAGCAAAAGTGGATGGGAAGGAGCAACATAACTGAGTAGGGAGTGCAGATGTGCCCTCACCTGTGAGTTTGACAGCAGCACTCCGGATCATCTCCCAGTTGCTGCTGAAGAAGGTGAAAGAGTGTGTGTGGAGGATCCACAGGATTTCCTGGTTTCTCTTTGCCTAAAAGAGATGTATTTTACAAAGAGGACAAAGAGGGAAAGTGACTCTGTGTGAAATTTGGCACCCTCTAGGTCCTGCAAAAGGAAATCTAAAGACCAGTGAACACTCACAGAGCCATTATTTTACTGGAAGATGTCTTCTGGCCATTTCAAACCTGAATTTAGTCCGAAAAGTACTGGGGGGGGGGGCGAGTAGGAGCACCTGGGTGGCTCAGTCAGTTAAGCATCCAACTCTTGATTTCTGCTCAGGTCGTGATCTCATGGTTCATAAGTTCGAGCCCTGCATCAGGCTCCATGCTGCCCATACAGAGTCTACTTGGGATTCTCTCTCTCCTTCTCTCTCTGCTCCTCCCACAGGCATGCTCTCTCTCTCTCTCTCTCAAAATAAATAAACTTATAAAAAAGAAAAGTCCTGGGGCTTTTGGGACTAATCAACAGATGGGTTTCAGGAATCTTGAAGAACAGATCCCAGTCAGGACTTGGAAAAGAGCAGAGAGTAATGTGGCAGGACACCAAGAATCATTGCTGTCCCTCCAAGACAGTTCTGACTCTGGCCAGAGATCCTTGCTGTGTTGTTTGCTTGTCTGCGATTTGCCTGGACTCTTGGCTATGGCTTTGCAGGCAGCATTTACTGCATGCTCACCAGTTTCACACAGAGTTGCCGGTAGAAATCTCTGGCCCTTGGTAGATCCTGACCATCGAGGAGATGATCTAACACCCCATAGAGTTCCTGAAGGCCCAGAAAAGGGATGCAGATGATCAGGACATCACGGCAAGCCTAAGAAACAGAGTTCTTTGAGTCACAGTCCAGAATACTGGATTGTCTTCTGGAAGAGTGGGGTGCTGCCTAGGGCGGGGAGAGTGGCAGTGGATGCCTGCAATGTGAGGGGCTTACGATCTATGCTGGCACCTTCCCAGATTCAAGGATGGAAGAACAATCTGAGAGAGAGGGCAAGAAAGAACCTAGGGCTGGAGAAGCGGTTTTCAGGTCTAGTTGGGAGTGGTGGCCTCAGATCTGGCTTCTGGTCCAGCTAGACCAGCTCTCCTGGCACTTCTGGCCAAGGGGTGGGGAGCCGAAGGGGTGGGGTGGAGGTGCGGGTGTCTGTGCAAGCACCACTTACAGTTCCAATCTTGGGATTGGGATCCCAGAGGTGGAGAAGGAATGAAATCATGCTCTTTTTTATTTCTTCCGCAAAAAAAATCTTCCACCTTCTTCCTGTTAGGGATGCCAGATTCTCAAATAAGAAGATGGCAGTCAGTCTCACATCATCCTGCTCCTGTGACGACAGATGCATGTCATGGGTGAGTCCCCATCACAGGCTATTCCCAGCCGGTGTCAACCCCCCACCCTGCCCTGTCCCACTTCAGCAGAGGGAGGCTGTGCCCCGGGCACTGGTGCGCTCCAGTCACTGCCCTCATGTGTGCCAAGAACACTCTTTCTTTTCCAGAAGCTCTGCACTCACACTCCACGAGTTTAAATGACCATGGGTCTGGGACTTGGTTTCTGTCAGTTGAGTAGCTACTGGGGAAACATGACCACAGGGACGGTAAACAGGCCAGGGAGGGTTCCTGCTTATGTATTTTATACAAATTAGCCTGACTGCACCACTAGCCTAGACTTATGGGGCTTCAAATCTAAATTGCCCAAGGCCTAAGGCTCTTCTCCAAGGTCCCAAATACTTTCCAATATGATGAAAGGCAACTCGGAAGACCCTTGGTCTCAGAAACAGAGAATAAACAAATAGTGCTTAGCCCTACCCTTGCATATAAGAAGTTCTGGAACTTCCTTGCTTGTTGTCCAGGACGGTTAGACAATGATTTTAAGAACCAAAGGGTGAGGTGGTGGAGAAAGATGTTCTTCTATCATCCCCCAAACCTTGCTGATATTGTTCACAGCTCTAACAAACACTGATGGATTTTCTGGAGGTTCTTCTTTTTTTCCTCCCAGGTCCAGAAAAGTCGTTTAAAATACCCATATAAAGGCAGAGTGATGAAGGGAAAAGTCGTTCTGAGTAGCAGAATATTATATTTTGGATTAGCGATAAACAAGGGCCAACTTTTGAAAAGCATCCCCATGAATATGAGGGGGAGAAGATAGAGAAGTATTAATTTTGGTGGCAAGATGGAATGTATCAGAAGTGGGCACAGAAGCAAAAATGACAGAAAAAAGGAAGTTAATAAAGATCTTCCAGAAAAAAGAAAGATGGCTGGTTGGGACAAGGCCAGAAAAGTTAAATGAATACATGAGACGTGACCTTGTATAATGGAAAAAGAAGTACAAATTTCGATGTACTAGAAAAAAAAAAAATTTTTAAGTTTATTTATTCTGAGAGAGAGAGGGAGAGAGAGGGTTGGGGAGGGGCAGAGAGAGAGGGAGACAGAAAATCCCAAGCAGGCTCTGCAATGACAGCTTGATGCGGGGCTCAAACTCACAAACTGTGAGATCATGACCTAATCAAGAGTTGGACGCTTTACTGACTGAGCCACCCAGGTGCCCCTAAAGGTTTTATTTTCAAGTAATCTCCACACTTAACATGGGCTTGAACTTATATCCCTGAGATCAAGAGTTGCATGCTCTCCTGACCGAACCAGCTATGCTCCCTAAAAGGTCTCTTTTTAGGAAAAAGAAAGCAAACCAATAACAAAATACCTAGAAAGGTATTTACTTTTTTCAAAATGTTTAAAATTTTCCCAAATCAAATAATAGGACCTAATGATAGGTTAAGGAATGATCAACCAGTTGGATGATGAAAAAGCAGAAAAGAAGCAATGAACCTGTTGTAGGTGCTGGGAAAGATCCTAGAGTTTAGTGTCCTTGTTTCGAGTTGAGAGAGTGGGAGTCATAGAGAGTAAGGTGGCTGCTCAGGGATGGGGATGGGCGCAAGCAGGGACTGGAGCGTGGCATGGCAGCCATATTTTCCGTTCTGCCCCTTCACTGAAGTGTCACCATGTTTTAAGAATTCCAAGCGGGGCGCCTGGGTGGTGCAGTCGGTTGAGGGTCCGACTTCAGCCCGGTCACGATCTCGCGGTCCGGGAGTTCGAGCCCCGCGTCAGGCTCTGGGCTGATGGCTCAGAGCCTGGATCCTGTTTCCGATTCTGTGTCTCCCTCTCTCTCTGCCCCTCCCCCGTTCATGCTCTGTCTCTCTCTGTCCCAAAAATAAATAAACGTTGAAAAAAAAAAAAAAGAATTCCAAGAAAGTGCTTAAATATTGAAAGAAACGGAGGGGGGAAGAAGTTTGGAGATTATAGAATTGTATGCTCAATATATAGATTAAAACTGCAGGGGCAAGGTTTCATAAAGTATAGTTAAATTTATTGGTGAGAAGAGAGCATTGCCGGAGAAAAAAATAGCATGGCATTACTAAGACCTAAGTTTTATCAAACTTCACTTTTATACAAGTATGATGGAATTAATACCTATTAAGGATGAGAAAGTGCTAACCTAACAACCAGCAAGACTTTAGTTGTTTTTTTTTTTTCTTTTGCATAAGACTGAGAAACATTATGTTGACCAGAAAACTCATAGGTGATTATCGGAGGCTCAGATCCAAGAGAATTATCATCACTGGACCAACAACAGCCTAGGGAACCTAACAAACAGGTGGGGGCCCCGAAGGGGTTGCTTCAGCTCTTTGTTGTCGAAGATTGTCATCAATGATCTGTGTA
Source organism: Felis catus (assembly GCF_018350175.1). Lineage (NCBI taxonomy): Eukaryota > Metazoa > Chordata > Mammalia > Carnivora > Felidae > Felis > Felis catus. The sequence continues at coordinate 206,153,615 of NC_058368.1, read as the reverse complement.
ATGGAAAAAAAAGAGAAAAGAACATCTTTGTTATTTTACAGAAGATACATCATTGGAAGATACAGCATTGAGTGGGAGCCAAGAAAGCAGTTTTGAGGACAAGATGAGAATTAAAAAGTAATGTTGGTAACATTGGAGAAGGTAGCCGGAAACAAGCAGAAAGCTGCTGTCAAAGGAAACTAAAAAATACAAAACTGGAGAATTATTGACTGTGGGTATATATTACAGACTAAAATCCAGAAGTCTATACAGTTAACGGATTGTCAAAGAGTCAGGAGGAAAGGGCAAGAGTTATAAAAAAAAAATTGGAGTGGATAAATTAAAAAATCAGACCTGAGAGGTAATTTTTCTTCAGGTTGTATTCAATACTCTGCAGGCCACATCTAGAGATACAACACAGTCACTGGCTTGTAAAATATTTAAGGAGCTGAAAAATTAGGTTTATTATGAATAATGAAGGAAATGAAGACTTTTCAGTCTGGAGACTAGAAGGTAGAAAGGTAATTTAATCAAGCCTTAATGTTTAAGAGGAGGAAACCAGCAGTTTTCCATCTCCTCTGACAACAAACATGAGGAAACAGTTTTCGATTACAAAAAACAGATATAAGTTGGAGGTGAAAGAGATTTTACACTGATGACGGTGAATAAGCCAAAAATAATAATAAAATCTAGTTTTCTGGAAGGTATAAAGGAAAATGACTTTCCTCTGTTCTAGGGTCACCAACTGATCTTTTTTGAAATTTATTTCTAGGCTATTGACTAGATTGGGGGTTGGCAAGTTCTTTCTGTAAAGGGCCAGACAGTAACTAATTTAGACTTTGGGGGCCATATGGTTTCTGTAACAGCTAATCAACTCTGCAGATGAAGTGTGAAAGCAACCATAGACAATATGTAACCGGTGAGCGTGGCTGTGCTCCGAATAAAACCTAATTTATGAAAAGATGCTCGGGGCGGGATTTGGCCCACTGGCTATAGTTTATACTGACTCCTCGATGAAGTGAACCACACAAGCATTTTGAACCTTTGAATCTTGATGTGGAAAAGAGTGCTGGAGATGACAAGGTCTTTACTGGGGCCTTTGTTCTGTGTTGAGTTCTGCGGTAGTTTTTGGGAATGACAGGACAGAGAGGAAAGCTGTGAAAGGGAATATACATGAGGGTATTGCCCTTATGGGCAAGTGGAGCTCAATCCTTGTGATGGGTGAGGAAGCTGGGAAGTTTATTTGCAAACTTTTGTTTCTTATTGTTTATTTCCTGTTTGTTCTCATTTGTCTGGCCCACCCTGCTCAGAGCAATCCTGATTCCCAGGCCAGAGAGTACCCTCAGGCCGAGAGAGAGGCAAGAAGCCAGCAGCCTGCATAAGAACTGTACAAGTGACCTCTGTGCAGGTGACCCGTGTGCGGGTGACCACAGGAGAAGGCCAAGGAATATGGATGGGACGCCAGCATTGCCTGCTACCAGCACCACCTGAATCTCTTTCTGCTCACTCACTCCTGGGAGGGCAGAATTCTGAACAGACTCACTTACGTCTTCAAAAAAGGTTCTAGTTTGCAGCACTATTTCTTTGAAGTAGAAGCTCACATCCCGGTCTGTGAGCAGCTCCAGGATCTTTTTTAGAGCCTTCAAGCTTTCACAGACAACCTCGGTGCGGGCCAGGTGATATAGGCCTCTGATGATAGATTCCAGTATTATCTGCTTATGCTTCTTCACCTATTTGGAAATAAGGTCTCGTAATCTTGAAAGTTGCTCTCTGTGCATCTAGAATAGGGTAGGAGACTCCCAAGGAAACTGGAATTCTGTTAGGGTCACATACACTTCAATCAAGAGATACCACTGTAGCAATTTCTTTTGGATTTTTACTTAATTGCTATACAAGCACGAGATGTGGGTTAGTAAATAATTATTTTAAACTCTGATTAAGTGTCCCCCGCACCTACCCCAACTCCCTTTACCTTGTGAGGGGCTCCAGAAGTTGTATTACCAAGCCCTCTGATGGCCATTTGCCTCAAAATGGCGTTGGAGTCCCAGGCGCTCTGATCCATCAGGATCAGCACTTCCCGTAGATTCCCATGCTTCCAAAGGATTGGCTCCTTCATGAGCTGAAAACAACCACTTCACCCCTTTAGTTAAAGGAGTGGCCTCTCTTCAGGAGAATGATAAGTGCATCATAACTACAGTTAAAGACTAGCACCCGGCTGCTCTTGGAGCAGGGGAGAAAGCCCTCAGGTGAATCAGCAAGTCTGGCAGAAAGGAATCTCTCTATTTGAGAAGCCCACAGGCCAAGGTTACATGGTGATGAGAACCACACTACCCAGTTAAGTAGGATGTCTCTAATCTAAATGGAAAAACAGGAAAATGGGAGTTACTGGGAATGTTCTTTCTCCGGGTTGTCTGGGACAACCTTTATGGCAGGGTGTGAGGGGACAATAATATAGTTCTTGGTTACTTTTTGTTTTGTCCCTGTCATATCTATCGTCCACCCTTCTCTGTCCTGGGAGGTTGGTTCCGGCAGACTGGAGCGAAGGAAGAGGTTTGGGTGAGTTCTTTTTCCTCTCTCGTTCCCTTCTCAGGTACTGTATTTCTGGCGGCGGCTGAATCTCAGTACTACCAAAGCTCTCCTGAAGGGCCCTCTTCTGTGGTTCCAGCTCCCACTGAACTGCTGACCCTAAGAGAAATGCCCCCAAGGGGACCCAGAGAGCCTGCTGGGCCGTGACATGACTGTTCTCTCTTGCCTCAGAGAAGAAAGCTGTGCCGGTTATCCGGTAGTTCTCCAAGGAGGAGGTGAGAGATGCAAACAGTTGCTCCATGATGTCTAGTATGACTCCATGTTGCCACAGCGCCATGCTCCTAGAAAATGCAAGGCTCCAATTGTAGCAGAGACTTTTTTCTTTCTAAACAACGGAGGAGATTTTAGTCTATTTCTCTCTCAGGGAAATAAATGATCTCAAAAGGAATGTTCCATGAAAGAGCACTAAGGATTTGGGCTCTTCCCACCGTCCCTTCCCATCTGCCTTTGCTCTTTCTTCCCTCTTTTTTCCCCGGACTAAGGATCCTCACAAGATCCTTGGTGAGTCCATTGCTTCCAGTAAAGTTGCCTACATGGCAGTTTTTACTCTGTTTTTAATTTTTCTCCTTTGTATCCAGTTCTCGAATGTCCACACATTACCTGGCCAGTGCACATACTCCTACATGGTGGGTACTGGGGCTGCTGAGAAGGGTCCATAAGTTGTCCCCCTCATCAGATTCCTTGGCAAGGCCCTCTTTCTTGGCTTGGGCTTGCACACACTTCAGAGTTGTGATTGAGAGCCTGAAGGAGACAGTGGGCACCACAAAAGTAAGTCAACCCCATACAGGGAGTTGTGAATCCCAAGTTCACTCTTTCTGTTCCCCACAAGGCTGCTTCACCCTGGATTAATGGATGTTGTGTGAGGGAAAAAACCAGACAGCCTGATCTCACACTTCAGTTTGGGGGCCAAAGGGGACACTGAGGTGATTTGGACCAGTAAATAATGCCACAAAATTTTGTTAACCTCTCATGAGAAAATAAAGCCCTAAAGATGGAAAGTGCCAAATACTGTATTTCACTGATTCTGAAACAGCCCTTCAGAAGCAGGATGCGGCTTGCAATGGATAGTGTGTTATGACAGTTGGCCAGACAGTGGTTGTGGTGTAGTTGTTATTACCAGTGCGTGCACACGAACATGCATGGATTTAGGCACGGTTGTTTATACTGTTGTCATTTTGGTAACATTGTGTTATTGGAACTACATGTGTTGGGTCTAACCGTTGTTTAAAATGTCTTTACAAAGTGGATTTGAGGGGTGCCTGGGTAGCTCAGTCTGTTAAGCGTCTGACTTCAGCTCAGGTCATGATCTCACAGTCTGTGAGTTTGAGCCCTGCGTCGGGCTCTGTGCTGACAGCTCAGAGCCTGGAGCCTGCTTTGGATTCTGTGTCTCCCTCTCTCTCTCCCCCTCCCCACTCACACTCTGTCCCTCAGAATGAATAAACGTGAAAAAAAAAAGATTAAAAAAAAAACTAAGGTGGATTTGACATTGGAATGAAAAGTTGTGCAAAAGGGCACAGAAACAGCGTTGTGATGTAGGATCAAAATGTGTATCTAATAATTCTCAAAGAGCTCTTTGAATAAATACATAGTAAAAAATTTAAAGTATAACAAAGCATTGATTCATGGCTTAATCAGGATTTTTTCTTTCTTTTCCAATAGTGCACAAAATAATTTTGCTTCCTTCAATTGGTGATATCTTAAATTCAATAAAATATGGTATTTATTTCTATTTTTCTTTTTTCCTTGGTGGCGTTGACTATCCCAGAATTCCAGCTTTCTTTGAAGGGTCTCAAAGAAAGAAAACAAATGGAGCAGAACAGGCTCTCTATGGAAGCAAACAGAGCTGCTATTCCTTGTTATGTGACCATTCTGGGCAACTGTACTGGGTACTGCTCAGGGAGGAAGAGCAACAGGGCTCAAGGGCAGTGTGGAGACTCGTTGCCTCATGGGTAGTTGAGGCCACGCCAGGAGGCATAGGCGTTGACTAACAGAGCCCCTCCTCCAGACAGCTCTGGCAGGCCCTCTGGCCTGGCCATTTACCTGCAGGGGTCTGCGGTCTGCTGCCGTTCTCCCTGTGGCATCACCCGCCGCCTGCGGCTGAAGGTGGAAGTGGGCATTTTCTGGCCCAGCGTGCAGCTGACCAACTTCAGGAGAAGAGTGAACACCTCCGGGTACAAGCTTGTGACAGGGGTGCCTGCCGATACCACTTCATACATAGCACAGGCCACCTGAGGGGAGAAAGGACTTCGTGGTCAAACAGGCTCCTTTCCTCCAAGGACATCTCCCTGGCCTGACCTTCAAGTTGTTTTCTCCCCAAAGGATTGCTTTCCAAGTTGACCACACTCATACTCAAAACGAAACGAAACGAAATGAAACGAAACGAAACGAAACAAAACAAAACACAAAAAATGCCAGAAAAGAGGGTGTATTTGTTTGGAAACTTCTCAGCTCATACTATGTTTCTCTCTCAGGACTGTTATGTTCGGCAACTCCAAACTCTAGGGGGCACCAGTCAGGTGAAATGAAATCTTTTCCAGCATTGAGGTCTTTCAAAGGGATGCTCTGGATATCTTAAGACTAATTTGTAAATACAGACCCACAGATTTTCTTTGGGATGATGAGAAATTTGCTTCTAAAAGTGATCAGCCACAGACAAAATTGCTGCCATAGTTTTCCAACTAACTCCAATTAACTGGAGCCGATTTAAAATCAGGGTATAAGAGGGGAAGAAGTATGATTAATGCTACATCACCAAGTTCCAGGTGGGGACAGACCACGGAGTGGGACACAATTCCAGGTATGCGATGGGTTGTCCAACTCACTGAAATCGCCTCCAGCCCAGCTACGTCATCTTCTAATTCATTCTCAAGTTTGTCTGTTAAGGCTCTCAAGAGCTTACCACTGGAGGCTGTGTTCTCAGCCAGAGCCTTCCACAATGTCTTTGTGTCCCTAGGGTGGTAAGCCAGGAAGCTGATAAGAAACAACTCTTTGGAATATGAGCTTTTTCATCTGTTCCCCTCTAAAACCACATTATGACTAATCAAAATTTCAAGGACAGATGGCGATGCTAACATGCCCGGAGATGATAAGGATGTGTTATTTAACAGTCCAGCATTCTGGACTTGGGTTACCGAGGTTTGTTAATGTCCTTTAAGGCACAAACCTCTCACATAGGTGAAATTCAAGGCAACCAGAAAGAAGAGAAATACTCATTTTCTAATATTCACTTATTCCTATGATGTATTTTTTTTAAAAAAGAAATCTTATCATATTAGGAGGATATGTATATGAAAAACACTTGGAAAAACATTATTTATGATTCAAACACCATTTTTGAACTTATCATTTAGGTGAGATGTTCTCAACCTTTCTTTTTACTCTCTTTCTCTCAAACCACAAATTCTTCCTCAGTGCGGATTAACATTTCCTGGGAGAAGGAATGAGCTCGGTTAGAATCTACCTGTCAAAGGGCAGAGGCTTCTGTAAAAGGTTAGCAACAACCGCATCCATGTGAAAGCTGGCTATCTGAGAGATGGCTTCCAGCATAAACCGAAAACTTTCTTCCTTTTGTCTGAGGACTGGCATGTGATAGTAAATCATGTTCAAGATCTCCAACAGCTAAAAAAAAAAAAAGTCCAAATCAAACATTAAATTGCCATTTTCCCTCTACTATATGGCTTAGGACACATATAGTCAGCATATTAATCATGGGTAGTTGATGAATTATATAATAATGTTAGAAACACTAGTTAATTCTATGCATGGCCTATCTCCTACTCACGAGGGCTGTAGGTATATTGGGTATTTATTCCTAAGTCAATGTAGCAAATATTTAGTGAAAGACTGCATTATGCCAAGTGTTGTGCTAGGCATTGTGGGGGATTTACCAAAGAGGAATACGATGTAGCCCTTTCTCAAAAGGAAAGAATGTTCTAAGAAAGAATACCTGCCATATATCCAAAGGCCTGTGTGCCAGGCAGTATATGGCAAATGGTACACAAGAGGTTCACAAGATTGTGAGGGAACCCAGAAGTAACTGAGGTCACTTTGGAGGGACACCTGATGTGGGTCTTGAAGGATATATAGAAATTTCAAAAGGCAAGGTGGGGATGGTGGGGAAAGTCATCCTCATCCCAAAGAAGAATATAGATAAAGATGTAAAATAAAAAAGCATGATAATGGATGAAGCACAAAAGATTTTTAGAGCAGTGGAAGTATTCTGTATGTTACTGCAATGGTGGATATGTGCAATTATACGTTTGTCAATACCAACAGTTAACTTTAAGGGAAACTGTGGACTTTGAGTGATAATAATGTGTTGATGTAGATTCATCGATTGTAACAAATGTACCACCATGTTGTAGGATGTTGATGGTAAGGGAGGATACATGTGTGTGGGGAGAGGAGGTACAGGGCTCTATGCCCAATTTTGCTGTGAGCCTAAAACTGCTCTAAAATATATATATATATATATATATATATATATATATATATATATATACACACACACACTAGCATGAGAGCATGGGCCCAAGCAAATATGGAAAACATTTCTGGAACAAGAGAATGGTCCAGTTTGGAACACAGAGAAAATGAGGGTAAGAGAAGATAACTTGACAGAAAAGATGAAGCCAGATCCTAGAGAACACTGAAGGTCACCTTCCAAATTTGGATGTGAATCTGTGGGCAGCAGGAAATGATATTATACATTTGGATTTTTGATGTGGAGAAGGGCATATCTATCTGCTAGTAGCTTTGCTTCTAGTAGCTATTTCTCTTGTTTATTTTGGATAGATATTTTTAGGTTAAACATGACATTTACTCTGAATTAAAATTCTTTAAACATAAATATCTGGCAAATATGATTACCACAGAGTCCCATTAGGGGAGGATTTAGGTCCCTATTGCTCCCTTTTAATGCCAAACACACAAATACAACAACATTCCAAATTTATGAACCTTTGATCTTCCCATGTCCAGTATAATGCCTGCCACATAGTACACACTCAGTAAATTTTTTAAAAAACTGATTGGAGAGTAATTAACACAGAAATAATTTCTAAAGGTCATACTTTGGAGAATTCTTTAATTTAGGGTGGTTGACTCCGGGACATGGGCACCATAACTTCTTTCACCTATAGGAGGTGCCTTCATTGAGTTAAAGATTCTCTTCCTCCTTATTAATCTTTGAATTGCCTGAATTTTGTGTCCAACCTCAAGAGACAGGCTAGAGCATCCCCATTTGGAGCTCTTAAGCAAGCTTCCTGAGCTCAAATCCTTTTCACTCTGACTAACTCTCCAGCTGGGAGTAAGGACTAAGGACTTTCCCTCAATCGGTTCTTCAATGACACCTTCCTTACCAGAAAACAAACCCCAAGGTGTGTGGAAGAGAAGCCTGAAGAGAGGCAGTGGAATTAGAAACTCTACTGATCCTCAGTGGTCATCCCAAAGGTGATCCACACAGTCACCCTCATCCTTATAGATCTAACAGTCCAGTTTTCCAGAATCCAAATGCCCTTGGTTCAGAGCTGCTGTCTCTAGCCAAAGAGTGACAGTTGGGAAAGATTTTTTGATCACAGACTAGAGAGGCAATTGAGACAGGCTGAGACAACATGAGCCTGGTTGTTAATACACAAGTTGGGTCTCTGCTGAGGCCTCCTGAGGCTATGCATGCTCTTGCTTATTTCCCAACAGAGGACAAACTGGGAAGTAGCAATCAACTTGGCATTTCAGAAGTGTTAGAATTCTGCTCGATGGCCAAACTGGCTGTCAGTTCACCTGTTCTTCCAAAGCAGCTCCCTGCTCCTTCAGGGCAGCAACCATCCATATGCCACAGGCCTTTGTACAGGTGGGGTTAAGGGTCTCCAGACCATCCAGGGTTTCCTCCAGGAACATTAGAATTTCTTCATTTGGGATGAGTTTACTGACAATCTGAGAATGTACCCAGAAAGATTCATGTTATCAATCATCTCACTTCATACAACATGCTGCTACTGTTGTTTTAAGATATTGGAAACCACTGGAATTTCCAAACAGCACATGATTAGAACTATAGAAACTACTGAAACAGATAGAGACAATACCCTACAACCTCTAGGTAAACTTTTCCTACAGTTGCCCTTTTATCATTTTATATTTATTGAATCCCAAGCCTCATGAAGCGATTTCTTCTCCAAACTTCTAGTGTACTCCACAAGGGAAAAATAATGTATAAATTTTGTATAACAATTTATTTGATATAAATTACTTCAGCATACATTTCATATATCACAGAAATATGTCTTGGGTATGCCAAAGAATAGCTAAGGCTTGGGAATTTAGGAAAGTCTATCACCAGGTACTAAGTGCCATGCTGAATAACAGGTGCCTCACAGTTTCCATAAAAGTATGAATTGTTATGATTCCTGTCTTTTACTCTTTCATGTTTCAAAATTAAGAGTAGCCAAAAGTTCTAGAAAATAAAAACTTTGCAATTTGGTCTCTAAGTACAAGAACTATACAGAATGGGTGATAGCAGTGTGTGAGTATGAGTGTGCATGCGTGTGTGTGTGTGTGTGTGTGTGTGAACACATATGCATGCGTGCATGAGTCCTAATGAAAGAGCAGGCAGGCAGGTGAAAAGTTAGCAGTTTGAATGAATTCCAGGAACATTGTCTGGGGCTTTAACCAAGCAAGATGGTTGTGATTATGAGTTTGTAGGTATGAAGACATTACTCTTTACAACTGACTTCCCTCTGCATTAAGTGACCTGATGATTGATATTTAATAGTAATGTTCTTGAAAGGAAATGAGTCCCTTTTCATGAATAGTTGCATGTCTCAACCAGTTTCTGAGTCATTTTTGTTCCAAGATCAAGGGACCAGACTGCCGCATCTGTTCTATGTAACACGAAATACCTGCTTGGGCTCCAAACTCAATGGTTATCTGTTTTTTTCCTCATATTGGTATGGATGATGGTTTAGCAGGAAAGGAAGGAGGGGAACTCATGTTTTTGGGTACTTATCATGCATCAGACACTTTCTTAGGCATTTGACCTATGTTTCCTCCGTGCCCCTCAACTGGCCTCTCTCCCTTATTCTGGACACTTTCTTGTTGTTTCTGCTGCTGTCACTTTAGTCCAAGCCACCTCCTTGTAGTTTCCTCCAAACTGACCTCATTAATTTCACTCCTGCTGGCCTGTATTGTAGTATGAACACAGCAGCCAGATGACCCTCTGAAATAGAAGTCTGATCACGTTCCTTCTTGCAGGAACACACCTAGCCCGTACAGGGCTTGTGCAAATTAGGAAAAGACACCTGTCCTCAAGACAGTTCACTTCTCTCTGTAAGTATATGGTCATAATGACTGATTTTGTTGGACCTTTTACTGCCATCTGTGGATAACTACCTTAAAATACATAAATATCTACAATGTTTACATTAGGAATGATGCTGCCTCACATGAAGAGGCCCTTGTGCATTTCATATCTGGCACAATTGGACATAGTGCCCCGACTTATGCTCAAAACCCGGTGCTGGCTTTTATTTCCAACTGGAGTAAAAGTCAAAGTCTTTGGAGCATCTGGGTGGCTCAGTCAGTTAAGCATCTGACTCTTGGTTTTGGCTCAGGTCATGATCTCAAGGTTCATGAGTTTGAGCCCCACATCTGCATTGTCAGTGCAGAGTCTGCTTGAGTTTCTCTGTCTCCCTCTCTCTTTCTCTGCCCCTCCCCAACTCGCGCTGTCTCTATCTCTCTCAAAATAAGTAAATAAACTAAAAAAAAAAAAAGTCAAAGTCTTTAACAAGACCTGGAAGGCAATTGAACCATTACTGAGCTATCTCTTGGATCTCACTACCTCCTTCTTTCTCTACCTCAGGGCCTCTGTACTTGCTTTCTCCTCTGCCTGGAATGTTCTTTTCCTTCGGTCTTCATGGTCTCCCCTTCACAGTGGCCTTTTCTAGGAAATCACCCCTCCCTTACTCTCTATTCCCTTACTTGACTATATTTTTCTCAATTATCACTACCTGACATATTTATTTGGCTGACTCCATCCACCAGGATACAAGGTCATCCAGGGCAGGCATTTTGTCTTTTTCTATTCTTAGAGCCTAGAACAAAGTCTGGCATATGATAGGTGCACAGAACATAGTAGGCGAATGCATAAATGATTAAATAAATGAATGAATTCATTGACCAATTCTCAGAACAACTCTGAGAGGTAGGATATGCATTTCTTTTTAAGATGAGGAGAATGGGTTTCAAGCAGTGCACACAGAATGCGTTCAATAGACTCCAAAGCTCTTGTTTCTTCTACTCCACTCCACTGCCTCCCTTACCCTGAAGAATCTTGGTTCACAATATTTCTCAGAGAATGAAATATAAGCAGCAGGTGTTGACTGGGCACATGCACCCCGGGTTAATGCATGATAGCCTAAAAGGATGGCTAGACCACTGCTCTCCTTGGTGGTGGGGCATACACAGCTTACTTATTTGGAAATCAACCCAAAACTATCTTTACATCCCTTGGCCAGTCCTCCATATCTATTACCTTTGCTATTTTGGAAGAAATCTTGATCTGGACCTGTACATCATCACACTGCAGCCCTTCCTGCAAATCCTGCAGTCTTTCCACCTCTGGGTGAATGCCTAAAATCCACAAGGGGGGACATAGGCAAGAGTTTAAAGACCTGATGGGGTTGAAGAGGTTGGGCATATTGAAAGGGCAGGCGTAAAAGCAAACACGCACAGGTGGTTTAGTACCATGCTAAATACTCTGCATACAATGATCTCATCTATTACTCATAAACATCATCTGAGGTAGACACTCCTGTTTTTGCAGATGAGAACGATGAGACAGAAAGGTATAAAGTCATTTGGCCATGGTTATCTAGCGACTAAAAATAGCAGAGTCAGAATTTGAACCCTGGTCTGTCTGACATCGGTGCCTAGGCTCTGACTACTCTGCTATGCTGCTCTCTCTGTTGGAGTTCCATTTTGCAGTGAGCCACTTTGGGGAAAATGGAAAGGTAACTATTGCAATAAAAACATCAGCAACTCTGCAAATGATTGTTGGAATCAATTTATAAACCCAGACCTAAGCAGTAACGATTTTCTGCTTGTTGTTTGAATGTATAGTAATTGTGGAAACTATCACCTAAACCATTTTGTGGCGGGCATCCCAGCCCAACAGAACACACATGGACTTTGGAGTCAGACAGACCTGAGCTCACAGCCCAGCTCCACTACTTGCTGGAATGAGTACATTTCTTTCTTTTTTTTGAAAAGTTTTTTGAAGTTTATTTATTTTGAGAGAGAGAGAGAATGAGAGGGGCAGAAAGCGAGGGAGAGAGAATCCCAAGCAGGCTCCCCACTGTCAGTGCAGAGCCCAATGTGGGGCTTGATCCCATGAACCATGAGATCATAACCTGAGCCGAAATCAAGAGTCATACACTTAGCCAACTGAGCCATCCAGGCGCACGGCGGATGGCTATGTTTCTTAACTTCAGGTCTCTTCATCTCAAAACTGATTATTAAATGGGTATTTAATTTAGCATCACACTTGTTACTTGTATTCAACGGGTGTTTCATAATCATATTCTTTCTCTCTGCCATGCTTATTCGATCCATTGAGGAAAAGAGTTAAAGTAAATAATGAAGTATGGGATTTTTTTTTTATTAACAAAGAGTACTTGAGAACCTGAATTTTGCATGTTTCAGGAAAATAAAGTACACTAAAGGAAGAATAGGTAGAACAATAATAGAGTTGAAATTCCTATCTTCCTACGAGGTTCCTCTCTGGTACGTTTCTTCTCTTCCTGGGATGGCCTCTTAGTTCTTACCTCCTTAACTCATTTTTTATTTTGTGGCTTGGTACAAGCATATATCCTTAGTGGATTATCTTCCCATACCCCAAGGGACTTTCATACCTAGTTTGACTCTGTTGAACATTATTTTTTCTTCTCCACTGACTAACCACCCCTCCTCCCCCAAGCCAAATCCCACCTTTTAGTTTTAACACATTTTTTATATGAATTTTACAGTTGTAGTATCTCTGTGTCTCCAGCATCAGAGAAATGCTTGAAACATGGAAAGTGCTTAATAAACATTTTCTGAGTACTTAAAAGAAAGAGAGTGGAACACAGGTGTGAGATGGCATTAAAACTTAGACCCACAACCCCGCAAGTAACCCTCAGTTTGTTCTCCATATTTATGAATCTCTTCTGTTTTGTCCCCCTCCCGGTTTTTATATTATTTTTGTTTCCCTTCCCTTATGTTCATCTTTTTGTCATATGATTTTTTGTGGGAGGGGGGATGGGCTAAATGGGTAAGGGGCACTAAGGAATATACTCCTGAAATCATTGTTGCATTATATGCTAACTAATTTGGATGTAAATTTTAAAAAAATAATTAAAACTTAGACCCATGGTCCTGGCTGTGCCTGGGCTGTACAGAACTGCGCATGTGCAGTGCAAGGCCATCCTCTGTGAAGCCACTGCTGGTTGAACCTGGACCTGAGGCCCTGCTTGTTGGTTTCAGCCCGAGATTGAGGTTTTAAAATTCCTTACCTTTCCTGATATTGACACTCCACATGTACTTGGAGAGCAGAGTTTCTGTTCTGGAAGTTGGAAAAACCTCCACAAAGTTGTCTCTCTTAGAGAACTTTAGTAATAGTGCTATTTCTTCCTGAAGAAAACCTTGTGATAGAAGAAGCATTGCTAATACGCCAAAGTGCTCAGTGATTTAAACTGGACACTCTCAAAACATTTTCACCTACCCCAATGGACCTTTATAATGCATCTGTGTCATTATCTTTATTTCTAAAAATAGCAAAAAACAGAGCCATTGGGGAAAAAAGATCCAAAAGAGAGACAAATCCTATACATAATTAATGCATTAGAATGCCGAAACGACTGAACAGCGGAAAGAGAGGGACAGAGAGACATCGATGAACAAAGAGGAAAACTGAGAACAAAAGAAAACAGGTATCTGCTCTTCATTTGTGGGTTTCTCATCTTTCCCTCACCTTTTATACAGAACAGACCAATCGTGGAGCTGGCAGCTGCTTGACGGATGGTGGGCAGGGTGTCACAGGAGTGAGGAGCCAGGAGGCCGAGGAGTGAGCCGATCTTAAAGTGTTCTGGAGCCTGGAGGATAAAGGAGATGGGGCGCAAGGTGATGGGGAGGCTTGACATCCCAGGATATTCCCAACAACACTGGAGATGAAGTCCCTTATTTTCCCCCTAAAGGTCCTTAGAATGAAATTGAATCTTGGACTTTCCCTTTAAGGGCAGTGGGAAAGTGAGCCGGCAAGCATGTAAAGGCAGCCAGATAGTTTAATCCTAGTGTCCTTGCCTCACTCTGGGGTCAGGCGACACCTCTCAGGTGCTTCTCTGGAAAGCACTCCATTCTGGGACTGGAGATCCATCATGCACAAGTTTGGAATTCCAGAGGCCTCAGCTGATCCCTACTGTCAGCAAAGGATGAAATCTATTCACTGCTGGAGATTACTTACCTCCACATCATTTGTCAGCACTTGTGCGGTGATCTGGAAGGCTCTTTCTCTTTCCCAGTCTTTGTGTGAAACAAGCCACATTCGGAGAAGCTGTTGGTCAAAGAATAAATGTCCTTTCCTTAGCACTCCTCATATTCACTCATTCTCATTCTCTGGCTCCTGCTGTCTCTGCCTCTTCTGTAACGGTGCTCACCTCCCACAAACAATTTTAAGAGGACTGGCCCTATGTGGTGGGTTAAATGGGTCAGGCTGGACATCTCCCTGGGAAGAGGATGAGGTAGAGTCTGGAGTGTCACCTTGCAGCACAGATGAGGGGATGTGGGAATCAGTTTGAGCAGTGGCCCTACTCACATTGAACATTTCTTGACAGTCCTCCGCTTTCACATTATCCCACATCATGGTCCTCAGCAGCCTTCCCAGAGCATCCATGGATCGTTCGTAGAGAAACTGAAATCCAAAGTGAGCATGAGTGTCAGGCTTCGGCAGGAGAGTAGAGTCTCAATGTAGTTCTTGATTTTACTCAGGCCTCACCCCCACGTACATGGATGTGCTCCTTGTCCTTATCTGTTTCGCCTTCGTCTTTGAGTTTTTCCAGAGGTGGAAGGGGAAGCAGCCTCCGAATAGTCTCTTCAAGAATATTGAGATGGTCATTTAGTGAGAGCTGAGGCTTCAGTTTGCTGAAACGAGAACCATGTAGAGGGATGGACGTTAGGATGACAAACAAAACATAGCCCGGAAGAGTACCCAAGAACTGCCAACCATACCTGAAGGGGTCAGATATGTTTGCCGACGTGTTGGAATGTCGAGGGAGGTGGTGACAGAAGCAGGGAGAGGTTGGGCACATGGAATCAGACTGTACTGGCGTGCATAGTCAACATGCCTCATTTCTAATTTATTAGAGTGATGAACAAATCGTCCCTAGCTTTGTGGTATTTAATCCCTTATTACATGATCTGTGGTAACATTAACCCACTTGTTTTTTCTAGTGCTCATGGGTTGTGTGTGTGTGTGTGTGTGTGTGTTGGGTGGGGGGAATTCTAAATTTGGAGCAGTGATTTTTATCCATTTCATATGTCTTCTCAGGTTATAACTGGTGTCACACATATTATAGGTACTCATGAATGTACCTAGAGTAATGACATTGTAATCATCCTTCCTTCCCCCTCCCTTCCTCCCTCCTTTCTATTCTCCTTCCTTTCCTTCCTTCATTCCCTTCTTTCTTTCTTTCAGGTATTTACTATAAACATCACGAAGGTATGAGCCTAGACATAACGTGGAAAAATGTAAATGTTCGATAAACATGAAAATCCCCATTTATTATTTAATAAATGTAAATCAAGACAATAAAATGCCACTTGTCAGCTACCAAATTAGCAAAGAAATTGAAAATGATGACATGGTTGGGGCAGGGTGAAACTGGTTCTCTCACAGGGGAATAAAAGTCAGTACCAGCTGGGGCAGGTCAATTGAAAGTGTTAAATATGTTGAACAGTCTTTTCATCTTTATTGTCTGGCTGACTTAAAAAAAAATCAACTTATTGAGGCAAAATGTATGCACAACAAGCTGCATCCAGTTAAAAGTGTGCAATTAAATGGGTTTTGCACCCATGAAACCACCACTATAATCAATATAGAACACCTAGATTTTTCCTTATGCCCCTTTACAGTTCATCTCTTCCTTCACTCTAGCCCCTGAAAACCGATTGGTTTTCAGTCATTAGAGATTGGTTTGCCAGTTCTATAAGTGTGCTGTCCAAATGAGGGTAGTCTCTAGTGACAGGCAGCTATCCAATACCTGAGTTGTGGCTAGACTGAATTAAGACATGCTGTAATTCTAAAACGCACTGGATTTTGAAGATTTTGTATGAAAAATCATGTAAATTATCTCATTACATTTGTTAAATATCAAATACACGTTGAAATGATAATATACTGAATATATCGGATTAAGTAAAATTATTATTAAAATTAATGTTTCTTTTCACTCTTTTAAAAGTGGCTACCAGAAAATTTTAAGTGACATATGTGACTTGCATTATATTTCTACTTGACATTATTTTAGTGCCTAGCTAACTTTTAGTTTATCTTCCACATTTATTTATCTGAGCTTTCTTCAAACTTCACGTATCTTTGTAAACATGGCAACCTGTGCCTTCTCTTAGTTGCTTCTTGCTACAGTTTAGCAGATTATGTGGGTATGTTTTTGCATCTATTTTCCCCAGTATACAAGGCCATATTTTGTTAATGGTTATCTTTTTTGAATCTAGCTCAATGCCTGGTACATGGATGACATTGAATACTACTTATTGAACTAAATTGTCAACTTTTATAATTAAAAGTTCAGAGAGCACTTTTTGCATAAAGTGCTCACCAAAATATTATTTATAGTTTTTATTTTTTAATGTTTTATTTATTCTTGAGAGAGAGAGAGAGAGAGAGAGAGACAGACAGAGAGACAGAGCATGAGCAGGAGAGGGGCAGAGCGAGAGAGGGACATAGAATCCAAAGCAGGATCCAGGCTCTGAGCTGTCAGCACAGAGCCCAACGCAGGGGTCGAACTCACAATCCGTGAGATCATGACCTGAAGTCTGATGCTCAACCAGCTGAGCCACCCAGGCGTCCCTATTTATAGTTTTAAAAACTGACAATTAACTATAGCAAGAGGAGGTTGATTAGATAATATGAGATATATCTATACAGTAAGTCATTAAACAGCCATTAAAAATGCTGTTTGTTACCTCAACATAATAAAGGCTATATATGAAAAGGCTACAGCTAATATCATGTTAATGGTGAAAGACTGTAAACTTTTCCTCTGACATTTAGAGGAAAATCTAAGATCAGGGACAAGATAAGGATGCTTGCTTTTGCCACTTTTATTTAACATAATACTGAAAGTGCCAGCCAGAGCTATTAGGCAATAAAAAGAAATAAAAGCCATGTAGATTGGAAAGAAGAAGCAAAATTATCTCTGTCTGCAGAAGATATGATCTTATATATAGAAAACCCTAGGGTGCCTGGGTGGCACCCTAGTTGGTTAAGCGTCCAACTTCGGCTCAGGTCATGATCTCGCAGTTTGTGAGTTTGAGTCCTGCATTGGGCTCTGTGCTGACAGCTCAGAGCCTGGAGCCTGCTTTGGCTTCTCTGTCTCCCTCTCTCTCTCTGACCTTCTCCTGCTTGTGCTCTATCTCTCTCTGTCTCTCAAAACTAAATAAACAGTAAAAAAAAAAATTAGAAAACCCCAACATTCACAAAAAATTATTAGAATAAAACAAATTCAACAATGGCGTAGAATACAAAATCAACACATACCAATCAGTTGTGTTACTACATTAACAATGAATAATCAAAAAGGAAATTAACAATTCCATTTACAATAGCATCAAAAAGAATAAATATTTAGCCAAGGGAGCAAAAGACTTGTACACTGAAAACCACAAAAGGTTGCTAAAGGAAATTAAAAAAAACACAAATAAATGGAAAAACATCCCATGTTCATTGATTTGGGCGCTTACTTTTGTTAAGATATCCATACTACCCAAAGCAGATTATAGATTTACTGTAATCTCCATCAAAATCCCAGTTTTTGTAGAAATGGAAAATCCATCCTAAAATTCATATGAAATCTCAAGGGACCCCAAATAGCCAAATAATCTTGAAAAAGGACAAAGTTGGAGTTCTCACACTTCCTGGTTTCAAAGATTATTACAAAAACCACAGTAATCAAAACAGTGTGGTTCTGGCATAAAGAGACAGACATATATAGACGAATGGAATAGAGAGCCCTGGAATAAACTCTGGGATACATGGTCACAAGGGTCCAAGACCATTCAGTGAGGGAAAGGAAAGTCTTTTCAATAGTGTTGGGAAAACTGGATATCCACATACAACAAATGAAGTTGGGACCCTTACCTTATTCCATATACAAAAATCAAGGCAAAATGGATCAAACACCTAAATGTATGAGCTAAAACTCTTCAACTCCTGGAAGAAAACTTTGAGAGAAAGCTTAATGATATTGGATTTGGCAATGATTTCTTGGATATGACACTAAAAGCACAGATAACAAAAGGGAAAATAGACAAATGGAAAATAGACAATAGACAAATAAAAATTAAAGCTTCTGTGCATCAAAGGACACAATGAATACAGTAAAAAGACAATCTATGGAATGGGAGAAAGTATTTACAAATCACATATCTGGTAAGGAGCTTATAACCACAATATACAAAGAACTCTGACAACTCAACAACAAAAAACAAAGACTCAATTACAAAAATGGACAAAAGAAGTAAACATTTTTCCAAAGAAGGTGTAAAGATAGGTAATGAGCATATGAAAAGATGTTGAAAGTTGCTAAATCATTAGAGAAATGCAACTCAAAACCACACTGAGATTCTAAGGATGGCTGCTATTAAAAATAAACCAGAAAATGACAAGGATTGGCAAAAATATGGAAAAATTAGAACCCTTATGCACTGTTGATGGGAGTGCGAAATGGTGCCATTGCTCCAGAAAACAGGATGGTGCTTCCTTAAAAAATTAAAAATAGAATTCTCGTATGATCCAGCAATCCTACTTTTACGTGTATACGCAAAAGAATTAAAAGCAAGGACTGGAAAGGATATTTAGGCACCCATGTTTGTTAGTGGAATTATTCACAAGAATCAAACCATGAACACAACCCAAGCATCCATTGGGTGAATGGATTAACAAAATATGGTGTATATATTAAATGGAATATTATTCAGCCTTAAGAAGGAATGAAATTTTGACACAGGTTATCATATGGATGGACATTATTCTAGTGAAATAAGAAAGGCACAAAAAGACAAATACTGCATGATCCCATTATATGAGGTACCTAAAATACATATTCATAGAGACAGAAGGTAGAATGGTGTTTGCCAGCTCTGGTGGGAGGAGGGAACAGGGAGTTGTTTAATGTGTATAGAGCTTCAGTTTTGCAAGATGAAAAGAATTCTTGAGGTTGATTGCACAACAATATGATTATACTTAACACTGCTGCACTATGCACTTAAAAAATAGTTAAGATGATACATTTTTTGGGTATTTTACAACAATTAAAATATTTTTTAAACAAATTTTTAATGCTTATTTATTTTTGAGAGAGACACACACACACACACAATGTGGTGAGGAGCAGAGAGAGAGGGAGACAGAAGATCTGAAGTGGTCTCTGCACTGACAGCCCAGAGTCCGATGCAGGGCTCGAACTCACAAACTGTGAGATCATGACCCGAGCTGAAATCGGTTGCTCAACTGACTGAGCCACCCAGGCACCCCTCACAATTAAAATATTTTTTAAAAACAATGAAAAAAGAACAATGTTTGTAAAGAATGGTAATAACATGGGAATATGTAAGGTGAAATAAGGAAAGACAGGATGCACGATCGTATGTAGAGCACGATCTCAACTCTACTTGAAATGAAGAATAGGCTATGAATTGAGGGACACATACCAAAATGTTGAAAATAGGGGGCTATTATTATTATTATTATTATTTTTAAAGGTTTATTTATTTTAGAGAGAGAGAGCACAAGCTGAGGAGGGGCAGAGAGAGAGGGGGACAGAGGATCCAGGATCTGAAGTGGGCCCTGTGCTGACAGCAGAGAGCTCGATGCGGGGCTCAAACTCACAAACTTGTGAGATCATGACCTGAGCTGAAGTCAGCTGCTCAACTGACTGAGCCACCTGGGAGCCCAAAGTTTTTATTATTTTTAAAAACTTTCTATAGTTTCTAAGTTTTAACAATGAATTTGTATTTCTTTACTGCAGGGGGAAAATATTATTTTAAAATTTTGATTAAGGGGCGCCTGGGTGGCTCAGTCGGTTAAGCAGCCGAATTGGGCTCAGGTCATAATCTCGCGGTCCGTGAGTTCGAGCCCCGCGTTGGACTCTGTGCTGACAGCTCAGAGCCTGGAGCCTGTTTCAGATTCTGTGTCTCCCTCTCTCTGACCCTCCCCTGTTCATGCTCTGTCTCTCCCTGTCTCAAAAATAAATAAATGTTAAAAAAAGAATTTAAAAATAAAATAAAACAAAATTCTGATTAAAATTATTTTCTTCTTTAGGTTTATTTCTACTAACCAACTAAAATATGATTAGGGCTTTCGTAAGTTTTTTTTTAATGTTTATTTTTGTGTGAGAGAGAGACAGAGCATGAATAGGGGAGGGGCAGAGAGAGAGAGGGAGACACAGAATCCATAGCAGGCTCCAGGCTCTGAGCTGTCAGCACTGAGCCCCACGTGGGACTCAAACTCATGAACCTTGAGATCATGACCTGAGCTGAAGTCAGACACTTAACCGACTGAGACACCCAGGTGCCCCAGGGCTTCATAAGTTTTTAATTGGAATATTAAAATTTGCCTACAGACCAAAGTCTAGGAAAAGAAATTTCCTTTTGCACCAAAACTTCAATCCTTATGTATCAATAAGTCTCACTCCTCTAAGTTGCTCTTTCTCCCTCTTGGTTATCAAATGGTCGGGCACTTAGTTCTGTAAGTCTGAAAAGAGGGAGAAGCCCAATTTGAAATAGCCCATCGATGAGCTGTGTTCACTTTGGGAAGGGTGCACTGGTGTATCCATTGACTGAGAAGTCAGTTGATCTGAAGGAGGATATTGGGAAGGAAATATTTTTCTCAATGAGAGCAAGAAAAATTCTCTAAAATCCTCTACCTGAGGTATCTAATGGCGATTAAAGCTTTCCACCGAACAGGGCTAGCTAAGGAATCCAGGGGCTCGTCTCTGATGAAGTCCTGTAACACAAACAAGGAGGTGAAATATTTTAGAAAGGGGAGTTTCCACATGCAGCTGCAATCCCATTGGACCACTGGGTGCCCTTGGTCCAAAATATGGCAGAGATCTGTTTGTTCCCTGGGACTGGCAAGTTTTACCCACTTAAAAAAAGACAGCTCTGTGCTCTTGGTAACAGACTTTTCATGGCCTTGCCCATGTCCTCTCTGCCCACTCACCAGCATGTAACCCAGTAGCACCTCCTTGTAGGAGAACTTGAACCCTTGATCCGCAGCATCTTGGACAGCAATGCCAATCTCAGTGATACTTCTTGTGAAACTCATTTGCAGATCCATGTCCTAAAACGAAAGGATTCACAGTGCAAGCCAAAGTCTTGGGTACCACACCTGGTTCTATAAACCCAGTTCTTGACCTAGGGTTGAACTATGTGCCCAGACAGAAGTGAGAATCTGTTTCTTTTTCTTTCTCTACCTCAGTTTAGGATCAAAGTTGCAGGGAAATTAAAAAAACAAAGGTCAATTTCTACTCCTTCCACCCCCTACCCCCCACCCCCCATAGATTGAGGTTCTATAAGGCAGTGGCTTTTAAACTTTTTGGACCATAAACCACACAGTAGGAAACAGTTTACAATTCCATTCTGTACTTACATTCTATCTATCTATCTATCATCTATCTATCTAAATATAATATATATAATAACTGAAATAAAAGTTTTATGATACTTATTGCTATGTACAATGTTCTCTTCTATTTCTTTTATTTCATTAAAAAATTTGCTGGTGCGGTCTATTAAATCTATCACATTGAAATCATAGTCTACTGGTGGGTCACAGCCCATAGTTCTAAAAATACTGTTCTAGTTTGCAGTCTAACTTTCAAACTACCTGCAACCAAATATAGCTCTATGTTCTGTCCTAGATTAAGCTCAGGGATCCTGGCTTCAGAATTGGATTAATTAGTTATATATTGGGATCCTTTCCTCTCCTCTGGAATCAAATCAAGAGGACTTATATGCTTCCTGCATTTCCAGGGAACATACTTGGTATTCAAATGTATTTGTATCAAATACATCATATACATATATCAAATACATATATCAAATATATTGCATACCTTATTCATCACAGACATGCCCAGAACCTGAAAACCAAAGGCAAAAGCAGATATAGAGCCGCAGTTAGAGAGTTCCCTTACACCCGCAAGAAGACCCACCCACCAACCTGAAAACAAGAGTGAAGCAGGACACGGAGTCTTGCCAAGGAGTGGGTGCTGTTCACTCCCTCCCCTATTTCCAAAGTGAGGTCCTGTACATTGGCAGACATTTTCCCCAGGTGAGTCTGATCTACAGAACGCAGCATAAAGATATCAGGCGTTTGGGTTTCAAGCCTCACAATTTAAAGAGACTCTACCAGATTTTGGTAAGAAAAAGGATAGAGGCTGTTGGCAGAAAGACCAGCGAAAAGCTATAGAATGAAAGTAATAAGGGAGCCGACTTTGGAAGGAGATATAGTCAGTTCTGCTATGATGCTTGCATTGAAAATGCAATTTTGTTCCAGTGAAATTGATATGTGAGTAAATACTTCTGGTGTATTCTGAATTTTGTGTTTGCTTATGCACAGTTTGGTCCACGGCAGCAAAAAGGTGAACTAGCTGAATTGAACTGCATAGGAATACTCACACAACACCTCAAACACGCCAGCTGCCTCAGTTTACCATGGTAAGAGCTGCTTCCCATACAAATCTGGCATTCTAGCTGTCTGTCTGATTTCAAACGACCCTTCTTTATACCACCATTTCATAATAACTCACAACTTTCACAATTGAATTCATGTGTTTTTCAAGGAAAAGTGACATAATTTTTTATAGTACTTAGATATTTCTTAAATGTTTTTTTTTCTTAAATGGTTTTAAAAATTAGGTTCCTATTTTTTTCTGTGTCATTGATGGGGTTTTTGAATGTTGTGCCTCTTACCCCATTTCCCCCACAATCCGGTGGTTTTTTTGTACTATGTTGTGCATATGCTGTGTTACAGCAGAACTGACTGTACCTTGAAAATGTACAGTCATCATTATCTAAAACATCTTTATCTCTTTTCCTCTTTTATTTTTATCCTAATTTCCCTCAATGACCGACTAAAAATTAATGTAACAGAAAACATCTTAATGTTTAATGTTTATTTATTTTTGAGAGAGAAACAGAGTATAAGTGGGGAGAGAGAAGAGAGAGAGACACAGAACCTGAAGCAGGCTTCAGGCTCTGAGCTGTCAGCACAGAAGCCTATGCGGGGCTTGAACTCATGAACCGTGAGATCATGACCTGAGCCGAAGTCGGATGCCCAACCAACTGAGCCACCCAGGTGCCCCAGAAAACATCTTTTTTTAAATCATATTTTTGGTTTTCATCATTGCTTTTCAAAATTTGAGTGCATCAGAATCACCTTTTCAGGAGCACGGCAAAAATACAGATTCATAGATCCATCCCTAAAGGCTGTGATTCATTAGAGATCTCTATTTTTAACAAGCTCTCCAGGTAATTGTCATGCAGCTGAAGGGTGAGGATCACTGCCCTAATCCCTTTCACTGGCGTATACTTATATCTGTGATATCATGAGTTCCCTGTGATTCCATTTTTATCACATACACACATGAATAAATATCAAGAGTACAGATTTATCAAGCAGGTGGTGTGTGGAGGGCACAGAAGAGGAGGTAAGACAGCATAAGGTACCATCCCTAACATCAAGGTGCTGACAGTCTGATGTGGGAGCAGATGTGCACGTAATCGGCAGAAGCTTCTGAAACTTGGCTATGGATAAGAATCATTTATAAACCTTTTAAAATTACAGCTGTCAGACTCCACCCCAGATCTACAGAATCAATCTCCCTGAAAAATGGTTCTGGGAAGCCGTATTTCAAACTTGATCCCAAGGTGATTTTTAGGTGGCTGACCTGGTACTAGTTAGCAAAATGGCTAAATTGACAATATATATAAAGTACTTTATTAAAGATATAAAAAGTACTATGGGGGACAGAAGTGATCAGATGAATTCCAACTCAGATGTGTGGTTCTGAGGCAGGAATATTCCTGGCATGTTTGAAGAGCATCAGCGACAGCCGGGGGGATTGGTATGAATGTGTGTGTTGGGGTGCGTGTGAAATAGTACCTAATGATGTAGACTGCGTAGATTGGTTAATGATATATTTTTATTCGCTTAAAGGTACATGTATTGTGGGGCGCCTGGGTGGCTGAGTCGGTTGAGTGTCTGACTTTGGCTCAGGTCATGATCTCACGGTTCAGTTCTATGAGATTGAGCCCCACATCGGGCTCTGCACTGACAGCACAGAGCCTGCCTCAGGTCCTCTGTCTCCCTCTCTCTCTGCCTCTTCCTTGCTCATGTTCTGTCCCCCTCTCTCTCAAGAATAAATAAACATTAAAAAAATTTAAAAAGATACATGTATTTCGCTTACTATTTGTGAGGCACTGTTTTAGGTGGTTTATCTATACCACGTAAAAGGTTGAACAACTACCATTAGTAACACTTCAGAGACTATTGCAGGGAAGTAATGAATCTGTAATGCCCTAATGAGGTACTGGAGTAATTATTTTAGGTTTGATTCGAGGGAGACTGCTATGGGTACTTACCTAGGAAGGTATCATGGGACATGAACTGCCCAAGGTTTTGGAAAGAAACAAATTACCTGACCCTGTTTTGTTATGAAAAAAATTTTTTTTTTGTCTTACATTCTCATCTTCCAAATATACCAGGTCCTGTCTTGCCTTTGGCCTGTATCTTTTGAGCATGAATATTCCCAAGAGGTGAGCCCCTCCAAGGTTTGGGAACCCCAGCCTAGAAATCCAGGCAGCCCTGTGCTAGCCATTACCTGAGAGCACTGGCCATAAAGAAATAGGACTTGGGATACGATGTCTTGATCAAGCCTGGTGAGGAGTTGACCCTTAGGAGCATGGAGGGCCACAGCTCCGTAGATTACCATGACATCAGTCTTGGTGAGGCTCTTTTTCCCAGAAAAAATACCCTGAAAGAGAGACATAAAAACTATGATTGAAGGTGTCGCCTTCCTTCCATGTTGTTTCCTAATTCTATGGACCACTACAGGGATTAAGAAATGAGACTGCGATGATGAAAATTAGCCTAAAACTGATATGCTTGCTTGGTCAAATTTAAACACCCAAAACTATGTTATGGATCTATCAGGCTTTAAAAGAGGTCCCTATGGGAAAGCATGTGTTAATTTTTACTTATTACATCTCTTTCCTTCAGGGGAAGCAGAGTGTACACAATGGAAACTGACCAGGAGGCCTGAACAGTTGGTAGAGGGACAAACCTAGGCACACACAGAATTCCTTAGGACCTTTCGAGTCAGCAATAGTAATAGAAAATGGAGTAGATCTGTCAGATAGCTGGTCATGCTACAGGGCCTGGGCTCAGGCAATTCTCACCTGGACTACAGACCTGGGGACAGGAAGAGGCTGTTCACTGATGGGATCAGTGTCGTTTGCCCTTGCAGTGACCAAAAGCTTTGGGACGGAAAGTTGTTCTTTTTACCTTACATCGATTCATGAAAAACTTTTCCCGATCTTGGAATGTCTTAAGAACTTTTAAAACAGTATCCAAGTGATTCTCAGCGCAGTATCCTAAAATAGATGTTATTCCCTAAAGTCAGAAAAGATAGGAGTTTTGAGTTTAACCATTCACTTATTCAACAAATATTTATGGAACGCCTATTATGTGTCAGGCACTCTTCTAGGTGCGGGAGACAACAGTGAACAGAACACACTGAACTCCCTTTCCTTGTAGTGCACACAACCAGGGGGAAATGACAGGGGAATAACTTTAAATAAGCACACAAATTTGCTAAATATGCAAATATATAGTATTTCAATGGTGAGAAGTGCTATGGACAGAAGGAAAACAAGAAAAGAGAATAGCACTGTAGGTTGGGACATTTTCAATTTAAATAGGTGGAAGTCTTCATTAACAGGGTAACATTGAGTAGTGTTCTAAAATGAATGAGGGAGCAAGCCATTGGACTGGGTGGGAAGGACAGTTCCAAACAGGATGGGGGAAATGGTGTTAGAAATAATTCCAAGAGCAATAAATGATCACATCTGACAAGGAGAAGATAAATAATAAAAAAGCAGTCTCAAAAGTTCAGTAAGTCTAGTGGTTTCTGACCATTTAATATGGAAGAGAGAATCCTAAACATCTTAAAATTTCTGAGGACAATGTATAACAAAATACACTACAAAATTTTTTTTATACTAGGTGGTCTTTATTAGCCTGGAAATTTTTAAAATTTATTTTTAATTTTTTTTAACACACTCTCCTTCCTCCACATTCACATATACTCTGCAGCTTAGGCCAGGGTAGGGAATAGGTAAAAGTGCTTTGAAAAAGCTCTCTAGGTTATGCTTATGTTTTCTCTAGGTTGAAAATCAATAGCATCTAAGGTTATTTTCAGCTTGTAAATTCAATGATTTTGATATTTATGATTTAAGTTAAAAAATCAAGGCCAAAATATACTAAAAATACTTTTTATTAAGAATAATTGAAATTCATTTTTCAATACTTTCACAAACCTGGTTAAATAATGAAGCATTGATCCTGGGATGCAAGTGTGGTTCAATATTCACAAATCAGTGAATGTGATATACCACATCAATGAAAGGGTGAAAACTTTTTCAATAGATGCAGAAAAAGAATTTGACAAAGTACATCCATTCATGATAAAAACCCTCAATAAAGTAGGTTTAGAGGGAACATACCTAAACATACCTAAACATGAAAAACCCAGAGCTAACATCATACTCAATGGTAAAAAACTTAAGAGCTTTTCCCTTAAGACCAGAAACAAGACAAGGATGTCTACCCTCACCACTTTTATTCAACATAGTACTGAGAGTCCTAGCCACAGCAATCAGGCAAGTGAAAGAAATAAAAGGCATCTGAATTGATAAGGAAGAAATAAAATTTTCACTATTTGCAGACGACATGATGGTATGCATAGAAAATCCGAAAGACTACCAAAAAACTACTAGAAATGGTAAATGCATTCAGTAAGGTCACAGGACACAAAAACAGTATAGAGAAATCTGTTGCATTTCTACACACTAATAATGAAGTAGCAGAAAGAGAAATTAAGAAAACAATTTCATTTACAATTGCATCAAAAATAATAAAACACCTAGGAATAAACTTAACTAAGGACATGTAAGACATGCACTCTGAAAACTATAACACTGATGAAAGAAATTGAAGACAGCACAAATGGGAAGCTATTCCATCCTCATAGATTGGAAGAACAAATATTGTTAAAATGTCCACATTACCCAAAGTAATCTACAGACTTAATGAAATCCCTATCAAAATACCAACAGCATGTTTCACAGAACTAGAACAAATAACCTTAACATTTGTATTGGAACTACAGGAGTGCCTGGGTGGCTCAGTCAGTTAAGCCTGCAACTCTTGATTTCAACTCTGGTCTTGATCTCATGGTTTGTGAGATCAAGCCCCACATCAGGCTCTGTGCTGACAGCACGGAGCCTGTTTGGGATTCTCTCTCTCTGACCCCCCCCCCCCCCACTCATCATGTTCTCTGCTTCTCTGTCAAAATAAATAAATAAACATTAACAAATTAAAAGAACCTATGCTTAATTCACACTTGTCCCGTGTCTATAAAAGATACTAAACTTAAAAAAAAATGGAATGGAGCTACAAAAGACCCTGAATAGCGAAAGCAGTTCTGAAAAAGAAGTATAAAACTAGGGCCCTTGGGTGGCTCAGTCAGTTGAGCATCTGACTCTTGGTTTCAGTTTAGTTCATGATCTCATGGTTTGTGGGATTGAGCCCCACGTTGGGACTGCTTGAGATTCTCTCTCTTCTCTCTCTGCCCCTCCCCTCACTTGCTCATGCTCTCTGTCAAATGAATACACAACATTAAAAAAAAATAAAAAAGTTATAATACTGGAGGTATCACAATTTCAAGATATAAAACAAAGCTGTAGTATCAAAATATAGACACATAGATCAACAGAACAGAGAGCCCAGAAATGAACCCATGATTATATGGTCAATTAATCTTTGATAAAGGAGGCAAGAATGATGCTGTGAAAACTGGACAGCTACCTACAAAAGAATGAAACTGGACCACCTTCTTACACCATATACAAAAATAAGTCAAAATGGATTAAGGACTTAAATGTGAGACCTGGAACCATAAAAATCTCAGAGTAGAGCATAGACAGTAACTTCTCTGATTTTGGTCATAGCAACATTATTCTTGGTTTATTTCCTGAGGCAAGGGAAACAAAAGCACAAATAAGCTATTAGGACTACATCAAAATAATTATATATATATATATTGGGCTTTTATATATATATATGGCTTTTCCCCCCAAGTTTTTATTTAAATTCCAGTTGGTTAACATACAGTGTAATATTAGTTTCAGGTGTATAATTTGGTGCTTCAACACTTCCATACAACACCTGGTGCTCACTACTATAAGTGTCCTCTTAATCCCCATCACCTATTTAACCCATCCCCACCCCCCACCTCCTCTCTGGTAACCATCAGTTTGTTCTTTATAGTTAAGTCTATTTCTTGGTTTGCTTCTCTTCCCCCCACCCCCCATGTTTTTCGTTGTTGTTGTTGTTTCTTAAATTCCACATATGAGTGAAACCCAATAGTATTTGTCTTCTCTGACTTATTTTGCTTAAGATTATACTCTCTAGCTCCATCCACCTTCCTGCAAATGGCAAGATTTCACTTTTTTTTTAAGACTGAATAGTGTTCCATTATGTATATATACCAAATCTTCTTTATCCATTCATCAGATAGACATTTGGGTTATTTCCATAATTTGGCTTATTGTTAATAATGCTGCTATAAGCATCAGGGTGCATGGATCACTTCTAATTATTATTTTTGTATTTTTTGGGTAAACACCCAATGCAATTACTGGATCATAGAGTAGTTCTGTTTTTAACGTTTTGAGGAAGCTCCACACTGTTTTCCACAGTGGCTGCACCAGTTTGCATTCCCACCAATAGTGCAGAAGGGTTCCCCTTTCTCCACATCCTCGCCAACACCTGTGGTTTCCTGTATTGTTAATTTTAGACTTTCTTACAGGTATGAGGTGATATCTCATTGTAGTTTTGATTTGCATTTCCTTGATGATTGCTGAGTGATGTTGAACATCTTTTCATGTGTTTGTTGGCCATCTGGATGTCTCCTTTGGAGAAATGTCTTTTCATGTCTTCTGCCCATTTTTGAACTGAATTATTTGTTTTTTGGGGGTATTGAGTTTTATAAGTTTATAAGTTCTTTATGTATTTTGGATACGAACCCTTTATCAGATATGTCATTAGTGAATATCTTCTCCCATTCTGTGGGTTGTATTTTACTTTTGTTGATTGTTTCCTTTGCTAAGCAGAAGCTTTTTGTTTTGATGTAGTCCCAATAGCTTCATTTTTGCTTTTATTTCCCTTGCCTCAGGAGACCCATGTAGTAAGAAGTTGTTACAGCTGATGTCAAAGAGGTTACTGCCTGTGTTCTCTTCTAGGATTTTAATGGTTTCCTGTCTCATATTTAGGTCTTTAACCCATTTTTTTAATTTTATTTTTTTAAATTTATATCCAGATTAGCATATAGTACAACAATGACTTCAGGAGTAGATTCCTTAATGCCCCTTACCCATTTAGCCCATCCCCCCTCCCACAACCCCTCCAGTAACCCTCAGTTTGTTCTCCATATTTAAGAGTCTCTTATGTTTTGTCCTGTTTTTATATTATTTTTGTTTCCCTTCCATTATGTTCATCTGTTTTGTCTCTTAAAGTCCTCAGATGAGTGAAGTCATATGACTTTTGTCTTTCTCTGATTGACCAATTTCACTTAGCATAATACCCTCCATTTCCATCCTCCATTTCCATTTCCATTTTCCTTGCAAATGGCAAGATTTCATTCTTTTTGATTGCTGAGTAATACTCCATTGTAGATATATACCACATCTTCTTTATCCATTCATCCATCAATGGACATTTGGGCTCTTCCCACACTTTGGCTATTGTTGACAGTGCTGCTATAAACATAGGGGTGCATATGTCCCTTCTAAACAGTACACCTGTATCTCTTGGATAAATACCTAGTAGTGCAATTGCTGGGTTGTAGGGTAGTTCTATTTTTAATTTTTTGAGGAACCTTCAGACTGTTTTCCAGAGTGGCTGTACCAGCTTGCCTTCCCACCAATAAAGCAAAAGATCTTCTTTCTCTGCATCCTCACCAACATCTGTTGTTGCCTGAGTTGTTAATGTTAGCCATTCTGACTGGTATAAGGTGGTATCTCATTGTGGTTTTGATTTGTATTTCCCTGATGATGAATGATGTTGAGCATCTTTTCATGTGTCTGTTGGCCATCTGGATATCTTCCTTGGAGAAGTGTCTATTCATGTCTTTTGCCCATTTCTTCACTGGATTATTTGTTTTTTGGTGTTGAGTTTGATAAGTTCTTTATAGATTTTGGATACTAACCCTTTATCTGATACGTCATTTGCAAATATCTTCTCCCATTCTGTCAGTTGCCTTTTAGTTTTGCTGATGGTTTCCTTTGTTGTGCAGAAGCTTTTTATTTTGATGAGGTCCCAGTAGTTCATTTTTGCTTTTGTTTCCCTTGACTCTGGAGACGTGTTGAGTAAGAAGTTGCTGCAGCCAAGATCAAAGAGGCTTTTGCCTTCATTCTCCTTGAGGATTTTGATGGCTTCCTGTCTTACATTGAGGTCTTTCATCCATTTTGAGTTTATTTTTGTGTATGGTGTAAGAAAGTGGTCCAGGTTAATTCTGCATGTCGCTGTCCAGTTTTTCCAGCACCACTTGTTGAAGAGACTATCTTTATTCCACTGGATATGCATTCCTGCTTTGTCAAAGATGAGTTGGCCATATGTTTGTGGGTCCATTTCTGGGTTCTCTATTCTGTTCCACTGATCTGAGTGTCTGTTCTTGTGTCAGTATCATACTGTCTTGATGATTACAGCTTTGTAGTATAGCTTGAAGTCTGGGATTGTGATGCCTCCTGCTTTGGTTTTCTTTTTCAAGATCGCTTTGACTATTCAGGGTCTTTTCTGCTTCCATACAAATTTTAGGGTTATTTGTTCTAGCTCTGTGAAGAATGCTGGTGTTATTTTGATAGGGATTGCATTGATTATGTAGATTGCTTTGGGTAGTGTCGACATTTTAACAATATTTGTTCTTCCTATCCAGGAGCATGGAATGTTTTTCAATTTTTTTGTGTCTTCTTCCATTTCTTTCATAAGTTTTCTATAGTTTTCAGTGTATAAATTTTTCACCTCTTTGGTTAGATTTATTCCTAGGTATTTTATGGTTTTTGGTGCAATTGTAAATGGGATCAATTCCTTGATTTCTCTTTCTGTTGCTTCATTGTTGGTGAATAGGAATACAGCCGATTTCTGTGCATTGATTTTATATCCTGCAACTTTGCTGAATTCATGAATCAA
This sequence comes from Felis catus, assembly GCF_018350175.1. Taxonomy (NCBI): domain Eukaryota; kingdom Metazoa; phylum Chordata; class Mammalia; order Carnivora; family Felidae; genus Felis; species Felis catus. The sequence continues at coordinate 206,122,255 of NC_058368.1, read as the reverse complement.
TTCTAGCAGTTTTTTGGTAGAATCTTTTGGGTTTTCCATATAGTGTATCATGTCACCTGCAAAGAGTGAAAGTTTGACCTCCTCCTGGCCGATTCGGTTGCCTTTTATTTCTTTGTGTTGTCTGATTGCAGAGGCTAAGACTTCCAATACTAAGTTTAATAACAGTGGTGAGAGTGGACATCCCTGTCTTTTTCCTGACCTTAGGGGAAAGCTCTCAGTTTTTCCCCATTGAGGATGATATTAGTGTTGGGTCGTTCATATATGGATTTTATGATCTTGAGGTATGATCCTTATATCCCTACTTTCTTGAGGGTTTTTATCAAGAAAGGATGCTGTATTTTGTCAAATGCTTTCTCTGCATCTATTGAGAGGATTGTATGGTTCTTGTCCTTTCTTTTATTGATGTGATGAATCACGTTAATTGTTTTGCAGATATTGAACCAGCCCTGCATCCCAGGTATAAATCCCACTTGGTCGTGGTGAATAATTTTTTTAATGTATGGATGGATCCATTTGGCTAATATCTTGTTGAGGATTTTTGCATCCATATTCATCAGGGAAATTGGTTTATAGTTCTCCTTTTTAGTGGAGTCTCTGTCTGGTTTTGGAATCAAGGTAATGCTGGCCTCATGGAAAGAGTTTGGAAGTTTTCCTTCCATTTCTATTTTTTGGGCCAGGTTCAAGAGAATAGATGTTAATTCTTCTTTAAATGTTTGGTAGAATTTCCCTGCTAAGCCATTTAGCCCTGGACTAATTTTTTTGCAGATTTTTGATTACTAATTTGATTTCCTTACTGGTTATGGGTCTGTTCAAATTTTCTATTTCTTCCTGTTTCAGTTTTGGTAGTGTATACGTATCTAGGAATTTGTCCATTTCTTCCAGATTGCCCATTTTATTGGCATATAATTGCTCATAATATTCTCTTGTTATTGTTCTTATTTCTGTTGTGTTGGTTGTGATTTCTCCTCTTTCATTCTTGATTTTACTTCGGGTCCTTTCCTCTTTCTTTTTGATCAAACTGGCTAGTGGTTTATCAATTTTGTTAATTCTTTCAAAGAACCAGCTTCTGGTTTCATTGATCTGTTCTACTGGTTTTTTTTTTGGTTTCAATAGCATTAATTTCTGCTCTAATCTTTATTATTTCCTATCTTCTGCTGGTTTGGGGTTTTATTTGATATTCTTTTTCCAGCTCCTTAAGGCGTAAGTTTAGGTTGTGTATCTGAGATCTTTCTTCCTTCTTCAGGAAGGCCTGGATTGCTATATACTTTCCTCTTATGACTGCCTTTGCTGCATCTCAGAGGTTTTGGGTTGTGGTGCTATCATTTTCATTGACTTCCATATACTTTTAATTTCTTCTTTAACTGCTTGGTTAGCCCATTCTTTCTTTAGTAGGATGTTCTTTAGCCTCCAAGTATTTGTTATCTTTCCAAATTTTTTCTTGTGATTGATTTCGAGTTTCATAGTGCTGTGGTCTGAAAATATGCACGGTATGATCTCTATCTTTTTGTACTTGTTGAGGGCTGATTTGTGTCCCAGTATGTGATCGATTCTGGAGAACATTCCATGTGCACTGGAGAAGAATACATATTCCATTGCTTAGGATGAAATCTTCTGAATATATCTGTTAAGGCCATCTGGTCCAATGTGTCATTCAAAGCCATTGTTTCCTTGTTGATTTTTTGATTAGACGGTCTGTTGTGAGTAGGGTGTTGAAGTCTCCTACTATTATCGTATTACTATCGATGAGTTTCTGTATGTTTGTGATTAATTGATTTTTATATTTGGGTTTTCCCACATTTGGTGCATAAATGTTTACAATTGTTAGGTCTATAGACCCCTTGATTATGATATAATACCCTTCTGCATCTCTTGATATATTCTTCATTTTAAAGTCTAGATTGTCTGATATAAGTATGGCTACTCTGGCTTTCTCTTGTTGACCATTTGCATGATAGATGGTTCTCCATCCCCTTATTTTCAATCTGTAGGTGTCTTTAGGTCTAAAGTGGGTCTCTTGTAAACAGCATATAGATGGGTCTTGTTTTCTTATCCATTCTGTTACCCTATGTCTTTTGATTGGAGCATTGAGTCCATTGACGTTTAGTGTGAGTACTGAAAGATATGAATTTATTACCATTATGATGCTTGTAGACGTGGAGTTTCTGTTGGTGTTCTCTGGTCCTTTCTAATATTGTGTTTTTTCCTCTTTTCTCCCCTCAGAGAGTCCCCCTTAAAATTTCTTGCAGGGCTGGTTTAGTGGTCACAAACTCCTTTAATTTTTGTTTGTCTGGGAAACTTTTTATCTCTCCTTCTATTTTGAATGGCAGCCTTGCTGGATAAAGAATTCTTGGCTGAATATTTTTCTGATTCAGCACACTGAATATATCCTGCCACTCCTTTCTGGCCTGCCAAGTTTCTGTGGATAGGTCTGCTGCAAACCTGATCTGTCTTCCCTTGTAGGTTAGGGACTTTTTTTCCCTTGCTGCTTTCATGTTTCTCTGCTTGCCTGAGTATTTTGTGAATTTGACTATGATATGCCTTGTTGATGGTTGGTTTTTGTTGAATCTAATGGGAGTCCTCTGTGCTTCCTGGATTTTGATGTCTGTCTCTTTCCCCAGGTTAGGAAAGATTTCCCCTGTGATTTGCTCACATAACCCTTCTAGCCCTATTTCTCTCTCTTCCTCCTCTGGGACCCCTATGATTCTGATGTTGTTCCTTTTTAATGAGTCACTGATTTCTCTAATACTTAAATCGTGCTCTTTTGCCTTAATCTCCCTCTTTTTTTTCTGCTTTATTATTCTCTATAAGTTTGTCCTCTATATCGCTGATTCTCTGTTCCGCCTCTTCCATCCTTGCCACCACTGCATCCATCTGTGATTGCAGCTCAGTTGTGGCATTTTTAATTTCATTCTCGCTAATTTTTACTTCTTTTATCTCTGCAGAAAGAGATTCTAATCTTTTTTTGACTCCAGCTAGTATTCTTATTATCGTGATTCTAAATTCTGGTTCAGACATCTTGCTTGTGTCTGTGTGTTGGTTAAATCCCTGGCTGTCGTTACTTCCTGCTCTGTCTTTTGGGGTGAATTCTTTCGTTTTGTCATTTTGAAGGGAGAAAATGAATTAATGAAGTAGAAAATTGAAATTAAAAAATTAAAATTAAAAAAATATTAAAATTAAAAATTAAAAACACACCCACACAAAAATCGAATAGATGATGCTAGATCCTAGGTGTGTTTTGGTCTGGGTGTAGAAAGTGGTTTGACAGACTAGAGAAACAAACAAAAAAAAAGGGGAGGAGAGAAAAAAATAAGGAAATCATTTGAGAATTTGAAAAAATGAATACACTAAAGTAGACTAAAATACACAAAAGTAGTGAATATGGTAGAAAAAAATCATAGAAAAATATTTTTAATAAAAATTAAAAAGAAATATGAATTTTTTCATTTTCTGTATCTAAGAAAAAAGAAAAGAAACAAAAAAGAGAAAAAAGAAAAAAGAAAAAAGAAAAGACAAAGAAATCGTTTGAAAATTTGAAAAAGTGAATACACTGTAGTAGACTGAAATAAAATGATGGGAGTAAGATATAATTTGAAAAAATTTACATAAAAGCAAAAAATATAGTAATAAAAATTAAATAAAAATATTTTAAAAATAAAATGAAAGTAAAAACGAAGTTTTTCTCTTTCTGCATTAAAGAAAAAGAAATGAAAAAGAGATAAAAGAAAAAGAAAGAAAAAAAGGAAAATTTTTGAAAATTTGAAAAGGTGAGTACACTGAAGTAGACTAAAATAAAATGATGGAAGTAAAATAGAATTTGAAAAAAATTACACAAAAGTAAAAAATATAGTAATAAAAATTAAAGACAGATATTTTTAATAATAATTGAAAATAAAGATGAGGTTTTTACTCTTTCTGTATTCAAGAAAAAGAAAAGAATTATAAAAGAGAAAAAGGAAAAAGAGAGAGAAAAAAATGGAATAGATGAACCTGCTAACAGACTGAAGTCAGACTGAAATTGCTTCGTTTTCCCCTAGAGTTCAGTCCATGTAGCTCTTTATAGTCCATAGATTGAGCCGGAGGTGAGGTTTGTGTTCTTGAAGAGCGAAGTTGACCCAGTTGGGCTGGCCTCAGTGTAACAGCTCTGCTCTCCTCTAGATGGCGCTGCTAGCCTACTGGGGTGGATTGTTGCGCTGCTCGTCAGTGCGCATGCGCATGCACGGGAGCGGTGAAAAATGGCGCCATCCGCCACCCAGTCTGTTCTCCCGGATCAGCAATTGCGCACTGGTCCTCCGTCTTCAGCTCTCTTCCACTCTCCGCTTTTCCACTCTTCGTGACCAGGTCCCAGGTAGTAACTCTCTCCCGAGCTTTGTCTCAGATGTGGCTGTTTTCCCCAGCCCCTTACTTCCGAAGGACTGCGGCTTTGACCCGCTCTGCCCCTCTGCGGGAGGGTCTCACTGAGCAATGGCCGAATGAGCAGTGGCCGAATTTCGGCTGCACCCAGGAATGCCTGCTGGATGCTGCTGTTGCCGGTGCCCCAAGACTGCGGCCAGGTGCCAGCCTGCCCCCCCAAAAAATCGCGAGACAGTGTAGCCTCAGCATTTCAGGGATCATGGAAAATTGCAACACACATCTGGCACCAGGCTTCACCCTCAACAACCTTGCCTCAGCACCAGCGAAATGTGGCTGCCTTCCAGGGTCTGCTGGGACCAGGTGGCCTCACAGCCTCTACCAAATGTCTTTCCAGCAGTGTAGCCTCTTCTCCCTGTGTGGCCTGAGAACCTCCTGGACCCCACTCTGCTCCTGGGGATTCACCTTTCCCACCAGAGCACCACCAGGTATGGAGCTGTGGAGTTTCAGACTCTGCGCTTTCCCTGTTTATAGTCTTAATGGAATTTAAACCCTCTCCTTTCTCCTTTCTCCCTTTTTAGTTGAGTCCCTGCGCTGTTTCGAATTTTCCACTTTCTCTCCAGCTGCTTTTGGGGAGGGATGCTTTTCCAGTATTCTCCACAGCACCCCCCCCCCCCCGTCTCTGTCCTCCCTCCACACATAAAAGCAGCTTCCTGCCCTCTGAGGCTTCTCTAGACACAAGACCCACAAAAAACTTCCATGCTGTTCCGCCATCATGGCTCCTCCCCCTTTAATCCATTTTGAATTTATTTTTGTGTATGGTATAAGAAAGTGGTCCAGTTTCATTCTTTTGCGTGTTGCTGTCCAGTTTTCCCAAAACCATTTGTTGAAAAAGTATCTTTTTTTTTTCCTATTGGATATTATTTCCTGCTTTGTGGAAGATTAATTGATCATATAATTATTGGTTCATTTCTGGGTTTTCTAGTCTGTTCTGTTGCTCTAGGTGTCTTTTTTGTGCCAGTTACCATACTGTCTTGATCACTACAGATTTGTAATATAACTTGAAGTCTAGAATTTTGATGCTTCCAATTTTGTTTTCCTTTTTCAACATTGCTTCGGCTATTTGGGGTCTTTTTAGTTCCATAAGCGAAGGGGTTTAGGAATACACTTATCATGATGAGCACTACATTGTACACTTGAATACCATCGTATATTAAGTATACTGGAATTAAAGTTTTAAAAATAATGGAACATTGATATTTAAACAGAAAAGCAGAATTTTCTGAAAAAATTCTGTTGGATTATTTTGAATGTGTCCATGGATTCTGGGCAAGTAAGACATTGTCATAAGACCTGTCAGTGGTTGTCTGAATGGAATTAGTTTTTGTCATTATACGAGCAAATTGAGAGAAAGGAGTCCTACCTGCCGCTGATCTCCTAGTTGGTTGGGAGCAATGAGAAATTCCTTAATCTGTGAGCTTACAAAATCTGTATCTTGGCAGGATGCTAAGGTGGTTCCCAAAGCTTTCCAAAGAAATTTCTGGAAAACAAAAGACAACAAGGAACAGAATGTTAATGGTCGGAAAGCAAAACTCCAGTGAAAAGTGGAAAGAGTTTACACAGTTATCCAAAGGACAGAAATTTGGGTTACTTAATGACTACTTACTAAACATGAACTTCAAGTATTATTTCTTCCTGAAAGTGTTTTCCTCCCCACCAGGCTCTGTCCTTACCTGTGCTCTTCTGTACTCCTCTATGCCTTGTGATGTGCCATTATAATACCTTTTTACTCCTTACTGTAATGTTCAATTTTCTTGATTGTCTTTGTGCTCAGAATTTCAGTTCTTGGTAACAGAGGGCCTTATTGATTGCTTTCAGTGCAGTCCCTGGTAGCTAATAAATGCTCAATAAATGCTTTTAAAATACACATGTTCAGTGAAAACTGAGTTATTTAAAGATGATGTCATCAGATATTCTCAACTTTCAAAGTATATTAACTTACTTTATAGTTTAGGAGATTTAATCTATATAGTTTTGAAAATAATACTTTGTAAGCTCTACTATGATCTCTCTCAGGAGTAGGGTGAGTTGTCTAGAGGTGCCGTAGAACGTGTCCAGGGTGAAGGAGAAAATACATACAGAACTTTTACGTACATGGTATACCTTTTAGTAAGGGATTCTGAGTGAATTAGAGAGGGAAACCTCCCAGTGCAAGTTTGGGAGAGCAAGAGAGCATGTGGGACATAATTCTGTGGCTTCCACGTCCCTTTAGTTGATGAGAATGTTGGATTCATTATGCTAGCCCTAACATGGATACTTCTGTAATGTCTAGATGTAGAAAAGACAAGACAGACATGACTTTCTGTTCTTGTTCATTTAGCCATACAAGATTTAGAACTATGGCAGAGGGAAGAGGGTAGCCCAAGAGTGCCTTCTGCACCACAACACATGCCTGAATGTAAATATGTGTATGTGTATGTATGTATACGTGTGTGTGTGTGTGTGTGTGTGTGTACACATATTGATAGATCTATATTATTGTGGAGGTAATATACAAGGAAAAAATTCACAAGAGGAGATACTTGCCATATGGCTAGAAAAATGAAGTCATGAAGTCTTAATTTGTTTTCTAAGACTAAAATTATCTACAGCTATATAATATCATAGGATTGCCTGGGTGGCTCAGTTGGTTAAGGTTCCAACATTGACTCAGGTCATGATCTCATGGTCTGTGAGTTGGAGCCTCGCGTTGGGCTCTGTGCAGACAGCCTGGAATGTGCTTCGGATTCTGTGTCTCCCTCTCTCTCTGCCCCTTCCCTGCTAATGCTCTCTCTCTCTCTCTCTCTCTCTCTCTCTCTCTCTGTCTTTCAAAAAAATAAACAATAATATCAGATTGCCATCTCCTTATTTAAAATTTCCATCTTGTCACATACAGTAGAGAAGACTGGCGAGTTGCAGGTTCATTCTAAGGACTCTGTAGGGTTTGAAGGATTGTAGTGATTGAGGCGTCATTATGGATCAAAAGGAACTTATGGCACTAGAGGGAAGGAAAAACTGGTAGTAACCAATAGAGTTAAATTAGGACATTCAAGAGAAATTGTACAGATCAGTCCAACTAGGGATGAGAGGGCTACGTGAGGTGATAGAACTGGTGGAACAACTGCCTGAGTAAGAATCCAATGATGCAGCACCCCTTGCACTCTTGATTTCCAGGCAAAAGTCCCCCATGATAATAGAACTATAATGAGAAAAACTGTATACCACAGGGGAACAAATATTAATTAGAGCCAAAGCTGCTAGAGTGCATTTAACTCTACCTTGGAGGAAGGACAGGAAGGAGTCTGCAAAAGTCCTATGCTGCAGGAGAAAAATGATATTATGAAGGGGACTTATGTGTAAAGGGTTGGCCTTGATGCCTCCCAATAATATTGACTTATTGCTTCTCTGCTGATGTTGGTCAGATTCAGTGTATTGTGCATTCTTCCTCTGAGACTTGGCAAAGAACCCCAGAAATCAGGGTCTCAGAACTGGGGAAAAATGTGTTCAATTGCAAAAACAGCCAGAACCTTTCCGTCCCACCTCTATCTTGTGACTTGCTTTGACCAATAGAATGTGGCAGAAGTAATAATGTGCCTGTCCAAGAGACTTTGTATACTTCATTACCACAATGATGAGAGCAAGCCTGGGCTGGCCTGCTGGAGGATGGGAGACCACAAGGATCAGAAACTTGTCCTAGTTGAGATCATGACAGACCAGCCAATGCCCAGTATATGCCAGTGAGACTAGTTGATATCAGATGATTGCCCCCTGCCCCCTCCCGTGAGTTCAGCCCAAGCTGTCAATCTGCAAAATTGTAAGCTAAGTAGGAACCTATTATTTTAAGCCACTAGGGGTAGTTTGCTATGCAGCTAAAGCTAATTGGTATACTCTTACTTTCTTGTTGTTAAGTATAATGGCTGAGAGCCATTTAAGCAGCACATTGCTTGAATTGCTCTGTCTACCCATACCACCACTACCTTGGACTCATCTTGTAAGTCTGGAAGCTATCGGACGAATGGTATTACATGAGATGCACAAGTGTAGTTCGTATATGAGAAGATGAGGCATTGCTCACCAAATATTCCTGATGAGTTTGTCTGCAGGCTTGATAGACCAATTTGGAGAATCAGTACTCTCCCAAATTAGAGAATCAATCAGAGGAACTTTGAATATTGCATAGGAGAGTTGGAAGTTGATAATAAATAATTTGTTGGAATAGATACTTACTACTAGAACTGATGACTTAGGAATATCATTAGAAATGATATAACCATAATGATAACCTTGATCTACTTTTTTATGGAGCACAAGTCTTGGGCCTGGCACTTCACTAGGGACTTTATATACTTTATCTCACTGAACCCTTATAACACTACAACCCTCAGAACAGAGTATAACTTTCATTTTAGATGACTATCCTGAGGCTCCAGAGAGGTTAAGTAATTTACCTAAAGTTACACCAGTAGTAAGTAGCAGAAGCTGGAATGAATCCCTTTTGAAATGGATGACTACAACTCAAAGGGTTAGGTAGAAGCCATCTGGGAATAGAGGAAGGAAAGATCTAGTCTTTAAGCATTCTTTTAGTTCTAAGTTTTTGTTAAATTGTAGTAGATGGTTTCTTGTGGCCTGCCTCACAAAACTGGCCCAAAGGACACCAATACATAAGCTGACATCAAATCAGTACTGGGACAGGGACTACTATTTTCCTTCATTACCTATTTTTCTTCCTTCTTTAAAACAGAACACCTGAATTTCAGCTAGGTACATATTTATCTCAAAGGCATTGTACTACTCAGTTTTCCTTGCAGTAGGTGCAGTCCTATGAATAATTTTTGGTCCAATTCATGGTGAAGAGAAGATAGCATTTTTCCAGTAATTTATCCCTCTTTTTGGTGGTAGTACAGACAAATTGGAAGTTAAACAGCCATTTTAGGTTATAAAGTAGGAAGTAAAGTCCCTTAGTTGAAAAACCAACCTTCTCAAGGGAGGTGTTGCTGTAACTGTTCATTTGCTGGTTGAAATCTCGACTCAATTGAATGGTCCAGGCTATGTCACTGATCTTCCATAAAGATTCTTTGAGCAACTGTTGCAGGAAGTGGAAGTTAGATATGAACACAACTAGTTAATGTACTTTCTTGGTACTTTTTGTTACCTTAGTTTTTCAAAGAATAGATACATATTGAATGAGATTATTCATTTTCCCATTCAAAAAGTTGGTCATTTTGGAAGTTTTCCTCTTATTTTATTAAAGATTATTTATTTATTTATTTATTTATTTATTTATTATTATTATTATTTTTTTGGAATGTCTGCACCCAATGTGGGGCTCAAACTCAGAACCCTGTGATCAAGAGTTGCACATTCCTCAGACTGAGCCAGCCAGGCCCCCCCTCTTATTTTATCTTATTTATTTATTTATTAAAAAAAATTTTTTTACATTTATTCAATTCTGAGAGACAGAGAGAGATGGAGCGCAAGCGGGGGAGGGGCAGAGAGAGAGGGAGACACAGAATCTGAAGCAGGCTCCAGGCTTTGAGTTGTCAGCACAGAGCCTGATGCCGGGCTCTAACTCACAGATCGGGAGATCATGACCTGAGCTGAAGTCAGACGCTTAACCGACTGCGCCACCCAGGCACCCCTCTTAGTTTATTTTAATAGCCATATTCTGTTATGTTCTGAATTCCCTTTAAGAACAAGTTACACAGAATGTGGAAGCAACTCCATGTAAATGCCGTCCTTTTTCCTCTTAATAAAAATTGCTGAAAGGATTAAAATAGAAACTAATCCATTCCGAAACTTAAAGTTAACATTTTAAAGTTTTAATCAGATTTGGAAAACTCCATTTGTCAATGTTAGTTTGTTTTATTATATACTAAGAGAAAGGGACATTTTTTGAATAAAGAATTAAAATGTCTTGAAGGACCAATTAAATGTACAAGTACATTTTGCTAACTTCAACTCTAATAACTAAATATTCCTGGTTTCACCAATTGTTCTGAGCCAGGGCCTCAATCAGTCATCTGAACCCATGCCCTTCTTCATTGAACAATACATAAAATTGTGTTTTTGTCTTTTTGGAGAACAAAGTCCATTGAAATTTCTAAAGTTAATTATTTCTCCTGTGTTTTCCCTACTTTAAGCTTAGAAAAGAACATTTAATTTCAAAACCAATGAAGATTTCTATGTATTTTCTTAATAGGAACTCATTCAGTGAGTGGGTCCTTTGATGAGAAGAAATTAAACAGCCTTGGAAGTCTAAGAGAAGAAGGCACAGGCAAGCAGTTTGGGAAGAAGAAGACTAAATGGAAGCACACCCAAGACTGGAAGAGGGAAAAGAATATTCTCGAGGCTTCCCTCTGGAAAAAGAACCTTCTCTCCTAGTAAGAAAAGTTACTTTAAAATGGTAGTGGGGGGGGGGGGGGGAATAAGGCAGGAATTTTGAGAGAGAGAAGGGGGAAGATAAAAGAAGCATGAATTTAGGAGAGGTAGATCCTAGATTTAAGGACCAGGAGAATAGAGTATTTGCTTTCAAATCTCATACCGGATAAGAATCCCTTGTGGGAGTCTTTAAAACATGGAGTTCTCAAGAACCAGTCTTAGAGATTCTGATTCTGGAAGGGGCAGTGATGGCACATGGAGGTGATGTGGAAAGGTCACTAAAACTTGACATTTTTAAGAAGCCATAGTTAATTTCTATGTAGGTGGGTTATGAACGGAGACCCTGCTTGATTAAAAGCTTCCTACCCACAAACCCCTTGACCTCCTGTAGGCTCTTGAAATCAGAATCCTCTCTGTAGAGCCAATAACCAACTCCTACCTCCAATTTACCATTTGGGGGATTTGGCACTGTCTGTGGCACTGTTCAGTTCCAAAGGTCCAACAAATTTATAGCTAAGAGATTTTTTTCTGGAAAAATGGTGTAATGTGGCTTTCTGATTTTTAGAAATCAGGAAAAATATGGTGAGAAACAGAAAGAGGAAGAAACAGTTACATTTAGAAGCATAGAAGTGGAAATTATGTCGATTTGTGTTTCTTTATATAAACAGTAAAAGAATGCAATTATAAGGAGAGGAAAAACTGAAAATTAGAATAGATTTAAGAAAGACACAAATATTTGTAAGTGATATCTTCAAAAACTATCTGAAACTCTTAAATCAAAGATTTAAGATTATTGTTCAAATTATGGTGATACAAAGACTGTACTTCTGAAGTGATCACTTCTAACATTCTAGTCCTCTTGTTAAGGAAAGGAAATGTTGTTTGCTGTCCTTTGGTATCCAGATCTTTGTAGTGAAGATGGGTAACTCTAGAGGATTTCATCACCCCATCATGAACTATTAGTCTAGAAGCTACCCTTACCTGAAGCAGCATGGTTTCCCATAGCACGATGCTAGTGTTCTTTCCTAGAAATAGAAATTGATGCAATAAACTGCAAAACAAAGGTCAGGACTCTGTTTCTCCCTTGCCAGGTCCCCAGTGGATGCTGGAGCCCCATTTCAAGCTTTACACAGGATGGTTATTTCAGATGTAATTTACTATGTTGCCAACTTTAAGTGCTAGTCAGGTGGGCAGAAAGTCTTCAATCCATGATAAGAATTTAGGCTTTTTGCTACTTTCAACAGTCACTACTGAAGTGACCATATTTTAATATTATAACATAAATAGTAATAACTTTTTAGGACAATACCAAAAAGGAGTTTCTCTAAATATAAGGAAAAGACCAGAGTGAAAGTAAGAGTTCCTGTTAAGAATGTTACCCCCAGATCCTCCTGTAGTACAAGTATTTGGTACAGAAATAGAACATAAGGAGTCAAGGAAAAAATGTAGCTGTCTACCTTTCATATCAAGTTCATTGTTTTAACTGCCTAGAATGAGCACTAATGGTTTTAGACAGAGAAGTGGTGCCTTTTTCTTTGCGTTCTTGCCTCGTTGGATAAAGACCTGATCCCAATGCTTGTACCTTCCAGAGGCTGCAGGAGCTCAGGTAAGCGTGCTTTCCATAGGTCTACCAATTTTGGGTGAATTATCTCAGGCAATATCTTCAGAAGTCCTATTGCACCAGCGCCACATAATTTCCCTAAACTGGCAAGCATAGATATTACCTGAAAAAATGGAAGATAAAAGGCAAATCAAATTGAGGTATATTTAAAAGTCCTACTTGCCTTTTCTATTTATCACTATCCTGGATTCCCTTGATTCCTACGGTAGACAATCTTAACAAATCATCAGTCTGTTCTTACTTATTTTAGAGCAAAGCTAATACTTAGACAATACTCTCCAATTTTTATCTGAGGATAAAGGTGAAAAAATATATAGAAACCATCAACCAAAAATAAATGGAGGGTACCAACACTTAGATATATTTATTAATTAAGGGCCTGTAGAAATGGTATTTGAGCAAATGATACATATGGGGGAAAAAGGAAATCTAAATAATAGGTTTAGATTTAAGTTCCCCAATCTATGGGGGAAAGAAGGAAATCTAAATAATAGATGTGGAGTTTGTTTGAATGGTACTTAGGGATCAAATTCAGTCTATGCTTATTTTAAAATAATAAATTAAGTTTAACAAGCATTTCAGAGTGAGAAGATAATCTTGCCAGCAATCTTAATGAGTGTCATTAGCAGAACATTTATTATGCCTTTCTAGTGTTTCTTTTGGTTTGGAGTTGCTGCGTAATTTTTATTAACATTTATTTAGAACTGAATGATCTATGCGGTGTCTGGGTGACTCAGTCCATTAAGCGTCTGACTTCAGCTCAGGTCATGATCTCACGGTTTGTGGGTTCAAGCCCCACATCGGGCTCTGTGCTGACAGCTCAGAGCCTGGAGCCTGCTTTGGATTCGGTGTCTCCCTCTCTCTCTGCCCTCCCCACCCCCACACTCTGTCTCTCTCTGTCTCTTAAAAATAAATAAACGTTAAAATAAAAAGAACTCAATGATCTATATTGGCTTAAATTTAACCAGCATTAGTTATTTGTAACTCACTCACCAGAAGCCTGGCCAGTAGCTGTTGTGGTGAAGGAAGTTTCACTAGAAAGAGAAAGCGATTTTCATTATTGCTGTGGCAGCTAGAAAAATTCAGATTGGAATTGGGTGTATGGTCAAGGTACTGCAGCCTTTCTGGAAATGAACATCTCATAAGAGAAGTGTTTTGCTTTGTTTTTGAATGTACGCACCAGCTCCTGTAGAGATGACAAGTGCTGTTGACTCCTGTGCATTATTCTTCTTCCTTTCCTCTGCCATAATCAAGCTTCTGATGATATTAAACAGGTAGTCCAAAGTTCCTGTGTATTCTGCAGGTACTACAAAAGTCAGGATTCTTGGCCATAGCACCTGTGGAAACAAGGCACAAGACAAGGATTGCCTGTTCTTTTCCATGATTTCTCCTTGGTCCTCACTCTTGTGTTGCCCCCTGATTTAGAGTAGGTTCTCTCACTTGCTATTTTTTTTTTTTTTTTTTTTGCTCTTCAGGCCAAATCAAAATGAAGTCATTATATAAAATCTCTGCACAGCACATTCATTTTCAGGTGCTAGTTGTAGTGAGTGTTACTCAGCATTTCTGCATGGGTTTGCTGCTGGAATTTGGGGCAGGACAATCCTTCATCGTGAAGATGAGTTCTACAAAATGCAGGAAGTCTAGCATCCCTGGGCTCCACTCACCAGGTGCCACAAAGCCTCTTATCAATGTGACAACCCCAAAAAAGTTGTATACATCCCCAAACTCAAAGACTGGAATGGACTGCTCTGAGAGAGGATGATTGGGCACAGACAGTGAATGGGCTGCTGCTACTGTTTGTGCTCCAGGTGCTGACCTTCTTGCTCTGAAATTCTGGAACACCTGTTTCTATAGTCAGTCTGTTTCATGTTCTCTGGAAAACTCCCTTGCCCTGGTGGAAACCTAGGTGTCAACATGGACTCTTCCTTTTGTCTTGTCACCCAGACTTAATCACCAAGCCCTGTCCTTTTATCATTATAAGATCTTCCATGCCCCTGCATATCTCTTTCCTTCTCTCATGACTCTGCTACTATTCCTGTTAAGTTGGAGCTGATCTCAAGCTCCCTCTTTTTGCTCTTAATCTATTCTTATGTAAATACGCTAATCTCTTAAAGTTATCATTTAAAAAATTTTTAATGTAGGGGCGCCTGGGTGGCTCAGTCGGTTAAGCGTCTGACTTCGGCTCAGGTCATGATCTAGCGGTCTGTGAGTTCGAGCCCTGCGTTGGGCTCTGTGCGGACAGCTCAAAGCCTGGAGCCTGTTTCAGATTCTGTGTCTCCCTCTCTCTCTGACCCTCCCCTACTCATGCTCTGTCTCTGTCTCAAAAATAAATACACATTAAGAAAAAAAAAATTTTTTTTAAATTGTTAATGTTTATTTACTTTTGAGAGAGAGAGACAGAGAGACAGAGCATGAGTAGTGGAGGGACAGGAAGACACAGAATCTGAAAAAGGGTCCAGGCTCTGAGCTGTCAGTACAGAGCCCAGTGTGGGGCCTGAACCCACGAACTACGAGATTATGACCTGAGCTGAAGTCAGATGCTCAAACAACTGAGCCACCCAGGTGCCCCTAAAGTTATCATTTTAAATGTTTAGCTTTTGTTTCAAATTTTGAATGGCTATCCAACACAAGGTAGGGATTTGGCATTTCAGGCCCACAAGAGTATGGTCCGAGACTTCTTTTCATCATTTATCTTTAGATTGAAATGTTTCAAACTTTAGTATGCATCAGAAATATTGGTACTTATTTGCATGCAGATTCATGGGCCCCTTGCTCAGAACGTTGATTCAGTAGGTCTGGGGTATGGAGATCTGCATTTTAAAGAAATATTTTAGATAATCCAAGAACTACATCTTAAAATGCCATCCTAGATGAAACTCTGATCCATTTAAATTGGTCTGTTGATTTTCTCCTGTCTGTGCTATGCATTTCTAGTCAGTTAATCCTTTCTCAGGTTATTTTTGCTTAGGGAAAATACAGCTTCTGAGGCTTAGTCCCCTTAAGGTGCAGATTATTTTTAACCCTCAGGTGAAGTCTGAGAATACGTGCTTTCAACACCTTCCCAGATGAATGGGAAAAGGTTAGCCATTCACTGAATCAATATCTCCACACATCACTTACTGTTATGTCTAGATATGTTAGGGGAAGAAGGGAAACAATATATTAAGATGCTTGTAAACTCTCATTGGCTATCCAGATATAAGAGATCACGAATTAATTCAACACCTGTTTTTGAGAAACTACCATGTTTTGGGCACTGAGCATGGTAATGCACTTCCTCTAATGAGAGCATCAAAAAGCTAATGACACATGAAGGACAAATTCTTGTCTTTACTCCTAAATGGGCAGAGCTTCAGAAAGATGATCAAAGTAACTGTCAGTGGTGACAAAAGACCCCTTACCTGGGGCATGCCAATGACCAGTGGGTCTAGGGTTTTTAAGACCTCAAGGCTTAGTTCCCGAACAGATTTCTCTCCCTTTTCATCCTCATGGGAATTAGGTTTCATTGGTTTTTCCTTCAAGAAAGATGAAACAGGTGACTTGTTAATAGTCCCTCCTGCTGATCCCCTCTGACCTTACTTGGATGCGTTCTCAGACTCTGGGGTGGAGGATGTAGTCACTCAAATTAAGGGGCTCAAGGAACCCAGCAATCTTGGTCTTCAGTGTCTAATTTCTGTTTTAAAGTGTTCCTTGGAGGAATGGGTTAGAACACACTGCTGGATAAAGCAAAAAAGCAAAAATTGTGAGGATCCTTGAACTGCAGATGTTCTCTCTCTCCCGCAGGCCTTTGCCATTTTCTCTGGGGCAAAATTTTCAAAGACACTTCTTCCTAGTGGAGTGGACTGTAATTTCAGCTGTCGTGGTCTTACTAAGATCACAGAGCTCTTACCCACATGGTCTTCAGGAAGTCAACCCCAGTGCAGCAAGAGTGGATGTGTCTTGTTTTCTCGGAAGTAATTCATTTTCTCTACCCCTGTCCCAAGCCTTTGAGGAAAGGTTGTCTCCTCCTTAGGGAAAACCATAGTTTCACCTACCTGGGGTTTATCATAAGTTGAAAGTGGTATCAGTGAAAGAAAACTGAGGAGAACACTAAAGGCTGAAAAATCTTTCAATGAAAGTGATAAGATTGAAATATAACTTCTAAATCAGTCATTGAATTGAACCTCAGCCATTAAAAAACAAACAAACCAGTTGAGTCAACTGTCCTGGTTACAGTGTAGCTTTCAAAACCGCACCCTCTTCATCATACCAGATTCTTGTTGGACATGGCAAACTGGGAGAAGATGTAATCAATCAGTGGCCATCCTTCCCTGGCTTCGATGTAGCATTTTTCACACATGGTTTGGATAAGGAGGAGAGTGGAATTCCTTACCTAGAATCATAAAAATGTATTTGCAACATTCTTCTACATTGGGCAGAATATAAATTTAGCTTCTGTCCTTTAACTTCCATGGATTATTTAGTGGGAACCTTTCCAAAAAGGAGTATAAGTTGAATGATGGTACTATAAATAGATGGAAGAGGAAGTAAGCTATAGTTTATGATTTAAGGGGTTACAGGAAAGCATCTCTTTCTTTTTTTAAGTGTTTATTTATTTATTTTGAGAGACAGTGCGTGAGCGGGGGAGAGGCAAAGAGAGAGGGAGAGAGAGAATCCCAAGCAGGCTCTGTGCTGTCAGCACATAGCCTGACTTGGGGCTTGATGTCATGAAACATGAGATCGTGACCAGAGCTGAGATCAAAAGTGGGATGGATGCTTAGCTGGCTGAGCCACCCAGGCACCCCTTTTTTGTTTTCTGCTTTTTTTTTTAATGTTTGGGGAAAGCTCTCTACAGCCAAAATCTTTCTCCCTAGTTCCCAAAACATATCCTCTATTACTGTAGATGATGAAATTTTGGTACTGTGGGCTAAAAAAAGCACTGCCTTGCTTTTAAAATCCTCAGTGAAAGATAGCAAGTTGAACTACAGATCTACAATCTTTTACCTACAATTTCAAAACCCAAATAACGCTGGAAACTGGAATTCTGTTTCTTGAGTTTGGAACTAACTCATTTGGTGGCAAAACCCAACTGAACTGTTTTAAAACTATAGTCTTTACTTATTCAATGTAGTGTGAATATGCATATGTTTTCTTGCAGAGATATTAATGAGTTTGTGACTCCTGTCACAGAAATGTTTTTCTGAAATCAGGAAGGTTGTGAATTCTGAAATATATCTGGCCTCAGGGATTAGAACAAGGGATTATGAACCTGTATTACAATGTTTAAATAATTAGTTTTGCTTATTGGATTGCTTCCCTGAGGAATGAAAGCTCAGATCTAATTCTTTACTGAATGGGTGTTTTAATGGAGAGTTGGAAAAAAAGAATAATTTTGAATAAGGAGTTAGGCCACATGGTAGCAATTAGCAATTAGCATAAAGGTACTAGTAGTCTACCTAAGTGAGAAAAAAAAGTTACAAATTTTCTATTTTTGCCTGGGGAGCTGGACTTCCTTAAAGTTTCTGTCCTCTTTTATTCTACCCTAAACTCTTTTAGTACTTTTTCAATTGGCTTGGCCACTTACTGGACAAGGTTTTTTATATGTAATCACTCCACTGTTTATTAACTATTTATTATTATTATTTTTTTGTTGTTTCAATTAAAAATTATTTTTAATGTTTATTCATTTTTGAGAGAGAGAGACAGAGTGCAAGCAGGGGAGGGGCAGAGAGAGAGGGAGACACATAATATGAAGCAGGCTTCAGGCTCTGAGCTGTCAGCAGAGAGCCCAGCACAAGGCTTGAACCCATGAACTAAAAGATCATGACCTGAGCGGAAGTCAGATACTTAATTGACTGAGCCACCCAGATGCTCCTCAATTTTTAATTTAAATTCTAGTTAGTTAACATGTAGTGTAATATTGGTTTCAGGAATAAAATTTAGTGATTCATCACTTACATGTAACACCCAGTGCTCATCCCAACAAGTGACCTCCTTAATCCCCATCACACATTTAGCCCATTTCCCCACCCACCCCCACTTCAGCCCTCAATTTGTTCTCTATAGTTAACAGCCTGTTTCCTTCTTTCCCTTATGTTCATCCGTTTTGTTTCTAAAATTCTATATATGAGTGAAATAATATGGCATTTGTCTTTCTCTGACTGACTTATTTCGCTTAACATAATTTTTGTTATTTACTGCATAGCTTTTGTTATAATCATTGTAGACCAAAGCCTCTTAGGGGAATTTTCTTATTTTCATTGGTTTCTGTATAGGACTTTGATCCAAACAAAATATGGTTTTAATTTAAAAAATACAATAATTTCTAGTTCTTATATTTGTTTCAGTACAAGTTATATATCTTTTCTGATATGGAATGCTTTAATCAAATAATCAGGAAATATTGCACAATCTACTATGTTCAAGACTTGCTGTAGGTGCTTCCTAGTTGGAAAATAGGGTATCTAAACTAAAATTAAAAAAAAAAAACAGGTTTAGGGGTTATTATTTTTTTGGAGGAAGATATGTTATTTTTATAATTAACAATTTTAAAACTATTTGAAGAGCATAGCTCTGTGATGCTCTAGGCAAAAATCTTTTTTTATACTAATAAGCCCTTGAACTGAGTGTACTTTAGAATTTACCTTGATATAGTTTATCTTTCAGGGAAAGATGGAATTCTACTAAAAATAGAATTCATCACTGAGCTCTTTACAAAGCAATCTCATAAGTAGATTTTTAAAGAATCAAAACCATTTCATTAATTCATTAAAACATCATCAAAAATCAAAGTCCCCATTAATTCTCTTACTTTTATACTGAGGTCGCCCATGACAACTTTGACTGTTCTTTCAATTGAAGTGATATAATCCCTCAATTTGGGCTCTGAAAGACAGGGAGAGAAATTAAGAGACTGGGTTCAGTAGGAGTACAGTATGTTCTAGGACTGATGAAAACCTATTAGACTTATGGCACATAACTGCAAAGTCTTTTGTCCATAACATTTCATGTTATTCAGTTTTCTCTTACTCTCTTCTTTTCCAATTTTTAAAAGATGTTAATTGCTCTCTTTGCTCCCTATTGTATTTGGTTTCATCTTGTTTAAAATGTTAGGTTCCAAAGTGGACTCAATATATCATGCCCAATGGATTAGCTTTAAATTTTGTGAGACTATGTTTCTTGTCTGCTGATTCTTCAGTAAATCCCAGGGTTAGCTTAATTTTTAAAAATATTATAATGTAATATAATTCATATTGTATTGAATCCAAGATATCATCAACTTTATGAGACATCATTATTTTATATTGTACCAAAAAACCCCTTATAGTGGCCGATTATAATTAAAGATGGTATCAATTATGAGACACACTCCAATATCATGAAAGTATGTGCTTCTTGGCATTAATGAAATATGATATTTCATTAAATTCTGCTCTTTTCTAAATGTACTAATCTCTAGAATATTGTGCATTCCTCCCACCTGCTCTCTATTTATTGGGCCACTTAACTAGCTTACTAGACCTTTTAAATTCTAATTCTACTTGTCCTTCTCCCCTAGGTATATCTCTAAATATCATGAAAGAAGAGAGGTGATTGAAAATGCCTGTTTAAACTTAGTAGATTGTAGATGACAGAGAAGACAGAGTTTCACTTGAATGTGATCCTCTGTAAACACCCCAAAGACATAGAATAGAGTTAGAGAATGCACAGGCTTCAGTTTTCTTCTTGGCACAAGATAAACCACTGTGACCTCGTCCCTTTGCTTACCCTCAGCATTGATAGCCGATCTTAACAAAGTCAAGATTCCCGTTCGAAAGGTTTCATTATTGTTTCTCAATTGTTCATCAAAAAATTCCATCAGGTCTGCAGGGTTGGAATGGGCTGAAGGTTGAAGAAATGCTGGTCACAGAACTCATTTTCACCTTAGGTAAAATACTTGCAAATGGGAAAGGGGGGATTCCATGAAGATTGTCACTCTTTGGTTGGTAATTAGATCTTATGATATTGGTGCATCTTTAGCAACACAGAATTAGGCAGTTTGGTCACTAAGAGAGATTTATATACTTAGGTCCACATCGGTTCATGCCTGTGAATATGACTTTATTTGGAAATGAGGTTTTTTACAATGGAATCAAATTAAGATAAGGTTACTAGGGTTGGCCCTAATTCAATATGAGAGGAGGAAAGGAGAGGAGACAGGGGGAGAATGCCTTATGAACATGGAGGCAAAGGTCGGATTGATGCTTCACTAGTTGTGGAACTAGAGAGCTACATGAGTAAGGCAGGAAGCAGGGAAGAGAGAGAAGGCCTGATGTGAGTAGAGCAGTTTAGGTTCACACTTATCAGAGATAAGGTGAAACAGTTAATTACATCGAGCATAGAACAGAGGAAAGAATAAAAACAGAGGGATCAATCAGGAAAGACCTAGGATAAAATAGAAAGGTATGTAGTGAAGTAATAGAAATGACATTTTTGGGGGAGGGAGGATGTCTGGGAGGTATGGGATTGCTCTTGTCCTTACTTCTTAGGGTCTGTGTTAGAACAGAGTTTGTATACTGACTCTGAGAGCTTTGTGCTCCCTCTACCACTCGTTCCTGTTATTCTAACCAGGCAACAAGTGGTATTGTGATGTGAAAGCAAGAAGGAAAGGGAAAGAGTAAAGGGAGAGAGAGAGAGAGAGAGAAGGAATAGGTACTAAGAGATAACCAGGGAGAAAAAAAGCATGACTTTGGGTTTGACACAGTTTCAAATAAACTCAAATACCAAGAAAAAAAAGCATTTTGTATCCCTAGGATTACCAATTCACCCTTGTTTGCCTGGAAATAAATTCATGCATATGTGGTCAATTAATTTTTGACAAAGGAGCCAAAAAATATATCAGGGAAAGGATAGACTCTTCAATAAATTGTGTTGGAAAAACTGGACAGCCACATGTCAAAGAATGAAACTGGATCCTTACCTTATACCATATACAAAGATCAAATTAAAAAAAGTGACATGAGGGGCACCTGGGTGGCTCCGTCAGTTAAGCGTCCGACTTCGGCTCAGGTCATGCTCTCGCGGTCCTTGAGTTCGAGCCCCGCGTCGGGCTCTGTGCTGACAGCTCAGAGCCTGGAGCCTGTTTCAGATTCTGTGTCTCCCTCTGTCTCTGACCCTCCCCTGTTCATGCTCTCTCTCTCTCTGTCTCAAAAATAAATAAATGTCAAAAAAAATAAAAAAAAAAAGTGACATGAATGTAAGACCTGAAACCATAAAGCTCCTGGAAGAAAACATAGGTGGTAAGCTCCTTGACAATGGTCTTAGAATGATCTTTTTGGATTTGACACCAAAAGCAACAAAGGCAAAAATAAATAAGCAGAACTATACCAAGCCAAAAATCTTCTGCTCAGCAGAAAAAAAATAAATTAACAAAATGAAAAAGCAATATATGGGATGGGAAAAGTATTTGCCAACCATATATCTGGAAAGGGGTTAATCCCCACAGTATGTCTGGAAATTTTCTGGTTTTAGAACTAGAAGTAAAGGACTTCTGGGGAAACCAGAGTAATTGATTCCCCTACCTGTTGTGCTTCTCTTGGGAATGGGTAGGATAGGGAGAGGCACAGAATACTGTGAGTTTGAAGGAATGTTTTTGTGTGTGTGTGTGTGTGTGTGTGTGTGTGTGAAATAACTAATGTGATAGTTTGCACACCCTTCATCATTGTTGTCATCATCACTGGGAAACATTTTTATTGAAAACCCTCTGGATGCTGGGTCCTACCTAGAATGAGGAAGCAGCTTGAAGCTTCAATTTCATTTTCCTTCACTGGAGGCTCTGAAACTCTGCACACCTGAATGAGAAAGAAGAACCAGGAGGGAGATGTTAACAACAGAAAACCAGTGAAAGTGAAACAATCAGATCTGACAGCAGGGTTTTCTTACCTGGTGGAGTAAATTGATAAAGATGGTTTTTCTCAAGCCCTTTGGAAGGGCAGCATCATAAAGGACCACCGCGGTCAGTATTTGTTTTAGACTCTAGAATGAAAGCTCTCAAACGTTAGTTGGAGGCTGCCTGTGAAGCAGCAGCACAGGATGTGGAAGACAATTATGTTTTGTGAGGCAAACCCATCACCTTCCTGCAGTTACCAGTTTTCTTTAGTGATTCGTGCCTCAGCAGCTTGAAAAGAAAATTCTTAATCTCTTTTTGGAGATTCCATCACCCAGCTATGCCAACCTCTTCTCTACCTCCTATTCCTCAAAAAATATTTAAGTTCAGCTGCCCAAACCAGTATTTCAGTTCCCTTGGACCTCTTGGGATTTACTGTCTTTCAGGATGGTTGCCAGTAGACTCTGAATCGGTTCCTTTAGGGCGTGGCTCTTACCTGAGTGACGTGGAAATCAATCTCTTTGTCTTTATACTGCTTCAGGAGCCAGGGTACCTGGTCCAGGGCATATTCGCAGAGGTCTTCCCGATGAAGTAGCAGGCTCACCGTGGGGCCATGCGCCTTAACAATGGCCAAAGTCTGCAGAGGCAGCAAACAAATACCGTTTCTAATATTTCACTATGTTTTTTGTACATTTCTCAGAATATCAGGGGCTTTAGACAACCCCCAAAAACTTTCCTCACTGTTTTCAACCAAGAAAGATTCCTTCAAAAAATGGTTAGGTTAAGATCATTGCACGAGGCAATTATATTTATATTTGTATTTATAGCTATATCTACACCTATATCTATACTATTACTCATTTTAGTATTTTCCCTGTCTCCCTATGTCTTTCTTAAGAAAAGAGTTCTTGGGGTGTCTGGGTGGCTCAGTCGGTTGAGCGTCGGACTTCGGCTCAGGTCATGATCTCGCGGTTGACGAGTTGGAGCCCTGCGTGGGGCTCTGTGCTGATAGCTCAGAGCCTGGAGCCTGCTTTGGATTCTATGTCTCCCTTTCTCTCTGCCCCTCCCCTGTTCATGCTCTGTCTCTCTCTGTCTCAAAAATAAATATAACCATTAAAAAAAGAAAAGAAAAGATTTCTTAAACCTTTCTCTAATGGTCACTTTCTTTCAATATGCTAACAGATTTAAAATTTCCCTCATATTTATTTTTTAAATGTTTTTATTTATTTTTGAGACAGACAGAGACAGAACATGAACAGGGGAGAGGCAGAGAGAGAAGGAGACACAGAATCTGAAGCAGGCTCCAGGCTCCGAGCTGTCAGCACAGAGCCTTACACGAGGCTCGAAGTCACGAACTGTGAGATCATGACCTGAGCTGAAGTTGGGTGCCCAACCGACTGAGCCACCCAGGCGCCCCAAATTTCCCTCATGTTTAAAAAGTTTCTTTGACTCCGTATTACTTAGACCCCGATTCTGTTTCTTTCCTTAAAAAAGTGGAAATGCTGAATCAGTAAATTCTACTCCTGAAACCAATATTACACTATATGTTAATTAACTAGAATTTAAATAAAAACTTGAAACAAACAAGCAAAAAAAGCAAAGCTCTCTGGGGCGCCTGGGTGGCGCAGTCGGTTAAGCATCTGACTTCAGCCAGGTCACGATCTCGCGGTCCGTGAGTTCGAGCCCCGCGTCAGGCTCTGGGCTGATGGCTCGGAGCCTGGAGCCTGTTTCCGATTCTGTGTCTCCCTCTCTCTCTGCCCCTCCCCCGTTCATGCTCTGTCTCTCTCTGTCCCCAAAAAAAAAAAAAAAAAAAAAAGCAAAGCTCTCTGAAAGAGAGGTCTACATTTGCTATCTCCACTTCTCACTTCTCATTTATTCCTCAATCCATTATAATCTGGCTTCTATTGACACAAAAAATGAACATGTATAAAATATAAGTGTAAATAGGTTGATTATAAAAGTTTAGAAATCACAAAAGTTATGATGAAGAAGAAAACACAGTATTCACATTGCTAATAGTATCTATAGTACCCATGACCATACACTGTTTGGTGTATTTTAATATGATTTTTATTTATTTGAAATTTTTTCTATACTTTCTCCATACATTTTAATTTTTTAAAAAATTAGTGTTATTCTTTATAGTTCTACATTCTGCTTTTTCTATCTAATATTATATGATGAATTTTTTTCTGCCTGCTAAGTTTTGTCATACAGCAAAGCATCGCAAAACTTAGTGGCTCATAATAACAACCATTTATTTCACCCAACTGTGTGTCAGCTGGACAATTCTTTTAAGGAATTGGACATTTCCAAGCAATGGACACTTTTCAAGATTATTCTTACTTGAGCACTGGAATAATACTCCATAGATCTCCCTTTGCTTCTTGAAAATTATTCCTTGCTTAGAACCCTTTCAAAGGTCTCTCATTTCCTATTAAAAAAAAGTCCAAGCTCCTGTGTAGCATTCAAGGCCCTTCATTGTATGGCCAAGACCACCTATCTAGTTTCATTTATTTCTGCCCCTTTATATTCCCCTTTCTCTTCTCCCCTTCTCTTTCTCCCACTGGGCTCACTCAAGTGTGCATGTTATCTCATCTCAGCCTATGCTTCAGTGAGTTTTATTGCCTCTTTAGGGAATGCATCTTGCCTGCAGTGAATGTCTTTATAGGCTGCAAGCTCAGTTTCAATGTCATGGCCTTTCCAGTACTCACCACAGGAGTTAAGTGCTTCTCTCTCTGTGTTCCCTTATTACTTTTGTGTACCTTCTAGTCACTTGTCTAACTCTTTCTGTGGGAAGCTAGGAAAGTGCTTGGCAAATTTGTATTGAATTTTGATTTTCAGGTGCCCTAAAGAGAAGACTTCTACAGGATATTTTAAAAGTTCCATGTTTGCTAATGATTTAACTACCCCAGCATGTTAAAAAAATAAATGCTTTGGTAGCTTAAAGTATAGAAAAGAAAGTGAACTAGAGAAGGCTATGTGTTGCATCTTTTATAATATAGCAATAAAGGACCTAAAAAGGATTCAATTTATACTACATTTAAAAATTATACCAATTAAGCAAGATAAGCAAGGGATTATATGTGAATGCACTTTGTTACCTATGTCTGTGCAAGACATTACAATATTTTGAAGCAGTTATGAACATTCTTTAGATGTTATTTTATTTCATGGTCATCTTCATAGACATAGGAAATTTCTGTGGCCTGTTTTTCTCAGTCAATGGCTCATCCCAAATATGGGTTATGGGTTATATAAGGCATGAAATAACTAACTTTATGTATATTTTACTCATTTTCAGTTATTTATTGTTCTTTCCGTACATTGGAATGTCGGTTCCATGAGAGTGGTGATTTTGGTCTGTTTAATCCCTGCTGTATCTCCAGAATTTGGAACAGTGTCTGGCATATCATGGGGACTCAATAAATATTAGTTCAGGAATGAATAAACAGTGATTTGAAACAGGAAAAACAAAATATTTGATAAACCTGATAAATCACAACTCATAGCATTCCAAAACAACTGAGACTCATTATCACGTCAGAAAGAATGGAGCAAGTTCAACCAGCATGGACAGAGAGCTAGCTTGAGACATGTTGAGGCCGCCACTCACTTGCACGGGTGAGGTAATGGGGGCCCACTTCTCCATTATATACCGGAACAGCATGAAGATCTTGTCAGATAGTCGGTTGGCGTCCAATCTGGGATAGGGGAAGTCTCTCCAGTGGTTGACATACTTGTAAATGGCCTTGCTGAACTTCTCAAGGGCTGCATTTTAAAAACAACCACAGACTGAGAAAAATTTAAAGATGGGAGGGACCGTAAAATAATTTGAGAAGAGTGCACTGATGATTAGCAAATGTGTAATAATTTCTGTAAAATGTTATGACTGTACCAAATAAACATATAAAAAGTGTTCAGCCACATTAGTGAAATGCAAATTAAAACCATAATGAGATATTGCAACAGACCATCCAGAATTGCTAAAATTTCAGACAATTTCAAATGTTGGTAAGACTAAGGTGCAGTTGGTATTTTCACATACTGCCTGGGGTGGGGGGGCGTGGAGCATGAATTGATACAAACATTTTAGAAAGCTGTTTTACGCGATCTACCAAAGTTGAATATGTGTTCTTCATGACCCAGAAATTCCACTCCTAATTATATAGTCATTAGCTACACAAGTATATAGGAACTAAAAAACTTATACAAGAATGTTCATATTCACTTTTTTTTTTTAGTAATAGCCTCAAACAGGAAACAGTTTAAATATCTGCCAACAGGTAGGATGGAAAAATTGTAGTACAGGCACGTAATAGTATAGAGAAATGAACACGGACTATAGTTTCAAACAACATCATGTAGGATCTCAAAAATAGACAAAACTAATCTATGGTTGTCAGGGTTGTGGTTACCCTTGGAGAGGATGAAGATGGTGATGATTGGGAGAAAAGATGAGGCAGTTTCTGGGGTACTAGTAATGTCCTGCTTCTTAACCTGAGTGGCGGTCAAATGAGTAAGTTCATTTTGTGACAACTCATCAACCTGTACACTTCTGATTTCTGTATTTTTCCATGTGTCTGTTTCCCTTCAATAAAATTAAAAAAATGTTGGGCCTGCAAAAATATTTGCACCACCAACCTATACATACTTACATCAACTGCATTAAATAATAGTTTTTGTTCCTTCAGCCCTCATGTTTCACTAGATGAAAAAGAAAATTCATAGTTTACTCCTTAACAATACCTCACATGCAAAGAATACTCTGGAAACATCCTGAGTATCTTAGAGCTGGCCATTAACTGGCTAATTCACTTTCTCTTCAAACTGATAATCTCCTGCTATGCTTTGTCATAATCTTGTGTGTGTGTGTGTGTGTGTGTGTGTGTGTGTATGTGTGTGTATGTATGTTTGTGTTGCACTGGCCTATAAACAACATGAGAGAAAGGATGTCTTATCTATTGATGGTATCTGAAACAACAAGCACGATGTCTGCTTATTGGCTGATTGGTTGAATGAAGAGCTAGATGAGTGGATGGATTACTACAAAACTTTATACTTGTTCTGTAGTGGCAGTCAGGCAAAATCTGCTTTAGGACCAAAGGGTTCTAGATAACTTTATAACAGAAAGACAGAGAATCCCTTATTCAATGCCATGATGATTTCTAATTTTATTTCCTTTTCCCTGTTGGTTGTTGATGTTGTAGGTAGAAATGCTATTACAGACACCAAAGTTTATTTGCAAGAACACAATGTTAGCTGTGATAGTAAGTAAGGAAATTAAAGGAATTGAAAAGTGGGCTAATCTAGTGTAATTGCTCAAGTCATTGAGCCAGACTGTCACAATTCAAATCCTGGCTCTGCCGCATACTAGCTGTGACTGCAGGCAAACAGTTAACCTTTCTACGTCTCAATTTTCTCATCTGTGAAATGGAGGAAAAATGTTACTTACCTAATAGGTTGTTGTAAGGTTAAAGGAAACAATAATCTTAAAATACCCAAGGCAGTACTCAGGCACATAGAAAATTCTCAGTATGTATCAGATACAAATGTTGCCTTCATTGAGGACAAAACAAGAAGAAATTGACAAAACAACTGAAAAGACTTGGTTGATAGGTAAAGATGACATTCCTGACAGCATGGGCTTTTAAATATTACAAAACAGTAGTGTTGGGGGTGTCAGAGGTGAGAGGAATCTTAGTAATCACTTTACTTGACATGTTTCAGGTGAAAATGAGATTGAAAGAGGGCAGAGTCACCTGATGGTTCAGTGGATGATCAGAGAGAAGAGTCCAGGTCTCCAGACTCCTCCAAGAAGCCCCTCACTGTGCTGGAAATGTTTTTTCCTAGGAATTCCGGGGCATGTTCTTCTTTGTAGACTCTTGATTACTGTAGATGTATTTTAGTTTTGGGGGGAGAGGGGGTTTGTGACCCATAGTTTGTTTACCTATTTTCCTTAATTTTATGATTGTTTGTATTTTTGATTAGTTTGCTTACTTAGCATTACTACAATACTGTGTTATAAGGAAATGCCAAAATTTAGCCTGCTGCTAAGAGCTGGTGAGCTCCTAGAACCATTGTGGGGAAAGTGATGGAACTAAAGAAGGAGGCTAGAAATGGAGGCCTTTCAGGGCAGTGGAAAGAGTATAGACTGGGTGGTCACATAGACATGAATGCTACCTCTCCATCTCATTGACGGTCACCACTTTAAGGAGATTGCTTAATTTCTATGACCCTCAGTTCCTCATCTGTAAAATGGGGTAATAGTACTTACCTTGCTTTGAGGATGGAGAGAGATAGAATTATAATTGCAGTGAGGATTGAGAGAGAAATTTCCATGGGGTAGGCACTCAATAAATGGTAGCTATTATTGTTAGAAAGAACAGAACAAGAGTGAAAGGAAAAATAAAGCATTTGCTCAATTTATAGTGTGGTCTTCACAAAAAGGGAACCATAGGGATACCCACCAATACAGAAAACTCCCTTCATCCTTTCCTCTTCGGCCAGCCTGAGCATGGTTTGCATGGTGAGCAGGGTCATCATCATGAAGGGAATACTCTGGGACACTGCCAAGAGGGGCACAAGAGGAGAAAAGCATTAACCCCCCACACTGGGATGTTCTGTGACTCTTCATGTCAGCATTTCAAGGCTGCATGGGGGACACAGATGAGGTGCAGCGGGAAGATATCCGCCTCTATCCCTCTCTTGCCATAATGCCTGTCTGTAGTTAGAGAATCAAGGAGTGGTCGGTTTAAAATAAGGTGCAAGCTATAAAGTCACCTGTACCTGTTTTTTGGTAGCAGTTGCTTATTTGGATAATTATTTTATTAATGTCCATCTCTCCCATCAGAAATTTCCTGCATCCCCAGGGCCTAGCACAGGTAATAGGCTCTCAATAAATAAGTAAACAAGCAAACAAATACATATCTGTCAAGTAAAATGGTGTAGAAAAAAAAATCATAACAAACCCTTAGTTCATGTAAATGTCCAGTGGTTTGTGGAACGTGCCTCGCAGAAAAAGGGCTTTTGCAAAAACAAAGCCAGATGAAAGGGATGGTGAGGGTGGGAGGGAGTCCAGCCAAATCCAGGGCAGCATGGACTCATGGTGAGTCAGCAGGCTCATCTATGCTCAGAAACAGCTGCCTAAATCCTGCTATTGATATTCTTTAGCACAGCAGAAGGGAGGTATGTTCTCCTTTCTGTTGTTTGCACCCATTTGGTTTTAGACAATTAGTCAGGGTAGTTGTTTCCCAGGAAAATGTGGCGGTTATTTCCTCCATACCGTAGCTTGTTGCCAGTTCAGCCAAAGCAAGCACAATGAATTCATTTGGTAGCTCCAGTATCCTGAAGTTACTTTGGACTTCATACATCACAGAGTTGAAATCATGTGCAGCAAGAGACACCAAAACCTCACCTGCCAGCATTCTGGTTTCTCTGAGGATCTGAGCAAGAAAAGGAAAATAACGATAACAACTAGAGAAAGAGCAGAGTGAGTTTGCAGAGAGGTAACACTCTAGCTAATATTACGAGTTCCCCTGGCTTTGGGATAGAGAGAACAGGCTGTTACTCTCCCAGCGGGGGCAGTGGGGGGGGGGGGGGAAGCCCCTAGAGTAGGGGTCAGTATTTATTTTTTTTAAAGAGAGGAGCACGAGCACGGAAAAGGGGCAGAAAGAAAGAGAGAGAGTATCTTAAGCAGGCTCCATGCTCAGCGTGGAGACCGGTGAAGGGCTTGATCCCATATGTCCCTGGGATCATGACCTGAGCCCAAATCAAGAGTCAGAAGCTCAACCAACTGAGCCACCCAGGCACCTCCAG
The DNA here is from genome assembly GCF_018350175.1 of Felis catus. Lineage (NCBI taxonomy): Eukaryota > Metazoa > Chordata > Mammalia > Carnivora > Felidae > Felis > Felis catus. The sequence continues at coordinate 206,092,208 of NC_058368.1, read as the reverse complement.
ATGTAATTTTAATGAATGTTTAAAACCATGTTTTAATAAGGTTCTTGTAAATATGAGGTCAATATATGTTTTCTTGCTAATTAGCCAGGCACTATGAACCTAGGATTTATGTTTTGTGTTTAAGTGATGAATCACTACAGTTGAAAGACTGAAGGGAATGGTGGAAGGGAAATGGGGCCAGGAGTCTAGAGTTTGAGGTTTTAGTATTGTCCTGATCCAGTTATCATTGATAGTGGAGATATTTGGAGGGACTTCTGCTTTTGGTAATGCTCAACTAGGTAAATTTGATGAACTCTCCTGCTGAGGAAAATAAAAAGAGCCGGACAAGATATTAAAAAATATACTCATAAAAACATCACAACAAAGGGTAGAATGAATTACTAAATTAAGATCTGGAAAAGATTGGCAATCTGGAGAGATAAGTTCTATAGTTGGGATTGCTTTGCAGTATTTTGGGAAGAATAAACAGAATTTAGTACTAACAAACGGGAAGACCTTGGTCATCCCACTTCTCATCTTTTGGTCTAAGACCCCAAAAGCCTGCATTTAAATGAAAGGTTCAATTGGCCCTCCATGAACCGTAGCCCAGCTTGGAGTCACAGATGTGCCCTGCCTCCCCCAACCCCAGCTCCAAAATCTCAAGTCCTGAAATTAATCATGGATTGTTAGCACCCTTCACAGATAACAAGTAAAAATCCTTTCTGGAAGAAAATAACATCTTAGGACTCAAATTATTTCTAGAAATAATTTTTCAGATATAATGCCTAGCGTATGTAGATAAGTAGACACATGAAGAAATCATAATTCATATGGGAAGAAAAAGGAAACTGGGTTCTAGTTACTTGTTCTGTCAATAGCTGTGTTACTTTGAAAAAAAATAAAATGTCTCTAAGCATCAACATTTACATCAACATGTAAATATGATCTCTGAAGTCTTTTTTAGCTTTGCCTCAGTTTCCTTATCGGTGAAGGGATAAATAATAGGTATTGTAATAATATATGAACAAATGAAAGTGATTTGAGGTCCAGACAGCAATGTACAAGAAGCTTATAAATGTCCACGTGGATGCAGCTGGGTCAGTTAAAGACCTGTTGCTGGCCCTGACATTGATTCATCATCAAGAATAAAACTTACATTGGTGTCTCTCATGTCCTTAGAAGCATAATAAATCAACCGTTGGACAATTGCATCATCCAAGATGTCGGTATTCTGAATGACGGAAGTGAGATGACTATAAATGTCTTCCTGTGGACATACACAGAAATTTGAGTTACAAAACTAAAGGAATCAGATTAAGTCCAAGTGAATAACACCATCAAACTGAGCAATGTATTCCTACTTTACAATGGATTTTACATATCTTAATTGGGGCTTCCTGAACATAATATGCAACTCTAGGAGTGAAGGCTTATATGTAAAGCAAAGTTCTTTCTGAAAACTATCTTAACCTGACAACATTACTTCAAGGACATCTAACTGAAGGTGGAGGCACCCTAGCTAACATATCAAAGTCTTGAAAATCACTGTTGTAGGGCCCTCAGGGGACTGGAAATGCCCATTACCCTAACTACTGCTCTTACCACTAGGGAGTGACTATGGTAATAAGGAGCACACTGTGATTCCCAAGAAGGCTGATAAGCTATGAAGCTAGATCCTACGAGAGATTTCTATGCCCTTAGCTTTAGTTCCGCCTTGTAGAGAGAAAGTCGTGAATTCTTTTGGACAGATCTTAACCTTTAGAAATCATGGGGCTTGGCCAGGCACTATGTGAAAGTTCCCTTAGGTGGCTACATGGCCTTTGATAGATGAGAGACTGGTGTTCTGAAATGCCCAACAGCCTCAAGCCTATTGCCTTCGAGGTACTGTGCCCCTGTTGAAGGTGTGGAATAACTCCCTCGAATAAGGGATTCCAATACACTTCAGGGTTGAGAACCACGGATAAAGGTGTATGTAGGCCCTGCCCTTCACAGGGAGGCTGCATTGAATCATGATTAGGAGCAATTTTTTTTTTTTTTTTTTTTTTTTAAAGTCAGACAGGCTTGTGTTTGGATGTAGTCCTGCTGTTCTGGTCATGTCACTGCTCTGGGTCTCACTCTTCTTAGTTGTGAAATGGAAACAGCTATACCTACCTCATAAAGGTGTGAGGAGTGAATATAATACAATTCACTATTGGGAAGCATCTAGTGTGCTGCTTCCCAGACAAGTGTCCTTGGAGGTAGATACTATTTTATAAAAGGTTTTTGAAGCCAAGAAAGCCTTCACATCCCAGAGAAATAAATCTCTAATTGTGAAACAGCATCACAGATGAGTAGGGGAGATCTTTTGGGATTTTCCTAGGAAGTCTCAGCTTATACAGGAGGAGACTCTCATCCACATGGTTGTGAGTCTGACATCCCCCTCTTACCACATCTGCCTGTATAAGGTTATAGAAAGGGGCATTCTTTTGCTAGCTTCCATAATTGAATACTCTGATTTTTCAAATACTAATGTCATTGTTTAAACATTATAATGATTTCCATTATAACTGTATCTTCTGAATGATTGAATGCCACATAAGAAGCCAGAGAGAAAAGAGGAAGTCAAGGGAAAGAAAGAGGTATATGAAATGTTGCGATTCGATTAGAGAAAATAAATGCAAAAGAGACTTTTCTCTATTTTCCTTACCTTACTCATATTATCTTCCATGTTCAGCATGCCTAGAGTGAGGTTAATATCTCCAAAAGTATCTAAAATGAACAGAAAAAGAATTAAGTCTCTGCTGAAATGCTCTCCTATTAATTCCAATGCAATAGTTATAGAAATATTATTTTCTGTTGCCTTCTCTCTCTCTCTCATTCCCTCTCTCTCTCCTTTGCCCCCTATCACCCTTCTTCTTTTTTTAATGTTTATTCATTTTTCAGGGGGAGAAAGAGAGAGAGAGAGAGAGCACGCAGGGGAAGGGCAGAGAGAGAGGGAGACACAGAATCTGAAGCAGGCTTCAGTCTCTGAGTTATCCACACAGAGCCCAAAGTGGGGCTGGAACTCACAAACCACAAAATCATGACCTGAGCCGAAGTTGCCACTTAACCAGCTGAGCCACCCAGGTGCCCCCGGGTGCTTCTTCCTGACTGCCAACTCTGCCAACCCTGATGGCAGGAGCTGTGTCTTATTCATATTTCATATACTTGACATTCTTGCTAATAGCGGATACTTAGTATTTTTTTCAAAATCTAAATTAAAGGGGAAGGGGAAGATAAAAGATGCTATATTGCTAATTATCTCACCTGTCATGTAGGTATCACCCTATACATTCTCTCTATTAAGGCTCAGCTCTCAGATGCCATGAGATTAAACCCTTACACCCTTAAATGTGAGAGGGCAATTGTGTGGTATAACGGTTTACTTTCACTTCCCCCTCAGCACCTCCCCCATGTTGTTTTCCATACTTTGGCCACCTCTCGCCTACCTCTCTTTCCCTTTGTCTAACCTTCTGCCAGGTTCCTTTTCTGGTTCCAAGCTCATGGAAACTTCACTTTTATTTATTTATTTTTATTTTAAAAAGATTTTTAATGTTTGTTTATTTTTGAGAGAGAGAGAGAGAGGCCAAGTGTGTGAGTGGGCGGGGGGGGGGGGGGGAGCAGAGTGAGAGACTGGGAGACACAGAATCCAAAGCAGGCTCCAGGCTCTGAGCTGTCAGCACAAAGCCCAACATGGCGCTCAAATTCACGAACCATGAGGTCATGACCTGTGCTGAAGTTGGACGCTTAACCACCTGAGCCACTCAGGTGCCTGAAACTTCTCTTTTCTGATAATGACCTAAATTATTTTGACTTGCACTTTCAAGGCATATTTACATTTGAATAAATCTCATTGGAAAAGTGAAAAAAAATTGAGTCCAAGGAATTAAGCAATTTCAGGCCACATGGTAAGTTGGCAAGACAGAAACTCTTAGAGGTGAGCCTCCAAATCAAGCCACAGAGCCCTTTAGCACAGTCTGTTTTGGCAAAGCAGATAGGCAACCATCCTTGAAAATTAGGGGAAAATATTTCAAAGGACTCTTCCAGTATTTAAGGTTAAACAAAAGACCTTCTTTGTGCTGTAGCCACTTTCTTCTCAGGTAGACTACATATTTTTAAAGGTAGGGCACGATTATCTCTCAGGCTCCTAGTCTATCAATGGCCCTTTACAATCAATGTGGCTTTATTATTTTTGAATAAAAGGAGAGTAAAAGAGAAATAACCTTACTTTGGTGTACCTTTTCATAACATCTTTAAGGTGTAAAGATCTTCCTTAATGACCCACACTATCCCCCTCCCCACATATAGATATGATTGTACAGACACAAAACACTTAGCTCCTCAGGATCCCGTGATGCTCACCTGCAGATTCTTCCATGTCCTGAGTCATGTCTTGGCTGTTTTAGGCTAAGAGACAGCACCTAAGTATCAGAAATAGTATGGCTAAAAAATTGAACAAGAAAGTTGGCAAGTTTCTCACATAAGGCTCACATAAGGTTCTCTAAAGGACATTCCCTCCTCTACTTGATTGGCACAGTGATCTGGAAGCGTCCAACGATGGGCTGCTATTGAGGAGGATGATGCTGTATTCTACCACTATGACATTTTCTTGCTTCTGAGCTCCTGCTGACCAACAAAATGACTGCATCTCACCGAACACTGTCCCTTGGGTGGAGACCAGAGTATCTGAGAAGGAAGAAATTAGAGACTGGGACTCAAACCATTTTTGTAGACCAAAGGAGTTCCTCTCCCTAAACTTGGGTCCATTGATCACAAATTTGGGAATGGTTTTCAGTGGTCACTTTACTGGCCTGGTGTTGGTAAAGCCTTTATGGTGATCTTGTTGATTGTTCTACTTGGTGAAAGTCAGTCACACAAACTGGGCATGCTCAGTGGGCCGGAATGCCCACCAGGGGCAGTTGAATGGAATGTCCAACTGACAGCAGCAAAGCAAAGCCTTCTTTGCCTCCCTTCCTGTTCCCCATTTCTCCCTCCACCATTCACATGGTCTAGGTCTTGGCCTCACTCTAGACTCAGGCTTTTTTTCTTTGATTCCATTTTCTCTTCTTGTTTTCAAATCATTTTTTATCCACATCCCTTGACTATAATGCTTTCAACTTTACGTATGGACCTAAATCTGGTCCCAATGCCCCTGACCCTAAATCTATATGACCACGATTTTCAGTGTCTGTCCAGGCTGACTGTATGTTAATGTGGCCGGTGTTAGGTAAGGGGGTACTAGCTGTCTATAGGTCTGGATGTGAAAGGGGCCTTGGAAAGGAGCACATGACAATTCTCATCTGCTGCTGCTTTTCAGTTATTTTTCCTTTATTGGTGAAGTTTATTTCAGACTCCTAAGTCAAATGCTTCCAACTAAATCTTTGAATGCATTATTCTTTTTACAGACAGATTATTTTGCATTGTATTTATTATAAAGAGCCTCAGCAAGCTGCTAGTTAAGAACATCTAGAGCTTCCCAAGTCAGCGTCACTATTTCCCAGATTGTGTCCATAAGTGCCTAGTAACAGGAATCCTCTGGTGTCCTTACTTAAAATGTCCATTCCCAGGACAATTATAATGAGGGGCAGAAATCTGTATTTTTAATGAACACCCCTAGTGATTCTTGAGCTCACAATAGTCTGAGAAGCACTGCCTAAGATCATTGCCCAATCACCCACCAGGGGATAATTGAAAATTTAGCAGTTATTTGAAGGGTGTTTGTTGTGAATGGGGGAGAAGACTACTGCTCATCCCCAGTGCCGTGATTTGCTCAACCTTGAAGAATAGGCTGAGAATTGGTAGGTCAGAGAGGTACTGAAGTAGCCTGAAACTCTTAACATCTTTTAGGGAAATAAAGACGTTGCAAATTATGTGCTCTTAGAATCTTAAAGAACAACGTACAATAGAATCAATAATAAGAAAGTGAGCTATTTAGGTAATTGTTATAATCAATTTCTTACTCATTTTGTGAATGGTGGCAAATAATTTTTCTGAATGTCTGTATATCAAGATTTCCTTGATTTCATAGAGATTAGGGAGGTTAGGAGATGATTGATTTATATTGACTTTGTAATTTATTCATCAGGGCAATCAAAACACATCTTTTTGCTAACTATTCTTTCAGATATAGCACATTTACCCATTGATCTCTCTTTTCATATAGTAACATTGCAGATAGATTTTTAAAAAGTCAAACTTCAAAACAACAAATTTACTGTCATTTTTGTTCCATTTTTCTGGGCCATCTTGTTTCATTTCCCCATTATTTCCTGTTTTTCTTTTTACACCAGGTTAACACAGTATGGGTTTGATTTCTCTGAAGCCCTGGAAGCATGCTAAACACTAACTCTCAAAGCTAATAGGATGGCATGTGCTAACAAATGAAGTATTGTTTCTGAATATATGTTTGCAAGGAAGTTTAAATTCAGCTTGCTAAAGAACTGAATTTAAGAAGTTTAAGAAGAAAGAACTGAGGAGTCTCCCTGGGTATATGATAACCATTCTCTTTCAGTTTAACTTGACAAGTGAGACTACCCAATCCCAGAACTACTATGCCCAAATGAGGTATTATCAGCAGGAATATTAATAAGGCAGTAAAGGTGAAATATAAAACTATGGGAGGATATCTATCAATCAATCTATCCAATATCAAAATTTATAGAAATTTACATTTTTGTGGTTTTAATGGTTTTATTTTAGAATACAATTCATTTGAATGTTGACATGAATCCTTTTATTCTTTAAATGAAGAATTAGATTTTATAAAATATATTTAAAATGGAATTAGGCTCTGCTTTTTTTTTTTTTTTTCAGTCAGTTTTAAAACATAAGCCTAATTGCTTACACTCTGGTGTATAGAAAGGTAAGAAATACTAGATGGTAATTTTATACAGGGCTAAATGTTGCCCTGCTTTTTTAGCAGTCTCATTTGCTTCTTTCTTTTCCTTCCTCTTCTTCCTCCTTCCTTTCCATTCTCTCATGTCATTTTCTCTCCACCCCCCTTTTCTGGTCTCTCTTACTCTGCTTTTTCTTCTTGTTGTAAACAGTAATAATAAAAGGATAATTTTCAGCATAATTCAGTTGAGTTCCATTTGAAACACATTTACTGACTACTTCTTAGGCAAGAAACCCTATGATAGAGCTGCTCCGACAGACCATGATGAAAGAGGCCATGTTAACCTCAAGGAATTCATGGTCCATGGGGAGAAGCCAGTCTGCTGATACAACTAACTGAAACAATGAGGCAGAGTAGCAATTGTTATGACAGAGGAGTAAACAACAAGAACGAGTTGTGAATTCTTTGCACAGAGGACAGGGGTAACATTTGAGGTGGTCTTTGAAAGTAGAGATGAGTCCTCTAAATAAATGCAGAGAAATCTTTTTCTCTTTATCCTTCTCTAAGTAGAAGACAGCAGATCCTCTAACTTCTTCAGCATGAATAGTGAACAGAATAGCATTTTCTTGCTTTTTCTATTTTTTTTAAACCGAGATTTAGGCTGTTATTGTTTTCAGAGCAAATATACAATGTTTGCATATGTCTTTATCACAAAATATATATTCAAAGTTCATTCTTTCTTCCCTTTTTCTTTCTTTCTCTTTTTTTTTTTTTTCCCCAGAGAAGGGTTCATGTATGAAATAACAGGGAAAAGAAGAAACAGCATTAGACTTGGACTAGACTTGGAGTTCACAAACTTCATGTGTGTCTAAGTTTTGATTCAAACTACCTGGTTGTATTACTATGAGAAAAATCAGCCTCTCTAGACTGAGTTTGAGTTCCCAACTGCAAAAAAAATGAAAGGATCAGATTAGTTGACCTAAGGATCATTTTGTGCATGAAGCAACTTTGTTTTCACTTTCTTGGTAATACCAAAACAATGTACAATGTTTTTAATTACTAAACAACAAATTTACAAGTGACTTTTTTTTTTAATTGCGGCCTTCTGTGGGTTGGGAATTTCTTACATTCTGCACCACATAAACCCAGCATGGAGAGTTCTTTCTACCTTGAATTTATAGCAGCAGCTAGTGATGTAGGGAGGAGGTCAGAGAAGTTTCCAGGGACTGAATGCAAGCCAGCCATCACTGGGGACAGCATGGTAAGACATGTGACTATACCTCACAGCCTAATATAATGACTGAGCTTAATTTAATGCTTCTTGATTAATACTCCTTAAGAGATATTAGTCATGAATTGCTAATCTGAAGCATGTTTAAACAGCAGCTGCTTTTCTGTGTTTTACTAAGCATGATGCATTTTTAACCTGAAAATATGGTTTTATAGTCATCCTTTCAGGAATTCAGAAGGAGTTAAGAATTGAAGATAGGGAAGGAAACTGTCAAATGGATTTATAAAATGGTTTCATTCTCAAGTGATACATAACTGAAGGTCTTGCAGGCGAGTAATTTTCTAGCAAATTGTTTCCCAAATACCTCTCATAGTAGGCATTTCTAGCTTTGTTACCAACAGGTGCCAGGAGAGGAACATAGACTGACTTCATAAACTGAGTAGTGAGAGAATCAATGGGGGCCCTTTACCTCTGGAAGACCTTGCTTAGCAGCCTGGCATCTGAGGGAATTTGCTTTCTGTGACCTAGAGTTCATTCAGCCCTTCCCAGAGCTTTTAGAAGGTCTAGGTTTTAACGGTCAGTTACCTCTTGTATGCTCAGGTCATGTTATGAGAACATCTTTTTGAATGAAGAATTCAGTTTTAATGGCTGCTAGATAATTGAAAGTAGGATACTTTCATTCTCTCAGCTTTTCATAATAAGTTACTTGGGCCACATAACTGCCTAAGTAACAACTTTTAGAAGAAACAGCCATCGGTATTATATTTTTAAGGATTAAAAGACAATTTTATTACCTCTAGCTGAATGTCTCACATTTAGAAAGAAAAATCTTTTACTTTTTTTTTTTTTAAAGAAAGAAACACATGTCTGTTTTGATTACTTTTATAAGATTAACAATGTATTTCTAACTCATGATTTTGGTGATTTCAACGGATTATAGAGTTGCCTTAAAAATGTGAATATTTTCGTGTTACACTTAGAGATTTTCAGAATCCCCCATGTTCAATGAGGTTTTTTGTTTGTTTACTAATTCTTTTATTTAACAATAAAAGTTTTGTTTTTCCTTTAAAGTAGTGCTATCAACATGAAAAGATGCTCAACATCACTCCTCATCAGGGAAATACAAATCAAAACCACACTGAGATATCACCTCACACCAGTCAGAGTGGCTAAAATGAACAAATCAGGAGACTATAGATGCTGGAGAGGATGTGGAGAAATGGGAACCCTCTTGCACTGTTGGTGGGAATGCAAACTGGTGCAGCCAATCTGGAAAACAGTGTGGAGGTTCCTCAAAAAATTAAAAATAGACCTACCCTATGACCCAGCAGTAGCACTGCTAGGAATTTACCCAAGGGATACAGGAGTACTGATGCATAGGGGCACTTGTACCCCAATGTTTATAGCAGCACTCTCAACAATAGCCAAATTATGGAAAGAGCCTAACTGTCCATCAACTGACAAATGGATAAAGAAGATGTGGTTTATGTATACAATGGAATACCACTTGGCAATGAGAAAGAATGAAATCTGGCCATTTGTAGCAACATGGATGGAACTGGTGAGTATTATGCTAAGTGAAATAAGTCAGGCAGAGAAAGACAGATGCCATATGTTTTCACTCTTATGTGGATCCTGAGAAACTTAACAGAAGACTATGCAGGAGGGGAAGGAAAAAAAAAGTTAGAGAGGGAGGGAGCCAAACCATAAGAGACTCTTAAATACTGAGAACAAACTGAGGGTTGATGGGGGGTGGGGGAGAGGGGAAAGTGGGTGATGGGCATTGAGGAGGGCACCTGTTGGGACGAGCACTGGGTGTTGTATGGAAACAAATTTGACAATAAATTTCATATTAAAAAAAAGTACATAGGCCAGTGGTCCTAGCCTTTTCTATATGCAATTTTTATCCAACCTATTTTCATATTGAAAATCAAATCAATTATCACAAATCAACTTTTATAAACTGGTTAACTATCATACATTATTAAAAATTAATATTCAAAATTAAAAAAAATAAAGTAGTGCTATCAAAACTGTTCCTCCTGACCCTGACCCTCATAGCTGCATTGGAATTGGGTTTCTTTTCTTTTCTTTTTTTTTCTCCAAGATTTTATTTAAATTCAAGTTAGTTAACATATAATATAGTATTGGTTTCAGGAGTAGAATTTAGCGATTCATCAATTACATATAATACCCAGTGCTCATCCCAACAAGTGCTCTCCTTAATGCCCATCCCTAATGCCCATCCCCTCACCAACCTCCCCTCCAGCAGTCCTAAGTTTGTTCTCTGTATTTGTCTCTTTTGGTTTGCCTCCCTGTATGTTTTTATCTTATTTTTCTTTCCCTTCCCCTATGTTCATCTGTTCTGTTTCTTAAATTCCACATATGAGTGAAATCATATGATATTTGTCTTTCTCTGACTTATTTCACTTAGCATAATACACTCTAGTTCCATCCACATTATTGCAAATGGCAAGATTTCATTCTTTTTGAGTGCTGAGTAATATTCCATTACACACACACACACACACCCACCCACACACACACACACACACACGCACCCACACACCCCACATCTTCTTTAACCTTTCATTAGTTGGTGGACGTCCAATAAGTTTTAAAAAACTTATTAAATGAAACTATTCAAAAACATTTTAGCCAAGAAGTGGTGGTAAAAAATTAAGTAAGTTTCAAATAATACAATTTCTGGTTACCAGTAGCACTCAGATATGAACTGGGATTTTTGTTGGAAAGGAGGCAAATCATAAGATCATAAACTGGATCAAGGATTGAAAAACAAAACTTGACCTTCCTGCCTGGTCCTAGTGTTATATAATTCTCCATCTGCTTCCATAGTGCACAGAGAAGAATATGAAAGTCCAAGAAGATGAATCCAGAGCCCATGTCAGCATTTTGTAATTACTAAACCAGAAAAGTAGGTATAAATATTGGAGATGTTTAGCAATGAAGTTGCAATCTCTAAGTTTCTATCTTCTGTACAATGGTTAGTTGAAAAAGGAAATGCAAGGGGAAGATGTTGCACTGAGTTTTCATTAAGTTATTACTATCTGTTATTTTGTTTTGGGTTGTTCTCGCTTTTGTTGTTTTTATGACCTAACTAAAAAATAGACTAACCAGACCAAATCATTCCAGCAGCATTAAGTTTATCGTGGTCTTAAGAGCATGGTTTCTGATTTTAAGAGAAAGTGTTCTTCCTGAACTCTATGAAATAATCATGCTGATGATATAATCAATCTAATTATTAATTACTCAATTGTTAATTACCTACATGTTAATTACTTCTTAAGCATTTTTCTGTTCTGTATTATATCTCATAAAATAGCATTCCTTAAATCTTCACTGTGTCTTAGTAGTATATTACTTTTACAAAAGCAAATAAACTTTTCTTTGTGGTTTACCACCTAAAGCATGTAACTTCTAAGTCTGTTTCTATTCATTGATTCTTTTTATTCCTCTTATTGATTATATTTTCCTGCTTCTTAGAATATTTTTCATTGGATGTGAGACATTGTAAATTATTTTTTGTTGGGTGTCGAATATTTTTAAGCTTTGTTCTGTGACACAGCTAAGTTACAGGGGAACAGTTTGACCCTTTCCACGGTTTCTTTTATGTCTTGTAAGGTATAAGGACCAGACAACCTTAATGAAGGGCAAATTTGGCCCTACCACTCAGGTGATATTCTTCTGTTGTCTTGTGAGTTATGAAGCTTCACACTCTGGCTGGCTGAAAATATAAGCTATTCCTGGGCCTGTGTGAGCTTTGGAGTCATTACTTCCGTTCCTTTGGCATGGTTTGTTCCCTAGTCTTAGTTCTCCCCACGTGTAACCCTTAGTCACTACTCGGCTGCAGAGCAGAGGTGAACGCTCTGCAGCTCTCCGGAGCTTTCTCCATTGCAGCTCCTTCCTTCCCAGTGCCATACTCACTCTATCCACTTTGCCCTGCCTGGACTCTTAGCTCCATATCTTCCATCAGATAGACCTCCAGGCTCTCCCTGGTTTCCTCTACCTTGTTTTGGAGCTTAGAAACTTTTTCCAGAAGTAATGTTGGACAATCCCTGGGACTAACCCCAGATTTTCCTCCTCTCTCAGAGATCAATGTCCTGCACTAACAGGTGCTCAGGTCTGAAAACTGTTTCTTATGTCTGTTCTTTTACTTGTTTTAGGTGGAAAGGTAAATCCAGTCCCTGTCACTTCATCATCTTTGCCAGAAGCAGAAGTCTGCCCACATTCTTACATATATTTGTGTCGTTTCTGTATTGTGAACAGCTGCCACCTGTTTTGCTCCTAGGAACACTAGTGTGTAAATTAGGAATATGTTTCCTTTCAAAACAAACAAACAAACAAACAAACAAACAAAACAGAAACCTGGAAAACACTCTTGACAGTGGCTTAAATATACAATGTTTTGTTGTTCTTATATAAAAATCCATCTGAAGAAAGGAAGCCAGAGATAAAACAGCGGTTTAGCAGTGTTGTTCTGGATCGAGGCTCTTTCTTTTACTGCTTTACTATCTTTAGCATGTGTTTTTGACCTCTTAGTTGCAAGATGGCCTTGCTATACTTCTGCACCTCATGTTGGCATTCCAGAAATGAAGAAGGTAGAAAAGTACAAACCTTTCTCCATTTAAGACTTTATATTTTAAATTTGGGAAGAGAAGACATTCACAGTGAATTCCATTCACATTTTCTTGGTAACAATTTGGTCACATGGCCATTTTTCACTGCAACAGAGCCTGGGAAATCAAGTATTTTAGCTTCTATGCCTCTCAATAGAGGAACACAGGGAAGAAAGGAGTTATGAGGATCTTTTAGATAGACAGTGCAGAGTGTCTGCCAGAACAAAAATCCTATTATGTTCCAAACATTTAAGGGTACATGGTAAACCTAAATATGACCAGAGGTCTGTGAGGGAGCCAGATATAGGCATTTATTTCCTTTGTTAGATAACATTTTCCATCTGTGTTTGTCAGTTGGTTTTATGTAAATCATGAATAGCGTATAAAAATAGAGTCAAAATGGTAAAATTAAGGTATAAAAGATAAGTTCAAATGGAGATGATACCTCATATCATTGTCCTAATCTGTGAGGTTTACTCCATTAATATTTGTTCATTATTTAATTTATTTTAGAAGTTCTCAAAATCATTAATTTCAACCTTCAGTTATTTATGCTTTTGTGCCTCTTGAGCACACACAAAGGCAGAGATAAACCTGTGCGTACATGTGTGCACATGTGCACGCACACACTCATGAATTTTAATGCTGTTAAGATGATGAAACTTATGGTAATACATTTTCTTTCTTTAAAAAATTCCAGTGTAATGATATACAAGAAGAACTGCAATTAGACTAGATAATTAAACAGATGTTTTGGCATGAACCCAAGATCTCAAGGGATAGACTCTGAGCATAATTAACAATCTTTAATGTGTTCTTTAAAGGGCTGGGCGTGGTTAGTTTCAAGGCTTTTGTTTTTCTGTTTGAGAGTTGAATTGCTTGAGAAAATACAGGAGTTAGAAAATGTAGGAAAACAGGAAAAATTGGCTGGTGGTGGTTGAAGAAGGACTTTGCAGAGAGAAAATAAAAGTCTAAATAAGATTTGTTTTTATTTAAAAAATATGGAAAATATCAGATATTTGTAAAAATAGAGATGATTGTATAATTAATACTCCTATGTGTTTTCATCACCTGATTAAATAATTATCAAGTCAGAATTACCTCTTTCTTCTATATCCTCTTCTGTTTCCCCATTTGTAGATTGTTTAGAAGCAAATCCCAGTGTATGATTTCATTCACAAATATTTTAGAATGTTTTTCTGAAAACTAAGGGTTCAAGAGTCTTTGAAGAAAAAGTTAGCACAATACCACTATTATACTTAAAAATTAACAATAATTTCCTGATATTGTCAAATATTCAGAGTTCAATTTCCTCTTTTTTTTGAGGAGTTTTGAGTTTTTTTGAGTTCATCTGTTTTAGTATGAACCAATTATGATATATCCATTGCAATTAGTTGATATGCTTCTTAAGTTTCTTTTAATCTCTACATTTTAATTGGGATTTCAAAAATTTGATCTGTATGAAGAATGATGTAAATCTTTTCCATATCCTAACTGAACAGTCAATAAAATCTGCATAGTTTACTTGTACTATTTAGAACATATTTGCTTTTGGTGGAATGAAATAAATACTAAATATGGTCTCTTGTTCTGATGTGGGGGTTTGTGTGGGAGGGTGGGGAGCTTCCCCACACCAGCAGGCAGTTCTCAGACACTAGCAGAGTCAAAGAATTCAACTCAGTTCTAACACTGTCTACCCAAACATAGCATCAGATTTCACAAGTAAGGAGCTCAGTTCCACAAAACCTCACTACCTTCCCCCCAACCCCCAACTTCAGATGTCAGTGGCAAGCCCAGGTTATCACCTGTGCTTCCAACCAATTGGCTACAGATCGGCTATAGACCAGAAGTTTCCACAAACTCCTCAGGTTTCATCAGTTTCCTAGAGTGGCTCACAGAAGTCAGAGAAGCAATTTACTTACTAGATCACTGGTTTCTATAAAAGGACTTGGCTCGGGGGCAGCCAGACAGAAGAGATGCATAGGGCAAGGCATGGGAAAATAGCACAGAGCTTCCTTGCCTTCTTCAGGCGCACCATCCTCCCAGCCTCTCCATATGTTCATCAACCCAGAAGCTCTCCGAACCCTGCAAATGTTTCATTACACAGTCATGGTTGCTCACTGGTGATTGAACTCAATCTCTAGCCCCTCTTCCCTCCCTGGAGGTTTTGGAGGTGGGACTGAGAGTTCCAACCCTCTAATCACATGGTTGGCTCTACAGGCAAACTGCCTTCTCAAAAGTCACCTCATTAACATAGCAAAAGTCACCTTTATGACTCTCAACACCTAGGAAATTCCGAGAACTTTGGGAACTATGAACCAAGAACCCTGGATGGAGACCAGATGTATAGGACAAATATATTTTGGTCATCTGAATGGTCGAGCAATCACTATATTGCATATGGTTTTAAGGTTAGCATGAAGCAAAAGCTGCTATTACCTACCATAACTTAACAACATGTGGGCTGTATTAGACTAATTAAATTTACCCCTACTTACAAAATATGGATGTGGGGGGAAACAATGGTATTAAGGAAAAGGAAATAAGCTTAAAAACAACAATACCGTACAATATCAGCTATGAGCAGTTGCCTTATAAAGGCAAACTTACACACTGTAAGAAAAAATATTATTTATTTGTTTATTTATTTATTTATTTATTTATTTATTTATTTATTTATGAGAGAGGGAGAGAGAGTGCAAGTTGGGGAGGGGCACAGAGAGAGGGAGAGAGAATCCCGTGCAGGGTCCGTACCGCCAGTGCAGAGCCTACTGTGTGGGGTTGATCTCACAAGCCAGGAGATCACGACTTGAGCCAAGATCAAGAGTCAGACACTTAACTGACTGAGCCACCCAGGCGCCCCATGAAAGAATATTTTAAAAAGTGCATGTGTGTATGTCTAATTTACATTATATATTGGCAAAATATCTCATTTACAAGTTATAGTACTTAGACAGATTTGTGGTTCTGAAGTTGGCACTTAAATATTTCCCTTGCCTGTCAGGAAGTGTCACTTTTAAGATTTATTAAATGAGTACCATATGCACATTTAGACAGTTTTATTTTAGCGATTGAATTAACAATTTTCACAAGGACCATTTTGTCTCAATTTGTACTGACTGCACTGTTTTAGGTACAGCTTTTTCCACTGCAGGAGGGGTATCAGGCTTATCTATTTTTTAATGCCTTAGAATATCTCTCTTTCCTTTGGTACATGGTGGAGTAAAATGGATGGATGACAGAACCTTAGAATTGGAAGAGATGTTAGATAGTGCTACAGGGTAATATGTTCTCTACTATAGACGCCCCTGCCCTCCTCCTCACTCCACTTCCAGTTCTTAGCAGGTGCCAACTTGGCCTTTGCTGGAAAACTTTCAGTGACAGGGACTCTACCACTTTTACACTGACTATTCTATTTCGACACAGCTCAAATTGTTAAAAAGGCCAGCCTTATGTGCCAATTTGTTTGGTTTTGGGAAGTCTATGTTTGAGTGCAGTTCTGTCTTTTGTAGTAGGAAAATTCTATTCTCACATCCATATGATAGTACTTCAAATATTTGGAAAGATTTCCAGACCCATTCTGTACCTCACAGCTTTTCTCTTTTCTAGAAAAAAGTCTTTAAGTGATCTCTTAATAGTTCTTCCAATAATTCGACTTCCAGGTCTCTTGCCATCTTTCTCACATTCCTATGAATACTTTCTAGTGTTTAAAAGCCCTCTATATTGGGGCGCCTGGGTGGCTCAGTCAGTTGAGCATCTGACTCTTGATTTCGGCTCAGATCATGATCTCACGGTTCGTGGGATCAAGCCCCCGTATCGGGCTCTGCGAAGACAGTGGGGAGCCTGTTGGGATTCTCTCTCTCTCTCTCTCTCTCTCTCTCTCTCTCTCTCTCAAAACAAAGAAATAAACATTAAAAAATAAAATAAAAGCCATCTATATTGTCAATAACTGATCACAGTATTCCATACTAATGCGTGCATTGAACTGTGCTTACTTCAGCCTAAGATTCAGATTTTTTTAAAGATAGCTCTACCATATTGGGTTTCTATGCTCTAATTAACTCACAGATTAATGCACATATCTTTTCACTTGAATTGCCGGCATACCAGATCTTCCCCAACTTATATTTGAGCAAAGGAGTCTTTAAAGCCAATTGAAAATTGTATCACTCTGCTAAAGTTAGTCTTACTTGCTTTGGCTTATCGTTCTAGTTTATTTAGGTTGCTTTGTATTCTAACTTATTGATTTTACCTCCTAGATTTTAGAAAAAGTTCAAATAAAACATACTTATTTTCAGTGAGGGCAGGGGATTTTTACTTGTTTGTATTTCTCTGCTTCTAGTTTCTAGAATAGTGCTAGGAATATACTAGGTGCTCAATAAATATTTGTTAAATAAATAAATTTTAAAGATACATGTTTTTGACTAGTTCAGAGGCTGTAAATTAGATGGTCTCAGCCATAGAAATATTTAGAATTGGTAACACAGGGCCAGCCAATAGAGAGAGAATATCAGAGGACCAGAGGCATGTTTATTGGCATATTTACTGAGATGAAGGATAAATCTTTTTAAAGAAATGAATAAAATAAGCTTCACTTGCTCAGGAAGGTGAGCAGGGTTCTAGATCTAGGGATTTCACATAGTAGACAATTATAGATCAAGTCATCACTATGATAATATGGGGAGAGAGATCCTTGTCATTAGGTAGGACAAATGAGTGTGTCCTTCCCCAAAAGGAGCACATCAGGAACTCAGGAACTTTACAACTTCAATTAAATGTGCAAAACCCAGCTACTAGAAGGAACGAAGTCAAATAACAGTTAATGCACACTTAGGATCACACAAATCTATAGTGTAATCTGTATGGAGGGGATGGGCCTAGAACTAAAATTTGAGGATTACTTCCCAGGCGCCCAAGATTTGCTCCTGGTTCATCAGATCTGGGTCTAAATGGCTTTGAAGAAGACCTTGAGGGATGGGAATGCCAGTGTTATGAACTGAATATTTGTGTCTTCCCGAAACATATTTGTTGAAATCCTAATCCCCAATGTGATGGTATTAGGAAGTGTTGTCTTTGGAAGATAATTAGGTCACAAGGGTGGAGCCCTTATGGATGGGATTAGCGCCCTTATCAAAGAGACTCGGAGAGAGCTCTATCTCCCTATTTCTGTCGCAGAAGGACACAACAAGAAGTTGGCAGTCTGCAACCTGGAGGAAGGTCCTTACCAGAAACTGACTATGCTGGCACCTTGATGTTGGACTTCTCAGCTTCCAGAATTGTGAGAAATAAATTTCTTCTGTCTATAAGCCACCCAGTCTTTTGTACTTTTTTATAACTGTGTGAACTAAGACAATGAGTAAAATAATTTTTTTCCCCCAGAGATTGTGACCAAGGAACTGAGCTCTGGGGAGTAGCACTAGAATTCTTACTTAATTCCAAGCTCTCCTATTCTGGATTAGGGAGGTTTTTGACATATATTTTTGCTTTGTCAAGATTGGCTTGGGAAAGGGAATTGGTTCAAGCCTAAATATTGAGAGAATTTGGAGACTCAGTTTCTAGAGATGGTACATATCAGGGCAGGAAAGATCAAGCAGGGATTGAAATCTGTAGCTGACCCTAGATTATTCTGTCCTTATTGACACTGAGAAACCAGCTATTTGAACACTGATCCTCCATAAACCTAGAGATTTTTCTTTTTTTCTTTTTCTTTTTCTTTTTTAATTCTAGAGATTTTTCCATGTGTATCTATCACACAATGCTCTCTCTTGACTACACTATTGAGAAGGTTTTTGCTAAGTCCTTAGTTAAAATGAAAACATACCCTTTATGGTACTCTTAATGAGTCTGAGAATCATATCAATCAAGGCTACTCAGAGAGCTTCAGAAGGGTGTTCAGATTCCTAGCAATCATATCTTTCTTTTCCAACAGCTTATTAATTATATATTTACTAATCTGTCTGAAACATTTTGGGGGGTATTAAATTATAGTTCTCAGGTTCCACTTTCCTCCACTATTTGAAAAATTAGGACTTTCTCTCTCTGCAGTATTTGTTTTGTTTTGCATTTCTCTCGCCCTTTCAAAATTCCTAAATATTGAGGGTGGGTTCAGGACAAGAGCTGCAGTTTCTCCTAGTACACTGAAATGGGACACACCACTTTATCCCTTTTGTCTGATAACCTGGAATCTTCCACTAGCAGTTGGATGGATTTCCTGTATCCACTTCCTTCCTTCCAGCATAGCCCTGAAAGTTCTGTATTCTTTCATGGATGCATGCCTCATCACCTTCTAACTTTGAATATTTCTATGCAACTTTTAGTGTCTCTTGTGTCTTCTTTCTTTTCTTTTCCTTTGTTACATGAACTATGTACATGAACTAGTTTCTAGGCCCTTTCATTCCCAAATAAGGGAGGAAAAATCCCACCAAAAGGAGAATTTAAATGTTGTTTTCTCTCCTTTATGCTAATTATTCCTTCTGCACCCCTAATAAAAACGTTATAGTGTAAATTTTCACAGGTAGTACAGGGGAGGAAAATATTTACTGAGCACCTATTATATTCCAGACACTGCATCATATTGCTTTTCATTATTTTAGTATCCAATCCTTCAACAAAGCTGTAAGGTGAGCATTACTACTCTCATTTCACAAATAAGGAAACTGAAGCTCATAGAGGATGCGATGAAAGGGATGCAGAAAGAAAGATAATTAGTTTTTAGAACCACACTTGGTTTTTATTGTCTAGATTTAAGTCATGCAGTTCAGCAGATGAAATTCATCTATAGTACTTGTTTCCACATTTCCTTTTTGGAACCAGTTTTAATTTCTATCCTCCTGTGTTCTACCCAAGTCCATAAATAGTTCTGTTTCAGTTCAAACTTGAATTTTCTCTAGTCAGTCCAAATGTACTCATGTTGCATTTCATCCTCTAGGATATCCCATCCATTTGGCAAGACCAAAATGGAATAATCTGATACCCTTCTCTCTTTGCCCTTGAGGTTCATTTGTTACCAACACCAGGTAGATCTATGCATTGTCAGAGGGACTTCCGGAGACCCAAGACTCAGTGTAAAAGGACAACAGTGGAAGTGCAAATTTCTGGTATCACGATAAACACAGTTATATTGAGATGTGAAGGAGGAGTAAAGTTAGGAAGACAGCAAGATTTTCAGGGTCTTCAAAACATCCTACATCCCGTGTGTTCAGGGGACATTCCGATTCTGTCGCCTTTGGCTTACAGCATGTTTGTTGTCATCTTCAGAATGTTTTCATATCCTTCATCTCATCAAAGCTCCGCAAGGTAAAGGAGGCCAGCTATTCTTAACTACACTTTACTGTTGAAGAGACCATGTCTCCCACAGACTTAGCAACTTACATCGCCTGACTTCAGGAATAATCCCCTTTGCTATTTTCCTTATTAAAACCAGCAGATGCTTGTGTATTAGAGAGTGGAATTATTGGGTGTTCAAAAATTGTGTTATTTTGCTGAACACTGAGGAGTAGAACAGGCTCAGGGTGCTTCTGGGGGCTTAAAGGTAGAGATGAGAGTTGAGAGAATGCTTTCCTGGAGCATCTGGATGTCGTGGAGGACGCAGCAGTGCACAAAGGGGGCAATTAGCCCGGGAGGCAGGGGCTTTGGAAAAGCCATAGTCATAAGATATTAATAACAAAAATTTAAGGAATTGGGTGTATAATGAAAATAGAAACCACAGTTTTCTAAAAACTCCTGAATAATAGATAATCCAGAGGTGCTAACTTTATCTTGTACCTTAGTCTCCTGTCGGGGAAAACCTGCTCCTTTTAATTTAGACCCAGCTCTGGTGCAGCAATGGCAATTTCCCAGCATCCTCCTCAATTTCTGCTGAGCACTGACTGTTGGGATGCTTCTAATGAGATCAATTATCATGTTGGCAACTCAATAAGACTTCTGTGGGAGAAGTAGAGAGTATGGTTTGAGACAAACACATCCCTGAGCTGTTTTCTATCATTCACACAGGCTACACAGATTTTTTGGTAGAAAACTAGACTACAGTAAAAATCAATTGCTGTATCAACACAGTACTCCTAAGAGGTGTAAGTGTGGTGCCCGGAAGCTGATACGCTACCTTTCTGGGTAGCATATTCTTGGGGAATCCCTTTGGTCTCTCCTCAAAGCAAAAGATACACAAAGAGAAATAGAACTGGTGCTTGAGTGTGAAAGGAGAAGTTTTTTGTGTTCTCCAAGGACTTGTTTATCTCCATATCCCATGGCCAATGTACTGCCCGGTACTCTGTATCAATTTTAATCACACTCTCATCCATTTGTAACCATGCTTCTATTTGTGTGATGGTGTGATTGATGTCCGTCTTCTCTCCATGAAGACGAGGAGCATGTGTGCTTTGCTATCCATGCGTGTCTTCCGTACTTAGCGAAGTGCCTTGCCATGGCACCTCAATAAATAGGTAACCACTAACCACCTAGTGAATAAACACAGATCATCTGCTTGAGTATCATTTGTGAAGTTCACACCCTTTCATTTCAAAATGAAGTTAACCCAATATTAATCATATGCTAAGCAAGGAAAAGGCTAGATCAAATCCTTTGGTCATTTCAGGCAGTCTAAAATTATGGTCTTGTTTTAAATTTATTTCTTTAAATATCTTTCTTCAATATTTACTTGATGGAATTAAGGGGGCAAAGTGGTATTTTTCTGAGATGTGTATTTATTTATTTGAGAGAGAGAGAGAGAGACAGAAAGAGAGAGAGGGAGAGACAGAGAATCCCAAGTAGGTTGCCCACTATCAGTGCAGAGCCCGACGCAGGGCTCAAACCCATGAACCATGAGATCATAACCTGAGCCCACGTCAAGAATCAGACGCTCAACCGGCTGAGCCACCCAGGTGACCCCAAAGTAGTTTTTATTAAAGAAGAGTGCATAGACACTGATTTACTTGTAAACTCACATGCAATGACTAAAGTGGATCAGGGTTTACAAACTTGTCAAAATGTTTCCTCTTTATCTTCCTGTTACAGACATTCTTAGTTGTCTCTTAAGTACCTATTCTCTTCTATAGTATTCGAAACTTTCTGCTTCATTAGCAAATAACCTAAAAGGAACATTTCAAACTAAAGATAAGAGTAAAAGTCTCCCTAAATTCTGTTCTCACAACTCTGAAGCCTACAACCTTGACCACACTAAAAGCATAAGATAAAGTTTGTAATTTTATGAAATGTCCTTTATCATGATGATTTGTAACTCTTGATGTAACAAAAAAAACATACACAACCATGTATTAAACTTTACTTCTCTGAAGTATTTTTTTATTTTTTTAACATTTATTTATTTTTGAGAGACAGAGACAGAGCATGAGTGGGGGAGGAGCAGACACACACACACACACACACACACACACACACACACACACAGAATACGAAGCAGGCTCCAGACTCTGAGCTGTCAGCACAGAGCCGGAGCCCGATGCGGGGCTTGAACTCATGAACTTTAAGATCATGACCTGAGCTGAAGTTGGATGCTTAACCAGCTGAGCCACCCAGGTGCCCCTGTAGTATTCTTTTCTTCCTCCAGATTGTATATCCTGGACAGCTGCTCTCACATGGGCTTGAATAAAACTCTTCCTTTTTTTTTTTTTTTTTCTTTTTTTTTTGGAAATTCTGAAAGGTTTTCATTTTGCATCAGCAGTGCTATGTACCATTTCTTGGTCATGCCTTAGAAGGAAAGGAGGCTGACTTTTGTTTTCTTTCTCCTCCCAGGGAGCTGGAACGTGGGTATGGTGGTGACTTATGTTTGTCTTGAGGCCAACGGTATCACCTAGGGATGACAAAAGAACATTGTAAGAAGAGCTTGTCACAGATATTGGTGAACTGTTGCACCAACCAGGACGGCCAAACAAAACCTATATTGAGAGAAATAAACTCTGTGCATAGCATCTTTAATTATCCATATTTAAGGATGCACCTAATTTTGAACTATCCACTTGTTGCTATGTGAGACTGCTCTCG
This sequence comes from Felis catus, assembly GCF_018350175.1. Lineage (NCBI taxonomy): Eukaryota > Metazoa > Chordata > Mammalia > Carnivora > Felidae > Felis > Felis catus. Next base: position 206,069,512 of record NC_058368.1, on the reverse strand, counting down.
TCTGTTGCAGAATACTCAAAAGTTGTCAGTGCTGGGAGTAGTGTTTTCAAATTTCCTCTTAAGGATCCTGTCTACTTTTGTAAGGTTTATATATGGAACAGGATGTGGAAATTAGTGTGAGTTAGTGTATTTTAGTGATGACTCAGCATGCTTTATAGCTTGACCTCCCCATAATCTGGACAAGAGGTTTCTATTTTTAAAAAGAAGAGATTTGGGGCACCTGGGTGCCTCAGTTGGTTATGCAACCGACTTGGGCTCAGGTCGTGTTCTCACGGTTCATGAGCTCCAGCCCCGCGTTGGGCTCTGTGCTGACAGCTCGGAGCCTGGAGCCTACTTTGGATTCTGTGTCTCCCTCTCTGTCTGCCCCTCCCCTGCTTGCGCTCTGTCTTTGTCTCTCAAAAATAAACATTAAAAAATAAATAAAAAGAAGGGCTTTGATGTAAAAGAGATTATTATCAAGTAAGAAATTAGTTTTTTGTTTGTTTGTTTGTTTTTATTCTATGATGGACAATACTAGATGTTGTCCTGATAGGGGACAGGAAATTTAAATGGAAATACACTCCCTACAAATGCTCTTAAAAAAACGCCCAGTAATGAAGGTTGAAACCTACAGGCCTCTGAGCCCAACTTAGTTATCAGAGTGCTTTGTGCTTTAATTTTTTCCTTAGATGTGTGGGCAAATGCTGTATCCAAATTTCAGATACAATAATGCTGTATGAAATTCAAGCCCAGAAATCTCAGGGGCATGCAACAACAAACATCTATGTTTCCTGCTTATGGATCTGCAGGTCGGCTGGGGTGGCTCTGCCTCAGGTTGCAGGTCAGGGTTGGGGTCTGCTCCATGTATCTGTCATTTTGGGGTCAGAGGCTACGGTGACGCATTGAAAGCTCTGGTCAGACACGGAGCGCAACCGTTGCTGATTGACGCAAGTCACGTAGCCAAGTCCTTCCTCAGTGGGGCGGGGGATTATATTCTGCTTCTGTGCAGCAGGTATGTAATTGCGAACAATAATGAAATCTCTGTCATAGCAGGATTTGAAAAGGAGGATTTCATACAAGGTTGGGAAATTTTGTATAAGAATCTTAAAAACTGGAGTATCTATCACCTCTGAGCGTATGTTCCCCTATTGGAAAAATGTCGGTGGACCTGAGTACAGCTTTCTTTCTTCAGATGCTCTTCAGCTGGCTAGAATCTCCACTCCCCAGAGTTGCCATTTGTCAACCCTCTTTACTGATCCTTACCCCTCTGACCCTAGGATGCAGTTCAGTTGATGACCTGTTGCTTAGCAGATGGATCAAGATGCACAAAAATACCTCAAAATCCAACTGGAAGGTGTTAAGGGGTTACTTATTACTTATTTATTTAACTATAAATAAGTTTATATATCTATTTTGAGAGAGACAGAGACAGCGTGAGTGGGGAGAGGCAGAGAGAGAGGAGAGAGAGAGAATCCCAAGCAGGCTCTGTGCCACCAACGCAGAGCTTGATGTGGGGCTTGAACCCAGGAAGCCATGAGATTATGACCTGAGCCCATGACCTGAACTGAAACCAAGAATCGGATGTTCAACTGACTGAGCCACCCAGGCACCCCAAGGGGCTATTTTTTTAAAGTGCAAGTAAATTGCCAGGAGAGAACCGTGGGACAGAGATCATTTGTCTAGTGGCAAGTCATTAGGATAGAAAGAGAGAATAGTTTATGGAACTTTTTATTGAAGAACCAGAATTGGAGCTGAGTCTCAAAGCAAGGGTGTAAGTTTGTTATATAGTAAAAAAGTCTTATTCTAATGAGTGGACTGCAGATAGTAAAGAATATGTGAAACAGAATCATGTCCTGAGTGTTAGAACAAGGTCAATAACAAGCAAAATGGGAAGATGCACTTATAACTGATCTGTTTATTTTCATGTTGTCATTTTTTTTCTCTTCTGTAAATGACAATTAAGTAAGTGCTTTGGGGGAAGAGAGAGACTATGAAATTGTAGGAATAAAAGATAAAAACTAATCAAACTTTATCAGTTTTTTTCACATCTGTCAGTTATTTTATTAAAAAAATTTTTTTAATGTTTATTTATTTTTGAGAGAGAGAGGGACAGAGCATGAGTGGGGGATGGGCAGAGGAGAGGGAGACAGAATCCGAAGCAGGCTCCAGGCTCTGAGCTGTCAAGCTGTGGGGCTTGAACCCGTGAACTGTGAGATCATGATCTGAGCCAAAGTCAGAAGCTCAGCCAACCGACTGAGCCACCCAGGTGCCCCTCTTTCAGTTATTTAAAGTGTAATTTTTATAGATTGAAATTTTTGTATGTCCTCTTCTTGCAGAATGATGGCTTGCCCGTGTCTCTTAAAAGCATGTCCCCTTTGTTCCTGGAATGTGATTACATTCTGTGAAGTCAACCAGCTGGTGATCTTGGGACTTAAATGTTGCTTAAATGTGTACTGTGGCTGACGTTTTAATATTTCAAGAGCTCTTACAGAATATTTCTAGGATTAATTGACCAAAAGCTTTTCCTTCATTGTGTATGGAAGCAATATTCAATCCTTTGTACATTTTGCAACCTGTAGGATTAAAAAGAAAAACACAACCGTCTCTGCTCCATTCTGGGGCAGGTTATGGGGGGTAGATTGGTCAGCTATTGCCACAAAACTGTTGTGTAACAAATCATCCCACAGCTCAGTGGTTTAAAGCAACAGGACTTACTTGCACAGATCTGTGGATTGGCTAAGGGTAGCTGAATTAGGCAGGGCGTGAATGGGCAGTTCTGCTATTTTTGGCTATACTCCTCATGTGCCTGCAGCTTGCTGGGTTCAGCTGATCCAGGCTGGGTAGATTTGTTTTGGGGGTTTCTCATCCCCTACCTGGGTCAATGAGTCTTTCTCATGATGCTGGTGGAGTGAAAGAGGCCAAGCCCAATCAAGCAAATGCTTTCAACCCCCTGCTTGTATTATGTCTATTAATATCCCATTGGCTAAAGCCAGTCACATGGTTGAGACTAGACTTGGGATGTGGGGGATACTCTGCCTTCAGTGAGAGGGCCTTAGAAAGTTACATGGCAAAGGGTATGCAGGAAGCAGTGAAGAACTGGGAACACTAATGCAACCTACCACTAAAAGCTTGATCATATGCTCATTCAAAACATGCACTACAGGGGCGCCTGGGTGGCGCAGTCGGTTAAGCGTCCGACTTCAGCCAGGTCACGATCTCGCGGTCCGTGAGTTCGAGCCTTGCGTCAGGCTCTGGGCTGATGGCTCGGAGCCTGGAGCCTGTTTATGATTCTGTGTCTCCCTCTCTCTCTGCCCCTCCCCCGTTCATGCTCTGTCTCTCTCTGTCCCAAAAAATAAATTAAAAAAAGTTGAAAAAAAAAATTTTTAAAAACATGCACTACAAAAATCAATGGTTTTGAAATTTAAACAGACTTGGATTCACATCTTGGCTCTGCTCTTTATTTGGTCAATTTTGTCAACTCTAAAATGGGGGATAGTAACGATACCTACTTAATGTTGCAGAAAGTACTTGGAATCTGGTGGGCACTTAATGAATGTTAATCCCTTTCTTTTCAAACAGGCTTTCTTCCAAATATCTTTTCATTTTGCTTTATGGAGCTGTGGTTTATTTATCAGAAGCATTTTATAATCTCTATCTTTAAAGAAACGCTTACTTGATATTGTTTGGTGGCATAAATCAAATACCTTGAAGGGTTCTTTTAATCTTGCATGAGAGATACAGATACAGATACAGAGATACAGAGAGAGATATAGTCCACCATCATCATACCTCCCCAGGAAAGTTCCTTCAATTATTTTTCAAAGTCTGCTCATAGAAACTGTCCTGGCATGATCATTTTTTTTTTTTTTTTGTCAGAACAAGACAAACTGGGTTAAGATAGATTTGTGATTTCTAATGAAAGTCGCATAACTCTAAAAATAAACATGAATTACAGACACACCACGGCGTTCTCTGAGCCTGAAGCAGATTGAAGTCTAAAATAACAGAGAGATGCTACATGCTGAGAGTGCATGAGGTGATATGTTTGAAAGCAAATTGACACTACAGAACTGGATGGAAACAAATTTGTTGTCATGGCAGAATTGTCAAGGGCTGCATCAAATTCCCCTCAAACAACAAATAAATACCATTTTCTAGAAGGAATACTTTTAGTGTTAATATAGGCTTTGTCTAGGAAAGGATGCCAGTTTGTGTTTTTGAGGCAGAATGGAAGGATGATCTCAAATGAAAGTTCTACTCAAAGTGAAAAAAAATAACTGAGGATGTATATCCACTCTACTAAGATCATGAAGCGTATTTATCATATTTTCTTTTCTTAAGGCACTGAAATTTTTAATTCCTATAAGCTGAGTAGGAGAGATACAATCACTTTTATTATTATATTAGAGATGAAAATTATCCATGACATTTTGTTTAAACTCACCAGCCATTAGAGTATGTTTATGAATATGGAATAGATTTTAAGGAGTATATAGCCATTATCTGGTGAAAGTCAGAATGAGCTCTTAGCGGCTTTTTTTGTAATATCAAAGTTAAGCACAAAGATGAGAGTAAAATTTCAGCAACATCCACTTAAAAAGGATTTTTATTAATTAATGTGCATATACAATATTATATAAAATTGAAAGCTATGGACAAGGGGAGTGCATGTGAGTTCATAGGCATATATATATATATGTATATAAATTAATGACTGGTTTTGGACAAGTTACTAATCTGTCCTACCTCTTCTGCAGAGTTGTTTTGAGTATCAAATGAAACAATACGTGAGAAATTTCTTTTAATTTCAGCGCCGTACCTCTGTCTTTAAGCTGTTATGAAAACCCTTATTCTAGAGTGCTTTTACATCTTCAGGACCTTTTGGTCTTTGAGGTTCTTGTGTATTTCTTTCAAGTCAACCCAATGCCATATTTAAAAAGTTACCAAGATTAGGCAGCATATACCAAGGGCTTTAGTGGTATTCATCCTTGTGTGACCTAGTTATAATTTCATAAATAAGCAATAAAACAAAGTTCTCATCACAGTGGTACTTACAAAATAAAAAAAAATTAAAACCACAATTTTTCAATAAGAAGGAGATATTTGAATAAATTATGGCATATTTACAACATAGACATTATAATAATTTTAAAAATGAATGTCATGGCACAATAGAATAATTTAACTGGTATGACACAAGTGCTAATATGTACAATTGGATGCAGACCACTAAGCTGGTATAGAGTTCTGGAAGTCTCTGGCAGTGTCAGACATATTCCTCCAGTTTCTGAAGTGTGAGGGAGTCTAATGGCCCCAGATGTGGAAGCCAAGGCAAATTCAGGAGGCGTATATAGAAGGCTTGGGGCAGCAACCATTTCTAACTACTATGGAGATATTTCCATAATTTAGTAACTGAAATCATTAGAGTAAACATTCCAGCTTAGTATCAGCCCATATGTGAACTCAAATGAATAGAATATAAAAGTATATGTATAGTATTATTTTATTAAGTTGTATTTATATATATAGGAAAAATACTGTAGATGATGTAATTATATTTTCTTCTTTAGTTTTGCTCATATTATCCAAATTTTCTACAATGCAATAAGATGGTTTTTTTTTTTTTGGCATTCTGGATGTTTCTAATTTTTTTTGCTATTGCAGTCTAGAGATGACATGAGCTTTCCCGTATCCTCAGGTAAAATGTGCAAGAGTTTCTCCTGGTTACACGCTTAGAAGTGGGATTGCTAGATAGAAGGGTATCTGGCTGCCCAACTATACAATATGATTCCACAGTGTTTCCCTTGGTGTCATAATTATACCCCATCAGCAACATATAGATGATCCAATGACAGCTATTCCCTTATAATCAGTATTGCCAGATTTAATTTTTCCTAACAATACGAGGTCTGTTTGTTTTTCATTGTGATCTTGATTTGCATTTTCTCATACATATATGAATGCCCCTTTCTGTAATCTTATACAGGCAGATGTGGTAAGAGGGGGATGTCACACTCACAACCATGTGGATGAGAGTCTCCTCCTGTATAAGCTGAGACTTCCTAGGAAAATCCCAAAAGATCTCCCCTACTCATCTGTGATGCTGTTTCACAATTAGAGATTTATTTCTCTGGGATGTGAAGGCTTTCTTGGCTTCAAAAACCTTTTATAAAGTAGTATCTACCTCCAAGGACACTTGTCTGGGAAGCAGCACACTAGATGCTTCCCAAACAATAGTGAATTGTATTATATTCACTCCTCACACCTTTATGAGGTAGGTATAGCTGTTTCCATTTCACAACTAAGAAGAGTGAGACCCAGAGCAGTGACATGACCAGAACAGCAGGACTACATCCAAACACAAGCCTGTCTGACTTTAAAAAAAAAAAAAAAAAAAAAATTGCTCCTAATCATGATTCAATGCAGCCTCCCTGTGAAGGGCAGGGCTTACATATACCTTTATCAGTCGTTCTCAACCCTGATGTGTATTGGAATCCCTTATACCAGGGAGTTATTCCACAGGGGCACAAGAGTTATTCAACAGGGGCACAGTACCTCGAAGGCAATAGGCTTGAGGCTGTTGGGCATTTCAGAACACCAGTCTCTCATCTATCGAAGGCCATGTAGCCACCGAAGGGATTTAGAAGAGATCTCTCACACAACGCCTGGCCAAGCCCCATGATTTCCAGACACTGCAGCTCTGTCCAAAAGGAAATGTTGGATGGATGGTGTTTAGGTGACAGTTAAGGTCTGGATCTCCACCAGCCTTATCAGGCGTAAGACTCCCTCTTTGCTTCTTGCCCCCTCTTTCTCTGCCTCCTCCTCTTCTCTTCTTTTGCTTTCTCTTTCTCTCACATTGTCCAACCCCATTACATTTAAACATTCCTCTCTACCTTCCATAAAATATCCAAAACCGTTGTCACCTTGCAAGTCCAGAAGAAAATAAAAGATCTGAAGTTCTCTGATTTCTTTTTGTTGTTTACCTATTAACTGAAATTTTCAAATGTACACACAAAGAAGAGAAATTTAATAGGGACCACACACATACCCTTGTGAGTCTATCAACCAGCTTCAGTTCTTCCTTTTATTTATTTTTTTTAAAGATTTTATTTTTAAGTAGTCTCTACACTCAGTGTGGGGCTCGAACTTGCAACCCCGAGATGGAGAGTCACATATTCCACTGACTGAGCCAGCCAGGCAACCCCAGCTTCAGTTCTTATCAACATTCTGGCATTCTAATTGTATCTAGCACTCTCCACACACACATTTTATCTCATTTTTTTGTTTGAGTATTTAAGGAAAGTCACAGCATACCATTTTAGTTGTAAATATTTTAGTTTGTATCTGTTATTTTTTTTTTTTAAGTTTTAAAGGGTTATTCCTTAGGGTATTTGATCTAGTGGTTGGAATGTTAAGATGGCAGAAGTAAGAACTGAGTGATTTAGGGGCACTTTCTCAAACGTAGAATTTAACACCCTGGCAAGGATCCCAGGGAATGGGTTAATTTAACTGCTGGGGTGGTTGTTAGAAGCCTGGAGAAAGTAGTAGCCCACGCTAATGAAATGGAGATGCTTGAGTTGCTGAGGCAGTTTGTAAAGAAAACAAAAAGGCTGAGGGACATGAGTGTCTCGGAGTGGATATATTATATGAGGTCAGCAGACCCACTGTATTACCTGGGACACTCCATTCATTAACACCACCAATTATGGCAGAGAAGGGCAGCCAATGAGAGTGCTTTTTACATCCAACTTCAGAGGAGGACAAGAATATAGGAACAAGAGGTTGGGGACAGTTGGCCAATAAAATGTCATCATTATCCCTTGCTCAGCCGATTTTTCATTGCTGTGCCAATTTTCAGATCCAAATTCACAGGATGGTGGTGAAAGGAAGGACCTTATAATGTCAAAGCAAATATATACTGTAAAAATACCTCTAGGGGCACTTGGGTCGCTCAGTTGGCTAAGCGTCTGACTTTGGCTCAGGTCATGATCTTGCAATTCATGGTTCGTGGGTTTGAGCGCCGTGTTGGGCTCTGTGCTGAGAGCTCAGAGCCTGGAGCTTGCTCTGGATTCTCTGTTTTCCTCTCTCTCTGCCCCTTCCCTGCTTGTGCTCTTTCTCTCTCTCAAAAATAAATAAATAAACTTTAAAAAAGAAAAAACAAAAAACCTCTAGTCCTTCCCCAATGGTACTGACAGCAATTTACTTGAATTACTGTATTCTGGGGAAATAAGAACATCAAAATATTTTGAGTATTATAGGACACAGGGTCTGAGTTAACATGGAGCCTCACTGGAGTCCTCTCTTACAGTGGAGACACACAAGTGCTGGGTAATAACTGGAGTCCTAGCCAAAGCCCTCCCTACAATAGGTCTTTTCCTTGTCACTGAGTGTATAATTGGAGTTGACTCACTTGGCAGCTGGAGTAATCTTCACATTGAGATTTTGGCCTGTGGGTTAAGAGCTCCAATGGTGGGGAAGAACAAATGTGAGACTCTGAAACTATGTTAAATCCCAGATAAGATATTAAATATAAAACAATCCTGGGGAATGGGGTGTGGATATTAGTGTCAAACAAAGATTTAAAAAAATCCATGGGTAGTGGTTCCTATTATATCCCTCTAATTAGCCAGCCTGGCCCTTGTAGAAACCTGATGGATGCTTGTGAATGTAGACTTCTTCACTCTCATTCAAGTAGCTGTCCTAATTGCAGCTGCCAACCAGACATGGTATCCCTGGGAGAGAAGAGTAATAATGTTTCTGGTATATACTGTGTGGCCCTTCATTGGTATGTGTTCTCTTCCATTCTCAATAAAATAAAAAAAATTTGCATCCATGTAGACAACAATTCATTCCAAGTTTTCCTCAGAGCTATGTTGACTCTCCCATCTTCGGCCGTAACAAACTTCAGAGATCTTGACCACCTGGACCATCTGGATTTTGATAGAACACCACACTAATCCATTACACTGATGATGTGATGCCGCTTGGCCAAGATTAGCGAGAGGTACCTGGCATGCGAGAGACCTTGGTACTCCAGAGGGTGAGAGAGAACTATATGGATTCAGGGTTGTGACACCTCAGTAAAATTTGTAGATGATGTAGTCAGGGATATGTTAGAGTATCCAACGTAAAAGACAAATTGCTGTGCAATGCCTGATGGTCTTCCTGCCTCCTGGAGCCAGCGTATTTGATACCTAGGAATTGTGCTTCAGCCCATATACAGTAACATGGAAACCTATCAGTTTTGACACGGACATTCTTGCCCCTCAGGCCATATGATCCAGCCAACACTATGTCCTTGAAATGTCTGGGGTGAAAAAAGTGTTCATTATGGAATTTGCAAGCCCCAGTGGAAGAATTGTAATTCAGGCCTTTGGTGAGAATTATACACTTTTTGAGAAACAGCTCCTGTAGAGTTACTGAGTGCTGATAGAAGACTTGACCATGGGTACCAAGGGACTGAACATCCCTCATTTCCTACTATGGTCTGGGTTCTGTGAGATCTGCAGTGTCTAAAGCCAGAGGGGCCCAGTGGAAGTCAGTCATAAGATGGAAATGGCACATCCGGAACTGAGACTGTAGATCTCAAAATGATGCATCCAAGATAGATTAGGTGGGACTGGTCTCATATGATGGGGGCAGGAGAAATATGTGTAGGATGCAAGTGATCCAAGTGGGTCCATTTTTTACTCCCTTACCCCATTATATTTGTGAGTGTACAAACACAGTAACTCCATCCGTAAGTCATTGAAGTACAATATACATTAATACATTTACCTGTTGAGGAGTGTCTGATCGCCAGGGCTTCAGGCCTCTCAGGAATGGGTGATATTAGGAGGTAAGCACTAAAGCCTTCAGATGATGGCTGAGGGGGAGGGGAATTGAAATGGATGGTGAAGGAGGGAGGCAGTTAGCACCGGGTGTGGTCCCAGATTCACAGTAATGACAGAGGCTTGGTCCCCCTTCAATGTTTACCTCAGGAAAAGAGGCCCATAGAAGGTGCTCTTTGACCATGTATGGAAATGTGGATCTATATAGTCCACGAAAGGTGGACTGCGGCATCTCAGGGGTACGTTGCTCAGATCTGTCTTTAGAAACTGCTGGAAGGAATGTAGTTAGCAGATAGCCCCCAACTACTTTGGGTTCGGTCACTGCATTTAGCCTAAGATCATCCTTTACCTGGGCTGCTCCCAGCCACGGGTAAGTGTGACAGGGGTACAAGAGCCATGCCTGTTCTGTCCGATACGTGACTCATGGAATGGGCAGTCTGCTCTGGGCCCATATCAGCGTGGCTGAGACTTCCTTAGCGGATCTTCCTCTGCATTCTCCTTCCTTCCTCTTATTTTTTCACAGGTGTCAGATCAGTACTGTGAGCAGATTCTCTCTGCATCCTCTAATTTCCTCTCCCCTTTTATTTTTGCCACTAAATCTTCAGTACCTCTCATTTCTTCTTGGTGCCTGCTTCCTGGAGGACCCAAACTGACACAACATAGTTATTTTTTATCTAATGTAATTAATGATAGGCTTTAAAATTGATCTTGTTGTTGTCTTTAGTTTAGTTGTCTTTATTCTCGATTTTTTGTTCCTTTTAACTTCTCACATTATCGTTTTAATCATTGCACCCCCATTACTTTGTTAGTTATATATATTTTTTAGTATTATTTAGTCAGTATCGATTTAGAGATTACAATCTGTATCCTTAAGTTATTATAGTATAATATATATTAATGCTTTTACATCTCTTTAGACCCTGCAAGGGCTTTAGAACATTTTAACTTCATTTATCCTCCTCTCAAATTATGTAATGATGTTTTCATGTCTTTTTCTTCCAAGTTTTCTTCATATTTTATTTAAATCCTCACACAAATGATTACAGAGTCCATATTCATTTGCCCACACATTAGCCTTCCCACCTCAATCATGTTCTTTGTAGCTAAAGAACAACTTTTGTTTTTCTTTTAATTCAGGTCTGCTAATGCTGAATCCTCTCAGTTTGTGTTTCTTAGAAAATATTTTTATATCACCTTCATTTTCAAAAGGTATTTCTGCTGTAGAAATCTATATAAGCAGATGTTTTCTTTCTGTCCTTTCAAAATATGATTGTCAGATCACTGGCTCCCATTATTTCTGTTTAGGAGTCAACTCTAAGATTACTTGTTGCTCCTTTGAAGGCTTTTTTTTTTTTTTTTCTTAACATTCAAGATTTTTTCTGCCTTTGCTCTTTAGTCACTTGACCGTGCAGTGACTAAATAATGCAGTCTAATTCAGCATTATTCTTAGGGTGTAACTCTTTAAAGGCTCAATCACAAGCCTGGGGTACTTTTCAGGGCTCCTCTTTTTGTGTGGTCCTGAAACTCAACTTGTGGTAACTTCACTAATTGGTGTAAAGTTTTGCACAGTTTCTCAACCTTTCAGCTGCCATTTTCAGAGTTGGCCATTACCTCAAAAGGAGGAGCTCACTTCTCGGTGCCTGTCTCCTCTGCCTGGATCTGGGCACCATAGATCCTCATTCCATTTGGTAGTTCTCTGATGCTTTTATGCATATTTTCTTAACAAATTATCTAGATGTACTAGCTGTTCTCAGTTGGAGGTTTAGTCTGATAAAACCCCATTGTCATTGCCAAGAGCAGAGTTCCCACATGAGACATTCAGAGCAGTGTGCTGCTCTGGAAATATCACTCTTATCACAGTAAAACTCATAGGTGTGGGCTTATTTTCTTGATTTGTTCTGCTGTGTACCGTGAGTTTCCTTTCTGATAATTCCTGTCTTCCTTTATTTCAGGAAAATTATTAGCCGTGTTCCCTATTCTTTAATTTTGGAACAATTATTAGGTATATGTTGGAGCTTCTCATCTATTCTCCTTACATAATATTTTCTAAGTTCTTATCTTTTGTTATGTTCTACATGTTGTTCTAGGTAAATTCTTAACTACTGTTCTCAGTAGTTCAATTTGCCGATTCTGTCCTCAGTTAGATGCTCATTCTATCTTTTTTTGTTTCAGTGTTGTATTTTTCATTTTATAAGTTTTCCTTTGGCCCTATTTACTCTTGATTCACATCTTCCTGTCTTTGCTACCTAATTATTTATTGATTTTGCCTTATAGACATGAGAGCAAGCCTCAGGGAAGAGAGTGGAAGTTCACAGAAGAATGTTCAGCATTTGGCACCATTGGTTTTTGTTTTTGTTTTTGTTTTTTTCCTCCTGAGATATTTGATGATTCTAAAATCAAGAGGCTGAGAGGTTGAGCAGAACTTTTAGTGGATTAATGGGGTCCAGGTAAAAATAGGAATTTTCCCCTTTATTTTCCTCATTGATATGTTGTAAATGAATCTGTCCACTTTAAAATAGTGACAGAAGTACTCAATCTTAGCAGCTATTATTTTGTTGTTGACGTTGTTACTAATATTACTACCCTCCTCTTCCTCTTCCACCTCCTTTTCCTCCTTCTCTGCTTCCTCTTCCTCCTCATCTTTATGGATATTTTAAAGTCCTTAGAAGAATGTTTTCATATTTGGCATTATTTTAGAGTAATGCCTCCTATTTCTTGAGCTTTATGATATTTATTTTTCTCATGTGCTTTGAAATTTTTATTTGAAAATTTCTCTTGTGTAGGGTGTGTATGGGTTCTCTTGTGTATGTGTATGGGTGCTTGCATTTGTATGTGTTTTCTCTTTCTCTTTTGCCATGTACATATCTCTGTGTTAGTATTTAACAGTTGGCTTTACCCAGTATATTGGAATCCGCACTGTGGAATGAGACATTATTTTGGTAACATGGGCCTATTATGCTGGGAGAATATCAAAGGTTTGCTTCCTAAGCCAGGTTAGCTCAACCTAAGTTTGGGATCTCAAATGCAGCTGGTCTCTCTACATGGGATGAGCTTTTTAAAGAAAGATTTTGTTCATGGCAAGAAATCCCTGCTCATCTCTGAATTCATTTAGACCCTATTTGTCTAAAATGTATGTGGCAGATGTTTCTAATCAGCCACCTAAAAATTGATCTAGATGTTTGTTCTGGTTCCATCCTGAAGCTCGATATAGGTCTGTGGTCCTAACCCAGACTTGGTTCTGTTTCTGGTTCATGAATAGCCAGATAAGATCATTTTAAGCACAAACATAACTTTAAAAATATATGCAAATAATTTATCATTACTGTGAGCTATAACAAGTTTTTAATTTAATGGGTAATCTTATAATACTACCTTGATTACAATGAACTATTATCAAGGGTAGCAATAGTAACAGTAGAAATGGAGTAATTATTACAGTGTCTGCTCACATTAAGCTTGTCATCATCTAAAACCCTCAGGTATTTTCATATGAACTGTTGCAAAGTCAGTAATTGATTTTCTACATGCACAAGAATATTTTTGATTTTCATTCATATATTTTTGTAAGTGGATGGAAGGAAACAGCCATATTCACAGTCTCATTAAAGCTATTGTTTATAACAAAATGGGAGAAAAAATAGATCAACCAAACTGTCCACTTTTATTAGGAAGTAAGGAAGTAAATAAATTAACTAAGTCACAACAGATATCTTGAGAGCCGTAAATAAACAAACAAACAAACAAATAAAATATTATGAAAACCACAAATGCAAAAATGATAGTAAAAATTCTGAGATGTTAACCTTGATTGTCTTGTGGGTCATATGCTTTCAAGAGATTTCATTGTTACTTAATTTTTTGTTTTGTGGGTTACATAATGGATTGGGTTTTTATCCTTTCATTAAGTACATTTTCAAAAATTAAGCATATAAAACACATTCAGGCGTTTTATCAAAAGCACACTATACTGATATCCTGCCAAATTTGCTTCTATATTAATGCATTTATAAATTCCAAAACTGGCAAGAAACATTTAAGTTGAATGGCTTCCCAACTGAAACATAAGCAAAATAAATATTTTCTTTAAGCATTAAGCAATTTTCGGAAACAGGTACAGAATAGTTCTTTTTATGTCACATTTTTTTCCCATTGGTTTTTTGTTGAATACCCATATGTTTGTACATCACTGGCAGCTTCTATTTTGTGATCATCCTTTTCTTCCTCTTTCTGTTATCTGTTCCTTAGGTGATGAGGTTGAGGCACGTATCTCAAGGGAACAATAAACGTATCAGCCAAGATAATCCAATTAATTTATTTGGATTTTAGTTGTAAAATGTTAGATTAACCATAATCCCTGGATCACAATATATTGTCACCATTGGTTTAGGAATAGCCTTCTGTTAGCCTTTTTTTCCCTTGTTTATGGAATAAAATTTTGACTTCTATTTTACATACAAATATTTGTACCATGAGAAACATGTTGCCATTTCCACTAAGTGGCTGAACAAGAGTAGAGTCCTTGAACAGGATTTACTCATCTTTTGATTATACTCAAAGGCAAAATAAGGTGTGTTAAAGAACAAAAATTCAACAAGTAAATTTAAAGATCTAATTGGCTTTGTTCAAAGATTCATGAATCAGGCAGCATCCCATCTAACAGATAAAAGCGTTGTACAAAATGGGAGGCTTTGTAGACAGAAGTAGTATAGGACAAGGAAGTTATTAGCATAAGAGAAGTGACTCCATTTTGGGCGGGGTGTTTCTTTTTAATGGGTATTAGCAAACATATTTGCATCTAATTAGCAGGAGTTGGAACACTGCATATAAATGTGTTCTAATTGGCAGGTGATTAAAATATTTTTAAAAACAAATTTGAATTCCTTTAGGGGTGATGAGCCCTGTGGGTACATCAAAAGAGCCCTCCCTCCCATTCTGTATGATCATAAAACTGCTCTTCACCCCTCTTTTGTTTGCTGGCTTTGAAGGCATCTGCATTTTGTCACCCGTGTTTAAAGCCTCAAAATTAATACTTGACTACTCCTGAAAACTGAGCTTCTAAACACAAAATATGTCTGTGCAAAGTGTGTGTAATACAGACAGAAGTAATACTATTGACAAAAATTCCTAAAGGAAAAGTTAACTTGGTGTGGTAGAGAATAGTGGGATAAGAATCAGGAGACTTACATTCTAGTCCTCATTTTGCTCCTAATGAGTTGGTAATCTCAGGAAAACCTTCTAACTTCAGTGACACTTCCCCTGACTCCCTAACCTATTCTCCGATCATTCTACCCAGTTTTGCTCATCAGAACCTAAGGGTCATCTTTTGTATATTTCTCTGCTCAATTCCATTCAAAATATCAGCAAGTCCTGATGATTCTACCTCCAAAATATATCTTGAATCTCGCTACTTCTGTCTCTTTTCTACAACAAGCCCAGTCAATGCTTTGAGAGAGGAAGTGGCTATGTGCTTGAGTCTAATCACTTCTCTAGTTTTATCAGCAGCGTCCTGCACAACCTAAAGAGCCCACTGGTTTCTCCTTCCCCCAGCAGTGGCCCCTGCCTGGGCCTAGCCCTGATTCTTGGCTTCTATCCAGCTGATGGCCAGGATCAGGTGCCGCCAGGGGCAGAGGCAGAACCTCAGCTCACCTCTGTAAGTTTCCTTCTCTGAAATGTTATCCCCCTTAGTCCTTGTTGCTGCTACAGCCCTATTATGCCTCAATATATGATTTTTAAACCTGTTTGGTTTTCCTTTTGTTTTCAGCAGCACATTGGCCTCCCACCTGCCTAAAGGCAAACTAGCTTTATTTTTCAGAGAAGCTCCAGACTCTTTCTCACCTCAGGGTCTTTACATGGGCTATTCGCACTGTCTGCTACTTTCTTTTTTAAATGCTTTTCTTTCTTTCTTTCTTTCTTTCTTTCTTTCTTTCTTTCTTTCTTTCTTTCTTTCTTTCTTCTTTCTCTTTCTTTCTTTCTCTCGAGAGAACACACACACACACAAACACACACATGCGCACACACACGAGTGGGAGAGGGGCAGAGAGAGTGAGAATCCCAACTAGGCTCCAAGCTCAGTATAGAGCCTGACACGGGGCTTGACCCCACAACCCTGGGATCATGACCTGGGCCAAAATCAAGAGTCAAATATTCAACCGACGGAGCCACCCAGTCGCCTCCCCTGCTACTTTTTCCCTAAGACTTCACATGTCCTCCAGCTTCTTCTAGCTCTTTAGTTAGTTCTCACTGCAGTCTGTAATAACTTATTTATTAGTAATTAATAATTTATTTTTTGTCTCTTCCATAATAATTTATGCTCCATGAGAATCAGAATCATGTTTGTCCCTAATAGTGCTTTTAGTAAGCTCTCAATTGGATGAATAAATAAATACTGAAATGAATTAGTGAATGAATAATTCAAAAAAGAAAACCGGCTTTATTCTCTTAGGGAAATTAGTTACATAGATTTTGTGTCCTTGGTAGATGACTCCCATATTTATGTTTCTAATCCAGTATTTTCTTTATTTCTCTTATGCTTTTACTTTAAACAATTAAATATATTTTGATCACTTGTGTAAATAGCTCTGTGCCAGTTACTTTGAGGTATACCAAGAAAATTTTGAACATAGCTCCTTTCTTCATGTATATTGTGTTCAATTTTAGTGGATATAATTAGTAAAGCTTATCATAGTCTTTAGACACAATGTTTAAGCATACAGTAAATGCTTAGTGAATGTTAAGTATATTATTACTGCTGCTTCTGTGGTTGTTATTTAGACAAGCACCCTACGTCAGGAATACTTAAAATGCCTTCTGGGAACTGATTTCCGGATGGACAAGGAGCCTATGACAGAATGTGTATGAACTTTATCACTAACTACCCTGCTTAGTTCAGCCTATTTTTTTTGTTGTTGTGGCGAGACTTTATGGATGAAGGAGGCAATTGGTTGATTTACACTCTGGTTCGAGCTCCTTATCTCCTTGGAAACCACAGTGAATAATTCACAGACACTCTGAGTGATACTACCTGAGGTGACTTTGGTGACAGGTGACCGTGGCACCATCTCTGGGATTGTAGGATCAATCGCCTACCCTTTAACATGGCATATTCTTTGCTCTTTCACCCCAGTTTGTCACAGTACCCTCGTTTTTCTTTCTGCCATTTTCTGCCCTTGTTTATCCTCCATTTCTCACTATTTTAGACAGGGAACAGTCTAGAGATAATGGGTAGGAATGAAACACCTCACTGAACAAGTGGGTGTGGATTTCTGCAATTCCTGAGTTTATGGCTAAAGCACAGTCAACCAAGCTGGAGGACTTGGGCATGGTGTCTCAAGGAGCAAACCTTTCGAAAAAGGTATGGGTGGCCATATGGTCTGATCATACGGGCACAAGCCTGGGAACAGAGGCCTTCAAGTGGGTAGAAGGAAAGGGGTGAGGGATAGGGTCAGTACTAGGGCCTGTGTTCAAGGACTCAGAGTGGGCAGTATATGATTCCTGATTTCAATTGCTTATCTCAGCTCAGGTCTGAAACAATTTTCCTGATTGGGTTTTTATTGAGTGTGTGCTATTATCTAAGTTCTGAAGATTCTAGTTTAGTAGGTCTGGGTGGGACTTGGGAATCAATATTTTATTTTATTAAAATTTTTAAACATTTGAGAACAGTTGACATACAATGTTATATTAGTTTTAGGTTCACAATGTAGTAATTTAACACCTCTATACATTATGTCGTGCTCACCACAAGTATACCTACGTCACCATACAATGTTATTACAATATCTGAGAGTCAATATTTTAAAAAATCTTTCCAAATGATTTTGATGACTCCCAGATTTGGGAATCACTACCAGGGGATCCTTTATTATTTCAACGACGTCTCCACTATCTGAAGGAAGTGTCGTTACTTTATTCCTACATGCTTCAGTGTATATTTCCTGAGAATAAAGACATTCTCTTGCAAAACTATTTCAGTTGTCTATTGCTGTATAACAAACTAGTCTCAACTTCATAGTGTAACATGGTGTATTACTTATGGCTTCTGTGGATCAGGAATTTGTAGTGGGAGATGGTTTCCATCTGTTTCATGCTGTCTGAAGCCTCAAGTGGGAAGGTTCAACATTTGTCATTCACATGTCTGGTGTCTGGACTGGGATGTCTCAACATCTGGGCTAAGTTGTTCTGTTGCCTAGGGTCCCTACACATGGATTCTTCATGTATCTTGGGTTTCCTCACAGTGGAGTGGCCTCAGCATCATTGACTTCTACCATAGCAGGTCAGGGCACTAAGAGCAAGTGTTTCTGTGAATAAAGACCTGTTTTTGGACAGTCTCATAAGTCACATCATGCTTTTGCTCTACTTCGTTAGTGGCAGCGGTCGAAAGCCTGCCAGAATTTAAGGGTATGAAATTAGAACTGACATCTCAATGGAAGAATGTCAGATGATTTGCAGCCATCTTTATTTATTTATTTATTTATTTATTTATTTATTTATAAATTTTTAAACTTTTATTCAGTATTGAGAGGCAGAACATGAGTGGGGGAGCGGCAGAGAGAGCAAGAGACACAGAATCCAAAGCTGGCTCCAGGCTCTGAGCTGTCAGCACAGAGCCCTACGTGGGGCTCGAACTCATGAACGGTGAGATCATGGCCTGAGCCAAAGTGGGCTGTTTAACCGACTGAACCACCCAGGCACCCGGGCAGCCTTCTTTATAATCACAACAGTAACCATTGTATAATTAAAAAATCAATAAATCTGGCCTTGATATAGTTCAGTCTGCTCCTGAGTTCTTAAGTTAGTCTGGGCAGGTTTGACTTCTGCCTGCCTTTTACGAGGTGTATGAAATTTGGCAAGTAACTCTGGTTTCTGATCCTTAATTTCTTCATCTCTAATTTTTGAGATGAATTTTATTTATTTTTGAGAGAGAGACAGAGTGTGAGCAAGGGAAGAGCAGAAAGAGAAGGAGACACAGAATCTGAAGCAGGCTCCAGGCACTGAGCTGTCAGCACAGAGCCCGACACGGGGCTTGAACTCACCAACCGTGAGACCATGACCTGAGCCGATGTCGGACATTCAACCAACTGAGCCACCCAGACGCCCCTTAATTTCTTCATCTCTAAATGAGGCCAACAACACCTATGTCTCTTAAGAGTTTCTGTGAGGACTAAGTAAAAATAGTTATATGATGAGTCTGGCACCTACTAGTGGCTTAGAAAGCTTTAGGTCTCCCTTTCCCTTCAGACAATTAAACATGACACTGAGTCTACAATTAATTGTTGGTTACTTGGGAAACTTCAGAGATGACTTTGGCTTTCCAAGAAATAATGAATAGATTCATTATGAACTGAAATTGTTGCCTTACTAGGTTCCATTTCTGAAGGTTCATCTTTCCTTTGTTAGATACACAATAAGTATATTCAACCAAGAGAGGAAACACTCCCTTTAAAAACAAACAAACAAACAAACAAACAAACAAACAAACGGGTATTAATCATTTTGAAATAAAAACCTATGCTACCAATCTATCGACATCACAAAAGTACAAACCTCAAGAACATGATTAATTTCTGGATCAGGATACGTTTGTCTATAAGGAGCAGAGAACCCAAATCACAAAATAGCTTAAACAGTAAAGAAAATTTATTATTTTATAACAAGAAGACCAAAAGCATGGACACTCCTGAGTTAGGTAATTCAGTGGCTCAGTGATGTCGCAAAGGGTCCACAAATGGTTCTTTCTAGGTCTCTACTAGAAACTCTTCCACATGTTGGCCTAGAACCACAAATGGAAATCCACTCATGGTGGCAAGATGGCTACAGTAGTTCCGGACATCATGTTCAGACCTGGCAACATTCAGAAGACACCATCTCTTCCTGTGAACTCCTGAAGAATGAGAAATTCCTTCTGTGAAACCCTGCATGAGATGCTCCTCACCTCTCATTCATCAGCCTTGCAATACCTGCACATGTCTAAACCACACAAGTTGGGAAATGGAACCCCATTGACTGACTTAAACAAATTGTTGTATACTTTTTGGTTCTGGTGTTGAGACTGAAACCAGCCTTTTCTGAAATACTGGCCATTGGCAGGGGACTGAATAGATTTTTTTGGGGGGGAGGGGAGGGACAATAAATAATATCTGCTACACTCTACTAGTTAGATTTTAAGTTACATCCAAGCTTTGGAAATTGGAATGAAGGATCCTTTTTTTGTTTATCTGCATCTTTAGTAAATGCTTGAAATTATTTAGAATGCAGTTTTGATAAGCAATTGATGTGAAATAAAATAGGAATGATTTGGTAATCAAGAAATATAAAGTGGATTTAATTAACTTTGAAAAGCACTTTAAAATAGTAAATGTTTCAAAAAACTAATTAACATTTTTAAGATTCTAAAAATTTTCCCAAATATATTAAGAAATTTTCTATAAGAGTGTTCACCATTTTTTTATTTCCTTACATTTCTTCTTAGTCCTAGCAGGTAAACTCTCTACGTAAGAATAGATTTTCTTTGCAACTTTTTCTACTAACACATTTCTCTATAAAATGATGGATGCAATGAAGAATGTATTTAAGAACTAAATATAGTCACTCCCCTTTCCAAATTTTAGTTTGTTTCTGTATTTTTCCCCAAGCACAATAGTAATCATAGGCCATGTTGAAACCATAGCAATTCCTATTTAACATCTATGGCCCCATAGAAAACTGAGTGTTCTGGAATAAAGTTTGGGGGCAGAGGGGCAGTGAAAGA
Source organism: Felis catus (assembly GCF_018350175.1). NCBI lineage: Eukaryota > Metazoa > Chordata > Mammalia > Carnivora > Felidae > Felis > Felis catus. Next base: position 206,048,959 of record NC_058368.1, on the reverse strand, counting down.
GATCAGCTTCTTTTTTTTATTATTATGAAATTTATTGTCAAATTGGTTTCCATACAACACCCAGTGCTCATCCCAACAGGTGCCCTCCTCAATACCCATCACCCACCCTCCCCTCCCTCCCACCCCCCATAAATCCTCAGTTTGTTTTCAGTTTTTAGGAGTCTCTTATGTTTTGGCTCCCTCCCTCTCTAACCATTTTTTTCTTTCCTTCCCCTCCCCCACGGTCTTCTGTTAAGTTTCTCAGGATGCACATAGGAGTGAAAACAAAAAGAGATCAGCTTCTAATGTCATCATGTCATTTGTTACAGTTAATGTCAGACAAGTAGGTTAGGTAATGATGTAACAAATACCCCCCTCCCTCAACCTCACATAGGTTTATATTTTGCTCATGCCACATACCCATAGAAGTTTGATGAAGTATAGAAGACTTTGCTCATGTTAATGACTCAGGGACTCAGGCTGATGGAGCAGCCACCATTTCAAATGTGTCACAGGGAAAGGGGAGTTCTGGGGGGGATGCCAGCAATTACATGTTTTGTCCAAAAGCTATACAAGTACTTCTGGTCACATTTCACTGGTCAGAATGAATTACATGGTACCCCAATGCCACGATCCTACCAGGTCCTCGAGAAATGGAGAGCCAGCAACACTGGTGAGCGGTAATTTTGACAACTGCAGAGATGTACCAGTGTGTAGAGCTCCTTTCAATAGAAGAGAAGACATGCACCAAAGCAACAGTTTTCAGTTGTTATAAACAAAACGGAAATGCTTCAGTTAGGGTGGTACTCTATATTCTGGTGGTATTACAAACACAGCTTCATGAAAGACAACAAATTCTGGTCTTAGGGCCTTGAACTGTAATGTGGCTTTACCATCATGGTAAGGGTCACATTTTAGGTAAAATGTAACCTTTTCCCAAATCTACCATGTCACTGCGTACTAGGGGGGTGGATCAAGCTAAGTAATCCTTGGAGTGTACTTCCAGCTACCCAGTCTAATTTCCTCTTCACTTTCTATTCCTGGGTCTTCTGTTCACATTGCTTTGATATCATAGATTGTTAGGTTTTCAGCTGCAAACAGCAGGCCATCTCCATTGATTTGGCATGAAGCATGATTCATTCTGAAGAGAACTTAAAACCTTTATTTCTGGTGCTGATTATGGGAGTCATGCCCGCATGAGCACTGTGAACATGCACTTGTCATCAGCCTAGTCAGACAGCTGTTTCTGCTTTCTGAGCACTCTAAGTAAGTCCATGGCTCCTTAATAAATCAGGTTTCATGGCAAGACTGGCAATAGAAGAAATGCCTCATGTGATAGGAAATAAAAGGTGAAGTCCAGCCACTCTTTTCCATCGGTGTTTAATAATAATATTTTATTATTATTAATAATAATTATTAACTAATAATAATTATTATATCACCCAAGTAGTTGAATACACATTTCATTCTAGGCTCTTTGGTATTTGCTTTATGTGTGTGTGTGCGTGTGTATATGTGTATAAACTAGAGTGAGTTGACTGGTATTGTCCCCATTTTCCCATGGAAACTGAGTCTCAGAGGTTTGCCCAAGTTCAAGTAGGTACTCAATGACTCCAACTGTGAGAAGTGAGGTTTGACTTTATTTTATTAACTGTCCAGTTTTTTTTTATTCCCTAAAGATATTTTCTACACCTGTAGTTTTTTAGAACTAACTAATTGCTTTCTCTTTTGTATAATACTGGTTTAAATATACCTTTAAAATCTTCCCAGTCTACTGTGAGTACCTCCAAAATCTCTTCATGATTATGGACCTAACTCCTGTGACTTAGCAGGTACTGAGAAAATGCTTGTGAATGAATGAATGCATGCACGTGAGGCTCACACGTCTGGCTGAAACTCACCTGTCTCACGTGCACAAGTCCAGACCAGTGGGACCGGCTTAAACTCCAAAGCCGATTTGCCACCAATATGTCCATCCAAATGGAATTAACTATCTTTTCACATAAGTAGAAGAGAAAATTTTTAGAATGACGTTCATACGTTCTTTATAAAAGAAAATGCATGCTGATTATAAAAAAATCCAGAAAATTCAGAAAAATATGAACAAGACAATAAAAATAACTGCAAATTCCAGAGGTTTGTTCTCCTAATGATTGTTTTTAAAGATATTTATACATACACAATTAATATAGCTGGAATCATGTGTAGCACTGTAGCCTGGTTTCTCACTTTTTATTATGTCCTTTAAAGTCTTTTAGCAAACATACTTGTCTGTGGTCTCTTACTGTTCCATCATATGGGGGGAAGGCATAATTTATGATTTGACATTTAGGCTCTGTCATTTTTTGCTATTACCAATAATGTTGTTATGAAGATCTTTCTATATAAAGCTTTGTAAGCATGACTTTCAGTGCATCTGTCCATGGGAGTCCTTTGATCAGTGACACATACCTGTACCAACTGACATTTGACAAGTGCCACTGAAGCTGTATGGCCACAAGTTGTCAGGAAGACTAATAGGGTAGCAGTAGCCTGTCTCACTTTCATAAAATGACATGGATACAACTATAATTTTGCAGGCCATTTGTGGGGTTAGAGGCTCGACGCCTCATTGATTCCGCACACAACATATTCCAAAAGAATGAAGGTGACCTTAGAGACAGCTAGCCATTTAGAATCCAGTTAAACCAAACTTCAGGATATTTGGTGCCCAACACCAACCAGAGGCATCATTATCTGTCAGATTCTTCTTATCCAGAATTAGAATTTAGCAAGGGTATGTGGATGAGGTCTAGCTGGTGGGTGCGTTCTTCTGGAAAGAACAGAAGAGCTCAATCTTTAAAACTAAGGAATTTTCATTGTGGGAGGCTTTTATAGAAAGAGAAAAAAACAGTAACATATTCTTAAATTTAGTGAACTTTACTGAGGACTGTCAAAAAGAGGAAATCTTTACTTAAGCTTGAATGTCACCTCACCAGAGGAATGGAGTTTTAAAAATAACAGTCTTAGAATTTTGCTTTCAGGACATCTGAGAGAGATAGCATGTTAATTTACGAAGTTCTTTAAACTGGGGTCCAATTTATTTTGTCAATTTCTTGCAGAATCAACAAAAATTAAAATCCATATATATAGAAAAGGACTTGAACTGTTTCCAGTTACTGAAACTACAAGCATGAATGCTTAGTATTCATCTCTAATAGCCTAAGAGGATAAGCCTTTACCTTTGATCATGAATTTATTTAATCTTCTAGGACAGTGTTGAACATTCTAGATCCAAATTCCAGGTATTTAATATGTTTCAGTTTTGTTCTCTGCTTCATGATGACAATTTAATCTCTAGCTCTTAACACTTTTTCTACTAAATTGCTATATTAATATTAATATGTGTGTGAAAAATTCTACTGGTAAATGGTATGCAAATTAGCCTAATGCAAACTTTATTGCACTCAAAAAATCCTTTGAAACAAAGGTAACTAAAGTGGTAAAAAGAACAACTAATCACCATTAAAAGGGAAGATTGTTAGAAGTAAAAGAGTAACATACTTCAAAGCAAACATGACTGATTTTAATCAAGTAATATGAATATAATATCTGGTATAAACACTTGATTATATTATAGGGTGTAAACAGGAAACTTTGTTTTCCCCAGTCACGGTGCTATGGGTTGAATTGTATCCGCAAGAAAAGATACGTTGAAGTCCGAACCTCTGGTCGTTGCAAATGTGACCATATTTAGAAATGGGGTCTTTGCGGCTGTAATCCAATTAAGATGAGATCATTAGAGTGGGCCTAATCTTACATGACTTTCTGCTCATAAGACAATACACATTTGGTCAGACAGACATGCACCGAAGGAAGACAATGAAGACAGCCATGTCCTGATAGAGGTGGAAACGCACAAGCCAAGGAACACTAAACAACACTAAAGAACACCTCCCCACCCAAAATGGTGAGGGGCACTCTCATCAGCATCCTGCCTTCAGCACTCTCTAGGCAGGAGGTGGTTTCATGCACAGGAAGGGAGAATCCCCTCCACACCTGCCCTCATCAGGATCCACACCTCCCCGGGAGTCCTCCTGCAACCTGCTCACAGGCTTCAGCTCTAAGACTCACAATATCCCACCAGCGGGGCAGCCTCTCTGTCCTTGCTGCTGGTGCCCCACACCCTACAAATGATTCTCGCAGGGCTTCAGATGCCTGGCTTCAGTGGATACTTTCTGCATCCTCCACCTCCTCATTCAGGAGGGGAAAAGTTCTAAAAGGTCTCAGGGGAGGAGTAGGACTCTCTCTATGAAAACTGTATTCACTAGCCTGCCGATTCCCATGGCCTCCCTCCCGCCTCCCCTGGTCCCCTGGTCCCAGGTCCTCCTCTCCCCTCAGAACGGTGTGGGACAGGTGTGAGAGCTGGGGAGAGCAGCTCCAACTCAGTCCTGAGGAAATGCTCTTGATTCAGTAGTGGCTCTCCTTGGAACATGGGAGTATTTAATACCTCTTTGCCCTCAGTTTGGACTCTTGGGAGCTCTGAAGGCATGATGCTGACGAGATGGCCTGCACCAATTTTGTGAGATGGGAGGGGGTGGCGTGACTGGGGAAGATAGGTTACTGATTCGTGGGAAGAGAAAAATTCCCACTCAATTGCTGTTACGCTAGGAAAATTTTTTCTGTCCTAGTTTTTTTTTTTTTTCCTTCCTCATACTTCTTTTTTTTAATTAAATTTAAGTTAACTTTTTAAATTTACATCTAAGCTAGTTAGCATATAGTGCAACAATGATTTCAGGAGTAGATTTCTTAATGCCCCTTACCCATTTAGCCCATCCCCTCTCCCACAACCCCTCCAGCAACCCTCTGTTTGTTCTCCATATTTAAGAGTCTCTTTTTTGCCCCCCTCCCTGTTTTTATATTATTTTTGCTTCCCTTCCCTTATGTTCATCTGTTCTGTGTCTTAAAGTACTCATATGAGTGAAGTCGTATGATATTTGTCATTCTCTGACTAATTTCACTTAGCAATACCCTCTAGTTCTATCCTCGTAGTTGCAAATGGCAAGATTTCATTCTTTTTGATTGCTGAGTAATACTCCATTGTGTATATATACCACATCTTCTTTATCCATTCATCCATCGATGGACGTTCGGGCTCTTTCCATACTTTGGCTATTGTCGATAGTGCTGCTATAAACATCTGGGTGCCCCTTTGAAACAGCATACCTGTATCCCTTGGATAAATACCTAGTAGTGCAATTGCTGGGTCGTTCCTTCCTCATACTTCTGTTTGATATTGCAAGAAGTTTTAGATGTTGCCAACATCTTATGATGAATGAGATGGAAGAGGAATGACATTTAATGTATAAGGTATAATGAGGGTGCTGCAGGTGGCTGTGGCTCACAGCCCCCTTCCACTAGGTGGGAATCCCATTGAGTTTTAGAGGAAGGAAATATCCTTCCACTCAGGGGCTTGGAGATTGGCTGGCTAAGGTTTGGAGATCAGTTAGTAACTCAAACAGAATGAACTGTTGGATGACTCCATTTCTAAACTAAGTGTTTTCAAAACGTGACCTTCCCGAATGATCATTAGTGGTACTACCTGGAAAGCTGTTAGAAATTCTCTGGCCCCACCCCAGACCTACTGAACCAGAAACTGGGGGTGGGTTGCAAGCGTGTGTATTAACAAGTACTCCAGGTGATTCTGAGACCAATATTTGAGAATTGCTGTTCCAAAGACACTCCTCTTCCCCAATAAAATGACACCCTAACTTCTCTGAGAAATGGATGTCTACTTGGATATAATTTAACTTAAAAATTATTCCTTCAAAATTCTCTGATGATTTTCCATCCATCACATACTTCAATTTAAAAGCTTTGGAATGCACTTTAGCTGAGGCAAGAAGAATCTTTTTTCCTAAGAGTATGGAACTCCAGGAGTTTTTCAACTACTTTAAACAAGGCAATTTCCACTTGTTCCCAATCATCCCTACTGTGATGCTTATTACTATGGAGTGTCTCCTTGCATGAGATGATGGGACTCACCTTTCCTTACATTATTTTTTCCATAGCAATTACCACCATCACCATCAAACATACTATATATTTTATATGTTTATTTTGTTTCTTGTTTGCCTGTCTCCACATGAATGTAAGCTTCAAGAAGGCAAGGGGTTTTGTCTCTTTTATTCACTGCCGATTCCCCAGCATCCTAAACAGTCTGTGGCACATTGTAGATATTCAGAATTATTTGTGGAATGAATGCATGAAGGAAAGTTGGGTTTTAAGAATGTGTTTTCCAAGTTGTTGTAGGTTTATGTTTATTGAATAATTGAAGACAATTATGGTTTTTGTTCTTTTTTTTTTTAAATGTTTATTTATTTTTGAGACAGAGAGAGACAGAGTGCAAGTGGGGGAGGGTCAGAGAGAGAGGGAGACACAGAATCTGAAACAGGCTCCAGGCTCTGAGCGGTCAGCACAGAGCCCGACGCAGGGCTCGAACCCACGGACTGTGAGATCATGACCTGAGCCGAAGTCGGACGCTCAACCGACTGAGCCACCCAGGCGCCCCGATGGTTTTTGTTCTTAATTGTACTTGTGAGGATGCTTAATACTACAGGCTTCATAAGATCCTCAGAAGTCCCATCGTTTTAGTGCAGTGTGAACAGAATTCACTGGATCGATGTGAAAGTTACTACTGAGGTATATGCTACAGAAAACATCATAGGCTGGGACTGGATAGGAAAGACTAAGGCAGGAGAGTCATGGAGAAGAATTATATGAAAGTAACACAAAAGAATTTATGTCAGTAACTTCTGGGCACACCAGTCTGCTGTTTGTAGGAGAATGCCCTCTTGTAGAGATTATTTTTGGACAGTAAATCTGTTATTCAGTGATTGTTTTAGGCTGAACACCTCCCAGGATACAGTATTTCCACTTTCCTGTTGGCACATCTTATAGCTCCTATGTCACAGATGTTCACTGTTTTCTCACTCATCGATGATCCCATTTTGATGCAGTAGAGTTGGTTTCCACCCTTGAAGCACTGGGGAGGCAACAGGCAGACACATTCGGAAGTGGCGGCTGAAATGAGAGGGAGACAGTGTGACTCACCACAGGACTTCAGGGTTTGATTTTACCTAATTTGTCCCCAGAGGAGCAGGCACTTTGGTGGCAATGTATCGGAAAGCTAGAACAAAGGCAATGGCCCAAAAGACTCAACTGTGGTCAAATGGAGTGATCTGGATGTGAGAGAACAGAATCCACGAGTCAGCCAGTAAGATTCAGGAGTTGGGCTACCTCTGACACCTTGCTCTCACTCACTGACCACATCTAATCAGTCACTATATCCTGTCAATCTATTTCTACAACATCTACAGACGGTCTTCTCTGTTATTTTCTCATTGGTACCACCTATTATTGAGAATGTACTATGAAACCACATAAGAAGCCAAGGGCTTTGCATGTTTTATTTCATTTAATTCTCAAACATATGAACTATATGTTATCAAACTAATTCTACAAATGAGCTTGTTAGTAATCCCAGAGAGCTTAATTGATCAGCCCATGGTTCCACAATTAGTAAGTGGTAGAGGCAGGTTTTCAATCACGAATAGGCCTTAATTCTTTAACATAACTCTATACCACAGCCACTGACTTCTTTCTAGAATATTTCCAGGTTGGTGATTCTTTTAGGAGGCCTGGTTTCAAAATCACCCAGTCACTTCATAATTCATGTAGATCTTTCATTCATGAAAATTGTTTTAAAATGATCACTTGGGATAAACTTCCCAAAGTCAAGAATATTAAATAAATTTTGAGTAGAGGGGGGGATACAGGCTCATTTCTATACATGCATGGTTTTTTTTTTTTTTTTGGGACAGAGAGAGACAGAGCATGAACGGGGGAGGGGCAGAGAGAGAGGGAGACACAGAATTGGAAACAGGCTCCAGGCTCCGAGCCATCGGCCCAGAGCCTGACGCGGGGCTCGAACTCACGGACCGCGAGATCGTGACCTGGCTGAAGTCGGACGCTTAACCGACTGCGCCACCCAGGCGCCCCTATACATGCATGTTTTAATTAAAGTTCAAGAGCCTCTACAGTTTGCCCTCAAAATCCTTTTGCAACATTGTCTTTTCTGCTTTTTCAATTCCACTTAGAGTAACTCTCTTTCTGCTTCCCAAATGAGACTTTAACAGTGTTCCAGCTTTTGCCCTCTTGCCCATGCTATCCCCTTCTTTTGCTACAGTGATGTGGTCTTTTTTACTCTCTCCCACATGCCCAGTTTCTACAGGCTCACCTCCTCCATGAAGTATTTCATACCCACTTACCCCCACAACAACTGAACTTTAAAGTTTTAACTAGACTTCAATAGTGTAAATTTGTTAGTACTATATCTGGTATTTTTACACTTTCTTGTTAGTTAGCTTTTCATATATGTCTTTCTCCCAAGACAGTTATAAGTGCTTTGTTTGAGCGCTCGTTCATCTAGATGTCTCACTTAGCTCTTAACGAGGTGCTCAATTCATTCTGCTTCGTCAATTGATTTCAATTCTGAATTTGGGGTGTAGGTATAAGCAATCAAAAAGAAGTATTTTGATAGATCTGGGGTAACTCATGCTGCCAAAATATCTGAGTTAGGCTGAGAATCAGCAATGATGTCATTCAGAAGTAGCTTCTTTTAGGTGGGTATCAGTTCTTTCCCATGTGTCTCAACCAATGGGAGAAAATAGGGAAAGGGAGTGGGGAGATATGCAGAGGCACATAGATAGCCTATCTTTGGTAGAAAACATTTCATGAAAAAGCATGCATTGCCTTGTAAGCCCTGTGTCAACCAGTTAGAAAAGAGTTTCATTGTGGAGGGCCTTGCCGATTGTTGTAAACAGTAGGGTTTAGTGAAGGACAGGAGACTGTTCCACATTTGGAGAGGATGTCAGTTCCCCAGGCTTGTGGAAAAGCCATGGTCATTATTCTTTTAGTATGGTGTGGCTTAAATGCTCTCAGCAAGATCACTTTTAGACTGCCAGCACCATAAAGCCCTTCCCACCACCTACACTAATGCATCCTGCAACACTCAATTCTCATGCTACCATATTTATGAAACCCTTCCAGGCCAGAAGATTTCTCTCTCTCTCTTACGTGTTCTTATATCATGCTGGCTCACATCAAAGTTATTAACCCAATTATCATGAAAAGTTACTCCTCCAAGTACTGTGAACAATTGGAAGGTACAAAGCTCGTTTGTCTTTAGAGTCCTCCTCATATTATATACAGTGACTTGTGCATCTTGGATACTAAATGGATGTGTGCTGAATAAATTCCCCCCTTCTATTAGTTGATGGTGGATATTTTTGAAATTTAGGCGAAACATTCAATGTGCATAGAAATAGACTCCTTATGAAGCCATTTGTGTTCTAACTTTTCAAATGGGAACTTGATGTTATTTTGAAGTTCCATTTTTAAACTTTTTCTATCTCATTTTAGATAGAGAAGGAAAAGAGTAGCAAAGTACACAATGTCATCAGTAACAGTTTAACCGAGGTGACATTCAATGCAACTCAAAATTAATAATATCCCAACTTGCCATATGTGGGTTGGGTATAAAATACATTTTTAGCTTTCTCTTTATTCATAAATACTGAGGTTTGTACATTGATTCTGTTCTATAGTGCTACTGAACAGAATTCTCTATGACGTTGACTTTTGCTCACCAATTAGAGAGGACTGGCACAGGCAGACCTTATCTTTAGGGGGTGGGGAATGCTTTCAGTATTCTGATTGTGTGTAGGATCAAAGAATATTTTTTTTAAATTTTTTTTTTTTCAACATTTATTTATTTTTGGGACAGAGAGAGACAGAGCATGAACGGGGGAGGGGCAGAGAGAGAGGGAGACACAGAATCGGAGAAAGAATATTTTAAATGACTGAAATATCTTATTATAAAGTGTTCATGTATTAGTCTGACTGTCCCAAGACATTCTGGTCACTTAAGCAATATTGGTTAAGTATTCAAACTTTTTAGTGTTCTTGTTTTAGACAAATGTAGACTCCTGGCAGCTGTGGATTTAGATATCTGTACAGCACAGAGCCAATAGTAAAGACAGATTTTGATGAAATTGCAAGCCAGAGATTATTTGTTACTCAGACACATTTAAAAAGAATAATTTGTGGAAAAAGAGCAAAAAAAAAATCATTGCAGTATGGAGTTCCATGAAGATCTTTTCTCCATGATAAAAATGGAAGGACGGAAGCTTACACTAATCATATCCGCTAATACCTCATTATTTCTGAGATGTCAGCTGGGTAATGGTGTTGGTCTGGCAGTTAAAAATGAATGGTAGCATTTAGCCACAAGGTGATTTAATACTGATCAGAATTGGGCAATATATATATCAGACCCTGGCATGCTGTCTCTTATGTGGACTTGCCTTGTTCAGATATGGCACGAAGGTCAGAAGTCTCAGACATTGACCTCCCGAGTGGCCACCCTCAGGTGGCCTATGGACTATGCCACCTGTGTCTACCCTCTGTCATGAATTCAATACTGCCACCTCCCAGGGGAGCTGGATCTTGATAATCAGAGTTAAGTGGATCAGGAAGGAAGTGGATTTGGGTAATAAGACCTCTCTCCTTTTCCAAGACTGAATTGAAGAGCCAAGGGGAACATTGAAGTTTTTGTGTTTATTTTTGCAAAGGTAAAGTGGTTTTAGCAAAAATTTAATGCAACAATTCAACAAGTTTCCATTATATACTTTATGTCTCAATCTAAGAGTTCTTTGAGGATGTGTCACAAAGGAAATCTAGCTGCATACTTGAGTTCTGCTAAGTCCTGATCTTCAGCCCATATCTATGTATTATATAAAGCTTAGCTGAACTGTTTCAGGGTCAAACTTCATCTTAGAGAAAATGTATTCACTGCTGTGAAGTTTCCGCTTCCAATTCACAAACAAAAATGCCCATAGCCAATTCGCTTACAGAAAATAGAAATGTAATGCCCCTTCTTAAGTATCAAGTTGGCAGAAACATAAAGAAGTAATAACTCAAAGTTTCGGTGAAGGTATGGGTGGCAGTCTTTCTTATACATTGTAGACAGGAATATAATATGGTAGAAACATTTCTGGAAAGCAAGTTGATACACTGTGCCAACAAAGACTTTATATGTGAAAATAATATTTACCAATATATCCTGAGGAAGAATCTAAGATTATAGATTTATCCGTGATCAATTTGTCTATTATAGCACTGCTTATAATAGCAAAATATTGGGAAAAATCTAAACGCTTAACAGAAGATTAAATAAGTTATAGAATGTCCACATGGACTTTTGCAGAGATTGAAAATTATGTAGCAGAATAATATATGATGACATGAAAATAGTTTCATGATATATTAATTGAAAAACAGCAATATAGAAAATAAGATGTGAAGTATGATACCTAAAAAAAAAGTAATATAATCAGGACCACTCCTGTGTATAAGGCCCTGGGGAATTTTTTTTTTATGGGATGCTTCTCTATATAAACAATTACAGTAACTCTGAATTAGAGTGTTAGCACCATACTTAGCAGGCCAATCTCAAGCAGTCCTGGCAAATACCCTGCTTTCTGGGAACAAGAGTCTAGCTGGGAGCCATGGATGACTGCAGGCATGAGTCCCAGAGCACCTTGGAACATCTGGTTGACCCCATGCATGGTGAGAGGGAAGCAGTAGAAGGTTGGAGAATGTTCCACCTGGGAGAAACAGTGCCCGAACCCATGAGAAACCCTGACTGGGCTCAGAGAGTCCTGCCTGATTAACACTGCCAGCCTTGGAGGCTGGCACTGCAGAAGGACTTAAAAAAATTTGAAGAAGATGTTTCTGGCAATTAGTATCCATGAGGAACTCAGTCTAGGCTCTAGGCTCTAGCTATGTTGCCCTACCCAGTCTCAAATGCCAGAGGAAAATTTAGACAATTTTGAGAGAGAGGGAGACAGAATCCCAAGCAGACTCTGCTGACAGTGCGGAGAGTCCTCCTTCTCTCTCTGTCCTTCCCCTGCTTGCTCTCCATCTCTCTCAAAATACATAAACTTTTTTTTAAGGGTAGTATATGCATATATGATTATATATGCATAGAACAATAATTGGGAAGATTCACACTAAAACTACTAAGGTAGTTATTTCTAATAGTGAGTGGGTTATATTTTTGTATTTAAATAAAAAATTTTTATAAAATGTTTTTATAAAACAGTGTAAAGGAATTATTTTTGATTAAGGAAAGGTTGTGTGTGTGTGTGTGTGTGTGTGTGTGTGTGAGAGAGAGAGAGAGAGAGAGAGAGAGAGAGAGTATATAAATGCAAATAAGATTAACTGTTGAGATGAAGGCTAAGAGAGCATTTCCAGTGCGTGGTCACCACCAGGGCTTACCCGAACACTTTTCCCAGTCGTAGCAGGTGTCATAGCCACAGGATTCTTTCTTTGTGCTGTTGGTTGAGAGTTTTGCTCTTTCAAGACCCCATTCTAACTGTGGACCATCTTGGCACGAACCAATATGTAGAAAATGGAGTTGCTGATTATTTAAACATTTCTGAGCCAAAAACGTACAAGCAGGTGAAGTAAAGTAATGGTTGGTGTCTGTATCAAACACACAGAGATCTTCAGAATAATGGCTGCCCAAGAGAGGAAAGAGCGCATTTATATATGAAGACTAGAAAAAAGGAGATGGCATGTAGCCAATATAATATGTAATCTTTCCAGCCAGTTTTCTGACGACCCGCCTCCCCATCTGCCCCATGCCCCCAGCTTCTCTTCTTTCCTCTTGTGTGCTCTGGGATTCATCTTTCTAGAATTTCACCTTTTTTTCTTTTAATGTTTATTTATTTTTGAGAGAGACAGAGCATGAGCAAGAGAAGGGCAGAGAGTGAGGGAGACACAGAATTTGAAGCAGCCTCCAGGCTCTCAGATGTCAGCACAGAGCCCGACACAGAGCTCAAACTCACGAACGATGAGATCATGACCTGAGCCAAAGTCGGATGCTTAGCCAACTAAGCCACTAGAATTTCACCTTAATCTTGGTGTTACTCCCAATTGTCTTCAAATCAAAGTCTGAATTCTTAAAATCTGGTAATCAAAATCCTCCATAATTTGACTCCAACTAACTTTCCTTTCTAGAATTACTTTCCTTTCCTTCTTAATCCGTATTACCTGGCAGTTATATTGATCATTTTCTAAAATTATAAGATTACCTTTCCTTTGCTGGCATCCGATGCCCTGCTCAGTCAGCATTGTATTGTCTCTCTTCTATGCCTGTCTGTGTCCAGTTTAATTCCTGACCACACTTTGAAGGTAGCCCTGATCAACCTAGCCCATGTAGTCTGGACCTCTTCAGAATTCTCTAACATTCATTAATTTGCAGCACCAGAGTCTTCTATCATTACATAGCTTTGCAAGTGTGTTTGTATACTTTGATTAAGTACATCAGTTTTGATATCATTCCTTGGGTAACTTGCTTAATCTCCCTAAGTAGATGCTAGGTCTTGCTGCTAGGAGGTAATCAGCAGCTACAGTCCTTCTTTTGTTGCGAGGACAAGGGCTGGTTTACTCTAAATTTGAGTTTCTTCTCTGATGTCAATCTTCGAGTTAACAATCAGGGCATCAGTGTGCAAAATTATCTCCAGGTGCTAGAGCTGAGAAGAAAAAGGCCACTCCCTGTGTTCAGAGAACTTAAACTGTGGGGCTAGCCAGTCCCACAAACACCTTCGATGTTGTATAGAAGAGAACAGAGGACTACAGAAAGAGTCTAGAGAGGTAGGGGAGAGCTGAAATTCAGAGTTCCAGAGGACAGTCTGCATTCTCATGACTTGGTATTGGAAAGACAAAGAAGGAAGTTTCTTCTGCATTAAATGGGCAATATGAATGCTGCAGGTACTCCCCGGAAGGCTGTCTGTTGGATGAGGGGACTCCAGCAGCAAGAAGCTACATGATGGATCACCCTGGTGAGGATTGAGGTGGGGGGGGGGTAGGTAGGACCACCCCTGGGTTGAATTATGTTTGTGGAATTATACAGGAAAAGACCCTATAGTGTTAATCAATCAATCAATCAATCAGTCCCTATAAGTGTTTGTTCACCTGCAGCACAGAGGAACATGAGAGCTAATTGGTGTTAAAGGTGAAGGATAGCAACTGGGCACAGTCTGTTGGCTTCCCTTCCCAACATTCAGTCTTTCTTCTCCTCAGTAATATAACTCTAATTTTATTCAATATATCTATGCATCCAGTCAAAGGTGTGTGTGGCCATACGAATAAGAAAAGGTTAATGAGACGAAAGTGAGTGATGGGTCTTCTGAGAATTCTCCTTAAAAACAGAGAAAATGTCCACTTTTGGTCTTCTCCCTTCCTACTCCTGCACAGCAATCTTGGACCATGACACAATTTAAGGATGGTGGAACAAGAGCAGGAAGGAGCCTCGGTCCTATCTGCAACGAGAGTTACCATACGAGCCCTAGGTTGGCAACCTCTGCATTTATTTGTGAGATAGAGAAACAAAATTTTATCTTTAGCTAACACTGTTTTGAATTAAATCTGACTGAAAGCCCTTAAATTAAGAAGGATGCCTGGGGCACTTGTGTGGCTCGGTCGGCTAAGCATCTGACTTTGGCTCAGGTTATGATCTGACAATTTGTGGGTTCAAGCCCCATATCCAGCTCTCTGCTGTCAGCACAGAGCCTGATTTGGATCCTCAATTTCTCTCTCTCTCTCTCTCTCTCTCTCTCTCTCTGCCCTTCCCCCTTTCACAGACACTCTCTCAAAATAAATAAACATTAAAACAAACAAACAAAAAAGAAGCACCCTCAACTCTCCTCAGTTTATTCATTTAAAGGAAAGGCAGTTAGGGGCACCTGGCTGGCTAAGTCAGTGGAGAATGCAACTCTTGATCTTGGGATTGTGAGTTAGAGCCCCACATTGAAGTAGAGATTACTTTAAAAAAAGAAAAGAAAAGAAAGAAGAAAAGAAAAGAAAAGAAAAGAAAAGAAAAGAAAAGAAAAGAAAAGAAAAGAAAAGGCAGTTATAACAACAAAGAGGAGATAGCTATCTAGTCATGGCAGTCACAGGATTTTTCATTTTTTTTCTTCGTGCTCTCTACCCCAGCATGAAAAATAAACTGACAAAGGGGAGTATATATGCATGAAGTCCATGTTCATACCACTTTCTCTATTCTAAGTTTTTGGAGTCACAACCTTGCCCTGTGGTTAGGGGGAAGAGGAAGGCTTTGAGATAATTGAGTCTGAAACCAATTATGGACAGGAATAAGTCTTCATAAACAAAACTAAAACTGTCTTGATAAACAAATGCCATGCAAACTTAGGGAACGGGGCTGAGAGATAATTAAGAAAGCTTGCTACCCAGTGGGGAAGAAATCAACAGAGCATAGGGGGTATCAGTTATGTGAAAAATTAATATGTTTTGTGTTTGTGCTTCAAGAAGCTCAGCTCCTCTATCAAACTGGTTACACGAGACTGGTTTTCCCAATTTCCAAATACAGTCCATAGAGTATCTCTCACCTACAGTCTTCTTCTGGAGACATGCAAATGCATTCAGATCCCAACTGTTTTTGTCCTGGTTGACAATGACCCTTTAATTTTGTCAAAACATCTGAAACAAAAGAAAAGGGGTAAAGGACAGTGCACAGCATGACTTCCAAGCGATACATTTGGATTTAGTACAACGGCAGTGGCAAAAAGTTCTCATTTATCTGTAGTTAGAGCATTCATTTTGCCTTTTCCAAATATGTTGTCATGAAATATTCCATCTAAAGGTCTTTTCTAGCTCTCATGAGCTGTCGTTTTCCAACCTAAAATTGCTGTTAAGTACAGAGAACTGAAGAAAATGGAATTTGTGAAATTTCTGTTCATTTGTTCTTCAAATATTGACTGGGCAACTACAATATTCTCAGCACTGTGTTATGTTCTGGAAATAGTGGACTGACTAAAATTTCACCCAGATTCTATGCTCACAGAGCTTATAGTTCTGTGACGGCCGAGTGACATTAATCAAACACACCAATACAAATAGAATTGCTCATATTATTAGCATTATTAAAGAGAAAGCATATAATCAGGAAAACTGACGTAGTGAGGAAGGTTCAGAATGGCAAAATGGAAAGAAGAAAGGGAATGTGTTCACAGCAAAGGAAACATCAGGCATGGAAGTTCTACAAAGAGAGACAGCATGTGATTTTCCTGGAACTGAAAGAAGGCCAATGCGGTTGAAATGCAGAAAAACAAGAGCATGGAACAAGATGAGGCCAGAGAGGTGAGTGTGTGCCAGGCTGGGCAGGGTCTTCTAGAGCTTTTGAAAGACGTTTGCCTTTATTTTATAAACAATGAAAAGTCTTTGGTGGTATAAGTCGGGGGTCGTATGACAAACTCAGGCCCGGATTCTGAAAAAGAAATGAATTGTGGCCTCTGTATGTGGACAATGGATTTGAAGAGATATGGTGGCCAAGAAGGCTATGGGTAGACAGTCTATGAGGTTATTATAGTAGAGCAGGTGAAAGAGGATGGTAATTTGGACCAAAATGTTGAGTTGGAAATGGAGACAAGTAGGTAAACTTGTGACATATTTATCAGGATAGACGGATAAAATTGCCTATTGTGGGTAAGTTATGAGAGCTGCAAAGTATGGTTTCTAGGTTTTTAGTTTGCATTAGATAATAGACATTGGTGCCTTAACTGTAATAGAAAATATTATAAGACGTTTAATTTTAGGGAGGGGGTAATGACTCAAGAGTTTCTCTCTGCATATGTTAAATTTATGGTGTCTTTAAGTCACTCAAACAAACTAGATCAAAATAGATACATACAAATGTGACTATTTGGGTTTAACTCAGTGGAGAAGTCTGTGCTAATGATTTAAATTTGTTATTATTCTACGCGGAATCATTGAAACCACAGGTGAGCTGTTGTGTGAAACAGACTTCCCAGGACTGAACCTGATTGGGCATCCACAGAACCACAATGGCTTCTGGAAGCAAGTGATTGTCAAAGGATAGCAGTAGGCAGCTATATCTAGATATCCTGCCACATTAGATGGCAGAACAGGAGACCAAGCTCAAGGGTGCTTTCCTTTTTTTTAATGTTTATTTATTTTGAGAGAGAGAGAGAGAGCGAGAGCAGGGAGATGCAGAGAGAGAGAGAGAGAGAGAGAGAGAGAGAGAGAGAATCCCAAGCAGGGTCCGGGTCCATTGTGGAGATCGCAACCTGAGCCAGCATCAAGAGTAGGATGCTTAACCAACTAAGCCGCCCAGGTGTCCCCTCATGGTTACTCCTTTTAGCCTACAAGGCAGAAGGTTTGGTAAGGAAAGGAGGTTTTTGTTAGAGGCAAAAACAAAGATTATAAAAATTGGTAGGTTTTCCTTTTTTGCTGCTATTTCTGTTTCCTATGATCATTCTCTCACAGGAACCTCTGATGAAATTTGGCCCTTAACCTTCATGAACATGGAGATGTATAGTGGCTGGTAAGGCCTCAGATACTAAGCATTCCATTGACATGGGATTGTTTTTCTTTGCTTTGTTGTAGAGCTATACCTCTTTGCCCTCTGTAAATAAATCCACACTTAGGTCAGGGAAGGACCCCTAGCTATACATCGTTTCCAAAGAGAATCAGCTTCCTAGTATTTGTCATTACTGATTTGAAGTTGCCACTGATCTCAGGCAAGGAGTCTTTGCTCCCTCAGCGTGTCAGGTTGAAGTCAGAACTGGCTCTCAGCTGCCCACACCGCCTGGAACAGTTTGTGAACGACATGGAAACGAGATGCTGTGTGTGATCTTTGGAGTGCTGGGGTCAAGGGGAACTTCTGGAGGTGTCAATTTCTCAGAGGAGGAAAAAGTAACTGTAGAGCCACCTACCATGTCAATTCCTCAGGAAGCAAAAATCCTTTTTCACACTGAAAGAATTAAAACCCTTTTCCCAACCAGGGATGGCCTGAAAGCCTCTTTATCTCACAGCTCTCCACACATTGAGAGGAAAGAGTGCCCAGTTTTATTGATGATTTTCTCTCTCTTTCTGACTTCCCTCATTGATCTTTTTGCCAATGTTGTTGGAGAGAAAATACACAAGATAGGATATTTATTTACTTTATCTAGATGTAGAACATTTCATTCTTTCTCAGATTAGATTATAATCTCAATTTCTTTTCCAAACACAGAGTCATGGGCGTGTATGTGTGTGTGTGTGGACAGTGCTGTATAGAGAAGATGCTACTGAAGATACCCGGAGGCTCTTAACCTTCTGAAGCCTGTAGTTCCCTCTGATATATATGATCAGGAGTTGAGTGGAATCAAGCCACAATATCAACCTCAAGTTCTCACAAATTTCCATGATCTCTCTCTTTTTTTTAAGTTTACTTATTTAATTTGAGAGAGAGGGAGAGAGACCAAACAGGGGAGGAGCAGAGAGAGAGAGAGAACCCCAAGTAGGATCTGTGCTGTGAGCCCAGAGGCCAAAATGGGGCTTGATCTCACAACCGTGAGATCATGACCTGAGCCGAAATCAAGAGTCAGAGGTTCCACCGACTGAGCCACTTAGGTGACGCCCATGATACCTCTTTATCAGTAATTTTAAGTTTATTTAATAAGTTAGCTTTCCCCCTTTTCTTCATGCATTATAGTAGCCTAGAAGAGGACAAAGAAGGCCACATGGCAAAGAGCTTGGGGAATGAGTTCAACTGTACCTCAATTCCTGTTGACTCAAACTGCCTGACCTCGGGTTTAATTCAGTCTCTCACTACCTTCTGCTTTTATGTAAGCAAAATGGGCCTAATCATAGCTGATTTCACATATATCTTCAAGGACCCTCTGAATAAAAATGAGACATTATTTGAACAATTGAAAAATTTGGAAGATATGAATTAGTAGATGCCCTCAACTCTCTTCCAAATAACTGACTTGCCAGGCTAGGTTCCCCAGTCCCTCCATGGTAATTGCCTGACTTCCAAGTTTATGGGTTCCTCTTGTTAGAGGAGGCAGTTAGATAGTAATGAGGAGGGACAAAGCAGAAAGGCACCCGTTAGGCATTAAAGGGGGGGTGGGAGACCACTCGTTGCAGTAGGAAAATCCCCCACGAACAGCTAGGTGAGGCTTTGTTATATCCTCAGAAGACATTTCCCTCATTATATTAAAAAAAAATTTTTTTAACATTTATTTATTTTTGAGAGACAGAGCAAGAAAGAGCACGAGGGGCAAAGAGGTGGGGGGAGGGGGGTGGACAAAGAATCCAAAGCAGGCTCCAGGCTCTGACAGCTCAGAATTCCTGGAAGATGAGATCATGACCTGAGCTGAAAGTCCACACTTAACCGGACTGAGCCACCCAGCCACCCGGACATTTCCCTCATTATAATATCATTTGCATTGCAGTTCTGAAAGGTCTCTGCCCCTAAAATCACCATGTGACAGCTGTGATCAATCCAAAAAAGGAAAGGAAAAGGGTAGAACCTGGATTCCTGAAAAAAGCAGGCTGCTTACCTCAGTGAATATTCCTCCCCTAATTACTCAAAATATAATAAAAGCTTGTAAACCGAAGAAATTTGGGGCATTTGCTCCCTGGAGCCTACCTGGTCTTCCTCTAAGAGTATCCTTTTGCTTTAATAAACTTTCCTGCTTGCACCACCTATCCGCGGTGTCTGTTCTGTCCTCCGATTCCTTCTGGCCCAGAGACCAAGAAAACTAGGGCCTCTTGCAATCTCTTTTGGCAACACTGTCTTCTATAGCGTGACACTTCTGCAGCTACAGGCTTATCAGTGTTGTTTGTTTCCAAATCCATTTAGGCCACTTGTTATTGTGATTGTGTAAGTTAATGAACTGTATCAAGTGATGAACTTTTTAAATAAAAAGTTGGGAATTTTGAACAATTAAAAATGATTTGCAAAAATTTTGCTTTGAGTTCACTGGGGATGTGACTACTGTAAACGATTACGAAATACATATATTTCATATATAAAATTTATGTATATAAAGACATTTAAAATCATTCTCTAGTCAATTTGTTTCAAAAGTGACTTTAACACTTTACTTCTCTTCAAAACAACAGCTCTCAACTCTGCATGCATTTGGGTTTGCTAGAAGAAATCTTAAACAAACGCCAAATACTAGGCCCTCCCCAGCTCAGTGACATCAGAATTGGGGGAAAGAACCTAACCGGAGGTGTTTTTTAAAGAAGCGCCCCACCTGCAATTAAACATGGTTTTAGAGGAACTGATAGGGAATGACATAGGTGGTGAGTCATGTATTTGTTTTATTTGAGGAAGAAGTCTTGGAGCTGAAATCAAAAGACTAGAAAACAAGAGCTTGGGGGGCGCCTGGGTGGCTCAGGTGGTTAAGCGTCCATCTTCGGCTTAGGTCATGATCTTGCAGTTGGTGAGTTCAAGCCCCGCGTCGGGCTCTGTGCTGACAGCTCAGAGCCTGGAGCCTGCTTCAGATTCTGTGTCTCCCTCTCTCTCCTGCCCCTCCCGTGCTTGTGCTCTGTTCTTGTTCTCTCGAGAATAAATAAACATTAAAAAAAAAATAAAAAAGAAATAAAAAGAAAATAAGAGCTTGGTCCTATGTCAGAAAATGGGTGGATAATCATGCATTTCTGTGTTTTAAGTTAAAATAAAATGCTTAGGTAATTAAAAAGTAGTGTGCACTACTTTCTTATGGCCCTCCACTTTAGCCAGATTTTCAGTTTACCATTAATTCTGATTTTGTTGGATGGCCGCGCTTGCATTCCCTCAAAATATTGAAACATTGTATTGGAAAAGAAAATCGACCTTGCTTTCTAAAATTTGAAGATATCTGCTTGACCAATAACTTGTTATCTGCTGCCTGATCTCATCACGACACAGGTTGAAATAGAAAACCTAGCCTGTGAGTGGAAACTTCTGCTTTCTTTTCCCAAAACATCCTCAAGAATGCTATGCTACTACCTGTGGTAGTATGCTATGGTACTACCAGTTTTGGGGGTGCTACGCTATTACCAGTTTTGGGGGGCACCATCTCAGCAGACCCTAGCATCCTGAGTGACACTCACCTTTTTCACAGGTGAGCGAGTTTGAAATGGGTGGTGTCCAGGAATCCCCACTGCATGTGTACTGTGATGGCCCAGCAACGGCAAAGCCTTCGGGACAGGTTAGCTCAATGGATTCACCGATTGCGTATAATCTCTGAAATGGCGAGATGGTCAGAACTTCCTGCACAACTGGCTTGAGGCACTGTGTCCCTGCAGGCAGAGAAACATGTCAGATGTGCTTAGTGGAGCAGAACACTCAACAAATGTAAGCAAGAGGTGATTTTAGTGGGATTTACTGCACTGGTGCTGCTTTAATGCCATGTTTTGATCAGAAAACTTGGGGTTGGGGTGGGTGGAGGATCCAGGCTTCCCGAGAGAGTCCTCCACCGAGATGCTCCCGTTCGTTCAATTATCTGAGGTGCCCTTGCTAAGGAAGTGGCTCCAGAAACTTCCAACTTTCATTGCATTATTGGGACTTTCTCCTTTCAAAAAGTATTTCCCCCCCACTTCTCCCTAGCAGGTCCTCCCAAGAGGAAGTCACCACATTGTGGATGGCACAGAGGCAGACGTTCTGATTGACATTGGTTTCAACTCTCCCTACTAACCCTTTGGGGGTCCCTTTTTGAGCCTTATGTGAATTTTGTTTTGACTTTACTGTAGCTTACAAATGGGTATGTGTGGAGCTTACAAACTCGTCCCCTCTTCCTCAGTAAAGGATGTGGATGGGCTCCAAAGAGAAAACTGCATTTCACATAAAATCGCATTTCTGATGCACAAAGAATAGGAGGAGTATCATCTTCCTGGGACTCATTCATTTGCATTAATTTGTACATCAGGCAAGGCAGATGCCTGTGGTTAGATGTAGTTAGAGGACTTCCTGGATTTCTTTGCAAGTGCATGCTTTGTAGTCCTGGATCTATGAGGCCAATACACAGGGGCATGAGAAGTGAAATATGAAGATATTTTGGAACAGAATGTTAGCAGATGAATCCTATTTTCTGCTCACTAAACCTTTTCACCAGAGCTACTAAAAAAAATAGTATGATATACTGATCTCAGTGTGATTTTGCTCTAGCTATCTGGGGCACGTTTATTCTTCAGAGCAGTCGCACAAAAAGTTTGGCCAGTACTCACGGTGGCATTCCACATCTCCCTGCCTCCAGGTCCTGTCTGGTAAGCATCTGAAGTACTGGTATCCAACAGCCATGAATCCAGAAAAGCATGAAATTTCAACTTCTTCCCCAACTGCGTACAGTTTCTTTTCATTCTAGAATTAAAATAGAAACCAGCCCATTATCAATGCCAGCGATGATACCTTTCCACACCTCAGGGTCATCCTGGATTCTTTCCATTCCTTAACTCCTGTATCTGCTCAGAGACAGAGTCCTCTCAATTTCTGCTTCTAGACATCCCTCAAAGTTTTCTCCTTTCCTTTGCATTGTATTACTTTTGAGTAAAAACTACTGACAGTGGAGATGAGGTCTGTAATAAAGGGCAAAACAGAAAAAAAGGTGAATTTATTCCTGGGAATGGAAACATACAATCTACTTTTATAAAAAGAGTCATTAGAACAATGAATCACTGTTTAAAGCCTTTGTGTGATTTTTAAAATTAGAATGTTGATCATTTTAACAGTTTTTGTAAGCAGCTAGAAAAAATAAGTCAAAAAGTATGTGGGTATCTGGATCTGACAAAATGGAATTTTGAGGATTATGTTCTAGGCCGGGGAATAGCAAATTTTGTCTATAAAGGGCCTCCAAAGTCAATTGCAGCCTATTTTGTGTGTTGCAACTACTCACCTCTGACATTGTTGCCACTATAGACCTATGTAAATAAACAAGTGTGGTTGTATTCCAATGAAACTTTGTTTAAAAAAAGAAAAGAGAAAAAAAACAGAACAGGAAACAGATGGCAGGCCAAATTGCGGCTGTGGGCCTTAGTTTGCTGACTCCTGTTTTAAAAGATTCATTCCCAAAGTGTGGTTCTGGAACTAGCAGCATCAGCATTTCCTGGGAACTCGTTAGATGTGGCAGTTTTGGGCCCTGCCCCAGACCTATTGAATCAGAAACTCTAGGCGCGACACCCAGCAACCCGTGTTTTAACAAGCCCTCCAGTGCACTCTTTTCTAAAGACTAATTGACATTGTCTCACTCCCAAATATTTCCTCCACTTAAAATCAACAGAAGACAAACGAACGCGGAAGGTATATTAGCCCAGACTATACTCCATGGATATTTGTTTGCTGGCATTGGAGAATTGAGGATTATTGATCTTTGATCATAAATATGATACAGTTGGAAAAAGATTAATTTAAAGGCTTTACTGAGTTAAAGAAAGCTAAAACAATTTTTTTTAAAGTCAAAATTAATGAGGGAACATGCCTGCTGTGATCAATTTTAAATATTACATGTTTCTAATTTATATCTAAAGCCACAGACCTACCTGAAAAATATATTTAGTTATTTTTAATCATACAAACATTGTAGCTCAGTAATAAAGATAAAATTAAAAGGCATTAAAACTGTATTGACTGCTTAAGAATTCTACAGGTTTCTAACCTAAGGCATTATAGACTCCACATCTCCTGTGACTAGTTTGTCTCTCTGAAAACGTGTGTTAGGTAGAGAATTACTCTCCTCAGATTCAGGAATAAACAGTCAGATCTTATTTGTACATTTCTTACAGGTCATCCGAACCTATATATTGTGGTCACATTCCACTTGCCATTCACATAAGTGGACCATGAGTTTAGGAATTAGTGGTGCCAGGGAAACTGCTGTCCTTTGGTCTAACAACCAAGTATGAAGACCTCTCCAGGGAATTCAAGACGGAGGAGTGGTAGAGCGTTTCTAAGTATTCATTTTTAAGTCAACAGAAGATGATTAAACTGAGAACAATAACCCTACATAAAAGAAAACACATACTTTTTAAGTTCTATTTTTTTGAATTTTTAAAAATGATTCATTTTTTTTTACTGTATTAATTATTTACTGTTATGTAAAAATTACCTCCAATCTTAGTGACTTAAAACAATATACATTGTAACTTTTGTGGGTCAGGAATCTGGGCATGATTTAGCTAGGCCTTCTGCTTCAGAGTCTCTCATATGTATGTAATCAAGCTGTCAATGTGGCTGTGGTCTCATCTGAAGGACCATCTGGGTAAGGGTTCACTTTCAAGCTCACTCATATGGTTGTTGGCAGGATTCAGTTTCTCAAGGGTTGTTGAGAAAGTCTTATTTCCTTGCTCGTTATTAGCCAGAGGCCAACCTCAGGCCACGTGGGCTTCTCAATAGGGTAGCTCACAACAGAGCAGCCTGCTTCATCAGAGGAAGAATGAAAGAAAAATGCAAAGACAGGCTACAAACAAGAAGGAAGTCACAGGCTTTTATAGCAGACTCTTAGAAGTGACATTCCATCACCTTCCCCATAAACTTTTCATTAGAAATAAATCATTAGGTCCAGCTCACACTCAAGGGGAGAGGATTACACAAGGGCACAAATACCAGAAAGTGGGGATCATTGGAAGCCAAAAAATGATTCATTTTTGAGAGAGTGAGAGAGAGTGCAAGCCGGGGTTTGGGGGCGGGGGCGGGCAGAGAGAGAGGGAGACAGAGGATCCAAAAAGGGCTCTGCACTGAGAGTGAAGAGCCCAATGCGAGGCTCAAACTCACAAACCATGAGATCGTGACCCGTGATGAAATCAATGGTCGGATGCTTAACCAACTGAACCATGAGATCGTGACCCGTGATGAAATCAATGGTCAGATGCTTAACCAACTGAACCACCCAGGAGCCCCATAAGTTCTATTTTTTGAACTCCAAACTTGAAATGGAGGTCAGGATGCTTACCCGGATAAATCCATTTTCCGGAGGCACTGGCTGAGGACACCCAGAATCTGATTCTGTCTCGGGGAGGTCTACTTCTTTCACTTCTTCGTCATCGCTGATACATGGCTGTCCACTAAAAGGGAAAAATAAATACGTGTGCATATGTATACATGAAGGTGCATGCAAATTTGTAAAGAAGCATTGGAGAGAAATGGGTACGCCAGACCCACGAATACCTTGCTAATACACTGTGTTGGAATAGGTAAAACATGGCTTATTTCTTTACTTAGCAGTAGGAAAATACACCTTCCCCGGCACCCAGCCTTACGTGTTCTCCATGATGGAAAATGTGCAGTGTTCCTCTTGCCGTCTTTCCCCCTCACAGGGTTTCCCTCCTTGCTGGGGGCAGGGTTGTTGCACTGCCGGGTTCTCGATCTCTTATAAGTAGCATCGCACGTGCTCCAGGGAGACCAGCAGCTCCAATTCCCATCCACCGCATCTGGAACACAGGCAACCCACCCACCCATCCAGGTGAGGCTGAGAGAACCGGGGCTGTGAGGCCAGGCCAACTCGGTCTCCTCACTTTTTAGCTGTGTGATTCTTTGAGGAATATCACAGGGTTATCATGAGGATGAAAGGAAACTACCTATGAGAGGCCTGACACCTTGCCTGATTTCCCTTTCCTGTTCCCACAGCCTGAATGAAATGGCAACAATTATGAATCATTTTCAACTATCAGCACTGTATCACACACATATGTATATGCATACGGATATGTATACATATGAACTTCTTCTGAACAGAATATGTATCAGATTACTTTTTTAAAGGTCATAGAATATATTCTCACCCCCATGACACATCCCCTTGCTAAGGAGCATTAGAGATAGCCAAACTTAGTCCTGAATGAAAACTTTGGTTGTTGGCTTAATTTACCTCTTGTTACAAAGCCGTTGTCACTCTACGTTATAACATTCTACTGTTATAACAGCAGTATCACATATTTTATTTTATAGTATAGTTTATTATTTTATTTTATATTATAGGCATTGTGCTGCAATATAAATATAGATATATAAACATCAATATATGTATATGTACATGTATAAAATCTTCAGGTACATGCTGGCATTGCCCCCATTTTATGGATGAATGGATTGGGGCATTGAGGGGCTAGGGGGCTTTCCCAAAGTTACATAGCTGGTAGGTTACAGCCAAGACTTGGTCACACCAGGGCTGTTTGACAAAAGTCAAGCTCTAACTTTTTACAAACTTACCTTCCTTGCGAGTTTGGATAAGGTGGAAGCTGTTAATAGACGTTTGGTTTTATTTGACCAACCTAGAATACCTTTTGGAGGAGAAAAGGGGCCTACCCCCCAGTATGTTATGCGATACTTACTGGACTTATAATCCGGGGAGCGTCTCTCACAGTTCTCTCCGTACGTGCCGCTCTGGCACACACACAGACATTCGGTCCCTGAGAGTGTGGGGCGGCCATTATTAGGGCATGGAGCACACCGGCAGGGGTCAAACTTGGC
Organism: Felis catus; assembly: GCF_018350175.1. Classification (NCBI taxonomy): domain Eukaryota; kingdom Metazoa; phylum Chordata; class Mammalia; order Carnivora; family Felidae; genus Felis; species Felis catus. Next base: position 206,022,615 of record NC_058368.1, on the reverse strand, counting down.
CGCGTATTCTCGAAAAGCTTTCCTGAGGTTGTTCCGTCTTGTCACCGCACAGGGGATGTTTCTCACCAAGTCGGTGATGGGAGCAAGCTAAGGGCAGAAGGTAGAGAGGAGGTCCGGTTCATCACATCCCTGTGGCACATGTTGCCATCCCTGCTCAGTTCTCACGGACTGAGAGGAAAGGTCTGGAAAATCCTACACTTCAAGGGATTATTATAGAATATAGCACATCTGCCTGTTGAACCAGTGGAGAAAAACCCTCTCTGTGAGGGTAGGGGATCCTTTTCTTTCCCTTCTCTAGTGGGTAGAGCAGCTCTCTGCAGGGTTAGAAGCCAGAAGCTCTCTGGCTTCTCTTGTCCCTGATGCGATGTTTCTGGAGCTCACTTTCCCTGGAATCCTATTATGAAGGAAACCTCACAGGCAGTGTTGTCACATTACGTCACATTATTTAGGAAGCACCAACTGCATGCATCAAGGCTCTGAGAGAGGTGACCGCGAGTTGGGCAGCTCATGAATGCTCTGTTGAAACCTCATTAGGTTTGATTCAAGCAGAAAAATCCAGAGAGGGTGAGGAGAGGCTTTCGGTGTTCTTGTTTGCCAGGGACAGGATTGGCATTTGGCGGAACCCCGTGACAAAATATGGAGCAGGAGAAATGAACTCGGCCATGGGATGAATGGAAGAATTACAGTAACAAATAATGGAGCTAACACAAAATCAGAGCTCATTTTATTAACATTTTAAAACCTCAAAGGAATGACTATCTTGTGCAGCGGATAACTCACAGCTGCCCAGCCTGGCGGCCACATCTCACTTTCCCACCATAGCCTATAGAGCTCAAAGTATCTTCACGTTGCGGGTTAATTATTTTACTTTCACAATGATTGAACTCCTTTATCCCCATTTAAATGAAATGGGCAGAACAGCTTCTTTGAGGGCTTTAAAACCTGTGCTTGTGTTTCAGTCAAAACTGGTTCTAAATGGCATATGACTGATATGTGGGCAAAGTATTCCCTACATAATAAAAGTCACCTTTTCATGTAATCACAGCAAATATAGGACGGGTCATTGTAATCCACGGTGATAGAAACAGAAAGCCCAGTGGATCTAAGATCCCATTTATCCCACAGAGCTATAAGTGAAGACTTAGGAGTGCTCATTGAGTAAAAAGCTGCAAGAAAAGCACACAAAGCAGATTGATTGTATACTCGGGGAGCTGAAGGCACTACGTAAGGCAAGTTGGAACAATTGTATTCACCAAATTCCCCTTCCTGGTATTTTATATGTGCTAGGAATTCTAAATACTGTACTGGAGGATGCTCGTTTCAAAAGCAAAAGCAATCGACGTGTAATCTAACGTTTTTTCAAAAGTACATTGTGCACGTATACTAAAGAAAGACATTTCCTTTATCATCTGCGAGGAAAATCCAAAAGGAATTGTGTGGTGCACGATTTGCTAGAGAACTACTTTAGCTTTCTTACCCATAATATTTTTTACTCTTACCTCAAAGTCAATCACAGCAGGATTTTCCTTCACAGATTCTAACCACTCAGCAAATACCTTCTCATCAGGACTGGAGTTCCCTCTCTCCCACACCAACTTGGCTGCGTACTCACTTCTCCCACCTCGAATCAGGGAGATGCATTTCTCTGCTCCCTGCAAAACTGAGCCTGCAAGGTGTTTCGAGAAAATTACTCATTTAATTTTACTGCAGATTCAAACTTTAAAGAAAAGTCTATTTGCACAGGAGCAGAAGTAGATGGTAGTCATGCGGCCCCACTAAATAAGCTGGTGAAAGGGCACCTGGGTGGTTCAATCAGTTAAGCATCTGACTCTTGGTCTGGGCTCAGGTCATGGTCTCACGTTTGTGAGTTTGAGCCCTGCGTTGGGCTCCAGGCAGAGTCTGCTTGGGATTCTCTCTCTCCCTTTCTGAACTCTGCCCCTCCCCTGCTCGTTCTCTCTCTCTCTCTCTGTCTCTCTCTCTCTCTCTCGTCCCCCCCCCCACAAGTAAATAAATAAACTTAAAAAAAAAAAGCTAGTGAAAAGCAAGAGAACACTCCTCAGCCCTACAGGGAGTTTAATAATAGAAAGGATAACAATGTTAACCGTTATCATTTATGAAGCAACTTATATATTGCAGGCACTGTGCACATATTGTCTTAAGTAATTCTCACAACAATGTTGAGAAGTAGGTATTGTTATAAACACAGACATTGAAGCTAGAAGTAATTTAGCCTGGAACACACGTAGTTACTGGGAGTGGGGTAGGGGTGGGAAGCCGGCGTACTAACCTGCCCAGGTGCAGACTACTCTGCTCCCTGCCCTTTGATGCCAAACCTCCCACGTTTGACTTATATTAGCATATGTCTTGGGCCTTCAGAATAACATAAGTCACATGGTTTCTGATATCCAATCAGGAGACTTCCAATTACATTAAAAATTGATAGAATGCTTTCAAGCTTAGAGACAGGTGCAAAAGCACAACTAACCAACGAGAAAGAAAAAGTTAAACCTCAAATTAAGAGCTGGCACAGTGTTTCTTTAGAAGCAATATTTAATGTACACAACACAGATCTTTTACACAAATTTTCAAAAATAAGTCCTGTGAACTAATGGGGTCTTTAGTAAGGGTAGGGTCTGAGGAATAGGAAGGAGTAGGGAGAAATAAAAGCAAATGAAAAGGAGGCTGGTGATATGGGTGACAGTTAATGGCATTAATTTGGTGTTTATTGTGAAGTACCAGTAAGGATTAGCTATGCTTCCACTGTTGAGAAATTCTAGGGGTGCCTGGGTGGGGCAGTCAGCTAAGCGTCTGACTCTTGGTTTCGGCTCAGGTCATGATCTTTCGGCTTCTTAGTTTCAAGCCCCACATCAGGAGCCTGCTTGGGATTCTCTCTCTCCTCTCTCTCTGCCCCTCCCCCACTTGCACTGTCTCTGTCTTTCTCAAAATAAATAAATAAACTTAAAAAAAAGAGTCTAGAATGATCAGAACAATGGGTGAAATACTCTTTCTGTGAAGAAAATAATATGATCCTTTTCAAAGGTTGCATAAGATAACACAGGGACATGAGAAGAACATTTTAGAGATTTTTGTATTTATTTTTCACATAAATATAGAGAGAAATTAGCATCTGCCAATATATTATATACGGATTGACAGTAGCTCTGACAAGCTAGTTCACATTTGGATTGATACTATGTATTTCATGAGTGGATTGACATTAGTTAAGTGTTAAATATGATAAACATAGCATCCTGAAGAAGGAGTGAGCATTAAGTCCATTTACTACTAGTCTGAATAGAACTAACTCTTAAAAGCAAACAAGTGATTTAAATTTTTTTTCAACGTTTTTTTATTTATTTTTGGGACAGAGAGAGACAGAGCATGAATGGGGGAGGGGCAGAGAGAGAGGGAGACACAGACTCAGAAACAGGCTCCAGGCTCCGAGCCATCAGCCCAGAGCCTGACGCGGGGCTCGAACTCACGGACCGCGAGATCGTGACCTGGCTGAAGTCAGACGCTTAACCGACTGCGCCACCCAGGCGCCCTGCCAACAAGTGATTTAAACAGATTCCAGGAAGAGGGGCACCTGGGTGACTCAGTCGGTTAAGTCTCTGACTAGGGCTCAGGTCATGATCTCGTGGTTTGTGAGTTTGAGCCCCGTGTTGTGCTCTGTGCTGACAACTAAAAGCCTGGAGCCTGCTTCGGATTCTGTGCCTCCCCCCTCTCCCTGTCCCTCCCCTGCTCACACTCTGTCTTCCTCTCCAAAAATAAATGAACATTAAACAATTTTTAAAAAGATTCCAGGAGGAAAATGCAGATTGAAGATGATACCAATCTTCCAAACATAAACAAAACAACTAGTAGAAGGAAGAACAGATATTTCTTTAAAAAAACTTTTTTTTAAACATTTATTCATTTTTGAGAGATGGAGACAGAGCATGAGTGGAGGAGGGGCAGAGAGAGGGGCAGACACAGAGTCTGAAGAAGGCTCCAGGCTCTGAGCTGTCAGCACAGAGCCCAATGCGGGGCTCAAACTCACAAACTGTGAAATCATGACATGAGCTGAAGTCAGACGCTTAACAGACTGAGCCACCCAGGCACTCCATGGAAGAACAGATATTTCTTATACAAGCTTCTCATAAACTACAATATGAGAGTGACACCAAAGCTGCCCAAAACATATCAAAACTTTCAAGGAGTTTTTAATGAAATATTGATTCATCATTACATTCATTCATCGCTCAATGTGAGCGAGACAATGAAATACATTCTGTTTACTTCATATAGGCTATCTTTTAACATTTTCTCTTTTCTACATTTGTATATATTTTGTGTGCATAATATATTTTTAGATAAATATATAAAATTTGTTAGTATTCTTTTAGTAAGTATATTAGGGATATATAGTAAAAAAAATTAATGAGATGATTACAGATTTAAAAAGTTTGGAGTCCAGTGATTTAATCAGATGAGCTCAGGTTTTGGAATAGACAAATCATGTTTTTGTGTGTGCTTTACTCTTTTTTTTTTTTTTTTGAGAGAGAGAGAGAGCACAAGTGAGTGAGGGTCAAAGAGAAAGAAAGAGAGAGAGAGAGAGAGAGAAGTGGGACTCACCCAAAGCAGGGCTTGTGTTTACCCGAAGCAGGGCTTGAGCTTGCAAACCATGAGATCGATCATGACCTGAGCTGAAGTCAGATGCTTAACATCTGAGCCACCCAGGCACTATGTGTACTTAACTCTCAAATGTGCTTTGATTTTTGGCAAATTTTCATCACGATCAACACGTATTTGTGGAGAATCTGCTATATGCCAGGCACTAAAGACTGAGAGAAATGCACAATATGCCTTTTGTATTTGAAGGACTTAGACTCTCTATAAGGAGACAAAATAGGTACATAAAAATACTAGCAGAACTATAGAGAAATTAAAAAAGGAAGGAAGAAAAGGAGAAATGGAAGGAAGGAAAGAAGGAAGGAAAGAAGTTAAGAAGGGAGGGGAGGAAAGGGAGAGAAAGGTAAACAAAAAGACCAATAAAACAGTTTTGCTAAGTGTCACTGAGTGGTCCAACAATGAATGATTCCTGTTTTCAGGGAAGTGAAAGAATTCTGTGATCTTAGGCAATTAGGGAGGGGGGGTACGGTGAAAGGACTTTGAGGCAAAGCTAAGACACGGTAGGGGGCAATGTGCTCCCAGCATGGGCAAAGACCTGGAATGAGGGGTGGATGTGCCATGTTCTGGAGACAGTTCATATGGACATCCACTTGAGTTCAAGTTGAAGGTTCAGGTAGGGGAAGAGCAGCAAAACAGAGGATCTGGATGTAAAGCTTTTAATTTTGAGTTGGGGAGTTGGCACAATTCAGGAGTATTAGCAATGTGTCATGGGGACAGTGATGGATAATTGATAAGCCAGTTTGGGGCCCATTGGAATAGTCTCTGATTTGGCAGTGTCCTCACCTTATTCCTACAAGCTGAAAACCATGGGTCCATCTTTGACATTTTCTCATCTCTTTGTTGGATGGATTTTTAAATTAAGCATTTTTTCCCTTTTTGTTTTTGTTTGTTTGTTTTAGCAAGTACTCAAGAATGCATATTCTCAGAATTCTCTCATGTTTTGAGGTGTCTTCCTGTTACCCTTATATATGAAATTATTATTTTTTCCTCTCTCAGAAATTTGTGGACATTGTCTTACAGCATTGAATTTAGTTATGGCGAAGTCTGAGGCCAGACAGATTGTGTTGTTTTGTTGATCTGTGGGAGATTTGCTCTTTCGGCCAAGGTACTTGAAAAATTCATTTTTAAAATCTTGGTAATTAGCAAATTAACTAGAATTTGTCTTGAAGTTGTGTATTTAAGCAGTATTTCTGATTCATATAATCAAAACAAATTTCTTCCTTTATTTCAGGGATATGTTTGTTTATAGTTTTTTGGTTTTTTTTTTTAACAGCTTTCCTGTTTAATTTCTTGGGATCTCTATTTCAGGAACATGAATTCCCACTGATTAAATTATATTTGTCCTTCCATTTCCATTAGATTTTTCTTAATAACTATTAATGTCTACTTTTCCTCTGTATTTATTATGAATTATTTTAAATCTTTCCTACATGTGATTAACTTTCCTGATTTTATTTTCAGACAATTATATTTTGTCCTTGCAGTATCTAATTTATTTATAACTATCATGGTAATGTTTCTCAATGTTTGTTTGTCTTTGTACCTTAGCTTTGAGATCTGCCTTTTCAATTAATTCTTATAATCTTTTTGTCTCTGAGCACTTGATTTACTGAATTCACAATCTCATTAAATTATTTTGTTGCATGAAAAACTGGTATAGACTCTATATCCGTTCTTTGGTTTATATTGCTAGGTTATTTGTCTGTTTTGCATGCTCTCTTTCCCCCCACCCCCCTTTTTTTTTTGCTATAATATGAATGCCTAGTTGTCAAATCCTTCTCATTTTGCTTATGCTTAACATGGGCATGTACATGTAGACCATCTATATAATCTGATATTCAAAGTTGCCGATTTATTATTACAGTAAATATTTTATTTTTATTTGTTCTTTGTCTCCGCAAGAGAATATAGGCTTCATATTTTGGGAGTTTCTGTGATTTTGCTCCCCTTTGTTTTTAGCAGAATGAATAGCAATCAGTTAGGCCAAGTCAGGGAACAAGAGAACTTTACGCAGAGGAAGGAGCTCTAAATAACGGCAAGGCACAAGAGAGAGCATGACTTATTTAGGAGACTATATAGTTCAGCTAGGCAGAGAGAGAGAGACTGGAATTTATCTTTAAGGCTATATGAAACCATGATTAAGGCATGAGAGTTTCATGATAAGATTTGCCTTGGAAGAATTTCTTGTCACAAGAAATGTGTAGAATACATTGGCGAAAGGCCGCAGTAGAGGCAGGGGGACCAGTTAGGAGGCTTCTGTGGAAATGCAGGTTGGAAATAATGAACGGATGGGTGTGAATGGGAAAAATATTAAGGATGTAGAGTGATTACTTATTGGATGTGAAGGCCAGAAAGAGGGAGAAATTAAAGCAACACTCAGGTTTCTGGCTTGGTTTCTGGAGACTTATTTACATACCTCTCTTAGACTCTTATCATTCTGTATTTTTAATGGTTGTTTATATGTATAGTTACTTTGTAAGCTCCTTTATAGGAATGGCTGAATTATTTCTACGTCACAATGCCTAATACTGAGTTTAGCCCATGGGAAGAACCAATAAATGTTAAAGTAAACAACCTAAGTAAACAATCTAAGTATAAGATCAAGAACACTTGGGGTGCCTGGGTGGCTCAGTCGGTTGGGCGTTGACTTCGGCTCAGGTCATGACTTCGGCTTGGGTCACGATCTCATGGTCCATGAGTTCAAGCCCTGCGTCAGGCTCTGTGCTTATGCTCAGAGCCTGGAGCCTGCTTCAGATTCTGTGTCTCCCTCTATCTCTGCCCCTCCCCCACTCATGCTCTGTCTCTCCCTGTCAAAAATAAACATTGAAAAAATTTTAAAAAAAGATCAAGAAAACTTTATTTCCCTTTTAAGTAGTGCTAATGATATTTTATTTGCACCCTCCCCCTACCACACAGAGGGCTTTGAGGTAGATATATGAAATAAATGAAAGTTAAAAACATTTGCACAAGCAAGGGGCACCTGGGTGGTTCAGTCGGTTAAGCGTGGGACTCTTGATCTCAGCTCAGGCCATGATCTCACAGTTTTTGGGATCAAGCCCTACATTGGGCTCTGCACTGACAGTGTGGAGACTGCTTGGGATTCTCTCTCTCTGTCTCTCTGCCTCTCCCTTTTTCATTCTCTCTCTCTCTCTCTCTTTCTCTCTCCCTTTCAATAAATAGACTTAAAAACATAGCGCCCTCAAAGTATAGCATGGTACTCCCATCAGTGCAGCTGCAGGACACATGGGGTAAACCGCTAAGAGAGAGAGCTCTTACCTTCATATTTCTCTGACATCTTGTTTGTGGTGCACCGATGTTCCACTTTTTTTTTCTTAAAACCCAACCTGCGTTTCTTTGTTTCAATCCGGACACAGTTTCGGATTTCTTCCTCTGTTAAACCTAGGAAATGGAGTGCAAACAAAACATCACGAGGATGCACCACTGCGAATCCTTCCCCAGTTCCTATAAACTCGAATAATTCACACCTTCACCTACAGATTCAGTCCTTTTTAGGCCCTGGGATGATCCTGAACAGAGGAAGTGTTTATGAGTCCCTGCTGTCTCTCCCTTCAACCCTGGCCCTAAGAAGCACATATAAGGTGACTGTGGCCCATCCCATGGGGTTCATGTTGGCTTCTCCCTGTTGCCTACACACAGTGAGCCTCAAAGATCACCTGTCCCACTGGCCACGGCCACTGTATAGTCCTGAAGATCAAGAGATGAACACACGTTCTGTGCGGTGCCCCGGTCAGGCCTTCTTTCTGGGCCACAACTGTTTCTGTGAGGCCTGAGTCCACCTCACTTTTTTGCCCCATTGTCACCTAAAATGGAAATCTTTTTTGTCATCTCTCCTTCGCTGAACACTCGTTCTCATGCCTGTCTCCCTGGGTCAGCTGCTCACTCCACCTGTACCTCCAAAACTCAGAAATTCTGACTTCCTAACCTATGAATCCTTCTCAGTGTCCTCACTGACTATTCTCTCTCTCTCCTCATCACCATTCCAGCCTGTACTCAACGTTTCTCCTGATGTCTCCAAGGGAGGTGAATGCTGCCTCATCCCCAGCCTTGGGAAGTGGGGGTTGATATCTTCCTAGCTTCCCAGCGCCTCCATAGGATGAGTCTCCAGGTTTAAAAGTCTTGTCAAAACCCGGATGCCTGGAAGCTCAAGCTGTTCAGTTCTCATACCTTCAGTCCTCTTTGTTCTTGTCTTTTACCAAACTTGCAAGCATCATTTGTTGAAGATTTTGGCATCTGAGTCACACTTTCCCACCACAATCTCTATGTTCTCAATGGCTTCAAAATCTATGCTGTGTCAGGGATCAAGTGGGACACAGTGCAGGGAAATAGGTCTGGCTATTTGTAGACTGAGTTGGTGCTGCCCATCTGGGGTAATTTGAAAAGAATCAACGTCTCCTCTTTCTGAAGAGCTTCCTAAGCCTCCTGACCTGCTACCTGAAATACCAAAATTAGATTCCAGATTTTGGTTTTTGTTTTTAACATAATTTATTTCAATAAAGTATAGCTGACACAAGAATTCAGGTTTTTGATGTTTAGTTAAAAATTGCCTCACATGTCCATCAACTGATGAATGGATAAAGAAATTGTGGTTTATATACACAATGGAATATTACGTGGCAATGAGAAAAAATGAAATATGGCCTTTTGTAGCAACGTGGATGGAACTGGAGAGTGTGATGCTAAGTGAAATAAGCCATACAGAGAAAGACAGATACCATATGGTTTCACTCTTATGTGGACCCTGAGAAACTTAACAGGAACCCATGGGGGAGGGGAAGGAAAAAAAAAACAAACAGGTTAGAGTGGGAGAGAGCCAAAGCATAAGAGACTCTTAAAAACTGAGAACAAACTGAGGGTTGAAGGGGGGTGGGAGGGAGGAGAGGGTGGGTGATGGGTATTGAGGAGGGCACCTTTTGGGATGAGCACTGGGTGTTGTATGGAAACCAATTTGTCAATAAATTTCATATAAAAAAAAATTGCCTCACAAAACATGAACACACAAGAGATACAACTGTTAGGATCAGCTCTTAGCACCTTAAAGCAAAGTAGTTCATCAAATACTGATGTTCAGGGTTGTAGATCATAATCGGCAGAGGAATATTTTTAGAGCTTGAGGCACAGTTTAGGTGCGATGCTGAAATTGAATCCTAAAGGCACAGATGACTGAGAAATGAGGCCAGGTAGACGGGGATGGGGTGGAAGGGGATGGGATCTGCCCACTTCATAGTTTTTTCAATAGTTTGATACATTTGAAGGGATGCATTATAAGTTGGCAGTGAAAAACTCTTAGTTTGAAGTCTTGATGTTTACCTTGCATTTTTAACTCTAATAAACAAACAAACAAACAAACAAAAAGTCTGTTTTTCTTTTTTGGTCAAGCTGAATAAATATGAGTCATTTTCTCCTGGTAGTATTGTTCTAACAAGTAGATCAGTATAATGGTTAGACCATGTTAGGAATTTAATGCATTTATGTTGTAGAGCTCCTATCCTTTTTGAATTTTTTCATTAAGTTTTTATTATTTATAAATGAAAATTAAATTTTCTGTGTCCAATTCATTAACTATAACATAATTAATTAACTTTCAACTTAGTTAATTTCATTTTCTGAGGGCTAATGGAGAATCTTTGAAGATTCGAATGGTGAATCCTTCTTATGAGCCATGGCATTCGTTGGTCATGCAGCAATTAAAATATGAAGGCTTTATCAGTGAATTTCTGGATAAGCCTGTCTTCCCCTGTATAACCTGTAGCTTGCTGCCTGACCTCTATCCAATTGCTGGATGCTGTAGCACTTGACCTCTCAAACCCAAGCGTCCCTCTGATGTTGCGTAGGGACAAGCATTTCAGAAATGTCCTCAGTTATTCTGGGCAAAGGTCAACAGTGTTACTTGAAAATGTCATACGGGTAAATGGTGGGGCCAGTAATTGTTTTCCTCCCAGTTCAGAGTAGGAAATGACTTCTCAACAAAAGGAGTTTAAATTACCATCTTGCATATTATGATATTTTAATTCTTTAATGTTCTTACTGTATTTCTGAATTTTTTTTTCACCTAGCACACTGAAGCAATGTCAACTTTTCTTCAGGTTTTAAATTGACTATGGGACATTGAACAATAGAGGAATATATGAAGGATGCAAATAAAAAGCAATTTAATTTTGCTTTACTCCTCTTGAGGGAGAGAAGGTACTATGAAATATTCAGGTCATACTTTTGAAATTAATGACAAAGGATACAATTCTTATTGAATAAAGCAAATAAAAACCAAGCCTATACTCTAGTTTCATGTTATGGCTACGCAAAGGGAAAAGAAATGGAAAAAGAGAGGAGGAGGCCAGAATATATATTCATTTAGAGAGCAGGCAAAAACAGGTAAGCATACCCACCAAGGAATTCCATTTTATTGAGATTTATTTCTGTCTGGGCGTGCTTCATCTTAGCCATAATTAAAACTGTGCATCAGTATTACTTTTGTGACTCAGAGAAATATATATTCATTGAATATAAGAATATATATTACATATAAGAATATAGAAATATGTTTAATCAAATATACATATATATACCCTTTAAGTACTATATATGTCATATATGTGTGTGTGTGTGTGTGTATACATATATATATATATATATATATATAGTTTGTATATGAGTACATAGGTATTTACAGTCATATACCTCCAGTTTCCTATTACATCTCAAACTCCCTTTCTTTCCCTTATTATGTGTTCCTGTTTGTTAGCCTCTACCTCTATTTATACAGAAGGACACAGAAGGTGAGAATGTTTCAGTAGGAAAGTGTAGCTCATTACTTTATTTTGGTCAGGGGTCTTCAACTGTTAAAATGCTGGATGGTTGATTAAAGATTCACATAGTTCTTTAACTGACCTGATCTCTGAGCCTTTAGAGGCTTTGCTTTGAATAAGTACAGCTGATCAAATGAGAAATTATTTTCTGGGCTATAGCAGCAAGTGACCAGAATAATTTCATCCCAGGGGTGAGATGAAACCAATCAAGGGCCAGAGATTTTCCCCAAGCACTTTTGCTCAGCATTAATGTTGCTGGTGTTCTCATGGGAGAAGATATCAAATTCATCATACAAACATCACTCCTGTGGAAAGGATAACTGAAATGAAACATAAGGGTCAGGCAATGTGAAAAGCCCATCACAGCATAAATCTTTTGGATTTCAGTAACTCTGTCAGTAATTTTTTTAGATCCTCTTACTGAAAGTCCTTCTCAAAGACATTTATGCCCTCTTCTCTCGTAGGAAGCAGATCATGAGGGATATCTGGTCACTTAAAGTTTGGAATAACTCAGGGCAGCCACATTAAACATTAGTATTTGCCATCATGAGATTAAGAACAAAGGGATTGACACTCTGTTGGCCCCAGAGTTGGCCTGATGTCTCTTTAAATAAATTCCTGATTTCTTCTATATAAAAGTTACATGATCAAGAATTCTTATTTATATGGGGTAATTGGTCAGTTGAGTTCTGGTTACAGTTTCCTAACCATGTTCTCAAGAGACACATGATAGAATCATCACAAAGGCCCTGTGTCATCTCACAAAGGAGTCTGAAAATGAATTTATCCAATGGTGTTTAAGCTATAATAATAATTAATAGTGGCAATTTAAGCTAACACTTAAGAAACCAAGGTTTATCTATAAACCAAGGTTTTTATTGTTATTTTACATATAAGCAGAAAAATATCCCTGATTATATCCCAAAATAAAAATTTGCCAACTTTCTTCAAAATAAGTGCTTCTCATCTGGTTTCAATTTTATCACTGGTAGGTGCATATCTAGCCCACATTAATTTAGTCCCTTGTCAAGTTCTTAATTGTTCTTTTATCTTAATGCCTTTGGCTTTTACTTAAAACATTATTAAAAGAAAAAGACTGTTAGAAAATTTGCGATAATTATTGTTCTATAAAGTTATTATCTCCTATAAAATTGCTGTAAGTAAATTATCTTTTGGAGTTTAGTTTCAGGACAAATCTCATTTTTCTTGAGGTAATAGCATGTATCTCTCTTTTAGGTTACCACTACTGTGTAGCTTATGATGTTCCCACCTGTCAGGAAACTCAGAGACAAATCTAATGCCCAATGAGAGAGGTTAAGTATATTTTTTCTTTTTTTGGGGGGGGGTCCTAATTTTATATTTTTATTTATTTGAGTGTGTACCTTTTGGTTGTTCTTCTTATCATTTTGGAAGTACAGTGGAGTCTAAAAGTTAATAAAGAAGCATTAATAGAATAAGAGAAAAATGAATTGCACGCAGTCGAATCAGGTTTAAGAAAAAAGGGAGGCCGGCAGAAGGTCTACCTGAGTTCTTCAGTTCCTCGACGCTAAACTGGTAGAGGAGGTCATACACGCCACCCAGGGAGCCAGAGGTGAAATAGTGAGTCCCGAAGTCATCAAATATCCGACTATACAAAGCAAAGTTGTATTCTAGAGGCAGGTGGTTAAGTGCTTTCAAAAAGACATCCGAAAGCTGCAGATCTTTAGTTTTCATTGTGAAGTTTGAGACTTTTATCACCTTATGGACCCTAGTAAAACTAGAATCCTAAATGGAAGAGGAGAAAAGAGGAAAAAAAAGGAAGAAAACAAGATGATTAAACGTAATAAAACTTGAAGTGTCAAGCCTTTAAATGTCATCTATTTATCACCAGCTGCCTTCCAACCATAACATGATAACTTTAACTCTCTATGGCATGATCTCACACACAAAAACATAATTTTGATTTTATTTTCCACAACTTTTTCCTGCGATGTCCAAAGTGCTGAACAGATAAGATGATCTCAGTCATGTAAACTGTGACTGAGGCATAGGTTTGGTAGGCTTATCAAAAGAGATCAATAGGCATACCAAAGGCATACCAAAAAGAGATCAATCAATTATCAGAAAAGTAAATCTTTCACTCTTGCTTGTCAATCGTAGCTGTGTCCCTACTGAGTTTTTATTTAGAAAGACTTGCTGATGCAACACGTCGAAAAAGGATTGCATATATTTTTAATTGGAAGTTACGCAATTGAGATTCAAGTCACAATTTTGTCACTAACTGGCATTTGCATTTTCTAGGCCCCAGTTGTCTGTGAAATGTCACCTGGTCTATAAATGACAGTTATCCACCAGATGACGTACCACACCCCTTTCAACTCTAAGACGCTGTGATTCAAAATTACTCAGGGTTAAGATTAAACAAAATTATTTATATTCTCTCTCTTCCACCCATCAACAGAAATATTTGTTTGAGAGTTTTTTTATTCATTTCTTTTTATGTTGGGTTAATCTATGATTTGGTGGTTGGTATTATACCCAAATCTCATTCCATTAAATTATTATTCTACATATCCTCTGAGTTTTATGAGTGTATCCATGTATGCTGTTCTTAAAAAAATTATATAATTTTTATCTATTTCTCAATTTTAGCAAATTGTAGTATTTGAGTAATAGGAGCAGAGAGAGGAGCATATTTCAGCAAAAGAACTTTATCGTAGCTGTAAATTATTAAATCGCTGTTTTCCTGTGTGCTATAATTATGGCATAAAATGTCTGCTAACACAAAAGAAAAGAAATAATCACAAGTATTGAAGAAGAGTCACCATTCACTCCCTTCCCTCTGTCTTTCCCTTTGCTTCTCTCCTACCCCTTTCCACCCCTCGCCCTCCCTTTTTGCCTTTTAACACATTTATTGCTCAGCTACCTCAGATGCTGTGGACACAGAAATGGGCAAGGTAGACAAAGTTCATCCCTTTGAGGGGCTTACATTTTCATTGTCCATCAATTCTATTTTTAAGTTTAATACTTGAATTTTGACACAGAACCATGCCTTTAGAAAGTTGGAGGGACATTATACTTTTAGTAAGAAGCGCACTCACTTCCAGAGTATCTGAAATACCTATTCAGACATGGACATTGGAATGGGTGGTTCAAAATTTCCAGGTTGCTCTACCAACTAAATTATAAACATACAAGTGAAACTTTGGTAACTCAACTCAGCACAAGCCAAGCATTTATCAAATGCATCATGGTTAAAATGGGGCTATTTTAGGCTAACCCATTACATGACAGTAGGTTATTAACTATGTATGATCGGGATGCCTGGATGGCTCAGTCATTAAGTGTCCCAACCCTTGGTTTTGGCTCAGGTCATGATCTCACAGATCGTGGGTTCGAGCCCTGTGTCGGGCTCTGTGCTGACAACATGGAGCCTGTTTAGGATTCTCTCTCTTTCTCCCTCTCTCTCTGCCTCTCTTTCTATCTCTCTCAAAATAAATAAATAAACTTTAAAAAATATTTAAAAAATAAAAAATGTATGATCTGTCTCAACATTCTGTGAGATCTTGCTTTATTTTTACCATCTTTTTGTGGGTTCAACTTCATAAAGTAATTCAGAAAAGCACTGAATCTTACTAAGACACCTGGTATTTTGACTTTGAAACAGATTATCTGCCTAACAAATGTTTAGTTAGATCTGTGATTGATGAAATGAATAAATAAAGCATTAAGCTGCAGTGGAGGGAGTGGATTGATTTTCAAGTTAGTGGTACCTTGTTTTCACTATTTGAAGACTAAGAGACATTGCAGTAGCGTTTTCTTTCTTTTTTTTTTTAACGTTTATTTATTTTTGAGACAGAGAGAGACAGAGCATGAGTGGGGGAGGGTCAGAGAGAGAGAGGGAGACACAGAATCCGAAACAGGCTCCAGGCTCTGCACTGTCAGCACAGAGCCCGACGCGGGGCTCGAACTCACGGACCGCGAGACCATGACCTGAGCCGAAGTCGGACGCTTAACCGACTGAGCCACCCAGGAGCCCCATCAGTAGCGTTTTCTACTTAACCCAGGATTTCCTTATTCTGTTGCGATCTAATCAAAGATACTGGGTAGAACCCGATGAAGTTGACAATTTTGTAGGTCAAAAATGGGTGAATATTAGCAGTTTCAAAAGTTCCAGCTGCTACTGTGAATAGCCTAAAATGTTCCCAATTTGGGGCAGACTCTTAGAGGATCAAATAACATCTGTTTATCCACAGATAAGGATTTTACAAGTTTTCTCTAGCATGGCTGAAACATTTATAAACCAATTCTGTGAAGCAAATCTTAATGTTGAGACTGATGTGTATATGTCTCTTTCTACATGTCCATTTTCCTTCTCATTTTGGACTATATTTTTAAGCAGTTGTTTCCAATCTTGGCTATATCAGAATGAGCTGGGGGCTTAAAAAAAGAAAACCAGAATCACATGCCCAACCCCAGATATTCTGAATCAGTATATTAAGAGAAGGGCCATGGGATGTATATTTTTACTTCCTAATAATTCTGATACTGACTTGTCTTTTTTGTAAATTTTTTAAATTAGTTTTCTTTACTTTTGAGAGGCAGAGAGAGACAGAGACAGAACACAAGTGGGGGAGGGGCAGAGAGAGAGGGAGACACAGAATCGGAAGCAGGCTCCAGGCTCCTAGCTGTCAGCACAGAGACTGATGCAGGGCCTGAACTCACGAACCGTGAGATCATGACCTGAGCCGAAGTCAGATGCTCAACCGACTGAGCCACCCAGGCGCCCCAATACTAACTTGTCTTAAGAATATAATTTGCGTTAGCCATAAGAAAGAATGAAATCTTGCCATTTGCAATCACACGGATACAGCCAGAGTATTATGCTAAGTGAAGTAAGTCAGAGAAAGACAAATACCAGATGATTTCACTCATATGTGGAATTTAAGAAACGAAACAAATGAACTAGGGGGGAAAAAGAGAGAGACAAATAAAAAAACCAGACGTTTAGTTATACAGAACAAACTGATGGTACCAGAGGGGAAGTGAGTGGGGGGATGGGTTAAAAGGGATGGGGATTAAGGAGTGCACTTGTCTGATGAGCACCGGGTGTTGTATGGAATTGTTCAATCTCTATATTGTACACCTAAAACTAATATAACACTGTGTTAACTGGAATTAAAATAAAAATTTAAAAGAAAAAAGAATATAATTTGGTAAGTTTGAGAGACACTATGCTACCTATAGCCCATTCTAAAGTGAACTAACGACATGTTATAAAAGGAATCATTTTATTCCCTCTTTTTTTCTTTTATGTGTTCATATCACCAGAACTCTACTCTTTTCATAGTTTGTTGAAATTATGAATAACAGAATGAATGAACAAGCAGATAGCTTGAGGTATAATGTAGTGGATATAAACAGTGGCAAAAATCAGAAAGCTGATTTCAATGCCCGACTCTGGCATTTACTCACTGTGACATCACAGGAGCCACTCAGCTTCTTGAGTTTTAGTGTAGTACTTGGCACATGGTAGATATTTGATAAATATTTCTTGACTTCAGAATAAATAGATGGACTTCATGTACTCATCTGTAAAATGTTCTTGAAAATATCTAATCTGATTCCCCCTTAGGGTTCTTTTCAAGATAAATGAAATTAGCTTAGGAAAATTATCTATAAATGGGGCTATTATATATATATATATATATATATATATATATATATATGAATAAATAAATGTGTGAGAGGCACTATGGTAAGGGCAGGAGGAGCCATAAAATGATGGCCTCCAGCTGCTGTTCCCCTTTGTTCCGGTTGTGGTTCCTCTTTTCACCGCCCCTTCACACTCTATGATTCAGGGCTCAGTCTTCCCATTCATCTCTTTGGAAGGAGCAAATACCACTGAGAGTGGTGGTTTTGGGAGGAACAGAGACTATTTTTTTTTAAGTTCATTTATTTATTTTGAGAGAGAGAGAGAGAGAGAGAGAGCAAGCATGTTGGGGAGGGGCAGAGAGAATCCCAAACAAGCTCAGCATTGTCAGTGCAGAGTCAGACACAGGGCTTGAACTCAAGAATCGTGAGATCACAACCTAAGCTGAAATCAAGAGTCAGACATTTAACCAACTTGGCCACCCCAGGCACCCCAGGAACAGATTCTATTTTAAAAGAACTTTGTAAATGTTTAAAAATGTCTAATAGAAATCTATCTCCTAAATCGCTTAAGAGCTGGAAAACATGTCCAGGAGTTTTAATATACAAATAATAAAAGAAAAAGCAAGGGAGGAAGAAAGATTACTGGATGAAGATATATCTTTACATATTGAAAGAACTTTGTTAGTTCCTGGCAAGATTAATGGAAGAAGTCTAATACTCAGATACAACCTAAATTATAAACAACAACAATAAAAATTATAAATTTCCAGACAGAGAAAATAAAAGACAACCAGTTTTCCATGTGATTTTTCCTATGCAACAATGAAAAGTAGAAGATAGTGGAATAACATCCACTAACTACCAAGAAAAGAAGACTATGATTCAAGATTCCTATATTTGGCCAAGATATTCCTTATCTTTATTGCTCAGGGAAAATGTAGGCTTTTTAGATATATAAGGACTTAGGGAGTAAATGTATAGACACACACACACACACACACACACACACGTACGTATATAAAATATTACACAGATATAAAATACAGACTATGAACTTGGAATTTATAAGTGTTATGTGAGGAATCTTTAAAATAGACTACACAAGAGTCAGGATAAAATACAAATGAACATATGTAATATAAAACTGAACACAAAACAATCCTAGTGAATAGCTTGGAACACAAAGGTTTTGAACTACCTCAGTAAAATTGAGGTTTTGGAGGCCTGTAATGATATTGGTAGGGGAGCAGAACGTAGACCCATTCTCAAGGAGATAGTGGGAATGGGGTGTGGGGAAGTAAAATATCTTTTGGGGGCTGTAGATATTCATGTGATAAAAGAAAAAACATAGGCTTAATTATGCTTGTTAACTAGAGAAAGGTCATCACAAGCAGAATTTAAAAAGTTTAGGGGCACCTGGGTGGCTCAGTTGGTTAAGCATCCAACTTCAGTTCAGGTCATGATCTCACAGTTCGTGGGTTTGAGCCCTGAGTCGGGCTCTCTGCTGTTAACAGAGAACACACCTTGGATCCTCTGTTCCCCTCTCTATGTCCCTCCCTCATTTGCACTCTCTCTAAAAAAGAGAGAACGTCCAAATGTTCTAGTAGAACTTCCAAAATGACCAAAAGGGGTAACCAGAAATGTGACAAAGACAGCCATAGTAGAGAAATAGGAAACAGCAACAAAGTAAAATGAGTATGAAAAATTAAAGATGGAAGAAACATGATCAAGTATTTCAGTGAGTTTGTTAAATCAAAGAAGGCAGAATTTCCCTAGCAAAGTTCTAATTGTCAGATTATGTTAAAAAAGTAAAGTTCTGTTACATGTAGCTTATAAAAAATACACCTAAAACAGTAAGACAAAGAAAACTTAAACAGAACACAACCATAAACACAGCCAAATGTATGTAACATTATACATATCACTTCTATAACTTTTGAAATGGGATTTATCAACAAACTAAATCTATTTAAATTTGTGTTCGAAATCTTGCCAATTTGATATCAAAAACTCTCCCCTTCTCATTGCATGATTGCTGGACTTAGTGTTAACTTTCAGAAAAGAATAAAAAGATTGGGAACCATTTTTATTACCTTTTTGTGGGAGGCTTGAATGGCTTGTTTGAAGGCAGAATTATGGGTGGTGCTTTGAGTTTTCTTTGAGGAATAAAAAATTGGTACATGAAAGCTTTTTTTCCCTTCGCCCCGGAATGCAGCTTGTTTATTTTCATTTTTTGTAAGAGGAACTAAGTCCTTGTAGAAATCGGTTTCTAAATCATCTTCTTCAGTTTGCACCTGGAGAAAAATCCATATGAAATGGGATGAAACTTAGGAAATATTGGAACTACTTGTTAAGATCTCAGGCAATGATGCTTCATTCCTTTATGCATTCAATAAATATTTGTTGAGAACCCATTTTGCTAGAAATAAAAGAAAAATTAGTTCCTGCCCTCCATGAGTCAATAGTTTAGTTAGAGAGACAAACAAGCACAGACACTTGATCCAGTGTGGGAAGTGATGTGCTCCAAAAGAGGTTGTCCTAAATAATCATTGAACCCAGAGGGGCCACACCAGGAAACTCTTCGTCAAGGAAACAACTCCTAAAATGATATTTAACAGCATGATAAAAAAAAAAAAAAAACGAGGGCTATTTCTGGTCTGCCTGTGACTTTGAGCCTCTTTGCAATCTAACTGAAGGTATCTTCCAGAAAATTGAGGCCTAGCAGATGGGAGCACAGATCCTGTCCTTCCTTGCTATGGTTGTATCCCCACCCACTTAGACTTATTTAGATGTTGGGCATCAGCACTCTACTGGCTATGTCTATGGGACAGAGGACAAATACTTGATTGGTTCTGCATGGTGGAGGGTTATAATCCTTCACTGACTGGGTCTGGAAAGAGGAGGAAAAAAAAAAAGCCAGTGGGACTTGACTTGAAGTAGGAGTGGAGCAGGGTATTTTCCCAGTACAAGTTAAATCCCTGTTATGATTATGCTGGCAAAAAGGGACGATGGATGAATTTAAAAAAAAAGTTGCAAAATAAATTGATTGAAGAGTACTTTATGTTAAAGATGCCTGTCTGGTTTGCAATGGAAAAATTTCTTGTTTTAAAATATTCAAAATTAAAATGCACTGTGAAGGAAACCACATGTCACAATCAAAGAGCTTGTACGATTAGTGGAGGAAAGACAAAATAACCCAGTTGCAAAAGAATCTTGCTCAATAGTAAGATTCACACAAAAGTTCAACGTGACTTTCAGATACTACAGGGCATGCAAGTTAGCCTTTAAAGGGCCCCAAAATGAAGCTCTTCAGTTAGCAATGAAGCGATACAATTCTATTTAAATATAGCTGCTGACATTTCTTTACCATTTCTCTAAAAAAACTCAGACTACAAATATTTTGTTTTATGAATTAGCTCTTTTTTTTTTAAATATGAAATTTATTGTCAAATGAATTAGCTCTTATACACAAAAAGATGTATCTGCTTAAAGGAAAAGATATTTGCATGTAAGGAAGGGGGCTCAGATATCCTGGGCAGCAGCTCAGAGAAAATCTACCCATGGGTGAGCAGGGCTGAAAAATTAGACTGAACTGGAAACCTGGGGCTGGGCCTTGGATGCCCTGAGAAAGTATTTGACTTGACTTGCAAAGGCAAGATTTTGCATATAATAGGTTCTTTAAAACTATTAATGGAATGAATGAAAAATTGGGAGTGTTACTGTGACATCTGTGTTTTTGCAGAGATCAGGTTAACTATAGTTAACTAAAGTGGAGGCAAGGAGAGCCGTTGTAAAAAACTGTTAGAGGAAGTCAAGTGAGACAGGATAATGGCCAGGTCCATGGGGTGGCGGTTGGGTGGAGAGAACGTAGGGCATTTGAAAGATATTTAGGAAGTAAGTTCACAGAAATTGTTGACCAAGTAGATGTGGGGGTGACAGGGGGAGAGAGGGAGAGAGGATGGGGATGCTCTTCCATGAAAGGGAACTTGCAAAGCCAAGGCAACTTTTGAAAGGATAGATTTTCCCAGGAAGAGATGTTAACCAAACTCTGGGAACAAGGTTTTAATCTTCATTTACACATTATTATTTTTTAAAGATATTTTTTAAAGTTTATTTATTTTCGAGAAAGAGAGAGAGAGAGAGAGAGAGAGAGAGAGAGAACAAGTGAAGGAGGGGCAGAGAGAGAGGGAGACAGAGGATCGAAAGCTCTGTGCTGATAGCAGAAAGCCTGATGCGGGGCTCAAACTCACAAACCGTGAGGTCGTGACCTGAGCTGAAGTCGAATGCTTAACTGACTGAGCCACCCAGGTACCCCCTCATTTACATATAATTACATACATCGCTGAGCCCATCCATCCTCACTGTGGATCCAGTGGGCTGATGACCTAGAAATTTATGTGTGTTGACACTTACTTTTGTGTTTGAAGAAAGGAGATGGGTTTGTAAGGAGGAGCAGAAGGAGATAAGAGGGACTGGAGGAATGGAGACCAGTGGCAACTGACTTCCTGTGCTATGAGGGTCAGAGACAGAACCTGAAGTTGTGAATTTCACATGGGATTTGGGGAGGATTTGAGGGACTGCAGAGCTATGAAAATTTTTAGGCTTTGGGATGCAGCAAGGGGCCTGTCTAGGTAGGCCAGTGTATTGTTAAGAATCAAAGTCTAGCGGTAACCATACTCTGCAGTTTGCTGTTGACAGCAAATGCTTAGCACACAGCGCCGCCTAGAAAAAGAGAGGAGGATTCCTGAGTAAGTGGTGCAACTCTGCGGACTGATGCAGGGATGTTATGGTGACAGAGCTCTGCACTTGGCAGCTGAGAGATCCTGAGGGGAAGAATTCTTCCATGGACTTCTATTCTGACTTCCTAGCCAAAGCTTTCCCTTCCCTTCCTTTCACGAGCCTCTTTGTGTGCCAGCCAACCTGTTGTTTCACCTGTCTTCATGAACTCCAATACTATGGGAGAAGGGAAGTCAGATGCCTGCTGAATTTCTCCTCCTCTATTCTCAATAAGATACAGCTTACATTTGCACAGCTATCTGCTAACAGCATGAACGAAGTAATACAGGGACCAGTGAAAAGTCCACCACTCTCTTGTGACCTTGACCCTGGTTATTCCCAAACTTTTGTTTGAAGAAATATCACCATGACCTTTGTCAGCAGTTGAATAGTACCTAAGACTCAACAACATATAGTTAGAGATCAACTCAGGTAGCTTCTTGAAGTTCGACAAGTTTTAGATCTACATTGACAATGAAATGAGTCTATTTTTTTCTGGATGAGGATTTTCAGGCTGTATTACCCGATGTAACTAGCCATCCAGACTTGGGTTACCAAGTTATGTGGGTGGATCCAGTGGTCTGCTGGTGAATGTTTAAAAACCAGCTCTCTGGCAAGGGGAAAACCTGTGATTTACTACAGCACTTGCCTTTTGTTTTCCTATCATAGCTGATCCCAGCTGCCTGTGTGATGCCCCTTAACTCAAACTCGGAAAGAGATGCACAGCAGCAAATTATTATATAGCATTTTTGTAACATAGATTCAATACATGTAAGTAACCTCAAGAGCATCGATGGTAAAATGTAACAAAATAATGGAGAATTGATAAATTTTGGGTAATTATCACCTATGCTTTTAATATTTTTATTTAATTGTAAGATTATGTATCTAATATTCAGTCATGGCTATGTTTACCAATTGGCTTCCGAAGTTCCCAACAATTTAAGGATTGGCTCTTTTAAGCTGGAAGAGCTGGCTCTGGTACATCATTCATGAACCTCACAGGTGATACCTTTTAAATGGTAGTTTTGAAAGGTACACAAACCTGGCATGCATTGCACAGTTGTTAATGTCTTTCTTGCTGTTATGGTCAAGGGCTCATCTAGCTTCAGCAGCACTGCACTAAGAGCCGTGCCATTTACTTGTTGCATAACTCTGAGGAAGTTATCTAACTTTGATCTCCTATTAGTAAGATGGATATAAACAATCTTTTACTTTTCTGGGAAGGTTGTTACGGGAATTGAGTAAGACAGTACAAGCAAACACCTTCAAAACTATCAAGTATGAAAAGTTTAGATAACAAATTTGCCCTCATCTCATGAGCTGAGTTTAACATGTTACTTGTAAAAGTGCATGAAATAGATGCTTGCTGAGAATACCTAAGTATTGGGTGGGAGGGATCACTGTATTTTAAAAGTAAGCATATGGATTGATTGTTTAGGTTCAGTGTAACAGTATTATATGTAAACGTTTGGGTTTTAGCTCTCTGTCTCTAAAGCCTATTCAATACAATACATTTTTTTAAAGTTTATTTATTTATTTTGAGGAGAGATAGAGACAGCGCAAGTAGGGTAGGTGCAGAGAGGAGAGGGACAGAGGTACAGAGCCTGATGCAGGGCTTGAACTCACAAAACTGTGAGATCATGACCTGAGCCAAATCCAAGAGTCGGATGCTTAATCAACTGAGCCACCCAAGCATCCCTCAATACAATACATCTTAAGAGTAATGTTATTATTGACCGAATTACTATTTCTTTGGAACGGCATCTATTCTGACTTCCTATTTATCATACCAGCAAGACCTTTTCCACCTCCCTTGGTGGTGGTGGACCCCCTGGAATTAGCATCTTCTGGATCTGTGGGGAGATAATGGGGAGTTTCTTTACCTGGTCACATGTCACTTGTTACCCATGTCACTTCTATCTGTAGGCAGAGATTGGACTTTTTGGGGTCAGTCTCCCAAAAGGTATTTGAATTTGGCAGTTAGTCCCCAAGGACATTTCCTATGCCCACTAATATATATTAGATGGCTTTAAATTAAGCTGATCAAATTGGAAAACTACTGGTATTTGTTATATGTAAAAGGTTTTCTAAAGGAAGAATTGAATGACTTTCTTTGCTGAAATCACACTATTCATAAAGTAGTCTCAGAAATCATTAGACTCCCTGAAATTCTCTCAAACATGTCAAATTTGTATGCATGGATGTTACCATTAAAATCACATCTTTCCTCTGCTCTTATTATAAATTAAAAGAAATAGGTTATTGATGAGGTATCTGGATGGTTCAGTTGGTTAAGCATCTGGCTGTTGATTTCGGCTTAGGTCATAATCTCATGGTTTGTGAGATCAAGCCCCCGATCGGGTTTTGTACTGACAGTGTGGAGCCTGCTTGAGACTCCCAATCTCCCTCTCTCTCTCCCCCACTTCTGCTCTCACACGCATGTGCATGCTCTCTCTCTCTCTCTCAAAATAAATGAATTGAAAAAATTTTTCTCCTTTTTTAAAAGTTTATTTATTTATTTTGAGAGAGACAGAGAGAGCACAAGTAGGGGAGGGGCAGAGAGAGAGAGGGAGAGAGAGAGAGAGAGAGAGAGAGAGAGAGAATCCCAAGCAGGCTCCACACTGCCAGCACAGAGTCCAATGTGGGGCTGGAACTCATGAAGCCATGAGATCATTACCTGAGCCAAAACCAAGAGTCAGACACTTAACCAACTGAGCCACCCAGGCACCCCTACACTTTTTTTTTTTTTTTTAAGAAATAGACTGTTTAGTTCAACAAATGTAGAGGGCCTATGTATAAGGCACTGGGCTAGATTCTGTGAGTATGTAGCATATCACTCATTACACTTAGGAAAACAGAAAAGCAAATCAACTAGTAAAATAGGAAGAAAGATACGAACTACCCCTGTTACACTTAGCTTCATCTTGATATTTTAAGAAGACAAGCACTCTTACATGTCTGAGTGTTGTGGTTAACTGAGAGAAGTAGCTTTGGTGGGAGGAAATTCTGAATAAAGCAAACTATGTATCTGTGTGGGATATGGTGCATCTAAATGTTTACTGGAGAAAGCATGGACTCTGCAGTTTGGGAAGCCTGGGCTTGAATCTCTAATCCACTACTTACCGGCTGTTTGCCTATGGGCAAATTAGTTGCATTAGTTTTCTCATCTGTAAATTGATGATAATAACACTGACCTCATTGAGTTGTGGAAGGATTAAACATCAACCATAATAGGTGATTTAAAATGTTCATTACCTTTGTATTCTGTCCCTTCATTCATCAGTAGTTTTTCATTGGAAATTTTGCTTATCATCACCATCGGCACTGGGGTGCCGCCATGATAGGCTGTCATACCTCAAAGTTGACATTTTCCAAATTGGCTGGAACACGGTATGGATTACTTGCTCTACTGCTTTTGACAGCTTTACATATTCCTCCAGTGAAAGAGTTATCAAGGACTTCTCCTCTGGGCTCTCCTGCTAGAAAATGAAACCTGGAAACAAAGTAATTTTCAAGAATTCAATACATGTAGAGCAATCTTTAAAATTTACTGTGCTTATATGAAAGAAATTCCTTTCTTAGACATTTTTGACTCATGACAAATGACTTGAAGAAAAGCCCCCCCCCGCCTTTTTTTTTTTTTTCATTTATGGTGAGGCATCCAGAAATTGCTGGAAGCCAAAACTCAGCCCCTCTGGCTCAGTTAGATTCCTCCCTATTCCACTCACTTAATTATTCTGGGCTTTTAGCATGAAAAAAAAATTAGGTTTATTTTATTTTATGACTTATAAAACCGGTGCAAACTTTGGAAGCAGATTGTAAAATAAATTATTACATAATTAATGCCATTCTCAGTTCACTTCCTTCAGTATGATACAGTAAAGGAATTCTTATAGAGAGCTAGTAATTAAACATTAATGACAATATTTTAATAAAATTGTAATATTGTTTTTTAATACCTGTAATAATATTTAAAATTTATTCAGCAAATGCTTACATTTATTTATTCCCATGTACGTATTTACTATATGTATATTTTACACATGTATTTACTATATATGTATACTTACATATATATACATATATATAGTATATGTAAATATATATAGTGTATGTAAATATACATATATATTTATTATATGTATGTATGTATATCTGTATGTATATAGTAGACATGTCATGCACTATTTGATCTATATTTAATGTCACTATTATATTTATTTAATAGTTGTGATAATCATGTGATGTAGATATAGATATAATTATTTCCCCTATTTTACAAATGAGGGAACTCAAGGATATTAGCACAAATCAAGTATTTAGTAAATTATAGAAATTTAAGAAATTGTTTTGTGGTAGATGAAAAACTTCTCTAAGATGCCACTGGATTTCCTAAAAACAAAAATTAACTATTCAGACCTCATCAAGATAAAAAAGTTCTGCACAGTGAAGGAAACGATCAATAAAACTAAAGGCAACCGACAGAATGAGAGAAGATATTTGCAAATGATATATCAGATAAAGTGTTAGTATCCAAAATCTATAAAGAACTTTTCAAACTCAACATTAAAAAAGCAAATAATTTGGTGAAGAAACGGGTAGAAGACATGAAGAGACACTTTGCCAAAGAAGACATCCAGATGGTTACCAGACACATGAAAAGAGGCTCAACATCACTTATTATCAGAGAAATACAAATCAAAACCACAATGAGATAACACTTCACACCTGTCAGAGTGGCTAAAATTAACAACTCAGGAAACAACAGATGTTGGTGAGGATGGGGAGAAAGGGGAACCCTTTTGCACTGTTAGTGAGAATACAAATGCATGTAGGCACTGTGGAAAACAGTATGGAGTGTCCTCAAAACACTAAAAATAGAACTGCCCTACAACCCAGCAATTGCACTACTAGGTATTTACCCAAAGGATACAAAAATGCTGATTCAAAGGGGCACATGCACTCTAATATTTCTAGCAGCACTATCAACAATGGCCAAATTATGGAAAGAGCCAAAATGTCCATCAACTGATGAATGGATAAAGCAGATGTGGTATATATATACAATGGAGTATTAGTTGGCGATCAAAAAGAATGAAATCCTGCCATTTGCAACAATGTGGATGGAACTAGAGTGTATTATGCTAGTCAATATAAGTCAGTCAGAGAAAGACAAATATATTATTTCACTCATATGTGGAATTTAAGAAACAAAACAGATGAACATAGGAGAAGGGAAGGAAAAATAAGATAAAAACAGAGGAGGCAAACCGGAAGAGACTCTTAAATACAGAGAATAAACTGAGGGTTTATGGGGTGGGGGGAATGGGTGATGGGCATTAATTAGGGCACCTGTTGATGAGCACTGGGTGTCATATGTAAAAGATGCATCACTGGGTTCTACTCCTGAAACCAATGCCACACTGTATGTTAATTAACTTGAATTAAAAAACAATTAAATAGAACTACCAAAAGAAGATGCTAATGTATTTATAAATTCTTATAGATATTAATATGTATTCTGTGAAAATAAGTTTTGTGTCAAAAAGTTTGATAATGCTGGATTACATATGATGAGATAATAGAAAAATATATGTAATGATCTGTGCCCCTAGCTCCTGGGGCTTCCTAAGTGATAAGAGCACTGAGAGCATCTTTCGTTCTAATATTTGTTTTTTGTTTTTTTTTTAAATGTTTATTTATTTTTGAGAGAGAGACAGAGTGCAAGCAGAGGAAGGACAGAGAGAGAGAGAGAGAGAGAGAGAGAGATGCAGAGAAGCAGGCCCCGGGCTCTGGGCTGTCAGCACAGAGCCGGTGCAGGGCTTGAACTCACAGACCGTGAGATCATGACCTGAGCCAAAGTCGGACGCTTAACCAACTGAGCCACCCAGGCACCCCCTAATATTTGGTCTTTGATCCTAGTTTCTGACACAGGGCTCCTAAATCCCCTAGAATTTCCTGGGTGATAAGAGTGTCTTTGTTGTAACGAGGTGACTTTTGGTAGGCTCCTGAGTAGGGGCTGGTCACCAGAAAGACCAAGCCATTTTAGAAGCTTGGAATATCCAGCCTTATCTCCCGCCTCTTGAGAGGGGAGAGGGGCTGGAAATGGAGTCAATGATGGATCATGCCTACATAAAAATCTCACAAGTATGGGGTTCAGACTGCTTCTCAGTTGGTACACATGGAAGTGCTTTGAGAGTGGCCTCCCTGGTGGGGGCACGGAAGCTGCTTGCCTTACTCATCTCTTCCAAATGGAGGTTCATCTGTATTGTTTTTCATATCGTTTTTATCATAAACTTGTAAACAGTGTTAAAAAAAAGAAACAACAAAATGGAGTCACTTGGGCTAAGCTTCATGTCAGCAAACCAAGACTGAAGGCCTAATCTTATTGCAGTTCTCAACTACCTTCCTAGGAATGTGGCCTTAAACCAGCAATGTGGAATTACCTGGTCAGCACTAGTGATCTGCCTGATTGACCCCTGCCTTCCCTCATAGGAAAGTGACCTTGCCTGAAATGATCCACTCTTTGCAAAAACTTCCTTGCTCCATCTCCTTCTGCCCATAAAAGTCTTCCATTTTGTATAGCTCCTCAGAGCTCCTGTCTGCTAGACGGGATGCTGTCTGATTCATGAATCATTGAATGAAGCCAATTAGATCTTCACTTACTCAGTTGAATTTTGTTTTTTAACAATAGTAAGTAAATTGTTTTACTGAGTTCCATGAGCCATTCTAGCAAATTAATCAAAGAGGAGGGAGTCCCGAAAACCTCCTAGGTGTCAGAATCATAGGTGACAATTAGAACTTATGATTAGCATCTGAGGGGGGTGGTCTTGTGGGACCAAGCCATTAACCTGTGGGATTTGACACTATCTTTAAGCAGATGGTATCAGACCTTACACTGTTTCATACAATGTACTTAAGAATTTGTCACAAACAAGAAAGGGCTTGAGAAAAATGGCTCCAGGTCATTAGGAATCTATAAAGGCAGCAGAGAGCCCAAAGATAGTTTGATGAAGGTGGTTCTCTGAGGGCCATCCTGAGGAATCTTTTAGGAGTTAATTCAACTATGTAGCAATTTTCACTTTCATTCATTCTCCTCCTTCTGCAGAGGCTTTAAATATTGGCTTTAAATATTGGCTTTAAATATTTTGGTGTTTCAAATACACCATACTCTTTCATATTTTAAGTTTTTAAAGTGTTTTTATCTAGTTTGGCGTTATGTGTCATATTTTGTAACTTTTAAAATTTAATTAAAAATTATATATACACACATAATGTAAATATGCATGTGTGTACGTGTGTGTGTGTGTGTGTGTGTGTGTGTGTGTGTGTGTGTATGCATTTGTACCTAGACTGAGGCTAAGAAAAAACAAATAGTATGCTGTTATTGCCTGATTCTTGCTTCAGGTTTAATACCTAGTGACTGCTGCTGGCAATGTAGGAATGTTGATATGTCTTGTTAAATTCTTTCTTGGGGAGATGCTACTTCAAAAGAAGTATGGCTGGGGTGCCTGGGTGGCTCAGTCAGTTAAGCGTTCAACTTTGGTTCAGGTCATGATCTTGTGGTTCATGGGTTTGAGCCCCACATCAGGCTCTGTGTTGACAGCTCAGAGCTTGAATTCTGTGTCCTCCTCTCTCTCTGCCCCTCCCCCACTCACACTCTATCTGTCTGTCTCTCTCTCTCAAATAAATAAATAAACAAACAGACAAACAAACCTAAAAAGAAGAGGTATGGCTACCTAGGAGGCTACTGTTTTGGGGTGGGAATGTGTTAGAGAGGGGGCAGAGATTCTAAGGCCAGCAGATTAGAAAGAGATTCCAGTAAACAGCTCTCAAAATTCTCAGTCCCTGGAGAGGCGAGGAGAGGACTGGCTGTCCCCGAGCAGCAGGTTTTGCTCATTTCTGAGAAACCTTGGGACAACAGCTCTGGTTGGCAGAGGGCCGCATGGTCCTTTTGCCAAAGTACACATAGCATGTGGTCCTCCCCATCTGTAACTCTAGAGTCTAGACCAACTGAGCAAGAGGTGAATTTGTAATGTCACCCCTCATCAATCAGAACATTAAAAAATGTGATTATCAGTGGGACTTTTTGGCTGTGGCTTTCTTCCAGGGAAAGGAAAAGAAGGAAACCATTTTTATACATTGATAAGAAAATGCTATTGAAACACTCTCACTGAAATTAACTCTAATTAGGAATTCTAAGGACAGAACCTCAAACCAGTTTGTAGTCATCCAATGTACACAACAACCCAGAAACATTCAATAACTTCATTACAATGTAATGAGTTAATGCAGAACTAGCTCTAGAACCTGGATCCCTTTACTTCCAGGCTAGTAGTTGCTCCCCATTTTACTTCTATCCTTGAATTTGGCTCACTAGCTTCTGGTTTTCATTCTACTCAAATAAGGTTGTATTTGCAACTACTGCCATTTGTCTTTGGTGCCTCCAGGTTTCATATTATACAAGTCTGGCTGCATAACTGAAGACTTAAGAGTCTAATACAAAGCAATAAAAGCCTATAGCAAACTATTTGCTTTCTGGCCCAAAATTGATGGGAAAAAGAGAGTACAGGAGATTATCTTTACTGATTTTCCTTATACTTCCAACTAAGGTTTAGTTCTGTTTTCATTGTCTTATATTTCCCAAAGTATTCTGAGACATTGGCTCGGTCCAATGGATTTAGAATTCCTTGCCAAGCCTCCAATGTCCTCATGACCTAAAATAGGAATGTTAGAATTGCTGAGTACTATTCAAAGACTGGAAGGAGGTTTGCCCAGTCTACTGACATTTCTTCCAGTATGTTCTCATTTCTAAGGTGGATACTGTCCTAAATCAGAATGTAATGGTGGGAATAACCTGGGTTTTGAAATCTGGATTTTAATTCTTGTGTCAGCATTTACTAGCTGGTAGACTTGGGCATTTTATCTCACCTTCCTGAGTCTCAGTTTCCTAGTTTGTAAGGTGAGCAAGTAGGACAGGTGACTATGCAGGTTTGATTCCGCCTTTAAACTGTCCTGACCTATCAGTGCATCACATAGTTCACGTGAGAGGAAGTTTGGGTGCCTTAGCCATGTTCGGTTCACCTCTTACCCTCTTTTCTTACCATTGTTTGTTTGTTTGTTTGTTTTTATAAATCACCTTTCTTTTTTTATGTTTACCTCACTCCTTTCCTTCTGACTTTGTCTCCCATTATTGACTCGGGGCTTGCCTCTCATGCTTGCAGACTGGTTTTCCTTCCTGAGTGTTTTGAGTTTCAAGACAGTCACAAGCGTACTTTTCTGATACCCTCTTTCTCCATTATCAGTGGGAGTTTTTGGCTAAGGTTTTCTTCCAGGGATAGGAAAAGAAGAAAACCATTTCTGCACATCGATAAGATGGTATTGACACACTCTCACTTAAATCAACTCTAATTAGGACTTCTTCTTCTTTTTTTTTTTTTATTTATTTTTGAGAGACAGAGAGAGACAGAGCACAAGTAGGGGAGGGGCAGAGAGAGAATGAGACACAGAATCTGAAGCGGGCTCCAAACTCTGAGCTGTTAGCACAGAGCCTGATTTGGGTCTTGAACTCACATGTGAGATCATGACCTGAGCCGAAGTTGGATGCTTGACTAAGCCACCCAGGTGTCCTATCTAATTAGTACTTCTTAGGACAGAACTTCAAATCAGCTTGTAGTCATCCAACATACAGATGAGGAAACTGTGCATTTTTGATTGGTTACTCACCCATTCAAGACCTAGCCCCAGGAATCTACCTTAGTATTTTCCAGAATGGCTGGCATCCTACCAGTTTGCCTGATTCACTCCAGACCTGTCTGAAGGATATATGAGAATGGTAACAATGTTGATGAAGAGCCTGTGGCATTGCCTGGTACAGACTAATTGTGAAAACGCTAAATTCTTTTGCTCCCTAGGAGTGAGGACCATGTCCACATACTGCCTGAGCCAGAAGCCAAGCATTGGAGACAGGGCTGGTAGGAGTCGTGAGAGGTTGATGAAGAAGGTGGACAATCATGTTTCTCGTTTCTCATTGTTTTCATTGCTACTTCCAGAGCATTCATTCAGAGATGACTTTACTCCCTTAAATGATAAAAAGACATTACATACCCAGTGCCCATCAACTGTACGCTGGGGATGGGTTGCTTGTGTGGGCACCGTGCTTTTACTCTTCCACAATCCCTTTCATCCGAATTGTCTCCACAGTCATTTTCTCCATTGCACTGTAACCTGTTGGCAATGCAGCGGCCTAGTCAGGAAAAGCAAACAACATTAACAACAAACGATTATTTGAGAAAATATCCATTGATCTTAAATGAGTGAGTGCTTTAAGTTTCAAGGGAGAGTTGTGAGGGAAAGTTTTCATTATTTTTGATACAGATTTAGGAAATATGGAAATAGATGCTAAGCTGCTATTTTCCCTTTTTTTTAGGGTTACAGGGTCACCCTAGAATTACTTAGTCACCATTGGGCTAATTGTCTTAAATAAGGGAGGTAGTGCTGGATCCCATTCTCATTACAGTGAACTTGCTGTAGAGATCATGTTCTGTAGGAGAAAATCAACAGTAAGTTCAGACTTCTGTTTTGATTCAGAACAAAATCAAGGTCACTGTTTTTATTTTTTAAAAACCCTATAATTTAATATATACACATGATAATATCACTGTATCTCTACATTTTTACGTTGAGTGAGAGAAGCCAGACACATTAGAGTCATGCTGCGTGATTTTTTTTAAATCTTATGTTCAAGAACATAAAATTTATTATATCTCAGTTTTTGAACAAGTTAAATGCCTAGGTACTACAGTGTTAGGTAGCAGATTAAGTGAGTGAATTTACAAAATAGTACAAACCCCATGTACTTAGATAGTTATCTTCCTTTTAAAATTTGCCGAATATCATAAGGATCCTTGGACTCCATGTATATGTATATATTACAGAAATTGAAATGCCTTATGTACAATGACAGCCCCTCTCCTGTCCCTTAGCCTTTGGCATAGAATCGGGGATTCTGGCGTCTGTACAATTATGTACAGGTCTCACTGATGACAAGATTAAATTAAATGTTTTACTCAAGATGATCTGGTTAATTACTTTAAGTTGTGAGGGGCATCTTCCTGCAGCTATGCATGACTATTTTGACTAACTGAAATGCTTTGGGGAAATTGGATATTCTGTTGAATTTAATTTTTGTATTACTAGAGAGTTACCCAGAAAGCACTTAGTTTCAACTCTTTCGGTAAATAATCTTCACTAAGAAGGTAGAGAAAAATGAAAGTAATTAAGTCTCTTTCTTTATTATTCAACATTTTGCATTGTATCTGGACTATGATTAGAAACAATTATTGTTATGAGCACCATAGTCACACAAGACTGAATACTTTGAGAAAATTGAATTTCTGTGAATCCCAAGATATAACCTGAAAGATACTCTGTTTTTAAAATAGCACATCTCTGGTGTTTTGTTTGTTTGCTTTTTTCAGGGCAGAACAGAATGTATAATTTAGTTTGAAATATAGATGCTTTGTCCAAAGGAAACAAAACCCAAATATTACATTTTTTAAAAGTTTTGAGCTTCACACTTGTAATTGAGTGAAATTGAGCAAAAGCTAATTTTCGATTTGGTTACAGTAAAAGAAGAAAATCCCATTTTATCAGGTAGAGGTAGGGATATACCTGCAGGATATAGTTCTCATTAGCCTAGCTTTGTGAGTAGGGTACTAGATCTGTTTGAATATAAGAAAACCTATCCATTTGGTTCTTCTGGGGATATTGAAGAGGAACTATTAGCAAGGGTAGGGATGAAGGCAAGAGGACATCTTTTGAGTGATATTTAGGGGTGGGTGGTACCAGCGATATAGATCTGATAGTACACAGCTGAGAATGGTTCCAGGCCACAGAGACTCAATGGAATAGGAAGCACAATGGGAGAGATACTGTGAGCCATAAATATATCTCATACCAGGAAAGGAATGGGAAAGGTGAAGGGCAGTTTGATATAGTGCAGGATCTGCAGAAGTCAGCATGCTTTAGCCAATGCATGCGTATATAAACTTGCACCTAGAGCTGTGCATCATTTAGAAACCGTACATATTTTTCCTATTTACTTGAACTGATTTGTGTTACTGCAGTGGTATGTTATATGCATAATGAGCTATAAATTCTCTAGTGTTTATGCTTAAAATTAGGATTTTGACAGAGGAGTTGGCATAGTGCATGGGGATTATTAGCCTCATGGGTAATTCTCAAAGATCCATGTATGCATTGAAATCATACATTTAGTCTTGGAGAACTCTGAACAGCAATCATGAGAGAAGAAAGGGAAGAGGGAAACTCTATTTTTTTTAATTAATTTATTTTTATTTAAATGTTTATTTTTTTATTAAAAGTATTTTTTATTTTTTATTATTTTTTTAATTTAGCTATTCTTTTTTATTTTCATTTTTTTATTATGAAATTTATTGTCAAATTGGTTTCCATACAACACCCAGTGCTCATCCCAACAGGTGCCCTCCTCAGTATCCATCACCCACCCACCCCTCCCTCCCTCCCCCCATAAACCCTCAGTTTGTTCTCAGTTTTTAGGAGCCTCTTATGGGGAAACTCTCTTTAGAATAAACAGTTCTTTGTTAATTGAAGGCCAAACATCCTATTGAGTCGAATAATGGTCCATCTAATCTTTTATTCTCTTTGAGAGTGGCATTAGCATATGGTTTTAGAAGAGCAAAGTGGTATATAATCTTCGGTGGAATATTTAACAACCAATAGGCCATGGTACCACCCAATCAAAATGGATGCCAAGCACATCTGTGCCAGGGATTAGCTACTTAGTGGCTGGATCATGGGAAGATCTAGGGATTCCTGGTGAAGGCATCTGGACAGCAGCTCAGGGGTTACTAAGAGAGCTCAGGGTAGGAGCAGCTTACCAAACATGGCACGTGCATGTTAATAGTCCATTTTTATCATTTGCTGTGGGTGTACTGTTGATGAACTAGAGATCACCTGTCCTTACCCCACTAGCTTTCCTGAAATCACTTATTATGAATAGGTGGCTCATGGATGTATCTAAAGCCTTGTCAAACTTGTGAATATTTTGACCTAAACAAAGCCCTTTTGTAGTAAATTTCATAGATTTAACATCCATTAAAGAAAGGAGTTCTTTCCGGTAATTTGTTCCAAAACTACCCTTCAAGCTTCGAATAGTTGCACCTCAGTTCTAAATCTTTATCTTAATATTCTGGATTTAATTCCTAAGTCTGTATTCTGCTCAGTCATTGCCATCAAGATTTTTTCCATATTCCCTCTTTTGTCAACTAGTGACATGACCTTATGCATGTAGCCGTGAAGTGTGTCTTCCTACCCATGTGCCATCCTCATATCCCAGGTTTTGGCGGGGGGGGGGGGGGGGGTATGGCACAGAAGAAAAATCCTGATGCCAGCATTCTTGTCCAACTTTTGAAGAGGCCAGCAAAGCTGAAGGCAGTAAGCAAGGAGCAAGAGGAGGAGAATGTTAGATCTAAGGTCTGGGTCAATTTTCTGTGGAATTTGAAATCTGCTCTTTAAGTTATAAATACTTTACTTGTCATTGTGTACCAGAGTACACAAAAATTATATGGGTTTTATTCACCTGAATTCCAATTTTTATGTCAAATTGACTATTTAGATAAGAGGTGAGTGAACTATGGCTGACGGGCTAAAACTCACCTGCTGCCTGTTTTTGTAAATAAAATTTGATTGGAACACAGCCATGACCATTTGTTTATATGTGGTCTATGGCAGCTTTATGCTACAATGTCAGAGTTGAGTAGTTGCAACAAAAAATGTATGGTCAAAAAGCCTAAAATATTTACTGTCTGGACCTTAACTGAAAAAGTTCACAGAAATCAGATTTAAAGTGTTCAAAATGGTGGTGTTGAAGAGCTGTTAATTATTGAGGATACATATGATTAAGTAATATATTCAAGATTTGAAATCTAATCTAATGAAACTGAAATATCTGAATGAGTAATGGACTTGATGGGAGTGTTGCCACTATTTAAATCATTTTCAATCTTCCTTTTGGAATTACCTTTGGAGCCTTTCAGTGGACCACCCAAGAAAATCTGTCACATCATCTGTAGTCATCCCCCTGATATATCTTAATATTCTTATCTTAATAAACTATATTGAAGATCTTTTATATCTGTAATTCGTTTCAGCTGCTTATTCTGATTATGGATTTGTGCTTATTAATAGCTGAGTTTTACAAGTATCTACTTTCTCTTCCTTTTCCTCCTCCTCTCTTCATCCTGCTTTATCACAGTGTAGGGACCTGGGCATCAGTACTTGAAGAGTAAATGGATCATGCACATGGTCAAAGTGATTATAACTTGAAAGCTATAATTTCATACATGAATAGCTTGGCAATTGGTACCATAACTCCCCTGTCTTGCCATACTTAAAATATGGTTAGACTTCTCTATCATGGCTTTTACTGGTAGTCAATTGGAATAACTATTTAGTCAAGTCATTTTTAGTGGAGACTGAACCTTTTTTATAGTACATTACCACTGTCACAGCGGAATTTATTCTTGCAGTCAACCTCTTCAATTT
Organism: Felis catus; assembly: GCF_018350175.1. NCBI lineage: Eukaryota > Metazoa > Chordata > Mammalia > Carnivora > Felidae > Felis > Felis catus. The sequence continues at coordinate 205,986,118 of NC_058368.1, read as the reverse complement.
TGCAGAGCTTAGATGGAATGCATGGTTGGAAAGTCACCAGGGGCTCAGTACATGGTTGTCCTCCAAACTGACTGGGGCGCAAGATGGATCTAACCCTAAACTGAAAGGAAAGGAGAAAAAGGTGAGGAACTCTGAGTCAGGGTCATAGCCTATATATATTCTTCCTCTAGTGATGTTTCCTAAATTAAGTAATGAATATTCCAGTTCCATTATTGCATGCCCTTAGAAAAGTCATCACCTCTCTGGGCCTCAGTTTTCCAAACTGTAAAATGGGAAAGCAGGACCAAAGATTTCTAAGACTTCTTACTCTGAAACCATATGAGAATAAATTATATCAAAATCAAATGCACAGATATTTACTGAGTGTCTCACATGCAGTAAATCTTCCAGGGAGTAACAATAGCATCTTTATATCTCAAAGGTAGTGTGAAGTGATCAATGTGAAGGGATTTGGGGTTTTTGTCTTTGTTTTTGTTTTTTGCATAAGGAAGTCAACATGGAAAACAAGGTTGACATATTCTCCACATTTTAAAGGATTTTAAATGGTGAGTAATAAAACAGGGAGTCAGGGAAGGATAGACACATGACAAGATCAAAAAGTACTGACTTTGAAGTCAGAAAAATTCAGCTTCAAAATATAGTGTCTCTACTCATCAGAGGCATATTCTTGGGAAAATTACTTATTTCCTAATGAGCTCTAACTTCCTCATCTGTAAAATGGGTAGGAAAGCACACTCTCATGTGTGAACAAGGTGATATAAGGGCCTAGAACAGTTTCCCTCAGACAGTGGGTGCTCCACAAATGAGTTCCTTTTTCTTCCCAAATGTGTGACTGCTGAGCACCCACTCTGATTGGGGTTTCTGTGGGCCAATGCCCTTACAGGAATGAGCTGAAGTGAGTAAATACTGCAGCTGGAAACAATAAACAAATGGAGGGACTTTCCCATGGGGAGAGGGAAATTAGAAGCAGGGCCAGGAGTCAGTCTTTTGATTAATGTCTCTCATTTTTTTTTAAGAGAGAGAGAGAGAATTCATGTGCAAGACAGGGAGAGAGAGAGAGAGAGAGAGAGAGAGAGAGAGAGAGAGAGAGAGAATCTTAAGTAGGCTCCAGTCTCCATGCTCAGCATAGAGCCTGACTTGGGGCTTGATCCCATGACCCTGGGATCATGACCTGAACTGAAATCAAGAGTCAGATGCTTAACCGATGGAGCCACGTGGGTGTATCTAATGTCCCTCATTTGTCTGATTTTAAATTTTGGACTGAAATCTCCATTTTCTAGCACCTGCTTTTGCTTTCTGAGCTCTCAGAGGGAACAGGCAGTGGAATCCAGAGCTCAATAAGAATAATATCAATACTGGGGGCAGAATTTCCTTTGAAAGATTGCTAAATGGAATTTTCCCTCAATGGAAGCTGGAATGGTGTATTTTCAGAAACTGAGGAAATTGAGCATTTCTGTGATTGTTGATCCTGTCAGGTCATCCAAATCTTTTATTGTGATTCAGATTTCCTGAAGATGCCCATGGGTCACCTACCTGTTTTTCGACACAAGGGTCACAGGCTGACCATGGTCCATAATCTCCCAGAAGGCAGTTGATGGGACAACGTTGCAGGTTACATTCTCTAGTCTCCAGCTTAGTGCAAAGCTGGTCACAAAAGTTATCCAGATAGTACTGATCAACTACGATTTTTCTGTAATAGTGAGAAAAGATCTGCTTAGAATGAGTATATTCACTGTGGTTCCATCCCCATAAGAAAAATACCACTGAGCATTGACCACGATGAATAAAAGGAAAGAAATTGTTTTGGAAAGTCAGGCAGGTTGGCATCCGTGCAGTTCTTACCACTTAACGGCATTCAGGACTGGATACATAATTTTTGGGGCCCAGTGCAAAATGAAAATGAGGGGCCTCTTGTTAAAACATTATTAGGAATTTTGAGACAGCGACGGCAGAGCATTAAGCCAAGCATGGAGCCCTTCTCAGTGTGGTCCTGTGTGACTGCATAGGAAACACATCCAGGAAGCTGGCCCTCATGGAAGTCTCTGAAGGGACTGGATAGGAAAGAAAAGAAAGAAGAAAGTTTCTGCAAATTCCTTACATTATGACAACACAGTGTAATAAGTATAATGATTGAGACAGAGTCAGAGTGCTGTGAGGCCAAAGATCCAAAGAGAAAAATAATAGGAGAGATAAATTTTGAAAAATTCATGAGACGCCTCCAGGCATCAAAGGGCAGGGTATGCGGGGGGGAAAGGCACATGCCAAGATTACAGGTGGAAGAACAGGAAGCATCCATGGAGGAGTTGGTGGATGGGCCCGGGTGGTGCTGGTGGAGAAGAGCCGGGTGTATTGTTGTGCTTTATTTGGTAGCCAGTGGAGAGCTACTGAGGGACTCTTGAGTGAAGGACTATTAAAGCTTTAACCTACTTAGTGGATGGTTTATTGGGGGAGTCAGCTGGTGATTTTAATGAGACTCACACTGCGCATGTAAAAAGAGTTTTGTAAAATAGGTCTCTAAAAACCTATAATGATTAAAGCACATTAAATATATACCTTTCTTCCCTAGTCATGTGAGCATCTTCATGGAACAGAAACATTGAACAGTTTTAAAGAAACTGTGGGGGCTAAGTAGTCTGAATCGGTGAGAACACTGAATTATTAAATGTTTTCAATTAAACACGGTTTTCCTGCCTTCTTCTACTTGCTGACAATCAAGCTAATAGCTAATAGCGCTGCTCAATTGAGGTCCTGTTAGACTCAGTTTAATGAGTAGAAAATTCTCTATAATTAACTCACTAACTGTAGGCAAGTGGAGCTATACACTGATTGAAAAAAGGCTTGAGTAGAGATTCTTAGCAAGTTAAATAGTCAACAGAAAATATTGCACACATTCTTAATTAAATTTCTTCGAAGCTCCTTGATTTTATGGAGAGAACAAATGCAGACTTCCTTTCAACCGTATGTGGAAAAGACCTCAAATTCCATCCAAATCGAATCCCATGATTTCTTACTTTGAGATATACTTTTTTTCTTCCTCATTGCTGGGTGTGGCACTTTTGATATTGCTAAGTCTGTCTGTGAGGTTTCCCATGGCACAAAGTCAATCTTCATAGCTCGAACCCACCTCTGTCTGCTCTGGGTTCCAGAATTGCAGGTTTTTGAGCAGCTGGACCACTGACTCCATGGGTAATGATCACAGAAACAGGGTTGGCACTTGTCAATCAGAGCACTCAGGAGGATGAAATACAAGATGGAGTGTCTGGCCATGCCTTGAAACCTCTAAGCCCTGAAGGGGAATGATAAAATACATATCAAACAGTTGTTGGGGGTAAAACTTTACAAGTCACTCTCAGTTACAGACTCAGCTATGATCTTAGAAATTATTTGCGCCTCCCCGCCCCCCTTAACGCAAGTTTACACCTATAAATCCCCGTGCTCATGACTACGAATCCTACTTTCTTTTTTAAGATCCTACTTATATTTTTAGAGTGGATATTCCCATAGTTACAACTCCCAGTACTAGTAAGTTTCTCTGAGCTGTTAGTGACAGGCTATAAGACAAAGTGTTGCAGTATATACATTTGTATTACACTTCATTCCAAAATGGAATTTTGTGTGGGCAGTACCCTCAATTACGTGGCAAGTTTTCATACTCTTCCGGACTGGGGGAGGAGTTTGGAGCATTTTTCTGGAAGCTCTAATTTCTTGGTATCCTAGAAACCTGATAAAGAGAGTTCAATGTTTAACTGTCTCTACCTATGGAGTCACAGAAGTTAGAGCTGAAATGGATCTTTGAAATCTCCAGGTTAAACCCCCTCATTTCCTGGATAATGAACTGAGGCTTAAGGAGGTACAATAATGTTGAGACTACATGGCAACTAAGAGCCGAAGACTCCTCATTCTTGGATGAGGTGCACCCTTTCACTGAACTTCTAATCACATTAATGATTGTGTAACTGGAACATCTAGTTGCTTTGAACTCTACCACCCGGGCCACAAGAGGGTTTTTCCAGATGTAACTGAATGCCAGAGAAAACTTTGACCAGTGGTTCCCCTCTGTGTGCTGTGGAGCCTTGACGATCTGTGAGCTATTGAAAGGAATTTGCAAAACCACTTCTGCTCCCAGTGTTGTTATTTGATTTTTTTTCTCTTTTGAAAAAAAATGTTTATTTATTTTTGAGAGAGAGAGAGCACGAGCGAGGAAGGGGCAGAGAGAGGGAGACACAGAATCCCAAGCAGGCTCCAGGCTCTGAGCTCTTGGCACAGAGCCTGATGCGGGGCTCGAACCCATGAACTGGGAGATCATGACCTGAGCTGAAGTTGGACGTCCAACTGACTGAATCACCCAGGCGCCCCTAGCTGTGTTGATCTTAGTATCTCTCACAAAACATGCAACATGATTAAGTATATATAGAAAATGCTGCTCTAACTTTCATTTAAAGAGGTAAAATGGCATTCACCTAATTTCTCTGTGTCTCAGTTTCGTCATCTGTAAAACAGCAATAATACTCTCCCTTGTTCATAAGGTTTTTGCTAGAGTTCAGTAAGAAAATTCATGTAAAGTGCTTAGGACAATCCTTGGCATGGAATCATCACTCAATAAAAATTAGCTTTTTCAAAAAAAAGTAAGTAATAACATTTAAGAGTGCAACAAATTTAATTATAGCTATTGTTTATGCATTTTTCAAAATTAGGGGCTCTTAAGTAGAAGCGAGGATCATGTGAAGACCAAAAATACGTTTTGATATTAAATAAGGCTATTCATATTCAAAAAAAATTAAAAATATGACTTTAGTTACTTTTCATCCTACAAATAAAACCAGATCTCTGAACATTTTATTTGAAATTGCAATTTTCCACCAGTGTTTCCCACCCTCCTTCACTGCTTTGTTTTTCTTTGTTATACATCCCCTCCTGATACATAAATTACTGAAGTTTAAATAAATATCTCCTCTTCCCCTTTTCCTTCTTCTTTTTTAAAATGTTTATTTATTTATTTTGAGAGAAAAAGAGGGTGAGTGAATAGAGGAGGGGCTGAAAGAGAGAGAGAGAGAATCTCAAGCAGGCTCAGTTCTGTCAGTGCCCGATGGAGGGCTCGAACTCATGAACTGTGAGATCATGACCTGAGGCAAAATCAACAGTTGGCTGCTTAACCAACTGAGCCACCCAGGTGCCCCTTTCCTTCTTCCTTAGAATGCAAACAGCATGGTGGTTGATCTCTTTTGTCTGTTTTATTCATTTCAGCATTAAGAAGAATGAGAGCAAGCATAGCATATAATGAGTAAATATTTTTGAATGGAGTCTGGGAAACAGTTTAGAAATTGGTTCTTATGAAATAGGAATATAATAATGTGAGTCCATAATTACAGCCATTTTGTAATAACTGTTCTTAAATTTTCTGTCAAATTAAGGATATTTGATAGATTTTAGAAATGAGCTTGTCTAATTGTCTTCCATTGTTTTCACGAGTGATGGTTTGTAGCATAACTGCTTTACCTCTAGTTTGTTATAACAGTTCACTGAAATAAAAAATTACACCTTTTGACATTCGAATTTCTTTTAAAGCACTTGTAATTTATTTGGTTAGTCCACCTCTTATTTATCTGATAACATTTATTAAGTTCTGAATTGTATCAAAATGTGAGGTGCCTGGGTGGCTCAGTCGGTTAAGAGTCTGACTTCAGCTCAGGTCATGATCTCTCAGTTTGAGAGTTCAAGCCCCATGTCAGGCTCTATGCTGACAGCTCGGAGCCTGAAGCCTGCTTCAGATTCTGTGTCTCCCTCTCTCTGCTCCTCCCCCGCTCATTCTCTCTCTCTCTCTCTCTCTCTCTCTCTGTCTCTGATATAAAGAAACATTTAAAAAATTTTAAATTGTATCAAAATGTATGAAGAAGAAAATTAAGATGGTTTATAATATAATCAACCAGAAAATTTCTGCTGACTTTCAAAAAATAAAAACAACACGTGCTTATATTTGAAATTTTTAAACAGGCAAGAAAGAAAAATACAAGGCCAGATTTCTCTTTTACCTGTAGCCAGAATCAGTCCCCACACATAATCACTGTTTTATCTTTTTATAGGTATCCAATGGAAGGAAAATTCTTCTGTACATTACCTTACACATATACATATGCATGTTCTTTAAATATATGCACATGAATAGGACATGTGATGTATATTACTCTGTACTTTGCTGTTTTCACTTCATAATACACTTTGACTATCTTTCTATATTGATAGATGCATATCTACTTCATCTTTTTAATGGTTGCATAGTTTTATACCAATATGGGTGTATTACATTGGATTTAACTATTATCCTAATTTTAGGCATTTAGTTTACACCTACACTGCCATAAACACCTTCATATTGTATCTTAGTATATATACTTTTGTAGTATATGCATGGGACCAATGGGTGTGTTCCTAGCAGTAGGTGACTTAGTCAAATCATGTGAAATTTAAAATATTAATAAGTATTGCCAAATTGCCCTACTGAAATATGGCCACCTCAAATGTTTCAGAGGGTAAGTTTCTGATTATATTTTAATGTATTTTTTATGTACTTTTATGTATTTTTAATGTATTTTTTAATATATTTTAATATCTTACATTTCTTAGTTGTGATAAGAGGATACTTCGGCCAAAAAAAAATGGGTTCATCATTTTGTTAATCTTCATTCAAACTAAGAGTTTGGGATCAGATGTAATAATTATTTCTTCAATATGCTCAAATATTAGAGCACTTCTTCTTAATAAACCAGTGAGATTTTTGAACTCCCCTACAAGCTCAGAGAAAAAAGCTACCATAAAAGCAACCAAAACTATTGACACGTGACAGAATGTCCTTCAATTTAAAATGGAATTGACATACATTGGAGTATCCATTGTGTACTGCTCAGCATTGAGTGAGACACAAAGAACAGAATACATTATCACTGTCTGGGGAAGGTAGACAGAAACTGAACATTCTTCCTATGCTTTTCATCCAAGCTTTTTAAATGTAACTCATAGATAAGCTGCTACTTATCTATAAGCGACTACTGCCCTAGGCTATTTGAATCGCAAAAATTAAAGGTTGCTACACTTGCCTGCTGATTTTGGTTCCCGGGTTGTCACCTATCTTTCTTAGTTTTCCTGGGCAGCCCGGAACCATAGGACATTGGGACAAAGAGTGTCCAGACAGAATTTAGCTTATGATTAGACAGAATAGAATGAGTCTTAAACATCAGACCCAAACTCCAGATTGGGTATTTTTTCACTGGCTTCAGGGTCCTTGAGAGCTTAGACTCCTAAAGAATGTGAAGTTTCCCTGTTAACCAACCACTAGACTGACCACCACTCTACCCTCTCACACCCAAACTGGGATCTTCTCATATAGGAACTGCATCAACAAGGAAGCCTAAACAGAAAAGGGTTTTGTTGTTGTTGTTTATTTATTTACTTCTCTCATACATTTTGAAGAAATGGTTTTCTTCCAGAATAGTTCCTTCAATTGCAGAGAAAACAAAATTTTAAAGCATTTTGTTGAATTAACATGTAGATGATTGGGGGAAGTTGAATTACAAGAGACTACCAGTTCTCAGTTCTCAGCAGAAAGTATCTGTTTCAACTTCCAAAAGCTTGAAAGGCAAAGATGGACTTTATTCCAACTAATATCAAAAACCGCAAGAACAGAATCCTTATAAAATTATTCTGATCTCTTCTCTGGGTATAACTGTTCTGAGGCAATTTGGAAAATGCTATAAATTAAGACAGTAATGTCAAAGCTTCTGATTTGAGGAGATGCTAATAAAAGAACTAACTGGTATCTTCTCATTTGATAACATTTTATTGTTATGAGGAAAAATTGTTTCATGTTAAAAGGATTAATTTTCATTCAAATAAAGATAATTATTTCTCTAATTTTGTTATTACCATGGCCCAGCATAAAATATCAAATGTTTCCTTATTTATGAATTTCCAACATCTCTGGGCATTTTGAAACATCTAAAATTATATGTGGGCATTTTACCCATTACCATACCATTTTCATAGAGACATGGAACAAAAGAATGTTCAGTGAATAGAGGAAAATAGAAAAAATCTTCTGTGGTGCCATGGTGGGAGAGTACCAATTCTCTAGTTTCTTATAATTGCCACCTCCCTTGTACTCTAAAAGTCAGTGATCCCACTGAACCATTGAAGACAGCTTTGTGAGCATTTAGAGAATTCTAGTGTAGAGTGAAGTCCATCTTATTCTGACCTGTCACCTTCTGATGTACACGCCTCACATGAACGATCTATCTGTAAGGCAGTTCAGCATATCTTACCCGACAGTTCAAAGGATGTTCTAGTTTGCCCCCAGCTGCAGGTTCTTCCTTTCCATCTCCTTGTAAATTTCTTGAATCTCTTTATTTCATATTTTGTTCTTCTGTGCATTCCCCAGAGGCTCAAAAAATGATATGTACCATTGCTAGGATAGGCTGGGGTGTCCAGGAGTATGACTCATCTTTTGACTAAAGGGTATGTTTGCTTTACTTTTAACTCTAGTGTAACTCATAGAAAAAACTTGATCTCAACAAGGTAGTTCTCTGGAAGTTCTTTAAGAGACATGATCTTTTAGTTCTTTTGAGATTTAAGCTAGGTAGAAAGGCAAATAAGTGGTTATAATCTGAGTTATGTATTTTCACGCATGAAAGGGTATGTTTGTTGGAAACATGATCCATAACTCTGAAATATTAAGATTACAAATGAAATCATTATATCACTCACCTGTAAACAGAGTCTGTGGTGTCCAGAGAGCTTATCTGCAAATGGCTGAAAAAATAATAGGGACTTTCTCAAAACAAAAAGGGGTTATATGATAATCCAAACAAGCTTCCTCCCTCCTATTGCTAGCTAACATAAGGTCCTAACCCGGAGATCTAACGTGTTGTCAAAATAAACACACTGTGGAAACTCTGGACTTTGCAAATGATTACTTCAGCAGTAATACTGAAACTCTGTGTGAGATATTACACAGGGTCCTGAATTTTCAGGGATTTTCCCACTCAAGGGATATTGTAACAGAAAAAAAAAATCTCTGACTCCATTTTTGAAAACCCCTTTAGAATACATTGCTTAAAATTGTCTTCCCTTTAGGAATGTGTCCAGATAATTAAAATACGTATTGATTCTTATTTTTTTCTGATTATAGAATATTTGTTGAGGAAGATTTAGAAAATATGGAAAAATGTGAAGAGGAAAATTAAAATCATTTTTAATAACCAGACAAAATCATTTTTAATAACCAGTATTTACTCCAATACTTGGAGTAAATACTCCCAGTCATATTATATGTATATGTGTGTGTGCCTCTCTCTTTGTAAGTATACACATGCACAGGAATATGTGTACATATATAACTTTATAATTTTGTAAGTGACATCACATATTTTTTAAAGACTCAAATGTACAGAATAGATCACATTCCACAGTTTATAGAGCCATATCATTACTGGTCTGTGCAAGATCTTCTTTTATTTATTTCACTATTTTCTCCCAAGGATCTTGTTTCATTTCTTTTCCTAGATTAGTTACATGTGTTAATGTATTTGATGCCTGTTCTTACATAGGATTATTTAGATATATGTGTATCCTTCAAAAATACAGTCTCATTTTTCCACGTATATTTTTGTAATTTACATTTGCTAAATGTTTTATTTGGTTTCTTACTTTCTTCATTCACCATTATGCTTCTGAGCCTTATTCAAGGTAAATTTGTTGGAGCATAGACATTCATTATATCAACCACATTTTTCTTTTTTTTTTTTAATTTTTTTTCCCAACGTTACTTATTTTTGGGACAGAGGGAGACAGAGCATGAACGGGGGAGGGGCAGAGAGAGAAGGAGACACAGAATCGGAAACAGACTCCAGGCTCTGAGCCATCAGCCCAGAGCCTGACACGGGTCTCGAACTCCCGGACCGCGAGATCGTGACCTGGCTGAAGTCGGACGCTTAACCGACTGCGCCACCCAGGCGCCCCAACCACATTTTTCTTATACACTCTCTCAGAGCCTACTTTTGTTCACTTTGACTCCCTTCAACTATAAGCACAAGGTAATTTTCATTGTGAATTAGTGAGAAAATTCCTAAAAGCACCCAGGTTGCTCTTTGGGAAAACTCTACACATTTACACTCTTAGCAGCAGCTTAGGAGCGTTTCTCACTAGCAGGGTCTCCCTAGCATTTGATGTTACATCTGACTTGTGTAATGTGATGTCTTGTGGTTGGTTAAGCAGTGAATTTCAATAGTGAATTTCAGCATCCCTGTGTTCTCACTGCACCTTCTGGTTTCCTATCTGTGAATTAACAATTAATATTCCCTGATTATTTTTCTATTGTGCTTCTTTTCTTTTGTTGCTTGATTTCCTATATACTGATGATTTAAAAAATGTTAAGGATCTCTTCTCAGTTTGTCACGTATGTGTTAGTTTTATTGATCGTGTGTTGGAAGAGAAAAAAAATCTTAATTTTAAGGTAATCTAATTTGGTGATTCTGTCCTCATAGCTTTTGTTTTGGATAATTTTTCTTTTGCTACAGAAATTATTTGGTTTAAGAAATCTGAAGTCACAGATACATTCCTAAATTTTCATCAGTCTTGCAGTTTTAGATTTTGTGAGTAGTCTTTTAATCCTCTGTAGTTATACTGTATTTTTATAAATGGTGTGAGACAGAATAAAGTAAACAAAACAGAACCCGAGAATCTTATAACCATTTGATAAATGAAGAAAAGAATTTATTAAAACTTAACGACTTTGTATGGTGACTGATGATAACTAAATTTATCGTGATGAGGATTTCATGCATGTAATTGTTGAACTGCTATGTTGTACATCTGAAATTAACATCTTATATGTCAACTACACTACAATTCAAAGTTAAAAAAAACTCAGCAATTATGCTCGATTAAAACTTTCATCAAATTAGAAACAGAAAATAAATTTCTTATTCTGACAAAGGTGTCTACAAAAAACTTGTAGCTAACATCATAGTTAATGGAAAAATATTGAAGAGTTTCTTCCTTTGTTCAGAAAAGAGAGAAGGATGCCTGCCATCACCACTTCTTAATACTGTACTGGAGATCCTCTGGTATTACTTGTGTAGATAGAAAAATCCCAAAGAATCTACAGATACATTAAAATTAATAAATGAATTTAGTGATATTGCTGGATACAGTTTATTATAGAAATGTTTATGATAGAAAAAGCATCTCCGTAAACCAGCAAAAGCAAATACAAATTTAATCTGGGAAGATTTAAAATAGCAATGGCAAGTGTGCTCTTTCCATCTAATGATGATTATACTTCCAGAGAGGTTCACAATATAGCTTGAGATTGGCTAATAGGGATATTATGCTAAGGTGAAGCACAACAAAGTAGTGCAATGGAAAAAGAAAACTGTGGGGATTGAGAATGTGGAGACTTATGTTTCGCTCTTGATTCTGCAACAACTATGTGATCTTTAGCAAATCACATGACTTCATTGAAATTGTTTCTTCTTTTGAAACTATTTTTCAAACTTTTTCAAAACAGTGGAAAACTTTAAAAAATATTAATTATATCCCAAATATGGAAAACAGCTAAAACAAATACTCCTCAAACAACTTATATTTTCACCATGTAGTGGGAAATGATTATCTGAGCAGGTCTAAAGACTCTTTGAAGTAAAGCAGGAGACGACTGCTCCAAAGTAACATGTTTTAACATGCATGGTAGTAACTTACCCAAGACCAGAGTAAGTCAGAACCAGAGTACAGGTCTCAGATTCACAGTCTGTTGTCTTTCTCCTGTACCATTTTGAGACTTTAAAGATTGAAATTTCAGGCTAAGAAGGAAAACAATAGACCAGCATTGAAGGCACTTTGGGGGTGGTAGGAGTTTCACCCTTGAGTATCTGATAAGATAAATAGGAGAAAAAAATATATGGTAATAATACACCATTTATGTGCACTTCTTTCTCTAGTTGGTTCTATGAGGCCCTAAAATGAAATATGTTTTTCCCATGGTCATGGTATTTGGAGCAAAGGGCAAATGCTAGCAGTCATAACCTAGAAAGTCAGAAGCCAAAAGGACGAGCCGAAGTAGGGTTGTTAAGTAATATGGGCTACGAGAAGGGCAGAGAAATGAGTCTGTCCCTTTACAGAAAAAGTGTTCTGAACCCTGAAACCCAGAGGGAGAGATTTCTGGTCTGATCAATAGAACCACAGTGTCCAGTTGGCTTTGAGAAGCAGAAGTAGAAATAGTCTTCTATGTAAGACGAACAGGTGATTGTTCCAGAGCTAGGAATTGAATGTGTGCAATTACGCTCAGGTACGCCTCTGGCACGAATACGAGTGCTCCCTAAACAGTATCTGGACACATGCTGCTGAGAAACAAAGCATGCTGTGAAATCCGCCAGCCGAACTGTTTCAGCAACTGCAGGCCTTCTAAAGTGTTGGCTGGTGACATGGAATACATTTTTCAATAAAATGCTCTGTATCTGTATAATGCAGAAAGTTGTTGGTGAGCTTAAATGTGTAGACTGACCAGGAGAGAAAGCCTTTACTTGTAAAGGAACAGAAGGGTGTTGAAGGAAATTAGAGCCAGGACGTGGAATGCTAAAATGGAGCAATTATAATTTTTCCAGAAGGAGAATATGTATTCTTTTAAAAATCTTTATTCCTCTCTTAATGATGACGGATTCACAGCCAAATGGTGTTTTCTGCCAAGAAAATAACCCCAAACATAAGATAATGAACAGTGGAGGCTGCTGACTATCTGAAGGCTTTTTCATATGCTAAGCATTCACATGCCAACTTATCATTACAGGAAAAATACTATAATTTCTTATTAGAGTTAAGGCTAATGACCCCATCTATTTCACAGGCCCTTCAGAGTGTACTTTGTCAGTCAGTGTGTGAGTCAAGTAAAATTACAAATTGAATTATTTCACCCGGAGAATCAAAGAGCAAAACTCTCAAGTGGAGGAAGTAGAAGTGTGCTTTGGACCTCAGGCTGCCATGCTCTTTTCTTCTCCTTTCCTACTAAAATTATTTCCGGGGTAGTCTAAAAGGACTGTATTTAATTACTTAAGTGCTATTCTTCATTAATGTCACTCTTTGCAGCATGAGTTACAAATACAATGGGCCTACAAGAACTATTGTCAAACTGAATGACCGTCTTTCAATTTACTGTTGGCTTCTGGGACATCTTACGATAGATATTTACATATTTTTCTCAAGATTTGACTGAGGTCAAATAGGTCTTGTCCAAACTCTTGAATCAGTTTCCTAGTTGGTTCCATGACATACAGCTATCCCATGCGTCTTGAACACTATTACCAAGTTTTCTTGTCTTAATCCGTTCTGGCTGCGGAAACAAAATGCCATGGACGGAGTGGCTTATCAACAACAGAGATTCATTCCTCACGGTTCTGGAGGCTTGGAAATCCAAGGTCAAGGTGCCGGCAGATTCGGTATCTGGTGAGGACCCACTTCCTGGCTGTTTCATGTTATAGTTTCATATGGCAGAAGGTGCAAAAGAACTGTCTAAAATCTTTTTTATCTTTTTTAAGGCACTCATCCCATTCATTGGGCTCCACTCTTACAACCTCATCACCACCCAAATCCCTACCTCCAAATAGCATCACATTGGGGATTAGGTTTCAAATATGAATTCAGGGTCATGTAAACATTCAATCTAAAGGTCCATTATGCTGACAATAACAATTTGATATTTGGGTGGCATCTCATGGCTTGCAAAGAACTTTTCTTAGTGCCATAAGAGCAGCAGTATCTACTCACCCATTCTGATCAATACATATTCACTGAGCACCTGTTATACACCAGACATTATGTTGAGACTTAAAGAGCAAAAAATGAATAAGTTTGTTAATTTCAAGAACTTCAGTTAAAAGATACAAATAGTTGGCTGGAAAAAATGAATTCTGAAAAATACTGAAAATTATAAGAAATTTATCTCAGAAATTATAGCCTCTCTGGTGCATGCACTCTTTTCTTCAGTTCACATTTATTATAATCATCACTGTTATCATTATTTAAAGCCTTTTGTTCACTCATTCACCAAAAATTTACTGTAAGGCACTGTTCTAGGCATTGGACAGTGACTAAGACAAGGAAAAAAAATCCTGCTTTCATGGTGTTTATCATCTACTGGGCAGAAGAGAGAGAAAACAAACCAAATGAGCAAATTATATAGCTTTTTAGCAGCATTTCTTTAATATTTGTAAAATACCGCTTCTTCTAAAAAAAATTGTGGGTCATTCTCTCTGCCTCTATTTTCTCTTGTCCCTATGCTTTATTAGAGAAAATCTGTCCAGCCTTGTCTCAGTAAAGATTTTCCTTGTCAGCAGGAAAATCTAATCCTGCTGTAGGTCTCATGAGTCTGCCTCTTGGGCAGGGTTGATGGGCCAGCATGAGGCATGAGTCAATTGGATTTTATGTGCCAAGGTTAGGAATTGGAACTGCAGTTAGACATAATGTGAACCTTATTTAAGCCATATGCAAAGAGAGGCAGAAAATACCTCTCTGCAGAGACAAAGAAGAATGAAGTGGGGAGTTGAAGAAATATGCCTACAGAGTATAAATGTTGTCCGTCATGAGGCTCAGCTATACTTTCTGCCTTTGCATTCCATAAGGTACACCTGTTCCCTTTCAAGAGCACCTGGCAAGCATTCTTCTACTCTCTAAGGGGTTGATTTTTTTTCCTACTCCACATATAAGTGATATTATGCCATATTTGTCTTTATCTGGCTTATTTCATTTAGCATGCCAGCAAGTCTCATCCACATTATCACAAATGACAAGATTTCCTTTTCTCTAGTGGCTAATATTTCATTACACACACACACACACACACACACACACCCCACTTCTTTATCCACTTATCTGTTGATGGACACCGGTTGTTTCCATAGGTTGGTTATTGTGAATGATGCTGCAAAGAACGTGGGGGAAATGTCTCTTCAAGATTCTGTTTTTGCTTCCTTTAGATTTATAACCAGTAGTGGAATTGCTGGATCATAGGGTAGTTCCCTTTTCAATTTTTTGAAGAGCCTCCATACTGTTTTCCAGAGCGGCTGCACCAGTTTGCATTCCCACTGACAGTGCAAGAGTGTTCCCCTTTCTCCACCTCCTCACCAGCACCTTTGTTTCTTGTGTTGTTGATTTTAGCCATTCTGACAGGTGTGAGTTGATATCTCATTGTGGTTTTGATTTGCATTTCCCTGATGATGGGTGATGCTGAGCACATTTTCATGTGTCTGATCTGTACAGCCCTCATTTTTAATGCAGGCAGACTATTATTACTAAGAAGAATCTCAGTCTCTGGGTACATTAGTGATTAGCTATTAGCATTCCCATATCCACCCCCAAACCATTCTGTTATGTTATGTTTCCTTTAATAGACTTGTAATATTTTGAATGTAATCAGAAAAACCTTTTTATAAACTAGATCTAAAAGCAAGAGCAAGGATCTAATAAATAATCTTGGCAGTTTAATTTAACATTTAATTAAAGTATTTCCTTTATTTTATTAAGGACATCTATTTATATTGTTTAAAAAAACAGAACTCAAAGTTTTAAGGCAACAAAACATCATCACTACTTTACCCTTTCCTACTTTCTCATCTTCTCTCCAGGACCAGTGACTTTCAAATTAGAGCTGGATTGTTTTTCTTTTCTTTCTTTTCTTTTTTGTTTTGTGTGCTATGTTTTTTTATCTTTGTATTTCTCACTACTGGTACCCGTATAACTCCATTTATCCCCCTTCCAGATCTCTTTGCTATGGCTTTCATGTAAACTCCATAATACACTGCTGTTATAGTTTGTGCTGTAAACTATGCATTCACAAGAGGGGTAACATTGCCCTCAAGAGGATGAAAATTGATTGTTGGGGGGTGGTGAAAAATTCTTAGATATTACAATTGTCTGTGGCCTGGTAAAGGTTAGCCTTACCAATAGAACATTATTCCTTAGGATTTAACTTCTTTTATTGGGTTTCTTGGGTATCTTGCAAGCACCACTGACATTAAGTTTATGGAAGATACACAGAATATTTACAAGATTAGTGCTAAATCCATGATGAGCAGATGACTTCTTTTCTTCGATTGCTTCCTCTGTCTTGATGCATATTGCAAGAGGAGGCATATTCGTTAGATGTTATTTATGTTTGACCTCAGCGTTTTTATGTGTGAATTAGGCTTTGAGAATGAAATAAAAAGTAATTTATATTTTATTATTGAATTCTACAAGTTATTCAATGTCACATCAAGTGATGAAAAGAAAGAAAATGTTGACAATATCCAAATGAATATCTGGCAGCTATTTAAAAGTTATTTACTCATATAAAGCCAAAATTAAGAGTTTAGTCCACTAATATAATTTTCAAGTAATTTAATTTAAAAAATGTTTATTTTTGAGAGAGCACAAGAGGGGAGGGGCGACAGAGGATTCAAAGCGGGCTCTGCGCTGACAGCAGTGAGCTTGATGTGGGGCTCGAGCTCACAAACTGTAAGATCATGACCTGAACCGAAGTCAGACACTCAACCAACTGAGCTACCCAAGCGCCCCTTAAGCAATTTAATTTTTAAATTACAGCTAACTCTTGAACAACATAGGTTTGAACTACATGAGTCCACTTACATGCAAATTTTCTTTTGACAAGTATAGTACAATACTATACATGTATTTTCTCTTCCTTATGATCTTAATAACATTTTCCTTTCTCTAGCTTACTTTATTGTAAGAATATAGCATATGATACATATACAAAATATCTGTTAATCAAATGTTTATGTTGTTGGTAGAATTTCTGGTCAATGGTAGGCTATTAGTTAATTTTAAGGGAATCAAAAGTTACATGTCGATTTTTTACAGTGCAGGGAATCGACACTCTTAACCCTTGCATTGTTCAAGGGTCAACTGTAAATTACTTAAAAAAAAACCAAGAATAGTTTAAAAATCTCTTATAACTGTGTATTATGTCGCCAATTTGCATATTCATTTTATAGATTACAATTTATAGAACTAAATAACTTACATTAAAATTTACTGAGCAATAATCATGAAGCTGTTACATGACAATAGCTTTTTAATATTTCAACTTTTAACTTTTAAAAGTGTAGTCATTCTAAAATCTGCATTGAGCAAAAAGTAAACTTTGTATTTTTTGTTTTTATGTTTCAAGTACATATATGCATACATATATAAGCAGGTATACAATATATCATGGGTGTCAAAATCTCATTGGGGGATGAGCAATTAGGGAAAAAAGTGGAAAAAGTTTCTTAGGGAATGATAATGAAAAAAAAAAGTGGTGAAACTGATTTAAACCAACATGTATTGTAAATAAATTAAAAGGAAAATAATTGCTTGTTTAGGTATATCGACAATTTTATCATTTCTTATCCTTGATCTTTGTGTAAGGTTTGATTTTCCAAGCCCAGTGTCTTCTGCTGGCAGAAGATGGGGAGGTACTTGCTTGTCTTGAGTGAGGTAACCTGATGCCTCCAAGTCCTTTGCTTCCACAGGGTTCTGCAGGTTAAAAAGGGACTCCTCTTTGGTACTCACTCTGTGTGCCTTTTAGCACATAAGCTTGCTCCATTCTAAGTCAGCTACCATTCTTCCATTTGCTTTGTTTCCAAAAATTATTGAAATATTACATCTACTGACATCTCCTCTGTTCTTCTTGTCCTTTTGGATTTACAACATTTTATTTCTTTCCTGTCATAACAGGAGATTGATGAAATAAGTTTATATGGCCAATTGCTATGTTCAATAGAAATTCCTGGAGCTTCCTAGATGGGAATAAATATAATCTTTTAGCCATATTCATTTAACCAAACACTTTCCCTATCCTCCTCCCCCATTGTAAAATGTTTTAACATCCATCAATCCATTTGAATTTCTACTGTCAATTAAGCTTCCCAATCTGTTTTGATCACAGATATAAGGAATACAATTCAAGAGGATGTGAGGAAAAGATTTGTATTCAGCCTGAAGCTGAAATTACCTCGGGTACTATTATAATACACAAATGCTTTGGTTTTATGGTTTCTCCTATAGCTGACATTTAGGGATGAATAGGTGTTGTTACCCAACTGGGCACTGGGGAGATATATGTCAGAGGAGGCAGGAAAACAAAGAGAGGAGCAGAGAATTAGTTACAAAACTGTGATGATTTCATTATTCTACAA
Source organism: Felis catus (assembly GCF_018350175.1). Taxonomy (NCBI): domain Eukaryota; kingdom Metazoa; phylum Chordata; class Mammalia; order Carnivora; family Felidae; genus Felis; species Felis catus. The sequence continues at coordinate 205,967,900 of NC_058368.1, read as the reverse complement.
GGGCTAGATGGTTGAATGAAACTGTGCTTGAATAAAAGTACTGTTTCTGCTCTGCTTTCCAGCAATAATAGAGGAAATCAGTGGGGGGCAACAATTACAAAATAGGCTGGTGGGTGAGCAATCCCAGGGCTAGATCACTAAGCAAGACCCTCAAAATGCTGTGGACATGATACCTTTATAGGTATCATAGGAAAATGATAGGTATCATAGGAAAAGAGATCTCAAAATACCTTTTACTGACACCATGGAATATGCCTAATTGACTTCCTGAGTAATTGTATTGACCCTATCGTTTCTAATAGGAGAGTGTAAAGCAGTCTATTTGAATAAAAACAGTGTTGTTTCAGGCTTAGATATATGAAAGAAAACAAAGATAAATCCCAGTAGAAGAATTTCACAGTTTATCCAATCTGCTCTTTCTTTAAACCAAGTTTTGAAGCATGATTTTTTTATTTTCCTCTCTATTACAGAGTCCAGCCCAGGATCACATGTTTCATTTAGCCATCATTGTCTCTCTCTCTGTTTTTGTTTTTTTTTTTTTTAAGCTTATTTTGAGAGAGAGAGAGCGAGTGGGGGAGGGACAGAGAAAGAGGGAGTGACAGAGAATCCTGGGAAGGCTCCACACTGTCAGCATGGAGCCAGACACAGGGCTTGATCCCACAAACTGAGAGATCATGATCTGAGCTGAAACCAAGAGTCAGATGCTTAGCCAACTGAGCCAACCAGGCACCCTCAACTGTCTCTCTTAATACAAGAACAGATTCGTAAATTTTCGTTGTCATTAGTGGCATTGACAATTTTGAAGAATAAAGACCACCTACTTTTAGAATATTCATCATTTGGGGTTTGTCTGACAGGATCACATCTGGAGATAACATCAATTGATTTTTGAATCTCAAGTCACCATTGCATTTTGAGAATAAGTGCATTTGGGGAATACCTGGATTTGATTGGCTAGTATATATTTAGGGTTTTTGTCTCTATTTTCATGAGAAATATTAGCCTGTACTAATATTCTTGAAACATATTTGTCAAAGTTTAGTGTTAAGATTGGATTGGCCAGATTAAACAAGTTGTTAGCTCTTTTCCTATATTGTGGAAGAGTTTGTTTAAGATTGATGTGATTTTAAAATATTTACCAGTAAGTCCAATATGGATCTGAGTGTTTGAGGAGTAAAGGATTTAATAACATGTACAATGAATCTAACAGAAATAAGACTTCTAGGTTATCTATTTCTTTAATTATGTCATTTTTGCTAAGCTTCTTTCTCTAGGAATTTGTCCATTTCTTTTTTTTTTCTTCTTTTTTTTGGGCATAAAGTTTCTCACAGTATGCTTCTAAGGTATTTTTACATTCTGTAGCCTCTTTAGTGATGTCTTTTTTATTATTCTTCATATTAAAATTGTTATTACTAATAATTATTCTCTCTGTGTCTTTTTTTTTTTTAATTTTTTTTTTCAACGTTTATTTATTTTTGGGACAGAGAGAGACAGAGCATGAACAGGGGAGGGGCAGAGAGAGAGGGAGACACAGAATTGGAAACAGGCTCCAGGCTCTGAGCCATCAGCCCAGAGCCTGACGCGGGGCTCGAACTCCCGGACCGCGAGATCATGACCTGGCTGAAGTCGGACGCTTAACCGACTGCGCCACCCAGGCGCCCCTTAAGGTTATTCAATTTTATTAGTCTTTTCAAAGATCTAATTTTTGGTCTTTTGATTTTCTCTTTAGTCATGTTTGTTTTCTGTTTTATTAATTTCTACTCCTAACTTTATCACTTTCTTTTCATGTAGGTTTAGTTTTTTAAATATTTAGTAAACATATCATTTGTCTTCAGCCTTTTCCCTCTTAACACACATTTTAAGGTTTCTAAATTTCCCTTTGAAAACTGATTTCACTTTATAAGATTTGTGTGTTGCATTTCATTTTCAAATTAAATATTTTCTAATTTCTTTTTTTAACTTTATTTTTTATTTTTCAAAATTTACATCCAAATTGGTTACTATATAGTGAAGCAATAATTTCAGTAGATTCCTTAACGCCCCTTACCCATTTAGCCCATGCTCCCTCCCACAACCCCTCCAGCAACTGTAAGTTTGTTCTCCATATTTATGAGACTCTTTTGTTTTGTTCCCCTCCCTGTTTTTACATTATTTTTGTTTCCCTTCCCTTATGTTCATCTGTTTTGTCGCTTAAAGTCCTCATATGAATGAAATCATATGATTTTTGTCTTTCTCTGACTAATTTCACTTAGCATCATACCCTCCAGTTCCATCCACACAGTTGCAAATGGCAAGATTTCATTCTTTTTGATTGCCAAGTAATACTCCATTGTATACATATACCACATTTTCTTTATTCATTGATCCATTGATGGACATTTGGGCTCTTTCCATAGTTTGGCTATTGTTGATAGTGCTGCTATAAACATGGGGGTGCATGTGTCCCTTCAAAACAGCACACCTGTATCCTTTGGATAAATGCCTAATAGTGCAATTGCTGGGTTTGTAGGATAGTTCTATTTTTAGTTTTTTGAGAAACCTCCATACTGTTTTCCAGAGTGGCTGCACCGGCTTGCATTTCCACCAACAATGCAAAAGAGATCCTCTTTCTCCGCATCCTCGCCAACATCTGTTGTTGCCTGAGTTAATGTTAGCCATTCTGACAGGTGTAAGGTGGTATCTCATTGTGGTTTTCATTTGTATTTCCCTGATCATGAGTGATGTTGAGCATTTTTCATGTGTCAGTTGGCCAATCTGGATATCTTCCTTGGAGAAGTGTCTATTCATGTCTTTTGCCTGTTTCTTCACTGGATTATTTGGTTTTTGGGTGTTGAGTTTGATAAGTTCTTTATAGATTTTGGATACTAACCCTTTAGCTGACACGTCATTTGTAAATATCTTCTCCCATTCTGTCAGTTGCCTTTTAGTTTTGCTAACTGTTTCCTTCGCTATGCAGAAGCTTTTTATTTTGATGAGTTCCCAGCAGTTCGTTTTTGCTTTTGTTTCCCTTGCCTCCAGAGATGTGTTAAGTAAGAAGTTGCTGTGGCCAAGATCAAAGTAAGAAGTTGCTGTGGCAAAGAGGTTTTAGGCTACTTTCACCTCGAGGATTTTGATGGCTTCCTGTCTTACATTGAGGTCTTTCATCCGTTTTGAGTTTATTTTTATGTATGGTGTAAGAAAGTGGTCCAGGTTCATTCTTCTGCATGTTACTGTCCAGTTTTCCCAGCACTACTTGCTGAAGAGACTGTCTTTATTTCATTGGATATTCGTTCCTGCTTTGTCAAAGATGAGTTGGCCATATGTTTGTGGGTCCATTTCTGGGTTCTCTATTCTGTTCCATTGATCTGAGTGTCTGTTCTTGTGTCAGTACCATACTGTCTTGATGATTACAGCTTTGTAGTACAGCTTGAAGTCTGGGGTTGTGATGCCTGCTACTTTGGTGTTCTTTTTCAAGATTGCTTTGACTACTCAGGGTCTTATCTGGTTCCATGCAAATTTTAGGATTATTTGTTCTAGCTCTGTGAAGAATGCTGGTGTTACTCTGATAAGGATTGCATTGAATATGTAGTTTGCTTTGGGTAGTATCAACATTTTAACAATATTTGTTCTTCCTATCCAGGAGCATGGATTCTTTTTCCATTTCTTTGTGTTTTTTCCATTTCTTTCATAAGCTTTCTATAGTTTTCAGTGCATAGATTTTTCACCTCTTTGGTTAGATTTATTCCTAGGTATTTTATGGTTTTTTGTGCAACTGTAAATGGGATTGATTCCTTGATTTCTCTTTCTGTCGCTTCATTGTTGGTGTATAGGAATGCAACCGATTTCTGTGCATTGATTTTATATCCTGCAACTTTGCTGAATTCATGGATCAATTCTAGCAGTTTTTTGGTGGAATCTTTTGGGTTTTCCATTTAGAGTATCATATCATCTACGAAGAGTGAAAGTTTGACCTCCTCCTGGCCGATTCGGTTGCCTTTTATTTCTTTGTGTTGTCTGATTGCAGAGGCTAAGACTTCCAATACTAAGTTAAATAACAGTGGCAAGAGTGGACATCCCTGTCTTGTTCCTGACCTTAGGGGGAAAGCTCTCAGTTTTTCCCCATTGAGGATGATATTAGTGTTGGGTCGTTCATATATGGCTTTTATCATCTTGAGGTATGATCCTTCTATCCCTACTTTCTTGAGGGTTTTTATCAAGAAAAGATGCTGTATTTTGTCAAATGCTTTCTCTGCATCTATTGAGAGGATTGTATGGTTCTTGTCCTTTCTTTTATTGATATGATGAATCATGTTAATTGTTATTCGTATATTGAACCAGCCCTGCATCCCAGGTATAAATCCCACTTGGTCGTGGTAAATAATTTTTTTAATGTATTGTTGGATCTGGTTGGCTAGTATCTTGTTGAGGATTTTTGCATGCATATTCATCAGGGAAATTGGTTTATAGTTCTACTTTTTAGTGGGGTCTCTGTCTGGTTTTGGAATCAGGGTAATGCTGGCTTCATAGAAAGAGTTTGGAAGTTTTCCTTCCATTTGTATTTTTTGGAACAGCTTCAAGAGAATAGGTGTTAACTCCTCCTTAAATGTTTGGTAGAATTCCCCTGGAAAGCCATCTAGCCCTGGCTTTTTGGTTTTTTGGCAGATTTTTTATTACTAATTCAATATCCTTACTAGTTCTGGGTCTGTTCAAATTTTCTATTTGTTCCTGTTTCAGTTTTGGTAGTGTATGTGTTTCTAGGGATTTGTCCATTTCTTCCAGATTGCCCATTTTATTGGCATATAATTGCTCATAATATTCTCTTATTATTGTTTTTATTTCTGTTGTGTTGGTTGTGATTTCTCCTCTTTCATTCTTGATTTTACTTATTTGGGTCCTTTCCTTTTTCTTTTTGATCAAACTGACTAGTGGTTTATCAATTTTGTTAATTCTTTCAAATAACCAGCTTCTGGTTTCATTGATCTGTTCCACTGTTTTTTGTTTTTGTTTTTTTTTTTTTTTTTGGTTTCTATAGCATTAATTTCTGCTCTAATCTTTATTATTTCCTGTCTTCTGCTGGTTTTAGGTTTTATTTGCTGTTCTTTTTCCAGTTCCTTAAGGTGTAAGGTTAGGTTGTGTATCTGGGATCTTTCTTCCCTCTTTAGGAAGGCCTGGATTTCTAGATACTTTCCTCTTATGACCGGCTTTGCTGCATCCCAGAGGTTTTGGGTTGTGGTGTTATCGTTTTCATTGACTTCCATATACTTTTTAATTTCTTCTTTAACTGCTTGGTTAGCCCATTCATTCTTTAGTCGGATGTTCTTCAGTCTCCAAGTATTTGTTATCTTTCCAAATTTTTTCTTGTGGTTGATTTCGAGTTTCATAGCGTTGTGGTCTGAAAATATGCACAGTATGATGTATTTACTTAGGGCTGATTTGTGTCCCAGTATATGGTCTATTCTGGAGAAGGTTCCATGTGCACTGGAGAAGAATGTATATTCTGCTGCTTTAGGATGAAATGTTCTGAATGTATTTGTTAAGTCCATCTAGTCCAGTGTGTCATTCAAAGCCATTGTTTCCTTATTGATTTTTTCATTAGATGATCTGTCCATTGCTCTAAGGTGTTGAAGTCTCCTACTATTATGGTATTACTATCGATGAGTTTCTTTATGTTTGTGATTAATTGATTTATATATTTGGGTGCCGCCACATTTGGCGCATAAATGTTTACAATTGTTAGGTCTTCTTGGTCTATAGACCCCTTGATTATCATATAATGCCCTTCTGCATCTCTTGATACAGTCTTTGTTTTAAAGTCTAGATTGTATGATATAAGTATGGCTACTCTGGCTTTCTTTTGTTGACCATTAGCATGATAGATGGTTGTCCACCCCCTTATTTTCAATCAGAAGGTGTCTTTAGGTCTAAAGTGGGCCTCTTGTAAACAGCATATAGATGGGTCTTGTTTTCTTATCCATTCTGTTACCCTATGTCTTTTGATTGGAGCATTGAGTCCATTGATGTTTAGAGTGAGTACTGAAAGATATGAATCTATTGCCATTATGATGCTTGTAGAGGTGGAGTTTCTGGTGGTGACCTCTGTTCCTTTCTAATATTTTGTTGCTTTTGATACATATATGTACATATATATACACATATATACATATATACATACATATACAAATATATACATATATATACATATATACATATACCTACAAATATATATATATGTATATATATTTTCCTCTTTTCTCCCCTCAGAGAGTCCCCCTTAAAATTTCTTTAGTGGTCACAAACTCCTTTAATTTTTGTTTGTCTGGGAAACTTTTTATCTCTCCTTCTATTTTGAATGGCAGCCTTGCTGGATAAAGAATTCTTGTCTGAATATTTTTCTGATTCAGCACACTGAATACATCCTGCCACTCCTTTCTGGCCTGCCAAGTTTCTGTGGATAGGTCTGCTGCAAACCTGATCTGTCTTCCCTTGTAGGTTAGGGACTTTTTTTCCCTTGCTGCTTTCCTCATTTTCTCCTTGCTTGAGTATTTGTGAATTTGACTATGATATGCCTTCTTGATGGTCGGTTTTTGTTGAATCTAATGGGGGTCCTCTGTGCTTCCTGGATTTTGATGTCTGTCTTTTTCCCCAGGTTAGGAAAGTTTTCCCCTATGATTTGCTCACATAACCCTTCTACCCCTATTTCTCTCTTCCTCCTCTGGGACCCCTATGATTCTGATATTGTTCCTTTTTAATGAGTCACTGATTTCTTTAATACTTAAATCGTGCTCTTTTGCCTTAATCTCCCTCTTTTTTTCTGCTTCATTATTCTCTATAAGTTTGTCCTCTATATCGCTGATTCTCTGTTCTGCCTTGTCCATCCTTGCCGCCACTGCATCCATCCATGATTGCAGCTCAGTTGTAGCATTTTTAATTTCATTCTCGCTATTTTTACTTCTTTCATCTCTGCAGAAAGGTATTCTAATCTATTTTCGACTCCAGCTAGTATTCTTATTATCATGATTCTAAATTCTGGTTCAGACATCTTGCTTGTGTCTGTGTGTTGGTTAAATCCCTGGCTCTCGTTTCTTCATCCTCTTTCTTTTGGTGTGAATACCTTTGTTCTGTCATTTTGAAGGGAGAAAAGGAATTAATGAGGTAGAAAAATTGAAATTAAAAAAATTAAAATTAAAAAATATCAAAATTAAAAATTAAAAACACACACAGAAAAATCGAATAGATGATGCTAGATCCTAGGTGTGTTTTGCTCTGGGTGTAGAAAGTGGTTTGACAGATTAGAGAAACAAATGAACAAAAAAAAGGGGGGGAGAGAAAACAAAAAGGAAATCATTTGAGATTTTGAAAAAATGAATACACTAAAGTACACTAAAATACACAAAAGTAGAGAACATAGTTAAAAAAATTATAGAAAAATATTTTTAATAAAAATTAGAAAGAAATATGAATTTTTTTGTTTTCTGTATTTAAGAAAAAAGAAAAGAAATGAAAAAGAGAAAAAAGATAAAAAAAGAATAAAGAAAAGACAAAGAAAGAAATCGTTTGAAAATTTTAAAAAGTGAATACATTGTAGTAGACTGAAATAAAATGATGGGAGTAACATAGAATTTGAAAAAATTTACATAAAAGCAAAAATATAGTAATAAAAATTAAATAAAAATATTTTAAAAAGAAAATTAAAGTAAAAACAAAGTTTTTCTCTTTCTGCATTCAAGAAAAGGAAAAGAAATGAAAAAGAAAAAAGAAAAAGAAAGAAAAAAGAAAATTTGAAAAAGTGAGTACACTGAAGTAGACTAAAATAAAATGATGGAAGTAGATCAAATAAAGTATTTTTTTCAAATAGAGTAGAATTTGAAAAAATTTACACAAAGTAAAAAATATAGTAATAAAAATTAAAGACATATTTTTAATAAAAATTGAAAATAAAAATGAGTTTTTTCTTTCTGTATTCAAGAAAAAGAAAAGAATTGTAAAAGAGAAAAAGGATAAAGAGAGAGAGAAAAAAAATTGAATAATGAACCTGCTAACAGATTGAAGTAGTACTGAAATTGCTTTGTTTTCTCCTAGAGTTCAGTCCATGTAGCTCTTTATAGTCCATACAGTAAGCAGGCGGTGAGGTTTGCGTTCTTGAAGAGCGAAGTTGGCCCATTTGGGCGGGGCTCGGTGTAACAGCTCCACTCTCCACTAGATGGCGCTGCTAGCCTACTGGGGTGGATTGCTGCGGTGCTCATCCGTACACATGCGCATGTGTGGTAGCGGTGAAAAATGGCACCACCCAGCCGCCCAGTCTGTTCTTCCAGATCAGCAACTGCGCACTGGTCCTCCGTCTTCAGCTCTCTTCCACTCTCCGCTTTTCCACTCTCAGGCAGACTAGGCCCCAGGCAGTACCTCTCTCCCAAGTTTTGTCTCAGATGCGGCTGTTTTTCCCGGCCCCTTACTTCCGAAGGACTGCGGCTTCCACCCACTCTGCCCCTCTGTGGGAGGGTCTCACCGAACAATGGCCAAATGAGCAGTGGCCGAATGTCGGCTGCACCCAGGATGCCCGCTGGACCCTGCTGTTGCCAGTGCCCCGAGACTGCGGCCAGATGCCAGCCCACCCCCCAAAAAATCGTGAGACCGTGTAGCCTCAGCGTTTCAGGGACCATGGAAAATGCAACACACATCTGGCACCAGGCTTCACCCTTAACAACCTTGCCCCAGCACCAGCGAATGTGGCTGCCTTCTGGGGTCTGCTGGGACCAGGTGGCTTCAACAGTCTCTACCAAATGTCCTTCCAGCAGTGGAACCGCTTTTCCCCATGTGGCCTGAGAACCTCCTGGACCCCACTCAGCTCCTGGGGATTCACCTTTCCCACCAGAGCACCACCAGGTATGGAGCTGCGGAGTTGCAGCCTTTGCACTCCCCTTGTTTACAGTCTTCATGGAATTTAAACCCTCTCCTTTCTCCTTTTTCCCTTTTTAGTTTAGTCCCTGCAGCTGTTTCGAATTTTCCACTTTCTCTCCAGCTGCTTTCGGGGAGGGGTGCTTTTCCCATATGCTCCCCCCTCCCCAGTCTCCGTCCTCTCTCCGCCCGCAAAAGGAGTTCCCTACCTTGCAGGGCTTCTTGCTCCCCAAGTTCAGCTCTTAGTGTTGTGTACCTGCTGAATTCTGTGGTTCAGGTTGTGCAGATTGTTGTGTTAATCTTCCAATCGGTTTTCTAGGTGTGTAGGATGGTTTAGTGTTGGTCTGGCTGTACTTCATGGACACGAGACACACAAAAAGCTTCCATGCTCTTCTGCCATCTTGGCTCCTCCCCTTTTCTAACTTCCATTAATATTATGTCTTTGAACCATAGGTAATCTAGAAGTGTATTACTTGTTCCAAATATTTTATAATTTTTTCCCTATTAAAGGGTTTATTTTCTTCTTTATGTTTAGAAACAAAGAACTGACCTCACCCTCTCCCCCCACATCCCACCTCAGCCTTTCCTGTTGAAGGAAAAGGGAGGAAGAGTGATGGCAGGGGTGTTGGGGAGGTGTTGAATTTGAGAGTTCTTTCTCCCCACTTTGCCTACGGTCACTCCTCTTTTCAGCATCCCCCTCCAAAAAATATAGATTTGAACATGACTTGCCACCCATTGTGGGGCTGGGGAAACATAGCCAGAGTCAAAAAAGTAATACCCATTCTCAACAAAAAAATGGGTTCAGAGAGTGTCTGGCTGAAACTGGTAAGGGAGGGAGGTGGGGAGAAGGATAGCTGAGGAAGCTGCTGAGTGGAGGGAGGGCAGAGAGCCTGGGACCCTCCTTCTCCCTGCACCAGCCACCCCCTCTTTGCAGCTCCCTTCTAGCAGAACTGGTCTTCGTCTTTCATCCCCTTCCGTGGCTGCTGGGCAAAGTCCTCAAACACGATGTCATCGTCTGTGGCATAGTTGGTTTCAAATTCAATGAGGTTGGTGTCCACAGGGGCATCAGCTTCAGGCGCGGCTGTCTGGGGCCCAGGGAGGGTGATGTGCTCATGGGGCTTGGGGTGCATAAGAACAAAAGGCACATCAATGGAGACATCCCCACCACGAGAAACCACTAGCTTCACCCTGACCCTGTAGAATCCCAGGATTCCCAGCACCTCCTCTTTGGCACCCTCCTTCACGATGGTGCTGGAATCCAGTTTGGTGTCCTTGTGCTTGAACTTCCCATCCAGGCCAACACCACGCTTCTTCCAGTTGTTGCTGAGCAGTGGTGTGATATACACCTTCCGAAGGTGGAACCGGGTGACACCTGGTCATCTTGCTCAATCTGAGCCACAGGACACTTGTAGTGGGCAGTGCTGAGAGGCAGATGTTGGCGTGCCGTCTCACAGAGACTTTGGTCTTCTTGACGGTCTTGGTGGAATTGGTGACAGGGACGTTGGTGTTGAGGGGCTCCCCTTGGTTGTATAGCTCTTCGTCCAGGGAAGCCTTAGGTGCAGGGAGCAGTCAGACATAAAGTGAAGTGTGGTTTCTACTGAAATCTGAGTGCCTGGTTTCTTTGGTGGAAATTGCACCTTTTGGATCACCAGACACACAAAGTTCCTTCTGTGGCTTTTCCTTTTCTAGTGACTTAGCACAGAGGCTCGAATCTCAAAGTCTTCCCCACAAGCCTTCCTTGTGTCTTCTGGGTCTGACTACAGTGTGACAAAGCAGGGCAGATTCTGGGGTATTATATTCAGGTCCTCACGGTCATAGCGGAAGGCATCGGTGAGGGTCACAAACATTTTTTGGTCCTTCAAGTAGTCAGGGTCCATAAGCACCACGTCATCACTTTGTCCAGGGTGGTCTGCAAAGTCCCACTTGCCTAAGTACACGCTGAGCTTGCAGTTAGGGCTCAACTTCTTGGAGACCCTGGTGCCAGGTTTCTCCCCATGGTGCTCACATCAGGTGCCCCAGGGGTTCCCGGGTCCCTGGCTCCTAGTCTCCCAGCTTGCTGCCAAGTTCTTGCTCCTCCCCAACCATTGCCTATGCATGCATGCCCTCTGCTTCCAAATATATATACAATAAAACCTTGGTTTGCCATCATAATTTGTTCCAGAAACATGCTTGTAATCCAAAGCACTTGTATATCAAAGTAAATTTCCCCATAAGAAATAATGGAAAACTCAGATGAGTCGTTTCACAACCCAAAAATATTCACATAAAGATGATTTACAATACTGTAAAATAATACAAAATCATAAAAAAATACAAAATATAGAGAAAAATAAACAAATTAACCTGCACTTACGTTTGAAACCCTTCACGACCAGTGTGGGGAGACAAGAGAGAGGAGGGTCATTTTGTAGGACGACTTCACTAATGGAATCACTGCTATCTATTGGTTCAACAGAATCTTTTTCTTTTTGTGCAACTTTAAACAAGAAACCTATCCAATGACACTTGCTTTTGCCTCCTTTTGAGGATTTCATGGAAATGAGACATTGCATTATTATTTAACAGATTCATTGCTTGCATTGTTACAGCCTTATTTGGGTGGTGCTTTTCTACAACATTTTGCACCGTTTCCCATATTACATATTTCCCTAATCTCATTTGAAGTGAGGTATTCCCCTGCCTTTTTCTCCTCCTCCTCTGCAGATGATGAAGACATAGACTTCTTATAAAATCTTGCAATTTTGGCCACTCGCATACCTTGTTCTTACTTCTCGATGATTTCCTTCTTAACTTCCACAGTAATCATCTCCTTCTTCTTACCACCTTTCTTTTTCAATATTTTCCTGCATGGGGGCTATTGTATATGCTCACATAGCACGTTGACTACAGTGCAGAATTAATAAAATCTTGCTATATACTGTATTTAATGTACCTGGCAATAAGGCAGCAGAGGAAAGGGTCTCTATCTGCAGGCAGCTTGACCTAGAATGAAGCAAAGCATTCCTAAGCTTACTCTTGTATGGAAAAGCAAAGGACTGTTCATAGGTGCTTTGAAGTGACAAAAAATACACTAATGCCAGTTGTGGGCACCTTCCAACGTTCTGAAATATCACTGATTTCTGTCAAACACCACGGCCTGAGGCCCAGCATCTGAGCATAGGAGACAGTCACCCACAATCCCTCAGGGAGAGAGAGAGAGAGAGAGAGAGAGAGAGAAGAACCATTGGCTCAGCTGTGATCATGTGACATTTGGCATCACATGCTACTCGTATTGCAAGACATCCCTTGTTTATTAACATTTATTAGAAATGTTCGCTTGTCTTGTGGAATACTCGCAGAACAAATTACTTGCAATCCAAGATTTTACTGTGAGATACATATGTGTGTGTGTGTGTGTGTATAGTTATATATAACTATGTAACTGTGATATATGTATATATATAGTTTAAAAAACATATATATGTTTTAATTTTAGAGAAAAAGAAGGTGGGGGAGTGGGAGAGAGAGGCAGACCTTGATCCCACGACCCTGGGTTCACAACCACAGCCAAAATCAAGAGTCACTCACCTAACCAATTGAGCCACCCAGGCACACTGCTTCCAAATATTTCAGAATACATATGCATAGCTAAATTCCACTACTGTTTGGGATTATATTTATATATCTCCATCCCTCTAAACCATTGAGACTTGCATTATGACTCAACATATGATCATTTACCAATATATGGTAAATATTTCACATGTACTTGAAAAGTGTGTATAAAGAAGTTTTATAATCTTTTATCTATTTTAATTAGATCATATTTATTAAAAGCAACCTTCAAATCTTCGATATCTTTACTGAGTTGCCTGTTCTATCGGTTACTATTGAGAAGTGCTTTAAAACCTCCCAACAGCTTTACCCATCTCTTGAGTTCTGGCTCTCTTCAACATCCTAGTAACTTTTGTCTCCCGAGCACTGTGAAGTAGGAAAAAGCTCTGATCTGCTGCTTTTCATTAGGACTCTGGCCTGCAGCACTTATATATCAGAAAATTCCTTAAAAGGAAAAGTAGTAGAGGGGAGCCTGGGTGGCTCAGTCGGTTAAGCGTCAGACTTCAGCTCAGGTCATGATCTCGCAGTCCGTGAGTTCGAGCCCCGCATCAGGCTCTGGGCTGATGGCTCAGAGCCTGGAGCCTGCTTCAGATTCTGTGACTCCCTCTCTCTCTGCCCCTCCCCTGTTCATGCTCTGTCTCTCTCTGTCTCATAAATAAATGAACGTTAAAAAAAATTTTTTTTTAAAAAAGGAAAAGTAGTAGAGAATTTCTCTTACTGCAGTGGATTTTCCTTTTCTCAGGTTTCTTTGTTGCTAAAGTATTTCTTGCCCTGATTATTCTCTCTTTTTTTTCTCTTAAAATTAAGTTTTGTTTAGTTTTGACAGAGAGAGAGCAATCAAGGGAGGGGCAGAGAGAGAGGGATACAGAATCCCAAGCAGACTTCCCTCTGCCAATGTAAAGCCTGATGTGGGGCTCAAACTCATGAACCATGAGATCTTGACCTGAGCCAAAGTCAAGAGTCTGACGCTTGACAGACTGAGCCACCCAGGTGCCCCTATTCTCTTTTTAATTTCAACATTTAGAGTTGCTTTTCTAGGAGGTTTGTTTTGATAGGAAATACTCTGCCAGAGAGAGAGAATCAAAACTCACATATGCATAGTTTCTGATTGGTAAAGTAACACTTCTGTTTTGTAGAAATTTGGAAAGTCAGAAAAGTAAAAAAAGAAATTAAAAAAGCTTCCACCATCTTCACCTGGGTAATTCGTAGTCATCTTTCTGTTTTCTACCTCATTTAACTTTTTCAGTGTCTAATCAACCCCCATTTATATTAAATTAGCTGCTATTCATAGCACCTTGTATTTTTTGTTGTTGTTTACACTTTTCACAATGTGTTACTATAGATTTATTTCTGTATTTATTTGATTGGTACTTGTCTCTTTCACTAGATTGTTAGTTCTAGTGTTGCAAGGACCACGTCTACTTCTCTCTGTAAACATATTATCTATTATGGACTATTTGATATGTATGAAATATGCTTTTTGAGCAGTATTTCTTTTTTGTGTTCCTATATGTGTATGTTTTCAATTAATATTCTATTCTGCATGTAATCTCTATGTGTATTTTCCCATTTTCTGTATTTTAAAAATTCGTTTGATGACATATCATATACATTTCTCCATAGGAAGACTGTCTTCTAATACTAGCTCAGTCACCAACTATTTGACCTTGGACATATCAGTCAATATTTATAGGGCTCAGTTTCCTCATCTGTAAAATAAGGAAATGATAATTGCCTTAACTACTCATTTGGAGAATTGTCAAAAGTGAATGAGCCCCACTGATATGCAAGGAAATTGTGGCATAAAAGATACAGAACATGAAATAGTTAAACAAGGATGCATTAAACTGTTGCTACCATTGTTGCTTGATGGATTGTCTACAAAAAGACCATTGGGACCATAAGTGATATGAAAGAGTCATGTTTACCTCATATCTCTGGGGAAAATGTAACACTTTCTATTGACCACATAAATGGAGAAGCTCTTCACACATAGAATGTTTACATCATGGCAGAGGGATAAGTATCATAGAGCAATTAGGTAAGAAAACAACATAGAGCTAAAACAAGATGCAGCTATTTCCATTACAGAAAAGTAGGCAATTAGCTTTTTGTAGAGCACTTTAGCGGGTGGCAAACATCTGCAGAAATGTAATAAACACTCAGTTGCTTCTAAGTAAGTGCATGAGCAAAAAGAAATAATTGCAGTTATTAATAAGGGATGAGAAGAAAACAATCTCTCCCATCTTAGAAGATTGGAAAGAAAATCACCATGAGACAAACCCAGATGACATGAGATCATTTATTCTAACTATCCTGGGTTATCAGCAGGCGTTATGAGAATCTTATCAATGTATGTTTTTCCAGGTTAGTTAATTCTTTCATTAAATTTATTTGTTTTTCTCTTTTTGGTATAATATACATATGGCAACATTATCACTACTGTATACCGCTTCAATCATTTCCACAAATATTTGCTTTCTTGATAAATTCTTGAGATTAAATTAACACCTTCAAGTATTGCTATATGTGATACCTGGATGGGTAGACCCTACTAACCATTTGAGTGAAGGTTTTAGAACTCAGAGTTTGCAAAACGAGGTGAACAGTACTACCTACGTAATGCTCTATCTCAAGAATGATCTTCCCAGATGAACTTTGCATTATTTCTTTTGAAGAATAAAAGTAAAAAGCACTATATAATTGCAAGGCATCAATATAGAAACACCCCCAGAGTATGTAGATTCCTTGTCTCAATAATAGAAATGCCACCTTCCCTTAATGTTCAGGGAAAATTCTAGCATTCTCCCAATAAGTGAAACTTTGTTATTCTAAGTTTCTTTTGCTTGGAAAATGTTGCATTACTCCGGAACTAGAATCACTTCATCAGAGAATTTAGAAATAAATATACTTCCCAAATGCTTGTTCGTTTAAATTCTATCTGGCAAAGAGGCCATTTAATCAACAGAGTGAGAAAAATAGAGATTTAATCTATAGCTTAATTGGGCTGGCAACTAATGAATGTTTCAGCTTCTTCTAGCTCCTTCTTCTAGCTGAATGTAGGAGCTAGAAGAAGCTGAAACATTCATTAGTCTGTGGTTTCTCCAATTTTATAAATGATTATTGGTGACTAATGAAGCAATCCTCTACCTCCTCTGTACCATTTGTGGAAACAGAAGCACAGAAAATCCTCTGCTTTTACACTGCCATGCTAAGGTGACTCCATTTGTTAAAGATGCCAAGGGAACACAATTACTCCTGTTCATTAATTACTAGTTAAAGCAGCTTTACTACCATCAGAAACTAAGAAAGTTATGAGAAATGTCAAGGTAGTAAAATATGGAAGTACATTTGCAACTGTGAATTATTCAGAACTCAAGACAGACAATTTATTACTACTTGTTGCTATAATAAATCCTCACTAATGGAACCCTATTAATTAGGAGTTTGGGATGATTTGGAGTCTTGGCTGAGATCTGTCCTTTTATTTATTAGAAAGACATTTGGAAAGCAAGTTAGTAGTCCAGCAATAAGGACAATATATATTTTTTAAAGTCCAGGCTCTCTGCTGCCCTTCTTTATTAATAAATAATAAATGCCATTGTTGCATTTTTTGACCTAGTAAAAGAGGAGGATGCAAAGGCAAGTTTTGTCACACATGAAACCATAGTAATAAAGCCTGTAGACCACTGAAAAGAAGAGAAGAAGAGGAGATGAAAAATTTAAGGAAATAATGGGCAAGAGATGAGTCATGAGCTATGCTCATGAGTGGTGTGCTGGTAAATGTTTAATAATTGTAGCATCTTCCAATTTCTGTGGTGTAAATACTCACGTTATGGACAATTTCAAGCTACCAACCGGATATTATTGAGTACAGAGGTAGAAAGAGAAAATATACATAAATAACCTCAAGGGCATAGGTATTATTAAAGTCTATTTTACTACTAAAATGCTGATAAAGTTAGTAAAAATGTATTAAGATGATAAGGATGCGATGATTTGAAGTATTTATTGCTTTTGTTTTTAATTAATTTGAACCTAAATTCATATAATTTAATTTAAAATAAAGTCTGGTTTTAACAACTAGCTGGCAGCATTCCTAAACTTTCATGAGCTGGTATATATAAGTTGGCTCTAGTATACCATTACATCTTGGTAACACTCTGTCTCCCAGAGTTGAAACCTAGGGTGCAGCAAAATATATCCAAACAAATTGTGAGTCCAAATAAATATTGGACTTTGAACTATGATACCTTGGACATAGATGGAAACGATTATAAAGCTTTCAGAGAAGCCCTGAATTCAGAATGGTGTCACAAACAATATGGCAGGCCAACAAGAAAGCAGGAATATTGCAGGAAGTAAATGGACCAGGGATAATTTTCCTAATTGTGGGAAGCCTATTTGTCATATCCTCAGCTCTTGTGTGCCTATTGAGAAAACTCTGATAGAACAGGAAAGGCCTTGATTAGATGCTATGGCAAGGAACACATGTTTCATGGTGGGTGTCAGCATAAAGCCTCTAAAGACCAAATAGAAAGACTCGTTCAAAATGAATGCCAGTTGTAGATGCTGAGCAAGTCATTAGGACAAAGCCCATTACCGTGGCAGCCAACGTGGTGTGAAATGACAGTCTGGATTCGAGGCTCCATCCCACCACCTCTATGAGTGTTTGGATGAATCTGAAAACAGAGAAGGTAGAAAAGAAACCCTATGACAGACCAAAAGATAAAACTGATAGGAATTTAAAATTTGAGCTGACTGAATATTTACCTTGAATAAGAATATTAATTTGAAAGTTCAAAATATTTTTCTTCAGTCATTGAGTTAGGGTCAGGAAGGCAAGAAGAAGTCACAGAAAACAAAGTTACATTTTTGAGGTACGTCTGAGTTCTAGCAGGTAAAAATACCAATTCCACTATGTCAGTACACCCTTGTAAGGAGACCGTTTCTTATTTTAAGAAAATTTTCAAAAACCTCTCTATAATCTTAAAAATCTTTCCATAATCTATTTCTTAAAATAACTTCTAAATTGTGTGTCACTCCCAAATACATTTCTAGCTAAGGTTTTTACATTAAGTTTCTTTCTCGTGTTTACAAAAGCCTTCAGAAATCTCATGATTATGGTTTCAGGCCTTCCCAGAGCAGTGTTTCTAAATCTGAGCTTTCAGTTCTCCTGATTTACAGCCTTGAGGTCACCATTTATTTCTTCCTTTCCCCAGACCTATATGCCCAGTCAACAGGCCCTTTCAACTCTGCCTTCATGGGCTTTCTTATATCTCTTTATTCCTTCTGATTCCTCCTGTCTTATCTAGAATCCAGGCTCCTTCCACCTCATGTTTAAGTAACTATGATAGTCTCCTAGCTGATCTCTCTACTTTCAGCCCCTTCTCAAGGTTATGTTGGCGTTGTTTCCTAGTACCCTCTGTTTATCATATCCACACTCTTGCTCTTAATCCACAATAACTCTCTTATGTTGAGTCTAAATGCTCAGCTTGATAATCGCCCTTTTCCATCAGCCAGCTGGTTTTTAACAGAGTGTTGTAATTCTTTCCTACCACAAACTGTTCTCACGGCAAGCAACTTGCCTTTCTGTTACACTCGTCAACTTTCCACTTGTCTGCTCATTTCTCTATCCTCCCCTGCCCTTGTCCTAAAATCTCTTCAACCCACTCATGAAAAACCTATATGCTCTCAGCCAAATCCCATTTCGTACTCTAAACTTTCCTCACCTCTCCAGCCCCTAGGCCAAGCTCCAGATTAGAGTATCTATAAAGCTATAATCTGGGTCACAGAAAATGCCATTGATTAGACATTTTCTTGGTCTGCTCATTATGTCTCATGTATCAAACCAGATTGTAAAGTACTTAAGAACAGTTTAGATCTTCTCCTTGTATATTCTTCATAACACTTAGCATAATATTGGGCTTGTGTGTTGATACTTAAAATTTTTTTTTTTGAAAAACCATTTATTTATTTATATCCATTAAGCAAATCTTATTTCCTTGGTTTATTGCAATATACATTTGGGGAATAAAATTCCATTCCTTTAAGGATACTTCATTAATTGAAACTAGCCTTTTTCCAATCCATCTAAACTGAGATGTTTACTTGCCTATGGCAATTTTTAAACATAATCTACATGTATGTGCTATGGATTAGTATGAAGTAGTTTATTTTTTGCGAGTCTGTTTTAGTCAATATACTTGATTATATCATAGAAAAATAAAACCACTGACCCATCACCAACCTATCAACCATCCCTTTAGTTATTTAGCAATGCAGGATTGGGTAGTAACTGGTTTATTTATTCATTTATTTGGCAAATGTGAATCAGACACTTGTTTTGTGTTAGGCATGAGTCTAGGACCTAGGTAGGTGGCAATGTACATATGACCCCTTCTTTCAAAAGCTTAGAGTCTTTTAAGAAGATAAACAATAAACAATAATGAAAAAACAAGTTAAAATACTATGGAGGCAGTGAAGCAGTGTGGGTAGAAGAGCAAGTTCTGAAGTTGGTCGGCTTGAGTGGGCCATGGATGGGCTCACAGCCTTCTATCTGTGTGATATTGACAAATTTCTTAACCTTACCAAGACTCACTGTCTTCATTTATAAATGTGGAATAAATGTAGTCATCACAAGAATCAAATTTAAAAACTTAATGTAAATTACTAGAATTTAGAGGGCCATCTAAAGTACTAATAGCAAGTATGTATAGATAAATTTGTAATTTTATTATAATCACAAATATTAACAGTGTAATGAAGGCAAGATACAGGTTGGCAGTGCAGGGGCAGAGTCTGGAATCAGGAAGGTTTCCCTTGGGAGGTGAGAAAGAGAGTGGTCTAAAAACTACATGGTGGGATTGGAGGTTGAACTAATCCACAGAAGAAGATAGAATTTTAGAAGAAAGGCAAGACTTATGGTCTAGAAGAAGAGACGGGGTGGGAGTGCAGGAAAGAACACCAACTTCTATTTCTTGACCTTCTGGTACACTTGGTAAGCAGCAGCTACCACTGGTAAAAGATTAAAAGAGAGCTTGGTTTTATTAAGGACAACAGATAAAGAAAGTGTTAAGGCCACAACTGGGCTTGTTTCAAGTGCAACTTATTTCACCAACATAAGGATGGATCTTTGACTATAATGTATCAAAGAGTAATGGAGCAGGAAATGGGTCAGTCTTCAGGCAAACGATTAACCAAACTTAGTGTCATTTGAAAAAATAAATGGATTGAATAATTTTCATGTTGACACTCCCATCTTATGATTTACGGGTGCCTTGTTTTTCTCTTAGTTTGTGACATTACAGATATTACAAATAACTATTCACTTATGTTAAAGAAATTTTTTGTTCTTGGCCTTTGTAAGCTTGTAGAGGGTTTCATAATAATGCATTAGGCTTTTAAAATAGAAGGTCTTGAATTTAGCTGATGTATTTTAAGTTCCTGATTTATAAAGCTCTTCTGGGAACAATGCAACTGGTTACTGAACTAGACATGACTGTTAGTATTTAGTGTGTCTGCTGTCTGGAGTGTGAGGGTAGCAATAGCAATGGGTGACCTGCCATATCCCCTGAGCTCACCCCTACACACTGAAGCCTGCTTAATGAAATCTCTGCTACTCCCCATCTGAGGCTCGTTAATGACCCTGGGAAGTTTCAGCCTATGCAAAAGTCAAGCCAGAAATGCCAGGGAGTTAATGCTGCTGGAGTAGCCCTCAGCCTTGGACAGTTGGGGATTTGGTAGAAAGATGCTCACACTTTCACACGTTCTCTCTCCTCAGATGGAATAAGTCTGAGATGTGTTCCATATTGTCTCTTAGAAATCTGTAGTGGAATTAAGTGTCCCAGATCCTGTCTGCTCCTGACTGAATCAGGAATTTTCCTCTGACAGATCTCCCTTCTCTTTGTTAATGGTTCCCATAGACATATATCCATGCTCCCATTTCTCCAATTTCAAAAACAAACCACAATAAAACAATTACCCTCATTTCAACCTCCAACTACTCTGCATTACTCTGCTTAGTTTTTCAGCAAAACTGAAAGTCCCCTATTTTTATGCCAGTTTTTCTTTTTTTTATCATTTAATCTTTTCTGTTTTTTGACAGATACGATGACTTAAAAAAAAATAAACAAGCACAAAAACTGTGTTTAAAAAAAGTCTAGAAACTTTTTAACCAGATTTAAAACTGAAAATATTTTACCATAGATGTTAACATATTTTTCTATAAATCATTGTGTTTCTACCAAATCACAAAACTTGATATGACTTCTGAAAAGTGAAGAACAACACCAGGGATGATTCTCACAAGCAAAAAATTAAATTACTTTAATTCTCCTGATCACTTTATAACATATTTGTAGTATCATTCAAATCTTGATTTAAATTCTTATTAATGTATTATGAAAAGAAATGAAAGAAGGATGAAAAGAAAGAAAACAAATTTGAAAACGATTATTTTTACATTGTCTTGCAGAGCCTCAGGACCCAAAGGAGAACCATAAAGTCAAATTTTATAAATTTATTTATTCTATATGGAATGAGAAAGGATTCTAACCCTTATTCAAATTTTTTTTTTAGATTCAAATTTCGGCATTGTAGTACTTTCATGATTTTTTGTTTGTCTTTAGGTTTTTTGTATGTTTATTTATTTTTGAGAGAGAGAGAGAGAGAGAGAGAGAGAGAGGTGCAGAGAGAGGGGAAGACACAGAATCTGAAGCAGGCTCCAGGTTTCGAGTTGTCAGCACAGTCTTGTCACAGGGCTTGAACTCAAGATCATGACCTGAGCCCAAGCTGGATACTCAATCAATTGACCCACCCAGGTGCCCCAGTAGTTTCATGATTTTATTTAATGTGTTTATTAGCTAAAATATGAGGCAGTCACATTTAAATGAAAATAGCAAGATTATATACTATCACAGGAAGAGCTTCAGACTACAAGTCTCTTTTCCAAACGTTAGACCTTGGGACCCAGTTATTTAAATGCCTGTTGCTGTAGTTTGGGAATAATAGCACTGAGCCTAGATGGTTTTTGCGAAAATTATTTAAGATAATGTCAAAGAGTTTCCTAACAGAACTAAAGTGCAGTTCAACCAACTGTAATGTAATAGCCTGAACTTAGTCAAAACTCAAATGCAGTTGACCTTGAACAACATGGGTTTGAACTGTATGGGCCACTTATACACACATTTTTTTCAATAAATATATTGTCAAGTTTTTTGGAGATTTTTCTCTTACAATTTTCTTAATATAATTTTCTTTTCTCTAGTTTACTTTGTTGCAAGAATATAACATATATATAGCATGCAACATACATGTTAATTGACTACTGATGTTATCAGTAGGGCTTCTGGTCAAAGGTCAACAGTAGGCCACAAGTCGTTAAGTTTTTGGGGAATCAAAAGTTATATACAGATTTTTGACTGTGTGGGGGTTTGGCATCTAACTCCATGTTGTTCAAGGGTAAACTGTAATTTTTAAAAACTATTATCTACTTTGATTTCCAGCAATAACTCAAAAAGTTGAAAACAGAGAAATACACAAGTAAAACCCAGCCATATCACAGAAGATTATAAAAATTTTTGGAAAGCTCACAAGGGATCTTTTCATATTAAACAGGTTTTAAAGCTAGAGACTTGTTGCATGAAAGTACCCACATCTACACATGTATGAGGAGATTAACCAAGATGTTCATGGGTTTTAGTTCTGTAATAAAGAACTGGACTCTGGGTCATTATCACAGCTGAGAAATTACATCCTAAAAACTTGAAAAAAAGAATGTAATAAGTTGGTGTTGCCTTTAGGGGATATTGCTGTAATGTACTTGAAAAAATCAACTTACTCAACTTAAAAATTATTAAGTTAAACATTTGATGAAATTTAAAAAAAAGATATGAATCCCACCATAGCTCTTCTTGATGGAAAAAACAAAGAATAAAAAGGTTTAATTGTCCAAGGCTGAACTAAATACATAGCTTATTTTATCCTGTTCCTTGGTATTTATATAGATTTCCAGAGTTTCTTATGTTTATTCCATCATCAGTATAAACAATGATGTCTAGGCTGTTAACAGGTTCACTTTAGTTTTAAATCCTATTTTCAAGTCCAAAGCTATTAAACCTCCAGCTGTCCCAATTTTGAGCACTTGAAATTACAAGAAATCTTTTGTTTTCTGAGATACTAGCACTATTTTGCTACAGTAAGATTTAAACGGTTTCCAGTATGTTACCACCTTACATAAAACCATCAAACCCCTTGGCACAAACATTGAGAATCTAAATTACTAATTGCTTACAGTGGGTGTTAGCTACAATTTTAGGAAAAAGAAATTTCTGTTTACTATTTAGTCCATTTCATTGGCCTGAGTCTATATTGGCACAAAAAAAAAAAAAAAAAAAAAAGAAGAAGAAGAAGAAAAAGATTATCCAGTCCAGTTTCTGATATTTTCCATATGTCAAACCTATTAAGAATAAGGACACCATCAGGGGTGCTGTTGGCATTGATATGATGTGAGAGTTCTTCATTGAGTCAGAATGTCTTGTATGCATTGAGAGTTATTTGGCATCTCTGGCCTTGTACTCACTAAATGCCTGGGGCTGTCCCAGTCATTATGACAATCAAAAACCTCCTCCACACATTTCCAAATGTTCTCTGGAAGCAAATCACCCCCAGCTGAAAACCTAAACCTCAGAGGAAGAACTAATTTGTTTTTTGATGCATCTGTTTATTATCCACTTATAGATAACGATTCCTAGGTTATTCACAAGTTATAGCCAAAGTTTTCTATAATTTAATTTTTTTCAAAAGTATCAGTCAGGCTAACATTTTTTTTCTATTCTGCCACAAGCTTAATATAAATTCTAGAACTCAAATATATTTTAAATTCTTAGTCTGGGCAAATGAAGTAGTTACCACGTGGTAGACTTACCAGGTGCGTGCACGTGCACACACAACAACAACAACAACAACAACAACAACTTTGTGACTTGGTTACATAATTTTCTGCAGGAAAAAGATCCACAGCAAATTTTTGAGAATCTGGCTTATAAACATAATAATATCAAACTGCTTAATCAGCACTTTCAGACTTCCTCTTTTAGTAAATCCAGAATTGTTCACTAAAACAAAACAAACACCCCATGACTTCTCTAGTCTTGAACACCAGTCTTAAAGGTAAACAGTATGAATAAGGAGAAACAGAATGAACATATGAAGCTATTAACAAGTTAGATATGACAAGATTGCACTTCAATTAGTAATGACAAGATAGTACATGAAGGTTTGCTTCCCAAATGCATAAATAAAATCTCCACTCACCTCACATAGACCTTGTCACACAGTCATCTCATATTAGAGAGGATACGGTGTGTTATGTGCTATAAAACATAGTCTCTAACAGTTACTGACTTAGTCAATTTATATCTAGAAATCTTTTTTTTTTTTTAACCAGCCATTCTAAGAAACACAAACTTCACATGCATGCCCACTACTACAGGAAAGAGGATAATAAAAAAATGGAAAACTTACCATTTACCTATGACTTAAAAAAATACCAGCACAAAATTCAGCTCAACAGCCAAGCCTCAGGTAACAAATTTCATATTCCTTATTATGGCTTTCATCAAGAATCTCAATATGTCTTGAAATGTTTAGGTGAGATGCATTTCTCTTCAAAAACATTCTAGCTTTCAAGACTCAGCTTCAAAACAAAATTGGATAAATATTAAGTTGAAGGTAAATTAAGAGAGACTCAAATCTATTTTAGTGAGAAATCTCTATAAATTCTATAACTGCGTAAAAATTCTACATGTTTAAGTTTCTTAAAACTTTATTTAAATTTAAAAAAATTAATGTTTGTTTTTTCAAGAGAGAAAGAGAGAGAGAGAGAGAGAGGGAGAGAGAAACAGAGAGACAGAGCTTGAGTGGGGGAGGGGCGGAGAGAGAGGGAGACACAGAATCTGAAGGAGGCTCCAGGCTCTGAGTTGTCAGCACAGAGCCCGATGCGGGGCTTGAATTCACAAACCATGAGATCGTGAAGCGAGCTGAAGTTGATGCTTAACAGACTGAGCTACCCATGCAACCCAAAACTTTTTTTTTTTTAATGTGTTCAAGTCCTGTTTTTTTTAGAAGGAGAAACAGCAGAACTAGGAAGGAGGGATGTGAGAAAAAGACACGAGTGCCCCTTGATGGGTGAGATCCAGCACAGGCTTTGTGTGTGTGATCAAGGCCACCCAGCAGCCTCCACCAGCCTTTTCCTGTGAGGACAGAGTGTGAGGAAAACCTGGGCAGACATGAATTTTCCATGAGGGTGTGGGTGGGATAAATTGGATCTGGGTCCCTCTGGACCAGGTGAAAAAGCCAGAGCCCACAGCATCCTTGGCAATGCAAATAGAGGCACAACGGTGGTGTTTGGTTTCTTTTTTCTACCATTCTTACTTTTTTTCAACAAATACAAACTAAACATGAAACAAATATTTACTCCAATTTTTATCAATCGTGAATTCAGGGAAAGAACATTGGAGTTGCATCTAAATATTTAAAATCTATCTACAATTATAATGTTTCAAATAGAAACAACAGTAGTTTAAGAATTGTTACCAGTCCTGGAGTGCCTGGGTGGCTCAGTTGGTTAAGCACCTGACTTCGGTTCAGGTCTTGATCTCGTGGTTCATGGGTTCAAGCCCTGCATCAGGCTCTGTGCTGACAGCTCAAGCCTGGAGCCTGCTTCAGATTCTGTGTCTCCCTCTCTCTCAGCCCTTCCCCTGCTCATGTTCTGGCTGTCTCTGTCTCTCAAAAACAAATAGATGTTAAAAAAAAAAGGTTTTTTTTTAATTGTTACTAGTCCAAAGATTAACATCTTTTATTTCATTTTTTTAAAATTAAGTTTTTAATTTTACTTCCAGTATAGTTAACATACAGTGTTATATCAGTTTCAGGACCTTTTATTTCATTTTTAATGAGATTTTTAAAAATAACAATAGCACTACACCAGAAGGGGTGATTTTTCCTGCTTTCAAAATACTTTTCAAATCCTGGCTTTAACTTTTGGAATACACAGAAACTAAATTAAAAAAGTTCTACTGAATGAAACATTTTAACTACTGTAACAAGCAAGACATGTTCTTTTGGAGCAAGGAAAACAACTGGCAAAAAAAGAAAAGAAAGTCCTGTCAATTTAGGATGAGTAAGCAAATTCTATCCTTCCTTCCTTCCTTCCTTCCTTCCTTCCTTCCTTCCTTCCTTCCTTCCTTCCATCTCTTTTCCTTTCTTCTATCTCTCTTTTCTTTCTTCTTTGTCCTTCCTTCCTTTCAAACTCCACTTTTCCTAAAGTGGATTTCACAAAACTGGAATCGAAGAACTAAGGTGGGTAGGGAGGAGGAACAAAGTAC
Source organism: Felis catus (assembly GCF_018350175.1). Taxonomy (NCBI): domain Eukaryota; kingdom Metazoa; phylum Chordata; class Mammalia; order Carnivora; family Felidae; genus Felis; species Felis catus. The sequence goes on along the minus strand of NC_058368.1, from coordinate 205,942,047 downwards.
AAACAGAAAACAAAGAGGGGTAGATTCATAGAAAACAGAAAATTTATAGTCAACCTACGGTCCCACTCCAATGTGGTAGAAGCTGCTTGAAGTAATTTAAAATGGAGCAGGAGCTCAGGTTTGTACTGTGGTGTGAAAATCAGGAAGGAATTCACCATAGGAAACCAATATGCCTTCCTATTTATTCCACATTCTACTTCCTGTAGCCTTTCTCCTCAGGAAGGGCCTCTTTCTACTACTTTTTCACTCTCTTGGAGGACTTCTGAGCATACACACCAAGCAGGAAGCTTGAGTTTCCTGGGATGATTTAAAAGATCATTTTGGGGGCACCTGGGTGGCTCAGTCGGTTATGCATCTGACTTTGGCTCAGGTCATGATATCATGGTTTGTGAGTTCAAGCCCTGCATTGGCCTCTGGGCTGAAAGCTTGGAGCCTGCTTCAACTTCTGTGTCTCCCTCTCTCTCTGCTCCTCCCCCCCCCCCCCTTGTGCTCTGTCTCTCTCTCAAAAATAAATAAATGTTAAACAAAAAATTTAAAAGACCATTTTAAAGACTATTCATGTGTGTGGATAACTCACTTGCCAATTTTGGGATGAAATTTAATCTTTGTTTATATTTCCATTCTTAGAGATCACCAAAAAATTGGAAAACATTCTTTGATTTAGGACATTTGATGTTATTAGAAATTTTACTTCTGTGTATACTGTGACTCATTTGGTCATGACTAAACCTCATATGTCACTGCTGTTTGGAGTCACTCTGAAAACAGGTGTTACAAAATTGTGAAAAGATTTAATTAACTAGGTAATATGTTTGAACATCCAGTAGAAGGTATAAATGTAAAATAATGTCAGAAAAGCATTTCAGATGTAAAACACCACCTGAAAAGCATTCCTTCAAACAGAAGCACATTCCTCCTAGGTACCTGATTCTTTACTCTTTGGTCACAAGGTAAAATAAGTTTTATTTTTCAAATCATTTTGGCCAGTGTTTTCATCTTGGCTACAACCTAAGGACGACAGATATTGCAATATGAAATGCTGGAGTATGTAAGTTGATGTGATTTTTGTTTTTGTAATTAGGATTGGATTGAAGCATGGAGTCATTAAATTAGTGGTGAAGCAGAAGGCTCTTTCATGGAGGTACCTCCCCAACATTGACCATGGGAGGTACTGACCGTTCTTATGGTGCCCCATAGAACAAGTGACCATATGCTGGTGATTTACAGGCCAATAGTCCCACTGTTTCATTTGAGAAGGATGAATCAAAACTTTCAGTAAGTTGGCTACAAGATGTTTGTTGTTTTAAGATGATTTGACTTTTTAAAAGGTCTAAATACAAATTTTAAGTAATGTATCTGAACAATATTTACTCTTTGTTTTAAGGTCCTATGAATTCCTCAAAGTTCACATTCAAATCAAAGGTGAGCTTGGCTCAAGGTTTGCCTTTGGTGCTGTCTTATCTTATTTCTCATCACCAACCACCCCCCCTCCCATCTCCCAGCTTTTGCTGTGGCTCCTCTCCTCCCAGACCTCCTGGCTCTTTTTCTCTAAGCATTGTCTGGGGTCCCAGATCTTGTGCAATAGTTCCTCAGTGTATAGTGTCTTTATTTTTACTACCTAAAACAATCTGAACTTCCAAGAAATCTTTCTTAATCATCTCCTCTATCAAAATCTCTCTATCTCTCTTTATGGCTTTGGATTCAAGCTACCTGATTTTAGCCAAACTTGTTATCATGCTCATTAGGGATCAGTGGGTCAGTATTCCCACTTTCAGGTTATATTCCTATGTTTAGCAAAGGTCACCTGGAGCCATAACACATAAACTCAAATACAGACAGGACTCCCCCCCCCGCCCCGCCCCCAATACCATGGCACAAATACATGCCATGGTTTCCAACAAGGACCAGCAGAGAAAATGTAGCTGGTTCTGTGATTCAACCCCATCATTGGAAAACAGTGTGAAAAACCTATGTTTTCCAATGTATGCTTGTGAAGTTATGGGGTAAGGGGCTCAACAAAAGCATTCATAACAACGACAGGCAGACTATTCATTTCCCTTTCATAACATAAACCAGAATCAAGTCACTGGAAGCCAATTTTGAATCTGAGGCAGATAATGTTTCCTGTATCCTGCTATTATTTTTCTCCCCAGCATGTGCTCAATGAAGATAAGTCCTGTGAATAATTATCTGACTGCATAAAACCATTAGGCCAGGTTCCAATGAGGTACCACAGCTGTGCTAGGGACCAGATAATAGAGAAAGAACAGCACTCAAGGCTTTTTACATCATCTGTCTCCACCATCACTAGTGCAGTGGAGAGAAGACAGGACCCAGAGTGGGGTAGTCCCAGTTTTCCAGGGTAGGTCACAAGACACCAAGGGTATAGGAGTCAACAAGCGAAGTCGTCTAAGAAAAAGCCAAGAGGACTGTTCTAGGAGATGTATCTCCTAAAACCTGGAGATCGGGATAGTTCTGTCTTTTAATCTCTACTCATGCGGAAGAAATACAGTCAGTATGTTACAGTTAACTTTAGCCTCTAAGATAAAGCCAAAGTATAGGAGAAGCTTGATGATTCACAAGCATATACTCTGAAGTTCTTTCTCTGGAAGTAATTGTGGTAGGTTAAACAAAACCAACTCCTTAGAACAGGTGTAATTCTCTCCTAGAAAGGGTTTGGCAAGGGCTAATGCGCTGCTACCTATATTGTCCCTCTGACCAAAATGCAACGTTTTGTTTATTTAATTAATGGCTTTCTTCTCATTAGGCTTGCTGCCACAACCAAATGGAGATTTCTCAGCCTGCCAAAGCGGTGAGTTTGGACTGTTTGCCTTGAGGCTAGCTTTTTGCTTTCTCTCTAATTTTTTAAAAGCTGTCTTAAAGACAGGAGTTTAAGCTACATTAGAACCAGAGGAAAATATCAGCAAACCCCACTGAAAAGAGTAAGTGGATTGCCTAAGGGGTTTGTGCCCCAAAGGTCAGATCTAATTCAATAACAGTCTGTCTGGGAGTCAGAATCAGAATATTTTTAAAGGTCTAGGTGTTTTCTTCATAATTAGGTCAAAAGAGGTGAGGCTACTCAGCAGGGGCCCATTTTTAAAATAAACTAAAGGCTTCCTATTCAACTCCAAATACAGGTGGAGCAAAGCTAAGTCTATATAACATCAATACATAAAGAATAAAAGTGAAGTATCCATTCTTTCTCTCAGATGATTCGTTTATGTGACATGAATACTGCAGTGCCTGAACACTGTCCTGTTTTCAAATAGATTTGGACCCATACTTGCAGAAAAAGAAAACACAAGAAAGACCACAGTAAGATAGGGGTAGATGTTTAGACGGAAACGTGAGCAGAGATGAAGAAAACTTAGACAGGAAGATGTCACAGTCTTTGGGGGTAAAGGAAGAGAAGTAGCAGAAAGACGCATATGCCGCTCCCGAGCATCAGTGTACTCAGGACTGCTGACGGGTGGCCCTTTCCTGCTGGTTTCTGCTCTGGTTCATAGCATGTCGACACACATCCTTCCTTAACTTGGAAAACGTTGAGAAAAACATCCGTGGGCAGAAGACAATGGCTCAGGGAATTTCCATAGCAAACCATTTTGACATCAATGAAAATCACTGGGGCAAACATGGAAGTCTCATCCCTTTTGTCTGACTTTCATTAAGACAAATTGAATGTTTACTGATTATCCAAGCACATCTTTGTAGGCCGATTGAATGGCTTGAGGAGAAAATATCTTCATGAATGAGAGCAGGAGAGACTTTGGAAGCTTTTCTCTGATGTATAGCAAAATATCAGCACATCTTTTTGGAGGAGGATAGCTTTAATTGCATCCTTTCATTATCAAAAACGAGAATACAATTTTCTGAGAATGTTCCAGCAAAGCTCTTTCATTTAGCCATGGGCACTGCCTGGGAATCAGAAAGCTGGACTCTGGTTTAGTTTGGGTAAGACTGTCTGGAAATTTAGAAAAGGCTACTGACCCCTTGGCTTCACCTTTCACATCTGTAAAATGTGGAGATTGACTTAGGAGTATTTTAAGGTCCCTTCTGGTGCCAATATTCTGGAAAGCTATGCTTCCTCCTGACAGCTCAGTGAAAGAAAACCATGTCTCTAGTACATGTTTTGTGGATTACTATTAATAAAAAAATAGAATAATACCATGGTTTGAATAATGAAGAAATTTTTGTATTTGTGAGTAACTGTTTTTTAATCTCACTCCAGTTAGGAGCTGTATGTATAACAAATGGAAATAGAACTTGTAACAGTATGTCTTAGTGTTTATATAGTCAGCCTTCCTCCATGGCCAAAGAAGTATGTGTTAACCTATTACTATATAATCTCCAGAAGTTGTGAAGTAGACAGATTAAAGTTCTTTTTATCAAAACAGCACAAGAGTTCTGGAGAAGATTTTTTAAAAATGCAATAAATCTGAGAGAGCTCTGGAATTTAGCACCTCAGTTGAGGGAAGATGTGCAGGACTAAAATGCCCTTATAGGCAAGTAGGTCTATGAAGGGTGGAACATGTTGGCATGGCCTGCCTTGCCAATAACAAGCTGTGTGATGTAAAACAAGTCCCTTAGCCTCTCTGTTTCCCAGAATCCTTATCTATATAAGAAGAAATTGAAGTGGATGCATTCCTAACCACTTTCAGTCTTAGAGTCTTATGGCTCTGAAGGAAGAGATTAAAATGCAGTTAATTACAATTGAATAATATAAATAAATTGCACAGATACATATTTTAAATCCTTAGGAGAATAAATTCTTGTTTATAATTTTATTTTATGAGAGAGAGAGAATATGTGAGTGGGGGAGAGAGGTAGAGGGAGAGAGTGAGAGAATATTAAGAAGGCTCCACACTCAGTTCAGAGCCCAATGTGGGGCTTGATCCCACGACCCTGGGATCGGGACCTGAGCAGAAATCAAGGGTCCGATGCTCAACCAACTGAGCCATCCAGGTGCCTCAAGAGAATAAATTCTTCAGACACTCATTTACATATAAATTATTTATAAGTTAATTAAAACTCATACTTTAGGTATAAAAGACACCTTAGCAATCAGTACCAAGTGTTGCAAAACTGCCTCATAATTATTTGTGAATGTGCCCCTTACCTTGTGCATTCTTCGAGGGAATAGTCTTGTGTTTCTTTGTATCATCAGTAGTTAGACCAGTACAGATAGTGAATAGATACTAAGTAAAGACTAATTAAATAAATTTGCAGATAAAGAAACAGAAATCTTGAAAAGTTCCACTAAGCTACCTGAAGTCACACAAGTAGCTAGATTGGAGCTTCTGCTTTTTCTGAGACCCAATCCAAGGAGGGCTGGTTCTTTTTAAAGGCCAAATTGATATATTTTTTTCTAAAAACATCATTAGCAATGACATGTTTTCCATGAAAATAGGTCTTTTAAGGACTTTAAGGCAGGCCAAATAAAATTAAATGGAGAATAAGTCACATAATAAATATTCAATAACTATTCATTGATTGATTGAAACTTGAACCAAACTACTCTATCTTCTTAAAAGTAATAAAGTTATCTTTTTGTGCCTAGCACAGCCATGGCTCGTGGTCCCAAGAAACATCTGAAGCATGTAGTGGGCTCAGCATTGTACGCTGGATGAACTGACCGGTGTGTTTGCTCCTCGTCCATCTACTGGTCCCCATAAACCAAGAGAGTGTCTCGCTCTCATCATTTTCTTGAAGAACAGACTTAAGTGTGCCCTAGCAGGAGATGAGGTAAAGAAGATCTGTATGCAGTGTTTTATTAAGATTGATGGCAAGGTCCAAACTGATATAACCTACTCTAATGGTTTTATGGATGTCAGCATACACAAGACTGGGGAATATTTCCATCTGATCTGCAACACCAAGGGTCACTTTGCTATTCATTGGATTGCACCTGAGGAGACCAAGTACAAGCTGTGCAAAGTGAGAAAGATCTTTGTGGGGACAAAAGGACTTCTTCATCTGGTGATCCATGATGCTGGCACTATCTACTATCCTGATCCCTTCATCAAAGTGACTGACACCATTCAGATTGATCTGCAGACTGGAAAGTTTACTGACTCCATCAAGTTTGACACTGGTAATCTGTGTATGGTGACTAGAGGTGTTAACCTGGGAAGAATTGGTGTGATCATCAACAGAGAGAGGCATGCTGGTTCTTTTGATGTAGTTCATGTGAAAGATGTAAATGGCAGCAGCTTTGCCACCCAACTCTCCAACATTTTTATATTGACAAAAGCAACAAACCATGGATTTCTCTTTCCTGTGGAAATAATGTCTGCCTCACCATTGCTGAAGAAAGAGACAAGAGACTGGCAACCAGACAGAGCAGTGGGTAAAATGCTCTCTAGATGATGTGATTAGAAGACTTTATATTTGAAGATAATACAGCATGAAAGAAAAGTTATATTTCTGGAGTAGCTGTCCGTCTTTATTTCTTCTTTGCCTATATCACATGCCATCAAAAGATGAAGTATATTTTGCCACACTCTTTTATTTTTAGTGTTTTTAATTTATTTTGAGAGGGAAAAAGAGCATGAGTGGGAGAGGGGCAGGGACAGGGACAGGGACAGAGAATCCCAGGTGGGCTCTGCATTGACAGCACAAAGCCCAACGTGGGCTTAATCTCACAAACCATGAGATCATGACCTGAGCTGAAATCAAGAGTCGGTTGCTTAACCGACTGAGCCACCGAAGCACCCTATTTCTCCACACTCTTGAATCTATCCCAGCTTATCACTGCTTTGACCAATAGAGCCCTGAGAGAGTGACACTCCATTTGTTCTGGCCCTGATCCTTAGGACGATGGTGGCTTTTGCCTTGGTGTCTTGGAGCCTGGAGCTGTTATACACAAAGTTCAGCTTCAGTGCTCAAGAGGTCCTCAGACTACACAGACAAGAGAGGAGCCCAGCTGAGCTCAGTCTTCTAGCATTCCCATCTAGTCATTAGACGTGGCAGAAAGCCATCTTCAACTGTCCAGAGCAGCTCAGCTTTTAGCTAAGTATCATAAAGTGATCACAGTAGATGACCCATGAAGCAGAAGAATCATACAATTGAGTCCTACTTGAATTTGTGGTTAACAAAATCTTGAAATTTAGTAAAAGACTTATTTTAGGCCCACTTAAATTTGGGGTTGTTTATTTGTAATGATAGGTAGCTGAATTCTTTGTTAAAAAGTTATATAATTCTACATTTTCTATAAAAGAAATTCTTTTCTTATCTCCTACTCTTATCCCAGATTAACACAGGTTGGAAAGATTCAATAGTGCTGACCAATTTGAAATTTTGCTATGGTAAGAATTTCCGCAGGATGTCAACATTAAGAAAAGCTATGGTTTATTTTAAAGCAAAGAAGTTCATTTTAATGGGATGCATAATATACAAGCTATAGTATCAAGTTCTTCTCCCATAAATGTAGCCTTACCTTGTATAGAGAAATCGAAACAGTAAAAATTTGCCTAACACAGGTGTAAGTGTTTCACAAAAAGCATTCTGAGAGAATGACTGCCATTTGTAGCATAAGTACTATCATTTCTTTTCTTTCCCTGTTACTAATCCCCATTTACTATTTCCATGTTCACTCCAAACACCTCATTCACTTATGTATGGATTCCTTCAAAAAGCCTTTACTGAATCCCTACTGCATTTCTGACAGTATCCTAAGCATTGGTGAAGAAGCTATGATGACTAAGAGGTAGACCTGTACCTCAAGGGGCAAGAATTCTATCGGGGAAGACAAGTTTAGTACTAAACATGGCCCATGGATATAGTAAGTGCTAAAATGGAAGTAAGTAGGGGTTCCTGGGTGGCTCAGTGGGTTGAACGTCTGACTCCGGCTCGGGTCATGATCTCACAGTTCGTGGGTTCGAGCCTCGCATCGGGCTTTGTGCTGACAGCCTAGAGCCTGCTTTGGATTCTGTGTCTCTCTCTCTATCTGCCCCTCCCCCACTTGCACTCTGTCTTTCAAAAATGAATAAACATTAAGAAAAACTTTAAATGGAAGTAAGCATGAAAGAAAATGGGGACTCAGAGATGAGCAGCAGTGCCTGCAAAAGTAGGCTGAAAGTTTCAGAGAGGGAGAAGTTGGGTGTTAAAAGATAAATTTTACAGTCAAAGAAATGGTAAAGGACCTTTTAGGCAGAAAGAATGGCATTTGCAAAGGGAGTAAAAGGTAAGGGGAAAATGGCAAAACTTCCACTGCGGATGTAGCAAAAAATTGACAAGGGAGGGCAGGGGACTGACAGGGGTAAATAATGGATTATGGTAGAGATAGGGTGGGGGCACAGGGTGACGAACTCTTATGCCATGAACTCATAGTCAGCTGGCCTTCGTCCAGTGCTCCCTATGAGACCTGTGGAATGGGTAGCATGCCCACCACTATCCACAACTGATTAGATCAGAGGCTTATACCTGGCGCAAAGTCAGTTCATCCTTTTGTTTGATTGCAATCAAGCAGATTCTCTATCAGAAACTTGCCTGAAGAAATATGATTGGAGACTACACCTTGTCACATGGTAACGTACACTAGATCAAACAGTCATGTAGACATGGGGTCAGCTCTGACCTCATGGCAAGTCAGACCCACAAGCAAGTTAATGCTACAGGGCATCAGCCAACGCTACAGGCCTTACAGAGTCTGTGGGTAAGAAGACAGGTAATACTGAGAGAGGCAGGAATGATGGAGTGGGCAGTCAGAATGGAAGTGAGAGTGAGAGAGGTGTAGGCAGAGACCCCTGAGAACAGCCATGGGGAGACCAACTCTGAGAGGAAGGAGTTGGTTTGGACAATTAGGCCAAATGTAGTAGAGCTTAGCACATGAGCACCTGGCTTTAGCCATTGGATTTGACAATTATTATTGACCTCAGAAAGAAGGCAGCCTCAGAGGATGTGTGGCCAGAGTGTAGACACTCTTATTAGGAGTCTGAGGCTGCAGAGTGTGTGGCATAAGGCAAATGAAATATGATGGAAACTGATGACTTATCCTATCAACAAGTGAGGCCGTGGGAGATGGCTGCCAGGATGAGGGGATCCAAAACACACCCAAACTGGCCACCTCTCTCATATTTCTCCTAATTTGAGGAGGAATCCAACTCTGCATTCTGCTGAGATCTGTCGCCTTTTATTTCATTAATGATCACAAGTGACGCTGCTAATGTTCCATGGACTTCGCCAATGTATGGCTCAACAGGTCCCTACTTTGTCTAATTACTATCCATATATTCAAAGATTGGATCCAGGACTTCAGAAAACTTTACCTTTTAAAGAAACTTGTATAGCCTGGGGCCACCAAGAGATGGAGCAAAGTGAACTAGGTTTTGTGTTGTAACGTTTCTACCACTGGGATCTTTCCAGGGTGACTATGTGCCTCATAGACAGTAGAATAAGTGCTGACAACATAATGCTCATTACCTTGTTGCTGGTACAGCAGTTGATGCCTTATCCACAACAGTTTGTGGTTTCTCTTTTATCTGGTGATAGTATCTCCCAGCGCAGAGCATGGGGAGTGAGTGAGCCTAGCAGTCTGTAGGAGCATTGGTACCTGTAAGAGGGTCCACAAGCCATTGGAGGGCCACTGCTTGTTGTAATATCACATTCCCATTACTTCCCCTCAAAGGAAGTAGGGCCTAAAATCTTTCAGGGAAACAGCTCCTGCTGTTAGAACAACCCAAGACTTCCTTTCCACCTGTTTTGAGGGAGAAATGAGAAAAGAAAAAAAAGTAGGCAATGACTAATGACCAATGGAAGGGGGAAAAAAAACACCAACAAAAGAATGTCCTGCGAGAAAGCTCAGAGCTGAGTTTTATTTGTTTGTTTATTACTGGCTGAGATATAAATGGAGTTTAAGCAGTAGAGCTGCCTTCTCTGATTAATATATTAGCCAAATACATCAAGTCTGACCGTCTTTGCTTACCACCAGGGTGCACCAACACTCACACTATTCTAGACTTCTAACAAGATCAGCGTTTTTAGCCCTTGATAATTGGGCTCAAGTCACTTTTGGAAAAGAATGCTGGGGAGTTAGATTGCTAAGGCTCTTTTTATTATAGCGCAATTCTCAAGTCTTCTGGATTTTTAAAAATCATATCTACAGTCTGCTACAACATGTGTTTTTAAATGCAAATCAACTCATGCAATTGGTAATTAGGGGAGTGATATCAGCATAACACAGAAAACAAATTGGACCAAACTTGGTTTTTCCCAGTGTGTTCATTGTCCGAAGCGATCAACTGTGTAAGCTTTTTCACAGTTAAATAAAACAAAACTTTTATGATATTTGAAGAGTTTGGAAAAAAAACGCTTAAAAGGCTCTGAATATCTTCCTTTAATTCAAGAAAGTGGCTGGCTTAATGACCTGAAATCCTTGCTATACTGTCCACTAGGTGAAACTACCTGGAGAAACTGTATTTGCAGACTAAGAACCTGGGAAGAGATTTTCCTGTGTTAAAATGAGACAATAACAACAACAAAAGAACACACTTTTGAGTCCTGATGTAACTATCTTTTATCAAAGTGGCTGTTGTTAAAGACCTGTATCTCCACAGGGAAAGTTTGAGTCCCAGGGTTTGAGACATCAAAGGGCGGACTGACAGATTTGGGGGGCAAAGGCTAGTGGAGATTTAACTCAATCTTTGTATCTTCAGGATTCTTATCATTTTTGTAAAAGTACTGTTATGCCCAGAATTCGTGATCCCCAAAGACCACTAGGGAGCCGAGTCCGATGCAAAAGCAAAGAGCCTTTATTCGAGCTAGCTTGAGCTCAATCCCCTACCTGCACCGACGCAGCGGTGAGATACCAGGGAAAAAGAGCGAGTTTCAAAAGGACAAAGGTTTTATTGGGGCCTGGGGTCAGTTGGTGAGGTAATGGCTATGGCCTCAGCCGATTGGCTGGGGAGGGGTCCTGGGGAAGGGTCCGGCAGGTGAGGGAGGGTTTACTCGAGGGGAGGAGGTGTGGTCAAGGTGAAGGACACAGAACAAGATGGAGTCAAGGGGAGGGGGTGTGGTCAAGGTGAAGGACACAGAACAAGATGGAGTCAAGGGGAGGAGGTGTGGTCAAGGTGAAGGACACAGAACAAGATGGAGTCAAGGGGAGGAGGTGTGGTCAAGGTGAAGGACACAGAACAAGATGGAGTCAAGGGGAGGAGGTGTGGTCAAGGTGAAGGACACAGAACAAGATGGAGTCGGCTGGCGTAGGCCCGCCCTTTCCGTACCATGGCTTTTGAGGATCTGTTCCTAACCCTATTTTTTCCAGTGAGCACTGTTATGTTTAGTGTGTGATTTTGCAAAAAGTGAAGAAGGTGTAAGTGCAGTAATATGGCTGAAACACCTGTGCTAGTATAATTCTTGAATAACATTTGTGTAAGGCTTACAAAATACCAGACATTTTCTAAACATTTTACATATATTATCTCATTTAATTATGACAACTTAATGAGGTTCATTCTATTACTATCCCATCTTTACAAACGAGGAAACATAGAACCAGAGAGAATAAATGGAGAGCAGAATAACGAGGGTTTTAAGTGGCTATGCATCTGGATGGGGTAGGAGGGAGAGGTCCTGTTCTTTAAGTTATACCAGTGGGAGGGCTGTTTTAAAAGGTGAGTAAAAAGGCAGGGAAATGAGATTATGAGGAAATGAGGAAATAAAATCCTTCTTATTTTCATAATGAGTTCATATAGCACAAAGTGCTACACAAGCTTGCTGCATCACCTAATTGTATTCTGGGGCCCTGAAAGGAGAAAATTTCATCATCGAATTACCATTTTATTTGAAATTCACAAGAAGAGAATGGATAAAAATGGAGAGAATAATGTCTGTAAATTTATGAAGAAAGAAAAATTTGACATGGCCTTTTAAAATTCTCCTTTTCATTCTTTTGTAACAAAAATGTTTTTCTGTTGTTTTTTTTTTTTTTTCCAAATTTTCTTTCTGGTGCCAAGTACCTAAGGGTCAGTTACAGTTCCTCTTTTGAGAACAAATTTGGATTTTAAAGCATCCCGGTAGATACAGATCAGTATTTGGCAAAGTGTGAGCTAGGGACCATACCTATCAGAATCACCTGAAGTGCTTGTTAAAAAAATGTGAATTCTTGCTCCCAAGATCTATTTACCGAATTAGAATATTTATATGTAGGGTTCTAGGCCTCTACATTTTAACAAGAACCTTATGGCTTTCCCACACACTAATGTTCAGTATGCATAAAATTTAGTTTTAAATCACTGATTCAGAAAATTCAGAGCATTCACAATAAGTGTAATTGTTTCAGCCAAGCTAAACAGCCATTGATTGATTAATTGATTATTATAGATCCCAAGTTTTTTTCTGACACTTTGTGGACAGGCTTTGTTTCTTCATCCAAATTGAGTCAAGAGAATTAAATAATCCACTCAGTCAATTGAAAACTAAGGGCCAAGTCGATAAATCAAAATTCAATTGTGTAACCAATCTCGGAAGTCTTGTTTGACTGAAAAATGACATTTAAAACACCTATACACAAAGTTTGTTAAGACAGTCTAATTGATTTATGAATGCAGAAACTTCCTTAAAACAACCACTGCCATTAAGATCATAGATATGTTTACATTTATCCTAAAAATCTTCAGTTGCAAATACTGATATATACAGGTCACCCGGGCCTTATGGGTTGCAAAATCTAAGAGATTCCTTAGTACTTAATTTGCTTGACTTTTCAGCAGTCATTTGACATTGTTGACTACTCCTTCCTTTTTGAAGTAGTTTAGTCCCTTGGCTTCTGTGATTCCACACTGTGTGTGTGAGTGAAGGTAATGCTGCTGCTACAGTAAACACCCAAATCTTGGTGGCTTAACATAAAAGAAGTTTCCTTCTTACTCGTGTAAAATCTAATAGTATTTTCTCCTAAGGGATGAGGAAGGTTTCTGACTTCCTCTTGGGGTTGACATTGAGCCATGAGATGGAGAAGTTTGGGGAGATTTTTATGTACCACCTTTGAAAGTGGCCTTCATCAGTTTTTGTTCCCCTTCCATTAGAGCTCAATATGGCAACACTGAACTCCTGGGAGGCTGGAAAAAACAGTCTAGGAAACAGAGGAGGCAGGTGGATGCTTAGGTAACGATCTCTGCCAAACAAACTCTCCCTTTTTCCTACTTCTTTGCATATTCTTTCTCAGATGCATTTGTGACTCTGTTCTTTACCCAATTCTAGAATATTGACACATGGTGCTATTCTAAGTATGCTACTCTTTTTGGTCTCCAAACTTTCCCTGGACAATATCATTCTTTCACATGGCTTTCGTGGATGTCTTTAGCTCAGGGAGCCCCCAAAGCACAGTCAAGTTGCTACTGAAACTCTACCCATTGATGTCTCAAAGATACCTCAGGCTCCAATGTGCAAAAGTAAACTTGTCAGCTCCATCATTTCTCCTTCCAGCATTCATTGACACAGTAAATGGCACCAGTCTCCACCAAATTGCCCAAGTGCTCTCTGACTCCCCTACAATTCCTCATATCATCCAATCATTAACCCTCATGATTCTGGATACCAATTATCTCTTAAATCTAGTCATCTCTCTCCAGCTCCATCTCCAATATTTTTATGTCAAAGTCATTTTTATAAAATTGAATTACGGTTACATATTTTCTCTGCTTTAAATCTTTAAATCTTTCAATGGCTTCCTTATGTCCCTCAGACAATAAAGTCCAGCCCTTTAACATGGTTTAATGGTGTCCTTCATAATTTAGTTCCTCCCCCCTCACTGTTTCTTCCCCCCTCACTGTTTCCCTTGAACATCCAATTTTCTTTTGGTTATTTTCTAAAGTATGCCATTCTTTTTCCTTGGGACCAAGATGCCCCCTTCATTTAAAACACTTCTCTCTGACCTCGTTCAAAGTCTAAACCCAGCTCATTTTTTCAGGTTTCAGCTAAAAATGTCACTTTCTTTTGGAGATCTGTAGTGATTTCTTAGTTTAGATTAGAAGGCCTGCTTATACTCCTGGGACACCTTGGACTTTGTTTTCTTGGTTAAAATGTTTATTTGCCCCATTGTTCTGCTGTCCTCATTAGAAGCTGTAGCTGTAGCTGTTATATTTACTACTGTATCTCCAAAGTTCTTAGTGGGCTCACTGAGAAATCTGTTGGGGAATGAATAAAGTTATTAAGTGAGAAACTCACCAGTCTCTATCATAGTTCTACAAGTCCTATGATACAAATGGTTGTGCATGTATCATAGTTAAATTCTCTATGAAACAATTTTCCAGAAGTCCAACTTCCAATGGCATTGACATGTTGACCTAGAGCCTCCAGTCACATTCTCTAATGAGAAGAACAAAGCTGTTCTTTTGTTTGCATGCCCGTATTTATTTCCATTATTATCAACATCCTCAACAAACTCGGGCAAAGTCAAGGAATGATTTCCCTAATACCTCCCAGAGGAAACACAATAAAGGAAATCAGAGAGACATCTGTGCATTGTTTATACCTCCATTATCCTTTCTCAAGTTGTAAATTACTTGGCAACAGCTGGGCAAGAGAGAAAGGAGAGATATTCTATTTGAAAAAGGAGGTCTGAACATAATAACCAAAACTGCTTGGAAGCTTTATCATTGCTTGAGTCCCTAGACCCAATTTCAACCTGTGGAAGGAGTATTTCCTATACCACCAACAAGCAATTCTTGGACACCAGCAGGGTGTGAACTCTGGTTGCTGTCAAACTCAATTCTGACACTACCTATGGAGACATAACCTCAGGTTCCACAGGTTCTACAAGACTACAGATCCCTTTCCCTGCCCCCCACTTCAAAAGCTAGTCATAAGTTCAGGTTGTTACCTGTAACTCTGGGTATAAATCAAAGGTTCCCATCACCTCCTCTTTGGGTTAATTTGCTAGAGCAGCTCACAGAATTCAGAGAAGAATTTTACTTACTAGATTACTGGTTTATTATAAAAGGATATAACTCAGGGATAGCCAGATGGTAGAGGTGCACAGGGCAAGTCAAGGAGAAGGGGCACAGAGCTTCCATGCCCTCTCCAGAAGCACCACTCTCCCAGCACCAACATGGAAGTGTCACCAGCAAGACCCTTACTGACCCCCTTCCTCTTCATAGGAATGTTAATCTTATCTTTTAGAGAAAAACAACAGCAAGAACTCCAGCTGGCCTAGACCAGTTTGAGCTTGATCACTGACTCACCTCTGCGCAGATGGACCCTGGAGTGTCCCATGGTTACCTCTATGTCACTGTAACGTTACAATCTCCTCTCAAGGAGAAGCACAAACCTCATTAACATAGCATACAATGTATGTATGAGCATGTTTCCTTAAGATACACATGTGATCTTATACCCACCTCTACATGTGGTGATAAAGTTTCCCTTCTGAATATTCACCCTAAACCCTAAATGAAAAGAATCTGCTCACCCCTGCTCAGGAGGTCGTGGTTTTGGAAGTTAGCCCTAATGATCTCCAGCCCCTCTGCCCTTGCCAAAGTTCTGAAAATTGTAACCCTCTAATCATGGGATCTGTTCTCCTGGCAACTCACCCCATCCCTAGGTGGGATTCAAAAGTCACAGCATTAACATAGCAAAAGAGACAAACCACAAGAGACTCTTAAATACCAGAACAGACTGAGGGTTGCTGATCAGGTGTGGTGGGGGGAAGGACTAAAGGAGTGATGGGCATTAAGGAGGACACTTGTTGGGATGAGCACTGGGTGTTATATGTAAGTGATGAATCACTAAATATATTTCTGAAATTACTATTAAACTATATGTTAATTAACTTGGATTTAAATTTAAAAAATAAATTTAAAAATAAAACAAAAAAATCTATATAAATGATGTATGTTAATAAACATAATTTTGGGGGAAGAAAAAAACAAAAGTAATAGCATTAACATAACAAAAGACTTTGTTGTTTGGTCTCATCTCTTAGGATATTCCAAGGGTTTTAGGAGCTCTGTGCCAGAAATAAGACAAAGACCAAATATGTATATTTCTTAGTATATAAGTCACAATATCACAGTCATCTACAAAGCTATAGTATTTTTTATTACTCAGAATTTATAATTATAATACTAATTAGGGGACATCAGTGTAATGTATATATGTGCATAAAATGAGTGAAGACAATTTTGACTTTGGAAAACTTAAATGGAAAAAATCGTGTAACCTGTGTGGATGTTGGTTCATGCCACTCTGATCCCCCTCCAGCACTGAAAGATTTATTCCTGGGGCTGTGGAGAGCTGTCTGCCCTCTTTCAGGATTGTCTCAAAGAGAGCTAACTTTGCCCAATGCCTAAATCCTTTCCCAAGACTGCTGCTTCACTAACTGGTTGACTTGGGGAAGTGACAGCCTGGGCCTATTGACCCAACTTGAAACAACTCTTAAGGAATCCCAGCTAAATTTGGAAATTTCTGGTGGAGTTGGCCGAGGGCTTCATGTGAATGCATCACTGCCCCAATTTTCTCTCTATCCAATACAATTTTTTCTCTCCTCTCTATAGGTAGAAGCACTACCTAATAAATTTCAATCTCAAATTTGTGACACAAGTCCTTTACATTAGGCTGGAAATTTAGTCTCACATTACTTTATTTACTCTGTTATCCACTGAGTTTTGGATGGTATCCTTGGGAGCTTAAATATGGTTTGTTCAATGAGGGAATAAGATTGGGTTTGAGGATGGAGACGGGAACGGGAGCATGAGACAAAAGACAGACTCCTAGAAATTTGTTTCATTTAGATAGAATTACTTAACCTTCCTAGGTGGCCTGTGAGCTTTGCTCTAAGCAGAAACCTTTCCTACCTCTGAGCTGTAGAGAGTATATAGTTGTTCCTATAATTTTGCTTTAATGGTTTGCCTTATACTGTGAGTTTACTATTCTTCCATAAATAGCTTATCAGTCAAGCCTTTTTAGGGTAGAATACAGATATTATATCTTGTTACTCCTGCAGAATTCCTAGCTCAGTGTCTTGTATGTCCTGATAGTTTAATGTTAATAAATTGTTATTGGAAGAAGCTCTTGAAAAATAGATACTACCTAGTCATTTATTCCTCAGCATTTTGCTTCCATATAGGTTTGTTTTTTGCTTTTTTGTTTTTGTTTTTTGTTTTTTGCCCAATCTGATTTTAAGATGTTATCAAAATCACTTTTAAAAGCTGGTTAAATATAATGACTTCTTTATCTACACCTTTTTGTTTACTAACATGTCTGAACTTAACAATTTGTATTATACTATAAAACTTATCCCAGTTAACATAACTTACTATGTTCCAGGGGCTGGGTATGCTCCACATGTAGTCTTGCAATCTTTCTGGATTTTGAAAAAATATCTGCACAATGTATTTTTAAAAATTTATTATATTTTATTGTGTTTAAATTCTTTGGAAGTGGACAGTCCATTTATGGACTAATTAGACTAATTTTTCTTAATTAGAATAACTGATTGATAACAAAAACTCATGCCTCATGCATGCCATATAACAGGATGGCAAGTGCATTGTGGAGTCTGATTTTAGGCTCTCAGCCCTCAGTGACCAGACCAGGTCTTCCAGGAGACAGCCATTCATGCCAGCCTGCCAGCCACTGAATCTTCTTTGACATTTTAATTAGCATGCCTTGTTTTCATTGCTGTTGGAACTACTCTTAGTTTATCAATGAAGGAATGAGTTAGTTCGTCACTCATTCAAAGGGAATGGAACAGTCAAGATCAAGAACCACATTAAACTAAGAAAGAATAACAATTAAACACAAGTGGCTTGGAGAGGAGAATGTGGAGGGAGATATAAATCTTCAAGTAAGAGAATAAAGTGTGAGTATGAGCAGATCTCTCTTTCTGTAAAGAACAGGGAACTGGCAAGAGGGACTTAAATCAGAAATTCATTTCATTTTGGCACTGAGTCCCCATTATACGTATTCCTGTCACTGTGCTGTAGTCCCTGCTCTACAAGAGTGAGGGGTTCCTACAGAAACGAACATAATATCACTGTCCTAAGGCAAATGCTGATGGAGGAGTGGATAGAGGGGCCTGTATAATTCTAGAAACTTGAAGCTATGTTCAGGAGAACTTAAGTCTTTTCTCTCTCTGGGCTGTTAAGAGGTTTTTGGGAAAATACCCTTATTTTGCTCTATTGAATTATGCTTAAGAAAATCTTTGTATTTATATAAGAAATTGCCTGAAGGAAATTTAACTTTATTCTTTCGTTGACAGTAAGTTTAGCAAAATGATTTATTGTGTGCACAACTTTATCCACCCACAAAATAGGTTGCAGTCAGAACTATGTTCTAATGAAAACAAGGCTTATATTTTCTGCATTTTTATAGTGTAGTGAAAATCACCCCACTCTTGTCCCCAGTGTACTTATACCTATAGCAAGTCCCTGCAGATCTGAGAAGTTTCCAGTTTGAAGGAAGCAAGAGAACACGTTAGGGAGGGGCAGGAGGTGTGTCACCATCAGGTCACTGATTTCCAGAGGTCAGCACCTCAGACTGGTGGCAGAGGTGTAACTGAAATCTGTAGAGGTTTATTTTGTTATTTTATCTGTTCTTTTTAATTACAAAACAAACGAACAAAACAAAACATGTTTGAAGAGGTGAGGAGATGGTGGCTGTTGGTACATTACCTTTTGTTTCCCCCTGAGATTGCACCATCTCATTATTTTCTACAAGTAGGAATCAGTACTATGGACAGAGGACAGAGACCTGAGTTTCAATTTTGGCTCTGCTCCTTACTAGCGGTTAGCATAAAAATTCACTACCCAACACTGATGAATTTAGTGCTTGTAAATAGCCATGTCTTGAGTTCCTGAGTTCTGTGTATACAAAAGAAGCAACAGTGTAAGAACTATATTTATAATCTGAATTGTTTTTGTAAATATACATAGGTCTTGTTTGTCTTTGATTTGTTTTGATGAGCAGAGAGAAAATATCCTTCAGCTAAGGGAGAATGAAGCAGTTTTTGGTTAAATATCAGTGATTTAAACCACAGTTCCTTTTTCCTATATGATTCTTTTCTAAACTGTAATGTCACCTAATCAGCAGATCATGCTAAATCTTGTGATTATATATTTTTAAAAGCACTTTTCAGGAAGTTTATAAATATATGCAACTGAACTAATTCAAATGGAGGTGAAGTACCAGAAGATGTGGGAATGGTTCAGGCTGGGGGCAGGGGGAGAGATAAAAATCATTATACCAGCAGCCTACGGCAAGAATCATTTTGCAACAACCACTAAATTTAACTCCGCTCTCCATAAAAAGCAAAGGCAGCGAGATATAAAGTAAACCTATCATGAAAGAAGTAGCCTTTCCTGGCAATAAACTCTACAAGAAACTTACAATTCATATCCTTATGCAGGAGACAGATGGTTAGATTTGCTGCATAAAACAGGAAACCCCCAAATAAAAATGCTTTAAACAAATGAGCAGCTATTTCTCAAATAAAAGAAGAAATCCCAAGCTTTTTTGGAGAATCTTCATGGTGTCACCAAGGACTTGGGCTCTTATTTTCTGGTTGATCATTCTCAAGATTTGTGCTTTCCATCCTTAAAGTACCTTTTGGTCCAACACAGCTATGGTGCTTTAGTGATCATATCTGACTTTCAGGCTGTGAGAAAGAAGGAGTAAGCCTCCAAAGTTATTTGTCCTTTTCCATTTAAGAGAATTTTCCAGAACTCTCTCTCATACAACCACTTTTGCACCTATTTTATTGTCTCCAACTGAGCACATGCCACATCATGTAAGGATTGCAGGGTTGGCTGGGAAGTGTATGTAGTCTTCTTCTGGT
Source organism: Felis catus (assembly GCF_018350175.1). NCBI lineage: Eukaryota > Metazoa > Chordata > Mammalia > Carnivora > Felidae > Felis > Felis catus. The sequence continues at coordinate 205,922,279 of NC_058368.1, read as the reverse complement.
TAGGTATATACCACTAAAAACATTTGATGAGCAACTGCTAGTCTTTGCCACAGACAGCAAATAACAAAATGGACAACGTTTCAATAACCATTTTACATAAAATTCACATGTAGCCTTTATAGAAATATGTTATCAGATACAAGGAACCAAGTCCAATGACCACAAAATACTGATGCAACTACACCATTTCAGCCCAGATCTGCAGGCTTTCTCCAAGAGAAGTAAATGCTGACACTCCAGAGAAATAATTACGTTTCACAGATTGGCTTTAATTTAAGTAATCCCTTCTCTAGGGACCAACCTACTTTTTAAAAATGAAGTTCTTTTTTTTTTTTTTTTTAATTTTGTTTTTCAACGTTTATTTATTTTTGGAACAGAGAGAGACAGAGCATGAACGGGGGAGGGGCAGAGAGAGAGGGAGACACAGAATCGGAAACAGGCTCCAGGCTCTGAGCCATCAGCCCAGAGCCTGACACGGGGCTCGAACTCACCGACCGCGAGATCGTGACCTGGCTGAAGTCGGACGCTTAACCGACTGCGCCACCCAGGCGCCCCTAAAAAATGAAGTTCTTATAGGGACGACAAATCATGTTTTTAAGAGATTTAAACAATGCATAGTCTTATATTCCTGTAGCCTTCTAACAGGCGATGGATAGACAAATCTTTTGATTGCGGTTTCTGTAATAACTGTGGGGAAAATGTTTTGTTCAAAGCAAATACTTATGTATTGTGGGTGTTTGGAGTTCTCCATAACTCTTTAGGTGTAAGGAGGATTGATTTGAGCCCCATTCCCTGGAATGTGGAAGACCACGGCTCTTTCCCAGATTGCCATGAGCTCCAGAGGGACTTGTGTTCTCATGGCCACCTCTGGCTTTGGACACCTGCTTCCAACAGTTGGCTCTCATTTTATGAATTGACTTGCTCTTTTGCTCATGTTGTTCTTCTCAGACTGTGTCAACCCTGAGACTGACACAAAGACCCTTGGATCTTTTCCATATTTTTCACATATCCAAAAAAATTGCAACCCTCCCCTACCATTAACTAACAAAAATAAACATACACATACACCTACCTATACAAGGTCATTTTGTGTGAGTAGCAGACTTTCCTGAAGTATATCAGAGTACAAATGTAACATCACATACACATGAACAAATTAAAACTAAACCATAGGCATCTTTGTGATGAAAAGTCCTTTAGCCACCATATACAACCCAAAGCTTCATACTTATTTCCACTCCTGATCCCTCAGCACCATACAACTTTGCTTACTTCTCTGTTCTCAAATATAAAGTAATAAATAGAACTCTCTTTGGTCCTCACTGCCGAAGTTACCTTTGTATATTCAAGTTCCATTAAATTGCACAGCCAGTTGGCAGTTGTGATTACATGCAGTAGGCTTTGAAGGTGTCCTACGTGCACGGGGCTACTCTTGGCCCATGGCCTGTTTTTAGGATTGTAGCAGTGGAAGTGAGCGCTGACCTGAGATGAAGCATGAGAAAAGTGAATCACAATACCTGCAAGTAAGAACGTGGTAGTAATTTAATAAGGTTAGGTGTTATTATCAGATTTAACAATTTTCAATTGACGATGCTTTTCTCATTGAGAAAAATGTTGAGCCCTTCTATTCCTGGTGGTGCAGAATAGTTTTAATCTGAAGATAGAGGCCTCTGGAATCTGAATTTGTGCATCCTTCCAGAGATGTTTGGTGCATATAACATATGATGATATTTATTCTCTTCCATTGCTAATACGGAGGAAGGGTGCTTGAATCTTCTGTGTCAACAGTTTTGTTCATCAATTAAGCTATCTGAAAGTTATGTGCTCCCTTTGTAATGAAAGTCAAGGTTGCAATCATCAGAGTTGGTTAGGATGCCCACTCATTTTCCTGAGAGATACAAAAGAAAAATAGAAAATGACTTTGCTGAAAATGGAGCAATACATACAGTTATTTTGATGAGGGTCACTGTTGGAAATCTGAATTTGTTTGTATTACGGCATGTATAAGGGCACTGCGACCTGTTTCATGTTCTCAAGGAGACATAGCTGAGCAAGAGGATAAAAGCTGAATAGCAATGTGACCTAAACAAAGGAGGAGTATCCTTTAGAGCTATGTTAGATTATAGTTGAGGTAAGGTTTTTTTTTTTTTTTTTTAAAGAATTATTGTGTAATAGTCTTTTCAGAACTTCAGGAACTTAATTTCAAAGTCATGTTCAGAAAAAAGAGATAGTCTTTGATCTATTAAGTTCTTATTTACTATAACTATGATATAGCTTGTTCCCACCATAAATTCCAACTCCTCAAACTCAGATGCTGTGTTTTGTTTACCTTGTATTTCTTACCTAGCCTAGTGCTTAGAACTTGGTTGATACCCTATAAAGATGTGTTGAATGAATGAGTAAATGAGTATATTTATAAGTAAATCAATCAAACAACCGACAGTTTAATTTCTGTGCTTTTCAACAATGAATATTTCCATTTTAGCTTTGATGAAAGTAGGGGAAAAAAGCATGACAGTCCAGTTTTTAATATCGCTTTATAACAACATTCCATGAAATACAAGGTGCAATTCTTATGTCAGTTTTGCTAGATTAAGATGTTAATGACGAAAAATTCATGAGCCTTGACATTCTTTTTTTAGCTGTTCTACCTTCACTTTCCAAAAGGGCAAAATGAACATCTGTGTGTCTGGAACAAAAGACAAATTAAAAGTAAGAGGTTAATTAGGCATTAAATTGACATTTTAAACACAATTTTAGTGCTATGGAAGTGGTGAAAACAATCATTTCAAAACTGCTATATTGGGGGGAGGTAGATTTTATTGATTAGTTTACTCAAAAGCTGGTACAGTCTGAACAATTAGAATATCAAGCAAAGAACACATATGAAACAAGCTTTGGAAGAATTGTCCATTAAGTATTATGATTCCTGCAAAAAAAAAATAATAACAAGCTTTGCACAGCTTTGTTATCAGGAGCCTTTACATTTGACATTTCGGAAGGGAGGAAAGTGAATGGCTTAAAAAGTTGAAAAGCCAATTCATCATGATGTCTGACATTTGGGAGCTGATATTATCATCTGTAATTTAAAATTCGGAATTTATAAAGTGCAGTCATATAATACTGCTCAGCAAACAAAGGTCTTGCTGAAATGTCTGTACTTATCTGGGAAAGAACATAGAATCACAAAAAGCTGATGGTTTTGAATTTGAATGTTTATTCCTCCCACCTCACCCCCAAATTTTATAAAATAATGGGTTTCTACCTTCTCCAACAAACAAAACTGTATGCACAAGGAACTGATTTTATATAGGGAGATTTAAAAATCTACTATGACCTTTGTCATCATAATTATGAGACTTTTCTTGAACATGTATTATGTAATGTTTGTTGATCATGCATTTTCCTTATTTCTAATCAAAGTATGATAGCACATGAAAATATATTCAGAGCTACTCTGGCATTCTGCTGAGAATACCAGTCACAGTTGTCCTGCTGCTGTGTGCTTATGCATAAGGTTTTCTAATCCAGAGATTCCCATCTGGCAACATCAGGAGGTATTTTCAGGAACAGCTGCATCAGAAAATATCCAGTTGGAGGAATTCTTCAGCCCCTCAGACGTCCTGGGTCCCAGGACCTTGGACCGGAACCTGATCCTCCAACTTCCTTTTCATTAATGGAATCAGCATTAACATGGAGAAAAGGACATTCTTTCCTTGTCTGGCATTGATAATCTTGCTGCTTTCCTAAAGATTGGTTTGCTGTGTGTACTGTGCTCAGCTTTGTTGTAGCTATTCTCAGATCAGCGAAGCAAAATATTCCCTTTCTTCCTTTCTTACAAATACTTCACGAAAAGGTACCCAGTGATTTGTACAATTGACAACTGTAACCATTGCTCCAGGGCAGATTGAGAAAAACTCATATTCTCTCTAACATAACCCAGAAGTGCCTGTTCATCTACCTTATGGCAGAGGCATGTGTTTTCATTGCTGCTCTGTGATCTAATTCAGAGGAGAGATAGCTGCTGCATTTTCAATTGATATATAAAAATAGCTGGTTGCACTAGACACCGTCTGACGTCAATGCAATCATTAAAAAGCAGTGGCCAGTCTGCAGAACATCTCTGATTACAGCTCAATGTGCAGATACTTAAACCATATCATTCTTTTCTTTTGACAGACAGCCATCTTTCTTATTGTAAGATCATTTTCATCAATCATTTAGCTAGTATGTGGTTAAAGCTCAAGTTCTTTCTACTACACCAAGGCACAAAACATCGTCTAAATGCAAACCCATGGATTAATTATTATTGTATTGGTTTCCAACCCACAGGATTTTGTGCTGAAACTTTTGATGGTGACCGATGCAGGAGGCCACTGGACAGTAACAAATATGGTGCTGAGGACACTTACCAATCCTTTCCAAAAGAGAGTTCATGCTGAGAACCAGATATGAATACCAAAACGCCAGATGGAGTCTGGCTCAGGAGTTTCCCAAATCTGCTACCCTGTAATAAGTTCTGCTACCTCCTCCTCCAATATGGAGTCCCTTCCCCACTCCTCACTATTGAGCCAAATTCTACCCATCCTGCAAATCACCTTGCAGTCTTACCCAACCTCTCTGGCAGCATTTTATCTTTCCCCTTCCTGACCAAACTGTTCTGGCCCATAAACTAGTTTAAACTTTCACCAAAGTCTTTCTCTTCTTCACATTCACAAAAGAACGCTTTCCTGACCCTTATCTTCGCTCCATCTTTCACCATACTCCAGTGCAATTCTTCTAAAATACCAGTCTGATTATGTTAGCTCCTTGTTTAACAACCTATGTCTCCCTCTGCGAGAGCTCCCCAAACTTCATCCCTTTTAACTAAACCAACTCATTCACCCGTGTCCTAGACAGAGGCCTATTAAGTGAATCTGCTGTTCCTTAGCTCTTGGGGCCCTTTATTTTACTCTTTGTCTTTTTATTTTCAACCCATTCCTGCAACCATTTACCTTGTACTATTATTCATCTATAGTGCTCAACCCTCACGCTTGACAGATTTGGCTTTCTTAGTGTTAAACAGTTTCTTATCTTTTGAACTTCATTTGTAACATTGCCATGCCTACTCAGGTAACCATTTTACTCCACCAATATCCAGACTCGGTCCCATGTGGAATATGGCTCACCTCTCTCGGGAATCGATCAGATGATCCCTCATTACCTGCAGGATAAAACCCGTGGCACAGTACACAGAACCCTAATCCACCATCCCAGACTCTTTTTCCACCAGTTCCCACTGGTTCCCACCATATACCTGTATATCAGTCAGTCCACTGCAACCTTTCATTCTTCTGTTTCTTTTGCCAAACTATGTCTTAGGCTTATAGAGGCCTTCCACCATTTTCAGTTTGGCACATTCACCTTTTTTTTTTTAAATCAAATTGAAATATCATTACCTCAGTCAATTTAATCGATCCAATTTAAATGTTCCCATGGAATTTCCCATGGAAACACATTTATTTTGAGTATGTTTGTTTTGTAACTTTTTGATAGTTATCTGTTTTTCCCCTAAAACTTGACTTTCTTCAATGAAGAAACTAATATTTTATTCTTCTCTATGTCTTGAGATACAGATACAACACAGAGTCTGTCAAATGATGATTCCTCAACAAGTGTTTATTGACTGAACAAATAATCCATACCGTATGTTTGAACATATTTTTTAAAATTTTTGTTTGTCTTGCCTAATAATTAAATGTCTTTCATCTATGAATCATTACCTTTAATTATAAGCATGATGTATAGCACGTATTTTTTGAATACCCTGTATACCACCTAGGTTAATGTTGAGAATTTATCCTTGATGAACTATATTCTCTTTCTTGATATTAGCCCCTGGTTTCTGTTTAATCTACACTGTAAAATTTTTATCTATGAAGATGTTTTTCATTCTTAAAATTTTAGCCTTTTCCACACCTTAAGGGGAAAAGTTCTAGGCAATGTTGCTTTCACATCTTCATTACCATTTGTTGATGGCTCAAATCCTATCCCAATAGAACTGAAACAAGGAAGTCACTTAGATGATGAAGGATAAAAGGTCAGTTAATTTGAGGGCCCACATGGGAGGAAAATACTTGTCACAAGGGGTATCTGTTATTGGTTTCTCCTTTGTGCATATCTGTGTCCTGCTGTCACTGTGCAATACAACCTAAATAATTGAGAAGGAGCCTTGTTTCAATCTAGGCTCTGTACCTAAATAGATTTGGAGACATTCTCAAATTTGTATCATCAGCCAGTTTACCCAGCAGCCTACTTAAGAGCTCCTCCTCATCAAACAAGTATCTAAAATTCATTATGTCCAAAGTTGGAACAATACTGCACCTTTCCAAATGTGTGTATCCTTGGATTTCTTCCATTTTTATGATTAGTACAATTTCATGATTTTCTCAAGTTAGAAACATGGATGTAATATCAGACCCTCTTTCTTCTCTACCCCCATATTGAATTAAACACTAATTCTTGTGTTTTGAAGCCCACCTACTCTTCTCCACCTCTATTACCCTTATTCTAGTTCAAACCATCCTCCTCTCTTTCCTGAATTCCTGAAGAATATTTTTGTTTGGTCCTTCCAATTTATTCATAGCATCCAGAGAAATCTTTCAAGAAACAAATATGTTTAGTTCTCTCTCTTTCTTAAAAATTTTTAACAGTATCAGATTGCCTTCAAAATCCAGGCCAGGGGCCCCTACGTGGCTCAGTTGGTTATGTGTTGTACTCTTGATTTCGGTTCAGGTCATGATCTCATGGTTCATGAGATGGAGCCCTGCATGTGTGCTGACAAGGCGGAGCCTGCTTGGGATTCTCTCTCTCCCTCTCTCTGTCTCTCCCCTGCTTGCACACGTGTGCGTGCTCTCTCTCAAAATAAATAAATACATATTTAAAAAATTAAAATAAAAAAATAAATACAGTCCAGAGTGCTTCTCAAAGTCCACAAGACCTTGCATAACCTCTTTAGCTCCGTCTCAAGCTCCTCCCTCCTCAATCCCCAAAAGCATTAATGGAATTCCTTCTGAAACCAGAGCATTCCATGCTTCCACTTAATGCTGCTGCCCAAGCCTTCCCTGACCCTTCCTCTCTCTTCAGCTAGCCAGCACCCACTTGTCCTTTTGAACTCAAGTCTCACTTCTTCTAGGAATCTGCTATGATTTCCAAAATAAGTCAGGTGATTTTTTTTTTGTATGCTTACTTACAACTCATTATTTTCACTTCATATATTGTATTACATTTGTGATTATGTAACTGTCTAATAATTGGCTTTAGCTCTCCTATATTGGCTATAGCTTTCCTAGCCCTCCTATAACGTATGTTTATTCCGTGAGAACAAGTATGTTTATATTTTGTTCACCCCTGTATCTAAAGGATATAGGAGAATACCTGAAAAATAGGAGTTTTTAATTAAAATGTTAATTCAATCAATACATGAATGTCTCTTCCTTATAAGAGTTCAATTATTTTTTTTAATGTTTATTTTTTTTTTGAGACAGAGAGAGGGGGGAGAGAGAGAGAGAGAGAGAGCACAAACAAGGGAAGGGTGGAGAGAGGGAGATACAGAATCTGAGGTGGCTCCAGACCTGGAGATGTTAGCCCAGAACTCACGAACAGTGAGATCATGGCCTGAGCTGAAGTTGGATATTCAACTGACTGAGCCACCCAGGCACCCCAAGAGTTCAATTATTTATTGAAATTCTGATTCTTAATTTAGGTTTGGGCATACAGTTAACATCTCTAAGGATGAACTGATAAAGACAGGCAAAACATCGGATTACACATTGTTCTTTTTGGCAAAATTGCCTTCTTTTTAGCTGCCTTGGAAAGAAACTATTCACATTTGAAAACAGCATGTACAGGAAGATAGCAGGCTCTATAATGGCCTTTTCAAAACAAGACACCTTGTGATTCTAGACTTGTGTTAGTTAATTGCCTAGGTTGGCATATTATGGAGGAATTGGACTTTTTTCTTTTCTTTAAGTGTTTATTACATATATGTTTATGTCTGTTGGCTCAAATACATTTATTGTAACCATGTTGCTATTGGCAAGTATTTTAGGATCCTTGGGAATAAAATAGCCTTTCCAAAGAAGATGAGGTGGGAAGTCAGGGAATATTGGGTGGAAATCCTACTTACAAAGTTTACAATGTTTTGAACATTATTAGTCTTTGAGAGATCCTACTTCTACTTCATGGCTCTCAAGGTTGATATAAATAATATGTATAAAATGCCTGGCAGATTAAAAAAGCTGGATAAATGTTAGTTTCTCTTCCCATAAAACCTAGATTTTCTCTTTCTTTCTTTTTTTTTTCTTCCTTACCCCAACTCCTTTGTCATAGTCTTCCTGGTCTGTGAGACTTCTTATGATTTTCTTTAATTTACAGGGTACTGGCTGGCTAAAATATTGGCTTGCAGATTCTCCAGAATTCTGTAGCTTAAGGAAATTTAAGTCTTCCTTAAACATATTAGTAACTAGTGAAAAATTTCATCTATTTTTACTGATGAAGTATATGTTTCCACTGACAGAAGGGTTTAGAATCTTTGATCAGTAAGGTACATGTCCACTGCTAATCAATTTCTAGTTGGATATTCTAAGCTTAGACTAGCTGAATCCATCTAGAATTTTATTGGGTTGGTATAGTGCTATAATTGTAGTAGACAGCAGAGAAAAGATGGGTAAATATAATCTTAGTGAAAGTTATGAGATCTGTGGTAAAAGGGTATTGGCAAAAATAATCCTTTGCTCATTAGATACATAAATTTGAATAGGTCATTTAAAACCTCAGTTTCTTTATTTACAAAATCAGATACCTCTCTGATACAGTTTTTGTGAACATGACAGACATAATGCATGTGTAAAGTTTAAGAAGGAAAGCATTCTAAATGCAATTTATTTTGTTTATAAGACAAGGAAAAAATGTAGTTCCCAATCCAGACATGGAAAAGAAGGTCTATGTATCTGAAAAATATATATAATGAAGGCTAGCCAAATGGAAGCAGACCAAAAAGAAGGAGACAATATTTGTTAAGTTCTTAAAATTTTCTGGGGCATAGAAATTCTAACTCATTCTTCCTTTCTTCTAGGGCATCTCTAGAAGTTCAATCTAGGGCATCTCTAGATGCCCTAGAGGAAAGAAAGGAAACTTTGGATTCATCTTGCCTCATCAAAATATCCAGAATCCCCTAGATGCCTACCAGAGAAAGTTGGTTCAGCTTTTTCTCAAGAAGTCATTCCAAGCAGGAAAAGAAGCTCAGCCTGACTCCTTACCCCCAGAACTAATTGGGTATCAATTGAACCATTGGGATGGGACATGAAGTTGGATTAGTTGTTGCTGAAAACATTTCAAGTGATAAAAACAGAGACCATGCTTGGCCCTATTCCAAGTGCCCCAGAGAAAATAGAGAATTTGAGTGAGCAGAGTTGTTTACTTTACCAGGTTCTGCTCACTATGAAACCCCTCCATGAATTCTACTTTGATTACCATTTGGCATTGGTGGTTGGGGTAGGGGATTTGGGAGTAGGTAGCTTAGAATGAAAGTAACTTAGAATTCTCAAACAGAAAGGGTGATAGATGACTATTTTGTGCTCTCTCCTCTCTCCTTACCTTCAGCACCTACTTACCCATGCTTACTCTCAGCTGATGAATTTGCTTTCAGTTTTACTGAATACATGGTGGCAATCACAGGAGAAGGTCTACAAGTTTCCACATTACATCCATTCACTGACCAGCACCTGTGCCCTTATATTTTATCTTCCCTCTTGCTCCTGCAGATGAGGTGTCTGTGTTCCTAGTAAGGACAACCTTTTCAATTGTCCATTATATTCTATTCTCACATTCTCAGGGCTATTTCCCCAGTAATACTCCTTTCCTGCATCATTAATTTCCCCTCCTGGTGGATTATTCTCATTATCTGCTTATAAGCTCTTAGTTTAACAATCTCAACTAAACCTTTCCTTTCATTTTCTCTCTAGTAATCACTCAATTCCTTTAGTCTCCTCTATAGCAAACCCCCTCAAGTGAGGTCTTTTCTCACTATCTCTATTTCTCCTCTGCCATTCTCTCTTGAACTCAGTCAAATCATGCTTCTGTCTCTATTATTCCAATAAAAATACTGTTGTCAACAAGTCCCATTTGCTAAATTAAATATCAAATGCTTGGTATTTGATTGATCAAATATCAATGCTCATCTTAGTTGTACTTTCAGCAGTATTCGACACAATAAATCATTTATTTCTTTTCTCTCATTTTATCCTCTTTTCTTTTTTTTTTTTTTTAAATTTTTTTTTCAACGTTTATTTATTTTTGGGACAGAGAGAGACAGAGCATGAACGGGGGAGGGGCAGAGAGAGAGGGAGACACAGAATCGGAAACAGGCTCCAGGCTCTGAGCCATCAGCCCAGAGCCTGATGCGGGGCTCGAACTCACAGACCGCGAGATCGTGACCTAGCTGAAGTCGGACGCTTAACCGACTGCGCCACCCAGGCGCCCCTATCCTCTTTTCTTTTTGAAGTGTTTTCTTTCTTTTTTTTCTAAGTGGACACCATTCCTGGTTTTCATCATCCTCATTGACCACTCCTCAGTCTTCTTTGTGGATTCCTCTATGTCCCTTACTTACTGTTGGAGTATCCTGGGAGGGCTTGGTTTCTGCACCCTTCTTTTCTCTGGTTATACTCATTTCCATGGTAATCTTATTCAGTCTCATGTCTTTAAACATTAACAATACTGATGATTACTGTTCTGAAACTTGAAACATAAACCCTTAAAATCCAGACATGTTATGCAACTGTTTTGTTGACATCTGCACTTGGAGATTAATGAGTATATTAAATTTAGCATGTACAAAACCAAATTCTTGAGCTTTCTTCCCACACCTACTCTTTCCTTGTTTTCTTCCTTACATTTTATATCAAATCAAGTTTCAACAGAGTCATCTTTACTTCCTCTTCCTTCTCACTCCCTAAAGTCTTGATATATTTACCTTCAAAATATAACCAGAATCCACCACACCTCTTCATCTCTGCTGCTACTGGCCCAAACCACCATCATCTCTTACCAGAATTTTTAGGGAAGATTTTTAACTGGTTTTCCATGTCTACCCTTGTTCCTCTCAGGCTCTTAACAGAGTGTTCATAGTGATCCGGTTAAACCATAAGTCAGATAATGTCAATAACTTCCTACTTCAGGCAGAACCAATGCCAAAGTTCTTCAGTGTCTATAAGACCTTACATGATTGGTCCTCAATGACATTGCTTAGTTTCCTTTTATTCTTCCCTTTGCTCCATCTGGCCTTACCACAATGGCCTTCTTGCTGTTCTTTAGTGTGTCGATCATATTTCTACCTCAGGACTTTGCACTTCTTTTTCCTTTTATGTCTTAGATTAGGCTACCCAGAAACAGAGGCATAGAGCTTATGTGATATTTCTCTTTCTCACAGAAGAGAAGAAAGATGCAGAAAAGGATGGATAACCAATGCAAGGACACACTGAACTGCCATCTATTTAGCGCAATTAGTTGTTTGATTCAGTAGACTGCACTCTTAAGCAGCAGTGTTCCTGGGAAACATCAAGGGGGAAGAATTTATCCACAGGCTCGTCTTTTGCATTGGTTAAAGTTTATCCACATGGGCATTAATTCCCCTGCACTTCCAACTTGTGCAATTGTGGGTTTAAGTGCCCCAGGGTCAGCAGCAACATCAACAAGAAGCCCTGGGGCAGAAGAAAAGAAATTATATCCATCAGAGTCCACATAAAACTGGAACAAGACACAGATGAGGCCAAGAGGGTCTCAGGGATGCATAAGAGATGTCTGATAAACTCTGCTTGGAGTGTTCTTCTCCAGATGTTGACATGGCTCACTTTACCTTTGAGCAAAGATGGTCTTTGTTCAAATGCTACCTTCTCAGTAAGACTTTTCCTCAGCTTCCCACTTAAACTTGTCACCTACACGTTCCCAATATCCCTTTCCTGCTTTATTTTTTTCCCCGTATTACCTTCTAATATACCATAAAACTACTTGTTTATTTTTATAGTCAGTCTTCCATGCTACACTCTAAGCCTTAGGACAGCTGTGATTTTTGTCTGTTTTGTTCATTGTTGTATCACCAGCCTAGCACATAATATGTATTCAACAAGTAGTGAATGAGTTACTTATAAAAGTTCCTTGCTGGCATTGTGAGCTTTCACAATACACTTGAATTAAATATATGTAACATTTTAATCGATGTGTGGATTATGTGTTTATTTTGTCAAATAATAAAATATTTTAAGCATTCAAAGACAGGGTGGAGTATTTCCTAGGTAGGTTCTAAAGCAAGTTACTGAAGGAGAAGATTCATTAATGTCCACTGATCTACAGGATGTTTGCACAGCTTCTTTATTCTTGTACGTTGCCTCTTAATAGTTGTCTTTATTGATCTACTCCATTAAATCTCCAAGGAAATAATTGCAAGAATTGGTGATAAGCTTATTCTTTGCTTCACCTTCCCCTGGATATTAACAGGGAATCTCTGTGAGTCAGATGGTGATAACAGAAGAAGACCTATGAACACCAGGTTCTGAGTAAAATGGAATGGGGAAACAAGAAGGTGAAGTGGAAAAAATGACTACAGTTAGTTCCTGTAAGTATACATAATAAGCATCATTAGTTATGATGTATGTTATTAAAAAATAATCGTCATTGATCCGCTTTATCTGGTCTAACTCTGCAAGAAGCAATAATGCTCTCTGGCCTTAAAACTGAAGGAGAAAAAAGCCAAATAGTAGCAATGGTATAACTATTTTATAATTTTTTTCTTAACACTTGTCTTATTTTCTTCAAGAGGCTATATGGGGGCCTGATGAGTCATTGATGCATACATTGATGCATGCATCTATATCTTGGTTCAACCATTTATTAGCTTATGAAGGCTTGGGAGAGTTATTAAACTTAAAGTCTTGTTTTCTCTAAATAAAGAAAATGGAGATGATAATACTTAAATTCCAATGTCAATATTTGACAATTAAATAAGATGAGATAAGGAAAGTACTAGTCCATAAAAGATGCTTAATACAGGCTAGATCCTCCTAGTGTTAACAGTTATCAAACAACAACAATGTAGTCATAAAGAGTTTTAAAAAAAAAGCATGAAGTGAGAAATAAATAATTGAAAGTAGATATAATGCTAATTAGACTTTTGAATTAGAAATAATTTTATGTAATGATGATTTCAATTTTATTCATATTAAAGATAAAAAAGCATTGTAATTGGCCCAGAATTGAAGATCACTATGTTGAAATGTCACAATAGGACACATCAGATATTTGACCTCCAATGTTATGCTGTTCTCTTAGCACTTGTGGAATTTAGAGAAACTTTCTCTTCCCTATAAAAGTTTACAGTCTATATGTCATTAAGCAATGAAAATATGCTAAAAGTTAGCCGTCTAGAATATGTCATTAAGCCATGGAAAGATAATTAAATTCAGTTTGCAAACTAAGGAAGTTGATGTCCAGATGTGCCAGTTATGAATTTATAGCTCCAAATCAACACCTAATTGCCTGTGTTGTGAAAATATAGTTGGGTCCTTTAAATAGATTTCCTTTTTCAGCTGGCACAATGTTAAGTTTTAGGGGTAGAGCACACTGGAGGGGAACTCTTTTTAGGTTCTTGGATCTAATTCCAACATATGTATTGGCAGGGCCTCCTATACAACATCAAACACTTCTTGGACACCAATAAGATATCTAAGAATTAATCACAACTCAATTCTGACACTACCTAGAAATAGCATCAGGTTCCACAGGTTGAAGGTTCAATCTTACAAAGACTGTCGTCCTCCATACTCCGAGGACGTTCATGTTATTACCTGTACTGTCCACTGGCTACAAATCAGAGGTTCTCAAGACCCCATTCTTGGGTTCAATTCATTTGCTACAGCCACCCACAGAACTCAGAAAAACATTTTTACCTTTATTATAAAAGGACATAACTCAGGAACAGCTAAATGGAAGAGGTGCATAAGGTAAGCCATGGGGAAAAGGCACAGGAGCTTCCATACTCTCTCCAAGCTGGAGGCTTCATTACATAGGCACAATTGATTAAATCGTTGGCCATTGGTGACTGATTCAACCTCTGGTCCTTCTCTCCTCCCTGCAGTTTCTGGGAGTGGGATTGAAAGTTCTAACCCTCTAATCATGTGATTGGCTTCATTGGCAAACAGCCCCCATTCCTAGGTGGGAATCCAAAAGTCACCACATTAACATAACAAAAGACACCTTTATCAACACTTAGGAAATTTCAAGGTTTTGGGAGCTGTGAGCCAAGAATTGTGGATGAAAACCAAATACTGTGTATATTTCTTATCAGTCATAATATCACAGGACCTGAAGGAAGGACGTATTATTGCCTTCCTGGTCTCAGTTTGTATTTCTTGCCAGCCTCCTGCCAAATGATTGTTCTAATGTTGGGTTCCTACAGCGTATGGCTTCTCTGGCATTGTGTTCCTTCAGTGCACGATGCTCAGAAACACCCATTGGCCACAGCTTTCCCTAGGAGTGGCTCTGCAGGAGAGACTCTGGTGGAACAGACCCCTGTCTGTGGTTTCTTCTGCACCCACCTGAGCAACATGCAATGAGTTCTGAGGCATAACATCTCCCTCTGGATGGCTTTCTCCAGAGGGCAGATTGCCATTAAGTTCCAGTGACACAGCAGTGCCCAATTAGATATGATTTCACTCTGAGAGGACCTCTTTTTTTGGATGTTCTATCTCACATCTAGAGTTTGAGAGTGCTTCTTGTTTCTGCTATTTCTATACTCTTTAGAGTTCTGGTTCTCCTTACTGAATGCTAGGCAATACTCTATCACTTCAATCTCCAGTTTTAGTTAATAATTATTTATGTTAATTTTTCCCTGTTCAAATGACTATGCAGTTTCTGTTTCCTTGTTTGCTCCTCATGGAAACACCAGAGTTTATTACTATCTAAATGGAACCACGAGACAACAAATCTGTTCTACCTAGATGCTGTTCTGTAAACTTGTTAACACAAATTTATTATACCTCTTGAAGTGCAACCAAAAATGGCAAATAAAAAAAAAAGGATAAAAGGATTATTAATCATGTAGTCATTCTCCTTGAGAAGACATCTACAGAGATATGTAACAGGGGAGAGGTTGTAGGAAAAAAAACACATTATTTGAGCAGAGTATGTTAGAACATTACCTTTCAGAGTTATATAGTAACAATGTGAGAATGTTGTTTATGGTGTCCAGGCTTTTTTATATTGTCAGTCTATAAGAAAAGAAGTTCCAAGTGGGTTTTTACACACTAGAGATTTGAATTTAATTTGACACTGTTTTGGTTTAAATTTACTGAACAGCTTGCCCACCCATTGAACTATAGGGGAATTTATCAGAAGGCAGATGGATGATACACTGATACTATTTCTTAACACACTGTGGTTATTCCAGCATTTCTTTAAGAAATGTACTAATTGGTGGTAGGTTGGCGAGTGTCTGCCAGAATCTCAGATGTGATCTACTTTGGAAATAGGGTCTTTGCAGATGTAATTAGTTCAAATGAAGTCATACTGGATTAAGGTGGTCCCTAAATGCGATGAGCGGTGTCCTTGTAAGAAGAGGAGAGGACATAGGCATAAGCATGGAAGACAAGGCAGTGTGATGATGGAGGCAAAGGGACTCATCCATAAGCCAAAGAATGTCAAGGTTTCCTACAACCACGAGAAGTTAGGAGAGAAGCATAGGATGGTTTTCCCTCCCTAGATCTCCTAGCAATAACCAACCAAATGTGTCAACACCTTACAGTCTCCAGAACAGTGAGAGAATAAATTTGTTGTTTTAAATTTTTTTTTTCAACGTTTATTTATTTTTGGGACAGAGAGAGACAGAGCATGAACGGGGGAGGGGCAGAGAGAGAGGGAGACACAGAATCGGAAACAGGCTCCAGGCTCTGAGCCATCAGCCCAGAGCCCGACGCGGGGCTCGAACCCACGGACCGCGAGATCGTGACCTGGCTGAAGTCGGACGCTTAACCGACTGCGCCACCCAGGCGCCCCTAAATTTGTTGTTTTAAGCCACCCAGTTTGTTATAGCAGCTCTGGGAAATAAATACACAGTTATTGTGCTTGGTATTGGGGATTCACTGGTAAATAACACAAAAATCATTCATGTCCCCATGGCTGCTAGTCATCTTTTTATATTTCCACTGTTAGTTTAAAAACGTGTTTTTATCTAATAGTTCTTATTTGGGAGGCCTTTTTCTTTTTGCGGCATCATAAGAAATTGTAGCTGCTGAAATGGCAGCCCAAATTTGGAAATGTGGCCTTGTGAGGAGTCTTATTAGATGGAGGCGTCTAATAAGTTTTCAATTCATTTATTAATAAGTAACTTTGAAGAAGAAATCCTGCAGAAAATCCTATCGAGCTCCAAACATTAACGCAGACACACATGCACTCACAGATACACACCGTACACTCTCCTTCATTCACTTCCTTATTTCAGAAATGCTTTATCTCAGATATCAGGTAGATTCTGTTCATCCCATGATTTGAAGAGTGACCCCAAGGACAGAGCTGATGACTTTTGGACCTCCTGCGATTAGTGTTGATTAGGGAAGAATGATTTGGTGCTACCAAGGCTGTAATTTCTCCCATTATAAAACCATTAATTTCACTATATTACCTTCTTCTGGAAATGGTCTTGCTCGGAATTGCCTGTCACTTCTCCACAGCATGAAATCTAACTTGCATCTTATTTGGACTAAACAGCACACATAATATCCTCTCATATTTTATATATCTTAGGGATTTTCCTTTCTCCTCTTTTTATATGAGCCACCCACTTAATCTTTATATTCTCCGTGGTGCTTTAGTATATTGTGCATTTTGAATGAAGACCTACTTTATTATATGAATGGCTTCAGGGATATAGATTTTTAAAGTTTTCAGTACTGACATCCTAATTGCTTCTGGAATTTGAATAATGCTTTAAAACACACTATTTCCCAGATGAGAAGAGCCTAACATTAAAAAAAATTAAAAATGACTCCAAGGAAAGTATATGCGGAAGTTTTCTCTAATATTTTTGCAACTTTTCTGTAAGTTTGAAATCATTTAAAATAAAAAAGTGGAACAAAAAAACCCTCCAAAACATAAAAGTTAAAAATCTTCTTGATGTTAAAAAAAATCTTCTTATGTTAGTTTTGACTTTCTTATCTCCTCCGGGGACTCTGAGCTGAACTCAAAGCAATCAAGGCCAAGCCGATGAGTAAAGGCAGTGCTCCGACACAGGGCATGATTTTCAGAGGTGATGGGAAAACCTTGCTAGAGGACATCCATATTTGTGCCTGACAGGAGCACCTTCTCACACCTAGCAGAGATTTGATTTTCCTTGTACGTGACCATCTCTCATCTCACTCCATTCTCATTTGTGTGGTGCTTGATTGGGAAATTGACTTCAGTCCCAACTCAGACCAGTCAGACTCAATTCTGCTTTTTTGGTGGAAATTACTGGGAAAAAGAAGTGCTGTTTGGTCATCTTGACTCAATGTGGAAAACCCTCCTTAAATATATTCAATGCAGAGGAAAGTAAAACTGAGAGAAGGAGAAAATTCAAGCCCTCATGATACTGTGTGAGATCCCAGATCCAGTGATCCCCAAATTGCTTCTGTTTCAGTTTTGATTAGGCTGAAAAATAGCCCCTTCTTTTGGGGGGCTTAAATTAGAGTTCTATTTCCATCACAAACTGAGAAGGTAAAAATTATCTTGGACTGAGAAAGTAAAATCTGCCTGGCCATTCATCAGACTGGAATAACAGGCAGAGATAAAGCCAGCTTGGCAAAGTGAACAGGAAATGCCAAGGACATACCATGGCTCTAAAGTGTCCTAAGAATACCCTTGAGTGACTACGACTATTTGAAATTCTATCAGTAAGAATGCGACATCCTACTCGTATGCAGGAGCTAAGTCACTCTGATACAGGAAAGCTGGTGCCCCATCTCTGACTTGCTGAACCAGAAACTGTATTTTTTTTAAGATTCAGGTAACTGTATGCACGATAAAATTTGATAATTGCAACAGGGAGTCCTGGGTGTTTTCATAGGGCTTCTCAAGATAACTCACAGGTGGGGAAGGGGGACATGAATCCATTAGCCTTTCCCTTATGAAAGCCATCCTGTGATAAATTATTTTGCGAGTTTTACTTTTTACTTTTCTGTAAATGCTTCTCTGAAGTAAGTAACATTGAAAAACATCACTTTAAGTCCTTTTAATATTTCCTTGTGAACGAGCTCATCAGATTGTGAGGAAATAAATTTTATTTGTAGTGGATAAAGGAAGGAGGACTCCTACTAAACAGAAGCTGGGAACCTGCACATTAGAGTCCTCTACCCAATTTTGTCATTTGCCCATTGTATGGAGATGGCTGCCGGCCAGAGCTGCTGGCTCTTTTAAGGTACATACATCTGGGAATAGGTCTAAATAACAGAATTGGAGGGGGGGGGTCCATCAGAGGCCTATTTGTTTAAGAACCAAGAAACCTCCTAGAATAATTTGAGAGAAAGCAAACTCATGAAAATAAATTTGACCAGGAAGAAAGCCTTGGTACCCAGAGGGGAGTAGTGACTTTGAGACTAGCATATGACTTTGAGAATAGCATGGTGGCTGTCTCTGGAATTAATTTCTGTCCCAAGCCCATACATCACAGAGAGAGGGAGTAGGGTGAGAAGGGAGGGAGGGAGATTGAGAGAGAGAGAAAGAGACAGAGATTTGAATTTGGGTAATTATCAGGCTACTAGAGACCCTCTATTAGAATGTAACATAAAGGCAGGAGAAACATTTCACACCTACCTTCATTCAGCCATGATTGCTCACTCCTTCGGCACCTGAGGGCTTTACCGGACAAGCAGTGCCTATCTGGCAGATTCTTGGGGCTCATGGAAAAGAGGCAAATATTGGAGGCTGAAGTGAACATCAAGACGAGGAAATAACAACAGCCAGCCGCTGAAAGTTGTGGAGTTTTTTATTAAGTACACAGGAAACATCCTCTGGGGACTCAGGAAAGTGTGGGGAGGGGAACAGTCTTCCAAAAGGGTGTGTGAGCAGAGGTCTTGTATAGAAGCAGGAGTCTGTGGGAATCTAGATAACGTATCCATGCAAACTCATTTGTATCTACAAGCAGAAGAATGGAAAATTTCGCAAGAGATTTTGTTGATATTCAAAATGTAACCCCCTCCCTCACCCTTCCTCAGCTCTTTTTAAATAGATGCATCATAAGCCAGTTCCCTTGGGTAAATAGTCTTTGCAAAGACTCAGTTGACTTTATAGCTAAGAGAAGAGGTTTTTCTGTCCTTGGAGAGAACGCTAGGCAGTATGTTTTCTCCTAACTTCCTCCAATGTTTCTAGTATTTCTCCAAGGAGAAAAAAGAGGTAGAGGATACTGCCTTGGACTTTTTTGAACCCTCATCACCACCAAACAGTGCTCAGCATGTGCCTGACCCTCAAGCACTTGTCTACCATTTGAATGGGTCACATCTAGTCACAATTTAATTTCACTGCTTCCAAACATGTTGTGATAACTGCCATGCCCTGGGAGTACGGACATTGCTAAGATGTGCCTCTTCCTGTCGAAGTTTAAGTCAAAGATTCATAATCCTATAGCCCAATGAGAAGAGGATTATTGGTTCTATATTAATATTTTTGCCTTTTCCTATTGCTAAAATAAAAACCATCCTGCAGACACGTTTTTCTCCAAAAATGAAAGAGCACAGTTTAATAATAGCTGAGCACTTGTATTGAGGCAAAAGATTTCCTCTTCATCATTTCTCAGTAAAACCCCAGGAGGTCAAGTTTACACATTTCTCTGAGGGAAAAAGTATGAGGGGAGAATACGCATTCTGCCAAGGAGTTCTTTGGGAACTGCCGGCATTGGCATTCTTCTTCTCTCCCTGTCACTTAGGGTACTAAATCCCACTTTCCAGAATTCAATGTAGTTTTGATGTGGTTCATCTTTGCTTAATAGCCAGCTCCAGATGGTTCCCGGAATACTTCTATCCACTGAAGGATGAATATGGTAGAAAGTGCCAGTTACATTTAGGTTTGCTTCTGGCCCTTGATTCCAGTGCAGCCTTTATTATGGCTTGTTACTAAGGACTATGTTGAGGCACATGTTGGGAGAGCCAGTGCTGAAACTGTCCATTGCAGGACGGTCTTTCTACTTAAAAAGAAGTATTTCCTCCAATTCCAGATGATGTTTTCGCTCCTTTGATCTAGGGAGCATCACCGTTTTTATCCTGTGTGAAAGAGACAATTTATGGGGGCTGCTTTGCTTTGTGCGGTCAGCCTCTTCTGGCGAGAAAAAAATTCATCTGAAGTCCTGGAGGCAAGCAAAGGAAGGAGAAGAGATAGAGCCTCTAGTTTTTGCTGTTTTTGAGCCACAGTTAGAATGTGGCAGCCAAGCTTGTACACACTGCCCTGCACATGATGACAGGGAATGTGGCAGAGAGAGGATGGGAATCCACTCTTCATTCATGTATGACCCTGACCAACCAATTTCCAATTACGCTTACTGCAGAAATTGTCCTTTTCTTCTTAGGCTTTTAGGAACAACTGTGTTCGAACAGTTTTACTATCTGGGGATATTACCTTGAAAAGATCACTGAGAATAAATGTATGTTTGGTTTTTGTTTATTTGTTGGAGGACAAAATGATGCCACCTGTTAGCTCCATTGACAAAGTACCAAAGATGTGCTTCATCCCTTTTCCTAAGGAACATTTTAGAAACGTTTTGTAGTGCTTAGCAAGGAGCCTAGCGTACGGCAGGTACTTGGCAAATGTTTGCTGAATAACTGAATAACGGCTCTGATCAACTATTGCAATGTTAAGGACAAAGATATGATTATGTGGAGTATTATTTGCAGATACACACTGTTTCACAAATGTAGAAATCATTACAGCTTTATAAATAGAAATCCTCTCATGTCATGAACTCACCAATGTATATAATAGGCAGAGTTTTGGGGGGCACTTATGTTCAAGTTCAATCCCCAAAATTATCTTGGACCACATGTCGTTTTGTTTTGTTTTGCTGGGTTGTCTTTAAAATACTATTACAATGCTTAAATTTTGTGTTAAGCCTGATTTGAACTCCAATACATAGGGTTTGTTTGGTGAAATACAAAGGCATTTCCCTTTTGAAATAGTGTTTCACACATTGGGCATAGTGAAGGTTCAGCAAAAGTAGATTTCATTTACCCTAAGCTTTTAACCTCAAAATGGTATCTTATAATAATAATAGTAAATTAATATAATTTTGTTGTATTGATATTGGTCTTCTTTGTGGTAATATCAGAGGCTGAGAGTATTAGATTTGGAGATACCTAACTTTGATGCAATGGCAGTACTCATGGCATTGCCTTTATTGGTGGAGAATATATCCTTTCACAGAGGAAATCCTTACACGATGATTCATATTTTTTAAAAAATTATATTTTCTCATGCTCTGAGTCATGTTCTACTTAAGAGATCTACTTTTGGACTTATAATGCAACACTGATAACTATGAAATAAAAAAAATAAAGGTAACTGGTACCAGCACTTTATTAGGCATTTCACTGGATACAAAGAAACTTTTTTTACATTAAGAACAACAATCTTATCCAAAAGATTCACATTTGCTAAACAGAACAGTGGTAGGTATGTATTTTCTTTATACCACATTTATTAAAGTATCAGTGACCAGATCCTAAAAAGAGAAGGCACAGATCTGTCTCCCTCTGGTGAATTTCTGGTCTAGTGAAGGAAATGTCACCAGCTCTGCAAATTCTCATCCTTTAGAAATGAAGCAAATCAATGTGAATGTGTACAAGCAGGGACCATGAGATGGAAATATTACATTAAGAAATTTGGATTTTCTTGTCATTCATAGGAATGTTAAGAGAGGAGGTAGGTACCAAAACTGTTCCCAAACACCAACCACATTTAGATCATGTCACGGATTCACTGTGGGATACAAGAGTATTTGAAAATACTATTTTAGGAATTCCAACATAGTTCTATTCTCTGCAAACTGTTCTAGAAACTGGCCTTAGATTTCATTATTCTTACTCTGGGATGTCTTGAGTTCTCATTTCCTCCAAAAAACTGCTGGTTGTTATAATTTGCTTTGGCAAGTCTCCCTGTGGGGTACTGGTTCATTGTCAAGGTCCATATTCTATCACCTGCCCAATCCCAACCCAGTCTCCTGAGGAGACTGTGTCTACATCCCAGACTTTTTTCTCTCTCTCTTTTTAGCAATCAAAAGAGTTCTTTCTATGTCAGATTTTCTATAATTTCATAGATGATTAGCTCTAAACTGATAAAAATAATTTGTGGTAGGGTTGTAATGAGGGGAGTAATAGATTAGTTCGTTACTCTCTGAAGAAAAAGAAATTGAATTTTAAAAGAGGTCCTGGTATTGAGTTGGAAGGTGCTACCACTTTTCAGGGGCATTTTTAAAAATTTAATTAATTAATTAATTTTTACATGTGAGAGACACAGAGCTTGAGTGGGGGATGGGCAGAGGGAGAGGGAGACATAGGATCTAAAGCAGGCTCCAGGCTCCGAGCTGTCAGCACAGAGCCTGGATGCGGGGCTGGAAACCACAAACCATGAGATCATGACCTGGGCTGAAGTGGGACACTTAACCAACTGAGCCATCCAGGTGCCCCTCAAGGGGCATTTTTAAGGTGTGGTGTGTTTTTGGATGTCCTAGTTACTGGGGAATATTACTTAAGGGATTAGTGGGGGAGAGTTTAGATCTCGAAACAGGAGGGTGAAGGGAAATTTTGAATGTGGTGGCATTAATCTTATAGAGCTACTTGATTATGCCACCTATATTTGAGTTGGTCCTTTGTAAAGCATTCATGGAACTTGGCATGGACCAACATTTTCCTTCAGGAAGGGTATTAGGACTATAGATTTCCATAAGATATCTTAAGATAGGGGTTCGGAGGGAGGTAGGATCTTACCCTTTATAGGTAGCCCAATTGAAAAAGAGAGAGGCAGGATGGATAGGGTTGCCAGATTAGGAGAAAAAAAAAGAAAAAAAAAGGACACATCCCATTATATTTGAACTTCAGATAAACAATGAAAAGTTTTCGGTATGTCTCATGAAATGTTTTGGAAATTCTCATACTAAAAAATACTGTTTATCTGAAATTTGAATTTCACTGCGTGTCCTGTGTTTCATCTGGCAAGACTAAATATGGAAAAGAAATAACTGAGGATGGAGAAAGAGAGGAAATAAGACTGATTAATATTCCACACCCAGATACCAGGCTCAAGGAAGATTACAAAGTTTTTGCTCTGAGCATGACAACTCACGCAGATCCTTGAATTAGTCCTGCATTTTCTATTGCTAGTCTACACGCAGGCAGGTAACAAAGGTGTAAAAGGATGTCGTACACCTGTGTTTTGAGAAGGGAACCGTGTTGGAACCACCTAATGTTGATGGGTCTCTAGTGACTCTCACAGAGCCTCGGCAGTTCATCTTGACTGAGAATTCCAATGTTTAAAAAGCAAATGTCTGAAGAAATAATCTTTCACGGAAGACTTATCCTCATAAGCGGAATGGTTCCGTGTTTGGAAGAACAACTTCTGAAGTGCACTGGTTCTGTTGCTGATGGAAACAAATGTGAATCTAACTTTTCTGCATGATAATGAAGTGAATAAATACATTGACATTTGAAACTTTTGAGAGGCTTCCGGTACTCCATAAGCTGAACTATTTGCTTGGGGGAGCTCAGATAATTTCTAAAGCACATTCCTCACATGATTTTTTTTACAAAGGCCATTTTAGACAAAAACATAATTTCTCTTCAGATTTTTATCCCAAATTACAACAAAAAATGGCAATGAGTTAAGGCTGGTCACAATGTGCCCTTTTTCTTTAGGATAAGTTTGATTTTTGATAAGATACAATATATTAACACACAAACCACATACAAGCACATACTTTTGACTCATACAAATATACATTTAGAACTAATACCTATAAAATCGTACCACAAATGAAATAAAAACTGCACAATTTTTAACAGACTCAATCAATACATTTTACAAATTCTACAGAACATTTTATTGATGTCATTGGGAAAACAAACGATTTAGAGCATTATTTAAAACTGTATATAACACAGGAGCCACCAATAAGTTATGGCAAATATAGCCTCTACACCATTGTGTCACTGTAATCTAGTCGAAAAGACTAAAATGCTGTCAAATAAAATACTTGTAAAAACCTTGTTTAGCATATCCTGAGGGACACTGTGCATTATTTTCTGTTAGTGATTCAAAAGTCAAGCACTCTACCTATGAAACTCATTTGGATGAGCAACCAAAGGTTAGGAGGTTGCATCATCGCATCTGTAGAACTATAGAACTGGAAACTCACGAGAACATGCATTTCCTGAGACCTCCAACTTTCCAGTCTGGAATGCTAACAGGGGAGAACCTGAACAGGTAACTCTGGCTAAAACATGTTAGGAACTCAAAGAACTGAAAACAGCTTCAAGTCAAGATGTTTGTAACTTTGATTCAAGTCCATCTTCAATTCTCCAGCTTGAAGCGTAATTGACAACGTATTTAGACTATCACTGCTCGTCATTTCTTATTTATGATGGTCTCATTTTTCACTGGTTTTCTAGTGATCTTTTTCTCCTCTTGAATATGTAAATATCTGAGTTATGTTTATGCCCATTAACATAAGGAAATACTGATTTTAAGAGTTAAAATGGCAATAGAATCAGGTTGGGTGATTAGAGAGTGCAGTTGTAACTTGAATAATGCGTGTGAGATGTGCATCTCATGTGTGTGTATGTGTGTGTGTGTGTGTTTCTATGCGTGTACACACACAGGCACATACATGCCAAACACTTAATGCTCTAGTACATTCACTGCTGGGTGGTGCTCTATGAAAAGGGAGTTTTCCCAGTATGGCTGAAAGTGAATATTGAGGTCATCATACAAAATATCCTAAGGCTTTTCAAAGATGCCTCCTCATTCTCTGCACTCGTATGAATGTGTGGTAATAAGGGAGACATAAATGATAATGGCAAAGTATTCGCCATTTCGGTCCTTCAAAATTACAGACAGGAAAGCAAACGAAAAAAATGATATTCTTTGCCTATCTTCCCTCATCCCACCCCCTCCTTTGATTTCCTGCTGCAGATTGGGTAGTGGTTGGATTTTGTTTCTGTTTTTGCCTTGTAGGACTTGTGACGTAAAGTTTTAAGAAAAAGCCAAACAAAAAGTGCACCAAGATATACCGCCTACATCCTGGGGCCTATTTGTAGCCCTTGTGCTCCTGGCTCTCTGGAAAGACAATGCCCTGCGAAGACAAAGGAGCAGAGGCTGAGGCTAAGCTCTGATTGCATAATACTAGTCCTCACCCCCACTCTATTTAAGGCCCACAGCCTGCTCCCTACATCCGCCTCAGGGCAGAGCCAGTAGGCAGAAGACAGCCAAAGGCACCTTCTCTCTGTTCCCCTTTCCAAGGACTCCTTCCTGGTGACTCTCCCTCTAGCTGGAGGACCCATGGTCCACTTCGACCTGCTCCCGCCTTTAGAAATGAAGGCAAGTCCGTTTATTCTTGGTGCCTGCTACATGGGGACTGTATGTCCACATGGAAACCATAACATTGACTTGAAAGTACCTTTTGTCCAACAAGGTTTCTGCGTGCATATCATTAATAGCAATAAAAAGCTTTCTCCAGTAAAAAAAAAAACAAACAAAAAAAAAACCTGCACAATTAGTCTAATGCTTCAGCATGTTTGTTTTTTCCAGCACCCAAATGACAAATATGACAAAGCTAATTCTAGGCAAACATTATAAGAAAGCATCTAAGTTCAAGAAAATACAACATAGTTACCCCTATATTTTATTCATTCCTCATTAATATGTTGAAAGATTTGTTTTCTGTCATATTTATAAGTTAAATCCTTGTGTCATTGCAAGTGTGCTTGGCTAAAGATCCTCCCGAGGGATGAATAATGAATTGTCAGAGAGAAGATCTGCTCACAAAGCAAATTGACAGGATGTAAATTTCAATAATCCATAGTCCTTTAAAAAGGATTCATATTCAACTGCACATTAAGAGCAGGTGAAAGAGATAAAAAGACAATAAACTGCAAGAGGAGGGAAGGTGGAAAGAAAACTATATTTGTGAATAATTAAGTCCCAAGCCAGAATATTTTTACAAAAATATTTGAAGATAATCAGCTACTCTACGTTCAAAGGTCTTAACCACGCTTTTCATACCTTGCTAAGGGTTTCAGTCTCAAAATTAAGTGATTAAATATCACCAATATTTTCCCTGGAAAAGGAGAACTGTGATTATACCCGTGTCTGCGTGTGTCTGTGCGCATTTGTATCTGTCTGCCGGCAGGAGTGGGTACGTGTCGGCATACTGGGGGTGGCACGACAGACACACAACTGGAATGTGGAAGTGTTGCACGTCTGCATGCTGCTGCAGCTCTCCCAGGCACAACTACACATTCTTCATAAACATTCTCTTCAGGGTGAAAATTTTCTCTTTCCTCCCTGCAGCTGCTAAAAAATACTATTTTCTGACAGTATTTAAAACCTTAGAACTAGCTCTTAATTACTCAAAATCTTGACACAATCTTGGGATCAACCCCCTTACCTAGGTGTAAGAGATCAAACCATATGTCCTATGTTTAAATTAATTAAAAACTGCAGACATGCTTTGATTTTTCTATTTTCCTATGGTCCTACTTTGCGTGGAACGCATTTCCCCGGGAAACTCTTGAGGTGCAATTATTTCTAAACACGAAGTTAAAACAATTCATAATTATAAGAATTTCAGCAATTTATAGATTTTTAGAAATGCCTCACAGTATTCCTGTGAGGCACACCGGTAAGGGTTATTGTGCTCTTTTAGAATATTTTAGAGTTGTCAAATATCACAAAGACACCAAGGAGGGAGCAAGGCTCAGAGCGGAGTTATCATTTTCCTTCTCTGTAGATGTGGACTATATCAAAAGTTGAGACACAGAAAGGTTCTGTGAAACTTTTGCCTCTGCCCCAGGCTCGATTCTGGGGTAGGACAGAACCCAGAAGTGATGAGTCAGTGTTAATTTTCACTGTGTCTGCCCACACCCCATGTATTTAAGCATCTCCTAAAAACATTTCATGGATCTTTAAGATTTTACGCTATACATGGTTTCAAAAATTTTTAATTCTTTCTGCAACCCTTCCTCTTTTCTCAACTTTCCTCAACTTCGAGTAAAAATTTGAACTGAAGCTGCTCGAAATACGTTCCTCAAAATTTGAGATTTAGAATTACATGTTCGGAGATGCCAATTTGGTAGGAAAGCTTGCACAATGTTTCATTTCTTTCTTCTTCATTTTCCTTCCTTTTTTTTAATCAAGAGAATTAATAGGGGAGATTTTGTAAGAGTTCTTTTCAGAACTTCCTGATTTTAACACATCTGTCATAATTTTTTACTTACTGAGGATTTGCAGGGCAATATTACTTAAGAGATTCCTGAATTAAAATGGCATCCATCTCTTCTCCCTCCTCCATTTTTCACTACAGGGTTGGCACTAATCATTCTTTCAAAAAAGTTTTTACTCTATATTTATAGCTGCCTTAAATAGAAACACTGTGAAACACTGTTATATTCATATAACACAAAAATTACTGATTATGGCCTCCAATATTACTGATGCAAGGAAACTGATTTGATGCATATTTTCTATGACCAAAAGTTAGCAATGATCGACCAATTGCAGACAACTATAGAATATTATATTATACCAAGTCTTCACAAAAACAAATTTCAGTACAACGATGTAATACACATTACGTTGGGCATTCAATTGTTTTGAGTCCCATATGGCAGCTGATTAAAAAGAGCGAGCGAAAGAGGGAGCAGAAAGGTTCAGTTAGTGGAAACAGTGTAGGAGCCCTAGGCTGAAACCGGAAACGCAATCAAGTAAACACTCATGAGTTATACGTTACAAAGACTAATTCTGGAAAACAAAATTCACTGGTCTTTTTTTATCCCTAACACTAGTAGCAGATTTTGCTCATCAAATGGGAAATGAAGTATTTATAGTAATGCAGAGTATGATAATCATCACTGAAGAAATGGATTCCCCCTTTTCCCACCCACTACCAGCCTAATCCCCTCAGAGACTCAGTGGAATAGGAAGATCAGAGTGTTTATAGATAATATGCCTAATACAATGAGTCTTCTCTATCTTACTCGTGGATGCTCCAAATGGTACTATCAAGTGTTGGCTTCTCCCTCATCAAAGACATAGTTGAGCTTTATGACAGTGCTGATGAAATCCCCAAGTTCTACAAAATCAGCAGTGACAATATTGATGCCACTCTCTCCTGGCTTCTGTGTGCGGACCCACTGCATCATGGCAGGAAGAGCTCTGAGAAAGGAAAGAAAAAGAGAAGTCACAGGAGGCAAGATACTATTTTTCAAGCTTACAACACCCAGGCTTAACTTTAGTTTTCTAACTTATTAAAATAAATGCCCCAATTATAGACACAGAATAGAGAAAAAAAAAAAGCCAAGTGGACAATGGTAGATTTTTAACCTCTGAAGGGACTCTGCAGGAGAAACATTCACTAGAGCGGTCCATATTGGACTTTTCCTCTTTGGAGATCTCAGTCGCTGTGAGAGTTTATAGGGCAGTTTTCCCACTGAGAATACAACATTTTTGCACGCGTATTCTAGTTTGGCATGGTGTGATTTCAAACCCTGCAAAGGCATGCGTGGTGAGGTCAGAGATGACTACGTACACCTAACAAACATTTATGATGAGGTTGTTATTTTCAGAAAATGTGCTAGACACTGTAAATAGATACAACAGAAAAAACCTCTGCATCCAAAGAGTGCACGATTTGCTGGTGGGAAGGTAGATACGGAAAAACATTTTAACGTAATACAATCAGGGCTCATCCTTTAAGCAGTTAATGATCACCTATTATATTCCAGATACCACTGGAGGCCCTTGGAAAACTTGAATGAACCAAGAAGATAAAAATATTCACCTGTGAGGAGCTTACATTCCAATAAAGAGGGACAAACAATAAATAACAATCCTAAATAAGTTATGTCATTTGATAGGAGGGAATAAGAGCTATAAAAATGGAGACAAAAAAGGATTAGGAATGTGCAGGTAGAGAGGGGTGGTATAGATTACAACTTAAAATAGGGTGGGTTATAGGCCTCATGGATAAGGGGATGTTTGTGCAAAGTTAAAGGAGACAAGGGAGTTAGTCATGTGAATATCTAGGGAAAGCATTTCAGTTACCACCATGGCCCTAAAGGGGTAGCGTGTCTACTTGGAAAAAGATCTGATATTCAGGACACAAAGTGCTGTTAAGCCATCATAGAAGAGTTAGAGCTACAAGAGTGGATAAGATTACCCGATTTTGCAGAAGGAGAAGAGAAGAGAGAATCTGAAGATCATGTGAGGGTTGAGCAGAAAACTTGATTCAAGAAAAGAAAAAGAGAAGTAGGTATAGAGGTAGAAGGAAAATCAGGAGCATGTAATTATGAAAATCAGGGCAAAAAGGAAGCCATGCCCCTTTTGGTTTGTGAAGCAGAAGTATGGAATGGAATAGATCTCAGAAAGCATACCTGGTCTAAGCAAACTCCACTATCCCAGGCAACACTGGGTCGACTGCCTTGGACTACCTTAATCTGGTGGATAATACCTTAAAAATTCTGATCCATGTTTTTCAGCATATACATTTTCCCATTGGACACAGATAGGGGAGGATCCAATTGCTTCTAAACGAGCATGACATGGATCCAAATGCCTTCATAGAATAGACTGGCAGGTGGAGAAATTTGGTCTTCACAGCAACAGTTTCAGAAGATAATTGTACCTTACAATGAAAAATCTGGATCCCTAAGTACAGACACAAGTGTGTTCAAGTTGATTAGAAAGGCAGATGCCTTTGCTATGTGTGTGCAGCCACTCGGGTTTGAATTCCATTACTTGTTCTTCTGGACTTGCCAGAGCAGAAGATATCTCTCTGTTGTGAATGCAGAATCGTCTTGGCATTTTAGAAAAGGTGGACACTCTGTGGAAAAAGTTATCCGAACTGGGGCATTTCCTGGGAGGAATTGGGAGGTGGGAGGTGGCATGAATAGGATGACCCTGAGGCCAGTGCTCATTATGTATTGACCTTAACTGTGTGCTGGTTCACTAGATTCCTTGAAGTTCAAGGTCACAGCAACTAATTCCCATCTTAGAACCATGACCACCACAGAAACAGCTCTTCAGATGCCTTCTACCACTCAAAGATTAAAATCCCTGGGCCTGAATTTAGCAACTCATTATCATCCCCATAGGGAGATGTTAGGAGAATGTGAAAGTGCTCTGCTCTGTTTCCTATAAAATAGATTGCTCTGAGGATCGATGAAACATCCTTTTGGAATAGCGTGTAGGCCTCAGGTGAAAAAAAAAGAGAGTTTTACATTTAAAATGCCATTTCTCTGAGTTGTGGGAATACTTCTATATTTCTGTTCAGATATACTTTCCTGAAGACAGTATGATACCAAAGACAAAACAAGTAATAATGCCAGGTTGTATCTCAAGTACTCAGACAGTTTTAAGTAGAATTATATTAAACAAAAACTCAATATACTGTATTAAAACCAGCTAATGCTACTGAAGTTATAATTATTTAGAATGGCATTTTCATTATGGCCATTTTCATTATGGCCCCCCTATGGAGCCTTTACAAATAGTTTTTCCTACTCACTCTCCTGCTCCATGATAGACTGTGTTGATATACTGATTCTATATCTGTGTTTTATACACAAAAAGAGTTGATTTTGCTTTTGCCCTCCTGAGAACCAAGGTTTGCCCCTTTGGGCACAATATTGATATTGACAATGCAAATGTACAGCTAATTACCAAGTTTTGACTATATTTAGTGTTGGATAGAGTGACCTACTCTGGTGCTAATAAAATATTGTCCCAGTGTAACAATTTTCATGGTAAAAGCTGGTTAAACTGTAGTTTTTTAAGTCATTCATTCATTCAACAAAGATGTACTGCACACCTCTGGAGAAGAGGGTTCTAACTACAGCTCCCTAGAAGCACCCTGAAGTTCAAAACTTCATCTCTCTCAGAGAAATGCTGCCATAGCCTTGTCCCCACAGTCCTTTCTGTGCTTTTTCTACGCTACAACCAGGACAATCTCTTTTCATTATTTCTCTACAAAAACAACCACAAACTCTTCTCTCACCTACAAGATACATCTAGCTCTCCAGCAGTGTAGATGAATTTGTCTACACTTCTCTCACACCATCCACCACACACACCCCTCTTTGGCCTCGTCTGTTATTACTTCCTACGTGCTAATTTGTTCTCCAGCAATACTGAGAGGCTTGTATCTTTCCCTAACCACACCCTGTGGTTTCATCATGCCCTCAGCATTTTTTCAGGCCTTACCTTTCTATGAAATACCATTCCTTCTTCAGTACCTCTTCTTGGTTTAACTAATTTCTATTTGCCCTTTAAGATTTGGCTCAGCCATTATCTTGATCCCTCCCACTTAAGTCTGGGTGAAGAACCCTTTCCTTTCTTTATGCTTTATATCCTTTAAACATAGTTCTGTGACTATGCATTGCACAGGGCATTGAGATAATTCATTTCCATGCCTTTTTCTTTCAGTGCCTGCACACTTTTCAAAAAACAAAAATCGTATCATAGTCACCAGTATACTGCCTGTACCTACCACAATACCTGAAACCTAAAAGGAAAAAAACCCCACACTTGTGGAACTTAAACGTTGAACTAGAAATCTTGGTCTCAGATGTCACAAAGTCTAACAAGCAAAATGGATGCGAACCAACTGTAACAATATAATATGGTACAATGATCAGGGGCATAGGATTCCATGGGAGCATATTAGATGAAATAATTTATGTCACTTAGGAGAAATTAAAGAAGAATTTAAGGAATAGATCACAAAACAGGTGGCATCTGAACTTGGTCATGACTCATTAGATAAAGAAGGAAGGCATTTCAAGAGAAGGGAAAGTACATGCATAAGCCTAGGTCTGTCCAGAGATGGGCAAGGATTAGAGTCGCGCATATAAAGTGCTAAGATGAGTGTCTAGCTCTTTGTCAGTGGTACTGTCTCGAATATCCACTGAGGGACGGCCTGTGCAATGCCCTGCTCCAGTCTCCAGAATCTCCAGGAAGGAAGGCAGCAGGAAATTCTGACAGCCACCTAGCCATAATACAGTCTTAATGGAAAAATGAGCCTGTGGGATTTCTTTCCAACGTCCACAAACCCAATCAAAGACAGAAAGGAGGAGAGAGGTCCTGGTGCTATAAGGGCAAGACTGGTGATGAGGGTTTTAGGGAAATGTCCTGGGAAGGGCTTTGTTTCTAGGCACACAGTTGTGGCAAACATCTGAGTATGCTCGTCCCACTACAGATGCTAATTAAGTTGGCAAAAGAGCAAGCAGTTTCAGAACCAAAGGAAGCCTCAAAGCCCTTCTCTGGACTGTGGAGCTCTCCCGAGGAAAGGCATCTTCAAACAGATTGCAGGCTTCTTAGGGCAGAAACAGGCACATCTGCGGGAGTCCGGATAACCTCCCTCCAAGGAACAACAAGAGGGGAGAGAAATGGCGGCCAGAGGTCTTCTGAAGCGTTGGCTTTGAGAATCGGTTCTGAAAAGATTTCAAGGAAAAAAAAAGGAGTTGAAAGTACTGAGTTCAGCAACCCTCAGTGTGCTGACCTTGACTTATTAATTCATGTCAATCTCCTACTTAGGATGCTTCAATCACTTCTTTGTGCTCTGAGCACAAAGGTAAAAATCCTTAACTGGCCTATGAAACAACTACCACTAACGGCTTCTCCACTTGCGTCTCCGGTCACTCTTTCCCTGGTTGGATTCTAGCCACGTCCTCAGTCTTGCTTCTGGACCAGCCTGAGTTTGCTCAGGGAACTTTGTAGATGCTGTTTTGTTGTTTGCCTGTTTTTTATTAGAATGTCTTCTCTTTTATGCCCCTTTACTTGGCCACCTCACTCGTCTTTCAGGTGATAGTTTAAATGTCACGGCTTCAAAATGCTAGTCAGAATTGTAATTATATTTATGTATTTGATCAATATCTGTCTCCCCGACTAGACTGCAATCGCTTTGAGGAGGAGGACTGTTTGTTTTCCCACTGATGTATCCCCAATGCTTATGGTAGTGCCTGGCATAGACTAAGTGCTCAATAAACATTTACTGAGTAAATGAACAGGTTTTATGTTTTTAAATTACTTTGGGAATAGAGATGTATGCCGCAACATAATTCGTGAAAAGCCTGCTCGGTTTTCCTCACTGTGGCTACTGCCACAGATTTGAGTTTGTGAATTCACGCTATTTTGTTGAACGAAAGTGTGTGTGTTTTTTAAATTAACTTGACCAATTTGTACAATGATTTTCCCTGCCTTACACATACAGTGTTGGGAGAATCTGTGTAATAATAATGATAGTAGTGACCATTATCTTTATAAGAATAAAGTATATCAGAATTAAACTTAATCAGATTCATTTACTATCAATTTCATATTAGTGTTCATGATTAATTCTAATTACTTATCATTTAATTAGATTTAGATATACTAGGAATCCATGTCAAATTTATATTCAAGTGTGTGTGTGTATACACATAATACTTTTACCACAAATGCATTTTATATATGTTACTTCTCTAACTTCTTGAAACTGTGGGTTTTTTGCAGTTATGAATGAATGATTGTAGATAATAAAATACTTGGATCGTTCAGTGAATTTTATTTGAATGCATTTAATTAAACAATGACATGTTTCTTTTATTGAATGAAATAGGATCTCCAAATTCATTTCATTAATTTTTACAGAACTCTCTGATGGCCTTGGGGATAAAGATTACAAATGAAAATGTCAGGGCCTCATTACTGCCTGTCCCAGACCCAGCCTCTCCTGAGATATGGATTTTTGTTGATCAGCAAAGTTTAAAATTACGATCACAGGTCTTTCTTTCCATGAGCAACTGAGTCACCCAGGACCAATTAATTAAAATCAAGTCCGACATATTTTAAAATGTGATTTCCTGTCAGTCTGGCTGTTTCTGAGAGCTTAGAAATTTCACTTGAAAAGGTAAAGAAAAGAAAGACAAAATAAAGAGAAGCCCTTGCGTAAAAGGTTGGTGTTTTATTCACCAAAGGATACAGTGATAAAAGGCAGGGCTTTTGCATCTGTAGGTTTAAACCCTGAAAGAAGCTTAGAAATAACCTCAGGTAGACAGATGGGTTATCTCATAAATCATAACTTCCTAAAATACAAGGCTTATCATTCCTTGCTAAACCTGTTTCTGTTCAGGAAGCTGCATATCTGATTTATGCCTGATGAAAATAGCTCATTTTTCAAAAAATCCTCTTCCCCTAGAATTGCACACAGAGGAAGAAGGAAGTCATGAATTACCTATAAGACAAATGCCCTCACAAACAACTCTAGAGATTTTAGAGGACTTGAGCTTTCCTAAGTAGGAGACTAAAGCCTTCCCGTGCCTTCCTATGACCTACACTACATACTTGCAGAACTAAATTACTGCAGCCATTAGGTGTAAAACAGAAAATAATTAAAGGCATGACTACACACATAGCTGGTCTGAATTTTCCCCTCTCTGGCAGTGAAAGGACGAAAGCCCTCTCTCCTTGACTTTTCTAGATTCTCTGCTTAAAACTCCATTTGTAGCTTCATAAAGACATCTGTTCAACAAATATTTATGAAGCACCTCTTACGGTGTGCTGAGAACACAGTGGGGGTCAGAAACAGACACAGTCCTTGCTCTCCCGGCACATACAGTCTAGTAGGGGAAAGAGATTTGTTACAAAGAAAAAACCAAAACAATAACAAATAACAGGAAAGCAAAACCTGGGTTGGTATTAAGAGAGAAACTTCAGTTCTGGTCCTGACTACAGTAATGTGTTTTATTTATAATCTTGCATAAATTATGCAAACCCTCTGTATCCCAAATTCCCCTAATTGTAAAATTAGAAATAATAGCACTCGGAGGTAGACGCACCCACACACAAAGTGATGATATCTATGAGGGTACGATTCAAATGTAAGGTCCGGGGTTGCTCAATTTTTTTTTAATATTTATTTTTGAGAAAGATACAGACAGAGTGCGAGCAGGGAAGGAACAGAGAGAGAGGGAGATACAGAATCCGAAGCAGACTCTGGGCTCTGTGCTGACAGCACAGAACCTGACGTGGGGCTAGAACTCATGAACCATGAGATCATGACCTGAACTGAAGTCAGATGCCTAATCGACTGAACCACCCGGGTGTCTCTCGGGACAGGGTGGTTTAAACGTGACTCAGCACAACCATGAAAGCAGACATGTTTTGGGGGCCATGGGATAAGGACATAAGAGCTGCTGTCATATGAGGCATATCAGGCAGGGGACGGACCTGCCTTCATCATCACCCTTACTAGTGGCTTTAAGTTTTCAAAGGGATACATTCCAAGTCCCCACGAGTACATGAAAGCTATCTCACCTCCTTCCCATGCCGGACAGGTTGTTTAGTTTATTTTTGCGTTTGTTTAGCAAAAAGCAATGCAGTCAAATCAAAGCAAAGGACGCCATTCCTTTCCTTTGATGCTGGCAACAGGAGCTTCTTAGTGTGGCGTGGAACAAAACCGTTAAAAATTCATTTTCAATTAAAACAAGATCATAGAAACTACAAGAAGAATGGTGTTTAGAGCTCATAAAATGTCCTGTGTCTGCAGGCTCATCATTTGCTCCCAGCCAATGTTGCAGCATAAGCCGTAACCCTGCTCGGAGAACAGAGGGGGAGGGGTCAGCTTCCCACTGAGCAGGGACTCTCTGGTCTGCTAATTTTTTAAGGGAGCAAGCGAGCAATAAAGCATTGCAAATTCTAAACACAGAGACCCTTCTGGATGTTGAGATTTAGATTGCCAGGAGGCACACAACGGGTTTCATTCAAGGGTAGCAGCTCACGATTATGAACACCTCTGTGCGGGGTCAGGGGTTTTCACCTCAGTTTATTCCTCCACACCAGATAGCCCCTCACTCGGGGCAATGTTCAGGTACTCAAAGTTCAGAAGCAATTGACTTCATTCAGTACAGTTTCTATCTGTGGGCATCTGTCCTGCCTTTCTGCTCTTCGGAAAGATTTCCATTGGCTACAAAAGAGCCACAGTTGAACGGACCCTGAAAGCAAATTTGACATTTCTGATTTCGCTGGGAACAAACATCTCAAGGACTCTCCAGGTTGATCCCTTGGCTCTCAATGATTCCCTGCTTGGGGGGATAATCAGAGGTTGTAATGTAAGCCACCACAGAAATCAGTCACCCATGAACTGTCGTCCCACACGTTAACTGAAATGCCACTTTTCTTTAGTGCTGGCAGGATCATGGTATTAATTCAGTTTTAGTGTTGAGTACCTATTGTTTATTGGCAGTTCTAGTGGAATTCTGTATGCATTTAATTTTAACAATGGGGCGACAAGTTATTACTTATCAAATAAACATTTATTAAGAGAGGACAGGCTCTCTGAGGAGAAAATGTGGTAAAAGGTCCTTGAAGGTGAAATCCTGGTAACCACTGGTCTCCATCACATTCATGTAGTCCCTTGTACTGTCAACAAATGTTTACAGAGTACTTACCATGTGGCAGTTGTTGGGACAGATACAGATATGGATCAGACATGGTCTTTGCCTTAATTATGGAACTAATTCTGGAATTGCCTGAACTGCTGCAAATAAGACATTGCTTAATTGCTCTAATAGCCTTGCATGGAAGCAAATGGAGATGTCCCCAAAGCTTCCTCTGGCCTCGTGAACTAGCTGCTGGCCTCTTTCTTGACACACACTTTAATTCCAATGGAAACATTCCATGGACTCTTATAAATTCGTGAGGCTAAATAAAAACTACTCTCTAAGGACTCATAAGTTAAGTGAGTATTTATCGAGTTTTAATGGACTGCCAACAATCGATATAGGGGCAGTGGAAAAAGCAAAATCTTTAGAATCAGACAGAGCCTTATTTGAGTTACTAATGAAATGTGACCTCAAGGAAGGTTATGGAACCTCCCCAATGTGAAGTTTCTCCATTGTAATTTGGGCATATAATGGTACATGCCTCATAGTGTTTTTGCAAGAATAAACTAAAACAATATAATATAGATAGGTGGTACAGCATAGAGGTGAAGAGTGAAGACTTTGGAGCAGACTCTGAATTCACACCCTGCACTCTCATCTATACTTGTGTTACTTGAGGCAAGTCACTTCAACTCTTCTAGCTTTATCTTCCTCACTCTTGAAACAGAATAAAAAGAGAGAATGAACGTGAAGATTCAATGGAATGACATGTATATAAAATTTAGCATAATGCCTGAAAGATCAGAACTCCATAAGTATTAGCTCCTCTTCCATTTTTACCGTTCGCTAACGCTTAAAGTGCCCAGGACACATTAGACAACGAATAAATGTTAGCTACCTTGAATTTTTCATTTTTCCTAGTTTTAGGTTACCTTAAGGCAAGTGATGGAAAAAGTTACTCTACGTATAAAATGCATAGTGACTGCCATGAAGAGCGCCCACATCCATCCTTCCAGACTGGGATGGCTCATTCTCCCAGTGGCTGAGTGTTGTTGGTGGCCACCTCTGAGCTGAGTTTCTGTCCAAGAACTGCCCTCAGGCAAAGAAAGCCACCTCACTCAAGGTGACATACCCTCTCTGAGGACAGCCTGAGTCTAATGACTCACACTGGGGAGGAGTATATAGAGGCACCTGCCTCAAAGTGGGACAATTTTGAAGATTCATCCCAGTCCAGAGCTTCTGTGGGCTTGGCTGAGGCCTTTGTTGAGACTGCAGCCCAGCCCAGCTCCTCTCTCCGCCTTATCCTGTCTCCTCCACTCTGCCATAGGCATGGATCCCAAGGGAGCTCCAGAACAAAACTTCTGCATACAGATCTCAGCACCTCAGAGTGCGTTTCTTGGGAAACCCAACCTACAAGTCTCCAATTTAGTTGGCCAGGAATTCTGTGATCAGTAGATCTTCTCTTTCAACCAAAGTAGGAATCAAGAGCGGCCTTTGGCAAACTCAGTGAGATGGAGAAATTGAAACCACGTTTCCATTTCCAAAATGCAAACAGCGTCGGTCTTAGGCTAGTTTGAGGGTTGTTTGTTTGTTTTTGGAGGGCAGGTGGGAGGAGATCGCCAGAGGAAAACTGCATTTATGTTTAGTGCCATGCACGGTGCAGACTCACATGGGTACCTCTACTCCCTCTGGCAAAGCAGAAAGGCAACCAAAATTAGACTACTTAGAAACTCTCACCACATAATCTTCCTTTAATCATCTGTTAGAATTTTCCTCTATGCCATTATGCCATGAATAATATATCAGGCTCAGAAAATCCAAACCTACTTCTAAAGAAAATGTTTGTCATGGCCACTCTAATGGAAGACTTTTTCAATCCAAATTGCTCAGCAGAAGCTGGGGAGGGGGGGAGGTATTTATTACATCAGCACAGACTTTTGTGTAAAGTACGCTGTGTAACTCCATGTCCCTGACACATTCTTTCAAAGATGAATGTGCTTTAGCATCCAAATCAGATGTTCAATGTTTTAAAAAGCCAAATTCAGAAATTTCACCTTCCTTAGAGAAAATGCTAACAGGTAGAACAAACACACACAGAATGTAATTGGATCATAATATCCCAACTGCTAATGTGTTCATGTGTCTGTGGGCCCATGTAATCATGCATAATTATCAGGGGTGATTTCTTTGGCCTTTGCTCCTTAATCAGTGACAACCACAGGTGCAAGGAGGAAAGGAATGATTCGTCATCCGTTCTGCAAGAGAATAATATCCATTACGCTATTAATTCTATAACTTCCTCCTGACAGTGATCTTACAGAGTCTTTTCATAGTACCAAAAGAATGCAAAAGTTTAGGTCAATTAGTATGAGAAGCGTGTTTTCCATTGTGTTATCTGCTTGTTGTATCTTTGGGATATCATGTTATCTGACACTTTTTAAATTATCCACTTCAGCATTCTTTGACAACATGGAAAATTCCTAGAAACTTAATAATATAAAGCAAATATTGCTGAACCATGGAGGTGCCATATATGTATATAATTTGTTAATACATTCTCCTTCTTTCTTATAGATTTTCTCCTTGCCATATTTAGAAAACTGACAGAGGATCATGACCTGACCTGAAATCAAGAGTTGAGTGCTTAACCAACTGAGCTTCCCAGGCGCCCCCAGTTTGGAACATTCTTATTGTATTTGTCAATCTCTTCTGGACACTCCACTTTGTTGATACTTCCTCCAAAAGAGGTACCTGGAAAATAATGCAATT
The DNA here is from genome assembly GCF_018350175.1 of Felis catus. Classification (NCBI taxonomy): domain Eukaryota; kingdom Metazoa; phylum Chordata; class Mammalia; order Carnivora; family Felidae; genus Felis; species Felis catus. Next base: position 205,882,836 of record NC_058368.1, on the reverse strand, counting down.
TTCTAACTTGGGTGTAGAGTATAACAGAGTATTTCCACCCTCATTCTGGGTACTATTGTTCTCTTAGTATGGTCAGATTATTTTGACTGTTTCTCTAGTAATGCTTCCGAGATGTTTGCATCATCACCTTTTCTCTGGAATTAACGGCTTCTGAAGGAAGCGGGAAGGTATTATTCGGCAATGCTAGTGCAGGGGCAGGAGCTCTGCTTATAGAAAAGTCAACACAAGCTTGCTACCTTACACATTCTTCTCCCTCTTTAGCTCAGGCAATCTCCTTTCTGCTGCCGCCAAGGAAGATATACAGCATGTAGGAGCTGAGATCCCCCCAGAACTGTAGAAAAGCCCTCAAGAATGGTGTGAGGCTGGATAGCTGCTGGAGACTAAGGAGTAGGAGCAGAGGAGAAATGGAAGTTTTGGGCTTCTCAGAGGTAGCTCCAGCTGGCAGTAGCAATAACCTTGTCAGGGGATGTTAGCCATCCAGGTAAGTCTCCTCTGGGTTGTTTTAGAGTTAAGATATCAACATCAGAAAAACCTGTACATATACAGAGAAATTTGAAATGATATAATTTTTCAAAATTTGGAATCACATAGGCATGCAAATATTTGGCCATGTGAACTATCTGCCTGCCTAATTGAGTCTGCACTTAGCAAATTGAGAAGCAGGGCATGGCAAGATGACACAGTGACGATGCTGCCCTTCCTTAGGGCTGGTGCTCACTCTAGCTTTAATTAAGTCATTAATTAACTAGCTATTGATTCTAAGAGTCAATGAACATAGAATGTGCTATATGAAAGATGAGCATTATTACCAACAGTGTCTGGTTAAATTTTAGGGGAGGGTTTGAAATGTGGTCCTAAAAGAACAATTGCTACACTTTTTCCCTCACTAAAATCCTCCTTTACGTTAATTTATAATACTATAAAAATGTCCGCCCCCCCCCCCCACCAAAAAAAAGGTGAAAAAAAATGCTTCCTCATGACAGAACAGTCCTGGGTTATCTGAGGGGAGTCTGCAGGGGTAAGACTTTAAACGTTATTATAGAACTGATTCAAGCTGGAATAGAAGGAAAGACACTGGCATAGAGAGGTGACAGGAGCCTGATGCTAGTGATGTGAAGAGTTGTTGAAAATTCAGAAAAGAGGGTCTGTGTGTGTGTGTGTGTGTGTGTGTGTGTGTGTGTGTGCGTGTGTGTGTGTTGTGTGCATGTGTATGTGTGTATGTTTTCTGGAATCTCAATTAACTTCCAAAATTCTATTGAATCACTCCTACAACTGCATGTTTTTATACAGATGCTGCTCTCCTGGGTCCTTCCATCAGCAGCACTTCTGTGGAATAATGAAGAAACAGTTTCTTTTAGGGAATGAAGTGACCAGCGTGCACCACAATCTGCCTTATATCAGAGTATTTGCTTACAACTGAATTTTGAACTTGACCTCACACAGTGTCCTTGAAAACACATGACATGATACTATGAAATTAAATAACTAACATATTAAAATATCAAAACCTCCCTAGAGACAACAAAATGTATTTTATATATCACTGACATATCAATTAACTGATCTATCAATTAACCAAAAGTTGAATGCTAGGTGTCCTTAGTTTCTCCGTTCTAGACGTGAAGTACAATTATAAAAATCCCGTATATCCCTTCACCACTACAGATTGAAAACTTTTCTTTCAAACAATCCAAGTTCAAATTTGAAAAGGAACTTACAAGGAGAAGTTGGTGGTGAATCAGACAGCAGCACTAATGATGGGCATTGTCTTTGATGACGTGTGGGCCAGCTGTTCATCAGTTTTACCAGCCCTGCCCCTAGGAGACACACGGTCAGGGAAGAACTTTCTTTAAGGTGGAATCGTCTGAGAGGGAACTGTTGCACAGGGACAGTGCTATTTTCAAGTGAAAGAATTAATGAATACTTTTCAACTAAAAGATCAAATCAGCAGGAAAGAACCCAAAGAATAATTTTATTAGGAACTTCCGTCCCACTGGAAGTCATTAAGTAGAAATCATTTGAAAATATCTTCAGATGTGTGGCGTTCTTAGCTACAAATAACAGAAAATGTATTTTATAACACGTCTTATTCCTGGTATTCCATTCCATTTTAGGGGATAAAAAAGGATTGGCACTTAAAAAACAAACAGAAACTTTTCTTAATATCCTACTGAAGTACAGTATTTACAATAAATATGAAAAACATTGCTGATAAAATACTTGCCATTTTTAAACACTCTTTGCTACTATTTCTGATGACAAATAAAGAAGGTCCATAATGCTGATTTACTTTTCTTAGTAAAATTTAGTAAACTTTCTTATTTACTTCACACTATCACATCTAGTGGAATTGAGTAGAAAACAAAATCAGTAAAAATGACTTGAGAATTATAAGTCCTTGATTCTGAACCTGGCTCTACCACTAACAGGCAACCTGAGGAAGGCCATGCCATCACTATCACATTTCTCCACTGCTATGTTAATGCCCAGAATGGCCAGCTTCCTTTCCATGAAAAAGTATTTCTCGAAACGAAGACTGACTACTTGAGCCATGTCTGCAAATGACTGACTCTGTGCAGTGTGCAGGGTGAAAATATATCACTCTATCTCAGAGTTATGGGGAAGGCTCAGATATAATCATGACTGTAAATACCCTTGAAAATTGCCAAGAGCCCTACAAATTTAAGTTTTTCCACTTAAGTGAATTACTTAGAATTATGTAAACTGGAAACGTTCCTTGCCCTCAGCCGAACTTTTCACTTATAAATGAGTTGGCTTGCTGTTGGGTTTTCAATCTTTGTTCACCCAACCTGCTTTGCCTAGGAATCATTCTTCTTACCTTATTGGAGGTTTTAAAGGAGGCAGGGAAATAGTCAAGGTCATGGTAGAGAAGAAAGTTTCTATCACTCTTTTTGGATTTCTTAGACCCTCCTCCATGTTTCTAATCTATAACTTGAATCTAAAATGAAGAGGGAGTCTTCTAGTTACTATGTACCTACATAGGTACCTAGTGGTGATAAACTGAGATTCTAGCTTACTGTTTTACGGCCAAACAACTCAACTGGGTTGCAAAGGTGCCCATTTTTAGCCATGCTTTCTTACTTAAATACAAGTCCACAGCCCTCTCTCAGTTGGGCTTTCCACCATCCACAAGAAAGCTTTGCTCTAATCATTATAATAAATGAGACTTCATTATAGGGGTTGAAGTCTGATGAATCCATGTCTTATCTATTTATTCAAAAATAAATCTTGGTAGCCAGTATCTTTCCCTTTTGGAAATGAGCACAGTGGCAAGCAGATGTGATTTTGAGTGCACTGTGCCCCACAGGGTAATCAACATATCTTCTAATTGATCAAGCCATGGAAACATAAACTCAGAGTCTTGCACTCTTGGATTCTTCTGGCTAGTGATGCCATAGTTTTCATTCAATCCTTTTAGACCAAATGCTACTGCATCAGGCACTGTGCTAGGTAATGGAGGCATCATTCTAGGTGTTGAAGAGTGAACTCTGTAGAGTATATAAAGATGAGACCTTTTGGGGTGCCTGGGTGGCGCAGTCGGTTAAGCGTCCGACTTTAGCCAGGTCACCATCTCGCGGTCTGTGAGTTCGAGCCCCGCGTCAGGCTCTGGGCTGATGGCTCAGAGCCTGGAGCCTGCTTCCGATTCTGTGTCTCCCTCTCTCTCTGCCCCTTGCCCGTTCATGCTCTGTCTCTCTCTGTCCCAAAAATAAATAAACGTTGAAAAAAAAATTAAAGATGAGACCTTCAAGTTTCTAGTTTAAACCAGAAAACCTGAACATATACTCAGGAAATGGCCCTAATTTCAACATTCATGCAGTAGTTAGATGTTATTGATTTTGTCCACCGATCTCCTTAACAATGGTACAGAAAGGCTGAGCCCCAAAGAGCTGGAGTCACAATGCAGTTTGATGATTAACATGAAGGCTCACAAAATATGCCTTACTGAACCTAAAAATAAGATGCCTAGAATGCTTTGTAAATTTCATGTCGATATTCAATTATCAGCTTCAACATCTCATTCTCTATTTCTGTTTAATATATCAAGTCAACAGCAACGGTTGTAGAAAACTTTCAAAACAGAAGCAAAACTCACAAGGGCAGCATAAAAGTAAACACAAACTAATAGGAAAGGAGCTGATTCATTACCAAACTGAAATATGTAAGATTTTGTAACGTACTTAGTTATTTCAGTAAGTTGAAATTGTTGCTTCACATACAAAGAAACATAAACAGTGGTGCTTCTTTTGTTTTTGTTTTTGTTTTTGTTTTTGTTTTTTTTTGCATTTATCTGAAGACAGTATCTGGATAAAAGTAAAAATAATGATGGATATCTAGATGGGTCCTAGAACTCTTCATGTTCTCAAAAGTGGAGAATTGGCAGCTTCACAGATCTGTACTTACCTGAATGTGAGTAGTGTGAGTATAGATTGTTTTTTCATCAGAAGCATGTAAAAGCTTAATGATAATTAACTCATCAAAGTCAACACACCTGTGTTGTCAAAGCTGCTCCAACTTCGCAGTAGCTGTAGGATCCAGAGTTAAACCCACGTAGCTCTGCCTTTCTTGCCCTGAATCCTCACCCATTGACCTGGCTTCCAGGTACATGGAGACCACTTAATACACCACAATGATGAGGGAAATTGGACTACAGATATTAAAAGCACATTTTTTCCTTCAAATGGAGTCACTATCTTTTATTACTTAATCTACAGATTTTAGGTTTACTTGAAATCTACTTTGTTTTGCTTCAAAAATGTTTTCTGTAAACAGAAAAACAATCCAAACTCAAAATAAAATATCTGTAAATATCCAACGAATATTTTGAAAGTGAATTACAGTAAGGCAAAAGGAAGATTAACTTTGTTTATATGCAAAGTAAGTACCTTTATTTTGGCGAAAATAAATGGTCAATTTAGTTCTGAAGTTAAAATGTCTAACTCCGGTAGGTGGTTCCATGTTGGCCTGCCACAAAAATCACTAAACTCAGTGTGTATCTCCATCCTGAACACTGGATTGAAATAATTTAAAACCGTAACACATGTCTAGACTGAGAATATTAAAATAAAAATCCAAAATAATTGAACGTGAGAAAATAAAGAATGGCATCAACTAATAGTGGATTCTGACATGTTTCTGATCTTAATGAAAATGTTTTTCAGTGTTAAGTCATATTAAAAAATTTTCCCCTAAAGGCTCAGCATATATTTGCTACACACAGGGCAAATATTTCCATGAATTATGTTATTTACTTGATTAAACTGAATTGGATGATTCATTTGTTTGAAAAGAAAAAATCTTCCTTACACCTCAGGCATCTATGTCAATTTCAGATAAGTAACAACAAACTATATTGCATTTTCACCATCTTATATTAGCTCTAAGTTTTAAATGGCATGTACGATTCTCCATTCACCAAAAAAAAAACCATTATCTTGGGCTGAAGAAATAATCTTTCTAAGTTGATGTTCTGAATTAATGGGCATGTTTAAAAGGAATGATTTCAGATGGGCTTCTAAAACATGAATAATGAATTGGACATAAAGGAAAGCATTAAGCTGGCATTTAAAGTCATCTCCATGAGTATAGGATAGAAGAAGGCAAAAGGTAGTCCATCCAATGTTTTATTGACGTATTTGACCAAAAGACTAAGCACTAAGTCAAACATCTAGAAATGCAACTTATTTTTAGAAGGAGTAGACTCAATAATTAAAGTTTCAGGTTTCTTCAGCTCTTATTCAAATAAAAGGTAGGACTTTTTACATTTCCAAATAATCAAATCATCAAGCAAAGAAATATTTGCATCTAAAGGAAAGATCTATTTCCATTATGTCACATAAAGAAATAGTTATTTTTGTTATAAGTTTTATGTTCAGCATAGTTCCGATTAATTTGCTCTTATAACTTTATTTTAATTCATTAATTTGCCTAGAAATTATTTTAGATAAGAAGCCCATAAATGCAGCTAATGCCTGTGGCTTATATTAATTAACAGAAGATCATTTATGTAAAAGAAATTACCACTGATTACTAAAAATTAAAATTCCTAAGTTTCTGTTGAAAAACTTTCAGCTCAACTCTGCAATCTATGTTTGGTATCATTTAGGGAAAGCTTCCTAATTTGTGCAGACTAAATCATGTTTTAAATATCATAATTCTTTTACTTCATAAAATTAAAGTTATATTGCTGTTGCACTCAACTAATATATTGAATCATTCATTGATTCATTTATTGATTGATTCAGTACCTATGCATTTCCCACTTACTCTGGGCTCTAAGCACTGGGAAGTGAATAAAACCAATTCATTCCTTGCTCTCACACAGCTCACAATTCAGTGTTTGTGTGTGTGTGTGTGTGTGTATGTGTGTGTACACGCGTGCACAGGCATTAACAAGATGATCATACAAATAATACTGTAATTACAAACTGTGGTGAGAGATATGTAAGGAAGTTGAATAGTTCTATAAGAGCATGTAAGAGGGTGACTCTGACTCAGTCAGGGTAATCAGGATAGCAACTTGAATATTTTCTTTTTGAAAGTCCAAATAGTAATTGATGATGTAAGTCTACATTAGATTTGTTTCAAAATGAAATTATCTCTGCAGATTTGGGTTTTCTTTGAGATTCTCCAAATTTGTTTTGGCTATATTTTTTTTTAAAATTTTTTAACATTTATTCGTTTTTGAAAGGCAGAGAGAGACAGAGCACGAATGGGGGAGGGGCAGAGAGAGAGGGAGACACAGAGACAGAAGCAGGCTCCATGCTCTGAGCTGTCAGCACAGAGCTCGACGTGGGGCTCGAACTCATGGACCATGAGATCATGACCTGAGCCGAAGTCAGCCGCTTAACCTCAGGCGCCCCTGTCTTGGCTATATTTAACCAGACAAAACAAAAGAACTTGAGAGCAAGAATGGAGTTCAGAGTATGTAGCCCAACCCTCTTACTGGATAGATGTAGAAACTACATGAGGAAGGGTGAATAGCTTGTCCTTGTATTGTCTTCACTCGGTGGCAGAGCTGAAATTGGAATCCCATTATGCTAATCCTGTCCAGAGTGCTTCCCTCTCATCCATGCCACTCTGGGTGTGGTTTATCTAATGTTATCTACTTTGATGCACTAAGGCAATAACTGAAATAGCAATGTGACAAGAGAGGCTAGAGAATGAGAATATTCATGAAGTAACAATTGTTTTCTGAACACAATCTGTCATTTAGCTCAAGCCACTGGTGAGAGAAAAAATATAGCTAATGCATACAACTAAACATCTTGGTAAGTTTCCAATTACTTATTATGTATCATCTTTTCCCCTAAATTGTGTGCATGAGTGTACATGCATGTATGTGTGTGTGCATATGTATATTTTCAGATTTAATGCCACTAACTTTTACAGATTTGTATTCTTTTGCTCAAATCAAAACTGACATCAACTCATGGCCAACCATGTTTTGAGTTTTTGCCATATACTTATTTGGCCTTATCCAAATGGATATTTTTAACAGACTCTATTTTTAAGGGAAGTTTTAAGTTTACAAAAAAAGTACACAGAAAGTACAGAGAGCTCCTATATATATACTCTCTCCTACCTCCATGAATATACAGATTCTTGTCTTACTAACATCTTGCCTGAGTGTGGTACATTTTTTCCAACTGATGAGCCAGTATTGACACATGATTAACTAAAGTCCACTGTTTACAACAGGATTCATTCTTTGTGCTGTAGAGTTCATGGGTTTTGAAGAATGCATAATGTCCCAAACCCACCATTACAGTGCCATAGTTTCACTGCCTTAAAAATGCTGTGCTCCACCTATTCAACCCACCCTCCCTTCCCCTAAACCCTTGGAAACCACTGGTCTTTTACTGTCCCTATAGTGTGTGTGTGTGTGTGTGTGTGTGTGTGTGTGTGTGTGTGTGTGTGTAAATATGCATACCATAAAATTTACATTTGTAACCATTTTTAAGTGTACAGTTCAGTGGTCATTAAATACGTTCATATTGCTGTGCAACCATCACCAGCATCCAACTGTCTCCATAGATTTTCCTTTACCAGAACGTTTTTAGCTGAGTTTTTTCATCTACCAATATGCATTTAAGTTTCCTCCATGCTTTCTCATGCCCCATTTCTTTATAATACTGAATAATGTTCCCTTGTATGGATGTATCATGGTTTGTTTATCCATACACCTATTGAAGAACATCTTAGTTCCTGCCAAGTTTTGGCAATTATGAATAAAGCTGCTATAAACATCCATGTGCAGGCTTTTGTGTGGACGTAAGATTTCAACTCATTTTAATAAAGACGTAGGAGTGAGGTTGCTGGATCATATGGTAAGACTAGGTTTAGCTTTGTAAGAAATTGCCAAACTGTCTTCCAAAATAGCTGTTTTATTTTGCATTCCCACCCAGAAAGAATGAGAATTCTTGTCACTCCACATTGGGTGGGGCATTTGGTGTTGTCAGTGTTTTGGACTTTAGCCTTTCTAATAGGTGCATAGTGAATCCCCTTGTTTAATAAATGGACACTTTAGGACCTCCAATAGAGACCTCACTACAGTAACAAACAAACAAGTGAACAAAAAACCAACAACAACAAAAAACACACGAAAAACCCCTCTTTACTTATTTAAATGGTCTCTGGTCCATTATTGGCAAAACTCACTATCCAGTAGAACTGGTCTATTCCGGTACTTACTAGATCAGTTTCATAGGTCTTTAGCAACCTTTCACTCAAAGGCAAAATGCCAGATTTCTTCTCCGAACTCTTACATCATGTTGTTCATACTTAATATTAGTGGTGTATCATACTACACTATGACAATTTATTGCTATGCCCACCTTTCTCATTGGACTTTGAGGTCCTAAAGGCAGGGAGCTCATTGTACCTGTGTCTGCATCTCAGGGCCATATGTGGCAATTATCATCTTAGAGGTGTTCCTGATTATGATGGATGTTAGCAGGGGACGTGTGAAACCACTCAAACTCCTGTTGGCCTTCAGCTTCTCTATCTTCTCTCTGACAAGCTTGCCCTGACTTGCAGATTCCCTAGGTGTTCCCTGTTCTAACACTACATCAGGTGGGGGCAACTATTACTCAAAGCATCACCAAACAGGGGCAAGAAAGAAAAGACAGAGAGGAAAAAAACCCACCATGGTCCCCCAAAGGGCTAACCAATCCGTAAGACAATGAAAGTTGCTGGCTTTACCACTCTTTCCCTTTGCTTCCCCCACTCTCCTGATGGTGACACCAGCATCTCTGTTAACACCACCACTCTTTCAGGGATGCTGGATATCCTGTCATTGCTCCTCCAAGGCATTGCTGCTCCAACCATTTCCTCCAAGGAAAGATGGAGAGATTTTTTTAGAGATGCTCTCCAGTAGCTTTCGTCGGTATTTGGAGAAACAAACACTTTTTTACAAATGATTATTTAAGACTTAAGAGGATTCTCTATGTAAAGTGTTTTTTGCTTTGTAAGGTATTAGCCTCATTTCCAAAATGAGTTAGGGGAGCAGCTGTCTGGATCTATTTAAAAAAAAAAGGCATGACTATTTGTGTGATATTATAGTCTAACAGAGGTTCCAAATGGACCCCAGCACAGCATTATCTTAAAATATAGGTGGGAAGACAAAAAGAAGCAATCACGTATAGCTGAGAAATCCTGTCAGGAACTAATGTTTTGTATCTTTATATTTAATGTCAGAAAAATGAGAACAGAATTTTGAGTCGGTATGGGAAACTGGAAAAAAAATATCCAGGCATTCTTGGTGTTCTTTTGCAATGCCAATATCTACTTGTCTAACTTAACTAGTTAAGTAACAAAATAAAGTGGCTTTTGCAAATAAAATGACAAAAGGTCTTCCAACTTTGAAACAGATTTTTTTTCCAGAAATTCCATTACCATTACATCAAATGATGACTTAGAAATAGAGCAAATTATTAGGGGTTTTGTTTTTGTTTTGTTTTATATCCAAACAGCATTGGACAAGAGGTGATGGTGAACACATTAGATGCTCTGCAGTCCCTAAAATGCAGGATCAGTAAGAAAAAGGCATTGGAAGAGACCAAGACCTTCAGTTGATCCATGAGTGCTTGGTAAGGAAGAAGAGTGACTTTTTAAAAAAATGTTTATTTTTGAGAGAGAGAGAAAAAAACAGTGCGAGAGGGAGAGAGGCAGGGAGAGGGAGACACAGGATCCGAAGCAGGCTCCAGGCTCTGAGCTGTCAGCACAGAGCCCAATGAGGGGCTTGAACCCACAAACCATGAGATCATGACCTAAGCCGAAGTCAGAAGGCTTAACCGATTGAGTCACCCAGGCGCCCCAAAAAGAGTGACTTTTAAACTGCCTTCTATACTTTTAAAGTACAGAAGTACTGAGCCCTGGGAAGTCTGCCAAGGATAGTAAAAAATGGTAGGAACTAACAAGGTCAAATAATCACACATCTAAATACTTGTTTCAATTATCTGGCAACAGGGTCTCAAACATAATTCAAAATTCCTAGATGATTGTGATGTCACCTACTAATCCTTACTATGATTTGTTGGCAATACCCGTCGACAAATAATGGCTGTTAGTATAAAAGTATGAGAAAGATTCTACATATCAACACATTACCAGTTCTACAGATGCAAGGTGAAGACCCCTAGTTCTATCCAGTAGTTGTTTAAGTGTCCAGAAAATTGTTTTTGTGTTTGTTCTTCTGTTTCCAAAGCAAGATTTATTTTTTTAAAAAAATGGCTGGTCAGTTAATCTTTGACAAAGCAGGAAAGAATATCCAATGGGCAAAAGACAAGTCTCTTCAACAAATGGTTCTGGAAAAACTGCACAGCAACATGCAAAAGAATGAAACTGGACCACATTCTTATACCAAACACAAAAATAAACTGGTTAAAGATCTAAATGTGGGGCGCCTGGGTGGCACAGTCGGTTAAGCATCCGACTTCAGCCAGGTCACGATCTCGCAGTCCGGGAGTTCGAGCCCCGCGTCGGGCTCTGGACTGATGGCTCAGAGCCTGGAGCCTGTTTCCGATTCTGTGTCTCCCTCTCTCTCTGCCCCTCCCCCGTTCATGCTCTGTCTCTCTCTGTCCCAAAAATAAATAAACGTTGAAAAAAAAATTAAAAAAAAAAGATCTAAATGTGAGACTTGAAACCATAACAATACGAGAGGAGAGCATAGGCAGTAACCTCTTTGACATCAGCTATAGCAAGTTCCTTCTAGATAAGTCTCCAGAGGCAAGGGAAACAAAAGCAAAAATAAACTACTGGGCTTTATAAAAAAAAAAAAAAAAGCTTCTGCACTGCAAAGGAAACAAAACTAAAAGGCAGCCAACAGAATGGGAGAAGATATTTACAAATGACACATCCAATGAAGGATTAGTATCCAAAATATATAAGTTCTTATATAAAGAACTCATATAATGCAACACCCCCAAAAATAAATAATCCAATTAAAAAATGGGCAGAAGACATAAATAGACATTTTCCCAAAGAAGACATACTAATGCCCAGTAGACACGTGAAAAGATGCTCAACATCACTCATCATCAGGGAACTACTAGCCAAAACTACAATGAGATATCACTTCACACCTGTCAGAATGGCTAAAATCAACAACACAGAAACAACAATTGTTGGTGAGGATGCAAAGAAAAAAGAACCCTCTTGCACTGTTGGTGGGAGTGCAAACTATTGCAGTCACTCTGGAAAACAATATGGAGATTCCTCCAAAAGTTAAAAATAGAACTACCCTATGATCCAGCAATTGCACTACTAGGTATTTACCCAAAGAATACAAACAGGATACATGCACCCTGATGTTCAAAGCAGCATTATCTACAATAGCCAAATTATGGAAATAGCCTGAATGTCTGTTCACTGATGAATGGACAAAGAAGATGTCCTGTGTGTGTGTGTGTGTGTGTGTGTGTGTGTGTAATGGAATTACATATATATAATGGAATATTACTCAGCCATCAAAACAAATGAAATCTTGCCATTTGCAACGACATGTATGGAGCTACAGAGTATAATGTGAAGTGAAATAAGTCAGAGGAAGACAAATACCATATGATTTCACTCATATATGGAATTTAATAAGCAAAACAAATGTGCAAAGGAAAAAAGAGAGAGAGAAGCAAATCAAGAAACAGACTGTTAACTATAGAGAACAAACTGATGGTTACCAGAGGGGAGGTAGATTAAATAGATGATGGGATTAAGGAGTGCCTTTGTGATGAGCACCGGATGTTGTATGGAATTATTGAGTCACTACATTGTACAACTGTAACTAATATTACATTGTTTTTAACTAACTGAAATTTAAATAAAACCCTAAAAATGAGGATGGCTGGACTCATTAGAGGCAGTTAGGGTTCAAAGTGATATGTAGGGGTGAAAAATGTCATTTTGATAATCAGCTCTTAAGCGGGGCTTGCATTCTCAGGAAAATAACTTCTCCCAAATTCAGAGATGTCAAGTACTCTTTTTGGGAAAAGTGTACGGAGTTCTTTAACTTTTTGTTACCCTAAATTCTGCCAGAATGCGATGAAAGGATATTATCCCCAAGAAATCAACATTCGTTGGAACTGCAACAACCAGAGGACATCCGGCTTCATGGGGAAGGGGAGAGTTGGAGGTGAGGGTTTGTCAAACACATCTCACACTTTCCCCACATGAAGGAGTCCAAGGGTTTAAAGCAGTGGTTCTTGTACTTTGGAGATTCAACTGACACTTTAAAATGCTATGGAATACCTTGCTGCACCCTTGACTAAAAAAAGCACTAAACGAGTAATGATTACAATACAACCACGTGCACCACAGTGAGTATAAATCACTCTGCATTAATGCAGCACGGCTCTCTTGGCTGTCCAAGCTCTGTGCTTATCCTACCTGCTTTCTCCCATAACTGTACCTGTAAACTCCCAGGGCAAAGTCTTAGAATGTCCCAGGAAACAGGGAGGTTGTTTTGTTTTCTCTTAGTGCTCTGCTCCATTTTGTTGTAGAGAGCTGCATCCAGTTCTGCATTGCATTGCCCAGCCTGTTCAGTTCGTGTCTGTCTGCAGATGATTACATGACGGGTGAGGCTGATGAAGACTGCAGTCACACTTCCCACGCAAGAAGTGTCTTCCATCCCCGGCATCGCCAGATATCACAAGCCTCACACAGCCGCCTCTTGTTCAAGTTTTTAAGTAGTTCTGCATGGAACATTTTTAATTTCAAGGTCCCAAGAGCCTTCGAAAGTCAAATCATTCCCCTTTAGGCTGAGTATCTGCTACGTCTTTTCTTCTTCACGTAGTAAACGTGGGGGCAGTTTTTTGTCTGCTTTCCTTATATTCACAACAAAGCCAAAGTAAATTTTACACATTGATCAAAAGTTGACAGCTCAGCGTGCAGTTTTGCAACATGCTGGTTGAGTGTCCTTGCTTTAAAACACTCAAGGTCATTTCCACAGTGAGACTCCCAGAAATGACCAGGCTCGAAACACCCTATGCCTGGCCGAGGCTTTCCTCCACGTCCCTTTCTTGAAGGGCTCAGTTCTCTCATTCTCCTAGTTTCTCCCATGTATTCGTTGAAAATGAATGAGGTGTGTTGGTTTCAGCCAGTTCCACAGCAGACCCCATAAAGGAGGTACCGGGAGAGGTCTGTTTGCTGCAGTTCCCACTACCTGATCCCACATCTACTGCACTCCCCATCTCTCTTTGAGACTTTCTCTTCACTTGGCCTTTTCTTCCATCTGTTCCTTTTTCTCCGCCTGAAGCTATGAGAGTAGGGGCAATAATCTTAGGATCTTAGGTCCTATCTCCTTTATGCAGAAGATACTATGAACTTTCGTGGGAATCTATCTTTTTTTTAGGGGTCAAATATATCCCATTAAAAAGACTGTCATTGCCATGGAGGGCTGAGTCATCAAATACAAACGTCATCTTTCTTAAATCATACTTAATGGAATACAATAAGGGTGAGTTGAGCATATAAGATGAATCAGAAAAATCAGGTCCAAGTCTGTCCAAAGACAAGATTAAGAAAATTGTCCTGGTATCCATTCTAGAAGACTTAGTATAAGAAGAGTCCCACAGAGGTCTGTGGAGTAGAGTAATTATAAACAACAGTATTTTCCCCAGAAAATTGCCTCTTAAGTCTGAGCAATATATTGCATAAGCAAATCAAAATCTCATATTTGTTAAATTCCTTTTTAGATCTTGGTGTTTTTATTATTATTTTGGAATTTGAGGCTGGGGATTACTTTTCACAACTTTATGCCTTTACCACCACCTTGAGGTTGTGGTAAACTCTGCAAAAAGTTGCTCTCTGTTGTTACCCTGGACAAAATTCACCAAACCATCCTTTATCATATTGTTTTTGGCAAAGATTGGAAAAACTTCAAATTAGGTGATGACATGTTTCATAAACTATCAAAGAAATCCCAAGTGCTGTCGCACAACTTTCCTTGAGGCAAACTTGCTCCATCTTTCAGATTTCTTGGATTTTTAAGAAAATGTAAAAATCAAGGTAGATACCCTACTCACTCACTCACTAGGTCCCTCTGCTATCTGCTTCTGTTGGAGCATACATCTTTCCCACTTACCATTCCCTATAGCTTGTCATTTCATATCAGTGTGATTTTATTTAGCCATCACCCTAAAATCTATTTTCACTGAAGGATGAGCTTCAGGCTAGTAGGGATCCTTTTTCGTTTTATCTGTCATTACATTTCCATAATGTGGTGGGAGGTCTGAGCATACCATGTATACAAGTAAAGTGAGGTTCTCACTGTCCTTCCTACTTGGAGTCCTTGCAAAACAGAGGAAATTCAAACATTATCTCAGTGATGACAGGAGACATATTGTGGGAAGAAGCCACTGGCCTGAGAGCCCAAGGACTGGAATTTTAGGACCAACTCTACTAAATAGCTCTTTGACTTGTGGCCCTCAGTTTTCATATATTTAAGTGAAATTGCTATAAGGAGAGCTAAACATCCTTTCCAGTTTTCAAATTCCAAGTTTCTCACTGTTGTCAGTGTAGTAAATTATTTATTCATTCATTCAATGAATAAGCAATGTTAATGATGTTACTACTGCCCATTACACTTTAAGGACCAAAGATCTTGGTTTTAAGATGTTAAGTCAAGTGTATATTATTTTTCAATTAAGTAATATAACTCAAATTTCGCGCCTCACTCTGCTGCTTTGAAACATATGAGAAATATATGCCATGTTTTTGAGGAAACATTTGTTTCATTGTTTTGAGGGAACATTTGAAAAAAGGAGCAAAATGATTGCAATATTCTGGCATGGTGAAGATTAAATTTCATGGTGAATATT
Source organism: Felis catus (assembly GCF_018350175.1). Classification (NCBI taxonomy): domain Eukaryota; kingdom Metazoa; phylum Chordata; class Mammalia; order Carnivora; family Felidae; genus Felis; species Felis catus. Next base: position 205,867,501 of record NC_058368.1, on the reverse strand, counting down.
ACATTTAAGAACTAGGTCACTTTTATCTAATTTACCTACTGCAACATTAAGTTGTGTGGGCTTAATGAGGCCAGATATGGTCGATTTCCAAGAATGGCCAGATCCTGAGAACTTGAATCAGTGAATTTGGCTGATGATAAAACTGGTCACAGGATGAACTATAGCCACAGATATGCTCTCCCAATGCATCCATGTATTTTTTAAAAACATAAAACAAAGAATTATATTTCCCTTATCAATTGAAAGACTTTACACACAAAGGACCCACCCCATTGTCTGACCTCTAGTAAACTTCTGGTAACTTCATCTGGTCCCCTCCCACATGAATTTCAGTTCAAACCCCATTAAACACCTTGTGCATTTTTAACACGAACATTCTTGCCTATTAAACACCTCCTACAACTTGCATGCAGTATTCCTTCTGCCTTAAGAGTTATTTTTCCCCCAGATTCATCTGGCAAATTCCTACTGATTATAATTTTTAGATCAAAACCCACTTTTTCTGTGAATTTTTCCTGGAACTCTCTGGGTTTACGAAGGCAAGGACAATATCTTATTTAACTTTGAATGGACAACATCTAGCAAATGCTGGCAAAAGCAAGTGCTCAAGATACGAATGAATGATAATTAGCCTTGTCTTAAATCTCTGCCTGTTTTTCTTAATGCACTTGGTTAACAATAAGGGTAGCAATCCATTGCACAAATTACCTTTGCACAAACTATTCTGAACTCTGCCCCAGTAAGTCTGATGCTTTTAAGACTCAGATGTCTTTGTGTTATTCAAGCAAAAAACAAACGTACATCTGAACAATTCTTGACAGCTGAAAAATGCTTTGTTTAGAGAGCTTAAAATGAGACAAATCCTTTTTTAACAAGTCATTCTTTTGGAGCTGCGAATTTCTTTTAAGTTTCAGGTAATTTTCTAGGAGATTTCTAAATGAGAAACGTTAATTTGAAAAAAGACCCTTCGCCACCTCACACTTCCCAGAGTTGGACCTGTTTGAAGGAGAATCCTCTTAGTGAAAAGCTTTAAAGAGCAAGAAGGTATGAAGACTTTTTCATATGACTTAAAGACAATGCACATCACAGCTAAGGAGGTTTACTAGAGGCAATAAATAAGGCATTAAATAACAGTGTGGACTCTTGTTTAAAACACTGCATTCTGGAACTTAGACATCCTACAAACCTCTCGAAGACCACATCTCTGAAGCAAACTGTCATCTTCTCTCTCTCTACATCTTGATCTACGTCCAGTGTTTCTGACTTTAGCGAATGGCATCGTGAGGGAGCCAAGCCAGAAACGTTTGTTTTTGACTCCTACAACTCCTTCCCCTCACCTTTTCCTATAGCAAGTCAATTGTCACCTCTTACAGATTCTACCTCACTAACATCTTTGGAATTTCTGTGTATCTCTTTTAATCTCTGATGTCACCGTATTAGTTCGTCCATCACCATATGGTATCTGAATTAAAACCACAACAAAAATTTATTGACTACAGGGGTGCCTGGGTGGCTCAGTTGGTTAAGCATCCGACTTCAGCTCAGGTCACGATCTCGCGGACCGTGAGTTCGAGCCCCACCTCAGGCTCTGGGCTGATGGCTCAGAGCCTGGAGCCTGCTTCCGATTCTGTGTCTCCCTCTCTCTCTGCCCCTCCCCCATTCATGCTCTGTCTCTCTCTGTCCCCAAAATAAATAAACATTAAAAAAAAAATTTATTGACTACCTATTATGTACCTAGATCGTGAGGTGCAAAACTAGACAAACTTCCTGCTCCAATAGGAATTTTGGTCTGGCAACTCCCCTCTGGTCTCCTTGTCTGCAGTACTGCCCCACTTGAACCCATTCTCTCTACTGTGGATACAGTGACTTGCCTAAATCCAAATCTGATCATACCCTTCCCTGCATAAAACCATTCAGTTAGTTCTCACGGAAACCTCAAATTTCTTAGGATGAAATACAAGGAAGACCCTTTGTAATGTGCACCATTTTTCTTTCTCTACAGCTATTTCTTGCTCTAATCCCAAATACTATGTTACAGAATACAGAACCCCTTGTCATTTCCCTAATGTACTGTATGCTTCCCTTACCCCTAGACACAAAGAGTTCTGTATGTCTAAAGGAAAGCCCCCTGGCAGAATACACACTCACACCAAGCTTTTGAGACCCCAATGTGTCCGTGTTTACTCCAAGGCACCTCACTGCACTACCACCCTCTCCCTCCCTTAGCACAAGCCTGACACCGGGCATCAGTCTGCTAAGAGTGTAGAGGCAGGCAGCCTCTTCGACCTATGACACACAGAACGTACTTTTTGAGTTCTAGATATCACAGACCCCTAATCTAACGTTTTACTGTGTGATGTAAATGATTTTTCTGTCATTGGAGATCATACTTTGAAGTGCACAGAGCTACAAAGAGCCATATAACACCTGGAGCAACACCTTTCTAACTGGAACAGGGACAATGATCTCTAGAACACTTTACAACTTGATTAATAATGTTTCCAAGGCACTTGTCTGAAATGATAATATCACAAACCACTTCTACCCCAACCTCCATGCTCCTGTTTAAGACTGAAGCCCCACCTTTTTTTGAACTCTTAACAGAGTCATGCTATGGACAGTGTTCATTTACGCTCCATCCAAATTTACTCCCTGCTGCTCCTGAAGAGGACCTACATATTCACTTGGGGAACTGGAAAACTGTGCCTAAGAGTTTTTCTTTAATTGGTTTGACATATATTATACACATTAAAAGGAAATGAGCATCTGTGCATTGTTTTCATTCACCAAATGTCCTCTTCCCATTCCTGCTGTCCTAATCACAAAAGTGTGTTGCATGTAAGATCTGGCAAGTGGAGACGTGGTGGGTGTTGGTCAGGGTGAAGTTTAGATTGGAATAGATCGGGATAATACTAGGAGAAGAAGAAAATAACTTCTGCTCACCAGACCTTAGGTCTTATGTCTTATTCCACACGTATATCTTTTTCCTTTGGACATCAGATGATTTCCTTTGGCTTCAATTGTTAACTTACGTGAAATAATTGTTTGCAAAACCAGTCTATTTATCTTTACTACCCAATCACTTCTCTAAGAAAACTGAGCATCTGGATGTCCCTGAGAAATTTATTACAATGGTGGGCATTACTACCAAGAGTGACCCTGTGTTATTGAGAGAAAACTGGGCGTGATAACTGGAGATTTTGGCCTAAATAAAAATCAGCAAGTGACTTTGGGGAAATCAGTTCAGGTGTGTGGATCTAAGATTACAGGCATCAGCAATTATTGAGATGCTGTTATTATTAACTGATTTGGGGGTCACTGCTTTTGATTGTTCTTTCATTAACACAAATATTAGACTTCATATTATTAGGGGTATCAACAATTCCCAAACCATGTGGATCTTTGGTTTTAAAAATAAAAATGGCTCCTCACCTTCATCCAGTTTGCAGAGTACCATGTCTGAACAAATCTTTCTGATATTAATATATTCTGAAACACATCAATATATTCTGAAACAACCCTTTCCAAAACCTCACAGGGAAGTGACTCCTAGAGATAGAAGGAATCTTTCTCCCTTCCCATCTCTTTGCTGATGGGGCTGCAGTGGGAAATGCTCACTAAGCTATACCATCTGGAGGGTGCGTGATGTTTTTGCAAGCCACGTGGAAAAAACACGGAGGGGGGCACGGGGATGTGGAGAACTCACACAACCTAAGGGCCCACCATTCACTGCCAGAATTAACTGCACAATTACCCCAGTCACAACAAATTGTCACCAAGGGTGACAGAGATCCTAGAAGAGTTGTAATGAACTATTTTCAGTTTTACTATAACAACCGTATTTGTGCAGACACGCTTGACCTCACCCTGAGATGGATATATGCTTGCTTGCAACAGAACCTGCTTCATTGCTTGATGTATTTAAACAATGGAAATGTGATTAATGACAACAATATGTCTTTCTCAGCGCAGCTCCTTGTCAACATTATCTAGCTAGCCCAACCTGTTAGTAGATCTCCGAAGGATAGGTATTTAAGCTATTTGTTAATTGTGGCTAGTCTTTTCTTTACTCCTTGGTATAAACCAATACAATGTCAGAAGAATACTACAGATTGAATTTTTGAAAATCATGTTATTAATTAAAAAATTGTTACCATAATAAGTTTAGGTGACTTTGGCCAATTATGAATTTGTTAGATATGAATTCATTTCTAAAAACATGCAAGGCTTGGTTTCTTTGGAATATGTAACTCAATTTTTCTTTCATGTTCTTCTATGATATCTGACCTCCAAAACTACTCAGAAAAGACTTAATAGCTATTATATGTCATTTTAGGAAGTATAAAACTGAAAAGGTGGTGGTCCTTCTCTTCAAGGAGCTCATGGGATAGTCAATCAGTGGTTCTCAAATCAGACCCAACACCAAAATGACATTGAGATCCAGGGCCACTGCAGAATCTCCAAAGAAGGAGCTTGAACACACGTAGATTGTAAAGTTCCACTGATAACTCTGATGTACAGAATCACTGTAACAGATTTAAGCTTAGTTTTAAAATGATTATAAGAAAAATACTGAGCAACATAATAGAAATCTGTAATATTAGTGTTAGAGAAAAACAAAACCCTAAGATACATGCTGCAAAATGGCCATGTAACATCTGACCCTTGGTGAGTAGAATTGTCATGTGTATCCACATCTATTGGAAAATCCAAATCATAATAATAAGCTCTATTACAGTAAAGTTCTATTTAAAGTAAATTTAATTAGCCTCAATAATAAAATCTCTTCATAGGAAATTGGGTTCTCGAAGAGAATTATTTACTTTTTTAATTTAGCAGAATGCCTTTGGGTGCCCTCATAAAACTGTTGTTAATAATAATAATAATGAAAGTCAACATTTATTTATCTCTTACTATGTACTAGGCTCTAAGCTAAACACCTTGCATGATTATCATGCTATGCTCTTCAGTAGCATTATGAGACAGGTGTATTTTCACTTCTTTTTTCCAGAAGAGGAACTGAGGCTCAGTGTTTAAAGAACTTGCCTAAGATCACACATGGCAAGTTGGCAGAGTCAGGACAAGCGCAGCTCGGTGTCCAGAGTGAATTCTCTGAGCTGCTTAAACTATACAGAAAACACAAACAAGATACCCAATGGAATGAACTCATTCCCAGGATGGAGAAAAAATGAAGGAATAAAGAAATGAACGGATAGACTGCCGTGCCACTCTACGGGAAGCCACATCTGACAGCTCTTGCTAATCTCTAGCTCTATATTTCGCTACAGCTTTTTAAAATCTACAACATAAAAAAGTAATATAGTTAAAAGGGATATTTCACTTAATTGACTATTTTAATCTTGAACTATCACTATTTTAGTACACAGACCCTTGAATCACCAGGGCTCCTTACAGGTGAATGTTTAAAACTGGAGCTGGAGGTAGCTGCTTTTTGGGCAAGCCACCAAATAGAACACCACACTTATTTTTCTGTTAGCATGTCAATCAGTACACTAGCCAAAGGAGATAATCTGAAAATTGGATTGCCTTTTCCTCTATCCCTAAAGCTTTGGGAATCTAAAATATTCTGGGTAAGAATCAATGACATTCATTGGAAGCCATTTTCACATGCTGGGAAAAGCTACTCTTCTGATAGGACTTTTAAGTTGTTTGTTGTTTAAAATTCCTGAATTTGGAAGTAGATGGAAACATTTTCTTCTCTTTCATTTTATAGTTGTTAGTAAATATGATACTTTCTTATTACTGCTTTGGGTTATTTGTGAAAAAAATCATACAATTTCAGAACTTAATCAGAAACAACTTAGAACGTGGAGTGATGTGTAGGGGCTTAAAAAAGAAACACAGACTCTGAAATCAGGCAGACATATGTTTGTATCCAGCTCTGCCATGGATGCTGTGTAAGGCTGGGTGATTTGGTTTGCTTTGCTAAGCCTCCTTTTTTCCACATATAAAGTAGAAATGAAAATATCTGCATCATTCAATTGCTAGGAGGTCTAAAATGAGAACAGATATGTCTACTGTAGTTATTCAAAAATATAACTTCTCATTCCAATTTCTTTATGTTACAGTTGAGAATGTCAAGGTCAGAAACTGGCACCCTGTAAATCATCTAAACTTGAACCTAGGTTTATGGATGTCAGTCATATTTTTGTAGCAATGCACTGATTTGGATAACAAAAGATTATTGATTTAAGTTTTAAATATAAACGTTTTACTTCACTCTCCACTGCTTGCCATTTTCCTAGGATACAGCAACTTCTGGTCAACCAAGGCTACATACAGCTCATTATAACCCTGCAGAGTCCGGGAAAAAGAAAGTCAGTATAATTCATTTGATTTACAGTCATTCTTTAATAATGAACTACCAGTAACAGGTCAGGTCTCTCAAGAGTTGGTATTCATGAACATCTAATTGGGAATTCCTTCCTGTTTTGGTAATAATTCAAATGGAACTAAAGGTTAGTGTTCAGATACCATGTGATTAAATTTCCCCTACAAAACATTGTAATTCATATGCCCTTGGAAATTGTCACTTTTACTACAGAATTAGAGTACTGATGCCCGAAGAGAGGACAAAGGCTAGTCAATGCCTTTACTTTACAAGATCAGGAAACCGAAGGCAGATGAAACTGACTTCCTCCAGCTTACATAATTCATTAGTAAATGGCAGTGCTGGGTTCAGAAACCAGTGAACATCTGCTTCTGGTTTATCTTAGCACTTACCACACTATGTTGAATTAAACTGCTCATGAATATGTCTCCCCACTAGAAAGTAACCACCTTGAGGACTAGGGACTGATCGTATCTATTAGTCATTCTGAAGTGCAGGCACTTAACATAGCCACATAATACAAATAATAATAAACATATTCAAAGACAGACATTATTTTCAAGAATCAAGAATATTTTCTCTTATACTACCCTATTCTATGAGGTATGATTCTAAGGTCGTGGGATGTTCTTTTTATAACACACTCCCCCAAAACTTACAAGCTGAAAGTGAGCTATCATTCAGAATTGTTACCTGTGGAGATGATTGTTCACTTATCCCATCAATGGTAGGATGACTCAAAACCTTTTTATAACTCCTCTATTGAAATTGCCTTCAGAGTATGTTCATGAGGCACATATGAAAAATCAATCTCATTATTGTACCATTTGGATTTTGCCTCCAAACAGCATTTATCGTCTCTGTTCACCCACCTTATTTATTAAACTTGGCTCCGAATGAGTTTAGGTTGTTTCAAAAACCCATTTTACCCTGAAAAGATAAAGATTTACCCCCACTGAAACTGGTCTTAAAATTGCTTCAGTATCACTTGGATGGATAAGTAAATTCCCAAGGTGACTACTCTGAAGGCAGCAGACACTGAAAATGTATAAATTTTGGCATCTTCACTTAGACAAAAAAAACAAGCCATATAACTAAATATTTTATGTTTCCCTAATCCCTGAGCAGTTGGTATCATTTGTTTAACAAGTAAAGGAGTTGAGCTCCAGAAAAAGTAACTGTCATAGATCTGTGCAGTGGCTGCTCTCGGCTGGGGGTTTTCAACTAGAGGGAATTTTCACATGTACGCATGTATACACACACATACACACACACACACACACACACCAATGTCTGTAGACATTTTTGACTGTTCTGACTGGAGGTCGAGGTGCTGCTGGAGTCATATGGTAGAGGCTAGGGATGCTGCTGAATGTCATACAATGCACAGGACAGTCCCTCACAACAAAGAATTATCCTAAAATGTCAATTGTGTTGAGGCTAAGAAATCCTGCCCTAGGCTGAGAATTCTGACTCCCAGTCTCTTTAGCATCCTTCAGTGGCATCAGTATTAATATCCCTGTGTCCTCAGGTCTCCATAAATACGTACATGCATTTTTCTTTGGTGATGAAAGAATAAATGTATCCCCTGCCGTTTGCCACTTGAAAATCTTTCTTTGCCTTAAGCTCCTTTACCAAAGGGTACTAAATTGTCACAGAGGTTGCCTGGAGATACATTTGGCATCTTAAAAGTCTAATTGGCAGGAAAATTAAAGCAACTTAAAATGTGTGCGCTCTTCTGAGAGATGTGCTATTCCCACCCTATGTTATTAGATCTCACAGGCAGCTGGGGCAAGAACAGCTGGGACTTCCTGCGCTGCGTTTTGCCAAGTTGCTATAAAATTGTCCCTTTTCACTGCAAAACTGAGAAGGAAGAGAGGAAAAAATAGACCAACCATATTTGTCAAAAGTTGCTTCCCAGCTATCTTTCAGAAATCCCAAAGGTGGCTCCCTTGTCAAGTTAATTCAATAAGTGAAGGAATGTACTTCATTGATATGTACTTCTGATAACCAAGGAAGTATCTTGGCATATACGGTGGGCAGGACAGAATGTCAAACCTAAAAGCATATTTTTCTACCTCAAAGTTAAAAAATAAGACATGAGTCACATAGTTGCCAAATTTTCTCAGGGGACTTGCTGAATTTTGTGGTCAAAAGAAAATCCTTTCGCATAATGGTTTTGTTTTCCCTTCTCTCATAAACAGCCATCACTAACACCAGTAAACACACAAAGTGTTGGGTCTTTGAAACCACCACAGAACTCAACTTGTTGGCCTAGTTTGAACCTTATTGTCTGGAAATGTTCCCAAAATCAAGCAGAATTTTCTACCTTAGAAAAGATGCTTTTACCACCGTCAATGGTCAATGATTAGAGAACCACAAAAGTAGACCACATCTGAGTAGAGAAAATAGACATACTTTTGATATTTGTGTACAACACATTGCAATGGTTGGAGGAAGGTAAAGGGCAGAGACGGTCAGTGTATTATTATCCTGAAATATTAGATAAGTCACTTTTGTCATCTTTCCTTCTTTTGAGCTCCTATGGCATATGAAATCTACAGGTCAAAATGTTAGTACTAGTTGCAAATTCTGTCATGTGCCATTCTCTAATTCTGTCTCCTATATAAATCTCAAGTTCTAAAAAGATTACCCTGTAACCCAAGGATCAGGAGGCAATATTTTATAAGACAGTACACCATGCCTCTCCTATCCCCACTCCAAGCCCACAGCATGGTCTTAACACATTCTTTTTGGTTGAGTGACTGGCTGATTCAAAAGATAGATGGATTCTTGAGCTGGGACTCTAAGAGAAACTACTTTGGTCACTTTAAAAAGAGAAATTAAAATTCTCTACACCCATAGCATAAAAACATTCACCAAGTGGTTTATGCTATTTTCTTCTCCTCTCTAGCCCACCATATCTAAGTTCTATCTGAATTTTTAGCAAGAGTTATAGAAAGACAAAAGCCTCAAAATATCACAAAGATAAGCCATGCAATGCTGGGATAGGGAAATAAAATTTCACAACTCAATTGCCAAAGAAATACCTCAAGAATCACTGTACTTGTATGCTCCAGAACAATCTTGAAACTAGGTGAGAGCACCACATCTGGTCTTTGAACACTTTCTGTACCTCCAATCAGAAGATATATTCTCACAGATGCTGAGAAAAAAGTAGATTTCTGTTTGTTTTCATTACTTCTCTCTTACACCTTTCAACACACACACACACACACATCACATCACATTTTCAATCTCAAGCTGGCTACCTAATGCTACTTGGAGCAGAAAATTGTGGACCATTGAATATGCCTTTATTTGCACAGCCCATGTCATGGAGACATTAAAACATCTGCCTCAATGTCCATGGTATTATGGAGTCTCTCAGTCCTTATCAGATACAAGAGTATTGGCCACATCCTGTTTGGGGGCTGCTTAGAACACAAGTGTAAAGTGTAAGCCCATAGTGGTAATGAGGTGTGTGTGTGTGTGTGTGTGTGTGTGTGTGTGTGTGTGTGCGCGCGCACGCAAAGGTGTGAAATTCTCCTTCTGTCTATAAAACCAGGTAGAAATGCACGTGGCAGCCTGCTCTGCTTGTGAATGGCAATAAGGGTCAAATTCATTACACAAACGTTCAACTGCTAACCAGTAAATGTAAAACTAAGACAGGAATAAAACTAAGTTTCCAGGCTATTTTTTTCCATCATATGTCCCCCAAATCAACACTGGGTATCTGTTGACAGATTTGACTTAGACTGAACTATCTAACCTAGCTTCCCTACAGTCTCTTCACTATAAGCTACTTCTTACAAGTATTTTATTTGGAGAAACAGGCCATCTAAATTAAACTCTTCAAAAATGAACCAAAACATCTGAAAAATGTACATTCATGAATAACTTGTTACTGTGTTGTTTATCCTCTTGACTGGTTCATTTTCAAACCATAGTTAAGTCATATTGGCAACAGCTTTTCTGCTTAGTATTCAGACAGGCAGCAGCTACGCGGTGAATTCGCTCAGTTTTATATTGGCCAAATCTCCCATACATTTCCAAAGGGCAGCCTGTGCTGTTAGCATTCACTAATGAAATCACACATTACAGTCTCACTGCCACATACCGCTCCTTCAAGAAGGGATGTCACAGCTCCAGAAACAACTTGTAAGCTTCTTTTCTTTTAACAGCTGAGGCCACAGAGAAATAAGTGATGAGGGGGTGGGAGGAAGGAATATTCTAAAGCAAAAATGCAAGCTATACTTGCGATTTCTGAAAAAAAAAATCAATTATGACAAGCAAGTTTCTATCTATCCTTGTCTAATTATTTTTAGTACTTTAAAATAAGTTAATGAGTGAGGCAACCATCCCAGACACACAGATCAAGAGCCGGAAGATCTGTGCTCTACACCATGAAGCCAAAGATTAGTGTCTGCAGCCGATGCATCTAGTGTTTGCTTCTGAAATGCCCCAAGGCCAGAGAGTCTGAGAAAATATCATATTTACAGCTTTTTAAATTGTTGTTATAATGAGAATATTACGGAAGAAAATATTTTATCAACTGAATGTGATAAATTAAAAGCTGAAATGTCATTGCCTAGAGTGGTGTTAGTTAACTCATTTGAGATTTCTGTAACAATTTTGTTAGGTGGGGTGCAGGTGGAGCAACTCCTCACCCTTTTATCCTTTCACAGAGAGGATTTAGCTCATACACCTCACTGGAATAAGTATTTATACCTGTTGGAGTCACCCTTGGGAATGCATAGATTAGTCACCCAAAGCTGAGTCTACCAAATGCACCCAACACAAATAAGCCTGCTAGTGCACCCATTCAAGCAAGCTCAGGCGGATATGCCTCCCCCTGCCATAAAGGGCAAGAAAACAATTCAGTTGTAAACGTGACAGTTGACTCTCCCCTCTGGCTTCTTTGTGCCTTCAACAAGTTGTGAAACTTTGGGAAGAAAGTTGGAATAGTCACCAATATCAAAGAATCAGCAATTCTCTTTATAAAATTCTGTGTTCTCACATTTTTTTCTCACCCTCAACTCCTCTGATATCTACCACCTGGGTTCCTTATATTTGCCATTCAGCCCCAGCCCTTTCTCAATGAGATAGGCAGAAACTTAAGACTGCAGAGAAAGAATATCAAGATTGTCAGTATGGCTCAATGTGAAGAGTTCTCACTTTCAGTAGACGAACCTGGGCTGGGGTATCACCAATTCTTTGATTGGCTTCATTATCAAAATGGTCTGGGCTCCTACATAGATACAGCCTCACTTATTTCAGTGAGAAAAAGAACCACAAAGAAAAAGCACATGGAAAGCCTAATTCACACCAGAGGCTTTAAACCAAATGGAAGTGATATTTCTTCCCTGCATTGCACTGAAAAGGGAGAAAAGAAATTTAAAAGCCACCCCTGACATTTAGAAGCTGGCCTGACATGCACAACTAGGCCTATTATGTTCCTTTTGGACCTGAACAATCTCCCAGAATACCAACCTCAGACTAGGTTACTTGAGATCATGAGACAGTGGGATAAAAAAGGATACTTTAATTTTGTCTAAGCACAAAAACAAGATCACCCACAAAGTAACCAAACATCTACCTCTCTAGACTAAAATAAATGACTGCACCTCCTTTGCCAATTATAGTTCATCCTTCTTCTGGCCATACAGATAGGAGTTATTCATGGAGAGCCTGGGTGGCTCAGTCAGTTAAGCGATTGGCTCAGGTAGTGAGATTGAGCCCTGCACTCTGCGCTGAGTGTGGATACTGCTTAGGATTCTCTCTCTCCCTCTCTCTCTGCCCCTCTTCTCTCTCTCTATCTCTCTCTCAAAACAAACAAACATAAAAAAAAGAAGACTTGGGGTGCCTGGGTGGCTCAGTCGGTTGAGCATCAGATTCTTGATTTTGGCTCAAGTCATGATCTCACGGTTTGTGGGATCGAGCCCCGTGATGGACTCTGCACTGACAGCTGGGAACCTGCTTGGGATTCTCTCTCTCCCTCTCTTTGCCCCTTCCCCTCTCGTGTGCTCACACGCTGTCTCAAAATAAATAAATTAACATTAAAAAATATTAAAAAATAAATAAATAAGTAAAGGCTTATGGAGATACCCACTTATAGAATTATCCTTGCCTTTTCACACAATCCAGTCTAGAGAGAACCTCTAATTCCTTGAACCTTTCCCCAAGTCACTCAACCTAAGCCCCAATTCTATAGGGCTTAAAATTCCCTTCCAACCCTCTCACTGGGATGTATCATGGTTCCCAATGGTGGGAGTTCTCTTTTGCTGCAACAAGGAAGGTCAGTGTGTTCAACTATATATTTGTGTCTAGTGATTTGGCAATGCTTCCCCTTCCCCCAGTTTTCAATAAGGTCTCTCCAGAGTGGAGCTGTTCCCTTTGGATGAGCGCTCAGTGGAATGGGCTTGTGCTTCCCTTCAGGAGCCCTGTGAGTACAGGGCAGAAAGGGAGCACCAGCCTGAAGGCTTTTCCTTGCGCCTCACTATGTGGCCTGTGCTGTCCAGATCCGACCCATTTTACTTCTTGAAACAGACACCACTTACTGGCTCATCTACTGAAAATATGTGCTTTGGTTCATTTCAAATCCCAAACAAGCCTCCTTATTCCTCAGTTGCTGGCTGAAGTCTCCAAATTACTGTGCCACAATCTAATTGACTAAACATCCCTGCTGCCTGGGCCCTCCATCTTTATTCCCTCTGCCCACCATCAACCCACCTGCTCTCAGCTTTTTGTGAATGCCAGTTACATACTAGGCTACTTCATTTTCAGATGTTAAATTCAATCTGCCAAGCAATTCCCCATAAGAAAATTTAGATCCAGAGATTAAAGTGGGTAAACCCCTATCCTACGCCATGCTTGTTAGACAAGTGTACGTATTTTCCCTCCCCCTCTCTCACACACACCCTCTCTCCCCTACACACACACTCCCAAGTTTCCCACTCCTCCACACACACACACTCTCTCTCTCTGATACACACATGCACACACACACACACACACACACACACACACACACACACACACACCAGGCACTGAATGGGCAACTGACTTCCCAACAGCTTGGCATTCTCTCTAGTCTTTGACTCTCCTGACACAGATAATGAAAGATGCCTGCCTGTATTCACCTGTCATTTAATCATACAACATCAGCAGAATGAAGGAGAAGGTGAGCTTTGATGTGCACTCCTGTTTTAAAAATTCTTGGGTCAAAAGCTGTTAAAACAGAGAGGGGTACAGGCAGCCCTCCCTCCTGCCACACCCCAGCAGGACCCAGGCAGAAATCATTCTTGTATCACACGGCCTTATGGTCTGAAGTTGTTATAGAAACTTCTTTTTACTGTTTGAAATCAGGACTGGGGAGGCCACTGAGTTGCAAATGCTGTAATGTTAATTGGTTTTGGTGGAAGACAGAGTCTCAAAGTTACTAACGCTTCTTGCAAAGGAATGTGCTTTTGGGCCCAGGGGAAAAGAGTCTCTCCCCAAAGCCTTGCCCATGTTTCTGCAGCACAATAATCCTAGGATAGAGTTATGTGACATGGGAGAGAAGATGCATGAGAGACAATAGTAAAGGACCAATTTTTTCTGGAAATCAGTGACGGGTAGCTCTACCTTAGTGACAGAACAAATCTAGCACGGTCTGTGGGTAGAGAAATCATGGCTTAAGGAAGAACTACCTGAATCTGGGATTGGAAGGGGACTGATACATTTTGGGGTTGACTCTCTCTTTCCAGGTTTCTTTTTTTTCTTTTTTTTTTTTGTGAATTAACTTTTATCTTATTTATTTATTTATTTTCTTTTTTAAGTATGAAAGTTATAGTCAAATTGGTTTCCATACAACACCCAGTGCTCATCCCAACAGGTGCCCTCCTCAATACCCATCACCCATCCTCCCCTCCCTCCCACCTCCCATCAACCCTCAGATTGTTCTCAGTTTTTACGAGTCTCTTATGTTTTGGCTCCCTCCCTCTCTAACCTTTTTCTTTCCCTTCCCCTCCCCCATGGTCTTCTGTTAAGTTTCTCAGGATCCACATAAGAGTGAAAACATATGGTATTTGTCTTTCTCTGTATGACTTACTTCACTTAGCATAACACTCTCCAGTTCCATCTACACTGCTACAGAAGGCCAGATTTCATTCATTCTCATTGCCACATAGTATTCCATTGTGTATATAAACTACACTTTCTTTATCCATTCATCAGTTGATGGACATTTAGGCTCTTTCCATAATTTGGTTATTGTGGAAAGTGCTTTTATAAACATTGGGGTACAAGTGCCCCTATGCATCAGCACTCCTGTATCCCTTGGGTAAATTCCTAGCAGTGCTATTGCTGGGTCATAGGGTAGGTCTACTTTTAATTTTTTGAGGAACATCCACACTGTTTTCCAGAGCAGCTGCACCAGTTTGCATTCCCACCAACAGTGCAAGAGGGTTCCCATTTCTCCACATCCTCTCCAGCATTTATAGTCTCCTGATTTGTTCATTTTAGCCATTCTGACTGGTGTGAGGTGGTATCTGAGTGTGGTTTTGATTTGTACTTCCCTGATGAGGAGTGACATTGAGCATGTTTTCATGTGCCTGTTGGCCATCCGGATGTCTTCTTTCCAGGTTTCTTGAAACCAAGTTCATCTGTGGCTGGGGTGGGGGTTGAGGTGCAGCTTGCCTACAGAGGGGAGCAGTGTTGCTCAAAGAAGGACTCACCTGGAGGCTGTTAGAAATTGAAAACTCTGAGCCACAGGCTCATGAATCAGAGCCTCTGGGAAAGCACACAGGAATTTGCATTTTCTTTTTATTTAACTTTTTTTTTTATTTATTTTTTTTATTTATTTTTGGGACAGAGAGAGACAGAGCATGAACGGGGGAGGGGCAGAGAGAGAGGGAGACACAGAATCGGAAACAGGCTCCAGGCTCCGAGCCATCAGCCCAGAGCCTGACGTGGGGCTCGAACTCACGGACCGCGAGATTGTGACCTGGCTGAAGTCGGACGCTTAACCGACTGCGCCACCCAGGTGCCCCAAAGGAATTTGCATTTTCATGAACGCTTCTTAAGCATGGCCCCATTTGTCTGGAGCTTCCATCTTATTTACAAGCCAGACTCCTCTTTCTAATGGTTCAAAAGACCTAGATTCTGAATTGATCCTAGCACTGGTTCAAGCCCCACTTGAACAAATTATTTAGTTTTTCTGACCTTCAGTTTCTTAAATTGCATATCAAGAATAATACCTGTTGAACAAATGAGGCCTCCATAAGTATATGTTGAAGAAATTAAACCTTATGATGAAAGCATCTTACGAACAATGATTATTCTAATGCCGATCTTCCATGGTCTCCTTGACATTCTTTCTCTTTAGGCATGTGTCTCCTGAGGAGGCCGTTTTCCCTTTTACTGAAGAGACTAATCCATTTTCAGCTGTCCCACCAGTGCACTGACCTATTGGGGCATGGCAGGGGTGGCGGGGTGGGGGGTGGGATAGGGCAGAGCCAGAAAGCTGCTCTTCATGGAGATTGGTGCTTTCTCATGTCACCCTGAGCTGCCTTTGAACCATTCTGAGTCTCCACCCTTCGTGAGCTCCCTGAAGATGCTAAGGTGATGGTGCCACAGGTGAACAACTTCCCAGAGTCCAGCCCCACACCTGCTGGGTCCAGGCAACAACAGGGTAAATCGGGCAGCAGAAATATTGTTTGAGGTATGGTTGTGAACTGGGGTATGTCCCCATAAGATGGAAATATTAGAGTTTATTGTGTTCACGAGGCAGAAAGAGAGCCCATGAAAGGTCAGCCCTGCACAAAATCGATGGCCCACCCCCAGGTCAGACGTCTGATCCTCTCTGGTCAAGGTTCTAGGGCACCTTGTTATGTTGCGCACGATGCAGATAGAGAGCCGGTTGACCCTTCCATGTTGGTCCCTGCAGTCTGATGGTCTCTGACTTTTCCTAGCCTTCTTGTCCATCCTCTGTCCTCATCCTTCCCTAAGGTGTAGAGGACAAAATTCTGCCTGCAAGCCAAAAGACCTGGATTTTAATCCCATATTTGCTGGCAGTTACTTCTGTTACTTTGGACAATCGTTTAGCATACCTCTGGCCTCAATTTCCTTACTCAACGGAAACAGTCAAATGGGCAATCGAGGCACAAGGCAAGGAGGTGGAAACCAAGTCACCTTTAAATTTTCCCTTCCTTTCTGTTATTTAATAATGGTGCTTCCATGAGGGTCCCCATGACAGCATTCTACCTCGGTTCACTTTCTTTTTTTTTTTTTTTAAGTTTATTTATTTATTTTGAGAGCGAGAGAGAGCATGGAGGAGGGCCAGAGAGAGCAAGGGAGAGGGAGAGAATTTCAAGCAGGCCCTGCACTGCCAGCACAGAGTCTGACATGGGGCTCGAACTCACGAACCCTGAGATCATGACCTGAGCTGAAACCAAAATATTTCAAATCTACTCTTCTCATTGGCTTTGCCTACCCCAACTGTGGCATACGTTTCCCTGCCAAACCCCTAGACCTGACTCTGCCCTCCAAGATGACAGATAACATATTATATGTACCCACTGCTAAGAAACGTGAATTTTACCTAGTTTGCAGGAGTAGGCATGGAACTTGGAGTCAAACAAATCCAAATAATAATCCTGGTTTTGCTAAACCAATATGGGAGTTTTGAGCAAGGTACTAGACATTTCTTATCCTCAGTTTTTCAACTCTAATGTATTTAATAATACTTACCTTGCAAGGCTGGAGGGAAGATTACATGGATAAATTCATGCAAACCACTTAGTACAGTGCCTGGTACATAATGTGGGCTCAACCAATACAGGAGCCTTCATTTTCCCAGCTGGATGACATTGGTGCTTATTCACAGTCAGCCAACAACCAATTACATGCTGAATATTTTACTTCATCCTCCAAACAATGACTGTGATGATGAGGGAAAATGGGCAGGGCAGTTAGCACAGTATTAAACAGATGCGGAACACTTAAAATAGATGATAATGATGATCATAATCATTATCACCACCATCATCGTCATCATCTAAATTACTGGCCTGTGTAAACCTTGTCTCAATTAATTCAGCATCAATTTACTTGCAAAGACGTATTGCTCCTTAAATATTCCAACAGGTGGTCTAACTGATTTTTTTAAACTAACAAAACCTATAATTTAATAAACTTCCATGAATTAGAGAAGGACTTGACTCAAGTTGCACACCTTCTTTTTAAGAACGTGTGAATTCCGTGGGGGTGAGGTGCAAAAGCTGGTGTTTGAAAAATAAATTAAAAATAGGTCTTTAAGAAATAAAAATCTGTGTCTTTTGGCATTACTAAAATGTGGAAAATGCATCTGCAATATTTGGAACCAGTGGCCGATTGAAAGCTACACTACCTGAGTTGAGTTGTCCTAAAAGCCACCTACACCTTCAAACACTGTTTTCTAAATGCATGTGCTCACAGATTTGTTAGTCCAAATATTAGACGCCATAAAACATTATAGAGAAACTAGTCACATGCAGGATCTTAGAACTGTAGGATTTTAGAACTGGAAAGTGTCTTGGAAATAATCTAGTTCAAACTCCAAACTTTGCAGGTGAAAATACCTAAGGTCCAGGAAGATCTTTAAATTGCCTAGTGACTTCTTTGGTGGCAAAGGAGAGTCTCACTACATCTTTTGGTGTTAATGTAGGACTTTCTGAATGAGTACGTTTGTGCACAATAGCAAGAGGAAAATGGCAAAAAGTCTTCATGGGCTTTATCACTTGATGAGAAAAAAGAAGCACTATGTCTTTGGGAAGTCAAGTATTCTTTCGATGACTTTCAGAGGTAAGTAAATTAACTTTGCAAGGAACTATCTAAGGACTGACAATGACCTTTTCCTATAAGCTTCACACAGAAGGCTGAAATATGTCAAATCAAATAAAAACAAAACCAGAGCTTTACATGAATACCATACGCAGCATACAGGCATTCCAATTTGTTTACAAGGAGGTCTTTCTAGAACTTCTGAGACAAACTGTTCATAATGGCCAGGTTCAGATATATTTGCAAATCATTTGCAAGTAATTTGCATAGTCCTAGAGAGGAAAAAAAAGTTGATTCTACCTACAGGGTCTGCATTTCTACTTTTAAAATTTTTCTTCCCCCTTTTCTTTTTTCTTTTTAAGTTTTTTTAATTTATTTTTTGAGAGAGAGAGAGAGAGAGAGAGAGAGAGAGCGCGCGCGCGCAAGTGGTGGGTGGGACAGAGAGAGAGAGTGGGAGAGAGAGAATCCCAACCAGGCACCTGTTCAGAGCCTGAGGCGGGATTTGATCTTCCGAACATGAGATCCTGACCTGAGCTGAAATCAAGACTGGGGTGCTTAACCAACTGAGCCACCCAGGCACCCCTTTCTTCCACCTTTTTCAGTGACACAGCTCTACTATTCCAGATATGTAAGCCAGAGGCAAGTGAAAAGTTCTGAATTAGAGCAGATGACTGAGGACAGTTTTTCAAAATTAATTTTATGGGCTGTTAATAAGTGCTATCTGAGAAAATATTAAGTGTTTGCAAAACATTGTATTAGTTCAGTTTAAACAGAATTCTTCGTTAAAATGCTTGTTAGTGACTTTTACATGCTATAAAGATTGTGAATCTTTTGAGAGACTTAAGCAGATATCTAATTTTCAGCACTTTCCTAACTTATTTGGTCTTTTTTCCACAAATCCTACTTTACTAATACTGTACTATAGCATAAGTAACCAAAGAGCAGTTCAACTTATAACTTGCAAAGACCTAACTGCATGAAATCCTGTAAGAGAAAAAAATGAAAGTCATCTATCTATACCTTGAGTAGATTTTTCTTCCTGACTTCCCAAAGGCTATTCCTTACACAGGTAAAAGCAGGGTATGGTTCTTAGCCAAATGCAAAGCAGGCATATTAGATGGGAAAGTCTTTTCCTAAATATAGAACGAGGCAACAGAAGGTAAAGAAAGAAAGGGAAGACTCCTTTCATGCCCAATATGTAAAATTTAGAGATGAAGCTTCCTTCATTAAAGACGTAGTGAGAATAAAGAATGTTGCAATTGGTTGATTCCCAGTCCCCTCCTGCCTTCCCTACCTCTAATGGGTCCTCAGGGACTTCTCAAAATCTGGGGCCTTTGTGGGGTGTAGTTAAGAACAACACATTCTTATGTGTATACACTAGAACTCTCTCATTTTTAAGGATGTAAGAGAAGTGGTAAGTTATTTACCAAAACAATGAACTGTTGTAGAAGGTGGTGCTATCAAACACAGTCTGATGGGACTAGCTGGGCCTTAGGGCCAGAAATGAGGAGAATAGTTTGGCATAATAATCTAGAGAAGAGTGTGGAATCTCTCTTCCCTAGACAATGTGTGCCTAGGGAAAGAAAAGAGATGAGAAAAAGAAAAGGAGAAGGAGGTGGAGGAGAGGGTTTAGCCATAAGACTTGAGCATGGGGTTAAAGTGATATAGACGTCATCTGGGGAAGATATCCTGGGCCAGAATATTTGTACTTATAGACAAGTCTAAAGTTCAATTTAAAATTAATTGTATTATTATAATTATAAAACCAAACCTGTTGTCTCAAATCCTCAGTAAAATCTAAAAACCATTGTAGAAATTGAGCAAGAAGCAAGTTTAAGGTTCTACAGGGTCATGGAAAATACACATGGGACAATCAACCCATAAAATGATATAAACCAGAAGCAGCAAGCATTCATACCATAGGAATGTAAGAAATCTAGACATTGGCAGAAATCCTAGGGAAGGCGTTATACTTGCATAGGGTATACAATGAAGAACTGGGGATCACATTAAAATTTTAAAGAATAGGAGATCTCAGCTAATATCTGAATAACAGAAGGAAATTACAATTCTGTATGGAGGAACGCCTCAACTCAAATAGCTTGTGGCTTTCACTGCCCAAAAATGCCAATAATTTGCCACTTGAATTGGTTTATATTCCTAATGATCCATTGGCCACATCCACCGGATGCTTTACTCATACTTTAAACTTATCATAACCTTGACTGTAGCTTCCTTAACTCCTCCCTAAGTCTTTGTTTCCTGATTCTGTAAATGTCTACATCACTCATTCCACTTCTCAAGAAGAAACTTTATCCCTAACTCTTTTCTCTCGTTCACACCACATAGCTAAATAGTCAAATAATTCTAATTTTTGCTGTGGATACCATCCCCTTCTGTGTTTTCTCATTTCCTCAGTTTAGCTTGCATTACCTTGCTGAAATAGTTCCGAGCACCTCTTCACTGTCCACTCTCTCCAATCCTCTGCCTCCATGCCACACCAATTATCTACCTAGAATGCAGATCCGGTCAAGTCACTATGCCACTAAATACAATTCTCTAGCTCCCCATTGTTCATAAGATGAAATTCTTTCTTTAGCCTGGCTAAAGGCTTTCTTACAAGTGTGTTCCTGCCCCACTGCAAGCTTCACCTCCTGCCATTCCCTACTCTACATGCTATGGTATGAGGCCATCCATACGATTTCATCTCCTAATCTTTTCTCCTCGTCTCCTTGTCTTTTCCTACAAAGACCTTGAGCAAAATATGTATGCTCTATCTCCTTACCATAATTCAAAATGTCAAGTAAAGTTTAAGATAAGATCTGGTAAGAATTGTAGTTTCTCTTCAGACAATATTTGCTTTGTTTGATACTTTAACTGAAAAGAATAAACAACATGTACAATTCCACATATTGTATCACACTGATGGGAAAGAGCTAGAGATCTTTGGTGATTGCTTAAATTATACTTCACAAGTAAGCACCACTCTAACATGTATGGCTGGGCTTGCCAAATGGAAACCCATGCTCTGGAGAGAGTGACCCTTGCTTATGGTATAGCATAAAGGAATAGAATATGGTGTGAGAAGCATGGAATTTGAGTCTTGGTTTCCTCCTTCATTGTCCAATTGGCCTTATGCAAAACATTTCACTTCTTTAAACCTCACTTTTTATCTACTTCCTAGGATTATTGTGCAGATCAAATGGAATTAGGTATATAAAACAAGGCCACAAGAAATAGAGAAAAGGCTTTGTAATCTGTAAAGTTCTATATAAATGTGAAAAGGAGTGCTATGAAAATACAACTGGACATGGAGTCAAAATGCATGGTGCTATGCATTGATCTGTGTCCTAGAAAAAAATACATTGAAGTCTTAATCCCCTGTACTCATAACTGAGGCTTATCTGGAAATAAGGTGTTTGCAGACATAATTAAGATGATATAATTAGGGTGGACTCTAATCCAATATGACTGGTGTCCTTATAAGAAGAGAAGAGAAAGATACATGGGGAGAACACCATGTGAAGATGGAGGCAGAGATTGGAATGGTGTATCTATAAGCCAAGACATTGGCTTGTCAACCATCACCAGAACTTAGTGGGGAGGCATGGAAAAGATTCTCCCTCAAAGCTATCAGATGGAGTTGACCTTGCTGAAACCTTGATGTCAGATGTCTAGCCTCTGCAACTGAGAGATCATAAGTTTCTTCTGTTTTAAGCCACCCAGTTTGTGGTATGTTGTGTGGCAGCCCTAGGATATTAATACACCTGAGTATAAATTTTAGCTCTGTCAGTTACTAGCTCTATGAATTTGGGTTACATTCCTTAAGACTTTTTCTCGATACCTTAAGACACTTACCTTTCTGTGATCGTTTCTCTGAGGCCACTGGCCACTCCTTTGACCACAGTGCTAGCTTTGGGGGTCAGTACCACCTGAGATATAAAAAACGAGCCCTTCTTTCTTCTCTCCGTGATGGATGCCTGAAGAAACTGGATCAGTTTTTCCGGGTCTGTGGTGTTGGCCCAGGGTGCTGGCATCATCTGCCCAGGCCAGAGAAAGGGCACTTCCAGAGCCACTGGACTATGGTAGAAGACCAGCACTTGATAGTCTTTCTCCCACAGGTACTTTAGACTAACTTCCTGGGCAAAAATCGCTGGGCACATCTTGTTTCCATAGATGTCTTTCAGCATTTGGACCAGTTTTTCATGGTGATATTTCTGCATCCCATAAAAATGGTTGAAGTCCAAGAATACTACCTCCTTATGGTGATCTGTGAGGAATGCATTAATCTCCTCAAGGCCTTCATTGACTTTGGCACTGAACAAACCATGAGCAAAGTAGAGTTCATTGTCGGGGTCCCTGGGCTTGGTGGAAATTCGAAGATCAAAATAACGGATCCCAGCTCCTAGCTGACCAGTAAAGTTCATTGTTTGAGTGGCTAACCATTTCCGCATCAGCTTTTTGGCTACGGTTCCAAACACAGAGACAAAATTCTGGACGGTTTCTGGCTGTTCAGGCCCTACTGGAGAGGCTTCATCAATGTAGAAGCTGAAGGAATCATGAGATCCTAGAAGAATAACAAGGCATAATGCGGTTATAGTTCAGTCCTTTGCTCTCCCCAACTTCTTTCCCTCTTATAATGTCCATATCTCTCCCTCAAATGAACCAAAGGAAATAATAAGTAATATTTTCTCAGTTCAGTCTCATGTTTTAGGCAGGCCCTTTTTATAGCCTATACAGTACACACAGCACTTCAACAGACCAAACTGATTATAAAATGACTTAAAAATTCCTTCTGATCAGTATTTTAAATACAAATGATCACCTTCTACTTCTGTCAACAAAGAATTTAATGTATTCATTAGGATTGACTTTCCATATAGGTGGCATAAGTGACCACTTATAAAGTGGAATTTATGGGGATTCACTGGTTTCCAAATACTTTGTCTATGATCTTGCCCTTTCCATTCATTCGGAGTTGATTTTAATGGTAGAGAGCTTGTGTCAACGAATAAAGAAGCCCTTTTCACGGACAGATGATCAACATATGAATTGCTACCTCATACACTCTGGAAGGCACAAGAGGTCACAGGGTTAGAGTCAGGGAAAAAGAAGCAACAGGACAGAACAATGTTGATAACATTTAACATCATTCCTTACTCTTCATTTGAGCAACGGTGAACTTGGATGAGGCCAAGTACTTTTCTCATATTGAATAAACAGATTTTCTTATAAGTTAACAAAACTGACAGCACTTAAAAAATTAACTAATAGACTATTTTCTTCACAAATATTTCCTCTCGACAGTGAAAGCTCTCTTTGGAGTTAGCTTCCAAATTTGGAAGAATTTCTTCCTAGGAAGAACAAGGGCAACCTTTAATTATCATTTAATTATTATGTATTTAATTGTTACTAATTGTTTAATGTATTATTTTATTATTATTTATTTAATTACTATTTATTACTAATTTAGTTTAATTATTTATTATTATTTTTGTCTGTTACAAATATCAAAACTCCAGAAATGTAGCAATGAACATGTGCATGATTTGCCTGTAAGTACAGAGTGCCATTTAAAATATTGTTGGATCTAATCAAGAAAAATTATTTCGTTTTAATTTTTTTTAATTTATTTATTTTTGAGAGGGAGAGAGAGCACGCACATGTGCATGAGTGGGGGAGGGTGGAGAGAGGGAGACAGGATCCAAAGCTGCTCAGTGCCTACAGCATAGAGCCCAATGCGGGGCTCAAACTCACCAACCGTGAGGTCATGACCTGAGCCCAAGTTGGACTTTCAATGGACTGAGCCACACAGATGCCCCTTAATTTTATTTTTGAAAGCCTCCCGTAATTCTTGGGCATGACCTACTGAACAGGTAACATGAAATTAATATGTCCTGAATTTTTCACACGCGTCATTCCCCATCTGTTACTCAGGCTTCCTTCGACCTTGTTGCCCCATTTCTGATCTAGTTCTTTTGAAAATAAAAAAGACACACCTTGTTCTACTTCTTACACTCCTCCCACCCAACACACACACACACCCACACACACACATACACACACATACTCCCTTTATATTTATCATCCATCACCTCAGGGCCTTTGCCTGATAAGCTATTTGAAGCAATTGTTTTCGGTGATGCAATATTTATCTTTGTCTATATTCCATATCTATGTCAATCTATATCTATATGTCCATGTGTACATCTATCTATGTCGAGCATTAAACAGCCCAGAGGAATAACAAGAGTATGAACTTCAGACACCTTGGTAAATTGTTAGAGAAAATATTTTGAAGAATACTTTAATGCCTTACAAATGATAACCTTTAAGATTTGGAACAGCTAACTCCTCAGAATTATTAGCTTTTTTTAAACAATGAAAGGTAACTCCAAAATACAGAAATGCCATGTTTAATTTAATCTGGAACTGTCTGATCTATTTATCTTCAGTACATGGGATAGGAAGAAAATGTTAGCACTTTCTAAATAAGCAAAACTGGCAGTCTGGATCTGTATTGGCAAATTTTAACAGGGATTGAAATTGCCGCATATCAACTTATTAGTTGCTGTTCAGCCAATTGCTATATAAATGAAAAGGCTAAACAACCTGTGCTGTGGCTCAATATACAGACAGAACATGATTAAAGGGAGAAATAAAAAGGTGAGTTGAAGAAGAGCTATAATCAAATGATCTAGGATTAAAATAGGTATAAATGGGGGCGCCTGGGTGGCGCAGTCGGTTAAGCGTCTGACTTCAGCCAGGTCACGATCTCGCGGTCCGTGAGTTCGAGCCCCGCCTCAGGCTCTGGGCTGATGGCTCGGAGCCTGGAGCCTGTTTCCGATTCATGCTCTGTCTCTCTCTGTCCCCCCAAAAAAATCCCTCTCTCTCTGCCCCTCCCCCGTTCATGCTCTGTCTCTCTCTGTCCCAAAAAAAAAAAAAAAAAAAAAAAACACTGAAAAAAAATAGGTATAAATGAAAAGCTAAACTCTCAAAATAAGGGTTAATGTATAAAATTTGAAAAAATTTTAAAGTTAATTTCCAAGCATGTGAAAAGAAGGGAGATGAAAATAATTGGCTACTTCTGTAATATTGTGATAGACATATTTGGAAGCAAGCAGAAAGGGAATTTAAATATGACTAGATTTCTTTTTCCAGAAATGAGTGGTTCTTTGCTTTCAATATGACATTGGTTTCATTATTCTGTCATGTGGCTATCTGGCAAATTAGAAAAAAAAAAAGCCTAGAAAAAGTCACCAGTTTTGAAAATCGTATAAAAGGACATTAGTCTCTAGATTAAATTATTTGTTGACATTTCAGGACAATATTTTAGGAGATCAAAATAAGGGAATGTTAGGAATAAAAATTAAAAACAGCTAACAGTCAGAAGAAGAAACCCCCACCATTTTTTGTCCTAAGCTAGGTGATTCTGAGGTCCATGTACAGCATTTGGTGCAGAGGCAAACATCACTTGGAGAGGAGAATTAAATCATCAATCAATAAAAAACACTGTCTTTGCACTGGGGGGAGAGAATACACAATCTAATGTTGGCCAAAAAAGGACTATCTTCATGGCTTTTGATTTCATTTGGAATAGTACTTCCTCCCCAATTTTAACATTTTCACTAACCCATTAAGTTTTCTATTTGTTTGAACTTAAAACAAAAATACAATGGTATTTTATGACCTTTCAGTAACAGAGGAAAAGTCTGGCTGAGCCCTCGTTCTTTAAAAACCAGAGAGCCCTGCCCACAAGCAAGACAGTGCTTTTTATTTCTTTGTTCTTGGCTACATCCACAACTTTTCTGCCTTATCTGCTCTAATATTTTGCTGCTACACTGGCTCAGTATTTCTGGGCTCCTCACCTCTTATCTTTTTCTTGTCTACAGCCCCAGACTCATACCTTGGACCTGATACTTAATGTTGCTCCCCTGATTCTAAACTTAGCCTCTGAATTTTGGGTCTGATTTGCATTCTCTAGTCAGAGAAGAGCTGGCCACTCCCATTATGAACCCACACCAATCAAATTCATTTGCTCTGGCTCTGAAGAAATGAACTGATTAGAAGAGGTCTTTTTTTTTCCCCCTTCATTTCTTTGAAACAATCACTTTTACTAGTTCCTCCTCAGTCTGCCACATCATCCCTTCATTTAGGCAGTAGGTATCCTTCTAAAATTGACCCCCCAAATCCCTGACCTCCTGGCATTCATCCTTGCCCCCCTGACCCCCCCAGTATGGGCCTAATCTAGTGACTTGCTTCTGATGAATTAAATAACACAAATATGATGGGATACCACTTCTGAGATTAGGTTACAAAGACTGTGACTTCCATCATGTTACTTTCTCTCATGCTGACTTTGATGAAGCAAACTGTCATGTTGGAGAGGTCCATGTAATAAAGAACTGGGAATGGCCTCCAGCCAATAGCAAGCTAGGAAATAAGGCCTTGATTTGAACAGCCCTCAAGGATTTGAATCCTGTCAATAGCCACAGAGTATGATTGGAAGCACACCCTGCCCCGGAGGGATCTTGATTTGTAGCCTCGAGAGAGACCTGAAGCAGAGAATCCAGTTAAGCCTTGCCTGGATTCCTGACCCATACAAACTGTGTGTTGTTTTAAGTGATTAAGTTTTGGGATAATTTATTACATAGCAACAGTTAACAAATACAGGCTGTGACAACTCTTTTGTGTTGATGAGAGGATTTGAGGTCTAAAGACTCAACTGCCCAATATAAGAACTTGGAATTTTACTACACTTGTGGTAAGCATAGCATAATATATGGAGTTGAATTACTATGTTGTAACACCTGACACCCATGTAACATTGTGTGTCAACCATACTCAAAATAAATAGACAAATAAGTCAAAATTTTAATGAAAAAAAATTAATTAAAAATGTTCATGGGCAAGGTGCCTGGGTGGTTCAGTTGGTTAAGCATCCGACTTCGGCTCAAGTCATAATCTCATGGTTTACAAGTTTGAGCCTCGCACCCAGCTCTGTGCTGACAGCTCAGAGCCTGGAGCCTGCTTCAGATTCTGTGTCTCCCTCTCTCTCTGCTCCTTCCCCACTTGCACTCTGTCTGTCTCTCTCTCAAAAATAAATAAATATTAAAAAAAAAAATTAATGTTCATGTGCAACTTTCTATGCATAAAAACTATAAGGTAAGAGGAAGAATGAAAGAAAATTGGCTTAAAAGGTCTTCTTGAATGCACAACTGGAGTTAAGTCATTCTGCATACTGTGGTGGATGATCTTAGATGTCATCTGGTCTAACCAAGTAGCATGCATCACCCATTTTATTAACTCAACAATGTAAAGAATATGTATGATAATCTCATTTTATGGTCTTTGATAGCACTGGACTTAGCTGCTCATTCTATTGGGTGCTGTAGTAGGAAAAATTCTAGAATGGCCCCCAAAACCTCCATCCTCTGAGTACAGATGCCCTGTGTAATCCTCTCCCCTTGAATGTGGTGAATATGACAGGATATCATTCTCGTGATTATGTTCCAGGATACGGAAAGGAAGTTTTTTCCCCCATTTGTAATTAAGGTCTCTAACTGGTTGGCTTTGAGCTAACCAAAGAGAGAGTATTCTGGGGGGGCCTGACCTAAGCAGGTGAGCCATAAAACGAGACAACAAGTAGCAACAGGTTTTCTCCTGTCGATTTTAAGTAAAATGCAATGTTGCAGAGAGGGCAACATGGCAGTTGAAGGGATTAATACCAAAGTGCTATGAAACTTTCTTTAATTTGAAAACATCTGAACAATCAGCAGCCACAAAAAGAAACATTTATCTAAACTTAAGCAGAGCTTCTGAAAATACAGCTGCCATTGACCTCTCTCCCAGGGACTTTCTTGACTGGGAAGACTGTGTAAATTCAGCTGGTCATTAGAATAAAAAAAAAACAATATAACCTTCCATACCCTCTCACTGAAGCCCTACCTGCCTCCCTTTGACTAACTTTAATATACAAGCCTTTCCTTTCCGGGTATTCAGTAAGTTACTCATCACTGAGTGATCCCACATGTATACTGTGGACACATAGATAAACCTTGTCTTCTCTCCTATTAATCTATCATCAATTACTTTACAGACTGCCAATCACAGGACCCAAACTGGGAGAGGAAAAGTTTTCCTCCCAACCCCTTACATAGTGGGCAGCCTCTAGGAGCTTGAGGACCACAGTCCCACAACTCAAGGAACTAGATTCTGCCAACAAGCAGCAAGCTTGCAAGAGGAGACTCGGCCTCAGGTGATGAGACTACAGCCTTGGCCAACACTTTGATTTGCAGTCTGGTCTTCAGATTAAAGTAAATCAGGTAATGAAAGCAGCACTAAAGTGGGGGTTGGGTGATGAGTTTCAAATTCAAGCTCAATCGCTAACTCACAAGTTAACACTGGAGGATCATCAGATTGTTTACCATTCTGGCTTTGGGTTTCCCAGTTTGCTCAATTAAAACATTCTCCACACTTACTTCACAGGGTTCTTACAAAGAACAAATGAAACCATGTTTGCAAAAGTCCCATAAAAGGACTATAAAACTTAAATTACTGTTGTTCTCTTGCGGTGGTATACCTAGTCACAAAACAGATACACTTGTGACTAAAGAAACACTACCTAGGTGAATACACATCGGGATGGCAGTGCAAACTCACATGGGAGATGATTTAAATTGTAGGATTTAGGTTTGTAAATACTTTTTTGAAAACAAGATTCTTATCCGCCATTTGTCTAAGGTTTTAGCAAATATTGAATGATCAAATGTACCCCGTGTCTTGTGGCTTTGAACAGCAACTGAATAGTGACATCCTGCCATGTACTTACACTAAATAGTAACCTTCTTTCATTCAGTATCTTTCCAGTATTATCTATACAAGTTCTTTGGGATGAACTTCTATTGGTCTCTTGATTTGGCCACAGTTCCATTTCAAATTCTACAAAATCATGGGGTTAATAAACATCAAAGAGAATGTATCAAGTCAATTTCATCTGTGAACCTTCAGAACAAAAGGCCCAGTAGGCTAAGGTTTGACGTGCCCATGAGTGTACAATTCCAATATCTATATCCTGACCTTAGAATTCAGGCTCTGACTCCATCAAAATGACAACTGCTCCTCTCCTTGCTCTGCAGAGCACTGAGCTTGCAAGTTTATGTATGGCATACCAGGCTTCCCTCTCCCTATTTTATTCCTGTTGTTTGGCACAGGGCTGAGGTTTTCAAGACTCCTGCTGTCTGGTAACAGGCTTCCTGCATATTTGATACCTTGATACCTTTTATGATAATAGGACCAACACCACAGGAATGGGGAAGCATATGTACCTTTTACCTGGGAACCAAAAGAAGACTGCTGGGTGAGGAACTGAAAGGGTAGATTTCATTTCTGAGTCCTCATTCTAGGGTAGGGATGAGCAGGTGGCACAATCTCCACCTTCCATTGGAAGAGATGGTGTGAAGTTTACCCTCTTGTCTTCCTTTTATGAAATTCTTAATCCTAGTCTTCTTTTATGCCCCACAAGTATTCCCTTCTGTATAGCGAAGAATTATTTCCATTCATGGTGGTCTTTCTGTCTCCTGAATGCACAGTCCCTCTGGTCTGCACCCACCCCTTCATCAACTAGTAATTGTTATTAGATGTTGTTACTAACACTCGTCATGTTCATTAAATATTTTCTCTTTGTTTCTGACTCTCCACCCACAAACCTTCCTTCCTATATACACATATACATGCACACACTATAAGCAGATTGCAGGCTTCCTAGAAAAAAAAACAAAACCAAAAAACCCATGCCTTATAAGTCCACGTCCACTACTGCACCTGGTTTTATTAATATAAACCTATTTTAGGCCAATGGGTCCAAATAAAATTTATACAGGATATGCTGCAAAGGTGAAATAATTACTTCTAATAATCATTTGTTACAGATGAGGCAATTTTTCTTTACCACTTCCTCTCGAATTTTTCAGGAAATTAGTCTACACAGCCCGGTTCTCTTTCCCTGACTTTGGTGCCATCTTTCATCCACTGTAGTCAGACCGTCACTATTGCAACTCATATCCATCCTCTGTGAAATATCACTGATGACCACTAAAGAAAACCCACGAGCCACTTCTGTGATCTCATTCCTAAGCCCTCACACAGAACGTGGCAGGCAATTTAGCTCATGTCGTTCATTAAGCAAATGAATGAATCCTTCTCAGGCTTTCTGGAACATTTGATACTGCTATGCTCCCTCTTTGAAATATTTTCCTCCTTTGGCTTTTGGGACATAGCTCTTTACTAGTCTTTCTACATTCCCTGTGATTGCTGTTTCTCAGTCTCCTTCACGACCTCTTCTTGTTCTTCCAGCTCCCAAATGAGGGTGTTATTCAGAGCTCTATTCGAGACTTCAAGTGGCTCCATTCTTTTTCCTTGCTTGATCTCCTCTACCTCGTTGGCCTCATGCCTTTAACAGATGCACCATGAATTAACACCATCTAATCTGACCTGCATTCCAGACCCCCTGTCTGCCTACCAGGCAACTAAATTTCATCAGTCTGTGGGAACCTTACACTTAAAATGTCCCAGGTGAACCTTAGCATCTTCCTCTTCCAAAATCCTCCTTTTCATGTGCCGCCTAACATACTTGATTACCTTATGATTCTTCTATCTCATTCTTGGCTTCATCTTCAATTCTCACCTGCCTCTCAAACCCCACATTCAATTGGTCTTAAAGTCCCATCGTATTGACCTTCAAATCCTCTCTCAGATATGCCCTCTTCTTTTCTGTTCCACTGCCAGGGGCGTGGTTTCCTGTTGGGACCACTGAAATCGCTTTCAGGTACTATTTCCTTCATCCCAGTTGCCACCATTCTACCCTTCTCAAAGGTTTTACCCTGTCTTGGCCTCTAGAATGGATTTAACCTTAGAGAGAAGGTATCATTGATTTCTAGCTAAATACCCTGGCATTCATCAACAAGTCCCTTTTGCTTTCTGCCCCATTTTTCATTAACAGGAATTTTGACTTGGTAACATATCTAGTACCCAACTCTTCTGGGGGAATTATTTGCTCTTATAAGCCCCTGTCACCCCTGGGAGACTGAAATCCCATCATTATATACTAGAATGGTATCTAAACCTGGTTATCTGCTGAGTCTGTCCACCCGTCGGTATTCCTTTAATACCTTTCAATGCTGTCTCCAGAGTACTAATTAGACAGCTCCATCCACTGTAACCTTGTACTAAATCACTAAACACAACCCTTTGTGTGGACTCTGGCTTTGAGAGGCTGCAAACCTGACTGATGGTATATGGAACTCTAACATCAGCACATGATTCTCTCTGCAGGTGGATCTGTACTGCCCCATCACTGGTAGTACTTAAATAAAATCCACTCTTGGCTTCTAACTGTAATGGAGGAGAGAAAATGCACAGATTATGGAAATAATATTAATTCTTAAGTCACTTTTACTTGGTTTGGAAGTCAATCAGTCCTCTCCATTGTAAATACATGATGCTCAATCTGACAGAAAAAAAAAAAAAACTTTAAAATTAATTAGTTGGTTCTTACTTGACAACGTATCATTAATCTCACTAATTTTTGTTTGCCCCATTAATTAAACTGATGAGTTATTGGGATTTGTTTTAGAGACAAAGACCAAACCTTGAAGAATAGGGATCACTCCTTACTCCTGGCCTCAGCCCTCCAGCACATGATCAGGTCTTTGTGCACAATACAAGAGATTTTGCATCATCAGAGATAATGTACAATATGTATCAGAAACCAGAACACTTTAGGATTGAACGGATAATTAAAAACTACACACCTGTAATGCATATACTTTACTTGACACAATAAATGTATAGAAAAAACATTTTCAAGTAATAAACCTGACATATCTTGCAGAACTCTGAGATGAATCTTTTTGTAAAGGAATAATCAAAATAGTCGTGCTGTGATTTCCCTTTGGCTAAATCTGTATCTTTCATACTGTGTAACGCCTTCTTCCCTAGCACACCTCAGAGACAGTAAGCTGAAGTAAAAGAGGCTGGTTTCCTTACTTAAGTCTTTTGATCCAGGATCCCAGATGCCAAATTTGAGAAGCCCTATTACATTGATGCTTCCCAGGAGTACAGAAGCTCAATATTCATCACAATATCTTTAGAATTACTGGGCTGTTTCCTTAAACCAATAGATGAGCCGACAGTGAATAGTTTAAGAGCAGTGGTGTTCCAGGCAAGGGGCAGAAAAAGCGGCTTGTTCTAATTGCCACCCTTGGTGAAACTGTTGAACCTTCTTTTATAGGAATTTCTTTTTAAGGACTATCAATAGGGATGCCAGAGAAAATAATTAAAAGAGACCCCGAGAAATAGAGAAGTTTGAAATTACTGTCTAAGCCAGCTCAGCAATGCGTTCTCTCTTTCCACGGCATCTATCTTCTTCTCAGCAGAGTCAAATGGAATCGTGAGTGGAGGTTTTGCCACGTATATTGTGCTGCTAAGCTAACACTGGCAGCATTATGACCTTCTAAGCCCAGCAACACAGCATCAGTGAGGGCAGTTTCCAAAAAGGGAAAGTCCTGAGACCAGGAAGAATCTATATCGTAAATATAAAGTCTTAAGGAAAAAATCAGTAGATCAGCAGTATTTGTCAGGTAATTCAAAAGAGCAATAGACCCATCTGCTTTTTTAAGCACCCCTGGTGCTTAACCAGTGGTGATTTTGACCCAGGAGATATTTGACATCATGTGGAAATACTTTGCATTGTTACAGCTGAAGGGGACCGCTACTGGCATCTAATGGGTGGAAGACCAGGAATGCTGCTATCCATCCTACAACTACATGCACCAACTGCCCTCACCACAAAGAATCAACCAGCCCAAAATGCCCGTAATAACAAGACTGAGAAAGCCTACCCTAGTGGAAACCATACAGGCAGAGCGATTTCCAGAGGTAGAAACCAAACACTCTGAATTTCCCTGCTTCATCTGTAATATACACATTTCCCCACACCTATAACACATCTCTCATACACTTATTGTGCCATTCTATTTTGAAGCTGTCTAAATACGTACTGCAACTAAAAACTGTCACACATGAGGCCTTGCTTTTGAGTTTATTTAAAACCCAACAGAATATGTGGCTTTGGCACTTATTTCTACTAATCTCTTGATTTTTACTTCAACATTTCTTTCAACTGTTCTAACAAGTTCTCAAGGTAACCAGTAGCCCGTTTAGGATAAAATTAAACCCATGCGGACAGGTACATTTTATTCGTTGTCTTCATCACCACTCCAGAAGCCTCTGTGTGGCATGAATGTTATGAGGACAAGATTTGTCTAGCTCTTCTTTAATGTATTAAATAAATCAAACACCTATTCTGTGCAAGGCAGTATGAAAGTTCTATGCATGGCTGTGAAGAGGTGAGGTGGAGGGCTGGAGAGATTAAAATAATTAGCATTTACTAAGTCAAAAAAGGGAAGGTGGGTTCCCTCTGTTTCTTATGCTTTATCTTCTGCTCTATCAAGCCAAGCATTTGGTCGACATTTATTATCTATTATATGCCATGCATTGGGTCAAGGATATGGAAATAAAACAGATGCAAGACTCATCTAGGTTCTGTCCTTGTGGAGTTCAGATCATAGTGGGGAGAAATAAGCAAGAAAAGCCACCATTATCATAAAGTATGAAAGATGCTATGATAAGCTACATACGATACCTTTTGATAAAAGAGTAGTTCAGTCCTGAGCTCAACAGGATCTTTCAGAATAATTACTAATCAATGTGAAAGGGTGAGAACAAAACCCCAAACACATGAAACTTTTTCAATGTTAATATGCATAGGGATCACTCAAGTATCTTGTTAAAATCTGATTATGTTGGTCTGGGAAGGGGCATGAGCTTCTGCATTTCTTTCTTTTTTTTTTTTTTTTTTTTTTTGATGTTTATTTATTTATTTTTGAGGGAGAGACAGAGAGAGCAAGGGAGGGGCAGAGAGAAAGGGAGAAAGAGAGAATCCTAAGCAGGCTCCACACTATCTGAGCAGAGCCCAATGCAGGACCTGAACCCACAAACAGTGAGATCATGACCTGAGCCGAATTCAAGAGTCGGACGCTTAGCCGACTGAGCCACCCAGGCGCCCCCGAGATTCTGCATTTCTAACAAGCTCCCAGGTATTATCAATGTTGTTTCAAGGACCACACTTTGAATAGCAAGGTACTAAGGTAATACTGGCCTCATCTTCTCTACAACTACTATTATACTGCCTTCTCTCCCCATTGTTCTGTGCATCCCTATTCCTCAGTTCCCTTATCTGCACATGGGCGCGCACACACACACACACACACACACACACACACACACACACTGATGCATACACTTTTGCTTGTGTGCAGTTTGGGAAGATGTTATAATACTTGTGTTTGGATTATTGATTGAATACTTTGCTGTGTCACAAGGAAGAAAATCTTATCTGATCTTTTTATTTATCAATAAAATATTCATATTGGTAATTTTTATAATAAAATATGTTTTTGATAAATTTTCTGAAGTCATTTGCTCACTACTACTCATATGAACACTGCCAATCAATCTGCACATCTCAAGTAATAACCAAACACAAGTCCCAGCCATAAGAAAAGGCAGGAGCAAATCAGAGCACAGGTAAGCCTCGTTGCTCTTATCCTTGAGGCCACCAAGCTTCAATTTCTTCAAATGTCTGTATTTCCAGATTCATCATGGCCACTCTGCCAGATGCCATGATTCAGGGAAAAGGATGAATCAAGGATGACTAAATAAGAAAGATGGGAGATGGTGTCCATGAAAGAAATGTGGCAAAGATTCGGAAGAAAAATGGCATAGTTTGTCAATAATTTTGGCCTTGGTTATTTTAGCAGAGCCTGGAGGGGAACTCAGAAGGGACTTATCTGTTGGCAAATAATCTGGGAGAGAACCAGAAAAAAAAAATCATGTTCCTTTTGGCAATCTGCTCTGCCTTGACTTCTAAAGGGCCTGGACAGCTCAAGAAGGACCAGACATTCTGGACCTGAAAGAGACATGCTTTATTTAAGAGGCAACAAGAAAACCTGTTTTGCAGAGCAGACTGTGTGGTTCTTTCCACATTCACTGGCCCCAAAGATGCACCATGAAGTCGAAGGAGATTGGACTCCCAGGAGCCTTTGGTAGTATGTAGCCCCGGGTCTCATGGCCACTCAAGATGGGTCCCTCTCCCTCTGCTGGCTGGACTCCAGCTACCCCAGGATTCTTTCTGCTTATTGAATACACTAAGTTCATTCCAGCCTAGCCCTTGTTCTCTCTATTCTCCCTGCTTGCAATGCTCTGCCCCTAGTTGTTTTCAGGGCTGGCAACTTTTTGTTTAAGTCTCAGCTCAACTGCCATCTTTTTTAAGTAAACCTCCTGCATGTAAAGTGAGTGTAACTCATCCAACCCTTCCCTACTGCCTGTCAGTCTCTGTCACATGATCACCTTTTATTTTCTTCACAGTATTTATCACTAGCTTCAAGTCGCACTTCATTTAATTGCTTGTTTGCTTCCTGTCTATCTCCCCTCACTAGTATTTAATTCCATGAGAATGAGATTCTAATCTGTCTTTTTCACTACTATATACCCATTAAAAGGCATGGCCATGGGCACACAAAAGATATTCAATAAATATCTGTTGTATGAAATAATATCTTTCCATCTCTCTAAACCTCAATACCCTAATCTGCAAATGGGATTGATAATGCTATCTACCTATAAAGTTTAAGTAAATGATAAGCACTAAACATTGATTATAGAAAATACTCAGTAGGTACTAGCTTTGATTATCAATATTAACTATTATTTCTGCATTAATTCTGAGCACAAACTACCTAGCACACAGTGTAGATTCTCACCAAGCATAGACCGAATAAATGAATGAATGAGAACTGCACCAAAAGATTATAAACACTATGGCTGTCATAAATTCGTAGAACCACTCAGTGAAAATATTGCCACTACATCTAGGGGTGCAGTGGAGAGAAAATTGTGTCTTAAAGTCCTCTCTCTTTTTGATTCCCTGGACCACGGGGGTCCTCTCCCGCACTGGATGCAGCAATGCCAAAGCCTGCCATCACAGGAAGGCTCTGCTCCTTACACACATGCCATTCCAGATTCTTACAAGTGTAAGTCTTCCTCCTGATATCCAGAGCCATGACCCTCAGCTTCCCTTCAACCCAGATCGCCTGTAGGGGCTCGAGAGTAGGAAAGCTTACTCCATGACCACCTCTTCCCCCAGGAGTTTTATACTTGGGACAGGTACCCAA
This sequence comes from Felis catus, assembly GCF_018350175.1. Classification (NCBI taxonomy): domain Eukaryota; kingdom Metazoa; phylum Chordata; class Mammalia; order Carnivora; family Felidae; genus Felis; species Felis catus. The sequence continues at coordinate 205,831,054 of NC_058368.1, read as the reverse complement.
ATCTGAGCAGCCACTGAAGCAGGAACTAAGGAAATTCAGTCAGACTCTGCTAACATGCATCGAAAGGGCAAAGAAGTTGGGAAGGGAGATGTGGTCACCAGACACGCAGCCTGGCATTCCCCACTCCTCTTTAGGAGCTAGTTGTTTAAGATGCTGATGTGTTCCTAACGCCACCTGCTCCACTGGTTTCTCCACTAGAACTTCCCTATACTGACAGATCCCAAAGCTTGGGGCAGCCCTCTATGTCTGTAGGCACAGGAGCAGGTCTGGTCACGTGGGCAGACATAATGAATGACCTGGGAAAGGGAGGGGACAGATTACATAAGACCAAAACCCTGTCATTGAAACCAACTATTCTGAATGAAATGAATCTCTATTGTGTTTTACCTCTAAGAAGAAAACAAATAAGAAACATGGCAAATAAACAGTCCAGTTATTATATTCTCTTAGATTTGAGAGCCAGAAGGCCTCTGAAGCTTATTTAGCTTTGTTCTTGCATGTCTGGCACTATTGGTTTCCCTTTTATGAATAATAAAAATCTGAAATAAAACAACATTGCCCTTAATCATGTTTGTGCTACAGAGAGAACATCTCCTTGATATTTAAGCCTTTGATTCTATGATGCCCTCACAAAACACCACTTTTAGCCAACAGCTGGATCTTTTCTTATCAAAGAAGTGCTTGAGGCATGAGGATTATTTATTCCTTTGGTCCTTCTACCAATCTCCCCTTCCCTTCCTCCAGCCTTCAGATTTGAAATCTGGGTATGTAGAGAACTGCATACCTCCTCCTGCTTCCCAAACACAATACCAAGCTAAGATAATAAGCTGTGTCTGGTAGATCTGGTGCACGCATTCAGATCGGTTGCTAAAAACTAGAATACGGGTAGCAACGTTAAACCCAAGAAGATTCTGAATAGCATCACCTTACTGCTACATGATATTTGATCTCCTAAGTCCAAGAACGCACACACATATGTATTACACACAATACAAATATTCCCAAACCACTTCACCCCACTTCCTTTTCCATACTCCAGCACATATATGGTGTTTTTTATTGGCTACGGAGTAAATATGACAACATTAAGGATTAGTTTTAAAATGGAGAAGATATGTAGTTTTCTTACCTGAATAGAGCCACCCTAGAGAAAACCTTCCATTTACCCATATGTTTTTTTAGTATGGATCCATACGCATTCATAGTTTACACAGTTTGATCAGTGCAGACCAAACGCATTAGGTTATATCATCAAAGTTTTTCTATAGTCTTTTTTCATCATTATGACATAGTCTTCAAACACTGTTTAGATGATTTCATTATATTGCATATGCTAACATGTATAATCCCTCTATTAGCAGGGCGCCTCGGTGGCTCAGTTGGTTGAGCGTCAGACTTTGGCTTAGGTCATGAACTTACTGTTCATGGGTTCAAGCCCTAGAGCCTTATATCAGGCTCACTGCTGTAGCCCAGAGCCCACTTTGGATCCTATCTCCCCCCTCTCTCTGCCCTTCCCTTGCTCACATGCTCTCTCTGTCTCAAAAATAAATAAAAACATTTAAAAGAATAATCCCTCTATTAGCATACATTTCTGAATTTCCTCTCATATAAATTATGCTGAAGGGAATCTCCTCCTATTATTTTTGTTTTTACAATAAGTGGTCTCATTTTTTTGGTGACTTAACACACTCTTTCTTCCTCCCCTACTTTATTCTTCCTATCTCCTTTCAGAGTTGGGTTACTACCTTAATTTTTTTTTTAATGTTTTTATTTATTTTTGAGACAGGGAGAGACAGAGCATGAACGGGGGAGGGACAGAGAGAGAGGGAGACACAGAATCCGAAGCAGGCTCCAGGCTCTGAGCCATCAGCCCAGAGCCCCACGCGGGGTTCGAACTCATGGACCGCGAGATCGTGACCTGAGTTGAAGTCGGACGCTCAACCGACTGAGCCACCCAGGCGCCCCGGATCACTACCTTAAGAGAAGTAAAGGACACCCAAAGCAGGCTGCGGCAGTCATGGGAGCTGTGACTGGGGAAAATTCCAGCTCCTCTGCCCACCCCCCCCCCCCACCCCCCCCCCCCGTTCCTGCTACGACCCTCTTCCAATCTCACACCTTCCTCAGTCCGCTCCCCGCGGGGCACACATTTCTTGTTTCAGCCTCGATGCCTCACATCTCTGCTTCCTCATTTATATTCTTTTCTGCTAGTCTTTACTTCTGATGTCTAGCGACTCCAGGCCTTAGCTCAAAGATTCTGGACTTGGACATGCACTGTGTAGAACACACAGAACCAGGCACAGAGACCTTAATCGATTGTTTTACTTCTTAAGGAAATTCTTTTTTTTTTTTTTCTTTTTTGGAAATCCTTGTTATTGTACCAGACTATTTGTGCTGTCTTCAAGTAGGGAGTGTTCAGATTGGGTTTAAATTGTGGTGAAATGTGCACTCTATGTTCTTACTCACTTTTGGTCTCTTCCGGGAGAAAAAGACATAATGATAGATGGAATGATCTCCCACGCCAATCAGTCATTTCTAATGATCCCAGGCTGAGATGAAAACAAAACAAATGTAATCATAACAAACTCTGCCGTTTATTGTATTATACTTGTTAGATGTTTAACTTGGGAGTTAACATTCAGCCACACAGGATTGCAAATAATTAAAACACAACTCCCTAGTTAAAAGTTATTTATTTTTGTACAAGCCAAGCAAATACTTTGTGACTGAATGAGCCCAATATTAGACCAGGACAGTCACAAATTCTCTAGAACCTACAGAAGAGATTGCTGTGAACTGGCTCAATGTCAGTGTCAGGACAAGCAAAACAAGAAAAAACATGAGGGCCATTTTGTTTTCACATTGAACTTGAAAAAGTCAATTCAAATCAAATTAGCAAATACATTTTGAACACCTGCAATATGAAAAGAAGTGTACTAAGCACCATGAGAGATGTAAAAATAGGTAAGACAATTGCTGCCTCTAATAAACTCAACTAAATATTTTTAAAAAGATGGTCCCTGCCTTTAAGGAATGTTAAGTGAAAAGTTCTACAGCAGAATACTGCTAAAGAGACTATTATTTTACTTTCTACTATTCATTTCTAATAGTCAATGTATTTGAATTACAGCAGATTTGGATTAGCCAAATTAGCTTCATGGCTATAAAAGTTTTTCTATTTTCATAATTAGCTTAGGCAATAGTCATCTTACCTATGAAATGGGAGAAGAGTTCTCAAACTTCCAGTATGAGTAGTCTTTGATTCTCAGTAGAATGTCTAGCTTCTGTACCCTGGTGCAGAATATGTTAAACCAAATTTTTTTTAAATAGTCTTCTACTATAAGAGAAATATATGAAGATATATTTTTAAAATATCTTATTTTAAAAATGTACAACTGAACTAGTATGAAAATAAGGAAAATTCCAATGCTCAAAACCAAACCAAAGAGCAGACAGAATCCAAAAGGGTAAGCCATCCCTGAAGCCTTGGATGTCACGGGGACATTTACGGATTTAAACCCCTAAGGCTTTGGGTTTTTACAGATACACAGCAGAAAGGCCTGGGCCTGAGCAAGCAGTGTTCACATAAAGCTAACATCCTTTGAGGCTAAAGCATATCTCTGTATCTTCAGTGAAAGTGAGGCTTCCCTACACAAAGGGATTTGGCAAAGCGATGTGTCCATCTTGGCCTTGGCTGGGGTGGGAGGGTAGAAAGAGGGAGTAGGGGTGGGTAGGTGGAGAGAGGGAGTAGGAATTATTTTTGGTGGAGAAAAAAGTAGTATCCAAATGGGATATATATATAGTGCATGTACCATGGACTTTAATTGTATTGATAGTATTTCATTTTTTAATGTATATGATAGATATGATGGTGATTATTATATTATTCTTATATCAGTGTATATGTCTTTAATAGAGATGAATCAAAGAAAAAACCAAAGTAACCTATAACAAAATAAAAGAGAATTCTTTTCAGATCAAAAAACATTTAAGGCAGAGCTAAAGAAGGACAATTAAAATTAGAATTCCAGCCTCTCAGCTCCTAATCTGTTTTTTCTATGCTTTTTTTAAAAAAGAACATTTCAATTTAATAAATCCTAGAAGTTTTATATTTTATTGTGGGATGTATCTGAGTAAATCAAGAGTAAATCATTTCCAAAAGGCCTTGTCTAAGGTTAACCAATATTGTGTGGGATCTCTGGAGTAGTTCCAAAATAGGCTTTCTGCTTGGTACAGGCTTGAAGACACCATCCAATTTGGATCTAGATTAGGAAATCCACGAATAAAAGGTTATTCAGTGTTGGAGCAGAACTCACTGGCAGATCCATATGTTTCCTTTGACCGTCAGTGACCTTGCCCATTTCCAAATTCTTAGAGCGCTTACTATGTATCCTAATCACTTGGATGCTTAGTTTTATTCTGCATTTCAGAGGTATATATATTATATCTTTAATGAGACCTGAAGTTCCTAAAAAAGAGATTTATTTTTCAGTCCCTACATTGCCAAGCAAATTTTGAGCTGGAAGGGATGCTATCTGCTTTAAATCTCCCACAACATTTGAGGTTAACTAGTTCTGTGAAGGGGCTTGCCCCAAATCACACAGTGCATCTGTTAGAGTCTCAACAGAAAACAGATGGCACAATCCAATTAGGGTAATTCAAGGAAAATTTATATATGATGGGACCATGTGAATAGGGTATAGAGAAACCACAGACTATAATGTAGTGTCTAATGCTAGTAACAGTCAAAGACTTTGCTACCACTGCTAGGCAGCAAAGGGTAAGGATGAAGAGTGCTACCAAACACTGGTAGAAGAGGGCTCTAATGAAGGCTGTCTTGGAAGGAATCTTTAGTGAAGGGACTCACCCACCCAAAGCAAGCTCAGAGAGGGATCTAGAGCAATAAATGCCCCAGACCCCAACATCAGTTTCCTACATCCACTCAAGGTACCTCCACTCAAGGTCAAACCAATGAGAACTTGAGAACACAGAAGCCCACTGATGAAGACCATAATAGTCAGGAGCCAAGAGCAAGTGAAGAGATATCTGGAGGAAAGAAACAATATGTAGGACATATAGCTTTGGTTGTAATAGAATTCTCCAAACTCTGACCCACTACTAACTAGAACGTAATTCTTCTCATGCTGCTCAAAATGCCTAATGACTTGAGTTGAGTTCAACTGAATTGAAAAAAACTCTCCCCAAAAGAAGGAAGCTCTGCACACATAAGGTTGAGTCACAGCCCAGTGAGGGTGGGTCTCAGACCATCTCCTACTTTCAGGATTAGAATCAGATCCAAGAGCTGTACCCAGAAGCAGATGGGAAGCCAGTGTAGTGCCCAGGGCCAAGTGAGTAGAATGTTCCAAACAACAAGATCCATTCAGCATCTCTTTTGCTAAACAGTGACACAACCCAGCATATGGCAGGCCGGACACAGTGTGAAGCATAGGACCATAGCCAAAGACAGATCTGGTTGGATTTAAAATAGACATACTAATTTTCAGAATTTGAGTTAACTCTGTGAAGTGTCCTTCTATGTGAGAAGGGATTTGGCAGGAGGAAAAAGTTCAAGAACCGTTGGTGTCCTTTTGCCCACACCTAAGACCTCTGCCCCAGTAAGAGGTGAAACCAAACTCTGGAAGACAGGAATAGACTCACACTTGTTTGTGGGCTTGAAGGCAACTCTCCTAAAACTCCACTGCAGCAGAGTGCCAGAGATAACAATTAATCCTATATGAACAAAAAACATTTTCCAGGACTAATCATCAGACTGAGAATACTAGTATGCACAGGCAGGAGAAGAACAATGGTGGGGACATTTCAGGATGATCTAGTAGATGTCTACTAGACCTCTCTCTTTCATTCTCAAATATGTAGTTAACACTAATGGTGCCCATTATGCCTTTGTAGACATTGCTCACTGGGCTATTATGATAATTAAACAAAACAATGAAATAGCACTTTGTAAATTGTAGGGCTCTCTACATATGACAATTGTTATTATTACCCACTGTGGGCTGCCTAATGGCCCCAGGAAGGAATATCCATTTCTACACCTTAGGATGGCCACTATCCTGACAGATGGTTCCATTGTCGATTCCTGCATTACAAACAGTTTCCTCATTGCAGTTAGATGAAGAATGTTAACGGAACATGTCTTCTCAGGAACCCCAGCTGAATTCCTGGGTCAGCTTCCTTCTTCACACCCTAGGATTAATAGAAGCAGATGATGAACTTGGCTTGATGACAAGAAAGGGACTCAGGGTGCTGTCTGATCCAGACTGAAAAAGTAGTCCCTTGCCCCTTGTTCTAGCTAGCAAGGCAAGAAGACAGAGCTGGTGACTGAAGACTCAACAGGAGGAAGGCAATCAGGCCTCTGAGAAAACCTTGGAGAAATCCCAAGAGAAGAAAAAAAACATCCTGTAAAGAATAACACATTAGTATTAACTACTCTCTGACCAGCAGCTAATTGCTACAAATGAGTTTACCGACCTTTCCCCTGCTGCCATCACAAAGCTGTCAAGCTACGGCACAGATATGTGCTACACAAACCTGCAATGACTAGACTTCCATGAGAAATCCATGGACACCAGGGCAGGGTGGCCAGAGAAGCCTGCTTACAGTGGAGCTGAATCTGGTGCACATGTCAACTGGCTGAACAGATCAATCAAGATTTTGGGTAGTAGGATGTATGGGATAGAGGAGAGAAAATACACTCAGGTGTTGTGTCATCTCACTACTTACTAACAGTTCTAACTGTTTAGAATTACCTATGCACTGTTTTTCGGAATTCAACTGACATATTAAAGTGTCTGAACTTCAGCCCTATCAAATAATCAGACAACAAATTTAACTGCTTCTTCATTATTAGGGGAAAAATTTGTCCAGGAAGGCTTAGGTCTTTTCAAATTGCAATTTAGGTACATGGCAGTGTGGTTGTTCTAGAAGCCAATGCATAAGCATGGCATACGTTTATAGAACACCAATTTTGGCTGATATTTTAAAGAGAATAAGATTATTTTTATCAAACACACACACACACACACACACACACACACACACACACACACACACACCAAAAAGAGGACAAAAATTGCTTTTGTTTTTAAGATGAAACATGAAGCTTCAAAGACTTCCTCTCTTGTGGCAGGCTACTCTGGACAACACTCAAACGCCGCTCCCCACTCCTATCTGGGGGCTTCTGTTCACAAAGAGTCATTGGAAGTATTTGGGTACAGGGGTGCCTGGGTGGCTCAAGTTGGTTGAGCATCTGACTCTTCATTTCAGCTCAGGTCATGATCCCAGGATTCGAGGGATTGAGCTCCATGTAGTGGAGCCTACTTGAGATTCTCTCTCTCTCCCTCTGCCTCTCCCCTGCTTATGCTCTCTTTCTCTCTATATATATAATTTTTTTTAAAAAAGAGAAGTATTTGGGTGGAAAATTCCAATAAATTCTGGTAATGTACAGCCCTATGTGGAAACGGAGGGACAAGCAGCAGAAAGAACCCTTATGGTCTTTTATAAACCTAGAAGCTTAGGACAAAAAAATACATAAGGGTTATATTTTTTTGGTAAACTTTACCTAATATTTAACATATGCCTGGCAATATCCTAGACACTGAGCCAAACACAAAGTTGAACACTACGATTACCTCACAAGTCCTCTAGCTTATAAGACTAGATCAAGAGTTCCTAAAGTGGAAGTAATATCTTCTTATTCCCTCTCTTCTTCCTGCCATACCCCTTCCCCACACCTTCCACCCCAGATTCCAACTGAAAACACATTCACTCATAAACTATCTGAGCCATTTGCTATTCCAACAGTGACACTTGAATCATTCATCTTTTTTGAAAGGATATGACTCCCAAATATTTCATCATTTCCTATGATTCACAATGAAATGATGAACCATTACACCCCAAAAGGTTACACTGTGCCTTATAAAATCACTTGTGTGGGGAGAGCAGTAGAGTCAAAAAGGGGCCAAATCTGAATCTCAGGCAATAGAGGAAGTTCTGCCATCTTGGACTGGCTATGACTGAGGCCATAGCCCTTAATTGCTGGACAACAGATCTTACTCTATGTCACTGTTAGTTCCCTTTTCTCCCTCTGTGTAGATTAGAAATATAAAAGTTGGTAGTTTGGCAGGAAAGGGGTTGGGGGTTAATCATTTTGAGGGAAAATGCCCTCTGATGGGGTTCCCTATAGGAAAATGCCAGCAGCAAGAATTCTTCCCTTCCCGGTTCTGCTGAAGATTGTGCAGTCACAAGTCTCCTCCAAATCATATAACTCCATACCCTCAGATTTCACGATTAAAAAAAGGATATCACAAAAAATTAGGTCCTATATCCTACGCAATGCATGCATTATTTAGAATAATTTCCTGGAACTTTGGAATCAAAGAGCTAGGGAGGATTTACGAGGTTTCCTAGGACATGATATTTTCTTTTCAACAGACAACATATATATGGCAAGTCAGACAAATATCCATGATGCCAAGACATAGTTGGAATTTGGGGAAAATGGTAAATAGCATTCTGCAATATGTTTACCATGAAGCAATTGGAAAAACTCGGAGACTGAACCCCTGGATATCCAGGGCAAAATCCTCTTATTTTCTTGAAGAGTATTACCCTATTGTCCACTAACTCATTCCACGTCAACAGTCATACTGGAGAGAATGACATGGATTCTAGAAATTAGATTACCCAGTTCCACTACTTCTTAGCTATCTGACAATTTAAATGACTTAATCTTATTGTGCCTCAGTTTCCTGAGCTGTGATATAGGGAAAATACCATAGACCAACCTCACTTGATAGGCCACGAGCAGAATTAAATGATATAATGCACATAAAGCCCTCAGCACAGTGCTTGCCAAAGAATTAGGTATTACGATTTTGATTATGATTATTGTCAGAAAATTATGTCTTGAACCTTCCTTAGCAAGTTCCTTTGGTAGCTATATAAATCCAGGCTAGAGATATATGGTAGTTTCTTTTATCTCTTTCCTTTAATTGCTAATCTCCTTTTATTTTTTTATTTTAATTATCTAGTGTCAAATGTGGTGTGCTACAATATGCTCAAATCTTTTCAAAAAGTATGTGGGAAGTAAATTATAAATAAAAATAAAGACCATGATTGTACCTATATCAAGTACCTCACCTATGAGCTCTTAAACGGACTTCTTTTTATATCTAATTCTTATCCATACAACAGAAAGGAACTTCTGGATATATGTCAGAGCATATAGCAAAAGAAAAAAGAAGAAAGCACATATATGTCACTAAGTGTTTGAAATGAATCCATTCTGTGGGGCGCCTGGGTGGCTCAGTTGGTTAAGCGTCCGACTTCGGTTCAGGTCATGATCTCACAGTTCGTGAGTTCGAGCCCCGCGTCGGGCTCTGTGCTGACATCTCAGAGCCTGGAGCCTGCTTCAGATTCAGTGTCTCCCTCTCTCTGCCCCTCCCCTGCTCATGCTCTGTCTCTCTCTGTCTCAAAAATAAATAAACATTAAAAAATTAAAAAAAAAAAAAGAAATGAATCCATTCTGTTTGTCTCTTTTCCTTGGCCCAGAAAACCACATTTTTCAGAGTCACATGGCTACACAACAACCCCCAACACCTATTGGCACCAATTCTGTGTTCCTCATCCTCCACAACAGCCAACTTAAGATGCCACATGAAACAAGATTATGATAATCACATTTTCTTTTAGGACTCTAAAGGGAAACAAGAAAAGATGCAAAGAAATTAAACTGTCTATGCCCACCTACCAAACTCCTTTCCCTACTAGTCAGCAAATAGGTTACATCTCTCAGACTGGGCTTCTGCCAAACCCAACACGCTTAGCAGTGCAATTCCTCCCACTCCTCTGTGGCAAATGGCACCTTTAATGCTCAGGAGAGAATTTACCTTTTCACAGCAGGATAATTATAGGCAATCAGCCAGGCCATGGAACACAGATTAAAAAATGACATTATTTCTGCATTTCTAGTCTTTCCCCCACCCCTTAATTTTGTCACACCACCTCTGCGTGGTAGAAAGTTATTGGTTGTTTTCACTATCCTAACTCTTTCAGGCGACTTCTCTACAATCATGTGGCCAGTTAACTCCATCATGTGAGGCTACAGATAATCAAATCTTACTATCAATTAAGCTCACAGATTGGGACATTTCCCCCTGCATTCTCTGGTTCTTTCAGTTGAATCCTACCTACCAAGTAGACCCCTGATTCTCTTCTGTTCTCCCAAGGTGAACAAAAGACCTTTCCAGTAACGATATCTGATCTCTGAAGTCCTAGAGGGTTTTTTCAGTAACATAAAAATAAAAAAATATGTTTAATATCAGGACTCCAAATACTAAAACCAGAATGTATTAAATTGTTCCCTACTAATACTTTTGTTTTCCTGTCTCTTTCATAAAATCCATTGCCGATTCACAACGCTCAATCCTTAATTCCTTTTTAATTATGTCTAGACCATATCTCTCAATTAAAATACAAGGAATTTGAGAGTAGGTAGAGTCCATGAATTATATTTCTTTTAAGAGTCTACAGAGTATTATATTGTGGATTTTCAGCAGATCTTAAAAAAAAAACTAGCTGGCAGAAACCAGATGAATGGAAAACTTAAATATATGCATATTCTCATTTCAGCTGATTTTAACAAAAATTTACACTCAAGTCAACTCAGGTGTCCCAAGCAGTAAGATCTCATGTTCTAATTACCCATTAATAAAACAAGTTTGATGTAATGACATATACATTCTTCACATATTTACTCAATTCTCAGTATCACTCATAAAAAAATAACCTAGATTCTTCCAAATATATATTTTATATATTTTTCTAATGCATATAAATAGTTGTCAACCTTGCTTTAAAAATTACTTGTGTATGTATTCTTTTTAATATGCTTCTTATATTTTCATCCTTCCTCTGGATCTTTATAGATAGTAGAAAGCATACATTATTGTGCAAAGACTTATAATTCTATAGTTCTGAATAATTATTCATAATGTAGATTTAATGTGGTCCACAGCCCAATTAGCTTGCTCCTTCTTATAACTTCCTTACCCTTGTTGTTTTACATGCACATTATCCATTTTATCAATCCTAGAAATAACTTTAAATTATGACTTAAATGTCATTGAGGAGCATGATATATGAGAATGTAGACTTGGCAGCAATATGAACTAGGATTTAATCTTAGCTTTGCCTTTTACTAAACTCTAGTCTTGGGAAATTTATCACCCACTGTCTTTACATATCTGGATATGATGGGCCTCACCATTATACTTCCCTTTCTTGGTGAAAATTGCCTTGGCTAATGTTGGAGTTTCATTCTTTCCTATTAATTTTAGAATATATTAGATCCAGTGAAGAAACTTGAGGGGCGCCTGGGTGGCTCAGTCAGTTGAGCATCCGACTCTTGACTTTGGCTCAAGTCATTATCCCAGGATCATGGGATGGAGCCCCGCATTGTGTCTCGTGCTGAGTGTGGATCTACGTAACATTCCTTCTCTCTCCTCTGCCCCTCTCCCCTGTTTGTACTCTCTCTCTAATTAAAAAAAAAATAGAAAAAAGAAAAAAATGTGTTGAGATTTTGATTGGGATTTCAGTAATTGATAGAACAATTTGGGGAGAATTGTCATCTTAACATATTGAACTCTTCAAGTCTTTTTTATGTCCATAAGGCTTTATAATTTGTTTATGAAGTTTGTATGCTTCTTTGTTAGACTTATTTTCAGGTATGTTATAGTTTGGTTTGCTACAAAAAGTAGCAGTTTTCTTTCTTTCTTTCCAATAGGTGTGTTTTTATTTATTATATTTAAATACTCTAGCTGGACCTCCGACACAGTGCTGGAGAGCAGTAATGACAGTGGGCATCTTTGTCTTGTTTCTAAACTTAATGAGAATCTTTTCATTGCTAAATAGAGTGCTAAAATTAGTTGTTTGGTAGATACATTATCAGGTTAAGGATTCTCCTTTCTATTTTTAGCTTGCTAAAAAGTATATATTTTTAAAAATTATAAGTGGGTGTTTAATTTTTTAAATACTTTCTCTGTATTTGTGAGTTGATCAATTTTTTCCCTTTTTAAATTTTTTTAATGTGGTAAAAAACATTTATAGATTTTCTCATTTTAAAATATCCTTGCATTCTTGACATCAGCCCTATCTGGCTTTAATTTATTATTTTAACTTTTTCTGTTCTCTGGGAGTTTATATGAAATAGGGGTTATATGTTCTCTACTGACTTAGAACATTATGCTTGGAACATAGTCTGATCCAAATGTTTTATCTGTCAGTTAAGATAGACTTTTTTTAAGCTTTTTTTTAATGCTTAATCATTATAGACCTTTCAGATTTTCTATTTCAAATGAGTTATTTTTAGTTAAGTTATATTTTTCTAAAACATTCAATTTTTCAAATGTGTTGGCATGAAGTAATTCATGAACTCTTAAAATTCTACAGCACTAATAGTTATACCTCCTCATTTCTAGCATTATTTATTTCTGTAATCTCTTTTTTCCTTGATTACTTTTTCCAGAGGATAGTCTATTTTATTAGAAGAAATAGATTTTTATTTTGCTGTCTTTCTATATTTTCTGATGTGTATTTAATCAATTTCTGCCAGTATTATTTTCCCTTCCTTTGTTTGGATTTAATTTCTCTTTATTTGTCTAACTTCTTAAATTAGATGATTAGCTTCTTAATTCCCATGATTTTCTTTTCTTTAATGTTTATTTCTTTATTTTTGAGAGAGAGATAGACAGAGCATGAGTGGGGGAGAGGGAGGGGCAGAGAGAGAGGGAGACACACAATCCAAAACAGGCTCCAGGCTCTCAGCTGTCAGCACAGAGCCTGGCGCTGGGGCCTGAACTCACCAACCGTGAGACCCGGAACTGAGCTGAAGTCCGCGCTTAACCACCTGACCTACCGAGCCACCCAGGCACCCCCATGTTTCTCCTTTCTAATGTATGCGTAAAGGGCTCTGAATTCCACTCTATTGACCAGGTTAGCTTTCTTACGCTAGTTTTGATACCTACTTTTCGTGTCCATTACTTTTTCTTTAACATAGGAAATATTTTTTTTAATATTTTAATGATGTTTTTAAAAATTACTTTTTCTGTATTTTTGTTCTCCCTTTTTTTGCATTGAAAATAAGGAAAGTGATAGGTATAATCTTGATAATTAACCTTGGTATTTCTTGAGACCTGTTATGTGACCCAGTATGTGATTAATATTTAAATATATTCCATATGTGCTTGAAAAGAATGAGTATCCTTTAATTTGAGGGGAGCATGATTCTATATACCCATTATATCAAGCTTTTTTATTGTCTTGTCAAACCATACACACCCTTACTAATTTCTTAACTGCATGATCTAGCACATAAAATGATAATTATACTAAAAATACTCTTCAACTAAAATTGTGGCTTTAGTGACGGACATGCACACAGCTTTTATTTGTATATTTTGAGGCTATTTTGATTTTGTTAGGTGAATGCCATCTTTAGGGCTGTTCAAGCTTTTTCTTGGTGAATTGTTCTGTGTAGTAACTATCTTTCTGTCATAGAAATGCTGTTTGCCTTACAGTCTTAATACAGTCTGATAACTACTATTACCAACTTTCCTTTGTTAATATTTACGTAGTATATTTTTTCCATCCTTTTACTTTCAACTTTCCTGTGTCCTTATGTCTCAGGTGAGTCTCCCGTGAAGACTGCAAAAGCAGGACTCCTAATTGTTTTTAAGTCTATTTTAAAATAGACTTTATATTTTAAGAAGCTTTAGGTGAATTGAAGGCTACACAGATTTCCCATATATTCCCTATCCTCACACACCCAGAGCCTCCCACATTATCAACCTTTTGTTACATTTGATGAACGTACACTGACACATCATTATCACATAAAGTCCATAGCCTACATTAGGGTTCACTTTTGGTGTGTACACCTCTAGGTTTAGATAAATATATAATGACATGTATCCACCATTATAAAATCATACAGACTGGTTCCACTGACCTAAACAGACTCTGCGCATCAATCCCTTTCTCCCTCCCTAATGCCTGGCAACCTCTGACCCTTTCACTTCTCTAGAGCTTTGCCTTTTCCAGAATGTCACACAGTTGGAATCATATGGTATGTCGCTTTTTCAGATTGGCTTCTTTTAGTTAGTAATACGCATCTAAGATTCTGCTATGTCTTTTTATGGCTTGATAGCTCATTTCTTTATAGTGCTGAATAACATTCCGTTGTCTGGCTGTTTCGAAGTTTATTTATCCATTCTCCTGAAGGACATCATTGTTGCTTCCAAGTTTGGACAATTAGGAATAAAGCTGCTATAAACATCCACGTGTAGGCTTTTGTGTAGACATAAATTTTCAATTCCTTTGGGTCAATACCAAAGAGCACTACTGCTGGTATGTTCAGTTTCGTGAGGAACTGCCAAACCATCTTCCAAAGTGACTATAACTCTTTTCCATTCTTCCCCCCAGTGAATGAGAGTTCCTGTTGCTCTGCCTCCTCACCAGCAGTTGGTATTGTCAGTGTTTCGAATTCTGGCCATTCTAATAGCTGCGCAGTGACATCTCGCTGTTGTTTTAATTCGCAACTCCCTAATGACATACGATGTGGAGCATCTTTTAATATGCTTATTTGCCATCTGTAGATCTTCTTTAGTGAGGTATCTGTTAAGGTCTTTGACCCATTTTTAATTGGGGTGTTTCTTAATCGTCTCTTAATTTGTTTATATTCATTGTAGGAATGAATTTGGATTTATTCTTACCTTCTTATTTGTGTCTTCTATTTGCCGTACTTTTTCTGATTATTTTCTGCTTTCTTTTGTATTAATCAAGTTTATTCCTCTCTTGTACTTTTACTGCTTTGAAAATTATTCATTCTTTTTCTATTTTAGTCATTATCCTTCAAATTTTGACACACATACTTAATTCAACAGTCTAGTATTAATGTTTCTATCCTTCTCTGGAAAAACATGGTATTATAGAACTGACAAATCAGTTATATATATCAGTTATATAGAAGATAGGTCTTAGTTCTATCTTGTTATAACACTCTGCCCAAATGATCATTGTTGTTATTAAGTTTTACATCTAATGTTCATTTAGATTTACATATGTATCTATTAATTTCTTTGTTCCCCATTACTTCTTTCATCCCATTCTTTCTTAAAGGGCCATTTTTTAATGTAATCCACTTGATGAGGGTCTTTGAGTGATTAGTTCTCTCAGTTTTTGTTTTTCAGAAAATGGCTTTATTTTGTTCTCACTTAAATAATTTATCTGAATAAAGAATTCTAGAATGACTGTTATTAGTATCAGTATTTTGAAGGTGTTATTTCACTCTTTTCTGACCACTAATGATTTTATTGAGGACTCTCCTAATTGATTTTATTCTTTGTAACATATTGATCCTCCTTCTTGTTGCTATTAAGACTTTTTGCTTTGTTTTGCAATCACACTACAATATGTTTACATGTAGATTTGGGGGTTTTGTTTGTTTGTTTTCTTTCTACTCAGGACCCATGGGGTTTTTCATTATGAACATTCATGTTGCTAATCAAATCTGGAAAATTCTCCGCCATGATTTCTTGGATCTAAGAATAGCATTCCCCATTCTATTTCTTTCAGAAATCCTATTACCTTTATTTTGGATTTTCTCATTCTTTCCTCCATGACTCTTACCCTATCAACCATGTATCCATTTCTTTCCCTCAGTGTTGCAGTCTGGTTAATTTTCTCAGCTCTGTTTTCTAGTTCATTAAATTTCTTCAGCTCTATATAAAATGGCTATTTACCCAGTGTATCATGTTTTAAATTCAGTGAAGAATACTCTCTACATAAGAGTTTTTTCATATTTTTCTTATTCTTATAAGTAACATCTTACTCTTTTTTGTCTTCTAAATCTTGTTTTAGCTTTTTAATAATTTTAGCTATACTTATGTGAATATTTCTTTCAGATGATCTGTCTATTTTTATCAAGTTTTCTGGTTGCTAATCCTCCAGCCAGCCTTACAAATTAATCATCTGCTGCCTCATGTTCATGGTAGATAATTTCCAAGTGTGTTTTGAAACTTTTATTGGGAGGCCATTTTAAGCAAGCATTGTTTTTCCTAAGGGAATCCTGACTCCCATTCCTAAGAGAGTCTGGATTGTTGAAGTGTTGCTCTCAAACAGTTTGGGATTTTCTTCCTCCATTCACCCCATGGGTATCATTCACATGGAAACAACTTCTAAGTTAACTTTTCAGGTTAGGGCTTGAAGTACTACTTAGGCAGGATAAATTTGGGCTCCAATCTCATTAAGGGCACATGGGAATATTAATTTAGTCTATTCAAAACCAGAAAACAAACAAACATCTTGCATTTTTCCCAAGCTAAGTGGTGAATCCAGTTACTCCTCCTTTTTCTTAAAGTAGAAATGCTTCAAGGTTTCCATCTTTCATTGGGAGTCTCAGTACCCATTTCCAACTTTCCGTGGGATCTCTTTGGGTCAGATGCCTTGTTTCTGTTCCTGTGAGGACATTCAAACCTAAGCTTTATCCCTCCGCCCAACACCTTGCACCCCATTCTGCCATGGCTTATATGGAAAACAATTCCCTTAGCCTTTAGCTCCTTCTTATCTCCGGCTCACAGGAATTTCTGTATCTTTCTTCTCAGCTTGGACATATATTTAAGAAATTATATTTCAACCAGCATTCCTAGATGTTTATTATAGGCTGAGCTGTGTCCCCATAAAATTCTTATGTTGAAGCCCTAACCCCTAAGCTCTAACTTCAGAATGTAGCTGTATTTGGAGATAGGGCCTTACAGGGGTGATTAAGTCAAAATGAGGCCATTAAGGTGAGTCCTAATCCAATCTGACTGGTGTCCTTATAAGAAGAAGAAATTTAGACATACAAAGAGAGACACCAGGGTGTGCACACACAGAGAAAAGATCATACGAGGACAGAGCGAGAAGATGGCCATCTGCAAGCCAAGGAGAGAGGCCACAGAAGAAACCAAATCTGCTGACACTTTAATCCTGGGCTTCTAGTCTCCAG
This sequence comes from Felis catus, assembly GCF_018350175.1. Lineage (NCBI taxonomy): Eukaryota > Metazoa > Chordata > Mammalia > Carnivora > Felidae > Felis > Felis catus. The sequence goes on along the minus strand of NC_058368.1, from coordinate 205,813,989 downwards.
AACTAAGAGAAAATAAATTTGTTTTTTATGCCACTCATCTGTGCTATTTTGTTTTGACAGCCCTAGCAGACAGATTATTACCGTGTTTTACCACAAGTATCTCCATCCTAGTCTCCTGATATTTCTTCCAGAAATTGCTTAATTTTTAAAAATCAATATCCTCATCCTCCCTACTTCTACCCCATAATATTTAGTGCATTTTTCTACACAAAGAAAATGCTTTATAGAAGCTTCCGTTGCTATTAAAAAGCAAACAGTTGGTAACAAAAGGTAGTTTTTAAAACATTGGTATCACAGTAAGATACATAGGATGGGTAAAAACAAGTACCAGTTTTATCCATACAATATTTCAAAGACTCTCTAAGTTCAGAAACTGGAATAGTCAGACTATGGACCGACTTTGGGAGAGCTGGAAACGAGCATTTCTACCTTGAAGAAGTACTGAATTATTCCAGCTTCCTAGAAAGTCTCTGTATCTATACCACTTAGGCTATACCCAAACGGCCAAGACTTTGGGATGTTCCTCAGAAGGGCAGTCACTCTTTCATCTATTGCATTAGGCATACTGTCAACCACCAAAACAAAAATGCGATATTACCTATGAAAATTTTCACCACTGAGAAAAGCCCCTGGACTCATGCACGATCTGTCTGCTTTCTGCTAAGGCTTGCTTAGGAAAGACCAAGTTAATGGGTGAGACTGAAAACTGAATGGAATAGGACAAAGAAGACACTGCTACTGGTGGGGAGGGGAATAGATACATTTAATATCTGGAAATGACCTACTGGGCGGCGGGGGGTGGGGGGGGGCACAGAGAAAGAGCGGGAGGAAAAGAGAAAGGGATAAAGAGAGATGGCTAATGATGTTATTTCATGTTACCTTAGCAACTACCTGGTCAAATATAATTGTAAAGATTGATTACACATGACTGTATGCCAAATAATTTAAGGGGAATTTTGTGGATTCGTATCTTACTGAACTGGGATTTTTATGTCACCAAACTGGGGATCCATATCATCTTGAATATGAATGTGTTCACATGATTTCACATAAGAAAAAAAAAAACAGGTGTACTGGGAGTGGATGCTGTGAATATGCAGATGCTTTAGAAATAAATGTCCTCAAAAAAGAGAAATGAGCAAGGCTGATAAGGAAGGATATGGGAAAGAGAAAAAAGGATAAGGAAGGGAAAAGTTCAGATCTGAGACTTCTCTGTAAAAGCTAACATCTCTTCACATCCAAACTGATCCAAAAATTTATAAAAGTCAGTTAAGAAGTCATATAAGCTAAAGTTTAACTTATGTTTAATGTTTTCATTCAGCACCAGTTAATTACCAGTATCATAATGTTAGAAAAATATTCAGCTTCTTATCAACCTTGATACCTCTGTAAACACTGTTTCATATATCAGAGGAAAGCAAATGTCAAAGATAGGACCTAATGCCAATTTGGCAAGGCATGTCGCAGTGATCTAACGCAAGGGAGCAAATTCTAGAGCAGGACTGTCTGAGTTTGAATCCTAGCTTTGCTACTTGTCAGCTGTGTAGCCTTGAGCAAATTACTTAATCTCTCTGTATCTTAGTTGCCTCACAGATATCATAGGAATAATAATAGCACTTACTGCATTAGGTTATTATGAATTAAGTGAGTTAATATTTGTAAAGCACTTTTAACAGTCCCCAGCACATAGCAAATGTTATGTAATGTTCGTCAATAAAGTAAATCCACACATTTAATTAATTGAAAGAAGAATGAATATGAAAGGTACGAATTGAAATGAATCAAACTGTTGCTTGGAATTCTGGTAAGATTAGATTGTGAAACTAAAATAATGAATTTATAAAGAACTGACCTGTCTGTAGTTTTACAAGGTTAAGTATGAAAATAGCACTAATTCAATTTATTGGAGATAACTGCAGCTTCAGCAGCAAAAATTTCCACATCTTCCCGTAATAATGGAGCTTAATGAGGCAGGAATATTTAGGAAAGACACGAAATGTTTCACAGGCGTGGTTAGGTTTTCACCTGCCTCTCCACTTGGGCCTTTGCCTGTCCAAAATGAACTCGGCAAGCATACAAGAGAATTCTCTGTCGCGATATGTGCTGCATGCCAAGGGAAGGTACTTACTTATTAGCGGGTGACCTTCCCGGTTTCTCTCCAGGACACCTTCAAGGGGGTATAGTACTTGGGGCTCATATAATTAGAAGATATAAATTACCTAAGAGCTTCGGAAGGGGGAGTGAAATATTTAAAGTAGTTTTTTTTTTTCAACGTTTATTTATTTTTGGGACAGAGAGAGACAGAGCATGAACGGGGGAGGGGCAGAGAGAGAGGGAGACACAGAATCGGAAACAGGATCCAGGCTCCCAGCCATCAGCCCAGAGCCCGACGCGGGGCTCGAACTCACGAACCGCGAGATCGTGACCTGGCTGAAGTCGGACGCTTAACCGACTGCGCCACCCAGGCGCCCCGGGAGTGAAATATTTAAATGATAAAATCCTTAAAAGCTTATGGTCAGGTGTGAAGGAAATAGGAAAGTTACCATGAAAGAGGAAATGCTGGCACCTCAGAACTTTGTCCTTCCAGCCCATTACAACGTTTTCATCTAAGCAGGCTCTAAGAGCAACTGTCGTCCCCCAGCTTTGACTGACTAACTGGTTGTCCTCTACTGGGTATTTGACCAAACTTTCTTCACTTGGAAATATGCAAGAAAGAAATTCTCTGCTGAGAGCTCACTATACCATGGGCAAGTCACCAAGCAGGGGTGCCTGGGTAGCTCAGTTGGTTGAACATCTGACTTTGATTTCAACTTGGGTCAGGATTCCAGGATCGTGGGATCAAGCCCCACATCAGGTCCCACATCAGGTCCTGCATCAGGTCCCGTTTAAGATTCTTTCTCTCCATCTTCCCCTCTACTCCACTCTCCCTCTCTCTCTCAAAACAAACAAACAAAAAAAGAATCGCCAAGCAGATGCAGAGAATGTCAGAATTAGAGAATGTTCATGCCAATTTCCCAGGCCAGACTGATCCATTTCCATGTAGAGCTTTCATTTCTCACTAATGATGTTTTGAATTCTAAGCACTAGATTTTGAGGTAGTTACTCAAAAGTTTAATTAATTATAGAATGGCCACAGATAGAACTACTGGTTTATTCTCTGGTTTGAATAGGAATCAGAAAAATATTTATTTATATATACTTCTGAGTATATGAGAGTATACTCAGAGTGCTAAGAGTGCAAAGATACAAAGCACACTGAGTATATAAAATTCTTGATATTTATGTTTTATTTTTTTATATTTATATTTTAAAACACTTTATTGACGTCTGATTTACATACAAAAAGCTGTACATATATAGCAAAAACAGCTTGATGAGTTTGGAGATTAGTAAACATCCATGAAACCATTATCACAACTTATGTCATAAACATATCCATAAAATTCCCTACATTTAGAGTTATAAATTCTTACACATAACTTTATGGTGACTTTTGTATTAGGTTATAGGTTTATTCATATAACACAAACACGTTTCACAATAAATTAATCCTAAATTTTCCTGTCAAGGTAGATAATTTTCTAGATATAGAGGTCCTAGAAATTCTACAACATGAATTGGGAGGAAAACATTCACTAGATATTACATTAAGTGGCTAGCTGTATGTCTGTATATTTTATCTTTCTGTTCTTCATTCAAAAAGAAAACTAGCAGAACAGAATCCAATCATCCTTTTGTTTGATTGTTTTCAGACTAAATGTGGAGTATTTTACATTAAAATCCACAAAGGAAGGTCTCATTGACCTGGCTGTCTTGCTGAGCCATTACTCACAAATCCCTAATAGAAACAAGATTTGTGAAGGTAAGAAGCAGATAATTTCAGAGGGATTCAGATTACCCTTTGTTTTCAGAAATTCAAGAGGGGAACAATAATGTAATTACCTCCAATTTCAAGGTCATCTCTTTACAATGGTCCATGATAGCTAGACCCATAAAGTTTGTTGTTCAAAAAGTGACCAAGGCAACCATATGGGACCTTGAGAAAGATGAACAGGAGGGAGAAGCTAGTGAGGGGCAAGAAAGATGAAGAGACAGATCTCACTGGGAAACAAGAGGGACTTTTTCTAACTAGACAGTGCCTAGCCACAAAGGACCCAACTTTCCCTAGTTTCCTGCTGTTGGATGAAAAGTCAATTGTTTAAATTGACTTAATAATCCAGAGCAGACTAAGACTTTTAGAAGGCCCATACCCTGGATAATTTTGCAAGCCTCGCTCACCTGACTCTATAATTTAAAAGAAAAGCAATTTTAATGTAGAAATTGCAATTCTTATACTTGTGCTACAAGTAGAGTTTCTTTCTAAATGCTTCAATTGTGTAAGTTGGGGAAGTTCATCATAGCTGAAAAACTCTCACTTCTTTGGCTGCCACTGCTTTTTTGGTGGACAGCAATGAGTATATTCAAAAGATAAAGGAAAGGAAGAACGGAAGAAAAGAGGAGCAGAGGAAGTGGAGGGAAGAGGAAGGAAGACGTACCGAATTGATGTTTATTCCCTATTTCCTTCATAAAGTCTTAAAATTTTCAGTGATAAACTGCACGGTGTTCTTTCAATGTCTACTTCTCCAGAAAGTGCTTTAAAACTGTACTTTCCAAAGCACCTTCTGCCAAAGAAAAGCAAGAGAACCAAGTTCCAAGAGGAAAGAGATCACATCTGTAATATCTGAGCACCCAGCAAAATCTGCCAGTCAGTGACTAATGGATATTTGTTGAGTAAATAAATGGTAGCCAGAAGATTCTATTTAATATAACAGACCAACAGATGAAAAACGAAAAATGTAGCCAACCAGTTGTTGTGCTTTATATAAATAGCTGTGCGATCCAGTGACTTCCTTGATATTTTTGTTGAACTGACCTGCTTACAGGATGAATTGACTGATGCATTTTTTTCTTTTCCCGTGAAGGGGCAAAAGGGACTGTCTACTCTGTCCTCCGTACATCTCACTCTGTCTTGCCTGTAGTTTTCTTTTAACTGAGAACCATTTTTCCTATTTCACAAGGAACTCGACCTTATTTTCAAGGTCTTGGAGCAGTGAGCTGGTGCTGCTAGCAAGGTCATGTTGCACACCGAAGCTCTGTTCAACCACCCTGACAGCCAGGCTCTCACCATCACGTGAAAAAAGGAGCTCAGGGCTAACCTGCGCACACCAGCCTGCCTTCTATGCCTTCGAGGCTGTTCCCCTGCTAAAGTGAGACCAGGATGAAAATTTAGACACTGCTATTTACCAATCAGGTAACCTTGGGCCAATCTTTGCTTCTCTGAACCTCGGAACCCACAGCCTAAGTGAAAATAATCACACCAACCTTATCCTTCTGTTTGAGGATTACATGACAATAAATCCTTAATACTGACATCCTGGAATATGCCCAGTGTTTGTTAAGTGATACTCATCTCTTTCCCTTTTGCCCCTTTTCTCACCTAGTATGTGCCTCAGTACTGCTAATGAGAAAGCCAGAAAAATGGTCTGATATTCGGTCCCCAAATCTCCCTATCGTAAGGCAGTCCACTCAATAATTGCTAAAACACCCCTCTCCTCAGTCTCAAGCTGAAGGTAGCTAGATTAATTTCTCAGTAACCTTGAGAGCAATATTATAGATTTTTCCATATTTGCTCAGGCACAGAAGATACGAGACCTGAGCCTTGGTGCCAAAGTGTTTTTTTCTATTACTGACTCACAAGGATGGCAGTAGAAATCAGGAAATAAAATGCTCCTTCCAAGAATGATTACAGTGGTGTGAACGCAGTGCTGCACATCTCAGTGGATCTCATCAGCACCCTCACAGTAGGGAGAGAAAATTTCTGCAATAGCAAGTAAAGCATTAAAATCTCATGAATCAATTCTTTAATGCACAGAAACAAAAACATAAAATGACTCATCCCCCTTGAGGTGATCTGGTTTTTCCCCTCCTGTAATCTGCTTCCATCAAACGCCTAGAGGTGGGAAGAGAAAATGAATGGGTCACTTGTGCCGCTGTGATGTCTTATGATGTGGCCGGAGCCAATGGGAAGGAGTGTTTGAGCACGGGTGGCACATGCCTTGCAAACACATTCAGCAGCAGTGCCACAGCCATTCATTCCTCTCCCGCTGCACAGGAAACAGCATGAAAGAAAGACCCAGGAGGCACTCGCCAAAAGCTGGAGACACTTGTGGTTCTTCTACATATCATTGCTTACCTCTCTTTGCCCTGGTGGCAATGACCCAAGATGCTGTATTACAAAGCACCCCAGGGGTGATTTCTGTCTGTCATTTTAGACAAGTCACTTGGCCTTTTATTAATTTATTGATTCACTCAATGAAATATTTATTGAGCACCTTCTGTGTGCCAGACACAGTACTAGGTACTGGGGAGCAAAAGCAGACCCAAACCCTCTCCTCGTTGGGTAATGAAGAGATGAGTATTAATAATGCTTAATTATAAGTGGGACAATGGTTAATAACAGAGGGATGTGACCTAGTAATGGAGGTCAGGGGGCTCAGCTTGATGATCAGATTGCAGTCTGGATTTCATTCTCCACTCACTCCCTTGTCACACACCTCTACACAAGGCATATTCAGCACAGAGCCCTGCATCCAATCCTGTGATATGGAATCTTATAAAAGCAACATAAAAATACAATGGATGGGGTGATTTCAAAGGCACCAAGCAGCTGTTTATCCAAAGGTGAATCTTAGAATGGGTCTTGAGAGATGAATACATTTTTGGTAGATAGAGATAACATGGTGAAAGGTGAAGAGGCAGACATTGTGTATACAAGAAGGAAGCCAATTATCAAGGACCTGGGGAAAGAGAGCCTGATGAGAGAGAGGGCAGGAGGAATTATTTCTAGGTGGCTCCTGGGGTTACGCCTGGAGATAAGTGTTAGCAGGTACTGTGGAAGACTCAGAGACAATGGTGGGTTTGGAACCGGTAAAGAAGCTATGAAAAATGGCTGATGTTTTGTTTCTCTAAAAAAAAATAACTCATAACTTTTTCCTCTCAATTTTAATGGTATTACACACTCATCATAAAATATTTCTAGCAGCATAAAATGTATATGAAGAAAATAAAAATTCATATAATATCACTATTCAAATAATTGTCTGTAAATATTTTGACATATAGATTTTAGATTTTTTTGGCATATAGACATGTGTCCACGAAGACATACATATAATATTAAATGATATCATACCGAGAACATTATTCGGTGAGCTGCCATTATTCCTGTTTGATATGCTCTAGGCATCTCTTCCACAAGTGTACAATGTTGTCACCATTCCTAAGACAGTAGATGCCACTATATTGTTGCACCATAATTTATAGAACTAGTCCCATGTTGATGGATATTATTTTCCAAGTTTTGACAATTATTAGTAACCTTCTAATAAACACCTTTAGAGAAGCCAGAGTATGCAAAAAATGTCAACGTGCCATTGAAACTCAAGATTAGTGTCTGGCCTATCATCTGATAGTTGAAGTTCATTGGGTGCCACTCACATGGACACTGGTCAGCTGTAGTGTGCAAGCAGGGGGATATAGTGGAAAGTGCACTGGACTAGATGGTAAAGATTTTGAAAACTTAAGAGTCTCAGCTTTTGCCCAAGAAATCTTAGGAAAGTCACCAAGCTTCTCTGAAAATGAATTTCTTCATATGTAACTGAGGTGGAGCAGGGGGAAAGACAGATAAGGGGGTAGGGTGGGGGGAGAAGAGTTGGTCGTGTACAGGAGGGGAAGTCACGTTCAGATTACATAGCACTTCCAAAACACTAATCCAGAGCAAAGGTAATAGGTGTTCTTTGGTAAACATAATGGTTCTGTTGCAAAATAAGTTTTAAAGCATTGAATAAAGTTTGTAAGATAATATTTATGGAGACGAGTTACTGGAACAGAGGTTCTTATTCATACTTTAGCAGAGAAAGGAGACCCTCTTTCTACCATGAAGAAACAAGAACCATCATTCAGCATCATACTACACAGAACCCTTTGCGGGGCCTTTGAGATGAATCCATACCACCTTCTGGATGGCAGCCGTGCACCTGACAGCATGGCCCACCCTGCAGATACCACTTAATCCTGACATGTTGGTTGGGGATGAGAGGTTCTTGGTGTATTCCCTGAGGAAGGGCAAATATTGAAAGAGTCGTTGGAACAGGAATGATATTCAGTAAGCATGTATCGGGTAAGATGTGCTAGCATCCATTTACATTAGTTAGGTATCCATTCTGACTGAATGCCTGATACATATTTTGAATACTACAACTGGTTAGGCTTATAAATGTCAACCCTGAAAACTTAGCAATTTTCTAAGATATCTGAGCACCATCCCTGTAAATACCTACTAATACGAGGCACTTTAGCATTGTTTAAAAGAATGGGATCTGTTATAAGACTGAGTTGGGTGTGAATCCTGGCTTCATCTCTTACCAGCTGTCTGATCTTTTGTAAGTGACTTACCATCTCTAACCCTTGGTTGATACATCTCCAACCAGAAACTCGGTGAAATAGTGACACACACACACTCTCATCAGAGTTTGCTACTTAATATGTTCAATAAATATTAATTCTTACTATTGCTGAATAATTTGAAAAGTTCTTATAAGGCATCTCTTTGTAACAGCATCAGCAGGTATTTTACTAAGAAATTCCAACAGTCAAAGGTTGTGACCCTCTAGTACCTACTATGCAAGCAGCCATGACATCTTTCAATTCAATATTATTTAGCAGGTGCACAAAATGAAGGTATAGAGGGCTAAAATCAGGGCCTGTAGGAAGCAGAAAACTACACATTCCTGTGATCTGTACTGGACAAAAGATGTAAACCAACTTCAGAACAGATTTTTCAAAACCAAAAATCAAAATAATTTCTCTATACACTTTGACTAAAGTTCGGTTATTTTATTGCATGGTTCTATACTTTAGGATATCTAGCATATATAGTCAAGGAAAAACTATGAATTTAACAGAAAGTGTTACTTTAATTCCACCTGAAAACTTGTTTACTTAAGCATCATAGGGACAAGCTTTGTCACCAGAATTTCATGAGGTTAGAAAGAGAAGTGGTATAAAATCTAATCTGATTGAAATGTTAGCCCCTTGGGCCATTTTCTCTTTAAAAACCTTCTATATTTTTCCCTTTTATCTTTAATAAACTCAGCCTACTGAAAATTTAAATATATAATTATTTAGAAAATATCACCTCTGTCTTTGTGGAGCTTATAATCTAAATATAGTGAACAATGCAACATACATGAAACCAATAGAAATATGAACTACTGAGACATCAGACTCATTGGATAGGGCTATGATCCAGTCAGACAGAGGCTCTGGCCACAATAAACTTTCACACATAGCAAATGAACACGATAAATAAGAAAATGAATTTTTAAAAAGGTAATTTAATAACAGAGTCTTATTACAGTAACTGGTAGTGAGAAGTGGTTGGGGAAGGTTGCCTTGCTGAGGTGACATTTGAGGAGAAAGAGAAATCATGAGAAGGAAGCAGCAACGGGATCATCTCAGAGTACTCTAGTCTGGACCCACAACACAGCAAATTCACAAGCTTGAAAGTTGGAAAGCATGGTGAGGTCAAGAAAATAGAAGCCAGAGGCACCTGGGTGGCTCAGTCAGCTGAGCATCCAACTTCAGCTCAGGTCATGATCTCATGGTTCAGTTCATGAGTTTGAGCCCCACATCGGGCTTGCTGCTAGCAGCCTGTCCACACAGAGCCTGCTTGGGATCTTCTGTCCCCCTTTCTCTGCCCCTCCTCCACTTGTGCTCTCCCCAAAATAGACAAATTTTTTTTAAAAAAATCCGATGTGGCAGAACCCAAACAACGCAAGAATGTAGGGGATGGGGTGAAGAAGAGTCATAAGCTACATGGTGCCCTGTCTGGTAGATAGTGGCAAAAAGTTTGGACTTTATTCAAATGTTAAGGGCAGCCATCAGAGAAGTTGGATCAGAAAAAAAGTAATATCTAATTTACTTTTTCAAAAGACCTTTTTAGTGTTGGGGGAGATTGGATTATGACAGGAGACTAACTACTGACCATTAGTGTGAGATAAATACTGCTAGCCATTCACTCAAATCTAGTTTTTTCTTTTTTTTTAAGGTTTATTTATTTTTGAGAAAGAGACTGAGTGAGAGCGGGGGAAGGGAAGAGAGAGAGGGAGACACAGAATGTGAAGCAGGCTCCAGTTTCTGAGCTGTCAGCACAGAGCCCTCTGCAGGGCTCCAACTCATGAACCGTGAGATCATGACCTGAGCCGAAGCCGGACGCTTAATCAACTGAGCCACCCAGGCACCCCACTGGACACAAGGCTACAAGACATTTCCCAACTCCTCTTACACATGATAAGACATGTGCAGTACTTACCAATGGAATGCGGGGAAAGTAATGTTTGGAAAGAAATGCCTAGCCCTAGGCTTTGGTTTGTTCTGTCTTAAGTTGCCTGGAAAGGTGATCACTAGACAAATCATTACTGAATCCTTGAATGACTATGTGGACCAAAGCTGCTGACTTAGAACACTCACATCAGAATTTTATGTGAGAGGGAAATTAAATTCCTCTTTTTAAGTCAGAGTATTGTTGGGCTTCTTATTTCAGCAGCTTAATCATACTTGAATGAATAAACAAGACAATAAGAGCAGCATGCAAACACATATGGAAGTCTCTCCATTAGAAATAGCCAAGGTTGTTAACTTGGGGAGTGTTCTTTGGAAATCATTATTTAGTACTGAACCTCTGATTAGACAAACAACTTTACAAGCTATTTATACAAACTAAATTCAGAGCATCAAAAAATCTAAATGCTCAGCCAAATGTTTTCGTCCTTGGAAAAGAGCCAAAGAAAGCAAAGCTTTACATGTATTCGCTCCTATAACTATAAAAATACATTTATCAAGGTAAATTTCAATGCAAGAAAACCCTCATCTTTAACAATCTAAGCAAACAAAAACAGTACCATCAGTGATTGGCAATGGTGCTCAGGGATATTTCCTGATACTTATTTCTATAGAAAGGAGACCAGGCTGATTTTCAGGTGTCCTGCAACTCCCAGGAGCTGCCCAGAATATATTTTAATTTCTTGCACGGTCATGGTCATGAATGGAAAACCTTTTCATAAAAAAAAAAAAAAAAAAAAAGATACCTGAGAAGAAACTGATTTTCATTCCTTTTGTGACGAAACTTACTAGCTGACTATCTAATATCCATTATCCCCTTCCAATTTATTACTAGAACCTTGATTTTTAAGTGGGCACATTGATAGGCTAAATTAAATACTACCTTTCCCAGCCATGTAGCCGTATAAAGAGGTCCGTCCAGTGAGATATAAATTAAAGTATTATTTGAGACCTTCAGGAAGTCTCCTTAAAAGTTCTCCCACTGAAAAGTGCCCTTCCTTTTCTCTGCTGTCTGAAATGCAGATGTAATATCTGACCATAAGTGGCCTTGAGGATGGACACTAACTACTAAAGATGGCAGAGCATAAAGATAGGAGCCTGGGTCCCTGAAGACATCTTCAAGATCCCGTTTTAGCCCTCCAAACTTCCTTCAGGCATGAAGAAAATAAATCTTGCTTAAGCTACTATTATTTGAATTTTTCTTCTGTTTTATGCCATGAAACTTACTCCTAAATTGACAATCTCCTATATATTTAAACCTAATTTCTAAAACTTCCAGTATCTCAAGTTTCCATCGAGTTGTATGTTGGTCCCTTTTCAAGTACCAGATTCTCCAGAGACACAGAAGAACCATATAATGTTGTCTGTTTTCAGATATTTGCTCAGGCTAGTTGGGCAGGAAGAATTTAGAGAATAAACAGTGAAAAACAATAGTACAATAGTAACTAGTGTTAAATTGAATAGAAGTGATGATGACTTTTAAGAAGTAGAAAGGAGGGGCGCCTGTGTGGTGCAGTCGGTTAAGCGTCCGACTTCACCCAGGTCACGATCTCGCGGTCCGTGAGTTCGAGCCCCGCATCAGGCTCTGGGCTGATGGCTCAGAGCCTGGAGCCTGTTTCCGATTCTGTGTCTCCCTCTCTCTCTGCCCCTCCCCCGTTCATGCTCTGTCTCTCTCTGTCCCAAAAATAAATAAAAAAACGTTGAAAAAAATTAAAAAAAAAAAGAAGTAGAAAGGAATAAGTCAACTGGGACAAGGGTAGGAAGGGAAATATTCATAGACATGGGGGCCATGGCCTGGCTTATATGATGGCCATTTATAAAGAGCTGTGGAATATATAGCGATTAAGTCCATGGAATCAGGAGCCAGACCGCTGGGTGCAGATCCTAACTGCACCATTTATTAGCTACGTGGCCTTGAGCAAATTATGTAATGTCTCATGTCTCAGTTTTCTAATCCATTAAGTAAAGGAAGTAATATCTACCTTATAGAGAGTTGTGATGATTCTATTAGTGTGCATGTGTGTGTGTGTGTGTGTGTGTGTGTGTGTGCGCGTGTGTGTGTAAATTCTGAAGAAGAATTCTCCTTATTATGAGGATAAGGAGATCCAGGGAATCCTCACATATTAATATTTGTCCAGTAGTTTAAATAGATAGACAGATATATATATAGATATATATATATATATATATATATATATATATATATATATGGACAGATAGATAGATGGATAGATAAAATCAGTCTTTAAAGGACCTCAGACTTAGTAAGTATTCAATATATTATTATTATTATTTTAATTAGGAGAAGCACAGCACGGAGGCTGGAAAGACTGCTGACCTTCTGCAGGAACGCTGAGTAGGGCAGCAGTCTTAGGGAAGAAATAGGAATTGAGTCTTCCCTTTAAGGAAACTGGAGATGTGTTGATAAAACAAAATTATTAGCTTTTTAAAATAGTATTTCAGGGCAGCTGGGGTGAAGTACAGACATACCAGACTTAGGTGTAAGTATCTAGGATGGCCTGTGACTGTACTAAAAAAGAACAAATTTGTCTGAGAATCCATACATACTCTTCTGCAACTTTTAGTTTTAGTTTTTGTTTTTTAACTCTGTTCTGTCTTGGTACTTTTCTTGAGCTATTTTGTTGGTAAAAGGTTGGAGTCTGCTTTTTTTTTCCTAATTAAATTATTATAGGCATTCTTTTACATGGGAAAAACAGCGAGTGTAAATCAGTCTGTATACATATTTTCATCTCACGTTTCATTACTTATCTTCAGGCAAGTATTAAGGCCCTAGAATTCAGTGGCCTTAATTCCAAGTGAACAGTGATGACAACCATATTTCTCACATAACAGTCATTTGGTTATTTGTCTGGTATTTTAGTTCCCTAGTATATCCAGGGGCATCTCCATCTGATTAGGCTTTCTTCATACATGTCCCCAAGACTCCTCAAGCTTTTTTAGGAGTACTATTACTATAACCATTCTGTCCAAGGATGGCAAAGTTAGATTCAAAGGAAAGAAATCCTAATGATAGCACTTCAGGTACCAGAAGAAACAGATGGGAGTCACAGTTTCGGTTGAGGTTACAGGGACTCATTCGGTGCTTCTCAGATAGCATTAGCCAACATCTTCCACCTGGGGAGTAGTATCAACTTTTTCTGCCAAGAGCAGCCTGTTTGCCTATAATTGAGCTAAATCCTCCTTCTGAAATATATGGCCAGCTCTTCTTATTTTGTCCTCATTACTTAAACAAATGACTTGGGTCCTATAATACCAGTTAAGCTACAATACATGCTGGAAGGTTAATAATACATGAATCAATAAAAGAGGACACCTTTTAAGCATTGGTTTCATAACTGCAGATAATGACATTAATAAAAATGAATAATCAAGTGGCCAATTCAATTTTAAGTAGGCATCATAGGCTGAAGCCCATTAACTGTGCATCAGAACAAACAGACACAAATTTCTCATAGCATATCCGTGCCCAAGGTATTTTATTAGCACCTGCTAGGCTTTTTGATTATGGTAGCTTATAGTAAGGTCTATATAAGAGTTTGCTATTAGTATGGGTATTAATTTTGCAGTAGAATTAGTAGAGTACTCTTTGTATTATTTGGGTATTATATTTTAAAGAATAAAATGGGAGAGAGAGAAGTAATAATTGGGTCATATTCTTTTTAAATAATTTTTTTCAATGTTTATTTTTGAGAGAGACAGACAGAATGCAAGTGGGGGAGGGGCAGAGAGAGAGGGAGACACAGAATCTGAAGCAGGCTCCAGGATCTGAGCTGTCAGCACAGAGCCCGATGAGGGGCTCAAACTCATGAACCGTGAGATCACGACCTGAGCCAAAGTCAGACACTCAATTGACTGAGCCACCCAGGAGCCCCTGGGTCATATTCTTGAAGTGAAAGGAAGAGAATGAGCTTCCCCAATAAGCTTTTGTCACAGAGACAGCTAGGAACAACATGTGAATCTGTAACATGGTTTTCCTAGACACAGCTCCAGAAAACACTCTCCATTGATGGGAAAGGAATCTAAGTCCATGGCCCTGAAGAGAAACCCATTTCTTTATATTAACGCGCTGAGCACAGCTGACAAGGGTAGGGTCAATTTTGATTTGTGATGCTAGGATCCTGCCAACCGAATTCATAACAAGGCTGGTTTACTGCATGGTGGGGCATAATTCCTGGTGACAGACTATTTTCAAGTACCAATTTATTTATATCCAGTGTTTCAGGGTCTCTTATTAAGGAAGGGCACATAAATCAGATCATCCTGGCTCCAAACACAGAAATCATGCTGATTGAGGTGTCCTTATTATGCCACATTTTATCCAGTGGGTCAAAGGAAAACTAATATCACACCTCAGGTGCATGACAGAATTTCAGCAAATGAGTCATCCAGCAGGTAAAGGATTAGTAAAATCTTTAAAACTCTGCCAGTGGGAATATGGCAATATTGCCACTGATTCTCACTAGGAAGCAAGGCTCTTCCAAGGGGAGAGGCTTCGTTGAGTTCCTCTGTGAAACTGTGGCAGAGCCGTTTTTTGAGAAAAAGATCAATGAGATAAAATCTCCAAACACTAAAATGCAAGGGAAACTGTATTTGTGGGGAGAGGGAGGAAGGTGAAACTGTTCTTCAGAACAATCAGAGACTAGCATACAAGGGGTGGTTGAGGGGGAGTGCTGTTGTTTGATTCCTTCCTACCAGTGAATTACCACATACAAACTATTTTAAAGTCTTCTTGGCTTTGGAGGATGGATTAGCCATTCACATTCATACCAAAGCAATTAACCAGTAATGGAAAGTATGGCTTCTATCCAGCTGGCTGTTCATTCTGAAATTGATTGGACTGTGATCTGACTCAACTAGTCAACTCCAAAAAAGAGTTTCATATGAGTGTTTCATACTGGCAAACAGAGCCTGTGTAAAAATCCCCATGAAATGAATAAGTGCTAGTCTCAACTGAACAAGCTTTTTAATTTGGAACCCAGTCTTCCAGATAAATGCTAAATTAACTATATAATTGCTTTATTCTGAACCTAGCTAGGGCTACATGTAGGGGTTCTCTGATAATTGTACAATAGTTGAAAAAGCTATTAATGTTCATAAATAACTTCCACCTACATGCCACCCTTGCCAAAGTCTCTTATGCAATGGCTGTATATCTGGGGGTGGAGGTCAGAAAACCTCAAGAAGGTTGGTTTGGAAAATGGGCTAGAGAATGGTTCTATTAACCTTTAGTGCTTGTAAAACTCTCACCCAGTTCCTGGTTCATGTCTGATTATAAATCAATTTGGTTGTGTTAATAGAGCCGTTGCCCTTTTCTTCTCATTGCTAAGCATTAATGAGTTACCAGAAAGGCAGACTGGGAAAGGCAGAGTCGTTAGCCAGGGTTAAAGACTCAGTAGTAATTGAAGAAAAAAGAATTTGAGAGAAAAAGAACAAAGCCAAAATATGTACATATAAAACTAAGGCCAAGCATCTTGTCAATTTCCCATTTATTGGGAGGCACTGGTTTTTATGTCATATTATTTCCGGGATTCTAAATGCTGATGAATTAAAAGACAGGGAAGGAGGCAGGAAAGGGAAAAGGGAGAGAGAGACAGAGCCAGTACACTCACAGGCCTTGCTCGATAACAGCATATTGGAATTAAGATGCAACTCCATGGAATATGCAACTTGAAAAGCCTCTTCATCTAAGCCACATAGGTGAGCCCCAAGGGCTGTAGCGTTTAATTGTCAAGAATGAAGGGAGATAAAACTTGGCATGGCTCAAAGAACAGAGCAGCAGCAGGAGGCCATAACATCTGTCTTTCTCTGCAAATGGACCTGATAATACGTCAGCATAAAGCTACAATTTTTTCTTGTATCCACTTAGGTAATGCTGACAAATAAAACTAGCATAAACCTCCAAACCTGGGAGGCAGTTATTTCATTAAGGCAAAGCCCATTAACTTGCCATCATCATCTGGTTGCACACAGTGCTGTGAATAAATTAAATGTGGATTCAGAAGCATTCTTGCTGTTGTCAGTTGATGTGCAATATAACACTACAAACACCACCAACCATTCACACACCAAAATTACAAGAGAGACTGGAGGAGGCAAGAGAGAAACCTACCCTCCGACATTGGTGCAACTGTAACTGAAAGCCTCATAATAGCTCTTAACATGCCATAAAGTGTGGAAACATCAACTCTATAGATCATATTTCCCCAGATCTCCAGGACCAAAACAGACATCAAAGGTTTCATAAAATCAATGCGCCTGAAATCAAGGTGCTCTTGACTGGCACCCGGAGCCCATTTTTTTCATCACTCTTGGGACCTGCAGAGTTGATCCAAGCCAGAAACCCTGTGGACTTCAATGAGTTGAGAAGGATGAAAAGGCCACCTGCCCTTGAAGAGAAGAGGTCTGGGGCCAAGCTTAGGGTGAACTTACTTTGGCTGGAGCCTTCTTGATCCCACATCCTAATCTGGCTACTGGCCATTACTGTAATGCTTTGAAAAATATCTTAAAATTTGGTGCCAATTAGGTTTTCAAAAAGTAACTGAGAGAATGGATAGAATCAGAGAATGAGAGAAATTTGTGAAGATCTCTCATGTTGTAAAAACCACACAGGACTGGTATATTGGGTTCAGGGTGGCCTGCCTTAAATGTTGCTGAAAAAGTTAGTGAATAACTAAATAAATACAGAATTTGTCTAAAATTAAACTCAATTCTCTCTTAAATTTCCTACCTTCTTAATCATCTGAGTCATCCTTTTCTCCTCTCTGTCTTATTTTCAAGTAACAAAACCAAGTGTATGTCTTTAAATAGAGCAGTTTAGTATGTGTTTAGTGAACAGATGAGAAAGTGAATAAATGATAGCACTTTATTAAAAAAAAGATGGGGTGCCTGGGTGGCTCAGTTGGTTAAGCGTCTGACTCTTGGTTTCAGTTCAGGTCATGATCTCACTGTTCATGGGATTGAGCCCCACATTGGGCTCAGTGTTGACAGTGTGGAGCCTGCTTGGGATTCATTCTCTCTCTCTCTCTCTCTCTCTCTCTCTCTCTCTCTCTCTCTCAAAATAAATAAAATAAACCTAAAAAAAAGAAATAGAAAAACTGTATTCACTTTCCAAACTCCTTAGACACATTCAGGTTCTTCTTAACTGGG
Organism: Felis catus; assembly: GCF_018350175.1. Lineage (NCBI taxonomy): Eukaryota > Metazoa > Chordata > Mammalia > Carnivora > Felidae > Felis > Felis catus. The sequence goes on along the minus strand of NC_058368.1, from coordinate 205,796,382 downwards.
ACAATGTACCTAAATATTTTGTTTTTAAAGAGAAGAAGCATTTTATTTTTAAAGTATTTATTTATTTATTTATTTATTTATTTATTTATTTATGGATTTATTTAGAGTGGGGAGGGGCAGAGAGAGAGAGAGAGAGAGAGAGAGAGAGAGAGAGGGAGAGAGAAAGAGAGAATCCCTAGCAGGCTCCACATTGTCAGTGCAGAGCCTGACATGGGGTTCGAACACACGAACCATGAGATCATGGCCTGAGCTGAAACCAAGAGTCAGACACTCAACCAGCTGAGCCACCCAGGCACCCCTGTACCTACATTTTTTTAATATAATTTATTGTCAAGTTGGCTAACATATCATGTATACAGTGTTTTCTTGGTTTTGAGGCTAAATCCCCATGATTCATTGCTTCCATACAACACCCAGTGCCCATCCCAACAGGTACCCTCCTCAATGCCCATCACCTATTTTCCTCTCTCCCCCTGTTCCATCAACCCTCAGTTTATTCTCTGTATTTAAGAGTGTCTTATGGTTTGCCTCCCTCCCTCTCTGTTTGTAACTATTTTTCCCCTTCCCTCCCCACCACGGTACCTACATATGTTTAACTTTAGCACTTCCCTAAAAGAATCTTCCACTTCAGCCAGACCCAGAATGCCACACACACATGCTTTCTACACTCTGTACCTGTAAAACTTCCTTTAGCCCATGCACAGGTCTCTCTGAATTCCTACAGTATATATTGTCTCGATTTTTGTGTTACATTGTAACATTTACTGCTTGACACTCTGCATATTATCTATTATCTTTTATCTTTTTATGTTTCCCCTAATCTCTTCAAATGTACAATCTAATATTCTTATGAATAGGAAAAGATATTACATTTATTGATATCCCCACAGCAATTTGCATTAATATCTTTTATATCAAAGCTCAAGAAAAAAATTTTAAGTGAGTGACTGAACAAGATTGTGCTAAGATTATAAAGCAGAAATCTTAGAGCAGAGGCCCCGGTCTATTTTCAAGATAACTTTCTAATTTCCTAAATTATACACAGATTTTTCTACCACTATCAATGGCACCATACATTTTCGTTTTCGAAGAATAAAATGTATTGTCTCTGCTTGTAGCTGAGTTTGGATTGCCCAAAAGCAGATGCTGAGCCTAAGATGAGTAGTTTATTAGGGAGGTGATTGCAGAAGCACCAGAAGGAGAGTGGGGAAGTGAGACGGGAAAGAAAAAGAAGCCAATGCAAGGTGTGGTAATGAGCAGGGTATCACTGTGAGACCAGGGCTTCCTCCTGCTGGGACCATCTAGGATATAAAATAGAACATGCCCCAGAGCTGTCTTACGGGGGGGGGGGGGGGGGGGGGATGGATGAAGAAAACTTTCTTTCCTCATTGGTTAGAGCTCTGCTGGCATCCCACCGCCCACCCCACTCCCATCATCGTGTCATTAAGAAGCCTTGCATTTAGAAGCCACTGGCAGGCACAGGAATGGGGAGTGCCAAGGGGATATACATACAGGACATCAACTGGGTTTGCTATACCGTGTATCTTAAAGCATAACTGTTACCAGAGAAATGGTATTGACACCGAATACTTTCATAATCCTCATTCTAAAGGAGAGGTCAATAACATTCTTTGGAGGAGTATGCACAAGAGCAATTATATAGTAAGTACATCTATATACAGAAATGGTACCCTGAGAACAAACAGATAAAAAGTAACTCTGTTCCATGGGACTTCAACCTTTCTTTAATCTGCAAAGCTCCCCTTAGTTTTAGTTTGATTTCCCCCAGATCAAGATGTTGAGGAGCATAGTGAAGATAGGGACAAAGGATAGGATTAAGAAGATGCCACATGAAAGACTGATGCAAGGAAAGCAGGAAAGCTGTGGATTTTCTTGCAGGTTGCAAGTGATAGGAAATGAACATTTCTAGCATCTCAGGTACAAAAGCTTCAAGCTAGGTAGTAGTTATATTATCTCTAGACAAGCTCCTCTACTCCATTCTTCAAAAGTCTTAAAGAGAAAAGAACATGAAATTTTAATTGACAAGTTTCAGTTGACAGAGAATTGAAAATTAACCTTCTATTCCTCAGCAGTTTAAAGAGGACATTCCACGGGCACTTCCTGGGAAAGGCGGCTGTCAGGAGAACTGCTGGCAATTTACACAGATTTTAAACTGATAGAACATGTTGAAATTTTCTTGCAAAACACACCTGACTTCAGGTCTCCCCACTAGCGAAGACAGACAAATTTACTGTTTTCCCATTTAACTCTCATCTTCCAAAAATGCTTTATTTGTTAAGGGGAGATAAAAGTTTCTATAGAAGTTCCCTTATCAGTGGCACACTTTCTAAATGCAGGTCTCCCGGCTCCTTGGGCTGCCCCCGAGGCATGCATACTCATCCTTCTCTGTGAAGAAGGGTGGCATCAACTCATTCCCTCTTCTCTGTTCAAAGTTTCCCCAGATAAACAGAAGAGAAGCAATAGAAAGGGGGCAAAGAAGGAGATAGTTTGCAGCACAGACCCATCCACCTTGGGGAGGACAGAAGCAGAAAAATGGAGGATGAGGAGGCCAGTTAGCAAAACGGGAGATGGAGCCTCCTGCTATCTCTATGCCAAATTAGTATGCCCCTGGAATGCAACTAGGTGTCCTTCTTTCTAGTTTGGAGTAGGTCTCGGAATCAGGAGCATGTTCTGATAAACTTCAGATGAAATAAGTGGAATCTGGGAAAATAATGTTCCTTTGGTACATACTGTACAAAGAGTTTTACTCTACACTCTTCATAAGACACAGATATGTCAAAGTATCCTAAGACATCTCAATGAAAAGAAGTGCACATCGAAATTTGTTTTATTATTTTTTGGCTCCTGAGATACACATATGGAATATTTTGTAAGCCAGTGAATTTCAGGCCGGAAGAAGTGCATAGAATATTTGCCATATGATCATCATTGGGAAATTCTATAAAAGATCTCCACTTGAGGAGGAAAATGGTGGGATTATATTTACAATTCAGTTTGACAGACACTCGTATGCCTATTACTACAAAAGTGAGCATAAAACTGTCCCTGGTGTCAACAAGGTCAAAGTCTAGCAGAAAAGACAGGTGTAGACCACTGTGATAATAAAGGTGGTGTGCCCCGAATGTTTATGCAGAGACGAAAAAGCACTGCTTTGCCAAGAACATTTGAGAAATACCTCAGAAGAGGAACAGAGTGATTGTTTTGTCAGGTAGAGCTGGGCTCTTTTTATTTTCCACTGGGCATCAATGCCTAATCCTTGTTATCAGCAAAGAACCAGATGAACTCACTGAATGATGGCGGAGGGAGGCCGCACCCTAAGAACTGGCTCTCCCTGGGGTTCTTTCTTTTTTCACTTTTATTACTTTATTCTAGAGTTTTCAGATAGCAATTTTCTTTAAACAGTATAATCAACTGATTCACTGAACAGTAAGATAAAATATCATTTTCTTGTTGGTGTAGAGGCTTCCCAAGTCCTGCCTGGCATGCGGAGTGGAATATTTACCCAACTCTCAGATGAGGACGATTTTGTGGCAATGTTGAGAAAGAGAGATGTTCGATTACCACACTGTCAGCCTAGTTTTTCCTTCCTCTCTCAGGGATCACATTCCTTATTGAAATAAAACCAGTGCCCAAGGCACTGATGCCTGAAAGAGTTTGATGGGGAAAGCAGACAGAGCTGCCCTGATCTTGTCTCCCAAGTTTGCCCTTCCCATAGTCTTCTCTTCTCCCAAATTTTGCTGGCATTGTCTCCTGTTAAATTGCTCATCAGAGTTGGGACAAGACTCCCTTTGGTTCTCTTTCGTACTATGGCATAGAACTTTCACAAGGGTGGAAACTTCCTAAATATTAAGGAAGAACAAAGGGGAAATTACTCAAGAAAAATCTACATACATGAAATGAAGCTGGTAAGATTTTCAACACATTTATAAGGCATGTTTGAAAGGTCTAAACTTTATAAGTAGAGGCTATGAAGGTTTCATCCAGTGCAGCATCTAAAATGAGAAGTTCATGATCTCCCAGAGCAGGTGAAACTCAATCCAAGAGACCTGTGTAACTGTTGATAAAGAGACAACACTATAGATTACAGAGAAAAAACTAACAACAACAAAGATAGTGTCAAATATGACCTCCAAGTGAAAAATCTCAAAAGCAGGCACACAAGGCAGTGATACGCAATTCAGCTGCCCTCCTCCCAGGGATCTCTGTGTGGTATACTTCAAGATCAATGTGGGCAGAGACATATTTGTTAAAACAATAGTTAATGATTTTCTTGAGCAATGTTGGCCCTCCCAGCAAGTATCAGAAGTTTAAAAGCATTTACACTTAAAGCAACACATTTCTGAGGCTCCCACAGCTAACTCCAGTCTAAAAACCCTGTAACATTCCCATTCTTGCCAGAGAGTCTATCAATATTCTTTTGTTTTTTAAGTTTATTTATTTATTTTGAGAGAGAGAGAGAGAGAGAGAGCGAGAGCGAGCGTGCATGAGCAGGGGAGGGGCAGAGAGAGAGGGAGAGAGAGAATCCAAAGCAGACTCCACACTGTCAGTACAGAGCCCAATGTGGGGCTCAAACTCATGAACTGTGAGATCATGACCTGAGCTGAAATCAAGAGTTGGATGCTTACCTGACTGAGCCATCCAGGCGGTCCTATCAATATTCTTATGCCAAAGAACTGATACAAGCATCACAGACTGTTGGCTGAATGTTTTGCTGTTATGCCTATTATTTTCTATCATCTTTTTCCTACCACATGGGAACTGGTTTCCTAGAGATCTGTATTCTTTCATAGGTATGTTCCCTCATTTAGTCACTCACCTGGAGTTTGTCTGCTTTGTTGTTTCTGTTGTACAGCGTAAGTGTAGACAAACGTGGGTACAAGTTCTAGTCCAATGACTCATTAATACTATTTAACTTGGGCAAAATGTTTTTAACCTTCTTAACGATACCTTTGCCTCTTCTGTAAAATGGACCTAATAAGTATCTTACAGGGTTGTCTGGAGAAATAGATGACTTACTTATGTTTTATAAAGACACTAGTATAGCTCTGAGCATGTGGTAGTTACTAAATATATTTCCTCAATGGAACATAGATGCTTTCTATGCACAGGGTTGTGTATCAACCAGACTCCAGTCCTTAGACATGAGAATAAGTTCACGTACAGGAAATTTGTGTCTCAGTCGCTTTTCCCCAGAAGGGGATAGCTGCTGAATTCCCCAGAGTCATTCAGCAAGTCCCTGGTATTCTTGAGACGAGTATCGTTATTTCCCTGACTTTGCCATAAGTTTCTTCGAGGAATTGCGAAAAGACTGGGTCTTCCCCATCTCAGCAGACCATTGTGTCTCAGCTCACTCTCCCAAAGAATGATATTCTATAGTTATAAGAAAGAAAACAGTATATAAGTCACAGAAATAGAATGCTGTTGGTGGATGGCTGCAAAGAAAAACTGTGTATATATGAGTGGATAGAACCAGCAGAGGCAGCAAATTTAATTTAGGGAAGAATCAACCATCATCATACACAATATATTTGAAACACAACAACTTTCAAAGGGAGACAGAAAATGTGTGTTGTCACCGGAACAATGTTTAACCACCATCCATCAATCGCTTTTCCTTCTCCCTCTCCCCATTCTAGATAATAGCCATGGTGGTAAAGGTTAGCTAGGTGAAATAAATATAAAGATCGAACCATTATGCTGCACACTTGAAACTAATATATGTCAATTTTACTTCAATTCTTAAAAATTAATTAGATCAGAGATGAAAGGGTAGAGGGTAGTCAGGGTAATAAGATTTTAGAAAACAGATTTAGATATGACCCAACTTGATGAAGCTTTAGGGGTTCAATATGGAAAGAACTGAACATAGAAGGAATAAAGAACACAGTGAACGGCCTGAGAATCTCCAGTGGAAATGAAAGTTAGACACCAAAACTGAAAAGTTGAAACTAAAATAAGAGGGAAGAAGAAATGTGATAGAGATGGATAAGAAATTATACAGTCATTTACTTTGAAGAGCAAAAGTTTACCAGTTGGGGCAAATCTAAGGACCTTTAATCATTTTCATTTAGTAAATGTTAACTGAATGCCAATCCCATGCCACAAGCCATGCTAATTGCTGGGATCAAGTGGTGGACAAAACAGTGGATTTAAAGCAAGTGGCCAAGATAGAGGGTGGAGTCAGCTCACAGAAATGCTGAATTTCCCCCTGGAAACCTGAGAATGTTTTTCTTTAGGCTGTGAGGCTGCCAGAGAAAGCTGAAGCAGGAAGAATGGGCTGAAGTGAAAAATAAAGGATCAGAGGGAAAACATTCAAAGGCATCTACATAAATTGCATTTATTTCAGGAGCTACATACACATTTAACAAGGAAAGTTTCTTATCAGACCCTGTAAAAAAAATGTATACAGAAACACTGGGTGGTGTTATGCAAACATATCCAACTCATGCTACATTTTAGCTGTACCCTTTCAAGTAAGAAAAGATATATTTATATTCTTTTCAGAGTATCTATTCCTACAACTTATTTCCTTATGCAAAGCATCTTTTGTTTAGACATTTCCACGGCGTACTGCTTGAGTTTTTCTCTTTCTTACCTATTTTTTCAAAGAAAAACATTTCCCTTAAATGCCAAGTACTCTTTCAAATGACTAAATAAAAGAATAGTAAAGTCATTGATTAAACACTCTCTTCTAAGTCTCCTCACCTAGGTTCAAGGCTGTAGAGAAAAATATGGCTTAAGAAGACAAATAACATATTCACAGCCACTTTTATGTTTGAAGAGGCTAGGAGGATTTCATGTCTTGATTCTTCCAAATGTAAATGCCATTCAGACTAGATAAAAGGAAAAAAGAGTCATCAGAATTTCACAAAAAAATCACCCACATCAGTGTGGCAGAGTTGCTTACTTAAAAGCCCTTCAATTAGATTCCATTACTATAAATGGAGGTGAGAAATCAGTCAACACAACCTGAGATAAAAAAAAAAAATAACATCATGATGAATTAATACTTCAAATCCAGCTTTATCTCACTAATTTTGAAAGAATGATAAATTCACATGAATGAATGGGACATGTCCAACTAGCAACACTACCTAAGTCCCTTTAGCACACCAATGTCAAGTTAATGTTCCTAAAATACCATGTTCCTAAAATCAATAATAACAAGATTTCATAGCCCCGGCTTCAAGACTGCCAGCTGGTTAGATGGCCATATCTCTTACTGTTTCATAACACATTCTACTCCTTTCCATCAGATACCTCCCTATGACTTCTCAGTCTACCATTATGTTCTCTGCCAATATCAGCACTCTCAACTACCTGTCAGATTTTGACCTCTTCCTACCAGCTTCTTTTGTGCCCAACAAGCATACAGTCAAACATACAATCAAGCATACAATCAAACAAGTGACAAGTATTGACTGAGCATCTATTCTGTGTGGGGAGAAGGGAAGGAGAAATGATTGGATACATAAACACAAATCCTGCAAGGAACTAATGATGGAGGTCAAAGTAAAACGTCAAGAAACAGTCCCAGGGTCATATGCAACAAAGGTCATATGCAACAAAGACTTAATTATACAGTGCAGAGAGAAAAGAACTCCAATTTAAAGGAGTTAACTAACCTATGTTTTCTAAGAAAGATATGTGTGTATAAAAATATAACGTAATTCCCAGTCTCCTGCAAAAGGTGCTTTTATGGATGCTTTATTTCCCCATGTATATCATAAACCTCTCAGAGACTGGGGAATTTCATTTCAGCACACCAATGCCCACCACAGTGGTGACTGCAAGTCAATTATCAAAAATGTTGAATTTTAATACACTTCATCTTCGTTCTTGCTGAACTGTACTTAAATCATTCAAACTGTGGCTAAATAGAGGTGCACAGGTGATACATGACTTTCTCATCTTCTGTAAGAGTATGTGCTGCTTTAAACCAAATATGCACTCCCAAATTCATGTACTGAAACCACTAATCTCTAATGTGATGGCCTTTGGAGGTGGGGCTTTGGGAGGTGTTAGATCATGAGAGTAGAACACTCATGAATGGGATTAGTGACCTTTTAAAAAAAGATGCCCTAGAAAGCTTCCTTCCCCCTTCTGCCGTGTGAGGACATACATACATACATACATACATACATATATACATACATACATACATACCTAACAATCTATGAACCAAGGAGCAGGCTCTCACCAGACACTAAATCTGCCAACACCTTAATCTTAGACTTCTAGCCTCCAGAACTATGAGAAATAAATTTCTCTTGTTCATAAACCACCTTGTCCATAAAATTTTGGTAGAGTAGCCCTAATGGACTAAGACATGTGCATCATCAGATTCACCTTTTTTTTTTTTTTTAAGTTGAAGAAACATCAGAATGTATGCTATCAAATCCCAGCATGGAAACTCCGGGCTTTATTGCAGCTCATCAACACGGAGAGCAGAGCCTGGCACACTGAAATAAGTCAAGCGGTTTACATATGCTTCTACTTTACTGACATCGTACTGCAGGTAACCAAGAAATTAAATGTGTTTCCACACAAATAATTTTACCCAGTGAGTCCTCTTTACCCTGCAAGAATTGAAGGATTCATCGCTCTATTTATGATAGACTTTTTAATGTATTTATGAAATGAAATTTCATTTGAAATCTTTGATAATTAGATTTTATGTATTGTCATTAACAAGAAGCTTACAGTTTACATTCTGTGTTATTTATAAGTCTTATTACGAACGTGTAAACTTAAAGTTATTGAAACTATTCTTTGATTGTTTTTGGAATTGTCAGGTTTTTATTCTTGCTGCAATTATTGTTGCTGCCTAAATATTCTGTCTTTGATCAAAGGGATTATAATAAGTCTGGCTTCTAAATTTGGTGTAAGATTAATTGTTCATATTTTATCAGCAAATGCATTCTCAGTGGTGTCTCATATTTGTCCTCTAACAACTGGTTTGCTATTTTCCAAAAGGACTAAAAGTTGTTCGGACTACATCTAAAAACTGAAATGGATAATCAAATTGTATAATACATTTTGCTATTATATTGGTTTATTTGTAAATAAACTCAAGCAAAACATTTCTTCTAGATACTGGAACAGACTTTTCTATATAATCCATAAATTGACTCAACAGATAAAACCAAAATCGGTACTTTAGCTTATTGTGCATTAAGAATGAAGGCAACAGGATTCTAAGCTAGAGAAGCCTCCAGGAACAGTGTAATGCATGACTGAAATAATTTCCTTTTTTTTTTCTTGTATCCTACAAAAGATCAGGAAATTGTCCCTCCTACCTCTAAAATCTGTAGAAGAGGAGAGGGGGAGGAATAATGTGATTTTCTTGAAATAATGACTCTCCTCTAAGTCACTGCAATTGGTTTCACACACACTTGAGAATTTAGTTTTCTCTCCCCTATAAAGTGTGCTGCAAAATTGTGGTGTTTTTTTTCTTCCTAAGACACTGGGCTATAGGAGCATTTTTCATCATCTTTCCCCACTCGTTAACCTACACTGATATTTCTACTTTCACCTTATTTTTACAGTGTCTCAGAAGTGTTTGATCATCTTTCAAATGATTAAGTGATAAGACCATCCAGAGGAAGGGTCAGCCACGGTGGTTGCTTGGAAGATGAAGAATGAAATGACTTATTCTGCTCCAAATCAGTAGCAGCAGACCAATTCAGTGTCATGGTCAGAACCCAATTGGGTTCCACCCCAACACATCAGCCTTCCACTCCTATCTCAGGGACAACTCTTTAAAAATTGAGCTGTGACAAGTTAGGTCCATACATCTGTTTTACATTAATTAACATTAATTAATTCTAATTAGGTATCAAATCCACTGAAGAAGTACATGTCTCATAATCAATAACTTTGTTCTACCCACAGCCCTGAGAAATTAATGATATTAAAACTGCACCTAGCAGCCTTAGAGAGCCTCAGGATCATATGTGATTTCAGTCTAGTCCTTCAGCAAGTCATTTAGCCCAGGCAATCAGTGTCATATTTCTGCAAGGAACATGTCCAATTACAAGAGTCACCATATTCAGGGAAGCCCAAAGCTATGATGTTCACATGAGGTATATGGCAATGCTCTTAGTCAAGATTCAGTTTAGAAAGCCAAGGCCATTTATCATAAGCAATTCCGCATAAAAATATGGTTAACATTTTGCTCTGATCAAGTCACCAGCAGAACAGAGCCAACAAGTTAACCAAGGGTCAGATCAGGAAATCCGGTGTATGAGATTTCAGGGGAAATGGGGTTTGAGGAGTGCAGTTTTTAACATATTTGCAATGCCTGTGAGGCAGTCCCATGGAGACAGCATGTGGGGAGTTGAGCAGTCCTGGAACACAGATGAGAGATCTTCACTGAACATATAAATCTAGGAGTTATTTGCAGATTGGTGGTGTTCAATGATCTCATCAAGACTGAGGGGTCAGAATAGGGTCCAAGATAAAACCAAAATCTAATATTTAGAAATGTGATAGAAGAGGAGGCCTGAGGAGGAGTGGCTTAAGAGGTAGGAAAAAAAATCCATGAGAGTGCCCGGAACAGCAGCCTATGGAATAAACTATCTTGTTGAAAGAAAGAGTAAGCTCAACTTTGTGAAATGATGCTGATTAAACAGTGTGCATTCGCTTTGCCAACCTAAAATTATCAGTAAATTATAATAAGCATTTTTAGTAAAATGGTAAGGACAGCAATTAGATTGATTTGAGTGAGAAAATGAATGGAAAGTAAGATCTTTCCATGAATAGAACTCAGAGCAAATTTGTCTTTGAGAAAAGTTTATGAACTGTGTGCCTTATAACCAATTGTATAAAACTACTGTGGTCTCACCTAAACACCAATCCTACCTCAAGAAGAATTTGTCATAGTGTACTTGCTCCTTTTTTTAATTTTTTTTATGTTTTATTTTATATTTGAGAGAGAGAGAGAGAGCAGGGGAGGGGTAGAGAGAGGGAGACAGAATCGAACCAGGCTCCAGGCTCTGAGCTGTCAGCACAGAGCCCGATGTGGGGCTCAAACTCACCAGCAGTGAGATCATGACCTGAGCCCAAGTCAGACGCTTAACTGACTGAGCCACCCAGGTGCCCCATAGTGTACTTGCTTCTAATGGTAGGAGATTCATATTTCTGGTCTTTGAGTGTTTGCTTTCCATCTGTAATCCCTATTTGCAACTTCTTAGGGATTTTCCCAGATCTTGCTATCTGGATGCAAAGGTTCTATGAGTTAAATTTTCCCCAGAGTTAAATTACCTTAGCATAGGCTTGTATTCCTGATCATGGCAGGTATCCCTAACCTGCTGATGTACTATTATTTCCATGCCTCTTGTATTGTGCATCGGCATTGACCACTATTAGGCTTGGTTTTCCTTGAGCTTCCTTCTTTTCTACTAATCACGGCATTCACTTTCAGGATTACCCTTCCTCTTTGAATACTTGCCCTCTCAAGGAAAATTAGGCTTCCTAAATCCTTGGGAACTCAACAAAATCAGTGACAACACTTTTTAATGTAATTGTTTTCTTAGTTATTATGCTACAAGTATTGCTCTAGACACTTTTGGTCAGGTTTTCGCTGACCATCTGGGCTTCCATAATTGAACCATCCAATTGCCACTCATACACCAGTCCAACATCATGCCCAGTACTGACTGCAAAATAATCATTATTCTATCTTTTTAGTCTGACAGGATCCCTCACTCTACACTGCTGACTTATCAGTCAGCTTTAATATGAAGAACTCTATGGTCTAGTTTCAGGACATATGAGGTTTGGGATACATCAAGTTCCCACAGTTTAGGTTGAGCTTAATTACCTATTAAAAAATCCTAAGATTATATTTATAAGATGTAAATATCAGTGAGTCCCAAACTTTACTGACTGTGCACCACAATCAGCAAAAAAATATTTATGTGTGTATACTACTGCTTTGTATATTGTGAACAGTATAACGCATATAATAGAAAGAGATGAGATACAATAAATATGGGTAAAAATTTTATTTTCTGTGTCCACTCCCAAAAATTGCTCCTTTATTTTCCCCTGGTCATTGTTTATCTTGCTCAGTACTCAAAAGGCATTTCTAATCTGAATACTCTTATGTTCGTTCTAGGGAATTGTCAACCATTATCTCTTTATATTTTGTTTTGACACCATTCTTTGTATTTTCTCCTTTCTCAATTTGTAGCGCATGTGCGTTGGACTTTGGGAATCTTCTATGTCCCCTCACTATCTCATACTTTCCATTTCTACATCTTTGTGTTGCGTTCTCCTGGTTCATCATTCTCTCCTCATCTGTTTCCAGTCTTCTATGCAATGTATGTGTTTTCTCTCTGGTTTTTCTAGAACTATTTTACTACCGTCTAAGAACCTTAATGTTAATTTCAATACACCTGCTTTTTCATGGTCACTTATTCTTATTTTATTATCACCTATACATTTTTATGTTCCTATTCCATTATTTATCTTTTAAAGGACATTATAAGTATTTGTTTAATTTTGTTCAGATTACTTAATAATCCCTGCTTTGGGAAATATAGATTCCTAAGCTTGCTAAATTTATTGCATGCTTTTCACTTTATTGACCTTATCAGGTACTCAGGGAGGTTATCTTCTGTGTAAACCCATTATAGTTTCATGAAGTCTTCAGCGTTGATGGTGTAGTGCACAACACTCAGACCCTGTTAAGAAAACTCAGCTTAAGAACAGCATTTTATGTTCCTAAACTTCAGCTTCTACCTATCCACATAGGTGTTTGTCAATTTTTTTAAGCAGTTCTACGTAAAGTCTCCAGAGATTTCCCTTTCTCAGCATTTGAAATTTATGTCTTTTTTTCTTAATTGTTATAAGTATGCACCCAATATTTTTGTATGAGTTTAAAGCATATGAGAGATGATTCAGCATGTGCTCAATTCTCAATTCACTCTCTTGATCCAGAAGCCTTGCTCTTGGTCCTTGCCTCAGCTTTGCTTTCAATCTAATAACCAACCAGGGGAGTAAAAGAAAAATTGAGCCTGGATAGGCAAGTGACTCAGTCTCTTCCAATATATCCAACCAGTGCATATTCTAAAGTGATACTCTAAGCAGCCATGGGGACCAGGGAGCATGTGTCTGTGGTCTGAAAACTGGACAGGCCATTACAAACATCTATTCTTAGCTCTGCTCTTGACTTTTCAAATAGCCTAGGGTAAAAGCTGCTGTCTCAGCTGCCTCTTGATGCTTCTTACTAACCTCAAAAGACCTTTCCTCTCAATTCAATGTGAATATATACCTCTGCTATGAAATTGACTAAGACTTTAAGTCCCAAATTTTCCTAACCCATGAAAACAAAATCTTGAGTAAGAAAAAAACTACCCAATTAAGTCTGTTCTTCCTTTTTTCCCCTTATCCTCCTGCAAACACAAAAGGAAACCCATTTCTTTCATCTTTCTCCCTGGATCTCATTAACCAACACTTAAAAAAAAGCATTGCTCTCTCTTTCATGCCCTCTTTTTCTAATCTCCTAAAGAGTTGTAGTCTCTAAATAGAATTAAAATTCTAATGAGAATTTAACATTAAAATACTATATAAATGTTTAATAAAAAACAAATTTTGAGGGTCAGAATTTTTTAAAGATTTCATTGAAAAGTACTTTCAGGGGTGCCTAGCTGGCTCAGTCAGTAGAGCATGAAACTCTTGATCTTGAAGTTGTGAGTTTGAGCCTCATGTTGGGGTGTAGAGATTACTTAAAAAAATAAATTAAAAAAAACTAAACAAAATAAAAGTATTTTCATGCATAAGAAAATCGAGCACTGGATAGAAAAAGCAGATCTAAAAATGGATATAAAGTTAATAATTGAATCTAGCAATGTGGGGAAAAGCATACTATAAAAGGTATCATAGTTAAATTTTTATAAAATAGCAGTAATTATGTTTTTAAAAACTTACCATCACTGAAATAATGAGTGAAAAAACATCAGGGTACATTTCATCTTTATACTTATATATTATTTTGGTAGAAAAATTTTCTTTCTGTCAGAACATATGCTGTTTTTATTACTTTGTGGTGTGAGCCACAAATTCATCTACCACACTCTTTCACCTTAATGAAAGATCTTAGGCACCAACAGCCTTATCCTTGGTCTCTATCTTCTTAAATACTTTGCTTCGCTTCAGGGACATGGAAAATAAGAATGGTGAGATCAAGGTGATTATGGGCTGAAAGGAGATAGTTTAGAAAGAAGGCCTCTTTGGTGTGATCCAGACCAGCAGCTGTGTCCAGTGATTTTGCTAGCCAAGGCATCAGTTAAAGATATATGATGTGTTGGTAGAGCATGTGACTCATGATCTCAGGGTCATGAGTTCGAGGCCCATATTGGGCATAGAGCTTTAAAACAGACAGACACACACACACACACACACACACACACACACACACACACATACACACACATATCTGATGTGTGGGAAGCATAGCATAATGTACAGACTTGTTGAATCACTATGTTCTATACCTGAAACCAGTGTAACATTGTATGTCAACAATACTTCAATTTTTTTTAGTGGACAATGTGGAATAAACTTAGGAAATATGGCAAATTAAATATGTTGCCTCCTCCCCAAATTAAAAAAAAAAGAGAGAGAGATTTAAAAATTACAGGAAAAAATGAGAATGTAAAAGGAAATAAAGAAATATCAACACATATCTAGAAGGTAAAAGGTGGATGAACAAATAACTTATGAATGACAGAAGAGCAGAGGAAGCTGCAACCCAAGGGCCTGAAGGATACAGATGTAAAGACAATTTCCATAGAAGCCTGAAAAAGCATAGGATTTAGAAGCACCAAGTATCATGGGAGATGCAGTGAGACAAGGTAGAAATGAGGAAAGCATTAGTCAAAAATCTAGAAATCAGAGCACTTAGACCCATATAACTGGGTATCTTCCTTCATCCCATACAACTTGGCAAGGATTTCTCCTCACACAAACTGGAAGGAGGACAAAGATTTGCTCAGGAGAAATTGACCCAATAGGGGCCTATGTATGGTGGAAATTGAAGGTGGGCAAATGCTACTAAGCAGTGGAAATCCCAGTTCCCTTCCTGGCCTACTTTCCCTAATGTTAGAAGCCTAAACAGGCAGAACACACACACACACACACATACACATGCATATGCACATGCACACACATAAAACCCTAGAATGTTCTTAAAATACTTCCCCAAAACAACTTGGGGAGGTATCTACCTCAGTGAGCAGACATGCTTATCATCTGATCACCTTAGAATGAATCCTGAGAATTGATAAGCTGTACCCCTTAGCTCCCTACAATACACATTCAAATCATCACCACCATCATTCTCAAACTTCCAATAAACTTTCATCTGGTCTCACTCTTAAGCATGACTGGGAATCCAAGGATCACCATATATTCGAATGAAACTCCAAACATGAAAGAGACCAGAAACAAATGAGAAAAGGGATCTCTAAGGACACAGACTGATAGGATTTTTATAAAGAAACAAACAAAAAGAACAGGAAGGAAATTAGCACAGAAGCAATAAAGGGAAATTTCTGAGTGCTAAAAACAGAAATTTATAGACTGAAAGGGCTACCAATTACCCAGCAAAATGAATGAATGAAAGCGTATCATCAGAGTTTAAAATACTAGAGCTAAACAGGATTTCCTGAGTTTACAGAGGTTATTTATAAACAGATCAAAACACAGAGAGGCAAATGGCATTTTATTTCTCAAAAGTAACACTGATGCTAAAAGACAATGCCTTCAGAGGTGCCTAGGTGGCTCAGTCAGTTAAGAGTCCAACTCGTGATTTCAACTCAGGTTGTGATCTCACCGTTCAGTTCATGAGTTCAAGCCTGGCATTGGGCTCTGTACAGAGCCTGCCTTGGCATTCTGTTTCCCTCTCTGTCTGCCCCTCCCTGGCTTGCTCTCTACCTCTCCCTCAAAATAAATTTTTAAAAAAGGTTTTTAAATAATAAAAAATAAAAGACGATACCTTCAAAATTCTGAGTTGAAATGATTTTCAACTTAGACTTCTATATCTAGCTAATGTGTCAATCATGAGCATACATTATATTTTCTGACATGCAAAGACTCAAAAGTTTCCCTCCTAAATGCCCTTTCATGTATACTGAAGACACATTTTGAGAACAAGAGGCAGTATATTAAATTGATTAAGGAATAGATCCTGGAATCAGAATCCTAGGTTTGAATCCTTTCACTTTCCAGCTGTGGACCACTGAGAAAACTATTTAACCTCTGTGCACCTCAATTTTATCATCAGTAAAATGGAGGTGATAGTACCTAACTTCATGAGTATATTAGGATTCAGTGAGTTCATGAATGTTAACAGTGCCTGGCACATAACAAATGCTATTCAGTATCACTACTGGCTTTAACTATATCACAGAAGATACAGATTTAGAATCCAGGAGAAAGGAAATTCGACACAGAGGCAGAAAAGTAAGTCCAGGGCATAGCTGTATATTATCTAGAGAACAATCCACACTAGGATAGAAGCTTGGAGGGCTAAGGAGTGGGGTACCCAGGGAAAAATAAACCCATGCACCATGTGGAACTGTGAACATTTGGAAAAATTATTATAGGCAAGTGACAAGCCTTTGTGAGCACTGGAACATAACAGCCATAAGCATAAAGAAAACAATTTTTTAATGCAACCTTTAGCTTTAGAAAAAAAACTGCATGAAATATAATCATAGTATATTACTTGGCTTAGTAGTGAACAATAGATATCTAGTCATAGGAATGTACACATTAATTCTAGGATTTAACCAAAAATAGCAATATAATCATAATGAGAGGATGATAGGAGTGGAGGTGGGAGGCAGGAGGAGTCAGCAAAGGGAGTTAAGTCCTCAAGTACTATCCCAAAAAGCCAACAGATGGTGTCTAAAATGGAAATATCATCAAACATCAATATAAAATTATTATTTAGAGGTATGGAAGCAAATATCAGAAAATGCAGCAAAAAGGAAGTTAAGAGTCGTTTTCTCTATAGGACAAAACTGGATGGGGATAGGTGACTTCTGCTTTTCACAATATAAGCCGTTTTGTACTATATAATTTATTGATTTGTTTGCAATTTGATTATCATAAAATAATAAAGTAAAAACTAAGGTAGTTTTTAGTCAGATAAAAGTGAATCATGTCATACAAAAATACATTTATTCATACAACACTATTGAACCCTTACCATATGCCAGATGTTAGGTCTGATGTTAAAATGCATGAAACAGATATAAGGTAAAGGAGCTCACAAACTAACAAGGGAATTCAACAGAAAATTCTTAGTAGGAGACAATTTGAGAAATGTGATAATAATAGTATGAACAAAGTATTCTGGACAAAAGAAGACAAATTCATTTGCTCTTCCCAAGCACGTAAATTTTTTAAGACAACATTTTCAGTAGATAAAACACACACATTGCAAAAGTCAAAAGGTGTAAAATAGTATATAAGGTGAAATTTAAATCCTCCTCTCATCCCTAGTGCTCAACACCTTTTCATTTGTCAAGAAGCAGTGATTGTTACCAATTATTAAGTATCCTTCCAAAGATGTTCTATGGATTTTGAACATGAATATAAATATGTATTTACATTCATATGTATACATGTATTTATATTCATATGTTCCTATATTTATAGGAATGTAAATACATATTTATATGAATATATTCATATATGAATTCATATATATATATTCATAAATAAGCATTAAAATATACTTGAATACAAATGGCTGCACATAATACAGATTTATGCATGATAATTTTCATTTAAAATACTGTGAAGATCATTCCACATTGGACATATAGAATTATCCTATTTTTTTTTTAATGCTGGCAGAGTATTTCATTGTTCATAAGTTATTTAAAGATCTCTGCAGATAGGTGTTTTGGTTGTTTCCAATGTTTTGCTATTGCAAACAATGTTGAAACATCCTAATACACATATCGCTTTACAAATGTACACACATATCAGTAGGATACATTCTTAGAATGTATCCTAGAATGGACTTTCTAGTAAAGGCAAGTTTCAAAGTGCATTCATACTGAAAGTTACAGTTAACCTAATTCAGATTTTAATTGGATAATTTAAATGAACACCTGTAACAAACCTATATGAATTAATAAAATGAGCATTTTGATCTTGAGTCTAGTTGAATTACTAAAGGCAGAACCATTCCTTAGGCCCATCTTTGAAGGTAAATGAAAACCCCCCTCCCCACTTCACTAACTAAGGTTCTGGGGTTGAGACTGAGCTTAATCACTCATAACCAAGCTTAAATACCAATATGATTGCTTATCAGAACTAAAGATGGTCTTTCCTACTGTTACATATAGAAATGTTTGTTGGCAAATTATAGTTTATTTGCTTATACCCTTCCCTCTTTATATTGCCTTATTTCCTGTTGCCCACTATGTAGCTGATTGCCCTCTAATGATTATCTCATCTCCTCTGTTCCGTGACTACCAAGACTCTAAACCCCTGGTCCCATCTCAGAACAGTGGCACAGAATTAAAATCTGGATCTATTTCTTGCTTAAAATTAAGTTGCCAAATGTAATGAGTTCACAGTTTAAAGTTTCCTACAGGCCTATGGCATAAGGGATGCCCTATCTGGTTATAAAAGATATATTGTTGAGGCAGTTTCTCTTTCCATTTTTCTAACTGTAATGCTTCTGCCATTCTATACATTTCAGGAACAGGCAGTTAATTCTGTAAGTATCAGTAGCTGCATCCAATCTGCCCTGTCTGGTTTCTAAACCGCTCGGTAAAGAGAGTATAGCCCCCAAATTGGGTAAATTATTCATTCTCCACATTGTCAAACTAAATGCCATTTTTCTCGTGACTTAAGACTCCTAGGCCTACAAAACTCAGTAAGATATTTAAGGTGATGAAGACATTTATAAACTATACTAAACTGTACATGACAGAATTAGAAATAGCTGCAATTTTTAGTTTTCACTCAAGGGGATTTTTTAAAAGTCTGTCAGTAATTAAAGCAGACTCTTAAAAAGAAAACGATCTAGACCGTAATTTCTATATTTAAAAAAAAATACCATGAATTGTCATCCCAGAATAGGCAGGCTATATTGTTGTATTTCAGAGATGACATTGCCGTGGCTTAAGGCTCTGCTTTCTAAGAAGTGGTGATGGCTGGAACGTTATGGATTTGTCAGAAAACCATTGGGTTATTAGAGACTTGATGATCTTTAGCTCAGTATCAATTCCTCAATACTCAGGAGATGAAAAAAAGGAAGAACTGCTCATTATAGATACTAATATGTATCTTAAGTTACAGCTCCATTATAAAAAGATAAATCATTTTATTATGTGTAAAGAACATGTCTAGCTCCTTAATTTATATGATACGTTATGCAGAAGATTTTTAACTGTTTTGCTCTCTAAAGCATTTTTATTGTCTAAAAAAAATTACCACGTAAAGGAAAATATTCTGGATGGCACGAGAAACTCTGCCCAGTGTTAAAAATTAGCATCTAAATTAGCCATAAAGTGGAAAATGCACTGGCGGGTAATTGAGGATTAACAGTATCTCAACAGAATAAAAGAGGAACTCTGACATCTTAGGCCTTTAATGAATCAATTTATGATCACTGGGGTTTCTGCAGCACAAAACAAAGTAATGACTTGCTCCTTCGTACAAACTGATAGCACATTTATCATCCTTTCTTGGTACCAATTGTGAGTAATACAATGACTGAACCAATAGAAGAACCATTCTGCATTCAGGCATCCTTAGTAGAGAGAAAGCCATACAGAACAGTCCACAGAGGTAACCTTGTCACTTACTATTGTACAATGATTTGGATATCCCCTCCAGTCCTTCAGTGGAAACTTACAACAAAATGTCTTCTTTGTTAATTTCAAACAACTCTTCAAATCTTCAGGAGTTCATGAGCAACAGCATCCTCCACTACCAGAAGGAGAGTGAGCAGAAGGATGACATTGTCTCTGGTGTGTGGACCTCTCTAAGTATCTGTTTGGCCTATAAGGCATAACACTGAATAGATTACTGGGGAAAGGCATATTCTTAATTGCTACAGTTTAAGAGGTAAAATTAACTACACTTTCCCATATGTTTATATGAGTGTATAATGATTCACACCACAAAAATATATCCATGAAAGAATGTGCCCTATCTGCAACCCTAGGACACCTTCTAATTAGGCCTTCTTGTCTCCTGGTTAATCTTCTGAGAGTGATATGTACAGTTTTTTTTTCGGGGGGGGGGCAGGTTCATTCTCTGCCAAGCATTATTTAAGTACAATATGTTAACAATATGTTAACTCATATGTAATCCTCACCACTTTGGGAAAGTACGCAATAAAGAGTTAACTTAACAGGCCCCATTGCTATCCTTTGAAAGGCCTACTTACAACTTTCTCTCTTAGCTGGCATCTAGGAATTGGGTTTCAGGGAGTTTTCTACCATTTCCGGAAATGACAGGAATAGTTCACTATGCCTAAACTATCTGTGTGAATGATACCCTGAACATCTGCTTTCCTTCTGGGTATCTGGAATTTGACACATGCGAGACAGAGGGTGCCTATGTGATCAGCCCCCAGTAAAAACCCTGAATCTCTAATGCTCTTCCCTGGTTGACAACATCTCACATGTGTTGTCTTAACTCATTGCTGAAAGAATTATGCATGTCTTGTGGGACTTACTGTGGTTGAAAGGATACAAACCAAAATCAGGAAAGGGAAAAGGCACATGGCGAGAGAGAACCAATGGAAGCTTGCACCTGGTTTCCTAGCTTGGTCCCACGTGCCTTCTCCCTTTCCTGATATTGGTTTGTATCCTTTCAACCACAGTAAGTCACAGCTGTGAATATAACCAAATGATGAGTCCTCTGATTCCTCTTAGTGAATTGCTGAACCTGGGGATGGTTTCAGGGAACCTGACTTAGAGAGTGTATTCTTATTGCCCACATTATCCAGAGGAGAAAACTGAAGTACAGAAAGGTTAAGAAAATCCCAAAGTTCTCATCAAGGCTTTTTTTTTTTTAATTTTTTTCAACGTTTTTTATTTATTTTTGGGACAGAGAGAGACAGAGCATGAACGGGGGAGGGGCAGAGAGAGAGGGAGACACAGAATCGGAAACAGGATCCAGGCTCCCAGCCATCAGCCCAGAGCCGGACGTGGGGCTCGAACTCACGGACCGCGAGATCGTGACCTGGCTGAAGTCGGACGCTTAACCGACTGCGCCACCCAGGCGCCCCTCATCAAGGCTTTTAGTAAAGGTCAAAGATGATTCTGGGGGACATAACATGCTGAACATTCCAATCTTCCACTGCTTTTGAGATGGCTACAAAATGAGGTTTCCACAGATTTCTCTGTTTAACCAGTATTCGGTGACAGTGTTGTTCCCATTTCCTGCTACAATAAATAATAAAAACTTATACATATGGATACATACGTACTGCTGGACACCAGACCAGGGGTCAGCAAACTACAGACCACAGGACAAATTTAGTCTGCTACCTGTTTTTGTACAGTCTGCATGCCAAGAATACCTTTATATTTTTAAATGGTTAAAAAAAGGCAAAAGAGGATATTAAAATTAAGAAATCTGAATTTGAGTGTTCATATATGGTTTTATTGGAACGCATCCATGCCCATTAGTTTACAAATTTCTATGACTGTTTTCATGTTACTGGCAGAGTAATTGCAAAAGAGACCATATGGCCCTCAAAGCCCTTTATAGAAAAAGGTTGAGCTCTGTCGTCTACACCCTTCATGCCAAGGCCTTGCTCTCCTAGCCAATATTATGCCACATGTACTGATATCATCTACCACATATCATTTTTCTATCCCTGTTATCCTGAGAAAAACTCCCTCAAATCTCCTAAAAGCCTATGTTTTATATTCCTGGTCCTGTGAACAAGAAGAAACGTTACTTCTTTTCTCTGGGCTTTACTTCCTCATCTGAAACATGGTAATAATACTATCATCCTTACAGTAAAGTTATGAAAATCAAATGAAATAACACAGATAAAATTATCTAGTTCAAAATAAGAACTCAAGAAATGGCACTTTCTAGTAGTAATAGATGTAGTTTCAAAAAGAACCAATAATCTTTCCATCTCTTAGTACAATGCACAGGCTATTGCAGATGATCAATTTTAAAAACATACTTTATTAGCATGGCAAAAATAACCAGAGTGTAACTGGGTAGTAGAAAGAATTTGGGTCAATTTCTTATCGTCTGAGTCTGCATCCTTATTGCTAAAAGGCTTATGACATTACCTGGTTCTCTCTGAAGGATCCTTCAAAGGATTAGGTGCCTCTTTTCTCAGATACTTAGCCTTATATGGTACTCAGGATCAAGAGGTCTCTCCTGTCCATGATACCTAAGATCCATTCTCCTTATACCACAGTAACTTCTGAACTCGGGATTTCTCAGCATTGCAGCTTGCTCCAGAAAAACTCATCTAGGCATTAAAAGTCATTTTGAAGAGGCTGTCCTATATCTCAGTGCAATTTCCTAATTATCCACTAGACTATCTCCTGCTTTTATCAGATTATAACTGACCTAATTTGTAAAAACTCCAGTGAAAAGAGTCTCATTAAAAACCTTCATCTCTTCAGCAGCTGCTCTTTTCTCCCCCAAATGATCTAGGTCAGGATGGCCCAATACAACCAGCTAGAGAAATTACATAGTCATTTGAGAAGCTTCTGCAGGGAGCGTGGAGTAGTGTCTCTAAGGACTGATGACAGACAGGTACTGACTAGGGGTGCAGTTGAGTGTAGTTGCAAGGGTAAAAGTACTTTAAGAAATGTCTGAAAGGTATAGCACTCAATAACTGCTACTCCACTTTCTCTTACAGAAAAGTGTTTTTTAAGAATCCCTAATCAGTGCAGTTTAGATGGATTCTATGTATAATTAAGGGGAATTTTATATTGACCATTGTGCTTCATGCAAAAACAAGAAGACAATTCTCAATAACAGAATCATTCAATCAATATTTATCAAGTCTACTATATGAAAACACTACAGCCATATAGGCTGAATCAGTTAGGTATTCCAATAATAATGCTATTTAATAAACCAAAACCTCAGTGGCAGACAATAAACACTCACTTCTTGTTTAAAAGTTTGAAGTGGCCAAGAAGGCTTCACATGAGGAAGCAGTGGCTTGTGTGGTGGCTCTGCTCCACATCTCTCTCATCCTCTTCTGGGGACTGGCAGGCTACCCAGAGAAGCTACTCTCATAATCATGGCACAAGTGCAGGAGAGAGGCATCTTTAAGGACTAGGTTCAGAACTAGCATACTGTACCTCTGTTCTATTCTCAGCAAGTCACATGGCCAATTCCAAAATCAAGGAGTAGGAAATTATCCTCTGCTCATAATGAGGCTATGTCATGTGGATGAGTGGGGAGATGAAGAACAGGGGCCAATATTTCAACATACTATGGAGTCATTAGATAAGATAGCCTCCTGGATCCTAGGATCATCTAGTCCAATCCTCAGATTTTAAAAACAAGAACTCTGAGTACCAGAAAAGTTAAATGACAACTAGCCAGAGGAAACCATTTTTTCACACACAATGAATCACACATACCATGATCTTCCCTCAATAGGAATAAGAGCTTAGAACGACTGAGTAAAATTACCCATTACGAACAATACTTGGCTATTAGGCTTTGTTGACAGGTTGTAAAGCTGAGACAAACCCAAAAGGCAATTAGGGGAACTTTAAATAGGAGGCAAGAAAAGAAAGCCAAGATGAAGGCAGTATCCTGGTGTCCAACTTGATGGCAGGATTGATATGGGAACCATGATTCAAGGTATAACTTAAGTCTTCTGGAGGATCATGTGGAAAGACAAAACTCAAGTCCTATGGAAACCTGAGCAGATATTATTTGAGGGGAGGAATTCCTTCCTTCTTTCTATGCCTACTTTTTTGTTCTTCCCTTTAAGGGCACAGAAATGACTCTATCACATATAGCATTTGCCTTTCTCTTGCCAGACATCCTGTCCTACCAGAGAATGTGTTATGTTTCCCTCTCTGTCAGGTTATAACAATTAGAGTCCCGAAGAGTTAGCCAAGCTAACTCTAGGATTCCGTATTAAGAAGCCCATTTGAACCTTGTACCAAATGTCAGAGTGAGATCACCAATTTGATTGAGAAGCCAATCCAAAGCCTCTTTTATATTGAGAAATTAATGCACAGGGAAATGAAGTTAAATTAACATTAAGCAACCAATCTGTTGGGAGAGATATCTCCAGTCCCCAAAGTCTTAGATGAATTGCCTGGAGCCTATACAGTGAGTGGAACTGAGTGGTCCCAGTTCCAAAGATCAAAGAATGCAGTGATATAGGATTTCCCAGACTTATAGCTGTTCTAATATGAAGTCTTATTTGGCATTTCATATTTAAATACAGAATTGTTCCCTAAGCATAGGTGCCAGAATGTTTCTTTTTCAGCTCCCGCTGAAAATGCCTCATTCTCCTCTAATTCTTATCGACTCCTTACCTGCTCTACATCATCTCCAAATGTCTCCTTGTGTCTGACAACTAACGATTCCATGAATGTGCCTTATTACTTGACACCTTGATGCTTTTTGCACATACTGACCCTTCTGCCTGGAATTGTCCTGGGTTTCCTTTTCTACCAAGAAAACGAATTCCTTGAGACACAACCTCAGCATTGCCTCTTACGGTAAATCTTCTCTGTCCACTCCTCCTACTGCTTATACATGGCAGATCTCTACTTTGGTTCTAATCATACTGTATTTTTATTTTTTGTATTTTTACATATTTTTCCCTAAAATCATTGGCCTCCGTGAGATACTAAAGATCTTTATTCTTTTTATTTAAATTTTAGTTACTTAACATACAGTGCAGTATTGGTTTCAAGAGTAGAATTCAGTGATTCATCACTTCCATAGAACACCCACTGCTCATCACAAGTGCCCCTTAGTACCCATCGAGTCCATCTCCTACCCACCTTCCTCTGTCAACCCATAGTTTGTTCTCTATCATTAAGATATATGTGGTTTGTCTCCTTCTCTTCTCTTTCCCAACTTCCCATATATTCATCTGTTTTATTTATTAAATTCCACATATGAGTGAAATCATATAGTATTTATCTTTCTCTGATTGACTTACTTCATTTAGCATAATACATTCTAGCTCCATCCACATCATTGTGAATGGCAAGTGTCAAGATTTCATTCTTTTTAGCCTAAATGTCCATCAACTGATGAATGGATAAAGAAATTGTGGTTTATATACACAATGGAGTACTATGTGGCAATGAGAAAGAATGAAATATGGCCCTTTGTAGCAACGTGGATGGAACTGGAGAGTGTGATGCTAAGTGAAATAAGCCATACAGAGAAAGACAGATACCATATGTTTTCACTCTTATGTGGATCCTGAGAAACTTAACAGAAACCCATGGGGGAGGGGAAGGGAAAAAAAAAAAGAGGTTAGAGTGGGAGAGAGCCAAAGCATAAGAGACTCTTAAAAACTGAGAACAAACTGAGGGTTGATGGGGGGTGGGAGGGAGGGGAGGGTGGGTGATGGGTAGTGAGGAGGGCACCTTTTGGGATGAGCACTGGGTGTTGTATGGAAACCAATTTGACAATAAATTTCATATATTGAAAAAAATAAAAATAAAATGACATTGTAAAAAAAAAGATTTCATTCTTTTTGATGGCTGAGTAATATTCCATTGCATATACCACATCTTTTTTTAAATTTTTTTTTTCAACGTTTATTTATTTTTGGGACAGAGAGAGACAGAGCATGAACGGGGGAGGGGCAGAGAGAGAGGGAGACACAGAATCGGAAACAGGATCCAGGCTCTGAGCCATCAGCCCAGAGCCTGACGCGGGGCTCAAACTCCCGGACCGCGAGATCGTGACCTGGCTGAAGTCGGACGCTTAACCGACTGTGCCACCCAGGCGCCCCTACCACATCTTTATCCATTCAACAGTTGATGGACACTTGGGTTCTCTCCATAATTTGGCTATTGTTGAGAATGCCACTATAAACATTGAGGTGCATGTACCCATTCAAATCTGTGTTCTTGTATCCTTTGGGTAAAATAGTGCAATTGCTGGATCCTGGGTAGTTGTATTTTCAGTTTCTTCAGGAACCTCCATACTGTTCTCCAGAGTGGCTACACCAGTTTGCATTCCCACCAACAATGCAAGAGTGTTCTCCTTTCTTCACATCCTTGCCAATACCTGTTATTTCTTGCTTTGTTATTTTTTGACATGTGTGTTTCCTACAGGAATGTATGAGCTACTCAAAGGCATAGAAACCAGCAGTGTCTAATAAGTTCTATAAGGTCATTGGGTAAATGAAAGACACGGAGGGAGAGAAAGAGAAGGAGGAGGAAGAGTATACTGATTTCCTACTACTAATCCTCAATAGAGTAGCTTCTCCATTTCAGGACAAAAAAAGTCTTTTCCATTTTGGATTTGGTTTTGATGAAGTTTCTAATGTAGATAATTCTTCCTATTTTATTTTCCAGGGGTCTATTTTTTCCCTGTCATCAAGTGTGAGAGACAAGTAGAAATGGGAGACAAGCCTAATGGGTCAGAATTCAAATAGACTTTGAATGGAAACATGGAGCCAGAGCACAAGTGGGAAGGATGACAAAAAACCAGGATCCAAGATAAAGGTCCTGATTGGGATTGGAGTGTTAGTTAGGTGGCTTAGTGCTGGGTGGGTAGCTTGGCTTGCCTGAAAAATGAAAGAAGTCAGGGAAGCCAATTTGCTGAAATGCTGCAGAAGTAAAGTAAATTTCTCACACCATCGAGAAATTATCTTAGGATGATTTGCAAATATCATAGCTAAAGATTTAATATTTCATAGTTATAACATATCCCCTTTCCATGTAGCCATATTGTTTATTGGCATTTATTTATTTTTAGTGAAATTATTGGCTATTCTTAAAGTCATTTGTAAGATCAGTAAATTATGTCTTGTTTTGTTTTGTTTTGGCAGGTGCACAAGGCTTATTTTTACATGTTATATTCAAGATCTAGACTACTTCTACACGCTAATCTGAAACTGTGCTTAGAGGATGACACAGATACATAATAAGCATCTGTAACAATAATTGATGAATTTTTGCCCCAAAAATTATGCTATGGATAGCATCCAATGTTTGGTTCATTACTAGAATACACATAGTTAATATCTAGTTAAGGAATCTTAACTCAAATAACTATAATATCTTGCTTACCTAGAAGTCACAACTCCTATATCTTAATTATCTAAAACACCATCAACTACACTTGCAATTAAATACATTAAAAGTATATATAAAAGGACCTTTTAGTGTTAAAGTAGATGTGATTAACATTTATATACTAAAGCTGATGAACTTAATTAAATGTCCCTCAGAGTCCTATTTACTTCTATTCTAAGTACAATCAACTTAGCTAGGTCCCTCTTCAACTAAGAGAAAATAAACAGCAAATAAAGAGGTATAATTAGGTAGGAAAATGTTTCTAAAGACAAGCACACTAAAAGTCCAAAGAAATGGCAGCAAAAGAAGAGATCAAAACTATAACAATCACATTACTCAAAAAGTTACACATAGAACTACCATATGATCTAACAATTCCACTTCTGGACATGTCCACAAATACAGCAAAAGAGGAACTTGAGCAGGTGTTGGTGCAACCACATTTGCAGCAGCATGATTCACAATAGCCAAAAGATGGACACACATTAATTATCTACGAGCAAAAGAACAGATAAACAAAATGTGGTATATACATACAATGCAGTATTATTCAGCCTTAAAATGGAAAGAAATTTTGAGTTGTGCCACAACATGGATGAACCTTAAACATCACGCTAAGTGAAATAAGCCATTCACAAGAGGCCAAATATTACATGAGTCCACGTATATGAACTGCCTAGAGTAGTCAAATTCACAGAGACTGTAAGATGAATGATAGTATCTAGGGAAGGGTAGGAGAGAGAGGAATGGATAGTTGTGTTAATGGGTTTTAGTTAAGGAAGAAGAGAAAGTTCTGGAAATGGATGGTGGTGATTCAACAATGTGAATGTACTTAATGCTATAGAACTCTATATTTAGAACTCTATATTTAAAAATGGTTAAAATGGTAAATTTTATGCTGTGTGCCTTTTACCACAATTTTTAAAATTTTTTAAATTTTAAAAACTGTAATATTCAAACACACAAAAAAACCAGATGTCTAGTCCAGTGTGTGCGCAAACAGCTGTGCACATACCAATAGCTTCTTCCAAATATCTCTGTATGGTACGTAGTTCAAAAACCGATGTTAATAATTATCCTGTTATCATAAAATGACTAACTTATATTAGTCATTAATAGAAGACCAAAAAAAGGAAAGTATGGTCCTTTGTAAACTTTTGTTCAATCATATGACTTCACTCATATGAGGAATTTAAGATACAAAACAGATAAACATAAGGGAAGGGAAGCAAAAATAATATAAAAATAGGGAAAGGACAAAACATAAGAGACTCTTAAATATGGAGAACAAACTGAGGGTTGCTGGAGGGGTTATGGGTGGGGGGATGGGTTAAATGGGCAAGGGGCATTGGGGAAGACACTTGTTGGGATGAGCACTGGGTGTTATACGTAGGGGATGAATCACAAGATTCTTCTCCTGAAATCATTATTGCACTATATGCTAACTAACTTGGATGTAAATTAAAAAATTAAAAATAAATTGAAAATAAATAAATAAATAACACGAAACAAAGGAAAAATAAAAATAAAATTTTGTCCAAAATAGTTGAAATTAATCATGGTATCTACCTTAAAGAAACAAATTCTATAATAAAAAAAATAATAACCCCATGAATTCATTACATGGAACTGTTAGCCAATATTTGGCTAAGTATCTAACACATGGCCTAGAATATAGAAAGTAACCATTAAATGTTGTTTCCATAGGTTTCTTTTTTTTTTTAATGGAAATGGGAAATATCTAGCAAAGTTTATTTCTTTCATTTAATTTTCTATTAAAATATTGTCTTAAAGTTTGGGAAAATACATTTGTTATGACTGTCAGCAAATATTACAGTCAAATCAAACAGTTTTAAGTAGATGGGGGCCAAAGCTTTGTCATAGTCTACTCTGAATTCTGATAAAAAAGATGACTTTCAGCTGGAATAAAAATGATTTTTGCCCAAACATTAGCCAAGAAAAATCCCCTGAAAGCAATATTCTAGGAAAGGTTCTAAACTCGCCATAAAAAAAGCAATCAAAATCAAAATGCCATCTCTCAGGGTCAAGGACCAATGCATCACCCATTGAGAGGCTTTCCAAGCTGCACTACGCAGCAATGTCCTTTCGAATATAACACTGGATTTAAAGTTCCACTTAGGCACTTGTGAGGCTGATGTAGCTGCACTGAACATTTTTCTCATTTATAACATTTGCTATTTCTCATCTGATAGAAAATGGTATGATGACATTTGCAGCCAGGGATAGAGTGTAAAGAAAAAACACAATTTGGCCATAAAGCAAACTTTTAATCTTACTCGTGCTGAATTTAATTCCATTAGGTCTGGTGCTTTACTTGTTTAAGGATTTAAGAAAATGTCTAGGTCCTTTTTTTAAAGTTAGAGCCCAACAAGAAAGTAAAACATTAAAATACACGAATATTGATTGTCTTTAAATGTGTTCAAATATGCTCTTTACTTAAAACAGAACAACACAGAAAAATATCATTTATCAACGAAAAAAATTCTGAACAAATAATGGGAACTGCTACATAAGACCTAAAAGTTTTATTCAGGATACAAAACCTAATTTTATTTTTTTTTAAACATTTTTTTTCAACGTTTATTTATTTTTGGGACAGAGAGAGACAGAGCATGAATGGGGGAGGGGCAGAGAGAGAGGGAGACACAGAATCGGAAACAGGATCCAGGCTCTGAGCCATCAGCCCAGAGCCCGACGTGGGGCTCGAACTCACGGACCGCAAGATCGTGACCTGGCTGAAGTCGGACGCTTAACCGACTGCGCCACCCAGGCGCCCCAAAACCTAATTTTAAAAAAGAAAAGAAAAGAACACTTGAACTTGGAAATTTGACAGCACTGTCTTCATCAGCTAATACTTCTGTGAACCCAAGTGTTTAATCTCTGTTTGCACCCCTGTAAAATGGGAATAATATTGACTGCACAGGGTTGTTATAAAGATTAGAGTTAGTACACAGAAGAGACTGCCAAAAGGCAGGCCTTTGATAAATGGCAGCTATTACTACACAATCTTGTTCTACGAACATACTGCTATAGGACTTTTACCTAAACCTCCCAGAACTGCGTGAGAGCTTTCCAGCCTACTGAAGATGAGTCAGGTTACACTTTTGGAATCAAACATAAGGAAAAAAACCAACAACTGCCTTTCCATCACCTTTGAAACAACTTCTTTCAGCAGGGTGACCTCAGAACTCAGTAAGCGTTCTCCAACCAGATGGACAGCTTCTAAAAGGGCCAAGCAAAAAGAGCAGATGCTTTCTTTTGATATTACTCCCGCCAGGGCCTGAAACTGAAGATGCAGAAAAATAAAGAGTGTAATACGATTGCAAGCGGTTGTCCCCAGGTCTGGAAGGAGACTAAAAAAACAGAGGCCACGTAGGGAACAAGGTTAAAGGCTGGCGGAGAGCCTTCTGGAATGAGCACCTCAGCCATGGCCTCCCTCCCTTGTCCCACTTTCCAGCATGAAGATCAGAAAGTTAGTCCACAAGAACATCCCTGAGAAAGATGAAAAGTCCAGGCCTTCAACTGGATATTTGAAACTAAGAGAGTGGAAATTTCAGTCTTTAATTGGTTATTCAGGGCCCAAGCCATGTGGATAATGACCTAAGAGTGCTTATGGGAGCATGTGATGGGGCCCCAACCACTGTGCCCATGCTGTACCTTTTAATATGAAAAACAAAATCTTCCAAGAGGAATTTTTCACCTACAGCTCAGATATTTTAATAAGATTCAACATTATCCTCTGATTTAGGTAAATTCTAACAATGAAGAAAATAAAATGGAATAACTATTGCTAAGAGAGTTCTTTTAAATGGAGCTGAGAGGACACTGAGGAGGTGGGACTCATGCACATCTTTTGTCTCAAATTCTTGGAATTGATTATCTTCTTTCTGAATTCAGCTAAAAGCCAAGGCACATACTTTTGATATAATGGGCATAAATGGACTTTCTGCCTAACACCAGCCCCAGCAACCAATCACACATAGACTAATGTAACTGTAGATAAGCCAGGACCAATCACCTTTTCTTCAAAACAACTTATGCAAATCCCCTCTTTCCTCTTTAAAAACTCTAGCCTTCCCTGTCTTTCTCCAGCACATTTTTGATTTTGGTCGATTCTGTCTCCCAGATTACAATCGCTAAGACCTCAAATAAACATATACATTTTACTTTACAACTTACAGTTGCTTGCCAGTTCTTTTCAAAGGGTCTCCTTCCCTCCTACTACTGAATGGAATTTCCTGACTTAGCTTGTTTACTTCCATTTCTAGCTCCAAGAACAGTTTGGGATATGTTGTTTAGTATGTAATTTCTAGAAGAATGAATCCTGATCTTGTCCAATTTGTAGTATGGTGCCACTCACTCCATCCAAGAAGAGAAATTTTCCTTGGTAGGTAACTCTGTGCAATGTGAATCCTAACCTGTTTTACAAACCCAGGAAGATGTTTCCAATAGAAAGAATTTGAAAGCTTGTCATCTATTATTTCATTAATCCTTACCAGCAGGATACTAAAGACAACAAAGTACATTAGTCTGATATCACAGAGACCTAAGAAGGTAATGTGACTTGGCCATCTCCAATCAGTGAAATCATGAATGAAATGAGGAAAAACCAAGATTATTAGTCTCAGAGCCAGAAGCAAAGCTAAAGAAGATGCTGTTTCTTCATGTTAGAGACTCAAAGAATTATAACAGTCTGGGAAACCACAGAGTTAACCTCCAGCCGCTTATGTCCAAAACCATAAGACCTGATCTGACTGGGCAAGTTGTCTCCCACCAACTGTGGTAACAAATACATGCTCACGTAACATAAAACTTTCCACCTGTTAACCACGTTTAAGTGTACAGTTCAATGGTGTTAATTGTATTCACACTGTTGTACAGCAGATCTCCAGAACTTTTTCATCTTGCAAAACTGGAACTCTATTCACGCCCAACAACTGCCCAGCTCCCTGCCCTGCCGTCAGCCCCTGGCATCTACCCTTTCATTCTATGAGTTTCACTATTTTAGATAGCTCATGTATGTGGAATCATGCAGTATATGTCTTTTTGTGACGGGATTAGTTCACTTAGCATCATGTTCTCAAGATCCAGGTTCGCTTTAACATGAGTTTCTCCATATATCATTGAAAGCATAAAGAATCTCAATTAAAGGGAACATAATACGATCCCATCAGAAAAAGAAAAAAACCCACAAACCTCGAACAATGGGGATTAAAAAGAGAACCTGGAGGGCAATACAAAGTTTACAATGGGTTAGCACAATCAAGGAAAAATGAGCCCAGTTACTTGAGTACAGGCGAAAACAACGATGAGTTCATTTTTATTATTAAGGGATTAAGAAGGAAAATTACTGCACAGGAAGCCAGATGTCCTGAGTTCCAGTCCTGACTTTCCAATTAATGAGAAGAGCGAGAGCCAGCAAAGCTACCAAGCACTCAGAGACACTTGAGTCCCCATCTTTCTTAAAAGATTGTTGATGCAAGTATGATAAAATAGATACTATGTCTTTACAATATCAAAAGTGCTTTATGGGTAAAAGATAAGATTATTTTCAAAGTAATTTTTAAATCTTATTGTTTAGCAAGTTTCAGTTTTGTAAGATGAAAATATTCTGTGGATGAATGGCCGTGATGGATGCAACAACAAAGTGAATGTATGTAATGTCACAGATCTACACATTTAAAAAGAGCTAAAATGGCAAATCTTGTGTTGTACGTCTCTTACCATAATTTTTCAAGTATAAATCTTTAAGTTTATATATGTATAAAACACTATTTACATCTTGAAAAATTATTGGTCACTCAGATTATATATTTGGGAAGTAAAAAGTCACATTTTCACTTGTAAATTCATAGTCATGTGTCAGTGTTTCAATTTTGAATTGCTATTTTTCTGCACTCCTGCATCAAAAATACTGTCAGCACCACAAACGCACACATAATTATTTAGTCTAATTTTACTGATCCTGGTATTATCACACATATTTTACAAAAGCCTTACATGCTTTAACATAGAATTATTCTCCTTTTGAGAAAGCAATAATTGAGACCACCATCTGAGTAGGTGGGCAAACAATCACAAAGATGTTGAGTGACTTACTCTACCCCAAGAGTCCGGACTGTCAGCAATCACCAAAAAAGGTAATGCCCGTTTTCTCGGGTGCACTGGGAGGAATGAGAAATTGGTCTTACATTTTTGATTTCCAATATTTAATCACACTGACTTGGTAATACTTGATACCAATAAAACGTGTGATTTAAGATCCTAAAACACACAAATGCACACATATTCTAGTGTTTACATGCACATTCATTGAATTATTGAGACCAAAGTAGGGGAGCCATGTTTAAGTTACTGTCTCCATGAGTCACATACCTTTGTTTTTTAGCAACTTTTTGCAAGGTGTTTGTTCTTACATTTCTAGCTCTCAAGTCCAGCAGTTTTTTCTATTGCCAATCTTTCATTTTATCACCATCAAATAAGCAAATACCATTGCCAAATACTATAGTGTGCCCCCCAATAAATTGTTTAAATGGATTTTACATGAACTGTCCGCTATCATAATGAAATAATCAGTTGGCTTCAGGGGGAAAACATTCTTCAAAAATCTTGAAGTCAGGGTTGTTGCTTTCTCCTTCAAGAACTTTGCTCGAAGTCAGGTCCATAGGGTCATTCTGGCACCCTGACTTCAGGAAAGGCCCAGGGGATCCCAATCTGTGTATAGGTAATGGAATGATTGCAGCCTGGAGTCTGCACATCTTCTATCACAGGAGTTTAGTCTCAATAATCACACTGACACAAGAGAAAAGTAAGTTCTATCTACTGATATGCCAAAATATTGTTTAATCTAATAGCCTTGGAAATAATATTCAGGTCCTAAATTAAAATGGCCTTTGGTCCTGCTGTATTCAATTTTCAGTTCATATCCTGCCTGCCAAAAGAGATTGCTAAATCCTTATAGGCAATTAAACAATAAGTAAAACTATAAAAAAAAATGAAGGTAAAAGACCGAAAACATGCTATAGATGGAGAACAGGTAAAGTAGAAATAGTGATTAGGACATTTGATTTATTCTGTCTGTCAATAATTCATTAGGTAACTTAAATACTCATAACTCATACATTGAGAACTTACTAGGGGTCAGGCACTATGCTAAATATTTCACACCAAATATTCCATTTAATTTGCATAACAACCACACGAACATGGGTACTGTTCATATCCGTATTTTATATGAGAAACTGATGTTCAAAAAGACTAAGTAACATACCCCAAACCACCCAGTATCTTAAAACCAGCAAAGACCTTAGAGGTCATCTGGCTCAAACACTGTGTCAGTGCAGGTGTTTGGAAGATGACCATCCAGCCTCTCTTTACACACTTCTACTGGAGAGGATGAGTTCACTACTTAAAAGTCACATTGATAAGGCATTCTCCCTTTCCCTTCAGCTTGTCAAAACCTTCATACCCCCATTCTATTTTATGGTTGCTTTAATTTAGAACTCCAGAGACCTCTCCTTCATGTATTTGAAGAGAGGTAGCTATATTCCCATATGGTTTGGCTTCCAGAAATGTCAGAGTCAATGGTTTGGTAAAGCCCTCCCCACAATCCCCACTCCCTTGCTATCCCAAAACACTGCAGCTTTCCAAGATCTCTGTGAAAGTCTGAAGCCTAGAACGGAGCACCATGCTGCAAATGGCTTAGCTGAGCACAGGGCCAGCCAGGCTGTCACATCCCTTGCTCTGCAAACTGTATCTAGCCATGCAGCCCAAGCACGTATATACATTTTTGCTGCCATGTCACACTACTAATTTATACTCAGCTTCCAGGTGGCTATGTGTCCTAGGTCTTTTTCTCACAAACCATAGGTTCCTATTACATATTTCATATTTTAATTTGTTTTTTTTTATTAGTTTGATTCTTGTTAAAGCTCATCAGAATAGCTTCAATTAATCTTCAAGTTTATAAGTCATTTTAAAATTTAGGCTCCGTTACCTAATATATCAACTTGTGACAACTGGGAGTTTTCTCATAAATCACAGTGAGAGAGCACTCAGTCAGGCACAAGGCATTCTAAACTTGGTAGGAAGAGTCGTACAGAAATCTTTCTGTCCTATGATATGGGTACAGTCTGGGGCTGAAGAGCTTAATCTTAGAAAAATCTAGTCATCTAGGTGGTGTCCAAAGCTCAAACACAGACAAGTAAACTTCATACGAAGAAGTCTAATCTGGCTGAAGTTTTCCTGTGTTTCTGTAAAATCTACTTGTAGATTTCCTATTATCTCTGTCCATATATTGGAACCTATTCTCTCTGCTGCACCAGAACTATTGCTGGTCACTGTCCTCTCTGGCTATGGACACCTTCCCAATCACTTGTCACTGTATCTACCTAGCCAACATCTTCTCCACCCGTGGGAGATCCAGTCTCCTCTCTGTGTTACTCACATCTGCCCCCTCCTATAAAGCCCATTTTCTGTACTCAGCTGCATCAGAGAGCCTGAATGCTAGACACAGGAAGGTGAACATTGAAGTAGCCCTCTTCACATTCCCTTGTTTATAGTTGGACTGGTTCTGGAGCCCAAGGCTGTGCTGAGCCTGAGCAGGGAAGACAGAAAAGCCAAGAAGCTTTAATTGAGGGGAGACAAGGAAAGAGGCGCTTAGAGAGGCAGAGAACCAGGTAGGCCTTGCCAGAGACCCAGTCAGCAAAGTAAATGAGGGTAATTAGACATGATGGAATGATTAAAAAAACCACATTTATTGACTACTTACTCCGTGACAGGTATGCTGTCACATACATATATATGTGTACATATGTACCACATGTATAACCTGAGCTGAAATCAAGAGTCAGATGCTCAACCAACTGAGCCACCCAGGCACCTTATACACATACATATGCTTATTCCTATTGAATCCTTATAACAAAGAATGTGAGGTTGGTACTGTCATTTTCTCCATTTTAGAGCTGAGGAAATTGTAACCCAGAGAATTTTTAGGAGCTCCCCTGAGTGAGCTGGTAAGTAGCAGAGCCATGGCTTGGACCAAATTGGCCCACAACATCAACTGTTAAGCACTTTTACAAAGGTAACACGAGAGGCTGGGTGGAGTTAAGTGACTTGCCAAGACTTGTTTGCAAATCAACACCACAATGCGGGTCTTATATCTCCCAGGCAGTTAGTTCACTTTTCTCACCAGAGGGTGATGCCTTACCTCTATCCAGGATATAGATTACCATCGCTTCCTTTTTAATTACTCACAAACCATTCATTATTACCACGTAAAGTCGCTAGGATCTATTTTTCCTCTTTTGAAAACTGTGGCAGTTACATATCTGTATACTTCAGTTTCTACAATCTCTAGAAATGACCGTTGACTTCTGTAACATTTTGTCAGTTGTTTTTTTCCCTTAGTACCTAGAGATACATATTGCCTTGGCACAAAAGCTTGAACACATTTAAAAACATTTCTTCTTACTAGCTTTTCACTTTGCTTCTGAAGATTATTCATTCTGGTTGAAAATCACAAATAAAATATGAATAGGTAGCATTTAATTCTCATTTAATCCTTGCAACAAGCCAAGAAATACTATTCCTATGAAGTACTCAACCTATAGTACTGTTATTATCTTCATTTTTCAGTTGAGGAAACTGGAGCACAGAGAGATTAAATAATTTTCCCAAATTCACAGAGCTAATAAATGGCAAACCCAAAACCCAGGTATTCGAAAACAGAGCCTGAATTTTTAAACTATGCCTCCCCTGCCTGACTTAGGGAGTGGTTATTTCTTGGTATCATTTGTTCATTTTACATTATCTGTCTCAAGCAATGTTCTAGACCTCCCTTGTACTACATCTAGCTCCAAGCATAGGGAGGAGACATCTTGATATTATCTTTGTTTGAATGTCAACCTTTTTTGGACTTCAGTCACGCGGATACATTTCTGCAATTAAATGACAGCTCCTACATCTTTTGTACATATTTGTGTCCTCTTTTTTTTGCCTTGTGGGCTAGCCTGTATACCTTTGTTGTATTTTAATAGAATTTTTCATATTTCTTATGAAGCTAATAATAAAAGCACTCAAAGTAATTGTGGGGTCTAGTATTATTACTATATTTTGGTTAAATAAGTCACTATACAGATTATATTCAAGTGACCAACTTACAGACAATTAGAATACAAAGCTTAGAAACCAGAACAGTATTGGGGTGCCTGGGTGGCTCAGTCGGTTAGGCATCTGACTTTGGCCTAGGTCACGATACTGCACTTCATGGGTTTGAGCCCTGTATCGGGCTGTGTGCTGACAGCTTGGAGCCTGGAGCCTGCTTCAGATTCTGTGTCTCCCTCTCTCTGCCCCTCCTCTGCTTTCACTCTCTCTCTGTCTCCCAAAAATAAATTAAAAAAAATTTTAATAAATAAATAAGAAACCAGAATAGTATTAAAGATTGCATACTTTTTTTTTACCCTTAAGTCACAGTCCAATCTGATATTTCATCAAAGTTTTTATTATGATCACTCAATTTAATATATAAAAATAGAAGAAAACTGGTTGAACATGTGGTACCATAATGGCTAAAAATTGCTACATAAAGCAAATTCCGATTTCACTCTGTTCAACTGTCATGTATCTCATTCAAAAAAACATTGGGCCCAGCATAATCTTAACTAATGTTCATGGAGGTCAGGACTTTACAAAGAATTCAAATAATAAATCTGTCTTGAATACTTTTGTTGGGTTGCCTTTTCGCAAATCAACTGACCAGAGGTCTTTGTGCAAGATCAGACTCCCTCTATACTGTTATTTCTTAGTCGACAAGTATGGATTGCATACTGATTGTAGCCCAGACATATTCTGTGTACCTACAAAGACTGACAAGGTCCTGTTCCCAAGGAGCTTGTATTATACTCTGTTGATATATAATAAATATATAAAGAAAGTAGTTAATTGTTTTTACTTAAGCACTATAAAGAAGATAGGTCAAGCAATGGTTGGAAAAATTATAAGGATAGAGATAAACTGCTTTGGCTAGCATGGTCAGGGGATGTCTCCTGAGGAGAGGACTTCATTAGAAGAGGAAGAAGGCAGAGTGGTGACAATCTAGAAGATTCAAATCTCTAAAGCAAGAGGAAACTGGGAGGGCCTGATGGCCAAAAAAAAAAAAAAAAAAGGCTATGATGAGTAAGAAAAGAGTAGAAGGAGTTGAGGTCAGAGAGACAGACAGGGATCAGTAATTTTAGTAATTAAAGGTAGAGGAGTTTTAACAAATGGATAATATACCACATTTATACTTTTGAAAGCTACTCTGTGTAGAGGGACAAAAATGAAGGCAGGGATATGGGTTAGGGGCCTTTGGAGTAATTCATGTAGGAGGGGACAGTAACTAGATTAGCATTTTAATAGTGGAAATAGTGAGAAATGAAAAGATATGGGATACATTTGGAGAAAGATTCAACAAGATTTACTGTCTGGGTGGTTTTAGGGTTTGAAGGGGAAAAAACTGAAGAATCATTCCAAGACTTGAGAAACTGACAGACAGTGAGGTAAAAGACTTAGATGAGGAACACTTGATTAGGAACAAACTTGGAGGGTAACAATGGATGGTAAACTTAAGAGTTCTTTTTAAGTCATGTTAAGTTTGAGGTTTCTATAGGACATTCAAATGAAAATGATAGGAAGGTAGTGGGGTATCTGAGGACAGAGTTCAGCAGAGGTATCTGGCAAATAATATAAACTTAAGGAGTCATCAGCACATAGATATTATCTCAAGTCATTGGTTTATATATTTTAACCTTGGGGAAGAGTGTCATTATAGAAAAAGAGAGAGAGAGAGATCAAGGCCTAAGCCCTAGATGTAAAGAAACGGAGGCATAGCTAGCAAAGATGACCTAAAGGAAATAGTAATAAGGTTGGAAAAATAAGATAGTAATGATTAACAGTAGCAATATGGCAGAAGAGGAAGCCACAAACCCTTCTTCCCCCCATGGGTACACTAATTTTTCAACAATATATTAATCAATTCCTTTTGTGAGAAATCCAGAAACCAAGTCAGAAGCCCCTACACCCCACACAATTGCAATACCAACCATTGAAGCTGGTAGGAAAATTTGTGGCACACTCTTGCCTTAGTCCCTCCCTGACACAGTGCTACATGATTGAGAGTAAATTCCCAGCTTCTTTTTGAAAAGGGAAAGATTGGACCATATTTCCAATGTTCTGACTTTTGGGGGGTCAAGGGGCTACCCAAGACACTGGCTTCTGCCTCACCTAAGAGCTGTAATGGAAAGCCCAGTACATTCTAGATGCCTGGGGCTCACTAAACACAAGAAAGCTGTGTGGTTTGTTGTTGCTCCAGAGCACTGGCAATATCACAGACAGAGGCCAGTAAGCTTGGCAACCTCTTCCTCAAGCAGTAGAGAAGAATAGAGCATGTGTCCAACGTGATTTTTCAAGGAGCTGCTCAAGGAACTGACCGCTGCTTTGCCTGCCTCTTGATGGGATCTGGCATATTCTAGATGCCCAAGAACTGTTGAGAACAAAAAAGAGCTAGGTGGCATCATAATAAACACGAGAGGGAGTGAGAAATTATGAGATGCTGGCAGGGTAGAGGAGGGACCAGCAAATCCCTCTAATGAAGAATCTATAAACACAAGCCCAGAGAATCCACAAAAAGTGGTTTGAGAGGCCTCTAGACTCTCTAGCCAGGTTAACTGTATGTTTCTATAATGGCCATTCTAATAGATATTGGGTGATATCTTATTGTGGTTTTGTTTTTTGCATTTCTCTGATGATTAGTGATTTTGCACATATTTTCATGTACCTGTTGGCCATTTGCATGTTTTCTTTGGAAAATGCCTTATTCATGTCCTCTGCTCATTTTTAAATCAGATTGGGTTTTTGTTTGTTTGTTTGTTTGTTTGTTGGTTATTGAGCTGTAAGAGTTCCTTATATTCTGGAAATTAACCCCTTATCAGACATATAATTTGCAAACATTTTCTACCATCTTATATATTGCTTCTTCATTTTGTTGATTATTTCTTCTGCTGTGCAGAAGGTTTTTAGTTTGATATAGTCCTGCTTTTTTATTTTTTTTTAATTTTTTAAGTTTATTTATTTTGAGCACAAATGCGGGACAGAGGGAAAGAGAGAGACAGAGACAGAGAGAAAATCACAAGCAGGCTCTGCACTATCAGCAGGGAACCCAATGTGGGGCTCGAACACAGAAACCTTGAGATCATGGCCTGAGCCAAAATCAAGAGTCGGATGCTTATCTGGCTGAGCCACCCAGGTGCTGTAATGTGCTTTTATTCATTTTTGCTTATTTTTCTTTTTTTTGACAAAGAAGGTTTTTTTTTTCTGTTAAAAATGTGGAGAATGCATTTTATTTAAATCCAAGTTAGTTAACATATATCATAATAATGGTTTCAGGAGTAGAATTTACTGATTTATTACTTACATATAATACCCAGTGCTCATCCCAAGTGCCCTCCTTAATGCCCATCACCCATTTAGCCCATCTGCCTACCCATCATCCCTCCAGCAACCCTCAGTTTGTTCTCTGTCTTTAAGAGTCTCTTATGATTAGACTCATAAATATGGAGAACAAACTGAGGGTTACAGGAGGGGTTGTGGGGGGGGGGATGGACTAAACGGGTAAGGGGCACTAAGGAATCTACTCCTGAAATTATTGTTGCACTATATGCTAACTAATTTGGATGTCAATTTTAAAAAATACAAAATAAAACAAGTTAAAAAAAAGAAAAACCAATGGCCCCTGACCATATAAAAAAGATGATCTTCATAAAAATAATAAAAGAAGCACACATTAAAACAAAACAAAAAAAGAGTCTCTTATGATTTGCCTCCCTCTATGTTTTTATCTTATTTTTCCTTCCTTCCCTTCCCTTGTGTTCATCTGTTTATTTCTTAAATTCCACATATGAATGAAATCATATGATATTTGCCTTTCTCTGACTGACTTATTTCTCTTAGCATAATGCATTCTAGTTCCATCTACATCATTGCAAATGGCAACATTTCATTCTTTTTGATCATTGAGTAATATTTCCATTGTATATAAATACCACATCTTCTTATCTATTCATCAGTCAATGAACATTTGGGCTCATTCCATAATTTGGCTATTGTCAATAGCACTGCTGTAAACATTGGGGTGCATGTGCCCTTGGAAACAGCACACCTGTATCCCTTGTATAAATACCTAGTTGTGCAATTGCTGGGTTGTAGGTAGTTCTATTTTTAATTTTTTGAGGAACCTCCATACTGTTCTCCAGAGTGGATCCATCATTTGCATTCCCATGAGCAATGCAAAAGGATTCTCTTTTCTCCACATCCTCACCAACATCTGTTGTTTCCTGAGTTGTTAATTTTAGCCATTCTGACAGGTGTGAAGTGTTATCTCATTGTGGTTTTGATTTGTATTTCCCTGATGATGAGTGATGTTGAGCATCTTTTCATGTGTCTATTGGCCATCTGGATGTCTTCTTTAGAAAAGTGTCTTGGGGCACCTGGGTGGCTCAGTCGGTTGAACTTCTGACTTCGGCTCAGGTCATGATCTTATGGTCTATGGGTTCGAGCCCCACGTCGGGCTCTAATGACAGCTCAGAGCTTGGAGCCTGCTTCGGATTCTGTGTCTCCTTCTCTCTCTGCCCCTCCCCCTCTCATGCTCTGTCTCTCTCTGTCTCAAAAATAAATAAAAACTAAAAAAAAATTTTAAGAAAAGAAAAGTGTCTTTTGTTTGTGTCTTTTGCCCATTTCTTCACTGGATTATTTGTTTTTTGGGTGTTGAGTTTGATAAGTTCTTTATAGATTTCGAATAGTAACCCTTTATCCGATATGTCCTTTGTAAATATCTTCTCCCATTCTGGGGAGTTGCCTGTTTTGTTGACTGTTTCCTTCAGTATACAGAAGCTTTTATCTTGATGAGGTCCCAATAATTCATTTTTGCTTTTGTTTCCCTTGCCTCTGGAGACATGTCAAGTAAGAGGTTGCTGCAGCCAAGGTCAAAGAGGTTGTTGCCTGTTTTCTCCTCTAGGATTTTGATGGTTTCTTGTCTCACATTTAGGTCTTTCATCCATTTTGAGTTTATTTTTGTGTATGGTGTAAGAAAGTGGTCCAGGTTCATTCTTCCACATGTCGCTGTCCAGTTTTCCCCACATCATTTGCTGAAGAGACTGTCTTTTTTCCACTGGGTATTCTTCCCTGCTTTGTCAAAGATTAGTTGGCCATACATTTGTAGGTCCATTTCTGGGTTCTCTATTCTGTTTCATTGATCTATGTGTCTGTTTTTATGCCAGCACCATACTGTCTTGATGATTACAGCTTTATAATACAGCTTGAAGTCCAGAATTGTGATGCCTCCAGCTTTGGATTTCTTTTTCAACATTACTTTGGCTATTCTGGTTTTTTTCCAGTTCCACACAAATTTTAGGATAGTTTTTTCTAGCTCTGAGAAGAATGCTGGTGCAATTTTGATTGGGACTGCATGGAATGTGTAAATTGCTTTGGGTAGTATTGACATTTTAGCAATATTTGTTCTTCCGACCCATGAGCATGAAATTTTTTTCTGTTTCTTTGCATCTTCTTTAATTTCTTTCATAAGCTTTCTGTAGTTTTCAGTATGCAGATATTTTACCTCTTTGGTTTAGGTTTTTGCTTTTATTTCTTATACATATGGTGTCATATCCAAAGAAGTCATTGCCAAGACCAATGCTAAGAAACTTTTGCCATGTGTTTTCTTCTAAGAGTGTTACAGTTTCAGTCTTTAATCCATTTTGAGCTAGTTATTGTGCATAGTTAAGATAGAGGTCCAATTTCATTCTTTTCATGCAAATAGCAATTTTCCCAACATCATTTATTGAAAAGACTATCCTTTCCCCATTGATTATTCTTGGCTGTCTTGCCAAATATTAGTTGATCATATATGAATGGATCAATTTCTGGACTATTGATTCTATTCCATTCGTCAATGTGCCTGTTTTTATGTCAGTACCATACTGCTTTGATCACTATAGCTTTGTGGTATAGTTTTCATTCAGGAATTGTGAAGCCTCAGTTTTGTTCTTTCTCAAGATTACTTTGACTATTCAGGGTCTTTTGTGGATCCATATGAATTTTAGGATAGTTTTTTTCTATTTCTGTGAAAAATGCCATCGGAATTTTGATAGGGGTTTCACTGAATCTATATCTACATGGCTTTGGGTGGTATGGACATTTTAACAGTATTATGATCCATGAAGATGGGAGATCTTTCCATTAATCTTTTTTAATTTCTTTCATTAATGTCTTATAGTTTTCAATGGACAAATCTTTCATCTCCTTGGTTAGATTTATTCCTTGGTATTTTATTGGGGTTTTTTTCATACTATTGTAAGTGTAATTGTTTCTTAATTTCTTTCAGAAATTTTGTGTTAGTGTATAGAAAGACAACTGATTTTTGTAAGTTGATTTTCTAAGCAGAAATGTTATTGACTTTGTTTATTAGTTCTAACAGGTTTTTGGCTGAGTTCTTAGGGTTTTCTACATATAAGATCATGTCATCTGCAAACAGACAATTTTACTTCTTCCTTTCTAATTTGTATGCCTTTCATTTCTTTTTATTGCCTAATTGCTATGGGTAGCACTTCTATACTTGGTTGAATAGGAATAATTGGTGGGGGCACCCTTATCTTGTTTCTGATTTTAGAGAAAAAGCTTTTAGCTTTCATCATTGAGCATGAAGTTAGCTATGGCTTTGTCATATATGATCTTTATTTTATGAAGTATGTTCCTTACATATCCCATTTGTTGGGAGAATTTATCATGAAATGGCATTGAGTTTTGTTAAAGCTTATCTGCATCTACTGAGATGATAAGATGATTTTTATTCTTGATTCTATTAATGTGGGATATCACATTTATTGATTTGTATATGTTAAAACATCTTTGCATCCCACAGATAAAACCTACTTGACGATGGGGTCAATTCACAAGGGAAATATATAAATTACCTAAATATACAAAGCAAATACTACAAAACTGAAAGGAGAAATACATAGGAAATTTCAATATTCCACTTTGGAGAATGGATTGAACATCTAGACAGAAGATCAACAAGGAAACAGAGAACTTGAACA
Source organism: Felis catus (assembly GCF_018350175.1). NCBI lineage: Eukaryota > Metazoa > Chordata > Mammalia > Carnivora > Felidae > Felis > Felis catus. Next base: position 205,751,942 of record NC_058368.1, on the reverse strand, counting down.
CTATGGACCAAATGTGCTGAGCAGACATACACAAAATATTCTATCCAACTATAGCAGAATACACATTCTTATCAAGCACACATGGAACATTCTCCAGGACAGATCATATGTTAGGTCACAAAACAGGTCTCAAGGATTTTAAAAGATTAGAATCACACCAAGTGTCTTTTTCTGTCCACAATGGAATAAAACTAGAAATCAATACAATGAGAAATTCTCAAATGCATAAAAACAATATATTCTTTATATATATGTATTATATTTCAATTGAGGCCACAGAAATAAAACAGTTCAAAAAAAGACTAATATGAGCAATTATATGCCAAACTGTATAACTGAGAATAAATGCATAAATTCCTGGAAACACACAACTGATCAAGACTGAATCATGAAGAAACAAAATCTGAACAAATCTATAACTAATAAGAGATTAAACAAGTAATCAAAAATCCCTAAACAAAGAAAAGCTGGAAATCAGATTGCTTCACTGTTGAATTCTACCCAACATTTAAAGAATTAACACCAATCCTTCTTAAACTCCTCCAAAAAATTAAAAAGTAGCACTTCCAAACTCATTTGTGAAACCAGCATTAGTCTGCTACCAAAGCCAGATAAAAACACTACAAGATACTAAAACTACAGGCCAATATCCCTGATGATTTAAAGACGCTAAACTCTTCAACAAAATAGTAGCAAACCAAATTCATACACCATAACCTAGTGGGATTTAACACAAGAGTGCAAGGATAGTTCAATGTTAAAAAAAAATCAATATGATGCACCACATTAACATAATAAAAGATTAAAAGTACATGATCATCTTAACAGATGCAGAAAAAGCACTTGACAAAAATTCAACACCCTTTCATATTAAAAAAAAAAACTAAACAGACTAGGAGTAGAAAGAAATGACCCTAACATCAAAAAGGTCATATATGAAATGTCTGTGATAATATTACACTCAAAGCTAAAAGCTCTTAGGAACAAAGCAAGTATGCCCACTCTTAACATTTCTATTCAACACAGTACTGGACTTGGCCAGAGCAATTCTACAAGAAAAATAAGATATTCAAATAGGAAAGAAAGAATTAAAATGATTTTGGCTGGCAGATAATATGATCAAATATGTAGAAAATCCTAAAGATTACACACACACACACACACACACACACACACACACACACACACACACAGTTGGAATAAATGCATTTAGTAAAGTTGCAGGATACAAAAATCAATATACAAAAATCAGTCTCCTTTCTATATGCCAAAAAAAAAAAATCCTGGGGTGCCTGGGTGGTTCAGTCGATCAAGTGTCTGACTCTTGATTTTGGTCCGGGTCATGATCTCACTGTTTGTGAGATCAAACCCTGAGTCAGGCTCTGTGCTGAGTGAGGAGCTTGCTTGGGATTCTTTCCCTCCTCTCTCTGCCCCTTTCCTGCTCATTCTCTCTCTCACTCTCCCTCTCTTTCTCAAAATAAATAAACTTAAAAAATAAATATAAACAATCCAAAAAGGAAATTAATAATCCCATATAACTGCATTCAAAACAATAAAATATTTAGTAATAAACTTAACCAAGGAGATAAAATATTTGTACCCAGAAAACTGTAAAACATTTGTGAAACAGATTGACATAAACAGATTCACATAAATGGAAAGACATCCCCTATTCATTGATGGAAGACAATACTGTTATCATGCCCAGACTACCCAAATTTATCTACAGATTCAATGCAATCTCCATCAAAATCCCAATGACCTTTTTGTACAGAAATAGAAGAAACAGTCCTAAAATTCATAAGAAACCACAAAAAACCCAAATAGCCAAAATAATCTTGAAAAAAAAGAACAAAGCTGGAAGACTTATACTTTGTGTTTCAAAACATATTACAAAACTATAGTAAGCAAAACAGTATGGTACTAACATAAGGACAGACACATAGATCAATAGAACAAAATGGAGAGCCCAAAACTAAACCAACACATATACATACAGTCAACTGATCTTTGACAAGGTTGTCAAAAATATACAATGACATATCAGCTCTTCAATAAATGTGTTGGGAAAACTGGATATCTACATTCTAAAGAATAAAATTTATTGGGCCCTTATCTTACACCATACACAAAAATTAACTCAAAGTGAATTAAAGAGTTAAATATAAGACCTGAAACAGTAAAGCTCTTAGAAGAAAACATGAGGAAAACCCTTCTGGACATTTGTCTTGGCAATTATTTCTTGCATAGGACGCCAAGAGAACAGACAACAGAAGAATAGAAAAGTGGGATTACAAACTAAAAAACTTCCACATGTGGGGGCCAACATGGTGGAGAAGTAGGGGGAATCCATAATTCCAGCATCTCTCAAACAAAAAAGTGTAGAAGCCAAAGGACTTTGAACACCAGAGCCTGGGAGGAAATGAGACTGAATCTTCTAGGAATAAAATGGGAAAGCTGGAAAAAAACATAGGTGGGTAACTGTGAACAGGCAGAGATAAAAAAAGGCCATGTGGGCGTGGAGGGGAGGGACCCCCTTCTGAGGAGAGAAAAAGAAGAGAAAGAGCGGCTAGAGAAGTGCAGGATCGTATTTGGACAGGAGAAAGACCTCGGACTGAGACTGAGAGGGATCCAGCCGGCTCCCTGTTAGTGCACCTGGGGAGGAGGGGAGTCAGGCCTGGGTGCGGGGTAGGTCAGAGGCTGAGTCCACAGCTGGAGAAAGCAGTTCCCTCCCTGGAGGGCTGTGTGATAGCACAGAACCTGCCTGCGTCTGCCACCCCCAGGCACAGTGGCTGGGCTGAGGGTGCACTCTGCAGAAGGATAAGGCCGCTGTTTCCCTGGAATGCTGTGGGAAGGATAAAGCCTGCCTGTGTCCACCCCCCTGGGGGCTGGTAGAGGCGAGGGCAGCGGCTCAGTCTGCAGTAGGAGAAGTCAAACCTCCCTGAAGTGCAGTGGCACAGACAAAGCCAGCTGGGACCACATATTGAAGCACTAAGAGGAGCCTCCCCAGGGCCAGAGCTCATGAAGTGGGACTTTGAATCCTAGCCAAGCACAGAGTCAAAGGAGTTGGCAGAGAGAGAAGGACCACCCAATCTCCGCCAGCGGCACAGTGAGGACGACTCAAACTGACTCCACCGGGTCCAGCTCCATGGAGAAGAGACTGGGGAATCACCATCCACCTCCCTCCTGCCCCACCACCACCAAGGCGAGGCCTCAGGGATCACTCCCAGGGCCCATAGTGGAGGTAGGTTCAGATTATGCCAAACCACGCCCCCTTGCACTGGGTAACTGCATACCCACCGGAGGGGCAGAGACCCTGAAGACAGCGACTACCTTCAAGTGATGCAGCATTGCCTGGATTAACTCTAGGTCAATTCTGGATATAGAGATATATTCTCCCCCTGTCCCCATTTCTCCTCCTTATCTCTTCCCTCCCCTTAGGCTGGTTGCTCTGGTTATTGGCCTGTCTAAACAAACATATTTAATCCAGTGTCTTGATACATGTTCTACACTTCCTTCTTTACACTTTCTCTCTCTCTGGAATAATCAAGCTATATAGTTTCTCCATCTGGGTAACTTTATCTTCATTCCATTTTCCCCGCCTCCATCTTTATTTTCCTTTCTATCTTTCTGGATTAAGCCTTTTAGTCTCTCTGCCTAATCAATGTTTATTTTTTCTTCCCCACCCCTGCCCCCACCCCGTTCCTGTTATTTCTCTCCTTGTATGTGCTCTTCCATTAGCTCCACCTCCACCCTCTCCTTTACTTGTAGTCGGTGTTTTGGGGTTTTTTGTTTTTAGTCTTTAGGTTTTTGTTTTTGTTTGTTTGTTTGTGTTACTTATTTGTGCGTTTACGTGTTTTTTTCTCCTGTTCGTCTGTTTTCCTTCACAGGGCTACTCCAAGGAACAAATCAAAGCACACCTGGTGGAGGGTCCATAATATTGCTACGAGTAGGGTAATAAAATAACCAAAGTCACAACAACAGAGAGCAAGTAACAATCTCCAGAAAAAAACCTCCTGAAGCGCCAGGCCCTGGACAGTGTATGACCTTCCTTTAATATAGCAGTGCTCACAGGTGCAGAGCACACAACAAGCTTTTAAAACACATAAGGGACAGAAAACTAGCCAAAATGATGAAATGGAAGAATTCTCCTCAAAAGAAATTCCAGGAAGTAGCTACAGCTAAAGAATTCATCAAAACCGATTTAAGCAATATAACAGAACAAGAATTTAGAATAATAGTCACCGCTGGGCTTGAAAAAATTAATCGCTGGGCTTGAAAAAAGCATAGAGGACAGCAGAGAATCTATTGCTACAGAGATCAAGCAACTAAAAAATAGTCATGATGAATTAAAAAATGCTATAAATGAGGTGCAAAATAAAATGGAGGCGGCCACAGCGTGGACTGAAGAGGCAGAGGAGAGAATAGGTGAATTAGCAGATAAAATTATGGAAAAAGAGGAAGCTGAGAAAAAGAGAGATAAAAAAAATCCAGGAGTACGAGGGGAGAATTAGAGAACTAAGTGATGCAATCAAACAGAACAATATCCGTTTCATAAGAATTCCAGAAGAGAGAGAGAAAGGGGCTGAAGGTGTACTTGAACAAATCATAGCTGAGAACTTCCCTGATCTGGGGAAGGAAATAGGCATTGAAATCCAAGAGACACAGAGAAGTCCCTTCAGACATAACTTGAACCGATCTTCTGCACTACATATCATAGTAAAACTGGCAAAATACAAGAATAAAGAGAGAATTCTGAAAGCAGCTAGGGATAAACGGGCCCTAACATACAAAGGTAGACACATAAGGGTAGTAGCAGACCTATCTACTGAAACTTGGCAGGCCAGAAAGGAACAGCAGGAAATCTTCAATGTGATGATCAGAAAAATTATGCAGCCAAGAATCCTTTATCCAGCAAGTCTGTCATTCAGAATAGAAGGAGATAAAGGTTTTCCCAAACAAACAAAAACTGAAGGAATTCGTCACCACTAAACCAGCCCTATAAGAGATCCTAAGGGGGACTCTGAGTGAAATGTTGCAAGGACCACAAAGTACCAGAGACACCACTACAAGCATGAAACCTACAGATATCACAATGACTCTAAACCCATATCTTTCAATAATAACACTGAGTGTAAATGGACTCAATGCTCCAACCAAAAGACATAGGGTATCAGAATGGATTAAAAAACAAGACCCACCTATTTGCTGTCCACAAGAGACTCATTTTAGACCTGAGGACACATTCAGATTGAAAGTGAGGAGATGGAGAACTATCTGTCATGCTCCTGGAAGTCAAAAGAAAGCTGGAGTATCCATACTTATATCAGACAAAGTGGACTTTAAATTAAGGCTGTAACAAGAGATGAAGAAGGGCATTATATAATAATTACAAGGTCTATCCATCAGGAAGAGCTAACAATTATAAATGTCTCTGCACCAAATTCAGCAGCCCCCAAATATATAAAACAATTAATCACAAATATAAGCAAACTTATTGATAAGAATGTGGTAAATGCAGGAGACTTTAATACTCCACTTACAACAATGGATAGAACATCTAGACAGAGAATAAATAAAGAAACAAGGGCCCTGAATGATATCTTGGATCAGATGGACTTGACAGATATATTTAGAACTCTGCATCCCAAAGCAACAGAATATACTTTCTTCTCACATGCACATAGATCACATACCGGGTCACAAAACAGCCCTTAATAAGTATGAAAGAATTGAGATCACACCATGCATGCTTTCAGACCACAGTGCTATGAAACTTGAAATCAACCACAGGAAAAGGTCTGGAAAACCTTCAAAAGCATGGAGGTTAAAGAACATCATACTAAAGAATGAATGAGTCAACCAGGCAATTAGAGAAGAAATTTAAAAATATATGGAAACAAATGAAAATGAAAATACAAGAATCCAAACACTTTGGGATGCAGTGAAGGCAGTCCTGAGAGGAAAATACATTACAATCCAGGCTTATCTCAAGAAACAAGAAAAATCCCAAATACAAAATCTAACAGCACACCTAAAGGAAATAGAAGCAGAACAGCAAAGACGCTCCAAACCAGCAGAAGAAGAGAAATAATAAATATCAGAGCAGAAATAAACAATATAGAATCTAAAAAAACTGTAGAGCAGATCAATGAAACCAAGAGTTGTTTTTTTTTTTTTAAATAAACAAAATTGATAAACCTCTTGTAAGACTTCTCAAAAAAAAAAGGGGAGAGGAACCAAATAGATAAAATCTTGAATGAAAATGGAATTATTACAACCAATCCCTCAGAAATACAAGCAATGATCAGGGAATACTATGAAAAACTATAAGCCAACAAACTGGACAACCTGAAAGAAATGACAAATTCTTAAGCACCCACACACTTCCAAAACTCAAACAGGAAGAAATAGAAAATTTGAACAGACACATAACCAGCGAAGACATTGAATCGGTTATCAAAAATCTCCCAACAAATAAGAGTCCAGGACTAGATGGCGTCCCTGGGGAATTCTACCAGACATTTAAAGCAGAGATAATACCTATACTTCTCAAGCTGTTCCAAAAAATAGAAAGGGAAGGAAAACTTCCAGATTCATTCTATGAAGCCAGCATTACTTTGATTCCCAAACCAGACAGAGACAGAGCAAAAAAAGAGAACTACAGGCCAATATCCCTGATGAATATGGATGCAAAAATTCTCAACGAGATACTAGCAAATCGAATTCAACAGCATATAAAAAGAATTATTCACCATGATCAAGTGGGATTCATTCCTGAGCTGCAGGGCTGGTTCAATATTCACAAACCAATGTGATACATCACATTAATAAAAGAAAAGATAAGAACCATATGATCCTGTCAATCGATGCAGAAAAAGGATCTGACAAAATTCAGCATCCTTTCTTAATAAAAACCCTCGAGAAAGTCGGGATAGAAGGAACATACTTAAACATCATAAAAGCCATTTATGAAAAGCCCACAGCTAACATCATCTTCAATGGGGAAAAACTGAGAGCTTTCCCCCTGAGATCAGGAACACGACAGGGATGTCCACCCTCACCGCTGTTGTTTAACATAGTGTTGGAAGTTCTAGCATCAGCAATCAGACAACAAAAGGAAATCAAAGGCATCATAATTGGCAAAGATGAAGTCAAGTTTTCACTTTTTGCAGATGACATGATACTATACATGGAAAACCTGATAGACTCCACCAAAAGTCTGCTAGAACTGATACATGAATTCAGCAAAGTCGCAGGATACAAAATCAATGTACAAAAATCAGTGGCATTCTTATACACTAATAATGAAGCAACAGAAAGACAAATAAAGAAACTGATCCCATTCACAACTGCACCAAGAATCATAAAATACCTACGAAGAAAACTAACCAAAGATGTAAAAGTTTTCTGTATGCTGAAAACTATAGAAAGCTTATGAAGGAAATTGAAGAAGATACAAAGAAATGGAAAAACAGGGGCGCCTGGGTGGCTCAGTCGGTTGAGCGTCCGACTTTAGCTCAGGTCATGATCTCACGGTCCGTGAGTTCGAGCCCCGTGTCGGGCTCTGTGCTGACAGCTCGGAGCCTGGAGCCTGTTTCGGATTCTGTGTCTCCCCCGCTCTCTGACCCTCCCCTGTTCATGCTCTGTCTCTCTCTGTCTCAAAAATAAATAAACGTTAAAAAAATTAAAAAAAAAAAAAAGAAATGGAAAAACATTCCATGCTCATGGATTGGAAGAATAAATACTGCTAAAATGTCAATACTACCCAAAGCAATCTACACATTCAATGCAATCCCAATCAAAATTGCACCAGCATTCTTCTTGAAGCTAGAACAAGCAATCCTAAAATTCATACGGAACCACAAAAGGCCACGAAAAGCCAAAGTAATTTTGAAGAAGAAGACCAAAGCAGGAGGTATCACAATCCCAGACTTGAAGCTATATTACAAAGCTGTAATCATCAAGCCAGCATGGTACTGGCACAAAAACAGACACATAGACCAATGGAATAGAATAGAGACTCCAGAATTGGACCCACAAAAGTATGGCCAACTAATCTTTGAGAAAGCAGGAAAGAATGTCCAATGGAAAAAAGACAGTCTTTTTAACAAATGGTGCTGGGAGATCTGGATAGCAACATGCAGAAGAATGAATCTAGACCACTTTCTTACACTATTCTCAAAAATAAACTTAAAATGGATGAAGGACCTGAATGTGAGATAGGAAACCATCAAAACCCTAGAGGAGAAAGCAGGAGAAATCCTCTCTGACCTCAGCCGCAGCAATTTCTTACTCAACACATTTCCAAAGGCAAGGGAATTAAAAGCAAAAATGAACTACTGGGACCTCATCAAAATAAAAAGCTTCTGCACAGCAAAGGAAACCATCAGCAAAACTAAAAGGCAACCGACAGAATAGGAGAAGATAATTTGCAAATGACATATCAGATAAAGGGTTAGCACTCAAAATCTATAAAGAACTGATCAAACTCAACACCCAAAAAACAAATAATCCAGTGAATAAATGGGCAAAAGACATGAATAGACAGTTCAAAGTAGACATCCAGATGGCCAACCGACACATGAAAAAAAGTGAAACATGAAAAAGTGACACATGAAAAAAGCTTAACATCATTCATCATCAGGGAAATACAAATCAAAACCACAATGAGATACCACCTTACACCTGTCAAATGGCTAACATTAACAACTCAGGCAACAACAGATGTTGGCGAGGATGCAGAGAAAGAGGGTCTCTTTTGCATTGTTGGTGGCAGTGCAAGCTGGTGCAGCCACTCTGGAAAACAGTATGGAGGTTCCTCAAAAAACTAAATATAGAACTACCCTATGACCCAGCAATTGCACTACTAGGTATCTATCCAAGGGATACAGGTGTGCTGTTTTGAAGGGACACATGCACCCCAATGTTTATAGAAGCACTATCAACATAGCCAAAGTATGAAAAGAGCCCAAATGGCCATCAATGAATGAATGGATAAAGAAGATGTGGTATATATATATATATATATATATATATATATATATATATATATATATACACACACACACACACACACACACACACACACACACACACAATGGAGAATTACTCAGCAATCAAAAAGAATGAAATCTTGCCATTTGCAACTACATGGATGGAACTGGAGGGTATGATGCTAAGTGAAATTAGTCAGAGAAAGACAAAAATCATGACTTCACTCATATGAGGACTTTAAGACATAGAACAGATGAACACAAGGGAAGGGAAGCAAAAATAACATAAAAATGAGAGGAGGACAAAACAGAAGAGACTCATAAATATGGAAAACAAACTGAGAGTTACTGGAGGGGTTGTGGAAGGGGGGGATGGGCTAAATGGGTAAGGGGCACTAAGGAATCTACTCCTGAAATCATTGTTGCACTATATGCTAACTAATTTGGATGTAAATTTTTAAAAATAAAAAATTAAATTAAAAAAAAAAAAAAACAGAAGACATCCGGATGGTCAACAGGCACATGAAAAGATGCTCAACGTCACTCCTCATCAGGGAAATACAAATCAAAACCACACTCAGATACCACCTCACACCAGTCAGGGTGGCTAAAATGAACAAATCCGGATACTATAGATGCTGGCGAGGATGTGGAGAAACAGGAACCCTCTTGCCCTGTTGGTGGGAATGCAAACTGGTGCAGCCACTCTGGAAAACAGTGTGGAGGTTCCTCAAAAAATTAAAAATAGAACTACCCTATGACCCAGCAATAGCACTGCTAGGAATTTACCCAAGGGATACAGGAGTGCTGATGCATAGGGGCACTTGTACCCCAATGCACTTTCAACAATAGCCAAATTATGGAAAGAGCCTAAATGTCCATCAACTGACGAATGGATAAAGAAGATATGGTTTATATATACAACGGAATACTACTTGGCAATGAGAAAGAATGAAATCTGGCCATTTGTAGCAATGTGGATGGAACTGGAGAGTGTTATGCTAAGTGAAATAAGTCAGGCAGAGAAAGACAGATACCATATGTTTTCACTCTTATGTGGATCCTGAGAAACTCAACAGAAGACCAGCAGGCAGGAGACGGGGGAAAAAAAGTTACAGAGAGGGAAGGAGGCAAACCATAAGAGACTCTTAAACACTGAAAATAAACTGAGGGTTGACGGGGGGCTGGGGGAGAGGGGAAAGTGGGTGATGGGCATTGAGGAGGGCACCTGTTGAGATGAGCACCGGGTGTTGTATGGAAACCAATTTGACAATAAATTTCATATTAAAAAAATTTTTAATAAAAAATAAATAAAAATAAAAAAACTTCCACATGCAAGAAAGTAATTGAGCAATTAATAGAGTGAAAAGGCTACCTCTGAAATGGGAGAAAATATTTTCAAACAATATATCAATAAGGTATTAATTTCTAAAATATATAATTAACCCCTACAACCAAATAGCAAAATACCAAATAACTTTAAAAATGGCAAAAGACTTGAATAGACAGTTCTCCAAAAAAAGACATAAAAATAGCCAACAGGTATATGAAAAGATGTTCAACATCAGTAATCATCACGGAAATTAAAATCAAAACTGCAATGAGATATCACTTCATACCTGATAGGAAGGTCATTATCAAAGACAACAACAGAAAATAAATGTTGGTGAAAATGTGGAGAATTGGAACCCTTGTTTACTACTGATGGGACTGTAAAATGATACAGGTGCTATGGAAAACAATATGGCAGATCCTCAAAAAAAATACAAACAGAACTACTATAAGATCCAGCAATTCCATATTTGGGTATTTATAAAAAAAACTGAAATAAGGATATTAAAGAGATACTAGCATTCCCATGTTCCTTGTACCATTATTCACAACAGCCAAGATGTAGAAACAACCCTACTGTCCATCAATGGATGAACAGATAAATATAATGTAGAATATACATACAATGGAACATTACTCAGCCATAAAAATGAAGGAAATACTGTCATATGCTGAATGAAACCTGAGGACATTATGGCAAGTGAAATAAGCCAGATACGGAAGACAAATACTACATTCAAATGGCATCAAGTAGTCAAACCCATCAAAGCAAAAGTAGAATGGTGGTTGCCAGGGGTGGTGGAGGGAGGAAATGGGAAGTTGTTATTTGATGGATATAAAACTTCAGTCATGCAAGATGAAAAAGTTCTAGAGATATACTACACACCACTATATTTATAGCTAATAATACTATACACTTAAAAACAGGGTTAATCTCGTGCTGTGTGTTTTTACCACAATTTTTTTAAGTGCCATAAGAAGCCAAAGGAAGAACATGTCTAAGAAAGGATGTGGGGGGCGCCTGGGTGGCGCAGTCAGTTAAGCGTCCGACTTCAGCCAGGTCACGATCTCGCGGTCTGTGAGTTCGAGCCCCGCGTCAGGCTCTGGGCTGATGGCTCGGAGCCTGGAGCCTGTTTCCGATTCTATGTCTCCCTCTCTCTCTGCCCCTCCCCCGTTCATGCTCTGTCTCTCTCTGTCCCAAAAATAAATAAACGTTAAAAAAAAAAAAATTAAAAAAAAAATTAAAAAAAAAAAAAAGAAAGGATGTGGGGTCAAACACATCAAATGATTTTGAAAGATCAAATAAGATGATATAGAATTAACCATTTGCTTTGGCAAAATACAGATCACTGACAAACGTGATAAAAACAATTTTAGTGCCAGTGGTAGGGAAATAATGAGATTAGCATGGAATAAAGAGAAAAAAGGAAGAAACTTCAAGACAGAGGAGTGTTTTTACAAATATCAGAGAGAAATAGTACAGTGGAGAGAGAGGCTGGTATGGAGCCAGAGGGCTTTTTTTTTTAAGAGGGGCAATAATAACATGTTTGTATAGTGACTGGAGTGATCCATTAGAGGTAGAGAAAAATAATGACACAGGAGAGAGAGGGGATGAATTTGGGAGTAAACTCTGAGGAGATTTAAATGGATATGATCCAGACCACAAGTAGAGAAGATGGACTTAGGGAGGAACATATCCAGGGCTTTCTCTTACGTAAAGAAAAAGCAGAATGTGTAGAAACCAGTGCAGGTAGGTTGCTGGGTTAATGATGGGAAACTGAGGAAGTTCTTCTCTGTACGTATATTGTGTGTGTGTGTGTGTGTGTGTGTGTGTGTGTGTGTGTGTGTGTGTGTGTGTAAAACACAAGATGAGGTCCTAAGTTTAGAGTGAGGTGGGAAGGAGCAAGTTGATTTGAGGAGCAAGAAGAAATATGAAATTATCATCTTAGAGAACAGGGAAACTAATTTACTGGGGATGTACAATAAGATATAGGGTCAGAAATTTCTAGTGAGTTGAGGCATCCAGGCTATGTAATTTTTCCACCAGTAATGTTTAGCCACTGAAATTTTCTGGGATTTAAATAAGTTAAAAAAAAAATAGAGGTTAATGAAGTTGAAGCTTTTCCAGGTAAACAGATAGAAAGAGTGAGATAAGAGAATTAAGGACATTTTCAAGACTGGGACTCTAATGCTGGACCCAAGGAATCTGAACAGATACAAGGAGAAATAAGGACCTGAGGGTGTGCTTAAGTCTAAACAAAACAGTTCTGTAGCCTTTCCTTCTAGCAACTTTCAAGTCAGTATCTTCACTTCCCCCTGACCACCTACCCCAACCCCCAAACATCGCCTCTCCCCTACCCTTTCCTGGGAGAAAAGCTCAGGGCAAGACATGGCAGGAGTATGTTCAGAGCTAACTCTACAAAAGGCAGCCCTGGACTTCCTTCTCCTCCTCTTCCTCCCCTTGCCCCTCCTCCTTCCATAGTGCAATGTGGCCTGAGACATGCATTGAGATAAGTTCCCATTTGCCCATTAGGACACCTTCAAGCACATCTTCCTCTTCGCCACCCAAGAAGCCAGAGAGGACCTCCAGGAAAGCCTAGCAGGCAACTAAGATTATCCATTCATCTTAGTCCACTTTTCTTCATGAAGTAAATTCTCCAAGTAGATCAAGGAACACAACTATCATTTATAATGTTGACTAAGGATAAACATAGCTGCTTCCTAAAAATTAATTCACAGGAAGAATTCTATGTGAAACGTAGTATTGGCTGGCATTTAAGATAGAGTGGTAACAGAGCTGTCCATTCCCAGGGTCTGTGATGAAAGATAGGAACATAACAAGAGCACATCTAACAAATCAATGTGCCATCTGCTTCAGTACCTGGCCTCCGGAGGTGACTAATCCTGGCTGCTTCTCAAGAATGTTTAACCATCTCCGCCTGCCCCTCTTCCTGACCCATCTTCCTCTCTTAAAAGAGCATAATAAAAACATATGGCTCAGTAGAAAGCTTCTGGCAGCAGAATTCCATGTGAACCATGGTAAATTTCTCTCTCACTTTTTCCTGCCTTCTGGAATATGCGATTTAGGCATTTTTCTGGCCCCCAATCTTCTAAGATGGATCCTAACCCCACCCAGAGAAGGAGAAATAAGAGAATATATAAACTTCTTGAAACTATCAAGTCCCATGATTGTATCCAGAAGTTCCTTGAGTGCTCATCGAGATGACGTGTTCTCCGGTTTCCCCAAACTAATGCTTTTAGGTAAGAGGCAGCTTCATTAGTCGTAATAGGTAAAAATTTCTATATTAACAGAGCTGACTCCTTTGATCAACAATAAAACGTGTGTATACATATCTATGTGTGCATGAGATTTAAACTTTAGGGCTCAGAGTACATCAATTACTCTACTATTCTGCTTTCAAACAATGGCAGTGTCAGCAATTACTTTAGGTATGTCAGTTTATTTGGCTCTATTTACATTGTTCCAGGCTGCTCACCAAAAACAATATAGACCCCAGCTGCATTCCTACTCTGGACCCGTCCAGAGGAAGGATTAATTAGGTAGCACCCACCAGAGGCCTACTTACAGGGCAGAGGGAAAAGACAAGCTTCTTGGAAAAATAGTTAAAGTCGATAACCACTATATGTGTGTACGCACACACGTGCACATGGAGAGTGGGCTAAAATTGAGAATAATTCACAGTAAGGAACAAAGTCTATCCTACATATTATCTTCTATTTTATAAACTCATACCTGAGTTCTAGGGTAAGGGGCAACAACAAAAGAATCAATATAAATTCAGAAAGCTCTTTTGCTGACATCCCTACTAGGCAAAAATATTAAAAGTTTCTGTCACTGTTGGCATTCGTAGCTCAAGCAGTGATGGCAGACCAGGTCAGAAGTTGGCATCAGCAGCTTCCACAATAGGGAAACCAGTTCTGGGAGCCTCTGACCACAGTGGAATCCAGGGCCTTTTTTACACACTAACATCCTCAACGTTGGGTCTCTGCAGACATAGCTCTGGCCGTGGCGGGATTGTCAGCAGCAGTGGTATTGTGGGTATAAAAATTGTGGAAGCACAGGTCCTGTAGATGTCCAATCAGCAAAAGTGACAACTCCTTAAAGTGTCCTCAAAACAGGAAAGAAGAAAAATGGCGGATACCATGTATGTGGTAGCCCCCAAAATCAGCTTATAAAGCATACTTAAGAATTTTACCAGAGATTTCTAGAACTATGTGGAAGTCCGTTAAAGAGGTGTCTGGGAAGTATCAAAACAGACAATTTCCCCATGATTCTGATTTTACTTTGGGAGTGGCAGGGTTTAGGAAACCCTACCTTATGTGTCCCTGGGTCTTCTTTTGTTAGTCTTCCCCCATGAATATTCCCTATGTTACTGCTGATATATGACACTCAGCAGTCATATTCCTCTTCTTTGTAGTTCACTCTCTATTTGGATTGGGTAGGGTTGGCATCAAATATGAGAAAATAAACTCTAAGTAAAGATATGAGAAATTTGCATAAGGGTAAAGTGTGTAAGCCTTAACCTGTAAACATTGTGTTATTCATTGAAGCAATTTGAGGATTTTTAAAATTTTTAACTGTTTTAGAACACAGATTATGTTCAATAACTAAAATTCAAGTAAGTGAATTATAACCATATTTATATATCTATTCCATGTCAACCATGCTTCAAACAAATGAGGCATGGTTTGCAAAATAAACAAGATCAATCATTTCCTTTTTTTAAGTTTATTTATTTATTTTGAGAGAGAGAGCACACACTGGGAGGGGCAGAGAGAAGGAGAGAGAGAATCTCAAGCAGGCTTCACACCATCAGCACAGAGCCCAATGTGGAGCTCGAACTCAAAAACCATGAGATCGTGACCTGAGCGGAGATCAAGAGTCAGACACTTAACCGACTGTGCCACCCAGGCACCCCTCAATCATTTCCTTTTTTTTTTTTTTCAACGTTTTTTATTTTATTTTTGGGACAGAGAGAGACAGAGCATGAACGGGGGAGGGGCAGAGAGAGAGGGAGACATAGAATCGGAAACAGGCTCCAGGCTCCGAGCCATCAGCCCAGAGCCTGACGCGGGGCTCGAACTCACGGACCGCGAGATCGTGACCTGGCTGAAGTCGGACGCTTAACCGACTGCGCCACCCAGGCGCCCCAATCATTTCCTTTTTAATAAAACATCAATTTATTGTTCACCTATGGTTTTGATGGCTTTCTGATGCTGATAATTTAACACATTTTGCATTCATGATACCACTATGACTCAAGAGCAATACTGAAAAGTTCTAGCTTATAGATAAATTGAATGAATCTGTAACCTTTAAATACAACAATAGTAGCTGAGCCTGTAACATAATGAAGAATGACACCAATGGACAACGAACCAACACAGGGTTGTTTCCTAAATTGTCATTAGTGACCACAAGCATCACCAGATAGGATGATTTTAAGTGCTGTTGATGGCTGATAGCAGTACTTTAAGGAAATGAGGGGAAAGGTTTTACATTTATCACAGCGACCTAATTTGAACACTTAGGTAGCAATTAAGTCACATTTATGTTCAAGGTGCATGAAGAACTATAATATCAGCTTATCAGTATGTTCCCAACCTGGGCCATTAGCCTGGAGTCAAATACCCATATTCTGGCTCTAAGCCTGATTGTAAATTGGAACGCTCATAAATAGACTGCATAGTCCAATAGAAAGAGCTTACTCAAAAATGTATATTTAAATTTGGCTCTGCCACTTACATAAAGGATCTCTTTAAAGCTACCCTAAAGCAGTGTTTTTCAAACTTTCAATGTGTATATAAGAAGACCCGGGGAGGGGAGCACCTAGGTGGCTCAGTTGGTTAAGTGTCCAACTTCGGCTCAAGTCATGATCTCACAGTTTGTGGTTGGAGCTCTGCGACAGGGCTCTGTGCTGACAGCTTGGAGTCTGGAGCCTGCTTCAGATTCTGTGTCTCCCTCTCTCTCTGCTCCTCCCCTGCTGTGCGCTCTCTCGCACTCTCTCTCAAAAATAAATAAACATAAAAAAAAAAACAAAACAAGACCTGGGGATCACATAAAATGCTCATTGTAATTAAACTGGTCTGAGGGGTGGAGTCTGAGCTCCATTTCTACAAGCTCCCCTATTCCTTCCCTGCTTCCTGGACCAACTTTGAGTGGCAAAGCCTTGGAGGTTTACTGATAGAACATGTAGAAAACATGTATGTACATGAGAAAGCATTTTGTAAAATGGCATCAGGATCACTTTATATTAAAATTTGGTGATTCAGTTCAACTCATCAAGAAAAATCCTAGAATAAATTATGTTCCAGATATTTAATTTTTCCTTTTTAGCAAAATCAAAAACAAAACTGGGAATTGGAAAGGCAACACAAGAAAGATATTCATCCTAAACAATTTTGTTGCTTTTGTTTGCTTTCCAGGATTAATCTCAGTGTCACCATCCTAAAATTATAGGGAAAAAAACTTGCTTTTTAAAAGAAATTTGTACAATTAGACCCAATCCTAGATATGTCCTGTAGATGGTCTCATCCCAATCAAAACAGAAATAGTAAGTTACAAGGAAAAGGAAAAAGACAGCTGGCTCCAGAAATACTGGCAACAAGAAGAGATCGTTGTAGGGAAAGACATTAAAAACTAATGAAAGCAGACACAAGAACACAGAAATCAGGACCATATAAACATCTAATTTCTCTAAGTAAAACTGCTCTTTTTCATTGCCATTGGCATTTTCTGGAAGAAATGAACAAAATCAACAGCATGATTATTGATTTCCAAAGTATTTCTGTGTTCCTTATCGAAAGTTTAAGCGTTGGTTTAAACCCTGACCTGTGTACACAGAGGGCAGGAGAGACCAAAGAAAGAAGCAGGCCCCCCCCCCCCCAGCCTGGTAGGTGGCAAGTTTAGTAAAGCAAGAGAACCTACATACAAGGCTTGTCTTCAGTGGCCTCAAGAAGAGTACATCTTTGCACCCACCCACCAGAATCTTAGAGGCCTTACCCAGATTCAGTCACGCGTACTGCCAGATGGTCTCAATAACAACTTACTCTCTTAAGGCAGCATCCTTGAAAAGGGCTCCAGGTGTGGAAAACACATTCCAAGGATAGGGGTGGGGTAAGGAGCCTCTGATTGTGGGGTCCATCTTGAGGTCTCCACTTCTCCATGAACTCCTCCAATGCCAAGGAAACATACATCCTCTCTGAGTTCCAATACCACATATTTTAGCCCATCTTTCATTGTCACTTGGTCAGTTTGCTGCATTATGTGAAGAAGATTTTCATCACATATCAGAAAACGCACAGCCGATCCCTCCCATGGAATAATAAAACCCTTCCCGATGTTTCAAATTTTGGACAGAATGACTACCTATCATAGACCCAGATCACTAACACTTTAGCCATATCAAGCACCAGCTTGGTTGCTCCAATGATGGATCTCTTTACCATGGTTCTGGAGGCACCATGATTATAGAGTTAGAACTCTACTGTAATGATGCCAGAAATTCATCAGACTCGCTCTCACCTGAATTTTATAGTCTCTCTTTCTGTCTGCATCTCTGTCGATCCTCTCTCACCTGCCCATAGTGAGAGGAAGTATCATTCATAACCCAAAATTGCAGGATATTGTTTAAAGAAACATGTATGAATGAAAATTTAGTTTGGTGTCATCAGAGGCTGGAAGAAATGACGAATGAGACTAAAATCTGAGTAACTGTCAACGTATTCTGACAGTACCATTCTTTTGAAAAGTAGACTAGAAGCAAAAACTACTAATACTAACTTAATTCCTTAGGCCAGTCAATACCAAATCATGACGCCATTTAAATGCAAAACAGCCAGTAAGCGATTTGGTTCTGAAAGCATTAAAGACGCAGACAGGAGAGAAATGTTTAGAGATGCCAGAACTGCACTCATGGTGGGGAATATCGCGCACCTGCATATTGTTCTTTGCACTAGCCGTGAATAATCTGGGTCAGCTGCCCCAAGAGGGTAGCCTCATTATCAAGCACTCTCTGGTTGCTTCACCTAAGAAAACCTGAACTTAGTGGATGACCGAGCAGGCGTTCCCTTCCACAGATGCACCACTTGTATGGTGCATCAGGAGTGGTTTTAAATGGTGGAGATAATTACTTAATTCAAGCTGCAGCAACTGGCCAAGTAAACATGTAGCAGCCAGGAAGCTATTAGCATGATTTTAAGGCAATTATTCCATTAGTGTTTAATAGTCTCCAATTAGTCTTCTGTATCAAAGTTTGAATGTCTTTTTTCCTCCAAAAATTCTCACAGTTGAGCAATGCAGAAAAGTACCAAACCCATTTTTACACCTAGATTTATATGTATGGATCTACCAAACCTACTTTACATGGGGAAATTCAGGGGTGTGGATTTGGCAAAACATTTTTTTTTCTCAGAAGTATTGGGGGTGAGAATGGGATGCTTTGCAGGGGATTCGCTTTGAGTATAATATTAAGAAGGGTTGGGAAAGCAGTGAAAATTCCCACTGTGTCCAATGCCACAGCCCCTCTAGTACCATATTCAAAATGGGTCTCATGTGAAGCCTCCCAGTCTCACCCCCAATGCCTCTACTGGAAGACAAGCAGAATATCAAAGTCTCTGACCTCAGGTTTCACTTTGACCCATGGGAAGAAAAGGAAAATTGCCCTATATCCTGCTAATGCCTTGTTCCTTGTCCCCTCACCCTGGTTAGTAGTTCTCGCCACTGAGTCACCCCGATACAAATCCCAATGTGTTTCCCTATTAAAAGTCTTAGGAGACTTTCCCCAAGGACCACTTTAGGGGCCAGATCATTTATCTGATGGTACATCATTTGCCTTCACTGAGCTGCATCTATGAAATGGAGTTAATAGAACCAGTGTGCTTCATGAGGTTTGGGGAAGGATTATGTGATCTGGTGTAAATACTACGGCTTTGAAAGGTGAAGAATTAGAGAAATGTAATATAGATTCTGACATAGTATCATACCATCCCTCAGAACTAGCAATGTGAACTTAGGCTTTTAAACCCCCTGCATATCTGGTGAGTCATCTATCAGAAGGCTGGCATCAGAGTCCTTGCCTTTATTACTTTCTATGTGTACAGAAATGCTCAGGTGAGATCATATGAAAGCAACCGTCTACAAGCCAAATAAAAAGCAAGAAAAGATAGGAACGCCTGTGGAAGTGAGAGTGAAATTTTGCCAACAAAGTTGTGCACTTTCTATCGTCTCCTTCAAAAGAGCAATTTGGAGGTTCACCCGGGTCTCAGGGTAAGTGCAGGGTGGAGAAGCTGGGTTGTTCTTTTCCTCGGAGATACCTGGGCTCTTGGGAAGCAACCTCTTGAAGAAGGGCAAAAGGAGACAAACCCTTCCTTCAGGGGTTGGCCCTCAGAATGCAACCTGTGCCTGTCCTAGGAGCCAAACATCCACTTGACTAACGACCACTGATTTGAGTTACTGATCAATTCCAGCGCTGCTGGCTAGATAGAGCCTGTTGGGATTTTTCAAAAGAACCCTTCTCTCTTGTTTTTTCTCCTTTCCTCTTTATTATGTCTTCCTCCAGTGGCTGAGAGGGGGCGCTGGATGGGGCAGGTCAAGAGGAGATAGACCAGAAGGGTGAACTTGATAACCAGGCTGAGCTCTGGGCTAGGGATGGACTACCTTTGGGTAAATTGTCCTTTAGCCGGGTCCTGGAGGGATCAGACATCTGCACCCGCAGCCCAAGTGAAGAGTCAAATTGGTAACCAAGTATGGCCGTGGCCCCAGCTCTCACCGTAGTAGTCCGCCCTGAAATGTCCCTCTCTCTTGCACACCTGAGCTAGGGGCTACTGAGCGCTCCCGCCCCAGAAAGCTGCCTAGTTCTCTGGTCTAAACCGCGCGCGCGCCATGCTGAAGACTCTGGGTCCCTCGCGTCTCTTCCTCGCTTTGCCGGACTTCCTTCTAGGCTGTCTGGACGCTCGCACTGTCCGCTTTTTCCCCTTTGGTTGGCCAGTTCATCGCACCCTCGGCCGCCGCTCACGCAGGTTTCCCTGCTGGGCTTCTGTCCCAAGCAACACAGACGCTCGGTCCGCAAGGGTTTGCTTTCCTGACCCGGGCGCTATACGACGCTAACAGCACTCGGAACGCAATCCAGACGGTGACCACGGGGCCAAGCCCGCCGAGTCCACGCAAACCGGGAAGCGGCGCCCCTCCGCCCCTCGCTCCCTTCAGCTCCCCGTCAAGGGCAGTGGTCACGCCGCCGCGGGTCCCCGAACTTTCATCGCTCTTCGGGAAGCGCTTTGTCTCTTTAAAGGAGACTGGGGACGAATATTAATGGTTCGGGTAGGTTCTAACCGAGAATCTACCAAATCCGCTCGACTCCGTGACAGGGATGGAGTCGGAGGTCCACGAGCCGCAGCCGGAGCCGAGCCCTCGGACGCCAGCTCGCGCTCCCCGCGCACAGTCACCCCGCAGACCCAGAAATCGCCCCCGCCCGCCCCCCACCCCGAGTCTGGGAGGAAAACCGTGGGAGGGGGCACGAGGAGGACCCTAGGGCCGAGGCTTCCCCCTGCCCCAGTCCTCTCGCACAGCCTGCCTGCTTTCACAGCCCAGTGCAACAGCAGTCACCTTGACTCGCCGCGCCACGGTCCCCAGAGGTTTGCAAAACGCCAGGAGGCCCGAGGCTCCCAGCGCGCGCTCGCCTGGCCGGAGACCCACCCCTGGGGACGAGCTCCTCTCCCTCGGGCAGCGTGGCAAGTTACCACTTCGTGGCAGATCATGCAGGGCGGGGCGGGTGGAGCGCCCCGTCGGCAGCCTCTGCGCGCCTACCTGGGATGGCTAAATTGGTGAGGGGGATGCTGTGGATGCTGTCCGGCAGAGTTGCCATCCAGTCGGCGAATTTCAGCTCGCTCTTCCCCTGAGACGAGGCCATCGTGCCGGTCGGCGTGCCGCGCGCTGGTCCCCACACTCCCGGGCAGGCTGGCAGGCTGCTGCCGCTAATCCAGTGTTTGCTCCGGCCCCGCTAGAGTTTACACTCCGCTCTGCGCCACACCCACAGGATGGCGCAGACACATGCTAATTTTAATAATTATTCAAAACACCCCGTGCTCCCCTAGTGCCTCCGCCAGACTCCGCCGGAGCTTTTGTTCCTGACGTCCGTGCTCGGCTTTCTGCTCTCTCCCCTCCCTCCTCGCCTCCCTCCTCCCGTCTTATCCCTCCTATGCGTCTCTGCCTTTTCTCGCCATTCTGCAGCTTTCCTTGGCTTCTTTGTAACTTGGTTCACCCAGCTGCTTTGCCCAGGGTCTTGCTGGGCCCTTTGATGTGACTTCCTGGTCCAGTCTGGACGAAAGACAGTCCGGTGGTTGAAGCTAAAATCCTAGTGGACTTGGGATGCTATCGCCTCCTGGGGAGCAGCCTCGCCTACTGGCTCTCAGGACTTTCCATTCTTACCAAAGAGCTTTCCTTTTTTATAAGCTACAACAGGTTGTGCCTCTCCTCAGCCGGAGCCCACAGCCCTGCGTATAACAAAATGGTGGTCTTTAATCACCATTTGCCTAATTTGGGGAATGGTTGGCAATTGTGCTGTAAGCAAAGAGCAGTAAATTCCAGGTGGTTCCTATTTAATTCCTGATACCCTGTTCCAGACGTTTCAAGGTAAAGAAGCATTTCAACCCCTTCGTTTCTGGGATCATGAGAAACCTGTTATCGCCATGGGAAAGCTATGTCCTCTGTCTCGTTTTCACGCACTCAGGACAAGGCTAAAGCCCAATGATAGAAGAAAATCACATTTCCTGGTGACATACTGTGATTATTGCCAGTACCATTTGGTGGAATTTATTTGGCAACGTTCAAAATGATTTATGCGATTGTCTGATTTTTCATTCCTTGGCAGACTAGAGAGATGTGTCTCTCTCAGGAGAAATCACTCATTGAGCCTCCAAAGAACTGTCTTGGTCCACCTGCTCTCAGATGAGAAAGAGAAGGGAAAGTTTTACAAACATGATGAGTCTAAGGGTGGCCTGAGGAATGTATAAGTGATGCACTGAAAATTGGCTAGGTCTTTGCAACCCAGAGAATGTAGATGCAACATGGTACCTCTGTTCTGTGATCCTGTGGTGGGTAAATCCTGTTCCTAAAGTAAATGCTGTTCGGTTGGGGAAATGAAAACAAGGTGAGAGAGAGAGCTGTCAAACCTGGGAATGATCATTTCATTTCAGTAAACCCTACAGCACTAAAAACCACAACTAAAGCTTGTTTATCGTATGAAGATGCATAACCCAAAGAATATTGACTCCAAATGGGGAGCACTGGGAGAAGGTTGGAGAGAAGAGATCAGTCCCCATCCTTGTGATCAAATTTTCCATTCCTGCCTAGAATCAGTTCATAGCTTCAAGAAGATATGGCAGGGTTATCTTTAAGAATAAGGTAGAAACGTCCTGGGATTTTTTTTCCTAAGGCAAATCTTAATATTCTTGCTAGCCTAGTAGGAGCCCACATATCCTTTTGATTAGAGTGAAGAATTTAGCTCACTATTAGATTCTACAAATACCACCCTTCTGACTAATGTTGGTGCTCTGTGGGCATCATGGCAGGGCCATGAGGGGAGCTCAGATCTGGGAATCAGTTGCTCTGTCTCTGAGTATGTTGGGCAAGTCTTCTAGTCTCTGTCAGCCCTAGTTATCTCCATTATAAAATAGTGATAATAACTCAGAGATTTGTAGTAAATCTTCTAGGGGCATATATGAAAAGCTTTGTTATCAGCAAAGCAGCATATGAAATGTGAGATTTATGTTTATTCAGACAATAACATATGTCTATTTTATTGCCTTTTCTATAATTACAGAGTATTCATCTTCAAGAGAATGAAATAATTATTGAATCTTGGGAATATTTTTTAATAGGATACACTTTAAAAATATGCCCTGCTCAAGTATGTTGAACTTATGTGTCTCTAAAAATTTACAAACATTTTTTATTATTTTTTTAATGAAACCACTTTAAATGTTGAGGAAAGTTGTCTCTATAAGGAATTGTACACTGTATCTTTTGGTAAAGCAAACAATCCCTCTCCTATTTTATCTGCTTTAAATTCCAGAATTTTTAATATATTGATTTTGCATAAAACTTCACATTTCTCAGCATGCAATCCACCAGAAAGGACAGGGTTGAAAGTTGATAGTTCTGAATTTCTTTCCCAGCCTTATAAACAATCTTTTAGGCAACTTTATGACCCAGTTTCCTCATCTTTCTATTACCAGTACTGCTACCACTTACTAAATTACATTAAGAAAATGATGTGATTTCACTGTATAAGTCATGGTTCTCTGCATACACACACATACACACACACACACACACACAGAGAGAGAGAGAGAGAGAGAGAGAGAGAGAGAGAGAGAAGTAGGGAGAGGAAAGGTGGGAGGGAAGGAAGGAGAGAGAAGGATTTATTTTAAGGAGCTGGCTCATGTGATCATAAGAGCTGGAAAACCCAAAAGGCAGGCCAGTAGGCTGGGAACTCAAGTAGGACTTCTATGCTGCAACTTGAAGAGGAATTCTTTAGGAAACCTGTCTCAGTTCTTAAGACGTTTAACTGATTGGGTGAGGCCCAACAACATTATAGAAAATAATCTGCTTTACCCAAAGTCAAATAAGTATATGCTAATCATATCCACAAAGACCTTCACAGCAACATCTAGGTTAGTATTTGACTAAACTATTGGGCATCATAGCCTAGCCAAGGTGACACATAAAATTAACCATCACTACCACTGGCGAACTGGACTAAACTAGAAGTTGTTACTGATTTCTAATGACCGCTGTGACTCTAGTATTCTACAACTGATACTTTCTCATGCATATGGCTGCTGGAAATAGCTAGCAAGAGAAAGAATGAAAATATTTCCTTTGTCTTTTTTTTTTAACTCTATCCTTTTACCCTAAGAAAACTCAAGGTATAGAATAAAATTTTCATCGCCACAACAGAGATGAGAATATAGTAATGATTTTTAATCGTGGTATCAATAATAGCTAACCTTAAAAAATTGTTCTAAGCATAAGTGGAAAGAACAAAATAACTTATTGCAGTGGTTTCATGCTACCATTAAAACTTATTCATGTACTCTAGTTGTCCATCAAAATCACACATGCCCAGTTTGTAAACATTGCTACTTATTTGGAACATTTTCTTCATATCCTCTTCCACTATTAAGAATACATGGTTCTTTCTTCCTAGGAATAAACCCATGCTTATATGGTCAGTCCATCTATAACAAAGGAGGCAAGAATATACACTGGGGAAAAGACAGTCTCTTCAACAAATAGTGCTGGGGAAACTGGGCAGCTACATGCAAAAGAATGAAACTGTATCACATTTTTACACCATACACAAAAATAAACTCAAAATGCATTAAAGGGGAGCCTGGGTGGCTCAGTCGGTTAAGCATCCAACTTCAGCTCAGGTCATGATCTCACGGTTCATAAGTTTGAGCCTTGTGTCTGGCTCTGTGCTGACAGCTCAGAGCCTGGAGCCTGCTTCAGTCTGTGACTCCCTTCTCTCTGCCCCTCCTCCGCTCACACTCTGTCTCTTCCTGTCTCTCAAAATATAAATAAATGTTAAAAAAATTTTAATGGATTAAAAACCTAAATATAAGACCTTAAACCATAAAAATCCTAGAAGAAAACATAGACAATAATTTGACATTGGACTTAGCAATATTGTTCTAAATATGTCTCCTCAGGCAAGGGAAACAAAATCAAAAATAAACTGATTGGAACCACAACAAAATAAAAAAACTTTTGCACAGTGAAGGAAACCATCAACAAAACAGAAAGGTAACCTACTAAATGGGAGAAGATATTTGCAAGTGATATGTCTGGTAAGGGTTTAATATCCAAAATACATAGAGAATTTATACAATTCAACACACACACACACACACACACACACACACACACACACAAAACAAAAATCAAAACCTGGGCAGAAGACCTGAATAGACGTTTTTCCAAAGAAGACAGAGAGGGCCAACATGTACACATGAAAAGATGCTCAACATCACTAATCATCAGGAAAATGCAAATCAAAACCACAATGAGATATCACCTTACACCTGTCAAAATGGCTAAAATAAAAAAGACAAGAAATAACAAGTGTTGGCAAGGAGGTGAAGAAAAAGGAACCTTCATGCAGCTGTTGGTGGAAACGTAAACCAGTACAACCACTGTGAAAACCAGTATGGAGTTTCCTTAAAAAATTAAAAATAGAAATACCATATGATCCAGTAATTCCACTACAGGATATTTATCCAAAGAAAATGAAAACACTAATTCAACAAGATTCATGCACCTCTATGTTTACTGCAGCATTTTTTTTCAATAGCCAATATAAGGAAGCAGCCCGAAGGTCTACTGATAGATGAATGGATAGAGATAGGTATAATGGGATATTATACCACATATATATTATACCATATATAATGTAATGGAATATTACTCAGCCATGGTAAAGAATGGGATTTTGCAATAACATGAATGGAACTAGAGGGTATTATTCTAAGTGAAATAAGTCAGACAAAGCAAAAATACAAAGTGATATAACTTATATGTGGAATCTAAAAAACAAAACAAATGAACAAACAAACAAAAAGCAGACTCTTAAATACAGAGAACAAACTGATGGTTTCCAGAAGGGAGGTGGGTAAGAGGATGGGCAAAATAGCTGAAGGAAATTAAGAGATACAAACTTTCAGTTACAAATAAGTTATGGAGATTAAAAGTACCGCATAGGGAATATAATAAATAATATTTTAATATGTTGTTTGGTGACAGATGATGACTACACTTATCATGGTGAGTCCTCAGTAATATACAGAATTATTGAATCACAATGTTGTATACCTGAAACGAATATAGCATTATATGTTAATTATACTTTGATTTAAAAAGTAAAATATATTAGAGGAAAAAATATACATGCCTCTTTGCTATGCATTTTCTTTCAGTAGTTCACAATATTTCTCAGTTGTTGGAGAGAATATGTGTTTTATTTTTATAATTAAATTGTTCCTGAATTATGTTCTGAAAAACAAAGATTCTTATAGGTCAGAAAACATTAGAACACATTTCAGCTGAACAATAAATATTTTAAAAGAGGATGTCTGCTTAATGATCTTAGCCAGATCATTAAAAAACACAGTGTTTGGAAATATACATTTGTAGAGTCAAACTTAAAGAAAAGGGCATATAAAATGGGCAATAAAGAACCTTTGTAAAATTAACTATTAAAATCAATGTGGATTTTTTCTCACTATTCTTTACAATAGTCCATTCAAAAAGCTTTACTGTATTTCGAGTATAAAAATGCTTTCTGCACGTAAGTCCAAAGTAGAAAAAAAGTTACAATCCCCATTTCCCTCCACCATTTTGACCCTGCAGTTTTCGGTTCTCGCTCTCCCTTCTTCCCCTATGTCTTCACCTTATGTGCCAGCCCAGAAGAAGCTGTTAGCACCCACTGAATATAATCTAGTGGTTGGAATCACGTGCTCTTGAATCGGAAGGCCTGGGTTCAAATCCATGTTTTCCCACTTATTGTGTGTTTCTTGGTTTCCTTAACTAATGTGTGAAGAGAAATTATTTCCTCCTGTGGGTGGGAAAATGGAAGGCACTCCGAGGCTTAAGTGGAGAACTTAAAATTTACTGAGCAGAATAGAAACTCCGTAAACTTTATAGTTCTGCTTCTTGCAACCACCACGGAATGCACTTCCGTGCTTTTACCTGTCAAAATTCTAACTCATCTTTGCAACTCCCCTTACTATCCATAGTAGAAGTAATCTTCTCTTTCTGCACACCCACTGCAGTTTGTTTATAGCTATCTTGTAGTGTATTTCTAATTCTGCATTTAGCCTTAAAGCATTATATGGACAGGGATGGTGTTATTTGATACCCTATAATGGCTTTCACAGTGCCTCAGGCATAATAAGGGCTCATAATAATCTCTCACTTACTCATTTCGTAAATATTTCTTGAATGTCTCTTATGTGGTCTTAGAGAAGATAGAGCAGCAAGTCCCTTGAATTTGTTTCTAGCAGAAAGTGGCAAATGATAACTTAATGGCTGAATAAATAAATGACATCTCAATGTCAATAAGCCTCCTTTAGTCTGCCTGTCTTTTAGCACTTTACTAAGTACTAAAAGACATAACTTATTTTTGAGAGTAAATGTTGAAAGAAAAGTTGGTTCAAATCGTTTTGCATCTCTACTGTTTCCTCTAATTTGTCCCAGCCCTAGTGCTACCTTGGTAAAGTCAGTGATGACACTTAGAAAAAACATGATGTTGATTTTGAGGGGTTGTTACTTGCAAAATGTTTGAGTTGCCAGAGAATGGGAGTTGCTAGAGGTGAAGGATGGCCTGGGAAGGAAGGAAGAGACTGCTTTTAGGTTCATGTGCAGAATTTTAAAAAATCCTGAAACTTTTTTTACTCATCTTTGCTAAAAATAAAATAATTACCCCGTAATTATACCAGTGCTCATGGCAGTATTAATCTCAATTGCCAAAAGGTGGGAACAACCCAAATGTCCATTGACAGATGAGTGCATAAACAAACTGTGGTATAATTGTATAATGGAATATTATTCAGCCTTGAAAAGGAAGGAAATTCCAATACCTGCTACAACATGGATGAGCTTTGAAGACATTATGCTAAATGAAATAAGCCAGACACTAAAGGACAAATACTATGTGATTCCACTTATATCAGCTACCTAACATAGTAAAATACATAGAGACGGAAAGTACAACATTTAGGTATCAGAGGCTGGGGAAGTGGAAAATGAGAATTATGGTTTAATGGGCATATTCAGTTTAGGATCATGAAGAAGTTCTGGAGATGGATGATAGAAGTTCTGGAGATGTGATAGCTACACAACAATGTAAACGTACTGAATGCCATTGAACTGTACAGGTAAAAAATAGTTCAGATGGTACATCTTATGTTATATGTATTTTATCATAACAAAAAAAAAAAAACAAAACACCTAAGGACCAGCAACTGTTGGCCATCAGAAGGACCATAGCTGTTTGTTCAACTATAAAGTTCCTACCATAATCATTGAGTAATAGTTTATCTTTTAGCTGTTGACTACCAGGAACACACCTGAAAATATACAAATTGGGTTTATTATTTTTTGCTATGAGGGAAAACACATATCATGAGAACTTTAGGACACCTCCCTAAGGGGGTGTCTGAACTGTAAAATTTACTCTTTATTTCAGGGGGATGATTTAAGGAAGTGTGTTTGTTTTGATTTGGATGCTGCCAGGAAGTGGTGTATGGGGTAATTCAATGAGGATCTTTAGAAGTCTTATCTAGAAGGAGGATAGACTAGACTAAGGCTAGAGCCATATAGTAAGTAAAGAATCAAGAGTCACTCATGAGAGCACAGTATATCAGATTATTTCTGTGGCACGGACAATACCAATGTTTTGGTATTGTCTGTTTTCAGAGATGATTACAGAGGGATCATGTCTTTTTTTCATCAAGGTCACAGAGTGGCCTTGTCTAATGCTGATGTTCTGTGAATGTGTTTATGTCCAACAGGTGAATACCAAAGCCAAGCTGATAGGACCTGGAGAACAGCTAGATGCCAGGGACTAATTTTCTCTTTCTCACTCATTAAGTAGAAGGACATGGCCCAATGTAATTTATCTGGAGTTCTAAGAATCCTAGTCTAGTAGATCTTTGTCAACAATAGAGATCATTAGCAACTTTGATAGGCACTCCCCATCCATAACATTTTCATTTATACTTTATGGCTTGAACAGATTGATGCAACAAAGCAAATTATATGTCTGCATGTGTAAGCTCATATTTCATGAGTGTTCTTGCACAAGTATGCCCCATGAAACCTTTTGTATCCTCTTGCCACCATCGAATAGCTCCTTGGGTATATAGAAGCAAAGATAATCCCTGCTGCAGGGTAACTCACTCAACTTGCAAACCCCAAACTCAACCATCTATATCTTGGGCTGTGTGGTGGGCACAGGTAATGCTGTGGGACACCACGAACACCTTGGGGAAGATTCTGAGAAGAAAAGCCAGATAAGGAGCTCTCAGTGTAGCCCTAGTCCTAGAACTGCAGATCAGCTGGGGAACAGTATGTCAGACATCATATATGAGTGAAATCATATGGTATTTATCTTTCTCTGATTGACTTATTTCACTTAGCATTATACTCTCTAGCTCCATCCACACTGTTGCAAATGGCAAGATTTCATTCTTTTTTATGGATTTCATTCAAGACGTGATATATATATCATATCTTCTTGGACCATTTCCATAACTTGGCTATTGTAGACAATGTTGCTGTAAACATTGGGGTGCATGTATCCCTTTGAATTAGTATTTTCATATTCTTTGGATAAGTACCTAGTGGTGCAATTGCTGGATAGTAAGGCACTTCTATTTCTAACTTTTTGAGGAACGTACATACTGTTTTCCAGAGTGGCTGCACCAGTTTGCATTCCTACCAACAGTGCAAGAGTGTTCTCCTTTCTGGGCATCCTTGCCAACACCTGTTGTTTCTTGTGTTGTTAATTTGAGCCATTCTGACTGATATGAGGTGACATCTCATTGTATTTCCCTGATAATGAATGATGTTGAGCATCTTTTAATGTGTCTATTGACCATCTGTATGTCTTCTTTGGGAAAACATCTATTCATGTTTTCTGCCCATTTTTAATTGGATTATTTGGCTTTAGGGTGTTGAATTTTTAATAATAATAAAAAAAAAACAAGACTTAGGCCTCATTTTGTTCACTACACACCAAGTCACCCACATGACTACTAAATTATTTTATTATGTATCATATGTATATAAGATGTAATATTTGTTTACTTTCTCATATAGGCATTAATATAATTTTACTTAATTACTGCATATAGCTTGAAAATAATATTTGAAAGCACATTTTTTAATGTTTATTTATTATTGAGAGACAGAGCATGAGCAGGGTAGGGGCAGAGAGAGGAGGAGACACAGAATCCAAAGCAGGCTCCAGGCTCTGAGCTGTCAGCACAGAGCCTGACACGGGGCTTGAACCCACAAACCATGAGATCATGACCTGAGCTGAAGTCAGACGCTTAACTGACTGAGCCACCCAGGTGCCCCTTATTTGAAAGCATATTAAGAATACATTTGAGGGGGCGCCTTAGTGGCTTAGTTGGTTAAGTGTCTGACTTTGGCTCAGATCATGATCTTGTGGTATGTGAGTTCGAGCCCCACGTCAGGTTGTATACTGACAGCTCAGAGCCTAGAGCCTGTTTCAGATTCTGTGTCTCCCTCTCTCTCTCGGCCCCTCCCCCACTCATGCTCTGTCTCTCTCGCTCTCAAAAGTAAACAAAACATAAAAAAGAAATTTTTAAAAAAAGATGCTCTGAAGATACATATAGGGGCACTTTCACTGTTATAGAGAAATAACATTGCTAAAATATAGGAATGCATTCTATCTAATAATGATGTAAATATTTGTACAGAGTGCTAAATGGCTATATTTGGAATCAAAGTATCTTTAAAAGCTTGTATAAGGAGCTTGTAAACAAACTTGCCTTTACACACACTGCAGAAGATGGTTACGAAATTTATACCACATCAAATAAGGAACAAGTATCATTAATATAAAGTCACTCAGAAGCCTTCCTGGCCCCAGCAAAGACAACTGTGGACCGGGAAGAGATGAATGCCAAGTCCATAATAAATCACATAGCAACTGACAAAAAAGGTCCAAAAGGAGACTGCAAATGCCTAGACTTCCCTGGCTGAGAGATTCTAATTTGTAAGGCACCTGGAAGAGAATAAGAGCTAAGAAAACACAATTCAAGAGGAGACCTGCCCACAATCTTCCCACATCACTGTGGGATAAGGAAGTTATGGAGCTACCTTCCAGAAACAGAAAAATCAGTAAACATACAGCCTCTAAATTTTAATGAGATTGGCAGAAAACTCATGTGGTCAGGAAACTGAAAAGTGGCACACTTCTCAAAGTGAATCATGCTGGTTTGACTCCAAAAAGTCACAAGACTAATCTTGATTTTGCATAGAAATCCCAAATGCAATACTTAAAGTTATGGTTAAGTAGTGTGGCCACCTGCAGGCTGTTAAGCCACAGAAGAATGTCCCAGTATGCACTGGCTAATAACAGGGAAATTATTTTTTATTTAAAATATTTTCTAGTAAGAAAATTATAACCCAGCATTATCACGTACTTTGTGTAATTATAAAACCTGAATTTTTCAACATGACAATTGTTGTTATAATTTTCCACGAAGATATTACTCATTAAACCTCATTGTTAACTTTGATTAGTGAGATTGAAAGAGAATAGATCTATGATTATTCATGCCACTCATATTTTCTTTCACAGGCACTGAAAAACTGAGTTATGGCTCTTGCCTTATACCTAAAAGACACAGGACTTGGAAAATCCAGCATTTGAGTTGAATGCAGTTCATGACAATGGCTCTAAACGGGATCGGGAGGCCTTCACCTTGTTAAAAATTACTTTTAAATAAACTATACAAAATAGCTGTTGGAAACAATAATAAAACTATGTGAATAAGCACATTTCCACATGCAATGTATTTAATGATGTGATTTGATGGTAGGATTTGTTGAACTAATAGTTATAGGAACAATTAAAATATATTACAAAAAATTTAGAGGTGTCTGGGTGGGTCAGTCAGTTGAGCATCTGACTCTTGATTTCCTCTCAAGTCCTGATCCCAGGATTGTGGGATCAATGGAGCCTGCTTTGGAATCTCTCTCTCTCTCTCTCTCTCTCATTCTCTCTCTCTCTCCCTCTGCCCCTCTTCCTGACTTGCGTACTCTCTCGAAAAAAAAAAAAATTAGAAATTATGTGACCAGATTTCATGTGAGGCAAATATTGGCAGGTCAGCTGATTAGTAATATGACATAATGGCTTCAGACTAACAAAAGATAATTTTAAGTATCTATCACTGATAAGTCTTAACCATTTTAAGATTAAACTATACATGATCTGTATAATCTATACTGCAAGCAATCGACAGAGAAGAAAAGCAGAAGCCATCATGGAATGAAAACAGAAGAAGCCAAGAAGAGAAACAAAACAAAAGTTGGGTGTAAGACATGGCAAAGGGTGAAATGGAATGACAATGAGATAACACGTGGACTTATCTGACCATTCTTTACAACAGCAAGAAAAACTGAAATTTGGAAATTATTCAGTTAATACAATTACCGTAGAAAATTTGGCTAATTTGGATCAAGACACCAAGTTTGGCATCTCTGCACTCTTGTTTATTTGACAACACTAATTAGCTTGTTCCTCTTCATTTCACTTTCTATTGTGTACTTACGCCTAAAGCTACCCTCTAACAAAACTCCCAGATGAAAATGGGGTGATTCATTCAATTATTCAGATGTGTTGCCTATATCAGTAAGGCTTGAATTTTGTTCTTGTTTCATTTAGATATTTTGGCAGTATACATCATTTCAACAGAAATTAGACCCAAGTGGTAAATTTTTGTGTAATTCCCTAGAGACATATGCCAGGCCACAAGAGGATAGAAAATAACCCTTTAAAAATAATTTAAAATATTTGTGAAACAATGTCGGAAAATATACCCTCATCTAACACAATAATTAAAAGAAAAATTAATCAGCCATATTTCACTCAGTGATCCAGACTCCCTACCATGTAGTACCTGAAAATCACTACCAGGGAAGAAGGCAGGCACACATAAAATAGTAGGTATAGTTATGGAGTCGTTAGTACATACTGTAGGCACTAGGATAAACAACACAGTATGTATATGATTCTGTTATTAACTCACATGGGGATGAAGAGGCATTAACCCATTAGTGCCCAAAGTCCTCTCTCTAGACTTGAATTTTCATGGAGTCATCAGAAAAATGCAAAGGTCCTAACGATTAAATACATAAGTCACTCAAATTGATTTATCATTTGTCTCACTGTAGCCATACTGCATGAGTTTTCTTTGCTGATGTGCTAAATAGCCTCAAACCTTCCACCACTTTCTTATACCCTTCACTGTGTGTTTTGCTAATGATTCTGCTTTTCCCATGCTCACTATCCTGTGATATTCAGGAGAAGCGTGTATGGGAAGCTAGGTATACACCAAGGGGGTCAATTAAGCCTTTGTCTATAGTTTTGAATCATGAATTTGGTTTATAAACTCGAAATTAATTTATAGGTGGGTTTTGCTCTTCCTTCACTTGATTTTCTTTTTGGTCTTCCTTTCAGTCAAGATTTCCTGAAGTTTGATATTATTCCTCTAGAGTCTAAACTTCAAGGGAGTCCTTGTCCTTACATCTATATTTTCAAATCAAAATTAATATTTTCCCATAGAGCCTCTTCTCTCTTTTCTACCTAGCACGCATTCTGGATCTCTTATATTGCACAATAATTAAGACTGCTAAGGTCATTTCTATGATAGGTCACATATTAGACAATGACATAACTAATCTCATTTAAGAGCTCATTAAGTTCTCAGTAAACAAGACTATCTTAGGATTTGGGAAAGCTCTGTGATAACTCTGAGCTCTGTGCTTGGGGGAGGAGGGTGCAGCAGAAGGAGGGATAATAACTCAAGGAAGCAACTAGTAATCAGTGGGGGAAAATCCATGCACCTGAACCTCCATTACATTCCCTGGGTTCCTTAGCACTAGCACTAGACCTCAGATTGGAACACGAAAATATTCACATTCTACCCTAAACACATGTGTGCGCACACACACACGCCACTCCAGTTTTTCTTTTCAGAAATTACTTTTCCCTTTTAAACTCCATCGTTCATGTAGCCCAACTTCAGATACCTGATAACCTTCAGTGTGACTTGCTCTTTGTCCCCAACCCCTCCTACCCAGCCCCTAAGGTGTCATCTTTTTATTATACATGTACTTGGTTGTTTTCACTTCTTGTATACTTCTAGTACATCACCTCCTCCCAGTGTCTTAATGACTTTAAAGAGCTATGTAGGCCATTGAACTTGAGCAGGAGAAGAGGGAGAAGGGGACCCAGACATTTTAGAAATAATGACATTAAGTCCATTAAGAGAAGTACACTCCTAGACAAACATCATTCTTATCTGATGAATAACCTCTTCAAAGACTGGTATGGAGGTTTAGAAGGAGTTCTGGGTTGCTAATTAATGTCAGAGTTTAAAAAGCAGGTTTAAACATGATTAAGATCACATTTCCATGATTGAAACATTATTATTTTATGTTGAGTGCATTTATCTCTGCCAAGAGTGTAATCTAAAGGATGTTCAAACATGTAACGAGGTCATAAATTGTGAGGGTAGTTTCACTATAGCACACATGTAGAAATTCAAAGGCATAGTTTCTTTTGGCAGCTAAAAGACTGTAAGAGTATGTAAGGTAAATCTCTCTTATAACACACACATGGGCACACATACACATGTGTGTGAAATGTTATTAAGATCTTCACTGAGAAGACTATTGAACTACTGGTATTAGAGATTATCTAAGTATTGAATTAAATCTAGCCACATTAAATCAGTTTCTTGCATAGTTTAAACTGGACTGAGATATTCTAGTAATTCTGTGTTGTATTCTTTTAAATGATTTTGCTATTTAACAAACCCCAAAAACAAAGTAATTGTCTTTGGGATTTTTGTTGCTTCACATTAAGAAAAAAAAATCTGATGTTAGGATCCTGTGAAGTGATGATTTTGGTGGGAAGATAGGCTCTTATTTCTATCCCATAATGTTTCTTGCAAAACAACTGCATCAGACAGGTTTGAGATCACTTCTCTTCCCTCAGAGGTCTTTCTACCCATTTCTTCTAAGACTATTACCACTCTTTAGTTCTGTAACCACTTGTTGGGGTATTTTAAAAACTGACCAAAAAAAAAAAAACTGACCATAGTGCAAATTTATCAGGAAAACAAAAGTATACCAGGTACTTCAACCAAGAGATTTTAATGTAGGGAAATAGTTAAACAGATGCTGGAGAACTGAAACGCCTAAAAATGAACACTATGCTAATTATTGCAAGAAGCTGCTGTCATCTCTAGGATTGGAGAAAGAAAGAAAATAATTTGAGGTTTTCAGAAGCCAGATGCTTGGAACAGTGGCTCTGATGAGTGAAGACTCAAACTTCGGAAGAGGTCCGTTGCCCAGCTTGTGTGCATAGTCTGAGGGTAATGAGACTGATTCTGGAAGTGTGGCCATGCTGAGAATTTGAGGAAAAGCTGGGATCTACACCATCTGCACCTGCCAGGGAGGGTCTTTTCTGGGGAAGTGCCAATCAAGAGCATCGAGCTAAAAAAAAAAAAAAAGAATTAATTCACTTCCTCGTCCTGCCTTGCAGTATCCTTTAATGCCCCCTATTGGCAAAACCTAAGAGAAAACAAGCTACTAAGGTAGATATATAGTTTGCAGAGAATATAGTTTAATCTCAAACCAGAGATGTAGAAACCTGGGATGGTCATCAAGGAAAAACATCCTAGCAACTGGCATGTGTGATAGACAGAATAATGACTCCCCCAAAGTTATCCACGTCCTAATCCTTGAAACATGTGTATATATTACCTTGCATGGCAAAAGGAAATTTGCAGATGTACATATGTCAGGGATCTTGAGATGGGTAGATTATCCTGAGTTATTGGGGTGAGCTCAGTGGAATTTTAAGTGTCCTTGGAAGAGGGAGGCATGAGGGCCGAAGGGTCAGAGTCCAGGAAGGAGATGGGAAGACAGAAGCAGAGGAGAGGGTGATCTAAAGATGCTATACTGTAATAGATCTAATGTTATATTCTAAGTATACCATTCTGAGTAACGAATAATGTCTTATTCTTTTAAAAATATATTTACTCTAGTAACAATTTCTCTAATATGTTTGGAATCAATCAGAGCTTTGACTCAAGACAATTTAGAAAATAACACTGTACACTCCTCTCCAAGGGCAGGCAAGATGAAGCTTAGAGATAATTGTGTAAACACTCTCCATTACATGCTCAGTAAATATTGTCAACTAATGCCTCTTTTTATATTTCCATTACTTCCTCTAAGAGTTTTGAGTTTAATGGATTTTTTTTCAGGACTGTTCTGCCTACTCAACTCAGTGATGTTGCCCCCACTGTTGGGAGAGCATGGACATGCCCACAATTGCCCGAGGTCTATGGCCCTCTAGGCTGATCCTCCAGCAAACTCAAGAATAGAACCATTTTTTAAACAGAAAGGAGAAAACAGTCATGTGATGACTTTGGAGGAAAAAAAAGTACCTTAAAGGGAATGGGAGAAATACAAGCAAAGTGAAAAAATTATATTGAATAAATACTAATTGTCTTTTAAACAAAACTTCATTTTCTGTTGGCCCTATGTTACTTTCAGCCAAGACGGTACAAAGCAAAAAGGACATAGTTTGTTTGCTTATTGTTTTTATTCCACTATAGTTAACATACAGTGTTACATTAGCTTCAGGTTACAATATCAGGGTTCAACAATTCTTTACATTGCTTAGTGCTCATAGTGATAAGTGGAATTCTTAATCCCCATCACCTATTTAATCCATCTCCCCACTCACCACCCTTCTGGTAACCATCAGTTTGTTCTCTATAGCTAAGAGTCTGTTTTCTGATTTGCATCTTTTTTTCTTTGATCATTTGATTTGTTTCTTAAATTCCACATATGAGGGGCGCCTGGGTGGCGCAGTCGGTAAGCGCCCGACTTCAGCCAGGTCACGATCTCGCGGTCGGTGAGTTCGAGCCCCGCGTCGGGCTCTGGGCTGATGGCTCAGAGGCTGGAGCCTGTTTCCGATTCTGTGTCTCCCTCTCTCTCTGCCCCTCCCCCGTTCATGCTCTGTCTCTCTCTGTCCCCAAAATAAATAAACGTTGAAAAAAAAAATTCCACATATGAGTGAAATCATATGGTATTTGTCTTTCTCTGATTGACTTCTTTCACTTAGCATTGTAAGCTCTAGCTCCATCCATGTTGTTGCAAATGGCAAGATTTTGTTCTTTCTTATGGCTGAATAATATTCCATTGTGTATATATATCACTTTTTCTTTAACCATTCATCTATCGATGGATACTTGGGTTGCTTCCATAGTGACTATTGTAAAAAATGCTGCAATAAACATAGGACTGCTTTCATCTTTTCAATTTTGTTTTAATATTTATTTATTTTTGAGAGAGACAGAGACAGAGTGTGAACAGGGAAGGGGCACAGATAGGGAGACACAGAATCCGAAACAGGCTCCAGGCTCCGAGCTATCAGCCCAGAGCCCGACGCGGGGCTGGAACTCACAAGCCATGAGATCACGACCTGAGCCGAAATTGGATGCTCAACCGAATGAGCCACCCAGGCGCCCCTGCTTTCATCTTTTCAAATTAGTTTTTTTGTATTCTTTGGGTATAAATACCTAGTAGCGGATTTATTGGATATGGTAATTACATTTTTAATTTTTTAAGGAACCTCCATACTGTTTTCCATAGTAGCTGCACTAGTTTGCATTCCCATCAACAGTGCATGAGGGTTCCTTTTTCTCTACATCCTTGCCAACACCTGTTGTTTCTTGTGTTGATTTTATTCTGATGGATGTGAAGTGATGTCTCATTGTAGTTTTGATTTGCATTTTGCTGATGGTAAGTGATTATGAACATCTTTTCATATCTCTATCAACCATCTGTATGTCTTCTTTGGAGAATGCCTGTTGACGTCTTCTGCCCATTTTTAAATGGGATTATCTGTTTTTGGGGTGTTGAGTTGTAGAAGTTCTTTATATATTTTAGATACTAACCCCTTATCAGATATGTCATCTGCAAATATCTTCTCCCATTCAATAGGTTGTCTTTTAGTTTTGATTGTTTCCTTTGCTATACAGAAGCTTTTTATTTTGATGTAGTCCCAATAGATCATTTTTTCATTTGTTTCCCCTGCTTCAGGAGACATATGCAGAAAAATATTGCTATGGCTGATATCAGAGAAAATTACTACCTGTGCTCTCTTCTAGGATTTTTATGGTTTTAGGTCTCACATTTAGGTTTACACAGGACACTCTTTAGATTCGTCCATCCAAAGAAAACAAAAGGAAGGAATCTTCTACGTTTCCTTTCTTCCCTCTTCATCCTTGTTCCACTACGACTAAAGTTTCGAGTAAAGACCTTGCTAAATATTGGGTCAGTTTTGGGGCACCTGGGCAGCTCAGTCGGTTAAGCATCCAACTTTGGCTCAGGTCACGATCTTGCAGTTTGTGGGTTCACACCCCACGTCGGGCTCTGTGCTGACAGCTCAGAGCCTGGAGCCTGCTTCAGATCCTGTGTCTCCCTCTCTCTCTACTCCTCCCCTGCTCATGCTCTGTCTCTCTCTCAAAAATAAATAAACATTAAAAAATATATTGGGTCAGTTTTCACAATCTGATATGGACCATTTGGAAATTGAGAAAGAATGGGCTTAACTGTATTCACTTACGTCTTTTTTTAGTATTTTAAATTAGTTTTGTAATTATCAATATAAATATTATATACACAAAGTAACAACAGGGGACTCTACCCTGTGGAGTTAATTAAATACCTATAAATTAGCATAGCTCCTCTTCCAAGGCTACATCACCCTATGACTTAAATGTGTGCTTTAATTGCAAATGGAATGCATTTGAATTCCTTTGAGTTTTATTTTTATTATAATTCTCCCAATCTTTTTTCTTCTGATACCCAGTGGAAAACCATAATCTTTCATTTCATCATTTTTATCATATCACTCTATTTTGGCGCTAATGGAAATATTTAAGTAATCTATGGTTCCAAGAAAGAAAAAATAACACATAATATTAAATTTCATTTTCAGAAAATTTTACTACATTTTTAATGGACAAGGGACTTTGCTATTTTAGTACTTTATAACACTTTATTAGGTATTGTGTAGTATGCTTTTCTTCCAATTTTCAGTGTGTCCCTGCAGTTTCAGGAACAAGAGCAGACCCCACAGCAGCAATCCTTTAAACAGGAATTTTTATTGACTAACACTCAATCAAGACAAATGTTCCCAGCATGTTAAAATATAATGACTCTTGCTCTACACACAGTTGGATGATGCTATAAGCAGCAAATTTTTACTTGTCTGATTACTCATCCATTCTTCCTCTATGGGGTTTCAGTCCAGGATAGCTTGCCCATTGATAAAATTAGGCATCACATACTTTAAGGTCAAGTTGTAGTTGTAATCATAGAATTGTGGAATTAACCATTTGGATAAGTACATCACAGTCTATCAATATATTCTCTATCAAATTTCTACTAGGAAATCAGAGCAGTATTTATACAGGGATAAGAGTCTTACATTAGGCTAAGTCAAAAATTATTGATGAAGATGGGTTTGTTGTCAAAGAAAAAGAACAACCTATTTCTTTATAACCAGGGAGCTGGAGACCACCTCAGCAGGTACCGCTTTCCTAGCAGAGGGTCTCGCTTAGGTCTGTCTGCATAAATTGGGTATTTCTTAGCTTTATACCTCCAGATCCCAAGAATAGTGTACCCTGGAATAGTGAAAAGAGCTGGTGGGTCTGACGGGCATGGTTTTAAACCTAGCTTCTTGATTTGGGTAGTGGTATGACAACTGTATGCATTAGCCAAAATCTGCAGAACTGAACAGCTAACAAGGAGGAATTTTGCTGGTATAAATTATATTTTCTTCATATATATCTTAATAAAACCAGAGAGAAAAATAATATACCCACAGCATAGGAAATTATGATAGTTCATGAGTTTTATCTACTATTAATCATTTCAGCTGCTGAATGACCTCACGGAGAACTTAATTTTTAAACTGTCTTCCTAGAGTTGTCCTATATTTTACACTTTATTTAAAAAAATAATGTCAGTTAGGTGTTTCAGAGGGCAACTATGCTTTTGTTTTCTTTCTCTATTGATTCAATAATAGTTTGTCTGACACTCTCTAAACCTAAAGTAAAATGTGGAGCTTTGCTTATGGTTTTTTACAAGGCTCCTACTTTTATCATGGGTGTCCATCATATTGGAGAAATATAACAAGATCTCTATGAGGTTCATGATCCTTGTATGACTTACCTCATAAAATGGTGTGATGAGCACCTCTTGTATAAATGTCAAGAATTGCAAGGTTTGGGGCCAATACAAGATAGAAGAAGGAAAGGCCACTTGCTAGTTCAAACTCTTTAATTCGAAAGCTGAAAAGCAAAGGATTTCACTTGTGAAAGTCCAGCCTCACCAACCATAGATATGGATGTAGTAAGTCATGTGAATACCTCCTTCACTTACTGGTGACT
Organism: Felis catus; assembly: GCF_018350175.1. NCBI lineage: Eukaryota > Metazoa > Chordata > Mammalia > Carnivora > Felidae > Felis > Felis catus. The sequence continues at coordinate 205,711,299 of NC_058368.1, read as the reverse complement.
TTGAACGCACCTCCAATGGATATGATACCTATTTTATGGAAATTTATGGAAATCAAGTGGGAGAATATATAGAGAAGCATGTTGAAATTGTGAAGTCTCGTATAAATGTAAGATAATATCAGTGAGTATGAATGTATGCTGTATAAAGAGCTTCCAATTACAATGCTCTGTAGCTCTTTGCAGTGCCTCATCCCAAAAACACATTTGTTCACTTGCTTTTGAAAGCCATGTATGAGGTTTCAACTGGTCAATATGTGACCACAAATACTAATGTGTCTCCCTTTATAGCTTGAGATGGATAAGTCTGGGATGGCTATTATCAAACAGGGCTATTATTTTAGTCATTAAATAGACAAGAAGTTTACGATGTTCTTGGTCCAGCTTGGCATCTAAGCCAACATCCAACACTGAGAAAGCTTAGGACAACAGAAAGCAATGATTTAGACAGAGCTCTTTGGCTGCTAATTCCATCCACAGCAAAGTTTGTTGATGTGATATGAAATCGAAAAACCAGACTTAGAATGCTTTAATTCTTGCATAAAATCTTCCATCAGAATGGATTAAAACTAGTTTTCCAATATCCTAAAATGGATTACCAAGTGGTCGTCTTATTGACGATGTCTACAAACTCATCCTCAGAAAGGTTTGCACAGAATGGGACTTCTTTTTTTGTGGAAAAGGAACCAAAGGCAAAGGTCCTAAGTCAGTGCATGCCAGAGGCATCCTCCAGGATCTGCTGGTGAGATAAGGAAAGGCTAACTGCTAAAAGCTCCCTTCTGGTTGCTAGAGGCTCCTAGACTGCAGAGTCCAGCTGGGTGCCTGAAACTGCTCAGTTCTCTTTTTGAGATATTCATGCCTATTTGGTATCAGCTGAGCTACCCACAGGAGCTGAAGGGCTGTTAGCTTTACAGTCTGCTGCTCGGGGGCTTAGGGGACGTCTACCAAGCCTAAATCCTGCACAGACCTCGATGTACACTGCCTGTTGTTTCACCCGAAGGAACTGTGACCTGGTGCTCTGCCCATTCATTGGTGTGAGAATTTGGGATTTGTGTTCATCCACCTGTTGGCTTATCTTTTTTTATTTTATTCTGTTTTTTTAAGTTTTTATTTAAACTCCAGTTAACGTACAGTGTAATATTAATTTCAAGTGTACAATATAGTGATTCAACACTTCCATACCACACCCAGTGCTCATTGCAAGTGCCCTCCTTAATCCCCATCACCTATTTCACCCATCTCCCCACCCACCTCCCCTCTGGTAACCATCAGTTTGTTCTCTATAGTTAAGAATCTGTTTCTTGGTTTGCCTCTCTCTCTCTCTCTCTCTCTCTCTCTCTCTCTTCCCTTTGTTTGTTTTTATATTCCACATATGAGTGAAATCATATGGTATTTGTCTTTCTCTGACTGACTTATTTCACTTAGCATTATACTCTCTAGTTCCATCCATGTCATTGCAAATGGCAATATTTCATTCTCATTTATGACTCATATTTCAATATTTATGACTAATACTCCAAGGATACCACATCTTCTTTATCCATTCATCAGTCAATAGACCCTTGGGCTGTTTCCATAATTTGACTACTGTAGACAATACTGCTATAAACATTGGGGTGTATGCATCCCTTCGAATTAGTATTTTTGTATTCTAGTGTTGCAATTGCTGGTTTGTAGAGTAGTTCTAATTTTTTGAGGAACCTCCATACTGCTTTCCAGAGTGGCTGCACCAGTTTGCATTCCCACCAACAGTGCAAAAGGGTTTATCTTTCTCCACATCCTCGCCAACATCTGTTGTTTCTTGTGTTGTTGAGTTTAGCCGTTCTGACAAGTGTGAGGTAATATCTCATTATAGTTTTGGTTTGTATTTCCCTGATGATGAGTGATGTTGAGCATCTTTTCATGTGTCTGTTGGTCATCTGCAGGTCCTCTTTGGGAAAATGTCTTTTCATGTCTTCTGCCCATTTTTAAGTTAGATTGTTTGGGTTTTAGATATTGAATTTTATAAGTTTTTTACATATTTTAGATACTAAAATATGTCAGATATGTCATTTGCAAATACCTTCTCCCATTCAATAGGTTGCCTTTTTAGTTTCATTGATTGCTTCCTTTGCTGTGCAAAAGTTTTTATTTTTATGAAATCACAATAGTTTACTTTTGTTTTTGTTTCCCTTGCCTCTGAAGACTTATCTAGAAAGAAATGACTATGGTTAATGTAAAAAAGGTTACTGTTAATGTCACCTCTAGGATTTATTATTTCATGTCTCACACTTAGGTCTTTAATCCATTTGAATTTATCTTTGTGTATAAGATATTTTTGGGTATATCTTTGGGTATAAGAAATTAGTCCAGTTTCATTCTTTTGCATATAGCTGTCCAATTTTCCCAACACCATTTGTTGAAGACACTGTCTTTTTCCCATTAGATATTCTTTCTTGTGTATGTTCTTTTAACTAATGCTTTTTACTTTTATTAAAATCTAATTTTTAATTTTGCTTGCCTTTGAAGTATAATGCATATCTAGTAAAGTGCATAGAGTACACAAATCTTGACTATACAGCTGGATGTGTCTTCATATATGTATATTCCTGTGTAACCACCACTGAATCAAGGCAGAGATCAAAATCAACCCATTTTGCCCATCCTCCCACCCTTTCCCCTCTGGAAACCATCAGTTTGTTCTCTGTATTTATAGGTCTGATTCTGCTTTCTGTTCGCTTGATGAATAATAATATAGATTAGATTTTGATATGTTTACTGGTTATTTGGATATCTTATTTATGAAATACCTGAAATTTTAAAAAACTGTATGGTTTGTTTATATCATATTAATTTACATGAACTCTTTGTATATTTAGGATACCAGGCCTTTGTCAGACATATAAATGACAAATATTTTCTTCCAGTATATGGCTTGTCTTTTCATTATCATAATGATTGATATCTTTTGATGAATTAATAGTCATAATTTTGTTAAAACCCAGTTTATCAGAGGTTTTTTTTATGGTTAATGCTTTATGTTTATGTTTAAGAAAGTCATGCCTACCTAAGGTCATAAAGATATCTTCTGTATTCTTCCCAAAGCTCCGTTTTTTTCTATCTTGCAAATAGAGATCTATATTCCCTCTCAAATTAATTTTACTGTATGCTGTAATATAGGAGGCAAGGTTCATTTTTTTCATAAGAATAATGTTATAGCACCATTTAATGAAAAGCCAACTTTCTCCCACTGAACTGCAGTGGCACCTTTTTAATAAATCAAGAAATTCTGTATGTGTGAGTCTATTTCTAGACTCATAATTCTGTCCAGTTGGTCTGTTTGTCTCTCCTTGCATAATACCACACTCTTAATTACTGGAGCTTTACACTAAGTCTGGAAGTCTGGTGTTGTAAGCCCTCCAGCTTTGTTCTTGTTCAATATTATCTAAGGTTTATTGGTACTTTCATTTCTGTATAAATTTTAGAATCAGCTTGTCAATTTCTACACAAATCCTGCTAGGTTTTGATTGGGCTCAGATCAAATTTATAGATCAATTTGGAGAAAATGACATCTTACAAATATTGAATCTCTCAATCCACAAACTTTATTCATCTCCCCCATTTAAGTATTCTTTCTTTTAGCAACAGGGTTTTGGGGGGTTTTTTGTTTGGTTTGTTTTGAGAGAGAAAGAGAGGGCGCAAGTGAGCAAGGGGCAGAGAGAGAGAGAGAATCCCAGGAGGGGCAGAGGGAAAGGGAGAGAGAAGCAAGTGCGGCTCACCCAAAGCAGGGCTCATGGTTTTTGTGGGTTTTTTTTTTTGTTTTTTGTTTTTTGTTTTTTGTTGTTGTTGTTGTTGTTTTACCTGAAGAGGGGCTTGAGCTCACAAACCTGAGATCATGACCTGAGCTGAAGTCAGATGCTTATATGGGGCACCTGGGTGGCTCAGTCTGTTAAGTGGCCGACTTCGGCTCAGGTCATGATCTCACACTCTGTGAGTTCGAGCCCCGTGTCGGGCTCTGTGCTGACAGCTCAGAGCCTGGAGCCTGCTTTGGATTCTGTGTCTCCCTCTCTCTGACCCTCCCCTGTTCATGGTCTGTCTCTCACTGTCTCAAAAATAAATAAAACGTTAAAAAAAAATTGAAGTCAGATGCTTATCAACTGAGACACCCAGGAGCACCAACACTTGTAGTTTAATTATAGACATCTTATAAATCTTAAGTTTAACCCAGAGGTACATAGTTTTTAGCTCCTATTTTAAATGGTACTGCTTTTCTAATTTTATGGTTTTATTTTTGGCTGAAATATAGAAATAAGTACTTTTTCTATATGGGTTTTCCATCCAGCAAATTTGGTAATACCTTAATTCTAATAGTTTATAACTTCTTTTGAATTTCTTATATAATTATGTCATTTGTAATAGAGGTAACTTTATTCTTCTCATCATGTAATATTTTTGTAATTTTTATTCCTTTTTCTTCTGACTGGAACCTTCAAAAGTATGTTGAATAAACATGGTGACAGTAGACATTTCCAACTTTAAGGGAAAAAAGTTCAGTATTACACCATTAGAAATGATGTCAGCTGTAGAGTTTTTAGACTCCTTTTTATCACATTAAGAGAGTTCTCATCTTAATTTTCTCACAGTTGTTTTGTTTTAGTCATGAATGGGGTCATGCCTTTTTTGTATCTATTGAGATGATAATATGATTTTCTCTATTTTAAAGTTATTTTTAAAATGATATTAAGTGGTTTTTATATATTAAACTATTACTGTATTCCTGAAATAAACTTTACCTGGCCGTGAACTATTATGTTATTTCTATCTTATTGCACTCTATTTGCTAATATTGTGTTTAGAAATTTTGCATCTATGTTCATGGTAGATAAAAAGATGTAATTTTTTCCCTATAATATCCTGATCATGTTTCAGTTTCAAGGTTATACTGACCTCACAAAATGAATTGTAAGCATTCTCTTTCTTTATTTTCTGAAAGAATCTGTATAAATACAGTATTATTTCCTGAACTTTTGGAGGAATGAACCAGTGAGGCTGTTTAGGCCTGTAGTTTTCCTCATGGGAAGGATTTTGATTACAGTTCCAATTTATTTGGCAGATATAGACCTTATTCAGATAGTCCATTCTGTGTCAGTTTTGGTAAGTTGTGATTTTAGATAACTTTCCTATTTCATGTAAGTTTCCAGAGTTCTTTACATAAAATTATTCATAATGTTCTTATTAATTTATTGAGTGTAGGGAAAATCTTTAGAGCTAGATATGGATGTGGACTTCCTCACCTTGGGAATAGACATCAAAGTCCCCAAAGACCAGAGCAGCCACACAGAGCAGGGGTTACACCTTAGGAAAGAAGAATGCGGAAAGAGAGGAAGAGGACAGAAGAGAAGGGAAAAATAGAGAGAGAACTAACAAAAAGCAAAGCTCAAAACCATAGCAACAAGTTTACAGAGAGCCAATTTCTTAGTCTAAGTTTAACTCAAACAGAAGTTGACTTGGTAGACACAATTTTCCAGGGCCTAATACTCATTTATTTTCTTAAGCCTTAGTCTGTTGGACATGGGTCTGAATAAAGACCTTCAACCTCTCATCCCATGAAAATACTGAATGGTACAATTGACGGTCCTGGAGAGACCATACCCAGAACTGTATTCCAATCCCCAGTCACCTGACACTAACAGATAAGACACTGAGGTTAATGACTTGCCCCAAATCATATAGTTAACCAAAGTTGCTGTTTAAGAGGTTAATGCAAAAATATCTAAGTTTCTTTCCAAGAATTGGATTGCCTGATAGTAATGATATACTTTGTTGAGACCCTTGATTGTTTTAAATTATATGACATGAAAAACATGCCCTTGTTAACCACTTTCTACAATTAGGGAATGGGAAATAATATGCTCAGGACGTTGGCATCACAGGACTTTTCCCATATACGTGTTTGATAAATTTGCTTTCCTCATGTTCATTACAGCAGAAGTCTGAAACACCACATCTGGTCTCTGATTTGAAGCAGCCTGCAGTCCCTAAAATAGCTACTATATATTAAGCACTTACTATGTACCAGTAGTGGTGCTAAGTGCTTTATATGGAATCATTCATTCATTCAAAACTGTTAAATGCTTACCATATGCCAGGCACTGTTCTGGGCACTGGGGATTCAGTAATGAAAAAACAGTTCAACATCTCTGTCCTCATGGTCTTAACTTCTAGTAGTACCTATAGTCAAATACGCAATCTGTAAGTTTATGGCTTAGTGTATTAGAAGATAAGTGCCAATGAAAGATCATAAAAGCCTAAGGGGGATGGATAATGCTGGAGAGGGAGTATTCTATTTTGACCAGGGTCGTTAGGGTGGGCCTCACTGAAAGGTGACATGAAATAAAGTTTTTGGTTTGGTTTTTTTTTTTTTTAATTTTTTTTTCAACGTTTTTATTTATTTTGGGGACAGAGAGAGACAGAGCATGAACGGGGGAGGGGCAGAAGAGAGGGAGACACAGAATCGGAAACAGGCTCCAGGCTCCGAGCCATCAGCCCAGAGCCCGACGCGGGGCTCGAACTCACGGACCGTGAGATCGTGACCTGGCTGAAGTCGGACGCTTAACCGACTGCGCCACCCAGGCGCCCCTTGGTTTGTTTTTTTTTTATATGAGAGAGAGCAAGCGAGAGAGAGACAGAGAGTGAGAAAGAGATTTAGAGCACAAATGGTGGAAAGGGGTAGAGGGAGAGCGAATCTTAAGCAGGCTCCACGCTCAGTGTGGCACATGGAGCCTGATGCAGGGCTTGATCCCACGACCCTGGCTCATGACCTGAGCCAAAAACCAAGAGTCAGACGCTCAACTGAGGAAGCCACCCAGGCACCTGAAATAAAATTTTAAAGCAGGTAAAGAATGAGCTAGGTTCATAATGGGGGTAAAGAACGTTCCATAGAGAAGGATAAGCCTCCAGAAAAGCTTCTAGGCAGGAATATCCCTAGACACTGAAGGTCACAATTGCTAATGGGAAGAGACCAGAAAATAGTAAAAGTGGATAGCAGAGAGGTTAGAGGGGCCAGATCACATCTGACCTTGCAGACCACTATGCAGACTTTGGCTTTCCCTCTAAGCAAAATGGCAAGCCATTCTAGTACTGAGCAAAGATGCAACATGGTCTGACTTAAAAGTATGCCTGTAACTATTAGTGCTGTGTTAAAATAGTGTTAAGACAGCAAGGGTAAAAATAGAAAGACCATTTGGGATCATCTCATTTAATCCTCACCACCACCCTGTGCAGTAGATACTATTACAAAACCCACTTTAAGATAAAGAAACTGAGGCTCAGGAAGGTTACTTAACTTGCTCGATGTCACACAGCCAACAAATAGTATAGAAGGCCATAATTAGAAGTTGCATGTATGACCCCTCCATGCACTGAATAAGTTTTAACTTTCCTAAAATTCTTCTGGATACCCTTTTCCATGTTGGTGGTTGGAAGTCATTAAAGCAGAGGCTGAAGCTGGTTTTAGATATTTAGTTTCTGTTAAGCACATCGGAAAAGAAAAGAAAAACAACAACCTCTTTTACAATAGCCCACTGAAAAGTCTCACGTATTGCTAAGTCTAGACTTCAAAAGGCTAAACCATACCGAATCTACGTCCACTCCATTGTCTACTGAATTTGTTCACAAAATATTTTCTAAAAGTAAGGACATGAGGTGTGAAAGAATAGCTCTTGCCTCAAAACCTCATTCATAAAGTTGTGGTACAGGCCACACCTGAACTATGTCCAAACAAGCAGTGCAACTGATATGTGCCTCAGAAGTTTCTGAAATTACCACTCATATCAGGGCATCAGAAGGATGGTACCCAATTAACAGACAATGCAATCTCATGCATGAACAGTGGGACTTGAAATTAGGCATTTTGACTGTGAAATGGAAGTCTTACCCATTTTTTAATACTGGTTTCTGTATCACATTGGTCAGGCATTTTGGACCAAAACACAGAAGACACTCAGAATCCGTGGGCTCAATAGAAGAGTTGTTACTTTGTAGTTCTGCCAAGTGCTCTGAGCACGCTGGGTTCTCAAAGCATTTTTTAACAAATTTCAAGTATAAGTCCCAACTTTATTTTTTTTTCCAACTTTTTTTTGTTTTGTTTTGTTTTTTTATTTATTTTGGGACAGAGAGAGACAGAGCATGAACGGGCAAGGGGCAGAGAGAGAGGGAGACACAGAATCAGAAACAGGCTCCAGGCTCCAAGCCATCAGCCCAGAGCCCGACGCAGGGCTCGAACTCACGGACCGCGAGATCGTGACCTGGCTGAAGTCAGACGCTTAACCGACTGCGCCACCCAGGCGCCCCCTAACTTTATTTTTTTAATTGTCGCAAGATATACATAACTTAAACCTTAATATTTGAACCATTTTAAGTGCATGTTCTGTGGCATTAAATGCATTCACATTGTACAACAATCGTGATCAATCCATCTGTAGAACTTTTTTCATCTTCCTGAACTGTTTGTTCCTTCATTCACTCACCATTCTCTCTTTTCCCAGCCCCTGCCCACCACTTTACTTCATCTTTTTTAATTTGGCTAATATGGGTAACTCACATAAGTGGAATCCTATAACGTTTGTCCTTTTGTGACTAGCTTATGTTCACTTTAGCATAAGGTCCTTACGTTTCATTCATGGTATACCATGTGTCAGAATTTCCTTCCTTTTTAAGGTAGAATAATATTACACTGTATATATGCACCACATTTTGTGAATCCATTCATCCATCAATGGGCATTTGGGTTGCTTCTTACCTCTTGTCTATTGTGAATAGAGTCACTATAACCTTGGGTATGCAAACATGTCCTCAGGACACTGCTTTCAATTCTTTGGGATATATACCCAGAATTGAGAATGCTGGATCATATGTTAATTCTATTTATAATTTTTGGAGGAACTGACATACTGTTTTCCATAGTTTCCATACCGTTTTCCACCCTTTTCCACCGTTTTCCATCCCTACCAATCACTTACAAGAGTTCTAATTTCTCCACATCCTTGCCAACATTTTCGAATCGTTTCCCTCTATCCCTAGTTTAATGATTGTTTCTATCACGAAAGGTTGTTGAAGTTTTCAAAAGCTTTTTCTGCATCAACTGAAATAATCATGTGTGTTTTATACTTCATTCTACTAATGTGGTGTATTACCTATGTTGAACCGCAAACTTTGTTTTTTATTAGCTCGAGTTTGAGCAAGTTCCTAAACCTAAATTTGAATTTCCTTCGCTGTAAAATGGAGCTGATACTAATACCCACCTTCATTGTTAAAACTATTAAAAAATAAATTATTCAAATATAGCGCTTAGTACAAGGACTGAAACATTCGTGTTCAAAAATGATAGCCCTCATAATTGCCATCATCGTCTCATATTTTTCACTAAAGTTAACAGTAGACAATAAACTTATTCAAAGCAGACACACAGAGAAGAGCATAAGTATACTTTTTAAAAATGCATTTAAGATTTATTCCATTCTTACCACTCCCTGGGCAAAAGTCAAACTGGAAAAACGAATGATTTATACCCAACCCCCCAAACACAGAATCTGGCCAGCTCAGCCAATAACTAAAAGAACAGATACTATTTTGGTGTCCCTGTCCTTTAGCTCCAAACCTCATACTCTGACTTCTCCCAGAGGGAGCCTGAGTCATCTGCTGCCCAGTCATGAAGGCAGGATGGAAAGAAAGATACTAATAAGAAAGGAAAGCAAAGGAGGAAGGTTCAAATAAGGTTTAGCAGTGAGGAAGGAAGGAAGGAGCCATGGAGAACAGGAGAGTAAATCCGATGTATCAGGCTATTGTCATCAGCCACCTGAGACAGAAAGCCTCAACACTTACCTTTCACACCAAGTCCCTACCAGCCCCAACACTTCCAGTAGCCAGCCTTCCCTTACTCTCTGATGTTTTCCTTAGCTCAACTCTTCCCTCTTCTGACTGGGGTAATGAAAAATAATGCAGAAAATAGGAGGCAGGTTATTTTGGCAGAGAGGTTAAGCTATTGGCTAAAATTTAAGAGTTTCTTAGGATTATTTGTATATTATAATTCTTCCTGCTTCTCATTACCACAGTGACAGAAACTATGCTCTTACAAGACTAGTCAGGTTTTCATAAAACTTCTTTTTCAAACTAGGCCTGATAGCCCCCAGACCAGCTAGTTGTGTCCATTTGATTATCGTACACCATGCATCTAACATCTCTCCACCACCTCCTTCAAGTCTTTTCCTTTTTTTTTTTTTTGTTTATTTATTTTGAGAGAGAGAAAGCACGAGTGGGGGGAGGGGCAGAAAGATAATTCCAAACAGGCCCTGCACTGACAGTGCAGAGCCCGATACGGGGCTGGAGCTCACGAACCATGAGATCATGACCTGAGCCAAAGTTGGATGACTGACTGAGCCGCCCAGACCCTCCTTCAAATCTTTCAATTTTCATTTAATGATTATTTACTGGCAACGGAGTGATGACCATCTCAAGTCTGTGCCATCATAAACTTCATGTTCCAGTAGAGGTGACAATAAATAATAACCCTACAAATATAAATTATAACGAGAAGGTTGTAATGTGTTCCACAAAGAAAGATAGAGGAGGAGGCATTTGAGTAGAGATACCCAAGCAAAGCGAGAAGCATGCAATCTTAGGGTGTGGATTTCCTGAAGAGGGCACAGCAATGATCTCACACTCTTTTTCCAAAATAATTCTGAAGAAGGGCACTTTTACTGCAATTTCAAAAAATCTGGTTATTTTCTTAACCACCATACAAACCAAGGAAGATAGCACTTTTTCTGTCTTATCATCTTACAGAATGACAAAGGTCAGATTCTGACAAGGGTCTCATGGCAGGAGAGCCTCCTTAAGCATCTAGCCTGCAATCCTGCAATCTCTCAAACCACACTCTCTTTACTCCCTGTAATGATGTAATAAAGCTTCCTAATTAAAACATGCTTCATTCGTTGACAGCCAAGCTCTCTGCTCAGATTGCCAGCCAAAACTCAGGTTCAATGAAGTTCCTGGATCATCTGCAACCTGGTGGTTTCCTTTAGCCTAGTAGTTTTTTGCTGGGTTTTTTTTTAAGTTTATTTATTTTGAGAGAGAAAGAGAGAGAAAATACAAGTGGGGGAGGAGCAGAGAGAGAGAGAGAGAGAGAGAGAGAGAGAATTCCAAGCAGGCTCTGCACTGTCAGTATAGAACTCAAACTCATGAACCCCGAGATCATGCCCTGAGCCAAAGTCAGATGCTTAACTGACTAAGCAACCCAGGTGGCCCCAGCTGAGTATTTTTAAGTTCACAGTTATCTAACAACCAGCTACATCTAGTTAAGGGGAAAATTGAACCCCCAATTAGACATTTGCCATGATATGAAATCAGAGAGGTGAAAGTGTTGCTGGGAAATCAGAGTCCATGATGCCAGGCCTTAAAGAGGAGATAATCAGGGAAGCCTGGGTGGCTCAGTTGGTTGAGCATCAGACTTCAGCTCAGGTCACAATCTAACTGTTTGTGAGCTTGAACCCCGCGTCGGGCTCTGCACTGACAGTTTGGAGCCTGGAACCTGCTTTGAATTCTGTGTCTTCCTCTCTCTCTTTCTCTCTCAAAAATAAATAAATGTTTTTAAAAAAAGGAAGATAATCAAAATAGGGAGGCACAGTTTCCAGGAGGGTCTAATTGTCATGATAGACTTGGTCAATTCATGCATATGGTGAAAGCTTTTCAAGGGAACTTGCAAATAAACGTTAATATGAAAACAGTGATAAGGTTAATTCCAAGAATAACCCTTTTCCTCCTATACATGATATACTCTGAAATTTGTGAGACTGTCTCTCCATCTCCTCTAGAAAATTAGGGGGAATTTCCTAGTCCCCAAAGTTCTTCAAGTATCTCAGTAATAGGCTCTAGAAAAATGGGTAGACTTGCCTAATTAATGAATTTCTGAAAAAGCACTTTGAAAATCTCCCCATCAAAGGAGAGATTTAAGTGAAAGGATCATTAGGTTACATATTTATATCAAATAAGATGAAAAGGACAATGATGGGAAGTGATACAGTAGTTAATCAGAAGACTGTACATGATTCCTTTATCCCAATAATAGTCATTGTCAACAAGCACATTCAGATCACAGCCTGAAAGGAGATTCTGAGCGGCTCTACAGTAGCGAACTGAGTCTCTCTCTCAATGTTCTTTCACAAGAGATTAAAATAAATCTCACCTATAGATAGCAATTGCATTGGAAGACATAGCAATAACAGGTGCCACTTTCTGAGGACGAAGCTAAGTATTTTTCATGTGTATTTAATTTACAACCCACTTTAACTTACAACAACACTTTAAGCGTGTACTAGTCGTCACTAACATAATATTATTATTATCATGTAACTCCACAGCTACTGAGTCTTGGAACCAGAATTCAAACCCAGCTCTAATTCCATAGTCTTGTTCCCCCAAACTTTGCATTATATTGCCCTAAGAATCCTCATTTTATTTTTCAGATTTTTTTTAAATTTTTCTCTCTCCTTAATAATTTTCTATTTGTATTTACAGACCAGAAATAAGGTATAGTGCATCTTCTGGGTGATAGATGGACAACATATCTTTTTGGTGTTGTTTGAAGCATTCTAGAGAATGCTTTGTTCATTTTGCATTGCTCTTCTAGCAGGTTTAGCTTCAGAATTCAATAATGCGTATAATATTGTGTTACAAAGACAATACATTTCCTTTGAGGCATAGTGTTATTGAGACACTTTAAGTGCTGTGAAAAAAAATTAAAAGCTATTAAAACCAACACTGAGGAAAAATTAAAAACACGTAAATTTTTGACAAGATATCTTCAGAGCTATCAGGAATTCTCTGTGGTATATATCCTTCTGTGTCCAACCAATCCATCATGATTTTCTTCATCTAATACACAGGCACTTACCTAACCCTTTACACTATGTGGTCTGGGCACATGGGCAGTATTATCTGGGAGTCCAAATGGAAGACTTCCTTTACAGCACTGTAGTCTGTCGTCTCCAAATTTTATACAATTCCAAATTATTCTTCCACTATCCTTAGAAGGTAGAATGTCCACTTCTTGCTTTGAGTTCAGTTCATATCTTCATGAAATTTCTCTGCAGGTTCATCCAGAAGCATTAGGATCAATTAATCCTAGGCAGAAGTCGAATTGAGTGGAACCCCGCAGAGATCAGAGCAGTATGGACTAGGGAGCCAGAAATGGTGTGTCCTCCTTGGAGTTTACTCTACCATGTTGGGGAGACAGACGATAAATACAACAAACATGTAAAATATGTAGTATATCAGAAGGTGTGATACATACTGTATTAGTTTGCCAAAGCTTCCATAATAATGTACTACAGCTAGCTGGCTTAAAACAACAAAAGTTCATTCTCTCATAATCTGGAGGCTAGCAGTCTGAAATCAAGGTGTTAGTGAGACCATGCTCCCTCTAGAACTCTGAGTAGACTCCTTTCCTGCCTCTTCCTAGTTTCTGGTGGTGAACATCAATAGTTGGCTTTCCTTAGCTTGCAACTGCATTACTCCAATCCCTGCCTCTGTTGTCACTTCTCATTCTCCCTGTGTGTCTCTGTCTTTCTATGATGTTTTCCTCCTGTCATAAAGGCATAAGTCATACTGGCTTACAGCCTACCCTCATGACCTCATCTTAACTTGATTAAATGGACAAAGACACTAGTTCCAAATAAGGTCATATTCACAGGCACAGGGGGTTGGGATTTTCAATAGATGCGTTTGGGGACACAATTCAACCCAAACCAGATGCTATCAGAAAAATGAAGGAGGAAAATTCATTATGACATGTGTGTAGGTGGTGAATAGGGGTCAGATGCATTTAAATAGAGTAGCCAAAATAAGTCTCAATGAAAGGAAGTATTTGCATAAAGATCTGAAGACGAGGGAGCCAGCCTGTGGATGGTCGCACAAGAGCATGTGCAAAGACTCTGTGGAATATACCAGACGTGTTCAAAGAAAAGCAAGGAGGCCAGCATGGCTGGAGCAGATGAACAAGGGGTAAAGTGGTAGGAGATGAGTTCTGAGAAGTTATAAAGGAGCCAGATCATATGCAGACTTTGGGTTTTTTTTTTTTTAATTTTTTTTTTTTCAACGTTTATTTATTTTTGGGACAGAGAGAGACAGAGCATGAACGGGGGAGGGGCAGAGAGAGAGGGAGACACAGAATCAGAAACAGGCTCCAGGCTCTGAGCCATCAGCCCAGAGCCTGACGCGGGGCTCGAACTCACGGACCGCGAGATCGTGACCTGGCTGAAGTCGGACGCTTAACCGACTGCGCCACCCAGGCGCCCCAGACTTTGGGTTTTATTCCAAGTAATGTCGGATACCCTTGGAAGATTTTGATCAGAAGATAACATGGTCTGGCTTCTATCTTAAAAGGACCTTTCCGGCCACTGTTAAAAATATATAGTGGAAGAGAATGGAAGCAGGGATTCAGCTTATAAGGCTTTTGAAATAATCCTGGTGAGAGATGATGATGGATTGGCAGTGGAGATGGTAAGAAGTCGTTAGTTTCTGGATATTTTTTGAAGGTAGAGCTAACAAAATTTGCTGACAGATTGGTCATGGGGTGTGAAAGAGAGAGAGGAGTCAAGGATGACACAAGATTTTTTGCTACAGTAACTAAAAGAAGACAGTTGTCAATAATGTAGATATGTAGAATATGAAAATAGCTGGTGCTGGAGGGAAAATCAAGAGCTCAACAAACATGCTAAGTTCCAGTGTTGTTTTAGGTACATCTGAAATGTATGGAGATGTCCAATAGATAGTTGACTATATGAGTCTGTACATGTGAGAATAAACCTTGCCTGCTCCACATCTCACTTGGGCAGGTGCTGCTGTTGTAGCATGAGCAGAAGACTGAACAAAAGACTAAGTAGTTTGTTTGGAAAAATATCCAGAGGAAAAATGGAGGAATTTGTGTTTTCTCAAGATGCAACTTCAGAGTGCATACATTTTTTCAATATATAGGCATTTATTATAAAGTTTGGCAGTTTTTAGAACTATACATTGCAAGCATTTCCAAAAGGTGGGAGACCTAACATAAAAGATCTTGCTTTGTTATTAGTATATGACCCCACAGATGAGAGAGATGATCCAGACAGGAGAGAGAAGCAGATTAACGCTATTCATGGAGGAGGAAGGAAGCATGGCTCTTTAATAGGTAGTGGCAGGAGGCTCCTCTTTATCCCTTCCAAAGAAGAGTACTATCATGGGCTCTGGGAGGGAAGGATCCACAAAGCACCAACAATAGGCCCTATGTGGAACATGTCCCAGTTTAGAAGAGTGTAGGGTAGTCTCTCCAGCTCTGCCTGGGGAGCATCTCTCTCAACAAGAGGAGATGCACTTCCCAACACATGCTCTCCAACAAGAGCAACCATTCTCCAGGGCATCAATAGCACTGGTAATCACATGCCTCATTCTGCCAAGAAATGGAGCTAGAAGTATATGTGTGTGGGTATGTGAGGTGGAGCTGAAATTCAAGCACTTACCCCAGATTTCCCTCCATCCTTTCACTGTTTCTCCTCTAAATTTCCAAAATTCTTGGTTCATGATCTAAGATATTTGATAGAAAGGCATCATGACCTTGAGCTCCAAAGTTGGGGTCTGGAGGTATTTTCAACCATGGGCTCTGTCCCCTTTCTCTCCATTCAATTACCAGTCCCACAGAAAAGTCATTCGGTGTGGATACACCCATCTTCTAGAACACATCTGGGCTGTTAAGAGATGCTACAAAGGTTTAAGTGACTTTAAGAAATATAAATGTTATACAGATCTAGTTAGCTTCTCTATGCCACAGATTTTAGAAGGTTTTTAATTTTCCTTTAAAGCAGCCATATAAAAAGTTCACTAATCATTTTACAGAGGAGGAATAGGAAGGCAAATTGGTTAGTGACTTGTTCAAAGTCTTACATTTTGTTACCCTTGGAAATAAGGGTAGAATACAAGTCTCTCTTGACTTCTCAACCACTTTCTCATACCCTACTCCATACTTCACTGTAACCATATGGCTGCAAATATCTACACTATGTGCCACACTTAGAGCATCAACATATAGCTCTGGAAAGAGCTTCAGATGTCCTCTTGCTCCAGGTAAATTACAATCAAGTCTTCTTGATATCTTAAAAACATTTCTAAATATTTAATATTTACAAATATTTCTAAATATCTTAGATCATCAACCTAGAAGAGAAACAGTGAAAGGATGGAGGGAAATCTGGGGTAAGTGCCTGAATGTCAGCTCCCCCTCACATACCCATACACATATACTTCTAGCCCCATTTCCTGGCAGAACGAGGCATGTGATCACCAGTGCTATGGAAGCCCTAGAGAATGGTTACTCTGAAAGGTAGCCTGATATAATTAAATGGCCGCATATCTTGAAGTCAGGGAGCTGCCTACGAATCAAGACTGTTACTCACTCCCTCTGTGACTTAGAGCTTTTAGGAGCTTCTGCCTCCTCATCTATAAAATGAAGATAATAACACTCATACCAAAGACTTATTTTAATCATTAATTGTGATGTTTTTTTTTTAATTTTTTTTAACATTTATTTATTTTTGAGACAGAGAGAGACAGAGCATGAACGGGGGAGGGTCAGAGAGAGGGAGACACAGAATCTGAAACAGGCTCCAGGCTCCGAGCTATCAGCACAGAGCCTGATGCGGGGCTCGAACTCACAGACCGCGAGATCGTGAGCTGAGCCGAAGTCGGCCGCTTAACCGACTGAGCCACCCAGGCGCCCCTGTGATGTTGTATTTAAAGAAAATAACAAGCACAAAAAAGGGATGACTGAATAATATTATTATTTTCAAAGAAAAGCTGCTAAATAAAGTGCATTTGAGTAGAAAGAGGTAAGAAGCAGTTATGAACTGCACAGTAAAATGCAAAAGAAAAAAAAAACCCTGCATACAAATAGATAATATGATTGTGAATGGGTAACCAGAGGCCACTGGGACTAAATCAGTTGGTAGGATCAGGGATATTACCCAGCTTGAAACTTTTTTTCTCATTTTGATGTGTATCTTTAGCGCATAGTACCGAGAATTTTGGAAATTTATCATTAGCAAGAATAAGTTAGAAGATGAAGAGGAAGAGAAAGGAAGAGAACAGAAGTTGGTGCAACGTACACAGTATACAGAGATACATGTGTGCCTCAGAAATACTTGCCCATAAAGATACCTTTTGAAGTCAAAAGGAAATATAGACACATGGTCTTGGTTGGCAGTGCCCATAAAATCACCCACTACTGCTCTCATCCTTGAGGAAAAATGTCTGTTGCATGGAGGATCTTAGCAGAATATAGGAGGATCCTAGAGAATACTCAGGCCAGACAGCCCTCCTCATTACACTTATGGGAAAGGTGAGGCAAAGAATGACTTCCCACCTCCGTGATGCCAGAGGTAGGGGTAGCCAAAGAGCAAATCTGATCCCTTACCTCCAGTGCTCTGCATACATCATTTGACAGAAATAAACTTTGAAAAGCTCATCATCATTATTTCTGAATAAGCAGAGACACGTATGGCAAAGGGGGCCATGGTTTTCTTCCAGCTTCTTGCGGAAGCTTCCTCTGCTTCCAGTTAATGTTCCCTCCAGCCAAAGGGAAATCTAGGATTTGCCCTGACAGGCTGTGATCTCCCTCGAGTATGTGATACTGTTTTCCTCCACTGCGGCACAGTTGGCCTTGTTAATGAGGCCCTAGGGGCAGAGTTCATGTTTGCCAATGCCTCTCTCACCCTGGTCGCTGATTACAACCCGGCATCCAAGCTTCAGAGAGTTTATTACCATATGTTCCATTTCCCTTTTTAGCACTGTTTGGGCTCTGTGTTCAGAGACAAGGTACTTCCTACAGTTGGGCTGCAGCAGTTTTTAGAAGATGACTAGAGCTCTAACAAGAACACCGAGCTTTGTCAAAGACACCGTCTGGAAGAGAACATTCTCGCTTTCATGAAGAGCTCTGTTTCAGCACAAGATTACATATACATGCTAAAAGGTTCTATCAGCTAGCCTGGGCAGGCAGAGTTTCTCTTGCTGTACTAAACTTACCTCTCGCAGTGCCAGCCTCACTAACATTAAGAAACCCAGTCAGGGTTTTGGATGGACGGAAATCTCAGACAGGTGTAATGTGTCCTTGTAGTTGGAGAAGCAAAATAGATTCTGCAAATTAACTTCTTGTTTGTTTCTCCTGGAGATGATTTGCCAGTAGGGCTGACATAAGCAAAGAATTTCTCCTGCAAATCCCATGCTCTGATTGTGAAGGAAAGGTTTATAGAATTAAAATCCTGTAACTGTTGTCCCTTAAAGCACGAATGCTTTTATTTATAGTCTGGTTTAGGAAATGTTTTACAAGTGTGATTTGTGTTTATATTTAAATACCCTGGCCACCCCCACATATAATGTGATCAAACTTACTGAAAAAGATTCATGTAGCAATATTTATACCACAGGCAGAAAAAGGCTACAGAAGCTCATAAATATTAACTTGCCAGTGTAGAAATACAATTAAACCATGTCTTACCTATCTTTCTTCTTCCAAAAGTCTTAATAGATTTCTTTCCAGTTTATGGCCATGATTCCCAAAGGAAAATTCCTAAGTTGCCCTGGTTTCCTTAGTAACAGAATCAGGTATAAATTTTGCTCCTATAGTTCCAAACATCTGTATCCAAGCAACATATTAAAGTGCACTGCCAACGGATGTATGTATAGTTTGTGGGTAAGCTTGACTTTACAGAAGAGGTTAAGAGGCAGGAAAAAGAAAGGCATAAACAGCAAAAGAAGCAAATAAAATCACAAGGAAAAGTAGTACTGTTTCTCAGTGTTTAAAAAAATTTCTCAGTTAAGTGTGCCCCAAAAAAGGGGTTGGTCAAGCTATTTTTCAATAAATTACTAATTTCTGGGAGAGTTCACAGTTTGGGGTTAAATGATATACTTTACTAGATTCTTCTGTAGCTGGCCATTCTAGCCTGAAAGGTAACTCAAGAAAGCTTCCTGGTTATCCTCAAAAGTCCTTATTCCTTGGCAGGATGGAGAGATTTCATAGAGGCCCAAGGTCTTGACCATGAGTAAGAGAGACTATAGAGTAGCAAACTCTTCTGCCAGAGTAGAATGCTAACTGTTCTAAAGGGACTTTGGTATTCCAGAACTCAGACTTGTATTCTTAGCATAATCCTTCTTACTTCAACGGATACCTGAAGGCACAGACTGGCAATTCTGCCTGGAAATCCATATTCACTTGAAACTAAATTCTTCAAGACACATAAATTCTAGACTCTAAAACTAAGGACACAAATCAGTTCTGTGCCCTTGGGAAATACTTGTTATTTTCTTGAAGCCTTAGCTGCCTCATCTTCAAAACAGGAATAATCGGGGAGAGGGGGATGAGGGAGTTACTGTTCAATGGGTACAAAGTTTTTGTTCAGGATGTTGAAAAAGTCCTGGAGATGGATGTCGGTGATAGTTGCACAATAATGCCAATGTACTTAATGTCGCTTAAAATGTTTAAAATGGTAAATTGCATGTGGTATATATCTTACCAAAATGAAAATAAAATAAAATAGGAATAATAATAGTACCCCCCAGGATTGTTTTGAGAATTACATGAGATAATGAATAGCCTTGTATGGTGCCTCCCACAAAGTAAGTGCTCAATAAATGGTCATATTATTGTTGTGATTCATGTTAACATGAATAAAAATGGACTCTTGAACCCTTATAGGAGTCACAACCAGCATCAGTGCTTATCAGTCCCTATCTCATTGCCTGTCTCCTCTCCATTGCACTGACCCACTTTCACGTCTTGGCCCACAGTCCCTCTTTTCACTATTTTCCTATTTCAAGTCTGCCTTCTCCAATATCCTTACATTAGGCATAGTCACCACAGAGTCAAAAAAAACAAAAAAAACAAAAAAAAAAACAAAAAAAAACATTTGGGAAGGTCAAACTCTTTTATTAGAGTTGCATATAAAAACAACCTTAAAGAAAACTATTTTAAATTCAACTGCCAGTTGAAAAAATATCTTCAGAGTAACTCTAAAGTTTTGGCAGCTGTGAGACTAGCCATGGGTAAAACTGCAAAATAAATGTGATTTCTGTTTCCTCCTGTTTTGGCTTCGATGGGAGTGATACCAACCACCAGTATTTCACAGTTTAGAGTGATTTTCACAGGTGTCCGTTCACTCACTTCATCTACCCTACAGATGACAACCCCATGAACAGTCACTCCCGACCCTGAAGTTTGATGGTGTCCTGTTGTCTTTATACACTCTTGCTACCCTAATAGGATCCACATTCCAAGACCCTCCTCTTCTTCCAGACACCCAAAACGATAAATTGCTAGAGCTAAAAGCATTTTGGAAATCTTTCAGTTGATGTTCTTCATTTCATCAATAAAACCTGGAACCTAGCATGGTTAGACAATGAGACCTACCTTTCCTATCTCTGCTTTGGATCCCACCATATCCAATCTTCTCAGAGACTTTGTGCTATTAGGTACTCCCTCCCTCTTCCGTAACTATAATTTTGCTTCACAGCTTTCCTTTCCAATTTCTATTTATATATGTTCAATGCTCCCACCTTTAAAAAAAACTTTCTTCCCACTCCTGGTTTCTGTTTCTCCATTCACAGTCCAATTTCCCAAAGGAGTTAACACTCTTTTCATATCATCTCCCCTCACTCAACTTCACAAGCCAATGTGGGTTAATGTCTCCCCTTATCACTCTTCCAAAATTGTTCTTTCAGACCAACAACTTAAGTCTGCTAAGTCTCTATATTCACTTTTCAATCGCATCTTGCTTGATTTTTCAATAATATATGATAATATATGATACTGTTCAAATACTTCCCTCTTAAAATAATCTTCCATTGACTTCCTTGTTGCTACTCTCTCTTGGTTTTTCTCCAACTCAGTTTCAACATTTTTGGCTAGCCACCCCTCTCTGTCCATACATTAAAGTTTAGAGTGCCTCAGGGCTTTATCCTGGACCATTTTTGCTTTAGCTTTTATTCTGTAAACTCTTCCTGGGATATTTTTTTCTGCTTCAATTTTTAATTGGCTAATAATTCTGAAATCACTTGCTCCCGAGCTTTATATATAAATGCCAACCCGAGGCCTCCACTTTGATGATCTGTAAGAAATCTCAAATTCAACCTAGTCATATCATTTTCCTCCCAAAACATGCTCCTTCTCTTGTTTTTTATTTTAATTAATGGTCTTATTATGCACCCAATTGGTTAAGTAAAAAATCTGTAAAGCATACATCTCCCTCTTCTTGAATCCCATGTTATACATTCATCCTGTTATGCACTGAGACAATTAAGTGCCTACTAGGCAGTAGGCACCAGGCACTATTCCAAACAATCACTTCTAATTTATTCTGTTTAATCCATTCTGTTACCTAAATAGTGATCTAACTTGCTAAGTTCTCTCTTCCACCACTCCTATCATGTATGCTCCAGGTCTTACCTGAACTACTACAATAACCTAACTGACTGTGCCACATTCACTCGCTTTCTTTATTCCTTTTTATTTTGTATTGAATCCTCTCTATTACCAAGTCTTAATCATAGAAATCTTCAAAGAAATTTTACGATGAACAACGTACGTTCCACAGTTGTTAACATTGTACTGCATTTCTTTATTTCAGTCTTTTGATATAATACTTTTATGAATATAAAACTATTCAAATTTTTCGGGGCGCCTGGGTGGCGCAGTCGGTTAAGCGTCCGACTTCAGCCAGGTCACGATCTCGCGGTCCGTGAGTTCGAGCCCCGCGTCGGGCTCTGGGCTGATGGCTCGGAGCCTGGAGCCTGTTTCCGATTCTTTGTCTCCCTCTCTCTCTGCCCCTCCCCCGTTCATGCTCTGTCTCTCTCTGTCCCAAAAATAAATAAACGTTGAAAAAAAAAAAACTATTCAAATTTTATCTATACTATTCGAAAGTAAGTTATAAATAACAGGAGAATTTACCCCTATGACTTCAGGGTACACACCTTAAGAATATGGAGAATGTCTTGTATAACCACAATACCATGTCTAATAAAATTAAAAATAATTCCATGATATCCTATAATAGCCAGTCCATATTTCCAATTCCCCAGTTGCCCAATGAATGTCTTTTGTGGTTGCTTCCTCTACCTGGATTAACTCATTGCATTACATTGTTATATCTCTTTTAATTCTTATTTTAGAATTGTCTCCATTTTTCTATGACACTGAATTTTTGTTAAGTTCAAGATAGTTACATTGTAGAATGTCCCACATTCTGAATGTGTTGGCTTATTTCCTCACTTTGAGATGCTAAATTTTAGCACTTGATTAAGGTGTTGACTGACAGCTCTAGGCTCTCTCCATTGTAACTGTACATGTTTCCCTTTCCAATTTGAAAGTGATTTGTCAGGTGATCCCCAGCACCATGCTACTATCCTGTCCCCTCGACCTTCCATCCAATGGTTGAGCATCCATCCATGATCACTGGCTGCATCAGTTATGAAGCTGGGTGAGTCTTTTCAAAATGTAAATCTGATCCTTATTTTTCTTCATTTTCCATTACTACAGAATGAAGTCCAAAACCCTTAGAATGCCTTCTGAGCCCCTTCAAAGTCTGCTTACCTCCCAAACTGTCCTCTCCTCTCTCCCCCCATCCCTCATTCCACACAGTCTACCCAAATTGGTTTTCTCTCAGTTCCTCTGCCTGGGAACGTCACACATCATGTTCCCTCACTTTGAACAGTAACTCCTACTCATCATTCAGGTTTCTTCTTACCTATTATTTCATAGGGGAAGTTCTTTCTTGCCTCCCGGACAAGAATAGCTTCCTCCACAATACGCCTCATTGTACCCCATATGTGATCCTCATCAGCTTCAGAACTCCCATTCGATAGTGGCTGCACTGGTTATCCCACAAGCTAACCGAGGATCCTTGGGGAAATAGGAAAATTAGACTGAAAGTCCATATATCCTCCCTTTAGCAATGCATTTGACCTTCCAAATATCCGCTTTTCTATTCTTTATGTTTTGTTTTTTTGTTTGTTTTTTTTTTTAGAGGGGAAGAAAAACACATGACTTGAAGCAAAGCTGGAAGTCTCTGTAAAACCAGATAATAATGTTTTCTTTTAAGCTAATCTCTTTTGCAAAGCTGTGGATTCTGAATGTTCTGAGTAGGCAACAGAGGTTCTGGTTCTTTGAAGGGATAAAATATCCAAAAACAGTTTCACCCTGATTTTTAGCTCTAGGGAAAAGAAGAGAAGTTGTCTGATACACTTTCTGTGTAACTACTGTTGATAAAAAGGTTTGACCTGAAATTTCTGTCCCTCTGCTCCCTCCAGAGGAGGATTAAAGGGGAGATAAATGATAATGTGCTTAATTTTTCTTCTGGCAATTTCAGCTTCCATTAAATTTCACTTTTCGAGTTCTTTTAGCTTTCTGAGATTCTTACTGTTAACAGAAACAATAATTGCCATTATGATGATGATGGTAATATAGCAGCTGCACTTTTATACTTCCACCTGGAGAACATCAAAACTTAACGCATTATTATCATTTTAGGTAAGAGAACATATCTGTAGACTAACTCCTCTGGTAACAGTCAGGGTGTGTACCTCTGGGGCCAGTACTTTCAACCACTCAATCCTGCATGCCAATGGGTAGCCCTCAACCACATTAATAATACAGTGGCAGGCAACTTAGAAGCTACTGGGGCACCTGGGTAGCTCAGTCAGCTAAGCATCAAACTCGGGCTCAGGTGATGATCTCGTGGTTTGTGAGTTCAAGCCCCACCTCGGGCTCTGTGCTGACAGCTCAGAGCCTGAAGCCTGCTTTGGATTCTGTGTCTCCCTGTCTCTGCCCCTCCCCTGTTCACACACTCTCTCTCTCTCAAAAATAAGTGACAGAAAGAAAGAAAGAGAAAAAGAAGCTACTAAAGAAGAAAATACAGCTTGAAGCAAATTTACAACTTCTTCAATAAGAGATTAAGTCATGTCCATACTGCGTATATTCACGGCAAACCAACACTTTGGCCAGCAATAAGCAGGACGCTCTTCTACACATTTCTCACTTTTTTACAGTTTCCCATGCCCATCCTGAGGATGGTTTTCTAGACCCAGAGTCTACTTCTTTCCATTCCATCAGGTTCACAAAGAGAAGTTTCTCAATTCCTGTTATTCCTCTTCACTACGTCCCTCCTGTGCCTCGTGGTCTTCTGGGGCAAAAATCTTGGCCAATTTTAGTAATGTACTTCACAGAGTCAGCCTTTTTTTAAAAAGGAGAAAAGAAAAAAAGTTTTGGAGGACCAAGCAAAATGAGCTCTTGGTCCAAAATGACTGGTCCAAGTCTAGATGAGGGCAGTCCTTGACAAGAAAAAGACGGGAGGTGAGGCCTAAGTGTAAAGGAACCAGAGGCTATTGACCTTTTCCAACAGCTGTATTTCAAGTTCGTTCTCATAAGCTTTTACTGAATCCATGCTCCTTGAAGCCTCCTCATCTCTGAGCTCCTCTTGTCTCCTGAGAGGCCACTCACTTATGGCTAGCAGATATTTGGGTATCCCTTTTAAAATAATGAAGGTCATTATTTGAAACATGGAATTAAACAGCCACACAAGGGATCCTTCCTCCATCATACTATTTGATCAAAGGTCACATGTCAAAGCCCACTGAAGACAAAATCTATAATCAATGAGTTAAGATAGTACTCTTATAATGAATCAGGTAGGTCCAATAGTCTTCATCATAAATTATTGAAAGTGCATGGAAAAGTATAGAGAAACTGAGTATAAAAATAACTAACTATATTAAATATTTAGAGAATGCTTACTACATATGTGCTTGACTCTAAGGATAAAGGTCTCCATCCCTAAGGGACCAGTGGTCTTCCAGGGGGACAGATACACCAACAGTTTACAAAGCATCCACACATAAATAACTGTGTAATAATTTATGTGGGGTCACAATGATAGATTATCCCTGGGAGAGACAGAAGAGAGTTCACAGCACAAGTACAATATGGAAGGGGGTTTAAAGAATCAGTAGGAGTGGGTTAGGTTTAGCAAAACCAATGGCATTTGAGGACAGAAATGTAGCAACATATCATTTTTTGCTCGGCAATACTTTTCTGGGCAAGTTTTTCATCTTAGTTTCATTTCCCCATCCATAGCACATGGCACCTACCACACACCATCAGGTAATTTTGTTAATAGGTTTAAAATGAAGGTTCCATATTCAGTTAAATGACATGAGATGGGAAGAAAAATGTGCTACATAGGAAAGTCAAATATAGATAGCTTTATTAGATTGCATATAATTGAATAAAATCATTTGATGTGGAAAGGTTTGCCGTCTTTCCCTGATACCTTTTGCCTGATGATTTATTTCTTCTTTCCCTTTTCCTCAAGGAGAAAAAAGATGAAATTTCTGCTATATGTAGCTTCTTGGGAAGATCACACAGAAGGAAGCACTATAGTCCCTGAGACCTGACTGCACCCAAGTGTCAGGAATATGTCATGGGGCCATAGAGGCATAGATAAGATTTGGTCTTAGAACAAAGATCCAAGCAGGGCCTGGATAGCATGGATGACAAAGTTCTTTGAGGTAGAACAATAAGAGACCTCCAGTTTGGGGGTAAAGGAGAATAGAAGCAAATAGGAGAATTTAAAATAGTTGCCACGAGGGGCACCTGGGTGGCTCAGTTGGTTAAGTGTCCGACTTCAGCTCAGGTCATGATCTCACAGTTCGTGAGTTCAAGCCCCACATTGGGCTCTGTGCTGACAACATAGAGCCTGGAGCCCACTTCAAGTTCTGTGTCTCTCCCTCTCTCTGTCCCTCCCCGGACCCTGCTCTCTCCCTCTCTCTCTCTCAAAAATAAACATTAAAAAAATAATAAAATAAAATAGTTGCCATGAAATATATATTTGTATCCTTCTCATTGAGAGAAAAGGACAAGTAAACATTAGAATTTCTGTTGGGGTTTGGCTTGTGTCAATATGACCATGCTCTGACGTTGACCTACATGGGGAATAGCTCCAAAAGTATTTCATATATAAGATATATAATTCTGTAGAGTTAATTATGCTTAGCAATATGGGAAGGAGACCAGGATGGGAATTTACATTTATTAAACACCTGTCATATTTACCACATTTTAAGCATTTTGTTAAACATCTTACATATGTCTACATGTTCTACTCATATTGGGTTCCTTCACCTTACTTTCAGAGCCTCCCACTAGTGGAAGCCTCTAGCTGCTAGTAGCTGTTCCTGCTGCACCAGGTTTGTATACTGAGACTCCCAGTGCCAGACTTCCCCTCCACTCAACAATTTTGGGCTACAAGACATATCCGATATTTTTTAAAATCTCTATAAAAATGTACCTACGTGTCAGTTCTCAGTTGGAGAACTGATGTACAATTTACATACTGTTTTTCCACAAGCCACTCCCCACACAGATGTAATATTTGTAAATATGATTGTACGTTAGATTCACCCTACCCATGCAGTGGTTATTTGCGCTTGGTCCCTCCCTACTAACAAATGAGATGTTTTCAAAGACTGAGAAAGTCCACCTCTATGTAGCCAGATGCAGTGGCTTCATGGGGACTTGCCACTGTCTCAGACAGCTTTACACAGTGCTCCCCCTTTGTATTAGTTTCCAAGAGCTCCTGTAACAGATTACTACAAACTCGGTGGTTTAAAATAAAACCCAGAGTTTACTTCCTCCTTGTTCTAGAGCCAGAAATCTGAAATCAGAAGTGTGAGGGGAGCCTGGGTGGCTTAGTTTGTTGAGTGTCTGACTCTTGATTTCAGCTCAGGTCATGATCGCATGGTTCATGAGATCAAGTCCCACAATGGGCTCTGTGCTGATAGCATGGAACCTGCTTGGGATTCTCTCTAAATAAATAAATAAACATTTTTCCAAAATTAGAAAAAAGGGGGGGGGGGCACCTGGGTGACTCAGTCAGTTAAGTATCCAACTTTGGCTCAGGTCATGATCTCATGGTTTGTGGGTTCAAGCCCCACATCAGGCTCTGTGCTGACAGCTCAAACCTGGAGTCTGCTTTGCATTCTGTGTCTCCCTCTCTCTTTCTGACTCTCTCTCTCTCTCTCTCTCTCTCTCTCTCTCTCTCTCTCTCTCAGAAATAAGTAAACATTAAAAAAAATTTTAATTAAAAAAAAAGAAGTGTGAGCAGGGCCACGCTTGCTCTGAAGTCTCTAGGGAAGGATCCTTGCCTCTTCCAGCTTCTGATGGCTCCTGGCATTCCTTGGTATGTGGATCATAACTCCAATTTCTGTCCGTGTTTTCACATGACTATCTTCCCTGTATCTGGTAAAGGACACCAGCCATTGGATTTAGGACTCACCTTAAATCCAGGATGATTTCATCTTGAAATCCTTAACTAATTATGTCTGCCAAGACCACGTTTCTAAATAAGGTCATATTCTGAGGTTCTAGTTAGACGTCAATTTGCAGGGGACCCTATTCAACACTTTAACATCATCAAACCAAGGGGAGAAAACAAATGTCCCCCTGAACCCTCTCAAGACATGGCTCCATGTTTTTCTATCTACCTATCTCATGAGATGGCTTTGCATCAAGGCAGTTGCATCTTGCCCGTTTGTTACTCCCTGATGGTCTGCAAAGAAGCTGCCTCCTAATATGCAGCTCAAACATTTTGTCTCCTTATTGCCTTTCATCATCTGTTTCCATGGGTCAATTTTGAAATGTCCATACAACCCAGTATACTCATGGATATTTTAAATTACTTTTCAACCTGTGCCTTCCGCAGGATGACTGATTTGTGAGTTTCTCACATATTGAGAATTGCTCTCTACAATGATTTTCCTCTAGTCCAATCTGCATTTTAATAAACTGGATTCTATATGTGGCTCAGGTACTACCTGTTGTGTTCATTTTAAACACGTTCTTGTATTCTTTGAGCCACTTTTCACTTTATGACAGTTTTCCCACTTCAGCCAATTTGAACTAAGCTTTCCAGGTAGGCACTGGAAAATTGGTAAAATCTATACCACTCTTGCTGCCTGAGTATAAAGTCCATGTTTTTTGAACATGAAGCCAAGACATATGGTCTAACCTGGATGAATTCACTCACTGGAACTACATATGTGAAATCCAAATTTCTCTGGACAGTCAGCTTATCACAGGAGCCATCAAGAAACACGAAGCCACATTTTGTGAAAAACAGCCAACTATAGTGCCCTTGCCTTCTGCAAAGACAAAAATACTTCCATGAAAAGAATATTCTCTCATCTCAGATCTCAAAATTGTCCACCAGATTTAGAATCAAAACTAAGACAGGAAATAGAAAAGGCACCGCAGTTCCAGAATAATTTGTTAGGAAAGCATGATTTGCCTTAATATGTACATACTTAATATTTGTTTTAATGTGTGTAAACATAGCATTATCCCAAGATTTAATATAGGTGACTCTAAAATCAATTGTCTTACCAATGAAGGCTTATACAGATGCTTAAGCTTTAATCCATAAAGTGGCAAGGATATTCTAGACAATCAATTTAGTAATGCAATATATGCACATTAACGAACAAAGTAGACAGAAGGTTTCTGACTCATTGCAAAATGCAATATCTTTGCTTTTGTTTTTTAAAGGCATTTTTATAACTTTTCAACTCATAATTTATTTAAACATGTTCACTTTATTTTCTTAGTTAACAAGATATTATTAAATAAGGTAATTAGGCTATCTATTCAAAATATTTAATTTCCTTCTCATAAAAAGAATTTTTTAAAAAATCTCTTTGCCTTCCCTTCATCATTTTACAGTTATCTGAAAATAGCTTCTCATCTCTTTAGCTGCTTTTGGCTGAAAAAAGAAAAACATATTTATCTTTATTCATACTCTATTTCAGGTCAGGGTCCTCCTTCCTGAGTCTGCTAACAGCTCAAATGAAGTTCAGCCATTATCCTTTGGGCACAGTATAAGTAAATAAACACGATTCAAATAGAATTACCTGCAGGAAATAACCTTTCTTTTTTTTTTTTTTAATGTTTATTCATTTTTGAAAGACACAGAGAGACAGATCACAAGCAGGGGTGGGGCAGAGAGAGGGGGAGGGCACAGAATCTGAAGCAGGCTCCAGGCTCTGAGCTGTCAGCACAGAGCCCAATGCGGTGCTTGAACCCATGAACCGTAAGATCATAACCTGAGCCAAAGTCGGACACTTAACCGACTGAGCCACCCAGGCGCCCGAGGAAATAACCATTCTAATGCCAGCAATAAACAGCTCAATCTCAAGTTTGTCCAGTCCTCCAATGCTTATATTCGATGTTTCATTCTTAACAAATCTCTATAAATGGATATACGGTTAAGATCTGGCCTCTCTGGGAAAAATCCACATTACTCTTCCCCTATACTCCCTTGCTCTGAACTCAGGCACATATTCAGATGGACACACTCCTGCCTTGCTCTGTTCCTGCTCTCCCATGTTCATTCCTCATGACTCCACAGTCCCTCTCATCCATTCCATCCCAGCTCACTCCTGGACAATCCCAGCTGCAAGAGTTACAAATACAAGTTGAGGGTCTTCTTAAGTCACACCATTGTCTCTGAGGCCTCACTTATGCCAAGCACCTACCTGGTAACAGGCCCCTCTCTCATCACAGTGCTGGGCACAGTGCTCAGACCCAGGCAGGCATAGTGCTTTGCCCTATGATGACTGCTCTAGTTTGGGCACATGAAATGATCAGCTAAAAATGATCAGAGCAACAGGTAAAAATGAAAACTCTTTTTCCTTCTCTGTTTCCTACTAAAAGGATAGAAGTCCTGAATTCTGTGGCTTTGTTTCCTGACACATTTATAGCAAAAGGGAATGAGAGAAGCAGATGCCAGAGATCAGGAGATAATGCCATGGATCACTCCCATGATCCAGTTGCCCTAGAGGATGCTCTCATTCTCTAGTTGGATACAAAAAACAATACATTCTCTCTTTTAGATTAAATGAGACTTAGTTGGATGTGTGTCTCTTACAACTGAAATAACCCTGTTATAAAAAGGGTAGGAATCTGGAAACAAAGTTGAGAATAAGCCTTAAGCACACTGTCAACTGGGACCAACTGGAGATTTAACCTTTTTAGGGGAGGTGAAGGTGGTGGTAATAACTGGAGAGGGAAATAGAGCACAAGAATGAGAGAGGAGAAGTCCAAATGGATCCCCAAACTAAGCACATTATTTTAAGTAGAGGTGGGTCAAGTAATCTCCAGAGCTCTATATCTCAGAGAAACCACAAGGTCTGAGATAAATAAGAGATATGTGGCAGCAGATATCACAGATTTGGTCTTTGGGAGACTGAGATTTTTATCATAAAAAATACCTGTTTAAAGGACTGAGATACCAGGCAATGACTTGGTACAGGAAAATGAGCCATGAGTAATTAGGAGTTGGTACACCAGAATCCTACTAGGCCAAAACAAAAGACCAACTTATATAAATTCCTTTAGCCATTATATGCACTCCACCTAGGGGTTTGATTGACCCCATAATCTGGGATGGAATGAAATAAGTTGCAAGGACAGGTCTTTGAAGCCCCAGCTACTGCAGGGAGAACATGGCAGAACTGAGAAAATCCCTTCCCTACCTTGCATCTCTAACAGCCAGTGAAAAGGAAGCACTGGATGTTCTGGTTATCTACTGCTGTATCACAAACCACCCCTAAATCATTTTCCTATATCTCATGATCTTGGGGGTCAAGAATATGGGCAAGTCTCTGCTGAGCAATTCTTCTTCTCACTTGGAGTTTACTGAGATCACTTGTGCCTGGTAGCCTGTTTCTTAAGTCCTAGAAGACTCCAACAGCTTCACTCACATGCCCAAAACCTTAACAAGATAACTGCAAGCCTGGGCTCAGCTGGGTCCCTCTCTCTCTTCATGCAGTCTCAGAGCCTCTCCCTGTGGTCCTTTCACTAGAGTAGTTGAACTTCTTACGTGGCACCTTAGAATTCCATGAGAGTACCGTAAAAGATACCTGTCTTCTCAAATGCCAGGTCCCAACTGGCAGAGCATCATTTCTATCATATTCTATTGGTCAAATTGACAGTGGCCAGCCCAGGTCCAAAGGGAGGGGAAATAAACTTTTGCCTTTCCATGTGAAAAGAGTCAAAGAATTTTTAGCCATTTTTAATCTACCGCAGAGTTCCTCCAGGACTCTTAAAAAGGTCACACACTTGTAATGGCTACAACTTTGGGATGTTGCCTTGTTTTTATGTTCAACCTCTCCCTTCAACCCTCATGTCTATAAATTTCTTCAGGTGAGTTCAATAAACCCTCATTTTTTCACTACTCACTAGAAGAGAATAATGTTCCAGAAACAGGGCTAGGCTCTGGGAATATGATAAGCAAGGCAGATGGATCATGTCTGCCTTTATGCAGATTACATCCTAATAGAGAGTATAAGAAAGGAAAAGCAATCACTATACTCTCTAGTAAGTTCCATGATGGGGTGTTTGGAGCATGGACCATGCTCCAGAAGAGGTGAAATATAAAGGGTGACCTACAAATGAATAGCGGCTAGCCAGACAAAGAGGGCAAGAGCATCTGAGGCAGAGACAGCAGTGTGCAAAGGTCTGAAGTTTTTATAGACAGCTCATGTCAATATGCTTCTAGAATAAAGTGGAAAAGGCCTGAGGGGTACATAAAGGACAAAGGAGTTGAAAGAGGAGGCTGGAGAAGTAATCAGAAGCCAGATCAAAAAGAGCTTTATAATCATTTTAAGAAACCAGGACTTTATTCTTAATGTGGAAATCCAAGAATAATGGAGAACTGAAGGATTTAATCAGAGAAAAAGGCATGGTTAGATTTGTGTTTTTAGAAGCTCTGCCTGGCTGCACTAGCGGGAATGCTTTGGATGGCGGCAAAGGTAAAAGCAAGAAGAGTGGCTGGTTGTGCAGCAATGTAGGTGAAAGATCACGGTAGCCTGAATAGGGTAGTGCAGTCAGTGTAGGAAAAAAAGTGGGTAGTAGTTTTGAAAGCTATTTAGAAGGACACATCAATTGGATTTGGTGACTGGACGCAGACACTGAGGGAGATGAAAAAGGAAAGGCTGCCACCAAGCTTGTGTTTTAAGTTTTGGGGAAGATGATGGAGCTATTCACTGAGGCAGGGAACACAGGAGAAGCCTCGGGTTTAGAGATGAGAGTCTGTATTTTGGATGCACTGAATTTGAGGTACCAATGAGATATCCATTGAGATGTCCTGTAAGTAGTGAGAAGAAACCCTTCAAAGGAGGTTTTTAAAAGGCATGGCCAAGGGAGTTAAAGAATAACAGAAAAAGCTAATGCCACAGAAACCAAAGGGAATTGTTGTTCAAGAGTGAATACAGTGATCAGCAGTTTCAAATGCACTCCCTATTCCCGAGGCACTGAGCTAGAAAATGGGGCCCCAAAATTACTAAGACATTCTTCCTGCTCTGGGAAAACTATTGTGCTATTTCCTGTGTCTGCTCCCTAACTTCACTCCTTTGGTGCAGAGATTTTTATCTTTCTCCCCAGAATTCTCCTGCAATCTGGAGTCCTGGCCCAGATTCCAGTCTTTATGGCATGGTACCCATCATGCAAACTCTTACTGCTTCTTACAAAACATCATTGCTGTGGTGCTTGACTTCTCACTGCTAAAAATTGTCTACATTCCTTCTACTTGATTGGGGTCTGTTGTTTCCAGACATCTGTTAGGATCTGGTAAATTTTGCTTCTAATTGAGTGCAAAGACTAACTATTCCTTCCACTGCCCCTACCTGACGTGAGCCACTTGTTCTTATATACAGAATAATTCCAAATGGGATGTTCATAAAATGGAGAACCTGTATTCTTAAGGATAAAAGTTCAAGAGGAGTCTCAAGACTTGTTGTCAGCCAAGAGTTTTCTCCTTGCTCTAATTCTGGCAGCTCTTTTGGATGTCCCTTTAAGTAAGGTACTGTGAAATTTCTTACTTCTTCCAGAGGACATTTATCAGCAGGGGATTGACCCTGCAGTATCTTTGGTCAGGCAGGTTTCATTCAGTACAAGAGTTCTCAGCCATTCCTCCTGTTATATGTTATATATTAGACTCCTTGTGGGGTAAGAAAATCAGGGCAGACCATGGAATCATCTGTTCCTTGATACTGCAATATCACCTGGCAGATGGAACCTTATGGCTGGGCTTAGGAGGAAGGCATTCTTTCCTGCCATTGGCAGGAATGTAGGGCAGTTTCTTTCTGGCTCATAAAGTTGTCCTTTGTAAACACTATAATTTTGGCTGTCTAGTCCTTTCTCGATTTTCCATGCTAAAAGAAGCTGAGCCTTGGCATAGATAACGCACAATATACTACTTGGATAATAATTGGGGAACATATTATACTGGATGATTTTTTTTGGTAATAGATGTGATTTTTTCCATCTATGCTTTGCCTAGACTGGTATTAAATGGGCACACAGCCACTGACAGCAGTTTTATGGAAAGAGGTGAGGGTATTGAATAAAAGCCAGTGTACAATGTTTCAAATTTCTGTTAAAAAATTTACATACAGTTTATGAAGTGCTGATGGTGCTTTTAATCCAACAACACATAAGGGAATTTAATTAAGGTGCAATTCAGCACGTATCAACTATTTCAAAAGAGCAGAGTCACATCATACTGGAAGGTGACCTTCAAAAGGGTATCCCATAAACCCAAATTTGCATATAATCAGAGTTATTTTTAAATTTTATTAAATTTGTACAGTAAATTCTGTCTTTCTGATTAGGGTTTACTTTTATATAAGTAAATGGAATAGATATTGCCTGTTCAGAACAGGCACATTTTCTTTACAGTTAATATAGATCGCTACTCCTCTGGTATTCCAGATCCTCCTCCATACTCAAATTTTCATAGTTGCCTTGTATTTCCAGGTATTGAACAAAAACAGAAGCCTTTTAAGTCTTGGAATAAAGTTAGCCAGGCAACAAACTTGTACAACTTCAGATACGCATAAGTTAGCAATCAGTGGAAGAGCAAGAGGACCCAACTATGGCTCATTTCCAGGAGATTCACATGGTCCTTTCTTGTACCTTCTGGATCTCACCAAGCCCTATCTCAGAGCTCTTCACTGGATGGAGGAAAATCATACTTATGCTTATTTGCTTCCAGCTGGCTTGCTGGTCAAGGGATGGCCTGCATGAAGGAATTAGCACAGAAGTCCCAGTTCAATGTGGTGGTAGTACATAGCTGGAAACAACTGGCAGTTAAGTTCACCCCACTTGAACTGAAACATAGCCTATATAATATATAATTCTGTGAAATGATGGCATGGCAAACACAGGGGAACTAAATATGTTATGCATGGTAAAATAAGATACAACATGATTATAGAAGGAGCCAATCTGGATGTTATTCACAACATGAGTGAATTTTAGTTTATCTCTTTACACATCAAAAGGAGCTTGCATCAAATTGATTCCAGGAACAGCCTCAGAAAAATATCTCTAGCATATCTCTGTTGTGCTAGAACACTGAAAACAAAAATATGACACATTTCAAAGAAACTCCTTCTTACTCCAAATCCGCCACTCATCCCAGGGACTACATTTGTATAGGACTGTCTGTCCTTAGTTTATACAACAGTCTTCAAATCTCAGTCCAAAATGCTTCATCTTCAGCTATCTCATTTTCAAACTGAACCTCAGTAGTATTTTCAATCTTTTCACAGATGGAGCCAAATAACGTCCTAGAAGAATTTAATCCATATTTTCGTTTTGTTGTTGTTGCTAGAGGCAGGAAAGCATAGTGGGGAATCGTGGACTTTAATGCAGACAAGTGCAGATGTGAAACCTTGTGCTTTCACTTACTATATATGTGACTGCACAATCCTCTCTGTGACTCTAAGCTCCAGTATTTCCATTTATAAAATGGGGCTAATAATATCTATTGCATAAGGTTGTTGTGGAGATTATATAATATATTTTAAGTTGCTGATATCAACCAAGCCACTGGTCCTCAAACTTAATTTGCATAAGAATCACTTTAGGACCTTGATGAAAATAGCAGTGCATTCAGAGGCTCTGATTCAGAAGGTCCGGGGAGGAGCCTGAGAATCCCCATCTATTAACAAACACCTCAGATAATTCCAGTGTTCCAAAGAGCTTTTCATGACGAACTCTTAATGGATGTTAATTCCTTTCCTTTCCCTTCCAGTAAGCTATTCCTAGCCAACTACAGGAATTGGATTTTGGAGTCAGACATTGTCCCCAACCAGCCGTTATTTCAGAACTTCTCTAAAGATCTCAAAGTCCAACTCTATTCCACTGTCAATATCTGACCTCTTGCTGCTAATACTCAAAGAAAATAGAAGTCATCAGATGGGAACTGTGCCATTCCTAGAGACTGACCCTTTTTTCATTCATCCAGTTGATGAATATTCATTAAATGCCTGACATATACCAGGCACAATTCCAAGGCAACTGTCAGCAAACTATGGTCCATGAGCCAAATCCTGTCTGCTGCCTATATTTGTAAATAAAGTTTTATTGGCACAGAGCCTTGTTTATTTATTTACACATTGTCAATAGCTGCTTTTGTGATACAAGGCAGAGTTCAAGAGTTTTGATCAAGACTGCACGGCCCTCAAAGTCTAAATTATTTACTGTCTGGCCTTTTCAGAAAATATTTGCAGACTTCTGTTCTGGAGATGGATTTGGGGACATAATTTCCCTTTTTAGTCTGTATTTCTTATTTGATATCCCTAAATGTTTAGCACTCCTTTTCACTTCAAAAAGTCCCATCACTGCAACCTTGCAACTTCCTTTTCTACTTCAGAGCCAACAAAAAGAATATCCTCAAACATAGTGCTTTGAGGGAAAATTATGAAGTTCAACATTTATTTCATTAGGTCATGACTTAAGTAAATATGAGTCATATCAGTTTAGACCTTTTACACCAAAAACTAACTTTGGCTAATGTAAACACAACCTGGAATTTGTTGGAGGCGTATTTAGTAGCTAATATTCTGAAGAAGCCAGAATTCCAGAACCAATTCAGGAATAAGGGCAAACCCAAAGCCTTAAGCCCAAAGCCTTAAGGAACTACTTAACCATGGAGTTTAGGTATCAAGGTAATGAATGACTGGATTGGTAAATCCAGTTCACATATCTTTCCGTCAAACTTCAAAGTCCTAGAGGAAAGTGTCTGATTAGCCTGTGTTAGATCCATGTCCATCCCCCAGAGGCGGACAGGACACCTTGACTTCCTCCCCACCAAGAGTACCTACAATGGCAAGGAGGAAATTCCCCCCAGAAGAGAAAGAAGGGTGCTAGTAGGAAAGAGTCATAATTTTAGTAGATGAGAAAACATCCAATGCCCATTAGCAATCCTTTGAGAAAGAAGACGTGGAAGTTTACATTCTATTTCCAAAATCTATTTCAGGCTTAGATTGAAAAAGTAATAAGATATCTGAAAGGAGGTGTTTTACAGAAAGCTTACCTTTACATCAAAATCACCCCAGATTCCATTTAAAACTTGATTGTTTCATTTTTACCTTTCCAGAACTCCTTCTCACCTACTCCTCACACTCTGCAGTCTATGTAGTGACTCTTAGAGCAGTGCTCTTTACCATGAACCTGTCTCAATGTTCATAATGCTATCTCTCCCTCTCATCCTGATTGAGTCCTAGAAGACATGGTGATTGCTAATTATTAATGATGTATTTTGCCAAGTGAAATAACTCAGAGAAAGACCAATATCAGATGATTTCACTCACACGTGGTATTTAGGAAATGAAACAGATGAACATAGGGGGGAAAAAAGAGAGAGGCAAACCACAAAACAGACTCTTAACTATTGAGAACAAACTGAGGGTTGCTGGAGGGAAGGTGGGTGGAGGAACAGGTTAAATGGGTGATGGGTATTAAGGAGGGCACTTGTGATGAGCACTGGGTGTTATATATAGGTGATGAATCACTAAATTCTACTCCCGAAACTAACATTGCACTAGATGTTCCATATAGCAAAGTTGCAGTCCTTCTAATTATCAGTATCTACCTATGCCTAGATGTTAACTAACTGGAATTTAAATAAAAACCTGAATTTAAAAAGTTAGTAGGGAAGTGGCATAATAAATAAAACATCTACAAAACCAATAAGAAAGAAAGGAAGGAAGGAAGGAAGGAAGGAAGGAAGGAAGGAAGGAAGGAAGAAAGAAAGAAAGAAAGAAAGAAAGAAAGAAAGAAAGAAAATATATACTGCCTACATTTCTCCTAAGTCCCCTTTTGATCAAGATACAAGATCACTAACTAGGGATATTAATGGAGTCAATAGCTAAGTTTGCTTTTCATTTACTTAACAAACACTTAATTCTTTAATGTGTGTCAAATATTGTCCTAAGCCCTTTACAAATATTAATTCATTAACAACACTGAGAGGTAGGTACTATGGTTAACCCATTTTGTACATGACCAAACTGAGTAAAAGAAATGTTAAGTAACAACATCTACCCTGGGGTCACACGGCTAGTAAGTGACAGAATCAGTGTTTCAATACAGGTAGTCTGGCTCCAAAATTTTTCTCCCCAAACCATGCCATCACCTGCACATTGCAAAGCTAACTGAACCACAAACAGATTGAAGACATGACATCGACCCCACTATCAAATAAAGATCATGAACAGTTTAATTCTCTGGAGGTCAGCTTTGTGGAGTTCCATATAGCAAAGTTGCAGTCCTTCTAATTATCAGTATCTATCTATGCCTGACTCAGTTAAGTGATTCTGCACCTTGGTGTTCTTTATTTTTTCATTTATTTACTTATACAACAAGTATGTACAGACAGTTCTGTATCCAGGCAGCCCTCAAGGTGTTGGGAATACAAAGAGGCATAAATTTGCGATACTGGAAGACGGGTATCTAATCCAGCCCTGAAGAGGTCAAGGGAATGTTCTTGGAGGAGAGACCCATAAACTTCATGGAAGTTGACCATGTAGGGAAGACAGGATGATTAGGGGAGAACAGACTCCTGGAATGGGGAACTCGTGCCTAGACCCTTAGGCAGGGAACTACAGATTGAGTACAGCCATGATTCAGGAAATGTCTCACACTAGAGTCTAGACCTGGATTGTTTGATTTGCTACCCACTTGTCACAGGTGGCTATTTAAATTAATGCATTTAAATTAATTACAATTAAAATTTAGTTTCTCAGTTGCACTAGCCATATTTCAAGTGCTCAATAGTTCCATGTGACTAATGGCTACCATATTGGACACTACAGATAAGGGAAAATTCCATTTTCACAGGAAGTTATGTTTAGACAGCCCTGGTCTAGACTGTCAGCATGTGATACTGTTTAGAAATGTTAATTTTCAGGGCACCTGGGTGGCTCAGTCGGTCAAGTGTCCGACATAGGCTCAGATCATGATCTTACAGTTAGTGAGTTTGAACCCCACATCGGGCTCTGTGCTGACAGCTCAAAGCCTGGAGCCTGCTTCAGGTTCTGTCTTCCTCTGTCTCTGCCCCTCCCCCACTCATGCTCTGTGTCTCTCTCTCAAAAATGAATAAACATTGAAAAAAATTAAAAATAAACGAACAAACTTAAAAAAAAAAGAAATGTTAATTTTCAAGTCAAACCTTGTAACTAATAAAACAAAATACCTGGGGATGGGTTCTGAGAATCTGAATTTTTAACATGTCCCCAGGTAATTCTGACTGGGAGCCAGATGTATAAACTGTAGAAGAAATCCAACAATTGATGGAACTGGTCAGGGAGGCAGAGTCAGTCTGTTAAAAGCCTTTGAACACTAAACTAAGGGGCCAGGATTTAAACCTGAAAACTCAGGGATTGTGTGAGAGGAGAGAAGGCAGAGATACAATTAGATAGCACCCTCCAAACTTTTCTCAGCTCTGCAGCCAGAATGGTCTTCGCAAAACTCAGATCTCCTCTTATCAACAAACTTCATCTGGCCAGCCTTTCTATAGCTTTCAGCTAATAACTAAAAGCTCTAACATGACCTGCAGCCATCGGTCTCTTAAGGTTCTTTTAGATCCTGCCCCTTCCCTCCTCCCAACCACACCATGACCCCCGTGGTGCTGGCACCCTCCTCACACTTGGTCTTCAAAACTCTATTCATTGTTTGCAGCTGTCCATTAAGGACATTCCCCTTGAAGGCAGAGACCATGTATGGTTAACGGATCAATGTCTGACCAGCACCCAGTAGAGTGCCTAGCTCATGGGAGGTGTTTCACAAATATTTGTGTGATGAATGGATGAATATTTCAGAAAGCTCATTGGCAGCAGAGTGAAAGATGAATTGGGGTCAGGCTGAGAGTGGCAAGGCATGAAGCAGTAAAGCCAAGCTGGGAGAGTGTTGCAACAGTCTAGGTGAACAGTAACTGTGATCCAAACAGGGGCAGTGGCAATGAGTATGGAGAGATGGGGACAAATTTAAGAAAGAATAAAAAGTTAGAGTCAGCAAGAACTGTAGAATCTGCCTCAAGGTGACTCTGCATCGACTATCATTTTCTCTCTTTAATCTTATACTCCCTTAACCCCACCTTTTCTAGATGTCCATGGTTCCTTTGCTTGGATCCACTACCTTTCAGTTATTCTTATTTCCAATAGGCTGTTTTGTCCTCTACTACTTTGGAATAGATGTGTTTCCTCAAATGCTCAGGGCCATTAACCATAGGGATCTGCAGTGAAGTTTTCTCACTGGCTCTCTCAATCTATAAGCCAGAGTTTGATTTTTCTGCCAAAAAGAAGGAGAACAAAACTCAACAGGAAGCTCGT
The DNA here is from genome assembly GCF_018350175.1 of Felis catus. NCBI lineage: Eukaryota > Metazoa > Chordata > Mammalia > Carnivora > Felidae > Felis > Felis catus. Next base: position 205,671,525 of record NC_058368.1, on the reverse strand, counting down.
TCGTCCAAAAGCAGAACATCTGACAAACTCTGGGCTTGCTTTTTCTGGAAATGTCAGATCTCTGAAGACAGAGAACTATTGAAAAGGTTGTCCAAATAGCTATCTGCTTTCACCCACTCCTCATTCTGCTACAGCCCAACAGCCTATAAGGAGGTAATATGACTTATACTATGAACGGCTTTAAGTTCCAAATCCTGTTTTATCTCTATTTTGCCCTGATTTATCACTCAGGATTTGCATAATCGGTCAACCACATCAGTCACTCTTCTCTACAATCCTACAGCCAGCACAGAGGAACCATACAATGTTACATTTTGTTACACTACCCTCTGTCACTCTTGGACTACTCCATGTGTGTGTCTGACCTTCCCACTTAATCAGGGTCTGGAAGTGCCTGCCTCTGTTGTCTCCCCTCCCTCACTCCAAGTAAGTAAGTAAGTAAGCAACCTCTCAGTAAATCATTCCCTGATGTTAACAAATTGAATTGCTTTTGTTTTCTCCAGAACACTTCAAAATTTCCTAATCTCTCTGCAAAACAGAATAACCATTCTCTGAAATAGCTACCATGTCCACTCATTTTGATTTACTCTTTAATTTGAATACACAGCCTCTTCACCGTCTCCAAAAATTTCCACATCTTTTCCCATTCTGATGTGCACAAATATATTTCATTCACGCATCCCTCCTCACCTAGCTTGGACTCTTCCTTTAGGATGGAGCTTCTTGGAATTCTCATTGCATTTGGTGATGTAGGAGGACCCTAGGCTCACCTTTCCCCACAGACAAATGGAACCTGCAGCAAAATATGAAACAACTTCCTCTGAAAAGAACCTAAAAACTATGTGATCGTACCTAATTGGACAAAGGACAGAAGGCCCACATCAAAGCTGGTAGCAGAGGCTGGGACACAGTCTCACCATAGGCCCTACCCCCAGGTGGCTACCACAGTCAGGGGGGATCTCAGAACCTGGAGCTTCTCTCCCTGAGAAGAAAAGGGTTTGAATCCCACATTGGGAAGCCCCAACTTTTAAGACCTGTACCTGAGAGGCAAGCCCTCAAAACATCCAGCTTTAAAAGCCACTGGGGCCCATATCCACCAGGCCCACAAGACTATAGCTCTCTGACAAATAGCTCTTATAGGGGTCACCTGCTGGGATTCACTCTCCCCACAGCTTGGCAAAGAAGCAGCAGATCTAGATGCCCAGACGTTATGTGAAAGAGGCTCATTTGTTAACCTCAAAGTGATGGCCTGAGGAGCAGGCATCTAATTTAGCACTCATCTAGAGGCCTGCCGGCTGGTGGGCAATATCTTCAAGCTCTCCCCTGGCCTCACTCTAGCTAGCAGGCACCCTCTTTATTATTCTATTCTATTCTATTCTATTCTATTCCATTCTATTTAAAATATTTCTTGTTTTCATCCCTAGGCTTCGCCCCCCCCCCCCCTACTTTTCCCCCCAGGAAACATCTATATACTCTCCCTCTGCCTCATTTCAGCTGGTGGGCTCCAACTTCATGCTTTCCTTCTGCCACGCTCCAGAACACTAATATCCTCTGAGGGAAGCTTTTAGACACACCTGGTGCCCTGGTTTTTAACGGCTGCTTCCCAGGGGTCACTAAGTGATTGCCTGGCTCTGGGTCCTGTGGGACTATAAGCATCCGAGAGTTCTCAGCGGACCCCCAGGGCACTGCGCAGACAATGGACTGAAACACACCCCCTGTCTTATTGTGAAAAAAGCTTACTTGCTTGCTCTGGAGCCTAAGGCTGAGGGGCCAGCTTCCGGTTTGGCACAGCTAGAGGCCTCCAGGAGCCCGTGCAGGAACAGAAGGTCAGCCTTCTGTACCTCACTGTAAGTAGGTACAGCTTTTTTAGGTGGGGAGGATTTGATGAGATTTTGAGACGGATAAAACCTCCACTGGGTCTAGGGCAATTCTCTGGAGAGTTCTCCTAGGGCAACGCCCAAAGCAGCTGGGGGGAGAGGTTCACCACCATTGACGGAGTTCTGGGTGGAGCTTCCGGGTGGAGCATGTACGACTTCCTGGTGGAGCATCTACGAATTCCGCTGTGGCATAAATTCTCAGTGGGGCAGTGTTCCCTCGAGGGGGTAAATTAGTTCTTGCAGGGTGTGGGAAGAGGAAACCTTCAGCATTACAATGGTTTGTGTCTCTCCAGCCACACTATATAGACAGATGTATAGTAAGTATATCTATGGTATGAAAATTTTATGGGAAGAGAACAATTAGGAAAAAGTGTCTGAAAGGGGCACTTTCAAGGGGCAGACATATAATGAGAAATAAATATGTTGAGAAACACTGCAGTACAGAGTATAAATTATTTGTTCTCTAAAGTCCTATCCACTGATTGCTATATAATTAGTTATACATGTGTTCATATTTATTTTTCTATTCCCTTCAGTGCATACAACAGGAGCATATAATAAATAGCACTTGTTCCCTATTAGTGGAATTTAAACAGCGATGCAGTCCCAGCAGCTGCCCCAGGTTGTGAGGAAATTCCCACCTGGGTCTTTTTAGCTCCTCCTTGATTAGAAGGTAAGGTTTTCCCCCACATGCCTTTATCTCCAACCAAAGTGTTTAAGTTCAAAACCTTCAGTTCAAGGGCTAAAAATATCCAGTGTTAGTAAGGAATCCACCAACTTCATTCATTCTACTCTACTTCCTGGTCTTGAAAGAAGTCTTTCTTCCCCACTTCCTCTGCTTCTTTCTGAGTTTCATTAAGACTTCCTTTTTACCCCCTTTCTACCAGCTTCGTGTTGACTAATCTTTCAAATCTGAAAAAAAAAAAAAATGGCTCTGCAAACTTGGACCTACATCTCTCAGCTCCAAACCCATCTTTCCACACTCCGCTTTGCGATGCTGCAGCCAGGACACTGGACCGTGTCTCACCTGTGCTTGATGGCTCCCAGTCTGGTTCTGGCATAATCAGATGTACTAAGGGGATGCTAGTGACAGGCAGAAGGAGAAGGGACATGCTCCTTCCTGAATGTTTGCTGTTGCTATCAGTGTCATTTCAGCGACATCTTGTCACCTAGGCAGTGGCAGGTGATTCTGGTTTCCAATATTTTCCAGACTCATAACTAACCTCAGTGTACCCTTAAGATACCAGCAGATGGCCCAACACCATCTCCACAGTGGTTTTGGTCTCAGCTCTGTGAGCCCCTTTTCCAAGCACAAGTTCCAACCATTCCCCTTTGATCTTCCCGCAGCTACTACCTCTGTGTCACCTCACTGCTGCTTTTTTGCCTTTCCCATCTTCCGATTCCTTATATTAAATTCTCTCTATTAAAACTACTGGTGTGATTTATGTTTTCCTGACTAGACTCTGGTGTCTGACTATTAATCCATTGCTTTTGGTCCATGAGTTCTATGAGTTCTTCTGATTCCTTGTTTTTGTTTTGTAAAAACTCAGAGAAGATGGGTTATTGGCCTGAGAAACCCAATGGGTTATGTACCTGAGAAAGAAAGCTGACGAGAAGGGAAATGCACAAAAAAGGAACAGAATCATGCTTTGAGACACTGACCACAGAATTATGCCTAAGTCCCAACCCCTAGCACCTGCGAATGTGATATCATTTAGAAATAGAGTCTTTTTCAGATGTCATCAAGGTCATACTGGATTAGGACAGGCTATAATCTAATGACAGATTCTTGTAACAAGAAGGAAATTGGGACACAGAGAGAGACATGTGCAGAAATGGCCATAACAGAGACTGGAATGATGTATTTGCAAGCCAAGGAATGTCAAAGATTGCTGATAACCACCATAAGCTGAGAGAGAGGCAGGGAGGATTCTTGCTTAAAGCCTTCAGAGACAGCATAGCCTTGCTGACCTCTTGATTTCAGACTTTCAGCCTCCAGAACTGAGACAGAATATATTTCTGTTATTTTCTTCTTCTTTCTTTCTTTCTTTCCTCTTTTTTTCTTTTTTGTTTTTGTTTTTTGTTTTTTGAGAGAGAGAGAGCACATGCATGAGAGCAAGTGGGGCAGGGGGCAGAAGGAGAGAGAGAATCTCAAGCAGGCTCCACACTTAGTGTGGAGCCTGATGTGGGGCTCGATACCATGACCCTGAAACCAGGACCTGAGCAGAAACCAAGGGTCAGATGCTCAACCAACTGAACCATCCAGGTGCCCCTATTTCTGTTGTTTTAAGTTACCAGGTCTGTAGTAATTTGTTATCAGCTCTAGGAAATTAATAATTTTTTTTTTTTACAAAAAAGCATTTGTTTCTTATGTGTGTGATTCAACATATCTATGCAACTAAGCTCTTTAATTTAGGAAACAATTTTCACTTTCACAAAAATGACAATGAAACTAATATTAATTCCTGCTTGTATCCTGGTTCTGAACGAGTGATTCCTAATCATAACACTTAAAATAGACCTTTGGGCCTAAACATTATACATCCTGGCATCAGGCTCTTATGTAATTCCTTAAGCATCAATACTAAACATGCACATAACTATTTCTTTATTCACAACCTACAAGGACAATGCAACGTTTTACTTATACAGGCAGGCAGACAAATTAGCCATTTTTAGATTTTGCCAATTACTTCTTTTTAAATGAGTTATTAGAAAATTATAATTAATTAGCCAAAGACATCCTGTTAACTTTGTTATTCTCCCCTAACAGGCCCTTTTGGCAACAAAAAGGCAAGAAGAATTTTGACCTTGAAAGAGAGAAACGTGTTCCCAAAGTAGTTTTGCATCATTAATGAATGGCAAAACTTTGGGAATTTTCTTCCATTTCGGTCAAACCAAACTTGAAATAACTAACAGCCAGTAACTGTAATCAGATCCTCAATTATAGCAGGATGAAAATACATTTCACTCAGGATACTGAAGCCATTAGGATGTCAAACTCCCAAACCACTTCTTTCCGACTGTAAATCCACGGACTCTGGTTTCCAGCCCATTTTATGAGTTAAATTGCTGAAGCATCATTTCCTTTGTTCTTCTTCTAGCCCCACCGATAATTCTGCCAGAATGGTAGAAGACATGAAGACCATGGCAAGCTCTCTTTGTCCTGGGAAATAGCCTGGGAATCATTTTCTTTTAAATAGCTATATTTCTTCCCATATTCTCTTTTCCACTTTCACTGAGGCCTGGCTTTAAGCCATCAAAACATTCAAGTAGAAGTCAAAGCTGACTTGACTCTTTGTCACGCTAGTCCTCCTCTGTCTACACCTTGGGTGTTCTCCAAGCCCCCTAGAAAGGAAGGCAGGTCATCTTTCTTTACATTTCTTCGGGTCACTCCTTTGTTTTATTCTTTCCCTTGTGTGTGTGTGTGTGTGTGTGTGTGTGTGGTGGGGAAGCACCTTAGTGCAGTAGCCAAGCACATAAGCACATAGGCTTTGAAGTAAAAGAAGAGACTTGGGTTCAAATTCTGACTCTGCCAAGCAAACCATTTAAATTTCTATGAAACCTATTGTCCTTGCCTATAAAGCAGGACTATCTAAAAAGTAACAGTAGGGGCGCCTGGGTGGCTCAGTCGGTTAAGCGGCCGACTTCAGCTCAGGTCACATCTCGCGGTCCATGAGTTCAAGCCCCGCGTCGGGCTCTGGGCTGATGGCTCAGAGCTTGGAGCCTGCTTCCAATTCTGTGTCTCCCTCTCTCTCTGCCCCTTCCCCGTTCATGCTCTGTCTCTGTCTCAAAAATAAATAAAACGTTAAAAAAAAATTTTTTTAAGAAAAAAAAGTAACAGTAGTCGTAGTACTAAAGTAACAGTACTATCTACTTAGGGTTGTTTTTGAGGATCAGTGAAAAATAGACCTAAAGTGCTTAGCCCTCTTAATATAATAAGTAACCAAAAATAAATAAATAAATTTGGCTCCTGTATTCCTTTGCTTGATATTTAGCCAGAGTCCCAATCAGATTAGACACAAGTAAACTCTTACACATCCTATATTCCAGTGGCACCTAACTACTAAATCTCAGGGCAAATGAAAACTCCAATTTTGTTCCATTGATCATAGCGTATCCATACAAAAGCACTGTCGGTACATGGAAAATGAATGATCATCGACTGCGTGGAACAGTGAATAGTTATAGTAGGTTGAATGCCAGCTTTTAAAATACACTGTATCTATACAAAAGACACGTGGGAGGGAAAATTAAAAATAAATATATTCAGTGAGATCCATAGCCATTTTCTGTTTATGTGAGTTGTCAGTGTGTTTTGCTTTTGGTGTGTTTTTCCTGTAGAACAGTGAAGCTGTTGAATTTTGCTCTGGAAATTGAACCGAGAGGCAGAATGTGTTCTTTTTCCTCTGAGAAATATTGCAGATTATTGTGTTCCATGAATAGTATAATTATTTCCACAATAACAGAAGACTGAACAGTCACAGGTGTTGGGTTTCGCAGGGCACACCGTGGGTGAGACCATCATCAGAAGCCTTGTTCTCAGTGTCACCAAAAACAGACATTGCTGTGCGCCTCACCGTTGGCAACACTTGAGTGTGTTCAGAGTCAGACTCTCCAAAACATTGTGAAACAACCCCTCCTGGAGGAGGCTACTCATTTAGAATATAACTTTCATCATGGCTTTGTCTCCCTCATCCGCACACCTGATGAAAGCAGCAGATGTCTAAAACTACAGGACTCTTCTTAGAATTCTACTCCTGAAGCCAATATGGCACTGTTTGGTTAAAAAAAAAAAAAAAAAAAAAAAGTCACACCCAGCCCTGAGTTTTCACTGTCAAACGTCTCCTTGGAACACATATTCTCTGAGGCTTCCTGTGAATTTCCTAAGATGAGATTGGCTCCTTCTCCATCTGTGTATGCCTTCCATCTTCCTCCCCCATGTTAGACATCACGTCCCCTTCGCGATGGCCAGAGAGAAGCATAACTGCAATGGTTTTGATCTAGGCGAATGAAGGATGAAATTATCACTGACTTAGTGAGGAAGAAAGCCTAAGCAGCAGGTTTCAGGAGGAAGGGGAATGAGGGCAGTCAGAGTAGGAGTTTCATTTTTACCATGTTAATGCTTGAAACATCTCTTAGGCATCCACGTGGAAATGTTTCTGGGAGAGGTCAAAGCCATATGTACATATTAGTCGTCAGTCAGCATGTAGGTGGTATTTGAGGCCATGGGACCAGAGGCAATGACCAAGGGAGTTAGGATAGATGGAAAAGAAAGAAGGGCAAAGAACAATAATAAGATGGAGAAGGGATAAGCAATTAGTACGTTTTTATTAAATGCATTTGCTTCTCTACGTTAAATTTTCCTGGGCTCTCTAATGCTTTATTGAGACATGTTTGCTCAACCCCAGTACCCTGTTTTAATTTCCTTATGAGAAGTAAATGGAATACAGCAAGCCCTGGAATGAACTGTACAGACGAAAGAGGGACCAGCAAGTCCCATAACTCAAACCCCAGATTTTTATTATTGCAAGCCATGTTTCATTGTTTTCTTTAAAAAGCAAGTCACTTAAATCCCCTCTTTTCATATCTGAATCTCCACATCATTATTGGCTGAATAGACTTGCTTGCCAGTAAAATGTTTGAAGCAGTCACAAGTGACAGATGAACTTTGTTTAAAATATCAGAAATTTTAGTTACTCTATGGGAGGCTTATTACTTGTTTCTTAATATTCATATTTCTGTTATTCAAGTACCACATGAACCATGTCATTTTTAAATGTAATTAAAACTTTGTTCCTATCTTTACTGAGGTATAATTGACAAATAAAAATTGTATATATTCAAGGTAACATTTTGATATACATACAAATTGTGAGATTTCTTTACAAAGATTATAATCAGGATAATTAACATACCCATTATCTCACATAATTACCATTTGTATATGTATGTGATGAGAACACATAAGATCTACTCTTTTAGCAAATGACTACTATTAACTATAGCTCTCCGGAACTTATTCATCCTACAAAACTGAAACTTTGTGTGTTTTGAGCAAAACCTCCTCATTTGCCCCGCCCTCCACCCATGACAACCATTTTCTACCCTCTGTTTTCCTGAGTTCAGTTCTTTTTAGATTCCGTATATAAGTGAGATCATATTCCTTTATTCCTATGGAAAAAAACATATCCTCTTAAAAGAAAAATGTGATGACACTTAAGATCTACTCTCGAAACTTTCAAGTAAACAATACTGCATTTTAACTGTAGTACTCTGTAGACATTAGATCCTCAGTGCTTATGCTTACAACTGTAAGTTTGTACCCTTTGACCTACCTACATCTCTCCATTTCCCACTCCTCCACAATCCCTGGCAACCACCTTTCTATTCTCGTTTCTATGAAATTGCATTTTTTTTAAGATTTCATATATAAGTGATAACCGTACAGTGTTTGTCTTTCTCGGTTTAGCTTATTTAGCTTAGCATAATACCCTCTCCGTTCATCCCTGTTGTTGCAAATCAAAGGTATATATACAAAAGAACTGAAATCACGAGATGTCTGCACTCCCATGTTATTGCAGTATTTTTTCATTCTTTTAAGCCATTTGAAATCTTGATTTATTTTTCTCATTAAATGGTCAGTACTAAACAGGATTACAAAAATCCTTTTATTTTTTTTCAAGTTTTTATTTAAATTCCAGTTAGTTAACATGCAGTGTAATATTAATTTCAGGTACAGAATTTGGTGATTCATCACTTACATACACACCCAGTGCTCATCACAAGTGCCCTCCTTAATACCCATCACCCATTTAACACATCTCCCCACCCGCCTCCCCTCCAGTAACCCTCAGTTTGTTCTCTATAGATAGTTAAGAGTCTGTTTTCTGGTCTGCCTCTATTTTTTTCCCTATGTTCATCTGTTTTGTTTCTTAAAAATTCTTTTAAAGAAGGAAATATCGTACTGATAATTTAAACAACTCTAATCAGATGAATTTAATGGTCTGTAGTTTAATAACTACTAAGCCCTCTTCAATTTATAGTGAAAAAGTCACTAAATTATAACAGAAATTGGGGCCTCTTTGAAAAGAAATACTTAAAGGAATGTCTAATATTTTGTAATGTTACCATTATAAAGATTAGGCAATTATTTTCACACACTCTTTATACTGAATTATCTTCAAAATTTTCTTTCATAAGCTGTTGATATCCTCATATAAATTATGGAATAATGTTCCATTAATGCTCTAGTGTCCAGAAAGTACTACCCATATACTCTTAGATATATGAAGAGAGAAGGAGCACATGTGTGTCCATCTCTGTTTCTAACAAAATTACTTTGAGATAACTTTCTAATCTTCAGGTAAAAGTCCCTAGTTTCCAATCCCCTTTCCCATGGGTGGTTGCCGTGGCAATCAAAAGCATGAAAAGTTCTCAGTCTTCACAAGTGAGATGTTCTGGGAAAATTCTCCCTAATTCAAGTATTTTGGTAAAGACAATCACATACATTCTCATCGTCCAAATGACACTGAGATGAGTCTTTTATTCAAGTGATGAATTTTTTTTTAAATGAAAGGGTAGATATATTTCCCAGACTGCTTCGACATTGAAGGGAAATCAGGTGCCCAAGTGCAGTTACAGGACAGTAATTCTTCTCCCCACAGTTGTGCCAAAGTAACACACTGTCTATTTATGAAGATTCTGTGTGGTTTCTGTACTTTTGATTGTCAGATTCTTATAATCACATATTGAACCTCCCATTTTTCTCTTCTTACTTCTGACCCAGACTCCAGATGCTCGCGTGAGAACTTTCCACCAACTGGCACCATGCCACCTTTGGATGCTGAAGGTTCAAAAATGAATCCTGCCGAAGCACAGCCTCAGTCCGCTGAAGTCACCAATGCTACTGAGACATCACTGATGTCCTCTGAAGGCTGAGCCTTGTCCTGCTTCTTCACTCCAGGTGGAGGTTGTTTCAATCACTAGTCCAAGCGACTGTGTCTATTCTATATTTGAATATTCAACAGTAGTATTTCCTAATAAAGGATGTCCTCTTCTCCCATCTGAGCTAAAATTTAACATAAGCTATAAAACAACACTACCTTCAGGTGACGACCTCTTCACAACTAACTGAGATCATTACAAAATAGCTTTTTATTTTCAGGAAATTGTTAATAATTTTTATTTAAAAAATTACTTTTAAATATCTGTTACCATAGTAAAAAATGAAGTTTTTCTTTTACAGTGATAATTCACAATTGAAAATTTTCATAGCCTTTTCATAAGCTGACATATTTTTAAGTGTTTCTTAAAATGGAGTCATTTTTTAGAAGTTTTTATTTAAATTCCAGTTAGTTAACATACAGTGTAATATTTGTTTCAGGTGCACAATGTAATGATTCAACACTTTGTACAACACCCAGTGTTCATCCCAAGTGCCCTCCTTAATCCTCATTACCTATTTAACCCATCCCTCCATCCACCTCCCCTCTGGTAACCATCAGTGTGTTCTCTGTAATCTGTTTCTTGGTTTGGTTTGCCTCTCTCTCTCTCTCTCTCTTTTCCCCTTTGTTCATTTGTTTTGTTTCTTAAATTCCACATATGAGTGAAATCATATGGTATTTGTCTTTCTCTGACTGACTTATTTCACTTAGTATAATACTGTCTAGCTCCATCCACGTCATTGCAAATGGCAAGATTTCATTCTTTTTTATGGCTGAGTAATATCCCATTATTATATAGTACAATGGAATATTATGCAGCCATAAAAAGAATATTATATACATATCACTTCTTTTTTTTTTTTTTGGTGTTTCATGTTTATTTATTTTTTTTATATGAAATTTATTGACAAATTGGTTTCCATACAACACCCAGTGCTCATCCCAAAAGGTGCCCTCCTCAATACCCATCACCCACCCTCTCCTCCCTCCCACCCCCTGTCAACCCTCAGTTTGTTCTCAGTTTTTAACAGTCTCTTATGCTTTGGCTCTCTCCCACTCTAACCTCTTTTTTTTTTTTCCTTCCCCTCCCCCATGGGTTCCTGTTAAGTTTCTCAGGATCCACATAAGAGTGAAACCATATGGTATCTGTCTTTCTCTGTATGGCTTATTTCACTTAGCATCACACTCTCCAGTTCCATCCACGTTGCTACAAAAGGCCATATTTCATTTTTTCTCATTGCCACATAATATTCCATTGTGTATATAAACCACAATTTCTTTATCCATTCATCAGTTGATGGACATTTAGGCTCTTTCCATAATTTGGCTATTGTTGAGAGTGCTGCTATGAACATTGGGGTACAAGTGGCCCTATGCATCAGTACTCCTGTATCCCTTGGATAAATTCCTAGCAGTGCTATTGCTGGGTCATAGGGTAGGTCTATTTTTAATTTTCTGAGGAACCTCCACACTGCTTTCCAGAGCGGCTGCACCAATTTGCATTCCCACCAACAGTGCAAGAGGGTTCCCGTTTCTCCACATCCTCTCCAGCATCTAGAGTCTCCTGATTTGTTCATTTTGGCCACTCTGACTGGCGTGAGGTGATACCTGAGTGTGGTTTTGATTTGTATTTCCCTGATAAGGAGCGACGCTGAACATCTTTTCATGTGCCTGTTGGCCATCCGGATGTCTTCTTTAGAGAAGTGTCTATTCATGTTTTCTGCCCATTTCTTCACTGGGTTATTTGTTTTTCGGGTGTGGAGTTTGGTGAGCTCTTTATAGATTTTGGATACTAGCCCTTTGTCCGATATGTCATTTGCGAATATCTTTTCCCATTCCGTTGGTTGCCTTTTAGTTTTGTTGGTTGTTTCCTTTGCTGTGCAGAAGCTTTTTATCTTCATAAGGTCCCAGTAATTCACTTTTGCTTTTAATTCCCTTGCCTTTGGGGATGTGTCGAGGAAGAGATTGCTACGGCTGAGGTCAGAGAGGTCTTTTCCTGCTTTCTCCTCTAAGGTTTTGATGGTTTCCTGTCTCACATTTAGGTCCTTTATCCATTTGGAGTTTATTTTTGTGAATGGTGTGAGAAAGTGGTCTAGTTTCAACCTTCTGCATGTTGCTGTCCAGTTCTCCCAGCACCATTTGTTAAAGAGGCTGTCTTTTTTCCATTGGATGTTCTTTCCTGCTTTGTCAAAGATGAGTTGGCCATACGTTTGTGGGTCTAGTTCTGGGGTTTCTATTCTATTCCATTGGTCTATGTGTCTGTTTTTGTGCCATACATATCACTTCTTTATCCATTCATCAGTTGATGGACACTTGGGCTCTTTTGATAATTTGGCTATTGTAGATAATCCTGCCATGAACACTGAGGTGCATGTTTCCCATTGAATTAGTATTTTTGTATTCTTTGGGTAAATACATAGCTTTTTAAAAAAATCTCAAAGTCACATTTACTCTAAGACTGAGATCCAAATCTTTGGCAAGGAAGATTTTTTTACCATTTTTAGGTAGGGATGCAATTTTCATGACAGATTCGATATTGTACTCAAATCACTCTTTCCCCTCTAATTCAGAGTACTGTTCTTTTTATGATCTTTTGAGTCTCTGGCAGTTTCCTTGAGATGTATGCTGTCCTAGGGGACCCCAGCATCATCTATGCAAGTGGACACCTGGCAAGCCCATTCCTACAGAACTCTGGATGAGGTCAGACATGCTTAAGACTCAAAGAGAACACTAATAAAGCTCCAGGTGGGGCCTCTGGTATGTAAGAAATTATCTTCTAACTTATTTGTTTAAACAACACAAGATATTTACTTTCCCAATGATATGCATCTAGGTGTGTACATATATTTATGTTGAATTTCACCAACCTAAGTAGGTACACGGTGTGTGTGTTAGAATAATTTCTATATTTATTAAATGTTAAAGGATTAGATTTTAAAATATTACTTAATTAGCTGGGTTTTGCATTTCATATAGCACATTACAGCTTATTTCTTTCCCTGAATCATGTTTTTATTTATTTTTTATTTTTTTTAACATTTATTTATTTTTGAGACAGAGAGAGACAGAGTATGAATGGGGGAGGGTCAGAGAGAGAGGGAGACACAGAATCCAAAGCAGGCTCCAGGCTCTGAGCTGTCAGCACAGAGTCCGACGCGGGGCTCGAACTCACGGACGGTGAGATCATGACCTGAGCCGAAGTCGGACACTTAACCGATGGAGCCACCCAGGCGCCCCTGAACCATATTTTTAAATGCAAGAAATAACCTTGAGCTTTCAGCTGAAAGTGTCTTGTTGCTCACAAAAGATAAGTCAGGATGGTTTAATCATGCTGAGACATACTCAGAATTTTCTAGAATTCTGTGTGACTCTGTTGACAGTGACAAATGAAGGTGGTCTCCACATACCAGTGGATGGTGCACCATCCTAGCTGGGGCACATTTAGTACTAAGAAAGTAAGGAAGTAACGTGTCCCCATGTTTCTATATTAGCAAGAAATGATAACAAAGTAGAAGAAAAAAGAGCACATAACCAAGCGCACATTCTCCAGATTTGAGTGCCATTTGTTCTTTGCTATTTCTTTCCCCTAAAATTGAGTTTTATGCTAATATTAAAGAAAGTTAGACATTGTGGCTCAGAGGGAGTTTCAGGTTATTGGGGAAAATTGTTTCATGGAAGAAACTGATACCCAAATGGTATTTATGCAGTATTCTGAAATTATTGTGACATTTGAGCAAAGCAGTTAAACATGACCTTCCCCAGGAATCATAAGATTATACTATTTTCAAAAGAAATAAAAGGACATTAATTATATCAAGCCCTCTTTTGGACTGCATTTTCAAATTTTATCTACTGACTAACATTTCAATTTATGAGACAGTTGGACTTTATACTATGAAATGTTGGTCATTTTTCTGTCCAGGTACAGAAATTGTTACAGTGATTTCTTCTACAGACACGAAAATGATAGAATATGACATCCCAAGGAAATGGAAAGCTATTTATGTTATGCATAGCAAGACCATAGGTGAACTAGTATGTACAATTCTACTTTTCTCCTAAGTGACTTGTGGAATCTACAATATGAGACTAACTAAAACTAAATGTGTCTCCTAATTAGGTCCTTCTAGTATTTCAGGAGCTAAACACTTGAGATAAAATCAGATGCAGGGAACACAACGAGGTAGGTAATATTATAATAGTTCTTAATATTCCTTGCCATGAAAACTTGGTTTCTTCAAAATTACTTTAGGAAATAAAGTTATCCCTCACCTTGTGACATGGAGTACTTAGCACTTTATTTCAGAAACCATTCATAATCTGATGAAACTGTGCATCCAGTGGGAAAAGGCAGCAAGAGGAACAATTTAAGAAACATGGCAACACGGAAAAAATGCTTAGATTAATATGTCTAGTTTATGTCATATTTTAAAACCCAAGTTCAGGACATAATGTGCTAGTCCATTACTTCTGGTATTCTCAAACCCAAATTGCTCTTTTTGACTAAGGCCGTTTGCCCCTTAACTATCTGGGTATGTTCCCAAGGACTAAAGAGGAGCTGAGCAATCTAAGCATGTCTAGGGGTCACCAGAGACCATAATCTTAGAGAGAATCAATGTTCTCCCCATCTTGATCTGATTCTGTTTTCTTTTCTCCCTGCCATGGGAGCCAGATTCTGAGAATGTAAATGTCCTGAGCCAGAATGGCAAAAAGGCCACCTGAAAGGATGAAATCACATGATCTGGAGTGAAGAGAGCATCTAGAAAATGGGAGAGCCTCAGCATCACTGTAGACAAGACTCCAACCTCTAGGTACCAAACTCTTCAGTTGCAAGTGACAGAAAACACATATCAAATTACCTGAGCACATAAGGACCATAGACTCACATAATCAAAAATCAGGAATGGCTTATATGGAAGCAGCTCAAGTGTCCATCAATAGATGGATAGAGAAGATGCAGTATATATACAATGGCATATTACTAAACCATAAAAAAGAATGAAATCTTTCCATTTGCGACAACATGGATAGATCTAGAGGGTGTAATGCTAAGCAAAATAAGTCAGTCAGGGAAAGACAAATACCATATGATTTCATTAATATGTGGATTTTAAGAAACAAAATAAACAAAGGAAAAAAGAGACAAACAAAAAAAAAAAACAGACTCTTTTAAATATAGAGAACAAACTGGTGGTTGCCAGAGGGAAGGCAGGTAGGTGAAGGGGATTAAGAGGGCACTTACCATGATAAGCACTGAGTAAAGAATTCCTGAATCCCTGTTGTGTACACTGAAACAAAAAAAAAAATAACACTATATATGAATTATACTGGAATTAAAATAAAAATCAGCAATGGCTTAATCTTGCAAATATTGTCACCAGGACTGATCTCTGTTTCCATGTTGCCTCTGCTTTTCTCTGTGTTGCTCCCTTTTCAGAGAGGCTTTCTTCATGTTGACAAAATGGCTGTCAGCAACTCCCTGCTTCTATCTTTCCAGGTCTAAGCCCACAGTCAAGAGAATGAGTCAGTAAGTAAAGCAAAAGTTCTGGAATTTTCTCTGATTGGAAAAAAAAATCACCTTGGCTCAGGTCTTGTGCCATCCATAAACCAATCTCTATAGAAAGGGAGATGTGATTCTCAGATCAACCAGTCTTGGATAACCTGCTGTCTCTGGAGCCATGGTAGTATCCATTATGCTAAAAGCACATAGACCAAGAGTAGGTTAGGGGTGGTGTCCTGGGGTAAAGTCACATCACCATCACCAGAAGAAGAAACCATGGATATAAGCAAGCAAAAGTAATAACTGTCCACTGAGCACTATTCCAGTGATTTTCAATCTTGGCACATAAAGCCCACATGGGCTTTATCCCTCAAAAATTCTGAAACATTTGTTCCAGGGTAGGAAATGGATGTATGTGTTGTGAAAAAGCTCTGTAGAGGTTTCAGTAATCAGCCAGGTCTACATCACTAAGTGTTCCCAATTAATTCATTTTTTAGGTGAGTGTGGTAAAAGAATTTAGCAATTCTCAAACTTTCCAGCTGTGAGCCACTTTAACGGTGCTAAGAACATTAGAGCTCACCTACTTACTCACCCACTCATACTTGACTAGCACCAAACACACCTCCCTCATTGATGTTGTTCCGATAGGATACCACTTAAGAAATCTTCTTTTTAAAAAATTCTAAACAGGACTCTAAGCTCTGCCCTACTTACAATAATGTGCTTGTCAAGGTTACCAGGTTTCCTTAGGAAAAAAAAAATTAAGCATGTGGTTAATGGAAAAATTCAGCTTAAACTAAATATTAGAATATAATAATATGTCCAATTTGACAAACACTTAGCCTCTCCCTTACTTGACCTTCTCACCTAGTCACTCTCTCCCATATTTACACCATAGACCGTGGTATTGAATGAAGTTACACTACCTTTAAAATAATAAAATCACACCCCCCACCCTTAACCATAATCTCCTTTCCTTCTCATTAGTTTGACCGTTCTTTGTCCTCATGGAGCCTCAAGTCTCTATCCATTGGCCTCTACCTGTCTTTATATCCTTCCTTACCCAAATTAGATGCTAGATTCCTCCAGGATCTTCCAAGTGAGTGTATGAATGGCTAACAGCAGACACCCATGGTGCTTCTCCCATCCCCAAGGCCCCAGGCTTTGCCGAGATGCTCGAGGAGGGAGCGAAGCATGTTTCAAGCTGTGGATAGAGACATAACAGCTCACAAGGAGCTTACCCAAGTTAGATTCTACAGTCAGCAAGTTCAATAATGCTATGCTTAATACCTCTTGGTCTCTGTACTTGCCAGCCCAGCTGCAGTACTTCCTCCAAGTTTTCACTCAGGCAGCTGCATCTTGCTAGAGAAAAATCCCAACATGGAACATGCAAGACCTATCACATGCTCCACTCAGAACCCTCCAGTGGCTTCTCATCTCACTCTGATTAAAAGCCAAATTCTTTTCCATATTCTAGAACACTCTGTGATTTGGCCCACACTTTCTATTCTGGCCTTATCTCCTCTTCACAGCACTCCAGCTACTCTGATCTCATTGCTGATATTCCTCCTGCCTCAGGGCATTTGCATTTATCTTTACCTTTATGAGGTCTTCCTTGTCTAAAATTTCTGAGTCCAGATATCTACAAGTCTCACTCCTTTACTTCATTCAGGTCTCTGCTGAAATGTCTCCTTCCCTGACTACCACGTACAACAGATATCCTCCCATAACTATGATTTTTCTGGATAGCATCTGTCACCACCTACCATAACACATATGAGGCACTCCTTTATATAATCTGTGCCTATTTTCCTCTGTGGAAACACAGGGTCTCTAATGACATAGAATGGACTTGTTTTGTTTGCCACTATATCCTTAGCACCTAGAATAGTGTTAACACTCAGTAAGTATTCATTTACTTTATTTTAACAATAAACATTCATTATGGAGTAAGTAAATGAAGGAAATATATTTGTACCATTGTAAGTTCATGGTCACCTCAACGGTGGGTCTCAACACCACCTGGTAGTTCCCTGGTTCATCTAGTCAGCTCAGTCTCCTACTCTCCATAATGATTATTTCAAAACTCTTCCACTCTCTTAAAAACTCTGGCCCTTTCTCCAGCGTACCTCATCAACACACACGTACACACCCACCCACCATACACACACACATTCACTCATGTATATACCGCCCACAGCCCACAGCTACCCTCACAGCGGGCAATCTCCCTTGCTACTTTACAGAGAAATAGGCGCTCACAGATAAACTCCTGTGTGCTGTTACAAACCTACATACCTTGCCATATGTATACTCATACATTTCTAATTCCTTTTGTTATAAAAGAAAGGATGTACTCATTCCTGTCTGAATCAGTCCCTCCTCTTTTTGGTGGGTCCTATTTTCCCCTACCTTCTCAGGAACTACTCCTTTCTGAATTTTCAAATAGCCTCAAGTCTATCCCATCCTAAAACACAAAATCAAAATACTCCTGTGAAGAGTCGCATGACCCTCCACGACCACTGTAAGTCTCACCTCCCCTTCACTGACGAACTTTTTAAAGTAATTTTCTTCCCAAGTGCTTTCTCCTCACTTCCCACCCACTCCTCAGTCCACCCTAATCTGATTATACACCCACCCCTTCACCAGAATGGCTTTTACTAAGGTTACCATTGACTACTTTCACATTGCTAAAAGGCATGGGTATTTTTCAGTCCTCAGGTGAATTGTCAGCAAAATTTTGCCCAATCAACAGCTCCTTCTTTAAAAACTCCACCATGCTTTCTTTAAACAATGTTGCTATCAGACCCTCCCAACTTTCCCCTTACCTTTTAGCCAGTCCTCCTCGGCTTCCTTTGTGAGTTTAGCCTCCTCTGGTGGACTCGAATCATTAGCATTCCTCAAGACTCAGCTCCAGCCTCTTCTTACTCCATGCTTTCTTCTCTGGAAATGTCACTACCACCCAAGGCTTTAATGACTACTCACAAACCAGCAACGTTCGTTCGGATTTGTACCTATAGCCCTAACCTCTCCTCTGAGCTCCTAGCTTGCCTCCTTAACTTCTGTTATGTATTTTTCCCACTTGAACACCTTAAAGACACCTTAGAATCAACCTATCCCAAACTGAATCCATCTGTTTTCTCTCCAACCTGGTCTTTCACCCCTGTGTCCAGTCTGAGGGAACACAGCATCCTGTATCCAGAAACAAAAGTCAGAAAATGGGGAGTTGTCATGGATGCCACTCTCCTCAATTCTCTCCTACAATCCATCGCCAAATTCGACCAGTTCTACTTCTTAAATAATTAATCTGTCCTCTTCTTCTCTGACCTTTCGTCCCAGTCTAAGTTACTACCATCTGTCAACTTTTATTCTACTTGGTCTCCCCATTCTCTCCTTGCCGACTCCAATCTATTCTCCACATGGCAAACAAGGTGAATTTTTTCAAACACATCTCTGCCTAAAATTCTTTATGATTTCCCAGTACACTTAAGATAAAATCTTTGGGGTGCTTGGGTGGCGTAGTCGGCTGAGTGTCCAGCTCTTGATTTTGGCTCATCTAACAGAGGTGGCCCCTGCCTCCCTCTACAGGTGTCTGTTACTGAAGAAAGCTCAGTGACGTACTCTGTAAGCATAAGCACAAAATCTCAAGGGGCTGATGCACTAAAAACACAGGCAGAAATAGAATTGAAAGGTATCTTTACTGTGATGACAAAGCAATGAAAAGGCTGAAGTTCAAGTTTGCAATAGGTTCGAAATATCAACAGTTAACACTGATTAAACCACTGAGACTGAGGCCTGGAGAAAAACTTCGGAGAACCCATTTTTTAGCTGGGAATTACTAGTACTAATGCTTCTTCCACGTTACCCCTTGAAAAACAAAGCCCTGTTTTTATGTGGTAAACTAGCACCTCAAAGGGGTCTATAAGTAGGCAACAGAAAGTGAAGCTGTCTGCTGGGAAGATTTGCATTAGAGTCCGTCACCTTTCAAAACATACAATTAAGCTATAGTTGTCCTCTCCAGACTCAACTCCAAACAAATGGAGTTCAGGGACTACTAGGCATTTTTGTCTTTGAGAAAGCACAGATTACTGGATTGCAGCAGTGTTTTATATATATTTTTTAATTTAATTTCATTAAATATTTGTAATTTTTATACCTTATGAGAACCAATTGAACTGTGACTTGTTTCAGAATTTGCCTTACTCATTTTTTTTTTTTTTTTTTTTTTTTTTGGCATTTTTGACAGTCCTATTTACAAACTTTTTCCTCTGGAAGTTGGAGAACATGCCTCCTTCCATATTTCTCCTCTCCTTCACCCAGTCTCTCATGGGTAAACCATCTCTCCAGGGTTGGGGGAGAAAAGCTCTGACTTATAGTGTTTGCCAGTTTTCATGGTATAAATATTCCCACAGTGGCTGATTTCAAGCTTTAACTACTGGCTTGAAATTCCTGCATATTTAAAATCAGCTATTGTGAACCAGTTCCATTCAACTCTCAAATTGCTGCTGGGACTGCATCTTCACTGTATTGTGCTCTCTATCCTATGGCACTTCATCAGGCAGTCTATGGGTTAGGGGAGAAAGAAAAAAATATATATATATATATGTGTATATATATATATATAAAGTTTGCAACGTAAATGGATATACATAGCATCACTTTGCTGTTCAGTTAGATTCAATTTTACTGGGATGGTTGTGTTTGGTGTTGAATCAGGATAGAGGATCCAAATGAGAAGGCTTCTCATATCTGAAGGCATTTATGGCTGTCTGCTCCAACGAGAGAAAGAACAACAAGGAAATATTAGTGGAGCAGTGCTGGTTACACCTGATTGACAAGCCAGCTTTAATCTGTGAAGGCCTAGATGGGTGCAAGCCTACTTAGGGTTCCTGAAGGTATACCACAGCCATCAAGATCTAAAGAAAGAATATTAGAAATAGAATACAGAAGCACTCTACAGAATTGTTGCATAACTCAAGAAAAGAGATTGATCTCATGGGGCAGAGAAACAGCCCAGAGCTAGCTGTGAGCCATTCAAAAACTGCTGATATCTGAGGATATGATGAGTAAAGACCAGTCCGTGGATGGTTAAAAAAATCAATGCCATGGCAGTTTCTGAAATAAAGTGTCCTGGATGCAGAAGACCCCACCCCAATTAGGGCCCCAGTAATGTTGCAGTAATGTTGTTTATCCCTAAAGTTTATATTCACCAAGTGGATCTGATTCACCAACCAGATCTGAGACTTAAACTGGTCATCCATTGGGACAAGAGGATAGAAAACAGGCAAAGGGTCCAAGGGCCATGTGCAACATCTCCCTAGAACCATCTGGCTTTGATTATTTTTGCCACATCTACTGAGAGCTCTTCAGGCCACAAAATACAGGGCGAAATAATTATTCCCTAACTTCCGCAGCTGCTAAGATAGTTCCATCTGGCACCTCTATACCTGCAGCTATCACCCAGAGACTTCTGAATTTCCTTGCATGTTAACAGATGGTGTTAGCTAAGGGATGAAAGGTCTAAAGGCATTTTAGACAGTTCTATACCTCAGCACTTGTTCCTTTGAGCTCCTGTCAGTGTTTTGTTCCTCTTCTGTCTCTAATTATTTATGTCATAGATTTAAAGGATTAGGCTGGACTATTCCCAGAGTCATTAAAAGCTGGTAGAAGGTTTGCTACCTTTTATCTGCTTTCCTGTCCTCTGCACAAGACATGAAGAATGAGGCATAGATCATTTGTCAAATGCTAGTGGGTCAATACATAGCAATAATCATTGTCTTACTTTGCAAAAGTTATAGGAGGAGTGGAGATGATAAAAACCCCGTTAGCAGAAACGTTAGAATCAGAAATCCTATGAAACTTAATAACAATTATACACTATGGAAACCCTAAAGCAAGAATGAAATTCAGTTAAGATAGATTTGGTGATTTTTTTCCTCAGCTTGAAGGCAGGCCCACTTAGTCTGCTCCTCTTTTCCAGTTTAGCCTAGCTCACTTCCTATCCTCCCCACCTCCTGCAACTTCTTGACTCCCTCCCTTCTTTTTAATTTCCTTTTCCATTCTCTCCCAAATGCAATCTTCTAGCTTCAGCTCAGAATTTCCTTTGGAGCAAGTCACTTCAAAGCCACTTGGTAACTATGGTTACCACTCCTCAGGATTCCCATGAACAGGAGGCAACGTGAAGACTAGATGCCCACAATCTACTCAGGATGTACACCCTGAAGATGTTCCATCCAAAGAGCCCAGTTCTCCCAGGTATCAAGTAAAAATAGCTCCTATTGAAACCAAGTCCTAAGGACAAAATCACAGCCAAAGAAATCTTTTGAAAAAGTTGGCCCCAGAGGAAAGCATGGGTAGAAATTACCCCCATAAGCTACTGGTCTATAGTTCCTTAGAGCATAAAATGAGCAAGTATTTTTCTAACCCTAAGACTGGCTCTGGATAAAATTTTAAAACAAACCCTGCTCACGTTTTTATTAGTTTTTATTTTTATCAAAGTAGCATGCACAGAATTCACAAATCAAATAACAGAAGCAGTATAGCTTTGTGGGTAACAGCACAGACTTTGAACTAGGCTGCCTTGTTCAAATTATGGTCAAGCCATTTCTAGCTTTGATCATGGGAAAGTTACTTGACTGCTTCATGCCTCCACAGGTAAAATAGGAATAATAATTGTACATATTTCACGGGGTTTTGTAAGACTTCATATAGGCACTAGATTATGTCCCCCCAAAATTCACATGTTCAAGTCCTAACTCTCAGTACCTCAGTACAGAATGTGACTGTATTTGGAGACAGCATTTTTAAAAAGGGTAATTAAGGTAAAATTAGGTCAAATGGGTGAGCCTGAATCTAATATGACTGGTGTCTTTATAAGAAGAGATTAGGACACACACATAGAGGGAGGGCCATGTGAAGACCAGAAGGCCTGAAGGAGATGGCTATCTACAAGCCAAGGAGAAAGACCCTCCGAAGAATCCAACCTTGCCAAGCCCTTGATCTTGGACTTCTGGCCTCCATAACTGTGAAAAAATACATTTATGTTGTTTAAACCACCCATTCTGTGGCATTTGTTAGTGGCATTTGTTATAGAAATTAATACAGAGCCACAGCTAGTGTGCAGTAAGTACTCAGTAAGGAGTATTAATATTATAGATACTCTATTATTATTTATTAATATTATATTGATTAAATTAGCAATATTATTAACAGAGCACCAGGTTCAACAGGTTAAGGCTTCAGTCCTTAACTGTCCCCCATGCCCCCCACCTGCTTCAGAAACCAGTCAGAAGCCCAGATTCTCACCTGGACTTCTGACCTACCAATTATAGATTGGGAGTTCCAACAACCTCTGCCTTGGACTTTAGATGCCAGTTGATTGCCATTATGTCCACCTGCCCATAAATGAGAATACCCGTCACCCCTTCCTTGGGTCCAATTAATTTTCTAGGGTGGCTCACAGGACTCAGAGACACATTTACTTATGAGATCACTGATTTATTGTACATTATATATTATATATAAGATATTGATAAGTTATTATATATAACTCATGGACAGCCAGAGAAGGACAGGGCAAGACATGGGGAAAAGGCTCAGAGTTTCATGCCCTCCCTAGATGCTCTTAGCACTCTCCTAACACTTCCACCTGTTCACCAACCTGGAATCTCCCTGGAATCTCTCTGAACCCAATCCTTCTGGGTTTTTATGAAGGCTTCATTACATAGGCACAACTGATTAAATTAATGGCTGCTGGCAATTGGTTCAACCTGCAGAGGGGTCGAACCTCCCCAGAGGGGGATAGGGAGGATAAGACGTAAAGTTCCAACTCTCTAATCACAGGATTGGTTCTCCTGGCCATCAGCTCATTCTTAGGTGGGGTCCAAAAGTCACCAAATTAACATAAGAAGACACCTTTATTCATCCTATCAATTAAGAAATTCCAAGGTTTTAGGAACTCTGTGCCAGAAAGGGGATGAAGAGCAAATACATATTTCTCATTATACATCATAGTACCATAGCCTTACCCCCATTAAGATGGCTACTAACAAAACAAAAACTAAAACAAAACAAAACAACAACAACAAAAACAGAAAATAGCAAGAAATGGCAAGGATCTAGAGAAAAGGGAGCACTTGTGCACTGTTGGCAGGAATATAAATTGGTGCAGCCACTATGGGAAAACAGGATGGAGGTTCCTCAAAAAAAATAAAAATAGGACTACCATATGATCCAGTAGTTTCACTTCTGGGTAAATATCCAAAAAAAAATGAAAGCAGGATCTCAAAGAGATATTTGCACAGCCATGCTCACAGAAAACACTATTTACGGTAGCCAAAAGGTAGAAGCAACCCAAATGTCCATTGATGGATGAGTAAATAAACAAAATGTGGTATACACATACAATGGAACAGTATTCAGCCATAAAAAGGAAGGAAATTCTGTAACATGGTACAACATGGGTGAAGTTTGAGGACATTATTCCAAGTAAAACAAGCCAGTTAAAAAAGATAAATACAAATGTGTCCACTTACATGAGATACCTAAAGTCCTCAAATTCACAGAAGCAGAAAGTACAATGGTAGTTACCAGGGGCTTGGAGAAAAGGGGATTGTTTAATGGATATACAGTTTCAGATTTGCAAGATGAAAATGCTCTGGAGGTATGTTTCACAACTACATGGACCCTAGTGAATGCTACACTTAAAAATGGTTGAGATGATAAATTTTGTTATGTGGGGTTTTTAAACAAACAAATAAATAAGACACATACTCACTTAAAAGAACAACGACAAAAACAAATGGAAGGCTCCCTGGAAACAACATGAGCACCAATGAGCCACACAGAAGCACCCTATGCCTGAAAAGTTTAGGAAGGGTGACAAAGGAGGCCTGGAAGGGCCCCTAAATGGTTTGTTGTTTGTGGGTGCTGAAGAAACTTTACTCATTTCATGGTTTTGTCTCAAACCAACCCTAAGCCTGGTTTTGCTGCTCTGGTCAGAAGTCAGTACTCTGAGTGGGCACATTCATACATTCTCAGTTCATTCATCCACTCAGCAAACAGTTCCTGAGGCTTGACTACATGTCAGGCACTGTGTGGGCCCAAAGAACGCAAAAGCAAGACAAGGTCCAGATTTGGAGAAGCCCTTAGATCAAAGGCTGAACAACATTCCCAGCTAAGAAATGAGGTTGGTCTCCTACGCAATTGATGGACAAAATAAAAATGGTGCTATAATCCAAAAGTGATAAAAATCCAGAAATCTGTTAACTCAGTCCTTCTCTGCTTGCTGCCTTCCCTACTTCTCCAACCCTAGAACAAAATGAACAAGAGTTGCTACATCTATAAACTTTTCAAGAAGCATAAAAGTTCAGAAGCAGCCATTTACAATTGGAATAGAGATACACAGAAAATGGCCCTGGAATTGTGTACAGTTGCTGCACTAAACAGATTCTTGGAAAGTCCCTACAACTGAGGAAATGGGACTTTCTGAAAGCTGTTGCCATGGAGGTTGGTCTTTGCCTACATCCTGGTATTTTCTTTGCAGCTGGTCTGTGCAGGGATGCCCACACCCACCCACACAAGCCACTTTTCCATCAGCACTTCCATACTATAAATGTGACCAAAAGCTATAACTGGGAGATGGAGAAGACCAGCTCTATGAGCCAAATGTATCAGAAACCACTGTTTGAAAAGCAGTGTGGAGTCAACTTTGCTACTGACTAGGTAATCTACAAATCACTGAAAATTTCTGGGTCACATTTATTTGCCTCTTTTGAAAAAATAATGAGAACTTTTATTCATTGATCTCTGTTGTTCTTAGAGTCTATGGTCCTTGAGAAATGATCCATGAGGTTCACTTGGTTAAAACAGTGATGTCGAAGCTCTGTCTCCTTCTAAAGCAGCAGTTCTCAAAATGTGGTCCATAGGTTGGCAGCAGCTGCATGACCTAGGAGCTTGCTAGAAATACACTTCCCCCTGCCCCGAGACTTATGAATCAGAGTTGCTGGAGATGGAGGCCAAGGAATTCATGATTCAACAAGCCCTGCAGGTGATTCTCTGCACACTGAAGTCTGAATAGCCTAGCTCTAAAGCTTCTAAAGTAAAGTAGCATACTTTAAAAACCTGTTTGGGTTTTACACCTCATGGATTGCTGCTTGCAAAACATCTTCTCTTGAAAGCCGACCCCAGATAGAATTAATCACTTTCTCCGTTTTACTTACTACGCTACTCCCTGTACATGCAACTGTCAGAGAATCTGCTTCATTTTGGAGAATTTGTTAATTAATACACCTGTCTCCAGTAGACTGTAAGGCCTTCGAGGGCAAGAAATAAGTCATTTTCAGCTTTGGAGCTCTAGGAACTAGGAGAGTGTCTGGAATATAATAAATGCTATGTTGAGAATGGATGGATGGATGGATGGATGGATGGATGGAGGGATGGGTGGATGGATGGATAAATGGATGGATGAATGGATGGATGGAGTGGGTACATGCATGTATGGAGTAGGTACATGCATGTATAAATACATGCATATAAATTATGTAAAGTCTTGTTTGAGTAAAAGGAAGAGTTAATATTGGGCAGCAAGAAATAATGTATTTGCATTTCAGTAATACAGTTCCACTATTCCTGTTCTTGGTCCCAGATCATTTTTTTTTTCCAGCTAATAATTGTGCTGATGAAAGTATTAATTCTGGGTAAACAACTGAGATGTGCTCCTAAGTCATCTAACCATCCTCAGAACAGCCTGGCGGTCACACATTGACTTCCAGTTCTCACATGAACAAGGCAGATAACACCACCTGCCCCATGCCTGTCTCACAGGGACACTGAGAATGCTAATAATGACTATAAATTGCTTTTGAGGTTCTGGGGGATGGCTGCTATGTAGGCATAGAAGATATTAATAAAAAGATCAAACATTTGGCAATATCTAAAATAAACCTCACCAACTTTGCCAAAGTCAGGCAGGAAGCAGAAGGGCTGTATTTCTTCCCCTTACATGGGAATCAAGAATAAGCTGCATTCTGTGTCTGCTTCTTTCATAACACACTTCATGTGTGGGACTCATTATAAACCTTTCCTTTAAAATATGAATGGAAATGTTAACCCTGAGAACCTGAGAGGAATAAGAGAAAAGAAATTAAAACATACAATTAAATCATCAAAATGGAATCTTTCTCTGGCATGATGTGGTAGGAAGAAAAAATAAAATCAAATGTCCCTCCCCTAGACTTATGACCACTTTTGAAAATAACAAACATAAAACCGGGGCGCCTGGGTGGCTCAGTCGGTTAAGTGTCCCGACTTCGGCTCAGGTCATGATCTCACCGTCTGTGAGTCCTAGCCCCGCGTTGGGCTCTGTGCTGACAGCTCGGAGCCTGGAGCCTGCTTCAGATTCTGTGTTTCCTTCTCTCTCTGCCCCTCCCCCACTCAGTCTCTCTGTCTCTCTCTGTCTCTCTCTCAAAAATAAATAAACATTAAAAAAATTCATTTTCAAATAACATAAAGTTGAACTATACTTAGCTATAATTCAGCTTCGTTACCTTACCAGTTTTAAAACTGGCAAAATGAAACACATCTCCTGGGGATGTTGGGACGATAACATGCTATGGCGGCAGGGAGGCTCTTTATCAAACAATACCTCTGGTTTGTATGTTTCACTTGTTGATACTTCTCTGTGATGGAAAACTGTCCTCAGTATGATACTAATAGCCCCTTGGATAGGTAAAACATATTACAGTTTCCTGAAAGCTCTTACAAACATATTCTTGATTAATCTACTCAATAATGCTTTCCAGTGGATACTAGCATTCTCATTTTATATATTAAAAAAGTGTCAGAGAAGTTTAATAAGTAGCTCAAGGTCATGATTGTTAAGTGAGAGTTGAGACTTCTGCCCAGAACTTTTGACTGACCTTCAAAGTCAGCTGTTCTTTCTCCACAACGTGGGATGAAGGATAGTACCGACAGAGCGAGCATTTCCTAACACCTCATAAACCTACATTTACCTAGAACCATATTGTCAAGTCTCAGGTTGCGCTCTTCTAAATCTGGGATATTTGGGATATCATTTAAATCCTCATATTCTCAACTTTGATATTATTCAGGAAAAACTATGAAAAATAATATTATCTTATTAACTGGGCAGCCCTACATAAAATCTCATGGAAGATTTCAGAATCCTGGCGTTCTTAAAACCAGAAGTGATTTGATAATCAGCACGTCCAATTCCCTCATTTTGCAAATGCAGAAAATGAGATTAAATGATGTCAAATGCTTTGCCTAAGGACCTTGTCCATTAAGGGCAGAGTAGGCCTAACATCAAATCTGTGAGTTTTCAGTCTTTTCTTCAATCTGTTTTCCTACAGTACCTCTCTCAACCTGTATGCTGGTGGTTTATGAGAGGAAAGAGGATTCAATGATCCAGGAAGTTTATAAAAAGACAGTTACAAATTGTCAAATTACCAAAGCATTAGTATCAAAATTATCAGGTTGGACTGTGTTCCTCTGTACTGGGGAGGAATTACCCCTAATCACATCTGTGTTCTGCATGCTAGGAGTGGGGCTGGAACATGAAAGAGATTTCATCAGAAGAACCCCTTTCCACATCTGAATTCCAAGCCCTTCCAAGAGGGCTGCCATCCTCCAGTACTGGGGGGGGCGGGGGGGCAGGACCCACATCACATTTAGAGAATGTGGTGCCTTTGGATAAAAAAAAAAAAAAAAAAAAAAAAGGTATCCCTTCCTTAAGACTCTTTCCTGCCATCTTCTGGAAAACTGTCAAAATAAATATAAAGTCTATGTGCACTATGGGAAAGGCACTCCCTAGCCTAGATATGCATAATGCCCAGTTTGCACAACCACACACAGTGTCCCCGTGTCCAGGACAGTACTTCTTCCTTAAAGATCAATGATTCTTCTTAGGCTCATCCTATTCAGGAGCTCTTAGCCCTCCTAGTAATCCTAACCTACTCCGTCTAAGAGGTAAATGCTTTTTTCGTTATGAGGGTGATCTGTGACCTCTCTTCTGGCTCAATCTCACCCACAAGGCCATTGCATCAACGTTTCATCAAAAACATACAGAATTGCATGAAAAGGCTACCATTGTTATCAGACAATTCCGGATAGTAAAGAAGACAAGAGAGTCCAAGCGAGTTAAGTATCGGGTTAAGTTAGGCTTAGTCTTGAGTTTTTTCTCCTCTTTGTAAATTCTCACTGCCTAGGGGATCCCATTTGGTTCCATGGCTTTATTTTTCTTAAGGTATATTTGTTTATTTTGAGAGAGGGGGGGGGAAGGACGTGCAGAGAGACAGGGAGACAGAGAATCCCAAGCAGGCTCTGGGTTGCCAGCACGGAGCCCAATACAGCCCAACACCCACAAACCGGGAGATCATGACCTGAGCCAAAATCAAGAGTCAGACTCTTAACCAACTGAGCCACCAAGGTGCTCCTGGTTCCATGGCTTTAAATATGCACACACAGGCCACCTCCACACTTGTGGGTTCTGAACCAAACACTCCACTAAAGCTAGTGTCCTATATATAAGTATCAATTCAAAGTTTCCATATGCATGCACAAAAAGCAACTTAAATTTCTTATGTCCAAAACTAAATGCTCTATTTCCCTCCTGCAAACCTCTTCCTCATACAATCTCTCATTTCTCAGTAAATAAAATTCCAACCTTCCAGTATTTAAGCCAAACAACTAAAGGTCATCTCTGACCCCTCTATTGATTTCCTGCCACATATGCAATTCCTCAGCAAATCCTATCTACTCTGTTTCAAAATATATCTAGAATGTGACCACTTCATGACACTTTTGCCCCTAACACCCCCAGGAGCCAGCCTGTCTCCTCCAGGTTATTACAAGGACTCTCCATCGGTCTTTCTCCATCCACCTTGCTCTCCCCAGTTTATTCTTCACACAGCAGCAAGAGCAATGTTCTTAAAAATGCAAGCCAGATCATGTCACCCCTCTGCTCACCACTTAAACTAGCTCTGCATTTAATCAGAATAGATTCCAAGCCTTTCCCATGGCCTGCAAAGGGCTCACCTCTCCGGGCTCCAACACCTCTTTGACATTGTCTTTATCACTCTCCCTTCACTTGAGTTTACTCCATTCATACTGGCCTCCTTGCTGATCCTTGGGGACATCAAAAATGCCCCCTGATCAGGGGTTCTGTATTTAAAGTTCCTTCTGCCAGAATTTCTTTTCTTCTATACAAACACTGGTCTTGCTCCCTTATTTTGACAGGATTTGGCTCAAGTGCACCTTTTCAGGGAGGCCTTCGCTGAACATTTACATAAAGAGGCACCACACCTTCATCTCAGCTCTCCTTCCAACCTCTTACCACGATTTATCTTCCTTCATAGTATTTACAACCACTAGACAATTCTTGCCTATCTGCTTATTGTCTGTTTTCATCCTCCACATTGGCACTATCCAATATTTAAGCCGCTGGCCACATGGCTACATAAATTTATATATAAATTAATTAAAATTAAATAAAATTTAAAAACCAGTCCCTTAGTCATACTACCCCTAGTTTTACTGCTGAATAGCCACAGCAAGCCTTGAGACAGCTTCAACCTTCTCAAACTTTATTTATTTTTTTTACGTTTATTTTTATTTATTTTGAGAGAAAGAAAGCACACTCACAAGTAGGGGAGGGGTGGAGGGAGAAGAAGTTTCCCCATTATCAGTGCAGAGCCCAATATGGGGCTCAATCTCATGAATTGTGAGATCATGACCTGAGCTGAGACAAAGAGTTGGATGCTCCACTGACTGAGCCACCCAGGTGCCCCCTGAGCTACCCAGGCGCCCTAAGCTTCCCAAATTTTGTATGTAGAGTCTCCATGACAGAGGAAAAATAAGAAGTGACAAAAAAGAAACAATGAAAGAATATTTTTATATTCAATTCCAACTAAATGTGCAAGTCCAAAATGTTCAATGAACCCCACGTACAAGAAATATAAAGAAAACTACACTAAGGCATATCTTAATCAAATTGCTTAAAAACAGTGATAAAAAAGAAACCTTAAAAAGCAGGCAGAGGAAAACAAATACGTATTATACACATAGGAATAAAAGTGAGAATTACTCCAGATTTTCCATAAGAAAAGCCAGAAAAGGGGTGTCTCGATGACTCAGTTGGTTAAGTGTCCAATTTCAGCTTAGGTCATGATCTCATGGTTTGTGGGTTTGAGCCCCACATCAGACTCTGTGCTGAACGCTTGCCAGGAGCCTGGAGCCTGCTTCAGATTCTGTGTCTCCTGTGTCTGCCCCTCCTCTGCTTGCACTCTGTCTCATTCTGTCCCTCAAAAATAAATAAATGTAAAACAAAAAACAAAAAACAAAACAAAACAAAAAACAGAAAGCAGTAGAGCAACATCCTAAAGCACAGAAAGAAACAAAACAAAAGCTATCAACCTTGAGCTCAAAAACAAAGATGAAGGGGCGCCTGGGTGGCTCAGTCAGTTAAGCATCCTACTCTTGATAGTGGCTCAGGTGGTGATCTCGAGGTCCTAAGATTGAGCCCTGAGTTGAGCTTCATGCTTAGCTCAGGCTCCCTCTATCTCTGCCCCTCCCCAGTTCTCTCTCTCTCTCTCTCCTGTTCAAAATAAATAAATTTAAAAAACAAATAAAGGCAAAAAGAAGACTTTTTCGATCCAAAAGCTGAAAGAATTTATCGCCAAAAGGTGTGTATTACAAGAAATGTTAAAGGAAGTCATTCAAAAAGAAAAGAGATGGTTCCAGATGTAAATCTGATCTATGAAATGAATGAAGAACACTGGAAATGGTAACTCCATTGAAAAAGAGAAAAAGATGTTTTTCTTATTATTTAAATCTCTTTGAAAAATAATTTTCTATTTAAAGCATAAATAATAACAGTGTGTTGTGGAGCTTATGACATACATGTAAGTGAAATGCCTGCTAACAATAGGAAAACACCTAGAAGTAGGGAATGGAAGTATTCTGTTGTAATATCCTCATACTAAATGTAAAATATCACATAAAGGTAAACTGTGATAGGTTGAAGATCTATACTACAAACTGAAACAAAACTAAAATACCCAATACAAAGAGTTACAGTTAATGTACCAACAAAGAAGATAAAGTAGAATCATTACAATTTCTCAGTTAATCAAAGAGAAAGCATAGAGAAAAAAATAAAGATGAGATAATAGAAAAGAAATAACAAGATAGTATATTTAAATCCAACCATATCAATAATCACATTAAATGTAAATGAAACTAATTTCCTTCAAGAAAACAAATGTGGAGATTCCTTTTTGCAGGGTTTCTTTGACTATTCAGGGTCTTTTGTGGTTCCATACAAATTTTATGATTGTTCTAGCTTTGCAAAAATGCTTGGTATTTTGATATGTGTGGATTGCTTTGGGTAGTAAGGACATTTTAACAATGTTTTTCTTCCAATCCATGAGCATGGAATGTTTTCCTATTTCTTTGTGTCCTCTTCAATTTCTTTCTTAAGTTTTCTATAATTTTCAGAGTACAGATCTTTTACCTCTTTAGTCAGGTTTATTCCTAGGTATCTGATTGTTTTTGGTGCGATTGCAAATGGGATCGATATTTTTATTTCTTTTTCTGTTGCTTTGTAATTGCACTATTAGGTATTTACCCAAAGGATACAAAAATACAGATTTGAAGGTGTACACTCACCCCAATGTTTATGGCAGCATTATCAATGATAGCCAAACTATGGAGAGAGCCCAAATGTCCATCGACTGATGAATGGATAAAGAAGATGTGGTATATATACACAGTGGAATATTACTTAGCCATCAAAAAGAATGAAATTTTGCCATTTGCAATGATGTAGATGGAACTAGAAATCACTTATGTTAAGTGAAATGAGTTAGTCAGAGAAAGATAAATACCATATGATTTCAGTCATATGTGGAAATTAAGAAACAAAACAGGTGAGGGATAACTGGGTGGCTCAATCAGTTAAGCATCTGACTTTGGTTCAGGTCATAATCTTACGGTTCATGGGTTTGAGCCCCACATCAGGCTCTGCGCAGACAGCCCAGAGCCTGAAGCTGGCTTTGGATTGTGTGTGTGTGTGTGTGTCTCTCTCTCTCTGCCCCTCCCCAGCTTGTATTCTCACTTTCTCTCTCTCTCTCTCTCTCTCTCTCTCTCTCTCTCTCCCCCCCCCAAAATAAACTTTAAAAAATAAATAATAAAAAAATAAAATATACTGAAAAAAATAAATAAAACAGGTAAATATATGGGAAGGGGGGAAAAGAAGAGAGAGGGAAGCAAACCACAAGAGACTCTTAATGATATAGAACAAACTGACAGTTGATGGAGGGAGGCCAGTGGGGATGGGCTAGATGGGTGATGGGTATTAAGGAGGGCACTGTTATGGTGAGCACTGGGTATTGTATGTAAGTAATGAATCACTGAAGTCTACTCCTGAAACCAATATTGCATTGTATGTTGGCTAACTAAAATTTAAATTTAAAAAATTCTTAACAGGGCACCTGGTTGGCTCAGTTGGACTTCAGCTCAGGTCGTGATCTTGCAGTTGGTGAGTTCAAGCCCTGCGTCAGGCTCTGTGCTGACAGCTTGGAGCCTGGAGCCTGCTTCAGATTTTGTGTCTCCCTCTTTCTTTCTGTTCCCCCACTGCTCTCTCTCTCTCTCTCTCTCTCTCTCTCTCTCTCTCAAAAATAAAGATTAAAAAAAAATTTTTTTAATAAAAAAATTTTTCTTAACAAAATGTTATCAACAAAAATCCAATAACATATCAAAAAGATAATATCATGATCAAGTGAAATTTACCCTAGGGATGCAAGTTTGTTTTAACAAATGGAAAATGGGTATAATTTAAAATATTAATATATTTTTAAAAATCAAACATATCATTCTAAGAGATGCAGAAAAGTATTTCACAAAAATCTAACATCAATTACTGATAAAAATTCCCAGCATACTAGCAATAAAAGCAAACTTCCTCAACCTGATAAAAGACATTTACAAAGAAATCTACATCCAATATTGCGCTTAATTGTGAAAGACCAAATGCTTTCTCTCTGTAATATTAGGAACAAATTGAGGATGTTTACTGTCACCACTTCTATTCGACAACTTCTATTCCTTTAACCTAGCCAATTCAATGAGGCAATAAAAATAAATAGCTACTCAGATTATATAAGAAGTAATACTGTTCTTATTTACAGACAACATGATCACCTGTGTAGAAAAGCTTATGAAATCTCAACAAATCTACTAGAGTTCATCAGCGAGTTTGGGGAGGTTCGCAATACACAAAAGCCAACATTATTTCTATGCATTAGCATCAAACAACTTAAAATTGAAAATAAAAAACAATATGGCTTAGTCGGTTAAGTGTTTGACTCCAGCTCAGGTCATGATCTCACAGTCTGTGAGTTCAAGCCCCGCATTGGGCTTGGTGCTAACAGCTCAGAGCTAGGAGCCTGCTTCGGATTCTGTGTCTGCCTCTCTCCCTGAGCTTCCCCCACTCAAGCTCTGTCTCCCTCTTTGTCTCTCAAAAATAAATAAGCACTAAAAAATTTAAAGAAAATAAAATAAAAACAATATGATTTATAATAGCATCAAAAATACAAAAGACTTAGGGATACATTTGACAAAAGATGTGCAAGTCCTTCAAACTAGAAACTAAGAAATATTGTTAAGAGAAATGTCTTTACAACTTAAAAGATAGAGATATAGCATATTCGTGGATCATAAGACAATATTGTTAAAATGTCAGTTCTCCTTAAGGTGATCTGTAAATACCATGCAAATACAATTGAAATTTTAAAAGGCCTTTTGTAGAAATTGACAAGCTGATTCTAAAACTTGAATGGAAATGCAAAGAATCTATGAAAGCCGAAACTTAAAAAAAAGAAAGAAAAGGAAAAAGTAAAAGAAAGGAAATTTTAAGGACTTATACAGTCTGATTCCAAGACTTATTATAAAACCACAGCAATAAAGACAATGTGGTATTGGTATCAAAATGGATAGACACATAAGTGGAAGAGAATAGAGTGTCCAGAAATAGGCCCTTACGTTTATGGTCAATTGATTTTTTTTTAATGTGCAACGATAACTGGAGAAAAAATATTCTTTTTGACAAATGGTATTGGCACAACTGGGTATAGAGAGGCAAGCAAAGAAAAAAGAACTTGAATCCATATTCATAGCACATACAAAAAATAACTCAAAAGAGATCATAGACCTAAATGTAAAATCTGAACCTGTAAAACTTCTAGAAAGTAGGAGGAAATCATTGTAATTTTGAGCTATACAAAGATAGCTTAGATACAACACCAAAAGTATGAGTTTGAAAAATCAAACTTCACCAAAATTAAGAGTGAAGTTTGCTCACTAAAAGGCAGGTCACATATTGGAGAAAATGTATCCAAGGACCTTATATACAGAATATATAAAGAGTTTCTTATTACGATAATAAGAAAACACATGCATGACTTAATTTTTAAAAGGGAGCAAAAGTTTTAAACAGGCATGTTTCCAAAGAATATATTTAAATGACAAATAAATTCATGAAAAGTTGTTCAAACTCATTATTTATTAGGAAAGTACAACTTTAAGCCCCAATGAGATACTGCTACCTATCTATTAAAATATCTAAAATTCAAAAAGACTGATAATATCAAGATTTGTTGAGGATGTGTAGCAATTGGAATTCTCACATACTGTCAATGGGAGTGTAAAATGGTACTTACTATTTCGGAAAAACTTTGGAAGTTTCTTAAAAGCTAAATATATCTCCCATATGATGCAATGATTCCACTTCTAGGTATGTAGTGGTAGTGAAATAAAATGATATGTTTATACAAAGACTTGCTCACAAATGTTCATAGCCACTTCATTATGATCATCAAAAACTGGAGACAAATGTCCATCGACAGGTGAATGGACAAACTGTGATATATCAGTGGACTATCGTTAAGCAACAAAAGGGAAATGAACTATTGATACAAGTGAATGATTGATACAATATGGATGGATCTCAAAAATATCCTGAGTTAGGGGCCCGTGAGTGGCTTAGTCGGTTAAGCATCCGACTTTGACTCAGGTCATGATCTCATGGTTCATGACTTTGAGCCCCACGCAGGGCTGTGCACTGACAGCTCAGAACCTTCATCCTGCCTCAGATTCTATGTCTGCCTCTCTCTCTGCCCCTCCCCTGCTTGTGCTCTCTCTTTCTCTCTCTCAGAAATAAATAACCATTTAAAAATATACATCCTGAGTTAAAGAAGCCAGACAAAACTGAGTACATCCTACGCAATTCCTTTATATTAAATTCTAGAAAATATAAAAGTAATCAATACTAACAAAAAGTAGATTCATGGTTGCCTAGGGATGTCAAAGGGCTAGGGGTGGGCGGAAGTAATTACAAAGGGGTGATAGACATGTTTATTATCTTGACTTTGATTATCGATTCATGTGTGTGAAAACTTATCAACTTGCACAATTTAAATATATGAATATTACTGTATACCAACTGTACCTCAAAAAGCTATTACAAAATAAATACAGAGACCATACACAGTATGCAACTATGCCATTGATAGTTTTATCAGACAGTTTTAAGGCAGAGCAATAGAACTATATATAATCACTTTAGGTCACTTCCAATTTCTTGTCTAGATGATCTGTTCCCCTAAGTATTTTGGTGGACAAAAGTGGGTGATTTTCAGGGCTGATGAGATTAGCTGATGAATGCTGTTGAAAGAAGCTTATATATTATTTAAAGTAGGAAATAGCTGAGTCTATGAATAAATGGCAGGATGAAAACCTTCGGTGTACTCATTCCAGATCCTATACCTTATCCTCCATCATGCAAGAGTCAGCCACTGGGCAATGGAATGACCATGGGGTTTTCAATCAGGTCTAGACTAAAATCCCAGTCTGCTACCTACCATCTCTGTGACTTTAGTCGTTACCTAAACTCAAATTGTTTACATCCATAAAATGAGGATAATAATAATGTTTACCTGGTAGGATTTTGATAATTAAATAAGGTACCAGACATAAAGACTTAGCTCAGTGCTTAACACTCAACGTGTCATTTCCCTCCCTCCTTCCCCACCCACTCCAGCAAGATCCATTTCCTTCCTGTTCTCCAGAGAAGCCACACTCATCTCTGTCTCGTTTGTTTATGGCCTGATCATAGCTATTCAAACAGGCACATTGTATCTGATTTTAACAGAATACAGTGTACAGATGACCAAATGTATACTTCCACTAAATTAGGGATGGCTATTCATGTGACAAATTGGTGCTCACTTTACCAAGAAATTGGTTACAAGTTTCCTCAAGATATCCCAAATCCTCAGAGTACTTAAAATGCCACTTGATTAACAAACTTTTATTTATATGGGAAATTAAATCTAATCAATATCTAATTTTCCAGGAATCTCTTCATTTCTTAATCAGAATAATATTTTTAAAAAGCAAAATTTGCCCTATGATATGTTGGAGCAACTAATAATTTGATATTTATAGTGCCCTGAAGATAAACTCCACCATGGGACTCATTTACACTTTGAATGCAGAAAATCTGATCCAATAGGAAAAAATAGTTTTCTCTCTCACTGAATTAAAATAGGAGAGAAAGGGGCCCCTGGGTGGCTCAGTCAGTTGAATGTCTGACTCTTGATTTCAGCTCAGATCATGATCCCAGGGTTATGGGATCAAGCCCCATGTCAGGCTCAGTGCTCAGGGTGGAGCCTGCTTGAGATTCTCTCTCTCTCTCTCTCTCTCTCTCTCTCTCTCTCTCTCTCTTTCTCTCTCTATGCCCTTCTCCCCAGCTTGCAGTCTCTCTCTCTCTCTCAAATATATAAATAAATAAATAAATAAATAAATAAATAAATAAATAAATATTTTTTTTAAAAAAATAAGAGAGAAAGATATAGAGACAGGCACAGAAGACAGAGACAAACCTCTTAGGTTGGAGAAAAAAGTCCTACGAATTCCATTTAAATCTTAACTATTATCAAATATATTTTATTCTGTAGAATTTTAATAACAGAAAGGTAAACATGATAAATTTTTCTTTTTCTTTAAAATTTTGCTTAAATACAATCTTTGTTGCAATGAAAGGTCTGGTTTAAAGTTCACTTTGTGAAGCAATGTTTAGATACATATTTTTACATCTTAAAAATTCATTCAACATAGTGACAAGATAGTGGCAAGATTTTCTGACACTAAAATGGAAAAAATAAAGTACATAAAAGCAATGAAGCTGAAAATGGATTCAGATATGATACAATCACTGATAACTCCTTAAATTCGAGCAGCAAAGGCTAAAACTTTTCTCACGGAATATAAGTTGAGGACTCCTGCATCATAATTTTCTTGGTTCTTATTTAAAATGCTCATTTCTAGACTTACTTCAGATTTCTTGAAGGTAGGTTCTGAGAACCCAGATAGTTACCAAACACCCAATGTGATTCTTCGCACTGGAAATTCTGAGAACTCTTGTTGGACTTCAAATTGGAATGAAGGCCAGGATGTAAGCAGGAAGGAGAAAGAAAAGAATTAAGAGAAAATTTCCTGTCACTAAACAAAAGAAAAATTAGATGAATTCACATGAAGGACCCTTTCCACAACTGAGGAGATGCTATACTGAGCCGATTTTAAAGGAGCTATCGAGTTGGCTTTGAAAAAATGTTCCAGCCTGCTGAAAAACAGCTCTCGAACACTATTGCCATTGGATTACTGTCTCTGCCCAGTTGGGTTTATGGTGTTTACTACTGTCCTACAGAAGCAGGATGTCTGAAAGAGCTGCCTCAGTTTCTGGGAAGGATGAGCAGCCTCACAGGGTAAGCCCAGGGTACCTCTGTGTTCACTGCACCCTGAATGGGACGGAGAGGAACAGAGGTGGTACAGTGCTACTAGGAACCAATGGAAAGCCATGCAAGGATTACTCTGGATAGAGAAGTGCTAGTAAAGACCTTAGCCAATGGGATAGCCAGATTCTTGGGCCCTAAACTGGCCCTTTTCAGCTAAGTCTAGACCACTTCTTACTCATTCTTGGTTTGGGAACACTAAAAACATTTTCCATATAAATTAATAGTAATTGCTTCTTTGCTTTACAACATTTTGGCTTACAAAAGATGCCATAGGAATGTTCTAGTTTTGGATAGTGGGGGAAACTTTCTCTCTATTATTTACCTATAATATATAGAGAGTTTAATAAATAAATAAATAAATAAATAAATAAATAAAATAAATAAATAATTTTAAGAAATTGACTCATGTAATTACAAAAACCAACAGGTCCCCAGATCTGCAGGGTAAGTCAGCAAGTTGGAGACCCAGAAGAATCAATGGTATAGTTCCAGCCTGAAGACTGGCTCAGGAAGAGCTAATGTTTCAGTTAAGTCTGAATGCAGGAAAAGCCAATGTCCTAGTTCAAAGGCTATCTGGCAGGAAGAATTTCTTTTACTCAGTGGAGAGTCACCCTTTTTGTCCTATGCAGTCCTTCAGCTGATTGGATGAGGTTCACCCACATTAGAAAAGGTAATCTGCTTTACTCAATCTACCACTTTAAATGTTAATCTCATCCAGAAACACCCTCAGAGACACACCCAGAATGTTTCCCCAAATGTCTGGTCACCCCATTCCCCAATTTGACCATAAAGTTAACCATCACAGTTTCCACCAGCTTAGGAATTAAAGTGCATTAGTAAAGATCACAACAACCTCACTCTTTAACAGTATGAAATCCTATATCAGGAGGATCTCTGTTCACTGGAATTGTAAGAAATATAGTTGCCTGACACACCACTGATCCAGAGGTCATAGCCAGGGTGACATTCTTTTAGGAGAATGGATTATTGGTTAAATGGTAAAAGCTTTCCAACTATCATTTAAATGGGAAGATGGGCCAATTTCCTTCCTAGAGGTATGTGGCATTGAGGAGTTTTCCTATTAGAATATCTTTCTAACACCAGAGAACTGAGCAGCCTCCAAGGGTAAAGAATGGAGTGATAGGCCCATCTGTCCATGTAATTCTTACATTCCATGGCTCCTAATTGATTATATTAAACTGGGAGTGTACCTCAGTTCAGGGTTATGGTAGTCCCATAGATGGTTTTGTAGGTGAAAGTCCTCCGGACTTTCCCGTAATGGTCCTCTGGAGGGAATATTGATCTTCATGGGAACACTGTTTGCATCCCGATACATGCTGAATTTATGGCTTTTATTTTTATCAGTATCCCCGGATCCCAAGCCAATCAACCTTCACTATGCAAACAAGACAAATACACTTAAGCTCTTTGACCATTAGCTTTTCCATATCAATCTTGGAGAAAACCCATCTGGCCTTTATGCAAACTTTCAAAAAAATAAGATCTACTTTCAATGACTAAAAAGTATACACACATGAATCTCAAGTTCCAGGGAAAATGAACAGAGGGAGCCACTCAAGTGCTCCTTGGACCTAGAAAGGTCTAGGTCACTTGGATGGCTTTGCCTGCATGTATATCAAGGATGCCAGTACACTGGGGAGAAAGAGGAATCCCAGGCAGTGATGGCAGTGAAATTGTTTAAAGCCAGCTCTGAGAGCTAAGCTTAAGCTCAAGGAATACTGGAAGGCCTGGATTCTATCGCAGTTGCATAATAAAA
Source organism: Felis catus (assembly GCF_018350175.1). Lineage (NCBI taxonomy): Eukaryota > Metazoa > Chordata > Mammalia > Carnivora > Felidae > Felis > Felis catus. Next base: position 205,631,554 of record NC_058368.1, on the reverse strand, counting down.
TGGCAAATTGATTTATTTAAACATTACCTCACCGGTAATAAATACTCTAATATTAAAAACATTATCCTGAAGAATGGCAATAAATTCCCTTCAGAGGGACATGTTGTGGCCTCTTTGTATCCTCAGTAACCATGCCTTTGCTGCTTAATGTAATAACACACACCCAGCCCCCATACACTTCTCCAGCCCCCATACACTTCCCCAGCCCCCATACACTTAAACTACTTTTGGAGGATCTGAGGAGCTTATCTTCAGAACACTCAGTCGATAAGATTCCACTTTGAGAATCATCAGCATCCAAAAGAGCAGCTCACCCCTATTGATTCAAGTTTTAGATATTTATAGAACAAGACAAAGATTCATTGCTTAAGTAGAGAGCTGTTTTTGGTTAGTTTTTTACCTTTTCCTTTTTACTCATTTAAATGACAAGTAGCCATCCTTTGACAATATACAATTTTGTTTTAATATAACTTGAAAAATAAAGAATTAAGAAGCCATGATGTTTCTCAAGGATATGGAGAAAAGGGAAACTTGTGGACTATTGGTGGGAATGTAAATTGGTACAGCCACTATGGAAAACAAGTTTTCCATATTTTCCTCAAAATATTAAAAATAGAACTACCATATGATCCAGTAATCTCACTTCTGGGAATATATCCAAAGGAAATGAAAACAGTATCTTGAAGAGATATTTGCACCCTATCCAAAGGAAATAAAATCAGTGTCTTGAAGAGGTATCTTCACTCCCATGCTCAGTGCAGCATTATTCACAATAACCAAGGTATGGAAACAACTGAAGTGTCTGTTCTTAGATGAGTGGATAAAGAAAATAGATTAATATCTATCTATCTATATGTGTATATATATATATTATCATTTATATACATATTATATGATAATATACATATTTATATGATAATATACATATTTATATGATATTATATGATGATATACATATATATGAAATATTTTTGTTTGTAAAAAGAAGGAAATCCTGCCATTTGTAACAACATGGATGAACCTAGAGGATATTATACTAAGTAAAATACATTAGAGAAAGATAAATATGTAAATAAGTATAAATATGTAAATAAGTATGATCTTACTCATACGCAGAACAAAAAGAGTAGACCCCATCAAAATGGAAAGCAGAATAGTGGTTGCCAGGGACAGGGTTTGTGGGAAAAGGGAGAATTTTGGTCAAAGAGTACAAACTTTCAGCTATAAGAGAAGTAAATTCTAGGGATTTAATGTATAGCATGGTGACTATAGTTGATAATACTGTATTGGATACTTGGAATTTGCTAAGAGAGTTCATCTTAAATGTTCTCACCACATACATACAAATGGTAACTATGTGAGAGGATGGATGTGTTAATTTACATGATTGTGGTAATCATTGCACAATGTATATGTATATCAAATCATTGCATTATACACCTTAAATACATATAATTTTGTTGATTATATCTCAATAAAGCTAGAGGAAAGGAAACCAAGATGTTTTTAATACTGTTTTGTTATTGGGCATCAGACAAGAAAAAGGAAAACACAGAAGTCTGCAGAATAATGCAGAGAGCTGCGTGTGCAGTGAAGATGTGTAGTAAAAGTGTGGGTGTGGAAAGAGGGAGCACAGCAAATGAATTGGCTAGAATATGTCTATGGTGTGGTAGAGGAAGGCAGGGACAGAGCAAAGGTTATAGGGAGGAGAAGGAAGAATTATCTGGAAAAATGAAGTAAAACAACAACAACCAAGAACTCTAGGAAACACACACGCAGTGGTTGCGAAGTAGGGGAAAAAACAAGATTCAGAATAATAAATTAAAGTGATAGTTACTCCTGGAACACCTCTGTTAATAAACATTTACTCAAACACTTAAGTCAAGATATCTAGTATTTGATCAAATCCATCCAAATATGAAACTGACTCTAGTTTTTTGTCAGAAACAAATGTAATTTAGAAAAAAAAATCTGTCTTTCAGGGATAGTACTCTCCTAGCAATGTTGATCCCCTAAAATTAAAAAAAAAAATCATCAATAAAACCCAAATTGAAAATGTCATTGGCAATGAAGTCAGTTCAAAAAACATGGGTTGAAAACCACTTAATATTTCTGTTTTAAGAAGGGCTCCTGGGTGGCTTAGTTAGTTAAGCACCAACTTGGGGTCACGATCTCGCAGTTCACAAGTTCGAGTCCAGCTTCAGGCTCTGTGCTGACAGCTCAGAGCCTGAAGCCTGATTTGGGTCCTATGTCTCTTCTCTCTCTGCCCCTCCCCTGCTCGCGCTCTCTCTCAAAAATAAACATTAAAAGAATTTGTTTAATAAAAATATATCTGTTTTAAGAATGTATGCTATACTTAGACATGTTTGGAAAACAAAACCTAAACATGGCTGAGATTTTACATCTCATGTAAACATGAAACAGAAACATATTTCCTCAGCTAGAAGGATTTTTATGTAAATTAAATGTAAACCCCAGGAAGGAGATGAGATGCTCTGAGACGTAGCAAAGGCATCCTGAGATCCTCTAGCAATAAAAGACCATCTCCATAATTATTTCCCAAGCCCTAATTCTTCTAAAAATTTACACTCTTCACTGGGTATGTAATATTTATTTAGTTTAGGTTAACTGTTTTAATGAAGGATTTTATATTTTTTTGGTTGAGACTTCTCATGTTCTACTCATCAATGTAACTCTAATGCAGTATATTATCTGGTGGCCACATACCTAAATCATAGGTTCTGTATTTTGGAGAAATGAGTACATTCATTCCACAAACTGAAGTCATTAAAACAAGTAATAGTAAAGCAGGCAAATATCCTAAAAATGTTTGCATAACTGGTCTCGTTGTAATGAAGATTTTCTTCTCTGTTCTTTTTTAAAGTTTTATTTTTGTTTATTTTGAGAGCGTGCAAGAGGGGCAGAGAGAAAAGGAGAGTGACAGAATCCCAAGCAGGCCCCATGCGGTCAGCTCAGACCTCGATGCAGGGCTCAACCTCACGAACCGTGAGATCATGACCTGAGCCCAACTCAAGAGTCGGACACTTAACTGACTGAGCCACCCAGGAACCCCAATTTTCTTTTTTCTTTTAATTTGTTTTCAGCTTTATGGTTATATAATTAGCAAATACAATGGTAAGATATCTAAAGTGTACAATGTGATGATTTGATATGCACATACATTTGAAAAATTCCCCCTATGGAGTTAATTAACACATCTACTCCCTCACATGTTTACCTTTGTGTGTGTGTGTGTGTGTGTGTGTGTGCGTGCGTGTATGTGCGTGTATGTGCGTGAGAGAGAAAATATTAACTTCTACTTTCTCTTAGCTAATTTTTTTTTTGGGGGGGACAGAGAGAGACAGAGCATGAACGGGGGAGGGGCAGAGAGAGAGGGAGACACAGAATCGGAAACAGGCTCCAGGCTCTGAACCATCAGCCCAGAGCCTGACGCGGGGCTCGAACTCACGGACCGCGAGATCGTGACCTGGCTGAAGTCAGACGCTTAACCGACTGCGCCACCCAGGCGCCCCATCTTAGCTAATTTTAATTATACAATACAATGTTATTAACTATAGTCACCATGTTATGCATTAGATCCTCAGACCTTATTCATCTTGTAACTGAAAGTTTGTACCCTTTTTGCCAACCCCCAAGCTCCTAGCAGCCACTTCTCTCCTCTCTGTTTCTATGAGTTCAACTGTTTGTTTCTATTCCACATGTAAGTGATACTGTGCAGTATTTGTCTTTCTCAGTCTGGCTTAGGTCACTTAGCGTGATGCCCTCCAAGTTGTAAGTTTGTGATCGTAAAAGCATTTTTTTTGTGCTAATGGTTGGATCTCATAACCTTTAAGAAGTTGAGGTTTAACCAAGGATTGAATAAGCAATGCTTTTTACCACTCTGTCCTGATTCATATTGATCCACCAAAAATATAGAGATATTTGTCAACCTGTCTTATAAAACCCATTTCAGTATTATCTTCAAGGCCTCCGGCATCAGCTGAGGTCTATAGCCTGCTGGTTCAAAAGCCATCTAGTTCCTAAATTCCCCTGATCAGAATCATTCCTCTGATACGAAGTATTGGCCACTAAAAGAAAGAGACATGATTCCAATTATTAGACTGAAGACCATTAATATAAGGCACAGATCGGTTTATCACACAAATACAATAGGAAGAGTTGTTAGACTTAAGCCAAACACCAGACTTTGGATTCTTGCTCTACCATGCCCTGTGTGACTGGAAGAAAGCCATTTAACTTCATCAGACTTCTGATTCTTCTTCTGTGAAATACATATAACTACCATCAGAATGCTATATGGATTAAATGAGATGGTATGTTTTAAAGCTTTTATGACAGATTTTCTGATGCCTTTTAGGGACCAAATTTGTTGTTTTAAGAACAGAGTATTGAGCATTCAGATTTAATGAAGTGTGTGGCAGGTTCTCCTATTTGCTTAACCAATAGTTATTTTCTCCTTTTTTTTTTAATTGATCCAATTAAGGAGTGACAACAGACCCAGATTAAAATAATCTTATCAGCCATGAGCTACCTTGCTCTGGATGTGAAAAAATAAACCCAGACTCGACCAAGCTAATGCAGTGGAGTTTTCTACTACCTGCAATCAAATGTAGTCCTGACTGAAGGAGAAACAGGAAGCCAAAGGAAGCATCTGGAGTATAAGTTGTTGACTAGAGCATATAGGGTGATTAAGATAGGGTGCAAAAGGGCTAGGAAAAATGTAAAAGGGAAAAGGGAAAAGTTTTTTACAGAAAAAGAAAAATCTTGATTGGGTCCACACTTGTCCCAGACCCAGCCCAACCCTTAGGAGGCCTGATGGCCACTGATCACAATCGGGATTGAAGACAGGCTTGCATAGCAAGGACACTCGGAGCTGCCTTGTCCTGTAGGATAGATTCCTTATTTCTCTACATAAAAGTGTTCCATGTTGCCATGTTTCTATTTTATTAGGTGCTAAATCATTTAATAACTCTTAAATTAATTTTGAACCATGTATTATATTTATGTTTCAAAAGAGCTTTTTTATTGCCAAGCAAGCAGAGGATAATAAAAATGACTGGATTAATTTCAATTCAAGAGCAATGGATTCCTTTTCTTCTTTTTTTCTTTTAATGCTAAATCGACCCATGCCTGGGTCATAGAACATGAATGGGCTTGGTTTCCATTTTTAAAGAAATTCAATTGATTTTAACTAAACTTCATATATATAAATGTCCTTGAGGAGATGGCCAATGCTTAATAGAAACCAAAGCCACAGATTGTTGATTACCATCTTACCATCTCATCTAGGTATATTGGCAGTAAGTTTCTGTCCCGTACCACCTAGAGATACTATTCCCTAAACTCTATGAGCACCCACTGAAGAAACATCAGTTTAGGCTGCTACTGTTTAAATCATATTTTACGACAAAGGGTCAAAACATGAAACCAAGGTAATGCAAGTGAGGCACTCAGCTCAGGCAAAAAATTTAAGGGTGTCAATAAAACTCAGCACTTAGGATAATTTTAAATAATTTCTTGGGGGTGCCTGGGTGGCTCAGTCAGTTAAGTGTCTTACTCTTGATTTTGGCCCAGGACATGATCCCACAGTTCATAAGATCAAGCCCCACGTCAGGCTTTGTGCTGTCAGCACAGAGCCTGCTTGGGATTCTCTCTCTCCCTCTCTCTCTGCCCCTCTCTCTCTCAAAAAGAAATAATATTTGAAAAGCTCATTAAAGATAATATAAATACATAAATAAATATTTGTATGCAATGCTTTTTAGAAAAGCATTCCCCCAAAATTCCCCCAAATGCATGACAAATAAAATCTAAAACCTTACATAAAAACAAAGTCTGAGTCTGCACTTGCATGATCCACCTTACTTGCTTCGTTTTAACCTCAGCCCCAATGTCATGTTACATTGGAAAGTCTTCTTTGGATCAGATCTGATCCTGCCCTGATCCTGTGGGACTGGGCAGTTGCAAAATAGAAGCAGAGAGAGAGATGACAACAGCCATTGGGGTAAGACCTTGGGAGGACAACGACTGCTCATGGAGGCTCTGAGGCCCTTCCTGGATCTTGTTAATGAGCTTCCCCAGACAACCAGTGTCTTCCACTCCCATGGCCACATCTCTAGAGCCATGATGATGGCCACTTGGCCCCTGTGTGTTCAAGTATAGCCTGGGAGATTTTCACAATACTGTGCACTCCCTTTGGATGGGGGCATTTGCTCCACTGGAATTGATGTGTCCACATGGATTCTGGCTGGGACTGAATGACACCAAGTGTTCTCTGAGCCAGACTTTGGTCACATCCCATCATGCCTTGTGCTCAAGCCCTCCTGGTTCTGACAGAGTATGGTGAAAAACTATCAAGTCAGTAAACAAAAATAAATTGATATTTTTCTATTTTTCTCTATTTGAAAAAAGTTAAAGTTAACACTATGTTTTTCCTTTCTATAACCAAGAGTAACCAAGTAATATGACCTTCTGTTAATAGATTCTCCATTCCTCCCTTAGGCGTGGCTAGAACCACCCAGGCTGTATTGGTCTTCATTGTGAAGCCCTCATTAGTGCAAATGGCACAGTAAGTAAAAATGGATCTCCACACCCAGGCCTCATTTTAAATATATTGCCATATGTGCTCATGAGTCATGCATTATGTTTTTAGGCAATTCTGCCAGTAACAATACTTGATTCAGGAAGGTGTCTGACCTGAGGCATTAACTAGAGAAAATAATTTATTCCTTCAATTCTGTCCCAGCAGAGTACTACATTTTGAAAATGGAAACAACTCATGTGGATCACACAGAGCAGCATGCATTGCTACAGAAGCAAATGTTTCCAAAAATCTCTCAGACCACATTGGAGATGGTCTTCATTATCTCCTGATAATGGTTCTGAATGACACTATTTGATTGACACTAATGCCATTTGATGTAGGCAAAACTAATCCTCCTAGCCCAGGAGAGCCAAAAATATTTGTGAAGTTCCTTTTTTTGGAAGTGAGACGCCATGATTTTACATCAATTCAAGTTGAAATGGACCCTTAATTTGTTGTTTTCCTCCTGTGTCTTTTTATATGAGGTTTCTTGGTGTCAATTATTGAACCATATGCCATATTTATAAGGACTTTGAGCACTTGTTTCGTAGCAGGAAGGGTTTCAGTGTTGGTTTCCTTAATTTTTTTATGACACAGTGTCTATTTACTCTTCTCATATTTCAATCATCTTCTTGCCTCTGAAAAATTAGACCAAACAGAGATGGATAGGTTCACCTAAACTAGCCCATTCCTCCCTTTTTTCCTTATTCTGCACCAGTCTTGTCTCCTACTAAAGTACTTCAAAGAGAGGCTGGCTCTGTGTATACTGTGGACATCAGATGGACAGTGACTCTGTGTATACTGTAATGGTCATTTATTAGCATTGGAGGAGAAGAAAGCAGGCTTTGAGGCTCACTGAGGGATAGGCACTTTGCTTTTCCATCGAGCACTCCTAGGAACCTGACTGCCCTCAGTGATAGTGTTCCAAGGGCTAGAGGTAGCAAGATCAATCTTGAGTGTGTCTTTGTGGATGAGGGTAAAATCTTTCCTGAAGGAAATTTTGTTGTCTGAGGTCAAGGATACAAAGGAAAGAAGAGTCTTTTGTTTTGCATGGGACCTTGTTCTAATATTTGTTTTTGCCCCAGGTATGCAAGCCACTCAGAAACCTGCCTCATTTTCCATCCCTCCTTCTCCCTCTGTGCCATTTTACTCTTCGTTTCTTCATCTCTCCCCATCTTTATTTCTTCTCTTTATTCTCTCAGTCAATATGGATGGTAGGAGAAAAGGCCAGTACTCTCAGGATCCAAGTGAGATGAGGTGCTGAGGATAAAGCTGGGGTGGGGTTGAAGCAATGCTACAGTTTTCAGCCACTGAATCAGGTTCTGGGATTTGTTGTATGGTGCACTTGTTCTCTGTAACATTTTCAGCAGGAAGCTTGAATACAGAACTTGAACAAACCTCCTGCTTCAGAAAGCAGATCTGGCATCATGATTGTCTGAAACTCTCAGCTCCCTGAGTATGCTCACTGAAGATACACAGGCAGTCATTCAAGGTTTAGCTAAGGTAAACGCCTGCGTTCCACCGCAGTCAGCCTGGCAGAGGCTGATCTCCTCAGCTGGCATGAAACTATCCTCACAGGCGGTGTCTGCTCTCACCATGACCCAACTCTGCGATCAAATATCCCCCTGAAGCCAGCTTCTCATTCTATTCTCTCATTCAACCCTAGGATCCCCACTGATATCAAAGGGTATTCCCACAGGGCACGGTGAAAAAGGCCAGGCTGGCCCCTCTAATTGAGCTAGCAGGACCGCAGGAGTGTGGAAGTTAAGATTCCTTTGAAATGTGTTTGGAACATGAGAGAGAGCAGGGGAGGCAGGAGTCCCAGCAACACAGTCATTTGTGCCTTACCTTTGCCAGTTTCATTCCAGAATTTCGGCTCCAGAGAAGAGATATATAAATAAATTTATTTATTTCATCAGAGTTCGAATAAGGAAGGGCACATAACATCTTTTTAATTTGGCATATCATAGAGTTGTAGGCATTTCCTGGTTTTCTCTCCCCCTTTAATGAAAGCAGCTTATCAATCTAGTCATTTCACATGATTGTCTTGATTAGACAGATCCTGATGCTAATCAGGTCAAAGACTTCATGCCAGAAGGACCAGCTAGTTTCACCTCATTTCAAGGCTTCATTACTCCTGAATCCCAAACAGCTTGGAAATGTCTGCCATTGTCACATGAGGGACAAGAAGATGAATAGTTGCACACTTATCTCTCATGGGATCCATACTATCACCTTCACATCTAAGGGACAACGTTGATTTGCTGTTGTTAATGTTGTTGTCATACTGCAGCATTACATGATGCTCTACAATGGCCAAGAGAGCCAGCAGCCAGAAGTAGAAAGTATGGCAGACCCAGAAGTCCTCAGTCCATTTTTTCTTCTGCCAATACCTTATTGTGTAACTTTGGATAAGTCACTTTCCCTCAATTTCTTCATCTGTAAAATAAAGATGATACAACTAATTTCTATACTACCTTCCACACAGGACCATTTTGAAGTTCACAATAGATCAAACATTTGAAAGTGCTTTAAACTCTAATGTCTTTTAAAAATTACTCAGTAGTTATTTCTGTTCACCATTTTGAGCTACAATCCCTCCATCAATCATTGGTAAAAGCCAGCTGGGCACATTCTGAGGTGCTACACGATAATTTAAGTTCACTACTAGGACAATGCTGTCACTGACTTGGAGTGAGGAGAAGGTGGTCTCTCTTATTACTGAGAATCACATGGAGACTAGATTCCAAGAGCCTACTCCCTCCCAAAGCAGGTGAAGCAGATAAAGAAAAAGAAATGGGCTCTCATCAGTGGTGTCAGAGCTAGGAAAAGAACTGATATAAAGAGAAGCATTATTACCAGTAAAGTCTTGGACCTAAGATGAAGGAGTACCCACTGAATTTGTGGCACAGAGAAAAGAAAGAAATACTGACCTGGGACAGACAGGAGTTGAGTAGGATGTTTGTGAGTGGAAAAACTTTTTTCCATCAGCAAACCTTTGTCACAGTACTCCAGAGGCTTTCTTGACTTCTTAGAGGAGCTCAAGCTGTCATCAGTAACTTTCATTCTTGCATCACTACAGATACATATCACACTGGACAGGCAGAAGGATTCATGAAAGAGGTGTGAAATGACTGAGACCCTGGGACTCTGAAAAGCTTGTGCTAAAGCGATGATAGGTGAGACAGTGCCTATGCCCCACCAGCACCTCATAGCCTCCACCATGAGCTGTGAATAGAGCAAATTCAAAACAATGTGTTCAACAGACAACATGGGTCATTCCCAGGAGTGAATTTGGGGAAGCAGAGGTAAATGAGGAACACTGAGAACTTCTGACTTTAGCTTAGAATATTTTTATGTTGTAGGTTTTTGGTCCATAGTGCTAATTCAGTGTGTCTGGAGGGGATACTCAATTTGCCAGGCTTCATTAAGTATCTACTTACAACCTTACAAATAATAATTTTCAAATCTTTTACTAAGATATTTGAAAGACAAAACAATTAATCCACTTCTCTCTGGGTAATTTCAAAGCACTTATCTCCATAGTATCCAAGAAGCCAGACAAATACAAATCTAATAACAAAGCAGGAGAAAATATCCTTGGTGTCTCCTACAGAGAAACCAGGTGAATCTGAAACAATGCATGCAGCATTCGAGTACCCTTCTGTTTCCCAAATACAATACTAATACGGTAAGCCAAACATTAGGATATTAAGGTTCTCTACCCCTGGTTTTGGTTGTTTAAATACAATTCTTCTACTGAAAACATTTGCTAACTGAGTTATTTGAATCTGTTGTTAATTAGACTGTCTGAAGTTTACACAGATTGTGGAGTATTTATCTTCCCCACAGCTTACCAAATGGAGGTAACCAGTCAGGTGCAAACATTTTGTATATAGGATAGAGACCTTTTCGTTGTTTTCTTTCTTTTTTTTTTTTTTTTTTTTTTTTTTGCCTTCCTGTCCCCAACACCAACTCCAGCCATTAATATTAAATTTTATTGAGGCAGTTTTACCTTATGAGTATTTCAGTATGTCTATGACATCAAGATTGTATTAGCTGTACTCTTCAACTCTTAACCAGGTAACGCACCTCACTTATTTGACATTATCACAATGTCAAATGGGGTTTCACATAAATGAATTTCCCAGCTAGCCATAACTTATCCATTAGAGCCTTTGAATATGTTTTATTTAAGCTATTTTATTTGAAAATACTTCTAACATATATTGAATGCTTATCTGCCTCATAAACAGAGGTTGCCTGTCATGATTTTGTCTCTTTATTTTGCTTGACAATTCAGGGTCAACACCATGAACATCCTTTTATCCTGCAGGGTTGTACCACGGAAATGCTTTCCATTATGAGCGGAGAGGGCCATGTTTCTGTACAAAATGGCTCTGGGCTACTGTGATGCTTGTTTATTTGAAATTCTTGAAACTGCCTTTTCTCATTTCTCTGCATCCTCCATCACAATATGACCATCATCATGACTTCTTGCTCATTCTAATGAGTTTTCCCTTCTGATATATTGTTTCTAATATATTATGAACTGGGAAACCATACTCCTAAGCTTGTTAAAATTTTGCACGCAGCAAGAGCATACAGAGAACAAAGTGAAGATCAGAGGGACTATATAAATAAACTATATAAATTTAATATATGGGTATTGAGAAATCCATTTTGTTGCTTATAGGCCTTCAAAAGTATTACTTTCTGGCTATTTAATATCAGATAGAATAAGTGACCAATGAGAAAGGGAATGTTGCAGCATTTAGATGTGTGAGATGGCTTTGAGTCATGTTTGTTCATGGCATATTTTTTGTAAAAACATAGTTCACCAACCAACCTGTAATTGTGAGGTTGAGGCAGATGTTGTAAGGGACTTCTGTATTAGAAAAGGTCTCTTAAAGTATGCTAAGTATGCTAAGCATATGCTAAGTATGCTAAGTCTCTAAGTATGCTAAGTCTTTTTTTTTTTTAATTTTTATTTATTTTGAGAGACACAGAGAGAGAGAGTTAGTACCCGTGCACACGCACATGCGTGAGCTGGGGAGGGGCAGAGAGAGAGGGAGAGAATCCCAAGCAGGCTCCATGCTGTCAGTGTAGGGCCTGACATGGGGCTCAATCTCACAAACTGTAAGATCATGACCTGAGCTGCAATCAGGAGTCAGATGCTTAACCAACTGAGCCACCCAGGTGCCCCTAAGTCTTGGTTTTTATCATTTGACCATTGACAATATTAACTTGGCCATATTTAGCTCCTAGAAGATCATTCCTGATTAGGGAAGGATTACAGTTCAACAAATGTCCAAAGAAGAAAGTGGCTTTGACCATGCCAAGCTTTCTCGTCTCCATGATCTAGATGGAATGACCACGAATGGCCACATGCTCTGCGGAGACAGTATGGGGAGAGAAACTGGAACCCTGAGTGCCTGAGCAGGATTGTCACCAGCAGTCACCTTGAAAAGACAGAAATTTGCCCTGAAATAGGTCAGAAGCAGCTAATTTCAAAGCCGCTAAAGTGCGGGTTTCTGAACTATTAGATAAATATCTCTAAAAACATTATCTTGCCTTTTCTCTTAAACATCTGATACCACAGGAAGCTGGAAATGGGGGAAACTGAGTATAGTCAAAGGACTCTCACAGAGAAACCCAACAGAAAAGGAAGAAATGTCCTTGGCTTAGCTCCCCACCTTCTCTTACTAAATAATTAAGGGGCTCAACCCCAAAGAGGACATTGTTTTACCTCCAGAACCTGGAAAGGATCCTAGTGAAAATGTTTGCAGTTTAGTCTATTGTATTTGTATTTTTAAGCAGGAACTAAAAACTTTAATAATAATAATTTTTAAAAATGTTCTTCTCAGTCTAAGTTGACAGGTTGCAAAAGTTTGAAGGGATATCTGAACCACACCCCAGCTCTCCTTTAGCTATTTTGTGGCCATCAATTCCACAAAAGTCCATTTTGTCATCTGACCATGAGCTTCCATCCTCTCATATTTCTATAAATCAGAAAGAAATTAAAGCTGTAAAGAAGTCCAGGACAGGCCACAGCCCAAGGCATATTTTTAAAACATGGCCTCAGAGACCACAACACATTTCTTTTGATTATAAATAGTTCTTACTTCAGGCCTAAAAAGAGATGTATTCTTTAAACTATGTCACTGCTCTAGCAAGAAAGGGCTCTCTCATTGGGGGGAGGAGCAGGGGGCAGGGTAGATAGCCATTCATCCATTTAGTCAATCAACAAACATTTATTGAGTATCTAATGCCTACTAAGACTGTGACACGATTTAGGACCGTAATGGGAAGCAAAATAAATCCAAACTAGGGACTTAAAGAGCTTGCATTCCAGTGAGGCAGACAAGCATTAACAAAATATTATACAAATTAATAATTTAAATATCACTGTGAAAAGGGCCCTGAAGGAGAAGTTCAGGTAATTCTATAACTGGGACCATATCAAAGGCTGGGAGCCAATACAGGCTTCCTGAGGATGAGACATTTAAGTGGAGTCCTGAGGCTAAGTGGCTGTTGACAGTAACCATGTGCAGAGGGGGAGAATATGCCAGCCACAGAGGACAAATATGGAGCCCTGAGAGGAGCTCTGTTTGTTCACACCAAGCATGTGAATCATAAGTAGACATGTTTAGAATCTGCATGGTCGTTAAGTCCTCTTGAATCTACAGCCTCTGCCTCCTCCCCAATCCCCCCGAGTCCTGGGAGTCTTATCCAACGACCACAGCTCCTTAGATGACTTTCTCCTCTCAAATATTTATCATGTCCTTCGGTTAGTGGTAAGTACTTACTGTCTTAAACTACTTTTTAAAATTATCTTACTTGTATTAGTCTGCTTGGTTATGACCACAAAATACCATAGACTGGGTGGCTTAAACAACAGAAGTTTACTCCTCACAGTTATGGAAGCTGGGAAGTCCAAGATCAAGGTGCTGTCAAGGTAGATTTCATTCAGAGGTCTCTTCTTTTGGCTTGTAGGTGACTGCCACATTGCTGTGTGCTTATTCAACCTCTTCTTTGAGGGCACAGGGGAAAGAGAATGAGAGCAAGAAAGCTCTCTGATGTCTCTTCTTACAAGGGCACTAATACCACCATGAAAGCCTCACCTTCATGACCTCATTGAACACTAATTATGTCCCAAATGTCCCATCTCAAAATACCATCACATTGGGGGTTAGGGACTTCAACATATGCATTTGGAGGGGACATAAACATTCAGTTCATAACATTCCTCTACGCATATATATCTTACCTCTACAACTAGACCAAGTAAGAGAGTTGTTGTTGTTGTTTTTAATGTTTATTTATTTTTGAGAGACAGAGGGAGACACAGTGCAAGCCAGAGAGGGGCAGAGAGAAAGGGAGACACAGAATCCCAAGCAGGCTCCAGGCTCTGAGCTGTCAGCACACAGCCCAACAAGGGGCTCAAACCGAACCATGAGATCATGACCTGAGCTGAAGTCTGATGCCTAACGACTGAATCACCCAGGAACCCCCGAGTAAGAGAGTTTTGTGGACTTGTCCTACATATCCCCAAATTCCCAAAGCCTCTTGTACATATCAATTGCCTATAGCAGCTAAGTGATTGCCAACAAATTCTTTCTGCCCCTATTCAATTAATCAAACACACGGAACTAATTAAATAAACTGAGACTTATTTAAGTAACTCATGTAAGGCTAACTACATGTCAAATGATTCAATATTTGACTACAAACATAAACTTTTTCCTTTGGCTTCTTCAGTGTGTGTGTGTGTGTGTGTGTGTGTGTGTGTGTGTGTTGGGGAGTATGGAGGTTTTTGTTTTTGTTTTTTAATGTTTATCCTTGAGAGAGAGAGAGAAAGAGAGAGAATGAGTAGGGGAGGGGCAGAGAGAGAGAGGGAGAGACAGGACCCATAGCAGACTCTGTGCTGACAGCAGAGAGCTCTATGCAGGGCTCAAACTCATAAACCTTGAACCATGAGATCATGACCTGAGCCGAAGTCAGCCACCCAACCAACTGAGCCACCCAGGCATCCTGGGGAGTGCATTTTTTCTACCTGATGTTTTTAGCTGTAACTGGCATATTCTATTCCTTGCTGAAATATTTATTTCCATACCTGGCTAGGATTAGAATAATGAAGAAAAAAAAACCCTGCTAAACCAATGAATGCTGAAGACATAGTTAGAAACAAAACAAAGGTAGGAAACAGGAATGTATAACACTATTCCAACTTTTCTATCATCTATCTATCTATCTATCTATCTATCTATCTATCTATCTATCTATAAAAATCAGTCCATAGAGCAGAACAGTAAAGAATGGAACTCAAACCAGAATGCCTGATTTTGAACCTGAACTCCACCATTCACTAGATATGTGACTCTAGACAAATTACTTAACCTCTCTTGTTTATATGATGGGCATAATAATAGTACCTACATCATAAGATTGTTATGAGAATTACTGAGCTAATATTTATAAAGCATGCAGACCAGTGTGTGACACATTGAAATCTTCACATATGCCTTCATACATAAAAGTAAATAAACAGAAATACAGCAAAGTACATGTGTCATAAAAGACGATAAATGTATATGCAAATATGTTGACAGAGGAAATCTCTGATGATAAAGTTATTTGATTAATACTCTCTTTAGGGAGGGAGGGAGGGATCTGTATTTCCAAATTTTCTATAATAAACATATTTTTGGAGCAAAACCAAGAATAAAAATATAT
This sequence comes from Felis catus, assembly GCF_018350175.1. Taxonomy (NCBI): domain Eukaryota; kingdom Metazoa; phylum Chordata; class Mammalia; order Carnivora; family Felidae; genus Felis; species Felis catus. The sequence continues at coordinate 205,616,217 of NC_058368.1, read as the reverse complement.
TATTCAAATATGCAATATATGTGTATAAAGGTATACATATATACACATATCCATATATATATATACACACACATATCCATATATATATAATTATTGCACTGCTTACACATCAGTTTCTTTTTACGAAAACCTGGAATAATAATTATCTTACAAGTGTGTTGTAGAAAGGAAATAGTTTCTGTTTGCCTTTCTGCATATATTCCCACCCTTCTGTACCTTGGCCTGTATGGACTATACAGCAAGAGGCTCCCTTGGCCTCTGGCTTCAGGTTGTGTTGGGTCACTATGGAGCCCCAACACAAGGTGATAGGATGAGGAGAATGAGATCATGGCTTGTATTTCTTGAGCCCCTCACATCAAGGTTGCTTCAAAGGCCCAATGCCCTCCAGCTGAGATCAGGTTTGATTCCTACAGCTTTGGATAGGCTTCTCTCATTCTTTCATTCCAGGGGTAATGGCCCCATTTTTACTAGTCCAGAGGTGCTGCATTATTCCTCTGTGGGTTCCCTACACCCTGCCCAAACCTCTGTGCATGTTCTTTTGTTAGACCTTCCATTATTTATTCTAACCGAGTTTGCCATCTATGTCTTGCTGGAGACTGTAACACAGGGCAGACATCACCTGACATAGGGTGACTGTTCAGTAATGTAAAGTTGGGTATTATTGTAGAGGTAAGAAAATAGTGCAAAGGCTAAGTGCCTGGGGCTGAAGCCTAACAATCTGCCAGTAGTACAAGTTCCTTGTCCTTCCCAGAGCCTGATGCCATGTTCCAGAGAATAGAGTGTATATAGAGTGCTGATTACGCACTGGTCAATGGCCTGAGTTAGGTTAGGACCCACCTATGAAATACTTAGTTTATATATGAGAGAACAGTGGTTAAATGTGGTTAATTAACCAGGTTAATTAGGATTAAGTAATGTTTTAAGTGTCTGGCTCCAAAATGTGTGCTCTTAACACAAATTTAAGTGGCTCCCTGAGGCCAGGACATACAAAGCCAGTAGCGACTTCAGCCTTTTGGTGGGCATGCATACAGCAATTTTCCAAGAATACTGGAAGAACCTGAACCCCTTCAGCAGCAACTGGCAAGGGCAATCTTGGTCTGGAAGGGGAGGGCCATGGTAAGAACATATTATAGGCCAGGTTTCTTTCCACCATACAGACTGACAGAAGCATCCCTTTGCTGGTGGAGAAGGGTTATAATTCTTTGTCATTTTCCAAGCCAAGTTGGTCTTACTTTCATAGCCTACATAGTGTATTTTATGCCTTTATGCTCTCAGCTCTCCAGGGCAGGAAGCGGGCTCTTGTCTGACATAATCTCATCTATTCTTGATCTGCTTGTTTCATCATGATGCTACGAATAAATAAACTATTCCCATTATTAACATGATTTGTTAATCATGCACCAAGAAGGCTTCCTTCCCACATGTTTTTTTGGCCTCCTTCTTAACATGCACTATTACCTCATGAACTAGATAGTTTCCAAATAAAGAGGCAGGTGCTATAACCATCAGAGAGGCAGTTGGTCTAGTGATTAGGAACACAAACTCCGAAGCCAGCTATCACTTTACTACGTGTGCCTGTTTCCTTATACGCGCCAAGAGGATAACTCTGGCATATCTCTCAGAGTGCTCGTAAGGATTGAAAAAGTGAATATATATAAAGACCTTACAACAGCCCATGACACATATGTGCACAATAAACTACATTTGACCAGGAACCAGAAAAAATGCTTTTAAAACCTTGACAATGCACAGGGATCAGAGAAGATGGTGGAGCAGCATGGAGACCCTCAGCTTATCTTGTCCCTAAAATGCAGCTAGATCGGCACCAAACCGTTTTTGCACATCTAGGAAATTGACCTGAGGATTAACACAATAATCTGCATAACCTGAGCCACAGAACTCAGCAGGTACACATTGCAGAGAAGTGGACTGGGGTAGAGAAAAGCCACAGAGGGTAGGCAGCTGTTTTTGCTGAGAGAGGACAGAGAAAGGGAGAGAGTGTAGTACATCAGGAGAGTGCAGAAAAAACACTCCCCTGCTGGAGAGAAAGAGAAAAGAAGTGCAAACACTCACAGGGGATTGAACAAGAAATCTGTTCCCCAAAATCACTGACAGGAAGAAAGGAGAGGGTTTCAATACCACCAGGATTCTATAAAGGGTGGAGCACAGAGTCTGAAGTTCCAGAGCTCAGTGCCTGGCAGTACTCTGGTGAGGAAGTAGGGCGAATCCCCAGAAGCAGGCAGTGCGGTCAGAGAGGTCCATGTGCCACACAGGGAAAAGCGGTTCCCCTGCTTGGAGAGCATTTGGTAGAGGCCATATGGCCTCCACGCAGGCACAGATCCCAGTGGACCCCGGAGAGCAGCCACATTTGCTGGTATTGGAACAAAGAAGACAGCATCCAGCGAAACCTGGCGCTGGCTGTTTGTTGTGATTTGCCACAGTCTCTGAACCTCTGCTGTTGTGCGATCACATGAATGTTTTCTGGGGCAAGCCAGCACCCAACCATTGCTCAGTGAGACCCTCCCCCAGAGAGTTAGAGTATATACAAACCACGGGGGTCTCTGAAGTGTGGGATTTTGAAACATAACCCCATCTGAGATAAAACTCTGGATGGAGATGCTGCCTGGAAGGAAGACAGCTTAGACATGGACAGGGTAGAGGTAGGGATTGGATGGAGGCCTGAGACAAAGGAGGGGTGCTTGATCTTGGGTTTGTGAGAGCACATATTTCTTGTGCCAGAGACTGGGAAGCTGGGTGAAATCATTTCAACCTCTGCCATGCATGCACATGGGCACCACAGTGATCCAGCCCAGTAAGCTAAGGGAGCTTACTTATGAAGGGAGCCATTTCACCAACCCCCACCCAACTGCACCCTCCAAGCACATCCCCTAGAAGACAAGCACAAGTCCCTCCACCTGCTTAGTGTATGGACTATATAGTGCTTCATAGTTTCAGTTCTAGGGGAAACTGGATGTACCTTCATTCAGGTTTCAGTCTGTTTGACAGTTCATTTATTAGTTCAGTTTTTTTTTTGTTTCTGTTTTTGTTCAAATTGTTTTTGTTTTTCTTTTCCTTTCTTTTCTTTTTCTTGGATACAAAAAGAGAAAATTTTATTTTTTATTTTCTTTTTTTTCATTTTTAAAGTGTTTTCTTACTTTATTTCTTTTTAAAATTTTTATTCTATTTCATTTATTTACTTAATTTTACTCTATTTTATTATTTATTTTATATATATATTATATATATATTATATATTTTATATATAATATATATATTATATATATTATATATTTTTCTTACTTTTTTTTCTTTTCTTTCTTTCCTTTCCCTTTTTTCTCTATTCTATCAAGTTTCTTTCAACAAACAGACCAAAACACACCTAAGATCTAGCTTTGATTTTTTTGTTTTGTTTTTAATTTGTAAAATATTTTTCTTCCTCCAAAATGACAAAAGGAAGGAATTCACTCCAAAAGAAAAATCAGGAAGAAATGACAACCAGGGACTTAATCAACACAGATATAAGCAAGATGTCTGAACTAGAATTTAGAACCATGATAACAAGAATACTAGCTGGGGTTTAAAAAAGCATAGAATCCCTTTCTGCAGATATAAAGGAAGTAAAATCTAGTCAGAAAGAAATTAAAAATGCTATAATTGAGATGCAATCTTGAATGGATACCACGATGGCAAAGTTGGATGAAGAAGAGCAGCAAATCAGTGATACAGATGACAAAATTATGGAGAATAATGAATCAGAAAAAAAGAGGAAAACAAGCACAATACAAGACTGAGAGAACTCAGTGACTTATTAAAAAGGAATAACATCCAAATCATAGGAGTCCCAGAAGATGAAGAGAGAGAAAAAGGGGCATAAAGTTTATGTGAGCAAATTATACCAGAAAACATTCCTAATCTGGGGAAGGACACAGACATCAAAATCCAGGAAGCACAGAGTACTCTCATTATATTCAACAAAAACTGACCATAACAAAGGCATATCATAGTGAAATTCACAAAATACACAGATAAGGAAAGAATTATTAAAGCAGCAAGAAAAAATAAGTTCTTAACCTATAAGGGAAGACAGAGAGATTCGCAGGAGACATATTCACAGAATATTCACAGAAACTTGGCAGGCCAGAAAGAAGTAGCAGGATATGTTCAACGTGCTGAATCAGAAAAATATGCAGCCAAGAATTCTTTATCTAGCAAGGCTGTCATTCAAAACAGAAGGAGAGATAGAGTTTCCCAGGCAAACAAAAACTAAAGGAGTTTGTGACCACTAAACCAGCCCTGCAAGAAATTTTAAGGGGGACTCTTTGAGTGGAGAAAAGACAAAATGAAACAAGACCAAAAGCAACAAAGACTAGAAAGGACCAGAGAACATCCCCAGAAACACCAACACTACAGGCAACACAATGGCACTGAATTCATATCTTTCAGTATGTACTCTAAATGTCAATGAACTAAACATTCCAATCAAAAGACATAGGGTATCAGTCAGAGAAAGACAAATGGAATTTGATACAAAATAGATGAACATAAGGAAATGGAAGCAAAAATAACACAAAAACAGAGAGGGAGACAAACCATAAGAGACTCTTAAACACAGAGAACAAACTGAGGGTTGCTGGAAGAGTGTTGGGTGGGGAGATGTGCTAAATGGGTGAGGAGCATTAAGGAGGACACTTGTTTGGGTGAACACTGGGTGTTATATGTAAGTAATATGTAAGTGATGAATCACTAAAACAAATAAATAAACAAATAAATAAATAAATAAATAAATAAATAAATAAATAGTGTAGTAAAAAAAAAAAAAAAACCTTGACAATGCAGGAAAGGAGGTGTCAGGAAGTGGGAGGCCTAATGACTTTCTTGCTTGTTTTAAAATAAATAAATCCTAAGAGGAATAGGATAACATGGTATCTCAAGCAATTCATTTATCAAATACTTTTGAACACCAAATACGTGCCAGATATTCTTTACTAAGCATTGCAGATATAGCAGTGAAGAAAACAGGAAACAGACAACATGGATGTTATATTCTTGTGGAGAAAGACCAGCAGTAACTATATAAGTTTCACACTGACTATAGTCAGTCGAGGTACTCTGCCAGTCCTCAGGATTAAGACATATAGCCCTTTTTATTAGAGATTTCAACCTCTTGGGGGAGCCTGGGCAGTTACATAAAACAGGCACATACAAAAGGCCAGTGACGGTTACTGATGAGTACTGTTGAGGATAAGAAATGAAAAGCCTGAGAAGGAGACCTGGATGCCATACACTCACAAGGGCAGGACTCAGCAGAGTCACCCTGCTCCAAGGTGTGGGCTTCACGTGGGTAGATTCAGAAGTTCAGTTTATTTATGGTGGCCAGGGATGATCAGAAAGTGGAGAACTTACTCCAAGTAACCATATTCACAAGAGAGTAATGTATAAATCAGTATATCAAAATATGTATGAGGATATATTCTTTTCCTGTGACAAAACTCAGTTGAATCAGGGAAGGCAGACTTCGAGGACTCAAGATACCTAAAAGGGTGGGAGAAGAAGAAAGGAACCTGAATTCATAATCAGATGTGTAGTTAGTGAGGTAGGATCAAAGAGAAATGAGTTAGACAGTCATAGGTCAATGGAGTTAAATAGTCTCAGGTGAGATTGCCACAGTGTGGGCCACTCCCTTCGAGAACATGCTGGCTTCCTTTCATCCTTCACATTCAAGTTCTCTCTTCCTGGGCTAGATATACTCTCTACTAATTTTAATTCCTTCTTGTCTTTGCTTTATGCAGACCTCTTCTTTTTTATTAAAAGGTTCTTTCTTCATTCCCTTGACTAAGCAGTTTTAGCCTGTTCCTAGGTCTTTTCCCTTTCAGATCTGCTGTGATCCTATCCCTGAAGCTACTGTCTGCTAATAGTTAATACCACCCTTTGGATGATCTTTATAATTCTTTATAAATTCAACATTCAGAAGGGACTCTTAGAATACCATACCATGTAGCCTTCTGTGGACCACCCACCACCAGAGGGTTGGAAGGAGTTGCTGATCACAGCGAGATGAATAGAGAATCTTGCATGCAGGAGGACCACTTGGAGCAAAGGATGGAGTCAGGAAAGAGCATCTGAAGAACGAAGTGAAGCAAACTTCTAGCAGAGATGGGATCATAACAGGAGCATGACTCAGGACGAAAGAGATGGCGAGGACTATAATATGGAGGGCCTTAAGCTCCAAGTCAAGAGTTAGGAATATACTATATAAGCAGAAGGGGATCAACTGAACATTGTTGAACAGGAAGGTTCAAAAAAAGAGTCCTTGGAAAATTAATTTGGCAATAATGCACAGGCAAGAGTAGAGAGGTGGATTTGGAAGGAAGAAAAGGTGGCAGCATATCACTTTTTGGGCTAGGACAAAGAAGAGGACAGGATACCAAACCCTGAGTCCCTTCTTAAGCCCTAGATTCTCATCACCCTAAATAACTGCATTAGGAGGAAGATGAAAATGACAATATCAAAAGTAAGACATCCCAACATCTCCTATCGTTCATTCACCTAGAAATTGTTAAAGGTTATGGAAAACTGGCCAGTGATCAAAGTGAGCTAGTCTTCCTATCACCTCATTCTCAATTGTCCTTCTATGAAGTTCCTGTTCCCTGGCTCCTTCCAAAAACACCCAGACATAAACCAACTCTTTTACTCCCAGGTAATTTTATGTGGAATAGACCAAGGTGCCCTGGGGAAAAAAGAGGGTGGGGGGCTCAATGAAGAACCTGGAAACAGGCAAGGAGTTCTGCATACTTTCTCCTAAACTAGCATACCAAACCTAATCAGCATCAGGGCACAAGGCACAGTCAGGAATGTTAGCTCAGTCATCAAGGTTAGGATACTATTATGACTTTCTGCATCAGTAAGATAAGAGAGTTGAGCTAAAAAGCCTATAAGTCAACTTCTACTGTCTATATTCTAGAGTCTAGATTCCCTTTATTTTAGGAATTCAGGTCAGGCCACACCAGCATAAACTGAGGTCAGGAAAAGAGATTCATTCATCAGGATAAGAAGAAGCCAGCAATACAAAGAGCAAGAGAAAAAATGTCTTGGCAGAAAGAATAGCATCTCTTAAAGACTAAAAGGAAAACATGCCGGCAAAGAGGAAGACAAATGAGGAGGAAGAGTTAATCATGGTTTATATTTACTAGACACTCTTCACATGCTCTACTCTAATTGTTTGCACGTATTAGCTCTTTTAGACCTCACAATTTTCCTATAAGGTAGGTGATATTACCATTCCCATTTTACAGAAGAAGAAACAGAGGCAGAGAAACGAAGTTCTTCACCCATGATCATAAAGACAGTGGTGGTGGAGCTAGGGGTGGCTCCCTGGATGTCTTGCTTTCATGCCCACACTCCTAACTGCAGTGCTTGGCATATTTATGGAACTGGAAGATGGTAGTGTGGCTGGAGTACAGGGAGCCAGAAGAATGGCATGAGGTGAACTTGGAGGGGTAGGTGGGGGGCCAGCTCATGAAAAAGCTATGATAAATAACTTGATTTAATTCAATGTGTAATGGGAAGTGCTGAGGAGTTCTAGGTAGGAGAGTGACATGACACAATTTACTTTCTAAAAACCCCTCTCTGATCGCTGGGTATAGATGGCTTTGGATTAACCATATGACCATCACCCAGGAGCTATTAGAGATGCAGAACCGTAGACTCCAACCCAGGCACAGTGAATCACAATCTTCCTTTTAGCAAGTTCCCTGTGTGAGTGTATGCACATTAATTTGAGAAGCACTGGCTTAGAGATTCCACTTTGTAACGATTGGAGAGTGGAGAGGCCTGTAAATGAGACTGGGGTGGTGTGGCCGTTAAGGAAAGAGAAGGATTGGGAACATGTAGGGGCACAGAAGCCAAATGAGGAAAATATTTCAAGAGGAAAGTGTTGTGAGTAGCATCAGTGCTGCTGAGATGGCAAATAAGCTAGACAAGGATCAAGTGGATTTGGCAATAAGAAGGTCCTTGTGACCGAGAAAGAATAGGTCTAATGGACGGCAGTGATGAAATCAGAAATTTGCCTCTAATCTTGGGCAAAGAAGAACAGGCCTCAGGAAATCAGTCAGGGATGCATAAGGCTTGATCCAAAAAGATGTATTAAGGTCAGAGAGAGCAGATGTTTGAGCTGGAAAGAGAGAATCCCATCATGTCAGGGTCAAGATTTAGAAGAGAAGAGGTCAGAAAAACTAACCCCTATCCATGAAAAGATCATTAAAGGGTCTTAAACACCTGCTGCTATATCTACCTCTCTTGACCCATGCAACATACATGACAATGTCAAGCACATGGGAAACACATACACATTCCTAAGGTAGAGTCCAGGTCAGAAAGTCATAATCGCCTTGGGAATGATCCAGAGAATTTACTTATTCAGCTGCTACTTTCCAGGCATTGGTCTAGATGCTGAGGATACAATGGTGAACAAGAGAGACTTATCTGGTTCCTGTTTTCGTGGTCTTATAATGAGGGTGGAAAGAGGAAATGGGGATGTCCAGGGAAGGATAGCAGAAAAATACACAAATGGATATACAAATTGATGTCAAATAGTAACAGTACCATAAATCAAAGTAAACCAGGCTAAGGATATAGAAAGGCATAATAGGGCCTGGTGTTGTGGATAAAATAATCCATTTTTATGGTGACATTTGAGCTTTTGAAGAGAGAAAGAGGATAAATAGCAACCAGATTTATTTTAAAGCACTATATATAGAACCTATACAGATTGTTCTGGAAATTCTGAAAATTATTCAGCAGGCCCTTAGGCGGGGAAGTATCTTCCAAACTGATAATTACTTATAAATAATAAGGACCAAACCTTTAAGAAATTGTAGCAAGCCCCCAGGACAGTGGCTTGAAGCTCTTTCTATTCATGTCTGAGGCAGGGCGAGACCAGTGAAATCTGTGAGGCTCAGGCAGGATGAAGGGGACAAACTATCAATCATTTCAGTCTAGACAGTGCAGAGTTGTGGGGTTTAGCAAGGCTGCAGGCTCCAGGTCGCTCCTGCTCTCATAAACCTCTTCTTTCTTCTTTCCCTATAATGCATCATTATAGCATTTTCTCCCAGCTGGTTCTCAGAACCACAGTGCTGCTCCAGTACTGTGGTAGCAATTCTCTCAGCAATGGCTTCCTCACTGCTCCACCAACCCTGCAAAAAAACCCTAGAAGGCTGAAGAAAGCATGATCCAGCTTCTGTTAAAAGGGCAGTCTTTTTCCATCTGCTGGCTCCATTGCAAAAAATTCTTCCACCTGAAACCCACACCTAACTATATAAAACCTCCACTTAGTGGAAGCTGAAATTTTCTTCATGGAATGGCTTTTCCACCATCAGTTTTAGCATACCTGAAAACTCTCTCAGCAACTAGAACTCTAAGTCACTGGGTTCTTGCCTATTATGCCGCAGTGAGATTCTATTACAAGAAAATGCAGGCCCATTTTGTGAATCTTGAAAGCCAGTAAGGGAGTTTGGTTTTCTAAATTACGTGCCACTATTTGGGCTTTTTGAAAGCAATTCCTTTCCTGGATTATGCCTTATTTTGAACAGGTGGCCTTCTTTATTCAGTTCATTATAACACTATTCCCAAATTGGCTAATAGAGCCCTTGATGCCCTTCTTAGATGTAACTGGCACAAATGTCTGCCTTAATAAAGCTGAATACCTAGAGGTGGGTTATTTTTCCCTTGAAAAATGCCATGTCTATGCTGAGTGCAACACATTTACTCCAAATTTCCTTTTTCAGCCAGCAGAGATTTGTCACATTGTGACATTCTGTACATTTCCTTATAGCATATCAAGACTATCTGGAAGATATATTACTTCAATTAGGTGTGTCAAACCATCTGCCACAGAAGATTCAAAATGCCCTCTCTGCCACCTGATGGAACACAGTTGATTTATTCAGAAGGTAGCTGGGAAGTTGGCAAAGGCTCAGTGCTTCGTGGAGGGAAGAGGTGCTGTCACGAGACACAAAAACAAAACCTCGCTCATTATAAAAAAAAAAGGAATGCCTGCCGAAGGCACAGTGGAAGGGAACATAACAGATGCTCTTATTAAATTAGTTTAGTTTATACTATATTGCAGATCCCATGTTGACTTAATATGAATGAATCTTGACATAATCTTTGGAAGTCGATCAGTTATTTGCAGCTGCTTTGCCACTCCACCTGCATATTTTTGTGTGCAGATGATACGCAGCTCCTAAAAGCCTCCTCATAAAGGCTGACATGCTAATTGCCACATATGAACAATTTACAATCTCTTGTGTATATGGATTGGGGGTGAATAGGAATATAATGGCAATACGGTATGTCATGAATTTCTCTGGATTTCTTTCCTGCCTGAAAGATTATCAAGAAATGGGAAAGTAAATATTGAATGCCTTACTTTAGAGAATCAGCAGTGAACTGTAACAGTATTAATGTGGTCCCAAGAGGAGAGTTGGGGGCCTTACGTAGTTCTCAGAACAGGAATGTTCTGAATCATACTTTATCACCACCAAACATGACTTTTTTTCACAAATAATGTGGAGTGGATCAGACCCAGTCTTGTGGTTCTTTCTCCCTGACAGCTGTCTCTGAAACCCTTTACCTTGAAACCTTTAAACACAACATTTCTCAGTCTCAGCACTATTGATATTTTGTACCTGATAATTCTTTATTATGTGTAGATGTATATGTGGGAGGAGGAGGTGTCTTGTGTGTATTGTAGGATATTTAGCCACATTTCTGGCCTCTACCTACCAGATGTCTACAATCCCTCCCCAGTCACAACAATCAAAAATGCCTCCAGAGATTTCTAAGTATCTCCTAGGGTGAGAGGGTTAAATCATTCCTGGTTAAGAACCACCCCATTAATGGCTTGGAGGAGAAGAGATGCCAGAGTTCCCCATGGCAAGTCACATGACAATTTCCAACCAATGGCAGATCATTGGCATGGTCAAGGTGGTAGCTGTCTCAGTGACTAACGAGTGCCCATTGTTTCTTCATGCTAGTAATGGAACTACCAATGGGACCAAATTCTTGGACATACGTGATTTGTGGATATAACACTATTAAAATCCTGTTCCCTAGCAGTCATGATAGAGATAAACATGCCACTTTCACAATCTGGAGTAAATTGTCTAAGGTCATGAAGTATCTTGTGGTTCTTCCAAGGAAACCAAGGCAGGGCAGATCAAGAACTCATAACCTTCATTTCTCATTGTCTAGTTAACCACAACAAAAGCAAAGCACTATTCAGCAGTTTAGACTTCAATTATGCCTCTTGCGTGAGTGTGTCGGGAAACAGTGAGATGGACTTCCCACAAGCCCACAGCCCATAAAGGATGTGGGCTGTAAATACTATGACACTGAGGATAGGAGGAAGTTCACATGGCCAAATGATAATGTAAACTGACATGTGGAAAATGCTTTATGCTTTAAATAAAAAAATAAAGTTTAAAGAAATTGATATTTATTTTTGACAATCTCTCTCTCTCTCTCTCTCTCTCTCTCTCTCTCTCCCTCCCTCTCTCTCACACTCACACACACACACACACACACACACACACACACACACAGAGTTGTTCATAGCATATTTTAACCTAAGGTTTGGATTACTTTACTCAACAATGAATATGACCCTGGGCCCTAAATCACTGGTGTTCGTTACCTAGAAGCTGTCCTTTTACTATTATTCATAAAATTGATTAAAGACACTTTAAATACATACATACATACATACATACAAACATACATAAAATATTTTCTACAGTTCTACTTCACCCTTTATGAAGTTCCAAACATATTTCTCCAGTGCAGAGGCATCCCCTTCTTCCATGCCTATTGGAGCTAAATTTTTATAATACTGTTCATATAGCACTTAGCACTTCTCGGCCTATCATCTCAAGCAATCCTTACAAATACAACTGTCCACATTTGACAACTGGGAAAACTGAAACTGAAATTATCTTCGAGATCATCTGGGGAAACGTAGAGTGTAGAGGATTAAACACTGCTCCTCTGGTTTTCATCAAAGACAGCTTTAACCACTTGCATTTGTTGAAATGTAAAAGGGACACGCTAGCTGCTAAAATGCCATAAATTTAGATGTTGGCATCTGAATGGTGAATGACAAAATATTTAAAGAAGAAATGGTAATATCACATTCTAGACTGGCTCTTTGAGAAGGTAAAATGCTTGGCGGGTCATAGTCTTGAAGTAAAGCGGTACGGGTGGGCAGGTACAACTGCAAGGAGATAGGCATATCACACATGCGTGTTCCTCTTCCTTCATGAATTTACTCAAGTTAAATCAGAGTAACATGAACACCAAAGGTAGCCCTACAGTTAAAGGAAAATCTCAGAAAGATAAGGGAAGATAGGTTATATGACTAGAGAAGGAAACGGTCTCCATTACTGTATCTTGGAGATAAGAGGGTGTGTGGGCAATTGACACCCTGTCACCTCGAGGTCTTTTTCAGTGCTACCTTCTCTTTTCTCTCAAGCCAACTGCCTTTTTAAGTCATGGTCTTTTTAGCTGAAAGCCCAAGCCAGCCCCCACACATCACCCTACCCTCCTCCCAACCACCGATCCATGGCAAGGGTGCTTACCTTGAGATAGCCCTGACAGAGGGAGTAAAAAATTTAAAAATTGCTTCCTAGTTCAGCACTTAGGGAAGAATACGCAACAAGAGTTTCATGGCGCCATACTCTCCTCTTAGGAACTAATTTACTCTAAGCTATGTTTTCATGTTCAGTGGCTTATAGGAAAATTGAAGGTCATCATATGAGCCAGCCTCTCTAAGGTGATATGAATAGCTTATAACAAAACAATTTTGACTCAGCCAGTGTGGAGCACATAGTCATGAAGAATAGGGCCCAGGTGATGGGCACTGTAGAAACCTGAAACAGAACAGATTTAGGCATTAAAGCATTCAGAGCCCGTCAGCTGCTCCCCACGTATTAACATGTAGTCCTGCCAAACAGCGTGTTGTCCACACTTGTTGTCCTTTAGCAGTCGCTGTGCACCAATTATCTCTGCAATTCATCCTCATTATCTCTAATTATAATAATGAGAATCTAAATTTTTGTGGAGCCTTAAGTTACTTTCTGATACTAAGGGAGGAACATTAACTCTTTCAAGTCTTTAGGGTGTCATTAAAGGCACAGCAACAATAGCATGCTAAATGACACCTACTGTCCCAGGAAAAAATTAATCTACCTATTTCAGTGTTTGGCAGAAAACCATAAACTCTGTGCAGACGATAACATAAAATAGTGATACAAATAGTGATCCTAATCTGTGCGTTGAGTTACAATGAAAAATAATCTTGGGAGGCCTACCTGGTACAGTTGATGGAGCATGCAACTCTTGTTCTCAGGGTTATGAGTTCAAGCCCCACGTTGGGTGTAGAGGTTACTTAAAAACATTATTTTAATTAAAAAAAAGTAGTGTTATTTGTGGGCATCTCCTTGGGTACTGCTACAATTTTAATTTCCCCTAAAATGTTTTCACAGTTCAGTCACAGTCAAGCTGGGACTTTGTTTCTTTTATACTTAATTCCATGACTGTTGCTAAATAATAAAGGCGTGGGCCCAATAAGTCAGTCTCTTGAATCTGAGAACTCCAGCAAACACATTTTAAACAAGTCCAAGGCCTCCAAGAAGCCTGCCATGGGTCTAGGAACCAGTTTCAGTGAAAAGTTATTAAAGAATCAAAACAACACTCCTGTCCTTCCAACAGGATCACCTGCCTTTTTTTTTTTTTTTTTTTTTTTTTTTTTTAACCCCTCTGGCTTCTTTCTCAGTGCTGTGGGAATTCTAGTGTCTACATAAACTCAGCCTGTATCAGGGAACATTTGTGTTCAAAACACTTTTCCTTGTGCCCAATCCTTTCAACATAGCAGATGTCATTCCAGTTTGTCTAAAAAACCCCGTTAGAGACCATGTATTTGCTCAGGAGACCCTGATATTTTGGCATATACACCATCACTACACTGTTGCTTATTTGTCAGTGAACCAGCCCCCCTCCTGTCCTGAAAGGGGGCGTGTGCTCGTTGTCTCTCAAACTGGATGCCTATGTACCAGCTGATAAAATGCAAATAACAGGATGGGAATTTTCAGCTTTTTTTTTTTTAATGTTTATTTGCTTTTGAGAGAGACAGAGTATGAGCAGGGGAGGGGCACAGAGCCGGTCGCGGGGCTTGAATTCACGAACCATGAGATCATGACCTGAGCCGAAGTCGGATGCTTAACCGACTAAGCCAGCCGCGCACCAACTGGAATTTTCAGCTTTTTAATTCAGTTTCTGACCATACTTCTAATATAAATGATTATATTCTCATTGTTGGATAAATGAGAATGTTTCTTCAACAAATAATGTCCTCACATAGGTTAGTGGTTTTTTTTATACTATTATTGCAGTATAAAGTTGTATTTCTTCTGAGACCACTTCACATTTCAAATCGAGAAATGCACCTATCATATATACACAGAATAACTTCCATAGCAACTCTCCTGTCCTTTAAATTTTTAGTATTGTCATTTTTAAATATAAATTTCCTGGTTGTTAGGATGTAAAGTCACAGGCCCCGAAAAATTGAAGTCATTAAAAATGGGCATAACATTGTGGACTGATGTCTTTAGAAATGAAAAAATATTCAATAAAAGCCCAGTTTTTCATTGTCATGTAGATGTGTGCTATTCTTTGTCACAGCTTTAACCTCTGTCCTCTTGCCAAGAACAAAGAGACAACAACAAAAATCTACAAGAAAACAGGAGCCAGATGTAACAATTACTTTCAAAGCTGACCCTATCATTGAGGTAGTTAGTTTCCATTCCTTTTACCTTACCTTATTGTAGGAGCTGAAGTGGGCTCTGGAGAGCTTTTCTGAAACTGCTTCCTGATAGATTCTAAGAGAGTTTCAGGTTATTGGAAGAATCCTTGACAGATATTGATGAAGAAAAAACACTCCATGAAACATACCATACACTTCCAATCTGGAGAGGGCCACGGGAACAATTACAATTCTATTTCAAAGTTTATTGGTGTGGAAACCTCACAAAAGAGTTGCACCTCCAAATAACTCTTTTTCCCCATCTCTGCTCTCATCTACCACCCCTTATCACTCAAACCTTTAGGGAACAAGCCCTCCTAAGGCTTTCTTCCTGGGTGCCCTCGTGTTTCACTTGTCCCTGACCCCACAGGTCATCTGTGAAAGTTCTTTATGCAACATGTGTGTATTTCCCAGCGGCTTCTAAAAAGCCAGATTCAATGATTCTGCAATTCTTAAACCCCTTGTCAAAAAAAATTTTAAGACAAATTAATTTGTCAAATCCTTCCATTCAGGTATCCTGAGATTCAGATAGCAATACGTTCCTGCAGAATAAAGCATCATTTCCCAGCAGTGCTGAACATCTTTTTTTCTTGCTCTTCCTTGTCTTTCAATTCATGATTCCGGAAATATTCACAGATAGGAGCAATATTCACAACAGTTGTACTTGGCTGAGGAATCCTTTGCAATATTAAACAATACATTGTTCCCTTAGATCTGTACATCTAGGCATAACATCAAGAAGCAGGATACTGTTTCTTTGCATTGGCAAATAGCTGGAAGATGAACAATATGATTGCAAATACTTTCATAAGAATATTTAGTAAAATAGAATATTTTAAAATATTTTAAAATTTCAGCTTCATTTCTTTTTATTTAAAATGTGGTATTTATTAGCTATAGTATATATTTTGCCTTTAAATTTAATTGATGTGAATTTCTCTTCTAGGCTCTTTGGCTGATCTAATAATTAAATTGATCTAAGGTTGATTAAGAGGAGAAAAAGAAATTTAATTTCATACATATGGGAACTCATAAAATTAGGAGACTCAAGGAAGTGACCACAGCCGGCAGCTTTTATACCTTTTAGACAAAGAAACAATAAATTTGTGAGGAACTGACAAGACAAAGAAGTTTGGGCTTGGAGTAGCAGGTTAATGAAGCAGTAACAAGGTTTGTTTGTACAGCTTTCTTGACCCTGAATTCCTATCTCTGATGCCTTTTGCCCTCCAGGTGCAAGGAGGGTAGCCTTCACATGGGAAATTTATTTTCTGCTCTCAGGGGGACAGAGGAGGGTCAGAGTGTCCTTATTGCACTGGCCATTTCTTAAGTAACTTTAATTCAAAGTAATCAGCATCCCCAAATGGCATATTTTGAGATGCCCTGCCCTGCCCCTATCATGGTACCATTTCAAGATAGGAAGATAAAACAAGTTTAACCGTTTGTCAACTGATTTATAACTTATAAATTCCCAGGCCACATAAATGTTAGGGGCAGGCCTGTTTGCCTTTTCTCAAGAATTCCCAACTTTGTGTTCAGTTTCACTTTACCTGGATGGCCTCTCACCAGGCTCTTCTCTGCAAACTACTCTTCTAGAGGTTTCTTGAGTTCTCAGGTGGACATACAGATGATGCTTCTCCAGCTGCCACCCAGGATTTTATCTTCCATGTTCTCCCCTTTCTTTCAGCACTCATCAATACACAAACGCATGATCTCAAGGCTTAGGGGAATGAACGCCATCAAATTCTGAACAGAAAGTTGGGGAACTACTCCCAAGTCTATCCCAGAAAATGTGTCCAAATGAAAAGAGTTTCTGTCCTCCCCTTCATCTTATGACTTTGTGACCCATTCCAGAGCCATAAAAGATTTATTCACATCAAGTATGCAATGTATATTCTGTGAGTAAAGCAAAATTTTCTGATCAGTGAGTCATTCTCTCAAAAAGAAAAATTACTCATGTGGGCTACAATTATTTGGTGAAAGTTTCTGGAACATTACTTTTTAACACTCCTCATATTTTTAGATCTTTGCCTTATGGTCTAAATTTACGAAGTTCAACACTTTTTGAACTTTATTTGGAATAAACTACTCTTATATCATTACTTTAGGAATGTCCAGGATCTAGCTAATGCAAGGAGGACACTTCACAATCGATGCTCTAAAGTCTGCAGGGATCTGTCTCTCAAGATGTAATACATGTGTAAGCTGCTATTAATAATAATTTGTCGTGATTAGAGAAAAAATTAGGTAGTCCTTGACTGTCAGGCTGTTATCCTAATGAAAAGCTGTCAAGATAATTTTATTTTACTCTGAAATGTCTCCATCAATTAACTTTAGCTGATTGCCAGAACATTAACCTTGATTTGCCTTTCAGATCTGCTGTTCCCAGAATGCTATGTAAATAAAGATATGGTATCAAATATGTCACTGTTTAAAGTTGATTTGTTGGATTTTTTTCTATGCTATATAAATAAAATCGAATGTCCTAATCATGAAAATGCATTAAGTATTTTCCTGGGATTAAGAAAATAGGGGCGCCTGGGTGGTTCAGTCGGTTAAGTGTCCGACTCTTGATTTTGGCTCAGGTCATAATCTCACAGTCGTGAGATGGAGTCCAGCAGTATGCTCTGCACTGGGTGTGGAGCCTGCTTGAGACTTAAGATTCTCTCTCTCTCTCTCTCTCTCTCTCTCTCTCTCTCTCCCTCTGTCCTCCTTCCCCCTGGACACACATGCACATGTGCTCTCTAGAGAGGAAGGAAGGAAAGAAGGAAGGAAGGAAGGAAGGAAGGAAGGAAGGAAGGAAGGAAGGAAGGAAGGAAGGAAGGAAAAAGAAAAGAAGAGAAGAGAAGAGAAGAGAAGAGAAGAGAAGAGAAGAGAAGAGAAAAGTATACCTAAAAGTGTCAAGTGAACTCTAAATCTTATTGCAGGTGCAGGTACTCTGTGGGTTTTTCAATGTTCATAGAACTATTTTATGCTCATATGATCCGTAAAATAATGACCCCATGAGTGATACCCTTGTTATGATTAGTACTGGAAGTGACATCTATAAGATCTCCTTTACAATTTTGGTGATAGCAGGTTCCCCCAGAAGGGTATACTCAGGGTTCACAAAAGAGAAGCAGGTTCAGATGACAGGAGAGAACAGAACATATCAGCACTTTAATGGCCCAACAAATCAGAATTTAAGCCAGTGGTAATATCCTTAGAACCCCCATAGCCACCCCAGTTCTGTTCTTCAGCCCACCCAGTTATTCCTGAGTCCCCTTCTAGTGGAGCTCTGTTGTCTCCAGGAAAAAAAAAGGGGGGGGGGTGGGTGTTGGTATAGAGAGTAATGATTCACAGGTCTCTTGCTACAGTGCTGAGTTCTTAATTACTCCAACTGCATTTGAGGAAAGCACAGGGATACTGCATTATACACAATACTGAACTCCTCAACCATTCAGCAAAATTTTACCTTAAGTAGTCTTTATGCACTTCCTCCTGTACTTGATTGCAAGCTCGTCAAGGACGGGAATAACATACAAGGCATTAACTGCCTCCTTCAAATATCCAGCATGGTAGTAGATGTTCATAGATGTTCAAATATTGTTTGTTGATTGAGAGAAAAAAATGAATGGACTTCTGTTTCCGATCAAGTGTTTGGTCAGGTATCCAACTGAAAACAACTATGAAGACCGAAGAAAATATTTGTTAAGCTTTATTAATTGCACTGAAGACCTTGCAAGATTGTGGGGATTTTTCAGGCCAAATTCTATCCATAGGATAAAACATAGAAGTTTTTCCTACTAGGAAGCAAACTACAAGAAAAAACTAAGGGATGCTGGAAAGAAGTAGGTGGGAGATGAGCTAGATGGGTAATGGGCGCTAAGGAGGGCACTTGTGATGAGTCCTGGGTGTTGGATGTAAGTAATGAATCACTGAATTCTACTCCTGAAACCAATACTACACTGTAGTTAACTAACTAAAATGTAAATTAAAAAAAAGGCTTTCCTTATAAGAAGAAATCACTTTTCTTCTGAGAAAACACTGAGAGCGTTTGCTGAACCTGGCAAATTTAAATTTCAGTTTGCACAGCCTCACTGGTACAGGAACAGAAGCCATACTCAGAAGCTGCCAGACGGGGACTTTAATCAGAGGACACTTCAAAGAAAGTTGCTTTGGTGCTGAACGAAGATGTGGAAAATGTCCCTAAAAAGTTATAAACAAAAGCTGGCCATTATGACAATCTACAAGCTAAATTTAAATTCACTAAGGAGGGGTAACAAATGTACCACACAGGTGCAGGATGTAGATAGTCGGGAGGTTGCGTGTGGTGGGAGAGGGGATATGCTGGGAACTCTGTACTTATCATTCAGTTTTGCTGTGAACTTCAAAATGCTGTAAAAAATAAAGTCTACTAATTAAAAACATTATCTAGGGGAGTCCTCAAAAATACGAAACAGGATTTATTTTAAAAAGGTTCCAGACTCAATGCTTCATGCTCCTCTCTTCAAGTCCTCTCTGAAAGAATTCTCTCTGAAAATTCCCACAAATACTTTTGTAAGGGTCATGCACATAGTCAAAACCCCAAAAATGCCCAAGGAAATAATTCTTCATAGTAAAATTCAACAGAAATGGAGTTCTTAAAATTTCAAGTGATGAAATAAGAAGACTCGTGATTTAAAATAAATCAGAGGCACCTGGGTGGCTCAATCAGTTGAGTGTCTGACTCTTGATTTCAGTTTAGGTCATGATCCTAGAGTGGTGGGACTGGGCCCTGTGTCAGGTTCCATGCTGAGAGTGTGGAGCCTGCTTGGGAGTCTCTCTTTCTCTCTCTCCCTCTGCCCCTCTCTCCTGCTCATGTGCTCTCTCGCTATCTCTATAAAATAATAAAAAATCCAATAAATCAAATCAAACACAAGCTTGAGAATATTCTCAGGAAATAAGAAATATAAAGTATGATATATTGGGAATGCAAGCTGGTGCAACCACTCTGGAAAACAATACGAAGGTTCCTCAAAAAACTAAAAATAGAACTACCCTACAACCCAGCAATTGCACTACTAGGCATTTATCCAAGGGATACAAGTGTGCTATTTTGAAGGGACACATGCACCCCAATGTTTATAGCAGCACTATCGACAATAGCCAAAGTATGGTAAGAGCCCAAATGGCCATCAATGGATGAATGGATAAAGAAGAGGTGGTCTATATACACAGTGGAGTATTACTCGGCAATCAAAAAGAATGAAATCTTGCCATTTGCAACTACATGGATGGAACTGGAGGGTATTATGCTAAGTGAAATTGGTCAGTCAGAGAAAGACAAAAATCATATGACCTCACTCATATGAGGACTTTAAGAGACAAAACAGATGAACATAAGGGAAGGGAAACAAAAATCATATAAAAACAGGGAGGGGGACAAAATACAAGAGACTCATAAATATGGAGAACAAACTAAAGGTTACTGGAGGGGTGGTGAGAGGAGGGATGGGCTAAATGGGTAAGGGGCACTAAGGAATCTACTCCTGAAATCACTGTTGCACTATATGCTAACTAATTTGGATGTAAATCTAAAAAAATAAAAAATAAAACAAGTTATAAGCATAAATAAAAGATAATTTAAGAGAGTTCATTTGAAGCTCAAGATAAATCAACAACACAATTTTGCTGCTGAGAAAACAAATTCTATCCTAGGGTATGTTACTAGAATATAATGCCTGAGAAAAATGAGTGGACAGATTGTAGTTTCTGCAAGTCCATCAAACCATACCAGAAATATTGTGTTTAATTCCAGGTATGGCTTTTTGATATGGCCATTGACAACCTAGAAATGTTCCTATGTTGAACAGGGCAAGGGAAGAGTTCAAATTTACTGTAACTGTTATTTGTAAGAGGGGGCTATGATGCACCCTCTGCCCTGTTCACCTACCTCTGCCCATGGATAGATAAGTAGGGAAATATGATAGATCTCTAAGAGTCAAACCATAAAAGCCAGCACAAACTGGATGAGAAGAGAGAGATCCTAGGCTTCATGAAACAGTATATAAAGTGCTACTTACATAGTATTAATATGCATTAAATAAGTCTGAGGAAGCAAGCATCTATTAGTGAGGTGGGAACACGGGAAAAATGAGTCATAGAAGAAACCATGAGGTATGCCTAGCCAAGCCCAGTCCAAGACAGAAGGGGTCTAAAGTTATGGAGTTTTGCAGACAGTCAAGGGCATTTCTATTGTGACTGAAGAATACAACCCGTTCTCATAGTTTGATGCCATTAAACATTCAAATCATCTAAAAAAATAAAATAAAATAAAATAAAATAAAATAAAATAAAATAAAATAAAATAAAATATGATGTAAGAGATTTGAACAACAATGAGAGAGCACCTTCAGAAATGATAAATCTAATTATTGCAATAAACAATTTAATAAATGGATTTATCAGCAGATTAGATACATGTGAACAAAGTCACTGTAAACTGGAAAAGAGGTCAAACAAAACATTTCAATATGTAGCACACACAAAAGAGAGGCAGAGTATGAACGAGCAAATATGGGGCAGAGAAGATGAAGTAGGAAGTGTAACCTACATATAACTAGAGGTGCAGAAAGAGGACAAAAAGGAAGAGACTGGGGCAAGATTTGAAGAGATAATGGCTGGCGTTTTCTACAACCGAAAAAGGACACTGATTCATGGATATTGGAATCTTAAGGAATCCCAGGCAGGATAATAAATACAAAGAAATTCATATCTAGTCATACCACAGAGACACTGCCCAACAACAAAGACCACTGAGAGATTCAAGGTCAGAGAGAAAAAGATGAATACCATCAAAGGAGGCACATTTTGACTACCAGAGACCATGGAAGCTATAGGAGAGTGGAATGATATCTTCAACATGCAGAGAAAATGCTTGACAACCAAGATAAGGGAGAAATTAGTTTATTTTCAGAAAAGAAGAAAAAAAATGTTTGCCAACAGACTTTCACAGAAGGAAACTCTCAAGGAAGAAGGAAAGTGATCACATATCTATGATGCAAGAAGGCATAGAAAGCATAGAAACTGAGAAGTGTAAGCACACAGAAGTGAACATATTTAAGCATATGTAAGTGATAATAGAAATGTAAGCACATCCTGTTCAGACTACATAGATACTTTGACACTTCTCGCCACTTCCATCGCCACCACCCTAAGCTAAACCAACATCATCTTTTGCTTGGATTGTTGCGATAAGCTTTCTAAAATGTCTTTCTGCTTCTTCCCTCAGCCAGACTGATTGGTTTAAAATGTAAATCAGGGGCGCCTGGGTGGCGCAGTCGGTTAAGCGTCCGACTTCAGCCAGGTCACGATCTCGCGGTCCGTGAGTTCGAGCCCTGCGTCAGGCTCTGGGCTGATGGCTCAGAGCCTGGAGCCTGTTTCCGATTCTGTGTCTCCCTCTCTCTCTGCCCCTCCCCCGTTCATGCTCTGTCTCTCTCTGTCCCCAAAATAAATAAATGTTGAAAAAAATAATAATAAAAATAAAAAATAAAATGTAAATCAGTTGATGACGCTTCTCTGCTCAAAACTCTCCAATTGCTCCTATATCAGTCAGAATAAAACACAAAGTCCCAATAGACCTGCAAGGCTCACATGATCGGGCGCCACATAATTGAGCTCCCCACTTTGTCTCTGGCTTTATTTCATGATGCTCTTTCTCACTCTTTATTCCAGTGCAACTGGACTCCCACTGTCCTTGAACACACTAGAGTTGCTGCTGCCTCAGAGCCTTTAAAGGTTCTCTCCCTCTGCCTAGAATGCTCTTGCCTTAGAAATACGTAGCTCTCTCCTTCACCTCCTATGGGTCATTACTCAAAAGGTACCTTTTCAGTGAAACATGATGGGACAAGACACTCAGAGGGCATGAACTGGTAATGTTATATTCCTTGTATTACTTGGGTCCTTGATTTATAAGCATTCTTAAAAGTCATTACATGTGTTTTATACACTCCTCTGTGTATTTCAACATTTTAGAAATGAAAAAGATGGGTGCCTGAGCAGCTCAGTTGGTTGGCATCCAACTCCTGATTTTGGCTCAGGTCATGATCTCACGGTTTATGAGTTTGAGCCCCACATCAAGCTTTGCACTGACAGTGAGGAACCTGCTTGGGATTCTCTCTGCTCCTCCTCTGTCCTCTCTCTCTCTCTCAAAGTAAATGAATAAAAATTTAAAAATAATTTAAAAATGTAAAAGAATATTCAATGAGTAAATGAACAAACAAATGAACAGCCTTTTCTAGGAGAGCTCTTAACCTGGGCTTCCTATGACATTGCTGCTCACATTTTGGGAAAGTTAGTGGAACCAGACTCCTATCAACCCTCTTGAAATTGCTATCAGTCTCATGCTTCTTAAAAGAACACAAAGTTTTTCTTTTAAAAAATAACAATGACCATCCTTAGAAACTCATTCAATAGCATTTTTAAACAATCATGTGCCCCTTTTTAAAAGCTTTTTATCTTCAAAGTCGTTGCTAAAGCTTTGGATTTTGTTTGCTTTTTGTTCCTAAGCCAGGCAATCTGCATAACAACAGTATTTCATTTGAAACTCCCATGCAGTGTTTAGAAACCAGCTGCCTGACCACTATTTGTGACTTGTTATTGGTACAGCTGAGGATTAGCCAGCTAAGGTGATAGTTTTAATTATTTAGGGTATATGAACTCCTACTCCTTTCTCAAGCTTATGACAGGCTTTGGAACTAAACATGTCTGGGGTCAAATTCTATCTTTGCCATTTACTAACCAGTCTTGAGCAATTCCATGAACTTTTCTGAGCCTCTGCTTCTTCAAGTTTGTAGGATTGATGAAAAAAATATGAAATAAGGTAAGTAGGATATCTCCCACCAATATCTGATGCATAACAGATGCCTACTAAATGGAAATAATTATTACACCAGAGTACATTTAGCCAATCCAGAGGTGAGGAATATGAAAATGGGGGTAGAGGAAGAGTCTAGGAGAGAGACCAAAATCCATTTCTTTCTACAAATGCTTTATTCAAAATGGAGGTTGGATTTAGGTCATTAGCCAGTTTTCATAGGGAACAGAGATTCATCTGTGATCACAGGTACACAGGATTTATAAGCATTCTTAAAAGTCATTACATGTGTTTTATACACTCCTCTGTGTATTTCAACATTTTAGAAATGAAAAAGATGGGTGCCTGAGTGGCTCAGTTGGTTGGCATCCAACTCCTGATTTTGGCTCAGATAAGAATGCAAGGTTCCTGAGGGATCATCAGGCAAACAATCTTTCAAATAAAGCTCAGTGCCTCTAGAAAATCTAGCTCTATTCTAGAGCTCTCCTGAAAAAGTGTGTTGTGTCTGCAGCTGTGTCTAGGTGCCAGATCCCCCATATTCCCCAGGCCTGTCCATTGGCTCTGTCTTTAAGCCTAGTTCTCTTTCCGACTCCAACAGAACTTCATGGTCAAAGTTTCCCAGGGAACCCCAAATATCCCTTCAAATGAATAGCCATAGTTCTCTCAGCTGCTAGAAGTTCCTCATTTTTTGGTCTTATATTAGTCTTTTATTCTGTCACATACCTGTGAAGTTACATATTGATACTGGCCATCTCCTCCCTTGTATTAATTTAACCTCAGAACTAGTCCAGGTTTCTCTGCAAGATCGTGCTCATAATTTTTCTTTGACCTTAGTTTTGCCTATTTTTGAAAAATCTAATTTTTACATTTTCTAGGAGAAATAGGGCCATGAGCTGTGTTTCACAAATTATATAGTGCTTATATGTCCTATGATGTTTTGTTACTCCAACAGCTTCTTTCCAAAAGTTCCCTTCCCCACCCTTCGTGCTCTGTTTTCTGTCCTTTCTTCATGCAATACTTGCTCTGCTGTTATGAAGGAATGGGTGTATTGTGACATAAGTAGGTATGAATAGTGCAGTAGTTTCTCTCTTTCTCCAAATATTCTGCTTACCTAGAATAGGACCCTAATACAAACTTAGTTCTGCAAATTTTTACAAGAGAAGATGGAATAATGACATAAAAGCGCTGAGAAGCAAAAGGAAGATCCTTCTGCAACAAAAAGAGTAAATGGCTTATGTCCTGAATTGCCTAAACCGAAGTAACTAATATTTAATTCATATTTAATATTAAATTATTATTTAATTTTCTCTACCCTACCACATACAAAAATTTTTTTTCCCTGGTGCCTGGGTGGCTCAGTAGGTTGAGCAACCAACTCTTGATTTCAGCTAAGGTCATGATCTCATGGTTCATGGGCTTGAGTCCTGTGTTGGGCCCTGTGCTGACAGCACTGAGCCTGCTTGGGATTCTCTCTCTGTCTCTCTTTCTGTGTGTTTCTAAATAAATAAATAAATAAATAAATAAATAAATAAATAAATAAACAAACATTAAACAAACAAACATTTTTCCCATATATCTGAAACAGTGATTTCCTCTCCTGGCCCTTTCTATTTCCCCACTCCAAACAGATTTTGTTTTTATTCCAACCTATGAGAGGGGGATATTGTGTATGCCCTTAATAGTGCTATAGGGGACTTAACATAATTTTTATTGTATTTATGTCATTTCCCTAGAAGAACTCCAGCAGAACAGATTTATAAGTGAACACAAAATTTAAGATTATACAATTATTCTAAACAACAGGAGAAAGTACTCAATAATTTGAGGCAAAAAAAAAAATCACTTATTTATCTATGCCTTTAAGAAACTCATTACGTTACTGGAATAAGAAATAAACATGAATGAGGATTTAGCAGAGAAAGAGATAACCCACTTTACTGAAGAGACACCATTGAGCTAGACCTTGAAGGATAGGCAGGATTTAAACACGTAGAAAGACATTCCAGAGAGGAAGAGAGAGAACAGCATGAGCAAAAGTTAATTTAAGTGGAAAGGGATCAAGACCATATGAGTACCAGTATGGTGTTAGTTGTTCTGCTCTCTCATCAACTACTCAACAATGCTAACACAATCCTTATTTCCAAAAGAATTTTCATTTCCCAAAGATTTACTTAAAACATCAAAGCCATATCACATTAGGAAATTATCATGTAAGCTAAAATTATGAATGCCATTTCGATCAAGTACTAAAAAAAAAAACAAAAAAAAACCAAAAAACAAAAACTTTTTCAATTATTTCAATACATTTTTTCTATCATTTACTCATATCTTTCTTGATAAAGTAGTGAAGAAAGAGGCAGCAACACAGCTTAATTTCCTTTGCAGGTATTTCTGATTATCTGAACACTCCAGTGACCAAGAGTGCCTCATGCAGCCTGTAACAACATCAGGTTCTGTACTGTGGGAGGTGGGGATGGATTTGGAAGGAATCAAGTTGGCTGTTGAGGGTCTTGACTATCTGGGATGCAGGTTCCTTGGTCTAGCTGAACAGTTCCATGATATTAGAGACTGTGTCTGTCCTGTTCACTGAATGTTTCCAGTTTCTAGCATAATGTTTGGCATATTTGTTGAAAACATAAAATGTTTACTGGCCAGGTGGTCTCTTGAAGTTTGGTTTCTATGGTTTAAAATGAGGAACTGAAGACAGAATCAGGTATGATCTTCTCTTAACGTTCTCTTTTGATGGTATACTCTAAGGTTAGAGTTCACATAGTGACCCACAGACAGGCTTTGTTTGATCTGCACAATGATCAACAATTTTAAATTAAATACCCCAAATCTAAAGATCCACATATCAAATATAGTTGAAAAAGCAAATGACATTATATTATTGTGCCAAGAAATTGGCTTGCCTAATGCCAGTTAGCTTGTTTAAGCTGGGCCTGATCTCTCTAATGTGCTACACTCCCCATCACTCCCTATTACTTACTCATTACCCTATTACTATAGCTCATTTTATCCATTTCCTTTAACTCTCTGGTCCCTGTAGACATTTGACTTTGTAATCTTTTAAATCTTTCATAAAATATTTTTCCCACTTAATACATGGGAATATAGACACACAAAAATTGCATAATTACATTCAGGTCCCCATTAAGTATCAAAACCTGAAAATGGCAGTCAAATCTAGTGAGATTTGCATCCAAGCCATTACACACTTCTAGCTTTGAATTTCTCCTCACTGCCAAGGCTTTGCTCTCTCTCTAATGTAAAAAGCTTTCTCAAGACTCACTTGGAAAAGAAAAAAATGTAGCACTATATAATTGTAAACTAGTTTTTGTAGAAACTGTAGGAGCATCTATATTTTATAATTCTGAATCTGTAATTTTAAAGATTAATTTTATACTTACTCATGCTACTAAATTAATTTCCTTCTCCCTGACCCTAGATTGTCTTTTGTTTTGTTTGGAATGACCACTGTTAAGAGTCTGAGAGGCTTTCTAGTCCATTGTCAAAGGCATCTTCTATTGTGTATAGGGAGCTTGCTTTTAGAGGATAGTGGATGTCTCTGTTTTTATTAAGAGAAGAGGAAAACAGGCTTCCAAGATTTGGGCACATGCTAATGGTCACAGAGCAGGTAAGTTGTGGACAAAACCAGAAGGGGAACTTACTATATCCCTTAGCCTCCATTTGAACTGTTTCATTATATCATGCTTCCTGTACCTCCCCTCTTCCGTTTTCAATGCTACAGGGAGAACTGTTACTTTCCAGAACAATGGTGGTAATAAGTCTAATCAGGGCCCATTCTACCAAGCACAGAGATGTCAACACACTTGTGGAATTTCACAGTTTGCATAGCTCTCTGTTTATTTCTCTAGAATCCTTCCTATCTAAAAATTTAACTGTCACTCCTTGAAAAAAACACTGGTTAAAAATGGAATTTCACTGGAAAATTCCACTGCTTTAATGTTGTCCAAAGCTAAACTTCAGTCTATATTGGAGAATGGTCAAATTGTCTCAGAAGCTAATCATTCTGTTATCAGTCTATTGACCAATTAATTAAGATTGATCACCACATTATGGACCCTGATTGTGTTGGGGGTCTCTAAAAGAAAAACAAGGCCTAGGGAAAAATTATTTTCTGTGTGAGACTAATTGAAAATACTGTAGGAATTCAGTAATGAGACTAGTGGACTGCTTTGTATTAAACTGAGCAGGCTACTTGAAAGAGATGGGACTGTATCTGGGCCTTAGATGGGACTGTATCTGGGTCTTAATCTGGAGTAGATTACAGGTAAGTGAAAAGGAAGAGAGGTAGTGAAAATGCATGATAGGGGTGCCTGGGTGGCTTGGTCGGTTAAGCGTCCAACTTCGGCTCAGATCATGATCTCACGGTCAGTGAGTTCGAGCCCCGCATCGGGCTCTGTGCTGACCGCTCAGAGCCTGGAGCCTGTTTCAGATTCTGTGTCTCCCTCTCTCTCTGCCCCTCCCCTGTTCATGGTCTGTCTCTCTCTGTCTCAAAAATAAATAAACGTTAAAAAAATTTTTTAAAAAAAAAGAAAATGCATGATAATTTATACCCAAACAGGGGCAAGCATAGAGTGTCTATAGACTGCAAACAAGTGTCTCCTTAATTACTATAGGAGTCTGTGGGAAGTAACAGAGAAAAAAGTCGTAGGTAGGGTAGGACAAGACACTGTATTTAGGACTGAATGATTTTCAAGGATGTGTCTGAGTATCTAAATCTACAAATAACCAAATCAAAAATAAAAATAAAATATAATAGGAGAAGATATTTGCAAATGACATATCAGATAAAGGGTTAGTATCCAAAATCTACAAAGAACTTAATAAACCCAACACCCAAAAACCAAATAACCCAGTGAAGAAATGGGCAGAAGACACGAGCAGACACTTTTCCAAAGAAGACATCCAGATGGCTAAGAGACATATGAAAAAAATGCTCAATAACACTTATTCCATTCTAGGATAACCACTCCCTCCATCCCACCACACCTACATGTTGTATTTGTCATTACAAACCTCAGTAGTGTTCACCTAAAAGAAGCTGTTTCCTATAGTAATTTGTTTACTTTCCAGGCTTTGAAATACAAGACCCAGGGATTTAACCTGAGAACTGAATTTCACTCTTAAATTCTTTCATGACATTTTGTGTCTTTCTGTAGACTGGGCAATGGTGAAATGGACCTTTACCCATTTCAAGTAAATCACCTGCAACTTGCAGACTTGTTTTTAGGGCAAGTTCCCTTATTTGGTTTATTTTTAAAGGCTTATGATTTATGTTTATCAGTATTGACATTTTCGGGAAGGAAGAAACAACAAATTCTATATTTAAGAAGGAGAGGAAAGGTGAGAAGAATAAGTAGATAACCAGCTCTTTTTCCCTGTTTCCCTTCCTCTCTTTCTTTCTGGCTTTTTTCCTTATCTGTCTACCTACCTACCTATGCATTACCTTATATTTGCTATTTAAACCATAATTGATTATAGTGGCTCTACTGACCCTTAGGGGAGAAGATGGCTTTTTGCTTGGTCAAATACCTTGATCAACTAGTTTGGGAATAAAACATGAGGTCCCCAGATAACAATCTGGAAGGAAACAGATAGGTAAAGAGAGAACCAAACTGTTCCACAAACCCAAAATAAAAAGGAATTTGAAGATAGAGCAAAAAATGGGGATGGGAGGGGAATGAAGGGAAGAAGGAGCTGATCATCATAATGGTTGGAGGGACCTCCACAGCAATACCACATACAGAGAGACTTCTGGGGGCAGGGATAGCCAGATGACCATTCAATATTGCTAAACATCTCTTCTCTGTCATCCCGAACTTAAGGTTAATCTTTACACACAAAAATTACTTATGTGGGTGGAGATATGGGGAAATTAAGGAAAGCAAGCTGTATTCCATGAATGTACCAACAGAAGAGAACAGCAGGTGAATATGAGGCATGAGTGAAATGAAGAGCTCAGAAGGAACAAGAAATTACAGCAAGAGCTGACCATGAGAATGTAAACCCCCTGGAATTTGAGGAAACCTTGGAGAGTACATCAGCATTTCCATTTGATGGGAAGAGGGGCTTAAAGCAAAGTTAATGAAACTCTCAGGATAAGGTAGTGTCATTGGACATATAGGAGGTATCTAACACTCAGCTATATGTCCACATCTATATCTTTATCCAAAGATAGATACACCATCTCCTTGTGTATGTTCCTTGTAAGTTAGATCATGGTTTTATATACTTGTCACAAAATTTAAGTTATTAATACATTAATCGTCTCAGAGCTATTTACCTTGCAACTTTATTTAATTCTATGTTTTTAAATACCTAGAGGTCATCTCTACCTTGGCAAATATAATATCTCATAATTGTCCCCTCTTCCTTTCTTCCACATTTTGGTTTCCGGTTATATCATTCTTCCAGTCTAATTAATAGATTGAAGACTTTCCCTAGCTCCTCCTTTTTCTGCACATTCCTCAAGCAAGCCTTTGGGTATTTCCTTTATAATATATTCTCTATGAATGCACTAGTTTTAATATTCTTATTTACTAATAATTATATGTTCCAATTACTTTTATTCTAATGGTTAAAATGTTAACTAGTCTCACCACCTTGAGTCTCCCTTCTTCAACAACGATCTCTGGTTCCAGACCATCTGTGTCAAGTTTCTATTTAGCTAAACTGGAAGTATATTTCCCATAATTTCTTTCCCTGCATGCTTCTGGGTTAGCAACAAGAGAAATTTGTGTGAGGCTGGGAAAATGAAAGTGAGGCAGCTGACATTACATTCTGAAAGCTCGTGTATAATATGAGGTACGTTGTAGCTTGTGAAGTTGTCACTGATCTGCTGGTTCACATTACAGTGTGGAGAAGTGGCCAGGCCTCCAGGGGCTGCTGGATTTCCTCTCTTAAGTTTTGAGTCCTGGACCAGATGTATTTGTAGCTCCACAATGACAGGTGTAAGCTTCTTCTGCAGGCCAATGATATTATCAGATTGGAAATGGTAAGAGACAGGTGCAGATTCCACTTTGTCCTCATAGTTGCCAGTTTGTCCTTTCTCTTTGCTGCTTAATGTCCAGATGGTCTTGATTACTTACTGACTCTGCTGACCTACAGTGACTCCACGCTCATTACCAGATGCAGAGGTAACAGTCTTCTATAGGATTCTTCACCAGCTCCCCCATTGTTCCCATTCTAATTCCTATAATAAATTCTTTATTCCTTATCACTCAATATGGTTCTGCTCCCCTAATTGACACAGAAATTGGTACCAGAAGTAGTTCTAGGAGAATAGAACTATAAGGATGGGTTTTCTAAATTAGTTCTGGCAAATCTGGAAATGGTTTTTTGATTTGATTACGCTTAAAGACATTAATGGTTGTGTTTTCCAGAGGAAAAGGGAACACTGATGGTACATGGCAGGCAACAGCAGAACAGTCATTCAAATGATCACTCTTAGACACCTATAATTGAGTGCTTATAGAAAGTAAGGCATGGGGTGACCAAATGATGCAGTGATAGTGATTTGCGCTACATTGCCATTCAACTTATTTGGCTTGTGCAGACAACAGATAGATCTTGGAGAAAGACAACAGATTATCTTAATCAGATGGTGACTCCAATTGTAGCTGTTGTTCCAGATGTGGTTTTGTTGCGGGAGTAAATCAGTACAACCTTGTAATGCCCGAAGTTCTGAAACCTCCCACAAAAGACCACCAGAGTCGTAAGTCAAAGCCAAGCGGCAAGGGTCGTTTATTGCAGGTTCGAACCTGGACCTCTGCTCACTCGTTGCCGGTGACGCTAAGAGGCCTCGATCAGGGTTGGTACAGCGTTTTTATAGACAGAGAAAAATAGCACAGGGGAGGTTTCAAATTATGAGGGGCCTGATTAGTTGGTTTTAAAGTAAGGACATTTGTTGTTCTCTGATTGGGCGTCCTTTGTTCTTTGGCGGGAAGGCTTTGTCCATTACTTGTGGTGGGAGGAAAAGGGGGAAGGGGGAAGGGGGTAGGGGAGGAATGTGTTAAGCAAGCAGGTTTACAGAAGCGAGAAATGCCGGTTAGTTCATGTACAATCACTTATTCTATTACATACCAGACTACATTTAGGAAGTTTTACAACTTACTCTATTACATAGCGGGTTACATTCAGGAAAGGTTTCACAACGCTCGTAGCAAACAGCAAGTAAAACAGACTTCTCAGCAATTGTATTTTTTATCAAAGATCTATAATAAGCAGAAAAGAGAACTTAGCTTTAAACTAAGGCAGGGCTGTCATCTGGATTTAAAGCTGTTCTTTTCATTGGTATGATCAATGGCCAGGACTGAAGCTTTTGTAGGTTTTGTTCCATGTTGTCCTTCAGCTTCTCCAAGTCCTGAATCAGGTGTGTATGTCACTCCAGGGTGAAGGATGTTGGCTTCTCCAGGACACACTTGTGCTCAAAGTTGGAGGAGAAATGCAAACAAGGGTTCTAGTTTATCTGCTTGAATTCCATGTTGTCCTTGTTTTCCCCAGCTTCACATTCAGCTTTTCTTCCCAAACGCCTGCCCTGCTAGCCTACTTTAGGCCACCACAAGACAGAGAGGTAACGTCTTTTCAGAAAATTCTACATTAACTCCCACATTAACTGTATAAATTTTAATTCCTATGGAAGTCTTATTCCTTTTTTCTCCTAGTGGTTTTGCTTCATTGAATAAACCCTAATTGAAACACTACCATTTTACTTTCAAACTGTATAGATCTTTTTAAAAAAACTTATTTAATTCAAGTACAATTAACAGACACTGCTATATTATTTATAGGTGTACAATATAATGATTCAACAATTTTATGGGTTACTTAGTGCTCATCACCATAAGTGTACTCTTAATCCCCTTTACCCATTTCACCATCTGCCCACCTGCCTCTCCTGTGGCAACCACCATTTGGTTCTCAATGTTTAAGAATCTGGGTCTTTTTTTATATCTTTTTTTCTTTTTTTCATTCATTTTGTTTCTTAAATTCCACATGAATGAAATCATACGGTATTTGTATTTCTCTGACTTATTTTGCTTAGCATTATACCATCTAGATCCATCCATATTGTTGCAAATGTCAAGATTTCATTCTATTTTTATGTCTAAATAGTATCCC
Source organism: Felis catus (assembly GCF_018350175.1). Classification (NCBI taxonomy): domain Eukaryota; kingdom Metazoa; phylum Chordata; class Mammalia; order Carnivora; family Felidae; genus Felis; species Felis catus. The sequence goes on along the minus strand of NC_058368.1, from coordinate 205,583,380 downwards.
ATTATATATATTTATATAAAAATTATATATATAAATCTGCCCTTCAAACAATATGAATTGGACTTGCTAAATGGGAAGTTGAAGGGTGAAGCCATTTATTACTGAGACCACTCCTGCTTTTGAAACCTGACTGGATTGAATGGAAGCCTACAAACTTGAATGGCCTAGCTCTGGGAGACATTTTCATATGATACAGTGCTAAGCTGAAGAACCAACCACGTCATTAGAGGGTTCCCAGACCCCTGGGGAGGGGAAGAGGGCTGGAGGTCAAAGTAATTGGCAATGGCCAAGGATTTAATCTATGTAATGAAGCCTCCATAAACACCCCAAAAGAACAGGGTATGTAGAGCCTCTGGGGTTGGTGAACACTTGGCGATTCTGGGAGAGTGGTGTACCTCAAGAAGGCATGGAAGCTCATTCCCCTTATTCCATGCGTCTTTTCCTTCTGGTTGCTCTTGAGGTATATCCTTTTATAATAAACTGGTTATCTAGTAAATAAACGATTTCTCTGAGTTCTGTGAGCTGCTCTAGCAAACTAATTGAACCCAACAAGGGGGATCTTGGGAACCTCTGATTTACAGCCAGTCAGAAGTACTGGTAGAAGTTTGGGTTTGTGACTGGTATCTGACGTAGGAGGGTGGAAGCAGCAGTTTTGAAGCAAGCTTTAACCTGTACAATCTAATGTTATGTCCAGAAAGATAGTGTCAGAACTGAGATGAATTGAGTTGAATTCTTTGTGTTGTGTGGGAACCCCTTCCCTATCCCCAACCCCACCGCGCGCGCACACACACACACACACACACACACACACACACACACACACACACACAGTGGAACTGGGTCCCGGAACCTAATACATTGTTTTTTTTTTTTTTTTTAAAGAATTCACTCTCCAATTTATTCTTCCCTTTTTAACGTTTATTTATTTTTGAGACAGAGAGAGACAGAGCATGAACGGGGGAGGGTCAGAGAGAGAGAGGGAGACACAGAATCTGAAACAGGCTCCAGGCTCCAAGCTGTCAGCACAGAGCCTGACGCGGGGCTTGAACGCCTGGGAGATCATGCCCTGAGCTGAAGTCGGACGTTCGACCGACTGAGCCACCCAGGTGCCCCTATTCTTCCTCTTTTAAAAATAATTTGTCATTTGTTCCTCTGGTTGCTTTTAAGATTTCTCTGTCTTTGACGTTTAGGGACTGGCTGCTCATGTGCCTGGGTTTTTTTGTTGTTGTTGTTTTTAATCCTGTTAGGTTCAGTGGACCTTCTTTAAACCTGTGGTTTAAGTACTTCTGACCCTCTTGGGATAGTCTCGACCAATATCTTGCCCATTAAAACTTTAGCCCCATTCTCTCTCTTCAACCTTTTTCAGATATTAGATCTTTTTACTGTGTTTCATAGGTCTCTTATACACTTTTTAGTATTTTTCTTATCCTTTTATTCCTTCTCTGCTGCAGTCTAGATACTTTATCTTGTTCTATCTTCCAGTTTACTGATCTTCTCTTTCACCTTCTTGATGAGGGAGCATAATGCAAGCTGAGAGGTCACAAACATCCCCCTCCCTCCACGACCAGGTGGGATTTGTGTGATATTCCTTGGGCACTCCTGGCTGCCCAAGAACAAAGAAAAGGGGGAAAACAAATGGTTAACTGATAAGGATCATAGTCCTGCAGGACCTAAGTTTCCATCACCCTTCCATAGTGAAGTGGGAAACAAAGGCAGGAGGAAATGGCAGATAAAACTCAATTTTCTTATAACCTGCAGCCCATTGACAAATACTTGAGGCTGGCAGAGTAAAATGTTTCTTCTGAAACCCCTTACTGTCTTAATGCTAATACTTTGCTAGAGGGAAAAACAACCTTAACTTGACAATAGCCAGGCCTCCAGTATCCTGGGAGTCTTCTTTAGCATATGAAAACCTCACTGGAAACTTCCCCTGGACTCTACCTCCCTCCCCCCATAAAACCAGTCTCCTCATGGTCCCAGGGCAGTTCTTCCTTCCAGTGCTTTAATAAAGTCACCTTTTGCACCAAAGATGGCTTCAAGAATTCTTTCTTGGCCATCAGCTCTGGACCCTATGAACTCCACTATCACCCCCCCCAAAACCTCATCATTTGCATCTGTTCTTACACTCATCTATTGAATTCTTAATTTTAATTCATAAATGTTAGAATTTCTCTGGTTAAATTCTCAATCTCATTGTCTACTTTTCTGAATATATTAACCTTTTTTTAAGCCTGTGTCAACGATTCCAACATCTGGATTACCTGTCTGTTAAAACTTGTGGCAATAATTTGAGGCTTTTTCTGAGGTCCTCTTGAGAGCAGTTTTTTCTTTCTGCTGAATAGTCAGATCACCTTATTTCACTCAGGGACTGAAATGTTTTGAAGATGAGTTTTTGTCCTTACAAAGCCTTGTTTACTTCTCATCCATTCTTACTTCTTAGGTATAGCCCTTCTGGGGAACTAAGGGCAAAGCACAAGGCAACAACACCCCTTCCCCCAGGTGGGATGTGTGTGTCATTCCTCAGACACTCCCCAGCTGCCCAAGAACAAAGGAAATGGAAAAACCAATGGTTTACTGATAGAGATAGCAGTCAAGCTGGACAGGAGTCTCCATCAGTTTACAAATGTCTTAGTAAATTACAAAAAAAAAAAAAAAAAAGGCAATCTTATCAATAGCCTAATCTCCGGAAACCATAGACATTTTCTGAAGCCCTAACATCACCTTCCCCTCCATGATGATGTGGGGAAAAAAAGCAAAACAAAACAAAACAAAACAAACCCAAAAAGCGTAGATAAAAGTAAGTGTCTTTATAAGCAGCAGCCCATTGACCAACACTTGAGGCTGGCAGAGTAAAACATTCCTCCAGGAACTCCCTACTGTCTTAATGTTAATGCTTTGCTAGAGGGAAAAGTAACTTTACTTCAACAGTAGCCTCCAGTAGCTTAGGAGTCTTCTTTAGCATATGAAAGTCCTTTTGGAAACTTTCCCTTGCTTTTAACGCCCCCACCTCCAACACCCAAGCATATAATCAGTCACTCTTCATAACCCCAGTGCAGCTTTCTGACCACATGTCCTGTCCCCATGCTTTAATAAAATCACTTTTTTTTTTTTTTTTTTTTTTTTTTTTTTTGCACCAAAGACCTCTCAAGAATTCCTCCTTGCCCATCCTGTTGTCTTGGGACCCCATCACTCCAAACCGCATCACTAGGACTTTTCCTCTTCAGCTGGCCCTGATTTCTAATTTTTGGCTCTCCAACTTCATGAGGCACTGCTAGCTCTTCAAAGCTTTTCAGAATCCTAGGCTGTCATTTTATATTTACTTTCTCAGTGCTTTGGACCCACAAATCTTATAAATTAGCAAATACCTCAAAGGGGAAAATGCCATGGAATGTCAAAGCTTACGAATGTTAAGACTAACTGCACTGTACTGCTTTTTTGCTCCAGAAAATTATGGTGCATTGTATACTCTTTGATAACCTCAGCAATTTTTTTGTTTGGCAGTGGTGGTGGTGGGAGGGTGAGGGTATCTTATTCAGCTTTCCTGGTTGCCTTCTGTGGCCAGTTTTATCTATGGCAATCTATACCATCATTACTAGAAGAAGAATGTTCCTTGCTTGCTTTTTAAAAGAGTAATTTTTTCATTTTACCTTCAAAAGAGGTCTCATTTTTGCTTTTTCATTGTTTGCTTCACAGAAGTATGTGGACTCAGAATGCACATAATTACCGATGGTGCAATGCTGGTTTTTGATCAGTTCTAATTACAAGGCCAGAACAAATTCTCAGTGAGTACTTTTACATTTTTAAATCAACAGGTGTCCTTGGTGATAAATGCAAACTGATGAGAGACCATCATGCAAATTTACATTCAACTTTAATGGCTTAATTGTTCAACACTTTAAATTGCCATTTAATTTCAATGCCAGTAATTCTTGATTTCATATGCTATACCTAGCCAGGAAGAGAGTAGATCATTGAAGACCACAGATAATCCAGTATCTCTTTTCTGGCCACTGATTTTAAACTTTCTCTCCAAACTCAATTTTCTTACACAAAGAGTTTATTGTACATAAATATTTTTCATGTTCCAGAGGACACATAAACACATAAGAAAATTTCCACAGACAGAAGAGAGCCCAAAGAGAAAAGCAGGGGTCATAAAAAAAAAATCTAAAAATGAAAAATGAAGGGGAAATTTCTGAGTGGCTACTATGCACCAGGCACTTAAAATATATTTTTAATACTAACAACAGCCCTGTGAGGAAAATATGTCCATTTACATAGTAGAAAACAAGACTCAACGAAATTAAGAAACTTGTTCAGAGACATCCAATGGGTGACATTCCTAGATAAAACAAAGTAAATCACTACTTCCTATTATTAATAGGATGATAACAACTTTTTCTTTATTCTGAATGGAAAAAAAAATACGGAACATTCACCAAGGTTTTGAGCAAATTAAAAAGGCAGTTTTTGAACATTTAGTTATTTTTGCACTTATTTTTTCTTTGAAATTTTTACTGAGATGATTTTAATTTCTCATTCAGTTTGAATAAATAATATCGAGACGTCCAAGTCCCTGGTACATGTTTTCCTCCAATGACATCCTCTTACAAAACCGTCTTACAATATTGCATCCAGGCTAATGACAATGCAATCCATCAATCTTATTCGCATTTCTCCAGTTTTACTTGTGCTCATTTGTGTATGGGTGTTTGTGTCTATTTGGTTCTATATCATTTTATCACATATGTCATAGTCCGTAGAGCCACCACCACAGGTAAAATACAGTTCCATCACCACCTGGACCCCTCAAGTGATCCTGTTATGACCATACCCACCTCCTTTCCACTCTTCCTCCTAGGTCCCTAAGCCTTGCTAACTTCTATTCTGTTCTACATTCCTAAAATTGCATCATTTCAAATATGTTACAGAAGGGAAATGATATAGTATATAATCTTTTGGTATTGACTTTTCATTCAGCATAATTTCCTAGAGATACACCCTAGCTGTCACGTGTGCATTCCTTTTTAATGCTAAGTAGTATTCCATATTTGGGATTTGCCAGCTTGTTTTACCATTCACCCACTGAAGGACATCTTAGCTGGTTCCAGTTTTTGGCTTTTATGAATAAAACTTATAGACATTCATGTATGGGTTTTTGTATGAACATAAGTTTTTAATTTTCTGGGATAAATGCCCAACAGTATTTGCTAGGCCATATGGTAATTGCATGTTTAGTTTTAAAAGAAACTGCCCAACTGTTTTCCAGAATGGCTATATTATTTTACATTCCCAACAACAACGTAGGACTGGTTTAGTATGTCCAGATCCTGGGCATTTGGTGTCGTCACTGGTTTTTATTGTAGTTATTCTGATACATGTGTAGTGGTACCTCATTGCGGTTTCAATTTGCATTCCCCTGATGGCTAATGATGTTGATTGTCTTTTCATACTTTTTGCACTTGTTTTAATTCAATTAAGCACTGAGATCTGCATTATTGGTGATTGGAAGAATAAAAGAAAACAATTTTTAAAAATCCATCCTCATATTGTCTCCTCCATTGAGACTCCAGTTCCTCTTGATTAAATTTCTCGTCCAAAATCCAAGAGACCATCACTAAATCTCCTTATTCAGAACTGTAGTTATTATAGGGGCGCCTGGGTGGCTCTGTCGGTTAAGTGGCCGACTTCAGCTCAGGTCACGATCTCGCGGTCCATGAGTTCAAGCCCCGTGTCGGGCTCTGTGCTGACAGCTCGCAGCCTGGAGCCTGCTTTTCGATTCTGTGTCTCCCTCTCTCCCTGACCCTCCCCCATTCATGCTCTGTCTCTGTCTCAAAAATAAATAAACATTAAAAATTTTTTTTTAAAAACAGAACTGTAGTTATTATAAAGATACTGAAATGGATATTCATTTATATACTTCCTTTGAAAGCCTTTTCAATATGAAAAATTCCATATAATTAAGTGAATAGTATAATGAATTCTCATGTTACCCATCATGCTCAGCTTCAGTAATTGCCAAAATTTTGCCATCTATCATCTCTTTCCCAATTTTTATTATTTTTGCCAGAGTACTTTAATTAAAAAAATTTTTTTTTATTAGAGGGAGCGAGTGAGCGCACCTGAGTGGGGGAGGAGCAGAGGCAGAGAGAGGGACTCTCAAGCAGGGTCCGTGCTCAGTGTGGAGCTTGACCCCATGACCCCAGGATCATGACCTAAGTCAAAATAAAACTCAGATGTAGGGTGCCTGGGTGGCTCAGTCAGGTGTGTCTGACTCTTGATTTCAGACTGGGTTATGATCTCACGGTCATGGGACTGAGGCCTGCGTGGAGCCCCACGTTGTGCTCATAGCCCAGAGCCTGCTTGGGATTCTCTCTCTCCCTCTCTCACTGCCCCTACCCCTGCTTGCAAGCACTCTCTCTCTCTCTCCAAATAAATATTTAAAAATAAATAAATAAAAGTGAAACAAAAAAAAAAAAAAAGGTTTGGACACTCAACTGGCTGAGCCACTAAGGTGCTGCTTACCAGAGTATTTTAAACCAAATCCCTGCCATATAACTCCACCCATGAATTAATACTTTTCCTCATGAGGTCAAGTCATAAGATTGTTTAAGCTAGAGAACATAAGTAGAATATGGGGCAAAGGTTCACATACTTTCTTCTTGCACTGATGAAAAAAAAAATCTGTGCTTTCAGAACATGATCAATCAGGCAGGTATATTTCTTGGAAAGTCTCATTGAGTTATTTTTAATATAGTTATTCTTTTTCTAGACTATACAACCCTGTTCTATATATATAGGTAGATTAACCTTTTTACTATGGTCTTGATAAAATGAAAAAGATGTTTCCTTATTAAATGGAAAATCATAGGAGATAAACATATGCATCTACTCTATGTATAGGGCTCTGACTTTAAACCCTCATTTTTTTTCCTCCCATAAAAAATGACTTTCAAGTTTATGCCTGAGTTAACTTTTGTAAAGATGTCCACTTCTACCACAAGCTCAGCTGTTCTTGGAACATTTCTGCTTCTCTGTGATACTATAGATGACAATGAGGTCATTTCACAATTGCTTCTTTTCTGGAGAACACAGCTGGTTCAGTCTGGTCAGCAAGATTCTCGTGGCTGCATTTCCTGAGTCACCACAGTATTTCAATTGACCCCTTTTCAGAACATATTACATCCATGTCATATCCTTCCACAATAAAACATCTATAATCAAATGACTACAGTAGCTATTGAGTGGTATGCCCTTTACTCTGGTCCAGAACTGTTTGGGTTCATAACTTTTTTTTTCTTTAAAAAAAAATTTTTTTTTTTACATTTATTTATTTTTGAGAGACAGAGAAACAGAACATACGTGGGGAGGGGCAGAGAGAGAAGGAGATAAAATCCAAAGCGCAGAGCCCGATGAGGGGCTCAAACTCACAAACCGTGAGATCATGACGTGAGCTAAAGTCAGATGCTTAACCAACTGAGCCACCCAGGCGCCCCAGTTCATAACTTTTCAATAAGTATTATCACACTGAAATTTTAAACTCAGATTTTCTTAAACCAAGCATAAGCAATGACTGATTTGTCTTCCAGCTGCTCCTTACCAAGAGTACTGCATTATTTGTGGCAGAATTCCTTCTGATTTTGTACAGATCATACCAATTTATGAGTTACTTTAGCTCTCTGTTTTTTGTGGAGTTTGTTTTGGTTTTGATTGTTAAGAGTCACTTTAGCTTCTTTTTTCCAAACACGCTTACACATTTTATTGAACAATCGGTGGTATATTTTAGGATGTGCTGAACAGAGGCAGGCAAGTATGAAATCTAATTTCAAGATCCCTCTAAACAGTCTCCCATGGTACACATACTTTTCCTCCACAGAAAAGGGAAACTCAGCACAATTATAAATTTACTCTTAAGTGTGATTATTTGATTAAGAGCTATTTCTCTACATTCATTGCTCTATCCCTAGAACCTACTGCACTGCTGGCTCTCAGCGGGTACTTATGTCAGTTATGAATTTATTGCCTTTCAGCTCCAAATTCACCCATCATTGTCTTCTCCAAGATAATGGGAGCGGGCCCTGCAAATAGTATTCCTTTGCCAACTAGGATGACATTAAGCTTTGTCAATACAAAGTTTGTAAGAGACACTTGAAGAGGAAGAGGTTTTTCCTCCTGGTATGATGTACTTGTCAGCGCCCTGCAGCTCACTCTTTTCCCACTGTCCAGGCCCCTGCAGTAAACAAAGCTTCTCCAGAATCCAAAAACTGTGATACAACTGGCTTACCTAGTTCCTGACGCCTGCAGCGTGGGGTGGCCAGTGGGGCCAGTGCCTGCAGCTTCCCCCAGCACTACTTCAGGGGGTGACACAGGACACTTCCCTGTGAACAACATCCCTGTCATCTCTTCAGGTGGCTTTGTGGCAACTTCTGAAGTGTGGCATTCCCCTTAAGGACAGCGTCCTCTGGCTCCTCAAAGGCCGATTTCTAGCAAGTTCTGCTGGCATGGCACCAGAGCGACTTCTCTGCCATCTGTGAGCCATAGCTATGCACTTTCTCACAAGGTCTGGATCTCAGTCCTGTAAGCCTCTTCCTCAGAGGTTCCATCTCAAACCCAGGGTTATGGCTGTTCCTTAAATCCACTATTCACATGTTGTAGAGACTTCTCTTTTCTTCTAACTAGCTAATTCCTCAATTCTCAAATTCCCTGTTACAGTTAATAATTCTTTACATTAGAATTTCTCTATTCAATTTACCATGTAAAGTGTCTACTGATTGGACCCTACCTGATAAAGTGCTCAAAACCACCTATTGAAAGAAGAACAGAAAAAAAAAATTAAAAGGAGGGAGAGCATAAGAAATTTAAAAGACCCCCAAATTATTACTGTCATATCCCCAAACCAGTTGTATATTTATTTGCTATTATTTGGAGTTAGAAATGTATGATCCTGTGTCATTGGAGAAATTATTTTCCAATAATTCATCCACTCTGTGTACTCCATCACTAAACATTTATTGAGCAACTAGTTTGCTGAGCATATGCCAATACATTTCTTGGGATAATGAGAGAGTTGGTAAGTCTACAAAGAGAATCCAGACTATAACACCCACAGAAATTTCCTTGAATATCAAGATTTCAGGAAACTAGATTTAAGACTGCCTTTAAATCAGACTACACAATATTTCCTCTGTTCTCTCCCTCCAACTCCCACCAATAAATAAATGAATGGGCAAATAATATGGTAAGTAATTTAATTCCTGTTCTTTAAAATCTCACTGTCAGGAAATGTGGTTAATGTCTAAATTAAATTCCTCGCCCCTCCTTTTCTTCTCCTTTCCTTGACCTAGGGCATCCTTCACCAGTTATACACAGTACTTAAGTTATTAAATAACTCCTTGAGCTTCTGTAGTTCAAGTTAAATATTCCATGTACTTAATTTTTTCCCCATAGTTTGAGTCTTTTTAAATTGTCTTCCTGAGCACTTTCCATGTTGATCACATGTGTCTTAGTTCAGCCTGCTATAACAAATACCACAGACTGGGTGGCTTAAACATGAAACATTTATTTTTCACAGTACTGGAGGCTGGAAAGTCCAAGATCAAGTTGCTGGCAGATTCTGTGTCTGGTGAGGGCCCTTCTCATCATTTGAAGATGGCTGGCTTCTTGCATCCTCATATGGCAGAGAGAAAATGGGCTCTTGTGTTTCCCCTTTCTTAAAAAGGCACTCATCCCACCATGAAGGATCCACCTGCTTAACTTCCTCTAAACCTAATTACTTTTCAAAGGCCCTATAATGGGGTTTGAGGTTTCAACATGTGAATTTTGGCTGGGGAGGGGGGACAGAAACATTTATTCTATAGCAATTTCACCTTACATGCCATTGTTCTCTCTTTGGCAATCTCATATAGAGTTTGATACTATGGACTTAAGTGACTCCTCAAATACTTTGGTCTTCTACATGTGTGTATCTGGGTAACTGTTATAAATTAAATGCCTTTAATTACAATAATAAAAACATTTCACATTTAGAGTAAACTTATGTTTACTTAAGACAGAAATTATGTTTATGGAAAGGATAAGAGTTGGGGGGGGGGAGGATAGAAAGACAGAGAGAGTTACCTGGAAGGCAAATCATGACTGAAAGATTACATAATAAGCACTTAGACTGCTTCGAAGAACTGTTTTAAACACCATTTACACGTGCACTAATATAATCACCAACTCTTTCCTATCCATAAAGCAGACATTATGCTCACTGAGAAAGGCCTTAGACAACCCTTTCCAATTCACTGCTTCTAAAATGAAGGATTTCCCACACTTTAACATCTTTGAAATTGGAATGCATTTCACAAATGACAGTATCCTACCATTGCCTTGGCTCCTTCAGCTTTTGGTAGCCCAACTGCTCTGGAAGAAGCTGAGGCAGGCACCTCAGCTCCCTCTCATCCTTCTTCTGACCTGACTCAACACCCCAACCTGTCCCCTGGACAATCCAAACCCTTATCAGTAAGAAGCACCTAGACTGTAAATACACAAACTTCAAGGCAGGTGGATTTCCTTGGGCCGTTTACTGATCATGATGTCTATCAGCTGAATAAAGCCTCCATTAACAGTCCTTCTGTTTTCTAAATACAAAAAGGAAATACTAGGCAAACTTATCTGAGACTGAAGTCTAAAAATTCTTAATATGTATACAATAACATTTTATAAACGATAAAAAGCAATCATAGTGCATTTTAAAACTGATGGTGTTCGTGCTCTCTCTGGAGCGTCTGGGTGGCTCAGTTAGGTGTCTGACTCTTTATCTCAGCTCAGGTCATGATCTCAACGTTCATGAGTTCAAGCCTCACACTGAGCTCTGCACGGACAGTGTGGAGCCTGCTTGGGATTCTCTCTCTCTGCCCCTCCCCTGTGTGCACTCTCTCTCTCAAAAATAAATAAACATTTAAAAAAATAAAATGAAATAGAATAGATGTTGCCTTCGGATATTTAGACCAACAGAATATAATAGCCCAGAAATAAATCCATGCAAATATAGTCAACTGATCTTCAACAAGGGTGCCAGGAATACACAATGGAGAAAGGACAGTCTCACTCAACAAATGGTGTTGGGAAAACTCGATATCCATATGCAAAAGAACAAAATTGGACCTGTATCTCACACCATACACAAAGATCAGCTCCATTCAAGATTTAAATCCATAAATCTATAAAACTAGTTTTATGAATCTATAAAACTCCTAGAAGAAAACATAGGGGAAGATCTTCTGAACAATGGTTATGGCAATGACTTTTTAGATATGACACCAAGAGCACAAGTAACAAAAGCAAAAATTGAGTAGTGGGGCTGCATATTATAAGGAACTCCACAACTCGATAGTAAAAATTCAAATAACTCAATTAAAAAATAGGCAAAGAACTGAAATAGACTTTTTTCCAAAGAAAAGATACAAATTGCCAACAAGTATATGAAAAGATGCTCATCATCACTACTCAAGGAAATGCAAATCAAAATCATAATAAAGCATCACCTCAATAATAGCTTAATAAGATAACTACTATTAAAAAAAAGAACAAGTGTTGATGAGGATGTGAATATATTAGAACCCTTGTATATTGTTGGTGGGAATGTAAAATGTTGCAGCTGCTATGAAAAGCAGTATGGAGACTCCTCAAAAAAATTAAAAATAACCTATGATCCAGCACCTAAATGTCCACTGACAGATAAATTGATAAAGGGAATATGTTATACACATACAGTGAAATACTATTCATTCATAAAAAGAAGGAAATCCTACCATGTGCAACAAAATAGATAAATCTAGAGGACATTATGCTAAGTGAAATAAGCTAGTCACAGAACAAATATTGCATGATTACATTTAGATGGAAGTATCTAAAACAAACTCATAGCAACAGAGTAGAATGGTGGCTGTCAGGGACTGGGGCTAGGGGGACATGAGCTGCTGTTTAATGGGTATTAAGTGTCAATTACGTAAGCTGAGTAAGTTTAGAGATCTACTGTATTACACTGCACCTATAGTTAACAATAATTTGTTAAGAGGGTAGATCTCATGGTAAATATTCTTACTACGATAAAAAAAATTATGGTATCTTATATTCTAAGAAACAAGATAGTAACAAATGTTCTCATACTGTATGTGTCTTGATGGCCCTAATGCTTTCCTATCCCTATACCCCCCAAAACTCCACAGGCTCCAGTACTGTGACCAATTTTCTTCTCATGGACCCTTTCTTCCCCAGTGAATGGCACTCACTGAGTGATGCTTTCTCCGTGTCACCAATAATATTTATTTTCAGGTTGCCAATGTCAACCTTATTCCTGGAGTTCAACTGAATGGGTCTGAGCCACAACTCTGACTTTGAACATGTGTTAGGTTAATATAAAGGAAACCAAATTTCAAAAAGGAGTTTAGTCACAGAAATGAAGCAATGCCCATCAGCCCCTCCTGTTGATGTCAGTTGAGCATTCTTACCTGAAGTTGCCTACACAAAGCCTTTCAGATGAGCAAACTCAGTAATTTCAAGTCTTCCACAGGGACATTTTGCCTGGTGGGTGCCATTATCCTTTTTATTTTGGCAACTACCCATTTCCTCTCAAACTGGGTTGTACACAAGAGCTGTGTGGACAGGGGAACAAAGCTTCCAGATCTGTCCCATTAGGTTTAAAGGTTTTGTACTCTGTTTTATAGCTTACCAGAGAGCAACAAATCTAGTTCTATTCAGAGGATTTAATTCACATCTCATTAACTACCTTGGCAAAACCCAACATTAGCTTTGAAAGGCTAATTTGATTAAAGAATTGATGGACATCACTTCTCTCTGACTAATGAAGTTAATTTTAATGGAGGTAATAATGTCTCCCTGGAAGATTACTGGGAGAATAAAAGAAGCCAGCTAGCATATTCTAGGTGTTTTGTAAATTACGAAATGCTAAACAAATGTAGATGACTATCACAGGTCTCTATATTCCTTTGTTGCAGTTTTTAGATTCTACCTCTTGTACCTTTCCCTTTCTTTCTCTAACTCTTCCTTAGAAGACTTGCTTAATTACTTAGCTGAGGGAAATCCTCAAGCCTGCAGGACTACCACCTCAGGTTTTCAACCAGTAAATTGGTTTAATATCGTATTTGGAAGCCTACCATGGACAAGTTGTTATACAAATATATAAGGCGTTAAACACATACACGATACATACTACGTTCCAGTGAGGCCATTATACACGCATTATGAAGCAGTATCTGGCTTAGAACCAGTTAGACAACTCTTAAACCCTTACCCACATTGAGCACCTACAAGGGTTGGAAACTGGAGATTAGAGGAATATTTATGGAGAAAATCTGGAAGGAGCCGTTGGGGCACTCTAACTCCAAGAAGGCTAGGTGGGAGATGCTACCTCCCTCCTGTCCCCAGATCAAGAGAGAAGGGCTTCAAGTGGAACATCACTGTGTGTGTGTGTGTGTGTGTGTGTGTGTGTGTGTGTGTCAATCCATATCTCTGTATCTATAACTGTATCTATATCTGTATCAGACTGGTGTCTGATTTCTTCTTGAAAATTTTAAAGGGTAAGAGATAGAATGCCTAGGAATGAGCCAAAGAAAGAAAATGACTGTGTTGGGTCCTGCAGTTTGTCAGGGGAAATGGGAGGGTTTCCTAGGGACCCATGGTGGGTTATGCTACAGAAGGACCAGGATAATTGCCTGAGGTAATTTCCAAATGGCCATCTGGAGTGGCACCTCATTAAAGGTAATAATGACCATGATAATCAAGCACATTTAACCTCTAAAACCAAATATATTTTTTGTTTGATTATGGTTTTGAGGGAAGGAGCTGTCTCATCAATCAGTTACCTAGATTGGTATAGGTATCACTCTCATGGGACTTGCTACAGGGTCCATAAAGGGTGTATTTGGATGATTTTACACAGACGTGTCTAACATAATAGAAGTAAGAGAATTCAAGTGTATGCCATACAGACATGCATTCAGATCACGTGACACTTAGTGATATTTATGCTTAAACCTACTTTGATATTTAGTACAGTCTTAGGTGGGAAAGCAGTGTAGATATTAAAAAATAAAAGGATGGGAACAATTCTGTCCCATGGTAATATTATGACGTGGCATTTAAAAATGATCTGTCAGTATTTTGGCAACATTTTTCAATGTATTGATTTATACACTGTTATGTGTTCATTTTACAGATATATTAACTATGCCTTATAGAACCGTGCTGAAAAGCAGTACATTCTGCTTATTTTAAAGATGGGAAAACCTGAAAGTAAGTTTAAGAAACTGAAGATCATACTCTGGTTGGAAAAGATTAGTATTAAGAAACCCATCCACTGAATAAATCTCTGCTTATATTTCCATTGGAATAATTTTCAAAGCTATGTTGAATATACTGACATTGTCAGAAAAAGAACCTCTACCCACAACCTTCCTACCCACTGGTAATACCTATAAATGCTCTTACACGTGTTCTCCGGCACCAGCTGCAGCAGTTTTACTCATATTCTGCATAACTTCTGTAGGAGACCCGATCCCTCCCGAGATTCATGAATTACAAGAGCTGTTTGAGTTCACACTTTGGTTGCAGATGAAAAGACCCACAAAGACCCAGCTGAAGGGAAATGGGAGACTTGTGGGCTCATGTACAAGCACGGCTGGAGGGAAGGTAGCCTTAGGCACATCGAGAACCAAGAACGCAAATACCACTAGGAAGCTCCTTACTTACAACTCAGTGTGCTTGTGTTTCAGCTTGTTTTGTCCAACTGGAACTCAGCTGCTAGGGTGTGCATGTGTGTAAGTCTGTATGTGTGTGTGAGTGAAGGGGGAAAATGGGGTGTTGGTGCCGGACTCACATTCTTATGGCTTAGTGACCAGAAAGGAATAGGAAAATTAGCTTCTCTTTTATCTCCAGTTTTTAAACATGGGAGAAATGACCTTACTGGTATATCCTGGCTCATAGCACCCCACCCCCCCCACTCCCCGCCGCAGTGTATGAACACTGTGGACAAAGAAGAGCTATCAAAACAGGCATATTCTGGGCACACACCCAACCCCTTGGCCAGGGCATGAGTCTGTCACCAGAGGAACAACACAGATGCTGGGCAGACTATACTAGAGCCACTTCAAAATGCAAGCAAACTCAACACGCCACTGGGAAGCTAATTAATTAATTAATTCATTCATTCATTAATATATGTCCTAAAAGAATGTAAGATAAAAGCAAAAAAATACATATTAATACATGAAGCCTGGTAATCAATATTTATAGATAAATGACTGGTTCTGACAAGGAGTAAAATCAGAATTCATTTAGGTAAAAATTTCATTTGTTCTTTCATAAAAAACAGTATTTGCTCTTTGGTAAGATAGAAAGAAAAGCAACAACTTAATCAGAAGCCATAAAGTATATAAACTATTTATTGTTGGTCTTTCCACCAATCTCTAGTGTATTATTCCCATGATTGGTCACACCATTCCCAAACAAGAAAGAAGACAATCACACTGATCTATATCAATTCAGGATATTTACTGTATTTCTTATTGTGTTTTTATCCATGGCACCCTTTAATCAACAATATAAAGTCATCTACTTAGGTTTTACCATTCAAAGTTGGGGACACTCTTAGAATCACATTATCTTAAAGTAATGAAATAGAATAATAAGCAACTAAGTCTGCAAATATAGCAACTGTCAATAACATACATTTTACCAAATTATAATTCTAAGATATGTATTATTCTCTGGACCTCACAAATTCCAAGAAGAGGCCTTTTTACCAGTATTGGGACAGTATGCTTTCAATCCCGCAGCCAGCAAGACTCTTTTAGATAGAGAGTGTGATACAAAAAAAAGCCTCTCTCCTCTAATACCATACATGACACAACTGTAGTTGTACCTAAACAGAAAGGGAGCTTCGATGCTAACTATCACCTAAAAATACACATCAATTCCTATATATATCTGGTGCCAGAGGAATGATATATTGCACTGTACTATGCCTACATCTGCCTGGAGAACGGCTGTCTGACCTGTCTTCAGGGTACCCGGTCTATTTCTCCCATTTGATACCTAGGAGGCCTGGGATGCCCACAGGGTGACTATTTGGTAGGGAGGATACTTCTGAGGAAAAGTTCCTTACAAAACCCACTCTACCATGTTTCTTTTCTTATGTTTATTTGAGAGGGAGAGAGGGAGGGAGGGAGGGAGAGAGAGAGGGAGGGAGAGAGAGAGAGAGAGAGAGAGAGACAGCGAGCATGCATGCGCACAGACACATATATGTGATCAGGAGAGGGGCAGAGAGAGACGAGAGAGATTCCTAAGCAGGTTCCATGCTGTCAGCACAGAGCCCCATGTGGGGCTTGATCTGATGAACTGTGAGATCAAGACCTGAGCTGAAATCTAGAGTCAGATGCTTAACTGACTGAGCCACCCAGGCACCCCTACCATGTTTATTTTCTAACACTAAAAGTTCCCTGCTCTTCAAATCCTAGATTTACTTATCAGTATTTCCTTTATTTGGATAAAGCTGAATTAAAAGTAGTTTGTTCAAGGAAGTAGCCTTGGCAGAAGAAAGAATAGTGCTCTGTAGAAAAAGGCATTCAATATTTAGAAACTTTTCTGAACAGGGGTGCCTGGGTGGCTCAGTCAATTGAGCATCCAAACTTGGCTCAGGTCATGAGCTCACGGTTCGTGAGCTCGAGCTTCACGTCAGGCTCTGTGATGAGAGCTCAGAGCCTGGAGCTGCTTTGGATTCTGTGTCTCCCTCTCTCTGCCCCTCCTCTGCTTGTGCTCTCTCTCTCTCTCTCTCTCTCTCAGAAATAAACATTAAAAATTAAAAAAAAAAATAAGTTTTTCTGAAAAAATAAGAGATCCTGAAAAGAAAGACAAAAATATTTTAAACTCTGTTGTCACTGTGACAGGATTCATGATAAATTATCCCATAGCCCCTTGTGGCTTAAAAGGAAGTCTTGAAGGAGTAGCCCACTGTACCTCAATCACATAGAAAAAGCCTCTTAAGGACCCCTCTGGATACACAGAAATACTGCATTATTTTAAAATGAGAAAACTGACTAGATCAGTTAGGTTTATAGCCCTCTTCTCATAATAAACCTTCGTCTTTGGCAAAGCACAAATGGTTGCTTGGTTTATAAAGGCAACTTGTTGGTGAGACGTCAGCACCAGCAGACCCTACACACTCTGGTCTCTCCCATGAACCAGTTACTTCTCCCACACAGAGATGTTCTTGTTTGCCTTACTGAACATCGATTTAGTTGTAGAAAGTGTGGGAGGAAAAGGGATGCTTTAGGGAAACAAGATGCAATCACAAAATCAGAGGCTCTAAAAGAAAAGTCAGAGGAGGCCAAAAGAAAAACATAATCATTAACAGCATTTCTCCTACTCAAAATTCACACAGATGTTATCATTCAGCACTAGTGCAATGCTGCCTTGGGTATACTCTGGGTGGAGTTCTTTATCTCCCTCATTCTTTTTTTCTATACGTCATGATTTAGTTGGGAGGGACAGCACATCAGTGAAAGTCTTCCTAAGGGCCCATCTTGGTACAATTTTGTGTACATATCACAAAAGGTAAAGATAAATCCAATGTGAGCACCAATTGTAAAGATAAGCCTTCAAAGCAATCATAAAACAAGTAAGATAATCATTTATATTATATATATATATATATATTTGTCTTTCATTAAAACCTTATAGCACACTAGAGAGAATAAAGACTACATGGCTGCTACAGTGTAAAATGCTGGAAGAAAACTAGTCAAAACTGCTTCTTAGATATACAATTATGATTACTGATGTCCTTTCAATGAAATCCTATGTGGTTAAAATGAGAAACACACAACCTGGGAGAAATGTCTATTCCACATTTCAAGTTGTGATCTGCTGCATTGGTATGAGTTTTGGTGAAACCTGGTAAAAGAAAGAGAAGAAAAAATGACCAAATTGTACAAAATCTCATGGCATCAACATCTCTTTTCTGAATTTCCAAACCTGAATAATGTTGGCAACAAACAGCCTTGCCACAGACATCACCTAGAGTTTCCTCATTATTTTCCATTCTAAACCAACGAGACAGAAAACTCTTTCCTGTTTATGTTGTGGGTATATAGTTCTCAACCTTCTTGCACGTTACAGTTCCTAAATTAAGCATCAGTAAGACTGGCAACAGCAAGAGGGTGGAGGAACAGACAGAGACGATAAAGGGTCCAGAAAACCAAGCTCTCGGAATGGATCACTGAGCTCTGAGATTGATGCCTCTGAGAGCACCCAAAACAGAGACACAGAGTAAGGCACAAGTCTCAAAATGCTCAAAATAAGTCTAGTCAATTCCCAATTTCGTTGACACAATGTAGTCTTTGGATTAACTGGGCCCATATTAATGAAGAGATAAATGATCGATGATGAATTTTATCAGAAATATCATAATCAGAATGGAAATGATATGAAGGCAGTAAAAAGATTCCAAGTTATTTTTAAAAAGGAGGCAATAGCATTAAAAATATTAAATGTTGACTAGGTTTATGTTCAATATACAGAACAATACATGCATTCCTAGAAGACTTGAAGCAGAGAAAAATGAAGACAGGTCTACATTTAATGGTAGAGCTGGTGGAAGAATAAAGTTAAGTGTAAGTGATTGGGCTTAATTTTGACTGATCCTTCAAGGCAATGTCAGGTATAGATGTCTTCATTCAGTCTGGCAAATATCCATGGAGTCCTATTAAGTAACAGTCCCCATGGAAAGCACAGTGGGGGCATATTAAAATCTAGATGATTTTTGAGCTCTTCAAGAATGAAGCGATTGAAGTGGGCCTAGGCTTCCAGAATAAACAGTTAATATTTTGTTAAATTAATGAAAAAATGGGGGCGCCTGGGTGGCGCAGTCGGTTAAGTGTCCGACTTCAGCCAGGTCACGATCTTGCGGTCTGTGAGTTCGAGTCCCGCGTCGGGCTCTGGGCTGATGGCTCAGAGCCTGGAGCCTGTTTCCAATTCTGTGTCTCCCTCTCTCTCTGCCCCTCGCCCGTTCATGCTCTGTCTCTCTCTGTCCCAAAAATAAATAAACGTTCAAAAAAAAATTTTTTTAAAATGTCTTAAAAAAAAAATTAATGAAAAAATGAATGAATAAATGGATTAAATAAGCCTTAAAGAATTAGAAGAAAGGTTTTAATAGAGGTTAAAACAGTATTAACAATAGGAGTAGACAATTATTTGGCTTTGATGAGGTTAAATATTTTTAGTTCATTTATAAATTGTTTCTGTATTAGCTCTTCACAATGTCAAGAGCTAATGCCCCCTTTTCCATTTTTCTACTAAAAGAATGACACGATCAGAGTAACAAGGATCGGTATGGCTTGGTATACAGCTTAAAATAAATGACAGCTCATTCAGACCTGCCAGTTCCAAGAGCAGATATATAATAATAGACAAAATAATAGACATATAATAAATAGTCAAAAATCACAGCCCACATGTGCATAGATCTTCAACTCTACTGAAAAGAACAAAAGACATATGGGCTCTGAGTATTTAGAAAGTGTGTCTCACAAACAACCCATTTTCTTTTTTTAAACAACAGAGCATCTGTAGAAATAATTTAATGAAATGAAACTCTATTTTTCGGGAAACAGATCATTTCCAATAGAAGCTTTATAGCATTTCCTTTAAAAGGAAACTGGACACCTTAATTTTATAACCTAAACATCTGATCACTTTCCTTGGCATACTGACCCTATTTTGAGCTCTTAATGTCATTTATATCCTCAATGTGGACTCTGACTTATATGAAGAAAGAAAGAGATGAAGCTTTATGTAGACTGACTTGGCCCGCCTATTTTTGTAATGAAAAACACCTACTAAATCACCATTTTTCATCCTGTTCTTGCTCAGTCTCATCAACATTTTAAGCCCATGCAGGCTGAAGCAGATCATCCTGCGAAGGTGATCTACAGGTAACACAAGACTATATGATTTAGGTGTAGAATATAAGCCAACAATTTGTTTTCCCAGTCCATTGAAATCCCAATGGTATACAATTTAATTCTGGTATAATGCCAGTTCATAATAGATACGGAGTATAAATTTATTCAACTTAGCAAAGAATATGTACACCTGGCCTCTTCCAAATTTCACTGCAAACATATAAATAAGCTGTATTCTTACTTAATTTTTGCCAGTGGTGGTTTAGATGTATTCCTGCCTGTAGAATAAGACCAAGACCCTTGGGAGTAGGAACTACACCAATTTGTTCTATTTTATTCACATTTCATAGCTCAATGTGGGACACAAATGGGCGTTCAATAAATAATCATGGTTGACTGGAAGTTTATTTTACCTCTGGAAGTTTATTTTACCATGTGATTTTCAAATATGGATTCAATTTTTTTTAATCTAATTAAAAAATAAAAACAGAAGGAAATAATGTTGTTTCAAAAAAGGTCCACAGACATATATGGTAAAGAAAAAAATATTTTATGTAACACAAGCATGCATTAGAAAAGAGAGAAATGAATAACCATTTGAATTAACTACTCAGTGGAAAAAGAGACTTTGGAGATAATGCAATTTAAGTGATGGCATATCACTTTTCCCTTTTCTTTCTACTTTGGCCCATCAAGTAACTGGCAGGAACACACTGAGTGAAATACAGGAATCTGACATTTTCATTAGCTTGTCACAGCTTTAATAGGAGAAAATGTTAGCCAACACATTTTCAAAATTACTCAGACCTAGGTTTTCACCCTTTTTTCTTTATTATGCAACAACCTGGTTGTCTAACTATTCCCTTCTAAAATGTTTATTTCCAGGTATACACTGAAGACTGAGTGGGCCTTTTCTCAAAAAGGAATTTTGACTAACTTGTATAAAGTTTTATAGAGAGTAAAATGGTACCTATCCATTAATAACCACATGGAATATCTTCTAAATTATGATGTGAAACACTTATTTGAATTATCAAATTTGAATTTGAATTATTTAATTATTAATTTAATTTGAATGATCAAATAAAGAAATGTTACCCTCAATATAATTTTATTATTGTATGTATTTTATTGATAACCCAGCTATTACACAGAACATATTAATTAGAGCATTCTAGCCCCTAGCATTACAGAAAAACAATCTGCTACATGTGATTTCACCCATCAGGATCTAAAGAGATGCCACTGATCATCAGATCCTCAAAAACTAGCTCTTTTGTTGAGATGGTTCAGCTGATACTACACCTTTTCATTTTCACAACAACACTAATATGCAAATTCACATCTTATCTCAACAGCCTAATTTGGAGGAAATAAGATTACATGTCAATGTCAAAAGAGAAAGAGGGTGATATGGTGTTAAATAAGAAACCACAGAGATATTTTTCAGTGCATCAACACAGGGAAACTAGCACTTAAAAACAAAAAGCAAAAAGCAAAAGCAAAAAGCAAAAACACTAAAACACCTTTTTCATCCTGACTTAACTACATAAATGGGAAAAAAAAAAGCAGATAACAACAAGGGTCCTTTCTTTGTATATCCTCTTTCGTGGCAAAGAAATGAAAATCATGTGGATTCGAAAATATTACCTGACGAAGAAGAGGTTAACTTACCCACAATGGGGAAAAATACAAAGAACAGCTGATAGGTAAGAAGAATTATTTGCTTCTACCACTGAAGTAACGGATTCTAAACAGTGAAAAGTATAAACAGATCTCATTTATTCTCCCTAAGGTTACTAAAAAGCTAATTAAAGATGTGGGTATTTTTTTGTTGTTGTTTTTTGTTTTTTTTGTGCTAGGTATTGCTGACAGACTTTTTTCCAAAGAGAAATTCAAAAAAGGTTAATAGACAAAGACCCTCAGACAGTACCATAAACAGTTATATGTGGATAATGAATTATGCAGCAAAATTGTTTTTATAGAAATTTGTTATGCATTAACAGGTACCAGCCAAGCATGTAGTACCTAAGGAAGAAGCGTATGAAATATATGCCTGATTTATCAAATAGGTTTTGTTAAATTACTTTCTCCAGGATGGGTAGCTGCAACATTTCTTCCCCATTATAACTGTATTTCATTTTAACTAGTAAATCCCTTCTTAAAATGTATGTGAAAAGGAAATTCTTTTCCTTCAGCTTTTCAGAGACATTTCTCCTTTATTTTGATTAACTTCAAACAGACTGAACCATCCTCTCGACCCCCATTAGATGGGTGATCAGTGATTTATAAACAAGCACTTACATTAAAGGGTGACTATATTATAATATTATTATTTTTGTTTTGAAAAGTGATTTGGGGATTTATTTAATTATACTCCTCTGGTCTATTATGTGCTTTGTAAGTCTGAGTTTTTATGCACTACGTTTTTCTTTAAATGCAGGATATACCTATTTTGCGACTGTAACTCAGTGTCAGAGCTCAACGTTCCAACATGTTCAATAGATGGAATAATCAAGCATCGAAGTTAATAAAAGAGAAAGCCCTAAGTCATAGGTGGATTAAAAAATAAGGGAGCATCATTTCTCCATGTGTGGCTCACATCTTGGAGTTAACGGAGTCTAGCCACAGCTCTGATAGGTAACCCAAGAACAGAAGATTTGCAAGGGACTTTACAGAAAGTGGCTTTGTGTTCAAGCTCCACCTTCTGTTTCCAGCAGCCCCTGGTGGTTCCTCCCCCTCCTGCTTCTGACTCCTGAGCCAAAGGGTGGCCGTGAGTCAGAGCCCGTTCCTGCTCCCACCTGCTCTCATCTGGAGGCACCCTTCCCTTCACTCCTGTTCTCTGTAAAGGTCAACTCCAAAAATGATCACAAATTAATGGTTCATGTCCTGTAAACACCCATTAATCAAGCTCATGATATAGGACAAGTGGCTGGATTTATTCACAGAAACACTTACTGCAAAATCACACCCAGTGCTCTTTTTGATGTCATCCACGGTCAGGCCTTCCCAGAGTTCAATCAGAGTCAGTCCTTTCTTGTTGTCCACGTCAAACACAGCCTGTCGGAATCAAGAAAACGACAATGACAATTTCCATCACAGTAATTATTTTACAACACAAAACAGAAACAACCTCTCAAGTTCTTAAAGGAGAGACAAGACCGAGGACAAAAGACTCTGAAAATCAGCAATGAGAAAATGTCAACTCTAATGGTTATATTTTGGTGAGAATAAATGCCAGCTCTCTAATCGGCAATTAGTTGTGGAGCACTGTCGATGTCAGAAGATAAATGAATGTTGACTACTGATGGCACATGCTACTACTGTAACCAGTTTTGGGTTTTTGTTTGTTTTGTTTTGTTTTGTTTAACTACTTTCCTTTAGTTAGGTCTAACACTTCTGGTCAAAATTTCAGTTAGAAGAATAATGATGATTTGAAGGAAAAAAGGAATGAAGAAAGGGAGGGAGGGAGAAGATATTTGGAAGGTGAATGTACAAGGATGTTGGGGGAGAGCTGATCAATGCTGCTAGGTAAAGAGTTACAGGAAATAAAAGAAGGCACTTTGAAGTGGTTATGAGTAATTACAAGGGGATAGCTGTCCTGATCCTGAAAGACCCCCCCCCCCCCAGGTAAATATTACAACTTTCCCTTTTAAGTCCTGCAAAGACACACAGGTCCAAGAGGACAGCATGAGAATCTCCCCCTTGGTATGAAAATCAAATGAAGATGCTCGTGTTTAGGACAAGCATGAGAAGGCTAACCTCACCTTAATGTTCCTTTACAACATTGTGGTTGGTAATGCCAGGTGATGGTAATGCCCATTGGTACAGTATGACCTCAGCACGAAGACTCAACTTGTTGTACCTGACTTAGGATACCTGCCATTTGTTACACTTAGCAATATGACAACCTGAGTGGAAGGGACTGACAAAGTCATTTAATATAACCTCCCGCTTAGGAATTCTTCCATTCTGAGATGGTCAGCTCTGCTGAGAGGCTTCCGATGCCAGGAGGCTCACTTGTCTCAAGGCAGATTAGATGGTCTATGGATGGGCAGCTCTAACTATAAGAGCCCAAAACTGCTTCCCTCTTTCACTTGCTGGATCTACAAGCAAAAGGCACTGTTCCCTCTCTTGGCTTTCACTACTAGTTTCCTCTCTCTCTGACTTAAAAATTATGCTCCTCATATCCTTCCCCTCTTCCAGGTTTACCTTACATTCAACTATTATTCACAAGCTGATCTTTATTTTCAGCTAGTTTGGAACTCAAACCCAAAATTTCCATTTTAAACACTCTTGTGGATAGGAGGCTAATATGAAGACACAGCGACCTGTAGAGGAAAGAACCGTGGCTTTCGAGCTGGACTGGAATTTCGGCTCTGCCACACACTAGCTAAGTGATCTTTGGTGAACCTGCCTTTGCATGTGTACATGGATATCAAAAAAACCCTACTTCCCAAGACTGTTATACAGGACAAATATAACGAACATTATCTGGGCACCTGGCATCATGCCTGAGGCATAACAGGGGCACCATATACATGCATGTTCTTTCTCCTTAATAGCTTAACTTATTGTCACTTGTGTGTGAACTCAAATCAAAGCCCTAAAACGGTTATTAGTCTCCCGTTAACTGATTTTTCCCCCTTGAGCAAAACATTAAGAGGACATGATACCTGAATTCTATGTTTGATGAATTTACAGATTACCTGGTTGATTTTACTGGAAAAGATGATTTAAATTTTAGAGGAAATATTACAGAAAACTTCCTTTTTGTTTGCACATTTTTATGTTCCTAAAAAATAAAAAAACCTGTTTTTTCAGTAAAAATATGTGTTTTGAGAAGGAAGAAAATGGTCATTTAGGAATGTCTGTATGCTACATTAGCTTATTTAATTCCAAAATGACAAAAAAAATTTTTTAATGGACACTTTTGCTTTGTAGAAAATGTGTCTGGAGCATTATTCATACTGATTTTCTTTTCACTGCATTATGAACAACTGTAAATTTATCAAAATAAATTAAAAAAAAAGAGTCTCTAGATTATATTATTAAGAACAGGAAGGGAAGGGATTTGGGGAAAAGATAACTGTAGTGTCATGAATATAAGCCTTCAGTGATCAGGGAAAGAAAATCTATGGCAAATCTACTTACTGCTTTTAGAAAACTTTTAACACCTTTATCAAACTCTAATTAGCTCTCAAGGTCATATACTGGAAAGCCAAGCATCTATTATTAAAATGAAGGAAATTTACTTTTGAAATATTTAGGAAGATTTCCATTTAGCAGTATAAAGTATAAACAAAACCTTGATAAAAATGGAGACCACATTATAGATAAAGCAGTTAATCATAGCCCAGCTGCTGGCAAAGAAAGCATCTTTCATAACCTCATTCTAGCAGTACAAAACTAGGAAATCAGGGTCAAAAATCTCCAAAGCCTCTTTCAAAAGGCAAACTAATGGAATTTCTTTAGAAGTTGAAAATGGAATTCTAGGGGCATATCTGCAATGGCAGGCTGAACACATTTATTGCCCTAATGGCACCGCATTCTCATTCAGTCACTCAACAAATATACATTAGAGCACCTACTATGTACAGAGCCACAGGGGTAAATGTGCACCGTTCCCTTCCTTGGGGTTCCCACAGCTGTCTTTCCCTTTGCCCATTTTTATCTATCCAATGTCATCTATGCTAAAGGCTTCAATTATCCTTTACTAGGTTAATGACTTCCACAAGTTTGGTCCAATACTGACTTTCCTTCTGAGCTCCACATCCATATCTCTGTTTATCAGAAATCTGACTGGACATTCAAGATGTTAACATGTTCAAGAATATCAAACTGGGTGTGTCAAAGCTGAACCCAATCTTTTACTGCCTCCCACCGCTCCTCCCTGTCTCTTCCTACCGTCTGGGCTTCATTAGGAAAACTTAGGAAGCACCTCTGTCTTAGCAGCCTTGTCCAATTCATCATCTAGCTAGGTTGAGTCCATCTGGGTCTCTCGAATCTCTCCTTCTAACCTGTGGTTTAGAACCGTGACGCTTCTGGCCTAAATCACTGAATGAATCTTCTAACTGAACTCTGTCTCATCTCTTCTCCCCCTACTCTGCATAAAAGCTACAGCATTCTTTCTAACATGCAAATCTAATCCATCTAAAATCATTGAAGGGCTTCTACAAGCAACATAATGGCAATAAATTCATATCTTTCAGTACTCACTCTAAACGTCAATGGACTCAATGCTCCAATCAAAAGACATAGGGTAACAGAATGGATAAGAAAACAAGATCCATCTATATGCTGTTTACAAGAGACCCACTTTAGACCTAAAGACACCTTCAGATTGAAAGTAAGGGGATGGAGAACCGTCTATCATGCTAATGGTCAACAAAAGAAAGCCAGAGTAGCCATACTTATATCAGACAATCTAGACTTTAAAATAAAGACTGTATCAAGAGATGAAGCAGGGCATTATATCATAATTAACGGGTCTATCCACCAAGAAGAACTAATAATTGTAAACATTTATGCACCAAATGTGAGAGCACCCAAATATAGAAATCAATTAATCACAAACATAAAGAAACTCATTGATAGTAATACTATAATAGTAGGAGACTTCAACTCCCCACTCACAGCAATGGACAGATGATCTAATAAAAAAATCAACAAGGAAACAATGGCTTTGAATGACACACTGGACCAGATGGATTTAACAGATATATTCGGAACATTTCATCCTAAAGCAGCAGAATATACATTCTACTCCAGTGCACATCGAACATTCTCCAGAATAGACCACATACTGGGACACAAATCAGCCCTCAGCAAGTACAAAAAGATCGAGATCATACCATGCATATTTTCAGACCACAATGCTATGAAACCTGAAATCAACCACAAGAAAAAATTTGGAAAGGTAACACATACTTGGAGAGTAAAGAACATCCTACTAAGGAATGAATGGGCCAACCAAGAAGTTAAAGAAGAAATTAAAAAGTATACGGAAGCCAATGAAAATGATAACACCACAATCCAAAACCTCTGGGACGCAGCAAAGGCAGTCATAAGAGGAAAGTATATGGCAATCCAGGCCTTCCTAAAGAAGGAAGAAAAGATCTCAGATACACAACCTAACCTTACACCTTAAGGAGCTGGAAAAGAACATCAAAACCCAAAACCAGCAGAAGACAGGAGATAATAAAGATTAGAGAAGAAATTAATGCTATCGAAACCAAAAAAACACAGCAGAATAGATCAATGAAACCAGAAACTGGTTCTTTGAAAGAATTAACAAAATTGATAAACCACTAGCCAGTTTGATGAAAAAGAAAAAGGAAAGGATCTAAATAAATAAAATCAAGAATGAAAGAGGAGAGATCACAACCAATACAGCAGAAATACAAACAATAATAAGAGAATATTATGAGCAATTATACGCCAATAAAATGGGCAATCTGAAAGAAATGGACAAATTCCTAGAAACGTATACACTACCAAAACTGAAACAGGAAGAAACAGAAAATTTGAACAGACCCATGACAGTCAAGAAATCGAATTAGTAATCAAAAATCTCCCCCAAACAAGTTGGCCTTCCAGGGGAATTCTACTAAACATTTAAGGAAGAGTTAACACCTATCTTCTTGAAGCTGTTCCAAAAAACAGAAATGGAAGGAAAACTTCCAAACTCTTCCTATGAGGCCAGCATTACCTTGATTCGAAAACCAGAGACTCCACTAAAAAGGAGAACTATAGACCAATTTCTCTGATGAACATGGATGCAAAAATCCTCAACAAGATATTAGCCAACCGGCTCCAACAATACATTAAAAAAATCATTCACCACGACCAAGTGGGATTTATACCTGGGATGCAGGGCTGGTTCAATATCCACAAAACAATTAATGTGATTCATCACATCAATAAAAGAAAAGACAAGAACCATATGATCCTCTCAATAGATGCAGAGAAAGCATTTGACAAAATACAGCATCTTTTCTTGATAAAAGCCCTCAAGAAAGTAGGGAATAGAAGGTTCATACCTCGAGATTATAAAAGCCATATATGAACGACCCAATGTTAATATCATCCTCAATGGGGAAAAACTGAGAGCTTTCCCCCTAAGGTCAGGAACAAGACAGGGATGTCCACTCTCGCCACTGTTATTCAACTTAATATTGGAAGTCTTACTCTCTGCAATCAGACAACACAAAGAAATAAAAGGCAACCAAATCGGCCAGGAGGAGGTCAAACTTGCACTCTTCAAAGGTGACATGATACTCTATATGGAAAACCCAAAAGATTCCACCAAAAAACTGCTAGAACTGATTCATGAATTCAGCAAAGTTGCAGGATATAAAATCAATGCACAGAAATTGGTGGCATTCCTATACACCAACAATGAAGCAACAGAAAGAGAAATCAAGGACTCGATCCCATTTACAGTTGCACCAAAAACCATAAAATACCTAGGAATAAATCTAACCAAAGAGGTTAAAAATCTATACACTGAAAACTACAGACAGCTTATGAAAGAAATTGAAGAAGACCAAAAAAAAAAAAAAAAAAAAAAAAAAAAAAAAAAAAAAAAAAAGGACAAAGATTCCATGTTCCTGGATAGGAAGAACAAATATTGTTAAAATGTCGACACTACCCAAAGCAATCTACATAGTCAACGCAATCCCTATCAAAATAACACCAGCATTCTTCACAGAGCTAGAACAAACAATCCTAAAATTTTATGGGACCAAAAAGACCCCGTATAGCCAAAGCAATCTTGAAAAAGAAAACCAAAGCAGGAGGCATCACAATCCCAGACTTCAAGCTATATTACAAAGCTATAATCATCAAGACAGTATGGTACTGAACACAAGAACAGACACTCAGATCAATGGAACAGAATAGAGAACCCAGACATGGACCCACAAACATATGGCCAACTCATCTTTGACGAAGCAAGAATGAATATCCAATGGAATAAAGACAGTCTCTTCAGCAAGTGGGGCTGGGAAAACTGGACAGTGACATGCAGAAGAATGAACCTGGACCACTTGCTTACACCATACACAAAAATAAACTCAAAATGGATGAAAGACCTCAATGTAAGACAGGAAGCCATCAAAATCCTCGAGGAGAAAGCAGGCTAAAACCTCTTTGATCTTGCCCTCAGCAACTTCTTACTCAACATGTCTCTGGAGGCAAGGGAAACAAAACCAAAAATGAACTACTGGGACCTCATCAAAATAAAAATCTTCTGCACAGTGAAGGAAACAATCAGCAAAACTAAAAGGCAACTGACAGAATGGGAAAAGATATTTGCAAATGACATATCTGATAAAGGGTTAGTATCCAAAATCTATAAAGAACTTATCAAACTCAACATCCAAAAAACAACTAATCCAGTGAAGAAATGGGCAAAAGACATGAATAGACACCTCTCCAAAGAAGACATCCAGATGGCCAACTGACACATGAAAAAATGCACAACATCATTCATCATCAGGGAAATACAAATCAAAACTACAATGAGATACCTGTCAGAATGGCTAACCTTACCAACTCAGGCAACAACAGATGTTGGCGAGGATGGAGAGAAAGAGGATCTCTTTTACATTGTTGGTGGCAATGCAAGCTGGTGCAGCCACTCTGGAACACAGTATGGAGGTTCCTCAAAAAATTAAAAATAGAACTACCCTGTGACCCAGCAATTGCACTACTAGGTATTTATGCAAGGGATACAGGTGTGCTGTTTCGAAAGGGTACATGCACCCCCATGTTTCTAGCAGCACTATCAAACAATAGCCAAAGTTTGGAAAGAGCCCAAATGGCCATCGATGGATGAATGGATAAAGAAGATGTGGTATATATACACAATGGAGTATTACTTGGCAATCAAAAAGAATGAAATCTTGTCATTTGCAACTATGTGGATGGAACTGGAGGGTATTATGCTAAGCAAAATTAGTCAGAGAAAGACAAATATCATATGACTTCACTCATATGAGGACTTTAAGAGACAAAACAGATGAACATAAAGGGAAGGGAAAGAAAAATAATATAAAAACCAGGAGGGGGACAAAACATAAGAGGCTCTTAAATTTGGAGAACAAACAGAGGGTTACTGGAGGGGTTGTGGGTAGGGGGATGTGGTAAATGGGTAAGGGGAATTAAGGAATGTACTCCTGAAATCATTGTTGCACTATATGCTAACTAATTTGGATGTAAATTAAAAAAAATAAGACTAAAAAAAAGTCTAAAAATAAAAAATAAAATCATTGAAGGGCTCCCAACTGCCTTCCAGATAAAACTCAAATTTCTTAACAAGGTGTTCACATTCCTTTACAATTTAGCCCTTCACTGTCTTTTCAACTGTAACCTTCATAGTCCAGTCCTGCCCTCACTCTACATTGCTCCGCTGGCAGGTCCTTGGGTTGGCTGTTTATTCTTAATAGCTCCACAACTCTGCCTATTTCCTTTCCTTAGCCCAGAAGGGCCTCTTTGGTCTTATTCTAACTTGTAAAACTCCTACTTACCTTTCAAGACTCATCACTGAATCTATCAATTTTCTCCATCAAGAGAAGTGTACTACATTTATTCAACAAGCATTCGCTGCGTATGAGCAAACATCATGCAAAGTACTGGATAAACATTGACGAGTGAGACAGGCAGAGCTGAGAGGTTTTTTCAATACAGTGGTGAGTGCTGAATTAGGGTACGTACTAGGATTCAGGGAAGCACCCAGAAGGCTTGTGGAGAGAAAGGAAAGACTTGCCAAAGGAAGAAACATATAGTTGAGACATAAAAAAAATGAGCAGGAATTAGCTAGATGGGAAGGGTGAGAAGAACATTCTAGGGAGGGAAACAAGATGTGCAGAGTCCCAGAGGAACATGGAGGGTAGGGAAGGCAACACCATTCACAGCATTTTAACAGATGAAGTGGGGAGAATTTAAAAGCAGAAAGAGAGAAACTGAGATTGGAGGAGAAAAGGTAGAGTCTGTGAAATGCCTTGCAAAACCCATTACAAGTCTGTATCTGATACCATTCGAACCTCTCCTGACACTCTCCCCAGGTTGTTAGGCAGACTTCTTCTCTCCTGTGTTCCTAACTCCTCATCTGGCATGGCTCTTCTCACATTTATTACCCTAGCCTCGGGTACTGCCAGATGCACGCTGTCCAGCCCTCCTGAATGTGCTCCCTGGGGGCGGAGACTGATCTCTTTTCTGTAGCACACTGCTGGTAATACTCTAGTTCAGACAAGATGCTCGCAAAATCCTTATTAAATGAATAAATGCATAAGACAACAATGTGAACAGGGAGAAAGGATAGATACAAGTTTTTATAAATGGCAGTAAAGTTAAATAATAGTCTGTTATATCATAAGGAAATGTAGGTATGAGATGACAGGTGTCCAAATGAATGGTGCATGACTGAGGATGAGGCACAGGCAGGAGTGCGAAGATGGCCAGAAACCTCTTCGTGATCAAGAGGAAAATTGCATGAGGCCTAAAGGATGGATAGGATTTGGGGAGGCAGAGTCGAGTGGAACGTATTGCAGCTAAGAGCAGTGAACTGGTAAGAACTAGGCCAGAGAGCACATGTAGTGGGGATGGGGGAGAGGGCTTACTTAGGAGAAGAGGAAGATCAATGGGAAAATGTTGGTGGAATTATCCTTAGAAGGTCTACCACTTCATTAAAGAAAACAGGATTGAGGACTGCTTTGTCGTTATTTTCAAAGTAATAGAATCTTTTCAGTAAGTCCTGTCACCACAATTTTGTAGGGGTTCAAGAAGCGGTAAGACTCAGGGAATGAATGGTGAAATAAAATATTCTGTAGTTTTATCCAATTTCTATTCTCTACAAGTCATCTTTATGGAACTCCACATAAACAGTCCTAGGGAAAGGCAACATTTACAACACAATGCTCTTTAAAATGTGGGGGCCCCCAGGTGGCTCAGTTGGTTAAACATCTGACTCTTGATTTCGGCTCAGGTCATGATCTTACGGTTCATGAGACTGAGCCCTGTGTCAGGCTCTGCACTGACAGCGTGGAGCCTGCTTGGGATCCCCTCTCTCTCCACATCTCTCTCTGCCCCTCCCCCGCTTATGCATTTGCTCTCTTTCTCTCTCTCCAAATAAATAAACATTTTAAAAAATGTTTAAAAAGTAAAATGTGGATCTGTCAAGTACTATGAACCTCTGAACCTACTTCAAAGGGGTGCATTAGGGTGCTTCTTACCACACTTCAGTGAGAGGCAGCAAACCAGACTAATGCCAAGATGCTGTCCCTGTGGCTCTTGCAAAAAGAACAGCATCCAAACGAACCAACCCTGATACAGATAATTTTGTTTTCTGGTTTCATCAAGACACTGAATCAAGAAAACGGCACCCTCCTAGCTCACTTAGGAGAATTATGTCATTCCAACATTCTAGGTTCAAGTCTGGGTCAGAAAGATGACTGTAGACAACTGCCAGTGAGGCTTCTCTCAGATGTGAGCAGCTTTCAGTCACACCATTACCAACATTTTCCATCTAAGAAGAAAAAATCTAGAAAAGCAGTAAAATGGCTCATGTGTTCTGAAGTTCTTTTTATAGAAGAGCTGAAAGCATGCAAGAACCACAGAATAGATTTCTTGGCTCACTGTGGGCCTTTGAACCCAAATGATGAAAACCCCAATTTTGACAGAGTTTCCTAAAATGAAATCAAACAATTTGTACTTGTGAGTGGGAAAGCAAAGAAAGGTAGGAATGATTAATATATTCTAAACTTTATATACATCATCCATCTTAGACATGTTAATAGTCCAAGTAAAAGGATGAATAAAACTTCTCTTTGATTATATATACTGTCAAAGTTACCAAGGACAGTAGTGCAATTGTGTATATGCTGCATGGTATACACACCAGAGAGGTGCATGTCAAGGATTCTACATATAGAAACATTAAATTGACGAATTTTCCTATTCAGTCTACCCACGGATTAACTTAATCCTATGACTACCAACATACCCTTTTAGAGGGTGATGAAAAAAAATCTAAGAATTCTTATAAATAAAAAAAAAAGTGCTGGCTGACATTAGAGGAAATGAAAAGAGGCACTGTACCTTTTCAGTAATGATGCGGTTGACGCACTGCTTTCCAGTCAGTGGCAATGTACATTTCTCCATGATTTTATGTGTATTTCCCTGTTTTAAAAAGAAGGAACATCAAAAGAGTAGTTAGGGACCAATTCTTACTTAGAAGTGGAATAATGATAGGACACACAGGAACTATCAGAGAAAGCATCTCCTAAGTACAGGCTGTTTCAAAATCTTTGCACAGTCACGCTTTTGCTTTCTTTCTGGGGATAGCTTCTGTTCCTAACATAATTTAGGGAGAATACCAAATGGATAGCAAAAGCCAGAAATGATTTAGTTGGGAAACACCTTGTCATAAATTTAAACTCTCAAGTTTCAGTCCTTATATATAACGTAAGAGAAATTTTACTTCTAGTATCCTGCTTCCTTTTCCTTTTCAGGGAATGGTCTCCTCGACAAACACGAACTATTATTCACCAAGGATAAGAAGCATGTACGAGATGCGAATGTGTAATACCCTTCTTAAAATTAATTTTGTTAGAAAAGTAAAACATACATGAAAACACCAATGCCTAGCCTCCTTTACTTACTTTTGGACCTGCTCTCAACAGGAATCAATTTTTTTTTCTAGCATTTTCTTTTGTATCTATACATTTTCCTATTACCTCTTCTTTTTTACAAACTGGGTTCCATGCTATTTGTTTCTTGATTAATTGATTTTAGACACTATGTACTAACTTCTTATTGTGGTACATGAAGACTTAACTCTCTTATAAAACCCTGTCCTCCACTGTCATCTGCACTTCTTCATTAGAGCTAGGCTGCAAACTGTAGTTAACTCAATGGTTAGAATTTACACCATTCTGCCTCAATGACCATGTAAAACTGTTCATCGCTGAGCCAGGCAGTATAGTATATCATGGTTTTATTTACTTTCTCATACCGCTGTTTGCTGTTCTTGGAGTTTGTCTGAGCCTCAGTTTGCTCATAAGTAAAATGTATGAGCTGTCCTAAATCTGTATTTTTTAACTACTGTACCCTTTCTTCAAACATAAAATAAAAAGGGAGTAAGAACAGAAAGCAGAGTATTTATACAAAGAAAACAAAACCATGAATTCAGAGAGATGTATGAACCCCTATGTTTACTGTAGCCTTATTTACAAGATATGAAAGCAACCTAAATGTTCATCAATAGATGAATGGATAAGGAAGATGTGGGCGCACACACACACACACACACACACACACACACACACACACAGGAATATTATGCAGCCATAAAAATAATGAGATCATGCCATTTCAGACAACACAGATGGACCTAGAGAGTATTATGCTAAGTGAAATAAGTCAGACTGAGAAAGACAAACAGCATATTTTACTCATTTTACTCATAAGTGGAATACAAAAAACAAACAAACCTAAATAAACAAACAGAAAACAGAACGAGACCTATAAATACAGAGAAAACTGATGATTGCCAGAGGGGAGGGGGTGGTGTGCTGGGCAAGGCTGGTGAAACAGAGAGGGAGATAGATGCTTCCAGTTATGGAATGAGTAAGTCGTGGGAATAAGAGACACGGCACAAGGAATGTCATCAATGATATTGTAACAGTGATGTATTGGGTCAGATAGCAGCTACCCCTCTGGGGATCACAGCATCATGTACAAATCTGCTGAATCGCTATGCTAAACACCTGAAACTAATATAACACTGTGTGTCAACTATACTCAAAAAAAGAATGGAAAGCAGGTTTTCACCCATTATACCCCTTCCTCCAGCCTACATCCCAATGTAGACATGGCCTCTGGGCACCTGTACGGAAACACAATTGAAACATTAGCTCTGATGATCTGATTATAATTATCATTAAGCTCCTTTCTAAGTATCAAGCAACAGGAGCCTAATTTAGTATTTCCCTTGAGGATGAAAGCTACTTCATCATATTCTAGATCTTCTACTAAAAAATGGAAAAATGCTTCTACTGATTCTTTTTGGGGTCTAAAGCCACCATACATGGTGGCTCAGTTGGGTAAGCATCCAACTCTTGATTTCAGCTTGGGTTGTGATCTCACAGTCATGACATGGAGCCCTGCTTAAGATTCTCTGTCTCCCTCTGCCCTTCTCCCTGGCTCATGCTCTTACCAACAGTAAACAAACAAACAAACGAATGAATGAATGAATGAATGAATGAATGAATAAATAAAAATAATAATAAAACACCACACATGATGTCATAATCATCTTTCGACATCTTACTGTTTTACCACTAAAATAAGCACCTGCTATCTGGCTTATATCTCTCTCCAATTTCTGTCAGATCTACTGTACAGTCATGGGCAAGGAATTTCAGATAACTAGGTTTAATTAAAAAGATTTTGTTCCTCACAATAAACTTTCAACTCTCCAATGCACCAGTAATTAAAAGGTTTTAGTGTACTTCACCCAGTGCATGGCACAAAAAGTATTATTTTTTGAATAAATGAATGGGAGGAAAATGAAAGGTCTACTGGAAATCCCAGATGGATTTCAAAAAAAGACAAACCCTACTATTTTAATTTAATCAAAATGACTGCCAAATACATACAAAATGGATACACATTACGCCTTTAATAACAAGTTATATGCTTCTGGATCTTACTGTATAAGAAAATTTATAATTGTAGAAATAAAACCTCATTTTCACTTCATTTTTAATGCTCTACTTTCCTTCCCAGTTTCAAAGGAAGTTTGCACGTGTCACAGAAGCTTAATTAAGGAGCTGAAATTAATGATGAATATTCAAGCTTGTACAGTTGTCAGGTCTCCTTACATTGAATATAACTCAAATAAGGCATGTCACAGTGAATTCCAGGCCTGCCTGGGTACAAAGGGAGCAATCTGTGGGCCTCTGAAGAACATCTTTTGCAGGGAGCTCCTACTTTGTTCTCATTATTTGAGCAAGATCCACATCTGGTGTGAGCAAAACTACTTGGATTTTAATGAACAACGAACTCCATTTTAGGAGGAATCAGGAATTTTAACTGACAGGACTAACAGAGACCTTTCATGGACTATCTGCTATATAAACAGGATAGCGTATGGTTAATAAGAGTGTGGGCTGGAGCCAAAGGGCCTGAGGGTAAAGTCTGGCTCTGCTCCTCCCGGGCGGTGCAAAGTTCCTGGGCCTGGGCTTCCCCAGCAGCCCTCCCCCCATGGGGCTACCGCAACGGCTCAATGAGATCCAAGTGTCCAGCACTTTGCAAGTGCTCAATAAATGTTAGCTACCATTTGTTTACACAAAACCTATTTGACAGTTCCACAGTCTACCAGGGAATTCTTTAGCTCTTATGTTCCTATAAGAAGTTAGACATGTGATTATGCAGAAAATGGCCTAAACCCAATTGCTGAGACCCACAAAACTAATGAAACCACAAGATGTTTTTGGGGACACACCATACGGCTGGCCTAGGAAACTGGCACCGGGTGTATTCTTGCAGTGAGAACAATGTAGCTAGATGACTCCATTCACATTTAGCTCTAGCACATAACACAGATAAAGGAAAAAGAGAAAATGAGAGGCAAGAGATTAAAGAATGTCACAATTTCAGTATTCAACAATAGGTTAGCTATGAAGCCAACGTATAACTAACTCCCACTTCAGGGCTCTATTCTAACCATGCCCGGCTGAGCCTTCCAATGTGGCATGGCGGCTGCATAGATTAACGATTCACAAAGGAGGAACAATTGCTGAGTTTTCAGCATTTAAAATTAAATCCTAAAAAAGAGAGGCAGTGTAGTGTGTGTGGCAGCAAAGAACACTGTACGAAGAGTCTAAAGAGCCATTTTTTTCATCTTATTATCTGCCATTTAATGGTCATTTGATGCCTTCAATTCTTTGCGCTGTAGTTTTCTGTATGGTTGCCTTGTCTTCCTCACCTGGGTACCGTAGGAATCACACAAAATGTTCTGAAAGTGTCATAAACTAGGAGAGGTAGAATCTACACACAAATATTTAGGGTCCGTGAGGTCTGCTTCATCCTTACCATTCTGCTTCTTTCTTTCTTCCCCAAGAAGAAATGCCAGAAAAGGCAGAGGAACACATACCAAGTACAGCATTAAAAATGCTTTGACTAGTCCCGAGGGCTCCTGATTTCACTCGGTCCTTATTTGTGGACTTCATCAAAACCTTGATGAATCGCTAAATCTCTTCCTCTACCTGCCTCTCCATTTTTTCTCTTTCCCCCCCCTTGATCACTTACAGGCCTCATGGCAACACCGAGGAATTTACCTTTTTCTTTTTAAGTGACTTAGGGCCATAGTACTTTGTATTACTTGCTTAGTGGTGATCTCTCTTTAATTCTTTTGATATTTGTGTAAAATCCTGGACCTAAATTCTTCAGTAACGAGTCTGGTTAAGTGATAATAAATCCCCCTGGTTATCACTACAGTAAGCTTCATGTTATCACAATAAACTTAATCCCAAATAACAAGCTGTTTCACAACATGATGATTTTTGCATTTGATGTCAGCATTTATTCACCTGAGGCAACAGAGCGTGCATGTAATAAGATTTTGCTTTACATAAAACGCTATTGCTCATCTTTTCTGTTAAGTGCTTATTTTAAATGTGGCTGCAACATATTTCTTCTTTTAGGAAACTTCTTTGGGGAAAGCCCTAATGACCAAGTACAAGAGAAAGCAAATTCTAGAAGTTGGTTGTTCCTTAAAGGACCAAGTCTTTAAGCCTTCATTCATGCTACCCAAAATACACACCACCACACAAGCACCACATTCAAATGGCAACACTCTCCCTGTTCTTCAGGACTTGCTGTCTGAATATTATAATTCTAACTGAAGGAACTCCAACAGAGCTAGAGCTGTAAAATACCATGTGACTGAGTATCTAAGGACCACTACAGGCTACTTTCTAGTCCCAAGATATGTACTTACACATTCCCAACATCGGTGAGCTCACTAGGAGAAGCACAGCGAGCAGAAGTATGTGAAGGGACTTACAAGACTTTGGGGAGATAAATAAAGGCATGATCAAAGGGAGAAGCAAGACATCTCAAGACTACAGAATGAAACACACACATTTATAAGTCAGGAGAGAAGCAGAGTGAATTATACCTGCTCCCTCTTAAAGCTTCAGGGCTTCCAGTAACTTGCTGAAAAGATGGGCTATGTAGGCTGAACTTTGTAAGAGAATATTCAGTACTTTGGAAGCACAATGAAACCTATGACAGATCTCTCTTTGGGCTTTTGCCAAAACATCATAAAAGCCTGAATGTCACTGCCACTTGCCTTTTCTTCTTCCCACTGGTCTCAATTCTTAAACCAGGTGAAAAAGCTTCTACACACACACACACACACACACACACACACACACACACACCACACACACCACAAATACAAACTATTCAGGAATGCTGTATCACAAAACACATGACTGTGCAATCACCATTATGACTGGTGAGGTACACAGAAAAGAAAAATGGGACTGGCTAATGAAAGACAATCAAGGTATGAAGGGTAAAAGGACAAGATGATATTACTCACACTGAATTCATAATCATGGGATATTTTGGCCTTTACACAGCACCTATTTGCTAGGGATTCCAACAATCCACAAAGGACTCGAACAGAAAGACTCAGCTAGCTCTGAGAACAGTTGCTATTACAAATGGTGTTTCTATGTGGATGTAATAACTGTTTGTGGCTACAGGCACATTCTCAAGGGGAAGACTAACCAAATGAGATGATACATATAGCAAGGCATTTTTTCCGAAAACAGCCTTCGGGGCTTTGAGATCTTAGAATACAAGGCCATTTTTCTGAAATATAATATAAAAATCTTTATCATGGCCTTTTATTTTCTCTCCAAAGACTGCATCCTATGATCTCCAGCCTAAGGATGGCACAGCCCAGGTATGAACAGGAATGATTTTCTCTTTCCATTCATGAATTGTTGTGGTACCTCAGAAAGCTTCTCTGTGAATCAGTTTTCCTTTGAAGAGCCACGGACAAAGTCTCAGAATTTAAAGTTATTAGCTTAATTAAATTCTATAAGACATTTTAAAGAGCTTTAGTTGGACTGTGTTCTGCTTTTTTTCCCCCCATTATAACGTTTTTTTTGGCAGGCATTTCTATCATTAATGAAGAAATAAAAAGGCAAAACCATGTAAGCATTTCTATTTTTTTAAGGTAAATTTTTTTTCTAAACAGATCCTAGCCACAAAATAGTCTCATTAGCAAGTTATAAAATATTGACAAGCTTTTATAAATGAAAAAATATTACACTAGCTGAAACTGTGTTAATTATAAATTATCCCAACAAAGAAATACTTTATTTACCTTGGGATACTTTTCAATGCTGTTGAAAAGTATTCTAAGAATGTTTCCCAGGGAAGAATTTTTTGTTTAAAAAAATCTTTCACATTTGTTGGCTTTTGGTAACACATTGGGTATAAAATAAATAGGACTAAGAAATCTCATTTACTTTTTATAATTCCTCCCCACAAAAAATAAAGACAATGTAAAACTACATTCAAGATTTCTATATGATACCTTTGCTATCAGATATAGATTAGACGTTATCGAAAGATATTCACAAAGATTTATTCCCAATGTCATAACAACGACGATTCCCTTTATCCCTTCAGAATCCAGACCTCCTACTGTAATAAAAATAAAATCTAAACCTCTTTTAGAAATAGAGCTTTCGTTTATGTTCTCTAAAATAGGTACCCAAGATTTGCTTGTTTCCAATAAATGACAACTATGACCGAATTTCCCTGCTTTTGTGCTTTGAAAGTTATACCCTTAGGAAATGTATCCAGTACACAATATTGAGAACAAAGTACTTTCTTTTATGTTGTTAGTGGTGATGGTACCTGCCAGACAAAAAAGGTTATTAAAAAAAAAAAACCTGAAAAAAACAAAAACGGAGGCCCAAAGGCAGGATACATGCATGGGTTCTTGGCTTGCTTTTGCTCCAAATTTTCAACTTGACTTCTATCAAAATATTTAACCTCTAGGAAATTGTTTGTTTTTCTTTGCAAGGGAAACAACAATGAGACCTACCTCACAAGAGTATCATAATGATAAAATGTGGAGGCAGTAATCTTGCAACTGCTTTGAAAAACTTAAAGGTGCTCTACATGTTCAAAGTATTATTATTTGAAGAATTAATAAATTCAACAAGTATTTATTGAGTCCTAATGGGCATCAGACATGATTCTCTTCACCTGTTATAATTGATGGAGTCCCTGCCCTCATGGAACTTACATTCCAATGAAAAGGGGGATGAAGGTCAGGAGAGGGGGGACTTCTGTTTTATAGAACAGTCAGGGAAATGCTTCTGTGATATTGAGCAGAGACGTGCGTGAACTGAGGGAGCAAGCCATGCAGGTATCAGTGGAAGAGCATTCCAGGCATAAAGAATAACAAGTATTCTGCTTTGACTCACCAAAGCAAGGAGAGCCTTAGGGAAAATTTAAAAAGGGAGAGTGATCCTTGTGCAACCTGAAGCTTTCAGAAAAGGGCTGGTTTTAAATCCTGGTGCGGAGATGGCTCTGGTGAGGATGCGGTGTGGTGTGGTGTGATGAACACATGAACTGAGTGAGACTCCGAACTCTATCATACACCTGGACAAGTTTCTTAACCTGCCCACATCCCAGTCTTACTGAAAAGGGTCCCTGAGAAGCTAGCGACATGAAGTATGTACAATGCCAAGCACAGGGCCTTGTAGCTAATAAGGACTCATACTGCTACTACTTTCCTTCATTTTCTTGCCATTCTTAGAGGGCAGAAGAAGGCCACGTCAAGAGATGAAGAGAAGCCTAAGAACAAAGGTAGTCAGACACCAAGAAAACTTTGCCTAGAAAGAAGAAAACAGGAAAAATGTCTGCTTCTATAAAAAGCTTTAGTTAGGGATTTCTAATGAAAAGTTTAAAGGATGATCTCTTTTCCTCTTTCAGAAATTTTGGCTGAGACAAAAGACTTTGGAAAAACAAAAAGAGAGAGAAAAAGAGTTTGTTAAATACAGGCCTAACACTTTGAAAACAAATGCATGAAAAAAATCTAAAATGAGTCGGACTTCAGCATCTGTGCACCAACATTAAAGTAATAACAAAAGGGAAGTCAGAAATGTCTATTTATCCAAATAGACATTATGTTCCAGAAAAGATGTGGATTTGATTTGCATGCTTGGCATCCTTTTGCCTCTGAAACGAAGTATTTTGGATGCTTTCACAAGGCATCTCTCAGAAGTCACCTGTGTGGGTTTCATTTCTATTGTTCCGTATTTACGCTCTACTGCCTAGTTTCCACTGTTTACAAACCAATTTAGGATATTTTCATATTTATTACACTTTTCACAACAGAACAATTTCATGGCACACATCACTCTGTAACAGAACTCCTTCATGGGAAGCAAGCTCCGTGCTCTCCCAAGATGCTGATGCTGCATCTCTAAATTAAAACAGGGCAGATGAACTAACACTTCCATTCAAATTAACAGGTCTCAAGGTGAGAACAGGTAGATTTTGTTTTAAACCTAAGAATCAGGGCCACTTGGGTGGCTCCGTCAGTTAAACATCTGACTCTTGATTTCAGCTCAGGCCATGATCTCATGGTTCGTGAGTTCAAGTCCTGCGCTGGGCTCCATGCAAACAGTGCAGACCACTTGGGATTCTCTCTCTCCCTCTATCTCTTCTGCCCCTCTCCTGCTCACTCACATGCTCTCCCTCTCTAAGTAAATAAATAAACATTAAAAAAAAAAACCCTAAGAATTATTTAAAAAAAAAAAAAAGGAGAATGAACAAAGGGCATAGATAATGAAGGGAGTACCACCCAGGATCAATTTTGCAAATCATCAGAAACCCACAGACTCAGCTTAGGAAAGCAATTAAGCTCAGTTAGTTTAAAGACACTGAGCTGGGAACAAGGAACAAAGTTGTACTGATTGCTCTATAGTTAGAACACTAGGCTTTGGAATCATAGATACCCAGTTCTAATCTCAGTGCCACTAGTTTAGTGACCTCAGGCAAGTTACTTAACCTCTCTGAAGCTGTTTTTGAAACCATAAGAAAATACCTGGATTAAGTTCATTAAGCTTATACATGCAAATACACAGAGAGGGCTTAATATACTGCCGGAATACAGGAAGCTCGATAAATGGTAGTTATCATTATTGTAGGATGATGATATATCATCATCATCACCACGACCACCACCACCAAATGTAAGCTCCACGAGGTCAATGATCTTTGAGTAGTTTTGGTCATTGCCAAATTATAGAAGTACCTAACATTATAATCAGCACTCAGCAAATATTCAATGATACATCAAAATAAAGGTATCATACTTTACAGAATAAGGATGCTCTTTATCACCAAGTCCACCACTTTCTAACCCTTCCCAAAATGGCATCTCACAGCTTTGGTAAGAGACCACACCATGCATTTGAAAATAACTGTTGTTAAAAGGCCACATTCTGTTGTATTTTTCATTTTGCAAGCACAGAGCAACCATTATAATCATCTTTAAACCTAAATCAAAACATGTGCCCTGACATATTTTCACTGAGTTTGAAGACTTTATGGCTTTAACTTTTATTGTGTAAGCAAAGTAAATAAAGACCCCCCCCCGTTTGTTTCACTCAAAGTTAAAGAACTGTCTAGCTGAATGACAATAAGTAACTACTTTTATTTGCAGCCTTTCTCTCTAAAATATAAATGCTATCAATTTGAATGATCCTGAGAAAACAATAAAAAAACATGATTGCATGACCTGTAGTATGTACAGGATCTTGGCATACTGTGAATTTCCAAAAGCAGCACACATTACCTTTGCAGAATGCTCCATGGTGACCACCACTTTGGTCTTAGCACTGGACACGAGATCCATAGCCCCTCCCATTCCTTTCACCATCTTCCCCTACAAAACAGAAGTGGGAAATAAGATGTAATTCTCTTTCAATCCTTTAGTATGTGGCAGAATAAAATTAACTGGTAAGAATAAGTCACTGGAATAAATGAGCGAGAAAACCTCACTGATCTTTACTGCTTAGTACTAGAAGCTTTACAATATTAATATTCTGTTACTGTATTATTCTGTGATTGAAAGATAACTTCCGGGGGTGCCTGGGTGGCGCAGTCGGTTAAGCGTCCGACTTCAGCCAGGTCACGATCTCGCGGTCTGTGAGTTCAAGCCCCGCGTCGGGCTCTGGGCTGATGGCTCAGAGCCTGGAGCCTGTTTCCGATTCTGTGTCTCCCTCTCTCTCTGCCCCTCCCCCGTTCATGCTCTGTCTCTCTCTGTCCCAAAAATAAATAAAAAACGTTGAAAAAAAATTTAAAAAAAAAAGAAAGATAACTTCCGGACAAATATTATGATGTCAGTTTTATTACATTGTGGCTAACATTATTTTGTTGATGATATATTAGCAATAAGACAATCAGTGGATGAGAAAAATATTAAGAACCTTTTCAGAATTCTGGCACTTTATTATGATTATAGTAATAGCAGACTGAAATCCACATACCCCTGACATCCACTTTCTTTTTAAACACAAAATCGGCACCACTGAGTCTTCAATTACAAACACTTTCTAAAGCACTCTCTTGGATTTCCTGCAGATTAAAATGCCATTACGTAGTAGGTTAAGACACTCGTGGTGTTTCCCTAGTAATGATTAATATGAAAAGGTGGGTCTGTCTTTCTAAACTTGGCATTTATCTCACTCTTAGAAAAATAAGCCAAACAAAACAAAAAATATATTGCTGTCAAGCAAAAACAAAACAGAAGCAGAGTTCAGGGCCTCTCGCCGTTCCCATTCTATTTTTGTTCACCTGTCCATCTCCTCATTCATTAAACATTTACCAGCCACCTTTTGCACGCCATACACTCTGAATATTTCCCACTGTCTGTTCTGTCTCCTGGTTACAGAGTTTGGGAAAAAGCAGGTGTTTCCAGAGATGATGAAATAAATTCCTCCTCAAGTACATGGAAGAGAAATGTCATCTAACATCAAAACCTCCTTAAAATTTTATTTTTAATCCGAGTCCTCTTGCTGATTTGACGGTAAACTCTTAGCTCCTTCCCCAAAATTTCATAGCTACAAGGAGATTAGGCAATGTACTCATACCTGGCTTTAAAACATAGAGGGCTCAAATCCTCTGATATCAAGAACATTTTAGAGGTCAGTGCAACACTGCACGAACATGAATTTGATGTGCATTATGTAAAGGAAAGGATCAAGTGGTCAGGATGTCTTCGTGATTTGGAGCCTGCCACTAAATGAGATGGGTAGCAGCTGGCAATGGCTGGAGGGTGGCAGCAGGGAGCGGAGATGGAGAGCAGGAAAGACGCAGAAGGTACAAAGTCAGTCCGTCTTCAGACATGTAAGTTTGAAGTGAAACAATATCTATGTGGAAATGTGTAATATTATACTTCAGTGAGCCATGCCATCATCCTTAGTTAGCTGCAGTTTTAATAAATTAGGTATATTATTTTCATAATATTTCTGTAGAGAACACCAATACCTTATGGGATGAAATATGAATAACATTT
Source organism: Felis catus (assembly GCF_018350175.1). Taxonomy (NCBI): domain Eukaryota; kingdom Metazoa; phylum Chordata; class Mammalia; order Carnivora; family Felidae; genus Felis; species Felis catus. The sequence goes on along the minus strand of NC_058368.1, from coordinate 205,538,788 downwards.
CTGTAGAGGAATATATTTTCTCTACTATTATGGGATGAAGTATGAGTAATTTGGAGACAGAAGCAATGAATGTCTATCATTAACTCCAACACTAAGGAAGCTTGAGATTTTTAGAGCATCAAAAGACACTAAAGCAAGTCCATTACAGAATGTATTAATCTGTTGTGATAAGAACATCCAGCAAGTCTCAGCTTCCAGATAGTGTCCTTAGGAAGACTGTAAGGGTATAAGTGTTAGTAGGATGAAGAAGGCAAAGAAAACCAGAAACCAAGCTAGCATGTTAAAAACTTCTTGAATTAAAAAAAAAAAAAAAAAAAAAAAAAAAGAATCCTTGAATTAGAATATACCAGAGGCAAAATTTCTCACCTGTGGCACAATGATTATAGGTAAAAGCTTATGCCAGTCTGTTACAAAAAGTTTGTCCAATTCAGGTGAATCTGATTTAGACATTTTTAATCATTGTCAATTATTTAAGAAATATTTATAGAGCACCTACTGAGTACAAAACACTGTGCTGGCAGGGATATAAAGAGCTATAGAACATGGTAGAAGAACCGTCTCTTTGTCTTAAAAAGAACATTTCTTGGGATCTCATCAATATAAAAAGCTTCTGCTGTCCAACTTCGGGTCAGGTCATGATCTCACGGTTTGTGAGTTCGAGCCCTGCATCAGGCTCTGTGCTGACAGCTCAGAGCCTGGAGCCTGCTTTGGATTCTGTGTCTCCCTCTCTCTCTGCCCTTCCCCCGCTCATGCTCTGTCTCTCAAAAATAAATAAATGTTAAAAAAAAAAATTAAAAAAAAGATAAAAAACTTCTGCCCAGTAAAGGAAACAATCAGCAAAACTAAAAAGCCACCAACAGAATGGGAGAAGATATTTGCAAATGACATCAGATAAAGGGTTAGTATCCAAAATCTATAAAGAACTTATCAAATAATCCAGTGAAGAAATGGGCAAAAGACATGAATAGACGCTTCTCCAAAGAAGACATCCAGATGGTGAACAGACACATGAAAAAATGCTCAACATCATTCATCATCAGGAAATACAAAGCAAAACCACAATGAGATACCATCTCACACCTGTCAGAATGGCTAAAATTAACAATTCAGGCAACAACAACAGATGTTGGTGAGGATGTAGAGAAAGAGGATCTCTTCTGCATTGCTCATGGGAATGCAAACTGCTGCAGCCACTCTGGAAAACAGTATGGAGGTCCCTCAAAAAGTTAAAAATAGAACTACCCTATGACCCAGCAATTGCACTACTAGGTATTTATTCAAGGGATACAGGTGTGCTGTTTTGAAGGGACACATGCACCCTAATGTTTATAGCAGTGCTATCGACAATAGCCAAAGTATGGAAAGGGCCCAAATGTCCATCAACAGATGAATGGATAAAGAAGACATGGCGTATGTATGTGTGTGTGTGTGTACACACACACACACACACACACACACACACACACACACACACATATACACACAATGGAGTATTACTCGGCAATCAAAAAGAATGAAATCTTGCCATTTGCAACAACAAGGATGGAACTAGAGGGTATTTATGCTAAGCAAAATTAGAGAAAGACAAATATATGACTTCACTCATGTGTGGAATTTAAGATACAAACAGATGAACATAAGAGAAGGGAAGCAAAAATAATATAAAAACAAGGAGGAGGACAAAACATAAGAGACTCTTAAATATAGACAACAAACTGAGGGTTAATGGAGGGGTTGTGGGTGAGGGAATGGGCTAAATGGGTAAGGAGAACTAAGGAGGGCACTTGTTGGGGGGCGCCGCCTGGGTGGCTCAGTCGGTTGAGCGTCCGACTTCAGCTCAGGTCATGATCTCGCGGTTTGTGAGTTCAAGCCCCGCATGAGGCTCTGTGCTGACAGCTCAGAGCCTGGAGCCTGCTTCAGATTCTGTGTCTCCTCCTTTCTCTGCCCCTCCCATGCTCATGCTCTATCTCTCTCTGTGTCTCTCAATAATAAATAAACGTTAAGAAAAAAAAAGTTTTTTTTTTTAAAAAGGAGGGCACTTGTTGGGATGAGCACTGGGTGTTATACATAGGGGATGAATCATTGGAATCTACTCCTGAAATTGTTACTGTACTATATGGTAACTAACTTGGATGTAAATTTAAAAAAATTAATAAATGGGTGTGGGTGAAGGGGGAACGGAAGGAAGGTGGTCAAAAGGGCAAACTTCCAATTATAAGATAAATAAGTACTAGAGATGTAAGGTACACATGATGACTATAACTAATACTGCTGTATGATATATAGGAAAGTTAAGAGTGTAAATCCTGAGTGTTCTTATCACAACGTTTTTTTTTTTTTTTCCTTTTCTCCTTTCTTGTGTCTATAAATGATGGATGTTAGTCTGAAAGTACTGTGGTACTCATTTCACAATATATGTACATCAAATCATTGTGCTATATGCCTTATACAGTGATGCATGTCAACTATTTCTCAATAAAACTGGAAAAAAAGAAACTTAAAAAAGAAACAGTCTTGTGGACTCAATGTAAAGGAGTAGCCTTTATCACTCAATGAGATTCTGATGTTTTACCTTCAAAGCAGCACATGCTACAAATTTCAAAGCACTATTTTGATACTGAAATATCTGTTTCCAAGAGTGAAGAATACACCAGATTTGGCGCAGAATACCTAAGATCTATTCTATTAACCCACTGTACAACATTGGCAAATTCTCTTGAATTGTGTCTGAATCCATTATCTATAAACCAAGACTAAGAATATCCATCCACCCAATCATAAAGCTGTTATGAGGAGTGCATGAGACAATGCATGGAAAATTATGGAGTAAATAAAATTTACAAATTCATTGACTTATCTTGTCATCTAGTCTATTCGGTTTACTGAGTGTCTAGCCTGGCACTGTTCTGGGTACCAGAGTTAGAGATTATCATAACAGGCCTTTTTTCCTCATAAATTTCATCATCTGAGGGAGGAAGAGCATTGGGAGTAATTATGGGGACTTGGACCAAACTTCCTTCCTCTACAAGAAGCAGTACCACGGTTCCCTCATCCCCAAGAACCTAGTGCTAATCTCCTCTTCCCTGCATCCTTGCTATCTAATATATAACTGTATCACAGTGAATTTCAACCTTTTTTTCATTATAGGTGCTTGGGTGAGTGAGGAGCGAATGAGTTAAACTAACATGGGCATGTTCAGGTCCTAGCAGAGCACTCGAGGATACAAGTGCTAACTGTGCCTGGCTGGGGAAGCAGAGGCGGGAAGAGGCAGGCAGCTCAGGGGGATTTCACAGAAGAGATGTTTCACAACAGCAGTCTTACCAGATGGCAAAAAGAACAGCAGCGTCGCCTAATAGAAAGCATTTCTAGCAAGTTAACAGGTAAACCTTCAAATATTTGGCTTTCCTATTTTTTAAAGTAAGTTCATTGTATTGGAAAAAGAAAATAACATATTTCCTTCCATTTCAACTCCCAGATGATTTCTGAGACAGAGTCAATTACTAAATGAAAACAATTCGTTCTATCTATACCGGCAGAAAGAAACAGGGTTATTATGAGACATGCTCTCCAATGCAAGTGGGAAATTCATCACCGTCCTTCAACCCACCTTAGCAGCCACTCTTTTGGGACTCAATTACTTGCGTTTCCTGGTTCTGTACTGCAGGGAGGGGTGGCCATGTGCCTGAGCTCTAGACAGTGGAAGGAGGGAGACGATATCTGTGGTTTCTAGCCTCTGGCCCGTAAACACTTCTCACATGAAATCCCTCATGCCCTTTTGCCTTCTGGAATCTGGACACTGGCATCCAAGGCGACCTTGGAAGATGCTAAGCTTCCTTCAGGGTCCTTCAATGACTGCGTGCAGCAGAGCCCACTTACCCAGAAACACGCTGCACCGTTCAATATAAGTGAAAAATAAATGCATAGGGTGCTAAGCCACTGAATTTGGGAGCCCTATTTGTTACAGCAGCTCGTGTGACTAATATAATGATGTGGTGACCAAATGAATTCTATAGAGGGGATAGAACTGAGTGTAGAATTAGAACTGTTTCACAGCATGGAGGTTCCTCAAAAAATTAAAAATAGTACTACCCTATGACCCAGAAATAGCACTACTGGGAATTTATCTGAAAGATACAGGAGTGCTGATGAATAGGGGTACATGTACCCCCAATGTTTATAGCAGGGCTCTCAACAATAGCTAAATCATGGAAAGAGCCTAAATGTCCATCAACTGATGAATGGATAAAGATGTGGTTTATACCACAATGAGATACCACCTTACACCTGTCAGAATGGCTAACATTAACAACTTAGGCTACAACAGATGTTGGTGAGGATGTGGAGAAAGAGGATCTCTTTTGCACTGCTAGTGGGAATGCAAGCTGGTGCAGCCACTCTGGAAAACAGTATGGAGGTTCCTCAAAAAGTTAAAAATAGAACTACCCTATGACCCAGTAATTGCACTACTAGGTATTTATGCAAGGGTACGCTGTTTCGAAGGGGCACATGCACCCCAATGTTTATTAGCAGCACTATCAACAATAGCCAAAGTATGGAAAGAGCCCAAATGTCCATCGACGGATGAATGGATAAAGAAGATGTGATATATATACATATATATATATATATATATACACACACACAATGGAGTATTACTTGGCAATCAAAAAGAATGAAATCTTGCCATTTGCAACTATGTGGATGGAACTAGAGGGTATTATGCTAAGTGAAATTAGTCAGAGAAAGACAAATATCATATGACTTCACTCATATGAGGACTTAAAGATACAGAACAGATGAACATAAGGGAAGGGAAGCAAAAATAATATAAAAACCAGGAGGGGGACAAAACATAAGAGGCTCTTAAATATGGAGAACATACAGAGGGTTACTGGAGGGGTTGTGGCAGGAGGGATGGGCTAAATGGGTAAGGCGTACTAAGGAATCTACTCCTGAAATCATTGTTGCACTATATGGTAACTAATTTGGATGTAAATTTAAAAAATTAAAAAAAAATTTTTTTTAAAGAATAAAAAAAAGATGTGGTTTATATATACAAAGGAATACTACTTGGCAATGAGAAAGAATGAAATCCTGCCATTTGCAACAACATGGATGGAACTGGAGGGTATTATGCTAAGTGAAATAAGTCAGTCAAAGAAAAGACAGATACCATGTTTTTACTCATATGTGCAACTTGAGAAACTTAACAGAAGGCCATGGGGAAGGGAAGGGGAAAAAATAGTTTCAAACAGAGAGGGAGGCAAACCATAAGAGACTCTTAAATACAGAGGTCAGACTGAGAGTTGATGGGGGCAGAGGAAAGGAGGAAAGGGGCGATAGGCATTGAGGAGGGCACTTGTTGGGATGAGCACTGGGTGTTGTATGTAAGCGATGAATCATGGGAATCTACCTCCAAAACCAAAAGCACACTGTATACACTATATGTTAGCCAACTTGACTAATATAATTTAATAAATTATATTTTTTTAAAAAAGAGCTAACTGATTCAGCTACACAACAGAGGAGGGAGCAGACCTTTGAGGGGGACGTTTTACCACTGCTCCTTGAAGGAGGGGACTAGGCAAGATACTGAAATTTACTTCTGTATCCAAATGTCCAACACAAGCTTGCCATTTTACAGAGATGAGATACAGACCTCACTGCCATCTCTAGCTCCCTCCCCCAAATCCAACATCCTATTCGACATACAAAACAAGAAGCTGCTAAGCAGTGAAGTTATGAAGCTAAAAATGTACCTTTAAATAAATCACAAGAGGGAAAGTGATTCTCCGAGAAAAACAGGCCTATGCTGAAGAAGAGACTCTGGGCATGATTGAAGCACGGGGCCAGGGTGACACAAAGTACGGCTTTCTTAAAAATCTCATCAGCAAACATACGTTTCTTGAATGGTGCAACTTTAGTTCTGAAATGTATTCTGGCTATCATAATGGAGAGATGATTGCTGGATACTCATTTCATGGCCGACTCATCTTTGTGCAGTTGAAGACTGGCTCCGGTATCAAGTATGCGAAGAACACAGCAGTATGATGACTTAGAAATGCTGCATGCTATATTATGACACACTTACAGAACTTTTCTGAAAAGACACTAGCTCAAGTATTATCCTCAATTCATGAATATTTGCTCAAAATCTATTACAAACTGGGTACCAAAATAGGAATTAGGAATAGAAGAAGAATGAATATGGTTATCTACCTTTTTTCTAGAAAATAGATTTAAACTGAAAGCAATATTTTAAATATATTTTACTTACTTTAATCCTATTCCCTAATATGAGAATTTGAAAGAAAGTAAATGTTAATAATATAACATTAAAAAATAAACCTCAATGCAACAAAGTACAAATATTAAATTGCACTCCCCAAAATACAGTAATTCAAGTTCTACATGTGACATTTGGTGATGTTTTAAGGTTTTTACAAAAAGGTAAAACAAATACAGTGAACAGTTGTGTGAAATGCTGTTTAAAACACAATATAAAACATACTGAAAATGATTCTTGCCACCTTTACCATTAGCGTGTGTGTGTATATGTGTGTATATATACACATATATACGTAGCAATGGCTGATTTGCAGATTTGTTGCCTATATTCTGTTCTTAAGTGAGAAACAAATGTACAATACACAGAAACAATTTTTAAAACCTTTTAAATTAATGCTATGTGCCTCACTGGAAAATGTTAATTGACTGGAAGAAAAGGGAAAGATAACTGTAGAGTGATTTATTAATAAAACTAGGGCTTGCTGCTCAATATTAAACACCAGAACATTAAGTACGCACCTCAATCCAAATGTAAGCCTCTTTATTTCTGTCTCACTTCCCCATTATTAAAAAAAAATGTTCTAAGAAAGAAAAGGACTTCTAAAAATGCTCCTTGCTAAAGAGTATAGGAGTGAGGGAAAATAAATATAATATCAGTATTTGTTTAAACATAAAGGAGAGGTTATAACTCGGTTTTAGAGAAAATAAAAAATACATAATTTGTCTTAGTTTTGCCTACTTATAACAAAGTTACAGTAGTAATATTTCTCTTTTCTGTACTATACTTTGTATTCAAAACCAAGAAAAATGTGATTTTCCTTTCAAGGATTAATTGTATTTCCCAGGACGGGTGGAGTGATCATGTAAACCAGCTAATATGGAGCTAGAAATATAATTACAGTCTCTATTGCCAGGTAAAGTAACAAAATTGTTCCTAACAAATATCAGTTATCAATCATTGTATGGGCTAAAAAGAAGACCATGTCAAAAAGCAGCACTTGGACAAACTCAAAACTTCATTTTAGTAAGCTCTCTTATTCCTGTTCTCTCGGGGACTTTGTTTCATCAACTACCCCCTTGCTCTGATTTTTCCATCCCCAGCCCTTCTCTAGCTCCTCTCTGTTGATACCTCAATGCACTAAAATCTGGTTTCTGCCTTGACTATGCCTTTGAAATGAGAATTACTCAATCAGGTCTCTAACATTTAACCATCTGATGCCTTATGGGTTTACTTTACTATATTCCTGGACCTGTCGACTACATTTTACACTATTTTTCACCAACTTCTTGAAATGCTCTACTCATGGGTTTCCGTGATACAATACTTCCCTGGTCCTCCTACTTCAGGGTTTGTCAAGCTCCTTTTTAGCATCCTTTTTCCCATCCCAGCTTTGTGTGTTGGCCAACTTAAAAGCTCTGTCCTTGGCCTACTGCACTTGTCATTTTCTCTGAGAGTGACTTCATCTGCTCTTATGATATAAACTGCCCCAATTTCTGATGACTCCTAAGGCATTTTCAGCTCAAATCCTTCCTCTGAGTCTCAGACTTCAATATCCAAAAGTTTCCCAGTCATCATGTGGCACAATCTGTCAGCTGATCCCCCAAATAATTTCCTCTTGTTCCTGGGCTCAGTTAGGCTACTTTTTCCAGCCTTCCTTGAGGTTAGGGTTGGTCATGTGAATAGGTTTTGGCCAACAGAAAGTGGGTGAAAGTGACAAATAATAATTCCAGAGTCGGACTATAAATGCTTGCAAGAATTTGGGTGCCTGGGTGGCTCAGCTGGTTAAGTGTCTGACTTTGGCTCAGTCATGATCTCACTGGGCTCTACGCTGTAAGCACACAACACTCTTCAGATCCTTTCTCTCTCTTTCTCTTTCTCTCTCTCTCTCAAAACTTCCAAAAACTATGGTCCATGTTCTTCCACTTTCTGCAAACTATCTGTTGAAAATAGTAGAGCCACAGATGGAAGGAACGTCAGTCCCCAAATTACTGCATAGAAGAGAGCTTCTTGCCAATCAATCTTGGTTCTGTGTTAGTAAGAAACAAAAACTTCTTTATGTTAATTATTACATACCTCAGCTCAGTATGGTCCATGTTAAATTAAGTATTTTTATCAAAGCAAATCTTATTTACCTACTAAGTCCTGATCTCAGTTACTGGCCAACCATCCACATCAAGGTCCAACCAGAAACTTCCTTATCTCTTGCCTGTCCTTCGTTATCTATGTGTAATCAGCCATTCAATTACAAAGAACTCCAATTTTTCCAGTATTTCTTGAACTTGAACTTTTCTCACCCAAGATTCTTGTTATTTCTCCCTGAGTATTGCAATAACATCTCTACTGCCAGCCTATGTCCAGCCTTATCCCTCCCAAACCTTTCCAACCCACATGAAAATAATCTCTCTCAAATGAACGTTTTATGTTACTCCTCTGCTAAAACCTTTCACTAGTTCCCCAGTGTGCCAGGATGGAGTCCAAGCACTTCAGTTGGGATACAAGGCCTGTGACAACCTGGCCTCAACCCTCACTCATTTCCTCACACTCTAGTATCCTGTTTATGTGCCAGGAATAGTGAGTTGCCTGTGCACAGCACATGGCTTCATGCTATGCCATAAGGTCCCACCCTCCTTCTATAAAGTGTACACCAGCTTACTCTTTGTGTGTCAAATCACGACTACTTCTTCGAGGAAGTATCCACATGCCTCTACCCTAGCCCACCAACTAGGTGTGATCAGGGACCTCTCTTGGGTGCTCTCACAGCATCCTTCCTTATCCCTATTGTAGAATCTGCCAAGTGATCTGCATTAAGATCAGGGTTGGTGTTCCACTGGCAGGTAGTGGCCGGGCCATACAGGTAGTTATAACTTAAATTCTTCCTTATGAGAGGCATGCTATCCCCTCTCTGAGCAAGCTCTCCCCAACTCCACCACCATCTAGCAACTGAAAATACAACAGCGGGCCTCCAAGACCCTATCTGGCTATGACTACCTGCTGTTCTGATTGAGCACATCTATGCAGATTAATCAGTGCCTCTAACACTAAAGAAATCAATTAAACCCAAATAGAAAAAGTGAGTTCTGTTTCTAGCTATTAACTACTCTGAATTTCCCATTTTGTAAAAATATAAATACCACTCAGTAGGGTCTCCATAGTTCACTTATGAAACCTCATCACTCCAAGTGAAGAAATAAATCGCAAGCATATAAAATTGATTGCAAGTCGTTAACTCCACCTTTGTCTAGGAGATTAGTAAGCATTTATTAGGTGAATAATTAGAAGTATGAAACTGTCCTATTTTCTTTTCCTAAGTTATAAGAAATGTGTGACTAGGTTTCTTCTGGTTATAAATGAGGCACTTTGGATAGGTTAACTTCTTTGTACAAGATCAGATAGACTAACAGTCCATTCTATTTTTTGGATTAATAAAATGGATTGGAGAAAAACTGTGTTATTCTTAGCTCTGCTTTGAAGCTATAATTTCAGTTTTCACAGAGTCAATTGGTAATTCTACAGAGATGAAAACATCAAACAACCTGGTTAAGTGAGTTCACCTTGTTTTATCAGGCCTCCTACAGAAGACATCGATGGAAAGAACTTGAGCAAGTGCTCTAGGATACATATAAGGGAATCTGCTTTTACTTAAAATGATAAAGGATTATTACATATAAATAAGTTATTTAATTGAATTTATTAAATACAACTAAGTACTGGAGCTTCTTGTCTTGTACATTATCCAGAAACAGAATAAGTACAATATTTAAAATCCAAGGATAAATTATTTTCTGCATTAACAATTCTTCCTTCCCTTGGGTCACTGACAGAATGGTTTTAGAATCACATGAAATTGCCACATGTGACCATGTGTCACCTACAAACACAAGAATTTCATATGGTTGGTTCAAACTAATGTTATAATGATAGGAAAACAGATTTCATTTACTATCACACAGAATTTATTTCAAAGGCTTATATTATTTTTAGGAGATCTCTAGATAATCACAACAAATATGTCTGCTAAAATACAAATTAAAAGGTAACAATCATTTTTATTTACCTTCAAGTGATGAAGTATGTCAATTCCTTCATAACTCATTCACATGGAATACAAAACTATTACTATTTCTTTGGGAAATAGAAAATGGGTATTCTCAGAAATTTTACTTTCTGATTCTTGAAATGGGACGTGGGTTAGTTGGGATGAAGGGGAAGGTGTGCAAACAAGAACCGTGGGGTGAAGCTTGCTTGCTCAATCGCCTCCTCCCACCATCTGCAAGCTGTAGGGCATAGAGTTACAGAGTTATTGTAATTACACTGCCATCTCTCACAGCTGGATGGAACTCCCAGAGAGACATATAGTGACTGAAGGAACATTATTAAGGAATACATCAAAATAATTACTGTGGTTTTAATCTACAGTAGCAAAGATAAAAAAAAAAGTATGTAAAAGATCATTTAAAAGTAAAAAACAAAACAAAAAACCACTTAAGAGCAGTTGTGAAAGAGTATGCTATGTATATTAAATGTGGATGCCCTATTAAGCAAGCATTAGAGGGTTAGATGGAAGAACATAAGACCATTTTGACTCTATTAATAAGTACTCTGTTTATCCCCAAGATGTCCTCCAGATTCAGCTGATGACCCAGTTCAATGACTGCCACATACCTCCTGGGAGCTAACAGCTATGAACATTCATAGCGAACTGATAACCCTTTGGTAATTAGTGAAGAGTCTTTTAAGTTTTTTCCTCCTGGGCAAGACCTGATCTGTAACATGGGGACCGGATGCCTCTGACATGTGAAGAAAAGTCTCACCTCTGGTTTTCTCAGAAAGCATACTCCACCTCAGGACTAAGGTAACCATGGGCAACATCATTCCACAGAGATTTCAATCCTAGGACCAGTATGCGGTCTGACCCGGAGAGGGAGAAGCACAGCATCTTTGTGAGAATGACCCCCCTCCAGGGATAGAGAAAGCTAAGGAGCCATGCCCCTGTGTGGGTGGGTGGGGAGAGTGGTCCTAATATCTTAGGCATCAGAAATCAAAAGCACAATTTTTCCTTTGAGGACCCTAGATCTGAAAGTACATAAAAGGTGAATTGGCTCCCCCTTGAACTGGGGAGAATCAGGTGGAAACAAAACACTTTTCCAAACTCTAAAATAGGTCAAGAGAGCTACTTCAAGGAATCTGCCCAAAGTTAGTATTCTTGAAAGATATATAAAAGGTGATATTACAGGAGCATTAATTTCTACCTTCTATCTTTTCAAGCCAACTATGCCAGAGCCAGCTCTTAGATGACTAAAAAAAAAAGAGAGAGAGAAAGAGGGATGACAGATGAAAAATAATGCTGAGAATAAAAATGAAAAGTGAGGGGCGCCTGGGTGGCTCAGTCAGTTAAGCATCTGACATGGGCCCAGATCATGATCTCACGGTTCGTGAGTTTGAGCCCCGCATCAGGTTCTCTGCTGACAGCTCAGAGCCTGGAGATTCCCTCGGATTCTGTGTCTCCCTCTTTCTCTGCCCCTCTCCTGCTCCTGCTCTGTCTCTCAGTCTCTCAAAAATAAATAAATGTTAAAAAAAAAATTTTTTTAATGAAAAGTGAAGTGTTTTAAAGACAAGTAACAAAAAAAAAAAACCTTTTGGGGAAGATAGTGGTAATGTAGAAATCAAAATACTGAGAATCAAATAAAGAATAAAAAACTATTCTTTTGAAGTACAATACAGAGAAAGAGCAGAAGAGGTAGAAATAGAAACAAACAAACTGTAACTCATTTCTTGATATGCCAGTGTTTTAACTCCCTAAACTGCATAAGTTGATGTTGTGATAACTACTTGTCCATAAGACTAGAGATGATATTACATACATGACAAAACAGTATGAAAAACCAACGTGTGAGTAAAAAAACTTGATTATTTCAGACACACTTTATATGGAGCCTCAGTTGAGAGGTGTTTTAAATCTAGTACATTCTCTGGAGAGTAGCAAGAGCCACAGTAAGTGAGAAGAATTTCATTGCTTTTATGGTTACAACACCCGGTGGCAGACATGACTTCATTCACATTCACCTGGAACTCACGCGTGGCAAACACTTGGAGCTGGGGTCTACCTGCTAAAAATTATTTTTATTCCCAAGAATGCTGTTTCTTAGGCCCAGTATTTAGAAGGAAATAGTCTCTTGATAATCACCTTGACACAGAGCTATTCAGGAAGGAGTTGCTTTTTTCCTCTAACCTCAGGGAAGCAGTTTATCTTTATTATTCAAAACTGTGTGAGTATGGTTAGTACAAGCATACCTCATTTTACTGCACTTTTCACATGCTGTGCTTTTTTACATAGTGAAGGTGCGTGTCAGGCCTGCATTGAACAAATCTACTGGAGCCATTTTTCCAACAGCATTCTCAGCTTGTGTCTGTTTTACATTTTGGTAATTCTTGCAATACTTCAAACTTTTGCATTATTGTTATGGTGATCTGTAATCTTTGATGTTACTGTTGTAATTGTTTTTGAGGTGCCATGAGTCCTACCCACATGAGATAATGACCTTATTTAATGCTGTAGGTGTTCTGACCGTTCCACCAGCTAGCCATTCCCCCATCTCTCTTCCTCTCCTTAGGTCTCCCTATTCCGAGACACCACAATATTAAAACGAAGACAATTAATAACTCCACAATGGCCTCTAAGTGATCAAGTGAAAACAAGAGTCACACATCTCTCACTCTAACTCAAAAGCTAGAAATGATTAAGCTTAGTGAGGAAAGTACGTTGAAAGCTGAGACAGGACAAAAGCTAGGCCTCTTGTGCCAGTTAGCCAAGATGTGAATGCAAAGAAAAAGTTCTTGAAGGAAATTAAAAGTGCTAGTCCAGTGAACACACACATATGAAAGTAAAACAGCCTTACTGCTGATATGGACAATGTTTTAGTGGTCTGGATAAAAGATCAAACCAGCCACAACATTCCTCTTAAGCGAAAACCTAACGCAGAATAAGGCCCTATCTCTCTTCCATTCTATGAAGGCTGGGAGAGGTGATGAACCTGCAGGAGAAAAGTTCGATGCTAACAAAGGTTGGTTCATGAGACTTAAGGAAAGAAGCTGTCTTCGTAACATCAAAGTGCGAGGTGAAGCAGCAAGTGCTGATGTAGAAGCTGCAACAATCCAGATCTAGCTAAAGATAAAAAATGGAAGTGGCTACACTAAACAACAGTCAATGTAGACGAAACAGCCTTCTCTTGGAAGAAGATGCCATCTAGTACTTTCATAGCTAGAGAGAAAAAGCCAATGCCTGGCTTTACAGCTTCAAAGGACAGGCTGACTCTCTTGTTAGGGGCTAACACAGCTTGTGAATTTAAGTTGAAGCCAATGCTCATTTACCAATTTCAAAAATCCTAGGGCCCTTAAGAATTATGCTAAATCTATTCTGCCGTGTTCTATAAATGGAGCAAGAGAGCCTGGATGATGACACATCTGTTTGCAACATGGTTTACTATGTATTTTAAGCCTACTTTTAAGACCTACTACACAGAAGAGAAAAAAGAAAGAAAAAGGTTCCTTTTAAAATATCACTGCTCACTGACAATGCACCTGGTCACCCAGGAGTTCTGATGGAGATGTGTAAGACAAGACTGGGGCACATTCTACAGGACATCTGGCCAATACTTCTGAAAACTATCAAAGTCATGAAAAACAAGGAAAGACAGAAAACTTCACAGAGAAGTCTTTCTCTCAGAAGAAACTGTCTTCTCCCAGAGGAGACTAGGGAAATGGGACAATTAAATGTAATGTGGTACACTGAATTGTATCCTAGAAAAGAGAACGCTAATAAAAAAACTGATAGTAATGTACCTGAAAGATTTATACAATGCAAACTATAAAACATTGATGATGAAACAAATTAAAGACACAAATAAGTGGAAAGGCATGCCCTGTTCATGAATTGGAAGTCCCAAAGCAATCTTGAGAAAGAACAAAGCTGAATTTGTTCTCCTGAAATCCCTCCCTGATTTCAAAATATATTACAAAACTATAGTAACTAAGACAGTATGATATTGGCATTAAAAACAGAGAGAGCAATGGAACAGCGTAGAGAGCACCAAATAAATCCAACTGATTTGTACAGCCAACTGATCTTCAGCATGGGTGCCAAGAACACACAACAAGGAAAAGGCAGACTCTTCAGTGAATGGTATTGGAAAAACTGGATTATCCACATGGAAAAGGATAAAATTGGAATCTTATAAAGTGTAACAAAAGGGGACAAAAGCAAAAATAGACAAGTGGGGCTACATTAAACAAGAAAGCTTCTTCACAGCAAAGGAAACAACAAAATGAAAAAGCAACCTAAGGAATGAGAGGAAATATTTGCAAACCATACATCTAATAGGGAGTTCATGCCCAAAATATGTAACTCCTACAATAGCAAAAATTCAAATAACCCAACTAAAAAATGGACAAAGGACTTGAAAAGATATTTTCTCCAAAGAAGACATACAAATGACCAACAATTGTATGAAATGATGCTCAATATCACTAGTCATCAAAAAATGCAAATCAAAACCACAATGAAGTATCACCTCATACCTATTATCCAAAAAAAAAACCAAAAAAAACCAACCCACAAAAACCAAAAAGATGAGTGTTGACAAGGATGTAAACAAACTGGAACCTTGTACACTACTGGTGGGAATGTAAAATGGTATAGCTGCTCATAAAAAATAGTAGGGTAGTTTTCCCCGAATTTAAAAATATTACCACCATGTCATTTAGCTATCCCACTCCTGAGTATATATCCAGAAAAACTGAAATCAGGATATCAAAGGGATATCTGCATTCCCATGTTCACTGAAGCATTATTCACAACAGCCAAGATAGAAAACATCATAAATGTCCATTGACGAATGAATAAAGACAATGTGGTATGCACACACAACAGAAAATTATTCAGCCTTTAAAAAGAAGGAAAGCCTGCCATATACTACAACATGGACAAACCTAGAAGATACTACACTAAGTACAATAAGCCAGTCACAGAAGAACAAATACTCCCTGATTCCACTTACATGAGATGTTCAAATAGTCAAACTCATAATAGCAGAGAGTAGAACCATGGTTGCCAGGGACTAGGGAGAGTGGGAAATGCAGAGCTGAGTATAGTTCAACGAGTACAGAGTTTGAGTTATACAGGATGAGAAAATTCTAGAGTAGAGATCTGCTGCACAAAACTGTGCCTACAGTTAATAATACTGTATTGTGCAGCTAAAATTTTAAGAGGGTAGATCTCATGTTAAGTGTTCTTACCACAATTAACAACAACAAAAAAAAGACAAATGCCCCCCCACCCCAAAACAGTAACATATCAACGTGTGTTTCTTAGTTTTGACAAATGTACCAAGGTAGCAGATGATTGTAATAATGAGGGAACTTGGGTGAGGGAATACGCAAACTCTTTGTGCTGTCTCAGAAACTTTTCTGTAAATCTAGTTATTCCAAAACACAGTTGTTTTTTTTTTTTTTAAATCTCAGTATGTGGTTCGTTCCTGTGGTTTTTATTTCTTCATCAAAATAAAAACAAAACGGAGATTAAGTTCTCAGATTTCCCTCTGTGAGGGCCTCTCCTAATAGCTCTTCCAGCTTATTGCTAAAAAAACTCTGCAAATACTAACTCCCTAAAAACAAGTAAATTTATGAGAGTTAAATGAATCTGTGCTTTGTTTCTGGCTACAATCTGTTTTCCTGTTGTAAGTGAACGTTATTTCTTTGCAGAACCCAACACTTAACCAATACGGAGTATACTAGCATAAAGAAAGTCACATTAGTACCTGGATAAAGATTAACATGGTTCTGAGAACTGCATATGTGGGCTTTTCCTGTTGTTGTTGCTGTTACTGTTTTTTAAATTTTACTTTTTATTTTTACCTTTTGACCCTCCTCACCCATTTCTCATAGTCCCATCAACCACCTCTGGCAACCACCAATCTGTTCTTTGCATCTATTAGATTGCTTTTTGTTTCTCTCTCTCCCTTTCCCTTCCTTCCTTCCTTCCTTCCTTCCTTCCTTCCTTCCTTCCTTCCCTCCCTCCCTCCCTCCCTCCTTCCTCCCTCCCTCCCATCCTCCCTCTTTCTTTCTTTCAGTTCCACATATAAGAAAGATTATACAGTATCTGTGTTTTTCCCGTCTCACTTATTTCATTTAGCATAATGCCCTCAAGGTCCACCCATGTTATCACAAACAGCAAGATTTCATATTTTATGGCTGAATAATATTGTATCTATACCACAATTTCTTTACCCATTCACCCATCGATTGAAACTTAGGTTGTTTCCATATCTTAGCCACTGTAAATAAAGTTGCAGTTAACATGGGGGTGCATATATCTTTTTGAGTTAGTGTTTTTGTTTTCTTCATTTAAATACACAGAAAGAGATCTGCTCATTTATATGGCAGTTCCATTTTTAATGTTTTGAGGAATCTCCATACTGTTTTCTATAGTGGCTGCACCAGTTTGCATTCCCAACAGTGCACAAGGGCTCCTTTTCCTCCACATCCTTGCCAACACTTGTTATTTCTTGTCCTTTTGATAGCAGTCATACTAACAAATATGAGGCAGTATCTCACTGTGGTTTTGATTTGCATTTCCCTGATGATTACTGATGTTGAGCATCTTTCCACATGTGTGTTGGCCACTTGTATGTCTTCTTTGGAAAAATATCTATTCAAACTTCTGCCCATTTGTAATCAGACATTTATTTATTTATTTATTTATTTATTTATTTATTTATTTATTTATTTATTTACTATTGAGTTGTAGAGGTTGTTTATATATTTTGGCTACTAACCCCCTATCAGATACATAATTTACAAATACTTTCTCCCACTTTGTAGACTGCCTTTTCATTTTGTTAACAGTTTCCCTTGATATATTTTATTTTTCCCAATAAAAAGACTTTACTATCCAAGTTATCATTTTGATTAGCTTGTCCTACTGGTAGCTTAGATTTCTGAGAAAGTACTTTTTTAAAAAAATCAAACATGGTAATGGAAACCTTTTAATACAATGTTCTGCAACCATATTATTACAAGTTTGTAAAAATTAAGAATACAGACTGGACCTTTGTTATATAAGCTATCATTTCTATCTTTTGCTATTGTTATTTCATTTTTCTCATTATGGTTTACTTTTTCCATACTGAGCACCTTTTCATAAATACAATTTTATGAAGATAATTCCTCATTACCTAAACAGTGCTTGCAGAAAGTAAGGAGATAAAATTCAAGCTTTCCTTTCCAAAGAGAGAAAGACCAACAAGAAAAAGTTAAATAAATTACCTAAAGTTACAGAACAAGTCAGAAAAAGAACTGGATAAAATCTTTCCCTAGTTTCCAGAAAGAGGTAATTGAATCCCCATAGAAGATGTTTTCTATTTAAAAATATCCATTATGTTGAATTTATTGCACTATTTTTCTTTCTTATTGTTCCTAATGTGCTGGATAGTGTTAATAGATTTAGTTAAGAAGCAGACAGCAAGCCCTATGTAGCTTCAGTTTAAACAACTTCTAAAAATACAGTCAGATCCTTTAGGATTGAAATTACAAAACTTTCTAAATGTGCTTCTAAACAAAATGTGTATCTTTTTAGCAACCTGAAAGCTATGATTCAAAAAATTAAATTTCCTAAGAACTACATGGTTATGAGAAGTTACATTCAAGATGGAAATATGATAACCAATAAAGTTTCTCAGTGCCAAAGTAATACATTTATTTTTCATAAAGTTCTGAGAGTAAGAAAAGTGATTTTTTTAAAGGAGCTATTCCTGGGGCGCCTGGGTGGCGCAATCGGTTAAGCATCCGACTTCAGCCAGGTCACGATCTCGCGGTCTGTGAGTTCGAGCCCCGCGTCAGGCTCTGGGCTGATGGCTCAGAGCCTGGATCCTGTTTCCGATTCTGTGTCTCCCTCTCTCTCTGCCCCTCCCCCGTTCATGCTCTGTCTCTCTCTGTCCCAAAAATAAATAAACGTTGAAAAAAAAAATTGAAAAAAAAAAAATAAAGGAGCTATTCCTATTTTATTTGTGGATTAGCTTTTTGGGGTCTGATTATTTAGATGATATGCTATTTGTTTTCATGCTAATGTGCATTTATTTGCCCCTTAGTATTTGATAATAAGCACATGATCTTTACCAAAACAAAAGACCTAAATCATAGTAACGACACACCAACCAGAAATTCCTTATCCAATACTAATATTAAAGAGGTTATAACTATAATCCCAAAAAATGCAAAACAGACAACAAATGGCTAAAACATGTCAAATCTCATATCCCTGGTTTAGAGATTATGAGTCTCCCTCAAAGAATTCTGTACCAGGCCTTCGTGCAAAACATATTTACCCAACTATAAAAAAGTCAGTAATCTGTTTTCCATCCAATTTTTGTTGAATGTATTGGGTACAATAAAGTTAAAAAACACTACCTGTCTTTTACTTAGGGAAATGCAATTATATTGACTGAGGAGGATAAAGAAAGGAGAAGGAAAACTCCATGTAAAATGCCGCTGATTTTGCCTGGCATTCTATTTAGATAGGGGAGGTATAAAAAGAGGATAAGATGTGAGATGGGAAACTGATATTCACTCAGTCTCAACTCCATGTGCCTTTCACAATGTGAATTTACCAAGATAACTAACTCTAGGGTTTAAAGATATGTTGTTATATCTTATGACCTCCAATTAGAAGCCAACTGCTCTATCTAGTTCTTATAGTTCTCTATCAGATCAATAGCCATGATCTGATCTGGCACTGTTCCTGAGGGTCTTATCAATACACATGCCAGTGCTAATATGATCAAAAGCTGGAAGTCTTTCTAAAAAATTATGGAATCATGGGGCATCTGGGTGGCTCAGTTGGTTAAACGTTCAA
Source organism: Felis catus (assembly GCF_018350175.1). Classification (NCBI taxonomy): domain Eukaryota; kingdom Metazoa; phylum Chordata; class Mammalia; order Carnivora; family Felidae; genus Felis; species Felis catus. The sequence goes on along the minus strand of NC_058368.1, from coordinate 205,519,595 downwards.
CTGCACAGGATGTAGTTTATCCAAACCTGCATAGAATGTCTAAGAGAATTCTAAAAAATATATATACTAATAAGAGAATTTTAAAAGTGAATAAATACAAGATAAATACACAAAAACCAATAGTTTTCCTTTGTATTAGCAAGACCACTTAGAAACTGAAATGAAATACCCAGCTTGAAACATTGGCAGAAACTAAAATATAATTAGGAATAAGTATAATGAAAGAGGTAAAATGAGACTTGAATAAATGATAAAATCTGCCATAATCCTGGACCAGAATTACAATAGTTAAGTTACCAGACTTACAATAGTTAAGTCTATTAAGTATTCTTAAGTCAACATATTTAATGTTTAGTGTACAGAAGGGTTTGCACAGTACCATCATTCACCCCTATTTTTACCATATTCACTACAGAAAAAAGATTATTCAAAAGGAGGAAGACTGTACTGAGTTTGTTCACCACTCTACTCACAGTGACTAGTATGCCTAATACCAAAAACAAACAAACAAAAAACTCCTATTGAATTTGTTGAATAAAACCCATCTCATTCACCATACCTTAAAAATAAAGAGCTGAGGTCTAGAAAGGTTAAGACACTTCACAGAGACAAAAAGATGCATCAAAGTGTATTTGAAAGAAAAATGGAAGGTTCTTTATATTTGGATGTTGTATTTCAAAAGCAAACTTTTCCTCATGTCATGGAAACAATTATTAGACTATAAGACAGGAGAGACAAGCTCCAGGATTGGCTTAGTTACTAATTTTACGACCTGAGTAAGGTCACTTCATTTTTCTGGATTCAAGTTCTCCATCAGTAAAATTAGGGTGCTGTATAGCTGGATGTTAAAATTATATTCTTAATTCCTTACCATTAATGAGATAACAGATTTGTGGTTCATAAAAGGAATCCTTACCTTTTAGAGATAATACTAAAATATCAGGGTATAGAATAATATATGTGGGATTTGCCTCAAAATAATCTGGGGCAAAGAGGAAAGTGAATAGGAGTATAGATGAAACAAGATTGGCCACAAATGGATAATTGTATAAACTGGATATGTGCATTTTACTATTCTATATTTGTATATATTTTGATATTTTCTCTAATAAAAATTTTTTGTTAATAAAAGTGCCGACCAAAAATTATTTCTAAACCAAAAGAGTAAAGTAAGAAGTAAAGATGTCATCAACTAGAAATGCCAAATCCAGTTATTTAGTAAAATTTAGTCTTCGAGATTCATTTGCCTTTGGTGGCAGGGTCATATTGTCTTCAGCCTTTTAGCTTTATTCCCTGCTAAGTTATATCAGCAGCACCACTATTTATGAAATTACTAATAATGGGTTTCTAAGAGACATCATCTATCATTTTTAATGTTTCATCCCTTTCTTTTAAGTGGGCTGTTTAATGAGAAGGGGCTGTTGAGTCATACAAATACATCACTAGCCAAAGGGATAATAATTGAAAATATCAAACTTATTCATTGCTCATTCTCTCTGTAAAGAGAAGGAGAGAGGAGGAGGAGGAGGAGGAGAAGATGACAACCAAACTCCCATTCTATGCATATTAATCCGCTTTCTGACACCAAAGAATATGGAGGGTATATGGTCAAATTCTTACAAGAGCTGCTGGGAGCTCGGTAGCAACATGGCTCAGAACCAGTCAGATGTTTAGCTCATCTTCTTTTCAGTCTCTGGTTTGAATACATAGAGGAGTTCCAGTACACAAAGTTCTTAGGACTAAGCAGTTGTTCACAAACACATCATATGCATCATAGCAAGGAGGGAAATATTTCCTTCCTCCAGAGCCAAAAAAGACTCAGACAGCAATAAAAAGACAAAATATATTTAAGATCCCTGAGAACTGGTATTTCCAAAAAGAAAAATCTATTTCACATTCTCATATCTCTTTTCCTACTGACAAGATTGACACTGGGGGCTGGGACCCAGGCTGAGTTAGCTGATTTGCCAATGAATTTGCTATTGCTCCTTTCTGATCTTAATTTTTCTTAACTTCTATTTAGGATTTCTGTTTGCAATGATTCCAATGTTTCTACAGTTATGTTTCAACTTTTCCATTTAAGAAATATTAAAACTAAAACTATAAAAATCCTAGTAGAAAACCTGGACTCTTCCAAAGGACTCCTCAGTTGGTACATTATAAAAAACAAAATGGTAAATAAAATGGATAAAATACTTCATACGTGAGATTTATGTTATTTATATGTGATAAGGTAGTGGAGACTTTAGAGATTGAATGAGAGCTTAAAAAATGATAATATACAGAAAACAGAACATGCAAATGCTCAATGCAGCACCTTTCAAAACCCCAGCTTGAATTAATATCATATATACAACATGCATCCTTCCTGTTGCAATAGGTTTTAGCCCACACAATGAAACAATAATTTCTTTATCAAGTTTACATAAATGCTGTAAGGATATTTATTTACTTTGCAGGTAGTTTTATTTCCATCATGAAAGGCATTAGTTAATGCACTTCCCAAATGAACCTTCTGGTAGAATATATAATACATAGATCAAAGGAAACTATGATCAAATCCCCACTTTGTAACTTGGTTACAGATGTAAACTCGAATAGTTAACTCCTGATCTGTCTCTTTATCTATAATAACATATATTTAATTGTCAATATTCTATAAGGATTAAATTACAATAAATATACAAATAAATGGTACCTGGCCAATGGCATGTACTTAATAGCTATTAGTTCCTTCCTTCTAAAAATGTTAGATTTATAATTTAGCTGTGGCTTTTAAACTTTAATCATAGCTTTTAACCACCAACAATATCCTCCAAGTAAGAGGAAAATTCCTTATAAAACTAATGTATCAAATGGGTTAGTCTATAAATATACTTTTAGTCTGAAAAATACTGGATGTAAACAACAAAACTAGGGATTAATTTTCAACATGTTTTCCAGATAGTCACAGATAAAAAGTATTTTTAAATAACTAAATATAGTACCCAAGTAAAGAGCAATAATAAACAGCTTATGTTTCTAATAAATTTCACTAATATTAACTTGTCTTTTTAAAAATGTATGCTCATTTATTAAATTGCTGTACCAGAAGGAATCATTCTTTGCTCTTGGAAATTCTGCAAGCATTAAATGGGTCTTTAAATTGGCATGGGAAGTAAAGGTCCATCCGCTGGGTCAGAGTAGTTTTGTTTTGTTTTTTGTTTTGAACACTCCTCTCTCCCCCTTCCACTTCCTCTTCTTCTCCCCACCCCCTGCCAACGAGGGGTCAGTGCAGTTTTTATTCCCCAGTTAGAATAAACAGAGCTTGGCTAGGTTCTTCCATGGTCCTCTCTTCTGTCTAGGGCAGCTGGGAAACAGAGTAAGCTGGAGGACCACCTTAACGTACACGATGGAAGAAATCCCTGCATGTATGAAGGCTTAGCTGAATATGAGCTCAGAGGAAGGAAACTATGGTAGTAACCAGATATTAAACTGGGACTTCTTTTATCTTGTTTTGATGGATATGCAAGTGTGACAGTTAGGAGATACCGGCATGTAAGATAGATTTCAGAAGCAGAATTTACAGAGAAAATGGTCAATAACAAATTCCAAGATTCTTGGGATGCCTGGCAAGATCATGGGGTACAGCAGGCCATAGCAGAGAACTGTGTGTGAAGGACTTCGAAGAAAAGCATGGTGTGTCCCACTCCCTCTGCCCCAGCAACCAAGGACAGGGTCAGGTGTATACCTGCCCCTCATTCAACTGACCACATAGCTTGTATGACAACTTCAGAGCACCTTGCCTCCAGGAGAAGAGTCAGGACACAACTAGGGAATGACACACCTAATTTCTACTAGAGAAAGTTGAAGTGACTGTTTGGGGGAAGTAACTACATGACTACCACCGAAAGTGGACAAGAAATGAGTGAGAGCTTCCCAGGTGTGGGTCATAAGAAGGTCAGACTAAAGATGCTTTAACACTTTCTCAACAGGATGCTACGCAAGGGAGGATGTGTGAAATGGACCACAGGAAAACCAGGAGCTGCAAGGGAAGCATCCAGCCACTGTTCTTCAGGATGGATGCTGACCCAGAAAGGGGTCTCCAAAGACCACCCCCCCCCCCCACACACACACAGAAAAAGGAATCAGCTTTGTCTGCAAGGACCAGAGAGCAGGGAACCAGCTCATAGCATCACTAGCCACTTAAGACCTTTCCCACCCTATTTCCTCTTTTTCCCATTGTCCTGAATTTCTACCTAGGTAGGTGCCAAACAGTGAATTGGGGGAGGAGACGAGTGAAGAAAGAAGCCGAAGAACACCACACAACCTTTCCCAAAGGCAGGTAGCCAGTCCTGTCTATAGTTGGAGAGGCAGAGAAAGAGGAGATGTACTGGTTTTAAATGTATCCTAAAGCAATGGTCACTATTTTTAACTGGACTGTAATTCTCGAATCAAAACAGAATTGGTGAATTAAACTGATCCAGTGACAGTTATTATATTATTGGAGAATGAGCTGAAATATCATTTCAGAAGGAAAGCTTCCCTAACTAAATAAAGTTAAAGACACCACAGGAGATAAAAATAGCTCTGTTTTTATTTCATCCCACATGTAGAGCTTGTTCAACATATTGGATACAGAAAACACACACACACACACACACACACACACACACACTTCTCACAGCTGGTCTGTTAAGACACATTCACAAACACTGAGAACAGCCACCATCAATGTGATCTTTAAAATTAGCAAAGATAGCAGCATTGGAACAATATTTGATAAGAGGTAATAACTGCTAAAAGCCAAAAGGAAGGCCTCCAGAACAAAAGAGAGGAGGAGTAGGGGCTCCTTCAGAGGAGTAAGGTTCTGCTGGCTCTTTAAACAGTCACAGATGGCAGTTTTTAAAGAAATGAAAAATGAAACAATAGAAAAAAATACCAGCTTTGGTAAGAGAATGAAAACAGTATGAGTGTGAATTGGGATAGTTTTTCTGGACCATAATTCATTAAGCATCAAAACCCTAAAAAGTTGGCCAAGGTATTCTACTTCTGGGGATTTATACTAAGAAAATCATCCAAGAAATATATAAAGACATAAGTTCAAAAATATTATTAATGGTATTAAACAATACAGGAAAAAGTAGCTTTCAGATATTAGCAAAAAGGCAGTACAGGACTGTCATCTCTGACAGAAGGAAAGCCAATGAGGTGGGCCAATAATTGCCCCAGCCGACTGCCTGGAGAGAGGAACCCAGTGCAGGGAGAGAGACTCAGGTGGGATCCTGTAGTCCTGCTGGGTTCAGAGAGACCAAGTCAACTAGAATTTGACTACGTATCTCAAAATATCAGAACAGAGGTTGCTACACAGAGAAAGAGCTCACAGATTTGCAGAAAGGATTCATCTCAAGCCTTTGGTAGAGTACTGATGTGTGTATATAGGAGAAGAAATTAGTCAAGGCCTGGAAAAGAACCACTAGGAAATATTAAGCAAAAAATGTCCAGAACTCATGTAGGTTTGGGAACAATTCACATTCCTACTAGCCAGAGGGGAAAGGCCTCATAATACATGGTAGAGCCCTCAAAAGGAAATAACTTTAGTAGTGGGGCTAATTACACTGAAACTAGAGACTTCTCTCAACTAAATTTAACAAAGTTGAAAAGCAAATATTGAAAGAATCAACTGGAGTGACATCCTTAAGATTTGCACTGTAAGAAACATCAAAGGATGTCCTTTAAGGGGGAGGAAAACAACATCAGATGGCAATTTGGATCAATGTAATGGAAAAGTGCACGAAAGAGCAAATATGTGGGGAAATATGCAAAATATATAACTTTTATATATCAATTATATAATAAAAATATAAAAAACACACTTTTTTTCTTATTTTCAATCTCTTTAAAAGAGAATTGGCTATTTGGAATAAAAATAATAACAAAATATCATGAGGTTTAAAACACACGCAGAATAAAATATACGACCAACAGCAGCAAATAGGATAAGGGCAGAGAAGAAAAGTTTACAGTTGTATGGTTCTTACATTATATGTAAAGTGATAATAAGATAATACTTAAAGTAGACTGTGATAAATAAAAGATGTGTATTGTAAATCCTTGAGGACCCACTGGGGAAAAAAAAGAAATCAATAGTGAAGATAAAATGGAATCATAAAAAATACTTAGCTGATCTAAAAGAATGGAGAAATAAAAACTCAGATGGACAAATGAGGAGAAAAAAAAATTGTGCTGACAGACTTAAGCCCAACCAGGTTGATAATCACATAAATGTAAATGGCCTAAATCTCGAATTAAAGGTCACAGATTATAAAACTGGATAAAAGAACAAAACCTAACTATATTAACTACAAAACTCACTTGAAGACATTAATAGGTTGCAGGTAGAAAAATGGAAAAAAATATACCATGCAGAGTGAATATATTAATGTCAGACAGTAGACTTCAGAATAAGAAATATTACCAGAGATAAAGTACAATATAACAATAGAAGTTAATTTGTTAAAAGAGCATAACAATTTTAACTGTGTACTAATACAACTAATAATGGAGCTCTAAAATCTACAAGCAAAAGGTGACACAACTGAGTTGGAAATTAACAAATGCACAATTATAGCTCAATATTACATTACTCCTCTCTCAGTAAACTGACAGGACATGGAAAACATGAATGCTATCTACCAACTTGACCTTACTGACTTATAGGACACTCTCCTCAACAAGAGCAGAATACACATTCTTTTCTAATACAGCTGGAACAGTCCCTAAGTCTATCACTAAGATAGACTATATTTTAGGCCATAAATAAATCTCAAATTCAAAAGGATGGAAACTATATAAAGTATGTCTTCTGACCTCAAGATAATTAAACTAGAGATCAACACAAAGTTTTGTGTTAATGGATCATCACATACCTGAAATTAAATGACATACTTCCAAATAACCATTAAGTCACAGAAAAAAAAAAAAATCACATGAGAGATTAGTAAATATTTTGAAGAGGAAATGAAAATGAAAACACTATATATAAAAATTTGTGGATCTCACTAATAGTGTTTAGAAATTTATAGCATCACATGCTTATATTAGAAAAGAAAGGTTTCAAACCAATGATCTACGGCAGGAGTTGGCAAACTCTTCCATAAAGTGTGAAATGGTAAATGTTTTAGACTGACAGGCACACAGTCTCTGTGGCAACTACTCAACTCTGCTGTTGCAGCATGAAAGCATCTACAGGTAATACATAAATCAACAGATGTGGCTGTGTTCCTGTAAAACTTCATTTCAAAAAGAGGCAGTGGGCCAGATTTGGCACATGGGCCATATGTGCTGACCCCCACTAGAACATCAGCTACCTGAACACAGAGAACTTCATCTGTTCTGTTAACTGCCGCATCTTTAAGAGGCAAGAACAGTCATGCCCCTTAATACGTGCCTAATAAATATTTGTTGAATGAACTAATTTAATCCCCATCACAAGCATATGAGTTAACCATTATCATTTTATAAAAGAGTATACCAAGATAAAATGATCTGCCATACCACCAGTAAGTGACAGAACCAGTATTTAATTAAGCATAGATCTGTCTAATTCCAAAGTTCTGTATACCTTTCACCTCATTACACTGATATGGCAAAAGCATTACTGAATAATTATATAAAAGCATAATGCCACACATACATATTTTCTCCACCATTTTCCTTACCCATAGTTTGTAGTTTCCTGAGCCTTAGGGCCAAATAAATAAGACAAATATGCGTTAAATCCATATCTATATCTGTAAGTTTATATCTTTATTCTTACTTTAATCTTTATATTTTTATATCTGTATCTATGGATTTAATATTTGGACTACACTTGATGCAATTAAACCACCAGATTGAATCTTTTTTTTAGCTTTTAAACCTTTTCCCAGCTGTAATGAGATATAATTGACGTAACGTTGTTTAAATCTCGAACACAAAATGCCTTAGTTGTACAAGTCAGAAGACTGGAGAGTTAGCTTATTTAAAAAAGACACAACTAGAATTATGAAACCAATTTTATGCACTCAGACATGTAGCATCCATGAGTACACCAATTTGTATTTCTTCTTTTAAAATGCATTAAAAAAGTTAAAAATGTGAGGGAAAAACAAACATAAAACATCCTGTTCTCCTTTGCCCTAAGAATCCCTCATTAAAAAAAAAAAGAAAAAAATCCCTCATTTCACTTGTCCCCACACAGAAGCAACCTCGGCTGTCATTTCGCTCACACACAGCAGCGCTGTCCGGCAAGCCCCTGTTGCAGGCTTTCAACAACCAGCTCCCATCGCTGCTCGTACACACCTGCTTCCCTTCACAAGTCAATAATCTATGGCAGCTGTTTTCTAAAAATAGGCACTGGGAAAGCCAGAGAGGTTCTGAATGCAGATTCAACGGGCTGCACATCTGTCCACATTTTCGTAGTTTGCCTGGGGTTTTACCATCATCACGATAATCAGGGAACTCGAAGGAGCCAACTACTATTCTGTCGCATTTTCTCTCTTCAGATGCTCAGGGCAGAATTTTTCAAAATCTGTGTACAGGAGATCAACACTGCATACTAAAAAGCTATTAAAGGATAAGACAAATAGCATCCATACAATTTGCCTGCCTTAAAAGCTTAATGTTTATTGTAATCTGACATCGTGATGATGGATGGGGATGCCATGATGCAGAGAATCTCAACGCTTTACAACCATTGAAAGATTATTCAACTCACTAAAAAGATAAAAGCAAATGAAAAATGATATAATAAAGCTGAACTTTTCAGCTTCTTAACTGCCAGATCTTGCAATAAAAATATATCTAAATTTTAATAATCAACATAAATCTTTGAGACAAATAGAAATAGATTGCTCCCTGAAACTATAAGAAGGATAGACTGTACCTTATCCATAACCAATAAGAGCCAGAAATATGTCCTCAAAGGGCTTAATTTTGGGCACCTGAACATGAACTGAGGCTAAGCAGGTAGTACTAGTTACTGTAAAATATAGTCTTGCTTACATCAGTGTAATTTAAGGCAAATATTCCCTCTTCAATGTTAAGCAATAGAGGAATGAAAGAGATAACAGTAATAGCCACTATTTAGTGGAATTCTTTTAGTGGCCACTTTTTCTTCTCAATTAATCCTAACAAAAATATGTACTCCAAATTGTATTTGTTAGAGGGAGAACTAAAATTCAAATCAAATTTATTACAAACTAAAGTCCATGGTCTTGACTCTTAAACTCTTCTGCATTCAAAAGAATCAAAAACATACACTATGCATCACATATAAAGAATCCAAGAAGTGATTATGAGTTATTAAAGGAAAAAAAGAAAAGCTCGTCAGAAATGACATTACCATTTCTATTACCAAATGAGTGGAACCAGACACAAGAACATTTTTTATGCTTAGTTTCTGTGACTTCAGAACTCCAGAGTTCTCCATCACTGCCCCACTAGGTCCAGTCATTTGGAAATGCATGAGCTTCAATTGTATTAAGACTATTTATAAAGTTAACAAACACTGATCTTTTTTAATCACTCACAGGAATCTTCACAGGATATATAAAAACGTGATACGTGTTGAAAAATCTTTCCTACAAATGACAACTACATAAGGTATACTCTGTGCGAGCTTCCAGCCTCACTGGGTGCCAAACCATAATAGAAACAAGACATACACTGACTTTTTAAAGATGCCTACGTTCCTTAAAGACAATAACGTGTTGACCATATTTCTGCTCCATACTTGGGACCACTGTGCAAATTGATTTCAAACTTGTTAAATTTTGTTTCAAACTTGTTATCTCTAGACTTAGAGATACAGACATATTTAACACTCTATTGTTTCTGTTCATAGTAACTAATTCTATTCCCTTCTCTGCCAGGTACCTCCAACTTTTCCTTCTTGTCAAATAATAACAACCCATTTATTTAGCTTGTACTATGTTGTCAAGCTCTATGATATGTACTACGTATATACTATATCATTTATTCCTTTATATAATCCTATAGAGTAGGTAGTATTATATCCTTCTCATTTTACAGATGAAGAAAAAGTAGGCAACTGCCTCAGTTACACTGCTAGCAAATGACAAAAATTGGATTTCAATGCAGGTCTATCTCACTCCGAGGCCCTTGCTCTCATCCATGGAGCTAGGAGAGCCCAATGAGACACCAGAAATTAGCTAATCTCAATTCTTCATTTTATAGATAGGGATGCTTTAACCCAAAGAGTTTAATTGACATGTTCAAGGTCACACCTTAACTACTGGGTAGAGTCAGGGCTAGAACCCAGAGCTTACTTTTTTATGTTCCTTCTAACTATCCCATGTGGCCTTTTTCTAAAAATTTGAGAACAGAAATGTATTTTGATTTTCTACACAAGTATTCCCATAAACTGTCAATCTGATTCACTGTACAATATTCAGGAGATCCTCCCTGATTTCTCTGAAGCCTCCAAAAGCTGCCAACTCTTATAACCATGGCTGATTTAGAATGATGAACATTTTTAAGCTAAAATAACAATATACTCCCTAATATCAGTAGTTCAATGATGTTTCTCCCTTACATTTTATTTTTTAATTACTTTTAATTATTTTTTATCACTTTAAGTAAACGCTATTCCCCAACGTGGGGCTCAAACTCACAACCCCAAGATCAAGAGTCACATGCTCAGGGGCGCCTGGGTGGCTCAGTTGGTTAAGCGTCTGACTCCGGCTCAGGTCGTGATTTCACAGTCCATGAGTTTGAGCCCCACATCAGGCTCTGTGCTGACAGCTCAGAGCCTGGAGCCTGTTTCAGATTCTGTGTCTCCCTCTCTCTGACCCTCCCCCGTTCATGGTTTGTCTCTCTCTGTCTCAAAAATAAAGGTTAAAAAAAAAAAAAAAAAAGAGTCACATGCTCTACCGAATGAGCCAGTTCGGTGCCTCTCTGCCTTACAGTCTAACTGTGATTTACAATCATTCTTTAATATGCTGGTTCGCAAACCTGGCGATGGTAATCATCAAAGTTGCTTTTAAAATGCCCAGTGCCTAGGCTACATCCCCTATTAATTAAATTGAAACCTCTGGGAGTGGGATCCAGGCATCAATAGTTTTTAAAATACTCAGGTGATTTTAATATGCAACCAAGTTTGAGAACCAGGGTCTTAATTATTCAAACCTTAAAATAATATTTCACAGTATATTAGATCAAAAGAGCTAAAGACAATCTCTAACACTGTCATCAACTATATTAATCCACCTCCTCAAAGATTACTAGAGGAAAATATCTAAGTGATTTCAGAAAAACTCTCAAATCATAGAACACCAGCATCAGTTACTTAAACAAATTCCTTGTAGCTGATGATATAGAAAAACACACAGAAATCCTGAAGTACACATCCAGAAAGAGTAACCTGAGCAACCAGCCAAAATGAGTTCATAATCATGGACATGCACTCATTATTGTTCCCACAAACACATCACAAAGCAACAACCTGGTATGTAACAAACCACACTCATAAATTAAGTCAACTGATTATAGTCCTTTTTCCAAAGCTAATTCTATGCTTTCTTCCCTGATTTAGGTGATTAGTAAATAAAACTTTGCATTTCCAATACATGTTTAAATATCACAAGTTTTGAATTCCATAAGAGAAGACAATGTGACTGATTACCTATGAGGTCACATGACCAATTGGGAGGGTTTTTTTTTTTTAATCACTATGAATGAGAAAATACAGAATTAACATAAAATTAATAAATTTATTTTTGCTCTTTCTAGTTATAAAAACTTACCTATAATATTTGTATTTCTTATTTTTATCAGAATTAGCCCATTTATTTTTATTTTTTTTATTTTTTTATTAAAAAAAATTTTTTTTTAACGTTTATTTATTTTTGAGACAGAGAGAGACAGAGCATGAACGGGGGAGGGTCAGAGAGAGAGAGAGACAGAATCTGAAACAGGCTCCAGGCTCTGAGCAGTTAGCACAGAGGCCGAAGCAGGGCTCGAACTCATGGACTGCGAGATCGTGACCTGAGCCGAAGTCGGATGCTTAACCGACTGAGCCACCCAGGCGCCCCAGCCCATTTATTTTCAATCTTCCCCAATTCTCTGTTCCTCATGGAAAATTGTGTTTTAGCCCTGATCCTGCCTTTTTAGTCCTCTAGCAAACAGGCAAAGCCAAATAGTTCTCAGTAGCTGTTTTACCAAAATTTGACCAAAATATTAAATGTTATGAAAATGTTTCATTTTTGTAATAATTATATTGTGCTCTCATAGCAATTCAACAAGACTTTTCTCAGTATTTCAAAAATAACTACTCTGACCCAAGCGTAAGTCAGAAGAAAAATGTGTACTTACAGGTATCATCCAGTTAGCCAGGTCACCGTATTTGGAAACCTGCATTGCTCCTAGCATTGTTAGATTCACATGGCCCCTGAGAGAGAAAAAAGGAAATATAAAGCAAACTTTGTAAGCTTTATGTCCCATTTGCTTGAAACTGCCAGCAATTAAAATAATTCTATAGCCACCAAAATAAATTTGCTTTCTCCTACCCAACACCTGATTTCAAAATCAACCAGCTCAAGCTGATATAGAGAAATAACCCTTAAGAGTTCTTTTTAAAAAATTATAGCCTATATTGTCTCCAAAAACAAATAAAAAACAGGTGTACACAGTGAGTCTGTTTCCTTCAGTAAGGGAGAATGTGGCTTGATTTGAAGGCAAACGCTAGCTAGAAAATGAAAACAATTTTGTAGAAAATGTTAGGATCCTTACAAAGAACTTTAAAAATATTTACTTTGGTATACTCAGCACACAGATATAAATTCCATTGGGGGGGGGGTTCTTTTAATAACTGTGAGCTGAATGTTCCAATTCCCAACATTCAATGTGAATAATTTCACATCTTGGTGCAACTGAACGAGCCCATGAACATTTGCTGGCTGGGAGACGTTGCTATGTTTCGGAGTCTTGCTAACACACTCAGAGGATGACTCAGTTCATTCCACGCCATGTGAAACACGAGGGGCTCCGTTGTTACATACCCTCTAATCATTGCAAATGATTCATCACTGGAGAAGTAAGAGGCTCCTGGAAGAACAGTAACTGTTTCCTTGCCTAAACACACATACACAAGAAAGGAAACAAAGGAAAGAAAAGGCTATTAGATTTCTAAGAGTGGAAATCATGTAGAGAGAGGTCTATACTTTCTCCATTTCCTAAAGAACTAAGACCTCTTCAACCAAACAGCAGTGGCAGTGGGGTTGTGGGAGATCCACTGGGAACTGTCACCCTGTGAAGAGGAGTATTTTGTCACAAGTATTGTTCAGATTTGCCCTTGCATGGTGATAATAGAAAGACCAACTTTGAATTTTCTTATTGTTTTTGTAATTCTCTACAAAGCACCCCCTATCACCTCTAACCATTTCTGCCTCTCCCCAACCCCCACTCCCTCCACAAGCCCCTGCTAAATGCTGATGACCGTGAGGGAAAAAGGAGCCCCTGGGATGCATCTAGCAACACTCTAAGTCACTGGAGCAAAGAGATTGTGTGCAAAGATATGCAACTTGGAAGGAAATGACACAAGAGATGCTCCTCAGATATTTCTTAAAAAAAAAAAAAAAAACAACAATAAATAACCTAGAAAGTAAGGTTCCCCCCACCTAATTCCTTAACATCATCAGGCCTGAATCTCTTCTTTTAATCTCTCTCTGCCTCATATTTCAACTCTCTTGTTCCTCTAAGTTTCTGTTAAAATCATAGGACTTTGATGAGATCAGGGAATAACATCCTAATACTGGCTCATGTATTTAATGGTAACTGTTTTTTTTTAAGGGTAACTTCTAAGAGGTCCTCTTGGAAAGATCTCAATCAAAATGTACACCTCATAATTAAAGAGCTGAATAGGATCTTCAAGTTCATCCTGTCCTCACACAACCAACAGTATCACCTGACTTGTATTTCAGCTGCTTTCTTTTTGTGCTCTATTTCCTGTGAGTACGGTGCCCAGGAGAAGAATCTGGCCTCAACCAGAAAAGGACTCACATGCCATTTTGCCAAATAGAAGTCAACTGTATGAGAACACCTCATGCATTATCCCAGTGTAATAAAGTAGTCAAATAGAAGGGGAAGAAAAGTTATGATACCAGGGTTGGAAAAGAGAAAAGCTCCCAGACACAATAGGACTAGGGTGGTCAGATCATGCCCAGCTGTGCAACACAGCTGTACCCTCAGCTTCTCAAGCCTTGCCTGAAAGTTAAGTTCTCCATCAATATCCCTCTCTATTTGAGCTTGAGTAGAGAGAAACAGTCTATTTATATCATGCTGAAATATTTATTCCCAAAAGGAATCTGATTCTAAACAAGGGAAACATTTTCACATCTTTCAAAATACTGTAAGATGAAAATCTTTGGAGAATACTTTCTGGTGTGGTCAGGAGGGGCTTTTTGTTTAGGATTTGGAGGATTAAATGAAATAAGGTATGCAAAGTCCTTACTCTGGTACCTGGCACAGAGAAAGGACTCCATAAACACAAGCTTCATTATTGTCACTACTATTATATTCCTCACTCCGAACCTACTTGTAAAAGAGATAATGCCATCGCCCCTCTAGGGATAAATACTACTCAGCAACTGGCTTATGTGGCAGAATTATACCGCCAGCCTGGGAACTCTAAGCTTCAGGATAGGCATGAGATACAACTAAACTTCATCCTAACACAACTTCCATATCCAGTATATTTGGTTCCTGACCAGTCCTATGAGGTGCAAGGGGCAAGAATGTATAGGACAAAAAAGCAGAGAAACATAAAAATCTCAATTCTTTGTTCTTCACGTGCTAAATCACAATGACTTCCAAAAGGCAATCTCCACCAGCTGACAGTACGTAGAAGGCATTATTTATCGCTCACAGGAAAGTTGGAGATCAGTGAGAGAGTCTTGGCTCTCCCCATGTGATTTATGAAGCATAGTTTTATTTAAGAGCCCAGAAAACAACTCTAATAAAATATAGTTATTGTCAGGCACCTGCTAATACATTCTGCAATCTTATAAATTACATTCTCTGGAAGCCAAGTTAGTTGTCAGTATTTTTAAATATCTAATATCTAAGTAAAAATAGATATCCTAAAGTTGAATCCATGCTTTCCAAATACAATGTCCAAATTTGGTCAATAAGTAACTGTTATCAACAATACAATCAATATTTTAAAGGAAAAGAACTTTCTTATTTGCCTATTCCTTATTGACTTCTGTTTCCTCCAGTTTTTCTCTGCATTTGTCTAGATCCTTTCGTAATATTTGGGCAAACACAGTTATTCAATTTCACAGTTACTGAGTCCTTGGGCTCATGATTTAACGTGTTGTTTATTCAATATCAAGTAAAATGTCTGCTATGTGCCTTGAATGGTGTTACAAACCAAAACACAGACGTCGTAAGCTAATGGTTCTCAAACTTTAACACCAATTAGAATCACATGGAAGGCAGATCTCTGAGCTAAACTCCCAGAGTTTATAATTCAGTGGGCTTGTGATGAGTCCTGAGAATCTGTTTCTAACAAGTCTCTGGTGATGCTGATGCTGATGCTGTAGGTCTGGGGACCACACTTCGAGAACCAACACTCAAAGCAAAAGGAATATACTATTCAGCTAGAGAGACAAATATACACGAATAATTATAAGACAAAATGAAAGACACTAGATGTGTTACAGGTTCAAAGCAGGGGCATTTCTGAGGATTTGGAGAGGACAAATGAACTGGAGCTTGAAGGACAAGTGTAACACATTTCAATAGGAAATTAGTGATAAGGAGATGGGGATGCAGAAAGAAGGGGACAGAACAAATGAATCTGATGATGCATGCAGGAAGAGCAAAGGCATGGAGAAGGGAAAGCATGAGGCATGATCAGAATAAACCACTTGGGGGCGCCTGGGTGGCCCAGTCGGTTAAGCATCCGACTTCAGCTCAGGTCACGATCTTGCAGTTCATGAGTTCAAGCCCCGCGTTGGGCTCTGTGCTAACAGCTCAGAGCCTGGAGCTGCTTCAGATTCTGTAACTCCCTCTCCCTCTACCCCTCCCCTGCTCATGCCCTGTCTCTGTCTGTCTCTCAAAAATAAATAAATGTTAAAAAAAATTAAAAAAAAAAAAAAAGAATAGACCCATTAGTCCAGTATGGGTGGACACAGAAGTCCTTGAAGGGTGTAGTGGAAGATGAAGCTGGAGAGGGCAGTCCCAGCCATTAGATACATCTTGAACGCTGTACTATTCGTTCCTTAGTCTGCAGGCCTATGATTCTTCAGCTGTGGCACGAGGACCTCAAGAGAAGGCACTATTGACATCTGGAACTGGGTAACTCTTTGAGGGGAGCTGTTACATTATTGTAGGATAATTAACAGCATTCCTGGCCTCTACTACTTGCCAATAATACTGGCAATCGAAAATGTCTTCAGACATTGTCAATGTCCCCAGGGGAATAAAATCCCCCACTTGCTCATTCAGAACCACTGCGCTAGAAGCACATGACAGGGGCCAAGGATATTTATAGGCCATGGGGTTAACATGGTGGTTCTTTCTAAAGGAGTTTTAATCAAAGGTAAGTCATTTAAAACATTATCTGATACTAAAATAAGAAAATTTGGGGTGCCTGGGTGGCTCAGTCAGTTAAGTGTCTGACTGTTGGTTCTGGCTCAGATCATGATCTCACAGTTTTGCAGGTTCAAGCCCTTCACAGAGCCTGTGTGGGATTCTCTCTCTCCCTCTCTCTCTGACCCTCCCCCTACTTACGCTGTCTCTCTCTCAAAAAGTAAACTTAATAAAGGAAAATTTTTAAATTAATTAAAATAAGAAAACAATTAAGAAGTAGAGAAGAATGTGAAATGTACATTCATACGAAAGCTAAGGGGCACCTGGGTGGCTCCATCGGTTAAGCATCTGACTTCTGCTCAGGTCATGATCTCATGGTCTGTGGGTTTGAGCTCCACATTGGGTTCTATACTGACAGCTCAGAGCCTGGAGACAGGTTCAGATTCTGTGTCTCCCTCTTTCTCTCTGCCCCTCCCCCACTCATGCTCTGTCTCTCTCAAAAATAAATGTTAAACTTTTTTTAATTAAAAAAAAAGAAAGCTAAAACATGAGACTGATTGAAAGTTGCACAATTGCATTGGAATATTCCAAATCTTAACAGGACCTCTGAAATGCTGCTGTCAGCACTGCCTTCTGAACCTTTGTAAAACTCAGGTTAGGAGTGGGTTCAACTCAATGTGTAGAGGAAAAGGCCAGGGGCCAGGACAGCAGGCTGTGTGTGAGTCCAGTCCCTAGCAATGGGATCTTGAACACATCACATCACTTTTCTGTGCCCCAGTTTCCCAATCTGTACAATGAGTTTTTACTTAAGGCTCAAATGGTATATAACACGTGTGAGAAAGTATGCCACAAACCAAACAGTGCTATGGAAGTGGCAATCCATTTTTACATAACCCATGAAGTCATTATTTAGAAAAAGGGATCCTTAGAAATAGTTATCTAAAAATTTTAATACACTGATTACACCCAGAAATGTAACTCTTGGTATTCATTCCAAAGGATTTCTGTAAAAATCCTTTCAAATTAACGCAAACAATGGCTCTTGCAGGTAACTTCCAAATCTGAAGAGTTGAGGAGACCACAAATATATATTCTGGGTTCTTTAGCTCAAACTATTTCCTCCCTAAATTAGGCAGCTCCAAAATCAAAAGCAACATAAATCCCAAAAAGAACTTCGATGAAGGAGCTGAAATATTATTAAACTGATTTGCAGCTTGGCTTCCCAAAAGCAATGAATTATTGTTTTACAAAGCAGTCAAAGATTATACAATGTATTTCAGAAGTTAAATAATAAAACTAGTGGCTTCATTAGGGCTGAGCTACTCTTAAGCTCATGGAATCAGAAATAGGGCTACTGTCCAATAGTCACTGAAAAGATTAACTACTTTTCCAAGGGAAGTGGGTTTTATGAACTAAGGCCTAAAATTTGGAAAATGGGAGTTATTCATTTTGCAAATAACTCACTAACATCATAAATTAATTAAACCAAGCAGCAAATATTTTCACAGATCAATGAGCTATTGCTAAAGGGTACAGTACAATTAAATTACAGCCTTAGTTAAATGTCATTGCTTTATCACAGTGGGCCTTTCAGGGTTGAGTCGTGTTAGCTAATTCAACTATTCAACCAGAAGCAGTTTTACTTCCAAAAATTCTAAGTATCAAACATCAATTCTGCTTGGCAGCTGGCCTTTATGTTCAGCTAATACTGCTTCTCTTCTGAGATTTACATGTACTATTTTTGAATGTGAAATAATACTTTTGTGGGGGTAGAGTGAATAAGAGTAAAAGGGCAAAGAAAATCATGCTAGGATATAAAAATCAGCTTATTATGAGCAGCCCCAATCTAAGGATAATCTTCAGCCCCAACAGGGTGGCAGTGTTACCTCAAGCATGGGCAGTGACAATGACCAGATGGTCTGGCTTGTTTTTTCTCCTCTAGGCTGCTACCACATGCAACTCTATGTCACAGTCAAATTAAAAAAAAAAAAAAAAAAAGGCAAAGCATATGCATGTGGGAATAAAGACAGGTTGAGTCCCAGTTCAAAAAAACTCCATTACTCACATCACTGGGTCACACTGAGTGGCAGAGTACATCATTCAGCACCCTTGAACTCTTGAAGAATGCTCTCCTACTCCAATGACAACTAGGGGGACAGTAAATATTGCTCAGAACAAAAACCCCAGTGTGCCAGATCTTTCCTTTTGCCTAGATGGATCCACTTGTCATCCCATCATAAAAAGGCAGACATATTTCAGCCTAGGATTGGCCAATGGAAGGCACAAGCAGAAGATCCAGCAGAAGAGCTCCCATCCCTCACCCAGATTTCTGCAAGATGGCTGTTTCTCTATCCAAGACCATTGCTCCTACTAGGTGGCCCTCTCCCACTACTGTCCCTTAAGGCCTTGGGGTGACAATAACTCCCTGTGGTGTTTCACCATCCTTTCCTGGTTTCCCTCAGTCTTGTTCATACCCTTGTAAACTGTTCTTTCCTTTAATCCTATTCGTTACCCTATTTGGGAGTGCTCTATACATATAGCCAGGACCCTGACTGATCTACCCACCAAAGCTCTTGCCACTATATGTAACCCCACCTACAATTTCTCCCTTATCTTATTCTTCCCTAAACAAGAGACGATAAGCACACCAGACAAAGAAAAGATTAGGAAGTCCTCTCTTCCCTCCTCAGTGAAAAACACAGTGGAGTACTCTCCAAGAAAAGATAAAGAATCAAGCCCAACTCCTTACTCTTATTTGCCAAAAAACCCTAAATTAACAGCATTGGAAAATCACGTAATGAAGGAGTTTACCTGCATTGATTAGATCTGCATCAACTTCATTTTGTAGCGGATATGGACCCTGTCAAAGCACAAGTTCAATTACTAAAAGTTCTTCACTGAATCATACACTAAAATTGTAGTATAAATGACTTCTCTAACAACGTTGGGAAATTACTATCAAAAGACTCGAGGTGAACCTTTTAAAAATAATTCCAATGTTTTCATGGCTGTTTCTTCTATTGATTAGTCTTTCCTACACTAATAACTGTGATAAACAAAAACTATTTCCTAAAAATTACCAAAGTTTGAAAGAAATGTTAAGCTATTAGAAATATAGGTCAGTAAAACAAAAAGTAATTATTTAGTACCTATTATGCAACCAATGTTATCCATAAATCTTCCTGGTAGTAATCAGTGACTATAAACAAAATGGCTGCCTACTGGACTGGAAGGATCTGGAGAGGCAAAGTTTCATATTTTTTGGTATACAGCATCTAACAACCCAAATTTGGAGTCCTAACCTTAGCTCTCACAACACCTAAGTTGTGAAGCTTTTATTTTTCCTTTGCCTGATTACTCTCAATTTTGCTTTTTAATTTTGTATGTATTTTTACAAGGCACCTCTACATTACTTCAATCGGGTGAGTAGTTTCATAACATAATATATAGTAAACAAAAGATGAGGAAATAGAAATAGGGAAAAAAGGCACGAGACAGAACCAAAAATGAGGAAATTCTAACATACTTCCAAAAAGAGGGACCAAACATATATCATTTAAATAAACTGAAGTGGCAACTAATGTTTTAGGACTATGTAAATTTTCCTTCAAACATTGACTATGGGTAAGATACACCTTGTCTTCAAAATGAGGGAACTGGTCACTCTATAAATAATCACATTTTGAAGATATGTGAGTCTTTGATGGTAATATGAATCTGCTTTTATTCAGACTCATGTAAGTTTTGTGCTTTTGAAATTGGTCAAGATTACTGCCTCGATCATGTCAACCGTATGCTCATGATCATTATTCATGTTTTAAAGACTGGATATACATCTTACATATGGACAGTTTTTATTGCACTAACAGTTAAGATCTACTGAGAACAGAAGATTAAAAATCTTATAAATTGGCCAAACTGTAAATAACCTCTCCCACAGTTAATATTATTTAAAAAAAATGTCATCCAGGAAGCAAAAGTATTTCTTAATATAATATTGAATAAAAAGTATGCATGAATTCTATGAGAATATTGAGCTCATCTGGAAGATTAATCTTGAGGAAGAGTAAAATTCTTCCCTTTCGAACAACCTGACCTTGAAATGACAATTAGGTGAAAGGAATTTTTGAAATTCATCAACTGTCAAAAAATGTCCCCGTTCCTCAAGTAAAAACCTTACTTTTCAGTTACTCATCCAGAATCTTATTGATCATTATAATAATACAGAATTTTTAATGACCTTCATTATCTTGTCCAACCACACAAAAGTTAGAAATAGTTATCTAAACCGGACACTGTGAGGTCTCTCTGAGGCAGGTACACTAGAGGAGGTAGACAATGACAAGCTAACATAAGAGGAGCAGTCAGAAAGCTCACATAGTCAGGGAACTACCATTTCCTACATGAAATACAACACTACATGCTCACAATTACCACTGTTTTATGGGGGGAAATATTTTATTATGATGTTAAAAATATAAAAAATAAGGTGGGGAACTTTAAGCCAACAACTCTCAGAAGATTTCATTGCATAGACTACTTCACTCTCCATCGAGACTGGATAAAGAAAACTTTAATTTTGGTCTTACCAAACCCAGGATTCCATTTTCACTTTGCAGATGAACTGTGATATTTGGGCTGATAAAGTTGCTGGCCAGAAGCGGGATTCCTATGCCCAAATTAGCTGGGGAAAAGAGATGTTAAGGTCCACTGCAAAACAGGTAAAGAGATTATGCCATAAATCTCCTACATATATAAACCTGAACTTAATTCTAAAGGCACTTGCTCTGAATATAATCACTGACTACATTCTCCCATCATCCTTGAGGCACTATTTTCTAATTTTTTTTTTAACGTTTATTCATTTTTGAGACAGAGAGAGACAGAGCATGAATCGGGGAAGGTCAGAGAGAGAGGGAGACACAGAATCCGAAACAGGCTCCAGGCTCTGAGCTGTCAGCACAGAGCCCGACGCGGGGCTCGAACTCACGGACCGCGAGATCATGACCTGAGCCGAAGTTGGACGCCCAACCGACTGAGCCACCCAGGCGCCCTTCTAATTTTTTAAAAAAAGAAAATTTCTAATTTCAATAACATTAATATGCTTTCCCATAAAGATAACAAAGTAGTGGCTTCAGAAGACTAGCCAAGAGGTCATTTTTATTGTAAGGCATATTTTATATTCATTAATGTGCTTAGCAAACTTGAACTGATGTTATTACTACTTATTATGACTGATATATTATTAAACATGGCTTGACCTTTGTTTAAAAGCAATTTTCACTATTTAAAACTCCAACTAAAAATAATGATTTAATATTCTCAAAAAAGGCTATCATTTTTAAACTAAAAAGAAGTTTTCTGACAATACCAATGTCTGCCCAAAACTATAACGATTCCTTTGGGTCACTGAGATAACATTCATTGGTAAGTGAATCTTCTCTAGGACATAAAAGAAGGGGGAGGCGTGTAAGTTTTAGTGAATATAATTGAGACCATATAAAGAGTAGCTGAGTGTTGAATCTTCTTCCTCAAATGACCAAAACTGGGTCCCGATTTGTATGTGATGGTGTAGATTTAATCTTGCCTCTCAACACAAGCAGGCTCCTCAGATCAGAGATACACATACTCTGCCTGGAACTGCTGTCCATGCTCTCCTCGACCACCACACGCAAGCCAGAATTAGTACAGAGGATGACAGCACTCTGATGAGATTCCAGTAACAGTGAGATCTTTGTGAATCGGAGCCGGAAAAAATAAAGTTTGTATGTGCTGTCGTGTTACAGACTGCGAGGGGGGCAGGATGACTCCATGAACCAGGTCACTGCTCACAGACACAGAAAATCGATGAAGCTATGACAATAGCTACTTAACTCATCTACAAATCACAAGCTAGCATAGTTTGTACTTTATTTCTCACAGTGATGTACAGACCACATTGAGATATTATTTCCATTAGGAGTGAGTATTTTCAGATAAAGGCAACCTACATTACAATGCTTCTACGTAAATGCTTTCATTGTATTCTATAATTTTTTCAGGATGTGACACAGGAGGAGTATTCTTCAATACTTTTTAGTGGGTCAAATGCCAGGGGTAAAGAGGTCTATGTACTCTGGGTTGAGAAAGAGCAGGTGATACGGGAAGACCATTTATATGACCTGACTTGCAAATATTTTTCATAGGTAATAGAGTAACGGTGAATAAAGAACACCTAGAAGCCATTAGTATCTAAAATTAGTGTTATCATACAGTAAGTATTTAAATATCAATGGGTAACCAAATGGCTGGAGGGGAGAAGAAATCCCAGGGCCTATGGGGCGCCTGGGTGGCTTGGTCGGTGAAGTTCAGGTCATGATCTCATGGCTCAGGTCATGATCTCACGGTCCATGAGTTCGAGCCCCGCGTCGGGCTCTGTGCTGACCGCTCAGAGCTTGCAGCCTGTTTCAGATTCTGTGTCTCCCTCTCTCTCTGCCCCTCCCCTGTTCATGCTCTGTCTCTCTCTGTCTCAAAAATAAATAAACGTTAAAAAAAAAAAATTAAAAAAAAAAAAAAAAAAAGAAAGAAATCCCAGGGCCTAGCTTTTACCTGCTAAGTTAACTTGGTTGGCTCTATATCCTGCTGATAGAGGAGCTGAAAAGGAGGCACTATTATATTCCACTCTCCTATGTGAACTCTCACCATAACACAGGGCATAAACTGGAAAACAGAGAAAAATGAGGTGGTGGGGGTAAAAAGAAAGTTTTCCCAGTCAGTATCAGTCTGAAAGATGATATTCATGGACAGGGAAGCTCGCAGAATGTAGACTCTTGTCATGTTTCTAGTTCCTCCTGTCCTAGGCCTTTAAATAAGGCCATTCAACAAATACTAATTTTATCAAACACTATTTGTATTTATATGCATTACTTGTTATATGAATTATATAGTTCAATGTTTGATGTACTGAAAAGTAGCAAAATGGTGAAGAGGCTCTCACATCCAAAATATGAATAATAAGGGACACCTGGGTGGCTCAATCAGTTGAGTATCCAACTTCAGCTCAGGTCATGATCTTGTGGTTCGTGGGTTCAAGCCCCATGTAGGGCTCTGTGCTGACAGCTCAAAGCCTCAAATCTGCTTTGGATTCGGTGTCTCCCTCTCTCTCTGCCCCTCCCCTGCTTGCACTCTCGCTCTCTCGCTCTCTCTCTCAAAAATAAACATCAAGAAAATTTTTTTAATCTGAATAATAATTGTACTACATTATCTCAACCTATCTCTTTTTTTGACAAAGTATCTAAAGCAGAATTTGTACTGTCCATTGAATACCCTTACAAAGCATTAGACATAAAAGGGTACGCTCATGGGATCTTTGCAAAGGAAACAAGCGGTTGTTAAGAAGTTGAATCTTATGTTTCAATGAGTATGCAAATGTCAGAACACAGAAAAAGTAAATAGCACTGTTATAACTAGTACTTCAGAGATTTGAAACCTTCATCTTGGGTAATCTCTTTTCCCAATAACCTTTAGCCAAATGCCAAATTGTACTGAAATCCATTGTATAATAGAAAAAAGCTAAGCAAATTTTAGTTGCCATTTTGCTTTAAGAAGGCAAACAGATCATAATTCTAATTTCATATACCTTGATATCTTTAGGTTATATGCCACATTTTGTAAAAATTTATCCATTGTTTTAAAAATTACAATGGACTAGAAAAGAATCACTATGCAGGAGGCCTAGGCACCTGATGAATATAGAAAAAATGAGGGAGGTGCTCCTGAGTGGATCAGTTGGTTAAAGGTCTGACTCTTGGTTTCAGCTCAGGTCATGATCTCATGGTTCGTGGGTTCCAGCCCCACCTTGGGCTCTGTGCTAACAGCACTGAGCCTACTTGGGATTTTCTCTCTCCCTCTCTCAATCCCTCCCCTGCACACGTGCACTCTCTCTCTCTCTCTCCCTTTATTTCAAAATAAAAAAATAAACATTAAAAGCAATTTTAAAAAAAGACAAGAAAAAGTGAAGGCTAGGTCTCTGCCCAGTCCCAGAAAGATAAAGGATACCATACATGCCATCTTCAAATTCAAGAGCTGCCCGCTTGATGATACGTTCCCTTACATTATCTCCAGGTTTACCGGATTTGGCTTTTACATCTTCCTCTTTCCGGACTGATAAACGCTGTAAAATAAACAGAAATTATTCATGATTGAGGTATACCCTGTATTTTATCACTGCCGAAATCTAAAATTTTATTGGAAAAAAAAACGTAGGTCTCTCCCTTTACTAAAACTATGAGGCAAATCTACAACAGAGTTTTTTTTTTTTTAAAGAATAACATGGGTGGTATTTGATGACAGAAATAATTTTTTAGAAAGTGAAAGAGGCCAGATCTGTTTGAAGAGAAAGATGTATCTGTTCTGTCTTTTTGAAGCAAGTAATCCCTCTGTTGCCATCACACTGACTGCTACTACTATTAGTCTTAAGACTTCTACAACTGAATTCTTCTCAGGTGCTCAAGGATTGAGCCAGAGCAAAGAACAAGGAACAGACCTTGGGACTCTGTTTTTGCCGGGCTGTCAGAATGTGTTTACCAGGTGTCGCTATTGCCAATTGCGTATTTCCACCTGAAGAGTCTGGACTGGTTTTGCTACAAGCGCATCACAGAAATCATAAAAATATCCAAAAACCAGCCAGGAAACTATTTCCATTACTAAATCTTCTTGACATAGACTCTGGTTGCTATTTGCAAATGTCCCACATCCTCTCTTCTTAGTCCCTTGAACTTAGTTTTAGATTGCAAAATGTCTTTCTGTTTGATGCAAGGTAGAGGGTATCTCTGATTCCCCAGTATCTCCCACTGCATGCCTATTCTGTTGCTGACCCCTAGATAATTATGAATTTTGATACCAATTTTGGTCCAGCTGAGCATTCTTCATGCTCTCAGTAGCCTTAGAACATCTCCAATGCCCCTGATGCCTACCCCTTGCCATGATCTCATATCCACCAGCTGCCCAGAGCCCAACACTGAGGGGAATGACTTTCTGGACTTTATACACTGCAAAGCAACTTTAAGATTGATAGACATTTCTGAATAATCAAACACTAAGAGTCCAGCAGGGCTAAAGCCTTCCCTACCCTGTAGAACAGCCAGCCAAAACTATGCAGTGTAATAAATTAGGACAGTTACAGAAGCCTCGAAGACACAGCCTAGAGAATCATGTAACTTGGTGATACACACTTTCGTAAACACAAGGCACTAATGGGCTGGACAATAACATAGATGATCATGTCCCCTTAGGATGGACACATGAGAAGCTCCTACTAAGATCCAAAGCAGGACCTTCCATTCAGCTTTAATTTCCTATCATCTGGAATGGCCCCAGGGGCACATAATCTCTGATAATCAGATTCATAAATTCTAACAAAGAAACTAATGCAATTACCTCAATCCTTTTCTCATATTTTTCTCCCTTTATAAGGCGATGTACATAAATCTTAGGAATATGGATGTCTTCTGGGGCAAATGATCCAATATCCACAATTTCTTCAACCTAGGCCAAGAGAAAATAAATTAATTAGTGAGAGCTTAAACTGAAAAATTTTTCATTTTGAAAAACGTCCATGCATCTGTACCTTCAACTTAGGTTGGATATACAATGTAAAATACACATACACACACATGTGTATGTATGTAGGTGTGCGTGCATATATATGTGTGTATGTATGTAAAAGAGAACATATATGTATAAACATACATATATATGCATGTATACAAAAGAGAGAGAATACACTACACACAGACACTTCTGGACCCACAAAAAAGAAGAAATTCAAATACATGTGTCTGAACATAAAATACAGAACATAAAGCTCCAGAACTTAGTCTCTGCCTAAAAGAGCCTCAGTTACAAAGTTGTCAAATGGTTTCCCAGTACAGCTGCTTGAACTTTCACAAATTGCAGCTCAACTATGGAAAACTTGAAAGCACATCCCTTAAACCCTGATTTTCAAAATTAATGGGAGATTTATCATATCAAAGACAAAAATCTGTAACAACATCTGCTTGGTCAATTGAAAAGCTTTTTTAATATAGATACAAATGCTATCTGTAACAGTTTTTAATTATTTGTTATTAGCATCCTAGGATCGTGATAGAACTGCAATTGCTGAAATAATTTTACTTAAAGACAGATCATTAATTTCAATATGGAAATTCAAAAAGGAAAATATTAACTAATGACTAGAAATGCTCAATGTGATTAGAATTAAAGTCATTTACAGAGCAAAAGGGCATTATATAGCAGCATGAAACGCTCCTAGTTAGTCTGCTACTTTATAATTCATTTTAAAAAGGACAAATGAAGGGCACATTGTATACACTGTATATTAACTAATTTGACAATAAATTGTATTTAGAAAAAATAAAAATAAATAAGTAAACATTAAAAAAATAGATGTCAGCTGGGGGAAAAAAAGGACAAATGAAACAGTATCTTTACGTCAACATAAAAAGAACCTCAGAATAACCACGATCAAGAAAAACTAAGGTCAAACTAAGCTCAATGTTGTTGGGGTCAAAGAACTATCTTTCTGGTGCCAAGAAAAAATAGTACCTTGAAGACTGTTGGGTGCTTAGCTTAGTAGATGTCATATCCAAAGCAAAGAACGATTTCCTTAAATGAACTAACTTGCGCAAAGTGACCTGTATGAAACGTGCCTCCTGAACTAAGAACTGAACTCTCCAGAGGTCTTTGAGGTCAAGTAGCACTCTTTATGCTATTCTACCCTGTATGCCCATGCCACACTCCTCCTCCAATGAAAGCAAACCAGGAATCACAAGAATCATTTTGGTTATTACACACTGCTCCCAAATAGCTGAGAAAAACAGAACGTGGTAGATAAAAGCTATCTTTAATGATAATTAGAAGGATCTTAATAAAAATCAAACAAAAACTCCAAGGAGGAGTCAGTAAACATATGGGCATCCAAGCTGAAATAATGGGTAGAGATGCACAACTGAATTCATCTGAAAATGAGTTAGAGGGAGGCTAGGGGACTCCCCATCACTGTTATCTGTACCTTCCCTCAAAAACTTCTCTATGCTCCAGTAGTTCCCACTCAGGGTGGTGACCAGGTAAAGAGGAGTAGATACCAGAAATGCAGAGCAGCTAAGCATTATGCTACTTCTTCAAGTACTTGGAACTTTTAGCCGTTAGAGCTAATTCACATCTTTATACTTATTCAACTCAAGCCTTCAAAGAGTTTCGGGACTTAAACAATTTTTTTTATACATTAACCCATTAACCCTGAGGATATATATGAAGACTTAGTATTCAATAAAATATTGGCCATACCACTTGTTACAGTAAGAATGAGCTGGAAACAACCTAAATCGTCAACAACAGGATAACGGTAAAATATATAGGGTACATCCACATGATATATCCATATTATGCTTTCATAATACTTAATGACATGTCATAAGTTAATGTTTCATAAAAAGTACGATTTTGTATAAATAACTATTTATAGATATGCTCTTTGGCATAATTGTCTCTCTACCCACAAAAAACAGAAAGGAAATACACAGAAATGTTAATAATTATTATCTGAGTAACAGTACAAGTTATTTCTTTTCATTTTATTTTGATAATCAAGGGGTGAAAAACTTAGGTTTTTAAAGATACGATGGACACTAAGTAATTAGTTTCCTAAACCAGAGAATACATAAATGGAGGATGTCATAAATTCCTTAATTAGTTAGACATGTACCAAAAGGACACATTAAAAAAACAAAAACAAACCAGGGAGACTCAAAAAACAAAAACAAAACAAAACTGTGATTTCTAAACTCTAAAAGCACTTACAACTTTATGAAACGAATTAAGGAAACTCTTTTGTCTACTTTTTTAAAGATAATGCCAATTATTCTCCACGGCTAATGCTGTTCCAAAAGTCCAGACCCTCATATCTTGTGCTTGAATTATTGTAGCAGCTTCCTAATTGGTCTCCCAGCCTTTATCCTTCAGCAGGGACAAGAAACATAAAGGAAAATAATAACACTTATCACTTAAGCTAGAAATGCTCATGGGAACCAGTCACTTTTCTTCTGATTCCAATAAAGAAAGTTTTGACAAAAAACATCAAGGTAAGACAAAGTTTCTTTACCAAGGGTAACGACATCATGACTTTCACAACAAATAGGATGAAAGAACGTGTTCTGGTAAAACAACTGACGAAAAGCAGGAAGCTGGTTGAGTGTCATCAGTTCTATGCTTTGTCATCCTAATAGAAGTGATTTTCATATCGTAGAAAATGCAAGTACAGCATTTGTCAAAACAATATCAACACTCCACAGTACTGAAAATTTCTATACAAAACTCAAAGCTTTCTTAGAGTTGGTTAGCAGAGTTAATAGCAAAGGAAGAAAATATTTGAAGTACAAACCAAAAGAAGAAAACATATGTTTTCAGACAATCTGTGAAAAGAGTTTTAAAAAACTGAAG
Source organism: Felis catus (assembly GCF_018350175.1). Taxonomy (NCBI): domain Eukaryota; kingdom Metazoa; phylum Chordata; class Mammalia; order Carnivora; family Felidae; genus Felis; species Felis catus. Next base: position 205,490,540 of record NC_058368.1, on the reverse strand, counting down.
AGGCAGAACTATCTTAATGCTAGCTATCGAAGGGACTGAAGCCTTCTGTGCAGGCTTTGTGTGATTTTGAGAAAGAACAGTAAGGAAGAACCAAAGTGGGGGAAACAAGTCCAGTGAGATCAGGTGATAACATAAGAGCTAAAAGAAATCTGAAAAGAAAGAGATGAATAAAATGAGGCTGTAAAGAAAAAAAGTAAAAAGCTCACAAGAACACTCACTAACAATGGCAGAAATGTTCCTCCTGAAATCAGAAGTGGGGGAGACAGAAAATAAAGAACAAAGAAAAAGTCTCAGTGCAAAGCAGTGAGCATATTTAGGTTTAAATATGCTCAAGATGGAGGAAAGGTAGTTAAGAACAACCCAGACCTCTGGCTGGCGCTAAGCATAGTTCTTAGGCAGCACCATCTGGTTCATCTAGAAACCCAGACACTTGAGGCTTCTCTAATTAGTACATGTCTTCAGTCATTAGCAGGAAAATAGAGGCTAGGAAATGTTAATTATTATTGATTTGAACTTTGCTTTAAAAGGTTGCTTTCTCTGCCCTATACCCTTTCTACTTTATAATTCTGAAAACTTTTATTTTAAAGCTCAGACAAGGATAAGAAGAACTCATCCTTGGGTGACAATGTCTTTGTTTTCACTTGGCAAATATTACTTATATCTCAGGTAAGGGAACAGAGGAGCTACAAGGCAATAACTTTCTCATGTATTTATTTTATTTTAGTGGCAACCTGAATCTGTGATAGCCACAAAAAAATTGGGCCCTACGCTGCAAACCTCACAGTGATACTAGGTGAGGGCTGTTTGATACTAGGTGAGGGCTGAAGGGGAGGGATCACACTGAAGGTGTTTTTCTGGAGTCATTTTAACTTTCAAAACAGGTTAGGATGAATTTCTTCTGGCAAGAAAGAAAAAAAGCCAACAACAACAAGCATTAATGTCTAGAATCATGAAAAACACGAAGTGATCCCAAATTAGGAAAACCTGTGGAAGACTAGAAAAATGGAAGAGGGAGGCAATGAGCCATAAGAGAAAACATTACAAGTTAGATGCAGAGGTGCTCTGGATGTCTCTGGGTCAGATGAAGAGAAAATGTGGAGAAAAAGGGAGGTCAGCATGCAGGGCATACTTCCCAAGAATGCAAAGGAGCAAATCAATCAAACAAACAAAAACAATTAAAAAAAAACAATTAAAAAATCCAAAGGAGCAAGAAGGTGCATATTGTATTAAGCTTCATGCTAAGAGATGGTAAGATTAGTACAAAAATATAAAATGTCATGGAAGCTAAAAGGGCCTGGAACAAATTACAAATGGTCTTAGATATCTAAACATAAATGCACAGACTGAAAAGATGAGTAGCTAGGCTATTAATGAATTTGCAACCCTAACGACAGTGGTAAATATGATTGTGTAGCATGACTGAAACCTTGTTGACTGGATCTCATACCAATAGATACTCTACAATGCCCAGTGAAAATAAGCTCACAGAACATGTTATGTCAAGAAAAATATGCAGATGCCTGGGAAGCCACAGACCTAGTGATAAAATGTGGTATATTTACCGTGAGTTTAAAAAGATATAGAATATCGCACTAATGGCCATACAATCACAGTGCTCTCCAAACTAAAGATGTAGAGGATGTATTTTTAGTAGGAATGTCAAAACTGGCTCAGAAATAAGACAGTCATATCATGAGAGACACTAATTATTTGAATATCTCTGATCATCACATTCCTCTGAAAATTTCTATAATGCCTTCTGACAAGTTCTGTATTTTAGAATGAACAAGTGAGAGAAATCATGATTCTGGACCTCTACCAGATAAGGGTAACCAATAAGGATAAGCTTGGTAAAGTAGAAATGACGGAATCCCTAAGAGAAAGTGACAATGTAAAATTGGAATTTGCAGTGGCCTGGGAAGTGAATCCTGGACATAAGCAGAAATGTGTCTTGGTCTTTGAAGAAAAACAGACTGGAAAAAGTTGAGGAAAAAAAAAAAGCAGAATCAAGTGGTCAGAAACTCTAGAAGACAAAGAGACTTATGAGGCTTTTGAAACCCCCATTCTGATAATACAAGAATAGATCGCCTTGATAATGAAGAGAATAGCATATAAAGAAGAGTGTAAGAGGTATAACATGGCTAGATATGTGTTTCCTCATATCTTACAAGGGCTCATACAAAAGAGAGACCAGTGTGGTCTAGAGCAAATGGGAGTCACATGAAACTTTGAGAGGTGTGTCAAAAGGTACAAATCGGAATGAAACGAGTCATGTCCAAAATGTTACAGATGATGAAAGTGGTTTCTGGGATGATTTTGCTGTTGCTGATGGAGAATTCAGAAATGATAATCACCACTGCTTGAGAGACGACAGAAAAAAAGTGCCGTAGTTCAATTCCATTTTGCTCCTGACTTCCCCAGTAAGGAGAAGGAAAGGGCAGTACTAACAGGGCTAAGGAGGAATTGAATTCCAAGAAGAGATAGATAGATAGATTCTCTGAACTAACACTAGGCTGCAGACCCACAAAAATTATAACCCAGGATTCTTAAAGGGCCTGAAAATATGGTCAGAGAATTACAGCCAAGTGAAAAATGGTAGCAGTGTCAGCAGATGGAGAGAAGCATATAGACTTCTTTCCGAAAGAGGGGCTCAATTCACAACAGTATTCCAAAATGGATTATTGCACAGATAGTCTGTAAGGTCATTAAACAGAGAAAAGACTATTGTGAGACAGCAGTACAAGTTCCCCCCAGACCACACCATGCAGAATGAACTTCATTAACTTGCAGATCAGGCTAGCACACTGGAGAGGAGAAAAGCAGAGTGTGATTTCACAAAGAACCGAACCAAGTTCGTCACAAAAGTTTTATAGACTCAGCAGGGAAATAGGACTTGGATACATTCACTTAAAATCAACAAATACGAATTAAGCACATACTAGATACAGCAATGAAGAAAATAGATAGGAAGCCTGCTTTGATGTCCAAATAGTAGAGAAGTACTTGAAGAATCACAGAAGTATTTGCCGGCCTGAGAAATCCTTAGACATTTCTAATGCTGTAGTTTTAACTCTGGGGGAAATGAGTAGTTCTTTATGAATCCAATGAAAGCCACACAAACTACAAAATCCTTCATGAGATTTCAGGTGTTTGGTCCATAAGCACCGCCCCCCTGGCCCCTGCTCCTACTCTTCAGTGTCAGCTAGACCCCAGGTCAGAAGAGAAGCCCTAATCTAATGGGCTGAGGTCTTTGGTCCTATCCTGTTCAACATCTTTATCAAGGCCTTCAATGAAGACATGGAGCACATTCTGAGTCCACTGTGGTAAGAGGAAAGGGTCTGGGTGCAACAGGCAATTCTGAACAGATACAATTCCATCTCTGTAAGAGAAGACAATCTCAGGCTTATGACTTCCAAGTATGTTGCAAAAGTCTGGGTGAGAAAAACAATATTCAAGGGGTCCAAACATTCTTTTTTAAAAATTTATTTAATGTTTATTTACTTTTGAGAGACAGAGCATGAGCAGGGGAGGGGCAGAGAAAGAGTTCAGACACAGAATCTGAAGCAGGCTCCAGGTTCTGAGAGGTCAGTACAGAACCCGATGCGGGGCTCGAACTCACAAACGAGGAGATCATGGCCTGAGCTGAAGTCAGACGCTTAACCGACTGAGCCACCCAGGCACCCCGTTTTTTGTGGGTTTTTTTTTGTTTTTTGGCTTTTTTTTTTAATGTTCAAGGGGGTCCAAACATTCTTAATGCTCTAAGAAGAGTCTCCCCTGGGGCAAACCAATAGCTTTACACCATAGTTACAACGAGTCAGTTTCTCCCTCTTATAATCAAATGAGTTCTTTCTTGCATTTAAAACACAATGCCTAAGATAAAATTCGTCTAGTTTTCATAGTAAGAATAGTTGTAGTCCGCCTGATCTGATTAGTTTCTTTTATATGGTATGTACTATATTTTTACTTGACATCTTGTACTCATTCATGTTTGCCATGACAGTATGATTTTTCAGTCCAATTCCACCTCCATTTTAAAGCCCCACCATTGCTTTTCTTTCTTCTTATAGCTGTGCTTTTTTTTGTTGTTTTGTTTTTTTTTTTTAATGTAGGCTCCACATCCAGTTGGAGCCCAACCCGGGGCTTGAACTCACAACCCTGAGATCAAAACCTAAAATGAGATCAAGAGTCACATGCTTAGTTGACTGAGCCACCCAGGTGCCCCTAGCACCTTTTTAATTGATGTTATGTTTGTATATATTCTGTGTCTTCTAAGCTACTTTATTATCATTTCTAGAACACAATGGGTAAAAATTAAATGGTGCATTGATCAAATTGGGGAATGATACAAGGCCAGGAAAAAGAGCTGATACTATTAAGATAGAAAATGGTCTCTACTGGTTAGGAAAATAAAAAATGATATTCAGCAGGGTACAAATGCTGCAAAAGAATACCTGGCCTAATAATTGTTTGAAGAGGAAATATAAAAGGGCTTACCTAAGCACAGGCACAAAGACTATACCCAAAAAACCCAGAAGAATCTTCCTTTCTCCCCTTGCTGTCCAACCTCAGAGCTCATAACCACCTTCAACCTGATGTCCCTCACTGCAAAACAAAAACAATCCTTCCTCTCTATGATGTCTCATTTGAAACATGGGATGAGAAGGAAAACAGGTGTAGCAGCTTGAACTTTTTAGAAGAAGAACTTTTTAGAAGATTAATTTACTAAAACCATGATTAGCAGCAAAATATGCCATATTGATCCAAAAAAAGTAGGAATATTACTTTCTTCATGAACTATCCCAATAGTTTTTGAAATGGAGAAGACTATTTTTTTTTTAATTTATTATTTTTTTAAAGGTTTATTTATTTTTGAGAGAGACAGAATGTGAATGGGGAAGGGGCAGAGAGAGATGGCGACAGAGGGTCTGAAGCGCACTCTGCGCCGACAGCAGAGAGCCCAATGTGGGGCTCGAAACCCACAAGCCGCAAGATCACGATCTGAGCGGAAGTTGGACGCTTCACCGACTGAGCCACCCAGACGCCCCTCAAAAGACAAATTTAAAAGCAGTTTATGGTAAGGGTTATTTTCATTTCTACTGACTCTAATACTATATCCAAACAGTCTAGTCCGTGCTGGTATTTTGCTAGCATTTTTTTTTTAATTGACCAAAAATGTCAATCTTCACTAAGTATGTGATTTAATAACATTCAGGCAGTATTACAAATATCCAAATTTTATTTGTCATGTCTTCTTCTGAAAGGAAATTTTATTAGGGCTGTAGCAAATCCAGAGAAGTAATTAAAAGGAGTACATCTACCCAAAGGAATTAAAACACTTCTAACATGTTCATTCAAAGCACCAGTCTTATCTACAACACTAAGGAAAAAAAATTACACCATTATCACATACCCCAAGGAAAACAGGGAGACATGATATGATTAAAAGAATTAAACTAGGAACATTTTTCAATGAAGAGAGTTATGGAGAAACAGGAAGAGAAAGAAAGTCTGTGTTGGGTTTTTACAGCCACCAAAAAATTGCCTATTAGTGACACCAACTAGAACTTTGAAAGGTTACTCTTTTAAGACTGTTTCCTTTAATTTCCAGCTGTTAATCGTCCTTGGAGCTTTTCATAATGTAAGAATCCAGTATTTAACACATAAACTGCTAACTAGAATTGGGTTAATCTCTAGCATTTCCAGAACACAGCTAATGGCTGCTTAATCTAACAGAAATCGCAACTAGGATTCACCTTGTGGATGACTCAATAATTCCTAAATTTAAAACCCTTCACCATGTGGGATAGAACAAGAGCTTTCTTTCTTCATTTTACCTTTTAAATGTTCTCTGTACATTTCATTTCTATAAAGCAGTAACCGATGTGGAATCTTCTTAATTTCATTAAGGACATTAAAATGCCATGTTTCTTTTTCCTGATTTAGTATAAGGTAGACATACAACGCAAAAATAAACTTCAAAACAAGATGCCCTTCCCACCGCTCACAGTACAATTTCCGAAACTAGATCTTTACGTCCTAAAGAAATTCAAACATATTCAAACATTCTCAGCTGTGATGGTAACAGTAAGAGCAAATGGCTGTTCCCTTCATACAAATAGCAGGACACACGAACGGTTTTGCGGCTGGCATCGCTTGGCTCCAGTTTTTCCCCACAAACTGAATTTCAGTCTCTGGTCATCACTAGGAAAGCGGGTCGGTCCAGACTCTGAGGTCATCATTCACAGCAATGACCGAAAGACCTACGGTGAATGAAGCTGAAGTCTCACATCTAAAATGTCTTTTATGGCATATACAGCTCATCCCTAAAACTCAATGCCGTATTTGAAAAATGAAGAATGACAATTGAAAGACGCACCCTGGTCTTTCAGAATTTCCGCCATTAAAGACAAGTGGCTATGGGCGATGGAAAACAGTAATTTGTTGATGCCAGTACTTTGTAAGAGCAACCTTGCCATTTGACTGCAATGCCATGCATTTCACCTACACTTAAAAAACTGAGACAAGAGAGGGTAATCCAGAGCACTGGATTTGGGGTCAGAAGATGCGGATTCTGGTTTTAACCCTAATGTCATCTAACACTGTGTTCTTATGTGTACCATTTAAGCTCATTTCATCTCTAGAATGTGAAAGTTGAGTTTTAAATAATGCCTAGTATTCCTTCCAGCCCTTACATGTTGTAAGTCTACATTTGTTCCTCAATGTGCTATAAAAAGACCTTAAAGTATGCAAATTAATGTGTCTTTTTAATTACTCCAGGTTGTCGAACACTACATCATTCCCCTCTTATGCAACACATGACTTTAATTCCATACCTTCAATACTCTTCTGTACTTGCATATCTGCTATGCCAGTTCTTGCCTGAGTCAACAGGCCATCGCTTTTACAAGGCCAGTTTATTTGCCACCATTTGATAACCCTCTGCATATCTAGTTAACTACCATATGGCTTCTTCTGCTTTAACTGCGTAATAAAAGCCTATTGAATGAAACACACTATCTATTCCAGCCAGCATTAAAAGGCACACCTTGAGATAAAATGATCCCAGGGAAGTCGGAGGAAGCTAGTCACAGTAATAAGGAAAGGAATTATAGAACAGCTGGCAGCAGATTATCAAGTCTCTCGATTCAGGGTCTGACAAAGGCCTCAAATATAAAGCTGTCAGGAAGAACCACCGAGTATAAGACATTTTTGCTTCCTTAGACCATGGCAGGATAATGACGCCAATCAAGTAGAATGGGCAGAACATTTCTAAAACTGCAAAGCGATGCTTATATTTTAAAATTGCTGGCTCAGTGAATCAAAGAGCATTTAATGATCATCTATTATGTGCCAGGCATTGTGCCAGATGCTGGGGATACAAAGATGAGTAGGACAAGGTCCCACGAAGTGCTCCCAATCTAATGGAGGAGATAGGCAAACAGCTAATCACAGTACCACGTGGTGATAAATGCTGTAACAGAGGAAAAGCTCCCCTTAGAAGGCAGAAACAAACAAACAAAAAAGGATGGGGAGGGCATTCCGGGCAGAAGAAATGGGTAAGGGCAAAGTGCTGGAGTCAGGAGATATTGTGGTCTGGGGGGATGTGGCAAGAGGGTACTTGTGAAGAGATTTAGGGCATGCAGGAATGGGAGCGGCGGAAAGAAGTCTGAGAATTTTACTTCAAGAAATGAGGAACCTCACTTTGGAAAAGCTATCAGAAATGGCAACAGCTATCCTGAACCAAAAAGAAATGCGATTTCCTTCATATTTCAAAAAACTCACAGGAGAGTTCACCTGAACTAATGCTGCTAGGGCAGTTTTTGATTACTGTGGCTTCTCTCTAGAAAAGAAAATGTTAACAACTTCGCAATTACATTCTCTCACCGTTACTAATTTTTGGTTGTGCACCTGGATTTTCTAGGGGCCTAGTAAAGGCCACTGGGAAATTTGAATATATTCTAATTTTAGAAGGGTGCCATATGCTATGTGCTAAAACTATAATAATGATACATGCTGACATGTGTTCATAAGAAATATATACAGTAACACAAAAGGGGTCAATGAGTAATGTTTATCACTTTTCCTCTCACACATTTCTTACTTAAATCATTTATGTAAGTTATGACTTTAAAATGCCTTCTTTCTAAAGCTATATTCTTGAACAAGAAAGATTTGGAGAGTTAACTCCTTTAAAAAAAAAAAGCAGCTAATTTTTAAAATGAAACAATCTTGCATAAGCCCTAATTATCACTTCAGTATTTGTAGACTAGATCTATATTTGAAGTGGAAAAAATAACATTTTTTGACAAGGTCTCTGGAAGGAGTGAGGAAAGCCACCATTATTTTAATAGGAGTGACTTTAAAATCACAAGCTAAATTCTTAACACCAACACGGAATAAATCAATAAGTAGGTCAAAAGATGTTAGGTAAACTAAAGGAGAAAGTAAAATTAGTAAAAGGGATCTTTGTCCTTTTTTTGCAATGAGATAGTTTTGTAAGAGAGTATCCCGTTGATTTATGTTAGTCACACCATGGCTTACTATTCGGTAGCCTTCAGGAGAGATTATCATAGGTAAAGACTCCCAAACCATCATATTATGTTAGAAATTCCCCTGGCCTTTTCTTACCTTCTCTTTCTCAACAGAATATATGCCCTCATTTGCAATGAGACGCTTTTGTGGGAAATCACAGGCATAAGTTTTAGAGAGCTGTCTCAAAACAGTGAATCAACAGAGCACTTGACTCACACCTTATTTTGGGAATGGGTTCTGTGGGTATAGCTGCCAGTCACAGCTACGTCTGAGAGCCTTATCTATCTTTACTTCCATAATTAAGTCACTGCTATGGGTTCAAGATTCTCTTCCTTTTCTGGTCTACTAGCTAGAGCCAATCAAGTTTTCCCCCAAGGTGGGGCAGCTAGGAAGATCCTCCCAGAAAGCTGGGTTCAAACCCATAGAGCCCAGCTCCAGAGTACACATCAGCATCTCTCTTTTATAATTCTTCATCTAAGTGGGAGATTCAAGAACACCTAGGAATGAAATGCTAGAGACATTCCCATTAAAATAACAATAGTATTACCTACAACAACACATAAAATCACAAAGGAAATATAAATAGCCAATAAATATTCAACTTCCCTTGTCATCCAAGATACACAAATTAAAACCACAGGACAGCATTTTTCACCTAGCAAATTATCAAAAAAATATTAAGTATAATATTCATGTTGTCGAGAATGGTTCAAAGCCATGCTTTTATATATCACTATGGGATTATAATTGAAATTAGCTTCCTGAAGAACAATTTAGCAGTATTTATACATAATTCTAGGAATTTTGTCAAAGAAAATAATCAGATATGCACAAAAACAAGGATACTCATTAAAGCACTATTGACAATAGTGAAAGGTGGAAAACACCATAAAAACCCAACAATAAAGAGTTATTAATACATATTTGAGTATAACTATGGAAAATAGCCTTTTGGGAAGAGGGGATATTAATGACCTGCAAAAACACCCTTAATGTTTTGTGTAATGAAAAACATACATAATGTGGTCATAATCTTACAATATATAAGAACAGGAATTAAGGAAATCAAGCCAAGAGACATCCAATTCCCTCGTTCCTTCAAGGCCCTTGGTTCCATGCAGGAAGGGTCTCCACATCCAGTTTTGGCCCATTCACACCTTAGACTGTGAGCCAAGAGTGACAATCCACCATATACAAATATCTGCAGAAACTAGTCCAACAAACAGAAAGAGGTCCTGTGGGGTCAGAGGCACAACCCCACAGCCCACAACAGCAGGCAGGATCCCACAGCAATTACTATCTTGATCGTTAAATTTAGAACTCACTGGTCTAAATATCTAGGTGAGCCCTATCTCATCAACTAGATTGTGAGACAGTCTAAGATAATCACTGTGCCTTATGTGGCAGATCCCTATCATATGTGAACTTATTTCTTTTGCTCTATTTCCAAACAGCTCTGAAGGTGGCAATTTGTTGATTTGGCAAGCTATGAACTTAACTATGAACTCAGAATGGATTTCTAGCTGACTACCCACTTCCCCACTTAAGTGAAGCATTGTTTTTATCTCTACATGGTCACACATCCAGCAGCAACTTCTTCAAAGAATAAAACTTATATTTCCTTATGAAAGTCTGCACACAGGACCAGAAAAGCAGTGCTTGGATATTTGGGACACATACAGGAAACCAAGTATCAAACTCAACAATGGCTCACATTGACCACGTAAACAAGCCCACTATACATTCTATAAGGAAACAAACAAAAACAGGCAATTTATGACTCTTTCAGGAAGAGTTCCAACCAGTAGAATGGGTTAGCGTCCAGAGCGCAATTGTAAGCGGATGGTCAGTTTTGTTAGAAACTGACAAACTGTCTTTGAGAGCAGCTGCTTGACTGATGTTAAACAGCTACTCCAGGGTTAGGTTGATTAGTGTTGGCATAGTCATAGTTTTTCTTTCGCTACCCTTTTACTTTTAGTCTTTCTGCATCTTATATTAAAAATGTTTTTTTCGGGGCGCCTGGGTGGCACAGTCGGTTAAGCGTCCAACTTCAGCCAGGTCACAATCTCTCGGTCCGTGAGTTCGAGCCCCGCGTCGGGCTCTGGGCTGATGGCTCAGAGCCTGGAGCCTGTTTCCGATTCTGTGTCTCCCTCTCTCTCTGCCCCTCCCCCGTTCATGCTCTGTCTCTCTCTGTCCCAAAAATAAATAAATAAACGTTGAAAAAAAAATTTAAAAAAAAAATGTTTTTTTCAGAGGTAGAATGCTGGATGGGGGAAATGAAAGATTTTAGAGTGTACAAAATTCCAGTTATAAGTTGTACAAGTTCTGGAAATTTAATGCTTATCACGGTGATTTATAGTAAACAATATTGTATTATATATGTGAAAGTTGCTAAGAGAGTAAATCTTCAATGTTCTCATCATAAAAAAGAAATGTAATTATATGAGGTGATCACAGTATTAGCTAATGCTACAGCAGCAATCATTTTATAATATATAAGTGGATCAAATCAACAGGTTGTATACCTTAAATTTATGCAATGTTATGTCAATTATATCTCAAAAAAGCTGGAAAAAAATAAAAGTGGGTTTCCCATAGATGACATATATTTGGGTCTTGTATAATCCACTCTTGAGAGTCTGTCTTTTAATTAGCATATTTAGACCACTAACTTTTATTATTGTTTTAACAGTGCAGACAACAATCTTTTTTTAATCTCAAGTTTTAATTTACATTCTAGTTAACATATATGGTAAAATTGGTGTCATGTATAGAAATTAGTGAATCGTCACTTACATATAACACCCAGTGCTCATCACAAGTGCCTTCATTAGTGCCCATCACCCATTTAGCCCTTCCCCACCCACCTCCCTCCATCAACCCTGTTCTCTATAAAGAGTCTCCTATGGTTTGCTTCCCTCTGTTTTATCCCTGCCCTTCCCCTATGTTCATCTGTTTTGTTTCTTAAATTCCATATGAATGAAATAATACAGTATTGTCTTTCTCTGACTTATTTCACTTAGCTTAATATAATCTAGCTCCATCCATGTCATAGCAAATGGCCAGATTTCATTCTTTTTCATGGCTAATATTCCACTGCATGTATATGTGTGTGTATACATATGTATAAATATACATATATGTGAAAAACATAAATACATATACATACATACATACATACATACACACACACACACATACCACATCCTCTTTATCCACTCATCAACTGATGGGCACTTGGGCTCTTTTCACAGAACTCTTTTCATAGTTTGGTTCTTGTTGATAAGGCTGCTATAAAATAAACATTGGAGCGCGTGTATCCTTTCAAAATCAGTATTTCTGTATCCTTTGGGTAAATACCTAGTAGTGCAATTACTGGATCATAGGGCAGGTCTATTTTTAGAACCTCCAGACTGTTTTCCAGAGTGGCTGCAACAGTCTGCATTCCCACCAATAGTGTAAGAGGGTTCTTTCTCCACATCTTTGCCAACATCTGTTGTTTCCTATATTGTTAATTTTAGCCATTCTGACGTGAGGTGGGATCTCATCGTGGTTTGGGTTTGTATTTCCCTCACGATCAGTGATGTGGAGCATCTTTTCATGTGTCTGTTAGCCACCTGTATCTCTTCTGTAGAAAAGTGTTCATATCTTCTGCCCATTTCTTAACTGGGTTATTTATTTTGGGGGTGCTGAGTTTGGTAAGTCATTTCAAGATTTTGGATATTAACCCTATATCAAATATGTCATTTGCAAATACCTCCTCCCATCCCATAGGTTGTCTTTTAGTTTTGTTGATTGTTTCCTCCACCGTGCAGAAGCTTTTTATTTTAATGAAGTCCCAATAGTTCATTTTTGCTTTTGTTTCCTTTGCCTCTGGAGACATTAGATCACTAACTTTTAAAGTGATTATTGATATAGTTGGATTACTATCTACCACAGTTGTTACATTTTCTATTTCTTGCCCTTGTTCTTTCTTTTTTCGTGTTCTACTCTTTTTCTGCCTTCTCTGGCTTTAATTAAGCTATCTGAGTCCTTTTTTTTCTCCTTTCTTAGTGTATCAATTATATCCTCTCTTTTTCTAGTGATTGTGCCTGAATTTGTAATATACGTTTACAACTAAGCCAAGTCTTCTTTCAAATAACACTATACCACTTCACAGCAGTGTAAGTACCTTTTAACAGAGTATTCCCACCTCTCCGTTCTGTCCCTTGTACATTGCTATCATTTACTTACCCACAAACTATAACTATGGGTCACATTAATGTTAGTATTATTGTGAACAAATGATTATCTATTAAGAAAAACAAAAGATCTTATTTTACTTTCACTTATTCCTTCTCTCATATTTTTCCTTCCTTACTATTGACCTAAGTTTCTGACCTATATCATTTTCCTTCTTCCTGAAGAATTTTTTACAACATTTCTTGCCAGGCAGGTCTATACTGGCAACAATTTCCTCAATTTCTGTTACTCTGAGAAAGTCTTCATTTTTCCTTCACTTTTGAAGGATAATTTCACTGGATACAGAATTCTGGGTTGGTCACCTTTTGTTTTCAACCCTTTAAGTATTTAACTCCACTCTTTCCTTGCTTGCTTGGTTCGGAAGAGATATCTGATGTAATTCTTATTCTTGCTCCTCTATACAGAGGGTGTTTTACTCCCCTGGCTTCTTTCAAGACTGTCTTGGATTTTCTGCAGTTTGAATAGGATATGCCTAGGTGTAATTTTTTTTTTTTTTTTTTTTTTTGTACTTATGCTGCTTAGTGTTCTCTGAGATTTCTGGATCTGTGGTTTGGGGTCGATCATTAATCTGGGGAAGCAGTCATTATTGCTTCAAACATTTCTTCTATTCCTTTCTCTTTTCCTTCTCCATCCAGCAGTCCCACTATACAAGTTACACCTTTTATAATTGACCCAGTTCTTGGATATTCTGTTCTATTTTATTCTTTTTTGTCTACGCATTTTAGTTTTGGAAGTCTCTCTTGACATTTCTTCAAGCTCACTAATTCTTTCCTTGGCTGTATCTACTCTATTAATGAGCCCATCAAAGGTATTTTTCATTTCTGTCACAGGGTTCTTGATTTCCAGCATTTCCTTGTGAGTCTCTCTTAGTTTCCATCTCCCAGCTTAATATTACCCATAAGCTCTTGCACACATTGCCCTCTTTTTCCATGAACATTCTTATTAGTCATAGTTGTTCTAAGTTCCCATTCTGATAATTCCAACATTTATACCATATCTGAGGCTGGTTCTAATTGCTTGCTTTCTCTCTTCCAACTGTGTCGTTTGCCTTTTATATGCCTTTAATTTTTGTTGAAAGCCAGACACATGTATAGAGTAAGACAAATTAAGGTAAATAGGCCCTTAATGTGAGGTTTTATGCTCATCTAGCTGGGGTTTAGGCTGTGCTTACTGTTTGCCGTAGCTACAGGTATCAGAGGCTAAATTTTTCTGTGGTGCCCTTGTTTTTGTCTCCTCTGTCGTCTTTGGATTTCCCTAGAGACTTTTTAAATAAGGTGCAAGACAAGATCTCTCAGCTGTGTTTCCCAATTATGATACAGGAACTCTACTGTGTGGTGGTCGTTGTGAAGGTGGGGAGGACAGGGAAGCATCCACAGTTTTATGATTAGGTCTGTCTTCTAGTGAGCCTTCCCCTACCCCACCCACTATCGTGACTTTCACTAGTACTTCTCAGTTTTGTTTTCTCCCCACTTAAGTGAGACAGGAAGAGGAGAGGAGGGCAGGGCTGGGTATTCTCCTTCCCCCACCTGAAAGGCTAGAGAGCTGGAGTCGGGTATTTCTTTTTCCCCAGGTCAGTTTGGCTCTGGTGAAAAGGTTTCTCTTGAAGGCAGACCCTGTTAAGAAGAAGAGAATGAGAATGCTCTGGGTGTATTTCAAAATGGCTACTTTCCCCTCCTCCTGTCAGAAGCGCAAGGAGATTTCTCTCTAATCTTCCTTGAGAGAATCTGGTAGAGATCCTGGCAGTAAAACCCATGGAAGTATGCCCCCCACCTACCCAAGATGGGGCCACCCCAAAGTTTTTCACTCTCAAGCTTGCCCACACTGAGCTTCCAGCAATTCACCAATGAGTTTAGGGTTTCCTACTCCAGTGTTGGTTCCCACAGAGATTTCTGCTCCTGGGCTTGTTCTCCAGTATGCTGTGATTCTCTGGATCAGCCTATCTGTCTGCCTAATTTTGGAGGCAATGGTTTCCCTCACAACCTCAATTCCCTGATAGTTCTCTAAGAAGCACTGTTGATTTTCAGTTTGTTCAGTTTTTTCTTATTGTGAGGACAGGCTTGGTGACTTCTAGGCTCCTTAGATGCCAGACCAGAAACTGGAAGTGCCCACAGTCGTCCCTTCTTATCCATGAGGGATATGCTTCAAGACCCCCGGTGGATACCTGAAACTGACAATAGCACCAAACCGAATATACACTATGTTTTTTTCTATACATGCTTACCTATGAAAAAGTTTAATTTATAAATTAGGCATAGTAAGAGATTAATACCAATAATCAAACCGCACTATAACAAAATACTGTAATACAGGTTATGTGAATGTAGTCTGTCTCTTAAAATAAGTTAATGTACTGTACTCACCCTTCTAGTGAAATGAATGATGTAGGCATTTTGAAGTAGCATTAGGCTACTACTGACCATCAGAAGGTGGGTCATCCACTTCTGAACTACAACTGACTACAGGTAACTGAAACCGTGCAAAGTGAAACCGTGGATGGGGGGAGGGGGAACTTCTGTATTCTTTAATCATTGCCAATATTTATTACATAGAGTCCTAAAATTTCTCAGAATCAAACTACTATATAACATGTTTCACCTCATTTTTAATTGGAGAAAAACCATTCTAGCTTCCCAAGTGTGAAGGCTCTCATTTTATAGCTTTTAGGGGGTTATTTTATAAGCTTTAAGAGGTTAATGTTACTGAATGATTTCTAATTTTGTGTTCGTGGACGTATTACCTCTGTCCTATAGCTACATTTAGTTAACTGAAAAATTCAATTTGCTAAATAAAGATCTAAGATTCTGCCAGTATGGAGGTAGTAAATTATAAAAGTGGTAATACTGCAAAGTATAAAGCAAATGCACCTTAAAATACACCTTCTATCCTTTGCTTCTGGTTAAGTATATACGCTCTGGAGGCAGAAAGAAATTTGTTTAGATCTTAACTGTCCCCCTTACTGGCTTTGTCATCATAAAGTTTTTCCCTATCCTCATTTTCTCCCTCTATAAAATAAGGATAATAAAACTTAATTCATTGGATAATTACAATGGGTGACGTAAAGTGCTTTGCACTTAAGTGCATAGTATAAATAGTACTTGCTTCTGGTGTCATTGCTATTTTTATTATTACAAGGCTACAACTCCTTCACCTGCTATTGTCATTGTTGAAAATATTTCAATTATAGAGTCTACTGCACTCTGTGTAGGGCATACTTTAGCTGTATTCATTGTACTTAGACCATTATACTGTCCCTTCTACTTCCTAGGAATAAATTTCTTGAACAAAAGTGTTCCATTCTATTTTCCTATATCCTTATAAAACCTAGCTCTCATCAATCTACTTGTAAAATGCTATTTTGTACCTTAAAAATAGGAACCAACAGGGGCGCCTGGGTGTCTCGTCAGTTAAGCGTCCAACTCTTGGTTTCAACTCAGGTTATGATCTCATAGTTTGTGGGACTGAGCCCCATGGAGGGCTCCATGCCCACAGCACAGAGCCTACTTGGGATTCTCTCCCTCTCTCCCCTGCTCTCTCACACACACACACACACAAACACACACACACACACACACACACACACACACACACACTCTATCTCTCTCTCTCTCTCTCAAAATGAATAAATAAACTTTAAAAAAATATATGAAACAAGAAGAAAAATAAACAAAACCTTTTGGGTAAAAACATAATGCCAAAAGCATCGGGGAAAAAATCTATTAATAAATCAGCAGCTAAAATACTTTTTATAGCAAGTGTTGATTTATGGAATTGCTTTTAAAATTCTATTTCATACTTCCTATATTTCTAAAGGTCTAGTTCCACTTCTGAGATGCCAATTCTCAAAATGAATGAGGGCTGTAAATTCCTCAAACTGAGAGAAATTTAAATTAGACCAAAACTTCCAAGTTCAACAGCCTTAATCCTGTAGCGTTTTATAGTCAACCTGTATTTGTCTGAGTTTGGTAATGATGAATTTTTCTTCCCTGAGTTTTGTCTATGCCAGCTGAGCTTTTCCAAAAGTTAAAATGAAATTCTAAACTGAAAAGAACTTTTCACAATACAAGGCAAAACTTGTATCCTTTCCCCCCAATTATTAAAGAAACTAAAATAGCTCCTTTAAATGAATAACACAGCTCCTTTTCACAGGAAAGCACATAAAAGGTACTAGGTTCGTCACATTCCTGTTTAACTTCCCTCCCATGGGATTTGGATTTAATATTCTCTTCAAAGCAATGAAATGTGGACTTAGTTATTCAGTGACAGAACCACTAGTGTCCCAATGTCAAGATTCAGAAGCTGAGTGGAAGAAGTGACCTATATTCTTGGGCATGAGTGGTCCTGGTTTCTTCATGGAATGCACCTCAGAGTAGAAAACCACTACTTTCTAATGGTTCAATCATTCTTGTTTTCTAATCTTTCATGATTTCTCCCAAATTAACCAACTGTTTCAAACCTTTTCATCTAAAAACAAGCAAAATAAAGCATACTTTTTTCATGAGTTTGTGAAAATTCAGTAAGGCAGAGCTTTCATAAGGAAGCAGCGAAAACATACCTGCAGCCTAATTTATTTACATGTAACAGTGTGCTCCATCCTAAGGAATATGGAAAAAATCTACTTTGAACATTTTGTCCCTCTAATGTTTGCAGGCAGTGGTGTGTCCATGGTTGAACATAAATCATCCATGAATATCTGAGTCCCTCTTTATTCCTTTTGTTTCTCTTGCTCCCAAAAGAATAACAAATGTTACTTTCATTCAAAAGAAGTCAAGATGGAGAGTCAGCACAAGCAAGTTTCCTCAGGGAACAAACTTCAGTTTTCAACCCAAACCAAAATATCTGAATCTTTTGAACAAAAGTACAACAAGATAAGTAGGTCATTGACTAGTGATCCATTTAAAACATGACAGCTAAGAGAGGTCATCAATATTTGAGCATACGCAACTTAAGCTAATAAAATGACAGATTCGTAAGAACCTTCCTTTCTTCAAGGTGTCCATGGTGGGTGTTCCTCTTAAAAGTTATCATAGTTTTTGAATGAAAGGATCAACATATTTAGATTGACTTTAATGAACCTTAAATATCAGGTAATTTACTGATGATTAAAGCTAACAATATATTTGAAGCATAATTTAGGTTAGTTTTTTTTTGTTAACTCACTAAGATTTTAGAAATTGGGAGTGTTATGGAATTTTCGTTTCCTTGCAACTCAAGAATTTTGGAAGACATGGAAAGGGTAGGGAGGGTGAGCCATGCCAGGTGTCACCCACTGCATAGAGTTCTAAAGCCATCATCCCTGGGTCAATGAGAACAACAGCAGTCATCTGAGGTTTATTAACTAAAGCAGCAGGAGGGATCAAGGTGAGAACATAGCACTTGAGAGCTTTACAAAACATATTCAAATACCCTGTCCCACTGGTGATCAAAATAGACCCATGAAATGGGCAGACAGGAGATATTATAAAGAAGCTGGGATTCTTTTTTTTTCTTTTTTTAAACGTTTATTTATTATCGAGAGACAGAGAGAGACAGAGCATGAATATGGGAGGGGCAGAGAGAGGACGAGACACAGAATCCAAAGCAGGCTCCAGGCTCTGAGCTGTCAGGACAGAGCCCAATGCAGGGCTCGAACTCAGAAACTGCGAGATCATGACCGGAGACAAAATCAGAGGCTTAACCGACTGAGCCACCCAGGCGTCCCAAGAAGCTGGGATTTTAAAGTAATTTGTCCAAGGTCACAATGCTAGTGAGAGACAAAGATACAATTCTTAATCTCAGAGTCTGTTTATTAAAAAAAAAAAAAAAAAAAAAAAAAAAAAAAAAAAAAGATAAAGAAATATAGTGAGACTCCTAAGGGCTTAGTCCCAGGGCTTCTTTCCCTAAATGGCCTTTTCTATTCCATGACTGATTTATCAAATATATGTAGATTATTCCCAATAGTAAAACTGCCTTCCAGAGGATACTCGATACAACATTGCTGGAGTCAGGCTAAGGAGTTAATCTCTGCCTTTGCTCTAACCAGCACATCATATCCAATGCATCAGCAAGTCTGAAAGATTCCTCTTCCAAAATACTGTTTACCTCGATTCTATCAGCCTTCCCCACCTATACTCCACCATCACCTCATGCATGGATCAATGCAACTGTCTCCTTACTGGTCACCCTGTCTCCCTTTATGCCATCGTAAAATCCATTCTATACACAGTACCCAAGCTACAAGCATGACCCTTTCATTTGCACTTAAGTCCAACCTTCTGTAAAATCCCACATATCTACCTACCTACGTTTTCAATTTTACAATTCTTCTTATTGATGAGCATCTCAAAAATAAAGCCTTAGTACTGTTACGTCTTGCCAGAGGCAGATGGAGCATGCAAAGTCAGGACCAAATCTTCCAAGTGTCCTTTTCATTAAGACCATTCAACTTCCTAGTGATCTACTCCCAGGAACCTACTCATGTCTCAGTTTTCTCATTTGTAACATTATAATAAAACTGCTTCTTCTCCTATGTCACTTGGTGATTAAGAGGATCAAATGAGTTAATATATGTGGAAGTGCTTTGAAAAAGCATTATACAAACAGAAAGGGATATAAAATGCATGCTACTGCAGAAATGGTGCTTAAGTACAGAGTTTAGCTTCTGCTTACAAGAAAGAAGAGTTAAGAAAATCTAGCTAAAATAATTGACTTTTGCCTCTTGTCACTAAAATACATCAGGCTGGTTCCAGCCTTTTCTTTTGCTTCAGAGGACTCGTGCTATACAAGAAAGCACATGGCTTCCTGATTTCCATTACCTTACCAACAAATAAGGAATAGCCAGATAAATCTGTTTCTGACTGAAAACAGGAAGTTTAAAAGCCACAGTTCAGAAGGCTGAGAAAATCAGGCTCATCAGGCCCAAAGCCTCCCTGCTCCTCTCCTTCCTCCTCCCTCTCGGCAGGATGCGGAGGGTACAGCTCCAGAGGAGAGCTATAGGGCCCCTCCAAATGACAGGAACACAGAACAACTGCAACTCCAGACCACTTCCACAGCTCCTGGAAACCGCAGCTCCTGCCAGCCAGCAGGAGCTGTACCCGCATGGGAGACATGGCTCAGGTGGCAGAAGTCCTGAGGTACCGACATTCACCTGGCTGTGCATCTGTGCACCCAAGAAACTAGTCCTCAAGTACGAAACAAGTGAAACAGGCAGGAAAAGGCAAGATGCTTCTAATAAAATCAGTCCATCAATTCATGCTACTATTAAAGTCAGATTTACTGAAAGGCACTGGGATTTTAAAGAAATGGCACCAACTGTGGATGGATACACAAGTTGTTGTATCTGATCTTCCTTTCTTTATGGTTGCTCCCCAAAGGGTCTGCCAAGTTGCACATTCATTTCATTACTACACAAATTCTTGTGATTTAATTTTTTATTGATTCTTCTCAAACCACTTGCTATTGTTTCAGTTCTATTTGAGCTCATTGGTCTTTTAAGAAAAAACAGAGTGGGGCGCCTGGGTGGCTCAGTCGGTTAAGCGTCTGACTTCAGCGCAGGTCATGATCTCACGGTTCGTGGGTTCGAGCCCCGCATCAGGCTCTGTGCTGACAGCTCAGAGCCTGGAGCCTGTTTCAGATTCTGTGTCTCCCTCTCTCTCTCTGACCCACCCCTGCTCATGCTCTGTGTCTCTCTGTCTCAAAAATCAATAAACGTTAAAAAAAATTAAAAAAAAAAAAAAAAGAAATAACAGAGTGACATTTAACATATTTGGACTACAAAAATAGAAATTATACTGTAAATTAAGGGTCTGCAAACTTTTTCTGTGAAGTCCAGTTAATATTTTAGGCTTTGTGGACTCTGTCACATATTCTTTTTCTAAATAGCCCTTTAAAAATATAAAAAATTCTTGGGGCACCTGGCTGGCTCAGCCAATAGAGCATGTGACTCTTGATCTCAGGGTTGTACGCTTGAGCCCCACAATGGGTGTGGAAATTACTTAAAAAAAATAAATTTTTAAAAAAATAAATTAAACAAATAAAAATATAAAAACATTCTTAACTTTATGTGGTACAAAAACAGGCCATGGGCTATAGTTTTGCAATCCTTTTAAATAATTACTGTGAGGGGCGCCTGGGTGGCGCAGTCGGTTAAGCGTCCGACTTCAGCCAGGTCACGATCTCGCGGTCCGTGATGTTCGAGCCCCGCGTCAGGCTCTGGGCTGATGGCTCAGAGCCTGGAGCCTGTTTCCGATTCTGTGTCTCCCTCTCTCTCTGCCCCTCCCCCGTTCATGCTCTGTCTCTCTCTGTCCCAAAAATAAATAAACGTTGAAAAAAAAATTAAAAAAAAAAATAATTACTGTGAACTAATAGTATATAGAACATATATATATGGCCACACAACGTAAATCAGCCTTTCATTTAAAATGAATCATAGCGGTTCCACAGGTTTCCTTTTCCTGAAGCAGGCACTAAACTAGGAATTTTTTACATTAGAGAAGGATGAGGAATATACTCTGATGATTTTTCATGAGGCAAAAAATTCTGCCCAGATAGTTTTTTCTCCCCTCCTTAGGTGGTCATGGATAAAAGATGCTCACCAAGAATTAATGAAGCTTCCCTTATAATGTACGTACCTTTATAATAAATGTAAAAGCCTAAGTTTATACAGTTGATACACATTGACAAAATGCAAATTTGTGAAGCCTCAAAAATTATAACTAGATACAAACTCAAAAACCTAAAAATAGAATAAAATTCACCAGCCCATCAAAAAAAAAAGGGAATGTGTTATTAAATGACTTTCAGGATCTCTGCACTGACAATAAAAAACAGCACCTAAATTTTGTAAGGATAATGGCACACAAATGACTTGCTGTAATTGGTACTGCTACCCCACAATGCAGTGAAGTCCATTGTACCCGAGATAATGGAACTCTCTCACATAGCTGCTGCATTGTTACCAAGCAACAAGAAATAAAATGTCAGGATTAGCACTTGATTTAATATATTTTTATCATCAATAAACCATGTTTCTATTCTGCTATTCTTCTGGATGTAAATGGTCATTAGTCTAAGAATTATATTTAGTAATCTATAAGAGTGTGCAAAAAAAAAAAAGTGAAGTTAACACCAGGCATTCATCAAGTCCATACTTTTTTAATATTTACTGTTTCCTTGGTAGAAACAGCAGATATTAATGTAATAGTAATTCTACTACTGAGAAGGTTATTTTGCCAAAATACTCAACTCATCTTCATTAATACAATTTGTCTTCATTAAATACATCTTCATTAGCATTCAAATATTTTCAAACCAATGTAGCATTTCATGAAAATTCAATGGCCTTTAATAGCCACGAATGGTCTTTAAATACTTTAATACTCTGAAATAAGTAAAGTCAATCACTTCAGTTAGTTTAGTGGTGTGAGGAAATTATCTGTCAAAGCACTGTTTATCTGGCTGAATTTGTAGCATAAGAAACTTAGAGATACCTCTTTCAGAGTGATTTAGTAATAATTATAAAATGAAATATAAAGCATGAATAAAATCTTGTCACTAAAAACCTGTAAGAAAAAGAAATGTAAATTAAAAGATATAAATTAACAGGTCTAACAACAAAAATCAATGTAAATGATATCCATTGCTTACCACATCCATCCCGAAAGTTAACACGTGGGCAAGTGACTGCATTCTGCCTTAGGATCAAGGGTCACCAGGGTTCATGGGGGGTTGGAGGAAAGAAGGTATTTGTTCTTTTTGTATTGTATCAAACAGCTCTCTTACCTCCTCTCACCTTTTAAAAAGAATTTGTGTCGAATGTTCAACTCAACTGGCCCATGTAGATGAAGTAAGGAGGACTGGAATAGTTTCTTGCTGTCCTCATTCTAGTTAACTAACTGAACCAGGGCTTTACCAGGTAAATACTTAAGGGCAGTGAAAAATACTTAGCATATTATGCATCACACAGTGACTATCAAATTTGACATTCTAGCCAAGTTCTCATAAATACCACGTTTCCATAGGTCAATCAGAGAATTGTGTGTGTGAATGAATTCCATACAGGCATGACCAGTAGTTGCCTGGGTATGGATGTGTGTGCTTGAAACTGAATCTGTCTAATGAGGTCTCTTAACTGATTAGAAGTACTTGTCTTATGTGGAGAGAAGTTTTAATTTTTTCTATTTACACCCATGTTTTTTCTTTTTACTATTTCTTGTAAAAATTGTGAGTTTCACTGCTTTAGAAGCTGTAATATCATAAGGCATTTGCAATGTCAAGATTAAGAAGAAAAGACACTTAGGAGGAAAGGACTTATGTTTATCCCTGGGGCATTTCTGTGTTCTCTAAAGCAGGAAGGAAGATAACCAAAGTCTCTAAACCACGGATACATTAATTGGCCTGCTTGGTGGAGATTAAATGTTCACAGAATCCACTGAAGTGATTAAGTCATGTCATTAAAATCCACTGTGTTCCCACCTTCTATTGTAAAGTAAAATAACAACCAGTTTGATCACTTCTGCTAAGATAATTCACGGGGTGTTATCAATGCAAAGTTCTGCAAACAGGGCCAGAGAGTCATAAGAGCCAAGAGGTTCCAATCACAAAATCATCCTCCATTCATCTCAGAGTTTTTTTTTTTTTTTTTTTTTTAATGTTTATTTATTTTTGAGACAGAGAGAGACAGAGCATGAACAGGGGAGGGTCAGAGAGAGGGAGACACAGAATCTGAAACAGGCTCCAGGCTCTGAGCTGTCAGCACAGAGCCCGACGCAGGGCTCGAACTCACGGACCACGAGATCATGACCTGAGCCGAAGTCAGACGCTTAACCGACTGAGCCACCCAGGCGCCCCCATCTCAGAGTTTTAAGGTCAGATTTAGGCCTAATCATCTCTTGGGGACTATTATGAAACGAACTAAAAATACAAATCCTATTTCACATAGCCTCTGAAGGAAACTGCCGTTGCTCTCAAGAAAGCTGCCCTCATGCAAGGCTCCTTGGGCTGCCTGCCGTCCAGCACTGAACAAGAGAGAGTAGATCTTCCCTGGTCTTCAAACCCACCAGGAATGTGCTCCCCCTACCGCCTAGACGGCTCCTCCTCACAGGGCTGCCGAGCTGGTGCCCTGACTTCCTGGGGAGTCTCTACTCAGGAGTCAGCTCACTGCGGCTTTTTACTGCCCACCTTCTCTAAAACTTCAGTTTCGTCTCCTGGCGTTTCAGGTTTCTTTTCATGCTTTTTGGTTGTCTTTTCTCCTTAACGTTTATCAATAGATAGCACACTGCCTGTGTCCCTTGGGTATTGCCTGTCACGTCTTAAGCATCAGAACGTAAGCTCTGTGAGGGCAGGGGTTTTTCGGTTTTGTTCACTGCTGTGCTTCCAGAACGTAGAAAAGTGCCTGGCACCCTAGGATTTAGGAGCTTTTTTGAATTCTCTTTAGAATGTGGTTGAGGTATAAAATCTGGTGGTTCTTCCCAGATAAGAAAGGAGGAGAAAAGGGGAGACGGGGATGTAGAGGAGGCAAGCATGAGCGTCACTGCAGCTGAAGGATGAGCTCGGGGGGGGGGGGGGGGCTTCACCATACTCTCCTGTTTACTGCTGTATATATGTTCATTGTCCTTCATAATAAACATCAGAAACAAACATTTTTTAATATCCTTTATACTGCAATCACTCTCTGCCCTTCCTCACCCACCAGTGTGTCTGCTGGGCAGGATGGCAGATGTGCCTCTAATCTTTTCCTCTAGTTAATCTCCTAAGGAGAGATGGCACGTGCCAGCCATTAGGACAGAACGCAGAAGTCACAGTTCCCAAAGCCTGCCTCTTCTGACACAAGTCTTAGGATAGCACTTTGGGAAATAAGTTTCAATATGTCCATACCTTATGACTTAGAACATTTTTTTTAAAAGCAAGGAACTGATAAACACAATATCCCTGACAACGGTTATGGCCGCAGTGGATGCAGGCAGACGAAAAGGAATATGAGCAATCCGCTAATTCTTACCTTGGGTGGGTTCACAGATATTCAATTTATTATTATACTTCATAACCCACACAGGCTACACATCTACAATATTTGTACGCATCAAGTATTCTAGAATATAAGCAATTCTTTCATAAGCAAATATAGAAATACGCCATGATGTGAACAAAATAAAAATAATTTTATTCAAGTCGTGATAATAAATATACTATTTTCACTAAAAGCTGAAATGAGCTAAAATAGAAGAGGCCCTGTATAAACCTAACACCAGCCATGGCACAACCCTGACGAAACCAGCTGGGCTATTTTGGTCTCAGGCAGCTTGAAGAGCCTTCGGTGGCTGAGTCAGACGACCTTTTCTGACAGAGCAGGCACGCCAGGCTGCTTGCAGGAGACAAAAGCTTACCAGTCTCCTGAGTGAAGCACTCCAAACGCTCCCCCTGAGTTTTCTATTATAAGCTGCTTTTGAAAAAAAATGCAGAGACAGGTCACTTCCAAGAAAAAACGCGGGGCGGTGGGCTAAGCACCGGGGAGACTGGCAGAGGGATCACAGGGAATTGAGGGGATAGCGAGACCCTTCCAAAAGCCAAATGAGTTCCCTCAGGAAGACGCGACAGTCCTCACTTCTCCTATTACACACGCAGAATGTAACACCAAGAGTCATTCCCTGGCTGGTTTTGCACTTAAATGTGTGAAGTTTATCAGGGAAGACGACTTCACCCACTCAAAGAGAAGGAGGTCCAGAAATAACACTGTCTGGGCCCAAAAGAGAAACATCTTTCTGGCATGTGTGCCAATATGTGCACCCACGTGCACTATTTTTCCCAGTAGCTACCCAGTTCCTTACGGGGGTGAGGGGGAGGGACACAGCCAGCATTCACTATATCACAACTTGGTGGTGAAGTATGCAAGCGGTTACAGGTTTTAAGAAATATGAATGCAATATTCATATGGATTGTAGTAAAGGGGAAAATGACCTACTTGGTCACCTCATTGGCTTTATATAACTCACAAGCTTGTGCAGAACACATGTGAAAGGGGAAACTTTTCTGAAAAAGAGGACTATTCCCCTTTTAGAGAAAGTAGAAAGAATTCATATTGAGGGCAAATTTGATACTCTCTTTAATTCGAGATAAACACACTGGTTTGCTTCTTCACATAAAATATTTACTGTAAATTAATGAAAGAAGAAACAAACAAACAAAAAGCAAGAAGACCACCCTGCTTCTAAGTCCAAAAAACAATTTTGAGCGGTCTAAGGGAACCATCATTAATATTATAGACAGTTATAGTTCTGCCCTCCTTAAAACTCAAGTTACAGGATGGAAACAGGGATAAAGGCTGCAGAGATGTAGCCATGTGGAGCGACACGGGGCTTCGGAAGAGAGGCTCTAACCCAGATGCTGAAGCTGCTGCTGAAGAGTCCTCGATTTCCTCCTCCATAAGAGACAGGACACGAGCTGAGAGCTCTAAGAAATAGCTTCTGACTGTCTGCAAGTACCAGAACAGACATTCAATCACCACATTTAGGGAAATCTGTGAAAAGTTGCAAGGTTCAAAGAGGCTACGAAATAGAATGAACTGAGTCTAAGAGAAAGACTGAATGGACCCCATACAGCTACTGACCACAGGGTGAGGCTTTTCTAAAGCCAGCTCCGAGGTATATGGTAGTGGAGGAAGAAGGGACCACGATCAGAATAACTGGCAAGGAAGAACAGAATAGAGGAAGAAATTAGCCAAAACGCTCTGCTCGATTCTAAGAGTTAACATTGAAATGGTCTACTTCCAGAGATTCAGCATCTTTCACAAGTTTGAAAAACCATCCATTTATGACAGTATGAGAGTATTTCATAAAATAATGGAAAAGGGCAGACACCCTGGAATCAATATCTCTATTGCTCTGTTCTAGCTCCACCTAGCTGTGTGACATCAGGTCACACACAACCTGTCTGTGCTTTAAAGTCCTCATCTGTAAAATAAGGATAAAAATGGTTCCTACCTTATAGGACTATCTTGAGGATTACAAAAATAATAACGTAAAGAGTACAGCAGTGACTAATACATAATAAATATTTGATTAACAGTAGCTATTATTGTTGTTAATAACTAGCAGGCAAGAGAAAATATGGGTAATTTATGATCTCTGAGGATTCCCGTTAAATACAGCACTTCAGTGGCCAGCTTGTAATCACCCATCCCACTATGATCACCATAAAATAAAGTAGGACAGGACTAGGGAAGAATTACAGAATCCTGGAGGTCAGTGCAAGTGAACAGCGTACACAGAACTCTGAGGAGTTGGAGCTGGAGGTCAGGGTGCTCACTAGACTCAGAATAATACAAAAATCCCAAAACCAAAATGCACTTTTCATATCAGAAAATACCCAATCTACTCACCATCCCCAAGTCCAAATTATTTTCCTCTTTCGAGAACACAGTTCTTCCAATTCAACTTATGAGCATGCGGACTTCTACTATTGAGCATGCCGAGGAGATAGGCTTATAATAATCCATTATCTACAAGCTGTTTTGCTTAATGAGAAAGAAGGAAATATGGCCTTTTGTAGCAACACGGATGGAACTGGAGAGTGTTATGCTAAGTGAAATAAGTCATACAGAGAAGGACAGATTCCATATGTTTTCACTCCTATGTGGATCCTGAGAAACTTAACAGAAGACCATGGGGGAGGGGAAGGAGAAAAAAATGGTTAGAGAGGGAGGGAGCCAAAACATAAGAGACTCCTAAAAACTGGGAACAAACTGAGGGTTTATGGGGGGTGGGAGGGAGGGGAGGGTGGGTGATGGGTATTGAGGAGGGCACCTGTTGGGATGAGCACTGGGTGTTGTATGGAAACCAATTTGACAATAAATTTCATATTAAAAATAAATAAATAAAAGCTGTTTTGCTTAGATTCCTAAACTAGAAGGACAAATTAGATTTCATCTTGATCATTATAAATAACCCTGTGCAATAAAACTTTTCACAGATATCTATGTTGATCAAAACAGTAGTTGCTAGTTATATGCAGCTACCAAAGAGAAAATGAATTTTTATCTTGTTTAATCTTAATTAATTTAAATTTTAAATGTCACATATGGCTAGTGGCCACCATGTTGGTCATTGCAGACAGAGTCAATTGGGAGTGGCTGTCTACAGCACGTTATTGAAAAGTATCCCAATGTGAATCTGAGTCTAGCAGAAATGTGTGCAGTGATAGATCAGAGACGTCTGTTCCCAGGCAAGGGAGGCTAGCCTTTATCATATTTTCAGGATCAGTTAAAGGATTTTATCTCCCTTTTCCTTATGCCAAAAACAAAACAGAACAAAACCAAAGAAAACCTCTCTTTTCTAATATTTACAGTGATTCTCAGACACTAGAGGGTCATTTTCTGTTCTTAGAAGAAGACTGGCTGAAAAGAACCAGATTATAAAGGAAGAAAAAAAAAGAAAAAGAACTTCACCCAGGACAATGTATAATATCTCCTGGTATTCAGAGAAGCAACACTGTTGCAGGAAGTTTTATAGAAATATATAAAATGAAGAGAGGGCTAAACTACCAATTATTTTAAGCTATGTTATATATAGGCTTTTATTCAGTAATATTATGTATCTGTGTCACAGACAGATCATTAAGATGATTCCATAAAAAAAAAAACCAGATTACACAGAGTCAACCACATTGTCCATTTTAAATTTTTTTTTAACATTTTTATTTATTTTTGAGACAGAGAGAGACAGAGCATGAATGGGGGAGGGGCAGAGAGAGAGGGAGACACAGAATCGGAAACAGGCTCCAGGCTCTGAGCCATCAGCCCAGAGCCCGATGCGGGGCTCGAACCACAGACCGTGACATCGTGACCTGAGCTGAAGTCAGACACTCAACCGACTGAGCCACCCAGGCGCCCCAACATTGTCCATTTTAAATGCAGAATATATACTGAAGTCATTGCAAAGAAACCACCAGGCCTGGGTTGAAGGTACTACATCCTCCAGAACTTTAAAAATAAAAATAATATACTTCACTTTCCAAGAGATGAACTGAATTCTAACATTTGATTTTTTAAAAATACCACCGTACTGATTCCATGAAATACCATCTTGGCCAAATGTATGCAGAAGTCAAAAGATGCCACATACAACACTACCATCATGAGAAAAACCCAGAACATATATTCTCATTTCCAGATCCCACGATGGGTTCCTATAAAGCTCTCCCAAGGAAAAACTGTCTCAAACTTTTGTGAAAATTTGGTTCCAAGGCGATTCTCAAAGCCTCAAGAATCATTACAAAGTCTCCTCTCAGGTTCAAATACATGTAAATAAAATGGGTCATTATACCCAACAAAATGGGTGTAAGTACCTATTTCTGTCACAGAGTGTTAACGCTAGCAACGGTCTCCCACACCTTGAGATGTCCAAAGAAGAGTCAGTCAGTTCCTTAATTCAACTGTTCCAAACAGAGCCACAACAAAACAATTATTTGTACTACCCCCTCTTTCTTCCTTAAAGAATTCACAGTATCTAAGATAATGAACTTCTGACACAACTTACTATATTTTTGGGATTCTGTATATAAAAATTCATCTTGCAATTTTACCCAACATGGTCTATTTCACTCAAGTACCAAAGGACTTTTATAAGCTGGTCAGTCTCATAGCTTGATCTCAAAGAGAGCATTCTAGTGAGACCCTAGCTAACCAGAAAGTTGCCGTTACAGTAAAATTTCAACTACTATACATTGAAATAGAATTCTTCGATATCCAAAATTTTAAACTTGTCATTGTTTATCCTCCAGAAAACAAATGAACTGCTGTACATTTTCTGAACTAATACATAACATCAAGTTTAAAAAGTAACCTCTGGAAAACAGAAAAAAACCTCTTCTCTTACCTCCACCACTGTGGTTTCTGCCGCTTTGCACATCGGCAAGTTGAAATTCCTTGCACTTTTCCTATATTAGGAGTGGGGGAAAGTGGGGAAAGAAGACCAAAAATAAGAAGAGCCTCTCTCAGCTTTCATTATAAATTAAAATAATTTCTATAAACTAAAACTCTGTGAATTTTTTAAAAGAATGTATCAGATTTTCCATAAGTATTAAAACTATTTTATAAATAAAAACAATTTAATGGTCACTTCATTCAGTTATATAGCTTTTATGGAGGAGAAGAGGGACTATTTTTCATGTTCAACATATGATTATACACAGAAAGATAAAATAGATATTAATAAATCTACTCTATTTCAAACTATTTGCCTGAATCTTTTAACTGAGATGCCACTTTGTTTCTATAGTTATGGATTTCACTAAACTTGGTCTTGTTAAAATATTAAGAAAAGTAGCAAGTGCTTTATATGAGAAGGTATAGTAATTATATTCTCTATTAAAGAGAAACTTACTGCTGAATTTAAATGAAACATTCACTGGTAATGTGTGAATCATCTATAAAGATCATTCCGGGGAACCAATTTCTAATGAAATTATTTGAAGTACAACACCCACATCAGACCCTGAGGTGTAAAAACTTCAAGAAAGTGCCAATTTTGCTGACGGTTTTGCACTCCCAAGTTCTTAACTTAATGCACCACCACTATCCATAAAAAATTCAATGTATTTTTTGTTTCTGAGAAGGTAAGTTGGTGGAAAACTCATTTCATAAAGGGAAATGAGTTACAGCTCTCTTTTACTAGCTCTTTTAGGCCACCAATGTTTATCTCACTGGGATTCAAGGATAAATATAAACTCAGGCATGTCCCAGAGAGAGAGGTCCTTGGGTACTTCCACAAGTTTCTGTGTTGGATTCCACTAGACGTCAAAACAGCACTGAAAGCTCCAAGAGCAGTGTGGCCACAGGCAAAGGCAGGCAGGGCTATTCTACCAATGGCCTAGACAGACCTCTTCCCAGTTGTCCCACTAAACAAGAGGGTCATCCTGGAAGCCAGTATCCTAAGAATCTAAGTCACTTGACTATTACTGATAGGCGGTCTCATCTCATATCAAATCTCAAGAGCCACAGGCATAAATAAATGCTCAGAACAGCCCTTGTGCAGTCCTTAAGATAGTAGAGCCAGGCAGTGAATCACAGGACAAACGCATGGAAATATTTTAAATCATTCATTTCCATTTGCTTCTATACAATTTCATTAATATCTTCTTTAATTTTTTAAAGTTTATTTGTTTTGAGAGAAAGAGAGAGAGAAAGCACAAGAGAGAGGGGATGAGAGAGGGAGAATCCCAACTAGGCTCTGCACTGACAGCGCATGGGGCCAGAACTCACAAACTCTGAGATCATGACCTGAGGCGAAATCAAGAGTCGGATACTTAACCGACTGAGCCCCCTAGATGCCCCAATTTCATTAATCTTTTTAAAAAAGCAACTAAGCTTTGCAAACATTTTACCAAGGTGTCAAATAAGATAGGATGCAAAATGTGTAACTTCCAAAATTAGCTGTAATCAAAAACTGGTTGAATTCAAGAAATCAAATATATGGGAATACAAGCTGGTGCAGCCACTCTGGAAAACAGTATGGAAGTTCCTCAAAAAACTAAAAATAGAACTACCCTACAACCCAGCAATTGCACTACTAGGCATTTATGCATGGTACACAGGTGTGCTGTTTTGAAGGGACACATGCATCCCCATATTTATAGCAGCACTATCCACAATAGCCAAAGTATGGAAAGAGCCCAAATGTCCATCGATGGATGAATGGATAAAGAAGATGTGGTATATATATACAATGGAGTATTACTCGACAATCAAAAAGAATGAAATCTTGCCATTTGCAACTACGTGGATGGAACTGGAGGGTATGATGCTAAGAGAAATTAGTCAGAGAAAGACAAATGTCATATGACTTCACTCATATGAGGACTTTAAGAAACAAAACAGATGAACATAAAGGGAAGGGAAACAAAAATAATATAAAAACAGGGAGGGGGACAAAACATAAGAGACTCATAAATATGGAGAACAAACAGCATTACTGGAGGGGTGGGGGGGGGTGGGCTAAATGAATAAGGGGCACTAAGGAATCTACTCCTGAAATCATTGTTGCACTATATGCTAACTAATTTGGATGTAAATTTTAAAAAATAAAAAATAAAACAAGTTATAAAAAAAATCAAATATAGTATTAATATCATATAAGGTCTTCAGAAATCAACAAAAATGACATGAGAGTGGTCACTGAGAATTTAATTGTGATCACACCAGTGTTGCATTTGGTAAAGATAAAAAACCACTAAAACAGTAAATGACCATATTATACAAAAGAAACTATTTCTGTAACCTAACAAGTGAAGTCTTCAAGACCACACATTTTGGAAAATTTGCTTATGTATATTCAAAGGTGGTACAATTTTCAAATACAACCATATAATGTATAAATCCAAGATACTAAATACTTGGTATTTAGTATGCTTAGGGTAATCAAAAGATCTTGAAATCTATTAAGCCTGTGGCTTAATATCTGTGGCTATCCAGATAACAAGAATGAAAGTTCAGGATTATCAAGATTAATCAACTTTTCATTAGAACCTACATACGTATTTCCTAGTAGACACCAACAGGACTGGAAAAGAACTGATCTAAATGGTTAGGAGCAGTATCTTTCCAGAATATCAAAATCACATAGGCCCTTTAAGACAATGCATATCAATAACAATATCAAAATTAAATACAATTGTGTGTTTTTGTCACATTTGCTAAGCATGTCTCAACACTGTACCTTTCCTGGCAACTAAAACACACATGGAAAAATCGTTTGTATGTAACTATATACAAGGGTATATAGATTCAAATGCCATTCAATGTGGGCACCAGCCAATCAGAACAGATTCCCAGAAGCACACCACATCTCAGCAAAAGCAGTTGCCTTGCACACACACATACATCAGTATATATATATATATACATATATATGTATACGTATATATATGTATATATATATATGTATATATATATATACACACACACACACACACACACACACACACACACACACACTGACCTGTGGGTTGGTTTGATTGTAAGCCACTTTTTAAATGAATTTTTAAACACCAAATACACCAAGATATTTATTTTGTAAACATAATTCAGGAAATGTAAAGTTGCTGAAATGCAACTTTGCATTAATTGCATTGCTTTGCATAAAACCATCATACTACCTGAAAATCACATTTCCTGCTTGGTCTGCCTTCCAGGCTTTCACCAAAGCAAAATCTCCTGTAATTGCTTCCTCCAAAATAAAATGCTGGCCATTAAACTCCCTCACCTGCAGGAGACAAAGAGGGCACTGTCAGATATTTGCAGAAGTCTTGTTTGGCTGTGGTATGTGCTCTGATAGAAGCAGATAATAAGGATACGAGCCTAGTCAGGGAAGGTTTCTCAGAGGGAGGACAATCTGAACTTGAGGACTCAAGGGTGAGGAGTGGTAGGCAATTAGGATTTGATCAAAGTGGTGGAAGGGGAACTGGGAACAGCATGTGCAGAGACTCAGCAGCAAGAGAGAGCTTAGTAAACTGGAGGAAGTGCAAGTTCTATATGCCAAAGGCACAGACTGTGTTAGCACTCATTATTTATGTGCATAAGTTATATACATTGAACATTTCCTCCACCCCAGGAAAAAAAACTATGTAAGCCTCATAAAATCGTCAATGTATTTTGTACATAAAATAGTTATAAAAATCCATTCATCTCTAATTAATCTATAACCATCTGTTGAGATATTAATTGGAATTCCTAGAACCTGTAGATGACATTGGAGAACTGACGTGCTTTCCACCCGTGAGTTAAATACACGCCTATATTTTTTGAAATCTCCTTTTACTTGTTTGAATTGCTTGATAATTCTTCCCCCAAAAAAACTTTGTATACGTTTTTTAGGTTTATTCATAGGTACTTCATGGTGTTTTTATGCTACTATGAAAGTTCTATGTTATTCTATTACACCTCCTTTTCTATCGTTACTGTTTAAAGGAATGCTATTGACTTCTGTATTGTATTGCCTTTTAATTCTACTACACATGGAAAGGGGAGCGGGAAGAAGCAGCATAAAGTAAAACTATGCCATGGCATTTTGTTCCTTTTTTCTTCTTGGGTGTTTAGCTCTGGGAATTGAAACAAAGAAAAGAAGAAACAACGTCAATGCTTGTGCCCCATCCTACACGGGACTGGAGCCATAGGAAGGCGGAGCTCCATTCTCGCTCATACTACGCCCTCTAGTGGACAAACTGCATGCACATCACAGAAAACTTCAGGAGAAAGTTCTGTATAGTTACTTTTCTTTATGGTTTAAAGCAGAAATCCCTTCTTAATCAACAGCTTCTTTAAAGGTTTTATCCCACTTTCTGCTAGAAAATATTAATGAATTTAGGGGATCACTGATGGAGGATCTTATTAATATGAAACTTAGATAAATCGGAGCGCCTGGGTGGCTCGGTCGGTTAAGCGTCCGACTTCGGCTCAGGTCACGATCTCGCGGTCTGTGAGTTCGAGCCCCGCGTCAGGCTCTGGGCTGATGGCTCAGAGCCTGGAGCCTGCTTCCGATTCTGTGTCCCTCTCTCTCCGCCCTTCCCCCGTTCATGCTCTGTCTCTCTCTGTCTCAAAAATAAATAAACGTAAAAAAAAAAAAAAAAAAAAAAAAAAAAAAAAACTTAGATAAATCATACAAAAGCTATTTATAAACTGCACATCAACATACAGCTTTTTCAAGAGCCTTGTGTATTTCAAAGTCATTACTGTAAACACTAATGATAACAGATGAGAGTATGTTGCATACAGATCTGGAAACCTACATACAGATCTAAATATATGCTAACCCAGGGCAATGTGAAAAAAACGACTTTTTTTGCCCTATTCCAATTATACAATTTTCTGATGGGTCTACAAACCAGCAGTTACTGAGTGCTGACATTCTAAAATTTTAAAACAGGGAAGGGATTGGTTTTGCCACACTATTACACTCACTTGAAAGAGTTCTGTGTGCCCCGGTTGCCACTTCCTCTTTTTTCAGCCCTTTCTCAAATCCACTCTGATCAAATTTCTATCATTCCAGAAAAATCCTCCCATCCAGAACAATCTTTTTCTTTTTAAGTTTGTTTGTTTATTTAAGTAATCTTTACACCTAATGTAGGAACTCATGACTCCGAGATCAAGAGTCACATGCTCTTCTGACTAAGCCAGCCAGGCACCCCTAGAAAAATCATTCTTTAAGGTCACCAGGGCTCAATGCCCCCTCCTGTTACACCACCTCTTCTCAATGGGACAGTGCTGATCACTCCCCACTTTGTAAGATCTCCCTTGTCTTTCAAGTTGCCACACTCCCCTTGATTTTCTCTTCACAGACTAGATACTTTCCCCTTCTTTGCTTCTCTTTTCGCTCTTCCCACCCTTCAAATGCAAAAGAGTTTTCTCTACCTGCACTCCAGCCCTAGACACTCATCCAGTTCCACAGATTTAACTACTACACGCTGATGGCTCCAATCCCCTATCCCAGCTCTAAACCCTCCCCAAGCTAGAGACTACCGAGCAGCTTCTGCTGGAGCCTAAAGGACATGTCAAACGCACCCAGTCCCAGACAGGGCTCTTTGATCACCCCCGTACTTCGTCCATCTCAAAAAGCAGCAGGCTTGGTTCTTGTCTTTCCTCATAGCCCACAACCAATCCATTGGTAAATCCTACTAGCTCTGCCATCAACGTATGTCTGGATTCCAACCCCTTCCCCACAAGTTCCACCGTTTCACCTCAGTCTAAACAACTTCCACTCCCACCTGGATGGATACAACAGTCTCTTAAGCTCTCTCACTGCTTCTGCTCTTGTACCCCCACCAGAAAACTACCCAGCAGCCACAGTGATGCTTCCAAAATGGAACTTGGACTACACTACTCTCCCACTTCGGAACCTCTCATTGCACTCAGTAAAACCCAAACTCACGATCTGGCTGCAGCCTCGTTTCAGCCTCCCATCCTACCACTCTCTACCTCATTTATGCTGTTCCGGTCCACTGTCCTGCTGTTGTTCCACAAACTGGGCTATCCTGCCGCAGGACCTTGTCTTCTCCTTCTGACCAGAGCACAACCCTATAATCCTCACCCGACTCATTCTCTTGTTTTATTTCTGTATCTACCAACTGTCACTTCCTCAGAGAGGTTTTCCTGGACCCAATCTGGAACGCAACCTCCCTGGCCACTGACCATTCTCTCTGCCCTTACACTACGGGATTTTTCTTCACAGCACTTTCATCACTGACATTACGTGTTTGTTAATTCATTCCTTGTTCTTCCACTAGAGGGGGCCTGGGTCTAGATCATTGCCTTTTCTACCATACTTAGGCTAGTGCCTGGCAAAGAGTAGGACCTTAATAAATGTCACTGAATTAAGGCATTTACTCACCTCCTCTTTCTACCACAAGTAGGGGAAGTAAAGAGCTAACAAGAATCATTTCAAGAAATTATTTGTCACATTCCTAGGTAATTGAGACAAAAGTACAAAACTATTAGGTTTGTGCAGCTGACTCCAGGCAACAATGAACCCAGGCATTCAGGACAGACTCTAGTCTATCCTATGTTTTCCCAAGGCGAGTTAATGCTGTAACTCCTAGCAAACCCTCGAAGTATTAACCCAATTTTTCTGAGCATCATTATCTACATCACTAAGATCCATTTTAATAATTAGACTCCTGTCTTACTTTGTCAAAAACTTTTTAAACCTAATTAGGTAGTAAAGGAGCAAGATAGAATATAAAAAAAAAAAAAATGTTAATCAAAGCTTTGAGTCAATATAGGTCATTCTAAGCAGAAAGGCAAAGCTCCAGATGGAGGACACTGCTAGAGACAAACAGTGAACAGCAAGGGGCATGTTCAATGACCTTTCATCTTCTCTCAAAATATGGAGGTGCAGAGCTAACATCCCTATAAGCAAAAAAAAAAAAAATGTTTATAAAAATCACCATAAGTGATAAGAGGTCCCTTGATTTACTAAGTTGTCACTTCCTTAGAGCTAAGCTGAGCATTTCTGCAAACCGGTGTTACTGCTCTTGAGCCATGGGGCCAGAGAGAAGCAAGAGGTACTGAAAATACAGTAATGGAATACCGGCCTGTGTAATTTTTAAAACTGGCTCAAATCTAAGTATCTCAAATTTCTATATCTAGAGTTCCATTCTTTTCTAGTATGTGAGTGAAGCTACCTAGCGTACTCCATCCTACCCAGCACTGTAAATATAACTGAAGTAGTCCATCAGCTCCGTATGTCCACTATACAAAATGAAGGATAAAGGAGACGGTATAAATGTTCTATTATGTAATTACAACTGCCCCCTACTTTTCAATATTGCATGCAAACATACGATGTCTTTTTTTTTTTTAATTCCTTCATCCACAGTCAGTAGGGGCTTGAGCATGAAGAGTTTGCTATGATATATATCACACATCTACTCTATCTTCCACATACGCATAGTCAGAAGTTATAAATGCTCTTACATTTGTTAAAACTTATCAGAAAACTAATCTTGGCTCACACATCTTATATAGATTACAGTTTCTTTTCTTCTCATTTATTTATTTGAGTTTCTCTATGTGATTTTAATTACTAGAGGATGCTCAGTTTTAGCTAGAAATGTTACCTAGCGTATTCACATAAATGAAGGACAGTGTCTTCTCACACTGAAGTGATTTAATCCTTATCTACCCACTAAGTCCAGTTGGAATCCTACACTGACAGAGAGTCCCAGCGCTACCTGGACCAGAGTCCTTCTTACCTCTCTTGGCTTACTGGCAATGGCAATGCTGCCATCCTTGTTGTATTTGATCGGTGACCCTCCTTGTTGCACCAGGGTCCCGTACCCGGTGCTGGTGTAAAATGCAGGAACTCCAGCCCCACCTGCACGAATCCGCTCCGCAAGCGTGCCCTACGAGTGAGCAATCGGCACACCATAAAAAGTTCATTAAGCACACTTCTGTATGTGGATACAGAAACACGTACAGACATGGTTCCTCTCTCTAGAAGTTTATCATTCTAAATCGGACCGAGCATTGTATATTGCTGTATTTCACGAACACTGTATGCTATATTAATTTAAAACAAGTACTGCACCTCTAGACAACAATTTCTCAATTCTTTTTTTTTTAACGTTTATTCATTTTTGAGAGACAGCGTGAGTGGGGGAGGGGCAGAGAGAGAGGGAGACAAAATCTGCAGCAGGCTCCAGGCTCTGAGCTGTCAGCACAAAGCCCGACGCGGGGCTTGAACTCACGGATGGCGAGATCATGACCTGAGCTGAAGTCAGACACTCAACCAACTGAGCCACCCAGGTGCCCCAACAATCTCTCAATTCTTAACCCACATTCAAATGTAACTGCTTGTTTGTATAATCAGGATCTCAGCTTTCTAGCCCCCACTGCTCTCCTGACATCATAATCTACATCAGTCTATCTGTAATGTGTTAAAATCAATTTTTAAGCCTGAAGTATATAATTTACATTTATTGAAAAACATGTATTTAAATGTTGTGTTTTACTGTGTGCCATATGTAGGTATAGCCTGAATCTTATCATTGACAACAATGCCATTACAACGCCATTATTACATAATAATATGTTCACTTTGTTTTATTCCAAAACATTCTTATAAGCATTTCATCTAACACATTATCTAATGAAGAAAAAATCCGAAGTTAAGCAAAGATTATACAACATATAGGTAATTTGTTGGTTTTTCTGTTTGTTTGTTTGTTTGTTTATTTATTTTTGAGAGAGAGAGAGGGAGACAGCAAGCAGGGGAGGGGCAGAGAGAGAGGAAAACGGAGGATCTGAAATGAGTTCTGTGCTGACAACACAAGAGACCAACGTGGGGCTCGAAATCACAAACTATGAGATCATGACCTGAGCCCAAGTCGGACACTTAACTGACTGAGCCACCCACATGCCCTAGTAATTTGGTTTTTAAAAGCTAAGAGTACTTTAAATTCTACCTCTGGGTAGAAACGGCTGTATGCAAAGTTTCTTGTACCCTCTTTTGATCATCTTTATCACATTCCTAGGTACCAGAGATTTAAACCTGATTTCCCTAGCTCCCTCCTTCCCCCAATTACTTTTCCACCCAATTTTCCCCACAGGGGAACAACTCTGGCTCTGAATATTTCCTGATACCCTCCCTAACACTGAAACCTATTGTTATGGTCTAGCTACATCATATTCATGCTAGATAACTGACTGGCCATTCAGTAGTAAGAACTGATTTAGGTATTAATGACAATATGTTAATACGGAAAACAAATTTCTACTTTGTGAAAACAATTTCTACTTTAGCTGGGGCCTTCAAATACTAAACTCAAAGCAGGCACTAAAAGTTGGGACTTCAGACATTGAGTCATTGAAGTAGGTGGGATAATCTGGGGAAGGTAGGATTTGAGGCACAACCGAAAATCTTCCAGATAACTGTTTCTCTATTCCATTTAACGGACAGAGATAACTCCATTTTGTTTTAAGTTAATAACATTCACAAAATTAAACCATCAAAACAACCATAATAACAGCCCCTACCATAAAGTATTTTTTATGTCCACCCTTCTTGAATACCTTTATTCCTTCTCTCTGTCCATCTGGGCAAGAGCCTAAAAGTGGGCAATTTCTACATACAGGCTCTCTGCAGGTACCACCAGCCCCCTGCATCCAAACCCCAAAGGGAGTCCTCACCCCTACCACTTTATCAACGCTTCTCTGGCTCACAGGCTGCAAAACAAGGTGCCAGAGCCGATGTCTGTGTACCTGGCACAAAGTGGGCAGAGAGACACTGACCTCTTTCAGCTTAAAGAATATAAAAGAAATAC
This sequence comes from Felis catus, assembly GCF_018350175.1. Classification (NCBI taxonomy): domain Eukaryota; kingdom Metazoa; phylum Chordata; class Mammalia; order Carnivora; family Felidae; genus Felis; species Felis catus. Next base: position 205,450,985 of record NC_058368.1, on the reverse strand, counting down.
TAAGGAACACCCATGTACATGCCCTCTGACAAAATAAGGGGTAATGCAAAAGATAAAAGAAGTAATTGAAATTATTTCCAAGGGCTCCACAACCCAGAGGAAAAGGGATCTCAACCTACAACATGAAGAGGAAAAGTATATGCTACCGACTGAATTGTGTCCCCCGCAAATGCGTATGCTGAAGCCCTAACCCCCATGTGACTGTATCTGGAGACACGGCCTTTATGGAAGTCATTAAGGTTAAATGAAGTCATAAGGATAGGGCCCTGATCCAGTAGTATTAGTGTCTTTATAATAAGAGAGCCCAGAGTCCTCATTTGCAAGTGCGCGTCCTCTATCTCTCCCCGCCCTCCTCCCCTCTACCAAGAACCACATCAGCCTGTACCTTGATCTTGTACTTCCCACCTGCCAGAACAAGGAGAAATCACTTTCTCTTGCGTGAGCCACCTAGTTTGTTACAGCAGTGCAAGCAGACTAAGACAGGATACCTTTTGTTATTTTCATTTTAAAGGAAAACCAGATAAATGCCAGGCACAGTGGGAGGCTGTGACAAACACCGCTCCCAACAACACTGCAGAGTGACAGAGTGTGACCCGCGTAATGCTGTATAGCCTCAGGTACAAGACGGTTCTCCCCTGCATTGCTGTCTCTAGACAAGCATATACTGAGAGTTAATTATTGATTTTTTAAATTCTGCTAGATCACATCATTACCAATGTAGTGAAGTTAGTGGTAATAATGATTCTGTTGACAAAAATAAAGCAGAGTGGTGGGTTCAATTTCAGAGATGAAGGCAGATGATGTCAAATTAGAAGACAAGTGCCTAGGGGCATCTGGGTGGCTCAGTCGGTTAAGTGTCCAACTTTGGCTCAGGTCATGATCTTGAGGTTTGTGGGTTTGAGCCCCACATTGAGCTCTGTGCTGATGCTGCAGAGCCTGCTTGGGATTCTCTCTCTCTCTCCCTCTATCTGCCCCTCCCCGACCCACCCTTTGTCTCTCAAAATAAATAAATAAACTTAAAAAAAAAAGATGACAAATGCATATGTAACCTGTAGAGCCCTGTTTTACCCAAATGACTTCAAAAAGTTTCTTCTATGACAAACTCTTCAAGCAGTTAAGACGTAGTGTAAGAAGTGAGTGGAGACTTGCTAGATTAACTGCAGTAACTGGCTTGTTTGGTAATTGACATCAATTCCCTGGAGACCCGGGCCCTGATTCCAGCACTTATTCTGGGACATACCCAGTTCTACCCTCCATGGGCTCCACTTTCCTGATGTCTCAGGAAGAATATATTCCTCACAGATTTCTAATTCTATGATTCACAGGAACAGACTCTCAGGACAATCCCCCAGCATCTCAGCAAGTCCTACTGCAGGCTTCCAGCACAATGTATATCATAGTGCTGAACTTAAAAATTTATCCTGGAGCCTAGATATTTTTACTAGAAATACCTCCCTTTTTTTTTTTTTTTTTTTTTTTTCCGTGCACAGCAACAGAAAATAATAGTCTAGACATCAACAGGTGTGACCTACAAACAAATTTCCTTGGTCTGGCAAAACTGAATCCTCTTTGCCTTACCTCTCTTGCAAAGGAAAATTCCCAAAGGGGAAAAGGTAAATTTTAAAATAAGTTACTGCTGTGTAAGAGAAGCAGAGAAATTTTCTTACCTGAGGTGTCAGCTCTACTTCTAATTCACCACTCAAGTACTGTCGTTCAAATTCTGCATTTTCCCCAACGTACGAAGACACCATGCGTTTTATCTGCTTGGATCGGAGTAAAAGGCCCAAGCCAAAGTTGTCAACCCTAGAAGAAAAATGCAAGCAGCTTGCAATCAAAGGAATATCAGAGACAACACTAATATCCCAGACTTCACAAACATGAAATGTTATTAATTTGGGGCGCCTGGGTGGCGCAGTCGGTTAAGCGTCCGACTTCAGCCAGGTCACGATCTCACGGTCCGTGAGTTCGAGCCCCGTGTCAGGCTCTGGGCTGATGGCTCGGAGCCTGGAGCCTGTTTCCGATTCTGTGTCTCCCTCTCTCTCTGCCTCTCCCCCATTCATGCTCTGTCTCTCTCTGTCCCAAAAAAAATAAATAAACGTTGAAAAAAAAAAATTTAAAGGATTCCCTCCTGCCGGGCATTCCACGCATATTCTCTCAGTCCCCCACCACCCAAAGAACCTTGCAAGGTAGCTATTCTTCCCTTATTTTACAGCTGAGGAAACTAAAGCTCTAAACCTTTAAGTGATTTCTGGCAAGATCTTGGGTGACACAGCCAGTATCCAAAGCCACACCAATCCTACAAGTCTACCCTGCACCTTTCATTCTTTCCACTGCTCCAAAGTGATGCCAGGGTAGAAGACAAGCAGAGATGAACTGGATCTTGCCTTACACTTTGAAGGCAAATGTAGAAGCAAAAGCAATGCCACGCTCCTGATCTGCACTAGCTCCAAATGGAGAAATTCATTCTGTCCTAAAAAGCGAGCAAGGCATTCTCATATTTAAAAGGAGGAAGAACAGCATACTCTTGAAATTTGGACCCAAATTATAAATAACTATGAACATTTTCCCTATATCACAGATATTTAGGTCAAGAAGATTTAAACACTTAAACGTTTTTAATAGCAATACCAAAAAAAAAATCAGGAAATTAATCACAAACCAGTGAAAAGATTATAGGCAGCAAGAATAACGCTGTTATCCTGTTATCCGTTATCTAGTAAGTTTTATATAATATGGTTTAATATTTCTATTAAGGTTAGAGTTCAGGGGTGTCTGGGTGGCTCCGTGGCTTAAGCGTCTGACTTTGGCTCAGGTCATGATTTCACAGTTTGCAAGTTGGAGCCCTGCATTGGGCTCTCTGCTGTCAGCACAGACCCCACTTCAGATCCTCTGTCCCCCTCTCTCTCTGCCCCTCCCCTGCTCATTCTCTCTCTCTCAAAATAAATACATAAACTAAAAAAAAATATTTCTAAGGTTGGAGTTCAATTTATTCTCTTTTAAATTTTATTTAAGACTTTATCTTTTTTAGCGCAGTATTAGGTTTATAACTACACTGAGAGGAAGGTACAGAGATTTCCCAAATACCCTTGACCCTACACATGCATAGCCTACCCTATTATGAACATCACTCACCAGAGTGGTACATTTAGTTACCACGTATGAGCCTATAACTGACACTGGAGTAAAATTTCTTCTTAGAAATGGTGTGTATAGTATTGGCTTTTTCATTAAGTGAAGGTCTCTAAGTTTATGCCTTTTTTATTTATGTCTATTCTTTTTCAAAGCAAAATACACCTAGAATTTCAAGCAAAGTCAATGTGACAAGACAGATTAAAAACCGAATGAATACTTCCCTGTTTTTAGTCACCTTATCCCTCTCTTCAAGTGTTTCAAAACTGCTCTAACCACTAGATAAACATTTCTAAGATAATGAAGAATGCTTAAACTTAAGCTATAAAACTATTTTTATAAGAACTATGGTAAAAACCACAATGAGAACCACTGTAAACATGAAAGAATGGCTAAATTTTAAAAAAGGAAATACCAAGTGTTGGAAAGAATGTGAAACACCCAGAACTCTCACATATGAGGAGGGGAATGTAAACTGATCCAACCACTTTTTTTTTTTTTAAGTTGATTTATTTATTTTGAGAGAGAGAAAGAGAAAGATATTGCAGGCAGGGAAGGGGCAGAGAGAGGGAGAGACAGAATCCCAAGCAGGCTCCATGCTGTCAGTACAGAGCCTGACATAGGGCTTGACCTCACAAACCGTGAGATCATGACCTGAACAGAGATCAAGTGCCGGGTGCTTAACCAACTGAGCCACTCAGGCGTCCCCCAACCGCTTTTGAAAAATTATTAGCAGTTTCTATTAATGTTGAACATAGGGATATGCTATGTCAGCAATTCCCCTCCTGGGTCTATATCCAACAGCAATGCACACTTACGTTCATCAAACAACAAAAACAGTAGCACTGTTCCTGATGGCCAAAAAACTGGAGCCTCCTCAATATTACCCAACAGCAGAACAGACAAACTGTGGTATCGCCACATGTTGGAATGCCACAGAGCAAGGAGAATGAATCATCTACAACCCCTGGCAACAATGGATGACTCTCACAGATAGACAAAATGTCAAGCAAAAGAACCACAAAAGAGTACTTACTGAATTATTCCTTCTATATGAAGTTCAAAGTCAGACAAAACTAATGTATAAGATCAGAAGTAGGATAACGGTTAAGTTCAGTGGTGGGAAAGGAAAAGTGACTAGAAGAAGCATGAGGAGGGCTTTCTGGTATACTGGTCATGTTCCATTTAAAGAAGCTGGGGGTTGGTTACATGGGTCTGCAGCCTATAAAAATTCTTCAAACTTTACACCTGTGATATAAGCACTTTTCTACGTTACTCTGTATTATGCTACAATAAAGCCACTTTAAAGAACGAATATCGTGATAAAGCCAGAGTTCCTCCCAGAAACAGAAGACTTCATTCATGATCTCTCCCTCCTAATCCCCTTAGTGCTCCGATGGCCTCTCCCCTATGGAGCGTGGGTCTTCTACGTGGCTCACTCATCCAACAGTCATTTACCAAGTTGTTCCTGCACCCCAGGGCTATGTGGGTCCTGGGCCAGGGGAAACTCTAAGATATCAAGAAATAAACAAGTAACCCTATGATTACAATAGAGGGAGGGATATGCTAAGAGAGGTCTACATCAAGTGTGATGAGAACACTGAAGGTCACCCAACAGAGAGGAGTAAGAGGTCAGAATAAGCTTACGGAAAGTGACGCTGGAACAGACTTGAAGAAAAAAGTCTTTGAGAGAGGAGTAGAGGTGTGGAAGTGATGAGCCAAAGAGGCAGATGGGCAGCTTTGCAAAGGTGCACAGTGGTGTGACCGGCTGCATGCTGAACGCGACCGCAGTATGGATCGAAGGTGGAAGTGAGCAAGAGAGGTGCATGGCAGGCCAGCTTGTGACCTGTCACATGAGTCACACCAAGGAATTAGGATTGCATCCTGAAGGAGATGGGAGACCTTGTGAATAATTTTCAGTGGAAAATGACAGGGTATACAATCAGAGAGGTTCAGTGATTTAAAAAAACAAAAAACAAACAAACAAAAAAGGCAGGGAGATCAGTTAAAAGGCTCGAAATAATCCAAACAAGCAAAGACGGGGTTCTGAACTAAGGTAGCAACAACAGAAGTGGAGAAAAAGAGACAAATCAAGGGATAATTAGGGTAAAATCACTCACAGACTTGGTGTAGATACAGACCCACCCCAGAATTCTGACTCTGGCAATGGAACATAGTGGGAGAATGGACTGGTGTGAAATTAGTCTACTGATCCCTAGTGACATCCCCTTGTTTGACTAGGACAGGGATAAGTACGTACGGTTCCTTGTGTGACAAACCACTGACGTTTCTTCTAACAACCTCCTTTTCTCCCACCTCCACTTCACTCACCCATCCCCCCACTCCTCATGCTCACAAGTGCCCATCCCGCTCAGCTGACTCCTAATTCTCAGCATGTTGCATTTCCAAGCCTCTAATCTCCACCAGGCAGCCCGGACACACTGAATTCCTCAAAGTAGTCCCAGTAACCATTTGCTAAACGTGTTTACAGTTCTAGCCTCCAGTAATGAATCTGATAACATTTCCGATGCACCAGGAACATAAAAGAATAGTTACGTGATTTATCCTCGCTTGATTCAAAAGAAAACTAAAGCCTAAAGAAGTATTTTCAAGAGTGTACTTTTGAGATACGGAGCCGATCCCCTCAAGACTAACAATGCGATTGGCACTAGGGGGCGCCAATCACCTCAGATTCCCTGTCTCTTGGAAAGGTAGTTCTTCCCCACACTCACACACAATGCATTCTCCCTGTTTGCCCCCTAATACCTAACCGGGCCTTCACTTCTTCAGGTTAATAATTCCATTCCCTACATTCAGTTCCACCTGCAGCCTGCCCCATCCTAACAGATCTTCTGTACAAAAGTAATGACCTGTCACTTCTCTTTCATACTCTACATCAACTATATTGGAAAATCCTGACTCTACTTTCAAATCCCATCCAGAATCCAAGCATTTCCCACTTCCTCCTCCATGACCTGCACCATCTGCTGTCTCAATCCTGCAGCAACCTTCCCTGCTTCTACCCCCGCACCCTGTAATCCACTCACAAAATGGTGGCCAAAAACATAACTATAAAAACAAAGTATGTCAGATCACATTACTGCTCCGTCTTAAATGCTGCAATGGCATTCATGTATTTATGTGAAAGCAGAGATCTCTAGAGCGGCCTGCAAGGCCTCGTAAGATGGGATGCCCTTTAGTCTCAGACCTCATTCCACCCACTTCCTTCTTGCTCCCTTTTCTTCTGCTGACCTCCTCACTATCCCTCAAAACCCCAGGCATACTGCCCAAGGCCTTTGTGCTGGCCTTTCCCTGACTCACAAACTCCTCCCCAGGTAACACAAGGTTCCCCCCTCACTTCTTTCAAGTCTCTCTGGTCAACTGTCACCTCAATGAGTCCCTCCCTTGGTTTTTTTTTTTTTTTTTTTTTTTAATTTTTAAATGTTTATTTATTTTGAGAGAAAGAAAAGGGAGAGGGTGAGCGGGGAAGGAGCAGAGAAATGGGGAGAGAGAGAGAGAATCCCAGGCAGCCTCTGCATTATCAACACGGAGCCAGAAATGGGACTCAAACTCGGAGCCCAAACCAAGAGTCTGATGACATTTAACCAATTTAATCAGTTTAACCGACACAACCACCCAGGTGCTGCTGATTGCCTGATTTTATACTGAAAACTGCGGATCTATTTTCACGCTCCCAGTCCCCCTGTCTTGCTCCTTTTCTTTTTTTTTTCCACAGCACTATAACCTTCTAACATACTGGAAAATTTGCTTGTTTGTTATGTTTCCTATTTATTGTCTGCCTCTCCCCATTGGCATGTAAGGTCCACAAATGCAGGGAACTTGGTGTCTCATTCACTGCTGTACTCCCAAGCACCTGAAAGCCAATGCAACACACAGAAGGTACTACATAAACACAGAATGTTTACTGAATAAATGTATTGCTTGATTTCACTTTCCCCCTCCTTACTAGCTCATCTCTAATAAAAATGAAAATCACCAAGTCCTTATGCTGGATATTTTCTATATGCCTGTCCAGACCCATTCTCTGATCTCCTGCCTTCCCTGTGCCAGGATGGCTGACTCTAGACTGAATCAGGGGGCTCCCCTGCCCTCTGGCTTCCGACCAGGTAAGAAGAGAAGGATATCGGGATTTATATTACCCCGACTCTCTCCCTGGCAAGCTGCAGCACATTGGAGAGCCGTCTCCATAAAGCTTTCTCCCAGGTCCTGGCAGCCCCTTCCCCTCATTCTTCAGACCTCAGGCTGGTGGTAACAGTTCTTCTGTTATTAACTCCAGGGAAATTCAATACTCATGTCGCTTTCCCTCAACCTTAACCTCTCCTTTAGAGAGAGTCCCTTTGGTAAACTCTCTTCAATTACCCAGTATCAGAGCACCATCGATATCCCCTGGAGCCCTCTCTAAATAAAGTTGTAACAATAAAATAATCCATGAAGGTGAATATAGTCCATTTGCTTTCTGTAGTTTTAAATACCCAAAATTCCCTTCAACTATATAGGTCCATATGATAAACTAGAATGTACTTGCCCAATTCACTGACTTCGGAAATTTTTCTAGCCACTCTCTCATGGCTCTCTGTTTGGCTTTTCAACCCATTACACATTTGAACTTGGCTCTGTCTGGAGATGAATTCTCTGTATTTGTTGATCTTGGCTCTGGGAACTATGTATATTTGGCCTTTGCTTTCTTCCTGGATTAACAACCTGGCATGGCATCAAAGCATAAACTGAGCATAAAATGCTCAGCCCAGGCTACCCCTGACCAGGTATAGAGTTAGTGCATATACCTCAAAAAATGCTGTTAGATAGCTTATAGTAAGAGTGTCTTCCTTCCACGTACTTTCTAACTCCCCAATTCAGCAAACATACATCCCTTCTTCCTGTGTATCAGACACTGACAATATAAAAATGAAAAAGGCAAGACCTTTACAGTATAAAGAGAAAAGAAATACACATGCTGTCTTTTGCAAATGAGAAATATACCATTCCTAGTAGAGAAACATGTGTATTAAGACACCTCACAGCTTTCTGATATTAAAGGTCATTTTGATGGAATTTAAAAGAGATTATCTTGCTTGCCTTTAGAACCCAACATTTTTCTAGCATACCTAAGGAGAGAGAGATTTGACCTTCCTCCTATAGTACAACAAACTCGGGTTTCAAACATTTCAGTGGTTAAAAAAAAGTCTAAAACCAAGAATTCAGTAGATACATTCATGTGTTTCATGGAAGACATAAATGTTCCAAAAGTATTTTTCATTCTTTGAATCTAAAATTTCATTTTCTGGGGGCGCCTGGGTGGCTCAGTCGGTTAAGCGTCCGACTTCGGCCCAGGTCACGATCTCATGGTCCGTGAGTTCGAGCCCCGCGTCGGGCTCTGTGCTGACAGCTCAGAGCCTGGAGCCTGCTTCGGATTCTGTGTCTCCCTCTCTCTCTCTGCTCCTCCCCCGTTCATGCTCTGTCTCCCTCTGTCTCAAAAATAAATAAACATTTAAAAAAAAAATTTCATTTTCTGAATTTTAATTTTCTGAAATCTCATTAATTAGAAATTCTTGCCAAGACAAAACTCTAATAAAAATGAATTTGCAACCATTTACCAAGCTGTATTTCTCTTCTTTGCTCTCATTTTAGGCATACTTAAATCTCAATGACAGTTTCTACTTTAATAGTATCAAGAATATCAAAAGAGAAGACAATGCTATATTTGGACAAAACATTAGTTTATGACACAGTTATATGGAACAAGTGAACATTCCCTTCCATGAGCCAAGCAGAGAAGTTCAAGTATACATCCCAGGAAGTGGTTAGCCCTTCCCAGACAAAATAGTCAAATCTTAGAGGAATGCTTATAATCAGACAAGATGGCACATTCTCTCTCCATTGAGCCCTACAAAGCTGCAGCTGCCTCAACAAATAATAAAGTGGCCACTGTGAAGGAGCCACCTACTTTTACTTTCTGGTTCAAAATCACTGGTGCAGAAACAGAAATTTTATTTAGAGTGAAAAACTGCTCATTGGGCCCTCACAGAGTTCCTATACCTGACTACTATAATACCACATATAAGCAACAGTATTATAACCACAAGCACAGGGGCATATATATCTTCAGATAGTATTTACTCGGCTTCTGCACGTAAGCTGGACTGTCCTTGGAGTTGTCTAAATCCCCACCCGCGAGAAGTGTAATCTAAAATAATCGTCATGGGGTACCTGGGTGGCTCAGTTAAGCATCCCACTCTTTTTTTTAATACACAAAATTTATTGTCAAATTGGTTTCCATACAACACCCAGTGCTCATCCCAAAAGATGCCCTCTTCAATGCCCATCACCCACCCTCCCACCCCCCATCAATCCTCAGTTTATTTTCAGTTTTTAACAGTCTCTTATGCTTTGGCTCTCTCCCACTCTAACCTCTTTTTTTTTTTTCCTTCCCCTCCCCCATGGGTTCCTGTTAAGTTTCTCAGGATCCACATAAGAGTGAAACCATATGGTATCTGTCTTTCTCTGTATGGCTTATTTCACTTAGCATCACACTCTCCAGTTCCATCTACGTTGCTACAAAGGGCCATGTTTCATTCAAGCATCCCACTCTTGATTTTGGCTCAGGTCACCATCTCACAAGGCTGCTTGGGATTCTGTCTCTGTCTGTGTCTCTCTGTTCCCTCCACTCATGCTCGTGCACATGCCCTCCTTCTCTCTATCTCTCAGAATAAACTTAAAAAAAATAATAATAAAATAATCTTGTCGTGAGGAAATGAGTGTGATTAATATAACACACCTAATCTTCCCTTACTTTTGAATTGGCTGATATATAGTTTATTGTAAAACTTTTTGCTCATACAGGCTTGTAATTCATATATCAAAGTCTTTTAAAAAATAATGAAAAGCATGTTTTCAATTTTTCCTACCTTCCTAATCAATCCATATTAAAGTACTGATTCATCTAAGTGATCATGAGGGGGAAAGTTTATCTCATCAAGACTAACAGTTAATGCTACATACCAAGGGAGGTAAGTGGTACCTCATGGCAACAGGTCCCTTTCATAACTAAAAACAAAATAAAAACAATCAGGAGTCCTGACCTTTGAAAGACTTCCAATGTGGGCAGATCCTTCCATAAAAAGCCTTTTTCTAAATGAGAGAGAAGTTATTACTTCTAAGTTCTCTCCATTTACTCAACATTTCAAACTATCTTTGGTTCTCCAACAGAGCAATGCTAAGTTTTCCTTATTTGTCTGACTCTAATGGCCAAAACAAAGCCCTCGTTGCCATAGGCCTCTAGGATTTAAACCCACCTAACTGAGAGAATCAACTGCCAATGAGGATATGCAAAGTGCCTTCTTCATGTTCAAGATTTGTGTGGTTATCAGTACTTACTCTGCATCAAGAATTTACACTGATTTATACCATTTCTTGTAAGCACTGAGCTAGCTGGAACACCCAACAAAGTACTGATAGTCAAAAGTATTTTAATAAGTACAAAGTAAGTTGACAGGGCATGGGATGGGTTTAAGAAATATCAAGTGATCATGAACAAGTCACTTCCCTATTTACAAATGAGTTTCCTCTGTTAAATGAGGGAACTAGAACAGATAACCTCTACAAACCCATCCAGTTCCAGCACTTAGTGACTCTGCCTCAGGCTCAGCATAGTAGGGAAGAAAAAAACTACTTTAAGCAAAAGATCAGTCTGTAATATACCTCAGGGAATAAATACAATTCAGTATACAAAGAAATAAATGCTAGAAGTCTCCAAAGGAACCCGGAAAGGGGCAAAATCAGTAAGTCTAGAGAAGTTCTTTAATTGGATAAGGTTTCTTTGAGGATGTACAACCTGAGTTGGATCCTGAAAAATGGGAAAGATGTGGATATGCAGAGAAAAGGTGGGAGAACCTTCTAGATGAAAACAAGAGCATAAATAAACTCAGCAAAGAAAACATGAGCACAAATGTAGGATCTGTCTCCTGTCTTAAACAATTGGTACAATTTATTCTAAATTGCATTTATGGTACTAGGCTAAACTGCAAATTTAGTTAATTTTTCAGTTTTTTTCTTCCAAGTCTTTCACTGTTGAAAGAAAACTGATAACTTATCGCTTTATATAAAAATACTTTTTTTCTTCATAACATATCTTAATGTGCATGCCATTATTAAAATGTGATGGCTTATTGTTGACCACTTTGATTGAGACCCTACTGTCTTAAGTGCTGGCTGCGTATCCTCCTCCCTCTACCAAGACCAGCAACATTTTTAATGATTAATGATAACCTTACGTATCATCTAGAATATGGTATAACCAAAGGAAAGACTTGAAACATATTTCAAACGGCTTGAAATCTTCCACTATACAGAATGATCTATAATAACAAAATATAAAGGGACATCTCTGAATTATAAAATGAAAGATTCAATTTGAAAATACATATCTTAACTTTAATAATATATTTGAAATTTAGAAAAATAAAAGCACATCAGATTAAGAGACACATTTATCCAAGTCTGCTTTACTTATGATTATGAAGAATGGTACCAAAAACATTTGAAGAAATGTAACCTCTAACTCTTGAGCTTGTTAAAAACTATCTTTTGATACTTGAGCATGTTGCTCATAAAATGAGGAAAATTTTCATTTCATTCTTAAACTTTGTATAAATATTATAGAGAACTGTCATTTGTTCCAAGCCAATTGTTTTAAAAATGCACACTTACCCTGCATTGTTGCTGACTGCAGTCAGCCCTTTTACTCCAGTCTTTAGTAAAGCTCCTATAAGGTTCTCTGGAATCCCACATAACCCAAAACCTATAGTAAGTGAAAAAGACAAATGATTTGTGAAGAGGATAATGTTCTTTCGGAGAAATCTACATGTTACTCTTTTCCCTTAAAAAAGAAAAAAAAATGCAAAGCACATTATTAGATCTACTAAGTGAAATATAGACATATCTCAGCAACTCAATAAACGGCTACACAGCTGTATCCAAATGTTCTGGACCATTGTGTAGCACCAGACATCACCGTCAAATCTTTGAACCTTAAGAATAAAGACAAATGCAACCTGCTAATATGGTTACACGATGGTTACATATTGCATATCTTATACTTTACTGCATATCTAGAGTTTAGAATTCAACCTTTATGTAGCTACTTATTCAAGCATGTTTGTTTTATATGCCTCAGTAGAGTTTTGCAGAATCAGAAGCCTAGACTAATGACTTTTACTTCTTTGTATCTTCCACAATTTGTCAAATAGTATTAGGTTTAAAATGGACATTCAATGACTGATCAGTTGAATGGATGAATGAAGAGCAGCCCTAAAAATAAGGCTAGCCTACGACCAAGGCCTAGAAATTAAAAAAAAAAAAAAATCACAAGAATCAGGCAGCAAGTTTAATGAGTGTGAGACCGTGGTTCCAAAAGACATTCCAAGCAAGGTGAAGCAATAGAACTCAGAGGCCTCAATAATAGATAGGTGCATTTATGCTTTCTATCTCCTAAAATGAGGAATAACGAAAGGAGTGGCTAGCTAAGGGATGACGAGATCAATGCAGATGTTTTAAGTTAAACAGAATTCCAAAGGATCTAGGAATGTTTTCAAAGCTACTAATAAGACATCCGTTTTAAGCTTCAGCTTTTCAAAATAATAGAAAAAGAAACACAAAAAGAAATAAAACGTACAACATTAAGTACTATAACTTAATAAACCTTTAACTAATAATTACATAACATGCTGAATTTATTATGAATAATAAAAATAAAATAATGAATTAATAATAAAATAATTGGCATTTTTAATCTACATAGCTTTGCCACTTTGATTTCCCTGCTTTGCTACAAACATAAGAATGTTACCATCACAAAAAGGAAAACAATACTATTACTCACCACCAACCAGAATCGTTGCACCATCAGGAATGTCTTTTACAGCTTCCACTGGATCTGTATAAAATTTGGTATGGCGTTGTGTACTGGTTGAAAAGTAGCCAACACATCCCTAAAATATTTTTAAAAATTTTTAAGTGAATAATCATTTAGAGACATATCTTTGCATACACATTCACTTTTTATATATGCAATGATAATTTCACTATCTGCTCTTTGAAAGAAAGAGTGGGGCTGCAAATAATTCACTGTAAGAGTAGAAAGGACATACCCTATCCACACACTATCAACAGACTTCCCTTGTGATCATGATGGATGCATCCCATTATATAAAGGAAAATTCTGTGTCATTTGTGGCCACCCAAAACACTGAAAGTTGATAGCCCATACACTGGGACTCAGATTCACAATAATGATGTCATCAAGCATCAGTTTCTGATAGTGAGCTACCTTCCATTCGGTCAACAAATATTCATTGAGAGCTTACTATGTGCCAACTACTATGGTGCTTACTTCCATCCAGTAAATGCTAAGACATGACTGCTGCCCTGGAGATCAGGTATGGTATAACCCATATACAAATACGTAGTTGGGCCCTGACCCAGTCTTAGGTCAGCGAATGCCTCCTAAGAGGACAAGTAATGACCAGCACACAAAAAGATCCATCCCCCTATGGTGCTTGGAGTTTATAGATGCTGCAAAAAATATGAGACTATGACCTATGAGGGAGGCGTGCCTAGTCTTACCACAGTGATCTATTCGGTGCAAAGCGGGTTATCTAGTGAATATTCACAATCAGTTTTAAACGGTTTCTCTCTTTATGCTTCATACACAGTATGGACAGGAGAAAAATCAGAGTTCACTGTGTTGTAATCGTTCATAATCAATGTCACTTATCCTTTATTTCTTATTATACATTCAACCTGAAAAGAGAAGGAGTAAAGAGCATGGCTCTTGACTCCTCATATGCTGCCATGTTAAAAGGTCCATAAGTGTTGTAAACTCACACACACTGCCTTACCAGTCTTTGACAGACGACCTATGGAGTCAAGGTAATGGCATTAGTAAGTTTCTAGCATTCTTTTCTTCCTCTATAAACTTCTTTCATAAAACGTGTCAATTACTACAAACGCCTATTGCCTTTAAGAGAACTATTACTGAAAGCCAAATAATATCTGCAAAGGTTACGCAGATGACTTTTGTCCCTTTAAATTCAACCTTCAGCCAGGTCAGGCAAACACAGGGGGTGCGACCTGGCACACCACCCAAATGCCAAAAATAAAAGGAGGCAGAGCTAGAAAGGAAATAGGCTGAGCTGCAGACAGACAGCTTACTTCTCTGTCCCATCCTCAGCAGCAAGGATTTATTGGATTCTATTTGAACACCGAATATTTTTTTTTAATCCTGGAAATGAAAAGTTCAATAGCCTCAATAAAGAGGCCAACAGATGAATCACAAAATAAAGTTAAGAATGTCTCCTTGAAAATAGAAAAAAGAAAAAGACACAGGTATTCTAATCCCACCAATTCTATTTACAGGTCAAGTTTCTGAAGCTGAGTAAGATTTTGTAATTGTAATGTACCCAACACTGTGTTACAGCAAGACCAGATCCCAGGTTTTGGCCTTCATCACAGAGTCCTTCTACCACAATATGCTCCTTTCCCTGTTTTTTAAAAGCCCTAATCTTACTCTATTTCATTATTTAGAGACAACAAATCATTATGAATACCCTATTTTTTCACGAGGAACTCTACTGTCATTATCTTCACTAAACAGTGAAGGACAAGTCAAGTCATTGCTCTGTACACCTTAAACTTAGTGTTGTTTGTCCATTATATCTCAGTAAAATTGGGGAAAAAGTGTAAAAACATGAAATATATAAATTAATGCTAATCCTATCTCTTACCAAAAAAAAAAAAAAAGTGGGGGTGCTGGTGAAGAGTCAGGGCCTCAGCAGGAGGAGGAGGAAGAAAATAAAAGAATTCATCTACACCTAAGCAGTCTAGGGGAGAGGTCACCCTGAACTACTTATCTATAGACTAAGAAACATGAATCTTATAGAGAGGAAGTCAAAAGAAAAGTCATTTCTCCTACAGATCCAGGACACTTTTGGGGTTCACAACGAGAAACAAAAGATAAACAGACTTGACAGGTCTTCTGTTCCTCTGTTTCAGCTGATAACTAGTATCTTCATTAGTCAGAAATTATTGAAACACTTGCCCCACACCTTGAAAATAAATACCTCAGAAGTATTTTAGAAAAGACTCATGTGTCTCACATTTATCCAGATAATGAAAAGCTAAACACAAATAGATGCTCAATGTTTGCAGGGAATGGGAGAATGGCTCAATATACTTAAGAATTTATGTCCAACTTTGTTTTTTTCATTTTTCACACATTCGGTGAATGTTTGTTGACTTTTGCTATCTGTTACATTGACAGTTGATATCTACTTGCTGAGAAATCAATAGCGTGGCTTAATGGGCCACACTCCAGTAATCCCGGGGCCAAAAATACCCTTGTTTCAAATTCCAGTTCAACCACAATTGCATGACACTGAGAAAATTGCAAAATCGGGGGGGGGGGGGGATTTTAAATTTACAAAAGGATGACAGTTGTTTCTCAAGGATACAGTGAGGATTAAGTAATGGTATAGCAGAAACACTCAGCCCTGGCCTCAGTCCTGGGCTTGGACTACAGAAGATACCCTGGGGATGTTTGCTTCTTTCGGAGAAGATTAACTTGTCATTGATTGGAGTTTAGTTCTCATTTAAAATTTTTTTTTAAGTTTATCTATTTTTGAAAGAGAGATTGGGGGGGGGGGGAGCCGGGGGGACAGAGACAGAGAGGGAAACACAGAATCCGAAGCAGGCTCCAGGCTCTGAGCTGTCAGCACAGAGCCCGACGCAGGGCTCGAACTCATGAACCGTCATGAGATCATGACCTGAGCTGAAGTCAGACGCTTAGCCGACTGAGCCACCCAGGCACCCCAGTTTTCATTTTCAACCTCCCTGCTGTACCCTACTCATACACACATGAATGTACATATTACTGATTTGACAAATAATTTTTTTAGCATGACCCATGCTAGAGCAAATTAATCCACACCATTTTTGTTGAGGGTTTGAAAAATGGGTCCTAGCTTTAAGATTACTTGAACACGAGGGGCGCCTGGGTGGCGCAGTCGGTTAAGCGTCCGACTTCAGCCAGGTCACGATCTCGCGGTCCGTGAGTTTGAGCCCCGCGTCAGGCTCTGGGCTGATGGCTCGGAGCCTGGAGCCTGTTTCCGATTCTGTGTCTCCCTCTCTCTCTGCCCCTCCCCCATTCATGCTCTGTCTCTCTCTGTCCCAAAAATAAATAAACGTTGAAAAAAAAAAGAAATTAAGAAAAAAAAAAAAAGATTACTTGAACACGTTTATTTTATTTGTAGTCAAATTTGCCATTCTAAGTATTCAAAGATTACCAGGCAAGCTAGAAGCATGCATGCAGGTAGGGAGGCAAAGAGGAAGCACGGTGTCTGAAACCAGTTGCACCAGAATGTTTCCTGTGTATCTTTAAGGCTTCAAGTCTTTGGGGGGGGGGGGGGGCAGCATCCTAGGGAAAGCCTCTGGGTTTGTTTTCTGAACAGGCTTTCTCCCTGTCCACATTCTCTCCCATACCCCCAGCCTTTGGGAGTCAAGGAGCATCACTGCTAACACCCTCTAAGACTAAGCAGGAGAGGTGCCTTTTTTCTTAGGTAACTGAATTCAAAGTGCAGCTCTATGCTGCTCATAAATTGACATGTCTTCTAAAATGCTAGAACAATGAGGTAAAAAGACCCAAGTACCATCTGCTAATAGCCTTCAAATTTGCAGAGGTTACCAAAAGAACAAAGAGTGATGAACTGTTCAGCTTCAACATCTATTTATTCTGAGGATAATTTTTTTCACCAAGGTCTTCTTTTATATTCACCTAGTGTATTTCATTTTGCTTTTCCACTCTCCCACCTTCTGAAAAATTTCACTTTATGTTGCCACTAGTTTCTGCTATTAACTACTGGAGGAAGGAAATAAAAATGACTGTACCGCAAAAGATCAAAGTACTGAAGTGCAAGAAATAATCAAAATGCTTACACTGCAAATTTTTTTCTATTTAATCTATTTGTCTTTTTAAAATCCTCTCCATCATCACTCTTTGTCCTCTGGTTCAAATTCTTGCATTTAGAATCTGAAAACGGATTTCACAGTTGAGCCTAAATTTCATCTCATGACTTCCCAACTCAGAATCTCCTTCCTTTCTTACCACTTCTACCAATACTTCTTGTGCCTAAATTTCTTTTTTTCTTGTCATTCAATGCTCCAGAACCTCAAAAAAATGCACTTCATTTTGAATTCCTTTAAGGGAAACTCAACACAGCATATTGCTTTTTTATCTTTAAATTATCTTATCTTAATGATACGGAACTGTACACCCAGGTGATACTGACCTTGTCACCTTACAGTTAAATAAATCAGGACACAGGAAGACTGATACTGCCCACTTCAGTATGAAAGTTTGATCCACAGAAGTGGGGAACAGAAGTCATATGGAGAGAGATGAAGAGGACCCTATTGGAAGGAAAAGACAGTAATACGTGGGTGGCTAAACACACACACTTGGCAAGGAGCATAGAGTACCACGGCCAAGCAGAGGTGATGACGTGTTGAAATGCTTTAGTGCGTTTAGTGTGAAATGCTTTGATGATGGTCCATTACGGGACAAGTATCTGTCAAAAGGTAGAATGTTCACCTTAAACTAAACACTACCAGTTACACACTTATAACATGAATAAATAACTTGCAAGGAGGTCACAGGGAATTACTGACACTAGGCAATTCTCTAAATCAGGAGCATCCTGTTTCTGAGGGAACATACATGTTCTATTCCAATGATGGATTGATGCCCAGCACTTTAAAGGAGCACAGGTGAAGGAGTGAGTGATGCATTCTGCCTGGTATATCAGAAAGCACGAGGAGCTTGCCAAGAGTTAAAATACTAATGAGGATGGGGAATCCAGAAAGAGAAGAAGCAGGAGTAAAGGCATGGAGATATAAGGCTCTCACTGTGTTTGCTCAAGGACATGTGGGATCAGGTCCCATGGAGAGAAGCTTGTGAAGATAAGGCTAGAAAAGGAGACTGAGACAGGTTGTGGAAGACTTTAAGGACCATACTAGAATTTCAACTTCATCCTTCAATGAGGAAGGGACAGCAGAGCTTTTGAAACCCAGATGTCACAACTCCTATAAAGCCTGAGACATGAAAGTGGCAGAGGAAATCATTCTTTCATTCACCCATTTGATCAAAAAAATATCCATTTTGCATCAAACATACTAAATACTGGAATACAGGATTAAACAGAAAACTACTCAGGGGGCACCTGGGTGGCTCAGATGGGTAAGCACCTGGCTCTTGGTTTTGGCTCAGGTCATTATCTCATGGTTCATGGGTTTAAGCCCCACATTGGGCTCTGAGATGACAGTATGGAGCCTGCTTGGGACTGTCTCTCTCTCCCTCTCTCTGCCCCTCCCCCATGCTCTCTCTTTCTCTCAAAATAAATAAATCTTAAAAAAGAAAAAGAAAAAGAAAAAGAAAAAGAAAAAGAAAAAGAAAAAGAAAAAGAAAAAGAAAAAGAAAAAGAAAAAGAAAAAGAAAATACTCTGGCATAGTCCCTTCGCGGATGAAACTTATAAACTACTCAGGCTAATAGTCATTAAATAATTACAAAAACTTAAATACAACTGTAATATCCGATCAGGGAGCCGTAAGGAATAGATGGTTGCTGGGAAAGAGTACCAAGGACAGACCCACAGAAATTTCAGGAAAGGTACACACATGGCATCGCTTATCACCTGGAGGTGGAGGGAAGAGGGGAGGAAAGAAGGATCCCAAGACTTCTAGCTTACACACTGGATGGATACTGGTACGGTTAGCCATAATGAAAACAAAACAAAACAAAACAAGGGAGGAAAAAGCCACTTTGTGGCTGGGTCATTTTGGGTCAGAAAGAGCTTGAAGCACTAAGTGACATCCAGGTGGAGTTGACCAGCAAGTTGTACCAGGACTGCAGCTCAGGGGAGAATGGAATTGAAGGGAGATATGGGAAAAAATAAGTTCAAGAAAGAAAGGTAAATAAAGTATTAATGGTAGTTTGAGGACCTTTTTCTAGTAATAATTTTCCCCAGTAAATGGAAAATAGTATTAAATGCTCCCTCTAAAATAGTAATGGAGAAGAAAGATAACTTCAGATAGTCTATTCAAATCTAAGTCCATGCCAATGGCTCTGAAATGTAGTCCTCAGACCCAAAGCATCAACATCACCTGGAAACTCACTTATGCAAAGTGTACTTCAAGACCCACCCACCCGGCTGGACCCTGCAACCTCTCTGATAAAGCCTCCAGGCAATTCTGAGGCTCACTCAAGTTTGAGAGACTTGCCAAACACACACACAACACACACACCATCTCATTTGGGCTGTTGGTTATGTTTAGCAAAAAAGTTCTCAAGGTTACTATTTCTGTTTGTCCACAGAGTTCTTTCATCCATATATTAAACATGTATTGAGTGTCTATACTATGCCTGATAGTATGTAATGTTGAAAGAGATGGAGGGTGCCTGTGTGGTCATATCAGGTGAGCGACTGACTTCAACTCAGGTCATGATCTTGCGTTGGTGGGTTCGAGCCCCACATCGGGCCTCCCTGCTGTCATTGCAGAGCTCACTTTGGATCCTCTGTCTCCCTCTTCTGCCCTTCCCTGCTCATGCTCTCTCTTTCTCTCTCTCAAAAATAAATAAACATTTAAAAATTTTTTTAAAAAGTGTTGGAGAATAAGGTATACGATATTGTTCCTGACAACCAGAAACTTTCGTCTTGTTAAGCAGTCAACGTATACATTTGAAAAGTTAAACAAGCACCCAAGTGTTAAAGTTTAAGGGAAGTTAGAGATGAGAATTCAAGGACTAAATAATCGTAATGCCAAGTGCCAAGCCTGAAGAAACACCTGCATGCAGGCACTTGGATCTACGACAATCAAACTGGAAAGGAAGAAACTTTGGACCCTCATATGAATTTTTAATGAGGTACAGCCTCTAATTTTTTTTTTAATGTTGGTTTATTTATTTTGAGAGAGAGAGAGCCTGAGCAAGAGTAGAGGGAGAGGCACAGAGAATTCCAAGCAAGCTCTGATTTGTCAGCACGGAGCCCAAGGGAAGGGGAGGGGCAATCCTGATACCATGACACTGAGCTAAAATCAAGAGACAAGAGAGGCACCTGGGTGGCTCAGTTGGTTGAGTGTCTGACTTCTGCTCAGGTCATGATCTCACGGTCCACGAGTTCAAGCCCCACATGGGGCTCTGTGCGGATAGCTCAGAGCCTGGATCCTGCTCTGGATTACGTGTCTCCCTCTCCTCCAACTGCTCATGCTCTGTCTCTGTCTCAAAAATAAATAAACGTTAAAATTTAAAATAAAATAAAATCAAGAGACAAGAGTAGGAGGCTTAACTGCCTTAGACACCCAGGCGCCCCACAAAGCCTCTAATTTGTAACTGCCACCTGAGAAGAGGTTTGCTGGGCTTCAGAAGTGGTTTAACGCTATAACTAAATATGGAAAGTGAGTAAATTACACTTAGGCAAATAAGTAACTGGCTAAAGAGCAAATGTTTTTAACCTCCAGGCAGGGTATCAGTGTCCTGGCATGCATTAGTTTCAAAAGCACCTGCAGCAATGTGACTGAAGGTTACTCAAGTGCCCTTCTAATAATGCTTTATAAACCCAAAGCTACCTGCAATTACCAAAAAGCTTCCTTTCCTAAGAGGCATTTATGAGTAAAATGTTCCAGTTCTACATCACCCCCTAGCATTTACCTAAGAGGCTTAGTGGCCCCTGAGTTCACTGTTGTCAAGAGACTGGATTCGGGAAACAGTAATGGGGCGGGACAGTCTGTGAGTACACCGTGTGCAAGGTATGTTTTTCAAGTACAAAACTATCATTTAATACGCTACTAAGTTAAAAAGGTCCCTTTTCGTTGTTGTTCTCTTGCAAGGAAGAGGTTCCGCGGTTATGATGGTAGCGGAGATGCGCTACACGCCACTCACTTCTGGGCCAGTACTGGCCTCAGGGAACACGGAACACGAATTCCACCTGAGCTTGGGCTACATTTAGGGACAGAGCAAAGCAAAAAAAAAAAAAAAAAAAAAAACCTATCAACTATCAACTAACAATCGCCGCGAAGAGTGTCTCAGGATACCACTTGTTGGCGAATTGGCAGTAAGGGCGGAACAAGATTTTCTAAGGGTTTGAAAACGGAAATCCTCCAACGCGGATGCCGGCGCCCCCAGACCCCGCGCGAGCCACGGCGGGCCGGAGCGCTACAGGCTTCTCCGCTGGACAGGGAAGATGCCCAGGCGTGCGCTCCAGTCCGGGTTCCCTTTCCCACCGCCGCGGTGCTGTGCGGCGCAGCCAAAAAAGGGAAGACAGGGAGGGGACGGCATTCCACCTCCGAGACACCCGGCATCCGCCCCCTCCGCGGCCAACTCGTGCTAACCAGCCCTGGATTCTGGGCCTCTAGAGGCCCCCCAGCCCTCAAATCCCAGTGGGGGGTGCAAACCTGCCCCCTGCTGCCGTCACCCCTACCCCGCCGTAGACACGCGCGCCCTCCCGGTGCCCCCCTGAGGACCCGATTGTGCCCTGAAGGGCGTCTCGCCGCTGCCAAACGCCGTCCCGCCCGCTTGCAGCCCCTTGGCGCGCCTCTACGCCTGGTCTCGCCTGGCTCGGGGAATCGGCTGCAGAACCGCGCAAAGGCAGCCACCCGAAGGAGCAGAGAGGCAAGGCAGGCGTCGGTGCGTCTCGGTGCCTCTGGACCCGGCGCCACGGATGCTAACTCGTAGGTTGGACAGCGTGGGTGCGGGCAGGGGAGAGGACATGGGCACACGCGGGGTTTCGTCTGCTCTCTGGCGGAGCGTGGCCTTCTTCGCTTGCACTTTACCTTGGACCAGACGCCGCCGGAGCGGCAGGTGGAGGCGCAGCGCCAGGGCCAGGCGGAGAGGCGTTTGAGAGCCGCCATGTTCGGGGCTGGGCTGGGAGGAGACGGCGAGCTGCAGCGCGCGCGTGAATGTGTCGGAGCGCTGCCGGACGGTCGCCGCGTCAACGGGAAGGGAGCGAGAGGCAGGCGCGCGAGGGGCGGGCTGGAGGCTCGACCGCGCGTCGCTGACGTCCTCCTGCCTCCCGTGCCCTCTGAGGCTGCAAGTTTATAGAGACGCGAGGCTGGGAGGGGCCGGGCCGGGAGCGTAAGCCTGCGTTGCAAGCGCGGGTCGCGGGGGAAGTACCCCAGTCCTTCGGCCGCGGAGTCTTTTCCCAGCGCCCGCGGGTTCCGGGCAGCTGTGCCCCATGCACGCACTTGACCAGGCAGCCCCTTGTCGGCCTGTTAGCTTTGAGGAGGCGTGGGAGTCGGCCTTCGCCAAAGTCTTTGGTAATTGTTGGCCTAGCATTGGGGCAGCGCAGGGTCTCTCTCGGAGCCTGTTGCTTTTCCAAGTCAGTGTCTGACACGTGTGTGGGCGGCACGTGTGTGGGCTGCCCCCTCGAGGTCCCCTACATCTGTTCCCCCTCCCGGACAGCTTTCATTTCGTCCATGTATCAGTCCCCTCTCTCCACCCTTGGCCCTGACTTGAGTAGAGCACGTTTGCAGTAAGAATCTGCCACAAGCCAAATGCCATTAGGTGTGACCAGGAAAGCCTGGTCAAGATTGTCTGTGGACAAGAGACAAGGTTAGGACTGGGCCTCTAGGGCCTTCTCTTCCTTCTTTCCCTTCTCCCATCATCCAAGTCTGTATTTTGCAAGATCTTTCTGGCACTGGAGTCCCAGAAACTCCAGAGATTACTCAACAGATGCAAACATTCAGGTGTATATCCTTTTGACTGTCCTTAGGTTACATAATTTATCTAGGCCTAAGTCTCCTTACCTGAAAATCTTAAATGTCAGAATTGTCATAAGGTTTACATGAGATTAATCATTCAAAGCTTCTGGCCCCATTATAAACACGGAACAATTAAATGTTAGGCATTATTCAAGTTGCAGTTGTGGATTGGTATGGTACATACATTCTCTTAAAGCCTTATCTTTTGACCAACCCCTTGAGGACATGAGCCAAGTCGGATTTCTTTTTTTAATTTTTTTAAATCTTTGTTTATTTTTGACAGAGACAGAGTATGAGCAGGGGAGGGATTAGAGAGAGAGAGGGAGAACAGAACCCAAAGCAGGCTCCAGGCTCTGAGCTGTCACCACAGAGCGGACGCGGGGCTCGAACTCACAGACTGCTAGATCATGACCTGAGCCAAAGTCGGACGCTCAACCGACTGAGCCATCCAGGCGCCCCAAGATATTTACAGAACCATCTATGCGTTTAGCAGACTGGAAGGACCAAGTGGAAACTCAGTAAAAGTTTTAAGTGCTGAACAAACCCTGGGCTTATGGCTCTTTTGAACCAAAGCAAAGCACACAAGGAAATTAAATGAGACCTTAGCTTCTTTTTTTTTTTAATTTTTTTTTTCAACGTTTATTCATTTTTTGGGGGACAGAGAGAGACATAGCATGAACGGAGGAGGAGCAGAGAGAGAGGGAGACACAGAATCGGAAACAGGCTCCAGGCTCTGAGCTGTCAGCACAGAGCCCGACGCGGGGCTGGAACTCACGGACCGCGAGATCGTGACCTGGCGGCTGAAGTCGGACGCTTAAGCGACTGCGCCACCCAGGCGCCCCATAAATGAGACCTTAGCTTCTTTAACAAGCACACAATCAACCATCCAGTTTCAAGTCTGTCCATAAAAGCATTTGCCCTTTCATGGTATTCTTTTAACTCTTTTTTTCCTTATGAATATTATTTTAATCAAAATCAGTGAGAGAACAGGATGCCAAGTTAGACTATCCAATTACATTAGGAGAAATTATGTTAGTAATGCTCTATGTTTTCAACATATTTTAAGAAGTTGAATAGAGGAGAAATTCAGGTATTAGAACTTAAGTCCCATTACTAGTCCTAATCAGCATATAGTAGCTGTCCTACTGTAGCTTATTGAATGTGGAAAAGCTAACATTCACAATTGGGCCTGCTTTTCCACTTTTGCCCTTCTAAAGGACATATGAAATGGAAAACAACTTTGGCAACTTTGTCTAACTGTGGTCATATGACTCACTCTTCTTGGCTGGTCTCACTCTGTTGCTTCTGACTGAAGAGAAGACACACATTTCAGGCTTGTACTCCATGTGACTTTAATTCTTGTGGGAAAAAAAATCAGCCTCATTACTCCATGGTCAAGACACTGTACTATTTTTTTTACAGCTCTATGGCTGTGTTTTATCCTTTTCAAATATGAGTTTCTTGAATTTCAACAAATTATAGAAAAGTTCTTCTATACAGATTTCCCTCCTGGTTCCAAAGTCATTTCAGTTTTAGTCTGTGTAAAACCCAACTTTTTTTTAATATCTGAATTTTTCTGAATTATGAGAATAGTTCCCTCTTGCTTTGGAGGACAGTTTGTGGCTAATATATTCTGGAAACTATTCTTTGTGTAATATTGTACAGCTTAATTTACACATTCTTGAAAGTTGAGATTTTTTTTTTAATGTTTATTTTTTGAGAGAGAGGGAGCTAGTGCACACAGTGGGGAGGGGCAGAGAGAGGGAGACAGAGAATCCGGAGCAGGCTTCACACAGTCAACATAAAGCCAGACACGGGACTCAAACTCACAGAACTGGGAAACCATGACCTGAGCTGAAGTCTGACATTTAACCAGCTGAGCCTCCCAGGTGCCCCAAAAGTTGAGAGAATTGAATTGAATTCAAAGCTTTTATTTTTTATTTTATTTAATGTTTATTTATTATTGAGAGAGATACAGAGCGTGAGCAGGGGAGGGGCAGAGAGAGGCGAAGACACAGAATCTGAAGTAGGCTCCAGTCTCTGAGCTGTCAGCACAGAGCCCGACACAGGGCTTGAACCCACAAACTGTGAGATCGTGACCTGAGCTGAAGTTGGTCGCCCAACAAACTGAGCCACCCAAGTGCCCCATTTTCTGAATTCAAAGCTTTTAAACAAAAGGTCTGATTCCAGAGAGGCAATAGGAAAGTTTCTTTTGTATTATGTTATTTTATGTATGTGTGTATATATGTATATCATGTTATGTTTTAGATATATGTGCATACATACACTAATTTGTGTGTATGTTTACATACATATATATATACTGCATATCCCCTTTCTATCAAATGAATGCAACTTGTCAAAGTTAGATTGTAAACTTTCTAAATTGCCATTCTCTGCTTGAGGGATTTTTAAAGATTTCTTTTGAAGTTTATTTATTTAATTTGAGAGACAGAGAGAGAGAGAATCCCAAGCAGGCTCCGTGCCCTCAGTCCAGAGCCCAGTGTGGGGCTGGATCCCCCAAATTGTGAGATCATGACTGAGTCAAAATCAAGAGTTGGACACTTAACCAACAAGCCACCCAGGCATCCCTGCTTGAGGGATTTTTGCTTAAATTATCCTAAAATACTATTTATTAGTATCATCTCTCATTACTGAGATATAGGACATCCTGCCCTCACAGCTGATAGAGTATTCATTTACTCCTCCACATTGATAAACAGGGGCATCTGGAAACTTGTTTTTCAAAGGTTGTTTGACTGGTTTAACTAGTAATAGTTCTTAACTAGATCATTTGAATCAGTAAAAAAATGTATGTGTGCTCCATTTTATACAATGGTTTGTTAACATATGAGAAACAAATTCCTTCAGATATTTTCCTCTAATGTATTTGAAAGACATAAATTTGAAATTTTACATAAATATGTAAATGTATTATTTTATAATGCAAAGTATCTCTTAATTTACTTCTTTTCTGTGTTATTCTCATAGATTTTTGGAAACAGTGCATTGTATTAACTAATGTGCTCCTAATATTTATTTGATGGGGGCGCCTGGGTGGCTCAGTCGGTTGAGCGTCCGACTTCAGCTCAGGTCATGATCTCACAGTCTGTGGGTTCGAGCCTCGCATCAGGCTCTGTGCTGACAGCTCAGAGCCTGGAGCCTGTTTCCAATCCTGTGTCTCCCTTTCTCTCTGCCCCTCCCCCACTCTCACTTTGTCTCACTCTGTCTTTCAAAAATAAATACAAAAAAATTTTTTTAACATTTATTTGATGGATAAAAAATGAATTAAATTTTACTTACAGTGTAGAGTGGGTGGCAGTAAAGTAAATGCACAAGATGTTTGGAGAAAGTTCAATTCCGGAAATGGAAAAGAAAAATATGTTCAGGTGCTAAAGAAATTTAAAGAAGCAAAACACACCAGAGCAATTTTGTATCATTTCAAGTCTGGATGCATTACTTCTGCTTAAACTCTCTCAGTGGTGGGGGGTGCTGGGGTGACTCAGTCTGTTAAGCAGTCAGCTCTTGGTTTCAGGTCAGGTCATGTTCTCATGGTTTGTGGGTTTGAGCCCTACGTCAGGCTCTGTACTGGCAGTAAGTAGCCTGCTTGGCTCTCTCTCTGACCCTCCCACTCTTTCTCAAAAGAAAAACAAAAACAAAAACAAAAAAACCTCTCCATGTTTTTAAGATACAAAGTTCAAGCGTCTTAACCTGGCATACAAGGGAGATTATCTCCTCTGGTTTTCCTTTCTCCCAGCACAATACCTTTATATTTCAATCTATTTGGTATTTGCCTCTTCACTTCCACAGGATGAATTCACACAACCTCAGAATCAAATGTTGATAGCAAATGGTAAAGAACATGGACCCTGTATGTAGCTAGGCTGCCTGGGTTCAGATCTCAGCTCTGCTATTCTCTAACCATGGGGGCTCTTGTGGTTAATAGTTTAAAAAGAGGCACAGAACAGCAAGATGGAAGATCATGTCCAGACCAGATTCTGTTTGCAGTTTTCAGTATCTGTTTGGGAGAGGATTATACTTTGTGATGCTTTCTGTATTTTCATAAACTAGAATACATGAGGCAGGATTCAAACCCTGGACTAGATGGTAGTATAGATTGCTTTTATCTTTATGCTTCCCTGTTTTATAAACTGTCTTTGACCCTGACACCCAAGTTTCACTCATTCTGCCCAACCTCAAGACTTCAGTGTCCATTTCTCTCATCTGCTTGATTGGAGTTGCTTCCTAAATGAATTTCCTTTCTCTCTCAGAATTCACCACCTCTTAAATGATCATGTCAAATACACATCTGGTCTTTGCACAAGCTCTCCTAAACTTCAAGAATCCTCATAGACTGCAGGTTCAAGTTCAAGTTCTTATAGCCAAGATCTCTCTAATCAAGGCTTAGAAAACCATATAACCTTAACGGCTTCACTGAAGTACTTCAGAGGTTCCACAAACATTATATATATATTTTTAAGTTTATTTATTTTTTAAGAGAGAGAGCACACGAGTGAGCATGAGAGGGGGAGGGCCAGAGAGCGAAGAAGACAGAATCCGAAGCAGGCTCCAGATTTTGATATTAAATCTTAAATTATAGTTGAACTACCCTATCAATCCTAACAAAGCAATTGCATGTACACTCAATTGTGATGTTTCTCTGATTTTAACATACTGAAGGTTACCAGATTATGCAATTGGGAATAATGTTTCTTTCTCTTCTGAATGCCTGTGTTTCAACTTGCAGAATAAATCAGTGATTAAGGTTGAAGGGTGCGTGGGTGGGTCATGTGGTTAGCAGCAGGCTTTGATTTCCAGCTCAGGTCTTGGTCTCTGGCTCAGGTCTTGATCTCAGGGTCTTGAGATCAAGCCCCACCTCGGGCTCTGTGCTGAGCATGGAGCCTGCTTAAGATTCTCTGCCTTCTGCCCCTCTCCTGCTCGCTCGCTCTCTTAAAAAAAATAAAAATAAAAATAAAAAGAGGCTCTGTACTTACCTTTTTTATCATTTTCACTTCTGCATGTTAAATCACTTAAACTTGTATAGCTGTATAATAATTGGATGCCCTGCTTGGATGGATCTACTGCCTAGCATTATTTCTCATTACAGCATAGTAGTTGTTCAACAAGCACGGAAAACACTTCATGGTAATGTACGATAGACAGCATTTGAAGTTGTTTTCAATTTTGGTTACTTCATGTCTGATATTTGTATGTATAAACAAAAGCAATCAATATTATTAGTGACTGACTATTGAAGCAAACACTTTCTGCTACTTTTCTTTCAAGCTTCTGATATTTTTTTTAAGTTTATTTATTTATTGGGGGGAGGGGGGATGGACAGAGAGAGAGGGAGAGAGAGAATCCTGACTCAGAGCTTGATCTCACCAACCCTGCCATCATGACCTGAGCCAGAATCCAGAGTCAGATGCCTAACCAACTAAGCCACCTAGGCACCTCTGATCTACTTTAATGGAAGCAGATTTTAGGGATTTTAGGGCAAGCTGCAATACAAATCAGAATTTTCTTAGTATTATGCACCCAAATAGAAAAAATAAATAAATAAGAAAACAATCAGACATTAATCCATGGTTGCAAACTTTTTGTTCATCAAAAGAGCCTTATTATCATCATTGATTTCATTTATAACAGAAAAATATTATGCAACTAAAATGAAAAAAAAGACATTTAAATTATAAAGTACCACTTATCTATTTTATATTATTTGTGTTATAAATGCAATTTTATTTGAAAGTAAATATTTACTAATTATGTTTGGAAACTATGGCTTTGACTATCTCAGCCCACCTTCTGCTCCACATGCATATCAAGGGCCTTCCGACATGGAGCCTTTTGTTCATGCCTTCTTTCCTATTATTAAAATAAAATGCAAACTGGAGACCAAACTTGAAAATTCCCAAAGGAAACAAAATCATTTAAGCCCTGTAAACAAAACTAAATCTTATTTCATGAGCGTTAGTGAAATTTAGGTTATTTCTTATAAATGCCTCTGATAATCATAAAATACACAAGTCATCTTCCTAAAATGGTGTAAGATAATCACTTAAATTTTTTTATGAAGATATAATTGACATATAACATTAGTTTCAGTTATAGAACATAATGATTTGATATCTGTGTATATTGCAAGATGATCACCACAATATATCTAGTTAACAGCCATCACCACACATAGCTACAATTTTTTCTTGTGATATCTTAAAAGAGATATACAATACAGTATTATTAGCTATAGTCACCATGCTGTGCATTACATCCCGTGATTTATTTATTTTATAACTGGAAGCATGTACTTTTTGACCCCTTAACCCATTTGCCTACTCCTTACCCCCTCTGACAAGCAGCATTCTGTTCTCTATGAGCTTGGAGATTTTTGTATGTTTTTCATTTTTAGATTCTACATGTAAGTGAGATGATATGGTATTTGTCTTTCTCTGACTTATTTCACTTAGCATAATGTCCTCAAGTTCCCTCCATGTTGTAAATGACAACAATGTCTTTTTAATGACTGAATTTTATATACATATAATTATATATATAATTATATACAATATATAATTATGTAACACATAATTATATATAATCATGTAGTTATATATAATATATAATACATATAATTATATATAATTACATGATTATGTAGTTATAATATGAAACACATTTTCTTTTTTTCTTTTTTTTTAATGTTTATTTATTTTTGAGAGAGACACAGAGTGCAAGTGGGGGAGGGGCAGAGAGAGAAGGAGACACAGAATCTGAAGCGGGCTCCAGGCTCTGAGCTTTCAGGACAGAGACAAACACAGGGCTCAAACCCATGAACCATGAGATCATGACCTGAGCCAAAGTCGGGCACTTAACCGACTAAGCCACCCAGGCACCCCATACAGACATATTTTCTTTATCCATCCACTGATTGATGGACATAGGTTGCTTCCTTCCCTTGGTATCGTAAATAATGCTGCAGTGAATATACAGATACATATATCTTTTTGATTTAGTGTTACCATTTCCTTTGGATAAGTACCCAGAAGTAGAATTGCCGGATCATATGATATTTCAATTTTTAATTTTTTGAGGACCTTTCATCTTGTTTCCCACAGTGGCTACACCAATTTGTATTCCTACCAACAATACACAAGTGTCCCCTCTTGTCCACATCCTCATCAACACTTACTATTTTTTGTCTTTTAGATTCTAGCCATTTTGACAAGTATGAGGTGATAGCTCATTGTGGTTTTGATTTGCATTTCCCTGATGATTAGTGATATTGAGCACCTTTTCAGATACCTGTTGATTGGGTGATTTTTTTTGCAGCACAATCCTGCTAATTGTGCTCTAAGACAGCTATTAATGCCTGCAATAATATATTTGGAAAAAATGCTGCCGAGAGACTGTGACACCCTTTATTTTCATATCATGTTCCAAGTTCATTATTTTAGCTGCTCAGTAGAGCACAAGTCAGGGTCACTTATCCAGCCATAGGGAACCAACTCATTACATTATAGTATATCATGTTTTGTTTTGTTTTATTTAATGTTTATTTTTGAGGGGCGCCTGGGTGGCTTAGTCGGTTAAGTGTCCGACTTCTGCTCAGGTCAGTCCGTGAGTTTGAGCCCGCGTTGGGCTCTGGGCTGACAGCTCAGAGCCTGGAGCCTGCTTCAGATTCTGTGTCTCCCTCTCTCTCTGCCCCTCCCCTGCTCATGCTGTGTCTCTCTCTGTCTAAAAACTAAATAAAAACATTAAAAAAATAAAATAAAAACAATGTTTATTTTTGAGAGAGAGAGTGGGGAGTGGGGCAGAGAGAGAGTGAGACACAGAATCCAAAGCAAGCTCCAGGCTCTGAGCTGTCAGCCCAGAGCCCAACACGAGGCTTGTACTCAAGAACTCCGAGATCATGACCTGAACAGAAGTCAAAACACTTAACCAACTGAGCCACCCAGGTGACCCTATAGTACATCTTTTTGAAAAACTATTATGCTACCACTAAAAAGTAAGACTTTTAAGTATGTGTGAAAATGTTTAGAATAATCATAAAAGGCAGAATTCAAACTGTATTCTATAATGATCACAGCTGTGTGTTATATAGTTTCACATAAGGCCAAAACTGAAAAAGACCACTGAAAAATGAGAAAAAAAAATACATACAATGAAAGCAGGACTTTAGGTATTTTCTGTCATTGCTTAAAATACTGTATAACTTCTAATTAACTTTTAAAAGCACTATACGTATAGTTTCAATGTGAGTTTAAAATATCCGTTTCAGGATTTCGAAGAGGTATTTGTACTCCTATATTCATTGCACCATTATTCACAATAGCCAAGATGTGGAAGCAACCTAGATGTCCATTCACAGATGAATGGGTAAAGAAAATGTAGTATATACATACCTTACAAAAGAAGGCTATCTTGCCATATGTGACAACATGAATGAACTTGGAGGACATTATGTTAAATAAAGTAAGTCAGCCCCAGAAATACAAATACTGTATGATTCCACTTGTATCAGGTATCTGAAAGAGTCACATTCATAGAAGCAGAGTAGAATGGTGATTTCCAGGGGCTCGGGGAAGGGGAAATGGGGAGTTGCTATTCATAATGGGTATGAAGTATATATAATATACCATTATATTCATAATGGGTATGAAGTTTCGGGTGTACACAATGAGTAAGTTCTAGAGATCTGTACCACACTGTATGTAGTTAATAATACCGTATTGTGCAATTAAAAATGTGTTAAGAGGGTCTATCTCATGTTAAGTGTTCTTAACACAATATATATATTTCCAGTGTGTTATATTTAAGTATATTTCATATATATGTATATTTATACAGATATGTATTTCCAATTCAGTTACCAACTTTGCCTTCTCCAGTCTCAACCTGGGAATCCAGGGGAGTGTTTTAGGAGACTAGATGTTGTATTTCATATCACACACGAATCATTCCTGTGGCAGCCCCCAGTGGAATAGCAATGATAAATCTTCTAATATATACTTTTCTATAGATGAATTAGGGTGGCGGCCTTCAGTGAAATAAAGCTATTTGGTTGGAAAATAAATAAATTAACAAGATAAACATTTCCCCACTTATAAATCCTAAATGGACACCAGCCAGTTCCCAGTGGTCTTGAGCTGTGACTTGAAACATTGCTACTCTTCAGTCATATCTACACTGTGAGTTTTCTGCCTACCTCAGGGTACCCTGCAGTTCCATTTACTGATGTCTAACAAAACACTTCCAAATGCTGAAAGGATAGAATGGACTAATATATTGAGTAATCCTAGAGTATAATCAGTCTAATAGCATTGAAGTGCTGTTCACTGGAATGCAGTTGGGAAAGTAGTGGGAGGAAAGAAAGGGTGACAGAATTTAGAGATAGCTTTTAGTGACCAGATGTAGAAGGAAGGGAAAGTAGATTTCAACAGGCAGGCTTTATTTCCCATTTTGTATAAGAACCTGGAAGAAAAATTGGTTTTATATAAATATCTTGTAATAATTAATGATTTTTCACTGTCTTTTAAAAAATTTTTTAAATGTTTATTTTTGAGAGAGAGACAGAGAGACAGAGCATGAGCAGGGAGGGGCAGAGAGAGAGGGAGACACAGAACCACAGAGCCTGACGAAGGGGCTCCAACCCACGAACCACCAGATCATGACCTGAGCCGAAGTTGGATGCTTAACCGACTGAGCCATTTTAGAAGGCAAAACATAACATTTTAAATATCCATCCCCTTCAATATATTATATCTTTACCAGGAGAAACACTACACAGCAATTAAAAACAATGAGAGAGATCTACATGTACTTACAGGAAAACTTGACCAGAATATATTGTTAAGTAAAGAAATCATGTTGCAGAGTAGTGTGTATGATGTCATGCCACTTATGTAAAAAAGAATAAACCAAAATTATACATTTGTGGTATTTGTATAGAAATTCATAGAAAAGTATCTGAAAGGAAACTAAACTGTTAACGGTGGTTATTCTAGAATATTAGAGAGAGTAGGAGTCCAAAGTAAAGGGGGCTTTTTAATTTTCCATTCTATATGCATTGCCTTGTTTTAATTTTTACTGTATGTAATTACATACTATTTGTATAAATTTTTTTTTTAATTAAGAATCAACAGGGGTGCCTAGGTGGCTCAGTCGGTTGAGCGTCTGACTTCAACTGAGGTTATGATCTCACAGTTCATGAGCTCAAGCCCGGCGTCTGGCTCTGTGCTGACAGGTCAGAGCCTGGAGCCTGCTTCTGATTCTGTCTCTCTCTCTCCCTCTGCCCCTCCCTACTTCACGCTCTTTCTCTCTCTCTGTCTCTGTCTCTCTCTCAAAAATAAATAAGCATTAAAAAAATCAAAAATTATCCAGTAATTTCTTAAACTTTTAATTGTGTAGGCCCTGCAATATTAAAAAGAATGACACAGGGGCGCCTGGGTGGCTCTGTCGGTTAAGCGTCCGACTTTGGCTCAGGTCACGATCTCGCGGTCCGTGAGTTCGAGCCCCGCGTTGGGCTCTGGGCTGATGGCTCGGAGCCTGGAGCCTGCTTCCGGATCTGTGTCTCCCTCTCTCTCTCTGCCCCTCCCCCGTTCATGCTCTGTCTCAAAAATAAATAAACGTTAAAAAAAAAAAAAAAGAATGACACATTTCAATATCTTCAAGACATTGACAAGTCAAAAAATCAGGTTAAAGCCCAATGACAGTATGATTCTATGGAACAATTTGCTTTTGTTTATGCATAGATGCCTGGAAGAATATTTATAGAAAATTCAATAGTAAATTCTTTTTCAGGTGATTTTTACTTTATTCCTTATGCTCTTATAATTAATACTCATTTTTATTTCATTGTGGATAGAAAGGCATATCACCTCCACCTTTTTTAAATATCTGTGTAGATATCTGTTTCCAAAGTGGTGATAAAAACATTCTAAAATTTCAAATCATCAGACATTTGTTCTACAGCAAGCTCTCTTCTATATAGGAGAAGTATAAGAAGGAATGAGATATATTCTCTTTTTTCAAGGGACTAGAAGTCTAGTGTTTGTAAGAAATATTTTTTGGACTTTGCCTAAAAAAGGTTGTTAGAATCTAATGATTTGGAAACAAGAGAGTCACATTATTGCTGTTCAAAACAATATAATGGATAGAATATAAAATAACATCTTTTGTGTTTTAGAATAAGTAATCTGTGGCTCTCCTTTCTGATAACAATTGAATAGCTATGCCAATTATCTATTAGAAGTCAATCATTGGGGCACCTGGGTGGCTCAGTCAGTTGGGCATCTGACTTCAGCTCAGGTCATGATCTCACGGTCCATGAGTTCGAGCTCTGCATCGGGCTCTGTGCTGACAGCTCAGAGCCTGGAGTCTGCTTTGGATTCTGTCTCCCTCTCTCTCTTCCCCTCCCCTGCTCACACTCTGTGTCTCTCAGAAATAAATAAACATTAGAAATTAAAAAAAATAAATAAATAAAAGTCAATCCTATTAATAATAAAACTAGACTCTCTGCATGTAAGAGAAGGCTTATTTTTACATCCTTTCAGTTGAGAGGTGCAGGAAAAGGAACAGAGGTATTGCCCATAGCCAGATCATTCATAAGTGTACCCATCAAATCACGATAAAATGAAAATCCATTAGGAAGATATTACAATTATAAATATGTATGCATCTAGCATCAAAGCATCAAATACATGGAGTAAAATACAGAAATGAAGGGAGAAATAGAGACTTCAATATTCAACTTTAAATAATGGATAGAATAACTAGATCAACAAACATACCAACTGATTTCCAAGTCTATTCAATGGGCAAGAAATAGTGTTTCCAAGAAATAATGTGGAGACAATTGGATATCCACATGCAAAGTATGCAAAGGAATAAAGTTGGATCCTTTCCTCACACCATATGCAAAAATTAACACAAAATAGATCAAAGACCTAAGTAAATGTGCCAAACTATAAAACTCTTAGAAGACACAGAAATAAATTTCATGATCTCAGATTTGGTGGGGGATTCTTAGATATGACACAAAAAGCATGAGCAGCAAAAGAAAAAGGACACCACTAAGAAAGTGAAAAATGATGGGGCACCTGGGTGGCTCACTTGGTTCGGCTGCCGACTTCAGCTCAGCTCATGATCCTGGGGTTTGCAGGTTCAAGCCCTGCATCCTATCAGCATGGAGCCCACTTCAGATCCTCTGTCCTCCTCTCTCTCTGCCCCTCCCCTGCTTGTTCTCTCTCTCTCTCCTCTCTCTTTCTCTCTCTCAAATAAATGAACATTTTAAAAAAAGAAAGTGAAAAATGACACATGGAATAGGAGGAAATATTTGCAAACCATACATCTTATAAGGGATTTATATCTAGAATATATAAAGAACTCTCGCAAGTCAATAATAAAAATGATAAAAGCCCATTTTAAAAATGCACAATGGATCTGGATAGACATTTTTTCCAAGGACATACAACTGGCCAATAAACCCATGAAAAGATGCTCAATGCCATTATTCATTAGGGAAATCCACATCAAAAATTCAATGCAATACCACTTACACCAGGTAGGCTAGAA
Organism: Felis catus; assembly: GCF_018350175.1. Lineage (NCBI taxonomy): Eukaryota > Metazoa > Chordata > Mammalia > Carnivora > Felidae > Felis > Felis catus. Next base: position 205,415,458 of record NC_058368.1, on the reverse strand, counting down.
TCAAAAAGTGAAATAATAACAAATGTTGGTGAGAATGTGAAGAAAATGGAACCCTTATGTACTAGTGGGAAAGGAAATTGGAAACAATTTGGCAGCTGGTCAAATATTAACTAAACATAGAGTCGCCATGTGACAGCCATTCATTTCTTACCCTAAAAAAATGAAAATATATGGTCACCCAAAAACTTGCATAGAAATATTTATAGCGATACTAATTGCCAAAGCTGAAAACAACCCAAATTCATGTCAACTGATGAATAGATAAACAAAATGTGGTAAATCCAAACAATGGAATCTTATTTGGTAATAAAAAGGAATGAAGTACTGATATATGCTCCAAAAATTGATGAACCTTGAAGATGTTGTGCTAAGTGAAAGAAGCTAACCACAGAATACCATATATTATATGATTCAATTTCTATGAAATACAGCATGAGTATAGACCATATCCATTATCACAGAAAGTTCTATTGGGCAGCTCTGGTCTGTACAATAGTAATAGAAAAGTTTGTTGTTCTTTAGGCATGAATAATTTCTAACAAGTCTTTTTTATTAGTATTATTTATTTTTGAGAGAGACAGAGACAGAATGCGAGTGGGTTAGGGGCAGAGAGGGAGACACAGAATCGGAAGCAGGCTCCAGGCTCTGAGCTGTCAGCACAGAGTTTGACGCAGGGCTCGAACTCATGAGCAGTGAGATCATGACCCAAGCCGAAGTCAGACGCTCAACCGACTGAGCCACGCAGGTGCCCCTGTAGCAAGTCTTTTAAGAGTTGGCAGCAAACAGTTAGAAGATGGATTCTTAGCAAGAATGGGACGTAAGGAGATTTGACTTTAGAAAGAAGGTGATGTGATAAAAGCACAAAAAGATTTGAATCTGCCACATTACTAGCTCTGAAGACAGATGAAGGGGCCATGAGTTAAGGAATATAAAAAATACAATTCTAGAAGCTGGAGAAAAACAGGAAATAGATTCTTCCCTAGAGCTTCCAAAGGGAATATGGCTCTGTTGACACATGTTGAAACTGGTTTTGGAATTATAAATGTGTGTTGTTTTAAGCCACTGATTTGGTGGCAATCTGTGACAAATTAATATAAACCTAATGGAGGCTTTAGGGGAGAATCAGTTTCCTTGCCTTTTACAGCTTCTGAAGGTTACCCATATTCCTTCTGATAAGCCCCTTTCTCCCTCTCCAAAGTTGGCAAAGGTGAGTCAAATCCTTCTCATATGGCCTCCCTCTGTCTTCTGCCTCCCTATTCCAATTTTGGCCCTTGTGATTACAGTGAGCTCACTCAGATAATCTCTATTTTAAATTCGGTTGATTAGCAATCTCAATTCCATCTGCAACCTTAATTTTCCTTTGCCAGGTAACATTCACAGGTTCCAGAAATTAGGATGTGGGTATCTTTGTGGGGCCATTGCTCTACCTACCACAATGGGTCAATCATCCTCTTAATAAAATTGAAGATATTAATCAAAACTTTGGCTTGGAGAGTTGCTCACCTCTACCTGGAAATGGAAAAGTGGTAAAATATTCAGAACTTTGTGTCTGATGGGATGAGATTGGAATGGAGTGAGTAATGGGATTCAAGGATGATTCCAAGATAAGAACTGAGGGATCACAGAAAGGATAGGAAATGATGATTCCAGGTTTGGACGTTTAAAATTTTAAACGTCTATTGCATTTGCACTTGAAAATGCCCAGTAAGCAGTTTCATATATGAGTATATGGAAGTATGAAGCTCCGTGAAGGTGTTTAGGTTGGAGATAGGTTTAAGTGTCATTGTATACATTGTATACATGGTAGCCAAAGTCATGAGAGTGAGAAATGTTAAACAGGGCCGAAAGGATGTGAGAAGTAAGAAGATGAAATGGTATTTGAACCCAGGTCTCTCATACATAGTCCGAAGGTGCAGTTGGTAACTAGTATAATATAGAGCATCCCCCAGAAGGGCCAGTGGTAAAGTTTTGGAAAGTGGAAAGATGGGGAAGAAGATGAGGGTGGTAGCACACGTGTGGAATGATCAGAGATCTAGGGGCCAAGAGGAAGGAGGTTCAGATCTCTAATCTGCCACTAGCTCGTTGTGCTAACTTAAGCAAGTCATGTAACTTTTTCTGAGCTTCAGGTTTTTACCTGTGAAATGTGAAAAATAATACTTACATCTATTTGTTTCACAGAGTTGTTGAGATTTAGATAAGGTGCAAGAATTCTCTGGGAAGTTAAAAGTGCTACACAAATATCATTTATTTGAACAGTAAAGTAGTTCTTATCTGATCCCACTACCATTCTGACTTACTATGTGAGCTAAAAGTCATGCCGTATGGACCAAAATGGTTTGTTTGTTTTTTTTCAAAATGTGTTTTTGCCTTACAGAATCTGAATTAGAAAAAAAATAGATGATATGTTATATTAACATCATACACACTCGTAAAATATATTATGCAGGGTATATGAGTGGGTATGGAAGAAGGGTTTTGGTATGACTGCAGAAACCAGCAGAGACTATCTGCATAATACCACTGGTATTAAAGTATAAAATGTGGTCAGATTAACTAGACAAATGTGTATTAGCCCTTTGGATAATTTTCTGTCGGGGACTTGAAGAATCTGAAGTTTTTAATCTCCTGTATCCACTTAGGAAAACTGGTTAAAACTCATTGACTGGGAATAAGAGTAGTAGATTAATAAAGACCATGAGGACTAGGTAGTGTTGCATCCACGCGACTCCTGAAACAGAATGCTACGGGCACCAGTGACAGTTGCAACAAAGTTTATTACAATGAGAGGCAAGGCCGACCAATCGGGACCAACACTCTTGATAAGAGTGTGGCCCCGAACAGCCGGGGTAAAGAGTTTTTAAAGCCGATCACATCGTTTTATCATTATTTGGGAACAGAACAGATAAACAGTTCCCAGACGAGTTAGAAACAGTTGCCAGATGAGTCAGAAACAGTTATCGAATGAGGTGATTATTTTAGACTTTCTGCCGCTAAGTTGCAACCAGTGGATCTCCTTGACCTTGTCTCTGATGCTCTTTTTTGAGCTTTTGTTTCCTTCATTGGTAAAGCCTAATTCACAAGAGTAGGAAGTATGATTTACAAGAGTAAAAGCAAGGCTGTTATCTTTTGACCTTTAGTGTCAAAACAAAGTTGTTATCTTTCAAGCTAAGCGTTAGCCCTATAGTACAATTTAACCCTTACAAAAGCCAGACAGAAGAGGTTGTTTAAGACCGTTTTATGGCATCATCTAGACTTCCTGTGCATGCGTTGCTTGTGAAAGGGCAAGATTTTCTTTCTAGCAGTGGTCTGAATCTCTCTGCTTTTCAGCCATTGTGGGCATGGCTGTCTGTAGTGTACATTTGCATTTTTGCTACTTGGCAGCCTCCAGCCACTCTTTTCCTAGTACTGACAATTTCTTAAATAAAACTCCCTTTCTCTGTTTTCGGGTCTCATAGTTTGGGGGAGGGGAGGGCAGTGAGTGGACCCACCTGCTCCAAGGGACAGTCATGCCCTGGGGAGAGTAATGGGCTCAAGGATGAACACCTGATCAAATTCAGGCACGTGAGGACCAGGCTCTTAGATTTGGTTCTGGTTTTTAAGAGAAGATACTGCTCTTCTTTTTGATGGGTTTCTAACATGAGGTTGGGAACCCAATGTTGCTGCCAGCCTTTGGTACCACCTGTTTGAGAATGGAGCCAACAGAGAGACAAGTGGGATAGGCAGTTCGTGAGAGACCTGGTTCTAATGATTTTATTTTGGCCTCTGTTTTTCAGTTACACCAGTCAATAAATAAATAAATAAATGAATAAATAAATATATATATATATATACACACACACATATATACACATATATATGTGTATATATATCTACATATATGTGTATATATATACATATATATACACACACATGTATGTATAAATTATATATATTTATATTTATAAATTATATATATGTATATATATACACACACACACACACACACATATATATATATATATATATATATATATATATATATATTAGCTTATGCCATTATTTTAGGTCTAATTTCTTATTGGTTACAACCAAAAAAGCCCCCGTTGATTGTGGTCCCAGTGTTGGAAAATATCCATTCTCCTTTCCTTCCAGAGTAATAGAACTATGGCAACCAACTGTTCAGCATTGAAAATCCTGTGTCTCATAAAAATCTAGTCTCACTGGTTACCCTAGAAGCCATGTGGGCTGCTGGGAACAAAGCCTACATTTTCTAGTTTCTTCTAGTCTGGTATGGCCATATGACTAAGTTCTGGCTAGTAGGATATAAGTGGAAATGGGCAGTGCAGCTTCCAAGAAATGCCCTTTAAAGGAAGGAACATGATCTGCCTTTATTCCTTTCTGTTGGCTGGAATATGATTACAAAGGGTAGACTTCCACAAACCACCTCAGATCAAGAGGAAACCTTAGAAAGGAAACACTTGTGACAGAGCAATAAGATGGAAGAAATCTTGCACCCTGACACCATGAAGTCCTTCTACAACTCTGGACTAAACATTCCCAGACTTCTTGAATCTGAGAGAAAAATGAGCATCTATCTTAAGCTTCTGTGGTTTTGTTTATAACTCATGATTAATCTAATTCTAATTCACTAATGCAACGTCTAATTGAAAAAAAAAAACTCTCTGTAATGTGTGTCTACCTCTCCAAACATTACACTGCCTATAAACTCACTTACCAAACTCGACTCTCTAAGATGGTCACATTTTCAACATGAGAAAATTCTCATCATTATAAATATAAGTCACCATTTTTGGCATTCCCAAAGAGATCACAGAGGTAATGGGACTTATTTATGATCCATGCCACTAGTGGATGTTTTTGCTTGCCTAGTTGACATTCACTCCTTTTTCTCCTCATAGAATCCCAATTTTGTACAGGTTTGCATTTCTACCCTTCTTCAACACACTCCTCACAAGTTCAGAAATGGAACTTGTGATAGTTTTATGTGTCAAACTAGGTAGGCTAGAGTATTCAGTTACCTAATCAGGTAGTAATCTAGGTGTTGCTGTGAAGTATTTTCCCCCCCAAATGTTGATTTATTTATTTTGAGAGAGACAGAGAGAGACAGAGGGGGAGAGAGAGGGGGAGGGCAGAGAGAGGGAGGGAGAGGATCCGAAGCAGGCTCCACACTGTCAGGACCGAGCTGATTCAGGCCTCAAACTCCTGAACCGTGAGATCATGACCTCAAACAAGATGATGACCTGAGCAGATATCAAAAGTTGGAAGCTTCTTAACTGCTGATCCACCCAGGTGCCCTGCGGTAAAGTATTTTGTAGGTGTGATTAGCATCTAATCAGTTGACTTTAAAGAGATTATCTTTGTGGTAGATATGTAGATATAGATATAGATTACCCTCTCCCTCATTGATTCAGTTTCTCTGGAGAACCCTGACTGATACAGACCTAGTCAGTATAAGAGTAATTTTAACCTTGTGTTTGCAATTGGTTCTAGGCCAGACATGTGACCAGATTGGACCAATGAAATACGAGGAAATGTTTGATTTGAATTCTGGGGAAGTTCTTCTTTTTATAATTCTGTGAAAGCTTCTAGCAGCAGCTGCCTCTGTCTTCCTTTGACTTCCTTTGACAGTAGTTTCCTTAGATATGAGGCCTACAAGGGCTGCGGCCTTTTCAAGGTCAGGCTGAGGATAAAGCCAGCACACAAAAAACGGCAGAGCCAGGAGACTTGCAGAGAAATGGAGCTAGGCTGTTGGTTGAAGTCAGCACTGAAGCCTGTCCTACCTCTGGGATTTTCCAAACCATATTATTTCCTTATTGTTTAGGTTGTAATTGAGTTTTCTGAGAACTGTAGTCAAAATTATTCTACCTAATATAACGCTTTTCCTTAAGGTAAATACTTTAGGATATTAAGAAGCTAGTGTGGCTGATTTGTCAGTTGAAATCCATGTTTTGTGTGGGTATGGTTTAAACATGTTTAATTATTAGGGATTAAAAACTAGTAACATAAATCAAGTATAGTTTTTAATAGATTCTTTGCAAGTTGAATAGCAATTATTTGTAAGGTTTCAATGTGTTCTATTACTTTGTTTTAGGAGTGTTAAGAGTCTCAAGATTCCAGTGAACTTCTAATAATATACTTTATCTTTAAATGTCATGTCCCTGAAAAAAAACATAGAACTTGGAAATTACGTGACATTGCAGCAGTAGCGCATACTTATTAGCATTAGTTTATCTGGCAGATACATTTTTCAAGTAATATGAATATCATTAAAGATACTAAAGGAAATAGTAAAACAGGCTGCCCGTGAAATATGGAAAATGATTAATTACCTTGGGGAGTGGAGGAGGATAAGTAATTTCTTGTAAGATAAAATGAGACCTAAAACCCAAATGATGCAACATTTAATGACATAACATTCCATTCTGTTTCAGGACCATTTATTCTAGAGCTTAAACTATATAAAGTTCTTATTCAGGATGTCTCTAATTATCATGTCCTAAGTTCTTTCACATAGAGCAGCTTAGTTAACATTATACCTATAGGGGAATTTTCTCTCCCCCCCCCCTTTTTTTTTTTGTCTTTCTCTCTCGGCAGATGTAAAACTCAAGACTGAATTGCCAGGGGCTCCTGGCTGCTCAGTCAGTTGAGCATGTGACTCTTGATCCTGGGGTTATGAATTCAAGCCCCATGTTGGGTTAGAGATTACTAAATAAGTATATTTTTCTAAATGTTTATTTATTTAAGACAGAGAGTGTGTGTGTGTGTGTGTGTGTGTGTGTGAGCAGGAGATGGGCAGAGAGAGAGAGAGAGGGAGAGAGGGAGAGAGGGAGAGAGAGAGAGAGAGAGAGAGAGAGAGAGAGAGAGAATCCCAAGCAGGCTTTGCACTGTCAGCGCAGAGCCCAGTGCAGGGCTCAAACTCACAAACCATGAGATCATGAGCTGAGCCAAAATCAAGAGTTGGACGTTCAACCATCTGAGCTACCCAGGTGCCCCTTCAATTTTTTTTTTTTTTTAAACAGCTCAGTGTGGAGCTGTGGGAGATGGAGTGAGAGAAGCATCAAAGGAAAAGACTTCGAAAGGGAAAGGCTGGAGAAGGTGCAAGGCCTTAGGACATGGTTACATAGCTGAACACAGCTGTGGCTACTAAGGAACGCCTTGAGCCATTGACATTGTCCAGGGCCAGATCCTCCTTCACACCTGACCCTTCCTAGTATCATAAAAAACAATTATCCCAAAATTCAACCTTGAAAAGCAAAATCATTAAGTTGATTACTTCACTTGCTTAGTTGACTTTATGCACTTAGTCTTTAGCAATTATCCTAATAAAGAGAGGCTTCATTCTCGAGTTGGGGCCTCATTCCCACTGAGTGTGAGGACCTTCACTTAACTGCACTTTGTTTGCAGACTCATCTTTTGCGACTCTGGCCATACTCCCTGCAACATGGAGCCTGATTATGATTCTCTCTCTCTCTCTCTCTCTCTCTCTCTCTCTCTCTCTCTCTCTCTCTCTCTCTCCCCCCCTCCCCCTCCTCTCCCCATTCCCCCTGCTCCTCTCCCCTACTCTGTGTCTCTCTTCTCTCTCTCAAATTAAAAAAAAAAAACAAAACTAAATAAAAATTAAAAGGAAAAAATTGGATTGCTAGTTAGATGAATGTAAAAAGTTACATTAGATAAAAGTTTTATTCAGCTTGGGTTTACATAAAGACCTCTAGAAATCAAGAAGACTGAATTCTTGCTCTCCTTCACCGATCTGCTCCTCCTTCAGATTCATCTGAATCAGTAAATGTCACTGCCCTTGGCCAAGTAGCTCTTGGCAAAAACCTGGACCCATCCTTGATATCTTTCCCCTGCACCTCTCATGTCCAATCCCTTCCCCAAATCCTACTGATTCTACTTCTATACTGTATCCAATTGAATCACTGCTTTCCATTTCCACTGTCCCTATTCTAGTATGAATTACTTTATTTCTCATCCAGAGAAGTAAATGGTCTCCCAGGTGAACTACCCACTTCTCTTTCACACTCTGTCATTCCATTCTCTTCACAGCAGCCAGAGTAAGGTCCTTAAAATACAATCTGATCATATCACTTCCTTGCTTGTAAGCAAGCTTCAATAGCTTCTTGTCCCACGTAAGATAAAGTCTACAATCTTTAACGTGGTACCAGAAGCCCTGTCTGACATGCCCCTACCAACCTATACCCATTCTGTATTATTGTTTGTTGATTTCAGACAACAGGAACTGGCACTAATTAGTTTCAGGATAAAGATGCTGGAAACTATCGAGGAAACGTTGAGCAACCAAGACTTAGGGATATAAACCAAGTCTTTCCCCAGGAAACTCCACAGCAGCAGAATTCTCTCTGGACTGCTGACATTAATATGATTAGTCTTGTCTCTGTGCTTCGCTCTTCAGTATTTCAAATTACCAGGGGAAAGAATTTGATTGGCTTGGCTTCTGTTAAATTTTTACCCCTGGATCTATCTATTATCCCCAGTTTGATCTATCTCCACAAAGGCTACTCTGTCTTATTTATTACCATACACCTATGCCTGGCATCCAGTAGGTGTTCATTAAACATTGAATTAATGACTACATAATTGAATAAATAATTTGGTCATGGCCAGAAGACAAGGTCAGTTAATATAGACATGGCCAGTGGGAGCTTACTCCAGGTTTTGGAGTTCATTTCCATGGTTGTGAGTGAGGCATCCACTTCAAGAGATAACCTCCACCTGTGCTATTAATCCTCACCTTGTTTCACTCCCCCCCCCCCAATACTAGGAACCTTTGGCCTCCTTCCATTCCTCCAAGCTGTCAAGCAATTTCCAAACTCAGAGTCATTGCATGTGGCACAGAGTCACTGTGCCAGATATATTCTTCTCCACTGTGCTGGTTATAGATTTATTGCTCCTTAGCTCTAAATTTATGCTTTTTGCCATTTTTATGAAAAATATATGGGCCCTTTAAATGTTGTTTTTTTTTTTGTAAACTGATACAATGTTAAATATTGTCAATAGAGGGAACTAGAGAGACATTGCAGAAAGCACAAGGTCTTCCTGCTTGTAAATTTAATTTAATTTATTTCTTCTCAGTTAATTGGATTTTATCCAATTATATATCAGTGATGAGGACAATGGTACAACTAGATCAATTATTTATTTTAGAAGATATTTTTTGGTAGATTCATGATGACTTACTAATTTCTCTGAAAAGTTTTTTAAATCTAGTATTATATTTTTATTATATTTATGTGAGTTTTTAAAGTAAAAATAACAAACTGTAAAATTGGAGAAAATTACTCACATTTTTTTTAAGGCAGGGTTTCTCTGGCTTTAAGCACTTTCTTCAGTGCCTTTCTTGGTGAGGGCTGGCTGTCTCTGTTTACCATGAGACAGTCTTCTTCAGGTGCTTACTTTGGTATAGTCTTGGACAAATCACAGAATCATGTACTCTAGGGTTTGGAGCAGTTCATAGACAAATTCTGTCCAGTTTCTTCATCTGTATATGAAGGGTTGTACTATGTGCTCTCAAATCCCTTCCAAATATCTCTGAAGACATGCACACATGACTATCAGTTGAGCAAATGATTTCCAGTTTCAACTATGCTTCCTACTGAAAGTCCATAGTTGTTTAATGAATTACTGAAATTGTAAATTTTATTTAAAATATACACTGAGTAAGGTTTGGCTTTTTTGAGGTGTGAAATGCTTATTGGAGTTTCAATTTTTTTTTCAACGCTTATTTATTTAGAGAGAGAGAGAGAGAGAGAGAGAGAGAGTGTTCACATGTGTGTAAGCATGAGAGGTGCAGAGAGAGGGACAGAGAATCCCAAGCAGGCTCCATCCACACTGTCAGCACAGAACCCAAAGTGGGGCTTGAACTCACACTCATGACCCGTGAGATCATGACCTGAACCAAAATCAAGAGTTGGACACTTAACTGACTGAGCCACCAAGGTGCCCTTAGAATTTTGATTCTTTAGCCCACATTGATCATATAATGCAAACTTCCTGGCCTTTAGCTTCCTGATTAGAAAGTAATATAATGAGAAGATAACATGGGATTTTTGTTTAACTAATAAACACTTTCTGAATACTTACAATGTGCCAGGCACTATAGAAGGCACTGAGGAAACAAAATTAATACGTGATTCCTGTCTGTCCTCTATATTTAGGGTGACTTGGAGGAAGAAACTGTTGTTATAAAGGTCAGCTGGGAAGCCTTTGTGGTCCATCACTTATAAATTACAACACAGTATTTCCCTATTTTTAATGTTTCCTATTAGATATAAAACTATCTTTCATAAAAAGTAAGATAGGATGGAGATCATTCAAGATGTGCTGTGTCAAACTGAAAAAAACTTGAGTTAAGATTTGATAAGAGGCAAGAATATAGGGAATGCAAAGTAGAAATTAGACTTGTTGACGAAGTACTTTGAAACTCACACATGAGAGGGTGAACTTCACACACTATGAGCACTTTGAGGGTGTTGAGGTGTAAGGCAATAGAACTTCTTGTAAATGCAAAATTTTGGTACCACTGGACGCGAGATGGTTAAAGTACATTAATACGGGCTAGCCAAAGTAGATTAGAAAGAAATAAAACAAACTCAGAAGCTAAAATTAAGATTTAGAAAAGCGACACTCCAACACCTAGACTGGAAACACACACTAGCGCTGGGAGCTCGCCTCCCAGATGAACGATAACCTCTCCTCTCAAAGACTTAGATGTGCTACAAGGGGGCTGTCAGGCTTTACCATTTCTGACTAGAATATTATAGTCATTTGATTTTAGGCAACGCTCTCGCTACAAAGGCCAAAATCGGACAGGGGCCAGAAACACAAGAGCAAGGCCAGTCAACCACCACCAGCCAGTCGCTGCCACGCTCTCCTCCCAGCGCCCCTCAGAGAAAGCTGGCTTCCTATTGGGCCAACCTGAGGGTGTGGGCCGCTCCCGATTGGTTTAGAGGAGGGGGCGGGAGAGAGGCGTGTCCTGATGGCATGCCAGCCCCTAAAGTATCCCTACCGCTCAGGATTGTGGGAAGGAGAGGAAGTAACCGGAGACGAAAAAAATATAAACTGCAGCAACACTTACGGGCCTGGACCGGCCCTGTTGCCGAGCTGGGGTTCCCTCCCACCAACCGGGGGAGCTCCGCCCTTACGCCCCGCCCAAGCCGGGGAATCAGGTGACCGCGGCCCGGCAAAGTCACGTGGCTGGGGCGCGCCCGCCCGTCGTGGCCATGGCGGCCCCAGGTTCCAGTGTGGTAAGGCGAGTGGAAGAGCTCGGGGACCTGGCTCAGGCTCACATACAGCAGCTTAGCGAAGCCGCCGGCGAAGATGGTGAGCCGAGGAGAGAGGGGCGGGCGGGCTGGCCGTAGTTCATAGCTGGCACTCGACCGCGGTACGGGCTGGAGGCTGCGGCCTGTGCTCGGTGTAGATCCCAGGCCAGAGCTACCGAAGGTGTTGCACTTGTGACCCTCGCTGCACCGTCGATTGTCCACCTCCAGAAACTCACGTTGCCTTAAGCCAAGGCATTTGCGTCTACACTGCGTTTTTCATAACCCATGAAAACGGCTTACATCTCAGTCAAATCAGTGCTGCTCGTCTTTATGCCTATAGCGATTGGGAAAAGAGTAGAATCTGGATAAAAGTTCAAAAGTTTAAATGAGTAGTTAAAGCTGACTGATAGTACGCTGGTAAGTAATGATTGGGGTGCAGTAAAGATAGCTAGGCATGTGTAACAGTTAAACTTTTTAATTGCTGCCTTATAAATTTTCGTCTTCTGTTTTGGATTCTAAATCCAACTGTAAACAATACTCTACAGAAGAAATTTGCATTCGTATAGTTTGGAGATTCTTTTCTGTACATCGCCTCAGTTCTCACCACGGCTCTGTTAGTGTTAGAACACTTGTTTGGAAAGGTCCAAGTGTTTTCCTTAGGAAAGACTGGCTTAGAGAATTACTGCGACTTTTAAGTTTAATTGTCTTATTACATCTCAGCTCCCTATAGGTTCTACATGATTTTATTTTTGAGTTTTGAGCATTTAGTAATACAGACAGGCTTTTAAATTCTGGTGGTCTGACTCATTGTCATCAGACTTATAGGAAAATAGTAGTGGAACATTTTGCCAGATTATTGATTGTTGGTGAATTTATTGAATAGGGTTCACAATGAAATGGCTCAAGTTCAATAAAGATTATTTGCTTGATTATCTTTTCTTAGAGTATGTTTTTCAAAATCCACAGACCACCCTGAAGCTGACTTCTTTTTTGGTTTGTGGTAAGTGAATCCCAGGATTCACATGAATAGTTTATCCACCGTAGTGGCTATTACTTGGAAGTGTATCCAGATTACCTCTAAATAAGCTATACAGTGATCTTCACCCCACACCAGCTCCACTTAAACCAGACTAAAGAGATCAAAGAATGTTTTTGATTCACTTATCACTGAGCCCAAAAGTCATTCTCATTTTTCCATGGAAGAGTTCTTTACTCCAGACTAGAATAAGGGGTGGAAGTAAAAGTAAAGTGGTGGGGCGCAGAAGTGGCTCAGCTGGTTAATCATCCTACCTTGGCTCAGGTCATGATCTCATGGTGGGTTCGAGACACCATTGGGCTCTCCACTGTCAGCAAGGGGCCCGCTTCAGATCCTTTGTCTCCCTTTCTCTCTCTGCTCCCTCCCCTGGTCACTCTCTCTCTCTCAAAAATAAATAAACATCAAAAAAATTTAAAAAGTAAAGTGATGTATGTCCTTGTTGAGAGACATTATTTGATTTTTTAATTTTTAAAGATTTTAGTTTTAAGTAATCTCTGCACCCAGCATGGGGCTCAAATTTGCAATCCCAAGATAGTCATATGCTCCACCCAATAACTAGCCAGGCACCCCTTTTTGGGAGACTTTAAAGTTGTGAAGGTTTACTAAAAGTAAAATAATAGTGATCTTCGTTATGAGCTATTAATGAGTATTAATGGCAACATTTTCTTATTTTATGAAGTTAAATTAAAACATGGTTGCAGATGTTTGAACGGAACTTGGCATTCTTTTCCACACAACAAAAATAATATTCACTCAAAATGTGTTCTTTCCTGTAACAGCTACATATTTGTATTACATTATAGGAATTGATAGTTTTCTGTTTTCTACTTCAAATGAGATGAGATGCAACTAGACATTATTCTAAGATTGCTCTCCTTTTTATTTCTGGTCAATTTTTGTTCTTTATTTCTCATTGTACAAGCACAATATGTTCAGTATATAGAAATATGCCATGAGAGGGACTTTTTCCAGAGGTTATGTAAGAGTCACTTGTCTTTGCCTTGCCAGTTGTCACTTTGAATGGTTCTAGTAAAAATATTATATTTTATAAAAGTTTGCTAAAATGTGAGCCATTATCCCCTCTCCCCTGTACTTAGGAATTCCTGTGAGATACTCCTTCAGCAGTGGTTTAGTGAATTCAGTACAAGTCTTTACGTTTAAAATAATCTTGCAAATTAAGAAGAAAATGTCAACTCAGTTTCTAAAGCACATATAGAGTGCCATGTTCCGTTCACAGTGGAATTTTTTTTTCCCCCCAGGTTGGGAGATGCTACTTCTGGGCTGAGAGATTGGAAGGCAGTGCTAAAGAAGTAGCTTTCAAAGCAAAAAAATAGTGGATCTTAAATCAATCAGAATCTGGTTTAGATACAGGCTAGTCCTCACTTGGAAAAACTTAAGGTCATCGTATGGTTGCCAACAGACATAATGAAGCTGGTGTTGCTTTCACTCCAATATTAAACAACTTACTATTTGTATAAGTGCTAAAGCTGGATCAGATGGGCCTGCAGTAAGTTCTACATTTTCTGTCTGTTGGCTAGTGTTGGAAAACATACATATTTCTGAAGGGAAGCACAGAAGGGGCAAATTCAGGGACTTTGAAGTCTTGATGGTAGGCATGTCTAAATTTGACTACATGAGATGGTGCAGAAGGGTAGATAAATAGCACCTTGGTATGGACACTTGGCGGGTTAGGGAGGAAAAATCTATAAGAAAAAAGTGAAACCATGAAAACAAAGGGAATATGATACTGGAGACAGGGAAGAAATTAGACAACATAGGGGCGCCTGGGTGGCTCAGTTGGTTAAGCATCCGACTCTTGGTTTCCGCTCGGGTCATAATCTCATGGTTTGAGTTCGAGCCCCTCATTGGGCTCCAAGCTGACAGTGTGGAGCCTGCTTGGGATTCTCTGTCTCCCTCTCTCTGCCTCCCCCCCACTTGCGCTATCTCTGTCTCTCTCAAAATAAATAAGGAAACTTAAAAAAAATTAAAAAAAAAAGAAATTAGACAATGTAGAGGGGAGAGAGGGTGAATTGTTTTTAGAGGGCATATTAGAATACTCTTTTCTTTGAAAGAATTAGGTAATTTGTTCCACTTACAGGTTTTTAAAGGAATAAAATATGCAGATGGATTATGTAATTTTTTAGATTATGTAATTTTAATTATAACAGCTATTTACATACATAAATACATAAACAGGATAAAGTTAAAATTGCTCAGAGCTTACATTTTTGGCGCACTTGATTTAATCAGTCATGTTCTTTTAGGAAATACATTTATGAAATTATAAGTTTTTAGTGGAAGCCCTTTCTGTAGATTTATGTATATTGTTTGTACTATTCGAATACAAGTTTTCAATTTATTATTTAAATATTTTGAGTATGTCAACGTCATAAAAGCAGCACTATGAAAATGAACATACAAATTGCATTTAAGAAATGGCAACTGAACCTGGAGAAGTTCAGTCTAGCTATTGAGAATAAATTACTGTGATGAATTTAAGTAGGATTAGGCATTATGATGTGCTTCATGGTTTACATAAGCTATTACTACCATGCTGCGTCTTCATGCTGTAACATAATATGATTTCAGATACACCATTTTTTTTTTGTTTAAAGAACACCTTGAAACTATATGAAATTCATGTTTTTATCTCTTACAGATCACTTTTTAATTCGGGCTTCTGCAGCTCTAGAAAAATTGAAACTTCTGTGTGGAGAAGACAAAGAATGTTCAAACCCATCAAATCTTCTAGAACTTTACACACAGGTACTGAAACAGATGTGGTTTCTGAGATGATATGGGGACAGATTGCCTATATAAGATGATTGAATCTGACTCCAAAGTTTAGGTGTAGTGAAACCAATTTATTCTCTATTTAAAGTGTTTGATTTTTGGGGCACCTGGCTGGCTCAGTTGGTAGAGCATGCCACCCCTAATCTTGAAGTTGTAAGTTTGAGCCCCACATTGGGTGTACAGATTGCTTAAAAATAAAATCTTAAAATAAAAAAAAAAAGTGTTAGGGTACCTGGGTGGCTTAGTTGGTTAAGGGTACAACTCTTGGTTTCAGCTCAGGTCACGATCTCACATTTTGTGGGATTGAGCCCCACATGGGGCTCTATGCTGACAGTGGGGAGCCTGCCTTGGATTCTCTCTCTGTCCCTCTTTATCTGCCCCACCCCCACTCACATGCTTATGCTTGCTCGCCCTCACTCTCAAAATTAAATAAACCTAAAAAAAAAAAATAAAGTGTTTCATTTGGGTCAGAAAAACCCCTTTATGTATAAAACATATAGACTTGAAACTTTGAAACTATAGAAAGAAGATTTATTATTTAATGTATTGTTAAGGAAAAAAATCTTGTAGATAGCAAAATTGCTTCCCTTTATATTTCATTAAACAAAACACTAGTACATGCAATTTCCAAGCCTTTGAAAGTTATTCAGAGGGAATAAAGGTCTCTGTAAGGTCCCTGATTATTTTTTTTTCCCCTGAATTTCATCTTTTTTTGGGATCCTCCACATGACTGTCCTGCTATTGTCATGCAACTGTATAAAATTTTTCTGCCTCCAGTCTCCCCCCTGCTGCTTTTTTTTTTACTTTCCTTTCAAATTCAGGTCTCTGTATGGGGAAGACCTAGTTTGGTTTTCTCAAACACTGCTGAGGCAAGTTGACATTAAGAAACATAATTTCATTATAGTAACTAACGTTCTTATAGCACTTTATAGTTGACAGAGTGCCTTATATGCTTTACTTGATAATGAAGACGAAGTGGTTATGAAGAGTAGAGTAAACATAGTTAAGCTTTCAAAGTACACATGTATAGCATTTAGGGGCCTGGCACTCTACTTCTTATTGGGAGGTACATAAAGCTGGTTTCCGCCTTCAGATATCATGGTTGACTGAACCTATAACAACTACTCATAAAACCCAAAGGGCTGCTGTTATTTGGCAGAGCTCTGCCTGGCTTTCTTTCCCTTTGGAAGACTCCCTGCTTGTTTCATTTCTTTCAGTGAGAGAGTTGTAAACATTTTTTTTCTCTTCAGATTTTTATTTAAATTCTAGTTACTTCACATACAGTGTAATAACTGGTTTCAGGAGTAGAATTCAGTGATTCATCCCTTACAACACCCAGTGCTCATCATAACAAGTGACCTCCTGAATACCCATCACCCATCTAGCCCATCCCCCACTCACCTCCCTCCATCAACCCTGTTTGTTCTCTTTCACAGCCTCTTGTGCGTTGTTACCCTTTCTGTTTTCGGTGTTTCCCCACCTCCCCTATGTTCATCTCTTTTGTTTCTTAATTCCACATATGAGTAAAATCATATGGTGTTATTCTTTCTCTGGCTGACCTATTTTGCTTAGCATAATATACTTTAGTTCCATCCGTGTTGTTGCAAATAGCAAGATTTCATTCTTTTTGATCACCGAGTAATATTCCATGTATGCACACATACACACACACACACACACACACACAGACATGTACCACGTCTTCTTTATCCATTCTCAGTTGATGGACATTTGGGCTCTTTCCGTACTTTGGGTATAGTTGATAATGCTGCTATAAATATTGGGGAGCACGTGCCTCTTTGATTCTATATTTTTGTATCCTTTGGGTAAATACCTAGTAGTGCAGTTGCTGGATCGTGGGGTAGTTCTAGTTTTAATTTTTTGAGGGACCTCCGAACTGTTTTCCAGAGTGGCTACACCAGTTTGCATTCCTACCAACAGGGTAAGAGGGTTCCCCTTTCTCCGTATCCCTGCCAATACCTGTTGTTTCTTGTATTATTAATTTGGTATCTTATCATGATTTTGATTGATATTTCCCTAATGATGAGTGATGAAGAGCATCTTTTCATGTGTCTGTTAGCCATCTGTATGTCTTCTGTGAAAATATGTTCATGTCTTTCGCCCATTTCTTCACTGGATTATTTGTTTTTTGGGTGTTGAGTTTGATAAGTTCTTTATATATTGTGAGTACTAACCTGTTATCAGATATGCCATTTGCAAATATCTTCTCCTATTATATAGGCTGCCTTTTAGTTTTGTTGACTATTTCCTTTGCTGTGCAGAAGCTCTTTATCTTAATGAACTACTAATTTATTTTTTCTTGTTTTCATTGCCTTCAGTGATGTGTCTGGTAAGAAATTGCTCCAGCCTAGGTCAGAGAGGTTGCTGCCTGTGTTCTCCTCTAGAATTTTGATGGTTTCCTCTCTCATATTTAGGTCTTTTATAAATTTGAATTTTTGCATATGGTGTCAGAAAGGGGTGCAAATTCAATTTTCTACATGTTGCTCCAGTTTTCCCAACATTTTTGTTGAAGAGTCTGCCTTTTTTCCGTCAGGTATTCTTTCCTTCTTTGTTGAGGATTACTTGACCATGTAGTTGTAGATCCATTCTGGACTTTCTGTTCTGTTCCATTGATCTGTGTGTCTGTTTTTGTGCCAGTACCATACTGTCTTGATGACTACAGTTTTGTAATATAGCTTAAAGTCCGGAATTATGATACTTCCAGCTTTGCTTTTCTTTTTTATGATTGCTTTGGCCATTTGGAGTCTTTTGTTGTTCCATACAAATTTTAGGATTGTTCTAGCTCTGTGAAAAATGCTAATGGTATTTTGATAGAGATTGCATTAAATGTGTAGATTGCTTTGGGTAGTATGGACATTTTAACAGTGTTCTTCCAATCCATGAACATGGAATATTTTCCTTTTTGCAGTGGAGGGGGGGGGTCCTCCTCAATTTCCTTCGTAAGTGTTACACAGTTTTACTGTTACACAGTTTTACTGGTTAGGTTTATTCCTAGGTATCTTACGATTTTTGGTGCATTTGTAAATGGGATTGATTCCTTGACTTTTCTTTCTGCTGCTTCATTATTGGTATATAGAAATGCAACAGATTTCTGTACATTGACTTTATATCCTGAGACTTTGCTGAATTCATGTATTCTAGCAATATTTTGGTGGAATCTTTGGGTTTTCTACATAGAGTAACATGCTTTCTGTAAATAGTGAAAGTTTGACTTCTTCCTTGCCGATTTGGATGCCTTTTATTTCTTTTTGTTGTCTGATTGCTGAGGCTAAGACTTCCAGTATTATGACAAATAGTAATGGTGACACTGGGCATCTGTCTTGTTCCTAACCATACAGGAAAAGCTCTCAGTTTTTCCCCATTTGAGGATGATATTAGCTGTGAGTCTTTTGTATATGGCCTTTATGATGTTGAGGTATGTTCCATTTACTCCTACTTGTTGAGGGTTTTTATCAAGAATGGATGCTATATTTTGTCAAATGCTTTTCTGCATCTATTAAGAGGGATCATACAGTTTTTATCCTTTCTTTTATTAATGTGGCGTATCATATTGAATGATTTGCGGATACCAAACCAGCTCTGTAGCCCAGGAATAAATCCCACTTTATTGTGGTGAATAATTCTTTTCATGTACTGTTGAATTCTGTTTGCTAGTATCTTATTGAGAATTTTTGCATCCATGCTTATCAGGGATATTGACCTGTAATTTTCCTTTTTATTGGGTCTTTGTCTGGCTTTGGAGTCAAGGTAATGCTAGCTGCATAGAAGGAGTTTGGAACTTTTCCTTCCATTGCTATTTGTTTGAACAGGTTAAGAAGAATAGGTAGTAACTCTTTAAATATCTGGTACAATTCCTCTGGGAAGCCATCTGGCCCTGTACTTTTATTGGGAGATCCTTCCTTCCTTCCTTCCTTCCTTCCTTCCTTCCTTCCTTCCTTCCTTTCGAGAGCATGGATGGTTGACACGGGCAGGGTGGGGGGGGGGGCGGAGAGAGAGAGAGAGAGAGAGAGAGAGAGAGAGAGAGAGAGAGAGAGAGAATCTTAAGCAAGCTTGATGTTCATGATGTTCAGTGTGGAGTCCGACATGGGGCTCAATCCCACAACCCTGGGATCATGACCTGAGGTGAAATCAAGAGTTGGATGCTCAACAGACTGAGCCACCCAGCGCCCCTGTTGGGAGATATATTTTTTTAAGTATATTTATTTATTTTGAGAGAGAGAGCTAACAGGGGATGGACAGACAGAATCTCACATAGGATCCGCTCTGTCAGCATGGGGCTTGAACCCACAAACCATGAGATCATGACAGAGCTGAAATCAAGAGTCTGATGCTTAAACGACTGAGCAATCCATGTGCCCCAGGAGATTTTTGATTACTGATCAATTTCTTTGCTGGTTATGGGTTTGTTCAAATTTTCTATTTCTTCCTGTTTCAGTTTTGGTAGTTTTTATGTTTCTAGGAATGTGTCCATTTCTTCCAGATTACCGAGTTGATTGACATAATTTTTCCTAATACTCTCTTACGGTTATTTGTATTTCTGTGGTGTTGGTTATGATCTCTCCTCTTTCATTCCTGATTTTATTTATCTAGGTTCTTTCTCTTTTCTTTTTGATAAGTCTGGCTAGGGGGTTATCAATTTTATTAATACATTCAAAGAATCAGCTCTTAGTTTCATTGATCTGTTCTACTAGGTTTTGTTTGTTTGTTTCTACTTCATTTATTTCTGCTCTAGTCTTTATTATTTCCCTTCTTCTGCTGGCTTTAGGCTTTATTTTCTGTTCTTTTTTAGCTTCTTTACATGTAAGGTTAGGTTGTGTCTTTGAGACTTTTCTTGCTTCTTGAGGTAGGCCTGTATTGAATATACTTCCCTCGTAGGACTGCCTTTGCTGCGTCCCAAAGGTTTTGGACTGTCATGTTTATATTTTCATTTGCTTCCATGTACTTCTTTATTTCTTCTTTAATTTTCTGATTTACCCATTCATTCTTCAGTAGGATGTTCTTTAACCTCCATGTATCTATGGTCTTTCCAAATATTTTCTTGTGGTTGACTTCAGGTTTCATAGCTTTGTGGTTTGAAAATATGCATGGAATGATCTAGATCTTTTTGTGTTTGTTGAGGGCTGATTTGTGACCCAGTATGTTTGTTGCACTGGTTCTCACTACTTGCCCCTGTAGAGATGCATATGCAAGGTGGGGGGGGGGGGCAGGGCTTAGTGTAAGCACCCGGTCTCCACTTGGTGGTGCTCTTTAGCTCATTGAGGTTGCTCAGTACTGATGGGCGGTTGGGGGGGGGGGGGGTAGGGAGAGTGCAAAATGGCTTCGCCTGGCTCTCCTATCCCCAGAGCAGGGAGCTTGTGCCTGCCACTTTTCGTGTAGTCGTCACAGAAAATCACTTCTCTTGTGTCCCTTGCTTTCATCAAATCCCTGTCTTCATGCTGTCTGTGTCTGAGCTGTTTTATCTCAGGTGTGTGGCTTGATTTCTAAACTCCGAATTTTAGGGACTTGTGCAGTAGGGCCCTGTGCTGATCCTCTGGGGGAGGGTCTCACCAAGCTGTTGCCCCTTGCCAACTGTCCCAGGAAAGTGTTTGCAGGACCGCACAGTGGTTTTGAGTTCATGGCAAAGTGGAGCAGAAAACTGGCATCAAGACTCGCTGTCCTCTGTCAGTGTCCCTGCTCCTATGCCTGGGAATCGTGTAGCACGTTAGCACCACCCTTTCTTCTGTCCCCTAGAAGGCCTTGCTGCCGCTCCCAAGTGCACTCCAAGCAGGGGATCTATTTCTCCCCCAGCAACCAGAGAATCCTCAGACCACACTGTCTTCTGCAGGGTCTCCACCCTCCTTCCCCACGGGAATACTGCTAAGCCAGGCACGACCTTGGTAGTGGTGGACTTCTAAAACTTGTTGCACTCTACTTCTTATAATACTTTGCAGTAGTCTTTTTTTTAGCAGGGCTCCCTCTCCTCTGGAGCACCCTCAGTTCTTATCTCCCCCAAATCAACTCTCTGCAGATTCTACCTTCCACAATTTTACTTGTAGTGTTATTTTTTCAGTCAGTTGATTTCTTGGGTGTTCAGAATGACTGGATATTTATCTAGCTGTGTTCAAGGGAAGAGGGAAGCTTCCCCCTATCCCTCCATCTTAATTAACTTCTACCCTCTAAACATTTGAATTTATTTCTAAAGATAAGATGAAAGACCTAGAGATACAGATTTGAATTCCCCAGGCCCCCTTAGACCCTAGTTATGGTTCTGAATCAAAGTTACTATCCGTAGGATAATGATTTGCTCTTCCTGACTTAGGCCTTCAATACAAGAACACTTAGCACTTAAGTAGCCCTGTATAATTAATATTCTGTGTGTTGTACATATGTTAATTCATTCTATCCTCAAAGCAAGGAACTTTGAAAAGCAGTTTCTTTATCTTACCAATAAAATTGACTGTCCTTGGTTAGTTGGGTGATTAGTGGAAGAACTCAGTTTCCTTAGTCTTAGTCCAGTAGATTAAAAAAAGAGAGAAAAGGTTGTGTAGTTTTAAGGTACTTGAACAGAGCATCTTATATTTAGGAATGCTAGGGATTTAGTGTTTAAATTGCATAATGTTGGTTATATACTGCCTTTATTGGGTGGCAGAATACATATTCCCCAAATGCTAGGTCTGCATTTGAAGAAACAAATAAACTATTTGAAGATTCAATATATAAAACTAGAGGTAGTGATCTTAAATTGATATAGCAGGCATTTAGAAAATGTTCAAGAAGTATGTATGTGTAGATTGCAAGGAACATAATATATTTTTCGTAATTAATGTCATATATGATTAGCTTAAAGTCTTATTTATTTACTTTTTTTGAGAGAAGCAAGATTATCATTAATTCAATATTTTACTAAAATACCTATGAGGTTTCCTATGAAGCCCATCAGAGACTATGTGTACAGCTAGACATTTTTCCCACTTTTCAAATTTAATTGTCTAATAAAGCATCTGTATATGTAAGGTTAAAATGTAAGTTATTCACATTTCAATCATTCATGGATAATTTTGTTTGTTTTACTGCAGGCCATTTTGGACATGACATATTTTGAGGAGAACAAACTAGTAGATGAAGATTTTCCCGAGGACTCTTCACAGAAAGTAAAAGAGCTGATCAGTTTTCTTTCAGAACCAGAAATTTTAATTAAAGAAAATAATATGCACCCAAAAGTAAGTTTTGTACTCCTGTGAATTATGGTGGAATGCTGTTTCTTCCTCTTCTGCTCTTTAGAGTCTGTCATTTCTTCTTCTGGAATGTGTCTTTGTCTCTGTTTAAAATGAAGATTAGGGGCACCTGGGTGGCGCAGTCGGTTAAGCGTCCGACTTCAGCCAGGTCACGATCTCGCGGTCCAGGAGTTCGAGCCCCGCGTCAGGCTCTGGGCTGATGGCTCAGAGCCTGGAGCCTGTTTCCGATTCTGTGTCTCCCTCTCTCTCTGCCCCTCCCCCGTTCATGTTCTGTCTCTCTCTGTCCCAAAAATAAATAAATGTTGAAAAAAAAAATTAAAAAAAAATAAATAAATAAATAAATAAATAAATAAATAAAATGAAGATTAAAGGAGAGATGTATGAGACTTTAACACCTCAGACCAACATCACAACTAAAGTATCACATATATGTTTCAGAATATTTGCATGATGGAATTGTATTGGAATTACTGGTGCCTGATCATTTTCTAAACACAGATATTTGCTATTTCTGCTCCCTTTACTTCTGCAGATTGAAGGTCCTGAGGGATCTAATTAACACATCTCCTGTCCTTTTTACAGTCTTTTTCCTCCTGGGCATTTGCTGCTTTTCTTCCTATTGATCACCCCATCCCTCTGAGGCCCTCAGAGCCTGGCTCTTGTTCTTCCCCAAACATCTGCCCTTTCTCCCATCCTGGAAAGATACACCCTCACCAAGGATATCTTAATCCTCTGATTTTCTCTATTCTGTCTGCTTGACAACCTGTTCACATGCTTTTTATTGTCATCTCTATTTAGATGATTCCAAGGTTTTTGTCTAGCCCTGGCTATTCTTGCAAGCAGATAATTTATTATCTTTAACTGCCTGCTGGCTCTCTTTACCCAGATTTTTTTTTTTCTCTATGTGTTTATCAGGGGATGTTAACTGTGGGAACAAATAATTCCAAGTTTTAAATGATACAACACAGGAAAAGTTTGATATATTAAAACCTTATATATATATTTTTTCATTATTTTATTCTAACAGTACTACAAGTGTCATCTTGTTTCAAGTAACAGATTTCTAAAAAGTTACCCTTTTTTAACACTTATTTTTTATTGAACTGTTGTTGACATACAATGTTACATTAGTTTCAAGTGTATGGTATAGTGATTCAACAATTTCATATGTTATGCTATGTTCATAAGTGTAGCTGCATCTTCCAAGGCAATTACAATACCATTGTACCCATTTTCCCTGTGATTTACTCATTCCATAACTGGGAGCCTGTATATCCCACTCTCTCTCCTTCACCTGTTTTGCCCATTCCTCTGGCAACCATCAGTTTGTTCTCTGTATTTATGAGTCTGATTCTGCTTTTTGTTTGTTTATCCGTTTGTTTTGTTTTTTAGATTTCACACGTAAGTGAAATCACATGGTATTTGTCTTTCTCTGTCTGATTTATTTTTCCTAGCACGATACCATGTAGGTCTATCTACGTTATCACAAATGGCAAGATCTTTTCTTTTTTATGGCTGAATAATAACCCTTTGTATTTACCACATCTTTTTTATCCATTTATCTATTAATGGACATTTGGGTTATTTCCATATCTTGGCTATTATAAATAATGCTGCAATAAACGTAGGAGTGCATATATTTTTTTAAGTTAGTCTTTTTGTTTTGGGTAAATACCCAGTA
The DNA here is from genome assembly GCF_018350175.1 of Felis catus. Taxonomy (NCBI): domain Eukaryota; kingdom Metazoa; phylum Chordata; class Mammalia; order Carnivora; family Felidae; genus Felis; species Felis catus. Next base: position 205,391,434 of record NC_058368.1, on the reverse strand, counting down.
GTGGAATTACTTGATCATACAGTAATTCTATTTTTAATTGTTGAGGAACATTCATACTGTTTTCTCAGTGGCTGCACCAATTTACATTTCTACCAGTAGCATACAAGGGTTCCTTTTTCTCCACATCCTTACCAACACTTATTATTTCTTGTCCTTTTGATTCTAGCCATTCTGACAGGTGCAAGGTGATATCTCATTGTGATTTTGATTTGCATTTCCCTGATAATTAGTAATGTTGAGCATCTTTTCATGTGTCCGTTGGCCATCTCTATATATCTTCGTTTGAAAAATGTCTATTCACTTCCTCTGTTTGCTTTTTGATTGGGTTATTTGGGTTTTTTTGGTGTTAAGCTATATAGATTCTTTATATGTTTTGGATATTAACCCCTTATCAGGTATATCATTATGTTATTTGCAAACATCTTCCATTCAGTAGGTTGCATTTTCATTTGTTGATGGTTTCCTTTGCTGTGCAGAAGCTTTTTGTTTTGATGTAGTCTCAGTAGTTGATTTCTTTTGTTTCCTTTGCCTCAAGAAAAATACCTAAAAAAATATTGCTAAGGCCAATATCAAAGAAATTACTGCCTATGTTTTCTTCTAGGCGTTTTGTGGTTTCAAGTCTTACGTTTAGGTCTTTATTTTATTTTGAGTTTATTTTTGTGTATGGTGTAAGAAAGTAATCCAGTTTCATTCTTTTTCATGTAGCTGTCCAGTGTTCCCAGCATGATTTATTGAATGAAAAGTTATCTTTTTAATTAGATTATGGAATACTTATATTTCAGATATGTTAGAAATGGCTACTAAAATACTTAAATATTATTTTCTAAAAAATTGTAAATTGGAGTATTTTCACGTAGCAATAGATTTCTAAACTTATAATTGATTCAAACAAAGTAAGGCATTCATGAATAATAAGTAGCCAAGTAAAGGGCAAATTTTGTGAAATGAAAGTGTTTTGAATTGCTCAATATGTTGGAATTTAATTTTTATTTTTACAGATGTGAGGTTTCTTTTTTTAGCTAAGTCTTTGTTGTATTTCAGCCCTGCGATTTGCTTGGGGATGAACTTCTGGAATGCCTCTCTTGGAGGAGAGGTGCTCTACTCTATATGTATTGTCATTCTCTGACCAAAAGGAGAGAGTGGCTCACAAGAAAATCCAGTTTGCTTAAAAAGGTAAAAAGGTGTTCCTTATACATTTTAGATTGTTGACTTTACAGGTTTCAAAAAGCTGTCATTGGTGTAGTACGAAGAGTAGTGGAATCAAAGGGTCTGGGTTTGCACTCCAGGTTTCAACTTACTAGCTATGTATTCTTAAGCATATGGGAATTATTGTGAAGATTAAATAAGATAACATGTGAAAGCCTTTGTAAACTGGGAAGTTTACGTGCTGTTTTTAAGTTTGGGATTTTTTTTTTAAATAGAATATAGACTGTCTGTATCAATTTCGAAGCATATTTATGGCCTGAAGGAAACAGACTTGGCTGTGACCCTCTGTCAGCAGATTACTCATAAAGAACCTTGTGACCCTACTGTAGAACACTGTAGCCCTCTGATTTGTCTTGACTCTTCTGACCAAATCTGTAAATCCAAAGAACCTGTCTTACATTGTTTTACTAAGAATTCAAACTTGAGTTGGTTGTATACATAGTTTATGCGGGCCTAGAAATGAGAGGTTACCCTTGATGTAAAATTTTGTTCATAATATTTCTTAAATTATAATAAGTACATGTTTTAATAAATTGTTTTTGAACAATTAATTGTTATTTTATCTTTTTCTTCCTCTGTTAACATCTTTGACAAATATATTACTGAGTCATGTGTTCTTGGTTAGTTCTTTCTTTTTTTATCTCCCATACTCTTTTGCTAATTGGAGCATTTGGAAGGTTGTATTTATAAAAGTTTTGGGATGGGGTGGGTCCTTCTACCATTGTGATATAATAACCACAAGATACATTTACAAACTAGTCAATTTTCTCTTAAGTAAAGAATGGGGGGAAATTAACGTTTGAGGTTTCTACAGTTCTTCATATAATACTTACAATTCTTTGGCTTTGATTTTCATTTAGTATCTTATTGATGGAATCAGTTACTTGCTACAGATGCTAAATTACCGGTGTCCTATCCAGTTAAATGAAGGAGTTTCTTTCCAAGACTTAGACACAGCCAAATTACTGAGTGAAGGTAATGTGATCTCTTTTTGCAGTTTCCTGTTTTAAAGGTTTTTTTTTTCTTAATTTTTACGTTTACTAGACTTTACTCTGATTTAAATGAATTTCAAGGTACATTATATACCAAAAAATAATAAAAGGGCTTTTAAATATCTTCTCATGTAAAAAATAAAAAATACTGCTATTCCCTTTATAGTAACTTTGAAAGAATTACATGTCATGCTGCTTTTATTTCGTATCCCCAATTAGCCCAATTAGGCACTAGATTCGGCTACTTGAAACAGACTGGAAATAACTTTTTTTAAGTTTATTTATTTTGAGAGAGAGAGAGAGAGAGAGCCATGCACGCAAGCTGGGAGGGGCAGAGAGAAAGGGAGAGAGAAAATCCTAAGCGGACTCTGCACTGTCAGCATAGAGCCCGACTTGGGCCTCGAATTCAACAAACCTTGAAATCATGACCTGAGCCTAAATCAAGAGTTGGATCCTATCCAACTGAGCCACCCAGGTGCCCCGGAAGTAACTTTTAAACAAGTAGAAATTTACTGCTCTTTCACCTAAAAATGGTCTTAAGGGGCACATGGGTGGCTTAGTCAGTTGAACGTCCGACTTCTGCTCAGGTCATGATCTCGCGGTTCCTGGGTTCAAGCCTCATGTTGGGTTCTGTGCTGACAGCTCAACTTGGAGCCTGAAGCCTACGTCAGATTCTGTGTCTTTCTCTCTGTCTCTGCCCTTCCCTCACTCGCACTCTCTCTCAAAAATAAATAAACACTGAGAAAAAAAGACAACAACCAAAACCAGAGCTGATTATGGTGATTCCTATCAGGATCCTACCTTTTTCCTCCATCATCTTCAGAACTACAGCCTTACAGCTTCAGAGGGAGGCATTTATACAGAATACATGTAAATAGTACTTCCCAGAGTTGTGCAACATGCACCTCTGTTGAGGATATTGCATTCTCAGTGTCTCAACATGCTTCTGGAGGTCTTTTCGTCTCACCTGTGTTTCAGTCTATAGGAAGGGCAAAAAGATGTTTCTTTCAGTCAACACTGCTCCTTTGGAAAACCTTCTTAGAAGTTTCTGACACTTAAAACTTCCACCTACATTTCACTGGCAATAATTTAATCACATGGCTTCAAACAGCTACAAGGGAACCTGGGATTACAGTATAGCCCTTCACCTGATGCATTGCCATCCCAAGTAAAATTGTCTCTTAACTAAGAAAGAAGGGAAGAATGAATACTGGGTGGCAAATGTTCCTGTCATATCTATCCACCTGAAAATATTAGGAACTGGATATAGAGCATCATTTGGGTTTTAGACTGAGGTGTGGGAGGGAAGAACCACTTATTTTTGCCATCTCTTTATAAGTGGAGGAACTGATGTCATGATAAGCCAGAAGGTGTGTTGAAGGTCACATAGCTGGCAAGTGACATTAGATTATATGTGTAAACTTTCTTTTTACTTCATCTGAAATTTTGATGGGGAGAAATCAAATATGGAGAAGAAGAAAACTTAGGGAAAATTCTATATTTCAATTTTATAAGTATATTTTAATTATCCTTTTTTCTTTGTTAGCTTTTGTAGGTTTTTCCATTTTATTTGAAAACACTGCTTAGAAAAAGCAGCATGATTTAAGCTACTGAAAGTTGTTATGTTCAGTTAATTCAGGCACGTAGCTGTCCTAAAAATTGCAAATACCAAATGCTCCTCCAGTGGGCCTGTTTTGACAAACGTGGTGTTTTGGTTTATTTGTAGGAAGTATTTCTTGCGGATAACTAGTAAACTGATTAGCTGCATTGACAGTGGCCTTTCTAAAATCTCCTCACCCACCAATATGGATTGATGTAAAAGAAAAAGTAGGGATGGGCACGAAAGCCTATTTAGAACCAAAGAAAGTAGCAAGAGTCACCAATTTCTCTTATTCTCTCATTTCTAGTCATAGGGTAGTATACTCTTATAGCCTGGGATTTTCTCTTCAGGATGTTTGTGGTACTAGTGTCTTCTCTTAAATCATAATTTGATTGCATTAGCCCCTAGCTTCCACTACTTCTTCCACAGGAGAATCAAAAGGGACAGATAGGGTCTCTTTTTTCCAGGAAAAAAAAAAAAAAGAAAACAACATCCACTTCATAGCACTTTTGCCACAGGGCTAGGTCCTCTTCCGGTGTTGGCTTCTTGTTCTCATCTAAAGCAGTTTGTTCCTCCCTACTTCATCTCTCTCAAGATGTAGGTTAGGAGCCAGGAAGCCTACCTGGCTGAATTACTCCTGATCCCCATCAGAGAGGTTCTAATTATTTTTTTTTCTTCACTTAAAACATTTATTCAAAAATGAAAACAATGTAAGTGTTTTGACATGATAGTTTCTGTATACTTAAATCTGTATATTTTTATACATAGTATGGTTTTGAAAATTAGTTCTTAGTATTCTGTAAGTGTGAAAATTTTATTTTAGGTTTAGGAAGGATCTTAGAGATTTTATTTTATTTTATTTTATTTATTTTTAAAATTTTTTTAATGTTTATTTATTTTTGAGACAGAGAGAGACAGCATGAGCAGGGTGGGGATAGAGAGAGAGGGAGACACAGAATCCGAAGTGGGCTCCAGGTTCTGAGCTGTCAGCACAGGGCCCGATGCAGGGCTCGAACTCATGGACTGGGAGATCATGATGTGAGCTGAAGTCAGATGCTTAACCGACTAGCCACCCAGGGGCTATTTATTTATTTATTTATTTATTTATTTTAAATTAAAAAAAAAATTTGCATCCAAATTGGTTAGCATATGGTGCAACAATGATTTCAGGAGTAGATTCCTTAGTGCCCCTTACCCATTTAGCTCATCCCCCCCCCCACAACCCCTCCAGTAACCCTCAGTTTGTTCTCCGTATTTATGAGTCTCTTCTGTTTTGTCCCCCTCCCTGTTTTTATATTATTTTTGTTTACCTTCCCTTATGTTCATCTGTTTTGTCTCTTAAAGTCATCATATGAGTGAAGTCATATGATTTTTCTTTCTCCTACTGACTAATTTCGCTTAGCATAATATCCTTTAGTTTCATCCATGTAGTTACAAATGGCAAGATTTCATTCTTTTTGATTGCCGAGTAATACTCCATTGTATACATATACCACATCTTTATCCATTCATCCATTGATGGACATTTGGGCTCTTTCCATACTTTGGCTATTGTTGATAGTGCTGCTATAATCATCGGGGTGCATGTGTCCCTTCAAAACAGCACATCTGTATCCCTTGGATAAATGCCTAGTAGTGTAATTGCTGGGTCATAGGGTAGTTCTATTTTTAGTTTTTTGAGGAACCTCCCTACTGTTTTCCAGAGTGGCTGCACCAGCTTGCATTCCCATCTAATTATTTTTTAATATTTTATTAGCCAACATTAAACATAATTCTGAATAATCCTTAATATTAATTTTAAAAGTTCTACATGAATTCAAAATATTTTTGTGGCCAGATCTTAGTGATAATTTAACCACCTTTAGAACTTAAGAACACAGTCACCTAAATGATTCTTTAAAAAAAATCTCTGACAAACTGGTTTTTGGGGGGTTGGGAGTGATGGACCTCTTTTATAGGTAAAATAGAGAGAAATGCCAATTAAATGAGGATTATATTAGGGATCATTTGGCTTTTCTAGTGTAACTGAAATGAGAAGGAAAAACGCTTAATGACATAAAAGGAATTTATTAGAGTTTTAATAACCAAGGTCCCTTTTTAAATATTTAAATTCTAATCTCTCAACCTAAATGATTTTCCCAGGAATATTTAGTGACATTCATTTGCTGGCTATGATGTACAGCGGAGAAATGTGTTACTGGGGATTGAAGCATTGTGCAGATCAACAGCCAGAAAATCATGAAGTGGATAGTGGTGTTTCCGGAGCAAGCTACACGACACAGAAAGAACCCTTGGATTTCCGAGAAGTAGGAGAAAAAATTTTGAAAAAGTATGTATCTGTGTGCGAAGGACCCCTGAAAGAACAAGAATGGAATACAGCAAATGCAAAACAAATTTTAAACTTCTTTCAGCATTATACCAACCAGTAAGTTCAGCTATTCTTTTTGAAACAGAAGAACAAAACAACCCGTGAAATGGAAAAAGTTCCAGAAAAGAAGACATATTGACACTGAGCTTAAGAATGTTACACTATGTAAAGATAACCAGCAGGGTTACCTATTTTTAAATGCCATCGCCATCTTTCATTACATGTTTTTAAATCTATGAAGGAACAATTCTTTAATTTCTAAGATGGCATGTAATTTTAATTCAGCCATCCTGTAACTAATACTAAGTAGTAATCCAGTTTAGCTTTTTAGAATTTTTTTATTACTTTAGGTTTCTTTTTTTAATATTGTGACATAAAATTGACCACTTTAAATATCTTCAGATTATTTTTAGGTCTATCTTGAAGCTACGCTTCAGCGATTAAAATCAAGTCACCTCATTGCTTTAGATGGATAAAAAATGGGCAAAATAGAAGATTGTGACTAGTATTTAGACTCCCATTTCCAGAATAAGGTAAATAATGCAATGCCACAAGAGAATTGTTTGATTTTTTTTCACCATGTATTACTAATAGAATTTAAAATTTTTATGCTATTGGGCATTATATAACCATTTTCAAATGATTTTCCTGTTTTGTTAAAAGAAAATGGATGGCTTATCAAATGAGTAATGAAGATGAAACCAATTTAGGTTAGTCCATCATTAGCTCATATGTGTTTAGAGCACACCTTTTTGGATGTATTGAAATTTTAATATTTTTGTCTTTAATAATAGAGATGGCCAGAGAACCTAACTTTCTATCTTGCTTACAGTATTTCTGTCTACCTCAACTCCTCTTGTCATCTTGGGATGATCTGTCTAATACCTTGCTGATATCCTTGACTTCTGTGCCAGTGACTTCATCACATTCCAGGAACTTACTCCCATGGCTACACCTTGAATGGAAATCACCACCTTGTGTTCTCTTTCTGAAATCTTAAATTGCAGTAACCGATAACAATTCCTATCTTTCCAGCTTTTTCACTTCCTCATTTTTGTTGATTTTTCTTTCCCTGTATTTCTATTCTTTTTTTTTTTTTAATTTTTTTTTAACATTTATTTATTTTTGAGACAGAGAGAGACAGAGCATGAATGGGGGAGGGGCAGAGAGAGAGGGAGACACAGAATCAGAAGCAGGCTCCAGGCTCTGAGCCATCGGCCCAGAGCCAGACGTGGGGCTCGAACCCATGGACCGCGAGATCGTGACCTGAGCTGAAGTCGGACGCTTAACCAACTGAGCCACCCAGGTGCCCCCTGTATTTCTATTCTATCTCTAGCTTCTTTACAGCCTTCTCCTCTTGACTGTTCCTCTTTCTCCTAAACCATCAGCCCGCTTCAGATTTTCTTCCTTTCCTCCAGCTTCAGCTTTATAAGGATCACCAGTTGAAGTGCTCTCCACAGCCCCTTCAAGTCCGTTGTCCTCGTGTCCTTCAGTGTAACCATTCTGCACATCTCACCATTGTCCTGTCACCCACCTTTTCTGGAATGCTGTGTCTCATGTGAAGTTCATGTAACCCTTCAAGGTGTAATCCCTATGAGTGTCTCACCTTCGACTTTAGAAGAGCCCTCAGTATAAGCCTCTTGTTTGTTCCTGCTGTGGCTCCTCTCCTTTTCTCTTGGTGGCTAATCTAAACCTCACTACTTTTTTCATGTCCTCTATTTCCTCCCTTAGCATATGGCGCTTGGTCCGCTCTTACAGAAAATTCAGACTATGAGGAGTTTAATTTCTATTTCCCAGCTTTGCCGTACTCATTTTCCCCATTTTTAGAAGAAAAGAGGTCACCTGCTTCCTGTCTAAAGCTGATCTCCACCTCTCCTCTTTTCCCCTGGAGCTTCTTTTTTTTTTCTGCTTGCCCCTTAGATATTGCTCTTCACTGAAGGTCTGTTTTCTTTTTCCCCTCCCCCCCTTTCCTTCTCTCCCTCCCTCCCAATCTCGCTCTCGCTCTTTTTTTTTTTTTTTTTTAACTTTAAATACTCTTAGGTGATGTCATTCATAGCCCTGGCTGCTTGTGACAGCTATAATGTTAGGCTGACTTCTAGACTTGCAACTCAAATCCCAGCTTCTCCTGCTCTCTGAGCCTTCTTTCTAACTGCCTATTAAATATCTTCACTCACAATTTTGGTAATTCAGTATGTCCAAACAACTAACCCTCATCTTTTGTTTAAAATCCTTTTTGGTTCATGTTTTTTCTTTCTTTCTTTTTTTTTTTTTTTTTTTTTCCTTTTTTTTGGTCTTTCACAGAGCAAGGCAACAAGGAATGCCACAATCTAGTTTCTGTCTACCTTCCCAGTTTTCTCTCTGCAGTGCATCCCATGTTATCATGTTCTAGTTCAGTGTTCCTCAGCATTTACAACCCAGGCTGCTTTTTGATAAACATTCTGATAGAACATCTTGGTATAAGGAAAATCTCTCCCTATCCCTGCCCCTGTCTCCTTGCTTATCCTTACGCAACAGAGATTTTTATTTAATATAGCTTTTTAACCAGTTTCACTACAAAAATACCTTTGTGCTTTCTAAGTATAAAAATTTAGATCATTTTTAGTATGGTTTTAGAACCACACGCCCCCTTACCCCCACCTTTTGGAGCATGATGATCAATTGCAAATACTTCAGTTCCTTTCCCATTGGGCTCCCCTCAGTACTCTGCAGATCTCATTACTTCTGCCGGGAATACTTTGCCCTTCTTTGTGGCCAGGTGAATACTTACTTGTGCTTTAGGACTCAGCTCCAGTGATACTGGATCCATAAGGTTTTTTCAGCCCTTTTCAGTCAAATGTTCCTTTGCTTCTGCTCCCTTAATGTTCCTTCCATGTTATCAAACAGGTAACACTGCTTTATAGTTCTTTTCCTTATGTGTTGGTGAACTCCATATTTAAAAAATGTATCTTCATACATTGTGCTTAATGAATGGTAGGCCCTTAGTAATGTTTTTTGGTTTTGTTTTGTGGGTTTTTTTGCCTTTTTTTTTTTTTTTTTTTTAATTAATAAGAGACACGGTTCTTAAGTGCCGAACTCTGCACAAAAGGGTTGCTGCTATTGGATTGCAAACTGCCATGCCCTCTACACCAGTGGTTAATAAGGCAAATAAGAAATTAGTTCTCAGAGAAGTAAAGTATTATGTAGATTTGGGACCTGAGAAAACCATAACTTTCTCTTCAGAAATGGGAACTTCCATTTTGCCTTTACGACCCTTGGAAACCACTTGGGTCTCTCACTAGCTGGTGTAGTTATGAGGGTGCTACTGGGTGCTTTTTGTACAACTTTTCCATCCCCCACATAATTGGAGAATGATCTGTAGACCATAACGCTTACAGTGCTTTTTACATGGGTGTATTACAAAACAATGAACAACAGATTTTTGTATGTATGTGTTAAACCTAAGTAAATTTTATTTCATTTAAGTGAAGTATCTTCAAGATAACAAACACTACATCAGCAAGGCACTATAATTCCCTCATCAACAAGTATTATGTGCCTACTACATGTCAGGTTTCATCTTAGGCATTGATGATACAGCTTTGTAAAACATCATTTTTGGGGTTTATATTCCAGTGGAGGAAGTTAACACATTTTAAGAAATACATGTATCGTGTATTAAGTGGTTAGTGCTATGAAGAATAACAGGGTAAAGGGCTTGTGTGACTCTGGAGAGGAGTGCTGTTTTATGTATGGTGGTTGGGAAGGCGTGCCTATCTACTTTAGCATTAGCGTCTTCAAATTCTCTCCCTTTGGTTAAATGCCTTGCTGCACATTCAGTACATCCATAAAGTTTCTTTCTTATGGAAGTTCTGATACAGAATTAAGGAACGAGTCAGTCACTACGTAAGACCTTTTTCCTTTGATTACATTTAAGACGTTTTCCAGTGTGGGCTTTACTAATGAGTGAGTGAGAACCTAAAGGCCTTGTTGTGTTATTACATGGGGGTTTCTCTCCATTTTGAGTTCTCTGATTGTTACTAAAACTGTTAAAGGATTTTTTTTTTATAATCCTTAAATTTGTGTTTCTTTTGCAGTGTGAATTTTTTTATGTTAAGTAGTTAAGTTTCAAAGTAAGCTTTGAAACTTAAAGGCCTATCTGTTTTGTGGCATTTATAGGGTTCCTGGCTATTATGAATTGTTTGATGCTGATTAAGTTTCAAATCATGACAAGACTTTCCCTCATACCTTTGCATACAGTAGAGTGAAGTGAGTGAGGGTTGTGGCTAAAACTCCACAATAAAATTACATTCCTATCTTTACCCTCCCACTGTGGGTTCTGTGATGTTCATTGAAGTGGGAACTGTATCTAAGCGTATTCTCAGCTTCATTTTAATGGCATTCTTAAAAACACACAACTGGATAACATGCTAGTTTTGGATGGCTTGGCACTTTTCTCTTGCCACTTATGAGGGCTCCTTTTTTGGCTCTAATAAGGATACCTTATCTGCAACAGAATCCAGGATTCTGTAGTTCTCTAGTGTCACTTCCTTGTATTATTTTTAACACAGTATGAGATAACATGTTAGGAAGTATTGTATTAAAATGCATTTACTGTATCCATAAATGAGTATGTGATATGTATTCATGCTGAAGTTCTTTATTGTTTTTTGTTCTCTTACTTGTAGTGAAGATTTCCAAGTAAAATGTTTTGGAGCATATACATTTTTTTTAATAAAACCATATTCCCATATTTGTATCTTGGTCTTTATTTTCTATTATATCTGAGTGTTGTATCAGAATGAAAACTTTCATTGTCTCAGTTTACTTTGACATCTGAACATTATTTCTTATGGTTCTAATAAATGTCATACAGTATAGTATATTGGTTAGGAATATGGGCTCTGGAGCCAGAGATCTGAGGTTAAATATTAGCCCTGTCATGTCCTAGCTTTGTGGCTTCACATAAATTACTTAAACTTTCTGTACCTTAGTATCCTATTATTTAACAAAGGAGCACTGTTAGTACCTACATCACAGGTTATTGGAGATTAAATGAATTAATGTTCGAAGTTGCTTAGTTTAATGCTTAGCACATCCTAAGAGCTCAAAAGACTAGTTTTTATTATTTTCTTTAAGCCTAGTTTTGTGTATCAGTTCATCATGCTGAAAATATACTTATCAGCCAGGATAATTGAGTGACAAACTCTTGTTCTGGCCAGTGAGCACTCACTCACTGCCTTGTCAGTTCAAGTGGTGCTGACCTTTCTAAATGGAAAGCAAGTTTCAGAGAAGAAATTACTGGCTATATAGACATTTTAAATGTTTGTTTTAGATATGGCTAGAAGGAAACCTACAGTTTTCAGAAATTTTTCAGCCCCAGTCTCACAATGTGTATATATATATATATATATATATATATCCCTGTATACCAACATCAACATTTACCTATCAGCTTGATTGACTTGGCTTCTAGTACCTTTAGGTCATACTGAACTGACAAGTCAGAGGCATTTAATGAAATATTAGTCTAATATCCTTAATATCCTGTTTAAAAAATAGATTAAGCTGGGAAATCCACATGATTGAATGGTATGTAGCTATAAGAAGCAAAAGCAAATATTTCTGTATAATGCTATGGAGTCCTCTTAAGTGAAAAACAAGGTGGAAAAGAGTATATAGTACTATTTAAGAAAGGGAATAAATATGTGTGTATAACCTTGTTTGCTTACATATATGTATATATATGTATATTATATAATATATATACATTATATATACATTATATATATACATACATTATATACATGTATGTACACATATATACATACATGTATATATGTACATATATGTATATGTGTACATATATGTATACATATATGTGTATATGTGTACACAAATGTATGTATACGTATACACATATATGTATACATATATATGTATATATACACATTTTTTTTAATTTAAAAATTAAAAAAAAAAAGTACTTCTGGTGAGAGGTATGGAGAGAGGTACCAGATGGAGGGGACCAGGATGGAAGCTAGACTTCTCTGAATATACCTTAAGTTTTGTACATTTGACTTTGGAGCATGTACTACATTTTTACAAAGCAAGATTACATCAAAATTAAAAGCAACTCCTAAAATTCCAAAGCAAAATACAACAAATGAGCTGTATTGTGCTTCAAGTTGGTGGCTTAACTACACAGGAATATTTCAATTATTTTTAAAGAACAATAATTTGCATTCCCCTAGTGGATATCCCCAAGGGCTGTGAAGAAATCAAACTCCTCAGTAATTATAGTATTAATAACTCTGCTGATAGCATTAGAAATGTGGATTTTCAGTGTAAGGGAAAAGAGACTAAATTGGAATCAAAGAAGGTAAGTAAAAATTCTGTAATTCTGAAGTTGAATAGAAATTAACAGCATGAACTCTTATTTTCTCTACATAAAGACCACCAAATAATGTCCAAATACTATTTCCCATTAAAATGAACCAGGGCTCTGGGGCACCTGGGTGGCTCTGTTGGTTAAGCATCTGACTTTTGCTTTCAGCTCAGGTAATGATCTCACAGTTTGTGAGTTTGAGCCCCTTGGGATTCAATCTCTCCCTCTCTCTCTCTGCCTCTCCCCCAACCCCATGTATAACTAAACTTAAAAAAAAAAAAAAAAAAAAGAACCACAGCTCCCTGGAGATAAGGCTGAGTCTATATCATGGGCGGGACAATCAAATGGTTGATGAGGGACAACTTTTATTTAATCATCTAATCAAAGAGATCATAAAATTAGAATAGTAATACTTTAAAACTTGTAAACAATAATCATTGATAACTCCTAAATCCTTGAGACGAAAAACTTATGATGAACTTGATAATAAATGGATCAGAGTTTAGAAACCATTGATCAGTTTGAACATTAGAAAATGAGAATGACAATTTGAGTACACAATACCACTTAGAAATATTTTATAAAACCTATCTAAATTTGATCATGCCTTCCAAGAAAGTCCAGAATGTCCTGAAGTCCAGAAAGACCAACCTAGTTTCTTTTAACAGTTGCCAGGAAAAATAAAGGAGAGGGAACCTATAGAATGAACAAGTTTTAGGAACATGTCTACCAAATGTAACATGTGGATCTTGTTTGGGTCATGATTTTAAAAAGCCAATTGCAAAATATAAATTAAATAAGTATATATATTTGAGGCAGGTGAGGAAGTTAAGCCCTGCCCAAGTATTTGGTGATTTTAAAGAAAGTTAGGTGATAATGGTACAGTGATAATGGTACAATGTTTCTTAAAAGTTACCTTAATTTTTAGAGACATATACTGAGATATTTAGGGATAAAATGATATATCTGGGATTTGCTTAAGAATAATCTCGAGGGGCGCCTGGGTGGCGCAGACGGTTAAGCGTCCGACTTCAGCCAGGTCACGATCTCGCGGTCCGTGAGTTCAAGCCCCGCGTCGGGCTCTGGGCTGATGGCTCAGAGCCTGGAGCCTGTTTCCGATTCTGTGTCTCCCCCTCTCTCTGCCCCTCCCCCGTTCATGCTCTGTCTCTCTCTGTCCCAAAAATAAATAAACGTTAAAAAAAAAAAAAAGAATAATCTCGATTTGGGGATGTGTGCGTTGGGTGGAGACGGTGATGGAGCAAGATAAACTGGTAACTTGAATCAGCTAGTGGACACATGGGATTACATTATTAACTCTAATAATTTTCACAATTAAAAAATTATAACCCATGGGGTGCCTGCGTGGCTCAGTCAGTTGAGCGTCCAGCTTCAGCTCAGGTTATGATCTCACTGTTAGTGGGTTCAAGCCCAGGTTATGATCTCACTGTTAGTGGGTTCGAGCCCCGCGTCGGGCTCTGTGCTGACAGCTCAGAGCCTGGGACCTGCTTTGGATTCTGTCTCCCTCTCTCTCTGGTCCTCCCCCACTCACGCTGTGTCCTAGAGTCTTAAAATTATGTATTTATTACTTTAGATTGAAATAATCCTTTAAGGAACCGAGATCTAGCTTTTGAGCAAAGTAGTTTTTGGATTAGATTGAAGTAATCTATTTGAAAATGAATGACACAGTAGTATTTGTGTCCTTATCAATAGAGACCATAGTCAGTTCAATATAATAGGTTACCCTTGTTGAAAAGAAAACCACAGGCCCCAGATGGAATCTCTTATTTTAAGGGCCCCACTTCAGCAAACCAAAACCATAATACCTAACCTACCTGCAGTTTCAGCCACCTGAGGAATGTAACCTTTAACCAGTCAACAAGGAATCCCTGGTCAGCACTAGGAAATTTACTGATAGACCTCTTCCATTCCCCTTAGGAAGGTGACCTTGTCTACAACAGTGTACTTTTTGCCAATAATTTCCTTTTTTTCCTTTTTTTTTTTTTTTTTTTTGCCTTTAATGATTTTTGTTTATTCTCTACACCCAAGATCGAGGGTCTCATGCTCCACTGACTCAGCCAGCCGGGCACCACCACCGCCCCACTTCTGCCTTTTAAAAACCTTCCTTTTCCTGCAGCTCAAGAGAGCTCCTTTCTTTTTGCCAGATGGGATGCTTCCATATTCATGAATTGGGCAATAAAGACAATTTGATCTTTTAAATCACGCAGTTGAATTTTTGTTGTTTATTACCTTGTAATGTGGCCTATGGCATAGTTTCTTAAAGCCCTTTCAAAGTAAGGCTGGACAAGGTGAGTAAAATGGGTAACTTTTACAGATAAAAAAACAACAACGCTAGCAGGATTTCAACAGTACTGTATCTGGCTTCTCTTATTCTGGCCCTATGTTGCTGCCCTTTTGTGAGATGCCTACCTTCAGGAATTTTTAAATGTACCTATATTTTTAAGTAGAGAATACAGACTCCTCACCTTGGCATAAGGTCTTTCATGATTAGGCCCCTGGCCACCTCTCTACTCTCATTTCTGCCAATCCCCAAGAACACAAACAGTAAATCGGAGACTGAAAAACAATTAGAAAAAACCTCCACGCCTGGCACGGCAGTGCTGAGAAGGAAGCAACTGGTTATTATGCCTAAGACAGCGGAGGAGGGCAATCCGTTGAATGAATAGGGATCACCTAGGCCCAGATGAAGTGTAAACGGGTCCCAGACAGAACGTCTTTGGGTGAAGAAACCAAGTTACAAAGGGCCGAGAGATTTCATGGGACCGAGTGAGGTTAGCAAGGCTGAGGTCTGAAGTGAATGGGGCAGTGAGCGGTGCTTCGGGCTCCACTCGAGACGGCACCTCACTGGGCCACATCTCGATTCCCTTCCGGGTGCGGAGGCTGCCCGCGGGGAGACGTGGCAGGGGCGAGACGGGGGGTGCGAGGCGGGTGGCGAGCCGCCCGGAGGAGGACGCGCAGCGCGTGGCCCTGCGGCGCGTCACGTGCAGCGTCGGCGGCCATGGCGGGAAGCGAGCCCCGCAGCGGAGGCAGCGCCCCGCCGCCGCACCACAGCGACTGGAGCCGGCTGGAGGCCGCCATCCTCAGCGGCTGGAGGAACTTCTGGCAGTCGGTGGGCAAGGAGAGGGCAGCGCCGAGGGCCTCCCAAGAGGAGGCGGACGAGGAGGCCAGTACCCTGACGCGGCTGCCGGTGAGTGGCGGCCACCGGACGCGGAGGACCGCGGGCCGGGAGGGGCGCCCCGCTCGGGCGGCCTTGGGGGCCTCGCCGCGCCCCGGCCTGGGTCTGTCCGGTCCTGCAGCCATTCCGGGCCGTGTCGTCACCTGGGAATAACGGTAGAGCAGAGACGCCGAGGCGTTGAGCTTTGGTCCTCCGCCGCGGGACCGATGGTCGCGGCGGAACTCACCGCAGTGGGGGCGCCCCGCTAACCGGCCGGGTCATCCTCACGTCTTCAACCCCCCAAAGCGAGTTTTGGTACTGGAACGCCCTGACGTCATTCAGGAAAAGAGGAGACCACGCCAGACTTTGTGGGTAGCCTGGGGAAGCCTTCAGCGACTGTGTTCTCAAAGGCTCTCACCTCAGGTTCAGGGTCCAGAACCCCTGGGGGACCCCGCCCCCCCCCAACACTCGGCCATGACGCTGTGGCTCTTCTCCCACCGCGCGTTTCAAGCACCGACCCTCACACTTCATTGAGAAGAAGTTACAGGCGCCTCGAGGGGCGACAGGCCACAAGAATTATACACCTCTCATTTATCGTTAAACTCTTCAGGCAGATGGGAAAATGGAGAGACGAAAAATTTCTTCGAAATTATTAAACTCTGTATCTCGGCTGAACTCTCGACACTTGCCTGTGACATCGATCAGAAATTGAAAACTGCAGGCTTAGAATGCCTCCAAGGGTCTCCCTTTTGTAGAGGTTCTTGGAGATAATAGATTTTATGGAGGAACTCAGATGACAGATTTATTCTTTGATTTGCTCTAATGACAAGATCAGAAGTTTGTCAGCTTCATAAAGATTTTATGTTGAAGGCTAGATTATTTCCTTAAGTAGTTTGTTCAAGTGAACGGTGTGGCAAAATATCCGTGAGAAATTAAGAATCTGGTTATTTTGCTTGAAAAATGAATGTTTCGGTGTGTCAAAAATTAAGTGTTCAGTTACGTTTCTCTTTTGGTGGCAGGAAATTAACTTCCAAATAGTAGATTTCATTATTAAGAATACTGACACACCGATCTTTGGTTATCTAGTATAATTCTTTACAAGTTTTGTAATTTATCATGATATAATCATTAAAAAGACAAACTCTTTGGTTGACCTTTGGTTTCCTAGTATAATAAAATAAATTTTATAATTTATTATCAGAAAACAATTTCCAAGATACGTTTTTCATGCCTTTTACCTGTTTGCTGTTTCCATTTCAGATTGACGTACAGCTATATATTTTGTCATTTCTTTCACCTCATGATCTGTGTCAGTTGGGAAGTACCAGCCATTATTGGAATGAAACTGTACGAGATCCAATTCTGTGGAGATATTTTCTGCTGCGGGATCTTCCTTCTTGGTCTTCCGTTGACTGGAAGTCTCTTCCAGATCTAGAAATCTTAAAAAAGCCTATATCTGAGGTCACTGATGGTGCATTTTTTGACTACATGGCAGTGTGAGTATCTAGTTTTATGAATTAAAAAGAAGATATTATATTTGACTATATTACAAGTCAATAGTGTAAATTAGTCTTGGCTCTGCCACTAAATTGAGGATTAAGTTAAATGACTTCCTTCATAGGACCCTTTCGTTTTTCACATGTTGTTATTTGCCTGTGGTGCCTGACTCTAGACTATTTGAATAATTGTAGATAGTTCATATGCCAAGAAGTAAAACACTTGTTAAAATTTTCATTATCTATAGAATACTTGTTATTTTGTTAAATGATGAATACTTTTCTGTGTCCAAAGAAAGAATGATCAGCAATTAGAGACCAGTTCTTTAGCAGGAAAGAACAACATTCTCAAGATTCTGGGAAGTAAGATTTTGTTATCATCCAAAAGCACTGACACTTTTAAATATCGTGTAGCTGAGAGAACTAATGTTCTTGAACAATTGTAATGCATTGGATTCTATGAGGGGTCCCTTTTGTGTGTTTACTTAACGTGATTTTCACGCAAAAAGAAGGTAGTATCCTTGTGTTACAGATGTGGAATTGAGGTTCAAAATGGTTATGGATTTGCCTAAGGTCATATAGCTTATAAGAGACTGTTCTGGTTGGAATCCTATCATGCTGCATTAAACATATAATGTCATTGGGTCTGGATATAACCTCCTTTATTGAGGGCCCCACATTTAAGGCATGGTAAATAAAATTAAAAGATATTTGTGTTTTAGGTAAAGATTTTACTAGCTATAGTATTTTTTTCATATTTAAGGTATTCATATCTTTCCTTATTCTAATGCAGATGCTAAGTCTTGTGAAGCTACTTGATTTAAAATGTATGTGTTATGTTATATATAATTTCAGTAAGTGCTACTGTACTCTCACTAGCTAGTTGTTTTTTCTACATTGTCCCACAACCAAGTATATCATGCTGTGGAACCAAATTTTCCCCAGGAATAATCATAGTAACTACCATTCATGATCATATAAAGTTTTTTTTTTTTATTGAAGTATAATTAACATACAGTGTTATGTTAGTTTCAGGTGTATAATATAATGATTCAACAATTCTATGCACTTTTCAGGGCTCATCTTGATATGTGTTCTGTTAACACCTTTTATATCACTCGTCTCCCTACCAACCTCTCATCTGTCAACTACCAGTTTGTTCTCCGTATTTAAAAGTCTGTTTTTGGTTTTTTTGGTCTCTTTTGTTTTGTTCATTTGTTTTGTTTCTTAAATCTATAAATTAATTTCTGATCCATACAACCCTGGGTTAATTGTTATTGCTTAAATAATGCAGATGAAAAAAACTTAAATTTAGACTATAAGTGGCTTATATAAATAAAGTGGTAAGGTTTGGCTAGATCTACCTAGCCTCAAAGTAGATTTTTTTTTTCCTTCTTGAATTACAAGGTTCCTAAATAAAGATCATTATCTTGTTAGGTTAGTGACTGTCTCAACCAGCTTGATTTAGTTAAAGGGATTTAGGTTTTATTTTTATTTGGGTACTATGTTTTAATTTTTGCTAACATGTAGAATTGCTGATTTAGAAATTTATAGCTATTGAAAGAAACAGTTGTTTTTTTCACATGCTTCTTAGCTGGCTAGGTTATCCATAAGGAACATTTGAGCTTCTGTGTATATGTAACACTTTTTAAACTGTTCCATTAGAGGCTGTTAATAAGAGTACTTAAGAAATTTGGTTAGGGGCACCTGGGTGGCTCAGTTGGTTAAGTGTCTGACTTCGGCTCAAGTTATGATCTTAAGGTTCATGGGTTCGAGCCCCACGTTGGGCTCTGTGCTGACAGCTCAGAGCCTGGAGCCTGCTTTGGATTCTGTGTGTCCCTCTCTCTCTGCCCTAGGCCACTCATGCTCGCTCGCTCTCTCTCTCTCTCTCTCTCTCTCTCTCTCAAAAATAAGTAAGCATGAAAAAAAAATTAAAAAAAAAAGAAATTTGGTTATATTGGTGGACTTAGTGATTTTTTTCTTTTTCTTTTTCTTTTTTTTTTTTTTTTTTTACATCTAGAGATACTTATGCTAACTATCCACGTAGTTTATCTTTAGTGTGTGGTTTTTTCAATCTTGGCACTACTGACATTTCAGACCAGGTGTTTAGACCAGTTGTCCTGTGCACTGTAGGATGTTTAGCAGCATTCTTTACCTCTGTCCACTAGATACCAGTAGCACCACCCGCTGACCCCCAGTTGTAATGACAAAAATGCCTGAGAGTCATAATGACAAAAAAAGGCTGAGAATCACAACTCTATGTAGTGAATTTTTTACAGCTGTAACAAGTGTTAGACCAAGTATTCCATGAGAAAAATCTAAATGAAAGATTAGAGAGTAAGTAACTACTTCCTGGGGAAAACTTTTTCAGCTTCTGGACCACTTCTACTCCCAGAGCGCCTTTGTTTTTTCCTGTCTGGCATTCAGCATACATATTATAATGGTATCTGTCCTCCATGTCCCTCCATGAGGATTCTAACTACATAATTATTATATCTCTTGTGTCTAGCAGGTTCTCAATAAACTATATATTGTTGAATGAATAACTGCCTAGATTTTTTTCTGTCCTGATTTTCTAATTGTGACAATTTTATATAGCTATAAAATGTGCTGTCCATATACAAGAAGATCCTTGAAATCTAGCCGTCCTATGTATGGAGCTGTCACGTCATTTTTACACTCATTGATCATTCAGAATGAACCACGATTTGCTATGTTTGGACCAGGTTTGGAAGAACTGAATACATCTTTGGTGTTGAGCTTGATGTCTTCTCAGGAGCTTTGCCCAACAGCTGGCTTGCCTCAGAGGCAGATTGATGGTAATTTTCATGTTAATCTATAGTATATAATAACTAAAGCACTTTGAACTTGATACTTATGTTGAATAATAAATTAATTTTTAATTAATTACATCTTTGATGTAATGAAATAATAGTAATTTGGTGAATAGGAGCCCCCTCCTTGGTCCCAGTGGGTTGAAAGAATTGATTTACTTTTTTATAAGAGGTGAGCTTTCCTTTATTTTCTCAAGTTTGTGTAATCCAGAATGTAAGATTATATGAAAGTAAGTTATATGTTATCAAGATGTTTGTACAGTATTTACCATATGTTAAAAGAATGTTAACAGCAAAAATCATTCAGCATCTACTGTGTGCAAAGTACTTTGCTATATATTGGAATTTTTAAAAAGACCTCAATTAATACTTTCCTCTTCTTTCTATGAAAATGATAAGTTAGTTGGCATGCAGGAGATATAATAAACATACCTAACAGTATAATCTAGCTTATGCTTTCCTCATTCATTTATCGACAGCACCTATTAGATACTAAAGGTGCAGAGATTTAAAACAAACATCAGCAATCTTTGTCCTGAAGATACTTAGTTTAGGTAAGGGCAGAGACAAGTATGAAGGTGATTCGTGTATGGTATAATTAGCCTCCTGGGTAGAAAGATAAGGGTCAAAGAAGGCTCCATGTTGAACATGATGCCTTATTTGAGTCATTAAGATGAATTAAAAGAGGCCATTAAAATAAGGGTAAAAGTATTATGAGCAGTGAGCACTACATTTCTAAAAGCACAAAATTCTGGATACATGTGACCTTTTGAAGTAGCTCTATGTGTCTACAGTGAGGCTAGGTGAGAAGACACCTGTATGTCATGCTTAAGCATTTGGGAGCTGTCGAAAGATTTTAAGCAGAAGAGCGAGATGATCAAGATTGTATTTGAGAAAGATCTGGCTTCTAAGTGGAAAATTGATTAGAAGAGGCTATAAAGATGTGGAGACTCATTAAGAAACCACTATAATATTGTGAAGAAAGTATGAAGGATACAGTGTTGACTGATTATGTATTGGCAGTATTTCTGATGTGGTTTTCATATTGGATGATGGTGCCATTCACTAGGATAAGGAAACACAGGAGGAGGAGGAGAAACTTTATAGAGATCTATATAGGGAGAATGACAGCCACTCTTTGGAGTATGCTGACTTTGATAACTCTGGGAGATATAAGTAGAGATGCCTGCTATAAGCAATCCACTTGTGTGGAAGCTGCATTAGGGCAGGCTAGCTTTATTCTTGGCTGTCAGGCATGTAATAGATTGTCAACATGTATATTTGATGAATGAATGAACAAATGACTTTGTGGATTACTCTATGCATCCAGATCTTAAGAGTAAGATCTAGGTTAGAAATCAAGATTGGGAAATCATAGGGTGTCTGTGTAGACTTGAGAGTTTTTGAGTATAGAGAGGAATATTGTGAACCAGGTGCTGAAATCTTCAGTGAATGTTTAGAGGAAGGGGTTGTCAAATGTAATAAATAACATCCTAAATGTCATGGATATCATAAATGATGAGGCTGAGGAAGGGGAGATGGTCCTGCAGCTGAATGGTGTGTCCAAAAAGAGATGAAGTTTCAAAGAGAGCTGGTGAGTAATAGGACATGGAAGTGAGGAGTAAAGAGAACATTGACTCCACCTCTTTGTCCTGAGATATGAGAGGATAAGCAATTTTGTTAATTGAGAGTCTTCTGCAAGAAAAGCAGCATTTAAGGGCAGGCCAGTTTCAGATAAGGCTGTGAGGTGGAACACTTTAAGAAGAGGTTGGGGATATGGGGAAATTTGCTGATGATGAAACGTTAATTTTATTCTTCAGACAACAGCAGAAGTGTTTGTTTTGAAAATGCCAATCCAATTATGCCTCAAACGCCACAAGATCAGGGAAGAATAGAGGGATGGGTCATTGGCAAGGTGGTACAGAACAGCATGGAGATCATACTGGGCTGAGGTTAGATGTATTGAGAGGGTAATCTCTGGAAATTAAACTGAGAAAAACAAAAATCAGAGATATAGTAGAATTTGTTTCTTTGATCTCTTTGGGGATCTCTTTGGGGATCTCTTTGGGGAATTTGTGTACCAGACCTGGTGGCCAGGGGACTAGGGTCATGCTTGCAGTCTCAGCCACCAGGATCTCTACCTATGTGTTGCCTGGAATGGTGACATAGGATGGCATGGCGGGTTTATTTAAGTAACTAGATTGGCTGTAATTCATGGATCGATAATATGAAAGATGGAGTTGTCCTAAAGAGGTAAGTAAACGTGAGATTATATTAAGTTGTTTTTGAAGAGCGATGGCTTTGAAGGAAAGAGAAATAATTAGATAGGCATTTTCAAGCCATCTCTCCAGTTGCTGTCAGAAGAGTGGACAGTAGGGGACGAAAGTGGATGTAGGAGACTGGTAAAAAGTGATTGCAAAAGTCCAGGTGATAGGTATGATAATTTAGACTAAAAGGAGGGAGTGAGGATGGAGAGAAATAGATCTAAAAGGACATTTACATAGCAAAAAGAAATAGAGCCATAGAAGAAAGAGGGATCTTTTCATAATGCAAGAGGAGAATCAGCTCCTGAGTGTTAACACATCCAAAGAAGGGAAGATGTTAAGAAAGAAGGACAAATGACAATGTTGAATGATTCAGGTAAAGGTAGTAAGAAGCTAGTGTTTAGCTAGGAGTTTTACATATACAGTCTCATTTAATGCTTACAGTATCTCTAGGAAGTATGTATTTCTCTATTTTGATGTCAAAACTTTGGCTCACAAAATATGACAGTGTGTGGCAAATGCAGATTATAACCCAAGTCTAATTCCAAATTTCACTATCTGCATATTTCCTCAATTTTCTGAGGTGATACTGGTGAGTCCCCATCAATTTATATGTATATATATATATTTAAAAAAATTTTTTTTCTTAATGTTTATTTATTTTTGAGAGAGACCGAGACGGAATGTGAGTGGGTTAGGGGCAGAGAGAGAGGGAGACACAAAATCTGAAGCAGGCTCCAGGCTCTGAGCTGTCAGCAGAGCCCGACGCGGGGCTCAAACTCACGAGCTGTGAGATCATGACCTGAGCCGAAGTCAGACGCTCAAGCGACTGAGCCACCCAGGTGCCCCGACTCCCCATCAATTTAAAAACATTTTCAGAAGGAGAAAAAAGCCATTTCACTGAATGTATACATGGAGCATATGACTAATGAGAAACATAAAAATTGGTAAATGAATCTTGAGGATAGATAGTAGCTGTTATGGTGCAGCTGCTACTGATATGATACAGAAGGGAAAGCTCTAAGCCTAGCAGTTTTTTGTTCTTTATCCATATTTTTATTGCCATATAAATGAAAATTGCATATGGCATCTTTTCTTCAACATAAACATTTCATTTTATTCCAAAGCTGTGTGTAACTTGTCATGGACTTTTTAGTTGCTCATTTTGCTTGCACTGGGTAATTTTTTTCTATCTGATGTTTTTCTATATTTATTAATGACTTGTTTTGATAACTGAAATTTTCTTCTTTAGGTATTGGATCAGGAGTCAGTTTTCAGTTGAGCAACCAACATAAATTCAACATCCTGATATTATATTCCACTACCAGGTAAGGCTGCCTACTTGGTGGCCTACCTGAGGCATCAGGACTTCGATACTTTAGGGGGATGGTGCTTGTTTAGTGTCTGTTTACATTTTATATTTACATTTTTCTTATAGAAAGGAAAGAGATAGAGCAAGAGAAGAACATACAAGTGCTGTTAACAAGATGTTCAGTCTACAGAATGAAGGAGATGATCAGCAAGGAAGCCGGTATAGTGTAATTCCACAAATTCAGAAGGTGTGTGAAGTTGTTGATGGGTTCATCTATGTTGCAAACGCTGAAGCTCATAAAAGTAAGCATTATCTTATTTTCTTTTTAAGAGCATGTTTCTTTTTTTTCTTTTTTTGCAAATTAAATAAGACATTTTTAGGCTTTACTGTGACTTTTTAAGAATATGATGGTTAATTTAATAAATGTGATTCTATGACCATTACTGTTAATAGTGGGCTTTCAAACTTTGATGTGCATTACGATCACTTGGGGAGCTTGTTAAAAACATACCTGCCTGATTCCTACTCTGATGGATTTTAATTCATAGATTTGGGTTGGTTCTTGGGTATCTGTTTTTTTAATGAGCACTTACAGAATTCTGATGCATATCAAAGTTTGATACTATAACTACATAGTATTTCTTTGCTGTATGCTTCTGCACTTGTTATTGATGTTTTGTCTGCTTCTGGTTCTGTTCAAATAATTTATGCAGATAACTGAAAAATTTTTACCTTTGTTTCAGTTGTCCAGATGTGTGGGGTGGAGTATTTAATTAAGTAGATTAGTTAACACTCACTACGTATTCAGAATAATTGCCCTTCACATTGTTATTTAGGCATAAAATCAGAGTATTACTGGGTCACAAGCGAGTATTATAATTTTTCTCCAAAATCTTTTGTGAATAAGTTAGGGCATGAATATATAATACATTGTCCTCACTCAGAACAAGGTAGCAGTAGCCACTCAACTGCCGAAAGAATTTAAAGTTTATGATGCACTGAAGTTAACCACAGCAGCAAAAGCTAAGTCCAGCTCAACTACTGACTGGTTGGACTCAACCACTGCATTAGTCACCTAACAGAAGAAGCAGCATGCCCCTGTCTGGGAATAGATTTTCTTTAACTCAGTCTCTACTGTTCTTTTACATAAAATATTTAACATTAAATTAAAAATTATAAGACACAAAAAAATAAAAAACGACCCATTGTCCAGAGACAAAGCAATCAGTGGAATCAGACCCAGAGATGACCCAGATGTTGCCACTCTCAGGGACATTGAAATAACTATGATTAATATGTTAAAGGATCTAGTGGAAAAAGTGGAAAATATGTGTGAACAGATAGGGATTTTCAGCAGAGGAGGAGGAAGTTATGAAAACATAAAATGGGAATGCTAAATGTGAATATATAACAGGTGAACGGGAAACAGGTGAACAGTTTCCTTAATAGACTTAAGGAAATAAACCTTTGGTGAACCTGAAGATAAATTAATTGAAATTATCCAAATTAAAACATAGAGAAAAGAGGAGTGGGGAGCATCTAAGAACTGGGGGAACCCATCAAGGGAAACAACTGAGGGGTCAGCATACTTTTTCTTAAGAGGCCACATAGTAAATATTTTAGGTGTATAATAAGCCATATGATCTCTCACAGTTACTCGGCTCGGCTGTTAAAGTGCAAAAGTAGCCATAGGGAATTTATAGTGAATGGGCATGACTGTTTTAGAAAAAATTTATATTTATAAAAACAGATCCATAGAATGTAGTATTGCCAATCCCTGATCTAACTCATGTGTAACTGATCGTCCCAAAACATGAAGAAATAAAATAAGGAAAAAGAAATTTTTGAACAGATAATGGCCAAATGTATTTCAAAATAACTAAAAGACAACAGACCATAGATCCAAGATACTCAGAGAACTCCAAATAAATAAATAAATAAAATACATAAGTAAAAAATACATCTAGATACATTATAGCCAAACTGATGAAAACCAAAGACTAAGAGATTATCTTGAAGGCAGTGAAAGCAAAAGGAAGCATACATAGAGAGGGCCAAAGATAAAGACACAGAATTCCTGAAAGAATTGCTGAAGGCAGTGAAGGGAAGTCTTTACAGTATTGTAAAGCAGGAAAAATCTTACATCCAGCAAAGGTACCTTTCAAAAATGAAGACAGAATCAAGACTTTCAGACAAAACCTGAGAAAGTTCATTATCTGCAGATTTGCATTACAAGAAATATTAAAGAAAGCTCTTCAAGCAGAAGACTGTGATACCAGATAGAAAATTGGATCTTAAAAAAAAAAAAGAGGAGCCCTGGGATGGCTACACTGTTTCTATATATATATATATATATATATATGTCCATATGTATATATGTCCATATATATATATATATGTCCATATACTTTCCCTTAATTTAACTTTTTTATAATTATGTGAAGGAAAAATAATAACAATTATCGTGGGGGCACCTGGTTGGCTCAGTCAGTTGAACGTCCGACTTCGGCTCAGGTCATGATCTCATGACTCGTGAGTTCGAGCCCCATGTCGGGCTCTGTGCTGACAGCTCAGAGCCTGGAGCCTGCTTTGGATTCTGTGTCTCCCTTTCTCTCTGCCCCTCCTCTGCTTGCATGCTGTCTTTCTCTCTCTCAAAAATAAAAAAAAAACATAAAAAATAAAAAAAAATAATGTATTTGTGGCTATATGATATTTTTAAGATATATAATAATACAAACAGCATGGAAGAGAACAAATGGAAATTCACCGGTACAAGGTTCTCCTATATGTAAAGTTGTATAATACTAAGTAGACTGTTACAAGTTAAAAATGTACATTGTAAATCCTTGAGCAACCACTAAAAAATGTGTGAGAGACGTACAATTAAATAAGTCGGTAGTTAAGGTAAAATGGAATCATTACAAAACACAGTCCAAAGAAGGTAGGATAAAGGAACAAAGAACAGATGGGACAAGTAAAAAAATCTAAGAGATCTATGATAGATTTAAATGGACCCTGTTGATAATCACATTATAATGTTCATTCATTTTCTATTAATATATAACAGATTCTCTCCAACCTAGTGGCTTAAAACAACACCTGTTTATTAGCCTATAGTTCTCTATATCAGAAGTTTGCACAGCATGGTTGGGTTCTCAGCTTAGGGTTTTACAGGCTGAAATCAGGGTGAGATGGGTTGCATCACTTTCTGGTGGCTCTGGGGAAAAATCTGCTTCCTAACTCACTGAAATTACTGGCTGAATTCCGTTCCTTACTGTTGTAGGACTGAGCTGTTTTCTTACTGACTGTCAGCTGGGGCTGAATCAGCTTTTAGAAGCTATCTTCATTTCTTGCCTTGTGACTCCCTCTTGTCTTCAGATCCAGCCAATACAGAATCTTTCTCACCAAGAGAACTTCATCTCTTCTCTTAGGTCAGCTTCACTGAGGATAATCTCTCATTCTTGAAGTCATATTTGTCTTATCATGTAGTCTGCTCAGGGCAGTGATATCCCATCACTGATTCTAGATTCCTCCCACACTTGAAGGGTAAGAGATTATACAATGGTGTGAATCATTGGGAGACCTTTTAGAATTTTGACTACCTCACAATGTCAATGATTTATACGCTCCAAAGAAAGGCAAAGATTGCTAGTTTTAATAAAGAGCTGGATTCAACTATATGTTTAAATTGTTTAAACTAAGGCCTTTGAAAGAAAGGGTAGTTTTAGCTACAAGATTTGTGAGAGGAAAATATCTATATCAAAGTATTTTTATTTTCAAACTGTAAAGACATCTGAATGGTACTGTGACTATTTTTGCCCTCTAATATTACCAAAATTCCTATCCTTGAAGACTACTTAATGTAATTTTATGATAGATCGTAAATGAACAGCTGTTAATAAACAGCAATATAGGCACTTTATTATGTTTGGATCCTGGTGATTTTTTTTTATTTCCTTGTTTTGTTTATTTTAAAAATCACTATAAGTAATGCAAATTAAGGGTTTGACTACATTCTCTAGGACATGAATGGCAAGATGAATTTTCTCGTATTATGGCAATGACAGATCCAGCTTTTGGATCTTCAGGAAGACCTATGCTGGTTTTATCTTGTATTTCTCAAGCAGATGTAAAAAGAATGCCTTGTTTTTATTTGGCTCATGAGCTGCGTCTAAATCTTCTGAACCACCCATGGATGGTAAGGTCTTACTTTCTCTGGTGAGAAAAATCTTACTTTTATTTTTCACTATTCTCTATTTGATTTTATTCTTTCCTACTCATTCTCTTTAATGAAATCACATTCTAAAGTTAGTTTTAATAGCTTAATCAGTGGGAGATAGTCAGTTGGTATCACTGTTTCACCTGATCAATTTGTTCTCTACTTGCCTTTCCTACCATAGATACAGTAAATCAGTTGGCCATTGTTTTTTTTTTTTTTTTTTTTGACGTTGGTGTCATGTTTTTTTTAAACATGAATGTATTATGCTCTAACGGTCATCAAAAATGCAAGTTCTATCTTACTATTTCTTGCTTTCCAAATTTTATTTTACTCATGGAACCCTTTCTTCAATGACACCTTACATGAAAGCTCCTAGGTAAAATAAAGAAAAATTAAAATTGGAAATACTTATGCTTAAAAAGTTACAGGATTTTCTTCCTTCCTCCCCCTACACCTTCCACAGAGCCCTGAAGACTCTTTGGAACACAGTTCGAAACAACTGATAAAGGCGTCCCTTCCTGGGTGGTGGGAGTTTTAGTTTACCATTAAGAAGAGTGGCAGTCTTTTAAAAAATTTTTTTTTAAACGTTTATTTATTTTTGAGACATAGAGAGACAGAGCATGAACGGGGAGAGGGTCAGAGAGAGAGAGGGAGACACAGAATCTGAAACAGGCTCCAGGTTCTGAGCTGTCAGCACAGAGCATGACGCGGGGCTTGAACTCACGAACCACTAGATCATGACCTGAGCCGAAGTCTGACGCTTAACCAACTGAGCCACCCAGGCGCCCCAAGAAGAGTGGCAGTCTCAAAGACACGTTTTTGCAACTGGATATCACATTTATCATCTGAGTAGCTGGATTCTTTCAAAAATGTTTTAATTTTCAAAGTGGATATTTTGGAGAATTTTTTTTTTTCTGATACAAACAAGTCATTGAAATGATAGTTCTTCCCATTCCCAAAGCTGAGTTCTAAGATACGTAATAAGCCTTATATTGGTAATAAATTATAGACATAAGAGAAGATCATATTTTTTTTTATCTAAGTTACATAGAAGACAAAATTTGAATGACTCACCCAAAGTTTATTGGGATTTTTTAAACTGTATTCTTTTGTTAGTATCTAGAAAAATGTTTCTTTTAATCATAAGATTTTGGACTCAGTTTCTTACAGTGATCTCTCTTATCTGCTCATAGGTCCAGGATACAGAGGCTGAAACTCTAACTGGTTTTTTGAATGGCATTCAGTGGATTCTTGAAGAAGTAGAGTCTAAGCATGCAAGATGATCCTTCTTTTAGACCTTGAGAACTGAAACCATTTGAAACCTGTTACTGAGGTCATGATGTGGATATTTGCTCAGTCAGCTCATTTTGTCCTGCCTTTTTGCAGGTGGGCTTTATGTTGGAACAGCTGTAGCTGCTATGTTTTTTACATGATTTTTACTTTTTACCTTAAATCAATTACAAGAAAAAAACTTTCAGTGCTAGTATTTAGCCCCAAAATGAACCCTTTAAGATTTTTTTGATAACTTTTATATTTTTCTTTTTTAAAATATTAAATTCTAGAAAAAACAAGTTTGTACCTCTGTCATTCCTTGTGATTTCTCTTTTCAGTTCAGAGATTGCCCTGGTGGAAAATACCAAATTTGCCAAATTTTCTATAGGTTCTTTTCAAGGGTCCTTAACTGGTTATCAGAAGCTTTTATGTATTCTTAATAAATATATTGCTTATAGGCTGGAATATTCTTTGGAATTGCATTTAATATTACGGTCATACAACTTCTGGGTTTTCTCCTGAGACAGTAGAAATTAACTTGGTATCATATTTAATACTAATTAAGTGAAAATAACTTTCCTGGAAGTTCTTGCTATTTCAGATAACTTTGAAGGCTCATAAGGTTCTAAAGTCAAATTGTATTCCATCCTCCTAGAGAAAACATTCCATTAAGACATGTTCATAAGACATCCTCACAAATTGCACTTTGCAGAGGAAATGTTACAGCTTTCCTGTCACATTGGAAGTGAGGAATTTTAAGATTGTAATAAAAAGAGCATAGTATTTGCGTTAGCATTAGGGTTAGTGTTAAAAAAAAAAAGTGTAGTAGTATTAGTGGCACTGGACCCAAGATATAGCCTACAACCTATGAGTGGGTGCTACTCCAAAAAAGGTAACTCCTGTGTCTTGGGTACACTCATCCAGAACTTGGTTTCAGCAGCATGGTAGTCGGGGACTGGATGGGAAATGCTAACATCCTGCTCCTGGGAAGATATTTCTCCAACTTAGGTAGTATGGTTTTGCTTCCTTGGCTGCCACAGTCTAGATTGGCATTTCCATCTTGCTGAGTTAGAGGAGGGAAGGAGGCAGTGAGTCTTGGCTCAAATCCCAGACACTTGATGTTCTTACTGAGTTTTAGTGGACTTTTAAAAAATGCTTCTTCATTTGCTGTATGCTTTGGGGACCATTTACAGAGTCTTTAAATGGTGTTTGTTTAAAAATAATTTTCTCCAGTTTGTCTAGGGAGATATTCCATGGAATTCCTTATGTTATTATGCCAATATTTCCTTTTCTTATTTGTAGTTTGTCACCTCATTGATTTCTGATATTGGTAACTTGTGTCATTTTTCTTCTTGAGCAGTCTGGCTGAAATTTTATTCTCAAACACCTTTTGGTTTTTATTGATTTATTCTGCATTTCATTGATTTATGCTCTAACTTCTCTTTTTCTGCTTTACAATTTTTTTGAACTTTCATTTTCTCTTTTCTAGTTCCTTTTTTTCATTTCTATTATTTAAGATAGAAATTTAGGTATTTGATTCTCGTTTTTTTAAAATAAGCATTTAAAGCTATCTATTTTCTCCTAAGCCCTCTATAGCAGCATGAACACATTTTGAAATATTTTGTATTTATTATTATGCAGTTAAAATGTATTCTAATGCCTTGAGATTACTTTTCAATCCATGGATTATTTAGTAGTATTGTTTTAGTGTTGTTTAATATCTATTACCTATATATTTGGTAATTTGTCAATATTTGCTATTGACATGTAATTAAATCTCTTTTTTCAGAGAGCACACTCTAAAATTTCAATCTGTTTAAATTTGTTGAGTCTTGCTTTGTGGCCCAGCTTTATGGTCTATTCTGGTGAATATGCTACATGAACTTGAAAAGAGTTTATATTCTGTAGTTGTTAGGTAGAATATTTTATAGCTATCTATTAGCTCAAAACCATTGATAATTTTCAGATTCTATATTGGCTACATTGATTTTTCTTAAAGATTTTATGTTTAATCTCTACATGCAACATGGGGCTCAAACCTGCTAAACTGAGATCAGGAGTCACATGCTCCACTGACTGAGCCAAAGGGTGCCCCATATTGATTTTTATATAGTTGTATCAGTTACCAGTAGTCATTAAAATTCTTAAGTATGGGATGGGAGGGAGGGGAGGGTGGGTGATGGGTATTGAGGGAGGGCACCTTTTGGGATGAGCACTGGGTGTTGTATGGGAACCAATTTGACAATAAATTTCATATATTGGAAAAAAAATTCTTAAGTATGATTATAGAATTGCCTATTTTTCCTTTTAACTGTCAGCTTTTGCTTACTGAGTTTTGATGATGGTTTAAGGTGCACATACATATATGACTTTTATTTTCCTGATGAATCGATCCTTCTATCATTAATAATGGTCTTTTTGCCGATAACACTCATTGGGTTTGAAACCCATTCTCTAATATTAATATAACCCCTTCAGGATTTAAAAAATGAAACGCTGTTCTCATGGTATATCCTTCAACCTAAATCTGTCTTTAAATTTTAAGTGTGTCTCTTGCAGATAGAATATAGCAAATTTTGCTTTTTCTTTTTCCATTCTGGCAATACCTACATTTTAATTAGAATGTTTAAGTCATTTACATCTAATGTAATTATGGATAGGATTGGTTTCAGATCTATCATTTTATTATTTGTTTATCCCCTCTTTACTATTGTGTCTATTCTTTCTGTTTTGGATATTTCAGTATTTTTTAGAAATCAATTTAAGTTTTTCTGTTAGCTTTTTTTAGCATGTCTCTGAATTTTTTAGAGGTTGCTCTAGTGATTGCAGTGTATTTCCTTAGCTTTTGAAAGTTTTCTTATAGTTAACATTGTTCCAATTTGTATAATATGTGGAAATGGTGTAACTGTGTAAGTTTTATTCTTCTCACCACTCTTTGCTACAGCTGTGAAATGCATTATACCGGCATATGTTATAAATCCCAGAAGACAGTGTTAATAGATTTTGCTAAAACCAGTCCATATATATTATAAGGAAATTAAAAGAAGAAACATTTTACAAAATAATGAAAGTGGTCTTATATTTTTTTAAGATATATAAAATACTTGGTTGACATTTTTATTTTTTCAGCCCTCTCAAGATGGTTTTTTGTTCTCTTCTAAGCTTTGTAATTTCTGATAAAAAGTTATTTAATAATTGCATTTTTATTCTCTTGCATGTAATTTACCCCTTTTTTTTCTTCTTTCATGTTTACTTTTTATCTTGGCTTCCAGCAGTTTAACTACAGTGTGCCTAGATATGGCCTTGTTTATTATTATCCATCTTGGGAGTTACTAGGCATATTGAATATTGAAATTCATGTCATTCACCAAGTTTGTGAAATTTTTGGTCACTATTTCTTCAAATATATTTTCCTCCCCATTCATTTTTCCTCCTTGGGTCTATATTGTGTAACACATGCGTTAACAGAATTCGTTATTATTTTAACCTGTTTCTGAGGCTTTGCTCATTGTTTTCAGTGGTGTTTTTTTTTCTCTGTTATTCAGTTTGGATAATTTCAATTGATTTATCTTCAGGTTTTCAAACTCTTATTTTTATCTATGTTTTGTTAAATCAATCTTGTGATTGATTATAATTTATTATTTTATTGGTTCTATAATTTCCTTTTGGTTCTTTTTTTTTTTTAATTCTATTTTTCTCAGATTTCCTTTTTTTTTTTTTTTTTCATTGAGGGCATATGTTCCTTTACATCAGTGAGAGTGGTTGTAATAGCTCCTTTAAAATCCTGTCTGGGGCACCTGGGTGGCTCAGTCATTAAGCGTCCAACTCTTGGTTTTGGCTCAGGTCATGATCTCATGGTTTGTGAGTTCAAGCCCCGTGTCTGGCTCTCTGTTGACAGCGTGGAGCCTGCTTGGGATTCTCTCTCTCCCTCTTTCCCTCCCCTACTCTCTCTCTCTCTCAAAATAAATAAATAAACTTAGAAAAATTTAAAAAAAATCTTGTCTGCCAATTCCATATCTGGAAGGGCTGGTTTTACAGGTTGGTTTTCTTTTATTAAAGGAATGGGTGCCATTTTCATTTCTTTTGTATCTTGCAGAATTTGTATTAATATGAATGATAAGTTGTTGAGACTCTAGCTTCTGCTATTTTTTTCTGATAAGTGTTATTTCTGTTGTTTAAACAATTAACATGGTTAAACGTAAATTGCAAACTCTGTTTCTTGGGCAACAGTTCCACATTCAGTTTATCTTTTTTCTCCAAATGAGCACCTTAAGTTGGTCTTTCACACAAAGTTTAGCCAAAGATATAGACAGAGAATTTAGTGATTTTTTTTCCCCTGGAGTTTTCTTTTCTGAGATGACTTCTTTCTTGGCCTGAACAAAATCAAGACATTTTTCTGCTTTTCAGATCTGCTCTCTTGTCTTTTCCCAGAATTCCTGTTGAGGGCTCAACAGTTTATTTTCACATTTGGAGTTCTTACATTTGCAATTTGGTATATCAAACATAGTGTCATGAAAAGTGTCAGTGTTGGGAGGTGCTTAGATGGCTCAGTCGGTTGAGCATCGGACTTCAGTTCAGGCCATGATCTTGCAGTTTACGGGTTTGAGTCCCACATTGGGCTTTGTGTTGACAGTGTGGAGCCTGCTTGGGATTCTCTGTCTCCCTCTCTCTATCCCCCTCCCCCACTTGTGTTTTCTCTCTGTCAAAAATAAATATTTAAAAAAAGTGTCAGTGGTATTTTTCTTATCCAGCAAAATTTATGACAGACCTGCTGTTCCATCCACACGTACCCAGAATAGGCAGTTGGTCCCATAAGAGCAACAGTTCTTTGAGCACTAACGAGACCTGTTTTATCCTTGGAATTTATTTAGACTTTTTGTACTTACTGCTCTTTGATGGCTTAAAGTATAATTTTCATTTTATTCTGTTTTCTTATTGCTGTAACGATCATTTGTGACCTACATTCTATCTGAAAGTAAGCAAAATTCTTAGCGGTTTTTATACTGTCTCTTAAACACCGTATAATTTCTAGATCAGTGTTTATTTGTCAAAAAGTTTCTAGCATTATGTATACACAGTAGCTGGACTATATTGATCATTACTATACATTGAGAAGAGTTCTCATGTCTTATTTCCCCTTGATTTTCTGTATTATTTCATTTTTACTATAAAGTATGAGGACTTTTTTTTTTTTTTCCTCTCAAGGAAATTATATTTGCCTTCACATTCTTTGATCCTTGGAAGAGGTCCTCAGCAACTTTTCATAACATTTCAGATCTGACCCTTGCTACAGTCTCAACAAATTAAATATATTTAAATTTATTTATTTATTTATTTATTTTAAAAAAAAATTTTTTTTTTCAACGTTTATTTATTTTTTGGGACAGAGAGAGACAGAGCATGAATGGGGGAGGGGCAGAGAGAGAGGGAGACACAGAATCGGAAACAGGCTCCAGGCTCTTGAGCCATCAGCCCAGAGCCTGACGCGGGGCTCGAACTCATGGACCGCGAGATCGTGACCTGGCTGAAGTCGGACGCTTAACCGACTGCGCCACCCAGGCGCCCCTAAATATATTTAAATTTAAAATATTACAGTTGATTATTCTTTCTACACAGTTGTATAAGAATGTTAGAAGTAGCATAACTAAGTCATGAAGTGCATAGACCTTAAAACCAGATTGGTCTGAGTTCACACCCTAACTATATTACTGTGTGATCTTGGGCACATTTCTTCTATATGGCTGAGTTTCCCTAATTGTAAAATGAAGATAATACCTACTTCATAAAGTTCTTAAAAGACTTAAATAAATTAATATTTTGAAGCACTAAAGACTGTCAGTTGTACAAAAAAGTGCTCTAAAATAGTTTGTCCAATAAATAAGTTTCGATGTACAGCACAACACCATTATCAAAACGAGTTTTTATTTTTATTTATTTAAAAAAAATTTTAGTGTTTATTTTTGAGAGAGAGAGAGAGGGAGACACAGAATCTAAAGCAGGCTCCAGGTTCTGAGCTGTCAGCACAAAGCCCAATGCGGGGCTCGAACTCAAGAACCGTGAAATCATGACCTGAGCTGAATTGGATGCTTAACCGACTGAGCCACCCAAGGGTCCTTGAGTTTTTATTTTTAGTCTCATAAGAAAAACCTGCTGTAAAAATCCCCATTTACTTAAGAAAGCTTATAAAATGTAACAGTAGATAGATCTAGTAAAATAACTCCAGGAGAATGTAAGGCTCTTGATTTTTTTCCCCACAGAACTATAGAAATTTTAGTTAAAATGTTGGCAAAGGAATACTTAATTTTTCTGTTTGCCATGATTAGCACTATCAGTTTTACACCAGAGTACATTGAAGGCTATTTTCTGTTTTCTACCTTGTAAAGCACAAAGTCTTAGCTTGTTTGTCAGATGTTGCTATAACAGAAGACTATTAAATTCTGAAAAATGTGACAGTGCTGTCTCTAGATTTCCAGAAGGTGGCACGATTGCCTCATACAGAAAGAATTTGTTCCCTCCCTCTCAAAAACAGCTATTTGAATTTAACTTGTACAATTTTGATTAGATTCGATTTTCAGTAGCATTTTCTAAAGTGTATTCTAAAAGCATAGTAGTTTTCTTGATAACTATACTTCCTTAGTGAGCATTTTGTAATGTACATAATTGTTGAATCACTGTTGTGCATCTGAAACTAATATGTCAACTATACTTCAGTTTAAAAAAAATCAGAAAAGAATCTAAAGATGTTTCTCCCAAAGAATAAACAAATGACCAATAAGCATATGAAAAAATACTCAACATCATTAGCCATCAAAGAAATACAAATCAAATCACAATGAGATACCGTTTCACACCCACTTGGATGACTGTAATAAAAAAGACAGATACTAACAAGGTTAGGGAGGATGTGTAAAAATAGAAAAACATACCTTTTTGGTTAGCGTAATAACTTTGGAAAATGATTTGGCTGTTTCTCAGTATGTTAAAGTTGGTGTTAGTTACTATATGAACCAGCAATTTTAGTCCTAGGTATATACCTAAGAGAAATGAAAATGTGCATACAAAAACTTGTATATAAATGTTCATAGCAACATTATTCATAGTAGTCAAAAAGTGAAAACAATCCAAATACCCATCATCTGATAAATGGATAAAATTCTGTATATCCATACAATGGAATATTATTTAGCAATAAAAGAGTGCTAATATGGATGGATCTTAAAAACATGGTAAGTGAGGGGCGCCTGGGTGGCGTAGTCGGTTAAGCGTCCGACTTCAGCCAGGTCACGATCTCGCGGTCCGTGAGTTCGAGCCCCGCGTCGGGCTCTGGGCTGATGGCTCAGAGCCTGGAGCCTGTTTCCGTTTCTGTGTCTCCCTCTCTGTCTGCCCCTCGCCCGTTCATGCTCTGTCTCTCTCTGTCCCCAAAATAAATAAACGTTGAAAGAAAAAAATTTAAAAACATGGTAAGTGAAAGAAGCCACTCACAAAGGACCACATATTATATGAGTTCATATATATGAAATATTCAGAATAGGCAAGTTTGTAGAGACACAAAATAGATCATTGGTTGCTAAGACTGGGAGAGAGGGTGATGGAACCGTGGGGTGGATGGCAATAAAATTTCAAACATCCATCTAGACTCTTGAATTTTTTTCTTGGATAGTTTCACTACATGTTGCCTGAGTGTCAGTAGCCAATTCTGGGGTCATGTGTGCTTTTTTCTTTGATGTGAAAACAACCTGTAATTAAGTAAAAAATCTAGGCTAATTACTAAATGAAGTAGAAAGTATAGGAACTACTAATAAATTGTTTGATTCATTATAACTGTATAGGCCAGTATTAATCAGCCTGATTTTTCTAGGTTATTATGAACATTATTTAAGAACCATTTGAATATTTTTTCTGTGAGCTTTCTGATCATGTCTTTTGCCCATTTTCTATTGGACTTTTTTTCCCTCAAAAATTTTTTTTTCAATATATGAAATTTATTGTCAGATTGGTTTCCATACAACACCCAGTGCTTTTAAAGGACTCTTCAGATATCAGGATGGTGAATCTTGGATGATACAAATGTTTTTACCCAGTTTATCATTTGTCTTCTGATCTTGTATTTTTCCCGTGCAAAACTTTTTAATGTCTAATTTATTAACACTCTTTTTTTTTTGTATCTACATTTTGTTTCATAGTTAAAAAATGCCTTACCCACAAACAGGTTATAAAGAAATATACCCATATTTCTTCTTGTACTTGTGTTATTTCATATTTTACATATAAATCTTCTATCTATTTGGAATTTATTCAAGTATATTGTGAAGTGTGAATCCAATTTTATCTTTTTCTAAATTGATATAATTGTTACATAATAATTTATTAAAGTGCCCATATTTTCCTCAGTATTTTGAGCTACCATACTCATTCAACACTAGATTTCTTTACGTAATTGAGTATGGCCTGTTTTGTTTTTTCAGTCTGCTTCTCTATATGCTCTAATGCCATACTATTAAACTTATAAAGGACTTTTCATGTGTTCTAATATCTGATAGGGCATGGCTTCATCATTTCTCTTTTGAAAGGTTTTCCAAAATATTCTTAAATACTTACTGTTCATATAACCTTTAATATTATCTTTGTTAAACAAACCCCAAAAAACCTTGTATATTGGGAATGGGATGTATACACACACACACATGTACATTACACATATGTAATACTTTGTATTATGTAATACTTTGGAGAGAAACTACATAGGATGTTGTCTCCTTTCCAAGAAAATAGATGTGTTTCCATTTATTCAAAACAGGTGTGTTTTTAAATTTTCCCTAGGTACATTTTGCACATTTCTTGTTAAGTTTATTTTTAATAATTTTATCTTTATTGTTGCTATTATAACATTATGTCTTCTACATGATTATTTGTATATATGAAAATTGTTGATTTTGTGTATTAAATTGATATCCTTATACTTTATTATTTGACTTAGTTTCTTATTAATAATTCCTTGGATTTTCCAGATTTACAGTTATATGATCTGCAAACAGGAAGTTTTACTTTTTTTTACAATGCTTAATCTTCTATTTGCTTTTGCATTGCTAATACTGCCAGTATAATGTTAAATAATACTAAGACAATGGACGTTCTTCCTTACCTTGTTCCTCATCCTGGTGGGAATGCTTCTTGTCAGAAGTTTCCCATTATGTAAGATACTGGCTTTGGGAGTGATGTTTAATAATCGTGTTAAGAACATATGCAAAAAATATTATTTTATTAAGTGCTTTTTAAAAATGAGGGATAGGTGTCAAATTTTGTCAGAGGCCTTTTTAGTTTCTATGGTGATAATCATATGATTCTTCTTAAATTACTTACAGGGTGAAATGAATTAAATATTGAACCATCCTTACAATTTTGGGATAAATCTCTCTTGCCTCATACTGTGTTATTTCCATATTGTGTTAATATCTTTTGCTAATATTTGTTTAGGATTAGTTTTTTGCTTCAATATTTAGAAATGAATTCATAAGAATTTAAAAAATATATAATATCTTTATTAAGTTGATGTATTAGTGTTATACCTGCTTCATAAAAATAATTATAAAATTTTTCTTTTTTCTATTCTCTGAGACAGTTTAGGTAGTATTGAGAGAACATGTGATTTTGATATTTTGGTAGAATTATTCTGTGAAAACATCTGGTTCTGATTCCTTTATTACAGTAAAGTTTTTTGCTAATGTTCTCTACTTATTCTATGGAAATTGGTTTGTTTAATCTTTCTCTATAGGATTCCGTTTTTCCTAAGAAATTATTTATTTTATCTAGATTTTTTCCAGTTTATTTGCATAGGTATTTATAAACTATGTCTTATGATTTTAAAATAAATCCTGTTTCAAGATAAATTTTTCCTTATCATGCCTTATTTTGTATTTGTATGCTTTCTCCTACCCACCCCCCCACCTCCTTGAAGAGTTAATACTTTGTATTATTGCTTATTTTTTCAAGAACTAGTATTTTGATTTATGCAGCATTTTGTTACCCTTTTTTATACCTCATTAATATCTGCTGTTATTTTTGTTCTTATACTTCAGGTTTATTTTACTGTACTTATTCTAACTTTCTTTGTTGGGAATTTGATTATTTTTATTCTTTCATTTATTCTTTCATTTGATTATTTTCGCTTATTGATTTAAGTGTTTAAGGCTATACATTTTCTTCTGTCACTGCTTTTATTGTATTCCATAGATTCTTTAATGTAGAGATTTTATTATGCTTCTTTAGAAATTTAGATTTTTATTTCTGTATTTTTAAAGAATTGTTTAATAGAAGGTTTAAACATTTTTATTGAAGGGTATTTCATTGAAAAGTCTTTGTTTTCTGTTTTTAATTAATTTCTAGTTATTTTATAATCAGAGAATGTGATATTAATTTCATTTTATGAAATGTACAACAGTTTTTGGTGAGCTTATAGGTGGTCAAATTTACTGAATGCTTTATGTGTATTGAGAAGAAAGTATGTTCTTTTTTTACATGTGTCAGTAAGATCCACTTTATCTTTAATGTTTATTTAAACATTATTAACTTTATTTAATGTTATCTATATTTTAATGTTTTTTATTCTTTTTTTGATCTTTTTTTTTCAGTGAGAGTGAAGTATCAAACCCATTATTATTATAGTTTTGTCTTGTGTTTTCTGTAATTTTTACGTTGTTAAGGAAGTTACTGCATTATATGGTGAATATATATTGATAGTCATTGTTTCTTCACTGTGAATTAGATCCTTTAGCATTATGAAGTAAGCTTCTTGTCTTATTTAATATTTTTAAGCCTAAAGTATCCTGTGTGGAATGTCAAAATTTCTTATTCACTTGGATTTATCTGGTCTAGCTTTTCTTTTTTTTTTTTAATTATTATTTTTTTTAACGTTTATACATTTTTAAGAGGCAGAGAGAGACAGCATGAGCGAGGGAGGGGCAGAGGGAGAGGGAGACACAGAATCCAAAGCAGGCTCCAGGCTCTGAGCTGTCAGCACAGAGTCCGATGTAGGGCTCAAACCCACCAGCCGTGAGATTATGACCTGAGCTAAAGTTGGACGCTCAACTCACTGAGCCACCCAGGTGCCCCTGGTCTAGCTTTTCTGAATCTGTTTGTGTTAAGTGTGTCTGTTTATTTAACCCTTGGGTTTGTTTAGCGGTTGGGTTTTGCTACATAAGCCAATCTGAAAATGCTTTTTATTTAATAGATGATTAGTTCATTTTTATTTATTGATTTAATTATTATATATTTAAGTAATATTTACTGTGTGTTATATATTTATTGCATTTCTTTTCTATGTTGTCTATATATTTTTAATGTTCCTTATTTAATACTTTTAATATTATATGTTATATATTAAATATTATGTATTTTACATGTTCTGTGTTTATGTTTTTGTTTCTATGGTCATCTTGGTACTGTTATTTTCATTAATGATCTTTAGATTTCTTTCCCATCTTCTCTATCCTTTTGATCCTTTTTATCTATGTTATTTTATTTATTTCATTTGTTTTAATTTTTGCTTATGTCCCTTAATACATCCTCAATCTAATCTATATTTCCTGTGATGTCTTCCAATTTGGTCTTTTACTTTATAGGTGATTTTTTCTTTATTTTCAATTTCGTTTCTGAGTTCAGTCAACTCTCATTTTACACCTTCCTGTTTTTATGTTGATTTTTATTTAATCAAATAAATAAATATGTTAAATAAATATGTTCTTTGAGGTTTTTTTTTTTTTAACAGAAAATGGTTGTTTAAGGGTATTTAATTTAGACTGGCATATTTTGGTTACACTTTTTCTGTTTTGTGGTTGTTTTGGGGAATTATTTTCATCTAAAATGTTTTATTTTCTTTTTTTTTTTCTGTTACAATAACCTTTAGTATGGATGATGTCTTCTATTTTCTGTTAATTTTGGAATGTCTTACATTTTCCTAGGCCAGCAAGTTTTAAGTTTGGTGACTTTTTAGATTTGTTAGCACAAGAGTCCCCTCTTCTGTTGGTATGATGAAGTGCAGGTTCTTAACTTAATGTCTACTACATTCTTTTGTGGCCAAGGGAGAGAGGATAATGCTGCCTTCTGATGTTTCTATTTTGTTTTTGTAAAACCTTTACTTTCTACTACTTATTTCCTTCTTTCCCCTATTCCCCAAATCCATGAGAATACAAGGCCATTCCCACTTCCAAGTTGTTCCACTCTTCTTGAGAAGGGGTGCAACTCCCAAGCTGATTGCATCCACTTTCAAGGCCCTCCCTTTCAGTTCTCCATAACCAGAACTCTGAACATCCAGATAGCAGATTTATTTTCAGCATTTCTGCCTTGAGGTGGGGCTTCATCTTTTGGAAGATGATTATGTCTGTATTCCACATGTCAAGTACCTACTTGCTGCTCTACAGGGGACTCCAGAGGTGGTTCTTCTGGCTTCTGAATGTTTACCTTAGTTACATTGAAATTGAAGTATTATTCTGTTTTAGTCATGGTGTAAGCATGGGATATCAGAGGGTGGTTTTTTTTTTGGTTTATTTATTTTGAGAGAGAGTACATGAGTGCTAGTGGGGGAGGGGCAGAGAGAGGGAGAGAGAGAATCCCAAGAAGGCCCTGTACTGACAGTGTGGAGCCCAAAATGGGGCTCAATCCCACGAACTGTGAGATCATGACAAACTGAGCTGAAATCAAGAACCAGTTGCTTTCCGACTGAGCCACACAGGCGCACTGGGTGATCAGGGGTTTTATTCATTGTCTCTGATCTGTATGGTATTCAGAATACATGTGAATATTCTAGTGGTGGCCCCACTGCCCTGTGGAATTCCAAATCATGTTGTTTTTAATAAATATAATTGTTGATCAGGTCTTCCTTTTTTGAACTAAAATTTCTTTTAATTTCTACATATCGGTCCTGGTTGTGTCTTTTGAGACAACATAGGGTAAATCAAACTTCTCTCTTATGTTCTAACAAAAGCTGTTCCCCAGCCCATAAAATCCTTCTTCTGAAGTAATCATCCATCAGCTCTTCAACCATTATTCAGGTGGTGAAGCTTCAAGTCACCCTTCCCTCATCTGATCACTTTCTTTATCATAGGTGCAAACTTTTCTATAATGTATTTACCAGCATAACTTGAGGATGTTATCCTCACTGGAAGAAGCTAACAATACCAATTCAAAAGTTCACTCTTAGAATAATCACTTTTCTTTGTCTAATCTAAATACAATGACTTATGTAAGGAAATAAAGGAAAATTGAAAATGGGAACAGAATATGTTTTTGTATTTTGCTCTTGACAAAGGACAGTTATCAATTGGCTTATCCACAAATACAGGAAGTATTTGTTCTGACTGGAAGAACAGTTAATGTGTCTAAATGTTTCTAACCAAATATAGCAAATGCAGTGTAGAATAGCCTGAATAAATATGAATACTTATGAAGCTCTTAATTGGGAGTCTAGTGTTGCAAAGTGAATGCTAATGAATTAAGACAGTACTGCTTTGCTTGCTGTCATTTATGTGGCACCAAAAGGTTATGCCTTTTTACGCAATGATGCAAGTAAATCCTGGGGTTGCTAAAAATTTTCAGTATGGAGCACAGCATTCTTACAGGTTTCAAATAGAAAGGTTATAGGAGAATGTGGGGAAAATGGAATGGAGGAGTGAAGTTGAGAAGATAGAGTGAGCACAGGTTTAGTAATTTTCATTGCAACTTTGGTGGTTACCAACTATTGATGAAAACCAGAAGTGGGACTTAATGAAGCAAAATGATACATTTCTTTATGTAATTTTACCACCTGCACTTCCATGTGTTTTCATATCTTTATTAAAGAGCAGAGAATTAAACCTGAAGATTTGGGTACAGAAAAATATAAATTTAAACCTAGAAAGTAGAGTATAAGCAAAAAAAAAAAAAAAAAAAAAAAAAAAAAAAAAATCAAACCTACTAGTTTGGGACCATAGGAAAAAAATCACCACTAAATATCAATAAATATCAGTACTACTTACTTCACAAAGTCAGGGTAATACTATGGAAGAATCCCTTATATTTGTGCATGGTTTTCTAGTGTATCCACCATGTTCCTCATTTTATCTCATTAAGCCTTTAGAGATACTGTATATACACGGTGCAAGGTTCATCAAGATTAAGTGATTTGTCCGTAGACACCCAGATAGTAAGTGACAGAGCCAGTACTCACACTCATGTATTCTATATTCATTTGAACACAGCACACTGAGAAAGTATAATGTAATTCATTGTTAGCCTCAATGCCCAAATACTTGCTAGACTTGTCACTTTGTACTTGTCAAACTGGGTTAATAAAAATTTAAGTGTGTGCAACACACACGTGCTTGCATGTAAAAGTATTCACACATACACTTGTGTAAATGCATATGCAGATATCCATACCCATGCACATGTGATGTAGTATTCCTTAACCATGCATCTTCACTAAAATGTAAGCTCTGAAAGGGTAAGAATTTTAGTTTTCTTTTAGTGATTGTCTTATCTCCAGCACCCAAAACAGTCATTAGTACATGATGGGTGATCAATTAACATTTTTATTTTTGTTTTTTTAAGTTTATTTATTTTGAGAGAGAGCAAGTGGGGGAGGGTCAGAGAGAGGGAGAGAGAAAATCCCAGGCAGGCTCTGTACTAACAGTGGACATGGGGCTCGAACTCACAAACCATGAGATCACAACCTGACTGAAGTCAGATGCTTAACCGACTGAGCCACCCAGGTGCCCCTCAATATTTTTAAAATACAAGAATAATCCACTGGTGTGTTAATGATTATAGTTATTTTGATAATCGTGTTTATATTTACTGCACTGTTTAAGAATAGTCTTTCTTAAAACTAAAGCATGTAACTTGTGGGACATGTT
Organism: Felis catus; assembly: GCF_018350175.1. Classification (NCBI taxonomy): domain Eukaryota; kingdom Metazoa; phylum Chordata; class Mammalia; order Carnivora; family Felidae; genus Felis; species Felis catus. The sequence continues at coordinate 205,347,447 of NC_058368.1, read as the reverse complement.
AGGCATAAATAAATTAAGTAGTGTTTATGTGTACTGAACAAATATAGGGAGGGATGGAAGGAACAAATAGGCACTTGACATTCATGAGGTATGGAATATTCAAGACAGTTATGTCCTTAAATTGGCCATCCATTATTGACATCCAATTTGGCCACAAATATCCCTTGCTGGGGCTGCTACTGACCAGGAATATTTGCTTCTAGATGTCTAAATCAGCAAGTGAGTGCTGGCTCCAGGTACCTTCCATCTGCTGAGTCAGTTTTCTCACCTTTAACTCTGGTCCTTATAACTGTATTGTAAGCAGAGAAGGCTGATATAACAAAGAATGAGAGGGGGGTAGCAAGCCAGCAAGTGAGAGGGGAGGGAGGGGAAGAAAGAGAGGTTGGGGGAGGGACATAATGGTGGGTGGCGGGGGGGTGGGGGGGGGAAAGACAAAGAGAACATAGGAACATTGTGTAACACAGGATTCAGGTAGCATGGTACCTTTATCCTGCTTGAAGTCTCTTCTAAGTGTATTAACCAACCTCATTTCTTTCCTCTTCTTTTTTTTAATTTAAACATTTTAAATTTTAATTCCAGTGTAGTTAGCGTACAGTGTTTTGTTGTTTCAGGTGTACAATATAGTGATTCAGCAGTTCCGTATATTACTCAGTGCTCATCAAGATAAGTGTGCTCCTAATCCCCTTCACCTGTTTCACCCATCCTCTCCCCCACCTCCCCTCTGGTAACCATCTGTAAGTTCTCTATAATTAAGAGATTGTTTTTGGTTTCTCTCTCTCTTTTTTCCCTTTGTTTGCTGTTTTGTTTCTTAAATTCCATATATGAGTGAAATTATATGGTATTTGTCTTTCTCTGTCTTATTTTGCTAGCATTTATACTCTCCAGTTCCATCCATGTTGTTGCAAATGGCAAGATTTCATTGTTTTTTTTTTTAATGGCTTAATATTCCATTGTATGTGTATACACACACACACACACACACACACACACGCACACACATACACACCATATCTTCTTTATCCATTATCTATCGATGGATACTTGGGCTGCTTCTAGAGTTTGGCTATTATAAATAATGCTGCAGTAAATGTGGGGGTGCATATATCCCTTCGGATTAGTGTTTTTGTATTCTTTGGGTAAATACCCAGGAGTGTGATTACTAGATCATAGGGTCGTTTTATTTTTAATTTTTTGAGGAACCTCCATACTATTTTCCACAGTGACTGTTTTCCACCAGTTTGCATTTCCACAAACAATGCCTGAGGATTCCTTTTTCCTCACATCCTCACCAATACATGTTATTTCTTGTGTTTTTGATTTTAGCCATTCTGAGAGGTGTGAGGTGATATCTCGTTGTTTTGGTTTGCATTTCCCCGATGATGAGTGATGTTGAGCATCTTTTCATGTGTCTGTTGGACATCTGTATGTCTTCTTTGGAGAAATGACTGGCTGTATTTTAATTGGATTATTTGTTTTCTTTGGTGTTGAGTTGTAGAAATTCTTTATATATTTTGGATACTAACACTTTTTGAGATGTGTCATTTGAAAATATCTTCTCTCAATTCAGTAGGTTGTCTTTAAGTTTTGTTGATGGTTTCCTTTGCTGTAGAGAAGCTTTTTATTTTGATGTAGCCCCAGTAGTTTATTTTTGCTTTTATTTTTCTTGCCTCAAGTTACTGCCTTTCCTTCCTTTTATGGTTTTTATGGTTTCAGGTCTCACATATAGGTCCTCAATCCACTTCAAGTTTATTTTTTGTATGGTGTAAGAAAGTAGTCCAGTTTTATTCTTTTGCATGTAACTGAACAGTTTCCAGAACACCATTTGTTGAAAAGACTTTTTCACATTCTTTATTCTTGCTTTCTATTCTATTCTATTCTATTCTATTCTATTCTATTCTATTCTATCCATTGATCTATATGTCTGTTTTTGTGCCAGTACCATACTGTTTTGATCACTACAGCTTTGTAATATAACTTGAAGTCTCGAATTGTGATAACTTCCATTTTGTTTTTCAAGATTGCTTTGGCTATTGGGGGTCCTTTGTGGTTCCATACAAATTCTGGGATTGTTTTCATTCTGTGAAAAATGCTGTTGGTATTTTCATAGGGATTGAGTTAAATGTGTAGAGTGCTTTGGGTAGAATAGACATTTTAACAGTATTTGTTCTTCCAGTCCATGAGCATAGAATGTCTTTCCATTTCTTTGTGTCGTCTTCAATTTCTTTCTTGTTTTAAGAAACTATAAAACATTTCTTCAGTGTTTTATAGTTTTCAGAGTACAGATCTTTTTCTCCTATTTGGTTAAGTTTATTACTAGATATTTTATTATTTTCTGTGTATTTGTCAATGGGATTGTTTTCTTAATTTCTCTTTCTACTGTTTCATTGTAGTCTATAGGAACACAACAGATTTCTGTACATTGATTTTGTATCCTGCAAACTCAGTGAATTCATGTATTGTTCTAGTCATTTTTTTGGGTAGAATCTTTAGGGTTTTCTATATATAGTATCATGTCATCTGCAAATAGTGAAAGTTTTACTTCTTCCTTACCAATTTTGATGACTTTTATTTCATTTTCTTGTCTAATTGCTGTGGCTAGGAGTTCTAGTACTATGTTGAATAAAAGTGATGAGAATGGATATCCTTGTTGCTGATCTTGAGGGAAAAGCTCTCAGTTTTTCACCATTGAGCATGATGTTAGCTGCAGGTTTTTCATATAAGGCCTTTATTATGGTGAGTTATGTTCCCTCTAAACCTACTTTTTCTTGAGAGCTTTTATCATGAATGGATGTTGTACTTTGTCAAATCATTTTTTTGTATCTATGGAAATGATCATGTAGTTTTTATCATTTCTTCTATTGATGTGATGTATCATGTTGATTGATTTGCAAGTCGAACCACCCTTGCATCCAAAGATTAAATTCCACTTGATCATGGTGAATGATTTTTTTTAATGTATTGTTGGATTCAGTTTGTGAGTATCTTGTTGAGGATTTTTGCATCTATGTTCATCAGAGATATTGTCCTGTAGTTCTCTTTTTTTTGTGGTATCTTTATCTGGTTTTGGTGTCAGGGTAATGCTGGCCTCATAGAATGAATTTGGAAGCTTTCCTTTCTCTTCTCTTTTTTGGGATAGCTTGAGAAGAATAGGTATCAACTCTTCTTTCAATGTTTGGTAGAATTCACCTGTAAAGCCATTTGGTCCTGCAATTTTGTTTGTTGGCAGTTTTTTGATTATTGATTTAATTTCATTGCAGATAATTGGTCTGTTCAAATTTTCTATTTCTTCCTATAATATTACTGATTCAGATTTGGGAGGTTATATGTTTCCAGGAATTTATCCATTTCTTCTAGGTTGTTCAATTTGTTGGCATATAATTTTTGATAATATTCTCTTAAAATTCTTTTTATTTCTGTGGTTTTGGTTCTTATTTCTTCTCTTTCATTTTTAATTTTGTCTGAGTCCCCTCTCTCTTTTTCTCTCTCTCTTTTTTAAAATGAGTCTGGCTGGGGCACCTGGGTGGTTAAGTTGGTTGGGTGACCGACTTTGGCTCAGTTCATATTCTTGCAGTTTGTGAGTTCGAGCCCCGTGTTAGGCTCTGTGCTGACAGCTCGGAGCCTGGAGCCTGCTTCAGATTCTACCTCTCTCTATCCCTCCCCTGCTTACATTCTGTGTCTCTTTGTCTCTCAATAATAAATAAACGTTAAAAGAATTAAAAATAAATAAAATGAGTCTGGCTAAAGGTTTATCTATTTGGTTGATCTTTTCAAAGATCTTTTCAAAGTTTCATTGATCTGTTGTTTTTTAAAATTTCCATATCACTTATTTCTGCTCTAATCTTTAGTATTTCCTCTTTCTGCTTGTTTTGGGTTTTGTTTGTTCTTCATTTTCTAGCCCCTTTTGGTGTAAAATTAGGTTTATTTGAGATTTTTCTTGCTTCTTGAGATAGGTCTGTATTGCTTTTAGAACTACTTTTGCTGCATCCCAAAGATTTTGGACCACTGTGTTTTCGTATGCTTCCATGCAATTTTCATTTATTCTTTGATTTATTGGCTGACTCATTCATTGTTTAATAGCATGTTATTTAACTTCCATGTATTTGTGATCTATCTAGATTTTTTTCTTTTGGTTGTTTCTATTTTTAAAGCATTGTGTTCAGAAAAGAGGCATAGTATGATTTTGGGTTTTTTTTTGTTTTTGTTGAGACTTGTTTTGTAGTCTCATATGTGATCTGTTCTGTCCAATGTTTGATGTACACTTGAAAGGAGTGTGTATTGTGCTGTTTTAGGATGGAATGTTTTGAATATATCTCTTAAATCCATCCAATCTAGTATGTCATTCAAATCCTCTGTTTCCTTATTGAATTTCTGTTTGGATGATCTGTTCATTGATGTAAGTGGGGTGTTAAAGTCCCCTACTATTATTGTATTATTATCAATTCGTTCTTTTATGTTTGTTATTAACTGTTTCTTGTATTCAGGCACTCCCATGTTTGGTACATAAATATTTACAATTGTTATATCTTTGTTAGATTGTCCCCTTTATTATTATATAGTGTCCTTCTTTGTCTCTTATTACAGCCTTTGTTTTAAAGTCTGTTTTGTCCCATATAATTATTGTCCCATATTTGACATACATTGGTGTGATGAATGTTTCTTCATTCTCTCACTTTCAATCTGCATGTGTCTTTAGGTCTGAAATGAGTCTCTTATAGGCAGCATATAGATGGGTCTTGTTTTTTTAAATCCATTCTGTCACCTTGTGTCTTTTGACTGGAGTGTCTAGTTCACTTACATTCAGAGTAATTATTGGTAAATATGTATTTATTGCCATTTTTTTTACTTGTTTTGTGGTTGTTTTTGTAGTTCTTCTCTGATTACCTTTTTTCTTGCTAACTTACTCATGATTTGCTGGCTTTTTTTACTGATATACTTAGATTCCTTTGGTTTAGAGTTTCAATTACTGGTTTTTGATTTGTGTTACCATTAGGTTTGTGTATGACATCTTCTGCATATAGCAGTCTGTATTCAGTTGATGGTCACTTAAGTTTGAACCCATTCTTTACTGCCCATCCCCAACGTTTTTGGTATATGGTGTCATACTTACATCCTTTCATTTTGTGAGTCTCTTGAATGATTTGTAAAGATACGCTTTTTTTATGCTTTTGCATTTCCTACTTTTCTTACTCTTACTAATGGTCTTTCCTTTCCACTCAAAGAATCTCCTTTAACATTTCTTATATGGCTGGTTTAGTGGTCTGAACTTCTTTAGCTGTTGTTTGTGTGAGAAACTCTTTATCTCTTCTTCTATTCTGAATGATAGCCTTGCTGGGCAGAGTATTCTTGGCTGCATATTTTTTCCTTTCAGCAGTTTGAAAATATCCTGCCACTCCCTTCTTACCTTCAAAGTCTCTGTTGAAAAGTCAACCAAGAGGGGCGCCTGGGTGGCACAGTCGGTTAAGCGTCCGACTTCAGCCAGGTCACGATCTCACGGTCCATGAGTTCGAGCCCCGCGTCAGGCTGTGGGCTGATGGCTCGGAGCCTGGAGCCTGTTTCCGATTCTGTGTCTCCCTCTCTCTCTGCCCCTCCCCCGTTCATGCTCTGTCTCTCTCTGTCCCAAAAATAAAATAAAAACGTTGAAAAAAAATTAAAAAAAAAAAAAAAAGAAAAGTCAGCCAAGAGCCTTAAGATTTTTTCTTGTATATAACTGTCTCCTTTTCTCTTGATGCTTTTGAAATTGTCTCTTTATCACTACTTTTTCCATTTATATTACTATGTGTCTTGGTGTAGGGCTCCTTGGGTTGATTTTGTTTGGGGCTTTCTATGCTTCCTGGATCTGGATATGTTTCCTTTTCCAAATTTTGGAAGATTTCAGCAATTATGTCTTCAAATTAATATTCTGCCCCCTTTTCTCTTTTTTTCTTCTTCTGGGATCCCTATAGAATGTTATTACTCTTGATGGTGTTGCTGAGTTTCCTAAACCTATTCTCATTTTGCATAATTTGTTTTTCTCTCACTTGCTTAGCTTACTTTCCATTACTCTGCCCTCCAAGTTACTAATTTATTCCTCTGCTTCATCTAGCCTGCTATTTATTCATAACATCTAGTGTGTTTTTTAAGTTTTTATTTAAATTCCAGTTAACATACAGTGTAATGTTAATTTCAGGTATACAATATAGTGATTCAGCACTTCCATACAATACCCAATGCTCATCACGAAAGCTCTCCTTAATCCCCATCTATATATGTAACCCATCCTCTTACCTACCTTCCCTCTGGCAACCATCAGTTTGTTCCCTGTAGTTAAGAGTTTGTTTCTTGGTTTGCCTCTCCATATCTTTTTTTTCCCATTTGCTCCTTTGTTTTGTTTCTTAAATTTCACATATGAGTGAAATCATATGGTATGTATCTTTCTTTGGCTTATTTTGCTTAGCATAATACTCTCTAGCTCCATTCATGTCATTGCAAATGGCAAGATTTCATTCTTTTTATGGCTTAATGATATTCCATTGTTTGTACATTCTACATCTTCATTATCCATTCATCAGTCAGTAGTCCCTTGGGCTATTTTGATAATTTGACTATTGCAGATAATGTGCTATAAACATTGGGGTGCACGTATCCTTTTGAATTAGTACTTTTGTGTCCTTTGGGTAAATAACTAGTAGTGCAATTGCTGGGTTGTAGGGTAGTTCTATTTTTAAATTTTTGGGGAAACTCCATACTGTTTTCCAGAATGGTTGCACCAGTTTGCATTTCCACCAACAGTGCACGAGAGTTCCCCTTTCTTCACATCAGTACCAACATTTGTTGCTTATTGTGTTTTTATTTTAGCCATTCTGAGAGGTGTTAGGTGATATCTCATTGTAGTTTTGATTTGTATTTCCCTGATACTGTTGAGCATCTGTTCATGTGTCTGTTGGACATCTGTATGTCTTCTTTGGATAAATGTCTATTCATGTTCTCTGCCCATTTTTTAATTGTATTATTGGGTTCTTTTTTTTTTTTTTGGTGTTGAGTTGTATAAGTTCTTTATATATTTTGGATATTAACCTTTTAGCAGGTATGTCATTTGAAGCTATCTTCTCCCACTCTGTAGCTTGTCTTTTAGTTTGTTGATTGTTTCCTTTGCAGTGCAGAAGGTTTTTATTTTGATGATATCCTGATAGCCTGTTTTTACTTTTGTTTCCCTTGTCTCAGGAGACGTATCTAGAAAAGTGTTTGTGGCTGATGTCAAGGACATTACTACCTGTGTTCTTTTCTAGGATTTTTTTTGGTTTCAGGTCTCACATTTATGTTTTTAATTCATTTTGATTTTATTTTTGTGTTTGGTGTAAGAAAGTGATCTGGTTTCATTCCTTTGCTTGTTGTTGTCCAGTTTTCCCAGCACCATTTGTTGAAGAGACTGTCTTTTTTCATTGGATATTCTTTCCTACTTTGTCAAAGATTAATTGACCATATAGTTGTGGGTTCGTTTCTGGGTTTTCTATTCTGTTACATTGATCTATGTGCCTATTTTCTGTGCTAGTACCATACTGTTTTGATCACTACAGCTTTGTATTATAACTTGAATTCTGGAATTATGACACCTCCAGCTTTGCTTTTCATTTTCTTTTTTTTTAAATTTTTTTTTCAACTTTTATTTATTTTTGGGACAGAGAGAGACAGAGCATGAACGGGGGAGGGGCAGAGAGAGAGGGAGACACAGAATCGGAAACAGGCTCCAGGCTCTGAGCCATCAGCCCAGAGCCTGACGCGGGGCTTGAACCCACGGACCGCGAGATCATGACCTGGCTGAAGTCGAACGCTTAACCGACTGCGCCACCCAGGCGCCCCGCTTTTCATTTTCAAGATTGCTTTGGCTATGTGGGTCTTTTGTGGTTCCATGAAAATTGTAGGATTATTTGTTCTAGCTCTGTGAAAAATGCTGTTAGTAGTTTGATAGAAATTGCTTTAAATTTGTCCCATTTACAATTGCACCAAAAACAATAAGATGCTTAGAATAAACCTAACCAAAGAGGTGAAAGGCTTAGTCTGAAAACTGATGAAACACTGATGAAACATATTGAAGGTCACACAAAGAATTGGAAAGATTGGAAAGACATTCCATGTTCATGGATTGGAAGAACAAATATTATTAAAATATCTACTACCCAAATCATCTGGTGTATTTTTAATTTCATTCATTATGTTCTACATTTCTGATTGGTTCTTTTTTATGTTTTTTCTTTGTTAAAGTTCTCACTGATATCTCCACTTTTTTTCTTAAGTTCAGTGAATATCTTCATAATCATTACCTTAAGTTCTCCATCAGGCATATTACTTATATCCATTTTGCTTAGGTCTCTTGCTGTGGTTTTGTCTTGTTCTTTTACTTGGGATACATTCCTATGTTTTCTCATTTTGTCTAATTCTCTGTGTCTGTTTCTCTGTGTTAGGGAGTTCAGCTACATTTCCTGGTCTTAAATGTAAAGGCCTTATGAAGAAGAGGTTCTGTAGTGCCCTGCAGTGCAATGACCCCTGTTCAGTATAAACTGGCATTTTAGCTAAATCTATGCATGTTGTGTGCACTCAGCTGTTGTGTCCTGGCCACTTTTTATTTCAGTCTAGTTGTCTTCAGAGGCTCTCTTTGCCTGCTATAGTCCCCAGCCAGGGTGGGGTGCACAATTTTAACAAGGTGCACCTTGGGCTTCCACAGGGCCCACTACTACCACCCCTGCCACTGGGACCGAGGGTCTAGAAAATAGGGTGAGGAGAGGAGGTGTTGGCAAGGTTTGCACTGGTCTTCTGGGGGAGGATACCCACAGAGACTGGACTGAGGGAGGCAAGGGTTACTGGGATCTGCCAAAGTGCTGGGTGGGGGGCAGGGCTTGGCATAAGCCATTTAGGTAGTGAATGTGGGCATTGTGCTGATTCCTGCAGGTCGTCATGTGTTTATGCAAGGGGATGGAGAGGGAGATGTCACCTGACAGCTTCTTTGTTCCCGGAGAAGTCCCTCCATGAACTCTGCCCCTCTGGAACATTCTCTGAGATATGTAAATAACTTCCCCTCTTGTTTGCCCCCAGTGTTTTTCAACCTGTTGCTTCTGTGCTGTAATTCTACAGGCTGTTTGTTATGCTAAGGGAAGGACCTCAGCTTTCTATCACCCTCTGGACTCTCCAGAGCTGCACCCTCTGATATTTAAAATTTCAGGCCTTAAGTCTCACTGGTTGTTAGAACTCTAGAAATCTGGCATACATGGCATGTAGTTTTGTAAAACTAAATGTTATAGGGATTCCTCTTTGTCATGTGAGCTCCTTGGTATGATAGTCTGTTTCTTGCTTGTCTGTACATTCACAACTGCCTCCTCCCACTGTGTGGATGGCCACAGTTTCACTCCCCACCATGTGTCTGCCCTTCTTACCATCTTTGATGTGGCTTCTTCTCTGCCTTTAGTTGTGGAGTTTGTTCTGCCAGTCTTCAGGCTGTTTTCTGGGTTATTACACTGAGGTGAGTGTTATCTAGTTGTATTTGTGGGATGAGGTGAGCTTAGGGTCCTCTTACTCAGCCAGTTTGCCCCCTCTCCTCTTGCTTCTTGCTGTGTGTTTTCAGTTGATTCATCTAACTGTATGATTCAGTTATCTTAATTTGGTCTGTGAGCCCTTCTATTCTGGTACCTCTGGGAGAGTCTGCCTAGTAGACTACTTGGAGACTACTATACATCAAGTTATTTGCTACTGTGGTGATGATTTACTTTAAAATAAATTTCATAAGATTCAAGTTTAATTCCATAATAAAGTCACTTTATTTCACTTGCCCTCCAGTATTAAGAGAAAGATGAAGAGAAGAAAATGCCTTGTGTTATGCATGGGAACATCATCCTTCATGTGTCAAAGCTGAATGGAAGTTGAAAACTCTGAACTAGAAAACTAGCATTCCAGATCAAAGGTTCTGAAATCCTAATCTGACACTACCAGCAGGCCAGACTGTCCTCCCAAATGCAGAGGTCAAAGAGAGAATATGGTTAAAAAGTGAGTGATGTGAAGAATTTCAGAGGTACAATATTCAATCAGTTTCTTTAATATAGAAGTCAAAGATTATTCAGTTTCTAGAAGGGTTTTTTTTTTTTTTTTGTCTTCAAATGCTACAGAAGAAAGGATTGCCTGAATTTATCTAAATAATCTCATTTTGAAACTTGATTTTGCTTTAAAAGACTCAAACAGTTGACAGAGACAATATTATACTGTCTGACTTTAAAAAAAAAACTATTTAAGGGGATATTTAAAATGTGCCATTCTTCTTCAAAAATGGTTGATGTAAAAATATTTTGAAGAGGGGTCTGCCCACAGCAAGTAAATGGAGGAGCCCAATGGTTTGGAGGCCACTCTGAAGGCAGATGAGGCAGAGGGTGAGGCCGAGGCAAAGAAGTGGCTTCTATGTGTGGACCTCTTTGTGTGGACTTATACGTGTGAACCTCTCTGTGTGGAGTTTGCCTCGGTCATGAGCTGTGACACCACCGTGGCTCAGTGCTATCTGGTGGAGAATGACTGGGAGATGGAGAGAGCGCTGAACTTGTACTTTGAGCTGCCTGTGGAGGAGGGCGCTTTGGAAAGCCACCCTCAGACCCCAGCCAAGTCAAAGTCCTGTGTTCACCTAATGAATAAAGAAACAACTGATTCCATTAGTTCTAAAACCAGCACATCTGAAGGTATTATGCATTTGATTTTTACAAATGTTTGAAATATTTGATTTTCAAATATTTATAATATTTGATATTTGTACAGAAGGTTATTCCCCCATATTGTAGCTACCTAAAGAAGAGAGCAAGTAGTGATGTGATTATTATGGGTCACGAAGAAGGATGTTTCACAGCTATAATGTTGAAGAAATTGAGAGTGAAATTTAAAATCCAGGATATCCCTTTTCCAAATACAAAAATGATGAAAAACGTTTTGTGTATGTATGCAACTGTGTCGGGAAATGAACTTTGCCTTATGACTTCTCATGTGGAAAGCACCAAAGAGCATGCCAAGGAACAAATGAATCAGTTAAAAATGATTTTAAAGAAGATTCAAGAAGCTCCAGAGTCAGCTATAGTTATATTTGCAGGGGATACAAATTTAAGGATCACCAAGTTACCAAATGGGTGCTTTACCCAAAAATAATTTGTATGTCTGGGAGTTTTTGACAAATCTAGGCATTGCCAGTATGCATGGGATACACAAATAAACTCTAATCTTGGAATATCTGCTACTTGTAAGCTTCATTTTAATCAAATTTGTTTCAGAATAGCAGCAGAAAGTGGTCCTATTGTTACCCAAAGTTTGGACTTCTTGGGTTGGAAAAACTGGACTGTGGTAGATTTCCTAGTGATCACTGGGGTCTTCTGTGCAACTTAGATGTGATATTATGAAATATTTTTCAAATAAGAGTTTTACATTTTCTGGTAATTTCATTCTGGATTTTGCAAATGTAATTTCTACTTATCTGGAAAGGTAGGCTTAATATGGAGGAATTGATATACTGTGTCACTGTAACAGAAGAAAACACTACTGTGATTTTATTTTGTGAACTGTGTCCTCAAATTTCAGAACTAAATATTGATGTTTATTTAAATTAAAGCATACCTAGTGTTCAGTATATGAGACTTCTTCTTAAAAGGCCACCAAGACCGTTGGAGCTTTTAATAATGCTCAGAGCTGCCAGCTGGTTCTCAAGTAGGGCCACATTGTCTCTGGGCTAGCCTTTATATTTTGTTTACTTTTAAAATCAGGCACCAAATAGTTTATATTTTAAGTAAATACTTAAAAATAAAAATAAGAGATTACTGAGGTTGGGGGATTGGATCTTTTCATTATATTTTACAAATTCAGATAATCTTAAATGAAAAAGCCATGATTATATACATTTAAATAGAGGACAACTATACTATAGCAGACTTTGTCTTTGTCAGCTAATAGTACATAATTGGTCACCTGTAAGTGAAACCTTCTGATTTTAAATTCTTCAACTTTTCAAAATGCATATTTGTCAACATGTCACCATTCATGTTGCCAACAGGGGCAAATAGGCTTGATAATGATTAAAGTCAGTTTTATACCTGTACTGGACTTTTTTCCTAAGAGAAAAATAAGTGTGTAAAGAGGAATAATCTTTTAGATTTACTTCTTATAAAATTGAATTATTTTACAGAGGAGGGATAAAGAGCACTTTTTAATGTGCTTACAGAAACATTTTAAGGGGTGCTGGGTGGCTCAGTTGGTTAAGTGGCTGACTTCAGCTCGAGTCATGATCTCTTATAGCTCAGAGCCTGCAGTCTGCTTTGGATTCTGTGTCTCCCTCTCTCTCTGCCCACCCCTGCCCCCCACCCCACCGCCTGCTCACACTCTGTCTCTCTCTTTCTCTCAAAAATAAAATAAAAAGAAACATAAAAAAGTTCAATATTCAGTTAAAAAAACATTTTTTAAGAGAAGTGTACTTTAAATAAATAATTTTACTTGTTTAAAAATTTTTTTTGAAGAGTAAATACTTCATGAATGCTGTTAGTATATTTTTTATTATGCGAAATGGAAGCAATAGAAAAATATTTTATCAGAGATGTCATGAATTTCCTTTTCATTTCATTGGCACGAAACATGTAATATGAGTTTTAAATTAAGATGTTTAGTCATTGGAGCTTTATAACCACTCTTCTCAAAGCAACAACCTCTGAACATAGCACTGAATCATATAATCATAATTCAACATTCACCTCTAGCCAATCCCTCTATTCTGAATTTTCAGTAAAACAATTTAGTTTTTGAACACCAGGTGGTGGCCTGTTCTCTATACTGCAAATAATAGAAGGATTTATAAGCTACTCATGTTGCCTCTTTTCAGTGTACCTAGGAAGACAGAATGTTATTTTATATATTAATCACTTCATAATCATTGATTATGTCCAATCTGTTCATCTGAAGTGAAGGAAGGATGTCCAAAAGAGGGACATCAAAGATTAATTTCAGTTAATTAAATTCTTAAATTACATTTCCAGTTGAAGGCTAAAGTATAGACATTAATTTAGTATGAAATTGATAGATAATTATATGTCTTGCATATGTTTGTGTTTCTTCACTTGTAGAGAAATTTTAGAGAAAGTAGTCAAGGCTGCCTTACCTAGATGAAAGAGAGTTTGCAAATTTGATACATGTTTGGTATATAAAAGCGTTTTTAGACATCTCATGCTACTCTCCCTCATCAGAGTAGAAAGTAATCACAGGGAATACAGGAACATTTGGTCCTAAAAGTAAGTCATGTCAGAGAAGAATATGAAAATGGACAAGGATGTAAGCAAATAAGGGTGAATATCATACAGTCAATGTCCTTTCATATGACCTTCTTTTTGTGTGTGTGTGCTCCCACTTATGGATGGTTTTGCTTCCTTCACAGTTCATGTTGTATTCTAAATTTGACATCATACAGGAATGAAAAGGATTTTTACTTACTGGGTCTCAGGAAAAAACAGCATTTCAGTCATAATATACAGACTACATAGATCTAGAATATTTTTAAAAGCATGACATAAAGATTTCTGTTTCTAGCCAAGATGGAGGGTAAATTGAGAGAGAAAAGATTTGCTTTCCTGTCCAAGCAACAAATAACTTAATAAAATATATGAAAGAACAGTTTTTAAGATATTGAACATTAGGCAATGAATGGTAGTGATTCCCTTAACAAATAAATGAAATGAGATCTATAATTTCCCCAGGTTATTGGTTGCAGATTTCCCAGGCCACAAGGAAGAGAGAACCCAGAGAAAGCCTGGTGGTCTTCTTGAGTTGAGAAGATGAAGCAAGGAATCTGGGGAGGTCAAGGAAGCCATAGTTCATAGGGAAAGTGTCACAGAGGAGAGAGTTATGCAGAGAAAGGGAGAAAAATCTCTGGGAATCTGCAGAATCCTCTGTGTGTTTTCAGCTGAGCACTGATCTATGCATGAGGGTGAGGAAGCTACTTGAGGCTGGAGAAAGAACCACCAGAAAGAATTAGAGGGAATAATTCCCAGGACTTGCAGAAGACATCAGCCACTGTGGGAAACCCCATTATTCTGGATGATAGATAGAATTCTCAAAAATGTTTTGCCTCAATAGTGGCAAAGTCAACCATAAACTAAATGCTGCTTTGTTCCTCCTAACAACCCTCACAAGCAAGACCTGAATGTATCACACTGGTTCTAAGTAGCTTAATAGCAGTCCAGAATAAGCCTCAACAATATTTATAGAAATGCAAAGATATACTGCATCCAACAAGATAAAATTCATAATGTCTAGGATTCAACAAAAATTATCAGCATGCAAAGAAGCAAGGTATTATCCATAAGGAGGTGAAAAATAATCTATTCAATCAATCCAGATGTGTCACAAAAGAATTCATAAACCAAGACAGTAAACAATTACTATAACTGTACTTCCTACGTTCAAGAAACTGGAGTAAATATTGTACATGTTAGGTACAGCCAGAAGATGTTAAAAAAGACCTAAATTGGACTTTCAGGGATTAAAACTACATTTTTTGAAGTGAAAAATATAGTGGGTGGGAGTCATGATATTGCAGAACTGATCACTGAACTTGAAGACATAGCAATTGAATCTATACAATAAGTAAAGAGAAAAAAATTACTGACTCCCCTCCTCCACAGACCATTAGTATTTAATATTTCTTACAGTTCAAATCTATGGTAGATAAGATGAATCCTTTCAGTTTTTGCCTGCTTCTAAATGTCTTTATTTTGACTTCACTTCTAATTAATTAATTAATTAATTAATTTTAAAATTTACATCCAAGTTAGCATATAGTGCAACAATGATTTCAGGTAATTTCTTAATGCCCCTTACCCATTTATCCCATCCCCCCTCCCACAACCCTCCAGCAACCCTTTCTTTGTTCTTTATATTTAAGAGTCTCTTATGTTTTGTGCCCCTATATTATTTTTGCTTCCCTTCCCTTATGTTCATCTGTTTTGTATCTTAAGTTCTTCATATGAGTGAAGGTATATTTGTCTTTATCTAATTTTGCTTAGCATATTACCCTCAAGTTCCATCCATGTTGTTGCAAATGGCAAGATTTCATTCTTTTTGATTGCCAAGTAATACTCCATTGTGTATATATATCACATCTCTATCCATTCATACATTGATGGCCATGTGGTCTCTTTTCATAGTTTGGCTATTGTCGATAGCACGGCTATAAACATTGGGGTGCATGTGCCCCTTCCAAACAGCACACCTGTATCCCTTAGATAAATACCTAGTAGTGCAATTGCTGGGTTGTCGGGTAGTTCTATTTTTAATTTTTTGAGGAACTTCCATACTGTTTTCCAGAGTGGATGCACCAGTTTGCATTCCCACCAGCAGTGCAAAAGAGATCCTCTTTCTCTGCATCCTTGCCAACATCTGTTGTTGCCTGAGTTGTTAAAGTTAGCCATTTTAACTGGTGTGAGATGGTATCTCATTGTGGTTTTGATTTGTGTTTCCCTGATGATGAGTGATGTTGAGCATTTTTTCATGTGTTGGTTGGTCATCTGGATGTCTTCATTGGAGAAGTGTATTTTTTCACTTCATTTTTATTTTATTTATTTATTTTTAATATGAAATTTATTGTCAGATTGGTTTCCATACAACACCCAGTGCTCATCCCAACAGGTGCCCTCCTCAATGCCCATCACCCACCCTCCCCTCCCTCCCCCCCCCCCCCCCCCAATCAATCCTCAGTTTATTCTCAGTTTTTAAGAGTCTCTTATGGTTTGGCTCTCTCCCTCTCTAACTTTTCTAACTTTTTTTTTCCTTCCCCTTCCCCATGGTCTTCTGTTAAGTTTCTCAGGATCCACATTGACTTCATTTTTAAAGGACATTTTTACAGGGTATAGAATTCTAAATTAACAGTTTTTCTTTTTTCTCCAAGAACTTTAAGATACCATTACGTTGCTCACCTCTTTCATTTTTTTTTCCTGATAACAGGGTAGGCATCATTCTCATCATTGTTCATTGTATGTAATATTTCTTTCCTTCCTCTGATATCAAGATTTTATCTTTATCCTTTAGGTTTCAGCCATATGATTATGATATGCCCAGTTGTGGTTTTCTTTGTATTTACTCTTCTAGGATTTCTCTGAACTTCTTAAGTTGATGTCTTCCATCAATTTTGGAAAATTCTCACGCATTACTTATGATATTTCTTTTTCTCTGTTGTTGTTTTTGTTCTGGGACTCCAGCTATGCAAATGATAGCCTATATGATAGTGTTTCACAGTTACTGGAGTTTCTGATTCCCCTTTTTAAAAAATGTTTTCTCTTTCTTTTTTAATTTGGATAATTTCAATTATCTTGTAATTCACTGATTCATGTGATGTGTTCAGTATGCTAATAAGCCCATCAAAATAATTCTTCATCTTTTTTTTTTCATTTTTAGGATTATCATCTGGCTCCTTTTTATAGTTTTCATTTTTATTCTATAATTCCCCATCTGTTCACACGTTACCCACCTTTTACATGAAATTTCTTAATATATTTATTATTGTTATTTTAAAATCCCTCTGATAATTCTAGTATTGGACCATCTTTGGATAAGGTTTTAATTGACTGTTTTCTCCCTTAAGAACAAGTCACTTTTTGTGTGTGCGTGATTGATGGTTTGATACAGAAGCTGAGGAAAATAATAGCTATACCCAGAAAAGGGCAGATTCCTTTTGTCAGTCCACTAAAAAGAGGAGGTAAGTTGTGGGGAGATGAGTCAATCTCATCTGTAATTGAATTGAATCTTGGCTTGGCTATTTCTTTAGTTGGATTTATTTCACCACAGACTTCAATAATAATTTGTTCAAGGGATCAGAATTTTCTTTTTACCAGACATGTGTCTAGAGGATCTGTTTCCATTCTCCTGCTTTGCCTTCAGCCTTCCTCAGGTCCTGGTTGTCTGCATCTCAGAGGGATGTTCTTCAACATTCTTGCCTCTGCCCCCATCCAAAATCAGTCATTGCTTGGTACTCGCTGGGAATCCCAAGTACCTAAAGAGTTCAGTTCATTCCTCCTCTGCTGCCTCAAGACTGCAAGAAACTGCCTATGATTACACCTCAGAGGAGAATCCCTTTCAGCTTTCTTGCCCCTCTCCCAGTCATAAGTTATCACTGTCTCTAACTCAGTGTTAGGCCCCGAGAACTCATAGAACTTGTCTCTCTTCTCCTTTCCTGCCCTCAGAGTTCATGAGGTCCTTCACAATGTACCTTAGAGGAGCAGATCTTTTTCAGCATTCCTGCCCTTCCACTAAAATTAGGTGCCTGCTGCCTTGTATCAATCATCATAAAACCCCAGTGCTTGAAGGTTTCTTTCAGCATTCCTAACCTAGCCCCAGTATTTCTCATGATCACTCTGTGAAGGCCCATGAGGAAGTATTGAAGGTGGGCATACTCTGTCCTAAGGATTCTAAACTATCAAGGATTCTAAACTACCACACTTGGTCTACAAAATCAAAATTATTTTAAAAGTTCAGCAGTTTTCTTTTTACCTATTTCTCTGCAGGTATCTCCTTTTCCACTCCTTCACTTAGGATGAAAGAAAACTGTTGGGTCTCTTCACGCCAGAGAGAGGTTTATAAGTTTCTGGATTTTATTAATTCATTATATATTTCCCCCCATATTTATCTCTCTGATGAATTTTTAATAAACTATTATTTCATTGGTTATCTGGCCTGTTACTGTTAGGGTAGAAATGGCATTCTCTCTCTCTCTCTCTTTTTTTTAAAGACTACATGTTAACTCAGTTATTAATGTCCATATAAAAGTCCCACATGAAATATTAGCAGATCACATTAAAAAATATACTATGACCAAATGATAAACATATCCACTAACATCATTGCTATTTTAACCTTGCACTTGAGCTATTAACCAGTGCAATTAGAGGGAAGAAAAAAAAAAGCAAAATGTTACAACTGGAAATAATAGGTGAAACTATCACCTAATGGTGATATGTGCTCCTAATATTTTATAATCTAACAGAATATTAGCATATATTAATAACCAAAAATCAATATTTTTAAAATATGAAAACCACAAGCAGTTAGAAGACATAATGGAAAATACAATTCCATTTACAATTGATATTAGATGAGCAAATATAGTATGGAATAAACATCATGACTGTGTAAATCAGACGTGAAAAAAATTTAAATATAAATTATAATTGAAAAATTTATAATTGAACATGTTCTTTTATAAAAAAACTTGATATTAAAAAGATGTTAATTATCTTAAAGTTAATACAAGCATTATTATAATCCTAATCAAAATAATAATTGTTTTTTATTTTACTTATTTATTTTTAATTTATTTTTTAAATTTACATCCAAGTTAGTTAGCATATACTGCAACAATGATTTCAGGAGTAGATTCCTTAATGCCTCTTACCCATGTAGCCCATGCCCTCTCCCACAACCCCTCCAGTAACCTTCTGTTTGTTCTCCATATTTAAGAGTCTCTTTACTGGTTATGAATCTGTTCAAAATTTTCTATTTCTTCCTGTTTCAGTTTTGGTAGTGTATATGTTTCTAGAAATTTGTCCATTTCTTCCATATTGCCCATTTTATTAGCATATAATAGCTCATAATATTCTCTTATTATTGTTTTTATTTCTGCTGTGTTAGTTTTGATCTCTTTCATTCTTGATTTTATTTATTTGGGTCCTTTCCTTTTTCTTTTTGATCAAACTGGCTAGGGGGTTATCAATTTTGTTAATTCTTCAAATAACCAGCTTCCTGTCTTCTGCTGGTTTTGGGTTTTATTTGCTGTTCTTTTTCCAGCTCCTTAAGGCATAAGGTTAGCTTGTGTAGTTGAGATCTTTCTGCCTTCTTTAGGAAGGCCTGGATTGCTATATACTTTCCTCTTATGACTGCCTTTGCTGCATCCCAGAGGTTTGGGGCTGTGGTGTTATCATTTTCGTTGGCTTTCATGTACTTTTTAATTTCCTCTTTAACTTCTTGGTTAGCCCATTCATTCTTTAGTAGGATGTTCTTTAGTCTCCAAGTATTTGTTATCTTTCCAAATTTTTTCTTGTCGTTGATTTCGAGTTTCATAGTGCTGTGGTCTGAAAATATGCATGGTATGATCTCGATCTTTTTGTACTTGTTGAGGGCTGATTTGTGTCCCAGTATGTGATCGATTCTGGAGAACGTTCCATGTGCACTGGAGAAGAATACATATTCCATTGCTTAGGATGAAATCTTCTGAATATATCTGTTAAGTCCATGTGGTCCAGTGTGTCATTCACAGCCATTGTTTCCTTGTTGATTTTGTGCTTAGATGATCTGTCCATTGCTGTAAGTGGAGTGTTGAAGTACCCTACTATTATGGTATTATTATCAATGAGTTTCTTTATGTTTGTGATTAATTGATTTATATATTTGGGTGCTTTCATATTTGGAGCATAAATATTTACAATTGTTAGGTCTTCTTGGTGGATAGACCCCTTAATTATGATATAATGTCCTTCTTCATCTCTTGTTACAGTCTTTATTTTAAAGTCTAGATTGTCTGATATAAGTATAGCTACTCCAGCTTTCTTTTGATGGCCATTAGCACGATAGATGGTTCTCCATCTGCTTACTTTCAATCTGAAGGTGTCTTTAGGTCTCAAGTTGGTCTCTTATAAACAGCATATAGATGGATCTTGTTTTCTTATTCATTCTGTTTCCCTGTAACTTTTGATTGGAGCATTGAGTCCATTGACGTTTAGAGTGAGTACTAAAAGATGTGCATTTATTGCCATTATGTTGCTTGTAGAGTTGGAGTTTCTGGTGGTGTTCTCTGGTCCTTTCCAGTCTTTGTTGCTTTTGTGTCGCGACCGGCATGACAAACACCGAGGTCAGGGTCCTGAGGGTAGGAGAATGCAAGAAAAAAGAGAGAAGAGAAAGTTTGGGAACAGGAGGGTCCCCTGGGCTGATGGCCCAAGTGATGGCTTTATTGTTGCTGTACACAATCTTTTATAATATAAGACTCTTATGGATCAGGTCATTCTAAGAATAAACAGGTTTCACATGATCACTGCCAGCCAAAACATTTAGTTCTGTATACCTTGTGAACTTTCTGAACGGGTCACATGACCTTGTTGATAGATTGCTAGCAAAATACAGTTCCCATGTTTGTTTCTATCTGACTCGGGGTAGAAAAAGGGAGGTAGCATTACTGCCAACACCTGCAGACCACAGGCTTCAGGAATTAACTTTCTCAGCCTTGACAAGGCTTTCGTATGCCCTTGAAAGTGGGGGAATGGGAGGGGGAACCACCGGGTTGGCTTGAGTCAAGAGGGAACGTTGCTCGACCTGGTCTCAGCCTGGCGCTGGGGCCCCGCCCCCCACACTTTTGGTCTTTTTTTTTTTCTGTCTTTTCTCCCTTCAGAGAGTGCCCCTTAAAATTTCTTGCAGGGCGGGTTTAGTGCTCACAAACTCCTTTAGTTTTGGTTTGTCTGGGAAATTTTTATCTCTCTTTCTATTTTGAATGACCGCCTTGCTGGATAAAATTCTTGGGTGCATATTTTTCTGATTCAGCACATTGAATATATCCTACCACTCTTTTCTGGTCTGTCAAGTTTCTGTGGATAGGTCTGCTGCAAACCTGTCTGTCTTCCTTTGTAGGTTAAGGACTTTTTTCCCTTGCTGTTTTCATACTTGCCTGAGTATTTTGTGAATTTGACTATGATAGACCTTGTTGATGGTCAGTTTTTGTTGAATCTAATGGGAGTTCTCTGTGCTTCCTGGATTTTGATGTCTGTGTCTTTCCCCAGGTTAGGGAAGTTTTTCACTATGATTTGCTCACATAATCCTTCTACCCTATCCCCTTTTCTCTCTCTTCATCTTCTGGGACCCCTGTGATTCTGATGTTCTTCCTTTTTAATGAGTCACTGATTTCTCTAATTCTTAAATCATGCCCTTTTGCCTTAGTCTCCCTCTTTTTTTTTTCTGCTTCATTATTCTCCATAAGTTTGTTCTCTGTATCACTGATTCACTGCTCTGCCTCATCCATCCTTGCTGCTGTGGCATCAATTCAAGATTACAGCTCAATTATAGCATTTTTTTTATCTCATCCTGACTAGCTTTTACTTCTATCTCCACAGAAAGGGATTCTAATCTATTTTCAACCTCAGCTAGTATTCTTATTGTGATTCTAAATTCTTGTTCAGACATCTTGCTTGTATTTGTGTTGATTAAGTTCCTGGCTGTTGTTTCTTCCTGCTCTTTATTTTGGGGTGAATTCCTTCATTTTGTCATTTTGAAGAAAGAAAAGGAATTAATAAGGTAAAAAAAATAAAATTAAGAATTAAAAACCACACACACACACGCAAAAATCAAATAAATGATGCTAGATCCTAGGTGTATTTTGGTCTGGTTGTTGAAAGGAGGTTGATAGATTAGAGAAAAAAGGGAAAAGAGAAAAAAAAAAAGGAAAATGCTTGAAAATTGGAAAAATGAATACAATGAAATAGAATAAAATGAAATGAAATGAAAGAGGTAAAATAGAAGTTGAAAAATTTACAAAAATGCAAAAAATATAGGAGCAAAAAATTAAAGAAATTGTTTTTAATAAAAATTGAAAATAAAAATACAATTTTCTGGGGCGCCTGGGTGGCGCAGTCGGTTAAGCGTCCGACTTCAGCCAGGTCACGATCTCTCAGTCCGTGAGTTCGAGCCCCACGTCGGGCTCTGGGCTGATGGCTCAGAGCCTGGAGCCTGTTTCCGATTCTGTGTCTCCCTCTCTCTCTGCCCCTCCCCTGTTCATGCTCTGTCTCTCTCTGTCCCAAAAATAAATAAACGTTGAAAAAAAATTAAAAAAAATACAATTTTCAATTTTTGTATTCAAGAAAAAGAATATAAACAGAAAAAAATTGAATAGATGGACCAGTGAACTGACTGAAATATGATTGAAATTACATCGTTTTCCCCTAGAAGTCAAATTATGAAGCACTTTATAGTCTGTAAACTAAGCAGGCGGAGAGACTTGTGGTGTTCCTGAAGAGCAAGGTTGGCCCAGTTGTGTGGGGCTTAGTGTAACAGCTCCGTTCTCCACTAGATGGTGCTACTTAGCTTACTGGGGTGGATTGTTGTGGTGCTTGTAGGTGTGTATGTGCATGCATGGGAAGGGTGAAAATGGCATCACCCAGGTACCCAGTCTCTAGTATCGGAACTCTGTTCTCCCCAGTCAGCAATTGCGCACCTGTCCTTTGTCTCCGATCTGTCTACTCCCCACTTTTACACTGTCCATGACCTAGCCATCAGGTTGCCAGGTGGCACTTCCCTCCTGAGTTTTTTAATTTTTAATGTTTATTTTTGACAGAGAGAGAGAGAGAGACAGAGCATGAGTAGGGGAGGGTCAGAGAGAGAGGGAGACACAGAATCTGAAGCAGGCTCCAGGCTCTGAGCTGTCAGCACAGAGCCCAACACAGGGCTCGATCTCATGATGGTTCATGAGCTGAAGTCATGGTGACCTGAGCTGAAGTCAGATGCTTAACTGACTGAGCCACCCAGGCACCCCATTTCCCTCCTGAGATAAAACCTTCACTTCCCAATCCCTCACTTCTGAGGGACTGTGGCTTTGACCTGCTCAGATCCTCTGGGGCAGGGTCTCACCAAGCAATGGCCAGGTGACGGCCGCCCCCAGGAATGTTCGTGGGACATGCTGCTGCCGATGCCCAGAGACTATGGCTGGCTGCCAGCCCGCCCCAGTAAAAGTTCACATGATTTTGTAGCCACACTGTTTCAAGGATTATGGTAAGTCACAACACACATCTGGCACCAGGCTTCACCCTTAATGTCCTTGTTACAGCACCAGTGAATGTGGTTGATCTCTGAGGTCTGCTGGGACCAGGTGTCTTCATAGCCTCTACCAAATGTCCTCCCAGTAGGTGAGTTGCTTCTCCCTGTGTGGCCCGAGGACCCCTGGACTTCACTCTCTGCTCCTGGGGATTCTCCTTTCCCACCAGCGCACCACGAGTTATCGAGTGCTGGAGTTTCAGACTCTGTGCTTCTCCTGCTTATAGAGTCTTAATGGAATTTAAACCCTCTCTTTTTTCCTTTCTCCCTTTTTAGTTCAGTCCCTGTGGCTGTTTCCACTTTTCCACTTTCTCTCCAGCTGCTTTTGGTGGGGGTGCTTTTCCCATACTCTCCCCCCATCTCTGTCCTGTCTCTACAAGCAAAAATAGCTTCCTGCCCTCCGCAGCTTCTCTCTCCCCTAGTTCACCTCTCCCCACCATGTACCTGATGAGTTCTGTGGTTCAGGTTGTGCAGATTGTTGTTAATCCTCAAATAAGTTTTCTAGGTGTGCAGGATGGTTTAATGTTGATCTGGCTGTATTTCATGGACACGAGACGCAAAAAAACTTCCCTGCTGTTCTGCCATCTTGGCCCCTCCAGGAATGGCATTCTCTTATAACTTTCTACATTCTAAGCAGAAGGTGACACCTGGCATTTACATATAAATGATTATTTTTTTTCTCTCTCTCTCTCTCTCTCCTCATACACACACACACACACACGAATATATATACATACACACACCTATACACATGTATGTATATGCGTGTGTGTGTATATATATATATGTGTGTGTGTGTGTGTGTGTGTGTATATATACACACACTTTTGAAAAAAGTTATTCTAATTCACAAAAACTTTTTGGGAATTCTTCTTTCATACTTTCTTGAAGTCATTCATCACAGTCCTTTGAATATCCTTAATGGTAGAAAATCTTTAGTTCCAAAAATCATATTTTCTCTAAAATAAAAATGGCATTCAAAATTAAGTTTGTAAATAATGCTGACAATGAAATTTAGTAATGTTTTATCATGAAAACAATGTAATTATAAAATAGACTGATTTTCTTATATGTCTCTTAAACAACTTTGAAGGCAATTTTATACAAGCAGTTCAAAACTGCTTTTGAGTGATAACAGCATAACTGAAATAAGAAAACTATTTCTAATGATGGCTGCTTAATTATAGAATAGTAATTTAAACCAAGTATTGAAGAACATATAATTTTTAAGTTCATTTTTATTGCTCATATATCTAGTCTTGAAAAATACTTTAAAATATTTCAAATTTTAGGTGCACCTGGGTGGCTCAGTCAGTTAAGCGTCCTACTCTTGGTTTTGACTCAGGTCATGGTCTCAAGCCCTGTGTTGGGCTCCATGCTCATAGTGCAGAGCTTTCTTGGGATTTTCTCTGCCCCCTCCCCCCCCCCCCACTCAGGTGCATTCTCTCTCTCTTTCAAAATAAATAAATAAATTCAAAAAAAATTTCAAATTTTGTTCTTCTTGTACTGTTAATAATGCAATTCAATTGTTAATATATTCAATTGTTAATATATAGCTTACCATTTTATGGTTTTCTTTCTAAATGGAAAAATAAGTTTTTTTTTAGTTTTCTTGAAAACATGTCATAGCACATCTTCACTTTGTTTACAACTAATTTTAAATGACTTGTTTTAAGAGGAAGATAGATACATTTCATTCGTGTAAACAAAAGTGGAAATTTTTGCAAAATTTTTTTTGCAAAAATACCACAGAAAAGCACTCATTTATGGGATCAGATGTGGCCAAAGTTCCCAGCAGAGGGCAGCACTCTATGTGAAATCAGAAATTGCTAGGGAAATGCTTCTGAACTTTTGCCTCATGTGCCAGAGACAGTTATTGAATTTTATCTATTGAATTTTAAACAGTTATGAAATTTTGGAACACTTTCTTTTGAGGCTGAATATTCTTACTAGGTGCTTATTTATTTGATTTTTTTCTGTCAAATGGTAAAATTTAAGGACATAAAATAATAATGACTTATTGCAAATGTTCTGCCTTCTGTGTAAGATACAATTTCTTTTAATTGTTGAAAATGACTTCTTTTGAAGTTCACTTTGCATCCGCACGTATTAAAAATTGCAGGATTTATTGCATAAAACCATGTTTACAGCATTCTTACTTCTTATGGGTTTATGAGTGTCTTAATGTCCCCATTAAGACATTCAGTTTTTTTGTTCTAAACTGTTTTCTTACGCTTTTTATTCATATGGAAGATTTTTCATATGTCAATTTCCAACCAACAAATGTATTATTTTTGAGCTTAAAATTAAGTGTAATCTCCTTTGCAAATGCTTTTTTTGCTGACTTATTTTATCTTTCTTTTTCTCTCCTGTAGTTCAATTCTGTATGCTCAGATATAGCAAGAAGAGGTTGGTGCCCTCACCAACATTCTGTAATCGTATCTTCTACATTAATGCCTAACCTAACTTTTTCCTTTCCTTTCTTTTCTTTTTTTTATTATAAAATATATATACTTACATTAGAATTTATAAAATATATTTGTACTGTTTAATTAATAATGAAAGAAAACAAAAACTAGTATAAGCCAAGTCAAAAAAAGAACGTTGGCAGCATCCAAGCACACCCACTTAGTTCCTGGCTTCCTCTCTAATTATAATCCTATCCCTCCAGCCTGGAGGTATCCACTATTCTGGCTTTGCGATAACCTTACCTTTTTTTTTTATGCTTTTACAACCTATATAGGCATTCTTAAACAATGGTCTGGTTTTGCCTGTTTTGAACTTAATATGAGTGGAATCATACTATTGGAATTTTTTTCATATTTTAAACTTTTCATTTGCATATTAAAAATTGTGCATTCCAATAATTAAAATCATCTGAACACAGAAATGGTACTCTGATTAAATTGCATTTGCAGCTTACAGGACATCTTGTACCAACTTGTTTTTTATTCTAGATTTCACTGTTGTCCCACCTAGCTTCTTCCTTCACCAACATACAAGTTCTTTTCCTTCCCTGCCCAGCCAGACGTGCAGATGGAGGAGGCAGCCTCAGTGTTCCTTCTCAGTAGTTCTGATTCTTTGATGAGGAAAGGGGCATCAGTCATTTAAATCTGATCCAACCTCTTTGCACCTTATATTATTAAAGAACTAAAAGAAGTAAAACAAGAAGGCAACGCTTGTGGAATGTACAGTGCATATTGGTGGCGCACTTCTCATTACGATTTGCCCGCTTGCTTCTCCTGTTCAGTTGTTTCTTTTGAAGACAGCGGATTTTTCTCTTGTTTTTCTCCCTTCTTCAATTTTGACTTAATCGAATTTCTCCATCTCAGCCATATGGGGTTTGTCAGACATGGTTGCAAAGGAAGCAGAGCAATGCTTTCCAGCAAGCAGAGTCCGATCTGCACAGTGGCTGCTGCCAAGTGCCCTGTTGGAATTCTTTTTATCCTACTTCTTGTGTTTACTATAGTGTTTGCAATGCCATCCATACTATAGCATTTGGCTATGTCATTTTCTTAGTGCTACACTGTTTCATTGTATTAACATTTCACAACTCATTCATCCTACTGTAAGTAGACATTCAGGTTGTTTGCAGTTTTTGGTTACTGTAAATAAGACTGCTGCTAATCCTCCTACACATGCATGCTGGGGCCTATGTTTATAGCTTTTAGGGTATGTACTGGCATTCTTTAATATTTCCCTGGTGAAAAACCTCTTGGATTTTGGTATCCAAACTTTAGAATATAAATGTCTTTGTAATAACACTTGTCAGCTGATGTTTTTATGAAAAATTTGTATTCATGTTCAAATGCAGTACTACATTTTAAAGAAAGCTCTGTGTGTGTGGGAGGGGTGGTTGTAGGGGAAGTCTTGAATTATATTCTAAGTAGAATTGTTAAGTGTTAACGTTTTGAAAGGAACAGTTAGAATCAACAAAGGGCATGTGTGATGGTTAATTTTATGTGTCAACTTGACTGGGATGGGGGTGCCCAGATATTTGGTTAAACATTATTCTGTGAAGCTGTTTCAGGATAAGATTAACATTCAAATAGAGTGAGTTAAACAGATCACCCTCTGCAATATGGGTGAGCTTCATCTAATTCACTGATGGTCTGAATAGGAAAAAAGGCTTAGTAAAGGAATATTTGTTTTCTTTGCCTATCTTCCAGCTGGAACATTGGTGTTCTCCTGCCTTCAGACTTGGACTTGGACTAGAACTATACCATTGGCTCCTTCCTGGGTCTTCAGCAAATTCCTGGGTCTGGACGGCAGATCTTGGGACTTCTCAGTCTCCATAATCATGTGAGCCAGTTCCTTACAGTAAATCATATCATATATAAATTTCCAATCAATTGGGTTTCTCTAGAGAACCCAGACTAATACAGCATGTTGCTGTTGCTGTATACAAAGTAATTGTTTGAAATAACCATATTGATCATTTAATGAACATTTCAGTCATTTTACATATTAACATGACAGCTTGTCATGTATATATGTATACATATATACATATATATATGTATTTTACTGTGAATTAGTTATGTTTTAGGAAATTGGTTGAGGTTTTGAGTTAATATATAAAATGTTATAATTTTTCTTATTTAAAATATTGATAAATAGACTTTCAGTTATCATTGTTTTAAAAGTCTAATTTATAGAAATAGGTTTCTGATTTTAAGTGGAGAATACCTAAAGTGGGAAATGCTATACCTAAAATGGAAATTCTGGGTCATAGATCGTATGTATCTTCAACTTGGTTAGATAATACCAAGTTGTATTGCAAAAGTATGGTACAAATATTCTTACCAGGTGTCTGTTGGAATTCTGTTGCTTACATCCTCACTGAGAGGGTAACCAAGTATCCCAATTTTTGAGGAAATGGACTGTTTTACAGAAAATGCTTGTTATAAAACATAGAAGGGAATATAGAATTGGAAAAAAATAATTTCACAGACCCAAATGATATTATAGATTAAGGGAAGTATTATTAATTGCTGTCAAAAATCATTAAGTAAATGGTTGATGGGAAACTTAGTTAATTGCTAAAAGAAAGTCTCACACATGACTTTTTTAATAGCAAGGGGAAACCTTATCTGTTCAGTGGAGAGGAAAAATAACTTGGTATAAGAATCAATCACCTGCAGCATTACTATTGTTTCTTCATAAAATAATATGTGCCTTTTGATATAATGTCACATGAAGTTACCATTGCCTATTAATTATTCTAGGAAACAATATTTAAGTTGGATTTATTATGCCTCATATAGAATGTGCAATTTACAAGAAATGTCGGATATAGACAAACAAGTTAAAAGAGAGCATAGCAAAGAAACCAGAAAAATTAATGACGTTCTGTAGGAGATAAATTAGGCTGGATTCTTTAAAAAGTTACTATAGTGAAAAAGACATTGTGGTTGATTATGAGAAACCAATGGACATAAAAACCAGATACAACTGACTCTACATTTGATATTTGAATGGACAGACCACCTATATGTGATATTTTGGGATCAAATGGGGACTTTTGAAAATAGTCTCAATATCAGAGGAGATAAAATGTACTGAAAGAAAAGTAGAGGTCATTTACTGCAAAAAGTAGGTTGAGGAAAAACATATGCAGTATGATTTTATGTTGAGGTGAAACTGCAAAGGAGTGTGTGTGTGTGTGTGTGTGTGTGTTGTAAAGACCTGGAAATACAGAATTAAGGTAATTAGTAGTGGTGGTCTCTGGTGAGGAAGGATTGATTTCATAATTTTTTTCTAATTTTCTACAATGCATATATGCTGCTTTTGTAATAATTTTTAAAAAACGCAAACTAGATAATAAAAAGTTATTCAATCTAGTATGTCTCCTGGTAAAAATGAAGGTATAGAGACAAGTTTCTGCCTAATAATAATCGTATGCATGACTAGCATCTTATATGCTAGATAATCTTCCTGAAGTAGTGATCACTTTGATTATTATTAAAAAGACCACTCCATAGGGTCATAAATCATCTAGTGTCCTCTTCTTCTCCCTTGATTATGTGCATTTAATATGGATCTTAAAATAGGTACAACATGTCTTACTCTATTCTTCCAGCATTTATAGTTTTTGTTCCATCATTTTCATTGCTATTATAGTTTATTAAAGCAAACATAAATTGATTGAAATAAATTATGAAGAGTTTATGTGCAGATCACTATAATTATGAATAATTTTTATGCTCCCATTTACTTAATTGTATTATATAAATATAAATATAAATATATATATATACACATATATATATGCACATACATGTATGTATTTTTAAAAACACAAACCTTTTCTTTCTCCTACTATCTCTTGGAAGCATGGGTTATAATCTGTCAGTTTTATTGCATCTTTATTTACATGAGAAATTCTTCTGTTGATTGATTTAATTATAAAACAAGGATTAGACAGTACTGATGCATGAATCAGGGAATATGAAAGTGACTAAATAAGGCTCTTTGTCCTCAAGGAAATCCCAATCCAGAAGGGAGAGGAAAAAGACAGGTGCTATATAGATCTGTAAACAAAATAATTTCCAAAGCAATATAATTTCATTCATTTTCTTCAGCAAATATTTATAAGTATTTAGATGCTAGTCTCTGTGCTAGATACTGGGCTTCAGAAAGAAAATACACTTTCTTCCCGTGAGTTACCAATGGTCCAAGATAGACTAATAAACAGAAAAACAGACTAATCACAATCAGTATGATTAGTAGCACTGACTCAGTGGTTTCTCAAATGGGGAGTATTTTGCTCCCCAGAGGACACTTGGCCATGCCTGGAGATATTTTTGATTGTCATGATTGGGGTGTGTGTGCCACTGGTAGCTACCAGGTAGAGGTCCAGGATACTCCTAACATCCTACAATGCACAGGACAGCCCTGCACAACAAAGAGTTATTAGGATAAAAATGTCAATATTGCTACTGTTGAGAAATCTTATGCTAATCATTGTGTTTTGGGGTTTGTATAAGAGGTGTATCTAACCCAGTGAAGGTGAGTAGGGGAGAAGAGTCACGGAATGCTTTCACTGAATCTGGACTGAAAGTTGAGGAACAGCTGGACTTAACCAGACAGAGGACACCAGATGTGTTACAGGAGGTATGTGCGGAGTGTTGTGGGAACATGAGGGAAGGAAAGTCTAGTTTCAGGGGATGATGGGGAGTGGGCATGCAAAGACAATTGTCATGGAAGACTGCTCAGGGCTGTTTGAGCTTGTCCAAAAGGATTACTAGTACGTTGTCAATGGACATAGGTATGTGGGAGACGGTGTTGGAAAAGTTCTTGAATGTCATTTCAAATTGAGGTAACTCTGCCAAGAATCATTTTGAGAAGTGGTGTATTTTTAGTCCTATAAAACAACAAGACTGCGTATGCCAATAGTAATTCATTGTACTGTAGGGGGTCATCATATTTTTTAGAAATCACATATTTAAAAAATGAATTTAACTCAGTTGCAGTGATGACATATGATATATTAATTGCAGCTTTAATTTCCAAATACTGTATTGGAGAATTTTCAGATCTATCCCTTATTAATTTCTAGTTAAATTCTGTTATGGTCAAAAGACATACTTTGTATGATTTCTATTCTTTTAAATTTGGTGAAGTTTATTTTAAGGGCCTCAGTATGGTCTATCTTGTTGAAGATTCCACATACACTTGAAAGAAATGCTTACTCAGATGTTGGATGGAGTATCTTATAAATGTAAATAATATGACATTATATTAACAGATTCGTTGATAGTGTTGCTTATGTTTCCTGTGTCTCTACTGATTTCCTGTCTATTTGTCTTAGCAGTTACTGAGAGGAGTGTTGAAGTCTCAGACTGTAATTGTGGATTTATCTATTTCTCCTTTCAGCGCTCTCAGTTTTTGTTTTATGTATTTTGAGGTTATGTTGTTAGGAGTGTACATAGAATTGTTAGCTCTTCTTGGAGAATTGACCCATTTATTATTCTCTGATTTTTCTTTTAAATATTGGTAATAATCTTTGTTCTGAAGTAACTTTGTGTGATAGGATAGCTACTCCAGCTTTCTTTTCTTCGTTTTTGCATGGTATATCTTTTCTCATCATTTTACTTTTAATCTATCTGTGCTTTTATATTAAGGGGGTTTCTTACACATAGTGTATACTTAAAAAAAAGTCCAGTTTAACAATCTCTGTTTTTAATTATGTGTTTAGAACATTCACAATTTATCATTTTTAATAAGGTTAGATTAAAATCTATAATCTTACTTTCTATTTGTTTTATCTGTTCCTCATTTCTTTTATCCTTTTTCACTGCTCTTTGGTTAATTGAACATTTTTCTTATGATTTAGTTTATCTTCACTATTGGCTGATATATTTATACTTAAATTTCTTTAGTAGTTGCCCTAGGATATATCTTCAATTAATCAGAGACTGCCTTCAAATAATATTCTGCTTCATGTGCTTTTCATTATATGGTACTGACTTTGAAAGAGTATACAATCACACCTATTACTAATTACATTATTAAAAGTTCTGAAAACTATATACTTTAGTCTGTGTCTAACAAATGCTTAACGACTGCCTCGCAGGACAGAAAGAAAAAAAAAAGCCCTGCTTTGTAGTGTTTGATGGTTTCTGTGGCCTAACCACTCCAACCATGGCCAATTTCAAGCAACCACTGTGACTTCACTGAATGTGGAGATAAGAAAAAAAATGAGCACAGTCATTGCATTGAGTCAGTACAAGCCTGCTCCAGTATGCACTACTTATCCGATTAGGTTCTCTTTTCTTGTTAAGACCTGTCTTTGGTTTTTGGTTACTATTGATTTTTCTAGGACCTGGTACTTTAATTCTAAGGCTTTCCAATGTCCAAGGAATCTGCAGCTACAAGGTTTCACCCTTTTGCAAATTTATATTCTCTTATTGCTCAAGACTTCAGTTTCATTAAAAATTATTATATCCCCCTCAGAGGATTTCTTTCTACTTTCAAAAACATATCCAGAGGCTCCCATATACCAATCTGTATCAACTGTACCCAAATCAATCTAAACTCAAAACAAAACAAGGAGATGCATCAAGGCATTTTGCAATTAAAAGTTGTTTATGACAGCTAGCCAGGAGTCAACTGCCCTAACCTTGGGGCTTAGAGCAAATTTAATTTGGGGAAAGGATCTGGGAGGGTTAAAGAACAGCTTTTGCATTTCTTACCAAGAGAACATGACTCATTGGATTGATATAGGTTAGCTAGAAGGTCTGTGTTTTAAAGATCTAAAAATAGCTGCCTTGGTGCTCACTCATAGCCAGCTACTAACTCTCCCTGGGTGAGTCAAGTGATGACTGTGGCCTAATAAGATGACATCCTAAGTTGTTATTTACAACAGGGCAGGGGAAATGGAACAAATACTGAACATTTGGAACCTTCTGGGAGAGTCTGTTGTGAAACAGTCTTAAGAGTATTTCAATTCCAGTGTCTCTTTATAGAACAGAGAGCCTGAACCGCTCATGGGAATGCTAAAATAAAGATTTGGGTGGGGGTTATGTGTTGAATAGAAAAATTACAGAAGCTAGTGCTCAAGACTTTTGACTGAGAACTCAAATGCTGAGAGACCAGGAAGGGTCATAAGGAGACTACAATATATATTCAGGATAATATTTTGAGTAATTGTGGACTTTACTGAGCAAACAAAAAAATTGTGGACTTTACTGAGGCTAATAATTTCTTGTGCTATCATTTTTCCATATTCTAGGATGAAAGCAGTAAAAAAGGATTGAAAGAATCTTGAGGCTAATTTCTTATTGCTTACTCCCTTTCTTTTAATCTCCCTATGCCATGCCATCACTATTTTATCAACATTCTTCTAAAGGAGAAATGGGGGAGGCGCCTGGCTGGCTCAGTCCGAAGAGCATGTGACTCTTGGTCTTGGAGTCGTGAGTTCAAGGCCCACATGGGGTGTAGAGGTTACTAAAAATAAATTAAAAAAAAAGGAGAAATTGAAACATAAAACACATCATTATGATAAATAAAGCATGAAGGCAGGAGTTGTAAATCATTTAGATTTTCTTAGGAATAGTGATTCCAAAGCATTCCTTAGTTAACTACTATTGCTATCAATTATCTTGACAGCCAAGAAATTCAGATTTGGGTTTTTTCCCCCTAAATGTATACTTTCATGTATACTTTCATTCATACTATGAATTAAAGAATACCTGCTTAGATTTATCCTAATAAAAGTACCTTAAACCCACAAGAATGATTTTAAGTTACATTATAGCTACTTCCACATTGTCTTGTTTCTTTTAAGCCATGTATTTTTTCTAAGATAAAAGAAATTTGGGGTTCCTGGATGGCTCAGTTGGTTAGGCATTCAATTCTTGATTTCAGCTCAGGTCATGATCTCACAATTCATGAGATCAAGCCCCACACTGGCTCTGTGCTGGTGGTGCAGAGTCAGCTTGGGATTCTCTTTCTCCCTCTCTCTCTGCCTCTCCCTGCACTCATGTACCTGTGCTCTCTCTCTTTCAAAATAAATAACTAAACTAAACTAAACTAAACTAAGAGGAATGCATACTCATTATCTAAAAAATTGGAAAATACAGATAACACTTGTAAATAAAACAGAAAAATCAACCATTACTCTAACACTGAGAGAGAACTACTGTTAACATTAATGGTATTTTATCTGCATCGCCTTATGCATATAATTTTTTTTAGGTTTATTTATTTTGAGAGAGAGAGGGAGCATGTGTGCGCAAGTGGGGTAGGGGCAGAGAGAGAGAGGGAGAGAGAGAATCCTAAGCAGACCCCACACTGTCAGTGCAGAGCCTGACGTGGGGCTCAAAACTAACAACTGTGAGATCATGACCTGAGCCAAAATCAAGAGTCCCTTAACCAACTGAGCCACCCAGGTGCCCCTGCACATAAATACTTTTAAAACTTGGAGTTATACTGTATATATACAATTTCAAACACTAACATTTCTACCAATTCTATATAAAAGACACGTTCCTTGTCCTATAGAATGTTTAGACTCTAGTTTTATTTGCTAAGTTGTATTCTGCCATACGGATGCTTCATAATGTAATGATGCTTCAAATATTCCATCAGTAGAGTTCCCTTTTCTGTAATTTTAAAATTCCTTATCTCTAGTCCTTTATCTCTAATTTCAAAATCCAAACAGCTGTGAAAATAAAAGTGTTTTTGGAATTCATCTGAGGGCACCTGGGCTCAGATCTAACTTGGTGACAAGACTCACCAAAACTGATGTGAGGCTATTGACTATCTGCGTTTATTCCATTAAAAAATTTTTTTTAATGTTTATTTATTTTTGAGACAGAGACAGAGCATGAATGGGGGTGGGTCAGAGAGAGAGGGAGGGAGACACAGAATCCAAAACAGGCTCCAGGTCCTGAGCTGTCAGCACAGAGCCCGACACGGGGCTCGAACCCATGAACCGTGAGATTGTGACCTGAGCCAAAGTCAGATGCTTAACTGACTTAGCCACCCAGGTGCCCCTGTGTTTATTCCATTTAAAGGGAGATATTTCCAGGAATAAATATTGATAGATTATGGGGTGTTGCCCTAAAGCTGCAGGGGCTTAGTCTATGCATTATGAAGTCAAAAAAAATGATGAATCCCCCAAAAATTCCTCTCTAAGGGTTTCAGATAAGAGATCATGAATTTGTTTTAGATATTTTTGTTTTCATAAATAATATTGCAATGAACATTTCTGTGCTTACATTTTTTTACTTAGTATAATTTCCACAGGGCTACGCTTTACTGATAAAAAAGAAGTGTTGAACATTATCAAGTCTCAAGTTTTTTTACTTATTCCCAGAAATAAGCAATATAAAAGATGGCTCAGTCTATGACATTCTTACTTGGCTTAGTAATTAAAAATTGGACTTATTCAGTAGGCATCCCCAAGTTTCACTGCTAATTTAATTTATATGTCTTTGATGAATAGCAAACTTAAAATTTATTTATATTAAAAAATTATATTCTCTGAGTAATAGTCCTTTGCTCAATTTTCTATTGGATTGCTAGTGTTTTTCATAATAATTTATATTTTTGACAAAATTAATTCCCTTTCTGTATTATTTATGTTAGACATTATTCTAATTTTTCTACTAATTTTGTTTTTGATATTTCATGTAGTTAAATATATTGATTTTGCAATTATGTATTTTATTTTAAAAGCATAATATTTGCAATATACAATATACTCTGTATTATCTATAAAACGTAAAATAATCTAAATCAATATATAATTAACATCCTTAGTAGCTCGGTTTTTGCCTGCTACATTTGCTGAAATTCAAAGGAGGGTATATTAGAGACTTCTAATGCTACCATCTGTGTCGATTTTTAAAGTGTATTGTAGTTTTGGGGAGCCCGGGTGACTTAGTGGGTTAAGCATCTGACTTCAACTCAGGTCATGATCTCACAGTTTGTAAGTTTGAGTCCCCGGGCTCTGTGCTGACAGCTCAGAGTCTGGAATCTGCATCAAATTCTGTGTCTCCCTCTCTCTTGGCCCCTCTCCTGCTCACACTCTGTCTCTCTCTCTCTCAAAACTAAATAAACATTAAAGTGTATTATAGTTTTTATATTTGTTATTATATGAGAAAATTGTCCATTACAGGGACATTCTTAATAATAGACATAACTTTATTATGAATTGAAATATTTATCAATTTATTTATTTATTTTTATTTATATTTATAATGTATTTACTTGAGTTTTCCTTTGTTCAATTTTACTATCATTACCTGTCTTTCCTTGTATTTACCTTATTATATATATCTTGACCTATCACTTTTCTTTTTAGCTTATTTGTGCCATTTTGTTTAATATTCTTTAAAATAATTTTACAGTGCTGAATTTAAGCTATTTAGATTTACTGTTGCAATAGGTATATCTGTTCTGTTGCGTTTTCTGATTCTTTTATTAATTCCTTGGCATTTCTCTTTTATGCCTTTTTAAATATGTCATGTGTTTCCCCAGTATTTGTGATGGTAAATGTCCTATTTTAAAATTTCACTAGTATTATATTTAAATTAAAAATATTTATTTTGTATCTAATTGTCTGATTCCATAATTGCATGTTGTTATTTGAGTTCCCATGACGTAAATCCCATAACTTAACTCACTTTCTTTCCCTTCTCTCTATCATTGTTAATATAATTTAATATGTTATTTTCCTAATATAACCTAGCAGGAGAGAGGTACTAAATAAAAAAAATTAGAAAATATTGAGATTGCCATCCATTGTGATTCTCAGACTTATCCATGGGACTTGCAATAGATTCTAAGAATAAGTTGTTCATCAATTTTGTTCTCAGTGTTGTTGTGATATTATGTTTTTGTGTTTTTGTATTTTACTTGGGAAATGGAAGAAACAATTTGAAAATAAAAATCTGATAATGTTATCCAGACACAAAGTGGGAGCTTTTATTTTTATTATAATTATTTTTTATTATAATTATTTTTTAATGTTTATTTTTGAGAGCGAGAGTAAGCGGGGGAGGGACAGAGAGAGAGGGAGACACAGAATCTAAAGCAAGCTCCAGGCTCCAACCAGTCAGCACAGAGCCCCGGGCCCCCAGGACTTGAATCCACAAACTGTGAGATCATGACTTGTCAAAGTTGGCTGCTTACGGTGGGATGAGAGCAGTCCCCAATCCTTAAGATAGTTTGGAGAGGATTTTAGAGCATGTTTAGGTTGTTAAAACACCCTAATTTAATTTGAGATGACTTTCTAGTCCTATGTCTATTTCTCTTACTTCTTGGCTCCATTGTTTGGCATAACCACCCAAAGCAAAGTTTACTATATTTTTGACTAAGAACAAAAAAAAGCTATTGACTGTAACATTGCTTTCATTTGGGGGATGTATGTGGGGGGGAAGAGAGGGAAAGGAAGATATGAAAACAAGGAAGGACTGAATCATTTTAAGATACTTTACTTGAGTTATTTAAGGACAAATGTAGCCTTCTATTCATTTTCTTCCATTCTGAAATAAAATTGAGCTTTAATGAGCTTAGGTCCAGGGAACAAAATGTGATGCTACCATTTATATTCATGTATCAAACTCATGAGGTGCTTCAGTGGAATGATTCTCAGAATTGTGTTTGGGATGTTTGTATGAACTTTTTGAATTTCAGTCTTTTACTCAAGTGTTAACTCTAGGCAAGATAGTCCACAGACACAAAATTATAATGTTATTAGCTCTCAGAAAACATAACAACACAAAAGTGCAAACATGTTCTAAGGTTTGTGAGTTCTTAAATACTTCTGTTGTTGATTTTTTTCATATAATAGAATAATACAGCTTTGGGTAAAAAAATAATAAAATTGTAATATTTATGTAAATTTTGATTTACTTCCTATTTTCATTGCCTTTTGCCTTAAAATGGAAATGCTGCTGTCATCCTGATATTTATAGAAAACAAAATGTCCTCCAATTTGAATCCATTTAGGTTTAATCCCTGAGTTCAGTTTCATGCAATGAATGCTACATTCTCTCTAACTAGAAAAAAGAAACAATTTATAGAGGTTTGTTTATGAATACACTGTAATCTAAGAATGAGCAGTGTTTTTATGGAAAAAAACCAGACCTTTATGATTGTAATCCAAATGAGAGGCAATTAGGCTTGTTTTTATTAGAGATTAGTACGTCATGTTAGTTTAGTTTAGAAAGACTTAAAAAAAATAAAATGGGAATCATAAATATCAGCTCCATCACTGCTTAAACAAAGCAGCCATCACTGCTGTCAACCTTACGTCTTTGTTCATGACACATCACATCTTTGAATTATCAATGTTGACCTGACCTGGCTGACCTAGAAATTGAATAATTATTTCAAAGGATTTTATTAAATGTCTGTCTATTCATGTTCACATATATTCAGTTTTTGTTGGAAGGTCCTCAAATTTCTGAGTTCAGTTTAGGCACTGAACTACTATAGAAATGAAAAACTATACAGAGGTGCAAATAAACTTGTGAGGGCTATTAGTGTAGAGAAATGGCCTTAAACCTTTCTGACATTTATACAAGCTTGAATGTCATTTCATTATGTTTTTGCAGCATCTATGGATTACAAGCTATGGTATATGTTAAGGATATGCAATGTTCAAGTAAATTAATGAAATACTTGCTTATGTGTAATTTTATCCTTTCTGTATAATGAAATGAATCACATTTCTGTTAGAGGGTTTTCATGAAATATCGTGTAGCTCCCTTTCACTTCTCCTGGGTCTGTTAGAAGATTATCCTCTTTCATAGGTCACATCATGGGAAAACACTATGAGAAGGGGAGAAGAGAAGTTAGGGAACATCTTGTGTGTTAGCTTATCCTATAGTGTAGCTAAATACCATCCCTGCATATTCATTTGGCATCAAGTCCTTCAGGATATGGGAGAAGGGGGTGGAGTAGAGAAACAGTGACAGCAGATGTGCAGGAAGATGTAAGTCATGTGAACTTTTTCCTTTCTTTCTTCTCCATCTCATTTAATTGCCATTTATCTTTCCCATGGCTCAGACCAAAAGTCTTGGAGACAACCTTGGAGACAACAAACTTTCTTTATCTCACCCCTACTACTGATTTCTTAGAAATCAGTTGGCTCTAGTTTTAAAATTTATTTATCCAACAGAGAAACAACAACAAGAGATCTGAACAACAAAATTAATAGCTATGTAGAACACAGAACCAACAATGACAGAATTTATCTTCCTTTTAATGCCCATGAATGTTTAGCAAAATTGACCATATGATGAATTATAAAGCAAGATGCACAAGTTTCAAAGGATGGGAATCTTTCAGTGTATTCTCAGATTACAGTAGAATTAAGTTAAATGATTTAAGAAAGAAAAAAATGAAACTATTATGATACTAACATTAAGCGTCATACCAGTGAACCTAATGAATCTCATTCACACTAAAGACTTCAGTTTGCATTAGCAGGGCTCCTTGTACCTTAATTAGTTATTATTATCGGCTATCCTTAATAAGAAATGTTGATGTAAAAGTAGATTCAGATGTCACCAAGTCAAGAAATAGCTCAAGAGGTTGATGTCTGTGTAAATAAACACATTAGATATGGTTAATGTAATTAAACTTGGAGTGGTATTTTAAAGTCAAAATAGCTATTAATTTACAACATAGCTCAGAACTTAGCCATCTAAATTTGCTTAAGACCTTAGCAAGTTGTTGTATAGACAAATGGGAAGATATTAGGTTGCTAAGTGATTACTGTAATTTTGATAATTTTCTTTAAAGCTCTGTTTGTGTACATTAAAATATGTTTACCTTGGAGTCTTATTGCAACCTGATCCAATTAAACAATATCAATATCAGAGTGCACACCCAATTAAAACAAGAGGAGTCAGGTGTTATTTCTTTATTGAATTTTTTGAATTACTCTAGTCAGAGATGCCTACTCAGTAATGATTTACTAATTGAAGAAGCATCTCTTCAAACTATCTCCCTATTGCTCCCTGTGTCAGCACCTGCTTTTCATTCATCCTAGCTTAAACATTCTACCTGTGATTCAGACCTAAGATTACTACTAAAATGCTCATACTCAGGAAACATGTCTATTAGCTATGTAACTCCTTGGTTTCGCCAATATAGGCTTTAACATCAGTTTCTCCAAAACCAGGGGAGAGGAAACATGGCAGGTACAGAATGTGTATGTCTGGTGTGTGCATACTGGCTCTAGAAGGACCTAGTAGTTACAGTAGTTATGTCTAAAGTGGGATTTAGATGTGGGTTAGCATCTTCCTTTACTTGGTGCAAAAATGCCATCATCATAAAAATGCACTTACAATTTTAAGATATGACTAAGTAGTTTTAAATACTACACAGTTAAGTGGCCAATTTCAATGATCCTCCCTTAATCTTACCACTTTTTTTATAACTGCATTTTTAAAATTCTGTATGCCCCATATACCAAATCTGATTGTTTAAATCTTAGAATAAAACCTAAACTGCCTGGTTTAGGGTCGTAAGGGAATTTAGACAAATATCATTCATTAAATCACTCAAAAGATATTTCACTGTAGTGGGCAATTTGACAGACAGTGGATATATATAGAATAAAGAATTTAAAATCACTGCTTTATGAAACTTACAATGTAGTGCAGAGGAGGGTGTTCATCAAGTCAAACAAATGTAAAAGAATAAAATGATGACTACTATGAGGAAGTCTTGGTGGTGGGAATTTCTGTGAGAAAATTGTGTTTGAGCTGAGATCTGAAAAATAGGAGCTAATCAGGGAACTCTCTCAATATTTGACTAATTTTCCAGGAATAGTACCAGTTCCTCAAAGCCTTTATTATTACAGTTTTAGTTATCATTACTTTGAAAAGGTATTGTAGATAGTTATCTTTTTTTTAATGATTATTCTGAGTTGAGATAATATCATTTTAATGCTATTTTCATTGGGCCATTGAAAGAGCAACACAAGGGAAAAATAAGGAAAATATGTGAATGGTTATTTTTCATTTTCTTGGCTCTTGGGCTCATTAATTTTAATGTTACACCAGGCAATTTCTTTAACGTTTTATAAAAGGAGTAGGGATCATCATGTCTCCACTCCTCACTACCAAGGAACATGTAGTTTCTGTCCCCATTGAATATCCTTCCTTTTTAAAAAAAGTTTATTTATTTATTTTGAGAGAGAGAGAGAGAGACAGTGTGAGGGAGGAGGGGAAAAGAGGGTGGGAGAGAGAGAATCCCAAGCAGGCTCCATGCTGTCATGACAGAGCCTGATGTGAGGCTCAAACCCACGAAACCATGAGATCATGACCTGAGCCGAAACCAGGAGTCGGACGCTTAACCAACTGAGCCACCCAGGCACCCCACTATCCTTCCCCTTTGAAGTGTACATTTATATTGTCTTTTCTCATCTTCATCATCATGAACTCTGTCCCACCACATCTCCAGCACAAAATTCAAATTCTTTGGATTGACTAAATAGGTTAGTCAAAAAGTAGCTTTCTGCTTCATCATCATCCTGGGTGAGTTAGCATTCTAGTTAATGTGCCTTCTAATATCTCACCCTTACAATTCCTCAGCCCCTACTAAACCACTGACTTTTAGCTCTACATAAGCCTCCCATAATGACACCCTGGAGCTTAGCTTCACTATAGCTATTCTCCAGTATTTTAAAACCATAGACTTTGTAACTCTGACCACAACCTGCTTACTATCTACCAACTCCTTTCTGCCTACAGAAGTGGCAGTTTAGTTACTATCCCTTTATGTTCTACTAATTACCTGATTGCCTTCTGTTAAAGCTTGAGCCTACTCTTAGCATAGGATTAGGTTGATGATACCCCCCTAGACTTCCCAGTCTTTTCCCTCCTTGACAGTCTTCGGGGCTCTCCTTCCAAAAGTTCAGGTCTGATTAGCTTACCCAAAAATACATCTTTTAGTTGCTCCTCTGGGCTCCTGAACATTGGTTGAGAAATTGCTAAACCATGCTGATTGGTCTCTTCAGATTCCTGCTATTCAAACTCAAATGGGTTTTCATAGCTATTTGACAATTCCTGTTTTCTAGTTATTCTAAATCTTTTTGCTCTCCCCTGAATTCCTTAACTTCAACCCTAGCGCTGCCTTCATACTCTTAGCAGGTGACTTTATCTCCTAATTTATAGTTTTTAAGAACATACATTGTTTGATGTTCCTCAGTTTTTAAAAAATAGTCTATATACCTTTACTTTCCATTTTCTCTTAGGAAGAAATATCCCTCCTCTTATATAATAAATAAAACACTATTTCATTTAGATTTTTCTCTAGTTATTTATGTACTGTTGGAACATAGTACACAGTTGGTTTATTTAAACTAATATTAGATTTAGCAGTCAGTCCTATCCCTACCTGTGAAATGAAAGTATAAATAGTCTTTGTTTATGTGGGTTTCATGAGTAATGATGGTTTATAAACTTTTAGTGGGTCTGAGAACTTAGGGTCTGAAGTCAAGGGTCTGCTCTTT
The DNA here is from genome assembly GCF_018350175.1 of Felis catus. Lineage (NCBI taxonomy): Eukaryota > Metazoa > Chordata > Mammalia > Carnivora > Felidae > Felis > Felis catus. Next base: position 205,305,656 of record NC_058368.1, on the reverse strand, counting down.
TTCTATTAGAACTCTTGAACTCAGCCTATCTTTTACCTTTACCTTCCATTCTTAAAAGGAAACTTGAGGACAGCGGAAGAGTCAGAATAGTGTCTTCTACTCAATGCTGTGATCCTGGAGCAAACATTTCTCAGCCCCGTTGCTATGAAAAGGAAGCATTGGTGGGGCTCTTCGGAGCCAGGCTTGGTCTCTGGGAAAAAACTCTTTTCTTGGTAAGATAGCCAATTAGAAAGTTTACATGAAGGAATTCATTACAATGGCAGCTTGATTTACTGGGAAAATGTTTTCAGATTTGAACTGAAAGTGTGTTGGGGTTGTTTTTTCTTTCTTGTTTCTTTGTTTTTAATTGACTGAGACTCTTGAAGAGCCTTCATCAAATAAATGGAATGGAAAATTCCAAATAGTCCATCAAATAATCTAGTGGAAAATTGCTTAAGGTGAGGTCTTTTCAGCAAGAAGCGTTTTCTATTCTTTCTGCTGCCAGATTTGAAGACTTCCAGTTATATCATTCTATCAGCTACTAAATTTTTAGTGTGTTGATTTTTAAAAAGCAAATGCATTCTTCAACTCTGAATCACGTCATTTTAGGTGAACACAATAACATCTAGAGAAGAAAATTATAATCACACTATAAACACTATTTTATAACCTGTTTTTTTAAATGGAAAAACACATTGTGAAAATTTTTAATGGATTTAAAATTCATTAAATACTTAAGTGGATTTAAGTATTATTTAATAGCATTATCTTTATTTTATTTTTTTTTTATATGGAACGCTTCACGAATTTGAGTGTCATCCTTGTGCAGGGGCCATGCTAATCTTCTCTGTATCATTCCAATCTTAGTATATGTGCTGCCAAAGTGAGCACTAATAGCATTGTCTTTAAAGATAAATGATTGGTTGGTTGTATCCTATATTTTTAGTTTATTAGCTTACATATTGAAACAAGATAGTGGCAAACTCAACCATAGCCTTAGTTGAAAGAGCAAACTGCTGAAAAAGTAATTTGTGCTAATGGCTCTAAACTGGTATCATTTATTTCTATATTACCAGAAACTGGTACAAAGCCTGGTATATAGTAGGCATGCAGTAAATGTTGAATTTAATTTTTGCACACATTTTTATTATTATTAAATATGGGTTCTAAGTAAAAGAAACTCTCAGTGTTTAGTCTCATTCTTTTGTTTGCTTTACTTACAGATGATTTATGAATAGAGTTTGATATTGCAGTTCATTACCATGGTAACAATCATAATATCACAAACTCCAGACTTTTTAAATGACACTTAATAAGTGGGAAAAGGGATGAATAAGTGTTTCATTTGTATAGTGACATCATGATGGCTAGCAGTGATAGAGAAAGAAATAACATAGGTATTCAGATAAAAATTTGTAAGTTTGACTACTTTTTGAGCCATGGGAGAGTTTTTCGAAGTTATTGGATTTCAGAGATGGATATATTTGGCTTATCTATAATTTATAAAACATTATCAATAAAAAAGTTACAGGATTTATAGGATTTGGAATCAAGAGAGCTGGATTTTAGGTTCTCCTCTGTGAGAGTTAATGCCATCATATAATATTTCTGAGTTTTAATTTATAAAGTGTGGACAATATTCCACTGACAACAGCACAGGGTTGCATCAGCAGTACCAAGTGAAGTTATACACGTGAACACATATTTTAAAGCATGATGCAAATTACAGATATAAGATGTTACTGTCCTTCATATGGAAGCTGATTTACTGTGATTTTCTATGACCTAAACATGATGGAGAGTGGATCCTTGGTTTGCAATATGTGTCACTCCATCTCAGAATGGGGTTTCTTTTTGGGATATGAAAATGTTTGAAATTTGATTCTGGCGATCATTGTGTAGCTTTGTGAATATAATAAAAACCACCAAATCTTAACACTTTATTTAATTTTTTAAATTTTAGTGTAGTTGACACACAATGTTACATTAGTTTCAGGAGTACAACATAGTGATTTGACAAGTTCATACATTGTTCTGTGTTCATGACAAGTATAACTACCATCTGTCCCATTACATCACTATTACAGTATCATTGACTGTGTTCCTTATGCTGTGTCTTTTATTCTTGTGACTTATTCATTCCACAACTGGGGGCTTGTATTTCCTACTCCCCTTTACCCATTTTTCCCTCCCTCCCCACCCTTCTTTCCTCTGGCAGCCATAAGTTTGTTCTCTGTATTTATAGGTCTGATTCTGCTTTTTTGTTTATTCGTTTTTTTTTTCTTCTCCTCCTGCCCCTCCCTCTCCCCTCCACTCCCCTTCTTCCTCCTCCTGCTGCTACTTCTTCTTCTTCTTCTTCTTCTTCTTCTAGTCCACATATGAGTGGAATCATATGGCATTTGCCTTTCTCAGTCTGGCTTATTTCATTTAGCATAATATCCTCTAGGTCCATCTACGTTGTCTCAAATGACATGACTTCATCCTTTTTTATGTCTGTGTATAGTCCACTGTGTGTGTGTGTGGGGGGGCTGCCTTTGTATCCTGGCTATTTTGAATAATGCTGTAATAAACATAGTGGTGCATATATATTTTTAAATTAGTGTTTTTGTTTTCTTTGGGAAATACCCAGTAGTGGAATTATTGGATCATATGGTATTTCTATTTTTAGTTTTTTGAGGACCCTTCATACTCACAGTGGCTGTACCAGTTTACGTTCCTACCACCAGTGTATAAGGGTTCCTTTTTCTTTACATCCTTGCCAATACTTGTTACTTTTTTTCTTTTTGTAAATCACACACTTTAAGTGGATGAACTGAATGGTATATTCATTAAATTTCAGTAAAATTGTTCTTTTTTAAAATCTCGTCAGTCATACCTGCCACTAAATAATTTTGACTGGGTATCTTTTCACGTGGAACTCAATAGTCTGGCCATATTAGTGGGTTTCTGTTCTTACACTTCCTCTCTACTGTCTCTCAAAAAAATCAGACCCTCTGACTTGATAAAACAGGATTCTGCTTCCTTTAACCCCTAAGGAGGCAATCTCATGTACTGGTTAGGGGCCAGGCTGCTAGAGCACATGTTCAAGTGTAAGCTTTGTCACTTTCAAGCTGTTTAATGACGATGCTCTGGTTATTCTCTATGGTGAGAGTATGGAAGAGTTGTCTTATGTGCTTTCAGTGAGGTATTGTAGTACAGGACTTAGGGCATTGCCTGCCACATTTAAGAGTGGCTCTTACTGTGATGATCTGAATCTGAACTGTAGCCCTACTTGTTATATCTCCAAACTTATTAAAGTTTTCTGATAAATAAAGAGCTTACCCTTGATGACTGTATAATTTACCAGTAGAAAACATGGATAGAAACTTCAAATGAAAGCATTTTCCTTAATGATTGCCCAACTCAGATATTTATTCAAGGATTTTTTTCCCTGATATGATTAATACCCTTAGAAGGCAGAAACAGCTATAGTCCTTTAGATACTTTGCTTTTGTGTATGTGTGATGGGAGAACATGTGTATGTTATATAGCATTTTTGTCTTCTTGATATATGTGTGATACAATATATATCCCAGTATAGCCTTTGCGTGACCCAGTGAATGTACCTGGAACATGGTAATGTTCAATAAATACTTAAAAATAAATGGATCAGTGGGCTCAGATAATACGAATTTATTCCAGTTTCAGTGAACTCATGCCTTGGTGCTTAATAGCAAACCTGCTATGATGTTATCACCATCACCTTGTGTCTATACATTGCACTTTGTTTTTCAAAGAACATTTACATCTTATTTTTATAATAGCATGATATGGGTAAGATATGTATGTTATGATTTCAATTATGAATGTCATAATTGCATATGCTTTTATATATGCTTTTATAATGCATCATTTTCATAAGTTGTATATTAAACTAATTTCATCCTTAGAAGAATTTTATGAGATAGATTGGACAGTTAATACAGTTATTCTTTTCAAAGGACAAGAAAAAATTACCACAACTTTAAGGAACTTAAATAATGATAGGATTAGACAAATTTTGGAGTTGAGCCAAGAACAGACTTAACCTTTCATTTTGTCTTGGGTTATATGCTCATCCTGATACCAACCTTTGTGGCCTGAAGGAGGCAGTGATAGATCTAGCTAGCTAGTAGCTATTTATAGTTTATTTATTTTGAGAGAGAGAGAGAGAGAGAGAGAGAGAGAGAGAGAGAGAGAGCACATGCATGAGTAGGGGAGGGGCAGAGAAAGAGGGAGAGGGAGAGGGAGAGGGAGAGGGAGAGGGAGAGAGAGAGAGAGAGAGAGAGAGAGAGAGAGAGAATCTCAAGCAGGCTCCACATTGTCTGTGCAGAGAGGCAGTGCTTGAATTGGCCAGACCTGGCACATAGGCTCTTCTTGGAGCCTTCGAGCTACATGGACTGTGAGTGAAGGAGGGAGAACTCTTTAAGTGAAAATATGGTACTGTTTTCAGAAGAGGGATTGGATGCTGGGTTGGCAAAAACATTAGCTGAGCATTTTGCCATCTATCTAGCCTTTACCACATTGCTTGTGATTTGGCTTTCTGTATTTCTGTAAATACCTGTTTATGAAATGGTCATTTCCAAGTTGTTTTATCACCTATTCCTTTCCTCTAATGCCCCTAACAAATTATACCCAGACCATACAAAACATTCCTGTAGATTTGGAGCAGTCATGCTTGCTGAAGCCCTATTTTAGTTGAAGAATTTTATTTTAATGTCTTTGGAAAATTTAAATTTCACAATCAGGAAACATTGCCTTTAAGTAAGAGACAAAAGAAAAAACAAACAAAAAACCATGTGTAAGAACAAATGGATAATTTTTTAGAAGTAAGTAAACTAGAAGTACAATGACTTTGAGAAGTAAAGAAAATTTGAAGTCTTTTTCAGAGGGTTAAAAATTTTAAAAAAGTGGGGCACCTGGGTGGCGCAGTCGGTTAAGCGTCCGACTTCAGCCAGGTCACGATCTCGCGGTCCGGGAGTTCGAGCCCCGCGTCAGGCTCTGGGCTGATGGCTCAGAGCCTGGAGCCTGTTTCCGATTCTGTGTCTCCCCCTCTCTCTGCCCCTCCCCCGTTCATGCTCTGTCTCTCTCTGTCCCAAAAATAAATAAACGTTGAAAAAAAAACTAAAAAAAAATTTTTTTAAAAAGAGCTAAAAGTTTGAAAATAATATATATAATAGTGAACTGAATAATCAACAAAATAGCAGAAATTATTGAATATATAGGACTTATAAAAGTCACACATATATGTTTAAATATCATTAGGACTGGAAAAAATGTTGCTATAATGTAAATGCTTATGTATATGCAAGAAACTGTATTATGGTGTAAACACTTAAGCCACACAGCAGTTACTTTATATGAAATAACATGAAACATACTATAATCTAAACAGCTTTTGCATGTTTGCTCTTTATTATGTTTCATATTAAAATGTACACTATGTATTTTATAACAGTGTAAGTTAAATTTATATATATATTACTTTGGATAATTTAAGAGATTTTCAAGGTATATTTTGGAGATGTATATATTTTACTACATAGAAATTGACTTTAGATTCTAAACATCTTGTAACCTGTAAAGAGCTGAAACTGACTTGTATTAAAATTACTTAAAAGCATTGTCTATACCCCAAGATTGTAAATTTGGAAACTCCTCAGGGGCAGAAATCTATATTAATTTTTCTATTTCTTAAATAGAAAAATATCACATTTCTTAAATGCAGTATTCAAAATAATCCATAGATAGGTGTTACACCTGAGAGAAAATTTTCATATTGCAAACACTCATAGATTAAGTGAGTCCCCAGTCACTTGGTTTATCTATCAAGCTTTCATAGGTGGGTGGTGCAAATGGTTCTAATGCAACATTCATTTTCACCTGGAGCTAACGAACATGTATCTTAGGTGGCCTAACTCATTAGACACTAATACTATTGCAAAACTATATAGTATTTTATCTTTTTGCACTTAAACAGCGAGTCCACTGGTTGAATGGAATCAACACACAGTAGACCAATCTCAAATATTTCTAGAACTGGGTGGTGATAGGAGCCTACTCTCTGGTGAGTATTTACACATGAAACGAAATCCACACAAGACAGTTTTCCATTTCTAGCCATTTGCCTGTATTTGGTACCATGAGAAACTTAATAATTTGAAGTTGCCATGGAGAAGAGAAAGAACAACCAGAAGGAAAGGAAAAGAATGAATAATGGACTTGAGAAGAATTACATGGAGATGATTCTCACTAGAGAACAATGAGACATTGTGACATTGAATTAAATTATTGCTAAGACATTTAGAATTCCAAAAATCCGGAGTTTACTGGGTGCTGTGTGAATAATAAGAAAGAAATTGGTCACATTTTGGCTAAGGGATAATTTTAGTTGATGATGCAACAAAGTCAATAGGTCATGGGAGTTCCATTATCTTTCATTTAGCTGACCTCTTTTAATGAAGAGCAAAGTATTGACACAGGCCTATCAAAGATGCATAACTGATCCTTGTTTGGAGATTTTAGAGACTAGACATACTAGCTTGGTTTCTTTCTGTTTTCCCTCCTGATCCCAGAGGAGACAAGTCTGTAATTAGAGCTGCAAGAATAAATTTGGGAAGATGGTTTAAAAATATTTTCAGGGGATTTGTTTTGATAATTCAGTGTTGTCAGGGTTGGATCCTTTGGGCCCAGTTATTTGTCCTGATTTCTTCCAATCTCTTAATGCTACTGACTGTGACCCCTACTCTGCTGTGCCCTGGGACTTTGTGCTTTGTATCTATAGATGTGTCTAACTAAGTTTAACAGTCTTCTAGGAATGGTCCTTATGACATTGCTTTGTTGTAGAGGGTCTCTTTTAGTCCTTCTATCCAAAAGAGCCCTGTATGAATTTCATTACTTAAACATTGATATTGTTATATTTTTTCTAAAAAATTCTCCACAGAATCTGTGCTCAACTTTCTAATGTGTGGTACTCAGACTTTTTGCTTTTAGCACTTTAAGCTTTCTAATTATGTTATAATGGCTACAGAACTAAGCTGACCGCCATTCCAACACTGTTCCAGATGGATGGGAGATCTTGAACTTATTATACATATCATATCCTAGGTCAGGTTTTCTTTCCTTCCTGTACCACTATCATTTACTCAGAGCTCTACCCTTTCTTTCAGGGAGATATAAGGGTCCATAACCTTTGAAAGGGAAATTCTTCTATATAAGGTAGGTAGGATGGGAGTTAAGCAAGTTTTGAAAGCACATATGCATCATTCTTGATGGACTCCCACAGAGTCTATTGTCAGTGAGAAGGACAACTAAGGCAGTGCTTCAGAGCAGGTGTTATGCAGTTCTCAGTACATGCAGACTAAAATGTCTCTAAGCACCTAAAACATGTTTCTCACTAGTCTGTGGGATACTGTATGACACAAAGAATTGCCCAGGCAGTTTGTTTAGTGTCTACAATCCAATTCCAGTACTCCAATCATTTTCCCTGTCTCTATACTCTACCCTGTGGAATCTTTACCTAGTTTGGGAATCTGTGTATGTGTGTTGGGAAGGGAACTTGAATCTTCTAAATATTTTCTGCCCCTTTTTTGTACTGTTGATTTGCAACTTGAAAGTCAAGGATTTGTTACCTTTGTTCTCTGATTTCGAACTGCCAAGGCTAGGCGTTCAAGTGACTGAACCATAGTGGACTGACTGGAGCTCAATGGTTAACATTCAAAATGGTAACACCTTCCTCTTTATCTTCTGGCTTTATTTTTTTCTCCAAATTTTTATTTAAATACTATTTGGTTAACATATAGTGTAATATTGATTTCAGGATTAGAATTCAGTGATTCATATAACATATCACACCCAAGGCTCATCATAACAAGTGCCCTCCTTAATACCCATCACCCATTTAGCCTATCTCCCACCCACCTCCCTCCCTGAACCCTCAGTTTGTTGTCTGTTGTTAAGACTCTCTTATGGTTTGCTTCCCTCTCTCTTCCCCTCACTTCCCCTACATTCATATGTTTTGTTCCTTAAATTCCACATATGAATGAAATAATATGGTATTTGTCTTTCTCTGACTGACTTATTTCACTTAACGTAATATACTCTAGCTCCATCCATGTCATAGCAAATGGCAAGATTTCATTATTTTTGAGAGATGAGATGTGGCATATATATATATATATATATATATATATATATATCTCACATATTCTTTATATATATAAATATATATATTCTTTATATATATACTATATATACACACACCACATATTCTTTATATGTATATAATATATATATTCTTTATATATATATATATATATATAGATATATATATACTAGATATATATATATATATATATATATATATATATATATATATATATACACATACCACATATTCTTTATCCATTCTTCAGTCAGTAGACACTTGGGTTCTTTCCATAGTTTGGCTGTTGTTGATAATACTGCTATAAACACTGGGGTGCATGTACCCCTTTGACTGTGTATTTTTGTATCCTGTGGGTAAATACCTAGTAGTGCAATTGCTAGATCATAGGGTAGTTCTATTTGTAGCTTTTTGAGGAAACTCCATACTGTTTTTCAGAATGGCTGCACCAGTTTGCATTCCCACCAACTGTGTAAGAGGGTTTTCCCCTTTCTCTGCATCCTTGCCAACATCTGTTGTTTCCTGTGTTGTTAATTTTAGCCATAATGACAGGTGTGAGGTGGTATTTCATCATGGTTTTGATTTATATTTCCCTGATGATGAGTAATGTAGAGAATCTTTTCATGTGTCTGTTAGCCATCTAGATTAGGATATCTTCTTTGGAAAAAAATGTCTATTAATGTCTTCTGACCATTTCTTAACTGGATTATTTGTTTTTTGAGTGTTGAGTTTGATATGTTCTTTTTTTCCCTGAGAGAGAGAAAGAGAGCACACAAGCAAGGGAGAGGCAGAGAGAGAGAGAGAGAGAGAGAGAGAGAGAGAGAGAGAGAGAGAATCCTAAGCTGGCTTTGCACTGTCAGCACAGAGCCCAATGCAGGGCTCACTTCCACAAATAAATGTCAGGTCAGGGATCATGACCTGAGCGGAAATTAAGAGTCAGATGCGTAACCAGCTTAGCCACTCAGGTGTCCTGAGTTTGATAAGTTCTTTATAGGTTTTGGATACTAACCCTTTAACAGATATGTCTTTAGCAAATATCTTTCCCTGTTCCATTGGCTGCTTTTTAGGTTTGTTGATTGTTTCCTTTGCTGTGCAGAAGTTTTGTTTTGTTTTGTTTTTTGGTTTTTTTTATGTTTTTTTTTTTTTTAAATCTTGATGAAGTCCCAATAGTTAATGTTTGCATTTGTTTCTCTTACCTCTGGCAACATGTCTAGTAAGAAGTGGCTCCAGCTGAGGTCAAAGAGGTCGCTGGTGTGTTCTCCTCTAGGATTTTCTTGGTTTCCTGTCTCACATTTAGGTCTTTCATCCAATTTTGAACTTATTTTTGTGTATGATGTAAGAAAGTGGTTCAATTTCATTCTTCTGCGTATTGTTGTGAGGCTTCCCAACACCATTTGGTAAAGAGATTGTCTTTTTTCCATTGGGTATTCTTTCCTGCTTCATTGAAGATTAGTTGACCATATAGTTGTGGGTCCATTTCTAGGTTTTCAATTCTGTTCCATTGATATATGTGTCTGTTTTTGTGCCAATACCATATTGTCTTGATGACTACAGCTTGTAATATAGCTTGAAGTTGGAATTGTGAGGTCTCCTGCTTTGCTTTTCATTTTCAGGATTACTTTGGCTATTTGGGGTCTTTTATGGTTCCATACGAATTTTAGATTCTATGTTCTAAAAAACATGTGAAAAATGTGGGTGGTATTTTGATAGGGATTGCATTAAATATATAGATTTCTTTGAAGAGTATAGACATTTTAGCAATATTTGTTCTGCCAATCCATCAACATATAATGTTTTTTCCATTTCTTTGTGTCCTTTTCAATTTCCTTTATAAGTGTTACATAGTTTTCAGAGTACAGATCTTAACCTCTTTGGTTAGGTTTATTCCTAGGAATCTTATGGTTTTTGGTGCAATTGTAAATGGGATTGATTCCTTTATTTCTTTTTCTGCTGCTTCATTATTGGTGTATAGAAATGCAACCAATTTCTGTACATTGATTTCATATCCTGTGACTTTGCTGAATTCATGTATTAATTCTAGCAGTTTTTTGGTGAAGTCTTTCAGGTTTTCTATAAAGTATCATGCTATCTGTAAATAGTGAAAGTTTGACTTCTTCCTTGCTGATTTGAATGCCTTTTATTTCTTTTTGTTGTCTGATTGCTGAGGCTAAGACTTCCAGTACTATGTTAAATAGTAATGGTGAGAGTGGACATCCATGTCTTGATCCTAATCATAGAGGAAAAGCTCTCTGTTTTTCTCCATTGAGGATGATATTAGCTGTGGGTTATTTTTGTATATGGCTTTTATGATGTTGAGGTATGAGGGTTTTTATCAAGAATGATGCTGTATTTTGTCAAATGCTTTTTCTTCATCTATTGAGGGGATCATATGGTTCTTATCCTTTCTTTTTTTAAATGTGGTGTATCACATTGATTGATTTTCAGATATTGAACCAGCCCTGTAGCCCAGGAATAAATACCACTTTATTATGGTGAATAATTCTTTTAATGTACTGTTGGATTCTATTTGTTAGTATCTTATTGAGAATTTTTGCATCGATGTTCATAAGGAATATTGGCCTATAATTCTCTTATGTGGTGGGGTCTTTGGTTTTGGAATCAAGGTAATGCTGGCCTCATGGAATGAATTTGGAAGTTTTCCTTCCATTTATGTTTTTTGGAACAGATTGAAAAGGAAAGGTATTAACTTTGCTTTACATGTCTGGTAGAATTTTCCAGGGAAGCCACCTGGAGAGAGTTTTGTTTGTTGGGAGATTTTTGATCATTGATTCAATTTCTTTCCTGGTTATAAGTGTGTTCAAATTTTTGATTTCTTCCTGTGAGTTTCTAGGAATTTGTCCATTTCTTTCAGATTGTCCAGTTTGTTGGCATATGATTTTTCATGGTATTCTCTTACAATGGTGGTGTTGGTTGTGATCTCTCCTCTTTCCACCATGATTTTATCTATTTGGGTCCTTTCTCTTTTCTTTCTGGTAAGTCTGGCTAGGGGCTTATCAATTTTATTAATTCTTACAGAGAACCATCTCTCAGTTTTGTTGATGTGTTCTAATTGTTTTTTGTTTGTTTGTTTCTGTGTTGTTTATTTCTGCTCTAATCTTCATTATTTCCCTCCTGCTAGCTTAATCTCCATGTATTTATGGTACTTCTGAATTTTTTCTTGTGGTTAACTTCAAGTTTCATAGTGTTGTGGTCTGAAAATATGCATGGTATGATCTCAGTCTCTGTACTTAGGGTGCCTGGATGGCCCAGTCAGTTGGGCATCTGAGTCTTGATTTCAGTTCAGGTCATGATCCAAGGATTGTGGGACCAAGCCCCGCCTAAGGCTCTGTGCTGAGCCTGCAGCCTGCTTAAGATTCTCTCTGTCTCTCTCCTCTCCTCTCTCTCTCTCTGCCCCCTCCCCCACTTGCACATGATCTCTATACCAAATACAAAAATAAAAAGTAAAAAATAAAATCTAGTTTATCTGATATAAGTATGGCTCCACCAGCTTTCTTTTGGCATCCATTAGCATGTTAGATGGTTCTCCATTTCCTCACTTTCAGTCTGCAGATGCCTTTAAGTATAAAATGAGTCTCCTCTAGCCAGCATATTGATGGGTCTCTCTCTCTCTCTCTCTCTCTCTCTCTCTCTCTCTCTCTTTTTAATCCATTCTGATACCCTAGCATGTCTTTTGATTGGAGCATTTAGTCCATTTATATTCAGAGTGATTATTGAAAGGTATGAATTTAGTGCCATTCTGTTAGCTGTAAAGTTGGTGTTTCTGGGGTAGCCTGGGTGGCTCAGTCGGTTAAGCGTCTGACTTCAGCTCAGGTCGCGATCTCGCGGTCTGTGAGTTCGAGCCCCGCGTCAGGCTCTGGGCTGATTGCTCAGAGCCTGGAGCCTGCTTCCGATTCTGTGTCTCCCTCTCTCTCTGCCCTTCCCCCATTCGTGCTCTGTCTCTCTCTGTCAAAAAAATAAATAAACGTTAAAAAAAATTAAAAAAGAAAAAAGTTGGTGTTTCTGATGATGTTCTCTGTTCCTTGCTAGTCTTTGTTGCCTTTGGTCTTTTTTTTTTTCCACTCAAAAGTCCCCTTTAATATTTTTTGCAGTGCTGGTTTGTTGGTCACGAATTCCTTTATTATTATTATTATTTATTTATTTTTTTGTCTGGGGAACTCTTTATTCTGAATGACAACTTTACTGAATAAAGTATTCTTGGCTGCATATTTTTCCCATTCAGCACATTGAATATATCCTGCCACTCCTTTCTGGCCTGCCAAGTTTCTGCAGACAGTCTTCTGTGAACCTAAGCTGTCTTCCCTTTTAGGTTAAGGACTCCCCCCCACCCCCCACCCTGCTGTTTTCAGGATTCATTCCTTGTCTGTGTATTTTGTGAATTTGACTATGATATGTCTTGGTGATGGCCCACTTTTGTTGAATTTAAGGGGAGTTCTCTGTGCTTCTTGGGTTTCAATGTCTGTGTCCTTCCCCACATTATGGGAAGTTTTCAGCTATAATTTGCTCAAATAAACCTTATGCTCCCCTTTTTTTCTACTTCTGGGACTCCTATTATATGAATGTTATTATACTCTATGGAGTCACTGAGTTCCCTAAGTCTATCTTCATGATACCTTTCTTTCCCTCTTTTTTTCAGCTTTATTATTTTCCATAGTTTTGTCTTATGTGTTAGTGATTCTTTTCTCTGCTTCATCATCCTCGTTGTCATTACATTCATTTGGTTTTGCATGTCGGTTATAGCATTTTTTATTTTGGCCTGACTAGTTTTTGTTCTTTTATCTCTGCAGTGAGGTGTTCTCTAGTGTCTTCTGTGTTTTTCTGAAGCCCAGCTAGTGTCCTTATCATTATTGTTTTAAATTCTGATTCAGACATCTTACTTATATCTGTATTGATTAAATCCCTGGCTATGACTTCTTCCTGATCTTCCTTTTGGAGTGAATTCCTCCATCTTGTCATTTTGTCTGGGTCACTGTGTTTTTTGTGTGTGATTACTAGGAAAGTCTATTGTATTCATGTTCCTGGGAGTAATGGCTGTATTAAGAAGAGGTTTAAGAAAAAAAAAAAAAAAAAGGAAGCTAGATCCTCAGTGTGTTTTGGTCACTTATTAAAAGAAGCTAGATCAAAAAAAAGGACGCTTGATCTTATTTTCTCTAGAGGTGAAGCTTAGCAGCACTCTATGACCGGTAGACTTGGTGTGTGCAAGGAGTTTGTGCTGGTGTTCTCAGGGACGGGCCTGCTGCTGTGATTCTCCAGCTCACTTGCCTGAGTGGAGATGCATCTGCAGGAAGCAGGGATACAGGGCTTGGTGTAAGTGGCTGGGGCCTCCACTTGTTGGCGCTGTTTGCTCCCTGAAGTTGGTGAGTGCTAATGGGCAGGGAGGGAAATGGTGTCACCCTGCTCTTGCCTCCCCAGCGTGGGGAGCCTGTACCCTTCATTCTTCAGGAAGCCCTCACAAAAGAGCAAATAAGTACCTCTCTTATGTCTCTGGCTTCTGTTAGATCCCCACTTTCACCCTGCCTGTGTCCAGGCTGTCCACCTGCCAGGCAGCAAAGCACTCCTTTGTTTTACCTCAAGTGCTACTGGGTATCACTACTCCAAATTTTAGAGATCTATGTGGTGCAGACCCCTGCTGATTCTCTGGGGGTGAGGGGAGGAGGATCTGGCTGTGCTGTGGCCAGGGCCAGCTTTTCCTAGAAATCAGTTGCTCCACTGGGCAACAATTCCAAGTTTATGGTAAAGTGCAGCTAAAAGCTGGCACTGAGGTTTGCTGCCCTCAGCTGGTGTCTTTGTTCCAATGCTAAGGAATAGGGCACCATGCTGGCACTGCCAGTTCTTTTGCTCCCTGAGAGGATGTGCTGCCACTCCCAAATGCACTCCAAGCAGGGGAACTATTTCTGCACCTGCAATCCAGGAGATCCTCAGACCACACTGCCTGCTCCTGAGTCTCTGCCTTCCTTCCCCCCGGGAACACCACCAAGCCTGCCAGGCACAACCATGGCAATGGCACAGACCTGTGAAACTTCACACTCTGCACTCAGCTGCTTATAAAAACTTGTGGTATTCAGCCCCTCTCCCTTTCCCCAGTCAATTGTTTTGGAGAAGAATTTTTCTTGTGCAGTTCCCTTAATATGCTTTCATTCTTCTGTCTTGCTTCTCTCTCTCTGATCATGGCTCCCTCTCCTTTGTGGTGCCTGCAGCTCTTCTCTCCCCCAAATCAACTGTCTGCAACTCCTGTCTTCCACTATCTGGTCGTTTTTTCTATGTCTAGTTGTGCAATTTTGTTCTTTCAGTTCTCAGATCGATTTCTTGGGTGTTCATAATAATTTGATATTTATCAAATATGTGTTCAAAGGATGAGGCAAGCCTAGCTTCCCCTTACTCCTCCATCATCTTAACTTTTCCTTGAAACATTGATCTATCTTCTGACTTTAAATTAAAGGGCTACTTGTGGAAAGTGTTAGGCATGTAGACCCTAATTCAGGATGTAGAACCTATGCTGCATTATCACTGTGTTAACACTCATGGGACTGTTAAATACTTGCTTGTTTATCAGTCTTTTCCCCACGCCAGGCTAAATTATTTAATTAAAATAAAAATTTTTTAAATTTTGCTAAAACACACATAACATTCACATTATAGTGCTATTATCACCACCACCCTCCAGAGAACTCTCCATCTTCCCAAATTGAAGCCCAAGATCCATTAAACAATAACTCCCTACTGCCCACTTCTCCCTCCTTCCATTCCCTGGCAACAATCATTCTTTTTATGTCTATGAATTTGACTACTCTTTGGTATTTTATATAAGTGAGGTAATGCAATATTTGCCCCTTTGTGCCTAGTTTATTTCACTTAATATGATATCTTTAAGTTTCATACATTTTGTTGTATATTAGAATTTACTTCTTTTTTAGACTGATTAATATTCCACTGTGTGTTTATACCACATTTTGTTTATCCCTTCATCTGTTGATGGACACTTGGGTTGCTTCTACCTTTTGGCTATTGTGAAAATGCTGCTATGAATACAGGCATATAAATTTCTGTTCAAGTCCCTGTTTCAATTTACTTGGGTATATATCCAGAAGAGGAGTTGGCTGGACTATTATAGTAAGTAATTTTTAATTATTTGTGGAACTGGCCATACTGTTTTCCATAGTGATTGTACCATTATATGTCTCTGCCAGCAATGCAAAAGGCTTCGAATTTTTCCACATCCTTGTCAAACACTCATTACTTTCTTCTTAATTTTTGTAATAATAGCCATTCTCATGGGTGTAACAAAATGAGTCTTGATGACTGGAACAATATCTTCATCCTCAAAGTCCCATCATCTGGCACATGTGCCTGGATCATATAAATATTTAATAAATATTTATTGAACTACTATAGATGATTCTAATTGATATTCATTATAATAAACTATATTACTCATGGATTTAGGTTAAGTCTATGGAAGAATTTCCTAATAAGCTGCGCTGGCACGTTCTTGCCTCTTACTTAGGTTCCATTCCTAGGTAGGGTATATGCAACAAAGGAAACCTTTAAGAATTATTTTTTAATTAAAGAATTGACCATGTCAAATTTCTTAATGGTTTCTTTTACTTGTGGGTGGACGTTCTTTGTTTTGAGAACAATTACTCAATATGCCAAGCTCAAAATAAGTTGAGGGAAATTCAGGAAGGTGAGTAAATTTACATAGAATTCAAGTAGACCATAGGAGGACATATACGGAGACAATAGATTGCTTTTTCCTTGAAGCTCAATATTATTAGAATATTTGATGGGTTTAAGGACCCTAACTAAGAGCAAATATCAAGAATTAGACACAGGTTCTCCAAGGGGTCTGGGACACAACTCCAGGGCCTATGATGTCCAGGGAGAAGGCTGGAAACCCTGCTGTATAGATGCCTCTTGAGTGTGTGTGTGTGTGTGTGTGTGTGTGTGTGTACTGAAAGATCTGTGTCACTCAAGAGGTGTAACATTGGATACCCTGACCAGATGCAGGGGCATACTCTGAGAAATATATTTTTCCAGTGAGAGCAGAGAGGAGAATCTTTTTTTAAATGTTTATTTATTTATTTTGAGAGAGAGAGAGACAGAAAGAGAGAAAGAGGGAGAGAGAGAGGCAGAGAAAGAATCCCAGGCAGGGTCTGTGCTGTGAGTGTGGAACCCAATGTGGAGCTTGTACTCATGAACTGTGAGATAATGACCTGAGCCCAAACCAAGAGTCAGATGTTTATCTGACTAAGCCACCCAGGTGTCCCAGGAATCTTTTATTAGGCACCATCTTTATTGAGTTGGGAGCCACATAGGCCCTGGGACCCTAGATTTTGGTGGCAGTGAGTGCCCTAGTCATTTTGAATTTGGGCAGCAAACCAGGAATGGGTTTCTACTGTGCTTTGGGGGTCAGACAAGCCTTAGATCACCACTGAACTCCCAGCAGGGAACAAGGATTGTGACAGGTTGCTATACTGCTTGTTCCCAATACATCACCAGGTACCACAACTGTCCATGAGGATAGAGGCAGCAGAGTACAAGAGACAAGGAAGGATAAGGTCTCTGAATCTAGACAGGTTGTGTGTAACTCCTGGCTCTGGGCTTTGGTAACTTCATAAGCAAAATGGGTGTGATGATACCTCCTTCTTGTGTTTTTTGTGAAGATTATATGCACAAATACATGTGAAAACTTAAAATGGTACCTGTTATAAAGCAGTACTCAGTAATGTTATGTAGTTCTCGAGAAGCAAAGAACAGAAATCCTATAGGGAATTGACTAAATTTTTTACTTTTTCTCCATAAGTATCTAGAATCACATGTGAAACTGAGTGGGCTATTATGGGATTAAAGATTGTAGTTGGGGAGAGAAGATTATGTAGACTTTGATTCAAATATTAAAAGGAACATGAATGTCACTTTTTACCCTAATTTTGTGATGTTGAACATATATCTGTTCATGTTTCCACATAGGTGTTCTTATCATTTTATCCAAAGTACATCTCAAATTATCTTGTTGGCTGATATTTCTATCAAATGACAACCATTCTCAAACCACCCAAGCTAAAAAGTGGAATCTTTGCTTTTTTTTTTTAATCATTGGCATCCACATCCAGTCACTCACCAAACAATTTTTCCTTCATAATGATCCTTGAATCTATCCTTTCCTCTATTCTCACCTTCATTCTCATCTCTAGTCCAGACAAATTCCCAATAAGCGACATCTGTTCAAGTGCCACAGGACAGAAATAGATTTTATGAGCTTGTGTTGAGTTGGGAGCAAACAGGGCTGTTCCCTGGCAAAACTTGAAGTAGGTAAAGTTTAGCTTTGGCACCTTGCTTCTTGCCAGCTTTTCCCCAGAGATGAAAAAAGTTAATGTGGCTTCTGGCCAGGACTGCACATCAGCAAGGAAATTCTCTATGAATTCAATACTTGCCAATGACATCCCACTCAGCTGCAGAAAGAGTCTGAGATTGGTTTATAAGCTTTCCTACATGTAAGACCATTTGCTCCATGAAGATAGAATATGTAACCATCTTTTTACCGCTGTAGCCTATACATATTATAGGATAACCAGATGGAATTACAAAAAAGACAAAAATATCAAGACTGTCAATGTCTGTAGAAGGATAGAAATTTAACTCAGTTGAGGCAAGTGTGATTTCAATCCTCAGGAAAAAACATTCAGTGAAGAAGCTTCCACACATCACCCTCACCCTTCTGTATTCTCATTTCTTCATGCTTAGGCCTGGAAGTTTTGATTTGTTCATTATGATTTTTAAATTCTGGAGAGAATCAAACTTATGTCTCTCTCTAGCTTCTGACTCTACATATGTTGACATTTCCTTTATCTATGAATATAACAGATGGGAATAATTTCTAGAATTTGTCCTATAAAATATATTTATGAAATGTGACTATAAAATAATCTGTAATGTTCAATATGCTTTTAAAAATCCACCCTTTAACTCTACATATTTTGACATACATCTCTAATTGAGAACAATTTCTTTAAAGCAATAGGTATTTTAGGTTAAGTATGTGTCCTCATGAACCAGATAGGTCTGAATTTAAATCTCAGTTCCACTATTTGCTAACTCTAGAGTTCCCTCAGCATTTTATTTAACCTTTCTGCATCTTAATTTTCTCCCCTACTTTACTAGCTTTTTTTTAGTTTTTGTTTTTAAATAAGTAACATATGTAAAATCCTTACCTTAATGGTTGAGCCATAGAGAGTACCCAAAAAAGATAGTTCAATTTTTTAGCTAAAAGAGATCATAGGTATCAGTTCACCCAAGGGTGCTCTTTTCCAGATCAGGAACAGGAGGTTTGAGACTAGAATCCAAGTCTCATGAGTTCTTAAAAACTAGTTGGTATCCATTAGAAAGCATGGGTTTTGGAACCTGATGAATCTGACTTATTCTCGATTTGCTAATTACTTCATAAACTTTTCTTAGCCCTAGTTTTTTTTTATCCATAAATTAAGGAATATCTGCCTCTGATATATTATATACAAACACTGAGACAATTCTTCCACAATGTGAACATACAAAATGTCTTCATTTCCCCTAGTGACATACCAAGGATGGGATAGTAGTCATGATCAGCTCCAAGTACAGGCAGTTGGGGGGAGGGGAGCATTATCTGTAGAGAATTTAGAAATAGGAATAAAACTGACTAAAAATGGCCTTATTTTTATTATCACCATGTACAGCAACAGTAAACAATGTCACAGACTTAGTAATAAATATTCCTTTCTGGGGGCGCCTGGGTGGCGCAGTCGGTTAAGCGTCCGACTTCAGCCAGGTCACGATCTCATGATCCGTGAGTTCGAGCCCCGCGTCGGGCTCTGGGCTGATGGCTCAGAGCCTGGAGCCTGTTTCGATTCTGTGTCTCCCTCTCTCTCTGCCCCTCGCCTGTTCATGCTCTCTCTCTCTCTGTCCCAAAAGTAAATAAACGTTGAAAAAAAAAATTATAAATATTCCTTTCTGAAAAAGTCTTTTGTTGGCCTAAATTCTTTTCTTTTTATAGTTTTTTTTTTTTAACGTTTATTTATTTTTGAGACAGAGAGAGACAGAGCACGAATGGGGGAGGGTCAGAGAGAGCGAGACACAGAATCTGAAACAGGCTCCAGGCTCCGAGCTGTCAGCACAGAGCCCGATGCGGGGCTCGAACTCACGGACCGCGAGATCGTGACCTGAGCCGAAGTCGGCCGCTTAACCGACTGAGCCACCCAGGCGCCCCAAGTTGGCCTAAATTCTAAGTAATTTTGGGGAATACTGTTGAGATTAATTGTGTGTATGTATGTTGGTGGGGGAAGACTTAAAACTGGCATATTTTCATCACTTTTCCTTTAAAAAATTATATTGGACATGGAAGTTAATCCAGAGAAGAGTTGGCCCTTGGCACATATAGATGACATCACAGTTGTTAATTTTGAGGGTGATTTTGTAGTAAAAAATACATAAAAGCCTTTGCCTTTTTCTCTGTACTCACATCAACCCATGCCTTCAGGCTGGTGATGCTCACAATTTATCAGATATACCTATATTTGTCTAAATCCAAGCTCAGTTTCGTAAGAATCTCTTTTATCTAAGCATGAATGTATTAATATGGCACTCTCCTAATGCCAATTCTACTTTAGTCAGAGGCTGGAAAGAAGATTCTGACCTTGACTCTTTCTACTCTGACAGAAGAATGGTCAGAGGGAATTTCATTAATCTGATATTGCTAAGGGAAAAAGTATGCCATGGAAACATGAGCACTAAAGTGTGCTTTTGGAAATAACAGGAGAATGGAGAGTCTGATCTCATGAGATTATGTTTTGAAGCAAGTGACTGAAAACATCTCAAGTGTGATGAACTATTTGGAATGTGGCGACCACCTAGTATTTATGTTAGAAACAGAAGCTGAGACTTGCCCTCAAAGTGATGGCACAAAAGAAAGCCAAGCAAGTTAAAAGGGACTGGCTGGGATGTACTCAATGAATCAGGAAAAACATTAAAAGTGTTTGGATAGAAGTATTAAGTCCTATAAGGGAAAACTGATATCAACTTGGATAAGCACAAAGGAAAAATAGAAAAAAATCAAACGTATTAATTAATTAAAAGAAAAATAGAGCAGTGAAACAGGATAGTGTTTGTTTTTAATCTATTAGCCATTCCCAATTCCTTTTCTCCAGCTCCCTCCCGCCCCCCACCACCATCCCCATTCCCATTTTTATGCCCGCCTGCAGCTAGAGCCGAAAAAAGAGATACTCACTTTCTTAAAGTCTCTTGCAGCCAGAAGTAGCATATAACCCAGTTCTGAGCAATGAGATACAAAGAGAAATCTATTGGGAATTCTGCAAAAGATAATCCTTTCTGATAGAAAGAGATCTAGGAGGAACGCTCTATTTCCCTCCATCTTTATCTTTTCTTCCTGGGATGCTGTTATAGAATTGCATGATGCTTGGAACTTTAACAGTCATGCTGCAACCATGAGAAGAGACATAACCGCAGCACAAGGGTAACAGAATAGAAAACTTAAAGGTCTAGATCCTTCTTGGCATAATCAAACCACAAACCAACCTTGCAATCACCTATATAGTTACTTCTTTTTTATAATTTTAGATAAATAATATTTTTATTTTCTTTTATTAGTGATACAGAAACATTGTATTCTCACTAACATATTAAGATGTTATTAATATATAATATTTTGAGAAATAAAAATTGAACATGCAACTTTTAAAAAGTTCTTTTTAAAACATTTTCTAATACACAATTAATGGTCTATTTGTAAAATCAGACTATTTTAATATTTTGTTGTAATGGTTAATATTTGAAAAAAGATCACAAGGGAAGAAATAAATGTATGTTTGGATCTGGTTACTAAATCATGACACTCATTTAAAAATTCTATCTACCGGTAGTGCAAACGTTTTCTTTTTTTTATACAACCCTCTTTGTTGAAATAAAGGTCTTTACATTTCTATAATGTTGGTCTGTTACTTGCAGCCAAAAACATTAAATTGCTAAAGAGAGTGATATGAAATTAAAGCAGAAAACTAATTAAGCAGCATTATTTAGATAGTGTTTCAAATGATATTACTCATTTTCTCTACACTTCAGGCAATAGACTGTACAAAGGAAAATGTGCCTTTTATTTCTAGTTCACACTGGGAGACACAAAGAAAGTAATTTAGGATCTTCCCATTTACCAAATAAAGAACCGATTTATTCTGCCTTATTTATGTCCATTAGAGACTGAGAACAGCTATGCCATGTATGTCTAACGGAAATCTGAAGCAATTGCCTGAGAAGAACGCAGTTTGTCATCGTATCTTCTATCAGACATAGGGCCTCAGGTCATGCAATTCTTAAAAATATGTAAATGGCTTCAGGGCAGGCATTGGATGCTAGAAATCAGGCATGGAAAAATAAAAATACAAATAAGTACAAAAATAATGATAATAACAATTTAAACTCAATAGTGTATTAAGGGAGTAACTTGAAAGCATAGAAATAAAATATTAGTAAAACTCTTGATGCAATTACTTGAACAGTTAAGAGGAGGAAAATTATATGATTATCTCAATAGTTAGCCCCCAAATTGTTTATTATTTCCAGTTTCTGTCCTTTCAAAGTGTAGCAGGAATTTATTTATTTATTTTTTATTTTTTAAAGTGTATTTATTTATTTTGAGAGAGACAGAGACAGCACGAGTGGGGGAGGAACAAAGAGAGGGAGAGAGGGAGAATCCCAAGCTGGCTTTGTGCCACCATCGCAGAGCCCAATGTGGGGCTCAAACCCAGGGAGCATGAGATCGTGACCTGAGTGGAAACCGAGTCAGAGGCTTAACTGACAGAGCCACCCAGGCATCCCTAAAGTGTAGCAAGAATTTAAAAAAATTTACCAAGCAAAAGGAGTACAGGATTCTTCTATATTTTTATAGTGTTTTCCCAAGCATTTACGGTCATCTTGTCCAGTTCTAAATCAATAGATTGTTATTAAGTGAATGTTCCTTTATTAAGTTTTTCCAAAGCAATGAATTCATTTTACATCAATGTTTTGTAATGTTGATCAAATTGCACAATTACAATTACAAAACAAAGAGATCAACCATATTTCATAGCAATGCAACTTCATCCTTGTAAATATAAAACTCAATTGGCAGGAAAAATGCTATTGTTAGTGCTACCAAAGGGTACCTTCCTAGCTGCAAATATTTACTTTTTGTCAGTCAGTTTGGTGAACAGAGAGAATGGAAAGTTTTGGTTAATCTGGTTAATTTATATCTGTACTATCTAGTACCATAGCCATTAGCTACACTTGACTATTAAGTGCTTGAAATGAGATTAGTTTAACAGAACTGAATTTTTTTAAATTTAATATAAATTAAAGTTAAATTAAAAAACCAATAATTCAATAATTGAAAAGCTTTTAAATATATTTAGAGCAACTTTGATATGTAAATCTATTTTTACAACTACGTATATGTGAAATTTAAATATAAATCAAATATTACTTATAAAATTTAGCATCTGCACTAAGATATACAGCAAGTGTAAAATACACACTAGATTTTGAAGATAAAAAGAATGTAAAATATCTCTTTAATAACTTTTTATATTGGTTACATGCTGAAATTATAATCTTTTGGGCATAATGGGTTAAATAAAATATATGCTGAAGAATATTAATTTTATCTTTTTATTTTTTATTTTTATTTTTATTTTAATATTTAATATTTAATATTTTAATAGTTAATATTTAATATTTAATATTTTATTTTAATATTTAAAATATTTTATTTTATTTTATTTTTTATTTTTTATTTTTATTATCTTTATCTTTTTTCTTTCTGTGGCTACTAAAAACTTAAATTACATGTTTGGATTGCATTATATTTTATTGGACAGCACTGATCTAGAAGTTCCACTGGGAAAATTTCTACTATATCTTTTAAAATGTATAATGCACCTATCATTTGACTAGAGAATTGAATCCTACAGAAACACTTATTTGTATGCCTTTACAAATACAACATATAGGGTGTTCATTTTACTAATGTGACAGCAAATGATAGGAAACAATTTCAATGATTTTTCAATAGGGTTAAAAAACTGTTGTTTTTATTACTGAGAGACAGAGAGACACAGAATGTGAGCAGGGAAGGGGTAGAGAGAGGAGGAGACATAGAAACTGAAGCAGGCTCCAGGCTCTGAGCTGTCAGCACAGAGCCTGACACAGGGCTCGAACTCACAAACTGCAAGATCATGACCTGAGCCCAAGTCAGTCGCTTAACCGACAAGCCACCCAGGCGCCCCAGCCAACTTATTCTTGATTGCAGCTTTGTGAGATCCTAAGCAGCAGACCACCAAAGTCAAGATGGATATAGTATTAGGCAACTAAATTTGTGATAAATTTGTTATAGAGCAATAGAAAACTAATACACCTTCCTTAGGTAAAATGTACCTGACCTACACTCTGTCTCTTTCCCTGATTTTTAAAAAAGTACCTATCTGCGGTTTATATTCTAAATAAGTTATTGTGTATGTGTTTTCATTCTCAGTTTCTCCCGCTGTAGTTTAAGTATAGGTATGTTGATCTCACGTGCTTACTCCCTGCCCCCTCTCCCACCGTCAGTATTTAGAAGAGAACCTGGAACATAAACAATATGTGTTTGTTCAATGAATGAGGAAAGCTGTTCTTCTGATTTCTTTGTTCCCCCCTTCACTCAGCTGACTTTCATATTTCTAAATTTCCCAAAGCAGAACTTTTATCTCTTCAATGTCTATTTTAGGGGAACTTTCTCTCTCAGCAAAGGAGAAAAATATGGTAGCTTTACAAACAATAATTAAGGTTCACAAACAATCTTACCTCCCAAAGGACAGGAAGTAAGAATGAGATTGTCAGATTAATTGCCATCTATGGCTCAGAATAATTATCAAAGAAAAGAATCAGAGTTTCACTTTTTTGTGTTTTTCCCAAAATGAACAAAAGACATAAAATCTCTTTACACATCTACACACACACATCACACTCACTACATACACACGTGTGATCACTGATCTAGAAATATCTAGATATTATATCTAATATCTAATCATAATAATAATTAAATAATGAAATAATAATATAATAATAATTAATAATTATAAATAATAATATAATACAATATATTATATATAATATATGTAATATATTATATATAATATATAATATATGTAATATATATTATATATTATATAATATATCATATATCATATAATAATAATATAATTAAAATAATAATATAGTCTTAATCCTGTCTGAAGCAAGTTCCACCACTGAGTTAGTTAAATAATTTCTCAGTTTCCCATTTTAGTTGGGAATAAAAATAATTGTAAAAAGTGCTGCTGTGCTATACCTACAAACTCTTTTTTTTTTTAATTTTTTTAACGTTTTATTTATTTTTGAGACAGAGACAGAGCATGAACGGGGGAGGGTCAGAGAGAGAGGGAGACACAGAATCTGAAACAGGCCCCGGGCTCTGAGCTGTCAGCACAGAGCCCGACGCGGGGCTCGAACTCACAGAGTGTGAGATCATGATCCGAGCTGAAGTCAGACGCTCAACCGACTGAGCCACCCAGGCGCCCCCAAACTCTGTTTTCAACTGAGTTTGCTTACTGTTGTCTGAATATGTACATGCATTTTTTGCTCTGAATTTTTGCTTAGGTTGTGAGTTTATAGGTTCCTCAAATTTATTGGAAAAATGCATAAGCTGTTTATCTAAATTGTATTAATAATTTGTGTCCCAGGTAAAGTCCTTTCTCCCTAGCCTTCTCTGATAGTGTCAATAGCCTTCCTCTGAACACTGCATTTATTTTCTGTGCCACTAAGTAGACATCTAATCCAATATTGCTTTGTCATACTTCTTGAATTATAGTTTTGTATTGTCATTTAATTTGTGTGTGTATCTCCACAATTCATTTATAAACTCACTGAGGAAAGATGATATATGCTATACTTCTCTATTTAATTTTCAAAGGTTACCATAATGATAGTCACATCGTAAGAACTTGATGAATATTTTTTGTCTGCATGATGGAATGAACTGGAAACAGGACCATAAAACAAATAAATATAGGGGCGCCTGGGTGGCTCAGTCGGTTGAGCCTCCGACTTCAGCTCAGGTCACGATCTCGCAGTCCGTGAGTTCGAGCCTCGTGTCGGGCTCTGGGCTGATGGCTCAGAGCCTGGAGCCTGTTTCCGACTCTGTGTCTCCCTCTCTCTCTGCCCCTCCCCCGTTCATGCTCTGTCTCTCTCTGTCTCAAAAATAAATAAATGTTAAAAAAAAAAAACAACAACAAATAAATATAAATGGAGGCTTTGGGATGAGAGCCAGATCTATGAAATAATCAAGTCCTCCTTAGTATAATGATAGTACTTCATTTTTTTTGGTAGAATTTTAAAAAATAAGTGTAGTTAACGTTCAGGGTTATGTTAGTTTCAGGTGTACAATATAGTGATTAACAATTCTATACATTACTCAGTGCTCATGATAAGTGCACTCTTAATCCCTTTCACCTATTTCACCCATCTGCCTACCTACCTCCTCTGGTAACCATCAGTTTGTTCTCTATAGTTAATAGTCTGTTCTTTCATTTGTCTCTTTTTTTCTTTTTTAATTGGTTTTGTTTCTTAAATTCCATATATGAATGAAATCATATGGTATTCGTCTTTCTCTAACTTATTTCACTTAGCATAATACCCTCTAGATCCATCCATGTTGTTGCAAATGGCAAGATTTCATTCTTTTTATGGCTGAGTAATATTCCATTCTATATGTGTAGCACATCTTCTTTATCCAGTCATCTATCAATAGGCACTTGTGTTGTTTCCATAATTTGGTTACTGTAAAAATGCTGCAATAAACATAGGTGGGCATATATCTTTCCAAATTAGTGTTTTCATATTATTTGGTTAAATATCCAGTAGTGGAATTACTGGATCATATGGTAAATCTATTTTTAAGTTTTTGGGAAACCTCCATACTGTTTTCCACAGTGGCTGTACCAATTTGCATTCCCACCAACAATGTTTTTCTCTTTGTCCACATACTTACAATACTTGTTGTTTCTTGTGTTTTTTATTTTAGCCATTCTGGTGGGTGTGAGGTGTTATCTCATTGTGGTTTTTATTTGCATTTCTCTCATGATGAGTGATGTTGAGTATCTTTTCATGTGTCTGTTGACCCTCTGGGTGTCTTTTTTGGAGAAATGCCTGTTCATGTCTTATCCCCATTTTTAATTGGATTAGTGTGTGTGTGGGGGGTGGGTGGATGTGGTATAAGTTCTTTATATATTTTGGTTATTAACCATTTGTCAGATATGTCATTTGCAAATATCTTCTCTCATTCAGTAGGTTGTCTTTTAGTTTTGTGGGTTGTTTCCTTTGCTGTACAGAAGCTTTTAATTTTGATGTAGTCTCAATAGTTTATTTTTACTTTTGTTTTTCTTGTCTTAGGAGACATACCTAGAAAAATGTTGTCAGGGCCAGTGTCTGAGAATTTACTGCCTCTGCACTCTTTTAGGGTTTTTATGGTTTCAGGTCTCATATTTAGGTCTTTAATCCATTTTAAGTTTATTTTTCTGTATGGCATAAGAGCATGGTCTGGTTTCATTCTTTTGCCAATAGTTGTCCAGTTTTCACATCATTTGTTGAAGAAACTGTCTTTCCCTTGGCATATTCTTGTCTCCTTTGTCTAAGATTAATTGAGCATACAATTGTGAGTTTATTTCTGGGCTCTCTATTCTGTTCCATTGATCAATGTGTCTGTTTTTGTGTCAGTACCATACTGTTTGGAGTACTATAGATTTATAGTAGAACTAGAAATCTGGGATTGTGATATCTCCAGCTTTGTTCTTTTTCAAGATTGCTTTGGCTATTGGGGGTCTTTCATGGTTCCATATAAATTTTAGGATTATTTGTTCTAGTTCCGTGAAAAATGCTGTTGGTATTTTCATAGGGATTGCATTAAATGTGTAGATTGCTTTGGGTAGTGTAGACATTTTAATGATATTCTCCCAATCCATGAGCATGAAATATCTTTCCATTTGTTTGTGTCATCTTCAGTTTCTTTCATCAATGTTTATAGTTTTCAGAGTACAGATCTTTCATCTCCTTGGTTAAGTTTATTCCTAAGTATTTTATTATTTTTGGTGTATTTGTAAATGGGACTGTTTTCATATTTTCTCTTTCTGCTGATTCATTATTAGTTCATAGAAATGAAGTATATTTCTGTACATTGATTTTGCATTCTGTGAACTCACTAAATTCCTTTATCAGTTCTAGTAGTTTTTTGGTGGAGTCTTTAGGGTTATCTATATATAGTATTGTATTATCTGCAAATAGTGAAAGTTTTACTTCTTTCTTTCCAATCTGGGTGGCTTTTATTTCTTCGTCTCGTCTGGTTTCTCTAGCTAGGACTTCCAGTGAAAACAAAAGTGGTGAGAATGGACATCCTTGTCTTGTTACTGATCTTAGGGAAAAGCTCTGTTGTTTCCCCATTGAGTATGATGTTAGCTATGGGTTTATTATGTTAAGTATTTAAC
This sequence comes from Felis catus, assembly GCF_018350175.1. Lineage (NCBI taxonomy): Eukaryota > Metazoa > Chordata > Mammalia > Carnivora > Felidae > Felis > Felis catus. The sequence continues at coordinate 205,277,900 of NC_058368.1, read as the reverse complement.
ATGATACTTTATTTTGTTAAGATATGTTTTCTCTAAAGCTACTTTCTTGAGAGCTTTTATCATGAATGGATGTTGTATTTTGTCAAATACATTCTCTGCATCTATTGAAAGGATCATATGGTTTTTATGCTTCCTCTTGTTGATGTGATGTATCAGTCACACTGATTGATTTGTGAATATTGAGCCACCTTGCATCTAAGGAATAAATCCCGCTTGATTATGGTAAATGATTTTTTTAATGTACTGTTGGATTTGATTTGCTAATATTTTGTTGAGTATTTTTGCATCTATGTTCATCAGAGATATTGGCTTGTAGTTCTCTTTTTTTGTGTTGTCTTTATCTGGTTTTAGTATCAGGGTAGTGCTGGACTCACAGAATGAATTTGGAAGCTTTCCTTCCTCTTCTGGTTTTTGAAATAGTTTGAGAAGAATAGGTATTAACTCTTCTTTAAATGTTTGGTAAAATTCACCTGTGAAACCATTTGGTCCTGGACTTTTGGTTTTTGGCAGTTCTTTGATTACTGATTTAATTTCATTGCAGGTAATTGGTTTGTTCAAATTTTCTATTTCTTCCTGATTTAGTTTTGGGAGGTTATATGTTTATAGGAATTTATCCATTTCTTCTAGGTTTTCCAATTTGCTGGCATGTAATTTTTGATACTATTCTTTTATAATCCTTTGTTTCTGTGGTGCCAGTTCTTCTTTCTCCTCTTTCATTTGTGATTTTGTTGATTTGAATTCTCTTTCTCTTATTCTCTCTTTTTAATGAGTCTGACTAGAGGTTTATTAATTTTTTTAAATCTTTTTAAACAACAAGCTCCTGGTTTCATTGGTTGGTTCTATTGTTTTTGTTTTTGTTTTTTTCATTTATTTCAGCTGTAATCTTTATTATTTTCTTCCTTCTGCTGGTTTTATATTTTGTTTGTTCTTCTTTTTCTAGCTCCTTTTGGTGTAAGACTAGATTGTTTATTTGAGATTTTCTTGCTTCTTCAGGTAGGTCTATATTGCGATAAACTTCCCTCTCTGAATGGCTTTTGCTGCATCCCAGTGATTTTGGACCATTGTGTTTTCATTTTCATTCATCTCCATGTATTGCTTATTTCCTCTTTGAGGTTTTGGTTGACCTATTCATTGTTTAGTAGAATTTCATTTATCCTCCATGTATTTGTGTTTTACAGATTATTTTCATGTGCTATTTTCATAGCATTGTGATTGGAAAAGATGCATGGTATGCATTTAATCTTTAAATGTGTTGAGACTTGTTTTGTGACCTAATATGTGATCTATTCTGGAGAATGTTCCATGTGCACTCGAAAAGAATGTGTATGTGCTGTTTTAGGATGATATGTTCTGAATATATCTGTTAGATTCATCTGGGTCAATGTGTCATTCAAAGCCACTGTTTCTTTTTTTATTTTCTGTTTGGATGATCTATCTATGTATGTGGGGTGTTAAAGTCCTCTACTACTATTGTATTACTATTGATTACTTCCTTTATGTTTATTATTATTATTGTTGTTATTTTAAGTTTATTGAGAGAGAGAGAGAGAGAGAGAGAGAGAGAGAGAGAGAGAGAAAGAGAGAGAGAGAGAGAGGAGGCAGAGAAGAGAGGGAGAAAAAGAATCCCAAACAGGCTGTGCATTGCCTTGAACTCACAAACCATGAGATAATGACCTAAGCCAAAATCACGAGTTGGACACTTAACCAGCTGAGCCACCCAGGCACCCCTGTCTTTGTTTTCATTGGTGTGCAGGGCCTGTAGTCAGACCAGATGTCTGCCCACAGCCCACTGCTGGGGCCACAGTCAAACTGGTGTGTGTGGTTTTCTTCCCCTCTTCCTGGGGCAGGAATCACTCTGGGTTTGTGCTGGTCCCTGACAAAGCTGCTTGCACAACGCTACCTTTGTGGTGCCCCTTTGGATGGACTCCTGCTAAGAGTGTGTTGGAAGGAGCGGGTCCAAAAGAGGTCATGGAGGTAAGGTGCACAGTATCAGTTAGGTCTGAAGAAGTCTACTGCCAATAGTGCTTCATTTTCATTTGCTTATGTTTTGAGAAGGTATGCAGGGGCAAAGGATTAGAAAAAGTTGTGTCTACAGGAGAGATAGCATATTAGAATATGATATTAGTCTATGTTACTGAAAAGTAATGCTTTGGTGAGGGGTCATTAAACTATGCTTGCCTATCTCCTGTTTTAATAAATAAAATTTTATTAGAATATAGTACAAAGATCATACAGTCTGCAAAGACGAAGTGTTTACTGTGCAGCCCTTTAAAGAAAAATGGTATGCTGACTCATGTCTTAGATAAATGTGCCTATTTCTTAACTAAAATATGGAGAAAACCAGCCACAACTAATCATGGGAAAATGAACTGAAATTTAAGTATTCACCAACAGCCTTTGGGGAGCCTCTGTTTGCATCTAGCCCCGACATAAGGCAACCAGGTTCTTATATGGCAAAAGGGCTCTGGGAGGGGTCAAACAGCCTTCTTTGGTGGGGCAAGTTGGAATGTCTGTAGGAGGGGAGTGAAATACTGGACTAGAGAACACAAAAAAAGATTGGACATGTTAAACAGAAGATAGATATGAGCAAGAAAACATAAGATACAGGATGGTCATCTACTTCCCTTCTATTGCAAGTAAAGTTATATATTTTTTTCTTTCTTTCCATAATTCTTTTTGAGAGCAACCTAAGCCTTGAGTAAATAATTTCTTCTGGGGCACCTGAGTGGCTCAGTCAGACTTCGGCTCAGGTCATGATCTCGCGGTTTGTGAGTTTGAGTCCCATGTTGGGCTCTGTGCTGACAGCTCGGAGCCTGGAGCCTGCTTTAGATTCTGTGTCTCCCTCTCTTTCTGCCCCTCCCCGGCTCATGCTCTGGGTCTGTGTCTCAAAAATAAATAAAACATTTAAAAAATTAAAAAAAATAATTTCTTCTTTCCAATGTAGTCTGACATGTCTTGGGTCTGGAGAATATTTGGGAGGAAGAGGGTCTAAAGAAAGGCTACACTCCTCAGCCATCAGGGGTTTATGCAGGCTGTGAAGAAGCAACCACACTGCGTTCTGCAGCTGCAAGGATCTGAATCCTGCTGACTTGGAAGTGTTCTGAACTTGAAGAGGACCCCTAGTCTTAGATGAGAACCTAGCCTTAGCCAACTTGTTTTTTATTTTTTTATTTTTTTAAATGTTTATTTATTATTGAGAGACAGAGAGACACATAGTGTGAGCAGGGAAGGGGTAGAGAGAGGGGGAGACATAGAAACTGAAGCAGGCTCCAGGTTCTGAGCTGTCAGCACAGAGCCTGACACAGGGCTCGAACTCACAAACTGCAAGATCATGACCTGAGCCCAAGTCAGTCGCTTAACCAATGAGCCACCCAGGCGCCCCAGCCAACTTATTCTTGATTGCAGCTTTGTGAGATCCTAAGCAGCAGACCACCAAAGTCAAGATGGATATAGTATTAGACTATTAAATTTGTGATAAATTTGTTATACAGCAATAGAAAACTAACACACCTTCCTTAGGTGAAATGTACCTCACCTACACTCTCTGCCTCTTTCTCTGATTTTTAAAAAAGTACCTATCTGCGGTTTATATTCTAAATAAGTTATTGTGTATGTGTTTTCATTCTCAGTTTCTCCCGCTGTAGTTTAAGTATAGGTATGTTGATCTCACGTGCTTACTCCCTGCCCCCTCTCCCACCGTCAGTATTTAGAAGAGAACCTGGAACATAAACAATATGTGTTTGTTCAATGAATGAGGAAAGCTGTTCTTCTGATTTCTTTGTTCCCCCCTTCACTCAGCTGACTTTCATATTTCTAAATTTCCCAAAGCAGAACTTTTATCTCTTCAATGTCTATTTTAGGGGAACTTTCTCTCTCAGCAAAGGAGAAAAATATGGTAGCTTTACAAACAATAATTAAGGTTCACAAACAATCTTACCTCCCAAAGGACAGGAAGTAAGAATGAGATTGTCAGATTAATTGCCATCTATGGCTCAGAATAATTATCAAAGAAAAGAATCAGAGTTTCACTTTTTTGTGTTTTTCCCAAAATGAACAAAAGACATAAAATCTCTTTACACATCTATACACACATATCACACTCATTACATACACACATGTGTGATCACTGATCTAGAAATATCTAGAGTTTGTAGATTGAGACACAACTTCTGAGGCCTATAGAATGAATCCGAACTCTCTTACCTAGAACTCCATTTGCTCTAATCATGAGTGAACACTGATGGCCCAAGCCTGACTAAGGCCACTTCAGTAAAGAATATTCTCATTTGGTTCCTCAGCCAAGGACAGGGCTTGTATAGAGACTCAAGGCTATGAACATAAACTGTTAGATTTGAACCATTGATCTAATTGAGACCTGTCTTGAACTTGCAGGAGGAAAAGAAGCAAATGGGTGAGCAGTCCTCTCCTGCCCTTCTCAGGGTGGGCATCAAATAGATTTGCTAAATCTCTTTGGTATTTCACTTTTTTGATTGTGCAATATAGAAAAGAGTGCAGGCAAATTAGAGAGAGCAGGCAAGTATTTTAGGAATCAAGTTGCCAGGAACAAGAGGCTTTTGTTTCCATATGAAAGCATAGACTCAAAAAAAGAATTATAACATTTCTGCATGTTACTTTCTTATGTTCTCAAGTCCTTCCAGTGGAGGAAACAAATGGGAGGGTTATGGACATGACCATCTTGTGGGCAGTGTCCCAACTGCCCTGGACAAGTGTAGTTTTTTATTTTTTTATTGTTATTTATTTGTTTTTATTTATTGTTAATGTTTATTTATTTTTGATACAGAGAGAGACAGAGCATGAATGGGGGGGGGGGGTCAGAGAGAAGGAGACACAGAATCTGAAACAGGCTCCAGACTATGAGCTGTCAGCACAGAGCCTTGATACAGGGCTTGAACTCACGGAGTGTGAGATCATGACCTGAGCCGAAGTCGGCCACTTAACCGACTGAGCCACCCAGGCACCCCCAAGTGTAGTTTTTTAAATTAACTAGTCAAACCACAACCCAAACCTATGGGACACAGCACAGGCAGTCATAACAGGAAAGTATATAGCAATCCAGACCTTCCTAAAGAAGGAAGAAAGATGTCAGATACACAACCTAACCTTCTGCTTTAAGGAGCTGGAAAAAGAACAGCAAATAAAACCCCAAAACAGCAGCAGACAGGAAAAAATAAAGATTAGAACAGAAATTAATGCTATCAAAACAAAAAAAACCCAAAAAAAACAAAAACAAACAGTAGAACAGATCAATGAAACCAGAAGCTGGTTCTTTGAAAGAATTAACGAAATTGATCAACCACTAGCGAGTTTGATCAAAAAGAAAAAGGAAAGGACCCAAATAAATAAAATCAAGAATGAAAGAGGAGAGGTCACAATCAACACAACAGAAATAAAAACAATAATAAGAGAATATTATGAGCAATTATATGCCAATAAAATGGGCAATCTGGAATAAATGGACAAATTCCTAGAAACATACGCTACCAAAACTGAAACAGGAAGAAATAGAAAATATGAACAGACCCATAGCCAGTAAAGAAATCGAATTAGTAATCAAAAACCTGCCAAAAAACAAGAATCCAGGGCCAGATGGCTTTCCAGGGGAATTCTGCCAAATATTTAAGGAAGAGTTAACACCTATTCCCTTGAAACTGTTCCAAAAAATAGAAATGGAAGGAAAAATTCCAAACTCTTTCTATGAAGCCAGCATTACCTTGATTCCAAAACCAGACAAAGACCACACTAAAAAGGAGAACTATAGACCAATTTCCCTGATGAACATGGATGCAAAATCCTCAACAAGATATTAGCCAACCGTATCCAACAATACATGAAAAAAATTATTCACTATGACCAAACGGGATTTATACCTGTGATGCAGGGCTGGTTCAATATCCACAAAACAATGTGATCCATCACATCAATAAAAGAAAGGACAAGAACCATGTGATCTTCTCAATAGATGCAGAGAAAGCATTTGACAAAAAACAGCATCCTTTCTTGATAGAAACCCTCAAGAAAGTAGTGATAGAAGGAGCATACCTCGAGATCATAAAAGCCATATATGAATGACCCAACGCTAATATGATCCTCAATGGGGAAAAAATGAGAGCTTTCCCCTAAGGTCAGGAACAAGACAGGGATGTCCACTCTCGCCACTGTTATTCAACATAGTATTGAAAGTCTTAGCCTCTGCAATCAGACAACACAAAGATATAAAAGGCATCCAAATCGGCCAGGAGGAGGTCAAACTTCACTCCTCGCAGATGACATGATACTCTATATGGAAAACCCAAAAGATTCCACCAAAAAACTGCTAGAATGGATTCATGAATTCAGCAAAGTTGCAGGATATAAAATCAATGCACAGAAATTAGTTGCATGCCTATATACCAACAATGAAGCAACAAAAAGAGAAATCAAGGAATCGATCCCATTTACAGTTGCACAAAAAAACCATAAAATACCTTGGAATAAATCTAACCAAAGGGGTGAAAAATCTATACACTGAAAACTATAGAAAGCTTATGAAAGAAATGGAAGAAGACACAAAAAAATGGAAAAAGATTCCATGCTCCTGGATAGGAAGAACAAATATTGTTAAAATGTCGACACTACCCAAAGCAATCTACATATTCAATGCAATGCCTATCAAAGTAACACCAGCATTCTTCACAGAGGTAGAACAAATAATCTTAAAATTTGTGTGGAACCAGAAAAGACCCTGAACAGCCAAAGCAATCTTGAAAAAGAAAACCAAAGCAGGAGGCATCACAATCCCAGACTTCAAGCTATACTACAACGTTGTAATCAAGACAGTATGGTACTGGCATAAGAACAGACACTCAGATCAATGGAACAGAATAGAGAACCCAGAAACGGACCCACAAACATATGGCCAACTCATCTTTGACAAAGCAGGAATGAATATCCAATGTAACAAAGACAGTCTCTTCAGCAAGTGGTGCTGGGAAAACTGGACAGCGACATGCAGAAGAATGAACCTGGACCACTTGCTTACACCATACACAAAAATAAACCCAAAATGGATGAAATACCTCAATGTAAGACAGAAGGCCATCAAAATCCTCGAGGAGAAAGCAGGCAAAACCTCTTTGATCTTGCCCACAGCAACTTCTTACTCAACACGTCTCCAGAGGCAAGGGAAACAAAACCAAAAATGAACTACTGGGACCTCATCAAAATAAAAAGCTTCTGCACAGCGAAGGAAACAATCAGCAAAACTAAAAGGCAACCGACAGAATGGAAGAAGTTATTTTCAAACAACATGTCAGATAAAGGGTTAGTATCCAAAATCTATAAAGAACTTATCAAACTCAACACCCAAAAAACAACTAATCCAGTGAAGAAACGGGCAAAAGACATGAATAGACACTTCTCCAAGGAAGACATCCAGATGGCCAACCGACACATGAAAAAATGCTCAACATCACTCATCATCAGGGAAACACAAATCAAAACCACACTGAGATACCACCTTACACCTGTCAGAATGGCTAACATTAACAACTCAGGCAACAACAGATGTTGGCGAGGATGGAGAGAAAGAGGATCTCTTTTGCATTGTTGGTGGCAATGCAAGCTGGTGCAGCCACTCTGGAAAACAGTATGGAGGTTCCTCAAAAAACTAAAAATAGAACTATCCTACGACCCAGCAATTGCACTACTAGGTATTTATCCAAGGAATATAGGTATGCTATTTCGAAGGGACACATACACCCCCATGTTTATAGCAGCACTATCAACAATAGCCAAAGTATGGAAAGAGCCCAAATGTCCATTGATTGATGGATAGATAAAGAAGAAGTGGTATATATATACAATGGAGTATTACTCGACAATCAAAAAGAATGAAATCTTTGCCATTTGCAACTATGTGGATGAAACCAGATGGCATTATGCTAAGTGAAATTAGTCAGAGAAAGACAAAAATCATATGACTTCACTCATATGAGGACTTTAAGAGACAAAACAGATGAACATAAGGGAAGGGAAACAAAAATAATATAAAAACAGGGAGGTGGACAAAACAGAAGAGACTCGTAAATATGGAGAACAAACTGAGGGTTACTGGAGGGGTTGTGGGTGGGGGGATGGGCCAAATGGGTAAAGGGCATCAAGGAATCTACTCCTGAAATCATTGTTGCACTGTATGCTAACTAATTTTGATGTAAAATTAAAAAAATAAAAAAATAAAATAAAATATCCATGGGGACAAAAAATAAATTAACTAGTCAAGGTGCCCCTGGGTAGCTCAGTTGGCTGAGCATCTTGACTTCAGCTCAGGTCATGATCTCACGGTTTGTGAAGTCGAGCCCCATTTCTGGCTCTGTGCTGACAGCTCAGAGCCTGGTGCTTGCTTTGGATTCTGTGTCTCCCTCTCTGTCTCTGCCCCTCTCCCACTCATGCTCTGTCTCTGTCTCTGTCTCCCTGTCTCAAAAATAAACATTAAAAATTTTTTTTAAAAATTAACTAGTCAAGTCCAAGGACAAAAACTTTAGTTAGCACTTGAATAAAATAACATTTGAGTTATGTATATTTTCCTATTTTTGAGAAAGCTCAAAGACGGGAAGAGGCCATCAATGGAAATAAACTGTGACACTTATCAATGACATAAGTATGATTACAAAGATGAAGTCTATTTCTCTTTATCACTCTTTTAGGCTACTATTGCACTCCTGGTATCTGTTAGTTCCCACAAAATATGCATTATAAATGGGCCATGTATAATTCATGATACCTACACAAAAGCATTTCACAAATATGAAAATCCACCTCTAACTTTCCTGCAAATCAATTGGTTACCTGCAAGCCTTCCATCCATCCTTTCTTTTATTGCATTTACTGTCAACTTCATTGAAGTTAGACCAGCTACTTTTTTCTGGACATGGCTAGTAGTTGTACTTGGTAATAGGGCTTTTGACACAGTCTCTGAATATGAGCTTAACCTTGTTCTTCCCAAGTAAATTAAGACTGGCTGACTCCAATTTGGGGTGAGAATTGGCCTTGCCAGTCTTCAAAGATTCACATTTCATCTTATGTATAAATGCTAAACTTAGTTTGGAAATATGTAGTTTCTCCAGTCAGTATTTTTACTTATTCTTTTAGGTAAAAACAAATAATATCCTTCCAAGTCATTCCAACTATGAAAATGGTGTCATATTCATTTCTGAGAAGAATGATTCCACTGCACATTGTGAATAAATTATGCTTAAGTGATTTATTTTATTTACCAAGACAATGCCATTTTAATATCTTTTTTAAAAATGTTTTTATTTATTTTTGAAGGAGAGAGAGACAGAGCATGAGCCAGGAGGAGCAGAGAGAGAGGGGGACATAGAATTTGAAGCAGGCTCCAGGCTCTGAGCTGCCAGCACAGAGCCCAACGCGGGGCTCGAACTCACGAACCGTGAGATCATGACCTGAGCCGAAGTCAGACGCTTAACTGACTGAGCCACCCAGGAGCCCCAACAATGCCATTTTAAAAATTATAATTTTTTAAATTATAAACTTTTGTGTATAGAAGCCAGTCTTGAATTTCCCAAGAAAAAAAGTAAAATAAACTAATTACTTCTTTCAAATAATTAAAAATATATTTGCTGGTAAATAAATTTTAAAAGGTTAGGGGCACCTGGGTGGCTCAGTTGGTTAAGCGTCCGACTTCGGCTCAGGTCATGATCTCGCAGTTTGTGAGTTGAAGCCCCTTGTTGGGCTCTCTGCTGATAGCTTGGAGCCTGGAGCCTGCTTTGGAGTATGTGTCTCCTTCTCTGTTTCTGCCCCTCCCTGCCTTGTGCTTTGCCTCTCTCTGTCTCTCAAAAATAAATTTTTTAAAAGGCTAATTTCCACTTTATTACTTATTGCTACATAGTTATGTTTATTGTAATATACATGGAGAGACTACTGTGTGCTTAGCTTTATCATGATTATAAAGATAGTTTTCATGTAAGTTTTACTGTTTAAGAAAATATTTAAAAACTTAAATCTTTTGAAGTGTTGGATTATATGCTTCTCTTGGGTAGATACAGTCTGAATGTTTTTATTGTTTTTTAAAACAGAATTATCAGAAAATTTTAAAATTCATTTTTGCATCAAATTTGATAAATGATTAAGAAGCTTATAGAGTAATAGAAAAATAAAAGCTAAATATCATCATTTACTGTTTTTCACAGTATTTCTAACTCAGGTATAAGTCAATTTAGTGAGTTGATAAATTAAAAAATACATTACACCAGACTAGAATAACATTGAAACTATTGGAGTGCCTTGCATGTAGTAAAATAGTAAGGTTGATTACTGGTTTGTGAAACTTTTGTTTTAGTTGTATGTGCATGGGTGTGTGTGTGTGTGTGTGTGTGTGTGTATAAAATGTATTTCTTAAATCTGTAAGTTATTACATTCTATAATTTTAAAATGTTGATGCTGGTAATGTAATTGATGCAGCCAATGGACAAGTTCTTATACAATGAGTTAAGGACACCAGAAGTTGGGGTAAAGAGTGCAGGTTTTTACCTAGCTTTACTCACCATGGTAAAGGTTCCTTAATTTCCTAACCTGTAAAGTGGTTAATAATAACACATACATCATAGGATTGTTGTCAGATTTACATGAACAAATACACACACAGGGCTCAGTATATGCCTAACACAAAGCATATAGAAATCATCTATTTTTACCATCAAACTTTTAGTTTGCAAATACTAAATCTCCTAATGAAAAGAACAGGAAAGATATTCCCTTTGTTTCAGGAAACCAATGACTTAGAAAAGAAAGACTTGTGACAGGCCTTTGGGGTGTGTGTGTGTGTGTGTGTGTGTGTGTGTGTGTGTGTGTGTGTTGGTGGACCAGAATGGTGATGATAGAAATTTTATAGTAAGTTTTAGATAAATAATTGAGAAGTGTAGTCCAATAGATACTGCTTTACAAGGACTTTAAACTGTAAACAACCAGTAACTTCTATGTCATCCAATGTCAGTCAAATAATTTCATGCACAAAATATGAAATTAATTGTTTATGCTGTTTGCAACTTTCATACATGAAGAAACAAAGGTTTCCATTTAGATATCCTAAGAAGCATATCTGGAAAACAACATGAGAATGGATTTTGTGTGTGAAGATGTCAGTAACTAATAAGAGGTATTTACCTAAGATATTTGGTATGTGAATCTCTTAGATATGTGTGGAAGTATAGGGAGATAAGAAAAAAGTAAAAATTTTAGGTACAGTTATAATCTCTGCTGATAAACTCTTGCCTTGGCTTAAGGTTTTTCTAGGTAGTGGGCCTGGCTATCAGATAAATTCAGTATTGACAGTAAGTAAGAAACATAGTAAAGCAATTAGCAAGTGAATATTTTTGGACTTGTCCATTTCCATTGCTTGATGATTGAACTTGTTCAAGGTTAAAGTGCTGTGAGCACAACAGGTAGAGCAAAGTAAGTAGGGTCAGGGGGTCTAAGTCACAGAGAGGATCAGGTTGCTGTGTTAAATAAGGCAGACAGGGCAGGACTCCTTAAGATAGCAGCATCTGACCAAAGATTGTAAAAGGTAAAGAAGTTAGGAGTTTAGCCTAGCAGCAATCAGGTTTGTACATGTGTGCATGTGTGCATGAGTGCGTGTCCATTGGACGGGGAGGAGGTGGGTGATGGGAAGTCTTCCAGCAAAGGGAACACCTAGATCAAAAGTCTCTGTGGAGAAAGAATAGGATTTGAGTTTTGGACATGCTGACTTTGGCGTGCTATTTGACATCCAAGTAGAAATGTCGAGGCAGCAGTTGGATATAGGAACCTGGAGTTTGGGAACAAGATCTGGACTTGAGATAAGAATTTGGGAGCATTAGAATAGAGAGAAGATGGATTAAACCTCAGGCCTGAATGAAATCACCAAGTGAGTGTAGCTGAAGAAGAGGACTGAGAATGTCTTGGGATACTTCAAAATTAAGAGGTTGGGAAGACCTTGGAAAACAAAAGAGATTGAGGAGAGCTTCACCGAGGAAGGAGGAGAAGCACAATTACTTTCTTTTCCCCATCGCCAAAGGTGGCTAATGTTTATGTCGCAAACAGTACTTGCTCTATCTAATAAACGCCATCTCCTTCCCTATAAGGAGCAGTAGAGACTATAGGATACTTCTCCAACTGCCAAAAAGAAAAAAAATCTTGCTCTCAAAAAATGTATCAACGAGAAGACATGTTTTAAACACACCTAGAAGTTTAAAAACATTTTTTATTATAATTCTAGGGATATGATCACCAGAGCTTTATATCTGAAAAAAACATTTTCTTATTTTTTTAGGCAGTAATCCAGTTTCTCATACTTGTAGTAATAGCAGAGCTCTGGAAGCTATTTTTTTTTTTTTTGAGTTCTCAGACTGCTAAGAAAAAAAGCATTTGTCATCCAATGACTGTAGTAATTAGCTAGAAATGAAGGCTGACCACTCCTTTTATGCTTGATAGAAATGTGTACATAAAATTAATAGTAACTCAGTTTTATCTCTTGGCAAAAGTGGAAAATAATCTGTATTTATGTGTCTTTTAAGTGGAAAAACTGAGGTGTGTATAAATGCAAACCAATCATTTTATTGTTCTAAGTATCAAAAGCTTAGCTTAATTACAGATAGAAGCATTCAGTTCATGCTAATAAGAGTTATTTCAAATGATTAGTGTAAACTAGATAGTGGAAATTATCTTAACTTACCATCGTCTAAAAAATAAAATATTATTTCAGTTTTCCCTCATTTATTTGCCCAAAGTTTAAAGAGCCCACAAATTGTTTCTGTTAAACAGCTTTTGTATGTACAATTTCTATGCATATTTTTTAGAAATTGCAGCAAATATCACAAGGTGTTACCTGCTGATCCTTTTATCGTAGTTAATTAGGCCAAATAAGCATATCTACTGTTTGCTGTGGAGCAATTCATAATGTGCTTAGCAGGTTGAGTGTAATTTAAAGTTGGTTTGGAAGAAAGCTTAACATAGATCACAGAAGATGACTTCATTAGACATAGTAATATGTTTTGAGAAATTTAACTTAGGTTTAGCAGTTATTCTATGTATAAATGTCATAGGAACTCATAAGACTGTTTGTAATAAGTTATATCCAGATGGGAATTAAGAATAAACTATAAAAAGATGTTCTTCATTTGACTTTCCAGCTAGAAAAATATTTGACCTGGAAGTCAACATACTCAAACAGTTGTGAATGACTGCAAGAGTTGCTGAGAGGTCCCTGATGATGCTAGTGAATGATATTCTTGGTTGACTAGGATAATTCTTCATGTTTATTAACATTTGAGAAGTAATATTCATAGCCAAAAGTACTGGTAAATTTTTTCCAAAGTGTTTGTTGGCTTGCACCATAGATGGCTTTACTTAGGATGCTAGTTCCCTTGATATTTGTCAAAATACAAAGACAGCTATTTCATAGATAATTTTCCTGTATTTGTTGACATTATATGTGTCCTCATTCAGTTGCTATTAATGTTTTTACTTACTTTGGGTTGATTTTTCATTCAGTCTTTTAGTATGAAATAAAATACCAAAAGCAAAATACAATAAATAAGGGATGGTTTTAATTTTGGACACAGTCTAAACCAGCTTAAGGACAAAAAGTCTTCCTCTGTCTTTATCTATACATAGAAACAGGGCCAGAACAAGGGTGAAGTGAATGAGGCACTTGCTCTGGTACAAGATTTAAGAGGCTGGCCCAGAGAATAAAGGATCTTTCTTCTATGGAGTATGAATGTTACTCTTATAGGTGAGGACTTAGCTAGGAAATCTGAAGCAAAGGAGTGTTGTGATCAAATCTTCTTTCAGACTCTCTCTCTCTCTAAAACCTAGTGTAATGGTAAATGAATAACAATAGTAGAGAATAGCAGCAATGATATGATATGAATATAATTTCTAATAGATTTTTAATAGAGCACAGATGAGACCTATTAAAGGAGCCACCAAAGTCTCCTAAATTTGCCAAGAAGATAGTGAGGTGTTGCATCCTTTGCAGGAAATAAGGAAATGCTGGCCTACACCTTTAAGACCTTCTAATTTGGAGGGGCTTAGAGTTAGTGACAATGATGAGCAGGGGGTGAAATAGGGACCATTTGTCTGGGGGCCTCTAACAAGAAGCACTACTTAAAGATGAACTCAAAAGAGTACATCAAAATAAAAATTTGGCATGTATGTCATGATAGGAAAGGACTGATGTTGAACACTAAAACCATTTAAGTAAAGTGTAAACAATTGTCGTGTGTTTACAGAATGAAACAAACATAATTTTTGAAATTGATGATACACTTAAAAATCATCCAAGATTATAATAAAAACATTCCAGATTATAAACAAAAAGGAAAACAACACTAAAGGGAGGATAGGGGTGTTAAGGAAGGTACAAATATGCAAATTATTTTGTCCTGTCATTAAAAAGGAAATAATGGATGTTTCAGTCTTGACACTGATAATTAGAGACTAATGGTTTAGTTGTAAGACTTACAAGTAAAACAGCACGTATCTCTTCCAAATTATGAGACCTAAAAGATACAAAGAATAAACAAACCATATAGCAAAGACTGAAGACAAAGACCAAATGGCCAAGAGGTAAAGCGTAATATGGCATCTCTTATGATATTACATGTAAATGGTAACCCTCCAATGAGACAAGATGGAGAAGAATCAGTAATCAGCAAATTCCAATTTAGGCTCACCCCAAATCTGAGATACTATGTCAGGTGTAATGTCACAACTTCCTTTAAGTTTATCTGTGGGCTCTCACTCTTTCTGAAGGTAATTTGAAGGATGCTCTGAAAAAGAATTTCCTTCTTATGATTCTGAAATCCAAAATTCCACAAAGAGAATATACTCTCTCTTGCCTTTAGGTTAGAAATTCTATCTAAAAAGCCATTAGACATTTTCCAGTTTCATCATAAATCAATCCTCCTTTTCCTCCTCCTACTTCTTCTTCCTCTTCCTCCTCCTCCCCTTCCTCCTCCTCCCCTTCCTCCTTCTCCTCCTTCTCCCCTTCTTCTTCTTCCTCTTCTGCCTTCTTCTTCTTCCTCCTCCCCCTCCTTCTCATTCTCCTCCTCCTCCCTCCTTCTTCTTCTTTCAAATATATTTTAGTGTTTTTTTCCAGTTATCAACTACCAATGCTTTAGCTGAGGCAATTTATCAGATCATTTCTCAAGGTTAAGTGAGAATAAGATAGCATCCTGCCATGGCCCAGATAAGTGTTGACAGCCAAAGTATTTGTAGTAGTGATTTCCTTGCTGAAGTTTTCATTAGTATGAAGTAAGAAAATAAAAAAAATATAGTGAATTTCTAGAACAGTATTTTAATACACTCATTTGTTTCTGATGTAGTAGATTCTTACTGGATTTTGGTGTTAAAGATTCCTTTTGTTTTAGGAAATGAGTCTTTATTTGGTAGCAATTTTTAAAGTGTCCATGCTTGGCAAAATAGACTATTACTATTATTAACCCCATGCTAGTTCACCTTTTTTTCTTTTAACATTTTATTTTTAATTGAGATCAGAGACACTCTCATTCATTCATCTACTTATGCACTGAATAACTTTTGAGATGTTACTATATATCAAGCACTGGTCTAGGTGCTGGGAACATAACAGGGAGTAACAAAAATGTTTGCTCTCATGGATTTTAAATGCTGATGAGGGTGGAGACAAGTTATAAGTCAATAAATATATAAAGTGGACATAAATTTAAAGAAATAAGTAAAGAGAGTAGGGAGACAGTGGGTGGTGATAAGGTATATTTCAGCAGGTATCTTAATGAAGTGAGGAATTATTTCAGGAAGTGGGGGATTTTCTGCTTGGCATATTCAAAGTATGTGAGGAAATCTTTCAGGCTGGAACACAGTGAACTAGGAAGAGATGAATGAGATGAGATCTAAGGAATAGCTTGGATCTCTTAGCAGAATGGCTTGCATATAATTCAATAAACTCCCCAACCCTATATCCCATACCTATACTTGTTCAGCAAAGAGTATATATGTTGATAGAAAATTACAAGAACTTTGAACAGTCAAGGAAAGAGGCAGTAGGGTGACTATGCTAATTAGGTTATATGACAGACATTTTTCATAACTCAAAAGAGTTAAATCTATAGCGCCAAAGTTTTTTTTATTTAAAAAATTTTTTAATGCTTATTTATTTCTGAGACAGAGAGAGACAGAGTGTGGGTGGGGGAGGAGCAGAGAGAGAGGGAGACACAGAATCTGAAGCAGGCTCCAGGCTCTGAGCTGTCAGCACAGAGCCCGACGCGGGGCTCGAACTCACAAACCATGAGATCATGACCTGAGCCGAAGTCGGTCGCTCACGTGACTGAGCCATCCAGGTGCCCCAATAGAGCGCCAAAGTTTTAACAAAAAATATTGGTAAAACACATGGTGAAATAAAAATAAATAACTAAAAAATTATTTTGGTCCAGATGTGTTGAAGTTAACAATACTTTGGATTTTTCCCAACTCCATTTGAGTGTACCAGTTTGAATAAATTACCTCTAGGTATGAGTAAAATATACAATTAATAGTCATTTTTTTTCTTGGTAAGTCCATTTGGGTGTATTTTCCAAAAGCTGAAGAAGTACATCGCTGTTATGACCATAACAAGTTCTTCTGCAGTTCAGGCTAGTTCTTCTCTGGCCTCACATATTGAGTATCAGATAACAGATCACTAAAAATTTTTGATGATGGATCAGTGTGATGGCTTACAAATATAATTAGTATGTGATTTTTACCATATAACTTGGAAGGAGTTCAAAGAATTGAGTGACACTGGTATACAAAACTCCTTCTGTTTTCAACTATATAATTTCTCAGCAATTATGTCTATGAAAAATGACTAGTAGGAACGGAATGTTTGTTAAACTCTGTCTTATCCTAGAAATACGTAATATTTATCCATAGCGAACCAATTGCGAAAAAACAACCATACCTACTAACTTATATTACCAATAAAATTTTACTTTTCTATGTTAGGTAATTATCAATATTTATACTATTTATATTATATTGACTGTTACTAAAAATTGAAATAATTAAATCTAAAAGAAATACTTTAACACAGCTCATAAATGTAAAAACCATATTTAAATTATATAGATTTTTGTGACATAAAAGTAAGGTTGATTAAAAAATAATTTAAAATATAAAAATAGATTGGATTAGCATAAAATTCTGTAGGGGAAGTGGAATGGAAATACAAATTTCAAGCAGAAAAGGAAGCAATACAAAATTCTGATTTTTAAAGAAGAGCTAATGTTTATTCTTTTTGGATATAAAACAGTTTTATTTACACGTCAGTATTTAAGTAGACCAGAAATTACATTGTTTCCAATATAGCTTATGATAAAAACAAATATAGTTGTTAAGTTAAAAATGTGCAAAGAGAGGGGTGCCTGGGTGGCTCAGTCAGTTGGGTGTCCAACTTGGGCTTGGGTCGTGATCTCGGGGTTTGTCGGTTCCAACCCTGCGTCACGCTCTGTGCTGACAGCTTGGGGCCTGGAGTTCGCTTGGGATTCTGTGTCTCCCTCTGTCTCTGCCCCTCCCCTGCTCATGCTCTCTCTTTCTCTCAAAGATGAATAAACTTTAAAAAAAATATTTAAAAAATGTGCAAAGAGGTATACAGTTTGCCAAAATTCTTTCTACTAGTATTCTTTTCTAGGAGTAAAAAAAAAAATGTAGGTCATTATCCTATGATATTTCTTGGTATAGCCCTTTATATGTAAACAGTTTAGAATTCTCCCCTATCTTCACTGTGGTAGAGGAGATGAAATAAAATCAGATCCCAAGGAATCTCTAGCAGTTATAATAAAACCAAAAAGGATTTCCATTTCTTTTCATTGACAATGAAGTCAAACAAGCTATGTGCTCTCAAAACTCCGGCATTCTCTAAGTTGAAACAAAATATTTTAAGGCTAAAACTGAATAATATCTATTTTCCTATTTTTTAAGGAAAATATAGTAATCAATAGACTTTTTCTATTTTTAGCTTTTTCCTTAAAATTTTATTAAAAACTTTGGTGACACCTGCTTCTTATCTATTAGTGAGCTGTGGCTATTGAATTATTGAACTCAGTATTATTTATTGTAGTATATAATGATATATAAATTTTTATTATGTATTATAGCATATATTACATAAATATATTATTATTTATATATTATTTATTATTATTGAATTAAAAGTAGCAAATGAATGTCGAAAAACTTGAAAACAGTCTGTTGTACTTGATTTGATAATTTATTTTTCTTTTCAAAAGTTATGAGCTAATGATTGTGACCTTATGTATGTGTGTGTATATGTTCTTTTCGCCTTTTTTTTTTTTTTTGGTTAAGAAAGTAGTTTCTTATTTGTGTAAAGGAATTAAAATATCAAATTTCAAAGTGTGGTTCAAAGATTATGGTATTCTGAAAAGGTCTCCATGAGGTCTCTAGCCATCTGAACAAAATTTGAGAACCATTAAGATGGATCATTATTGGGGTGGCTGGGTGGCTCAGTTGGTCAAGCATCTGACTTTAGCTCAGGTCATGATCTCATGGTTTGTGAGTTTGAGCCCCATGTCAGGCTCTGTGCTGACAGCTCAGAGCCTGGAGCCTGCTTTGAATTCTGTGTCTTTCTCTCTTCTCCTCCCTCACTCAACCTCTGTCTCTCAAAAATAAATAAATGTTAAAAAATTTTAAAAAAAGATGGATCATTGTTTGTAAATTATTAAACAATCTGAAGAGACCAGCTAGTTTTATTCAAGGTGTCAACATGATTAGACTTTTGTCCATATGCACAATACATTTAATTTAAAATAATACATATTTCTTTATAAAGTTGTATAATAAGTGGAATTTCTCCAGGAGAATCTAATATTCAAATGTAATTCTTATTTTCTTAAATAATTATAAAGACCACTCAAGATAAAATTCTGGATTTTCAAGGGCCTCATTAAGTAGTGTGTGGAATAAAGGCCTATAATAATGAAGAATTATTAAACATTCACTAACTAGTAAAAACCAGAACCATATTACTTTATGGCCCTCTGCAGTATGTGCTTTTTAGTTCTGCCTATGGATCAACAGTTTCGTTTAAAACTTCATGCTTATTGGCAAGGCTCCTGACAAGCTGGCTTTTCACATTAGTCTGTTCCAGGAAGCATCTCCTTTTTTACCACATTAGAGTATCTATAGAGTTGACTACATGTATCAGCTGCATATACTTATTATTGAAGATGAGGATGATTTGAAATCACTTAAGAAAAGGCTTGCTTAGGGAATTTATAGAAACATCCCAAGTGTTTCAGTTTTCACTTTCTCATGAATTCTGGGTGAATAGTTTTTTTACTTAGATTATAGATGCATTTTTTTTAAACAATGTGCCAGTTAAGAGATGGATTTACATGAATCATTCGTTTCTCCCCAGCTTCCATTAATGCCTATGTTCTACATATGAGAAAAAAATTTTTTGCCTCCATTTAGGTTAGGTTTAGGTTGAAGACAGTCTTTCCGGTCAGAATTAAACCCTCAGGGTAACCGCCTTTGTGTGTTCTATCACCGTCAGTTAGGTTTACTTGTTTCTGAACTTTATGTTTTCATGCAGCATTCCATCTTTGTGTCTGTTTTCTTTTGCCTCATATAATGGCTGTACACAGAGTATAGTGCATTTCTTTAAAGGCAAACTTGAGGCTAATAAATTAACAGGAGAGAAAATTTTTTGGTGTGGTTTGGTTTGATTTTGGTTTTTCCAAACTGAAAAGAAGATAATCCCTTTTACTAGATTTTGGTGATCTGTCAAGGCGTACCTCCGGAACGAGTTAGTCTTAGGGTGTGGTGGTTTGTGCTGGCTCCTCAGCTTCTGGGCACAAGGTAGGAAGGCACTGCTTGCTACCTTGTGGTTGGGTGGGACCACTGACTACTTTTGGAAAATGTGTGTCATTTGCAAAAATGACACATGTGGCTTTTGAGCTGGAGCATTTACTTGCTGCTGCCTGACCCTCGAGAGCTCCTTTGCTCTGTCTGCCAAGGTGATGTTCCAGATGGGATGCTTCATTAGCCTGGGTCTTGAGTGAGGATGGTACAGAGCAAAACCACCAGCCAGTGGACATTCATGTGGGAAAGAAAGAAACTTTTGTTGTTTTAGGCTGCTGGGACTTGGTGGTACCAAAGCATAACAGTATCTGCTGAGGAATTCCAAGGGTCAAAAGGAAAATTGAGTACAAATTCAGCTTGTATTTCTAGCTGATAAAAGTTTCAGACGTGGTATTGGACTTACAGACAATTCATGAAGGGGTCCATGTCTCTTCTCTTGCTTTTTGAATAATTCCTAAACAGATGTGTCACCGGCAACCACTTTCTTCAAAGCTCAGTGACTTTCTTGAACTGGTTCTTTCTTCAGCACAGCTCTCTGATACTCTTCTCCTAGTTGCCTTAAGAATTCATCCTCCAAGATGAGAGGTTGAGATGACAGTTTGGGGAACACTTGCTGGTAGACTGATTCACATTCTCTAAGTCCCCCAGTGATCATTCTTACTTTTCTCCAGTATGACATGGCCAGGCTGTTTTATGAACACTCCTCTCTAGATGTTAGCATTGATGTGTTTCAAGTGATCACATGCTGCAGATTTTTGAGTCTTATTGCTGATGGGAGTAATTGTTTTTGCCTTTCCACCAGTTAATTAAGTAATTATTTTATTTGTTCGCTAGACATTTACTGAATGTTTTCCATGTGCTAGCAACTGAACCAGGAACTGTGATTTCAATGATGAATAAGTTGCAGACTGTGTTCTAAAACACCTGGCTTTCTGAGAAGGAAGATCAGAAGATGATAAAAGGACAGTGAAATGTGACAAGGGCTATAAAGGCTACTTGCAGAGTAAGTGATTAACTCTGTTGTTAATTGTGGTAGTGTGGAGTTCAGGAAAAGCTTCACAGAGTTGGTGTTTTTTTTAACTGAATCTTTAAGTTATAAGCAGTTTGCTAGGAGAACAAACATATACAAACATTAAGTTTGACACATACTTCAATACTGACAATATAACACAATTCAATTTTTCAAAATTCTCAAATTCTCAAAATTGAGTAACAAATATAGATTAATTTTCAAGGAAAACATTCTTAAGAACCTCTAGTTTTGACTTGGATTACTTTTATTATAATAATGCTTATATATATATATATATATATATAATATATGTATTTGTTTATTTAAGATATATATATTTAAAAATTTAGAATAAACTACTTACGGTTATAGTCTTTTACTACTTTAAAATGAAAATAGGGGTGCCTGGGTGACTCAGTTGAGCGCCCAACTTTGGCTCAGGTCATGATCTCATAGTTCATAGGTTCAAGCCCCTCGTCTGGCTCTGTGCTGACAGCTCACAGCCTGGAGCCTGCTTCAGATTCTGTGTCTCCCTCTGTCTTTGAACCTCACCCACTTGTATTCTGTCTCTCTCTCTCAAAAATAAATAAACATTAAAAAATTATTTTAAATGAAAATAAATTTGGGGCACCTGGGTGACTCAGTCAGTTAAGGTCTGACTCTTGATTTTGGCTCAGGTCATGATCTCATGGTTCTTGGGATTGAGCCCTGAATCGGGCTCTAGCATGGAGCCTGCTTGGTATTCCCTCTCTCCCTCTCTCTGCCCCTCCCCCACTCACGCTTTCTGTCTCTCTCCCAAAATAAGTAAATATATTTTTAAAAGATGAAAAATAAATAAATAAAATCAAAATAAGAACTTATTAGAGCTTTTAAGAATAACTTTTAAGGGGCGCCTGGGTGGTGCAGTCGGTTAAGCGTCCGACTTCAGCCAGGTCACGATCTCGCGGTCCGGGAGTTCGAGCCCCGCGTCAGGCTCTGGGCTGATGGCTCAGAGCCTGGAGCCTGTTTCCGATTCTGTGTCTCCCTCTCTCTCTGCCCCTCCCCCGTTCATGCTCTGTCTCTCTCTGTCCCAAAAATAAATAAAAAACGTTGAAAAAAAATAAAAAAAAAAAGAATAACTTTTAAGAACAAATTTTAAGAAGTTATAAGAACAAAATAACTTTTAAAAGAAGTTTCAAAAAATTCTAGATAGATTTGGGGGGTTCTATGTGAGTTCATTAAGATGCAGGAAATAATTGTATTTCATATCCTGATTAAGTTTAAAATTATTTTTACTAAAAGTGTTTCCTAAAATACCCAAATTTTCAAAGGAAACTCTAAAACTAATAACTTTCAAGTTAATTTGATATGTCAAACACTGTTTTAATTAATTGTTAAAGTTGAGCTTAATGGTGTGAAAATGTGTTTGGATAGTCTCTTTTTACTTATGGTTAACTTGATTCCTTAAATTTTGCTTATGATGGACCATCTTATAAGCCATTGTCATTCACGCTATTGATAGCTTTTTCTTTTAAACAGTAAGCTGTTTTTAAACTACTCATACATTATTTTAATGACTCATTCATTTCAGTGGTTGAGTTCCAAATTGTAATACTGAATAAAGTTTAACAATCTATTATCTATGAAGACAATCTATTAACCAAAATATTCTTCATATTCTTACTACTACACTTACTGCTAATGATGGTTCCCAATTTGGTCTCTATAGAGATAGAATGAGTGAAGTATATCTATTCTTTCTCTAGGTATGTGTGTATTCACTGAATTCTACTTATCTCTATTTGAAATAGTCTGAAAACATTGTTTTCACATTTGTCATTTCATTTGTTAAATATCATTTACACATGAAGGTTGCCTCTGTTTTTGTTGTTGTTTTAACTACTACCCCAAGATATTTAAAGTAACACATTATTCTGTTGCATTCGTTGACTTATTGTAGTAAATCAGAGTTTAAATTTATTAAATAATAAGCAAAATTCTTACTTGATGAAAATGTCTCACAGTTGTAAATTATCATTACAAAGGAGTATAGCTTTTGTATCTGGGAACGTATTTCATTATGAGTGCAAAGCCAGATATGGAGAGTTTACTGTCATTTTCACATTAGGACAATGTCTACTATTGAAAGACTTCTTGGGGCTAAAATTCCAATCATGTAAATTTGGTATTTGGTCACACTGGTAGCTTTGTCCCATTGTCCTTCATTGCTAAGCAACCAAAGAAAGTGGTTAGGTAACCTTAAGAGTGTGGTATAAATCTGCTTGGCTTTGTTTTATTTTAATTAGGCCTAGAAAATTACATATGTGAACAAAACAATTATGGCTAGAATTTGAATAGCACAGTATATATGCCAGAAACTTTACATACATTATTTTATTTAACCTTCACTTTACTTATGGGGATCAGGTCCCATATCAACATTTTACTCAATATTTTATGTTCAAAAGTATTTGACAAGGCCTAGGAATCCTGCTCGCTTGACCTATGTAGAGGATGCTATAGTTTCACCAGCTCACCTTTCAGGACTATGGCACTCATTTCCCCAACTACTGGAGCTGTTCCCTGCAGACATCTCACTGCTGAGTCCCTCTCGGGCTTACTAAAGGGAGCTGCCTTGCCAAACTTCCAGCTCTTTACTGGGAGCAGCCTGTATCCAATATTCGTTGAAGCAGATTTGGGACAATTCTGAAGAACCATCCTAGCTCCAGTGCTTTCCACCCAATCGAATGAGACCTTTATTCTAACTGTATCGCACTTCCTTCTTTCTTAAACCAGTGCTTCTCAGCTGAGAAAGATTTTACCTGCACACACACATCACCACCACCACCTCCCACCCCTCCACACCCCAGTGGACATTTGACAAAGTCTAGAGATACTTTTGAACATTATAGATGTAGGAAAGATTTGCTACTGGAATCTAGTAGGTAAAGGCCAGGCCTACAGCTACACTCTGTACAACACACAGGATATTCCCCCACATCAAATAATTATTTTGTCCAAATATCGGTAGTGGTGAGGTTGAGAAAACCCTGGCTAAAATCCACAGGTCTGGTTCCCATTAAGCTTCCCTGATAAAACCTCTTGCACTCAGTTCTCAGTCTCAGGATCTTAGCATCAGGTGTAAGGTTTCTGAGAAGTGTGAGGTGATTTCAGTGCCCTAGGCAGTATTTGTGTTTATGATATCACTGGCATCCTGGGCTCTGAAAATGTCTGTCTGGTAAGGAATAGGTTTACTATTATAGTATATACTGGGACTTCTTAGAAGCTAATCAAAATAAACCAGGAAAAGACTCTGTAAAAAAGTAATGATACACATTGAAGCCCTGAGTATGTTACTTATATGACTCTTTTCCCCAAGAGAAAAAAGTCTGCTAAAGATTAGGGGGAAGGAAAGTGTTGTAAATACCTTTTTCTTCCTTATATGTGGTAAAATAGAGGACAAATGGGGAGAAAAGATTCTTCATTGTTAATGAAACTAGCAACTAAAATGACTCCTTAGTTTAAATGGTTGAAGAATGTGTGCCAAAACCCAGGAGGGAGGACAATGATTGCAGATAATTTCTTTTTCAGATCTTTCAGCACATATGAGGGGAAATGGTTTATTTGGCTCTGAAGAACCTAACCACAAATCCCCTCCTTGGATTGGCAGAGTCTGAGGCTGTGCATGGGCTGTATGAGAAACCTTGGGCCAGTTTCCATATTGTAGAGTAACACAAATGACAGGACAGAGAAACTCTGCAAACTACTCAAAGAGGCAAGATACCAACCAGGTTAACAAAGGAATGAGAGTGGCAGCAACCAATCTGACAGAGGTCAGTTGAGAAATAAATGACTGAAATCACTTCAACCACCTTCTTCCTCCAAAGAAATAAAGACAAATTCTGTGACATGTAGTTCTCCACTGTAAACCACTCTGCTCACCCTGAAGTGGAGAGTGCATATACATTTATGCCACATTGATGGCTGAGGACATAGAGTGGTGAGATGTCTCAGGGCAGAGTATGCAGTAGAACTGAGGAGAGTTTTCTGAGGCAATATACCTGAATTTAAGCTGCTTGTATCCTACCTCACTTTCCCTTTCTTCCTAACACTGTTTTTTAGGTATTAACTAACCAAAAAAGAATAACTACCATTAAAAATAAGTAATAAGTATTAGGGACACCTGGGTGACTCAGTTGGTTAAGCGTCTGGCTTTGGCTCAGGTCATGATCTCTTGGTTCATGGGTTTGAGACCCACATTGGGCTCTGTGCTGACAGCTTGGAGCCTGGAGCCTGCTTCAGATTCTGTGTCTCCCTCTCTCTCTGCTCCTCCCCAGCTTGGGCTCTGTCTCTGTCTCTCTCAAAAAATGATAAACGTTAGAAAAATTTACAAATAAATAAATAAATAAATAAACATTAAAAACAAAATTAAAAACAGTAATAAGTATCCTAAAAATAGAGTAAGAAAGCAACAGTGTAAATGAGGCAAGTGGCCGAATATTTTCCTTTATGAAGTTTTCTTTTTTATTTGTGAAGGGATATCTTTCCCAAGAACTCATGTCTACTCTTTCTGGCCAGAGAAGGGTTACATGTCCACCTCCACATGTCAGGGAAGCTGAGAAGTCAAATATTTTACTTCAGTGCTCAAAACTAATGGAAGGTGAGGGAGAGGGGGTTACAACAAGGATATGTTTGCTATACAAAGCCAAACAAGACATGGCTGGGATCAAATTCCAGCTTTGTGACATGGGATAAGTTACTTAACTTCTCTGCCTTTCAGTTTTTCCATCCTTAACATAAGGATGATGATATTAATAGTACCTACTTCAGAGGGTTATTGTCAAGATTAAATGAATTATTGCATAGAAAGCACTAAAAACAATACCTGGCATGTTCTGTTAGATGCTAGTTATTGTTATCTGCACTCTAGGGAACTCCTTGGTGCTAAAATTTTGTAATTCCAAACATAGTTGTTTGATGATAAAAGATAGGATTTATGAGAATTACAAATAATTTAACTTTGCAGTTAGATCATCTGCTTAAAAAATATTAAAATATTCACTTCTCATTGAGGTGAACCAATGCCAATAAATACTTTCATTGGCTTAAAAGTGTTTTTATTAGAAAAGAAATATGACTTGTATAGTTGGATGAACTTTTAAGCAAGGAGACTGGTGAACATTGAATGATTATAAGGATTTAACTTTACTTGAAAAACATCTGGAAAGAATCTCTTGAGGGAGTTGTTCTACCTTATTTTCCTTCAAGTTTATAAACTATATTTAAG
Organism: Felis catus; assembly: GCF_018350175.1. Lineage (NCBI taxonomy): Eukaryota > Metazoa > Chordata > Mammalia > Carnivora > Felidae > Felis > Felis catus. The sequence continues at coordinate 205,251,729 of NC_058368.1, read as the reverse complement.
TTTTCCTAAGCAAGCAGCAATGTGTCCTGAGGGGAATTGTCACAGCTCCCTTCCCATAAGCCAAAGTTAACTCACCATGAAGTGCAAATTTATGAAGACTCTCTTTGTCCCATGACCTAAAACTGAGGTTTATCCTAAAGAGAGAAGTCAGCTAATAAACAGAAAGGCAAGCTCATTCTGGATGAGAATTTACTGATGACTGAAATGAAGGCCTATCTGTGGGTTAAAAATTTATCTTTCAAAGTGCATATGGTTCACTGAGAGGAGAAGGTAATTCACGAATAACAAAAATACAGCAGTTAAAGTCTTAAGAGGGAAGAGGAATATTGGTAGCAATGTGTGAGAAAGAGAGATTACATACTATGGCATGATCAAAGAAGGTCCTAAGGAGATGGAATTTCAGCTTCTCCCTAGTGGAGAAGCTGGTTTTGGGCAGGTAGCATTGGGAGGAAGGGTATTATGGCAGAGGAAAGGAGGAGCAGGCATAGGAGAAGGAAATGGTAGGACATATACTGCACTAGATATTGGGAACAGATAGAGTCACCAAGCAAGCCATGCATCCTCCTCCTCCTCCCAGAGAGACTACCTTTCAGTCAGAAAGAAAAAATAAGTAAGAAGGCAGCTAAATACATAAACAGAATGAGGGGTTGTGAAGCAAATAGAGTAGGGTGATGGAAAAGATGGTGACTGGGGACAGGTTCAAGCTGGAGCAGAAGTGCAAGTAACTGTTTTATGTACAGTTGTAGTCACATCAGACTTGCTAAGGAAGTGACATATGAGAAAAGACCTGCAAGAATTGAAACCTGAAGATATGGTCTTCCCAGCAAGTGGAACAGCAAGGGAAGAGCACTTACACTTAAAGGGAAAAGCAAGTGTAAAAGTCTTGACAGAAGAAAAGCAGGGATGCCTATGTTGCTGGAACACAGTGAATGAGAAGAATGGCATAAGGTGAAGATAGAGAGGGAGGCAGGATCCAGATGACCCAGGGCCAAGTCAGTCTAGGTAGGAGTTTGGACTTTATTTAAATGTAATGGGAAACTGCTGAAGAATTTAAAGAGGAAAGCAATATGATCTGATTGCATTAATAATAATAGTAAAAATCATCTTGCCTTCCCATAGAACAGACAGTAGGGGTAAGAATGGTAGCAAGGAGGCTGCTGCAAGAGAGTACTGCATTGGTCAAGGGCAGATCTAGGTTCCATATGTTATAGGTACTGACCAGACACAAAGAGTAAAATGTGGTGGGATTCCTGCTGTGTCCGGTGTTACTGCTTTAGTTTCTATATCAAGGGCAGTCATAGAGTGTTTGAGAGGAAGGCTCAGAGTGGGTGGCAGGGGCACCTGCCAGGCTCAGTTCAATGGCTAAGAGGCTATATACCACCTGCCCAGAAATGGTTCAATATTTTAATGGCGAGTACAATTGTACATGTGTATCCTAGCTGTCTCAGTCCTGGTCTTGGGTGGAGGTTATGGAGATGGTATGAAGTGGTCAGACTCAGGATTTACTTTGAAGATAGAAACTGTGCATAGACTTGCTGATGAATGTTGTTAATAGGACGTATGCCTTAGAAAAGTAAATGTAATAAGACTTGTATGTAACATTTGTTCCAAGTTCTTCTAAAATATGTGGTTTCACTTTAGTCTCGGTGAAAAAAATAATTTTCAAAAATTGTTTTCTTTTGCTGACCTGGATGTCTTAGGGCTTCAGGATTATTCTCATTGGATAATCATGTAGGAGCAGAGATATGAGATACTGGGATAACAGCAATTGTCTTCAGGACAAAAACTAAAACATTATTTTTAACTAATTATTGGTTATTGACTCAATTTTTTTCTGATGGATCTTTTTCTTTAAGTCAAAAATAGGAAAGAACTTTGTTTACTAAAGACGCTAGCTAAGTATTTTCTTTTTTTCATTTTTCATTTTTAAAATTTACATGCAAATTAGTTAGCATATAGTGAAACAATGATTTCAGGAGTAGATTCCTTAATGCCCCTTACCCATGTAGCCCATCCCCCCTCCCACAACCCTTCCAGTAACACTGTTTGTTCTCCATATTTATGAGTCTCTTCTGTTTTGTCCCCCTCCCTGTTTTTATATTATTTTTGTTTCCCTTCCTTTATGTTCATCTGTTTTGTCTCTTAAAGTCCTCATATGAGTGAAGTCATATGATTTTTGTCTTTCTCTGACTGACTAATTTCACTTAGCATAATGCCATCTTGTTTCATCCATGTAGTTGCAAATGGCAAGATTTCATTCTTTTTGATTGCCGAGTAATACTCCATTGTATATATATATCACATCTTCTTTATCCATTCATCCATCGATGGCCATTTGTGCTCTTTCCATACTTTGGCTATTGTTGATAGTGCTGCTATAAACATGGGGATGCATGTGTCCCTTTGAAACAGCACACCTGTATCCCTTGGATAAGTGCCTAGTAGTATATTTAGGGTTGTAGGGTAGTTCTATTTTTAGTTTTTTGAGGAACCTCCATACTGTTTTCCAGAGTGGCTGCACCAGTTTGCACTCCCAGCTAGCTAATTATTTTCTGTGTAAAAGATAGAATGTGAACTCCTGAGTCTAAAGAACTTTAAAAATTGTAGTAATAGTCTTCCTATATTTCATAACTTTAAACGAAACAATATTTATTTAGGATTCTATTTTTCTTCTTTGATTTAATGTGCATTTTCACATCAAAAAACACACAGCACTGAGTGTATGCCAGTTCTTGGCAATGAATTAGAGAATATAAATCAAACTGTAAGTAAAACTGAAAAGCTTCAGAGTTTCATAAAGAAGCTATTTTCTGAGCTGGGCTAAGAATTTGAAAGGCACTTTTAAACAAACTTTCCTCATTCAAACTCCCCCCCCCCCATTTTAATTTTAACACTTTATTCATTGATTTCCTTGGCAATATTAGATCAGGAGAGCAGGATACCAAGCCATGATAAGTAATTCCATCTCGAATTAGTCACAGAATTCCCCTTGCTTCAGAGCTTGAGAGAACTCCAACCCATAGAATCAGATCTTGTTTACCGTGTGGATATTATTTAAGAGAAATCATATTGCCAGCCTTATTGCTGTCAGTTAACTTAGAAGTCAGTGTCCACATGAATTTGAAAATGTAAAACCTGACTGACAGTTGCCAAGAAAAATTTTGAAAGCCTGTTAATAGTTGTGTCTTGTTTTATATAATGGATATATATACCTGAAAAGTTTTATATGAATCAAACTTAATCAAGTAATATTCAGAATAAGATAGGGAGATAGTTCAAATACAAATGTGATAAATCCTTCTAAAGCAAGTAGAGAATCTCAGGTTATTCTGACTTTGTGTAAATCAAGGTTTGGCTTAAAGTGGAGTATGTCTCTCATAAATGGTAAAAATTGGGGTTCCTGGGTGGCTCAATCAGTCAAGCATCCAGCTTTAGCTCAGGTCATGATCTCATGGTTCGTGGGTTTGAGCTCTGTGTTAGGCTTTGTGCTGACTAGCTCGGAGCCTGGAGCCTGCTTCAGATTCTGTGTCTTCTTTTCTCTCTGCACCTCTCCCACTCACACTCTGTCTCTCTTTCTCAAAAATAAATAAACACTAAAAGAAGTTAAATAAAAAATAAATGGTAAAAATCCCCAGGGATAGTTCATGAAAGAGTATGACATTGTGGTGTTTGAATAGTCAGTTAAAAGTGGGAAACAATTAAATAAATCATTTAATATTATAAAGACAGAAATAATTGGGATTTGTAACTTAATTCAGATTTTTAAAAATTGATTGTAGGGCAGATGGAGAGCAGGAGTCTACTGTTTTTATTTTATCTTGTATTGCTAAAAAGTAAAATCTTTACCAGTGCCATGGGATGACAATAAAGGTCACTGTGGTAGTATCCTAGGTACAGGGAATAACATCATTGATGATTCCACTATAAGTTTCAGTTGCCTTATCTTAGTAGTGGAAAGAAGTTAGAGGATATACATAATGGAGTTCTACTAAATTCTCTACTTCAAATCTTACACATTCATCGATGCGCTAAGTAATACATCCAAAAATTTACACACAGATCATAGTTTATTTGAAGGACAGTAACTATTTACTGAGCATTACTATGTGTTAGGGTGGTAGAGTCATTCATTCATTCTGAAATATGAATTAAGAAAAAAATTTTGTATACGTCACTGTTCTATAAGGCAATACTATATTTGAATAGGTCACATTCTCTTTAAAAAAAAAAGTATGGATTAATGGGGAAGGCAAACTAGTGAACTGGAAAAGGACTTTGATAGAGAAAATCAAAGTCAATGAGACTATCTAAATGAGTTGTAGGTAGGAGTGAGAATTGAGGAATATGTCACAGTAAGCTTCCTAAAGAAAGTGACAGTTAAATTATAACCCAAAATATGAGTAGGAGGTAGCCCACTGATGAAAGTTTGGGGAGCTAGAAAGCCATATGACTTTGAGGATTAAAAATTATTTAGGTAAAAATGAATATTTCATGTTCAGGGAATTATAATAATTTTAGCGTGAATAAAACATGGTGGGAAGAGAGACAAGATGGATGTTGGAAATTATATAATCAACAACGATTTTGTATAGCTAATGCCTTGTATAGATTTTATTCTGAGAGCACTGGGGAGCCATGACAGTTTTTAAGAGGAGTATGATGTAATTAGATTTTCACTTTAGAAAGATTTCTCTAGCTACAGTGGAGAAAATAAGTTGGGGATGGAAAATTTCTAGACCAGGGGCCTCAAAAACCTACTCAGAGATTATAACAGTCATTCCTATTATAAATGTTGGTAGCCTAAACTAAGATAGTAGATAAAGAGAGAGAGAAATGGAGGGGATGGAGAGTTATTAAAGAGATTAGATTAGTTGGTTTGGATGAAGCGTGAGAAAGGAGGGTTAGGAAAAACACAAGAGGGGAACTAGGCATAAGGGCAGGCTGTTAGGCCAGTTGTGAACATGTTGAATTTGAGTTAACTCTGGACATCCTTATGATGATGCTGAGGATAAAGGTATGTGTATGTGTCTGGAATTTAGGAAAGGAGTCTGGATTGGAGGCATACATTTGGGAGTCGTCAGCATATGGGTCAGCTTCCCCAGGGAGAAGAACGTACTGAGAGAAGAGCACCTCACACAAAACTCTGAGGCACATCAAGAGTTAATCCTGGACAAGGAACATGAATTGTCTAACAATATTGAAGATAACTACAAATAGGGGGAAAACCCGAAGAGTGTAATTTCAGAAAACACAGGAAAGAGGAAAGGAAAGGTTAACAGAGTCAAATACTGCACACTGGTAAGATGAGATAAATATGGGAAATGAAATCAAGGATGTAATCGGTGAGTTTGAAGCCAGTATTTTTAGAGAAACCAGTGTGGGTTTGTCAGGAGGTAAAATCAAGATTCCAGTGGAATGAGAAAAGATCTTAGTAAAGAGTAATTAAGAGGAGGATGATAGTTCCATGATATGAGCCAAGTGGCATAACAGATAGAACTGGAGAAAGAGCCTCCTGGGATCACTGCTGTATTAGCTGGCTAGGGCCACCGTAACAAAGGACGACAAACTGGCTGGCTTAAACAACAAAAATTTATTTTCTCATAGTCTCGAAGCTAAAAGGCCAAGATCATGGTGTTGGTAGGTTTGATTTCTTCAGAGTCCTCTCTTCTTAGCTTACAGAGGGCCTCTTTCTTGCTGTTTCCTGACATGGTCATCCCTCTGTCTGTGTGTAGATTTCTTTGTCCCAAAAGGATAACAGTCACGGTGGATTAGGGCTCACCCTAACACCCTCATTTAACCACGTCTCTTTAAAGGCCCTATCTGCAAATGCAGTCGCATTCTCAGATACTGGGGGAAAACTTCAACATATGAATTTGAGTAGGGGGGACATCATCCCTCAAACACTCAGTCCAGAACAACTGCCAACCTCAGGGTTTGGGAAGGTCACATACATGTCCCAGGCTTCACCAGCTCAGGAGCGAGCAGAGCATGATGTGGTGGGCACAGTCTAGCATTCCCAGAGCCACCCGCAGACCTATTAACAGGAGGAAACCTTCCTGGCAAAAAGCACTTAAACACAAGCTGTGAACAAACACTGGCTGAACAACAAGCTCCGACGACTCATCAGAAGTCAGGCTCAAAATTAAAATCACACTTATCTCTGGCAGTTTGGAAGGCTGTGTGTAGTTCTTTCTTAGGAGATAACGGAGAGGACTCATCAGAGATCCTGGTCTCTGGTGAACATTGGCAAACAAGGTAAACTACCTGAGCTATGACAGCATACTCCAAGCTGCAGCACATCCAGTGGCATAAGGGTAAAAATCTAACTGACTAAGGCACTTGAACACAACCTCTGACCTTGGAATGACCTCTGGGTGCCCAAGATAAGAGATAAAACAACATTAGGGACAGTAGGGTAGGGACAAGAGAGGCTGTGCACACTGGAGAAAATGGACTTCACAGAAAGAGTTCAGCCGAGTCATTAAACAAACTTTCTGCTGGAAGATCAACAAGTTCTGGAGATCAGTGGACAGCATGGTGACTGTAGTTAATAATACTGTATACTTGGAATTTGCTGAGTGATGGTAAGTGTTCTCACCATATTCACACATGCAGTGGTAACTATGTGACATGATAAAGGTGTTAATTAGCTTGATTGTGGTAATCACTTCACAATATATTTATATAGCAAATCACAATGTTGTACATCTTAAATACATATAATTTTAATTTGTCAATTATACCTCAATAAAGCTGGAAAGCAAAACAAAACAAAAATGTGTACACAAAGTTTTTCATAGCTATTTATAGCAGCTTTATTTTTACTGGCCCACAAGTGATAATAACACAAATTCTTACAAACTAATGAAAAAATGCCCAGAATATATTAGATCTTTACGATGGAATATTATTTGCCAATAAAAAGTAATGAAGTATTTATCCATGCTACAATGTGAATGGACCTTGAAAACATCATGCTAAGTGAAAGAAGCCAGTCATAAAACCACATATTATGTAATTTAACTTGGGTAAATTATCCAGAATAGGCAGATCTATGGAGATAGAAAAAAGATTAATGGTTACCAGAAGCCCAGAGGAGGAGGGAGTATGGAGTTATTGCTAATGAGCATAGAGTTTGTTTGGGGAGGAACAAAATGGGCTAAGTTTACATTATGTTGACGCTTATACAACCCTGTGTACATACTACAATGCATTGAACTATGTACTTAAATGCATATCTCAATGCTATTGTTAAAAACGTGAATTACAAAGTAGCACAATGTTTCTGTTATCAGAGTGTATCTCAAGACTTCAACTCCCTTACAACCTTCCTTATACATTTGGCCTTTACTTTTAAGGTAACAATATCTTAGCTTTATTTCAAAAGTTATACTAAAATGCCCTACCCAGCACACGTAAATGTGTTTCTTATGTTTGAATGCTGCCATTTTCACTGTCTCAATGAGTAGAAATAATTCTGAAAAAGTTGAGTGTTTTAACATTGTAATTTGAATACTGATTATTATTGAGTTGATTGTTAAACAAGCTAGTTCAATATAGTAAGATTATTGGAGCCTCTCTATATTGCAATCTATTGCTTATATGGGTTTGGTCAAATAGTGCCAAAAACTCTCCATACTTGTTGCCCAATCAGTAAGTCAGATAATCTTCAGACGGGCTTCAACATTATAATTCCTTTCTGTATTGTCAAACGGGCACCTAAGTTTTCACCATGTTCATGTTAGAAGGCTGCCATTCTGTGAGCATTTGCTTTCTGCATTTCCATGGCTGAAGGCTTAAAAATGAATTTAACCTTGAAAACAGCCATTAGAGTTAAGTGAACCAGTTCAGTTCGACAAACAAGATGTACAAACCATTAAATGTCCAAAATCAGGGTGATGTTGACCAGATATTTGTTCTGTTTCCTAAGTTAACCAGCAATGTTCCCTGCTTAAAATCCAGGATAAATAATAATGTTTTTAACCATAAGATCTACCCTGACCCTGAGATCATTTTGCACATATAAAATTTAGCTTTATTAACTATCAGCAAGAAGCCTCCCCTACCATGCTCAATTCATCTTAATAAATAAAGTCAGCATCTAAACAACTCACAAAAATTACATAAAAAGAAAAGATTTAGGTTACTACCAAAACTAATGAATGATTTAGATGTTAGAGTCTTTCTGTGGGAAATGGATAAAATACAAAAAACAAACAAAAATGACCAGGAACTAGTAATGAGCCTGCTAGTATGTAAAGTCATGCCAGTATTATCTCAACTGATATACAAGCAAAGAACAGGAATAAAAATTATTCAGAAAATAAAGTGCTAATGCTGAGGGAAGCGATGAGAGTAGATGGTAAATTAAAAGGGATCTATGTTCCTATTTTTCTCAGATGTAATTTGTGAATCCTAGAAAAGGGACAGTGTACTTAGTTGATGTTCTTGCCTCACAGATCTTGAAATATCTCTGTGATAGAAACAGTGTGATCTTCTGTAAGGGTTTGGACAAATTAATCCAGTACATAGACATGGACATTCCTTGGCTACACTACGAAGGAGTTGTAATTTATGTTTGCTCTCTTCCTTCCTTCTCATTTTTGCCTTCTGTTGCAAACTTCTCCTTGCTTCAAGGAGAAAGCCTGTCCTGAAGACCCCCTAACATGCTCTTGCTACACCACCATTTTCAAGATGTACATTCATTTGGGGCACCTGGGTGACTCAGTCAGTTAAGTCTGACTTCAACTCAGGTCATGATCTCACAGTCTCAGGTTCTAGCCCTGTGTTGGGCTCTGTACTGACAGCTCAGAGCCTGGAGCCTGCTTCAGGTTTTCTGCCTACCTCTCTCTCTCTGCCCCTCCCCCACTCACACTCTGTCTCTGTCTCTCTGTGTCTCTTTCTCAAACAAACATTAAAACAATATAAAGATGTACATTTATTCCTTTAGAACCTGATAATGTCTGGAAGTTGGAAGTGATTTTGAGGTCCAAGGTGAAAGAATAAACCTAAAAGATCCTACATTTGAAAAGAATAAATTTGTCCATGGGAAATAGTGAATATCTAATGATTTACACATCAATAATTGAAATGGAGGTTGAGGGTTGAAAATTATCGTGGAGGAAGAAGGTCTGCTTTTACCCCAAGACAGCACTCTGGAAGTGATGTGGACTTCATCAGTTAGGCTTTGAGCATCTCTTTCTGTTTAGTCCCTTTATGTCCAATTAAGGAAGGTATTTTAGAACCATAGTCCATTGGGTTGTCATAATTTTTTTCTATGGATAGACCTAGAATTTGAAGGTTGTTCCTTAGGAATCATATTGGATGCTGAGAACTAGCGAGACCAAATAGATGGAGCTCCAAGAGGTCCACCTGTGCTCAGGAACTTTGATCCATCTGAAGAGTGGATTTAATATATTCACAACCCTAATAGGATTTAATTTGAACAAAAAGTTTATTAAACAAATAAACTCATTTGAGGGGCACCTGGGTGGCTCAGTTGGTTGAGTGTCTGACTCTTGATCTTGGCTCAGGTCATGATCCCAGGGTGGTGGGATTGAGGCCCACCTCAGACTCTGCATTGAGTGTGGAGCCTGTTTGGGATTCTCTCTCTCCCTCTCTGCTCCTCTCCCCTGCTTGTGTTCTCTTTTTCTCTCTCTCTCTCTGTTTAAAAAATAAAAAAAATTTAGAAAAGAAGTCATTGCCGTTAAATATTCATACTGAAGTATTTTTGGTTACATAATGTGTTGTTTACTTTTTGCTTTAAAATACTTGAGTAAAAACCTCCAGGGGAATAAAGAAATAAGAATGGCAGAATAGTGACAATTACTGAGGTCGGGTTGTGATACGTGAGTGTTCATTATGCTATTGTGTTGACTTTGTGTATCTTTGAAAGTTGCCATAATAAATAATAAACAAAGTACCCCTGCGTAAGAAACAGATTCAAGGATTGTATATTCTTCATTCACAGAAAAAAAAATGTTAGTTTTGTTATTCTAGTTCTTTGGTTTTAGAGATCTGCAAAAAACAACCACTGTAGAATTCAAATGTATGTTTTTAAAAAACTTCCTTTTCTTATTATTTGAGTTGTTTTTAACTCAAAACAACTTATTATTTGAGTTGTTATTTAACATAAATTTGAAAGCATTTCCATCATAGTTGTTTCTAAATTTACTATTTGTACTACTTATAGTACTACTTACTATTTCAATTTACTTTAGTTTGTAAATAAGAATAATGTGGCATTATATAAAATAAAGTAGCTCTTTTATTTAAACCAGCTGAAAATTGAATTAAAAAAAAAGAATACAAAGGGGTAACAGTGAGCACTGCACGTGAGCCCTGTGTTCCTACCTTTTTGTGTTCTGAGTTGTGACTACCTTCCAAGGACTACTCTGCCCTCACATAAGACTCCCCTCCATCATTTGTCAATGACTTAGGTAGGACCCATCACCGTTCTTCTTCATACTTGTCTCTAATAGAACTGCAGGCCCTTCGTCCATGAGTCCTTAGATGTTTCTCATTAATGGGTATTATCCCTATTGCAATAACCTGAATAAACTCATTTGCTTAATTGTCCCATGCATTTTGTCTTTCACAGGGTCTCTACTTGTTTGATCTGTTATCCTGGGCTCTGTAGCTATTTAGACATTAGTTCTGGTTATTATTAGACGTAAGAAAGGATGGAAAACAAACCCTCTTTGTGACTCCATTATCAGGAAAGGCATAAAAGATGTCCAGGTCCTTCCCCTTTTCCCTAGACCCTCACACTGCAGATACATTGTAATAGGTTAGATTTGTTTGAGCAAACTGAGCCAACAGTGTGAAACATTTCTACTCAGAGATTAAGGGTTGTTTTTTTCTGATTTAAAGCAAATTTACTGGAACATGGTACAAGTTTCAAAGATCTTTTCTTTTATGCTATCTGAGACGTGATTTTAAAGTGGTTCTTGTTTTGATGGGCAAAAGTTGACCCACAAGCAAGGTTCTAAAGCCATGTTAATCCCTTTAGTTCTTTTGATTTGACTAATGGAACTTTTATAAAGTTCCTAAAGAAGTAAGATTTAGAAATAACTTACATTGTCCGTATTTACCTGACCTCCCTTCCTATGTCAGTTAATTCTGTTTTTCCTCTTTTCAGTAGCTTCCAAAATCTCAAAATTTCACTTGTTGAGTGATTTATTTGAGAAAGGTTCCTCTTGATATGGTAGGATCCTTTGACTTTACTGGGATTATTTCCCATTCTAATTGCTTTCCTACATTATTCCATATTGGAATGATATGAACTTATATGAATATATTTCATTTTTAAGTAGTAATCAGCTATATATATAAGCTTTGCTTATATGTACGATTTTAATATTTAAATCTTTCTTTTCAATGAAATAAAATGCTATACATTTGTCTTAGATTTTCATTACTAAATTCTGTTAATTTGTATTGCTGAACAGATTAGTTTCAGACATCAAAACTTTTTGGACAAATCTTTTATATTTGTAACAATGGATAAGGGAGAGGCATTTTGATTTTTTTCTCATCAACTTAAATAAATATAGAACTGGTTAGCATTCTCTCACCTTGGGTTATTACTGTTTTAGCTGAAGCTAAACTGATCTAATACTTTATTCTAGATTGTTCTCAGGGAAGTTCTTAAATAGCACTGTTTTGGACATGACATTCTCCTTCTTGGGGGAATCCTCCCTAAAGACTCAGACCTTAAGAAAGAGTCTATACCTTTGACAAACACAGTTTACCTCAGTCTGGCCAGAACTATGCCAAGTTCTATTTATTCCAATTTGGACTTTATTCATATCTTTTTTTCTCCCACTAGAATTGTTAGTCCCTGCTGATGAGCCACTGTATCTGACAGTGCACAGAAACCACCAGTTTCGCTAACCACAGTAAACCAGATTTTGTATTTCTAGCCCAGATTCACCACCACCCTGCCTTTTTTTTTTTTTGCTCTAATTTTTTTTTGCTCTAGTGGTACACCCTCACTAGCAGCCTTATCCTTCACTCCTACACCTTCACTGGCAGCCTTATCCTTCACTCCTGGACTCTTGTCAAATGACAGAGAAGTTAACCTGATGTATCTCCCATTTGGACTTTTCTCTGCATCTTTTTGCTTCCCTTCTGTGGCTCTATACTCAGAAGCTTCACACTTCTGCATCTTGTGCCTTATTTCTGGGTTTTTAGGAGGCATCTAGTATGTTGATGGGGGGGGGCGGGAAAAATGGGTGATGGGCATTGAGGAGGGCACTTGTTGGGATGAGTACTGGATGTTGTATGTAAGCGATGAATCATGGGAATCTACTCCCAAAACCATGAGCACACTGTATACACTGTATGTTAGCCAACTTGACAATAAATTATATTAAAAAAATAAATAAACTGGTATTCTGGGTAAGAAAAAAAAACAATCCTATCCTTCATATGTTTATGTTTCATTAATTTTTACATTTGGCATTTCTAACTAAGATGTCAAATTCACCAGTTAGGAGCTCTGACAGGTTCCTGAATATGAGCATAGCTCACAAATGCTCAGTAGTAGTATTTCTTCAAAAAGTGTCAGAAGGAAGTCTAGATTGCTGTCAGGTATTAATTAATGTGCAGCAAGTCTCATGTAATAGGGTTCTCAAAAACTGTGTGTTCTTGTTCACAAAAAGTTAAAGAATAATAGCAGCTAACAATTATTGAGAATTTGCAAAGTATTAGGGCACTACATGCTTTGCTGTGTTTGACCTTTAACAGCCCTGTGATCTGGACATTATTATCTTTATTTGACACCTGAGAAAACTAAGAATCAAATAGTTAAGTAACTTGCCCATGGCAACTCAGAAGGAATGGAACTCAAATTTGGGATTTGGCTGATCTCAAGTCCACATACTTTAATGCCATATTGCTTTAAAAGAAGATAATGAGGATGAAAATTTCATCTGGTTCATGTATGAACCCCAGTCAGTGTCTAGCATGATGCTTGGTTTAAGAAGTTACCAAATGACTAAGAACTGATTGTGGTACAATTGGACTAGATTATAAAGCTCCATAATTCCTATGGGTAACTCATCCTTGCAATAATCACTGAAACCATAGCCTCTCACTGTAATTGCTACCTTAGAATATGCTCTGGTTTGTGGATTGTAAGTACTGTGACCTAATGTACCTATGATAGAATTTGATGCAATGCATTTCTTCATTACCTGGAATTAGATACTAGGGAGAGCATTACCCATATATGGATACATACCTAACAAATTCTATCTAACCAAAATGTGTTGGTTATTCTTCCAGCATCAGCATATTGGATGATTATTCTAGGCCTGTTCAGTGTCAATTCTGTTTCTCTGCATCAGACAGGTCTACTGTCCAGGTGGTTCTGTGCAATTTTGCAATCTTAGCTCTATACCTTAGATTCTGCCTATAACTCTCTGACTTCCTATTGTCAACCACAACTTCAGACCCAGTGCTACTCCCATAGACTCTCTCACACACCACTTGATTAGCTTTTAACTTCTAGCTCTGACTGGGACTGCCATCTCTTTGGATCATCTGAGGTTTGCACTGCCATTCCTACACCACTGAAACGGTGCCCCGGTAACCTGGTAACCCTCTCCCTGGGTTTTTGTCCCCTTCTCTTTTTTTCCATACTCTTTAGGCTTATATCCATTCTAAGAGTGTTTAGTTCGTTTGGTGATGAGGTAGAGCAAAAATATTCCAGTAAATGAAATGTGTCGATTCCATGGATAGATTATGTATAGCATGAATATCAATCAGTTCAGTTATAGCCTAAATGCCCAAAACACAACCTGACTTATACTAATTGTTCAAAAAAATTTTGAAGAGTAAATGAACAAATGCAAAATTCCTATCCAGTAATAAGCCTATCCATCTTATATGCAGAGCAATGGATCATAGTCTTATGCAATCAGAAGTGGCCCACTTGGGTGTTATTTCTTTGTGTTATGCAGGTAAAATTTTTCTGAGTGTAAAATATGTACCCTCTATTTTACTTGTTGATATTTGAAATGTTCTTGACCTAAAATTCAGAGTTGCCTGTAAATCCAGGATATATTATTTCCTGGAAGCAGATATTTCTTTGCTGTGAAAGAGAGAACATGAGAGGCCTAGGGGCCTGCAGGAAAGTGTAAGGCAACTAATGCAGAAATGAATAGCTAATAGAAATCAAAATAGATTTTTCTTACTTCTCAATTCTGCCAGTGTTTGGGGTAGGCAAAGTTCTCCCCTTCTGTTCTTAGGAGCGTTCTGGGGAATCTTTGACAGAATAATAAGTGCCAAGAACTTTTAATATAGGGTTACGAGATGGGGATATAAGGGAAAGGATAACTGAAGAATGAAATCATAGGGTCCAGTGAACTCCTCTCATTTAGGTTGTGTGGTTCTTAATGATGTATGTTTTCAAAAGAGCTTATATCTAATTAAGTTATGTACACTCTTTCAGCAGAATATTATGTTAATCAATGTTCCTTTCCATCTGTATTATACTAGGCCTTTCTTTTTCTTTATCATTTGTTTCCATTTTAAAATAATTATTTATGGGTGCTGGAGTGGCTCAGTTGGTTAAGCATCTGACTTCTCGTTTCGCCTCTGGTCATGATCTCATGGTTCTTGAATTCAAGCCCCATATTCAGTTCTCTGCTGTCAGTGCAGAGCCTGCTTCAGATCCTCTGTCTCCCTCTCTCTTTGTCCCTGCCCTGCTTGCATGCTTTCTGTCTCTCAAAAATAAATACTAAAAAAATAATTATTATGATTCAAACAGTTTTATTATGGCTCATGATAGCTTTTGCATACAAGTTAGTATATTTATTTTTTCATATTATGATTGCTATGCAGGTCAAATTATTAATTTTAGAATCATCATGTAGCTTTAGAATATTTTGTAAACTGCTTGTGCTAGGGAAATTTTATTTGATGTGTTTTTATGAAATCAATAGATAATAAGTCATCCTTTTTGAACTTCTGTATATTAGCATCTTTATAGAATCTATTTATTGTTTTACATAAAATGAATGGAGTATAACATATTCTCAGGAAAAAGTTAAAGTATAACATATTATCAGGAAATTTTTGAATTTATTATGAATATCTGAAGTTCCAAGTAAGAGAAAAAGAATTTCTTCGAGATGTAGACTTTATTTGGCAGATTAATGAAGCTCCCTTAATCCCAAACAAGATCATGAAAAACAACATACACCTAGACATATTCCTGGTCATATTATATTTCTCAATTTAAAATGAAAATACATGGGCTTTTATTTAGAAAAAATGTATATATAAACTTGAAAATGTATATATAAACATCAGTCAAAATAGCTGAAAACTAGTGTAAGTAGTGAAATAACATCTATACATAACAGAGAGGAAGTGATTGGGATGAGCAATCCTGAAGTCACCCAAGATTGCAGTCCCCAGTCATGATGAAATAAAACTATTGTTGGGGATCAGCAAAGAATTAGGGAGACTTTTATCCATTTACCTTCCTGACAAAATAATCACAACAGGGTTCTGACTGAACAACAGATTAAACATGACCAAGGTCTCTAAAAAGAGCAAAGCATATACATATTTAACCCTAAAAAGACAATGTTAGAGTGACTGAGAGTTTGCAATGGAAAAGCTAAATAATATTCAGGAAGTGGAGGTGAACCGGAGACACTGTGTTTGGGGAAATGGAAGGACTGAATCACAGCGTGCTCAACCTGCGTGGGTTAGGATGAATGGTGGTGAGGGTGGAAGGTGAGTAGGACTGGGGGAAACAAACCATTCCCAAGGGCTCACCTTTGGAGGAAGGAAGCAGTGAAGGAATAGAACATGTTGCTGAGAAGAAAATAGAGCGTGTCTTGGTAAACTTCATCTTTAGTGTGCGGGATTTGCTTTAGCCTTTTTTTGTAGTACAGTTCTGCTGGCAACAAATTCTCTCAGCTTTTGTTTTTACCTGAAAATGTCTTTAATTTGTGTTTATTTTTGAATAAAACCTTGCTTATAGCATCCTAATGTTTCCCCCAGAATATTACTGTATTTTGTAATAATTGAGAAAGTTACTAGTTTGTGAAATTTGGTAATGATTGAGGAAGTGGCCTCTGCTGTCTTTTTCCCCCAGGGCTGATTGACACGGCATGCATTACATGGTAAAATGTCACTTACTTGTAGCAAAAGTACACAGCAGAGATGGGCCTGCCTAGCAACAAGAGAGAGATGTGTGTTTTGTGTATGTGTGTGTGTATTCCTAATTAAGATTATAAGCCCAGTTTATACTTAGACAATAATGTAAGAAGTAGAAAGGAGATAAATGGGATTAAATTTCTAATTTATTTCAATGATATCTTAATAGCACTGCTGCTATTCAGGTGGGGCCAAATCATGCAATACTTTTCAGGGCATTGTAAAGACTGAATTTTGTCTATTTGAAATGAGACACCATTAAAAAGTTTTAAGTTGGGAGCGACATGATCTGGTTTATTTTATTTTATTTAAAATTTATTTTTTTAATGTTTATTTTTTAATTTATTTTGAGAGAGAAAGAGAAAGCATGCACGTGTGAGCAGGGGAGGGCCAGAGAGAGAGGGAGAGAGAGAATCCCAAGCAGACTCCACACTGTCAGTGCAGATCTTGACGTGGGGCTCAATCTCACAAACCGTGAGATCATGACCAGAGGCGAAACGAGAAGTCAGAAGCTTAACTGACTGAGCCATCCAGGAACTCCGATCTGATTTACTTTATAATAAAATCACTAAGAGAGGAAAACTAATTGGAGTAGGACAGGAGTAGATGCAGTGAAATCAGTTAGGAGGCCTTGGTAATAGTCAATGACAGTTTTCTAAGTTAGACTATGATAGTAGCAATGATGGAGGTCTATTTTAGAGGTAGAACCAAAAGGACTCTTCTAGAAATGGATGTGAGCAGTGAGGGAAAGAAAGAAGCTAAGGATAATTCTCAGGTTTCTAGCTGTAGGAACTGTGAATAGTGGTAGCATTTATTGAGAGGGGAAGGAATAAAAGACTAGCTTGGGAAGAAATCGAGTTTCAAAGAATTAAGTAGGTTGTTACATAGATGTTATGGTTAATTTTATGTGTCAACTTGATTGGACTAAGAGATGCCCAGATAGCTGGTAAAACTATTTCTGAGTGTGTCTTTAAAGATGTTTCCAGGTGCTTCTGGGTGGCTCCATTGGTTACGTGTCCAACTTTGGCTTAGGTCATGATCTCATGGTTCATGGGTTGGAGCCCTGCATAGGGCTCTGCACTGATGGTGCAGAGTCTGCTTGGGATTCTCTCTCTGCCCCTTCTGCATGCATGTACTCTCTTTCTCTCTCTCTCCCTCATTCTTGCTCTATCTCAAAATAAATAAATAAACTTAAAAAAAAATAAAGGTGTTCAAATAGCATTTGAATCAATAGACTGAGTAAAGAAGATTGCCCTCACCAGGGCAGGTGGGCATCATCCAATCCACTGGAAGACTGAGTAGAACAAAAATGTGGAGGAAGGACACATTTATGATCTGCTTGAACTGGGACACATGTCCTCTCCTGCCCTAGGACAGCGGCACTCCTGGGTATTGGGCCTTTGACTTTGTACCAGCACTAACATGATAGGCCTCCTAGTTCTCAGGCCTTTGGACTTGGACTGGGCCTTACACCCCTGGCTCCTCTGGTTCTCAGGCCTTTGGATTTGTATCCTTGGGCTGCCAGCTCTCAAATGTCAGATGGTAGGACTCCTCAGACTCCGTAATAGTGTGAGCCAATCCCTTATAATAAATCTCTATCTACTTACCTACCTACCTACCTACCTACCTACCTACCTACCTACCTACCTATTTCCTATTGGTTCTGTTTCTCTGGAAAATGCTAATACAGTAGGCAAATGGATATTCAAGTCTGGGACAGAGAAATCATGCCTAAGTTGAATTAAAATTTGGAAATCATCAGTATGTAAATGATACAGTTGCAAACTGCAAACTGGATGAGTTAATTCTAGAGAAGAGAAAAAGACTCAGGAGGAGACCTGATGATATTGTTGAAATCTATATCTTAGCTTTCTTTTCAGTTTCATTAATATTATTATGTTAATAAGATGCTATTTTAATTATAATAGCTCTACAATATGTCTTTATACCTGTGGAGTCATCACTTATTTTTTGTTTTATTTATTTTTGCTTTGCATCTATATTTTGTTACATATAAACTTATGTATCATTTTACAAAATCAAAAACTTCCTTTTGATGTGTGACACTAGTTATAATTTTGTGAACATTAGGTATAAAAAGAAATAACATTGATGTTTGATATCACTGATTTAATTGTTTTTAATTTAATTTTTTAAAAAATTTACACCAAGTTAGTTAGCATATAGTGCAACAATGATTTCAGGAGTAGATTCGTTAATGCTCCTTACCCATTTAGCCCATCCCCCCTTCCACACCCCCTCCAATAACCCTTTGTTTGTTCTCCATATTTAAGGGTCTCTTATGTTTTGTCTCCCTCCCTGTTTTTATATTATTTTGCTTCCCTTCCCTTATGTTCGTCTGTTTTGTCTCTTTAAGTCCTCATATGAGTGAAGTCATATGATTTTTGTCTTTCTCTGACTGACTAATTTCACTTAGCATAATACTCTTCCAGTTACATCCACGTAGTTGCAAATGGCAAGATTTCATTATTTTTGATTGCTGAGGAATACTTCATTGTATACACCAAATCTTCTTTATCCATTCATCCGTGATGGACATTTGTGCTCTTTCCATACTTTGGCTATTGTTGATAGTGCTGCTATAAACATGGGGGTGCATGTGTCCCTTCAAAACAGCACACGTGTATCCCTTGGATAAATAGCTAATAGTGCAATTGCTGGGTCATAGGGTAGTTCTATTTTTAGTGTTTTGAGGAACCTCCATACTGTTTTTCAGAGTAGCTGCGCCAGTTTGCCTTCCCACCAGCAGTGCAAAAGAGATCCTCTTTCTCCACATCCTTGCCAACATCTGTTGTTGCCTGAGTTGTTAATGTTAGCCACTCTGACTGGCATGAGGTAGTATCTCAGTGTGGTTTTGATTTGTATTTCCCTGTTGATGAGTGATGTTGAGCAGATTTTCATGTGTCAGTTGGCCATCTGGATGTCTTCTTTGGAGAAGTGTCTATTCATGTCTTTTGCCCATTTCTTCACTGGATTATTTGTTTTTTGGGTGTTGAGTTTGATAAGTTCTTTATAGATTTTGGATACTAACCCTTTATCTGATATGTCATTTGCAAATATCTTCTCCCATTCTGTCGGTTGCCTTTTAGTTTTGTTGATTGTTTCCTTTGCTGTGCAGAAGCTTTTTATTTTAATGAGGTCCCAGTAGTTCATTTTTGCTTTTGTTTCCCTTGCCTCTGGAAATGTGTTGAGAAAGAAGTTGCTGCGGCCAAGGTCAAAGAGGTTTTTTCCTGCTTTCTCCTCGAGGATTTTGATGGCTTCTTACGTTTAGGTCTTTCATCCATTTTGAGTTTATTTTTGTGTATGGTGTAAGAAAGTGGTCCAGGTTCATTCTTCTGCATGTTGCTGTCCAGTTTTCCCAGCCCCACTTGCTGAAGAGACTGTCTTTATTCCATTGGATATTCATTTCTGCTTTGTCAAAGATTAGTTGGCCATATGTTTGTGGGTCCATGTCTGGGTTCTCTATTCTGTTCCATTGATCTGAGTGTCTGTTCTTATGCCAGTACCATACTGTCTTGATGATTACAGCTTTGTAATACAGATTGAAATTCATGATTTAATTTTTGGCCTAGACAAGTTATTAGAGCTTGTCCACCCTATTAAGATGAGGATATTTGTGGAGCCGAGGATTGGGTGAATGATCAAGAGATGGCCAGAGAGAGAGAGTTGGTTCTTGTGAAGGGAAGGAGGCATAAGGTCACACAAGTTGGTAGCCACTGGGTACATATCCTGTCCCATTTCCAGATAGTTCCAAAGCAAATAGAGTATTTGGCACCATTAAAGGAAAAACCTATAATTTACATTCAAATTATGAGGAGCTTGGTTAAATTCATACACTGTGACTATTTCTGAGAGCAGTTTTCAATTTTTACTCTTACCTTTTAAAATCCCCAAAGGTCTTCCTATCTCAGTTGATTAGAAAATATTCAAGCTCTAGAATAGTGATACAGTTGATTTTTAACTCATTATTCATAATCTGTAGTAGTGTGTTCAAATGACTTTGCTCTCCTCTGAGGAAGGAATACTCCTTTTCTCACTTTATCTTTCCCAACTTGAAATTTGGTGTTCAAAGAACCTGAAGCTGTTGTAATCTTGCAAGTTCTTTTTGTTTTCCCTGTCAGTGCCTCTGTGCTTGTACTCTCTCTGCCTGTCTTACTTTATTTCTGTCTCCTTTTGTCTGGCTAATACCTACTCATTTTGGAAAAGCAGGCTCAGAGACCTCCCTTCCTTAAGAAGCTTGTAAGACTCTTTTTGTTCAAGTGACTTTTTTTGTATGCTTCCCAACTGGCCCGTACTTATCTCTCTCACAATATGTGTGACAATGTATTGTAATGCCTGTGGAATTCCCTGTATCCTTCACTAGAGTGTGACCTCTTGGAAACTCAAGGAGGGTCTCTTTCATCTCTGCATCCCCAGTACCGAGTACAATGCTCAGCATAGATCAGACATTCAATAAATATTTGTTGAATCAATACACAGCCAATCTACCTTCTTAAGAATTTTACTTATATGAAGAAAGAGTTAAAGCAATCTCCAAATTTCACACTTTAATAGGACCTGTAACTCTGAAATATGAAAAGAGATTTATAAGTGTAAGGGTTGACTACATTAGTTTGAAGTTCATTTTCTCCTGTCATTGGCATAGAACCATTTCTAAGAGAAATAGATGTCAGAAGCTTATGGAGTGTGAATAGGACAGCCATTTAAAAACTAATCATTTTTCCCCAGGTTCTGAAGCTGATAATAGATTTTAGAACCAAGGGGCTTGCTTAGTGTGGTGGAGAGAGTGCCATGTTCTTCAGGCAGATGTGGCTTGAAAATGTGGCCCTTGGGACACACTCTTTGCAAAAAAAAAAAAAGGCATCTCTTTCACAGTCTGGAAAGGATGATCTAAGTAGTCAGAAAGGCCAAAGGTGTGAAAAAGAGCCTCTAAGCACAAAGAAAATAAATGATCTGTTCCACTGCTATATCTAGTATTCTTAGGAACTCAAATTGAATTTTGTCTAAATATAAAATGACATGGAAAAGCAGGCCTTCTTAGTTTTTTTTCCTCTGACACTTTGTCAGGTTTTGCTGGAAGAGAGCATCTCCTATTATGTAATAGAATTTTGCCTTATGGAGCCTGGTGCAAAGATGAAATGTCCTTTAGTATATTGAAGAAGAATAGGAATGGTATTTTTTTTTAATTCAGAAAAACTAATACATTGTTCCAATTAAGTTTATAGAGTAATAGAGTATCAAGGCTTGCAGGAAATTTCAGTATTTAAAAAATTTTTTTTTCAACGTTTATTTATTTTTGGGACAGAGAGAGACAGAGCATGAACGGGTGAGGGGCAGAGAGAGAGGAAGACACAGAATCGGAAACAGGCTCCAGGCTCTGAGCCATCATCAGCCCAGAGCCCGACGCGGGGCTCGAACTCCCGGACCGCGAGATCGTGACCTGGCTGTAGTCGGACGCTTAACCGACTGCGCCACCCAGGCGCCCCGAAATTTCAGTATTTTTAAATTCAACTTCCTTATTTCACAAATGAGGAAACATATTAAAGATAGTGAAGTAACTGGATCAAAGTCCCAAAATCCTTGCTAATCTGAGGGTGTCAGACATGTAAACAAATAACATAAAACATGACATAATTGAAAATACATCAATGTTAGTTGCTAGCACTATACTTTTATTTTGTAGGGGGAGTGTATCCTTATCCATGATGGCAATCATCAAAATGTCCTTACTCATTAATGATAAATATTTTGGTATGTGTATACATGGAAAGCAGTGTGGTGTTGAATTGGATGTTCAACCTCTTGAAAAGTAGATAAAGGCAGTGAGTTAGAAAATGGGAACACATCCAGATCACTAGCTTGTAAGTTCCAAGGATCACTAAGTCATCATTGAACTGCTTCTTTTGGAATGGCTTACACTTTAAAACAGTATTAGAGAGTGACATTGTTGTTATATTTCCACAATTACTGGAGCAAATATCATAACACCTTCCAATCAGGAAATGCTCCATTTCCTCCATATATACCACGTATACAAAGCCATTTCTTCTTAAAGATAATCACATGATTTCTACACAAAAGCAAAATAATATTAATCAATAATGATAAAATGTTATTTCTTATAAAATTATGTCATGTAATTGCTCTTTTTGATCCTCATAAAAGCCCAGGAAACTATTTATATTTCCCTCATTTTACATATGGAATCCTAAGGCTGATAGGTTGGATGACTTGCCTAAGAGTTGGTGTGGGCTGATGTTGTTGGACTAAAATTCTTTCCCCATGGGAAAGAATAGGGAGTCTTGCATTCCAGATAAGGACTGATGTTTGGCAACATTGGCTATGTTGGCAACTCTCTTAAGATCAATTTTTTTTAAGTTTCTTTATTTATTTTGAAAGAGAGAATGAGAGAAAGAGAAACAGTGCGTGCAAGTGGGGGAGGGGCAGAGAGAGAATCCCAAGCACCTGGTGGTGCAATATGGGGATTCAACTCACCAACCGTAGATCATGAAGTGAGTCGAAGCCAGATGCTCAACTGACTGAGCCATGCAAGTGCCCCTAAGATGAACTTTTCTAAAGGAGGAATGAACTTTTGTATTTAGATAGGGAGTCTATTATATACCTGATATTCTCCTAGGCATTTTCACAGTGAACCTCCCTTAATTAAAGTAAGCTGGCATAATTTCAATTATAGTTCTTGGCTTAAAGAGCCATGAACTGACTAACTTGGTTCCAAAGAGGTTTGGGTTAAGTAGAAAATTAGTTATTTGTTTACACACACACACACACACACACACACACACACACACACACGGTGTATTTATATAAAGGCACATAATGATGTGGTTGTTAACACAGGCTCTGAGTCAGTTAGAACAGCTTCAAATCCCAGCTCAGCTGTTTACTAGTTGTTTGGCCTAACCAGCTGTGTGGCCTTGGACAATTTCTTGAGTCTCCGTTTCTTCATCTGCAATATAAGAATAAATACAATATTTATAAGACTGTAGTAAGAATTAAATGAGGTAATCCTTATAAAGTGCTCAGCATATTTTTTAGCACATAGTAGTCTCAATAAATATTAGCAATGATAACACATATATGGTATATGGTTCCAAAAATAGATTTGAGGCAGCTATAAATATTCATTAAATAATAGTTTATTCATACAGACTAAGTATGTGAAGAAATTGAGGGGGCAGGGAAATAGAGGATAATGAATAAAATGATGCTGATAATAAGATTAGTATATAATATTTGTGAAAAAATGTCCTGTGCATCTTTCTATGTAAGCCAGAAATATTGCTTCTAGCTTTCTAGCAATTAATGCACAGAAAAAACAAAGTCAAATAAATTTTATCATGTCCCCAAATAAAAATAAAACTGTGCTTTAGGAGAATACTGTGTTTCTTTAGACTGACCAATTCAGTGGCTTTCTTCATTTTGTGGACATTGTGACATTGTAAACAATGTCTTCAACACTTTCCCAGTAAATACAAAAGTAAATTTTGTATTTCTTGTATATCCATGTAGGCAAAGGCCTAAAACCAAAGTATAATTCAGTAAGCAGTTTCATGAGTGAGGGAAATGTGACATAGGCATAATTGTCCGATGGCCTGACGTAGTTCCAATCTTGGCCCCAAATTTAAGGTACCTAGAGATGTACGTGAACTGAACGCAGCAAATCTTTTACAGATAATATTTATTAAAACCCAACTTTTTAAGAATATATTGCCCACAGGAGAATGAAAGGTATACTTTCTGAGGACTATCTGGGAGTTTGATTTTTGAGCCCAATTATGAAAGATTCATAAACTTTAAGTATTAAGTGAACTGGAAGTTGGGATGATATTTTCTTGTTAGATTTCTAGTCACATGACAGGCTGCCATAAATCAAACCACCTAATTAAAGAGATAACATGTTGTTGTTGTTTTTACTCAGACTTTTCAAAATCATAGAACTCTTTATTAAAACAACAAATGTGATAAAAAAAAAGAGTAAGCTCCATGAACTACAACACTTCCTGACACATGTGGTATAAAAGATGAATTTTATTTTTAAATAATGAGGAGTCAGTAGGTGGTACAACTGATTTGAAGGAGAATCTGAAGTGCAGCAAATATCTAGGCATCAAGACCTGAAAAGAATTTGCAAATAGATGCAAAAATGAAGACACTAGCTAATATCCACAGGGAAATAATTGATTGCATTTCACCAGGCACAATTTGCATTCCTATGAACAAGCATCATTTTGCATTACTGTTAGATTTCTACACCTTGGTTGTAAAATAGCTCAAAGGCTAAGCAATAGGCTGAGGTAACAGAGAAGTAAGTGCTACACAGGAAAGCCAGTAATGCTTTTGATCTTTTTCACAATTTTTCCCTATAGTAGGCACTCTAAAATATTTTTAGAGCTAATCATGCACACTGAAAAAATAATACACTTAAATTGGATATATCAAATAGAGAAATATTTAAGGAAATACAAATGATTTTTACCTTTCCTTACTATCCTTAGCATTGTGAATATAAATTATTTTCTTAATTTGCCTTTAAATAGATAAGCTGAAGTCCTTTTGCTTGCTTAGGTCAAAATTTTCTGTGCCTATTGCTATGTCTTTGGGCCTTTAGGGTCATTTCTTTTTTCTGCTACAGGTGCTCTGCTCAGAGAAGTATATTTCTTATTATATGCCTCTTTAACTGGTGGCAGTTTTAGCTTGCTATCTACTCAATTTCTGCTTACCTCTTTTTTTCAAGGGAAAAAGTCAGAAGTACAGGTTGCCCAGGGACTTACAATTGGTTTTTGAAGTGAGGGTATTTGTGTGTGTGTGTGTGTGTGTGTGTGTGTGTGACTGAATCCTTAAACCTGTGGAATCTGTTTCTTCCTCAGGTAGTGAGTGTCAGAATTTAATTGATCATTGGACACCCAGTTGGTGTTTGGAGAATTGGAGAATTGGTTGTTGGTGTTGGAAACACCCTAGATAAGTGATCAGCAAGGAGGGCTGTGGAGAAGCCATTAAGAGTTAGAAGAAATCCAAGATTGTGTTGTGGAAACCAAGAGAGAATTTTCTAAGAAGGAAATACATGGTTACTAGCATGAATGCTACAAAGAAGTCAAGTGAGGAAAGGCCTAAAAAGTATAAATTGTAATTAATACTACCTTTTGAAAGCAATTCCAGGGAGGAAGAGTCGGGGCAAGAATGGGGTAAGGGTAGAGAAGTACATAAAAAGGGGCCTGAGGAAGAACCAGGCACAGTGAATTTAAAAATTACCTCAAGGGGCGCCTGGGTGGCTCAGTCGGTTGAGTGTCCGACTTCAGCTCAGGTTATGATCTCTTGGCTTGTGGGTTTGAGCTCTGAGTCAAGCTCTGTGATGACAGCTCCAGAGCCTGGAGCCTGCTTTGGATTCTGTGTCTCTCTCCCTCTCTGTCCCTTCCCCACTCACACTCTGTCTCTCTCAAAAATAAATAATAATAAAAAAAAACATTAAAAAATTTACCTCAAAATGAGGAAGTGAAAAGTGCATATAAATTTCTAGATTCTTTGTGTGCCAAGAAGGAATTCCAAGTTGTTTATATACTTTGTCATCCTAGGAAAGCTCAATATTTTACTCTTGCTTTGTAGATGATGGTGACAAAATTACACAGATAGTACAAGGCAGAGAAGAGGGGATATGAACCTAGATCTGCAGGACTATAAATTTTCTCTATTATTAACCACAGCAGAAAAGCTGAGTTTCTCTGTCCTAGAAAATTCTCTAATTCAGAATTTCTGTTCCCCTAAGATACCAGATAACTGAGATAATTTTATAAGGGTCTCTTGGGTCATATCACAATAATTCAATTTAGCCAGACCTAAAGGGTGGCACCTTATATACTGGTGACTAATCTTTTCTGTAAATCACTTCTTGTAATGCTATTTTGGAGTTAGCTTTGAAAAGAAAATTGACTCTAAATGCCTAATGTAGTTTCAAAATGTCATAAACTTTTAATAGACCTCTAAAAACAGTTTTTTAAAATAAATATTCTGTCTCTGAGATGACAAATGAGAGGTTAGATATAGCCAATGCATTTATATCCAAGTCAACCATTCACAGGGCCACTTGAGATGGAGAAGATATTTTTATTCTTTATTTTTCTTGCTAATTAATATGAATTGGTGCCACTGAAATTTAAGGAGCTCAAAGTATGCGTTTTTTTAAATAAAGAAATGTTGTTTTACCATTTTTAACCATGATTTCATTTCATCCATAAATCTTTACTACTTTAAAGGAAAATAAAACCTTAAAATCCAATTGAGAAGAGGTCTCCTGAAGTCAAAGCACTACTGTGAGAGAAAACCAGTAATTGTTTCAACTCATTGCAAAGCAAAGTCAGTGTCTTCCAGTGGGCATGTAAAGGCAGCATATTCTAATGGCTACCATTTTGTTTTGTTTTGAGATGAACCATCCCAGTTTATGGCAGCTTTTGAGATGGGCACAATTTATATAATTTTAGAGTAGGAAGGATTTCATGGTTCTTTTAGAGTATTACTTCCCAAAGTAAAGCATACATGCTGAGGGGGTGGTATGTATAGTGTATCAACAGGGGGATATTAATTCTTTAACAGAAATTTTCAACGGTTTATTTTCAGTTTGTTGACAGTCTCTAATGTAACATATGCACATTTGGGATTATGAGAGGGCCTTCAGTATAGTTCCTAATTTTAGTGATCAGATTTACCTTTATGTTTCTGGTATTACTCCCACCACAGAAAGCTCAACTGGTGTCATGGGACACCCCATGAATGGATGTGGCATAGCAGATCAAATTGATAGTGGTAGATGCATTGAATCTTCGCGAGGCACACAGAAAAGATATACTAAATTCAAAAGAGCCTGAACCATTTTATTCTGAACCATTACCTTGTAAGTAAGAATGAACCCGTTAACAAGTCATCAAGGGAGAATTTATTACAGTTGCCACTAAAGGATTGTTTGCTAGCTGGCTTTTAGTTTAGAAAGAGAGCTGATTGTTCTGAATTAGCAAAAAAGCCTGGAAGTTATTAATGATGTTTTGCAAAACATACTTAAACAATAATAACAATGACATGCTCTGAATTTGTATTGTGTAGTTTAAAATACAGGAACAGACTAAATATAGAACCAAGTCTGGGGCTACTATCTTCCTGCTTTTAAAAACAACATTGGCAAATTGGCCTCACAAAAAAAATTGTCACATTATGTTAATGTTGTAAATTTACATTTTACTTTTGCTTTGGTTAATCTAATTGGCAAGTTTATCCTGCTTTTATAGTTTTGTTAGAGCTAGCCACATAAAGAATCTACAAGTACCT
Organism: Felis catus; assembly: GCF_018350175.1. Taxonomy (NCBI): domain Eukaryota; kingdom Metazoa; phylum Chordata; class Mammalia; order Carnivora; family Felidae; genus Felis; species Felis catus. The sequence goes on along the minus strand of NC_058368.1, from coordinate 205,224,198 downwards.
TTACCTTTGAGCATATTTTATTAATATTAAAACAAAGGTGATTTTGGTCAACAAGAATCTGGAAGAAATGTTTTCCTTTTAAAGTCATCTGTGGCTGAGAGATGATTGTCTGCCAAATGATCCATTTGTTCCTTATCTTAGATGGGGTTTTCTAGAAGCAGAGCTAGGGACTGGGATTCTTATACAATGATTTATTGAGGAAGTGATTTCAGAAGAGGGTGGGGGTGGATAGTGAGAGAAGGATAGGACAGAGGGAGGAACTAAGAAAGGATGTGGTCTCAGCTGGAGACCAGCTGGAAAAAGTCTGGTTCCACTGCAAGCAATGGAGCATGAATTTCACCAGCTTGTCCAGTGTCACCATGGGTTGCTGCCCCCTGGAGTTATTATAATGGCTCCTATTTGGAGGAAGGAAATAGCTGTGAGCCACTAATGACTGCTAAGGCATGAGAGCCAGGGGATGGTTATTCCAGCCCAGTAGAGTGAATCTGGGCAGAGCAATCATGAGGCCTCCTATAGTACCTGCCTTGTAATTCTCAGATACACTTGCTTCTCAAGTTAAGCTGGCTTCATCTGGGTACAGCTTTTCCAGGCTCCTAAATGGTTGGTGTTTTGGGAAAACTTACAAGAAGTTTATTTAGATAAACTACAGCTCCTCCTGGTGCAATTGATCCCAAGATACTTTTTATCCTTTCTCCTCTACCACTGTGCTATCTAGAATGCCTCTTCCTTGGCTAGCACCTCTGCTGGACTTGCCTTGTGACATCTTATACCTCAGTTACCATGCTTTTATCAGCCTGTGGTTGTTAGACTTGCTTGTTACAGTAAAATTGGTCATGGAAATACAAAGAGACAACCCAGCAAATCACCCTGCTTGCATTGGCTAGTAGTACTTTATTTCCTCATGATGAATAGGGTCATCATGTTTGATGGTCTGCTACTGGCTTAAGGAGCTAAAAGTAGCTAGGAGTTAGTCATAGCTTTAAGTTTATTGGGATTCTCCCTGATTTCCTGGTGGAGGCCTCCCCACCCGCTCTAGGGACCAGGACCCACATAGCCTAAAATTACAGGAATAGGGAAACACAAATTCCCTGAATAGGTGTCTGGGAATGATGATGAATGGGCCCCTCCCTGTATTTTTATTCATTCATTTCCAGACTTTGCATTCTACTTACTGGTGACATAGCACTACCATTGTCCATTGTTTTAGGGTATACACTGTATCCTGAGGAAGAGCTCTCCATCCTTGTAAAGTGTCTTCATCAAGGTGGAACTTCAACAGCCCTCAAGAGGACTTTCTACTACTCTATTAAGTCAGCAGCTTCTAGATGATCCAGTATATGGTGATATCAATAAATAGATATGATGGCTATGTTCCACCACTACACATCTTTTGCCATAAAGTTTGTCTCCTGGTCCCTAGCAATGCTAAGTGGATTTGGAGGCTTAGATCAGACACTCTGGAGTGGTGCTAGCTGGGTGCCATAGGCAGAGACTAGAGTTGATTGACAGTCCAGATGAAATGTAGCCCCTGTAATGTGGAAGGGGCTTGATGTAATCATTTTGCCACCAAATAACTGACTGGTCTCTTTGAAGGATGATACTGTATTAGTGTTATCTGTTGCTGGCATATTGGACACTCAGCGGTGGCAGCAGTTGATCAGCTTTCATGAAAGGGAATGTGTGCGGATCAGGCCCTCACGTGGCCTTCATCTCCTCCACCATTTCTTCTCTGTTCTAGAGCGCGTTGCATAAGTGTTGAGTCAGCCAACAATAGATGCTGGTTGCTGTCTATTGGCCAAATCACCCTGTTGACTTTGTTACTTAGTTCTTCTTCCATGGTGGACACTGTCTTGCAAGCACTGATTTATGTTGCAAATATTGTTGGTATGCTGTACTCACTCTCCAGCTCCATCCAAATGCTTCTTCCGTGTCCCTAATCTAATCTTACTCCTTCCAGGCTTTGAACTCACCAGAGAAACCATTTATCATGCAGTCAATTCTTACCCTTATCATAGGCTGCTTCTTTGTGACTCTTAAAGTACATGATCAGATGCACTGCTTGCACTTCCTCCCGATGGAGGATTTCCTCCCAGTGGAAGACACTCATCAGTCTTTCAGGGCCATCCCTAAGTGGAGTGTGGGACAATAGCAGTACATTTTCAACTGGAACCCACATACCAAGCCAATCTACCTGTGAACCAAGCTCAGGCTTTTTCCTCCACCACCAGCAATAAATAGAATCTCTTTTGGATCCCTCCCTTTCTGGTGGGCATGGAAAATAATGCTTTGGCAGATAAATAGACCTGCCCAGGCAGAGAATTCAGATTTTTTTTTTAATGCCCTGCCACTCTTACATTAATTATTGTGTCTACTATTTAGCTCTGTCTACTCTTAGCTGAAAAAGATGAAAGTACCTTTAAATACTGCCAAAGAGGCCTCTAATTGTCACATTTTGCTTTATATCGATAATTAATAGATCTGAGCCTTCCATTTTCTCTCTTCAATGTATTAATGGCACTTAGCATCATTCAAACAATTTCAAAGTCCTTATAGCTACTCTTTCCTCTGTAACTCTCAAAAGCCAAAGGCACTGCATCTGTCAGTGTATCCCATTCTACCTGTATTCCACTTCAGTTAGCTACAGGTGACACACTTAGTGACTGGGCTGCTACAGCATGCCGGGACCTAGTAATACTCTACTTGCCACTAATGCTGTGTATTAATTGCTATACAGCTTGAATGATCTTACCTCAGAATCCCATTGTTGAGCAAGCTTCCTAGAACCAATAGTGGTACAAACTCTGTTAGGTTGGGTTCTCTAGAAGCAGAGTCTGAGGTAAATATTTGTATGCAAGTGAATTACTGAGAGAGTACTCTGAGAAGTTGGAATGAGGGAAACTAGAAAGGATTGGAGGAAAACAAACTAACCAAGGTATAGGGCTCAGAAGGAGTCTATCTTCAGCCTCATCTCAGTAAGCTCTGAAGCCTGATGTTCACCACAGAGGTGGTTACTTTGAGGCAAAGGGCCTGGCAGTATACCAGTATGTCAGCCAGTCTTTGTGTGCTATCCCTGGGAAACGGGGAAAGCTTCCCAGGCAAGATGGTTCCACTTAGCTGGGGATAATTCTAAAGAGAAAGGGTGCAACTCTGAACGTTTAGCAACCAACACTTACAGTAGCTTGCAGATGAGTTCACCAGCCCAATAATGGGTCCAAGACACCAAAAACTTTCACATTATTTCTTCTCTCAGTTAAGCTGGTCTGTATGACTATTTCTAGCCAATGAAGTGCACAATTTCTAATCCTTTTTCCTGCTGCGGTCATTTGGAATGCTACATGTTCCAGTTGGTGAGTCTATGAGATGATGGAGCCTTTATCATCTTACATCTTTAAGTGACTAGATGGAACAGAGACCCCTGGAAATCCCTAAGGGTCATGGAATATGAATGTGAAACAAAATCTCATTGTGGGATTTGGAGATCAATTTACTATTGCTGCATAACTTAGCCTATCATGTCTAACACAGGGTCTATCTATTACTTAAATTTTAGAAAGACTACTCTGTAACCAATTCTGCCTTCCAGGTGAAGAAACAGAAGCCCAGAGACATTGTGTGATTTGTGTGAGTATGAACCAGAAGCAAAAACGGGATTCAAACTCGGGCTTCCTAAGTCATCTTTATATCAGGCATTAAGCACCAGGAATCCTTCATTAATGTCATTTTACCACTAAATGAATGGCAGAAAGGGTTTCCACATAGTCAAAACTTATTAGTTCATGTATTCAATAGATGTATATTGAGCACTTACTATTTGTGAAGCGTTGTAGGTGCTGGGGATATGGCCAAGAAAGACAAAGTCTCTGCTCTCACAGAAATTTTAATAAATGCTGAAGCATGGATCCCACTGATTGGGCTTTTCCAAGATGAGTTATGAACTTTAATTTTAATATTGTGTAAAAACATTTTCCATATAAAATAGTTTACAGTTGTGTTTTTAAGCAAAAATCTGATACACTAATATATATATACAGTAAAACCTTGGTTTTCAAACTTAATTGGTTCCAGAAACATGCTTGTAATCCAAAGCACTCGTATATCAAAGTCAATTTCAAGAACCAAATTTCAAGAAATTGGCTCAGTTGTGATCATGTGACATGTGGCATCACGTACTACTCATATTGCAAGACATTGCCCATTTATCAAGTTAAAATTTATTAGAAACATTTGATCATCTCATGGAACACTTGCAGGACAAGTTACTCGCAATCTAAGGTTTTACCATATAAACATTCACACATAGGACTCAAGTCTTTTTTTGATGCTATCACATGTGAAAATCAGGTTTCTTATTTACTTTCAGCTATGCTTTTCACCAATGAGGGTGCATAAATAAACTTTGTCTTGGTAGGTCATGGTCATGACTTCAGCCTGCAGCTTTGTACATTATTTAATACATTAAGCTGGGTCATGAGTCCTTCCATCTCAATTAAATATCTGCACTTCAAAAAAGTTTTTTACTATTGCAATTTAGAAGTGGCTTTATTGGAGCTAACTTCCTGACCTTCCAGAGAATATATGTCTCAAGTTTTAATGAGTTTTAAATCTCATTTAAAAATTCCCTCACAAGTTGTTTGGGGCGCCTGGGTGGCTCAGTCGGTTGGGCGGCCGACTTCGGCTCAGGTCATGATCTCACAGTCCGTGAGTTCAAGCCCCGCATCGGGCTCTGTGCTGACAGCTCAGAGCCTGGAGCCTGTTTCAGATTCTGTGTCTCCCTCTCTCTGACCCTCCCCCGTTCATGCTCTGTCTCTCTCTGTCTCAAAAATAAATAAACGTTAAAAAAAATAAATAAATAAATAAATAAAAAAAATAAAAATTCCTCAGGCTCCTCTTCTGTATATGACTGGCACTCCATCATCATCATCCTTCGCTTACTCATCCTATTAACATGCAACTAATATTTACAGAACTCTCAGCTACAGACCAGAGACAATGATGTGAAAACCAGACACAATCACGGTCCTCATATAGATTCTAGTCAGTTGTCATAGATGGACAGTAGTAGAATAGTTACACAACCTAATGGAAAATGCCAGTTGGGGCTGAGTGTGTACTGATCACAATCGTGTATATGATGATTACCATTGTCAGCAGCAACAACAAATATGGGATACTGAGCACCATCTGTCATTTTCTGTACATTCTAAAGTGCACATCTTTTCCATATTTTAACATTTCTGAAATAAGTGTGCACCTTCTAGTTTATGAAGTTTTAGCAATATCTTAGCCAACTGACTTTTTTTTTGATATGAGCAATGAGTTGAAAATCTAAACCTCAGACAGCTCTTTCACTAAGAATAAAACCATTGATTTAATTGGCAGCATTTTTTATTCCTTAATGATATATAAAATAATGGTGCATTTGAAATCAATGGCATCTTAGAATATATATAGCTATGCCTTCCACCTACTATGTCCTGGAAATACAAAGATGTACTTCAGGGATGCCTGGGTGGCTCAGTCAGTTAAGCATGCGACTTTGGCTCAGGTCATGATCTCGCAGTTCATGACTTCAAGCCCCATGTTGGGCTTTGTGCTGACAGCTCAGGGCCTGGAGCCTCCTTTGGATTCTGTGTCACCCTCTCTCTCTGCCCCTCCCCCACTCATTCTCTCTCTCTCTCTCTCTCTCTCTCTCTCTCTCAAAAATAAATAAACATTTAAAAATATTTTTAAAAACCCACAAAGATGTACTTCATAGTCTCGGTTCTCAAAAAAGGTCACTTCAACTTCAATTAAATTTAACACTGCCTGGCAGGAGTCACTGAGTGTTTATTGGCTGGGGTACCAAATTAGCAATGGTAACAGCACTATTTCATATGATAAACATTAGGATTATCTGCCCTTAACATTTCAGCCTGTCTTCATTTGGTAGAAGTATCCCCCTTTTCCCTTAGAGTTTTCCTATCAATTTACCTCTGTAGCCAATAATGCTTTGAAACAGCCAATACCATAAGCTGGTTGGCTTTATGATAGCATCATAGTAGTTTCATTATAACTAAGTGGCACTGTCTGAGATTTTAAAAGCCAGATTTGGGAAGGACACTTCCCAAAAAAGAAAGGACACTATGTGCAAATATTACTGTGATAACAGAACCAATTTGGTCAGAAGCACATTTAGGCCAGTATTGGGTGCCACCACTCCAGAGAGGACAGCTTGCAGCCTTGATTCCAGACCAGGAGGGGAAGATTGTTTCACCTGGGTAACAAGTGTATTTGTTGAATGTGAAGATGATGAAAGAAAGAGCATGTGGGTGTGTTTATGCAGTGGGAAGAGAGGGCTATGTGTAAGATTAAGTCTGAGAGTTTTATCCCCAGACTTTTTGATTAGCTTTTGGAAAACAGTAGATCTTCAATAAAGTTTGACCTAGTGTATGACTGATAAGGAAGTCTGGGATGTCCTGAAACCCATGTTATCTTTTACTGCTCATAGGTCTAGACAGAATACCCAGAATGGTCGTAAACACAGCTAAGTTTTAGAGGCAGAGAAATCCTAAAAGGTTTCATTTTCTTATTTTCACTTAAGGTTTTACTCTGGAACGTCATCATAGTTTTGTTATTGTTGTTGTTGTTGTTGCTTTTTTTCTCCTGAGGGGATTCACACTATGAGAAAGCTTACTAGCTAAAACTAGCTACTGATAAGATACTTCTGGCATGTCAACAAATAACCTCTCTTGAGCCAAAATGGAATCTTCTGCTGTTGTTCACAACATTAGAACACCGTTTGAGAAGATGTTCCTTTATTTCTGTGATGTGAATGCAGTGGCTGTCTGAAAATACAATTCCTGGTTACTAAGGAGCTGTTTTACCCACCTACATTTGTTAAAAGAATTGGCAGTTTAATGGATTTAGATAAGCAGTTGATTCTGGGGTGTCTTCCACCCTCTTACAATTTAGGAAGTTTGACTTCTTTGTTAGCTTTTGAGGCAGAATTCTCCTCATGAAATGACTACTTTGAGATAAAAACCAAACCAAACAAGCAGGAATCAAAGGGAAGAAGAAATATTTGGCATACCAGAATTTTGCTGTGAGAAATGAATATCATAATTCCAAGTCAGCAATGCTACCTCTGGAGTCTGAAAATGGTTCCTGAACCAGCATCATATATTCTCCAACACAAATAAAACAAATGAACAAAAAATACCATGAAAAAATCTCAAGCCCAAATTCTCCAGGTCCAATTTGCCATTTCTTTAAGGCAAAGAGAAAGATTTCAATGAGAAAGAGCTTTGTAAAAGACTCAATTGCTTTTTAATCTTTTCTGAATTAGAAAACCATCTCTGGAGATGCCCTGGGAAATATGGGAATAAACATTGTCTTGAGAATTGTGATCTGGCCCTAAAATTCTACCCCTCACTACCTCTGTGACCTTGAACAGGTCACTTCATTCCTCTGGACCTGTTTCCTTACCTATACTTAGACCACTGAAGAATATAAAACCATTAAAGGTTAGATAATCTTTATACTTTAGGGAGAAGGGTGAAAATTATTCCTAATGAGGCAAAGGAGCAAGACCAAAGCTTCAGTTCTGAACCCATTACATTATAATCTTATCTCTTTCCAAAACACATTAAGGGCCCAGAAATCCTACATTCTGCTCAGTCTTCTACATGTATTACAGGGTCTGCCAACAGTAAGTGCTCAGTAAATGGAGTCTCTTTCTACTTATAAACGAGATTCATATTTGAAACAAAAAATGAACATGATAAATGGGGAATGATAAATAGCCCATGTGCCTTTCGAGACAAAATAATTCAGTAGCTGTGCAAGGGACTTAAAATTTTAAATTATGAACTATACAAAGATGAACATAAAAACAAATCATGAACGCTTGCATTACATACTTCTGACCTGAAAACATATGTGCAAATGTTAGCATCTGGAATTTTCAGGCAGGCTCTAGCCTATTTGAAATTCCCCAGCAGTGTTAACACTGAGCATCCTCATAATTTGCCAGGGTTGTGTTCCCCATTTAAAGTCAAGAATAGCTCCCTGAGTTATTTTGGCTCACGTTTCGAAAAGAGACCAGAGCAGCTGCACAGGAGTGTTGGGTGTCCTCATAGTTCATGCCTTGAGTGATGTTTCTTTCACTTATCGCTGTTTGTTCCTATTTTTAAATCATTGTCAGTACTTTTTCCTTGGCTCTTCTCACTGTCTCCACTTTTCTGGCTCTCCTACACAAATGGTTTCATGTCCTTTTTCTCTTGGATTTTCATTAGTTGAACTCATTTGCACGTTTTTGGTCAAAGGTGAATAAAGAGTTCTTTAAAGCATTCAGCAGATATAGATCCTAATTTTATTACTCTTATGGTTTCAACCAATGTAGAATATGTGATATATTAACCTCTTGGGTGTTATACGCCAAATATTCTTTTTAGATTGTGTTCTTCTTATAACACCAACACAGTGCTCTTGAGGGGATTTGTTTTCATTTTTTCCCTCCAACTTCTTTCATTGGAATAATTTATGTCTGCAGGGAATACTTCCTTTTCATTGGTTTCAAGCTTGCAAGGTTTAGAAACTAATCAAGTGAGGAATGCACTTATTAACCTTCTTAATCCCATCCACATTCATGATTTCTTCCTGCTCTCATCATAACCTAAGACTCTCTACCCAGGGAAGTTATAACTTTCACCAAACCATTCTACCAAACCCCAAATCCAGTTGACCTATGAGCCATGGCCCTTTAATAACAGCACCAACCTCAAGAAAAACCCTGAGACTACATAGCTGGCCGTGTAAATAGATGTGTGAATAGAAAAATAGTCTCTGTTTTTGAAAGATTTATTTTGAAGGTTTATTTTTTAAAACAAGGGGAGACTACAAGCCATATTAAATATGTTTGATTAAACTTCTCAGTTGGAGATAAAATGGATTATGCTTGGTAATTAAGATCTACTTGTTTAATGTATTGAAGACACAGAAAGAGACCTTCCTTGACATCATATTACAAGGTAATTTTTTTCTATAGGCTGTAAATTCTTTTGGGAAAGGGACTGCCTCTCACTCATCTGTGTTCTCCCATCACTTGGTGTATTTCCTGGTATATAACAAATATTCAGGAAGTGTTTGATGAGTTAAGTGTTTGATGAGTTAAGCAAAAGAGAATCAATGTGTAACCTGAAATGTTCCCTTTTTTAAAAACAAAAGATAAGGAAGCCAAACACTTATTAGGTGGCCCTTTAAAGTCAGAGAAATTGTCTGCATAGCAGCTGATATATAGGGGACCCACAAGGAAGAACCTTAACTGCTATGTGTTTTAAAAGTCAAAATTAGGGGCGCCTGGGTGGCTTGGTTGGTTAAGTGTCTGACTTCGGCTCAGGTCATGATCTCACAGTCTGTGAGTTCGAGCCCCGCGTCGGGCTCTGTGCTGACAGCTCAGTGCCTGGAGCCTGTTTCAGATTCTGTGTCTCCCTCTCTCTCTGCCCCTCCCCTGTTCATATTCTGTCTGTGTCTCAAAAATAAATAAACGTTAAAAAAATTAAAAAAAAATAAAAGTCAAAATTATACCTTATTCTTTTATTTTATTTTATTTTTTTACCTTATCCTTTTAAATGGTGAAAAGCCACCATAAATATAATCTATCAATTTGGCTACTTATCTAAACCAGCACAAGTAATCTGGACTTCATTTTAGTTTATAGAGAATCTAAGATGGACCAAACCGACAAAGTTTTAATTTTATTTATTTAAAAAAATGTTTTTAAATGTTTTTAAATTTATTTTTGAGAGAGAGAAAGAGCGTGAGCAGGGGAGGGACCGACAGAGATGGAAACACAGAATCTGAAGCAGGCTCCAGGCTCTGAGCTGTCAGCACAAAGCCTGACATGGGGCTCGAACTCATGAACCATGAGATTATGACCTGAGGCTTTCAACGGACTGAGCCACCCAGGTACTCCACAGAGTTTTAATTTTATACTTAAATTGCATGAAAGTAGAAAGCTATGCTCTCATTAGCAATTAGACTTGTTTGTATGCAATTTTGAAGATACTATGGAATTTGTCTGAGAATCCCAGAAATTGCTGAATTATACTTCAAACTACCAACGCCTTATTTACCTCAAAGTCATCACCCAGAAAACAAAGCAAGAAAAATGTTACATTTTGTTGCTAGCAGAGACCTTGGTTCCAAATGCCAATGCACTTTCTCGAGAGCTGCACTAATTTTTGTGGAGAAATGCTTTATCTAATTGTGGCTAGCCACAACTTATTTGAATGAAGTAGCAAAGAATCCTGCTTAACCTATTTAACCTCTAAACAAAGCCTCTGATGTTACCACTCTTGGAAGGTCTTAAAAGAAGTAGAGAGGAGATGAAGAGACTAAGAATTTATCCAAATGCATGGGTGATATGGAGATATGCATTCAAAATGTCTGCCTTAGAAGAGTGTGAGATAAGAAAGTATATCAGTATTAGTGGAAAAGGGAGTTCAAATGAGACCTCACACTTTTGAATTCTCTATTTTTAACTTCATCTGTAACTCTACCCACTCAATGACTAATTAATTGTCTTTAATCCAAACTAATCACAGTGGATTTCTTCAGGATATAGAAAGAAAAAGATGGAAGAGATACCCAGATGTCCCAGTAGAGACCAACACTAAGCAGAACCAATTGCCCTGTGCCATACTTCAAATGTTGTAGGGGAAGAATAATTAACTTGCGAAGAAATAAAATATCTGCTCAATATAACAAAGATATCCCCATGCCCTGCTATATAGGACATTATAACAGCATTCTTTTCATATTATTCTAAGATTCTAGTTAAGAAAGTGTATTATTGATGAAAGAATAGAAAAATGGATTAAAGAAACCTAATAGAGAACCCAGAAATAAACCCATACAAGGATAGTCAACTGCTCTTTGACAAAGGAGCAAAGGCAATACAATGTAGTGAAGATAGTCTTTTCAACAAATGGTCACTGACATGCAAAAAGTGAATCTAGACATAGACTTTATACTTTTCACAAAAGTTAACTCAGAATGGATCATAGACCTAAAGTTAAAATGCAAAACAATAAAACTCTTGGAAGAAAAATTGGGGAAAATCTAGGTGATCTAGGCTTTGGTAATGGCTTTTTAGATACAACACTAAGAGCATGTTTCACGAAAAAGAAGACTGGCAAGTTGGACTTCAATAAATTAAAGACTTGTGCTCTGTGAAAGACACTCTCAAAAGAATATAAAGACAAGCCACAGACTGGGAGATAATATTTGCAAACCATGCATTTGTTAAAAGGACTGGCATCCAAACTACACAAAGAACCCTTAGGGACACCTGGGTGGCTCACTAGGTTAAGCGCCTGACTTTGGCTCATATCATCATCTCAGGGTTCATGACTTCAAGCCCCATGTCAGGCTCTGTGCTGACAGCTCAGAGCCTAGAGCCTGCTTCAGATTCTGTGTCTCCCTCTCTCTCTTCCCCTCCCACACTCACACTCTGTCTCTCTCTCTCACCCTCAAAAGTATACGAACATTAAAAAAAAAATCAAAATATACAAAGAACTCAACAAGAAGAAAACAAAAAATCCAATTATAAAATGGGCAAAGAAAGAATCAGAAGAGATCCCTTATCAAAGAAGTTACACAGATGGCAAACAGGAACTTGAAAAGGTGCTCAAAATCATATGTCATTAGGGAATTGCAAATTAACACAACAGTGAGATACTACTATACATCTATTAGAATGGCAAAAAATCTCAAACACCGGCAACACCAAATGCTGATGAGACTATGGAGCAACAGTAACTCTCATTCATTGTTGATGGTGATGCAGAAATGGTACACTTTGGAAAATGGTTTATCAGTTTTTTACAAGGCTAAATATAAGCTTATCATATCCATCAATCACGTTCCTTGGAATTTACCCATGTGAGTTAAAAACTTACACTGACACAAAAACCTGCACGTGAATGTTTATAGTAGCTTTATTTATAATTGCCAAAAATTGGAAGCAACCAAGAAATCCTTCAATAAGTAAATGAATAAATAAACTGTAGGCTACCCATACAATGGAGAATTATTAAGTGATAAAAAGAAATGAGCTACCAATTATGAAAAGACATGGAGGAGCCCTAAATGCATATTGCTAAGTGAGAGAAGTTAGTCTGAGAAAGATTCAAACTGCATGATACCAACCATACAACATTTTGGAACAGGTAAAACTATAGAGAAAGTGAGAAGATCATTGGTGTCAGAGGTTCAGTGGGAGGGAGAGATGGATGAATAGGTGACATTTTTAGGGCCGTGAAACTATTCTGCATGATACTTTAATACGGATGGTGGATACACAACATTTTGCAATGTGTGAAATTACCTAGTAGAGAACCTGGCATATGTTAGGTACTCCATATACGTTAGTTATCATCTCCAGATTTTAAAGACGTTGTTTGGGGATCTATCCTAAAATTTTAAGTCCTACAAAACCTTTGCTGGTTTTCAGAGTTGGAAAGAAAGAATGCTTAATGTATTTAAAATGTTACATTTTTATGGAATGAAGGAAATGAAAAGAATTTTCATTCTCAAAGAAATAGGATTTGGCTGTTATAGGGTAGAGATATGGTGATTATTAAAGCCAGTAGGAGATAGTGCTGAAAAAAAAAAAAACAGTTCTTAAACCAGCTCTTCTAAACACAAACAGTAATTAATTGAGAAGGAAATCTGGTGGGTGTGGAAGAGAATAGAATCCTAGCTAGGTTCTACCTAGCTAGCTATACCATCCTGTGTATAATGCCTGAGAAGATCTGCACATCATCAAAATTTAAATATTGCTAAGTAGTTTTCTATTCTGTGAACAGTCGAAACTGTTTCTCTTCATAGCGGAATCTAGAAGATGAAATTTCTCCTGACTGAACATCTTTTCCATCCCATTCTCCACTTTCCTCTAAGATATCTAGAGCTCCTAAAGTCATTAGCTCACACTTGAACATTACTGTCTCCCCAGAAGCTGAAGCCCCCCAGTGCTCAAGATTCTCTATGATTATATCATGATGATCATTATAAGTGTCTAATATAACTAGAAAAGGTCAAGCATTGTTCAGATGTTAGAAATAATTAAAATGAAACAGGAAACAGTCTCAAAGTTCCTCCATTTGAAGAAAAGTCCAGGTTACTTTTTAAAGTACTAAAAATTTACTTGTTCTGAAAGGGAGAAGTTAAAAGAGATATAAATATTTAGATGGATGTATTAGTTTACTAATGCTGCTGTAATACATTACTACAACCTTAGCGGCTTACCACAACACAAATTTCCTGTCTCATAGTTCTGTAGGTCGGAAATCTGAAGTGAGTCTCACTGACTGAAATCAAGGTGTTGGGAGGGCTGTGTTACATTATGGAACTTCTAGAAAGAATTAATTTCCTTACCTTCTCCATCTTCTAGAAGCTGCCCACATCCCTTCGCTTATTGCCCCTTTCCATCTTCAAAGCCAGCAATGACCTGTCTGTCAAGTCCTCACATTGAATATCCTCACACTGACTCTTTTGTCTCCCTCTTCCACTTTTAAGGACCCTTCTGTTTACATTGGGCTCATCTGAATAAGTTAGGATAATCTCCCTTTCTTAACATCAGCTGTTAGCAAACTTAATTCTACCTGCAACATTAATTTCCCTGCCATATAAAGTAATAGATTCACAGACTCTGTGGATTAAGATGTGGGCAGGGGGTGGGGGGGCACTATTCTGTCAACAATAAATAACAAGCCAGGAGTTGCTGCCCACATCAGTTCTAATAACTCAGATCTTCCTGGGAGCAGTGTAGGTGACCTCATTAACTTGGCTGGGAAGACTAGTGAAAAGGTCTTTCAGCAAACCCTACTGTGCAATTCATATCACAGAAGTTTAGGCAGCAGGCAGGGGTATATACAACTCTCTGACATCAATTTGCATCTACACCTCCAAATAAATTTAGTGCCTTGTTTTAGCATTCTTTTTCTCTTTTCAAAAAATAAGGTAATGTTAAAACACAACTGACTTTGTTTCCAGAAGGTAGGTCTCTCTTTTGCATAGACATTGGGAGAGAGCAAAAATAGACAATAAGACATAGCAAATATTCTTGATAATTACCTGATGACAAACGAATTATGTTATTTATGGCTATAGATCTATTCCCAACTTCCTTAGAAATGCTTTGGTGTGGAAACAATGAATATCAAGAATCATCTGAGCCTGAGCTCTAAGCAGTGACAATTTCAGAGACTAATAAAAGGAAAAGAATAAACAGGAATATTTTGTTTCTCTTGGGACTGACCAAAATGGAAATGGATTCCCTGGTCTCACAGACACACCCTTCTGAAAGCAGTAAACCAAATATGTGAGGCCCTTCCCCTTCCCCCAAGTCTTCCTAGGCCAGGGGATGGTCAGGCTCAGTTCTAAACATCCTTTATCAGAAAGTCTTAGAGGTGGGATATGAATTGCCCTATAATTTAAAAATTTGTCCTTTCATACTTAAGTTGAGTCCTATTGATTGAGTGGAGAAGATAACTCATTGGGATATTTCAAATGTAGAATAATGAAGTTTTAAGATATCCACTAAACACAATGGTGTAATAAGCTTCTTAATTGTGTCCAGGGAAGAATTTTTATGATTATGCAATTATTTTTCAATTCTCAGCCTTCTGAAATAAACATCTGGACAGGATTATAATCTCCTGTGTGTAGAGACTGGGTGCCATTTTGCTACTTACCGATGTTATGCTTCAGGTTCTGGGTTCAATAACACTGGCTTCTCTGTTCCATAACTTTTATCCTCATGTAAAGATGACTCAGAAAAAATGTTACCAAGAAAACTCTCAAATTTTAGAATGTTTCATAGTCACCAATCTCTTCAATACCTGTAATAACTGCCAGTTTTCTGGACCCACTGCTAATGATTCTGATTCTTAAAGTCTGGGTGGATATAGGGAATTGGCATCTTTACAGGCTTCCAAGATAACTCTGGTCATGTGGTTTTCTAAGCACACTTTGAGAAACATGGCCTCAGTTCTCTGCACCATTCGGGACGAGCGCTGTGTGCATCCATTTTGCACAACCATCGTCATTAAAGAACACATTCTCACATCACACTCTGGGCCAATTAATCTGATTTCTCTAATCATGAGTGTTCCAATCGTTCACTCTTCAAAGTGGTGAGGGATTTCTCAGAAACCACTTTGGTTTTTGGTGAAGTGGAGTGACTGCATCAACACTGATTTTGTTTTTGTAATGTGGGCAGAGGACAAAATTAACCTTTCGTTTTCTGGTTTGAAGCAATCATGTAGTCCAAAAAAGAAAGCCATTATAATACTGTTTCATTTTGTTTGTTTACAAACCAGATAGACTTGGTAATTGAGACTTTGATAAATCTGAGCAATTCCAATATTCAAGTTGAGGGTGTTGCAGGGGAGGAAAGGGAAGGAGTGAGAGTGGGTGAGGAAGTTATTCAAGACATTTTATTTTGGAGATAGTTGCCACTATTCCAGACATCAACTCAAGCATGACACAAACAAGTGGCTCCGAACATTTGGGGAAAGTCATGGACTCCCTGGGGGATCTGATTAAAGATCTAAAGCCCGTCACCAGAAAGATGTATGTAGACACAGTTACACACAAAACATTTCAAACATCTTTAGGTATGTTACGGACCCTCCTATCCCAAAGCTCATCCATATTTAGAACTTATGTTCTGAGAAGATTGCCCTGTTTTACCATTACCACAGACGTTCTTGCATTAGTCTTTATGCGTTGTAGAAATAAGAATCACCTGGGGGTAATTGTTAAGCATATGGATGTGTGGCTTCCATTCTCAGATTGATTCAGCCGATGTGGAAACCTGAGTAGGACACTGCAGTTATTTTATGAGCCTCAGGTGATGCTGATGCAAGTAATAAATGATCACAATTTGAGAAACCATCACAACTGAGATGCTGGGCAATGACTCAGAAAGAGGTGTCTCAATTGGTACAAAAATATAGTAAAAGCAAGCGGGCCACTTCTTTCTACCACATAGAAACCTAGGTAAAAAGAGTAGGGTTGGCTTTTCCCTTCCAGACCCTACTCTATCTGCCCTTCTGTTCAGCTTGGCTATCCTAGAACATTGTTTTCATTTTTCCCAGTGAAAATTCCCTGCAATGCCCATTTTAACTTCATATTTTCCACATAAAAGATTGAAAATGGGGGTAGGTAGGCAGAACAAATTTTTCTCGCACCCCAAACTCTCACAAGTGGCCTCGGGACCATTCTTTCTCTTCAAAGGGATTTCCTTCTCCTGTGTTCATGGAGCTTTATTGTTTACAACTCAAAATAGGTAAGGGTAGGGTATATTGAGTAGAAAGCCTGCATAGACTTTTCCCCACCAGCCTCTACATTTTTCCAGACAGTAACTTGACTGGATATTTTGAAACAGTACAGAACTTCTGTAGGTTGGCAGCAGACTTTGGTGAGAAATTCTCTACATTTGTTGAGAGTTACATTTGTGCCAGTTGACGAGAGTAGTAGAGAAGCAAACAAAGGAAGTTTAGATTCTGTCCTGCCTTAGAGGGCAGCCTCACCATTTTCCTTATTGATATTTCAAAATACAGGTCAGCATAAAATACAGACCTACAAAATACAAATAAAATACGACCCCACTCCAATCAAACAGGACATAAAACTAAAAATTCTGTCCAAATATCTAAATATCAAATTTTAATTTTTCCTTTTAGAAAGCAAGTACATATTGTTTCTATGGCATCGATCTCAGCTAACTTTAATGATGCTAGCTTGTCAAACCTCCCTCTTTCATCCCTTATGAGTAAAAATTGCTTTCAGATCATATGAGAAGAAATGGGAGAAGAGATTGGCACATGTAGTCTGATGCAAGAGGACATTTCAGTGGCTCTCATCAAAGCAAATGAAAAAAACAACCAAATTTGATGAGTCTTTTATTGTTGACTCAGTGAGATGGTTCCCTTGGCAACTAACATGGGAGGTGGTAGAGCTGGAAGAGCCTGAGTGCTCCTCTCCAACTTCACCCACAGCTGATTAAAAGGCTTTCAGACAAACAATGTTGATAGCACAGGAACAGTGTCAAACGCGATGGTGGGGAGAAGTAGGGGTGGCAATTTGGGGGAAGCAAGACAACTACTTAAGTGTCGTCAAAGTTTAATTGAAATAAAACACGTTGGAGTCACTGTTTCATTAACATTCAAATCAATTATAGTCAATCAAATCTAATGATTGTATGTTGTTGCTTGTCTTCTAAGAACAAAACCTTCTTGATGAGAAAACAACTAACAAATATTTTATTAAATACCTAATGAGACGTGCACTGTGGTAAAACATGGAGTTTCAAAAAACAAAAAGATTTTGGAAAACTTGGATTGTCTGAATTTCCAAGGGAAGTGGTATGTGAGGTGTGGCACTCTCAACTTGGCATTGAAAAACTTGAACTCACTGCTGGCCTCTCATTAATATGTTTCAGAGAACAAAAAATAACAATGAGAAAGTGTAGAAGTTCTGAGTTGTGCTAATAGAGATGGAAAATAAAATGCTTGATGCCTCCGTTCCCCCAATAAACATGGGAATTTGAACAGAAATTTTTTTCTTGCTTTTCCAGAACTCTTTCCACAAACTTAGCACATAAATCTTGGTAAAGCTGTCATTTATACAAATTCACATCCCATCTTGTTTCTTGACTGAAGGCACTTGCTGTACCCTGACAACTTCATCCTTGGACATCTGCACGAACAACTCCATTTGTTGGGTTTCTGTTGTAGAGATACAAAATGAAAAAAAGAAACACAAAATGCATTCAGTTTAGTGAATTAAGATGTGTTTTCTGTATATAAAAATAAAATTCATTAAAATGTAGATAATCTGGGGGGTACCTGAGTGGCTTAGTCAGGTAAGTGTCTGACTTTTTATTTCAGCTCAGGCCATGATCCCACTGTTTGTGAGATCAAGCCCCACATCAGATTCTGTGCTATTCTCTCTCCTCTCTCTCTGCTCCATCCCCTGCTTTCTCTCTCTCTCTTTTTCAAAATAAATAAATAAACTTTAAAAAATAAATAAAATGTAGATAGGGGCACCTGGGTGGCTCAGTCGGTGAGGCCTCCGACTCTGGCTCAGGTCATGATCTTGTGGTTCATGGGTTCCAGCCCCGAGTCAGGCTCTGTGCTAATAGCTCAGAGCCTGGGGCCTGCTTCGTGGATTCTGTCTCCCTCTCTCTCTGCCCCTCCCCTGCTCATACTCTGTCTCTCTCTTTCTCAAAAATAAATAAAACATTAAAAAAATTTTAGATAAAATGTAGATAATTTTTAAAATATAATTTATTGTCAAATTGGCTAACATATACTGTACACAGTGTACTCTTGGTTTTGGGGGTAGTTTTTAATAGAATCTAATGTATATTTGTGAAATCATAATAACTTATAGAATAAACTGAAATTTGGCTAAAAAGTTATGTATAGCAATGTATAGCAATAGTGTAAGTTGTATAATAATTGAATATGATATACATGTCTAACTATACAAAATTGGTTAAATAAATTATGGTCTCTCCATTATAGTTATTAAAAAAAATCATGTTTGAAAATATCAAAGGATATAGAAACATGCTCAATAATATATATATACTGTAGAGTAAAAAAAACAGATTGTAAAATAATATAAAAATAGAATATAAATGGCATATTTTCTCAAAAAACTTGGGAGGACCTGTGACTTAATATCTTATTTAGCAATAATTATCTCTAAGTAGTAGGATTATAGATAAATTCTGCTTTATACTTCATGTGTCTGTTATTTCCAAATATTTGACAATGAGCACATGCTATATTGTCCACTTAAAATATGAAGTTTTCTTATTATTCAGTTCTTTTTTTATTTGAGTAGTAGTTGACATACAATGTTATATTAGTTTCAGGTGTACAACTTACTGATTTGACAAGTTTATACATTATGCTATGTTCACAAGGGTAGCTATCATCTGTCCTGATACATTGCTATTACAATATTATTGACTATATTTCTTATGTTATGCCTTTTATTCCCATGACTTATTCATTCCATAACTGGAAGCTTGTATCTCTGACTCCCATTTTGCTCAAACCCCCACATCCTCCCCTCTGGCAGCCATCAGTTTGTTCTCTGTATTTATAGGTCTGATTCTGCTTTTTGTTTGTTTTTCTTTTTAAATTTCACTTATGAACAGAATCCTATGGTATTGGTCTTTCTCAGTCTGACTTATTTAACTTAACATAATACTCTCTAGGTCCATCCATATTGTCTCATATGGCACAATTTCATCCCTTTTTATGACTGCATAATACTCCATTGTGTGTGTGTGTGTGTGTGTGTGTGTGTGTGTGTGTGTGTGTGTGTATCGTATCTTCTTTATCCATTCATCTGTTAATGGATGCTTACATTGCTTCCATTTGTTGACTATTGTAAATAATGTTGAAATAAACATAGGGGTGCATATATCTTTTTGAATTAGTGTTTTTGTTGCCTTTGGGTAAGTGCCCAATAGTGAAATTATTGGATCATATGGTATTTCTATTTTTAACTTTTTAGGAAGTTCCATCCTATTTTCCTGGCGACTGTACCAGTTTACATTCCCACCAACAGTGAATGAAGGTTCCTTTTCCTCCATAGCCTCTCTCTCCAACGCTTATTATTTCTTATCTTTTTTATTTTAGCTATTCTAACAGGTGATATCTCATTGTGGTTTTGATTTTCATTTCCCTGATGATTAGTGATGTTGACTGTCTTTTCCTGTGTCTATTGGCCATCTGTATATCTTCTTCGGAAAAATGTCTATTTAGGTCCTCTGCCCATTTTGTAGTTGGATTGCTTGTGGGGTTTTTTGGTGTTGAGTTGAAATGTTTTTTTTTTTTTAATATTTTGGATATTAACCTCTCATCGAATATATTATTTGAAAATATCTTTTCCCATTCAGTAGGTTATCTTTTTGTTTTGTTGGTGGTTTCCTTTGCTGTGCAAAAGATTTTTATTTTGGTATAGTCCCAATAGTTTATCTTTGCTTCTGTTTCCCTTGCCTTAGGAGATGTATCAAGAAAAAGTTGCTATAGGGGCGCCTGGGTGGCGCAGTCGGTTAAGCGTCCGACTTCAGCCAGGTCACGATCTCGCCGTCCGTGAGTTCGAGCCCCGCCTCAGGCTCTGGGCTGATGGCTCAGAGCCTGGAGCCTGTTTCCGATTCTGTGTCTCCCTCTCTCTCTGCCCCTCCCCTGTTCATGCTCTGTCTCTCTCTGTCCCAAAAATAAAAATAAAAAATAAACGTGGAAAAAAAAAGAAAAAGTTGCTATAGTCAATGTCAGAGAAACTACTACCTGTGTTCTCTTCTAGGATTTTTGTGGTTTCAAATTTCATATTTAGATCTTTAATCCCTTTTGAATTTATTTTTGTGTATGGTGTTAAAAGTGGTCCAGTTTTAGTCTTTTCCATGTAGCTATACAGTTTTCTCAGAACCATTTATTGAAGAGACCATATTTTCCCTGCCGTATATTCTAGACTCCTTTGTCAGAGATAATTGACCAAATAAGCGTGGGTTTATTTCTTGGCTATCTAGTCTGTTCTGTTGATCTATGTGTCTATTTGTATGCCAGTACCATTCTGTTTTGATTATTGTAGCTTTGTAGTGTATCTTGAAATCTGGAATTGTGATACCTACACATTCATTCTTCTTTCTCAAGATTGCTTTGACTATTTTGGGTCTTTTGTGATTCCATACAAATTTTAGTATTATTTTTTGTGGTTAAAAAAAATGCTATTGGGGCGCCTGGGTGGCGCAGTCGGTTAAGCGTCTGACTTCAGCCAGGTCACGATCTCGCGGTCCGTGAGTTCAAGCCCCGCGTCAGGCTCTTGGCTGATGGCTCAGAGCCTGGAGCCTGTTTCCGATTCTGTGTCTCCCTCTCTCTCTGCCCCTCCCCCGTTCATGCTCTGTCTCTCTCTGTCCCCAAAAAAATATATAAACGTTGAAAAAAATATTTTTTTAAATGCTATTGGTATTTTGATAAGGATTGTATTGAATCTATAGATTGCTTTGGGTAATGTGGAACTTTTAACAATATTCTTCCAATCCATGAGCATAGTATATCTTTCTATTTGTGTCATCTTCAATTTTTTCCATTAGTGTTTTGTAGCTTTTGGAGTACAGGTCTTTTACACCTTTGATTAAATTTATTCTTACATATTTTATTCTTTTTGGTGCAATTGTAAATGGTGTTGTTTTCTTAGTTTCTCTTTTGGCTCTTTCATCATTAGTATATAGAAACACTACCAATTTTGGGGTATTTGCTTTGTATCCTGCAACTTTACTGAATTCATTTATTACGTCAAGTAGTATTTTAATGGAATCCTTAGGATTTTCTATGTATAACATCATGTTGTGTGCAAATAGTGACAGTTTAACTTCTTCTTTACCCATATAGATATGTCTTATTTCTTTTTCTTGTCTGATTGCTGTAGCTAGACTTCCAGTACTGTGTTGAATAAAGTTGGCCATAGTGAACATCCTTTACCTGTTCCTGATCTTAAAGGAAAAGTTCTCAGTTTTTCACCATTGAGCATGGTGTTAACTGTGGGTTTTTCATATATGACCTTTATGATGTTGAGGTATGTTCCCACGAACCCCACTTTGTTGCAAGTTTTTATTGTGAATGGATGTTGTACTTTGTCAAATAGTCTTTCTGTATCTATTGAAATGATCATATGATTTTCATCTTTTGTATTGTTCATGTGGTACATCACACTGATTGATTGGCAAATATTGAACCATCCTTGCATCCTTGGAATAAATCCCACCTGATTGTAGTGAATGATCTTTTTTAATGTATTGTTGTATGTGGTTTGCTAATATTTTGTTAAGTATTTTTTGCATCTATGTTCATCAGGAATATTGGCCTGTGATTTTCTTTTTGTGTGTGTGGCATCTTTGGTTTTGCTATCAGGGTAATGCTGGCCTCATAGAACGTATTTGGAAGCTTCCCTTACTCTTCTACTTTTGGACTGGTTTGAGAAGAATAGGTATTAACTCTTCTTTAAGTGTTTGGTAGAATTCACTTATAAATCCATCTGGTCTTGGACTTTCATTTTTTGATAGTTTTTTGACTACTGATTCAATTTTATTACTATAATCAGACTGTAATCAGTCTGTTCAGATTTTCTGTTTTTTCCTGGGTTCAGTTTTGGAAGATTGTGTGTTTCTAGGAATCTATCCATTTCTTCTAAGTTGTCCAGTTTGTTGGTATATAACTTTTCATAGTATTCTCTTATAATTCTTTGTATTTCTGTGGTGTCAGTTTTTATTTCTTCTCTTTCATTTCTGATTTTATTTATTTTTTCTTGATGAGTTTGGCTAAGGGTTTGTCAAGTTTGTTTATTGTATCAAAGAACCAGTTCTTGGTTTCATTGATTTTTTTTTTTCAAAATTTTTAAGTCTCTGTCATTTATTTCTGCTAATCTTTATTTTTTCCTTTCTTCCACCCATCTTGGGCTTTGTTTATTCTTCTTTTTCTAGTTCCTTTAGGTGTAAGGTTAGATTGTTTATTTGAGCTTTTTATTCTTTCCTGTGGTAGGCTTGTATTGCTGTATACTTCTCTGTTAGAACTGCTTTTGCTACTTCCCAAGGATTATGGACTATTGTGTTTTCATTTGTCTCTGTGTATTTTTTAAATTTGTTCTTTGATTACCTCATTGACCCATTGGTTGTTTAGTACCATGTTGTTTAGTCTCCACATGTTTGCATTTTTTTTTTCTGTTTTTGGCTTGTAATTTATTTCTACTTCATACTGTTTGATCAAAAAAGATGTATGGTATGATTTTGACCTTCTTACATTTATTGAGGCTTGTTTTGTGGCCTAATATGTGATTTATTCTGGAAAATGTTCCAAGTTCACTTGAAAAGAATGTGTATTCTGTTGTTTTCAGATGGAATGTTCTATATATATGTTATGTCCATGTGGTCCAATGTGTCATTCAGAGACATTGTTTTCTTATTGATTTTCTGCTGAGTCCTTTATACATATCCTAGACAAAGTCCTTTATCAAATATGTGTTTTGCAAATGTTTCCTCCCAGTTGATGGCTGTGATTTTATTTTTATTTTCTTAATATTGTCTTTTAAAGAGCCAAAAGTTTTAATTTCAATGAATATACTTTATGAACTTTCTCTGTGTGTGTGTGTGTGTGTGTGTGTGTGTGCGCATGCTTTAAATGTTGTATCTAAGAAAATAAACATACAGTGGAAGGGTATTGCATTGTATTAATTTTAGGGAAAAGCCTCCAAATTCAACAATTTATTCTTAAATTTTGTTAAATAATCTTATTTCAAGATAAAGCTCTATAAAATAGTTTTTTCCACAATTTAACAAATAACTTTGATCCTCTTTTGAAAGTGAATTCACTTCAAGTGGCTTTTTAAAGAACCAATTCTTAGACAATGAGGACTTTTTGTACACAGAGAGAACCTAGTGAAGGGTCTTTATGAGAAAAAGAATGTATCACCAACAAGAAGGAGATTTTCTCTGCCTTCCTGGCATCAATTCCAGGCCCTTCTGTCTCAAAACACTAATCTTAGCCTCACCATTTAGAAACATGTGGCCCTATTAGGGAACTCAGGACCTCACAACTCCTCCCCGACACACATGCAAACCTACAGTTTTGATTTAATCTGTTTGAGATGAAAGGGAAGCATTTAATAGCTTATTAAAGTACTGAGAAAGAGTGTGGTTTTGAATCCATCAACATTCAAAAACACTTCTGGAAAATCATGGACTAGATTGTCCTTCCTGTATTAGGGCCATTTCCTAAAGTGTCTCAAAGCTCTCTCAACACCCTAAGGCATTTGACTCTGGAATTCTGGTGTTGGCAGGAAGCTTTTCAACCCATCTGCTTTTCCTACCACCTTCATTTGGTGAATAATTGATCGTCTTCTTGATTTTTTTTGGGGGGGGGAATAAAAGTCAAAATTGACACTAGAACTGAACAGATTGCTGGCTTGACTCCTTTCTGCTATGACAAAGGGGAAACAGCAGAGGCATTCACATATTCCATGAAGACATGACAACATGGCTATAGGAATGCCATGCAGAGCCCAAACTCACTCCCAAATGTGAGTTGGTTGGTTCTGAGGGCAGTGTGTGTCAGTAAATGAGCAAGGATGCTATACATATCTCAAATAATGAATAAAACAAAGTTAAAGTTATATCTGTCATCACTTTTTGTTTCCATTATTCCATAGACAATAGGCAATTTGGTCAGACAGTAAGGCTACAGTTTCAAGGCAAGTACTTGTTTTACTTTTCTGGAACTCTTTATTTGGAAAATGTTCAAGTTTGCAAAAATTTTGGAAGACTAGTGCAATGAACATTCAAATACACTTTGTATACAGTCACTAATTTCTTGCATTTGACTCTGTCTCTCTCTTTCTCTCTCTCTTTCACCCCTTTCTTCTCTCTTTCTCTCTTCTTCTCGTTCCTAAATTATTTAAAAGTAAGTTGTATGCACAATAACCTTTCATCCCTAAAATATTAACATGGTCTCATTAACCTTAAGGAACTTTAAAAAATGTTTATTTATTTATTTTTGAGAGAGAGAGAGAGAGAGAGAGAGAGAGAGAGAGAGAGAGAACACATGCACATGAGCAGGGGAAGAGCAGAGAGAGGGGGAGAGAGAATCCCAAGCAGGCTCCACATTCATTGCAAAGCCTCACAGAGGGCTTGATTTCATGATTGTGAGATCATGACTTGAGCTGAAATCAAGAGTTGAACACTTAACCAACTAAGCCACTCAGGTGCCCCCATTAAGGGCCTTTTTAACAGAACCATAATTCCATTGTTGTATCTAATTTTTTTCTCAAAGATTCAACCCAGGTGCAAAAATCACATTTAGCTGTTTTTGCCTTTTATTTTATTTTATTTTATTTTATTTTATTTTATTATTTTATTTTATTTTATTTTATTTTATTTTATTTTATTTTATTTTATTTTATATATTTTTAAATTTACATCCAAATTAGTTAGCATATAGTGCAACAGTGATTTCAGGAGTAGATTCGTTAGTGCCCCTTACCCATTTAGCCCATGCCCCCTCCCACAACCCCTCCAGTAACCTTCTGTTTGTTCTCCATATTTATGAGTCTCTTCTGTTTTGTTCCCCTCCCTGTTTTTATATTATTTTTGTTTCCCTTCCCTTATGCTCATCTGTTTTGTCTCTTGAAGTCCTCATATGAGTGAAGTCATATGATTTTTGTCTTTCTCTGACTAATTTCACTTAGCATAATACCCTCCAGTTCCATCTACATAGTTGCAAATGGTAAGATTTCATTCTTTTTGATTGCCGAGTAATACTCCATTGTATATATACCACATCTTCTTCATTCATCCATCGATGGATATTTGGGCTCTTTCCATGCTTTGGCTATTGTTGATAGTGCTGTTATAAACATGGGGGTGCATGTGTCCCTTTGAAACAGCATACCTGTATCCCTTGGATAAATACCTAGTAGTGCAATAGCTGGGTCATAGGGTAGTTCTATTTTTAGTTTTTTGAGAAACCTCCATACTGTTTTCCAGCCGCACCAGCTTGCATTCCCATGTTTTTGCCTTTTTAATTTAGAATAGTCCCTGCTTTTTGTTTTTAGTTTTGTTTTTCATGGTACTGACTTGGAAGAGGAAAGAGTATATGGGTTTGTCTTATTGCTTTCTGATGTTTGGATTTGGGTTAAATATTTCTGATAAGATTAATTTATGGGAGGTGTTGTGTACTTAATGCATCACATCAGAGGACATGTAGTGTCAGATTGAACTACTACTATTAATGATAAATTCATAACTTGTTTAATTTTATTTAAAATTATATCTAATAAGCACTGAGTAATGTGTAGAATTGTTGAATCATTACATCATACACCTGTAACTAATATAATACTGTGTTGTTAATTGTACTTGAATTTACAAAGTTATATCTAATAAGTGATCTATGAGTGATTCTTTGCAACTGTGTGAGTATCTTGTTTCCCACAATCCCACATCCCAATTTTAGCATTCATTGATATTATTTACCTAGATAAGTTACTACATTGGAGATGCAAAAATGACTAATCTTATCTATTAACTGGAATTTTTCTCAAAAGACAAACCACTCCTCCCCCATTCCTTTCTCTTTTAAATTTTTTTTTCAACGTTTATTTATTTATTTTGGGGGACAGAGAGAGAAAGAGCATGAACGGGGGAGGGGCAGAGAGAGAGGGAGACACAGAATCGGAAACAGGGTCCAGGCTCTGAGCCATCAGCCCAGAGCCTGACTCGGGGCTCGAACTCACGGACCGCGAGATCATGACCTGGCTGAAGTCGGATGCTTAACCGACTGCGCCACCCAGGCGCCCCTCCTTTCTCTTTTAAATATCACAATGGACTCATAAGGTATTTTACATTTAATGTATTATAATATATTACTATCTCTACTTTTTGATGCTCCAATTGTGTCACATTTGGTCAAGAGGAACCCCTTTCAGTATGCTCCTCTGTGCTTTTGATATTACCCTGTTGGTCTTTGAGCACTCCTCTGCTTTCTAGACCAAGAAAGCATCTCATGCTTACTGTACATTTTTCCTGTCCCATATCTGGAATCAAATAATTCTCCAAAATGCTCAGTTCCTTTTATTAGGGAATAGTATTCAAAACTAATATCTGAGTGATATGTATTTTTCTTGCTACTGGGGTGCCATTGTTTTTAGGCTACTCTAATGGAAAGACCCAGGAAATGTACTTTTAAAATGAATTCATGTTGATATTTCCAAGAAATTCCAAGCAGGTTCTGCACTGCCAGCTGTGCAGACCCTATGAGGGGCTTGAACTCATAAAAACTGTGAGAACATGACCTGAGCTGAAACCAAGAGTCAGACACTTAACAGACTGAGCTATACAAGCTCCCCTTTTATAGATTTTTAAATAAAAGCATAGTTAGGGTGCCTGGGTGGCTCAGTCAGTTAAGTGTCTGACTCCTGATTTCTGCTCAGGTCATGTTCTCACAGTTCATGAGATTGAGCCCCACATCAGGCTCTGTGCTGCCAGCATGGAAGCTGCTTGAGATTCTCTCTCTCTGTCTCTGTCTTTGTCTTTCTGTCTGTCTCCCCATTCTCTCCCTCTTTCTCTCTCAAAATAAATAAGCTTTTTAAATATAATTGACAGAAATATTTTATAGTTTTTGATGTACAAGTTTTACACATCTTTTATGAAATTAATCTCTAGGTATTTTGTTTTGTGTGTAAGTAGCATTTTATGGAATTTTTCAATTGCTGCCAATACAGAAATGGAATCATTTTGTATAATGACTTTGTACTCTACAAACTTGCTAAATTTATATTAGTTGATTTTTATCTCTAGATCTATCAATTTTTGCTTCATGAAGCTTAAAGCTCTGTTGTCTTTGGGGTGCCTGGGTGGCTCAGTGGGTAAAGCATCCGACTTCAGCTCAGGTCATGATCTCATGGTTTGTGACTTTAAGCCCCACGTCGGGCTCTGTGCTGACAGCTCAGAGCCTGGAGCCTGCTTCGGATTCTGTGTCTCCCTCTCTCTCTGCCTCTCCCATGCTCATGTTCTATATCTCTCTGTTTCTCAATAATAAATAAACATTAAAAAATTAAAAAAAAACCTCTTAGTCTTGATGTCTACCTTGATATTAACTACCCAGCTTCCTCCTTCTTTCTATATATTTGTGTCTTTGAATTTTTTTTTTAACATTTATTTATTTTTGAGACAGAGAGAGACAGAGCATGAATGTGGGGAGGGCCAGAGAGAGAGGGAGACACAGAATCCGAAGCAGGCTCCAGGCTCTGAGCTGTCAGCACAGAGCCCGATGCGGGGCTCGAACTCACGGACCGTGAGATCGTGACCTGAGCGAAGTCGGACGCTCAACCGACTGAGCCACCCAGGTGCTCCTATATTTGTGTCTTTAAATTTATTTATTTGAAAATAAAAAAAAAATTATTTCTGCAAAATCTAATCAAATTGATTAGTTTGTGTCTTTAAATTTAAAGAATATCTCTTTTAGGCAGAAATCTAGTTTGATATTGCCTTTTTTGTCCAGTCTGACAATTCCTGCCTTTTAATTGGATTGTTTAGACCATTAATGTTTAATGCAATTTTTGTTTGGTTTGTTTTTGTTTTAGAGAGAGAGAGAGAATGAAAGTGTGAGTACAGGAGAGGAGCAGAGGGAGAGAGAGAGAATCTTTAGTGTTTAATCCCTGGGCCCTGAGATCATGACCTGAGCCAAAATCAAGAGTCAGATGCCCAACTGACTGAGCCACTTAGGCGCCCCTGATGTAATTATTGATACAATTCAGTTTATATCTATCATCTTGATATTTGTTTCTCATTTGTCCCTTTTGTTTTTCTCTTGTTTCTTTTCTATGTTCTTTTGTGTTTATGCAATTTTTATATTAAATTTTATTTCCTTTGTTGAATTATTATCTATATCTACTTTTATTATTTCTTAGTGGTCGCTTTAGGGTTAATAACATATACCTGAACTTATCCAAGTCTATAGTCAATATTGAGCCATTTTGCACTTCATAGTTCTCAGTTAAGAAATGCAATAACCTTACAACAATATAATTTCATTTACACAACCCATCACATCCTTTCTTGTGTCTCAACTAAGTGCCTGTGATGTTAACAAGGTGTTGGAGCTGTCTTTCCACTCCCACTGGGCCAGAACTCCATTGTCCTTAGCAGAACCACTAGTATCTCTATTTCATTCTCCACCCTCTGGTAAACCTCACACGGCTTGTCTTGCTCATGTCAAGCACAGCCTTGGTCAAGGACTTATGTAGAACTCCCCCCATCACTCCGATCACCATGAAAACTACTGGGGCTCTACTCTGTGCAATCCCCTCTTCTCTGGTGTCTGCCCTGCAGATTCCAGCCACTTCAGCTTCCTCAAGTCGGCAGGGCAATCTTGCTTTGCTGATTCCATGTCATTGGCTTCAGTGCAGAAAATCCCAAGCAGGGAGGTAGGGCTAATATGAGGCTTCTCTTGTTAGTGTCTCTTCTTTCAGAGATTGCTGTCTTTCATAGACTGTTGCCCAGCTTCATGTTTGTACGCTGGGGGAGGGCTGAACCTGTTAGACTTACTAGTCAGAACCTGTTAGACTTACTCAAAACCGAGAGACTTTAGGCACTTTTTATAAAGAATAGAATAGTTTCAGGGTATAGGCACATGACATCTATAGATCAGAAACTTGTAGGGTTTACTTTTACTTTGCTTTTTACAGAATTTATCTGTTTGAGAGTGTCTGTTAGTGTAACTTGAGTTTAAGAAGATATCATATAGGTTCTTGAAGCATTCTGGAAGAATTTAATTTCATTTTGTGTAGTCTGAACATTTCCCAATTCTCTCCACAGTTTCTTTCTGCTTGCTTCTCCTCCTTTGCCTTCTTCATTCTCTTTTTTCTGCTTCCTGTGCTTCTTTAATTCCTCTATTTTTTTTAAAATTTAACGCATGCTATACAGCGGGCAATATGGGCCCAGTATTTGGGGGGACTTAGTAGATATTAGCTCATTTAATTGTTGAGTGCAATGGGTGAAGTAAAAAGGAGAGTAGTGGATGCAAGGGAAGTGAGTGTGCCTTACCACTTATTTTCCTTATGCAAAATAAAGTGAATCATTTGTCTTGTTCTCCCCACCTTTCTTAAGCTGTTAGAAAAAACCTTTGTTATGTTTGTTTTGGAGAAATGTAGACCAATTATAAGCAACTTTGTAGGTGAATTGTTAGGCAATTAATTCCCCTTTTTGCTTTCCTTCACTCTGTAGAGACTTGGAAAAAGTCTTCATATATGTGATTAATTTTAATACAGGAAGAAACTCTGTCAAGCATTTTGTTTCAGAAAACTTTCAAATGAGTCAGATCTGGTAAGCTAAGCTTCAGCTCAAGTAATAGTTACTTAGAAAAGAAAAAAAAAGTTAAATATAGGACTAATTTAACTGCTTGTAAGAGCCTGTCTGGATTTATTTATGTTTTAGTTTTTCTGGCTCTGGAATAGTTTTTCTGGCTCTTTTGTGGCAGTCAAAATGCCACAAAAGAAGTGCAAAAATATGACTTTCAGTGTCCAAACAATCTGGTCTAAAAAGTAAAGCAAATTGGGGGAAAACAACAAAACATTAAAACATTACCTCCCTTCTCGCTTATGTTCCACAGTTAAAAAACATCCAGTGCCTTCATGGTTTTCCTTTATCAGGACAATGCTCTCTTCAGAGAATCTGGCACCTTAGTTCCCAAAGGCCAGAGTGATGGAAAATCATTTGAACTACAGCAGCAAGGATACCAAACTGTCAGAAGACATGGGGGAGCCAGCATTCCAGTCTTGACTTTGGCCTTTGCAGTGCAGACCTTCCCAAATAGCAGTCCCAAACGCTTAAATTTTTACCATGAATATGAAGCCTCATTCCTGGACCATGCATACTGCTGTGAAACATTCCTAAATCAATTAACAGGCATATCTCACCCCAGGTAAAATGGAAAATCTTTCTTACATGAGACCTTGCTCAGAAGGTGGTCTTCCTCTTTCCTGGACTGGGATTTGTATTTGTCTGCCAAAGCTACGCTGGCTATTTGAGAGCCAGATGAGGCCCTCATAGGGGAGCTGGGGTCATTGTTCACATCAAATGCCACTTCAGGGCCTACACTCACACTTCTCCTTCTGAGTAGAACACTTCTCCTTACTCCTCATGAATAACTGCTTATCTTCAGGTCTCCATTTCAAGGTTACCTCTTCATTGGTGTCTTCCTTAATCACTCAATATAAATGGATTCTCTACATACATTCTCTTATAAATCTTACGTCCTTGCCCTTCAAAGCATTTATCACACCATGCTAGTATGTCATTTATCTCTGTTTATTGCTTGTCTTCTGCACTGAACCCTGTGCTCCATGAGGCCAGGAATCATTTCTATTTGACCAACCACAGCAAACATGGTCTCTAGTGTAGAGCCTGGCTCATAGTAGGCATTCAATATACATTTGTTCACTAAATGAATGAACCACCTTTCCTCTACCCACACAGGGGACTATGGCAGCCACTTGGAGAGAGCCTCAGCAAGCAAACATGGGTTGGGGGATGTGCAAATTCATCTTATCCAAAACTATGAAGAAGATTCAAAAAGCATCCTGTGGCAGGGGTCATGAATATGCAGGGTGAATCATAAAAAGCAAAGTCTCTGCCCTCTACAACCAAATAAGGAAACCAGAACTCACACAGGGCCGTATTTAACTAGGCACCTTGTAGAAACCCAGGGGAAAGGGCAGGGCTTTTATTTATTTTACAAATTAAGGTTTTTAAAAATGTATATACTGGTGTTAATATCTACCTCCCTGTGGGTAGGATGATGAAAGTAATTAGCACAGGAAAAAGTAACACCAAAGAAAGTCAGCTTATTGGAATAAGAGCTTTCAGAGCTACAGCACAGAGTAAAGCATTTGACACCATCTCTCAGCCAACTGGAGAAATACTTGTCTGAGTAAGCTTAAATGAAAATTGGGCATTCAATGAAAAAGAATGTATTAAGCAAAAATATCACACCATCTTTTCAGTGCAACAGAGAAATTTTGGAACCATTATATGTATCTTAAATTCTAATCTGGGGATGGCAAAGAAATTGTATCTGATGGGATAAGTTTAAGTCCATTGGCAGTGGCTGCCCAGAGTACTAGGCTGTGACAAATTCTAAGGCTGAGTCTGGGTTCAGTGAGGGAATGAGAGAGACATGCCCAGGTAGTAATGTCTGATGGGCAGAGAATGGGGAATTAAAACATTCATGCCATGTTGCTGTCATTACCAGTTAAACTAAAAAAAAATTATTAATAATAAGGATTTTGAGTCAGACTGTAGGTATGGGTGATATGAGGGCCAACTTGAGGGAAATGATACCAGGCAGGCAGCGTTAGAGGTAACATTAACATCACACTGAGAGAGGAACCATTTCCCCCCATCCCCTAAGGAACCAGCTTCATTCAAGGTCTATGGCCTTCAGAATATCCACTTTCCGAATCCTTTCTTAGAACTGCCTTCACCTGTGTGATCCTTGCTTCCTAGATAGACCAACTAGACTATTCTAGGTCTTCTCCAAACTCTTAGTATAACTGTATACAGAACATTGCTGCATGGGACCTTGGATACAATGATCAAGAGGGAATATTGATTCAGAGAACTTATAAAGTCCCATCCTTAAAGTCTAAATTCTTTAATTCCAGGGTTTTCATAACTCTAAGATAGATTGCATTTAAGAAATGTGGAAATATCTCCATTTTTTTTTTCATCAAGAAGCATGGACAACCCCAGAATCTGATTCTAACAGGGGCTGAGTCACAGAAAGGCTTTTTATAATACTAAGCAGAAAATCAGCTACAGAAACAGGTCTCAGTTCCTAATTCCTAGTTTTGAATCTAGGCAACTGGATTAGTCATAGTTTTTAGGAAAACACATTTCTCAACTTATAAATAAAAATTTTTTAAAGCAAACAATGAAGCAAAATGCAAAGATTTTTTTTATGTGTGTTTTTGTTTTATTTTATTTTTTGTGGTTGTTAAATGTAAGAGTGTTTACAGGGGCGCCTGGGTGGCTCAGTCGGTGAGGCATCCAACTTAGGCTTAGGTCATGATCTCGCGGTATGTGAGTTCTAGCCCCGCATTGGGCTCTGTGCTGACAGCTCAGAGCCTGGAGCCTGCTTCAGATTCTGTGTCCTCTCTCTCTGCCCTTCCCCTGCTTGTGCTCTGTCTCTCTCTCTCTCCCTCTCTGTCAAAAATAAATAAAAGCATTAAAATTTTTTTTTAAAAAGAGAGTGCTTATAGAAGGTGAAAAACAATTTGACTCCCTTTAAATTATGTCCCCAAGGGTCTTCATCCTGTAGGGATATATTTACCCTTCTTTTTCTAGTGAGCAGTCGAAAAATATCCCATAGACCTTTACAGCCACTTTCTGGGTTGTCGTCCTCCTGTGACATAAACAAGCTAAACCCAAATCTTGGTAGAGGGTAAACAGGAATCATCTGTCATACTGAGGACATATAATCATGCTCTACTAAATTTCTCCTTAAGTTCCCATTAATGAGATAAAAGCTTAGGCATTGACATAGAAATTTGAATAAAGTTAATAAGGTTCATATTCATAGTGTTTATTTTTAAAAGATATTTTCCCATAAAATCTGAAAAAATGTTTGGAATATCCTTAGTAACATATAGTAAGGTATAGTAATGTATAGTATGGTATAGAATAGTGCGGTATAGTATAGCCACAATGTTACTAATTAGTAACTAGTGTAATTACTAATTACACTACCTGTGCCTGTGCTTTAAAGTCTTGTGCATCTCCATTATCTGTACAGATTAAAGTTCAAGTTCCTTAAAATAGTTTACAAAACCTAATTTAATCTCCTTTTTGCCTTTTACCCTCATCTCCAAAAGTACCAAATTGCTAGCAATTCCTGATACACTGGCCTTTCCTTGCACCCTTAACTTTGGCCATGTAGCCTCCTCTGCTGAAATTGTCCATCCTCCCTTCTTTGCTTGGTAGTTTCAATTTATCCTTAGCTAGCTCCTTCTACACCATATCCCCATTTCTGCAGGAGTAGGTGCTTCCCCTTTACGTTATAGATTGCTGAGTTTTCATCCTGATCATTATGCATGTGATTGTTAGCATTTTTTATATAGTCTCTCCCTTTGGAGAGTAGGCACTTTCAGGGCAGTCAGCAGTGTCGGGTACACTTTGTGTAGTCAGTGCCACACCGGTGCCAATGTCTGGTTCATCATAGGCTCACACATATGTGGCTGGTTGAGTAAATTAATCAGTGGAGGGAAATCATCATCTCAGATAATGGAGAAAGGTGTACAATGACTGTAATTCATTGTGATCACACACACACACACACACACACACACACTCGTGTGCGTGCACACACAAACAAAACTCAAAACTAAAAGCTACAAAAATCGACACATTTACTTACTTATACTCTGAGAGCTTATATTACAAATAGGATGAGTGAATCTCCATGCAGATGGAAGAAGATAATTGAAGCTGGTCTGGCATCCTTTCTGCTTTTTTTATTCAGTCTCCTCTTCTCCCCACGGTAGCCATGGCACCATTCTCCCTTCCCCAATTCCTTCCCTGATAACCAGACCATCCTTTTACAGTCTCCTCTGCTCACAGCTGATGTTCTTTCCTCTCAACTTTTATCGCATTTTCAGTCCACACTACTGACTTGGCACTTAAATATGACCTGTACTCTTATCTGGATCCTTTTCTTTCTATTAGGTTGTTACGTTCAAGGAGACTAGAACCCATGCTTCTTTTTCCCCCTTTAAATTTCAGCAGTGTGTGTTGCATGTGGGTAGTGTCTTGAACAACATATAGTACATTATGTAACAATGTGGAAGCAGAAAGAGCTTGAATTGAAAATCAGGAAACCTGAGTTGAGAACCCAAGCTTTCACTTAAAAGCGTTGTGACTATGGGCAAATTACTTAACTTCCCTAAGCTTCAGCTTCATGAAACGTGAAACCAAAACAATTACACTTCTCTAACAAAGTTGTTGGAGGGATAGCATGAGATCATGTTTGCAAACTGTTTCAACTGTGAAATGCCCTGCAAATATTAAGTAATATTATTCTTTTAGAAGAAACACCTCATTTTTCAGGATCTCTTTTCCCTGTTAACTCCTTCATCTATTCCCAGTAGCTATAATTTCTAGGCTCCTGGTTGTCATCCGATTTCTCCAGGAGGAAGACAGATATTTACCTCTGTCAGTCCATCTTCTCTTCCAAGAGTTCCAGAGATGCTGGTTTCCTGCTTTAGTCTGGGTCCTCTGTCAGCATGTGAACTGGTAACCACTACAACAAAAACAAACCTTCATAATAAGTGTATGACAAAAATATGTCTTTGTTTGCTCCAACTTTCAGAAACATGCTTTTAAAAAAAATTATAGGGATGCCCGAGTGGCTCAATCAGTTGATGTCCAACTCTTGGTTTTGGCTCAGCTCATGATCTCTTGGTTTGTGGGTTTGAGCCCCACATCAGGTTCTGCTCTGATACTGTGGAACCTGCTTGGGATTCTCTCTCTCCCTCTCTTTCTGCCCTCCCCTGCTTGCTCTCTCTCTCAAAATAAATAAATAAACTTAAAAAATTATAAAAGTAGTGTAACTCCACGAGAGATCATAGGAAAAATATAAAAGGATAGAAAAATCACAATAAAATTATATTTTAACATAGCTTTAATAATTAATAATTAAATAATAATTATCCCACAATAATTCAGTTGTTTGATAAACCAACATTTTTAATGGTTCAGAATTTAAACGTGGGGGTTTTCCTTAACCTTTCCCTGATTCTTGGACATTAAGTTTATTTTCAATTTTCTTTTTAAAGTTTATTTATTTATTTTGAAAGGGAGAGAGCACCCGTGCAGGGGAGGAGCAGAGAGGAAGAGAGAGAATCCCAAGCAGGCTCTGCACTGCAAGTGGGGAGCCCGATGTGGAGCTCAGACTCACGAAGCACAAGATCATGACTTGAGCCAAAATTAAGAGTTGGACACTTAAACCACTTAGCCACCCAGGTGCGCCTCAATTTTCTTTTTTTAAAAACATTTATTTATTTATTTATTTTGAGAGCGAGCGAGCGAGAGAGAGAGAGAGAGAACGAGCAGGAAGGGGCAGAGAGAAAGGGAGAGAGAATCCCAAGGAGGCTCTGTAGTGTCAGCTCAGAGCCCAATGTGGGGCTAGAACCCATGAACAATGAGATCATGACCTGAGCCAAAATCAAGAGTCAGTCACTTAACTGACTGAGGCGCCCAGGCACCCCTCAACTTTCATCATTATAAATACTGCTGTGATTAATATGTTTCTATATATCAGTTTTTTCTTTCTTTCTTTCTTTCTTAATAAAATTTTTTTTAATCTTTATTTATTTTTAAGAGACAGAGAGGGACAGAGCATGAGCAGGAGAGGGGCAGAGAGAGAGAGGGAGACACAGAATCCGAAGCAGGCTCCAGGCTCTGAACTGTCAGCACAGAGCCGGATGCGGGGCTCGAACTCACAAAGTGTGAGATCATGACTTGAGCTGAAGTCCGACAATCAACCAACTGAGCCACCCAGGGGCCCCATTATTTCTTTCTTTCTACACATAAGATGACTTATTGAGGAAAAATCAATAGAAGTGTCATTCTTGTGACAAAGGGCTCAAACATTTCTAAGCCTCTAATTGTCTGCCCTAATTTAATTGTCTTTGAAGAATCCTACCATACTGAGTGGGGCAGCCTGAATGGAGGACACATAATGATTTAGGCAATTCAGTGTGATGATGGTTAATGTCAAGATGAAAAGAGAGAAATGGGCAGATCTCAGGCCGTATTATTTAGAAATAGAAATGACTATAGTTCTACTCTCCAGTATAGGGGATAATATGCCAAAGAATGTTACAGGCTATTTGAAGCACTTTTTTCCTTACATAAAAACTATTTGTTAAATTGAATTGAATAATATTTCACTTTGCTTCCCTAACACAGAAATCCAATTTAAAGGCATTCTATCAAATCCTTCCATGAACTTTAGGAATTGCTTTATAAAAGCAGGACCAAAATCCATCTGGATTTGAATCTCAGAGCTGAGAAATATAGGGGAGGGTGATATTTTGAGAAAAAGGCTGAATTGACTCTTAGGGAGATGAGGCCATTAGCCAAGCTATATCACTGAAACTACTTCATTTGGAACTTTCTCCCAAAATCGAAAATAATAAGGCATAACTAGCTCAGAACATTTTTTACAGTTATTTGTTTAATTAAAAATGAAGGAGACGCAATTCTACCATTACATGCAGTATTTTGGTAGAGGTTTTCTGCTTAAAAGCAAACAACATGCATTTTATTTGGACTCACTCTCAAGAAGATGTTTGGAAAGTAACTTTCCGAGAAGGGACACAGTGTTTTCTTCTTTTACCCCTCAAAAATGGTGGAGTTCTAAACTTTCCTCTCTTCTTCCAAGATAAGATTGTTGATAGATACACACAAGTCATGGGGAGCTTTGGGGATTTGCTGTGGTTTTTGTCTGCAAGTTTGTTTCTTAAAATGAGATATAGAGGGACAAGAAAAGGAATATTTGGTGTTCCCTCAGCAGCAATTTGGAATTGTGCCTTCTGCTTATCCTTTGGTTTATCATCTGGAAATTTGAAAGCAGCTAGCCAGGAAGATGTGCACCCTAACTTATTCCTAGCAACAGCTTCTGCAGTCCCCACGTGAAGAGATATTTTCATTTCTACCCTGAATCTTGGTTCAAGGCAAAGATAGACCATCTTGCAATCAGGGACAGCATTGAGAACTTATGGTTGGGTTAAAAGTTCTCTTTAATTATATTCTGTGAAATTCACAGGAGTATTTGGTTTTTGGTTCGGTATGAAGGAAAACCATTTTATTTCTACCTTAGCCAGTAATTTTTCAGCACTGAAACCAGGAACTAATAAAATATTCTCTTCTTTAATATCCTCTCCCATGTTTTTCCAGCCTTAGTGAGGCATCGAAAGACTTCTGCGTGGTCAGCTACTAGAAGTCAGCATTACTGAGGATTCACGTGAGAAGCTGAGTAGGAGGCTCACTATATATTACATAAATCTTCTACCTCTGTATTTTTAAACCACAGTTTCTCTTCAAAATCTTGCTAATGTGATTTTTCTTTTCTTTCCTTTTTTAGTTCTTTACATTCTGTTTTGTGATGTTCTCTTTTGGCAACAGTTGACAAAGTGAGCAGTAAAAGAGAAATAACATTAGAGAAGAGTAAGGCTGTCTGTCACTGGCTTCTTATAATTAATGTTTCTTTTGTCATCATGGCAGTTCTGTTTTTTTTATTTTCTTTTTTAATGTTTATTTTTGAGAGAGAGAGAGAGAGACAGAGCGTGAGCAGGGGAGGGGCAGAAAGAGGGAGTCACAGAATCTGAAGCCGGCTGCAGGCTCTGAGCTGTCAGCACAGAGTTCCAACCCACGAACTGTGAGATCATGACCTGAGCGAAAGTCGGACACTTAACTGACTGAGCCAGGCGCTCCTCGTTTTTTAACTTATCTGTTTATTTGAAAACTAAAAATAATTGTATGCATATGGGGAAAAATCGATTAGTAGAGCAGGTTATAAAATGAAAAATCTTACTTCTATATTCCCCAAACCCCATGTCTTTCTTCAAAGATAAATTTCTTCCTGGTGGTTGTTTTCCTAAAGGACAAACCTATTAAAGAAATTATTCTAAGTGCCTTTGATGACAATTAAAAGAGAGGGGCGCCTGGGTGCCTCAGTTGATTAAAGTGTCTTACTCTTGATTTCAGCTCAGGTCATACATGATCTCACAGTTCACGAGCCTGAGCCTGCCAGAGCCTGCTTAGGATTCTCTCTCTCTGCCCCTCCTCCTGCTTGCACACACACTCTCTCTCTCAAAATAAATAAATAAACTTGAAATATAAAATACAAATAAAAAAATTACATAGAGAGGGGACACCTTTGAAAGTAACAAAATAAGATCAATGTGGAAGATGATGAATTTTCCTGGAAACAAAGAGAAGAAATAACTGAGTTACAAAATGAATAAAATATCCGAAGAGCCACCTCACAAAAGATGTACAAATGGCAAATAATCATATAAAAGATGTTCAATATCACATGTTATTAGGAAATGCAGATTAAAACAATAAGATACTACTCTACACCTATTAGAATAGCTAAAATTCAAAACACTGATGACACCAAATGGTCACAAGGATGTGAACAACAGGAACTCTCATTCATTGCTGGCAAGGATGCAAAATGGTACAGTGGCTTTGGAAGACAGTTTGGAATTTTCTTACAAAATATACTATTACCATATGACCCAGAAATTGCACTACTAGGTATTTACCCAAATGAATTGGCAAATTATGTCCACATAAAAACTTGTACAAGAATATTTATAGAAGCTTTATTCATAATTGCCAAAACTTGAAAGCAACCAGATGTTCCTTAATAGGTAAATGAATACGGAAACTGAATAAATACCCTGACAATGGAATATTACTCAGGGCTAAAAACAAAGGAGCTATCAAGCCATGAAAAGAAATGGAGAAATCTTAAATGCATATTACTGAATGGAAGAAGCCAGTCTGAAAAGGCTACACACTGCATGATTTTAACTATTTGACATTTTGGAAAAGGCAAAACTAGAGAGATATTAAAAAGGTCAGTGGTTGCCAGGGGTTGAGGGATATTTGGGAGAGATGAATGGTGGAACATGGAGCATTTTTAGGACAGTGAAACTATTCTGTGTGACGCTATATGGTGGATACATGACATTTTGCATTTGTCAAAACTGTACAACACAGAGTCAACCTTGGTATAAACTATAGACGTTAGTAATAATAATGTATCAATATTGGCTCCTCAGTCCTAACAAATATAGTACACTAATGTAAGATTTTAATAATGAGGAAATATGCAGTTTCCTTTTTAAGAAAAAAATCTCATTCTGGGGGCACTTGGGTGGCTCAGTTGGTTAAGTGTCCAACCTCGGCTCAGGTCATGATCTCACAGTTCGTTGGTTCGAGCCCTGTGTTGGGCTTTGTGCTGACAGCTCAGAGCCTGGATCCTGCTTGGGATTCTCTTGTCTCCCTCTCTCTCTGCCCCTCCCCCACTCTCTCTGTCTCTCTCACTCTCTCTCTCTCTCTCTCAAAAATAAACATTAAAAAAAATTTTTTTTAATCTCATTCAGTATTTTGTCACTCATTTTTGATGTCTACTTTATTCAGCTTACGTTTTCTTTCAGGTCTTCCATAGAAAAAGACCATGGGGATGTTTTTCCTTCTTTTGGGAAAATTTTTGTTTTGTTTTGTTTTACTTTGTTTTTGCAGAATGGAAAATGCATTGGAAATTTTTTGGTTTCTATACTATTCTCTACTTTTATGCATTGTAATCAGGAAAAGTATTCACTATTATTTTTATTTTGGTGGAAGGGGGATTGTTTAAAATGTATTTTCTGTGTTATCCGAATATAGATTGATATATTATGTCAGTACTGAAATTTATTCCCTGGCAGTTATATTATTAATTTTATACAAAGTATGTTAAACTTCTGTTTCTTGATTTATCAACTTTAGACAGTATCTATTAATTCCCAGTGAGAAAGAAGAGACAAACCTTTTATTTCTACTTATTTATTTTTGACTTTTAAAAAATTTTATTTATTTATTTAAAAAAATTTTTTTTTAATTTCAGGAATAGAATTTAGTGATTCATCATTTACATATAACACCCAGTGCTCATCCCAACAAATGTCCTCCTTAATGCCCCTCACCCCTTTGAGATAAACCTTTTAGTGTGCATTTATCACTGTATTATTTTTGCATCGTCTGGGCTTACAGAATTTATTTTCTGTGTACATTTTCCTACCTCTGTTTAGATCAGTTCCATATTTCATTGGAATCAGTGCTTGCCACTAGTTCTTCTATTTTGATGTCTCCACTGGTGACAGGGAGGTCATTAAGCAGATTTTTTTTTTAATGAACAGCTCATGCTTATTATATTCTCAGAGTTCTTTGTGTTTGTAATGTTTATCTTTTTTATATATGAGCAGCTATGTGGCTATACATAAAAGGGTCTTTGAATTATATTAATGGCTTTCCCATGTGTCTTTTTCATTCTTTGTTTCTTTTTTTGGTTATTTATTTAGCTGTAGTTTTACATAGGGTCATGCTGTTTCTTTTACGCTTACTCATGTTTAAATTAAGTATCAGGACCTTGGTTTGCTCTGTATAACATGAGTGAATTCTCCAAACCAATTTTAGTTCTAGAAAGATACATCAAGTATTTAGAGCAGAAGATCACAGCCCTCTAAAACTCAAAGGACTATAGAACTAAAGTTTTCGAAAATTCAAACCCAGATAAGCAAATTTCACAATACTCCCAACTTAATACAATTCTCTTATTACACCAGTGCTTCTCAACATGCTGAGAAGTTAAGTAGCTCAAAAATCTGAAAATAAAAGGAATTAAGGAGTCATTGCTTTCAGATGATGCATTGACCAATATAACCCTTGAGCTTTGGCTTGACCTGTCTCTAAAATCACCTATTTAAATCCAAATTTATCACCCACCAAATGTCACTTATTTCAAGGAAACCTCCCTCAACTCCAACTACTCATTTTAAGAAAAACGGGGTTCAACTCCAAGTACCAGCTTACTCATACTTGGCTCTTGGATACCCTTGTTATTTGTCATATTTGTTTAATATTTACTCAAGCAGTGATCATATTAATAGTAATAATAATAATAGCTATTATTATTGTTGCTGATAGCATTTGTTGGGCACATGTCAAGAACTAGCTGTGTACTTTACAGTATTATTTTATTTAAACCTCATGACAATCCTAAAATGGATATACTATTATCCTCACTTTACAGAGAGGATATTATTAAGAGACTTTAGATATATTTTATATACATCTGCCAGAGGGTGTTGGATCTGTAACTCAGGTATCTAACCATGAAATTATGTATTCCTATCTACAGTGTTACTGTGCTCCCGGCATGATTATACACGGGAATAAACAGTGTGGATAGCTTAGGTAGATACATAGAATGATTATTTCATCTATCTGGATGAATATTTGAATATTTGAAGGAGAAATATTTTTCTCCTTCCTTCCTTCCTTCCTTCCTTCCTTCCTTCCTTCCTTCCTTCCTTCCTTCCTTCCTTCCTTCTTTTCTGTGATAGCTCTGGTATTCGAAACATTAAATGGTAACTAACTAAACAGTTCCCCAAACACTTCAAATTGGTCAACTCTTCAACAGTCTTTATTCCTTTGTATAAAGCCCAGATAGTGCCACTCTTAGTCATCTGCTCGCAAATCTCTAGTAACTTTCCATTGTCCACAGCTCAGTTTCCAATCTCGAGGCAACATCCTCTAGCCTACATTCTTTCTCCAAACTAGAATCTCCACCTGCTTCTCTCCTCTCCTCTCAATATATTCACAGTTTAGTTCTCTTTCAAGTCTCATTCATTGCTTATAAAATGTTTCTGACTACTTAGCTTCTTGAGATTAATTCTAGAGAGACTAATTTTATACTTAAGCAAATAAATGGGAAGTCTGTGAATGAAGCATAAGATTTTATAGCTGAAAAGACTTTAGGAGTTTTCTAATCCAACATTTCATTTTACAGATGAGGAAATTGAGGCTTGGAGAAGTTAACTGATTGTCTCAAGTTTGGATACTAACCTTTATTATGGTAACTGACTTTCAATACGGCCCTTCAGTTCCTTGTGATTTTAAATAAAAGGAACATTTTAAAGTCGATCTTAAAATCCACAAGCCATCTAAAAATATTTTAAAAATAATATTTTTACTATTTTTATTGCTACTCTATTAATAAAATGTCTAATACTCAATGTTTGGAAAGAATGACTGACTGACTGACTGATTGACTGAATACATATTTAAGTAGAGTCTCCGTGTGTCTCACAGAGGTATCTTTATCATCTTAATACTTTTAACAATAGCTTTCTCTAAATTTAATGTCCTTATAAACATAATCTCTACATAAAACACTGTTTTACTTCAAATTATTTATTATGCATTTACTGAAAACTTAATAATCTATACATTTTGCCTTATTAAATTGTATTTCTCAGAAAATGGAACAACTTTTAGATGATAAGCTTAAATGTTATGACTTCACTAACAACTTCAAATTCTTCTGACCTAATGCAGAAGTTCTACTTCTACGTAAACATCTACCTGCCCTGTCCTTTATATTCTCCCCTCTCCAGCTTTCACTTCTGAGTTGACAGTGATGATCTTCAAATGAAACAATAGCTAGCAACAATGTCATTAAAGTCTGCTGGCTTCCTGACAGGATAGAGGGTCCAGATATATTCCATACCGAGATCTTACCTTTATTTAATACAAGACATTTGTTAGACTGATGCTTAATGTAAGCATACTCATCTGTACTGTTAAACACTGTTCAAAAGTTCGAATGTCACAAGTGGAAGGGAGAATAGCTATTGGATATGGAGGGCTTTACTGTTTATAATACAGAGCCGAGGTACCTCCTGTCTCTACAATGCACTCTGAAGTTTCCATTCTATAGGTGCACATGGTGGCAAGGCTCTTCAGTGGTGCTTTTTGAATGAACCAGAGGCAGGATAGCATCGCAGTTAAGGGCCTGCATTAGCCTTATACTTTGACAGAGCTGGAACTGAGTCCTGACTTTGCCACTTTCTATTAGTCACTCCTTGCGCAAACTTTACACCTCAGTTTCTCATTTGTAAAATAGAGATAATTATGACTACTTACCTCATAGGGAAGCTGTGAAGATTAAATGAGATGGTGCATGCAAAGTGCTTAGTGCACTGACCCACTCTTAATAAACCCTGATTAATAATAATCAAATCATTGAGGCTTTTAGAAAACTCCCTAACTGGTGAGCCTGCATTAATTCTTGCCCCAAATTTTAAGGGCACGGCTTTAATGCTAAACTCCTGTCATTGATCAGCAAAGCACTGGGTTGTCTGCATCAGATAAGCTGAGGCAAGGTATGTAAATGCAAGCAAGCATTTCTCAGACTGAGAGCCATGCCCTGCACTGTCTGCAGATCCCAGATGATCTGGCAGGTTTTTCAAAACATTCAGAATGTCCCTCTACTGGGACTTCAGAATGAAGTCCAGGAACCTCATTAACATACATTGCTTGGTATCTAAGTTCGGTTCTTTATACTGAGTTGTGGCCGATTCAGAGGCATCATGGCAAGATGTTTTCCTCTGACAGTGCTGTGCTTTTGAACCCTAACAGATAGTATGTGATATAGATATTTACGTGCCTGTGTCCCTCTACCTTCAAGGGCTGTGGTTCACTTACCATTGTATCAATAATACATAAGACAGTGCATAGAACCTAAAAGCTGATTCATGAAGACTGGTTGACTAACACAATAAAATATGCTTTCCAGCTGTGTTATTTTAATACTCCATAGATAATATTCATACTGTCTTTGTCAATATGATAGAGACTGCCAACTAGTCTTCAACGATCAATGGAGCACAAAGTTCATACTCTGTAGAGTGTGATTTTAAATATGCAGAGACCGCATCCTACCCCTTAACATGGCAATGTAGAACGAGGGTAGGAGCATGAACTCCAGAACCAGCCTATGTGGGTTCAAATTCTGACTTTGCCACTTGTCAATTTGTGACTTCAGGCAAGTCACATAGTACATCTGTGCCTAGCTTTCTCTTCTCTAAAATAGAAATAATTATTGTACCTGTATTAATAGAACTATTGAAAGGATTAAATAAGTTAATATACATGAAATGCTTATTGACTAACATGTGACTAAGTACTATATGTAGTGTTAATTATTAATATTTTTACAGAATAGCAATAAACTCTTAATGCTAACTATAGAGCACTGAAATAGCCAACGAGCTCTCTGAATGATTTTTTCCCCCAAGTTTTAATTTCAATTCCAATTAGTTAACATACAGTGTAATACTAGTTTCAGGTATAGAATAGAGTGATTCACCACTTACAAGCAACACCCAGTGTTCATCACAAGTGTCCTCCTTAATACCC
Organism: Felis catus; assembly: GCF_018350175.1. Classification (NCBI taxonomy): domain Eukaryota; kingdom Metazoa; phylum Chordata; class Mammalia; order Carnivora; family Felidae; genus Felis; species Felis catus. The sequence continues at coordinate 205,179,548 of NC_058368.1, read as the reverse complement.
ATCACCCGTTTAACCCATCCCTCTGCCCACCTCCCTCTATCAACCCTCAGTTTATTCTCTATAGTAAAGAGTCTGTTTTCTGGTTTGCATTTCTCTTTTTTTCACTATGTTCATCTGTTTTGTTTCTTAAATTCCACATATGAGTGAAATCATATGGTATTTGTCTTTCTCTGAGTTATTTCACTTAGCATAATTCTCTCTAGCTCTATCCATGTCATTACAAATGGCAAGATTTCATTTTTCTTTATGGATGAATAATATTCCATTGCCTATATATAGCACATCTTTTTTTTCTTTCTCTTTTCTTTTTCTTTTTTTTTGAAATTTATTGTCAAATTGGTTTCCATACAACACCCAGTGCTCATCCCAAAAGGTGCCCTCCTCAATACCCATCACCCACCCTCCCCTCCCTCCCACCCCCATCAACCCTCATTTTGTTCTCAGTTTTTAAGAGTCTCTTATGCTTTGGCTCTCTCCCACTCTAACCTCTTTTCTTTTTTTTTTTCCTTCCCCTCCCCCATGGGTTTCTGTTAAGTTTCTCAGGATCCACATAACAGTGAAAGCATATGGTATCTGTCTTTCTCTGTATGCCTTATTTCACTTAGCATCACACTCTCCAGTTCCATCCACGTTGCTACAAAGGGCCATATTTCATTCTTTCTCATTGCCACGTAGTACTCCATTGATACCACATCTTCTTTATCCATTCATCAGTCAATGGACATTTGGCCTTTATCCACAATTTGACTATTGTTGATAATGTGGTTATAAACATCAGGATGCATGTATCCCTTCAAATCAGTATTTTTGTATCCTTTAGGTAAATACCTAGTAATGCAATTGATGGATCATAGGGTGGTTTTATTTTTAATTTTTTGAGGAATCCCCATACTGTTTTCCAAAGTGGCTGCACCAGTTTGCATTCCCACCAATAGTGCAACAACATTGTCCTTTCTCCACATCCTCATCTTTCTGAATGATTAAAGGAGCATTAAGCAATGGTTACACTTAGAGCTGAAAGAAGCTCTTACTTGCCCGCTTTGGGCTGTATTATTCCCTGTATCTCACTGTATTCTATTTCCTTGAAAACCAAACGTTATGTGGCATTTATATTAATTAAATTTGATTAAGCCAAATACTCCCTTATCCAACCATTAGGATAACTCCTTGTTTCATACACCTAGTCTTCTTGGGTAGCTGATGACAGATGCTAATTTGACACTAAAAGGTAAATTTTAGATACATCTAAGGCACTGAATAATAGAGTCAGAAGATGCAAACAAAGAATATATATTAAACAAATTATGTACTTAATCAGTATAATTACGTGGGTTTGCTGTAGAAATGGAAATAGAAATGTAACATTATCATTCTAGTTTCCATATCTGTGCTGGATCTACTGTGCCCATTGTATGTGATTCAAGTATAAAATTAAATTCTGTTTGTATGATTAAAGTATCTAATGTAAGTACTTATTCTGAAGTAATATACAAAAGCATATACAGTAAAACCTTGGTTTGCGAGCATAATTCATCCAGAAACATGCTTGTAATCCAAGGCATTTGTATATCAAAGCGAATTTCCCTATAAGAAATAATGGAAACTTTGATGATTCATTACACAACCCAAAAATATTCATATAAAAATGATTACAGTACTGTAACATAATACAAAATAGTAAAGAAAATACAAAATAAAAAGAAAAATAAACCAATTAACCTGCACTTACCTTTGAAAACCTTCATGGCCAGGGTAAGGGAGACAAGAGAGAGGAGGGTTATTGTGTAGGACAACTTTCACTATCACTAAAGAATGTTGACTATAGTATAGTATTAATAAACTCTTTTCATGCACTGTATTTAATGTAACTGGCAATAAGGCAGCAGAGGAAAGGGTCTCTATCTTCAGGCAACCTGACCTAGAATGAAGCAAAGCATTCCTAAGCTTACTCTTGTATGGAAAAGACTGTCCATAGGACTGGTGCTTTGAAGTGACAAAAAAATACACTAGTGCCAGTTGTGGGCACTTTCAAACATTCTGAAAAATCACTGATTTCTACCAAACACCAATGTCTGAGACCGAGCATTTGAGCATGGGAGATGATCACCCACAATCCTGCAGCGAGAGATGGGAAAAGAACCATTGGCTCAGTTGTGATCATGTGGCATCCGGTGTCAGGTACTACTCATATTGCAAGACATCACTCATTTATCAAGTTAAAATTTATTAGAAATGTTTGCTCATCTTGTGGAACACTTGCAAAACAAGTTATTCACCATCCAAGGTTTTACTGTACTTCATATAACAAAATTAATAACTTCCATGTCCCTACTTTAAGTTTTCCTAGTTTTAATTTAAAAAAAGGATATTTCAAACGTTATAAATAAAAAGAAAAAAAAACCCAAACCTCAGATGGAAGATTGCATGATACAATATTGAACACGACAGAAAGAAGGCAGTAGGAACTGGTGTCTTTTACATTCTGAGTACCAAGATCCTGAAATGTCAGGTACAAAATCAGTAAACCTCATGTACTGTAACTAGATAAGACTTTCTCAATGGATAGATAGATAGACAGATGGGTGAAGGGCACCTAGCCTACAATAACACTTGACTTTTCTGAAGTTTAGTGTTCTTCCAATCTCAACAGAGCCTCTGTGCAGAAGTAAAAGAAAACGTCCTTTTAGACGTGGAAAGAATTGTCTCTAGTCATTATAAAGTGTCACCATTTTATTCCCATTTAACAAACATCATTGCTATACTTGGTTAAATAGTGTCTCCACAAAATTCATGCCCCCCCCCAAATCTATGAATGTGGGCTTATTTGGAAATAAGATCTTTGCAGATGTAATCAAGATGAGGTCATACAGAATTTGGGTGGGCCCTAAATCCATATGACTGGTATCCTTATAAGAAGAGAGAAGTTTGGACACAAGGATACAAACACAGACAGAGAACATCATGTGAGAGAGGCAGAGATTGGAGTGATTTGTTCATGAGCCAAGGAGTGCTAAGAACCCAGCAATCACCAGCAGCTAGGAGAGATGTATGAGATTCTCCTCTCCCAAAAAGACCAACCCTGCTGACACCTTGATTTTGAACTTCTGGCCTCCTGAACTGTGAGAGAGTAAATTTCTGTTGTCTTTAGCCACATAGTTTGTGGTAATGTTACATCAGCCCTAGAAAACCAATTGCTTAGTTGCTTAGTTACCCGCCTTCCTGTCCCAACGTTGATTAAAGCAGTTAGTGAGAAGGGGTATGAATGTAACATTTTGAAATAGTGCTTAATGCTCCATATGGTTTAACAGTTGTCCTAGTTCAGCACAAATGGGATTTCTCTTCTTGGTTTGTGGAACCCCTCAATATATCTATATGCAAGTTAATGTAAATGAAAATTTTTGATATTTGATGTATAGAAAAAACAGAACAATCACAGCGAATGTATGTGGGGAGAAAGAAGAGACAGGTGGACAATGGGGGAGAATGACATGATAACTCTTCCCAACTCCTGGCTTGCTAGGTTGTTCATCAGCACTTGGGGAGGGCGGGGTTTAAAAGCAGAACCCAATCACCAGTTTTCATGAGCAATCTTCATGAAAGATTGGTGTTTCTAGGATCAGCTAACCAAGTAGAAATCAAGATGGAGGAAAGTTTTTTCTTCCACCTTTTGTTGTGCAGCTCTTGTCCTATAGTTGTCATGAGGACAACATAGGTGAATTAATACATATTAGAACAGTGGTTAGAACAGGTCTGACATACAGTAACAATTATGAAAGAGAAGATCATAAGCAGACCTATTTCCAAGTACATTGAAAACTCCCTGGGGATACTCCAAAATAACTGGGAAGGATTGCTGGTTAAGTAGCAGTTCTTCATATATCTGTAAGTAGAGGCAATAAGCCAGAGGAATTTGTGTTATTCATATTCATTAATTTAATGTATATTTGTTGAATGCCTTCTAAATAAATAAACTCAGTGAAGGAGAGACGATGTTTAGTCATGCTACCTTAGTGCAAAGCAGGCACTAAGCTGTGACTGGCTGAATAGATGGATGTGTCATGTATAGCACTGACTGCCAAGAATACAGGGGGACAAGATATTACTGTCCCACAGGACAGCAGAGCCAACAGGTATGAGGTTAAAATGATAAATTTTATCCACATGGACCATTTTTTAATTTCCTTTTTTTAAGTTTATTTATTTTGAGAGAGAGAGAGAGAGAGAGAGGATGTGAGTGAGGGGGGCGGGGCAGAGGGAGAGAGACAGAGAGAGAGACAGAGAGAGAGACAGAGAGAACCCCAATCAATGTTGGGCTCAATCCCATGAACTGTGAGATCATGACCTGAGCTGAAATCAAAAACAGACACTTAACTGACTGAGCCAGCCAGGCACTCCATACATGGACCGTTTTTTAATAAAGTTTTAATTTTTTCCCAATGTGACTAAAATTCTGGAAAATTAATTGATGGAGAATAGTTCATTTCTCCCAAACTCTAAGATAAATCAAATAAGAATGAAATTAGGAAAAGCAACAGATAATTAGTCATTTCAAGCAACTGCTCTGAAATGAATGCATTTCCTTTGAAAACTCTCAGAACATAAATGCCTAACCATTGAGGTAGGTTTTACTAAATACAGGCAAGTCATTTTACTCTTACAGCTCTCTTTGAAGATAGAGATACATTGTAGCACACGCAAGTCACAGCTTTTTGTTGTAGGAGTCAACAGGATTTATTTCTTCCTGTAACTTATAGCAGAAGTAAGATCCTTTTCCAAAGAACTTAATAGTACTTTGAAAAAATCTAGTAGCCACTTCTGAACTTCAGACAGAAAGAGTAGAAAACACCACCTACTGTACTACCCCTTGGGCTTTTGACTGAACTCCAGGCATTGTGGCAATTTCTCTTTCTGACCTTGTCACCCTGTAAATACTTAATGTTGCCAGTTTCCTGTAATGTAAATGCATTAGTAGAAGAATATGAAAGCTGTGTGTACAGAGAAATATGACAGATGTACAAGATGGGAGCATAATCTTCTAGACAAGAGAGATGAAGCTCCCAATAGGGTTTTAATGATAAATAGAAAGAGACTGAATTTCTCCCTTATCAACTAATGATAAATTTCTTTCCAAACTTACTAAAAAAACAGAGTTGGGTTCTAAGGTACAGGAAGGGAATGCCCAGTGCTAACCCTTATCTTAAAGAAGGGAAGTTCATGGCCCTTGTGGAGGAAATGATTCCAAATGATTTCATTGTCCGTTTTATAATGGCAATGTAACCTTAGTAAGAATATATGCTGTTATACTACAGCAATGCAATAGCTCACCATGACACTGCTCAGAATTCAGAGGATCATCTAATAGTTCTAGAGTGAAAAACCATAATTGTAACAAACAATAGAAAGGAAATTTTACAAACATATAGCATAGTTGCCTAATCAAAATACTTAATACAAATTAGTTCCTTTCCCTACTTCTTACTTCTCCTTATTATTTGTCAAACTTATAAAGTATGAAGATTTATTTCCAAGATTTTTTAAAAATTTTATTCTTTTCTGTACCTCAGATGGTGAAAGGAGCAAACTTATGATTAATGCCAGATAAATATTTTGGATTAGCTTGCTAGGTAGTGGGACAATTAGATAATGTCATTAAGTGTTAGAGCTGAGTAGGAACACAAAGGAGATTTAAGATAGATTGCTATTTTAGCTATATTGTTTCATGGAGGAATGAGCCTGTTAACATGTATGATCTCTTACAGATATTCAATTAGTTAAAAAATGAAAACCAGAAAACCCAATGATCTCCTCTTCCATTCTTTCCCCAGATGAACACACTATCTTTTGCTGGTTTCCATTCATTCTCCTGATTCCTAAGTAAATAGACCTTTTAAAATTATTCTCAATTACCATCCATTTCCTATCAGGACTTTGATACATCTATCATTTTTTTTTCTTCATTTTGTTCACATCTATTTCAGGAAGTTGGAGGGAGATGACTATATTTCTCTATATAGTGTATATCATATGTCTTACAGTTCTAGGAGCTGACAGTGGTCAAAATTCACCATTAATAAGGTGTGAAGAGGAAAGTGGGGAACAGAAACAAATCTGATCTTTAATTCAAGTTTTAATTAAGTACCAATACTTTAATAGAGAAGCAGAGTATGATCACACTTTATTTCTGTATTTTTCCACAAAACTGGAAGGGATCACATGTTGACCTTGCTTTCCTCTTAGCTTCCCATTAGTGAATCACTTTTACTTCTGTCACCTCTTTGGCCATGCCTCATGGTTTAGATAAAAGCCTAGTGTTGGCTATGATTGAACATAGCATATTATGGAAAAAAGAAGAGCACAGGCTAAGTCAAGGATGCCTGTGGCCCTTGGAGGAAGAAAAACTTGGGGAACAGAAAAGTGAAAAGCAATACCATGTAAATCTCACTTATGTTTTGGAGGCATGTTGTCTTTCTAGAATGAACATTCAGAATGCTCCAAAAAGCCTACCAAGATTTACCTATCTGATGATGGCTACCCATCCCCAGTGCTTCCATGGGGATTAATAATATAAGGAGAGAAGAAAAGAAGGAAGCCCCCTTTGTCATTGGGAACTCTTGGTCTGCAAAGTGAGGACCCTTAGGCAGTTAAGTGTTGTGTTTCACTCTTTCTTCCAATTGAAGAATGAGTCTACTTCAATAATCATTATAATGCTGAACAATGAGGCTTATATACTATGAGCCAGAAGCTAGACCAACTACTTAAAATAAATACATCACCTCATTAATCACAATAGCTCCGTTTATGTAATAGGAACTCTTTCTACATGAGGTATCTGAAGCAGTGTTTAAGTGTATTATATGAAGTTAAAATGAGAATGCATAGAACTCAGGAGAGCTCCAGCTACATTAGTCCTAAACCTGTGCTCCAAAAGCTGTACTACTCCCAATAGGTAAGAGGACTTGCAAGAATAGTTGACCAGATAGAGGATAGAGTTCATTAGAATTTATGGAAATTACCATGGTCTGTTTTTGTGAAAGGAGTGTAATTTATTTACATTTGAATGATGATACATGTATGATTTAGAGTCCAGTTTTTAGAAAAAGTATTGGCTAAAATTTTGTGGCTAAATGTATTGCTCTGCACTTGGATTATTAAAAAAACTCAAACAAAATTAAATGGGCAATCATAAAATAAACAGTATTTTTTTTATTTTAAGATTTTAATTATTAGAAGATTAATCTTTTCTTACCTACATGAACAACAGCTCCATCTTGTTGCTCAGAAGAATAATGGATCATTGCACTGGCTTTTTTTTTCCTCATTCAGAAAATATACAAGTTCACCCTGCCTAGGAATCTGACTTGGCCCAAAATACAAAATGAATTTAATCTGAAAGCTTCTGATCTATCTGAAAAGAGAAGGATGACCATTGTCTTTGCTTGCAATCCCCAGAAGCAGATCCTAAGACAAGGATATAATTTGTTGGGGAACCCAGTAAGCACTAGGGAATGAGGACATAAGATGGTAGGAAAGTAAGCTAGCACTAGGCCACCAGAAGTAAAGTTCATTAAGGAATTCTGAAAGAACACTCCTCAGAGTAGTTCATCCAAACTCAGGTATTTCTTTACCAAATCATTGTCAGTCAGAACAACAAAAAAAATCTTCCTGCAGAAAGTCACTGGAGTTTATAGAATGCCACTTTTGGGCTGGGCTACAGTCATCAAAATTAGAAGTCACTGGAATTGTTGTTTGTTACATAATGATAGGCTCATGAGCACAGTCTGAAAACAGAAGTATAAACAAAGGAAAACTTTTACTCTTTTACATTGTATCATTAAGTGAGGGCCAACTGTACTAATTATATTGTAGTTAGTAAAATATTCCTCTACTTCAATAAGGACTTATACTATAGTCTTTCTAAGAATTGATGTTTATCCTAGGAAGATGTTTGTGAATGTATATTTTTGATCCATTTGGATTATCAGTAAGAATAAGAAGACTTACTTGCAACTTAACAGATTTTGTAGTACTGTATCCCATTTTGTAATTCACTCAACATCATCCCCCAACTCTTTAGTCTTTGTGAGATGAATAACTCAGAATTTGGGCTATATACTACTAGTGGGTTATGGGATCCACAGAATTCCTGTGAGTAAGAAGTGGATGGTTTCCAGACTCACATCAACCTGTGTAAATAGGGAATGGGGTTGCCCTCAAGGGAAGTTTGGAGGAGGAAATCCTTATAGAGGAGGGAGAATCTAAATATGGTGGAGAAACCAAGAATTGGAGTATAACCATGGGAGAATTCCCTAGGAAGTGTTTGATATTTTTGTGTTTTTCCTTGGATTATGAAATAGCCCTATTTGGCATATAGTCTTAAATGCACCTGATCCCCACTGTAATTTTTTTTTATTGATCTTCCATCTTTCAGTAAAGGTTGATATATACCAGATAGACTTCTGTGGCAATCATGGGAAGTATACCCTGTCCTGTATTTATTTCACCACTGAGAATGTCAAAGAGGTAGCCATATCTACTTATATATGGATGGGAGATTTTAGCCCAAACATTTCAGTGTAGGGCTAGCAGCAAAAAGAGGGCAGACAGCTCACTGGGGACCTGGGACCAATGGGAGGAATATATAATAGGATAAGTGACTCACTTATGAATATGAAACAAACTCACATTTTTCTAGATATGCCAGAGAAGGAAATGGGGGTGTTTGATAGTTGCCTTATAATTAGCAACTAAGAACAGCTACAACTAACAGTCATGACCAACTCAAGATCCAGTAATGATGCTGTCCTGAGAGCTATGCTTATTATTGTCTTCATTGCTAGGCTTTGCCTGGGACCTCAATTAGAGCTCAGAAAACTCTAGTAATGAGTTCAATTTAGTTTATAAATGTAAACTTTAATAGTCTTTACTCCCTTAGTACTTATCCCAGTAAATATCCCTTCTACACGCATAAAAATTAATTCCTATGGAATTATGTGCCATTTTCTCTCTCTCTCTCTCTCTCTCTCTCTCTCTCTCTGTGTGTGTGTGTGTGTGTGATTTTCTTGAATGATCTTGAGAAAGCATTAGCTTTATATGATCACTGTTTAGTAATGCAGTAACCCAGGAGGCATGATCAGATTTTGACGAACACTGCTATAACTTAGGAATCCGTTATTATGACCAACAACTTCTAAAACATGAAAAAGAACCATAACATGGGAGGTAGGATGAGAAGATGAATATGTTAAAGAATTAACATATTTGGAAATCATGGATCCTGAGAAATACACATGTAACAGTATAGGATAGGAGAAATAAATATGATCAGTGGGAAAATGAATTGTAACCAAGTAGTACACAGAATATCATGACTATTACTACATATTACTACATCTTATGTGTAATTGTTTGGACAAAATAAAAATAGGAATATAAAAAAAAAAAAGGAAGGGTACACCTTATTCCAAAGAACTGTATCTATTCAAAATGAAGATGGAATAGCCTTATGTGTCAAGAAGATATTACTTAAAATAGCTTTATTACTTTTTCCTGTTTATTAAAGTAATATGCAGTTGTTTTAAAAAACATAAACATTTAAGAATTAGGAAGAGAAGAATAAAAGTACCACTAATGTCACCATCTTATATCCTAAAAATTTTTTTAATGTTTATTTATTTTTGAGAGACAGAGAGAGACAGAATGCGAGTGGGGGATGGGCAGAGAGAGAGGGAAACACAGAACCTGAAGCAGGCTCCAGGCTCCGAGCTTTCAGCACAGAGCCCAACACGTGGCTGGAACTCACTAGCCCTGAGATCATGACCTGAGCCGAAGTCAGATGCCCAACCGACTGAGCCACCTGGGTGCCCACTGTCATATATTCTAGAAGAAGATATATTTACATGTATGTTCACATCAACCGCCATTATTTGAAGAAGAAAAAATGATGGGATGTGTTTGCATAGAGACAGAAACAGAGGGCAACAAGGGGGACTTTGTTGTTAGAGGTGACTAGCTGCTGCTTAATTGAAGGAACTGGACATGAGGTCTGAGTTCACAAGCTAGTAGAGGCAAGATAGAATAGTAATGGAAATAGTCACAGGGTTAGTAATAGAAACAATAGAAACAACAATAACAATGATAGCTACTATTTGTTACAGACAAACTTTATGCCAGTTACTCTACATGAATTCTCTAATACCACAGAACAATGAACTAGATACTATTTCCCTCAGTTACAGATGATACTAGGTAATTTGCCTCTTTATATGCACAGCAGGTAAATTACATTAGTGATCAAGGACTCCAACTCCCAGACATACTAGTAGTTTCCTTCAGCACAGTATATTAAATGCTCATGAGACTGCTTGTGGTCTCATGACTCTAGGGACATCATCCAGGACCTCCGTTGGCCATCAGGAAAGAATTTGTTGTTGAAGCAATGGAAGAAATAGTGACCTTGGGAGGACAAGACATTTCTAAACTGCTCTTGTCTGATGAATATGGATCCAAAAATTCTCAATAAGATACTAGCAAATCAAATTCAACAGCATATAAAAAGAATTATTCACCATGATCAAGTGGGATTGATTCCTGGACTGCAGGGCTGGTTCAACATTTGCAAATCAATCAATGTGATACATCACATTAATAAAAGAAAAGATAAGAACCATATGATCCTGTCAATCGATGCAGAAAAAGCATTTGACAAAATTCAGCATCCTTTCTTAATAAAAACCCTCAAGAAAGTCGGGATAGAAGGAACATACTTAAACATCATAAAAGCCATTTATGAAAAGCCCACAGCTAATATCATCCTCAGTGGGGGAAAAACTGAGAGCTTTCTCCCTGAGATCAGGAACACGACAGGGGTGTCCACTCTCACCACTGTTGTTTAACATAGTGTTGGGAGTTCTAGCATCAGCAACCAGACAACAAAAGGAAATCAAAGGCATCAAAATTGGCAAAGATGAAGTCAAACTTTCACTGTTTTGGAGATGACATGATATTATACATGGAAAATCCGAAAGACTCCACCAAAAGTCTACTAGAACTGATACATGAATTCAGCAAAGTCACAGGATACAAAATCAGTGTACACAAATCAGTTGCATTCTTATACACTAACAATGAAGCAACAGAAAGACAAACAAAGAAACTGATCCCATTCACAATTGCACCAAGAAGCATAAAATACCTAGGAATAAATCTAACCAAAGATGTAAAAGATCTGTATGCTGAAAACTATAGAAAGGTTAAGAAGGAAATTGAAGAAGATCCGAAGAAATGGAAAACATTCCATGCTCATGGATTGGAAGAATAAACATTATTAAAATGTCAGTACTACCCAAAGCTATCTACACATTCAGTGCAATCCCAATCAAATTGCACCAGCATTCTTCTCGAAACTAGAACAAGCAATCCTAAAATTTGTATGGAACCACAAAAGACCCCGAATAGCCAAAGTAATATTGAAGAAGAAGACCAAAGCGGGAGGCATCACAATCCCAGACTTTAGCCTCTACTACAAAGCTGTAATCATCAAGACAGCATGGTATAGGCACAAAAACAGACACATAGACCAATGGAATAGAATAGAAACCCCAGAACTAGACCCACAAACGTATGGCCAACTCATCTTTGACAAAGCAGGAAAGAACATCCAATGGAAAAAAGACAGCCTCTTTAACAAATGGTGCTGGGAGAACTGGACAGCAATATGCAGAAGAATGAAACTAGACCACTTTCTCACACCATTCACAAAAATAAACTCAAAAAAACCAATTTGACAACAGATTTCGTATTTAAAAAAAAAAAGAAATAGTGGCCTTGGGAGGACAGGACATTTCTGAACTGCTCTTGTCCCCATTATAGTAGCTTATCTACTGCACTTACTTCTCTGGGCTATGAACATCTTACATCTTATTCTGAGATGGAGAAAGTATATCTGGCTGCTCCCAAAGACCATACTAAAGCTCTGGGAAGCATGGGAAGCAAGCATCTGACCTGTCTGGCTATTAGGTTACAGGCCATCTTCTCACCATTGCACAGAGTAGAGGACTCCACAAACACCAGAAGGAGGTCAGGTCCTGGGCCACCAAAATACAACAAATATCATTAGAGAAATTCTCCAGAGTGGGAGGAAATATAGGGAGGAGAAAGGTTTCAAAGAGAAAAAAAGAAAAACAAAAAAGAAAGTCTGTTATGCATGAACTTTTTCTTCTTGTAATTTCTTTTGTTCTCAATTTATTTTTTTTAATGAATTGATAACATAGTCATTTATTTTTCACATATTTTTTTTTCTAGTCAACACATTTTAAACTTGTCAGGAGCTACCTGCAGCTTTTAAAAACATTTTTTCCCTATCCTTTTATAGCAGTGTTTTTTTGAATTGTCCTCTATGTGTCCTGAAGAAGTAGCCTCAAGAGATGAGAGAGCTCTAGACCATTTTATTTGTTTAACTTAATTATTTAATTATTTTTTAGCTATATTGAGGTATAATTGACAAATACAATTGTAAGATACTTATGTTTAAATTTTTTTTAACGTTTATTTATTCTTGAGACAGAGAGAGACAGAGCATGAATGGGGGAGGATCAGAGAGAGAGGGAGACACAGAATCTGAAACAGGCTCCAGGCTCTGAGCTGTCAGCACAGAGCCGGACGCGGGGCTCAAACTTACGGATGGCGAGATTATGACCTGAGCCGAAGTCAGACGCTCAACCAACTGAGCAACCCAGGTGCCCCAGTTGTAAGATACTTAAAGGTGCATCATAGTGATTTGATATATGTGTCTCCCTTCACATATTATCTGGCTCTTTTCTTGCAGGGATGGGTGTGGCAAGAACATCTACGTTCTAGTCTCTTAGCAAATTTTATTTATATGATCATTCCCTTGTTTAAGTTTATCCACATTACTCAATTAGGTGGCAACCCTGTGGAAGCAATAAAGTGCTATTTCCTTGAACCAGTATTAAGCTGTCCTGTTATTCTAATGATGCAGATAGGAAGTAAGTAGTTAATTAGTTAAAAGGGCTTAAAGTCTGTGGGGTCTCTACAAACAAGAAACAATGCCAGAGTGTGCCTTTGAACTTCAATGCTTTCAAAATGGGACAGGGTCAGAAGAATTTAACTGGGGCAGGAAGGAGGACCATAGAGGCTGACTTTATTTGTTTTTGGAGGGTTCAGGATACAGATGAAACTCTGCAAGGAAACAAATTCTTCTAACAACAAACCAGAGGAATAGGCCATTGGTCCTCCCATTTTAAGTCAGTCATATCAGAGCTATGACTTCCTGGTGATTTTGTAGGGAGTTACAAATTTGGGTTTAAAGTCCATCTTCCACTTGTCTGGATATCAAAGAGCTCTTCCTGGATCTTGCATTTTCAGCTTTCATTGTGTCTATTAATGCACCTAAAAGTCATGAACACTTTAATTAAACAGTTTATATTTTACTTGAGTGATATTTCATTGTTTTGAGGAAGAGTAAAAAAAATACATATATCTCATGGAAGATTTAGCATATTCCTCAAAGCTGAAACTTAAACCACTGTTCCCTCTCTTGCTGTATCAGTTTATTAGTTTTTCTCTTCATTTTCCATGAACACCTATCATGCTGTCAAACAATTTTATACAAAAGTGTCAGCTGAATGAATTGGCATATAATGAAATGCCTGTACCCTAGGAAATAGCCTTTTTGATTGAAATGGTTCTGTAAATGTCTTTTTTATACTACTGAATTATCTGGTGTCTCTTTCTCTTTCTTTCTTTCTTTCTTTCTTTCTTTCTTTCTTTCTTTCTTTCTTTCTTTCTTTTTTTTCTTTCTTTCAGTTTTGTCTTTCAGATAACAGAGTACTAATGCAGCTGTGGACCATTCTACACTAAAAAATCTTTTGATTTGGGCCCCCCACTGGGCAGAATTCACATTCTGTAACACTATCACACATTTACAGTTTACCTGATTGGTGCCATACACTTTCATGTATATTGCTTAATCTCTGAACATCTTTAGTGACAGCTGAATTCAATGTCATGTTTCTTGCTACAGCGTTTCTTCCTGGTCATCTACCACAAGCCTTATTTTATAAGTACATCAACAGTATTAAAGTATTTTTAGGATTTCAGCACTAGATATTCATTCAAAGAATAAAAGCATGCGTTAGATTGTATGTTTCTTTTTTATATTCACAAACAATATAGTCCCTTAAAATGTGACAGTTTACATTGAATCACAAATTATGTTCTTATTTTTCTCTGTTCTTCCTATATCTGAGGCAAAGATTAGCTGACTTGTGGGATAATAGACTAGCATCATGTTTTGGTGATTTCAAGCTCCTTAGTGACATATTTTCTTCTCTTTATTTCAGTATTTAATGGCAGTATTTCAGTAGCACCAGTATTTCAGGGACAACTGAAAGAATTATGCCTATTTCAACCATCTAGATAAATTCCAAATCATTGCTAAAATAGCCATTTTAATGCAGGAGGTCAAATCGTATAATGCAATGAGTGCCCAATACATTCTAGTCATATAGTTTGGTAATGATGATGATACAGAAGTTGATAAATTATAAAAAGTTAAGAATTTGCATTGCAAGTGAATACGGCAAGTTTCAAGAAAGGTAAAACCTCTATTCTTCCCTATGTCTTAGGTTGTTTTAGGAAATAAAACGGAAGAGAATATTTTTATTTGGAAAGTCTAACTTCAAGGTAAGAATTGAAAGGGAATTACATTTTGTTTAGGAGTAAGCCAAAGCAAAATCAAATGAAGAAAAAGCATGCATATAGTAGAATATAAAAATGTCAACACTGCCTAGAGACACATAGTGAAAACACTTTGAGGAAAAAGATCCACTGGCTAAGCTCCTTATATCAATGACTTTTGCCAGCAACTTTCCCATTGGTACTTACAGATTTCTATAGATGTGTTTGTTTTACTCTATGTCTCTTCCCTTAGCTGCCAATCTATATACACATCATCTTTCTATATGTGTCATACTAAAAAGGACAAGAAGTATCGTATTGTCAACACTATCAAGTTATATGATCTAGTGCAGAAAGTGCAGAAATAATCTCATAAATATCTTATTTATCCCAAGCCATGACATTTATATTGATATAATCTACTTTCTTGTTTCAGAATTTTAGTTTAAGTAGCAGAACATTTTAACTTTCACTTTCTAAAAATATTGAAATTTCAAACTGTCAGGGAGGAAGTTATCTTATTTATTTATTTATTTATTTATTTATTTATTTATTTATTTTTTCAACGTTTATTTATTTTTGGGACAGAGAGAGACAGAGCATGAACGGGCGAGGGGCAGAGAGAGAGGGAGACACAGAATCGGAAACAGGCTCCAGGCTCTGAGCCATCAGCCCAGAGCCCGACGCGGGGCTCAAACTCACAGACCGCGAGATCGTGACCTGGCTGAAGTCGGTCGCTTAACCGACTGCGCCACCCAGGCGCCCCTATCTTTTTTTTTTTTAATTGCACAGAACTTTGCAGAGTCTTTTCCAATATGCCACCCAGAATGTTTCTCCTGGAATGGTGTTTCTTCCTTTGCATTTTCATTCTTTAAAAAAAAAAAAAACAAAAAACCACAAACCTTGATTTTTCTTTCCAATTTATGGCCAACTCTTTATATGATATTGAGCAAATCATTTTGGTTTTGTTTTGTTCCTTAAATAGCTAATGACTTGGAAAGATATAAATTTTGTTTAAAAAAATTTTAAAGCAAAATAACATTATCCTAAAATTTTATAAAAAATCCTCTACATCTAAAATCTAAAAAGGATTTCCTTAAGTATTTTCAATGCCACATCTCTCATGGTAAATGGGTGCCCAAAATATTTAAAAATTTTTTTTTCAAAATGTAACACCAATTTTTTTTTATCCATTTTTGACCATGGACTGTGATCTTTTTGGATAGACTAACAGGAAGTTTTCAGATGGTCTTTATTCCTTAACACTGGTGGAGACTGGTGCTGGTGGAGAAATTTGGCAACATAAAAAGTTAAGAGAATTCTGTGTTACCTAAGTTGGAGAGCTGGCTTTCATCCTTGACTCTATAATTATGTCACTATGACCAAGTCAAATCTTCTTTGGACCTCTGTTTCCTTATCTATTAAGTAAAAGATTTGACTACATGATTCCTAGTTTGATTTCATGATTGATTTGGACATATTCTCACTCCAGATTCAGTAACAAATCTATGAGGAAACTACGATAAAATGTTCCAAATTTTGTCTTATTTTTAGTTCTTATATATGTAACTTCTTGCCACATTTGTCAAATGTTCATAATGCTTTAAACAAACTGGAAACCAGTATCTGTCATTAGCAAGATGAATAAAATTGCATATAGTCATATCAAAGAATATTACTATAGCTACACAGAACATGGTGAATCTTACAATATTCAATGAAAAGAATAGGACATGCAAGAATATAGTTTTATTCCTTTTGTAGAAATTTTAAAACCAGGAAAAACTAAACTCTACTATTTAGGAGTACATACATAGTTTATAAAACTATTTGTTTTTAAGAAAAGGAAACTATTATTACAAAGGTCATGCAAGTGTAGGAAATTGTTTTCCATTAAGACTTTTGATTTAGGGGGCACTTGGGTGGCACAGCTAGTTAAGTGTTCCACTCTTGGTTTCAGCTCAGGTTATAATCCCACAGTTTGAGAGTTTGAGCCCTGCACCAGGCTCCATGCTGAGTGTAGAGCCTGCTTGGGATTCTCTCTCTCTCCCTTTCTCTCTACCCTTCCTCTGCTTATGCTTCCTCTCTCTCTCTCTCTCCCAAAATAACTAAATAAAGTTTAAAACATTAATTAAAAAAAGACTTTTGATTTAGTTTGCATGGTATCTGTGGGTATGTTCACACGTTAGATAATGTTGTTATCTAATGTTTATCTAAATGTTGTTTATTTTATTGAGGGCACTATGCTGCCTCACCTAAGGATATAGCAAAGCGATTTGGTACCTAAGTAAATGAAACAGAAAGGAATAATCTAATAATCAACATTAGCATAGCTAAGACATAGCTGTCCTTTCTTATAGGGGACAGACATTGACTTGGAAGTCTGTATTTTTCCTAATCTCAATCTGATGATTTCATATAGATGATATGAAAATGTAAGTTGTGTTTGATTAGGTAGGGACAAACTGAAGGCAAATTTATCTTATCAAGGTATTAGGCATTGACTGACAAAACATATTGCAGTGAATTTGCCAGCAAGATATATTTAACCTCAATGACGTCATATTATATAATGTGAAAAGGGAATTTATATTTAACTCCTCCTTCCCTTCCTCCCTCCCCTTCCTTTACAATTTAAGATAGGTATTAGAAAGTGATGAGGGAAAAAAAAGGCAACTAATTAATTATCCATGAGACACTTTATGGGTCTAATTTGTAATTTTGACAAAATGATGACAGAATATTCACCTTTCTGGTTAATTTTGATAAGATGATGACAAAATATTCACCTTTCTCATGTCTTCATGACTTTAATAAAGCCATTAAGCGATGGCCTAGATTCTACACTTTGATATCTTACCTGTTCAGATAGGTCCGTATTCTTTTTTTTTTTTTTTTAATTTTTTTTTCAAAGTTTTTTATTTATTTTTGGGACAGAGAGAGACAGAGCATGAACGGGGGAGGGGCAGAGAGAGAGGGAGACACAGAATCGGAAACAAGCTCCAGGCTCCGAGCCATCAGCCCAGAGCCTGACGCGGGGGTCGAACTCACGGACCGCGAGATCGTGACCTGGCTGAAGTCGGACGCTTAACCGACTGCGCCACCCAGGCGCCCCGTGATAGGTCCGTATTCTTGCTCCCACTTCCTTAAAAATGAACTACATCCCATTCCATCAGGAACTTAATGTCTGCTAAGACTATATGGTTGGTTAATTTGTACCAAGGTTTTAACAGATAAATAATTATATGCCATTCCATTTATCCCAGGTTGTATTTCTATTTTATTAAATACCTTCAATACCCAAACTAAGGTATACTCTATTTTTGAGAATTCCAACCTCTGGGCTGAATGGTAAGAGATATACTGTTATCAGTGTTGGAGAAGATATTTTTTGCTCTACTATCCAATATTATCAGTGGATTTTTTTTTTACATAATTTTAATGTATATATTCCATGTATACAAAGCACTACCCTACCCCAAACTTTATTTAGTGTTAACACCACCTGAAGTTTCATTTATTCAATAAAATTTTATTTAGTTCATTTTTTGCTGCAGTCTCTGTGTTGGACACTGAAGACAAAGATTAATGATCTATATAATCAAGTATTTCACTGTGGAATTCACAAATTGCAGTAGAGTATAAGTATAGTTGTACCAGTAGAGCAAAGTACTAAAAGAACATTGAGAGGGAAGCACCTGAGAGAGCTGGAAAATGAAGTCATCTGTAAAGGGCCTTCACTATGCCTACCTGGCTCCTAGACCCCCAAGCTGCCCTTCATCCCATTTTCTGTCACTAATTTGCTGAGAAGGCTTAGGCAAGCAACTTTTCACACTCATGTTTTAAGGGGCACATATATAAAATAAGAGAAATGGAAAAGCCATCTCTGATCTATCAGTTCTAATATACAGCATAATAAGGTTTAAGAGGAAGGAATACATGAATAGTAATAACGTTTATTTTACCAAATCTGAACCTGCCTGTTATTTATATATCTCTAAAGTCTCTAAACAGTATTTTAGGTATTTCTACAAATGTCTCATGAACACATTTATTTACCTATTGTGTGGCATTTAACCTTTTCTTCCCTTCTATTGGTATAGTCTCCTTATGTTAGTCACTCAGTTATGCTACAGAAACAAACCCTGAAATTTTAATGGCTTTGCATATAAAAGTTCCTTCTTACTCAAAGAGCATGCCAGATTCTCTGAGGATCTGACAACCATCCCAAGATAGCTTGGAACTCTCCTCTAAGTTGTAACTTGTAGATCCACTCTAACAGGTTTCACCATCTTACAATGTTTCCAACTCAATAAGTGGCCTGAAGGGTCATTAAGGCAAAGAAATACTGGAAGGACTTGCATTGGCTTTTGAATGCTTTGGCCCAAAAATAAATAGGTCATTTCTGCTCACAGAGCAATGACCAGAAGCAGTCTCACTTTATTGCATTGAGACTGGGTAATGTGAGGAGCACATGGATATTTGGCAAGAAGTTAGTATCTCTGCCTCGCTCCATGATAATTTCCATGGTCATTGCTGCCATGGATTCTTTGCAGCCAAGAAATGCCAGAGCGGTGCTATATTTTCTGGAGACTCAATGCATCAGAATCCGACAGTATTCTATCCTGCAGTGTGGAACACCCTCCTGCTAGCTTTATGCTATACATTCTTTCTGGCCATCTAAGCGATGCTACTGGTGGACTGAACTCACAAAGCTTTTAATGGGAATGTTTTCAGTTTCTGCTTGTAAGCTCACACAGATGTAATTACCTAATGGTTATCCAAAAAATAGAAGCCATTTTCTCCCTTCTAGGTTATATACAACTACCTCTAAGTTTTCTTTCAGTCGTTCTCTTCATAGAGCCCCACATTTAGTCCCTTTGACATGAGGCTTGCGTTTTCCTATAGAGTTCTGTCAATAAAAATAGGTGAAGGTTTTATTAAACGCATGGGCTGCAAAATACATACCAACGCTTAGTCCAGTTAGAGGTTTAATTCAGACCAATTCAAGGAGACATAAGCATGGAGAACAGTGTTTGCACCATTTCTAGGCACGTGATATTTGAGGAGATCAATGTAAATGATTTCATGATCAATTAGTGCCAAGAGGAGGCCACTACCAATCTCAGAATTTTTTTCCTGTTACCAAAACTTCTCATAAGGCATTAGAAGGCAATCTCCTTTCTGTGAATAGGGAGAAAAGAGTGAGGACTATATATCATACCATTATACGTAAGTGGTTTTCTCCCCATTGTTTCTCTCCCACCAGGGCTAACTTCACTTTTTATATTCTCTGTATTCTTTGCACATTTCATCAACATTTTAACTGTAACTTTTAAAAGACTGTTGGCAAGAATATTTAGTAATCATGCTACATGATCAATTGAACAAGTTTTTTTCCCTCTCTCTCTCTACTGTGAAGACTGAAATCCACTGTACTCCAGTGAATCTATGTCACTTTGAATCAACTAATATTCTGGCTGTTAGAGATGGGTTATCTCAAAGCTGCCTCTGGAAAGTTCCTGTGCTGTAGGTCACAGACCAGGCTCTGGCATCCTGTCTGAGACACTTTTCTGATGGGAAGGCCACCCAAGATGGGACTATCCTTCAGGCTGAAAGAGGTGGAGTCAGGTCAAGCCAGTTTCCCAAACTGCCAATTTAAACAATGACATAATTTCACATGCCAAAAGTCTATTTGTACACAATCAGGGAGTGATCAAAAAAGGAAACTATAATAAAGAGAGTCTCTACTGAGTTTGGATCCATTCCTGTCTCTGTTTGTTTATGTTATTTCTCCCTCTCTTAACTTTAGAACATTAGCTCTTTGAGAAGAGAACATAGCTTTTTAATATTAGGTACACGATCTATCCTGATGTGACAACTTAATAAATGTTTAATATGTGATTAGGCCAAAATTGTCATAGATTTTTTAAAAAGTTTTTTTAATGTTTATTTATTTTTGAGAGAGAGAGAGAGAGAGAGAGAGACAGAGGTGATCAGGAGAGAGGCAGACACAGAATCCAAAGCAGGCTCCAGGCTCTAAGCTGTCAGCATAAAGCTGATGCAGGACTCGAACTCATGAACCATGAGATCATGACCTGATCCGAAGTCAGAAACTTAACTGACTGAGCCACCCAGGTGCCCGTAAATTTGTCATAGTTTAGACATAGTTTAGAGAAGCAGTCATTCTTTGGATAGCACAGTCCCATTTAACTAAGGAAGAAAAAAAAAACTTTTAACATTTTCTTTGAAATAATCATTGGTTTTAACTATGCTGTGTGTGTGTGTGTGTGTGTGTGTGTGTGTGTGTGTGTGAACCCAATTTTGCTAGTACAAATCAATTGAGTTCTCTTCTCCCAAGTACCAGTGTCATTATTTCTACATGAAATAGGTAATAAAATTAAACAGAATATAATTATTAAAATTTAATATTTTCGGGGCACCTCGGTGGCTTAGTAGGTTGAGTGACTGACTTCGGCTCAGGTCATGATCTCACACTTCCTGAGTTCGAGCCCCAGCATTGGGTTCTGTGCAGACAGCTCAGAGCCTGGAGCCTGCTTTGGATTCTGTGTCACCCTCTCTCTGCTCCTCCTCTACTCATACTCTCTCTCTCTCAAAAATAAATAAATATTAAAAAATATTTTAAAAATTTAATATTTTCAGTGGTAGTAGAAACAGCCTCAATTTGGGGAAAATATTTAGACATTTAAAGATGTACAGAAATATGTGAAAATAGGAATTTAGACCCATGCAAAGAAGAAGGTCTTGAAAAGAGGAGGAAGATCCAAAGAAGAGAAAGGAATCATAAAATTTTGGTACTGACCAGAATAATTCTATGAAGTTATGAATTAGTTAATTATACTACCCTAGTAATTAATCCAGAGAAATTGTCAGGCAGTGAAAATTCAAATATTTTCACCACTTTGTCTAAAGGTTCCTTAGATTTTTAGCCCTTTCTTCTTTCCCACTCTACTTTTTTACTGTGAAGTTAATTCCAAGAGTAATTATTTCCAAATCTATCTCAAATTAGAAGCTCTGATGAAGAGAAATAACCAATTATTGAGGACATAATGCTAAAGACCATAGTCAATGTTAGAAGGTAATATTGCCCATAGACCCTGGGCTTTGAACCGTAGAAAGTCTTGCTGCAGTCCTCATCTAGCTGTTGCCCTTCCATTTGGTGAAAGTGTACAGGGTCAAAAGGATACACCAATCTACATGTTCTTTAGTCCAGACCATTCTCTGAGCCTGGAATTCCCCACCCAAAGGCACCAAGCCCACCAGGGCCAATGCACACCTCTTTAATAAGTCTCTCAAGGGCAGACTACATCTATGATGTGTAGGTGCTTCTGTCCAAAAATTATATTTTGTAAGTATACCACATGAAGTAGTATAATATTATTTGAAAATAGACTAGACTGTAATAAGGTACAGATGCTTAATATAAATCCAATATAAGACTATCTTATAAAATATAAAATACATCAATTAAAATAGTGAATATAAAATATACACAATCATAAAGAAGCAAGAAAAGAGGAATACTGGATGAAGTGCAGGTGAACAATTAACACATGAACTGCAAATGGTAGATTTGAAAATAACAGCCATACTGATAATTATTTTAACTATAAATGGTCTAAGAATACTATTTTAAAAGGCAGAGATTATTACACACAAAAGTAGACCTATATGACATGTATAAGAAAATCAAATAGATTAAAAAGAATGAAAAACTCAGAATGTATAAATATAAGAAATCTGGGTTGGCCAGAACAATAAGTAGACTTCAAGATGGAAAATTTCCTATGATAGATGTAACAGAAACTGACAGAATTTAAAGGATCCTCTCTCTGCCAGAAAACACAGATGACCAGAACAATACTATCAAACAACTTGATTTAATTAATATATATATAGAAAAAGGAACACAACAGGGGTGCCTGTGTTTCAGTAAGTTAAGGAACTGACTCTTGATTTGGGCTCAGGTCATGATCTCACAATTTGTGAGATTGAGTCTGTGTCAGGCTCCTTGCTGACAGTGCAGAGTCCTTTCTCTTCCCTTCCCCTCCTCACTTTCTCTCATAATAAATAAACTTTAAAATAAAGAAAGAAAAGGGAACATAACAAAGAATAATGCATACTCTTTCAGGTTGCATATGAAACTTTCACCCAGATGTATGCTCAAACCATTAAAAGGCTCAATAAACATAAAAGGACTGAAATTTTAAAAATTTATCATTAATATAGTAAGTAATTTTATTTATTTTTCTTTCAAGTTTTTGTTTAAATTCCAATTAGTTAACATACAATATAATATTAGTTTCAGGTGTAGAATTTAGCAATTCAACACTTACAACAACACCTGGTGTTCGTCACAAATGCCCTCCTTAATCCCCATCACCTATCTAAACCATCACCCCCACCTGCCTCACCTCTGGTAACCATCAATTTGTTCTCTTTAGCTAAGAGTCTATTTCTTGGTTTGCCTCTCTTTTATACCCCCTACATTCATTTGTTTTGTTTCTCAAATTCCACATATGAGTGAAGTCATATGGTATTTGTCTTTCTCTGACTGACTTATTTTGCTTAGCATAATATTCTCTGTCTTAATCCACATCATTGGCAAAAATGGCAAGATTTAATTCTTTTTTCTTATGGCTGAGTAATATTTCATTGTATACACACACACACACACACACACACACACACACCACATCTTCTTTATCCATTCATCAGTTGATGGACATTTGGACTCTTCCTATAATTCGGCTATTGTTGATAATGCTGCTATAAACATCTGGGTGTTCAAATCAGTATTTTTGTATCCTTTGGGCAAATACCTAGTAGTGCAATTGCTGGATCATACAGTAGTTCTAGTTTTAACTTTTTGAGGAACCTCCATACTGCTTTCCAAAGTGGCTGTACCAGTTTGCATTGCCATAGCACTGTAACAGTTCCCCTTTCTCTGCATCCTCACCAACACCTGTTGTTTCTGTGTTGTTAATTTTAGCCATTCTGACAGGTGCGAGGTGATATCAGTTTGTAGTTTTGATTTGTATTTCCCTGATGATAAATGATGTTGAACATCTTTTCTTGTATCTGCTCGCCATCTGTATATCTTTGGAAAAATGTCTAGTCATGTATTATGCACATTTCTTCACTGGATTATTTGTTAAGTTTTATAAGTTCTTTATGTATTTTGGATACTAACCCTGTATCAGATACGTCATTTTCAAATATCTTCTCCCAATCCATAAGTTGCCTTTTAGTTTTCTTGATTGTTTCCTTCACTGTACAGAAGCTTTTTACTTTGATGAAGTCCCAATAGTTTATTTTTGCTTTTGTTTCCCTTGCATCAGGAGACATATCTAGTAGACAGTGTCAAAGAGGTTACTGCCTGTGTTCTTTTTCTAGGATTTTAATGGTTTCCTGTCTAACAGTTAGGTCTTTAATCTATTATGAATCTATTTTTGTGTATGGTGTAAGAAAGTGGTCCAGTTTCATTCTTCTGCATGTAACTGTCCAGTTTTCTCAACGCTATTTTTTGAAGAGACTTTTTTCCACCGGATACTCTTTCCTGCTTTGTCGAAGATTAAATGACCATATAGTTGTGGGTTCATTTCTGGGTTTCCTATTCTGTTCTACTGATCCATGTGTCAATTTTTGTGCCAGTACCATACTGTCTTGATCACTACAGCTTTGTAATATAACTTAAAGTCCAGAATTGTGATGCTCCAGCTTTGGTTTTCTTTTTCAAGACTTCCTTAGCTAGCTGGGTTTTTTATGGTTCCATACAAGTTTTAGGATTACTTGCTGTAGCTCTGCAAAACATGCTGTTGGTGTTTTGATAGGGATTGTATTAAATGTGGAGATTGGGTAGTATAGACATTTTAGCAATATTTGTTCTTCCAATCCATGAGCATGGAATGTTTTTCCATTTCTTTGTGTCATCTACAATTTCTTTCATCAGTGTTTTTTAGTTTTCAGAGTATAAAACTTTTACCTCTTTGGTTAGGTTTATTCCTAGATGTTTTATGGGTTTTGGTGCAATTTTAAATGGGATTAATTCCTTGATTTCTCTTTCTTCTGCTTCATTATTGGTGTATAGAAATGCAACAGATTTATGTACCTTGATTTTCTATCCTGAGACTTTACTGATTCATGTATCAGTTCTAGAAACTTTTTGGTGGAGTCTTTCAGGTTTTCTATATAGAGTATAATGTCATCTGCAAATAGTGAAAGTTTGACTTCTTCCTTGCTTATTTGGATGCCTTTTATTTCTTTGTGTTGTCTGATTGCTGTGGCTAGGACTTCCAGTACTATGTTAAATAACAGTAGTGAGAGTAGAAATCCCTGTTTTGTTCCTGACCATAGAAGAAAATCTCAGTTTTCCCCCATTGAGGATGATATTAGCTGTGTGTTTTTGTATATGGCTTTTACTATGGGAGGTATGTTCCCTTTAACCCTACTTTGTTGAGGGTTTTTATCATGAATGGATGTTGTACTTTGTCAAATGCTTGTTCTGCATCCATTGAAAGGACCACATGATTCTTATTCTTTATTAATGTGGTGTATCATGTTGGTTGATTTGCAAATATTGAATCACCCATGCATCCCAGGTATAAATCCTACTTGATAGTGGTGAATGATTCACTTAATGTACTGTTGGTTAGATTTGCTAGTATTTTATTGAGAATTTTTGCATACATGTTCATCAGGGATATTGCCCTGTTGTTCTCTTTTTTAGTGGAGTCTTTCTGGTATTGATATTAGGGTAGTGAATTTGGAAGTTTTCCTTCCATTTCTATTTTTTGAAATGAGTGTCTGTTCTTGTGGCAGTACCATACTGTCTTGGTGATTACAGCTTTTTAGTACAGCTTGAAGTCTGGGATTGTGATGCCTACTGCTTTGGTTTTCTTTTTCAAGATTGCTTTGGCCATTCATGGTCTTTTCTGGTTCCATACAAATTTTACGATTATTTGTTCTAGCTCTGTGAAGAACGCTGGTGTTAATTTAATAAGGGATTGCTTGAATATGTAGATTGCTTTGGGTAGTATCGACATTTTAACAATATTTGTTCTTCCTATCCAGGAGCATGGAATCTTTTTCCATTTTTTTTGTGTCTTCTTCCATTTCTTTCATAAGCTTTCTATAATTTTCAGTGTATAGATTTTTCACCCCTTTGGTTAGATTTATTCCTAGGTATTTTATGGCTTTTTGTGCAACTGTAAATGGGATCGATTCCTTGATTTCTCTTTCTGTTGCTTCATTGTTGGTGTATAGGAATGCAACCGATTTCTGTGCATTGATTTTATATCCTGCAACTTTGCTGAATTCATGAATCAGTTCTAGCAGTTTTTGGGTGGAGTCTTTGGGGTTTTCCATATAGAGTATCATGTCATCTGCGAGGAGTGAAAGTTTGACCTCCTGGCCAATTTGGATGCCTTTTATATCTTTGTGCTGTCTGATTGCAGAGGCTAAGACTTCCAATACTATGTTGAATAACAGTGGTGAGAGTTGACATCCTTGTCTTGTTCCTGACTTTAGGGGGAAAGTTCTCAGTTTTTCCCCAATGAGGATGATATTCACGTTGGGTCATTCATATATGGCTTTTATGATCTCGAGGTATGATCCTTCTATCCCTACTTTCTTGAGGGTTTTTATCAAGAAAAGATGCTGTATTTTGTCAAATGCTTTTTCTGCATCTATTGAGAGGATCATATGGTTCTTGTCCTTTCTTTTATTGATGTGATGAATCACATTAATTGTTTTGTGGATATTGAACCAGCCCTGAATCCCAGGTATAAATCCCACTTGGTTGTGGTGAATAATTTTTTTAATGTATTGTTGGATCCAGTTGGCTAATACCTTGTTGAGGATTTTTGCATCCATGTTCATCAGGAAAATTAGTCTATAGTTCTCCTTTTTAAGAGATTCCTTTTTAGAATCAAGATAATGCTGGCTTCATAGAAAGAATTTGGAAGTTTTCCTTCCATTTCTATCTTTTAGAACGGTTTCAAGAGAATAGGTGTTAACTCTTCCTTAAATGTTTGGTAGAATTCCCCTGGAAAGCCATCTGGTCCTGGACTGTTGTTTTTTGGCAGATTTTTGATCTCTAATTCAATTTCCTTACTGGTTATGGGTCTGTTCAAATTTTCTATTTCTTCCTGTTTCAGTTTTGGTAGTGTATATGTTTTTAGGAATTTGCCCATTTCTGCCAGATTGCCCATTTTATTGGCATATAATTGCTCATAATATTCTCTTATTATTGTTTTTATTTCTGTTGTGTTGGTTGTGACCTCTCCTCTTTCATTCTTGATTTTACTTATTTGGGTCCTTTCCTTTTTATTTTTGATCCAACTGACTAGTGGTTTATCAATTTTGTTAATTCTTTCAAAGAACCAGGTTCTGGTTTCATTGATCTGTTCTACTGTCTTTTTGGTTTCGATAGCATTAACTTCTGCTCTAATCTTTATTATTTCCTGTCTTCTGCTGGTTTTGGGTTTTATTTTCTGTTCTTTTTCCAGCTCCTTAAGGCATAAGGTTAGGTTGTGTATCTGAGACCTTCCTTCCTTCTTTAGGAAGGCCTGGATTGCTATGTACGTTCCTCTTATGACCGCCTTTGCTGTGTCCCAGAGGTTTTGGGTTGTGGTGTTATCATTTTCATTGACTTCCATATACTTTTTAATTTCTTCTTTAACTGCTTGATTAGCCCATTCATTCTTTAGTAGGATGTTCTTCAGTCTCCAAGTATTTGTTACCTTTCCAAATTTTTTCTTGTGGTTGATTTCGAGGTTCATAGCATTGTGGTCTGAAAATATGTACAGTATGATCCCTATCTTTTTGTACTTACTTAGGACTGATTTGTGTCCCAGTATATGGTCTATTCTGGAGAACATTCCATGTGCACTGCTGCTTTAGGATGAAATGTTCTGAATATATCTGTTAAGTCCATCTGGTCCAGTGTGTCATTCAAAGCCATTGTTTCCTTGTTGATTTTTTGATTAGATGATCTGTCCATTGCTGTGAGTGGGGTGTCGAAGTCTCCTACTATTATGGTATTACTATCGATGAGTTTCTTTATGTTTGTGATTAACTGATTTTTATATTTGGGTGCTTTCACATTTGGTGCATAAATGTTTACAATTGTTAGGTCTTCTTGGTCTATAGACCCCTTGATTATGATATAATGACCTTCTGCATCTCTTGATACAGTCTTTGTTTTAAAGTCTAGATTGTCTGACATAAGTATGGCTACTCTGGCTTTCTTTTGTTGACCATTAGCATGATAGATGGTTCTCCATACCCTTATTTTCAATCCGTAGGTGTCTTTAGGTCTAAAGTGGGTCTCTTGTAAACATTGTATAGATGGATCTTGTTTTCTTATCCATTCTGTTACCTTATGTCTTTTGATTGGAGCATTGAGTCCATTGACCTTTAGAGTGAGTACTGAAAGATATGAATCTATTGCCATTATGATGCTTGTAGAGTTGGAGTCTGGTGATGTTCTCTGGCCCTTTCTAATCTTTTGTTGCTTTTGGTATTTATTTATTTATTTGTATATATATATACTTTTTTTTTCATCTTTTCTCTCCTCAGAGAGTCCCCCTTAAAATTTCTGGCAGGGGTGGTTTAGTGCTCACAAACTCCTTTAATTTTAGTTTTTCTGGGAAACTTTTTATCTCTCCTTCTATTTTGAATGACAGCCTTGCTGGATAAAGAATTCCCGGCTGCATATTTTTCTGATTCAGCACACTGAATATATCCTGCCATTGCTTTCTGGCCTGCCACATTTCTGTGGATAGGTTTGCTGCAAACCTGATCTGTCTTCCCTTGTAGGTTAGGGACTTTTTTTCCCCTTGCTGTTTTCATGATTCTCTCCTTGCCTGAGTATTTTCTGAATTTGACTAGGATATGCCTTGTTGATGGTTGGCTTTTGTTGAATTTAATAGGAGTCTTCTGTGCTTCCTGGGTTTTGATATCTGTGTCTTTCCCCAGGTTAGGAAAGTTTTCTGCTATGATTTTCTCACATAACCCTTCTATCCCTATTTCTCTCTCTTCCTCCTCTGAGACCCCCATGATTCTGATGTTGTTCCTTTTTAATGAGTCACTGATTTCTCTAAATCTTAAATTGTACTCTTTTGCTTTAATCTCCCACTTTTTTTCTGCTTCGTTATTCTCTATAAGTTTGTCCTCTATATCGCTGATTCTCTGTTCTGCCTTGTCCATCCTTGCTGCTGCTGCATCCATCTGCTGATTGCAGCTCAGTTATAGCATTTTAAATTTCATTCTGGCTATTTTTTTACTTCTTTCGTCTCTGCAGAAAGGGATTCTAATCTATTTTCAACTCCAGCTAGTATTTTTATTATTGTGATTCTAAGTTCTGGTTCAGACATCTTGCTTGTGTCTGTGTTGGTTAAGTCCCTGGCTGTCATTTCTTCATGCTCTTTCTTTTGGGGTGAATTCCTTCATTTTGTCATTTTCAAGGGAGAAAAAGAATTAATGAGGTAGAGAAATTGAAATTAAAAAAAATTAAAATTAAAAAAATATTAAAATTAAAAATTAAAAATTAAACACACACACACACACACACATAACAATCAAATAGATGATGCTAGATCCTAGGTGTGTTTTGGTCTGGGTGTTGAAAATGGTTTGAGAGATTAAAGAAACAAAAAAAAAGGGGGGGGTAGAAGAAAAAGGAAATCGTTTGAGAATTTGAAAAAAGATGATGTGGGTAAAATAGAATTTGAAAAAATATACACAAAAGTAGAGAATATAGTAGAAAAAATTATAGAAAAATAATTTTAATAAAAATTAAAAAGAAATGAATTTTTTCATTTTCTGTATTTAAGAAAAAGAAAAGAAACTAAAAACAGAAAAAGGATAAAAGAAGACAAAAGAAAAGAAAAGAAAAAAAGAAATCATTTGAAAATTTGAAAAAGTGAATACACTGTAGTAGACTGAAATAAAATGATGGGAGTAAGATAGAATTTGAAAAAATTTACATAAAAACAAAAAATATAGTAATAAAAATTAAATAAAAATATTTTTAAAAGAAATTGAAAGTAAAAATGAAGTTTTTCTATTTCTGCATTCAATAAAAAGAAAAGAAATGAAAAAGAGAAAAAAAGGAAATTGTTTGAAAATTTGAAAAGGTGAGTACACTGAAGTAGACTAAAATAAAATGATGGAAGTAAAGTAGAATTTGAAAAAAATTGCACAAAAATAAAAAATATAGTAACAAAAATTAAAGACAGGTATTTTTAATAAAAATTGAAAATAAAAATGAGTTTTTCTCTTTCTGTATTCAAGGAAAAGAAAAGTGTAAAAGAGAAAAAGGAAAAAGAGAAAAAAAAAAAGAAAACAAACTGAATAGATGAACCTGCTAACAGATTGAAGTAGGACTCAAATTGCTTCATTTTCCCCTAGAGGTCAGTCCATGTAGCTCTTTATAGTCCATACATTAAGCCAGCGGTGAGGTTTGCGTTCTTGAAGAGCAAAGTTGGCCCAGTTGGGTGGGGCTTGGTGTAACAGCTCCGCTCTCCACTAGATGGCGCTGCTAGCCTACTGGGGTGGATTGCTGCGGCGCTTGTAGGTGCGCATGCGCATGCGCGGGAGCCGTGAAAAATGGCGCCATCCAGCCGCCCAGTCTGTTCTCCCAGATCAGCAATCGCGCACCTGTCCTCCGTCTTCAGCTCTCTTCCACTCTCCGCTTTTCCACTCTCCGTGACCAGGCCCCAGGCAGTATCTCTCTCTCAAGTTTTGTCTCAGATGCAGCTGTTTTCCCCGGCCCTTACTTCCGAAAGACTGCAGCTTTGACTCGTTCCACCCCTCTGCGGGAGGGTCTCACTGAGCAATGGCTGAAAGAGCAATGGCCGAATGTAGGCTGCACCCAGGAATGCCCACTGGACCCTGCTGTTGCTGGTGCCCCGAGACTGCGGCCAGGTGCCATGATTTTGTGGCACCCAAAAAAGATTGCAAGACAGTATAGCATCAGTGTTTCAGGGATTAAGGAAAATTGCAACACACATCTGGCACCAGGCTTCACCCTCAACAACCTTGCCCCAGCACCAGCGAATGTGGCTGCCTTCCCGGGTCTGCTGGGACCAGGTGGCTTCAACAGTCTCTACCAAATGTTCTTCCAGCAGTGGAACCGCTTTTCCCTGTGTGGCCCGAGAACCTCCCGGACCCCACTCTGTTCCTGGGGATTCACTTTTCCCACCAGAGCACCGCCAGGTATGGAGCTGCGGAGTTGCAGCCTTTGCGCTCCCCTTATTTACAGTCTTCATGGAATTTAAACCCTCTCCTTTCTCCTTTCTCCCCTTTTAGTTTAGTCCCTGAGGGTGTTTCCAATTTTCCACTTTCTCTCCAGCTGCTTTTGGGGAGGGGTGCTTTTCCCATATGCTCTCCCCCTCCCCAGTCTCTGTCCTCTCTCTGCCTGCAAAAGGAGTTCCCTACCTTTCGGGGCTACTTGCTCCCCAAGTTCAGCTCTTTGTGTCGCACGTACCTGCTGAATTCTGTGGTTCAGGTTGTGCAGATTGTTGTGTTAATCTTCCAATCACTTTTCTAGTTGTGTAGGATGGTTTAGTGTTGGTCTGGCTATATTTCATGGACAGGAGACACACAAAAAGCTTCCATGCTGTTCCGCTATCTTGGCTCCTCCCCCTTTATGTTTGTTATTAATTGTTTTATATATTTGGGTGCTCCCATGTTGATGGCATGAATATTTGTAACTGTTAGATCTTCTTGTTGCATAGTCCCCTTTATTATGATATAGTGCCCATCTTCATCTCTTGTTACAGTCTTTGGTTTAAAATCTAGTTTGTCTTATATACATATTGCTACTCTGGCTTTAATATATTTAGCAATTTAATTTTATGACCAAAAGTAAATTAAACTATATATCAATAACTGAAAATATTTTTAATTTTAATTTTTTAAATGTTTATCTATTTATTTTGAGAGAGAGAGAGAGAGCACAAGAGTTGGAGGGGCTGAAGGAGAGGTAGAGAGAGAATCCCAAGGGGGCTCCACACTGTCAGTGCAGAGCCTGATGCAGGGTTTAATCTCACAACCACAAAATCATGAGCTGAGCTGAAATCACCAGTTGGACACTTAACTTTATACATTTATAAAGAAAAAAATTACAAAATACTTTGAATTGAATGATAACAAAAAATATTATCAAAACCCTTATTATGAAGTTAAAGTAGTGTTTAGAAGAAAGTTAAATGCTTATATTAAAGAGGAAGAAAAGTGAAAAATAATGTTGTAAGCTTCTACTTTAAAAAGCCAGAAAAAGCAAATAAAACCCAAAGTAAAAGAAGAGAGGAAGTGATAAATCTAATATTAAAAATCAGTAAAACAGAAAATGTACAAATAATAGACAAAAATAATTGTAACCAAAAATAGGGTCTTTGAAAAGCTTAATGAAATTGGAAAACTCTGAAAATATTGGCCAAGAAGAGTAGAACACAAACTATGATTATTATAAATCAATGATCCTGTGGACATTAAGAGGATAGGAAGGAAATATAATGAACAATTATATGCAAATAAATTCAACATAGATGAAATGCACAAATTACTTGCAAAGTACAAATTAACAAAACATACACAAGAAGAAAGAGCAAATCTGAATAACTCTATTTAAGTTAGAGAAATTGAATTTGTAATCTGAAATATTTGAACAATGAAAATTCCAGGTCTGGATGACTTTACCAGTAATTCTGCTAGACATTTAAGGAAGAAATAATACCTATCTTGCACAAACTCTTTTGCAAAATAAGGGATAAATGAAAAAATTTTTACTTCATTTAATGAGACCAGCACCACCTGATAAAAAATAAAACCAGAAAAAAGAAACATGAGAAAATAAAACTGCAAACTAATACCTCTCATGAATATCAATGCAAAAATCCTCAGAAATTTTTTGTCAAGTTGTAAGCCGGTGTGGGATTAATTCAGGAACTGAAATTTGGTTTAGTTTTTGATAATCAATGAGATTCACATTTTATAAGAATAAAGATAAAAAATATGATCATCCAAACAGATGCAGAAAAAACATTGAGTACAATTCAATACTCATTTATGATTATGTAGAAATGGAAGGGAATTTTCTCAACTTATAGTATTTATAACAAAATTACACAGCTAACATTAGACTTACTAGTGAAAGAGTGAATGACATTCCATCTTCTAAAATCAGAAACAAGGCAAATATACTTATGTTCATCATATCTATTGAGCATTGTACTGAAGGTAGCCTATGTAATAAGATAAGAATAAAGAAAAAAGTTATATTTTGGAACCAAAAAGTAAAATTGTCTTTGTTTTCAGATAAGAAGATCATATATACAGAAAATCTTAATCTAAAAAACAAAGTTTTCATAACTAATGAGCGCATTTTGAAAGATTACAGTTTATAAGGTTAATACACAAAAATGACTATATACTAGTAATAAAAAATTTAAAAATAAAAATTAAAAGCAATACCATTCACAGTAGCATCAAAAACCCAAGATAGAGGAAAAAATTTTAATTATGTGCAAGTTCTGTATACTAAAGACTATGAAACATTGCTGACAGAAATTACACATAAATATATGTAGAAATATACTATGTTTCTGCATTGGATGATCCCATATTGTTAAACTGTCATTTCTTCACAAATTGGTCTATGGTTTCAATGTTAAGCTAATTAAAAGTCCAGAAGGCTTCTTTGTAGAAACCGACAAGCAGACTCTAAAATTTATATGGAAATGCAAAAGATCTAAAATAGCCAAAATAATTTTGAATGAAAGAAAAAGAGAATTTACTATAAAGCTATAAATAATTAAAACTATGATATTGGCATAAGGACTGTCTGTGTGTATATATACGTGTGTGTGTCTGTGTGTGTGCATATATATATATTATGCACACACACATATACATACACAAGAATATACCTATAGCTGTAGCTATAGTTATATATCCAGTAATAGACCCACTTATATTTGATCAACTGATTTTTGGGCTTTCTGAGTTGGGCTGTATACATAACTCATTTTTAATGTGTTCCCCAGACACTACCAATTTTCTTAAGTTTAGTCTATGGTAGAGCCTTTAAAAAGTATAATAAGACATAAACACTCCAGATTTATGATCATGTTTTTACCAACAACATTCTCTAACAATATGCTCATTGACATTCCTCCCTAGAGACACCAAATATAATGGGAGAAAATGCAGAGTTTGCAGAACCTTCCATTTTTGTGGAAAGCAAAGCATTGGAGATCCAAGTCATGCGATTTGCATGGACTGACACTTTGCTCTGAATTGCACCTAAATTGCCAATGAGAAACTGGTGAACTTTATACGTTCTGTGGGTCACTCTGTCAACCTCATGAGCTTTGATGTGATTTCTTTCAGTTCTTGCAATCCATTCAGTTAGGTCTGTTTTCATTTTCCCATTGGCAACTTTCTATCCTGAGTCACATTGACCTCTGTCTGCCCTGAAACAAGGAGGAGGCCAGTTGGCTGTTTGGGCTCCTGCTGTGAACATGTGGGGAGGAAGTAGCGACACACTTTCGAAGGCCCAGTTTGCAGTGTCCCTGAAACATCTCCTATACACAGGAAGTCACTCACCAACATCTTTGTACTCTGTCTTCCTTAGGCCATCATTTTAATCTTACTATTGGAAAGACAGTACAAAGAAATGTTTCTTGCATACAGCCTGAACAATCAGCAGGTTTCATGACACTTTCTTAGGCTTTTAGATTATGTGTTCAGGAAAAGAACTTATAACCTGGCATTTGGCTAAATTCTTTTATTCTATGGACCTAATAATCGGCTCCTCTATGTTGTATAAAATATCAATATCTTGTTATCTTACATATTTGCCCCTCCCTCTGGCCAAAGCTTTTGAAGAATTTAGCTGGGTCACCAGCTATTCTAACTAAGCTGTGAAACCACCATGGCTTTTTTTCTCCTTTATAAATTTTATTTTTTTATTTTTGGGAAGGGGGAGGTGATAAATAAGTTTAGTTAAGTCACTAAACTTACTTGTCTCTCTATATTCATACCATATGTTTGAAGGAAGGAAAGAAAGTTGATTGGTCTTAGGATTGAATTCACAAAATCACAATCGTTCTCATCTTTAACAAATGATTCCCAAGCAAACTTCTGCTGCCTTCTTTTGAAGGATCATACTTTTGCACAGAGGCCAGCCAGCATGCAGCTGACTAGGAGGGAGTTTTCCAAAAGAGCAATCTCTGCCCAGCTCACAAGAAACGGCCTGTGAAGTGTTTCCAAACCAAGGCTGCCAAAGAAGATCTTTGCCAGCTAGTTGTGGTCCCCTGGTGTCCAGGATTCTCAAGGTCTCTCCCTCACAGCTGCCTAAATGCACAGTGGAACCTCTGAATATTCCAGGGGCAGGTTTAGGCATACACAGGATGGGGTATGGAATAGAAACAGGGAGGAAAGGGGAAGACATAAAACAATGTAAAAGCACAGGAAATTCCAGATTAACTGGATAGTATTGTAAAGATGTGAACATTTTGCATTGGGACATAAAATGAAGCAAAGTTAGCTGTATTTGAGACACATTTAGGTTGCAAATGGAGCATATGTCAGGGAACCTGATGGTTAATCCTGCAGTGCAATGTAGGCTGGAGTCTTTAGATGAAGATTGTATCGTTATGAGTCTAAGGTATATATGAAAGGAAGTAATACAAATAAAAGAAGCATTATGGAAAAAAGAATTCAAAGTGCTTGGGGGTTCATTTGGATATAGAGTTTGAGAAGAATGAGTCAAAACAGATTTAGGTACTGGACAAACCCAACAGGCAATGCTGGTTTAATTGGACTTTCCTATGATTTAGGTTTGGAATACATAAATGAAAGTTTGTAGATATTTGTCAAAAAAACTGTGTAACTTTCACTGAGTTTCCACCAAATTAGTATCATTTTAATGTAGACTGTTATACAATAATATTATATGATAGTTAACATTTCTAAGAAATCTTTTGTTATAAAAATATTCATACCATTGCAGAAAAGGGGATAAGAGCCATAGACTTTTCCATTCTTGAACCAGCTGATATTTTTAATGCATTTATTATTGCTTTTTCCATTAATCTGCAAATGTACTTAGTCCTTTCCTTCTCTGGTTTAAATTTTTTTTCTTTAACATTTATTTATTTTTGAGAGAGACAGAGACAGAGTGCAAGCTGGGGAGGGGCAGAGAGGAGGAGACACAGAATCAAAGCAGGCTCCAGGCTCAGAGCTGTCAGCACGGAGCCTGATACAGGACTTGAACTCATCAACTGTGAGATCATGACCTGAGCCAAAGTCGGCCGCTTAACCGACTGAGCCACCCAGGCGTCCCTCCTTCTCTGGTTTAGATTCTATAATCATTACTATAATCTTTACCCTTTATACACTCCTAATTCTTCTAATTTTCTCTCCCATCATTATACTCACTGGCAAACCCCAATCTTGGTTAAATCCAACTGTCTTCAGTCTCGGTGCCTGTGGATGAACAGTTAGTTAAAGATGCCTGGAAAAAACACAGAGCCATGCTATAGTTCCCAAGTACTCAATGGTAGTACTACAGTTTTCCCTAGTCAGTTCATTCTCCCCCTCTCCAAGACCACTTTTTTATATCTTCTCTTCTCCCAACTTCCCTCTCCTTAAAATCACTCTCATGCCTTTTTTTTCTCTTTTCACTAACAAAATAGGGGTAAGCAGAATAGGCCTTCCTCATCTTTTTTCACACCATTTATAAACTATCTGCATCCAAAACTGGTGCATTCTACCTTTCTCCCATTATAGTGAATAAATTATTGGTGCTTGAAACTATGGCTGATATATCAATTATACACTTGGTGTCATTCTTCTACTTAAGGACTCTGTTCCTGGAGTTATTCCTCCTTGCCTCTGTACCATCAGTTTTTCTCTCTCTATTATATTCTCAACAGCATACAGACATGCTGTACTATCTCTCATGTTTAACAAAGCAAACAAACCAAGTCAGTCTAAACAAACAAAACCAAAAAAAAACCTCAGAAAGCTTGACCCCGTAGATCCTTCCAGCTACTGTCCTGTTTCTGCTTTGCTGTTTGACTAAACTGCCAGAACTGGTTATTTATCTTTTGTCTCTAATTTCTCATTTCATATTTCAACTCATTTCAATTAGAACTTTATTTCCAATAGAAATCTCATTTTCAGGGTCAATAATGAACCTCATGTTGCAAAACTCAAGAATCTCGTCTCAGTCCTCTTATTTGAATTCTTAGTAGCATTTAATAGAATTGATCATTACTTTGGGGACATGTCTTGAAATGTTTTCTTCCCTCAGTTTCTGGGATACCATACTGCATCACAAACTCCCTAATTGCACCCTCTTGTCTGTGGGATCCTCCTTGGCTCAGTGTTTCTAATTTTCAGCCATCAGAAATCTTGACCTGAATTCTCCATTTGGTGATCCCATCTAGTTCCCTGCCAC
Source organism: Felis catus (assembly GCF_018350175.1). Classification (NCBI taxonomy): domain Eukaryota; kingdom Metazoa; phylum Chordata; class Mammalia; order Carnivora; family Felidae; genus Felis; species Felis catus. The sequence continues at coordinate 205,142,356 of NC_058368.1, read as the reverse complement.
CCAAATGACCCCCACATTTCTATCTTTAGCTCTGATCACTCCTGTAAGTCTTGGTCTAAAGTATGTAATATTTTTACATACTTAATATTTACATGTTTACATATTTACATACTTACACTTAATATTTTTAAAATCAAATTCTCCATCTCCCCCAACATGTTCTTCCCATTTTCCTTATCTTAGGAAATAATTCTACATTCACTCTGCTGCTCAGACTCAAAAGTTGGAATTTAGACTCTTTCTCTCACACCTAATTTGTCAGCAAACCCAGCCAGCTCTACTTCCAAAGTGCATCTTAATCTCTTCTGTCTTACCACCTCTATGATTATCACTAGAAGCCAGCTTTGGGTTGAGTTGTAAGCAGTATATCCTAGGGAGTGCTGGCTGATTGTAGGATGTTATGTTTTTCTAATTTTCTTTGCAAGACTGTATCCATCTATTTATTTTAATCTCATTTCTGTTTTAGAGTTACATGATACCTTCAAAGGGTATCACAGGTGGAAATTTAAAATTTAAAACCATTAAGTGCACATTTTAGCTAATTGGGGCTTTAGTTGTTAGGAAAAGGAGGTAAGAAATGGTTTCCCACCACATGTTAAGGGCCTAAATCAATCCATGTGATTATTGTGCTCATGAATATTTTAGTGCTTAGTAATTAATATTGTTTGGTAGCAAGATGGTCTTAAGCCAAATAGTGAGAGCTTCATGTACCAAGTGCCAGAGGTTCTAGTTCTGTTTTTACCAAGTAGGAAAATCACTTAACCTCTGTATGTTTTTTCCTCTATGCACTGGGTACAGTGACTGCCCTTTATTACACAGAACTGCTATGCAGATAGATGATATGTGTAGAAACATTTTGCACTTCTCAAAGGAAAGAAAAAGTTTTAAAACAATTTACTAAAGCACAGCTAAAGGTTGCCCAGCTATTTATTTATTGACATTATTTTTTTCTTCTTTCTATTTAAAAAAATTATACAATAAATATGAAAAACTATCATAGAAAGAAATAAACTTGGGTTGAAAAATAAAGGAAATCTTCAATAACTTAGTAGTCTTTCTGCTTTCTACTTTATTATAGGTGGGCCAATCATGATATCAATACTAATACTAATTTTTCATGCACAGAGCATTTTTACTCTGGGCCAGATACTGTGCTGAGTATTTTTACAAAACTTCCTGTGGCAAGTGAGAAATGTATTTCCTTAAAAGCACCTTTAGTCGTAACATTTATATTCTATCAAAGAGGCTCCCCTAACAACAATTTAAACTGATGGCTACCATGATAATTATAGATATTTTTAGCTGCAGAGGGTTGAAGCAAAATGGACTAACTGGTGAACTCTCGGTTAATAGAAAAAAATTAGAAACAAAAAATGTAGTTATGTCCTAAAAATTCTGATTAGTTGAGATTTGGGAGGTTTTAGTTTTACTTCTGCATTGGGTTATGTTATTATTGATGTTCCACAGCTTCTAAGAGTTGATAATTATTGCATTAAGTAACAAAGTTCTAATCTAGTCAAGTACTATTTAATGTATTTATTCAGTTACTTTGCATTTACTCTCACATTTCAGTTTTTGCTTTTTTTTTTTTTACAAACTTTTACAATAGCTGATTTTACAAAAGATTAAATAAATAGTAATAGTCACAACCAGTATGAATTTCCATCTTCCTGTTTCCCAACATAAAGTATTTTGCTCTTGCTACGCAAGGAAATGGTTTCCTTGGCCATTCTTTGCCACTCTTGGCGGCATTTTAAGGAGCTGTGTACTTTGCTAATGTGTAAATTAACTTCCTGTCTTTTGTCACATGCTTTTACTCCATGATGTTTTACTTTATGTCTATCAACTTGCTTTGTCATATATTCCTACACCATGACCTGATATGAAATAACATTTTTATCTCTCCCATATTGCTATTTGAAATTTATGCTGTGCTTGTTTTCAAAAAAGGAAGCTTAAAATATCAAACCTAGATTAAAGCCGAACAATTACAGATCAAAAAATGAGTGCCATGAGCAATCCTTATACATATATAATATTTTATCAGAATATGGGAATAAAATTGTTCCCAGTCTTGAAACTAGATTTAGCTTTATGCCATTCAACAGCTAAGTCATAAAAGGAAACATAATGGATATTTTTGGCCCCCTTGTCTGATAAAATGAGGCATCCCAGCTCATCAGATGGGATTTATATTTTCCTTCAGTTCAGTTGTTAAAAAAATATGTTGATGAAGTTTTATTATATTAAAAATACATTACAACAGCTAAAATGTGGGTTGATGTGCCACAACAAGAGAAGTGTCCCATTAACAATTTTTGCAGCCCCAGACTAGTGTCTCAGTTCCCTTGTCAGTTCCTTTGGAGTTCCTGCCCCAACTCTGTGCCCACTCATATATATGTATGATTCATCCTCTCATTACTTCCTTCCTCTTTCCACTTCCATCTACTGATCCTGTTTCTATCCTTTGAAGGTCTCTGCTTACTGGCTTCTATCTAAGACTTTGACCTCTACTCCTGACTCTCTACCTTTTGTCACATTTAAATATTGTGATTTGATTAACTGACCAGTATTCAGATTACAGTATCACTCAATAGATATCTCATCCAATGCCTTTGATAGCCTACTGGCCTTTCTCATGTCTGGTCTGGAGAGAGCTGCCTTTGAATTCAGTGTTAATTCTCAGTGCAGTCAGTTGTGGCCCAGGTTGTAACCTAACACAACATAAAGAGAATGTATATTTTTCTTTCCCTACTAGGTAAGAAATTCTAGAACTTTACTAGGTTCAAATCCCAGTCTCCCATTAACTGTGTAACTTTAAACTCTTTCTACCTCGGTTTCTTCACCTATAAAAGTAAATGTAATAATAGTTTCTCCAGCTTAGGGTCATTAATAAGGATTACATTAGTTGACACATGCAAAACCCTTTATGGGAGATGAATGCCACCTAGTATGCACCACATTATAATTATAATCATTGTCATTACAGCATTCAGACCATGATAGACCACATAGTGTGCTTTTCTCAGAACAAAATTCTAGGAGGAATTTAACTCATGGAACTTACACATGGATGTTGTAGAAGCTGTGTGGTCCTGCCCAGATCTCAGGAACTCTTTTTACTTCTTTGGTATTCCCCACTTGTAGCTGTTTAGGAGTTGCTGCTACCAATCTCTGGAGAGACACTCGTAGCTAGACCCATCACTCCTAGGTTACTTGAGGATTATATGCCTCTCCTTTGGAATGGCCTTTATCCAATGAATGACAGATACAGGCCTATGCAAGCCCAGCCCCTTGTCTAGGCAGAACAAATTCTGGCATAATTTAGGTTTCATATCTCTATGTGCGATCAGTCTGAGACAAGGTTTTATCTGAAATCACCTCCTTGCTAATTTGCTTCACTTGACTAGCCTGCTTCCCTCACTCCCATAGAGGATTTTTCTGAGCATATTCTCCTAATAAATCACTTGCACATAAATCCCCATCTCACATTCTGCTTCTAAGGAAGCTGACCTAAGAAAACATATAGCATAATAGACCCCATCTTTATTTGTGGTTTTGTGTAAGTTCTTTTATTGAAATGTAAAATCTAGTATTAATTCTTAATAAAATTCATGGTTGTGATACTGGCCTCTTTTTAATTCTCATAGTTATCTGATACATGATTATATTTATTTGTTTCTATTTTAATTTCCCTTTATTGTTGATTTTAAAACTTTTTCAAATATGTAAAACAGTAATATGATTACAAATCCCAAGCTAGATAAAAATGAATATTTGAAGAAGTTACATTTACTTTCCACCTCATTTCCATATACTTCATGTAGATACCCAGTTTCACTGGTTTCTGGCTTAAACTTTTTTTTTTTTTTTTACCAGTTCTCTATTTTTTGATTTGGTTTTGTCCCTGCATCCATCTATTAAGTTCTTAATTTCAGTTATTACATTTTAAAATTTCAGTGTTTCTATGGATATTTTTAAAATAGATTCTACTTCTTGGCTGAAAAATTTCACCTTCTCCTGTATCTTCTTGAATGTATTAATCATGGTTAAACCCCTGCATAATAACTTCAAAATCTGGATTTCCTATACATATTTTTTCCTAGTTTTCAGTCCTTTGGACTTGTCTTTTGGTATGCCCAAAGTGACAAAAGACATCAAACCAGAGATTCAAGAAACACTAATAAACTGAGTAGTATAAATAAAAAGAAAATCACACATAGGCACATCATGGTGTCAAGATGCTGAAAAACAAAGATAGCTTTGATTAAATGCAGGATCTTGCCTATGAAGAATCATTTAATAATCAGAGATTGTATCTTTTTCTAAAGAGAATTTGCTTTTGTTTCTGGCATGTAGTTTTCCCAGGGGCAAGTTAGCATAATATAAGCAGGGACTAAGGGCCCTCAAGTCTCTCTGCCAGTTTTTTTGAGGGCTGATCTATTTCTGTTTGGCCCATTCTTAGGATTCCATCTTCTGGGGTTTCAAATGAAATCCTGGAATGTTTACCAAGGTTCCTCTATCTTGTCAAACCTTGAACTCTAAAACTGTATCACTAAAACTAAGACTGCCAGACTCTACTCAGCTTTTTAATATGTCATCCTTGGGAGTCAATATGTCATTTTGTTGTCACTGCTGGCCCACTCCCCGTGGTCCTTCAAATCCCTTCAGAGGTGGGTGCTTTAGGCAAGACAGTCTTTTTCCATTTGAAATTACTGTCATGTCCTATGTGGAATTCCTTGAACTCTCTGCTCCCTATCTTTGTCATGGCACAGACAATTCAGAATGCTGAGACCAGGGCTGTGCATGCAAACTATGTTGGTAAGCAGAACTGTATCATGATGTCTCCAGGAATGATAAAGGGATTAAGGGCTCAATAGAACATTAGGACAGGGAAGGAGGAAGGGCCACTGTGGAAGGGCAGGCTGACCCCTGCAATCACCAGCACTTCTGAAGGATCCCAGACACAGAAGACAGGGGCTATCTTCATCAGAAGTGGAGATGTGCATCCGTGGGGAGCCCCGTCCCAAATTCTTCCTGACCTAGGTTTCCTCAAGAGATGTTTCCTTTTGGCTGGCCAGGAGAATACAGGTATCCAACACAAATAGGTGCACATGAAAGGAAGGATCCTCCAATTTTCCTTTCTGGGTAGACTTTCCCTCTAACCTAACTGGCAGGAAATGGTATCTGTAGTTATGATACTAGGCCCAATTACCCTGAGCCCTGGGCCCTGGGAAGCTGCTGTGCTGACAGGAGCGTAGATGGAGAGGAGAGAGGAGTCTGCTGTGTATCCTACAGGCAGTAACTCAGGGGCCCCTGCCGTGTGAGTCAGTGCTGGTGCCTGCTGTAACCCACCTGTCCACCACTGTACGCTAAGTAGCAGAATTTGCTGCTGTGAACTCACAGGTTTTGAGTTTAGTGGTTTTGCGCTCATTTTTTCTTGACAATTTCTCTGGACAAATGCTTAGCATGATAGTATAGTGACTGCACACGTTGTTCTTGTGGTAAACTGAAAATAAATAGAAATTTCTGCCCCACCCCCCAAAATGGAACCCGAAGAATATACTGCCCCTACCTTATGCACTTCTGCCTTAATGCATGCTGAGGCACCAGCAGTTTTATTGACCACCATTTTTGCACCATCAGCGCAAGTGTCAACACGGTAAAAAAGGTAATTGACTTTTTAGTATTATCGTGAAAATAGTTTTGAACTAAATGGGTCCTGGAGAGCCCCGGAGGTGTGTGGGACCACACTGAACTGCTACACTAGGATGTCAGTTAAAGCTAGGTAATAGACACAACTATATCACACGATTTAACATGAAGTATTCAAAAGTAAATAGCAGACCACGTATTTGATTAAATAAGTAGAAAATTATACCATACTTAGAGCTTCTTAACTTTCATGAACCCCTGAAAATACACACAGATGCAAAATTTGTGTACAGGCTCCTTGAAATGATCTGTGGATCCCAGGCTAAAAATCTGTCAGTGGATACTGTGCATTACTCTTTATACTCTTTCTTGTCTCTCTCAATGCCCTTTCAGCTCATACCACTCTGTCTCTGTGGAAAATGTAAAATCCCAGTGTTTCATAAAGGCCATGAAAACCATTTGCAATTCCTTTTGTTGAATGAACTTCATGCAAAGTGGTTCAGATTCCTTTTGTTTTCTCCCAGCTTTTCTCCTGTCCCTCTTACTTAGCAATGATACCGCTATCCTTCTTTACTGTCATAATTATTGAAAAGAGTAATTCCCACTGCCACAAATCATTGCAATGCCTGTTGTCAACATTTAACACTAATCCCTAAATTTCATTTCTCTCGATCACTTACCAGGGCACCTCAATACCTAAATCCACTCCATCAGGGTTAAAACTAACAAACGTTAAGTCTGCATTTAACCTCAGGCATGATTGTAAATTTAGAAATAACATTTTCTTTAAAAAATTTTTTTTTCAACGTTTTTATTTATTTTTTTGGGACAGAGAGAGACAGAGCATGAACGGGGGAGGGGCAGAGAGAGAGGAAGACACAGAATCGGAAACAAGCTCCAGGCTCGAGCCATCAGCCCAGAGCCCGACGCGGGGCTCGAACTCACGGACCGAGAGATCGTGACCTGGCTGAAGTCGGACGCTTAACCGACTGCGCCACCCAGGCGCCCCTAGAAATAACATTTTCTAAAAGAAGTCGGTAATGGCATGAGGCATAAGTATGTGCATAAGAAAGGATTACAGAAAGTACACGTATGAAACTTAATGGCCATGCATCATGCCAATAAGTGGCATATCTCTTCTTTAAAATAAAGTTAATCTTCATAAATATTAAGCAGCTATTTGGATTCTGTCTTCAGTGCTACATTCACTGTTATCTACTGCCTTTTCTTAAAACAACAAACCTCTTAAAGAGAAAGAAAACAAAGGAATGTACTTGCCTTTTTATTTTCTAGAAGTTTGGTGTTATAATGCAATATAATAAGAATTGATTAGATACCTACTAGACACAGAATCTATGCTAGGCTTTATATTAAATGAATGAGAGATGATTCCTGCCATCTAGGTGCATACAATTTGGAAAAGGAGAAATATATACCAAAAAAAAAAAAAAAGTAGGTAACCTGGAATATGATGAGCTCTAACAAAAAATGCAAAGTTCATAGAAACAGAAAGAGTAAGATTAATTCTGTTTAGGGCATTACTAAAAGGTTCACAGAGAAAATGGAACTCAGCAGGAATGAAAGTTAAATAAAATCACAGGAAATGGAGATGGGGGAAATTCTAGGTGAAAGTAATGGATATGGGGAAAGTGGTGGGGTGTTTTGGGAATGAAGAATTCTTCAGTTGAGAGCATTGGGTAAGGAAAAATAAGACAGGGTAAGAGGGGTATTCTTGAGAGGAAGCCCTCCTCCTCTGGCCTTGTCTTACACCTTCTCAACCTTATCTCCTATTGTACTTCTCCTTGCTCTCTCACTCCAGCTACCTAGGTCCTCCTTCAGGTCCTTGATCTCAAAATGCACCTCTGACCACATGGCCTTCACCCATGCTCTTCCCTTTGCTGCACGTCTTTGCCTAGATAAATCCTACCTATTGTGCAGATCTTAGCTCACTTCCTATCCTTAAAGAAGTCTTTCCTGATTCATCTGACAAGGTTAAATCCCTATTTTATGGTATGCTGTCATTTTCCTTTCTAATACTTAACATTTAAAATACAATTTTATAAGTATGTGTGATATTTTCATTAATGCATATCTTTTGCCAGACTAAGAGTTCTAAGAAGTAGGAATGTAACCACTTGTGTTCACCCTTTTATTTCCTGACAAAGCACAGTACCTGACACATGGCAAACATAATGAATACTTGTTGAATGAATAATGAATGAAGGTGGAAATGAATTAATGATGCACAAAAAGAAGAAAGGTAGCCATAGTGACAGAGTTTGCCCACTCCTACCAAAATGATATGAATATAAAAAACACACAAAAAATTGCTTTTGAGTTGTCAACTCAACTAAGTGTTTTTCAAGTGTTTACAACTGGTTTCCAGTGTTCCCTTGAAAAATTCATATTTTATGATTTTGATTCCTTGCTATGATGCAAGGAATTTGGATGAAAAAATTAATGGGTACCCTTGGGAGATAAAGCTTTGTGGCATAATTTTGGTTTCATTTATTTTGAAGCTTTGTATTTAGAATCTGTTGATTTATAAGAAAATACAAGTCAGGTCTTTCCCACCTACTGGAAAAGAGCACAGCACAGGCATACCATGGATGCTCAACGTTTGTCATCTGGAAACACACGTGGCAAAAAAGAAAACCCAAAAAACCTAGGTCCTTTGTCCACAAAATCACTTCTGTTCTGCACTGTAAATGAGTCATTTAAGTGGTGACAGGGTGAATAATCACAAAGCTTACTTCATTTCTTATCAGAGAAAAATATGACAAGTATGAAAAATGAACAGATTAATGTTTGGTGTTTCAATAATAAGAGTTTCATTTGACCAAATTTCACATAGATTCTGGAACATTCAGTGATAGGGGAATTATTTCTAAGAAGAGTAGAAATTGTTGTAGCCTTGTTTTATTACTATCAAAGGTACCAGAAGAATCCACATATCCCCAAGCAAGCCAACTCCTCTCTTTCTATCCATCCTTCCTGTATATCTAGACTTTTAACCCAGCACACCCATACCATAGGCCTTAGGCTTGTATAACAAGCCATGGTTGAACACGTGCTCCCCAGCTTGGGGATTTCCTAGAGTTTACAAATGCACTGTAATATGTACCACGCATGGCCCGTAGGTTCTCATAAATACTCCTTCCCCTTCCTTTTGTCTCCTTGTCTGAGCCCCTCAGCAACTCTTAATTCTTGACTTGCTTGATTTTTTACCCATCCTATTTTGTCACCGGGAGCTAGGGAACACTGCCTCTCAGTTGTGTGCTCTCTGTTCCCCACCCCCATAGTGAAGTGTCGTACTGCCCACAGCCCAAACCCAGCGACCAGACTTGTGTAACCAGAAAGATATTTGTTGCTCCAAACCAATATTCCAATTTGTCTGTGTAATATAAGACCTAGAAAAATATGATTAAAAGTGCCCTGATTGGTCTATGCCAGGCAACCTAAAAAGTGAGGAGGAGCACAAAAGTGACCCCAGTCCTTAAGAACCAGCCAAAAATGCAAGAAAAACAGCTGAGAACATCTAGGCGCTGCTCTTACACAATTTTAGGAAATGAAATGTTTGAAAATGTGTATCAAAGCAAGCCTAGTTACCCATTCAATGAACCTAGGTCCTGCCCATTTATCTAGAGACTTAATCAGTGATGCTGAAATGTGGCTATATATGTGAATAGCCTGGATTTTTTTCCAATTATACATGCCTGGGCCCACCCAGAGAAATGAACCTGATTCTCTGTTGGTGGGAGGTAGGTATATATATTTGGAAAAAAAACTTCTCAGGAGATCTGGATGGCATTCCTGCTTAAATGCCAGACTTAAACAAACCAGAGGTACTGAATATAAATGTAAGCTTAGCTGGTCTTATCCATCCGCCTAGGGTAAGTAGTCTGGAATGTGTTTGCCAGTGGGAAAAAATGAAGATCTGTACCATTTGGATTGCTATATAAGGAACTAGGAAAAAAGTAGGAAAAGTAGGCTTATCACTGGGATCCCATGAGTAGGGCCAGGCATTGAAAAATATAGGGCTCTAGGTCCATATATTTCTCTTGTGTGAGGGGATAGAATTGAGGGGGGTGATGGGAGGCAAGGGAATGGCTCATAATGTAATCCCAGTTTATAATTCCTTCTGGATAGCAACAGTGAAGATAATTTCAGCAGTTGGGGTAGGACGGGGGCTTTCTTAATGGTGGTGGCAGCAGGGGTTCTGTAGCCATCAGAACAACATTACAGTAACAGAGTATTTGGTTTTTCCCATGAGCATTCCTTGTGCACAAATCTTAGGAAAGTTGAAGTGGCAGTACAGCTTCTATACCAGGGAGCTGTTATGGAGAAACAAGACTCTACATTGGGCCCTGGGGAACTGATGCACTGGAGTTGTGAAATTGTTGCAAACTGTCCCAAGCAATTCAGTTTTCTTAATATTTTTCTTGGTAGAAAAGAATGTCTGCTAATAAAATTTGAGATGCTAAGGGTTACTCCCCCCAAATCTCACTGGTTTTTAATGAAATCCAGTGTCAAATAAAATCTTCCACACATATAATATTTATTAGACAAAATTCATTAACAAAGCAGGTACTAACAATTAATGAATCTATTCGTAAGCTTAATGATGTTCCTTTTCTCTGCCCTTTAAGATGCTCAAGCATACCTGGTACCAGAAGTTCATTTGAGACACATTCCCAAGTCTGTGCCCTCTAGAGGGCATGAGGCAAACAGATATCCCCATTTGTACCTCTGCATATACTCCCTTCTTTCCTTACTTTTAGTCTCTGTTATATCCCCAGGGGCTATTCTCATTCTCAGTTACTTCACCTTGTTCCTGCTCTTTGCCTGGATATATATGGAGACAAATATATGATAAAACCCACTAGTAAAACTAAAAAACGTTTAGAAAATGAACTCTTTCTTGGTCAAGAACATGTGCAAATGCTTTTGATATAATATTAAGTTAAAGAATAAGAAAAATTTTATCAACAGTATGATGTCAACTACACAAAAGAAAGATCATATGGCAAAAAAAACTGGAAAGAATAAAGACCTGAGGTTAACAGGTGAAAACTGGCTTTCTTGGGGTGCTAGAATGACATATGATTTTCTCCTGCTTTTTGGTATTTTTTCCTGAAATTTGGAATTCCTTTATTTTAAAGTATTTTTAATACTTTGATAATCATGAAAGAAAAGTAATTTATCCAAAAGACTAAGATCAATGCACTGAATGCAGGTTGAAATATCATAACTTGGAATTGAGTTATATAATGATACTCATACTACATAATAGTAAGAATTATAGCAAAAGAAACTAACATTAAGAATCTTTTTTCTTAAAAACATTTATATAGATTTCTAAAGACTTTTTTCATTCAGTGTTCTTAACAAATAAAAAAAGAGTTTGCAATGCTGATTTTTACAAGTATTAAAGGATTTCAAGAGACTTCACTAGTTTGGATTATGATTTCACATCATGATTGGTCCTCCTCATAGTCCTCTAAACCCTTCTTAGTTTGGATATTCCATTCTGGAAAATAACCATATTAGTCTCACCAGCTCACCACAGCTTCTCACAAGCTACCTACAGTTGATATTCTACCATATATATAGCTCCATTACCACATATTTGGCCATTGGAGGCACTCTCCTTTCCATACCATCCCCAACCCTCTGGAGGTCCAGGGTTCCTAGGAATTTACAGTATCCTTGATACTCCTCCTTGATAACAAGGCCATTTTCTTATCAAATATTCCATTGTTATATAGTCACCTAGAGGACCGTGGCCTTTCTGTATAAAAATGAAGAGTGTTTCAGGGGCAGTTTGCTGTGGCTGGCTTAGGCACACCACTCCATGAAAAAATGACAACCCAGAGTATTAAGGGTTTTTACTATCTCTCTGCTAGCAGTTTGTCACCAATAAACTCTATTTTATATTTTGACCACATGTTGACTGTAGCATATGTGTCTCAGTGCCCATTGTGCCTGGGTCTGTTAGGTCAGGACCTTGCATGTTGTAATCAATTCATGCATTTGTATCCCCCAGTAGACTGCAAATTTCTTGGGGGAATTTACTGCTTTATTTAACATTGTAACTCTAGAATCTAGAACAATTCTTGCACATAATAGGTGTTCAAGAAGAGATTAGTGAATATTTCCTTTTATTCATTAAGCCCCCCCATAAATTCCTGTCCTTTTATTGAGCTAATGATTCCCCAGTGTGTTTGTTGAATATCATTCTTGAATGAAGAATGATAATCCTTAATACAGAGGATTAAGAGGTGTAATACAGAGGATCCCCTGTATGTAGATAAAAGGGATGATACTAAATCAAACTGGAAACCTTAGAGATGTCCCTAATTACATAGTTAATAATTATTCCTCATGTTTTAATGCCCAAGAACCATTTCATTTTAAAGTTAATTACATGGTCCTGGTCCATCCAAAATGATCTCTGCAGTGACTCATGGACCATTCCTTACTCTTGTTTATGAGCTCCCAAAATAATTTTAGTGTTTTATTTAAATGTGTAATTGTGTGCATGTATACTTATCTTCCAATATTTCAGACTGAGACTTCTAAAAGTAAAATTGTTTTATCTGAGAGAAACATTAAGGTAATTTGCATCTACACAACTTGGCATAGCTTGACTGTTGTGTCAGAGTACAATACCATCTAGGAATATGTTTAAATGGCCTTTATTTAATTGGTTGCAGGAATTATGATTTTGATAAGTTTCATTCTAATCTAATGTGACATCATATGTAATCTCCTATGTAGTAACATTGATAGTGCTGAAGATAATTATCTTATGAGTAGTAGTTTTCTATGAGGCACGATTTCTGGGATGGCAGAAATGCCTCCTGCTCCTCAGTGCTTCTTTGACCTACCCAAAGAGCCATGTATTCCAGAGTTCATACTCTGTGTCCTTGCCTGACCAAACTGGGGACTGTTTAAGAGTTTCAAAAGATGTAACTCATTAGGCCTTATCAGACACTTATACTGGTGGTGTTTCAAAAAGTGATATGGCTTCCTCAGTAGTCCCTCAAAGGTAGTTGGAAAGAATAGAATTGAAGGTGGAAGTAACTCTGGACTTCCCTTTGGACTGCCGAAATCAAAATATATTATTTGTATCCACTGGGCATCCCTGTAAAATTTCATTGAAGGAACTACTATTCTACCAGACATACCTTATTTAATATATTCCTAGGCTGAGCCTTTCAGAAGTTGAGATAGAGCTTTTTGGTTTTGAGGCTTTTATTACATTAAAGATTGAAAAAAATGCTCAAGAAAGGGTTAAAATTAAATATTCAATATTGTTTGTGTGACTCTATGTATACTGCCATTTAAAGAAAACATCAAAATGCTAAGTTTGAAGACTATGGTGAATACCCTACTTTGATGGGTCCTGGTCCTAAGTAAGATTTGATGTTGTGACTTGGGAGCTCATAAAGTGACTGCAAATTTTAAGATGGGATGAGGAAAGGATGTAGAAAGCAGAGACTTGAAGTATCTAAAACAAATCACCTACTTCCAGCTATGAGTCTATCTGGTTGACTTGCTTGGGGTTATTCTCTAAATCAGGACAAACTTCTGTATTTACAGATTGTTTTCGAAAAAACCCTGGATGACCTAATCTTGCCCCCTCCAGCCTTTATGACATCTATTTAAACAATTATTCTTGATACATTTTTGTAGATCAGATTATTGTTCCCAACTATTCTCTCCCTCACTGTGATAAAGTTATTCATCTACACCTTTTGCAGCATCTTGCAGTGGGTGGAATGTGCATCCTCATCCATTGACTTAGGGCTTGGCCATGTGACTTGGTTTAGCCAATAGAAAGTGGATATAAATGTCAGTGTGTGAGTTCTGAACAGAGGCTTTAATGCCATCACATGCTTCTGTTCATCCTCTTCTACAACCTTTGCCCTTGAAAACAGCATGTCCTAATGGTAGCTATTCTAATAGCCTGGGTTCCAGAATGAGAAAATGCATGAAGCTAAGCCAAGCCAAGCCTTATTTATTTGACCTATAGCCCAAATGTAATGAGAGCAGGAAATAAATATTTGTCAATTATTGAGATTGTTTGTTACGGCAACAAAGCTAACTAACATATGAATTTTGTGCTGTAAGTATTTCTGAGCCAATGCTCTGATTTTCTATTAGACTTGGTATAGCTCTCAAACCTGAATATTCATTCAAGGTTCTCTTTAAATCCAAGTCTCTCACAAATAACAGGAAGGGAGAAAACTTCACCTTCCATAAATCTTACACTACTATTCAAACAATTTCCTATCTACCCCAAGACTCCCACTGATGACTTTACATAGTAGAAACATATTTAATAATTTCCGTATTCAGTATGTGTACAAATGCCCTGTCATATGTCTTTCTGGATCATTATTCATCTATTTTCATTTGCAAACTATTAGTTCTGTGAGATACTATGTTTTTATAATGAATTGGTGCCCAGCCTTGTGTATATGGATATTAAATAAATTCTTTATTCAGAAAGTGAGTTTTCCTTACAAAGTATTACCACTTCTAGCAGAAAATATACCTGGCAGAATGTCAGATGGATTGGGTTTCACCTGCTTGTCTATATCCAAGCATTTATGTTCACTCTAGTCTAGACTTTGTGGAGCATATTGGATTCCAATTATATGTCAGAAATTTCCTCTTTTGTTCTGATATAATACCATTGATAATAGGGTTTCCAAAATTTCAGTTGAGTGGAATGAGTTCTCATAAATTGGATTAGTGAGCATAATAGTTGTGAATTTTTTTAAAAATTCACCATCTTGTGTTCTGAGCTAATTAATGTTGTATGATAAATTCCTTATTGCTTAAACCTAAGAAGTTGGGCAGAATGGATCTTAGTGTTTGCAAACCAGAACCTTGACCTATTCAGGGATTCTCTCTTCAACTCAATATTCTCAAGCAAAACAAAACAAAACAAAACAAAACAAAACCCCAAGAATTTCTTTAAATAATATATCCCCTTAAACAAAGGAAAATGAGTGGTTTTTGCAAAACAGTCAAAATTCAAGAAAGAGACTAGACAGGCACAGCACTCGTTCATAGACACAGTTCACTCGTTCACAGGCACAGTGAACATAGACACTCGTTCATAGACATAGACACTCGTTCACAGGCACAGTTCATAGACACAAAAACAGGAGAATGTCAAAGATTATATTTTATTCAAAATGTCTGCAACAGGTATGTACAGAAAAGGCTTTTGCACAAAGCATTGCACTTTATCAGGAAGCCAATATGAAAAGAGAAAATAAAGCACAGAAATTTCACTACATGATGTAATGTAAAGAACTCTGGGCTGAGTATCAGAGGTACTGAGGTATAGAATTACCTCCTTTAGGAAGTAACTATGTGACCTTGAGCAAGTTGCTCAGTTTCTTCAATGTAGTGGTTGTATTAAATGATTTCTAAGACCATTTTGAGCTATAAATCTCTACAATCTAGAAAGAAGTAAGTGCGTGGAAAATAAAGATACAGAAGCAGGTATTTCCACAAGCATTGCCCTTCAGTCATATATTTGCACATGTTAAATGTACACAAATTATAAATTTCTCCTTAATTTTAACTTTGAAAATCAGGCTAAGAAAAATTGGGGGGCAAGGAATGTTGTCTTTGCATCAACCATAAAAACTTACCCCTTAAAAAATATACATCTTTCATGAAGATGGCACCAAAAGTAAAGAAAGAAGCCTCTGCCCCTCCCAAATCTGAAGCCAAAGCAAAGGCTTTGAAGAACCAAGAAAGCGGTGGTGAAAGGCATCCACAGTCTCTGTCTGTCTCTCTCTCTCTCTCTCTCTCTCTCTTCCCCCCCTCCCACAGAAGATCTGCATGTCACCTATGTTCCAACAGCCCAGACATCACATCTCTGAAGGTGGCTGGAAAGAATTCCCTCAGGAGAAACAAGCTTGACCACTATGCCATCTTCAAGTTCCCCTGACCACCAAGTCAGCCACGAAGAAAATAGAAGACAACACACTTGTGTTCATTGTGGATGTCAAGACCAACAAGCACCAGATCAAACAGGCTGAGAAGAAGCTCTATGACATTGGCATGGCCAAGGTCAACACTCTGATCAGGCCCAATGGAGAGAAGAAGGCATATATTTGACTGGCTCCTGACTCTGATGCTTTGGATGCTGCCACAACAAATTTGGGGTCAGCCAAGCTGAGTCCAGCTGGCTAAATATAAATATAAATTTTTTAACCATAAAAATATATACATCTTAATTAGCATAGTTTTTCCCCGTTCTTCTACCACTGCCCCTTGGAAAGAAAAATCTTTGTCAACATTTGGAGTAATGAAGGCTAACAACTGCTTTTTGAAACACTGATGGTTCACACTTCATGATGGTGATCCAATATAGCATCAGTATGGCTCCCAGTGGATTTATTTGATTGTGAAACACTGTACTCATCACATTATCTTTGCTTGTTTCCAGACTTGGGTCTTAAAACTGGTAACATTTTAGATATTTTCACTCTTTCACCTGCTTGAAGTTTGAATTCTTTACTACAGCATCCCTGCCAAAAGGAATGATCAACTTATGCTCAGACATCTATGGTGGAGAGTCCTCTCAGGAAGATTTTCCATTACTGAATCAAATTATTTCTCTCCATAGGTTCTACCTATTAATACATATTGTATTCTTTGAAATCACAAAACATAAGAATACTAACACTTTCATAAGCTGGTATATCATGAATTCATTTTGATTCTTTCAAAATCCTAGTCACTTTTTTTCTGAAAGCATTTGAATTTGCATCCAGAGCTGAATTCAACTTCCACATGTGGTCTTTAAAACCCACAAGGACTTCTTCATTTGACATTATTCATTATTAATATAGCCTAATATTCTGTTAAGCTTTTCAGGTGTATGCATTAAGCTCACTCTCATCAATAATAAAAGTATTTTAAAACTTTTTAGTCTTCATTTCTTTATCTTGTAGTTATGAGATGCATTTTTGACCCAAATGAAAAGTTTTACATAATTTCATTACATTTATTTTAATATATTTGATTTTTAAAATAATAATTCTTATTAAAAATATGTGCACCTGAAATATATAAAGAAAAACAGCAGGAGTTAAGATGGTGGAGAAGTAGGGGTGCTCTGAGCTTTTCTCATCCCTGAAACATAGCTGTATTGATGTCAGATCATTTGGAACACCCAGAAAATGGATCTATGGAGTGACAGAAGGATCTCTATAGTTTGAGGGAGACAGTGTGGCAGGTGTGAGCTGCGTGGAAGTGAATTGGGGGAGAGAAAAACTGGTGTTACAGAGAGGAGAGAACACTTTCCCTGGAGAGACAAAGGGAGAGAAAGAGAGGGAAGTTGAGAAAGTGCGGCATCATGTTCACACAAGATGAAAATCTCTCTGGACCACTGACTGGAGAGCGAGAAGTACTGAATGTTTCAGGTGTTTTTTTGGAAACAGAGTTTGGACTGCAAACTGAGGTTTTTGGCAGTGCACCACTTTCTCCAGAGTGGAGCTGTGGTGCACAGTTCTGGGGAGGAGGGAGCTGGCAGCTGAGTGCATTGTGTGGTGTAAGGATCTCCAGGGCATATTTGGAGAGACCATTCCCTTTGTGAAGTACTTTTTGAAGAGGATATATGGCCTCCACAAGGACAAAAGACCTTGCAGGCACTAGCAAAAGGCTTTTCATCAGCAAAGGACAGAGGCGCACCCAGAGGGAATATAACCTTTTTTGCTTTTAGCAGTGCTATACCATAGATTCTGTACAATGTGCAGGCATGGGATTGTTTTTCAGGGACAAAGGACTCCAGACACAGCATGGAGAGGCTCTACTTTGGGGGAGGGTGACAGATCCAGCAGTGGGGGCCATTAAGACTTCAAGTTCTGAATCCCAGCTATGCACAAAGGGAAAAAACACAGGAGAGTTATGGCACAAGGTGAGCTGACTGCCCTTGCTATTCTGTGAGGGCTGCCTGAACAGTGGGGAGGGAGGGTGTGACCGGAGATGAGAGATTGGGGTGGTGCCATTTCCCCCAACACCAACATGGTTGGACTTCAGAGAGCAACACAGCGACCCCCAGTGGAGGCAGGACCCACTTACACCAACACCCCCCCCCCCCATCCTTCGCCCATGGTTCGCAACTGTTTATTTACTGGGGTAAGACTGACCCTGAGCCTATTCAGTGAGCCTCTCGTCTAGAAGACCTGCACAACCAGAACCCTGTATACACCAAGTGTACTGAAAATCAAGTGCTTCAAAGTGTCACCTGCAGTTATGGTGGAAATAGGACTAAGCTTATGTTTTCTTCTTCTTTTTTTCCTTCTTCTTTTTTTCTTTTGAAATCAGGCTCATAGTTTTTTTTTTTTCATTTCCTTTTCTCTTTTTTTTTTGGTTCAGGTTTTTTATTCTTTTATTTTTCTTTTCTTCTTCTTTTCCCTTTCTTTTTCTTTGGACTCAGTCTTATAGTTGATTCTCTGTTTGGCTTTTTTTTATTCCCTTTCCTTTTCTCTTTTTTTGGGATTAGGCTTTTTTCCTCCTTTTTTTTCCCAGGCTTACTTCAACAAACAAATCAAAACACACCTAGGTGAAGGTCCAAACACTCCCCACTGCAAGCAAGGAGGAGCTCTGCAGAGGACTGACCAGTAGGAAAGAGCAGCCAAACCACAACAGCAGAGTGCACACAGCATACGCCAGAAACACTTCCTGAAGTGCCAGGCCCTGGATGGTGTATTACCCCTTTTTAATATAGCAGTATTCTCAGGTGCAGGAAACATAACAAACTTTTAAAACACACACAAGACAGAAACTTAGCCAAAATGACAAGATGAAGGAATGCTCCCCAAAAGAAAGGTCAAGAAGAAATCAAAGGCAGGGAGTTGCTCAAAAACAGATATATGTAATATATCTGAATAAGAATTTAGAACAACAGTCATAAGATTATTAGCTGAGCTTGAAAAAAATCATAGAATACACCAGAGAAACCCTTGCCCGAGAGATCAAAGACCTAAACACTAGTCAGGCTGAAAGTTAAAAATGCTATAACTGAGATGCAAAACCCACTGGATACAGTCACAATAAGGATTGAAGAAGCTGAGGAGAGAATAGGTGATATAGAAGATAACATTATGGGAAATAATAAAGCTAGAAAAGAAGAGAGATAAGCTATTAGATCAAGAGGGGGCACTTAGAGAACTTAGTGATTCCCTAAAACAAGACAATATCTGTATCTTAGGAATCCCAGAAAAAGAGGAGCAGGAAAAAAGGCAGAACGTTTGTTTGAAAAAAAATATGGCTGAGAACTTCCCTAATCTGGGGAAGGAAACAGGCATTTGTCAACTAAAAAAGTCAACACCATGACATATCATAGTGAAACTTGCAAAATACAAAGGTGAAGGCAGAATTCTGAAAGCAGCTAGGGGAAAAGGTCCTTAACCTACATGGGGTAGACATGTAAGGTTAACAGCAGACCTGTCCACTGAAACTTGGCAGGCTAGAAGAGAGTGGGAGGAAATATTCAATGTGCTGAATGGGAAAAATATACAGCCAAGAATTCGTTATCCACCAAGGCTGTCATTCAGAATAGAAGGAGAGATAAAGAGTTTCCCGGACCAACAAAAACTAAAGGATTTTGTGACCACTAAAAATCTCTGCAAGAAATTTTAAGGAAAACTATCTTGAATTGGGGGGGAAAAAGACCAAAGCAACAAAGACTACAAAGGAACAGAGAGCATCATCAGAAACACCAACTCTGCAGGTAACACAATGACACCAAATTCATATCTTTCAATAATCACTCTGACTGTAAATGCACAAAATGCTCCAATCAAAAGACATGGGGTATCAGAATGGATAAAAAAAATAAGATCCATCTATATGCCACCTAAAAGAGACTCATTTTAGACCTAAAGACACCTGCAGATTGAAAGAGAGGGGATGGGGAAGCATCTGTTATGCTAATGGATGTCAAAGAAAGCTGAAGTAGCCTAACTTATATCAGACAAACTAGATTTTAAAACAAACACTATAATAAGAGAAGAAGAAGAACATTATATCATAATTAAGGGGTCAATCCATCAAGAAGATCTAACAGTTGTAAATATTTATACCTCCAATGCAGAACAACCAAATATATAAAACAATCACAAACATGAAGACACTGATAATAATAGCATAATAGGAGAGACTTTAACACCCCACTTACAACAATGAACAGAGCATCTAAGCAGAAAATCAACAAGGAAACAATGGCTTTGAATGACACACTGGACCAGATGGACTTAACATATATTCAGAACATTTTATCCTAAAGCAGCAGAATACACATTCTTCTCGAGTACACATGGAAAAGTCTCCAGAATAGATCACATACTGGGTCACAAATCAGCCCTCAACAGATACAAAAAGATTGGGATCATACCATGCATATTTTCAGATCACAATGCTATGAAACTTGAAATCAACCACAGAAAAAAAATTGGAAAGCCCTCAAATATGTGGAGGTTAAAGAACATCCTACTAAAGAAGGAATCGGTTAACCATGAAATTAAAGAAGAAATAAAAACATAGTTGGAAGCAAATGAAAACATAACAGTCCAAACCCTTTGGGATGCAGCAAAGGCAGCCCTAGGAGGAAAGTACATTGCAATTCAGGCATACCTCAAGAAACAAGAGAAGTCTAAAATACACAACCTAACCTTACACTTAAAGAAGCTAGAGAAGGAGCAGCAAATAAAGCCTAAAGACAGCAGAAGGAGGAAAGTAATAAAGATTAGAGCAGAAATAAACAATAGAGAAATGAAAAACCCCAGTAAAACAGATCAATGAAATTAAATATTAGTTCTTTGAAAGAATGAAAAAAAATTGATAAACCCTTAGCCAGACTTCCCAAAAAGAAAAGTGAGAAGACCCAAATAGATAAAATCATGAATGAAAGAGGAAAGATCACAACCAACACCACAAAAATACAAACAATTATAAGAAATTACTATGAAAACTTATATGCCAACAAGCTGGGCAATCTGGAAGAAATGGACAAATTTCTACAAACTCACACACACTACCAAAACTGAAACAGGAAGAAATAGAAAATTTGAACGCACTCAAAACCAGCAAAGAAATTGAATCAGTTATCAAAAATCTCCCAACATACAAGAGCCCTGGGCCAGATAGCTTCCCAGGGGAATTCTACCAGATATTTAAAGGATAGATAATACCTATTCTTCTCAAACTGTTCCAAAAAATAGAAATGGAAGGAGAGCTTCCAAACTCCTTCTATGAAGCCAATATTACCTTGATTCCAAAACCAGAAAAGGCCCAACTAAAAAGGAGAATTACAGGACAATATCCCTGATGAAACTGGTTGCAAAAATCCTCAACAAGATACTAGCAGATGAAATTCAACAGTTCACTAAAAGAATTATTCATTATAATCAAGTTGGATTTATTCCTAGGCTGTAGGGCTGATTCAGTATTCTCAAATCAATCAACGTGACACACCACATTAATAAAAGAAAGGGTAGAAACCATATGATCCTCTCAATAGATGCAGAAAAAACATTTGACAAAATACAGTTTCCTTCCTTGATAAAAACCCTCAAGAAAGGGTGGAAGGAACATACCTCAACATCATAAAGGCCATATAAGAAAGACCTACAGCTAATCTCACCCTTAATGGGGAAAAACTGAGAACTTTCCCCCTAAGGCCAGGAATACTACAGGGATGTCCACTCTCACCACTGTTTGTTCAACATAGTACTGGAAGTCATAGCCTCAGCAATAACATAACAAAAGAAATAAAAGAAATACGAAGTGGCAAGGAAGACTTTAAACTTTCACTCTTCACAGATGACGTAATACTGTATGTGGAAAACCTGAAAGACTCCACCAAAAAACTGCTAGAACTGATACATGAATTCAGCAAAATCACAGGATATAAAACCAATCTACATAAATCTGTTGCATTTCTATACACCAAAAATGAAGTAGCAGAAAGAAAAATCAAGGAATCTATCCCATTTACAATCGACCAAAAACCATAAGATACCTAGGAATAACCTAACCAAACAGGTAAAAGATCTGTATGCTGAAAACTATATAAAGCTTATGAAAGAAATGGAAAAATACACACAAAAAAGGGAAAACCATTCCATGTTCATGGATTGAAAGAACAAATGTTGTAAAAATGTCTATAGTACCTAAAGCAATGTACACATTTAATGCAATCCCTATCAAAATAATAACGCATTCTTCACAGAGCTGGAACAAAGAAATCTAAAATTTGTATAGAACAGAAAAGACCCCAAATAGCCAAAGTAATGTTGAAAAAGAAAACCAAAGCTGGAGGGATCACAATTCTTGACTTCAATCTGTATTACAAAGTTGTAATCATCAAGACACTATGGTACTGGCACAAAAACAGACATAGATCGATGGAACAGAATAGAGAACACAGAAATGGACCCAAAAATATATGGCCAACTAATATTCAACAAAACAGGAAAGAATATCCAAAGATGGAAAGATGGTCTTTTCAGCATATGGTGCTGGGAAACTGGACAGTGACATGTAGCAGAATGAAACTAGACGCTTTCTTACACCATACACAAAAATAAATTCAAAATGGATGAAAGACCTAAATGGGAGATAGAAAATCATTAAAATCCTAGAGGAGAAAACAGGCAGTAAACTCTTTGACCTTAGCCACAGCAACTTCTTATTTGACATGTCCCCAGAGGCAAGGGAAACAAAAGCAAAAATGAACAATTGGACCTCATCAAGATAAAAATTTTCTGCACAGTGAAAGAAATAATCAACAAAACTAAAAGGCAGCCTATAGAATGGGAGAAGATATTTGCAATTGACATATCAGGTAAAGGGTTAGTATCCAAAATCTACAAAGTACTTATCAGGGGCGCCTGGGTGGCGCAGTCGGTTAAGCGTCCGACTTCAGCCAGGTCGCGATCTCGCGGTCTGTGAGTTCGAGCCCCGCGTCAGGCTCTGGGCTGATGGCTCAGAGCCTGGAGCCTGTTTCCGATTCTGTGTCTCCCTCTCTCTCTGCCCCTCCCCCGTTCATGCTCTGTCTCTCTCTGTCCCCAAAATAAATAAACGTTGAAAAAAAAAAGTACTTATCAAACTCAACTATCCAAAATCTATAAAGTACTTATGAAACTTGACACCTAAAAACCAAATAATCCAGTGAAGAAATGGGCAAAAGACCAGAATAGACACTTTTTCAAAGAAAACATCCAGATGGCTAATAGACACATGAAAAGATGCTCAATATCACTCATCATCAGGGCAATATTAATCAAAACCATATGAGATACCTTATACCTCACACCTGTCAGAATGGCTAAAATTAACAATTCAGGAAACACTAGATGTTGGTGAGGATGTGGAGAAAGGGTATACTTTTGCACCGTTGGTGGGAATGCAAACTGGTGCAGCCACTCTGTAAAACACTGTGGAGGTTCCTCAAAAAATTTAAAATTGAACTACCCTATGACCCAGCAATTGCACTACTAGGTATTTATCCAAAGGATACAAAAATGCTGCTTCAAAGGGGCACATGAACCCCAATGTTTATAGCAGCAGTATCAGAAATAGTCAAAGTATGGAAAGAGCCAAATGTCCTCAACTGATGAATGGATTAAACAGATGTGGTGTATATATATATATATATATATATATATATATATATATATATATACACACACATACACACACACACACACACACACACACACACACACACTAGAATATTACTTGGTGATCAAAAAGAATAAAATCTTGCCATTTGCCACAACGTGGGTGGAACTAGAGTATATTATGCTAAGCAAATTAAGTCAGTCAGAGAAAGACAAATATATGATTTCATTCATATGTGGAATTTAAGAAACAGATGAACATAGGAGAAGGGAAGGACAAATAAGATAAAAACAGAGAGGGAGGCAAACCATAAGAGACTCTTAAATACAGAGAACATACTGAGCATTGCTTGAGGGGACATTGGGCAGAGGATGGGCTAAATGGGTGATGGGCATCAAGGAGTGCACTTGCTGGGATGAGCACTAGGTGTTATATGTAAGTGATGAATCACTGGGTTCTACTCCAGAAACCAATACTATACTGTATGTTAACTAACATGAATTAAAAAATAAAGAAAGAAAAACAGCAAAACAACCTGCAGCTATAAATCTCCTGAAAAAAACCCTACAAATTGTCTAAAATTTCAATACCTTGGAATAACCTTATGATAGTCATTGAACATGATTCCAAATCTATCTCTATGTATATGTGCAGTTGGGTCAATGGACAGATATATTCAGAAAAAAACTAATACAAATATAATTATACTATGCATGTTATTTTATTTTTTAAATTATTTTTATTTGAATGTAGTTGACACACAATGTTGCATTGGTGTCAGGTGTACGATATGGTGATTCAACTTCTGTATACATTGTGTTATGCTCATTACAAGTGTAGCTCTCATCTGTCACCATATAATGCTGCTACAATATCATTGACTGTATTCCATATGCTGTGACTTTTATCCCTGTGACTTCTTCATTCCATAACTGGAAGACTGTATCTCTCATTCTCCTTCACCCATTTGTCCATTCTCCCACTACCTTCCCTCAGGCAACTATCAGTTTGTTCTGTGTATTTATCAGTCTGATTCTGCTTTTTGTTTGTTTGCTTATTCATTTGTTTTGTTTTTGGATTCCATGTATAAATTAAATTTGTTTTTAGATTCCACATATAAATTAAATCATATGTTATTTGTCTTTCTCAGTCTGACTTATGGCACTTAGCATAATACTGTCTAGATTCATCCATGTTGTTGCAAATAGCAAGATCTCGTCCTTTTTTACGGCTGTGTAATATTCCATAGTATATATCTACCCTATATATACTCTTTTAAAGTTATCAGTATAAAAGTATTTTTTATTAAACTTTAAAAAGGAGAAGAATTAAAATTGAAGTTAATTATAAATTTCAAATATCTCTTTATACATGATGTCTTTTCTAAAGTTAAAAGGAAGTGAAAACTTGGGGATGGAAGCCATATGAATTTTTTAGTACATTTCATTTTAGACAGTATCTATTAAATTGATAATTAAATTATTATGTGAAAAGGCAAAACTATGGATCAGTAAAATTATCAGTGTTACTAAGGGATAGGAGTTCTGGGGGAAGGAAAGAATGATGAATAGATAGAGCACAAATGAAACAATTGTATATGATACTAAATGGTGGATGCATTTCATTATACATGTGTTCAAACTCACAGAATATTCACCCAAGAGTGAACCCTAAGGTAAATTATGGGCTCTGGTTAATAATAATCTATCAGTATTGGCTCATAAATTGTAACAAATGGACCACAGTGATACAAGATGTTAAAATAAGGGAAACTGTGTGGTTAGGAAGAGGGGCATATGCAAATACTATGTACTTTTGGCTCAATTTTTCTGTGAACCTAAAATTACTCTTTTTAAAAATCTCATTAATTAAAAACAAAAACTAAAAAGTGAGGATAAGTCAGAGAAAGACAAATACCATATGATTTCACTCACATGTGGAATTTAAGAGACAAAACAAACGAACAGATTAAAAATAGCCAAACATATAAAAATGACTCTTAAATAGAACGAACTGAGGGTTATCAGAGAGGAGGTAGATAAAGGGATGGGTAAAATAGATAAAGGAGATTAAGAGTAAACTTATAGTGATGAAAAATGAGCAATGTATAGAATTGCTAAATCATTATATGGTATACCTGAAGCTAATATAACACTGTATGTTAATTATAATTCAAGAAAAACAAAAATAAATAAATAAAATTTTAAGGGTCAGCAGAAATAAAATACAAAAACCCCAAACAAATTAAAATAGATCTAAAGTATTTTAAAAATAAAAAAAGATTATGTATTCTCCAACTTATAATTAGGTATCTTCTCCCTAGTCCCAAATTATTTTATTTTTGTAAGTTTAGATTTTATAATATTTATATTCTATTTTTCAACCACCAATTTTATGTTTAAATGAGTTCAATGCTCACTCTCAGTCCTTCCTCCATATATTCTTAATATTTTGTTAATTTTGAATTATCCTCTAGTTGGTTAGATTTTCTTTCCTTTTTTTAAAAAAAAATTTGTATTTAAATTTTAATTTAAACAGAGAGAGAGGCAGAGAGAGAGAGAGAGAAAGAATCTTAACCTCCATGCTGAGCATGGAGCCTGACATGGGGCTCAATCACATGACCCTGGGATCGTGACCTGAGTTGAAATCAAGAGTCGGATGCTCAACTGACTTAGCCATCCAGGTGCCTCAGTTAGATTTTGTTTTGAAGAAGAACTTACAGGTGTGAATTTTCTTGATATCTTTTATGTCAGAGAATAAAGTTTCCAGCCAACAACTTGGCTGGAAAAAAATTCTTGGGTCACCTTCTTTTCCTCAAATTTGGAGACAAGTTCCTTTATCTTTGAGAATTGAGTATCACTAGAGAGAAAACTGAGACAGCCTGATTCTTCCCACTTGAAGGTGACCTTTTTTGAAGTTTAAAACTAGAATATGTCTTGATGTCTAACTTTCTGTTGAAATTACCCATGACATTCAGTAATTAGAATGTGTTTTAGTGTCCAAGTTTCTGTTTCAGTTTTTCCTGACACATAATGTAAAGAAAAATTTAGCTCCTCATTTCAAGAAAAATTGAAATGAATTATATACTTCAGCTCTACATATATTTCTTTTTACACTTTTTAAAGCTTCTACTTTTAGGGTAATATTATTTGATGCTAGATCATTTTATTTGTCATCTTCATTCTAATAGCTTTGGTTTGTCTGTTTCCTTATAGCCTGTGAAAATTGTTGGAGTTTCTGAGTCTGCTACTCAACACTCTTTATTCCTCCAGATTTTATTTTCTTTATCCTCAAATTGGATGAACATACTGTGGTAGAGTCCCCTTCCTAAAGAATGTGGTGAGAAAAAATCCCTCAAGATAAGGGAAGGCAACCTGGCTATGTGTGCATATGTGACATCCCTCATGACCCTGTAACATGAGACCACCCAATCAGATTGTATGTCTGTAGGTTATCATGTATGGGAGATAAAGAAGAAGAAAATTTATAAAAGGCTACATACACCTCACTGTGCTGGGGGTGTTTTTCAGGTACAAACCCACTGAGCCCATGCCAGCACAAATAAAGTTGCTTCCTGGAAAGAAAAGCCTCAGTGTCACGACTCTCTGTGTGAACCTCAGTCCCATTACAATACCTTCTGTATCTTCTCCAAGTCATGATAAATATTGGCTAGGACAGAACCCTGTTGCAAACTTAGATACTTTGATTTTTTTGAAAAAGAAAAAAAAAAGAAAAGGATTCAATTGGATGAATTGTATCTCAAGAGAACCATATTACTCCAACTTTTATTTATGCATAGTGTTATAATGATGTATTTTGTCAAGTATCTTGGTAAAATTTAGATTTCCATCAAGTGCCTTTCTCTGCTCTGTTTATCAAAAAATCTTCTTAATATAGAATTTCACTGCTTTTTGAAACTAGTAATCTCTGCTTTCACTTCTAGGTGCTTACAAACTATTTCTTCATTAATGTTTCCTAAAAGCTTACTTGAGATTGACATCACATCTACTAGTTAATATTTTATGGAAATTGCAGCTTAGTCTTTTTTGATAATATGAAGATATTTCCCTATCTTGAGTCTTCTAATTTTTGCGTTCTCCATGATTCTTAAAGGTAACCAGCAGAAGTTAACAGTCCTCACAAGTGTGTTTTCCATTTTCTCTAGAAAACAATGAAATTGGGTCAGGAAATGAAGACTCACTTTTTTTTGATGTTTATTTTATTTTAGAGAGAGAGAGAAACACAGAGTGTGAGCGGGAGAAGGGCAGAGAGAGAGAGAGAGGGAGACACAGAATCCAAAGCAGGCTCAGGCTCCAAGCTGTGCAGCACAGAGCCCAATGCGGGGCTCAAACTCATGAACTGTGAGCTCATGACCTGAGCCAAAGTCATCCGCTCAACCAACTGAGCCAACCAGGTGCTCCAAGACTCACTTTTATTAATCATATCATAAAAGTAAGAAAAGAAAATCCAGACTTTTAATCTGTCTCTGAAATACAATTTATCTTACTATCTCTCAATTGTCTGATACTTGTTGTCTCCTGGGAAAGCTGTAAACAATTGCAGGACAGAGGAAGTTGTTCCTTCATTATAGTATTCTCAGTGCTCAGCATAGTGCCTGACCCATTGCAAATACTCAATAAACAGTTATTAGTGGAATGAATTACTAAAGTGGCTTTTGTGGATTGGGCTAGCTGCTGACCAACCAACCATCACAGCATTATTTCTCTAAATGAATTATTTTCTCAGTTCTAACCAACCAATTTTCAGAATATGACTTATTTATCTTCTGAATATTTTCTTAAACTTGTTTGGGGGATTTTCACGGGGGAAATTCTGTTATTTCATAATCTTCACTTGAACCCAGGGACAGACCAGCAGTATAAAGACAAAAGGCATGAACAAGTGACAGAAGAAGAAATAATAGGAATCAAGAAAATAACTGGGCATTATTTGGTTGCTTGGAGCAACCAAATATGTGGTTATTTTTCTTGCTTGGAGCTCCATTCTAGCTTTGAAGACAAACCAAAACATAAAGCTGGGTTAATAAATAGACTCACTGAGCCATGATGCTTCCTCAGACCAGGGATCTTAGGTTGTGTGTGGCTTTTCAACTTTCAGTGTTACATTTTCGTAACCTTTAATCTTGGCTTTATTAACCTTGGCATTGTTAAAAAAACAGTCCCCTATGTATTGCCCAGGAGTGCCTTTGGTGAATACAAATTGCAGAATGATCCTAAAGGGACAAAGCTGTGGGAACCACAAGCATGTCCTCTTGCACTGCTGATTGTAAGCATTTGGAATGAGATTTCAGGTGAACCCCATTTTGTGTAGAAACAGATTTGGCTTGGGGCAGATTGCCCTTCTCTCTGGTTTCTAAGAACAGGGATTGTGCTGAAATCTCCATCATTTGTATCTTCTCTAATGATATTCACATAACTTACAATTTCCAAAGTTCTGTCTTGGCAGTCATGAGAGAAGAAAATAAGCCATAGAAAATTAAGAATAACTTCCCAATTTATAATAGCCTTACCTAGAAGACCTTGCTACCGTGATTCAATAAAAAAGCAGCAGGACTTTTTCATTCCTATTCAGGTGCTCACTCAACTCCCAGTAACAAATGGAAAATAAACCGCATGCCCAACCTCAGACCATAACTCCTTCTTGCACTACAATTACCTGTTTTGCCGATTATAAAGCCAAGTATCTCCTGCAGACTATCTGCTGTGACAAATGATGAATATTTTGGAGTCTTAAGAGTTCGGTGTTAAAAGGCAAACTTGCGGCCAGCCGTGGAAGACTTCATTATCCCATGGGGGCCTATTTCTATCTAGTCCTGAGAAACCAGAGGCCACCTGTGGAAGCCAGTGAATGGGATTGAATTATTTGGAAATGCAGCTACAAGGGCAAGAAATAAGCCTGATGACACAAAGGCTCCGTGTGGAGTGTTAAATTACTTGGAAGTGTTGAGAGCTCTAGACAAGTTGTTGAAAGAGGATGTTCACAAGTTCTGCCAAAACTGTATGGAAAAAAGGAGGACAGTTAAGAATACCTTTTATTATTGTTGTTATTGCTACTTTTGTGTTCTCAGAAGGAAAAAAAAGCCAAACTCAGTGGCAAAGTTGGTGAATTATGGAGTATTCTTAAAGAAATAAAGATTTATTTTTTTTTCACAGCACTTAATTTCATATCTGCCAGGCCTTCTGGTGTAAGCAGATGAAGGCCATTTACCATTCCTATGTGAAGGCACCATGAGCTTCCTTAAGTATGTGCATTGTTATTGTTCCTCTTCATTGGCTTCACAAATCACTCTTTCCATCAATGGGTACTTTTCACTGTCTGAATGATACAAAGTGGCTTAAGCATTAGACCTAAGGAAATGAAGAATGCCTAAAACATGAGATGGAACTGTAGCTATATAAGGCTCAATCCTTACATATTTTAAAGCATTACAGTGAAAGTGGTAAAGGCCTAATCTTCCATGAATTTGCCTTGGATTAGTTATAATTAAATTGAGGTCTTAAATTTAGCAGGTGACTTAATTCAGTCTTAATTCAAACTGGTACATGATGCAAGACTGCACACTTAATCCTGAAAATCAGGTGTCTCGTCTTTGTTCAAATTTCTATTAGTGCCAAGAAATATATTCTTCTGATTGTTAACATTTTTCTTCACAGTGAACCAAAGTATTATTTTTATAAGCAAGGCATTGTTCTAGATATTTTAGAGATAGCTCTTTTGATCCTCCCAACACTGTAAAGTAGATAATAAAATCTCCATCTTACTGAGGCACAGAGTGGTTAAGTAACTCATCGGAGCATACACAGCTAGTAAGGGGCAGAGCTAGGATTCAAAACACGGTGGTCTAACCCAGGGGCTATGCTCCTAAGCATCATGCATGTTACCAAAATGTATCCCTCTCTAGCTTTGTGATGCATTGCTATGATGATCTTATGATCAATATCTAACATTGCTTTAATGAATTCTGTAATTGCAAATTAAACAATTTTATGAGAAGTTTAAAGAGAAGGAGCAAGCACAAAAGAACATATCTTGTATTTTTGAAAATTATACATCATTTATTTTCATGTGGAGGTTATAGGATGGAAGTTAGGAGGAAGATTTCAGCTCAACATGAATGAATAAAATTTACCTTATTACTATTAATTAATTTTATTAATATTTTCTGCTCTGCCAAAATACAATGAATCATTCGAGGAGTAATAAACTCTCCTTCACTGGGGTGTCACAGCAGAGGCTTGAAAACTATAGGTCAAGGAATACTCTTGAGGGAATCCCTGGATTTGGTTATAAGATGGGTTCAGTGACCTCAAATGTTCATATGATACAGTGTTGCTGATTCACACACCCTCATTGGGTAGCCAGAGGATATCCCTCATTTATCATCATGCTCTAAACCTGCCAAATTTGATATGGCTTCAGTAACATTGTGTCATGAAGGGTTCACTGGAGTATCAGAATGAACACAAGTTGTTCCTCAAATTACAAAAAAATGAAAACAAAGGAACAGTGTAATATTTTGATACTCCTTTGAGCACAATAAACTGAACAGATTTCAGGAATATCTTAGATTTTATGAGACATAGCTAAGCTCTTTTGCAACTCCATTTTTAGGAATCTGCTACTGACTCAATAGCAATAGCTTATGTGTATAGCTGGGCATCTAGACATTTTAGTGCAAAGGCTCTATTTCAGGAATTTTTCATTTGAGTTATGAAGGGCTTCAAGTTTTTTTTTTAACTTGCTGAACTTTTGACAAGTTGTTGTGTAAATATGAATTCTTACTTTTGCTCTCATAAGATTCTCAAAGAGGAGGCTCAGAAAAATTTTGGAATTACTATGTTAGATTTATACCAGGATTTGACACCAGGTTAAATATGTTCCATGGTAGAAAGAGTTGTTCCTGTTACTATGGATGTAATTTAGAAAGGTGGGGGGGGGGGGGGGAGGGCGGTTAATTGGGCCCAAGGCACAAATTCCTATTTTTAATTGAAATGACTTCCACAAAGGAATGCTAAATATCCAACTGTCAGTTGAAATTAACCTTTGAAAAGAATTGTTTCAAAAGGGAAGTTCTGGTAGCAAGTTTTGATAAGGTCTTATTTAAATGGAAGGGTTGGTTTTTAATTGCTCTTATTACCTGACTGCTTACAGGTGTAGCATTGTCTATTTGCCAATCAATTAAAGGGGGGAATTCAAGCCACTTTTTTTAGGAGGAAACTTCTCCATGTTATGATCAAGATCAAACACAAAGTGTCATTTCTTTCCCCATTTTTCTCTTTGTGGCAGTTGTCAAATTTGGTTACTCTTTGATTTGATCCCTTCTTCCTGTGTTTTCACCTTTGAAAAGATTTCAGTTTGCAACGAGTCCAAGCTACATTTCAGGACCTAATTTTACGTGCATGGTGTCAGCAGCATAGATAACTTTTCAGAACCTTTTCTGACAACCGGAAACATCATAGACTCCTTAGGATTTTATAAAATGACCAAATTTTACCTAAGTGCTAACTTAACTCTATAATGGTCTGCAATAGCTACCATTGTCCATAAGTGTAAAAGAGACTTCTTGTGCTAAAAGGAGACCTCTGGGTATTTCATGGGCAATAAAGGGCAGCTTTTAAAATTCAAATGCATTTTATTTAACTCCATTTCTTATAATGTTATAGACTTTCACTGAGCGCCCACATGAGGATGACTAGATGGCATTTATGAAAGGATGTGAGATTATCATGCCTCCAGAAGAAATCATATACTCAAAGATCTAGGCATTAAACTCACCCATTTTATAGCATATAGGCAACAATAAAAAAATAAAGTGGCAGTGCTTGGTCCTTAAGCTCCCATGGCCACGTCACTGTAATTGGATGCCAGCTGCAATAAAAAACGACTTAAAATCTAAATGCCTTTGCAAAGACAACCACAAGTAGCCTGGTTTACATTTCTCTCCAGTTCTCTTATGCCAGCTTGTCCTAACATATGCTCCTTTCTTTGCCTGCTTGCCTCTGAAGTCTCAGCATCCTTCAGGCTGAGGTTGCTTGTGTTCCCACAATGACAAAGTCAACTATAAATATTGCTCTCTCCTTTGCTATTATTTAAATCTAGGGAAAGTTTGACTAGCCACAGGAATGAGGAATTTGGATAGAATAATTTTTATTTCTAAATTTTCTTTACAAAATTGATATTTCGCATGGATTAGTATTCATCCATGTCATCAGTATAACATTTTCATTATTCTTAAGAGAAGAGATTTGGGTTTGAAGTGGGGGGTGGGGGTGGAGGGCTTGAGAGAGCTAGTAGTAATGCCATTCTGATGCACCATCTGGGTTCTTTAACTTTTGACCTCTTTTGACCATGCATACAACATTCCAAAATGTTTTCTCAATTCTTCCCTCCATTTTCCTCTTCTTTCTCTGCTCTCCAATGTCCTCCACTGCACAAACATAGTAAAATCTGAACAAAAGAGGAATGAGAAATATTCCATTCTTCAAGTCCCTGGTTTTGTCAGTCATAGTAAACTTTGGACAGGAGCTCTTCAAAAGGCATAGATCATAGAGAAATTTCTAGCATTTTGTTCTCTGAAGTACATTCACACATATGTTCACCTATTCATGCTTTCAAATATCTTTGAGTACCCCAGTAGTTCTTAGGGATAGATAAGGATACATGCTACTTCCTTTAAGGGACACATTGTCTCAATTCCTTCCATAAAATGAAACCCAGGACTTAAAGTAAGGAACAAACAAACAAACAATAACAAAATAGAGTTGGAATGATTTATTTCCTCTCCTTTCACATATCAAACCTTACCGTGTCACTATCTAGCACCTTAGAGTTTGAGGAACACTAAGTGGATGGATGGGGGGATGGATGGATGGATAGATTAATTGACATTGACTGTTGACTGAATTCAAAGTCCTTAGCACATAGTCCTGGGTTTTCCAAAGAGGGAGCTTGAGCTTAGAAAGAAATCATATAGAAAGTTTGAGTTTTCTTTGTATATATAAACAATATGTTACATATATGATTACATATGTAATATATATTAAATATAACACATTACATTTAATACATTGCATATGTATTTTATATATGTAATATATATTACCTAGATAACATTACATATATATTAAATATGCACGTACACACATATACATATAGACATACTCTTTATATATACACATACATATATATGCATATATATTCCCAAAATAACTTCTCATACTGTGTAGTTTACAGAACGAATGTAACTCCTTAATTTTTCAAGAGTTTTAGGTGACTTTGTCCAAGAAGACAGAGTTAATGTCACAGCTGGGACTAGACTCTGGTTCCTGGACATATGATGCAATGTTTTTACTTCTAGATGTTTCACCTTTACCCTTTTAGCCATATTGTTTCCTTTCTTCATTATTGAAAATATTTGATATAATTTAATCATTATTAATTTATATATTTAATTAATACACATTAATTAATAATTTAATAATTATTCTTCTAATTTAGCCTCAGAAAGCCAGTCACTGATATTTCTCAAAGGCATACAGAAAATGTAGGATTAGTGTCGTAGACTCTAAGTCTGAAGTTCTCTTTTGGCCAGCAAAACAGTGGGATGCAGGATGAAAAGTGAGAGATGGCTAAGGTCCAGGAGAAGACAAGAGCCCTGAGTAAGTGTCCTTGCCCCGGTTTTATTAGGATCAGAAGGCTTACAAACGTGATGGGCATGCACAAAGAGACCATGAGCATGAGGGAAAAGGGGGCTTTTGAAGATATATGGTGTTTGGGGTTTGGGTTAATATAAAACAAAATCCTGGCACTGGGCAGATGGTTGTTAAAGGCAGACAGGAGGTGCTGTGTCTGTTTATCTTAGCTAGCCTAGGGGATAAGACAGGTAAGGGGAATAACCTCAGGGTTAACAAGGCATCTTTTCTTTTGTTAGTCAGCTCCACTCTGGGGAGCATCAAACGCCCCTCAGCGTGTGGTCTATAGCCCTATTTACCTGCTTACCTAATTTGGTCCTTCCTTCCTGTGAGAGCAGCTTTCTGCTATAGTACTAAATTGGGGGGTTGTTTTTGCCCTGAATCTTGCTTACCTCATATACCTTTGTATTGGGGGCCTTTGCCCCCCCAATTCTGGGGCCTCTGCACCCCCTCTCTATTCTGGGGTGCCTTTGCACCTCCCTATTCTTGGTGCCTTTTCACCTCCCTATTCTGGTGTGCTAATCTTGTTTACCCACACTTAGGTGTGAGCATCCTATGACTTTGTACTTCTTTATGCCTTGTTACCCCATTGGTGTAAGCCCAGGGGATTCCTAAACTTATTCCCTACAGATTAGGATTTCTTGTGATGAAAGAAGTGGAAAATTAGTTGTCATAAGGGAAGACCAATGACTGTAATGCCTCACATTTTTACAAGTCTAAATAAAATTGACCTTTGCTAAGTCTCAAAAGGATTGACTATGACTATAGAATATAAGCAACAAACAAACCAGCAAACCAACAAACAAAAACATCTGTCATACTGAGACATGGAAATTGTGGCATATCTTGGACTTTTTCCAACCAACTACCAAAGTGAGGAAGAGAAAATTATATAGATTTCCTGAGATGTATCCATAAAGAAGTCATTGTAATTTTAGCAAGATTTGAAATCTCGAAGTCAGTAGTGTTGCAGTTGGCAGAAAGGTACTGAAGCATAGTCTGAAATCACACATACTTACCTGAATTCCACAAAAGATTGAAATGAAAAGTAAGGTAGAAACCTATCAATTTGTTTGTGTAGACCTAATTCCACGGTATACAAATTTGTTGAAATATAGGCCAAAACAATGAGCTCTGTCTTCCTAAGTCTCAGCCACCAGACAGTGTCCTGTCTAGCTATCAGGGTTCCAGCCCTTTCCCTGAATTTCTAGCCAGGCCATTCTGCCTGTTTTGCTTATGTGCCCCAACATGAAAGGTCAAGAAAAATTATCATGTTCCCAGGTAAAAACTAATGCTGACATTAAGTGATTCACGTAAAAAGAGGAAGGTCCCAAACATGTTTACTCTGCCTGTCGGCTGCCTACCTTCTGTATTTTAAAGGAATCTGTGTCCCCCACACCCCTTGCTTCCAAAGTAGTCATTTTGATGCATATGCCTGAATCCCAATTCCATGTCCCCATCCTCTGCCATGGCAAAAATTAGACCCATGTTGGCAACCTGATCCGTAGGTTGGCCAACTTGGAGAAAAAAAGACCAACAATTGGCTTAGGCAGTTAGATTCCCTGTTTGAAAAACTGAATGGAAATCAAAGGGAAAAAAAATACTCATTTTAAAGCAGAAAACCTAGAACACTCCAGACAGGTTGAGAGCAGCTGAGTGTTGCTAATGGCAGGGCACCAGAGTGACAGTCTTTAAGTTTTCTGTTTATAGGCATTTAGAGCCTCTTCCATCTCTAGCATTGAGCCCTTGCATTTTTGTATATTTCATCTGGTTTTCACTCTATGAGCATTCTTACAGTAAATTTCCTTTTGTTTAAGTTAGCCTGAATGACTATTTTTCAAACCAAAGAGCCCTAAGATAATACAATGAAGATATCTCAGGTGTTATATGTAAGTGATGAATCACTAAATTCTACATATGTTAACTAACTTGAATTTAAATACAATTTTTTAAAAATGAAAATAAGGAAAGGAAATTAAAATGATCAATTTCTGCCCTAAAGGAGCTCACTCTATAACTGGTAAATCTATGTTTATTTAATTTGATCTAGATAATTACTTTTCCTCCTATTTGAACATAAAATGTAGGGGACACTTCCAATGTAAAACTTTCAATTTTTTTCTGAAAGTAAAACCTGTTAATAAAAAAAATCATCTCATTATCCTATGACTAAACTCTAACTCTGAAAGTGAGCGCTGCAGTTCTTGAATTCATCCTTCTGCTCAGACTGCAGTCCTTAGAACTCCCCAGAGAGACCTCTGTGTCCTCTTGTGAATGCCTCTTGCTGATTCTCACCATTTCCCCCTTATTCTTTAATTATAGACTATTGAGTATGCCCATTTCTCTTACACCCACCTAATGTGAAGCTGGCATCCTGCTGGTTTTCATGCTCTGTCTGATCTGAATCTTTGACATGCCTGGTAGGACAACCAGTCCTGTAACTATTTTTACTGTAGTTTTGATCCTTTGTTGCTTTACCAGGAACAAACTGTTTACCGGGATATTCTCAGACATCAGGGACAGAGCTAGTTAAAAATTATTTTTTATAGGTCTCAACTCAGAGTACATGAGCCTAAAGATAGAGCCCCCAAATCTACATTTTATCTAGCTCAAAGGTGGTGCTGATACAAGTGATTCTTGAATCAACTTTGACAAACACTGCTCTGGGGCACTGGATACCAAATCCAGTAGGAAACCAATGGATTATTATAATCCCCCAGGACCATTTTTAAATGATCTCTTTTGGGGTCACACCCATGAATGTTCTAAATCAATAGCTCTGAAGAAGAAGATGGAATCATGCTAACTGACCTAAAAAGTGAATGGAAAAGCAAAACAGATACTCCTTGGACTGATTACAGCAGGTTGAGTTTCTTCTGGTGTATTTAAGAGTGTGGGCCATTTGCATGAGAATCATCTACTATGCATGTTGCATGTGGACATGCAACTCTCTGGACACAGTGGTCACAATTTCTGGCAGAAGATGGGGAATCTGCTCATTTGAAAAGCTCCTCAGTGAGACATGTGTTCCTGCCTTCCCTTCTTCTAATTACTGATCATCATCCAAGCATGAGAATTATAATATTTATAGATTGTTGCCAAATTTGAAAATGCATCACTTGGCCATGTAAAAACCATTAGAACTGAATTATCTTTCTCATTTCATGAGGTATAATTCACAAAGTATCCCTCTGGATCCTCAGAAAAGTTTCAAAAATTAAATACTATTATCAACATGAATAATGTGTAAGTAGCCTTTTCTGGTTTGGAAGTACACTTTAGTATTTCACAAGAGTCTCTTGGAAGTGTATTAATTTATTGTGTCATTGTGACTCCCTCTTCATCTGCCCAAACATTAACAGAGCCAGAAAATGTCACTGGGTAAGAGTGGGATTGGAGTACTTCCTCAGAGAAGATTATACTTGGTTAAATATGGCCAGTTTTTCTTTTTAAAACTATTTTAAGGAACCAACAGCACAAATTGCCTGGGTTTTCACAAATTACAAATGGCCTCACCCTCCAAAGAGCATATAATTCATATGCCACTAATTTCCCACTGTATAAATCACCTTCAAGTAATTTTTTTCTGTTTGTCCCTTCCTTCCAAGAAACTCCAAAACTTGCCCAAAGTTAGCATAAGGAAGGTGATAACAAAGATTAGAACAGCAATAAATGAAATAGAGAACAACAACAACAACAACAACAAAAACAAAAACAATAGAAAAAATCTGTGAAACTAAAAGTAATGAAACTAAAAGCAATGTCAATAAGCCCTTACCTAGACTGATCAAGAAAATAACAGAAAAGACTTAAAGAAAATCAGAAATGAGAGAGGAGAGATTATAACTGATGCCACAGAAATAAAAATGATCATAAAGGACTATTATGAACAATGACACACAAATAAATTGGACACTTTAGAAGAAATGGATGAATTCCAGAAGCATATATCCATCTGGACTGACCAAAGAAGAAATAGAAAGCCTGAACAGATCAGTAACAAATAAGGAGATTGAATCGGTAATCAAAACCTCCTAAAAAGAAAATTTCAGGACTAGAGGCTTTCACAGGTGAATTAATCCAAACATTTAAAAAAGAATCCTTTTTAAACTCTTCCAAACAATAGAAGAGGGAATATTTCCAAACTTATTTTGTCAGATCAACATCACCAGATACCAAAACCATACAAATGCACCACAAGAAAAAAGACTATAGGCCAGCATCCCTGATGTAAAAATTCTCAACAAAATAATAGCAAACTGAATGCAACAGCACATTAGAAAGAGTTATACACATGACCGATTGGGATTTATTCTTGAGAAGCAAGGATGGTTCAACATAGACAAATCAGTAAAAGTGATATACCACATAAACAAAATGAAGAATTAAAATCATATGATCATTTTAATAGATGCAGAAAAAGCATTTGAAAAAATTCAACATCCATTCATGATAAAATCTCTCAACAAAAAAGGATGTCTTGCCCTTTGCAACAAAATGGATGAAACTGGAGGACATTATGCTAAGTGAAATGAAATAACCCAGACACAGAAAGACAAATATTTCCTAAATAATTTTTTCTCAGTAGAAAGTACAATATAGGCTCATTTCATAGGCTCATTTACATAAAAGGAAACATTTGATAATTTCTTCCTTCTCCAAAGTAAGTATCTGCAGACCAATTGCCTTTTAAACCTTAAAATCCTACATATCCATGAAACGTATTACTAATTCGATTTTTGAGATTTTGAGTAATTAACAGTTAAAAATATTAAATGAAACATTTTTAAAAAATATTATAATGTTATGGGGTGCCTAGCTGGCTCAGTCAGTTAAGCATCTGACTCTTGATTTCGGCTCAGGTCATGATCTCACAGTTAGTGGATTCAAGCCCACACTGGGCTCTGTGCTGACAGCATGGAGCCTGCTTGGGATTTTCTCTCTCCCTCTCTCTCTGCCCCTCCCTGCTACTCTCTCTGTCTTTCTTTCAGAATCAATAAATAAATTTTTAAAAATACAATGCTATTTTCCATAGCAGTTATTTAGACAATAATATGATAAAATGTGCTTACCTCCTTTCTTGGTTACGGTTATATTCTCCCTTCCAGTACGTGTTTGCTTTGTCAAATATCAAATAAAATTCTAGAACAAATTAAGTGAATCATAAGGTTAGGGCCCGAGCTGGCTTCATGGACATGAGACCTCTGCATCTGCACAGAGCCCCTGGCTTAGAAGGGCTTTGTGCTGGTTTTAATGCTCTACTGTCGTTATCTTAAAGATTCTTGAGAATTCTTCAACAAGAGCCCTGTGTTTTCATTTTGCACTGAGTTCCACAAATTAAATAGTCTTACTTGGAAGTACTTTGAAATACCATCAAATGCCAAAGGTCATATTCACCTTATAAGTGCACTTCCTCCATATTAGGATGTATTGACTGACTACGTAACATGGACACAATTTCAGACTACATTTATCTTCATCACTGACGATTGCAGTAAAGTGACCATGAAGCAAAATATTGACCTCCTTAATCTACTTGTTTTGTATCCTGGAAAATTTTATTTGGTCAGCAGCGTTTTCAACATTACATGGCTTTCATCTCACATATTGGGTCCAGCTGATTGAATCAGGTTAGAGTACATCATTCATCTTTTAACAATGAAAATCAGGATGATTAAAAAGTGACAGTTTTAAATATATCATAAAATATAACCAAAGTAATAGAAATTGAATTAATATGGCTCTAACATGATTTTCAAAGGTCTCCAGGCTAGAGTTTGGGCTCAATTTCCTGGCTGGCTTAAAATGAGGCCAAAGAATTTAAATGATGTGCCTGAGTAGAAGCCATGAACAGTGACTGAACTAGTTGGGCCTGTGAGCAGAGAGGCTGCCGTAGATAGGAAGCATTATAGGTTTCTGAACTTTGAAAGAATCAAGAACACAGTTTTTATTAATAAAAAATGTGCGTACTTAATTCTAAGACTTGAAATGGTACCTACCCACTTGGAAAATGTTGTAATATTGATGTTATAGGTTGGGACCCCAGGGGAAGAGACGCTGGGATGGGATTTGCAAGTGGGTGGTGGGTGGCTTATTGTGGAGTGTCTTCAGGAACAGTACTCATAAGGGAGTAAGGGAAGCAGGACTGGGCAGGGGAAGAAGTTGAACTGATGAGTTTGCAACAGAGGCATCAGCCACTCCCACAGGAGCCCTTGGGCTGGTTTAGTTCTTTAGCTATATCCCAAACTAAAACAGGGGCTAGGTTTTATACCCTGAGGAAGGCCCCAGCTTGGAGCAGTCAACAGGCAACACTCCTGTCAGGCAGGAGTGTGGGGGCCTTGGTCCTGCAGAGGGGACCTAGGCTGTGCACCTCAGCATCCACTAGAGTTCACCCCCTACATCACTCAGATCTGCTTGCTTCATCCCCACTGAGAACTCTTCCAGGATTCTGGTTCGTCTCTTTTCCAGGAAGACTTAATATAAGAAAAGTTAGCAGAATAAAACTGGAGTCTCCATGATTATAGCTAGTCTCAGAGTTGCAACTAATTCTTATCATCTTTTTGTTTGACTACCCATTCTAGATTATTCTTATTCTCTGCTAGTCTAGTACCTCTGCTAGTCTAAGGGGATTACCTGAGGGGGTGACCCTGACTCTCATCCTTAAGTTTAGAAGTGCAGCTTCTGTACTTGTCCATTTATTGTCACAATTGGACAAGCCTGCTTCTGCATTTGTCCATTGATTATCAAAATTAGGAGAGAAGCAAGAGACACCACAGTGAATCATCTGAGTGCCAAATATATTCTCCCTGTTACCAGTGTGTAACAAACATCCCTACTGTCTCCTGGTCATTAGGGTCAATTATTTCTGTTGGGACGGTGCTTCTTCCTTGCCTAACTTCTGGTCTTGATACAAGGGAGCAAAAGTGACCAGGAAGAACCAGTTATTTTCCCTCATGAAAGCCTTCTCCCTTTGGAAGCAGATTCTTTGGACCAATAGCGTCTTATAGAGAA
Source organism: Felis catus (assembly GCF_018350175.1). Taxonomy (NCBI): domain Eukaryota; kingdom Metazoa; phylum Chordata; class Mammalia; order Carnivora; family Felidae; genus Felis; species Felis catus. The sequence goes on along the minus strand of NC_058368.1, from coordinate 205,101,314 downwards.
GGGAAACACACATTCTTCAAGTGCATCTCTGAAATCAATGGTAAACCCAGCACAGAGAATGCAAGAGTGAGTGTTAGTATAGGGATTATTAGTATTTAATAATATTATAATAATATTAGTAGTAGTAAGGTCAAGGATTAGGAGAATGATTATTGTAGTGATTCAGGCAAAAACTAATGGGAGCCTAAAAGTAAGGCAGCGGCAATGAAGAGGAAAGATCAGCATCTGAAATACTAAAAATATGAAGTAAGCGAAATGAATAGAAGGAGTATTCTAAAGGAGAATAAGAAATTTCAGATAATCCCTATGACCCTAGCTTAGGTTACTGTTAAGGAGGATAGAGGAAACAGGGGAAAGAGCAGGTTTTGTTTTTTATTTGGCTTGTTTTCAAGTTGCCACAGCAGACTTACTATTTTAGAGTCCTATGTTGACCAATCAGTGACATTAAGGGGGCCCCCTGACTCCTTATTTGCTAGTCTCAAACTGCAGGCCTTCTTCAAATGACTTGCACATGAAAGTTGAATTCTGGAAACTGTAACAAGCATAACTTCATATCTTTTAAATGCTTCATACACATTATCTCCTATAGAAATTATTTTAAAGTAAAACTAATACGTCAACCTTGTGTCCATCTTGATTTTTTCAGTTGTCTGTTCCAAACTGGACCCTTTGATATTGAAATCATGCCGGCATCTCAGACTCGGCTCATCCAAATTCAGCTGAGTCCCTACCTCTGCCAGTTTGTCCTCATCTGCAGGCTTTAGCACTTAGAGCCTCTATTTGTGATAACGAAACCCCCATCCTCTCAATTGGGTTTGCAACAATAGCCCACAAGCCGAATTTGATCTACCACCTGTTTGTGTAAATTAAATTTTATTGCAACATAGTCACACTTCATCGATATATTGTCTGTGGCTGTGTTTGTTCCACAGTGGCAGAGTTGAGTAGTTGTGACAGAAACTCTATGGCCCACAGAGCCTAAAATATTTAGTATCTGAACCTTTACAGAACAAGTTTGTGACACCTGCCCTAAGTCAGCCAGGATCAAAATCTCAGAGTCATGTTAGACTCACTTTTCCTTTTCTGTCACCTCATCTGCTCCCTGTCCTAAATGCTACCACCACAGAAGTCTCCCAGTCTCTACCCTCACTGAGCCTAACATACTTCAGCGCTCTGCAAACCCTTGACATGGTCTCTTACAGATCTTCCATGGCCAGATCTGCCCGGCTTCCATTTCTTTCCTTGGTGATATGAGAGGCTAGAAAGAGTCCCTCAGTCTTGCCTGTCTAGGGAGTAAGGGTGGAGGAGGGGGATGAAGGGGTGGATCAGGGGAAGCTTCACAGAAAAAAAGAAATGATCCAGCTGATAAAAAGATAAATGGGCATTTTTTCAGAAAGACAAAGAGGAGGGTAGATGGAGATGTATAGATGAAGCCTGTGAAGAAGGCATTGAGAAAACAAGGTGTCTTCAGATTGTCTGGTATCTTCAGGTGTCTTCACATTGGTATTGTGGGAAAAAGTAGTTAGCATTGTGGGAATGTAGTGTCTGTATAGAGGAAAAAAATGGTCTATATTACCTAGGGCATGATCTGTTTCCTGGGTCAAGCTGAGCTGCCATTCTCATCATCATGAAGGTACCATAATTAGCTCCCAAGGGATAAGACCTGCATGCTTTTCAGATGGTAAATTTGAAAGGAATTATTTTCTGATTAAAATAAAACCTTACTTATCTTGATATCAGACTTCCAGGCAATTTAGTTATCAATTAAACAGTGATAAATTCACAATTAAAGAGGAAAAGCCTCGGAAGTAGAAAATAAGACAGTGCCGGCATATGTTCTATACCTATTGGTATGGTTATGGGTAAACTTACCCTCTTGCCTTTAAAAGCATGATTATGATTTGTTCTGGCCTGTGGATTAAAAGCAACAGGGAGTGTGTTGGTTGAGAATGAGGATCCAGTGTACTGGGAAATTGTGTTAGATGGAAAATTCTACAAACTCAAAACCAGGCTGGTTGGGCTGGGAGCAAGAAACCTTCCACTCTTTAACATCCCTGTAGAACTCCCCTCCCTTATAGTAAGATGGACCTTCAGCAAATGGGGATGTAGCTACCCGTACTTTCAGGCTTTTCAGAGGCTAACTCAAACCTCCTTTTCTAATCTAACCTCCTAGTCCCTTCCTTGCCAGACGTGAGCAGAGAAGGAAACAGAGGTGCTGCATAAGGATCCAACCTGGTCCCATGACATGCCTGGCACCACTCATTGCTCTCACCTTGCCTGGTCCCATCCACCAGACCCTAGCCAGCTTGAGAGTCACCATCTGCTCTGTCTCATAGCATCTTTGCAGGTATATTAATTTGCTAGTTGCCATAACAGACTACCACAAACTGAGTGGCTTAAAACAATGGGAATTTATCATCTCATAGTTCTTCAGGCTAGAAATCTGATGTCAGGGTGTCAACAAGGCCATGCTTCCTCTGAGGTGCAAAGAGGAATCTGTTCCATGCTTCTCTGTAGCATCTGGTAGTTTGTTGGCCATCTTTGGTGTTCCTTGACTTCTGCATTACCCATGATTTCATGCTCACATGATGTTCTCCCAGTGTGTGCATCTGTGTCCAGATTTCCCCTTCTCATAAGGACTCTGGTCATCTTGGATTAGGGGCCCACTCTACTCCAGAATCATGTCACCATACTAATTATATATGCATGACTCGATTTCCAAATAATATCACATTCTGAGGTATTGGGGTTTTAGACTTTAACGTAAGAATTTGGAGCTGGGACACAATTTGATCCATAACAGTAGGGTTCAGAGAAATGACAAATGTGAAAGCACCCTAGAAACTTAAATGGGATATATAAATACTACTGTGGGAGAAAGGACAGAGCCTTCTCTATTTTCCTGACATTTGCACAAAGGAATAAATTTCACCACTACCCCTACACGGTCAATGTGGAAGGAAATACTTCTTGCTTTTCTCTTTCCACAGGGTTCTTTCTCATCTGGAGCAGAGGATGAATCATTCGTTAAAAACAATAAAGATTATATATGAGAAAATAGAATTTTGAATACAAGATTATAGATGAGAGTGAATATTTGTATATAAGGGGCAAATGAAAGTTGAAGCTACACTGTAAGTGTTCCTGTCACATAAGAACTGTTATAGTCACTCTAGTGACTGCATTTCTGTGTGTCACTGTGAGCTTTGTATGGGACACGGTGCTAAGCATTTTGAATATGCTATCTTATCCACATAACAATTCTGTGAGCAATGTTGTTATGCCCAGTTTAGAAATAAAATGATGACGTTGAGGTTCAGACACTTCACCACTGAAAGTTACCCAGCTAGGAGGCTTCAGAGCTGGCAGTGCAGTCTAGGTATCTGAATTTGTAGCCCCTGCTCTAACCACTATTCCCTGCAGAGAGCTCAGAATGGGTGGGTGGGAGTGGAAGAGAGGGAGAGAAACAGGATAAGTGTGAACATTATAAAGGGGGAATCAAGAGGATTGGGAGCAGGCTAAATTTGGTAGGAAAGAAAGAGTTGGTAGGGTTCACTGAGGTTTCTTTCGAGCTTGTATGACAGGAGAATCGATAATAATTTTGACAGAAGTGAGGATGTACAGAGAGGGAGCAACTGGGGCCAAGAGAGAGGCAGGGTAGGGGTGAGCTCAGTTTCAGCCATGCCCCGAGTGGGCCTCATAATCCCAAGAGGAATAGTCAGGGAGCCCGTGGTGCCAGCAATCCAGTAATCCACAGGCACAGATGCAGAAGAAAAGTCAAGTGTTGCAACAGACACAGGAGAAGTTGGAAGGAAATGGAAACATCAGGTTTAAATTTTCTCAGTTCTAAATTTTTAGAGCTTTTTCTTACAAGAAGCCACTTCAATCGTGTTTATTGATGATTGGTGAGAGGGTGGGGTGTGAATTATTTTTCTTCATCACCACTGCCCCGTTCAAATTCAATCTTTTGAGATTAAATATCTCCCCCATTTTTTCTCAAGAAAAGGCAAAACAACTTAAATTACAAAGTATCCAAGAAAAATAAACCTCTATTCCTTATTCATTTCTATTAATGTCTTTTTCTCAAAGCATCAAGGGAATTTAGCATTTTTCTTTGTCTTTTTACTGGTTTGTTGCATGGTTATTAGGTACTTAATGTAATTTCTATTTCTTGTTTTTCTAGTTGTAAAAGAAATCTTTGACCATAAAGAGATTTTGTGAATTTATGAACATAGGGAAATAACATGTTATTTTCTTTCACATAAAACTTTTATGGAATAAATATTTATATAAATCTGCATACATACATATTAAATTAACTCATTTGTTTGTGGGGGAGAAGATAGTACCAGGTGATTTCTTATAATGTAAATGCTGAATCACTACCTAATGAATCACATACTTAAAAATGCTGAGAACATATTGACATCCTGACAGTTTGTGTCATCTCTTCTACCCTCACAAACCCTTCTTCCTTCTGTTGTCAACTGCTATACCCCACAGAATGAAAACTTTCTACATCATCTTTCCTTTATCTCTGTCCCTGCACCTTCCAGGAGCTTGCTAACTAGACTAAAGTGGTTAGTCTCATTTGTTCTTGTTCTTTCTTTTTGCTTTATTTGGTATAGTGCAATAGTGTGTTGCTAGCTCTTTGTTGATTACCGTCCTCTAATAAGCCATGAGCAAGTTATCATTGTTTCAACCTTAGAGCAAATCCCTACACATGAGAGAGACAGAAATTTATCATTCCCAGTGTATCCTAAATGTGCTCTCAAGACCCGCACATCAGTGTTGCCTGGAAAACTTGTTAGATATGCAAATTCTTGAGACCCACTGCATCAGCAATTTGGAAAGGAGGCATTAAGCCCAGAAATCCTCATTTTAAACAACATGCACCCTGAAATTTGAGAACCACTATATTAAAGTAACTGAATTTACTCGACATAGAATGAGGGTTGTTCCTGAAAGAACAAAATTAATATTCCCTGCCTCTTATCAGGAAGAACTGGGCTTCATCAAAAGGGCTTTTGCTGTTTGATTATTTGTTTTAGGAGGAGAAATGGTGACCTGCCTCTGCCATTAGCTGAGTAACCTTGGGCAAACCTCTTAACCTTTCTGGGTTTCATTTTCATCTATAAAATTAGAACCTCAAACTATATGGTCTCTATGGCATGCTCCCAATTCTAATAATTTACATTCTAACTTTTGCTACAACAATTTCTCTTATGATTAATAGCATTTATTTTTAAGAGGGCAGAACAGAATTTGCATCAGAAGGTGATATTAACATGTGTATGTGGTGTGAAATCCACATCTTTGGCCTCTCTAGGTAAGCAGTCTATCAAGCGTATTTTGTACCAAAAAAAAAAAAAAAAAAAAAAAAAGAGTTACATCTCTATAGTAGATATAGTAAACTTTTTGTGTAAAAGGCCAAATAGTAAATATTTTAGGCTTTGGGTATTATTGGTCTTTGCAACAACTACTTAAGTCTGCTGTTGTAACATAAAATCAGCCTTAAACAATATGTCAAGGAGTGTGGCTAATTTCAATAAAACTTCACTTATAAAAACAATGGTGGGCTGGATTTGGCCCGTGGCCCATAGTTTGCTAACCCCCTGCTTTATAATGCATTCATTTAAAAAATGTAAAAGATTTAACCATTTCCTCTTGGATTGCTTAGTCATTAGTCAGCTATTTAATTTCCAGTTCACTAACAATCCATTAGCTTATTGCAGTGATCAAAAGGAACCAAAAAATATAAAATGTTACTTTCCTGCCTTGATGGTGATTGATCTCTAAACAATCAGCAAAGCATTGTGTTGACCCGACCCAGCTTTCTGCCTAATTCCCCACCTTAAAGTCCAATGGAAACAAATGTTCTGCTCTCACAGACTCACTTTAAATAGTTTGGGTTTAGTGTTCCTACCATGTCACAGGGCATACCAAAAGAGAAATTAATTTACTTCTATAGCTGTGGATCTTACAGTGATCATTTAGCTGATAGTCTAATATAAAATTCTTATCCAAAGACTGCCTCTGGAAAATAGGTTATTAACAATCTGTCTTGTCAAAATTTATTGATAAGACATCCTTAACAAGGCTCCTTTGTTTGAAACCTTGACTGCAAAAGGTAAAGATACCATTGCATTATTGTTACAGCAAGTCGCAACATGCAAATAAATTCAATACATGCTGTTAATGACTTTTCCCAATTAGCAGGTTAGTGAGCCTGGGTAGAGAAGAAAGAACCCAGATAGTGCTTTAATTCTTAGTGGTGTGAATGCATCATAGAAACACAAGCAATTGGGCTCATTTCATAAATGGAAAAAGAAAAAATAACACTAGACATCTTTCCAAGTATAACAAGAAAACATGTTGGGTAATTTTGAAATTTCCCACCCTTCACTCTGGTCCCAAGTGAAAGCATATGCCAGAGCAACAGCTTGAACTTATTCTGAACTTTGAGTTAGATTCATGCTAACTTTCCTTATTTTGTTATTCTTTCAGTACTATCTGCATTATCTTTCTGTGCCTACTTACAGTTACTCCTCAACTGAGCTTTTGTAGAATACAGTGCTTAATGGAGGGTCAAGTCTTGGACTGTTGATACTTCCACAAACTTGATAAACATGTTGTCACTGTGTGCTGAGTAGAAAATGGGCACTAGAGAGATAACAGCCTATTGTGTTTTAGAATGATTTCCAATAGGCTTTATTTCCAGAAGGTATTAGTGAAATGAGAAATGAAGATGGGATTGAAGTTATGTGGGTTTACGTGTATGCATCTGAATGTGTAAAAGGGCACCTGTAATCCACCTACCCCTGCTTTTTCTAAGAAGGATATAATATGGTCTATGACTCTTTCTTCGGTGACATTTCATTAGATAAATTTATCAGATTCTTTGGTTTCACGGGTCACATTCTAGGCCTAGATACTTTCCAGTGGTTATTGTTTTAATCACAAGGCATGCTACAGTGGACATCACCCATATTCCTTGTATATTCACTGATCAAATTTATGCTGGCAGCACTCTACTACAATACCCTGCCACATGGCTTATTCTCAGCCCAAGTATGGGACAAGCCAGAAATGTTGGGGAATTAAATCTTCCAGGAGCAGCTCTCACTCAGGCATGGCTGACGTTGAAGAATAAATATCCTAACCTCCCCAACCTGTCAGGTTTGATAAATCCAGGTGTGTTCTGTATGTAGTTCCCCAGAGAGACTGGGTGCCAGTTGCTCCCAGCAATAATCTGCTTGATAAGGTACTTCATTCCCTTCTCTGTCTTATTTTCTGCTCCCCTACTGATTCCCTCTGAGATGGCTCCCTAAATAAACCACTTGCACTCAAATCTTTGTCTTAGCATCTGCTTCTCAGGGGACCCAAAGCAGATACTTAGGAAATCTTTTACACATTGGTACAAGCATTCAGTAAGTTCAAGTTCAACTTTCTTCTCTTCTTGATATTTAATTAGTGAGGTAAACTGAAAAGAAGATGGTGATTAGAGCTCAAAAATGGGTTCACCACAGGTCTCTCAAATCTCTATCTCTGGAGATGTCACAAGTTGAGATAGATGCTTTGCAGCCTGAAATGGTTGTGGTAATACTTATCTGAATCTCGGGGAAAGGACTCAGATTTCCAATTTATACAGCCTGGCTGGATTTGACAAGTCAAAACATTATAAGAAGTATTTTAGTCAAAATTGATTTGGATCTCCCTACTCTCTATCTGTTGAATTATGTTGTCTGAAGATAAAGAGATAAAGGTCTCAATGTTAAAGTTACTGAACTATACTCATGCTTATCAAAAGCAGGGTTAGGATACTTATTCTGAAACATATTGAGTTCATAATATGTGTCAGGGCCTCCTTTGATTCTTATAATGACCTGTAAACTTAGTGATATTACAAACTCCATTTTACAGATGAGAAAACTGAGGCCAGAGAAGTTAAGTAATTTACCTAAAATCACATCCAGTAGAATCAGGTTTCTAGACCAGAATCTTCTCAGCTGGTGGTCCAAACCCTTACCCACTAAGCTCTTCTGCCTCTGCAGAGGCTCCTTCCTTAGCTATCAGCTATCAGATACATGATGAGAGAAGTTCTATATATGGTACAATCATGACATAGGGAGAGACCAACTTTGGACCCAGAATAAAGAAACATAGATTTTAGGGGCAGTTGGTTGTGTGATAGACAACTTTTTCCATTCCTTTAAGTCTTATTTCTCCTATGTAAAATGAAGATGTTGGATTAAATACTTCTAGGGTACCTTGCAGTTACAAAATTATACTGCATTTTCTTTGGAAAACATTGGAAAGAAGGTTTTCTCTTCAAACTGCTATAGTTTTATTAATGTACCAGAATTGTCAGCACCTACAGTTTTCAGAAACCCAAACTGAGATGTAGCACTGAGTTAGAGTATTTTTGTTGGATTGAAAATGCAATGTTTATCGGATTGAAATGTTGGATGACTGTAGATTAATAGGCAAACTTTAGGCATAAGAGAAAATTTTTTTAATTTTTAATTTAATTTAATTTAATTTTAATATATGAAATTTATTGTCAAATTGGTTTCCATACAACACCCAGTGCTCATCCCAAAAGGTGCCCTCCTCAATACCCATCACCCAACCTCCCCTCCCACCCACCCGCCCCATCAACCCTCAGTTTGTTCTCAGTTTTTAAGAGTCTCTTATGCTTTGGCTCTCTCCCACTCTAACCTCTTTTTTTTTTCCTTCCCCTCCCCCCATGGGTTTCTGTTATGTTTCTCAGGATCCACATAAGAGTGAAACCATATGGTATCTGTCTTTCTCTGTATGGCTTATTTCACTTAGCATCACACTCTTCAGTTCCATCCACGTTGCTACAAAGGGCCATATTTCATTCTTTCTCATTGCCACGTAGTACTCCATTGTGTATATAAACCACAATTTCTTTATCCATTCATCAGTTGGTGGACATTTAGGCTCTTTCCATAATTTGGCTATTGTTGAGAATGCTTTATAAACATTGGGGTACAAGTGCCCCTATGCATCAGTACTCCTGTATCCCTTGGGTAAATTCCTAGCAGTGCTACTGCTGGGTCATAGGGTAGGTCTATTTTTAATTTTTTGAGGAACCTCCACACTGTTTTCCAAAGTGGCCACACCAGTTTGCATTCCTACCAACAGTGCAAGAGGGTTCCCGTTTCTCCACATCCTCTCCAGCGTCTATAGTCCATAAGAGACAATTTTAAATAGCCATGCAGATGGAAAAAGAAATTATCTCAAGTGTCCTTAATTAAAGATGTTGCTACACTTTAATTATCTCTATTAAACTGGTCTATGTTCATCACATAATACTTCAATTTTAATCTTATTGGAAAGGAAATGGTTGCAGATCTAGTCAAGGGACTGAAATATTGATACAGAATTCAAAGGTCTCATCACCAACCTTTTAATATGGTGTTTTTTATCCCTTTTAACATGTATGAAAGATGAAAAACAGTGACAAAAAAACTACCAAGTGCTAGCATTCTCTCATCCTTAAGCCTTCAGACAGAAGAAAAATGCTGTCCCTAGTAAAACAGTAAATCTATTGTTTAAATCATATAACCTTTACATGGAAACTTCTATTATCACTCAGATGTTTGAGGTTGGAATCTGAAAACTCAAAAGGTTCATTAACGTTATAAACACACAGATGAACCATTAGGCCTGGTGTGAGTAATCATGTGGATAAACTTTCACTAAGAAGAGTCAGGAGAACTCACATTTTAATCTTTACATAATAATACAGACTTGTGCTTCCTTTTACAATCACAATACTGTGGCCATCTGTGAATATGGAAGAATCCTGCAGTGGTAGGATTTCAACATTTCCTGGGCCTCTGGCTCATTATACCTCTGAAAGCATATCAGAATGAAACAGTTTGGTCAAACACTGTAACCTTCTGAGAACAGATCGAAGTAAGACAAGTAACTTCAAAATTCTGGTTGTGAAGCAAATCTCTATAAAGACCAACATCAGCAAATTAACTGATGATAAAGCAATATTGCTATTCTGCCAAAGATACTTCTTTTTAGAACTTTCTACCAGCCATATTCTGGGGTGATCTTTTGACTTTTCTACCAATCCTCTGGATCACCTTCTCTGTGATGTCATCAGAAATATCCTTGATACCTAAAGCATGCCAGCCTGTCCTCAAGCACTGGCAGGCAGCCTTGCCTAGCGAAACAGACTACCCAGCTTCAGCTCACTGGCTGTCAGATCCCTGAATTCCTTCCCATTTAAATATGTTCTGTCCCCAATTGGACAATTTATAAAACACTGTGGGGATTAAACAAAACACCCATTAGTAGTTTTTCTTTGTGCCCAATTAGCATAAGTTACAATAAACAAAGGATCATAGATTCTTTTCATAAAGAGACAATGATATTTTGCCATTAGTCTTTTAACTAGATATTTAACCATATAGTTACCACTAAATAAATGTTAGTTATTTATAAATTAGGCAACTTTACAGAATCTGGGGAAATCAAACCAGAGCAAGAGGGTGTGAAGGGAAAGTTTGAGGGGAAAAGGGTTGGGGGCAGGAGTCAGAACCGGAAGAGAGTAGCTCTAAGAGAGTCTTATTGGACTCCTCTCTTTTCCCATCCAACTGAGAAGAAAGCCATTGCAGGAACCTACACAGAATGGTATTTATCAAGTCAAATTAAAGTATTATGGTGGGAAGTCTTTCTACATTCTTATTTGGTTGTTTGACCATTTTAAGGTGATTCATATAATTAAGTTTTTTAAGGTTCTTTGAACATGTAAAAATGACATTACTGGAATTGAATCATTTTAATATATGTGAATGATCCTTAATGCATATAGAATATATATGTTCCTGAAAGGATGATCTTAAAAACAGTTATGTATAATGAATCTAATTTTATCAAGGAAAATTTACAGGTGTATTTCCAAAAAAAAACAGTATCTCCAAAGCATTTTAATATCTATGCTATAAGGAAATTTATCAGCTCACCTCCCCCAAATCCAGCCTTTATTTGCTGTCCTCCTTCTAGGATTAATTCAGAGCCCCTTCAATAAGAAATGGATACCCAACACAGACTGCTTGGGAGGAACACATCATGGGACATGGAAACTAGGATCAACATCAGACAAGGATGCAGATTATTCTCTTGACCATGCTAGTTACGAGTTATTTCTTTTTTTAAATTTTTTTTTAATGTTTTCATTTATTTTTGAGAGAGAGAGAGAGAGAGACAGGCATGAGTGGGGGAGGGGCAGAGAGAGAGGGAGACACAGAATCTGAAGCAGTTTCCAGGCTCTGAGCTGTCAGCACAGAGCCTGATGCAGGTCTAGAACTCATGAACCGTGAGATCATGACTTGAACTGAAGTCGGATGATTTACCGACTGAGCCACCCAGGCGCCCCTAGTTATGAGTTATTTCTAATTCCTCAGTTAGGAAATAGATCTCAAAATATTTGAGAGACAGAGAAAGAGAGAGAGAAAAAAAAGAGAAAGAGAGAGCATGTAAATATACATATACATAGATTCTCAACAATTTGTTGGGGTCAGTAAAATATATAGGGTGGTGTCATTTTGTTTTCTCTAAAGCTTCAATCTAAGGAACCTCCTTCCAATAGTAACATATACAGTTCCAGGTGATATTTTGAACCTTACCTATTATAATTAATTCTGGTGCCCCAAATGGATAAACTAGATAAGTAATGTCTCTTATAGACCTCTGTCTCAATAATCTACTTTCAAATTGGGTTGGCTGCAGGTTGCCTTAGTACATTGTTAATAGCAATGCTTGTTAGAGTATGAGTCACTTTAAATGGTTCAACCATAAATTGGTCTCTGACAATGTGTGCATATAGCGTAGCATTCACGCTTGTTACTTGGGGGAGGCTCCTGGTAATATTCTGTCTCCTCTACCTTCTATTTTTTCCATCCACCACCTCCCCTACCTTCATCATTGCTCACTCTTGAATGCTTGCCAAATAATTTATGTCTGTCCAGACCTGAAATGAGCCAAAGTACATTTTAAAATGGCAGGTGTGACCTCACCTGGATATATTTACCGCCCAGAGTCTCAGGGTCAGAGCATATGAAGCTAATGCTTTTTCCAGGCCTTCCACAACAACTAAACACTGTTTTGGTCCTTCTTATTTGGGTATCAGATTGCAGAATTCATTCTGTGTGCACACTCATGGGCTTTTTTTGGCAATATTATTCATTAGGTATATATTACCATCAGAATATCTGTGGCATATATTTTTTTTTCAGATGCATTAGCAAATATTTTGTTAAGTGAATTCCAATTTATTATTTTGGGACACTTTTATGTATGTCTGGGACTCAAGCTGCTTTCTGGTCTAGCTGCAGATTTTATATTAGAACGATTACACATTTTTCAGCCATCCACTAATGAGCCATTAAATGAAACTAGTTTGTTCACTGCAACCTAACCAACCCCAAGCCATTAGACACACACATTGTCTTTTTTATTTCCTGTTGTTTGGAATAATTCTTCTTTCCACATACTTGGAGAGGCTCCTAAGGAGATGAATTCATTCCTTAAGTTTGACATCTTGTTAAAAAATGTTAATAAAAATCTGAAGACTTAACAAAGACCCAACCCAGGACAAAATGTTGGTAGAGGAAGCTTGGGGGTTTGGTTCCAACTTCCTTTTCAATGCCCTTTCTCCATTCTTGTCCTTACTGCCTATGACATCCTAGTCCCCATAGCATGAAGGAGAATGATCTAACAAACTCTAATTTACTATAGGGCACTGGTTCTTACCCAGAGTTAATTTTGCCACTCAGGGGATGTTTCACAATGTATGAAAATATTTTTGGTTGCCACAGCTGAGGGAGGGGGTATGCTACTGGCATCTAGTGAATAGAGACCAGCGATACTCTATAAACCCCACAATCTCACAATGCACAAAACAGCCCCCACCACAGAGTATTATACTCCCCCAAAGAATCAATTATGTTACCTGTTACACTTTTCAGAGTTTTTTTATCTTTTAAAAGGGATCAGGAGAGAAATAAAACCTATGATCTTATCACCTACAGTTTCAGATATAAAATGGGACACAAGACCTATCAACTTTCAGTGATTCAAACATAGCCAAGAGATTTCTATCACATACCACACACACACACACACACACACACACACACACACACACACACCAATGTTTCAACTCCTAGAGACGATTAGAGCAGTGCTCAGAGCCCAACACTAACTTAAAACTCTCTTGTTCTCCTTTATAAATTCCTTTTCCCAATCTAGAAAGGAGACTTCTCTTGCCATAGTGGGGAAATTTTCTCTTAAATCAAGGATTCTTCCAGACTTTGTTGTTTGTATTATCAACTCTGTGTTCTATATCTCTGTATTGGCCTATATAGTTTTCAATATTTTAAAGGAAGCTTTTGAAATGGTAAAAAAAAATTATAAATAGGTAGCTAAATATAAATCATTAATTTTTTAAGTGCTTTGCTTTTGCAGTTGAGGTCATGTCTTTCAAAAATGTTGCTTCTGCTGTAGGTTACAGAAGGTTATAAAATAATTCGAAAATTAGAATTTAGATTTTATCTTTTTCTGTGTCGTTCCCATCCTGATAGTCATGGCTTTAAGATGAAAACCTTCATCACCATTAAATGTTGGGAAGGATGTGAAAAGAAAGTGAATTAGGAAAAATGTAACTTACCAAGAAAATTTATAATATAAATTTTTCCTTCTTTTTTCCCAATAAGCCACCACAAGGATGTTTACTCTCATCTAAATTCTTCCCTTCTAAACAGGTGGGATTATGACTCTTTCCAGAGTCTGTTTCTTTAGAATATAATCCCAAGCTCTTGAGATCATATATCAGGACCTAGATACTGGGTTAAAAACTCACCACCACCCCCCCACCTGACGCCTCTATGCTCCTTGCTCTGTGTTTCCTACCACTCCCTCATCCTCCAGGGCTCTGCCCTCACGAGCATGAGAAGCTTCCCTGTGTGTGTCCGACTCCACAGGCTTCACTGACAGAGTGTGAATGAGTCACTGCTCAGATACTGGCCTTGACCTATACGGAGAGTAGGCACCAGCCAAGCCTGGCATGATTCCAGGACCTGGGCTCCAGTCTCTGGTCTCCCTCTGACTTCCAGAGAATTCCTGAACCCCATCTGAACTCTGTCTAAATGCCTTTTGTTTTTTGGTGATAAAACTAATGTCAAATTTCCATTTTCCTACCAAAAGGAAACCCAAAAGGAGAGCAACTCTTAACTGTCATCATGAAAATCTTCCCCCCTCAAGATCCTTCTCTTGCATTTTGGGCTAAGATCATTGGAATCAGTCTTTTCTCTTAAAGAAAAGCTTCAATTCTTTTCAATGTTCATAGTCTAAGAGAATCCTAATTTTCCATGACACTGCCCCCTTCCTCCTCTTTTCTTACTTCTGCTGATTATTTCTGGGGATTAAAGTATTCTGTAGTATACTTTCAAGCTAAATATTAATAAGTCCACTGCTCTAAAACCAAAATCTGGCTCCCTCTCTGCATACACCATCTCTCCTAGGGTTAAAGTCCTTGCCTCAAGCTGACTTACTCCAATTCTCATATATGGTTTGTAATAGTGCACAAGAATTTTTGAAATTCTGGGCTGGTGTTCCCAAAAGAAATAGAGGGGAAGAGGGAAAAAATAGATATAATCTTTTCCTACAACTGAAATATACCTACTAGGGAACTGTCAGTTCCTTCCCATGGATCCTGAATCACAAGGAAGAGATGAACTTTAGATGGGATTAAAAATATTTTGATGCTAAATTATATTAAATGATACTTTAGTGATTTTGATTCTAAATTACATGTTATTTTTTATTCCTTTTACTTTACATTTTCCCCACAATTCTTTTATACCTCTCCCACCATTTAATTATCAGTGATAGCTTTTTTCATTGCTCTGCCCACAAAAGGAGAGTGAACACATCCAAAAACCAAGGGATAGATGAATTTCTGAATGGGCTTTTGATGAACACATTGTATGGAAACAAAGTAAGAGACAAGTTTTGTGGGAAGAATAGATATTTTTGTTTGATTTGCTTGGTTTAGAGATTCTGTTTTCTGAAATTCCAAAAGCTTAATTTTTCTAAGCAAGATGAAAGCTAAAAGCTAGATTATAGAGTTTCAAAAATAAACAATAAAATTGAAGTGTTTACAGAATGATAATGTTAGCCATTCTCCCACCCACAAAATAAGTTCAATTAGAAAGAAGGAAGAGAGGAAGTAGAAGAAATTGGCAATATTTAAGTCCCAAAGAGAGTATCCCAAAGAAATAAGGCAGGAAGATGAAAATTTTAGTTGCTTTAAATTATTATAGTCCTTGCCCCCTGAGAAATAGATGCCAAGATGGGATTAGAAATGAAGAAGATTTCCTGGGGTAAGAAAAGTAGGGGTGAAGACAAGACAGTTGTCAGACCATGATCTGGAGCCTGTGGAGGAGAAAGGAAAGGAGGGGGCAGGAAGATGTAGGCAGCAGTGCAGTTTCTAAGAAGATTTTGGTAAAGCCTACAGCGAGTCCTCAAGCCAAAGTCCCCCATCAGATGAGCCCTGTGCCTCCCAGGTGGTTTTCTGACCTTCATAGCCCAGCCATGCTCCTTACTTACTGGGAACAGTCCCTAGAAAGTGTAACATCGTTCAAACACAGTGACGCATTTCTGAGCATGGCAGGTAGAGCTAGGGACCAGTTATACTCTCCATAGTCAGACATCTGAGAGGCGTGCTTTCGTGATAACCCAAGAAATCCACAGTAGATTAGGCTAAATCTTACAGCAGAGAGGACTTGCACTTGCTTCCTGCCTGAAAGAGTGCAAGTCTAGGAGTCAAGCCTCAAGTCCAATACAACACGTGGGTGGTCAAATGCCAATGACAGGCAAAGGCATCTTGGCAGATTGGCTTAGTGTAGTATGACACAGCATCCAAAAAGCTGGCTGGGAATGAGGCAACTCACAGGACTCTTGTCAGTGTGACTATGACACTAAATTATGTGGTGATCTGAGACAAAGGCAGAGACCACGGATATCAGTTATCAATGATGCCGGCCAGTACCTTATGTATGAAAACCAGGTGGGACTAACAACATCTCAGCTATCAGAGCACATCAAACAATGTGCACACATGGAGAGGAGCTATACCACAGCAAACACTAGTATGTACAGGGGACCCCATAGTACATGCTGCTGTAGACACTCAGTGGTGATAGAGACCTCAGTAACTAAGGACGTGTGCAAACACAGATGTCTGGATGGGGAGGGTAGGAAGCTACTAATGCTCTTCCCATTTGGTGGAGAGCAGCGTTTGTGTTTTTATGATGTATCTAGCCCTGGACCAAAATTAGTGTTATACAATTGTTGGATAAGAGCTTGATTACTTAATTTTGGGGGTCATTATGTAGTTAGTGCCACATATACAGTTAAATCATTAGAGTACTAAGATCAGCGTGTTCATCCAATTTCATTAATAAATAAACAAGGAATGAATTACAATATTTATTTGCTCTTTTACACTGTGTATGTTTCTAATTAGCTTGAAGTTAATATGTCTGAACTGTTAATAGTAAACAGATTTGGTTTCAAGAAAAAAACATTGATTCCAATAAGAGCTGACTCAAGTGTTTGCAGAAGCTAAGTATTAGCCCTATGGCAAAGTGCTAGAGTTCATTAACTGGGGAAAGAGTCAGGAACTGCTATAACAGTGGAAGTAAGTGGGAAATGGGGAGACCAAGATTCTTCCTCTGGTAAGTAGAGCTGTGAGCAAGTCAAGCCAGGATTCCCAGTCACGGCCCATCGTGGGCTATGCCATTCTGGAGTTAATGAACAGGAGCCAAAACAGAACTTTTCTTCTCCCGGCCTTACCTAGTCACCATTCTAGGGCCTCCATGCCCCATTTTAAGCCCAACTCCTCTGTTTAGACCATGTCTTCCAAGGTAAGCACTGGCTCCCAAGCTGTCATATGGCATCTGATAAGTGTCCTCCACCCTCCTCTCCTCACCCACGTGCTTTGTTGCTTTATATGACTCTGAAAACAGTGGAATAGCCACCTCTGCTCCTGCCTCCCTGCATGAGTTCAGAGAAGGAATATGCCTCCACCCGAGAGGTTAGGAAGCTACTGCTGCTGTTTCTCGTCTTCTCAGTCATATTATTAAAAGTAATATTTGTGTTTATTCACAAAGAAAGAGGATTCCCCCCCCAGCTTGATTGAGGTATAATTGACAAATAAAAACTGTAGATATTTAAGGTGTACAATGTGATGTTTTGGCATACATATACATTATAAACATTTCACGGTCAAGTTAATTAACACCTCCATCATCTTATATAATTACCTTTTTAAAAAAAATCGAGTACAATTAAGATCTACTCTGTTAGCAAATTTCCAGTTATGATACAGTATTTAAAAAAAATTTTTTAATGTTTATTTCTGAGAGAGACAGAGACAGAACGCGAGTGGGTTAAGGGCAGAGAGAGAGAGAGGGAGACACAGAATCCGAAGTAGGCTCCAGGCTCCGAGCCATCAGCACAGAGCCCGATGTGGGGATCGAACTCACAAGCTGTGAGATCATGACCTGAGCCTAAGTTGGGACGCCCAACCGACTGAGCCACCCGGGTGCTCCACGATACAGTATTTACTATAGTCATCATGCATATCTGAAACTCCAAAGGAAATGAAATCAGTATATCAAAGAAATCTGCACCTCCCTGTTTGCTGCAGGACTTTTCACAATAGCCAAGATATAGAAACCACCTAAGTGTCCATCAATGTGTGAAAGGGCAAAGAATATGAAATATATATTGAGCAATGTGAGGGCCAGGGGCCTACCCCTAAGCAGTTGAAAATCTGCATATAATTTTTGACTCCCCGAAAACTTAACTATACTAAGAGCCACTGTTGACCAGAAGCCTTATCGATAACGTAAACTGTTGATGAACAAGTATTTTGTATGTTATGTATATTATATACTGTGTTCTTACAATAAAGTAAGCTAGAGAAAAGAAAATGCTATTAAGAAAATCATAAGGAAGAGAAAATACATTTGCATTACTGTACTGTATTTATTGAAAAAATTTACATATAAGTGGACCTGCACGGTTCAAACCCATGTTGTTCAAAGGTCAAAGATGTATATATACAAACACACACACACGCGCGCACACACACACACGCACCCACACACATACACACACACACGGAATATTTTTCAGCCTAAAAAAGAGAGAAGAAAATCCTGTCATTTACGACAACATGGATGGACCCTAAGGCCATTATGCTAGATGAAACAAACAAGTCACAGAAAGATAAATACTGCATGATGTCACTTATATGTTGCACCTGAAAAAGTCAAACTCTTAGAAGCAGAGAGTAGAATGATGGTTACTGAGACAAGGGATGAGGGAAATAGGAAGATGTTGCTCAAAGAAAGAAGTTTTAGCAAACAATCTGTCTCTGCTAAAGCTGCCATTGCCCAGTGTTGAGAAGCTGGCTCCATCTGAACAGAAGCCTTGAGCAGGCCCCATGTGATGATACCCCAGTCTGTGCCTCAGAGAAGGTGTGCGTTGTACCATCAGGTGATAATCACTAAAACATGGACTCCAGAGTGAGGCTGCACTTTGTTATCTGGTCTTTCTAGGGATTTTTAGGAAATAGTACTTTTCATTTTCATTCTGAGTCCTTTCTCTCTAGGATTCAAGACAGCCTCAGTGATGGACACTGTGTTGGGCTCAGTCATTCCTAATCTCAAACCTGTGCATCCTCCTCACTTCAGAGTGGGTCTCTATTCTCCTTTCCATTGGAGTACATACCCTGCAGGTAGGAGGTTCTTACATGGAACCTTCAACCTTATCATATGTGCCTGAAACCAAGGGTAAGCATGGGCTCCAGCTGGGACTCCTGCTCTAATTCTTTGGTCCTTTTATTCAAAAGGACATCACTTAGGGTGTTTCTTTTCCAATAGATATCAAGCTGTGTATAATGTAAGAACAAATGAGTGAAAGACCTTGCGCTCAAGAAATCTACAATCATATTACAGAGTAGCCCTGAATGTAAATGATAATGTGCTGTGGGAGATTAGAGGAAAAAAAATAATTTTCCATTAGTGGCATCTGAGGAAGTTTGCAGAAAACTTGACACGTAGGCTGGGCTGTGAAGGGAGGTGGAGTTTGGACAAATATTATTGCTGCTAATGTCATCATAACTTCTCTCATAAGGATCTGTGTATATATAACATGAAGAGAAAAATCATGTGGGGCACATTAATGTTCTTTAAATATTTGAAAGGTTGTCAACATTGTAGAGTAGATTTATTATTTGTAGCTCCAAAAAATAGAAGAACATTACTGGGTGGGAATTACAGAAGACAGATTTTTTTTTTTAAGTGTTCAATTTTCACTACTTTTCGAAAAGGCTTCCTTGTGAGATGCTTTGTCAGGCACATGCTACCTGTTAGGAATATTATAGAATAGTGGTTCTCAAGGTAGGATCTGGAAACTTCTGAAGGTTTCTGAGACCGTTTCATGGGATCCATGAAGTCAAAATGAATTTAATAATAATATTGTGGTTGGCAAAATAACACTCTCTTCATGAGGTCCATGGTCAAATTTCAGGAATTAGTGAATATATACATTACATGGTAAAGAGAATTAAGATTGCAATGGATTAAAGTTATTAATCACCTGACCTGGAAATAAAGAGACTATCCTGTATTATCTGGGTGGGCCCAGTGTAATCACAAAGGTCCTTACAAGTGGAAGAGAGAATCTAGAGAGGGAACCAGACAGAAGGGGACTGGGCCTAACTGTTGCTGTCTGTGAAGATGGAGGAAGGGGCCACAGGCCTAGTAGTGTTGGTGGCCACATGAAGCCTGAAGGAAAAGACCAAAAACCTATTGACCCTGAGAGCCTCCAGAAGCAACACAACCCTGCCAATGTTGATTCTAGCTCAGAAAAAGTTTTTGGACTTCTGACCTCCACAACTATGAGATAATAAATTTGTGTTATTTTAAGCCATTAAATTTGTAGTTGTTACAGCAGCAGTAGAAAACCAATACAAATCCAAAGATATTATTTGGCTTTTCCATTCTCATTTGCTCATGAGTGAACGACAGGATTTTTCAGAAGCTATCTGAATGCAATAATGCAACAGATTGAATGCAGAAGCAGATATGAGAACTCAGCTGTCTTCTATTAAGCTAACATAAAAAAGGTTTTGTAAATATGTAAAACAGCACTGCTCTTACAAATTATTGGGAAATAGTTATTTCTCATAAAAATGTTATTTATCTTAAAATGTAATAGGTCTAGGTTTAAACTTCTAATATGGCAAATCTTCATAACTATAACCCACAAAAACAAAAGCTTTGGGGTTCTCAATAATTTATGAGTATAAAAGGGAAACTGAAACAAACAAACAAACAAACAAAAACCCCTCAGAACCACTATCATAATAAGAACTCCTAATTCTACTAGATAATCATGTCCTTTAATCTCCAAGATTATACAAATATATGAAAGGGACACAGCACAAATAAATTTTGATGTGAGAAATGAGAAGGAAAAGTTGTGAATTCATAAATAAGAGAGTCACGTTGAGGAGAGAAGGCCAGAGAAGATAATTCTGGAAGGACATGAGTCTCAAAAGATGCTGGGGTTTTGTGGAAGTCTAAGAGGCTCTAATAGGAATGGAGGAAACAAAGAATACACTATATATTTGGTATCCCACACTGCCTTCTCTTCTGGAAAAGGAAAAATAAATTCTAAATAATACATACATACATACATACATACATACATACATACATACATACATAAAATCCATTTGGAGTACATAATATCTGTCTGGATTTACTGATGTTGTTTGAAACAAACAGTTTGAAATAAATGTCACTGTCTCACTACAAAATATAATTGACATCTTGAGGAAATATCCTGGTAGAAGACAAGGGAGAGTCTGAAACTTCTATTCAAGACAATTTACTCTTGAGAGCTACATAATCTCTCTTCAATACTACTTTACTCAGATTGGAAAAATGGGTGATTTCCCAATGTAGAAGATTTCAAAGTTTCTATGCCAAAACAAAACTTCTTGCACTTGAATCAGAAAACCTCCCAGTGGATCACCAAAGCTATAGCCATATGTTACTTAGGCATAGACCACTTACATACTGGTGTACTTGGCTGAGTATCAGAAAAGGGAAAAGAAGATTTTGAGCAGCCCAACAGAGGCCAAGGATTCCCAACTTTAAAGGTGATGCAGTTTGCCATTAAGACAGCCTCTTGACTGCTGTCAACTCTAATTCTAGGTCTAACATGCTTGCTGGTATGCTTCCTGAGCCACAGGCACCACAAAAGAAACAGAAAAGCTAGAAGGTCAAGAAAAGGAAGCACGTAGGGCAGGCACCGTAATAGAGGATGACACTTATTTCTTGCGTTCCATCTGCCTTCGAATATATCTTCCTTAATTCTGATAATCCTAAAGGATAAATGGTATTCTTTCCATTTTACATGTGGAAGACACTGGGGCTTAGAGATTTTGAGTTCTGTGCCTCGCATTGCACAACAGGCCCAGACCTGGCCAAGAGTCCGCACTGAGCACAAATCACACAGGTCAATGTTTAGTTCTATATATGACAGCATTTTATTCTTCCCAAATGGGCTTCTCACCAAAAATTATTTAGAAACAAAATATATGGATATGTTGTTTCATATACGACATATGCAACAAAGTATTTGGATAAAAATATCTTTAAGGTTGTATTCAGTGCTTAAATGTTTGTGACTCCTTAAAGTCCAGTTGCCATAATAAAAGATATTCATTAAAATGTATTCATTCTTTCTCCCTGACCTTTTTTCATTGCATGGTCCTTCATAGAAGGGATTCAGAGAAAAGCTATATAAAAAAAGAAGCAGATGATGTTAATGAAGCCATGTTTTTAAAAGGCTGGTTTTATTTTATCTAATTATATCTATTTCAGAATTAGGTTAGAAATGCTTTTCTCCTCAAAGACTTACAAAGCCAGAATATCTAGAGCTTATTAATGAGAATTGTGAAAGCCTCCAGTAAGATGCTTTGGAGAAAAAACAGGCAAGTGGCCCAAGGGGACCTAAGCTCCCCTGGAAATGCCTCAGATAAGAGTGTGGCTGGAATGGAGCACCAGGGACAGAAGGGATGACTGTGCAATGTTTTTTTTTCTTTTAAGATAAAAAATTCTTTTAGTAGCTATTTTTTCCCCTTTGTGTCTCAGGAAACCACCAGTCTTTACCGAATCCTCTTTCTTCCCAAACTACTCCTCTTCTCTCCTTCCCCTCCTGTCCCTTCCCCTGCTCCTCTTTCCTCTTTCCCCCTTCTCCTTTTAGCCAGTTCTTTCTTTTCCTTTCATCCATTCTTTTATGCTTTGAACATTTTTCTCTTTATTTCTATTTCTTCTTTCCTTTTGTATCACTGTTTTTTTGACATCTTTATTTTTTAAGGAAATACTCTAAAGAGCAATGCTTTCCCAAGAAATATCACATCCTTTTGCAATTGGGTCAGACCTGGGGGAAAGAACCCCTGAGCTGTCTCCTGCTCTCTTCAAAGACATAAAGATTCCATTGTGGAAGTACAGCTTAACTGCTTTCAGTTTATAACATTCTAGTATAAAATTCATCTTGATCAAACTTTAAGGCTACATATTGTACATTTCAATTATAATCACCTTCTTTGTAAATGTAGCAAGTTCCATTCTTATTTTTGCAAAGAATCTCAAGGGCATAAATAACTAATGTATCCAGCTAAACTTGAAAAGACATTAAGTTCACAGAGGGCCGGGACCATGCTGCTCTTTTTATGTCTTTATATATTATTATTAATTAAATTTATAGTTTACATTAGGGTTCAGTCTTTGTGTTGCACATGTTATGGGTTTTGACAAGTGTATAATGATATGTGGCCATCATGTCTATATCGTACAGAATAGTTGCACTGCCCTAAAAATCTCTTGTGCTCTACCTATAATTTCCCTCTCTCCAGCCCCAACTTCTGGCAACCACTTCTCTCCCTCTCTTTTTTTTTTTTTTTTTTGGAGAAGGAAAGAACATTTATTTTTATGCTTATTACTTGTTATATTATCATTTTTTTGATTTTATTTTTTTTAATTTACATCCAAATTAGTTAGCATATAGTGAAACAATGATTTTAGGAGTAGATTCCTTAATGCCCCTTACCCATTTAGTCCATCCTCCCTCCCACACACCCCCAATAACCCTCTGTTTGTTCTCCATATTTATGAGTTTCTTATGTTTTGTTCCCCTACCTGTTTTTATACTATTTTTGTTTCCTTTCCCTTATGTTCATCTGTTTTGTCTCTTAAAGTCCTCATATGAGTGAAGTCATATGATATGTGTCTTTCTCTGACTAATTTCATTTAGTGTAATACCCTCCAGTTCCATCCACATAGCTGCAAATGGCAAGATTTCATTCTTTTTGATTGCTGAGTAATACTCCATTGTGTGTGTATATATATATATATATATATATATATATATATATATATATATACCACTTCTTCTTTATCCATTCATCCATCGATGGACATTTGGGCTCTTTCCATGCCTTGGTTATTGTAGATAGCGCTGCTATAAACATTGTGGTGCATGTGTCCCTTCGAAATAGCACACCTGTATCCCTTGGATAAATACCTAGTAGTGCAATTTCTGGGTTGTAGGGAGTTCTATTTTTAATTTTTTGAGGAACCTCCATAGTGTTTTCCAGAGTGGCTTGCATTCCCACCAACAAGGCAAAAGAGATCCTCTTTCTGGCATCCTCACCAACACCTGTTGTTGCCCGAGTTATTAATGTTAGCCATTCTGACAGGTGTAAGGTTGTATCTCATTGTGGTTTTGATTTGTATTTCCCTGATGATGAGTGATGTTGGGCATTTTTTTCATCTGTCGGTTAGCCATCTGGATGTCTTCTTTGGAGAAGTGTCTATTCATGTCTTTTGCCAATTTCTTCACTGGATTATTTGTTTTTTGGGTGTTGAGTGTGATAAGTTCTTTATAGATTTGGATACTAACCCTTTATCTGATATGTCGTTTGCAAATATCTTCTCCCATTCTGTCAGTTGCCTTTTAGGTATGCTGATTGTTTTCTTCACTGTGCAGAAGCTTTTTATTTTAATGAGATCCCAATAGTTCATTTTTGCTTTTGTTTCCCTTGCCTCTGGAGACATCTTGGGTAAGAAGTTGCTGCGGCCAAGATCAAAGAGGTTTTTGGCAACCACTTCTCTTTTAAATAAAAAGCATTCCTTTAAATAAATGATCTCAGGACAATTAACTACCCATGGGTTAAAAAAAATTAATTCTTACCTCACACCAAACACAAAATCAATCACAGATAGATTGAAAGTCTGAAAGTATAAGCCAAAATCATAAGGTTTTAGAGAATATAAGAGAATATCGTTATGGCCTTGTGGTATAGACAGACAGATTTCATAAACAAGATACAAAAGCACTAGCCATAAAGGAAAATATGATAAATTTGGCTACATTGAAATTAAGCCATCTGTTCACCAAATGGCATTATAAAAAGAATGAAAAGATAAGCCACCACGTGGAAGAAAGATGTCTGCAGTAGTATAACCAACAAAGAAGAACCAACGTATAAGAAGATACAGAGAACTATAGGTCTATCCCAAAAGACAGCAAAACCAGCCTTTTAATTTTTTTCAATATTTGTTTATTTATTTGAGAGAGAGAGAGAGAGCACATGTGTGCACACGAGTTGGGGAGGAGCAGAGAGAGACGGAGAGAGAGAAAGAGAGAGAGAGAGAGAAAGAGAGGGAGAGAATCCCAAGCAGGCTCTACACTGTCAGCACAGAACCTGATGCAGGGGCTCTACATCACAGAACCTGATGGCATCGTCACGAACGATGAGATCATGACATGAGCTGAAATCAAGAGTTGGACACCTAACTGACTGAACCACCCAGGCACCCCCCAAAACCAGTTTTTTTAAACAGGCAGAAGATTACAACAGATGCTTTATGAAGGAGGATATGTTAATGACCAACAAATATTTTAAAAGGTGTCAACATCATTAGTAGCTGAGAAAATAAAAATCAAAACCCCACTGAGATAACACTATATGTACTAGAGTCACTAAAGTTTAAAAGTTAGACATGATAAAGTGTTGACAAATATGTAAAGGGTCAGAAACTGTCATACACTGCTGTTGGCTCTGTAAACATTGTGGTATTATGGAGTAAATGAAAGATACCTTTACCTTATTATACAAGCACTCTCATCCTTCATATATAGCCCCAGCAATAAGTGGACATGTGAGCTAGGGAGAACACAGAAAAATGTTCATAATAACTTTTTTTCATAATTGCAAAAAACTAAAAACAATTCATATACTCATCAACAATAGAATAAAAAATTGTGCTTTAGTCATACAATGGAATACTATGCAACACTAAAAATGAATGAGCTTCAGAAATCTACAGAATTATCGACATCTCAAAATATGTTGAAGAAGGAAAAGCATATTATAAATAATGCATATAGCATGAGCATGATTCTCTTCATATAAAATCCAGAAACTGGCAAAAGTGAGCTTTAATGTTTAGGGATATGTAAAGAGAAGGAGGGAAATGTTTACTATAAAAGTCATGGCAGTTGCAGATGTCTCTAAGGGGGGGATAAATTTTCACTGGGAAAGAATAGACTAAGGGTTTATGGAAAGTCATTAATATTCTATTTCTCGAACAATGTGTTCAAAAATATTTGTAAGGTAGTGCATATATGTTCTATACACTTATCTGTATCATGTTTAATTAAAATATTAGTTTTTAGGGGCGCCTGGGTGGCGCAGTCGGTTAAGCGTCCGACTTCAGCCAGGTCACGATCCCGCAGTCTGTGGGTTCGAGCCCCGCATCGGGCTCTGGGCTGATGGCTCAGAGCCTGGAGCCTGTTTCTGATTCTGTGTCTCCCTCTCTCTCTGCCCCTCCCCCGTTCATGCTCTGTCTCTCTCTGTCCCAAAAATAAATAAACGTTGAAAAAAAAATAGTTTTTAAAACTTGAGTTTAAAATAAAAGACATCTGGGGTGCTTGGGTGGCTCAGTTGCTTAAGCGTCTGACTTCAGCTCAAGTCATGATCTCATGTGTGGTTCGTGAGTTTGAGCCCCACATGGAGTTCTGTGCTGACAGCTCAGAGTCTGGACCCTGCTTCAGATTCTGTCTCTCTCTCTCTACCCCTCCCATGCTTGTGCTCTCTCCCTCTCAAAAAATAAATAAACATTAAAAAAATTTTAAAGTAACAGAAATAAAAGACATCTAACTCCCATCCTTTTCTCTTCTTTAATAAATAAATAAATTGGGAACAATGGATAGATATTCTTTACAATACAATTCCCATTAATAAAGGCAGAAGGGAAGGAGTGATGTCAACAAGATGATGGAATAGAAGTTTTCTATCACCATCCCCCACAGAACATCAATTTTGACAACCACTCATAGGTAATTGTAACTATGTGGGAGACTGGGAGTCCAGTGGAGAAGTTCTAACACACCATAAGAGAAAAAACATCTAAGAATAGATGCATTGAAGAGGGTAAGAAAAATTTCAATTTATCCATATCAACTCCTCCTCCAAGGCAGCACAGCTCAGTGCCAAATTCTCACAGAGGGAAAGTGAGAACATAGTGAGTGAATGTCTGACTTCCTCAGCTCTGTGAGACACTGCCCAAGAAACCCACTTATTTATTATCAAATGCAAAATACTCAAGTGATTGGCATGACTGAAGGGTTAGGAGAGGCTGGAAGCACATCAAACAGCACTTGGAACTCATCACAGGGCTGCTGATCCTATTAACCACATTGTAGACTCCCAACAGGAAGCCCATCCGTGAGCCACTAGGCATGCCTTGCCTGCAGATCCCTTATGTGGCCAATCCCCAATGCTCCATTACCTCAACCACCACCCTGTGGCCAGCTCCCTGCACATTCCCATATGGACTGTGAGTGCAAGTCTTTGCAGGTACTTGCAAGCATGCACAGAATGCCAAACCAACTCTGCAGGATTGAGAGAAGGCACACAAACATGAGCACTTCAGGACACTGCCCTAGGGAAAACAAATGGCAGGCTCTCAGCATTCTACCTGGCTTTGCAGGATCAAGAGAGGGCATACAATCTTAAGACTAATCCTCCAAGAAGGAAAAAGAGTTGTGGAGTGGGCGCATCCATACAAAAGGTCTGAGAGAGTCTCAGAAACTTTTTTGGCACGACTTGTGAAAGCATTTCTCTTCTGAACCCATCCAGTAAAGACTGGAGGAGGTGACACCTACTTCAAATTCAAAGATAGCAATACAAGACTTCAAAGTGTACACACACACACACACACACACACACACACACACACAAAGAAGCAAACATGCTACCATCAGAGGAACAATAATTTTCTAGTAACTGTCCATAAATAAAGGGAGATCTGTAAATTTTCTGGCAAAAAATTCAAAATAATTGTTTTAAGGAAGCTCAGCAAGCTATAAGAAAAAATAGACAACTCAATAAAATCAGGAAAAAATACATAAGTAAAATAAGAAGCTGAACAAAAGAGAGAGAAATTATAAAAGAGAAAAAAAAGAACCAAACAGAAAGTTTGAAACTGAAGAATACAATGAAAGACGTGAAAAACGCAATCATGAGTGTTAACATCAGACTTGACCAAGCAGAAGGAAAAAAATCTGTGAACTTAAAGGCAAGTTATTTGACATAATCTAGTCAGAGGAGAAAAAAAAAGAAAATGAATTAAAAAAGACTATGAGATTTATGGGATACCATCAAGAGACCTAATATATGAATTATGGGGGTTCTAGAAAAAAAAGAGAGAATAAGAGGTAGAAAGTATATTTAAAGAAATAATGGCTGAGAACATTTCAAATCTGGGGAAAGATTTGGGCATGCAGATATATGGCACTCAAAAGTCCCTCAAGAGTTTCAACCTGAAGAGGTCTATACTGTCATACAGTATTAAACTGTCAAAAATCAAAGATGAAGTGAGAAATTTGAAAGCAGCAAGAGAAGAGACTATCACATACAAGAGAATCCCCTAGAGCTATCAGTAGATTTCTTAGTAGTTCAGGAGAGAATGGGATAATATATTTGAAGTGCTGAAAGAAAACTGCCAACCAAGTATACTTTACCTGACAAAGTTCTCCTTCTTCTGAAGACTTTCTCTGACAAACAAAAGCTGAGCAGGTTCACACTAGACCTGCTGTATAGGAATTGCTAAAAGGAGTTCTTCAAGCTGGAATGAAAGGATGTTAATTAGTAATATGAAAACATAAAAGCACAAAACTCATTGGTAAAGATAAGTATATGGTCAAATTCAGACTATTGTAATACTATAAGGGTGGCATGTAAATCACTTTAACTCTGGCATAAAGATGAAAAGAAAAAAGCATTAAAAATGATGATAGCCACACTAATTTGTTAAATACCCAATATAACTAGATATACAATACAAACAAGAGGTGAACTGTGACATCAAAACATAAATTGTGGAGGTGGGAATAAAAGGGTGGAGTTTTTACATGATCAGTTTAAAACAGATTGTTATAACTACAAAATGTTTTATAAGTTAGAGAGGGAGGGAGCCAAACCATAAGAGACTTAAAAACTGAGAATAAACTGAGGGTTGATGGAGGTTGGGAGGGAGGGGAAAGTGGGTGATGGGCGTTGAGGAGGGCATCTGTTGGGATGAGCACTGGGTATTGTATGGAAACAAATTTGACAATAAATTTCATATTAAAAAAATAAAAAAATAAAAGGAAAAATGTTTTATATAAGCCTCACCATAATCACAAAGCAAAAACCTTTATAGATGCACAAAAGATAGTAAGAAAAGAATCAAATCATGCCACTGTAGAAAATCATCAAATCACAAAAGAAAACAGCAAGAGAGAAACAAAAGAAGTACAAAACAGCCAGAAACAGTTAATAAGATGATATTAGTAAGTCCTTACATATAAATTACTTTAAATGTAAATGCATTAAATTTTCCAATCAAAAGGCACAGAGTGGCTGAATGGATAACACACACACACACACACACACACACACACACACACAACTTTATGTGCACTACAAGAGACTCACCTCAATTTTAAGGACACACACAAGCTGAAAGTGAAGGGATATGAAAAGATATTCCATGCAAGTGGAAATCAAAAGAGAAGAATAGTGGCTATATTTATATCAAACAAAATAGACTTTAAGTCTAATATAACAAGAGACAAAAATCATTGTATAATAATAAAATAGTTAATTCACCAAGAACTGAAAATAGTAAATATATTTATACCTAACATGAAAGCACCTAAATATATAAAGCAAATATTAATAGATCTGAAGGGAAAAATAGACAGCAAAACAATAAAATAGTACAAGACTTCACTTTCAATAATGGGTAGATCATCCAGACCAAAAAAAAAAAAAAAAAACCAGGGAAAGATTAGGCTTGAACTATACTTTATACCAATGAATCTAACAAACATATACAGAACATTTTATCCAATAGCTGCAGAATACACATTCTTACCAAGCACACATGGAACATTCTCGAGTATAGATCATATATTGGGTAACAAAACAAATTTTCACAAATATAAAAAGACTGAACTCCTTTCAAATATCTTTTTTTGACCACAATGTAATGAAACTAGAAATCAATAACAGAAGGACAACTGTAAAATTTACAAATATGTGAAGATTAAACAATATACTCCTGATCAAGTAACGGGTCAAAGAAAAAATCAAAAGAGAAACAAAAATTATATCTTGTGACGAATGAAAATGAAAACACAACATACCAAAATTTATGGGATGTGGCATAAGTTTATAATGATAAATGCTTATATTGATAAAAAAAATCTCAAATAAACAACCTAATTTTACACTTCAAGGAACTAGATAAAGAAGAAGAAACTAAGCCCAAAATTAGAAGAAAGGAAAGAAATTACAAAGATCAGAGTAGCAATAAACAAAGTAAGGACTAGAAAAACAGAAAAGATACATGAAACTAAGGGTTGTTTTGGAAAAGATAAAGTTGACAGATCTTAAGCTAGACTAAGAAAAAAGAGAGAAGACTTAAGTAAGTAAAACCAGAAGTGAAATAGCAGACATTACAACGATACCACAGAAATATGAACGATCACAAGAAAAACATCATGCTTTTAAGATGAGGCAAAGTTTGAGAACTGAGAATCACTGATCTATCTACTGCTGCTATTTCAGCTTAAGAAAATGAGTAGGAGAGCATTTCTTCTTTTCTATTCTCTGGAAGAATTTGTAGAAATGGAATATCTGTTTCTTGAATATTTTTATTTAGTGTTGCCTATAAGATTATTTGGGACTACAAATCTCCATCTTTAAAGTAATGCTGCAATGAACATCTTTACAGACCTGTTGAGGTTTTCCCTGGGATATACGTGCAGTAGCACGGTTGCTGGATCATGGGGTATTTGTAAATTTAACGTGACTAAGTTCTGCTTGTCTGCTCTCTGAAATGACCATTCCAGCCTACAATCTACCAACTAACAATGAGGACTATGAGAGCCCCATGTCCCTACTTACTTGACAGTAAAGAACTTTCAGATTTTTGCCACTTTAATAAAACAATATATCTACTGTATTGTCTTGCATTTCTTAGAACTATGAATAACATTGAGCCTCCGTTTAATATGCCTGTTAATTTTGAGGAGATCCTCTGCTGAAGATTGCTTTACTCATTTTTTTTTGAAGGGGATGACTGTTCTTTTGTTTTTGTTGTTGATCTGAAGATTGTGTAGTATATATTCTAGATATAAGCCTCTTATCAGTTCTAATATTGCAAATATATTTTGTCATTCCAAATCTGTCTTGCCTTTACCCATGTTCCACCATTTTTCAAAGAAAAGCCTTAATTTTAATCAAAGTCATCAATCCTTTGTTTGATGGTTTATGTTTCTGAAGTATTGTTTAAGAAGTTCTTTTTCATTCAAGGTCATGAGGATATTCTCTTCCACCCTCTACATATGCTACCTACTCCCCCGACCCCCATGCTGGGTGATTTTGAAATAAATCTGAGATATACCATAAAATCCATAAATATTTTGGTGTGTATCTCAAAAAAACAAGTTCTTAAAAAACAAATCCACAATACTATTATCAAGCTTTAAAAATGTAAGAATAATTTATTAGTATCATCAAATAAAGCAGCTTATTTTTGACTTGGAATTATTGGGAAGTTTAGATATATACAGAGGTTACAAGATAGGACCAAATGTGGTGACAGTCCTAAGAAAAGTGCAAAGGAGCTGTGGGAGTTTGTGGAAAGGAGGATGATTTCCAGCATTAAAGAACATCTCACCCAAGGGAAAGGATCGACATTTAGGACATTTTACAAGTGTTTGTTTTTGGCTTTTCTCAGAAAAGTGGTTCTGAAATAGTACACAGGAGGAAGTCCTTCTTCTACATGGAATACTTGTGGATTTTGTGTTGTTTCCCTTTTCCCTAGTAAGCAGGAAACAACAGGGCAAGGGATTCCATTAGAAGCAAAGCAATTGTACATTTACAATTTAGACAAATTCTGAGCATTCAGAGTCAAATTCTGAGGATTCCAATATGGGTTCATCTTCCTATTTATCTTCTTAATTGAAGAATTCTCTTTTTCCTGGTTTAAAATCTTATCTTTAGCCACTAAGGGTATCTCTAAATTGCTTGCTTGAGACAAGGCTCTCCAGAATTATGCATTACCAAAATGTACCAAACATTTCCCCAGGCCTTCCAGTCTGTCTTTAGTATTTCTGAAAGATTCATTCAGGTCTAGCACTAAAATGTAATATCTAAGATAGATGAGAGGATCTCTTTTTCCTGGTATAATTTTCACCTTTTAGGAGCTCAAGATGCATAAGGTTAAAAAACAAAACAAAAACAACTTCCAGCAAATAATGATAGAATTGGATTATAACTATGGCTAAAAAAAATCCTGAGTCCATATTGATATAAATAAATAATCAAATGAGTAAATAAATGGGAGAGAAGGGACACCTCCTCCTTACAGTAGAATTCTAATGAATAAATGTAGAAAAAGTGATAGAAATAGAAAATCATCTTTAGGTGATTGACATCATAATAATTGTTACAAAGGAGAACTATTGATGAATGTTAAACTTAGTAACATATAATGAAAAAGAATATTTGAAGAGGCTCAAAGTGTCTCACTATAATATATTAACTAATTATAAAAGGAAAAATGGTAAATTTACAGTGGGGAGTCCTGGAAGATACCACCTTAACCAGGTTAGCATCATTAACAATAAAACATACTGACATCATAAACTCCCAAAATGATGCTCCAAGAAGGGTACTCTTGTTCAAAATGCATAACTTCAGTACTGATCAGTACTCCTCAAAAGTGTCAAGGTCATGAAAGAAAAGGAAAGACTGAGGAACTATCACATAGTAAAGGAGACTATGGAGCCATGACAGTTAACTCAAACACGGGATCCTGGATTGGATCCTGAAATAGGAAAAGGATATGAGGGGAGAAGCTAAGAAAATCTGAGTAAAGTCTGTGGATTATCTACAATATTGTACCAATGTTAATTTTTTTGTTTTGATCATTGTATCATGGTCATGTAAGATGTTAACACTGGGAATACCTCAGTGAAGGGTATGTGGGAAATTTCTGTGCTATTTTTGCAACTTTTCTTTAAGTTCAAACATTTTAAAAAATAAAAACTTAAACATTAAGGAAAAACCCCTCTTACAACAATACATAAGTATGTCTTGGTTTCGGTGAAGCCATTTATAATTAATTCCCCCTTTGGATGGCTGGACTGGGGCATATTGGGACAGGGGATATTTTCTCTGCAGAGAAAGGCATTTTCTTGGAGACTTCAAAGTCTCACTAAATGGTCTGCAGACCTCAGAACCAGCAATAGAACAGTAAAGTGGAGACGTGCTTTTTTTATGATCCATGCATGGTTTAGAACACCTCTGGGAGTAATTTTTGTTTGTTCTCAAATAGTTGAAGACATAAAGAACATCCTTAGGTGTAAGTGTGTGCTAGAGGAAGCCTTCCATGCCACATGCAGAGTTTTCTTTCTGTCCCTTACACTTACCTTAAGAATCGCGAGCATCCCTTACTCTTCCCTCCACCCTGCCCTTGACACACTCCCTAGACTCTGCTCTCTGGAATTAAAGTAAGCATAGGTCAGAATAAGTCCCATTAAATGTGCACACATGCATGTGTGCATGTGCACATGTGTCTCTGTAGTTTAGGGAGTTCTCGTGATACTAACCTCCAAACTTCTATTTGTCCTTCCACAGGGGAACAGCAAAACTGCAGTCACTGAGTATGTACCTGCTGCCGTAGTCTCTTTTTTCCCTTCTCTTTAATTGTCATCCCCCCGCATCTGCCTTTTCATTTTACATGACTAGTTCTTTTTCTGCTTTGTCTTTCCTATTCCCTCCTAAAGGAGAAAGAAATTCGATAGTACTAATTATATTGACAGTGTATCTGTCAGGCTAATATAACAGGTCTTTTCCATTCATGGATGGCATGAAGTTTTTAAGGGCTTAGGGAATTGCACATTATGCCAAAATGATACTAAATCTTGGATTAATCCCAGTGAGCAGGAAATACTCCTGGATCCACCAATACCTTGGGAGCAGGGGCAGCCTTTCATTTCAACTGTCTTGGAACAAGACCTCTGACTTAGAAAGTTAACCAAGAAGTCTCCCAGGAAAGCTCTGTCTCACCCCAAACTTTCCCAGCCATAGTAGAGTCTGGAAAACTTGATCCATTTCCATGAACTGTCCAGTTCAGATGTGTGAACCACCTGAAGCAAGCTCTTTTTACTCTAAGCCCCAGGCTTGCTTCACCATTCCTATCTCTAGAGATAACAGATGTGGAAACAATATCAGGATATCCCCTTATCTTATTAATTAATAAAAGGATGTTTAAGGAAAAAGACTGAGATTGATATGAGCACTGTTTTTAGCAGTTTAATTTTTAGCATGTGCTTCTGACCTCCCCACTCTTCTTTGGCATTCCACCATTGTTACAATAGTTGAACTAATTTCTGGTCTTTAGTAGAATTTCAACAGTTTTAGGGTGCCTGGTGGCTCAGTGGATTAAGCGTCCAACTTTGGCTCAGATCCTAATCTCACAGTTTATGGGTTCGAGCCCTGTGTCGGGCTCTGCTCTGACAGAGCAGGGCCTGCTTGGGATTCTCTCTCTCCCTCTCTCTGCCCCTCCCTGCTTTGTTCCTCTTTATTTCTCAAAATAAATAAACTTAAAAAAAAGAATTTCACCAGTTTTTCCATTAATGTCCTTTTCCTATTCCACAATCCAGTCTAGGATCCACCTTGCATGAAGTGGTCAAGACTCCTTTGTCTCTTCCAGTCACTTTTGGGTACTTTATTTCCTTCTACCCCAGCAAGATGGTAATTTACATTTTAGATAAAGTGAGTTTCATTTATTGTCCTTGCCTGGCTGGAGCCACTGGAGTCTACTTCTAGAAGCTGCCATGCTGCAGACAAAGGTGGAACTGGAATGCTGACCTGCTTTGCTTCTCTCATATCTCCAGTTTGCATAATAGGGAAATCAAGGAAGCCTGGGGATTTGGACCAAAGCTTCAAGCTACAAGCACAAAATATTCTTGAGTCTTGTCCTTTATCTTTACATTTTTCAGGGATTTTATGTTTTATTCGATAAATTATGCATTACCCATTTTTTTTTTAGAGAAAGAGCATGAGCATGAGTGGGGGAAGGGCAGAGGGAGAGAGAATCTTAAGTAGACTTCACGCCCAGCACAGACCCCAACTGGAGGCTCCATTTCATGATTTCACGACTGTGAGATCATGACTTGACCAGAAATTAAGACTGAGGTACTTAAGACACCCCTGCATTACCTATTTTTAATTCAGAAGGGATACTTCCCTAAATTTTATAACAAAATGAACATATCAGAGAGATGCACCATGTTTATTCCATGGCCAGAAGTATTCATTGCCATGTCTCTGCATACTTCAGTCTGAGAGCCTCAAGCCCTATTATTTTACCATTTCAAATGTAAGACGGTGTATTACACAAGCTGTGGTAACTAAATGCTAGTGTTCAGCCACCACCTACAACACCGTTCCGATAGGCAAATGCCTTCCAAGTTATAAACAAATGACTTACAAACAAACTTTTGGCTCACAATCCACTTATAAGTCTAGAGCTGTTTGTACCAACACAAGATCTTTGCCACAGGGTTTTTACAAGTCATTGCAACAAATGGTTCTTTTCATTTCTTTGAAAACCCACCGCTTCTTCAAGTTGTACATTTTTTCCCTTCTAGATAACAAATTGCTTAAGCAGAACTTCCTAATATGAATATCTAGTTGGGGAAAATAGTCTGACAACAATAAAAAAGAAGATAAATGAAAAAGCAAGATTAAACAGGACTCATTTATAAGCAAAGGCCTTTGATTCTATACTTTGTCCTTCAGCTTCAGAATTCAATTTTCCTACTCAATTTTCTGCTGTTCAAATGATGCAGTCGTTTCGTTGCTTGGATTTAGATGCTAGACTTCAGTCTGAGAGCAACAAAGTTGGTGAAAACCTCGCAGGAAGCCAATGTCTTTTAATCTTTTGTCCAGGTCCTTTGTATTTTTCTTGAAGAGATCAAAGGCAAGTGCAGGTGAAAAGTGATGTGGTTTGAAGTGTTGAGGTATGGAGCCAATGGCCAAGATAGAATTCCTGAGATATTTTTGGTTAAAAAAGAAAAAAAAAGGAAGCTGATTTTGTTAAAGCACAGGGACAGGACCCGTGGGCAGAAAGAGCTGCACTGGGGTTGTGACGGGCGACTGAATATATACCTTCAGTATATAATATATATACCTTCCAACCTTCAGTTGGAAGGGGGTTAGGGATACTGTAAATCTCTAAGAAATTTTAGAAGCAAGATTTCCAAGACCTTGGGGGACTAGCTGTTGTTAAGAAAAGATCATGTATTACTGTCTCGTAAAACCTCAGTCATGAGACCCTTCAGATTTATATCAGGGGCCATATGCTTGGAGTATGATTATTAACATATATCTTGGGGGGGGGGTAGAGATAAAGGAAGTTTCCAAAGGAATTTTTATATGTAAAAATTTAAAGTAGACTTAAAGGATTGTGGGAGGTCGGGATAATGTTAAGCTAAGATTCCCTTTTGCCCTTAGCAAAGTGTTAACATGGAAGCAGTGAGCTCCCAAAAGAAGGTTACTCTTCCTGTCTCAAGGATTTGTCAGTGGGCTGTAGGCAGTAAGGGAATTTAATTTTTCATTTGCCTTTGTTTCCCACATCAAAAAACAGTGTTGGCCAGTGACTGTCACAAAGGGCACGCCCTGGGAATCTTATTCTTCTTGGAAGACAGTTTTTACCCAAAGGAGAGGAGGATACCCAAATATACAAATATATTTGTATTGTACAAATATACCTAGAGGTCACTGGAGTCAACTTTTGAACTTCCTATCCCCATTTAGATTTGGGTCATGGCTGTATTGGTTTTGGCTATGGAAACCTCCATCAGGGGGTAAAAATCTTTTCTTCCCTTCACGTGATTTTTCCCCAACCTTGCTGCTCCCCTTCTTTAAGGTATGATGCTTAGAGGGGAGTGTCATCATTTAGGTAGCAACCGTTTCTGGGCTCCTTTCAGATGGAGGTAAATGCAGAAGGAAAACACACCACAGGGGGAGACCACCTGTGGTCATCAGAATATAAAAGGTGACAGGTATGGATCATAATGCTCCAAAATCTGACTTACTGAATGATTTTCAGGTTTTTCAAGATGGAATACTTGTCTCTCCTCTATTACAATTTGGGATAATTGGATGACATAAGAAAATCTTGAGATATATCACACGTGAAGAGCCCAACCTGAGAGCATGACTTGTGCCAAAATAGAAGTAGTTTAAAATTCATGCCATTCACATAAAATTCCTAGTCTCTGTGAATTTATCCTTTATATTAGGTGTCTGCAAATTATAATTCTCAGGCCAAATCTGGCTCACAGCCTGGTGGTTTTTTTGTTGTTGTTCAGCCTACCAGGTACGACTACTTTTTATACTTGTAAATGGTTGAGGGAAATGAAAAGATGAAGAATATTTTCCGACACATGAAAATTATTTGAAATTCAAATTTCAGTGTACATGAATATAGTTTTATTGGAACACAGCCATGCCCATTCATTTATGTATTGCTTTTGGCAGATATTGTGGCCCAACTGCTGGAGTTGAGTAGTTGCAACAGAAACCATAGATGGTCTGCAAAGCCTAAAATATTTACTATTTGGCTCTTTATGGAGAAAATTTGTCAACCCCTGTTCCATATCCACTGAGAATTTGCTTTTGCTCTGTGATGTACAGCAGCGAGGTGGAGCACGCCTGGGGCAGGGCCAAGTGCTTTAAGGGAGTGGAGGAGACATGCCTGGAAAAGCATGGCAGAGCTTTAGAAGACCCAGAGTCCCAGGTTTTCTGCAGCTAAAGCTGCTCTTTGCTTTGCTCTAAAGAATTTTGTGCATATTTTTAAGAGCAAGAACTAAGATCCAGTAAAAGGTGAACAAATTAGGACACAGAAAACAAGGAAAGAATAACTGTATCTATATCACAGACATGCAGTTTTTTCTCTGACTCCTGTTCTCTGCCTCACAACCTTCGAGAGAGGGAGAGAGGAAGAGAGAGAGAGAGAGAGAGAGAGACAGAAAGAAGAAAGAAAAGAGTAAGAAAGAAGGAAGGAAAGAACATTTTGGATGAAAGCAGAGTGAAGATCAAAGTAGAAGTCAAAGTGAGAAAAGCAGAGAAAGAGAGAAGATAATGGAGTAGTGAGAAGGGTCTTGCAAAAAAAAAAAAAGGGTTCTGAGCCATAGATGGTGCCATCTTCTATTCCTACTTCAATTTAAGCTTTCTAAAAGGAGGCCACAGAGGCTTGATTGATTGATTGGAATAAAATCAAGAAAATAAGGACATAGAAAGAGGGTGGAAGTGAGACATGGCATCAAAAATTAATTTTGCCAACTGTAATATGCTAAAAAGTAGTTTTTTAGCTTTTTGTCATGGATTTAACTTTTCGGATTCCTAATTTGAATAAAAGCTTATACATGAGCCTAATGTGTAGATGACACAAAGATAGACCAGCTGTAACTGAGGCTGGCCTGACCTCCAAGCATGTATACCCTTCACCAAGAGTTTCCAGATGATCCAAGGTCTCTCTCTCTCTCTCTCTCTCTCTCTCTCTCTCTCTCTCTCTCTGTCGAAGGAATAATCACCACCTTCTCATCTGAGGAGGATCATTTTGACTTTATAGGAGTCACTTTGAATCTAACTGCCACAAAGAGAGAGAACATAAACATGTGTTTGCAGTCTCTGCCCACGTTGGACTTGTAGAACTGCCACCAAATGGTTTATGGTTTGGTAATCACACAGATGAATTCACAGCTCATGCATTTTAAAGCTATGTTGTAATTCTCCCAGGAAACTCAAAAACACTAAGTAAAGGGTTAATTGATGATGCCTATGAAGCAGAGGTAGGTCTGTTTCCTGTAGTGTTGGACAACTTTATAGGGCACCACAGACCTAGAGGAGGAAGACCACGAATCCCTAATTTTAAAATAACGACATTAGCAGTACAAGGACTACCAATTCTTGAAGTGAATAGAATTCTCTTAACCTCAGTCCCTGGCAGATTTGGACTTATGTTGAGCAGGATCGTTTTATTGACAGAGTTGCCAACATAACAACTGGTCTTCCTTTGAAGAGTTGTCCACTCTTGTTCACACTGCAGCACAGAGATCAACTTGTCAGAAGACCAGGAGACATCGGGATTTCTACACATTCCTCGCCATCTGTTCAGATCACATATTAGAAAACATACAAGTGTGCCAAGCACACCTGCCTCTTTCTCCGTTACATTAATAGCCACCTTTTATTAATGGAGCATGGACATACAAGACTTTATGATGTTGCAGGACTACTTTGAAACATTCCAAAACTGCCCTAACAAGAATGGATTTGGACCTTGCTAACTATATTGCCCTGAGAAATGCATTACCAGTATTTGTGCTCAAAGAGGACATTCTCTACCCTGAAACATTGCCTTGGAAAGAAAGGAACATTGAGGAAACAGGTAAATAAAGCCCTCTACCCACCCTTCCAGCCTCATTGCTTCCCTGTGGCTAAAGGAAACATGACATTTCCCATCAGCTCTATGCCAAAATCAATGGAGAAAAATGTTTAGCCCAAAGTACAAATTATCTTCTATTTTCACAAAGAAGACTCCCCTAAGGAGCCAATTAACATTTAACATGAGTTCTTCAGAAGAGAACCACACGCCTTCTGGGTAGGCAGATATCAAAATCAACAGATGTTCAAGTTAACACTTGGAATCACAGCCTCATGCTGAAAACAGGACCTGTATAATTCATCTCCAGTGTGAGCCAAAATCATAGAGCCCACCTAAAATTCTACTAAATAAAATCAGTCAAGATGGTCATCAGTGACTTGTAGGGTTTATGACCTCCGAACAAATATGAAGGGCAAAAATTAGGGGGGAAATGTTATTGCTCTTGCATAGGCTGTTAAAATTGAACAAAAATATAAGAAGTAATATCAGCACGAGATGACTGTTTTTCTTGTATAGAAACTCTATCAGAATTGAAGGTGTTTTTTGAGCATAATAAATCTGATTTGCTCCATCCGGGGCATGAACAATTGTCAGATGATTATGCCTCAAATAGATTTTCAGGGTTCCATTTCCCTGTACCAAACTGCAAAGGTTCTTTTTTCCCCGCTCTACTACTTACTCTGACAAACTGAGCATGGTGTTTATTCCTGCATGAAAGCCTAAGGTCAGAGAAATTTAGAAAGATTAAATGCATTATGATTCTTAAAACGAATTGTTGGGGACAGAGAAATGCTGAATGCTGGAAAACCTCATGGATCTTTTTCAGTAATGTCTAGTTTAGGGATTGGAGTGGGTGAGGAGAGTTACATGAGGAGGAAGAGAGTGCAGGAGGGAAGACAGCCATAAGGTACACAGTTACGTGATGGCAGGTTATTATTTGACAGTAAGTTTGAAATGGTTCCAAAGAATAGTAAATGAAAGGCCAACACAAACAGGTGGGAAAGGTCTGGCATTATTGGTGAATGTGACAACTGAAGGGAGGCTTCCTCCAGGAGGGCCTCGACAATGCCATAGATTTAAAAGCCATCCTGTGTGTTACATGGATAAAGGGAGCTCAAACTTAAAGAGGTCTTTACGATTTTCCATAAAACTAGGCAGCAAGACTCAAAATCCACAGGACAATGGTGTATTTTTGTAGTCTGTAGGAGGACAGCAGCTCACAGTGCTGTAGTGCGCTAGACAATGCAGAGAAAGGCTAAGTAAAGTGCACAATGCAACATTTAATTTCAAAGTAACCATGACTCTAGTAGCTTTCTGTTGCTCTCCAGTCAAGTCTCCAATAGTCAACTGATCAACAAGTATCTGTAGAATATAAACCACAGACCTACTACTGAGCAAGGTGCTATGAGAAAGGCAAAAGCCCAAGCAGTTTAAGGTCTAGCCCAGAACACAGAGCTTATCCATAATAGTCATTTAATGAAACAAAATGTATAAAATATCAGATTATGTGATACTAATAATTTGAAGCTATGAATAAATATAATAAAGGTCAATTATTGCTATGGTCAGAAAATTCAAAGATTAAAATGGGCTAGATTCACCAGGGAAGGCTCTAGGAGGAATTTCCAAAGGGTTTCTCAAGAGTCTTTGTAGTGGCTTAGTACACCCTCCATAGTGTCAGTGAGAGAGGGGCATAACTGTAACTATGTAGGGGTATTTTTTTTAACTTTTATTTTTAGGTGTGGCAAAACTCACATAACATACCACTTATTACCTTGGGATCAAGGAGACAAAATGTCTAGCAAGGCACAAGGCAGTCTCCCACAGTGAAGAATTTTCCTACCTAAAATGCCAGTGGTGCTCTTATTATGAAACACTGCAATAAGAAGAAATATCAAGAAATAGGCCATTGAAGTAAATCAAATACCGAGCGATAAAGCCATAAACTTTGAAGGAAGCAGTGAAAAAGAGGCACCAATCCATAGAACACTGACAATTGTAACTAACTGTGAGTGACAAATAAGAGCGAGAGGTGAAAGTTATCTGTGTGATCTAGGACAGGTCATTGATCACTTTTGGGTCTCTGTTCTTATTTATTTGCAAAATGAGGGTATGAAATCTCTGAAGTTTCTATTAGCTCTCACATTCTATGGTCTTTTGACACTAGATTTTGAGCCTAAACACTGACTGTCAGAAGCATAAAAGAAGACATTTAGAAGCCTGGCAACACCTGTACAGAGGCCCTGACTTTGAAAATCTTGTGAAGTTGGTCAAGTTTGACTTGATAATTCCTCAACTGCCTTCATTTCCATATTTTCCCACCAAATACCTGCCAAGTAACATTCAGTTGCCTAAACTTCCTGAATTGCTCCGGAAGGACTTGACTTTCTAGAGCCATACTCCAGCCACATAAATATTTTGCGTATTTCTATCAGTTAGCTACTTCTATAAAACAAACCACCTCAAAACCTAGTGTCTTACATTTTGAGCCTTAAAACAATAATCAGTTATTACTTCCCATGAGCTGTGGGTAAGCTGGGCAGTATTGGCGATCTGGAGCAACATAAGTTGATCTCAAATATGTTTGCTCCACCTAATTCATTCTGTGGTCAACTAGCTAATCAATGATGCAGGCTGGCTGACCTAGACTATTCCAGTCTTGTTCTCATGGGTGTGGCAGGGCTTTAGGGAGCAGAAGTTTCTTATGGCCTAAATGAGGAACTGATATGCTATCATTTCTATCACATTTTATTAGCAAATAACAAGGCC
Source organism: Felis catus (assembly GCF_018350175.1). NCBI lineage: Eukaryota > Metazoa > Chordata > Mammalia > Carnivora > Felidae > Felis > Felis catus. The sequence continues at coordinate 205,059,333 of NC_058368.1, read as the reverse complement.
AGACTCATCTCTTAATGGGAGGAGCTATAAAGTCATATTGCAAAAGTCATGATTACAGAGAATAGAATGTTTGGGCCATTTTTGCAGTCAGTTTACCATCAAACTTTATCTGTCTTTAGTCTATGCTCTCAGGATATAGCTAAGTGATGGCCACTAATGGCCCACTAATCAAGATGACAATTTCCTTAAGGGTAAGGATAATTAAGTTTTTAATCTTGGTATTTTTGGTTAGTACAATACAAGGGTCAAAGCAAGCTCTCAAAAAAAAATACTTGTTGAAATGACAAGCAACTGCTTTACAAAGACTTTTTAATGTTTACTGTGGAAAATGTCTTTCCTACCTTTTCTTCTCTAAGAGTTAAGTAAACTATTTAACAGTATGTTTTATAGAATGTTATTGTATTGGTTTGGACTACTACCCATTACTAGAAAAATCTAAAGCCATAATTTTACTACATAGCATGTTTTAAAATGTTATTTAGCTTATAACTCCTTTATATTTTGCTGGGGACTCAATATGTTTCTTCACTAATGAGCAACAGAATGCTTTCAGTTAATAGCTGGACAAAAGCAGCTACACTAACACTACTAGGGAATTCTCCAAGTGGAGAGATGGAACTACTCTGAGTTAACATCTCATGTGATTTTAGATTTCTTTATTTTCTGCATGGTTTCAGCCAAACACTGGTTTATCATTCTTCCTTGCCCTGAATATTTTTAGAGTATTTCACACGGTGATGAAATATCTATTGCAGTTTTCTTCTATATGCGTCTGTTCTTCACTTATGAAAGAGCCATCTGTATTGTTTTTTTGTTTTTATTTTTTGAGTATAGTTGACACATAATACTCCATTATTTTCAGATGTACAACATAGTGATTCAACTTCTCGATATGTTATGCTATTACAGCCATATTTAAAAATCTCACCCATCAACTGGTCCTTTCTGTCAATTATTGGATTGATTAGGGCTTGCTGCTTTGATTTAAAAAGAAAAACCAAAAAACTAACAACGTGTCTTATCCTAGAAATACTAATAATTATTCTCAAGGGAGGGCAAACATTAGGCTGTGGTACAACTTAATAATTCTTTGGTGAAGAATCACAACAAAAGCCAAATAATTTGGGTAGATACTTCTCTTTCCTGCTGTTTTCACAATAACCACCTCCCTAAGAAACAGTGAAGACTTTGGGATAAATAGGTTTTTGGTTGTGGTCAAAACTGACAATGGCTCAGACTGTTATTAAACCTCTTCTGCATCCTCTGGAAAACAAGGATAATAACAATTTATCCCAAGGAATATTTATGAGGATTGAATTACTTAATTCAAGTAACATATTAAGTATAATGCCTGGCACATAATAACTAATCATTATTATTTACTGTAGCTCTGTTAGTTTGCTCCATGCACTAGTCATTGCCCTTGCACATGAACAAGTGTGATGCTTACTCTGAACAAATGAGGACTGTTGCATTCCAACTCAGCATAGCTTGTTACTATCACTAACAATAGTTATAACAACAATATGATTAATAGATATTGAGTTGACGGATGAAAGGTCACTTTATCCAAATAACTAACCTCTAAAATGAAGGGTGAAACATAACCACACTCTTATCCAAAAAAATGAATATTTAACAACAATGAAAACTCAATATCCAAAAGATGTCGATGATTCCAAAAGAGATCTAAGTAGATTCTTTGTGTGAAAAAACAAAGTGAGATATCTGTGTCACACAATGCACACAGATAAATCCCAGCTGAAAGAACATCTCTGAGACATTGGGGTAGAAAACATTACATTAAGAAACAAAAACCAGAAGACTAATATATTCAATTCCTTTAAATTCAAGAACGAGAATGTTTTGTGTGAAATAAAAGTTGCCATAAATAAATTTAAAAAACAAACCATTGGCTAGGAAAAGACCATTGTAGCACAAATAACTGGCCAATGATTGGTATTTAAATATATAAATATAACTGCAAATGAATATGAAAAACTCAAAAATGTAATAGGAAAATGGGCAAAGGATATGAACGTGCAGTTTACTGAAACCAAAACCTGAACGTCCAGTAAATATAAGAAAAATGTTTTACTTCCCTGATAATGATGGAAATACAAATTAAAACAACTATAATGGGGCACCTATGTGGCTCAGTCAGTTAAGCATCTGACTTAGGCTCAGGTCATGATCTTACAGTTTGTGGGTTCGAGCCCTGCATTGGGCTCTGTGCTGACAGCAAGGAGCCTGCTTGGGATTCTCTCTCTCCCTCTCTCTCTGGCATGCCCTCACTCATGAAAAACAAAACAAAAACAAAACAAAACAAATACAAAAATGGCAAAAAAAAAAGTTTAAATTTGGCAAAATCAAGAGTTAGTAAGGAATTGAGATAATGGGACCACCGCGGCGTTGCTGGAGTAAATAGAAGTTGCCACTACCTGAGGGTGCTTCACCACATCTAGTAAATGTGAAGATGTGTATATTCTGTAACCTGTGTATATTCTAATGCCTGCTATACACCCTGGAGAAATTCTCCAACATGCATATAAGATGTAATATACATAATGAAATATGCAAGGGAATGTTTATAGCAATCCTGTTTAAAAGAGTGAAAAATTAATGTAAATTGTGTTAGTTATACAATGGAATATTGCACAGCATTTAAAATTAATGAACTAGAACTCCATGAATTATATAGGGCAACCTTGAAAAAGTTTGAATGAAAAACACATTGCAGAATGCTACGTAAGTATGACACTACTTATTTAAAATTTAAAAAACATACAACAGTATATTACATAAATGAGTTATTAATACATGTGCACTGTGAATGCATAAACCTTGGACAGAAAGGATACCCATCATCTTCAGGCAAGTGGTTGCATCTGAGAAAGAAGGAGAAGAAGGGAATCCGTGATAATATAAAAAACCTCAATTGTCTTCATGCATTTTATTTCTTTAACAAAAATTCTTTTTTGAAAGTTTATTTATTTTGAGAGAGAGAGAGAGCAGGAGGGGCAGAGAGAGAGAGGGAGGGAGAGAGAGAGAATCCCAAGGAGGTTCTGCACTGTCAGCACAGAGCCTGATGCAGGGCTTGAACTCACGAATGGTGAGATTATGACCTAAGCTGAAACCAAGAGTCAGACACTTAACTGACTGAGCCACCCAGGTGCCCTTAACAAAAATTCTTAATATAGGAAAATGTCAATATTTTATATAATCTGTTTGGCATATATGCACATATTAAAAATAAATTTAAAAATATTTTTTGGTATTTTTGACATTCTTGAAATATTTTGTCATAGAAGAGGGAAAGCTTACCAATCCTTTAGGAATACTCATAAAGTTATCAGTAAACTGAAACATAACATTCACATTTCCAGCTCTCACTCATTGGGTGATTTCCATCATATAAAAGACAATTGAGACCAAGAGGCATCTCAGTTGCCAAACAAAAACTCTAAAACTATATGCTCAAACTCATAATTATTATTCCTAGCACAAACTCTCAGATCCTTATTTACAGCCTATTAAATGTAATTTTATAAGATTGGCTAAAAGTAGTAAGAAGTAAAATGTAATTAGAAAAAGAAAAAGAAGAAATAAAATACATAAAAACAGACATGAAATTTGTATAAGTTAAGTGGTTGCTATTAAATATGCCTATAAGTAAATCCATAAAACCCTATACTTCTACTTCATTAGGCCCTGAGAATATTATACCAAATGGCACAATAATACGGAATGGTAATGATTACAGATAACTAAGAACACTTGTCATTATGTTCTACATACCCTAAGAATGTAGGAACGTGAGCAATACATTTTAGAAAAATGCCCATCAAAAAAGTTAATCTTTTATGTTTTCATTTTGAAACATAACAGGGCTTTATTTCTGTTGCCTACATTGTAGCAACAGCCTTAACCCAAAGGTGAGTCTAAAAATGGGAATTGTAGACAGAGTCAGGTTATAAGTTTTGTGAGGGTATGAAACTAATATTTCATTAAGACACAATTTGCTACTTTTATAAATGAAGCTTTCCTGAGAGTGTGATTGAAAGAAAGTAAAGGGGAGTGAGGTATCTTCTCAGAGAATAAATAATAATTCTAAAATTCTCCACACAAAGATTACTGCAGCTTTTTAACCCCTGTATGTCATACACTATATCTATGAATATTCAAAACAAGGATTAAACATTAATAATGTGCGATGAAAATTAATTTTAGAAATTTCTTACCTCAAAGCCTAGCTCTCTTAGTTTCACTGAAATCACATTTGATCTAAAAAAAAAAGTGTAATGAAGTAAAATGGAATCCCTGATGGTAATTTGAGACAGATGGAAAGGAGATTATAACTTTGATAGTATTTTATAAATTATTTTTAGTAGACTTTATTTAAAAAATTTTTTAAATGTTTATTTATTTTTGAGACAGAGGGAGACAGAGCGCTAGTGGGGGAAGGGCAGAGAGAGAGGGAGACACAGAATCGGAAACCGGCTCCAGGCTCTGAGCCGTTAGCACAGAGCGCAATGCGGGGCTCCAACCCACAAACCGCCAGATCATGACCTGAGCCGAAGTCAGATGTTTAACCTACTGAGCCACCAGGCGCCCGCCTTTTTTTTAATTTTTAAAAAATGTTTATTTATTTTTGAGACAGAGGGAGTAGACTTTATTTTTTAAAGACTTCGTTATTTAAGAGCAGTTTTAAGTTTATACAAAACTGATAAGAAGGTACCAAGATTTCGTGTGTTCCCTCGTCCTCACACCTGCATAACTTCCCCATTATCCGCATCCCCAACCAGAGTGGTGCAACACGTCTGTTACAACTGATGAACCTACAGGTATACATTAATAATTACCCAAGGTCCTTGGTTTACCTTAGGGTTGTCTCTTGGTGCTGCACATTCTGTGGATTTGGACAAATGTACAATGACGTGTAGCTATCATTCTACAGCTGACTCCTGAACAATGTAGGGCTTTGGTGCCAATCCCTTGCAGAAATCCACATATAACTTTTGACTCTCCAAAAACTTCATTACTAAGAGCCTACTATTGACCATAAGAAGCCTTACCACTCACATGAAGCTGATTAATACAGATTTTGTATTTTATATGTACTATATCCTGTATTCTTACAATAAAATAAGCTAGAGAAAAAATATTAAGGAAATCATAAGATAAAATACATGCACTGTACTATACTTTTAAAAATCCACTTATGGGTGGGACCGTTCAAGCCTGTGTTGCTCAAGGCTCAACTGTAGTACCAAATAGAGTATTTTCACTGCCCTAAAAATCCTCAATGTTCCACCTATTTATCTCTCCCCTGGTAACCACTAATTTTTTTTCTGTCTCTATAGTTTGCCTTTTCCAGAATGTCATATGGTTCAATTATATAGTATATAGCATTTTCAGATTGACTTCTTTCACTTAGTAATATACATTTGAATTTCCCCTGTATCTTTTCATGGCTTAATAGCTCATTTCTTTTTTTTAGCACTGAATAATATTCCATCATCTGGATGTACTACAGTTAACTTATCCACTCATCGGTTTTGGCAATCATGAATAGAGCTGCTATACACATCTATGTGAAGGGTTTTGTGTGGACATAAATTTTCAAATCCTTTGGGAAAATACTAAGGAATGTAATTGCTAGATTGAATGGTAGACTGTGTTTAGTTTTGAAGAAACCACCAAACTCTCTCTTAAAGTGAAGATACCACTTTACATTCCCACCAGCAATGCAAGTTCCTATTGCTTCACATCCTCACCAGCACTTGGCCTTATCAGTGTTCCACATTTTGACCATTCTGATAGGTATGTAGTGGCATCTCATTGTTGTTTTAATTTGCATTTCCCTGATGACATGAGGTGGAGCATATTTACATATGCCTATTTGCCCTGTGTGTATCTTCTCTGGTAAGGTGTCTATTAAGGGCCCAAAGCCCAAAAATGTTTTTTTAAATGTACGTTTATTTTTGAAAGGGGGGAGGGGCAGAGAGAGAGGGGGACAGAAGATTCAGAGCAGGCTCTGCACTGACAGCAGAGAGCCCATTTCGGGGGCTGAAAATCATAAATGGTGAGACCATGACCTGAGCCAAAGTCGGACACGATTTTTTTTGTTTTTAGTTTTCAGTTGTTGCAAGGCCTTCTGTTGTTCTTTGTTCCATTTAATTAATTAATTAATTAAAATCCAAGTTACTTAGGATATAGTGTAATAATAATTTCAGGAATAGAATTCTGTGATTCATCACTTACATATGACACCCAGTGGTCATCCCACAAAATGTCCTCAATGCCCCTCACCCCTTTAGCCCTTTCCCCCACCCAACACCCTGCCAGCAACCCTCAGTTTGTTCCCTGTATTTAAGAGTCTCTTATGGTTTGTCTCCTTCTCTATTTTTATATTATTTTTCTTCCCTTATGTTCACCTGTTTTGTATCTTAAATTCCACATATGAGTGAAATCATATGATATTTGTCTTTCTCTGAGTGACTTATTTTGCTTAGCATAATACACTAGTTCCATCCACATTGTTGCAAATGGCAAGACTTCATTCTTTTTGATTGCTGAATAATATTCCACTGTATGGAATGGAAGAAGAATAGTCACATCTTTATCCATTCATCAGTTGATGGACATTTGGGCTCTTTCCATACGTTGGCTCTTGTTGATAGTGCTGCTATAAACTTTGCAGTGCATGTGCCCCTTCGAAACAGCACCCCTGTATCCTTTGGATAAATACCGAGTAGTCCCATTATTGGGTCATAGGGTAGTTCTATTTTTAGCTTTTTGAGGAAACTCCATACTGTTTTCCAGAGTGGCTGCACCAGCTTTCATTCCCAGCAACAATGCAAAAGAGATCCTCTTTCTCTGCATTCTCACCAACATCTGTTGTTGCCTGAGTTGTTAATGTTAGCCATTCTGACAGGTGTGAGGTGGTATCTCATTGTGGTTTTGATTTGTATTTCCCTGATGATGAATGATGTTGAGCATTTTTTCATGTGTCTATTGGCCATCTGGATGTCTTCTTTGGAAAGGTGTCTATTCATGTCTTTTGTCCATTTCTTCATTGGATTATTTGTTTTTTGGGTGTTGAGTTGATAAGTTCTTTATAGATTTTGGATACTAACCCTTTATCTGATATGTCATTTGCAAATATCTTCTCCCATTCTGTCAGTTGACTTTTAGTTTTGTTGTTTCCTTCACTGTGCAGAAGCTTTTTATCTTGATGAGGTCCCAATAGTTCATTTTTGCTTTTGTTTCCCTTGCCTCTTGAGACATGTCAAGTAAGAAGTTACTGCAGCTAAGTTACTGCAAAGAAGTTGTTGCCTGTTTTCTCCTCTAGGATTTTGATGGCTTCCTGTCTTATGTTTAGGTCTTTCATCCATTTTGAGATTATTATTTGTATATGGTGTAAGAAAGTGGTCCAGGTTCATTCTTCTACATGTCTGTCCAGTTTTCCCAAAATGATTATGCTGAAGAGACTGTCTTTTTTCCATTGGATATTCTTTCCTGCTTTGTCAAAGATTAGTTGGCCATATATTTTTGGGTCCATTTCTGGGTTCTCTATCCTGTTCCATTGATCTATGTGTCTGTTTTTTTGCTGGTACCAGAGTGTCTTGATGATTACAGCTTCATAATACAGCTTGAAGTCCAGAATTGTGATGCCTTCAACTTTGATTTTTTTTTTAACATTACTTTGGCTATTCAGTGTCTTTTCTGGTTCCATACAAATTTTAGAATTGTTTGTTTTAGCTTTGTGAAGAATGCTGCTATAATTTTGATAGGGATTGCATTGAATATGTAGATTACTTTGGGTAGTATCGACATTTTAATAATATTTGTTCTTCCAGTCTCTAAGCATGGAATATTTTTCCATTTCTCTGTGCCTTCTTCAATTTCTTTCATAAGCTTTCTACAGTTTTCAGTGTATAGATATTTTACCTCTTTGGGTATGTTTATTTCTAGGTATTTTATGGTTTTTGGTGCAGTTGTAAATGGGATTAATCCCTTGATTTCTCTTTCTGCTATTTCATTATTGGTGTATAGAAATGCCAGATTTATGTACATTGATTTTATATCCTGTGACTTTGCTGAATTCATATATCAGTTCTAGCAGTTTGTTATTAGAGTCTTTTGTGTTTTCCACATAGAGTATCATGTCATTTGCAGAGTGAAGGTTTGACTTCTTCTCAACAAGGTTACTTGTAATGTGCATCCAAACCAGACGGAAGAGACACCTCCTTTGATGTTGGAGGAGGTTATTGAGAGGACATGACTGTCAGTTGAACTGTGAGCTGGACCCAGGCCATTGGAAGCTCTTCACCCTCTCTCCTGTCCTTCTGCTCACCATTTCCACACTAGAAGTTATTTCAAGGACATAGCCTTGAGGGAGTAAAGTGTTGTTGAGGCCATCTGGACTTAAAACAGGACTGAACCCAGTTAAGCCTACTACAAAAATTTAAGATTCTGGTGGGCTGGTGTGGAGAGCTACTTGTCTTGTGGCCACCCAAGAAAAGCCTAACATGTAAGTTCCCTTGCTTCTTAAAACTTTCACTTACCAATCTGGAGTGGTCTGTCTCTTTTTTCAGTCTCTCTTTGACCTCTCTCTATGGAAGCCAATTTCATATTTCATCCAGGGAGCGATTGAGGTTGCAATACCAATGTTTGGTCTACTGCATGCTTTCTCCATCTTTTTCTTAATTGTATTATTGCTAACGTTAGCATGTTAAATTTCTCCATCTTACATTTATTTATTTTAAACAATGAAGGAAAACGTAATAAAACACTCAAGTGGATCAACAAACAAGTACCATTGAAATATAAAAATGGTTGTTTTATGGAAACCAAATAGGTTGGCTGTTAGGCCAGAGATGGATGGTAATGCTTGATATTCTGCTGTTGGATAAAAGTCTAAATTTGAAATAAGAAAAGTGACTTAAGGGCAACAGAGTAAAAGTTAAATTCCCGTAGATCACATAAATCTGCCTGCCTGCTTTGGTTAAAGTTTGGTTGAAGATTTAAGTATCATGGCTTTTGAAAAAGAAGAATTACACACAACACACACACACACACACACACACACACACACACACACACACACACTTCAGGTGATGAAAGGTGTGAAAACCTCTGGTCCAGAACTCGGTCTAAATAGAGAGAGTGATTTCTCTTACCACATATTTGATTCTGAACTTAGCACAGATACAGAAAAAGGGGTTAAATGTATTCTTACAGACCAGCTTATTTGAAAAGGTGACACAATCAGGTTTTCTGACCAAAACTACCAGCTTTGGCCAAAGGCTAGCGGCTCTTTCCCACTTGCTTCTTGCCCAGTGCTGCCGCCTTATTTTGGTTCCTCAGTCTGATAGACTGTGGTCAGTAATAAAATACTGTCACCAGACAGAATCCAGTGAAACCCATTTCAGATAGTTTTCTGAAAAAAGATATCCTTTGTTACCAGGGCACAGGTACAGTCAAGAGTTTAGATTTCTTCTTTTTGTTGTTTTTAATTTTTATTTTAGGGAGAGAGAGAATGCAAGTGGATGAGAGGGACAGAAAGAGAGAGAATCTTAAGCAGGCTCCACACTCAGTGCGGGGCTCCACATGGCTCTCCACATGGGGCTTGATCTCACAACCCTAGGATCATGACCTGAGCCAAAATCAAGAGTTGGATGCTCAACTGACTGAGCCACCCAGGTGCCCCTCAGTGGCTTTCTTCTTCAACTAGCTCCATCAATATCCTTCACACTGAAATAATTAGCTATTGCCTTGGGTGTGGGGAAGAAGAAACAACTTCCAGACCTTAGCCATTAATTTAAGAGGGTTCACATTAGATACAGAATTAGTGTCATCCTTGATTCTGTTATGTCTTAATAAATGCCTCAGTCCACATTGGATAACCAAAATGCAGCAGGAATTTTATAGCTGCTGTGAACTTTGTTCATGGCCATCAGTAGAGAACACACGAAGTACATGATCTCATATTAGACATTGTGACGGTGAACAGAGTTGGGAGACAGTCACATGCAGAAGTTGAGATGCCTATACTCAAAGGGATAAACCAGTTATTCAAACATATCTAAAGTTTGCATAAGGTTTTGAGCTCCCCAAAAGTTTGACACCCAGCTGATTTTTGTTCTGTAAATATAATAGGGACAACTATGTAAGTAATAAAGGGCCAGTGTCTACAGTTGTCCTTACCCCTTGTCCCCAATCCCACCTATCTATTCTCAATCATTTTAACTATCACTCACACCTCCCCCAACACACACACACACACACACACATACACACACACACACACACACACACACACACTTTTCCCAATTATATACTAGTCTATCTTGACTAAAGTGAAAAAAAAAGTCTTCTTAATTCAGCCAAATTAAGGTGAATTTTTATATTTTTTTAATGTTTTTATTTATTTTTGAGAGACAGAGAGAGACAGAGCATGAGTGGGGGAGGGGCAGAGAGAGAGAGAGAGGGAGACACAGAATCTTAAGCAGGCTCCAGGCTCTGAGCTGTCAGCACAGAGCCCGATGTGGGGCTCAAATACTCGTACTGCAAGATCATGACCTGAGCTGAAGTCAGGTGCCTAACCAACTGAGCCACCCAGGTGCCTCAAGGTGAGAGTTTTTAAAAGAAAACTTTAAGAGAGGGAAAAAAATGAGAGCACAAAACAAAGAATATAGGAAAAGATGAATTTAAAAGCATATGTTTCTGAGCCAAATTTAACTCAGTTCACTAACTTGAACAGGTGAAATTGGCTGGCACCCCTTACTTTCCTTCAGCACTGAGTATATTGGCATATCAAAAATCACTTCCAGAAGTGTCTGTGTGGCTCAGTTGGTTAAGTGTCTGACTTCTGCTCAGGTCACGATCTCATGGTTCAGGAGTTTGAGCCCAACCTGCTGGGAGCCTTGGGCCTGCTTCAGATGCTGTGTCTCCCTCTCTCTCTGACCCTCCCCACTCTCACTCTGTCTCTCTCTCTCAAAAATAAACATTAAAAAAATTTTTTTTGAAGTCACTTCCTTGACTAGGACTCACTCAGTGATGCCGCTGGCTCACTTACCTGCCCCACCCTCTTCCCTGAGATGATTTGCAATGGCCAGAAGTCCTCCCACCAAAACAAAACAAAACAAAACAAAACAAAACAAAACAAAACAAAACAAAACAAAACATAAAACACACTTCTTGTGCCTCCATTTACCACCAAGCTTCTTGAAGAACAAAACTGAATTCACTGCCTTGCCTCTACTTGACCACCTGCCACTCACCCTTTACCCCACTGCACTTTGGCTTCTTCCTCCAGCATGCCTCTGAAACTGTTCCCAGAAGGTCAGCAATAACCTCCTGATTGCCAAATCCAATTCCCAGTTCTCTATAACTGTTCTTTGACCCTGTTGACCAATTCTTCACTCTTGAATCTCTTTTCCCTTGGTTTCTATAATCCTCCTACTTAAACTATGAGAGAATGTTTGCATTTGTTTGTTTCAGAATTGACTACAGAGGGCTGGTAAATAATATGAGTTCCCATCACATGTTCTCTTGCTACCTCTCTGACCATTCTTTCTCTGTTTCTCTGTCTCTGTCTCTTTTTTTCTCTCTCTCTCTTTCTGTCTCTTTTTGGTAGTGACTTTTATGCTTACTTTTTCTTAAATATAATTATTCTACCTTCATTTGTACACTTTCCCTCTTTGCCTCCCAGATTTCTTCCACTTCTGTAGTTCCAATTGTGACTTAATGAGACAAGAAACTTAATGACCCAAGAAACCCTGCATCCTTGGCTCCTATTTCCCACTGTCTGCATCAACTGTTGTATTCATTGATAGGCTATATTATTGTTTTGGCCTGGAGGGGTGAATGGAAGGGCAATCTATCCATCCCTTTTGCAACCCCAGGTTTTTGCATATATGTTTACTCACTCGTTAAGGCCTAATCTGAATGACACCACTTTGATCTCCTTGGTCAGAATCCATTAGTCGTTCCTATGAATCCTAACTCAGCATTACTCTTCTAAGACCTCTCTTTTAAGACCTCATGCAGATGCACTCTACTATGCTCCCTAATGTGACTATTACCAAATTATAAACTCTTTGAGCCCAGAAATCAGTCTTGAACACTTGCTATTTTTAGCACAGGGCCTTGCATTAATTCATTTACATGTTCACTTATTTCCATCAAGAAATATTTATTGACAAATATTTATTGGAATAAATAAATATTTCTTTATTGGAGATATTTATGCCAACTACAATGTTGAGCATTGGAAGTACAGTGGCAAGCAAAACAGATACGGCCACTACCCTTAAGGAACTAGTTGGGGGAAATCACTATATGAAAGGAAACAAATAGGATAATTACAGAGAGTAGTAAGTACTATGAAGAAAAAAATGTAATGAGATAGAGACTGATGGGGTGGGATCAACTTTATTTCTGAAGTTCAGGAGGGGTTCCTGACATCTGAAATGAGATCTAAGTAAGAACAAGTAAGCCAAGGAAACATCTGGAGGAGTGATATTCACACTAAAGGGAATAATCATATCAGATTGGAGAGGTAAGCAGGAGAGAGATTGTGTAGATTGTGCAGTACTTGAAAAGGATTTCAGATTTACTTTTGGTGCATGGAAAAATATAGGTGGGTTTTAATCAAAGAAGTAATGTGACCTGAATTCCAGTTTTGAAAGACCACTCTGGCTACTATATGAAGTACAAACTGAAGAGTGGACCAGGGGACAAGGAAAGAGGTAGTGCAGGAATAATGGTAAGGAAAAATGATGGTTTGTACTAGTTTTGGACTTAGGATATAGTGGAGAAAATGGTTACACTTGTGACAGATTTCAGAGTTAGCACCAAAAGGATTTGTATTGGATAAGATGGGGTGTGAGAGAGGGTTATCACACAGTAATTACTCAATAAGGATTTTTTGATTGGCTGATGGCTTATGAGTTCAGAGCCTTCCAAGGTAAGTAATTAAGATCCTCCAAGTATAAGTTAACAATATAAAAATGAACAAATATATGTATGTAGATATGCAGATATGTACATATGATTCTCACCAAGGGAAGAAGCTGGTGTTTCAATTTGAGCCTGAGCCCAAATGTCACAATCCCTTCCTCCATTTCCTTCCCATATTTCTATACTTCTTAGGAAAAGAATTAAGCATTTTAAAGTGGATCTAAAGGGAATGCAGATCCCTTTAAATCTGTGGATATGCATGTGTAGACATATCTGCCTTTGTCTTTTTGAGAGGTCTTTTTGTGTTTCTAACCACATGAAAGGCCTCAGTCCCTAAACAAATTGACAGGTCAGCCTGGATTCAATCAAAGAATCATTCAACAATGAGTATAAGAAGCTGCTATGACCAGCTCATAAATGTACCTGTTAGTAGTTCTTTAAAGTTGTGCAAGCTTTCTCTACAAATGAACAATTTTTTGTGTGCACTGTCTCAAAAATCTCCTAATGGCCCCTGGCCCATCTCTTATCACAAGGGGGGAAAAATGCTTATGGGGAAAAATCTTAGTGACTTGAACAAAAACTTAAATAAGAGTTCAATATGTAGTAGTTTTAAAAGCTCACAAGGTCAACGAATATTATACTTCTGGCTATGTTTGCATTGACTTTTCCTACAGTAACTAACCCCGTCTCTTCTCTCTCCTAGCCATCTTCAATTCCATTTATGTATCTATGTATCTAGCTATGAATGTATGTATTTGACTAATGGCTTTTTGGAATTTTTTAAAGATAATTTTAGCCTTTCAGACGAATAGCAAAGTAGTACAGAGTTTCTACACACCATTCTCCCAGTTTTCTTATGCTTGCATTTTACATAACCATAGAACATTTATGAAAACTAAGAAAGTAATCTTGATATAATTCTAGTAACTAAAAAACAGAACTCATTTAGATTTTATCAGTTTTTTCCACTAACTATCTTTTCTCTGTGCAAGGATCCTACAATACATTTAGATCAGAGGTCAGTAAACTATGGCTCCAGATATCAATATGGCCCACTGTCTTTTTTGTAAATAAACTTGTATTGGAACATAGCCAAGATCATTTATTTACATATTATTTCTGTCAGCTTTTACCACTAAATTTGGTAGCAATGAATAGTTGGACAAAAGTCACATGGCCTACAAAACCTAAAACATTTACAATGTATCCCTTTATAGAAAAACTTTGCCTACCCCTAATTTAGATGTAGTATCTAAATTAGGTCTCCTTCACTCTGACAATTCCTTAGTCTTGTCTTATATTGCATAACCTTGGCATTTTTGAAAAAGCACTGGTCAGTTATTTTGAAGTATGTTCTTCAACTTAAGTTTATCTGAAGTTTCCTATGATTATATTGAAATTACGTATTTTGGGGAAGGCTACCAAGGCATGATGTGCCCTTCTCAGGGTATCAAATCATCAAACATGATGTCACTATTTTTAATGATGATGTTAACCTTGATCACTTGACTAAGGTGGAAATGTACTATTTTTCCTTTTGAAATTAATATTTTGACAAAGATGCTTTAAGGTTATGCAAATACCCTATTTTAATTAAAGTTTAGTCAACAGATTTAAGCATTCCATAATGGACCGTGTCTGCAACAATTCTTACTATGCTATGCTAATAATGATTTTCTATTTCTATCATTCTTTTTCCATTTATTAATTGGAATTCTTTTGTAAGTTGTCACTTCTAGACTATTTATTTTTATTTGTATCGATGTACATTCATAGATATTTATTTTAGTCTTTGGGTTATAATCCAATACTATCATTATTTATTTTGTTCTTCAAACTATTCTAAATTTGGCCATTGGGAACTTTTAGAGGATCTCCAGTGTCCTTTTGGTATGATCTCATTTTTTGTCTGTCTATTTGTTTGTTTAGCACTTCCTTATTTTAGACACTACAAGATGCTCAGGTTAAACTTGTGTTTTCCCTGACTCAGGCCTGGAATAAACCAGTTCTCTAAAGACTTCTGTTTTTGTTTGTCTGTTTGTTTTTAGTTTGAGAATGGTATTTAGAAAATGGGATCTTGGTATTAGATGTTCTCCTTGCTCTTGAGCGTTCATTATTCTAGCCACTCTCAGTGGATAAAGCCAATATACTAACTTCTATTTATTTATTTAGTTATCTGTATAAGTACTTAAAAACAAACATGAGTCATTTTGATGCCTCGGATACCAATCCACCCTTGCAGGGTTAATTCTGCTTTCCTCCTTTTCCTTATTTATATCTTCTTTCTCTGATGGTGAGAAACCTGGCTCTTATTATCTACCATACATATACTTATTTATCAACTACAGTATAAAAACAAAGTCATTTCAGAATTTTTAAATTTTTATTTAGTCTATTTCTATTCAGTCAAAACACTATTTCTCAAAGTTACTTTGGTGAGCTCCTTTCTTTCCACTCCCTTTGGTTTTGTGATTTATCTTCTGTATTCTATTGATTAGAATAGTTCCCACACTTTGGTGAATAAGGCCCTCAAGGGCAGATTTATTCTTATCTATTCTCTAGTTTCCATCAACCATGTAGGACTAATAACTCCACAAACTTGATTTTTAGGTTATGCTTATGTTTCATTGATTAATCATTTTTAAAATAAATTATTTAGCCTGATAATGGAAAATCAAAACAACAGCATAATAGCACAGACAACTAGTCATTTCAACCTTTTTTGCCACTGAGACGTTCTACTTAGCAACTGCTTTGACTCTGCTAAAACTGACTCAGGCACATGAATGCAGAGATAAAACCCAGGAAGCTTTAACTGTCTTCCTTTAACAGATATACTCTGCTTGGGTTTTCCCCTTATTATCAATTCATTCTTGGGTCAGAGAGAGAACAGAAGAAGGCAGGTCTTCCAAGAGCTACTGTCTGGTTTTTACGTGTCCCACATTTGCTTCATTTAGATATTGGACACATGAACTAAAACTAATTTTCATAACCATATAAGCTAAGACCATGAAGAATTTTAATATGCCTACTTTTTATATTATACTGTAGGATGGGGCTGTCCCTAAATTTGTTTACATTTCTCTCAGTCCTTATGGGACAACATATGCAAAGCATTTGGGGATTATTGCCAAGTCTTCTAGAATTGAGACGCTGCCAGAATGAAATGAAGAACAAATCCTTTAGGGAAGGCAACAGGCTTGCCATGAACCGAGAGACCCAAGAAATGGTGTCTGGCCTCAGGACAGAGCAGAAGAGGGAGGAGGTTTAGTTCCTTGTTAAACTTGAAGTAGGTTTAAGTGAATTAGAAGAAACTGTCAAACATCAAGTCTGTCATTAGATAAAGAGAGTCACAGCTACAACTTGCCATGTAGAGGTCTGGAAAGCATAACCCTGAGATGTTCCCTTAGTCACTGATTTGGTACCAGAGCTGAGACTAACTCTGGGCTCAGCTCTGAACTTTGAAGGATATGAAAGAAACGGAAGACATGGCCTTGCTCTCCAAGGACTTTGGAGACTCACCATCTACTTTCTTCATGGTTAGCCACCAGACTGTGATAAGGGATAACCTTGATTATAAGACTCAGCTCCTCTGAAATACCAGCAGAGTTAATTGTAAGTAGAGTCTAAATCATTGTGCATTTTTTCAAATCTAATATTTATGGAAAGTAAGATAAGTCAGTGCTGCTTATGACAGTGGAGATGGCCAAGGCTAAGGAAGAGAAGAAATACAGACACATTGTTCAATTTAAGTGTTTCTGAAAATGTATGAACTAAAGGGACCTAATGCTCTGCTTTAAAGTAGAATCAAATCTGGCACTGAAGTTGAGGCAAGTGAGAAATTTCTAAGACTAAACAGCTAAGAAAGGGGTACTGCAAAAAAGGGGCAATCTTTGGGTGTTTGTAAGGTATTTTCAGCTGTTTGAATTCTAGACTGGAATAAAAGACATAAAAATAAAGGATAGTAGAACTTCAAAAAGGCAAAAAGAAGAAAGAAAGGAAAAGGTGCCAGAAACTCAGGGGAAAATACATCCTCAGAGTGCTTTTTAACAACTATGAACTGAGACATCAGTCATCTAAAGCTGATAAGACTAGTGTAATCATCAGGAAAAGAGCACAGAGAAGTAGTAAGAAATAGTGGGTAAAAGCCAGCAGAAGCAAAGATCAAGAGCTGAGTTCATGACAGACCTTCAGAAATGGGTACCTTCCCTGTCCTGGGTAATAATAAAGGTTAAAGCACAAAAACCACTTTGACAGTATACAGGGACAGGGAAGGTACCCATGCTTTATATGTAAGGAAGCTAAATAGCTTATCATGCAACTAGTTGGTGGTAGGACAAGGTAACATGTCTTAATCTCTCAAGTACTCTTAGCAAAATATCCTGCTGCATCATCCTAGCAAGATAGGTCATCACCTACAAACCCAATTTTACAATCTGAGAAACTGTCTAAAAATGTCCTGTAAGCCCCAAGCTCCTTCTCACTCTGCACTACGTACCCTCCCCACTGTCTCAGAGGTAGCCATACAGCTCTCCTCTGTCCCATGCACTGGACTTACTGCACAACGAGCACATCACATTCCTTTTGTCTAGAAAGAAAACTCTCTTCCATTTCTTCCCTAGTTCAATTTAAGTGTGATTCTAGTGGGACTTCTTTCCAGAAAGCCTTCCTTGAATCCCAAGTTCTATTGTATTATATGGTACTACTTCATAGCATAACACAGTTTTAGATGATTAATTGATCAATATCTTTCTTCCCCATTAGTCTAAAAGCACCATAAAGGCAAGACAATGTCTGCTTTACTCATTATCATATTACTGTACCCAACTCAGTGCCTGGCCCATAGTAACTGTCCTTTAAAAAGTTGTTGATTAAAGAGGGACACCTGGGTGGCTCAGTTAAGTGAAGCTGGACAGTTAAGCATCCGACTCTTGGTTTCAGATCAGGTCATGATCTCACAGTTTTCGAGTTGGAGCCCCACATCCGGCTCCCACTGACAGCACAGAGCCTTCTTGGGATTCTCTCTCTCTGCCCTCCCATATTCATGCTCTCTCTCTCTCTCTCTCTCTCTCTGTCTCTCTTCCCCCCCTCCTCCTCTCTCAAAATAAATAAATAAACTTAAAAAAAACGTTATTGATTAAAGAAATGACTGCTGGGACTTCTTTTCATGTGCAAATCACTAGCATTCTAAAATGATGTATCCATGTTAAATATTGTGTCTAGATCACATCTAGACATGTATGGGAATCACATCTCTGCACGGTATGCTTGTAAATCTAGATCCCCATTCCCAGAGATTTGGGTTTAGTTTGTACAAAGTGGAACATGGTAGCCTTCATTTTTATATCAAATATCTCAGGTATTTCTGCTGCAGGTAGTCCATGGACCACACTTTGAGAAACACTGCCAAGGTAAAATATTTGCAAAGAAAATGAATAAAAAATGGCTGTATCCTTAAGCTATATCTAAAGTAAAGACAATTGATGGGAGGGATAAAGCGTGGACAGAGAGAGAGAGAAAGGGGGAAGGAGGAAGAGAGATGGGGAGAGAAGTGGTCAATCTCTAAAAGAATTCAGAATAGCTCTAAAGAAAATGAGGCAGTGAAATCACGCATTATAATGTATCTTCATTGTCTCTTCAGTTTAATTTGGCTTTCATGGGAATCCATGTACATACCTGCTTGTATATGTCTTTAATGTGTTCTTTTTCTCTTAATGAAATTCAAGAATTAGGGGAAATGTGAAAATGGTAAAGGTGATTTTTTAGAAACAGTTCCAATTTGAACTGTAGAATGGGTGATATAGTGTCTTCTTATGTTGGATGATCTTAAAATAACAAATACATCAATGAAAATCATATTTTTAAAAAATATTTATTTATTTTTGACAGGGGGAGCAGAGAGAGTGAGAGAGAGAGAAAGCAGAGAGGGGCAGAGAGAGAGAGGAGGAGACACAGAATCCAAAGCAAGCTCCAGGCTCAGAGCTGTTAGCACAGAGACTGACACGGGGCTCAACTCACGAACCATGAGATCATGACCTGAGCCAAAGTCGATGCTTAACTGACTGAGCCACCCAGGTGCCCCCCAAATCCTATTTTTATAGCTGAAATAACAGAAGAAACAGAACAATTGCCTGTGGATAAAAGCAGGGTAGTAGCCAAATTCAGTTAGCTCCTGGGTACTTTTGTGCTGATTGGTGGGATGCGTTATTTCTACCACCAACAGCTTGAAGTAGTTCTCTGGTCTTTACATCCCTGACCAGTTGGTCAAGACCTTAGATCCTGTTTCTTTTCACAGGATCTCTACCACATAATCCCCACCCAGAGGATTGGTATCTGTGCAAACACTCTTCCATACATGAATTCTTATGATAAAGAGATTAGAGAAGTATACAACAGTCATTCCTTACCTTCTTTTCGCCTCCAAGAAACCTTTTTTGGCGACCCATTTTTTCAAATGATTTTAGTCATCTAGGATCAGACAAGTTAGAGTTTTGTTGAAGAACCAGTTGTGTTGGTACTAGAGAGTAATGTTTTACTGAATAGAAACACTACTCTTTGCATCTAATAAGATCCTGTTTGCCAGTGGATCTGTTAGAGTAGGCGGATAGACACAAGCAGGAGGGGAGAAAGAAGAATGATGGAATAACAAATGGACAATTGCCAGAGACCACCTGATCTCCACCCTGAGATTGTCCAACTCCCATAAACCACTCGCTATTGTGGTTTAGCACAGACTGACAAGCAGAAGATACAACTTTGAAGCACACTTACTTGAGAAAGACCTTGTCCACTAGTAACCTCGAGGTTATTATAATATCACCATAGCATCATTGCATTGCCATGGGTTACACTTAGGCACTCACGGGGAAAAGGACTAACATAAATTTGAGCAAAATGTTGAAGGGGAGGAAAGCAAGGTGGATCCAGGGGTGGAGTGATGATAATGAGATGGAAGGGAGCACACCAAATAAATCCCCATAAAGGAGAAGTGTCAGCGACTCAGAGCATTGCCATCCATCCTCGGGTCAGTACTGCCACTCTTTGCTAAATAAAAACGTTGCTACTTTAACTCTCTGTTGAATGTCTTGACTGAATTCTTTCCAGAAGACAAGGACTGAGGAGTTCCACAACCCATCACCCAGGAACAGATCCGTTTCTATACTCTGTTCTAGTCCACTGATTTATTTGCCTTTGAGAAGTTGCCTAATATACTAAGCAAGGGCATGACTGAATCCAGGTTCTCCTATGTATTGACTTTGTGACCTTGGGCAAGGTTCTCTGGCCTTAGTTCTTCACCTATGAAATGGAAATAAGAATAGTATCTCTCTCCCAAAGCATAAGAGACTGTTAAAAACTGAGAACAAACTGAGGGTTGATGGGGGGTGGGAGGGAGGAGAGGGTGGGTGATGGGTATTGAAGAGGGCACCTTTTGGGATGAGCACTGGGTGTTGTATGGAAACCAATTTGACAATAAATTTCATATATAAAATTAAAAAAAAAATAGTATCTCTCTCATGGAGTTGTCTAAGGATTAAGTGAGTTAATGTTTGTAAAGCACTTAGAACAATAAATTTCAACGGTATACTATCCAAAACAGTAGGTTATAAAAATATTACAGCAAATTTTTAACATCCAATAACATTAGATCCTTCACCAATGCTCCCTCCTTATTCTAAATTGTCGTGGTTATTATTAATCAGTTATGCATCCATATTTACTTTAAAATGCTTTTGTCCCAACCCATTGGAATTCTGATTGTAATTGCATTAAATTATTATTTTTGGGGGGCGCCTGGGTGGCTCAGTCGGTTGAGCTTCCGACTTCGGCTCAGGCCATGATCTCGCGGTCCGTGAGTTCGAGCCCCGTGTCGGGCTCTGTGCTGACAGCTCAGAACCTGGAGCCTGTTTCAGATTCTGTGTCTCCCTCTCTCTCTCTGACCCTCCCCCATTCATTCTCTGTCTCTCTCTGTCTCAAAAATAAATAAACGTTAAAAAAATTTAAAAAATTATTATTTTTTTAATTTGGGAAGGATTGATATTTTATAGTAAATCTTCCATCCAAGAACATAGGTTTTGTTTCCAATCCAAGTCTTATTGTATGTTTTTAAAGTATATTTTATAGCTTTTGTCATAAAAATCCTACCCCTTTCCTGCTATATTTTATTCCTATGCATGTTATAATTTGGATGACTTTGTGAATAGAACTGTTTTTCTTCACTTCTGTGTATTTTTAAATATTTATTTGTTTTTAAATATAAGATATATACCCATGGATCAAAATAAAATATGCACTCAAGAGTATCCAGTGAAAGTTCCTCCAACACCTTTCCTTGTTTTTCTCCCTTCTAAGGTTTGTAAAAGGTCCTTATATAACTTTAAAAATGAAGATGTTTCATCTTCACAGCACAGGAATAAGTTACATACATGATGCAGAAAGATATTACATAGGGTTTTCAACCTAGTGTCATTTAATTACATCTAGATTTCAACATAGACATCATTTCTGGTAGTTCAACCTCTTTCTCTAACTCACTGAAAACATCTGGTACTAATGCAGGATGTTTTCATAAACTAACTGATCTTAATGAGCAAACAACAGTTACTCTTTGATGAGTAAACAAGGGCTTTAAAATGTCCTTATAAGATGTTATTCGATAGAGGTTAGTAAGAACATCAAACAAATAAGCATTTTTTACATCTATAATGACTTTAGTGAAATAATACTCCTCAAAACTGTCACACACTCTAAGCAGTGTCATGCTAGAAGAATGCTCACTTGGGACTCTATCCCTGCAACTCTCTTCATACATAGATAAAAAATAGCTATTTGTCCCTATTTACACCTACACTCCAACAGCCCTTCTGTGTCTTGGAGCCTTTTCTGATCTGAGGTCTGAGGTTGTGTTTATTGCAGCCTCAAGTCTCTCTCTACCCTCAAGCAAAACTGTCCTCCTCTGCCTCTCCTAGTTCAGTTAATGACTTTACCGTCCGCCAGTTACCCAGACCAGAGATCCCAGTCATGGAAGTCTAGTTCACAGTGAGCCCAGAACCAAGAGAGACCCATCAAGCTTTATGTTTTCTTCTTGTTGGAGCAGAGGGTGGGTATGGGGGAATAGGAGAGGTGCAGAATCCTGGCTTTTACTTTGTATGACGTATCATGGCATGCCCCTGATCATGGATCCTTAAGATCATCACTGAATGGCAGGTACTTGAATCTTCATAAGGTTTATCTTCCACCCTCTGCAACATGTGTATCTTTCCAAGGCTTCCAGCATATTAGTTAACTCTTGTTTGTTTTTCCCAATTAGTATGATGTCATTTATGTAATATATCTGTGTGATGTTCTGTGGAATGCCCAGGCTATTTGGACCATATCATGGCACAGAGCAGAAGAGTTCAGAGAGTCCTGAGGCAAAACTGTAAATGAATATTGCTGTCCCACATGAATGCAAACAGTTTCTGATCCTCTCTCCTGATTCAGAGTGAAAAGGATATATTCTCCAGATGAATGATTGCATACCATGTACCTGAGGCATTATTAATCTGTTCTTCTAATGGCAATACCCTCCTTGGCCACCCAATCACTCTCACTGCGTTGAGGCTACTACTTGGTTAAGTTGCACTAGTCCTCAGTCATTTTCCAGGATCCATACAGTTTCTGCTAAGGCCAGACTGTCACACCGAGCAGAAATATGATAGGGAATACTACCCCTGCAATCTTTTAGATTTGTAATGGACACACTCATTTCTGCCATCTCACCCAACTGTCATATTGCTTTTGATTTACTCTCTTAGCCAGGGTGGGGGGTAGTTTCAGAGTTTTCCACCTGACCTTCTCCCTTAAGATAACTTTTACTGCAGAGGCAAAGGACCAGTTTGTGTGTGTGTTGGAGGGGCATGTAACTTCAGTGCCAAGTGTAACAATTGCAATTATACATTCAGGGACTGGGCAAATAATTAGAGTGGGTCCACTAGGAGTTGCACTTTAGCCAGAATTCTAGAACTACCTTTTTTTTTTTTTTTTTTTGGTTGCAGATGGTAAACAGCATCCTTATTGGCTGCCCTCAAATATGCCTCTGGGGATGTCATGCTCTATTTACCTTTTCTGCAATTCCTTGCCAGTTAAGCCCTCTTGCTACCTTTATAACCTTGCCAGGCGT
This sequence comes from Felis catus, assembly GCF_018350175.1. Classification (NCBI taxonomy): domain Eukaryota; kingdom Metazoa; phylum Chordata; class Mammalia; order Carnivora; family Felidae; genus Felis; species Felis catus. The sequence goes on along the minus strand of NC_058368.1, from coordinate 205,036,205 downwards.
TATGGTAATTTCAGCTGCCTGGCTCCTATCAGTTAAGCATTGCCAATGGCTTTTATCATTTCAGGACCCATGTCCCCATGATATTAATGAACCTAACTCTTTGGCCACTTCCTTACTATTAACATTGGTCGACAAAGGAGAGCTACTACCACATTTTTGGATATTGCTGACTGGTGTCCTCAGTAATGGCCTTAGTGAGTTGTGTGTCTTCTGGGCTCTGGTAGAACACAATCCTCTGTTGGCTTTTCTGGTCTCATATAATAATATATCCATTCTGGTATGCCTACTTTTCAGCAGCCTCTTAATCCCTTCCTTTATTGTCTGCCAGCGCAGATGGGGCATTTCCGCTTCACCCAGCATTGGCTATAGTGTCTTCCGGACCTCTGAGAGCCACCCTGACAGTGAGTTTGCCCCATCCCCTGAAGCCTTGGCAAATTGATAAATCCCATGTATTGATAAATTGACCCTGACCCAATAAATTCTTGCTTTGTCTTACATGCTGGCCTCCTTGATCATGCACCCTCAAAATCCAATCCCAAAGGTGCTCTAATGGCTCCTGCCAATACAACCTAGCTAATTCTTGTATCTCCTTTTATGTATAACATTTCTCTCTCTCTGTCTCTCTCTTTTATAGAATTAACACTTCCCTGGCAAGGCCTTGCTAGTTATTGGTCTAGCAGCCAGGAGAGGAGATGCAGATAACTCCAAGGGGTGGGCACCTATTGCCTTGTGGGAGAGGGACCTCTGCAGTATTCTGTCTCACAGGGCAGGGTGTGGTACCTCTGTAGGCTCTGAGGGTTCAGAGCCAGCATCCTCAAGGGCATCCACCCAGATATTTGTATCCAATATTTCAAGATCCTAGGTTTTCCCAACTTGGGTCTGTTAGTGTAAGAGTTCTGCCTTAGCTGAGCATTCAAACATCTCTATAATTCTGTAACTCTAACTACCAACTGTTTGCTGCTTAACTGTGTCATAAATCCCACTATAGGAGATATGGGCCTCTGTTAGTTACTAGTGAGGACCTCTGGTCTTCACACTTAACCTATAACTTCTTACTGATGGATCTAAGTTTCTCATTATTACTCGGAAAGACATCAGTACAATTTAGCGGTAGACAGCCAACTCTGCTGTCTTTGTAAGCATTTGCATTACCACCACCATCTTTTAAATTTATGAATCAATTCACCCATAAAGGGATTCCCCCGCCCCACCTCCACTATGAGATTTTCCCAGGTAACCTTCAGTGAAATTTGTAGCAGTTGGACCAGTAGCAATATCCATGTCATTTTACCACCTGTGTTGTTGAACCATTTCTGGCATCCTTTGAGCTAGTTGAGGAGTCCCAAGAAGCATATACCAACATGGGATTAGTTATACAACAAATTTATTGGAGAAATTACCTATAAGGGACAATGTATAGGTAGCTATAGGAATCTGGGAGAGCCATCAGACTGGGATGCAGGTCCGGCTCCTGTGAGGCAGAGAAGGAAGGAAGGAAGGAAGGAAGGAAAGGAAGGAAGGAAGGAAGGAAGGAAGGAAGGAAGGAAGGAAGGAAGGAAGGAAGGAAGGAAAGAAGAAAGGAAAACCAGATGTGCTGTAGTTCTAAGAGTGTTTCAGCAAGGTTTATTTCAGTGTCACTTGCAGATATGTCCTATAGAAAGGGACTGACTTACTATCTTCATTGTGCTCAATCATTGGCTAAGAGCAGCCTGTGGGAAGTCTGATCTTAGCTTAAAGGCAATGATGGAGTCAGAGGGCAGGCTGGAGATTTTTATGGCCACCAAAGATATATTGTTTTAAAATTTTCATTGCTATAAAAAATTCTGAAATTAATATATGTGTGTTTATGTGTGTGTGTGTAGCATAATAATTGCTCTAGGATTTATATAAATAGTAGCAGGATTACTGGGCCACAAGTCATATGCTTTTTATAGTTTATAAAATTTTCAGTGCATTCTTCCATGTGGCTATAGTAACTTAAGCTCTCTGTAGCATTTAATTAAAATTTACATGCTTTGCCAGTCTTGATCTTTCCCATTTAAAAATATTTAAGAGAGATGATAGGTAAACAATAAAATCCCTTTTTTCTTTTACTTTGTATTTCTCTGATTACTAATGAAGTTGAACACCTTTCTATGTGTTTATTGATTCTCTTTTTTCTTCTGTAAATTGCCTGTTCTTGTCTTTCCCCCATTTTTCTTTTAGTAGTCTTTTTCTTTCTCGATTTTTAAAATTTGTTTCAATATACTCTAGATACATTATCATAATATGCATTATCTGTTGCATACATTGAAAATATATTTTCCTATAAGTTTCATTATCATCTTTTCACTTTGTTTGTGGGACCATTAATTATATAGAAAGATTAACTGGTGATATAGCCAAACTTTACTTTTTTGACTTGTGTTTTTTGGACCCTGTTTAAAAAGCTCTTCTCCATCCAACACATAAAGATTTGCAGCCATATTTTCTTCTAATGGCAGATTAAAATTTTGTTTTTCATATTTAGTTATTTTTTGGTCCACATGAGACTTATTTTTATATATTTGCATGCATAGAAATGTAATTTTATTCTTCGATGTGTCCAAGATTACATATCTAATTCTTGACTGTTTCCAAACTTTAAGCAAATACTCTTTCTACACCCTGAGTTATCCTGAAACAAGTGCACCGCATGGGCACTTTGCAGAAGAGAATGGGTAGGAATATTTTAGATGCAGTTTGTCTCATTCTGGGCTACTCAAATTTATAGCAAACCGAAAGGTTGCAGACAAATAAATGGGCAGATGGGCTTTAGAATATGTTTATTGACAAAACTTTTTGATTTACTTATTAAATGATATTTGACTAAAATTCTAACAGGAGTAATAGCATTCAGCTGTCATGCTTTTCAATTTGATATACAAAAATGAAATTCAAAATTACATTCATTTGACTTTAAATCAATTATTTTAGAATTGACTTCAGTGCATAAAGCTAAATTGTTAAATGGAATCCATTAAAAATATTAAATGAGTTTATACAAACAAAATAAAAGGAAAGGTTTCTTTTTTTTTCAATATATGAACTTTATTGTCAAATTGGTTTCCATACAACACCCAGTGCTCATCCCAAAAGGTGCCCTCCTCAACACCCATCACCCACCCTTCCCTTCCCTCCCACCCCCCATCAACCCTCAGTTTGTTCTCAGTTTTTTAAGAGTCTCTTATGCTTTGGCTCTCTCCCACCCTAACCTCTTTTTTTTTTTTCCTTCCCCTCCCCCATGGGTTTCTGTTAAGTTTCTCAGGATCCACATAAGAGTGAAACCATATGGTATCTGTCTTTCTCTGTATGGCTTATTTCACTTAGCATCACACTCTCCAGTTCCATCCACGTTGCTACAAAAGGCCATATTTCATTCTTTCTCATTGCCACGTAGTACTCCATTGTGTATATAAACCACAATTTCTTTATCCATTCATCAGTTGATGGACATTTAGGCTCTTTCCATAATTTGGCTATTGTTGAGAGTGCTGCTATAATCATTGTGGTACAAGTGCCCCTATGCATCAGTACTCCTATATCCCTTGGGTAAATTCTTAGCAGTGCTATTGCTGGGTCATAGGGTAGGTCTATTTTTAATTTTCTGAGGAACCTCCACACTGCTTTCCAGAGCGGCTGCACCAGTTTGCATTCCCACCAACAGTGCAAGAGGGTTCCTGTTTCTCCACATCTTCTCCAGCATCTATAGTCTCCTGATTTGTTCATTTTGGCCATTCTGACTGGCATGAGGTGATATCTGAGTGTGGTTTTGATTTGTGTTTCCCTGATGAGGAGCGACGTTGAGCATCTTTTCATGTGCCTGTTGGCCATCTGGATGTCTTCTTTAGAGAAGTGTCTATTCATGTTTTCTGCCTATTTCTTCACTGGGTTATTTGTTTTTCGGGTGTGGAGTTTGATGAGCTCTTTATAGACTTTGGATACTAGCCCTTTGTCTGATATGTCATTTGCAAATATCTTCCCCCATTCTGTCGGTTGCCTTTTAGTTTTGTTCGTTGTTTCCTTTGCTGTGCAGAAGCTTTTTATCTTCATAAAGTCCCAGTAGTTCATTTTTGCTTTTAATTCCCTTGCCTTTGGGGATGTGTCAAGTAAGAAATTGCTACGGCTGAGGTCAGAGAGGTCTTTTCCTGCTTTCTCCTCTAGGGTTTTGATAGTTTCCTGTCTCACATTCAGGTCCTTTATCCATTTTGAGTTTGTTTTTGTGAATGGTGTGAGAAAGTGGTCTAGTTTCATTCTTCTGCATGTTGCTGTCCAGTTCTCCCAACACCATTTGTTAAAGAGGCTGTCTTTTTTCCATTGGATGTTCTTTCCTGCTTTGTCAAAGATGAGTTGGCCATACATTTGTGGGTCTAGTTCTGGGGTTTCTATTCTATTCCATTGGTCTATGTGTCTGTTTTTGTGCCAATACCATGCTGTCTTGATGATTACAGCTTTGTAGTAGAGGCTAAAGTCTGGGATTGTGATGCCTCCCGCTTTGGTCTTCTTCTTCAATATTACTTTGGCTATTCGGGGTCTTTTGTGGTTCCATACAAATTTTAGGATTGCTTGTTCTAGTTTCGAGAAGAATGCTGGTGCAATTTTGATTGGGATTGCATTGAATGTGTAGATAGCTTTGGGTAGTATTGACATTTTTGACAATATTTATTCTTCCAATCCATGAGCATGGAATGTTTTTCCATTTCTTTATATCTTCTTCAATTTCCTTCATAAGCTTTCTATAGTTTTCAGCATACAGATCCTTTACATCTTTGGTTAGATTTATTCCTAGGTATTTTATGCTTCTAGGTGCAATTGTGAATGGGATCAATTTCTTTATTTGTCTTTCTGTTGCTTCATTATTAGTGTATAAGAATGCAACTGATATCTGTACATTGATTTTGTATCCTGCAACTTTGCTAAATTCATGTATCAGTTCTAGCAGACTTCTGGTGGAGTCTATCGGATTTTCCACGTATAATATCATGTCATCTGCAAAAAGTGAAAGTTTAACTTCATCTTTGCCAATTTTGATGCCTTTGATTTCCTTTTGTTGTCTGATTGCTGATGCTAGAACTTCCAACACTATGTTAAACAACAGCAGTGAGAGTGGACATCCCTGTCATGTTCCTGATCTCAGGGAAAAAGTCTCAGTTTTTCCTCATGGAGGATGATGTTAGTTGTGGGCTTTTCATAAATGGCTTTTATGATCTTTAAGTATGTTCCTTCTATCCCGACTTTCTCAAGGGTTTTTATTAAGAAAGGTTGCTGAATTTTGTCAAAGGCCTTTTCTGTATCGATTGACAGGATCATATGGTTCTTATCTTTTCTTTTATTAATGTGATGTATCACATTGATTGATTTGCGAATGTTGAACCAGCCCTGCTTCCCAGGAATGAATCCCACTTGATCATGGTGAATAATTCTTTTTATATGCTGTTGAATTCGATTTGCTAGTATCTTATTGAGAATTTTTGCATCCATATTCATCAGGGATATTGGCCTGTAGTTCTCTTTTTTTACTGGGTCTCTGTCTGGTTTAGGAATCAAAGTAATACTGGCTTCATAGAATGAGTCTGGAAGTTTTCCTTCCCTTTCTATTTCTTGGAATAGCTTGAGAAGGATAGGTATTATCTCTGCTTTAAACGTCTGGTAGAACTCCCCTGGGAAGCCATCTGGTCCTGGACTCTTATTTGTTGGGAGATTTTTGATGACTGATTCAATTTCTTCACTGGTTATGGGTCTGTTCAAGCTTTCTATTTCCTCCTGATTGAGTTTTGGAAGCGTGTGGGTGTTTAGGAATTTGTCCATTTCTTCCAGGTTGTCCAGTTTGTTGGCATATAATTTTTCATAGTATTCCCTGATAATTGCTTGTATGTCTGAGGGATTGGTTGTAATAATTCCATTTTCATTCATGATTTTATCTATTTGGGTCATCTCCCTTTTCTTTTTGAGAAGCCTGGCTAGAGGTTTGTCAATTTTGTTTATTTTTTCAAAAAACCAACTCTTGGTTTCGTTGATCTGCTCTACAGTTTTTTTAGATTCTATATTGTTTATTTCTGCTCTGATCTTTATTATTTCTCTTCTTCTGCTGGGTTTAGGCTGTCTTTGATGTTCTGCTTCTATTTCCTTTAGGTGTGCTGTTAGATTTTGTATTTGGGATTTTTCTTGTTTCTTGAGATAGGCCTGGATTGCAATGTATTTTCCTCTCAGGACTGCCTTTGCTGCATCCCAAAGCGTTTGGATTGTTGTATTTTCATTTTCATTTGTTTCCATATATTTTTTAATTTCTTCTCTAATTGCCTGGTTGACCCATTCATTCTTTAGTAGGGTGTTCTTTAACCTCCATGCTTTTGGAGGTTTTCCAGACTTTTTCCTGTGGTTGATTTCAAGCCTCATAGCATTGTGGTCTGAAAGTATGCATGGTATGATTTCAATTCTTGTATACTTATGAAGGGCTGTTTTGTGACCCAGTATGTGATCTATCAAAGGAAAGGTTTCTAGATAAGATGATATCTTGAGCTTAGCTTCTCACCTCTGTGTTTATCAATTAGGAATCTTGCAGCTGCAAATGAAAGGAAACCCAATTCAAATTGTCTTTGGTCAGAAAACATATTAATTGGCTCACGTATCTGAAAAGTGTAAGGGATACACTTTTTACACTCCAGGGCTCAGATGATAGTGCCAGGCCTCTGGTTTGAGGCTTTGCCACTGACTATGGCAAATCCACTCTTACACAGCCTCTCCCCTCACAATTGCAAACAGCACTGATGCAGCATATCTAGCACCACATTCTCTCAGGCGCAGACCCCATGGGAGAGAACAAGGACCTCTTCCCAGAAAGTGCAGCAAAAGGCTTTATCTGTCTCATTCTCTGATCTTTAAGCACAGGGACTGATATTTTTGCAGATTAGCTCCCCAAAGGAAAGGTGATTTATGTTTACAACAAAAAGGTGCCTGGATGCAGGGTCTCTGGAACAACAGAGATTCACTATGTTCCCTCTTATCCAGATTCCCATTCAAATGGCCATCTCATATAATAATAAAGGAAAAGCCCACTCAGCCCAGGGAATTGGTAAGCAGTGATATTCCCAAATCCGAATATTGGAAGGATTTATCCAGATACTGTGTATATGTGAACAGATTAAAAGAATCTACCCGGCAGCTTATTTGGGAAGGGAACAACAGAAAACTTGGTAGAAATCTGCTATGAGTCTAAATCAAAGAGTGAAGAGTGGAGGGAAGCAAAGTAAGCCCAGAAAGACCATACACCATGGTCTCAGGAAGTGTAATAGGTTTCAGGACCATAGTATGTAAGACACCCATGATGCTGATGGCAAGCTTACCCTTTCTCTGAACCACCAGACTGATGGAGAGTATGGCTTTGGGCTCTTTTTTTTTCTTAATTTTTTAATGTTTATTTATTTTTTGAGAGAGAGAGACAGAGTGCAAGCAAAGGAGGGGCAGAGAGAGAGGGAGAGACAGAATATGAAGCAGGTTCCAGGCTTCGAGCTGTTAGCACAGAGCCTGATGTGGGGCTCAACCCACGAACTGTGAGATCATGACCTGAGCTGAAGTCGGACACTTTACTGACTGAGCCACCCAGGTGCCCCTGCACTGGGCTCTTAATAAAGGAACCCCCAGGCAAAGAGTGGAGATCTTGCTTTGGCTTCCCCCTGGCACCACAGTAATGGTGACAGAAAAATAATTCCTTACATAGGTAAGGATTCCTGTCACCACTCTGTCTAGCCCTGTCTCTTTCTTCTCACACCCTCCATATTTCTGGATTTCTGAACTAAGAGAGTTAGCTGCCATAATCTCCAACTTCTCTCTTCTCTCTTTCTCTGATCTTTAAAAAATGAGCAGAAATTCACATGGTACCTGAAAGAATCTATTTTAATTCCCAATCCTGCCAATCATAGATTTTCCCTTATAAGGATGAGGAAAGAATTAAAACAAACAAAAAGAAAAGAAAACAAACAAACAAAAAAAAAACCACCTCCCTGGACATATGAAATAACATATGCATTCAAAAGAGGTTTTTTCTCCTGAGAAATCAGCCGATGATCAGCATTCCCCATAAGATAAGCTTGCCACAAAGAATAAAAGTATAGTGTGTTCTGAATTATGTTGTATGAAGGTTCAATCCAACATTAAGTTCATGGACGAAGAATAAGTCATGAGTGATTATACTGTGAGACTAAGAAAGATTTCATGCAAAGTAATGTATGATCCTAGAATTTAAATTTGCAATGGAGATAATAAAAAGCAGATTAGATGAATGCTGTATATTCCAAACCCCAAACTTGGATCAACCTAGATGTTTATTTTTAATCTGTCAACACCCAAGGAACTAGGAAAAATAAAATTGTATAAGTGATTGTACTTTAAATCGATGATTGAAAAACTTTACTTTGTCATTCAACATTTCCCAACAATTCAACTACAATTGTAGTTTACAATTGTATAAGTGATTGTACTTTAAATTGATGATTGAAAAACTTTACTTTGTCATTCAACATTTCCCAACAATTCAACTACATTTTCCAAGTAAATGCGGTTTCCCACTAGTTGAGTTGACCATTTCACACCTTCACTTAAGACATTCTACATAAGCAAGGACCATGCTAGAATCAATGCAGAGCAGGAAATGAAGGCGGCGGTATCTAATAGGATTCCAAAGTTTGAGAGGTTGTGGCCAAGAATATGCATATCCCATTAGCAAGTAATTGTGGTTAAAAATGAGATTAAAATATTATTTTTTATTTTTTAAAAGTTGGACATCTTACACTTAGAGAATAATCTTACCTCATCTTTATTAAGAATATAGAGGCCATCAGTTTGGGAATTCCTTACACCAGCAAACATACAAACCTGCCTCTTTTTTTTTGGACTGGTATAGATATGTATGTTTACGAAAAATAATGCAAAGAATCATCCTCTTTAAAAATTACTCATTACAACCTGAAATGATCTTTTATGCTCAAAATTTTAACTGAGAAGCTAGTGTTTACCTTTTTAGTTATATAATAACACACATACAGAAATATACACAAAATGAAAAATGTAGCTCAATGATTTGTCACAAAGTATATACCTCGACAGCCACCATCCATGTGAGAAATAGGACATCACCAGCACCCAAAAATCCCCCTCTGCTCCCCCCATTGTTATCTCTTCCCCCAAGACAACCACTATTCTAACTCTTATTGTAACTACTTTCTTAATTGTTTTTATTTCCAGGCTGTGCATTCCTAAACATTAGAGTTTAACTTTGTTTATATTTTTAAGGTTTTTTTATTATTAAAAAAATTGACATACGAAGTTGTATTGGCTCCAGGTGTAAAACATAGTGATTGAACAATTCTATACATTATGCAGTACTCACTACCATCTTTTCTTTCTTCCCTTTTTTTTATAAGAGGACATGTCCTTACCCTCTTCAAAGATCAATCTCTGGGGTGCCTGGGTGGCTCAGTCAGTTAAGCATTCAACTTCAGCTCAGGTTATGATCTCATGGTTCATGGGTTCAAGCCCCGCATCAGGCTCAACACTGACAGCTTGGAGCCTGGAGCCTACTTCAGATTCTGTGTCTCCCTCTTTCTCTCCACCTCCCCCCCCCAATCACTTGTGCTCTGTCTCTCTCTGTCTCTCAAAAATAAATAAAGATTAAAAAAATTATTTTTTCAAGATCAATCTCTCAGTCCCTCTACCTATATCATCTAGGCATATTCCCATAAACCTAAACACACAGTTTAGTTTCTCGGATTAAAAACTAACAATAATTAAATAAGAGTGCTCATCTTACCACAAAACTTGCTATTCCCGTTTCCACACTATTTTTTCCCTGCTTTTCATAGCACAATATCTCAAAGAATTGCTTACATTCATTTTCTCCAGTTCTTCATCAAATATTCATGCCTCCACCTATGTTATCTGGCTTCTGTCCCAACCTCTCCACTAACACAGTTTTTACACATCATGCTCTTTTTCACATCATGCTCTTTGGGTTTTTTTTTTTTCTTATCATACCAACTATTTCTTCTACATCTCCTTCGCGGTCAACTCCTCCATCCAATGTCTCAGTGCTGAAGTTCTTCAGGGATCCAAATGGAGCCACTTTCCCTCCTCTATCTATACATCCTTTCTCCAGCTCTTCCCTTGATGTAAATACTGTCTATGTGCTAACAATGCTGAAATTCTAATTCCAGAACAGACTTCTCCTCTGAGATTCTGTCTCATATGAAAAACTCCCTCTTAACATCTCCAATGGCTTATTGGCTGTCTCATGACTGTTTCTCTACTGTCTTTCCTATCACTACAAATTGTCCCATTGTTTTCAAGCAAAAGACTGTGGAATTATTTTCTTCCTTTAGCAAAACATCCAGTAAATCAACAAATCTTTTCAGGAGCAATCTGTTGCCATCACCTTAGTCCAGCCACATCTCTCACTTGGACTCCTGAGATAGCCAACTAACTGGACTATTTTCACTTTTGCCTTTCTACAACCTATTTGCCCTCCATAGAGCATTCAAAGCAGTCCTTTGAGAACATACATCTGTCAGGGCACCTGGGTGGCTCAGTAGGTTAAGTGTCCGACTCTTGATTTCAGCTCAGGTCACGATCTCATGGCTCAGGGATTGAGTCCAATGTCAGGTTCTGTGCTGACAGCAGAGCCTGCTTGGGATTTTCTCTCTCTCTGCCCCTCCCCCATTCATACTTTTTTCCTCTCTCTCTCAAAATTAAAAACAACAACAACAACAACAACAACAAACCAAAACATCTCTCTCTGCTGACAAGACTTCAAATGGCTTTCCACTGCACTTTAAATCCTTGTCTTCTTCATCTCATGCCATGGCTGTTTTTTCTCACTATGCTCTAGTGACACTGGACTTTTTTCATTCCTAGAATGGCCAAAGCTTTTTGCTTTACATTTTCTTCTGCTTGGGCCATTCTTTCTCCAGCCTTCATATGACCAGTCTTGCTCATCTTTTTGCATAAGTGTTACCTCCAGAGGGAAGGTTTCCTTGCCCATGCTCTCCTAAGTAGAGTCCTGAGGGTATTCTCTACCACAACACCCCATTGTTTATTATCTTTCTTTTCTATCAGCCATAAGAGAGATGCTATCCAACAGGAGCTATGACATTTGGTTGAGGAATGCAGCCTCTGTCCCAACCAAGGCCGATGGAAGACAGCAGGTGAATAATTACCTCAACCTCACCTCTCATCCTTCTGATCCCTTGCTGGTTTCTTTTGACAACCAGAACTAGAGGGCAAAAGAAGCTAGATGATATAGTCAATAGAGGATAGCCTTCTGCGAAATGTAGCAGGACAAGAGGGGCTGAGGGACAAAAATGAATCTATGGGGCAAATGGAGACTGCTCTGTATATAGATTGAAGATAGAACAATGTGAGTTTAATAGGAATTCAAGAAGAAAAGCATAAGGCATACTGTGCAAAGGCTTTGATCAAATAAAAAGTAGGAAAATAAAATCTTTCCTGAATTGAAGAAAGATCTGAGTCTACTAATCAAAAACACTCATCAAAGAATAGAAACGTCAGGGCTTTGAAAATATACTCTCAAGATACCATCCCTTCAAATATTACTCAGAGATTTACTAGAGCTATCTAAGAGATAAAACTAAGTGAAGAACTCAAGAATGAGGAAAATAAAATGAACTGTAAGTAGGCAATGAAACTAGAAAGCTAGAGACATTTTAAATTTTAGTTACTTTTAAATATTTAGAAAATCCAATGCAAATGTTAAAAATAAAATTGTAAAACATAAGAATCTTATAAAATAGACTCCCAATTTAAAAAATAGATTATGTTAATAAAACTGGTAAATTGAGAGAGGAAGAAAAGAACAAAATTATTTTACAGGTGTGTCAATAGAAACCATTCCATTCTTGACATTCATAATTACAGAAAAACAGATATAATTTTTCCAATAAAAATGATAACTCTAAGTCATGTTTATCTTTAAAAAAATCTATTGAACAAAAGGAAAAAAGAAAACCATAAAATATCAGAGTAAAAAATAACCTCTAAAAAGCATTAACACAGAAATACATAATCCTAACATAACTGTATTGATACCCTCTACTAAAAAAATAAAGGCTAATGAATTTATCAAATTCCATCTTTATTTTAATTACAAAGATGTGCTTGAAGGTGTAATTCAGACAGATGAACATAGGGGAAGGGAAGGAAAAATAAAACAAAAATAGAGGCTTGGGGCGCCTAGGTGGCTCAGTAGGTTAAGCGACCGACTTTGGCTCAGGTCATGATCTCACGGTTTGTGGGTTCCAGCCCCACATCGGGCTCTGTGCTGACAGTTCAGATCCTGGAGCCTGCTTGGGATTCTGTATCTCCCCTTCTCTCTGCCCCTCCCCTGCTCATGCTCTGTCTCTCTCTCAATAATAAATAAACATTAAAAAAATAGAGAGAGGCACACCATAAGAGACCCTTAACTATAGAGAACAAACTGAGAGTTACTGGAGGGGAGATAGGTGGGCGGGGGGGGGGGGATGGGTTAAATGGGTGATGGGCATTAAAAAGGGCACTTGCCTCAGAGCCTGGAGCCTGCTTCCTATTCTGTGTCTCCCTCTCTCTCTGACCCTCCCCCGTTCATGCTCTGTCTTTCTCTGTCTCAAAAATAAAATAAACGCTAAAAAATAAAAAAATAAAAAAAAAAATAAAGAGGGCACTGGTGGTGTATGTAAGTGATGAATCACTAAATTCTACTGAAACCAATACTATACAATATGTTAACTAATTTGAATGTAATTAAAGCTTGGAAGAAAAAAAAAGCATAATTTATAAAGATTTAAGTAAAAAGAATATTTTCTGGTAAGTATAAACAAACAGAAAATCAGGTAACTAATCTATTATTAGAAACAATGTAGAATTCAAGCCTCAAAGCATTTGATTAAATGAGGAAGGTCACCATTTTATATTTACTTAAAGTATAGTATTAAAGAAGATATTATAATCATGAAACTTTGTGGAATAAATATCAAGACACTGAAATATATAAACAAGTGATTGCCAAAACAAGTTCTCAAAAAACTACAATTTTAGTGGGAGACTAACACACCATTCTAAAACAGACAAAATAAGAACATAACATATTTAAATAATAAAATTATAGATTTAAATAATAAGTAGATTTAAATAATAAAAGATGTTTTAGAAGTTAAAACAAATGCTATATCTTGAGAATACATGTTAGAATAAGCTTATGTCCTAGTCCCAAAATGAATTGACAATATTAATATTATTTAGCTAATATGTATTTAATTCCATTTTAGGCCAGCCACTATGCCAAGTACTTTTTTGTATATATCATCTCATTTAATTCTCACCATAATACAAGAGATAGACAGACACTATTAAACATATTTAAAGATCTAGGAACTGAAGCTTAAAGAACTTATCTAATTTTATTGCCTCCAAATCACAATTATTGTGAGGGAGATAGAATTCTAACTCCAGCATATGTGACTTCAGAGCTATGCTCCTGATTAATTCTTATTAGGAGAAGCTGATCAGAGCACATTCTCTGAGCACAAAGCAATAATAGAAATTACACTTTAAAAAAGATAGATTAAAAATTATCTTAATCTGTGTTTCATCAAAAAGAAACCCAAAACAAACTAATGACACTGAAAATACTACATGAAAATAATATATAAGAATCCCCAAGAGCATTATTTAGGGATACAATTATAACCTTAAATTATTTTATTCTTTTTTTTTTTAATTTTTTTTTTCAACGTTTATTTATTTTTGGGACAGAGAGAGACAGAGCATGAACGGGGGAGGGGCAGAGAGAGAGGGAGACACAGAATCAGAAACAGGCTCCAGGCTCTGAGCCATCAGCCCAGAGCCTGACGCGGGGCTCGAACTCACAGACCGTGAGATTGTGACCTGGCTGAAGTCGGACGCTTAACCGACTGCGCCACCCAGGCGCCCCTAAATTATTTTATTCTTAAAGAGAATGAAAATAAATGAATTATGCACTTAATTCCAGAATTTAGGAGGAGGAGGAGAAACAGAGGGGGGTGCAAAAAACATACCTAAGGAAAATAAGAAGAATAAAAGCAGAAATTAACCAGTCAGAATTTTTTTTTTAAAGAATCAGTATGTAAATATAGGAGCTGTATACACACACACACACACACATATACACAAAAATACACTGAAAATTTTCATGAGACAAAGTTTTAACTCACTGTATGATATACTCTGATGTTATGAATTTCTTTAGCAGCTTTGTTGAGATAAAGCTGGTAAATAAACTACACATATTTGAAGTGTACAATTTTATAAGTTTTGACATATGCATACACCTGTATCCATCAACACAATGAAAATAATGAAAATATCCGACATACTCAGAAGTTTTCACATATTCCTTTGTTAAGCCTTCCTCTCCCTTTTTTCCCTCCCCCACCCACAGATAATTACCAATGCTTTCTGTCACTATAGATTAGTTTTCATTGACTAGGTTTTTATAAATATAGAATCATAGAGTATGCAGTTTTTGGTCTGACTTCTTTCACTAAATATGTAATTATTCTGAGATTTATCTATGCTGTATTTGTTGACAGTTCATTCTTTTTTATTATTGAATAGTATTCCATCATGTGGATATATCATAATTTATTTACCCATTAACATGTTGGTATTCATTTGGACTGTTTCCCGTTTGAATCTATTACAAATAAATGTTCTTCCATTTGGTTTTCCATTTTTAATCTGGCCACGGCCCTCTTAAACTGATTGCATGGCCTTTAAATGAACATGTACCATTGATTAAAAAACAGTGCCTTATAACATGGAATGTATATGTCAAGTATATCGAAGAGGCAAGAATAATAGGAAGCTTCTTCCTGCTATACTAGAGTACCTCATTCCATATAGACCCACCTCTCTATAATCCCAGCAGATAATCAATGTTAACAGTTCACTTTTAACACTCCTGCTAACTATTAATTCCATTTTTTTTTTATTTAAATTCAAGTTAGTTAACATACAGTGTAGTCTTGGTTTCAGGAGTAGAACCCAGTGTTTCATCTGTTACATATGACACCCAGTGCTTACCCTAAAAAGTGCCCTCCTTAATGCCCATCATTCATTTAATCCTTTCCCCCAGCAATCCCCCTCTCCAGCAACCCTAGTTTGTTCTCTGTATTTAAAAGTCTCTTATGGTTTGCCTCCCTCTCTGTTCTTATCTTATTTTTCCTTCCCTTCCCCCATGTTCATATGTTGAGTTTCTCAAATTCCACATATGAGTGCAATCATATGATGTCTTTCTCTTACTGACTTATTTTGCTTAGCATAATACCCTCTAGTTCCATCCACATTGTTGCACATGGCAGGATTTCATTCTTTTCATCGCTAAGTAGTATTCTAGTGTGTGTGTGTATGTGTGTATGTATGTATATGTATATATATATATATATATATGTATATACACATATATGTATATGTACATATATATATCATATCTACTTTATCCATTCATCCATTAACTATTAATTCTTAAGAGAACATTTGTGGAAGTCATCAAAGAACAAGAATAAGGGGTACCTGGTTGTCTCAGTCAGTGGAGCATATGACTTTTGATCTTGGGGTTGTGATTCAAGCCCCATGTTGGATGTAGAGATTACTTAAAAATAAAATCTTTTTAAAAAAGAACAAAATGAAACATGGAAAGATTGGTTGGGGATAATAATGATTAGGGGCAGGAGAGAGACTAGAGATTATAGAAGGAGAGAAAGTGTGGATGAAGGCAATTGATAGGACCCCAAACACAAAATTCATCTATGTGCTAATTTCACCTAAATCATCTCCCTTGACCTTTCATATATAAGACATAAATCCCACATATTTTCCTAGATTTATTAGTTTCTGTCAGTTAATCTACTTTTGGTTTTTTGGCATAGATTCAAATGGCAATTTTTCATTTCTATTACTATTTTCAAAAAATTACCTACTCAGTAAAAAAAAATTAATCACTAAGAAATAGAACTGTGGCAATCGCTATCAGGTTCAACCATGTATGACAGATATCTTACACAAAACAGAGTTTTATTTTTCTTCCAAGTGAAAATGTCTGGAATAGGCAGTCCAGAGCAAATGCAGTAGCTGTGTGGTGTTGGGGAACCCTGTCCCTTCCTTTGTTCGCAGAGGCACTTAGCATCTTGGTTATCTTTCTGTGCCTATGCAAACATCTAAGGGTGTGTGTGTGTGTGTGTGTGTGTGTGTGTGTTTATGTTTTCACAAGCACACATGTGCATGTACAGGCACACACACACAGAGGATGGTACGGTGATATATTCTACACACCATCCAGCACTGTATTTTTTCTCTGTAGCTCCAGATGAGTACCAATTAGTTCATCTTATTATTTTTAACCCCCCCACACACACACATCTTTTTCCTTGTGATCAGACACATACTTGATCACCTCCTTCTTAGAATCAATATTCCCTTGACCTTAAGTTACTATAATCCCTTATTAATGGTTTCATGGTTAGTCAGTGTTCCAGTCTGTGACAAAAGTAGCCTCCATAAGACCTACTAGTTCTTTAAATGCATGAGGAATTTTGCTTATAGAAAAATGAGTAAATATCAGAATGTTAAAGAGAAGAAAGGTGAAGGAGTAAAATAAAAGTTATTGACCACCTTGGAAACTGACAGTATTTTGCACAGGTATTGCCTCTTTTAATAATTATAGCATTTCTATGAAGTAAGTATTATTATTTCAATTTTGGAGATAAGACACAACCTCCAACATGATTTTTTTGGATATTAAAAAATTTTTTAAGTGTTTTTGTTGAAATCAAGAGTTGGAGGCTCAACTGACTGAGCCACCCAGGTACCCCTGGATGCATTTTTATTGAAAGATAACATACAGAAACATGAACACGTAAGAAGTGTACAATTCAGTGAATTCTTACAAGCCTGTTTAATCACCACACATATCTAGGCTTAAAACATTATCAGCACCCAATATCCTCACTCTTGCCCTCTCATGGTCAATGGAATAGTCTGGCTTAGAAGTGGAAGTCATGAGACTGGGTGAAATCATTCAGAAAGTGGCCACCATGGAAGAAGAAAAAATATTTAAATGAAGCATTCTGGGAGCCATTTGAGAGCAGAAGAGTCTCATGCATGCACTACTTGTGAGCACCGTGTTACACTCAGAATAGGTTATATTGGGCAAAATCTCACAAGCCAAGCAGAGCACACAGGGATCCCCTGAGCCACCATCTCCACAGGCAGGAATCCAGAAGGATACCACCACTCTAATGTGCTGTGTATGCACAAGAATAGACAACAATGTCTAGATACTATGTAACAATGAAAGCTTCCTTATTGAGAAAGGACTCCTAGAAAGTCCACTCTGGAACCCAGCACTGGTCCCTGCCAGTTCTATTGAGCTAATTCAGCGTCACTAAACTACCAGAACGGAAGAACAAATGAGTTTCCAAAGCCATCTGTATGTCTCTGCTTGCCTAATGAAGAAGCAAAATCTAGGAGTTGAGACCTCTCAATTATTTCAAACGTTGCTGATTGGTTAACTAAGATGAGGACTACAAATTGACTATTGGATTTAGCAATGGGAAGTTCATTGATCACCTAGTATTAATGGAGTATTAATGCCAGTATTAATGGAGTGGCTGAGGAAATGGCTGAGTGGAGTGGAATTAAGAGCAGTTTTAGAAGAATAGTTGGAAAGGGTGAGTGTAAGTAACTCTTTTGAGGAGTTTTGCTGTCAAAGGCAAGTAACAATAATTGAGTGACAGTTGGGAGGGGAAATGGCATCAAGAACAGTTTTTATTCTTAATATAAAAATTATGACAATATGTCTGCCTACTTACAAGAATGATTCAGGAGAGAGCAAAAATTGATAGTAGGAGAGAAGGGAGACAGTAATGTCCGGAGTGACATGTCATAGAAGTTTGTGCACAAGAAAGAAGTCTGGGTTTAGTATAAGTGAAAAAACTGACCCATCAGAGATATGTGGACAGATGCTGGAATGTGGGTAGATGCAGTGGTGTTGGCAGTGGAGGGGGCACCGGTCTCTGGATTCTCTCTTTGGATTACTTCAATTTTCTTAGTGAACTAAGAAGCAGTGTTAACAGCCAAAAATGAAGGTGAAGAAGAGGTGTTGCAGGTTTGAGGGGAGATTAATGATGTGAAATAATCATCTGAAATTGCATGCTTTTTAAAGGATTGGTAAGTCATTCTAAATGGGTTCAGACTGGGAGGGTAGCAGCATTAGTCAGAAAATTAAGCAGCTGAAAACGTAAGCATTATTTATCGAGAAAAATATGGGCATGACTAAACTCTCATTGCTCTCACAAAACTCAATTCTGTCAGTTACCTTCCATGACTTAACATCAAGATACTGAGCTACATGTTTGCTGCGTTTGACTTTCATTACATTTCACTTTGGAATCAAGAACTACAAACCAATTTCCTTTTAGACGCTTGACATTTCACTGTTAGTTACTGTTTAACAAGAGCCATATCAGCTGTGTGGCACCTTCAGGGAAGGGATGAGTGTGTGTGTTTCTGGCAAGATAAAGAATAAATATTTTTAGCTTGTTTCTTCCATTTCCTTTTGTTAATTCTTTCTTTCAACTAGGAAGAAAAATCTATGTTTCTCCGTTTCATTTTGGTGACAGTGTATCAAAAGGAGACTATCCACATAAACTGAGATAGCTCCATTTTGTTTTACAGGCATATTTGTCGTATTAAAATCTGGGTTATCTCCCCTCGTGGGGAAAAGAAAAGGAAATTATATTTCCAGGTCTGTTTTAATGTATCCATAAAAAGGAGCAATTTCTGTCTGTTCCTGAATAACATGAAAGCTTCTCTTCCAGCTGCCACTGTGAAAAAAATAGGAAAGGAAGACGAAGCTTTATAGAACTCTTTCATTTTGATCACTCAATATGTCTTCAATAAGCTGCACAATTTGATTTAAAAAAAAATAATAAAAATGCAATGGCAGGTCCATTGGGCAAAAGTTGTGTCTTTAACTTGAAGTGGATGATAAAATAACAGATGGAGAGAGAAGGTGTGAAAAGAGTAATTTTATGAAGTAAATCCTGGGCTTAGTGCTTTTTAGGACTCTCAGTGCTTTGCTGAGTTAAATATTGACTTCACCTTTCAGTACTCCTATTGTTTGTCTGATAATAGCAAGTGGAGGATGAGCAGGTTATTCAACAACAATCTGTTACAGCCAAAATGGCAGAAAGTTCACCCTAGGCTTCCAGTAGTATACAACAATGGGAATAATGAATGAATGAATAAAACTGAAGAGAACCCTGAGGAGGAAATTACAAGATTGTGTCACAGTGCCACCTGGCCTATACAATAGTACTGTGTCCATATGGCATCAGTCTACTAATACAAACATGAAATTGACTATATTTTGTATGGAAATCATACATTTTCAAGCATAAGATAAATTTTAGATGCCAGTCCTTCAAACAGAACAATTTATGTCATACTGCCTGTAGGAGACTTTCTATTTGGATCATTCACTGATTGTTGAACAGCTTTGAAGTGGCCTTTCTAGATCCAAATGGCCTTTATCTCAGATATTATAACTTACTAGTATTATCAGATTAGAGACTTTAAGATGAGTGCAGGTGAGGAAATGTACATATCAGAGACCTACCCCCTGAATAATATTGCTTAAATTAGAATTTATAATAAGTAACACTAATGTAAATTTTGTAGGATATATGGCCTTTTTAAACCTTGGGGTGAATTCACTTGCATAGTTAAATCTAGTTTACAGCTACTCATTCATCTTAAATCATGATGTCTCGGTTTTGAAATTTATTCATGGCTTTTAATTTAATCGTATTCCTCAACAGGAGCACAGGATACTCATTCATCAAAACTATAAACCTTTTTCTTTTCTTGCCATATATACTCCATTTTTAAGGTAGAGGAAGGAATAAAACTTAAGAACATTTCAGAAGATATGGCATACCCAATCAGCATGTGCAGAGGCTTGCACCCTACACTGTATATAATTTTTCTTTCAGATTATGTTTTAGTAGGAACTTATCCAGATGAGATCTAAAGTAAAGGAATGTTAGAACAGAAGGGACCCCTAGAGAGTGTCTAGGGCTTAAGGCCAATCCAACCTTCTTGTTTTATAAACTCTATTTTATAAACTCTCCTAAATAAGTTAAGAGATTTACCCAATGTCATATTAATGTGTAACATGGCCCCTTTCTTTTATTGTGTAGGGAATTTATTTAGGAATGAAGTACCATGTGTACATAAAAGTATAGACTTGGGGTCAGAATAACCCACAATAAAATCCTTGCTAAAATGATAGCTAGCTATGTAACCTTGAGCGAGCATACAACCTCTCTAAAACCCAGCTGCCATGTCTTAAATTGGAGATAATAAGTAGCCTACCACATAAGGTTATAATGTGAGTTATGTGAGATAATCAATCTAATAGGTCATCACACATAGAGAACAGGAAGATAACACAGGAAACATATAAATTCATCATGCTAAAATTCCTGATAGTATTGTAACACATAGTGAATAAAATCTGCTCTTAATAGCTTAAAAATTGAATATGAATAGAGTTTTATCAAGAAATATTTCAGGCTATTTAAATTATATTTGTGCATCTCATTAGTTGCACAGGGTATAATATTGAACCTGGGGTACCTTCTATGTAAAACCGAGCCACTTTGAAGGAGGGCTATAGAAGTGAAAAAATGTGGGGGAGCAGCCAAGATGGCGGAACAGCATGGAAGTTTTTTGTGTGTCTCACGTCCATGAAATAGAGCCAGACCAACACTTAACCATCCTATACACCTAGAAAACTGATTGGAGGATTAACACAACAATCTGTACAACCTGAACCACAGAATTCAGTAGGAATTCACCCCAAAAGAAACAGCATGAAAAAACGACAGCCAGGGTTCAACCAACACAGATACAAGCAACTTGTCTGAACCAGAATTTAGAATCACGATAATAAGAATACTAGCTGGAGTCAAAAATAGATTAGAATCCCTTTCTGCAGAGATAAAAGAAGTAAAAAAAATAGAATGAAATTAAAAATGCTACAACTGAGCTGCAATCATGGATGCACGCAGTGGCGGCAAGGATGGACGAGGTGGAACAGAGAATCAGCGATACAGAGGACAAACTTATAGAGAATAATGAAGCAGAAAAAAAAGACGGAGATTAAGGCAAAAGAGCACGATTTAAGAATTAGAGAAATCAGTGACTCATTAAAAAGGAACAACATCAGAATCATAGGGGTCCCAGAAGAGGAAGAGAGAGAAATAGGGGTAGAAGGGTTATGTGAGCAGATCATAGCAGAAAACTTCCCTAACCTGGGGAAAGAGACAGACATCAAAATTCAGGAAGCAAAGAGGACTCCCATTAGATTCAACAAAAACTGACCATCAACAAGGCATATCATAGTCAAGTTCACAAAATGCTCAGGCAAGGAAAGAATCATGAAAGCAGCAAGGGAAAAAAAAGTCCCTAACCTACAAGAGAAGACAGATCAAGTTTGCAGCAGACCTATCCACAGAAACTTGGCAGGACATAAAGGAGTGGCAGGATATATTCAATGTGCTGAATCAGAAAAATATGCAGCCGAGAATTCTTTATGCAGCAAGGCTGTCATTCAAAATAGAAGGAGAGATAAAAAGTTTCCCAGACAAACAAAAATTAAAGGAATTTGTGGGCACTAAACCAGCCCTGCAAGAAATTTTAAGGGGACTCTCTGAGGGGAGAGAAGATGAAAAAATATATATATTATATATATATATGTATATTTTATATATATGTATATTTTATATGTGTGTATATATATATGTATATGTGTGTGTGTGTGTGTGTGTGTGTGTGTGTGTGTGTGTATATACACCAAAAGCAACAAAGATTAGAAAGGACCAGAGAATACCACCAGAAACTCCAACTCTACAAGCATCATAATGGCAATAAATTCATATCTTTCAGTACTCACTCTAAAAGTCAATGGACTCAATGCTCCGATCAAAAGACATAGGGTAACAGAATGGATAAGAAAACAAGAAGTGAAAAAGTGCATGACCCCACACACTCATCTGCAGGGCAAAGTAACATATTATAGATACATATGTGACTGAAAATTTTAAGTAAACTGGCCCTCTTGATTTATTTTTTAATTAATTGAATCTGAATCTAATCATACTAAAATCACATTTTGGCTCCAAAGTGAATAGGTTATCATTTTAAGCAGAGGCAAGTGTAAGAAAAATCCAACATCATACTCTTATTCAGTTGTTTGATTTCTGCATGTACGAACTCTGAACCTGAACATCAAACATATGTTTGCAAAGTATTGCCAATGAGATGCCAATAAACAGTTATGGCCAGCTGGCTTTGAAGCAACTCTTTTTGGCTGTTAGACAAATTGTACTTGGGTCAGAGAGAAAGCCAAGTCCCTAAGGATTCTCTCATACATAGCATTCTAAACAGCAATAGCTCCATTGTTCAGATAAGGGGCTCCTTAATCAAGGCCTCCTTGTAAATAATCTAAAGCACATCCAGACAGCAATGACTCTTGCTGGAGCAAGCTTTTAAGTACTGCTTGAAAATTCTTCAAAAAAAGTACTTAGGAGAACTTTTAACTCTATTGCAAGTTAGGGTCCACTTAATTCAAATGCTATGTCATTTCCAGTTGTCTAAGAAGCAGATGCCAAGACAGAATTAGATGCTTGCAGGATTTACTGTAGGAGACCCCTGTGAAAGACGTGGGGGAGTGGGAGCAGAATAGGCAAGGAAAGCATCACACTATGATGCAGGTCTAGCACCTAAGGAAAGAAGGAAGGAGGATCGTGTGGGAAGAGTCTCAGACTATACTGCAGCTCTGAGAATGACTCGGTCAGGTCGACAGGGAGCCCCAGAGCACAGACCGCCCTTTAGAAGAATCTGCTATTGGAAAGAAATGGCTCAGTTCTAGTAGCCACTCACTGGCTGGGAGCAGCCTAGAGAAAGTGTGGCCCTGGCATACACATTATGGCAGATTCCAAGGTGTGGCCACTGGAGGCTGTCTGCCAACCCAGTACTTGCATAAAGTTCTCTGGGGGGGAAACCTGAGCACCACCATGGCTGCCACAGATACCTTTCTAAAATAATGCCCACAGGATTCTCTAACTGTGCTCTTTAAAAAGACAAGAGGGTTAGTTAACAATGGTTGAAACAACAATTAAATGCAGTTTAGTATATATATATTATTACATATAATGAAATACAGACAATTGCTGGGGCTCAGAAGCATGGCTTAAGTAATTGCTTCTGTTGTGCTGAGTTCAGATTTCCTTCTTGACTATTTCATGGCCCAGATTTCCTTCATTCCCTTTCATGAGTTTCATGAAGTTCTACGTTGAAATGGCTTTTCCATCAAATAATTGACCATATTACTAATAATACTACAAAATTATCAGTCTCAACTGCAGAGTTATTGTTACATGAATTCTGTCTATGTACATTATTTCAGTAATTTGATGACTGTTCCTAATTTCACAACAACTATTACAAAGGATTCTTCTTCCTTCTTTGACAATCAAAATTACGTGGAAATGATGACCGCATTTAAGATCCCACAGAGTTCTGGGACACCTGGGTGGCTCAGTTGGTTAAGCGTCTGATTTCAGCTCAGGTCATGATTTCGTGGTCCGTGAGTTTGAGACCCGGGTCAGGCTCTGTGCTGACAGCTCAGAGCCTGGAGCCTGCTTCAGATTCTGTCTCCCTCTCTCTGCCCCTCCCCCATTCACGCTCTGTCTCTCTCTGTGTCTCAAAAAAATGAATAAACATTAAAAACAAAATCCCACAAAGTTCTGTTTCTGAGCTACTTCTGTTTTACCCAGAGAAGGTAGGGTGGTGACGAAGGAGGGTGGGTTTTGTGTCTCTGGTCTTTGGGAGGAAACCCTAGGGACTGAGCCTGAGAAGAAACAAACCATAGTCAGTTACACCTTGCTTCTGCACAACACTGCTAGACCTCTCACCGCAACACCTAGAGGTATTTCTATCAATTCATAACAACTGAGTATAAACTATAACAGCACCACCCCCACACTTTCTGACCAGCTCAGCCTTCTTTCTGGCATATCTGGAATTTATGTTTTTAAAAGAATCATCTCAAACTTCCAACTAAAACATTTCATTTTGGGTAGAGATTTGTACATCATATACAAAGCATTCAAGCAGAAAAGCTATTGTGTCTTCTTTGAATCCACTAGGGAGCAATAATTACAGTTTTTCCTTGGTAAATCCTGTGCCTGGATAAATTAACAAAGTAGAGATTAGCTCCTGAGCTAAACTTTTTACCATGATAGCATAATCCAGCCTTAACCTAAAATGTGCCAAGGATTCTGACAGCTCCTCCACAAGAAAGAATGCTCAACCCCTCCCTAACTTATGCAGAGAAAATACTCTGCCAAGCACAGGGATAGGGTGCCAGCACTTAGAAGAAAGAAAAGAAATTGATCTCTAGTAGGAGCTGGAATAATGACCAGCCTTATTCCACTTGAGCTCTTCCTTTCCTCAAAGTATATGAATCAGTTGAATCTCCCCAAGAGAGTCCTTATGGGAATTTTTAACACAACTCTCATTCTCTGCGATTCATTTTTGCTTAAGGGTATTAGGCCATCTCAAGAAAGTTGGTTTAGGGGCGCCGGGGTGGCGCAGTCGGTTAAGCGTCCGACTTCAGCCAGGTCACGATCTCGCGGTCCGTGAGTTCGAGCCCCGCGTCAGGCTCTGGGCTGATGGCTCGGAGCCTGGAGCCTATTTCTGATTCTGTGTCTCCCTCTCTCTCTGCCCCTTCCCCGTTCATGCTGTCTCTCTCTGTCCCAAAAATAAATAAACGTTGAAAAAAAAATTTAAAAAAAAAAAAAAGAAAGTTGGTTTAATAACAAAGCCAAATTTTAAGGTAAACAATTCTTACTGAAAGACAAGCTGTCTAATCTAATGCTTTGTGTTAGTAGAAGTGAGCTTTCATCCTCAGTTTGCTTCAAGGGTTTATTTCAATACGTGGTCTACACAGCTTGACTACACTACCTATTTCTTAAACCAAAGCATATGTGCTACTTTTATCTTCATAAAAATCACGTGCTTTAAAAAAATCATTGCATTTTAAAAAATTACAGAAGTTGTCCTTGCTCATTGAAAAAAAAGCTCATAAAATAAAACTATATGAGGAGTGGATTTGTTAGTTTTACATACTCACTGGGAAAAATTTACACAGTACACAGAACTATATGAAATAAGGAGTGAACATTCACCTTTCCCTACTTGTCCCTTCCTCTATTTTTACCCCTGGGGTAACCAGATATTTCGCTCTTCATTTTTATAGAATTTGACTCATACTTTAGGGGTTTTTTTGGCAATTATTTTTATTTAATCACTAACAGCAGCCCATATCAGGGATGACTGGTCTATAACATTCTTTGTTTAAAAATTTGCTTAATGTTTATTTATTTTTGAGATGATGCAAAGGATACGTGGAATTTAAATTTTGATATTTATTGCCAAAGTGCCTTTTAAAAATGTTATTAACCGTACCATCTATCTCATCATTATATAGGGGGTGTCCTTTTCCCCATGTGCTTGCTGTCACTATCGTTTTGATGTGTTAATTTCCCATGTGGAAATCTCTGAAAACATTAGTATCTTCAGAGATACATTTCCAAATATGGAAATGTGATTTCATTTATTCCAACATTCTATAGTGGAGCAAGGTTTGGACGCATACTCGATATACCAAAAACTAAGAAATGAAATAAGTGAATTCACTAGTGGAACTGTGTATTAGCAAAGAGTAGTTTCTTCCTGTCTGGTAGTCCCCAGACTGGTAGGATTTCAAACAGTGGTGGTGATGATGCCCAAGCTACCTTCAAGATTTCAATCTTTCAAGTTTTCAAAATGGAGTTTGATATGGTGAAAATATCATAGGTTTTGAAGTCAGTTAGAACTGGGATCAAATCTCTACTCTCGTTCTGAGTAGCTAAATGCTCTGAGCCTCAGTTTTCTCAGATGAAAAGTGGGGGTATTTTGTCCTATCTCATAGGAGTTGACTATATAAGGTAACTAATAGCCTGTGATAAGTAAATGGATAAGTATGACCATATAAAAATTATTTTCTGTATCAAAACAATATACCATTTTAAAAAGTTACAAGGTAAAGAATGTAGAATTATTTTGAAATTGCTTTCATTCATATAATTTAGCAAAATTTTGTGAGTTTATCTATAAATATATACCTCTAAAAGTGGAATCTCTGGCCAAAAGAATATATGCACTGAAGATTTTATAGATATGCCAAATTGTCCTGAAAAGGTGTTTGCCCCTGCACCTTGACTAATAATGTATGCTATTAACATGTTTATCTTTTCCAATCTGATAGATTTAAAGTTATTATTTTGATTTATATTTTCTTAGCAGTAAATGAATTTGAACATCTTTTCATATGTTCATAATACTTTATTTTTATTTTTCTTTGAATTGTCTCTTCTTAATCATCTTTGAAATGCCTATTTTTCCATTGGATTGTCTATTTTTAATAAATCAGTTGTTTTAAATTTCTTAATGTTATTTTTGAGAGAGAGAGAGAGAGAGAGCGAGCACATGAGCAGGGGAGGGGCAGAGAGAGGGAGACACAGAATCTGAAGCAGGTTCCAGACTCTGAGCTGTCAGCCAAGAGCCCAATGCCAGGCTCGAACTCACAAGCTGTGAGATCATGACCTGAGCCAAAGTTGGATGCTTAACTGACTAAGCTACCCAGGTGCCCCAATAAATCAGTTTTTAAGATCTCCTTTTATGTTAATTAAATTTTTCTTCTGTTTTATCTGTTGCAAATAATTTTTCATTCTATATCCTTTTGTGTTTTTTTTACCATAGAGATATATTATATTTCAAAATTAAAGCAAAATTCTAGAATAAATGTGCATACATAAATAGTATTATGACATAGCTACATCTATATCTAAGTCACTTTCTTCTAATGCAAAATATACACTACCTATAATAAAACCAGATAGAAAATCTACAACACCAAATTCCTCCCTATTGAATGAAACTGTGTTAACTCGATGTTATCTCATAGTGATCAGCAGCTCAATTTTGTATTTATATGGATAAATTAATAAAAATGGGAATAAATGAATGTAATATCTGGCATACAATCTCAAATGTGGAATGATTGGGGGAAAATATAAATGAAACAGGTTTTAAAATGTTTTAAAAATTGTTTTAAAAATGTATAACCACTTCATTCATCCCTGTGAATGCATATACAACTTCTAGTAAATAAATTAATTTTGTTGCTCATCTCAAATAAATATATTTGAATCTTGACAAGACCACTCTACAAATTAAATCTTGACCAAAAGAAGGGATTTTAAAATTGGAATTTCATGTCCAGAAATTCTGGTAGGGCTGCTGATCCTACCAGTCCTGTTATGGATGTTTACAATAATTTAAAGTTAATGAGGCTGTTTATTTCTGTAAAATTATTTTCAGATAGTGATCTCAAGGGGTAAAAAACAGGTTCTGGGTTGTATTTTGATAGTTTTCAGGATGAAATCAGCATTCATCATGTATAAGGCATGTAAATGTGGTTAAAATTGTTTAACTCTTTTGTATGTCATAAGCATGGATGAAACAATTGATATATTTCTAGTAAACTTAATAAACCCCAGAAAAGGCAGTTGATAGATCAGCCTTTTACTTCAAATAATCCCAATAAAGCTGGAAATCATAAATAAATCTCAGATACCTTGCTCATTTTGGTTTTTGCTTATCTGGATGGATTTTGTTTAAACCCTGGAACACATAGTTCCATAGACTCTTTAATGTTTTCATGAACTATGAGGGCAATTAAATTTAAAAAACAAAATTTATTACATTTCTTTATTTTTGAGAGGCAGAGAGAGACAGAGCACAAGTGGGAGAGGGGCACTACACAGGGCCCGACACAGGGCTCGAACTCATGAACTGTGAGATGATGACCTAAGTCAAAGTCGGACACTCAGCCAACTGAGCCACCCAGGTGCCCCAGAGGGCAATTAAATTTTAAACACCAATATTCTCAAATCTAAGATATTAGCAAATTGAAATAACTTTTGAACCAAACTTTCTGTGGTTACTATGAAGTAAACACTTTGTTTCTTAAAATTAAATGTTATCAATGGCTGTGTTAAAAAGAAGTTAAAGGTGAGTATGAGATTGCCTGTAATTTCTGGCAAAGTTTTCCGTTTTGGGTATCTCCACACAAATTTTCAGAGGAAAGAAGGTCCTTCAGTCTTATCATATACATCACCAATACATCATCCAGCCCACCATGTCAAATCCCTGTAAGATGACCTCCAGGAACAACTTCTTGAATGTATTGGTTTTAGAAGAAGATGCCCTTCCAATGCTTGGCTTTCACCTATGGGTAGGGTACACCTTGCAGATGTTTTTTATTTGTTATAGTTTTCTTCTTATTTGTTATAGTCACCAATTGTCAGAGCCAATATTGTGTCTGACTTCTGGCAAATGAACAGGACATTATGATACGAATTTCAAAGGCTAAGTATCCCTGTTTGTTATGTTAGTTTTATCCCCTCTTTTCCTTTCTTTCCCATTTTCTCATTTGTTTTATTTATTCATCTTTATGGCTTATATATTTCTCTGCAAACCATCTCAAGTCCTCGTTTAGAATAAGGAAACTAGAAAAGCATTAAATAATTAGACAAATAAGGTAAATGAATGATAAAGTGGATAATAAGGCATATAGGCAAATTAAAAAATTCTGACATCATATGTTGGTTTATTCAAGTCAGCAGAAATAAAGTGATTATTATGTATCAACTGCTTTGATTTATCCATATTTTTTATTGTATAAAAATAATTAATTAGTGATGGTACCTTGTATCACATCACACAACAGATGTTATTTGTAGAATGTTGCTTGTGAATCAGATTATTATAAAGCAAATTCTATATCTAATCTACTACAGGAACTTGCCATTTGAGCACTTCATAAGCACAGAGCTTTAGTATCATATGAATATTGTATAAATATTCAGCTTCTGATATGGATGAGGTTTTTGTTATGCATATTCAGATTTTACGTTTCCTGATTGAAAACAAAACTAGAGCTTAAAAGTATAAAAAACCTTGTTCTTTCATTCCTTCCACCTACCTCCCACTTTCCAAAAAATTTCACTCCCTAGAGGAAACCACAGTTAATAATTTAATGTAATTTTTACAAATAACTGAAAAATAATGATGTGTGTGTGTGCATACACACACATATGGCAAGAGTTAAACAGACACTTCAAAAAGCGGAGGTCCAAGTAACTAGTATATATGAAAAGATGCTCAACTTCCTTAGACATCAGGAAAATACTAATTTAAATCAGAATACTTAGTGCTACTCCACAGACACCAGAATGACTAAATCCAAAAAGGTGAAAAATATTAAGTGTTGGTGAGGATATGAACAATCACTATCATATAGTGCTGGCAGATGTACAAATTCATACAATCACTTTGAGCAGCGTTTGGTTATATGTACCCAATAGAAATGGGTACAAATGCTCACCAAAAGATACATATCAGAAGTCCATAGGAGAACTACTTACGATGACTAAAATTTGCAAATTACCCAAATTCCCATATATACAAGCATTTTTACTATCAGGTTGTTGGTGTCTTCTAGGTATATATTTCAAATATATTTTGTAATATATTGCTTTTCTTTTAGTTTGTTTTCAATATTGAGCATCAAATTGCCTTAAATATGAAATCCAATGCTTTATTTTTATTTTTAAATGTTTATTTATTCTTAGAGAGAGAGAGAGAGAGCATGCACACAAGCAGGAGAGGGGCAGAGAGAGAGAGAGGAAGACACAGAATCCGAAGTAGGCTCCAGGCTCCGAGCTATCAGCACAGAGATGAAGTGGGGCTCGAACTCACAAACTGCGAGACCATGACCTGAGCCGAAGTCAGTCACTGCACCTACTGAGCCATGCAGGAGCCCCTGAAATTCAATTTTTTAAACAAGCATTTGCTGAGTACTTAATGCATGCTGCATTCTGCACTGAGCTCCTCAACTGGATGTCCTTTCCAAGATGCCCTTAGACCAATGCCTCTATTAAAGAAATGTACATGCATCTAAATGAAATCAAATAATAAGTACTGCCTTCAGACCTATGAAAGAAAGGTCCTTCCACTGGCTCTCTTGGGGCCATGTCCTAATTCACAAGACAAGGAACCTTTGGGTGAATGAGATTGCCTATCCATGGGCTGTGCTTTCTTTAGATTATCCTTTGGATATCTCAGACTTTGGAGTTCCTAGCCTAAATGTCTTGAAGTCCTGAGGATGGAAAGAGAGAGAGAGATTGGTTAGAGCTTACACATGTGAACTAGGGTCCTTCACATATGTATAGGAGACCTCTCTGTGTGTAAGGGAGAGCCAGGAGTGGGAAGAGAAGTGGGGAGGATGGACACTGAGATCAAGCCGATCTTATCACATTACCACTTGGCGATGCAGAACTCTGAGAAATCCAAACTCACATCTGTCATCCCAGGTCATTTTGAAGGTACATTTCTCAAGATAAGAAGATAGAGTATATTGTATCCAACAATTTGTTAGTTTGACCATCACTTTTGGATATCTAGACCTGTGGTATGTGGGCTCCATTTATCTTCTGGCTCTGAACCCCACAAATATTAGAGGTGAACCTGCATGGAACGGTATTAAAAATGCAATA
Source organism: Felis catus (assembly GCF_018350175.1). Taxonomy (NCBI): domain Eukaryota; kingdom Metazoa; phylum Chordata; class Mammalia; order Carnivora; family Felidae; genus Felis; species Felis catus. The sequence goes on along the minus strand of NC_058368.1, from coordinate 205,005,375 downwards.
GACTGCTTATGTCCCCCCACCACTCCCTATTAACTTGGTTCCTGGAAATTTGAAAAAAATTTAAAGTTTTTGCCTCAGACAGATGCTTGTGGTCTGCTGGGGTAAAAACAAACCGATGGTTACCAGAGGGAAGGTCGGTGGGGGATGGGTGAAATAGGTGAAAGGGATTAAGAGTACACTTACTTATCACGATGAGCATGGAGTAATGTATAAAATTGTTGAGTCATTACATTTTACCTGAAACTAATATAACACTGTATTTTAACTATACTATAATTAATATTTAAACACACACACACACACACACAAGATGGACAAGATGGAGAGGCAGTAGAGGAGTCCAAAGAATGGACTCAGCCCAGAAAGTCTCTGGGTCCCCATCCAAACCTGAATCTGCCTAATTGTGTGCTTGGTCCAGTCCCTTTGCTTCTCTAAGCCAGCTTCCTCACTGATCAACAGAAGATAATTGCACCTTCTTCACAGAACTGCTGTGAAGAAAAATTGACATAATTTATGTGAATGTTTTGGAATACTGAGTATTAGGGAAGTATGAGAAACAAATTTATGAGGCAAATGCAATTTGGACAGACATTCTAATCTATTATTTGTCTACAATAGCTGAGACCTATTTTATTTAGTCCTCAAACTTTCTTATTAAAGATACTGTGCTTTCTTGTGGTGAGAACCATAGGCTTGGTTCAGCAATTGCTACAGAGGGCTGGTAACCTTGAGAAAAATGCTGCTACCCTGCAAGCCCTCTCTCTCTTCAATATACCTAAGGGAATTTCCAGCCAGGAATTCTCACATCTCCTCCCCTGACCTCTCCTGATTTCACTGGGTAGAACCTTGGTGGTAGGTAGGTAGGTCTGTTCCTTTTATGTGCAAAGGATTCAATGTTCTTCCCCTTGGGTCGTTTTCAGAGAAGTCTGATAAGCAAATTAGATTGGTAGTTTATTTAGTAATTGGAATATTCTGTGTGCCTAATTTCTATAAAGGAAAGTTGCTATGAGAAACTTTTTCATACCTCCTCAGGTTCCTTTCATTCACATCCCTTTTTGCTTTTATATTCCCACCTCTTTTAAAGATGAGAAGTATAGAAACAAAGAACAAAATAATCTGTGAAGACAAAAGTAGGAAAGGACTGAATGTGGAGGGAAAGAAGAGATACAAATGCCAGGATCAAGGTTAAGTTTGCTAAATTCACTTCCTTAGAGCGTAGGCTAAGTTGGGTCAGAGCTGGGGTTCCGGCCCCATCTGCCAGACTCCAGGGATTCTTTCCACCATTTCCATTACTCCAGAAGGTGTAGTTGGAAGTTCACGGTTCTCCTCTCTCTTGTGGTGTCCATAATGGGACTGAATTTGATACTGGGAACAGCACTTTATAAAGGATTTCGATGAAGCAGAGCACACACTAAGGTGAAGGACAAGGATGTTGTCAGGTTTGGAAACCACATTGCATGAGAAGAACCGAAAAGATCTGCCACGTTTGGCCCAGAGAAGAAGTAACTTGCACTGACATGAGTGAAAGTGTGTCTCAAAAAAAAAAAAAATAAATTTAAATGCCTAATTTTGTTCCTATGAGCTTGAGAGATAGAACTGGGTATAAATAATAGAATAGCAGAGTCTGGCTAAAGTACTTTTAACGAATGGTGTAGTCACAAAATGGAACATGCTTGCTTCCCAGTAAGGGAGTTAGTGGGTTACTCATCAACATAATTATCCAGACAGAAGCCAGATGACTTTCTATTATGTTTTTTAAAAACAAGGTTTTGCATTTGATGGGAGGAGGGGGAAAATAATCTCAAAAATTGTTTTTATTTTTTAAATCTTTACACTTAAATGGTTTTTTTTTAAGTTTATTTACCCACTTTGAGACAGAAGAGAGCATGCAAGCAGGGGAGGGGCTGGGAGAGAGGGAGAGAGAGAGAATCCCAAGCAATCTCCACACTGCTAGCGCAAAGCCTGATGCAGGGCGTGAACCCATGAACCACAAGATCACGACCCTTGCTGAAATCAAGAGTCTGCTGCCCAACAGACTGGGCAACCCAGGCGACCCTACACTGAAATGATTTAAAAGGGAACATTCATTCATGAGTCTCTACTGAGACCTGTCTTATTTTGTTCCTTTCCACCAGGTGTCTGTCCATTGTCTGGTGTTGCTCAGGCCCTGAGCTTTCCTGTGGGTGGCTCTGAATCCACCAGAGAGTCAAGACAATCATATTCCTTTTAGCTTTTATGAGCTCTGAAATGAAATACCTACTGTTTTTGAAATTCACAAAATCAGTGGTGGGTTGAAGCTTTAATTCTAGTTCTGGGACCTCCTCATAAGTCTCGGCTAAGAATTTCTAGATCGTGAAATGGGTTTTCCCATGTTGCCTTTCAGTAGAGGAAGTTTCCTAAGTTGTTTTCTTCCCTTTATGATTCCTTTTGCATCCTCTCAACCAAGGCATTTGTGGCTGGAGTTGGGGATGAGGATGGAGAGGTTATCCTGCTCAAGGATCGCTTACAACGTGGTCATAACCATCACATGCTCGACTCCTCTAATACACTGCTCAGTTCTGAGCAAGGAGAGAATTCCCAGCATTCTTGTACCTGTTACCTGGCATTCCTCAGCCCCTTACCCTGCCATAGTTCTCTATAATCAGCACTTCAGTGATTTACTTCTTAAATGTGTTCATTGTCTCTCCTAACTAGAATGCAAGCCCCTTGAGGGCAAGGTCTTTATGGGGATGCTGTATAAGTTTTGTTCCCTGATGCATCTTAAGTTCCTAGAACAAATTTGTCATGGTATATGCTCTCTAACATCTGTTGAATGAAAGAAACTGGTGGATGGGAATTCAGGGTTAGTTTTAAAAAATCCTTTAAAGTAAGTTTGAGAGACATGGAACATGGCAGCTCTGTATAGAGATCTGGGTTTGAGATACAAATTTGGATGGAATAAATTTTCGTTTAACTTGGTTAAGCATTCGTCAGGCACTTTACCATTTGCTGGGCACAAACCTAGACTTTTTAGGTACTAATATTAAGACTACCTGTGCCTCTTTTGGAGGTCTCATAACTAATGGGGAAAGTGGACCTATCAATAAAAACTGTAATGAAAGTAGGTATAAAAGCCTATCAGGATGCAGATGCAAAAATAATTCATTAATTCCGCCTTTGGGAAGAGCGAGGAAGGACTTTATAGAGAAACCACACAACTGAGCTGGAATTGGAAGGTTAAGGAGAACTTCCCTACACGGTCAAAGTAGGATATTCCAGGCAGAGGAGAAGGCATGAGGAGATGCAATTGCACATTCCACAAGGCAAGTGTGCTTTGGTATGCCTTAATTTGTAACATATTAGTCATATTAGTAACATATTAGTAACATATTAGTAACATATTAGTCAACCTAAGACCTGATACATTTCGCCCCATAACCTAGAAAATATAAAGAGGGACATACCACTATAGACCTATACATAGTCATGTATGAGATCAAGGACCTTTATTTGTGGGACTTAAAGACTGCCCTTCGTGTAAGTTGCAAGGCTATATCTAGTTCCATAACATTTTATATTAACCAACATGTCTTTTCCTGTGCTTTGGTGCACAATGACTATTTTACCAAAGATGGAGCAGAAGCCAAAGCAATCAGTCCACATTTTCCTGACTCAGGGAATGAAGGCTACTGCTGAACCCAGAAAAAAAGAGAAGGCAATCCTTCTTTTATAGCATTGCTCTTAAATCATCTCAGGCCATAAACAATAGAACTTAGAAAATATTTTGTGAGTCCATCTGGCACCTCCTAGGCTATGTCAAGATTCCCTGGGCTGGAGGATGGGGGAAAGAGGATGAAAAGGCATATAAAGAGAGAAGGTGGTGGTGCCAGAGTCTGAAGGGCCAACTCGGAAGGTCATCTCAAACAGGAATGGAGTCAGCACGTGAGGACTGCCTTGTCTCCCTCCTGTCATGCCCTTTCATGCCCTTTCAGCCGACATGGCATGGATAGAACACCCAGCAGGAGTTCCGCCTGCCTGGGCCCTCATCTTTGTCTATGTGAGCAACTCCTGTTTTAAAAACTCTAGACACTGGGAAGCACCCTACTGCTCTCGCAGAGCCCGGAACCCTAGAAATCAAGGGACTGGAGAAGAGAAGGAGAGACACCTTGTACTCAGGTGGGATAGAACAGGACCGGTTCAAAATCAACATCCACCTGACTCCTGCCACGGTATAGGACTGTGATGATACAAACCCCTTCTAGAATCTTTCCTCCTTCTTTCATTCTGGCTGTCCTTCTTTGCCTGGAACATTTGGGTTGTTGAGCCATAGCTGAGACTCAAAAAGGACTCTTAAGGAACAGAATTTTCCATATCTTTGATTCCTTTAAAAATAGGAGTATCTTATGTGATGCATTCTTGGGTCCTGAGTTCCTTCCTTCCTTTTGCCTTCTCTGTACTACTTGCCATGTACCACTCACCATGTGCTGCTCTCCACACCCCAGGAATCTTTTATTCCAGTGCTAAGAAGCTTGGTTTCTTTAGATTGTTGTTTCAACATTTCTCTCTGGTTATAAACTCGGCTTTGTGTTTGGAGCCCTGTAAAAGAAAAAAAAAAGTCATTTTGTAAGCCCAAGCTGTTTAGAAGCTGTTAGATAAACGACATTATAACTGGCTGTCAGTAGTAAAGTAAATAGTAAAAAGGTAGCATGACTGGCTGCTTCTTCAGATCTCAGACAACCTAGAACTGGACTTTTGTACTTTCTGCTGAGAAAAGCATGTGGTGGTGATTGGGAGTTTGATGCTTTACAAAACGACATGCTCATGCACAACGATATTAACTTTCTGAAGCACTTTGACAACTTCTCCTGTCACTTTGTTTTCCCACAGTGAAAAGTGGTGGACAGGCTCGTATTTGACAGATGAACTGTGTTCTGCGCAGGGCAGTTAAACTGCGTTCCCTTAGTCATACACAAGGACAGTCCTCCGGCTGAGGCCTGTGTCCGGACACCCTGTAGCCCCGTGCTCTGGCTTCGGGACAGACGTCTCTCCTAACAAGCCTTGTGTTTTTGGCAAATTACCTCATCTCTCTGTCTCTGTTTTCTAACCTCTAAAATAAGATCCTGTCTACTTTTAACTATCTTTTTACCCAGGAAGCAAGAGTTTGGAAATTGGTTGCAGGTGGAGAGAGGCGATGTTTGGTTGGCTCATCACGCTTTCCGAGCTATCCTGCTCGTCTTTTTCCCATTCCTGCAGAGAGCTAACTTTTCTGTAAGTGTTCTTTTCAATTTGTTGACTGCACTTCATGCTCTTTTAGGTCCTGCCTTCTTTTTGGGAACAGGGGTGGGCGGAGAGGAAGGAAGTGTCCTGCAACTACCAATATTTTCCTCTAGGAGGAGCCGCGCAGCCCAGAAGAGAGTGACACGCACCAACTCCAACTCCTCGCCGGGGAACGCTTCATCCCAGCTGCTCGGAATGCTTGGCCCGGACGGCGCTCCGCGCCTCCGCAGCGGGTCTCGAACCGGTCGCCCCGAACTCCCGCTTCACCTCGCGGCGGCAGCCCGGGTCGCGGGGGCGGCAGGCCCGGCCAGGAGTGACCCCTGGTGAGCGGCGGCCGCCGTTTCCCACCCATCCCCTCCCGTCCTCCCTTCCCGTTTCACCCCGCCCCCTCCTCCTCCCCAAGCCTGACAGCCCGCGAGCTGCCAAGCAGGGCGCAGCCATGGGAAGAGGAGGCGGTCTAGGGAGCGGCGGCGGCGGCAGCGGCGGCTGCTGGAGCGGCGGCGACGGCGGCGGCGGCTGCTGCTGAGCCGAAGCGGCGGCGGGGACCCCGGGCTGGGGCCACGCAGGCCGGAGGCCCCCGCGCCCTCGGCCCCAGCGCGGAAGCGAACCCGCGCCCTCTATCCGGAGGCGAGGCTCGGAGGTACTGGAGGGGGGCTGAGGGAGTCGGGCTCTTCTTTCCCCCCTTTTGTGCCAGGGGACCTGGGAGTGGACCCTGGGGCACCAGTTGTTTATGAAAGTGGGGGTCTGGATTATGTATTTACACGAGTAATTTTTTTCCGGGTGACTTGGGGGTTGGCTGTGCTCCCCTCCTCCTCGCGAAGTTGTTTTCTGCTGGTGGGTTGTCGTAACCCGATCCACGCTGTGTGTGTGTGTGTGTGTGTGTGTGTGTGTGTGTGTGTGTGCGCGCGCGCGCGCGTGTGTGTGCACGTTGGTGGGGGGCGTCAGGGAGTTGGGGGCCACAGGCGAACCATCCCACGCTGGCGCCTGCTGTGACCGATGTTTGCGGTGTCTGGAGGGGCTGCCTCCGAAGCCAGTTTTGTTGAAGTCGTAAAAGTTTTGCGAGTGTTTCTATTTGACATCATCAGCGGTGCTGGGGCAGGAACTGCTGAGGCTGCCGCTGCTGAGCGGGGAGAGAGGTCCCTGGCGGCGCGACGGGAGGAGAGGGGAGGTCGTCGGGCTGTGCTCCTCGACACCGTGCGCTCCTCCCCAAAGCGCACCGCCCTCTGCGCCTTTGTGCAGGCTGCAGCCACGCTTTGGCACCCGCGGAGCTGGGGTCAGTAGAGTCACTGCCACCAGTCCCCATGAGCTGGAGTGGGTGGAAACCGTGGCGAGCCGAGCACCCCCAGCCCCGGACACACTAGTGGTTATGAAATCAACCAGGCTCAAAGTTTTGACAGAACTGCCCGGATCTTGAGAGCTGCGGGTGAGTGGGGTAGCGGCGTGTCAGGGGAGAGGGTGCTGGCCGCGCGTGCAGGGTGCCGGGCAGGGTCACCACTCCCGGGCGCGTGGGGGAGTCTAATTTGGGGCGAGTGCTTTATATATAACCGGAGTGGGGGACGCCTTCTCGGGCCGGGCTACGGGAGTTGGTAACTTGGCTCCGGGTTCGTGTGCTGAATGGGTGTACGTGAGCACTGTGTGTGCGCGCGCGTGTGTGTGCGCCTGGGGAGGCGTGTCGGCGCCTGAGCCAGTAGGGTGTGCAGGGTGGGAGGAGGAGGCCAGAGAGGTGCCGCCCGCCCGTTTGTGCAGCCAGGAGACCTTGGAAGGGACAGGGAAAGGTAACGGGAGGCCAGAGGGTTGGGAAGTCGCAACCCTGCGTAGGATTTAAATACCACGGACTTTAAAACACTAACTAAACCCGTTGCCTTTGAGGAGCTGAGGGCTAGAGGTGAAGGTTCCTGAAGCTCTCAGGAGACTTGCAGAGGAGGACGAGGGTTCGAAGACGTGTGTATGTGTAGGCACAGAACCCTGGAGGCCCAGACCCAACTTGGAGCTGTGGATCTGAGATTCCCGGGGTGCTGCTGTGCACAGTCCAGAGACTACATGGTCTCCGTGATGTTTACCTTTAGAATCCCTGGCATGTGTGCCTGGGAAGGCACCCGTCTCTCCTCAGACATGTTGTGGCAGCTGTGCCCTAAGCGATTGGTGTTCTAGGCTAGTTTCCACCTGGGTCACCCTGCAAATCCTTTTCTCTGGAGTGCCAAGGTATATAGACCTTGGAGGTAACTAGTAGGAAACATTTTCCAGAAATTAAGACGCTGGATAGAAACAAAATAAAATAATTTAGTAGACAGGACTGTTGGTTCCATCTTTTCTGTGATTGGGGATTTGTTTCCTTTTGAGAAAAGCAAAGCTTGGTGTTCCCAGGTTAGATTTCAAGGGGGTCTCTGGTTTCTCTTCAGATGGACTTTAGATGGAGCTGGAAGGATGTGTTTTCACCCAGAGATCCTTGGAAAACATCGTTTGAGTTTAAGCACCACCCATCCCTTATCTCCTTCCACACTTGTAAACTTTTGATTCACATAAGTCTAAGGAAAGTTGGTAAGTCAACATTCAGCTTTTCATTTGGAGTAAATATATCACAGTGAAATTATAGTTTAGGTCTACTGAATGTCATGGAAAGCCAACACTTAATAGGCAAAGGTGTGAAATAAAAGTCTGTAAATGCAGTGACAAAGTGATGACTCCAGTGTATTTTTTTTTTCAAACCGAGCATAACTTTGTCTTGCAAATATTTGTTCTAGGCAGAATTTGGGGTTGTGTTTTTGATTATTTGTGTGTAAACAGCAGACTCCACATCATAAACCACTTAGAATGGATACTAGACATCTTCTCCATGCTATCTCTGGTGCTTGTGTTAACAGATGTTTACGGTGCTTGGTAACCTATGGGATTGTCATGTGCAGTGTCTTGTTAGGTCAGGACATAATGTTTATAGCAGAATGTAATAAATGGAGCCCCAGTTGCAGCCTGCTTCTGCCAAGTGCATGAAACACCCCAGCATGGAAACAAACCTTGAAGTTGGTCCAACTTGGCAAGTCTTTTTTGGCTATCTGCTGGTAAGCATTGTTAATGTAAAGATAAATCTGAGTGATACAGTGAGAATGTGGCACAGCAAATTGCTTAACTTAGAAAAACAGGCATGGGTTATATTGATTAAATCTGCTATCCTGAAGATTAAGCTTCTCTGGTCATTCTGCTAATAAATTGCACAATTATGGAGACTTGGTTTAGTTTTAGAGAACAATTAAAAACATGTCAGTAATGAAAATAACTTAGTGTGTTTACATATGTCCATAAAAACCCTCCCTTTTTTTTTTTTAAAAAAAGAGAAAACTCTTTAATCTCTATGGTAGTTATTTAAATAATATGAGATTTCAAATCATCTAATCACTTTCTGAATATTGAATAGATAAGAATTGAAGTTTGGGGTGCTTGGATGCCTCAGCCGGTTAAGTGTTTGACTTCAGCTCTCTGCTCAGGTCATGATTTCCCAGAGTGGGTTTGAGCCCACCTCAGGTTCTCTGCTGTCAGTACAGAGCCCACTTTGGATCCTATGTCTCCCTCTCTATCTTCCCTGCCCCCGCTCATGCGCACGCACGCTCTCTCTCTCTCTCTCAAAAGTAAATAAACGGAAAAAAATGAGTTGAAGTTTGGTAAGGCTTTGGAGTTAGCCCTCTGTTCATTGTGTAAACAAAACAATGTAGGATGTCTTCTTAGCAAGTCATTTTTTTTTTTGGACCTTGGGCAATATAATATCAATGATGTGCCCAATAAAATGGTTGGTGAGTATGAGCCAACTTCAGAGGTACCTATCATAGGGATGAACTTCCACTTCAGTAGCCCTTTCTATAAGTGGGCCAGCCCACCTCTTCTTGAAAATAATCAGAGGGGGGAATCTTGCTTCTGTCCACTGGCCTGTCCATTCTAGAAGAGATTCATTTTTAGAAAGTTCTGCTTTGCACTAAATCAACATTTTCTTCTACCTATTGACCTACTGTTCAGTTGCTGGAGCAACACACAATGAATCTAATCTCTCTTCCTTTTAAGTGCTGTGTTTGAAAACAAACATTATGCCCCTTCTTCCTGAATACCTTTTTTTTTTGCTTATTCTTGCAGCTATTCTCACCCACAGTGGGGTCCCACCCTTCCCTGCCCTGACCAATATGCCCTAGAGTCCGCATTTATGCTGCCCGTCATCATGGTTGTCATCTCAAACACAGATATGAAATCCTTAGTTCTAGACTTTCTGTATCCATTAAGGCAGGTTAATCTTCATGTACTATTTTAGCCATCTCATTACACTGTTCACTAATTTCAAACCTGTAAACAAGATAACAATTTAGTCTTTTCAGATTATTAGTCATCCATAGTCGAAACATTATAATTGTTTCAAAATATTTTTAAACTGTACTTCAATAATAAAAAAATTTTCTTTTCATGCCTGAACTTCCTATAAATCTATGGAAAGTGTCTTACTGTGCAGGTGTATAGAATTCTACATGCAATGAAAATGGCTGCTTAATTTCTCCCTGTCAAGGAACACCAAGCCAAAAAAAAAAAAAAAAAAAAAAAACAAACAGACGTAGAATGTTCTGGAGACAAGCAGATTGAAGTTGCATATCATGGACAGGTAGGGACTACGAGGTATTATTTTCCTGGACCTTATTGTGTCTGCTTCCACAAGCATGAGTCAGTACTAGTAATCAGGCATTTACTCATGGCTCATTCTGTCCAAGTCAGACCGTATGCCATCTGGCCCTAAATGAGGTAAAAGTACAACTGACAGAAATGCTTCCTTCGGCAACTGGGATTTAAGATGTACATACAGGACATGACTGAGTCAGCAACCTCTTCTTCCCCTGGAGGTAAATGGCTTGTGATGTGGCAGAGAAGTCCAAAGCAGGTATATCACTGCATCGGTTCTAAGGAAGGTTCCTCCCTCCTGCTGTGTGTCTGGATCCAAGTCAGACAAAGGCTCTGATGGTCTTCACTTACCAAGTTCTAACCTTCTTGGGGGAAGGAAGCAAAGCTGGTATATACAGGGGGAGAGGGTCTGGTTCAAAGGCAAGTACTTTGGGGCCCATTGGACCCTAGTTTGAATTTGAGCTTTACCACCAATGTGCGGATTAGCTCCTCTGAGACTCACTCTTCTCTTCTGTGAAAATTACGATGCTTACCATCCTGGGCTGAGGTATTTCCACACAACCTCTGTAGCATTTATGGCATTGCACTGTACATTAGACACCTGCCTGGCATGATTGATTTCCCTTTTATGTATCTGTCTGGGGCTTCCCAAGGAAGTTATGTTTCCCCTGCTACCAGCTGAGAATCTGCCTCAGCTGAGAATCTTCTGTCCTCTTGCAAGAAATGTTTATGGTTGATGATGATGACAATGTTGTTTTTCTCAGCAAGTCTGAGTGTGAACAAAATAACCATTTTTCTTGGCAAAGAGAGAAAACCAACCTGTGATATAGGCTGACATCTGGGCCTATCAGAAGCTCCTACTTTGTGCATTGACCTTTTGTCAGAACAAGGGGCCAGTGCAGCCTTGTTCTCTTTAATAAAATTGTTCATGCTGTCCCCCTTGTGTGTGTGTGTGTGTGTGTGTGTGTGTGTGTGTGTGTGTGTGTTTGCAGTGAGATTGCTCACTAAGCCCCTTGAATTATGATCTCCATCTATATTACATTTTCTTCTTTGCTTTATTTTGTTCTCCTATAAAGGGAGGAAATAACCAATGATAAAGTACATACTTTTTTTAAAGCTCAAAAATTTATTTCACAACTCTCCACCTCCTATTTAGCCCCAACCTCCTGCAAAAATGAACAAACAAAAAATTGCAGTACATCCCCAACAAGTTCTTAGACATGCAGTTTCCAACGCAAAGTTCTACTTTGGTATAAGAAACCCTCAGCTTAAGATGGCATAATATGAAACAATAGTAAACTCGATGTCCGGGAACTTGTGTGCCTTCAAGCTGTGCCTCAAATGGGCAATGTGATTTTTGCAAACTATTGAACTTTCCTGGGTTTCATATTTCTTACACATTAATAACAGACAACAGCAACAAAAATGAGGAATAAACAAGATACCTTCTTAGGGTTCTTTACAGGGCTATGATTTGAATTCATTTGATTACTGAATTTCTCTTTTCTCTCAGCTCCTTTGGGACTTTGCTTGAAACTCTTTAAGAACACCTATTTCATTCGCTTTCAGTTTCGTGGTCTACTTTTTCATTATCTGTCTTCCTTGCTAGGAAGGGTTCCTCGAAACAGGAAATAAATTTTATTCATTTTTATATTTTTCCGTTCTTTGCCGAATGCTTGTAAACACAGCAGCTGTGGAAAGAGCATTAGTGTAATTAATGTGGAATGCTTTGGATAGTTGAGCTATAATTCATATCACTTATTTAAGATACAATTTTCATTAATTTTTTTTTTATTTTCAGAGAGAGCACAAGTAGGGGACATGGGGAGAGGGAGGGTGAGAGAGAATCCTAAGGAGGCTCCATGCTTAATGTGGAGCCCAACATGGGCTTGATCCCATGACCCTGGGATCATGACCTGAGCTGAAATCAAGAGTCAGATGCTCAACTGACTGAGCCACTTAGGTGCCTCAATAATTTTCAATATAAGCATCGAGAAATAGCGTTTGCTTATTTTATTCCTTCACCATTAATATTTTTAATCAATTAAGGGAAACAGATAAAAATATAATCACGCTATGCTTTCTGGAGCCATAGCAGCTCACCAAGGTCTGATGCAGAAAATCTTTCTGAAACTGTGTTCTTTTGTTGTTTGTTTGTTGTTGCCATGAGGAGTACCAGAATCTCAAAAGAAGGATGATGGGGTGCCTGGGTGGCTCAGTGGGTTAAGTGTCCAACTCTTGATTTCGACTCAAGTCCTGATCTCACAGTTATGGGATCAAGCCCTGAGTGGGGTTCTGTGCGTGGAGCCTGCTTAAGATATTCTCTCTTTCTCTCCCTCTCTCTCTCTCTCTGTCCCCCTCTCCTTCTCCCTCTCTCTCCCTCTCTCTCCTTCTCTCCCTCCCTCCCTCTCCCTCTGCATTTCCCTCTCCCTTCCTACCCCTCACCCACTCATGCTCTCTCTTAAAAAAGTAAAATGTCACCAATATATTTTTTTAAAAAGAAAGAAAAAGAAGGGTGACAGAAACAGTCATGGTTTAGTTTCAACATCTTTCTTTGGTGCCTCTCGCTGCCTTTTAATATAGGCAATGAAGCCTTAGGTCAGGTACCAATTTTACTTAATAATGATTTATAAGAAGTCTGTGATTTTGTCAGAAATTGTTGGGCTGTGTCTTTTTAATTAGCATCTAAACCCACCTTCAAATACTCCATTTCAAAATCATAGATAATTTCTTCTACAGAGTCCTTAAAACTTCCAGATGTGTTTACTGCTTTGATTAGGCCTTGCTTCTTTTGGTATTGACAAGACTTCAGTCAGTTTTCTTTAGAATAATATCATTATAATCCCAATGAATTACACTTCCTAGATTGTGAATTTGTGTAAACATAAACAAATCTATCTCCAGCTGGCTGGGCTTCTGAGTGAAAAGTGTATCCTGGTGAAGATGCTCATTTCATGGGGATTTGAGGCAGATGATAGAGAATACCCTGATAAAGCCCTTATTCGGTATTAGAACATCAAAAGATTTTGCAAGTTGAATAGGTTCTTTTCTGTAATTACCTGTGGTGGACAGCCTGCTATGCTAGACATTTGCTATAGTGACTCCTCCTTGATTGTTTCTTCAGTTGTTTATAATATAAAACAGTGAAAATATATTTTTTAAAAACTTTGGAGAGGTATCCCTCTCTGTTCCTTTAGAATATATTAGATATATCATAAAGTCATTGGTCAAAAGAGAAATTCATTTTTTTCTTGCTTAAGAAGTGTACTTTATCATAACAAATATCATATCTATCTTTTTTTGCTTTGAGTTGCCATGTCAGAAAAAAAGTAGAGTGTAACTAGTACAAAATAGACATCCGTAGCTCTCCCCCGGGATGCTTATTGAAACAAAAGGTGCTAAGTGATGCAGTAAACAGCTCACACCAAGTTTGGTGATGGCAGGTGATTAACTTTAGTCAGACTTCCAATTCTGATTGCCATTGGTTAAGCAGCCTTTGTCCTTGGTCAGGATGATGGCATATGATTCTAATTCACCGTCTCTGTGGCTTCTTTAGACACCTTCAAGCTATGTTATTGTTATCCCGGAAAACCCCAATTTGGCAAAGCAGAGTGAAAAACAGTCTGGCACAACATATGTGAATGATGAATTATGGAAAGAATACTGAAGACAGAGCCTCTGCATGGCTTCTTCCCCTAGGGGTAGAGGAGGACACCAGAGTCCCTGTGCAAGATGATGAGGAATGAAGAAAACATAGCACGTTGATACCTAGCATGTCAGAAAGATTGAAGAAAGAGGAGCAGGAATAAAGGCGAATGATTTCTTTCATATTCGCAGTCAGCATAGCATCTTATTTCCTTTAGAGACATTGGCAAAACCGTGCTCTGCTTGTCATAGAACAGTTGTTTAATAAATATTTTTTGATGACCTTAGTTTGTAGTAAACCAGAGAAATGGAAGTGTTGATAAGAAGGATGTGGAGAGCTGGGGGCAAAGGGATATTGAACAGGTCAGGTGATGACTAGAATCTAAGCTCATAATGCAAATTTGGTATTATTCTGTTTAGGTTAATGATAACACCCATACTTGATGACCAGCTTTCCCAGGCGGATCCTGTTCAGGGCCTTGGCAGTGTCGAGAAGTTTTTAATATTTGAAGCAAGATGGAGATGTGTTGGAGTTTTTCTGTGCGAATCAATAGGACTTGGGAGACATATCCAGTTTGCCAGCTCTCAGAATGCCTCTCATCAAAGAGCATGAAATTTTAATTCTCTTTGCTTTTGTCCTGAAACTTCATTGCTTTTATTTATTCCTTATAGTACATGTAGGGTATGTGAGAATTAGGAATGTCATCTGAAAAATACTTTGAAAATTACTTGGGAAAAAGATGCTGAATAAATAAATTTTTTTATTAGCCTGCAGGATGTAAGTTTGGCCAAGCTAGTGGTATTTTTGGGATCACTGAAAAATCAAAGACAGGACATATATTTATTGAGCCATTACTGTGTTCCCAGGAATGTGCTAGACACTCTGGAGAATATAAAAGTAGTATAAGACATGACCCTTGACTCTGGGGCCTATCATTCAAGCTAGGAAGGCAACACTAATAATGTCCGTTGTGTGATTAAGTAGACAATTATACAATTTAATGAAAAATTGTGTTACAGGGTATAAATGCTATATTTATTTTGAGAGAAAGGAGATTTGTTTGGCCTGAAGTATTCGGGGCAAGCACTTATGGGCAAAGTGGCTTCTGAATTAGTACTTAAACTATGATATATATAGAGAGAGAAAAAGAGAGTGAGACAAACCAAGAAACCGACTCTTAACTATGAACAAACTGATGGTCACCAGAGGGGAGGCGGGCAGGGGGAATGGGCTAAATAGGTGATGGGGATTAAAGAGGGCACTTGTGCACCGGGTGTTTTATGGAAGTGTTGAAACACTACATTGTACATGTGAAACTAATATTACACTGTATGTTAACTGACATTTAAATAAAAACTTAAAAAAGAGTTATAGGCTTTTTTTAGTGCCCAGAGTCAGGACACTAAATTTCTGTAATGCCCGGGGTAGCCTTATACCCCAGGAAGAATTATATGTCCTCAAATGCCAGTAGACCGCTGTTGAAAACTGAGTGCAACATCCTCGCTTTATTTATAGGTGAGGAAGTGGGAGTCCCTGAGAAGTGACAAGACTTCTCTAGGATTAAAACTCCACTGTGATAGTGACAGGTTTATAACCCAGTTCTTCTAGCATTCTTTCAAGGGTTTTTTCTGCTATACCACATTCCCACCCATAAATGTGGACTTTACCCATGGAATAGGGTGTTGTTTACCTCTGTCATTCATATGTGAGGGTGATAGTTAAGCTGTGTTAACCACCTGAGTGGGGAGGTTGTGAACTGAGGCAAATGACACCTGACCAGCAGTTCTTTTCACTGTAAATTAGGCTGGCAGATGCCCTCTGAGGGGCCAACCACTGTGAAAGCCTGAAGGTAGGTTGGAATTCTGGAAAGGTCATGGAGTAGGCTTTGGAATCCCATAAATCCGGCTTGTCTGATGAGATCTGAATCCAGCTTTGCCATTTACTACCTTTGCAACTCTCAGCAAGGTCATTAAACTCTCTCGGCTTTATCTGCAAAGTGGGGATAGTGATTCTTACTTTACGAAGCTGTTGTAGTTTATAGGAGTCAAAACAATGCCCGACTCATATTGGACACTGCAGAAAGAGATTCCCTGCAGCACCCTTTTGAGAGACTTGGAGAGAGGAGACTTCCTACCTTCACCCATAAAGATCACTTGGTATCTGCTTTTTTTTTTTTTTTTTTTTTTTTGCTTCCTCCGCCTTTCCCCATTCCACCAAATTTAGGGCTTTAATGAGTCCTTGAAGTGTTTCTTTTGTTTAAACTATTGAAACGTCTCTCCTTCGGAAGAGTACTACTGGCCAGAGGTTAGTTGCTCATGACTGCACTGTCAGTGTGCCTAGACTATTCCTGTACAACAGAAACAAAACCTATATCCAGATGATTATTGGTGGCTTATAAAATTTGGATTTTAAAAATCAATATTAAAAGTTATTCCTGGATGTATATGTTTGTCAGAGAGATCTCTACCAGTGTTGGGAGACCCTCCTCAGGCAAGGTGATACTGTCTGTAAGTTCAGGGACAATTGAAAGTTGGCCAGTTGGGGTGGTAGTGTTGTGGTAAAAGGCCTTTCTGGGTAAAGAACAGCCTATGGTGGTCCACTGAAAGATACAAGAGCCTGGAGGAATGCACACAAAAGCCTAAGAGTGTTTCAGTCCTTGACTTTGAGGAAATATGCAGACTTTGACACATAGGTACACAGTTTCCCATTATTGGAACACTTTAAAATTGTTTTTCTTTGTTAAAAGATAATTCTCTAAAAGGGTAAAATGATACAGATATAAAGTGAACAGATGGAAAATGATACAGATATTAATTAATGAAGTAATTTAAAAAGATAATTGTGTAGCCATTTTAGAGGAGAACTCAAAGAACCACAAATGTATATAAAGGAATGTTGAAGAGAATTTGCAAAATCCAATCTATCCACAGGACGGTAATCAATTACATTCCGCTGGACACAGCTGACTTGCACTGTATGGACAAAAATTATTTTTATGACTGATTTCTACAGGTTAACTTCTGTCTCCTCAGAGCTGAAAAACAGCATAGTCAAAGACAAAGGCTCTGATCTCCATAGGATCAGCTAATCCCTGGGGGCCTCAGCATTCCATTGAGAGGATATCCAGTAATCTCCTTGCTCATTTCAAAGTCAAAAGTTTTCCTTACACCCTTATGATTCCATTGGCTTGAACTCCTAATTTGCTGATGAAAATTTGGGGAAGTGGGATTCCTATAACCTTTGGAATTCTCCATCTTTCCCAAATATATGCTTTAGTTTTAAAAACTTTTGATTATGGGAAATTTTAAGTACATACCAAATAATGAGAATAGTATTTTGAGCCTCAGGTACCCATTCCTCAGCTTCCAGAGTCATCAGTATTTTGCTCTTCTTGTTTCATCTTTCTACCGTGGTCCTGACTATTTTAAAGCAATCCCCAGACATCTTGTGTTTTTTCATTTGTACATGTAAATATTTTAACATGCATGTCTAACAAGTAAGTCTCCTATTTTTTAGTAACCACACAGTCTATATTTTATGGGGATAGAGAGATATACTTGGAGGGGACATTATACTCTTCAGGCCTGATTTTGTGATATGTTAAGGGGTCATTTCAACAAAGTAAAATCAGTGTGTGTGTGTCTGTGTGTGTGTGTGTGTGTGTGTCTGTGTGTGTGTCTGTGTGTGTGTGTCTGTGTGTGTGTGTCTGTGTGTGTGTATGTGTCTGTGTGTGTATCTATCTTCACAATGGTTTTCTCTTGTCATTCAGGCCCCAGCTCAAATGTCACCTTTTCAGAAAGGACAGGACCTCATTGACCCCAATCTAATAGAGTAACCTTCCCCCAGCTAGGTCATTCTATCATATGCCCCTGTTTAGTGTTGACATTACTTATCACTATTGATACTATCTTGTTTATTAGATTTCCTGTTGTTTGTCCATTTCCACTGACAAAAATGTAAACTCCTTAATAGTAGGAACTTTTTTTGTCTTGTTCACTTTATATCCTATAGAACATCCTCCGGAAGTTTTTGTTGAATAAATAAATGAATGCCTTTTAGTAGTTAAGAGAAGTTTTTGTTAGCATTCTTCCAGATATTTAAATCTCTTTCACACATCCAAAAATGTATAGCTTTCATGTGCCAGTTCCTAGCATGTTTATAATTTGGTGATTTTCCTCATGGTATGGAGTGAGGAGCGCCTTCCAGGGACCAAAAATAATCCAGGACAGCTAGAATACCTCCCTGTAAATTACCTTGAACTGATACATGTAGTAGCCACTTTATCAGCAAATACAGTTAGGAATAATGTCTTGCTTTGGATTTCTCCCAGAAGCAGACGATGAGATAAAGATTCAGGTAAAAGTTTATTTAGAAAAGTGAAGTAAGGAGGGGAAAGGAGCCAATAAAGGGTGCATTAGGAAGCAAGATACCTTCAGCCCCTGGAGTTTTTGATCTTCCCAGAGAGATTCTGGGAGCCCAGGCAAAATACACATCTCAGAGTCCCTCTCAGTGAAAGGTTTGAATATTCCCCAACCAGCTTTCATCAGGCTTAGTTCCTGATCAGTAATTCTGGGGAGGACAAAGCAGTCTCCGGATGCAAAAGCGAACCCTTAGGAGAAGAAATGCAGGTGCCAGCAGTTAGGCATTAGGCAGTGGGAAGTAGTAGAGGTGAGGGGATCTGGCTGGGGAAGGGACAGGCAACTTGCCCCGAATAAGACCATGTGTTTTTTTAAATACACTTCTTGTTTGGACTAGTTTCAGATTAACAGAAACCTGTGAAGAAAAATATTAGAGTTCCTATATATTCCTTGTCCAGTTTTCCCTCATGTTGACATCCATAATCATGGTCTAGTTATCAAAACTAAGAAACAAATATTAGTACAATGCTATTAACTAAACTCCAGACTTTATTTGTATTTTCTCTGTTTCAGCTAATGGCCTTTTTGTATTGTAGGATTCAATTTATAATATCACATTGCAATTTTACAATTTTTAAATACTGTGCATACACTGTTTGAGCCTTCTCGTGATTAACTAGTCTTTGTAACTAGGTGGTTACTCACTTTCTCTGAGTGAAAATACAATGATGTTGACATCCAGCATCATTGTGAGACAAGGCTATGTTTTGAAAACAAAACAAATACATCAAAACAACAATAAGAGCAAAAGTCTACTCAATAGACATATGTGTAACTGAGCCTCCATCAGTTAGCTAGGAAGTACTCATAACAGTGTGATGACTTGGAAGAAATTTGATTCTGCACATGTGTCCTGATCATCAAATATGAAGCAGGACCCCCTAAATCAGACATGACTGAGTCCTTCCAATGTGCCTAGCATTGTATGTGCGTGTTGCACTTAATTCTGCTGTGAGTCGCATAGCCTTGAGACTGTTAGGCTTACTTGCTCAGGGCTCTTCAGAAATGGTAAATGACACCACTGAGATGAAAAACGTCTCCTGCCTTGGCTCCTACACTCTTACTACTATACTCAGTTATCCCCATTTTTCTCTGCTTGCCCAACACCTCATTGTGGTGACTTTTTGCTAGGCATGTGCTCTTTAACAAGTCTGTATTACTAAACTGCAGTGGATGTGGATGCATGCTATATTTCTAAGTGAGCTGGGTTAAGCGCCAACCTGAAATCTGTGAATTTTTTCAAAGCCCACCTAACATTTGTAAAACCTGTCATCTTGGTATACACATACATTGACCACAGAGCTCTTCAGAAAGACACCCATACATCAATGACAAAGTTTTGATACAGGGCTAATAACAGTCTTAGAAGCAAGCATCTCTAAAGAGCAGGGCATTAATGTTGTGTAATAATTAAAATATTTTACTGTTTTATAATGCATTTGAGTTTGGGTTGCTGACCTCCATTTTTCAGTCTTTTCATAGTTTTTTTTTTAAGTGTTACCTCAGGGATATGAAGCATTCAATGAAATCTTTGATTAATCTTTATACTTGCAGTGGCCCAACCGAAAATTTGCCTTGGTTGCCTTAGAGTGCAGGACATGAAATTCAGAAGGAAAAATTCCTATAAATTATTTGGGCTTTGACTCTGGGAAAATAAACAACATGAGTATCTAGACTAACCAATGCTGAGATTCCTCTAACCTCTAATTCTAAATTCAGAAAAGAATAGGCTTTAAGGTTTTTTATTTATTTTTACTTTGATTACAAGTTTTGGAAGCCTAGAGTTAGCATCTAATAACACAATCTATGTAAAACACAAATTATTGGCTCACTATGAAATCTAACTTCCAAGAAGATACAAAGGGACAATCATGTGAAAATGGACTTTTTTTTTTTTTTGAAGAAGGAATAAACAGGGATTGACTGAAAGGTAATCGCTTCAGACTCTAATGTTTAGAGCATTAGACATTTTTAAAGGAGAAAAACCATTACCTTTCAGAACCTATGCTCAAAACTGTTTTCTTTACTTAAATGGCTACTTTAAATTGGCATGGTTTTAAACCATGACCTTCGATCCTTTGTATGGGCAATTACTGGCAAAATCTGTTTGTGCAGATTTGCAAACTGTGCTGTAGCAAGCTCCCTTAGGGGCCCTGGGGGCTCCAGAAGAGAGGGCCAGGCTGGCTGCATTGCAGGCCTCCAAACCGAGCAAGAGGCCGTGTGCCCATCTGTTTTACACATAGCACGTCTGAGAAATTCTAAGTTGAAGAAACTGCCTCTCTCTTTAAAAAAAGCAAGCAAACAAAAAGGTTTTAAAATCCCATTGTAGAGTTCCTTATGCGGAACGGACTGCTTTTCTATCTCTTGGTAGGCAGTCCCTTGGTTTCTAGATGAAAAATCACATTAGCTTTTCTGTGTCCACATTCAGATTTACTTTCCAACTTCTCAACTCTAAGCTCCTATAGGGTAAAGGACTGCATAATCTCTACTTAGTGGGCACACAACAGTTGGCTTCACCAGTTACTGTTGTGTCGGCAGCATTAAGGAAGTGGTTACTATGACCCAGGGCTCTATAAAGTTCTTTTTCATATTGTATTGTTTAATCCCATGCAAAACCCCCATGATCCACTGAATTCTACATTTAGTGGAACTGTGGCATTAGGAGGTTAAGTAATTTGTGCAAGGACTCACCATTGGCAAGTGGCACAATCAAGAATCAAACAGATCTTCCTAATTCTGACTCTAACTCCCGTGCTTCCAACCATTTTAGCCACCACTATGTGATGGTTTTAATACAACGTTCACACATTTTTTGATATTTCTAGAGGTGGAGTCCAGGTTTCCTCTCCTTGAATGTGGGCTAGACTCAATGACTAATTTCTAACGAATAGAATGGAAGTGAAGATGTGCAGCTTTAGAGACTGGATCATTCAAAGGCATTGTGGCTTCTGTCTTAGTTGCTCTGTCTTTTGGATCATTCTCTCTGGGGGAAACCTGTGGCCATGTCTTGAGCTGCCGTATGGGTACACCCAGATGGAAGGGCAGTAAGGGAGTCCCATAACCAGTGGGGACTGAAGAGCTCAGACCCCCAGTCCGATAGCCAGTATGAAACTGAAGCATCTTGATGACCACCACCATGGGAATGACCTTGGAGGTAGAGCCTTCAGACCCAGTCCAGCTACAGAATGACTGTAGCCCCCTCCCCTCAACAGCTTGACTGCAACCTCATGAACGTCTTTGAGGCAGAACAACCTAGCCAAACCTCTTCCAGGTCCCTGCCCTGAGACTACAAGATAATAAATGTTTGTTGTTTTAAGTTGCTAAGCTTTGGGTTAATTTGTTATGTGGCAATAGAATAAGGCAGCCTAACGTTGCCTTACCTTTTTTAAAAAAGAAATTGTCTTAATTTCCTTGAATCTTAAATTTTGAAATACTGACACAGCAAGGAGGAGTTTTCCAGAAAAAACATGCTACTCAATATAACTAGTAGAATATTAATACCCAATTAACATAATAGTTACGATGATTTCCCTGGGATTTGGGATTTTGTAATCAAAATGACAACTGCTTTAAAAATCCGTGATTTAAAGAGGAAGGATATTAATAATAACCACATTGCTGAAGATAGCATTTTGAACTTTCAAAAAATCCTCATGGGAAAACTCAAGAAGTGTTTTGTTTGATAAGTTATCACTCATAATCTTAAGTTGTCAGGAGCATGCTTGCACTTTACGTGATTTAAAGAGGGACATAAAGCAAAGTTGAATTTTAACCTCTTCCCTGGTGATTTTACCCAGCTTTTCAAAGAGGGTCCTAAAAGCTCATAGGTCAAGCAGTTTCTTGATTTGCTCTGCCTGACAAATTGCATGAATTCTGCTTTATGGCCACTTGCAGTTTAATAAATGACTTGGACTTTGATTAATATCTTTTAGCTTGAGATTAAGAATTTGTATAAGACTTTGGGATATAGTACTATAAACTTATTTAAAGATGGACTCTGAAAGCTGGAAGGAGGTGCATTGGTGTTGGTTTTAGTACATGCATAGGTACTGAATTTGGAGGGGTTTTTTATGTTTATTTTTGAGAGACAGAGCACGAGCAGGGGAGGGGCAGAGAGAGGAGGACAGAGAATCCAAAGCAGGCTCTGTGCTCATAGTAGCGAGCCCAATGTGGGGCTCAAACTTATGCAAGATCATGACCTGAGCCAAAGTCAGACGCTTAACCAACTGAGCCACCCAGGTGCCCCCTAAACTTGAAGCTTTATAAGTCCTTACAAAAGATCCCACTTGATTTGCCTTTAAAAATTATGTGAAAGTGATTTTTTTCTTGTATATTTACAAAGCAATTTAAGTGAGTTAAGGAATTCATCATGAAATAGATACGGCTAGTTCTTGTTTGGTAATCAGAATGAAAGTAAGGTAGAGCTGCTACCTTTTCCTTGCCTAAGCTGGAAAACATAGATCAGACTCTCCTAGTCTTTCTCTTTCAATGTGTTTTCCTCCATGCAGCTTGCACCGTGAGTTCTCAAAACCATTTTTTGTATTCAACTGGACTTGATAGTATATACTTGACCTTGATTCATGGGTTTGTGCTGCAGAGGGAGATAAAGAGGAATACTGATAGCCTGAGTGTAAAAATCCAGTACACATTCATTCGTATGCTCACCTACTCACAAACTCACTAATTTAATCTACACTTTGCCCAGAATAGTGGACTAGGTGCTAGAATACTTTAATAAGCAACCCAGAAATAGTCTCTTTTCTTTTTTAAAAAAAAATTTTTTTTTTTAGCGTTTATTTTTGAGACAGAGAAGAGACAGAGCATGAACAGGGGAGGGGCAGAGAGAGAGGGAGACACAGAATCTGAAACAGGCTCCAGGCTCTGAGCTGTCAGCACAGAGCCCGACGCGGGGCTCAAACTCATGGACCACAAGATCATGACCTGAGCCAAAGTCGGACGCTTAACTAACCAAGCCACCCAGGCGCCCCAAGAAATAGTCTCTTTTCTATTAGAGTTCATGGTCTAAGATGGAGAAAAACATTAAACAAGTATAATTAAAAAATTAAAGACTGGTGTGGGGCACCTGGGTGTTTCAGTTGATTCAGTGTCTGACTCTTGATTTTGGCTCAAGTCATGATCTCATGGTCATGGGATCGAGCCTTGTGTCAGGGTCTGTGCTGAGCGTGAAGCCTGTTTGGGATTCTCTCTCTCTTCCCCTTCCTCACTTGTGCTCGCTCTCTCCCTCAAAATAAATAAATAAACATTTTTAAAAAACCTGTTGTAAGTAATATGAAGTAAAAGTATAAGGGAATTTGATCTGTTTGGGGCTTGGTGGTTGAGGAAGGTTTTCAAAAGAAAATATTTAAAATCTAAAGGAGTAGAAGTAGGAGGAAGACAGAAGAGCAATCTGGGCAAAGGAACAGGAGTCAAGAAGATACCTGGTACTTTCGAGAACAGAAAACAGTAAGGGAGCCCAGAGTTCAGAGCAGGGAAGGAGTATGATGTAAGAAGGGGCCAAAGAAGGGACTATATCTTACATGGTGTTACAGACTGTGTTATAGTCTTTATTTATCGTAAAAGCAATAGAAAACCATAGAAGGTTTTGAAGCATGGTGGGGGGGGTGGTGTGTGACACCATCAGGTCTGCATTTTAAGGAGATTACCTGGCTCTCAGAGGCCAAGGACAGAAAACAGTTTAAATGCTGATAAAGGGAAAAGTGAAAGTCCTGCACATGTCCTTTAGATTAGTAAAGTGGATGTTATAGGACTTTAAGGAGAGGTACATGGGTGCAGTGATGGGGGCAGAGGCCAGAATGAAGTGTCTTGGTGAGTGGGTGGAAAGGGAAGGAGACAATGGATAAAGGTAACTCAAGACATTTGACTGTCAAGGGAATCAAAAGGATAGAGCTTTAGCTGGAGAAGGAAACAGTTATGGGAGGGTTTGATAAAGGTGGGCGATTTGAGTATGTTTAAACGTTGATAGGGAAGGCCAGTTGGGTGGAACCCTAATCACGTAAGGTTCCTGAGAACATAGGAGTGGTTAGATCCAGAGCGCTTGGGAGTAACTGGAGAGGAGAAAGGGTGCTAGCCCTTCTGTCCAGGGAAGGAAGGAGGAGGAATGTGTGCAGATGTTGAGGTGTGGTAGCTGAAAGTTAAAGACGTTTCTATTCCGTGGTCTCTATGTGTTCTATGGCCTCTATCTGCTTTGGAAGGTCAGTGTGAAACAGGAAGGAGGTGGCATACTGGAAAAGAAAGGAGATAATTTCAGGTGTTTGAGGAGGAGAGAGAAAGCTAGAACATAAAAGGGAATAAATTAGTAAAGCTTAGTAGGATTGCTAGTCATTACTTGAAGGCTGGACTGGGGTCGATGATCACAAATTCATGGTAGTGCCACTGTTAAAAGTATTACAAAATATGTGACCCTTTCTGGAGGTGTTCCACAGTTCACCAGGTACAGAGAAAGTGGAATCATCTAGACCTAGGGCTTTGTCTGAGAGGTATGATGGAAAGATGACAGCAGCACGGGAGCCATGGAAATGACAAACCAGGAGTCAAAGTCAAAGCCAAAGCTGGTTAAGCATAAAGTAGATAGGAGAGGGAGGGAGTAGAGGTCTGTGTGAAGGTTGTAGTCAGAGAAGCTGATTAAAGGTGTTGGGAGAACAGAAGTCAGTGATGAGAACAGGTTGGTGCATACCACACCAATTAAATCCAAATCTCAGGGGCGGGGCCTATCAATTATTTAAAGGTCCTCAGGCAAGTCCAGTGCTTTTTAAAAAAGGAATATAATGCCAATGTCATTGTCATTAAGCCCATGATGGCAAAAGATACTAGTAGTGTGAAATCAAGTTGAAGAGACAAAAAGAGAAAGCAAAGAATTGTGCCTTTAAAATAAAATAGGTGTGCCTGGGTGGCTCAGTTGGTTAAGCTTTCGACTCTTGATTTCGGCTCAGGTCATGATCCCAGTGTTGTGGGATCGAGACCCATGTCGGGCTCAGCACTGACAGTTTGGAACCTGCTTGGAATTCTCTTTCTCTCTTCCTCTGCCTCTCCCCCACTTGTGTGCACGTGTGTGCACTCTCTCTCTCTCTCTCTCTCTCTCAAATAAAAAAAATAGTAATAAAAAATAAAAAGAAACCACACATTTCCTTCTTTACAAATTGAAGTCATAAGCCTTGCCTTCTTTTTATTCTCTCTGCTATTAGATGTCCAAGGCAAAGAATTAAAGATTATTATGAGGAAGATGGTGTAATTCAGAATGACTTACCTGGGGGCTAGATGCTTAGGTATTTGACTAATGGAAACTGGAATTAGAAGCATGGTGACTATACAGTCTCTTTGGAGGGACAATGCTTGGCTCATTTGTCATGGGATGGTATCAGACTGGCTGCAGAGGTCTGCGTGTGTGGCTCAGGTCCCTATATGGGGCATGGTCAGCCCTCAGCCCAGATCCTTGGACTTGGTGGCTGTATTACAGTCCACTCATCTTGAAATAGTGGCAAAATTCTATTCATTGAAATCACATATGAGGGTTTGTTAAGGTTTTATCTGGAATTCAGTGACAAGGGTCATCACTGCCAGCTCTTTCAGTTAAGGAAACTTATCTCTGTTCTTTCCATGTTAAATAGAAGTCCACTGTATAGATCAAGGACATTTTCTAGAGAAGACCGTCATAAAAAGATTCATAGACATAGAGCACATTGTGAAAATATTAGCATGTTTTACTAGTATATTGGTCAGGGTTCTCCAGAGAAACAGAACCAATAGGATGTGTGTGTGTTTGTGTGTGTGTATAGAAAGAGATTTATTTTAAAGACTTAGCTCACACAAATTATAGAAGCTAGCAAGTCCAAAATTTGCAGGGTGGGCTGGCAGGCTGGAGACCCAGAGAAGAACCAATGCTGCAGTTCAGGTCTCAAGGCTGTCTGTTGGAAAATTCCCTCTTGCTCAGAGCAAGTGAGTCTTTTCTTCTATTCAGGCCATCAACTGATGAGATAAGGCCCACCACGTTATGGAGAGTAATCTGCTTTACTTAGGGTCTACTGATTTAAATGTTAATCTTATCCAAAATCACCTCACAGAAACATAATTATGTTTGACCACATATAGGTTTCCCCCAATATCTGAAAGTGGAGCATTCCTGTGAACACTTTTGTAAACTAAAATGGCATAAAGCAAAGAAGCAGTTAATTTATATGGAAAATTTTCTGAGTGTTCCCAGATCCCCAAAATAACCTCTCTTAGGCTTTTGTGATACGTTAGGATGTATCTTGCTAATAGATACACAAAATAAATCAAGATAAAGCACGGATGTTCACAGACACAGTTCAAAGCTGTGGTGGTTTAATGTTGAGATGCTGAGTGTAATTCCCAGCAAAGGAGCTGGGTGGTGCCACTCTTACCGTTTGGGGTGGGTGCTGCCTCTATAATGGCTTGCTGAGCTCTATTTTCACTTTTTCCGTTTTCCTAAGAGCAAAAGTCTTCTTTGGATTTCTGTCCGTTGGCGAGAACAAGTACTAATGTAGGTCTTTCATAAAAGTGAAGTGGTGTAACATGAACTTTTGAAAAGTGGGGGATGCTTCTATCTGGGCGCCGTGGCCCAGGAAGGTTAACACATAAAATTAACCATCACACCAAGGGAAGTTATGATGCTGTCTTCCCTGGATTCAACAAGATTGAATTCAGTCCAATGTGTTATTTGTAGGGTGCTTAACGTATGTCAGGGACTATGTGGAATATAGACATTATACTACAAGTTTGGTCTTCTTTGGGGTATTTTATATATGTCTTTTGGCATTGTCTTATAACATTTCCGGTGGCTCTGTGCACACAGCACACACAGTGCTCAGTGCCAGTGACAAGTGACTTCACACACTTGTGTTTAAAGCCAAAGCTTTGTGAAACAAGACACCACAGCAGTTAATAGATTTCAATTTGGAAGTGGCTGTAAACATTAACCAGAAGGTTCCCTGTTGTTTTCGGCTCGCACACCTGGATTGGAGCAGAATAAACAGCCACAGCAGTCCTGATTTATCCTCCTTTAATTCTCTCTCACTGCCGCCAAAGCATCTGAAATGCTGTTCTGGCCACTCACTTTCTCAAAAACCATCTTCCAGCTTATGGATTGACTTTCAGATTTCCTAAGCCTGGTGTTCACAGCCCTGTGATATTACCCCAGCCTACCTATCTATCTGTATTTTCTGCTGAGCTTCAAACTGAACTACTCCTTGGCCCTCAAAATATCTCGTGTGTGTCTGCCCAACAGCTTCAGTGCGTGTTGTGCCCTCCGCCTTGGCCCCTCTGTGTCTCATTCTGCTACCCTGAGGCTGAGCTCAAACACCACGAAACACAGCTCCATAGTGTCAGCTCTGATCCTTCCCCTGCCCCACCTGCCATCTTTCCAGCTACAAGCTCCTTTATTCTTTCCTAAGTAAATATTGGCACATTTGCGTAGATTCACTCGTGAGTTTGTCGTGGGCATTGGCTCACCTTGTGTGGCCCGCTGCCACGATCGATGTCTGCGGACTCCCCAGTAGTCTCCTTGCAGTACCTTGCACGTGATGTGCTCTTCCTGTGTTCTTGCCGAGAAGATTAAAGTGAGGGACCCAATGGGTAAAGCCTCGTATGATTTATCAGTTTCATCCAAGGAAAGATTTTGTTGTTGTTGACTTTTTTGTGCATCCTCCACAGTACTTTAGTGATATTCTAGGCAGTGGGCCCACAGTGGGCATTCACTAATCAGCAATTGATGGATTTATTCTCTATTTGATAAAGTTTGTTGGGTGCTTTCAGGCTAAAGGAGGCTTGGTCTGATGATACAAGTCTCGAAAGGCAGCATTATTCCTGAGGCACATGGGAGGAAACTATGGTATCTTTTAAAGCCCAGGAAAGAGAAAAATGAATCAGTCATGAGTCAGATTCATCGGTGGAATTGTGTTACTGTAAAACTCTAATGTATTGGTGGTGATGTCTCCAGAAAATACCCCACTCTGAGAGCACCCATAGCCAACTTTATGTACTAAAAGAGCAGTCTGAGCGTGTTCTGCTGGGGAAGAGATTCGGTAGTCCAGCAATCCCTGTGATTAAAAGAAAATGTTTTTTTTATTTATAAACTGGGCATGAGTGTACTTTTCTGTTTCCTCCAATCTCTGGTGGTGAGTGTTGTGAAAATGTTCCTGATGTTTCCTGATTTAAATCACAGCAAAAGAGACTTGGATAAATATCAATAGAGACTGCCTATGGTATCTGTCTTCTGATTTGAAAAATGTACTTCAGTTCAACATTTGCTCATATGTCATACGCAATGCTGAGTAAGGAGAGTCTGACTTAAGCTCAGCGTGATTCACAGAAGAGGGCAAATTTTTGTTTATTAGTTTGTTTTAATGTATTTTAAGGTTTTTATCGAGATACAATTGATGAACAACATTGTATAAGCTTAAGACATGCACTGAGGTCCCCTGAGATAGATATATATATCTATATGTATATCTATATATATATAGATAGATAGATATCTAGATATATATATAGATATAGATATATATATAGATATATCACACATATATATAAGACACATATGTATAATAACTATATTAAGGTTAGAAGGTTAGTTAATATATCCATCCCCTCATATAGTTACCTTCGTGTGTGTATGTGTGTGTGTGTGTGTGTGTGTGTTGTGAGAACATTTATGATCTACTCTATTGGCAAATTTCAAGTATGTAATACAGTTTTGTTAACTATGTCACCATGTTGTACATTAGGTCTCTAGGACTTATTCATCTTATGATGGAAATTTTATACCCTTTGACAAGTATCTCATTTCACCCACCTTCCAGCCCCTGGTAACTACCAATTTGTTCTCTGTTTCTATGAGTTGGGCTTTTTCATGTTGCACATACAAGTGAGATATTGCATTTTTTTTTCTTTCACAAGACAGACTTAAAAATGGGGTCAAACAATTTATGAGATTCCTAATTGAAGCCAAAACAAAACAGCCACAAATACTAACAAGGCTCACTGTGGATAGAAGCCATAGTTGCCGTAGAAGGCAGAACTGCCCAGGAAACCCACCTTTGTCTGCTTTACCCACACAGGTGGGGCAGTGGGCTTCAGTGTGAACTCAGTAAACCCATGTTCCAGACCAAGTGCCTGCATGAGTCAGGCACCAGGGGTGTGATAAAGCGCAGACCTGGGCTTTGGGGGACACAGCCTTGAGGCATCGCACTGCCACACTCACAGCGAGCCCAATGGGAGGCTGCAGAGATGGGGAGTAGGGACTCCTGGAGGAGTCATGGAAGGCTTCCCAGAAAATGTGCCATTTGAGGTGATTCTTGAGTGTTCTAGAAGAGGCCATTAGGCTGAGAAAAGGGGAAAGGTGTTCTTTAAAGAGACAACCCAGAAGCATGGAAATATAAAAGAATATGGTGTGTCAGGGAGAGATAAGGTTTGAGGTGGCTGAACCGGAGGATATTTGAGGGAGCTGAAAGGAGATGAGGCTAGAAAAGGAGATAGAGTTCATGAGCTGTGTCTGGGATCTTGGACTTTTTCTGGGGCACCGTAGGTAGCTGTACCAGAATATCTTCTGTAGGTAAGTGACATGATCAGATTTGTTATTTTAGAAAGATAGCTCAGTGTGAAGGAGTGAGACGCTTGCATCGTGTTAACTGACAGGTGGGGCGGAGGTGTATTTTTCAATAATAAACCGAATGAGCAATAACTTGTCTTACTCTTGCACAATGAGTAGGATTTTGCCAGCATCTTCGTAAGATGAAAGGAAGCCTGGTATTCATCACCAAATCTTTTGCGATGTAACTCTAACACAAGGCTGTATTCCATTTTCGAGGACATAGTGTGTGAAGAGCACATCACGTGCAGTCAGATGAGGGCATGCCACACAGAGTTCTCTGTCACAGGCAGGCAGGAAACCAGACAGGATAGTTAAGTATGGCTATTGGTATTGGCAAGGGTTCAGCTCCAGGGAAAGTAAATACACCAAGTCAGTGGCGGTGAGGGTGACATGAGGAGAGTTTTCTGTTCCTTTGTGCTGTCACAGGGAAAGGAAGCTTCAAATCCAGTGATACGGGCTCCTGTGAACAGCTTGCTGTCCTTCCACTTACTGTTCATGGCTTTCTATCAAGTGAGCCAAGTGATCTTCCCATTAGATTAAAGCCAACACTTGGCAGTTTGTTTCCCCTGACTCGGACCTGCTTATGGACACTTTTCTGTATGGGGTGAATTTTCGAGCTTTCATGAAACTGGATTCCCAAGTTGCACGGGAAGAGAATTTGGAAAATCCTAATCACATCATTCATTGACTCAGTACTTATGGGGGCGCTGACTTGCTTCACAGGTGAGGGAGGGACTGACAAGCCCTCTGCTTTCATGAAGTTCATAGTCCAAGTAAATGTGGCCTGAGAGTCACTGGATTTAGGGAAAAAAGAACTCTAGCATCAAAAACTGACACTTGTGCTGGGGAAACATTTGAAATGTTTTACAGACAAGTATATCGAAGCCCAAACTCCCATTCATGGGCAAAAAAGTAGCATTTGTGTTAGGGTTTTGCTAACAGCATAATGGAATGAGAGGTCCTGTTCTTGCTCTCTTGCTCGCTGTGGGTTGTGTTCATCTTTGGACCATTGTTTCCTCATCTGTAGAATCCGTAGGTTAGACCAGAGTAGGGGTTTTCTACGTTGGTTGTCCATTACAATCACCTGAACACTTACCCTTGACCAATTAAATCAGAATTGCCGTTGGAGGAGAAGGCATGCATATTTTTAAAGGTCCCAGTGATTCTGTTGTTTGTTGTTGTTTTGGAAGCTGCACTAGGTTGGAGGTCCCTACTGGAAATCTACAGGGGAATTTTCTCTGAATGTGGGAATAGAGCTTAATTATTTTTTAAATTTGTTGTTAACATTTCAAAAGAAAGGTCCAGTTTCTCTTGAAAAAAAAGAGACAGATTGGGCAACAATTAAGTGTATATTTTTGAGTGGCATAAATTCCACAAAGTAAACCACAGTTTCTGCTGGGCCCACTTCGTCCATTTGTGTTACTTTCCCGGCTCTTGAAAGCATTTCCATTTGTGAAACTGAACTAGATTGTCTTAAAGTCTCAAATTCTTTGAATCGTTTGTTTCCAAAACCAGAAAAGTGATGGCAAACAAATAACACCTTTATCTATAAGCTAGTCGTTATATGAAATCAAAGGGAACTCAATCTTTGAAGATGGAAAAATCCCAGGGTCCAGAGGAAGGGGAAATGTGTCTTGTTACCAGCAGAACGCCTCATACTGCTGTATAGAGAACACCTGCTTGGGAGGGGGGGGGGGGGCAGCAGAGGATTAATTCATTTTCCGGTGACTTTTAATGAAGCTTCCTCTCCTCCTCTTTTTCATTCTTTCCTGTTTAGGAGTGGGATCATTAGTTGGGATGTGACTGGCTTTCCCTAGGGAGCAAAGAGGCAATTATCAGAGATTTTGCTCTCTTCTTCCTGTGCTTGGTTGTGGAAGGTTCTTGAGGTTCTTGCCCGCCTTCAGCTTCCTGGTGGCTTCCTGCTGTGTCTGCCTGAGAGCAAATACCTAGGTGGGAGAGAGGACTGATTTGTGTGGTTAATTGGTAGCCGCCTGGAGTGAGGTCTAAGTGGGTATATTTGAATTGATAGGATTTTTACAGGTTGAAAAGATGCACTTGGTTTGTGCAGGACTTCTTACCCAAAGTGAATAATCCTCTCTGCCGTGTTCTATTAAGAAAACAGTATTTTATGATATATGTGATGACAATAATAAAAATAACAGTTAATGAGCATTTTATGTGCCAGCAATGTTACAACTGCTTTACACGTATATCTAATTTATTCGCCACAACTAACCTATAAAATAGGTATTATTATTATCCCTGTGTTATAGATGAGGAATACTAAGCCTCAAAGCCCGGGTGAGACCCATTTACCTGGATAACCAGACCTCTGTTAGCAGTTTTTCGGTATTGTTTTTGACAAAGACAAGGTACATTGTTGCAGATTAATTGTTATTTTTCCCCCTAGTTCCTCCAGTTACTTCACTGGATTATATTTTTATGGTCTGTTGATATTGTTCACTCGTGCTATATTACAGAATTCTCAGTAACCTCAGAAATCTTGAATATAAGCTTATCACCTGTATTTCCTACCTTTAACTTAAAAAAAAAGGCACTTGTAACCCAAGCAAATTACTTATTAACCACATGACCCTGGGTTTCCTTGTTGGGAAAATAGAAATGACAATATATACCTAACCTCAGCCCACAGGGATGTTTCTAGGATCGAGTGTGTTAATGAATGAAAATATATTTCATCAACCCTAGAAGATGTCCATGTTTATCTTAGATACTGACGTATTCATTATGATGTAGAATATGAGGTAAACATACTTGTGCTTAGGGACAATAATCCATGGCGATTTTTCCATTTTAGAGATTTAATCCCTTTCGAGGTATGTGGATTGATCAGACAAGAGGAATTTTTGTCTCTGAAGCTCAGGCTGCAAGTTGATTTCATTCTTACACTTGTTCCCAGAACAGTCTCCTTCCATACCTGTTCGAGGCATCAGCTGGCAAGCTGTTTTCAGTGCAAATGGATGATGTGATGGATTGTTTTTTCCTGTTGAAGCCATGTCTACTCTTTGTCCTGAAAGATTGCTTATGTGTGTGTTCAACCTTGTCATAAGTCGACACACGAAGTGAATCTCTCTTCTTGTATAGCTCATGCTAACTTGTCAGGAAAAGATTTGCTGGGAATAGGGGTGGGGTGGGGGCACAATTTCTCCCATCTGCTAAGTATTTTAAATTATGAGTTGACCCTTTCATTCATTGTGTCACGTGTGGTTGTGTGCTTGTCATCATTAATTTTTACTTTATGGTACAGATAGCCTTTAAAAAAGTAAAAAACTAAAAACAGGGATCCATATTCTTCTCAGGTCCCAGTGGCTATGTGCGTGTATATATATATATAGGTGTGTGTGTGCACACCTAGACATGTATATATAGATATGAATTTACATATATAGGCAGAACGTGTGCATACTTACTATAATTAACACTACATGTAATCACTGCAATGAATTCAACAATGACAGCAGTTAGAAAAAGGCCAGGAAACATAACCTTCCCTAGTAAATGCTCTAGCCGCCTGAGAAACTCCATTTTTCATATTGTGGGATAAGATAAATATTTATTTTAAAACAACTTTCTCATAAAGTTCTCTGGCACATAAAAACCAATATTTGTTAATTCTTAGAGTAATCTTCTAAAGGTAGTGAAAGATAAATGTTCTGAGCTCTCTAATCTCTCCTCTAAAGATTTATTAAAAAGAAGTTTAGGAGTTTTAATTTAGTAATTCGAATGTATTTTGAGGTTTTATTTGGTTTCAAGATAACTTGAAGTCTTTCAAGAGCTACTTATTAATACAAGTTATAACTCTTATTTGCTCAAACTCAGTTAATGTGAATTTCTGCTTAAAGGAGAGGATTTTTATTTCCAACCTCGTGAGTAATGTCTAACTTGAAAGAGAATGATGCCAAACTAGAGAAGCTGTATAAATCACACCATCGAATACCTGTTTTCTGGCACTAATAAATTAGTCCTTTGACTATGTTCAACATAATGAATTATCTGCTTGTTTATACTTCAGTTTCAAAGGCTAAATGCCCGTTGTTGTTACCCTGTGTTTCAGTCAAAGGTTTTTACTAAACTTTGTTCCCTGGGGCGAAATGCTTGACAGGGTGGATTTGTAGTATAGTTGTGAACATGTTTCATCAGTTTCATTTATAAAGAGCCTGTGAGCAAGGTAAAGAAGAAATGGAAAGACTAAGGAGTGTGACGTGAGGGCAGTGAGATGAATGAGTTACTTCTTTGTGTTGCTAGCAGGCTAGAGACTTGATCAAGAAGTCCCACTGTCCTGATACACTAATGATGTTCTAGCTTTTTGAAGCTTAAACTTCTACATCTCTCACCCCAGGAGGGACAGCAGAAGAAGTAGACTGATCGTGGGTGTTTGAGGCCTCTATTCAAGTCCTGCTCTTAGCATTTTCTAGCCATGTGTTATATGTGGACTGACGGTTTGTGTCTCCCCAAATCCTTATGTTTGAAGCCCTGTCCCCCTGTGTGACTACACTTGGAGACAGGGCTTGTGAGGAGGTGATAGATAGAAGTTACTTGAGGTCATACGGGTGGGGCTCTACTCCAATAGGGCTAGTGGCCTTAAAGAAGAGAACAAGACCCTGGAGCCTTCTCTCTGCCATGTGAGGACACAGCTAGACGGCTGTGACTTCCACCTGCAAGGCAGGAAGAGGGCTCTCACCAGGAACCAGGTTGACTGACATCTTGATGTTGGACTTCCAGCCTTCAGAACTGTGAGAAAAAACTTTCTGTTGTTTAAGCCTCCTAGCCTGTGGTATTTTGTTATGACAGCCCGAGCAGACTAATTTATCATGGAAGCAGGTTACTTGACTTTACTTCATAGGTGAGTAAGTTACTTAAAATTTCACATCCTGCTTCTAGCATTTACTAGTCATATAGGCCCATTTCTTTTTCCTCAACCTGCAAAATGGTTTTGTCTGAGTTTTAAATGAAGTCGCATATGTACCTTATGTACCTTGCTTTTCATAATGCGGACCCGTAGTAGGCTCTTAAAGTTGGTTTCATTTCCAGGAAGTTTGGAAAGGATCTTTAATTATGCAAATATTTGCCTTGGGGAGTGCTTATTCCTCTTCAAAGGGTTCACCTTCTGTTGGAATAGTCTGGTGACTGATTGCAATAATTTTTTTCATGTTAAACTTACATTTTTATCTGCAGGGTGTTAAATCTGCGTATACCAGTGCTCAACCCAAAAGCAATATAAATGTTTCTTAATAGTTGATGGGCTAATAGGGAATCTGAAAGAAACCAAACATGTAATAATGAAAGCTATATTAATAGTGCTCATCTGAATGCCTGTCAGTAAGGAAA
This sequence comes from Felis catus, assembly GCF_018350175.1. NCBI lineage: Eukaryota > Metazoa > Chordata > Mammalia > Carnivora > Felidae > Felis > Felis catus. Next base: position 204,970,436 of record NC_058368.1, on the reverse strand, counting down.
TAATTGTCTTTCATTATTAATCAATGAAGCAAAGTTAGAGTTCTAGTGCGTTTTCTTCAGATGGACTTCTAGGACCTTATTCAGTATCATTTGAGAGACATGAGAAAGCTCCCACGTTCCTGAATATATCCTAAGGTGTGCAGCAGCCTAGCAGCCTGCCGTTAATCATGCTTTGTGGCTGAGGAATGGGAGATCCCTTGAGTATTTCATATCTAGGATCTGCTTCCAATCCTGGGGTGGGCATTTTCCTTCTTTGCCGATAAGGAAAACAAAGTGACATAGATGATTTTAAGAGGAGCCCACTTCAATGAAGGGCAGGTCCTGACCATAGAGGACACAACTGTCCCTCTTAAGTGCAGAGGGGAGAAGGAGGCAAGTGAACTTGCTGGGCAGTCAGGCTGGCTAGATTTTGTCCTCTTCCCACTCTGTTGTCCACCACATTTGGTCAGAATGACCTTTTCCTAAACTCAGACCTCATTATTTCATTCGTTATCTGTGTACACTTATTCAGTTGTTCCTCAGTGCTGTTAGAGTAAGTCTTTACTTTGTTCCTTGAAAAGCCACATGGTCTGGCACCTGACTACCTCTCCAGCTTTCTGTCAACAATCCTCCTTTTTGGCAGTGGCCACATTTATCATCTTTCAGGTCATGAGACTCTTTGTTCCCCCACTGTGTCCCCCTTACATAATGACGATCTGCTCAGTTGTCATTTCCTTAAGGAGGCAAAGAAACTAGAGATGCAACCACCTTGACTGGCTGTATGTTTATCCGTGTGATTATTTGATTTGTGGTCATCTTTTCCTGGTAGTCTGTCAGCATCATGAGGATGGGACTGTGCGTGACTTTGGTTCCAACTCTACCCCAACCCCTCCCTTCCTTGGCGCTGGGTTCAACACCAGAAGTCTTTCAGTATTTATAGAAGGGAACATGAAAAGAGGAAAAGAAATGCATGAAGATTTATTTAGGGAGAGTGAGATGGGACCTTAGGGAAGCAGGGTGCTAGCAGGAGAGGCTGGTGGAAACTAGTTAAGGAGCGTGGAGCATGAAGAGCATAGAGAATGAGTGTTACTTTCTGCAATTTCACCTCTGGCGACCACCTCCAAGTCCCATACCTAAAAGCTTATAGACATAACCCCTCGAGTATGTGGTTTCTTCTTCCTATCAGAGAGGTTGGTACCGAGGGACCAAGGACTGCCTCATAAGAAGTGAATTCTGATGAAGTTGTTCAGGGTCACATTTTTGGAAGTAAGGTCTTAAAAATGAGTGCCAAATCTAATGTTCACATTTCCAGCCCAGATACAGACACTGACTTGAACACAAAACTGGGAATTACTCTGTTTAGGACTTATTTCAATTATTGGTTTTCTCTTGTCGTCTGTAACATGTCATGGCTGTGTTTCTGCCCTTAGAGTTATTTTGATGGTTCTCAACTCAGACTCTCCGAGTCAGAGATAGGTTTTATTTTTCAACATGTCTATGGGAATTATGAGGTCACTTATTAAAAATGAAGCTAAATTAAATTTAATAGTACTTGTTTAGAACTTTTTTTTTTTTAATTTTGCACCCAAAAAAGATGCAAGATTTGGGTTGGGGGGAGGAACTTTAGATTTTAATGATTTTATTAATCCAGATGTAGATTTAACCACTTTGTCATAATGTGTAATTTATTTCTTCATGAAGGAGATGTACTTTCAAATAGATAATGAGATTATCCAGATATTTGCCATTCCTTATTACTGAAAGCAGGTTTCTTCCTCTGTTTCTGGTTTATTATGGTTATGAGACTGAGTACTTTGTTTTAGATATTTGAAAACAAAATGTTTTGTGTGTTTGAGAATGTGTGTGTGTGTGTGTGTGTGTGTGTGTGTGTGTGTGTGTGTGTATATATATATACACCCTAAAATCCAGAGATTATGATAGAAGGTTGAAATGTCAGCATTTCCTATTGCACAAAAATGCATTACTAAACTGGAAAACTAGAATGTGTTTAAAAATGTAATATTTAAGTTCTGAATGGGAATTGGCACATCATCTAACTGAAACTTGAAAAACCAGGAAATTGCCAGAAAATAATTAACAAGAACTTAGTTTCAATATTACGCTGATAAATATTTTAAGAATAAGTTATAAAAAAGCAAGTGGGAGATTTATGATTTTAAGGCTTATACTGTAATTCCTGAAAGATTGTAACATTTATTTAACCTTTTCTTTATTTAATTTAGAATAAAATTACTGTCATCTCTCTAAGCATTTATGTAATAATGTTTCATTTACTTTTCCATTAAAAATTACTAAGATAAATAAGGAGCCCTGGTGCATGAGATATAATTTAATAAACATGTATTTCTTGGTAGAAAACTAATCAAGTCCTGCTACAAATGTATATTTACAGAGAAGCACAGTAGACAAGCTTAATGATTTAGTCAATGATACGACTTCAGGGAAAATGTTTTTATGCCTTATTGGCCATATCTTTTAATACTTGAATTGGAAATAAAATTACATTCCAAGATTATGAGGATTGTGGAATTTTATAATTGGATAGTTACGCCCTAAATTGATTAACAGCAGTAGAAACAGCATAGAAATGGATTTTAGGTTAAATCTGAGAATGACTTTTTTGAACTAAAATCTCAGCATAGATGACAATAGGAAATTCAGATATTTTCCTGGAAATTTTCCAAATAGGATAGTCAGTCATCTTTCTGGAAATATAAAAAAAAGGCGAGAGGTGGGTGGCTTGACCATATACCTCTTCAGAGACCTTTCAACCTTTAGCTGTGATTCATGTATTTTATCATTATAGAATTTTTAAAATTGGAGCTACCTTAGAAATAATTTAGTGGTAATCCATTGATTTTTACCAAGGAGAAAATTTGCTCATAGTCACAAAATTTATTTTTTTCAGAGCCAGTACTAGGTTCCAGGGCTCTGACTTCTAATGCTCTAGCTTTACGATCTTCTATCCGCTAATGACTGGTCCTTGGAGCTCCATAGTAATCTACGTGTGTATTTATTGAGCACTTACATTTGTATTTATTTATTTATTGAGCACTTACGTGTGTATTTATTGAGCACTGCTTTAGATGCCGAGGATATAATGTCAACGGTGAATGGGAGCTTGCATTCTGGCTCAGAAGTTAGTTTTCTCTCTTCTTGTTCCGATTGAAACTGCCCTTTTGAGGCTTGATCTGTAGCATTCAGTTTTAAGTTTATTGATACTTTTGCATTTTTGAAAGAATTGGCAGTGGGGACATGTCATCTGAAACACCTCCATGAAAAACTCAGATGCACTGTGTGAATGAGGTCTCTGGAAGGTGGCAGCTGATGGAAAGGTGTGCAGGCTGAACAAAGTGGACCTGGTTGAGAGAAAAGACAGAGAAAGAGCCAAGTGGGAAGGAGAGGAAAGGTAGGAAGGTCATGAATCCATTCTGCATATGTGGGCTAATGGACTGGAAGAAGAAACAGAACCAGGGAAGTCTCAGCCATGTTATCTCAGTTTTGTCAGGTTATAATGGGGATCAAAGAGGGTTGAGGCAGGGGGCCTCCTGGAGTCCTTAGCAGAGTCTGTATTCTCAATTATGAATGTCTGCACTGACTCATGCACACACACAAAATGTACTGGCTAAAGTCTGTCATTATGAGCAAGTGTCTTCTATCTTCACAGATAAAGGAAGAGAATCAGATTCTTTTCGGATTAGAAATTACCAGGCTGTAGTGAACCTAGTGAGTGAATTAAACTGACTGAAAAACCAGGATTTTCATATGGCTGGAATATGTTTATTTCCATGAAAATAATGAAAAAATACATTAGGAGAAGATTCTCCTCTGTGGAATAATCGTTTCCTGTTGCCGATTGACCAACTCTGTGGCCTTCAACATAGAGAATGATCATTCTGTTAAAGGTGCTTCCATCATAGGTACCGTGTGACACAGACCCCGGTTCCTTTTAGTCTAAGATATAATGAAAAGCAGTGGGATACACTGGTTAATAATGAGCATCTGGAGGCACCTGAGTGGCTCAGTCAGTTAAGTGTCTGACTCTTGATTTCAGCTCAGGTCATGAGCTCACAGTTGTGAGCCCAAGACCTGCATCATGCTTCCCACTGAGCGTGGAGCCTGCTTGAGAGTCTCTCTCTCTCTCTCTCTCTCTCTCTCTCTCTCTCTCTCTCTCTCTCTCTCCCTCTCTGTCTCTCTCTCTCCCCCTCTCCCTCTCCCTCTGCCCCTCCCTTGCTTGCTCATGACTCTCTCTCTCTCTCTCTCTCTCTCAAAATAAATAAATGAAACATTAAAAAAATAATGAGCATCTGAATCAAGAAGAAAACAGAATAACTAGGCCCAGAGGCTGCCATCAGGTTGACAAAGCCAGAACTGTAACTTTGGATGGAGATTGTTTTTCTTTTATGGAATATGATGATTTTTAAAGAACAAGTTTGTTTTAAATATGCCTGTACATGTCAGGCAAGGTAAATTTCAGTATGGCATTTTGAAGTCCATAAAATGGAGTCATATTTAATTATGAGTTTATGATAAATGGTAGTTCCAAATAACTTTATTCTGGGAAGAAGTTCTCTTGTCTTGGGAAAGAGGCAATTTGGGAGGTTGAGACAAGACAGATATTGTCATTTTATTACTTTCTGTTAACAAACTGCATTTTCCCACTTTTTATTGGGAGAGGTAGGTCCAGGGAACTTATGATTGCCTCATGGGAAGTGAGAAAAGAAGGAAAATTATTCCTTATATTTCTATAGTCTAGAAGTTGTTGATAAAGGAAGAAATATAATACTAGGATAATGTCTTAATCCATTTGGGCTCCTATAACAGAAGAGTAGGTGGCTTATAAACAACAGAAATTTCTCCTAGTTCTGGAGTCCGAGAAGTTCAACCTCAAAGCACCAGCAAAATCAGTCTCTGCTGAGGGTCTGCTTCTTGGGTCGTAGACATCTATGTTTTCACTTTGTCCCCATGTGGCTGAAGTGACTAAGGAGCTCTGTAGGGTCTCTTTTCAGTACACTCATCCTATCCATGAGGCCTTTACTTGCATGACTTATCACCTCCCAAAGGCCTCACCTCTTAATACCTTTATATTGGGTGTCAGGTTTCAGCATAGGAATTTTGGGGAACACAAAATATTCAGTCTATAGCAGGTGGATCATACACACTGGGATTTTACATGGCAAGCTTTTGAGATAGGGAAGACAGTATAGTTATCCCCACTTTACAGATCAAGAGATTGAGACTTAGACCTGTTCACATCTAGTATTCCACTTTGACAATCCATTATCTGCCTCAGCCTATATTAGAGGAGATGCCGAAGAGATCAAGGAGAAAAAAGAGTCTCATGGTGGCAGGAAAAAGGTCTGCTGTCTCCTTGCCATTGCTACTGCCCATCTTTGCCTCTGCAAGACATGTCTAAGCACCTTGCCTTAGAGTCTCATGAGATTTTCCTCTCTTGCCAGTATTCAGGCATCTTCCAGAAACTTAATTCCCAGTACAATCAGACCAGTGCCCAGGGAAGACTTGAGAGGAGAGCAGCCTCCTCAGACCTACAGACCCAGGGCACTCCTGGACTCTGTTCTCATGGTATTTGGGTCACCTCCTCAACTGGGAAATGGAGCCCTTGGTGCCAGAATAAGTGTAAGGTGTGTTTGAGTTCTTAAGTTTGGACTTTACCTGGGCTATTGCTTCTTTTTCTGTTTACTGGTTTTCACATTTTAATAGTTTCTTTCTGGAAAGTTCCCAGGAATACTTACTCATTGGGGGCAAATATTCATTTTATCTTTCAGAAAAACATGTCAAGAATTAGCCTATGTCAACAACCTAACAGTTTTACCCCCTAAAGAGGGTGGAAGGAATGTAGGTGTGTGTGTGTGTGTGTGTGTGTGTGTGTGTGTGTGTGTGTGCGTGTGTGTGTGCGCGCGCGCGCAAACGAGTATACACATATATTGCATTATCTTCTTAAATTGTCTTGCAATTTCTTGCTCTTTATTCCTTTCATCTAATATGTCAGAAGAGTATTTCAATTAGCCAAAGGTAAAAGTCCAGATTCATATTTGCATTCCCAAAAGCTTCCCTCCAGAATCTTGGTGGATCATTTTATCTCTAACATTAGTTGAATGCAGATGTTCTATTGCTGTGTCCTGCTGCTTAATTTAAATGAAGTGTGACTTTTAGTCATTCAGAAGACCATCAGTGTCTATCTTTCTGATGATTAGAGTTAATCATCATAAACTCCCTTCAGAAATAACCTTTCTGAAGAGAAATTCTGAACTTAGAGACTACTTTGCCACAGATGTTAACCTTACATTGAAAGATCTTGCCTTCTGTGAAGCCCACTGTGAAATAGAAACCTCCCCCTTAGGGTTCTGCTCTGTGCGGTGCTAGAGTACTTCTTATTCAGTTGAAGGAATACTGGATTCAGTTTGAATCTAAATTTGGAGTAAAAAAATGCCACTCAGTGGAACTGCTTCTGTGACCACTTTGCCTTCCAACTCTTCCTTTTCTCCCTATCACCACATTCTTGAGGAGTTTGTTTGTTTATAGCTTTTGGGAACTGGCTTTAATTATTCTGTAAAAAGACATTGCACTGAACCCATTGGGATAAGAGCCCTGAGAGTAGTGGGCACCCAGGAAATACTGAACTCAAGCGAACTCACTGACTGGGGGCATGTGTGTGGACAAGCCTAGAGCAAGGTAATAAATCCTGAGAATGTTCTCATTTGTGAGGTCATAAGTAACTATTTATGCTACTGTAAACTGCCTGCAAGTATCTGAGTACCTTTCTGTTCTTACCTTCAACTGGGCCAGTGCTCCAGTGCTCAGTTCTGGAATAGTCTGTACCTTGATGTTTTTCTGAGGAAATGCGTTTTTCCTTTTCCCTCGGATTCCTGGTGCCTGGTGTAGCACTTTTTTGATTTGCTGTTGTTCTGGCAATAGGTCAACTGACTCTCATGGTTCTTAACATTTTGGGTAAATACTTCCAACAGTTGTGACTGGAAGGAATCCAAATCAGTTCAAGGCATTTGCATCCATTCTGTGTTCAAGGCACTGTATTTTGAGTGATTTTTCCATTGGTTGGTAACTTTAAAAAATATGATTCAGAAGAGGCTATTCTCTGAGGAACTAATGAAAAATCAATCAGTTTTTTATTTTTATTTATTTGTTTTAATTTTTTAATGTTTATTATTTATCTTTGAGAGAGAGAGAGAGAGAGACAGAGTGCAAGTGGAGGAGGGACAGAGAGAGAGAGGGAGACACAGAATCTGAAGCAGGCTCCAGGCTCTGAGCTGTCACCACAGCTGACGCCCCCAATCAGTTTTTTATACATTGAGAGATTCACTTATTATGTAAGCAGTGTGATCAGTGATCTTCCATACTACCCAAGGAAGAGAAGACAAAGTTCTTCCTTATTTCCCAAACATTATGCCCTCAGAAGACATGGAGAGATGGTATGGCACAGGGATTGAGCACACACATGCAGAAGCCAGACTGCCGGGATTTAGATCCCATCTCCACCACCTGCTAGCAAAATGACCCTGGCAAAATTAGTTAACCTTTCTGTCCTTCATTCTGATTTGCCTGAAAATTAAATGAAGTATTATTGTGTCTTTGTTTAAATACATGAAATGTTGGGGCGCCTGGGTGGCTCAGTCGGTTGAGCGTCCAACTTCAGCTCAGGTCACGATCTTGCAGTCCGTGAGTTTGAGCCCCGCGTCAGGCTCTGGGCTGATGGCTCAGAGCCTGGAGCCTGCTTCGGATTCTGTGTCTCCCTCTTTCTCTGCCCCTCCCCCATTCATGCTCTGTCTCTCTCTGTCTCAAAAATAAATAAATGTTAAAAAAAAATTAAAAAAAAATAAATACATGAAATGTTGTTCACATGGGGAAATAAGGATCCTTGGAGGCTTACACATATTTCCAAAGTAACACAATCACTCAATGGCAGAGGCAAGAATAGTATCACTGCTTAGTGCCCTAGTGGAGAACCATAGTTCCTAAGAAGGATATGGGGAATGAAATACATTGAAAACCAATCAACATTATTTTTTTTATTGTTTTTGTTTAATTTCATTTTTTATTTTTTAAAATTTATATCCAAATTAGCATAGAGTGAAACAATGATTTCAGGAGTAGATTCCTTAATACCCCCTTACCCATTTAGCCCATCCCCCCTCCCACAACCCCTCTAGCAACTCTCAGTTTGTTCTCCATATTTATGAGTCTCTTCTGTTTTGTCCCCCTCCATTTTTTTTATATTATTTTTGTTTCCCTACCTTTATGTTCATCTGTTTTGTCTCTTAAATTCTTCATATGAGTGAAGTCATATGATTTTTGTCTTTCTCTGACTAATTTCACTTAGCATAATACCCTCCAGTTCCATCCACGTTGTTGCAAATGGCAAGATTTCATTCTTTTTGATTGCTGAGTAATACTCCATTGTAATATATATATACCACATCTTCTTTATCCATTCATCCATCGATGGACATTTGGGCTCTTTCCATACTTTGGCTGTTGTTGATAGTCTGCTATAAACATGAGGGTGCATGTGTCCCTTTGAAACAGCACACGTGTATCCCGTAGATAAATGTCTAGTAGTGTAATTGCTGGGTCACAGGGTAGTTCTATTTTTAGTTTTTTTGAGGAAACTCCTTACTGTTTTCCAGAGTGGCTGCACCAGCTTGCATTGCTGCCAACAATGCAAAAGAGATCCTCTTTCTCCGCATCCTCGCCAACATCTGTTGTTGCCTGAGTTGTTAATGTTAGCTATTCTGGCAGGTGTAAGGTGGTGTCTCATTGTGGTATTGATTTGTATTTCCCTGATAATGTGATATTGAGCATTTTTTCATGTGTCAGTTGGTCTGGATGTCTTCCTTGGAGAAGTGTCTATTCATGTCTTTTGCCCATTTCTTCACTGGATTAGTTGTTTTTTTGGGTGTTGAGTTTGATAAGTTCTTTATAGATTTTGGATTCTAACCCTTTATCTGATATGTTGTTTGAAAATAACTTCTTCCATTCTGTCGGTTGCCTTTTAGTTTTGCTGATTGTTTCCTTCGCTGTGCAGAAGCTTTTTATTTTGATGAGGTCCCAGTAGTTCATTTTTGCTTTTGTTTCCCTTGCCTCCGGAGACGTGTTGAGTAAGAAGTTGCTGTGGGCAAGATCAAAGAGGTTTTTGCCTGCTTTCTCCTCAAGGATTTTGATGGCTTCCTGTCTTACATTGAGGTCTTTCATCCATTTTGAGTTTATTTTTGTGTATGGTGTAAGCAAGTGGTCCAGGTTCATTCTTCTGCATGTCACTGTCCAGTTTGCCCAGCACCACTTGCTGAAGAGACTGTCTTTATTCCATTGGATATTCTTTCCTGTTTTGTCAAAGATGAGCTGGCCATACGTTTGTGGGTCCGTTTCTGGGTTCTCTATTCTGTTCCATTGATCTGAGCGTCTGTTCTTGTACCAGTACCATACTGTCTTGATGATTACAGCTTTGTAGTATAGCTGGAAGTCTGGGATTGTGATGCCTCCTGCTTTGGTTTTCTTTTTCAAGATTACTTTGGCTATTCAGGGTCTTTTCTGCTTCCATACAAATTTTAGGATTATTTGTTCTAGCTTTGTGAAGAATGCTGGTGTTACTTTGATAGGGATTGCATTGAATATGTAGATTGTTTTGGGTAGTATCAACATTTTAACAATATTTTCTCTTCCTATCCGGGAGCATGGAATCTTTTTCCATTTTTTTGTGTCTTCTTCCACTTCTTTCATAAGCTTTCTATAATTTTCAGTGTATAGATTTTTCACTTCTTTGGTTAGATTTATTCCTAGGTATTTTATGGTTTTTTTGTGCAACTGTAAATGGGATCGATTCCTTGATTTCTCTTTCTGTCGCTTCATTGTTGGTGTATAGGAATGCCACCAATTTCTGTGCATTGATTTTATATCCTGCAACTTTGCTGAATTCATGAATCCATTCTAGCAGTTTTTTGGTGGAATCTTTTGGGTTTTCCATATAGAGTATCATGTCATCTGCGAAGAGTGAAAGTTTGACCTCCTCCTGGTTGATTTGGATGCCTTTTATTTCTTTGTGTTGTCTGATTGCAGAGGTTAAGACTTCCAATACTATGTTGAATAACAGTGGTGAGAGTGGACATCCCTGTCTTGTTCCTGACCTTAGGGGGAAAGCTCTCAGTTTTTCCCCATTGAGGATGACATTAGTGTTGGGTCGTTCATATATGGCTTTTATGATCTCGAGGTATGGTCGTTCTATCCCTACTTTCTTGAGGGTTTCTATCAAGAAAGAATGCTGTATTTTGTCAAATGCTTTTTCTGCATCTATTGAGAGGATCATATGGTTCTTGTCCTTTCTTTTATTGATGTGATGAATCATGTTAATTGTTTTGTGGATATTGAACCAGCCCTGCATCACAGGTATAAATCCCACTTGGTCGTGGTGAATAATTTTTTTAATGTATGGATGGATCGGGTTGGCTAATATCTTGTTGAGGATTTTTGTATCCATGTTCATCAGGGAAATTGGTCTATAGTTCTCCTTTTTAGTGGGGTCTCTGTCTGGTTTTGGACTCAAGGTAATGCTGGCTTCATAGAAAGAGTTTGGAAGTTTTCCTTACATTTCTGTTTTTTGGAACAGTTTCAAGAGAATAGGTGTTAACTCTTCCTTAAATCTTTGGTAGGATTCCCCTGGAAAGCCACCTGTCCCTGGACTTTGTTTTTTGGCAGAGTTTTGATTCCTAATTCGAGTTCCTTACTGGTTATGGGTCTGTTCAAATTTTCTATTTCTTCCTGTTTCAGTTTTGATAGTGTACATGTTTCTAGGAATTTGTTCATTTCTTCCAGATTGCCCATTTTATTGGCATATAATTGCTCATAATATTCTCCTATTATTGTTTTTATTTCTGTTGTGTTGGTTGTGATCTCTCCTCTTTCATTCTTGATTTATTTATTTGGGTCCTTTCCTTTTTCTTCTTGATCAAACCGGCTAGTGGTTTATCAATTTTGTTAATTCTTTCAAAGAACCAGCTTCTGGTTTCACTGATCTGTTCTACTGGTTTTTTTTTTTTTTTGGTTTTGATAGAATTAATTTCTGCTCTAATCTTTATTATCTCCTGTCTTCTGCTGGTTTTGGGCTTTATTTGCTGTTCTTTTTCCTGCTCCTTAAGGCATAAGGTTAGGTTGTGTATCTGAGATCTTTCTTCCTTCTTTTGGAAGGCCTGGATTGCTATGTACGTTCCTCTTATGACCGCCTTTGCTGTGTCCCAGAGATTTTGGTTGTGGTGTTATCATTTTCATTGACTTCCATATACTTTTTAATTTCCTCTTTAACTGCTTGGTTAGCCCATTCATTCTTTATTAGGATGTTCTTCAGTCTCCAAGTATTTGTTGCCTTTCCAAATTTTTTCTTATGGCTGATTTCAAGTTTCATAGCATTGTGGTCTGAAAATATGCATGGTAGGATCTCGATATTTTTGTATTTGCTTAGGGCTGATTTGTGTCCCAGTATATGGTCTATTCTGGAGAACGTCCCATGTGCGCTGGAGAAGAATGTATATTCTGCTGCTTTAGGATGAAATGTTCTGAATATATCTGTTAAGTCCATCTGGTCCAGTGTGTCATTTAAAGCCATTGTTTCCTTGTTGATTTTTTGATTAGATGATCTGTCCATTGCTGTGAGTGGGGTGTTGAAGTCTCTTACTATTATGGTATTACGATTGATGAGTTTCTTTATGTTTGTGCTTAGTTGATTTATATATTTGGGTGCTTCCACATTTGGCCCATAAATGTTTACAATTATTAGGTCTTCTTGGTCTATAGACCCCTTGGTTATGATATAATGCCCTTCTGCGTCTCTTGATACAGTCTTTATTTTAAAGTCTAGGTTGTCTGATATAAGTATGGCCACTCTGGGTTTCTTTTGTTGACCATTAGCATGATAGATGGTTCTCCATCCCCTTACTTTCAATCTTAAAGTGTCTTTAAGTCTAAAGTGTGTCTCCTATAAACAGCATATAGATGGATCTTGTTTTCTTATCCATTCTGTTACCCTATGTCTTTTGATTGGAGCATTGAGTCCATTGATGTTTAGAGTGAGTACTGAAAGATATGAATTTATTGCCACTATGATGCTTGTAAAGTTGGAGTTTCTGATGGTGTTCTCTGGTCCTTTCTAATATTTTGTTGCTTTTGAGATATGTATATATTTATATAAATATATATCTCTTATATAAATGTATATCTTTTATATAAATATATATCTTTTCTCCCCTCAGAAAGTCCCCCTTACAATTTCTTGAAGGGCTGGGAAAACCAATCAACATTATTAAAGAGAGGGTGAGAGCAAGGGAACTCATCATTCATTTATCTGATGGCTTAGTAAGTATTGATATAATGCTTACTATAGGCCTTGGAATGATATCAACAATGTGAAGACAAGTATAAAAATATAAGAAATTTATAGAGCATTTACCTAACGTGGGTTAGGCTAGATGACTTTTTTTTTAGGACTGGTGACCATTCCACTGAAGACTGTAGTCATAAATTGCAAGACAACTTTTATGTATATAGCATGGTACCATGTAGACACTTGGCAGAATTTGAGGATGAGTTTGCAGACCTTAGGTTACCAACTCTACAGCAGGTCAACACAGTTGGATGGGGGATGGTTATTATGGAGTTCCATTCTTTTAATATCAATTGGAAGATGATCATTATAAGACAGTTTTAACTCCTTCTAGAGACATAATATTCTATTCTTAGAGAATCTAGTTTAGAGAACATTCTTGTTTTAAATCTAATTGGTTATGAGCTTAATTGTAGCCAAGGGTTTCACACAATTGACTCCCAAAATTAATTCAGTTGTGTATTCTTTGAATGCTATTCCACAAAAATAGAAGTATCTACTATAAATATGTATAGACCACATTTAGGTTAGTAATTTCAGGTGTAGGTGAGATGTTTTAAGAGGAATATGACAAATTAGAGAACACCTAGAAGCAGGTGCCAGAATAGTGAAAGGGTAATAAACCATGCCAAATGGTTAATAGTAGAAAAAGAATTAGATGCCTAAGTAGAACTCAGTATATTGTTCATAAGAGCTAAAAGGTCTGTCATTGGTAGGGTAAGAAGAGGATTATTCTTGAATGCTCCCAGAATAGGAATGGTAGATGGGGGACTATGTCCTAGAAATGAGCAAATATAAGGAAGAGTTTCTAAACATTAAAATCAACTTCCAAGGAAATGGCCTGCCGTATAAGAGGAGGAGCTCTGTGTGAGTGGATCTTTGCAGTTGCAGCCAGATGGACAAGCTTCTGAGCTCTAGGGACTAGACTCCTTCTGCTAGATGGGACGTTCAACCAGATCACTTTGGAGGCTCCTTGTATTCTAAAAATCCATTACTCTGTGATTTCATGACTTGGATGTTAGCTCCAATGCTGCTGTTATGCTAGCTAGTCTAATATTAAGTCGGTGTTGCAAATGGCAAGATCACGTTCTTTTCTCTCTCCCTCTCCCCCCCCCCCCCACATCTCCTCCTTATCCATTGATCTATTGATGGAAACTTGGGTTGTTTCCATATCTCAGCTATTATAAACAATGCTGCAATAAATATATAGGTGCATATATCTTTTCAAATTAGTATTTTCATTTTCTTTGGGTAAATACCCGGTAGTGGAATTACTGGATCATATAGTAATTCTATTTTTAATTTTTTAAAGAAACCTCATGCTGTTTTGTAATGGCTGTACCAGTGTGCATTCCCACCCATAGTGCATGAAGGTCCCCTTTTTTCCACATCCTTGCCAAGACTTATTATTTCTTGTCTTTTTGATTCTAGCCATTCTGACAGATGTAAGGTGATCTCTCAATGTGGTTTTGCTCTGCATTTCCCTGATGAGGAGTGATGATGAACATCTTCTCATGTGTTTTGACCATTTGTGTGTCTTCTTTGGAAAAATGACTATTCAGGTCTTCTGCCCACTTTTTTAATCGGATTATTTGTTTTTGGTGTTAAGTTGTAGACATTTTTTATGATTTTAAGATATTAACCATTTGCAAATATCTTCTACCATTCAGTAGGTTGCTTTGTCATTTTATTGAAGGTTTCCTTCACTGTGCAAAAGATTTTTATTTTGATGTAGTTCTAATAGTGTATTTTTGCCTTTGTTTCCCTTGCCTGATGAGACATTTGTAGAAAAATGTTTCTTCTATGGCCAGTGTCAAAAACATGACTGCCTAGGTTTCCTTCTAGGAGTTTTATGGTTTCAAGTCTCCTATGTAATGGTCTTCCATCCATTTTGAGTTTATTTTTGTGTATGGTGTAAGAAAGTGGTCCAGTTTCATTCTGTGTGTGGCTTGTCCAGCTTTCCCAGCACCATCTGTTAAAGAGGTTGTCTTCCCCATTGTGTATTCTTGCCTCCTTTGTTGTAGATTAATTGACCATATAAATGTGGGTTTATTTCTGGGATGTCTCTTCTGTTCCATTGATCTATGTGTCTCTTTTTGTGCCATTATCATACTCTTTTGATTACTACAGATTTGTAGTATGTCTTGAAATAGGGAATTGTGATACCTCCAGTTTTGTTCTTTTTCAAGATCGCTTTGGCTATTTGGGGTCTTTTGTGGTTCCATACAAATTTTAGTATTATCTGTGAAAAATGTTGGTACTCTGATAGGGATTGCATTTACATCTGTAGATTGCTTTGGGTCGTGATGAACCTGAAGGGTATATTGCTAAGTAAAGTAAGTCAGACAAGAGAAAGACAAATATGAAAGAGCATATGATTTCACTCATGTGTGGAATTTAAGAAAAAATAAGCAAAGAAAAAAACATAAACAATCAAACAGACTCTTAAATACAGAGAAGAAATTGTGGTTGCCAGAGGGGATGCTTAGGGTGGGGGATGGGTGAAATAGATAAAGGGGATTAAGAGTCCACTTCTCTAAAGAAGATATCCAGATAGCCAACAGGCACATGAAAATATGCTCAACTCCTCATCAGGGAAATACAAATCAAAACCACACTGAGATATCACCTCACACCAGGCAGAGTGGCTAAAATGAACAAATCAGGAGACTATAGATGCAAGAGAGGATGTGGAGAAACGGGAACCCTCTTGTACTGTTGGTGGGAATGAAAACTGGTGTAGCCACTCTGGAAAACAGTGTGGAGGTTCCTCAAAAAATTAAAAATAGACCTACCCTATGACCCAGCAATGCACTGCAAAGAATTTACCCAAGGGATACAGGAGTGCTGAAGCATAGGGGCACCTGTACCCCAGTGTTTATAGCAGCACTTTCAACAATAGCCAAATTATGGAAAGAGCCTAGATGTCCATCAACTGATGAATGAATAAAAAAGATGTGGTTTATATATACAATGGAATACTACTTGGCAATAAGAAAGAATGAAATCTGGCCATTTGTAGCAACGTGGATGGAACTGGAGGGTATTATGCTAAGTGAAATAAGTCATACAGAGAAAGACAGATACCATATGTTTTCACTCTTATATGGATCCTGAGAAACTTAACAGAAGACCATGGGGGAGGGGAAGGGGAAAAAAAAGTTACAGAGAGGGAAGGAGGCAAACCATAAGAGACTCTTAAAAACTAAGAACAAACTGAGGGTTGATGGGGGGTGGGAGGGAAGGAAGGGTAGGTGATGGGTATTGAGGAGGACACCTTTTGGGATGAGCACTGGGTGTTGTATGGAAACCAATTTGACAATAAATTTCATATATTGAAAAAAAAGAGTCCACTTATCTTTTTTCGAGACTCTTTTTTTTAAGTTTTTTAATGTTTTTATTTATTTTTGAGAGAGAGAGAGAGAGAGAGAGAGAGACAGAGCACACGTGGAGGAGGGGCAGAGACAGAGGGAGACACAGAATCTGAAGCGGGCTCCAGGCTCTGAGCTGTCAGCACAGGGCCCGATGTGGGACTTGAACTCATAAACTGCGAGATCATGATCTGAGCTGAAGCCGGACGCCTAACTGACTGAGCCACCCAGGTGCCCCAAGAGTCCACTTATCTTGATGAGCAATGAGCAATGTATAAAATTGTTGAAACATTATACTGTGCACCTGAAACTAATGTAACACCGTATGTTGATTATACTTTAACAAAAAAGTAAATAACGAAACTGAAAAAAAAAAAGGTGTATGACTAAAGATTGGGTGAATTGGTATGTGGCCATCAGCATGGCTTTTGCCATATAAGCAGCTGAGGCTCAGAATGAAGCTGGTCTAAGTGGGAGAGATATGAATGGCTCCAGAATAAGATTTCTCTGTGGCTAGAAAGAATTTATTCTCTGGGTCTGTGTTGGATACATAGTAGGTCATAACCAGAACATAATTAGGTGAATCATACAATGTGCATTCTGAAGATGAGGACTTATTCTTTGGCAAGGTTCAGGAAATCTGGTAAGTGAATTAGAATGGTCTATGGCAATGTTTTTGTCTGCCAACGTGCTTCTGAGTGGCCCCTCTGCTACTGTGGCAGTGCCTGGTTCAGGATGGCCGTGAGCTCTAGCGGCTGCCTGGGGAGCCAGTCACTTGATGGAACACAGTCGGGACTAGACTGTTAAATAAAACCCCTTCTGTGAGAGTCATCAAAAATAGCTCTAGAAGCCTGTAGAAGTCTTTGGCAAATTATTTGTGAATAACGTATGTCTCTCTGACCTGAGTCCGGAACCACAATGGAAGATCCTGTTTGAACTTTAAAGAAAAAAAGGGAGGGGAGCATGGAATCTAAGAGAGAAGTAAATTTTGATCACTAAATACAACATTCCATGAGGAGGAACATTATGGTAATGTGCATCCTATGAAAACTGGATGCTCAGGGGCGCCTGGGTGGCTCCATCGGTTAAGCGTCCGACTTCGGCTCAGGTCATGATCTCACGGTCCCTGAGTTCCAGCCCCGCATCAGGCTCTGTGCTCACAGCTCAGAGCCTGGAGCCTGTTTCGGATTCTGTGTCTCCCTCTCTCTCTGCTCCTCCCCTGTTCATGCTCTGTCTCTCTCTGTCTCAAAAATAAATAAACTTTAAAAACAAAATTAAAAAAAAAGAAAACTGGATGCTCAGATGAGATGATCAAGGAGGTATTGGGTAGTATTTTGAGGACCAGAAACCTGTATAGTTAGGAGCAATACTTTAATTTTCTACAATATTTTTTCACTTTTTTACCTTTAATTCTTTAACTTTTTAAACTAAAAAAAATGTTTAATTAGTCTCAGGTGTTCAGCACTGATTTGGCAATTATATACATATCCTATAATATGCTCACCATGATAAGTTTAGTTACCATCTGTCACTACACAAAGTTATAAGATTATTGACTATATTTCCCATGCTGTACTTTTCATCCTGTGGCTTATTTTTAACTGGAAGGATGTACCTCTTAATCCCCTTCACCTGTTTTGCCTATCCTTCCACTGCCCCACCCCCCCCCACTCCCCACCTCCTGCCCTGGCAACCACAAGTTTATTCTCTATATTTAGGAGTCTGTTTTCTTTTTGTTGTTTGTTTTGTTGTTTTTTGTAATTTCCATATACAAGTGAAATCATTTGGTATTGGTCTTTGTCTATCTTATTTCACTTAGCATAATATACTCTAGGTACATCCGTGTTTCACAGATGCTGAAATCTCATTCTTTTTATGGCTGAGTAATATTCCATTGTGTACATATATATATATATATACATATACATACACACATATATACGTGTATACATACGTGTATATATACACATATGTATATACACGTATGTATACACGTATATACGTGTATACATACATATGTATATATATACACGTGTGTATATTACGTACATATATACACGTATATATCCACACACCACATCTTTATCTATGCATCTGTCAGTGGACCAGTCAGAATGGCTAGTATCAAAAAGACAAGAAATAGCAGGTGTTGGCAAGGATGTGGAAAAAGGAAACCCTTGTGCCCTTTAGGTAGGGATGTAAATTGGTGCAGCCACTATGGAAAACAATATGGAGGTATCTTAAAAAACTAAAAATAGAAGTACCCTATGACCCAGTAATTCTACTTCTGGGTATTTACCTAAGGAAAATGAAAACACTAATTTGAACTATGTCTCTTTTGAGAGCTTGATCTTTCTCTGGATTCAGGGAAACCAGTAAAGGGGGTTAGACCTATTCTTGGGCTGGAGCTCCCCCTTGGTTTGGCTGTAAAGGTGGCAGTGGAGATTTGCGCAAGAGCAGAGGCAGGATTGTTGTCATGAAACTGTAGAAGCTCCTCACTTGCACAGGCCCCTTCCAGCATTCTGGAAAGGGCTCTAGTAATGTATTATCATGGTGGTTTTTTGTAAAAACTCTAAACACAATGTATTTCAATGGTAAGTGTTAAAATCACTGTCACTTTCCAATTCAACTTCCCTCCTTTGTGCTTCCCCTTCACATGGGTGACTTTCAAGTTATCATCGGCATTTTGTATTTGTTATGTGGTATCCTTTTCTTAAAAAGGATCCTTCAAATTGCAGGAGTTTCAAGCACTATAAAGAGGGATCTTCCCCTGGGCATAGGAATGGAATAGCTAATGAATCAGAAATTGCCTATGAATCAGAGCCAAAATGTCAGAGTCAGAAATAAAAGCGGGGAGATGCCATAAGGGAGGGCAAATGGGAATCCATGTCCCAACCAGCATTTGCCAGTAGGGAAATCGGGCTTTTTATCCTGGTCTTTGGGGTCTGTTTTGAACAGACTACCCGTTGCATGGAACGGTTGCATGTAATGGTTAAGAAAAATACATCAGATTAAATAATGTTTAAAGTCATGAATTTTTGAAAATAATACAAATTGAGTTAATTGTGAAAGTGATAGTGAGAAAACTGACTGAAGAGAAAAATTGTTTGAAAACTGTATTTCCCTTTTCTTTGGCACTTTACATAATGATAATGCCTTTTCTCAGACTTCCCTTCTGAGGGAGAAATAATGGCCAACAGAAATTCAGCAGAAATTGGAGACTTCTGAGGTTCTAACAATTACAGTGCTTCCGGGTATCACTGCCTCTGCTGGGCTTTCAGTGAAATCCTGTCAAGGCAGTGGTTTGTCTTCTGTGTCCTCCACCCCTTCTCCCCTCACACACACACTTGGGGTTCTTGTTGGCATTCACACTGCCTGTCTTTTAATTGGCATTATGCCTGGCTTGCAAATGAGAAATCTGCCCAAAGAGCCTGTGCTTGTTGGAGAAAGTTTCCTGTTAGCCTCATCTGTCAGTTTATGATTCTGTGAGATCTCCAAGGTTCATTTGATTTGGATATGTGAAAACAAAACAAAAACCTGTTTATTTACAGTATCCAAAACCTTTTATTGATGATAAGGGTTATCGAGGAAAGGGGTGATCATTCATGATATCAACTATTTCCTGAATGATACCTAGTTAACATGTTAGGGGAGGGAATCAAATCTAAAAGCGATACCCATTTTATGAGGCCAAGTGATGTAGCAAGAGCTGAGAAAAACTTACACAGTGAAGGTTTGGCCCATGTTCAAAACATTATCATTA
This sequence comes from Felis catus, assembly GCF_018350175.1. Taxonomy (NCBI): domain Eukaryota; kingdom Metazoa; phylum Chordata; class Mammalia; order Carnivora; family Felidae; genus Felis; species Felis catus. The sequence continues at coordinate 204,950,899 of NC_058368.1, read as the reverse complement.
ACATAAAGACGGGGAAAGGGTAGCTGACCAATTCACCCAGATCTGAAGTCTCAAAATTCACTGTCATTCTGTCAGAACACGGTCAGAGAAGGATTAAAAACCAACAACTGTAACATTCTGGGCTATATTTCCGGGACAGGATTTGACTCAGATTTTTTGTGTTTCGAACCAACCACTGTAGTCTCTGCTCAGCACAAAGTAGATGCTTCATAATGCTTGCTGGTCATCACCCAGCCCGATAATGGTGTGAGTGCGTATCCTGAACGCTTTGCTCTGGGGAGATGGTTTCCCTTTGGAGGTTCCACACTGTGGGAAGCCTTAAAAAGCCCAGAGAAATCATCTTAATAGATAGGCGTGTGATTTATTCCATGTGAACCTAGAACTTAGTGAAATAATGTTCTTTGGACTAAACTTTAGAGGCTCATGTGCCTGGTATGTAATTCATTACCTGAAAAAATGATTCATTCTTTCAAGTAGAACCATAGGTGTCCCCTGTGAGGATGCCCTTTCAGGCTGGCAGCTGGGAAGGTTTTCAGAAGTTGTAAAAAGTGACTGATCAGAAACATTTTCCAGAAGAGGGAGGTATGATATTGTGATTGATCAGCCTGTTGCTTTGTCCTGGAATCGTGGAATCTGATCAAACTGAAAAAGGTACTCTTCTTATGTGTGTTCTCTTCCAGAAATTCAGTCTGCTACTCCTTTGTCTTAAGTGTAACTGAGCTACCCTGAGGAGAGCTCAGAACTGCTTTTAAATTCAAGAGGACAACTGCTTCCTGCTCATTCAGGTCCCCTGAGGCTTGACCCAAGACAAGGAAAGGGTGCTTAGCAAGGGCTCTTTGCCAGAGATTCAATATATGAATTTTACTACAAGAATAAAAAGTTGGCCCACTTATAAAAGGGTAATCAAAAGTTCATTGCAGCGTGTTCTTCCTTTTCCTACGATGGAATCAATTTAAATTCTGGCCTCTGAGCAGCAATATTTTTCATAGAGGCAAGAAACCCTTCTGCCAAGTGGCCCCCAGAATACCTGTGATCCCCATGCCAGGAGTATGGAAAATGGAAGGGCTAGGCATCCTTCGACAGTTTACACTCCTGGTTCTTTTACTTTAAAACCAGCCGGGAAGAATTCTGAGAGGCTTTTACCCAAAGCTCAATATTTATGAACTGTTCAAAAGTGAAAAAAGTGCCCTAGCACTGGCTTGGTGGATAAAAGTACACTGTCAAATTTGCCCATTATTTTCAGGCTGCTGAAAGATGTTTGAAAAACCAGCTGTGGAGCTAGAAGAGACCTTCTCCCTCCCTCAGAATAGTCTCAGGCCTACAAATCCGTGCTGGCCTATTTCTGTTCCCTCTGATTGCCCTGCATTCTCTTACGCTCTACCTGTATGGTCTAACATCTGTTGAATTTTCTCTCATTCTTTGTGGTCCAGCTCCGTGGCCTCTTCAGGGTGAAGGCCTCCTTGTTTTCCTTATTTAGAATTGACTGTAATTCCTTACTGTTCTCTAAGCATTCTGTAAATATCCATAAATACCCCTATCGTAGCCTTTCTCTGTGCTGTAGTTATTAATGGACTTGTCTACTCCCCCTCACCCCCGCTTTGTTTGAATAAATGAATACTGGATTCAACTTTACAGATGAGAAAATGAGCTATGAAGAAGTTTAATGATTTTCCCAGGGCCACACAGAAGAGTTATGGACTTCATTCTGAGTCTGTTGTGCCAGTGTGTTTTCTCTGCTAGGCATCTGAAGATTTTCTTCTTTTTTGCTCCATTTGACCCATTCTGTACACACACACACACACACACACACACACACACACACACACCCCATATGTGGATTACATTTATATGTGCCATATATAGCAGTCCCTAAATCACAATCAAGCTGTCTTTCCAGATTCGTAGTCAGTTATGTGATAATCTGAATGCAGTTTTACGTAGACTCATTATTATTGTGCTCAGAAGACAGACCCAGAAGCCATCTGACAAGATTTTTCAGTTCCGAGGGATATGCTTCCTAGCCTCATACAGGCCTTTAATTCATCTCTCACCTCCATCCTACATTCCTCCCTGCAGCTGTTCTAAATCTCCACCCTGAAGTCCGGACCCCACCCTCTTGTTCTCAGCGGAGGATCTGCTTTAACCGAGATGATTTAGGGCCCTGGTTCTGAAACTTTAGTGCGTATACAAATCACATGACAGGCTTGTTGTAGCATAGTTCCCTGGGCCTCATCCTCAGGGATCTGATTCGCTACATCTGATTCGGGGGTGGTGCTCGCAGAGGATGCCAGTGCAGCTCTCCCAAGGACCACACTTTAAGAGCCACTGATTTAGTCCATTCTGTGTGATGGCTGTCTCCTCCGATACAAAACTTCTCTCCACTGTTAGCCTTCCTTTCTGTCTGTGAGTGACAATTCAGACAAGCCTAATCTCTTCCAAAGCCAAACCCTTTTACCCGCAGTTTTTATCCCAGCTCATTTTGTCTGGTTCAGGGTCTTGTAGCCCATCGGTCCCTCTGCAGCTTTTATATCACCCATTCTATTGCCTTTATTTCTCTCTTACTAACAAAACTGCTTTAATTTCTTCTTTCAGGGGTAGCATTTAAGATACATTGGCACATCTAATGATCGTAAACAAAATGATTTCTGTAAGAATACATGACAATTTCAAATTCATTTCCATTGGTTAGGAACTGAGATACTGTAATCTGGGGATTGGCTTGAAGACAGCAGAATTAAGCCATGTTATTATTATTTTTTTTTATGGAGGTAGATGGAAGAGACTGATGACACATCACTAAAGAGTTATCTTGTACATTTCTATATTCTAATAAGGATGGTTCCTCTAGGAACCCTATTGGAATAGCAGACTTGGTTCACTGACCTGAATTTGTTGCCCTCTAGGGCATCGTAGGACTGCCGCCAGCCTTACATTAAGCAGTTGGAGGTGGGAGAGGGGAGGGCAAATGTACTTTGAAACATTTCACAACGAACTCCTTTGCATTCTAATGATTATTCTCCTTCCTTAAGGATTTTGCTGCATAAGGATGCTTTGTCTGTTTTTCTGATGGTCACTTACCCTTCTCATTTGCATTCACCTTGCTTCATTAATCTTGATTACTTATAATGAATCATAATCTTATCCAAACATACTGTGCAATCATTCCTACCTGTGTTCTTACTATTAATGCTTTTCCTAATTTAATACTGGTATTCTTTAAAATACATAGGAATCAGATAAAACATGTAGGCAAGACATATAAAAGAAATGGAAACTTCCCTGCTTTACTCATTTTCTAAAAATTGGTTATATTCCTATAACACATGCAACTTTATTTTTATTCATATATAACTCTAGATTTTAAATTATCCAGAGGAAACCTAATGAAACATTATCTCCTATCTAAGGTGTGTATTCTGTGAGATCAAAGACCATATCTTTTATTCCTTTTGAACCCTTAATAACATTCTGATAGAGGGCTCTGAGCTTAATCAGTGCCAATTGAATGAATGAGTGGTAGTCATGAGTGAAAGAGTGTAAGCCTCTAACTTTATCCTTTAAAAGTCTCATTTGTTTGAATTCAAATGATGCTCTTTAAATAAATGTTTAATGCTGTGAGATGGTTCAGAATTTCCCTCTTGTCCTCTCTCTGCATGATTTATAAAAATACCTGGTTATCATTATTTAATAGTTTTTTTATTTTTAATCCAGAAGATGGGTTCCAAATCATCACTTTTTCAAATTTGTAGATAACAGTCTTCTACATAATTATATCCTTAACAGGCTCAGTATTTCAGGGTTCATTTTTTCTTCTTCTTTTAACATGCTGTTACTATTATGACGTTGATTTTTCTTTAGAAAATTTCATACAATTTGACCATAATTTTTCATGGTGAATCTCAGTCCAACTCTGATGATTGAACCCTCCTCACATTAAGGGGCCAAAGTGGTTCTGGATCCTAAGCTATGGAAAGGTTTTCTCCTAGTTAGAGCAGTTTTATCAAATAGAATATTATCATGAATATTTTTTAGTGTATCAATTTTTAGTATGGGAAACATTTTTCTTTGTCTAATAACTCATTGGCAATTCACTGCCATTTTTAACATAAGCTTTGACAAATAGATTTAGGCTGAAAAACTCTATCTTCCATGGTTATTTTGGGCACTAATTTAATTTCCTTGTGCCTCAGTCTCCAAGTTTGCTAAATAAAGATTATACTACAATATTGTTCATCAGTAGGATTAAAATGAATAGAGATCATGAAATACAACATAATAAAAAGATCGTTGTGGAACAGATTGCAGAATTGCTACAAATCCAACACAGGTGATCTACCATAATGCCAGACTCTTAGATGTAGTTTCTCAAGATAGTGGGCCTTCTTTGTTCCTCTTTCTTCTTCCAGGAAGAAAGAAACTATATTTCAACTAAGAGGCAAATGCCATTTGTCCTCTAGAGTAGAAGACCTGACTAAGAGAGTTATTTACTCCATCCATCAGCCTGCAAGCAGACTTGTATTTAAAAACACTAGTAAAGATTACTTCCTATATATCTTAAAAACCCTCCAAAGGAAAGGGTGCCTGGGTGGCTCAGTCAGTTAAGTGTCTGACTTGGGCTCAGGTCATGGTCTCATGGTTTGTGAGTTCAAGCACGCAGTGCAGAGCCCACTTTGGATCCTTTGTCTCTCTGCCCCTCCCTGACTCAGTCTCTCTCTCTCAAAAATAAATAAAATTTTTTTAAAAATCCTCCAAAGGAAGCTTATACTGTTGAGGATCTTTGTCATGGCTCTGAACATTTGGGTATTGTGAACTTTTCTGCCAACATTTAACTTAAAACTTTTTCTGAGGGGCGCCTGGGTGGGTCAGTCGGTTAAGCGTCCGACTTCGGCTCAGGTCATGATCTCGCGGTCCACGAATTTGAGCCCCGCGTCGGGCTCTGTGCTGACCGCTCAGAGCCTGGAGCCTGTTTCCGATTCTGTGTCTCCCTCTGTCTCTGACCCTCCCCCGTTCATGCGCTGTCTCTCTCTGTCTCAAAAATAAATAAACGTTAAAAAAAAAAAATGAAAAAAAAAAACACTTTTTCTGGCTTATCTTGGCCGCATCAGAAAATGAGAACAGCTGCTTATCTTTTTTGATACGGCCCTTAATGTGCTTACACTTCTGCCTCTCACTGCCCACCACAACATACCTACTCTGTCTACTCCCTGTGCCCTGTATTCTGGCTCCTGTCATCTTTTCTGTAAGCTTAGTGAGCCTAGCTGTATTTGTTTTTCTCATATAAAGTATTCTCTAAATCTGTGATGAACTCTAACTATAGTACTAAACTCTAATAAAGTAATAATGACATCACCTTTATCATAACACTGTGCTAAATTTGTATATTTCGTCATTTAATCCACATAACAATCTTGCAAGATGGGGATTTATATTCTCCTTTTATAGATGCATAAACAGAGGTCCAGAACAAGTAACATGTTCAAAGTTAGTAAATGAGTGAGCTAGACCCAGGTGCATGGAGTTCTAAAGCCCACTCTTTTAATTACTATGTACACAGTCGCCATATCCCTTTTTGCTAACTATGATGCAAAACCTTATTCATATCTCACCTGCTCTCTATTTTAACTTCCCATTTTTTTTCACTTGGAAGGGTTTCAGTGTATTAATTTTGTGCATGTGTTAATATTGAAGACCCACCAACTATTTCTTATTTCTTATTATTTTCACATAATAGTGATTCTTTTGTCTACATGTTTATCTTCCTTTCTAATGTAAGTTTCTGGTGGAGAATAATTGTAAGTTGCTCATTTAGGGACTCTCCACTGAGCCAAACACATGCATTCCTGACCCCCAATAGTCTTCCTCATCTTCATCAGCACAGCTGACATCTAGGCAGTGTTTACCATGTACCAGACATTTGCGTGGATTATTTCAATTAATCCTCACAATAACCCTGTCAAGCGGATTATATTGCTATCCTCAAGGTTAAGAGACTTGCCCAAGTTCATCCAGTTACTACATGGTAGAGCTTGAGTCTATCCAACACCGATTCCACATGCTTAACTACCCCCATGTTTCCGTCAGTGGGATCTAGGGTTCTACCTACTGTCTGTTCCTTCCATTCTTTACCATCTGTTCTCTCTACTTCTCACTTCCCTCCCTACCTATTCTTTCCTTCCCACTCAATCTTCTCCATCTTCCTCTTTCTTAACTTTGTCCTCTTTTGGTCCTCTCCCACCTTCCCAGTGCCCTCCCACCTCATTTGCCTGGCCCCCTTTTCACTTTTTTAACCTTTTAATTTTAAAACAAAACACCTTCACGCCTAACAATGGACCCTCTAACTTCCTTGGCAATTTCTAATCATTACCATATAAGATAATAATTAGCTAGGTGAAAACAGAAGTAGAATGTAGAATTGAAATAAAGAATTTCTTTACTTTTTCTATTAGAAACATAAATGATGAGTGACTATAATGTCGTGAACTCCCTGGTTTCTAAGTATCCAAATAAGGCACTATTTAAACACACACAAAATTGTTTTATGCATTGATGACCATTCTATTGGGCAGCATATTTTTAGCAATGCAGCAACAACCACAAAATGATTCAAGTTATCATACAGAAGCATAGATAGGCTCATCACATGGCCTTCCTTCTTGTGTTCTATTGTCTAGAGAGTTACTTTGGAGATCATTATACACTGATATGAATTACCACTGGAGTCTCATTTGGATGTCTGGGCTTAGGCATTTTGTTTTTCTGTCCAAATTCTGAAGTCATGGTCATTCATCTTTTAAATAAGACTTTTAAAGTAGGACAAAGCCATAAAATAAACATTTAAGAAACAGCGTTGGATATGCCCAGCTAACCAAACTGCCCTTCTATTTAGCTTTGAACTCTAAATCTCATTTAAACACCCTCCCCCACTTTTTTTCTCTAAAGAAGAGAAGCCAAAAAAAAAAAAAAAAAAAAAGCCTAACAATTACAGTAGATTCTAAAGAAAAATATAGTAAGAACATTTTGGTGAGAGAGATTCCCACATGGAAAAGTACAAAATTGGGCAAGTACTTAAAGCTGACCAGTAGAACTTGGAAGAAGAACCATGGAATGAACTTCTGAGCTTGTGGAATGGTGTGGAGAAGTTTTGATTATTGAAATGTTCCCGGAGATCCAGTTTTACTCATTGAAACACTAGAATGGCTTATAGGATCCCCTGTGGCTTCTACCTTAATTCTTACAGAAAGATTAGGCTCTGTGCTGCCTAAGACCACATTTATTATCAGTAATGGGATCACCACATGAATTATATTATGAATACTGCGTACTATTGCATAGAAGGATCACAAAAATATTTGAAAATTGCACAAACTGATTATAACCCTGGCCCAGGAATATGAATTATCTTGGCAGAGCTGTGTTGTCAAATTTGCCTGATTATACTGCATTTGTGACAGCTGGGATAGCCTTCGTTGGCATATGCCACTTTGCTGTGCCCAGGCTGTTAATGCCATAGACATGGCTGCCCTAGTAAACAGGGCTTCAGCCTTAGCCTGGCCCCCAATATCCTGCCTGGTCTTTCTGGATTGACGTTTCCATGACCAAGTTTCAGAAAGAAAAACAAACAAACAAACAAAAATTGAGGCATTTTTCTTTTTTTTCCTTTCCTTCTTTCTTTTTTTAATAAAAACTACTCTCCATCCCCTACGAAAAGCACTATGGTGGCATCCATTGTATCACACCTTTTACTTGCACAGATTCGAAAATCATCATCAAAAACATGTTTCTAAGAAACACTACCTTGAATGTAAAACATGAATATATCACAGCCTGTATAACACAGGGGCTAGTTTGATGTTAGAAAGCCATTTTTCTTTGTTTTAAATCATCAGAAAATCCAACTGTTGAAGAGAAATTGAATATTTTAATTTTGAAGTAAGCCTGGTACTTGAAGAGAAACACATAAATCTTCCTTGGGGAAAAAAAGAAATGGAAGTTCCATTTTGGACACTGCAAATGACAGTGCCAGCTGTTGTCATAATATTTCTAACATCCACCGAGGATTAATTCCAGGCCCAGCAAGTTCATTGGATGAGCAGAAACGGCCATGGAAGCACAGGCTGGTGCTTATGCTCTGACATTGTGACATGAAGCAGGAGACCTCTGTGGAATTGGGTATCTAGCCAACACTGGATTATCATGCCTGTGGATCATTCACTTGGTGGATTATCTACGGAAATTTTAATCCAGCACTTGTTCTCCTCTGCCTCTTGGCTCTCTCCCTCTATAGTGGTATACTGGGGAAATATGAACTCGTTTGAATATAAGCTCCCATGAATATTCATTAAGTGCTTACAGCCTACAAGCTGAGGACACTGAGAGATGTGAGACACAGGTCTGGTGTTAAAGCATTTTAGAGGCAATTAGCATAATGAAACAGACAAGGGTTTCACAGGCAGGTATGGCCCTGGGCTCATCACTTAAATTTTCTGAGGCTCAATTCCTTTTCTCAGTTTTCCTTTCCTCCTGCTCAAGGAGGCAGGAGGTGCGAATGAGGGGGTCTGCTGTCCAAAGGGTCAGCTGGAACTGAGAACAGACATGTGGGTGGGACACCATTAAGCAGGTGGAGGGAGAGGGCATTCTTGACAGCAGGTGTGGGTCCCGCCAAGGCATGAAGGCAGGAATGCATGTGGCATTTACAGGGCAAAAGACTAGGAAGTTTTAGATAAGCCTGGATGTAAAGATCTTGAACAGCAAGCAGACTGGGAGTTCATGGAAGAGTGACTACTAGCTGGAGTAAAAGAAAAATCACAGGCCTCCTTTCCCCTTCTACTTCCCCTCTTGCCTGTGTCATATTCACCAATTCCAACTTTTCCTTGCTGTCTGTTCCTGTGCAATTCCTTAAGCAATTTTAAGAAGTCAAACCTGCAGGAAGGGATCCCTTTTTGTCTGCACTTGTATGTCCACTTGTATGGTCCCTGTGAAGCTCTGCAAACTACTAGATGGTGACTCTAATGATGAGGCAAAAGGCTGGTTGAGTTTATAAAACTAGCAAATCCATATAGTGGACAGTGGTGGGAAAAACAATGAGTGGCTAATGTTGAGGAATATGAGGATTAGGATAGAGAAAAGTAAAATATAGTGGGAATAAGTAAGAAGTGAAGTGAGATATGGGGAAGGGATTACTTAACAATTCAGGTTGAAGCCATATAGAAATTGATTGATGGAACAATGTCTCTGATATGTGGAGCTAAAAACTGGAGTTTGTTCTTGTCGTTGGTTTGAGAACGGGGAGGCATGTTCGGGAAGATGCTGAAGAGTTTTTCCTCTGTAGGCAGAAGTAGTTGAGGTGACCCAGGGAGGTGGAGAAGGCTGTGGTTCCACTTGGCTTAAGGTTTTGTTTAAATAGAGAGGAAAGAGTGATTTTTAAATATAATGAACTAATGCTAACTCATAAACTAACACTTGCAAATGTTGGTTATAATCCTGATTTTCTTTTTGCTGTGGACTTGGAAAACAAATCTGCGGAGAAATATATTTAGAATGTTTAAATATTTTTTGATGGAGCACACTTTGGTATCACAGCTTAAAGGTACTCCTAAGAGAGAGCTTTTACAAATGGGCCATCGTGAAAGGACATATTTTCTGTGCATTCAAATTCAAGGCAAGGGAACCAAAAACCGTGTTGCCCTGGTAAAGATTTTGAGAGTTAAATGGGAATTTGGCAAACAGCGGGCAAAGTTGACTTAAAACACAGATAAGCCTGCAAGTGTGTAAAGGGTGGAGGCATCAAAGAATGTCAGAAGCAGTTTAGATCACCACAAATAAAATAATGGAATGTAACAGGAAATTGGAATCCATGCTGTCAGGAAAGTCTTATTAGTATGTAGAAACTCCATTATTTGGTACATTTAAGATAAAATGGAAATTGTGTTTTCAAAGGGCTAATGCTCCCCTCTCCCTATGAGTGATTGGGGCGTTTTCCAGTTTTAATAATTTTGTAGGGAAAACAGCTTTTGGTGCCAAATGTGTTTCTGGAGGTGGGGAGATAGAGGACTTAAAGTGTGTTTAATGAAAGCTGTTGCTTTGAATAAAGCCAGCCTTTCTTTAGAAAGGAGAAGGAATTTGGTATATCGTATCAGGGAAAATGTTCTTTTAATGCTGGATTTTAAAAATATTATTATCAAGTCTATTTTTTCAAACTCCCTAAATACCTAAACACTTCCAGCTTCAAGTAAAAAAAAAGAAAAGAAAAGGAAGGGAAATCTGTTTCAGTGGAGGGTTGTGAACCTAAAAATTATTTTTTGCAGTTACATGAACATACAGGATGCATAGTCTCAGACCTATGTATGTGACTTTCTGAGAGGACCTTGGTATCCAATTATAAATGATTGCTGTGGAGGGATCTAACACATAATTTAGAAGGATCATGCATTGTCTGCTTCTTATTCGTGGGAAATGGGATAGCAGAATTAATGGGATAGCAGAAAAGAAAGTAAACTTTTCAGAGTCTGTTAATGCTTATAAATTTAGAGCAAAAGAAATCTTTTTAGAAGTACTGCTTTTGTATCCATATACCCGATTACCAGTTTCATATACATTTTACACAGGTATTAGGTTTGAACTATTTCTTCCAGCTTTCATTTGCCAGGACAGACTATCTATTAGTAAGATAGAGCCAGGTGGATTTAGTTTTCCTTATCTTGCCTACATTATGGTCATGCTGCAAACCCTCCATCGTGGTTTTGTTGTAGGTCTAGATATCTAGAGGTCAACTAACATGGTTTTACATAATCAGCACAGAGAAGCCTTTTAAGACACTGACAGCGAGCACTTGGAGGACAGAACGTGAATCTTACAGTTTCTTGGGAATATTACTCACTGCAGCAGAAAATAGGTGTTCCAAACGGGTGCCCAGAAAATGCTTGAGAATATAAGTTCCATAGTGCAGCATATATTTTATTCTACCTCTCATGACCAAACTCTCCATAAGCTCTATTGCTGACCTATTTTTAGGAACTCAAAAGGAACAACAGAAACTAAAGGGAACATCATCACCAAGACTGGACCTTAACTCTCTGTGGCTGACCTAACACTTCTCTTCCTGCTGGAAGTATTGGCAACCGTATCCTGGCTGATTGAAGTGGTGGGATGGTCATTTTTAGAGGTCATTTTTATCTTCATTCCTGGATACTAGTAACATAGGTCAAGATGTAATGGAGCCCTATTTAAATTTCTAATATTTAGAAACCGACTCTGATTATTTAAGACTTGTTGGGGAGGGGTGCGGAATAAAAGAGCCAGATGTTGTCTTCTGTCTTAAATTCCCAAGCATCATCAAGCATGGATGGATATATATGAAAGTGGCAGTATCCAGGAGACACATAACTAATCCTACAAACCTAAGCATTCATTCAACACTCTATCCTCTGGAAATTTGCCATGAGGAAGTCGGGCATTTCTGTGTACCTTTAAGCATAGCCTAGCATGAATAGGAGGATAAGAGAGAAAACATACTACCTTAAATACAACTTACGTATAGCAAACTGATCCTTAGACAGATGGATAACATCCTTAGCCAGAATTTAAAAGTCCAATAGCGAGTCTTCTTGACATATTAGATGTTTATTTCTGAACATTGTCTTTCATAGATAGATGAACTGCAAAGAAGGTATAACCTGGTGCTATATGAATGGATTAGTTCTTTTGTAGTGCTTGACTATCAGAGCCAAACTTGTAAATGGTTGGAATTAAGTTGTCAGCAGAACCCCCTTTAGATAGGTGATGGAAGCTCCCACATCTTGCTGTTTCTGAGTGTTTCTTGGTATTTCTGAATCTCTGAATTTCTGAATCTTGCCTCACTGAGACAATATGCCAACATCTACACTTTATTGTATGGAACTAGATGACATATCTCCCAATTCCTATCTATCTATCTATCTATCTATCTATCTATCTATCTATCTATCATCTATCTATCTATCTATCTATCTAAGGAGGAGGATAGATTACATTTATAAGGTGCAGGTGTTGTTTAAGGGTACTGGCTACTTTTATAGGCAAGGAAAAAAAGAAGAGAAAATAATGGGTGGAAGGAAGGTATTCCCATGTCACATTCAGGTCACTCCATCTGTCTAATAAGTACTTAGAGACAGTCTAATAAGTACTTCCAGTCACCTTGTGTGTACTTGGAGATTCACACACAGAAAAAGAATACAGCAGTGGGCTCCTTAGAGAGTGACATGGTATGGCTACAGAGTAAATATAATTTTTTCCCTGTTCACCCCCCCAGAGACTTATGAATTATTTATTAGCTAATTTTTCCACCAAGATTACAATCATCTCACCTGTTGCTTGCCAGCCTGGTAGATTATTAATATTGGTTACTCTATTTATTTGCATATTTTCCTTATGTAGGCTATTCATCCTGTTTGTATTACACACACACATACACACACACACACACACACACACCCATTACCATCCCATATTTTTCTTCTGGACAGCTTTTTGTTACTGCCCCATTCCTATGAGATCAGGAAAAAATGCACAGGCTTCAAAGTTAGCCCAACCCAGACATATGGGGTAGTAGGTTCATTTGGGTTGGAGGAGAGTTGTTCATCCAGATAACTGAAGCTTGTATATATATCTTCAAATCATAAGAAGAAACATTTGCAGTAGAGGAAGCCTAAGAGCCTTGGCTTGTAGTGGTCTAATGGAGGTGATGCTCAGAAATCTCAGAGGTAATTAGCGCGCTCTCTCTCTCTCTCTCTCTCTCTCTCTCTCTCTGTCATCTTTATATAGGAGATTATGTTGACTTCTCCATCTCTTGCTACAGATTAGTTTGGGGGCCATCAACAAGCTTTCCTGAAGATCAAGTCAACCTGTCTGTCCTTGCCTTTACTATATACATAGATCCTCTCTTGACAGCAGTTCTGTCCACTAATTCACCAGTGATTCTACTAATTATGTCAAGTAGGAGTGATCCTTGGTGAATGCCCCTCTTTTTATTAAAGGAAGGAAGGAGAGAAAGGAGGGAGAAAGGAAGAGCTCCCCGTGTCCAGCCAGCTATGATTTAGCCCTTGGTAAAGAGTTATTACAAGTTGAGATGGTGCCAGGCTGCTCCGGTGATTCATCTCTTCTTTTGTCAAGACCAGTTGAGGCAACGCAGTCAGGAACTTCCCTGCTTTGTGAAGAGGTACTTTATGTCAGAAGGGGAAGCATAAGCACAAAAATAATTAGGCTTTCTGAGTAGAGGGAATTAGTTCTTGATTAGTGAGCAGTTCCTGCAATTTAAGGTCAAAAAGTATCGTCAGTTAATTCAATATGCCAGGCTTCCTCATCGTTTCCAATGACTCTTTCTCTCTTTGAAGGTCATTGGGCAAACTGGTCTGAGTATTTTCTTAAAAAATCTTGTTTCAGAGCTAATGGCATGCAGAGAGTTTAAGGCTGGATATGTTGGATGCATCTATGTCGAGATGCAGATCTGGAACTGTGCCTGATCCTGAGGCACCGAGTGGAAATCCATGTGCTGTGTTGTGGGAGCCTAGTTTCTGGAAGCTAAGCCAGTATTCTTTGGCCTGTGAAGTTTGTGTCAGGTATGCCTTGTCCAACAGCATATCGACTGCAGCTGTTGAAGGACAGATTGCCTTCAGGACATTTGGCACCCATGGGTGGTTGAATACCCAGAGTTCACAGCTAACAGAAAACTCCTTTGCTCTCATTAGTCATTTGCATTCATAATTTATCCCTTTAGTTGAAACACTGACCCCAATGTAGGGCATATTAGTTTTCACATTCCATTTTACTCCGGTATGGTCTCTTCCTAACTTTACTAATTTTACCTTGTTTCTTTGTCTTGCCAAAAACCCAGGGCTCTGTGGCTCAGTGGTAACATTTCAGAGCAGCTCACTAGACTAGCAGTAGGCAATGTGGCAGGGGCTAGTGTTTTTGGCTGGCTTGCAGAAGCATAAATCCTGAGGGTTTTTTTTTTTTTTATCTTTTAAATTATGGATCTTTCTGTGAATTTTAGTCCAGATTCTTCAGTTTCTGAATAAAACAGTTGAGGACCACAGTGGTAGAGTGATCATCTAAGATTACTCAGCCAATTGGTTGCAGGGCCGGAATAGAAACCTAGGGCTCTTGGGATGGTGCTTTGAACAAGACCCCAATGACCTTTCACTCTGTCAAATGTGTAGATGTTCCATAATCTTCTCCACTCAGTGTTTCCTTTTCATCCGCCAATCCTAAAACCTCTGGGTGTGATTTTCTTCCTCCTCGTACTTTCTGCCTTGAGCTTGTCAGCCGCAGGATGAAGTGTTGGCCAGGGGGTTACAGAGGGTTATGTTTCATTGCCGTGAGAGTACTTTAGTGCCATTCAAGAAATTCATTCATTAAGAAATTAAGTTGCAGGTTATCCCGGCATCTCCAAGGCCTATCTTTCAGGAATAAGAACAGTTTACTCCCACTCTTGTATTTCCTCTAAACTCTCCCTTTAATCTTTAAAATACCCATTGAGAGAAAACAAACAAACAAACAAACAAAACTATGCATGGGCATACAGATGAAATACCAATAAATCAAGAATCTTCTCCCTGACTAAAGTTTAATTATAAACCCTAGTGTGTCTTTCCTTCAAGCTTTTATAAAGCTCTTATTATATAAAACTTTCAAGGTTTGTAAAAGTAGGCAGAATAGTATAACGAATCCTCAAATATCTGTTACCCAGCTTCAGTCGTTAGCAACTCAGGGCAGACTCACTTCATCTCTGCCCACACAATTTCCCCCTCCTGCATTATTTGAAAGCAAATCCCAGACAACATTCCATTTTATTCATTAGCATTTCAGAATCAATCTCCAAAAGATGACATTTTTTCTTCTTTTTCCCCAGCTTTATTGAAATATAACTGATACATAAAATTATAAGATATTTAAAGTATACTTTCTGATGATGTGATATACGTGTACATTGTGAAGGGATTCCCCTATCTGGCTAATTAACATATCCATCACCCCACTTATGAAAAGATAAGCATTTTTGTTATATTTAAAACATTTTTTAAGGTTTATTATTTTTGAGAGAGAGAGGGAGACAGCACGCGAGCAGGGGAGAGGCAGAGAGAGAGAGGGAGACACAGAATGCAGAGCAGGCTCCAGGCTCTGAGCTGTCAGCACAGAGCCCGACGTGGGGTTCGAACTTGTGGACTGTGAGTTCATGACCTGAGCTGAAGTCAGACACTTAATCGACTGAGCCACCCAGGCGCCCCAAGAGATAAACATTTTTAAATAATTGAATATACATGTAGTGTTCAAATTACAGTTGTTTCAAATGTCATAATTTGTTTTTCAGAGTCTGAATCAGGCTCCAAATAATTTCCATATACTGTAATTGGTTTTAAGTCTGTAAGTTCCTTTTAATCTATAGGTTCAGAATCTTTCTTTCTATCTGCAATTTATTTGTTGAAGAAACCGAGCTGTTGGGAGAGTTTGCTACGGTCTGCATTTTGCTGATTATTTCCCCATGGTATCCTTTGCCATGTTTTTTCTGTCCTCCCTATAGTCTATACATTGGTAATTGTACCTGAAAGTTGTGTTAAATTACTGTCTCGAGAAAATGAAAACGTTAAGCACTGATGAACGCTGGAGGGTAAAGTGGAGTCATTGGTATGAGGTGCCCAGTCAGGGCTGGCTTTTGGAATGTGGAGGAGGAAGACCGTGAACTTGGGGTAAAGTGGCAGTTGGAAGCATGGACTTTGGAGCCAGACTGTCTGGGTTCCAGTTTCAGTTTTGTCACTTCTTAGCTGGATAGCCCTGGGAAAATTCCTTGACCTCTCTGTGCTTCAGTTGTCTCGTCTGTTCAGTGAGAACAATAATAACACCTATGTACAGGGTTATAAGGATCAGGAGGACCGACATGTGTGCATGTAATGTGGCATACATTAGAACATTGGCATGGCGTTAGCACTTTACTATATTTATGAGAGAAGGCAAAGGGGAGCTCAGGGAAAGAAGAACAGTAGAAACAAAAGTGTATGGCCAGGGGTGCCTGAGTGGCTCAGTTGGTTGAGCATTCAACTCTTGATTTCAGCTCAGGTCATGATCTTACGGTTCGTGAGATCAGTCCCCACATTGGGCTCTGTGTTGACAGCACGGAGCCTGCTTGGGATTCTCTCTCTCCCCTGCCTCTCTCTTTCTTTCTCTCTGTCCCTCGCCCACTTGTTTCTCTCTCTCTCTCTCTCTCTCTCTCTCTCTCTCTCTCTCTCTTTCTCTCTCTCTTTCAAAATAAATAAATAAACATTAAAAAAAAGAAGCATGTGGCCATAGAACAGCCAAAAGACCAGCCTTCCTGAAAGCTGTGCCAGATGATCCTCCTCTAAGTTTTTTCATGGAATTCTGTTTCCCATCTCTCTCCACGTTCCATTCCACGTAAGTTATTTTCATTATATGAACATTTTGTGTGTGAGTAGAAAAGAAAGCAAAGCGGTGTCACCAGTGCTGAGTGGTGTTGGGGCCAGGAACCCGGGGGCCTCAGATGTTTGAAGGATACCTGTTTGGGCCCTATGTTCTGCTACTGCCTCTAGCCCTTACCTCACACACTTACTACTCGTGCCCTACTTTTGTGCTTCAAGAGTCAAAGGCTCGTAATGGTGTTTCCCATTCATTCATTCCTTCGCGTGGAACCCCCATGCCGTAGTTCACAGATTGTTTTATTCACTTGAATATTTATCTTAACCTATTTCTGCAATCAGGTTGCCTTCACTGCCCTTCCTTATCACAATCTGCAATAATCTTGGAACATTTGAGTCTTTGGCTTTGCGTGAAAGCACTGTTTCTAATGTAGGAATGCCTGATTCTCCGCATTTCATTTCCTTCCTCTACTTCAAACTCTCATGGTAATGATTATTGGTGAGAGAGTCTTTTCTATTATTGAACGTTTCTTGTTTAGTTTTGCATGGTTTCAGTGTCCTTTAAAGCAGAGACTGCCAAGCTATAGGCCACCTGTTTTTGTAAATGGGACTTAACTGGAACACAGCCATATCCATTCCTGCATGTGTTACCAGTGTTTGCGGTCTCACGGAACGGCAGAGATGAGAATAGTTGCAACAGAGGCCCTATGGACCACAAAGCCTAAAATATTTACCCTCTGGTCCTTTACAGTAAAGGTTTGCTTATGGCTGCTTTGAAGAGAAAGAGTTATCAGATTTATATGGTGCCAAAGAACTGCTGGCTAGAAAAGAGAAATTGTAGAGTTCTAGATTTTCTTTTAAAAAATGGAACACATTGGAAAAGTCGCTTGTTCACGGGTGACCTACATGCATTTAGGTATCAAGACACTGTGCACGCTTGTACTTGGGGGTAAGAATGACAGGCCTTCTCTTTGTGTGGAGGTCTCCAGGCTGGAGGTCATGCAGAGGATTGCTCTCCCTCTTTACTCTTCCATTTTGCCGTAATTTCCCTGAGGGATGAATGCGTTGGACCATAAGGGGATTTGGATACTTCCTGATGGTTGCTTTATCTCAGATATTCTTAGGTTCTCTTCTGAGCAAGGCCGTGCTTTCTCCCTGCTCCAGTCTGGCAAGGCCCAATCTGCTACTTACCTTGGGTTCCTACTGCTCACCTTGAAGGGAATCTCTTTCACTTGCCTCGGGGCTTGTTTGCTCCGTAGTATCTGCGCCAGTTGACAGCAAGTCAAAAAAACCACTTTATACAGAGGCCTACTTTCAAAATGTCAGCTAGTAGCAAGTAAGTCGGGCTTAACTTTTCCTTGACTCTGGAGATCTGATGAGAAGGGGAAAGGAGTGATTTGTTGATTGGACTGACTTTTATATCAGTCATTGTGAGGCAGTGTGACACATATTATCTCATTTAGATACTCATAAAAAACCCTGCAAGGGAGGTAATACAATTCAGGAAACTGACACTCAGAAAAACTAAGTAAATTGCCCAGTTCCCATGATAGTTTCTGTCAGCCAATGCCACGAGCTTCTTCTAGCTTTCTGTTCCATAATCCTTACCTTGTTGGCCCCTTCCTCATGCTCATGAAATGGCTGCTAGAGATTTAAGCACCGTGTTTCTAAGCAAGAAGAAGGTTAAGGATAAAGGACAGAAGGTAAACAGACAAGCTAGCCACATCTGTCCTTTCCTCGATGTCCTACTTGGTGACTTCAACTTACATCTCGTTAGTCACCATCATAGGGCATCCTTTTCTGCAGGGAAACCTGAAAATATGCAGTTTGTTTTGTTTGTCTTAAGCTGCACACATTACCACTCCCATAAAAATATGTTCTGCAGGTACAGCAGTGGGGGAGAAATGTTTTTCAATAGGCCATTTACAATCTTTTCTTCAAGAGGTCCTTCTGATACATGGACTGATTAAACATTTCTGATCTAAACTCTCATGGATCTTGCTTTTCCTCAGTTCAAATGAATTTGATAGAATAAAGGTTATTATCCCTCTCTAATCTCCTGGTAGAGGGCAGAGATCCAGCAGATAGAATTAATTCCTTCTGGCTTCCATACTAAAACAAGACACATGCCAGTGAGGAGTGGTGACTGCTTGATGTCCTCAGCCAAATGTGGGGAGGTGTGATGACGTTCCAAGTCCTCTAGCTGTGTATTAACAACAGGTGTCTCTGTGGACCAGCCAACAGTCCCTTTGGTGAGGGCATGGGGAGGCCGCTTGGAGCTGCTGGACCGCATCAGCTTGCAGAGACAAATGTGGCCCCTACTGGAGCTCTAGCGGGCTAGGAAAATATCTGGCACCCTCCAAGTGACTACTGTTCAGTCAGCAGCTAACTTGCATCTTCCAGTCGCCAATCCCCTGTGGCTCTTTGTTGATTGCTCACATGCCCCAGACCTGGCTGAGACCTGCTGTGGTCTAAGGAGAAGAAATAGTGATGCCTCCAAAATGTAAACACTCACGTGGGTAGTTTTCACATGCACGTTCATAAGGAAGTGCTTTAAGGGGAACAGTTATCAAATACGTGGGTCTTTCCCCCATTCGTGGCTGCCCACAACAAAGTTCTTTTCCATGTTTTTGGGGGGTGGGTTTTTTTTTTTTTTCCGTCAGTCATAGAGCCTGAAGAGAACAGTGTGTCCTAAAAACAGGAATTTCAGCCTGCAAAGGAAAACGTCCACCCTGCCTGGTC
Organism: Felis catus; assembly: GCF_018350175.1. NCBI lineage: Eukaryota > Metazoa > Chordata > Mammalia > Carnivora > Felidae > Felis > Felis catus. The sequence continues at coordinate 204,931,757 of NC_058368.1, read as the reverse complement.
ACCTGCAGGAGTCAGTCAGCTCAGGAAAGCTGGACTTTTCTGGTACTCTGCAGAGGGGGCCAAAACAGTTGAGGCACTGTGACTGGACCCTTGTTCAGAAGGAGAAGGGAGGGGATTTTAAAACAAAATGCCAGAAGTGCAATGTAGTACAGAGGTTACAAACTCGGAAAGCTTGGAGCGTCTTGGCAAGTAACACAAAGGTGTGAAATGAGCCAGTTGCACACAGGCAAGCATGTGTCCCTTCTGTAGAACTGGTTGCTACAGGGGAATGCTAGTCCTGATTCCCTCCTTCCTTTCAGTTTTCCTTCCTTCCCCTTCCCTTCCCTGAGAAGCCATAAATGTGGCGTTTTGTGTCAGTCCAATTTGTTAGTGTTGCCGACCAGGCTTGCTGCTAGCTCATCTGACTCCTTTGTACAGATTAGGAAATGGCACCCCTTTCTTCATACATGGACCCATGGCTGTGCAGGTCAAGTGCGGGCTGAATATCAATCCTTGCCTGCCCCGTGGCAGAGCCTTTGTGCCAGACACAAGCTGCCCAACTTTAAGATTTTATTTTATCATTTTTGTAAGTAAACTCTACCCCAACATATGATTTGAACTCACAACCCTGAGACCAAGAGCTGCATGCTCTACCAACTGAGCCAGCTGGGCACCCCACCAGCTGCCCATTTTGAGACATGGCCCCAAAAGTTACGTTTGTTTGGCTCACGTAACATTGATATTGTGGTCCACACTTAGCCCACAGACTATCATTTTGCAGCCCCTGGGGTTGTGGTTTAAACAAAGCTTCAGCATCAGACTACCCAGCTTCAAATCTACTTAGTATTTAGGCATATTATTCAGTTTTTCTCTGCTTCCACCTCCAGTATCTGTAAAATGGGTATAAATACTTGGACCTACCTCACAGAGTTATTACGAGGTTGAGATTAAATAATGGATGAAATGCACTTAGCCATTCAGAGTATGGCTAATAGCATTGATAAGTGTTAGTTAATATCAAAATCATGTAAAAAACAGACTTTGCACATTCATTGGCCTATCCTTGCAAGTCAAGTTTTGTTGGAGAATTCACAGCATCTGAAATGGATGAGAAAGTACATTTCAGACCTTCAGGATTTCTTCCTATTTATACAGAAAATGCTTACGCTCTGCCTCTGGTAACTTTGTGAGGGTAGGGAGCTCAAACTAGCATTACTTACCAATGGGCCTACCAGGGCCATAAAAACCTTCGTGAAGTAAACGTTTGGACCACTGTCTCTGTCTCCCTGCATGAAGCGGTTACAGGGGTTCACAGCTGACATCCGTAACATGATGCCTTAAAATCATTAGGAAAAGATTAAAGTTAGTATCATCTGTTGCAAAAGGCATGGTGTGTGAGATACGTTTTAGAATAATTTACAATTTAAAAGGGTTGGAGTTTCAGGACACTCGGGCTCAATTATTTGAGTTCATTTTCTAAACTGACTTCTTCTCTTGGAGTGGGGGGCAGAGAGTAGATAACTCTATTGTTAAAAACCATCATAGTTCTTTGCATCCAACGTGCATCAAGGCTCTACGTAAGCTCAACTCCCGTCAGTGAGACTCTACTGAGAAGAGTGATGATCCAGGACTGACTCTGCAAGGATTTGGGTTGAAATGAGGCAAAGTGTTGCTCTGGGAGGTCCAATCCTATCAAAGTGTTCAATAATGTTCTTTAAAGAAAAGGCAGCCTGTCAACCTATTCCATAACATGACCAGGAAAGGGCATCCAAGAAACAATGTATTTAGTTCTACCTACATCCAATTAACTTTTCTCTCACTTCGTTAATATCTAGGCTTCCCCTAAGTACTCAGTAAGTCCTAAAAAAATACGAAGACTCTCGGTGAGACTTGGGAAGACAAGGATCGCCCCAGGAATTCTTACTTCCTTCACATAGACTTGGTTGGGCTACCATAAATCCAAAGCTGTGCTCTCTACACCTGGATTTTTCAGTCTTGCCACTGTTGACATCTTGGGTAGGTAATTCTCTATTGTGAGGCTGTGCTGCACACCGTAGGATATTCAGCAGCATCCTTTATCTGTTCTTGCTGGCTGCCAGTAGGGCCCTCCCCCCCAACTTGTGACAATAAAAAAAGTCCCTGACATCACCAGATGTCACCTTGAGGAGATCTTCCTGGTTGAGAACAACTGCTCTTGGCTAAAAGTGTTGAGATTTGTAAACACAACAGGTTTTGGGGTGTGTGTGTGTGTGTGTGTGTGTGTGTGTGTGTGTGTGACCAAAAGGCCCTAGAGTTGGAAAAGTTTTGAAAATAAGCTGATCTGCAAACTGTGTCCAAAATGCTTAGAGAAAAATCCTGTAAGGACCATGTTTGGCAGATGGGTGATTTTGCTAAGCTTCATGGCAGCTTTTCCATGTGTTGTGTTAATTGCTATCACACTAGATAAGTTGCTAACCAGTCTAGAAGGATGAGTCGTCATCCAAATCATCCATATCACCCTTAAAGTATTTATCCAGACTTGTAAACAGGAGCATTGCTTTTCCATTGGTGCTTGCATCAAAAGCTCTTCGGGTGTAAACTCATCGGGAGTAAGAGTAAGAGGGACCTCAGAGATCAAATCCACTTCTTATGGTTTATAGGACAAAGCACTGAGGTCCAGACAATAGTTTGCAACATAATTTATTATGGTAAACTTTGGTGATTCAGACACTAGCCTGAAATTTTCAGCAATACAGGTATAGAACAGTATAGGCACAGAATTACTGAGTAAAATGTTAAAAAATATACTCAAGTCAATTTTCAAAGTTTTAGGAATTAAGAGAAACCAGAGACAAAATTAAAAATGTTTTTCAAATTCAAAAAATTAAAAATACTATCAGTGTACCTTTTGCTTCAGGATCCCAAAATTTATAATTATTTTCTCTTTATAACACATGATTGCATAGTATCAACTGATAGGAAAGGGTAGATTTCCATTAATGTGCCTTATCATACTTATGAATTATGCCCACTAAATGAATTATTTGGAACTTGAAAGGAACTATGGTTTAAAATTTGTCCTTAAGACAGACCAAATATTCTCACCCTTTCTCTTCCCACCTCCATGCAGCATTATCAACCTCACCCAGATTATAATTCTAAAATAAGGTGATGTGAATGAATTCATCACATTGGTACAGGATACCCATCCCTGTATCCAAATTTCTTTAACGAATTGGAGGAATATACAGTATTATATGGAGAATATGTAGTATTCATGTTTTCTCCATGTGGTCAGCTCCTGATCCAGAGGAAAAAGAGTAAGGCAGGAAGATGATCAGATTCAGATGGTGTTCAAATGGAATATGAGAACATCACCAAAGGAAAGGTACAACATGTCCTGGTATGTGCAAGTTTTGATTACAAGGTGTACTCTTGCTGCCTGGTGTGGTGCCCCAGGCTCTGTCTAACTTTAGTTTATGATTACCAGGGTCTCTGAAACAATTCTCCAAGGTCAGGTGTGGATCCAACTTTTCTCCTGTGCTCCAATTATCTTCCTGTGCCCAAGCAATAAAAAGAAAGCTTCCTCTTATAATTCGGTATAAAGGTTGTCAAAAGACTTCAGGAAATGCCTTCGACCTTTTTTGGATCTCAAGGATGATCTTATTCAGAAATAGGTATGGTGTCAAAATACAAAATGTGCTAGTAAAATAAGCACATGATTCACTTTAAAAAATAATGCTTCTTGGAGGAGTGGAGATACGATCTATTCCAGATTTTAAAGAGAGGTGGTTGAAGAGATATGGTATTTTTACCTAGGACTGTGCTGTCACCTTTTGGCAATGATGTGAAATGAAGAATCCCTTTGAAGATTGTTAATGCATTTAACGAACACTGAGAGCCTGTTATGAGCTCGTCACTGTTATAGGTGGTAGAGATTACACAGTGAACAAAACAAAATTGTGTTTACATTTAATGAAGGGAGACGGTCAATAAACAAATATATGATATGTCACATGGAGATAAGTGATATGGGGAACACCAAAACAGGGTAAGAGGATAGGTGAAGCAGATTGACCAAGAACTTAGTATTTTATATGGGATCATCAAGGAATGCCTCTAGTAAGGTGACATTTGCTCAGAGAACTGAAGGAAATAAAACGGAGAGTCTTATGGATATCTGTGGGAAGATATTAGAAACCATTATAAATGTTCCAACAGAAAATTTATTAGGACTCAGAATAGCAGGCCTATCTGTGCTTAGATGAAAGAGGGAAAGATAAAAGGGGGAGCTTAGGGAAAGCAATAGAGACACATTGAATGTGTTCACTGAATTTATACACTGATTAGACAAACCGTAAAATTGAATTATGTGTTTGCCAATCTTTTACATGGTTTTTAAATATGAGACCCATAGCTCTGTCTTTTGTATAAACTGAGTTATAATGAAGATGGGATTGTCTTTTTGAGCTGTCCTGCAAAGCTTAGGCTAACTCAAAAAACAACAGTTCATCAACATTGCCCAGGTTAGAGGATGTTATTCATCTGGGCCAGGAAGTAAAACAACCAGATTGGGCCTCACTGTGGGCCCTAGTCCATTTGACCAGATTTTAATGGGAAGAGAGCTTGCTGGGCAGGGCCGTTTCAAGGAGGAAGAACAGAAGAGTATAGGTAAAGATCCCATGTTACTTGGCTTCACATTGCCTTCATGTCCCTCTAGTCTGGTCTCATATGAGCGAAATGTTCTTCTAAAGGGTGTGACATGTTCTCCAGGCCAGGGGAAGGATGCTGAGGACTTCAGTCATAGAACCTTTCCAAGAGTCTTTCAGGAAATTCTTACCTTCTATTCTGCATCTCCTTATTAGCTCAAGAGGGGCTTTATTCTTCTTAAACATGTAAAGAAAAGAGGCATCAGCTGCCCTTTGCAGCTAGGAATTGCTCTAGGTTTTTTAATGCCTAACATCGAATGGGGTCACATGTGCTCGTTGGGAGTGGTTTCCCTGTTCTCAAGGACAGTCAGATTTCACCTCTGTGCCTCTCAGGATTGCCTTGCCTTCAGGGTTGTTGAGCATGCGTGTTGAGAGTTGTTGACTGTTAAAAGAAAGCAGGACTGGCATAGGACCAACAAGAGAATATGCTGGAATTCTACTTCTTAGAGCTGAGGAGAATTTCTGTTCAAGCCCAATCCTGGGACTGATGAATCAAGAGTGATTAAAGAAGCAAGGAAGTACTTCCTGAAAAGGGATGGCATCCAGACACAAGTCATTACTTGACCAATTTTGTCCATAGTTTGCAAGTTTCAAGTGCTTCAGTGTTTATGGTTTTTTGCTTTTACAAGTCATAATTAAAAAAAAATTCTTTTTCTTTGCACTCAGAAAACCTTTCCTGAGCACCTACCCAGAGTCCAGTCCTATGCCACACATGTCCAAAAGACTTAGGTAACATTGTCCTTGAACTTGTAGAGTTAGTTTTGTTAAAAAGATATAAGACTTGCAGCAGCAAAAAAAAAAAAAAAAAAAAAAAAAAAAAAAAGAATTCCAAGAAGGAGCAAGTGAGAAGCCAAGCAGGAGGCATTAGCTCAGCAGAAAGAGTCCAGGCTTTGGAATCGGGTAGACCTGGATTTGGATCAGTGCTTTGACTCTGACCAAGAGCATGCCTGGTGGGATTCACTTATCCTATGGGGGCCTCAGCTTTTTTCTTCTGTAAACTAGGATGATAATATCTATTACATTGTCACACTGGATTGCTTTGGTGACTCAGTAATATACACAAAGCAATTAGAAGGCTGGCACATGAGAAGCACTTACTACCGTTACTTGATTAGACAAATAGGAGACCTGGGTTCTAGTTTTGATTCTGCAATTATTAGATAACTTCGATAAGTCACTTTATCCTACCACATGTGTAGATCATCTATAAAGTGAAAGGAAAAAAAAAATCTCTGGACAATGTGTTTTACTTCTAAAATTCCACGTTATTTTGGACTGAAATGTATTGAGCAAAAATCTAAGTGGATGCTTCTCCTTTGGAATACTAATGCTAACGATAAATCATCAGTATTTACTGAGGACTTACTCTGGAGCCAGGAGCCATATGGGTTCTTTACTTTCTTTGTGATTCATTCCATGTGACACACTCAATAAAATGGATAATCTTGTCCTGTTTCCTATCTTCTAAGCAGTATTTTATCCAGTTGAATATTTCTTAAGTCAGGGTTCATTATATAATAAGTACGTTTAATGTGGTAATTTTTCCCCCAAAAGCCATTTCTAAGTGAGATAGGACATCTCATAATTAATGGTGTCTGTGAAGCAAAGGAAACTAATGTTTTTTTTCCTGTATTTTGGGTGGTAAAGCTGGGTCTTGGTGGTGTAAATTTACATGCCCAAGATTAATGAAGTAACAAAGGCAAAGCCAGTATTTGAACTGAGATTTGTCTGGTTTTGCTCATTTACCACACTTTTTAGTAACAAAGTGTATAAAAAGTTGCCAATGTATCATCTTTGTTCACTTCCTTTTCCATAGCAAAACAGTTTTGATCCATCGCTAGGTTGAAGGTTGTAGGTTTCCTATTTATTAATTCTTAACAGAAGTACATTTTTAGTCTTCCTAGCCAGACTTTATAGACTATATATCCTGCACAATGAAATGTTCACATATATTTGATGTTGACATCACTGGTGACATTGGTCAATCTGAAAAGTTATTTTCCTTAAGATAAGAAACCACTAGACTCATAGATCTCCTTTAGAAATTTCACCCTGACCTGAGTTCAGCTGAGTAATAGCAAATTTTTCCCTAGACTTTCAGGAACCTAGGTCCTTACGAGGAAATAAGGATGTAGTCATTAACAGTTGATTATTAAGCAAAATCATTGAAAATTAACAGAAGTATTCTTTGACCTTAGTCTTTACAGCCAAACTGCTAATCTTGGATACATATAAGACTGTGTTACTAATCTGTTGACATTTAGCACAAATTAGCTATCCATTGGGCCAGTTGTTACTATTGAAGACTTTTTTTGAAGTATATTAAAATTCTTTTTTTAAGTTCATTTATTTACTTTGAAGGAGAGATAGAGAAAGTGAATGCGTGTGGGGGCAGGGGAGGGGCAGAGAGAGAGGGTGAGAGAATCCCAGTTTCCACACTGTCATCACAGGGCTCAAATTCACCAACCCTGAGATCATGTTCTGAGCCAAAATCAAGAGTCAATTCTTAACCGTCTGGGCCACCCCTGTGCCCTGAGGTAAATTAAAATTTTTATTCCGTGTGTTTCTTTCTCTGAAACAGAAACTTAGGGGCTTTTATTAGGAGAACCTCTCAAATAATCTAATAACCAGCTGTCTATGGTATTAAATAAGCTCTGTTGTCAAAATGATTATAGTTTCAAAGTTAATAGAAAAAGATTTTAACAAAGGTGACCACTAGCCTTTGTAAGTGTCCTTTAATTCAGGAAGTAAAACTTCGATTAGAAAAAAAAAAGGGATATGTAGAGCTGGTTCCCTGTTAAATGATTCTGAAGTTCTTAAAGTATTCTGTCTTGATACCGTATGTTTTCACTCTTATGTGGATCCTGAGAAACTTAACAGGAACCCATGGGGGAGGGGAAGGAAAAAAAAAAAAGAGGTTAGAGTGGGAGAGAGCCAAAGCATAAGAGACTCTTAAAAAATGAAAACAAACTGAGGGTTGATGGGGGGTAGGAGGGAGGGGAGGGTAGGTGATGGGCATTGAAGAGGGCATCTTTTGGGATGAGCACTGGGTGTTGTATGGAATCCAGTCGGACAATAAATTTCATATATTAAAATAAATAAATAAATAAATAAATAAATAAATAAATAAAAATAAAAATAAAAATGAAAAAAAATAAATGTCAAACGACTTAGCTTAAAAAAAATGAGAACAAACTGAGGGCTGATGGGGGTGGGAGGGAGGGGAGGGTGGGTGATGGGTATTGAAGAGGGCATCTTTTGGGATGAGCACTGGGTGTTGTATGGAAACAAATTTGACAATAAATTTCATATATTTAAAAAATAAATAAAATAAAATTAATTAATTAATTTAAAAAAGTATTCTGTCTCTACTTTTAATAGGACATAGGTGTTAGCATATTCACCTAGACTCACTGACTGACTGACTGACTGAATGAATGAATGAATGAATGAATGAATATATTACACATGTTTGAGATTTGCTTTTCCTTTCTTTGTTCTAGCAGCTTCAGGACTGACATGCAGTTGTAAAATTACACATGCTAGAATTTGAAATGTTGTATCAGTCCAGGTCCTGTCAAGAAACAGTCTAACTTAGAAATTTCAAGAGACTTTAATGAAGGGGAGATTGACAGAAGTGTGGGTAGGGTTGAAGTCACCAACAAGGTGTGTTGAGGCACTCAGACCCTCACCATGAGGTGGGGGCTGTTACCACCCCAAATGTGAAGCAGCAGTGGGAGGAAATGGTGTTACTCTAGTTCTTGAAAAGCAGGTGCCACAGAGGAGGGACAGGTGACAGAAGCTAGAATCCTGTCGGGACTTAGGATTCTAAGAAGTTGTGGGGAAGTCCTCTCTGACCTCTCTTTCAAATCCAAATTGTTCAAACCCAGTAGGAAGTCAGCCAGCAAGCGAGGGTGGTGATGGCAGCCCATAGCAGGCAAGCCTCCTGAGGTGGAGGAGGAGAGAAAGACCTAGAATGGATCTGCTAGGGGAGCAGAGCCAAATAGAATAACCAGCCCAGATGGGAAATGCTATTTTAGAGTCCACAAGCTGCCAAAAAAGAATAGTATATTCAAATAATTCAGGGTCCTGACCTCATTTGATCTTGGGGTAGCATCCACTTTCTGGTACTTTCTTGCAAAGACACTTGTAAATGCCTCACAGCAGCCAGAGTCACTGGTCAGGTCTGCCTGGCTCAGTCTCCTCACTCAAGACTGTATGTGGTTGTGGGACTGAGAGGGCTCATTCTATAGCTCACTTATGGGTGAAGGTCAAAAGGGAAAAAAATAGAAAAGACATTGAGAATCTCCCCAGAAGTGTTACAATTAGGGATGGAATAAGAGCAGTAGGGAAGCCTGGAGGAGGCATGTGCATGAAAATGACTTGCAAATGAGTTCACAGCAATATGGTAATGTTCTGTCCCACACTCCTGCTACTGGTCCCCTCCACTATCTTCTAGAGCCCTCATTTGAGGGCACGGTTGGTAGACTCTTTATTATAAGTAGTGAACCTCAAGACATGTGTACTCATGGTATGAGTGGAGATATTACACATCTTACCCATCTCCCAACAGGAAGTTGGTGTCTGAGGTTACTGTTGTTCCACCAGCTTGAAGGGGAAAAGGAACATTTTAAAAGTAAGGAGGAAAAGATATCACTATATGATGAAATGTGTATCTGTGGATGGTCACTTGCTCTATGACAACTGCTTAAAGCCTACACGGGCTAACTGTCCACTTGCAGCTGACAAGAAATAAACATCCTTACCACAACCATATTCCATGGTTCATGTCTTAGTCCATTCAGGCTGCCGTAGCAACATACCAGAGACTGGGTAGCTTAAAAGCAACAGAAATTTATTTCTATAGTCCTGGAGGCTGGAAATCTGAGATTAGAGCATCAGCATGGTCACACGAGGACCTTCTTCCAGGTCACAGACTTCTTGTGTCCTCATGTGGTGGAAGGGAGCTCTGTGGATCTCTTATAAGAGCACTAATCTCATTCATGACAGCTCTACCCTCATGATCTAATTATCTCCCAAAGGCCCCACCTACTAATACCATCACCTTTGGGCGTTAGGATTTCAACATATGAATTTTGGAGGAGACACAAACATTCAAACCATAGATAGAAGTTCATTATCATAATCTTTTGCGCTTCTCTTGCTTCATCATACTCTCTGGCAAAATTCCACCCTAGATTATATCCAGCTCTCCACCTATACCATGCGTGTACCTGAGAGCTCAGTAACACTGGAGAAAATACACACCGTGCTGACTTGGTTTCTCTTTAAATGCACAGCCACTACCCTCATAGAGTCCTTAGTAATGTCTGGCAGTGTCCTTATTTCCCTAGTCCATTTTCTTTTCTACTCTTCTAGACAACTATTTCACACCTTCTCATTTATCATCAAGCCTCTAACACTTACTTCCCACGTCCTACCTCTTGGCAGATAACTGGTATTCCTATTTTACTGCAAAACAAAACAAAACAAAACCCAGAGGCAATCAGAAGAGAATCTACAAGCTCCCACCACCACATCCACTGTGTCTCAGAATCGGTGCCCATATGCTCTGCCTACCTCCCGTTAACAAAGAGCTAAGACGGACCTCTCCACTTGACGCTTGCTGTCCCCCTGGCCCTCTACACAGGGATATTACCCCAGAAATTCTCCCCTTTCTTTCTTGTATTATATATTTTCTCTCTTCACTGGACCATTCCAGTCACCATAAAAACATGCTGTAATGTCCCAGTGCTATTAAAAAGTAAACATGGCTGTCGGTCCTGTGTATTTAGCCATTGCTCCATTTTTTTTATACCTCTTTTCAGCAAAACTCCCTGGGAGAGTTGTCTATACTACACCGATCATGGTGGGATGGCAGATGGAAACTGAAACTGTGCTTGGCCACTGGGAACTTTGCTCACCATATCCTGGTTGCTCAGTTCAGTAGCAATTCCTTAGTCTTCCTCTTCTTTGACTTGTTTGATCACCAACCTCCTCCTTCTTTACTTGGTGTCCAGGACACAAGACACTCTCCTGATACTCTTCACATCTCACAGGTCTTCCTTCTAAGCTTTCTTTGCTGTTTTTGCTCATTACCCCAACCTCTGTTAGAATGACCCAGGAACCAAACCTTAGACCCTTTTCTTTTGGGGGAGAGGTGTGTACTCCTCTGCCACCATAAACACTTCCTGCTCCTGTTCCAGGCATCTAGACTGTTGTGCTAAGAAATAAAATTAAGTCCATTGGCTTTGTAGATATTAGCATGTCTAGCTGCCAGTAGGTTGCTGGGAAGTCAGGTTTTGATAGGAATTGGAATATGTTTACTCTTGTTGCTTAAAATAATACCCATACACTGAAAAGCTCCAAATTAATCTCCCCTGAGCTCTGGACATGTTGAAATCTCCACTTGAATGCTTTATAGGCACATAACATTGACTTTACCAAAACTGAACTGATCACCCTTAATTATGTCATCCTTTAACCATCCCCATCTCAGCTGGTGACACCTCCATCCTTGAGTTGCTTAGGCCGAACCATATTGGAGTCTTGCGAACCATTTCACACCATTTCCACTCCTACCCTCCTGGTCCAAGCCACCATCCTCTTTCACCTGCATTATTGTAAAGGCTCCTATCTGGTCTGCCTGCTTTTGTACTTGCTTAGCCTCTCTCCTCTGATCCCCTCCCCCTGCCAGTTTGTGTTCAGCACATGACATCATCGCATGCCTCTGCTCAAAGCTCTCCAGTGCCTCCCCATTTCATAGTGGCCAATAAGGCCCACTGTGGTCCGGTTCTCTGTAATCGTTGGCTTCACTTGAGCAGATGTTTCTACTGTAGTACTCTATGTGTTCTGAAAAACTTTGTGCTCTGCAAAACCTACTCTAAAAATAACAAGGCTTCTGGGAAAATTTGGATTGGAGCAGACCTCTCCTGTCTTATATGATTTAAAACCTCAGCACTAATGAAAGCAATAAAGGATAACTTGGAAAAGCTGTTCAAGTGAGAGGGGACACATTTCTGGGGAGATACCTCTGGTGCAGGTACTCCTTTTTAATTCTCTTAAATGGAGCTGAAGACACTCCAGCCTGTGCAGTAGCCAAGCTGAGGGCTTTCCCCTTTCCTGCTAAGATTGGAATTCTCCTATTCTGGCTCTTTCTGCCTAAGGAAAATCTTGTTGCCATCTTATACCAACGCTATCCTACTATTAACCAATACTCTATGAGCTAATTGCTGTTACAGAAACACATGTTGTAACAGAACGGCCTGTTCTCACCTACTGTCATCGTGTCTCTTTCTCAGATGTGTCAAGCGAGCATCTCCTTGAGGCTTTTGCACTTGCTCTCCCCACCTGGAGTTCTGTCCCTCCAGGAGTCCTCCTGGATTTCTTCATCTCTTGCAGATCTCTGTTCAGATTTTTGTCCTTCATAGCGTCAGCTTCCCTGACAGCTCATTTAAAAGTCCCACGCTCTCACCCCCTCCAGACATTCTTCCCTGGATGCCATTGTTTAGTTTTCTCCATAGTACTCATCACCTGATAGATATTACTCATTTATTGCCTGACCTGCATCCATGAGTATATAAGCTCTGTGAAGGCAAGAATTGTGTCGTTTTTGCTTTGTGTCGTTTCCTTTGCTTCCCTTGTTTTTCTGTGCTGTATCTTCAGTGCCTAGAGCATGGCCCAGCATGTGGAAGGCATTTCATAAATCTTTGTTGAATTAATGAAATTCAAATTCCTTTAGAATTCACCTGCATTTCCTTCTTACCTAGAGAATAGTCCATCTGCCTTTCTACCTTTTCTGATTTTGTCTTTGTTTGTAAAGATATTTCATGAATATATGTTTATATTTGTACTTCTATGTGTTCATTTACATGTGTGTATATATGTGTGGGTATATAAGTACATATATATGTATGTGCAGATATATATCCACACATACATATATATGTACTGATGAACTAGCAATATTCATTTCTGCATGTTTTTCTACAGCAAAAATTACTCTGTATCTAAATCCGTTAGGGCCCTATACTTGAACGTGAGCTGCCCATTGGCAACTAGCTAAGACTATTAATTAATAAAGGTAACGGAACAAGTAAACTGCCCATAACTGTTTTTGATCTGAATTAAAAGCTTTGACACATCCTCTTCCCCAGGTCTCTCTGCCACTTCTGATTCACCTCTCGGCTTGTGGTGCTGTCACTGCTCCCCACCCCCCAGCTCACCAACCCTAAACATTTTTTAACACCTTAAGGTTCTTACTTTGGTATCCTGGATTCATGGCTCTGGGAGAAAACTTTTTTTTTTCAATGATCAAGGAAATAAGGTTGAATTAGAGAGATCCTTAGTGAGGTTCCTGAGGAAAACAGTGCCCTGCTGTAAGCCGTTTCTTGGCTCTGCCATTGGCAGGTTGTGTTTCACTACCAACTATTGTACATTTCCGCATCTCAGTAGGCTAATGTAGCCAAATTTGACAATCAGATGATTGCTAGAGACCCAATGCTTTAAACAACAACAAAAGTACCTCTTTTGCGAGATTTCAACTGCGTAGGGACAGTTATTGGGAAGAAAAAGTCCTATTTAGACTCTGCATTCCTATCTACCGGAGCTGGAGTAACAAGAGTATGCCTTCTTGCGTGGTATCCACGTGACTTTGTGGATTATCCAGCTTGTAGTCTTCTCCCTCCCATGTGGAGGCCAGCTGTCTTTAGCCACTTCACAGCTCATTAGCAGCCCAAGTAGAAGCCTGGGAGAGGAAATAGATGAGATGAAGCTTAAATATGTCACATTGGTTATTTCTTAGCAACTCTGATAAAAGCCTTAGCAGGATGAGGTTAAAACTGGATTGAAGAGGTCTGGGGATTGTCTGTGACTTTAACTTATGTACGTTACCTTCCTCCTTTCCCTGCTTCCTTTTTACTAGCGGTTAAGTGTGAGTTGGTTACCAATATTAATGAGGCCAGTATGAAAATTCTTTATGATCCTATAGGTCTTTGAAAAAATTATGTTATCACTTACAGGAAAATCAAAATGAAATAAAACCTACTATGCTCTGGATGTTATTTTTCCTAGTCAACATTGGGAAGTTCTTCAGCTGGTCTTGACGACGAGTGGGTAATTATAGTAAAAGATTTACTAAAGTTAGTGGATCCATCTTAACACCTATGCTTTGGATTCTGCAGGTGGGAATTTGATGCTTGCAAGTGGCTTCTGGGTACAGGTCCCCAGTCCAGATTTGTTCTGCAAATCCACCATGAGCCAGGTCCCCTCCTTGGAGAGGAAGGTCCAGAGATTCTGCATTGAGAAGATAAATTCACTATACTACGTGGTAGGATTTCTAGCCTTGCCTCTCTAATAACCAGACCTCTCTTACTTCCTGTTAAAACTTATCCTCAAAAAGCAAGTTTTATCTGGGTTTATGCAAACTCCCACCTAGCTCTGATCCTGGACATAAATGGTTCTAGATGCAGGAAGAAAGAAATGATTCAGAAATGTAAAGATACCCTGAGACCAATTACAGAGTCTCAGGGTACAGAGTTAGCAGAACCAGGTGTGGGTTTGAGAAATAGAAATGGAAAATTGGAGCAGGGCCTAAGTAAGAGAAGCAGCTAGGGCAGTAAATAGACTGGGATCTCTGGTGAGGTAATACCCAGGCCTGTCTCTGGAACTCTGCCATGGTGAGAACATTGGTGAAGGTTTGTAGTCATTACACAACGACAGACGAAGATGGAAAGAAAAGATTGCGGGAGGGACAGTGGAGGGTCCCTCTAAGTAATATGATCCCAGCCCTATTGGATAAAGGAGCTCTGTAAGATTTCCTGTGTTTAGTCTCTGTCATCTGAAAGTAGATTAGCCCTTTAAAGACCAACGGGACGCTCCATTTCACTGGAAGTTTGTGACATCTCAGAGAAGGAAGAGCAATGAGGACAGGTGATGGGAACAACAAATTCTTAAAACAATCTCATAAAAGGTGGCCAGGAGGGGGCAGTCATCTTTTATCAAGAACACCGACTGAAAGTGCAAAGAGTGCTTATGCCACAAGGTCATAAAGCATGATGCAGGCTTTACCAAAATGCAACGTCTTTACACACAGTGGGCATTTAATGTATGTTTGCTAAATACATACTAGCTGCTATTTTTCCCCCTGATCTCATCAGAATTCTGTATAGACCTTCAACGTGGTGCCTTTCAGAAAACCAAAGAACGACTCTAAAGGGAAATGATTACAAACCCAGAAACGAGTTTTGCCTTACTGGTAAACAGTTTTCTTCTCCTCATAGTTTATTTTGGCAGAGGCTAGTGTCTCTCTCATGCAGACAGCTACTGTTTACAACTGTTGTTGTCATATTTTTCCTTCTTCATCTCCCGGTATATGGTCTCTCTGTTGTTAAATGCTGTCAGTTTACTAATGGAACTTCCTTTGTAAGCTGCTCCATTTTTCTTTTTTCCATGGAATCAGTGTTATAATGATCTGTTTCATCTAAAAAGCATTGGCTATTCTGAGTCAGGCAGTTGTTCAATGGAAAGAAGAGTGATGGTAGACACAGGTTGAGGACCAACCTAATGATTTCATGCATTTGGCGGTAAGGCTTAATTAAGATCCCAGTTTCATTCTGTTGGGATTTGTCTATTACCTGCTGGAACTCAGACTTGAGTGAACACTGGGTGGATCTAAAAACAGTAAGCCCAGAAGTTTGCACTTCTCTCAACTATAACTGTTTATTTAGCTGGAGAAAATTTAGTGGGTGGTCCAGGCTTCATAACCAGTAAGAAGGGAGTTGGGCTGTAAAAGCTTTGGTCAGGAGGCCAGTAGGAATCCTTCCATGTCGTCTGTTTTACAGGCCTGTAAATGAGTTCATTAGGTACGTTGGTCTTGTGGGAGCCATTATTTCAGCTTTCTCTCCATCGAGTTGCTTAGTATAAATCTACGAACTATGCCCACCAAAGGCTCTTCTGGACCCATGAAATGAGTAACAATAGTACATGCTAATAGAAACAAAGGCTTCATTTGGCTTACTTTTGGAGCGAGTTACAGAGCATAACTGTGATATTATAGAGTAGATTTTTGTTATTTTGTTATTTACTTATGTGTTCATGTAACCTCTAATTGGTATTTGTTCCTGACTTTTGTCAACGTGCTCCCACATGGAACAGGCAAAAGGCTTGAAGTTGGGATTAACATCACCAAGGTAACATAGGTTTTCCCCCTCATAAGAAAAACAAATAACAACTATTCAAGAATAGGGCACCACTGAGAGAATCCTAAAACAGAGGGTGCAGCTGAAGAACCACCCTACACCACAGAGGCTAAGACAGATTACAAGAGTAAAAGAAGCAGCTACACACTGACCACATCGCCCCTCCACAAGGCCAGCACCAAAGGCAGAGGTCTCCCTTGAGCCTCCAGTTCCTACATTGGGAAGAGAACCCCAGGGGGACAGTTAGCAGCACCCCCTGCATTGTAGGTTTCTTTTCAGGAGCCCCCACTCTAATCTTGCACCATGGGGATTTCAGGGAATCTCAGCCACTGGGAATCTGACTATGATGGAGAAAATGAGAGGGACTTGCAACAAGCAGCACATGGATCTTGGCAGACCAGGTTCATGCCTGCTGTGTCCTCGTAGTAAACCCCGCCAGAAGATTTGCTCATCTGTAGAACCAAATCAGGGTATACTCGGATGAGGGAACTCCATGGAGTGCAAGTCTGCCTGATTTGGGTCCTCAAATGAGGAGTTTCGCTAGCCCTAAACAAGGAGCTGAATCATAGTCCAACTCACCATGGGGAATGCCTTCTGGCCCCATCTGACTAGAAGGCCTGGTAACAACTCCTAAAAGCAGTGTGGCCTAGCAGCACTTGAGCTGAGAGGCGAGCAGGCAGAGTTGATCATCCCCAGAGCAAAGCCAGTACCAGGCATGGAACATTCCCAATGTATGCAGAGGCAGGGAGATGAATTCACAGCCAAGGCTGAGGGTAGCTCCCAGCTCCTCCCAATCAGAGAGCCTGTTTGGGAAACTGAGAGCAGTCTGGAGCAGCCCCTACTCTCATGCCCAGGCATGAGAGCTGAGACAGCTCCACCTACCATGGAGAGTATCTTCCAGCCCCATCTGACCAGAAGGGCTGGAGATAACTACTGGAAGCTGTGCAGTCCAGTGACACTTGAACCAAGAGGTTGGCAGAGCTGGTACTTCGCAGAGCAAAGCCAGTGGCCCTGTTTGGTCAGGGAACTTGGGATGCAGGTTGGCTTGAGTAGGATAGCCACTAGCATGCTTTACCAACTCTAGAACTGCTTCTCCTGCTGTGCCCAGGCAGAGAAGCTAATTCATAGCCCCACCCATTGCTGAATACATATTTCAGCCTGTTGAACCAGGGAACCAGACCCAGGCACATAGGAAGCTGTAGAGCCCATTCAGCAGCCCTACATATAGTGGTACTTGAACAGAGAGCACAACCCTTGGCTTTGTCTGTGGTCTCACCTGACCAGGAAATTGAATGCACAGTCTGGACTGATTTGGGTCCTCAAACAACAGGTTGTATAGGTCTGTCTTGATAGGGCAGAGAAGCTAATTCATAGCCCCATCTACTACTGAATATAGTACCCAGTCCCAACCATCTAGTAAGCCTGACCTAAGAATCTAGGCAACTGTGGATCTCATCCTACAGCTTCACTTAAGTAGGAGACAAAGCCAGCAGTCCTATCCAACTGTTCTCAGCCAGTGGCAAACCACTCCTACCACCATCCCCATCCTCTGAGCTTGGCAATTGCCTTGCTCAAAAATAGATCATAAAAGCAGGTGCCACTTGCCCAAGGACGTTACCAGCAAGCACACACAGAAACCCAAAATGAGCGGACTGGTGAAAAACTGTCTCTGCCAAAGCAGAGACCTGTAAGGTCTGGGAGAGGAGCCTGATTACTCAAATGAGGAAACAGCAATGTAAGGAGTCAAGGATCATAAAAAGGTAAATATGACACTGCCAGAGGAAAATAATAAAGCTCCAATAATAGGACACTAATAAAATGGAGATCTATGAACTGTCAGAGAAAGAATTAATAATAATTCTCTTAAAGAATTTTAATGAGCTACAAGAAAACACAGACAACTAAATAACATTGGGAAAACAATGCATGAACAAACAAGAAGTTTGACAAAAAGATAGCAGCCATCAAAAAAACAAATAGAAATCCTAGAGTTGAAAAATACAATAACTGAACTGAAGAATTTAGTACAGAGTTTCAAAAGTAGACTTGGCCATACAGAAGAATCAGTGACCTGGAGGATAGGACACTAGAAATTACCCAGTCAGAGAAGGAAAAAGAATGAAAGAGTAAGGAAAGCCTATGGGTATTATGGAACACAATGAAAAGGAATATTTGCATTATGGGAAATCCAGGAGAAGAGAAAGGGACAGAAAGTATATTTAAAGCAATAATGGCTGAAAACTTCTCAAACCTGGGGAGAGGAATGGTTATCCAGATCCATAAAGCCCAAAGAATTCCAAATAGATTGAACCCAAGTAGGACTATACCAAGACACATTATAATTAAATCATCAAAAGTCAAAGAATTTTAAGAGCAGCAAGAGAGAAGAGAGAAGTTCCAAACAAGGGAACCCCCATCAGACTACTGGCAGATTTCTCAGGCTAGGAGAGAATGGGATGACATATTCAGGATGTCGTAAGAAAATAACTGAAAATCAGGAATTCTATACCCAGTAGAGCTGTTTTTCAGAAATAAAGAAGGGATGAAGACTTTCCCAAACAAACAAAAGCTGAGGGTATTTATTACCACAAGACCTACCCTAAAGGAAATGTTAAAAGGAGTTCTTTGAAAATTAAAATAATGCTAATTAACATCATAAAAACATAAAAAGATAGAGTAAATCCTTCTGGTAATATGTTTTGTTCTACAATATGGTAATAGTGGGGCATAATTCACTTAAAACTCTAGTTTAAAAGTTAAAATCAAACGTAGTAAAAATAACTTATAGCTACAATATTCTGTTATAAAATTCATGTTACAATAAAATAACATGTAGATTTTAAAAGCAAAAACTTAAAATGTGACCAGGAAGAGAAGTAAAATTATAAAGTTTATGCATTTTATTGAAACTGTTATCAGTTCAAAATAGGGTATTATAAATTTATGTAAGCCTAATGATAACCACAAAGGAAAATCCTATGGTAGTTATATAATAGGACATGATAAAGAAGTCAAAGTGTACTGATAACAAAAGACATCAAAATACACAAAAACAGCGTGATAAGAAACATGGAACAATGAATCTACAAACAACCAGAAAATAGCAAAATAGCAATAGTAAGTTCTTACCTATCAGTAATTACTTTAAACATAAATGAATTAGGGTTTCCAATTAGAAAACATAGAATTGTTGAGTTGATTAAAACAACAACAACAAGATCTAACAATATGTTGGCTTCAAGAGACTCACTTTAGCTTTAGAGAAGACACACATGGACTGAGAGTGAAGGGATGGAAAAATACATTTTAAACAAATGGTAACCAAAAATAAAAAATAAAAAAGGAAAAAGAAGAAAAAAACACAAAAAATAAAAAGCAGGGGTAGCTATCCATATATCAGACTTTAAATCAAAAATGTGAAAATGATACAAAAAAGGTCATAATGTAATGATAAAGAGGGCAACACATCAAGAAGATATAACAATTGTAAAGACTTATGCACCCAACATTAAGGCACCTAAATATGTAAAACAAAAACTAACAGAGCCAGAAGGAGTAATATAATAATAGTTGGGTATTTTAATTCCCCATTCTCGGCAGCGGATAGATCATCTAGACAGAGAATCAATAAGGAAACAGATTTGAGCACCACTATAGACCAAATGGACCTAACAGACATATACAGAGCATTCAATCCAACAACAGCAGAATGCACATTCTTCTCAAGCACACATGGAACATTTTCTTGGATAGAACATTTGGTAGGCCACAAAACAACCTTAGCCAATTCAAGAAGATTGAAATCATACTGAGTATCTCCTGTGAGCACAATGACATGAAATTAGAAATCAATAATGAGAGGAAAACTGAAAAATTCATGAACACATGGAAATTAAACAGCAGTCTGCTCCACAATCAGTGGACCAAAGAAGAAATTAAAGGAGAAATAAAATAGCTTCTTGATATAAATGAAAATACAAACACGGCCTACCACAGTGTAGGATGCAGCAAAACAGTTCTAAGAGGAAGGTTCATAGCAATAAATGCCTAGATTAAGAAGCAAGAAAGATCCCAAATAAACTACCTAACTCTATGCCCTAAGGAACTAGAAAAGAGAAGAGCAACCAAGCCCAAAATTAGCAGAAGAAAGGAAACAATAAAGATTAGAGCAGAAATAGGAGAAAACCAGTAGAAAAGATTAACCCAACTAAGAGTCGGTTCTTTGAAAAGATAAACAAAACTGACAAACCCCTAGATAGACTATCCAAGAAAAAAAGAAAAAGAACCCAAATCAATGAAATTATAAATGAGAAAAGAGACATTACATCTGACAATAAAACATTCGAAGGATTGTAGGAGGCTACTATGAATAACTGTATGTCAACAATAGAAGAACCTATTTCTTCTAGGACAACCTAGAAGAAATAGAAAGATTCTTAGGAACATACAACATACCAAGGCTGAGTCAGGAAGATATAGAAAATCTGAGGAGACCAATTACTAGTTAAGGAAATTGAATCAGTAATCAAAAATCTCTCAACAAATAAAAGCTCAGGACCAGATGACTTCATTGGCAATTTTACTAAAAATTCAAAGAAGAATTAACACCTGGGGCACCTGGGTGGCTCGGTCAGTTAAGCATCTGACTCTTGATTTTGGCTCAGGTCATGATCTCACAGTTCGTGAGATGGAGCCCTCCGCTGGGCTATGCAGTGACAATATGGAGGCTGCTTGGAATTCTCTCTCTCCTTCTCCAACCCCCCCCCCCGCCCCTCCTCTGCTCATGTTCTCTTTCTCTCTCTCAAAATAAATAAGTAAACTTTAAAAAAAGAATTAACACCAATCTTTCTCAAAATCTTCAAACAAAAGAGACAGAAGACACTCCCAAACCTATTTTCAAGGCCAACATTATCCTGATACCAAACCCAGAAAAAGACACTACTGGAAAAGAAAACTACAAGCCATTATTTCTGATGAATATAGATGCAAAAATTCTCAATAAAATACTAGTAAACCAAATCAGCAGCAAAGCAAAAGGATTACTTACCATGATCAAGTGGAATTTATCCCTGAGATGCAAGAATGGTACAACATACACAAATAAATCAATGTCATACATCACATTAATAGGATGAAAGAAAGATAATATCAATAGATGCAGAAAAAAAACATTTCACAAAATTTGACATCCATTTGTGATAAAAA
This sequence comes from Felis catus, assembly GCF_018350175.1. Taxonomy (NCBI): domain Eukaryota; kingdom Metazoa; phylum Chordata; class Mammalia; order Carnivora; family Felidae; genus Felis; species Felis catus. The sequence goes on along the minus strand of NC_058368.1, from coordinate 204,910,687 downwards.
TTCATAACAACTTAGGCATAGAAGGAATGTATCTCAACGTTATAAAGGCCATATAGGACAAGCCCACAACTAACATCATACTCAATGGTGAAAGGTTGAAAGCTTTTTCTTTAAAATCGGGAATAAGACAAGGTGTCCACTGTCACCACTCCTACTTAACATAGTACTAGAAGTCCTAGCTAGAGCAATTAGGTGGGGGGGGGAGGAAGAAGGAAAGAAGGAAGGAAGGAAGGAAGGAAGGAAGGAAGGAAGGAAGGAAGGAAGGAAGGAAGGAAGCAACGAAGGAAAGAAGGAAAGAAGGAAGGGAGGAAGCAAGGATCAGAATTGGAAAGGAAGAAGTAAAATTATCTCTGATTGAAGATGAAGGATTTTATATAGAGAAAATCTTAAAGATTAAATTAAACTGTTGGATCTAATCAATAAATTCAGTCCAGTTTCAGGACCCAAAATTAATATATAAAAATCAGTAGCATTTCTATACACTAACAATGAATTTTCTGAAAAAGAAATAAATCCCATTTATAATAGTATAAAAATAATAAAATACTTGGGGATAAATTTAACTAAGGAGGTGAAAGAACTCTACTCAGAAAACAAGACATTGATAAAAGAAATCAAAGAAGTACAAATAAATGGAAATATATCCTGTGTTCATAGACTGGAAAAATTAATATTATTAAAATGTCAATACTGCTAAAAGCTATCTATAGATGTAATGCAATCCCAAATAAGATTCCAATGTCATTTTCTTTACAAAACTAGAAAAAAAAAACACTCTTAAAATTTATATGGAACCATGAAAGCCAAAGAAATCCTGAGAAAGGACAATAAAGCAGGAGGCATCACACTTCCTGATTTCAAGGTATGCTATAAAACTATAGTAATCAAAACAGTATGGTACTGGCATAAAAACAGACAAATAGACCAATGGAACAGAATTGAGAGCTCAGAAATAAACCCAAGCATATACGGTGAACTAATATTTGACAAGGAAGCCAAGAACACTCAATGGAGAAGATAACCTTTTCAATAAATGATGCTGGGATAATTGGATATTCACATGGAAAGGAATGAAATGGGACCCATATTTAAAAAAAAAAGTTTTTAATGTTTATTCATTTTTTAGAGACAGAGACAGAGCATGAGCCAGGGAGGGGCAGAGATAGAGGGAGACACAGAATCCAAAGCAGGCTCTAGGCTCTGAGCTGTCAGCATAGAGCCCAATGTGGGGCTTGAACCCATGAACCATGAGATCATGACCTGAGCCAAAGTTGCCCCGAAAATGGGACCCATATTTTAATGCCACTCACAAAAATTAACTCAAAATGGATTAACTTAAATGTAAGACTTGAAACCTCATGAAACTTTAGAAGAAAGCATAGGAATAAAGGCCTTCGACATGGGTCTTGGTAATGATTTTTTAGACATGAAACCTAAAACATAAGCAACAAAAGCAAAACTAAACAAATGGGACTACATCAAACTAAAAGCTTTTGCACAGCCAAAGAAACCCTCAGCAAAGTGAAACAACAACTTACAGAATGAGAAAAAATTATTTGCAAACCATATACCTGCTAAGGGGTTAATATTCAAAATATATAAAATACTCCTATAAGTCAATAGCATAAACAAACAACCCAATTAAAAAATGAACAAAGAACCTGAATCCATAGAAGATGCACAAAGGCCAACAGGTACATGAAATGATGTTCAACATCACTAGTTGTTAGGAAAATGCAAATTAAACCACAATGTGATATCACCTCATGCCTGTTAGGATAGTCATTATCAAAAAAGAGATAACACATGCTGGCAGGGGTGCGGAGGAAGGGGAGGCGGGGGCCCACTACACTGTAGGTAGGTGGGATTGTAAATTGGTGCAGCCAGTCTGGAAAACAGGATGGAGGTTTCTCAAAAAATTAAAAATAGAACTACCATATGATCCAGTAATTCCATTTCTGGGAATGTATCCAAAAGAAACAAAAATACTAATAGGAGAAGATATGTACACTGCCATGTTTACAGCAACATTATTTACAATAGCCAAGACCTAGAAGCTGTCTAAGTGTCCAGCAATGGATGAATGGATAAAGAAATTAGGATATGCAATAGAACATTATTCAGCCATTAAAAAAAAAATCCTACCATTTGGGACAATATGCTTGGAACTTGAAGGCATGATGCTAAGTGAGAGAAGTCAGAGAAGTCATACAGTATTTGTCCTGTATGTATGTATGATTTCACTTATATTTGGAATCTAAAACAAGCAAAAGAACAACACTCGTAGAAAGAAGAGGTGGGGGATAGGGGAGGGGGAAGGGGGAAGGTGGTAGAGGGTACAAACTTGCAGTTATAAAATAAATACGTACCACAGATGTAATGCACAACATAATGAATATAAACTAACACTACTGTTTGATCCACAGGAAAGTTATTAAGAGTGTAAATCCAAAAGTTCTCATCATAAGGGGAACATTTTTTTTTAATTGTATCCATATGAGAAGATGGCTGTTAATGGAACCCCTTATGGTCATCATTTCACAGTATCTATAAACCAAGCCATCATGCTGTGTGCTTTAAGCTTATACAGTGTTGTACGTCAATTATTTCTCAATAAAACTGGAGGAAAAAAAGACCTGAGACTGGTGCAATTGAGATGTAAAACCTTAATAAATTGTCCCCTTAATTACTTCCTTTAAAGCACTTCAGTGAATTTGTTAGATTTTTCTCAAGTGTAGCAGAGATTAACATTAATTTCTTATGTTTCACTGCTACTCTTAATGCCTAGAAACAGTCCATCTTTATCATAAAGACTTAAAGCCAAAAATTCCTAAAGAGGCAGTATGGTCCAGGAATTGAGGACTCTGAAATCAGATGGGCTACCTGGAATCCTGGTTCGGCTACTTCCCCACTGTGTGACCTTGGGCTTCAGGGTCCTCTCCGGCAACATACAATGTTTGTAGAGCTTCACAAAATGTAATGAGCTTCTAATAGTGTTTTACCCTGTTGCCTGGGAAGTAGGAGAGAAATGATAAGGGGAAAGGAGGCAAGGCTGAGGGGAGGGGGCAGTGAGAGAGAAAGCTAAAAAAGGTAAGGTAGAAGAAATCTCCAATATAAAATGGCTATTTTTTTGTTTTGTGTTGTTTTCTAAGAAGAGACATATAGGTGTGCTCACATAGCTTTGAAACACCTTAGCACTCATCAGCAAAAGGTGGAAACTCATGCTGAAGCAGAAGGGTGGGCCTGTGTGACCTACATCCTAGCCATTTGCCTGGGCATCCCTTTGGTCGGATTGAGCCCTGTTGGAACAAAGGATCTCGTGGACAGGATTGGGGCAAACTTAACCTGGCCATTTGCACTGGATTGCCAAAATGTGTAATTACTCACCGGCGCTTGCTAAGGAATCCATTCAGGGTTTTTGGCCCAGAAAGGATTACATTTACTATTTGGAGGCATCTTTTTCAGGCAACCTGTCCAGGCTTTTGTGACAGTTCTTAGTTTGACATGTAGCAGTTGAACCTACTGGTTAACTCATTAGACATCTATAATTTAGGAGCTCATCTTCTCAAAAGAAAAAGAACCCTTAATCATGTCCTAGTTCTTTCTTCTAAGAATGACCATAACTGGGAGTTTAATATCAATGGACTAATTGGAGGGTTGAAAAAATATGTTTTGGAAAGACAGTGATAACTTAAGAATTGTCTTTAGATGAAGGTTTCCTTTTTAAAACCTGAACTGAGCTTTATCGAAACAATAACTGAACTTTGAAATAAGAGCGAACTGCCAGGTTAGAAGCTCCAGAAGGGCAGGGATGTGTCTGTGTCATTTATGACTCTAACCTTTGGGCCTCGGTTAGTACCCAGGTCATAGACACGCAATAAATGCCGAATGAATGAGTACAATATTTATAGTATTGTGGCTGTCCCTTCGAGTAATAATAAGCCAAAGGGGGATAGAAGATGTCTGTAAGCCAAAACTGAAGTCCTTATGCTTGAAATGTCATCACGTCTTTCTGGTCAGAAATTACTTCGTCTGTTCCAATTAAGAGAAAATTGTGATGTAAAGGAAACAAAGTGAGATGTTCTATTCATATTGTGTTTGACATCTGCATTAAGTTTGGAGTAAAAATTCCCCAACTCCTATTGTGTTGAAATTGTCAGATGTTTCTTAGTGGTATTGTTCGTTCCAATTTGAAGTGAAATTAGGTTGCTGCCATAGAGTAGACATATGTTTTACGTTATTAAAATGGCATGCCTTCTGGGCATCGCTGGGTACTCCAAAAGCTTGCAAGGTTTCTCTTGATGCTGTGCCCTATTGCTATTGCAGTCTGATAACCAGATTAGGCTTATTCCCTCCCTGATATTCTTTTGATCATTTCACCATACATCAAGTTCATGCACACAACTAACTGGCTCAGTTCTCTAGTCTTCTCCGATTACATCTAAAAGTTTAGACATTAAAAAAAAATGGTGAAAATCCTTTCCCTTCGCCACCCTCCCCTCCCTTTCTTTCCCTAAAAATGTTTTTTTTTTATTTCATGAAACTAGTAATAATATTAATCATTAATTAATTGTACTGATACTATTGTACTGATACTATTAGGGGATGTGTGTGCCGTTGTTTCGAACCAAGCCTGTAGACATAGAGCAAGTGGTCAAGAGAGACGACAACTGATGGTAGCTGAAGTTGCTTCTTAGAATAATTAAGTACTACACTGAAGATTATATTAATGCTGAAATTTCTTATTAAATGTATTTTGTGTGTGTGCATGTTGTTGCTTGTTTGTTCCCTTACAGTCTTCTTGGGATGTGAGAAACACATATGCTTAGGAAACAGAGCCTCCTTTTCTCCTGTTGGTATGGAAGACATATGCAGAAGGAATGAAGGGATGTGTTTTCTCTTGCCAGGGCTCTGTGAGAAATAACACTGGTAGAGAAAAAGACTCACAGAGAAGTAAAAGCTTATGACACTTTCTCCTGGAAGATTAACCTTACCTTCTTCAGTGTTTCCCCTGCCTCAGAGAGGCACATTTGGAATGACCAAAGCAGAGTGCCCAGCTTCTCTGCTCAGAGTTAGCCAGCCTTTCGATCTCCATCTTCCTCTTTCCAGTGTGAGTGGAACATTGCATGACCATTTCTGACTTTTCCTGCCATTAGCACACTCAGCCTAGATGAATAATTCCTAGTTGAGGGGGGTGGGGAATTTTGGCATTCACAGAGAACCAAGTAGATATCTGATGTGTCCACTGGAGAAAAGGGAGAAAGAATTATTCTTTGGGACTCTGAAAATGTAAACACAAATAGAAAATTAAAGCTGAAGAATCCACTTGGAGTCAATAAAAAGTGTTAAACTCTCCATTTGTCATGTGACTTATTCTTGGCATTCAAGAAGCCAGAGGCTCTTGTGGTCTAATCTGGAAAGAGTCACTGACTCGCTGCGTCACCTTGGCCAATTGGTTGATCTCCTTGTGCCATAGTGCTCAGTCCAGCTGCTGGATGGGATGAAAAAGCAAGACCTCACTGAAACCAGATGCTGCCTCTCTGAAAAGCTTTCAGCAATAAATAATATCGTATATACTTTGTTCCTGGCAGCAAGTACTGAACTGTTATAACCCCCTGTTTTCACTTCTAAATTTCTGGAAATTTCTCCTTTGGGCTTGAATTTTTCCATGCTTGTCCTCAGCCCAAAGCTTTTTGGAAAGTTTGACCAGAATTTCACTTAGCTATTTTTCCTGAATGATGGGAGAACAAGGGCACTGCATTGTTTTTTTGCTCATAAAATAAATTTCAATTTTTCCTGGTCTACCTCAGAAAAATAGCTGAGCTGCTATATTTAAAGCATTTAGTAAAGGAATCATGGTACAGTAAAGAATGCCCGCAGAAGACGATTTTAGGTTGCTTGGTATATTCTGTCTTTAAACAAGACCACACACAATCAGGACACATAAAAAGTTTGAGTTTAATTTTAAAGATGGCCAAAATGGAAGATTCCAAATATTTTCTCAGTAACCCATCCCTGGTTACCAGAGGCAACTTGAGCTACCATCAATTGTCATCTTTCTTGACCACTTGCTCTATGTCTACAGGCCTAGTTCCTAAAAAGACTTCATGATTATGGCATTGAATTTTGAATAAACTTGACCATGTCTTTCAGGTAGCCTTCAAAGAACGCTTCTCTGATCATCATCCTTTCACAGCACTTATATTTACATACATGCGTGATATCTTCAGTATGTTTCCCTACCATACCAATAGCTCCATTAGAGCAGGACCATCTGTTTTACTCACCATTGTCTCTACAGCACTTAGCTTACTGCTGAACATACAGTGGAACCCATTGCTGATTGAATAAAATGGCCTTGGGTGCAGTTGTTCTTGCTGGAATTTGTTCATAGATTTGCCCACTCAGACATGCATGCATACATTCAACAAGCAACATTGTCTACTTTGTGCCAAAGCATTACTGGGAATCCATCTGTACTATGTCAGATAGCACAGAAGTTCTTAAGGATTTATTACATATACAGCAAAACAAAAACAATTACATTATTTGGATACCATTACTGTACCTATAATTGGAATATTGGACTAAAAAAGCCAAAGCCAACCCCGGGGAATTTATCATTTATTCAACATCCCTATGTGCCTGGCACTGTATTCGGTACTTCAGAGAACAATCAGTAAGACCGTCTCTGACAGGAAGTCACTTACAGGTTAACAATGGCAAGAAGACAATACTAAAATAACTATTATACAAGGGAGAACATAATAAAGAGTCAAAAGCAAGAGAGAGATTACTGTACCACAAGATATCTTGTGATCTTATGCAAATCTCCTGACGAATCAAGAAAAGTGTTTCCTTTTGGGTCAGAGGTCCCAGGAAATAAGCAGTTATGATTCTTTTCAAAGCCACATCCTACACTTCTCAGTCCTACTAGCCTTGCATGCTCTTTCTGTGCCTTCAACCATGAGAAACTGGTCAAATATATCAGTACTGGAAAACAAACTGGAATGAAGCTCAAGCTCTTGACATCAAGGTTCTTAGGGTTGTTGTTGTGTCCAGAAGACCCTAAGACCTCTTCATGTTTTATAGGCATGGGTATGTTTTTGTCTGTAGGTTTCCTTGTTTTGCCCCAGGTTTGAAGAACATGTTACAGTGACATAAGCGTGCACAATTATAGGTGATTGAATTGAGGACTAAGCTCCAGCCACACTGATTTTCCTTCTGTTACCTCATCCACCAGGCTATTCCCTTGCCTGGAATGCTTTGTGCTCAGATTTTGGCATAGCTGACTCCTCTTGTCATCCAGTCTCAACTCAACTGAAAGATCTTCTGTGATCCCAGTTAGATGAGTAAGTCCCCCACCCCCATTTCCATCACCCTGTTATGCTTTCTTCATAGCATTTATTCCGTCTAATAGTTCTTTTCTCGCTTACTTGTTTATTTTTTATTGTCAATTTTCTTTCACTAGAATGTCACTTCCATGAAATAGGAGACCTTTATCACCGGTTTGGAGGGCCCTGGAAATTGTGTGGCATATGATAGGCACTCCCACATGTTTATTGAATGATAAATTGAATGTGTGAGTGGCTAGGTGCTGAGGGAAATGGTCTGCAGTCCTATTGTGCTCTTTGCCTGAAGAAAACTTCTTGCAAGAATATCAGGTGCCTTTGCCTTAGCTTGAGGTGCCTTTGCCTTAGCTCCAGCCCATACCTCTCTACATGTGCAACAGTGGGCACTAGGAACACACATATTGATGTTTTTCGATTAAAGGATGGCATCTTGGATACAGGTTCCCTTTAGGCTGTAATGTTGTTGAGGCCAGTATCTCTCAAGATTTAATTCATGTTTCTTAACCTGAGCCTTTCACACAACTGATATACCAGGTGTGATTTAGAATTTTGCTTCGGGTTTATAAAGCTGTTTATGCTGTATATCTTCTCTGAAACTTTTCCAGCACATTTTAAAAGCTCTACAGTTTTGCTTGCTAATGATTTTCATCTGCCAGAGAGCTTGTCTAGTTAAAAAGCAGATCACTGAAGACACTTTTGGCACATATATTTCATATTACTTAAGTTAATTTTGTTTTAATTTTGTTTTGTTTTGTTTTGCTTTGCTGGGAAAACCTGTAATAAAGGAAGAGAAAAAACTGACTTCCCTTTTTAAAAGTGAAGATGTTACTTGGGTGGAGAGTTGTAGTTACATAAAATATACTTCTCTAATTCTTAACTGAATCAAAAATGGGACAAGCAGATAATTTTTGGAAATAGTTTGGGTTGAAAGGTTTTGGCATATTCATGGGTTCTCTCAGCTGCTCAAAAATAATTTTGAAAGTCTTATTTGCATTCTCCAAATTAAAGATTTTGGCCAAAAGGAAATGCTAAAGTCATGGTTTTTCTCAGGTTGACTTGTTGGGTGTTAGGAATTTATAAGCAGGATTTTGAAGGGGGATCATAGATGGGACCTTTGTACAAAGTCATTGGGCCAAAATAAACACTCCATTGTTCCATAGTTTTGTATTGCAAATAGGAAAACATCCCTATAATTATTCTATTAAGGGGACACAGATTACCAGATTTATAAGAAAACGCCAGTGGTTGATTGAGCCACTTTTTGTGTGAAGGGTGGTGCACAGTAACTGCCAAATTTCTGTCAACACAAGAAAAAAACATCCATATATCAAAAAATTTTTTTTCTCATGTATTATGTAAGAAATTTATGCATGCTAGTACTTAGCAAAAGAAACTTTCTGTTTTCAGCAATCTGTTGAAAAATCTTGATCAAAGGCATTTCCTATTTGAAGCTTAAAAGTGACAATGTAAATACAGATAAATTCAGTCTTAGCATCTTTTTACCACGTTTTCACTCTGGCAATAATATTAACTATAGTGATCAAAATAAAACTGCTAAATATAAAAACATTTTTCTCAGGAAGCATCTAGGTGGCCCAGTTGTTTAAGCGTCCACTTTGGTTCAGGTCTTGATCTTAACTTCATGAGTCTGAGCCCCGTGTAGGGCTCTGTGCTGACAGCTCAGAGCCTGGAGCCTGCTTCAGATTCTGTGTCTTCCTCTCTCTCTGTCCTTCCCCTGCTTGCGCTTTGTCTGTCTCTCTCAAGAATAAATAAACATTTAAAAATTTTTTTTTCTTTGATCTTGAAATAACAAGTCAAAAAAAAAAAACCCCCACCCACTACTCATCCTACAAAAGAAATTGGTGTCTAATTATCACTCTTTTCTGCTGCCAAGGTGGGTTGTCATTGCAGCTGCTGGCTGGGCAACTTTTCTCACTCACAAGGTTATTTGTCCCTTCATAAGAAAGAGGATCAAAACCCAAAGATGTGCCTCCTTGTAGTGAGATTGGCTGTGTTTCCGTTCAACCAAGCCTCCTTTACTGGAGGAGAAAAATAACATTTTATCAGGGCTTATAACTTTCTGGACATTATGCAAGATAATGGAGGAGGCAGAGATGAGGTCTTGCTTCGAAATGTCAGATCTCTTTCCCTTTGGGCACTGAGGAATGAAGGGGCAGAACTGAAGAGCTCTAGATCATTTTTAAGTAGATTTTTTTTTGTGACCCACATGATCACATTTATCAGGCACCTTTTCCAATATGAAGCAGTGTCAGTTTAACAGCAAATATATTCAGTAAGTCTCTCCTGTCCAAAGGACATTGATAGTTTGGTAAAGAGAAGACACTGTACATCTCACTGTCGTAGACAGGCTGTGGTAACCTGAGTGAGCTCAGGTGACAAAGAAAATACATTGGAACTACAGAGCAAGAAAAATCCGTCCTGATTTGGTAGCTGAGGACAACTTTCATGACAGGCGGGGTAGGCCTGGAAAGCTTGGTAGATCTTACAAGATGAAAAGAGCTAAAGTGTCGAGAGAAATAGCTGGGTATGCCAAGTAGTATTATACATTATTGACTAAGAGTTTGGGCCAGTCCATACAGCAAAGTTAAAGAAGTTGAGTATAGAGGGGAATATAGCTTAAAAATAGACCAGGACAAGTTGTTTGGGGCCTTGATTGTCAGCTAAGGACTCAGGGTCCTTAGGGAAGTCATTAAAGAATATTAAACAAGAAAATTTCATGTTTGGAGATAGACTTTCAATTCCTGGCGGAAAATTAAATGATGAATTGGAGACAGAAGAGTTGGACAACAGGGACTGTGTGGTAATAGTCCCCAAAATGAACAAAGGGAATAGATCCACTTTTGTATGTGATTACAGTAAGACCTCTTCACAGATTAGTGTATTTCAAAGGAGTAGTATCTGTTTAGAGCACAAATTAAGTGGAACAATTCAGTGGAGTTTCATTGTAATGGGATTTAGTTTGGTGATCCAGCTGTGGAATTAGGAACAATATCTCATGATGATGCAGATCACAGTGAGCTGATAAACCCTGTAGGACATGTATATTCAAGTATATACATCAGTACACATTTCTCTTTACTTGTTAAAATTCTGGCCATCTTCTTACTATCTGCAATGCTGAAGATTGGAAGGCTGTTTGTCTTTGCCAACAGTTAAGGCAGCTCATTCCCTACAACTACAAGATGTCTGAGTCCTGAAAGTGAATCTGTCTGGCAAGTTTTGAATTTGACAGCCTTCATGAGAGTGAGTGTTCCACACTGTGTTTAACTGAAGCCCATGTCACAGACACTGCTTAACTCATGGTAGGTCACTCAGTTCCTGCTCCATTTGAGGTCTCAGCTGGTTTCAGATCCATAGTGGAAATACCCTCCTTGCCTAAGCTGAGTTAATGAAATACATTCACTCTTGTCATCCCTTCATCTTTGAGATATAAGATCTATGATTTTTTTGGGGGGGGATCTATGATTTAAAAATATCTCATTATTAACTAAAAATGGAGCCAAACTTCATTCTCAGGACCAAAAGAAAAGTGAACAAATGGAGGGACTCTTCAGCCCACCTTCCCTATGACGCGCACGCCCCCCTTCCTCACCTGCAACAAGTTAAATGTAACATTAGCACTAAACAGGCTACAACTTACAACACTATTAAAATTGTGATCAAAGAGGAGAAATTGTCATGTGGATGTTCAGTTTTAGAAATGATAATGAGGAAGTGGGGGCACTTACCTCTGAAATGACTGACATGGAAGGAAATGTCCACACTGTCTTAGAGAATAACAGATGTTGCCAGTTTAGTTGAAGGGGCAAGACAGAGAGCCATGATAGAACTCAGAGTGGCACATACGGTGTTATCTATTGCATACTTTGCCTTTTTGCTGTAAAGCGGGGACCACATTGGAACATGAAAAATAAAATCTTTTCAGACTGGGAAATAATTAGATGTCAAATCACAGACTTTTAAATTTTCTAAATACTGATGCAACTCAATTGGGGCTCTAGAAATGACTACCAGTGCCCAATCTTTTATTAACATATAAGGAGTGCCTGTTTTGCACAAGCTCTGTCATATTCAGAGATAGATTGTTGGCACAAACTAAGTCAGTCACCTATCCTCTTGGCTTTTCGTCTCTTTTAATGAGAGGAATAGCTGGAGTGTTTTTCTAGGGAAGCAGTTGAAGCTGCTGGTCAACTCTATGGGAAATGATTGTGAAGGATACTATTATATGACATGCAGAATAAATATATAAGGAAAATACTTCTGCACACATGAAATATAAAAGGAAGCCTATTTGGAATATCTTTTTTTAAGAGTAAAATCCTTTTATTTAAGCCACTGATTCTCTTTCTAAGGAATTCTCAGTAGGAGCTTCTGAGTTTATCCTCAGTGGTTCCGGTGACAAGAAAAGAAGATGAATTATGGCCTTTCTCCAGATACTTTCTGCCATCATTTGAGACCATGAATGTGGCATTCTGGTGCTTTTGCACTCAGGAACTGACATAACCACAGATGTGTGAAGCTCACTCTGGATCATTACACTACAGGGCTTCTGCCTGTGCTGTCATTTTATTGTTACTGTATTATTAATTATGATGGCTCTCAACCAACTGAAACACACTATAGTCTGTGAAATGTTTTGGTTCTTGTTTTAATAAGTGTTTGCTGGAAGGTTCCACGGTGGTCTACGTAAGATGAACCAGCTTTGGCGTACCCATTTGTTGTGACTTACGTGACTTAAATAAGATCCCCAGGTCCAGCCTACCTAGGGCTTGTGCATGTGTTTGTGACTTCCAGGGACAGAGATTGAGAACCATTTGTTAATCATTGTGCCCCAAATCAGTTTTTCACTGGAATGAAGTGCTTAAATTAACTTTTTTGAAGCTAGTAAAAAATATGCTTTTTTTATTTTTTATTTATTTATTTTTTATTTTTTTGGACTAATCAGACACGGCTGGCACCAGAACTCTGGGAAGCCTTGTGACAGGACCTAGCCTGTGCAATCTCACATGTGATTTGCCGTTCTTCCTGGAAGGTCCACTCTGTGGCTTTTCTCTGGAATCTATGAAGAAAATGTTCCTCAGCCTAGCCTAGAAACAGGTATTGAGAAAGCTCCCCTTCCTTGTCATATAACACTGTGTCTGGGGAGGGCCAACTGCTGAGCCATGAGGGTGGGTAGGGTGCATTTGGGGGTGACAGTCATGGATTCAGTGACCGGAACTCACCTGAGTAACCATTCCAACCCTCCTCTGTCAGTGTTGTCCAGGAGTGGGTGCCCTACACAAACTTCTCTTTATCAGAACCTCTTTTTATCTTTCTATCTGCATAAATTTGTGCGGGCTTGTTATTTTTGACCCTGGGCAGGATATAGATTTAGGGCTAATACTCTTATTTTTTTTAATATACTCAGAACCCTAAAATAAGTGTCCATGTACCTGCCACCCAGATGAATACATCAAAAGTAAATATTTTTCCCATGTGTGCTGCCTAGCTTCTATTTGTAAAGAAACAAAGTACACAGGTGAATTTGAGGTTCCCTGTTTTGCCTTTCTCAGCATCACCCTACTCTGCTACCCCAGAACAACTGCCATGTGTTGGCCTTTGTACAGTCCTGTTTTTATACGTTTAAATTTTGCTGCATATATAAAACATGATTATTGTATGCATGAAATACAAATTATTTGTGTATTTTAAAATACTCATGGGATGCCTGGATGGCTCAGCCAGTTAAGCGTCTGACTCTTGATTTCAGCTCGGGTCATGATCTCACAGTCATGAGATTGAGCCCCATGTCAGGCTGTGCACTGGGCATTGAGACTGCTTGGGCTTCTCTCTCTCCCTCTCTGTCTCATGCACATGTACTTGCACACTTTCTCTCTCAAAAAAAATAAATAAAATTTTCATATATTTCGCTTTATTATTTCTTAAATATTTATTTATTTTTAGGAGAGCGCAAGTGGGGGGAGGGACAGAGAGAGGGGGACAGAGGATCTGAAGCAGGCTCTGCACTGACAGGCAGACAGCAGTGAGCCCGATGTGGAGCTTAAACTCACGAACCAGGAGATCATGACCTGAGGCAAAGTCTGACACTCAACTGACTGAGTTGAGCACCCAGGTATCCCCATATGTTTTACTTCAAATATGGACTGTGGTATTCTGGCAATCACTACTTTTGCTATCAAACATTCTGTTTTCAGAATTTATGTTTTTTATATTCCCCTTGCTCATTCTTTTAAAAATTTCTGTATATTACTCCATCTCATGAAAATATTACAACTTATCCATTCCCATACTACTGAAAATTTAAAATGATTCAATTGTTTTACAAAAATAAGTTGTACTGAAATCAATACCCTTAGACATTTCCTTTAGGATACATGTACTAGAGTTTTTCTGGAGTATATATCAGTGGGCTTACCACATCATAGGGTATGTGCATTTTCGTGTTTGGTAGACACTAACAAATTGCTCTCCATAGTGCTCTCTTACCAATTTACACTCCCACCAGGTCCTTGCTCACACTTATTATCAGACTTAATTATGTGTGGGTTGGTAGATGTGAATCAGTATCTCATTGTTTTAATTTTCATTACTCTGATTATTCGTAAAATTGAACATCATTTTTATAGGGCCATTAGGATTTCCTCCTCTGTGAATTATCTATTTCTACTCTTTGTTTACTCTTTTATTGTCTGTTCTCTTTACTGATTTACAAAAACGTGTAAATGTGTATGATCCTAATGTATATGTATTTTAATATATGTGTTTATATTTCATACATATGACTCATACTTTTTCATATATTGAAAAATATATTGTTGAAACTTTTGCCTCCTGTCTGTTGATGGCATTTTAATTTTTTTCATGACCTCTTTTAACACAATTTTAAAATTTTGATAAAGTTAAATTTCTTTTATTATTTTGCATTTTGTGCCTTGCTTAAGCAATCACTTTCTCCTCCATGATTATATTATATTTAAATCCCTCCTGTACTCTAAATTGCTTTAATTTACTTCTCAAAGTTTTGTTTTACATGTGTAGACATTGAATTTACATGGAGCTAATTTGTATATGTGGTGTAAAGCATGGATCTATTTTTATTCCATATGAAAAACCAGTTGTCTCAATACCATTTACTGAGCTCTATTCTTTCTCCATTATTTGCAGTGCCTTTTCTGCTGTGTTCTAAGATCATATATATGCTTTAAACGTTTCTAGGCTTTTTTTTCCCTGTTGATCTCAACTTTCCTATCCTTATAAGGTATCATGCCATGCAAATAGTATGCCTTTATAATAGGCATTTTTTTCTTGTGCCACGTAATTGTGAGAATGCTTGAAAAGTTTCATTTTAAGTATGCTGTTAGGTACAGGTTTTTGGGTGACATATTTTTGTCAGATTCAGAAAACTCTGGATTTCTCGTTTATTAAGAGTTTATCATAAATGTTAAATTATAAACACTGGTTTTCTGCATGGTAGAATGACCATTTGATTACCTCTTTAAAATTATTAATGCAGTAGATTATATTGCTAAATCTTTCTGATATTGAACTGTCCTTGCATTCCTGGTCTAAATGTTACTTGTACAGGATGTTTCTATTGTATTATCTTTTGGGGCTTTTTTTCCCCCACAATGTCTTGAAGCATATTTCGGCAGACTTGCTTTTTTTTAGGTATTGACTTAAATAATCACTCTTCAGAAATGTTTCTTTGCAAAGCTAAAAATGCAAAGGTTTTTCTTTCGTTTTTTTCGAATACGTATAGTTATTACCTGGCAATAATGATTCTCATTTCTGCCTACTGAGAAAAAACATCCACAGAACATGAGTCTATAACATCTGTTCCTAAACTATGTGAGGCCTGCCACTTTCCCAAGACCATGATTATGCTCATCTTCTCTTTCCCTTCTTAGATCTGGGTGGGGTGTGACCTTCTCAGTCTTCCCTGATGTGGGTCCCCTAACAACTGTGCTAATTCTTAAGGCAGCAGAAGCCTGCAACAGCCACATCATCAGTGCTGACCTTACACCCATGTACCCATGCACCCCTCAGCTGGGCGGCTCACTCCCACATCAAGCAACATTAGTGTTACCATTTCACACAGATTATCTATCCTTCTCCCAAACAAAGTAGAAAATCTAACACATTTTAATTGTTCTTTGAGATAAACTCACCTATTTTCCTCATCTAAAATTTTCTTTCACCGTTTTTGATCAGTAGAAAATGTGGCCTATATTGTTTTTACAAACAATATTTGTTTGAGTTGGCTATCATGTTTTACCTTTGTTTTTCCTCACCATTTATTTAGTCATCTAATAAATCCTTATTGTATGTCTTCTATTGGCCTGCTGTGGTTATAAGTGCTTGGAAATATAGCAGTGAACAGAACAGATAAAATCCCTGAACTCATATAATTGACATTCTAGTAAAAGGAGATAAATAAAAATCAGAAAACAAATAAAGATAAGTGCTATGGAGAAGAATAAGATATAAGAGTTATTATTAATCTGGGTTTTCAGGGAAGAGCTCAAAGACGAAGTGATATTTTAATGGCTATTTGATGAAAACCTGGGAGAAAAATATCCCAGAGGGAATAGCATATACTGCATGGGGTCTTCAAGAAACATCAAAGAGTCCAGTGTGGTTGGAGCAGAATGGGCAGGAAAAGTGTGGTAGATGAAGGCAGAGATAGTGATTAATGGTGGGGGGAGAGGGTCAAAGGACACCAAGTAAGACTTTTAGACCACTGTAAGCACTTTGGCATTTACTCTAAGTGAGATGGGATGCCATCTGAGGGTCTTGAACAAAAAAACCTGACATGTTCTTGTTTTAGCAAGATCTTGATGGGTGACTTATATATTTGGGGATAAGGGTTTTCAAGACCAGAAGCATGTAGACTAATTAAGAAATGTTTATAATAATCCAGATAAGAAATATTGGTGACTTGGGTGAGGGAGATAAAGAAAGAAAGAAATTATCACATTCTGGATATAATTTGAAAGTATATCTAAGAGAATTAGTTGATGGATTGGTTTTCAAGGTATGACTGAAAGGCCTGAGAATCTGAAAGGATTAAGGTGATATTTAATGAAATGACCAACACTGTGGAATGAAAAGGTTAAGAGGGTAAAATCAAAAGTTTGTTTATAGATTTATAAATTTGAGATTCCTATCAAGCACCCAAGGGGATTTTTAGTCAATTGGATGTATAAGCCTATAGTTCAAGGAAGAGTTTTGAATTAAAGTTATATATTTGGAGAACATAATCATATAGATGATATTAATGACATATTACAAATGAAATCACCTAGGAATAAGTGTAGGTAGAGAAGAGTGGATGATAAGGACTAAGGGTATTCCAATGTCACATGACTGGGAAATGAAGATGACACAACAAAGTAGACCAAGATGAAGTATCCAGTGAGGTAGTAGAATAAATGGAGAATAGTGTCAAAATACCAAATTATGATAGTGTTTCAAAGAGTGATCCATTATGTTGGGTGTTAATAAATCAAATGAGATGATTAAGAACTAACCACTAGATTTAGCAATGTAGAGGTCATTAGTGGCAAGGACAAATCTATGTCATTGGAGTGGTGGAGGTTAAGGCCTAACTTTAATGGGTTTAGGAAGGTGGACAAAGAGGAATTGAGAATAAGAGTCTAATGTAATTCCTTTGAGAAGTTTGGCTTTAAATGGGGGGCAGAGAAATGGGTCAACAAATATAGGTATAATAACTGGAATAGTTGGGATAGAACATTTTAAAAAATACTTTCAGTATATTTTTAAAATGATTGATGTCTTCTTGCAAAAATAGTTCTTTTAATAATTATTTAAATTAGAATCTTTAGGTAGAAAACTTTTCATATTCCCTCCACCACAAGACTTAGTGACAGTTTAGCTAGGTATCAAATGATAAATGGATGGTTATTTCTCTGATACTTAAAGGTTTTCATTTGTGTTTTGACATTTGTTGTTGCTGAGGAAAAATCTTCTACTGGTATGTTTGAATTCATTAGTGGATAATCGGCCTCTTACTTGAAGTCCCTTTAAAGAGTTTTTCTTTATCATGATGCCCTATTGTGAATTTACTTTTTATTTATAATCCTCGGTGAGTATTGTGGGTTTTTAATCTGAAAACTCATTCCATTCTTTTAATTTTATAAAATTAATAATAACCTTTTCCAAAAATGATTCTTGCAGTTGAATTAAATTCTCTCCTGGAACTCCCACCATTTGTGGGTTGGAGCTCCTCAATCTGCCTTCCATGGCTTGTAATTGCTCTTTAACATTTTCCAGTACTAATGTCTTAGTTTAAATAAATAAATAAATAAATAAATAAATAAATAAATAAATAAACCTACCATTGCAGTAGTTGGCACAGAGGAGGAAGTTCAAAGTGTAAACTTGCAGTGCCATGTTGGCCAGCACAAAGGTTCATGTGAAGAAACTATCTTATTCTCCTCCCTTCTCCTCTCCATTTGTCTTCATCTGTTCTGGCTCTGTAACAGAAATACCATAGACTGAGTGGCTTATACACAACAGAAATTTATTTCTTGCAATTCTGGAGGCTGAGAAGTCTAAGACCAAGGTGCTGGCAGATGCCATGTTTGGTGAAGACCTACTTCCTGGGTCATAGACAGCTGTTTTCACTATATCCCCAGATGGTGGAAGAGTACAGGGAGTTCTCTGGGACCACTTTTATAAGGGCACTAATCACCTAATCACCTCCTAAGAGGCCCCACCTCCAAATATCACATTGAGGATAAAGTTTCAATATATGAATTGGGGTAGGAGATATGAACATTTAGCCTTATAGCACCATTTTATTTGTGTAAGTAGGCCAGCAAACAAAGCCAGGTTTGGCCCACTAGACTGACCCTACAGTATAATAGGCTGTGACTCACAGAAAAACAAGAATATGGGGGAATATTAATTAGTGCAGCCATTAAATTTTATATTCAGTTTTTGTATTTTGGGGTGGTGGTGGTTGGGCAGGAGGGTATTATGCTTTTTTAGCCAGCAAGGAAGAGGATGCTGCCATATAATTCCATATAATTGGGATTTACTATAATGACATCAGATCTCTGCTGCTGTGCATAGCCATTCTCATGTATCCCTCTCTCAGTACATCTTGGGTCCTTCATGGATTCTTTTATAATGTCTTCAAGCTCCCTATCCTCTTACTTGAAACTTCTCTAAGCTTATAGAATTTGCTTGGGTCACCCAAAATTTAATGTCAAGTAATTACTATTGGACAGCAGTTGGTATTAGGACTTCATTCTCAATCTAATCAGTTCATATTAGCTGAGTCAGGTTGATTTCATTGGAATCAACAAAGAATTGCTAAAAGCTGCGTTTCCTAGATAAAGTGGCAATCTAATTGCAGGTACTGAAGAGACACTAATGTTAGATGGAAAAAGAAAAAGAAAAAACATGAGACAGCTTTTTGTATAGGGTCTGTTTTCAGCTTTCTTTAGAAATTTTATTGGAAAGAGAATGACAGAAAGGGAGTTCATAATTTGTTTTACATTGTATTAATACTTACCAAACTTCTACATAAGTATTGTGCATTTATTATCAGAAAAATAAAATAAAGATTGGCTTCAGGAAAAACAATCATTTTGCAAACCAGCATCACATACTCCTACTCTTGATTTAGCTCATCTCCTTGGTACAAGTATGAAGCATCTGTGAATAAAATGCTGTTTGGAGCAGAGAGCCTCATGCTTGTCCCACTGGCACCATTTCAAAATACAATGCTCAGTATACAGTTTGGTTTTGGGAAGCTGGGTGCCCAAACCTGGAAAAATATAACCCATGACACTAACAGGACAGGCTCCTTTTCCTAATTTCCTATACTTCCCTACTCTTCTTTGTATAACCAGTGTTTATTAACTGTTTTTACTAACTTGAGGTTTGGAAATTTGGTTTGGGATAGGGTGGGATAGGTTGTCCCATGTTCTTATTAGACCAAAATATTTCTATCTGACTATGGTGGTCATTTCTGTGGCCTTAATAATTCCCCCAATAAAACAATTCACAGATTCTAAAGTAAAAAATACTTCTGGTTGTAGCACACTAATAGGATTCATAACTCTTGTAAAAAAAATAAAGGACTCAAAAAAAAGCCCTGTCACATTATACATTCAGGTACATTTTCTTTCTTCAAAAAAGAAAAGAAAAGAAAGAAAAAAAAATAGGTATTAAGGATAAAATTTCAGCCTGTGTTTTTGTGCAAGTCCTGTGTAATTACTCTTTCCAACTACCCTTACAGTTGAGCCTAAAAAATTAGGTGAAAATGACCTTCTTCTTTCAAGGATAAGCTAGAAAGATCTATGCTGGCTGGTCAAAAAACCATTGGCCCCTCGGTCCTTTGCCGGTGTTCAAACCCACATTTTCTGTGATTCTTCTGCAGAGTGACTTCCAGAAGTGTTCCCCAGATCTAGGTAGCTCTTATCCATGTGTTTGGTGACCAAGCACATCAACATCCAAGCCAACGGGAGTGGAGAAGGGAAAGTAGAGGAGATGTGCATTTCCCTGAAAGATGCACTTGCCACTTCTGCTCACATCCTCCTACCCAGTACTGAGTCACGTGACACAGTTTGCTGCAAGGTTGGCTGGGAAATGTCTTCTTGCACTGGATTCCATTACTAGTTGAAAGTAGAGTGAGTGAATATTAAGCACAACTGGTAAATATGAGACCACCTTAATGGATTGTGGTATGAGTACTGTGGAGAAGGAAAGTCATTTGAATGTCTTATTCAGAAGGGTGTCATAATCACAATTGTGTTTCAACACATAATTTTTGTGTAAAAAATGGATTGGAGGGAGTCTTATTGGATGTTAAGAGGGCATTCCTGAAGTCCAAGTGAGACAGAGTGGCTGGGACTTGGTGATAGCAATACAGAAGATAAGGGCATGAAACGAATTCAAGATGCTCAAGAGGTGATATTGACAGAGGAAATGGGGACAGAGGAGGTAGAGAAGATGGCCGGGTAACTCCTCTGTTTCTGGCTTGTGCTACAAATACTGCAGGAACACCAAGTGGAGGGAGGAAGTGTTTCTGGACCCCTGAATTCAACTTCAGAAATGTGCTTTAGAGACCTCCGTCAGGAAGGCTGCCTCTACACATCCAAAATATGAGTTCATAATAAATTAACCTCCAATTCACAATTAATGAGACTCCTATCTAGTCATTGTTAATTAACCTAGTCAAGTGAATGTTCCCCTGTGAGGTTTTCTTATATTATAGGACTTTGTGTGGATGATGTCATAGAATGGTTTCTTGCATACAAACTTAGGAAAGCCAAGTAGGCAGAAAGGAGTTTTCACCACCAACAGGCCTTGCTAATTCCGGCTGTGGTCACAAATCATGAGCAGTCTTCTCGTACTAATAGTATGGACGGGAGTGTTGATCATACACAGGAATATTAGTAACATAGCCTTGCATTTATAACAACTCAGCCCGCACTCGGTGATGGAAATCATCATGATGTTCCAACCATGTGAGGAACAACAAGAAAGATGGTGAAACTCCAGAGCTAGAAAGCAGTTATTTTGTCTCTTGTGCTGCTTGTGGACCTAATTCACTAAATGTTGAGTGTGTAGCACCTTTTGCTGACTTGTGATTTTTTTCGTAGAGAGACCTACTTCTCTTTATTACAAGTTAATTCAAAAGAGAAACCCGCATAATCTCAGTACTATGTCCTCCTGCCAGTCAACCCAAATATCCTATTAGTGGGATAAATATCCAGTTAATATGTAGGTAGTACTAATAATTTTCTAGTCCACTACTTTGCATCGTTGATACTATGGTTAAACATTTAACAGTTAAGTGTGTTAAGATTTCCAATGGGCACTAATGCTTTGGAAGTCATTCATTTATCCTTCATTTAACAAGTATTCAAAGTGTTACACTCTGGGCACTTGGTATACATCAGTGAAACACCAGTGAATATAGCAGATGGACACCTCTGCCCTCTGAGAGCTTTCATTTTTGCGCTCCTTAGACCACGGGATTAGAGTTAGTTACGCCTATCACTGTCGTCAGCCTGTCCAGCTCATACTCTTTGTTGAATTTTAACACCTGGCTGCCTTCTCCTCTGGCCTGGCTGGCTCTACTGTGATGTTGTGATGGGTCTCACGAGGCTCCAGCCCAGGCCTGGCCTTCACTTCAGTTGGCAGAACCCAAAGACGTTCTGGGCAAAGGTCGGGGGGTGGGGGGAGGTTGTTATATGAGGCAATGGTCGTGTGCTTTCATCTACTCTTCTGGTACCAGAGGCGTGTGTGTGTGTGTGTGTGTGTGTGTGTGTGTGTGTGTGTGTGTGCGCGCGCGCGCGCGCACGTGCGCGCATGTGAGGGGGGCGGGGCTCACGAGAGGGAATATAATTGATTGGGGAGGATTTTGCTGCCGTATATAAGTGAAAGCAGCAAGTCCGAGAAACTAGTGATTAAGACATGCCAAGCAGTGACCAAGAAATTCACCATATTCCACCTTCATGCCTCCTCTTTCTGACAGATTTTAACCAAGTTTGTATAATATGGTCTGCTTGCACACATGACTAAATGAAAAAGGGCATCTAAAAACCTCTCGCGGTAAAGCCCAGAGGAAACCCTATGAAAATCCAGCTTCTACTTCAGGAATGTCTGCCGGACCATTTGTTAGCATGCCGTTCTTTTTAACTTTAAGAGGCTGAGAGTCAGGTCTCTCTTTTTTTTTTTTTTTTTTAATGTAAATCTCTGATAACAGCCAGTTGCTTTCTTTCTTCTCCCACCTCACTCTTTCCCCTAACTGCCCTAATTTCCCTTGCTCCCTCTTTCCTCTACTTCTTCATCCTTCTCCTTTCTACTCTAAACAAAACCCCTTTCCTTGTGCTGGAGTTCATAAAATATTATCAGAAAAAACAGATTTTTTTGCGTATCAGAAATGCATGTTTATTTTTTATCTGAAAATGACTTAAATTTTGAGAGAAATGATTTTATTATGTAAATTGGATTTTGTTTTTACACAGAATATAAAGATTGAAACCCATGGTGTAGTGCTTCTACACATAAATTAGGTCAAGTGACTTCACATATTAAAAAGAGGTAAGAGAAATATTCTGGTTAATCAGATTCAAGAAGCAAACAGGACACAAAAACTGTGCAGATAAGATCCGGTCAGTAACTTTAGTTAGGACACTGCAGATTATACTGGAGTAACACGTTTGTGGGGCTATAGCATGAACCACATTAAAACGGCAAGGAAAAGCTAGAAAGGCTTGACTGAGGGATTTTCCTTAAGCAAATTAACTTCTTGTCAACTGCCAAAACAAAAAAAAAAAAAAAAACAAAACTGAACATATGAATGTTAGTGTACTGAAGGCATACTCCTTAGCTGAACATGTGAGATATAATTTGGGTTTCCAAACTTTGTTCTTTGAATGAAAGGCTAGTTTTCTGATTATTTAAGGGGCTCATACATTTTGAGAATGTCAATGGAGATTATAATTTGCGTTCAAGAAACACTTCATAGTTTTGATTCTCGTCCATGTGTGCTTTTCACTTTCTTCTAGGTTTTCTGAAGTCTTAGAAAAGGTCAACACTTTTTTGTGTATATGTTTATATTTATATGATTAGCATACAGTGTTATATTAGTGTCATGTGTACAATATAATGATTGAACATTTCTATACATTATTCAGTGCTCATTATGATAAGTGTACTCTTAATCTCTTTATTTTACCTATCCACCCCACGTCCTTTCTGGTAACTACCAGTTTGTTCTCTGTATTTAAGAGTATGAATTTTTGTGTCTTTTTTTTCTTTGTTATGTTTCTTAAATTCTACATATGATATTTATCTCTCTGATTTATTTCACTTAATATAATACCTTATAGATCCATCCATGGTATACCATCCATGGTATGTGGTGTGTGTGTGTATATATATATATATATATATATATATATATATATATATATACCACATCTTCCTTATCCATTCATTTGTTGATGGACACTTGGGTTGCTTCCATATCTTGGCTCTTGTTTTTTGTTTTGTTTTGTTTTGTTTTGTTTTGGCTCTTGTTAATAACGCAATAAACCTAGGGGTGCATATATCTTTTTGAATTAGTTTTTTTTTTTTTTACTTTCCTTGGGTAAATACCCATTAGTAGAATTACTAGGATCATATGGTAATTGTAATTTTTTTTAATATTTTAAGTAACCTCCATACTGTTTTCTACAGTGGCTGCACCAATTTGCATTCCCACCAAAAGTGCATGAGGGTTCCTTTTTCCTCATATCTTTGCCAACACCTATTATTTCCTGTCTGTCTTATTCTAGCCATTCTGACAGGTGTAAGGAGAAAAGATACACTTTAAAGAAAAAGAAAACATTACTTTGTTTTTTTGTGCTTCTAGCCTAGCTATGCTTTGTGCTTTCTATGCTTTTGTGCTCTCTATGCTTTGGGTTCCTTACTGCATGCCTGAATCAAGCTATCCCACCATGCCTGATATGATTGAAATGCTACTTTATCTCATTAAAATGCACTCAGATGAACTTTCCACAGAAGGACATGCTCCCACCCCTTAAAATACCCATTTTTAAAACAGTGTCAGGTGTCTCTGTTCATTCCTTCAAAATTCATTTTAAACGGAGTGTGCTAGGCACGTGTGAAATAGCATCTCAGGAGAGAGATGGGAAAATCATGGCTATCTTACATTGCTCTGATAAGGGTTTGTCAAGGCTGTATGGAAGTAGAGAGGAGGGGCTCCTAATTTTATCTGGTAAGTGAAGAAATGCATCTAACTTGAAGTGACCTTGATCTGAGGGTTGGGGGGATGAGTAACAGAGATGGGTGAAGTCGGAAGAAGACAGGTGGCAGAGGGGCCAAAGAGGTGAAGAGTCTGGAAACTTCAGAGAAGTCCCCTCTCGTGGACAAAGGAAAGGGTCGGTTTGGGAAATTAGTGAAAGATAGGAATGGAAGGGTAGAGAGAGGCCAGGTCAGGGGTGCTGGATGACCCAGTCAGTTAAGCGTCCAACTTCAGCTCAGGTCAGGCTCTTGCGGTTTGTGGGTTCAAGCCCCACGTTGGGCTCTGTGCTGACAGCTCAGAGCCTGGAGCCTGCTTCTGATTCTGCCCCTCCCTGCCCCTCCGTGCCCCTCCCCTGCTCATGCTCTGTCTCTTAAAAATACATAAACATTAGGGGCGCCTGGGTGGCGCAGTCGGTTGAGCGTCCGACTTCAGCCAGGTCACGATCTCGCGGTCCGTGAGTTCGAGCCCCGCGTCAGGCTCTGGGCTGATGGCTCAGAGCCTGGAGCCTGTTTCCGATTCTGTGTCTCCCTCTCTCTCTGCCCCTCCCCCGTTCATGCTCTGTCTCTCTCTGTCCCAAAAATAAATAAACGTTGAAAAAAAAATACATAAACATTAAAAAAAAAAAAAAAAGAGGCCAGGTCAGACTACCCAGGGCTGGATGTACCTTTCTAGGAGTTTATCATTTGATAATGAGGAGTCTGAATCAGAGGCTGTTGATCAGCAATTTAGGAAAATCACTGTGGCATCCGTGTAGAGGATAGATTTTTGCAAGGTTCTATCCGGGATTATTTTCAGAAATTTCAGTTCAGTTTGGTCCAGACTCTAGGGCTGGTTATGAGTAAACTCCTTTTCTCAGTGACTCAAAGCCTCTTTTCCTACCCTAAAGAAGCTGGCAGGGGGCACTCAGCTCCTGTTGAGGGTGGGTAGTGGCCAGCCCTCTGTGGCTGCCAGAAGAACTGGGTGGCTGTATGCCCATACGTGTTATGATTTGCTTGTCCTGAATGTCTAATGATAAATGATATTGCGTATGACAGCACATGTGAGCTGAGGGTAAGTGTGGCTTTTTGCTTCTTGAAATCACAGCAACAGGTGATTGCTCCACAACAATGTGGAGTTGTAAAAAAGGAAAAAAAAAACACCACTGGAGGAGGGGCAGGAGACCTCGGTGCTGCTCCCAGCTCGGCTGTAACCAGCAGTGGTGTCTCACTGCACTTCGCTTACCTCGGCTGTGAAGTGAAACGTTTAGACCAACATGGTCCTTAGAGCTCCCTCCAACTCTCGGATTCTCACTGGGCTTCTGGCTTCCACATTGGCTCTCCTTCCCTCCATCAGCACTAACCTCAGACTTCCAGACATTCTGATTAAGACAAAAACTAGCAAAACCACTTATGTTTAAACCAGTTGTAGTTTAAAGAACGTAACCTGGTGATCATGGCAAATAACTTGCAGGAAAATAATTACACTGCATGCTCTGTGCTGTGCTGATGATAAAAGGAAAGCAGAAAGCCACCTGGATACATCTTCTTTTTTCTCTTGACTTTTCCTGTTTGCCACTCCTGCAAAGGTAGAGAGGAAATTGAATGGGGAATCTGAAGGGACTGAGGGTGAGGTTACTCATGGGGAGGCTGACCTGTGGAAGCTGAGTTCTGCCATATTCCAAACAAGTGCAGCCTTTAGTCAGCATTCGCAGCCATTCAGGTGGGTCCTAGGCAGAATTTTGACCTGTGACCCTCTGTCCCTTTGTGAAATTCTCTCATGCCTATACCTGGCACCCTCAGACTATATTCTGGCTGCCCAAAGTTCAGTCCTGGGCCCATCTTCTAACCCCAAAATTGCGCTGTGCTCTCTTTTACCCAAACTAACTTCACAAGATCCAGAAACTGGGGCGCCTGGGTGGCGCAGTTGGTTAAGCGTCCGACTTCAGCCAGGTCACGATCTCGCGGTCTGTGAGTTCGAGCCCCGCGTCGGGCTCTGTGCTGACAGCTCAGAGCCTGGAGCCTGTTTCTGATTCTGTGTCTCCCTCTCTCTCTGCCCCTCCCCCGTTCATGCTCTGTCTCTCTCTGTCCCAAAATAAATAAACATTGAAAAAAAAAATAAAATAAAGATCCAGAAACTATAGGTAGATGATACTGTGGATATTCTTGGGTGGAGGGGAGAACTTCTAGTGCTTCTGGCCCACCTTATATCCAGCAATACTCGCCAGCAAAACCAACCCACATATCTGTGCACTCATCAAATCCTGCAAAGTGCTTTGGTGGTGGGGTAGAGTAATGAATGGCGAAAGTGGGACTTTTTCTGCCCTGCAGAGCGTTAGATAGTAACACAGGCACTGAGAACTCATTTATTCCACAAATGGGTTCATCATCTTCTGACTGTGGCATTGTGTATAGCAGAGGTTAAAAAAAGTCTGTGTGGAGGCACAGAAGAGTTAACACTTAGGTTTCTCGGGGAGTGTAGAAGGCTTCATGGAAGCATAAATAGGTTTGTGATTTGTCTGGCAGCAGCCTTAAAAGTAAAGGAAGACAGACCACAAGGAAGGCTGCATCAAGTGTAAAAAAGGCAGGAAAGAGGCAGTGGGGCTAGGATTGGGAGAGGAGGAGTTACATTTCCTAGAGAATTCTGAGGTAGAATCACTCTCTTATAGCATCAAGTTACCTGTGAAAAGGGATGGGGTAACCAAGGTATCTAGTTCAGGTAGCTGCAGAACCCTAATCTCATCAATCAAGACAGGGAATATGAGGAATGAGATTGGGGACAGGTAGGAGGTGCTGAGTTCAATTTGGGCAGGAGTTATTTCAGATGCTTATGGGTATTAGTCCCTATGTCTGGGGAACCTGCTCTCTAGTTCTGCAGTATTTACATGAGGCTTTATATAAACTGCCACCCTGGGGATTCCCTGTAGCTTTTCTTCCTCATTTGGAAGTAAAGTTTTAGTTGGTAACATGAGCACAAGAGGTTGGGTATAAAAAAAATTCATTTGAATCAGTTTTCAGGTTAGAAGATAAATGTTGTATTACTGTTCTACAAGATATGAAACTGAAATCACCCAAAGAGATTACAGTGGAAAAGCACTGAAGTGTTTATTTCTTTGACTTCTTGGTAGGTGGACAGTCTCTGTGATTCATTTGTGAGTGGGTCAGGGTTTGGCTCAGCTTGCTTGTTCCAGTCATCATCCACCAGCCAACTGATTTAGGAGAAACATGGCCAGCTCATTGAATTTCCATTTCCTGAGTTACTTTGTGGTCTCATGGGGTGGTAAACACAAGGCTCCTGGGAATTAAATGTTTAATGCAAAGGACTAAAAACAGGCTCTCCTGAGCCAAGATGTTAAATTTACAAGGACGTGTTGCAAAGATAGCCTGTACTTCCCCCTTCCAAACCACCTTTTCCATAAAATAAATGCTGCTTATCCTTATCTTCCCCCTACCCTGTTCTGTCACAGACCTTGACCTTTGTTTTGATTTACCTTCCCATTGACACATCATCTGTTTTTTAATTCCCTGGCTAGACCTGGGGTTAAGATGAGAAGCAAGGCCAACAAACTAATTCAGACAAGTGCTCGCAGTGTTTCTCACTTTCCCTGGGATCATCTCATGTCCAGATCTATGTGTTCAAAAAATAAATTCCATCAAATGACCCAGAGGTGATTAGACTCTAGGAATTCAATTTCTACTAGCCAAGCTCAAGAGATGGACCAGTATACCAGAATGCCAGTTCATTCATTTATGCTCCATTTCATCTGTCAAGCAATTTCATTTCAGCTAGTTATTGTGTTAGTTTTCCAGAAAGAGAAGAAACCCAGAAAGTAAGATAAGAATCAGAAGTTCATTTGGCAATCATAGAGTTGGAATAGAGGGAACTGAATGACTTCAGGTGAGAGCATCACCTAGCTCTGAGAGATTATTGTACCTGTTTCCATATTGGCACATTCTTGTTGGCTGATTAAAGTGCTCTTGGCCAAGGATAGTTGGAGGAGACAAAGCCACAGATTATTTGGTATCTAAGTTTTTTTTTTTAGCATTCCTTATCCATCATTAATTGATTGAACTAGATTGCCTCTCAAGTCACAAGTTTCTGTGCTCTGGAAAAAGGCCCTTATTCACTTGGACATGTTTCAAAGGTGACTGGATAATTATCTTCCTGATTGATGTTTAGGAAATCAACCTAGGACTCTCTAATGGACTTTTAGAGACTGTGTTAGTTTCTATTGCTTCCATAAGCAATCATCATAAATGTATTGGTTTATAACAATACCCATTTAATACTTCACAATTCTGTAGGTCAGAAGTCTGGACACAGCATGGCTCAACTGAATTCTCTGCTTAAAGAATGCTGAAATTAAAAAAAAGAAACTTTTTAGGGCTCTGTTACCTTCTGGAGGCTCTGGGGATGAATTTGCTTCCACACTCCTTAAGATTGCTAACCCAATTTAATTCCTTGTCATTGTAGGACTGTCTTCTCTGCTCCCTTGATGGCTGTCAGCTAGGTGCCAGTTTTCGCTCCTGTTTTCGTCTGCCTGCATTGCATCTCATGTTTTCTATGCCGTCCCCTCCAGCAACAGCACATCAAATCCCTCTCACATTTCTCACCTCTCAGGCTTCCTCTCCCGCCACATCTCATTGATTACTTCTGTTTTATAGGATAATTACATGGACTCACCTCAGTGATCTAAGATAATCTCCCTATTTTAAAATCAGTTGATTAGTAACCTTAATTACATCTGTAGAATTCCCTCAGGGAAGTACCTAAATTAGCGTTTGATTGAAAACCCAGAGATGGTCATCTTGAGGGGACCTCATCAGCAACACTTTGAAATAATGTTTCATCATTCCTTGAGTGATCTTATCTGTGAATGATTTCATCCATTGCATGTATTCTTTTTATCTTGCCATTTCATGGGATAATATTTTCTTTTCCTACCTTTATATTTAGTATTTCAACCCCCGTTGGCATAGAAGGCTTTCTATTGCAAAAATTACATTTATTGGTTGACTGGATGGGAAAGATTGATGTTTTGTTTTGTTTTGTTTTGTTTTCTCTCCTTCCACTCAGCTGAGGAAGGCTCCCTGGGGCATATGAGCTCCATTTGCACAGACTGAAACATCATAGCACATTTGGTTTGGACTAAGTCAGTGATTCTTAACCCTAGCTGCACTTTAGAATCTCATAACAAATGTTAAAGTGTTAATACTCAGGCCCCACCACAGAGATGCTGTTGTATATATGGTAAAGGCAGGGCATTTTTGTTTGTTTGTTTGTTTCCCACATGGTTCTAATTTGCAGTCAAGGCTGAGAACTATTGATATGCTCCAGACATTCTGTTTTGAAGATAAGGAAGCTGAGGCTGAGGGTGAGAAATGATTTGCTGAAAGTCCCATAACCAGTGACAGATCTGGTGCTCTGTGCCAGTTCTGTGCCACAAACAAAGGGTTTATGATTTAACTGTACGTAGATTTCAGTGCTCGGTAATTATATGTAAAATGGATGTTAGGAAGGACTGGAGCATCCTGCCTCTTGGTTTCGTAGCAAGACTTATTTCTTTCCAGGACTTTAAGAAACTATTACATCTTGAAAAATGACTGTTTCAAGGTCCCTTCTCAGCAGCTTATTCTGCTCATGAGCAGTAATGAGCGCAGATACATTCTGCGGTAGCCAGGGAGCTGGCCACATGGACACCCACAGTCTCTGTGTCCCTGAGCTGCACACTTTCACATGGTAGCCACTTAACCGCATGTGACTGTGGAACACTTGAAATCTGGCTTGTGCCACTTGTGATGGGCTGCGTGAAATACACACCAGATTCAAAGATTCCATATGAAAAATACCTCAATGCTTTTCATATTTACTATATGATGAAATAATATATTAGATATATTGGGGTAAATAAGATATCTTATGAAAATATTAAAAAATTAAAATTTTATGCATTTCTTTTTTAACGTGGTTACTCGGAAATTCGAAAGTACGTATGTGGCTGGCACTTGTGTCTCACATTATATTTCTGTGACCCAGCACTGTTCTAGGGGACATCTTCTATTAAAGCTATTAACAATGAGTGGTCCAAGTCCAAACTGTTACACGTCCTATGATCTCGAAGAGTGAAGTGGTATATTATAAACTTCCTGGAGCTGAGACTTGACATTGATCTGCCCCGTGTCTGCCATCTATCTGGCAGCCAGTCAGTCTGGCCAAGTAGACTCCTTTCTATTTATATATATAGGCTTAAAGGAGGTGGGGGGATGCCCCATGTCATGCAAAGCGCACACTTTATAGCTCTTAAGTAACGCACCCGCAAGTGGGCCAGGTGCTCTTGGAGGCTGTAAGGCCTAGAGATGAATATTATATCCCTTGAGCAATACTCCTAAAGAACCTACTGTGTCAGCATTTATGAATTATTACCGCCCTTGACAGGCCGGAGCACTGAAAATATTGTGGTCTGACCCTGTCCATAATTCGAGTCCAAACGTTTCCTCTTTCTTTTTTTCTTGCCCTCTGTAGCTTTCCTGCCTCACTGGTACTCTGCTCATGTGCTCGGTTGGCCTAGTTTCATGTTTACGGTGCAGCATGGGAAGGTGAAGACAGGCCTTGGAGACTCTGGGCATGGTTCTGTCGGGGGATTCATGGAACCTCTCAAAGTTCCTCTAAACTTTTGTATTCTCAACGTTAAAATGAGGCTGTCTTTCACAGAGTCTTTGTAAAAGTTGAATGAAATAATAAGGCAGTTTTTAGGGGAGGCATCTACTCTATGTCAGGCCCAAGGCTAGTTGTTGGGGACACAACGTGTACGTGAGGCAGACCTCCTGCCCCCAGTTACTCACAGCTAAAAGAAGAGAAGGACAAGGAGCCTGGCAGCGTCGGGACAAGCAGTCCTCAAAGAATGGCAGCTTTCATTACATTGCGCAGCCTGGGATTTGGCTTACCACAAAATCACGGATGGCATGCCGACGAGGGAACTGAGGCCCACAATGATTGAATGAGTGCCTGAGTTACCAGGTCAGGCAGTGTCGGGCTGGCACCAAGGCTTGGGATTGCTGACACCTTCTCTGGAAATGCTTTTTCCAGAAGATCATATTGCCTCACTCTTGGTTTCTCAACTTGTTTGCCTTAAAAGAACAAGTTCATTTTGGACTTGATGAAAGGAAAGAAGAGTTTCTCCCAGTGTTTGCTCTATATGTTATCTGGGTCTGTTAGTAAGTCCTTTTAGTGCACTGACTTACTTTACTAATCATTGTCAGATTATCATCTCATCAAGATAACGAATGTTTTTGCTTGAAGACTTCACTCACTGTGATCATGTCTTCAACAGCCTATCCATTTCCTATTAAATTAGGTAAAACAAAACCAATTTCCATCTGAGAGTTTGAAAGAAATTCCAACCTCTTCAACTTTGTTTAAAGTATATTCTCCGTGTTCTATATGATGTATCGCACTAAAAAAATAAATGGTTTAAAAAAAAAGCCACTTGTGAAAAGAGAGAGACACAGCAGAAATCCAGGAAGAGACTTGCTTTTTCAAATTCTGTTTTGGAAAAACAAAAATGACTCTGTAGGTGCAGTGGTATGAAGTATGATATAAAAAGGAACGCACTGTTCAAATACGTACCTATGCAATTGATTTTCTCTTTCATGTGAGAGACATACCCACATTGTGAATCAGTGGATGCACCAAGTGAGTCAAGCTGGGTGAGTTTGGCCACCATCCACAAGGGTAGTTGTTATGTCAAGGTACTGCAAAGTGCCACCGGGTCTTACTAATAAACTCAAACAGGTTGCCCCATGCACCAATAAAGGTCCACTCCTAGCAGAATGCCCATGCAGACCAAGATAGGGGCAGCACTAAGTATTTAGTTCTGAAAAGGCCTGTATTTTTTCACTTCTCCAGAAAGGAAGAGTTTAATACCAAATTTCCTATAACCCAGCTGCCTCTTGTATTCTCACAGGGAAAGTCCTAGCTTCAAGTCAAGCCTCTTATCATTGGAATTTATCTACCCAGTTCTCATCTCTAGAAATGCATGATTCACAAGACAAATGACCTGGACCCAGTTAACAACAGCATAGACTTTCTTTCTTTTTTTTTTTTTTTTTTACAACAGCTGAGATAGTAATTACGGGTGAAATCAGCCTCTAGATTTTTTCCCACAACTGGGCATCCATGTCAAAGGTGTACAATTGCCTATACACCCAAGCAAAAATGAGCAGCATTCCTGCTTTATCCTAGAAGATGCACACATTACATTATGATGACTCTTCATTTTCCTCGGACCCTTATGTGATGTAAGTGCATGATTGAAGAAGGGAGTCGTACATGTTGTGGCTACCCGAGAACATATTTACTGACTGCTTTACCACCTCCCTAGGCTTCTATTTCATGATATATAGATGAGGGCCCCAACCCCGATCCAGCCAATGGAAGCATTACAAAACATAATCTATTTATTACTAGTATCAGAAAGAGTCTAATAAAGAACTTATTTATTGGATACATGTAAAATGCTTTGAATAGAACATCTCATTTAATCTCCTCCTGATTTTCCTATGAAAAAGGTAATAAGATTATCATCCTTATATTAGAGACTAGTAAACAGGTTTGGTAAAGCTAGGATTTGAACCTAGCTCTCTCTGACTCCAGAACACATGCACTTAGCCCCAAGCTCACCCTCTCTGTAAATGATGATCAAAGATGGCATTTATGGTAGAGGCTGATGCTAATTTCTAAAGAGTTGGGAAAATATCTGTCAATGATTATTAACTAAATATGCTCAGCAAACAGTAAAACAGATGGCATCAAATGAAATTGTGTCCAGGGTCCACTCAGCAGTCCTGTCTCTTACATCTTCTATCAATGTCAGCAGATTAATCTTTGTACCTGTCACCTGCATGGAGCCTAGATAACATCATTCATTTCCTGAGCTGATGGTGTGCTGGGTCCCGTTTGTACTGGCTTGTGGGTCCACGTTCAGTGACTTCAGGCAATCCAGGTTCAGTGACTTGATAACTTAAAATCAGCCGTGGTGAAGGTATTTACACCAAAGAAAGTGGTAAATGCTACCAGTCATGGTCTCTCTCTCTCTCTCTCTCTCTCTCTCTCTCTCTCTCTCTCCCTCTCTCTCTTTAAATTCCAGAGAGACAATTGTTACACATTTATCAGTGCACCACTGATAGAGAGATACAGTGTGAATTGTCACCCTTCTAAAGGTAAACTAAGGCATACTGAGTACCCTAAAAAAAAAAGCCTACAAAAATCATCATGCCTAATTCTTCAGTGAATCTTCAGTCCCCATCATTCTGCATTTGGGACGACCTCTTAAAATATAACCACAGGATTTGATACATCGTTAGAAATATAATTTTTTATTATTGTTTGTTACAAAAGCATATATGCCCACTGTAACAGTTTAATGTTTCTGAATGCAAGTACAAGCATACAAACCGTGATATGTATATGTTAGTGTTGTCAAAGAGAAATATAAAATATAATGAAAGCCACTTATGTGATTTTAAATTTTCTACTGATCATATTTAAAAAATAAAAAGAAACAAGGAATATTAGTTTTCAATAATATATTTTATTTAACCCAGCAATCCAAAATATGGGTTTAACATATGGTAAGCATAGGCCTTGTCAAAATATTTTGCATCCCTTTTTTGTACCAAGCCTTTAAAATCCGTGTATATTTTACACTTATAGCACATCTTAATTTGAATGCTAACATTTCATCAGAAATACTGATCTGTATTTAGATTTCATAAAAATCTAGATTCACTAGATTCACGTCTCAACCTGTCCCAAATATACTTAATTAAATGCTTAGTTAAACTATCTAATTGAAATTTTGTAAAAATTTTGCATACTTATTTCCTCAGTTACATTAACCCTGTTTCCAATGCACCACGGACACTGAATTGGTAACTGAATTGGTTAATGCAGGTACATATGATCTATGCTTTAAATGTTTCATAAAAAAGGAGACTTAGTGTATACAATATTCCAAAAGGCCTTTTTCCCTCACACATTACACATTTAAAATAATTTCCTATCCTGTATTCCCCATTAGATTCTGAGAAGAGAGAAATCTCAGCAAAACTAGTGAGGTCAGTAATGTTTGTGAACTTTTTCTGTCTCACTAACAGGAAAGAAATAAAATGACCTTAGGCATTTTAGGTCTGAACAATTTTCAATTGACCACCACTATAAAAAGTGGGTAATGACACGAACAAATGTAAACTATTCAAATAAGTGCCCAGTACTAATTACAATGGGTTGTTACAAATACTCTTTTGGATTAGCCTCTTTTTCAGCATTGAGTTCTTAGCACAGCTTCACCAGGAAATCAACTTGATTCAGTTTTGCAATATTTCATTACTAATCAACACCTGCATCAGAAAGTACACATTTATTAGGTTATCTAACTAGAGTCTTGGTTTTGCAATATAAACACCTCTGCTTCTGTAGGGATTTTTTAATCAGCTCTTACTTTTTTGGTATCAGAATAGCTAGTTCAGTAAAATGAAAATTGGGGGATATATTATTTCTATCAATTCAGCTGCCACTCTGGTATTTTGCCTTAACAGGGCTACAAGTTCCTTAATCTTCCATACTATTCCTCCTATATATAAATATGCTAACATCATTCTTCTAGAGATGCTGTTGACCTCTTTCCTTTTAAATACTTGATACAAATTAGAGGGTGTAGGTAGCTGTGGGTGGTGGTTCATTTTGTCCCTGCCAAATTACAAACCAGATATGAACACATGTTCCCTATATGGCTTAACATGGTTTTTAAGATTACTTTTAATAAAGTTGATATGGGGGTTCTTCATGAAATAGTCTAGTCTTCACATTAAATTCATCTGGTACTCATCCTCTCTATGTAAATATCTCTAAAATCCAGTAATGACCTCATTCTCTCTCCCAGTCTTTGGTCTCCTGCCTTCATCTTCCTACCAGACATTTCTAACATTTCCACAAGTCTTTCAATCACTGTTAAATCAGTTTAATACCAAATATCCCAAGACAGTCATGTGATCTTACCCTTTCTAAACAGCTCCGATCCCAAAGTTCCGATTTCTATCAATAGCGCCATCTTTCCTCCACACATATATTCAGTCATTTGCAATAGACATGTTTTATCATCTTCTCTATCCAGTCATCACCATATCTTGTCAGTATTTCTCAGTGATACTTAATGAGGAAAGTATGAGGGGCAGATTTAGCCCAAGAATAATCCATTTTGCACATGCTTTGCCTATCCCAAAACTTCTAGTGACTTTCTGATTAATACGAGTTGAAATGCTCTTTCGGGCTAGTCCTCCTTTGCCAGTCCAATTTTATTCCCCTTTATTCATAGTTTCAAACCTGTTCTCTATCTCACCAGCTCGTTCCAACTACTGCCCTGAGCTAATCAGATCCAAAGCCATACCCAGGACATTTGTACCATCTGAGCTCTTACCCATAATGCATGTTCACATCCTACCCCCACTATTCCTTACCTAGCACAATCTTCTCTGTCATTCAGTCACTCGTTATTTCCCCACTCTGATCTTTCTTTCATTTTTAGGTGCACTTCCTCTTTTCATAATTTCACGTGCCTATCTTGCCTAATTCTTGGGGTAGAGAACCATGATTGTGATTGCTTTTGTGTTCTCCATTGTGCCCTGCACAATTCTAGAACTAAGAATTCAACAACTACTTGCTCATTTTAAGATTAAAAACAAAATGGAAGCGATTCCTTTCTTGGCCTGGAATTGGTTATAACATATTGGGAAAAAATATCATGTTTAATCTCCATCTCTTCTCGTGTGTTTGTGTACCGTTTTATAGCCGAGGAATAAAAGTCAGTATATCACAGGCCTAACTGTAATTTGGAAGTCTCCTCTGCTGGGCAGTTTATAGAATGAAAACTCACACCAGCTGGATTACACTGCTTTTCAGCTAGCTCTCCCTTGTGGAAGTGGGGGTTGGGGGCATGGGCAGGCAAAATGCCTCAGGCTTTGAAAGTGGAAATGGTGTGAGTTCCATTATGCAAGAATAGAAACTTGTCTCCCCCACCCAACCACCGCCCCACCCCAAATGAAAATCTTGCTGTGAGGCTATAGCCAAAGAATGCATAAATATCAGTAGAAATTTACAGAGGTATTTTTCCTAGAAAAATATTACAAACTTACATTGCAAAATAAGAACCCAGTAGGCTAAGGTACAATTTGGTAGATTCCTCTGGAGTACCTGCCTCTACATAGAGACTTATGGTGGGCAAGGGGAATAATGGTACTTTTCCTTCTCACATGGGCACATCACTGATGAACTACATTAAAGTTTCAGACTTTGTGTGTTGACACTTTGTCCTCTCCTAGGGACATTTTTCTCTCAGCTTAAACCTAATAAAGAAGGCTCCTCTCACCTAGAAGCTGCCACATGGAGTTCTGCAAAACTGAAGGGAGCAGCCTCTAGTCAAATCGAACAGAATGTCCATGAGCCCAGCCACATGCTGGCTCTGGGGACCGCTCAGTAAGGAACTACTTTCAGAGTCAGCCCCACTGAGCCAGCAACAGTGGAAGGAGAGTTTTAGTCTTTGGATGAAGCAGTTAGCTCTTCCTGAATCCAGCCACACTTCTCCATCCTCTTCTCTGCTCCCTAGTTGGAGCGAGACTTGGGGCCCTTTGCAATGCTCTCAGTGCAGTGACCTGTTCTTATCTCCTAGGGGTAAAATAGCAGTTTTAAATACCTCCTTTTCTGTAGGGCTGTGCAAACAGATGTATGGCTAATTTTGCTCTAAGGACTCTGATTTGTTTGTTTCTTTATGAGATAGAATGCGTTCTATGGAGATATGTTGTGAAAATTTGGAAGAGGTGAAGTTCATTTGCAGGCAGCAGCTTTCAAAAGTTTGGGGACGAGAGGGAGTCAACTACAATTCATCTGAAGCAAAACTCGCTTGTTTCTGGCATCTGCCAAGTGTCTTTGAAATATTTGAAGATGTGACTTCCAAACCAGAGAAAGCAGCCTTCTGAGAAAGGCAGACCTATTCATATCTTGATTCAGTTGGGAAGCAAAAAACCCTGCCTAGAACTGGAACTCCCTGTTACAACCTGATATCGAGAGAGCGGGTGTCTCTACCTGACACTAAGTGCATTGGGGGATTGCTAGGAAAACTAACACTGTTCAGAGCCCAGTTCCTGGATGCTTTTCCTCCTTACACACACACACACAAAACAAAACAAAACAAAACAACCTTAAAAATAAATTTTAAAAGGAAATATCCAGTTAACAAAAGGATGGCATTTTCAGCCTTTCACATATTTATTTTTGCCCTTTTTACACATTTCTGCTGGCGGCTTCCAGCTAGGATCACATAGCCTATTCACCTAGCAGTAAAGAGAGCCGCTCAGTGATTCACATTTGCAAAGCAGATGAGGACGATGCAAAGGCCGTTAGCCCAGAGCCTTCCAGGTGAGGAACCTAAAACATGGATGCTACAATAACTGCAACTCACATTTGTGTGCAATCCTGTAATTGGCAGTGTGTGCACATGCAGTGTCACTCAGTTCTGTCAGTGACTCCGCGAGGCAATGTTTGAGGGCATTCTTTATACAATAGGCATATACATGGGTACTCAGACCCAGGAAGATATTCAGTTTATGTAGAGATGTGTTTTCTTAGAACTTCTTAAGAATGTGAAATCATATGGAACAACAACAAAAAAATGATGGGCCATCCACTATCTAGAAATGAAAGTTTGAAATATCACACTTTATACCTATTCAGAATTACACAGCCATTACTGGGAACCACACCATTCCATTACCCATGAGAACAAATGTTCTTGTTCATCATTTCAGCCTGATTAGGGGTAATGAGAAAGGCTATTTCATTATTGTCAAGAATGTACCATAGAGAAAATGAGGCCAATAGAGGCCCCGGTGGAGCTCCCAATGTGATGATCAGGTATGCCTGAGTGATGTCTAAGTAATGTAATTTTATGAAAATATTGCCGCTAAGCTTTAAAGTAGTTGGCATTAGTTGTCAGATGTAGCAACAGCTCTCCAAAGGACAGTGTGCTGAGTTCATTTTAAACCAGCCCAAACTTGTCTCTTCAGAGGTCCTAGAAGTGGACACCTGGCTTATTTATTCCAAAGAAGCTTATTTCCCCCAGGTAAAAGTGTGGGCTGGCTGAGGCATGATCTGCTCCCCTATTCATCAAACTGAAGGGATTAAGGCGTGGCCACACCCAGATAGCTAGCAAGGCCTCCAACTGACCTTTCTTTGAGTGGGGGGGGGGGGTGTTCACATTCCTGGGCCTTTCAGAGACCACATTCTTCCTAAAACAGAAAACAACCCACGACAGGCAGGGTATCCTAGGCAGGCCACCTAGGAAGCACAGGTGTTTTGTTTTCTTGTGCTTCTCACCGTCTCCTTTCTGCTCCCTTCTAGCTACACCTCCTCATGATGGCTCATCAGCATGGGTTTCTAAGTATTAGTTGAGCTCCTTTATTCAGTGAGAAACACTGGAGGAGTTTTACTATTACAAGTGGTTTGTTGTGTTTTTCCTTTTATGGCCTGTCCAGCTCAAGGCCCTATGCTTGGTGATACTGCTGACAAGTTTTTCTATTTCCAGATCAAATTAACGTGAAACCACACTGGCCCTATTATTGAAGCAGTGGGAGGGGGGGAGGGGAGGGGGAGGGGGTCCTTTGTTGTAAAGTGTTTCTAGGGCTGTTGGCCAAGATGGGAAACTCTCTAGTGTCCATGTTATTTCCTGAGGCAAGCACACATGGGAAATAGAATTTATTACAAACCTACTGTTTGCCCTTATGAAAAGTATAATAATATGAGACTCTGGGGCAATGAAAGATTTACTGGGATTCCTTCTGGAACTGACATGCAAGTCAGCTCATTCATGGTTTAGCCAGCTTATAAACAGTGTGTAATGATAATGGTCTGCTTTTATCTTACTGTTTTTTGTATGATTACTCCTTTTTGTATGATTGCAGGTCCTACAGGTATGGATCTCTGGCAGCTGCTGTTGACCTTGGCAGTGGCAGGATCAAGCAGTGCTTTCTCTGGGAGTGAAGGTGAGTTCTACTTTCCCATTCCCACCCCCAGTGTTTTGAAATAACACTGAACTTTACTTGTTAAATATAAGTTCTTTGGATGCTTTAATTAGAAGAGGTAAGTTTTAAGTAGCAGCAAATGGGAAACTGGTCTTAGCTTTAAAATCATAAACTGGGAGGACTTTTCTGTGGATGTTTTAGGAGGAATACAGTTTTGGCATCTGATCTTTTCACATCAAAAATAAATGCTGCAAATCATGCTGAGGACATTTATATTGAAAGCAAGCCAGGTCTCTTGGTCCTGGGAGAGATATTGAAATTGCACTGGAAGGTTGGTTATTAACCTACTGATCACTCTGTTCATCCGTGACTAAGGATATCATCGCCTATTTCCAGAGCTCAGAATTAAGGTCTCTGAATCATATTCTCTGAGAACGGAAATTGCAGGTTTCAAATAAATTTCACCTCTCACACTCTGGATGGTTACCATTTGGCAAAGTGTGAAGGAAGACACAAATGAAAAGAGTTGAATAATGTACTCAGAACTCATGATTTCCTTGGCCATCTCTATAAGTCTCCTTCCTTTTTTATACACTCTTCCTAGTGAAGTCCCAGTACATTCAAACGTATGTCTCATAGCAGAAATAACTGGAGGGAGAATGAGTAATGAAAGGGAATGAGAAGAAGGATGTTTCTGTCCAGAAAGTAAACTCTGCTTATAAAGGGGTACGAGACTTTTTAACAGATTGTCTTGAGTGCGTGATTTTTTTTTTCCTTGCTTGAGTGTCCAACATAAGAAATAAAGTCTATTTCTCCTATGCTCTGACACTGCATTCAGTTGTTGCTTTAAGAGTAGCTGACTCCCCTACTCACTGGGCAACTCATGTTGGAAAACACAGTTTAACAACAGAGGTAGTGCCTTAAGATGTCCTCCCTGACCTTTGAGCCAAAAATAAATCTGTAGTAGTGAGCTGCTGAGGGCCACCAAAGTAAAAAAAAAACAAGACGGGTAAAATATGTTATTTTATCTTGTAAAGCAATTTTAAAATATTTATAGAAAAGAAGTCATAATTGTTTGAAATATTTTTGGGTCTCTCTGGTGTTATAATGTCAACATTATGCAAGTCAAACATGGAGAGAATTGCAGGCTCCATGTCAGCAGCTTTTCCCATGGCTGGTTTTAGACCCTGGTTCTGAGCCAAAGAATTACAGCTGAGAGCCTCTGCTGTTCCAAAGTCATGGTAGTTTAATCTCTACTTTCTTCATTAAGGTAGCTTTCACTCCACTGGGCAAGGCTTGAGGAATTTAAAAAAAAAAAAAAAAAAAACCTGTGAAATGAAAAGTATGGCAAAGGAAATCTTTAAAGAAAATTAAAAACGTAGCCCCAGCTGAAAGAGTAGAGCTCAAGTTACATTTTAGACCTAGAGGGGCTGCGAAGAGCATCTATTTCAGCTGCTTTGACATTTTAGCTTTGACATAAACCTTTAACTTCATAAGGAGAGTGGAGAAAACACCGCCATTAACTGGTTTTATGTTTGCTTTTTGATAGTTTTTTGTTTGCTCTGTTTGGGGGTAACAGAGATAAGAAAATGCATTGGCTTATTGTAAACAAATCATGTAGCCTACCAGTACTTACACATAATAAGTAATTTAGCAAAAGAAAAAAATTTCTTTTTTCTTCTGTTTTTTTTTTAATTTTTTAATTTAGTGGGCTAACCAAAATTCTTTTGAAATATGTGGCTACTCCAGGGTTCTACCTCAAAATGGCCTGGGGATTGTTATGGATGAGTATGATGTCTACATAAGAAGGTGTAGATGAACATGTTCGAACATGAGCGTGCACGCACATGAGTGTGTTTACCAGTTTTGGCCATCTATCTGATGAGTTCTGCCAGAGTGGTCACGTGACAACGTGGATTGAATCTCAGATGACATTCGGGGGCCATGTGGTCCTTCTTCTGCCAGGTCCAGATTGTAGCCAAATTGTTCTTATGTTGTCTCCCATTATATGAGGCAGACTAAACATACAGGTAAGAATTTAAAAAAAAAACAAAAACAAAAACCTGCTACCACTATAGTTTCACCGTGAAACCATTCATTTGAAATCAGTCTGGTCAGGGAAAGATGTGACACTGCTGAGGAAGGCATGTGGCAAGTGTTACTTGGAGAAAAGTTACCTAGGAGCTGGTAAAAGATGACACATCTCTATGCCTAGGGAAGGTTGGCACTTGAAGCCTGGAGCAGGGTTTTTCTTGCTTGGGCAGATGAGTGGTTAGAAATATACCGGCCCTGAGAGGATTTTGCATTATGTCTAATTGCCCTGTGAGAAATTTAATGAGAGCTAAACATGGAACAGTGCACCATTGTGTTAGCTCCGATGTTGTAATAGGTGCCCTCTCATTGTCTTTCATCCTTATATTAGTCTCTACATCTGCTTCTCATGACCAGTTACATAGTCTCCGGGACAATTTCTCACCCCAAAATCAGGAATGACCAGCAGTGCCTTATTTTCAAAGGGGCTTCACAGGTTAAACTGTCAACTGGCTGCATCAGAACTGATGCTCCTGGGATGATGATTTTTAATGAGAAATGTGTATAAAGATTTTGAAATATTCTTCGAAGGAGTGCCTGTTATAAATGAGATCACATCTCTGCTACTTCAGTCAGTCCACAACTGAGCATCCTCTTTGACCTCAGCAACCAAACATGGGAGCATATTAGCCCCTGCCCTGAAGAATTTCAGTCTAGTTGGGACATAAGGAACTTCTAGAAATTAATGAGAAACTGTATAGCTTTAAGGTCTAAATTGTGCAATGAATACATATGGTCAAGATGTTCTGAAAAAGAGTAAATGAAGATGGACTGGAATAGTTACTTCAAGTTTAATGTATAGATATTTTTTTAGAGCTTTCTTTTTTCAAAGATTCAACTTAGGGCTATGAGGAATATAGTGATTCTTCTCTCAAGGAAGTTACCATGAGTTAAGAGATCAGGAACCTGCACAAAGAATTGCCGTGTAAGACCATGTCTATTAACAATTGAAATAGTGGCCCCGAACTACACTCCTTAGGAGGAGTGAAGTGTGGAGGGGCACCTCCTGCTGTAGTGAATTAGAACTTCAAGAAGGAGGTCGGTGTTATTCAGCAGAACTACAATACTTGTTTCAGACTTTAAAAGGCTGAGAAGAGCAGGAGGAGACTCTCGGAATAGCCGATGTGATAGAGGAACAATATAAACGGAAGCTCACAAGTGTAGGTAGAAGGTGTACATGGAGAACAACTCATTCAGCTACTGAGTTTTTCCTATGTACAGACACTGTACCAGGCAATGAGTGGTTCTATTTTACACATTTAGTATTCAACAGCTATTTTTTGAGCACTTACTTTGCAGAAGGCATATGATTCATTTGTCCAGAATGTGCTATACATGAGCACTCCATTTGTAATTATTCGCTTGGGAAGTAAATTTAGGTCAATAGATTGGAGTTAAATTATAGAAGGCTTAGCAATAGCAAAAGCTTTGTGGAAAAGGCAGGTCTTGCTGGGTCTTGAGGAGTGAAGATGGTATTTGGAGAGAAAGAGAAGAGACAGAGTGTAAAGCATATCCTGCAAGTCATAGTTCTTCTCAAAGCTGTAGGCCATGCATAAGTCCTAATGATGGGACATTGTGTGTGTGTGTGTGTGTGTGTGTGTGTGTGTGTGTGTGTGTGTCTAATATGTGTAAATTGCATCTATAATATTTATGTATAGTGTACATTATATATATGTGTGTGGATGTGGCATGGATTGCAGGCAAAGCACATAATTAGTATTTTATCGGCAGATTAAAAGGTGCTACATCATTCTGTATCAGTCAAGGTAAGAAATGTGCACTAGGAGTGAGATGCTACATCCTAAAGGAATCAGGATCCTCAAAATATTTTCTGCATATATTTGAACATTTTTTATAAACTTACACAAACTGACACAGCACTTATGTAGGAAAAAAAAGACACCTCTCTTCTCATTGCTAACAAAAAGGAAATAATGACCCAGTGGAAGGAACATTGTATTTTTTTAGTAAGTCCTCCCCCCCACCCCGACAGTGAGGCCCCACAGGGCCCTGAGAAGTTGCCAAGACCTGTAGGATATATATCAAGCAAGGATTAGAGTCATGGTTATAGTTGGTAACCAGTAAATGGTATGCCTATCAAATGATTTCAAGAAGTTCTAGGCTTTCCATGCATACTGAAAGTGAAGATAACCTCCACAGAACTCTAGATTGCTGCTGTCTTCACTGTCACCAGGAGGCAAGAAGAAATCTTTCATTCTGCTGTCATGCCATAGCCTGCATCCATGTACATCAGCAACCCTGTGTCACCTGGTCCTCTTGATATCACAAACCGCTTCCACACTGGAGCTCAGCAGGACGTAGCAGACCAGGCTGAGGAGCTCCTGGCCTCAACAATTTAAAGGGTACCAGTGGAAGATGTGAGCACAGACCTCTGCAGATGATGACACAAAACAGTCTTTCATCAAGTTTTAATCAAGCACTTTTATGGATCCGAGGATGAATTTTTTAATGTTATTTTTTATTTTTTTAAATTTACATCCAAATTAGCATATAGTGAAACAATGATTTCAGGAGTAGATTCCTTAATGCCCCCTACCCATTTAGCCCCTCCCCCCTCCCACAAACCCTCCCGTAACCCTCAGTTTGTTCTCCATATTTATGAGTCTCTTGTGT
The DNA here is from genome assembly GCF_018350175.1 of Felis catus. Lineage (NCBI taxonomy): Eukaryota > Metazoa > Chordata > Mammalia > Carnivora > Felidae > Felis > Felis catus. The sequence continues at coordinate 204,866,753 of NC_058368.1, read as the reverse complement.
TTTGTCCCCCTCCCTGTTTTTATATTATTTTTGTTTCCCTTCCCTTATGTTCATCTGTTTTGTCTCTTAAAGTCCTCATATGAGTGAAGTCATATGATTTTTGTCTTTCTCTGACTGACTAATTTCACTTAGCATAATACCCTCCAGTTCCATCCACGTAGTTGCAAATGGCAAGATTTCAGTCTTTCTGATTGCCAAGTAATCCTCCATTGTGTGTGTATGTATGTGTATGTATATATATATATATATCTCACATCTTCTTTATCCATTCATCCATCGATGGACATTTGGGCTCGTTCCATACTTTGGCTGTCATTGATAGTGCTGCTATAAACATGGGGGGTGCATGTGTCCATTCGAAACAGCACACCTGTACCCCTTGGATAAATACCTAGTAGTGCAATTGCTGGGTTGTATAGTAGTTCTATTTTTAGTTTTTTGAGGAAACTCCATACTGTTTTCCAGAGTGGCTGCACCAGCTTACATTGCCACCAACAATGCAAAAGAGCTCCTCTTTCTCCTCATCCTCACCAACATCTGTTGTTGCCCGAGTTGTTAATGTTAGCCATTCTGGCAGGTGTAAGGTGGTGTCTCATTGTGGTATTGATTTGTATTTCCCTGATGATGAGTGATGTTGAGCATTTGCCATGTGTCGGTTGGCCATCTGGATGTCTTCCTTGGAGAAGTGTCTATTCATGTCTTTAGCCCATTTCTTCACTGGATTAGTTGTTTTTTGGGTGTTGAGTTTGATAAGTTCTTTATAGATTTTGGATTCTAACCCTTTATCTGACATGTTGTTTGAAAATAACTTCTTCCATTCTGTCGGTTGCCTTTTAGTTTTGCTGATTGTTTCCTTCGCTGTGCAGAAGCTTTTTATTTTGATGAGGTCCCAGTAGTTCATTTTTGCTTTTGTTTCCCTTGCCTCCGGAGACATGTTGAGTAAGAAGTTGCTGTGGGCAAGATCAAAGAGGTTTTTGCCTGCTTTCTCCTCAAGGATTTTGATGACTTCCTGTCTTACATTGAGGTCTTTCATCCATTTTGAGTTTATTTTTGTGTGTGGTGAAAGAAAGTGGTCCAGGTTCATTCTTTTGCATGTCACTGTCCAGTTTTCCCAGCACCACTTGCTGAAGAGACTGTCTTTATTCCATTGGATATTCATTCCTGCTTTGTCAAAGATGAGTTGGCCATACGTTTGTGGGTCCGTTTCTGGGTTCTCTATTCTGTTCCATTGATCTGAGCGTCTGTTCTTGTGCCAGTACCATACTGTCTTGATGATTACAGCTTTGTAGTATAGCTGGAAGTCTGGGATTGTGATGCCTCCTGCTTTGGTTTTCTTTTTCAAGATTGCTTTGGCTATTCGGGGTCTTTTCTGCTTCCATACAAATTTTAGGATTATTTGTTCTAGCTCTGTGAAGAATGCTGGTGTTACTTTGATAGGGATTGCATTGAATATGTAGATTGCTTTGGGTAGTATCGACATTTTAACAACATTTGTTCTTCCTATCCAGGAGCATGGAATCTTTTTCCATTTGTTTGTGTCTTCTTCCATTTCTTTCATAAGCTTTCTATGGTTTTCAGTGTATAGATTTTTCACCTCTTTGGTTAGATTTATTCCTAGGTATTTTATGGTTTTTTTTTGTGCAACTGTAAATGGGATCGATTCCTTGATTTCTCTTTCTGTCACTTCATTGTTGGTGTATGGGAATGCAACCGATTTCTGTGCATTGATTTTATATCCTGCAACTTTGCTGAATTCATGAATCAATTCTAGCAGTTTTTTAGTGGAATCTTTTGGGTTTTCCATATAGAGTATCATGTCATCTGTGAAGAGTGAAAGTTTGACCTCCTCCTGGCCGGTTTATGGATCCAAGGATGAATTTTAAATTTATGTTCCTGCCTTTAGATTGCCCATGGTTTATAGAAGAGAAGACAGACAAGTAAACCTTATTTAATTGTGATCACCTTATGTTACTAAAAGAGTTTTAAACAGGGTAATAACACTGCTAGGTTTTCACTTTGGAAATACTACTGGTAATAGGATGGAAGTGATTTGAGAGAGATGAATGTAGAGGAAGATGATTGTAATAGGTCAGGAGAGAGAAGATATAAATGTGATGGTTGTGATAAAAAAAAAAATAGATGGATCCCAGAGATGTTGAGGAGACAGAATCGTCGGTACTTGGAGCCCAATTATGTGTGCATTTTTGACTTCAGGAACTGTCAGATCTTTCTTCCTCCATCCATCTCTAAGTTCTCATATTTTTAGTTAAGGTTATCAGCATCAGCAATGACTCACTGTTAATACGGGGAAGTCCCAGAACACAGCTTGGACTGTTAGCAGTGAAGTGGTACTTGCATGGAGCTGCTCTGCAAGGGTGGAGACATACTCACACTGATATAACAGGGCATCTAAGCTTCCTCCCTTTTGTACCGTTTTCCAGAACTCTTGCCCGCGCCTAGCTTGGGCTGCACAGCTAGCTTCCCGCCTCTGCCATGTGGCTGTGGTATGGCTCAGGCTACTGTGCACTGAGGGTTTGCCATGGAACAAAGGCCTGGCTGTCTCCCCATGTAGTCTCCGGACATTCATGACTATATCCTGAGACCTGGACATACCCCCAGATATTATATCATCACCAGAGTATGTACCTACCTCATGGAGCACAATGAAATATATGCGGGATAAGTTGACAGCAGCAAAGCCCTGGGCCGGGCACAATCTGGGAGGTCGGTCAGGCTTACACATAGCTAAGTGACTCACCCCTACAAAGCAACTGGCAGTGTGGGTGATTAGGTTTGTGCCTCAGCTAATTAGTAAATGAAAGGGCTGGGACCGCCCAGGAATAGTCTGAACCTGGAACATTCAATTCACGCATGCCAGTGACAGACTGTGCTTCTAGTCTTCCACCTCAGACTCCAACTCTTTCGGGATGAGCCAATCCTGGTATGCAAAATGTATCCCCACCACTTTGGTTCGGTAGTCTAAACTGGGGCTCCGGTTATGGGGTAGATAGGAACGAGGCTGATATAATAGATTTGATATGTGGCCAGAGCCTCTATTCGTGGACACACTGGGCTTCCTGCCTCTGGTTGGAGGCTAACCCACGTTTGGCTGTGCAGAAGTCCGCACCAACTTGGACCAGCCCAGCCAGCCTCTGCCTGAGATCGTCCTCCACGACATGGGACCCAGCATTCCCCAACCACCCAGCACCTTTTCCCTAGAAAACCCTCTTGGGAAGAACCTGTGGTTGATGGTTTTCTCCTCAGTGTGAATTTAAGTCAGTGAGTTATTTCCCCAGGGTTAATTCAGTTTAAACCTTAATTTTAATCTCTATATGATACAGAATTTTAAGCATTTCAGGGCCAGCAACAAAGGCATTTTTGGAGGCCTAGCCCCTGCTCCTTTTAACTGCCAGCTTATCCATAGCCTGTGCTTCTAACTTGTCATCAGGCAGTCCCCAGCAGCCACGACCCTCATCTTTCACAAGCAGCAGGCATCACCTTCCTGTTTTGGCTTTTCCAACACTTGTATGGGTGTTGAAGTAATGCTGTCAACAGTGTCATTCTCAAACCCAAAGAGAAGCTTCCTCATGATCTGTAGTTAGCAGCGTAAAGGCGGTAATGATGTGCAACATAAACACACTTTGAAATCTGATGCATCTGACCATACAAAGCTAGGATTCTGTGGTGGCCTGGCTGGTGGTAACTGTACAGACCACAAGGGCCAGGGTTCTGGAGCCCTTCTTCAGCCTCAGCTGCAAATCAGAGTTTTCTCTGGCTCATATTTCTCAAATCTGTTCAAATGAATCCACAGTATTTCACCAGATACATCTATCAGGCATCTCTGCTTCTGTTTATACAACAACTTACTGGCCTTAAGCCTTAACCTTAAGTCATTACAGTGTCTTCATTACATTTTTTTGGCAGGTTTGCACGTACCAAATCATGGTGGATCATGTCCCAAGCATGAAGGAAATGTTTTAGGATGTTGTTAATAGAATCTCTCACCAAAAGGCTGGACAAGGGGATGGGAAGGGGAGGTAGGATCAGGGTATAGGAAAAGTAACATTTGTTGTGTGTCCCAGTTATCAATGAGGTTGTAATGACATCTGTGTTTTAAATTATGTGACAAAGTCTGGATTGGGCTTGAACTAGGCAACCTAATTGTTTTCAAGTAAATGATTAACAAAATGACCCCCATGTACCTGTGTAATAAAGTGCCATGGATTTAAAACTCACCAAACCTTAAAATCGATGAAGGATGTTTTGCTCTTCCCTATATCCCCCTCCCCTACACACAGTAGATCTTCATTTATTTCTTGAGTGAATGAATGAACCAGAATGTAAATCCTGACCTCGGACTTCTCTAGTCATATCCCACAATTGTCACTAGGGATCTGTTATCTTGTTTTAACCAGACTGGGGGCTGAATTAGGACCCCCTTCCAGTGGGAAATAGCTGTGCAGCTATAGAAGCTAGAACCCAGTGGCTTCAAAGAAGCCCTGAGCATCCATGTGTCCTACTCTAAGCCCTGATTTATGGGCTTTCTCCGTGGATGGAATGATCTCATTCTGCTATATACTTCAGATGCCATCAAGGTCAGAAATCTGTCCTACACACCAATGTCTAAGAGGCTAATGCCCTTCCTAAGTCTTGTCAACCTTTTCCCAAGTGACTGAACTCTGTACCCCATGCACCAGCCACTGCCTACCATCCTGCATTGAAAGAACCAGTCACCCAGCACCAACCCCCACAGATAGACACCACGTTTATCTGTGCCCCACCTACCTGATTAAATCATTTCAAATATTGACAGACATAGAGAGGTATGATGAGGCCTGCAGATCCCAAATCCAAGTTTTCTCTGCCCCTTTGGACATTGAACTTTAGATTACGAAAACTCTGACTAGTGATTATATGCATAGCTAGATCACTTTTCCCAGCTCCTTTCCTTAAATATCAGGTCTTTCCAATTTTCCAGTGAGAACCCATCTTAAAGCATGAAACTCTCAAAATTGAAATCAAAGTTATACTGCTTAAGTCCTTAGTTTCTTAGTCTCTGAATATGAATAAAAACTGGTATTTTCTGTATTGTCTAATCATTTGGTAAAACTTTGCAAATTTGTGGAATGAGAAATAATGTTTAGAGCATCTGACTTCTTGATAGCCACATGCTATGTGTAAGAATTACCAGATTCACATCATCGGAGATTGAATTGGTGATGTTGACCACTATATTTTGGAGAGCCTTGGCCTCCCCCAAAACAAGAGGTCATTTTTTTTTCGTTTATTTTTTAATATTTTTTAAAAATATAATTTATTGTCAAGTTGGCTAACATACAGTGTCCTCTTGGTTTTGGGGGTAGATTCCCATGATTCATCGCTTACATACAACACCCAGTGTTCATCCCAACAAGTGCTCTCCTCAATGCCCATCACCCATTTTCCCCTCTCCCCTGTCCCTCCATCAACCCTCAGTTTGTTCTCTGTTTTTAAGAGTCTCTTATGTTTTGCGTCCCTCTCTGTTTGAAACTATTTTCTTTCCCCTTCCCTTCCCCCACAGTCTTCTGTTAAGTTTCTCAAGTTCCACATGTGAGTGCAAATATATGATATCTTTCTCTGCCTGACTTATTTCACTTAGCATAATACCCTCCAGTTCCATCCACGTTGTTGCAAATGGCATGATTTCGTTCTTTCTCATTGCCAAGTAGTATTCCATTGTATATATAAACCACATCTTTTTTATCCATTCATCAGTTGATGGACATTTAGGCTCTTTCCATAATTTGGCTATTGGTTGAAAGTGCTGCTATAAACATTGGGGTACTTGTGCCCCTGTGCATCAGCACTCCTGTATCCTTTGGATAAATTCCTCATAGTGCTATTGCTGGGTCATAGGGTAGTTCTATTTTTAATTTTTTTAGGAACCTCCACACTGATTTCCAGAGGGGCACCAGTTTGCATTTCCACCAACAGCGCAAGAGGGCTCCTGTTTCTCCACATCCTTGCCAGCATCTAATAAGAGGTCATTTTTAAAGGAAAGGACCATTTTGTGGCTTCTTAACATTTAGGACCTACCCTCCCTTCTCCTCTGCTCAGCCATTGACCCAGCTGCTTCCTTGGTTGGAGCAAGAGGCACTATGCTGTTCTGAACAATAGCTGGTGATGGAAGAATGTGTTGTGCTGATAGCAAGGGAATAGGGAAATGGACAGGAGTCCATCAGAGAGCCCTGCTCCACATCAGGCAGTTTGGTCAGATGTAGCAAGGAGTAGAATGCAGCGAAGTCCCCAAGGGGCCATGCTCTGACAGGCCTGGCTTGTGTATGTCTGTGCCCAGCTGCCTGTGTGAACCATGCCAGCACCATATTCTCTGGATGTTTGCTCTGAACTTCATAAGCATGGTTGACTAACATTCTCACTCTTCGCAGCTATCATTAAGCCTGACTTCCTGGAAAGCTCTGATCGAGGAATAAAAGAGCTGGATTAATTTCTGCGCATACCTTGGCTATATCTGTATGTCAAACTCATGTTTATTATAGCCATTGTGGGTGTGAAAGGCAAAAGTGTAGCTACTCCCTGTGTGACCTGTCTTATTTCCATGAATGGGTGCTAAAAACCTGTATTCCTAGGTCTAAAAAATTTAACTTCATGAAAAATAAGAATATTAAACACTTCCATTAACATGAGATGTATCTAAAATAGAACTCTTCCCTGTGGAATTTAGGGGGTGATTTTTCCAACATGTTGGTTGGGAGTGGATTGCTATGAGCCCAAAGTCAGAGCCTCTGATATAGGGAGAGTCAACTGATGCCTTAAACCGGAAGATAGAAGGAAAGGACTGAAATTCCAGGCTGTAATGAGAGACTGGCTGCCACTGAGCCCACAGTGGCATTCAGTAGATACTGCATAGACCACTGATTGATTTCTGCAGTTAGTTGACAGGAGCCCAGTTTGATTTTCATTTGATTTGGTTATGCAAGGTGTCCCTCTGGTGCTGTGGTCCTGCCCATGGCTATCACTTCCTTGGGGCGGCAGCCATCAGCCAGAGGCTACACTGTCAGAGGCTGAGGGACACTGTGGAGGAACTTGCTAAGAAGAGAAGAGGCTGGTCATGTGGCTTGGCTGGTACTCAGAGAACGTACAGAGGTGCTTGGGGGAAAGGATCAGCAAGCAAATCTCTGTACCAATCGTACCAGACTCCTGTTTCTTCTCTCATTGTGAAGAGAAGTGGTTTAAGGTAGGGATTTCAGATCTTGAACTTTGTCAGAATTGGGTTTGAAATGCAGCTCTGCCATTTATGAGTCACGTGATTTTTTTTAAGATTGAATTCTTCAGGGTTGCCTGCATGGCTCAGTCAGTTAAATGTTCAACTGTTGATTTCAGCTCAGGTCATGGTCTCACGGTCTGTGAGACTGAGCTCCGCGTAGGGCTCTGCACTGACAGCATGGAGCCTGCTTGGGATTCTCTCTCTCTCTCTCTCTCTCTCTCTCTCTCTCTCTCTCTCTCAAAAAATAAACTTAAAAAAAAAAAGGTTGAGTTTCCCAGAAGCCAAAAGTTGAGACAAAGATTTAAATGAAAGTGAATTGTTAGAAAATGTTCCAGGAAGAAGCTGACAGGGAAGTAGGGAAATAAGATAGAGAAATTAAAAAAAAAGCAAGCAAGGGTGCAATATCAAGTACTGTGAGGTGACTGTTTAGGGTGGTATCTGGTACATTCCTGTCCGGAAGCAGTGTTTCAAGTTGTCCAGATCAGCCCTCATTTGGTGGTTAAGGGCTGACCCAGGAGGATGTAAGCTCCTAGACACTATCAGTTCTCCAAGGGCAGATCAAGATGGCTCCAGCAGCCTGAGGGCTGCAAAGACACAGGTGCTGGGTGTCCAGAGTGAAGGCACACAGGGAATCTGTGTGCACAAAACTAGTTAAGGGAGAGTCTGGGTGGCTCAGTTGGTTAAGCATCTGGCTCTTGTTTTCAGCTCACGGTTTGTGGGATAGAGCCCTGCGTAGGGTTCTGCACCAATCACGGAGCCTGCTTGGGATTCTCTCTCTCTCCCCCTCTCTCTGCCCCTTCCCCACACGTGGGCTTTCTCTCTCTCTCAAAATAAATAAATAAACATTTGTAAAAAATGGTTAAGGGATCTACATCAGCAAAGGACTGACAACATCTGCTACAAAGCCTTTTGTAGATTATTACACCTTCTGAGCCTCAGTTTTTTCATCTGTTAAATAGAAGGAAAATAACTTGTTTAAAATCATTGGGGAAGTAACACAAATAGACCACCTGTTGAGATTCCATGGGAAAAACAGATATTCAATAAGGTAACTATTATTGGCTTTGAAGTGAGTGACTGCGAACCTTGAGGCCTAAATAAACAGATATGTGCAGAATTTGATTTGTAACAATATATGCCTAAAAGAAGCATTTCAATTGCACAAGGAAGTTTTGAAAGCTAAAGATAATTGTAATAATGCCTTCAGAACACTGTCGATAAGAGCATTCTAATATTTAAGGTGTTTTCAACAATAGAATTGACATTACAGCATAAGCTTTTACTAAATGAGACACTATTCTGTTTACAGTTTTTGTAATGAATCTTCAGAGGGTAAGTTTGATAAAAACCTTAGTGCTCTAGTTCTTGTATTTTTAATTAAATTAAATCTGACCAAGTCAGCAAAGGGGTCTGTCATGAGTTGAATCTGCTGCTGGTAGTTAATACTGGGCAAGTCAATTCAGTTCAGTGAGCGTTTACTGAGCACTTGCTGTGTGGCAGACACAATGTCAAGAGGAATGAGGCCAGGTCCCCAGGTTAGTCACTTAGGTGAATTAGGGATGTGGAAAGACAGAATTAAAACAAATTTATTGCAATAATTATATAGAAGCTTGTTAGTGGTTCCAGTGATAAGTCCCTTATATTACTACCTCGGTTAATCTGCACAGCAATGCTAAGAAGAAGTTTCCATATTACCCTTAGGGAAGACCACCAAGAATAATTTCATACCTAGTTTACAAAGCTAATGAGGGCAAAAGTGAGAGTCCAAGCCAGAGTGCATACTGCACTGCCTGTCGTGTCCTAGGATTCTCTTGGTGACTATCTAACTGTAATGCCTCTGTAGGGATCTCATCTGACAGGAGGTGATTCCATGAGCTACTTCAGTAAATCCTTTAGATTCAGGTTAATTACATTTAATGTAGTACTTAGACTTTCACTGTTGGACCTCATTTCTGATATGATATGATATATAATATATGATATAAAATAGTTAATATAATATAATTAATATAATATATAACTTCTGGTATAAATTATATGTATAAATTATCAGATATATATATAAAGCTTCTGATGAGGTATGGGTAATTTTCTCAAAGCAACTGGGCATCTCCTCCTGAGGCTAAATCAATAGCCAAAGTTTATGGGGACAGGAACCACCTCTTACCCTTTGGAAAAAAAACTCCATGAAAAGTACCTCCTGGGTCACTGAACAGCTGTCTCCTGCTGTCCAGTCCTTTACCCACAAGGCTCTACCCCCATTGTTGTAGGGAGGTACAAGGACTGCTTATGAAATCAACTCTGGGTTTTCTCTTCTGTATCATTCACGTATTTTTTATGAATCCAGAAGCTATCAAAGTAAAGGGAAGCAGTCTCCTCTCTCTCCTAACAGGTCTATAGAGTTATGCTACACACAACAGACACTTTTATGCCATATTCTTTTGCCTGCTTCTAAATCTACACTTCCTTACCCAAAGTTTTACCTTTCATAGGATTAATAGACCCTATTTTGCATGTAGGACTTAGGTCGGGTGAGCGTTGTTCTTATGCCATTTTTTTTTCTGATAGGATTTGTCCATATAAGTCAGTGAAAGTGAAACCAAGCTTATAAGAACAAGAATCTTCAGTTCACTGGAATTTCTTTTTGTGTTGCTGTTTTAGGAGAAAGGGGCAAGTTGTCAGAAAAGAAAATTGTGTCAAGAAACTATTTGAAACAAATTTGAGATGTCTTCTTGACCATTAGTGATCCCATCTAATGATGTGATAGAAAAAAAAAAGTTAACAATCAGCAACCCTGCTTATGAATCTAGTTCCATCAGTAATCAGCACTACGGTTATGTGCAAAAGTTGTTAATTTCTCTAAATTCAGTTGCCTGTCTATTAATAGAACTTTCAGAGAAAAAAATGTCTAATCTGTCCCTTTCAACTCGAAAACTATTTTTTCTATAATTTCTTAGACATGGATGTGGTACTGTGGAACAGATTCCCTCCTGCCGAGCCCTATCTTAGGTCCTTTGTGATAGGCCTTCTTCTTCTGGACTTTTTTTTTTATTTAAAAAAAAATTTTTTTTTTCAACGTTTATTTATTTTTGGGACAGAGAGAGACAGAGCATGAACGGGGGAGAGGCAGAGAGAGAGGGAGACACAGAATCGGAAACAGGCTCCAGGCTCTGCGCCATCAGCCCAGAGCCCGACGCGGGGCTCGAACTCACGGACTGCGAGATCGTGACCTGGCTGAAGTCGGACGCTTAACCGACTGCGCCACCCAGGCGCCCCTGGACTTTTTTTTTTAAATAAGTGTCCTAGAGTGCAGACAAGGAAGACAGGCTAATCAAATCTGCAGATGATGCAAAGCTAAATAAAGATAACTAACGTGCTGTAGGACAGACATAGGATCCGGAGTATCTCAACAGCCTACAGTTGGGAGCCAAAACTACCAAGATAAACTTTGATGGGGATAAATGTAAAGTCCTTTGTCCAGGTTTAAAAAAATTAACTTCACAAATAAAGGCAGTAAGATTCTTGGCTTACAGCAAGTCCTTTGTGAAAGACTTGGTTATTGAGTTCATTGCAAGTACAGTGTAACTAACCTGTTATGATGTGGCTGCCAAGGAGCTGCTTTAATTAGAAATAGAGAGTCCAGAACAAGGAAGTTACCAGTCTTGACTCTGCAATGGCCACAACATATCTAGAATAATCTGGTGAGCTGCAGACATCAAGATTTAAGAAGGATATTGACAAACCAGTACAAAACAGACTTATTGGTGAAGATCCTTGAAATCATGTGGAAGGAACTAGAGATGTTTAGTCTGAGGGTAATGAAGGGGCAGTGGCAAGATATTTGCTTTTAAAGTGTATCATCTTGAGGACGGCTGTAACCAAATCTGTTTATATAGTGTGGTAAAATATTATACCATAAAAACAGACTTTGGGAACCAAACATATGCATGTATGAATTTCAGCTCAACCTGTATCAATTCTGTCAATCTAAGCAAATGATCTTCTCAGCACTTCCATTTCTCATCTTAAAACATAAAGATAATAATCCTTGCTCATAAAATTATCCATGAGAATTAAATGAGATAGCATGTTCAGTAGGTGGCGTAGTTACCTGGGAGAGTTAGGTTTTCCATAAAGGCTAATCTCCTCTTTGGTTCCAAAGGAGAACAGGGGCACCTGGGTGGCTCATTCGGTTAAACGTCTGACTCTTGGCTTCAGCTCAGGTCACGATCTCTGGTTCTTGGGTTTGAGCCCCGCATTGGTCTCAATGCTAACAATGTGGAACCTGCTAGGGATTCTCTCTCTGTCTCTCTCTGCCTCTCCCCGACTCATGTTCAATAAACAAACTTTTTTTAAACAGGAGAACGGGGGCAATTAGGTTGATACTCCATGCCAGGGCACCTGGGTGGCTCAGTCAGTTATGTGTCTTACTTTGGCTCAGGTCATGATCTCATGGTCCTTGAGTTCAAGGCCTGTATTGGGCTCTCTGCTGTCAGTGCAGAGCCTGCATTGAATCCTCTGTCTCCTTCTCTACCAATCTCTCTCTCTCTCTCTCTGTCTCTCTCTCTCTCTCTCTCTGTCTCTTTCAAAAATAAACATTCAAACAAAAAGTACTCTATGCCAATTATAATTATCCCAAAGTAGGATGAATTAATAGGTCAGAGAGGGCTGGGGTTAAGATGTGGGAGTATGGAGCTAACTTGCCAAGGACTCTGGTGCCCTATTCTTGTTCAAACACAGCTTCATATAATAACACTTTGATTTTACAGAGTAGGTTTCCAGGTATGTTTTGTGTGAATAAATAATTCAGAAAATTAAAAATAGGCAGAAAATCTGAGTAATGTGATCTCTAAGATTCCTCTGTTCTCCCTGATTTATGCTCTTCTGCATTACTGGAATTGATGCTTACTAAAACTATAATTTATTGCTGGAGACTGAGTTATAAAGGATCCAGATATGTTGTTCACTACACCCACTAAGTCAGGGAATCATTGTTGGAAGTTATAGAAAGATATTCAGTTGTGACAAACAAAAGGGCTTTCTCACTCTCTCTCTAGTTCTCTCTAGCTCCATCACTTCCTGCTCCCTCCCACTCACTCAGGTATGGTTTTCTCAAATGCAAAACATGGAATTCACTTGCCAGCATTTTGACTCTGAAGTTTTTTTTTAACAGCTGATATTTAAATCCACCTAGGCCTCTCTAGCTATCCTCCTAGGAGCTCTGATCATAAGAAACAGCTGAACTGGTGAATGTTCTGAATTCATTCCTATTGAGATGCATGGAGGTATCCAGGTACTAACTACAGCCAACTGTCTTTTCTAAAAGAACAGAGTTAGCAAACCAAACATTCATCCTGACCCAGCAATTAGGAATCTAACCATGAACTTGCTATTCCCATGCAAGGTTAGTTGTTTCTATGTTTTGAGGAAGATGATTGAGTGCAAGAGGTCGTTTGATATGATAATACTGAGTAATTTCTTACAGGATAGACTTAATCAGAAAAATATTGTTGGACAGGAGCTCACAGAACATAGAGTTATACTAGTTTTCAGAGATGGAGGGCCTAGATGAGGGTTTCTCAAACTTGGCCTCTTGATATCGTAAGCCAGGTGATTTTTTTTGTGGTGGGAGGTGTCCTATGCATTGTAACATGTTTAGCAGCGTTCTTGACCTCTGCCCAGTAGGTGGTAGGAGCTGCATTCCTACCCTCAGTTGTAACAACCAAAACATTTCCAGACATTGCTAAGCATTCCCTGGGGGTGGGCAAATGGACACCCATTGAGAACCACTGTTCCAGAACTGGTGATTGCTTGTTGAACGGATAGTGCCAGGATTGTTGTGGGAGTCAAATTACAGAAAGCGTGTTTAAGTACTTTTAAAAATAAAATATTTACATGTTTGGTTACAGTACATCTCTTACCTTTTCACTGATTCATACGTTCATTCATCTAAGATTTGGGGGGTGGGCAGGTGCTGGAAACCAATAAATAAACTTAGAGGCTTTAGGGTTTGCCAAGTAAACAAAGAGGTTAGGAGAAAAAGATCATGGAGACCTCCAAAATGAATGTGTATATATAACGTGCACAAAATATTGTGGGAGTCCCAGGAAAGAAAGGCCTGCCTTTGACCCAAACCATAGAAAACTAGTTGGACTCTACAGCTGAAGCTCTGTGATAGTAATTATAGATGGACTAATTCTTTTTCATACAGTGTCATAAATTTGTGCAGTGTTGCTAGAAGTATTTAAGGTGCCTGCCAACAGTCAGTATGCAACACAGATTAAGGTATTATCATTTTTAGGGCTACTTATAAAGTGATATGAAATCTTAATGAGCAACTTAAGAATTGAAATGGTTACAGACACCTGTTATTTTCCCATCTTTTTTTTTCCATACTTGCTAAATGGTAGCAAACCATATCAAACAATCAAATAAAAATTATAAAGCCCCAAACTCCAACCCAGGTTTCCTTAAGGAGGGCACAAATGTCAGAAACACTCGCAAGGAACACCAGGAAGCTTATAATTTTAGGTCTATTGATTCAAAAACAAACATTCTTAGCAACATAAACACCTGTTTGAAACGCTAAATCTGACATTGTATATTTCGACAGAAATAATTCTGTACCAAGGAGATTGGGCTAACCATCATGAAAGTACCAGAATTTCCAAATTGCTACGGTGTTCTAAATAAAATCGTCACTGACGAGGAAAGTCCATCTAAGGGCTGGTGTGCCTGGTGTAGCCACATTTGCATTAAAGGCTGCAACTTCTTTCCCTTAAACTTTTCCTGTGATTCTGCCTATTCCATGCTCCAGAGGTACTCATAGGTTAGATAGAACAAGAGTTGTTAACTGTAGCATGTGCTGCACTAATGGTTATGAGTCACATTTGTTTTGGAAGATTACCCTTAAAGCCTGTCACTCATGCTTGTTTATGAGGAGCGCAGTGACTTAAACATCAGCTAACAAATCCTCATGAATGCACAGTCACATCTGACTGCTTCCAGCAAATGCTTCCTGTCACTTCTCCCTCTACCGCTCTGAGAATTAAAGGCTGGTGGAGCGAACAGGAAGACATCCATGAGCATTTATTAAAAGAAGCATGGGAGAGTGTGGTAACTGCAAAGCCAGCTGTTGAAATTAATATAATTGGTGTGAGATTAAATTTCATCAGTCTTAAGACCTGCCTTTTACCACCAGAGAAATCAATCTTCATATTTAAGTTTACACTAATATGGAACATTCCACATACTGAACTGTCACATGCTTTAGAATAACCATGCCATGCTGCTTCTTTAAGCATTACAAGTGAACCAAACAGCTGACAGGTGGATCTTATAGTACATTCAGAATCCTTGTGACTTCACCATTGTTATTTTTTAGTCTCAATTTGACTATATGTATGAGAAACACACCATATAGGCATAAATAAATATATACTGATAGTCCTTATTTAGCGTCCCATGAAAACAAAGCCTGTATTGCGATAAATCAGGAATTTATTAGATATATTCGTGTCTTATTTCTGGATTGAGTGGATTGTCTTTAGCTTCCCTCATTTGAAAACAAAAACTATACTTTTCACAAAGCTACCATGAATTCATTCAACAAATATTTTTTGAGCACCAACTAGGTGCCAGGCACCATTGGAGTGCCTCAGTGAACAAGAAAGATAAAAACTCCTACTGTCCTGGGGCTTTCCTTCACAGGAGGAGTGTGGGGAGGGGGGGAAGGCGGGGGGAGGAGGTGTTTGCAGAGGGTATGTGGGTGGGTGAGGCAGATGAAAGACTGTAATAGTAAAAAATAATTGTCTAATACGTTGGAAGGGGCCATAGGAAACCATTTCATTTGTTCCTTGTTGGAGTGTTCCCCAAGGTTGGCCATCAATATTTTATATGCATCTCCTTGGTTTTAAATGTTAGACACCAATCTAAAATCATTTGACACTAAACTTATTCTCATGGTCTGTCTGGAATCTGCAGCACCAGCCCTCTGTCTGGTTATTGGAGAGGAAGCCCAGGCCCAAAAGGGTTAAGTGACTTCCCCAAGATTCCAGCAGTTACTGGCAGGAGTGGGGCCAACATGCAAACTCCTGTTCCATTGTGCATTCTTCCATAGATCGCTTTGAGAGCAAGTGACCTAGTTGGTGGAATCCACTTGAAAATCTATTTTGAAACATTGAAAATTTGGAAATGTCTTTAGGTGCATGCAGAATGGCACCCTCTTGACAGAAAGGTCAGTAGCAGAAAGATTTTGAAGTGTATGAATTAGATTGAGATAAGGCCTCTATGAAATCATTCTGCTCTTTCATGTGGCAGGCCAACCACAGAAGCATGGGCTCTGATTCATGTACCCTCATCCATCTTTCTCGCTCACATATTGTCACCGTTCACTTCTTTCTGTTTCCTAGAGCTCCGGAAGACACAGTTAGAGATGGTCGATTGGCCTTGCCATCCCAGCTCTCTCTTAAGACTGTCTCCATTTCTCTTCTGAATATAACTTAGACTTGGCCATCATTCTTAGAGTTCCACTAAATCATTTGATAAAAGATGGTAAATCCAGGTCAAGAACAGAACTGAAAAGGCACAGCACTCTGATGGAACAGAATGAACTGTAGTCAACAGGCACTGTGTCTAGACTTACCACCATAAGGCAGCCTAGCTAGAACTTGGTTTCCCTAACTGTAAGCAGGGTTTTAAAATCTTTTTATTTACAGTCTTGTTGTGAGGATTAAAAGGTTGAGGAAGAATGTGTCTGTCATAGCACTCTGAAAACTGTAAATGGTGGTCCACACTAGCAATTTCAGTTACTTCTGCCCCTTTTGTCTCTAAAAACAGGTTACTAGAGGGATACACAAGTTACCATTATTTTCAAGGTTGCTTTAGGCATATTTGTTGTTAGTGAAATTAGTCTTCTGAGAGTTGGAAGGGACCTCCGACATCCTTAGGGAACCGATCGTGGCTATTACTCAGAATAAGCTGGGAAGTTTTTGAAAAATACAGATTCATAAACTTTATACCTAGAGAATCTAATGCAGAAGATCTAGAGTGATTTGAAATTTATTTTAATGTTATATGTTTGTGTTTGTTCTAGGAAAACTTTGAACATGAATCTAAAAATTATGGGTTTGGGAAATCTTGCTCCAACTTCCTACTAATGCTGAACTCCTTCTCCTGCTACCCATGGCTTCACTTAGAAACGGAAAACCAATAATTACCCAGGCTCTCATCTTTTCCACTCCATTAACTTGTCCCCTTGTACCCCTAGTGCTTGGCACCCCACCTTGACAGCTATTATTGCCAAGTGTCTACATTAATAATCCATGTTGACATCCTCTTCTTTCCACCTGCTGCCCTCTAGTGGAGGTGCTGACAAGCAGCAAAATATTTAAATGCGAGCACCAGGGGTTGACCAGTCTAAACAGGTGAGCTCACAGGGAGTCAACGCAGTCCCCACAGGGGTGTCCACAGACCACAGCTATGAGAGAAATCATTAGGATAGCCTCAAGCTGTTTGGACACTGTTGACACACAACTTACATTGAGAGCAGAGCCTTATGAAGACCCCTGCATCTCTTTATGGGTTTTTTCCAGGTTTCAGAAATCTACCAGGAAAAGATTATCCTTGGGATATTTTTGCCTCTTTCTCCCCAGTTCTTTCTTCTATCATTTATCCAAATTCCACCTCTTGCCAAAGAAGGTGGTTCATCCCTACCTCTCCTAATCTTTGGGTTTCTCAAATCTTGCAAGGAAAGAAAGTTTTTTTTTTTTAATCCTTACAGTTTAGAAGCCTCCAGTCACCAGATAAGAGGTACTGATGCGAATTCAGCATTTACAGTGTAATGGACACTTAGGCAGCGATGTGTTCACCTTGCATCCCTTTGAGATCCTGTGAGATACCTGAAGTAGCTCTCTTTTACCCACGAGGCACTGAGGTCAAGAGAGTTTGAGAAGACCGTGGTACGTCACTCAGCAAGGGGCAAAGCCAGAACTAGAACTCAGGTGTGGCTGACCGCAAGCCCTTGTGGGTTCCTTTAATGTGCTATGCTACCCCCATGCAGTGATTGTTTAGTCTTCTGAGTAATAAATTATAACTTTCATGGGAAATGAAATTAAGTCTCCTGGTACTATACTCATAGTAAAATCATTCAACTTTACTTTAATGAATGTTTAATCATCAGCGTATCTCCGCACAATCCCCATACCTCACTTTTAATACTCTTGCATCCAGAATTGTTTAGCAGAGGAACAGGTGGGGAAGTTTGGGTAGGAGACGAGAACAGCAGAAGCCACAGTGCCAATGCAAAGCTGAGACTGGCTATCACAGGGTAGAATCCACATATCCTGCAAGCTTTGATGAAACTAAGTAGTTATCTATATTAACCAGCAGATAGATTGGAACTCCTAGGCCAAGCACTGATATAAACTGCGTGTGTGTGTGTGTGTGTGTGTGTGTGTGTGTATCTCATCCCCCACAAGATCCTTCATGACTGATATACCAGCATGAGTTTACCCCTTTTGTGGTTTTTCATTCTTCTTTTATCCTTGATTGTTAATATCTTGGTAAGTGATTTTTTTAGCCACATAAACAATACAAGATTTCATTTGGCTGATGTTTTTCTTACCATTATATGTGATCATTATTATTGAAATATGTAATTTCTTTACTGGGATGTGCCTATTTAATTTCTTTACTGGGATGTGTATACACATACACACATGCAAACACACAAACACACACACACACACTTACCTGGATGCCTTTTTTCCCTGTAATGATAGAAAAGACAATACATATCTATGTACATAAGAGAATTTGTTGTGAATTCTAGACCCACTGGAAACAATAGTACTTAGGATCTGGATTCCAGTTCCTGATCTCCTATCATTCTTAAACGTTTATTTATTTATTTTTGAGGCGGGGGGGGGGGGAGAGACAGACAGAGAGAGAGAGAAAATGAGCAAGCAGGGGAGGGGCAGAGAGAGAGGGAGAGGGAGAATCCCAAGTAGTCTCCTCACTCAGTGCAGAGCCTGACTCGGGGCTTGATCTCATGACCGTGAGATCATGACCTGAGCCAAAATCTAGAGTCAGACACTTAACTGATTGAGCCACCCAGGTACCACCCTCCCGCCATTTTTAAACTTTGCTACCTTGGTGAGGTAAATAAAATGTGAGCCTCGGTTGCTCTTGTAAACCCAGGACAACATTACATATATGGCTCAATTAGTCTTATCCAAAAGATTCCTTTGGCTTCTCTGGCCTGTGAGCTGTACCTTGATTTGTACAACAGTTGAAGCCACTGAATAGTTACATGAAAACCATGTTAATCAAAACTAAGTCTCTGTTGGTTGGATCTTGTTTTTCCATTGGCTTGCATGAATGATGCTTGCCTTCCTTTCTGACAGGTACTCCAATGAGAGAATTCCTTCAACCTGGTTTTCTCTCATGATTCTTCTGGTTCCTAAACAGCCTACAGATAAGCACTACCCTGGCATAGCACAGTTCAAAGAAATCCTAGATTACACCTTTCGTAAAACAAAAATGTCTATGTAAAGAATGACATCTTGTTTTTAATTTCATTTTATGTGTGTGTGATCTCAAGTTTTTGGGTGCAGGGTACATCTGACTTGATAGATGAAGGCTGAGTTCCTGGCAGTCTGTCATTATCCAACCCCAATCCTGGAATGTTCCTTACAACTTCCTGTGCTTCCTTCCTACGGCTAAGCACTGGCAAGCTTGCAGTGTATGAGAATTATAGCCACACACCCTCCTGCCCCCTTTTGCTGCACACTTTTTCAGTTTATTACTGTTCTCACAGCTTACCTGTTTACAATCAAAATTTAAAAAACTCTTTCCCCCACATTTTGACCATTTGAAGTTTCAGGATTCCGAGCAATAACCATCTCTTCATTTTTCTGATGAATAAAATACTAAATAAATGTACCAATGTAATCTTTGTAACAAACTTGGGGGGGAAAAAAGGAGGGGCAGAGTTAGTAAGGCTGAAAGAGAGAGAATGTTGTCTAAACCTGGAATGTTCACCTGCCCAGTATTACAGGCGTCCATGTAACATGGAGGCGATAAAGCAGAGTGATGCAGAGAACAGACTGGATTTGAATCCTGTTTCTACCACTTTCACCTCTTTGTGCCTCAGTTACCTCATGTAAAAGGGGATAATAGCACCTAGCATACAGGGTTATGACGAGGAGTAAATAAGTTGATACATGTAAAGAACTTTCAAGCCTACCTGGCACATAAACGTTCAATAGATATAAGCTATTATTGTTATAAAACTAAAGAAAGAGAGCCCAGAAGTCATTCAGTCTGGTGGGATCCTTTCTTCCTCCCCCTTTGCCTTCTCTGCTCCCACTTGGCTTGCCTCCCAATCCACCTCTGCCTCCTATCTCTCTTCCACACAACTTAAGAATTTTTGGCAAAATGTTTAGAAGAAAAGAAGAGGTGCAAACTTTGGAGGGTGCCAGGCTTTCTGATAGGCAAGTATACCTGTCGGCCGAAGGGGCTGTGTCCAGTAGTGATGGGCTTTGTGACATCAGAAAGCTTACTTCTTAAGAAATGGGCTTAACTTTTTGATGGCTGGGCCTCTTCATATGGGTACACGGAAGTTGCCTCAGTGACAGAGGAGGACAGTTGGACTCAGGGATCTACAGGATGAAGGTGAAAAGAATGTCATGTGTGCTTTTAGGAGAATTTACTATGCAAAGCTCCCTTGTCTTCACCAACCTTTGGCCTGAGTTGCTGCAGTTTGCATGGAAACATAACGGAAGTCAAAATCTAAGAGCGGCTTGTCCCTCTGGCCTTCAGTGTCTTTAGTGTGTCTTTCCAGACTCGCTGATCTTCACCCCTCCCTACCAAGGCCTCACTGACCTCAAAGGGCCCTTCTTGCCAGGCCATGAAGCACATCTGAGCCAGAGGCCTGGGACTACGGCCAAAGCTGAATGAAGGTGCAAAATGTATGACTAAAAAAAGCCCAAACACGTGGCACTGGGTACAGCAGATCAGTTTGTTGGAGAAATGGTTTATAAATAACATGGAAAGGGAAAAGGGTAGAGGGGCAAAATATTGAGCTGTTGTCTGATACTTGAGGTCAGTCTCACCATTTCTAACACCGAACCTCAAGGTGAGTGCACATTAAAAAAATGGATCTTGTGGATGAAATGAACTCTGCCTGGGCTTATTTTTAAGTCTAGTAAGCCAAATTTTTAAACAAGATTTCTTTTATTTGGAATACGTTGGAAAACATGTGTAATTTGAGAACAAATGAATACAAAACAAAAGCCAGAAACAAACCCCATGAAGGTGTTATGCTTTCCTGAGGATGGTCTGTAAGGCTGGGATGCTGCAGAGGTGGGAATATTTAGGGATCTTACTGAAATAGTTTTTTCTCCTCCAAATCATGGCAGTGGATGGATGGACTAAAGACAGAAGGAATGAGGGGGAAAGGAGATCGTTAACTTGGGAAACTTTTCTTTTTCTTTTCCCCTTTCTGTTTTTGGTTTTATCTTTCCCTTGTCAAAGCCAGAAGGGATCTGAATTCTGGTCCAGAACTCCCAAGACCAAAGAAAGGGTCAGGGAAAGCCACTCAGGCTGGGAGCTGTGATCTTATCACTAGTCCAGATCCCTCCTCCTTCCTCCCTGGGAACCTTGTGCAAACACAACTGCCTGGTCTTCCTGTTTAGTGGCAAAAGTTTGGCTCCCTTCTCTTTCAGATGGGAATATGAACTTTAGGGGATAGCTTTTGCTGCTGTTTCTTTTAAAGAAACAGAGACTTGACTTGCTCTCACAGACTTCTCCCGTGGCACACAGAAACCACAACTAACTAAAGAACAAGATCATGAGCTTAGACAAATGGGGCAGCATGCCCTCCCCTGGAGTTGTCTCCCATTGCCTCTTTTTCCCACCCTAGCCCACATCCATATCCATCACACTTTGTGGTTACCCATCTGCCCCTGACTGTGAGTTGTAATCTCCCAGGAAGAGCAATCCATTGGCTCAGGGCCAATCTTCTGAGAAGGGACTGAACTTGTCTTTTATCCTTGCCAGGATTTCTGTCGTTGCCAGAGAGGTGTGAGTCAGGGAGACTAAGATTGTCAGAGTTCAAGTGTGCATTGTTTAACATTATAATAATTTCCGGTCTTCCTTGAATCTCAACTTCAAAATCAAAATGATGCCCAGTGTCTGATCATATTGATACAGTGTCTGGGGGTGTCAGGGAAGCTTCTCTGATAACACAGACTGCCAGCTGGAGGGCAGGCTGTAGTACATGATGGTAAAGAGTGCCCTCTACTTTTGCAGGAGAATTTCAAATTCAGACTCAGGACTTTACATCTCCAAATTAATTTTGGAGAATTTTAGTTCACTTTAGTCCATTAGCGGAATCTAATGAGATCTTTTTCCTCCATGACAACATTACCAGTTTTCTTTCATCCTTGGATTTGATAAATCCATAAGCGTTCCTTTTTTTCTTTTGGTCCTCTACCAAAGATTTTATACAAAACCAAATTCAAAACATTGTAACCTGCCCTTGAGGATTGTGCCCCAGGCTGTTCAGGATTCTCTAATGAACTTTCTTGGGTCTTTTCTTTAACTACCAGTGAATTCACTTATCTTTATAGTTATTCAGGTCACAGTAATATATTTCACTCACAACATATGAGAGACTACACCACTGTCTCACTGAAATTGAGAAACATTAGATGAGCAACACTCGCCTAACAACAGTCAGATAATTCTTTCCATGAAAGGAAATGACGTACATTTCCTATAATGATTTGTTCTTGGTGAATCCATCTTGACATCAAGTGACCTATTGTTTCTTTTCTCGGTACTCAGAAACCATCTAAAAATTCATTCTAGAAGGTTGGGGGAGATTGAGATTAAAGGTATAGCTTTAAGAATCAACCTTTTAAACCTATTCATACATTGTGATATCTCCTGTTTTTGTCCTCCAAAAATCCTCAGCAATAACGAGTAGTTTACTGATCCATTTAATATTTCCCGGATCTTGGGTAGGTCTCAACTGATCTCAAATGTTTGAATTCATTATTAGCTTGAGATCTTATTGTCCATTGACTTTAGACTTCAGTTTTGTTAACCATATTTATTCTGTACTCTTCAGTCTTCCTGTTATTACCCTTGACTAAGAGGAAAACTCTTTAACAGTTTCCCTTTGCCTTCCCTTTCTTCTCAGAGTTGTCTATTCTTTTTCATATTTAGTTTTGTGAGATGAGGCAAAATGTATCTCAGCGTATAATTTTAGCATTTAAGTGTAAAAGTTTGGAACTATTGATTATTGCATCATCCTAAAAGAGTAGTCTGTAGTATCTCTTTCTTCTTTGTGTGTGTGTGTGTGTGTGTGTGTGTGTGTATGTGTGTGTGTGTGCGTGCGCGCGTGCGCTCTCACTTGCACCTACATGTGCTTGTATAGGTTTTTTTTTCATTCTTTCAGTGCATCCTGAATATTTAAAGGTCACTTGTGCTACCTGTGAGAGAACTGAGAAGCTACCCATGCATGAGGTTTAATTTAAGGTGGAGACAATTGCTTTGAGTTACTATTCTTGGAATAAGTTACAAGTTTCAAAATTACAAACTAAATATGGCAAATCATCAGATTTGGTGCCATTACTTGGCAAGACCCAGTAAAACTCAAGACCATTAAGTTTAGGTAGAGAGGAATGGTTGTGAGAAAATCAGAGCCAGAGAGGAACAGCTAGAGGGGAAAATATGTGTGAATGGCTCTGGGACCTTCAGAGTCAACAGGAGGTCATTGGGAAGATGGGGAAGGGAAAGGCAACACTGACCAATTATTCTTTCTTCTTTCTTTCTTTCTTTCTTTCTTTCTTTCTTTCTTTCTTTCTTTCTTTCTTTCTTTCTTTCTTTCTTTCTTTCATAAATATTTATTGTGAGCATCCTGCATGCCTGACATCCTTTTCAGTGAAACTAGGATAATGAGGGAGACAAAATGAGAAGTGAAAATGAGTTAGGAATCACTCTCCACCCTCCACAACAGCTGGACCAGTCCACATATCGATATGCTTTTCTGTCCCGAACACACAACCAACCAAAGAAATAAGCTCTAGCCAGCTTCTACTTCGACATATAATGTTTCAAAATAATAAAAAGACAGATTCCAGAAGAGTCTATCTGTAACTATTTAAAGAGACATAAAATGAAAATCAGAAAGGAAGAAGCATTTTTGTGGGGAAAGTTAATAAGGCTAGTGTTTAGTATAGGAGGACTGCTGTGTTGGCAGCATCCTAGCGATGTGGTCAAGGAAATGGAAACACGAATCCATTCAGTATTCAAGAGCTACTGTCTCCCTAAAAGCAACCACAGTTCATCAGGTTTTGCCACATGCTTGGATTGCAAACCGACTACAGAATGTTAAAAAGTTTCTGTTATAGAATTATCCCTGGATTTTTGCTGCTTGAATTCTACTGTGGGAAATGTGACTATAAACCAGCATCTAACACAGGCAATTTTGATATTAAGAAGCTGTTACTCATGACAATAAGCGCATGTTACTGACATTCCAACAGGTCACTTACAGATTTGCAGCATCAGAAACATAGTACGAGTGTACCTAGAACTCACAGAGCTGCTCACGAGTTGTACAGCAGTGAAAGACTCCTGGCCTTCCATGTTGGATTTCTTAATACTGCTGTGTGTGTGTGTGTGTGTGTGTGTGTGTGTGCGCGCGCGCGCGCGTGCACGCGCGCGTGCATGCGTTGCCGGGACCATGGTTGATTTCCCTGATGTAAGCCTAGCAACTTGTTTTTCAGTTCAGCACAGTAAAAGCTGAGCAGAAGAGAACTCCCTGTTGGCCACCCACCTCACAGTGGCTCAAAGGGGACTCTGTGTCGAAGCATTCCACGTTAGGCAAATATACAGTTCTGCCATCAAAATGAAAAACACTTGAGCTGAATCATCTACCGTTAGCTATAGCTTCCAGCCCTGATTTAAAAGAATGCAGGGAGCCCTGCAAGTTGAAGCGGTTTTGGCAGGCGAGGAAACAGCTGTAACACTGTCAGGGGCTGTCTGTAGGAGCTGTGCGGGCTGTTGACAGCACTTAGAAGGCCCAGAAACCGGGCAGACGCTTTCCACATTAGGTCAAAGCAGTGGCAGCAGCCTGGTTCGTGAAGTGAACTTTTGACCCCATGGGAGGCGAACGGCTCTCCGGGCCCTCGTTCTGTCATTTCTCAGGCTAGTTTTCTCGTTCAGAACCAGAGGGTAGGATCTTTGCTTTTTGAACTGCTTCACTTTTACTGCGAGTTAGACGTTTTCACAGCTGCAGCTGAAGGGAGGGAAGATGAGGAATGAGACCTGGTATTTCCTGCTATCCCTCGGTGTCCACCATCTTCCCCAGGGGTGGGCAAATCACCTCAAGGACTGTTGCACCGAACCTTGCCAGCCAGGGAGAATTGTGCCATTGGCACAGCGGTTTTCATCATCTAAAGGCCTTCACACCTCTCTCTCTGAGACTCCCTCTCTCCTGTCTCCTATCCTCCCCGTGCCTGCTCGACTCAGCACCCTCCCACTGCCCTTTGCTGCCAAGGCATTCCTTTGCCATCCCTAACCAGGCCTGCCCTCCTGAAAGAGGTCCAGACCTTAGCCTTACCTCCAAACCTATTTACCTGTGCCCCAAACTGATGGCCCGTGGAAAGAACCAGATAAAATGATTTATGCTGAGGTATAACTTGCCGAGTATTCTGAATGTGATAACTAAGGGGTGTGAGCATTTTGATAGGGGACCATGAGTCATCCAAATGAATAAATCTCTGATGTTGAAGTTTCTGTTTTCCTGCACCAGTTGGTATGGACAGTTTGGGGAGCCAAGGGATTCTTTCCTTAGCTGCTCAGGTTGTACTCTCTGGGTAAATGCCTTTTCCAACTTCCCATTATTTTCTTTTTTTAAGATGTAGAGTTCAGTCATGTCTTAGAAAACATTTGTCTCCACACCTTTGCCAAAATTCATTGAGGTCAGTGAAAATAAAAGAGAAGGCTTTTGGGGGAGGAGAGGCTACCATTTTAATTCAGGTTGTTAAACCAAGTCTCCAGCTGAATTGAAGATGCTCTTTGACAGCCTTACCTATAGATTGCTAAAACTTCAGAAAGTTTCTGTTAATCAGATTCAAAGTAATGCCAACTTATAAAGGGAGATAGATACCTTAGTCTGGTTCATAAGGGTAGTAGTTGCCCTCTAGAAGGCAATGATAAGAGGGAAATGATTTAAAATTTTCCATGAAGGCCAAGCAGTTTGCAGTGGAAAACCTGGCCTCTACCCTCAAAGTTCTCTTATAAATTTGTCATTTAGAAGCATGTAGTTCAGAGCATCATTCTTATTAAAATGCTAGTTAATTGTGCAAGCATTGTTCATTATTACAAAACAGTAGACACTGTAAAAAGCATTTATAGAAATCAATATTGGATTTAAATTGTCAGCTGTGTAATTCCCTGTTATCGTTTCCTTGGATACAAATGCCTTGTGTCAGGTACCATATCTCGTAGGTCTACACAGCATCTAGCAAAATGTTTTGTGTAAAGTAGACAATTAACAAATGCTTATTTAATGAGTCAATGTAGTTTAATTTTTGTTTTATTGTGCTTTCAATGTTTTCCTTGGGATATGGGAGATTAAGCCAACGGAAGCTGTCTCTTAGAAGCTCTTATCTATGAATATGGATGTCAAAGTAACAATTTTTGCATAAACAAACTATTTTTGCAAAAACATTCAGCTGAGTTGGTGAACATTCTAGATCTATATACATATATGTACATATAGCACTGGGCAGCTGAAGAAGTGTGAGGCATCGTGACTTCACTCTTGCTTCCCTAACTGGATCCCAGACTTTACACTGGTAGAGCCACCTCCTAAGGTGGCCCATTTGTATTTAGTGGGCCACGAAACGAGTGGCCCTGCTGAAGGTATGTCTGAAGGCAGTGCTCTGGAATGTAGTGCCTGGGCCTGGAATTTGAAGTGAGGCTCCAAGAGCACATCATACACATTTTCCACTTGTGGGGGAATCCCCTTCGCTGGAAATAGCCAGTGATTTCAGATACTTGATCCAAATCCTGTTTCCTCTTTTGAATTGAATAGGCTATTAACCATTCTTGAGGCTTTGAAATAGTGACGGATCTTCCTAATTGGGAATTCAGCTGCTGGTTTCTTAGGCAGAGTATTTTGAAGTTGAAGGTTGAAAAGGGCACAGGGCAATAAACATACTTAGAATAGTCTAGTTCAGCTTCCCTCCTCCCAGTCACCATCCGAGATTGTACCTGAATCATCCTTAGACCATTAAAAAAAATCCCTTACAATCCCCGATGCACTATTTCTATTGGAAACCCTTGCCATCAGAGTTTTACTCTGTATTTAACCTAAATGGTTCTTTGTGAATGGGGAACGTATTTGCATTGCCAGAATTTTGTCAGCATTTTGCTCATGAAAATATCTTATATCTTTGTGTATGCTATCACATTAGCCTTCCTGTCTTCTAAATCAGAAGTTCCCAAACTTTCAAATGTGATCCCTATTTACTGCCAACTTCTATAGCTCTTCTTTGTCGTGGTTGTATCTTTATTTACTGAATTGCTAGACGGTCCTTGAAAGTGATGTGGATTTGTGGATCCAAATAGCTCCCTTCTCTGGGTTTCCTCTCTCCCACATAGATGAATGCAGTCCTTAGCTGAGAGGAATCAGTTTGGGATTAAATAACCCTAAACCTTTCATCATTTTTTATAGTTCTTACATGCTTATTTTCATTTTCCTGAAAATCTTAAGACTGCATTTTATATGTCATTAGAATAATGTCATGGTCACATGAACAGACATTTCTCCAAAGAAGACATACAGATGGCCAGCAGACACATAAAAAAATGTTCATCATGGGGGCGCCTGGGTGGCGCAGTCGGTTAAGCGTCCGACTTCAGCCAGGTCACGATCTTGCGGTCCGTGAGTTCGAGCCCCGCATCAGGCTCTGGGCTGATGGCTCAGAGCCTGGAGCCTGTTTCCGATTCTGTGTCTCCCTCTCTCTCTGCCTCTCCCCCGTTCATGCTCTGTCTCTCTCTGTCCCAAAAATAAATAAACGTTGAAAAATGTTCATCATGACTTATCATCAGGGAAATGTGAATCAAAATTACACTGAGATATCACCTCCTACCTGTCAGGATGGTTAAAATCAACAACACAAGAAACAACATGTATTGGTGAGGATGTGGAAAAGGGGGAACCCTCCTATACTGTTGGTAGGAATGCAAACTGGTGCAGCCACTGTGGAAAACAGGATGGAGGTCCCTCGGTTAAAAAGAGAACTACCCTATGATCCAGCAATCGCACTACTGGGTATTTACCCAAAGAACACAAAAATGCTAATTCAAAGGGATACATGTACCCCTATATGTATAGCAACATTATTTACATCAGCCAAGATATAGAAACAGCTCAAGGATCCACTGATTGATGAATGGATAAGGACAGTGTGGTGTATATGTATATATATTACAATTGAATATTACTCAACCATAAAAAAGAATGAAATCTTGGGACACCTGGGTGGTTCAGTCAGTTAAGCATCTGACTCTTGATTTTGGCTTGGGCGTGATCTCAGGGCTCATGAGCTGGAGCCCTGCATTGGGCTTCATGTTGACAGTGCAGAGCCTGCTTGAAATTCTCTCTCTGCCCCTCCCCTGCTTGTGCACTGTCTCTCTCTCTCCGTCCCTCCCTCTCTCTCTTTCTGTTTCTTTCTGCCAAAATAAATAAACAGACTTAAGAAAAAGAATGAAATCTTGCCATTTGCAGTGACATGGATGGAGCTAGGGAGCTAGGAGCTAGAGAGTATAATGCTAAGCAAAGTAAGCCAGAGACAGATTCCATAATTTCACTCATATGTGGAATTTAATAAACAAAACAAGCAAACAAAGGGAAAAAGACAAACCAAGAAACAGACTTTTAACTATAGAGAACATATTGATGGTTATCAGAGGAGAGGTGGATAGGGGATGGGTGAGATAGGTGATGGGGATTAACGAGGGCACTTGTCGTGATGGATGAGCACTGGGTGATGTATGAATTACTGGAATTAAACAAAAACTTTAAAATAGAAAAAGAGGAAAAGAAACAAAAATAATGTCATGACCAGGGCTGAGTTTAGATAAAGCTGACATTTTCCTCCTAGCCACAGAGGTAGCAATGCCAACTGTAGAATCCCTTTAGAATGCTCACTTTAGTAACAATAAAGCACACATACTGTAAATTTTTAACATTTTTCTATACATACTTAGTAAGTAACCAATGTAGTGGAATAGGAGGTCCCATTTTTGTGTCAGAGGGCCCCTTTATATATTCTTCCAAATTACTGAAGACACCAAAGAGCTTTTATTTATAGGAGTTACATTGATATTTACTGTATTTGAAATTAAAACTGAGAAATGTTAGAACATAGCCATTAGAGTGATGACTTCATCATGTCCTCTAGCTTCTGGAAAACTACACTTGTGAAAGACATAAATGATGTAGTATTACAATAATAGTTTTTTACTTGTGGACCCACCAACATAGAATATATTCATGGCACATTCCATAACATCTAGAAACTTACAATCCAAGGCCGAAGATTAATACTAATAAATGATGTGATCCCATTTCAATTCTGATTTAATGATGCTTCCTGCAATAATCCTAAAAATATAGATAGAAGCCAGCATATATTCATTAGCCACTTGGTATTGACTACTCTGTTATTACCTACCTCGCAGAATTGCTTCCACTGATTTTCATTTTATGAGAAGCAGCCCTCTGAAATTTTTCCCATAACCTTAGCAATGATGTAGGGCACACGGTTCCCTTTTGTAATGACCCATGAGAGAAATGGTATAACGACCTGTGGGAGAAATGCCAAACGCCGTAGTAAAAATTCTGCTTCTCCTCAGAATGTACTGTGTGTTTATCTCATGGCCACTGTCAACCTTGTAACTGTGCTTTGTGGTCTGCTTTGGTTACCAGGAAGATAAGAGCTGAAAACCCAACTTCTATTCATTTAACATTCAGAGCCCAATGGCACTGCTTCTGTATGAAAATTTCCCAGGAATTATCTTATTCCTTTGGATCTTGTTTTTCCTTTGTTCTGATTTTTCTTTGCATATATTTTTTTTATTATGTCTTGTGGTGGATTTAATCTCCAGGGGGAATGAATGAATGAATGAATGAATGAATGAAGATATGTGATCCAGTTTAGAGGGATCAGTGGAGTACTGGGAGTGGTGCAGACCAAGGAGAGTTTGCTGTATAAGGTTTCATGGATGAAATGGATCTTAAGTGGAGCTTAGGAGGAAAAGGAAGCAGGCTGCTGAAGGCGAGGGGTGTTTCAAGTGAGCGATTGGCTCTAACAAAGGTGCAGCTGTGGACTGAGTGAGTGATGTTCTGAGGGCAGTAAGGGGATCTGTCTGACTGTGGGACTGGAGCTGACTGCCTTTTTATGTTTTTATTGGATCGAAGAGGCAGCGGAGGATGGGAGCTAAGGAAAGGTGGAGTCAGTTTCCTAATAAAGAAGGATTTTCACTTCGGTTTCTAAAATAAATGAGAAGGTAGAGAATTAAAGACTGAGAGGCCAATTAGGAGAAAATTCTGATGGTATATATGGAAGAAAGGCCTGTCGAAACACAAGTAGGGAGAAGCACGTGAGAGTATGGAGAAGAATCAGTGAGTTGCAGCCAGCTTTTGTCGCTGACCAGCATTAAAATCAGTTCACTATTGACTTGCTGCCAGGTCTGCTTTATCCCTTACTGCATGCAGAGCCTACCCCAGCAGGGAGCACATAGTGGGTGCTTCAGAAGTGTTGTGTTAGGTGAATGAAATGTGTCCCTGCCTCCAAGGAAGACGAAGAGAAGTAGATAGGTAAATCAGTAGATAAAACGAACCATGCATCAATTGCTTTGGGAGGGTCTTATGAACAAGGACAAGCAGAAAGCATGCAGCTAGAGTCAGCCAGGGAAACCCATAGAGACGACAGGTGGCAGAAGCAGGTGGATAACCCCGCTTTGCCTTTTCCCAAAAGCAGGGGTAGCACATCAACAGTCTTGCAGGGTCAGGGCCCTTGACTGTGGGATTTTTAAGTCACCTGATGAGGAAAACATCAGCTTCTTCCCTGGTGTGATCAAGAGCCAGGATACAATTGAAGTGTATGTGAGAACTTTGGCCCAATCCCACCAGCTTAGTGTTTGTGCTTACAGGTAGTACCAGCCTCTTGCCTGGCACGATCAAGTGTCTGAGGTCCAAGCCTTCAGGTTGAATAGAATTGATTGGCTTCAGCCTTGGACCAGAACTCTTCCACAGAGCATTGCAGGAATCCACCTCCTGTTCTTGGAGGCCAGCTTGTAGGGAGATCAGTCTTGAGCAGATTAGTTCTTAATTCAACTCACCAGCCTAAGTGAGAGAGTGGCCTATAAGCACTGCACTCTGCTTTGCTAGTAACCTATTGCATTTCAACCTGTAAGACTTGTGAGGCCAGTCCCTGACATCCCCACAGGACACAATGAAAAATGATTAGAACAGGCTGGATGCAGGTTGTGTTCACTCAAGGTAAATTGGCAAGGACCATTTGCAGTGGTATGCTGGTAAATGTTCACCAACTGCTCTTGGTGGTGGGGCTGGAGCAGGGGAAGAAGAAGCAGCGATTTGTAGCATTTGCTGATTTCCATGGTATAAATACACCCACCATGGCCAATTTCCAGCCACCAGTATGATTGAAAAAGGCATTGGGAAGAGGCACAGCCATCCACCATTATATAGTATTTCTATCATACAGATACAACAGACATCAGTAATTTCAAGGTCATAGATAATAATTAAATTTGGTAAAATAATTATGAACTGATGGGTTTTAAGTATTTATTACATTTATTTTTAATGTTTTATTTAACTTGATATGTTTTAATTTTTAATAGTGACTGTGTTTAATAACCAGCTCACAAAATTCCTTAAAATTTGGCAACCAGCTCACTTCCATGAGCTGGTAAGAGCTCATTCCAGCATACCACTAGGTAAGAACAACTGGAAGAAGTACTTTGTCCTTCCCAAGAAAGGTGCCAACACTGGCATCCATGGTTCCAATGCTCCAACTGTCCGTGGTTCCGGGGTTGAGGCAAGACCAATTAGATGCTACAGTATTGTTCCCAGGTCTCTTCCAACAGCCAGGAAACTGTCATTCTCAAGGGAGAGTGAGTCGTCCTCAATGGCCTACCTAGCTTCAGGTCCTGTATCTATGGTTGACTGTTCCATTTGCAAAGTACTGTGTAGAGCTACTCCATGAGCTTTGCCAGGAGACTGGGAGGCCCTGAGAGCAGAGTGATATTGTTAGGAGACACTGGAATGATTGCTAGCTCTCACCCTGCCACATCTAGTACCAAGTAGGAAACCCAGTGATGTATTTGGTGAGAACTCCACCAAGGAATTTGAGAAAGTCTCAGGAACATTTTTTTTAGAGGGATTCGAATGTAGGATGGTCAATAGGCAGAAATGAAGAAGTAATTATGGTTCTGAAATGGTTCAAAGGAAAGTGAAGGAAGGAAGCTATCATTGAATTGGGTCTTTAATGATGAGTAGAGAAGACTCATCACTGACACTGGGAGGGAAGGATGAGAGACTGGTTATCCTTGGTGGAAGAAACACAGTAGACAAAGTGTAGGAGTGTGAAGGAGCATAGGGCGTTTCAGGATTGTCCAGGTAACCACTTGGGTACCTGGGTAGTGGGCTGCTATGGTCTGAATAGCAAAGTTCATATGTTGAAATCCCAATCTCCAAGGTGATGATATTAGGGGCACGCCTTGGGAGGTGATTAGGTCATGAGAATAGAGTGCCCGTGGAGGGATTAGTGCCCTTGTAAAAGAGGCCCTCTAATGCTCTCTAGCCCAGAGTGCAAGGAAAGATAAAAGTGGAAGATGCGATTCAGGGCCAGGTTGTCAAGGGCATTTTATGCCATAGTAAGGAGTTTCTAGTTTTTTCCTTTCAGTAACAGAAAGATGTTAGAATATGCAGGGACTGAAAGAATCAGGTTTCTTTTTGTAAGAATTAAAAAAAAAAAATGCTTGGGCACCACTCCATCACCTGGGGATTATGGTAAAATTTCCCAAGTCAGTACACAGGCTGCTGGGTACCGCTTGAGGCTTTCTTCTTGCCTGCTGTTTCAACACCGGGGCCTTTTAGGGGTTGGCCCCAACTTGTTCTTAAAGGGAGTGTTTGCTCAATGCCAAAACAGTAGTCTTCATCTTTCAAGTTATTCTACTCCTTTCCACAAGGTAAATTAGAAAAGCAATATACCTTTAATCAAGACAGTGAATCTTTCATCATTTAAGTAACTGTCCACTGATCTTCTGCACATAAATGGCTGTGAACCCCCAGAACTCGTTATGCTTGCATCCTGCACTTGTCAGACTCATCTTCTGCCTGTAGTTATAGAACTTTGTGTCCTGTCATTTTCAGGAAGTATGTTTCTATAAATCTGTATTGAGAATTTGGGAAAATACACATAGCCAAAGCCTCTTAAAACCTTTAAAAAATTAAGGACCAATTACTTGAGATCATCTTAAGAGGAAAAACTTAAGAAAATAGATATGTCACTTGAGAGTACAGATATGAATGTAAACTATGAAGGGTATCCATAGACAGGAGCTTCTTAAGAGAGTGCTACTTCATTTACACTCAGATTATTTGGCCTAATTTCAGAGCTCTGGGTCATTCAGTTTTGTAGTCCAGAAAGTATAAATTTGAGTTATCGAGTCTCTCTCTGTGACCACTTCCAGGGGCAGCGGACAAAGCTATCCTGTATGATATCAGTAGCTTTAGTGAAAGTTTGGTCAGTATCACATACCTCATTGAAAGTCATGACCAGGGCACTGGCAGGCTCAGTTATAAAACATCTGACTCTTGATTGGGGTTGTAAGTTCAAGCCCCATGTTGGATGTAGAGATTACTTAAAAATATGGGGCACCTGGGTGGCTCAGTCAGTTAAGCATCCAACTTCAGCTCAGGTCATGATCCTACTGTTCATGAGTTCAAGCCCCGTGCATCAGGCTCTGTGCTCAGAGCTTGGAGCCTGCTTCCGATTCTGTCTCCCACTCTCTCTGCCCCTCCCTCGCTCGCTCATGTGCTTGCTCTCTCTCTCTCTCTCTCTCTCTCTCTCTCTCAAAAATGAACATTAAAAAAATTTTAATAAATAAAATTGAAAGAAGGAAGGAAGAAAAGAAAGTCAATCAAGACCATCTGTAGTAGATTTTGGCATCCTTAACCCTAGCCTGGTCTTCTGACTTGCATAAGTTGCAGGTATTTCCACATCTCCATGGATTCCAGATCAAGGAGAAAAATCCTACTGGAATTAGCCTCCTAGTGCCATGTGAACCAGAGAGATCTTGAATCACAGAGCTCATAAACTTATGTCTGTGGGCCATATCTAGTTCATGGACATGTTTTGTTTTACCCAGGCAGCATTTTTATAAAGTCAAATTGATTAGTATCACTTAAAATTTGAATGATTTAACAAAAACATACTCTTATTTCTGGCTTTTCTTTGACTAATTAGACAAGCCTGGTCCAGAATTCTTAAGACAATTGGCTGGATCTAAGTAGCTTCTGCCCCTTTTAGATGGAGCAAACATTCTCCACTCTTTTACTGTTCCCCTTCATGGTGGCTTCAGACATTTTTGCTACCCACTGGTTTCAGTAGGCCACGGTCATATTTAAAAGACTGAATAGCAGGTATCACACAGGCAGTCAAATACAGGCAGAAGAAACCGGGCCTAGGCACCAAGACAGAGTCCTAAAACATGACTTTGCTAGGCTGAGCATTGTCCCTTTAGTCACTGGATCATGGAAACAACCAGAAAATCCCAGGGAAGGGCTGAGGAGGCACAGCCTGAGGGCTGTGGGGCCCTCAGGGGCTTGGGCTAATAGCTTTTTACCAGGTAGCATGGAAGTATTTTCAAAATGTTAAAAATCTATGTCATAGGTAGGGTTCTCCAAGAAGCAGACTCTGAAATGGAGATTGGCATACAGGATGTTTATTAAGGACACCACTTAATCAATTAATACCTGTGGAAGAGAGAGAAAGGGAGCAGAAGTGGGCAGAGGGGAAGTCAAGCTGCAAAACAGGCTCGTGGCAACCTCAGCTAACTCCATGAGGAACTCTGGAGCCAGAATGGCCCTTCATAACTGTTTCTGATGGGACTAAGATGGCCAGGCCATTCTGCCCCAGTACACATCACTCACTGAGGGTTGCAAGGGTCTTGCCCTCAGTTGAGGCAGCCCTCTACTGCTGAGGCAATCCTTCAAAGGGGCTGAGAACCTGAAGGCTATTGGCCTAGGGCACCTCCAGCATCTGGAGTAACAAGTCCTTCACTGAAGGGGTCTGAAGAGCAAGCCACAGTGCCCATCACAACCAGAGCTGTGCCAGTGAGAACAGATGAATATCAATTCTGCCTCTAGGTACAGAGTGTGACCCTGTCCTACAGGTTACCCAAGGCTGTGCCTAAATTCTTCAGACTGATTCGGAATCAAGTTCTGGCCCTAAAGAGAGCAGTATGGTGCCATGATACTCTCTACCCCATTTACTGACTTATTCAGTCACTGCAGAAATAGTTTTCATCTTCACATAATATTAGATCAGCAAACTGTTACCACTCTGTGTCCAGAAATCTGAATCAATTCTTACGATATCTTATTCTAACTTCAGAAAAGAATGCTTTTTGAAAAGGACCAGAATCTTCTTTCCCTTTTCTTCCCCCAAACCTATAACTCTGCTGTGTTAACCACCAAATGAGTAATCAGACGTCTTCAACTGTGGTTTGTATAATTGCTGGTGCAACTTTTTGCTTTTATTTATTTTGTTTTAATCTATTCATGAAGATTACTGCCACAGGCATTTGAAA
Organism: Felis catus; assembly: GCF_018350175.1. Lineage (NCBI taxonomy): Eukaryota > Metazoa > Chordata > Mammalia > Carnivora > Felidae > Felis > Felis catus. Next base: position 204,831,559 of record NC_058368.1, on the reverse strand, counting down.
AAAATCTCACTTCATTGCAAAAGGGATGTGGGGGGACTTGACCCAGTAATAGATACATTTCTCTAAGTGGTTCTGAAACAGTTTGCCCAAATAAGAAATTACAGTCCCAAACACATCATAGGTTTGTTATTTTCTGAAATCTCAGTAAAGCCTTAATGCAAATGTAATTTTCCTACTACTCTCCTCTCTCTCCCATCCCTGACAGGATTAATGTCATTAATTGCTAAAATCTAATCTGATTTATTATAATTTCAGACTGTATTAAATATATGTAAGGTCATTGCCCTTAGCTGTCAAATACTAGAGAAGCCGTTTCTAATTCAGTTGTGCTGGACCTTATCTTTCCTGCCTCTTACTCAGCTTTGTATTCATCCCTAAACATTTAATGAAAACTTACTGTGTGTCAGAGTTGTTTTTAATAGGATTTATAGCTCAAAACTCTATCTCTTGTCTGGAAATGTGAAAACTAGAAAAAGAAAGAGGGAAGGAAACAGTATAAAAATAAGTCTGGCAGTTTTTAGTAGTTAACTAATTTCTTAAACACACTAACTAGGCGTTCCATATTGTGCTAAAGGTTGAGGAAGATACAGCCATCAAAGGCTTTGTTATCCTTACTCTGAGACAGCTTACAGTCTAATCAGGGAGCAAAGACTGAGACATATAAGATAAAAGCAAAATAACAAGGCACCAGAATCAATTGCTAAATGTTGTGATAGTTTATAAATGATGGTAGAGTTCAGAAAACTGCAAGGGGACAAGATAGATGGGGGATGGGTCGGGAAGACGGCAGGGAAGAGAAGGAGCCTAACTTGCGTATCAAGGAAGGGGGTGGGACTTGGAGAGATAAAGGAAGAGGCTCCTTCCTGTGTAACAAGGATGGTAGAGGTACCGAGATTTATAAAGATGAGAACAGCAGAGGGTTGATGTTGGTGAGAACTTACTACTAACTTCTCCTAAGAATTCTGAGTGTTGAAAACATCCAGCACCTGAATCTACTTTCAAGATTTCCTGGCGAAGGGAAAGAAGCAGGTATTTTTTATTGATTTACAACTGAGATTATTGACTTGCTCAAATACAATTTGGACTGATTCTGATTCCCTACTGGTAACCTAGAAGAAGCAAGAGTTAGGCGTCCAAGATGGAAATTTCTGCACTGTTTGGCAGTGTGGATGTGAGCAAATCATTTAATCTCTGTTAAGCCCTGGTTTTCCCATCTAGGAATGTAAATGACAGTCTTATCTATCTTCCTGGGTTATTGTGGTTGTTAAATTGTATTACTAAATGTGGGAAAAAAATTTTTTAACTATTATATTTTTGTTACCCTCTCTGCCTGACCGTACTTCTATGCCATGGATTTAGATTCTTTTCACTAAAAACCCTCACTGGAAAGATTCATTTTCACTAAAAAGTTACCTGTATTCAGCAATGGCTTTTGCACTACAAGTAGCAACCATCAGACCGCCATGAGATTTATTTAGTAATAATTAATATTTCGATCAATTGATTTATTGATTATATATTAATGTATATTAATTAATATTTAATATATATTAACAGTAATCAATTAATACTTTTTAATGAGGTAGCAAGAACAGAAGAGTAAGACACATCTTGTATTCTTTAACATGGAAGATTATACCATTCATCATAATGTTAAGTATTGTTTAGTGACGCACGAAGACATAAGTGATGGACCTATGGGTCAAATGTAAAATATATTGCTTTTTGTGGACTGTCAAAGAAGATTGAAAGGCACTGCTTAATAGTATAGTACCGAAAGTGAAAAACGTTCAGTTCTCATTTTTGAACCCTCAAGTTAAACTAACCAAAAAGTTTCAAAGATGAGTTATACTATGTAAAGAAAGTGACATTATGATGAAATAGGGCTTTGAACTACATTTGTGGCATTTCGTTCTTATGTCTGTTGTTAAAATTCCAGTTGTGTCTCCCATTCTACTATACGGTGTAGAAAGCACAGGGTTTGTTTGTTTCCATTAAAATCTGTAAGGTTAGAACCTCATCTTCCCCTACTTTTTATAGTTTTTGAAAACTCTCAGGATTGTGGAATCAAAACATAAAGCTCAGTGTGTATACAAATCCATTTTATCAGTTTCGGTCCAGGGAGGAAAGAGTTTAACTGGAGCAGTGGGAGAAGAACCCCACGACCAGAACCATCACAGCGGAACACAGTCTCTGCCACAGAAACAGAGAGAAGCGGGGAGGGGGCTTTAAATTATTTTTGGCGCAAGTAACAAAATATCCCACCAACAGTGGCTCAAGCTATATGGACATTTACCGCGTACTGAAAATAAGTTTAGAAGTAAGTGATCTCCGATTGGCTTGGGCAGCTTAAGCTGCTGAGATCTCATCAAGATCTCTGGCTTTGCCTGGCTTTCTGCTCTACCCCTCTGTCGGTGCTTGGGTTTCATGATTGTCTCTGCATGATGAATGGATGGTAGCTGTAACTCCAGACATCACACACATATTCAGGGCCTGAAGATTAAGAGAATGATGTCCGCAAGCTCCTTGCCTGTGCCTGTCCATTTTGTAAGGCATCTGAAACCTTTCCAGAAGTCTTCAGCCAATTTCCACTTAAATTTCTTTAGTCAGAACTCTGTCTCTTGCTACCTCTGGTTACAAAGGCTGTCAGAAGGGCCAGCATCTGGTGAAGGTGAATGGGATGCCTGAACTAGTTTAGGCTAATCCCAATTCAGGGCACATGTATAGAAGACTTTGGTAACCAACTAATGGTGCCTGCCCACAGGAACTTCTTAGAAGAACTAGGGTAAAGTCCAGTGTCCTGACCGATTTCATAGACACAAGTTCTAGGTCACAGGTTCAAAGAAGGAAGGAAGTTAGTTAGAAGGGAGGTAGGAAGGCCCAAAGTGGCCAGATTCATTTCTGGTAATTCTTGTTACAGTAATCTTTTGCTTCTGCAAGATTAATCTTTTTCAGGTGTCATTTGAAATTTCAACCTCCTTTTCAACCTTAATGACTACGTTTTCTATCACTTGGTACCATGCTGGAGTGGGGGAAGTAATGGTCCAGTAACTAAGAAAAACCTTGGAAGATGAGGTGGCCTTAGTGACTGTCACTAAAATATGAACATGACTTTAAATAGTAAATCAAAAATCATGAAAGGCTCTTGACAGCCAAGGCTCTTAGGAGGCCCTTGAATGGTAGGAGGCAAAATTTTATAAGTGGGTGACAGGAGTTACTCTTCTTTTCTTATTCAAGTGTCAAAGAATGGAAAGGGAATTTCTAAAGGAAGAAGACCAGACAGAAATCACAAGAGTATGGAGGAAATGTGAGGATAGCATGTTCAAGGGGGAAATGAAAAGTAAGAGAGAAGGTCCTAGATGCTGAGATTAGCCATGTTCTTCCAGCCTCTGGGTCCTCCTTGGCAAGAATACCTTTGGCAGTGAATCTAACCTGAATCTGAACCCCTCTAATCCGTTGAGACTTTTTTAAAATTTCAAAGCTTGGCAGCCATTTTACCTGGCTCACACTTCATTCTTAGGAGAAGCAGCAAAGAAAAGTGGCTCATAAGTTCATGGTATGGTGTTTTGGGGTCTCCACAGTGGCTTGCTACTGGCTGGCCAGTTGAAATCATCTATTTTTTTTCAAGTCTTTGAGATTCTAGGAATGCAAGGTTTGGCTGCTATATTAGTCTTGGTTTTCTGAGATGCAGTCCTGCAAGAGATTTACTGGGAGATAAGAGGTACAAGAGATTTATTTTAGAGGAAATGCCTGTGAAGAAAACTGGGGAACAAACTTGAGACTGGGCAAGCTGTCAGACTACAATTCAGGACCAACCCCTGTGAAGAAGAAAAGAAATGAAAGAAGGAATGAAATATGGGAAGGAAGGAGAGAAGGAAAAAAGATAGGAAAGAGGAAGGGGCACTTGGGTGGCTCAGTTGGTTAAACATCCAACTTTGGCTTAGGTCATGATCTCGCAGTCTGTGAGTTCAAGCCCTGAATTGGGCTCTGTGCTGAAGCCCAGAGCCTGGAGCCTGCTTCGGATTCTGTGTCTCCCTCTCTATCTGCCCCTCCCCTGCTTGCTCGCTCTTTCTCTCTCTCAAAAATAAAGAAACATTAAGAAAGAAAGAAAGAGGAAGAGGGGAAAGATCTTAGATTGCAGACTATGTTAGGAAAGTTTGGGCAGCCAGTGGGAAGTCTTCAAGCCAAAGTCAACTGACAGAGGAGTCCCCCGTCTCCCAGGAATGGACCTGCCTTGGTGTCCTTGCCATGCTAAGTCATTGGCTGGATGGATTTCAGAACACAGCAACTGCGGGCATAGGGCAGGGATGCTTTTGCAGTAGGAGATCTGAGAGATGCCTTTTCAGACCACCACAACCCCAAAACCTTTGGGGAGCAATGGGTTATACAGGCAAAATTTGGAGATGTCTTATTTTTCAGATGAAGAAATACATTGATGAAGACTCTTTATTAACAATTGGATTCATTTTTCACATCCCAGCTATCATCTCATTCCTCCCATCAAAGAATTTTTAGTTCTTTCTCCTTGACTTTACTTGTGTGATCTTATACCCCAGGTTTTGTGAAACACTACTTTTTCAGATGGCCCACTGGCCCATGAGCACACAATATATCTAAATTTAGGCTGGAAAAAATATGGCTATAGCATCCAAATAATAAAGTCCAAATTTTCTTAGCTTGGAGTTCAGTCTCCCACAGTCTAGTCCCAGCCCACCTTCCAACCCTAGTCACCACTTATCGTATTTTAGGCGTTTGAAATAGTTGCCATTTTCTAAACGATTCTTGTTTATCCACTGCTATCTCTTTGTTCATCCTGTTCTTTTCAGCTATAATTCATTCATTACATATGTTTACTGTTCCCCTCCCATAGCCTGAGCCCTGTAGTTAAAACTAGGTATATATGAGGGAACAAAACAAATGTAGTTTATGTCCTCTTGAAGCTTTGATTCTAGTGGAGAAGCAACAGACACTAAATAGGTCAATAGACAAATACATGTCTACAAATCATGTGTGAGCATCAGAAGTCAAAGAACAAGATGTTCTGACAGAATTGAGGAGGGCTCTCTTTTAGATAGAGCGGTCACAGAATAGATGGTACTTAACGTGAAACTTGAATGAGGACGGAGGTATAGTCACATAAAGAGCTTAGGCTCTGCAGGTACAAATTTCACCATTTGCAGGATACTGCCATGGCATTCGTAGAGTCTTTGCGTCATCAGATTCTCAACCATTTGAGCCCCGTGTTATGTACATCCTTCATACATAATACATGTTTATACATAAAATGTTTTATAGTATATTCTTGTGTATTTCATATTTCCTATCAGACTATAAGCTGAAGTTTTGATAAATCATGTCTCATTCATCTCTCTGTATCTAGCATGGTATTTAGGATAGCACCCTCTGGTTGCATCCAACAAACACTTGTTGAATACATGAACAATGTCACGCTCTCTGCAAGTTTGCCCTTTCTGACATTTATCAGAATTGTAGAAGAAAATGGAGACTTCATATCATAGTTGGAAAATACCATTCACTTAGCCAAAGAGTTCTGAACTTCAATCAGAGGAAAATCTAAGCAGATGAGATCATTTCTGTTGAGGGAATGCACTGTAGGTTCCGTTCCGGATAGGATATTGTAAGTTTATCATTTATTTGAAAATCAGGTATTACAGATAACAAGTTTTAAGAACACCCGGCCAAGTAGTAAATCAGTTACTATTTTGAAACAGCTCTTCAGTAGGTAGTTACCACTGGCAGCTAGAATTTAAAATGTTGTTTTACTGTATCAAATTACCATGTGTGTTCAAACACATCCTCACCTTACACATGACCTACAGCTTGGTATGTAGCAATATACAGATTTTTACAGTTGTTATTTTTTGTTGTCTTTTTCCCTGTCTTCTCAGAAACAAGGGGTTGCAAAGAGAAGGAACGTGATGTATTGTTGATAGGCTACAATCTCAGATCTTCACTTCAGAGCTTATTCACAGAAGCACTTTTATTTAAAATAGACCTTTCTCCTCAATGAAGACTATTTTAATGATATCATTTCCTTTCCTACAGGAAACTCCACGATAGGCAGTTTCATTAAGACAAAACTGCGATTTGCACATTGTAGTGCCTTGACTCTCCAGTATGGGAATGTTCCTCATCCTAAATCCAGTGTTATTATACCTAATTTTACTTCCTCAAAGGTTGCTTACAGTAGAAAGATTGAAAAGATTTACGCCAGCCTTCACCTAGAACTAAAGAGACCATACACAGTATTTTAAAAGAACAAGTAAATAAGAATGATACTTACCCAACTTCTGTACTGGTTTTTGTAACCTAAATATTTCCCAGAAATAAGTGTTTCGGACATAATTCATTTGAAATGAATCAACGTCAAATTAACTTTTTTTGCCTGTAAACACTAACATGCCTTTTAACATCTGCTAGATTTTTTAAATATTATAAAATTTGACCTTATATATGTAAGTCTCCATTCAATAGCAAGTACTAGAAATTCTACCCAGTTTACCATTTCGCTCATTTGCTGGGCAAGAGGTACTTGTTGCCGGTATCTTTTTAACAACTGAAATCATTCCTTTTTTTTTTTTTTGGAAGTTTATTCCCGTCCCTATTATACCACTGTCTCCCATCCTCTTAACCTCTGTGCTCCCCCCACACACTTGCAATTCACGTTGCCCAAATTAAGGCTATATCAGAACAGTGAAAAAAATCTCATGTAACCAATTAGTCCAATATAGATATATCTTTTAATATGTTTCTACATTTTTTACTTCTCATTAAAATGTTATCTATCATAGGAAAAAAAACCTGTTAACTGATACTTTTTTTCAGTAGAGATAAAGCCATCAAAAGGAATATATAAAGTATATGCCAGCTTAATTCTACACTATTATTTAATTTATAACTCATACGCTGTCTTTATGATTTTGAACATCTTCATGCCCTGAGCCTTGCCTAGAGTAGAGGAATAAAATGGCAGAGGAATGATAAGGAGGCAGGGAGGAAAAGAAGAAAGGGGAAAGAGTGCATGGCACAGTAGAAAGAGACCTTACAGACAAGGCTGGAGACCTAGATTATATTTTCAGTTCAACTAATTAGTTGTCTGGTTTTGATCAGTCCCTTAACCACTCTGGGACCCAATTATTTTGTTTATAAAATTGTGGCCCATTTAACAATTAGGTCCACTCAAGCCCTAGCCCTCAATGATCTGTTTTGTTTGTTGCTTTCATGTCCATTTTGTTTGTTGCTGTTGGATTCCAATGATGACCCAAGTGAAAGTTTCCATACATAGAAACACCCGAAGAAATATCAACTAGACTGTAGGGTTTACTCATGTGACTCTGGACCCTCTGCCTGGCTTAAAATCTCACTTCCGTTACTTAGCACCTTGTGACTTGGGGTGAGTTACTTACCTTCCCTGTACCTCACTAGTCATGTCTTTAAAATGATGGTGATAAGAGCACTTGCATAATAGTGTCATGAGATTTTTCTCACAAACTGAATGAGAACATGCTTAACATGGTGTTTGGCCCATGGAAAGTGGTTATTAAATAACATAATATTATTATTCCATGTTAAATATCTATGTGTCCAGGCACTGTGCAGAGTGTTGCCACATAACGTCCTCATTTCTGCCTGTTGTGAATTAAAAATTTTGAAAATGCCCAAGTTCTAAGCTAGAGAGGTGATACATGAAATACAACAAAGACATTTATTTTTATTATTTTGATTTTTTTTTGGTGAAGGAAATTTTGTACTTAGATGAGAAATTATTATCCTGAATGATAAAGAGCCAAAAAGCTAGAGGTAAAGTAGAGATAAGAATGGAAAAGGAGGCAACAGATATGGTAAAACATGCAATGAAAACATGAATGTCTTTACTAAAGTTCACAAATAGCAGCAATATGCCTATAGATTCTTGGTATATTGGTTTTAATATGGCTATTTGTGAAATGCCAGAGAAATGGTTGTTTACCTGCTTCCCTTAGAGTAGGCTGACTGAAAAATCACCAAATTTAGGTATTTAATTTCCAAAAAGAAAGTCTGTAACACAAACACATGGAATTAGCTCTTCTGCCTCAATGATGAATGAACGACTCTAGCCCCATTGTAAAAATAGTTTTGGTGCAAAGACATCAATTTGGCCTTTCTATAGTATCATGACTTACGGAAACTCAAAAAAAGTAGGCATTTCACTTAAGTCTCTGGGAAGATGAGCTGTCTCATTTATTTGACCTAAAGTTATAGGCATAACATTTCTTGGAAATGTTTTGCCAGTGAGCCTGCTAGGAAAGCCATTTAATTTTGACATATTAATAATTTTCACAATAATAGGTGATTTGCCACACATGGAGGATTAGTATTGGCAACTCACCACAACCCTTGACTGTTCTTTAGTTCCTTCACAAGTCACAGCCCCATAGATAAAGATAAAACTATTTTCTGGCACTTCGATTTTTAACAACTTTTTGAGCATTCCTCGGATAGAGGCCAAGAATTTGCAATGACTTTGCCTTACTAGTGCTGTGTCAAATGGTGACTCCATCAGGCAGTATTAACTGATGAGGAATAATAATGGGAAGAATGGAAAGACCATACCGAGGATGTATTTGGTAACCACATTCTAGACCAGAACGTCTCTGAGGTTGTGTAACTGTTGCTCAAGTATTTTTCTAATGTGTTATTATTTGTTTTCGATTTTTGATATCATAAAACTTTTGGCTATTGAATTTTACCTCAAGATATTTGCTTGAATGAAGATTTAGGAGGCTGTTTATCCTTCCTGGTTTAGATTAGAACTGCACCTGCTCTCAGAGGAAGAGCTGCACCTTCCAGAGATTGCCATCCGATTCCAGGGTCCCAAGCCTCGCAAATATTGTTGTAATGGTTCCTGGTCTGAAATTCTCAGCCTACCCAGCATGCAGTGTGGCCCTCTAAGTCTCCTCTACTGTCTGTATAATGTTGAGATCCAGAGAGAACCTTCTACAAATCCAGCCTTGCTTCCAAATTGCTCTTCCAGAGGAGAAATTCTATTTTTTATAGTTATTTCAGATAAAGCTGTTTCAAAGTCAAAATAAGTGTATAACATTATCTATGACTGTGCCCTCTTGGCATTTCTTTTCCTGTAACTCCTACCTTAGCCATCCCCCAGGCTCTGCTTCAAGTCCTACTTTATCCATGTAGGTTTCCCAGACTGCTCCAACTTTCAGACCACACCACTGACCTAGTTAGTGACTTATCAGGCAGCGTTTTTGGAAGTCCCTCCAGTAATGCTTTGTTAATTCTGGCTCATCTTTGCAGTTGTCTCACTGTGTGAGACAGTGAAGCTTCTCCAATGAAGCTGTAATCTACTCAAGCATGGGGATTTGTCTTATACTATTTGCTTTCCATGACCCTTGCCTCACGTTGTTTATTCTGTGTTTGATAACTGATTGGGCAGATAATTACCACCTGATAAATACATTTAGGAAATGAGTGAGCCAAGTATTTCTTGGTGGCATTTTCTACCAGGCATCATTATAGGAAGCTGTGTAATTTGGAGAGTATCATTCAAAAACATGTGTAAATTATTTCAGGTATTTGATTTTGACATTGTCTTGAAGACATAAAATTGCCTTAAAAATAGCTACTTGAAAGTGGACAAAAATGTAAATGAACAAATGAGTGAGTGACTGATGTACCTAAATGTCATGAAATGTGGAAATGATAAAAAAAAAAAAAAAGAAAAAAGAAAAAAGAAAAAAAAAGAAATGTTAATCTAATCTGTTTTCCTTGTCTAATCTCCACTGGGGGTGGGGAGTAGGGACAAACTGGTTCTTGATCCTTGGCATATTAAAGTTAGGGACATTCAGAGAAGGGGATATCTGGTTGGAAAATAAGCTGGCATTGCACAGTGTAAATGGTTAAGCCAAGTGTAAATTTTATAGGCCAAATAGAATTTTTGCAAGTCAAATGACTTTTGAAAACTACTTGTACCCTGGCTCAAAGGGCATTTTTCTTGCCCTCTGTAGTAAGCAGTCGGTAAGCTGTGTTTGGAACCCGGACCAAATGCTGGTCTTTCATTTCTCAAATTACAGTGTAGAGATCCCAGCTTGGAAGTCCCTCCATACACAATTTAGTAGAATTAGCAGCGTGAACAGAACCAGAGTGTAACTATGCCTTGTTCCATCTAGAAGAAAATTGGAATGGACTTTTCCATTGAAAGTCTATCGATTACCTAATCCCAGATGTTCTGACACAGTTTTCATCCAAGGGTTGCAGAACAGAAGGAAGCGCTTTTCAAAAGCTTAATTTTCATTACCCATTTGGAACATTTTGGGGGGATCCCTAAGCAATGCAAAGATTATGCCTAGTGTTTGAGAAGTAGAAAAGAAAAAACAGGAGGAAAAACACTTAAAGAAGTGCTTCTAAAACTTTCATGTGCATATGAATCACCTGGGAAACTTGTTAAAATGCAGATTCTTATTTTGAAGGCTGGGGTGGGGCCGGCGTTTCTGCCCTTCTCACAAGCCCCCACCCATGTGATGCTGACGCTGCTGGTCCAAAGAGCACAGATCCCAGAGTAGCAAGCTCTCTAAGACATAGAGAACAGTTTTGCATGAACACAAATTCCTACTCTAGTCTAGGTTACAATTCCAAGGAATTAATGACTCAAAATTGCTGCCTTTCAACACTTCTGAGTCATTTTGTAAGAATGAAAGGTTAACACTGGCCACTTAACATTTCAAATGTGACAGGAGCATTTATTGATGCATTAATTTGTGTTTTGTTCCAGCTCCCATTCCGAAAGACAGCCAAGTCTTCACATTCTCTTGGCTCCCGGGGATTTGCAGGTCTAGAACAGGACTTTTCTTCCTAGGTTTGTTTATAAATACTGGGGAGAGAGGTGAGCATCTTTGGAGTTAAGGAGAGTTGGGACCTGAAGGGAAGAAAGAGAAAGACAATGAATTTTGTTTTTGTAAATATTTGTCTCTGAATAAGATTGCCAAAGACCTTTCTCAACTCAGGAGAGGGAATTGAATTGAATATCCCACCAACTTGGTAAGAGTTGGGGATGTCAGAGTCACGCTCAAATCAGTTTTAGAGAAGTATAATAATGTGTCATTCTTCACATGCTGATGACTTTGCAGAAAATTCATACCTGCTTCACACGATCTCTATACCTGGCCAGTTTTCAAGACTGTGTCTCAAAGATTTTTTAACCTCCACAACAAAAAATGCTACAGAGAAAATAAGGATATTTTGGGGCACATACACTGATGTGCTGCTGTTAACTGAGAGAGAAGTAGAAGAGGCATAAATAACCCACCATATAGACTTGAACCTTTGTTAGAAATACGCATTCAGTACATAATGCTGGACATTTACTTAGGTTAATACGTTGCATATTCTCCAGAAACCATTTTTTTAATATTTATTAATTTTTGAGAGGGAGAGAAAGAGAGAGAGAGAGAGTGAACAGGGGAGGAACAGAGAGATAGGGAGACACAATCAGAAGTAGGCTCCAGGCTCTGAGCTATCAACACAGAGCCTGACACGGGGTGCAAACTCACAAGCCGCAAGATCATGACCTGAGCTGAAGTTGGACACTTAACCAACTGAGCCACCCAGGCGCCCCACTCCAGAAACCATTTTTATATACAACTTATGGCTGTGTTGGTTGAATACTGAGTTAGATAACTAAAGGAGGTTTAACTAAGATTTTAGTTATTTTCCAAATTCATTCTCTACTTTCTTCATCATCACAGTCTCATTTCTCTGCTCATTAAAGAAATTAGATTATTTTCAAGAAGTCACAAGACAGATATTGTCTTGAGCGTTTTTAACCAGGTTGATACTGTTGACAGGGTAGCCATAGAATATAACCTTCATGAGGGCAGGGATATTTCAGTCATACCAGTCACATGCTAGGTAGAGTAAGTTACCAGGCATCATGGGTCGATTTAATGAATGAGTAGAAACAGTGCTTTATTCTGTTGTTACGAGTACCTCATAAATTTTCAAGTATTTGTACAGATAACCTCTGAAATATTATGATTTGAATCAGGTATTTCGTTTTATTTTTTAATTTTTAGGCTTTTCACACAGCCTTCTGCAGAGAGGAAGCAAATAAATGTATTTAGAGGGCCGACCTGGGCCTTCTACTCCCTCTTCTGCCAGAGAAGCCCTATCTTAAAATGAACAGATGGAGTCTTTAATATCAGAATGAGATTATTCCATTAAGTGGAAGTGTTGAAATTTTCTAGAACCTTCCCAACATGGCATTGCAGGAGCCCCAACTCAAGAGAAAGGGGGAATTTGACATAGCCTACACTGCAGGGAGGTGGGGAACATTTGATAGAAATTTATAACATTTTACTTTTATTTCTCAACAAGAAATGAACATTTTTATTAATTTTTGGATACGGCTGGGTTTGATGTTTTAGCAAGCACAAATTTAGGATCACTTATATGTTTTAGCACTTAATGGTCATGAGGGTGAGAGGGGTACTGAAGAGGAAGTCATCATCCACTGAAGGAGGCAAGCTAGGGGGATGGCTCTTAGGAGACTTGGCAGGAGATATGGAAAAGGAAACTTTCACATAGAAGTTAAGTCATGTGGAAAGCCTTATTTTGTCAAGGTCTTCTGAACAAGTAGGAACAACAGAAAATAATGGATATGACCTTAGTACTTCCAGAGGTTATTCCTGGGCCATTGTAAGAGTCCCTTAGATTCCTCAATTCCTCAGGCATGCAGCTGAAGAGTGCCACTTCCTAAAACAGCCCTTTTGTCCCACCACACTGTAGGTCAAGACTCTTTGTGGCTTCCCTGTTGCCAGATGCTTGAAGTCTGTGTTTTGAGGCCATCTGGCTCCATACTGAATATCCAGCTTTTCCTCCTTCTCCTCCCAGACACACCCCCTCTCATCATGGCTGTACCTGTCCCTAGCAATGCAGCTACAAGCCAGTCTTGCCCTTTTATCATTTCCCTGAGGCATGTGATTTCCCTCATTTGGCCGTCTATCTGCATCCTCCATTCTCCAAGCTTTCACAATCAATTTTAGTCCCATTACTTACACTAAAAATTATCAAGTTTCTCTTGATTGTGCTGCTCTCCGACTTCTCAAACTCCTTGTTCATCAATGACTTCTAAACATTTTAGGCCTTAGGAACCTCTGGTAGCATCTGCTCTGTTAGTTTTGCTCCCCGACTAGACTGTAATTTCGAAGCCCAGGAATCATGTCTTCAACACTTTTCCTGAGCCCACAGAACCTAGCAAAGAGCGAGGCATTTAGGCAATGCCTTGACTGAAATGATTATATGTAATCAGTTTGTCATCCCAATATTTGTGATCATCAAGAAATGGGTGTAGAGAAGACATTTTCAGAAATATGGACATACCATTCATTTACCTTCATACGTGCCACTGGTCATGAATATACATGGGTATTGTGGTTAAGCTGAAGAAACAGGAAGTTACCTACTAAAACCACACTACAGAAGTAAAAATTTGAAAAAAAAAATACACTTAGTTGGTTTTAATTAAAGAAAATTATGTGGCTATAAATTGGCATATTTCTAAAATATACTGATTTGTGCCAGTCTATGGTAGGAAGATGTCCAAGGAAGGAAAACAATGTAAATTATTTCCTAGAAGCTTTGGATAGATTCTATTTATTGGAAATAAGTATTCCAAATAGTCCACATTCCAATGTGACTTCAAGAACTTTTTTGGAAGTCTCTGTGTCCTCTAACACTGTTATGCTACTCATTTATAGCATACACTTGGGTCACATTTTCCTGTTTGGAGAGATCATCCTAATGATAGTAACTGTATACAAATAGTTTGCATTCCATGTTCCTCCTCAGCAATCTTTTCAAGAAAAATTACTGATGGAGAACTTCAGTGGCCAGTTCAAGGGGAAGGATGAAATGTCAACAGTTGTTGGAATAAAGCCAATTATGAGAGGTTTTAGAAAGGAGGGGTGTATTGCAAGGAGTTGGAGATTTTGCTAGGAAGGGAAAGATGGAAACGTTCAGCAGGAAAAGATAAAGAGAAAAAAGTTAAGAAGATAGAAGAGAGAACACAGGCTAATGATCATAAGGGCACTGTCTTGTCTGAGGCATCTGTTTGCATTCACAAGTTGTGAGACAGGAGTTGGAGGAGTAGAGCAGAGCCTTCTAAAGAAATGCTTTATTTTTTTAAATATCTTTTAAGCTTATTTATTTATTTATTTTGAGAGAGTACACATGCCCGTGGGACAGGGGCAGAGAGAGGGGGTGACAGAGAATCCCAAACAGGCTCCTCACTGACAGCACAGAGCCTGACACAGGGCTCGAACCCATGAACCATGAGATCCTGACCTGAGCTTAAAAGTTAGATGCTTAACCAACTAAGCCACCCAGGCACCCCTGAAGAAATGCTTTAAATGCTGGACTGAAGAATTTGGACTTAGGGTGCCAGTTGAGTTCATAAGCAGGGACATAGCAGAATGCAAATGGTATTTTAGGAAGATTAATCCAGCAAGCATACAAAGAATGGACTGGAATCCTTGATCCAGACAGAGATAACACAAGACTTTGGAGTAAGGCATGAGTGAAGAAAAAGGCCTCATTAGGGAAGTGTTAAGAGGGAAGGAGAGGAAGGGAAGAGCCTAGGAAATCCATAAAGGAAAGAAAGAACCAACATCATGTTCTGACAACTAGCAGGAAAAGGAGGAGTTGTAGACAAGTCCAAAATTTTAAGCCTAAGAGTCCAAGAAAACAGTGATGGTGCCATTGCTGGAGATGGGGAAAAGATAGTAGCTACTCTTTAGATGACCAACTATTTGCATTCAAAGCTTCTTCCTGCTTTACAGCCCTTTATGCCCAGCTAAGCAAATTAGCAACCACTTATCTGTTGCTGATTTTAAGGAATTGTCATCAAGTTTCCAGGAAAACACTTACAGGTGCATCTGTAGAACACATAGCCTACAACTTTTAAATTTGTTGCAGATAAGGTAACAAACAGGAAGTAGGTAAAGTTCCAACTATTACAGGGCCAAGGGCTTCATTCATGTATTTATCCATTCAGCAAATATTTATAGAATGCTTATTTTGTGCCAGGAAAGTAGATTCTTGCTTTTTCAGGCCTTATATTCTCATGGGGGAAAAAACAGGAAAACAATCAAGAATACAACTAAATGAATAAAATAACACAAAGATAAATAAGGGCTCTGAAGAAAATAAAACTGTGTTGTCCCACAAGTGACTGCAGATACCTCTTTCAAATTATTTGATCAGAGAAAGCATCCCTGGGAAGATACCATTTGAGCTGAGACCTCAATCACGCACAGGTCATTTAGGTGCAAGGGACAGCAAGAGCTGGGACTGAATTAGTTGAGCAAGTTTCAGAGCTGGAGTATAATGATTAGAAGACATTGGTATAAGAAGTAAAAGTGGAAAGCAGGAGGCTACTCTTGAAATGTATTAGGATCAGGAGCAGGTGACAGGAAGCATAATTCAAACGGATTTAAAGAACAAGAAAACTCATACATTTAACTAGAAAACCAGAGGTAGATTGACTAAATCCAGTGACTCCAAAGTTCTTTTCCAAGAGTTTTGTCTTTGCTGTCTTAGGTGTATCAACTTCATCTTTGGGCTTGGGTTGAAGTAGATAAAGCAAGGAGATTATGGCATACTGTAACGTTTTTTCCCTTAAATTTTCTTTAATCCCCTCAGTAAGATTCCCTTTGGGCCACATCCTCTTTCTTGACTTCTGAAGCATATGGGAGTGACCCTCCACCCTCTTACACCTGCTTAGAGTGCAGGGGTTGGGTCAGCTTCCCTTGAGGTACATGAGCTGCTTGCAGAGGAAGGGCTCCTGAATAAAATTAAGATTCTGTTAGGAAAGAAGAAGGAGAAAGGCAGTCTGGAAAGGCAACCAGCCATATTTACTACATAAGGGATCTTAGTGCCATTATAAAGAGTTTGGACTTACTCTGTATACACACCAAGCCATTGAAGAATTTTAGACAGTGAAGTAGCATGATCTGATTTATGGTTTTAAAAGGTCACCCTGTGGGAGCGTGGCTCCGTCGATTGAGTGTCCAACTCTTGATTTTTGCTCAGGTCATGATTCTGGGGTCCTGAGATTGAGCCTTGCATCAGGCCAGGAGCCCACTTAAGATTCTCTCCCTCTCCCCGGCTCGCGCTCTCTCTCTCTCTCTCTCTCTCTCTCTCTCTCTCTCTGTCTAAAAAAATAAAAATAATAGGGGCGCCTGGGTGGTACAGTCGGTTAAGCGTCCGACTTCAGCCAGGTCACGATCTCGCGGTCTGGGAGTTCGAGCCCCGCGTCAGGCTCTGGGCTGATGGCTCAGAGCCTGGAGCCTGTTTCCGATTCTGTGTCTCCCTCTCTCTCTGCCCCTCCCCCGTTCATGCTCTGTCTCTCTCTGTCCCAAAAAAAAATAAATGTTGAAAAAAAAATAAAAATAAAAATAATAAATAAATAAATAAATAAATAAATAACTAAATGGTCACTCTGTGAAATGTTTTAGTGGTTAATTGAAAGGTAACAAAGGGGAGGTGGGAAGACTGGGTGGGAAGCTGATAGTCCAGGAAAGAGATGTTGGGAGCTTGAACTATAAAAAATAGCAAAGGAGATGGAGAGAATTGAATTGAGATGGAATTGACATAACTTGTTGATGGGCTGAACTGGGGGGTAGGAGTTAGGGAAAATGAAGAAACAAAAATGACTTCCAGGTTTTTGGCTTAAGTACCAGGTTAGATGGTAACATAGTTTACAGAGAGAATGATAAGTTGAGAAGGATCAGGTTTTGTTAGGAATTATCAAGAGTTCCGTGTTTTGATTGAGAATATTGAATATTGAATATCTAGTGAAGATGCCAAAGAGGCTGAGTAGAGTCTGGAGTTCAGTGGAGAGGCTCAGGCTGAAGATAGAAACCATTACAGAACCATCAGTATATAGATGATGTTTAAAACCATGAGACTTGATGAGATATGCCTTGAGGGGTGGTGGGAGGGGGAAGGCTCTGGAAGCAGAGTCTGCAACACAATAAGGAGAAAGAGAAGCCAAGAAAGGGGACCAAGAAAGAGCAGCCAGAGAGATAAAAAGGAAAACAAGCAAATTTGGCATCATAAAACTAGGCAAAAGAACATGTCTTTAAAAGGCAATGGTACCACTAAATCAAATGCATCTGAAAAGTTGAGAAATCTGAGAACTGAGAAGAGAGCTTTGGGTTTGATAAGAACAGGTTTAGTGGAAGGAAAGGGTCAGAAGTATAGCTGAAGTGGATTCAAAAGAGAAGAAACTAGAAGTGGAGTCAGTCATTCAGGCAGGGCTTAAAAGATGCAGGAATAAAAGAAGATTCTGGGACGACAACTCCTAAGAACCCAAAACTAGAGTATAATTTCCAGAGGAGTTTTTTTTTTTTATGTTATTCTTTTTTTTTTCTTTTTTTAAGTTTATTTATTTTGAGAGGTGGGGGGGGGTGGAAGGGCAGAGAGAGAGGGAGAGAGAGAATCCCAAGCAGGTTCTGCCAGCACAGAGCCTAATGCGGGGCTCGAGCTCACAAACCATGAGCTATGACCTGAGCCAAAATCAAGAGTCGGAACGCCTCACCATCTGAGCCACCCAGGCGGGTGCCCCTGATGGTATTCTTTGGAAAGAGAAATGTCCTGTTGGGGTCTTCGTTTGAAATGAGGTTGGTGGCCCCACCATTTCTAGCTTCTATAGATTCCTTTTCCCTACGTAGTCCTTCTATTAAAAGGAAATTAGGCAATTGGGATTTTGCAATTTAGGGCAGGGGGCTGATAAGATTCCTTTGGGATCTCAGTTGCTCTTCCAGTTGCACCAGCTCCTGCTAGGACATTCATTAAATATAAATGTAAATTAAATGTAAATGTAAAGTAAATATAGATGTGAATTAAATAATATAAATATATGTATACTTGTTGCATTTGCTACAGATCCTAAACTTGAACTCTATAAGGGCCCTGATTTTCCTTTGCCCCATCTACCCAAAGGTGTCCCTTTCAGTCCCTTTAACTTACATCCACCAGAAAGTAGAGCAGGGCAGAAGTTGTGTGGGGCTCCTGTCCTTCTCCCTCCCCCTCACCTCCTGGCCACAGCACAATAAAAACTCTGTTCAGAATTTGGCTAGCTGCTTCTTTTCCCACATTCGATCAGGGAACACTTAAAGCCATACAGTGTCCCTGTCCCGCCAGAAAACCTATGGGCAGGGTGCCCCTTCAGGCCGCCACAAAGACTCACTGTGCAAAGTGTCTATGGCCAGAGCAGGGGCCACATGTGGACTATCAATAAGGCTTTTGATTTTTCCTTATGTCATGTCATCATCACATTAAACATAATTCGTGCAAGGAAACAAAACTTAGATTCTACGCTGTAAGACTTTGCCTGCCCTAGAGCTACAAAGAAATGTACCTACTTTTCAGTTTCAGCATGTTCCTTCCAGAAAAATGTCATAAGTTTTTTTTTTTTTTACACCCAGTATAATTTTCCCCTTTAAGTGGATGTTATGTGACTTGATTGACTGTTTTGACTCTGCTTGTAAATTGTCCATTTTGGAAACTCTAACTGAAGTTAGATTTAGAAGTGAGCTTCGGCACCCATAAAGGTTGCTTCTCACTGGAGCCAAGAACTACAGAAGGCATAAGGAAAAGGACAAAGTGCAAAAAAACAAGCATCAGGTACCTTGCTGCCAAGGTACGTGTCTGTGATGGATTGTCACCTTACCCGTCTCCATTCACTGTTGGGTAGAGCTTCCATTTTCCACTGCGAAATAATTCTTGGAGCTGGTCCCGTGTTAGCCACAGAGCAGAGCTCCAACAATTTCTTTCCAAAGCTGGCCTTCAGAAAATGAATTTAAACCTTTTGAATCAGGTATCTGAGCGAAGCTGTGTCAAAGTTTTCTGTTGTTGTTATTGTTGTTGTTGTTTTTATTGTATCTAAATGCGACAAATAGATCTATAGGATGTACGTGACCTACCACCAAGACGCTCTGTTAATGAACATACCTATAATCAGACAGGTACACATCAAAAGAGGGGTTGTTAGAATAAAAAGTCAGAGAAGCATCATATTACAGATATTTACTGAGGGCCTGTGTATGCAGGGTTAGAAAGGATAACGTGTGGTTTCTACTTTCAAAGGACTTGCAGTCTAATTGAGGGGGCAAGAATGGAAACACATGCAAACTAAATAGTGCAACATACAGTATAGGGCACAAGTAACTATCAGATAAGTAGCAAAAATAATAAATGTCATTAATTGAGAGTTAATTGTAATAAATACGTACTAGTATATAAATAATTACTAATACTTACTATGTGCCAGACATTCTGTTAAGTAGTTTATGTACATTATTTCATTTCCTGAAGTACTATCCTTGCTCTAAAAATGGGAATTACCTCTGATCTTCTCCCCATTCTGAAGAAAGAAAGAAGAATGAGGCAAAGATCTAGAATCAGGAATATGCCAGATGGCAAGCAGATACATTGATCGGAGGCTAAAGACCCATTTAGGGGATAGAAAGAAATGAACCTTGAGGCCTGTGTTAGTGTGTTCACCACCATATCCCAATGCCTAGCATACTGCCTTGCACAAAACAGTTGCTCAATAAATATATCATGAACCAAAAACAAAACAAAACAAAAAAGCCCTCTGGTTTGTGTCTATAACCCAGATCAAGTACAGTGAGATAAGGGTAATAAGTGAATTAGAGCCATATACCAAATAGTCTCAGAACCCAATGCCAATACCTCCCAGTCCCCCAATTACAGTAAGGGATTCAAGTGGGAAAGCTATACCATAGTGGGACAGGTCTGACAGCAACAGCAGCTGCAACTCGCTGGGGTTCCTGTCATGGAAACTGACCTGGTGAGCAGTTCACAAGTCCTCACTCTGGCCTGCAAGACTGTACGATATCTGACTCTGGGCACCTCTGCAACCTCAAATCCTTCTTCTCCCCCCTCTTCCCCTCCCTCTACTGCCACCGGGGCCTCCTTGCTATCCCTCAAACCAATCTCAGAGCCCAAATTCCTCCACCCTGCTTTTCAGGTCTGTAATAGCCACTCTCGCCACATCTGGCTACCCTGCCCTGCCCCCTGGCACTATCTGTTTATCTGTCTGCTGTCTTCCCCTACACACACTAGAACATGGGCCCAGAAAGGCAGAATTCCATCTGTTCTCTTCACCATTGTATCCTCAGCATCCAGGATCACACCCGGCATGCCATTAAGTACTCACACACAGCAATTCTTTTTTTTTTAATGTTTATTTATTTTTGAGAGAGAGGGAGTGGGGGAAGGGCAGAGAGAGAGACACACACACAGAATCTGAAGCAGGGTCCAGGCTCAGCTGTCAGCACAGAGCCCGACGCGGGGCTCGAACTCATGAACTGTGAGATCGTGACCTGAGCCGAAGTCAGACGCTTAACCAACTGAGCCACCCAGGCCCCCCTCACACACAGCAATTCTGACTGGAGATCATGCTCCCTAGCTCTCAACTACCTACTTCCCAAAGGAACAGGATTTTGTTCAAGAACTGTTATGTGGAAATTGATGAGTAGAGCTTGGAAACAAGAGACAGAGTGGCAGGAGCCAGACCAACCTGTTTATAAAAAATGCCTTTGCCCAGAAAGGGGAAAATACACCTTAAAACCTCTGGCAAAGTACATGCTTTCTTAGGACACCTTTAGCATGCTGTGCTTCTGAAATGGCGCCTTGGCCAAACAAGATCCATAAATTTGCCAAAACAACCAATTCCCAGGACGTAAGAGTCACTGCTACCAGTCTCAGCCTCGTAGACGTACACCGGGAACCGTATGCCATGATATCAAAAGACTGGCTCAGGGGCGCCTGGGTGGCGCAGTCGGTTAAGCCTCCGACTTCAGCCAGGTCACGATCTCACGGTCCGTGAGTTCGAGCCCCGCGTCGGGCTCTGGGCTGATGGCTCAGAGCCTGGAGCCTGTTTCCGATTCTGTGTCTCCCTCTCTCTCTGCCCCTCCCCCGTTCATGCTCTGTCTCTCTCTGTCCCAAAAATAAATAAACGTTGAAAAAAAAATTTTTTTTTTAAATAAAAAAAAAAAAAGACTGGCTCAGTGCTGTAAGCAAAGCCAGGCAAGTGAACCACCCAGGTGACAGGAAGGGAAGTGAGAAAATTAAACAATCTTATTTTCATTATTTCTTTCCCTCACTGAACACTGTTAAGGAGCTAGACGCCATGAAAATGGGTTAAAATATGCTGACTTTGCCTCCGGTATGAGCATTCATGGTTCCTGGAGGGCATTTATCATAGGACCGAATAACGCGTTTGAGGGTCTTCTTTTGTGCAAATTCAGACTCCAGAGGCCACAGGATGTCTGATAAATTCAAAGTAATAATATAAGTAAGGTCGTGATGCCTCCCAACTTTCCTTGTTGGAAGAGTTCGTGGTGAAGTATTCCGTCATCTCATGAATATGTATGGGGCACTCACTATGTTTAACAAACTATGCTAATGGGATGGTGAACCCAAAGGAGAATGAGACATGGTTCTTGCCTTCAAGCTTCAAAGAATTTCTCACTCATTGGGCACATCAGATAACTAAGATGGTAGCAGGAAATAATAAGTGCCCCAGTCCAGGTATTTTTTTAAGTGTAAAAACACAAAGGATGGAGGGATGGAGTCCAAGTGGGAGAAAATAAGACACTTCATGGAAGAGAATACACTCAAACTGCTCTTGAAAGGTGGACGGAATTTCCATAGGATTAGATGGCAGAGGGCCTTGATGTGTAGCATTTGTCGACTTTTATTGTGTAAATATTCCCAGTTTGGCTGATCTCAAGTCGATGACGTGATGCCACTGAATACAAAGTTGGGAAGAAGTGCCAGCCCCAGCACACCATCTATGAGTCACCATCTGAGCTTTGGACCTTATTAAATCAGGCTGACCCTCCTGCTTTAATGAATGGATTCACAGGTCTTCAAAACCTCTAAAACAACATTATAAGGGAAGAGACACTTCTGCCCTTCTCCCTCCGCTTCTGTCTGACCTTTTAATACTCTTTGTCTGTCCTTCTCTTCTCAGCCCTATGTCCCCGACTGGCCTACCTAGTATTGATCTTGGCCAAGTGCCAACCTGTGATTCTGGTGCTCTTCTTAGCGTTGTCTATGAATGCTCGGGCCGGCTATCGCACGGCACAGGGACTGGCTTCCTGCCCATTGCCGGTGTTGACACCCCTGCTGTCTCCATAATGAAAAGCAGCTCTAGGAGCGGCTGGCTAGCTGGGCAGGGTGTTTAACTGTTCTTGTAGCAGTTGGAAGGGAAAGCCAGAGAAATTGCTGGGAAGCTTTGCTGAAGGAAGATGCAAGCCAGCTGAGACCGGGAATTCATATTAATTGCTCCTTTTAGTTCTCCTTAAAAACAACAACCACGACGACAAAAGCCGCACCACCAATGTGTTCTCCTTCAGCCACTGCACCTTTAACTGGTTTTATCACCCAAAGGGTTACATTTGAAATGCCAGGCCCCAATATCTGTCTTTAATTGCAAGCAGATGTCCTCAGTACGTGCATAAGCTTGTGTCAGGAGGATGTTTTTTTTTTTTTTTAAATTCACCAAGGAGACCGCTGCCAGACAGGAAAGGAATATGTGAAACTTAAAGTTATTATTAGGAAACTTCCCCCATTGGGCCCACTAAGCAAGAGGCTGGCCTGTGAGAAAAGGAGGTCTCTAAGATCTCTCGCTGCACATGGATTCTTACCTTGAGGCCCACCTACTCTCAAAATACATTTATAGCAAAATATGGCCACTGCAGATTTATTTCAGCATGCGCTCTTCCTGATGATAGTTTCTCTTCCAAATTGTTATATATTGTTTCATAAAGAAACTTTTTTAGCATGAAAAAGTGCTTGAAACCATCTGCATCACTTCATGATTCTTTTTGTTTGCTTGTTTCGATTATCTCACGTGATGTGCTCTGTGATTTACTGTTCCAGTATAAAAGAAACACACTCCCTCATTGAGCTCTGGGGAGGTAATATTGTCTGTTCCAAAGGTCCAAAGATTTCCTGTTCAGATTACACAGGCTTCTTTAGAGCTGCCAAGAGTCATAATATGTACGAGATAATATGCTTTAATTCAGGAGAAACTGTGGATGGGGATTCAGTTAATCCAGTGAGCCACAAAGGAAAGGAAGTTCCAGCTTAGAAGTATCCCTGCAGTCAGGCCCAGGATTTGCTGTGCCCAAGGGTAGCCATGGCCAAGAAGACAGTGCAGTTCCAGGACCTGCTGTGTAGCATCACTGTCATGCGTCTTACCTGGTCTCTCATGAATTGACCCCTAAAGGGTATTTCTGCTCAAAGCCCCAGCAACCTGGCCCCATCATTATATCTTGACAGAATGTCTGCAGTATTCAGACAAATCATCCTGCGCTCTATAGCACAAGTATGCCCTCATGAGCATCACCTGTGTGTGCGAAGTCCTCACAGTAGAGCCCCAAAGAGGACACGGACTCCAACCAGAGCAAATACACCTTGTCATAACAATCACCTGGCTGGGGAATGGGGCATAGAAGATAAACTAATAGATTCTGGGGACCTTGCCAATACACAGATTGACCAGGGCCCTGGAGATTCAGGTTCTATAGATCTGAGACAGGACCTTGAAATCCATATGTTTAACAAATGTCGCAGTGGATCTTGATGGTCAGGCAAGTTTGGGAAACAGTGGAGCGGGAGTGGATTCAGAATCTGGCTCCAGTTCAAATTTGGATTCTACCGTATAATTGCTGGGTAGCCTAAGACAAGTTAGCTAGTTGGTCTGGGCCTCTGACCCCCCCCCCCATCCATAAAACATAACTAATAATACTTCAGAGGGTTGTTGTGAAGGTAAAATGGGAAAATCTATAAAATGTGCTTAGCATAGTGCCTGGTGCATTTTTAAGCACATAAGCAATGTGAGACATAAGCACCTCACATTTTTTAACATTGCCATCAGCCAGTGCCTTCAGACAGCAGGATAGTTTGGGGTGTGGCATCAGTGTGACCAGATACCAAGCTTGACCTTGAGCCTGCAAGGGCAGGTTGAAGGGAGATAAGGACTTTAAACTGAATACTTTTTAGTGAGGTTGATCACAGTTTGACAGAAAAGAAGGGCAGGAAGGCAACAGGTGGGTCTGGAAAGAGCTGTAGCCATTGAAACCCAAGGAGAGAAGATTTCTGCTATACGGTCAAGGATAAACAGACCTCAGAAAGACAGGCAATAGTCAATCAAATGTGAGGTTTCCAAGGAGAGACACAATTTGCTGAGAATAAATTATTTTTGTTTGATTCCCTTTTAGCCTCAAAGCCAAAGTATAGAGCATTTATAAGTCATCATCATTTGCCTCATTTATGTAGCAGGCATCATGATTCTAAAAAGTGTCATGCCCTGTTGTCCTAACAGAGGTTACAAAGATGAAATACCCACCCCAGGAAGCTCGCTGCGTGTCAAAGGGCACAGGCAAATGAGCAGTGACAGCAAGGGGGGTAAAAGCAGTATCCAGGACTGTCCGATGGAGAACAACTAACCTTCCTGAAGGAGAAAGCAAAACCTCTCAGAAGGTTTTTTTCCCAATTGTATTGAGACAAAATTGACATAAATCATTGTGTAAGTTTAAGGTGTACAATGTAATAACTTGACAGATGTAGGTATTGCAAAATAATTATCACACTCAGAGGCAGTCTTGAGATAAAGATTTCATGACAGTTACATCATCGTTATCATAATCCTAAACTCCTAGGGATAACAACTGCTAACACTAATCAATGCTTAATTTATGGCAGATTCCATGTGAGGCCCTTTACGTTACCTCTCGTCACGTGACTGCCACATGCAGTACTTTTGTTTATTGACTTGTGTTTGCACGGTCTATTCGGAGCTGGGTCCAAATGCCATTGCTGCACAACTGGTAAATTACGATACTCCCCAGAACATTGATTCTTCCCCTCTAGCTCCCTTCCTGGTACAGTAGAGAATTCACTAACTTACAAAAACTAGAATTGACTGCATTTAGTCCCAGCCTGAGTCTTTGACCAAAATCACCTCCCCAGAGTCCCACTGTCTACATTCAGCCTGCACAGGAGGATGTAAA
Source organism: Felis catus (assembly GCF_018350175.1). Classification (NCBI taxonomy): domain Eukaryota; kingdom Metazoa; phylum Chordata; class Mammalia; order Carnivora; family Felidae; genus Felis; species Felis catus. Next base: position 204,806,432 of record NC_058368.1, on the reverse strand, counting down.
TAGTGGAGGGTCTCACTGGGCTTAGGGCAACATCCTAAGTGCAAAGCCCTAAGCTCACACAGCCTTGTGAAAAACACTGTCACATTCTTCATGAGAAAAGATGGGCCCTTGCTTTCAGGGTAATGGCTAGCAATAATAACTGAAAAATAATAATAGCTATAATAAGAATATCTAACATTTACTAAGCACTTATATTGTATATTTAGTATATTGCGTGTACTAACTGATTTAAACCTTGCATGTATAGATACTTGTCACTGTCCCCATTTTATAGATGGAGAAACCAGGGGCAGATATATGCCATAGTTAAAAGTTGAGTACAAGGTTGCACATAGGTAGGAAAGATCTGATTGCAGCTAGTTCTAGTCTTGGGGTCCTGTTCTTGGGCAGGTCCACCCTGAGGAGCTCTACTCAGGATACTGCAAAGCAGGAATTCTCCAACATTTGCAGGATCAAAATGAAGTTGTTTGGAATGACCATCCCCAATGCACCCTGACATCCCCCCCAACTCAACACACCCCAGCTCAGCTTTGCTCCACCCACTCCCAACAGAGAGATCGAGGCTCTTTACCTACCCAGCCTGTGTCTCACTTTTGTGCAGTGGTTCTCCTGGCCCCAGCTGCCTTTCCCTTTCTCTCCATTGCCTGTTCATCCCAAGGTCGGCACCCATCTCAAAGAGTCCCTTCCCCAGGAAGCTTGTCCAGACTTGCTAAGGGCCATCCCACTGCTCCTTTACAGATTCCTACCCAGAAGACTGTGGGCTCGCTGAGGCCAGGGGCTGCAGCTGACCATTTTATAACAGCAGCATTTAAAAGCTCCTATGTAAATATGTCAGAGTGTTCATTATCTGCTTATTGTCGCATGCGTTCGTTTTTCCCTCACTGCTCAGCACTTACAGACATTAAGGACAGCTTTGACACTAATTAAAATTAGCAACTTAGCATGACACCTCTGTTTGCTAAGAAGACAGTTTTACTCATTGTGTTTTACTTTTGTAACCAGCACCCTTTTGGGCCTGGTACAAATCTGTGGCCTTTCCTTGAGGACGCCATTTGTTCCTTTTATGTCTTGACTCATCACATATTGTGGAGAGTGTTAGCTGAGGAGCACATTTGCTTTATGAAAATGTTACCAAATGCTGATACCATAAAGAGGAAAGCACCAGATGTCTGTCTGCAAAGAAAGCAAAATCCTTGTTTGTGACGAGTCAGGGGTAGCCAGGGCTCCCCAGGCATTTCCGGGCCTGGGGTTTGGCTCTGCATGCTCCCTTGGGGCCTCATAATTGACCCCCACATTCCATCTCAGTCATCATTCTGGAGAAATTTGTCAGCTTTACTGCTGATCTGTGCCTGGAAACTGGTGTCCATTAGTGTTCCCAGTTTTAAGCTGAGACACATTTGCTGGATAATTTTGACCAAAATAACACGTAGGATTGTATGCTGCCCTGTGATTGATTTAATTTTACTCTTCCTTTGAGCTGTCACAATTTTCTTAAGGTGCATACAGTTGTCAGTGGAACAAGTCATTTACAGTCAGAAATTATGTAAACTTACCAACTGAAATAATGTTTTAATGCCCAACTTAAGGCAAGGGGTCATAAAACAAAGCATTCTCTGATGTGTGGTAAGGAATTGGAGGGGAGCATGTTCTAGATAATGGTAATAATAAAGACTGAGGATATCAAGGCCTCTGGTCAAGTAGACTTGAGGGTATTTTCATAAAATGCAATTTTCCTTCTGGTCACGTTAAAATCAATGTGCAAGACATTATCTATTCTGGGCAAATGTGTATTCCCTTTGCTTTCTGTCATAATTCTTTATTGCATTTGGCAGCAAATGAGCTTCTAATATTAACATTTAGAGAGAGAATAAAAAGAACTCATAGTTCAGAAGTCATAGTTGCACAGAATTTAAAATATTAACTCCCCAAAACCCCCAAAGCCTAACTTCACTTGGAAAAATGCTCTCACTGATATGCCCAGAATGAAAAAAATCTGACAAAGGTTAGAATCCTGCAGGGTTTAGTGAGAGGATCCTGACTTCATCTGCTGGGTTCTATATTATGAACACCACACCCGACAGCTGCTTCCTCCTGGTAACTCAGTGGGAGCAGTTCGTGAAAAAAAAGCACATTGAAGAGTGGACCGGGGCTGGTGGGCAGGACCCGCCTGACTCTGAAATTCAGGGAGACAGGAGTGAGTCAGCTCGCTGCCCAATGCATCTTTGTTTTGCTCCTTGCCCTTTGTTCATAATCAGAGAGAGATTTCTTAGTATTGTTTCTGCGGACCTCTACGGAGGCCCAAAAGCATCAGCAGCTTCCCCGCTTCCACAGGATTCCCAGAGTTTATTGTGAGCCTGGACCACGTTGCCCCTCTACGGAGGTGCAGAATCCTAGAGAAATCCCCTTGTCCACCCAGATAACAGTTGCATAGTAGCAACAGTTGTAGCAAAACAACCTGGTTCAGAGGTTCAAAGACAACTGCATTGATCATTTTCCATTTTTCCCGTTTTTAATGCAACCTAATAGTGGTACCCATAGAATTATAGCCACTTTTAGAATAGATGACTCATTGCATGCCACACGTCACAAATCCTGTGTCCCTCCTGTGCAACTTTTCAGTTCCCTTCATCCCTTCCCCACCCCCAAGATTGCTCACATGTTTATTTCCAAGAATAAACTTGTTTGACTGAACTGTTTTTAATATTGTTTTGAAACGAGAATTTATGTCCCTCTGCATTTTCACAAGCAAGGCTCAAGCTTGGACTCAGATGTTATAGGAAGGCAATTTTCCATTGTTTCTGACCATGTCTAGCCATGAGACCAGAGGTGACTAACACCAGGGTTTCCATGTGCTCTGATATTTATGAGTTCTTTTTAGAGGGTAGGTACACTTTTAATTTTAAAAAGAAAAAGAAAACAAGGGAGAGGATTATCGTGAGGTTGAGCCAGGTCACATTTTGTCACTTGAAAGTGAAATTGTAACAGAGTCACATCAGACCATTTTTACAGGGATGACTAATGGTTTTCTTCTCTTTCTGTTCCAGCCACACCAGCTATCCTTGGCAGAGCATCCCAGAGTCTGCAAAGAGTTAATCCAGGCCTAGGGACAAGTAAGAATTTCAGTCCTTTTTCTGTCATCAGTGATATTGTCCATGCTTTACCGTATTCAAGCTACTATTTTTTTCTCTGCCTTATTTGAGATTTGGTACCTGGATAAATGACTGATTGAATTTGCATAAATAAGCAAAAATATATATACTTTTAAAGGATGTCTTTTTCAGCTTCTCTACAAGGGGGCTTTTTCATCTCTCTCATTTGCTTGTCTTTAGAGGTTAAGTAAAGCCAAACTAATGTGAAGGGGGGAAAAAGATAAAATAATTGTGGACCAACAATTCGTTTATTGAATTTAGGAACTGCCTCCTTTTGCAAATCGTGTATTATGTTGTCAGTATGATTTTGAGATGTTTATTTACCTAGTGATCTCATTGACAGTAAAGCTTTCCCTTCAACCATATCGTCTTATGATCCAAAATTCTGCCTTCAAGGGAGCTCTTCTCCTTAAAACGCCTTTGCACATCACCCTCTTGTCCTCTGACAATCTCCCCTTCATCCCCAAGACTGAACTCAGACATCAGCTCTGTGGGGACGCTTCTCTACATCGGCTAGAACCAAAGACTTGCTCTGCCTCTGTGCTCCCAAGGAACTTTGTCCACTGCTCCATTAGAGATCCACTTCATGGTGTCTGAGCGTATATGCTGGTCCTGTGCGCAGAACTCAAACCCTCCTGTTTTAGAAGCCTCCACCATCTTCGTCTGTTCCCTAATAACCCCCTAATATGAGGGGTTAGGAAAGGGGTGGCTTTTTAGTGATGTTTGGGTTCTCCCAGCCAGTATTTTTCAAAGCCTTCACGCAGCAGATAATGTAACTTATTGCTACTTTCTGCAAGGAAATGAAAAGGAATCCGTTAAGAATGTCTTCCTATGTATAGAATGGTGGGGTCACTGTTCTATACACAGGGGTGCACCTGAAACTAATATAATACTGTATGCTAACTATACTGGAATTCAAATTAAAAACTTCAGAAAGGAGAATGTTTTACTGATGTGCATGCTCCGCCCTGCATTGGTCTCTCCTCCACACACGTAGGACTCTGCTCCTCACTTTCCCTCGGAGGGGTCGTACGATTTTTCCTATTTTCTTTGTAAAGTCACGCTGGGCCTTGTTGCAATACAACCTCTGGGTATGGCAGATGTGTTGAAGAAAGTCCTGCCAAGTCATTTGGCATATGTTGATTTTCTGTCTTTGTGATAAGCAAGAATACCAATTATCCTTTCTCTGTGATATATCACAGAGATACTGACCTGCCCACACAAGGCAGAATACTATCCTTCCAGCTTCTCCTTTTCAAAAGTTAGCTCCCCTCCATCCCATGACTGATTGGATAAAGTTACTCCCGTCCGTGGATGTGGCTACCAGTGCACGCTTTTCCACAGTGCACATGCTTGGACACAGGGCCACCTTTATCATCCGAGCATCTCATTGAGATGCGACAGACCCTGGTGCTCTTATCACCTCCCTGTCACTGTATCCCAAGCGTTTAATTCTTTGCTAGGCACCCAGCTCTAACTCTGCACCCTGGGGAAGAAAGAGATGAGTAAGATATTGTCCTAACATCAGCAATCTCATATTCTCACTCAGGAGATAACTTCACACACGAAGCTAGTGTTCAACGTGAACTGTCTGATCATTACGCGGTTATAATTCATACATTTCCTATGTGCATTTTTCTAAATTCTCAGATTCAAAGCAAAACCCCCATGGAGGAAAAACAAATTACACCCCCTCAGGGCAAATTCCAGGCAGAACTGACCTAACATACATAGATGCCACCACACCCCGCCAGGCCACCTGTAGGTTATTCTGGGGCTATTGTAGTAACCCCTGAGTAGCAGTCTCCCTCCTCTCCCCTTCTCCCCCCTACTCATCTCTCCCTTCTTGTATCCACCTTCCTCTGCCAATGACAGTTTTAAGAACCCAACATATCACTCTGCTCTAAACAACTCAAATTTCAAACTTCAAACCTACCCCAAGCCACTGAAATCCAACATCCCTCATCCCCGCTTATAAGTCTACACTACTTAGTACTCCCCAACAACACTGTGCTTTCCCACCCCTGGGACTTGCTCATTTCAGCCCGTCTTCTGGGACAATCCTCCTTCCACCTCACCCTGCATTCTGTAAATATAAATCCTGCCCGTGTTTAAGGCTCAGCCAGAACACAGTGCTTGGCCCAAAGCAGTACTTCCCTTCGCCATGTTCATCTTCGAGGGAGATCATGCTATTTTATACCACTTTTAAGGAATATATCAAATGCTGCTTTGCAGTAGAGCTATTTGCATATTTCTCTTATCTCCCCATCGGGATTGTGAACAGCTGGATCTTATTCAGAGTTGTGTAATTCACCGGGCCTAAAACGGTACCTTGAACATGGTACCTTGAACGGTACCTTGCATATGAATTAATTAAATGGAAGCACCCTTCATAGCTCCCTGGTTACCCATCCTTCTCCACATTTAACAATTCCCACAAGCACCCCTTGTTATGGGGCCTCTGGGCTGGCTGGAACCCTCATGGAGGATCAGATCTCCCCACTTGTGTTAATTACACATTAATTACCCTGTTCCATTGTGGAAAGGACTCCTAGGAATCAAATGGTTTATACTCCGAGGACAGCTACCTTACAGGCAAAGGCTACGATATGGTAACAGTAGAAGAAGGGTATGCATTGGCCAGGGTCTGACCCAAGTGTGGGCCTTTTTGTCCCCTCTGTGAAACACAGATGTTCTTTGTCTCCAAATTTGGAATCACTGCCTAAGTGCCTGCCAAACACCTCTGTACCAGGAAGCCCAAAGTCTTCTCATGATGGGTTTTCTATAGTAAGCCAGTGATGTAGGCACATTCTAACTGTTTGGACACCCTTAACCATCAGTCCCCAGGTTCCACTTTAGGTGTGGATTGTACACCAAATTACATTGGTAAGCAGCATTGACAGACTTATATATCCTGCACATCTTTCTGAAAGAGATTTTGTTCTCTCACTTTTAAAAGCCATTCCTTTTCACTGAATTTACTGCATATTGCTGTGAGAGTGTAAGTTTTGTGATCAGTGGCATTTCCACCTGAAATTAAAATGAATATCCAACCGGAGGAAAATATTGAAGTTTCATTGACTGGCATTTGGAGCATAAATGAGTCCAAGATTTTGTGAAAATGGGCATTCTGAACATAAACATAATGACCGAGGTCAGAGTTAAGTTTTGAAAGGATTCCAAAAGATTATCATCTTAGATGGGCACAACAAATGAATTGCTTACAGTTTTATAAGCTCACAAACAACTTCCTTCACATCGTAAGTTACTTTTCAATAGAAACATGATTATGAGACAGAAGTTTGATACAGTCATCGTCACCTTTACATGTCCTTATCTTACGGTCTTAGCCAGACTCCTGTCCTCGTCTGCTAATTTCTCTCTGTTACCTCCTGCTTTTCCCTATTCCAAACCATCCTGCTCTCTGCTCCCGTGTTCATTCTTCCTGCCTACGTCTCATGCAGTGATTCTTATGCCTGAACACCTTCAGTAGCCCCCCACTATTTTCTACCTTATGAAGAAGCTCATCTCCTTGGCATTCAAGAAGGTCCATCATGTGGATCCTAAGTGCTTTTCTAGCCTTATCGCCCTTGTATGCTATGGATACCCACGTTCGTGTCTCTGCTTTACCTGCTTCATTGTATCTATTCCTAATAACCCCTTCACCAGAACTTCCCTCTTCTTTCCTCTGAGTCAGGAACATCTTTCATGGACTGTTCTCTTTCAGGCATATTTCAAATATCACTTTATCCCCCAAGAGGATGAGTACTTCCATCTTGGAATCTGTGTAGGCCTTCCTTGCTTTCTCTTAAGGAAAGAGTATATAACACAGTACTTTTCAAAACTCAGCCTGTAGAGCAAGATAGCAAGACAGACTGTTTACGTCCCAGATCTACCACGTACTTCCTGAGTGATCTTTCCTAAGTTTCATAAGCTCTCTATACCTTGGCTGTTTGTTTTGTGTTTGTTTGTTTGTCTCTAAAATAGGGGTGCTAACAGTACCTACCTCATAGCTGTTGTGAGAATTATAAGTGTTGATATATTTAAAAGAGTTAGATGGGGCGCCTGGGTGGCGCAGTCGGTTAAGCGGCCGACTTCAGCCAGGTCACGATCTCGCGGTCCGTGAGTTCGAGCCCCGCGTCAGGCTCTGGGCTGATGGCTCAGAGCCTGGAGCCTGTTTCCGATTCTGTGTCTCCCTCTCTCTCTGCCCCTCCCCCGTTCATGCTCTGTCTCTCTCTGTCCCAAAAATAAATAAACGTTGAAAAAAAAAATTTTTAAGAGTTAGAATAGTATCTGGCCCCATGGTGTTTATTGTGTTCTCTCATGGCCCTTATTTTATTCCAACAGGTATTAGGATTGAACTGGATGAAATGTCCCATACTCAGCTTTATTTTGGACCTTAATATCATGTCATTTGTTTCAACCTAATGGAGTCTTGTGTATGCTTTCTATTCCCTTGTAATAGACTATACTATCCTCAAGGGTAGAGGCTCTATTGTCTCTTGTATACGTCCTTGTCTCCCACAGTGCCTGACACATGCCAAGTGCTTAATGAGTAGTTTCTGGATTTTGAACACACGCACACGCACACATGTAAAAAAAATCCAGGTTTTCCCTGATAGCATAATTACTCTTTGGCTAGCACAGAGCACCTCTATGCCCTCCAGCAGGCATTTATGAAAGGAGAGGGACAAATATATACAGGAAGAAAAATTTCTCTTGTCCATTGCTATAAACACGTATAGTCTTTCCCAAAAGCCTTCCACAGAACCTTAACTTCAGGTCATGGGACTGGTGTCATGGTCTAGTCTTAGGGTATGTCACAGGACCTCTATGTCATCACTGTGGTATTCTGTTGGCACTTCAGCTGCTGAGGGAAGCATAGCCCCACTCCTGCCTGCGACCCATCATTGCCCCCATCCAAGCTGAATGACCCTCTCAGCTTTGAGCATTCTTTTTCATCAGATATTTTCAACTTTATGGGCTTACTAGCTGACAATACAGCTAAAATAAGCACAACACAAGGGAGTGTATCAGAGCAGGGATGGTATCTTAGAATCTGCAGGATTTACTTCTAACAAAGAACTTGAGCTTCAGACATGCTTTAGAGAGCAGTTCTGACAATGGGTTCTGAAATTAAAGCTGACATTGAATTCTTGACAGGCTACTGTTTATAAATAAGTCAGTAAATGATTCAGTAAGTAAACACAGATTATTATGATCCCTTTTAAGGAAACAGTGTTTATGTTGGCTCTCTCTTGCACCCAGACTAGTGGTAGCCCTTCCTGACTCATAGCACTAATCTCCAGGTAACGCCAAGCATCCTACAGGTACTATTTACCCACCCCCCCTTCCTTGCTTCTCTGAAGTACGAGGAAGACAGACAGAATTATGTACTTTACACAAGAAGAAATGGAGGTGCAGAGAAAAGACGTTCCTAGACCAACAAGACCAACAAGAGAGTAAAGAAGATACCGTCAGTGAAAGTACTTTGTATCTCTCCCAGGATACGCAAAATAAAGTGTAGACAATGCATATTATTGATAATTCAAATAACAGTGTTCAATTACAAGGCAAAATATGGCCTTGGCAGTGACTTTTTTCCAGCCCCAAACACCCAGACAATGCCTGCCATTACTCCCCAGCTGTTCGTGTTTTATCATACACCGTCCTGTTTTCACATGTAATTGTTGGGAGATAAAGATTCTTTGTAAGATAAATACTAGGTCTTAACTTTTTTATCCTTCCTCAATTCCTAGCAATTTGCTGAGCCACAATCTGGGGTAGGTAGACATTTCCTACTTAATCTACAAGAGAGCTGTTCTCTGTGCAGATGCATCAGCCAGTGTTAGCGGCACTGTGGGAGTGGGAAGTAAGCCTGCAGCTCAAGGCCAGCCTCCTCAAGTACTCACAGCTCCTTACCGGTTATAAACATTTATCAAGGTCTTTTCTTTCTTCTGGAACCCAAACAATAAGAAAGTATTTAGAAATCTGTGGACATAGGCCTCTAAAAGCCTTGAATCTTAGAAGTGACTGATTTTTTTTTAAGTCTGTAAAGGATGACTAAGCAACTCCCTAAAAATCCCAGGGGGCCCTTTGTGTGCTCTATACACCAATTTCTAGTTTGGTTTCTCTTCCAAAGCATAACACACATTTTTCAAGGATGAAATCCAAGATAAACGTTCTTTCACCCTGGGTGACCTCAGTGGGTGGTGAACACTTTTTAGACTCTAGAAAGCTAAAGCCTCCCAGTGTTGGTTGTGACCTTGGAGTTCTTCTAGCCTGCAGCCTTCTGATTCACTGCTGAGTTCTTCAAAACCAACTCTGTAATTACTGCTCTCAAGAGAGCTCTGGCTTCTGCACACAGGAGCCTCTCTAGGGAAAGAACCCCTGAATCTGTCATTCCAGAAGAGCCTTTGACCACACCAGCTTCTACTTGTGATGAACAGTTTCTTCAGATAATATACACGTGTACATTGGGGGGAAATTTTGAATTTTTTTACATAGGTGTGCACTGTTTTTAATACAAATTAATCTACACACTTAGAAAGACGATACTACATCACATTTATAAAGATTCATGGAACTCAAACACATGTGCCATTAAATAGTAGTTCAAATAAGAGTATGCTTCATGGCAAATATATGCAATATGAAATAACATATTTAAGTAAGAAATAACTCAGGTGATTAATTACTAAATGAAAAATGTATCACTTAGAAAAGAAGTTACACAACTTTCAAAGGGCTTCTTAAAATATATGATTTCGGGCACCTGAGTGGCTCAGTCAGTTGAGTGTCTGACTCTTAATTTTGGCTCATGTCATGATCCCAGGGTCATGGGATCGAGCCCCACATCAGGCTCTGTGCTAAACCTGGACCCTGCTTAAGATTCTTTCTCTCTCTCTCCCTCTGTCCCTCCTTGACCCACCCCTCTGAAATAAAAAAAAGTTTTAAAAAAGAAAATGCCAATACTCCAAAAAAAAAAAAAAGGTATGATTTAGGGGGACCTGGGTGGCTCAGTCAGTTGAGTATCTGACTCTTGATTTCAGTTGAGGTCATGATCTGAGGGTCATGGAATCAAGCCCTGCTTTGGGCTGTGCATTGAGTGTGGAGCCTGCTTAAGATTCTCTCTCACCCCTTCTGTCCCTCTCCCAGCTTGCATTCTGTCTCTCTCTCTGTCTCTCTCTCTCTCTCTCTCAAAAAAAGTATGATTTATAAGAAATTGATTTGCATGTAATTTGCAACCTGTGATACAAAATAAGCTATTTTCTTTTAAGGTCAACAATTATTTAAACTACAGGCTGGCAAACTATAGTCCCCAGACTAGATGCTTGCTTTTGTAAATAAACATGCCTATTTGCTTCAGATTGTCTATGGCTGCTCTGAGGATAGACTAGTCATCATGTTTGTATCGGTTGTTGTCTCTTAGTCTCCTATAGAAAATTATTTTCAATTTGATAACTGACATTAATGAGGATACTAGATTCACTATATGAATTTACTTCACAGTCAATTCTTCTGAAATACACTATATTGTAAAGTAGATTAAAAGTATCTTCTAATCAATGTGGACATGTGGATTTATTATTATTATTATTATTATTATTATTATTATTATTGGTGGTGGCAGTGGTGGCATTGTTATTGGTACTCTGTCAGATGAAAGCATCTGTAAATGCTCGGTGATGGATGAAACAGGCAATAATTTGCAACTCAACTGTCTGCATACATCATCATTTTCACATAATACGTATCTTCTGAAGAATTATAGTCAGCATATCACATGGCTCTAGTGTGAGGGCAAACCTGACTTTGCAGGTCTGTAAATCTTTTATAAACTGACTGCTGCCACTGAATTCCAGCCAAAGAATAAAGACAGAAGACTCTCTTGTTAGGAAATCGTGTAATGGAAGAGACTCCTAAACCTGAAACCTCACAGCATCACCATCGATGTTAGGATTCGGATGAATAGCCTTCATGAGTCCTCGAGGTATTCTCAAGTAGCAATCGTGTGTTTACTCCTACAGGCTAACTTCTGATTTTTCATGTTTTATGGAAAAGCAGCCTTGAACACTTCTTTATTCTCTCTTAAAATTCTTTAATAAATAAGAATTTTCAAACTCCAAATTTGAATTAATGGGAAAGCAAATATTTGCAGGCGAGCCCATCTGTGGTCTGTGCTGTCGGCACACGTGGCTATGTGCACCTGTCGCTGTGAAGCTCCTGCCAGGCAAACCCCAAAAAAAGGGAGAAGCACCTGGATAGCTTCCTTTCCGCTAGTGAAGCTTTTCTGTTTCTGAATTCCAAAAGCATTTGAAGTTGCCCATCTTTTGCATTAAACTCAAGTGGCTTGTGTACACCTGGTGTCTTCCCTTCTAGACTGTGAGTTATTTTGAGAGCAAGGACATAGTCTTCCTCATCTTTATATGCTCTGTCCTTTCCTTCACAACTTAAACAGGGCCTTGCACAAAATGGGAGCTTAGTATTTGTCAAACTGATATCACGTGGAGTTCCAGGAATTACCTGAGAGCAACTGCTTCTAGAAGGGAAGTGGAGGGAGAGGTGTTAGCGAAGATTATCATGATATTTGAGTTTGGCATGCCAATTCCCCCTACACACACACACACACACACACACACACACACGCACACACACACGCAGATGAGTAACATAACTGTTTCCTCAAACTTGAGAGCAATAGATACATTTTCCTCTTCTGCCATTTTTCTTTCTCATGGGGAAGAGAAGAAGGTCCTACGGAAGCCTTGGAAATATTTGCTCTTATCAGACAGTATTGGTTTTGGCAAACTTTTATTAGTTCCAGTTGATGTCATAGGCTATCTGATGAGGACTTTAGGGTTTGGGAGTGGAGACCACAGGTTGCCTTCTGTGTATGCCCCCAGCATCCTGCCAATATGCCACGAGCTCCAACTTATCCAGCTATAAACGAAGATGTCAACAGCTGTCTTTAAGGGTCATTGTGAGGAGCAAATAGGTACATAGAAAAATTCCTGGCACAAAATAGGTATGGAATACTTGTTAGCTATTTTATGATCTTTACTACTGCTGTCACTGCAGAGTGGTAGAAAGAGCGGTAGTGGCCTGGGCCCCCGGAAGTACCCTCCCCCCCTCCTGACCCCACTCACCAAAGCTTATCTCCAATTTAAGTTCATTTCTACTGGGGGTGGGGGGGTAGTAGGAAACAGGCTTGATCTTATATAGTATATCTCACACCTGAGATATACTATATAAGTATAAGGGGAATGTTTGTATCGTCCAGTTTGAGAAAAATTGATTTAACAAATAAATTTTAATGTTATGGACATGTCTTTTTCATTCTGCTTTAATCTCTTAAAAAAGTGCAAAACTTGGGGCGCCTGGGTGGCGCAGTCGGTTAAGCGTCCGACTTCAGCCAGGTCACAATCTCGTGGTCCGGGAGTTCGAGCCCCGCGTCAAGCTCTGGGCTGATGGCTCGGAGCCTGGAGCCTGTTTCCGATTCTGTGTCTCCTTCTCTCTCTGCCCCTCCCCCGTTCATGCTCTGTCTCTCTCTGTCCCAAAAATAAAACGTTGAAAAAAAAAATTAAAAAAAAAAAAGTGCAAAACTTAATTTCATGGCCTGAGAGGCCCTCGTCCCAGAAGCCCTGCTTTTGGGTCCTGCCATGAGCACCGCCATCTGGATTGCCTGTTTAAGCCAGGGAAGCAGGGGGCATTGGAAGGGAAGCCTGAGGGGTTTGCCACACTCTAGACACCAGAGGACAAGACGTGGGCTCCGGGCAAGAGCCTCTTCCTAAGGAAGAGGGTGCTGGGGAAGAGAGCAAAAGGGCAGCCTGAAGCCCAGCCTACTTGCTTCGCAGGCAGGATTAGGTAAAATGTTTGACACCTAGTGAAATGTTATTGCCTTTCCTTCCTCTTTTCCCTGAAAGACTGTCCTTAGGCATAGACAAGAGATGAGGCTGTACAGATCACTAAAGTGTGTGTCATCGAAACAAACTGTCTACTTTTCCAAAAAGCATCTTTACCCCCTACTAGACTAAACTCAGTCCCAAGGAACATTTACTATCTGGATGATTCATTTGACAATAATCGTGTGCTGTTTTATTGTTAGGATTCTCTTATATGGAATCACTAGCTTAAAATTTGTTTTTGCTTCAGGAGTTCAGCTCTAAGGAGGCTTCCTGGATCAAATTTCACAGCCACAACAAATAATACATTAACTAGTGGTGACATACTCAGGCCAGCACCTATGACAGCCCATTTGACTCGCGCTACAGGTGAACTGTGGCTGTGCCGGAACATTGGAGCAGGAGCTCAATGGAACAGAAAGAGGGGGGATAATTTCCACCCTACTTCATGACTCCTCACTATCCCTACCCATTGTCTACCCCTATGCCCTACTCTAAATACCCTGCCTTTCTTGGATGAAGGCAAAAATTGTGAATTAGATGAAATTTTTCTTTGGTGCCTTCCCCCAAATTTAGTTTGTGACTGAACAATCTTGGCTAAACCATGACTGAATAATCTCTTCGGGTATAGTCAGCCTCGATGTGAGTTTTCAAACTGGAATAACACATGCCAACTCCTTCCTGCCCTGCATACCTCCCCCTGTTGAGGTTTTTATAAAAGCAGGTACCTTGTTATTAGTCATCAATTATTGCCAGGACAAGAGAGGAGTCTCCAGCTCCTTTTGGAGATACCCAAAGCCTGGGAGATAAGTATATCAAAAAGATACCTGGGGAAGCTAGGCTGCTAAGAAAGAGAACAACTAAGAAAAGAAATAAAATATTTTCATATGGACAGAGTCTGGGATGAAAGAAGCAGCCTTTTCAGGCAGCTGAGTGAAAGAAGCAAACTGGGTCCAGAAGGATTAGAAGAAGTCTTAGGAGACCAAGATTTCTCAACTACCAAAAACAGGGAAGCTCAGCTTTATTTGGGCTGCAAAATGAGGATTCCCTTCAAGTGAGATCACATGAGTCATCTGACAAAAGCTGGTCTCCCTCCCCTGTTTGAGCCCGTAAATCCTTTCCTCTACTCACACAGCCTTGACCACTGTCACCACCTCTAACAGTTCTAACGTACCTCTTAAGGGATGGCCCATAAATATTTTTTTCTGGACTACTTTCTTAGAAAAACAGAGACCTGGAGATAAAGGGCTGGAGGCTTGGTTGGTGCATCCAGAGCCACAGCCACAGACTAAAATCCTAACAGGATGTCAATATAAGCAGGTGACTAACCCTTCAACCCCCAAGATCCTGAAATGCTGGTTCTTGGTGAGTGTCTCCATCAGAATCACCTGTGGACATTTTCAATAAATACAAATGCCAGAGGTCTCCCTCAGACCTGCATTGATGGAGCTCACAGGTATTGTATTAGTTTCCTGAGACTGCTGTGACAAAGTACCATAACCCTGGTGGCTTAAAATAACAGAAATTTATTCTCTCACAGTTATGGAGGCAACAAGTCAAATATCAAGGTGTCATCACTGTTTATTCTCTCTGGAGGCCCTGAGGGAGAATCTGTTCCATGCCTCTCTCTCCTCGGTTCTGGAAACTGCTGCCAATCCTTGATGGTCCTTGGTTTGTAGATGTATCACTTCATTCTCTGTCTCCATCTTCGCAGGCCTCTCCCCTGTCTCTGTGTCTGTTCTCCTTTTCTGTCTCTTATAAGGATACCCATCATTGAATTTGGAGCTCTAACCTAGGATAATCTCCTTCTGAGATCCTTACCTTAATTATATCAGCAAAGACCCTTTTTCAAACAAAGATCACATTTCACAGGTACTAGGGATTAGGATTTGGGTATATGTTTGAAGGATACAATTTAACCCACTACACATATATATATGAAAAAAAAATCCCCTCCAAAAATGATACTCTGCACACTCCTGCAAAGAACTCTGCCCTTCATGTATTAGCCCACCATTTCCCCAGTGCTTAGGAAATACTAGGCCATGCAGAGTTAAACAGGCTTCTTTACTGCAGAACTACTCAGATTCTCTAATCTGCTTGGGTGCATTATGATTGTCCCAGAAAAAGAAAAAAAAGGGGCGCCTGGGTGGCGCAGTCGGTTAAGCGTCCGACTTCAGCCAGGTCACGATCTCGCGGTCCGTGAGTTCGAGCCCCGCGTCGGGCTCTGGGCTGATGGCTCAGAGCCTGGAGCCTCTTTCCGATTCTGTGTCTCCCTCTCTCTCTGCCCCTCCCCCATTCATGCTCTCTCTCTGTCCCAAAAAATAAATAAACATTGAAAAAAAAAATTAAAAAAAAAAAAAAAAAAAAGAAAAAAAAAATAGCACTTCCTGAAAATAGTTGATTGGGGAACTTCTTTTCGAGGGATTATCTATTACTGCTTCAGTGGCCACCGGTGCTCAGGGGAGCGCAGGCTGCAGGTAACTGGCACTTTCACAGCTCTGGTCAGTGATTTGCCCATGCTGCGGGTCTAGCATGTGAGTGTTCAGACATTTAGGGTGTACTGATCCCTCTCTGAGTATGAGTGCATCCTTCAGTAAATATCCACCGGGGTTGTCTGGAAAGTTTGTGTATGTGTGTGGATTTTTAGATGTCATCTAGTCTCTGGTCTTGCCTTCTGCTATTTTCGGAGGGATTGTGATGATAGAGTGGAGAAAGGGGGAATGGAAAAGGAAAGGTAGCCAACATTTTTTTTTTCTCCAAAATGCCCAGAATAGCCGAAAAAGGAGAAATGATTTCATCATTTTTATTCCTGTAATTCCAGTCTCTCAACAATGGCATCAAAATTTGATTCATCAGTAAGTTCATAGCAATATATTGTTTTAAATGGTCACCTTTGGAGGTTACAAGGGTATGTACTCATTATTCTAAAAATTGATACATCAAGGGAAATACGCTATTTCTTTGAATTTTTTGTATGAATTGCATTTCAGGGTAACTGAATCGTTGGTGAAGAAATGTTTTCTTCTTGTGTCTCTCTCTTGCTAATATACATTAGCTAGCATGTGTATGTGTATATAAATGTGAATATGTGTATGAATATGTATGTATAGATGAAATGGTAGGATTAGAAATCACCAGTTTAGAACCCCTAATGAAGTTATAGATTTGGGCAAGGTTGTCAGTGAATGATAAAATACTTCGGTGAACTCTGTTCTGGGTGATTCAGGCTGACAACACTTTGAACCCAGATCAATCTTGCCAGCGTCTGATATCATATGTCCCTGACACAGGGGTTTGCCACACCACCCATGATAGACTCTTTCCGTGAGTGTTAAGCTGAATTACATTAAGCCTCTAGGTCTTACTGCCTGTTTATAGGAAATAAGAGGCGTAGAGGAACATTGTAAATGACTCTAAGATGCAAGAAGCTGAAGGAAAATATCCTCAACCAAAAAAAAAAAAAAAAAATCACAGAATAAAAAGAAGAGAGAAGAAATGTCATGGATTTGAACAGACAAGACATTGTGTGGGCCTAGTTTGCATCCTGATTCAAACAAATGAATTGTCAAACAATGAATCCTGATTCAAACAAATGAATTTTTAAAGATATCTTTTAGAAATTTGAGCACAGACTGGGCATTTAGTGGTATTGAGGGATCATTATTAATTTGTTAGGTATAATATTTGTATTAATTTTTTATTTTCTATTTTTTTAATGTTTATTTATTTTTGAGACAGAGAGAGACAGAGCATGAACAGGGGAGGGTCAGAGAGAGGGAGACACAGAATCAGAAGCAGGCTCCAGGCTCCAGGCTGTCAGCACAGAGCCCGATGCGGGGCTTGAACTCACGGACTGTGAGATCATGACCTGAGCCAAAGTCAGATACTTAACCGACTGAGCCACCCAGGCGCCCCATTAATTTTTTAACAGGAGTGTCTTTATTAGCTTTTAGAGATAGCCATGTAGGTAGTTACGGCTAAAAGCAGATGACCAAAAAATAGATAAACAACACAAAACAGGACTGGTAAAATGCTAATAATATTTCAAGCTGGGTGACGAATATATGTTTTGTTGTTATTATTGATAATAATATACATGGTTTTACTAGTGTTACTCTTATTATTATTTAACATGGTTCACTAAGCCAGGCTCTCTATTTTTGTGTGTATTTGCATATTTTTATCTGTTTGTGTGTATTTTCATAATAAAAATAGAGTAATACCTCATAAACAATCTCAACCCCCATCCCCTAGTAAAGACAATTCATATTCCCAGTGAGACCCATGAAATTAGCCTTACTAGTGACCAGAGTGTTATCTCTCTGAAAAGTAGGAAAGACCCTCATAAGAACACATCAGTTTAGAGAACTGCTGTAGAAAAAAACAGAAAATGTTTGCATTCTGGCTAACTAGACATTAATGTGTTACGCTGCACGGTGTAATCATGAGGGTTGATGTTGAAAGGCGTCCTTGGTTTCAGTTGGCAAGGAAAAATATAAACGACTTGGCTAAAATTTAAGGCTGCGGTTCTAAGTCGTATTTGAGCTCCAGTTTGGAAGATTTCATTGCTGCTATTACCTAGTGTGATGTTATTTGCTTGCACACCAGCTCTGCTCTAGGTCTGACACTGGTGCAAACATTTTCCTAGAGCTGAAGTCACATTATAGTAAACACTGCTGTATCCAAGTAGAGATTCTGGGATGATACGGCCACAGAGCATTTACATTCTGCCCCCGTGGGTTAGCCTCTCACCACTCATAAAACAAGAAATAGGAAAGATAACCAACAGGCTTTTGATTAAGTCACAAATCAAAAAGAAAGAGTAAGAAGACAGAACGAGTTAGTTGCAATTTTCAAAATGGAGTCTTTTTCTCATTTCTACTTTCTAGCTATTTTCTCTTAAAGCCACAGCTTGAAGGCTTGCCATTCACAAGCCTACAGAGAACATTTGGAATATGGCCAGCCACCCCTGCCCTTGTCCATGCCACATGGCCTACTTTCTCCCCAGTCACCTCTGCACAACGTCCCAAGTCGGGAGCCTAGAGGCTGAAAGCAGTGCAGGTAACATAGTCATTCAAGTTCACATAAATAAGAAGAAATCCAAATGATAACCAAAAATAATAGAATTTCATTTCCAGGACTCTTCAGTTACCTTAATGTTGCTGACTGATTTCTAGGAGCCCTAGGCTCAGCTCTTAGATGTCTCGGAACCAAGGAGAGGATCATTTATACCATATGCATTTGCTTATTGGCCTAAAAGCTTTCCAAATTTATTCATAACCTTGCCTACACCTATTCTAAAAAGAAAAAGAACAAAACCCCATATACTTGGGAAATAATCCCTAAACTACAATCACAAGACATGTACCTAGATATGTCTTCCCACCAAGTCATCCTTTACGGTTGACCACAGTGTTGTCTCCTGTTCTTCCTACACTTAAGGTTCCACGGAGCAGGACAAGGCAAAGAGCGTCAAGGTTTTATGAAACATTTTAAAACAGAGGCTTTGGACAAGCAAGTGAGAGGTGCACTGAAAATGCAGTATCTGTCTCGGCCTCTCTCAGTGTCACAGAATTGACAGGTGCTGTCTCCTAGCTGACTACCCAGCAAGCATAATCCCAGCATGTTCCACTCACTTCCCATTCCTCTCTTTGCCAGACTGAGTCCATACCCATATAGTAAGAAAATAGTAGCTTTCAGTCTATACCCGACTGAGGGTTTGACATGCAAGCTAATATGGATAAATCTCCAGTCCCTCCTAGTAAAAGCAAAAGCTTTCTTTTTATGCATCCAGGTAAATAGTCAAAAGACAAGTTTAAAATAGATTATAGTTAAGTTCCATGAGGATAGAGATCTTTGCCTTGTTCCTTGCTATGTACTTGGTACCCAGAATTGGCCCATATGGCAATGAATGAAATATGTCTTAAAGGAATGAATGTCCCGCAGGACAGAAGTTTTCTGTGTTTGGATGCGTCATCATCATGTAGCTTCAGAGCCTAGATAGAACATACTGCCACGATGTTGGTCCTGCAGACGGACTTGGGGTGCTTGGGCATGATGTGCAGTAAAGCAAATCAAGTGAGGACATCCTCTAGGCCCCACAGGGGCCACCAGCATGTTGGTCTCCATCACCTTACCCATCCTAGATTTTCAAATTAGGAGTCATTGTGGCAGCCAGACCAGGAATTCTCATATTGGGGCTTGGGGTTTTTATTTTCTTTTTTGACTTCTAGGTATCCAAAATTGTTGTTTGGAGAAGTATATTCAGACCATGACTCTTCCATTACCACACGTTTCTGTTACCAACAGAGGAGGTAACTGAATCACTTAAAATGAAGCAATTCCATCCTCTTTAGTACACTATAAACATAGTCTTAGCTTTGACTGTAATTATAGTGGATGGTGCTGCTGAGAAAATGGTGTAATTATAACATTACGGTTGAGAACCATCTGACTAGAAAACACTGAGCTGCACTGTGTAAGGTTTAAGACGGGATTTGGGTCCTTTTTTTCATTATGAGTGAGACTAATTAGCCAACTGCAACCAAGAGCTTTGTGGTATGATATTAATACTATAAGAAAACCAAAAGCCTAAGTAAAAATGACGGGAAAACCTGATGCTTTTCTTTAACTTTCACATGCTCTTAGAAGATCTTATATGAAAGTATAAAGAAGAGTGGAGGGGCTTACCAACTTCCAGGACACATGAGTGAAATTACAAGGGGATAGCTTAGAAAAATCAGCACTCTAGCTGGCTTCTCCCCTCTCCCCTCCAGGCAAAAGGATCTTACACACGTATATCAAGTGCCTAAAGTTTTATTTCCCTGAATATGGCTTTTTCCCCCTCTTGAATAGACTTGCCCAATGGTCCAAGATTTTATGCTACCATAAATTTTTTAAAAAGTGTTCTGTATCTTGGTTTGGATATGGATGACACTGCGTGTTTTTGTCAAGTCATTGAAATGTAAACTTAAATTTATGCTTTGCGCTATGTGTAAAGTACCTTGATTTAAAAAGTGTTTTTGGGTGCCTGGGTGGCTCAGTCGGTTGAGCGTCCGACTTCAGCTCAGGTCATGATCTCACGGTTCATGAGTTCGAGCCCCGCGTGGGGCTCTGGCTGATGGCTCAGAGCCTGGAGCCTGCTTCC
Organism: Felis catus; assembly: GCF_018350175.1. Lineage (NCBI taxonomy): Eukaryota > Metazoa > Chordata > Mammalia > Carnivora > Felidae > Felis > Felis catus. The sequence continues at coordinate 204,786,228 of NC_058368.1, read as the reverse complement.
GATTCTGTGTCTCTCTCCCTCTCTCTCTGCCCCTCCCCCATTCATGCTCTGTCTCTCTCTGTCTCAAAAATAAATAAACATTAAAAAAAATTTTTTTTAAAAAGTGTTTTTAAGTTTTTAAAGACCAGAGATTTCCAGCAACAAGAATAAGTAGAAAGAGCATAGTTAGAAAACCTGGCCTGGTGTACCTGCTCCACCATATAAAAGTCATGGACCTCTTGAAGCCTATGTCTTTCTTTTCAAAAATAGAAATATATATATGTATTTATTTTTAAAGTTTATTTTTATTTATTTTGAAAGAGATACAAAGAGCAAGGAGGGGAGGGGCAGAGAGAGAGGGAGACAGAATCCCAAGCAGTCTCCATGCTGTCAGCACAGAGCCGCTGCGGGGGTCAAACTCACGAACACTGAGATCATGACCTGAGTCAAAAACCAAGAGTCGGATGCTTAACTGACTGGGACACCCAGGCACCCCCAAAATGCAAATATTTATATTTACACTCTCACCTTCACAAGGATCAGGTATGACAATGATGTGCACATTGCTTCCAAGTGTTCTGGGACTCTGTAACTCATAAGGAGTTCTCAGGTTTCCTCTCAAAGGAGAGGAAATTATGGGTTGCTCCAAATAGTGAAACAGGGTGGCAAAGAATCTCTGTCATGTGACTAGGTCTGGTTATTTTTTTCTGGTGAAGGGGGACATGGCTGGCAGTGCAAGTTGTGTGTGTGTGTGTGTGTGTGTGTGTGTGTGTGTGTGTGTGTGTGTGTTGGAGGATGAAAGGGAAAATAATTTGTCTTCCTGGCTTCATCTCTACTCCTGGATTTTCCTAGAGCCTTATTCCTGTCTTTGCCCCAAGCCTGGAAACAGGGACTCCTCACTCTCCTTCGTTCATAAACATCAGAAAGCTGAGATTTCATTTGGCCTTCTCTTACCCTACTCCCTTGGTCTATGAAAGTTCTACATGTCTAACAATAACAATAACAATAAGGAAGAGAAATCAAAATAAATGGAAATATTTCCTGTGCACGGCTGCCTGCAGATTTGGGTTGTTGCACTTAGCTTACTTGGTAGTGTCCTCAATAAACCGTGACAAACTGCAGCACCTGTAGCTCTCGAGATCTTGCCTCTTAAAACTGACCAATATTTGTTGTTCCTGGAATCAGTAATGATAATCTCTCTCGTCTGAGAGGTTCAGAAAGCACAAGTGATTTTCCTAAAACTTCCTTCAGATGAGAGTATTTGAAAAATGAAACTCAAAGGCACAGCCCTCTTAGAAGTCTTGCCGAAGCACTCAGACAGGCATGGCTTGAATCCTGACGTTGCTGGTCACTTAGCTGTGGGATTTTGGACGAGTCACTTAACCTCTGAGCCTCAAACTGCTGATCTGTAAACAAGGATAAATACAACCAACTTCGTAAGCATGCATGAAAGTTTCCACTGAGCCGATGTTAGTTTCCTTCCTTTTTGCTATCCAGCTCTGAAAATGCAGTGGTGCAGGAAGCCATTAACATTTCATTAACACAAGTGAAAAGTATATAAATGTATCAACCCCAAGATCTGAGGTCCTGCAGGATACTTTTTAAAAGGGATTTGGAATTTGGAATTTTATAAATGGAATAAGGACTGTTTGTAAAAATAATAATAACTAATTTAAAATAAACAAAATACCTTAATTAGTGAACCTGGGGAAAATAAACTGAAGATTAATATTCAGCAAAAGAGGAAATTATCAAACTAATAAGGTACAGGGCCCTTGATATTTGTAAAGTAATACAGAGCCATAAAACCCCATTTAAGAGGAGACAAAGCCAAAAAGTCTGGTTCTTTTTGAAGAGCTCTTGAAAACAGACATCTGGAAAATTATGGTCTACTCCCTGGACCTTATTTCCTACTCTGGATAAGCAACCTTCTGAAGCACAAAAAGAACAGCCAGGGTAAGTAAAGGAGATGAAATGATTTATCAGAACTAGTTAAAATAATTAAATCTGAAAAGCATGATCCTGGACATGGAGTAGGGTACTTTCTGCAGTCTTTTTGAAAATAAAGTAGCCCAATACAAGGATTTTGTTTGACTGCTATAAAGCAGTGTGACAGGTTGAGAAAACAGAATGTTCTGAAAATCCTGTTTATTTTGGGGGTAAGCCAACCATCCAGGGGAGAACCAGAGTCCTTTCCTTTAAGAAACATAGATTTCAGTTGGAAGAATAAATTAGAAAGGTAGATTTCAACCTTCAACCCACTACTAGTGAATTGGGAGTATTTACTGAGCACTATTGCAAACATAAAATTATCTTAAGGGATCCAGGAAGTAGACGGATGGGAGCCAGGGGCTAGAAAGAAAGAAGAACTTACACCTGAAGTGCTTACGACTTATTGAAGCCTCTTTGTCCCAATTTTCCTTACACCATGATGTTATTCGAAGTCATACACGAGGGTATGAATTTACTGGAGATAATATTATAGAGAGCAACAGTAACACTTAAATGCTTCCATTATGTTTACTACCCCAGTTATCCACAGTTGCCTGGGGAAATTGCAAGTAGGGACAGGAAAATGCCAGTACCAGCCAGTTACACATAATGAAATTTTTTGCTCCGAACACTTTCACGGTATTATTAAATTAGATTGGTTGGGACTAAAAAGTAGTAAGACTGATTTTCTTATGTGGCGCATGAATTCATTTAACTCAAAAGATAATTCCCAAGGAAGAGTTTTAAAAATCCTTTGAGTGGTAACAACCTCATTGGGATTTACTTAAAACTTCCCAATCCACTCAGTTTTAAAGATAATGTTTTTAAATATATGAGTGCTGGCATAATGATTAAAATGATATGTTTTATTACTTTGTAATCACATCAAGTACTAATTAGTTGAAATAAAATCTGTGAGAGTAGTGAATACAATAAAAATATATCCAGCATGTGGAAGTCTTTATGAAGCAATTCTTCGTACCAGAATTGTGGTTGTCTTTTGGGGATTCTGAACCAAATTCCCCAATTAAGTAGGTGACATAGCCTTTATCTTGAACACATTTCCAAGCATCGTAAATTCATGAGTGCAAGTAACCACTGTCAGTTTACACATAGAAACTCTAAGGTGATTTTATATCATTATAGGCCTTCATTAGCATAAGTTGGACTTCATCTAGTCTGCTCCTTGGGGACTTTGCTGGGGAAAAAATGGAATTGTCAAGTAGGGGGAAGAGATCCTGGAAATAGGGTTTGCCCGGTTTCTCCATCGTTGGTAAAAAGGGCCCCCACTTGGGTATTAAGGACCTCTACAATGAATCTGAGAGCTTTCATAAATGCTGACAAGGCGTGGGCTTCCTATGATAGGATGCCAAAGAAGCCACACTGCTCACATGTTCCCTTCAGGTGTATCTGGTTCACATCTGAGAGGTTTGGTCCCAAGAAATCTTCAGTCTCCACCCAGGCACCTCTGTAATCTTTCTGTCTCCTTCCCAACATCTTGCACATCTCAAAGGGGTTAGAGAAACTCCAGATTCTCGAGGCTGGACCAGGTTTTCAGTGGATACCCTGGTTGAGTGTCGAGAATGAAACAGAAACCTTGGTGTGTGGCAGCCATTTATCAGTAAGAAAGATGTTGAGAAGAAGAGGCCAGGGGCCTAAGGTTAGTAGACACACATGGACCAAGAGATGGGCTTCTCTTGCAGCTGGCCCATAGTGTCTCCTGGAGCAGTGAGAAACGGGAGACATACTTAGAGTGACTGGCTGAACTGTTTCCAGCTATTTCTCTCTGCTCCTCCATTTCCACCTATTCTCCCAGTCATATCTGTGCAGTTAATTTGCTTATTCAAAAATATTTTCCAGACTGATATTATCAATCCAAAAGATGGGCGGTAGTTTTTTATTAAAAGGGAAAGTTGTACTGATTTTATTTAGTAAGTCTTCTGCTGTATTCTCAACCTCAGCATTGTGTCCCAGTACAATTTTTTTTGTAGTTTCAAGTTTTTATTGAAATTCCAGTTAGTTAAAATATAGCGTAATATCAGTTTCAGGTGTAGAATTTAGTGATTCATCACTTGCATACAACCACCCAGTACAAATATTTTTTAAATGTGATTTTAGGAGTGCCTGGGTGGCTCAGTCGGTTAAGCGTCTGACTTAGGCTCAGGTCATGATCTTGGCGTTCAGAGTTCGGGCCCCACATTGGACTCTATACTGACAGCTCAGAGCCTAGAGCCTGTTTCAGATTGTGTGTGTGTGTCTCTCTCTCTGTCTCCGCCCCTCCTCCACTCGTGCTCTCTCTCTTTCTCTCTGTCTAAAAAATAAACAGTAAAAATTTTTTTTAATTTTTTTACATTTATTTATTTTTGAGAGACAGAGACAGAGCACAAGTAGGGGAGGGGCAGAGAGAGAGAGGGAGACACAGAATCCAAAGCAGACTCCAGGCTCCGAGCTGGCAGCACAGAGGCCAACGTGGGGCTTGAACTCACAAACCATGAGATCATGACCTGAGTTGAAGTCGGATGCCCAACAGACTGAGCCAGCCAGGTGCCCCTAAAAAAATTTTTTTACAGTGATTTTAAACCCGATGGTATAGTTGCTTCACCCTTGAATTAAACTCCAGGCTAAAAAAATTAGTCAAAAAAGTACAAAAAAGGGCACTGTTTGAAATTCTATAAAATGAGCTATGTATTAAACTATTGGGGGCATTATTGAATTGTGTTTATTTAGGATCATTCAAAAAGGGAAATGTGCAGGTGCTACTTTATTGTGTAGCTGTGCTGATGCATAGCTTTCAAATTACAAATCATAAACCAGGAATTGTGGGGCCAAAGGAAAATTCAGAATTAGAATGTGGTAAACCCCCTGCTGCAAAAATTAAGGAAAATGTTGCACACTTCCCACTCCTTACACCAAACAAGTGAAATGAAAGTACTGGATTTTGTATCACAGGTACTTGTGACAAAGGGAATTCTGAACTTTCAAATGTAATCCTAAACTTGAGTTTTTGACCTTGAAAAATAAGATCTTTAAAAGTGTGACAGTGCTGAAGTGTGAGTTTTCTTTCTTTTTTTTAATTTTTTTTAATGTTTATTTATTTCTGAGGCAGAGAGAGACAGAGCACGAGTGGGGGAGGGGCAGAGAGAGAGGGAGACACAGAATCAGAAGCAGGCTCCAGGCTCTGAGCTGTCAGCACAGAGCCCGATGCAGGGCTGAAACTCACAGACCGCGAGATCATGACCTGAGCCGAAGTCGGACGTTCAACCGACTGAGCCACCCAGGCACCCCAAAAGTGTGAGTTTTCAAAATCACAGATTGCATGTGATGGGTGTGGCTACAGTGTCGGATGGGTCTCTGATCTGATGAGTGCCTGCTTTTCAAGACCATGCTTTTATTTTCTCTCTTTTTCTTGCCCTATGATTTCACTGACCTAAGTGGGTTTTAGTACTGTTCACAACATAAAGAGGACAGAATGGATTATTGTGTTAAAAAGAAATTCAGATCTTATTTTTTATAAAGCACTAGCAAAGTTATTAGCTGATGCAAAATTATAAGGAAAGTTTGTAATCATTGAAAGGAGCAAGAAAAAAATTGTTTTTAGTTCGTGTTGAAGATCTACAGTAGTGCTTACAATTACCACGTGCTGTTCTAAGCACTTTATGTATTTTAAATCATTAAGAGTCATCCTAAAGATCCTACTGTTATCCTTATTTAACAAATGAGGAGATAGAGGCACAGGGAGAATAAGTGACTTGCCCACATAGCTGAGAAGTTCAGAACCATGAGTCAAACCCAGGCATCCTACTCATGCACTCTTACTCATTACCATTGTGCTATGCGACTTCCTTATGTCTTCTTGATGTAGAACTCTTCTTCTAGAATAATAGGAAGTGGTGATATAGAGGTTGACAGCATGGGATTTGAAATGAGACCTCCTGGGCGTGGTGCTTCCCATCCATGGGTACCATCAGTCCCCATCTCATACCACAGTTAAAAGGATTGAATGAGATAATACATCAAAATCTCTGAGCATAGGGTCTGACAGATGGCCATACCAAATAAATGTTAGCTCTTGTTATAACAAATATATTCAAATCAACTTCAATATATGAAATATGAATCACCCAAATATCCTGGGCATAAGATGATAAACATTTATTAAGCAGGCATTTCTTAGAGTTCAATCTCATAATAATTCAGCAAGATTACTCTTACTATTCCCAGTTCAATGAATTTGAGGAAACTCAGACTACAAGAAAAGATATTATTTTCCTAAAATCAAATAAGCAAGGGTTCAGACTCAGGGCACACTGGCCCCAAAGCCTTAGCTCCTTCTACCACCCTTGCCTTGTTCTAAAGCTCAGGTTTGTTCAGCTAGTTCTGACTCATTGATCAAAAAACACGAGTACAAAACACACAAGAAAAAGTAATGTCAAGCTTGTGAAATTGCACCGTAGGGCAAGTTAACAAAGCAGCTGTATTGACTCAGTGGATAACAACTATCCTGCTCTGTCCTAAGACCTGTCTGAGCCCATAAATAAAGTTGCATTGATAATTGCAGCGTGGTGAAAGACCACCCAAGAAATCTTGGTGGATGTAGGAAGTGGCAGCTGTAGCTCCTAATTGAAAGCTATTGCTTCTTAAATCAGTACTGAACCATGCTCCAGGGTTATTAAGCCTGCTCTGTCCATGGAAGACGTGAAACTCAACAGCTGACCCAACCACTTGTCACTGTTGACAGTCCTATAAAATTTCTAAGACAGGAACTCTGTGTTCTAGTTCAAACCAAGTGAATATTTCCTGTTTGTTGACCTACAACTTCAAGGGTGCTAAGTCATCTGTCTAGAAAGATTCCTTTATTCGCCTCTGTTGTAGTTCTATAAAATAGTCAAAAGGAATGCCTGCCTTTTTTCTTTTGTCAAATATGCTAGCTTTTCCTTCTTTTTTTCTGTTTCCTCTATAGTTTACCTTTTTTCTCATCTGTTTGCCAGTGGTACCCTGAATTTTAGAACTAGAAAGGTAGCAACACAAAGGCAGTTGAAAATGTACTGGTTGTGAATTTCAGAGATTGGGTACAAATCTCACCTCTGCCTCTTACCAGCTGAATGAATTTAGGAGGACATTTACATTTCCCATCTATAAACTGCCATCCGTGGTTATCTTGAGCATTAAATGTATGTGTTTCTGGAACATAGTTGTGTGTAGTATTAGCTGGATCTGTCTCAGTGCCCTACCCACCACCTAGGCAAAGGTACATCTTAGAAGAGCTTAAACAAGTCCTTTTTAAAATGAAGATTTACAATCTCTCCTTAAATGTGTTTAATTCTAGTGTTTAATTTTCTTGATGAGCCAGAAGTTTTCCATCTTACAGAAGCCCATAACATGAATATACCGTCTTTCAAAGATGAGCCTCTAATGATCTTGGGCCAGTTGGGGAACCTCTGATCTTTTCTCCTTTTCTGGTTACCAGACAGCACATTTTGCCTGAGAATCGAAAGTCAAAAGTATACAAATCAACAAGGGAAATCAAAAATAGCCCCTTCTTGAGAATTTGATTCAGTAGATCTCAGGTGGAGCCCAGGAATCTGGATGCTTATCCAAGTGGTCCTGGTGGAGGTAGATCAGACTCGTAGGTCCACACTTTGGAAGCACTGGCCTATAGGAAGGGTTCATACCTTCTGTAGCACAGTTTACACAGACCATTGATTATGGCCTCTCAGCCAAACTCTACAAAGAAAAGGGAGCCAACGTAGAAGAAAACCCATCAGGGCCATGGAAACCCCTCATCTGTGAAGGAAACTCCCCTTGTGTTTGCCCCAGAATATCAGACTATTTACTCCAAACCCATGTCAACCTTTTATTTTTAAGCCATTCCTCATTCTCCTGTACAGTTTAAAAAGGAGAATACATTTTTAGTAATTTTCTTGTTTATGAGGGCTCATGTGAAAAGATTTAATTATAGGAATAAGCACTTGGCTTATACTGCAGTGTCTTTCTGCTCTAGTATCTGAGTCTGTCTTTTGCACATAGTTGCATTTTATCTGATGGGCAGATGCTTCCATTTTAATATTACTTTTACCTTTGTTTGTGCTTCCCAGAGAGCAATCCTTTAAGGATGAAGGCATGTGGAGAGTTGTAAAAGGAGGAGGAGCCCAGGTCTGTGCCCTGGATCTGTGTACCTAAATGTGTACCCTATAAGTCAAACCTGAGGAGGGAATGAAAGCAGAGTAGAATAAAATGGAAAGAGTTTGAATACTAAGAATTTGGGAATCTGTGCTATGTTGGGACATTGGTGGTCCCTAAGCCTCTTGCCTCGTTTTTTATTCATTTATCTGCAAAAGTTATCAGTTACTGAAACTTGGATTCTATATGCCATTAGTAAAGCAATCTTTAAACACATGCTCACAATATACATTGCTCACCTATTTGTGAATCGTATACATTTTGTTCATTGTACGATGTATATAAACATATAAATTTTAAAGTGTTGATAAAGTTGAACCAAGCAATATTATAAAACATTTTAACTTTAATAGAACAAAATACTTCCTTCAGTGTGTTTGAAGTTTACTTCTTTTGCAGGGGGAGTCCTCATTTAATAGTTCATACACAATTTGAAGGTTACATTTACTTCAGCGTTTGCTTTTCATTACTATCTCCTACCTGAAAAGGGGCACAAGGTACAGCAAGTTAGAGGTTCAAAAAATGAACACTAGTTGTAGTAGATGTCAATCTGTATTTCAAATGGTCTTTAGGATAATTTCCCATTTGGGAAGTGAACTTCCCGTCCGATTTGGTTGGAGACTGTTCTACAATAAGAACAGTGTCAGTTCATTTCCTTCTTGTTGACATGGGCCGGCACCACTAGAATTACTTTTTATATGAGATTTCTTTACGTGAATCCTTTCAAGCCACTTGTTTGTTACCTCATGATCAACCACCAGAATGTATATCAGTATAATGTGTTTATCCATTAAATCAGCCATGTAGAATAACTCCACATGAAAAATAACTCTAACATGAAGAGACAAGTAAAGGTACTGCTAACTCATCCTCTGAACCACCGGTGGCTCTCCCACTCTTTCTGAGGGTTTCTCTCTTACCAAATATGACTGTGACCCTGACACACAGGCTGAGTGAAGGCTCCGTGTGACTCTAAATGTTCAGTGTTATTAAACCTTAATTTCCATCCTACTTGAGATATACCAAACCTAGAAATAAAAGTTTTAGTGTTTTCTTTTCACTCCCCAATAGATCAGCTTGCATGGTCCACTTTGAAGACAATAAGCTAGAATAACCTAGAAAATCTTTCAGTCCCACTAGTGATTATCTAACCTACTTTTTCTAATTTTAAATACCTCTGTTGCCAGCATTCACAGCCTTCTTTTATGCGTTTTCTGTCTTATGCATCCTGATGTCCTATCCTGCAACATCTTATCCAAGTCCTCTTCTCACTACTTCCTATCCCCCCCTCACTGATTACTGCTCTGCCTCTGACAGCCAGGACAAGGATTCTGGAAATATATAAAATATTGCCCTACCTATTCAAGCATCAGTGATTACACAATTCAACGTTGAAACGGTTCATCACAATTTTTAGCACCCTACTATGTGTAAGGAGGACCCTCCATAGAAAAACATGTAAGAAGAACGACAACTTCTTTAGGAATGTTCAAGAGCATGCAAGAGCTTGATAATTGTGGGAACTTTTACTTGATTTAGGCAAATTTAGACTCAGTCTTTGTGTGGTTTCATTTTGTTTTCAATTTCCTGGTTTACTGACTATACACCTAGATACCTATTTGCTGCCATCTAGTGTAATAAAATAGGTTGATTATGCATGGAATTCTGAACTCATTACATGGTTGACCGTTAGTACTTAAAATAATGCTTTAGTTTAGTTTCTTACAAGCTTTCAAAATGCCTACTCAGATACCTATTTTTCTGATCACTGGAACCCTGAACATGGTCTTAATATTGTTGTGGAGTCGGGGCACATGGGTGGCTCAGTTGGTTAAGTGTCCGACTCTTGATTTCAGCTCAGGTCATGATCTCGCGATTCATGAGTTCGAGCCCCGTATCAGGCTCTGTGCTGCTATCAGCAGCAGTTTGGGGTTGTGTCTCCTTCTGTCTCTCTGTCTCTATCCTACTTGCTCTCTCTCTCTCAAAATAAGTAAAAAGAAAGTTTAAAAAAATATTGTGGAGTGTAAGGCTCAGGATTTGCTCTCTGTAAACGTGACAGTTGGAAATTTGGTAGGGCCTTAGAGGTTGGTAGATCCAAAGTAAATAATAATGACCACAATTAGCAACCATGATTTCTCTTCAGGGAGGGAAGTAAAGTCTTCTTACCAGCTGTGCCACTTTGGCCAATTCACTTCTCTTTTTTTGAACATCATTTTCTTCACCTGTGAAATGAAATGGTGGCCTTATCGACTAGCTCTAAGACTGTGTGTGACTACATATAAACTGTTTTCTTTTTGAAGCTGTCAAAGCCATTTTCCCAGAATCCTCTTTTATGTCTGAAGTAAACGTTGCTTCTCTGACTCTTCTATGTGTTTATCCATCTTTTGGTTAGAAGTTAGCAGAAAGCCTGACTTGGAAGAGAAAGAGGCAAATGTGGACCATGATTCGTAAGAGTTGTCCAACCAACAGTTAACTAGATACTCAGCAATATACATCTAACCTCTTCCTTTAACTCACAATGGCAAATTTGGAATTATAACGCCTGTTATAAATGATCTGCTTCCTAAACTTGGTCGCCATTTTTCTGTCTATTTCCCACCAGAACTTCTCTATTAAAGGTTCTAGGTCTATTATAACTCATACTGGTCTTTCTTTTCTTTATAAAGTTCTATATAGCTATATCCTGAAATATTTCATTTTCTATTCCAATATATCCTAAAATGTTTATTTTCACATTGTTTCATACCTGTAAATCTTATTTTCCCACCAGACTGAAAACTTCGCAGATGCAGGGACTATTTCTTATTTCCATGAGGGGATCTGGCATTGCTCTCTAGGAAATATATATGGGTCTGATAATAAGGATGATTTTCCTCTGTGCTTCATAGAATGAGGGTAAAAGATGAAGTATAAGATCTTCTCAAATCAAGTATAGGACAGTTAACCTTTAAGCTCTAGTCTCTACAAGTTCATAAAAGCCAATAACTCTGAGACTAATGCCAAAAAAGTAACCTTACGATAAAGAGAAAGCCCAAATAAAACGGAAAGAGGCAGTGCCGCATATGAGGGGAAAAAAACCTTTGAAGTGAGAAAAATCTGGATTCAGATCCCAGCTTTGTTACTTGTTAGTTTGGTTTTTGACTAAATAGTATTTACCTTTTCTGAAGCTGAGCTTCTTTACCTATAGAATGAAGATTATAATCCTTTTGCACAACATTCCTCACAGAAGAGTTTTAAGGATGAAACGAGAAAGCAAATGGCAAGAACTTAGCACATAGTAGGAACTCAATCAATGAAAATTAAAAAGAACTATCGTTTAAGTAAAATGATTTTACTTCTATACAATAAAAATTATTCTATTTAAATGCAATTTTACAATTTAATTATATTCAGGGCAACTGAGTGGCTCAGGTGGTTGAGCGTCTGATTCTTGACTTCAGCTCAGGTCATGATCTCATGTTCATGAGTTCAAGCCCTGCATCAGGCTTCATGCTGACAGTGCAGAACCTGCTTGGGATTCTCTCTCTCTCTCTCTCTCTCTCTCTCTCTCTCTCTCTCTCTAGCTCTCTCTGCCCGTCCCCCACTCACTATCTCTATCTCTCTCTCAAAATAAATAATAAACTTAAAACAAAATTTTTTTAGGGGCACCTGAGTAGCTCAGTCAGTTGTGTCTGACTTCGGCTCAGGTCATGATCTCACAGTTCGTGAGTTCGAGGCCTGTGTCAGGCTCCCTGCTGACAGCTCAGAGCCTGGAGCATGCTTCAAATTCTGTGTCTCCCTCTCTCTCTGCCGCTCCCCTGCTCACCCCCTGTCTCTCTCTCTCTCTCTCTCAAAAATAAACATTAAAACAATTAAAAGATTTTTTAAAAATTTTAATATAATCAGAGTTTAATATAATCAGGGTTATAAAGTGGGTGATACATTCCCATAGAGCAGTGGTTCTCACCAGAGGTGATTTTTGGCCCCCGAGGACATTTGGCAATGTCTCTCTAGACATTTTGTTAGTCATAACTGGGGGAGAGGGGAGTGATACTGGCATCTAGTGGGTTGAGGCTAGGAATGATGCTGAATATCCTATGCAGGATATTCAGTGCACAGGACAACCCCCTGCAAAAAAGAATTATCTGGTCCAGAATACAAGTAGTGTCGTTTTGAGAAATCATGCCATTGAACCTCGGGAGTCCCTTACTTCTGAGCTAAGTTTGTTTTACATTTAAGACCAAGTAGGTGCACGGATAAGAAGGTAGCTTCCATTTTCATGGATTATGAAGAGATTTGCCTAGTCTTAAATGACTTTCTAAGTGAACTATTCCAGTGCTTTGGATTCTCATTATGAGGTATACTTCTAGGCTAAGTCCTTGCAATGCATAATGACCTGATCTATTTCAAAAATATCAATAGACGGAGTCAGGATCCACAAGAAACGCTGAATTTGTTCTCTTAGTAATGGTGGTGGTTCATTGTTGAAAACCAACCATGTGACAGGTACTTTTGTAAATAATCTGATTTAATTTTCATCAGCTGTGTAGATATTTTGCTCTCATTTTATACCTGAGGAAGCTGGGGCTTACAAAATTTATATAATATTTCTAGTAAGTCGCACATCTGGGATTCAAACCTAAATCCCGCTGGCCTCCAAGCCTGTGCTCTTTCTACTATTCCGTATTAGCCCTACTTAGCAAGGATCTAAGATCAGAAATGGGGGTGGGTGTGTTTTAAAGAAAAAAAGGTAGGAAAGAAAATTAAACAAGTTTTAGGGGCTCTGCTGAGGAGCCCTTGAACATCTATGAACTAGATGAAAACTCTGTCTCAGGAGAGTGGACCAGAGGAGATAGATGCTTTGAAGTGGGGGTTAGAGCTACACCATAATCTACAGTTTACCAATTTAGCAACATTTAAAAGGTATTTCATGTTTAAGCCCGATGCGATATATTTTCTGAATTCTTCCTTTTTAATTAAATATGGTTTTCCTTTGAAAGCAGTTCTACATCTAAACCAAATATAATGGGAGCTACATATGCAATTTCAAATTTCCTAGTAGCCACATTAAAAAAGTGAAACACAGCTAAAAGTAATTTCGATAATATATCTTAGTCCAATATACCCAAAGTATTATCATTCCAACATGTAATCAGTCTGATAACATTATTAAGAATTTTTACATTATTTTAGCCTAATAATTCTTCATAATCCAGTGTGTTTTACAGCACATCTCAATTGGGACACTAAATTTTCAGTAAAGTGAAATGTAGTCCTACTGAAACAATAAAGTTATATTTAATACAAAAAAACACTCTGTACCATTTTCACTTTTCAATTTGAATGTAAACTACTTAAAATTTAATAAAATTAAAAATCCAATTCCTTGGTCACAGTGGCCCCATCTCAAATGCTCAATAGTCACATGTGGCTAGAAGCTACCATATTGGACAGCACAGATCTAACTTCTTGCTCCTCAGAATGTGGTCACCAGAAGCAGCGTCGGCAGCATATGAGAACTTAACAAAAGTTGCAAAATCTCAGTCCTCACTTAACTGAATTTTACTTACTGCATTTTAACGAAACCCCTAGGTGATGCCTTTACACACTAAAGTTTGAGAAGCGTCTCTCTAAAAAACACAGATTTCTGCAACAAAGAACTCCAGAAAGAGCCAATGAATGAAGAACTATGAAGGCTTAGGAAATTTGTTGCAGTCGATTGATGCCAGGGATTGGCATAACGTGTTCTGTTGAGAAGTTACAAGTTTCCCACAAAGCCGACTATGGCTGTTCTCCTGTGTGGACTGACACGGGGCCATCTTGGAGCCTAGGGTTGGCTCAGCTCCCAGGATTACGGCAAAGAATCTAACACTAACTTCCATGACTCCCACAATTAAGGCAGCTGCACTCTCACTGCCATATATACTTGAAACTGCAACTTTAGAACCCTTGAAACACAGCTGTAAGCATATGTTTCTGCTCCACACAAGTGGAATTTAAGGCTGGACCTTACTGGGAGACCCCAGCAAGGTCACCCACAAGAGAGGCTTGTGCTCTTACCACACTGCCTTTCCCTCTGAGCCAACCCAGACACACTCAACATCAGATCCTTATTGTATACAGGGGCTTGTCCAGTTCCCCCCGAGATTCAATGCATGCTGTTTCACCTTGCTAATTCTTGTTTGGTTTGTTCCACACAGGACTTGGTATTTGAGGGACCTTTTAATCTAACATAGAAGCTCATTGTTCTAATTCAGTGGTCCTCAACCTTGGTTGCATCTTAGAGTCACATGTCACATACCAATGTCCGGGCATCACACCAATCTTTTTACTCAATATGTCGAAATAGCGTTATTTTTTTTAGATAAAATTGACATATAATGTTGTATAAGGCATCATCCAATCTAATTAAATTAGATCTCTAGAAGGTATTTTGTTAGAGATCCCCAAGTCAGTCTAATGTGCAGCCAGAGTTGAGAACCACTGATCCAGTTAGAGCCCTTAGCTGGCAGTCAGTTGCCTTAAGTCAATGTTTCTTAGTCTTTACTGTACGTACAGATGACGTGGGACCTTGTGAGAATGCAGATTCTGATTCAGTACGTAGGAGGGTAAATAACACTAACTTTGTGTACAGGTGTGTCTCTAGTGGCATTTGGTTGGTGATCACCCGTCAGCACTTTTCCATGTTGGCAAACTGGGATGAGTTCATCACCCTCTCCTTGGTCCTCTTTGGAACCTTCCTCTGTCCCTCCACCCTCAGCTCTTATTATTCACTACTTTTTCTGGTTTCTTAAAGCAATTATTATCTTTAACTGCCTTTTATTGTTAGCTACTTCTCATATGTACATGTATTATTTCCTGTACTAGCTTATATAGCTCTTCAAAGGCAGAATCCATTTGTCATGTTCTTTTTAAAATTCCCATTGCACCTAGGGAGTGCCTTACACATGATAGATGGTGTCTAAGTGCTTCTTGAATAACTGAAATTTGGAATGTCTGTGTGGAAGTGTGTTTTAAAAATCCAAAGAAAACAAAATAAAATAAAACAGAATCTGAAGGACTTAAAAATGCAAGGTGTTTTTTCTTTGTTGAGCAGGAAAAGAGTTTAGAGAGGTAAAGGGGTAGAGGAGATTGGAGATGTAGATTTTTATGTTAGCTTTTTTCACTGTGAGTACAGATGTGAATTTTGGAGAACTACTTTGTAAGTTAGTGGTTTTATTTGTTTGGAGCACGGCACCATTGACATATTGGACCAGATAACTCTTTGTTGTAGGGACCGTCCTGTGCAGTAGAGAGTGTTTCACAGTACCCCTGGCCTCTCCCTACCAAATGCTGGTATCACTCCCTCCACCAGTCGTGACCATCAAAAGTGTCTCCAGACGCTGCCAAATGTCTCCTGGGAAGGAAGCTCGTCCCTGGTTGAGGACACTTGGTTTAGGAGAATGCAGTGTGACACAGCTGCCTTACTGTAGCAATAAATACCTTAAAAATTAAAACATGCGCACAAAAGAATGACAAGCTGTGCTCCTGTGTAAGTATTTATAGCAAAAATGTTCTCTGCTTCTGCATTGTGGAGACCATGTCCACATCCACCATATTTATCCTTGTATTTATCATATTGGCCATTCTTTTGTGGAAATAGAAATATATACATGGAACAGGTTTTCAATCTGAATACAGACTTGGGAATTCAAAAGTGATCATAGCAATTCCACCAAGGCAGAAAATGTACACAGAGCAAAAGTTAGGGAAGAATGACTGGGCTGATTCTCTTTCTCGGGGAATGGGGCCAGCCTGTTTAAATAAAATGGTCTGTCTTTTGTGCCATGATCCTTGGACCAAATACACTATTCCAGCAAGTGAACGTGTTAATCTGAAGCCTGATTTATAAGCAGGTGTTCATTGATTTGTTTGTTGAATAAATGACTGAGTGTCATTGTATTGATGTATTGATGTATTGATGTATTGATGACAATACATCAATAACTGAGTGGTGAATGTAGCGGTTAATCCTACAACCAAAAAACTTTGGTGTGCTCACTACAAAGACGATGTTTGATTGCATTTGAAACTCCAAACTTTGGAAATGAAATTACGTGATAGAATATATCATTATCAGCGAGGATGAAGTGACCTCAGCAAAATTACAAGATGGGGAAAATAAAGTCTCATTTGTCAGTTGGTTTCTTCTGGCAGTAGAAGGCTTCCCTTAAACTTCAGGAGGTTCGTATTTTTCAGTGACAGAGATTTGATGTTGGCAAAGCACTGCCATACTTTTAGGCTTGGATTAGAATGTCCCCACACTTACTTTTTCCTCCTGTTCCTGGCCAAGAACTTGCATATGAGAACCAGACAAGAGGCTCCAGCAGTGAAAAACAAGCACAATGCCTTCTGGGCTCAGAAGGAAAAAGATGTAAGTCAGCAGTTCTTAAATTCTGCTACACTTTAAAATCACTAGGGAGCTTTTGGGACACCTAGGTGACTCAGTCGGTTAAGGGTCCAACTCTTGGTTTTGGCTCAGGTCATGATCTCACAGTTTCATGGGTTCAAGTCCCAAGTCGGGCTCTGTGCTCTCAGCACAGAGCCTGCTTGGGATTCTCTCTCTCTCTCTCTCCGTCTCTCTCTCTGTCTCTCTGTCTCTCTCTCTGTCTCTCTCCTCCCCTGCTCATGCTTTCTCTGTCTCTCTCAAAATAAATAAATAAAATTTTTAAAAAATAATAATAATATATAATAAAATCACTGGGGAGCTTTTAAAAATCCAAAGACCAGATAATTAAATTGATAATTCTATAAGTTACCTTCCAGTTGAAGCCTGGAACTCAGGCATCGGCATTTTTTTTAAACCCCAGGGGATTCCAGCATGTAACAGGTTAACTCTGCCTATAGACTCTTCAGCTACTGTTTTTCAGGAATTGGGATAATCTCATTAAAAAGATGGGGTGCCTGGGTGGCTCAGTCAGTTAGGCTCTGACTCTTGATTTCAGCTCAGGTCATGATCTCATGGTTCATGGAATCAAGCCCCGCGTGGGGCTTTGCGCTGACAGCACGGAGCCTGCTTGGGATTCTCTCTCTCCCTCTCCGCCCCTCCCCCACTCACATGCATGACATATTCCCTGTCTCTCTCAAAATAAATTAATAAACTTAAAAAAAAAAAAAAGAACCTGACAGTCCCATTCGCAATTACTTTAACTAAATTTCGTGCAGGATATTTTCATAGGACCGAAGGATTCAGTGGTGTCTTCTGTTCAGTGAGTTGGCGATCCCTCTTGTGTCACGGCAACATTAAAGTTAAAATTCATTAAAATTAATGAAAAGTGATTTTAAAATTGAAAAGGTAAGGCTCAGAAAACATAAAAATTAAATTATATGTAATAAATCTTAGAGTAAGTATAACTTCTGGCTTTAAAAAGTTTAGATAGATTTTCTTATTGAGATAAAATTCACATTAAGAAATTGCCATTTTAACCATTTAAAAGTAGGTTTTGGTGTATTCACAGTGTTGTGTAGCCATCACCACCATCAATTCAACTTTGGCGTGAAACCCTGTACCCATTAGCAGTCACTTCCGATTTCCCTTCCCCTCATTTCCTGGCAACTACTAATCTGCTCTCTGTCTCTATGAATTTGCCTATTCTGGACATTTTCCATAAATGGAGTAGTGTAATTAATACGTACCCTTTTGTGTCTGGCTTCATTCGTGTAACAAAACGTTTTCCAGCTGGATCCATGGCGTAGCACGTTATCAGTACTTTATGCCTTTTTATGGCTAAGTGATATTCTATGATATGTTTATGCCATTTTGTTTGTCTGCTCATCAGCTGACAGACATTGGGTTGCTTCTACTTTTCATTATTAAGACTAATGCTACTATGAACATACTTGTGCAAGTTTTTCTGTGAACATATGTTTTCATTTCTGTTGGGTATACATATATCTGGAAGTAGAATTGCTGGGTCATAAGGTAACTCTGTTTAACTTTTTGAAGAACTCCTAACTGTGTTTCTGTGGTGGCCGTACTATTTTACATGCTGTCTAGAAGCTCCCAACTACTCCAGTTAGTTAATCCTCCTGCTTTATATTTTAATTATTTGATTATATTATCTTCAATATTTGATTCTGTTGTGTCATATTTTTATAACATGTAATTTCTATTATAAATATAATGTATAATTTCTATTATAAGTATATTTGTAATATATATAATCCAACATATTTGATTATATAATTATTTGATATTTATCTAGGATGTCCCTTACCTTAACCAAACAGAAAATAAATTTTATTAAATGTAGGGCTAATTGTTACTTGGACATCTCAAAACCATGCTATATGGAATCTTTTTTTTTTTTAAATAATGAAACCGTGGCAGTTCTTTGTCCTAGGTCAGTTCTGCAGGGCAGTAAATGTGTATCTTTGAAGTGATGTTCCTGTTTCTACCTTCCAGCAGGCTACACTGTTGGAACTTGGGGCTGCTTATAGCTGCCTTGGCACGTCTCCCTCTCTAGCCAGAGGAAAAAACACCAAGGAAAATAATGTCCCTGTCATTCCACCAAGAAGCCCTGTGAGTCTTAAGAGAATTGATGAAATCTAGGGAGAAGAGAGAAAAATTTTAATTAGCTAGAGAAGTATATGATCACTCTGTCCAGGACAATTAAATGAAATAATGTGAAAACACTAAGTAAGCTAAATGCACCAGCTACGTGCTATTGACAAGAAAGGAAAGAGGAGAAAGGTGATTGATTAACCCCCCTGAGTGTTGAAAACCAGGATTAATCATGTTCAATCGTAAGTACCTAAGAAGGGAAGTAAATTCAGTACATGTTATAAAGTATTCCATGAAAACCAAATAAAGCAACAGAAAATAAGTTTTGGTAAAAAGATAAATGCTTAAGTGCTGGTAGTAGTAGGTGACACTGTTTTCTGGCATTGCCATCCACATGAGCTGCCTGTAGACTGTGTTCAGGTCAATGTCCTGGGAGACGGCGTGTGCCAAAAACACTTCTCCAAGATACTAACAACTTGCCATTCAGTTCAGTTGACTTGACATTCATCCTAAAGTACCTGGACATGATCACCAAGCCTTTATTTTAGTCAGCCCTACAATTTTTTTAATGCACCAAGAATCCATTTTTAAAAGCGTACTAGAGTTTAATTTGAAATAGAAAGAAAAAGATGAACATTTCAGGAAAGAACTTGGGAACCCTTGTTCTCAACTCTGAAACAGTAAGTACCTAAGCAGAAGATTTCACAGCTGTGCTTTCCTCAGTGCCTCGGAGACCCATAAAGGAAAGCAACTATGAAGGTGAATTCCTTACATTCAGTATTGTCCAACATGAAATACTGTATTAAATTTTTTTGCCAATTTCTACCATTAATTCAAAGCCTTTTGTGCCAATAGCCTACGCAAACTCAGTGTTTGTGGTTTCATAACTACTTGGCAATGGCATAGGTTAAAAACAAAAGCCTACCAGTTTTCTTTAATGTGCTCTTTAACATTATGTTACCTATAAAGTAGTTCAGTGACTTTTGACAATAGTGATCAACCAGGAAGTTTACAGATTTCTTTTACCATATTTTGATCAGCATCCATCAAGGACATGACCTTCAATGAAAGGGAGTGTGTATAAGGAGGAATCACTGATTTCCTGAAGCTCTTCAGATAGAAGAGCACTTTGTAAATGACAGAAGTACTTTGGAGAAAGATATGTGGCCTCAAAGCAGAGCTTCAAAAGGGAGGACCCCCACAAGTGGGGCGGGGAGGCTTAGTCCTCTGAATCTGTTTACAAGTACTGTGTAAAACCCAGGACCCCTCAGTACAGAACCCCATCCCCAGGAAGCCCCAGCAAATACTTACAGGCTGGATTCCTCTACAGATAAATGAAATGGAAAACCTTACAAATATGATTCAACCACCCAGCCCATTCCATTCAGGGTGGCTTTGGCTCAGAGAGTTGAAATAGTTGGAGGGACTCTTCATGACAGAACCAGAACTCTCCAAATTCCAATTCAGCCCTCTTCTGTTTTAATGGGCTTTTTCTGAAAAGATCATTGCCAAGAAGCTGATAACACTTGTGCCACGGGTACCCAGGTCAGTGTTCCAGTTTCCTCAGTGTTCCAGAGATCCTCTTGGGCCAGCCCCACAGTGCCTGCCTGAGGTGCCCCTAATTTTCCTTCCTGCTGCTTCTTCATAGACTTACAGCATTCTTTTTTAACTGCTTCTCAAGAAAACACAGAGAAAGGCTGTGCTTGGATTTTTTTTATTTCAATACTAATATATAATAATATAGCAACATCTTCTAGTTATCTAGAACTCAGACTTCAGTAGTTATGACCATCTAGAAGATAACCACAGAAAATCACCTCTAAACCGTGAGGGAAATAGCTGTCACGATATGACCACATACACTTCATGTGGGTTAACTAGCACTAGTGGACTTATAATTACATGTAAAATGCAGGATAAATTTCAGATCTAGCAGCGTGCTCAGCATTTGCTCTTCATAGGTAGCAACAGTTAACAAACCATAAATTGGCAGTCCCAGCTGACTGAGAGGATGGAAATAATAACCACAGCAAACACTTATATGATGATTACTCGTAGCAGAGCTCAGATCTACCAAAAAGGACCCAAAAGGCATCTGGTCCGATGTGTGTCATGCTTCTCTCTCATTGTAATATTTCCTCTTTCATGATGTGGTCCAGTGGATGTTCCACATTTCGGGGCAGGTGACTGCTGAGTGCCTTCCAGTCCACAACCCAGAGCTCTCTGAAGAAGGTTGTCCTTTCCCGCCAACCTTCCCCTCCTCTTCTTCCCTTTCCCCTAACACCCAGCACCCAGCCAACTTTGGGAACTGGCGTGTGATTTCCTTTGTTTTTGTTTTTTTCTTTGTCATGAGTAGAGGATAGAAAAGCATGTCTGGTGAGGGAGAGTAAGAACACAAGACTTCTTCAGTGTGTAACTGCTACTTGACATTCTCGCTCTGCATACTGTCAGGAAGATCATCTCCCCCCAAGGGGAGAGCCGCTGGGCAGTGAAGAGGGGAGCCGACCTTGGCCACCCCAGCTGGTCTGACTGGCAGAATCAGCCATGGTCACTGTCAACGGTGACGTGTTGCAACCAGCCCCCTCTGACACTGTTCTTCTATCATTGCAGTTTGAACACATTGTCATTCGATCATCATTTAAAGACGTGAATTTGGGAAAACCCTCTTCAAGCTTTCTAAATGATAACTGCAGTAGGAATACCGGTTTAACTTCTTAATAATTCCCATTACCATTTATAGTCTTATCAGAAGTTTAGGCAGGATTAGCATTGAGACATGTACCATTTGTGCACCTGTTTAAAATATCTCTTAGTTCTCCAGTGCTCGTCATGAAGGATTATTTTACTCTTTTGAGGTGAAAGTTAATATTCATATCTTTCCCACACCCTCCTGTACGAAGCTCATGGGAGTTTATACCAGGTGTCACTCTTTTTTTTATTTTTAAGCTCTGCGCTCAGTGTGGGGCTTGAACTCACGACCCCAAGATGAAGAGCTGCATGCTCTACCAACTGAACCAGCCAGGTGCTCAAACCAAGAGTTACTCTTGATACAAAGCTCTGCTAGAACTGATCAGAGAACCTAATAATGTATAAAGCCAACTTTTCATTGCTTACTTATAACTTGATTTCTCTACATGGCTCTCAGCCTGTGCCATTGCAAACACATTGCAAACACATGGGGACCTTTTAAAAATTGTGATAACCCGGGGTGCCTGGGTAGCTCAGTCAGTTAAGCGTCCGACTTCAGCTCAGATCATGATCTCAGTGTTTGTGGGTTCAAGCCCTGTGTTGGGCTCTGTGCTGACAGCTCAGAACCTGGAGCCTGCTTCGGATTCTCTGTCTCCCTCCCTCTCTCTCTGTCTCCGTCTGTCTCTCAAAAATTAATAAACATTGAAAAAAATGTTTTAAATAGTGATAACCTGGCTGCACCCCAGACAAATTGACTCGAGTCTCTGGGAGTAGGCCAAGGCATCAGTATTTTTTAAAGCTCCCCTGTTGATTCCACTGTGCAATTACAATTAGGAAATGCTGCTCTTAGGGCTTGCCAGGTTACTGATTTCTGAGAATTGAATCAAGAGCACATCTGAGCTTGTCATTTTTCCCTTCTGGGAATTTTTTGAGAAGCCAGAGAAAATTGTCTAACAAAAAAGCTACTGTTTTTTTGCTAGTTCTGACTTTAGACCTAAAATCACACACCACCTGTATTTCAGTCTCACCTCTGCTTCCTACAGCAGTATAAACATGGGCAACTCACTTCTCTAAACTCCAGTTTTTCACCCATCTCTAAGTGGATATAATGCCCACCTTCTGTAATCATTGTTAGTATTAAAGGAGACAATATATGTAAAGTATTCAACATGATATAAGATGGAAGGTGATGTATGTAACATGGTAATTATAACTAAAATAAATATGGAGTTGCAAGTCAAAATCCACATTTTCAAAATAAAGGCTCCAAAGAGAAAATAAAAATAAATACCAAATCTGTTCTCAAGATTTTGAGTGCTGATCAGTGTTAATACTAACATTTCTTCAAAATGTGGGACCACTCGAGTTAGAATACTCAATTCTTCTAGTAAGGGCCAAAGGTAGGCTCTCTTGTGAAGTGCAACACTCTTTACAGAGATACTATAAATGGATATTGAACTACATTGTCTCTAGATTTAGGCTAAAAAAAAAAACATGAAAGAGCAGGAATTATACTAGTTCAAAATTATTGTTTGTGGCTCATCAGAGAGGACCTGAGAATGTATAATAGCCATTTGTTGTCTTTATAATGAAATGTAAAACAAGCTTCTGGGGGGCCTGGGTGGCTCAGTCAGTTGCATCCGATTCTTGATTTCCGCTCGGGTCATGATCTCACTGTTCATGAGTTTGAGACTCACTCCAGCTCCGTGCTGACAGTGCAGAGCCTGTTTGGGATTCTCTCTCTCTCCCTCTCTCTCTCTGCCCCTGCCCTGCATGCATGCATGTGCACTTTCTTGCTCTCTCTCTCTCTCTCTCTCTCTCGCTCTCTGTCTGTCTCAATGTAAATAAATAAACTTAAAAAAAAATGCAAGCTTCTACTAGGATTTTCAGAGATAATCAGAGAGGTGCTCATTTTAAGTTTAGGCCAGTACCTCTTAGACTTGGAAAAACCTCAGCATGACACTAAGGAGCTGAACATTAGAAATGCCAGCTATCTTCAGCCACAGTAGTAATAGCTGAAGCAGGAAGCAACAGAGAAGGAGCTAAGCAGCCAGCTACACTACAGTTCTTCTTGCCTCCAACAGAGAAGTTACATACTTCCCCACACGCACCGTGAGGCATTCCATTTGCTAAGAAAAGTGGCTTATGCCATTGTTGAACACCACTTTCAAGTTCTAATATATTGGATTCATTTATTCAGTATAAATAGAATTCAGCTAATATTATTCCCTACCCTTCCTCCAAATTAGCCCATCAGTTGGGACTTCTGCCACTCAGACTCTCAGAAGGCTGCAAAGTGCCAGATGGGGCTTGGTCTCATCTGA
This sequence comes from Felis catus, assembly GCF_018350175.1. Taxonomy (NCBI): domain Eukaryota; kingdom Metazoa; phylum Chordata; class Mammalia; order Carnivora; family Felidae; genus Felis; species Felis catus. Next base: position 204,762,543 of record NC_058368.1, on the reverse strand, counting down.
GGCCAGACTGGGGAAGGATCAGCTTCTATCCTTGCTTGTGTGGTTGCTGGCAGGATTCAGTTCTTCAAGGGTTGTTAGACTAAGGGCCTCATTTTCTTGCTAGTTATTGGCCAAAGGCCACTTCAGTCCCTTTTCATGTGGTTCTCACCAACACAGCAGCTTTCTTCATCAAAACCAAGAAGAATGAAAGTCTGCTGAGGTGGAAGCCACAGTTTTCATAGTCTAATCACAGATGCGACATCCCCTCGATGCTGCCACATTCTGTAGATTAGATTAGCAAGTTATTCAAGGAGATTAAATACATAAACTTATAAATGATAGGAAGCAGGGATCATTGGGGCCATTGAGAATTAGTCCTGTCTACAGCACTTAGCAGGACATACCCATGTGGAAGGAAGGGTGGAAGGAAGGAAGGAAGGAAGGAAGGAAGGAAGGAAGGAAGGAAGGAAGGAAGGAAGGGAAAGAAAAAGAAAGAAAGAAAGAAAGAAAGAAAGAAAGAAAGAAAGAAAGAAAGAAAGAAAGAAAGAAAGAAAGAAAGAAGAAAGAAAGAAAGAAAGAAAGAAAGAAAGAAAGAAGTAAAGAGGAAAAGAAAGGAGGAAGGTAGGGAAAGGAGGGTGGACCGTGAAAATACACACCAAAAAAAGACAAGTTAAAAATAGCTTTGCTGCACTAGGTCTGTATCTGAATGCCTGTGTAGGCACACACTTCATCACATTAGCACCACAACCAGAAATCTCCTATTTCTTATGTATAATGAGAAGATAATACAGGGCTTTCTATACATCTGGAGTTAAAAGGAAACAGAATAAACAAGAGTACTATGTTTAAGTAAGAAAAATGTGTTTTAAATTAAATTTTTTAAGTTTTTTTCTCCCCAGCTAACAGAGTTTGGGGTTTTTTTTTTCCTTTCTGTTTCAAGTTTTTGAGTTGGGTTTACTATTCTTGCCATGATGTGGCAGGCTTGTGGCACAGAGAATAGAAGAAACTGAGTAGTGTTTCCTTTTGGTGCTCTCTGGTTGTTTCAAATGCCAAAATTACGTTTTGGTTGTGTACGTTGTTATTAGTGGTGGTATATGTCATTTCATTGTAAAAATGAAGTTGTAAAGTACCTTGGATCTCATCTCTTCCAGCCTCTCTATTGAGGAGCCTGAGGCCCAAACAGCTTGGGAAGAACAGGGCTAAATAGTATCAGAGCCAGGACTAGAACACGGATCTCTCACTTTGCAACCCGGCACATTTCCTCTTCTTGCTTTGTATGCAGAGGAGTAGTCACAATATGCAAGACTCTCCTCACACCTGCAGGAATTAAAAGTAGTTGTGGCTTAAATATGTTTTATTAATTACTTATTTTCTGGAAGGATCTGAAAATACCCTTTTCAGTGCTTCAGCTGATAGAAAAAGGAACTTTTCCAGATACTCTACCGTATAATAGGTGCTTACCTAACAAAACACACACCCTGTTCACTATATTCACTTGTAGCAGCTCACACAGGCTCCTACACTTCAGTGCTCTCAGGGGGTTCTTAAATGCTGACCACCTAGAGAGGGCTGACCATCTGCCCTTGGTACCGAGCAGATCCTATCCATTCCCCAAAACTCTGTGAGTCCCTTAGCTAATACAGGAAAAGGAATATTTCTTACAACAATATGACCATGGAATTTTATTAATAAAGACATTCTGCCACCCCTATCTGCAGATAGGTTACAGGACCTATCTGCAACTCAGGATTTCCTGAAGATTCATTTTCTTGTGGCCAGACTATTTGGGGCAGCAGGTGTTCAGAAACAAGGACACATTTCCCCAGCCTGAGCTTCTTTGCTGCATTAATATGCGTGTTAGTGGAAGGAGGATGGGGCCTCTATTTCCCAGCCCATTATGTCCTTACCCTGCTCATTTTTCTACATGGGACTCCCCCTCCCCCCAGCCCCCACCGGAAGGGAAATTCCATAAGGACCAGAATGCTAGCAGTTTTGTTTCCTGCTCTACTCTTGGAAGAGAACCTGGCACTAAGTAGATGTTTAGTAAGTGTTTGTCGAGTGGATGGTTGAATGATGGATTTATTTAGAAGGTTTATAACATCCCATTCATTATGAGGTTGACAAAGGAAAAAAAGGAGGCATGTTTTGGTTCAGAACACCAGATGTGAACCTGGAACTTGGAATCAGGAATTTGTATGTGTTTGGTTGCATGTTATTTATTTTTAAAGTATGTTTTAAAGTATTTATAAAGATACTTTAAAATTGAGAGCCTCCCTGTTGCTCAGGGATGAGAGCTTTAGATCAGAGAACAAATATATTAAGTTTACAGTATAATTGAAGTAGAATCAGATAAGGAGAGGAAAAAAAGAAAAAAGAAACTTGGCTATCTCCAAAAAAGGCCATGGAAGTCAGAGAACAATGAGAATTGATATAGAAAAATCGGTTTTGCCTCAGACTTGTCTGCTGCAGATTTCATAGATGCAGAGGAGTTTGGGCTAATATCCTAACACTTAGGGGCAGTCATCACTTCCCAAACTAGAGTTGACACATACGTATGCATGAATTTTTTAGTCATCATCTATTTAATGCATGTAATGGCTGAATCTTTTAAAAGAATGCAAACCTAAGTGGCTTTTTATCCAACAATCCATAAAGGGAGGAAGGGCCCTATAGTGGAAGCTGTGATCCCATGCCACATCCTTTGTCCCACCTGATGTCAGTGCATGCATCTGTGGTGGACAGTCGCCATCATGAACCTTGCCGGGACATTTCAGGTGCCTGCCCAGGCCTCTCCCAAGTCAGGCAGGACCTTCAGCCCATGTGCAGGTGCATGAACACCCCCAGGGTAGCCTTCAAGCAATGGGTGGTGGGAGTTGGTGGATAAACAGCCCAGCCTCCCATCCTTCTCTAGGACATACTCTACAGCTTTTCAGAGGGTCCGCTGTGAAGTTGGGCCCTAGTTGGCCACTATGGTAACTCTCCCCTTCCCTCTCCTCCTTGCCCTTACTTCCTGTCCCTGGGGTCACCTTCCAAATAAACCTTCTCTCTAGCTCTGGCTTCTTAAATAGGCCCTAAAAAATAATGTTTGCAATGAAGACAAAACAGTTTGCTCCTGGAATCAAGAGCTGACAGAGAAATAACTGGCAGGCCACAAGCTCTGAAACTGTGACCCAGGAAAAGACTGTGTCCAGAAAAAGTGGTTCTTCTTTACCACTTTAAATAGGTGTTTTACTAGGACCATACATTACCCTCCTGATTTCATGCTTTGCCTTTTCTGCTTACTCTGCAGATTCTTCTGGGAAGCCTAAGTTCACCAAGTGCCGTTCACCTGAACTAGAGACTTTTTCGTGCCACTGGACAGATGGGGTTCGTCGTGGCTTCAAGAGCCCAGGATCCACACAGCTGTTCTATATTAGAAGGTGCAGCCTTCGTGTCTTTCTGACTTTTTCCTCCATGGATTTTCTGATGAAAGTATACTGAACTGCAGGCAGTGGTGGAGATGGAAATAGTTTATTTTGATGACTTAAATGTATTCATTTAGTCAAAAATTATTAATTAAGCCCTTTCTATGTGTTTAGTACTATTTAGGCACTGGAGATATAGCATTGATTACAAGAAAAGGTAAAGGCCCTAGACTCATGGGCTTCATTTCTAACTGGGGAAGACAGACAATAAAAAATTTAAAAATAAATGTCAGCTGGTAATATGGGTTATTAAGAAAAGTAAAAGCCAGAAAGAGGATAAAAAGTGTCCACACTGTATGTGAGTACATGCATGTGCATGAGAGTGTCTGAGGGCGAGTGTGTGAAAGTGAGTGAGCATATGTGTGAGTGCGTGAAAGTGTAGGTGCAAGTGTGAATATGCATGAGTGTGTGCATGCATGAGTGTGTGAATGTTCCTGTTAAATTAGTTATACTCAGTAAGGAACTGTAATACTTTTCCATTCCATTTTGACTGGTTGTCTTGCAAAACGACAGAGGAAGAGTGAAACAGCGTCTCTCGGTATCATCACCACCCAAGTAGTTTATTTCTGACTTCTCCCCTAGAATTATTTCCCTTTCTATTCACTCTTATGTTGTCCCTTTTTGCTTTTTTAAAAGTTTTAGGTTCAAACACTTTATCATTTCCCCTTTTCCACCCAACTCCCAGGGAAGGCCTAAGCCGAGAGGTAAGGTTAGCCAGGACCCTTTACCCCAGGGTGGGGGTGTTTTTCAGTCCAAGGAGGATGCCATCTACCCCCACTGAGGAGTGGGGAAAGGGAGTGAAGACGCGGTGAGCAGTTCAGGACATGGGCTCAGGGCCAACAAAGCCACATCTCAGCCTGGCTGGCACTCACTGCATACACCAGGCAAAGTAGTTTGTTCACAACTCAATCACCTCATTTGCAAAACGGAGATCATAGACCTGGTCTCATGACGTCTTGTGAGGATGTTTTAGATAATACATGAAACACGCTTACCACAGTGCTTGGCACATTGTACGTACTCAGCAAGTGGTAGCTGCTATTATTGTTTATAATATAGTAATCCTTTAAAATAATAATGATACAGAAATCCAATGCCTGAGCTTACCAAATTGACTTTTGATTCTTTACTATTAGTGATTATTGGTGTGCTCTAAGACCATTTTTAGTGCAAAACTGGGTACTCAATTTACAAATAAATACTTTGAGTTAGCAACCCCTACTGGCCTTCCCCACTTCCCGGGTATGAGAGCAGTCTCCTGGATGTAACCACGGAGGTGACAAGGTTGGGCACCAAATGCACTTTTTCTCTGTTATGGCTGACCCTACACAGAGGTAGGGGCCAAGAGGCTAAGCTGGATTGTGTGAATACAGTCAGACAGGAAGCGTATATGTTTGGTAACTCTCTTGAATGCCTGTTGAATTGACTGTTGAGTGAAGAGAGATTTTGGGGGTACAGTTCTTCTGTTTTTGCCTCAGAAACAGAGAGCCAACTCAGTGGAAACAAAACAAGTTATTTGTGCAGGCACAATGAGCTAAACAGGATAAAGAGGGGCGCCTGGGTGGCGCAGTCGGTTAAGCGTCCGACTTCAGCCAGGTCACGATCTCGCGGTCCATGAGTTCGAGCCCTGCATCGGGCTCTGGGCTGATGGCTCAGAGCCTGGAGCCTGTTTCCGATTCTGTGTCTCCCTCTCTGTCTGCCCCTCGCCCATTCATGCTCTGTCTCTCTCTGTCCCAAAAAATAAATAAACGTTGAAAAAAAAATTTTTTTTAAAAAAAAGAAATAGCAGAGTCGGGCCCATTTTATGAAAACGGGTTATTACCACCCCAATAGTCTCCAAATCTGAACGTGAGCAAAAAGATAACCCGAAAGGTAGAAAGCCCTCACAAATATGTATCTGTTCCTTGCCCTCTTCTGTCAGGGTCACAGACCTTTGCCTCCAGGCCTCCTCTGCCCACCCTCGGCCTCTCAGCACCCCGGTTCCAAACCCCGGCTCTGTGCTAACAGAGATGCCACAGAAAGTGTGACCAGGTGGCAGGGAAACCGGAACATATTCGGAAGGATGTCGTTAACTGTTGCCCTAATGGAGTTTGGGATCCCAGGGGAAAAAAAATTGTCACATCTTCAACCTCGTGATCAGAGCCAACCCAAACTTGCAAAACCAGTATTTTCTGTTTTCTCTACAAAATTGTAATTATTTTGAAGATTTAGCCAAAATAGCATAAGCCCCCACCCGGTTTATCTAGGAAGGGCAGAATCAAAGGGCCTGGAGTGTCAGGCCCAGACCACAGCGTCTAGTACACAAATGTGTTACACTTCTCATTGGCCCCCTTGCACAGAGAGGACTCTACAAATGCACTTTCTGACCCTTGTCGTTGTTTCTTAGAATTCAGTTCCCAGGCAACTTCTGGAAGTATAGAACCATGACCCCTCTTCCCTGACATACAACACTGTGACAGGATGTCATCCAGAACTGAAGCAGAGGGGACAGGGAGGGGCACAGAAGGGGCCCACGCCACTGGGCTTTCTGTTTACCAGCCTGGCCTTGGTAACCAAAGCACAGAGGAGCCTAAACGTGTCAGGCCGTCGACAGGATGGGCCCAGAGGCAGCCACACGCTTGGCTGGCCCTGCTCCCAGCCAGGTGAGCTGGAGGGAGGGGCAGCTGATGCGGAGCGGTCTCTGCCCCCCTGGGATGGAGGTGGTGCCAGGTCTCATCTCCGAGCGGGGAGAGGACCCCACCTGAATGCAAACCACAGGCACCACAACAGGAGGCTCCGGGGAAACCTGTCAGAGTTGCTGTGCTCTCAGCTCCTTGCCTGCAGACACCTTAGTTTTGAAGAAAGTGGGCGGATGTGGGAAGTCTCAGTCCCTGAGGCTGTATCCCACGCCTCTGCCCTCCCCCGTGCTCACTCCCCTCAACCAATTATCCTAGCCTTTTTTTTTTTTTCAGTTTTTATCAGTAAGTTTCATTTAGAAATTTGGGACTTTTTTTTTAATTTTTTTTTTAACGTTTATTTATTTTTGAGACAGAGAGAGACAGAGCATGAACAGGGGAGGGTCAGAGAGAGAGGGAGACACAGAATCTGAAACAGGCTCCAGGCTCTGAGCTGTGAGCACAGAGCCTGACGCGGGGCTCAAACTCACGGACCTCGAGATCATGACCTGAGCCGAAGTCGGACGCTCAACCGACTGAGCCACCCAGGCGCCCCATGGGACATTTTCAATACAAATGCTTACAATATATATATATCCTAGCCTTTTAAAGGGAAGCTGATCTTCCATGCAAGGTTGTAGGGGAGATTAGAAGGGAGAAAGGGCACTATTACTTTTTTTTTTCCCCAATGAAAAGGTTGAATTTTAAGCCTGAAACACATGATCTGTATGTAATGAAAATAGTCGTCCTTGGAACATAAGTGATGTTTTACTTTTAGGATTTTTCTTCCAGTTGCTAGATGGAACAGCATTTGGATAGAAAGCATTTCTTCTGCTCTTTATTCTGATTTTTACTGATGGTCTCATTGTACAGCTTTCCTTCTATTTCACAAGATAGACTAGGAACAAACGTAGTGCACTTAACTCTTAGAGGCATGACAAAGGGAGAGTAGTTTCCATATGGCTTTGCTTGCCTGGGGAAAGCAGGCAACAGAGTCTCTGTTTTGTGAGTCCATTTGTTTCTTGGGGGTTTTTTCTGTCTAAATTTAAGAGTTTAAAAAGAAGTTTTAAATATTTATTTAAAATAAAGTTCAACTTTGGTTAAAGATGGGGAGGGCATTGGGAGTCATGTTTTGAACTAACTGTTCTCAACCCATCGTGCTTAAGATAAGTGCTTAAGTTGTTTGCTCTGTGGAACTCATGGATTTGGAATAATCTAAACAAGATTTTTCATACAGTCCCCATCCCCATGGGGATGTCACAAGTTGAGAAACCGTAAAACACACAGAGCTAAACTCCCTATTACAGTCCAGACCTGCCAGGCACTGTTCTACATCTTTACATTTTAATGCTAACTTTTATACTATCAACTATGCTAAATACATTTTGTATTTATGCTATTAAATAAGAGGCTCATTTCTCTGGACAATCTTGCTAAACCATTCTCCCGAATACACTTTTATTTAGCTTGACAGTCAAGATAAAATAAACCATACTATATGTCAATGACCCACCTAGCCCTAACGTTTTAAATCCTTTTCCTATTATTCTAAACACACACACATGCACACACACATGTCCACATATACACACAAATGTGTACATGCACATACATACACATATACACACGTACACACACATACACATACACACACGTACATGCATGTATACACACACCACTCACACTTCCCATCAGGGATGGATCTCCCTCTCATCCAAGGGTATGCAACTTTTGAGAATCTCAACCAGAGTTTAAGAAACAGTTCACTGGCCTGTTAATCCCAAGTTCTTTCCAACAGCTGATGAGCACCTGTCTCAAGGACCCCCTCATACTGCACAAGTTTCCTCCTAGTGCCAATAGACCAGCCTGAGAAACAGCTGTAAAGAAGGAAGTGTGTGTTATCTCCCTCGTCCCTTCCTTCCGGTCCCTGCCTTCCCCACAGCCTTGTCGCTCGCTGCTACCCAGCACCCCTCCCTGAGAAGGAGTCTCACAGACCCCCCACTGTCTGGCCTACCAGCCCCAAGCACCTCAGCCTACACAAGGTCATTCCCACCTTCTTCTCATTCAGTCACAGACTCCCTGGCTTTATGTCTCCTTGACTTACAAGCCTTTTTCTCAGCTGATACCTCATGAATAATAAGCAAATAATGAATTACTCCACCCAAGTAGCAATTCTAATTTAAGTTGTCCCGTTTATTCCATTGTCTCCTATTTCCCTCACCACACTCGTGCCCATACTTGCATACCTCAATGCCTTTGTCTACTCTGTTCCCTCCTTCCTTTCCCTGTTGCCATGTATTTGCTGGAAACACCACCTCCACCTTGAAGCCTTCCATGAACAGAGCAATCATTCCTTCTTCTGAACTTTTAGCACTATTTGTGAGCACAAACTCATGATGCTTTGTAATACAGCTTTTTAGTCATCCCTCTGAGGCAGGAGTCATTCCTCAGACACACGTGCATCCCCTTAATGTCCAGCACAGTATTTGATATATAATCAGTGCTTATTAAATATGAACGCAATGAATACAGGAGACAGAAAAAAATAAAAAGTACTCAGGTGTAATTTCTGCGTCTTCTTCTAGCCTGAAGGTAGGAATGAAATCTTATTCACCATTGTATCCACACAGTGCTAGTGCCAGATGTAATGCTTCTGTAGTACTTGTATAGTAGGCCCCCCAAAGATGGCTTGCTGAACTCATTCATTCAGTCAGCCAGAGGGATGGGACTCTGGAGAGCTGTGTCACATCCTAGCACGTGTTTGCTCTGTTCTTGCTGTGGTGGACTTGAGTCTGGGCAATCCTTGGTGGCTCTGCATTTTTGTTCAGGTCCCCATGGCAGCTGACCAGGGAATTTCCCTTCCCAAACCTCTGCTTCCTTCCACAGTGAACTTCCCAGCATCTCTTTTCCATCCAGCTCACACACCCTGCCAGTGTTTTAGGTCATCTGGGTAAATGATGCTTTCTGTAGAGTAGGACGGAAGTGAATAAATGTATGGCAGAGTGTAATTACAGAGATGTGGCTTCTCTGATTTCTTCGGTATCCTCCATGTGGCCATCTTTCCTCCATGACTTGTTGTGTTTGTCTGTTTGTGTGTTTTTATCAGATCCAAGATATAGGAAAATATGAATTTGTTTTCTTAGAGAAAGTACAAAAAGGAACAGATAGGCAAGCACATGGATTCAGTGGAGCCCATTTTGTTTCCATTTTTTATATTATAAGTAAACATTCACTCTAATTACAAAATAGAAAAAAATTGCTTTCTAGGTTTGGAAAAATTTTTTTTAACTTCTGGGTTCATGGCCTTTGGTCTCGTTTACGGGTGGGGAGAAAAAGGCTGGGATTCCCATGCTTCGTAAATGTCACCTGGATGCCTAGCATGTTTACAGTGTTCCCAAGGCTCTTCATACACTTAAGGAAAGAACCAGGAGTATGGGAAGGAGTTCAAGACATCAGGATAACTCGCCCAAGCATAAGACAGCCTTGGGAAGATGATAGTGATTCCGAGTAGTGTGGTAATTTTCCACCTCAAAGCCACCCAAATCTCAGTGTCACTCCTCCTGGAGAACATGCCTCCCCAGGATGTTCCACCATGAGCTGAGGAAACACCCAGTCCAAAGAGCCATTGTATTCTGGGAATCTTTACAGTTTGGGAGATGACCCTCTGGAGTGTTTTTAATAAAGGAACATTTTAGACCTCCTTAAGCCTCAGAACCCTCATCTGTAAAATGTGGACAATAAAGTACCTAACCACAAATGACTTAATCTGGGAGCTGGCACTTCGTATGCAGTTAATGAACAGATGCTTTTGCTATAGTCCATGTCCCAAATGGCCTCCTCTCGGTCTGCAGACACTATGGATGATGTCCACAGATGGGGTACTTCTTGGAAATGGTGCTGCTAAAATACTTGCTTGTAAAATATTTGTGTTCCAGTTTATTGAATCTGACTGTCGGGCTCTTCGCTTTGACTTAAACTGTGGCATGATGCTTGGAACAATTCATGCTCTTTTACCCTCCATTTCAGGAGCACTCAAGAGTGGACTCAAGAGTGGAAAGAATGCCCCGATTATGTCTCTGCTGGAGAAAACAGCTGTTACTTTAATTCATCTTATACCTCCATTTGGATACCCTACTGTATCAAGCTAACCAGCAATGGTGGTACAGTGGATCAAAAGTGTTTCTCTGTTGAGGAAATAGGTAAATCACAGGTTTGTGTTTTATTTGACATGGCTTTAGATTAAGTAAGCCGGGAAGCCTCAATGTCCAAGTGTGTTCAAGTAGGAAGCCTTGGTCATTGTAATCTAGGTGAATGGAAGTCTGCTCTATAGGGCATGAGATCAGCCAGCGAACAAGAGAGAGAAGGCACGGGGGACTTAAGTCGGCTCTAACATAAATGGCGGTAAATGTTGTCGAGAAAAGAATGGGAGCCTTCCAGAGTCTTTTCCTTGAGGAGATCTTGAAAGCTGAATTGTGTTCTTGGGTGCCACCACAAGAGACAAACTCAGCATACTCCCACGATTCCTTCATTCCTAATTATTCAATAGGATTATTATATTCAGATCTGACATATGTTGACCTTTGATCCCTATCATTGCTATAACCAAAGCCTAGATTTTCTTTATCACAAGGCATAATAATTCTGGAACTTTATAGTTACAAAATAACCCCAAATCGGTTTAAAAACATGTTTAAAAGACCTCAAGACAAACATTGGAGATAATCAGCTCAGTGAACTAAATGAAAGATCTAGACAGATTATCCCTTGCCCATCATGCGGACACAAGGGGAAATGAAACAAAACAAAACAAACAACTGTAATTGGAATTTTTATGTTTATACTAGAATAGTGTAAACAGCAAAATATAGAGAACCAAAGAAGGACTTTGAGTAGATGACATTGGTGCCTCAGACTCTATCCACAAAGGCTCATTTGTTATAGATAGAAGTTCCTTGAAGTTCCTCTGAGACGTGCTGTTCTTACAAGCTTGTGTGTGGTTTCCCAGGCATCAGCAGACTAGAAGAGGCTGAGCGAATGTGGCTAGAAGCTACAGGCAGAAACAAGTAAATCTGATAGCCTGTCAGAGAGAAGAACAAGCAGAAAAGAGAACCCAACTGCTTAACTTGGAGAGACTATTCAGTGTATGCCCCAATATCAATAGATGTAGCTTTTGAATGGCTGAATAGGTAGTAGTAAGAATATCGGGTCAAGACCCATGTTCTAATCCTGACCCTGCCAATAGCTAGCCCCACTCATTTCTGTGACTGGCCTTCACTGAGGGCCTGCCATGCCCTGAACACTGTGCTGGGTATGGTGGCTACAGAATGAGTAAGATATGGTCAAGTAGGGGAGTCCAATGTGTTAAATAACCGCAGTACCGTGTCTTAGGTGCTGGACTCAAGGTGTGTGGAATACGTAGTAAGCTGAGGTAGTGGCCAAAGATACAGATGATTGACTGGGCCTGAGGGATGAGAAAGGGGTGCCCAGAAATTGTGGCAGTTCACTTCCTTCTGAAAGCATCAGTGGGAGCTGCCAAGTATACAGGCTGGCCTGTGTCTTCCAACAACTACTAAGTTCCGGAAGTGACAAACAGCACAGAATGTTGAAGGACTCAGGAGACCTAACGGCCTCGGTTAGGCAGGCCTGACTGATCAGCCAAGAGAAATCGTAAGTGTTCCTATGTGAAATCATAAGTGTATCCAGTAAGATAAGACTGTATCTTACTGCCAAGAGGTGCATTTAAAGATATTTAAGAAGGAAAATGACCTGGGGATAGTAATAGCTAACTAACACTTACAAAGCCCTTACCTGTGGGTCGGGTATAATAACCATGTGAGATAGATTCTGTTATAATCCCCATTTTACAGATGATGAAACTGAGGCTCGGAGCATTTAAAGGCTAACTCAAGGTCAAACAGCTAGTAGGCAGAGCTGAGATTTGAACCTATGCAGCATAACTCCAGAGTCCATGTTCCTAATCTCAAAGTTGTACGGTCGCATTACTAATGTCTCAGGAAAATCCGTCCTGCAGTGGAGAGAGTAGATTGGAGTAGCACGGAGCAAAGATAGAGGTTAGAAGGCTTTGTGATAACCAAGACAGAAGATGATGACGGATGTTACAACCATAGCAGGGAGGGAGGGAGCTGAGAGGGGGAGACAGCAAGGAACAAGGTAAGCCTGATAGATCTGAAGATGACAACCATGGGCCTCAGCGTCCTCATGTATTACGAGAGTATCCTACTACCTTACAGGGCTTGTCTTTGGATTTAAAGCACTGTATTATTAGACATTTGTTATTCATTCATTCAGCAAATTTCGATTGAGTCTTTTCCTCGGGCCAAGTACATCTCTAGGTGCCAGGAGAGGAAAACGTCTGCCCTCGTGGGATCTTATCCCAATAGGGGTGGAGAGAGACAAGGCTATGAAGAAAACTAACATAGGGAAGGAGAAGAGGCATGCAGGAGAGGTTGCAATTTTAGTAGAGTTATCAGAGCTGGCTTTGCTGGGAGAGAAAAAAAATGAGAGAACATTGTATCCATCTGAGGTAAAGATCATGTCAACAAGAGGGCACAGCTAGGGTAAAGCTCCTGTGGTGGGAGCTTGCCTTTGCTCACTTGAGGAACAGCGTGGTTGGGGAGGACCTGCCGCAGGGTGAGCCAGGAGGGGCCTGGAACAGGCCACATCTGAGAGAGCTGAGAGGCAAAGCTCCAGTACCTGAATGGTATCTGAATGTACCTGAATGGTACCTGAATGGCTTCACCTGAAGCCATTGAATGACTTTGGCTTCCACTTGGAGTGGGATAGGAAGGCTGTGGAGGGTTTTATATGAGTGATATGCTCTAAATCAAGTGTGAAAGTAACCACTGTGACAAGTGTATTGAGGACTGTGTTGAGAACAGACTGAAGGAGGACCAAGACCAGGGTGCCTTGGTGGCTTAGTTAAGCGTCTGACTCCTGATTTCAGCTCAGGTAATGAGCGAACAGTTTGTGAGATCGAGCCCCATGTCAGGCTCTGTGCTGACTGCATGGAACCTGCTCGGGATTCTCTCTCTCTCCCTCTCTCTCTCTGCTCTCCTGATCGCTCTCTCTCAAAAATAAGTAAATTTAAAAAATGAGGACAATAACAACAGGAGGAGACCGTTCAGGAGGCTAATGCAGCAACATGGGTAAAAAACCCTAACGGCAGGCCTGGGTTGAGAGGTGCAGCAGTGGGCAGTGGCTGGGCTCGGAGACTGTCTTGAAAGTACAACTGACAGACTGTGGGGGTGGTAAGAGAGGGATGAGTCCAGGAAGAGCTCACTAACTTCAAGAGCTCACTAACTTCACCCTGAACGACTGGAGGAATGGAGGCACTAGCAACAGAGAGACGGAAAGTGACAGGGGAGGGAGCATATTCTGGGGAGAGGACCAGGGCTGCCTGGGGATGTATTCAGTCTCAGGTGCTTTTCCAACATCTTGGAGGACCTGTCAAGTACAGCATGTGGCAGTATGTACGGAGGAAAGGGAGAGGTTATTATTATGCTTGTAACGGTGATATGAGTCCACTCAAAAAACACCATATTCAGGGCGCCTGGGTGGCTCGGTAGGTTAAGCCTCTGACTTTGGCTCAGGTCATGATCTCACAGTTACTGAGTTCGATCTCGATGTTGGGCTCTGTGCTGACAGCTCAGAGCCTGGAGCCTGCTTCAGAGTCTGTCTGTCTGTCTGTCTCTCTCTCTCTCTCTCTCTGCCCCTCCCCCACTCATTCTCTCTCTCTCTCTCTCTCTCTCTCTCTCTCTCTCTCTCTCTCTCAATAAATAAATAAATAAACATTTAAAAAGTGAAAAGAAAAAGACCATGTTCCATATCTTCTATTTAAAGCAGAAAGGGGAGTTTTTAAGATGAAACATGAGTAATAAGTTGAAATTTTTCCATAAAAAAAACATTTGGTCTCTTAAAGTGTTAAGTTTCAGCTCTCAGAATTGCTCAGTCCCCAACAAATTCAGAAGAGTGAAGCATTACTGTCATTATTGTAGCCATACTGTGGCTCAGCTGTGTTGCAAATCCCTCCAATTTAACTTCTGAAATGTGTTCATTATTAAATTTGGATTTCCTAATTTTTTAAGTTGTGTCCACTCTACAGGGTGGGGGTGGGGGGGGGGAAAGGGGGGGCACTATCATGCTCCTTGACAGTGAAGTCTGTTTTAACTCTGGTTAAATGCAAGAGCTTCCCCTTTTGACCACCAGATTTTAATAGCCAATTATGGCTCCTCAGAGCATATATTTGTAGGCTTATCTGTGGTCAACTCTGGGGATCCAGACTTTGCAGCACTCTAGGTACCCTTCTACAAACAGTAGAAAAGAAAGTACATTTTACTCTGTATCTGCAAGTGATTTTTGAAAACCTCTGTACTGAGACATGAAGTGCAATAATTTATTGGGAACTATCTAGAACGTAAATTTAGATATGTTCCTAGCTTTGGAATCCGTATTTCTCTGCATCAACCTTTGGGAAATTGTGGTCTTTGCGGTCCTAATAAGCAGAATACAGCCGACTTACCAGAGAATGTACAATATGTCAGTAGAAACCAAGCAAAACACTGTTTCAGATTGTTCACATGCGGTTAAGTAAAAGGCAGAAAACCCTGACTCCTCACCATTTGAGAGTAGAGTGCAATGCCCATCCTTCTTATGTCTAAAAAAATCATGACATGTGACTGGAGGACAACAAGCTAAGGAGCCTGTGCTGTGTTTGGAAGGATTGTTCTGGTAGCCATACAGAAGTTAATATAAGATCCTTGGCGCAGGTAATAAGCAATTTGGAATAAAAAAGATTTTTCGATCCCTGGTTCCAAAACAGCCACATGTTTAAATGCTGTAGGTCTTTCTGACTCTGTTCCTTCAGTTTTGAGTTAAAATGAATTCCTTTGCCAAAATCCCAAAGCATTAATTCTTTGGGGGCTAAAAGAATTATAAGACATGGCAGATCCTCAAGAAAAGTTTTAGGTCAGGTTGTAGACTTGAAAAGGAATTTTTTTGTAGGGGTTTTCTTCAAAGTTAAAAACAGACCGTACTCAAGTCAAAAAAAATGGTACCCTCTTATAAAATGAGTGTGTAATAAGAATATTGAAAGAATTAGGAGCGTAAACAATAAAAATGCATGAAGTAATTGGTCTCTTCAGAAGAAAGCACTCCATTAATACCAAGCTCTACCTGTCTGTCTCTCTGTGCACTAACTCTCTGTCGAAACGCACAGTGCAACCAGATCCACCCATTGGCCTCAACTGGACTCTACTGAACATCAGTTTAACGGGGATTCATGCCGATATCCAGGTGAGGTGGGAACCACCGCCCAATGCAGACGTTCAGAAGGGATGGATAGTCCTGGAGTATGAACTGCAATACAAAGAAGTAAATGAGTCCCAGTGGAAAACGGTAAGATATCATTACATATCACACTTAAAAATGCTTTGGCTTTTCTTCTTTTTATCTCAACAACACCTCTCTCATTTATCATTGGACTTCCTTTTGACTTAATACCACATGCCCGTGCTGTATACTCCGTATTTTCTTATTTGAGGGAAACAGATATGATCAGTAAAATATCATCTTGGAATTCTGTCCCACAGCAGGTGCTGACAGGGAGCTTATACAGAAGCCTATGGAAAGGAAGGAAAACTATTTCCCCAGTCATCCTCAGTGTCCAGTTTAACATTAGAACAAAATCGTGTACTCTAGCACTTAAGCTGTCTTTGGGGATGTGGCTAAACATGAGAAGAGTTATGATCGAGGCCAATAGTGAGCTATGGCTAAATATTCTCCCATGATCTTAGTCGCTACTGCTCACAAGACCCCCATTAAATTAAGTGCTTAAGTGACCCCAGGAGGGAAACAGAGGAAGGGAATTTGTCCCCTAGAGGTTTCAGAAGGATGTTTTGTTCCATACCTCAGGGGAGAATCAAGCTGAGAAGTTTTTGTGTAGGCAAGCAGCATGGATGTGGTTGACCTCTGAACTCCTTACCTCCTTCACAAATTCATGGGAACTGGGCACTTAGATAAATTCCACATGGCACACACCAAGAAGAAAAACAGGATTATCTTGCTGCTCCCTGTATAACTAATTCTAAATCAGTCTAACCATAGCCAAGCCCTGGCCAAGCCCAGTGGATTCTGGCCAGTCATCAGGTGGTGCCCAGTGCCCTGACAGATTCACTCCCAAAATTTTGAGACACCAGGCCGGTCCATTCCATGTTCTGCTGAAAAAGAAGCCAATTTTGTCATTAAAGTTAATTTTGGAGCGGCTGTGAACAGTTAAATACTGGACTTTGCGGTACAGTTTCCAGAATCGTTTTTTTGTTTTTGTTTTTGTTTTTTTTTTTATTTTTGGGACAGAGAGAGACAGAGCATGAACGGGGGAGGGGCAGAGAGAGAGGGAGACACAGAATCGGAAACAGGCTCCAGGCTCCGAGCCATCAGCCCAGAGCCTGACGCGGGGCTCGAACTCACGGACCGTGAGATGGTGACCTGGCTGAAGTCGGACGCTTAACCGACTGCGCCACCCAGGCGCCCCTCCAGAATCGTTTTAATTTAGATATCTGTTCCACTAACTTGGTGCAAAAGTCCCTGGTTGGATGCAGAGTCAAATAAGACTTTCTAAATTCAGGTTTCGGTCAAACATTTATTCCACAGCCAATGAAAGGACTACCCCACACGAGGCACTGCACTGCGTACTCCAGAGCAGAGGTTCTCTGAGTGTGCACTGTGAACCCCCGAGGGGTCCTGAGAGCCTTGCAAGGGAATCCACAAGGTCAAGACTGTTTTCCTACTCATACTAAAACGCTATCGCCTTTTTTCACCATGTTGAGATTTGCGGCAATGGTACAAAAGCAATGGCGGCAAACCCACTGTCACCTGAGGAAAAGTCAAGGCGGTCATTGCAAACCGCACTGGCAGGGTCACCATGCACTCACAGTCAATGAGAGCGGAGAGCCAGCTTCACTGAGCAATGTCCTTGATGCAGCTGCATGTTTTATTTACTTTATTGAATCTCAACCTTTGACAACATAGCTTTTTTAAAAAAAATTTTAAGATTTTATTTATTTTTGAGAAAGAGAGACAGAATACAAGCAGGGGGGAGGCAGAGAGAGAGAGAGAGAGAAAGACACAGAAGCCGAAGCAGGCTCCAGGCTCTGAGCTGTCAGCACAGAGCCCAATGCAGGGTTTGAACTCACGAACCTCAAGATCATGACCTGAGCCGAAGTTGACACTCGACCGATTGAGCCACCCCAGCGCCCCTGATGACATAGCTTTTTAATATTCTGGATGACACCTGCCAAGGACACATAGCATACGTCTGCTGTATACTGAGTCCCCCACGGTTGTCTTAATAAAGCCAAGTTGCCAGCCGGATCAGCTGCTTTTCGCGTGGAACGCCATTTTTGCTTGAAAGAACAACCGATAACCCCATAGATGGTTTCTCATAGCGGCGTTGGCAAGTATTTGGCAAACGTTTCTTGGGAAAGAATGAAGTGTGCTTATCAGTTCAAGAAAAATGATGGACGGTAGTCGTTACCAATGATATTTGAACCTTCAAAGGAAAATCAGAGTTTTGGGAAACTTGCCTCTGCAGCAGTGAGCCTGGTAGCTTTCCCAATCTTTGAATATTTTCCTGATGCAATGGTGATATTAGCCAAAGTGATTTTTTATATTGTATAATAAAATGTGTGAACATTTAGAAAATTTGCATAACTCAGTGCACCAGTATTTTCCAAATGCCAAATACATGATGTAACCAAAATCATGCATGGGGAGATGATCCATTCAAAGTGCTGGATGGAAAGGTGTATTTTCATGTAGTAAGGTAGGCAAGATTCATTGATACAGTTTCAGATTCCACATTGCAACTAACCTTTAAGGAATTACCATGTGTTATTTCCTAGTTGCAGTCCTATCTGCCTGCATTCATGTAACATCCCCCAAGCAGATCTTATGCCTCTGGTATTTGATGTGCCTCATCCATTCTTCACACTGGAGCCAGAGTGATCATTCTAAAACACTCTCTTGCTTAACATTCTTTTAATAAAAACTCAAAAAATGCACATATTAAAATCCACTTTTTACTTGTATGATTCTGTGAGTTTTGAAAAATCCATAGAGCTTTGTTGCTACCACCAGAATCAGGATACAGAACAACTTATCATAACCTTCAAAAAATTTCCTCATGCTGTCCCTTTGAAGTCAAATCCTCCCAAAACCCTAATCCTTGGCAACTACTGATCTGCTCATCTCTGTAGTTTTGCCTTTTCCGGGAAGTCATACAAATGGAATGATATAATAAGTAACCTTTGGATTCTGGCTTCTTTCACTCCTCGTAATGCATATGAGATTCATTCATATTGCTGAATGTAACATTCCTTTTTATTGCTGGGAGTATTTCAGTGTACTATAAAACTGGTCATGTTCACTTTATTTCACATGATGGTTGTGAGTATTTTAAAAAAATCCATTTGGTGGAAGCTAGTTGAAAAATAGAAAGTTCCAGATTAATGTCAACACATGAGGGCAGTTAGCACAGTGGTTCTGCCCGGACCTCATTTCTGTGTTCCACACTTGTACATCCAAATGCCTCCTGAACATATCCACTGGGATGCCTCATTGGCATCTCAAAAAAACAGCATGTTCAAACTTCCTCCTATCTCCCCAATTTCCCCCCTCAGTAAATGACAACATGTCGATAAAGTTGTTCAAATTTAAACCAGAATATTATTCTGACATCTATCTGTCTCTTAATCTTATTCCTTATATCCAAATCATTACCAATTCCTATTGATTCATGCTCAAGTTATATCATGAACTGGTGTTATTATCAGTTCCTGTGTATTACTCTTTGCCCACTCCTTCCCCCACACTAAATCACTTTCCGTGGCTCAGAGTGATCTTTGCAAAATCCATAGACTTCTTTATTAAATAACAAGATTTCTTAGATGTCTATCCATAGACATGTCTGTAAGTGAATATTTTGCTACTTTCTTTATCCAACAGAAGGTCACAATTACTCTGAACTATCCCCAGTATTGATTTTTCTGCAGGCAATCATATTTAATACCGTAGGCTAAGATGTGCCAATGGGCACTTTTTCAAAATTAACATTTCTTAGAAACTTAAAAAAAAAAACTACCACTTGTTGAGTTTTGGTATTAGTGTTAAAGAAGAAAATCCACATGGACTGGCTGACTCAGTTGACGACTCTTGATCTCAGGGTTGTAAATTTAAGCCCCACATTGGGTATGCAGATTACTTTAAAATCTTTTAAAAAGAATATCCACGTTATCTGAAAAGGCTATTAAAATATCCCTCCTTTTCCTCACTATATGTCTATGTGAGACCAGATTTTATTCATGTACTTCAACCAAGACAACACATCAGATTTAATGCAAATGTAATACAGAAGCAGATGTAGCTCCTTTTCTCCGCCATCATGGTGTGTGCGGTTCACTGTTCCTCGCCACGTCTTCTCACAAAACTTTCAGCATCAAGTGATCCCTCGCCAAGAAACAAAAGCAGAATCATCCCATTCCCCAGTGGATTCAGATGAAAACTGGTGATAAAATCAAGTACAACTCCAAGAGGAGGCATTGGAGAAAAACCACGCTGGGTCTATAAGGGATTGCACATGAGATGATACACGTATTTATGTTGCATGAAGGTCATGTGTTCCTATCCTATTACTCTGTAAACATCACCACTACCTGAACAATAGACATGCTTCATCAGGGGAATGATTTTTCTCTGTTACTATGCTTCTGCACCAGTAGATTAGTTGGTAATATATGAGACCTTTTGTTTGGAAAAATATATATATATATATATAGAAGTGGATGTAAAAATACCACCATCTTGTATTAAGAAATCCATTAAAGAGATTTTGCAAAAATGTAAAACAAAGTCATTCTTCTCACTATAATTCTGTTGTCTTGCAAAGTATAATTTTTATAAAAATCAATTTAATACCATTTTTAAAATTTCTCAGTTTCAATTTCTAATACAGTAAATAGCAATAAGCATAACCCAAGTAAACCAAAACCTTTAGGATTCTCAGTAATTTTTAGGAGTATAAAGGAGTCCTGAAACAAAAAGGTTGACTATCTAGAAAAAGCAAAGGTGTGAATCCAAACATTAGCATTCTTAGATTTACGAATCATAGTTTCAACCCTGAAAGCCCAGTGCATATAGTTGTGTATCAGCTGATGCACAAATATGAAACTCACACCCTGAAGAAGGTGCATGGGAGCTTGGGACTCAGTCAATTGACCATTGAGGGCTGCATCCCAGCTTGGCTTTGTTTCACTTTTAATTGCATCTCTGCTCAATCTCATAAGATAGTCCAAAGGGGTCAGTTAACTTTTACTTCACTCACCTTTTGTAAGTGAAGTTATATACTCATGGTATTTTTTACAAGGGTCTCAGACAGAGTTGTCATGAACACCATGGGTTTTCATGACTGAGTGAGTGACTCAGTCAGTTAAGCATCTGACTCTTGTTTTCTGCTCAGGTTATGATATCACGGTTCATGGGATTGAGCCCCGCATCAGGCTCTGGGCTGACAGCATGGAGCCTGCTTGGGATTCTCTCTCTCTCCCTCTCTCTCTCTGCCCCTCCCCCACTCTCTCTTTCTCTCTCTCAAGATAAATAAATGTTTAAAAAAATTGACCTCTGCTAAAGAAACACACCATCTAATTGGTTATGAGCACAAATGCCATAACCATAAAAAGTGAGGTTTGGAAGTGCCTGGGTGGCTCAGTCGGTTAAGGGACCGACTTTGGCTCAGGTCATGGTCTTGTGGTCTGTGGGTTCAAGCCCCGTGTCGGGCTCTGTGCTGACAGCTCAGAGCCTGAAGCCTGCTTCGGATTCTGTGTTTCCCCCTCTTTTTGTCCCCCCTGCTGGTGCTTTATCTCTCTCTCTCTCTCAAAAATAAATATTAAAATATTTTAAAAAAAAACAAGTGAGGTTTATAAGGTGGAGAGGAGGGTGGAAGCTAGTGTTTGCTGCTTATATCAGGAATTCAGGTTGCCAGTGACAATATTGAATTTTGCCTTTTTTTTAAAACTAAATACATTTTGAATATGAAAGTAATAGGGGCGCCTGGGTGGCACGGTCGGTTAAGCGTCCGACTTCAGCCAGGTCACGATCTCGCGGTCCGTGAGTTCGAGCCCCACGTCAGGATCTGGGCTAATGGCTCAGAGCCTGGAGCCTGTTTCCGATTCTGTGTCTCCCTCTCTCTCTGCCCCTCCCCCGTTCATGCTCTGTCTCTCTCTGTCCCAAAAATAAATAAACGTTGAAAAAAAAAATTAAAAAAAAAAAAAGAAAGAAAGTAATAGTCATGACCATGTAGTTGTTTGCAATTTGTTTACCTGCCAAATCAAGTTAAGAATTTATGGGTTTTTGGGGGTGCCTGGGTGGCTCAGTCAATTGAACGTCAGGCTCTGGGTTTCCACTCAGGTCATAATCCCAGTGTCATGGGATGGAGCCCCGTGTCAGCCTCCACGCTGAGCGTGGAGCCTGCTTAAGATTCTCTCTGTCTCTCCCTCTGCCCCTCTCCCCTGCTTGCTCTCCCACTCTCAAATAAATAAAATTTAAAAAAGGAATTTTGGGGGTTTTTTAAGACTTAATGTGTGGCATAGAATTATCCACAGTTATATGGGCCTTCTCTTGAGCACCCACTGTGTACCTGGTATTGAACTGGGCTTTGGAAATGCAAAGGTAATGAAGACCTTGTTTGCTCCAGGGAATTTGCAGTGTAATATAGAAATATAAGCAGTGAAATATAAGAAGTAATATCTTCTTAATACTGATTATCTGTCAGGATGGAGTAGGAAAAAGGGCCAAGAAAGACTTCCTAGGATATCAGCAATACTTGCATTGAGGATTGGCAGAGTGTAGGCCTTCCCTCAAAGGCAGGTGGCAGGGTTCAGTGCAGGTTGTGGGAGCCAAATCGAGTGGGGTGTGGCTTCTTTAGAGGGTTGGGAGAAGATAAAGAGAGGACCATCGGTGAAATCACTGACGGCCTCTTTTTAGTTTTGTTATTAGTGAAATCTTTACTCTAATAATATTAGTTACAATAACAGAAATTAGGGCTTCAAAACTAGACACATACAGTTTAAAAAATATTTAAGGAAACCAATAAGGTAAGTTTAAAATTCAGAAGCTTGCCTTTAAAAATGCACTTTAGGTGGGGACCCCTGGATGGCTCAGTCGGTTGAGCGTCCAACTTCAACTCAGGTCATGATCTCACCCTCATGGGTTCTAGCCCCGCATCAGGCTCTGTGCTGACAGCCCAGAGCCTGGAGCCTGCTTCGGATTCTGTGTCTCCCTCTCTCTCTGCCCTCCCCCCCCCCACTCGCACTCTGTGTCTCTCTCAAAATAAATAAACATAATAAAAAATTTTTTAAATAAATAAAGAAAAATGCACTTTAGGCATGCAAATATATCATATATTAAAAAGCTTCAAAAAAGATACAAACTAACCATCCCATGTACACATGGGAAAAAAATAGGGACTTTGTGAGTAGAAACTTACTGAGGTGAAAGGAAATTTATTGTAGAAGTTGCAGGCCCAGACTCTGACTTAATAAGACAAATTATGAGAATCTTTTTAATGGAAAAATCCATGCTGTTGAAAATGTAAGTGTTCCTAATTTTCCATAAATGGTAACAAGGTGTTCTATCTGAAAACACATGAAAAGCACATATTGAATACCTGCTTTGAGAATTTAACTTGAAGGAAAACACCATTATTACTTGGGTCTATTTCTTTGATGGCCTTATGTCTTAAAAGTCTAATAGCCTTATTACCCTTCCCCAGGAAGGTAAAAGAAGGGTTGTGGGACCTTGATCTTTGTTACCAAGGACTCTAGCGGCATGTCTTTGCAAATTTTGAATAGCAAACCATTTGAAGTACTTTTAAGCCTTCTAGAAGAAGCAGAATAGGTATGTAGTTGCTTCTAACAGAATAATTTAGACAACTGTGATTTTTCTAGGACCATTTCCAGTTCTGTGATCTTATGAGTGACTACCCAGAATTTCCAAAGAACAAACTCTGTGTGTGTGTGTGTGTGTGTGTGTGTGTGTGTGTGTTTGACTATAATGTGTTTTGGTGTAGAAATAATGTTGGGTTTTTTTTTTTCTGTTCTTACGTCTTCATGCAAAACTGTAATATCCCAAAGGGTAGAAAACATATCTGTAGTTTTCTTTATAGTTCCACCATTCTCCATAGTAATTCTATTATGCTTTGATTGTATAGAATATCTGACGGCCTAGTACAAAAATGGAGTTGCAATTCTATAAACAAGCCTGTTATTTCTTTGGGTTTATTCCAAAATAGCTTGGAGAACTGTGATCCATGTAACAAAATGTTTCTTAACAAAGTTATTTGCTTTGATCTTCCTTTAAGTGGCAAACTCCCCCGTGCTATTTCACAGAATTCATTTTGAGTACAGATGCAGAAACACTTTATAGAGTTTATTGCATTGAGTTGTTGTCTCGCTAACCAGTAAGTTTTATATTTTGTCTTGAAAGATGGACCCTGTATTGTCAACATCAGTTCCAGTTTATTCACTGAGACTAGATAAAGAATATGAAGTGCGTGTGAGATCCAGACAACGAAACTCTGAAAAATATGGCGAGTTCAGTGAGGTGCTCTATGTAACACTTCCTCAAATGAGCCCATTTGCATGTGAAGAAGGTAAAAGATTTAAAATGGCAGCCAACGTGGCTTTTGTCAATGTCGTAACATTGTTCAGATCACGATCCATTAGCTTCAAATGTCGGGGTGAGAGACCTCAAGTTCACAGTCTATAACAGATATTATTCATTACAGAAGGGGAAGGAGAACTTAGTTTTTGAATTATTTAATTCAGGAAATGTCCTGGGGGAGGTGTAAGTTAGAGAGGAGAAGATGTACTAAGATATTAATGGGGGATATCTCTGGATATCAGAATTTCAGATGATTCTTTTATTTATATGTTTCCATACTTCTAAAATTTTCTATGAGTTTGTTTTGCATTTATAATCAGAAAAATGTTTTTCAAATACATAATGAAGAAATACTGTGTATTTCAAATACATAGTGAAGAAATATATGGATGGATGGATATGTGGCATCTAAAAGCCTACTATTGTGTCAGCATAGGTTGTCAATGGCAGCTGCTTAGTGGTTTTAGAAAGCTTAGGTATGGTTTTCACCGGGAGAAAGCCTTAATAAGTAGCATGCTAGTTATGTGCAAGGACAACATGGAACATTTGAAGATCTTATATAAGAAAAATACAAAGATAATGCAAGTTCAGAGAAATGAGATCTATGAATTCAAAATAAAAGAATTAAAACTTTTGATACAGACATAAAGAAGTCTGCCTAATAATGAACAATAAGTATATAAAGTTATCACTCCCACATGGGAATTAGCTATAGTGCATCTACAATTAAACACAGAGGGTTCACAGGGCTATGTATGAGGATGTGAAGTTTGTTAATGAAGCAATCACAAGCAATAGAGAAATTAAATTTATATTTTTGCATTGATGGTACAAGTAAAATCCATGATACTAAATAGTGCTTAAATGAAAATGCCTGTAGCACTGTTTTCTTTTTCTAAGTTCTAGTTAGCAGGCTTATTATTTTGTACAATATTTGATATAATGAAATTCTGGTTTCGAAAGTAAATTTGCCACACACCCTTTAAGCTTCTTGTGATGCCATTTAATTCAGTTAGCACAGATTTTTTTTAACTGATTTTTCCTTCCAAAAAATGTTTTCCTTAAAAAAAACCCTGAAGTTCTAGCTTTGTTATGTTCCTGAATACATACAGGAACTGTCATTGATACTCTGGCATTGATACAAAGTTACAGATACCACAAGATATAAAATGGTATTCTCTCCTCCATTAATTCTTTATACTATACATAATATCTCCTTTGGAGATTTTAATAACTGAATAGGAATATAAAAATAAGAAAGGAACATTACAGCACAAAATCTTACTTTTAATAAAGCAACATTAAGGTAAACTCCACCTGTCTTTTTTGTGTAAAGTGGATAACCTTGATGAGGATGTGGAAAAAAGGGAAACTTCCTGCACTGTTAGTGAGAAAGTAAATTGGAGCAGCCACTATGGAAAACAGTATGGAATATTAAAAATAGAGTATTAAAGTATGGAGTATTAAAAATAGAAATACCATACAATCTAGTAACTCTACTATTGGGTATTTATACAACAAAAATGAAAATACTAATTCAAGTGCATATATATATATATATATATCCCCATGTTCATTGCAACATTATTTGCATCAGCCAAGATATAGAAGTAACCTAAATATCCATCAATAGGTGAATGGATAAAAAGATGTGATTTATACACACACACACACACACACACACACACACACACACACACACAGTGAAATATTATTTGGCCATAACAAGAATGAACTCTTGCTATTCACAACATAGATGAAGCTAAAGGGTATAATTCTAAGTGACAAATACCCTGTGATTTCACTTATATGTGTGACCTAAAAAAAAAAAAAAAAAAAGAACAACAAAAAAGCAAGATGGAAACAGACTCATAAAAACGGAAAGCAAACTGGTGGTTGCTAGATGCAAGAGCACAGGGAGGATGGGTGAAATAGGTAAAGGGGGTTAAGCGATACAGACTTGCAGTTATAAAATAAATAATCACAGGGATGAAAAGTACAGGATAGGGAATGTAGTCAATAATATTGTAATAGCATTGTATGGTCACAGGTGGTAACGACAGTTATCATGGTGAGAACTGAGTAATGTTTGGAACTGTTGAATCACTATGTTGTACACTTGAAGCCAAAATAAGATTGTATGTCAACTATATTTCAATTAAAAAGTGGGTAACCTCTTGGTAAGTGATAAGAACACTGGGGACCTACTGCAAGCAGCTGGTAGGCACTTGGTCTTAAGAAATGAGATAGAAGTGGGGCACCTGGGTGGCTCAGTTGGTTAAGTGTCCCACTTTTGATCCTGGCTCAGGTCACAGTCTCATGGTTCATGCGATCAGGCCCCACTTCGGGCTCTGAACTGACAGCATGAAGACTGCTTGGGATTCTCTCTCCCTCTCTCTGCCCCTCCCCTGCTGGCATGCATTTGTTCTCGCTTGCTCTCTCAAAATAAATAATAAACTTTGGGGGAAAAAGGTTAAAAAAAATTTTTTTAATTTTCAAAAAGAAATGAAACGGAAGTTTCACAAACAGATTCCCCCAAGTCTGTTAACACATATACTAAAATCTGAAAATGGGAGCCCCAGTAGTGATCTTCTATCACAGGATATTTTTTAAGCTGTAAAATATATGGTCTTCATGTCTAAGAAGTTTCAGTCATGATTCAAAAATAGAAACTCTGCCTCCATCTTTTTGATATATCCTCAGTCTGGAGGATTAAAAAAAAATATTACCACACTTAAAAAAAAAAAAAGAAAAAAAGAAAGAACCAAGTGGACATTATTTAGGTAAAGTAGTATGTTAACAAACAGCACTTTTTTCTAGAGCTGAAGCCACTAATGATGCACCCTGAACACATAAGGTGCTTAATTAAAGGGGTTGCTGCAGGGTTTTTTTAATGCAAACATGGATTGTGCTTAAATTGTTTGCTGTTTCTTCATTTCGATTTTTTTTTCATATGTGAAAGGATTTGAAGCAGTGGACAGAAATGTTCTTGGAAAAGAAAATACTCCAAATCATTGCATTCTGTTTTAGTGATTAGCAGGAAAAATCGGTGACTTTACTAGATGAATACAAATTAAGAAATCTTTTTATGTGAAAAAGGAAAGTGAAAGGTAAACTTCAACTATTCCTAACCCTATGAGTGAGATGCTATTCTTGTGTGTTTCAGATTTCCAGTTTCCATGGTTCTTAATTACTATCTTTGGAATATTTGGGCTAACGATGATACTATTTTTATTCATATTTTCTAAACAGCAAAGGTAGGTGGGAAATGGTCTAATATTTAGATGTTTTTTCCAGTGTTTAGATTTCCATATGTGTTTCCATTTGTTACTTGATATTTTCTTTTGCAAATCATGAGTGAAAAATTTAATTAATGCAGTAAGATATTATCCCTAGGTATACATTTACCACATTGTTGTGTTCATCATAGAGAATTCACTAGTGTCTTTTCTATCTGGGAAGTTGTATAGGACACAAGGAGGCTGAGGCTAGCGACTGCACACCTTGTGATATGAACCTCCTTCACAAAATCATTACCTCTGAGCTGCCCCTTGACCTCTTCAGAGTCCTGAACGAGCAGGCCCATCCACTCTAGGATGACAAGGTGGCACAGAACCTTTGGCTGAGTTTGACACAGGCCTAAAATAGAAGCAAATTTAAAAGGCGAACTAAAGCCACCTAGATAATTCAATCTAATATAACCGTTTTAGACTTCGTATGATGGCGATTTCAAGTAAATCTGGGTTTTCTTTAAATTATTAAATTTTATTTCAGTGTTACAAATTACCTGAATTTGTAAATACAGCTACAATGCTTTTTAAGTTTGAGGAGATTCTATTCTGTATTGGTGTCGAAGACTTGGTTCCAGCTATTATTCTGCTACTGCTGTTTGATTATCCCCTTAATTTCTCCAGGCTGCATGTTCTCATCAATAATATGAGGATGTTGGATTATAATGAGGCTTAAATGTCCCTTGAGCTGTATGAGCTATCACTCTCTGTTTTTCTCCCTGAAAGAAATTCCGTACAGACTGGAAATAGGAATATAGGAAATGTTATTGGTACTGATTGCAAATTTTCTTACTTTTAGAGTATTTTTTTAAGTCCCCTGGGTTAATCCTGACCCTTCTCCTAGACTAGGGTGACTAACACTCCCGGTTTTCCTGGGAGTTTGAGCACCGAAAGTCCCGTGTCCTGGGAAACCCCTCAGTTCCAGACAAACCAAGGTGGTTGGCCATATTTCCTAGAACTAAAGACATGTTCTCCAGCTGAAGCCTAGAGACATCTACAAATCAAAATAGGGTCTATGTGAACACATTGCACAAGCTTTTTAATTAGAGTAGCATCTCCAGTTTCATACTGTAAACCAATGGGAAAGCAGAAGTCATTCTGCAGAATTTCATTTTTATCTAACTTTTTAACAGCGTTTCTTTTACAAGCATGAGTGTTATAAAGCATGACAATATGGTTTTCATTTGTTGGGGGGAAATAGTAAGTGTAAATAAATTTATAGAATTTTAAGCAATTTATATATTTAAATAATGCCAACAACAGAAGAGTCAAGTAATTCTGTCGATTAATTTGAATTCATTGATCTATATAGTTGATGGACTAATTTATATATAAGTACAGTAGACATACCCATTATGTATATAAAGTAATTCACTCTTAACATAAGCTGTCAATTTTGAGTCTTTGTGAAGGCCATGTAAATTTGTTATATTGGTTAATTATATTAGCTACCAATATTTCAAAGAAAAAATAATTCTCTCAACAAATAGGATGTTAAAGAAAATATATTAATCTTTGTATAAAAGAGTTTTCTATGAATAATGAAGCTCTTAACTTCAATGCTTAGTCAGAATTACCAAATTATAAAATTGTTCTGAAATCTTTACTGTACTCTCACATTTCCTGTACTAAATAAGTTCTTTATAGAAAAGAATTAGTTTTGTTCTTTCATTTGCCCATAAAAACCCTTGTCATGGTCTAAATTTCCATGTTCCAACGAAAGTAGGAAACAGGAGAAAACAGTTGTCAACAGGTGTGGAAAGAACATGAAGTTCTAATGATTAAAATGATCCTCCAGGGGCACCTGGGTGACTCAGTTGGTTGAGTGTCTGACTTCAGCTCAGGCCGTGACCTCCTGGTTCGTGGGTTCGAGCCCTTTATCGGGCTCTGTGCTGACAGCTCAGAGCCTGGAGCCTGTTTCAGATTCTGTCTCCATCTCTCTCTGCCCCTTCCCCACTCGCGCTCTGTCTCTCTCTGTCTCTCTCTCTCTGTCTCTCTTAAATATAAATAAAACATTAAAAAATTTTTTTAAATAAATAAATAAAATGATCCTCCAAAGAATGAGGTTCTTATGTCAGCTTTCCCCAGAATGTTAGGGCTCTAAAGGGCTCAGGTTCTACATTTTGTATGAAGTTTTGAGTCCATGCCACTTTTCCCTTTCCATATTTATAATGTGATTTGGATTTGAATAAAATGATGGCAAAGTCACAAACAGAGCTTCAGGCCAGGTTATCTTTACCCTGTATTCAGTCATTCTCATCATACACTCATCCCAGCCTTTGAGCTATTACTAACGGGGAAAGAAACAACTGAATCAGCATCAGACAGGAGTGGCAAACTGGCAATCTGAAAGCCAAGCTCAGCCTGCAGATCTTATGCTTTGTTATTTTATGTATTTGATTTTGGAGTAAAAATTTTGCTACAAAATGTTTACAAACTAGGGAATTTCCGCACAAAAACCCAGATTTCCAGGTCATGTTTAAAATCTGAAAGATCTCGTGACATTCAGTTGATATTCCTGCATGGCAACATGTGTTGAAGCAGAGGACCAGCTGTTCCATTTGGGAAGGATATGTGTTCTCTGTGACCATTCCCATCCCTCCCTTTGACATTGCAACAGGCCTGCTTCGTGCATTTGCATCACCTGCTTGAGCCCTATAGGCTGCAGGCTCTGTTACCCTGGCGGGAAGTCAACTACAAGTCCGAGAAAGCTAACATGTGCCTAAATGCATTATACTCTGCAAATCAAGAGGCAAACATAAGAAAGTCAAGCATTAGACATTTAGGAATCTTTGTTTCCTGCAATTACAATTGTGTTGCATTTTTCTATGTTTTTGACATTTGAAATATTCATTTAGAGATGTAGGACCAAATAACACAGCAGCATGACAGAAGGCAAAAGGCCTGGGTTTGGGGGTTAGGTACTTTGGATTTGAGCCCCAGCTGTGCCAAGTATTAGTGTATGATTTGAGTACCTTCCTTAAATCTCTAAATCTTTCCACAGATAATATCTGCCTCCCTGGTAGTTATAAGACCAAATAAAATGTTTAGTGTCTGGTTGACAAACTTGTTTTCTAAAGGCCCAGATAGTAAATTTTTAGGCTTCTGGAGCCATGAAGTCTTTGTCACAACTACTCGACTCTGCCACCGTGGCATGAAAACAGTCATAACAATGTCTAAACTAATGAACATGACTGTGTTTCAATAAAACGTTATTTACAAAAGCAGAGAACAAGCCAGATTTGGCCCTCAGACCATCATTTACTAGCCCATAGGTTAGTGTGAAATATATCTTATGGTGTCTGTTTTATCAGAGGCATTCCAAAAAAATGGTAGCAACTATTCATAATTTATATTTTTTCTGTATCTTCTATTCACCAGTAAAAATCTGTTTTAACACTTGCTCCGCTAAGTAAACCTAGTGGAGGCTACTTACAGCAATTTAAAAAGTGAAATTTGGCTTATTCCTTGGTTAGGTAAAAAGGCAAATGGAAATATTCAGAAGATGGGTTCCCTATTGAATAGACTAGACGATCCATTCACATTAAGTGGAATATCAGCTAATATCCAAAAAGCAGTTTATCATCCCTGCCTAACAGTGGTGCCTCTGAGTCTTGTTGTTTTAAAACAATAAATGAACTGACTAGAATAGCTAATCTCTGAGCTTTATTCCAGAGCTGCAATGTTAATTTTAAGACACAAATTCTAGTTATGCTATTAACAAAATAGATATATGAGGTATTCAAGTTTATTCAAGAAGTGTTTGAGTACCTTCTATGTGCCAGGAATTGTTCTAAGTGCTAGGGATACAATAAACTGCAAGACAGGCAGAAGAGACATTGAAATGAATCATGATCAAGAAATAATTTAAATATTGGGAACAGAAAATTCAAGCACATCATAGAATTGGGTGTATAAATCCATATTGATCAGTTAGAGATAGCTCAAGTGTAGCCTTTCCCAACCGAAATGAAGCCTGCAATGACACCTTGGTTTATGAGATCATCTTAGGTAATTTTATGATTAATGTGAGCTGTGTGGAACAAACTTAATTCATCCCATTTTTGAGGGTGCAAATAATTTTGGCTTCAAGTGAATCAGCTCTTCTTTCTTTCTTTTTTCTTTCTTCCTTCCTCTTTTCTGCAAACTACTGATGAGATGTACATTAAAATTGCCATCCTTATAGATGAAATGGAAATTGGCTTCAGATAGAGTCAGATTTCTCATTCCCAAATACTGCTGCTGGCTGTCAATAAAGACATAAGGAAAAAAAGATTATGTTTTATTTATTTTTTTTAATATATGAAGTTTATTGTCAAATTGGTTTCCATACAACACCCAGTGCTCATCCCAAAAGATGCCCTCTTCAATACCCATCACCCACCCTCCCACCCCCCCATCAACCTATTATGTTTTATTTAAATTGACTTCACATGAGGGCTTTTTGTTGATTTTTGTTGCTTTTTTCTTCTTCTGTAGTTTTTCCTCATCATTTACTGCTTACTATTTTCTTTCTCATACTCCACTTACATGGAGTATCAGAATATTTGGAATAAGTAATAGTTCTATTAATATTTTATTCCTATCTTTTGAAACACGAGAATGTATAACTTTGCAGATACGTCAAACCAAAATTTTATTTGTTTTCAAGGATTAAGATGCTGATTCTTCCCCCAGTTCCAGTTCCAAAGATTAAAGGAATTGATCCAGATCTCCTCAAGGTACTCAATAAATTATCTAAGGCCTAGATAACACTAATTAAATGCCGCCTGAAGCATACTGTCCTATGTTGAGAGCTTTTGCAAGCTATGTGTATCCCATTCCATTTTTAACCCCTCTGGAGAAAAATGTTTCAAAATAATAATGTATCTTTTAAAATTATGAGAATGTGTTATGATGTATTTGAAAGTTCTACACTAATGTGTTTATTATATGGCTTTGTTGCTATCGCTTTTCTTGTGACCATAATTTTAGTCTCTGAATGTTATTTGTGAAAACATGTAATCATTATGAGTTCCTTTTGATAGGTTTCATTTTCTTTCTGTTTCCTAGGAAGGAAAATTAGAAGAGGTGAACACAATCTTAGCCATTCATGACAACTATAAACCTGAATTCTACAACGATGACTCTTGGGTTGAATTCATTGAGCTGGATATTGATGACCCCGATGAAAAGACTGAAGGCTCCGACACAGACAGACTTCTAAGCAATGACCATGAGAAATCACTTAACATCCTTGGAGCAAAGGATGATGACTCTGGACGTACCAGCTGTTATGAACCTGACATTTTAGAGACTGATTTCAATGCCAGTGACGTGTGTGATGGTACCTCAGAGGTTGCTCAGCCACAGAGGTTAAAAGGGGAAGTAGATCTCTTGTGCCTTGACCAGAAGAATCAAAATAACTCACCTTCTACTGATGCTACCCCTACCACTCAGCAGCCCAGTGTTATCCTAGCAAAGGAAAACAAACCAAGACCGCTTCTTACTAGTGGAACTGAGTCAACTCATCAAGCTGCCCATACTCAGCTGAGCAATCCGAGTTCACTGGCAAACATCGACTTTTATGCCCAGGTAAGCGACATTACTCCAGCAGGGAGTGTGGTCCTTTCCCCAGGCCAAAAGAATAAGGCAGGGATATCCCCGTGTGACATGCATCCAGAAGCGGTCTCACTCTGCCAAGCAAACTTCATCATGGACAACGCCTACTTCTGCGAGGCAGACGCCAAAAAGTGCATCGCTGTGGCCCCTCACGTCGAGGCTGAATCACGTGTGGAGCCAAACTTTAACCAGGAAGACATTTACATCACCACAGAAAGCCTTACCACTACCGCTGGCCAGTCTGGGACAGCAGAACGGGCTCCGGGTTCTGAGATGCCTGTCCCAGACTATACCTCCATTCACATAGTACAGTCTCCGCAGGGCCTCGTGCTCAATGCCACAGCCTTGCCCTTGCCTGACAAAGAGTTTCTCTCATCGTGTGGCTACGTGAGCACAGACCAACTGAACAAAA
Organism: Felis catus; assembly: GCF_018350175.1. Classification (NCBI taxonomy): domain Eukaryota; kingdom Metazoa; phylum Chordata; class Mammalia; order Carnivora; family Felidae; genus Felis; species Felis catus. The sequence continues at coordinate 204,729,413 of NC_058368.1, read as the reverse complement.
TCATGCCGTAGCCTTTCTTTGATTTCCCACAAGCTACATATTGAATGGTGAGGAGCTGGCTAGGGCATGAGTGCTTACACCAAAACAATGTTTAAACTTTTGGGGGGGATGGGGGGAGCGGATTCTAAATGCCTTTTTCCTGAAGTGTTGAAAGATAATATTAAAAAAGAAACAAGAACGCCTGAACAGATAGATATTCCTATTGTGAACTGTAAATATTTTAAAGAATCGTCTCAAAGACTGTTTAGTGGCAGTGATTGTCTTGTTAATGTGGGTGTTAATTTTGTGATACTAAGCATTGAATGGCTGTCTCTAATGTATAGTAAATCAAGCTTTTTGAAAAAGCAAAAAATCAGGTGGCTTTTGCAGTTCAGGAAAATCGAATGCAAATCAGAGCACAGGCCAATGTTTTTTAGATAATCCGGAACTAAAATTATAGGTAAGAAGGCAAGAAATAGTTTGGATATGTAAAACATTTATTTTGACATAAAATTTATAAAGGTATTTTTAAGAATTTACACTACAAGCATGGCTATTTTATATTACACTACACGCTGTGTACCATAGTTCATGCAGACCCATCTGGAGAATGTAGCAACCGCACTCTAAAGCCGGTTTAATGCTTTGGTCGGTCCACCTAAAGAAAAACAAATAAGCAAGTTAGTTTTTTACGCGGCCCTTTTTGTACCTCCCAAAACTCCTTAAGCAATTCTGAAATGATTGTTGTTACCTGCATTATTGGCACATGCTTGTCTTAATTTAAATTTTTAAAGAAATATTTGTTAATTGAGACAACTTTTAAGATGTATGCACAGGTCTACTCATCGTGAACCAAACCAAAACAAACAAAAGACTCTTTCTTACCCAAATTTCGGCTCAGGTCAGAGAGCTCCCTACTAAGAGAAGGAGAGGGTATTAGCTGGTCCTTACTGACAGGCTGCTCAGGGGCTATTGTTGCACACGGAGTGAGTGTTTAGGCAGGCAGATCATGAGCGATGGCCCCAGAACCTTTGTAGTAGTATCTCTTCTAACACAATGTGATTCTATTGCACAGTGACCTAAGAAGGGAATAAAGTACAAGAAGCATTTTGTAAGTCGAAACAAATTGAAAATGAAGTTAACCAGATAATGGAACCAAAAGATCAAGAAATATACCCACTATTCATTGTAACAAGAAACAGAAGAAACAAGATTTCCAATCCCCTCAGATAAGTCAAAATGTTCTTAACCCAATGGGGAAACTTTCTTCCTCACTGAACTCTTCCTAGGGTTTATTTAAAGTAGCAAAGAAGTGTCCTCATTTTTTATTTCCCCTCTGAGTGGATTGGCCTCCAAGAGGGCAGTCAGAAGAGAAAGAAGCGTCCTGAAGTAATGTTGAAATTATCTTTCAACATCATTCTTGGGAGCGTTGGGATTATTCCCCAAAAGGTTTGTCCAAAGAGAAGAATCTCATCTCACTGAAAAATGCTTCTCACTTTAAGTTTTGGTTGGTTTTTTTTTTTTTTTTACATTTAATGAAACTTTAAAGTTAGCTTTAACTTAAATAGTATTTGCCATTTAGCTCAGACCTTTTTAGGAAACAGGCTTAATGGTTGGTGATTTTAAATTCCCTCTTTCTTGCGGGAAGGACAGTGAAAAGCTAGAACTGGGTGTTCCAAGTTCAACATGTTACTTTGTAATAGGTGTTTAATAGATCTTTTCTGCTACCTTGCTGCTATAGTTTTCTCTAAGAGCTACATAATTTAGTTTCATGTACAATTTCATCAGTGTAGAACCTAATTCAACTTAAAACTGTGTGCTTGGGAAAACTATCTTACTATTTCACCATAGGCTGACAACAATTTCTATAGCCAAAAATAGCTAAATACCTCAATCAGTCTCAGAATGTCATTCTGGTACTTTGCTGGCCACACAAGCCATTATTCACTAGTATGACTAGTTGTGTCCTGCAGTTTATATTTAACTCTCCTCATGTCTGTGGATTTTTTTCCTTCAAAGTTTAATAAATTTATTTTCTTGGACCCGTGGTGGCATGCTTCTATTGTCAAACACCCACATGAAAGGCACCCTACACCAGACCGCATGCTCTTCAGTTCTTCTCATTGGAAGGGGAGCTGAGCACAATTAGTTTAAACACATTGGCAATGGATGTGGAGATTTTTGTTATGTGCTGGCAGCTCCCTCCCTCTCTTTTTGAGGAAGCAGGAGCCCAGCTCAAAATTACTATTCCAGCTTGCCTGGACTGTGCCTTCTCCTTGGCTGTAACACCCCGTGGGCAGAGGCTCTTAGAGCCATGTTTTGGATGCAACATAGCATGTATGACATGAGGAGTCGGGAGAGTGAGGAGGAGAAAGTGGTGCTTGTGTTGCAGGATTTGTTATTTTACCTCCATACCCGGGTCCGTTGTCTCGCCGCTTCGAAGAATGACACAAAATAAAATGAGCAACGGGTAAAAGTTTATTAGAGTCTAAGACCAGAAAGTAGAAATAGTAGCAAAGCTCTGTCTGTAGAGAGCGGACATTCGAAAGTGAATGCCCACGGACGATAGGCAAGGGTCTTTGTTTTAGAAGGTTCCGGTCAGCACCCCTCTCCCTTCCCCCTCCTTCCTTCTCAGGTCCTACCCTTACTGACTGATAACTCTAGGTGCTGGGTTGTCCATTCCTGATTGGCTCAATCATTGTATGAGGGATGGTCTATGGCCATACTGTTCCTTGGGTCTGGGTCATGTGTTTTATGGTCTACTTATGTTTAGTCAGGTCTTTTGTCAAATTCCTGAGGGGAACCCCAGGGAGAGTAGTGGGTGTCTGTTACATTCTTAAGAGGAACCTTAAGCCCAAGGGGCTTTGCTGTGGTCAGACGCTCCCAGCATTGTTCCTAAATATGTGATTTTTTCCCCACTCGGAGACCTCAGGTCCTAACCTCTCCCTCTCTGCCTATTTTGTCCTAGCTTTTCCCTCTCATACTTGAGCATTGCCTTGAAGCTACACTTCTAGCTGGAGCACGTTGCCCAGGAGGAGGGAAGGCAGGCCTTCTGTCCCACGCACACACTGGCACAAGTGTGTCACACTAGATACTGGTCATCATGGGAAGGACATAAGTCAGGCCCGCATGGGGATGCCCGGTAGGTAGGTTGTGTCGGAGCCTGAAGGAGCAATAAAGCCATGAAGCGCAGATTCCTCCTCAAGAGAGAGGCTCAGGTGGGTTAACTAATAAATCACAGTCTCTCGTGCAGGCACCAGGTCCATGAAAAGTGAGGATGGAGTGATGGTGTGAAGCCCACGGAGCAATGATTTATTGCCGCAGCAAGTTGAGTGCAAACCGCCACAACTTTTCGTGACACGAGAGGGTTTGCGTTCAATCCAGAAATAATTCTCTACCTGCTGCCTCTGCCCTTTGAGCAGCTATTACCTGAAAGAACTATGGGTGAAGCCTCAGGGTTTCCCTACTCCTTCCTTTGCAAATATGGTTTAGAAAATCACGTCTCTTCTGTCACTAAGATATTGGAACACACACTGCCTTAACATTACAAACCAAAGAAAACCTCACCACTTTAAGCATGAAATATTTATTTCTTACAGATGCTGTAGAAAATTCGGCCTTGTGGTATTACAGGCTTCTCAGTCTTATGGGGTGCTTCGAGGTATCGGGGGTGAAGGGAAAAGAAGACCTCTTTACTTCCTTGGGTTGAAAGAGCACAACCCTTTCTACGCCAGAACATTAATGTCCTGTTGAAGATGGCCACGCATGTGTTTTTCTGTATTTAATCTTCTCATTGGTTCTACTCAGACCTACTAACACTAAAGTCTGCTCCCGTTACATATTTACACAGTTTTACACTAAAATACTAAATGTTCGTGTTCTCTGCTTAGGGTAAGAAATAGGGGGGAAATTGCACATTACTTAAATCCAAATGCTTTAGTTTAGAATCCAAGATCTACACAATTTGCCCAGTCTCCTTTGCTAGCTTAATATGTGAAGGCTATGCATGAAGGGTACAGCTTCTGAATGAGAATGTGACCTTTGGTTAAGATTCAAGCTCTGTTCTTTTGGAAATCTAATAAGGGTATTATGCCAACTATATTAACTTAGGCAATTAGCATCTCTATGTCCTTGCCTATTCCTCTTCCTGCACCCGAAAACCTCCCAATTACTAAACCTACCTGTTGGAATTTCCCTGATCCCTCATGGCTCCACTCAAATGCCTCCTTCTTGCAGTCCCCAGTTCCCGTCACATTAAGTGATCATTCCCCTCTTGAAACCATTTTTAATGGCGTTTATAACACTCTGGTTGTTAGGTCCCCTAACAACCATGTAAGATGGGTGGTGTACCCACATGTATCCTGGAGCATAAATGTTGTCTACAATGTTCTTAAATGAGTACTTCTGTGGTCACATAAGTTTGGAAAACACTTCACACTACACTTCCCTCTGGGAGAGCCAGTGTGCCTATTGACATTTTAAAGCTTCTACAAAACACCTGCATGCACACACACGCACCTGTTTAAACTCAACACATCATTTCCTACTTTATTTAACAGCCAAAAATATAATGGCGAAAGAGCACCCATTATTATATCTATTAACACTTGGGAAGAGCTGCTCTGAGAATTCACAGGCCTAACACAAAATGAAGTTATAATAAATTTCAGATGAATGTGAATCTGAACAAAGCATCTTTATGTGACGCCATTAAGCTTGCTTTCTCAGCAACACTTCTCATATAAAAGGCAAAGCAGCTACACCTTTAAAATAACCACAGATTTTTCACAATTCAGATGCATTACTTGTTTTCATATATGGAATGACATTTTCTAAGAGCTTGGAGGTCTTAGAGCATTTGTTGTCCTCTCTGTGCCAAGGACTTTCTATCTCCTTGAGGAAACAGACGTTGAATTTCCTACCTCTTCGGCTGGAAGACTGGAGGAGAATGCTTAACACGTGAGACTTACCAACATCAACAAAACTCTTAGTCTCAGTGCACCTCGTTTTCTCTCAACTCAGGTTTATAACACAGAAATGCTTATATCACTCTTCACGAGAAGGAGCATATTTTGCTTTTGTAAAGCTCCAGAACAATATGTATCGGTTACTACCTGAACAAAAGTAATTCATTCCTTACTGCCATCTGCCGAGTTTTGAAAAAAATACCCAGATGGAAGTTCAAACATAATAAACTTTTGCACAATAGGCCCAGGAAACAGTCTTTGCAGGGTATATAGAAAAGCAATTTTCTACTGATTTTTTTAAAAGAATCTATACATGATTGTTCTGTGGGCATTAAGAGATTTTACCAATATTTTCTGTAAGCATGAAATAATTTGTCAGGAACTTGCATGCACTTTGGATTTTTTATTATAGTACCATTGGGAAAGCCAAAGTAGAAAGATTTGTATTGTTAGCTTTTTTTTAAAATGGTACCAAATGATAAAAATTATTTGCATAGGATTTTTATTTCATAAAGCACTTCCATATGTAATATTTCATTTAAACATAACAAATATGTGTTGCAGACAACCCAAAACATTACTTTTAACATTTTACAGGAGAGAAGACCAAGGCTCAGAAAACCTAATAGATTTTCCCAGAGTTAACTAACTAGTAAGAGATAGAGCCAGGACAAAAATACAGAACTTCTGACTAGTGCAGTATTCTAAAAAAGGGGAGGTGATAACATTTCTTGATGAGGGAAGAGGGAGTTTCTGATCCTATTCATAGTCTGGAGAAAATGGAAAATAGTTTTATAATCTCCATGGATCCAAAGAACCACCTGCTAAAGATAAAGTGTTCTTTTTCTGATAACCACAACCAGCAGCATGTTAATAAATGTTTAACAATCCCTCTGGGGGAGAGAGGGGAGGTCAGAGGTGTAACATTTGCCAGTTTCCATTGTGTAAATACTCCCAATGTGGCTGATTTTAAGCTATCAGTTTCATCACTGAACACAAAATTGGGAAGAGATTGTACAATAGGCTCTCGTGAGACTGCGTGAACTGGCTCCAGTAGGCCACTGAGTCTACACAATTTTATAATTAATTCCATCTAATGGATGACAGTTTTAATAGTGAGTAGACCACATTTCTAGCTAACAATCATTAAGCACTTATCATGCGCCAGGCACTGTTCTAAGCACTTTACATCCATGAATTTAGTTTAATCCTTACAACAATCCAATGAGGTAAATTCTGTTATTCCCAGTGTACTGATGTAGAAACTGAGGCAGACATAGTTTAATGAATTTGACCTAAGTCACAAAATTAAGAAATATTAGAACCAGGATGCAAACACATGCACTCTAGCTCCAGAGCCTATGCTCTAAATTCAGTGCCCGCCAATTTCCAGATGCTAATTGTGTCCAGATTGGATGTACATAATGAAACAAAAGTCAGCCAACTACTGAGCACTTGAGAATCCAAGCAAATAGTTCACATTCAGTATTGCTAATCTTTACATAACACAGCATCATCCTCCCGGGCCCTCAGGGATAATCATCTAGATTCATATCTGGGAAAAACAGAGATTGGCAAATGCTGCTTCTGAGTCTTCCGTATGACCATGGTGACTTCATCTTGTGCCGTTCCCCTTTGCTCCAAGTTTGCTGCTGGCCACTGAACAGAACCAGACCATAGACCTTCCTTGTACTAGTGATGCAGTGAATTGGGGAAGGTCAAATTTCTTGAAACTCTCTGCTCCCTTTATTTACCAAAAGCACTCCCAAACTAGGCTGTGCAGAAACGTGTGATTCATGGTTCCCTTTCAGTCACCGAATGCGGGGGAGTGAGAGAAGCAGTGGACCCCAAGCATTCCCTCCCTGCCCGTGAGCTCAGTGCTTCCAGCTGACAGTCCCTCAGAAGATGATCACAGGCTGGTGGGTTAAATAAGAGGCTGTGCACCTCAAGCCCGATCCACGTGTGGGCAACACCTCTCCTTAGGGGGCCGGGGTTTGGCGCCATTCTGGGAGTCACCGCAGGTGGCACAGGACCGCGGACACTTTACACAGCAGAGTAATGTGGGATAAAGACGACCGCCTGCATTCCCTGGAGCCCGTCATTGCCCCCTCTGAACCTTGCTTTTCCCGTTTGTTAAACGAATGTTCTGGGAAGATAATCCAGAGGTGTGCTGTTTAGTATAGTAGCCACGTGTGTCTTAGAAGTATAAAATACACACTGCATTTCTAAGTACAAACAGCCACATAAGGAAGAACTTAAAATATCTCATTAATAAATTTATATTTTGATTACATGCTGAGATGATAATATTTTAGATATACTGGGGGAAATAAGATATAGTATAAAAAAATGTTAAAGGTTGTGATTAACTAGACAGAATTATAACATTACCAAGAAAATTTTATTTTATGGCGCGTGTGAACACATGTGAAAACAGTAAACAGGGTTACTCTCATGTTACTTAATAGGGTACCTCTCGTGAACATCCCCAACCTCTTCCTTCCTAAACAACCTCCAAACCAACCTTCTTCAAACCATCGAAGGGTGATTATCTCACTTTTTTAGAAAATCCCTGCCCTACTACCACAAAGGTTGGTTTGTCTCATACCCCCACCTCCACCCCTAATAATTCCTGAGGCCGTGCAGGGTCAGTGTTATCTTCCTTCACAGTGGAAAGGTAAAGACATTGAGCTTCAGGAGCTTCCTCGGTGTGCGAAAGGTCACAGTGCCAGTGAGAGGCAGAAGAAGGATGGCCCCTCTGTCTCCGGAGCCAGCCTTCTCACTAAACCACAATGCTTCTGTCAGGCCTCCCTGACCCCAGGAACAAGCATAGCCACAGGTAATCATCGAGGAGCCAACACCATAAAGAGGTTTTGAGGAAAGTTACTGAGCACCTACGGTGCACCAAGGATTTTCTAGACGAAGAGGATATAAGTGCAAAACAGGTTCTGCCCTCAAGATCACACTTGAGACGGGGGGTCAAACAGATAGATGGCTGTGACACAGTGATAAATCAGTATTAGTGCTATACAGAGAACATAATGAAAGCACAAGGAAGGAAATAATCTGCCTGGGGCATTTGAAGAAGGTTTTGGTGTAGGCTGAAGAAAACACGGGGCAGCCATATGTACTGCTCACATTTCTGCCTATTGGAAGGATTTTTCCTCCAGTATTGTCTTTCTAGGACGTTCCGGATTAGGACTATAAATGTGGTTAGTGCTAGCATATCATGCAAAACCATTTGCACCAAACCTGAATTCTCCCCTCCTTTGTCAACTGGCTATAAGAAATTGCCATGAGAGTAGAGTGTGCGTGAAGTCTGAGAGCCTGAGAGACAGGAAGCATGCAGGAAGAGAAGTTGTACAAGTTTGAACCAAATTACTTGCCTGCCTGAACCCAGTCTCTTTTAGACCACTTCCACTTGATGACGGATTGCTGCTGCACACCCCCAAACCATTTTTATTTTTGAGAGAGAAGTTACAAGAGTGGAAGAGGGGCAGATACAGAGGGAGACAATCTTAAGCAGGCTCCACACTGAACACAGAGCCTGATGCAGGGCTCGATCTCACCACTGTGAGATCATGACCTGAGCTGAAATCGAGTGGGATGCCTAACCGACTGAGGCATCCAGGCACCCCCCCACACACACTCCCAACCTTAAAACATGATGAGCTAGTTAACACCTGGTTCGTGACTGGCAGTCTAGTTCCACAGCCATTTGTTGTCCCATAGTCAGGATTCAGACTCTGCCGAGATCCAGTATCAAACCAAGAACTATTTCTCAAAAAATAGAGGACAACGGAGGACATGGTTTACCCCCAAACCCTAGAGATCTAAACTGTGATTCTCCTACTGGCACTATTCAGAAACTTCATTCAGCATCTCCGTTTGCCACAGAAACTTTGAGTGTTGTTGCATTTGCTGTCTCATAACTCCCAGTGGGAGGGCTGTTTATACTACATCCTGGAATTGCTAAAGTGCCTTTTCTTACTCTGGGCCCACTGAAACCCAGCAGCCTTCTGGGGTACTAAATAAATGTTTCAGAGCAGCACACTCAAACGTAATGTATGTTGTCTCCAAAATCCAAAGAATCCCATCAAGCATTTTTAGTGGTCACGGTTCAAGGTGCAATAGCTAGTTTTAAATTTTGAAAGGGAGAGTTGGACATATCCCAGACCACTGAACCCCCAAAATCAACCATCTCTTATATTCTTAGACCATCCAGGCTAAAGAACAACACAGAGTGATGTGGAGCAGGGAAAAAGCAAAGGGCCTTTTTCTAACACACATTTTAGTCCTGAGACTGTTCTCTGCCTTCTTGACGCCACGAATTAATATTTGATGTCTTCATATTATCTTTTACTTCCTTGCCGCTTATCTTACCTCATTGGTCCTTTGTTGTAGTTAAGACTCTTGGCTACAAGTAACAGAAATCAGGAATGCCCGGGTGGCTCTGTCCATTAAGCTTCCAACTGTTAGTTTTGGCTTGGGTCATGATCTCATGTTTCATGAGTTTGAGCCTCACGTTGGGCTCTTGGCTGACAGCATGGAGTTTGCCTGGGATATTCTCTCTCTCTCTCCCTTGCTCTCTGCCTCTCCCCCACCCTGTGCATGCAAACGTATGCTTTCTCTCTCTCTCTCTCTCAAAAATAAATAAATAAACTTAAAAAAAAAAAGTAACAGAAACAAAAGGCTGGCTAAAAAGATTTCTCTCTGAAGTCATAGTGGTGTCTCATAAAAGCCAAGCACAGGAATGAAGAGCCTCATGATGAATCGAAATGAGAAATTGGAAAGGTGTCAACGTCCTGAAAGAAACTTCGTTCCACCCTTTGGTTTCAGTCTCAGCGCTCGCTCGCTCTCTCTCTCTCTCTCTCCCCACTCCCCTGAAAACTTGATTTTCTGTTCCCCAGTGCAATTAGAAGAAGGCAGCCTCCACACAGCTCCGCAGCTGATAGCACATTTCCAACCACTCAAAAGAATAACTGATGACGTTTGAATTTCCATTTTAAGTATCAGGAGGAAAATGAACTTGGCCCAGTCTGGGTGAGATCTCCATATTCATCCCTGTGTTAATGTGTAGGGTTCATTTTTTTTCATAATCAGGGATGCTGAAATTTCCAGAGAAAATAGGTTGGGCTGACATTTGACAAAACTATCTACTAGAATTCTTTTCCCTCAGTGAAAAAAAGGGAATCTTTCATTCTAGATTTTCAGTTTTTTCTTTATTTTCCTCATTGCCTTTTGGTATTAAACAAACATCTATGCCCAACTTCTTTTAAGTTTACTACATTCTGAATTGACCTTTTGAAATTTACAGAAGGAATTCATTTTTGGAAGAGCAAATGATTACTAGGGTCAATATATGGAAAGAGGAATTCGCCACTTGCCAAGTTTGGGCTACTGGTCCCGGACCACCAGTCTAGAAGAAAACAGAATCCAGCCAGTTTTCTCTGGTGGTGGCAGCCAAAGGGCATTGATCAAAGCGTGTTTTTGTTGTTTACATCTGTTCAATTTTAGTTGACTGAAGCACATGATAAAATGTTTTTTCTGATTAACTTTCCAGAAGTTAAATTCTTAAGAATAATCTTAATTTATGTGGTTGAATTTACCACAGTAAATTCTTCACCTACCAAGTGTCCCACATCACTACTTAGCAAGAAGAAAGAGTTTCAGAAGGAATTATAACTCTTACGAAATCAGCTTGTGACAAAAATCAAAGAAAAGTTGGTGACCCGGCTAAATATTGTGAAGAAAATAAATATTTTGATAGTTTGGGTGTATGTGAGGGAATTTGGATGCTTTTGAATCAAATGCTTTTGATTCTTTTCAAATGCTTTTGATGCTTTTGAATTTCAAATGCTTTCTGTCATTTCATCGTTGATATAGTTGAGAGGTAAGATGTAATCACAGATGAGGAGGATGAAAAGCTTAATCTGGCCCATGGAATGACCAACATACCTTGGCCACACTGCCAAATCTGGACAGTGTGTATCTGTGAGTACCCAAAGCAATGGCTGATCCCAGGTAATTCAGTGCTATGGGCAAGAACTCCTGAACTACAGTAAATGGGAATATTTTTATGATATTTTGCCTGTATTTTTATACTTGTAAGTTCTTATTGCAATGAAATGACAGCATAGATCAATACATGTCTTGTAATTACTAACTTGAATATTTCAAGTGATTTCAAGATGACTGAATGTTATAGTCCTAAAAGTATACAGGATTTTATAGTCTAAAAGTGTAAATTTTTAAAACAACCAAATATTAAGGCGAAGCTAAGATGACAGCACCTTACACATAGACGTTAATTGCACTTGTTTACTCACTTTAGCCAAGTGTCTTCACATAAAGTTAATTCTCTACTTGCTTATGAGGTAGATAAAGGAGGAATTACACTCCTATCGGAGTTGAGACAGAGAATTAATGAACTTGCCTAGAGCCACATAACCAGAGTGTCTGATACTGTATCCATGCCTTTGCACTAAATGTTCTGTGTTCTTTCCTCATTTAAACTGTGTGGACTTCGGGCGCCTGGGTGGCTCCATCAGTTAAGCATCCAACTCTTGATTTCATCTCAGGCCATGATCTCATGGTTCGTGAGTTCAAGCCCTGCATCGGGCTCCACAGTGATAGCAAGGAGCCTGCTTGGGATTCTCTCTCTCTGCCCCTCCCCTGCTCATGCTCGCTTGCTCTCTCTCTCTCTCAAAATAAATAAATAAAACCTAAAAATTTTTAAAAATTAAATAAATTGTATGGATTTGTTCAGACTGAGACTGGAAAAATTACAACTATCCTATCAATAACAATAATCAAATGTGAATGTATACACAAAAATGTGAAATTTCTAAATGAATTATTAATTTCAAAAAGATATACCAACCTATATTAATTGAATTACAGTTATGTATGTTAAAAAGCATCAGTCTAAATATAAGCATGATAACGTTGTCTGGAACGTTTGATCTCTGTTCTGGTTTCAGCTGGAGGAATAAAATGTATAGGTCTTCATTGCTTTTCTTTCTAAGCAGAATATTCTATATCTTAGGAATGCTGTTCCTAAAATAACGCTGATCGATAAAATAAATTGGGAAATTTTATTTTATTCTCTGGAATAATTTAAATCACAAAGGACTTCTTTAAAGTTTTGATAGACCTTGATCTATTGCACTTATGGAAATAGATTGCTAACAAATTTTTCAATTTCTTGTACTTTGTTGAACACTTAGTCAATGTCTATTGTCTATGCTTTTCCAGCACTTTATCTAAATCTTGAAATTGGTCATGAATTTTATCAAATTTATTCAGCTACAGTTATATATACTTTCTTATTTATTTGATATTTGTGTTTTCTTTCTCCTTTTTCATCATTGAACTCATCAGATGTTTATCTATTTTACTGCCCATTTCAAATATTCATTCTGGGTTTTATAACAATTTTAATTATTAAAACTCTAATTATTAAGACTCCTGGAAGAAAACATGAGAAAAACCTTCCTGACATTGGTCTTGGCAATAATTTTTTGAACAGGACACCAAAAGCACATGCAACAAAAGCAGAAATAGACAAATGGGATTGTATCAAGATTAAAAGCTTCTGCACAGCAAAGAAAAAGATCAACAAAATGAAAGGGCAACCTATAGAATGGGAATAAATATTTGCAACCCATATAGCCAATAAGGAGTTAATACTCTAAATATATAAGGAACTCATACAACTCAATAACAAAAATACTAATAACCCAATTAAAACATTGGTAAAGGGGGAATTTCATCCACTATGTGGATTCCCCATACAAACACTTATTAAATTTGGTGGGAGAAAAACATGAGCAAAAATCCTAAATAGATATTTCTCAAAAGAAGAAATTCAAATAGCTAACAGGTATTTACAAAAACTCTCATCATCCCATAATCAGGGAAATGAAAATCAAAACCACAATGAGATACCACCTCATACCTGCTAGGATGGCGATTATCGCCTGCTAGGATGGCGATTAGACAAAGGACAAGTGTTGTGGAGAAAAGAAACCTTTGTTCTTTGTTGGTGGGAATGTAAATTGATGCAGCCACTATGGAAAACAATATTAAAAATAGAACTGCCGGGGCACCTGGGTGGCTCAGTTGGTTAGCCTCTGACTCTTGGTTTCCGCTCAGGTCATGATCTCACGGTTCATGAGTTCCAGCTGACAGCACGGAGTCTGCCTGGGATTCTCTCTCTCCCTCTTTCTCTGCCCCTCCCCCACTCATGATGTCTCTCAAAATAAATAAACTTAAAAAAAAATAGAACTGCCATATGATCCAGCAGTTCCATTTCTAGAATTGAAAAGATGAAAACAGGATCACAGGGAGAGACCAGCACTCCCATATTCATCGCAGCATTATTCACAGTAACCAAGATAGAAAAACAACCAAAGTGTCCGCTGATGGGTGAATGGCTAAAGAAAATGTCAGACACACACACACGCGTGCACACACACACAGAGGAATATTGTTCAGCCTTAAAAACAAAGAAAACCTGCTATTTGTATCAACATGGATAGAGCTAGAAGAAATTACACTAAGCAAAATAAGACACAGAAAGAGAACTGCATGATCTCACTTATATACGCAATCTAAAATAGTCAAACTCACAAAAGCACAGAGGCTAAGAGGTTAGGGAGAGGGAGAAACAGGGTGATATAGGTCAAAGGGTACAAAGGTTCAGTTTTGTAAGAGGAATAATTTCTGGAGGTCTAATGTACCACATAGTGATAATAGTTAATAATACTGTATTGTATACTTGTCATTTGCTAAGAGGATATATCCTGAATTAAATCTCTACCCTCCCACTCCCACATACAAAATGGTAACTATTCAGAGCTAATAGATATGTTAAGTAGCTTGATTGTGGTGATCATTCCACAAGGTATACTATATTAAAACATCAAGTGCTATGTCTTAAATATATATAATTTTTATATGTCAGTTATATTTCAGTAAAACTGTTAAAAAAATAAAATAAGTTATTTTCAGGAATCCTGGTCAGATACATGTTCCCCGGGAATGCATTACCAGCTATTTTTGAGAAAAGATAGAAATGAATCAATGAAAAGAACTGAAAGTGCTGAAAACGTGACTCTGACTTCAAAATTACAAACAATTCCTATCGCTTTATTCAACCCAAACTTCTATCCAGGGTCTTTTTGACCCCATCCCTTCCACTTTTCCTTCTCTCTATAAAAAGAGCAAGCCTATTAACATTATCTCTCTCCCCTCCTCCTCCCTCTGTGGTTTGACTGCTACCACACCGTTGATATGACATTTATATTCCTACTTCTTTTCTCCTCTATATCCTTGAAGCCAGGATCACCCAAGCAGTTTTAAACTTGTCTTCCCTCTACTTTACATCTACTCCTATTTTTTCTCTTTCTCTGCTTATTCTACAGCAGCCTTGAATCTCATTCAAAAAATCTGAACTTTAAAGACAGAGTCAGACCAGTAGGGTTCCTTCTGTTCAGGAGATAACTGATCAGAGGTACGGTATGTAATTGTCAAGAAAGCTACCTCTGGCTCTTGGGTGTTTTCATGATTGTTCTCTGCTCTAAGTTTCTTTTTCACCAAGAGAGACACTTTATTTTCCTTGTCTTCATTCTGCCTATATTCAGAGTGGTGAAAGACGCTTATAGTTACCAGAACACCAATCTCTAGATGATTTCAGTTTTACTATAAAAATGAGATGGCAGAAGGGTAAACCCTTAGTTAACTAGAATGCCCAATTTGAAGAATGCTTCATTATACTTTCTGTCAAATGTTACTAAGTATCTGAGTCCACTTCTCTAGTCTCTCATAAAGTATCAAGGTCATTAGGGGTGCCTGGGTGGCTCAGTTGGTTAAGCAACTGACTTCAGCTCAGGCTCAGGTCATGATCTCACAGTTCGTGGGCTTGAGCCCCGCATCGGACTCGGTGCTTACAGCTCCGATCCTGGAGCCTGCTTCGGATTCTGTGTCTCCCTCACTCTGTTCTTCCCCTGCTCATTCTCTGTCTCTCAAAAATAAACAAACGTTAAAAAAATTTTTTTTTAAGTATCAAGGTCATTACCCTGGATTTCAATTCAAATTATATTGCCCTATGTATATAGATGTAAGTGATCTACTGATCATGTGTATCCTGGAAGTCTTATAAATTATTGTCATTTATGACAATACTTAGCGGCTAATGGTGCAGGTCCAAATTGGTGCAACTTTTCTAGATAGGTGTTTGGCAATATGTATCTTGAACCTTGACAACATTCGTAAACTTTACCCAGTATTTGCACTTCTACGAATTTAATTATAAGACTAATCAGAAAAATTCGTCTTAAAGAGTCTACAAAGAATGATGAACCTAAAAGTCTATCACATGTATTTTGTAAAAGTTAGAACATTATTACCCAACATTACTTAGATATATTTTAATATACCCAACTACTAAAATTCATATTCTTAAGGGATAAGAAATGTTCATAATAAGAGAATAATGGAGGATATAAAGCAGTATAATCAGTATGGTCTAAATTTGATATAATATGCACATATACATGTACACAAGTACTTGTATGTATGTATATGTTAGATGGAAGATTTATGGTATATACATCAAAATGTTAATAATGGTTATCTCTGGCAAGTAGGAAGATGGGTGTTTAAATTTTTCTTGTTTTTACTTCAATATAATTTCCTGCATTGTCTATAATCAATATTTATTATTTTAGGGTCATAAAATAATATATAACATGTTTTCAATTTTCTACTGAAATTCCTACCATATACCTCTTTCTCTCAAAAGTCAAAATGCAGAGAAATGAACTTAAGAGTTCTAGTCTGTGTTTTTTTTTTCTCAAATGAGGTTTTCATATTTTGTTGTTCCTATTATTTTAACTTTCTTTGAAATTTCATATGCACAAACCTATTTGAAATATTGTCTTCACTCATATGACCAGTGCTTTGAAGGGGAAAACCCAAATTATTGCAGAACTTAGGATTTTTCCAGCAATTTCAATTATTGGGATTGCTCAGGACAATCATTGGCACACAAATCTATAATTATTCATGACAGAGGAAATATTTGTAAAATGAAAATGTCATCCATAGCCCTGCTCAGGAATATGACTTGAAAGTCTCTGAAATACCCATTAATGCATCCTCTTATTAGTATCCTCACTTCCACTACCTTGGTCCAGGCTCTGATTATCTCATGCCTTAATCTCCTAAATTGTCCCCCAGTTTGCATCAGATTAGGAAAGCTATCTTTTCATCTAATTTGAAACGGTCATTTCTGGAAAATGGCAGTAAATGAAAAACAATTGCCAGATTTGTTACACTCCCAATTGCACTCTCAATTGCAGATATGCTACACTCTCTCACGTTTCAAGTAAGAGCAATATCCTCAGCCTTTGATGCCTTAAATACCACTCCAAAACTTAGTGGCTTAAAACAACAATAATTTATTAGCTTGCAAGTTGGTGTGTTGGCCACTGGGGCTGGGCCCAGCTGGGCAATTTTTCTGCTTATCTCAGCCAAGCTCATTCACTCAATTGTCGGCTGATGGCTTGGCTGAGGCAGGATGGTCTAGGATGGACACACCTGTTGGGCATTGGGTGAGCTATCCACTAGAGAGGCTCTTCCATATGGCCTCTAAAACAGGGTGATTCATGTGCAAAGCCTCCTGAGGACTAGGCTCAAAATCTCACAACATCCCTTCTTAGGGAATGTCACAAGGCCAATCTAAATTAAAAGGGATGAAGAAACAGAACCCCCTCTGAGGGCAGGAGCTATAGTGAATCTTTGGCCATTTTTAATCTACCATGCTATGTGATGAGCTTTCATACACACAGTAAAAAGTGAAGAAGTGTCAAGTGACAAAACAAAACCAATTTATTAATGACCTTGATGTCCTTCATTAAAAAAAAAAAAAAAAGCCATGGATTGGGGGAGTACAATGTCTCCTAAGCAGTGAAGCACTTTTCCCAAGGGATTTTAGGCAAGCTCAAGTTTTATAGAGCTTAGAAAAAGCAACAGGGAAGCAAAGCAGGATTGACTAGGTCAGGAATTTCCTTTTTAAGACCAGCAGGTCCCATTTTCTAGAGTAAGGTAAGCTAGCTAAAGCTGAGTTGGAGACCTGTGGTTACATTTCCTTGACAGATACTTCTTGTAAGAGCAGGCTGACTTAGGTTTAGATTTGTGACATGGGATGGGCCACTAGGGCAGTCTCCATTTTGTAGATCTCAATATACAAATCAATTTAAGAAATTAAATTAAGAAAGTCACATTCTTAGCTACGCAATCAGACTCCAACAGTGACCCAACGGTAACTCTTATTAACTCTTACATTTCCTCAGAGGCATTCATCTGGAGGTCTCTCTCCTCTAATCATCCCACCCTGTTCCTGTGGCCCTGATGCTCTTTTTCTATATCCCCCTTTTTACTTCCTGACACAATCTAAGAAAGAAGTTCTGATTTTGTTGGGTAGTCTCAATCCATATAGAGCATATCTATTAGGCAGATCACACGAGAGCAACTCCAGAGGGCACTGGCCTGCTTAAGGATTTCCAATTCTCAAAGGGGAGGGGAGAGTCTCTTTTGCAAAGAGATCAAACCAGAATCACCTGTTGATATTACACTTTTCTTTATTCATCCAGAACAATTCTTACCCCTCCTTCTAGAAGAGGCTAAAAACTACAAGAATTGTCTTCACTGTAAAAGCTTCCCAGCATCCATAGGCAAAATCAGTGTGTTTCACCACTATGGTCTTCTGGTTATCTCAATTTCTGGACTAGTTACATTTTATAGTAATACAGTGGACAGAGCACCAGGAAGGGTGGGGAAGGTTATAGAAATATTTCTGCTAGGTAAAATGGGCTCAGATTGAAATTCCCTGGAATTTCTTGGGGAGTCTACCTCTAAAGGCCTAGAAGTATAGTATTGACTCAGCCTCATAGTTTTCATAACACTGACAGAAGACAAGTCCTATGACACTGTTAAATTAATTAAACAAGGAGGTCATTGGACTGAGGAGGCTCAAATGCCATGAGGTTTACGTCAGCAAACCAGAATCTAAGCCTGTAAATGCCTCAAGGTTATGAAATCAAAACCTAAGGACAACCAATCACAAACAGCCAATTGGGCTTTAAGCTATATTCCATCAATAATTTCCTTGCTTGGCTTCCACCTTTTCTCTATAAACAATCTCTCCCCAGCTCCCGTTTTCAGAGGCCTCCTGACCACTTCTGGTTTGGAGCTGCCCAGTGGAATCAATTTTTGCTCAGATAAACTCTTGAAATTTTTAATATGCCTCGGTTGATTTTGTAACACGACCAAAGTAACCTCGCGTTCATTGATTGCCTAAGGTCACGCACACAGGACAAAGACATATCCCAATGAGATGTATTTCTGAAGGTTTCTCAAATGGGCTCAACTGAAAGATGACATTTAATAGTCTTCTGTTCTATTTCTCTGCCATTCTCTGACTAGCATTTCTAATGAGTCTAAAAGAATGGGCTATTTCCGCTTAGATCAGTTTCAGAAATATAATTCAGTGATTTGTAGATGACTATTACAGTGAATTTGTTGTAACTGTTGAACAAGAATTAGCTAAAAAAAATTAAGCAAACAGGAATTTGGGCAATTAAGGAGACACAGATTCAGGTCGAAACCTGAATCCATATCCAAGTTAGACAACAAGGGTGCAGGATTATAAAGGCAAAAGATTACAAGTGTGGTTCTTAATCAGGTCCCTGACGCAAAACAGGGATAGAAAGTAAGCGAGCCAAGGATTGCTTGAGTTAATACGCAGATGAGGGATTGAGACTCATCACTTTGACGCCTTTCAAACTGAAGACCGCAAATGATACAGGTGTCCTGGTGAAGAGAGAGTTAAACCCAGGCTGAAGGTTTGCAGCAGGCAAAAAGTTCATGGTTCCTCCAATGAGGACATGCATAAATTCCCCCAACCTTACAGCTTCCGACCTGACCTCATTTTAAAAGAGACTCTCTTAGCTAGGCTTGCTTATTCCATTTTGAAATCTCCTTTTACATAATAAATAAGGTAACTTAGCTAGAGTCAGAAAATCCATTTTTGGACTGTTAATATTGTCGAGGTGGAAAAATTCTCCCTTCTACTCTTCAAGGTTATGTGGTCTGGTCTAAGAGTTAAACTGACAAGAGACAGATTAACAGGAGAAGAAAATTTATTTAAATTATGTTCAAACATACAGGAGCCCTGCAAAAGGCAGCCAGACAATTGAGGATTATATACCTCCTGGAACTAAAGAAAGGGCTAGGGGTCCGGAGCTTCAAAGTGGGGGGAAGGCAGTTTATGGGAAAGTGAAAAGAGGAAAATGTTTGTTCAACAAGGATTGCCCTACTGGTTAGATAAGTCTCTCAGATGAAATTATCTCTGGTAATAGCTCTCTTCCTGGTACAGGTCCCCTTTCTAATGTAAAATTACCCTTAGAAAAGGGCAACTTCTACTCTGTTGTCAGAGCTTCTCCTGTGTCTGCTGTTGAGTAATCAGCTCAATATGATCCTCATGCCAAAGAGCACTATGCATAGCATAATGCCTTACTTTATTAAAACTTTTATCAGAACTTTTTAGTAGACGTCTGTCTCAGCTATATTCTAATTATTTGGCCTTATTTAAAAGGAGTTTATTGGGGGCGCCTGGGTGGCGCAGTCGGTTAAGCGTCCAACTTCAACCAGGTCACGATCTCGCGGTCCGTGAGTTCGAGCCCCACGTCAGGCTCTGGGCTGATGGCTCAGAGCCTGGAGCCTGTTTCCGATTCTGTGTCTCCCTCTCTCTCTGCCCCTCCCCCGTTCATGCTCTGTCTCTCTCTGTCCCAAAAAATAAATAAACGTTGAAAAAAAATTAAAAGGAGTTTATTGGACAATAGCTGTTTACTTTTGCTCAATAATTTCAAAAGTTATAATGCACTAAATCTCTAAAGATGAGGTTGCAAATGGTAGAAGTCAAAAGATAAATCTCTTGGTTTGTTATTATCTTACTCCATAGGATGGAAGCCCCCCTACACTTGCCCCCAGACAGGAATTTTACTGACTTGTTATTCCTCTGGTACTCCCTATATCCAATAATGCATCAGCATTTATGATGATCTAAGTTACAAAATATCTAAGCCCTAACTATCCACTCTCTGACCTCCAAACGCCCATCCCATCACCAGGATTTAACCTCTACATATCCCTTGAATTTTCTCTTGTAAAAGTTCAGACTTTTATTGTCTGATTTCCCAAATTTCTCTTCCATAAGCTCTGGTCTCACCAGAACTGTCTTTCTAAAATATAGATGGGATTTAACCAATCCTTTGGTTAAAACATGTTGATGAGCTCCCACTATGATAGGGAAAGATAGGATAAAATAGAGAGGGAAAGGTTAGGGCCTGAGGTCCCTGGGTGGGGAAAAACACATATTTTTGGAACACTGCTGGGAGCATCTGACCACAGCAAAGCCCCTTGGGCTTAAGTTTCCTCTTAAGAATGTAACAGACACCCACTACTCTCCCTGGGGTTCCCCTCAGGAATTTGACAATCAAAATACCTAACTACAGAAAGTAAACCATGAAACCTATGTTATACGAGGGAGGAACAGTAGTATGACCAGTCAGACTCCTCACACAATGGAGTCGAGACGATCAGAAAGGGACAACCCAGCACCTAGAGTTGTCCAGCCCGTAAGGGTAGGACCTGAGAAGGAATGAGGGGAAAGGGGGGGAGGGGGGGTTGACCAGAACCTTATGAAATAAGGACCCTCTCCTATAGTCATGGGTATTCACCTTTGAATACCCTCTCTCTATAAAGAGAGCTTTCATACTCCTTACTTTCTTATTCTCTAATAAACTTTTGTCTGCTGCTCATTTTGTGTCCACCTCTTCATTCTTCGAAATGGTGAGACCATGAATCCCAGGTATTGAGGTAAAAAAAAAAAATCCTGCAACACCACGGCCATCAAGGTTAAGTTTATGCTCCTTAGCCTCATCTTTAAGACTCATCACAAACTTGGCCTGCGGCACCAGCCTTCTGTAGGCACTTCTAACTCCTATCTCAGTCTAGAGACAATCCTTAAAACTCTGAGCTTTCGCTGTGGCCTGAAGATGTTGATGGCCTGTGTGGATTCTATTTTTAACGAAATGACTTAGTGACCTTAACCTTGCCTTGTGTCCTGTATCCCCCTGACTCCACCAAATCTGACCTACTGAAAGAGCAGTGTTTCCTCCCCCCCGATCATAACAAAGAAACTTTGGGAATAAACAAATACACCTGTAACCTTTTGAATAGCTCACTGACACAATAGTTTCTGAGCTCACTTTAAAGAATTCTTCGCACTGGTTCATGGCTATAAAACAGTGACTGTTAGCGATAAAGCACAAGAGGGAACCTAGGAGGAGCCTGCATTCCTGGCAGGGGGTTATCCAATGCTTTGAGGCGTCAACAGAGGGAGCTGTATCCCTCCTCCTCTGCATCCCAAACATTCTCTACCCACCCGCCGCACACAGACAAGTCCTAAACGTCTAAGCAAAAATATATAAATAACAGAGGAACTCGAAAAAAGTAAAAAGGGGCGCCTGGGTGGCTCAGTCGGTTGGGCATCCGACTTCAGCTCGGGTCATGATCTCGAAGTTTGTGAGTTCAAGCCCCGCATAGGGATCTGTGCTGCCAGCTCGGAGCCTCGAGCCTGCTTCAGATTCTGTGTCTCATTCTCTCTCTGCCCCTCCCCCACTTGTGCTCTGTCTCTCAAAAATAAATGAATTAAAAACAAATTTTTTTAAAGAAAAAAGTAAAAACCTATGGGATGAGAGTGCAGGAGTCAAAGGCAGGGCCAGTTGCACGGATGTGTGACCAGTGTAGTAGCACAGAGCCGAGCTTCACGTATAGAAGGGCCTATTCCTGGTTTCATGTTCTGCTATTCTGCCCCAAAATTCTTAATATTATTTTAACAGGAGCCCCACGCTTTCATTTCACACAAGGCCCCACAAATTTCGTAGCCAGTTCTGGTCAAAAGATTTGAAGCCTGGCACTTTCAGCCACACTTAGCCTTTCCTAGGGAAATCTTTGATGTGTTGGATTTTCTTCATTAAGGTTTTTTTTTTAATTTTTTTAAATCCAAGTCCAGCCATAAAGTCTTTCGATTTAAAATTGGTTAGAAGACATTCTGCCAGTGTTCGTTTCGTTTTGCCACTTGCTAACCCTGGGCAGCTGATTTTCTCTGATTCTTTCAGTAAGCAAGAGGATCCAGGTGGAATCTAATTATCTTCATTTGTTTCCTGTGTGCCTGTTTTCACTTTCTTCTTCCTGTTTTTGGCAATATTATTTTCCAGTATTTACAACAGCTGTGATGGAATCAGCTTCACTGTTGGGAGCTGGGTTTGAGTGTTTGGCCTAAAGATCCAGGGGGAGAGGTTGGCACTTTCAGCCCACTTAGAGGCGCCTAATCCTTCAGCTGAGCCCGTGAGGTGACTGTAACTTAGATTTCTGTTGTAATTCAAGTTCCTGGAGCCGAAATTAGTCTTGTTGGTTCTCAGCAGTATTTTATTTCCCATTGTTGTTTTGTTTGTTCCCGTCCAAGGCTTTGAGAGAGTTCAAAGTACTTTGGCAAATAAACAACATTGCTCCTGATGGAGACCCGACTGCAAGGGGAAATCACCCAGGGGGCCCCAGAGTAGCTGATGAAGGTGTTGAAGAGACAGGTTATCACTTCTTTCTGTTTGACCCAGATTCTCTCTTTAAAATCCTAGCATAAATCCTTTAGGGATTACTAGATCAACTTAAATGGAACTGGAAATTGCCTTTTAACAGCAACATCAATTAAGAAATGGACATGAAGTCTTCATAATGCATGCCATGTAGCTGAGGAGACATGACACTAAGCAATTTGAGAATCATGCAAGCATATGAAGCCCATGGATAAATTGTTTCGTAGGAGTTGTAAATGATATTTCAAGTACAATTTATCTCCTTAAATCTCTTCAAACTATGCACACAATTGGTGTACAATTGTTATTGATGCTTCTTGGTAAAGATGGGAGATAATAAACAAATCACAGAATCCCATCACCCTATAACCTAGCAAGATAAACAAAAAATAGATGAAACCACAAAAAAAGTTCAACAACAACAAGAACCAGACAACCCCATATCATACATTTAAAAAGATGACAGCCTTAGGTGCCAGTTAAGCGACTGACTCTTGATTTTGGCTCAGGTCATGATCTCCCAGTGAGATTGAACCTCACGGTGAGATTGAGCCCCACATCCGCTGTGCACTCACAGCACAGAGCCTGCTTGGGACGCTCTCTCTCCCTCTCTCTCTTTCTGCCCCTCCCCTGCTCACACTCTCTCTCAAAATATATAAATACACATTTTTTAAAAAGATAACAGCCTAGAGAGTAACACAGGCAGGTTAGTGAGGGCTCCTCTACCCACTGTCACCCCTTACAAACATTACTGTTGAGTCAGAAAAGTCCCGAGACTTCCATTTATGCCTCCTAACTATGGAGAGAAGTAGACTAAACAAATACTTCCTTATAATGGGGAAGGGTGGAGTGGAGTAGAAAATCTCCCAGGTGAAATGGACGGAGGGAAAAACTTGGGCTGAGTCTCGGCTGGAACACAGGCTTCAGACCTCCATGAGCAGCCTAAGAAACAATCAGTGACATGAAGATACTATCCCATGGAGTAGAATAAGCTCTTATTACAAGGTAAATTCCATTAGTGAAGATTGAACACAGCCTCAGAGGAGATTGCTAAGCCCATTTTTCAACAAAGGCTGCAAACAGCTTTATCAAAGTTGTTCCACATTCAAGATACCGGAAAGTGGTTAGAACTCAATTCCCAGTCTTCAACTATAAGTCAGAGACAAGATAGATTAATGAATGAACTTAACATGAAATAGGACATTTATATTTGATTGTATAATGGATATTACTAGAAATTGCATCCCTTCAATCTCCATCAAGCTGAAAGCCTCTCTCTTACCTGGTCATGAGATTCAAAGAGTGAAAAGTGCCTGTTGAGGAAGGTCATCAAAAAGATGTGACTGCCAGTTGACCTATGAGCTGGACCTGGGCACTCAGAGGCTCTTCATCCCTTCTGCTGTCCTTGAAATGTGCATTCCACTTGCCTTCCCCACTTCTAGAGGCTGCAGGGCCTTGAGATAGTGATGTGGTGTTAAGAACCACCTGCATAGTATACATGACTGAACCTAGTTACAGCCTCTATGTAAACTTATGGTTTGACAGGTGGGTTTGGGGATCCATTCACCTTGCTGCCACCCAAGACAAACCTCATAAGTTCCCTTCATTTATTAAAACTGCCACCTGTCTATCTGGAGTGGCAAGTCTCTTGCTTTGGTCTCTTCCTGCCCTCACAGTAAGGGGGACTGGTTTCAGATTAAACCAGTGAAGCTTCCTGGAAGGTTACCAACCAACAGTGCCCTAAAACTCAGGAGGACAAGAACCAATTCCCTTGTAAGTAGTGCCAAGAAGAATTCCCATAGGAGATCTAGAGGCCACTAAAACAGATTAGTGAAAAGTAAGAATAAGAAAATCGATCAGGGAAAGTGAGCATTAAGAAGAAACTGAGGGGTACCTGGGTGGCTTAGTCAGTTAAGCATCAGACTTCAGCTCAGGGCATGATTTCATGGTTCGTGAGTTTGATCCCTGTATCAGGCTCTGTACTGACAGTGAAGAGCCTGCTTGATTCTCTCTCCCTCTCTCTCTGCCCCACCCTCAACGGTGCTTTCTTTTTCTCTCTCAAAATAAATAAACTTAAAAAGGAGGAGGAGGAGGAGGAGGAGAAGAAGAAGAAGAAGAAGAAGAAGAAGAAGAAGAAGAAGAAGAAGAAAAAGAGGAGGAAGTCTCCTCAGACTTTCCTTGATCACTATATCTAAAGCTGCTCCCATTCACTTTTTGAGTCAATATCCTGGATTTGTGTTTCTTTCTTTGCTCTTATTTCAGTTTTTATTTATCAGTCGTTTACTTATTTATTATGTATTTCTCTCTCAAAACTGTAAGCCTTCTGAGGTCCAGGATCATGTCTGATTTATTCATTCCTATTCTTATAGATCCCAGAACAGGTTTGGTGCCCAGCAAGTATTTCTTGATTGAACAGATGGGTAATTGCTCATGGTCTTAAAAAGGCAATCCTATGAGATGTGAGGTCCAAATTAAGATAGCACCTTACTTGTCTTTCTCTCCATACTGCCTAGACACTCAGTAGCTGATACCTTGCAAGGACTTAAATATTTTTGAATGAATTAATAACTGAAGCTGTTTGTAACCTAAAAAAAAAAAAATCGACGTATCACTCATCTTAAGATCCTTATATGAATTAATCAGTAGCCTCTGATTTTTTTGCAGTTGGGTAGGCTCATATGTTTATTTTCTATATCATGGTATTTTTTTTTCAACGTTTATTTACTTTTGGGACAGAGAGACAGAGCATGAACGGGGGAGGGGCAGAGAGATAGGGAGACACAGAATCGGAAACAGGCTCCAGCCTCTGAGTCATCAGCCCAGAGCCTGACGCGGGGCTCAAACTCACGGACTGCGAGATCGCGACCTGGCTGAAGTCGGACGCCCAACCGACTGCGCCACCCAGGCACCCCATATCATGGTATTTTTTAATGGACTTGCACATTACTTTCTTTATACTCCCTTTGTTAATATGGCACAATAATATAATTTATTCCTCTTAGGTTTTTCAGGCAGTTTCTGAGCAAATACTCAATGAATCCTTTCTGTTTCTCAATTGGATGATACTTGATGAATAAAACTGTGAATACAACTGTGAAAGGCATTCCCTTTTTAAAAATGAAATCATGGGAAGTTTATATAGTTTCTCATTGACAGAGATATTTTGAACTCACTAGACTCTTTGGGGAAAAAAAAAACTAGTATCTATGAACTGGAAGAGAAGCTTATGACTCATTTCAAACTAGAAAAATCAAGCTAAATTTTTCTGATTTATTTCTGGTGTGTTGGTTCATTTCTATTTATTCTCATTAGCTAGGCACTATGGAGAAATATATATATAAAATAGGCATTCTTCCCCCAAGGAGCTGATCAAACAGCGGGAAAAAAATTCCAACAGCCCTAACAAAGGCCACAGGAAGGCCAGCCTGGTCCGAAGTGTAATAGGAGCATAGAGTAAGGAAAGGCATGTCACAACTGATCAATATGATCAGTGAATGCCTTATGGAGAAGGTAGCATCTTAGGTGGGTCTTAAAATGGGCTTATTTCAATAACCATTATGATATGGGTTACATGGAACATTTTATATGTGCTAATTGGATAGAACCAGCAATTCAAAAGGCCATTTTTAATATCCCTATGTGTTGTTACATCAAGGAAAGCTTATTGGGTAGCCAGAAGTTTAAAAATTAAACATAAGGGGTGCCTAGGCAGCTCAGTTGGTTAAGCATCCAACTTTGGCTCAGGACATGATTTCATGATTCATGGATTCGAGACCCATGTCAGGCTCTCTGCTGTCAGCGTGGAGCCTGCTTCAGATCCTCTGCATCCCCTCTCTCTGTCCCTCCCCAGCTTGCGTATTCTCTCTCTCAAAAACCAGATAAACTTTAATAAATAAATAAATAAAAATTAAACAAAAATGCACACAGACATATATGCATAAATAATATACACAAATTTTGTGAAATTAATGAGCTCAAGAACATGAAAAAAACATTTTTCAAAATATTTGATAAGACCAGTTTAAAATCCTAAAATTTTAGCTTTTTTATTTAGTCCACTTCTCTTATTTTAAAATTGGGGGGGGGGGGAAGTCTTGGGAAGATGAATCAACCTTCCCAGCTGACTAACAGCAGAGAGAGGGCTCCACCCTACATTTCCCACTTTGACCAGATTACCTTGCCATCATGCTCTACTACCTTCCCAATAATCAAGTATGAATTATCCTATTACAGTATACATGTATTTGCTGGCCACATCTTGGATTTCATAGAAAACAAAATTCATAAAAAATATCTCTCTTCTCCCACTCAAAAAAAAAAAAAAAAAAAAAAAGTAGGCCAGAGTTGGCAGTGGATACAGTTTCAAACTGTTATTGACCAAAATTCTAATCCTTTAGTCATCACAACAGGCCTATGAAGTAGGCATCATTATCAATGTCAATTTTACAAATAAAGAAGCCGAGGCAGGTATACTTAAAAACTTGCCCGGGATCACCCAGTTGGGATATAAAAGAGTTGCGGGCTTGAATTCATGCGGAGGGAGCCTAAGCCTTTACCATTAGTTACCAAGACCGTTTTGTAGATGGGAGATCATCTCCATCAGCTGACTCTGGACTGCACAGACTGATTATATTCATGCTTTCATCTCCATCACCTAGCACAGTCTCTTCGTACATTATAAGCCTATTTCATAAATTACTCAAATAAATATGGATTATTAATTCAATGATGCTGACTCACTGCTCCAAACTTAAAACCAATGTGATTTATTCTTTGGCTAGGGAAATAATTAGGAATCTGGCAGGCACTGGATGTTGGGTCATGTCCCAGAAACCAGAAAAAAATATCTAAGAAGCACCAGATGCTGAGGCGAGCAAGGGCCAAGGAGGCAGGGACCACCGGAGGTGGAAAACTGGCGGCCCAGGTCGGGGCCGGGAGAAGGGCGGGCCTATTGTTGGGGGAACTTGCTTCCGGGGAGGGGACAGCAGTGCGGGGCGGACCAGCACCCGGAAGTGGTGACGCGGGAGACTGTGGGGAACTGTGAGCGGCGTCAGGTACGCTCCAGGCTTTTTGTCCCCGGGTTCGAAATTCCCACTTTGGCCTTGGAAATTCTTTTCTTCATACCTCCTCACGTCTCCTAAGCCATCCACTCCCGTCAGGCCTGGTGCGGCGAGTCCTGCAGTAGAGTTGGGTCCCTCTGGTCCCCGGCGCGCGGGGGGAGGGGGAGGGAGCGGGAGCCCCGGGCCTCGGGACCAAGCGTGCGTTCACCGAGAGCAGCAGGGAGGGGAGAGGAGGAGCCCCACCCCCACCCCCAGTCTGTCTTCGGGCCCCGCACGGGCCCCGCCGAACCCGGGAGGGGGAGGGACGGAGCTGAGGCCCAGATGCTGGTTGGCATAAGAGCCATGGAGTAAAGGGCGCTGTCACCCACCTGAGGGGGGTGGTTGCTGCTGGGCCGGAAGGTCACAAGTCAGTCCCTGCTTCTCACCGATGAACTTGACCGGCACTGAATCACCAGCTTGTTTCGTAGCTTCACGGGCAAGAAGGCCACAGCCACTGAAGAGATGTTGATGGAGGAAATTGGGGGGTACCGTGAAGACACCTAGAAATGGATTGGATGGCTTTTCAGCCTGTGTGACAAACTCCTGCACCGGGCGGAACGGCATGCGATAACAGCCAGTGGAATATTAGCGATGGTTTTAAAAAGAAAAACACTCCCAGAGTCTCATTAGAACAGAGGCGTTTGGGAGGAAAATCAAGCTGAAATTAAAATGAATTTAATTCAAGAGCTGGGGTCTGAGAACTGTAGTAAAACCTTTTTATTTAAAATGTTAGGAACTAAAAAGAAAAATGTTGGGGGGGGGGACGGGGGAAAGTTTTGCATTAACTACCTCAGATGATCCTATAGTTCTATTAAAGAGTAACAGTTATCAAATACTGATGATTGTTAAGCTTTACCCCAAAAAAGAATTTTGCTGTATTTATTATGGGGTGCTAATTACAATTATTTTCCTGCCTTAAAGATCAAGTTATAATTTTTAAAGGGATTTTTATATAGTTTTACTTGAATAATAATTCAGTAAGCTGAAAATGCACAGCTAAAATTCTTTCATTTAAAAACCACTAATAGTTGTCAGATGTCATATATTTGATTTAACGTCCAATCAAAAAGAGGAAGGAAACGAGATTTGTGAAGTAACAAATTGTCAAAGCAATGTCTGTTGTGTTGTACTTCATTTGAAACAATAATATGACCCGTAAAATTACTTTAGGAATTTTATTTACCTTTTACTTTGGACTAGTTTCCATTACCACTTTCACACACCAGGCATTGGCATATGCTCTTTCCTTAATCCAGAATGCCTAAACTTCAAATTTGTATTTTCTCCTTGCACTTTGCTTGTGAAAAGTCTAAAGTGTCTCATATTTTTAGATTGTATTAATCCTAATTCTTCTAAACACTCTCCCATCCCCAAGTGTAAATGCTAGCCATTTTGTGAAAGTCCATTTCTTCATTCTAACTGGATGAGTTTACCTCTGGAATAATGTAGAATTTCTTATGATTGGTTCCATAGGACTAAAACTAAAACTCATTCTTTGCAGTTAGCTGGTTATACCCAAAGGAATTTGAGGGGCAGGGGGACACAATTCAGTCCATGGCAATAAGCACACTACCAGGAAATACAGCAAAAAATACTCGTGGCATGATAGTTATGAAATATTTTAAACACCGTACATTGAGAATACCTATATTTAAAAGTCACACATCAGATTTAGCAGTACACCAGATTTTGAGTCCTGTCATACTGATGGCAAGAAGATGAGTTGAACAATGGAATAGTTTTTTTGTGTAACAGGGACAAATAATTTCTACATATGCACATAACATTGCACTAATTTTAGATTTGTTTAGAGAAAACTTGGGTGGCATGCAGAAGAATGGAGAAGCCTTAATGCTTTTGACTATTAATAATGTGTATAGCAAAACTTTTCCACGTGCTGTGGAGCTCAAGTAGGTGCTGTATGCGTAGAGTATAGAAACGTTAGTATTTGACTTATTGTCACTATTGTACAGCTTTTGTTTACTTCTTCATCTATTTTTTAACCCTATTTACTCTTCACTAGTTTAGACAT
This sequence comes from Felis catus, assembly GCF_018350175.1. Taxonomy (NCBI): domain Eukaryota; kingdom Metazoa; phylum Chordata; class Mammalia; order Carnivora; family Felidae; genus Felis; species Felis catus. Next base: position 204,699,613 of record NC_058368.1, on the reverse strand, counting down.
GAGTCAAAGCAGCGAAGGATGTATGAAAAAGATTAGCGGTGTGAATCTTGACAAGCTTATAAGTGATTTCTCACAGATAGAAAAGGTATGTAAAGATATAAAACAGTTGTAGTAGAAAAACTATATATAGTATAAAAGTATATAGTATAAAATTTATAGTATAAAAGGGAAATAGATTTTGCCAGTGGGAGAATTTGAGAAGTAAAGAAAAATGTACCAAAAAATAAGCAAAGTAAAGACAATGGAAATATATTTTTGCTAAGTCCTTTCTCATTTTTAAAATCCATATTTAAAATATATTTCATTTTGGATCATTTGTACTAATACATCAAAATGTTTCTGGGACAAGGAAATAGTTGATATACTTTGGCTAAAGTTAAAAGGAAAATACATACTTAAATGTTCAAAATGTCCATAAACTCAGGAATGGTTTAATAAGAATTGAAATAAAATAAACTCAATCCTCAGTCTCTTACCATTATGACTAACTCTAATTTTTTTTTTTTTTTTACTCTTTCCTCTGCTGTTCCTTTTTCCTTCTCTGTTGCCTAAAAACAGATGTACTTGAAGTTCCTCTCCCCAAATATAGACAAATTACATGATAGACCAAACCCACAAGTATATATTAGGTTTTTTCCCCCTTGTCTGCCTTCGAGAGGAATAAGAATAGTTGTTGAGAAGATAAAGGTGAATAAATGAAAGATTTGGGGAGTGGGTTTTTGAAGCAAGGGTGGGAAAGAGAATAATACCTATCTCTATTTTCTCTATCATTCTTCTCTATTCCTTCTTTTCCTCTGCACAGTCTGGTATGTCACAATGGGTATTTTGAGATAGCATTATGAGCTTTTTTTTAAGTAGGCTTCACACCCCTGCAGACCCCAATGCAGGACTTGAACTCATGATCCAGAGATCAAGACCTGAGCTGGGGTCAAGAGTCAGACATTTAACTGACTGGGCCACCCAGGTGCCCCACATTATGAACTTTTTTAAACAATGAATTTGAGTTTTCTTAACCAAGTGATTCTTACTAAAATAAGAGAGAATAGAGGAAGAAATAAGAAGCACTGTTCGTGGGAGAGGAATTGGTGCAAAATTTTTGGAGATTATTTAGAAATATCTGTCATGTCCTTAAATATTTTAAATAAGAAATATTGATTTTTTTGATGTGATAAAGTATTGTGATTGTATTTTTAAGAATCTTACCTGTTAGAGATACATATAGACGGTGATATTTGTGGATGAAATAATATAATGTCAGGGAGTTGCTTTAAGATAAATTCAGAGGCAGAGAGAATGGGGAAGTGGGTAGAGATATAGATGATACAATGAATTGAGGATTTTTGAAGCTGTCTGAAGGGTATATGTCAGCTATTACACTGTACACAAAGATACCAAAAAGGTATGTTGAAGGTTTATTCATTATTTGTAATAGCAAAAAAAAAAGTGAAAACAACACAAATTATCCTCAGTAAGGGGACTAGTTAAATAAATTACAGTATATTCATAAGTGAAACTCAATGCAGGTCTTAAAAAGAACGAAGTAGACCTAAATGTGCTTGTATGGACATCATCTCCAAGATAGTAGTTCTAAGTAGAACATCCAAGGTGCAGAACAGAGTATAATATGATCCTTTCCTATAGTTGTATAGTTAATCATAAAATATTTTGGAAATATGTATAAGGAATCGTTAACCATAGGACTGAGGGTTGAATAGTTGGAAAGAAGGGGATTCCAAGTTAGCTCATATTCTTACTTTTCATAACTTTTTATAGCAGTTAGTCTGTTTTAATTTTTTGCCATGTTACTTTTAAAATTACATAAATGAGGAAGTTGGCTTACATAAAACATATGCCAGACTTAATTATTAGACTTTCAGGTATTAAGTGGTCTGTATTTTCGTTAGTCTTCATATCATTAGGTAAAAAAAAAATAAAATAAAAATAGCGACATTCCTTGCTTTGGTAATATATATTGTTTCTTCTACAGAAAATGATAGAAACCAGTGGAAAGAATAATATACTGGATATGCAGTTGGAAAAAACTAACTATTTGTTAAAAGTAACGCAAACAAAGGAGGTTTCAATTAAAAAAGGTTAGTTCTTTACTGCCTGAAGAAATACAAAATCTCATAAGAGTATTTTTTGGTACCACAACAATTAATATTATACCATACATTTGTAAAATATTTTAAATTCACATAGAACTTTCCGAGCTATCATTTCATTTTATCTTTTATAGCCCTGATACATAGGATTGGTATTACTAAGCCACCTCAATAATGAAGAAACATAGGATGAGAGAAATTAAATAATCTGTTGGAGACCACTAAACCAAGAAATGGCAAGTCCAAGCCTTCAAAACCATGGGAAAAAATAACAGTTGAATTCCTGTCTCACAATTACACCAAAAGAAATTTCAGATGGGTCAAAAATTTTAGTGCCAAAAATGGGCTGTTCTAGTCCAAAGCTCTCCCCTTACTTCTGGGACAACCAGTCCATGTGTGCCTCTCAGCTCCCAGCAACCAGTTGTCCTCCCGGCTGTGTCCCTGGTCTTGGTCCATCCTTTGCACGCCCACTAGCCTGCAGGGAACCTGAAAACCCAGGCTCTTTGCAGGGCAAGGCGCTGCTCTTTGAGAATGCCAACTTGCTTTGAGGCACAATGGTCTGGGATTACACCCAGGTAAGTGAGCTTCAGCTGCACCTGCAGCCCTCAAGGCCCAGTAGTGCTTGGCTTCTCTGTGCGACCAGTTCAGGGTATCTGGAGAACTCAAGAGAGCCAGAATTCCCTCCTGTTCACATGGAACTATGAGAAGTTCCTGGTATGCCCCAACAGTCTGTGCCTGACATTGAAGCCCTGCTGTACTGGAGCCCATCTGTGCCTTAGGTGCCCTTTGTACCACTGCTGGTGGGGCCGGGTGGTCACAGTGCTGTCCTCTGGGGAGGTTTCATCCATGATGGAGTTTTCTCTAAATTTTCGTGGAGGAATGCTTGATGTTTAGGAATGTTCCCCAGGATAGTTGCTGATCCTGTTCATCCCAACACCCTTTTCCCAGACCAACACTCCTCACTAATAAAGTGCCCTGTGTCAGGAGGGAAAGGAGAGAAAGCCGTATGTATGTGCCCTTGACATGGTGTGATGAAAATGGCACTTCACCTCTATGATCTTCCTCCTAAAGACCCATAACCCCATCTAACCATGAGATAAGCATCAGACAAATCCCCAAAAAGGGCTTTTCTACAAAATACCTGACCAGCACTCTGCAAAACTGTCAAGGTCATCAAACACAAGAAAACTCTGAGAAACTAGCACAGCCAAGAGGACACTAAGAAGACATGATGAGTAAATGCAATATGGTATTGTGGATGGGATCCTAGAACAGAAAAAGAACATAAGGTAAAAACTAAGAAAATCTGAATAAAGTATAGATTTTAGTTAATAATAATGTATCAACATTGGTTCATTAATTGTAACAAACATCCCATACTAATGTTAGGTATTAATAACAGGGGAAACTGGGTGTAGGATATTTGGCAACTCTAATACCTTCCTGATTTTTCTGTACATCTAAAACTATGCCAACAAATAAAGTTAATTAAAGGTGAAAAAAATGAAACCACCCCAAAAAATAGAATAGAATATGAGTTTTTGTGGGTTTTTTTGTGTGTTTGTTTTTTAGTACGGAGAAGGCCTTTCCGAGTGTGACATCCATCAGTAGGATTCTGGTTAAATTATGGCAGCTGATAAAAGAAAAAGTAGTTCTATATGATACAGAATAATCTCCAAGATACCATAAATGAAAACAACAGTGTTCACAACCATCTTCTATCATTTTTATAAAAATATCTTTGTACACACAGAAAACCCTCTCCCTGATACATTTGTATATCTCTGGAAAGATAAACAGCCTCAGTATCCTGGTAACAGTGCTTGCTTTGGGGGAAGGGAAACTGGTTAGTCTAGAGGCTGAAACTGGAGAGATAATCATTTTTTACTATGCTAGTATTTCGTGTGTATTTATCATTTGAAAAAATAATTAAATACTTTTTTAAAATCCAGCTCTACTTATTCTAAATCTAATGGCCTTTTTACTGGATAATACGCAGCAGAAGTAAAAGAACTAGTAGGAATAAGTTTGTAGAGTCAAGTGTGTACCAACTGACCTAGAGAGGAATAACAAACTACATATATGATTCGATTTGTTCAACAATAAAGAATGAGGTCATGGCATTATATTTTCTACATTGGATACCAGATAAAGAATTTCTGTGCCAGTTGAAGATGATAATAATGTTAGTATTAATGGCCAAGTACTTTTCATACATAATTGTATTCAACATTTCCAAGTGCTTTGTGAAATAGATATTAATGTTCAAATTGCTAGTTAATGGCAGAGCCTAAATTGAGCTCAAAACCACCATTTATTTACTAAATTATACAGTATTAAGAAGTAGCTTAGGGGCACCTGGGTGGCTCAGTCGGTTGAGCCGTCAACTTTGGCTCAGGTCATGATCTCATGGTTTGTGAGTTCGAGCCCCACGTCAGGCTCTGTGCTGACAGCTTGGAGCCTGGAGCCTGCTTCGAATTCTGTGTCTCCCTCTCTCTGCCCCTCCCCTGCTCATGCTCTGTCTCTCTAAAATAAATAAATGTTGGGGCGCCTGGGTGGCGCAGTCGGTTAAGCGTCCGACTTCAGCCAGGTCACGATCTCGCGGTCCGGGAGTTCGAGCCCCGCGTCGGGCTCTGGGCTGATGATGGCTCCGAGCCTGGAGCCTGTTTCCGATTCTGTGTCTCCCTCTCTCTCTGCCCCTCCCCCGTTCATGCTCTGTCTCTCTCTGTCCCAAAAATAAATAAACGTTGAAAAAAAAAATTTTTTTTTTAAAAAAAATAAAATAAATAAATGTTAAAAAAAATTTTTTTTTAAAGAAGTAGCTTAATATTCTGAGCTCTAGCTTTTAAGAAGCATTGGATGGGATAGTATTCATTCTAAAATCCAACAGAAATGATAATGTGGATAAAGGTTTGCAAAGAAAATTAAAAGCCATTATTCTAAAATAAGGAATGGTATTCTACCTTATGAACAATTTTTTATTGAGCCATTTTCCTTTGGGAAAAAAAAGTGTTGAGAGAGCCACCTTGTGTTCATATTTTGAAAATACACATTTTTTTAAAAAATTCAGTATACTTTCAGTTTCAGGGCTCTGTTTTCAATTTGCTGTTTACAGTTGACCCTTGAACAACACGAGTTTGAACTGCATGAATTCACTTACATGTGCATGTTTTTTTGATAAAGACAGTACAATACTATAAATGTGTTTGCTCTTCCTTGTGATTCTCCTAATAACATTTTCTTTTCTCTAGCTTACTTTATTATAGGAATATAGGCTATAATACATATAACACAAAATATGTGTTAATGACTTCATGTTATCAGTAAGGTTCTGGCCAATAGTAGGCTATTAGTAGTTAAGTTTTGGAACTTTTTTTTTTGTTTAAAGTAAACTCTACATTCAATGTGAGGCTCGAACTCACAATCCCAAGATCAAGAGTCACATGCTCTACCAACTGAGTCAGCCAGATGCCCCAGTAATTCACTTTTTGAAGTCAAAGGTCACACTCAGATTTTTTTTTCAATTTTTTTAATGTTTATTCATTTTTGAGCAACAGAGAGAGACAGAATGTGAACAGGGGAGGGGCAGAGAGAGAGGGAGACATAGAATCTGAAGCAGTCTCCAGGCTCTGAGCTGTCAGCACAGAGCCCCACGCGGGGCTCGAACTCACAAACCGCGAGATTATGACCCGAGCCGAAGTTGGACATTTAACCGACTGAGCCATCCAAGCACATCCACACTCAGATTTTCAACTGCACAGGAATCAGCACCTCTAAACACCTATGTTGTTCAAGAGTCAACTGTACTGAAATAGCTTCAGCTATCTATTTATTCCTCTAAAAGGCACAAAGAGAAGTGATGGCAGAGTCTATGCCTCCTTAATTTTTTTAAGATTTTATTTTTAAGTAAGCTCTACACCCAATGTGGGGCTCAAACTTACAACCTTAAGATCAAGAGTTGCACACTCCACCGACTAAGCCAGCTACGTGCCCCCTTAATTTTTTAATTATAGCAGCTAACACAGTAACATATATGAAGTAGGCAATGTCAAGTGTGATTTAACTATCAATCTATTACTAGGAAATAGTAAAAGAGAAAAAATGGAGGATGGTGGGAACTTTGAGTAGGTGGTGGGGGGTGGTAGAGGGGGTACAAGGAAGAGTGAAAAACCACAACAGAAGAACTTTATATCTGCATAAAGCTTTTAACTTCTGCAAAGTACTTTCATTTCTATTAGCATAGTTGAAGAAAGTACTGGAGACTGAGTGTAGGACCTCTAACTGAAAGGCAAAATTTTGCATTTTCCTTTCACAGTGTGGGTTCTTTCCTTTAGTCAATAAATAGAAATACTATTGAATACCTATGAAATAGCCACCATATTAGAAGCAAGAAATATCAAAATTGATAAGATATGATCTTTACCTGAAAGAGTTCACCATCTAGTAGGAGGAACCACAAATAAATGAAATGTAATAAAAGGAGAAAAGAGATATATACAAATTGTTGAGAGAGGAGAGAAATAACAACAATAACAATATTGAACATTTGTGAGTAAATTTAGAGAGTACTATTTTCTCATTTGGTTGTCAGATTAGTCTTATGTATGAGAATAGTCTTATATGTGAAGGAGGATAGGTATTACCCATACTTTTATTTTGCAGATGGAGAATCTAAAGCTCAAAAAGCTTGTCCAGGGTGTCATAGCTAGAGAGTGGAGAGGAAACTCTATTCTATTTCCTTGGACTCCAAATTTCATGGTTTAATCACTATATCCTATAATTCCCCAGGAGGTATTGAATAGCAGATTAAGAGCAGGATTTGAAATGAGAAAAACATATGCTCAAGTCCATACCTTCCACTTATTAACTCTAAAATCCTGGGCAAGTAACCAAACCTCTATGGATGACCATCTCTCTTTGTAAAATCAGGATAATACCAACTTCTCAGTATCATTTTGAAAACTAATTGGGGTAATGTTTATAAAGCACTTAGTGTAATACCTGGCAGAGTAAACAATCAATGGTATTATTATACACAAGTAACTTTTTATTAGATGCAAATATGGTATTTAATATTTAACCATCAAAACAGATGCCCAACTAGAATGGAAGTTAGTATGTCATACCAGTGCATACTGGCTGAATATTGGTCTTGGGCCTCTAAAACCTAATGAAAGAGAATAAGGCTCAATATTTATTAGTTGTTAAGTCAGCTACATAAAGGTGAAATTGTCCTATTGAAAAAAAAAAGATGAAATTTTCCTTAAACTTTAGGAGTTTTAATATTTGAAAAATATTGTTATTCTTTTATGAAGCCTTCATCACTGTATATTTAGCTAGTATAATTGTAAACTTAAACTAGTGCAACCTGTTCTCCCTAACCTTATAGTAAAAATGTGATAGCAATAACAATCAGAAAGAGTCTCTGATTCTGTTCTTGTCCTCTTCCCAGGGCGTCCAACCTACTCATATTACTCTAAAGGACCACTCCTGGACTGGTCTTTGTGGTAGTAAAGTAGCTAAATCACAGACGTGTTGTTGGACTGCTGGGGTTCAAGCTGTAGCTCTACCACTTACTAAGTAGAAGTGTGACCTTGGGCAATTCACTAAACTTCTATGTGTCAGCTTCCTCATATTTAAATGAGACAAATACTAGGACCTACCTCATAGGGTTAAGAGGGCTAAATTATTCAATATTTGCAAAGCATTTAGAATAGCAATATAATATATATTATTTTCAGACAGTTTTTCCACTTACCCCTTTCTTGCTTCAGTTTACTATTACATTGCCTGTCTATCAATCAATCAATCAGTCAATCAGCAAATATTTATGGAGTGCCTGCTATGGATCACAACTGCTCTAGAGAAGTGGTGAACAAAACAAAATAGTCCCTGATCTCCTACAGCTTACAGCCAAGTGGACTGCTTGAAATTACAGAAGTGTCCATCTCTGTTGCTACCCATCAAAGGTTTAGCTTTTTCTAGTTATAACCAGCTTATATTCACATGTCAGGGTATGAATGCTTGCAATGAAGGCTCCATTTCCCATTGTGGCAGAAGCCATTAGTACCAAAGTTGCTAATTCCTTGTAACTCAGCACATTGAGTTTTTACCTCTTTGCCTGGGACTTAGGCATGAGTACTAAGAGGACAGGTTGGAGGACAGTGAGGAAGAAAAACATTATCTTCTCCCAAATGACACCTCACCAACTCTGGCTCTCGATCTTAACAAAATTTAGGGTACCTTGACTCTCTTTCCTTGAGATGTTCTTTCATGGAAAACTCACATGGATACACCGCACATAGTTCCCCAGGCATGTCCAAGTATGCCTTAACTTTAGGGTAGATATTGCTAAAGCACATGGGGTAGGGAATCCCTACTATACTAAATTTATTGTGCTATGGAAAACTCATTACTAAATCCCAGAATGCATTTGGTTTAAAGGGTAATTAAAAACTACTTATTATATTATTTACTTTGAGATACCTGGCTGCTCCATAAAGATCTCATAATTGTCAGGGCGCCTGGGTGGCTCGGTCAGTTGGCTGTCCGACTTCGGCTCAGGTCATGATCTTACGGTTGGTGAGTTTGAGCCCAGCGTCAGGCTCTGTACTGACAACTCAGAGCCTAGAGCCTGCTTCAGAATCTGTGTCTCCCTCTCTCTCTTTGCCCCTCCCCTGCTCATGTGCTCTCTCTCTCGCTCGCTCTCTCTCTCTCTCCTCTCAAAAATAAACATTTTTAGAAATCTGATATTGTCAATTATTTTAAGTCTTTCAACTTTGAGAGAATAGTTCCAAAATGAAAGAGAATAATTTTCAAATAAATGTGTCTTTCATATTTTAGAATGTTCTGCTCTTCATAATATGATAAAAGGGCTACAGCAGACCATTGAACATCAACATAATTTGAAAGGTAAGTTAGAAAAAAATCTTTGAAAATATGATATATTTGAGTGCCTTTAAAAATAGAGTTTTTATATCACTGACAGTAAGTTTCTTTTAATCTGGTCTTGTTAAACTCATCAGCTAATGCCAAGACTTCTCATTACAAAATAATACGTTCCTAAATTGTTATGAAATAAGAAATACCATGCTGAACAGAATAATTCAGTCATATTCTGACAGGAACATCAGAGGATGTTTTATAATCAGTTATAATAATTCTCTTTATTATTTTCAAAAGTTTAGAAATATATTTGTTCTCAGAAGTACTCTTGGTTTTTAATGATCCTGTGTTCAGTTTTGAAGGGTAGGTATTTCGTAGTAGTTACATGATGAATATACTATTCAAACAGCAGTGATAGTTCATTATTTAGTGTTTTATCAGAGACTAAAGCTATGTTTGTGTAAATGAAGCCAGCATATTCAGCTTATTTTATTTTTACTAGTCATGCTAACCCAATAGGCCTATTCATTGACAAAACAGATGAAGCAACCAAGTGTTTGTCCTGAGTTAGCTACAGTGCAGTGTTACTGGGATTTTCCTTTCATATAGGAGACTAGATGAAAGTCCCTAGTTCAGAGTCCCTTCCAACATAAAACTCTCATCAAACAAGAATGTTTTTACCTTAGTCTTCTATTGTTATCATAAAGTACTTATTATATGTAGGTGACGTATGATAATGATCTTACACACCATTTATTTGCTTTGGCATGTTATTCCTTATTGTCTTTATAATGTTCTGGTATTTATCTTTAAGAATTACTATTCTTCCCTTTTCCCCATTGTTTTACCTTAAAATATCTCCTCAAGGGTTGATGAAACAAATATAGAAATTGTATTAAAAGACTTTACGCTTACATTGTCAAGCAGCATCTGCAGTACAGAAAGGATTCAGCTCTTCTGGAGAGCAAAAGAGTAATATAGAGAACTACACCTTCTCCAGTGCCTTTTCTTTTCTGTGTTTTTACTGTTTGTTTATTTTGAGAGAGAGTGCGAGCAGGGTGGGGACAGAAAGAGGGAGAGAGAGAATCCCAAGCAGGGTCCAATACAGGGCTCCATCCCACAAATGATGAGATCATGACCTGAGCGGAAATCAAGTCGGACACCTAACTGACTGAGCCACCCAGGTGCCTCTCCAATGCCTTTTCTTTTGGCTTAGTCCTGCAGACTTCTGATTCCCTTATGTCCAATAGATTTTCATTTTTCTTGACTCTAGCTGTCTGCTCACTTTTTTTTAGGGTTTGATCCCCATCCCACACCTGGTCTGGGCTTTCATTTTCCCATCTCAATGCTAATGGTTCAGAACAACTTTTCCCTTCTCTGTGACTAAATACAACACCCAGCTGCATTTAAAAAATTGTGAATGTTCATAATCCTTACAGTCCTCTTATTCTAGGATTCAAGTGGTACTTTAATTGAACTTTTCCTAGGATTTTGTTCAAATAAAACATCTACCAGAAATTAAAGTTACTTTGAAGTCTCAGAAAGTTAATGTTTAACATATTCATTACTGAATTATAATTAATTTTTTGTATAAAAGATATTAAATATTGACCAGTGGTCAAGAATACAGTATTTTCATAGTCATAATATCCTGTCTTTGAAGTAATGTGTGTTTGGAGTTTAGAGTATGGACATGGGTCCTTAGTAGAGTAATTCATCACAATATATCAAATGATAGGGATTTTTCCTATATCATATTACTATATATTATGTACTGGTTTAGGAGAACCCCTATAATACATTGTATAAAAGATAGTTACATTATGCCATCTAACTTATGGTTAGTTACTACCAGGGCAAAGAAAACAAGATTCAGAGATTTTTGTCCATTAGAGGAGAATTCAGGAATTTAATTTAGAAATTCAAACACGTTGGCAGGGTGTCATATGAAGAAAAGAGGGAGACACATGAAATCAACTGCAAACACAGAGCACCTTCAAAATCAGTAGAATTCAAACTCATTTTTTCCAATTATCTCTAAATGATTTCTTGCAATTTCGTATTGCTTTTTTTTTCCCTGTTTGAACTGAACTTGAATAATTTGAATTTATTTCGGCCCTTAGACTCTATCAGGGTAGGTTTCCAGGAAGACATCATTATGCATAGTACAACTTTACTCTACAAAATTGTAGTAAGCAGAGTGATTTAATCAGAATTGATCACTGACAAGAATGTTTTAAAAAGGACAATAGCACATAGTTGAGTGCTATTTTGTAAAAGAATTATCTGAGAAAGTAAACTAATCAATGACTAGTTACTCCTAAAGAAAAAAGTATTGCTCAAATTAAAAGTAGTTTGAAAAATGTAGAAAAACTTCTTTCAACATGCAGTAATTTGACATGTTAGCTTCTAGTACATCCTTGGGAAAATGCTACATGTATATAAGTATATTCTGTATGGAGAAATGATCTGCTATGAGAATATACTTCAGAATCTTCATTATTTAAAAATTGCCTCCTTCTCGGGGCACCTGGGTGGTGCAGTCGGTTAAGCGTCCGACTTCAGCCAGGTCACGATCTTGGGGTCCGTGAGTTCGAGCCCCGCGCCGGGCTCTGGGCTGATGGCTCAGAGGCTGGAGCCTGTTTCCAATTCTGTGTCTCCCTCTCTCTCTGACCCTCCCCGGTTCATGCTTTGTCTGTCTCTGTCCCAAAAATAAATAAACGTTGAAAAAAAAATTTTTTTTAAATAAATAAAAAAATAAAAAATAAAAATTGCCTCCTTCCAAAAGAGATTTGCTAATGGCACGTTAAAAGGAAGCTAAAGAGCAAAACATATAAACAAGGCCAACTATATAATTTGCAGGGCCCCATGCCAAATGAAAATGTGGGGCCTAATGTGCAAAAGGCAGGAAAAAAGTCACATTAAAAGTTCTAAAATATAGAGCTTTTTTTCTTTCTTCTGTGGTCTCTCTCAACTTGACAGGGTTTTGTATTCGCTGTTAATGTTGCTGTAAGTAAAAAAGAATGAAAAATTTTAATTAGGAACATAAATGTTACCATTCATCTTTATATTGTGCAAATGAATTTTAAATCCAAAGACATGAGCATTTAACTCCTATGCAGAATCACAAAAGTGCATAATTAATACTTCCTAGCTTGCACATGCATATTTGTTTCATTCTTACCAGAATAGTGTAAATGCTACGCAAAACTACCTAAACCATTTATTATTCATTTTACTTCTTTTTTTTTAATTTTATTTATTTTTGAGAGAGAGAGAGAGAGAGCAAGAGAGGGGCAGAGAGAGAGAGGGAAACAGAGGATCCAGGCGGGCTCCACGCTGATAGCAGCAAGCCAGGACGCAGAGCTCAAACTCACAAACCTGTGAAATCATGACCTGACCTGAACTCAAACTTTCAACCAACTGAACCACCCAAAAGCCCCTCATTTTACTTCTGGATACCTGCCCTTGCTACCAATACTCTCTACCTACACTTACTAAAGATGGACTAAAAGGAAAAGGAACTGTGAATTTTCCTATCCTTCTCTTTCCTTTTATGTCTTCATTTTTAGCATAATTATTGGGTTAATAGAGGGAAATAACAGAATTAAGAAAGGACGTGGTAGAGTTCCTTGGTCCTTCATATTTCTTAGAATGCTACTGCTTTCTTTCTGCATTTGAAGCGAGTTCTAGTGAAAAAGAAAATGAGGCCCCTTGCTTACTTAGTTGCAGATGGAACATGTTTACCTTGTACTTGTATTTTTGAGTCTTGCTGAACTCCCAAGTATCATGAGTCCACCAGAATTCTGTGTTCATGGGGCATTGCAAGTGCCGTGTATGAATGTAGTGGCAAGAAGCAGTAGACATAGATGTTTCTCTTATCTTCTCTGCTCACATGCATGCTCCATTATCCCACTGGAATTTACTTAAAAATATAAGTTTGAAGACAAAAAGAACTTCAAGACATTAATGGCAGAATGTTAAAGCAAGCGTTGCACCCTTCCGAGTGCAGGGCCCAACACGGACATACAGGTTGCGCACTCATAATGCTGGCCCTGCCTGTAATGAATAGGAAGAGAGTTAGGAAAATACTTGGATCAGAAACCTCACTTAAGGGGTAGGTGCTTCAGTATTGCACAAAAGTTAGCTCTAAATTTTCTAGAAACCAAGGCAAAACAAAATAAGAAAAAAAATGGTTATATAACTATAAATTTCCCATTTAAAATAAAATAAAATAAAAACATTCAGTTAGTTAAAAGACAAAAACTTTTCCAGGATCTGAGTAAATGCCACTGGAGGACAATCTTAATTTAGGTCAACATAGCATTTCTTTTAAATTTTAAATTTTTAAATTTAAATTTTTTAATTTTTCTTTTAAATTTTTTGTAATGTTTCTTTTATTTTTGAGAAAGGCAGAGTATGAGCAGAGGAGGCTCAGAAAGAGAGAGGGATACACAGAATCTGACACAGGTCCAGGCTCTGAGCTGTCAGCGCAGAGCCCAACGCGGGGCTCGAACCCCGAGATCATGGCCTGAGCCGAAGTCAGACACCTAACCAACTGACCCACCCAGGCGCCCCTAGATCAACATAGCCTTTATTCAGGCAACCAATCAAGTAAAAACTTTGAATGTAAAAATATCTAGTTTATTATGGGATGAAATTATTACAAAGCTAAGCAATCTAATCATAAATGATATTTTAAAAACTCGCTGTAAGTGAACAATGAACATAAAGACAATGTACACTTAAGGACTTCCAGTTCAGTACTAAAGGAGAATAGCTAATTTTAGAAAAATATACTGCAAAATTATTAGAGTCCAAGAGAATAAGTTGAATTTTGGCTGGGCCAGAGAAGGATTACTTGCCAAATATAAGGACCAGGTGGACTGTACACTGATACAAAATACTATTTGAATTTACAGATACTCTAGCCAGAGCATCAAGAGCCTTACCACTTGAAGAAGTAGCCAGAGTAGGAACCTGTGTTTGAAAATCTAATGTAGAATCTGGTAGGATGACGAAAAAGTAACGGCACCAACAATAATCATATGTTGTTTGTATTACAAATGAAAGGCAACATAGAGCCAACTGAAGTGTAATATAAAGTATTAAGGAAGGTTTGTTATTTCTTCAGTAGGTGGCTTTAGTTCACAGATAAGTTATATGGTTCTATTTAGCATTTAGCCTAATTATAGATGTGCCAAAACCAGATAATATGCAAGCAGTATAACATTTGGATGGGTTGATCAGTTATTCTGGCAGAGGGAAGACTTATCATCATTAAAATGTCAGTTTCCTGAAGTTAATATACACATTTAATGCCATTTGAAGTAAAATTCTAAGTTGGGGTTGGAGGAGATTGTATAAAATAATCTTGAAGCTATTTGATGGAAAAAACAAATAAACAAGGGAACTGTAAAAAAATAAGAAGAATAAAGAGAAAAGGGAGTTTTATTACCAGATAACAACATGCCCTGAAGCTGTTGTAATGAAATCATTATGGTATTGGCATAAAAATGGAAAAATACATCCACAGAAAAAATAGAGAACTAGATTCTAGAAACAGGCCTCAGTATTTTTTAATGTAATAGATGACACAAGAAATATGTCAATTTATTGGGAAAAGAATGGCATTTTAACATATGGTACTGGCACAACTAACTTTCCATCTGGAAGAAAAGAAAGTTGGACTCTTTTCTACCACATTAAAAATAAATTCCAGATGGAGAAAAGACTTCAGTATGAAAAAGAACAATAAAAACTTAAAAGAAAAGTCAGGATATATCATCAGCTGTATCCAGGATACAACCTAGAGCTAGCTGCAGGGTGTCTTCTTGACCAATCTGGAAACTTCAGATACTATATAAAGAAAAAAAGACCTAACAGACTTTTTTAACAACAACACAACAAAAGTATCACACAACAGCAACAACAACAACAAAACTTTGCATGTTATTTTGTCATGCAAAAGTGAAAAAAAAACAAGTAATTTATTTCAAAAAGTGTTTTCAAATACAAATGTAGTTTATGTCTACAATCTACAAAGAGCTCTCCATATACAAAGAGATCTACAAATTGACCAGCAGGGATAAATAGAATTTTTAAATGAACAAAAGATATGAATAAAATTATGGAAATGTGTATGTGTATACATACATGTGATCCAGAGTTTAATAAGTTCAAGGGAAAAACTGAGAAGGAAACACAATTACACCAGGGGTGTGGGGTGAGGGGTGAGGAAAAAGGAGAAAAAAAAGAGGGAGAGAAAGAAAGCAGAAAGAAAATGAAAGAGAGAGAAGGGAAGAGTGTCCTAAGGGTAGCTCAGCATCTATGATATGACCCTATGTATATAAAATTATAAAAATGTATTTACATATATGCATTAAAAAATTACAGATTTGAAGGAACATCCATTTTTAGGAAACAAGTTTTTTGCAAAGTAATGTATGTAGTACAATTTTATATTGGTAAAAATAAATAAAACCAGTACAAATGTGTGATATGTTTATATATGATTATATAAGCTGGAAGAAAAGTAGGAAAGAAATACAGACCATGCTGCTAACATTGATAACTTTGGTGAGGTAAGTGGAAGGGAAGGCATGTAGAGATGATTAGCTTCCCCTTACAGATGCTTCACTTGCTAAGACAAGCATGTATACTTTTATAAATTAGAAAACATCGGGGTCACCTGAGTGGCCCAGTCAGTTAAGTGTCTGACTTTGGCTTAGGTCACGTTCTTGTGGTTCGTGAGTTTGAGCTCCACGTCAGGCCCTGTGCTGACAGCTCAGAGCCTGCTTGGAATTCTGTGTCTCTCTCTCTCTGCCCTCCCCGACTTGTGCTGTCTCCCTCTCTCTCTGTCTCCCTCTCTCTCAAAAATAAACATTAAAAAACTTTTGAAAAAAGAAAGCATCAAATACCTTTTCTTTCATCTTTCAGTGATGGATGCTTCAGCATTTCCAATAGGTACAAGAGGTATTAGTTGCCTAGTTAGCACAATGTTTTTTTTTTTTTACACAGTTCCCAGCCCTTAATTATTGTGACAAAAACAAAACAAAACAAAACAAAACAGAAAATCTTAAACTTGAAAATCATACAAAACTGAATGATACTGGAAAGTATAACTCCTTTATTATAGAGTTCAAAATCCTCCAAAATCTCCAGTTTCCTAATTCTAGAATACATATATTCTATTAACAAGTCACATTTCATCTTGGAAACTTTCAGGTTACATGGTTATTAATGTACTGTGTCCCTATGGTTTGAAAATCCCATTAGAATGGGAGTGAGTGGGAGAAACATATCTGAAGTATTTGTTCTAAAGGCAGTAGTATATTTTATAAGTAAGTATTTTAGTTGGAAATATTTTCAAATTATTGGTGCTTTCCATTCAAGGAAATATCAATTTTCCAGCAAAATTTTTATAAACTAAAGCCACCATTCAGATTAAGCTCTTCATTTTAAAATATGACCCTTTAAAATGTAACACTTTCTTATCTGTCTGATTACAGCCTTTGAAAGCAAACTGATTTTGGATTTCTACTCTCACTGTAATGTTGTGATTTAATGGATATTTATGCTACTCATCATCTTCCCCTGTAAACATAGTTCTGGATTTTCTCTTTCTGCTCCAAATACTTCTCCTAATAACCAGGACTCCAAAAGTTTGCAGTTACTATGTACTCTTCCTCTCCAACAATATCAATTTTACATATTCATAACCTCTTACCCATGCTTCTGTGACAGTTTCATATGTAGACTCCATTTCCAAAGTTCCTCTTAACAGTACTATATTGCAAGACAAGCCTTCCTAAAGCATTGTTCATATAACATCCAAAATCTTTAGGGGTGCCTGGGTGGCTCAGTCAGTTAAGCGTCTGACTTCGGCTCAGGTCATGATCTCACAGTTTGTGAGTTGGAGCTCCACATTGGGCTCGCTGCTGTCAACATGGAGCCTGCTTTGAATCCTCTGTCCCCCTCTCTCTCTGCCCCTCTCCTGCTCACTCTCTTTTTTTTTTCTCTCTCTCTCTGTCAAAAAAATAAAATAAACATTAAAAAAATCTTTAATGGGGCGCCTGGGTGACTCAGTCAGGTAAGCGTACGACTTCGGCTCAGCTCATGATCTCGCGGTCCATGGGTTCGAGCCCTGCGTCGTGCTCTGTGCTGACAGCTCAGAGCCTGGAGCCTGTTTCAGATTCTGTGTCTCCCTCTCTCTCTGACCCTCCCCCATTCGTGCTCTGTCTCTCTCTGTCTCAAAAATAAACGTTAAAAAAATTTTTTTTAATCTTTAATGATTCATTATTGCTGTGACTAGTTATTGATTATGTTATGTTAATTTTGTAGGAGGAAAAGTATAATAGGATGTTGAGTGGGACTTGTGCTATTAACCTGAAATTACTAACTAGGGCACAAGATTTAAAAATATATATTTCTAAGCTAAATATTTCCGTATTCTAAAGAGAGCTGCTAACATGTTACCAAAAGTTAGGGTGAACCTAGACTCTCTATTATATTAGCCCAACTAAAAGGCAAAAAAAATCACACAATTTGCAGAGACAGAGCAGAATCAAACATGGCAGAGATGTTGGAATTATCAGACTGGGAATTTCAAAACTGCTATGATTACTATGTTAAGGACTGTAAGGGATCAAGTAGATAACATGTAAGAACAAATTGGCAATGTAAGCAGAGAGGTGAAATCCTAAGAAAGAAGCAAAAAGGAATGCTAAAGATCAAAAACTCCGTAACAGAAATGAAAAATGCTTTGGGAGGCCTATACCCTACAACAAAGTAGAATTTATCTTAAGTATACAAGACTGAGTCAACATTCAAAGCTTCATTAATTTAATCCAGAACACCAACAGATTGAAAATATGATCATATTAGTAGATGCAGAAAAAGTATTTGACAAAATCCAGCACCCATTCATGATTGAAAATAAAACATCTCAGTAAACTAGGAGTAGAGGGAATGTACTCAACTTGATTTAAAAAGAAAATCTATAAAAGCCTACAACTAACACCATATTTCATGGTGAGAAATTAGAGACTTCCCACTAAGATCAGGAATAAGGCAAGGATATTCCTCTCTCACCACTCCTTTTCAGCATTGTACTAGAAGTTCTAGTACAATAAGACAGTAAGACAAGACAATAAGACAAGAAAAAGAAATAAAAGGTATGCAGATTCAGAAGTAAGAAATAAAACTGTCCTTGTTCATAGATGACATGACTGTCTAGGTAGAAAATTCAGAAGATTTGGGAGGAAAATTACTTGTAATTAATAAGCAATTATAGCGAGGTTGCATGCATTATACAAAGTTAATACATAAAAGTCAACTGTTTTCCTATATAACAGCAATGAACAAGTGAAATTTGAGAGTAAAAACACAATAACCTCCAAAATTCAATATTTAACTATATGTATAACAAAATATGTTCTAGATCTATATAAGGAAAACTACAAAACTGTGATGAAGTAAATCAAAAAGAACTAAATAAATGAAGAAATAGTCCATGTTTATGGATAGGAAGACCCAATATTGTCAAGATGTCAGTTCTTCCCAACTTGATCTATAAATTCAGTGTGATCCCAATCAAAATTCTAGCATGTTTTTTTGTCTATATTGACAGACAAACTGATTCTAAACAATACAAAGCTATAATTACTGTTATCCAACTCTAGTGTCTCATTCATCCTTGTCACTGGTCCCCAGTAGTCCCTGAACTTAAGCCCCGGCCTCTATTTCACACTGGTTTTGAATTACAAGTCTTGATGCCAAGTCTACTCCTGGCCTATATTTTAGCTTTGAGCCTTTTATGTCTGGCTTAGGTACAGAGTCTGGCTCTGTTTCAAACCCTCATCACACACTATATCAGGATGGACTCTTTCCTGATCTAATCTAGAGATTACCAAGGTGAGTATAGAAAACTCAAGCACTGCTCCTTCTTAATCATCTCAAGTCAGAAGATAGCTTTGGTTATATACAAAAGATGTCAATTATGGTAGGTCTGAAACAATATGGCAAATTAAAGATGCAAAACCATATTTTAATATGTTTCTCTTTTTTTCTTATTTACATTTTACATGAAAAGACATTAAGTAAATATAACAATGCTCTCAATAATGTTGCTGTAAGATAAAACCTTCCTCCCTTTATAGCATATATATGTAGCTTAGAATATTACTTCTCGTTTGGCAGTGGTTTTATTTCCATTACCCATCCTGTAATACCAACTACAGTAATTTTCAAATATGGATCAATCCAACCATACACCTGCTTTACTTATAAGGCTGCAATTACTGAAGACTAATGGTAAAAAAAAAAAAACAAAAAACAAAAAACATACATTGCAGACCTATGTTAATTTATGAATCTCAGTTTCAATTATACCTTTCATTTATCCTGACTTTTCAAACTTTGCAATCTTCTAGCCCCCAACTTTAAACCTGTTCTTTTCTTTCAACTTATTTTACTTTCTATTTCACAGAAAAAGTGAAAGCTGTCAGACATAAATTATCTCATTTCTTACCACCCAGTACCTCTTCTTCCCACTATACCTCTTCCAAATATATACATACCTGGACATATCCTTACTACCTTCCTCTTTAGCTTAAAAAAAAAGAGAGAGAAAGTCCTTCTTCCTATCCAAAGTTAATTCCTCCACTTGGGTTTAACTCTTGTCTCTCTTCTGGGGTATTGCATCTTCAATTGTCCCTTCTTTTCTGTCTTTCATTTATTTCTACTGTCCATTCCTCTCAGCATTTAAACAACTCACATCTTTCCCATATTTTAAATAAACAAAAAAATAAAGTTTCCTTAACTTTAGGTTGATTCCCTCCAAATGCCCTCACTCTTTCCTTTTACAATCAAACCTCAAGGGAATGGTCTGGTGTACTCACTCTATCCATTGCCTTACCTTTGCCTAGTCTTCAACTTACAACAATTGAGCATTTCCCAAAGTTTTCAGATTCAAAGTTCTTTTACTTGATCTTCTTACTGCTTTTATTGCTACTTATTATGATCCCTTTAACCTCTCTTTTCTTTTCTCAGTACCACTCTCTCCTGCATCTCTGGACACTTCTCAGTCTCCTTTACAGAATACTCTCCTTTGGCCACCTCTAAATATTTCTCAGCCTACCAGAAATGTTTTCTGGATATCTCAAGCAATCAAATTTAGCAGGTAAAAATCTATAGTCTTCATTTCACTCCTAAAAGTCTTCCTCTTCTAATCTTTCCCAAACTGATGAACATTTTTTTCTTTTTTTTTTTTTTAATTTTGCTTTGTTTTTTGAGAGAGAGGGATGGGGCGCAAGTGAGTGAGAGGCAGAGAGAGAGACAGAGAGAGAGAGAAGCAGGGCTCACCTGAAGCGGGTCTCAGGTTTTACCAGAGCTTGAACTCACTGGATATGGGACTCAACTCATGAACTTGAGGTCGTGTTCTGAACCAAAGTCAGATGTTTAACAACTGAGCCCACCCAGGCACCCAAACCTTTTTCAATTACCCAAACCAGAAACCTAGAAAGCAAAAGTTCCCCTTTCCTTTTTGCCTCTGCTATCCAGTCAGTCATAAATCTCCTGGTAATCTTACCATCTAAATAATTATCTTCATTTTCTTTTATGTCCTGCTGCCACTGACCTAATTGAGGCTCCTGTTATTTCTTACTTGACCTATTTTTACTGATACCCATTCATCTAGGGTCAAAACCTGCCCATTCGTCATCTACACTGCCAGATCATTTTTTCAACATGTAACTAATCATTTCCTTTCACTGTTCAAAGTTCTTTGACTGTAACCTATAAGATAAAATTTAAAGCCATTCATATGCAATATGTCCATCTCCTATTAGGATATGGCTTCAACCTATGTAGCACATCCTCCTCAGAGTTTACATTCCAACAATACTGTATTTGAATTGTAACTTGCCCAAATGTGCTATAGTCACTCAAGCCCAAAGTCTTCTGTGCAGTTTTATGTATGTGAAATGTGTTCCTGCCACATGGGGTAACCCTTATCATGTAAGTCTTAGTGCAAATGGTTTCTCTTCTGTAAATCCTTTCCTGACTTCAGGCTGAATAAGACTTTTTTTCCACAAGTCCCCATGGTATTTCAGACACACTGCCATTCCAGAGCAATTATCATAGCATATCATAACCACTTACACATCTGTTTTACCGTTTGGCCGTAAGTTCTTTGAAAAGCAATAATTTTGTTTGTTTCAATATTTCCAGCGCCATGCATGCAACCTCATGTGTAGTAGATGCTGTATGTATGTGTTGAATGCATATATGAAAGGAAACTCAAAATGTTAAATGTATTCCCATGTTAATTAAAATGTTTTGTGTATTAGGATGCCCTCTGGTTATTTTTACACAGGTGAAAATGAACAACTAAAAAGAAATGCTGATCTTATGAGAGAAAAGCTGAAGTCTCATGAACAAGTGAGTTTATGTATTTTTATATTCAATCAAATTCCTGTAGAGCATTTGTCTTCTCAAATTTGAAAAAAAGGAGGGTGGTTTTCATTAATCAGGACAGCTAAAATTTGGAAAGGAAATATATATGTGTGTATGTGTGTGCCAGAATTTTTAATGAATAAAACTTCTTAAAGAAATAACAGTTTTAAGGACTCTAGTCTCTTTGCAGACTATAACGCACTAAGATATCACTTACATTACTTTGTCTTCCCACCAAAAAGAGATACAACTATTTTGCTACATATTTGTAAATTATGTTAATAAAACTTTTACTCTAGAGTATACTCTATTATATTAATTAGCACTTTTAAACTTTTTACCATAAAATAAATGAGTCTTTGATCTTTCTGATTTAAGTAACCTTTTGCAATTTTATTGCATCATCCAAACGAAGGGAAGACTTTATGTGGATAACCAATTATTTCTCTCCCCAGGGCTACCATACCCTCTGCTACTTTTTCTTTTCTCCTATAGGAACAGCATATGGCAGCAATTATAGAACAAATAACACAGTGCCTAGAACATAAAAAGTACTCAGTAAATGTCAGTTCCCACCACCCTTTGGGAGGCTTATTATCATAATATTTTTCTCCTTTCCCAAGAGCCAACATGTCAAACCTTGGCAGACCTAAGATTTCCAAAACTCAAATTGGATCTGTATCAAGCTTAGAACTTCAAGTTGAAGTATCATTTCCATATTCAATCTGGTTCCTCACTTGAGTTAATTTAAATATGTCTGGAATATATCCCACCCTTTATTTTTCCTTTCCTTTATCCCTTTCCTTTCTTCTTTCCCATTCTTTCCATACCTTTCCTATAAAGCTCAATGATAGATGGTACAGTTAGGGTATCATTGGGGCAGAGAAAAGGGGGAGAAATGTTTACCTTCTTTCTCTTCTAAAATGTCAAGCCATAGAATATTGCTTAGCCTAAGATACTATAGGAATTGGAGACATCGTGATGAGTAAAAATAAAGTCCCTGCTTTTATGATGTTTAGAAGCTTCTCTTGAACCTCTTGCCTTCATTAATGTACCTTTCTTAGTATCCTATTTTATTTTTATTCTTGCTGCTTTCCTTTTCTCCTGCCTACATCTTAGAACTGTAAGTGGTTTATGTAGGAACATCCCTCTGGAAAAATTGTAAATTTTATCTTTGGGGGCTTTCTCTTCCAACACCTCTCTGAATGCGACTGTCCACATTAACACAATAATCATTTCTATGCTGCAGCAACCTAAGAAATTAATCTCAGGCACTTGTCAAGCACTTCTCAACTCCCAAATTCATTCTTCTCTAGCCTCATCCTCATAAAACTAACCTTTACCATGGGTAGTGCTTAACTTCCTTCTGGGAATTAGGGATGTTTATATAATTTTCAGAAACAGAACTTCAGGTCACATTCAAAGGAGTCATCCTATGTTAGGTTAAGCTTGCCAGCTATTGAACAGAATGTACTATTAGCTCTAAAGTATAACTTTGGCTTTAATTGACATATTTTAATGGTATCATGGCATTTATTTATACAGTTACCAAAATATTTTGAGATTATATGATATGTTAAACACTGGTGATGAGTATTCAGGAAGCAAAGATAAGAATACATTGTCTCTGGATAAGCTGTATCTACTTGGACCAGAAATTGTTCCTTCTCAAAGCTGATTATTCAAGCGATAAACAATATCTTTCCTCTCTAGATATGGTTACATATTAACAATTAATATAAAGTATGAGAATTTCACCTTTCTAATTAGTGGAAAGTTGTGTACATATATTTAAACTGAAGAATTAATATGTATTTTAATCTTTAGGAATATAAGAATAATATTGCCAAACTTATGAGTGAAATGAAAATCAAAGAGGAGGGACATAAAATAGAAATAAGGAAACTTTATCAGAATATGCAGGAAAAAAGTAAGTTTTTATTTTTGACCTACTGAATTCTAAGACATCATAAAATAATTTAAATGCATGTATAAACTTTTTTCAGTAATTGCCCATATTCTTGAATGAACATTGCCTTGATGCATTTTAATTTGGGTTTTGTACCTTTCAATTTATTTATGTGATATAAATTACAACATTTCTAAGCTGGATTTATGGTTTTTGTACTTAACATTATTTAATATGAAGCAGCTAATGTCCTTATATAAAAATTAATGTGAAATGTATAATACTTTTAATATTTATATACTTGGCATATAGGATATAATTTCAATAATAAAATTTCTTCCTTTATTAAAGCAGGTCTCATGATCTTATGCTGAGAGTTATATGGTTTCATAAAAGTAATAAAAACTTTTCCAAATGAGCCCATACTTATGTACAACATATGTAAAAATTTGCTGGAAATGAATGTCAGAATATAAACCTACATCTACAAAACTGCTAGAAGAAAGCATAGAAGATAATCTTTGTGAACTCGAGTTAGCTACAACTCCTTGGAAAGAATTAAAAAGCACAAACAATGAAGGAAAACATTCTAACTTGAACTTTATCAAAGTTACTAACTTTTGTCCTTCAGCACTGTTAAGTACAAGGCCCTGATCCTGAAGACTGAATATGGCTAAAGTTCACTGGAGAGGATGGAAAAAAAGAGTCTCTCAGTAGAGAGAAAATAGAAGCCAAGACGTAGAGAGGGGAAGACATAGGACATTCTAGGGAATAATAGTCTGTTTCTTATCTCTTCTTTGCACCACACAGAAAGGTTAGCAAGAAAAAAGCCAGCAGCCATGGCTAGGGCTAGCTAGATTCTTTGACCCCTTGAATTTTAGGATAAAAAAAAAAAAAGGGCAGGGATTAAAGGTTTCTGAGAAAGTGATGGCCATACTTAGAGGTATGCTTTAGGAAGACTAACCTGGCAACAGTGTATAGGGTGTAGAGACTTGTGATTAAGAGCCTGGACATAGAGTCCAACTGAGGCAAAAATGAGGCTTGAAACTAAGTAAGTAGTGGATTAATCATGGATGGAGACCCCTTATTTGTGGGGCTTGTGGATGAGTTGACTCCTTCTTTTCCCCCTAAAGTCAGAAATGTCTTGGGGCGCCTGGGTGGCTCAGTCGGTTGGGCGGCTGACTTCAGCTCAGGTCATGATCTCGTGCTCCGTGGGTTCGAGCCCCGCGTCGGGCTCTGTGCTGACAGCTCAGAGCCTGGAGCCTGTTTCAGATTCTGTGTCTCCCTCTCTCTGACCCTCCCCCGTTCATGCTCTGTCTCTCTCTCAAAAATAAATAAACGTTAAAAAAAAAAAAAAAAGAAATGTCCTTGAGACTCCCATACTGGATAATATGGTATCACTGGTAGGAATAGGAAAGATAAGAGCAGAGGAAATTTGATGAAGCATAGAAACATGGTGTGAACATGACAGAGGCCCAATCACGTGGAACAGAGTATAGCAGGGGTTTGATGTAGCTCTAGAATCATCCAGTAATTTGGGACCCCCTGTACCTAGGAACCCAGGCCTTGTGTCCCTGTTTAACCACTAAGTCTCCTATTTATTGTCTCTCATATATATATATATATATATATATATATATATATATATATTCTCTCATATATATATAAAATATTATATGTATTATATATTATTAATATGTTATATTATTAATAATTAATTATTAATTTTATTATTACTATATTACATATTATATTATTTATATATTATATAATTATATATAATTCATGTTTTTTTTAATTTTTAAAATGTTTGTTTATTTTTGAGAGAGAGAGAGCACGAGCAGGGGAGAAGCATTGAGAGAGGGAGACACAGAATCCGAAGCAGGCTCCAAGCTCTGAGCTGTCAGCACAGAGCCTGATGCAGAGCTCGAACTCACAAACTGCGAGATCCTGATCCAAGTCAAAGTCGGACACTTAACTGATTGAGCCACCCAGACACCCCTATATATAATTCATGTTTAAGAATACAAATCAGCTTATTTGTTCAGAAGCAGTTAATGGGTGATCTTTGTGTTTCAAGCATTTTGTAGGGGCTTATTCAAAATATATAAAACCTACCCTGCATATAAACAGTTTCTAAAATATGTGTACTTATTACCAAAATGTACTTGCTTATGGATTGTTTAAAATGCTAATGAAATACAAGCTTATAAAATGTTTGAAATGTTAAGATGAATTAACTGATTAGTTATTTATTTATTTTCGTTTTATTCAGTTGAGTCAAATGAAGAAAAGCATAAAGAACTGATAGAGAAAAAGGAGGTGGAAATTTCAGAGTTAAATGCAAAGTTAAAAACTCAAGAAAAGGAAAAACAAAGTGAAATAATCAAATTACAGCTCGAGGTAAGTGTTTAAGGGTCTGCTAAATTTGAAGATGCATCCCTTAAGTCTAGATTGAATTTTGGTTATTTTTCATCACAGTGAGATAAATGTCAGGTATAGAAACAACCCCGACACACTCATTCTCCGTCACGTGCAGTTCTCAAACACCAGACCACGCTAGCTACGCTACCTTGCAGCATTTGGCTGGAAGGTGGGATTCTTCAGTCATTCAAAAGGTCCTGGTTTCCAGAGAGGGTACTGTTTACTCTGAGACTGGAGATCGATATTTCAAGGATAACCCACACTTTGTAGCTGAGTCTATGCAAGCTTCATAGGACTACCATTCCAGCAGTGGGGAGAGTGTATCTAATCGTTAACATTTTTCTCTCCTCAGCAGAAATTGTGGAACCCTGGAAAACCAATAGAAATTCCTTCAACTTTTATTAAAAAGAGGCAGGTTGCTCCCTAATAAATGTGTGGACAATACATATCAGAAGGGCAGATAAACTAGATGTTTAAAAAAATGTTAAAGGTGTTGTATGGAAACCAATTTGACAATAAATTGTATTTTAAAAATAATAATAATAAAAATAAATTAAAAAAATAAATAAATGTTAAAGGGACCTTACATAGGGCATCTCAAAGGCTGCAGTTCTAGTTCTAGGCTCTAAAGCCTTTTCAGTAGGTTGTTTAACCAGATGTCAGAATCTCAGAGACATTGATGTTTTGACAATATATTTGTTCTTTAAAATTTTTTTCTAGATTCTACCCATCTCCATTTCCATCATTCTTCCATTGCTTTTCCCCAGTCTGACTCCCACCTTACTTTATGTTGTCAGAATTCCCCAGTTTGGTTATTAAAGATAACTTACTATTCACGTTCATGGAAGTTTGGTATCTCTGGGGTGTTTGGTGAGGTTCAGTGTTGAAATCTGTATAATCTTTGAGCAAAAGGGAACTGATGTTGACTTGACAGGCATTTTGCTGCTGCTACTGTCTCTGGTCAAGTGTGCCCACAACCCACGGAGAGGTCTGGATAGCCAACTGAGAAACAATAAGCCATGTTTCAGGTTCTACCATCAACTTCTAATCCATTGATTGAAAATGTGCATTTTGTTTGCCATCTGTGCCCTGTGTCTGGTGGAGCCCAAATCTGTGGTTTACACTGATGCACACAACTCTTTTTGTTCCTCGTCTTCATTGTAGCTGTCCATTTTTCTCCTCAAATCAGAACACAATCTCACAGAGTTTGTTTTTAGACCACAGAGAGGCTACACTGAACTCAACCCGAAGGGAAGAATTATAATGAAAGATTTTGCAAAAAATATATGTATATATGACCTGTAAGAATAACTTATGAGAATTTTTTAAACCTGATTCAGTTTAATGTCAAAATAGTAAGAGTTCAGACTGAATCAACAAAATTATATCCAGATTCTACCACTTAGTCTCAAAGTTTTTAGAGTATATGAGTTTTTATCCCATGACTGTTGACTATACTACATTTCTTTACAAAAGGATACTCACAGTAACGTGAAAATATTTTTATCCATCTTTAACTAGACTCTCAACCCTAGTTATCTAGATTCTTTGCCTTGCATGATAGAATCATCTATCATCTATCTTTTTAATGTCTTAAAAAGATAATGC
Source organism: Felis catus (assembly GCF_018350175.1). Lineage (NCBI taxonomy): Eukaryota > Metazoa > Chordata > Mammalia > Carnivora > Felidae > Felis > Felis catus. The sequence continues at coordinate 204,672,226 of NC_058368.1, read as the reverse complement.
TGACTCCATCCCAGAATCTCTAAGGTAGTGCCCAGGTGTTTGGTACTTTTAAAAAGCTCCCCAGGAAATTTTAACATGGAGCAAGGTTAATCTTGTTTGGGTGTTCCTTGCTCTTTCTTAAAAACTGTTTCTTAAAGAAAAACTTCTCTATATTGTATTGTACAGAGAATATACTTAAATTAGAGATTGCATGTTAAAAGATATAATGGATTATACTTATATTTATAGAAGCAGTTGTTTAACTAGAATGTTCTCAATGACTTTCTTTTTAAACTTGATTCAGTTTGATGCCAAACTAGCAAGAGTTCAAACTAAATCAAAATCCTATGCAGATTCTACTGTTTTGCCACAGAGTATCTACAGAAGGGTATGTGACATTTTTTTCCATAGTCATTGTGTAAGAAAATAAATGTTCTCAGTGTGTTTCTATAAAAGCTATCTAGTATTTACTAACAATATACTTAAGTTTTTCTTAAAATATATCACACAACCAGAAAGATACTAGGTTTTGAATAATACTTAAAAGTCACTTTCAATTTAAAATAGTAAATCTTAGGGGTGCCCAGGTGGCTCAGTCAGTTAAGTGTCCAACTTCAGCTCAGGTCATGATCTCGTGGTTCACGAGTTTGAGCCTCTCTCTCCTCCTCTCTCCCTCTCTCTCAAAAATAAATAAAACTTTAAAAAATTTAAAGACATAGTAAAGCTTAGCATTAAATTAAAACGTTAGAGAAGTCGTCTGATCTTTGGTCATGTAAGGAATTCCATGATCTGTTCTGAACTAAGGCTGACCTACTATTCTGAAGTTATTTAGGCACTTAGGTAATATATTTTTTTTATTGTTCAACTCCTACTTTATGATTCAGAACTTCAAGCTATATACAAAAAAGAGAATAAACTAAAACAAATGGTGCTGAAACGTGTTTTAATATCCTTATTCCAGTTGTACCCCATAAGCCTCATAAAAATAAAATCATAAACCTTTCAAAACAAGCTTTTTTAATCTACTTAAACCAGAAATGTAGTTTTTGTTGTTTTGTTGCTTCTTGTATTTAATCTTACTATTTCTGAATTGCAATAACAAATTTTTTGCTGCTTTATTTAGAAGCTTCAACATCTTCAAGAAGAAAAAAACAAGGAGATTGCAGTTCTTCGTAATACCATTCGCAATTTAGAGCAACGTCTCTCTGTTGACAAAGATTCTCAACTTAAACCTTTTGACAAAGGTTCTTGCCCTAAGCGTAGACGGTTTTGAGTATGACAGTAAATTCATTAGTTGCTACTTCATTTCTTTAAAAGCAGTTGAAAATGCCACTTCTGTCATTAATATAACATATTACCTAAATAATAACAATGAAAAAAAGATCGCTTTAAACATTTTAAATTGAGTTTATTTAAACAAATCCACATTTGGCCAACTGTGTGTACCACATTCTTGCTTAATAGTATTAACCATAGAGGAGTTCAGGTTTATAGCACGTAGTTTACCTATTGAACCATCATTGACTATGGAAATACTTTCTAAGCAATCAAGAGACAGACAACATTCATTTACCTTCTCCATTACATCTTTCAAGACAGACTATCTCAAATTTTAAACAGTATGATATAATAATGCTAGATAAAGAAAATAAGACATAAGAGTTTCATTCATATGTGATAGTAAAAATCAAGACTATGACTCTTAGACATACAAAGTATAAATGGATATTTAAAATGTAGTCACAGCAAAATATTCATGTGTCAGTATTTCTGGAACCTGAAAGAATTATAAAGGCAGTTCTTTATAAGATTTAATCAGTTAAAAATGTAAGATTAAAAAGAAAAGTATTTTTTTGAGAAATAAGTAAAGAAAAAAATGGAAAACATGTCTTTGTTGTTCTTTCTCCATTCTAAATTGCTAACTATCCAACAGAAACCCCTAGGTCATAGTTTATGTCTCTGTTCTCATTAATGCAAGTAGAATGCTGGAAAAAGAAAAAGAAAAACATATTAACCAAGTGCTGCAATCACCTTTATAATAAAATAATAAAAATTTGGTTTAGGTCAAAATTTCTTTGACTTAAATTTTAAAATTTGGGAGGCAATATAATAGATTTCCCGTGTTTTGTACAAATCCAATTCTTAGTTTTAGATCATTAATTAGGTAGCATATAAAAATGCTGGAAACGAAATTGTCTAGACTGACTTGGGGAGTAAAATCCTATTTAAAATATTTAGTATGAAGGTCATTTTCACATTTTGGCCTTATTTTCTCAGCTTCAATTGGTGCTGGCCTCTGTGGGCTTGGGCTGCTGAATTGCGTGTCAGGCAGCTGGAGGCAAACGTCACTGTCAAGATTCAATGACGTTCTCCTCTGCCCAGAGTCCCTGTCAGCTACATAAAGAGGGGAGGTTTTCTTTACATTGTCAGGTGATTGCAGACCCTGTTTTTTCAAATATCAGATGTCGTCAGTGTCAGCATCAGCTGCTAGGAGCCAACTCTGAATCTTTGGGCAATTTGCAGTGTAATTGATTTATACATCCCTTTCGTCAGAGCTTCTTTGGTGGGACAGAAAGTTGTAAACTTTCACTGCCTGCTGGCATATCTCAGTCCTCTGGATGGCCCTGTCTTTGGTGGTCCTTGTGCTTGTGGTGGTTATGAGGGACTTGAGAAGGGGGGTGCCCAGGGACATCTGGTGTTTCTGGTTGCTGGTTCTCTGCAAGTTCACCATTCCCATGATGCTGATGCCCATGCTCATGATTATGATGGTGATGATGGTGGTGATGGTCGTGGTGGTGATGTGGCTGTGGAGCCTCAGTTGCATTTCCCACGGTAGCTGAAGATACAATTTTACAGAAGTCCTCATCTTCCGGTGTCTAGAACAAATTTATGAATCATTTTTCAACAAATTTGTAGATTTAGGAGCTGTGCACAAAAAATTATTTGTAAAGCTAACATATATAAAATTCAAAGTAATTAGGATTAAACTGGCTTTGTTTTTCTAGCATCATGTTAATGAGATAAAATTTTGATGTGTTTCAACACCCAGACTTTTTATTAAAATTTGGTTCCAATCATACATAATTATAAAGTTCTTCTTATGCAAAGTTTGCATTTAATCAGAGAATCCTCAAGCATCTTCCAAAGGAATTAACATTAATGTTTTGCAAATAGATAAAACAAAGCACAAGACAATTAAAATTCAGCAGTTCAGGGGCGCCTGGGTGGCTCAGTCGGTTAAGCAGCCGACTTCGGCTCAGGTCATGATCTCACAGTCCGTGAGTTCAAGCCCCGCGTCGGGGCTTCAGAGCCTGAAGCCTGTTTCAGATTCTGTGTCTCCCTCTCTCTGACCCTCCCCTGTTCATGCTCTGTCTCTCCCTGTCTCAAAAATAAATAAAGATGTTTAAAAAAATTTTTTTTAATAAATAAATAAATATGGGGCGCCTGGGTGGCGCAGTCGGTTAAGCGTCCGACTTCAGCCAGGTCACGATCTCGCGGTCCGTGAGTTCGAGCCCCGCGTCAGGCTCTGGGCTGATGGCTCAGGGCCTGGAGCCTGTTTCCGATTCTGTGTCTCCCTCTCTCTCTGGCCCTCCCCCGTTCATGCTCTGTCTCTCTCTGTCCCAAAAATAAATAAACGTTGAAAAAAAATTTAAAAAAAATAAAATTAAATAAATAAATAAATAAATAAATACAATTCAGCAGTTCGCCTAAGCTTCTATACTGGTTAAATCAATAGCAGAATTCAAATTTTCCTTTTCTTATCAAGAGCGTTTCCCCGATTTTTAAGAACCCTGAAGAAGAATTTAAGAGATACAGAAGGCTTAAAAAGAAAGCCAAACCACTATATTTACATCTGCAGAAGCAAAACTAAATAAACTGGTTAAAAGAACTTACATCGATTGCAGTAAAGTCAAACAAATATCAAATCCTAAAAGCAGCCGAACTACATGGATACTTCTAATATTATATTCATACTTAATGTTCTATTCTGAAGCAAACTAATTTCTGCCAATTCAAAAATGCCAATAAACTCTGCTGAAAATCAGTTTTTCACGCCTCAGCTTATGCCAGGAAATGTTTTGAACTTCACCATTCACCAGTCTTGTTACTGTGTCCCTACTGTTGAGCTGGCAGCTGCAAGTAGCAAATTACTGCCCATCTTCCATTGGGCATACAATCCCATTCTGCCTCAATCTAGTTAATTTGCTGCCAAGTCTTTATTGTCTTGTGTGCCTACGAATATAAGCTCAAAGCTTATAGATATCGCAATATCATATGAAACTCTTACCCTAAAGTGATTTATAAATAATTTTAGTGAGTCTTTTTCACCTCAAACTGATTTTCTAAGTGGTATGGTTCCGTGTTGTGAAAGGTTAAAAATTCCATGGATTTTTGCATACAACTATTAAGTGGTACAGTTTTTGGCTATTTCTGAATTGCTTTTGAGAATTTTGTGCTATTTTTTAAGCTTTTCTTCAAATTCCTATTAATTAACATACAGTGTAATATTAGTTTCAGGTGTACACTATAGTGATTCAACACTTCTGCACATCATCTGATGCTCATGACAAGTGCACTCCTCAATCCCCATCACCTATTTACCCTAGTCCCCTTGCCCGCCTCCCCTCCTGCAACCCTCAGTTTGTTGTCTGTAATTAAGAATCTGTTTTTTGGTTTGCCTCTCTTTTTTATCCCTGTGAGTTCATTTGTTTTTTTCTTAAATTTCACATATGAGTGAAATCATACGGCATTTGTCTTTCTCAGACTTATTTCACTTAGCATAATACTCTTTAGCTCTATCCACATCCTTAGCAAATGGCAAGATCTCATTCTTTTTTATGGCTGAGTAATATTCCATTGTATATGCACCACATCTTCATCCATTCACCAATCAGCAGACACTTGGGCCGTTCCCATAATTTGGCTATTGCGGACAATGCTGCTATAAACATCAGGGTGCACGTATCCTCTTGAATTAGTACTAATACTAGTACTACCTAGTAGCACAATTGCTGGGTCATAGGGTAGTTCTATCTTTAACTTTCCGAGGAACCTCCATACTGTTTTCCAGAGTGGCCGCACCAGTTTGCCTTCCCACCAACAGTATAAGACAGTTCCCCTTTGTTCACATCTTCACCAAGACCTGTTATTTCTTGTGTTGTTGATTTTAGCCCTTCTGACAGGTGTGAGGTGACATCTCATTGTAGTTTTGGTTTGTGTGTCCCTGATGATGAGTGATGTTGAGCATCTTTCCATGTGTCCGTTGACTATCTGTATGTCTTCTTTGGAAAAGTGTCTATTCATGTCTTCTGCCAATTTTTTAATTGAATTATTCTTTTTTTTTTTTTTTGGTGATGAGTTTTAGACGTCCTTTATATATTTTGAATACTAACCCTTTATCGGATATGTCATTTGCAACTATTTTCTCCCATTCCACAGGATGCCTTTTAGTTTTGTCGCTTGTTTCCTTTTGAGTATTTAATGTGATTTGATTAAAAGCTTATAAACAACTTGATAAATGTTTAAAATATACTATGTAATGTTCTAAATGTTCAAAAGTTGACAGTAGCGGTCTAATTAGTTTCTGAAACGGATTACTAGGTTTTATTGATCCTACAAGGTATTTTTTTCACATTTTAATATCTTTAAAATCAGAATGCATCCTATTATTGATGGTGTTGTAATAACAGTGTCCTACCTTAGCTGACAGCATTTTTAAAATAGTACATAAAATAATGTGTCCTACAATTGATGGCATCTAGGATACTATGAAAAAGGAAAACTCCAATTTGATTTGGCTCATCAGATATATATGGTATATCCTATTTACAAGAGGTTCATAAATTTTAAGCATGTTATGGGACTGTTTCTGCCCTTGTTTCAATATAACGGGGTATATTTATAACTATTAGGCATTTGCAAAAATGCAAAATAGCCCCAGAATATGAGGAATCAATATAACTAGCATTTATTACATACTTAGTAGAAGTCAGACATTGAGTTAATACTTTATTTGCATTACTTCAGTCTCCCCATCTTTAGAAAGAGTAGACGAAGCTTCATAGGATTATAATGAAGATTAAAATGTGAAAAATTATATAACTAGAGTAATTAACCTGTTGTGCTCCACAACAACTAAATTAATTAATTAAGTAATTCATTACAAATCGAGATGGCTTCTTTACAACTGGAAAAATCTGAAGGATGTATAGCTCTCAAATAAAATTCAGAACTATTTTTAAACCTGAGTTCAAATTTTGCCAATTTTCCCTATTAAGGAAACATTGTTTGTAATTGTTTTCCTTTTCAATATGGGGAGGGGGGAGTCTAGTTAATATAAATTAAAATCAATTCCTTGAGTATCTTTTTATAAACAATACTTAAATGTAGAGCTTCTCATAAAAAGGAGTAAATATTCTCATGGTTGTTAGGAGAAAAATATCAGTAACAAGTAGAAAACTTATTCCACTGTGAAATAAATGCAGTAATTCTGACTGCAGAGTGGGCAGACAGTGTAAGGGCTTCATGGGAAAGCTGCAGTCTTAGATCTTTGATATCGTAACTATCTGGGCCTCAATTCCATTTCAGGTAATGCCATGAATAAGCTTTGCCATCACTATGCTCTCGTGTGAACACATTCAGAGTACTACAATAATATTTTATGTTGGCTGAATTCTTTAGGCATTTTGAACACACCCAACATCATTCGGTGGTATTTGAAATATGCCATCTATGTTGGTTTTTGTTTTATAAACTCCTTCTAGATAAAAGCAGCAATACGGATCTGGAAAAAATGTCTTACAGTGTATGTTACATAATAGGAAGTAATTATAAAAATCACTGTTGTTTATTTTTAGTATACCAACAGAAACATTGCTTAGCTAATGGGTGATGAAATATTAACTTATTTAGAGAACTCTTAAAAGACTTTCTCTTTTCTCCCAGGAGAAATAATTGAGAAAAATAAAATACCATGAGAGAGCAGTTTCCACATTTCTTTTCACAGTAAGCGATCTTAATGGCTTCTTCTACATATGGGAAAGTTAGGAAGGAGTAAGGCAAACCAAGATGGTATACAAGACGGCCACATCTAAAAAAAAGGGCAAACATTACATTTATCATTACATATCAGTACAATATTTTCTGTATCATGATCATACTCAAGCAGTTTGGGATAGGTGCTATTGGTTTAATGGTCTTATAACTAAGACCCATTCACACCTCCAGTAAACTTCCTTGAATGGGGTCTCAAGTGAGCTCCCTGGCACCACATACCAGGTTAGGTCAGAGCAAGACTACCGGGAGTCTCATACCAGCGTTTTGAAATCTTCTAGATATGCCACTATAAAGGATATCAAAATACATAAGTCATTGTGACTTGGTCAAATACAATTTGGTATAGACTTATAAATTCTATGAATGCACAAACCACTACCTTACCATAAATCAGGCTCTGCAAATCACATGAGGTTTTCATAACTGCTATGGCAGCACAAATTCCACACAACAAAAAATTACAGTATCCTCAAGTCTTGGCCAATAGCCCATTTATTTAAAAACATGTCTGATGCAACAAAAATTTCAGCATAATGAAAGAAATGGAATTATAATACTCAGCATTCTCAGAAATAGTGGAGTTGAAATGTCCTTCTTTCCCACATTTTCCCCAGGATATATAATATTATGTGACTATCAAAGAGCTACACTTTGCAACTGTCTAAATTAGAAGTCTGCAGTCCTAAAAGAGTATGTAATATTAAAAATATTTAGAGTAAGATGAAGTAGGGCTTAGGTCTAAGCAGAATATGCCTCACCATTTCTGAAGAGTCAAAAGAAAACAGCACCAACTAAAAATGTTGGTAATATCAAATAATGTAAGCATGGAGGTTCCCTTAAGATACAAATGTTTTATTCATTCATGGAATCAAAAGCAGATTCATGCAGATTAGATCTAAATGATTAACACTTTATAGTTCAGAAATTCAGGTGTGTACCCTTTAAATTATTAATCAGATTAAAGATAAAAAAGTGGTCGCAAAGTGTAGTTATTCTGCAAATTCTCAGGTTTGAATTGTACTTGATACACAAATTGATCCTTTTATTCAGGCAGAATGCTAATTTATTGGGGGGGGGGGATTATAGTCAATTTTCTGTATTTCCCTACTAGAATGGTGAATTCTTTTGCACAAAAGAAAGTCAGTTTGTGAGATAAAACATTAAAACCATTTTAATAGCTCACTCTGAGTACTTGGTAATAAAACAAAAGAAGATGTCTTATTTTAAATCACTATTAAATTAAATGCTAAGAAGGCATCTTTTAATTTGGGGTGTGTGTGGGCATGTGTGTGTGTGTGTATACACACCTGTCATATACGAAGAAGTCATCTTTCTTCCCATTTAAGAGAGTCCAGACATCTGTTTCGTTTTCTTCTTGTTGATAAACAGGAATATGTTCTGAAACCTTATTTTTAAGATGCATGTATTTTAATCGAGAAGAGAGTCCTTGATGATTAACAACAACGTAAGAGATGTTCAAATATCCTGCTTGCTCCAGTTTTACTCTCAGGTCTTCCAATCTAAAATATTTGGGAAAAATACAAAAAAAAAAAAAAAAAAGGAAAAATCTCATTGAATTTATTCTCTCTCCTCACTCTTTTTTTACATGAAACTCTCTTATTCCTTTTTTTTTACTTACTCATATCTCTTCTTTATAAAATGTGATTTAATAAATACATCTTTTCCATTTCTATTTTATTTTATGTATGTATGTATTATGTATTTAATTGAGAAATCCTAGACCACTGAAACCAGCTCACCTGGATGCCTGCAGGATGCACAGGTATCAGCTGGCTTGAAGAAGAGCAACCACGGTCACGGAACCACTTGAGTTTAGCATTGGATTTTGATCCCTTATGCTCCAGGCTGGAGGCTGCTTACAAAAAGAGCTTTGTCCCTGGCTCTCTGTTCTTCCCCATGGGAGAAGACAGAGAGCCAGGGCAAGCCCCAGGCTTTTCCACATTGCTGGGGTTGTCCTGTAAAAGAGGAAACCTTGCTGTCATCTTCACAGGTGACTTCACAGTCATAGCCAGGGATTTCTAGAAATACAGCCAGTACAGTCCCCCTTTCTATCACTATCGGCTTAGCCCATGGATTCTATCCCAGCGTTGCTGGGCTCATTCATCACGTTGGGCGTTCCTGCACCAAATCTTCCCAAAAGGAGTAAAAAATCAGCCAGAGGCAAGGGAGTTGTCAAAGCACCTCTTAACTATCTGACCTGACAAGATACTTTAGTAAGCATGCTATGGAAATCTGCCTGAACAGGCAGCCCAGTATTTCTCTAGGAGAATATACATGTTTAGAAAAATTTTGAGACTGTGCCCTCTATAACCCAATAACATTCTGCAGACGTGATTTTGTTTTTATTTAAAATGCACCAAGTTCTGATTGCTGCTTTCTGTCCTCCACCAATCTGAGAAAGGAAAGGGTAAGTAGAGGATTCTGCACAGAAATGAAAAGAGCCAGCATGGAAAGAGAACCCCGGAAGAAAGAGGAGGCTGCAAGGGCAGTTTACCAACATGAAGGTGGCCCATATGGGGCCCTTAGTTCTTCATGTTCAAGCCCTCTGTGTTTATAAGTCTCTTGGGTCCGGCTCCCTTTTGTTCTTCTTATTCTTTAAAGTCTAGCTGTATGTGACTATTAAAGGATTTGAATCTTTTCAGGTATAAAACTGCCTGCCAAAATGTTACTACCACATCCAAGATAGATAGGAACCAAAGGAAAAAGCCTGACTGACCAAGGAGAAATGTCACAAACCACGACCCCTTCAACCATTTAAGACCCACTGCAATTCACACTCAGTCTATTTATTGGCTACCATTACTGTCAAGAAATTTCTGTGACTAGATGGCACGTTCTTGGGTAAGTACCACTGAGTAGAAAAGTTAAATATCTGACTAGAAATATTCCCCAGACTAGGGCTAACTCTCAGCAGAGAGGTACACATGAAACAGGTGAACTATAGACAGGTAGTGAAAACAAGGAACACACTCAGCAGAGAAGAGCAGAAAAAGAAAAACCCAGGAACAGGCTTATTCTGATGTAAGAATCTGTGGAGAGAGATCAGGGCAACATTCCAGAACTAGGAAGTTGACACATTTTCAGGCACTGATCTGGGATAAGAAAGTAAAGGTACTTTGGGGGGGGGGGAGGGATAGGAGGAGGGAGCTAATGATAGCTGCTAGTAGGCAGCTAATGATAAGTTAGAGTGAGCCCAGAATTAAGATGGGAGTAGAAAGGTTAGAATCAGATTGATTTGGGATCTGGTGCACTGATAAGTATAGAATTTTTAAAACTTGATTATCTTTCATATCATTTAATATCACAAAATCCAAGAGCCTAACATAAGAGAGACAGATAAATCAAATGATTAAGGCCATCCCAACTATTCTCATGTTTTTTAAAATTCTAATATTTAAAAAAAGAAAGGATATATCTGGACTAAATCTAGGGAATTTCTTTAGGATAGTATTTATACTGGTGACACAATTATCCTTATTATGGCTACTGCTCATTGAGCATTTACAGAAGTCTATGCAGGTGGTGCTAAGCAGTTGTTTTTTTTTTTTTATCATGTCAGTTAATCCTTACAACTATATGACCATTACCCGCCTTTTGCAGCTGAAGAAACATGGCCAAGAGAGTTTAGGCATCTTGCCCAAGTCCACACAGATACTAAGTCACCAAAGAAACTAGATTCAAACCAGTTCTGCTAAATCCAAAACATGACCTCTTAGCTATGAGGTAGATCACCTTTAATAACTATAGTAGCCAGGGTTTTGTTTGTTTATGCCCTGGGATGGCAAGGAGAACATCAAAATAATTCAATCTGTTTGGTTTTTTACTAGGATGGAGAGGTTTCCCCTACTTTCTAGAATAGAATTTCAGTAACTATAGAAGCTTCAGCATAAATTCAGCGCTTAGTTTCCTCACTTTGCCATACCCTTTCACTTTTGCATACCCTTTCTAGTGGCTAAGTAGCGAATATAAATGAAAAGGCTTTTCCCCTTATTCCCTTCATTTAATTTTTTTGATGAAAAGAGACATAAAGGGTAGTGGGTTACAGTGTTCACACTCGCAAATTTTCCTCTTCTGTTATATTCAATAGGCCGTTCAACTTTGTCTTAAGATCATTTTTTTGCATAATAAACATTTGACTATAGTTATATCTATCTATAAATAACTAAATAGGATCTATTAGAAGCTGTTGAAAGTATTTGTAAATTTCACTAATCTCACCACTTTTCAATCACAGAACTTGATTTCTGGCCACATACAGACTAACATTTGTTTAAAAGTCCCCCATTAAAAGGCAGAATATGCAGAAACTTTCTCCCTTAACTTCAAACTGGCATCTGAAGGTCCTTCCTCATTGACCTAAAAGTACCCACTCACCTTGTAAACTGCAAAACTTTGCACTTAGTCACAGGCCACCTGATTTGAATGGGTTTGAACTCTTTTAAGGGCAACCACTTCTGCCCAGTGGACCCAACCTGCTCTCCCTGCCGCCAGGGATTTTTTTTTGTTTGTTTCCTGAAACTCCTCACAGTATCCCTGGACGTTTCTACAGCACTGTAGAATGGCCGTATTTCAGTCTCTGCTCTTCAAACCCACGGGCTGATTTCTCCTTAGAGTTCTCACTCTGCATTGCAGTGGGAGACAAGCTTAAACAAGCAAAACTGCCTCTATAACATCACAACTCTTTGCAGAGTAACTGATTTTTCCAGCCTCCTCTGCTCCCATCTCTATCCTCCGGGGGCACAAGACAGGGCAGAAATCAGCAAAGGGCTGCGGACCTCCACCCACCACACCCAAGTCCAGACCCTTTTGTTCTTTCTTTTGTATTATTTTTATCACTTTACCCATCTCTCTTTTTAAAAAATCTATTCTAAGGACAGAAACATTTTATCAGACTCAAAATCAAATTATTTACTAGACTCTAAAAGAAATACTGCAGAACACAAAGTTCCTACTTACACAACCCCTTCGGATCAGCCTGCTTCCTTTCTCTTTGCTCAGCTCCGCAGCTCCACAGCCAGAAGCCCTGATATTTATAGTCCTGTTGTTTACCTCTCTCCCCGGCTGTAGTCCAAAGTTCACTGTCCCCCTCTGGCTGTGACCTTGCAAGCAGAGCAAACCCCTGAATTGGTTGTTACAATCAACTTAAAGAAAGCAGCAAGTGCTGCCAGGCATAAAATGGGGGGAAACTTTTTTGTGATTATTGATTTAATCCCTATCCTTTTTAGTCACCCCAGTAGCTAGGATTTAATGGTACAGTCGGGGGCGGGAGGAAGGACTAAGGGTAAAAGGGCCTCCAAGTCATGTTCTTTTTCAAACTATAATAGGGAAAAACATTTGCTGAGCCAGCAAGTTAAGCTGCTGCTTTAAAAAAAAAAAAAAAAAATCTGTTTTTTCCTTCTGCTCTGTTGTGGCCAGGTTAGCCTAACCCAGACTGTGTGAGCTTTGTTACAAAAGTCACCTGCTGTTTCAAATCTTTCCCTCTCCTGCTGTTACAGAGTTGCTTGGATTATTTTACTATGTTTAAAACTTGGATCTGTGTGGGATCTCACAGGATCTCTGCTCTCTTCTTTTTCATTTAAGGAAAGGAACAAGAAACTAAGCCTCCTAGCAGAGGGAAACCAAGCCTCAGTTTATTAGAACAGATGTTGTACTCCCTGTAAGACCTGTGGATCCCACAGAAGCATTTAAGAATTGAATGGGAAATATTTACAAATATAAGGACCATACAGATAAAAAATTTTAGTGGTAGAAGTTGAGCATGGAAAAGCATATAGAAATTTAACATTTTTCACAAATTAAATGGAAAGTTCTTACTCTTTCAGAAGGGGGTAAACGCTTCCCAATAACTGCTACACGTGAGCACACCATGGGGTATAAGGTAAGAGCAAATGTCATCCCTGGGTAGCCCTGGTTTTCAAGTAAGCCTTGCTTATACTATTAATGTATTTTTCCCAAACAAACCCCTATTGATTGTTGTGTACTGAGTACTATTGTACCACAAAGGGGTGAATACAAAGAGGCTCAGATGTCAGCCTTCCCACAAAGAAATTTATCAAATTAGAAGCTTGATTTTGAAAGCCAAACTGTTTACTCAAACTAAGCAGTAGTACTATTTTGGGTCCCAGATCCCTTTGAGAAATGCCTAGTTTTTCCAGGGAATAAAAATGCAAATATACAGACTCATTTTTTTGAAAGACTTTTGTCAAAAATCTTTGTTTAAAGCCGATTGTCCCCCCTGTACCTCATTTCCCTGACAGATTATTTGAGTAGTCATCTTGGGTTGTTCTGCAACAGGAAATTTTACCAGCCCCTCCCTCCTTTACAAGTGGCTTAGCAGCTGCCTCCTGCCCCAAAAGGATTCCCTCCAGATGTGCCTCTAGCTACACAGCAAAGTACCCAGGATTGTGAGTGCAGGTCAGCGTGTGTCTAAAACCCCAGATGGCAAAAGGAGAAGACTGGGGGTGGGGGGCGGGGATGTTTGCAGGGAACCAATCCATCCTTAACAGCCTCAGCCTCTTCTGTACCAAGCAAACTAGGACCAGTCAGCATTGTTAAGAGAACAGAATTTTGGGGACGCATGGGTGGCTGTCAGGTGTCCAACTCTTCGTGTCAACTCAGGTCGTGATCTCATCAAGCCCTGCGTGGGCTCTGCACTGACCGGGCAGAGCCTGCTTGGGATCCTGTCTCTCAAACTCTCTCTCAAAATAGATAAACAAACTTTAAAAAGAAAAAGAAAACAGAATTTTCAAACAAACCTTTCTGGGATGTTAAATTACATTAAATCAAATGAAATTAAACATTTAATTAGGTGCTTACGCCAGGCACAATGCTAAGTTCCCTTACAATGCTACTAAGTTCTCTTACACTCAAGGATCTCAAAATCTAATAGGGTAGACATACAAGCAAACAGAAAAAAACAAAAACAAAACAAAACCGTAAAGTGTGACAATGTCCTAATGGCTGCATGCGCAAGGTTCTGTTGGAAAGTTGGAAATGAAAAAAGCAGCATTAAACCCAGCCTACAGATAGGCCAGCATGCTGGATTAGTACACTTCAAGCAAGTTCAACAGGCCCCTTTTTATTTTACCTTCTACTTCAGAGCACCCAGCAGACCTGGCCACAGCACCGTCTAGAAAGTTTTTTTGTTCCAATTTGAATGAATGATTAAAATCTGACCATTTGCTCCAGCCACCAGCACACAATCGAACATTAAGTTCATCGACTGCATTCTATCAAGTTCAACTTTATCCTAATGATCTCTCTGCATACTATCTCATTCTTCCCCATCCTTATTATTTGGCCCCAGAATGTTGATGCATTTATTTAGGTCCAAGTTTTAAGAAGCATGCTCACCCTTTTATAGGTAGTAGGTAATTTCCATGGAGAATAGGACCCTACGAATCTGAGTCCAATATACACTTAAAAGAGAGAAGAGCTATGAGCTGTGACTCTATAAATGAGTTTATTAGCTACAGCAGGTGATAATACAGCATTGATCCATTAGCATTTGTAAAACACTGATGTCTCAATATATGAGAAAGTGAAAGTATTATTGCTACATGAAGAGCCTATGTAAAGTACTAACCCCCTTAGCTTGAGTGTTAGGTGGGGGTTTTACATGCAAAGGGAAATATCTCGGGAAATAGCACCAATTGACCTGTATGATTCTTCCTTTCCCTTGCATTTACTAAAAGGTCCTTTCCCTTGCATATACTAGAAGGTGCTTTAGACTTCACCCTACGCATTGTTCCAAATCTAATATTGTTTGAGCATCCATGTTGAAAGATAAGCCACTGATATGGAAGGGATGCCTAGGAAAACTCAAGATGTTTTCAAAGTAGATAAATAAGAACAGTCATCAGAGGAAGGCATGGAAACAGCAGCTTTGATTAGATAAGGACTAATTTGATCCTTTGTGATTCATGAGACTGAGATCTGCTTTGATGGGAGCTTTTCTTCAAGCTCACAAGTTTACAGATCTGAGAACTGTTTGCTGTATCAAACATAAATGCAGGTATGGAGGTAACTATATGGTGACAAATTTCACGTGGGACTGAACACATCCAAAGGTAACAAACAAGAGACACATTTTGCTTGAAATAGGATGCTATTAATTAAAACAAACAAACTTGTCAAAGCCAGAGCTGATGCCCACAGCTCCTCACGGGACACGGTGTTGGCACAAACATGCAAGAAGCATGTAGGGGCATCAGATGGCCCCCAAGTGACATAATCCCCTGAATTAAGGAAACACCACATTCATAGAGTATGACGTTTGTGTTTTGACCAATGAAAAACCAGCTATGTATTTAAGTATTATTAACGCATTTGCTAATTGGTAGAAGAATTTTTAGTTTTTTTTAAAGCATAGTTGTTGGGGGGGTTGGGGGGAACAATGAGGTTAGTATTCATGATTTTTAAAACATTCATTGTTTGAAAAATAGGGAATAATATATTAGCTAATTTTTTAAAGTATTTAACATGGAATTTTAACATTATTGTGACCTATTAAGAATCACATACTCTGAAAAATCAATGTTCTATTCACTTACTTTAGCTTATCTTTAAAAATATCAGTAGTGTTTCTCATTAGTTTTTTTTTAAGCCTTGAAGAAGTATTTTTGTGTTTTTAGAGAGGTGTCCACCTAACTATAGCTGCACTGGGGCTCTAACACACACAGCTGTTGAGCTTAGAGAAGCACTAAGGAGATTCTTGAATCAACTGCAGCCACACTAGACAGAGATCATGTGGGAAAGTGGTGTTCTGATTCACACCATCTGCCCTGTACTATAGGTATGTATGCCCCCAGTCCTCAGGGAAGAAAAAGCACACTGATATCGTAGTTAACCAGCACTCCAACTAAATGTGTGGCTTTGATCAAGGACTTCTTCTGTGAGTCTATTAACTTTTAGAAAACTGTTTTTATAAAAAGAATATTCTTGCCAAGAATATTCTTGCAAATCTGGCAATTATTTTTCATTATAATAATATTGATCAGGGCACCCAGCTGGCTCATTCAGTGGAACATGTGACTCTTGATCTTAGGGTTGTGAGTTCGAGCCCCACGTTGTGTGTAGAGATTACTTAAAAATAAAAAATCTTAAAAAAATAATATTGATCAGCCCTTATACCATTGTCTAGATTGGTGTCTGGAGTAAATTTTATGGAATTTCTTCCTAAGTGTGCAATCTAGTTTTCCCAAAATCTGAAATTAAATGCAACTCTGGGTCTTATTCTTATATTTTCTCATAATTGACGCTTAACCTTTATAATTTTCCCACTAGCCCAGCAGATGAGAGTTCTTGAACGTAGGGCTGACTGGACTATCTTCAACTCAAAGCTTCAGGAAACACTAAAGTCGAAGGAGCCTATAAAGATAAAATCTTGAGTCAGAAGCTGAGGTTTGTAAGGGCTCTAATAGGTCAACAAACTAAGGGGAGCTAGTGTCAATGCTCAAAAAAATCAGGTATGGAACTAGGAAAAAGGAGCAGAGAGAAAAAGAATCAGGGAGTTTGGAATCAAAAGAGTAATCTGGAAGCCATGGCTGGACAGACACCTGTACAGGCAATGTTGACAGTACTTGGCTCTCACATACTTGATAAGGCAATATGACAAGGACCAGAGACGGGTGTTCCAGACAAGCACTAGGAACATGCCACATTTTCTCATGGCCTTTGGGGCTTCTGAATCACAACAGTAGAGATTCACTGGGCAGCTTGATAAATTACTGATCCACAATAAATATTTGCTGAAGGGATGTGTAAATTAGTGGTGAATTTTTCCCTGAGACGTATGAACTAAGTCTGAATTCTGGAATTATGAGATTCCATTGAAATCCCTGTGAAATCCTTTGTAGCCCAAAGAGCATTCAAACATAATGAAGTAAATCATTTCCTTCATTCCTATCCAGAATATTTGCCATGATCAGAGCTGCAGTATTCCCAGTAAAACTCAAGTGAATATTCATTTTTCATATCCCAGATTAAAAAGAAAAACCCAAAACATAGTTGTATCTGATGAATTCCTTTCCAAAACTAACAATGCCTTAGACTGACTATCAAAAACCATTTATGCCCACTTTCCTTAAAACCTGGAGAGCTTTTGGGGCACCTGGGTGGGTCAGTCAGTTAAGCGTCCAACTCTTCGTTTTGGCTCAGGCCATCATCTCACAGTTCATGGGTTTGAGCCCCACATCAGGCTCTCCACTGACAGCACAGAGCCTTCTTGGGATTCTGTCTCCCTCTCTCTCTTCCCTTCCCCCATTTGCTCTTTATCTCTCTCTCAAAATAAATAAAAATCAACTTAAAAAAAAAAACTTGGAGAGCTGTCTCCAAGACCATGTCTAACATGCTATCCAGTTTGCAAAGAAGCCAGGTTCATATAGGAGAACCACACCTCTCATCTCAGTTAAATGGATATTTCAAGACAACATACATTAATTTATGGTGGTCTTAATTTGCCACTTTCCATTTTACATATGTATGTACTACCAAAAAGTCTTCTAGGACTTGTGTTTGATGATTTCTCAAATCTGAAGAGTTTCTGATAAAATTTTAAAGCAGATCTCATGAATTTTCTGACAGAATAACTGACTGAGTATAATAATATCAGACCAGGTGGGTTTATATAGTGTTCATTAAAAATACTTCAACTTTTCAAAAAAGGAAATGCGGTCTTAATTTATATCCTAAAAAGGTGAAAAAGTATATACTGGGTATAAATAAACATAGTCATTTTCTACTTACTGTTTCACAGCTATTTTTTTTCAATGTCTATTAATTTATTTTGAGAGAAAGAAAGGCAGAAACTGAGAGGGAGGGAGAGAATCCGAGCAGGCTCCATGCTTAGCACAGAGCCCCACACAGGCCTTGATCCCACGACTGTGAGATCATGACCTGAGGCAAAATCAGGAGTTGGATACCTCGCAGACTGAGCCACCCAAGCACCCCCACAGCTATTTTTAATTTAATAATTTATCATGGACATCTTTTCAAACCGTAGACATCTTTCTATGTCAATGTGCATAGCGTTACCTCATTCTTTAAAAAAAAATTGCACAAAATTTCACTCTACGAACGAATGACCATATTTATACAATATATGCACTTGTGAATGACGTATAATTTCTGCCTGAAGTAAAATTGTTGATCAAAGGAGTGCATCTTTCCAATTTGATCGTTATTACCAAATTGCACGGCAAAGTGTATCAAATTATACTCCCACCTAAAAGTACATGGTAGTACTTGTTTCCACCATCAAATTGTTGTGTAATTTGAGCTTATTTCATCATTTGTAAGTTTACCAGAGCTGCAGTAACAAAGTACCATATGTTGGGTGGCTCAGACGATAGAAATTTATTTCCTCACAATTCTGGAAACCAGGAGTCCAAAATCAGGGCGTCAGCAGAGTTGATTTCATTCGGAAGCCTCTCTCCTTGGTTTGTATGGCTATTTTCTCTCTGTCTTCGTACAGTCTTCCTCCTTGTGTACCTATGTCCTAATCTCTTCTTGAGAGGACACCGGTCATGATGAATTAGCGCCCATCTGAATGACATCATTTTACCTTAACTACTTCTTCAAAGGCCCTGTGTCCATATATAGTCACATTCTGAGGTACTAGGAATGAGGATTCCAACATATGAATTTGGACGAATACAATTCAGACCATAGTATTAGCCATCTGTAGGTCCTCTTCTGTGAAATGCCAGTGCATGCCAGCTGGCTATTTTACTATTAATTGGGTCACCTTTTTAAATTTATTACCAAGATTATTTGTATATTGAGGAAATTATACTTTCACTTCGTGCTTTTCTTTGCTGGTTTACGTATCAACTTATGTAAGTGTATCTTTTAAATTCTGGCTTATTAACAGTGTAAGTCTAGGTGCAGAAGGGATTTTACTCTTCTCATGCCCTTAAAATACCAAACAGAAGCCTGGCACCCCAGTTTTTCTTGGAGTTTTAAGACTAGGGTTTGCTACAACACAGTTTCAGTGTAATGCTGGTAGCATGGAGACATCTTAGTAACAAAATATGTAGAGCCAGCACCCAAATTTAGCTCTAGGCTCTCCTCTGCTATTTTCTTCTTATTAACCCTTCCAGTAGTTGGTGCAAGCAGTCGTGAAAATCGTCCTTCTAAAAAGAAATAAAGAAAACAGCAGCCTGTGGAAGCAGCTATCTTTTTAGGCACGTAAATAATCATCTATATGGTTTAGTTTGAGAGGCACAAAAGTACTTCCTCTGTACCTTAAGTCCTCCTAGGAGCATTGTCCTTGACTCCAGAAAGCGCTGGGATATAGCAAATGGTTAGTTGAGAAAGAAGGCTACCATTAGCACAGTAACTCAGTGCTGCAACAAGGCCACGGGCTTAAGGAAATGAGGCCAGGAGGGTCTGATAATGCAACTTAGAGCTTAGAACTGTAGAGAACATAAATAGTCACATTGTCATCATCACCCATTGTTTCTCATGTACGTATTGGGTGATATTGTTCACCAATGAGACACATGGTCCCTGAGCCTGCAGAAATCCTCACGTGAAGAAGGGAAGAAATTAGGTAGAGAATATTCCTTCTGGAGAACAGGAAATAAATAAGGGATACACCACTCCAGTTCTTCCTGGAAACTGGAACTTTATCACCCTGTGCTTCAGTTTTCTAACTTGTATAACAGTATGCTTTTTTAAAAAAAAATTATGTTTATTTCTGAGAGAGAGAGACAGAGCATGAGTGGGGCGGGGGCAGAGAGAGAGGGAGACACAGAATCTGAAGCAGGCTCCGGGCTCCCAGCTGTCAGCACAGAGCCTGATGTGGGGCTTGAACTCATGAACCACGAGATCATGACCTGAAGTCAGGCGCTTAACCAACAAATAAGTGAGCAGAGACCCATGTTAAATAAAATGACTTCTCTACATTGGGAAGGAAGGGGAGGAAGGCAGGAGCAGATCAGATGGATGAAGGGACCTGTTAGCTATTTGAAACACTATTGGCAATTTATCAGTAATTTACAACTAAAGCAACTAATATACTCTATTTCCCTTTTGAAACAGGCCGTGTAAATAGACATCCATTTCAGTCCTAAGATATTCTGTGGTTATGTAACTAAAAAATATAAACATTCAAACAAAGCAACCAATAGAAGAATATATACTTTCTCTGATTAGAAAATTAATGGGAAAATGGCAAAATATTTGTCCCTTTTCGAAAAATGACCCCAAGATAACTATTAAAGCAAGTTTTGACCTTTTGGTGTATAGTTTAATCCTGAATGCGTATTTGTGCAGGATTATCTAACCATTAAAGCACACATTCTAACCTTTACAAGAAGCAAAAGAAAAAAAAATCTAACCTTTACAAGAAATTCACTGAGACCAGAGTGAAAATAAACAGAAGACATGCACATGAAAAAGACTGGGAAGATATACTCAGAATGACCAGTGGTTCTCCTTTAGTATAAGGGTAACTTCATTCTTCTTTGCTCAGTTGGTTTTTCTAAACAGTTTACAGTAATGGTTATCATTTCTTATGTGCCAGTCATGATCCTAAGTCTTTTATAGGTCACAGCTCGTTTAATCCTCACACCTGAAGCGATGAGATGGTGAGTAGCTTCCGCCAGATTTGGTTCTAGAAAGTAGAGGAGCTGAGATCAAATTCAGCAGTTCCAGAGTTGGAGAGTTCAACTGCTGTAATAAATGTGAATTTACTTCTCATGTATGTGTGCGTGTAAATACGTGTGTGTGTGTGTGTGTGTGTGTGTGTGTGTACAGTCGACCCTTGAACAACATGGGTTTGAACTTCATGGATCCACTTATTTGCAGATTTTTAAAATAAATACAGTACTGTAAATGCATTTTCTCTTCCTTACAATCTTAACAACATTTTCTTTTGTCTAGCTTTCTTTATTGTAGGAATACAGTATATAATACATATGACATACAAAATATGTGTTAATCAACTATGTTACTGAGAAGGCTTCTGGTCAACAGTAGGCTGTGAGTAGTTATGTTTTTGAGGGGAGTCAAAAGTTATACACTGGTTTTCAATTGCACAGGGGGTTGGCATCCCAAACCCCACATTGTTCAAGAATCATCTGTACATCTGGTTTCATTTAAGGCTAGGCACATGTGTGCTGAGGCTTGGTACATTTAAATAAATGCGTGACACCTAAAGTTGAATTCCATTCTCTCGATTGCTAGAGAAATGTCATTATAACTATTTCCCAAACTACCTTAACTGCTAGGCTTTTTCAACTGAAGAAAGAATAAACATGTGGGAGGAGGAAGAAGGTTCTGCAAAGCCTCTCCTACTGTTTGGTTGGCAGCCAGCTCAGAACAGCATGCTCTCAGATTAACTACTTAGAGCCTAAAATTCAGATGATTTCAGATGAGCTTGCTGTACAATTATAAAAGACGTAAACTTGAAGTCCTCAAACCCCGTGCAGGAAACAGTTCTGAAACCTCTCTCTGAGGCTCTGCTTAAACACTGCCAGTGTGGAAAATTCCCACTCTGGGTGGTCGTGTGCAGGCTTGCTGAGTCTCCCGTCTCATAAATAATGTCTCCTGACATGACCCTGAAGTCTTACGGTACAAGCGCCATCTCAGGAGCTACGCAGAAAGGCATATGCGCTCAACCTGATATGGTTGGTCCTTCTACAGAAAGAGCCCCCTCCTTATGAATTCTGCCTTTCTCTTTGTGTCCTCACTCCAGTTACTCTGTGAGATAACTAAGGTAAAGCTAATATTTGAAAGCAGTAAGTCCCGATGGAAAACATCTGGTGTCATCACATCCTATCGAAAGTTAAGTGTTCGACTCTGGAGGCTGACAGTAACGTTCCAAAGGTGCTCAAGTGTACAAATATTGCTATAAAACCAACCAGGCTTTAGGCATGTCATATCCAGGGGTCCAGTTCTTCACCTCTCTGACCCAAACCATCAGACCCAGACCCTGACCTCCAGCTCTGGGGGAGCTGGAATCATCTGTTCTCCAGAACAGACCTGGACCACACCTCTGCTGCTGCTCCAGAGTCCCCCAAGTTCAGTGTTGAATGTGCCATGAACTGTGGGTTTGGGCTCTGCTCACATCTAGCAGCTCCTGATAAACTGACCCTGGTCATACTTGCTGACTTGGCTTTTCGCCTTCTGGACGAGGCTTTCGCTTCTTGCCAGCACTCACCTATGTATTTTATCATTATTTCAATCTCAGGACTGACAATTCTCATGACCCTGAAGACCTAACCAAGCAGATGGAATGAGCCCAAACCACTCGTTCCAGCCTATCTCCTACCACGCCTTGGGGTGGCTCCCCTGTTCCAGCCTTGGGGCCTCACTCACACATGGCGCCCCTCTCTGCACCTTTGTCAACACCGTCCCCCTTGCCCCAGAGTGCCTTTCCCTCCGCTCTCCAGTTCAGACCCTAGCACGGGGTTAAAAGTTCAGGCTCCGGAATCAGATTGCCTATGCGTGTGTCCAGCTTTTCTACTTATTAACTATATGACCCTGGGCAAGTTACTTAACTCTTAATGCTTAGGTTTTCTTAAGTGTAAAATGAGAGGGGCAGTGCTCTCTGCAGAGGCCCTGCCAGCAGCCCATCCTACACCCACTCCCTTCCTTCTCTGTACACAGCTCTCAAGTTTCTAAGCAGCTCTGTACTCGGGCTAAATAATAAAAACAAAAACACCTCCCTTCCTCAGCCAGTCCTGCAGCCGGGGTCTCTATGTGACACAGTCTGACCAATGGAACGGAGCAGAGGTCTGAAGTCTGCTGGGGAGGCCTAGGGAAGTTTTTCTTTCCTTTATTAGCACTTGTGGTTTTATTTATGTTTTTTAATGTTTATTTATTTCTGAGAGAGAGAGAGAGAGAGAGCAGGGGAGGGGCAGAGAGAGACAGAGAATCTTAAGCGGCTCTGTGCTGTCAGCACTGAGCCTTACATGGAGCTTAAACTCAAGAACCGTGAGATCATGACCTGAGCCAAAGTCAGATGCTCAACTGACTGAGCCACCCGGGTGCCCCAGCACTTGTGGTTTTATGTTTCTGCTGGGATGCCAATGTAACGCCCGAAGTGGATCGGTCAAGGACTTTATACCGAGGATAAAAAACCACACCCAAGCCGGTAGAGCAGGAAGTTAGAAGGAGCTGGAGCCTGGTGTTTTCTCAAGCACCTGCCTCAGCCCCAGACCGCCCGCTCTTGGCCTCCTTCTTATGTGAGGACAAGTAAGCTTCCCCTTCATTATGCTGACATAGTTGGGGTTCTGTTACCTAAGAGCTTTGCACAGTTGTTACGAGGACTGAATAAGAAAATGCACGTATGCACCTAGCGCAATGCCTGGCTTCGTAAGTGCTCATGAAGTGTTCATTGATTTTGCTATTTCAAACCCCACCTTAAGTCCCAGCGGTTCCAAAGCCCACCAGCCTGCATGAGACCTCCCTTCTCAAAGGACTCTCAAGCTTACGTTTTGCGCCATTCACTGAGCCTTAAGTCTCTCCCACTGCTGTAATTTTAGTGGTTGTTAAACTTGTATTTCCTAGCTCTGCAGGTAGATACTATGTTGTAGGGGGCACATGTGATAGTCTGAGCTCTCCCTGCAATGCTTAGCCCAGTTCTGCTCGGTGCTGCTCGGTGAATAATCAGTTGCTTGTTCAGAAACTTTGGAACCCCTGAAGCATTGGAAAAGTTGTTTCCTCACGTTTTTTGGTTGTACTTTGTGGCCAGATTCTTTAAAGCTAAGGAATTCTCTTGATGAATTGTACAGCTGATAGGTTTTTATGAAATTATCTAGGTGATAACCTTTCTTTTTATTTACCTTTTGGCTACTATAGAACCGATACTTAATCAATGGTAAGTTTTGAAAGGCTGCTAATTCATAGTAGCGATAACTATGTCTACACATTGTCTTACTTATCAAGTGATACAATATTCTAACAAGCTCCCCTCACCTCAGGAATCGGACTATAAAAAGACCTAGGCCTGGAGCAGAAAACCACTGTCCAGTGAACTCTTCATACCCTTGCTAGGATGGCCTGCATGGCCCATGGTGGGAGCCCCCCCCCTCCCCCCGCTTCCCCATATCTTGCCCTATGCATCTTTTCGATCTGGTTATTTCCAAGTTATATCCTCTCACCATAAATTGGTAATCTGGTAATAAAATGTTTCTCTGAGTTCTGTGAGCCATTCTAGCCAGTTAATCAAACCCAAGAAGGGGGTCCTTGGAACCTCTGACCTACAGCCGGGTGGTGAGACACACAGGTGATAACCTGGACATCTTATTGGGAGGGAAGGGAGTGTCGTGTGGGACACATGTGGAATCTAATGCCATCTTCATGTAGATAGTGGCAGAATTGAGTTAAATTGTAGGACACCCAGCTGGTCTCAGGGAATTGTTTGGTGGTGTGGGGGAAAGACACGCACATTGGAATTGGGTGTCAGAATGATACCCTATCACTTAAAAGTAGTATAAAAATAAAAAATATGGCAAAAATCTCAAGATATCCCAGGAAGGGAAGATGTAGTGTTTGTTGTCTTGGTCACTGTTCCTAAGATGTGTTTTTTCTGTAATTCAACAAATATGTATTGAGTATCTAGATACTGATATTGCTGTGAGCACTAGCTGTATATTGGAGAGCAGAAAAGAAAAAGCAGAAGGATACTCAGCCCTACGCTCACGACACGGTAGTCTAACAGTAGAACGAATGTCAGCAAGTGCTAAGTAACAGCGAGTAGAAAACAGGAAAAGCAGCCGGTTCATAGAGTTGGTGAAAGCTTCCCTGATGAGCTAACAACTGAGCTGCCACCCACGTGAGATGGAGGGGTTAATCAGATGAAGCTGGAGGAAGAGAGCAGAACATGAGCAAAGACCTATAGTGAGAGGAAGCATGGCAGGCAGAAGGGACTGAATAAAGCCCGTGTGGCTGGAGCAGAGGGTAAGCGATGAAAAGGAGCCATGCACAGGGGCCAGACCATGCAGACCTGGTGGGAGTTTGTGTGCCACATGTCCGATTTGTATTCTCAAAGATCACTTTAGCGCACAGTGAGGAATGGGGTGAAAGGCAGCAAGAACGGCAGGTGGAGCCTAGATAGTCCAGAAAGGCTTCTCCAAAGGCCAATCTCTGTCTTTTCAACCATAAGTCCGCTTCTTGAAGGTTCCCAGGGGCTCAAAAGGAGCTCGGAGGGGCTATTTACACACCTGGCCAGAATAGTTCAGGGCTGGAAAAAGGACCAACTCAATTTAAAGAGTTGTTCTGTTTTTTTTTTCTTAATTCAAAAAAAATTTTATTTCTTTATTTTGAGAGATCGATAGTGAGCTGGAGAGGGGGAGAGAGAGAATCCCAAGCAGGCTCCACACTGTCAGCACAGAGCCCAATGTGGGGCTTGAACCCACAAACCATGAGATCATGACCTGAGCCGAAATCAAGAGCTGGACGCTTAAGCAACTGAGTCACCCAGGTGCCCTCAATTTAAAGAGTTGGCCTAAGGTTGTTGCTAGACTCCTATCTACCCTCCTAGCTTTCAAATGAGACTCAAAACTCATGCCTTGTCAACTTGGTGACCGCAAATATATATTATATGTAGTTAGTTGTCCTGAGAAAAGGAAGTCAATTTTTTCCCCTCAAGTAATAGAATTTAGAGTCACTATGAAAAGTACAGATGTGACTGATAAGGAAGTCAAGAATCTTCAGAAGGTTCTGTGTTTTGGGTTGGGAAAGGAGGTTTCAGGTAGGGAAATTGTGAGTTGGCAAAACAGCTAGGGGGAAAGAAGAGGCATGACTGGCTTTCTGGCAGATTTTTAGCAGCTTCTGTCTTCCTGGGTTTCCACCAGCAGTGCCCAGACAGAGCCCCCCAGGCCTGGGGCCAGGTAAGCATGTATTTGGGTGAAAGTAAACAGAGCATTCCTCAGAGTTGAAGACTTCACTCAGAATCTTATTTGCATTTGCTCTGAGAAAAGCCTAGAGTTTTCTTGATCTCAGTCCAACGGCAAGGTTTTCTGGAAAATATGAGAAAACAAATTTATGCCAGGCAGCTAAAGGCCTGTAGGGAAGAAAAACAATATGTTTCTTTTTCTTTTTCTTTTTTAGTGAACAAAGCTCAAGGAAGCAGACTTGCAATCAGTTTCTCCAGCATCCTGAGCCCTTGGAGCATGCACATTGGTCATTTTGTAGTTACACAAGAAATATCATTTAGTCCAATGCTGACACCATGAAAGCTGGGTCTACATAAGACGGTAAAAGTTGCTTAGCAACAATACTGACTGTATCCTTCTTTCCTTCCTTCCTTCTTTCCTTCCTTCCTTCCTGTGTTTCTTTGCAAACAATCGAGCATCAATCAAGCAGCCACATTTGGCAGCATGTGGGAGATCACAGTGGTCTGTCCAGAGACTTTGACTTCACTAGGGTACCACCAGGATAAATGTCTCATGAGCTCTAAGATCAGAGTCCCCAGGAGTGGAGGCCCTGACCTCAGCCTAAGCAACCAGGTGAGACTTGCCTCAGACCAGGTTCTCACTGTTCTTTGGAGAGATGGGTCTTCCTTGGGTCCAGGCAATCTTCCCATCCGGCAAACTCTGGCAAAAATGTGTTGAAGATCACAACAATGTGGATACACTTAACACTGTACCCTTAAAAATGGTTAAGATGGGGGGCGCCTGGGTGGCTCCGTCGGTTGAACGTCTAACTTCGACTCAGGTCAAGATCTCACGGTTCGTGATCTCATGGTTTGAGCCCAGCATCGGGCTTGCTGCTCTCAGCACGAGCCAGCTTTGGATCCTCTGAACCCTCCTCTCTCTGCCCCTCTCCCACTCACACTCTCTCAAAAAAATAAATAAACATTGAAAAAATATTAAAAATGGACAAGATGGTAGATTTTTTATAAGACTTTTTTTTTTTTACCACAATAATGTGCCCAAGGTCACACAGGTAGTAAATGAGAGAGGTGGCTCCGAAGTCCCTGCGTCCCTGGTCTTACCCCCTACCCTGTACTATAATCCAGACTTTGGCTTACTCTTTCACCTCATCTTATTTTAAGGCTTAGCACAGCTCATACCATAACTGGATTTTCTGGGTGCTTCTTTATCTCTGTATTTGTTTATTATCTGTCTCCCCCACTAAAATCGGGGATTTAGGCTGGGTGGCTTAAACAATAGGAATCTATTTTCCCACAGTTCTGGAAGCTAGAAGTCCATGATCAAGGTATCATCAGGGTTGCCCGCCCCGCCTGTGGTACGTTGTTGTGGAAGCCCTAGCAAACTAACACTAAAGTGTTAGTTTCACAAACAGAATAAAGAGAATTTACTTAAAACTTTAAAAATCATTCTTTCATAGTAAATATATTTTCACTCATCTATAAACTGTTTGCAGCAGGTTACCCTGCTTTTTGAATGTTTGCCTTACACCTTTTCGCTTGTACAAAAAAGATTTACATTAGTACCTATTTCCGCTAACCAAAAGAAATCCAAAGAGGATTTTTGCTTTCACGAAAAAGGCAAAAAGTGACAACAGCGCACAGCATTGGTTTCGCAGTCTTCTAGAGGCAGCGAGAATGGCGCCACCCAACGCCTTCCCTGGGAACTACACTCAGCATCTCGGTATCAAGCCTTTACAGCTTTTGAGTAGGTCTGTGAGCATCTGTGCTTTATCTTTATTTTATCATCTTTAAGTAAGATGTGTTTTGAAGTATTAGGAAAACCTAGAGGAGATTATTTTTGGGGTCTGGGAATGCTCGAAAATGTTTCCATGTAAATTCATGGCAATTGCTTCTTCACTTTATGCCTTTTTGACTACGGAAGATTTTACAACTTCACAACTCTTGGATAGTGGGGGAAGCCTATATTTGGTATGGGTTTCTTACTTAAGGAATAACCTTCTGTTATCAGAAGATGTTTTGAGAGAAATTAGAAATTAGAGAATATTAGAAAATAAATTAGAAAATTAGAAAATAAACATAAGAGTAGAAAATATACATATGCAAAATGAAGAAAATAAAAATCACTCGTTATCCTTTACCAACTTATATTATGATGTAGCACCAATGATTTGTCTCAGCAGATATATGCAGTGATGGTTCACAGTATTCTAATGGATCATGGATTTTCCCACATATTATCAATGTGACTTCAGCCAACTTTGACCAAGTCAGAACCTCTATGAGCTCATCTATAAAATGGGGATAATAAGAACGGCCTCTCTGGGCTTTTGTCAATTATATATTAATAGAGTGCTGGATATAAAACGCCTAAGTGCTGGTACATAGTAAGCAAACAATAAATATTCTGTGTCTTTTTACAAAGTCTGTATTTTACCAAAATGGGGTCATTCTATCCATATTATTTTTGCAGTCTAGATTTTCTCATGTTTGTTAGAGTTTTATCTACCTATTAAGTTTCATTTCTGGATATATAAATGCCCCACACATAAGAATGGTTTTTTCTGGTCTCATGATGTTTTCATTTGAACAGGCTTCCTTTAGACCTCTTGGTATAGAATTCTATGCCGTTCTAAGACTCTTGATCTTTTAGCAGGCTCCTTGTGTTTGAGAAAACTTCCAAAAGCACAGTTGGGGTCGAGAACTCATTCAAATCTGAGACACTGCCAGGAGGCAAAAACTAAACAGAACCGTTCCTGCTGACTCCACATTGTAGCTGCCAGATGCCTTGGCTAACTCATGGAAAGGAAAACAAAATGGAATCGTGAAATGAAATGCTTTAGAGACCACAAAATGGTGGTGGCTGAATGGACGTTTGCTTCTCTGCTGATTTTAGCAGTGGTTCTAAGGGTCAGCTGTGCCCCAAGCCCACACCTCTGACAGAGCCAGGCCGCCACAAGACAGAGCAGGCCTGTAGGAGACTCCAGCTGTGGTGCCAAAGGTACCAAGAAGTTACCCCCTCGGTGCCCGTATCCTGGCTCTACCACCAAAAAGCAACCTCCTTCACCTGAAGTTCTGTCCACTGACCTTTCCTAAAATGCAAAAATTCATGAGAACATTTAAACCTCAAGTTCTTAGGATAAATGAGTTGCAGGTTCTTTCCAAAAGCGGGTTTTAACAGGGGCAGGGGAACAGCTTGAGAGAACGTGTGGCATGTGTGGGTAAGAAAGACATTGATTCCAAAGGGGAAGCTGGAAGTTAAGTCCTGTTTGCCTCCAAGGTAAACAGTCTAAGGACTGTGCAAGGACCAGTCTAAGCTCTGGGGGCAATGAGGTGGCATGATTGGTAGTCGAGGTCTCTTACAAATACCCTACAGAGGAAAAGACACATTCCACCTGGGCTTCAGGATCTATCCCAAGGACATGCAGACCAAGGTGGCTTCCATGTAGAAAACAGGTGGCACTTTGTGGAGCAAACTTGGACTCTATAGAAAACACAAGGCTGTGAGCGCCCACCTGTCAACTGCAGTTCTTTTCTTCCAGTAAACCCATCACATCAAGTCAACTCAACAAATATCTGCCAGGCATCCACTGTGAACAGGACACTGCATCACGGTAGACCTGCCCAATGAAGGCAGCGTCCTGCAGCTGGGAGCTCTCTCATGCAGCAGCTTCCAGCCAGCTTTGGAACTGGAGGCTGTGAGGAAGTGAGCAACAGGAAGACTGGCCGAGGAACCCTCACCCTCGCCCCCATACCCAAGGGTCAACTGCTGTGCCCCCCTGCACTGAAAGGGAAGGATCACCATGATACCACAGGCTGACCCAATAGGGATTTTCGGCCAGTCAGCTTTTTCAAACACAAAGAAAGGGGGTGCCTGGGTGGTTCAGTCTGTTAAGCATCCTACTCTTGATTTTGGCTCAGGTCATAATCTCATGGTTTGTGGGATGGAGCCCCATGTCGGGCTCTGCGCTGACAGCTCAGAGCCTCTTGGGAGTCTCTCTTTCCCTCTCTCTCTGCCCCTCCCCTGCTTGTGCTCTCTCTCTCTCTAGCTCTCTCAAAATAAATAAATAAACATTTAAAAAATTAAAAAAGAAAGACAAAGAAAGAATCTCTCTAAGGATAAACAATTTAACATGGATCTTTGAATAACAAATAACCCTAAGAAACAGATGTGACTGTTTATCTCATAAGAGACAGATTTTGTGGAATAATATGTTCAAGAATATGGATCCATGGCAAAATATTGCTGTAACTGATTACATACATTATAATTCATTTTTTCCTGCTTGTTTTTCTACCACAGTTTAGAAGCACAGAAAGTTGTCAACATGAACTTTATGCTATGAAGGTGGTTCCAGTAGAACCCCTAAAATGACATAATTCCCAGAATATTGCTCATAAGCACAAAGCAATCACACTCATTTTTTTCAAGACGACTGAAGATATGAGTTCCTTTCTTCATGTGGAAAAGGTACTTTGCCCTGGCCAAATGGATCACAATGCCTCCTAAGACTATAGTCTCCTTCTAGAGGAATCTGCCACCTAGAGCCTTGTGCTCCAGACCATCTATCCCAATTCTGGATATACATCAGAATCGCTTTAAAAACATGTCACTTTCTAAACCCCATTGCTGCAGATTCTAATTCTGAGATTCTAATTAATCTTGGGTGGGGTCTAATTTTTAATTTTTTTAAGTTAATTTTTTAATTTTAGAGAGACAGAGATAGCACAAGTTGGGGAGGGGCAGAGAGAGAGGGAGACACAAAATCCGAAGCAGGCTCCAGGCTCTGAGCTATCAACACAGAGCTTAACGTGGGGTTCGAACTCACAGACCTTGAGATCATGACCTGAGCTGAAGTAGGATGCTTAACTGACTAAGCTACTCAGGTGCCCCGGATAGGGTCTAATTTTTAAAGCCACCATAGAAGATTCTGTTTTTCAGCCTGCACTGAGAAGCCCTGTGCTAGACTATTCCATAAACTGAACTGGCCAGGCTAAGTACAATCCCACACTTCCTCCCCCATATGTGATTGATTGGACCCATGTTGAACAGTTGGCCCAAGGACAGCCAATACCTAAGTTGGCCTGGGTCCTTTGAGGTGGCATGAGTTGGGATGACCTTCCCCATATTTAAAGATTTTCTAGGAGAACTCATGGGATCTAGCACATAGCTAGACTCATGGCTAAGATTTATTACAATGACATAGTAAGGATACACCATCAGATCATAATGGGAAAAGACATAGGCCGAATCTAGAGAAATCCATGCACAGGCATCCTGTGCCCTCTCCTTCTGTGAGGGGTACACATGAACATGATACTTTCTCCAGCAATGAAAAGTACAGTAACATGTGTATGGTGTTCCTGCCCAGAACAGCCCTTTAGAGACTCGGCGTCCAACATTTTTATTGGGGGTTGGTCACATCTGCATTCTGCTTATTATTTTCCAAATTCCAGACTCCCAGAAGGAAATAATATATTCAGCATGAATCATGTTGTTTATGCAAACAGTCTAGGCACAGAGGACCACTCTTATCAGTTATGAGAATGGTGGAAACACCCAGATACCAGCCGAGGGCCAACTTTGTAAACTGTCCTTCTAGACATAGCAGTCTTGGGCCTGCTGTATTAACTCATTTCTGCACATGGCCCAAAACAGAGGTGATAATTATTAGCTAGACTGATAAACTTTGACGACGGAATAGAATCTGGGAAACAAGAATAGCCTCAGACTATTGATTTTGAGGGGAGAAATGACCAGGCACAAAGAGAAACAAAGATAAGGGCATAGTTGAGTCACATTGATGGTGATACTCTAGTGAAGAGAAGAAAGTCCAGTGCTGAGGGTTCAGCAAGATAGCGCAGCTATTCAAGCTCTGTTCTTCTGCTACCCAAATGCTGTTCTTCTTTTCTCCCTGAAAACTATCAACCCAGCCTCCCCTGGTTTTTCATGGATTTTCTGTATCCCTTAGAGTCACTTTATAAGTTTATCCTTTCTACACGTGGATCATCCTCTCTATAAACCTTGATCACTCAGCCAGGGTAAGTCTTAATATCTTTTAACTGAAAGAGCTAAAAGCCCACTCATCACACGATGCTTACCCAGGACTACCTCACACATAGGCAGAGAAAGAGCAACCACCAATACCCAACCTCAAAAAGCAGAGGGGGGGGGGGGGGAAGGCATGTGGGCTCATCACCCAGAATAGGCTTCACAAAGCCACAACTGTCATTCTCGGAAACATGCTGCCTTCCATGTCAGATGGACTTTTGGCTGAATTCAGTAATACCTTTGCAGAACTTATTTGGAAGTTTTGGTCATAGAGACCATGAAGACTTGGTCTTCATAGTCCCAGAATCAAAACAACTGATTGAAAACTGTAGAAGAGATCTTAGTATCTACGAACTTCTATCTATGTCTACGTATATCTTGGTTTCACTCAATGTTCAGCCGGACATATCTATGTACTTCAAAATCTTTTTTTTAATATTTATCTTTGGGACAGCACAAGTGGGGGAGGGGCAGAGAGGGGACAGAGGATTTGAAGTGGGCTCTACGCCCACAGGCTGACAGCAGTAAGCCCAACGTAGGGCTCGGACTCCCGAACGGAGAGATCATGACATGAGCTGAAGTCAGATGCTCAACAGACTGAGTCACCCAGGTGCCCCAAAAATCTTTTTTTTAAGGAAGCTCTATACCCAAGGCGGGGCTCAAACTCATGACCCCCAGATCGAGTCACACACTCTACCAACAAGGCAGGCAGGCACCCCTCAAAATCTTCTTAAGCAAGGAAATAAACACCTAAATATTCAGTTCAGATGCTGTGAAATTTGGGCTTTTAGGTTGAAGGATTAAGTCCTCCCTGTATCCCAAGACCACTAGTTTCTTTCTCTCCATCCTGCAGCCCATCTTCCCAGTGTTAACACTTGCTGTCACCATTATATGTTCTTTCCATCATAGTGGTTATGGATTCAAATAAATGGTAGACTCTTAGACTTGGAAGAGACATTACAAATCACTTGAAATTCAATCCTCTGGTTTTAAAAGTGAGAAGCTGTCGGCCCAGCAAGATTTATAGACTTATCCGAGGCCTCACAGCTGACTTGAACCAGTAGAGCTCTAACCTCCTGACTCACAGGAGATTTAATTTGTTGCCGCTCTAGGCCCCTCATCTTCATCTTTTCCTGTGTAATAATGGCATTCGGGCTCCAAGCTGCAGGTGGCTTCTGACTATTTCTGCACCTCTTATCTTTTCAAAGTCTGTTGTCATTCCAGAAAATATTAACATTCACAAGGCTGTGGATTTGTCATTGTGTAATAAGTAAATAAGACATCGTTCTCAAATGCACTAATGTTTGCAGACTAAGATCACATGTCCCTAAAGAACAGGAAGTTACTTTCAAATTTTGTGTTTTTGAGTCTCCAAAAACAAGGCAGCACAGTGTGTTGTTTGCTAAAGTTATGCTTGAAAGAGAATTTAACCTTTGCTCACCCATTTACTGTGAAGACTATGTCAAATGACAGTATTCAGCTCAAAGAAGGTAAATGTCACCTGTATAACAACTTTACTCGGAAATTAGGCATCAGTAATCTATCAGTGATTAATGACAAAGAACTTAGTTAACCATTATTAAAATCCCAGCACTGTTCCAAGATTGGGTGTGATGAAGGGAGGCAGAGCAATACAAACTAAGATGCTCTCGGAACATTTAAAGTGCAGAAAAGCATCAATAATGTACAGAAAAGTATTTCAGATAATAAGCACTTAGATCATACAGTAAATCTTACAATGTCACAAAAACTCAAGGATGAGAGAGATCAGCAGGTAGAGGGCAAATCCAATTCACATTTTCTGACCAGACATTTGTGCTTGAAAGTTGTTAGAATAGAGCTCCTGAGGCATATTGAAAGGTAAGCCAGCTTTGGTGTCCATCTGAAAGTTATTTCTAGTCTTTCATGCATATAATGAACATTTATTGAGCACATTTCTATGTACGTAACACTTTGCTAGCCATTGCAAAGGATCCAACCATAGCGCCATTGCTTAAACTCTCAAGACCTCAGTTTTCTCATCACTGAAATATGAAAAATAGACCAGATAATACTAGGTCCCTTCTAGTTTTTATGTTCTATATGTCTAACATCTCCCAGATGAAGAAAGAATTCTTGCTAAGCTCTTAAAATCTATTGGAAGCAACAAAATGTGTGTTTTAGATCAGAGATCTATCTTAACAGTAATCAGAAAAAGACAGATTAGCTACAGAGTAACAATTAGACTAAAGGAAACTTCTCAATAGAAATAAAACTAAGACCACAAAATAAGAGAGTGCCTAAGAAACATGTCAGCCAAATTATCATAAAAGGGAAGAGAGAAAATTGAAAAAGTCCGAGTGTGTATGCCATATGCAATGAATGGCATACATTTTCAAACAGTCCTTCAAGGAACCCCTAAAGGATGCACTTAAGGAGCAGGAAAGGAACCAGGAAGAGTAGGGACCAAAGAATTGGGGAAGTACTCAGGTTAATACTCATTGGCTCTTTGAAATAACAACGATAACAACGGCTGAAGAGGGGGATTTAAAGGAGGTAAAATTAAAATAAACAAAAAATGGAAGGTGGAAAGGTGATTGAGAGTAAAGAATTCTAAAGTCATTGTTTTGTTCAGAAAAAGTATAGCTCTATTAACTTTTGGCTCTTTAGAGGATTTTGTTAATGTAAGAATAACCGCTGTAGAAATAAAATTACAGTCTCTAATTTCAAAGCAAGAGCACTTCAAAATTGTGGTTTTAGGATGGATGTAGGAATGAGTGTGATTAATTTCTATAGAGAAAAAGAATGATCTAAAGGAAATATGACAATATGTTAATATTTGTTAACTCAATAGATACGTGTCTGTTATTTTCCATATTTTTTTAAATTTAAAGTTACAATTAATTTTTTCTAAAGAGTAAGCTTCTGGTGCTTTTAATTGACAGGTTTTGCTTGATCACATAGTCCACAATCACTGAACCTTCACCAAATAAGGAAGCTAAACTAGCAGGACTCAGTTTTGCCTGGGCTGGCCCTCCTCTCCTGCAGAAGCAGAAGTAGAGGACATTTTCCTTTCTGTTTCTGTAAGCAGAGCATCCCTGGAAGATATCTGAACTTTGAGCACATGAGTCAGGCTTGGAGCAATAGTCATAGCCAACCTGTCCCACCAGGTCACGGCGACCTCCATGCGCTAGTGTGTGATTATCACTTAGGTTCTCCTGGAGGAGTAATCTTAGCCTTTCAAAGTCTTTTCCAAATCTCTATTAATCTACATTTATTCATGTTCATGGTTTAATTGGGCAATTGTTATAAATTGATACACAGCATGTCTGCACGATCCCAGCATGCTTTATATTGGTTATAAAGATAGATTATCGCTGGAGCCGAACCCAGACAATTAGGAGGATCACAGATGAGCTGCTCACCATCTTTGC
The DNA here is from genome assembly GCF_018350175.1 of Felis catus. NCBI lineage: Eukaryota > Metazoa > Chordata > Mammalia > Carnivora > Felidae > Felis > Felis catus. The sequence continues at coordinate 204,636,861 of NC_058368.1, read as the reverse complement.
CAACACGCTGGGCACATCCTCTTCCTGCCTGTCAACAATCTCAACAGTGGTCTGGCCTGAACATGTGATCGAGATGAATAGTATATTAGCAGGACAATGAGACTTATTCACATATCCGAGCTAGTTTTGAGTTCTGCCAAAACAGAAACCAAACTATCCCCAGTGTACTGCTGAGTTAGAGAAGAGTAATTTATTTACAACAGGCTCTACAAGACATCATATGGACCTCTTTTTTTTTTATATGAAATTTATTGACAAATTGGTTTCCATACAACACCCAGTGCTCATCCCAAAAGGTGCCCTCCTCAATACCCATCACCCACCCTCTCCTCCCTCCCACCCCCCATCAACCCTCAGTTTGTTCTCAGTTTTTAAGAGTCTCTTATGCATTGGCTCTCTCCCACTCTAACCTGTTTTTTTTTTTTTTCCTTCCCCTCCCCCATGGACCTCTTTTAAGGAAAAACGATTTATGGATTTCCACCACTGATGTAAATTACTCTCACTATAGTAATATGTTCTTTCCCTTTCCTTTTTTTTTTTTTTTTTTTTTTTATGATTGAAGCTTATCAAGAGTCTTGGATCTTGAGTTTCCGGAGCTTTTTAAAATCATATTTGGAAAATTTTAAGTTATTATTTCTTTATTTTTTTTTTATTCTTTCCCCCGATTTAATCCAGTAACACATAGAATTAGGTTGCTTGGAGTTGTTCCATAGCTCACTGATACTGTGTTTATTTCAGCTTTTCTCCTTTCTCAGGAATGACAGTCCTGCACAATCTGATGTCCAATGTCTTAAAACCATCGTTTCATATATATTTTTTTCTGTTTCTTAGTAATTTCCAACAGGAGGGTAAAACTGTGACTGCTAGTCCATTTAGGCTGGAAAGTGAACCATCAAGAGTCAATTTCAAAATCTTTCTCAAACAAGTATGGGGGCACCTGCCTGGATGGCTCAGTCAGTTAAGCTCCCAACTCTTGATTTCAGCTCAGGTCATGATTTTGCAGTTGGTGAGATGGAAACCCGCATCAGGTTCTGTGCTAACAGTGCAGAGCCTGCTTGGGATTCTCTCTCTCCCTCTCTCTCTACCCTTCCCCTGTTCACACACTCTCTCAAAATAAATAAATAAATAAATAAATAATCTAAAAAAAAAAAAAGAGAAGAGTGTGGAAGCTTCTCTTCCCAGAAAGCCTCAGAAAATATCTTCTTCAGGTTCGTTGATCATTAATGGTCATGTGTTCACCCTGAATCCATAAGTCTTGCAAGATGGGATTGTGATTTTTAAGCTAGGCTTGAACCATGTGCCCCGCTGTTAGAACCTCTCTGTATGTTAGTGACATTTTGTGACAGATCATTCTTTGATGTGAGGGACTGTCCTATGCTTTGTCACATGCTTGGAAGCATTCCTGGCACCTACCCGCAAGTTGCCAGAAGCATCTCTATTCCAGTTTTGGCAACTGAAAATGTCTCCAGACATTGCTAAATGTCCTTGGGGTGGGGGGAAAATAGCTGCCAGGTGAGAAACCTGCTCTAGAAACCCCATGAGGAGGTGTGCCTACAAATGAAATATGGAGTGGTTACAAGGAGAAGGGCAGACAACCACAGTGTCCATTGTAATATACAAGCATTATATTGTATAACAAAATTAAGAATAATGTGTAATCCTTAGACACTAACAATAATCATGCTACAGATAAGTTAGAGAATCAAATTAGGTATGTATACAAAGGCACATTGTAAAGTAAACCCTATAACACATAGTATGTATGTACTGTTTATTTGTACATTAGATCATATCTATACATGTATTATTTTTCTTACAAGACTTTTTTAAGTTCACTATTTAGTAATATCAGCAACTGGACCCAGTTTGCTTCCTTCTTAGGGTAGATGGTCGTGAACAGAGAACCTGGTACATTTAGGGAAATTGAAAAACCATCTTGGGGAACTTAATTATTTCATAATAAATGTCACATTGTGCTTAAAAAGCATAGGAGTGTTTTCTCAGGTATAAGTACATGAGATAGTGAAGAGAGCCAAAATCAGGAGTCGGACACTTAACCAACTGAGCCACCCAGGAGCTACAATCCCATCCCTTTCTTGCACGAAGTCCTGATCTCTTTATGCAATTGGTCCCCTTCTCCAGAACTCTGCAAGTTCCAACCAAGGAAGGGGCTCTCTTCATCAAATACAAAATGTTCAGATCCTTGGGGCACCTGGGTGGCTCAGTTGGTTGAGTGTCCGACTTTGGCTCAGATCATGATCTCACAGTTGTTGGGTTTGGCCCTGAGTCAGGCTCTGTGCTGACAGCTCAGAGCCTGGAGCCTGCTTTGAGTTCTGTGGTCTCTCTTTCTCTCTGCCCCTCCCCTGTTCATGCTCTTTCTCTCTCTCTCTCTCTCTCTCTCTCTCAAAAATAAATGAACATTTTTTAAAAATGTTCAGATCCCTTTCCTAGGGCATCAGGGCATTCTACTCTCATCTTGGACAATTATGAGGAGGCCACTCAAGTGATCTCAAATATCAAGTGAAACAAATGTCTACACCAAGGTGATTTTATATCTTTCTATAAATATGGAATTTTCTTACAAAGTATTTTAAAATTCTACATCCGCCATTCACCCCACTCTTCAGAGTCTCCATCGTATTGAGAGAGTTGAAAGAATTCCAAAGGATATAAATCTATAGGTGGGAAATGACACACTGCTTTTATTTGTTTGAATACACAGTGGACATTGTTAGACATCAAGACCTCCTAATAGGTCCCTATTCCAAAGAATCCCAAGCTCTCTGTAAGCCCTCCAGGCTCCTACCTTACCATAAATGAGTAAATAGTCCTCTCCTACCCACCCTTCTCGGGTGCATGAGGATTCCCTATTCTTCCCCTGCCCAGCCCAGGGCCTCTCAACCAGGGAGTTGTCTCCACTTATACTGCAAAGGGTGAGTCAAGATGTTCACCATTTGGCACTCTTTCCTTGTCCTTCCTTGGTGTGACTGAGGAATAAAACCCAGAGAGGAGGCACACCAGAATGTGTAAGTTTCTCAATTCGATCTAAAAAATCTCCATCCTAGGGACACCCAGCTGTCTCAGTCAGCAGAGCACGTGACTCTAGATCTTAGGGTCATGAGGGGCTTTTTAAAAATTGTTTTAATGTTTATTTATTTTTGAGAGAGAGAGAGAGAGACAGAGTGTAAGCGGGACAGGGGCAGAGAGAGGGAGACAGAATCCGAAGCAGGATCCAGGCTCTGAGCTGTCAGCAGGAGAGCCCTACGCGGGGCTTGAACTCACGAACGGTGAGATTATGACCTGAGCTGAAGTTGGACACTTAACCGACTGATCCACCCAGGCGCCCCTCAGGGTCATGAGTTTGAGCCCCACACTGGGTGTACAGATTATGTAAAATAACAGTAAATAAATAAATAAATAAATAAATAAATATTAAAACCTCTCCATCCTAGTAGACAAGCCTTTCGCAAACCACCAACCAGCACCAATGCCAGTCCCTTTAGCATCTATCCCATTGCCAAGCACTTGTTCAATGCTGAGTGAATGAATGAATCTATGCCTTTCCATGTGTCTCGGACTTCTGCAGGTGTCATCATGCCTTTTGGATCACATGATATATTCTACTTCTATATTTGTACTTTAACAGGAAAATCTTAAGACAAAATAAATTATTTTTGCTATGAAATGCCGTGGTTATTTTAATAGTAAGATTTCAACACTTTTGCTGTCTGAGGCTGTCAGCCTAGTCAGGGTCATTGATGTCAATGACCTAGTCAGGGTCACTGAGGCTACTAGCTTCCCCAACAAACAAGCCTAAAACTTCAGTGGCTTAATACAGCTGTTTTATTTCTAGTCCACTTTGCACGCTGATGTTGGTTAGGTGGCTTTCCCAGGTGGATTTTCTCCAAGCTTTGACTCAGGGATGCAGGCTCCCTCCCAACCATGGCTCTACTCCCTAAAAAGGACAAGGAGAGAGTAGAAGATCTGGAAATGTTAGTGGCTTACACCACTTCTGCTAATATTCTGTTGGCCAGAATTAATCATATGGGCCCAAAACACTGAGAAAGGTGGTTTCCTTGAGTGCTCAGGAATGGAATGTACGTGGTTTGGTGAAGACATTGCCCTGTCCTTGCCATCGGGGCTAAAGGCGAATTCCATGTTGAAGGGCGAAGACCTCACATTGTCATCTTTGCTCTAGCTCTCCCATGCATTTCTCCTCAGGGCAGACAGATTCATCATGGGTATCTACTCAATCAGTCACTTAGAAATAAAAACTTTTGCTATAACCTGAATCATTACAGTGAGAACACTATACAACTGAGATTACTCCACGTAAACAGTCTGGTTTCAAAATCCAAGTGTATATTACTTATGAGATAAAAATTGTCTAGAGATTTAGTGAATATTGGTTATTAATGGTGAAAGTGGTAGCTATGATTTCTCTGCTTCATCTCTGGCCTTAACCCTTCACATCTCAAAATTCTCCCTACCAAGTCCCTCTATCAGTTTTACTCTGCTTAAGTTCTCAATCCTACTGGGGGAAGTAAAGTCAGTTCCACCCCCTCGGGCCAAGCCAGTGTGAGTTTTCTCTGCAAGTCAAGATCTTTTTATGCTAATCCTAACCTTCTCTAGGTGCTCCCACACCTTTTTACTCCCATTCTTTATCTACACTGCTCCTCTCTGCTTCTGGATGAAAAATCTGCAGGCCTAAGTACCATGCCTGTGCAGCACAATCAACAGCGCGCATTGAAGCAAGGGTCCCTTATCATTAGATCTTCAATGCTTATTGGGTGGTCTCCTAATCAATTGTTGCCACTGACCTCACCCTCTTCAGGAATTTCCAGAAAGAAGAGGGTTCTGTTGACAAATTCTCTTTCTCCACTTCCCAGTTAGCTGCTTGTACCATGACCTCCTTCCCCCCTAAGTTGGTGATCAATGGGCCTTGGGAAAATCCAAAGAGTTATCAGCAGGAGGAGCAGTGATTTTATCAGCTTTGCTGAGAACCTGCTATTGCTAGACACGGTTCTAAGTGCTGTCAGTGGATGTTTAGGATGTTTAAGGACTTTTATTATTTTCGTTTTACAAATGAGGGAACCAGAAAACTAAGTAACTTGCCCAAAGGGAAACAAAAGCAAAAATGAACTATTGGGACCTCATCAAGATAAAAAGCTTCTGCACAGCGAAGGAAACAATCAACAAAACTAAAAGGCAACTGACAAAATGGGAGAAAATATTTGCAAATGACATATCTGATAAAGTATTAGTATCCAAAATCTATAAAGAACTTATCGAACACAACAGTCAAAAACAAATAATGCAGTGAAGAAATGGGCAGAAGGTGTGAATAGACACTTTTCCAAAGAAGACATACAAATGGCCAACAGATGCATGAAAAGATGCTCCACATCACTCATCATCAGGGAAATGCAAATCAAAACCACAATGAGTTACCACCTCACACCTGTCAGAATGGCTTAAATTAACAACTCAGGAAACAACAGATATTGGCGAGAACGAGGAGAAAAGGAAGCCTTTGTACTGTTGGTGGGATGGGAATGTGAAGTGGTGCAGCCACTCTGGAAAACAGTGTAGAGGTTCCTCAAAAAATTAAAAATAGAATTACTCTATGACCCAGCAATTGCACTACTAGGAATTTATCCAAAGGATACAAAAGGATACAAAAATGCTGATTCAAGGGGCACATGCACGGCAATGTTTATAGCAACACTATCAACAGTGTTGAAAGACGGATATCATATGATTTCACTTATATGTGGAATTTAAGAAACAAAAGAGATGAACATAGGGGAAGGGAAGGAAAAATAAGATAAAAACAGGGAGGCAAACCAGAAGAGACTCTTAAATAAAGAGAACAAACTAAGGGTTGCTGGCGGGGGGCAGGGGGTTTAAATCAGCGATGGGCACTAAGGGGGGCAGTTTTCAGGATGAGCACTGTCATATGTAAGAGGTGAATCACTGGGTTCTACTCCTGAAGTCAAGACTACACTGTATGGTAACTAACTTGAATATAAATAAAATAAAATAGAAAAGAAAGTTAAGTAGCTTGCCCAAAGTACACACTAAGGGTTGGCAGAACAGCACGCACCCAGCATTTTACAGTGGTATGTGTGGCTGCTACAAGAGGAGAGAAACAGGAAAAGGAGGAGGGTATTCATTCCTCTATTCTAGCGGTGGGACAACGGAGGGGAAAAAATATTGTGGGCAGGAAGACACAAGTGCCCCACTTTTCCTCCACCTTCATTCTCTCTCCTCCTCCCCCACCAGCCGGTACCCAGAGGCAGTGGCTCCCTGCCTTCCTCCCTCTGGGCAGGCCCAGCTACCTTTCTACCCCTTTCCACTGGCTCCTTTTCAACTCTCCATAGCTTAATGTGTTAACATGCTTCAAAGGAGAAAACAGAAGGAAGCTCTGTTTTGGCAGTGAGTCCAAACAGCATTCTTCCAGCCATTTTTTTCCATTAAAGACACTGATACTTTCAACCTCTGATTTTAAAAAACTATACGTGTACCATTCTCACAGTCATGAAAGAGGAAATCAGCAAGCCTTAACCTACCAACATCCTGACTGATTACTTGCTAAGGAATCTCAGAAGACAAAGTGCAGACCCTGTAAGGGTTAAATGGTACTGTAGGGCTAACGCTTACCTTGAAAGATAACAACTTTGTTCTGACACTGAAGGTCAAAAGATAACAACCTTGCTTTTACTCTTGTAAATCATACTTCATACTCTTGTGAATCAGGCTTTACCAATGAAGGAAACAAAAGCTCAAAAAAGAGCATCAGAGACAAGGTCAAGGAGATCCACTGGTTGCAACTTAGCGGCAGAAAGTCTAAAATAATCACCTCATTCGATGTTTCTGACTCATCTGGCAACTGTTTCTAACTCATCTGGGAACTGTTTCTCTGTTCTCTTCCCAGATAATGATAAAACGATGTGATCGGCTTTAAAAACTCTGTACCCTGGCTGTTCCGGGCCACACTCTTATCAAGAGTGTTGGTCCCGATCGGTCCGTCACACTCTTATCAAGAGTGTTGGTCCCGATCGGTTGGCCTTGCCTCTCATTGTAATAAACTTTGTTGCAACTGTCACTGGTGTCCGTAGCATTCTGTTTCAGGAGTCGCGTGGATCCAACAACCCATCCATGAATTATTTCCTCAGGAACATGGAGTAAGTACGTCCTTCTTGTCACGTCCTGGGTGACAAGGAGGGGCTCCAGCTTTCCCCACACCAAGCGACCCAGCGGCCGTAGGTGAAGACTGAGCAGCCCTATCGTCTGCCCTTAGAACCTGTATGCCACCCGTCGTTCTCCTGGGCACGTTTGTTTAACTGTTTTCTCACCTTGGGGCCCCTTTCCCCTGGGTCCCACCCAGAGGAACTTTCTGTGCATAGTACACCTTTAAAAAGCACAGTCCCGGGAGGCCTGGGTGGCTCAGTCCGTTGGCGGAGTACTGCCAATCTATGTGCTGCCTCCTCCTTTCCCTTTCCCTCAAAGACTTGATTCTGAGAGGGGGTCAGTTAACCACTTCCTTTCTATCTCAGGGAAACGATTTCGTTTCCAATTCTTAGAAAAATTGAGTCATAATTGTGGAGTCTTGCAGTGGATAAATCAGATGTTTTCTCCACATACTTGCTGGCATTTATAAAAATCAACGAATGTTTTCTGACCAGAAACAATTCTTTTCACAGTTTTATTTGATTAAGAATTTGTTTCAAGTTTTCCTAACCATCCAGTGGCAGTTCAACTGGAGACTGAACTACAACATTTAAGATGAGATTTCTTGCCCACTCTTGATGGGCAGGTGCTCTCCCAGGAGGTCAGAGGCCCAGCAAACCCTCAGGCTTCCTGGGAGCTGCCTTCTGACAGCCACCGCAGAACAAGGGCCATCGATGTTCAGGGGACAGGAGCCCTGCCACCCCCATCTTAGGTTGACATATAGACCCACCTCCACATCTACTCTTCATCATAGCAGAAGCTTACTGAGATGGGAAGGGAATAATCCAAAGCAGGAGTGGATCCATACAATCCACATAATTTGTCTGTGTTTTCAGTGTTTGAAATCATACACCTGGGGCGCCTGGGTGGCTCAGTCGGTAAAGTGTCCAACTTCAATTCGGGGCATGATCTCACAGTTCCTGGGTCGGATCCCCGCATCAGGCTCTGTGCTGACAGCATGGAGCCTGCTTGGGATTCTCCCTCTCTCTCTCTCTCCTTCTCTCTCTGCCCCTCCCTCCCCCCCAAAATAAATATATTTTTTTAACTTTAAAAAATAAGACATACACACACACGCACCCATGATGTTTACTGTGTTGCCATGTAGAGCTGTGACAGGTTTCACAAGTTAAGTAATGTCACGTACTTGTCATGTACGGACGTCCTGTATTACCTTGTTTCACGTTTCATCATGTTTCCTTCAGTTGCCAATTGTCCCCCCCCCCCCCCCGCCCCGGAGATGACAGGACATTGTGAGCTAACTTGGCAGGTAAGGTGGGAGTGGAGTGGGGGTGGGGTCCCTCTCCTTTCTACTGCATTACTGCAGGGCACCTTTTAATGCCATTAGCAAAACAGGTCACACTAACAAGGAACCCAGGTTGCCAAATATCTAAGGGTCAGGGTCTGCATTTCTCTGACAGGACCCTGTCAGAGAAAGACACAAGAAAGGTATTGCATATCAATATCAGGGTTTTGGTTCAGAGGCTGCTATTCTTAGGCATATGGATTCCAGTTTCTAGATTGATTATAAGCTGTCATTTGCTCTGCCATAAGACAGCCACTATCTAGACCGCTATTCTAAGCCAGCTCTCTCCTAGAGTTACTAACTTGCGTTCTTCTAGAAAGGGGCCACACCTCGCCCGCTGTGTACCTGCAGCACCTCGCATAGAGCCCACATGTCGCAGTGTGCCGTCACAGACATTCTCCATTTGCCTGTCCAGGTCTACTCTCCCACCCATCACCACCCTGCTCTGTGCCTGCCATCACCAGGGGCTCCTTGCCTTCAGTTTCTGGTTGGTCTCCACCAGTGCAGAACATTGACAGGAGATGGAGGGAAGGAAGAGGCAGAGATCAGAGCCTCTTCTGACCAGGCTTTGGTTTGGCAGCTGCTGCGTTCCTCTGCTAAAGTCTGCAAAGGTCATCAGGCAGCTTCTCCATTGGCTACAGTTCTCACTGAGTTCATTGCTTCTTATCATGCCCCTGCCTGTGTAAACACTCCCCATTAAACTCTGTTCACTCACCCCTTTTCACCAATTCTCTTTCGTGTGTTTTATGATAGGGCCCTAACCAATAAGGATGCATATAAATATTTATGGAGTTGCAAAGAATTTTTTTCGACGTGATGTAATTCGGGAAAACACATAGCTGACAACTTAGGTATGAAAGCCGTCTCAGAGGTCAAAGTCTTTCCAAGAGCATGGCGCTTGAAAAGTAAACTTCCTCTTGAACCCCAGCTCTAGCTCCACAAATCCCGTCCCCCAGACTCACACAGACACACTCAGGATGCTTACTTCTTGTCCATAAAAACAACTCTGGTGGCTCACTCTACACCACCAGAGAAACCCCTTGAGGTTGGAGGACTCCACAGCCCCTCCTGGATTTTGGTGGTTCCAGCTCTTTCCGCATACATACGCACGCTCACACAGACGCGCCCTCACGTGCACATGGACACACACACTCTCACAAACGTACACACACTCACATACGCATCACACACTTACACTTTCTCCCCAGGATGTCTCAGAAAGACCAGATCAAGAGGGATCTCCAGCTCCAGCCAACACCGTGCTGTAGACCTCCCTGGCCTATGTGCGTCGTGTTCCCCGGCCTCAAGGGCTGAGAAGACACAAGTGACACAAGACACCGCCGCATTTTCTGCTGCAGCATGAATAACGTTTATTTCAGACAAAAGCCCACCCACTTGCAGACTTCACTGAAATTATTTTAAGACAAATAATTTATGAAAGATGAATTTGGTTTTTTTTTTTCCCCAAGTTTCTGCCTTGCCCATGGAAATAAAACATAACTGTAACCAAACAACTTTCAAGAATGAGATTTTTTTTTTTTACCAAAAATGGTAAATTTTTCAAATGTTTTGCAACGCATCTGTTGTTCAGTCCCACGAGAGTCCTGCGCTGTCCTTGCTGGGAGGACAAAATAATGTCGTCTCTGAGTCACCACACACCCCAACCAGGTCAGTTAAGCAAGCATTCTGAAGCTAGTGCATCTCTGTTTGCTGACTTACTTGAACTTTAGTGAAAGGTGGGGAAGAGCAGTCAGTGTCTGAAGGCAGCTTATACCATTCCTGCTGCTATCACTCCTGGCCAGAAAAAAAAAAAAAAAAAAAAAAAGATTCACATTTGCCTAGTACTTAGTTTAGGAAATGCTAACATATACTGAGGAGCCTTGGTGTCGCAATTTAACAGTGAGCATCGATGGACACGGAAACTTTAGGGTTCCATCAACATCGTGCTTCTGTGCCTTGGTGCCAAATAGGCATCATATGGAACAGAGAAAAGTGTCAGGTGGGGCTCCCTAAAAGCATAGCCTGCGACGGGAATCCTTGTGTAGGAGATTTGTGCAGAGGGTGTTTGCAGGGGAAATCAGAATGGAAGGAGGAAGCGGGACAGGCGGGAAGAGAAGGCAGGCAAAGGTGAGGGCTCTAGCTGAGGTCAGTCTCAGCCGGGTCCCACAGAGCGCTCTGATGCATGAAGGGCTGGCTCCACAGAGTTTCTCTACGTTGAGTCAAGGAAGGAGGTGTCCCCTAGCTTCTCGGGACAAGTAGGCTCCCCAAAGCCAAGGACAAAGTTCTGGATCGGTGGGGGGGAGGGGGGGCTGTCAGCTGTGAGCTGCGAGTGGCCAACAGTCCCAGCAGCAAGGCTGGGGCTCCAGCCAGCGTAGGGGGTCTGGGCGGACACTAACAGCATCCACACAGAGTATTTGCAGATTTGAGAGTCATCGTGTTCCCAATCTGTATCTTTGGCGTGTGTGAAGAAATTGACTGAGGTAGTGCTCAAACAGTACTCCCAAAGTTCACCGGGAAACTGGGGCCGGGATAAGCAAGCAGAACTTTAGTTTCTGCAGTTATTTCCTTTTCACTTATTTCACACAGTGATTTCCAGGTAAGATTACTACTAGACAAAGGGTTACTCAATTTTTTTTTAATGTTTTTTTAAAGATTAGAAACCACTAACGCACTATGCCATGGAAGTGTCTTGATAATCAGAGCCCATCTATTGTGTTTGCTGAGAATCCCACAGTTTGGAGGAAGGGAACACAGGATAAGCTTTCGATAAATATCTGCTGGGAAAAAAATGAAGGAAAATTTATTAACCCATTTAATCCTCACGACACCCTATTTTCTCTCACACTTACAAAGGAGGAAACTTAACTTCAGAGACTTGACCAAACTCGGGTTGCCTGTGCCCACTGGAGTTTGGCCTCAGTGGTTTATTAGGAGTAAATACGCCTGTGTTGGGGTTGGGGGGGGCTATGATGTGTTCATGCCCTTTCTCCCTACGCGTGTGAAAAGGTGCCCAGAAATGAATAAGCAGCAAAAACAACTTAGAGTATTTGAGTATTTTGTGAACTAGAAGATCAGCAAATCTCAGGTTAGTAACTTGTAAAATTTTAATAAAAACCTCTCACTGACCTGAGGGCACCCTCGTGGACCAGTGTGTGGGAAGCAATGTGACCCTCTTCACTGGCTTCGCTGAATCTGGGTCACAAGTCCCCTAATCATAATGCTACAACATCCTTTACCAGAACCTATTGGTCTGATGGATTTCCCCTTTCCTCCGGTGCCCTTTCCTCTGCCCCAGATTTCCAAACATTTAAGATCCAGAATGTACCCTCAGGATGTCCACTCCCTGCTCCAGTGAGACGTGCTGAGTCAATCACTTAAGCCTCTGGACTCAGCACAGCTTCTGTTTCCTCTGGGGAGTCACCTTCCTCTTCCGGTGCTTCCTCTTCCTCAGGACACAGAGATGAAAGAGGAAGCAGAGCCCAGGGTCAAGCTGAAAACAGGAAGTGAATGGGCACAGGTTGCAGTCCGACCGACAGGAGTCAGCGCAGGGAAAGCAATCTTGATGAGCAGACCACCAGGCCGTTACTTTAAGACCCCTCGGGGCCTGGGTCACCTGCCTCATGTATAGTCCAGGAGATAACTGAGTGGGAATGGGGAAGTCTCAGCACCCCTGGATTTGTCACCTCCTCCCCCTGCTGGGGAGCTCATGAACTCTCCTCTTCTTCCCTTCACCCAGTACTCACTTCACTCCTGGGGCGCATGCATGTCCACCCAGTATGTGATTTCAGAGGGATCAGAAACCCCTTCCAGCAAGAAACTCACCAATTAGACGTTCCTTTTGGGGTTAATTACCTTCCTGTACAAAGCTGATTATTAAAAGGAAAAAAAAGACATTGATAAGAGATCACATGGTCCTGCATTGTCTAGAGGGCAGACAAAGGAAGGCTTTGAATCTGCTGGGTGAGGCCAATAGGAAACTTGGGCCTTTTGTACATTGTTCAAGAAGAAAGAAGAAAGGAAAAGAGACAGTTCTTGTCAAGTTAGCAATCACATATGTTAAAATTCCACATAAAAACAGGAAAATCCTCAAAGCACTCCATAATTTGAAGCTATCCATTGTTCACACCATAGAAGAAAACAAAACACAACACAACAAGCACACCAGCCTCATCTGGATGACTCATTTCATCACGTTGCTTCCTTCCTAAAAGCTACTTGATATCTACCAGTTTGAGGCATGTGGGAGACAGGACAAGAGGTGACCATGAAATAGGGTTTAGTCAACTTGTTTCCCCATTCATTTAGGACAATCATAACTTCAAATATTCTATTAGGGGGCCCTATTACATGCTGAATCTGATATGAATTCATGCATTACTTTTCAGTTAAGAAAGCAAAGTCATAATTAATGCCTTGGAAAGACAATATTTTTCTTTCAATCAGGAAAACTGGGCTTGAATATTTTCTCTTTTACTAGCTGGGTGACTGGGCAACTCAAACTCTCCGAGCTACAATTTTCTCATGAGCAATGAGAAATGAGAAATAGCAAATGGTGTAATGCTAGCTGACTAATAGGGTGGTGAGGAATAAACTAAGTTAGAGAACTTATCTAAGGCTGCCGCTAAAATGCCTGGGACTGTAACAGACCTTCAGTAAACGGTAGCTTTTAGTTGGGCATTCAGAGAGCAGCTTGCAGGCCTGGGACACAGGCTGTAGGAAAAAGTTCTACCAGGGGAGTGTGTAAATGATCTCATCACCCCTAAATGAAAGTGACAGTCTGCAAAGTTTACCTTGAGGATGAAATGAGATAGCATGTAAACAGCTAGTGCGTGACCCCCAACACCATAGGTACTCAGGACTGCTTGCTGTCATCATTAATTACACTGTGCTCCGTCCCTGCACTTTGGATCGCTGGAGAAAGCTTGAGCGTCCAGAGACCTTGGGAAAAGAGGACCTTTCTGAGAAGAAGGCAAAGGCTGGTTAGCTTCTCATCTGTGGTAATTCTATCTGAGGCCTGCTAAACTCAAGAACACATGGGGAGCCAGGTCAAAGGCCAGAGGAGACCAGAGAGCTCAGACCTTCACTTCCCTCTTGGCTGTTTTATCAAGTTCTCTCTCAAACAGGGATTCAGGGTGAGTAGAAGGAGTATAGAAAGTGACGGGCACAGTGCAGAACTGTCCTTGGGATGGAAGCAGCAGCCTTGGGAAGCAGCATCCTTGCTGGGAGAGTACGGGGCTGATAATCCTCATGCGATGACTACAAACTTAAAAACAAATGAGACAAAGGGCGCCTGGGTGGCTCAGTCAGTTAAGCGTCTGACTTCAGGTCGGGTCATGATCTCACTGTTGGGTTTAGCCCCGCGTCAGGCTGTGAGCTGACAGCTCAGAGCCTGGAGCCTGCTTCTGGTTCTGTATCTCCCTCTCTCTCTGCCCCTCCCCCACTTGCACTTTGTCTCTCTCTGTCCCTTGAAAATAAATAAATGTTCCGAAAAAAAGGAGACAAGAGGAAGCAAATTAATTGTGAAAAATTATCCCCTATCTGATTACAGCAACCGCCCTTTGGTCAACAGCCAGAGAGTTCACAAAACAAAACAAAACACAAAACAAAACAAAAGCTGCTGAAATGGTCCCTGCCCCATTGATAGGTTTTATGCCAGCATTCCAGTGCTGCTCTGCTGGCCAAGATACAGAGCCACACATTGTTTTTGAATGATGCTCATCATAAATATACTACCCAAAATGCAAAATGAGCTCTCTTTTGGATTTTTTCTAAAGAGAGGGCTGGAAGGGGGAAAAAATTCATAAATTTTAAGGACCAAAGCCAACTACTTAAAAATCTGAGTGATAGATCAAGAAAAAGATAACATGGTTTCACTATAAAAATTGTGAATTCAGTGTTTAGCCCATTCAATGAGAAAGAAAAGACCATGAGGAGAGAAGAGAGAATATTTACAGAATATTTGTCCTGATATTCAGCTCTTCTCCAGTATAACCCCACATCTGGAGTCATTAGATGTCAAACATGGAAAAGCACAATGAACTGTGTGTTCGGGTCCATTTTCCTGCTCCAAAGCAGCACAAAGTGTGTGTGTGTGTGTGTGTGTGTGTGTGTGTGTGTGTGTGGAGAGAGAAAAAGACGTTGAGGACACCCCAAACACACACACACACACACACACACACACACCACACACATACACACACACACACACACACACACACACACACACAAGCTTGTCGCTCTCCAGCATAGGGTAGTAAGACCACCGGAAAGCTCTGACCTCACAAATGGGAACTTTGATCTAGAAATGCTAATCAAACATTTTCCCTGCAGAATCTACTGGTAAAAGAGTAACCTCCAGTGTGGACTTGGCTATGAACTCATCTCCCAGTGGTCAAGGTCCTCTCTCTGACATGGTTTTATGATCTTTAGGTTACCAGTCAGTCATTAGAAGGGAGATAATTCTAGATTACCAGGGCCTCAGCTTGATTTGCATCAAGTGACCCAGACAGACTTCCAAGAAATAGAATGACCTAAACCAGGGACTCTTAAATTGGGGACTTCACATACCCAACGTTCTTTGAAAGTAGTAATGGGGTCTGAGAAGTTTCTTTAAGATTGTATTTCAATGTCAACTATACTTCAATAAAATATATATAAATATTTAGAATATAAACTAAGCTAAACTGATTATAGCTTATATGAATCTTACTACACTTATACAAACGTGCCGTTTCTTGGTATTCCAATTATATCCCTTTGATTTTTTTCAGTGCTGTGGTACAAGGGTCCAGTGTGTTCAAATTACTTGTATTTTTGCAAGGGAAAATATATCAAATCCAGAGATTGGATTACATCTATAAATTTATATTTGTAATTGAAAATATAAAAAAATTGTTCATGAGGACTCTAAAAAAAACTGTATTTCAAAAAAACTCTATCTTCATTTGCCTGCCTTTATGGTACAAATACTTACTAGACTCTCAAGTTTTTTTGTTTGGTGTTTTTGGGGGTTCATTTTTGTTTTTGCTTTAACTAAAATTATGTCAATTCATTTTAATGATTATTACAGATAATTTGTGATTCAGCAGAAAATCTAATATGTGAAAAACCCAAACATAAATTAGACTGGTTCCTGATAGTTACTTCACCAAAATATTCACAGGGTTTAAATATTAGAGTTTTCTTACACATTTCATCTTAACTTTTTAATATACATTGAATCACAGCAAGTTTATAGATATTGTTCTTTTTTTTTATTTTTAGATATAGTTCTACCAAGTCCTTTGGGCATTGTGTTTTCAGTTAAGTTCGGACACAAGTGTTTTAAAAAAGGCTGCTGGACTGAAAGACTGACCAGAATCCTTTTTGAATGTTGAAAATTTTAATGAGAATAAAATCTAAATCTAAAATTATCCCATGTCATCAGGAGTAAATAAACATCTTCCTCCTCCATTTTTACAGTGATTTTATTTTTTAAAAATTTACGTACAAAAAGCTGTACATAGTTAATATATATAACTTGATGAGTTTAGAGATAAGTACAGCGATTTTAAACAATGATATGATTTGCTCAGAACTTTCTCATATAAATTTCTATTGCATAAAGTAAGGCATTCCCATAACTTGCAAAAATATGTACAGAAAGGATAAAGGACATTGATAGAGCAGATGCCTTTCTTCTCCTCCTCCCATTAACCCAGGGTAATTTAGATTTGACTTGAAGCCACGTCCCTAGCAATTGGATTCTGCATAAAGTCATGGGGCTTAGTACATGGCCAACTCATAGGACTTTGGACTATCTTTTGTACTCTTTTTATTAGGATTGACACATCACAAAATTGGAAATTGTCCTGAATAGTAGCTTTGGTGTGTTCCACATCTGGCCCAGTGATGGTGCAGCTGGTATAAGTCCTTCCTGCTTAAATGGAAACATCCCACTCCTTAATGGCCTTGATTTGCCAAAGGTGGATCTTAACTACTCTCTTTTTTCTGGAGGAGAAACTATTGTGATCATTTGAAATATATAGCTTCGAAAACTATCTGGGAAGCAATGTTGGTTTTTTTTTTAAGTTTATTCAGTTATTTATTTATTTATTGAGAGAGAGAGAGAGAGAGAGAGAGCACGAGCAGGGAGGGGCAGAGAAGGCGACAGAGAATCCCAAGCAGGCTTGAACTCACAAACTGTGAGATCATGAAAGGAGCCAAAATCGAGTAGGATGTTTAACCATTGAGCCACCCAGGCTCCCCAGCAGTGTTTTCTATTAACATCTATTAATGTAGCTTGTTGTAATATGTTCAGTAAAGGAAATAGGGAAATGATGTTTCTTTAACCCAAAAGCACAAAAGACATGGTATATATACCATGTCCTATGGTACTTCATAGGAAAGCAAAGAATCCTTGGTCTTTTCTGGGACTTCACAGTTTAATTCAACAGGATGATTATACATGTAATTATAAAACCATGCTGACTTATTGAGTATTCCCTTGAAATCAGACCCAGAGGTAAGCACTGGGTTTATTGTGTGGGGAGTTTATTGGAGAGGTTATCCCAGGAAGCAGGAGCAAGCCAACTTAGTGAGATAGGAAAGGTGGGTGTGTTTTTATGGTCCCTGCCATAGACAGTTAACAGTTAATTCCACTGGGACTTCTGAGTGGCGTGCAGAATTTTCTCTTCAGTGGTTCTCCTGAAAGATGGAAGGTGGAATAAATACTATGATGTCGGTCCCCAAGGGGTGTCCCATGGGCTTTAACTCTTTAGCACTTCTGAACTGCCCTTAGCAGGAACCAGACAAGCTCCGAGCGCAAAGGAAAGGCCTGGGGAAGAATATGGAAAGACACAGGCAAGAGCCAAATGTGAGTCAGTCACTCCTGCCCATCACAGCTGCCCCCGAAATCAGAGGTGGGCTCAGAGGATCTGATGGTGGCCCAGAGGCTTTACCACAGAATGAACCACTTATATACCTGTCATTTGCGCTATGTAAGCTCAAGAGAGTTACAAGTTCTCTTTGGATCAATAGGAAACTCCTCTTTTGGCCAAGATATAATTTTTTTGGTCTTGATCATCAAAGTTCTCAAGAATTGATCTTAATTCTTTTATTTATTTTTTAAATTTTTAAAAAAAGTTTACGTATTTATTTTGAGAGAGAGAGCGGGGGATGAGCAGAGAGAGAAGAGAGAGAACCCCAAGCAGGCTCTGCACTGCCAGCAAAGAGCCTGATGAAAGGCTCAAACTCACAAACTGTGAGACCATGACCCAAGCCAAAACCAAGAGCCAGATGCTTAACTGACTGAGCCACCCAGGCTCCCTGCTCTTAATTCTTTTTTTAAAATTATATATTTTTCCCAATTTTAAACATAATGCTTGCTATACAAGATGCTTTAAACTCTTGACAAACTGGAAACAACCTAATTATCTGACAAGAAAGAAATGGTATCTGTGATTGGCAGCCTCCAAGATGGCCCCCTGTGATCTCTACCTCCTGGTATTCATACCTTTGTGCAGCCCCTCCACATTGCCCCAGCATAGGTCTGTGGGACCAATATAATAAAGCAAAAGTGATGATATTGCATTTCCAAGATTAAAATATAAGATAAAAACTTGCAACTTTCTTTTCTCCCTGCCCATACCTCCCTTGCCTTCTCTCATGGATGTCTCCCTTGAAGCAAGCCATGTCATCAGCAGCCCTGTGGAGAAACCCACATGGCGAGGAACCAAAGCCCCTAGCCAACAGCCACGTGAGTGAGCTTGGAAGAAGACCCTCCACCCTGCCAAGTCCTCAAGGACTAGCTCTGGGGGACAGCTAGCATGCAACCTTATGACAGACCTGGGCCAGAACTACCTAGCCAAGCACTCTGAGACTACTGACACTCAGCAATTGTGTGAGACAAGAAGTTTTTTTTTTTGTTTGTTTTAAGCTGCTAAATTTTGAAGCAATTTGAAATGCAGCAATAGAGAACTAATACAGCGTCCACATAAAGGAGAACATTGTGCAGCAATAAACTATCGGATTTTCAAAGAATACATGATGCCATGAAATGTGAAGAGCAGACAATATTAAGTGAAAATAATGGGAAGCAGGCCCATCTGTGCAATCTGTTGTGTATCTATTGTTTCCGTCTGGTCAGCAAATGCCCTTCCCCTTCCCCTGGTGATAGAACTTCCCCTTCTCATAAAGGAACAAGCCGTGTGTTTCAGGTGGTACTGACTCAACCCATACAGGTCAAAGAAGTGAATCTGATCAAACCTAAGTACCAGAATCCCCTTAGCACAACACGAAAGACAGGCTCATGAGGACAATTCCTGGAACTTTTCTTCCAATTGTCAAAGCAGAGGAGGGCCTTGACTTCCAAATAAAGTTAAAGGTGGTAAAGATATCAGACACCTTGGACTTAGTATTCTTTTTTTTTTTTTAATATTTATGTATTTGGGGGAGAGCACAAGCCGGGGAAGGGCAGAGAGAGGGGACGGAGGACCCGAAGTGGGCTCTGCACTGACAGGCTGACAGCAGTGAGCCAGACACAGGGCTCAAACTCACAAACCACAAGATCATGAGCTGAGCCAAAGTCAGACACTGAACCCGCCGAGCCACCCAGGCGCCCCCGGACTGAGTATTCTTAAAGTGAGAGCCAGCCCTGGACTTCTAAGTTATGAGTAAATAAATTCTTTTTGCTGAAGGTAATTAGGGCTTGGGTGCCATCATGAGTAATACACAATATTATCCCAAAATTTTATTAAAATAAATAAATTAAATTATCTGTGAACAGAAAACATGGTAGACTCCACCAAATATTAACAGTGATTCTATCTAGACTTGTGGCTTCAGATTAGTGAACTTGTTACATCAGAAATTTTTTTAAAACACAGATTCTCGGGGCGCCTGGGTGGCTCAGTCGGTTAAGCAGCCGACTTCGGCTCAGGTCATGATCTCGCGGTCCGTGAGTTCGAGCCCCGCATAGGGCTCTGTGCTGACAGCTCAGAGCCTGGAGCCTGTTTCAGATTCTGTGTCTCCCTCTCTCTCTGACCCTCCCCCATTCATGCTCTATCTCTCTCTGTCTCAAAAATAAATAAACGTTAAAAAAATAAAAAAATAAAATAAAAGCACAGATTCTCAGGCCTTACCCTTGGAAACTTTGACTCGATAGTTCTGGATTAGAGACCAGAAATATGTATTCCTAACATTATCTCCATATAGTAATGATGAACAAACAACACTGGAAATTGCTGAGCCTAGCTGAGTAGTTTATAAGTGACTATTTCTTTTCCTCTATGCATAATTTCTAATTTTATAATGAATGGGTATTATTTGGGTAATGAGTACGTTTCTTAAAAGTACAGTCATTAGTAATTTAGAACACTAGTTATCATATTGATTCTAAAGGAAGATATTACCCAAGCTGCATCCAGGGTTTCAGAGTCACATTTCTTCCTGAAAGAGACCATTAACCTTTAACCAACACCTCTATTCCTATTGCCCAGTTCAGTCAGTGTCCACACTGGGAAGGGATAGACACAAGGGGCATTGGAACGGAAAAGATATAGGGCGGCCAAAGGAGAAGTGGATTCCTGACTGCTAGAACGGCTAGAGCAGCTCTTCAGGGTGAAGCAGATGTTGAGTGCCTAGAGGTTGGAGGACAGATCCAATCCAGGGGGTGTAGTGTCCAGAAGGCATCGAAACACTTAGTAAGAACACAAGCCTGTTGCCTGGCTGTGTCCTAAAGGCCCTAGGAGGAGAAGACCGTTGGGAAAATGCTTCTGCAGAGGACCTGGGAGGAGCACTGGGGTTCTGCAGCACCAGGGAAAGAGCCCAGAGTCTGCATGGTGGTTCAAGGGCAAGCACATAACTATCAAGTGGGAGCCTAGGTTTTAGAGCAAGTAGAGTCCTGGGTAGATTATAAATGTCATCATTCGAGCAGAGGGGCTTAGTTGGACAAGACACTGGCGTGGTATGAGATAGGGGCTTAGATTCAGGAACCAAACAGAAGCCTGGTAAGAGGAACAGAGAATGGTGCCCAAGCAGGACCAGATGCCATGTCAAAATGGTGCTCGGCCACTGTGCCCTGGCCTAAGAATCCTAAAATTCCTGGGGATGTTTTGGATTGCCTCTGGTAAGCATGAATGCACAGTAGGAGCCAAGTGAGTTTACATCATCAGAGACTGAAGGATTCTGGGGGTTGGGCACTGGACAGATCCAATCAGCACAGCTTTAGTGAAGGAGGGATTCAGCTGGGGTTCAAGTGAATAAGAAATTAGCAGCTTCTGGTTACTCAAATGGGATATATGGAGAATTGGGCTCAGAGACATAACCAGATAGAGGGGGCCTCTCAACAACAACCCTGAGGCCTTTGATGGTCTCCGCTGCAGCAACAATGGAAGTTTCTGGATTGAGGTGAGGCCTCTTCAACTGTGAAGGCCATTAACTCCTAAGGCCATGTTAAGGTATGTGTAATACAGGAAATGACCTGCATCTGCATATTTTTAATTGAGTCCACCGAAGCAGCTGACAAACAGCTTCCCCAGCCCCTCCGAAATGTGTATCTCCTCTTAAGCTCCAGCACTAAGGGAGGAACAGAAATCTTACAATCTGCCTCCCCTGTATCTAGAGCCAACATTTAAGGTCACGCTAATTCCACGAATCAAAAGGAGCAAATTCCCTCAGGGGAATTCCTGGTCGCTAGGTCAAGCCTAGGCTGGATCCCAGCTCCCACCGCTGGCTTTAGGACCCAGAATGTCTTTCTCCAGGACCTGGGAGCTATCTCTTTGAAATGTAAACATGAGGGAAGTTGAGCCACGGTTTCCAGGAAAGTGGGAGTCCCACTTCAGTGTGTGTGTCTTACTTTAAATTTTAAAACTCCTGTCGTGAAGATAGAAATTTGTTTCTCCTGTGGATAAAGCCACTGAGCTAATTAATGCAAATAGGTATCCCAATAACCAGGTGAATTTATGGTGGACTGTGTATGACAAATGGAGCTAAATCCTCTTACTTGAGAACTAGTATTAAGTACACTACATGCATGTGATGGGCCATTTCTGCTGGGCTATGTGAAAGGTGAGGTTTCCTCTGTCTTTGCGATCTCTCGATGGGTTGCTCATGATGCTCACTGATTTAATGTCTATTCAATAATAAAACTGTTTTCTTTTTCTCCTACTTTTGTGGAGAGATTTTCTAGTGTCAGGGAGCAAGAATTCCCGTCCTCTCAAAGGTTCTTCTAGCTGGACTAAGGATCCAAAAGACATGAGGCAGAGCAACAGGAAACGATCAAATTTAAGAGTGTACGTACAAGGAATCCACAGTGACATGAAAATTCCAAAGACAGTTGGGAGAATGAGGTCTATATGTCATCTTGAACTAAGGAGAAGGATGTGGGGTCTGGGACTCCAGAGGAAAGGAATGCACCTCACGGAGCCATAAGAAGAGCTGATGTTTGGGAATTAGATGTTTGTCCTATCATACGGGCGGGTCACTCATATCAAAGTTGTCTCTGCTAATAACCCTTATTCTGGGAAAGACCCCCAATTTAGATTCTTCTGTGTAGTTAAGAGAGAAGCAAAAGTTCCTCTTGAGCCCACAGGGTCGCGTCCTCTCCTGATGAGCCAGCAAGGTGCCCTTGGGCTTGTTTTGCGTTGTTTATTTTTCACATTGTACATCACATTGTGTACAAATGTGCACCTATCTTTTTTTTTTTTTTTACTAAATCTTGACTGCTGTCTTTTTTCATGATTCCAAAACCTCACTGTATCTTCTTGAAAATCATTGAGTGGAGGTAGTAATTATTTAACCATTCCCCCCCTTGGAAAACACTTGAATTATTTCTAATTCTGGTGCTTTTTTTAATACCAGAAATTAAACTGAAAAAAAAAATCTGCATGCAAAAAGCTAAATCTTGGCATATATTTACAGAAGGCGGGTGCTTTCACCAGCAATTTTCATTTTTCTTTTCTAGTAAAGGGAATACATTTGTCATGTTTCTTTTTTTTTTTTTTTTATTTTTTTTTCAACGTTTATTTATTTTTGGGACAGAGAGAGACAGAGCACGAACGGGGGAGGGGCAGAGAGAGAGGGAGACACAGAATCGGAAACAGGCTCCAGGCTCTGAGCCATCAGCCCAGAGCCCGACGCGGGGCTCGAACTCCCGGACCGCGAGATCGTGACCTGGCTGAAGTCGGACGCTTAACCGACTGCGCCACCCAGGCGCCCCTGTCATGTTTCTTGTATTCACTATTTACTCTTAAGAAGTGCATGGTCATTCCTTTAGACATTGTTCTCAGGATTCACAAAACTGGTTTTTCACAAATTTGACTTACCACAGCGATACTTGGTATTGCAATGGGATTTTAAAACTCATTTTGGGGAACTCAAAATTTGCTGTCTCCAGTGGGTGTCAGCAAAGCTCTTAAAACAGCCTCCCCAACTTTCCTGCGCAGGTGAATCTCCTTGAAATCTTGAGAAACTTAACAGATGACCATAGGGGAAAGTAAGGAAAAGTAAGATACAAACAGAGATGGAGGGAAACCATAAAGATTCTTAAATACAGAGAAAAAACCGAGGGTTGATGCGGGTTGGGACATGGGGAAAATGGGTGATGGGCATTGAAGAGGGTACTTGTTAGGATGAGCACTGGGTGTTGTATGTAAGTGATGAATCACGGGAATCTACTCCTGAAGGCAAGACTACACTGTATGTTAGCTACCTTGACAATTTTTTTTAAGGCAAATTCTAATTCAGTAGGTCTGTGTGTCTAATTAGCAGTCAAGGGACGCCTCTCTGGGTTCATGAAGCACGCTGGGCATAGCCAGGCTCCCAAGCCCTGCTGCTCAGCCTCAGGTCCTGCATGGTGCGGTCAGGTGACGGACAGGCTTTATGCACAAAGGATACGATGCCTGCATCCTGGGGTCAAGAACTTTTAAAACTCCTCTGGATGATTCTAATGTGTAGCCAACGTTAAGAACCCCAGCTCTATTCACACCACAACTTCAAAATGTATACATCATAGAGCCAGAAACTGTTAAGCAGCTAGGACTTTAGACATTGTCTTGTCCTACCGAAACTTTCATTTTGTAAGTGAAGAAACGTCAGCCCAAAGATAACACGCTCAATCAAGGTCACACCGTGATTTTAGTTTAGTGCAATTTCCACAACAACATAAGATAACTGGGGTATTCTATTCTCATTCGGATGCTTTAATCACCCTCTCTAATGGGATTCTTATGACCTCAGATGATGTCAGTGCATTTTAATTTACTTTTCTCGTGTGACAGGGATATAAAGGGCTGTTTCTACATCTTCTCCAAAAACAAGGCAAAGAAGTGTAAGAGAAGGTGAAGAGATGGAGAGAATAGTACCAGTAGGTCCCCCCTTGTTATCTCCTCTGGAGAAAGAGGCCCATGGATGTGCCCTTTGTCCTTGCACTCACCCGGCACACAGCCCCCGCTGCCCTAGCATAGTCCATAGACCTCAAACCCACCCATCAGCTGCTTAGACCCAATTTCACCAATAACGGGGGGGATAACACATGTGGGGTTGCTGAAGGCTACATGATTGGGCTACCCAATTAGAAGTTCACTATCAGGGGTACCCTGGCTGGTTCAGTTGGAGGAGCATGTGACTTGATCTCAGGGTCATGAGTTCCAGCCCCATGTTGGGCGTAGAGATTACTAAAAATAAATAAACAAACAAACAAACTTAAAAAAAAATGTTCACCGTGAAACTTCAGGACAAAATGGAGATCTGCTCAGCTCAATTTGCCCAGTGGTGTTGTTTACGCTGCTGCAGCCAATAGGCTCCATCCCTTCCGGCGAATCTAAGTTCTCCAGCAAAAGTCTCCTCTTTGTGCCTCTGCCAGGAGCAGAGCTCTGTCCAACAAGTCCTGTACATTTGCCCTTAAACCTGAGCTCTGAAAAGGGAACCGTGTTGCAATATCTCTCCCGATAAGCGCCAAAGATCGCTCCTTAGGCCCCTCATCTCCCTCCAACCGCTGCTTCATTTCTCAGCTTTCCTTTAGAGCAAAATGTCTAAATAGAGTTGCCTATACTTAGACCTCCACTTTCTTACTGATTGTGGTTTCAACACACAACGATTAAGTGGTCACTCCTACCACTCCCCTGAACTTGATCTCGTTCAGGTACCTCTTCCTTCTTCCAACATCTTGGGGCTCAGTCTTCAACCCTCTCGTCTATCTTCTTTCCTCCCCTTAGACGGTCTCACTCAGAACCAGAGCTTTACATACATCTAGATACTGGAGAATCTCAAACCCACATCTTTACCCTGATCTGTCCCCTGAACTCCCGCCTCATGTCTCCAGCTGTCGGTATTTTGTGAAACCCTCACCCTAGCCCTCCCTCCAGCCTTCCTCCTTTCAATAAATGGCCCAAATATTCACCCAGTTGTTCAGAATCAAAATATAGGACACTTTTTTTTAACTCTTTTCTTCATATCTCACATTCAATTCATCAGAAATTTCTATTCACTCTACCTTCAAATTTTATTTCAAATTCACCCCATTTTACCACTTCCACTGCTACCATCTAGACTGAAGAAACCATCCTTGTCCACCTACATTGTGACAGTAGCCCTTCACCTGTACTCCCTGGTTCCTTTTTCACTCCTCACTGGTCAGATCTTCAGATAGAAAGAATGTTCTCTCGACTCTTAAAGGTAAAGAACAGGGGCGCCTGGGTGGCTCAGTCAGTTGAGCGTTCGACTTCAGCTCAGGTCATGATCTCGCGGTCTGTGAGTTCGAGCCCCACATGGGACTCTGTGCTGACAGCTCAGAGTCTGAAGCCTGCTTTGGATTCTGTGTTTCCCTCTCTCTCTGCCCTTCCCCTGCTCTCTCGCTCTCTCTCTCTCTCAAAAATAAATAATAAAACATTAAACCTTTAAAAATAATAAATAAAACAAAGATAAAAAACAAACTGGGGGTTGCTGGAGGGGAGGTGGGTGGGGAATGGGCTAGATGGATATTAGAGAGGGCACTTGTTATGATGTGCACTGGGTGTTACACGTAAGTGATGAATCACTAAACTCTACTTCTGAAACCAGTATTGCACTATATGTTAACTAACTGGAATTTATATAAATATCTGAGAAGAAAAATGCTCTTTCCAAAGCATAAGTTACATCTTATCTCATCCCTGCTTCAATGGCTTCTCATAATTCCTCACCATGTCCTAGAAGATCACCAATGTGGATCTTGCTTATTTCTCCAGCTTTATCTCCTTTTACTCTTTTTTTAATGTTTATTTATTTATTTTGAGAGAGAGAACACATGAGCAGAGGAGGGGCAGAGACAGAGGGAGAGAGAATCCCAAGGAGACTCCATGCTCAGCACAGAGCTCAACATGGGGCTCAGTCCCATGAAACGTGAGATCATGACCTGAGCTGAAATCGAGAGCCAGATGCTTAACTGACTGAACCACCCAGGCACCCCTCCTTTCACTCTTTGCCTTTTTCCCTTCAGTCTGGCCAGAATGACCTCCTTGCTTTTCCTAGGATGGGCCAAACTCACCCTTGTGTTTGTTGTCCTGTTTGTCTAGAACATTTTCTCCCTAGATATTCATAGGATTCACAGTCTCCCATAGTTCAATCTCTGCTCATATGTCACCTTCCCAGAGAGACTTTTCCTGACTCCTCTATCTTAAATCACCACCCTTATTCTTCTTCCTTTCCATCCTACTCATATATTTTTATATTCCTTCTTACTTATCCTGACATTATAGGATACACACATTTGTTCATCGCTCTTTCTCCTCTGCTAGAACATAAGCTCCATACAGACAAGGAGATTTTGAACTGTTAAATTCTACATCCTCAACACCTATAACTGGGCCTGGCACCTAGTATGTGCCCAACGAATGTTAGTGCAGGTGACTGAGAGACTACCAACGTGCAGGTGGGGACTTGGAAGGTAGGTCCCAGAGAGAAATGAACTCCCAGGCAACAAGTCAGGAGCTGACCTCCCCCTCTGATGTTCAAAAATGTTGCTCTTTTACTGAAATGTCACTTGTGCTTTTCCAGTGAAATGTGCTTTAAGTCAGTCTCTGAATCGTGGCCAAAAGCCAAGACTTCACACATGCTTTTCAGAGAAAAACAGGAAGTGGAAGAAGCAGTCAGGCGACCAGTGTCAGAACAGCTCAGTAACAAGGGCACACTGGAAAAGGGACTTGGAGATCTGTCAAATCAAAGAAAAGCAGATGAGCTAACATTCCAGGGAAAACAGAACTGTTCTGAGATATGTTGACAGTGTCAGCCACCTCCCCTCAACACACACACACACACACACACACACACACCCCACAGAGGATTTACCAATTCTGAGTGGAGACAACAGGCTCTACCATGGCACAGGCCAATTCTGCAGGCAAATAGAAATATTAAAATGGCAAATGTAAAACTTGATGTGCCTCAAATACATAGCCTTTTCTCCTTAAGTGACATTTGCTAAATTCATGAGAGGCTGAGAAACTATCCAGAAAGCTTCTAGAAGGCAGAGTGTTTTGTCCCTTTCAGGAAACATGACCCGTGAGCAGGGAAGGCCTGTCTCAAGCCCATGGCCACTCTCTCCCCCCAGATACCTGATAGGAGCTGCATAGAGCAGGAGACTCTAGAGCTGGGATGAGAACTTCTGAAGAAGAGAGCCAGATCTCCTTCAGTCTTTTAGGGCTGAAGTTGGAGATTAGCATGGCTCTCAATGAAAAGGACCTTCTTTGAAAGTGCAGCAAAGTCTTGAGCCCAGCCTCATCTTTCCTCAAACATTGATAAGCCTTCATTCTATCTGCCTAAGGAGCAGAGAGGGAGCCCTCTCTGGTGGAAGATCACATTATATGGAGGCTCCATCTATCTCTTTTTCATGCTTTTGGCATACAACAAAATGATAGGTAATAAGGCAAATCCATAACTAAGTGGAAAAAAAACAGATAATAGAACTAAACCCACAGATGATCCAGATATTGATGTTACTTAAAAAAAAAAAAAAGGAAAACCATAAAATCAATAATATCTATTAGACTAAATAAGTCTAGTTTGAATATTTTTATCCCTTGCATAATCACTAAAAGAATAGTTGGGGCGCCTGGGTGGCTCAGTCGGTTGAGCGTCCGACTTCGGCTCAGGTCATGATCTCACAGTCCGTGAGTTCCAGCCCCGCGTCGGGCTCTGTGCTGACAGCTCAGAGCCTGGAGCCTGCTTCGGATTCTGTGTCTCCCTCTCTCTCTGACCCTCCCCCATTCATGCTCTGTCTCTGTCTGTCTCAAAAATAAACGTTAAAAAAAATTAAAAAAAAAAGAATAGTAAAATAATGTATAACCAATAAGTGAATAGAAGAAAACATTGGAAGGATAAAAATGTCTGGATATTCCAAAAGATTAAAAAAAAAGAAGGAGAAATGGAACTAAATTTATGGGCCAAATAGAAAACAAATATTAAGATGGTAGATATAAATCCAATTATATCAAGTTATGTCAGTTCATCACCGAGACCTAACTATTTTATGTGCTATAGACTCCTGTGGCCTGTTCTCTATACCCACTACTATGGTCCAAATTCAAACCTGCAATAACCTATCACCCAGACTATTTCAGTAAATTCCTAACAATTTTCCTTATTGATGTCATGGCCTCCTTCAATCCATCCTCCATAGAAATGCCACCATACTCTTTTATTTGATTTTGAGCATGCCCTTTTTCTGCTTAAAAGTTTCAGTGCCGCCCATTAACTTAAGGAAGACATCACAAAATGAAAATTTGCCAAACAGGCTGCCTTCTGGAAAAAATAAGAGGGTGCAATGGCTCCACCTGGTGGCAGAACTGGGGAGCTGTTTGATTGCGTTGAGACCAACCAAGAAGTGGAGAATGTTCCTTGTTTTTACTCTTGCCTTCCTCTTCCAGGAGATCATGATTACCTGCCTTGAAGAAGAATCTGTGGCTGGTTGGACCTGAACTCCTTACAGGCAAAGAGTGAGGACATTTTTGTTCCCAAAGAAGAAAGGGAAGCCCTTTATTGTGGTTTGGGAGCTGCATATATTGGGAAGGTATGAGTGGATCTAAGTGGGAAAAGGGGTAAAGTTTTTTGTTTTGTTTTGTTTTTTATTTTTTTTTTTTTAAATTTACATCCAAAGTAGTAAGGATATAGTGCAACAATGATTTCAGGAGTAGATTCCTTAATGCCCCTTACCCATTTAGCCCATCTCCCCTCCCACAGTCCCTCCAGTAACCCTCTGTGTGTTCTCCACATTTAAGAGTCTCTTATGTTTTGTCCCCCTCCCTGTTTTTATATTATTTTTGTTTCCCTTAAGGGGTAAAGTTTTAAGACACAAACTTACACATCTTCTTAGACACCGTCAACTACCCCATTTTTCTCCTACTTGGTGCCATGCCACCTTGGGTCTTAGATGAAACACTGGGCCACCAGGTATGGGATATAACATTCTGAAAAGCCTGGAATCCAGGATGAAACAATCCAAAGTGCAATACAGTCAGCTCCCCTAAGGATAAAATTGAACCAATGAAAAATGGAGACATCAGGGAACCAGGCAAATAAGCTACCTCTTCTTTCTTTCTTCACCGAACCATCCAAGGCATGGTTTTTCCTTATAAATCCTGAGCCAAGTCACCACTCTGCTGACTTATCTGCTTCCCAGTTCTCAGTAAAGGCCAGGGCAGCACAATAACATCCATCGTGTTGCTTAGAGTCTCCCCCTTTCCTTCCTTTCTTTCTCCCCTGGAAATCACCAGGCCTTGTACAACCCGAATGAACTGCTGGCATCTGGACTGGAGCACCGTGGCCAGTGGCACTTGCCTTACAGGCTGCACTCTTTCTAGTGGTCGCCCCAGGAAGGCCCTATGGGGAGGATGGCAGGCTTGTCACCCCAGAGGTGGGCCTTGGCCTCCTGAGAGCTTCCCAAGGCTCGGTTGCTCTGATTGCCCTGGGATTCATATCCCCAGCTGCAGGCTGGGGCTCAGGACACTCTGGGCAGGGTTTGTAGTTTTCTTTGAGCAAACATCCACATCGTGAGCAATTCCAGGACGACAGAACACAGAAATTGTCCAAGAATCCAAGGACAATTTGGGGCTCTGTTGAAAGGGATAACCCAACTTGGGGTAGTAAGGTAGCTCCTACAGCCCAAAACATTCCTATAGCCAGGCTAATAACACCTGAGGTGCTGTCTCCTCCACTGCAGAATTCCAGGCCCACTTTCCACAGGTAACATGTAGGTTTGCCATAGAGTCAGTCTCCAGACCTAAAGAA
Organism: Felis catus; assembly: GCF_018350175.1. Taxonomy (NCBI): domain Eukaryota; kingdom Metazoa; phylum Chordata; class Mammalia; order Carnivora; family Felidae; genus Felis; species Felis catus. The sequence goes on along the minus strand of NC_058368.1, from coordinate 204,607,085 downwards.
GCAGTGTGTCTGGACAGAGACATAAGGTGAAGTTTATTCCAAACCTCTAAGCATATCAGAAATCAATAAAGGGCAGAATGGCGGATGCTGGCATTAATCTTTGGTGACATTGATTCAAAATGCCAGAACTGATAGAATTGAGGGGGTAACTGGGACCATCTGGATGATATTTTTCAATGTGAATTGATTGTCATATGGGTTGGAGCAGAAGCAGAGTTGGACAAACTTCAGTAGAGGACCTAGTAAAGAAAGGTCCTTTGGGGGCCGGTATAGCTTCCAACCATCATAGAAAGTCTGCTCTAGAATGTTCATGGTCTATTCATTAAGGCATCTCTTCCAGGTAAGATTAGTCTGGTTTTATGCACGAGGTTCAGTTTACAGCACTAGTTAGTTCTGGGGCAGGAGTCGAATTCAGATCTACACTAATCCCTCTCGAGATTGATTTACATCTCCCTATTTTCATTTTCTACTTTTGAACATTCCAATCTAAGAACACGAATATGTTTATGTGCACGTGAGCAAATAAAGTACAAGATCATTGGCTCTGGGATTCAGACTATATGGGCCTCAATATTTAGTAACTTTGTGTCAGTATCACCTCTAAAACCTTAGGTTTTCTGCTGGAAGCCAAGCTCTCCCTGAGTGGCAGGGCCCGGGCTATGGACGGATTGGTGACTGCAGGGCAGCCTGACAGAGAAGCTTCTTGTACTCCTGCTTTTAGGTAATTTGGCCTTAAAACTACCTGGGGTATTGTCTGTTGGGGAATTGCCCTCGGCAGGCCCCCTGGGAAAAGAACCATTAGGAAAGAAAGTAAGGTTCAGCAAGAAATTGTGCGGCCTTAGGTTTAGCCCCTGCCATCCTCTATGGAGACTCCTGTACTTACAGGAAGGATAGCCTCATACCTTTGCCAGCAAAGAGGGCCTGTAAAGGAGAGACATATGGATTTGAAAGCCCCACTCTGGCAACTAAGGAGTGTATCTCTGGGCACAGGTGACTTCAACCCCTAGGCCCGCCTGGCCCCCGGAGGCATTCCAGATGATGACTGAACCTAGTCGGTTAAGGTACAGAATGGTTCATCGGTTCCTAGGTGCATTGCCTCTCTGAGAATGTATGGGGCGTGGGTTTCTAAGGCTTTTTCAGCCCCTTCCTGGCACCTCGGACCGAGGCAAACACATTGTTCTTCTGGCCTCATGTGGTTAGGAGGTCATGTCCCTGTAACTGTTCCACTTGAGGTGTTGAGAAATGGAGGGCCTTTCACGAGAACAGCAAAGCAAATGCTTTGTAGATTATAGATAAACGCAGATGCATAATGGAATAATGTAAGAAATTAATCAATAATCAAAGGGTATGTGGGAACATTAGGAGAAAATCGCCATGTTATTTCTTAAAGGTTGATCCCACATAGGAACATTTTTAAAATTAGGTAACGTTAGAAAAACATAGATGATGTATATGCTACAAGGAAATCACTAGCAAATATAATGCCACGTTTGCTACAATAAATCGGTCAGATCAACACACTGCGTGTGTCTGTGTCCATTTTTGTTTTTTGTTTTTATTTTAGTTTTTTATTTTAGTTTAGTTTTGTTTTCAATTTTTCACCAACGCCATTCATCCTTCGAGAACCCCTGACTCCGGCAGTTCTCCACCTGCAAAGTGGGGCCAGTAAGAGTACCTGCCTCAGAGAGTTAATAATGGTACAACAGGTAAAATGCTTTCCAAAGTGTTTAGTACAAAGAAAGTGCTCAGTCAATGTCTATTGCTTCTATTGCTATTCTTTAAGGTAACAACTAGCCATTAATGAAGAATAAACACCAAAATAGGAACAGAGTTTTAGGTTGTTCTATGAGAAGATAATTTTGACTCTTTAAATCATATACACTGTGAAATCTCTTTATACTTCTTATAACTACAGTTAATTCTTGAGTCTCTGTTTTCAGAAACACTGGTGGAAACAAATATAGTTTTCCTCCATCTAGCATATAGATTGATCGTACCTTTGTTTCTATGTTTAATGGAGTAGTTCTGTCCATTAAACAACCAATTCTGTCCATTAAACACAGTCTAATTCACAGACACTGAGCATCTGCTTCATGCTAGGCACCGTGTTGAATGCTGGGCACACAAAAAATGAACGAATGAGGCCTGGTTCCCATCCTCCTTACACTCTTAGTCTAGATTGAGAGCCAGACAAGAAACACCAGGACCCCACAAGGTTGGCTTGAACACCAGAAAGATCATGCTGAATGCTCATGATATCTTCTATAATGGCTCATATTTTATGAGGGTATAGTGAAATACTAAAAGACATTTCTTAAACCCAAGAATTTAGAAAACAGAGGGAACCAGAGAAGGCAGTTGAGACCCCACAAAATGGCAGCAATTAGAAACTTGAGCAATGGGCAGCAGAAGGTGGACACAGAGAAACGGGAACACAGGCCAGTCATACTGCTGAGTGGAGGCTGAGGATGACAGATTAATGATGGCACGACTCTGGTCTGGGAATGGCTCAGGGAGACTCATGAACAGAATGATGTAGCCCTGATGACACAGCCTGGGTAGATGTGGACACCAAAGGGTGGAGCATATCCCAGTGCTGGCGTATCACTGGTATGAATTCAAGGGCAGGACAAAGCCTGGGGATCAGAAGGGATGGCTGTAAACAGAGCAAGGTGACAGCAAATGGTTCAAAGAATACAGAAGAGGAGCAATAAGAGAAAAGATGATGAAGGGGGAGCTAAAAGGGGTCCATCATTAATGAAAAAGGGCAGACAGGCTAAACCTGAGGCTGAAGCACACCCAGCCCCATCTGTAGGAATAGCCAATTCCTATTTGCCCACAGTCCATTTTCCTTTTGAACAATGTTATCAAACTTAATGGGCATACAAATCACTTAGGGACCTCTTTTATGTTTTTAATTTGAGAGAGAGAGAGAGCATGAGTGGGGGAGAAGAGCAGAGGAAGACAGAGATTCTTAGGCAGACCCCATGAGGGCCAGAAGAGTGTCTCAACCCTACCACCCTGGGATCATGGGATCGTGACCTGAGCCATAATCAAGAGTCAAGCGCTCAACCACAGAGCCACCCAAGAACGCTGGGGATCTCTTTAAAATGCAGATTGTGACTCAGTAGATCGGTGGCTGAAGATTTTGCATTTCTATCGAGTTCCAGGTTATGGTGATGCTGTTTGTCCTCAACTTTGGCTACATGTTAGAACCACCTCTAGAGCTTTAAAGACATCAGTGCTCAAGCATCACACTAACCAATGATTGAGTCTGGAAGCATGGTGCCTGGGCATTAGTATTTCTAGAAGCTTCCCCAGATGACCATAGCTCCAGCAAGGGCTGAGAATCACCACTCTAGGGAAATGTAATGATTCCCAAGTCTCATTACTTCCAGTATAAATGCTCCCCAACCACATTTTTCTGTCTCTGTCATTGCCTTCTGTGCTAGTTCTCCTAGAAGCCCCTCACCTCTCCCCTGCAAGATTAGCTTCTCTCCCTCTGTTGTCAAGTCATCTAAGATTGGAGACAGGCTGGGAGCCAAGATAGCCCCAGTCCCTTATAGCCTCTCCCATCCAGCCCCACCCAACTTAAATGGGCTTAAATAAGCCTCCCCTGATCTGTCAGGATGACCAGGGATGAGTATCCAGTGCTGATCCCAGCTCTCAATTTGGTCTTGCTTCTTGGTTCAATCTCCCACCTGCTCGATGGAGGATAACAAGCTGCCACAGGTAAGTTCCTAATCACTTGAACTGTAGCCCTAATGACCTAATCTTATTCCAGTTCCTCATGTATTCCTAGGTTCCTTCCAAGACTTAATTTGGTGCTCAAAGAAGAGGATAATGAAGGGTGAGCCGAGTCGTGTAGTATACACCAAGAAGTTATGAAACAACATCTGCTGCCAATGGAGCAGCTAGAAGAAATACGTTGAGAAAGCATTCTGGTCCCTTTCCAGACTCAGGTGAATGACAAGGGATGGTTGTGGACAAAACAGTATAGAACCATATCTGTATTGTTCTTCATTGTTTCCCACGACATAGCACAGTGCCTGGTATATGATGTGTAAGTATGTGTGTCTGAATAGATATAAATATGCATAACTAGAGGACAGAATTTTTCATCTCTGACCCCCAGTTGATTGAAAAATAGTAGGGACACCTGTGTGGCTCAGTGGGTTAAGTGTCTGCCTTCGGCTCAGGTCATGACCTCGTGGTTCATGAGTTCAAGCCCCGCATCGGGCTCTGTGCCGACAGATCCGGCCTGGAGCCTGCTTTGGATTCTGTGTCTCCCTCTCTTTCTCTTCCCCTCCCCTACTCGTGCTCTGTCTCTCTCTCTCTCAAAAATAAATACATGTTAAAAAAATTTTTTTAAGAAAAATAGAAGACAAATGATGCTAAACATGTGTTTTTGACTTATTTATTAGCAGAAGTTCTCAGATACAAATGAAGATAATATATATATGAGCTCAGAAACAGAAATTCCTTGCTTGGGCTTGAGTGGAAAATATAGAGAAATAAATTATATCCCTTCAGTGCTAACATTCACTGGACATGCTATAAAAATATTGTGGTTACCCGTGAATAAAGTGCTTTCATAAGTATAGAACAAATTTTATAGTTTTCCAAAAGACGCTCTAACCTCTTCTCTCCCTTTCTCTACCTTTTCCTCCCACCAGAATCCTCTGATGCCCTCTTTGCAGGATGAGCTTGCTTTTGGCCAGCACGAAACACTGGAACACAGTGAATACTGGAGGGAGGAAACGGGAGAGGGCTGAGGATTTGAAAGAGAAGGGCAGGGCTAATTCTCCATATAGAAAGGTACTATTGGGGAAAGAAGGTTGTTTTTTGTTTTTTGTTTTTTGTTTTTTGTTTTTTTTTTTGATTCTTTAAGATGTTACTCCAGAGCTTAAGGACAATGGGAAACCAGCCTCCAAAAGGGACAATTGTACCATTTCACTCCCTCGTGACTCCACCACCTTTTTCTGCCTGACTCACTAGATTAACTGTCTGCCTGGGCTATTTCACTTGCAGTCCCAGAGGACCTCCAGACCTTCGTCCTTAGTGGTAGTAAGACTCATAGTTCTGACCGATCCCATTCCTGGGATGCCTCCTAACCGCATCCCTGGACTCCGAGCTGTGAGCAAATAATATCTGTGCTGTGGGGGAAACTCCCTTTTGAAATTCAGCCTGTTAATGCTTGTTTATGTTATTGACTAAACAAATATTGACCATTCTTTGCTTGATAAGAAGAAATTGTGTTGAGAAAAGGAGTCACCTGGCAAAGGGTAGATGGAAGATGTACTAGAGAGGGTAAATATGGGACCAAGGAGAGGAATGAGAAAGAGGGAGGAAATGTTCTAACAAAACTGTGGCCCAGTTAGGACTCACATGTTCCTTCCGACTTTATCTGATCTCAGGGGGAAATGTTTCAAATTTGTCTTATTTCAACTGTTCTTCTAGGGCTGAATATCTCAGCACCTGGAACCACAAGAGGTGTGGGAGGAGAGCTAAATGTTAACTGGGATTCTGGCCAACAGTAAGGTCTCTTAAAATTACTAACTCCGGGGGCACCTGGGTGGCTCAGTCGGTTGGGCGACCGACTTCAGCTCAGGTCACGATCTCACGGTCCGTGAGTTCAAGCCCCTCATCGGGCTCTGGGCTGATGGCTCGGAGCCTGGAGCCTGCTTCCGATTCTGTGTCTCCCTCTCTCTCTGCCCTTCCCCTGTTCATGCTCTGTCTCTCTCTGTCCCAAAAATAAATAAATGTTAAAAAAAATTTTTTAAAAAAATTACTAACTCCAGTACTTTTTAAATGCTTCTAGAGTCTAACAGGACCTTATAGTTTGCACTCAGTAATAGTGCAGTTAACACAGAAAGCATTATCGGATGGCAAGCATGCATTCATCCTTGCAAAGATTCCATTTTTTCATAAACTGGAAATGGATGAGGCCTTTAAACTATCAAATATTTGTTCTCCTAAGTCAGATAAGTTATATGTACATGGCCAGTTTTAAAAAATATGCAATATAAATATAGTTTGTAACTAAGTTGTGCTATAATCTCAAACAACTCTTCTCAATGTTTTCATATCCTGGCACACATAGAAGATGAAAATATTTGGGGCATCTGGGGGGTTCAGTCGGTTAAGCATCTGACTCTTGGTTTCAGCTCAGGTCATGATCTCACGGTTTCATGAGATCAAGCCCCTCTTTGGGCTCCGCAGTGTCAGTGCTTGGGATTCTCTGTCTCCCTCTCTCTCTCTCTCTCTCTCTCTGCCCCTCCCCCCCACTCACATTGTCTCTTTCTCTCTCAAAATAAACAAACTTAAAAAAAAAAGAATATGATGAAAATATTTGGCACCTAAGATAAAGTGAAGATGATTGGGGAGAGGTTTATGAGGCCTGATTTTAAAAATCATTACTTTTTTATACGGTTATGATAAAAAAACACAAGCTATTCAGGAAAACTGTAAATATTTAATTTGTTTAAAATTTCTAGGTACAATAGTTTCAAAGTTCTATGATAGATTTGAGTTTCTTTTTTTTTTTAATTTTGTTAATGTTTTATTTATTTTTGAGACAGAGAGACAGAGCATGAGCAGGGGAGGGGCAGAGAGGGAGGCACAGAATCAGAAGCAGGCTCCACGCTCTGAGATTTCAGCACAGAGCCCGACACGGGGCTTGAACTCACGAACTGTGAGATCATGACCTGAGCCGAAGTCGGATGCTCAACCAACTAAGCCACCCAGGCGCCCCGAGTTTGTTTCTTTATATCAGTAAAATTCTATTGTGACTCATTCTTGTTGGTAGAAAAAAAATTGAGTTCACTGAAATCATGACCTGAGCTGAAGTCAAATGCTCAACCGACTGAGCCACCCAGGCACCCCAGAGGAAGAATCTTAGGTAGGCTCCATGTCTGTGAGTTTGAGCCCTACATCGGGCTCTCTGCTGTCAGCACAGAGCTGGCTTCAGATCCTATATCCCCCTTTCTCTCTGCCCCTCCCGGACACACTCTCACTGTCTCTCTCTTTCTCTCTCTCTCTCTCTCTCTCTCTCTCTCTCTCTGCCCCTCTCCCCAACTCTCTCTCCCCAAAATAAAAAAATAATAATAAATAAAAAATGTTTTCTGAAAACGGCATGTGTAAGGTGGGGGTGCCAGTCTTAGCAAGAAAAGGAGCAAAAAGCATATTTTTATGGAATCCCTTCAGCTTCCCTTTCTCTTTAGGAAATTGAAACCAGCCGAGATAGATAGATAGATAGATAGATAGATAGATAGATAGATAGATATGGATAGATACATACCAAATTGGATGTATCTAAGGGTAAATTGATGAATGCAACTCCATGCATTAAAAGAACAAAAGAAAAATACAGAAAAATCATTGATGAAAGTTCAACATTCACACTTAGAAAAAACATTTTTATCCACTCGTAAGGATCTTGCCATTTGTCTCTGGATTCAACCTCTAGTTCAATCTGACCAGGATTGAACAATTTTAATTTGTGTGTAAAATATCATGGACTAGCAGTCCCACAAAACTTCCAAATAACAAAAGTAACTGTCCTCAACACGGGGCCATGGCTGCCTCAAGGTTGCCTCCTGGAGATTACTGGGAGGTGACGCTGGCTTCATCTGACTCAAAATCACGGGGCCAGTTGGGCAGCTATTCTGCAGGAAGCAGCATGTCTCCCAAGAACAGTTCTGCACTGAGCAGCTAGAGTGCCACCTGTGTTCCAAAGCCTGTGCCCAAGGATCTTACAACCGCATTGGGCGTCTGTGTCCTCTCGGCCTATTACAAGAGCTGGTTCCCAAACTCCCAGGCCCCAATCCTGCAGAGTATGTCTCAACTCTAATGCGAACACAAATCACCTGCCACCGATGAGATTCAGATTCGGTAGGTCTGGGGTGGAGCCTGGGATACTGCATCTCTAACAAGCTCCCAGGTGATGCCCGTGCTATCTGCTAACCACACGCTGAGTAGCAAGTTAGACTACAAATCCTAGCTTACTTTTGGCCCCACTGGGAGGGAAGAATGGGAAGGGGAAAAAGCCTCTTCTTGCTTTCTATTTACAAATCGAACCTTCCCATTGGGGGTTGCAGCGGCACCAATTTGCCAGCACAAAGGAGAGAAGGAAAGGTCTTTACCAGGGGACGTGTAAAAACTTGTCTTGAGGGGCCATTGGGCACAGAGAGGTGGATGATATCTAAGTATAAGCAAAGCTCTGTATGGTTTCTGCTGGAAATCAGTCAGAAACACTTGTCTTCAGGACAAGAGTGCAGAGACAGCAGACTACAGTCTGAAATTGCTGAAGGCACTCCAAGGTTTTAATGATGTTGGAGAATAGGGAGTCTTTTTAGGCGGTGGGAACTATTTTTAAATCTCAATAAAGACATTTTATGCTCAATGATCTGTAGAGTGATTAATGATAAATAATACACTTACGAATGATTATCACTACCTTCCACCCTAGCCATGTTTTAAATATTTTTCCCCAGGGGTGCCTGAGTGGCTCAGTCGGTTAAGTGTCCAATTTTGGCTCAGGTCATGATCTCACAGTTTGTGAGTTCGAGCCTCGCATCAGGCTCTGAGCTGCCTGGAGCCTGCTTCAGATTCTGTGTCTCCCTGGCTCTCTCTGCCCCTTCCCCCCCCCCCCAAAAGTAAATAAACATTTTAAAATCTTAAATATTTTTCCCTGTGTTCTAAAACACCTTTTCACCTCGAAACAATAATAAGCAATGAGAGATCAAGAGAGTCTTTATCTTTTCACCTCAAATGATAGGAAACCAGAAAAGTAGAATCCATTTATCTGAATGCTTTTAATTATTGATCAAAATTAAGTTTCTTCATTCTTGAATGGGAATCCCTTTTCTCATGTTCCACCCTCTGCCTTTCTCCCTCTAATTTTCTCATTCTAAATCAGTAAGACAGGTGGGGAGTTGGGAGAAGGGGGAGAAATCTCAATTTTTCCATCATAAATTATGTCCTTTACCAACAAGAAGACAGACGTAGTGAGAACTGCCTTATGGAATCCTGAAAGATGGGGGAAGGACTGAACCCAAGGGAGAAGCTTGTTGGAAACCTAGTAAGTGGAAAAAAGCAAGGAGATGAGAATATAGTCTCTCCTTCTCTCTCTCCATATATATGAATATAGAAGAACAGAGTGGAAGACGTTTGAACAGAATCTGAACACCTCTGGATGTAATTTGTAGATTTGGTTTGGGAAAATTTTTAATACTTAAAAAAATTGTTTTATAATTATATAAAATAATTCTTAAAAATTGAAACCAAAATGAAACACAAAGGTCCTAAATGTGTAACAAGTTTGTGTCATACCACACCAGGAGGAACTATTTCAAGTGATTTTAAAAGACCGTAATTTTGGGGCGCCTGGGTGGCGCAGTTGGTTAAGCGTCCGACTTCAGCCCGGTCACGATCTCGCGGTCCGGGAGTTCGAGCCCCGCGTCAGGCTCTGGGCTGATGGCTCAGAACCTGGAGCCTGTTTCCGATTCTGTGTCTCCCTCTCTCTCTGCCCCTCCCCCGTTCATGCTCTGTCTCTGTCTGTCCCAAAAATAAATAAACGTTAAAAAAAAAATTAAAAAAAAAAAGACCGTAATTCTACTATTTCTCTCTAGTAGAATAGACCAAAGACTCTTTCAAGTGCCTCAAAATTATAATGATTTTTATAACCATATTATTGGAGTCGGAATTGTTATTCTGGCATATCTGTGGGTGCATTTGCAATAACCCATGTAATTAACTGTGTTTCTGGAAAGTACTGGGTGATAGGAGGGAAGAGAACAGAGTGGAAACTTGTTTCTCTCATCTGGAGGAAGCTTCTCTCTCTGGTTCGAGCTTCTAGGTCCCCCATTCTTCTATTTTCTCTTTTTTTTTTTTTTTTTTGAGCTGTACAACGTAATGATTTAATATACTGCATACATTGCGAAGTGTACCACAATCAAGTTAGTTAACACATCCATCGCTTCACAGCGTTACCTTTGTGTGCGTGGTGTGCGTGTGTGCGTGTGTGTGTGTGTGTGTGTGTGTGTTGGAAACACTTACGGATCCACTCTCTTTGTGCTCCCCCTTCTGGCGTTCGGCTTAAACTTTGTTTCTTTAATGCCTAGTAGCTGCGGGCTGGTTTTTAACGTGAATGCCTTTTGTTTCTTCTCATTAGCTAATAATGCTGTGCCCTTGGGCCACTAGTCTAATTTTAAGCAAACTTAGATTTGAAACACTAGCTAAGGCTTTTAAAAGCGTGTCAGGGCTCAACCTGGAAGACGAAAGGCGGGTGCAAAAAAAGACTTGCATTTTCCCGTTCACGTTAACGGAGTTTTTTGCTCTCCTGTTTCACCTCTGAACGAGTGAATTAGCGAAATGACTGTGACTTGGGGGGCGGGGGTTAAAATTTCTTTGAAAAACATCCCCTCGAAATCTCTAAAACCCGTAAAGACAAATCTCGGTACGTTTTTATTGATCATAAGCGGATGATTCAATTCGGAAGACTTTTTAAATGTGCACAAAACGAAGGGCACGGAAAGGAAGCGGGCCCCCGGGGGGGCTGAGGCCCTCGGAAGGCTATGCATCCAGGGCTCGCGACCTGGGTCCGCGCTGCGCGCTTATTCTCCACCCAACAGAAGAGAAGGGGGAGCGGAGAGGGCCGCAGCAGGGCTCGGGGGCAGGCGGCAGTGTAAGGGTGCGGGTGGGGGGGTGGATGTGAAAGAGCGATGGGTGGATGGGTGTGGGATGTAGCGAAGACTCCAGTAAGCCGCGGGAATCGCTCTGTAAGCACGACAGGCCCTGTGCAGGGCCCGGCCTCCCTGCGACGCTTCCCCCGCTGGCTGGCCAAGGTGGGCCAACTTCCCCTGGCGCTGCTTTGGGCTTTCGGACCCAGGACCGGAGCTTGGGCCCCAAATGGCCTGGCAGAGGCCATGTACGCTTGGTGTCCAGACCTTGTCCGTGTCTTTAACCACGGAGCCAAGCAGCTCACAGGGAGGCTGGCTGGGGTTCCTGCCTGCCCAGTGCTTTTCAGAGAGCCGTTCCCCCACAGCGTCTGGTCCCTTTCAGGCTCAAGTTGTGGGGCTGCAGAATCCTGCACCTGCTTCAGGCAGGAGAGGAGAGATGGGCCTTCATTGCCTTTGTATGTGTGGCTCCTTTCACAGCACCTGGCAAAAGGCAGGCTCTCAATATACGCCTGTTAATTGAATGATTACACAATGTCGATGACACTGAAGAGGAAAACTTGGGTCATGCAAAATGCTAAACAGAAAATAGGTACACTAGCTACAATTTGTGGATCCAATAAAAGAATGTAAAAATCTACTTACATTAGAGACATTTCTTGAAAGCTGCATTCTCCATTTGTTCTTCTGGGGATAAAGAGCCGTAATAGAACCGCGGACCTCTACCATACTAGCATTGATCAAATAATAATGATTATACCTTTGCAAAGGTTATTAATGATATTCTGTGTCAGGAACTGTCACCTTACCTATATTACTTTATTAAATCCTCAAAGCTACTTTTTGAAATTAGTAATTTTTGTCCTCCCTTCAGAGATTAAAAAACAAAACCTGTGGCTTAGAGAGTTTAAATAATAATTACGTACGTTTAGTAAAGGTCAAAACCAGATTTGGAACCCAAAATATGTAACCTTTTGGTATCTAAAGCTCCTTTGGCTCTCTCGTCTCAGTTCTTATAATTTAGGAGTTGCAAAGAAGAGGACCAGAACAGAAAGTTGAGAGTCCAAGTCAAGACTGGAGAATTGATCAGTTACCTTGGCCCCCATCTCCTCTCCAAGCCGTTCCCCACCACAGAAATCTTCTCTCTGGAGACCCAGGTTTTCATCTGGGCTCCACCAGAGCCTGTGCTTTGATTTCAGGTGATGAGAACATCAGACATCACATATATAAGGGACACAGAATGTATCTGGTTTTTCATAATCACTAACCCCATTTGTGGCCTTTCTGGTTTTCAACCTTAATCCAATTACGCACTGATGCCAGTTCAATAAGATTGCAGTCAATTCGTTTACACTTCCGACTTAACAGCCTTCGGCCTTCTGAAGCAATTTGTCTCCAAAAGTAATGTCACCAGCCTACCTAATGCACTGTCATTTGGGACCGTACAAGAGACCAAACGGTGCAAATTCCCATGCTGGGGTCCATCTTTGGCCTCCTCCCTTGGTCCAGATACTCCATTCGTCCACATCTAGAGGCTGAAGTCATGGACCAGCTTTTTGCCCCTGGGTGAAGCTGGCTTGGGATTCTGCAGAGGTGACACTGGAACCCCAGCTGCCTTTGTCTCTGAGTTCAAAAGATTTGGGGCCATGGTCACTGCCTTTCTACCCTAAGCTGGGGGAGCCCAGTTTCAACTGGGAACTGCTTTCCAGTCTGTGCGGACTCCTGAGCTGGGTCTGCCCTCAACACCAACACCTGTCTAGAGCCCAGAACACTTTGGAACAAGACTTAGACCTGTCTGTCTAGGAGCCATCACCCATGAGCCAGAAGGAGTGCAAGTCAGCCCCAGGAGAGCAGGTGCCTCAGAACACTGGGACAGGTACCTGCCATGGCAGGCTCTCTCAGCCAGATCCATCGAGCTCTGGAGAGACCCCTGGAGACTGAGATCTCTGGCAGTGAGGACTTCCAGAATGATGCTCCCCAGATACATGCTACTTTTGAGCCTCTGAGCCATGACTATATGGTCTTAGGAAAACTGAGGTGTTAGCCTGGGAACTTGTATTTGTTTATCCTCTTCTAGAGAGATGTTTCACTTATAAAAGTCTCTTCATATACTCACTAGTAACACAATAAATGTTGTCTTTATAGGCCTTTGTAAATGTTTTGTTATCTTTCTCCATGGTAAACAGAATTAAAAGAAAAGAGGAAAAAGAGGAGAGGGAGGGTACACCTGTGAGGAAGTACTTTTTCTCTCCTTTTAGTACTTGGAATAAAGGTAGTAAGCTGCAGAAGGGTGAAGGGTAGGGGACAAAGCTCTGATCCTGAGCTATCCTTGAGACCTACTAGCAGTGGGAACTTAGAGTTCTCCTCTCCTTTTGGTCCTGGGAGGATGGGTAAAAAGTATTCAATGCGGCCAGTGGCAAAGGAGTGCTAATTTCAGCCTCACTCAAAGCCAGTCTTAAAATCTGGGCAGGTCTGGGAGTGGATATGCAATGAGACAGGAATCCGGGAATCTGGTTAAGGAGGATATATTTCTGCTTGGACAATTTTTCTTCTGAGTTCAGCCAAGGAGTAGTTCCTACATCTTGAGTTTCTCTGCCCTCTCTGCCCTCCAGCCATAGTCAGGCTCCAATGTATGATCTAGATCAACAACCCCACCGGGATCACAGTAGGTCCTGGAAAGCAGGCCTCGTGGCTCCTGCCCCAAGATCCCTGTGTGAATGAAATTAACATATACAGAAAGGATCAATATGTCTTTATTTAAATAATTTACTTAATTCTTGATGGAAGGGCTTATAAGAAAGGAAAAATGTAAGGTTTCCAGATGCAACAATGAGGGGAATTTCTTTTTTCTTATTTACCTTTTTCTCGTCTAAAAATCATGTGCAATGTCAAACAAACATTCTCGAATAGGGGTGCCTGGCTGGTTCAGTCAGTAGAACATACAACTCTTGATCTCTTGGTTGTAAGTTCAAGCCTTAGGCTGGGTGTAGAAATTACTCGAAAATAAAATCTAAAAACAAAAACAATTCTTGAAATATCCTGAAAATAGAAAAAAAATACTTTAAATATTTAAATAGTTTATGAGGAAAAACTACATTCATTCTACCAAGGTTGTTAAAAAGAAAATAGGGGCGCCTGGGTGGCTCAGTCGGTTAAACGTCTGACTTGGGCTCAGGTCATGATCTCGCGGTCCATGAGTTCGAGCCCCGAATCGAGCCATCGGGCTCTGTGCTGACAGCCTGGAGCCTGTTTTGGATTCTGTGTCTCCCTCTCTCTGACCCTCCCCCGTTCACGCTCTGTCTCTCTCTGTCTCAAAAATAAGTAAGGGTCAAAAAAAATTTTTTTTAATAAAAAAATACAAGAAGAAAAAGAAAATAGATTGTAATAAGCTAAAAATATATATACATACATAAAGTTGAATGTGCGGTCACTGTTGTTTCTTTTTCTGTTTTTTCTTTTTTCTTTTTCTTTTTCTTTCTTTTTTTTTTTTTTTTTGCAACAGAAACAGTAGTTTAAGCCCAGTAGTTTAAGGATTTTAGCAGATAAAGAATAACTTCAAGTCCAACAGGAAGGTGAACACACATTTTAACTGAACATCAGAGAAAAGGTCTCAAGTGTGGCCGTGCAAACTGACACACCAAGAGAGATGCCGTCAGAAATCAGAACACCCTGAATCGGGTGGTCACCACCACAGCTGGTCTCTTCAGAACCATGCCACCCCGGCAAGTGTTCCAATGCTGGGTCTTCCAAGGGCTTGGGGGGAATGTGTGCACCAAGTAATCCTCATGTGCCAGGTAAGTGCTGCATTCGTGCTAAAAAAACAATCTGGCGGAACTCGGTAAAATTGGGTTTAGACATTTTCCATGGCACAATTCTGCTATGGGTTCATAGCCTAGAGAAATTCTCTTTACAGGTTGTAAGGGACTGTCATATATGGTGATGGTGGCTAAGTGACAATCTGAGTATCCCCTGGGGACAGCAGACAGGTAAAGACTGGCAGAGACTCATCAGAGGCTAATATGCCAGACTTGGAAGCAACAGATCAAATGTCTATGTAAACATCTCAGAAATTTGCAAATGAGTGCAAAATAATAAATAAAATAACATGCAATCTAATAGTTTCTACATGAATTGAAAATAAAAGCACACACAAAATAAATCACTTATTACAAGACTGGTTAATAGAAAAATACACATTTAAAGTAAATAGTGTTGCAGTGGAAGAAGGGAAAGCAAATAAGGGAAATAACTAAGAATGCACATAATTGCATTGAAAAGGAAAAGGTTCAGCAAAAACACTCTTGAAAATGTGACCTTAAGTCATCTGCCTACAGGCTATGAAAATCATAGCAGTTTTGAACATCCCTTTCATTCAGGCAATTAAGTGTAGAAAGAAAGAGAAAAATTACAATTCTAAGTAGGTCTGAGACTCTCCTTTTTCCTGCCCAACCTAATTATTCCTTTGCTCATTCCCTTACCTCATACCCATGCTTAAGGTTCTCAGTCCAGTGCCAGCATGAACTAGCTTTGTGATCTTCTGTGACGATCCAACCTCACCAGAGTCTCAGCTCCACCACCGGGCAGTGCCTCTGTGATATGGGAAGAGAATTGGATATAAGAAGTGCAATTTGTCTAGGCTTATCTGAAACATGTGGAGCCTTTCTATATCTAAGGGAGCTGTCAATAACTGGACCCTTCCTCTCATCCCCCAATCATCACACTTTGGAGTTTCCATAGTGCCTCCTGGAATGATGCAATTTTCTCCTTAATCTTATCCGGCTCTGAGGTAATTTGCAAGGCTAATGAGGGTCAGCCCCAAGTATCAGGACAGTCCTTTCTGAGATCCTACACACGACCGAGCGCTATAAAAGGGCACACCCAGCGCTGGATGCATCTTCTTTCTCCCAGACTGGCTGCACGTCTCGGCCTGGTCAGAGGCTGAAGCCATGGACCCCCATCTGCCCACGCTGGAAGGGCCGTCTTGCAGGTGGGCACGTCCGGAGCCCCTCATGCCCCCGGGCCTGAACCGAGAACAGGCCTGGGCGCTGGATAACTTCCCGGCGCTGAGCCGCCCCTCCTGCCAACGCCCCCAGTTGTGCGGGGACTGGAACCCCGGTGCGTGCGGGAGGCTGCGCCACGCTGACCCCTGGCACGGAGATGGTCCCCGGCTTGAGAGGGGCCAGAAACGCTGCCGAGACCCTCACGTCCCGGCTGAGACCGCGATGGAGCTACAGTCACCTCCACGAGAGGCACATGCGACAGACCGTGTTGCCCGATGGACCCTGAACCGGCCAGGAGATGCCAGCGCCAGCGGAGGAGGACAGACCCACGGCCAGACCGCCTCCAGGAGCCCGGGCCGTCCCCGGAAGCTGCTGAAAACCGCGGCTCAAGGCAAGGTGGAAGCCGGAGGGGGAAAGAATTCCAGCATCGTCGTCGGGGCCCACAGCGCCCCTTCAACCGATGCGCTGGAAGGAGCCTGAGACACAACAGTAGGAGTTCTTACACTGCTATAGAGAGCATGCCTTATCTTATCTTCCCTCCCTTGAATGACTTGCAGATTTTTTTAGTTGGAAAAAAAAAAAAAAAGCCGGTCTTAATGTAATCAATAATGTGCTAAGAAACTTTCAGATCTACTTATAATTTTCATGGTTGTCTAATTGAATATGTATACAAGGTTTAAACCCTTTTTCCTATTCTCCACTGTGGACCCGATTCTCAGAACGTGGCATCGAGATGGGATGGGAAGAGATATGGGTGGCTTTGGGGCAGGAAGAGCTGGGCTCAGCTAGAGTGCCCTTTCAGATGTCATGGTTATTAGGGAGAGAAGGGGGAGCAAATGACACCTCCTGGGGGGAGGGTTGTCTTGAAGCTGAATGTGGCCCTCCAGCTGAGTGCAGAGAGCAGGCATCGGTGTTACTTGAATGCTTTGAAGGATACATTAGCAAGGGCTGGGGGGGGGGGGGGGGGGGGAGAGGTTAAGTTTTAGAGGGATAAGGGGCGCCTGGGTGGCTCAGTCGGTTAAGCGTCCGACTTCGCCCGGGTCACGATCTCGCGGTCCGTGAGTTCGAGCCCCGCGTCGGGCTCTGGGCTGATGGCTCAGAGCCTGGAGCCTGCTTCCGATTCTGTGTCTCCCTCTCTCTCTGCCCCTCCCCCGTTCATGCTCTGTCTCTCTCTGTCTCAAAAATAAATAAACGTTAAAAAAAAAAAAAAAAAAAAAGAGGGACAAGAGGAAGATCTTAAGCCTTGTGCTGTCTGAACTGACAGCCATGGAGTTCCAGGGGATCTGCCCCAGGTCAGACAATTCCAGGCAGCTACAGAATCTAACTCCCCTGACTTCTGTTGGCATCCACCTTGTACCAGGACTCACAGGGACTGTACTTCAAGATCCAGCAACAGTGAAGGCTCATACATGCAGCCATTTGGCGCAGTGAGGCTGTGCCCTCAGAGTCTCTGCCCATCTCGGGGCCTGCAGCATCTGAGAGTTACTCTCCTGCTGGTGTCCTAGGAGGAAGCTTTCTAGTCCTCAGCCCTGCAGTCTGCATACCACATGAAAATGGCTGGGCTACAAGGAGTGAAAAAGCATGTTGTAAAGACACTTTGGGCTTTTAAACGTTTCTGTCCCCTGAGAAGTTAGAATTCAAGATTCAGAAACTAGGTGCTGGCATTATTGAATCTCCCTATGAAGACATTTCTCCTTTTACACAGACTGTTCCACATTTCAATACAAATCATCCTTGACTTAGAATGGGGTTATGTCCCAATGAACCCATCATAAGTTGAAAATATCCTAAGTTGAAAATGCATTTAATACACCTCACCTACTGAACATCACATCATGGCTTAGCCCAGCCTACCTTAAATGTGCTCAGAACACTTCCATTAGCCACAGTTGGGCAAAATCATGTAACACAAAGCTTATTTCATAATAAAGTGTCAAATATCTCATGTAATTTATTGAATACTGTCCTGAAGGTGAAAGACAGAATGCTTGTACGAGAACAGAATGGTTGGAAGCCTATAGGTTCTTGACCCCTATGATCATGGGAGCTGCAGACTCATTGCCCAGCATGGCAAGAAGGAATCATCCCGCATATCACAGCCCGGGGAAAAACCCAACTTCAAGTCTCAAAGTACAATTTCTGTGGCATATGTATCGCTTTAGCACCACCATAAAGTCAGGTAAGTCAAATTGTTGGAGACCAGGGACATCTGTGTGGAAGAGTTGAGGTACTGCAATCTCTGGAAACTGGGACAAAGCTGCATTTGCCTTGCACATCTTGCAGAACTGATTAAACAGATGTCAGTTGTCGGTGTTTGAGAATGGACATAGGTGGTCAAAAAGGAGTTGGAGTGGTTTTGTGGTCTGGATGTGGAGTTGGCTTCCCAATCTGATCAGATTTACTTCCTGTCCCAAAGTCAGTCTGCTCCTCTTCCCCTCCCTCTCCTCAGGGATTCTTTTGAACCACAAGGATGCCAGGCAGTTTGGCCTCCACAGTGAGGAAAGACGTGGGTCCCACAGCGGAGGGTCTCGGTTCCATACCCACAGGGGAGGGGCGGCCAGGTGGCCCCTGGGACTGCGCTCTCACCTCACATCAGCCCTAGGGCTGCCGGGTTTGAGGGCCCAACAGAATCAGGCTGTGAACAAAGATGGATAAGAACCAAGAGAACACGACATCGAGGTCAGTGAAACCTTGGAATCCAGCAGCAAGAACTAGAAATTGCAAAGAAAAGTAAATCCCAGGAAAAGATAAGAAAAAAAATGGAGATCAGAGGAAATGGTTCAGGTACAGAACAGTTTCAGAATATGAGGGAGAAAGGTTGACAGAAAACAGAATAGAAGGGGGAGAAGATGAGAAAAAGTAGCAAGTAAAAGGGGCTGGGATGAAAGAAATTGAACAACAGGAACTGGATCCCATGTGTCTCTGAGAGTGTAATTGCTGAAGTCCCCTTGGGGCAGCCCTGAGTTTTCTCCAAGTCCACCTTGGGAGCTCTCCAAGCATCTTTACGTTGCTTTGCCGTCTCTACCAACATTTACTGAACACCCCTATACTCCCAGATGACATACAAATTTAGGCCTCCTTGTGCACCTCTCCCTGGATCTCAGGTGAAGCCCAAGGAAGAGATGCCCAAGGCATCAGGGAATCGCAGTTCTGGAAGATGGAGAAGTGAGTCTGGGGGCAATGATGGCTGAGGCGTGGTGACACCAGCCATGGGGCCACTATAGCCTGGAAGATTAAGCACTAGGATTCTGGTGTGGTTTCTCTGTTTGAGTTTTTTGCAGCTTTGACTTTCAGAAGTTAGTTGATCCTTTCTGATTCATTTTACTCATTAAGAAAATAGAGTTTAGGTGAACTATATTTCAATTTATTTTTTATTTAATTTTTTTTTTATTTTAGAGAGAGAGTGTGTGTGCACGCACAAGTGGGGGACAAGGGCAGAGGGAGCGAGAGACCATCTTAAGCAGGTTCCACACTCAGTGCGGGCCTATCACAGATCTCAATCCCACGCCCCTCAGATCATGACCTGAGCCAAAATCAAGAGTCTGACCTTAAACAACTTAGCCAACCAGGTGCCCCTATATTTCAGTTAAAAAAAAAAATAGTACTTAAAAACACAGAAAACAGAATTTAATTGTAATTCCTACCATATCACTGTCTTTAATGGACACTCTCCCTTAGTCATACATCTAGCACAATGTAAACTCAAAAAAATGTTAACTAGGAGTTTATTCTAATTCCTCCTTCCTAGAAATTTCACCAGTACCAGTTTTTGGAGCTCTTGAAAACTCATACAGTAAAACCTTGTGATTAACTTGCCCTGCAAGTGTTCCAAAAGAGGAGGAAATATTTCTAATAAATTTTCACTTGATAAACAAGCAAAATCTTATAATGCCAGTAGTAAGTGATGCCGAACATCACATGATCACAGCTGAGCCAATGGTTCTTCTCTCTCTCTCTCTCTCTCTCTCTCTCACTGCAAGATTGTGGGTGATTGGCTCCCATGCTCAGATGCTAGGTCTCAGGCCGTGGTGTTTGACAGAAATCAGTGATATTTCAGAACGTTGGAAGGTGCCCACAACTGGCATTAGTGTATTTTTTGTCACTTCAAAGCACCTATGGACAGTCCTTTTCTTTTCCATACAAGAGTAAGCTTAGGAATGCTTTGCTTCATTCTAGGTCAGGCTGCCTGCAGATATAGACCCTTTCCTCTGCTGCCTTATTGCCAGTTACCGTAAATATAGTATATGGCAAGAGTTTATTAATACTGTGCTATAGTCAACATCCCTGTGAGCATATACAATGGCCCCCATGCAGGAAAATGTTGAAAAGAAAGGCGGTAAGGAGGAGATGATTACGGTGGAAGTTAAGAAGAAAATCATTGAGGGGCGCCTGGGTGGCTCAGTCGGTTGCGCGTCCGACTTCAGCTCAGGTCATGATCTCACAGTCCGTGAGTTCAAGCCCCGCGTCGAGCTCTGGGCTGATGGTTCAGAGCCTGGAGCCTGCTTCCGATTCTGTGTCTCCCTCTCTCTCTGCCCCTCCCCCGTTCATGCTCTGTCTCTGTCTCAAAAATAAACGTTAAAAAAAAAATTAAAAAAAAAAAAAAAAAAGAAGAAAATCATTGAGAAGTATGATGAGAGTGGCCAAAATTGTAGGATTTTATGAGAAGTCTAAGTCTGCCTCTCCTTTGCAGAGGAGGAGAAAAAGGTGGAGAATCCCTCACTTCAAATGAGATTAGGGAGATGTGTAAAATGTGGGAAACAGTGCAAAATGTTGTAGAAACCACCCAAAGAAGGCTGTAGCAGTGCGAGCGATGAATCTGTTTAGCCACAATGCAATGTCCCATTTCCACGAAATCCTCAAAAGGAGGCCAAACCAAGTGTCATTGGATAGGTTCCTTGTTAAAGTTCCATGGCAAGAAAAAGATTCCGTTGAGCCAATAGATAGCCGTGATTCCATTAGTGACAGTGAAAGCCATCCTACACAGTAACCGTCCTCTCTCATCTCTGTTTGAAAATGAAGGTTTTCAAAGGTAAGTGCCGATTAATTTGTTTACTTTTCTTTATATTTTGTGTTGTCATTATTATTTTGTATTATATTACAGTATTGTAATCATTTTTACATGAATATTTTTGGGTTGTGGAATGAATCATCTCAGTTTCCATTCTTTATTATGGGGAAATCCACTTTGATATACAAGTGATTTGAATTACAAGCATGTTGTCTGAACAATTATGCTTGCAAACCAAGGTTTTAATGTACCTTCCTCCCTGTGAATTACTTCCTAAACATTTTTCTACTCCCCTCTTTTTCTTTTTTTTTAAGATTTTATTTTTTAAGTAATCCTTACACTGAACATGGGACTCAAACTCACAATCCTGAGATCAAGAATTGCCTACTCTACTGACTGAACCAGCCAGGCACCCTTTCTTTATTTTTTAAGACACCACACCACCCTTTCCATTTTTCCTGTTACAAGATTCTCTGGGCCTCCCTCACTGGAGCTGAGACTGTAACTTCTCCAGGAAGTAAACATTGTCCTTTCCATGGGGAATTGAAAAATTGAAACCATGGGATGATAATCTCTTTATTTCAATCAATTCTGAGTACTTCAGTTAAAGTTAGCCCATAAAACATAAATCATACCACCAGAGAGGTTGATACATGCCAGAGACACTGGTGTGTGTGCCTTTACTTAAATACTTCAATTTCCTTGGATTAATCTTTATTCCTAAGACGAGCAAGGAAAATAGAGAGGGAAGCATCAAAGATAACAGATTGCCAGAAATTCCATCTTTACTTCTAATTTTACTGTTTATTTTCTTCTATCCAAATTAGTAACTAATCACTGGGGGAGGGGAAAGAAAAGTGGATAAACAGTCCCCGAATGGATTAAGGAAAGTATTCTACAAAGCTCCTTGCCGATAATCACAGATTCAGATTGGAGCACAATTTCTTATTAGCAGTTCTAAAGTTCAAAGCTTCTTAAAACCTCCTCTTTTTATTTCACAATTTGGTCCCCAAAGTATGAGACATCACAACAGATCTGAACTGAGGTAAATATGTATTATGCTCTTTATTTATCCCAATTAACATGACTACTGATTTTTTCATGCCATAAACACCATAAATAGCAATGATATGTTACAAAATGCTGCCCCAGACCGGGATGGTCACAGTTACCATATCTCAAAATATGCACTTTCGAGTCCATTTAAAACCCTCCACAACCTGAATCCTAAAGCACATCTGCCCCTAATATCTCATAAAAGCTATTGAGGTCCTATATTTCTCCTAGTTACATATAAATATGAAATCATGATAAACGCTCCATTTTATAACTATTTTTTCTTCTTAATATCCTGGTATTTTCTTTTAAAAGACCACATAGTGGAGTCTTCTCTTTCACCCTACTTACACTTTTTTGAGGGGAGTAAAAATATTCTATTTCAAATTTCCCCATTTCTACTTTGTGGTTCATATAATCTCCATTGTATGGAACTTTTTTGGATGAATACATTGCTAAAAGTGAAATTTCTATGTTGTAGAAAGATCTGTGCATAATAAATATAATTTATATAAATTAGTGTTCTTTAAAATATGGCGGCACTAATTTCCTACATGAATTATATGAGAAGATACTGCCCTATTCTCAATAACATTGGGTATCAACTTAAAATATCTATAATAGGCAATATATATATATTATATACAAGTGATTTGAATATATATATATATATATATATATATATATATATATATATATCCCAGTTTTATTTTGGAGAGTTTGAGCATGATTTTATTATTTCTTTGTAAGTACTTTTGAAGCATTGATGATTTGATTGCCATTAAGAATTATTATGTAACTATATTTTCTATTTTTTTAAGTTTATTTACTCATTTGAGAGAAAGAAAGCATGAGTGGGGGAGAGGCAGAGAGAAAGAGAGACAACCCCAAGCAGGCTCCACACCATCAATGTAGAGCCCAGTGAAGGGCTCAAACTTACAAACCACAAGATCAAGACCCCAGGCTATGTCAGACACTTAACAAACTGAGCCAACCTGGTGCTCCTACATTTTCTCCCTTTGGACTAAACTTTATTGTTGGGGGAAACTAAACGTTAAAGTGACTTGGTAGCCAGCTCCCAGGATGGCCACCAATGATCCCTGCAGCCTGGCATTCACATCCCTTTGCACTCCCTTTCCACATTGTTCTGGGTTGGTTGGTGGGACCCACAGAATATGTAGGAAGGGGTGATATGTCTTTTCTGAGACTAGGTTGCAAAAGACACTGCAGGTCTATTTTGGTTACTCTATCATGATCCCTCCTCCCTCTTGGATCATTACATGTGTGGCGGCCAGCTTCCACAGTATGAACATCCCTAGGAAAGTCCCTTGTGGTAAAGAACTAAGACCTCTTGTCAGCAAGGAGATGAGTGAGTTTGGAAAGTGATCCCTCCCTCCTGAGAGACCCTCCGCAAGACACCCCAGCTAAGCTCCTCCCTGATCTCCAGAAATTGTGTGAGATGATCACCCCGCAAAGTTCCTCCTTGGTTAATACAAGCTGTGTAAGATAGTACATGCTTGCTGAGGATTTTCCTATCCCCTAATTTTTCAAATTGTGGTAAAATACACATCACATAAAATTTACTACCTTAACCATTTTCAGGTGCACAGGCCAGCGGTGTTAAATGCACTCATGTTGCCAACCATCATCCCCACCTATCTCTAGAACTCTCTTCATCTTAGAATGTTTGCTGTTTCAAGTTCCTTACATGTGAGATAGTTGGTTACACAGCAGGAGATAGCTCACCTGCTTGGATCTTACATGGAATCATGCATGTATCCCATGGAATCTGTAGCTTTGGGCATGTAAATATTCTTCACGTATATAAATGTGATTCTGGTATATATCTCTTTCTATTTAATTAGTTACTCCTCACTAGGATTTTAAGATTAATCAGTTGAGCTCTATATACAACTTGTTTGTTATAGCTAACTGCTGCAGAACATTTTATAGAATGAATACAGGACAGTTTCCATAAACAGCACAATTGCCTCCAACTTCTCTCTATCACAAAAAAATGTTGTGATCAATGTCATCATGTATGTATCCCTGGGGACCTGTATGAGATGTTTTCTGTGAGATGGGTCCAGGAGTACTGTTTAGACAAACAAAGGACAAAGCTTTCCACCAATACTTCCATAATGCTTTTCAGAATTCACAGGAATACCAGCCTTTTGAGAGGTCTGTTCACTTCGAAGCCTGAGCAACAAAGCAATGAATTACCCACATTTCTAACTTGTGTCCTTTTGACAGTTGCATAGTTTAATTAGCGTGTTATCTTATCAAGAATGATTTTGAGCTTCTCTTCACATACAATTCAGCCATGCTACAGTAATCTTCTATTTATTGTCATCTCTCACTTTTTTGTGTGTATTCTTCAAATGAATGGAAGTTTTTCTTATTTCGTATGCTGTCCCTCTTCCCAGACGTTGTTGCTAGTGAACCACATCAGGATTTCCACATTGCACTAGCAACCTCCTCTTCCTCCTCCTCCTCGTTTAGTCCTAGTTGTAGGCAGTCCTTATACTGAAACTTATACTGAAACATGGTTCTTACCCAGAAGCTTCCCTGATAATGTTTGAATTTCCCTCACAGTGGGACCCACTAACAGGGGCATAACTCAGGCTATGTGGCCCCTAATTGAAAGGAAACACAGCATCACCTATGAAGTATTCTCGTCCCCCCAAATTCAGTCTAAATCTAACCACTCCTCTAAATCTGACAGCACAAAGAGTTACGAGGAATAGAAGTACAAGCAACACATAGCAATCAATCAGCCAAATCTAGAATGTGGATTATTCTACAGGATTTATTACCCTGCTTTTTCAGAAATGAAAAGCAAGAAAAAAGAGTGGACTGGAATCATTGTAAATCAAGAGTTTTCAGAGACCTATTAACCATATGGAATGCATGGACCTTCTCTGAATCCTCATGTAAAGAACTCAAGTCTAAAAGGGTATTTTTGAGACAACTGGGGAGAAGGTCATGAGTACTGACTACTGGATGGTGTTAATTCTTGTTAAAATTATAAGATACTATGATGGCACTATGAACAAGGTGTGATCTGTTCTGTGTAGAGACTCCAGTATTGAGAGTTGCAACAATATGATGCCTCTGATCTTCTTTAAAACATTCTATCTGAAATCTGAGACACATACATCAAACAAGATTGCCAAAGGTTGATAATGGTTAAACACTGTAGCAGCTGTTTGGGCCAGTACCTCACTGCCTTCCCCTGGAAACTGTGTCTCAGAGAATTACAAGGTTGCACAGGAAGTAACAAATGGTGAGAAGAAATATAACACTAATGCCTGTGATATTTACATGCTTGCCTTGAATCAATACATTGTATTATGCCAAGCATACAGTTGTCAGATTCCTATACACCCTCCAGTCGCTTAATTTTTCCTGCTCCATAAATGTCTGAGGCTTATAACCAGGGATATTAACTCCTGAACGAACACTGCACATGGCTAAGTGGTCTTCCATAGCTTCAGAAAAAGCAGAAGAAAACCCTCCAAGACACGTATTCGATGGGATATTTCGCTGGGATAGAAATCTCCAGCACAGTTTTCTAAAATCAGTTGGTCCCACACATCACAAGCATATATTACAGTCCTTTCTTTGTACCACAAATATTCCCATGTGTCATATTAAGTCCATTCTGCCACCAAATTTTCAAGGTGGCACTTATAGCAGCTGTATGAAAAGATTTGTGCCCATAGGATTAGTGGAACACAGAACAAGTTCCTCTATACCCATAGAGTTGGTGAAACATGGACTAATTTTCAAGGTGGTAGCCAATAGCAACTCTATTAAAAGACTTATGAATATAGGGTGAGTGGAACACAGAACAAGACCCACTATATTCATGGAAGCAGCAGCTTTAAAAACCATCACTGATATTCACCTTCTCCCCGCTCTACTACTCATTCTAGATTTTCCTCACCTCTAAGCACACCAGCATTGTGATGCTACTGATGTAGTGGGAAATGTTCAATCTATCTCCAAGAGATCTCACTCTTTATAAGCTCTAGTTCACGGCCTCTACAATTGACTGATTATCGTTACCACCTGGGTGAGTCCCCCAAATTACAGAGATATTGCCCCGTGCCTCTTTATAAAACTTATCACAATAATCAGGTTGATCATCAGTATAACATTTTCCTCTTTTGCCTATCAGTTCACCATTATAGAGACTCAAAGTGCCTAGGCAATAGCATAGCATCAAGTTTAGTGGAACCCATGTTATGTCCCCAGGTAAAAGGGACCCCATCCTCTTCATCACAAAAACCAAGAACTCCTCCAACCCAGCAGAATGGAGAGATATAGAAATGCAAATCACAAATTCTGGACGTGTAGGTCATGGGTAATGACATGAGGGAAGCCAATTCTCCTTTCACTCCTTAGTTTCCAGATCTGCACACTATAGCTATTCGTGACATCACATTATGTGTCCATCATTATTTCAATACACAAAGCACATCCTGGAGAACCGTGTCTCAACTCCACAGGGTATTGTTCCAAGATAGCGCAACAGCTGAGTCTTCAATAGGCATTAAATTGTTCTATGAGGACACCTGTTTTTGGTATGAGGTACAACCAATCAATCCCATGGTTTTTTTCCTTTTAGTGCACTTGATCTACCATAAAGGTGAATTGAGGGGGGGGATTTTGTTCCCCCATTGTTATGGGGGGGATTTCATATCTGTAAGTCAGATACTCTGTAAGTCTCTACAGACAAGGACTGGCAGAGGCATGGTGTGTAAGGAATGGGAACCTCCCTCCAGTGGGGCTTTATTGATTTTTAATATAGGATTATCAATGAATAAGTAAATACGTGAGGCGCCTGGGTGACTCAGTCAGTTAAGTGTCTGAGTTCAGCTCAGGTCATGATCTCACAGTTCATGAGTTCAAGCCACACATCTAGCTCTGTCCTAACAGCTCAGAGCCTGGAGCCTACTTCGGATTCTCTCTCTCTCTCTCTCTCTCTCCCTCTCTCTCTCTCAAGAATAAATATTTAAAAAAAGAATAAGTAAATACAAATGCAAGCACATATGTCTTCAAATAAGGACTATGATTACTCTATTACTCAATGCCATTCTTCTAATGACCAATTTCTTAAAGGAAAGCTTATAATAAATGTTTTGTAATATTTTTGTACTAAAAACACTTATGGAAAAAATAATAGAATGGAGGGTGTAAGGAATTTAGTAATTGTGTGCTTGGCATAATACAATGTATTGATTCAAAGCCAAAATATAAACATCACAGACCTCTGGGTGTTATATTTCTTCTCACCATGTGTTACTTCCTGTGCAGTCTTGTAAAAATAGATGACGTGACTCTCTGAGCCACAGTTTTCAGGAAAGGCAGTGAGGTACTGGGGACAGGTCTGGCCCAAACAGCTGCTAAATTCAAAGTACAGGATTTTTGTTTTTTTATTTTGAACCACATTTTAACACACATTGACTGTGCCCTAGGCTTTTGTCCCCCAGTTTTCCAAAATACAAAAGTAAATATAACTATGGCTACTATCGAAAAAGAAGAAGAGAGCAGATACCTTAGCAAGGACATGGAGGAATTGGAACTCTTGTGCACTCCTGCTGGAATGTAAAAAATGGAACCACCGCAATGATAAACAGTACTGCAGTTCCTCAGAAATTACTGGGGTGCCTGGGTGGCGCAGTCGGTTAAGCGTCCGACTTCAGCCAGGTCACGATCTCGCAGTCCGTGAGTTCGAGCCCCGCGTCGGGCTCTGGGCTGATGGCTCAGAGCCTGGAGGCTGTTTCCGATTCTGTGTCTCCCTCTCTCTCTGCCCCTCTCCCGTTCATGCTCTGTCTCTCTCTGTCCCAAAAAATAAATAAACATTGAAAAAAAAATTAAAAAAAAAAAAGAAATTACAAATAGGATTAGCATACAATCCAGCTAAATTCCCCTTTGGGGTAAAGACAGAAGAAGGGAATGCAGGAACTCAAACAGGTTATCTTTACCGCCATGTTCACAGCAGCACTGTTCACAGCAGTCAGAAGGTGGGGGCAGGGGCATCTGGGCGGCTCAGTCCTTTAAGCGACTCTTGATTTTGGCTGAGGTCATGATCCCAGGATCATGGGATCAAACCATCACCAAGCTACTCTGGTGGTGGATTCTCTTTGTCTCCCTCTGCCCCTCTGCCCCCTCCCCCTCTTGTTCTCTCTCTCTCTGTCTCAGCCTCTCAAAAAAAAAAAAAAAAAGAGTGGAAGCAACCCAGCACCCATCAGTAGATGAATGGATAAGTAAAATAAGGAATATGCATACAATGAAGTATTATTTGGCCTTAAAAGGAAATTCTGACACCTGCTACAATATGGATGAAGGAAGAGGACACTATGCTAAGTGAAATAAGCCATTCAAAAAAGGCAAATTCTTGGGGCGCCTGGGTGGCTCCTCGGTTAAGCATCCGACTTCGGCTCAGGTCAGATCTCACACTCTGAGAGTTCGAGCCCCACATCAGGCTCTGTGCTGATAGCTCAGAGGCTGGAGCCTGCTTCAGATTCTGTGTCTCCCTCTCTCTGACCCTCCCCCATTCACGTTCTGCCTCTCTCTGTCTCAAAAATAAACATTAAAAAATAATAATAAATACAAAAAAGGCAAAGTCTGTGTGATTCCACCTCTGTGAGGCACCTGGAATTGTCAAAGTTACAGAGACACAAGGAGGAATGTGGATTGCCAAAGGCTGGGGGAGGGGCCAATGTGGAAATACTTTTTGTGAGCATGGAATTCAGTGTTGCTGTTTGCACAGCAACGTGCATGTAGTTAATGCCACTGACCACACACTTGAAAACAGGTCAATGGTAAAGTCTACATGTGCGCCCTCACCACGTTAAAAAAAATTTAATGGAAAAAAATGAGTGTAGACTCAGAACTAAAAAGAAAGAGACTGACACAATTGAATATATAAATGCTAAATATTCTTTGTTCTCTCCTCTTAAAAAATTTTTCAAGGGGCACCTGGGTGGCTCGGTCAGTTGAGCATCTGACTCTTGGTTTTGGCTCAGGTCATGGTCACGGTTTGTGGGTTCGAGCCCCATGTCAGGCTCTAGGCTGACATTGTGGAGCCTGCTTGGGACTCTCTCTCTCTCCTGCTCTCTGCCCTCCCCCACCTGTGCTCGCTCTCTTTCTCAAAATAAATAAATAAACTTTAAAAAAAAATTTTTGGAAAGCCAAAGAAAAATTGGAGAAAATAATTGCTGACAAAAATTTAATTTCCATAAACTTAATTTTCAGAAAAGCGTCCTTCAAAGCTTACCTCCAAAGGTAAGTTTAATCTCACTAAAATCAAAGAAATGCAATTTAAAACAATGACTATAATTTTGCCTAGGGCATTAGGACATATTACACTTTTGTTATTATACCCCATTTTGGTGACAGCTTGGAAATTAGTAACTCCCAAACACCGCTGTGTTCTGTCCCCATGTCTTAATTGCTAAAAGTGACTGATTAACACCAAAGAGAGGTCAACACCATTGAAATAGAAGTGTACTGTTACTCCCAGTGCCCCTAGAAGTGAGAGGCGTAGTTCATCACTCAGGGCCAGTGGATTACACCCGGTTTTAGTCAGGAAGCAGAAGCAGGAGTAAGCAGTCAGTTAGGCCAGAGCCTTTATTGGAGTTTCCTTGGAGAAGACCAGGCATGCGGAGTAAATAGTTTAGGATTGGCCAGTTCGAATATTTAGGGCCAGCTTTGGGCTACAGGGGTGGTCCCCAGTTGCCTGGCACCTGGCCCTGCAATGATTAGACACAGGAATATTGCCTCCAGGAATGTACTGGCTGGGCCATAGGAAGTATGGCTGTGAGTTGGTTTGTTTGCACAGCAAAGGCAGGCTCCTGGCTGGTCCTTTGCTACTTCTAAATGGGCTTGCTCTGGGAGGGGCGGTCTGTCCACAGACAGAGAGGTTTTCTAAGATGTCAAAACGTCACAAGACACAGAAAACAGAAAACGTGATTAATACACACCAGTAGGAATAAATTTGAGAGGATTTTTGTAAATTCAATAGGGCAATATGCATTAAATATTTAAAGGTGAATACTCTTTTTATCTAGAAATTGCTCTGCTTCTACAAGCATGAAACTGTAACAAGTTCACTGCAGGTTCATAGATTGGAATAACTACCACCCTGGTGAAGGATGTTGACTGATTGTGGAGGAAGCGATGCCGGTGTAGAGGAAGGGATACATGGAACTCTCCCTCTTTACTGCTCAGTTTTGCTGTGCCCTACAACTGCTCTAAAAGAGAAAGTCTATTAGAACAAACAAATAAATGTGTTTTTCAGGAAAGAGCTGGGGGAAGCAATGGTACATCTGAAAACCCAAAACTATGCAGTCCTTAGAAGTAAAATGAAATAAATTATTTTGAAAGGCTGTCCTACAGAACCACAAACCCAGCACTGCGTGGACTAGCAGTGGCCACACCAAGGCTTGGAAGGAGTGGACAAACCCAAGTTAGAGAGGAAACCGCTATGGCTAAACCACCAGGTTAGGGCTAGAGGGGGCAGAGTCCCAGGACCTCTGCCTGCGTGGACACCAGGTCGCAGATCTCTCAGCTTCCACCAGCAATGGCATGGCCCAGCTTTTCTGGGTCCCACTCAGCCATACGGTCTATAGGACTCACCTCCCCTGGGTCTACTATGGCCCAGTCAGAACCTCAGCATCAGTTCCCAGGTAAGCCCATTTAGGCAGTTTTTTAAAGAGTTGGGGCACAGACACAGCCTCCACATTCTCCTTATTCCCAGTAGTCTGGGGCATTCAACTGAGCCTCCTCTCAGTACCTGGATCCGTCCCAGACCCAGGCTGGTATCACGTGTGAGGGGGTAATCACCCGGGCTCTCAACTTTTGCAGGCAACAATCAAACCCACTGAGCAAGAGAGATGAAGCTCCAATCCTTCAGGCTCCTAGATGGTTAAATCATATGTCCGGGCCAAGAGAGAGGAGAAGGAAGCAGCAGGCTTCCAGCCTAGGACTAATAGTTGTCAGACACAAAGTGCTGAAAACTGGATGTTGATGTTAACCTTCAGTGCAATTTGCTTCAGAAAGCCTGGGCTGGTGAGATGAAGCACATAAACATGCTCTTTCTGTATGATTTTAATCAAAGGAAGTTCAGCATAGCTTTGCAAGTCTAATTGATTGGGTCACGCCAGCATTAGATGGTGGTGACAAGCTTACTTGCATCTTCCCAGAAGCCAAATGAAACAAACAAACAAAGCTCCCAAGGAAAATATTTACATCTGCCCTTCCTCTGTTGAGCCAATGGCTGGAGAGTATTTTGTATGCATTCATTCCTTCTTCATTCATGAATACCTTCTAAGTGCCTATATTGGGCTACATGGTAATCAAGGCCCTGGAAATACAGCAACTGACAAGGCAGACATGAGTTCTGCTGTAAAGTATCTGACACTTGCGTGGAAGGAAACAAGCAAGACACATGCTCACAAATTAAAGAAAGAAGACTATGTGTGAGTGACAGTGCTATCAAAAATGTTATGCAAGTTAATTAGAAAGGAATGTAGCTGGGAGGGTGCTGTCTTAGCTAGGGTAGTCAGGATAGAATTGTCAGAGATGTGCCAGTATCCTTTCAACTTAGATATGAATAATGCGATAGAGGGAGCCATGCAGAGCCTGGGAGAGGAGTTATCATCAAGAGAGAACATTAAACTGCAAAGGCTCTGAGTCTAGAACAAGTTTCATACAATCACGGACAGACAGAAGGCAAATGGTGGCCCAGGTGGGAGGTATCTGGACTGCAACGATCCTGTCCAAAGAGGGCCTGCTGGCCTCCAGGCAGACCTAAGAAATGATTTAGATGAAAGATGGAAGTTTTGGTTCACTTTCAATTGATTGCTGACAATAAGACCACTCAAATACATGACAGTGACCCAATCAATTATAAGATTGACCAGACATGTACCCAAGAGATTGGCAAGGGAGATCCAACCAAATGTCTTTGGAGATGGGTTGTTACATTTTCTTCCTAAGTGTGTCAGATTATATTACCCCATTTCATTTGAGCTGTTTAGTTTCTACATTAAGACACACAGACGTTTTCCAGAATAGAATAGAAAATAAAAAATGTGTAAGAATAAAACATTATTAAGTGATCCTTCAAGGAAACTTTCATGGTCACTGGAGACCAGGAAACCAGTACCATTTGATTTAAAAAGAAGAGTGTACTTTTAGATTGTGTAAATCAAGATTCCCTAATAGAGCATCTCCTGCTGCAGTGGGTGGTTTCTGTTTCCACGCGACTGACATGGAACTAAGGCTGCCTGGGTAATGTAGGTTCCCACTGGGAGACCCTCTCCACTGTGTGTTACTGCCCTCCCCTGTCCCACCCACTCTCTACAATGCAAATGTCTACTGTCTCTTCACCCTCGGGAGACATATCCCTGCTCCTTAGCCCAGGAAATGCTGAAGCCACCTTCCTGGGGTCACCACTACAATCCCCAACGACCACTTGCCAGTTGGGTCTGCTCTTGCTTTCAGGGTCCATCCTCCAGACAGCTGGAGTCCAACTCCAGGAATTCACATTTCTCAAGAGAGTTCCCATTCTTGTTTTTAAAGAAGGCTTCACAGGGTGCCTGTGTGGCTCAGTCAGTTAAGTGCCTGATTCTTGATTTAGGCTCAGGACATGATCTCACGGTTCAGTCCTAAGATCAAGCCCTGCAATTGGCCCCCCATTCCCTGTCCTGAGCCTGGAGCCTGCTTAAGATTCTCTCCCTCTCTCTCTGCCCCTCCCCACTTTGTGCTCTCTCTCTCTCTCTCTCTGTCTCTCTCTCCAAAAAAAATAAATAAAAATAAAGAAGGATTCATATTTGTTAATAACATAAATATTATTTGCCTCTTCTTTCTCTAGACTTGACACAGCAGTGGAGTGGGGGCTCATTTCTCTGAATTTCGCATTGGAGCAGGGGGGACTCTTTGGAAGCCACATTATTCCCCCCCCCCATCTTACAAGGAATGTACATCATTTTTATCTTCCTTAAAAGCAAATTGAATAGGTTCTATAGCCATTCAGCAGCCACATGACTTTAGATAATGTGTCTCCAGGTAGGAAAACAAAGGTGATGGCTTTAGATGGGGGCCCTGCTGACTATAACAGAGGTGTGGAGTCTCCCAATGGAGAGCCACATAACCAGACTAACCACTTGCTAAGCAGCCCCTCATGCCAACAAATACTTAGATTCTGGAAAGCTGCATTTCCTTACCTATAGAATAGACATAATAACATCTAAATAAATGATAAATAACACAATAAAAATAAAACATATAGAATAGTACATAATATATAGTAAGTTCTTCAAAAATATCAGCATAATTTTTTTCTAATGTTTATTTTTGAGATAGAGAGAGACAGAATATGAGTTGGGGAGGGGGAGAGAGAGAGAGGGAGACACAAAATCAAAGCAGACTCCAGGCTCTAAGTTGTCAGCACAGAGCCTGACACGGGCTCCAACTCACAAACTGTGAGATCATGACCTGAGCTGAAGTTAGACACTTAACTGACTGAGCCACCGAGGTGTCCCTCAGGATAATTTTTTATTTTTATTTTAAAAAAAAAATTTTTTTTAAACGTTTATTTATTTTTGAGACAGAGAGAGACAGAGCATGAACGGGGGAGAGTCAGAGAGAGAGAGGGAGACACAGAATTGGAAACAGGCTCCAGGCTCCGAGCTGTCAGCACAGAGCCCGACGCGGGGCTTGAACTCACGAACCACGAGATCATGACCTGAGCCGAAGTCGGACACTTAACCGACCGAGCCACCCAGGCGCCCCCAGGATAATTTTTTAAAGGAAAGTGAATAGAATTATTTTATTACTTTTGAGTTATCGCTAAACATTTTACCACCAAAATGATACATATTTCTTTCCAAGTGAAATAAAACAGTAAGATACAAAGTAAAAACAGAAGTTATACCTTCCTTTTTCCTACCTCCCAATGGTTAAGTAACCACTATTGATATATTTTGGAGTATTTCTATAACGTATACAAATGCAAACAATCAACTTGTATTTCCCTCCAAGGAAATCGCATTACGTACAGGAATCAACAACTTGTCACTTATTCATATTTTGGACGTCTTTCCTTTTTTACTCAAAAATAGTGTCTTCTACTTAAAGCAGCATGGTAATCCAATTTATAGACTACCCTCTAACATAAGTTCCTAGATGTAAACTTATCTAGAGAAAATACACCTCTTTGGAATTACTCTACTTATAGGGCACAATAATGGTACAAATCCGAATCAGAATATTACTGGTTCTGTGCAATAACCAGTGCTCACCAGATTATTTCCCATAAGCTCCACATCACAGCCTTCCTGTAAGTCAGGTGGGCCACAGATGCTACCTACTTGCATTACCAGAGTGAGAAACACCACTGTGGTTTTCCTGGGATGAAGCCTGCTTTTTATCTGATTTCTTTCTCAAAAACCAAAAGATTAGCTGTAAGAAGGCAGTCACTCAGCAAGACCTTCTCACCAAAATCTAAGAGATAGGACAGCGTGAGGGGGGTGGGGGGGAGAACAGGTGGGTAAAAAAATACAAATAAGAGACCAGTGTTCCCCTGGGAGGCCTAGGACATTGTCCGATAGAGTCTATCTTGAGGTGCCTCCTAGTACCTTTGGGTTGTTCATCATTTGCACTAGTGTTTCTTGAACTTCCCTTCTCCCACCAGAAACATATACACTTGTTCACTTGTTCGGTGTCACCTTGGGAACTCAGAGCAAGTCCAAGGAAGAGAGGCCTCTGTCGTCTGGGGTTCCCGGTGAGGGGATGGGAGATAGTCCACTGAGAATGGTGGCCCCAGACATGGTGAAATTAGACACCTGGCCCATGTAGGCTGAAGGTTTCAGTGTTAGGATTCTGCTGTGGTCATTCTGTTGTTCAAATCTCTCACCTCTTGACGTTCAAACGTTAGTTTATCCCTTCTGCTTCATTTTCCTCATTCAGGAAAACAACGTTCAATTATACATGCCGCCACATCAATGTGTTTAGACGGTGTACTCCCTTAAGCACACATCCAGCACCACGTAATGTCGATAAATATTAACTGGGATTTTATGCCATTTGCTCTTTTCCAGCAACTTTGCGAGGACAAATTTCACCAATTTGTGGCACTTGAATGCCCTAGGCTTTCATCCCCAAAAGCTATTTCCTAAACTCCTTTCACCCTACTTTATTTTCTGACTGGTCTGAGGCTGTATGGAGCTTATCCAGTAAACAAGTGTTGGCCTTTCTTGGAGAATTGAAAACCATTGTCTAGTCCACCTGTTTGGCGACAGGATGATATTCCTGCTGTTTCAAACTCAATGCTGATTTCTCCGGTCATAGTTGGCTTGTGAACATACATTCTACCCCCTGAAGAATTGAAGACATTGACGTATGTTATAGATGCTAGTGTGCCTTTATTTAAACACAGTAATTTGTTGGTTCTGAGTGAGTGTGTGTAAGAAAAGACACAATCATTGAAGATAAAATTGGCCAGAAATTACACTGTTTCTTTTTTCTCTACCTTTCCTTTTCTTGTTTCCAAAGCAATAACTAATCAATGGGGGTTAGGGAGAAGGGATAAATTGCTCCTGTGTAGACAAGAAAAGAAAGGATTCTACAATCCTGCTTGCCAATAACCACTGGTAGAGTGTGGAATACAGTTCTAGAATGTCTTACTGGAGATTCTACAGTCCCAAACTTCTTAAAGCCTGGACTCTCTCCACACACACAATTGGCTCCAAAACTCTTTTGCATCAAAGCAGACCTGAAGTGAAGAGAAGGTATATCACACTCTTTGTTTCTCCCAGTTAACAGAGATAGTGATACTTTCCACAATGGAAACATCATGTGACAGAGTGGTACCAACCACAGGTCAAGATACTCAGGGTTATGTTCTATCAGCATGGGCACTCACTTGCCTGTCTAGAATTTTCTACCTTCTGAATTTTAAACCAAACGTGCCCTAAGTAATTCTTAAAAGCTATCATGTCCTGTATGTGTTCTAGTTATATATAAATATGTAATCATGATATAGACACCATTGTGACACACTTTTACTTCTTAACATGTTTAATACCCAGCCAACTTTTATTATGCCTACTAGTGAAACTGCTCTTTCTTTTACCAACTGTATATGTCATTTTGAGGGGTGCCAGAAATTTTTATTTCCAATTTCCTATTTTTAGACATTTCCCAGTTTCTCCCTTTTGGCTTAAATTATCTTAATCCTATGGAATGGTGGAATACATTGCTGGAAGTTAAATTTATATGTTGTATAAAGTTCTTGTGTTATAAATTTTATAAATTTAAATATAGTTTTACTGCTAATCAAAATTCAGCAGCAACAAATTTGACTTAGAGTATATGGCACTGCCCTACACTCTTAATGCTCTTAATAACATTGGGTATCATCAGCTTAAAATACCGATTACAGGTAAAATATATATCCTCACCTCTTCTGTTCCAAGATCCCATCCCATGCCCCACTCTCTCCCTCCTCTCCTTCAGGATTTTCTGGGCCACCTCTGCTGGTGTGGATGCTGTTGCTGGACCACTGTGAACACCATGTCTTCAGTGAATTGCAGAGTACTTGCTCCTCCATGTCTTGGACCACAAGGGGATTTTCCCTTTGCAGTCTCAAAAAGACAAAACAAAACAAAAGTATCTAAGGGAGGGTTTTTCCATATGAGCTAGCCTACCACCCTAGGAACTGTTATCATAGATGTGTTTTGGAGACATTAATTACTTGACGTCTCTCATTTTCTTTTTTGGCCTCCCCCCCCCCCGCCCCCCACCCATTGGGAGGTTTGTTTAAGAGAGAAGATGAGTGAGGATGGGAGATAAATTATTGTCCCGAATTGAATTGTTTCTATATTTCATCCTCAGCTTTTCTGGGGAGTGATTTGAATAGTAACACTTAAGAGGAAGGGGGTAATAAATGAAACATGCTTTCAATTCACTGAGAGAATGACAGTCCCTTAAAAACCCTCTTGTCCGTAACTGAGGGGATTCGGAGGAGAGTTCCACAGTTCTTTATTAGCAATGCCCAAATCCAAACGGTTCTGCCAGCCTACAGTGCAAGATGGAGGCAGGACTGCGGAACTCGTTTGGCATCAGACCCAACCTGCACGAAGTTTATTCTTTTGCTAATCCCGGCTTGCACAAAAATGCTTAGGAAGAATTGCTTACTGGATGCTGTCCATCTGTTTCATTCAGAAGAAAATTTTTTAGCGTGAAAACTTCACAGCCTGCACCCTTTGGGGTGGAATAGGACAGGGAGAGGAAAACTGAAGGCTGCGCGATAACCGAACCCTTTGCCCTATCACACTCCCCACAGGAGCTCCCCACGGTGCCGGTGGCCTCGGGGACTTGTAGTTCTGCGGGTCGGGGTGAAGGCCCAGAGCGATCTGCACTGAGTAGGATGGGTCGGGGGCGGGCGTGCGCTCTGCTCCCTGACCTGCGGCGGGTGGGGGGGAACCCACGCCTGGAGCCCGGCCGGACGCGACACAAAGTCCCCGCGCGCTGGGGCCCCGGGAGTGAGCCCTGGCGGGAAGGAGCCGCGCCCCCTGCCCGGACCCGCCCGGATTCCAGTCCACGCGGGGCTGGAGCCGGAGGCGGCACTAGGAGAGGGCGGGTTTGGCCCGCGGGCGGGTGGGAGCCGCAGAGCCGACCCCGCGTGCGTCCCGCGCGGCCCGGCGGCCTCGGCTGTGTCCAGAAAGCGTGGCGCGGGCGGACCCTGAGTCGCCAGAGCCAGCCCAGCGGGACCTTGGAGGGCGGGGTCCTCCCGGGCCTTGAGTCGTCAGGGACACTGAGGGAGCTCAAACCGTTGTGCATTCTGGATCCTTGTTAGGTTTTTGTGTTTCCACGCGAAATCACCTTCGTTTGCGCGAAGAGAATTTTACAGGCTTCACCTTTACAATGAATGGACATTCAGGGAACTGGGGAACTGTTTCTGTTCCTTTTGCAAAATATCAAACTTTAAAAATTATTCTTCCCAACGTAAAAGCTCATTTGCCCTCAAAGGCGCGGGGGGTGGGGAGGGGGGGGCGGTTCCCCACTGCAGGAGACGCGGAAGGCGGGGAAGTGCGGGAACGGCCACTGAGTTCGGGGTGAAAGGGGTCTTCCTGGGCCTGAGGGACCCGGAGCCGCCAGGGGAGGGGTTCCCTAGGCGTCGCTGCCGCCCGTGGGGGAAGCGACGGCGGGACTGGGCTGAGGCGCAGCGCCCAGCAGGGCTGAAGAGGGATCTGGCAGGGGTGGGAACCATAAATGACCCCATGATGGTCTAGAATTTTAACAGGGAGAAAAAAAGAAAAAACAAAAAAAACCACAAAAGAACAGGTGATCTGATTCGGGCGAAATTGCCCAGCTTGCGCGCCCTTTGCGCCCCCCCCCCAAAGTACCCGAGTGGGGTGCCCAGCATGCGATCCCGGACCCGCCCCGCCCCCTTCGCCTTCCCCAGACTTTGAGAGTCCCGGGGGACGGGGGCGGGGGCGGGGGCTGGGGGGGGGAGGTGGTGGTTGTGTGGTTTGGGTTTGTTTTTTCGTTGTTTTTTGTTTTTTAAGGCCCTATAAGGTCACAGTCCCTGCTCTTGGACGGCATCACAGCCGCCCTTCCGTCTCCTTCCGTGGCACCGGTGAGCCCTTTTCTCCACCTCGCAGACCGCGTGCGTGAGCAGCGGGTCTGGGCGTTCCCTGTGGAAGCAGGAGGTGGGTGGCTTCTTCCCCTGGCCGCTCCCAGCTACGCCTCAGGGGGGTAAGTTACTTAACCCAAGGCCAAAACTGTTGTGAGGTGGCCATCTCTTCGGGCACTTCCTTGGTACCACACCACTCGTTCTCCTTTCTCCCGTGACCTAGGGGGCGACTGTTTCCTTCTGGTGCCAGCCCTGGCCTGGAGTGCTTCCCCGTCCATTTCCTTTAACCTGCCCCCACCCGCCCTTTGCGGGGAGTCACTCCGTTAAACGCTTCTCAGTTATCCCTGTGGAGTGTGCATTTGTTTTGTGGCAACGTTGATGCTTACAGGCCTCTTTTCCAACTGCACAATCACTCCAAGATATTTAGGAAACCAAAATATTTAGTCCTGGGGGCATTGCAGAAGCCGGGCACGGAAGAGACGCCCACCGACCCAGCTGAGAAGGAGCGTCTCCTGAAGTACAATAGAAACAAGGAGACTGGGACATCGTGGCAGCCAAGGACTATGAGGATGGCGAGGATAAGAGTCCCGTTGTGGAAATGACAGTGTTCTTGTAGAGGTTAGGAGAGGCTGGGAAGGGAAAGATGGAGATGGTGAATGTGTGCCCTTAGGGTGACTTTTTAAAGATTTTCACTTGGGGGGGAGGGGGGCCTGGGTGGCTTCCTGGGTTGAGTATGGGACTCTTAATTTTGGCTCAGGTCATGATCCCAGGTGGTGGGATCGAGGCCCCGCATGAGGCTCTGCCCTGAGTGTACAGCCTGCTTAAGATTCTCCCTCTCTCTCTCTCTCTCTCTCTCTCTCTCTCTCTCTCTCTCTCTCTCCCCCTCCATCCCTCTCTCCCTCCTCCCCAACTTGAACTCTCTTTCTTTCTCTAAAATAAATAAATAAATAAATAAATAAATAAATAAATAAATAAGTGGTTTTCACTTGGAAATAAGTTGAACTTCACAGGAAAGATGCAGGAATAGCCTATAGAAATCCAGCAGACATTTTACCCATATGGCTCAAGGTTCAGGATGCCACGTTTCGTCTACATCTGTCTCTTTCTCAGTCTCTCAGACACACATCCACACAACTTGAAACTAGATTGCATATATTATCTCCACCTATAGCTAAACATTTCAGTATGTATCCTCACCTAAGGCTCTTACCTAATTAAGCACAGTACAGTTATTGGACTGAGGACATTTAACCTGTACACTATACTTCTATGGAATCTAAACTCCATAGTTCCACTTGGCCAATTTCCCTACTCATGTTAACAGCACTTTCACTCCTCCAGTTCATGATCAGGTCCAGAATCAAATGTTAAATTTAGTTACCCTGCCTCTTCAGTCTTGCTTAAGATGGAAGAGTTCCTCACTCTCTCCGGCCTTGACATTTTAAACAATAGGGGCCAATCATTCTACTGAACAATCCTCAATTTGGGTTTGTTTGATGTTTCCTCATGATTTGATTGAGATTATGTGTCTCTGGCTGGAATGCTGCATAAGTGATGTTGTGTAATTTCAAGGCATCACCCTTGGAAGTATATAATGTCGTGCTCCCCACTGGTGATGTTAACTTTGATAATGCCAGTAGGTCGTATGTGACGCCCCCACCCCACAGCTAATAAGCAATCTAAAGGAAGAGAAGTTGAGATAATGCAAATATTCTGCATCTTATTAAAGTCCCCTTTGCATATTAAGCATCCATTGGCAACTGCTGCCCAAGTAAACTTTTAATATATTGGTTGCAAATGATTTTCCAGTGCTAACACTCTCTGCACATTTGTCTACTGGAATTCTGCCGTAAGAAAGAATCCTTCATGGCACAAAAACAGACACATAGACCAATGGAATAGAATAGAAACCCCAGAACTAGAACCACAAACATATGGCCAACTCATCTTTGACAAAGCAGGAAAGAACATCCAATGGAAAAAAGACAGCCTCTTTAACAAATGGTGCTGGGAGAACTGGACAGCAACATGCAGAAGGTTGAAACTAGACCACTTTCTCACACCATTCACAAAAATAAACTCAAAATGGATAAAGGACCTAAATGTGAGACAGGAAACCATCAAAACCTGGAAACCATCAAAAGCAGGAAAAGACCTCTCTGACCTCAGCCATAGCAATCTCTTACTCGACACATCCCCAAAGGCAAGGGAATTAAAAGCAAAAGTGAATTACTGGGACCTTATGAAGATAAAAAGCTTCTGCACAGCAAAGGAAACAACCAACAAAACTAAAAGGCAACCAACGGAATGGGAACAGATATTCACAAATGACATATCGGACAAAGGGCTAGTATCCAAAATCTATAAAGAGCTCACCAAACTCCACACCCGAAAAACAAATAACCCAGTGAAGAAATGGGCAGAAAACATGAATAGACACTTCTCTAAAGAAGACATCCGGATGGCCAACAGGCACATGAAAAGATGTTCAGCATCGCTCCTTATCAGGGAAATACAAATCAAAACCACACTCAGGTATCACCTCACGCCAGTCAGAGTGGCCAAAATGAACAAATCAGGAGACTCTAGATGCTGGAGAGGATGTGGAGAAATGGCAACCCTCTTGCACTGTTGGTGGGAATGCAAACTGGTGCAGCCGCTCTGGAAAGCAGTGTGGAGGTTCCTCAGAAAATTAAAAATAGACCTACCGTATGACCCAGCAATAGCATTGCTAGGAATTTATCCAAGGGATACAGGAGTACTGATGCATAGGGCCACTTGTACCCCAATGTTCATAGCAGCACTCTCAACAATAGCCAAATTATGGAAAGAGCCTAAATGTCCATCAACTGATGAATGGATAAAGAAATTGTGGTTTATATACACAATAGAGTACTACGTGGCAATGAGAAAAAATGAAATATGGCCTTTTGTAGCAACGTGGATGGAACTGGAGAGTGTGATGCTAAGTGAAATAAGCCATACAGAGAAAGACAGATACCATATGGTTTCACTCTTATGTGGATCCTGAGAAACTTAACAGGAACCCATGGGGGAGGGGAAGGAAAAAAAAAAAGAAGAGGTTAGAGTGGGAGAGAGCCAAAGCATAAGAGACTGTTAAAAACTGAGAACAAACTGAAGGTTGATGGGGGGTGGGAGGGAGGAGAGGGTGGGTGATGGGTATTGAGGAGGGCACCTTTTGGGATGAGCACTGGGTGTTGTATGGAAACCAATTTGTCAATAAATTTCATATATAAAAAAAATGAAATAGCAAAAAAAAAAAAAGAACCCTTCATTCTTGCCTATTTTAAAATTAGTAGAGACTAACGGATTTCTATCTTAAGTATAACCCATTCTCTTCCTATTTTCATCTTCAAATTCTTAAGTGCTTTTGCGGTGAAATGGAGAAATAAAGTAGCTGAAGAAAAGTGAGGATTTTCTAGATTTTTTAAAAAATGTGTTCCATACATGTGTGTTTATGTCCCAAGGGGAATAAATGCATAGTTAAGGAGAAATTCTTGACAAAGGACAGGGGGTATATTTTTCCTTTAAGTTGGGGAAAGGAGATGTAAAACAAAGAGGGTTTGGTCTTAAACAGAACACCTTTAAAGAAACACTTTCTTTGAAATTCACCACCTACAGCTAACCTTCTTTATTCTTCCTCTACATCAGACACAGTGTGAAAGGGAAGCTCCTTCTGTGGTGGAAATTTACTTTGACCACAGTGCTGCACTGTCAGCCCTGTTGACAGTTTGTTTCAGCCATCTTTTAGCCTTGACCTTTTAGTCTTTGCTTATCTGGGCAAAGAGCAGGCAAGAGGTCTACAGTCTCTCTGAAAGTGCCTCACAACAGTGGCCATTCTGAGGTAATTCTGTCCTTTTCTGCCAATCAGGCAGCATCCAGTCAAGCAGCAAAATGTCTTACTTTCTTACAAGTGCTTCCTAAGTGTTCTGAACATTATTCCTAGGACTATACAACCTCATTTGCCTTCTGAGAGATACATCTTGGTTACCTGTTGGATGGGATATTGATGTGAATGCCACAAATTTTTCTACTCCTAGGAATTCCCTCTGTGACTCTTCAATTTATTGAGTTTATGTATATCGTCTGTAGAGGAGAAGGATCACGGTATTTTGAGTTACTTCCTGTTAATTCTGTGGGGATGTTTCTCGAATCTATAGTGCCTGTTACACATTGATTTCATTTTGAGAGCTTCTGTCATAATAAGAAAAATTAATTCCATGGGATGTAAACTCTCCTAGGACTTAACTATGTCAGGAACTTGAGCAGAGGGAACAGTAACTTGTTAAAGATAATGTTTGCTATGAAATTTT
The DNA here is from genome assembly GCF_018350175.1 of Felis catus. NCBI lineage: Eukaryota > Metazoa > Chordata > Mammalia > Carnivora > Felidae > Felis > Felis catus. The sequence goes on along the minus strand of NC_058368.1, from coordinate 204,564,354 downwards.
TAAAGAGACAAGGAAAGGTAGGAGTGCAAAAGCCAGGAAAAGCATATAATGTGTCATCCGGACCAGGACACTTGAGAATCAAGGGAGAGGGGGAATATTAATGATTTTACCAGGACAAGAAACCGGGACTATCTCAGGCACACTGAAATATGGCTGACCTAGTTTGGACCAAAATGGAATTTGAAATGGCTAAGAGTGAAAATTGACAGGAATGTGATGCTTTCTAATTGAATAGTTTAAAGTAGTGCGTGGATGGAGAAGTGGAAGGACTGCACGAGAGACCATTCTGGGTAGTTCTAAGGAATTTGATCCATTAGAGAACTCAGCTGTGTTTCAAGTGTTAGGCTCAACACATTGCCAGCATAATGGCTAATTTTCCCAGGCACTGAACCCGATACACCATTATCACGTGTATATTATCATTATGTGTGTACATTTGAGGTTCCGGTAGATCATATGATTCAAACCCATATTAAAATCCACAGTGATAACCACAGATATGGTGGTAGATCTGATAAATTAGATTTTGAGGCACCAGGGAGCACTGTGGCACAGCTAGGTGAAAGGCAGGCAGCTAGGAGGGCACTTGGGAGTGGAGAGACTCATCTGTCATGTTGAGCAAGTGATTGTTTACTTTAGTACAACATTTTGAAGAACAACATAGAAGTGCCAATCAACATTATGTTAGTCAAGTAACATGAAGAGTCTTATGAATTAAATCTTCTAGAACTCTCTCCTACAAAAGTATTCCAACATGTTGAGAACGGTGATAATATAGAGTGGGGAATATCAAGCAATTTTAAAAATTGATAAACACCATGCATACCCTCATCACAAATCAGGCCAGGATTTCTTTACCAAAGAGTCTAAATACATTGTGTATACTCCCCAAAGAACAAAAGCAAAACCAGAAGCTTTAAAAAATGCGGGATTGTCAAGAGCTAATAAGGGAATGCAGACCTATACTGCATACTCTGTCAGACTTCAGTTTTAAGTCCCTACGGGAATATTTGGCATCCCCTCACCTCACATCATTCCCCCCAGTGATGAAGTTGGTACCCTTTGCTGGGGCTGCTATAACACAACACCACAGATGAGGTGACTTAAACAACAGAAGTTTATGATCTCACAGTTATGGAGAGTAGAAATCCAAGATCAAGGTATCTGCAGGTGTTTTCTCCTGAGACCTCTCTCCTTAGCTGGCAGATGGCTACCTTCTGCATGGTCCTCGTGCACTCTTTCCTCTGGGTGTCCCCATGCCTGCTGTCTTTGTGTTTGACCACATTTCCTCTCCCTGTAGGACAGCAGTCTGATTGGAGTAGGGCCCACCCTAATGGACTCATTTTAACTTAATCACCACTTAATGATTTTTATATCCAAATACACTCACATTCTGAGGTATGGGCAACAGGCCTTCAACATAGGAATTTGGGAAGACCGATGCAGCCTGTGAAATGCGTCTTACTCTTAAATCTAAGGGAAAAGATGAAAATAAATTCCTAGCAACTCTTCCACTTCAGCTTTGTGCCTTACCTTTCTTACAGGCATTCATTTGAAATAAAGGCCAATCGGAAAGATCACAGTACTTAAAGAACCACTAATGTCCTTAGTATCTATTGATTTCTTTCATTTCTTAGGTGTGTCAATGTGCTCTGAGCAAAGAACACCAGGAATACACTTGCAGTTGAGTAAGTTTATTACTCTTCGTACAAGATCAACTTATGCCTGGGAGGAACCATGAGGCATCTCAAGAGGAAGGGTGAGACTTACAGGATGTGAGTGGGCTTGTTTGCTGACCCTATGGAGGATCTCAGCAAGCAGCTTTTGCTCTGCATTACATACTGTGAGCAGACAGGGGTAATTCTATGATTCACTATCTTAATAAATCTCTCTGGAAGGATAGAAGTCCGGACAGAGAGGACAGCTAAAATTGGTAAAGATGCAGCAATCCACTAATATCGTCGAGGACAGGTGTGTTTGCTTATTTTTGTGGTTAGGAAAAAGTTCATGATTTTGGCTCTGATCAGGTACGATTATAGGGTGGTCTTGTTTTTTGTCCTGATCCATATATTGGCACTGGGTGGCCATATGTGATGGTGTTGTTGTATGAAACTGTTTATATTCAACTGAAGAACATCAATGCCTACCTGTGAGTGCCAGGCTAGCTCATGGAAATAGTAAGTCACAGTACATAGCACCATCCAACTCTTGGATGTCAGGACTCCTGTTTCCTTTTAGGTGCTAAAATATAATAAAATAGAGACTAGTCTCAAAAATCTTCCAAGCAGACATAAGGTTAGTCACATAAACAATGTAAGTCAACTGATATCATGAACATAAGCGAAAGGTAGGTTATTTCTTGTAAATGCCTCTGGTTTTCATAGATGATGCATACCTTCCCAAGATGTATAAAAATCACTTAACCAATTGCCAGCCATCTGGAAACCACAATTGTGATAACCAATCATTGTAAAGATCAGATTCCTCTCTTTCATTTTATAAGCCACCCTATAACATTAAGGCCCCGAAGTTCAGATCACTTTTGCATTTCAGTTTTCCCTCTTTGTGAACAGTTTGCTTCTCACTCACAGAAGTACTTATACTGATTTTATGGTATAATTTTTTTGTACAGTGACTAGCATCAGAAGTGGGACTTGAAAAAGACCCCTGAAGAACCCTGAGTCCAGTGAGTAACGAGTGCTGCACCCACGGAGTCCCCTGCGGTCACTGCTTTCTTGCTGATCATGGAGTTCCAGGTACTGTCTCCCAAATCCAAGCTCCACTCCCTTTATGTTGACCTTTCCAATTAATTGAGCAACTTCGTTAAAGCTTTTTGGTAAGTCACACTCTCGTCTGTAAGGCCAGAATACCCATGCTTCTCGGGTTTGGGGGCAGTGGTAAATTAGTGAGTTCCGGGCAGATTTTTTGTCTTCAGGGAATCTAAAGGCAGAGATGGGTTCCACCTGGTCCCAAACTGGGAGCTGGATCTTGTTCCTTTTTGGAAAACTGGTAAACAGTTTGCAGTGGCCACTTTAGGGAAGCTTTAACTTACATAAGAAAGCCTATTTCAGGGAGGATGCCCTTAAAAAAAGAGAATCCCAAACCTCTCTAAGACAATGGAATGCATTCTTTTATTAGGATGTAGAAGTTTCTAAAAAAGCAAAATGACTCCAAAAATAGGTTCTCTAAAAAAATTCTTATGCTAAGGGCACCTGGGTGGCTGAGTAGGTTGGACTTCTGTTCAGGTTATGATCTCAGGGTTCCTGAGTTCAAACCCCACATTGGGCTCGCTGCTCTCAGTGCAGTGCAGAGCAGGCTTCTGATCCTCTCCCCCTCTGTCTGCCCCCACCTGCTTGCGTGCTCTCCAAAATAAATTTAAAAAACAAAAACAAAAATCTTATAGTAGTAAATTAAAGGCTTTACTGAAAAGCTGTACCCATCCAAGCAGGTAACCTTAACTTATACCACCTGCCAAAACCAGTTTAGACCCAACTATTCTTTTGAGCTTTGAGTTATTGTACCTGACACATGGCTAAGATTTTTAAATGATTGCTATAATTTTTGCAATTGTGTGTTTATGTATATCTGTATAGTTATGTAAAACTATGCAGGGATATATATTATCAGGCACTAAACTGCAGTAGAGAACTGATGTTAGCCCTCAGTGGGCCATTTCAAGCAACCTCAAGGAGATCTCAGAAACAGGAAGAACTGGGGCAGGGTGGCATAGGCAGGGGGAAGAAAAAGAAAAAACAAAAACAGAAAAAACTGGAAAGACAGTTAAGTGGAGGTATGCAATCAATCTTTTTCAAAAATCACAGATGAAAGACACATAATGTATTAAAATGATCTACGGGTCTTTCACGTGTCTATGTGGAAATCAGTAAACTTTAATTTTTACAACCGAACAAATTATACTTTGTGATGTGCAAATATTTGGAAAACTGCTTGGAAGTACTAACCCCTTTATCCACTTTGTACATCAAATGTATTGTAGCTAACAAGCTTCGGAACAGTTCTTCAGAGCAATCTGAATATCTGCTTCCTGGGCTATAATCCTCAGTGAGACAATGAATAAAGCATTTGCTAGCCAAGATTGATATTGGCTTTCTTTCAGTTGACAATATGTATATGTGATATTCTTTGAGAGAGAGAGAGAGAAGGAGGAGGAGGGCAGAGGGGGTAAGAGAGAGGATCTTAAGCAGGCTCCCCGCCCAGCCCGGAGCCCCACGAAGGCTTGATCCCCACACCCTGGGACCAAGACATGAGCCAAAACCTAGAGTCAGGCACTCAATGCTCTGAGCCACCCAGGCAGGATAAGTGTGATGTTTAACAAACAAACAAACAAACAAAGACCTGTGATTAACTAGCATAAAGAAAAATATGTGCTTGTATGAATTATGTCTTAAAGTCTAAGAAATATGGAACAAACCTTGACGTTTTTGTATACAAAAACATACCTGTTCAGGTATACATGATTGAGATACTCTTCAGTAAATTTTAGCCCTGGATTACTTTTCGCTTCCCGTGGGAGCTCAGAGCCTAGCGGTGGAATGGGGGAGGCACAGCTCCCTTCCCTGAGACCAGCTCTCCGGCCCCTGCATTCACCAATCAGTGCTCTCTGCTGGCTCTTGCTCCTTCCAGCATCGTCGGGCGCCCGGCGTTGGCAGGTGTCAGCCTCCCCTCCACTAGGTGCATGGCCCATGATGTGCGGTCACAGTTTCTGGCAGAGCCGGGCTGGCGCTTTCCCGGTGGAGGTGGCTCTGCTTGGCGCGGAGCTGGGTGTGTTTCGCCGGTGTCGCCCATCCTTTCGCTTTGCGGGGTGTTCCGTTCCCGGCCCCACTGGCAGCCGGGAAATCGGGGTGGGGGGGGGGGGTCAAGGGGCAGCACCTGTGCATGAGCCCAGCCAGGTGTTCCTCGGGGGGGGGGGGGGGCAGCTCCGCGCCGGTACCCAGCAGCCCGTTTCTCGTCACCACTTTCGCGAGCAGCGCCCACCAGATAACTCGGGGATTTCGCGCCACCACTTGAACTCCGCCCAAAGTTCAGGGTCGTTGGGTGCCGTCCCTTCCTCTGCCCAGGAAGGCCTGTGCCGGCCTTCCGGTGGTCGCCCTTCCCGGCCGTCCCCTTGCCACTTTGGCCAGTAGCTCGGAGCCGGCGGTTTGTCTGTCACAGCCCGGATTGTGCACAGGCTCTGTGGCAGCACCGCCCACGACCCGGCGGGCACTGTTTCTCAGTGACGGCCCCTATTACGTGACTTCGCGGTGCGGGTGTTTGTCGTAGGCAGCACCGCTCGTCTCCCCCAGTTTGCATTTCTCTAATTGTCCCGATCTGGCCATTTGACAGGTGCAGTTTCCCTAGTTCCCCGGAGCATTCATTCTGTGTCTTGGTGGCTGCTCGGCGGCTAGCGTCCAGACCGCCGCTGCTCTTTGGCCCTTTGCTAGTGGAGATGCGCCCGCGCTCGCTCTTTCGCAGAGAGGACAGCGACGTCAGAACGCCTCCATCCGGACACTGGAACAATCACTGCCTGTGCTGGTCGGGTCTCGGTCTCCAACCCTCCAGGTTTCACCGTCATCATGCATTTCTTCCTTCTAGCACACCTGGAATTAGCGGTGCGTGGGATTTCCTTGTTGTAGCAGGTCCCGTGTAGTCGCGCCTGCGATTTCCAGTCTTGGCCGAGTCCGAGAACAGCGGCCAACGAGATTTCTCCGCGGAGCAGATCCCGCTTTAGGCGAAGCAAGGGTTTAGCCAGGCCTGGAACTTCTTAGTCAAAGGAAAGTCCATGTTGATTCTGGCAAATGAGTATTTTAATCCTGCCTTGCAGATTTCTATGTCTGACCGGATCCCGGTTTAGCGACTTACCAGCGTAGCATGAGGTGGGCGCTTCAGTTCAGCCTAAGATTTCCAGTTGTAATAAGTCTGAATAAACCCATGTCTCTGGTATATCTGAGATCAGGTGAGCTCAATGTCAGACCGAATGTGTCCAGATTTGCAAGGGATCTGTACCTGTTCATCAGGCCTGCCATTTCTTTTTTCTTTCTTTAATAATTTATTTAACGTTTATTTTTGAGAGAGAGAGAGCACGTGGGAGAGAGCATGAATGGGGGAGGGGCAGATAGAGAGGGAGACACAGAATCTGAAGCAGGCTCCAGGCTCTGAGCTGTCAGCACAGATCCTGACGAGGGGCTCAAACTCACAAACTGCAAGATCATGACCTGAGCCAAAGTCAGACCTTAACTGACTGAGCCACCCAGGCACCCCAGCCTGCCATTTCTTAATAGTAGCAAGTTGTGGTTTGGAAATGCCATGACCTGTCATACTTATGTTTGTTATTAGGTCCCACAGAAGTAGGAATAGATTGGAAAAACCAATTTCTTCTTTGTGCTTATAACATTAGTTGTTTTTTTGTTTTGTTTTGTTTGCAATAGGAAGTCCACCTTAGCTATGCTTTTTATTACTAAATCTGGGAGAAGTCAATATCAACAGAATACAAAAATTTCTCATTTGTGGAAGTTTTAGGAAATTCAGACTTAACTGTTTTTGATTATTAGTCTCCTAGAAGTGGGTGTATATTTGCTAAAGAGATTTCTGACTTGGAGTCAGTTCTGGGGTGTTCTACTTTAACTATGTTTGCATCATTAAACCCTTAGAAGCCGATATGTACTGGCAAAGTGATTTTTTAATCACAGCAATGCTAGATTCCACACCGGAAGTACCCTCCCCCCATTTACTAAGTCCTCTCAGTGTTGATATAAATTGAGGAAAATAATTTCTTCATCCTAGCAACTTCTGTAAATCAAGATTTAGCTGTGTTCCTGTTTATTATGCTGTGAAAGTCGGTGCGTATAGAGACAAAAGCAGTTTCTTAAAATTGGAAGTTAGGGGTTGGAAACACAAGGTCTGCCAATCATTTGTTAATAGGAAATCCTGTGAAAATCAGTATATACTGCTGAAAATGATTTCTTCACTGTAGGCAGGTTTGGTTGTGCAAGAGACAGTCTGCCTTAGCTGTTCATTTTGTCAATTTCCTAGTCCTTCCAAAGTATGTTTTTGCAATAGGAAGTTCAAACTTAATTGGTTTTTATCATTAAGTCCCCTAGAGGTCAGTGTCCACCAGCTGAAAAGATTTCTTGTTTGCAGAGAGTTCAAGGAAATTCTGATTTAGCTATGTTTTTGTTTAAGGACACTGTAGAACTCAATTTCTTGATCGCAACAATGCTGTATTTGCAACTGAAGTCGGCCCTTTCTCTTTAAATCCCGTGGAGTCCCTGCAGACTGGCTAATGAGATTTTTTTTTAGAGTCAATAAATATTTGCTTAGCAGTGGCAGCTATTTCTTACTCCTGCTTCCTCTGGGTTTGTGTTTATGGAACACACGATTACGCTGATGGGAACCTCTGGGAAAGCAGCATTTAGCATGTTTGCAATTTCTTTCTTTCTCTCAGGGGGAGGGGTTCTATGAATGCAGTTGCTCCCTTAGTCTTCTATTCTCCTGCAGTGTATTTTCCTTGGAAATCGATGTGTTTTGGTTTCCTTTTGTGTTCACAAGGGTCAGGATCCATGTGTTTTGATTTCTATTTAGATTTAGGCAGTTTATGATCGTTTTATTTGTTATTTCCTGAATTTAACTTTGTTATGTATCCTACTTATTTCCTTGCGTGTTTCACCACTCAGCTGCATGCTCTCTGACTTGCCTTCACCTACTGAGAGCAAGCTCAGTCTCAGCCCCGCAGATGCTGGGCCTCCCTGTTTCCTGCAGGCTGCACCAGTCCTTCTGCCAGACGGGAGGCACACACTGCCTGCTTTATGGCCTGGAGCGCCAAGGACAGTTCTTGGTCTGGGCACCGTTCCTAGTACATAGTTTCTCCCACTCAGGACCCCAGGGTTCTCTGTGCCATCTCCTTCTCAACCCCAGCACAGCTGGTTTCCCTGGGCTGGCCTGACCTTTGTTGGGCATGGACATGTGAGGCCAGCTGGTGTAGAAATTGCGCTCCAAAGGCATCCTCTTCTTGCCCATAATAGTGAATGTTTTATTTGTTGGGTTAGTTTCTGTATGGTTTGCTTTTGTTTCGGTTTCATTTCGGTTTGTTTTCCTCCTTTCGGTTTGTTTTCTGCCTGTGTGTTTGCTTTGCTCCTGTTGGTTGGTTTTAGTAATGGGCCTGTTGCTTTGGTTTATGCGTTCTCTGCCAGGTTCTCCTTTTTCCTGTAGTCTCCACTGATTTGTTACCACTCAGTCGCGTGACTTTCTCCAGACTTCTGCCTTGCCTCCGCCCACACCCGGAGACAGCATAAGTACCCAGGCTGCCATACAGCTGAGGGCGTTGCCAGCTTCATCTGTGCAAATCTTCAATCATCCAGGTCAGAGACCCATGCGATAGAGCGTCGTTTTTCTGGATGTGTGAAAGGGGTTAGGATTTAACAGCAGTGATGGCAGAGTCCCAAGCCCCATCTTTGCTGTATGCAGAAGATTCTGGGCTTTGCCCACTCCCTTTCTATCCTGTGCTGGGTGAGTCCTCAGGCCATGGTGGTAGTTTGGTTTCAGAACTGCTTTCCAGTGCTTGTTGGCGGCTTCACTGGGTCTACCCGGAAAACGAAGTCTTGCCCAGAGCCCAGAGCACCCTGGAGCCAAGAGCCACTGTGGGCCTTTGGCCAGGGACACAGAAGAACCCAGAGGCATCTGCAGGAGAGATGGACCCTGATGAGGAATGCCAGAAACAGAAGCAACTCTGTTTCTTCACTTCCTTTTTTTCAGGTTAATATATACTATTGTAAACAATTTCTTCATCCTAGAAAATTCTTTTTTTTTTTTAACGTTTATTTATTTTTGAGACAGAGAGAGACAGAGTATGAATGGGGCAGGGGCAGAGAGAGAGGGAGACACAGAATCGGAAGCAGGCTCCAGGCTCTGAGCCATCAGCCCAGAGCCCGACGCGGGGCTCGAACTCACAGACCGTGAGATCGTGACCTGAGCTGAAGTCGGACGGACGCTTAACCGACTGAGCCACCCAGGCGCCCCATCCTAGCAAATTCTTGAAAAACAGGACTCAACTTTGTTTGCTCGCTAACCCGGGGAAGTCATTGTTTGCTGGTGAAAACAGTATCTTCCTCCTCGCCAGGTCTAAAAAAACATAGGACTCAACGTTTGTGTTTCCTGTCTTCCTAGAAGTCCGTGTTCACCGGGGAAACTCCTCCTCCAGGCCAGTTTTGTGCAACTGGGACTTGGGTTTGTTGATGTTTGTTAACCCCAGGGACTCTGTCAGATATCCTGGGGATAGCAGTTTCTTGTGTGAATACATGTTTGTTTCATTTATTATTTTACCTCTTCTTATTTCACTTTTTGATGGGCCTGAGCATTTCAGTTTTCACCCCTCTGCGCTCTAACCCGGGTTGGCTGCGCAGCTGGAGCACCCTGCTGGGTCTCCTTCCCCCTCGAGAAAGACCCGGAGAGTCCCTGTGCTCCTCCCCTACAGGCCCGAGTTTCCTGCAGTACTTTCGCCAGCAGCTCAGGAGGCTTCCTCCCTCAAGCCAGAGCCCTGGTTTTCAAGCTCTCTGGGATGGTTGGTGCTTCCTTCGGTGGCATCTCTGTCCCAGGGCACCTTCTGGTTGCGTCAGCTGGTTCCTAACGGCAGCCCTGCGTCTGCACAGTGCCAGTGTTTTTTAGCACTTTCCCTAGTGGCGCGGGGTCACCATTTTTCCTGTCACTGGGCCTCTTGGCACCGAGTTGGCCTTTTCTCTGGAGCAGCACCATCATGCTGCCTTGCCCAGTGTTCTGGGTGTGAGCACTGCTCATTCCTGGGACTGGCTTCTTGGTCACAACAGTACCTTTCCTCCAAGCCCACTGGGTCTTGCCAGCCACACGCTGGGAGGTGGAATCTACACTTTGCCCTAAGGCTCTTACTAGCCCAGTGTAGCTGGGCTTCCTCGGTTCCAGTACCGTTATGATGCCTTCACGTTTTTTGTGGGTCTCAGAGCTGAGGGACAGATCGCCCCCACACACTGCTTTCCTCAGCCTGGCCCTTGGGCAAAATGTGCAGACCAGTGCCCAGCGATACCCTGGCAGATTGGACCTTTGGCAGACCCCGGATGCTGCAGGGGGCTTTCTCCTCCCACCTGGAGAGCAGTGAGAGCTCTGCTCTCACCGCAGCATTGTCCACGGGGGTCCAGGTCCAGGAGCCTTGAGATTTCTGCTCACAGCTTCTATTGCATTTTTCTCTCCAAAATGAATATTATTTACAGTAACATCTCTTCGTTTCCAAAAAAAAAAAAAAGTTTGCCTTCATGTTTCTTTGCAAAATGCTGCCTGTCTTTCTTAGTATAATTACAGAGAAATATCAAAGGGGCGGGAAGGCATTAGGTGCCTGTTTTTTGTTTGTTTATTTTTCTGCTTGACTTGTAGTACCACCCTGATGGCTGAGGGTGGCAGTGAGAGTGTAAGGAGGAAGCAAGGGTCCCCTGATAACCTGAGGGCCTGGCTTCCCTAGGCGTTGAGACCTTTGACATCTGACTCTTGCCTGACTTTTTGAACGTTCCCTCTGGAGGAGCAGGTTTAGGGCCACTAACAAAAGTTGCTGCCCCACCTTACCTCAAAAAGTGAGCCTGAACATCTGAGCAGATCCAGTAGAATGCAGGTGGTAGAGAGGTCCTGACCTGCAAGAAGCACCCCCACTTGATATGCTGCAGCCCTTTCTTAGAGTTAAAGCCCTCAATGTTCAAGGCAGAGTGAAAAGGTGTTACTTTATTCCACAGTCTGACCACAGGGTGATATTTTTGCTATTTCAGTTCAAAATGAATTCTTCCTCATATTTGTACATAGGCTTACCATTTGACAGCTATGGCTGAGAATATACTACCTGAGAGAGGTAAAAGCAATTCCAAAATCAAAGAGCGGGCGTGGTTCGTGAGTTCGAGCCCCGCATCAGGATCTGTGCGGACAGCTCAGAGCTTGGAGCCTGTTTCAGATTCTGTCTCCCTCTCTCTCTGCACCTCCCCCGCTTCCGCTCTGTTTCTCTCTCTCTCTCAAAAAAATAAATAAACATTTTTTTAATTTAAATTACAAAGTGTGAGGTGGTGCTCTGTACTATTCCTTAGTGTTGCCCGGAGCTGGCCTGGGACTCCGGGTAGGCACTGGTGTTCTCCTCTTTAATATAAAGTTTCACAGGACACCAAATCAGAGAAAACTACTCACTGCCATGGGAGGATTAAGACAAAAACAAAACCACTCTGCAGTCATATCTGAACACAAACTCAGGAACAATACCTAACCACAAAATGCTACCTGTTCGGCAGAAATGGGTAGACTTACGTCAGAATAGCCACTAGGGGGGCGCCTGGGTGGCGCAGTCGGTTGAGCGTCCGACTTCAGCCAGGTCACGATCTCGCGGTCCATGAGTTGGAGCCCCGCCTCGGGCTCTGGGCTGATGGCTCAGAGCCTGGAGCCTGTTTCCGATTCTGTGTCTCCCTCTCTCTCTGCCCCTCCCCCGTTCATGCTCTGTCTCTCTCTGTCCCAAAAATAAATAAAACGTTGAAAAAAAAAAATTAAAAAAAAAAAAAAGAATAGCCACTAGGGGGAGGCATCCCAGGAGAGATCCTTGGATAATCTGATACCTTCCCCTAGAACTTTGGAGATCATGGATAGACCTGGAAGTAGTCTGAAGTTCAGAAGCATGACCTTACAGGGTGGCTTATAAAGTGAAAAGGAGAAACTTGTTTAATCTTTACAGTGATTGAATATTACAAGGGGAGTTTCCTGATGGCAGGCGATTGGGTACAAGTGATTATATTACACTATTTTGGAAAGATGATAAATTTCATTTATGATTATCAAAGGCATTTAAAGAAATAACTTAAGATTTGCTATGCTCATGAAATAGGCTAGATTGAGTTTTGCTTATGTGGCTTAAATGGTTTTATCTGCTCCAGGGGTTTTTCAACCCTGGTCTCCATTTAAATGTGTATGAACCACAAAGACACCAAATATCCAAGTGATTGTGAGGAAAAAGAACAAAGCTGGAAGCATCATACTTCCTCATTCTAACTGTGGTATGAAGCTATAAAAATAAAAAAAATAATAAATTAATAAAAATAGCATAGTACTAGTACACATGCAGACACATAGACCAATGGAACAGAACAAAGAGCTCAGATTTAAACCCCCCACATGTACAGTCAACTAATATTAGCCAAGGGAGCCAGGAGCACCCAATTGGTAAAGGATAGTCTCTTCTACAAATGGTGTTGGGAAAACCGGGTAAACAAGTACAGAACAATGAAATTAGACCTCTACCTTATACCACTCACAAAAATTAACTCAACATGGATTAAAGACTACATTATACTATTGTAATCATATTCTTTAGTATATTCACTACAAATTTTCTCCTTGTGGTTACCATGTGCTTATCAGTTTAAATGTGTAACACCCTATTTTTTTAAAATTATTTTTCAATTTATTTAAACTAAACACAATACCCATTTCTCCCACCTCTAATCCCCCACCTCTGGCAACCATCCATCTGTTCTCTGTATGTATGAGCTTAGTTTCAGTTATATTTATTTCAATATTAAAAATATATATTTGCTATATAAAATACATACATATTTTAGGTTCTACATACAAGGGATACCATGTGGTATTTGTCCTTATTTGTCTAATTTATTTCACTTAGCATAATGGCCTCTAGGGCCATCCATCTGGTTGCAAATGGTAAGATTTTATTCTTTCCTTACGGCCAAATCGCATTCTACTATGTGCGTGTAACACCCTATTTTGAACTGATAACAAATTAATTTTGATAGTATTTTTAACTTTACAGTTTTACTTTCCCTCACATTTAGGTTATTGATATTATAGTTTGCATATGTTATATTGCATATCCAATAACATATTGTTGCAGTTATGGCTTTAATACATTTGATTTAAAATTTTTATTCTCTTAACTTTATTTATTTATTTTGACAACCGCACACGAAGTAACCTCTTGAGCTAAAGCCGACCCAATTATTTTGAGAAGGCAGGGAGGAGCAGAGAGAGAGAGACGGAGAGAATTCCAAGCAGACTCCTGCTGTCTGTATGCAGCCCATAGGTCTCCATCTCATGAACCGTGATATCAGGACCCGAGCCAAAATCAAGAGTCAGAAGCTTATGCTGATATCGCTAGCAGAAAGATATCTTGTTCACCGCTATGCAAGGACTTCGACTGAGGTGCCAAATGTAAACAAACTCTCAAATCATGATTTTGCAAAACTTGCGACAAGAAAGACATAGTTATAATATTTCCCTATTGTACACCAACTTCTGAAAAGTGAAAAAGGAAAAAAAAGAACACGGCTATGTCGTACTTTTAAAGATACAGGTCACCACTATACAGGTGGCAAATGTGAACAAAATTAAATCGTGATTTCCTAAAGCGACTAGGAACACAGAAAATATTTCTCCCCCCTGTTCACCAACATCTAGAAAGTGAAGAAAAAGGACCAACTCCACGTGGTAGTCTTTAGGACAGTGCTCACAGAAAGATATCATGTTCACCACTGCACAATGACTTTCACTGAGGTGAAAAATAGCAACCAAGTTAAATCGTCATTTCCCAAAACTTGTGAGGAGAAAACAATTGTTTTTCACTACTGAAAAGGGAAGAAAAAGGAAAAACTATGTGTTGTACTTTTAGGGATACTGGTAGTAGGAAGATATCATGTTCCCCACTGTACAAAGGCATCCACTGAGGTGGCCAATGCAAAGTTAAATCGTGACTTTGCAGAACTCGTGAGGAGAAAGAAATCGTTTTTCACGCTGTATATCAATGTCTAAAGAGTGAAGACAAAGGAAAACGTCCACGTGTAATTTCTGTGGTATTTCTAGCGGAAAGATACACTGGTCACCATTTGACAAAGACTTCCACTGAGGTGGTAAAACAAGCAAAGTTAAATCGTGATTTTGCAGACAACATGTTACGAGAAGGAAATCCTTTTGCATGCTGTACACTGACTTCTAAAGAGTGAAGACAAAGGAAAACGTCCATGTGTAATTTCTGTGGTATTGCTAGCAGAAAGATACTGTGTTCACGGGTATACATGGAAGAGGCAGATACGAACAAAATTAAATCGTGATTTCCCAGAACTTGCCAGGAGAAATCCTTTTTCACCACTGTAAACCAACTTCTACACAGTGAAGAATGAGGAACAAGTCCATGCGGTAACTTTAAAGATATTGGTAGTACGAATTATCGTGTTCACCTGTATAAAACGACTTCCACTGAAATTGCAAACCTAAGCAAAGGTAAATCTTGATTTTGCAGAACTTGTGAGGAGAAAGTAATCGTTTCCTAAGCAGTAAACCGACTTCTAAAAAGGGAAGCAAAAAGAACAAGTCCATGCGGTAATTCCCATCATTCGGCTAGCAGAAAGATCCTGTGCTCACCAGTATACAAGGACTTCCGCTGAGGTGTCAAATACAAACAAAATTAAAGGCGATTTCGCAGAACGTGCGAGGAGAGAAAAGTCGTTTTGCCCCAGTGTACACCGACTTCTAGGAATTTAAGAGAGAGGAACAAAGCCAAGTCCTACTTTTTACTATAAAATATATAAGGGACCCGAATGTAGTAATCAACCAGAAACGAAAAGTAGAAACCTCAGAGAATGAGAAGAACTGGACAGAGAACTCTGAAGGGCACATCTTAAGAGATTTTTATTTTGTAAATTTCACAAATGAGACTCTTTGCCGAGGGCAGCTAGGAAAGGCTCCCGCTGCAATCTCAGGGCTCCTTAGTCCCAAAGATGCTCCTGCAGAGGCCGCTACTCAAGGTGTACACGGTGTGACCAATCCAGTCCAAGCAGCCTGAGAATGCTCCGACGGGACTCCACCGAGCGGGCAGGGGTCTGCGGTGCTCCAAAGGGTCCCCGCGGTCTGGTCTCCTCCAGCCTTCTGTCGCCAGGCGCCAGGCGCCGCGTCCTGGTGCAGGGAAGCTGCTGGTGCGAGAGTCCTTCGGGTTCCTCCGCAGAGTCCGCCTCTCCTTAAGATGCCTCTGGCTTCTTCTGTGTCCCGGGCCAGAGGCCCACATTGGGCAGAGCGGGTCTGGGTTCCGAGGTGCAGTGGGATCTGGGCAAGACTTCCTTTTGCGGGTAGACCCAGCGAAGCCGCCAACAAGGACTGGAAAGCAGTTCCGAAACCAAACCACCACCGTGGCCTGAGGATTCTCCCAGCACAGGATAGAAAGGGAGTGGGCAAAGCCCCGAATCTTCTGAGTTCAACAGAGATGCAGGCTGGGGCTCTGGCGCCCCCGCTGTGGAATCCCAAGCCTCTTTCACACGGCCAGGAAAATGCGGCTACATCGCGCTCGGGGCTCTGATTTCCAGGACTCAAGCTTTGCACAGATGAAGTAGGCTAGCCTACAGCACTACTGCAGCCTGGGTACTTATGCTGTCTCCGGGTGTGGGCAGAGGCAAGGCAGAAGTCTGGAGAAAGTCACGCGACTGAGTGGTAACAAATCAGTGGAGACTACAGGAAAAAGGAGAACCTGGCAAGAACGCATAAACCAAAGCAACAGGCCCATTACTAAAACCAACCAACAGGCGCAAAGCAAACGCACAGGCAGAACACAAACGGAAAGGAGGAAAACAAACCGAAATGAAACCGAAACAAAAGCAAACCATACAGAAACTAACCCAACAAATAAAACATTCGATATTATGGGCAAGAAGAGGATGCCTTTGGAGCGCAATTTCTACACCAGCTGGCCTCACATGTCCATGCCCAACAAAGGTCAGGCCAGCCCCGGGGAACCAGCTGTGCTGGGGTTGAGAAGGAGATGGCACAGAGAACCCTGGGGTCCTGAGTGGGAGAAACTATGTACTAGGAACGGTGCCCAGACCAAGAACTGTCCTTGCCGCTCCAGGCCATAAAGCAGGCAGTGTGTGCCTCCCGTCTGGCAGAAGGACTGGTGCAGCCTGCAGGAAACAGGGAGGCCCAGCATCTGTGGGGCTGAGACTGAGCTTGCTCTCAGTAGGTGAAGGCAAGTCAGAGAGCATGCAGCTGAGTGGTGAAACACGCAAGGAAATAAGTAGGATACATAACAAAGTTAAATTCAGGAAATAACAAATAAAATGATCATAAACTGCCTAAATCTAAATAGAAATCAAAACACATGGATCCTGACCCTTGTGAACACAAAAGGAAACCAAAACACATCGATTTCCAAGGAAAATACACTGCAGGAGAATAGAAGACTAAGGGAGCAACTGCATTCATAGAACCCCTCCCCCTGAGAGAAAGAAAGAAATTGCAAACATGCTAAATGCTGCTTTCCCAGAGGTTCCCATCAGCGTAATCGTGTGTTCCATAAACACAAACCCAGAGGAAGCAGGAGTAAGAAATAGCTGCCACTGCTAAGCAAATATTTATTAACCCTAAAAAAAAAATCTCATTAGCCAGTCTGCAGGGACTCCACGGGATTTAAAGAGAAAGGGCCGACTTCAGTTGCAAATACAGCATTGTTGCGATCAAGAAATTGAGTTCTACAGTGTCCTTAAACAAAAACATAGCTAAATCAGAATTTCCTTGAACTCTCTGCAAACAAGAAATCTTTTCAGCTGGTGGACAGTGACCTTTAGGGGACTTCATAATAAAAAGCACAGTTTGAACTTCTATTGCAAAAAATTAACTTGGTAGAACTAAGAAATCAATGTAATGAACAGCTAAGGCAGACTGTCTCTTGCACAACCAAACCTGCCTACAGTGAAGAAATCATTTTCAGCAGTATATACTGATTTTCATGGGATTTCATATTAACAAATGATTGGCAGACCTTGTGTTTCCAACCCCTAACTTACTATGATTAAGAAACCGCTTTTGTCTCTATAGGCACTGACTTTCACAGCATAATAAACAGGAACACAGCTAAATCTTGACTTACAGAAGTTGCTAGGATGAAGAAATTATTTTCCCCAGTTTATATCAACTCTGAGAGGACTTAGTAAGTGGGGAGAGGGTACTTCCTATAGCAAATGCAGCACTGCTAGGATTAAAAAAACATTTTTGCCTCACACATTGACTTCTACGGGCTTAATAATGCAAACATACTTAAGGCAGAACACCCCAGAACTGACTCCAAATCAGAAATCTCTTTAGCAAATATACACCGACTTCTAGAAAACTAATAATCAAAAACAGTATGTCTGAATTTTCTAGAACGTCCGACCAATGAGCAATTTTTGTATTCTGTTGATATTGACTTCTCCCAGATTTAGTAATAAAATGTACTTCCTATTGCAAACAAAACAAAACAACTGTTCTAATACTACCCCCAAAAAAGGTAGTTTTGCCAATATATCCCTACTTCTGTGGGACCTAATAACAAACATAGGCATGGCAGGTCATCGCATTTCTGAGAAACACTTGCTACCATTGAAAAAGAAATGGCAGGCCTGATGAACAGGTACAGATTCCTTGCAAATCTGGACACATTCGGTCTGACATTGAGCTCACCTGATCTCAGATATACCAGAGACATGGGTTTATTCAGACTTATTACAACTGGAAATCTTAGGCTGAACTGAAGCGCCCACCTCATGCTACGCTGGTAAGTCGCTAAACCGGGATCCGGTCAGACATAGAAATCTGCAAGGCAGGATTAAATACTCATTTGCCAGAATCAACATGGACTTCCTTTGACTAAGAAGTTCCAGGCCTGGCTAAACCCTTGATTCGCCTAAAGCGGGATCTGCACCGCGGAGAAATCTCCTTGGCCGCTGTTCTCCGACTCGGCCAAGATTGGAAATCGCAGGCGCGACTACACGGGACCTGCTACAACAAGGAAATCCCACGCACCGCTAATTCCAGGTGTGCTAGAAGGAAGAAATGCATGATGACGGTGAAACCTGGAGGGTTGGAGACCGAGACCCGACCAGCACAGGCAGTGATTGTTCCAGTGTCCGGATGGAGGCGTTCTGACGTCGCTGTCCTCTCTGCGAAAGAGCGAGCGCGGGCGCATCTCCACTAGCAAAGGGCCAAAGAGCAGCGGCGGTCTGGACGCTAGCCGCCGAGCAGCCACCAAGACACAGAATGAATGCTCCGGGGAACTAGGGAAACTGCACCTGTCAAATGGCCAGATCGGGACAATTAGAGAAATGCAAACTGGGGGAGACGAGCGGTGCTGCCTACGACAAACACCCGCACCGCGAAGTCACGTAATAGGGGCCGTCACTGAGAAACAGTGCCCGCCGGGTCGTGGGCGGTGCTGCCACAGAGCCTGTGCACAATCCGGGCTGTGACAGACAAACCGCCGGCTCCGAGCTACTGGCCAAAGTGGCAAGGGGACGGCCGGGAAGGGCGACCACCGGAAGGCCGGCACAGGCCTTCCTGGGCAGAGGAAGGGACGGCACCCAACGACCCTGAACTTTGGGCGGAGTTCAAGTGGTGGCGCGAAATCCCCGAGTTATCTGGTGGGCGCTGCTCGCGAAAGTGGTGACGAGAAACAGGCTGCTGGGTACCGGCGCGGAGCTATCCCCCCCCCCCCCCCCGAGGAACACCTGGCTGGGCTCATGCACAGGTGCTGCCCCTTGACCCCCCACCCCCACCCCGATTTTCCGGCTGCCAGTGGGGCCGGGAACGGAACACCCCGCAAAGCGAAAGGATGGGCGACACCGGCGAAACACACCCAGCTCCGCGCCGAGCAGAGCCACCTCCACCGGGAAAGCGCCAGCCCGGCTCTGCCAGAAACTGTGACCGCACATCATGGGCCATGCACCTAGTGGAGGGGAGGCTGGCACCTGCCAACGCTGGAAGGAGCAAGGGCCAGCAGAGAGCACTGATCAGTGCAGGGGCCCGAGAGTTGGTCTCAGGGAAGGAAGATGTGCCTTCCCAATCCCCTGCTTGGATGGGTACTCCCAGGGGAAATAAGGAGAAACTGAGGCTGAGATCCCTCAACGGAGCTGCCTGAGCGACCTGCAGTTCCCTAGAAGGAGTGGTGCTGGGACACTCCCTGTGCCAGCACAGCAAATGGCTGTGGTGGAGCCAAAGATGAACATCCCTCCTCCCAGAGCAACTGTGGTGCCGGGAGGAACCAGCGGTTCTGAGCATTCTGGCAGCTCTAGTGGGAAACCCTTGGTTCTGAATCCGGGTTGCTGTAGCCCATAAACTAGCACCGGGTGCTACACCTGAAAAGTGGTACAAGCACTACCGCTTCCACTGTCCGTTCCCAAATCAAAAGCACTGGGTGGAAGGAAATCGTCGTTTTGTTGTTTGTTTTGTTTCGTTTGTGGCAGAAGCAGTCCCCACTCCCTCCCCAGTAACACCCTACCCATCTAATGTTTCCTTGTTCGGGAATACACAGGCAAAGCCCTGCTGGGAGTTATGGAGACTCAGGGTTCCTGGCCACTTAATCTCTGGACAACCAGCTTCTAAACTTAGGAGCCTAAAACTAGATTCTGTCAGCCACAGCACCCTTCTGCTGGCCCTCCACTTCCACATAATAGCCCTCTACCTCCTCTGACCTTCCCCAGCTTGATTCCATTACCAACCTTGTCCCTTTCCCTAACCACCAGGCCTAGCAGCCACTCCAGGTTCTACCCCAGGAATTGGCGACTCCCTGGGGCTTGTCCCACCTTCCCAGGACAATTTCCTCTATGCCACTCTGGTAGTCCAGTGGGACAATAAAATTTCAGTCTTTTTTTTTTTTTTTTTTTTTGCCCCTATTAGATACCAGGGCCCAGGTCACTGTCATTCCATGAAATCCCTCTCAGTTCCCAAAAGGAAAGTCCTTATCCTTATAGGGAATTGCTGACAAAACAATCAAAGGTGTATAAACCCATTGGGATGTAGCTATTGGGACCATTCACTTCAAATGGCCTCCTCTGGTGGTGGCCCCCTGGCGCTTTCTTTCCTAACTATAAGCACGGATGCCTTGACAGGATGCCATGCTCTTGTTCTTCCTAACTGGCCTGCCAAATGGATGCCTTGACCACTCCTCTCTAGTCAAGACAGTTAACACTCCCCAGTACGACTTAAACAAAGCACTGAAGGCCTATCCCATTATTAAAGATATGCTTCAGCCAAGAGTCATGGGGGGCCTGGGTGGCTCAGTCGGTTAAGTGGACTCTTGCTTTCCACTCAGGTCATGATCTCAAGGGTTCATAAGTTCCAGCCCCATATCCGGCTCTGCATGGTTGCTTGAGATTCTCTCTTTCTCTCCCCCCTCCTCCACGTATGCACACACACTCTCTCTCTCAAAAATAATATATAAACTTTTTAAAAAATTTTTTAATTTTTTAAATATTTTTTAAAATTTTATTTATTTTTTTAAACTTACATCCAAATTAGTTAGCATATAGTGAAACAATGATTTCAGGAGTAGATTCCTTAGTGCCCCTTACCCATTTAGCCCATACCCCTCCCACCACCCCTCCAGTAACCCTCGGTTTGTTCTCCATATTTATGAGTCTCTTCTGTTTTGTCCCCCTCCCTGTTTTTGTATTCTTTTTGTTTCCCTTCGCTTATGCTCATCTGTTTTGTCTCTTAAAGTCCTCATATGAGTGAAGCCATATGATTTTTGTCTTTCTCTGACTAATTTCACTTAGCATAATACCCTCCAGTTCCGTCCACGTAGCTGCAAATGGCAAGATTTTATTCTTTTTGATTGCCGAGTCATACTCCATTGTGTATATATATACCACATCTTCTTTATCCATTCATCCATCGATGGCCATTTGGGCTCTTTCCATACTTTGGCTATTGTTGATAGTGCTGCTATAAACACGGGGGTGCATGTGTCCCTTCGAAACAGCACACCTGTGTCCCTTGGATAAAAGCCTAGTAGTGCAATTGCTGGGTGGTAGGGTAGGTCTATTTTTAGTTTTTTGAGGAACCTCCATACTGTTTTCCAGAGTGGCTGCACCAGCTTGCATTCCCAATCTTTATTTATTTTTGAGAGAGAGACAGAGTGTGAGCAGGGGAGGAGCAGAGAGAGAGGGAGACACAGAATCTGAAGCAGGCTCCAGGCCCTGAGCTGTCAGCACAGAGCCCAACGCGGGGCTCGAACTCACAAACCGTGAGATCCTGACCTGAGGCGAACTTGGATGCTTAACCAACTGAGCCACCCAGGCACCCCTAAACTTTTTAAATTAAAAAAAAAGTCATTATTCCCAAAGCTCCCCCCTTTCAATAGCCCCACAGGCTGGTATTAAGCCAACCACTAATGCATGACACCTCACCGTTGACTATCTATCCAAACCTCACTGCTTAGGTTCCTTGATTTAGGCTCCAATTCCTAATATTATAGAACTGATTATAGGACATAGAACAGGCCCAAAGAACATCCTTCACAGTCACTGACCTAGCTAGTATGTTCTGTTTTGTTCCCACTGTGTACGAGTCCCAGGCCCAATTTTCTTTCACTTTTTAAGGGACTCGGTATACATTTTCTTAGCTCCCACTGGGATATTTTTAAACAGTCCTGCAATTGCACATCACCTCTGCTAGCAGGTTTGATAGGATGTAAGTACCTTACAATTGGAAAGATGCCATATGGGCATTATATTGATGACATTATATGAGGACAAAATGATATAATTCCCTCTGAGGAGGCAGTACAGGCATATTTGCACATCCTCACAGACACATTTACACAGGCCCAGTTTTATCTGTCAAGTTTCTAGGCATCATCTAGTCCTTTCATCGCAGAAAAACTAAAAGTTACCCAGATATGTTAATGCTATCTGGGAAAACTGAAAAAAGAATATGCTTCTAGAAATTATGAAATGTATTGATAAATTTGCAAATTTAAAAAATGCTGCTATAGCACTCAGTTCACAATTGCTTACTTAGTTTTCACTAGAAATTAAGGTGATTTAAATAATATATGCAATTCAAACTACTGGAAATAATAAGGGAAGCATCTTCATGTGCCAAAAAAGTAGGATGTGTTTCAATAAGAGAAGATGTGAGGAAAGGAGGTACATTTTTTTCTTAAGGGAAAAGAAAGTAATTTTGTCTCCAAGTGAGGGTGTTTAAAGAAGAAAAACAGGAAAAAATTGGAATGCAGAAAAGAAAGTTTGTAGAAGGATTATAGATAAGGAATTTTAATGTTTAATTTATTTTTAGAGCAAGAGACAGAGCTTGAGTGGGGTAGGAGCAGAGAGAGAGGGAGACACAGAATCTGAAGCAGGCTCCAGGCTCTGAGCTGTCAGCACCGTAGAAAAGGAATCTTTGAAAAGGAGTTGTAATGTGTAGTCAAACTAAGATTAAAATTAATTTACTTAAAAATGAGTTTTAATATCAAAAGTAAACTGGTGCGAAATTAAAATTTTGTTTTCTCTCTGTTAAAAGGACAGTTTTCTTGGGATTTATTGTATGATTATGATATACTGTGTAAAGTTTCTTTACCTTTTTTATGATAAATTACTTTTATTACATTATATTTGGTAGTCACACTCAATCAACAAAGTCAACAGAAACTTGTAAATATTGTGCTAAATAACACACTCTATGTACATACATTTTCAGTACAGTAACGTTAAAATACTCCATTTCTTTTATTCATATACCTTTGCAAAGTGAGGAATAAATAAAGATACAAACACAGAGGGGTACCTGGGTGGCTCACTCAGTTAAGTAGCCAACTCTTGATTTCAGCTCAGGTCATGCTCTCATAGTTCTTGAGATCAAGTCCTGAGCCCTGCGCTGTCAGCACAGAGCCAGTTTGCAATTCTCTCTCTCCCTCTCTCTCTGCCCTTCCCCACTCTCAAAATAAATAAATAAACATTAGAAAAAAAAGATACAAACACAGAAAAACGTCTTATCTTGAGCTGGTAAGAGTAACAGAAGTTACAATTATATTTATTGATAAGCCAATGATTGACCCTGACACTAGCAACACATAACTAAAAAGTAGCCCTTGTTCAGAAAAGTGTGGTAGACGGTTCATGGAAGTGATACCGTGTGGTCTCCACAGTGGTCTATTTGAGGTGATTTTTTTTTTTAATGGCTAAACTGGATTACTAACTCATAATAAAATATAACTAGTCAAATTTAAACCATGATCAAAATGGGTCTACACATGCCTTTCAAAGCCCTGCTGGTCACAGGCAGGAGGGGACTGCTTGCTGCACATTGTGCACACCTGCCTGTGACTTTCAATATGTTCTTCAAATTTGCTCTGATTATAGTTGGGAGGGAACATTAATTCGCAGAGGGGACCCTTCTTGTGAACATCAAAGCTGGAATCAAAGCAAAAGCCTGTCCTGCGCCCATGTGCCCATGTAAATGCTTGACTTGGAGGGTCAGGAGCAGTGGGCACACTCTCATCTTCTTTCTTGTCCTCAGATCTTCTAAACCATCAGGCCGACTAAGGTATCTGGCAGGCTGGCTGCAAAGACCATCATCTTCAGTCCTCAAGTGGGCTCTCACAGGTACCCTTCAGATTTCATCTGGGTAAAAAGCACCATCTGTGGGGTGCCTGGGTGGCTCTGTTAAGAGTCAGATTTCTGCTCAGGGCATGATCTCAGGGGTTCCTGAGTTGGAGCCCTGCACGTGCTCCATGATGCCAGCACAGAGGCTGCTTTGGATCCCCTGTTTCTCCTCTCTCTCTGCCCTCCCCCACTTGCTCTCTCTCTCTCAAACATAAAATACATTTTTTTTAAAAAAAGCACCATCTGCTCCATCTCTGGTTTCCTGTGTTGCACAAGGATGAACATATTGCAGAACGGGTTGTATATTCAGCACTGCAGCAACATGACCATTTTGCTCTGAGCATATGTTGAGACACTGTGAAATCTTCTGAGAACCCTGGAAATTCTGACCTTCCGTTTCCTTTCTGCTTGATTTTCTAGAGTTCTTTCAAGTTCCTTGCTCCTGGAAAGGTTTTCCAAATGTGAAGTTAGACCATCTATTTCCTTGTCTCTCTCTCAAGTTTGTCATTGTCCTGTACTTCAACCACTGCTGGTTTTACGTTTCCAGCAATCTTCACTTGTTCTATTTTGACTCCACTTTTGCAAGTTCATCAGCATATTTATTGCATTTTGTTTTCTCATCCTGCAAGAGTAGTTTACATTTATTATATTTTTGTCTTGTCAGCAATGTCCTTGGTCATTTCACAGACTTGCCCCTTTGTTACAAGGGCAGAAACTGTCTCAGCTGCAGACAGCGATGGCTTTTACATCTACAGTAGAGCCAGCAGTAGCTGGGTCTGTGTTTATTGAGGCATCCTTTACTTTCTGCCGATTCCCAATTTTCATGGTGAATACGCTGTTGCTACTGGCTGATTGGTCTGAAAGTGTATTTATTTGTTTGGGGCCCCTCTGGCATTCCTTGAATTATCTTTGTAATTAATGATCTGCTGCCATCTGAAGATGATGTTTCAAATTTTCCACTTCTCTTCTCATATCGTGCACCCATGTATCAGTCTCTTCCTGATCTCTTTTCGCAGCATTTAGTTGATGTCCTGCCACAGCATCAGCTACCTGCTTTTTGACTTTCTCACCTTCCAGCTGTGCAGCATGCAGCTCTGCCATTGTTTGATCTCCCACATTCACAGCATCACTACGTTCTTTGGCCAGAAAGACCATTTCTTGCCCAGTTGCCTGAATCTGTTCCTCTGCTTTACAAAGTTGCTCCTTTAAAAGCAAACAAACAAACCACACACACACACACACACACACACACACACCCCGTATCTTCCTTACTTGAGGTTATAAACAAGAAAGCCCTTTGCAGATTTTCCTTTTCAGCCAAACAGAACTGCAGCCTTCCAATATCTTCTTGGCAATAAGTAATCATGCTTTTTTTCTTAAGTTGTTGTTTTTTTTAATTTAAGTAATCTCTATACCCAACATGGGGCTCAAACTCACAACCCAGAGATCAAGAGGTGCATGTTCCCCTGGCTGAGTCAGCCAGGAGCCTGACTAATCATGCTTTCTTTGTTCCCATCTAAATTCTTTAACGTCTGGACCTCTGACACGGCTTGGTATTTTATATTTCAGTATTCTTCAAAGGTACCTTAATAAAGTTCCTTCTCATCCTTTTCCATCTTCAACTAATGTTCCAGTTGTTCTCTTTCATATCATGCCTTCCTGAGTTTGTCCTTTAAACTGCCTCATGCAAAAAAAAATAAAAATAAAAAAATAAACTGCCTCATGCAGTTTCTTTTCAATTGCTTTCTGTGTCACTGACACAATATCTTCCTCAAGCTGGAGAGCTTTGCATGTAACATCACTGTATCTCTTCTTAAACCCTTCATTTTCCATTTCTAACTTTGTGATACTTCAACAAGACCCTCTTGCTCAGATTGCAATTAGTTGGTCACATCTTTCTTTCTCATGGTTACCTTCTCTTTGCATTCTTCCAACTTGTTCTGCAAGTTGTGCTGGTTCTTTTTCCAGAACATCAATGAAATGTAAGAGTTCTTTTTCTTTCATGGTTTTCTCAATTTTCAACTCGAGAAGGCCAACTTTTGTGGTCACCACTAACATGTCAGAATTTCCTTCCTCTTCCATAGTAAGTAACTCTTCAGCTGGAGAAGTTCTCAACTGGAAAGGTGTACTTGCTCCACGAATTTCACCCTAATGGGTAACATAACAGAACTAATAAAATGCTCCATCATCATTTGGAAGGCAATATCCTTGAAATGCAAATACACAATTAACGGTGGTTCCTTCTACATAATGTTCAGGCATACAAGGCCATAACAATGTGTGATAATCACAAGCAGTACTCCATCCGACCTTGAATATATCAACCCAATCTTTTGGATGTAGATGGACATATGGAGTTACGGTGCAATGACATTCCAGGTGTGAATTAGGAAGATAACTCTTGGGCACATATTTTTTTTAATGTTTATTTATTTGAGACAGAGAGAGACAGAGCATGAGTGGGGGAGGGGCAGAGAGAGAGGGAGACACAGAATCCAAAGCAGGCTCCAGGCTCTGAGCTGTCAGCACAGAGCCCAACGTGGGGCTCAAACTCACAGACCGTGAGATCATGACCTGAGCTGAAGTCAGATGCTCAACCGACTGAGCCACCCAGGCCCCCCTCTTGGGCGCATATTGAAAGATGACATGGGCAAAGTTGGAAGTCTGCAAGGGGACTTGTTGAAAAGATGTCATTGTGAATCCTTCAAGGGGCTCTAGGACAGAGGGAGCATTAGAGAGCCTCTGAGCCTATACCACCATCAACCTTTGACCTCTTCCACCTCACTGCCTCGCTCCACCAACTGGCTATACTCCCCAAGTTTCTTTACCTTTCAACTATTAGGTTTCATAATTATCTGTGGTCCTAAGTAGAGAAGGGCTTTAAAACTTTTTTTAAAATATTTTTTACAAATTTCCCAAAGTCAAATTGTAAATGAAGTCTTTTTGACCTACAATATTTCAAAGTATTTGCCAAACTAATTAGGCTTATTTGATATGTATATTTCATGGAAAGTATTGTCAAATAATACTAAGCCTTCTTTACATTGTATTTGTAAGATTGTGTATTTGTAAGATGTAGAGGAAGTCCATTCTCTTTCTGCAAGAAATGGGCCCACACTGCCAGACTTTTGCCATCTTGATGTGTTTATGACATGGCAACGTTTTGCTCCTGAATCAGAGAAATTAAGATGGGTGAACAATTGCAGTATTACTCGGCAATCAAAAAGAAGGAAATCTTGCCATTTGCAATTACATGGATGGAACTGGATGGTATTATGCTAAGTGAAATTAGAGAAAGACAAAAATCATATGGCTTCACTCATATGAGGACTTTAAGAGACAAAACAGATACATAAGGGAAGGGAAACAAAAAGAATATAAAAACAGGGAGGGGGACAAAACAGAAGAGACTCAAAAATATTGAGAACAAACTGAGGGTTACTGGATGGGTGATGGGAGGAGGGATGGGCTAAATGGGTAAGGGGCACTAAGGAATCTACTCCTGAAATCATTGTTGCACTATATGCTAAATAATTTGGATGTAAGCTTTAAAAAATAAAAGATAAAATTTTAAAAAAAGAGATGGGTAAACAATGGTTGTAAATTAAATGAACACCCAGGGATATGGGAAACCCAAGACACTTGTTTGGTTCCTCCTACCTCCCTCGAAAACCCCATTTTTTGCTTTTTGCATTCCTTCACCATCCTAAATGACCCAACTTATGAATAAACATTGTGTGAAAAGCTTCAATAAAGTTGCAAAAAAAATTTTTACCAGCAATGTCTGATTTCCATCTAGGTCCATAATCCTATAAAACTGGTTTTGTTCCCAGAGGCTTCAGACCTCCTTCTGGACCCTTTGAACACCTACAGCTAGACTTCATTCAACTGCTACTCATTATTGGTTATGAATATGTTCTTGTTATTGTATGTGGTTTTCCAGAAGGGTTGAAGTTTTCTCCTGCTACAAGGCTGATGTCCTCATGGCAGCAAGGAAACTGTTAGAAATTGCGTTTCCCACCTGGTATACCTTTCCCAATCTCCAGCGACAGAAGAACCCACCTTCACCAGGCAAATCAAGGAACCTGGATGAAAACCTTGCAAACTTCTTGGAATTATCATTGTCCCTATCATCCTCAATCTTCAGGTAAGGCTGAGAGAACTAATGGGATCCTCTAACTTTAAACTAAACTTGCCAAAACAACTGTACTTTCCTGACCGAAGGTATTGCTTTTGATTTTGCTGACTATTCACGGTATCCCTCTTGGGAAACACAAACTCATTCCACATGAGATAGTCGCCAGGAGACCAATGTCTATGGGTATACAACTTTCTCCTGATCCTTTATTATCTCATGCTAATATGACTGGCTTCTTAAGTCTTCAATGTCTTATGGTAAAGCCTATCATCAACAGGTTAAAGAAGCCTCTCCAGACTCCAATTCAAAGGATCTTGTTGGTCATAGTGGGGAGATCGATGATTGGGTATTCTGGAAATAGCATTAGAGAAAACAGTGTTTGAGCCTCATTGAAAAGGACCTTACCAAGTGCTCCTGACCACTGACACTGCTGCAAAATTGGAAGGCATTGAGCCTTGAGTACACATGTAACAACTGAAGAAGGATCCACCTGATATCTGGTGGTTTACAGACACTGGAGACCTCTGAAACAAATTGACAGGGAAGAGAAGTAGCTGGCATTGAGGTAAACTGCTTCTGCCCAAGACAATGGATCAAGACTTCATACTTTAAATATGAAATAGGTTCTCCCTCTTTTCCTTTTCTTTACTTTGGCATTGGCCTGGAAAGATAATGCCTCATTCGTAGCTCCCAGG
This sequence comes from Felis catus, assembly GCF_018350175.1. Taxonomy (NCBI): domain Eukaryota; kingdom Metazoa; phylum Chordata; class Mammalia; order Carnivora; family Felidae; genus Felis; species Felis catus. The sequence continues at coordinate 204,536,128 of NC_058368.1, read as the reverse complement.
CCATTGCTAAGGGAGGTAACCTTCCAGATTGCTGGATTTGTCATCAAAGATTCTGATCTTTCCATGGTGCTAAAGATCCTCTAGTCTTCCACGTGACCAATTTATCTTCTTTTCCTCCTGTCCCTGTAAAATACAATCAATCACCTCTAGAAGTCTTTTACTTTGTTCAACTTTTATGGCCAGAGCATCCAATACCTTCTTTTTACCTTTCTCCAATAATAAATGTATTTACCAGTGTGTGAGCCAGCCTAACACCACCTTGAACAAATCTACCTTGGTGACCATTCCATGACCTGAAGCCTTCTTGAACATAGCATCCTCCCCATTTTTTTTTTCTGTTTAAGCACACCCTAAAGTACAGTTTTAGGGCATAACATCCTTGATATGTTCTGGAGATATGAATGTAATTTTCAAACACTTCCTCCTAGATGGTCCCCAGAACATACTCTCCAGCCTTTGAGACTAAATTTAACATGCCTGCACTCTCTATACCATCTGGCAAAAAAGGGAGTGCATCAGCATTGGGTAGAACATCAAGCTGCCTTTGACCGAGCTAAGGTAGTAGCTGCTCAAGCTCAGGCTTTAGGGCACCCTTCCCTGGTATACCCCGACCTTAGATGTGACTGCTACACCAGATAAGGTGAACTGGGCTTGATGGAAGGAACAGCATGGGAAGTTAACTCCATTTAGCTTTTGGTCACAACTCTGGAAGGGAGCAGAGAGCTGAAATTCTCCTATTGAACAAGTGTTGAGTCCATAAGGTCCTTTAACAAGGGGAGCCCTTAATGACCATCCCTCTGATAAATGCCTGGACCAGTTTGCCTATAAAGGGGTGGACAGATGGTATATTTGCAAGAATGGCATCTGCAGTAGCACAAGCCTCTAAGATGCTTACTTACAACAAAGGAGTGTTCTCTCCACTAGTCCATCGGGAGCTGAATTACATGCTAACTTTGGGCAGCAGAATGTGAAATCTTTAACGCCCCCCCAGCCTCCTATGGAGAGACCCCATAACACATAAAGAAAGGCAAATGCCATATTCCTAAAGAAGCTTGCTATACAGATGGGTTTATTAGAGAGAATCCTAGTACTGGACTACAGTAGCGATCTAGCCCCAGACTGATACTATCCGGTTTGAGACTTGGAATAGGCTAAAAGCAGCCAATGGGCTGAATTGAGAGCTGCCTGGATGGTATATATACACGCACCTTGGCTCCTTACCCTCTGCATGGACACTTGGGCTGTCTATAGGGGTTTGACAACACAGGTGGCCCAATGGGCTAGGGACCCACAGAAATCATTATAAGTAGCAGAAATACGGAAAGATATATAGGAAAGGATACAGGACTCTGCTGCCTCCTATACTAATTTCCATGTCTCGGAGCATAGGCCTCCCTCACCCCCTGAGAATATTGAGACAGACCCCTTAGCAAAGATCAGGGCCCTTACCCCCATACAAAGTTTAGAATTGGTTGCAGGGGTTCATAAGCACAGTGAGCATCTCAGTACAAGGGTGGGATGGAGCATAGTGAAGTGCTGTACTGACCTCCTAGCAGCTGTTAGCAACTGCCTGATCTCTTACAGTCTGAGACCTAGGAAGGTTCCACACACCACACAATCCTCCTGGGATCCAACCAGTTTTAGACTGGCAAATTGATTGTATTGGTCTTCTACCCACAAGTCAAGAAAAAAAGCACATCAGAACTTGTGGTGATACAGCTTCTGGGCTCACACAAGCCACCCCTGCAAAAGAGCTAATCAAAATGCCAACATCAATGGCCTCAAACAACTTTGTGTCATGTATGGATAACCTCAAAGGATACATAGTGATAGGACATATATTTCACTGGACACAGGACTGGGCTCATGAACAGGACATACATGGGCAGTTTCATCTAACCTATAATCAACAAGCTGCTGGACTTACTGCAAGGAAGAATGACATTCTCAAAGCTCAACTCAGAGCCCTCTTACAGTGGCACATCTTGCCAGAAGCCATGACCTTGTTAAATTTGACAGCCTGTAGCCACACCCCAAACCCACGGTTAGGTACCAAAACCAGCATGCCTTCTGGAAAACGAGGCCTGAAGCACTGGTTCCTGAGCTCAAAGCAGGCCAGAAACAACTGTATTCTGTGCTCCTCAGCCCATTCTCCCTGGGGGAGGGGACGCTTGAATGGGGCTTGGAATGGCAACTTCCCCCAAGTTGAACAGGCTGTTTCTTGCCAGAGTGTGAGAAATATCCTGGAGGGCTAAAGTGGTCCCTGTTGATCCTGCTGGAGTTGGGGCCAAAACAGTCAACATATACGTATTCCACACAGGCATCGATACCACAAAGCACAATATGGCTGGTTACCTGACATGCTTGTTTGCACCACCTTTAATTTTACACGGAGAGGCTGACTCTTTGGCCTCAGGCAACGTGTCTGGTGTGTCCCTCCTGCTCATGCACCTCAGACTCCCTCTGTCCTCACGACAAAGAGTGAAGCCACTAGCATTATACTGAGGGAGAGGGTTTTCCCAGACAGTACCCACTAAGCATTTATTCTTTTGTCCTTAGCCTGCTGCTCCTCTCTCATGCTAGTGAAGGAAACCCTTTTCTGCAGTGGGCATAGACCTACAGAGATGGTTTACAGTGGGATTCATGCTAGCAATGAGGTTTCCTCCCTTTTTCAGGGGTTTCTTTTACTGCTGCTGTCTGTACTGCTGCTGTGGTTTAAGCCCTCAATTTGAACGCCATCTGGCAAAAACACCTACCTCCAAAAGCCCCTCCATGATGGCTCAGGGAATATGGCAGAAGAGGTGGGCGTGTGAGATCGCAAGAGCTGGATTTGAGGGGTGGAGTGTCTGAGCCAGACGAACACCATCTTGGACAAAGCTGCCATGATGATCGTTCTGCGACCTGAAGACTTCTTCAGCACAGCAACACACCCCTTATTTTTTCTGTTTGTTTAACCGCACCCTTGAGTACACTCTTGGGGTAGAACAACCTTAACCTGCTGTAGAGGTATGACTGTGATCCTCAAACATTTCCTCCTGGGTAGTCTCCTCGGCACGTACTCCCCAGCCTGGAGTGCTATAAAAGCGAGTCTTACGGGAGGTGGGGTTGTGGAGATCTATTCACTTTGTAGCTACCCAAGACATACCTCTGTCTGTAAGTCCCTTTAATAAACCATTTCTTGCGAAGCTGGACTTGTTGGCCTTTTTCTCCAGTCTTACAGCTCCTCCAGCCTCTGCGGGGTGTTTTCCTTTTCACGGAATACCCATCCTCCGTGGAAGGCATCCTTGCTTGCATACAAGACAGGAAAAAGTCAAGCCACTTATGGCTTTGGCAGTGTAATCGGAGCACGGTTGCTCAGGCTCACACAGCATTGGCCGCTTGAGTTTCTCTTTTCCTGACTGAACTTGACAGGTAGAGTGTATGTGACCAGGAGTGGGTTCAGAAAACAATTTAAAAAGGAGAATTTAGAATTGGTTTTCAGACCCAGAAATCTACATAACCCTAGAGGATGAGTATTGGTAAATTTGCTAAACTTGAACATGAATGCTTCATTTCTACTGAAACATGGTAGACAGGTTATAACTTTTTATTATCTGCAGTGAAAAATTTACTGAAGTCAAAATACTGGAGGTCTAATTGGTTGTCTTTGTAGACCATTTCGATGAGAGTGAGGGCTACAATAACCACAGGGTGTGATGGCTGCCTCCACTGAATTGTAGGAGTCACAAAAACAAAAGATACAAGGATTTAAATTTTTGAAAGAAAAAGTTTCAGTAATGCCCCTTTAAAAAGCCTTATTTCTCATAGGTACAGTGAAGAGAGGGCCAAAAATCAGACCCAAAATTGGAGCATTTTAGAGGCTGAATTAAAATAGAAGGTGAATTCACATCTTTGCCACACCTCTCACGTGCAAGCAAGGGGACTGATGAGCAAGTAATAGGACTCTGTGGATTCAAATGGGTTAATGTGGGTGGATCTTTGTCAATATAAGAACCTTCAATCCCCATATCTCTCTGAGCTTCCCTTGAAGAACGAGTCCCTCATCTAAGGAGGCTAGCCCTTCCTCGATTAAAGACACAGAGAAGATCTCACCTGAGAAAGTTAGCTTCTAGAAGAATGTCAATTCACCTAAAGTCATAAGCAACATAATTCATTCCAAACCCATAACTAGCTGCAGATACTAGAATGCCCCAAAGGGACAACTATAAAGTGTGAATTTGGATTTATTGCTCATGTATCAAAACAATTGCAACAAGTAGTTAACTTACATTGGCAGAAACCTTTGGAACGTGTACAGAAATGAATCTTAAAGGTTCTATACTAAGAAGGTCAGAACATGACATGAAACATACAAAATTTATTTACATGGACGCAGATAGAATTTCTAGCTTTCTTGTACTTAAGCAGGCAAGAAAGTCTCCAGTAGGCTTAAATAGTTGGGTAAAGTATTTCTTCAATGGAAGCCTACATAGAATCAGGCTCAGTTGTCACAACTTGCCTGTAAAATGAGGAAGAACTTAAAAACTTAGGAGTATCTCATAACCAACCAATTCTATTCCAAGGTCTACACACAAGAGAAATTCTTACACATGTACACCAGGAAACATAGAATAGAATGTCCAAATCTTCACTGTCTACAGCAACAAAATTCTGGTGGAGAGGGAGGAATCAAAGGTCCATCAATTGATGAGTGGATTAAATGATCTGTGGTATATTTACAGAATGGAATATTTTACAAGAATTCAAATAAATAAACTACAACAATATTCAAAATCATGGTGGTGGTACACTATTCAGAGAAATAATAAGGGTAAAAGACCACAGGGTCACCCGAGTGACTCAGTTGGTTAAGTGTCCACCTCTTGCTGTCGGCTCAAGTCATTATCTCAAGCTTCATGTGTTCAACCCCTGCATCAGGCTCTGCGCTGGCAGTGTGGAGGCTGCTTAGAATTCTCTCTCTCTCTCCCTCTCTCTCTCTGCCCCTCCCCTACTTGTGCTGTCTCCGTCTCTCTCAAAATAAATGAACTTAAAAATTTTTTTAATTTCAAAACTATATACAGCACAGTTGTGTTTTATAAGGAAAAAAAACAAAAATATCATTAAAATATGTAAAATAATATTTAAAATATTAAATTATATTGATAAAAAGTAAAACTATACAAAAGTGAAAGCAATGAATAAATCAACTCAAATGCAGCGTTGGGAGGATGGAATACAGGAAAATGGAGGATGGAATACAGGAGAATCTTACCCACAAGAAACTAGACTGAAAGACTCATATATCTACACCAAAAATGGATTTCTCAACACTGAATGGCAAACTTACATCCATCCAGCCAGCCACACGGACAGCTACACACCTCAAACTTCCCCAAATGGGGCTGTAGAGCATGGAGCAGCACGCACACTAGAAAATGTGTTTTCCACGGATAGCTGGCTCAAGTAAGAGTGGGATTGATGGGTGGGAATTTTCATATGCGGATTCACTTCCAAACTCTACAGACAGATAATCGACTCAAGCACTGTGGAGAAAACTAACAAACGAAGCAAGAAACGAAAATTATTTCTGGAAAACTGCACCTTATAGAAATTGCAGGAGTGGAGAAGATGATTTCCCAGTAACATAATCCTTTCGGCCTCCTGAACCACTCTGTGAAAAGACAAACTTCTGTTCCAAATCTGGTGACTACAAAGCTGAGTATAAACTCAGAACCTAGGAAGAAAAAAGAGCGACACCTTTACCATACACAAAGCTACATATATTGTGCTCTCACCCAAAAAATACCCACCATCAATTTAGTTGAAAAGGAAAGAAAATTATGGGAAATATTGAAATTGTTGACAAAAGGTGGTACAAAGAGCTCCTTCAACAGAAACTGTAAGCTGAAACCACAGGCTTCATCAGGAAGTACTTCTAAAATTGACCCCCCAGAAATAAAAATTCCCACTTATTTATATTTTTTTAAATAACAATTCAATTCTCTCAATTTTTAAATTTATTTACTGTTATTTTATTTTATTTATTTTTAACATAATGCCCTATCATGGGGTTCGATCCAACCAGGCATCCCTAGGAGGTTTTCTTTTCTTTTTTTATTTTTTCCAATTTTTAAAAATATAACTTATTGCCAAATTGGCTTACATACAACACCCAGTGCTCATCCCAACAAGTGCCCTCCTCAGTGCCCATCATCCATTTTCCCCTCTCCCTCACCCCCATCAACCCTGTTCTCTGTATTTAAGAGTCTCTTATGGTTTGCCTCCCTCTCTGTTTGTAACTATTTTTCCCCCTTTCCTTCCCCCATGGTCTTCTGTTCAGTTTCTCAAGATCCACATATGAGTGAAAACATATGATATCTGTCTTTCTCTGACTGACTTCACATAGCACAATACCCTCCAGTTCCATCCACGTTGCTGCAAATGGCATGATTTCACTCTTTCTCATTGCTAAGTAGTATTCCATTGTGTATATAAACCACATCTTCTTTATCCATTCGTCAGTTGATGGACATTTAGGCTCTTTCCATAATTTGGCTATTGTTGAAAGTGCTGCTATAAACATTGGGGTACATGTGCCCCTATGCTTCAGCACTCCTGTATCCCTTGGGTGAATTCCTAGCAGTGCTATTGCTAGGTCATAGGATAGATCTATTTTTAATTTTTTGAGGAACTTCCACACTGTTTTCCAGAGTGGCTGCACCAGTTTGCATTCCCACCAACAGTGCAAGAGGGTTCCCGTTTCTCCACATCAGGAGGTTTTCTTTTCTTTTATAAAAAAAAAAATTTTTAACGTTTATTTATTTCTGAGACAGAGAGAGACAGAGCATGAGTGGGGGAGGGGCAGAGAGAGGGAGACACAGAATCTGAAACAGGCTCCGGGCTCTGAGCTGTCAGCACAGAGCCCAACGTGGGGCTCAAACTCACAGACCGCGAGATCATGACCTGAGCCGAAGTTGGCTGCTTAACCGACTGAGCCACCCAGGCGCCCGAGGTTTTCTTTTCAAGGGGGGAATCTAAAGGAGGTATGAAGCCTAAGATCAAATAATTAAAGGCATATGGTAATATTTTAGTTTCAAAATTAATGCAAATTTTGTGCAAATTTTCATAGAAATTTCTTATAGACTGAAAGATAATATTCATGATAACCATTACAGTTTGTTTCTATTTTTTAATCTAAAAACACATCGTTTCTATATATACTAATATATATCGTTTTTAAACAAATCAAAAATTTAAGGTGTCTCTATTAATAACCTTCTATATTAGTACAATACTTATTTCCTATAAGCATTCAGATAAACCATGCTTTATTATTATTGTTTTTGATCCAGCACAGTGGCGCCCGAAAAAACATGCTGTAGAAAGAAAGAATTATTGAGGAAGCGGAGAGCCTCCTCTGGAACTTTAAGGAATAAACTGCGGGGCATTTGGTCCGGTTAGCCCCACTGCGCACCCCGCGCAGTCACATTGAGACGCTGTTGTGGGAAAGCGGCTAGATAAGTTTTCTCCCACTTTTGGCTCCAAATCAAACAACTGTTAAATGAAAGCTATTACTCTCCTTCCCTTCACCATAAGAGGACCCCGACCGGACTGCGGGGATCTAACACAACCGCAGGAGGGTCGGGTGAGCTTAGGTTGTTAACATCAGAAGGGAACGAAGAGTGGAGGAATGAGAAAGACCGGGCGTGACTCTCGAGAAAGAAAGCAGAAAAGCTGTTAGTCCTTACAGTGGGCGGGAAACCAGCCCTAACAACGGCCAGAGTGGGGTCAATGCCAAGCCTCCTAAGCATTCCAAGCACTCCTATTTTGCTTTCTTCTGACCCTACTCCTAAACCTCCTCCCATTCTTTTTGTCCTTTCTTTTCTTGTCATCTTTCTTCCTTCTTTTCTTCTTTCTTTCCTTCCTCCCTCCCTCCCTTCCTCAGACCTGCAACGAAGGAAAGCGGCACAGCCTGGAAGAAGGGCGCCTTTCCCCTTTTCCCCCAAATCTGCTCCTCCGCCGTGGGCCTCTGGGTGAGCTCGGCCCGGTCCTCACCGGTTCCTCCTCCCGGGTCATCCTCCCGAGTCCGCGTGGGCCAGGCGCCGTTTCCTCGGACGCCCCAACCGAATGCAGGAGCCTAGACGTGGGATGGGAGGATGCCAAGATTCGCTCGGCGTCCGGGTCCCCGCCCACAACTGAGGTCCTACCTCCGTCCGGCGGCCCCCAGGCTCCCCTCCATGCCCCGGCGCTGCCCGCGCCCCCAGCCCTCGCTGCCCGGCCCCGCTACCTGGAGGCTCCGGGTAGCCTAGGTCCAGAGAGGAGCCGCACCCCCCCTTCCGTCCCCACCTCCGCGGCAACTGCCAGCTCTGCTGCCCTCACGCCCACCCACCCGCCCGCTCCGAGGAACGCTCCTGCCGCCTCTACGGTCAAACTCTGAATCAACCACATCCGTAAAGCGAAAGAAAAAAGTTTTGGTATATGGTAAAATGTCATTACGAAATGATGTCCTCAAAACCAGTGAAATTTTTAGGCACTTAATTTTATGGATGATTTGGGGACACAGTTATGGAAGAAATGAAGATGATTTAAAACTGAAGAGTTAGATAAATTTCGATAAGTAGATTTCAGGGAAGCAAAGTTTCGGAGCTGGAGGACCCAGCAAGGAAGCACTCCGCGCAGGCGCAGTTGCCGACCTGGCTGCCCGTCTTCCGCCTCCGCGGCGGGGCCTCACCGAGCTCCTGACTCCCCCGTGTGCCCCGTGTCCAGAGACGGCGCGGCTCCCAGCCTGGGGAGTTTGAACAGCGCCACACTTCCCGTGACTATATACGGTCTTCGAGAGCCCCAGGCACGCTTTTGCATTCCTTGGCCCCTCAATCCATAAAAGAAAAAAAACCAATCTCTTTCAGGTCGGCTTTGGTTTTAAGACCTTACATTTATATTAAATATTTTCTTCGACCAAGGACTTCATTTTTCCCTTTTGATTTTAAAAGAAACTAAAAGAATTTTGTGAGGCCGTGAACTTACTGTGAGGCCCCAGGCATTTTGCCTAGTGGCATAGTCAGCCCTGCCCTTTGTGCTGCTGATTCCTCTTGGCTCCGGGCAGTTGGTGCTCAGTCTCCAGGGGTGGTGGGTTCTAAAGCTTCCCGAATAAGATTTTCTTTCCTCCGCCGCAGCCTCCACAGTTTTTGCCTTGAGAGATGCGGCGAAGGATTCAACAGCTGCCCGGCTATAAGGTTTTATGCTGCCTTCGAAGGACTCTATGGTTTTTGTAAATAAGCAAACCTCCCACAGATGGAAATTGTTCCTTCTCAGGTCATTCTGCTAACATTAGAACAGTAAACACAATAGTTTCTTTCATTGGAGTGAGTTGCGCAGATAAAAGAAACCTAAGCGAGTTTCCAACTGCGAACATGTGAAGCAACGTGCAGACGCCACGAGACTCACCGAGATGGAATCTGAGCACAGAAGGGCCAGGGCCACGGAGCGGGGACATTTCCCGGCTGCGTGGAGTCCTCGCGGCTGCTGGCTGCCCGGGTGCCGCGTCTCCCGGAAGGCCACCGCGCGCGGGCAAGTTGGACAACCCGCCACGCCCCCACTCGGCCGCCCCCGCGCGCACGGAGAAAACCCCCACCGCCCACCCCGTGCACTGCAAACCAGGCGCCCCAGGGTCCCCGCTCGGGGACCGGCACCGGCCACTCCCGCTCCTGCGCCTCGTCCTTCCCCAACAGCCAACCAGAAACGTAAGTGAAAAATCAGAATTAGAGCACTTTTTGTACCATTTTATTAAGAAAGCTAAAGGAAAATCTCCCAACGTCTGTGAAGGCCAAATTCTTACATTGAGTAATTAGAACAGATTACTAAACGGGGCGGTTACTGTAGCCTCGTTGTCCCAGGAGATTCGTGCCCGGCATGCTCGCAGAGGAAGTCTCAGGGGCCCTGGGCGCTTCAGACGGGCGGCGCCGCCGCCGCCCCGGGGATCCGGGCCACAGAGCGTGGGACCCAATCCGCGGAGCCTTTGAAAGCCGAGGGGTGGCTCGTCTGGCAGGAGGAGGACGCCGCTCTCAAGCGTCTTCACCGCGAACGGCGGTCCCGGCGACGCCGGCGCAAGGAGGCTCTGCCGCGGGGCACCTCTGGTTGCTTGCGGGCCTCTGGGCATTGAGGCCGCGGCTGGCGGCCCTGAGCCTCGCCTCCACGTGCTCCGCTTCTGGGTCCGTGTCGCCAGCAGTACTGGTGCAGCAGCCCGCAAGGGCGACGAAGCAGGTCTTGTTTGAAGTCCTGGTCGTCCCTAGAGAGCTGGCCAAGCTTCGGATACAAAGGGAGCGGCCAGGGCCCAGAGCTCAATGAGTGCAAAGGCAGCGGCGTGCTGGGTCCCTGCTCCCGCTGTGCCAAATCCCAAGCCTGGCGCACGCAGAGCGGATGGATGTGCCCCATGGATAGCTGTGCCCCATTGCTTCAGCGGCCCACGGGAGGGAAAGTGTGCACAGACTCCTTTCTTGCAAATTTATACTCTCCTGGGCGCAGGGCATAGGCCCACAGGATATTAGGATGGGTGGGGACGTGTTCTAAGGTGTAAATTGCCTCGGAAGTCGGAGCCCGATGAAATTAAGGGCAAAGTCAATCATCTTGGATGGAGTTATCTGAAGTTGAATTGATTTTGTTGGCTGACATTAAAGAGTGTTTGTTTTAAAAGAAAATTTGGGTGGAGGGGCTTGGTCAAAACAAGCTATTTACAGGGTTACTCTTTTATTTACGAAAATCCTAGGGGCAACTGTGTGGCTCCGTCGTTAAGTGTCCATCTTTGGCTTTGGTCATGATCTCAGGGTTGGTTAGGTGAAGCCCCAAGTTGGGCTCTGTGCTGGTAGCTCAGAGCCTGGAGCCTGCTTCAGATTCTGTCTCTCTGCCCCTCTCCTGCTTGTGCGCTCTCTCTCTCTCTCTCTCTCTCTCTCTCTCTCTCTCTCAAAAATAAACATTTTTTATAACAAAAAAATAATAACTTTTTAAAAAATCCCACGTGCCTGACAATTTTTGGTAACTTTCCATCCATTGATTCTCATGGACATGCCAGCAGATTTTACCCAGATGGCCAGAGTGAGAAGTGGCTGGCTATCTCTGCATGAAATCACACTGCTGGTTAGTGACAGAAGTCAGATTCACACCCTCATCTTATATTTGTCTGTTTCCAAGTTAAAATAGCTTCAGAATTTCAGCCAATATGTATGATGGGGAGGGGGTCAAGATCTAAGGATCCAGATACTGTTTCTGTTCAAGGTCGGTCCATCATTTCTCTATATGGGACACTCAGCTAGGACCTAGCCTCTCTTATCGACATATTTTCATCTATTGGTTGGAGATAAAACTCAACATTTTACAAGGTAGCCTTTATGATTAAATTGGATACAAAGGCTATGTAATTAAATATCCCTGGCAGAAAATAAGTTGTTCTGTTACAATTACTATTTTCATTGTCATCATTGGTGATATGGCCACTGAGATAAATATAACATCGATAAATAAAATATAAAATGTCTTTTTGTATGTGATTACTCGTGGTGGATTGCTTTTTCCTTCCTGCATCATATCTATCGTGAAATTGAATCCTATTACATCCTTCCTCAAATATTTCAGACTTCGTACATCCATTTGGTAAATTTGTCAGTGTATCCTAACCTACATTTCCTTGATCAGACGTTTATCTTCAATGTAACAAAGTCAGTTTAATTCCAAGAGCATAACAAGCATGTTTTGAGCACCCGCCATGAGCAGGGTGCTGTGGTTGGTACGGCACATGCAGAGTCGAAGAACGGGTTCCTGCTTTTGCATAACTCACATTTCAGGGGGAGAACAGAGTCACAGTCAAGAAACCATGGAGACACAGACAACTCTTACTCCCTGTGGTGGTTCATTTGGTGCCAGGAAAGAAAACTTCTAATGTTTGAGATGACTGCCACCAAAGACCGTCTTTTTCATGAGCTGAGGAAAAAAGACAATGGTAGAGGTAAAATGAGAAATAAACAGGAAAAAAGAGGATAGGCAGTCAAAGCTGAGAGAGAGAGAGGGAGACAGAGAGGGTTGGGGGTAGAAATAAGGACATAGTAAGGATGAAAACATGGACAAGAGAAGAAGCAGAGGGTTGGAAGCTCTGGTCAAGGCAGCTAGTATCACTAAGTCGAAGGAATTCATTGGAAAACATGGTATCTTTGCAGCTAACTCAGGGCATGGGACACAGATACTCCAGACAGAAAGCTCTGTTGGGCTGAGTCCAAGAGTGGGACAAACATGGTTCAACATCCCTGTTCTCTTTGAAGGCTCAGCCTGCAGCTCACTGGGTTTGGTGGTGTAGAACCTTCCCAGAGACTTGTTTGAACCACAGTGATAGCTGCTTCCCACCAGTGAGGTTAGGGGGAGAAAGTCCGCATTGTAGATGCATCAGAAAGAAGCCTCTACAGTGAGAACCAGCAATGTGGCCAGACTGCAGATGATTAGCCCCCTTCTCAACAAAGTGGGGATCGCCGGGATTCAGACAAGATCTACTCATTATATTCCATTGAGATGTCTTAAAATCTCTTTTCATCTATGAGATCCCCATCTCTTTCATTTTTTTCCCTTTTATTTTGTGAAGAGAAGCATATGTTAAGTATAGCACCTCCTCTGTTTTTTAAAGTTTCATTCATAAACAACCTTTCTGAGTATCAAAGCTAGGAATGTTCCACTGACCCTGTGTGTTGGCATGGAGCAAGTTCATCCTTCAATATTGGGCATGTGAAGCAGCAAGATTTGCCTAGGTAGCTATTTTCTCAAGACAAGAATTAAGTGATTTCAAGAAGACAAGGCAGATGGGGCACCCGGGTGGCTCGATGGGTTAAGCGTCCGACTTCGGCTTAGGTCATGATCTCACAGTTTGTGAGTTCAAGCCCCACATAGGGCTCTGTGCTGACAGCTTAGAGCCTGGAGCCTGCTTCAGATTCTGTGTCTCATTCTCTCTCTGCCCCTCCCCCACTTGTGCTCTGTCTCTGTCTCTCAAAAATAAATAAATGTAAAATAAAAAAAGGGAAAAAGAAAAAAGAAAAGGTGGAACATGCACCCTAATGTCCATAGCAGCATTATCAAAAATAGCCAAACTATGGAGAGAGTCCAAGTGTCAATATATACAATATTCCATAATGGAATATTACTCAGCCATCAAAAGGAATGAAATCTTGCCATTTGCAATGATGTGGATACAACTAGAAAGTATTAACGCTAAGTGAAATAAGTCAGAGAAACACAAATACCATATGATATCACTTATATGTGGAATTTAAGAAACAAAGGGACAAGGAGGAAAAAGAGAGGAAAGCAAACAATAAGAGTCTCTTAACTATAGAGAACAAACTGAGGGTTGATGGAGAGAGGTGGGCGGGGAATGGGCTAAATGGATGATGGGATTAAAGAAGGCATTTGTTGTGTTGAGCCCTGGGTGTTATATATAAGTAGTGAATCACTAAATTCTACTCCTGTAAACCAATATTACACTATATGTTAACTAACTAGAACTTAATTAAAACTTGAAAAAGAAGACAGAAAGAATATTTTATAGACTTCACAATCATTGAAATTGATATGCAAAAATGTAGATGGATTTTAGAATAAAACAACTCCATTTCTTATCCACCTATACCAAAAATAAGTTTTGGTCTATTGTTAAGGAAAAAGGTAGCATGAAAGAATATAGATTTGTGAGAATGGTTAACAAGAACATATATAGGCAGGGATTGGACTTCCTCAGTAAGAAAATCAAGGACAGTCTCTGCGTGGGGCAAGAGGGTTCCTTTTTCTAGGGTTTGGGGTCCTGGTCTTAGAATGAGGAGGCCTTGCCTACTGATTGCTGTCTTATTGCTAATCTTTTTGCTTTTGAGAAAGAAGTCAGGTAAAATGCAAGCTCCTTAAGGGGGAAAACCACAGTAGAGTCTCTCACACCTAGTGCAGAAATTGGTGACAGCTGTGGGCCCACCTTACTTAATGAAGGGGCGGATGTGATTTGGAGCTTACAGGATATCCGGTTAGCACTAGTTATTGCATAGAATCAGTAAGTGTCTGATTCTAATTTGAACCCTTATTTTCCCCTATCAGTAGACTACTTCTAAAGGGGCTCATTTTTTTCTAGAGGGCCATAGGGTACTCTCAGCAACGAGATTTAAAATTTAGCTTAATTTTCTCCATTTTATATTATAATTGCCTGCAATCCTGTCAAAATTGATACAGCTGTTTGTCTTCAACCTTGTGTAACAACCCTTGGTGAATTGAAGGGATTAAAGAAGGGGCAGTAGAGGAAATGCATCCTGAAACAGAATAACCCTTTTGTTGCTATCGGTGCACAGACAGTAGTATGCTCTTAGGGTGACTATGTCCTGGCACACAGCGGGTGACCAGCAGTGATGTGAGGGTTTCTTACAGAGAAGCTGGGAATGTTGGGGTGGACCACAGTGAGGACTGTGATGTGATGGCTCTGTGGACAATATAGGAAGACATGAGAAAAACTCATGTTTGCACGTAAACTTGACATAGGTAACAATAAACAGGAAGGGAATTGACCCTTGGAGTCCATGTTATGATTAAATTCTAAGTCCCAGTTTCAAAACCAGGATAGGGACTTACAGACTCAGCTTGGGAAAAGATGCCAAGACTTAGGCCAACACCCAGTACCCAATTAACACAAGTGTTAAGCATAAACTTGTCTACTCCTGCAGACATATGGATGGGGAAGAGGGGAGCAGTGGTCTAAGTACGGGAGGGGTTGGATGGTGAATCCCACAGTAATGCACCAGAGGCTACTTCTTCCACTATTAAGCATGAAGACTGTGAGAATAATACTATTTTTGGCAAAGCTGACTTTTTCACACAATTTTTGTTCTAGCAACTCATGCTGGAGTATAGTATATAAATTGGATTGCCATGCTGCATTAAATAGAAGACAGTGTCTTCCAATAAAAACAGAAAGGTGTCCCAAACAGTAATACCTGACAAGTCAAATTATTGATGTGTGTGTGTGATATGATTTTCTGGAGGGGAATGATTTTTACATATTTGCATTTGTATTTGTGTGTTTGATTTTGTATAAAACTATAAATGCACTCCAAGGTATCAATACTGGTTACCTATCATTTAGGAGGTTGGGAGAAGGAGGGGGGAAGTTCTGTTTTCACTTGACACCTTACTGTTCTATTCATGTAAAAATATATTTAAATTTTAACAGTAAAAGTATTTAGAAATTATTAAGAGACAAATAAAAGGATTCTAATGCCCATTTACTTTACCTTTAAATTATAATAGCTAATATTTACTGAGAAATTGCTATATGAGAGGCATTATATTAACAGGTTTTATTATCCTATTTCATTAGGTGCTGGTATTAAATGCATTTTACAGGCAAAAAATGTAGAGGTGCAAAATTTAAGTAATATTTCAGCATGAGGAACTGCCAAGCAAATGTTTGGCTGAGTAATGTGCATCCCCATTGGGAAATCCCCCCTCTGTGTGCTGTAGTCACCCAGGCACTGTCTACTCTCTACAACGCAGGTGTTCACACATTCTTGATGTCTGAAGACACACATTTAAAGTCACATGGCTAATGAGTGCCTATGCAATCTATTTAACTTCCCTTTTTTTCAATAAGGATTAAAATGATGCACATTTCTTTTTTTAATTTATGTTTTAGTTAGTTCATATATAGTGCAATTTTGGTTTCAGAAGTAGAATTCAGTGATTCATCACTTACCTACAACACCCAAACATACAACATCACAAGAAGTGCCCTTCTTGGGGCATCTGGGGGGCTCAGTCAGTTAAGCACCCAACTTTGGCTCAGGGCGTGATCTCACAGTTCATAATTTCGAGACCCTAGCTGGGCTTTGTGCTGACAGCCCAGAGCCTGGAGCCTACTTGGGATTCTGTGTTTCCTCTCTCACTGCCCCTCCCCTGCTCACACTGTGTATCTATCTCTCTCTCTCTGTCTCTCTCTCTCTCTCTCTCTCTCTCTCTCAAAAATAAACATTAAAAAATCTTTTTTTAAAAATAAGTGCCCTTCTCAATACCCATCACCGTAAGTGATGCACATTTCTTATAAGATATCAGGAAAATAATGGGAACTTTTACAACCAGAAATGGAAAGTATCCCTGTAAAGGGACTCTGGGTGTCTAGATAAAGGGTCCTGAGAGCAGGAGCAGCCTCAACTGGCAAGTTATCATCTACTTCAGCAGTGATCCCCAAAAGCAGGCTTCAGCTTTCTGTGTCAGATAGCAGGGATATATCTATCCAGGTGTGAACCGTCAGTGGATGCTTGTGTTGTAGAGAGAAAAAGGGGCCTGGGTGGCTATCACTCATAAGAGTGGGGTTTCCCAACGGGAAGCTCCATTACCCAGGCGAAGACCTAATGAGCAGCCCACAAGTTCACATGCCTCTCCCTCCAAACTGCACCAAACAGGGCACCAGTTCTTCTTAACTCTCCTAGGCAGAAACTGCTAAGACAGAGGATAATTTATTAGGGGATCTGGAATTAACACCATCTAAATTTACAATGTTACTTTTAAATCAAAATTCTATGGGTCTCGGGGCGTCTGGGTGGCACAGTCGGTTAAGCGTCCGACTTCAGCTCAGGTCACGATCTCGCGGTCCGTGAGTTCAAGCCCCACGTCTGGCTCTGGGCTGATGGCTCAGAGCCTGGAGCCTGTTTCCGATTCTGTGTCTCCCTCTCTCTCTGCCCCTCCCCCGTTCATGCTCTGTCTCTCTCTGTCTCAAAAATAAATAAACGTTGAAAAAAAAAATTTAAAAATTCTATGGGTCTCTAGTGCCAGGAAAGGCTTCTTGAATAGCCACTTATAACACTTTTTTTTAATACTCTCTTTATTTTATATTCTACCTGGCAAGTATAGTGTCACAATACCTAAAAACTACAAAGCTCAGCGGGTGTGTGTGTGTTGGGGGGGGGGGGGGGAGGGTCATATAATCTGACCAAATGAAGAAAAAAAAAAATGTGAACACACTTTCCAACACTATCAGATCTCTCTTATCAATCCCTTGGTTATATTTCTGATCAATTTCATAATTTATTAGGTCAAGATCATATATTTGAGCAGTGTTCTTATCAGTAATTAAATCTTTCAATCAAAATGAACTCAAAAATTTGATCCTTCTTTTAAATTATTTATCAAGTATGACTATGCAAGTAGGTCCTCTTGGATAGAGGACTCTGAGATTGTTATGGTCCATATAGATCCTATTTGGGCCACAGAAAGTCACCATTTGCCTGCCCTCTGTCCATGACTTTATTAATCTTGTTCTAGACTCAGAGTCCTTAAATTTGATGTTCTCTCTTGATAACTGCTCCCTCAGATTTTGTGTCGCGTTTTCATCACATTATTCTGATTTAACTTGAAAAGACACTCCCATATCTCTAATAATTCTATTTTGACTCTCCAAGGTAACATGGCACCCTCCCTGTTACCTTCTTTTCAATGGATTTGTAGAACATTCTTGATAGCACTTATTATACTAAAATAGTCTAATGCATTTATTTGCTGGCATGCTTACTGTCTGTTGCTTCGAAGAGAGGAAAAGTAGATGCCACTGAAAAAAAGAGAAAAACACCTTTCCTGGAAGGTTTTTTTTTTTTTTCCATTTTGCTTCTCTGAAAACACTAGTAAGCTTGCTATGACCACCTAAATGCTAGCACGACCCAATCAGCAGACTCAACCAAAACCGCACTCGACGCAGTTCTGATTAACGTCATTCAGGAAGAGCATGTTTATGTATCTCCTCTCACCAAGCCAGGCTTCCTGAAACAATCTGCACTGAAGGTTAACACCAACATCTGTTTTCAGCACCTTGTTTTCTTTTTTTTTTTTTCAACGTTGTTTTTTTTTTTTTAATTTATTTTTTTTGGGACAGAGAGAGACAGAGCATGAATGGGGGAGGGGCAGAGAGAGAGGGAGACACAGAATCAGAAGCAGGCTCCAGGCTCCAGGCTCCGAGCCATCAGCCCAGAGCCTGATGCGGGGCTCAAACTCACGGACCGTGAGATCGTGACCCGGCTGAAGTCGGACGCTTAACCGACTGCGCCACCCAGGCGCCCCAGCAGCACCTTGTTTTCTAACGACTAAACTTCCTAGGCTAGAAGACTGGTGCCTCCTTCTCATCTCTCTTGGCCTCTTGGCCCCGACATATTGTTTTACCATCTACAAGCCTGAGGGGTTGGAGCTTCATCTGTCATCGTGCTGCAAGGGTTTGGCTGTCTGCCTGCAGGAGGCAGGAGCCCTGCCTACTGCCTGCCCTGCACACCACAGAAGCCCGGGTCTGGGCCACCTCCAGCAGCTGAGAGGAGGCTCGGGGGAATGGCACACCTCCTGCAATGAGAACTGCCGGGACAGGGGGGAAAATGATGGGGACTCAGAGATTTTGTGCAGTGAGAAGCTGGAAAGCTACCAGACTGGCCTGCCTTAGAGCTGATACTTGCGTTCCTCTGGTCCAGCATTAGCCTCATGGAGCCTAATACTGGAGGTCAGGGGCTGAATTAGACCCAGAAAACACCAGGGCAGGTGGTTGTGGAGAGAACTGCAAGAGGGTATCCACATAGGGAAGAGTCCCCAGACTTTGCCCTTCTCTAAGCCTACCTGGGTGGCTGAGCCTCAGTGCTTCCCTCCCCACCTGGGTTAGAATAATACCCGCTTGGCCCCATTGCTAGTCACTGCCTTCCCAGGATTCAGAGGCCCGGAGCCTATTTAGCCTCTAGGATGGCTTTTCAAAATCATGCCTTCCATTGTATTTCTAAGGGCTGCATAGTTTGGGATTGTACAGATGTACGATGATTTTTTTTTCCTAATCTTTTACTGCAAAGCACCCTTGTTTTTATTCTTTTTTTAATTTAAATTTTAGTTAGCATACAGTGCAATATTGGTTTCATGAGTCGACTTCAGTGATTCTTCACTTACATACAACACTCTGTGCTTATCATAACAAGTGCCCTCTTTAATGCCCATCACCCATCTAGCGCATCCCATCTCCCTCTGTCAACCCTCAGTTTGTTCTCTATGGTTAAGAGTCTTTGTGGTTTGTTTTCCTCTGTTCTCTTTTTTCCCCCTTCCCATATGTTCATCTGTTTTGTTTCTTAAATTCCACATATGAGTGAAATCATATGGTATTTGTCTTTCTCTGGTTGACTTATTTTGCTTAGCATAACATTCTAGCTCCATCCATGTCATTGCAAATGGCAAGATTTCATTCTTTTTGATGGCTGAGTAATATTCCATTGTGTGTATATATGCCATATCTTCATTTGGGCTCTTTCCATAGTTTGGCTATTGTTGATAGTGCTTCTGTAAACATCGGGGTGCATTTACCCCTTCAAATCTCTATTTTTATGTCCTTTGGGTAACTCTAGTAGTGCAATTATCGGATCATAGGGTAGTCTAATTTTACTTTTTCAAGGAACTTCCATACTGTTCTCCAGAGTGGCTACACCAGTTTGCATTCCCTCCAACAGTGCAAAAGGGTTCCCCTTCTTCTGAATCCTCGCCAACACCTGTTGTTTCCTGTACTGTTAATTTTAGCCATTCTGACAGGTGTCAGTTGGTATCTCATTATGGTTTTGATTTGTATTTGCCTGATGATGACTGACGTTGAGCACCTTTTCATGTGTCTGTTAGCCATCCAGATGTCTTCTTTGGAAAAGTGTCTATTCATGTCTTCTGCCCATTTCTTCATTGGATTCTTTGTTTTTCAGGTGTTGAGTTTGGTAAGTTCTTTATAGATTTTGGATACTAACCCTTCGTCTGATATGTCATTTGCAAATATCTTTTCCCATTCCATCGGTTGCCTTTTATTTGTGTCGGTTGTTTCCTTCACTGTGTAGAAACTTTATATCTTGATGAGGTCCCAATGGTTCATCTTTGCTTTTATTTCCCTTGCCTCCAGAGACATGTCTAGTAAGAAGCTGCTGCAGCCGAGGTCAAAGACATTGCTGCCTGTGTTCTCCTCTATGACTCTGATGATTTCCTGTCTCGTATTTAGGTCGTTCATCCATTTGGAATTTATTTTTGTGTATGGTGTGAGAAAGTGGTCCGGTTTCATTCTTCTGCTTGTTGCTGTCCAATTTTCCCAACACCATTTATTGAAGAAACTGTCTTTTTCTATTGGGTCCTCTTTCCTGCTTTGTCAAAGAATAGTTGACCATATAGTTGTTGGTCCAGTTCTGGGTTTTCTATTCTACTCCATTGATCTCTGTGTATGTTTTTGTGCCAGAACCATATTGTCTTGATGACTACAGCTTTGTAATATAGCTTAAATTCTGGACTCAGGATGCCTTCAGTTGGTTTTTTCTTTTTCAGAATTGCTTTGGCTATTCAGGGTCTTTTGTGGTTTCATACAAATTTTAGAATTGTTTCTTCTAGCTCTGCAAAAAATGATGGTGTTATTTTGATAGGGATTACATTAAATGTGTAGATTGCTTTGGGTAGTATCGACATTTTATTTTTCAACGTTTATTTATTTTTGGGACAGAGAGAGACAGAGCATGAACAGGGGAGGGGCAGAGAGAGAGGGAGACACAGAATTGGAAACAGGCTCTAGGCTCTGAGCCATCAGCCCAGAGCCCGATGCGGGGCTCGAACTCACGGACCGCGAGATCACGACCTGGCTGAAGTCGGACACCCAACCGACTGCACCACCCAGGCGCCCCCGACATTTTAACAATGTTTGTTCTTCCAATCCATGGGCATGGAATGCTTTTCCATTTCTTTGTATCCACTTCAATTTCTTTCATACATGCTCTGTAGTTTTCAGAGTACAGATCTTTTACCTCTTTGGTTAGGTTTATTCTTATGTATCTAATTGTTTTTCATGCAATTGTAAATGGGATCGATTTTTTAATTTCTTTTTCTGCTTGCTTCATTATTGGTGTATAGAAATGCAAAAGATTTCTCCACACTGATATTATATCCTGTGACTTTGCTGAATTCATGTATTAGTTCTGGCAATTTTTTGGTGGAGTCTTTCACGTTTTCTGCATAGAGTATCAGGTTGTGTGAAAATAGTGAAAGCTTGGCTTCTTCCTTGCCAATTTGGATACCTTTTATTTCTTTTTGTTGTCTGATTGTTGAGGCTAAGACTTCCAGTATATGTTGAATAGGAATTGTGAGAGTGGTCATCCTTGTTTTGTTCCTGACTATGGGGAAAGTTTGTCCCTATTGGAGATGACATTAGTTGTGGGTCTTTTGTATATGGCCTTTATAATGTTAAGATATGTTCCATCTATCCCTATACTTAGTTAAGGGTTTTTATCAAGAATGGATGCTGTGTTTTGTCAAATGCTTTTTCTGCATCTATTGACAGGATCATCTGGTCCTCATTCTTTCTTTTGTTAATGTGCTGTATCATGTTAATTGATTTGCAAATATTGAATCAACCCTGCATCCGAGAAATAAATCCCACTTGACCAAGGTGAATAATTCTTTTAATATAGTATTGAATTTTATTTGCTAGTGTTTTATTGAGAATTCTTGCATCCATGTTCATCAGGGACTTAGGCTTGTTATTCTCCTTTTTAGTGCGGTCTTTGGTTTTGGAATCAAGGTAATGCTGGCTTCATAGAATGAGTTTGGAAGTTTTCCTTCCATTTCTATTTTTTGGACAGATAGAGAAGAATCGGTATTCATTCTTCTTTAAACTTCTAATAGAATTCCCCTGAGAAGCCATCTGGCTGAGGACTTTTGTTTGTTAGTAGATTTTTTATTGCTATTTCAATTTCTTTGCTGGTTATGTGTCTGTTCAATTTTTATTTTTCTTCCTGTTTCAGTTTTGGCAGTTTGTAAGCTTCTAGAAATTTGTCCATTTCTTCCAGATCGCCCAGTATGTTCGCATGTAATTTTTCATAGTATTCTAATTGCTTTTATTTCTGTAATGCTGGTTGTGATCTCCCCTCTTTCATTCATGATTTTATCTATGTGGGCCCTTTCTCTCTTCTTTCTGATAGGTCTGGCTAGGGGTTATCTATTTTATCAATACTTTCAAAGAACCAGCTTTTAGTTTCATTGATCTGTTCTACTCCTTTTTGTTTGTTTGTTTCTATATCATTTATTTCTGTTCTAATCTTTATTATTTCCCTTCTTCTGCTGGCCTTCTTTAGGCTTTATTTGCTGTTCCTTTTCTCCCAGCTTAAGGTGTAAGGTTAGATTGTGTATTGGGAACCTTTCTTGCTTCTTGAGATAGGCCCGAATTGCAATACATTTCCCTCTTAGGATTGCCTTTGCTGCATCCCAAAAGTTTTGGACTGTTGTGTTTTAATTTTCATTTGCTTCCATGTATATTTGTATTTCTTCTTTACTTTTCTGGTTAACCCATTCATTCTTTAGTAGGATGTTCTGTAACCTCCATGTATTTGAGGGCTTTCCAAGTTTTTTCTTGTGGTTGACTTCAGGTTTCATAGTGTTGTGGTCTGAAAATATGCATGGTATGATCTCAGTCCTTTTGTCCTTGTTGAGGACTGATTAGTGACCAGATGTGTGATCTCTTCTGGAGAATGTTCCATGTGCACTGGAGAAAAGTGTGTATTCTGTGCTTTAGGATGAAGTATTCTGAATATATCTGTTAAGTCCATCTGGTCCAGTGTGTCATTCAAAGCCATTTTCTGCTTAAATACTCTGTCCATTGTTGTAAGTGGGGTGTTAACATCCCTACTACTGTTGTATTATTATCATTGAGTTTCTTTTCATTTGTTATTAATTGATTTATATATTTGGGTGCTCCAAGTTGGGGAAATACATATTTACAATTGTTAGAATCTTGATGGATAGACCCCTTAATTATGATACAAGGTTCTTCTTCATCTCTTGTTACAGTCTGTTGAAAATCTACTTTGTCTTATATAAATATGGCTATTTTGGCTTTCTTTTGATATCCATTAACATGATAGATGGTTCTCCATCTCCTCACTTCCAATCTGCAGGTGTCTGTAGTTCTAAAATGAGTCTCTTGCAGGCAGCATACAGACAGATCTTGTTTTTTTATCCATTCTGATACCCTATGTCTTTTGATTGGAACATTTAGTTCATTTACATTCAGAGTGATTATTAAAAGATATGAATTTAGTGCCATTGTGTTACCTGTAGATTTGGTGCTTCTGGTGATGTTCTCTGCTCCTTTCTTGTCCTTATTGCTTTTGGTCTTTTTTTCTCCCCTCAAGAAGTCCTCTTAAGATTTCTTGCAGGGCTGGGGGCGCCTGGGTGGTGCAGTCGGTTAAGCGTCCGACTTCAGCCAGGTCACGATCTCGCAGTCCGTGAGTTCGAGCCCCGTGTCGGGCTCTGGGCTGATGGCTCAGAGCCTGGAGCCTGTTTCTGATTCTGTGTCTCCCTCTCTCTCTGCCCCTCCCCCGTTCATGCTCTGTCTCTCTCTGTCCCAAAAATAAATAAACGTTGAAAAAAAATTTAAAAAAAAAAAGATTTCTTGCAGGGCTGGTTTAGTGGTCACTCACTCCTTCAGTTTTTGTTTGTCTGGAAAACTGTTTATCTCTTCTTCTATTCTGAATGACAGCCTTGCTGGATAAAGAATTCTTGGCTGCATATTTTTCCCATTCAGTACGTTGAATATATCCTGCCACTCCTGTCTGGACTGCCAAGTTTCTGTGGACAGATCTCCTATAAACCTGATCTGTCTTCCCTTGTAGCTTAAGGACTTTTTTCCCTTGCTGCTTTCAAGATTCTTTCCTTGTCTGTGTATTTTGTGAATTTGACTATGATATGCCTTGGTGATGGTCAACTTTTATTGAATCTAATGGGAGTTCTCTGTGCTTTTTTTAATTTGATATCTGTGTCCTTCCCCAAATTAGGGAAGTTTTCAACTATACTTTGTTTGAATAAACCTTCTGCCCCTTTTTCT
Source organism: Felis catus (assembly GCF_018350175.1). NCBI lineage: Eukaryota > Metazoa > Chordata > Mammalia > Carnivora > Felidae > Felis > Felis catus. The sequence goes on along the minus strand of NC_058368.1, from coordinate 204,512,247 downwards.
CTCTCTTCTCTTCTGAGACTCCTATGATAGGAATGTTATTCCATTTTAATAAGTCACTTAGTTCCATAAGGCTGCCTTGGCGATTTATTACCTTTCTTTCTTTCTTTCTTTCTTTCTTTCTTTCTTTCTTTCTTTTTTTTTCAGCTTCATCTCCTCCCCCCCCCCCATAATTGTAACTTCTTTTTTACTGATTCTCTCCTATGCAAATCTTCTTATCTATCCTCTTTTGTATAGCCTCCATTTGGGTTTACATCTGTTTTAGTATTTTTAATTTCAACCTGACTAGATTTTAGTTTTTTTATCTCTGCATAAAGGGATTCTCTAGTGTCTTCTATGCTTTTTTCAAGCCCAGCTAGTATCTTCACAATCATTGTTTTCTATTCTAGTTCAGACATCATACTTATATCTGTACTGAGTAAATCCCTGGCTGTGAGATTAACTTCCTGTTCTTTCTTTTGAGGTGAATTTGTACGTCTCCTCATTTTGTCCAGAAAAGAAGAAGGGAAAAAAACAAAAAGGAAAAAAGAAAAATTTTAAAAAACCTAGATCTTGGGTGTGTGTGGTCTGTGTGTTAAATGAATCTAGATCTGAAATAAAATAAAAATATATATAAGAATTAAAAATAATAAAGAAAATAAAAAAGGGATTGAAAAAAAGAAAGGAAATAAAAAACCCATAATAAAAAATCACAGAATAAAAATGAAAAGGAAGCTAGATCCTATTTACCCTAGAGCGAAGGCTTTGCAGCACTCTGTGATCAGTAGACTCGATGCCAGCACGTTGTTTGTGCTGGTCTCTAGAGGAGGGGCCTGTTGCACTGATTCTCAGGTGGGCTTGCCCTAGTGGAGATTCACCTGTGGGGTGGGGAGTTTGGTGTAAGCGGCTCTGGCCTCCACTAGGTGCCGCTGTTTTGCTTCCTGAAGGTTTCAGCGCCAAGGGGTGGGATGAACGTGGCGGGACCGCTCTCTAGCCCCAGAGCTCAAAGTTTCCGCACCCCCAACGTTTCGGGGAACCCTCACAGAAGAGCAACCAATCACCCCTCTTGTGTCCCTGATTTCGGTCAGAACCCTGCATTCACCCTGCCTATGTTCTGAGCTTTTTTATCTCAGGCGCGGGACTGGGTTTCAAAACACCCCATCTTAGGGACGGCCCCCGCCTCGACCTGTGTGACCTGCGTTGTTCCCCTGGAGGAGGGTATCACCCTGTTTTTGCAGCTTGCCGGGTGTGCAAGGAAGACGGTCCCACGACCAAGCAGCAGTTCGGAACTTAACGGCAAAACAGAGCAGAGAGCAGACACCCCAGCTCACTGCTCTCCGCCTGAGTCTGCTCCGATGCCTTGGAACAGTGCCGCACATTGGAGCCACCCTTTCTTCTTGCGACCCAGGGGATCCTCAGGCCATGCTGGCACTCCTGGGACTCCATGCCGCTTTGCCACCTGAGCACGTTTGAGCCAGGCATGTCCTCACAGGAACCGACTTCCCAAAGTTGAGATTTTGTGTTCCACTGCTTGTGATGGTTGGCGGTGGCTTCCCTCCTTTCCTGCGGCCACACCCACTGCTCTGTCTCCACCAAGCAACCCTCTCCACCTCATCCCTTCCAAACCAAGGACCCTTTTCTACTGGTAGACTTGCAGTTTTTGTTCTCTCAGACCTCTGGTTGGTTTCTTGGGTCTTCTGAATGATTTGATAACCATCCAGCTGTCTTCAAGGAAGGAGACAAGCTTAGGGTCCCCCTCCACCATCTTTTTTTTTTTTCAACGTTTATTTATTTTGGGGACAGAGAGAGACAGAGCATGAACGGGCGAGGGGCAGAGAGAGAGGGAGACACAGAATCGGAAACAGGCTCCAGGCTCTGAGCGGTCAGCACAGAGCCCGACGCAGGGCTGAACTCACGGACCGTGAGATCATGACCTGAGCCGAAGTCGGACGCTCAACCGACAAGCCACCCAGGCGCCCCCCCCCCCCCCACCATCTTAACTCCTCCAGCAGGCTTGTCTTTATAATTTCTTGCTTGTAAGAAGTAGAATTTCTGGGCCCAATTAATGCTCATTGAGATGTTTAATATAAATTTGCCAGATTGCCTTCCCAAAGAGCTTTTCAAATTCATTCCCAAAGTGAGTAACTGAGAATTACTTCTTTCTGTATGTTTACCAACATTGGATAAATTCTACACATTACTCAGTGCTCCTCGCTATAAATGAACTCAATCTCCTTCACCTATTTCACCCATTATCCCTCCTCCCCTCTGGTATTCATTGTTTTAATTTGCATTTCTTTGATTTTAATGAGCTCCCACCAGCCTTTCAGCCCCGAACCCATCACTCCCTTCGGGTCCGGACCACACCCGCCCAAAATTAAATCCACAGGCTGAGAATAAGGAGAAAAGGCTTTAATTGTCGTGTGGAACTCGAGTAAGATTAGAATTTGTGTCGATTCTCAGTGGTTCTAGAAGTTTTTCAAGATACTGATTCCATGAAGAATGTTTTCTGATGTAAAAACCTGTAGGTAATTGAGGACAGGTAAAGTAAATAAGGAAGGTTCTCCACCAGAGACCTCAAGGTTCATCTCGGTCCGGCCAGTCCAGCGAGGAGAAGTCCACACAGACAGGATGAGGGCCCCATAGGGTGTCTCGGGCTCCTTCCAGCGCGTCGGTTGAAGGGGCGCTGTGGGCCCCGACGACGATGCTGGAATTCTTTCCCTCTCCAGCTTCCACCTTGCTTTGAGCCGCGGTTTTCAGCAGCTTCCGGAGACGGCCCGGGCTCCTGGAGGCGGTCTGGCCGTGGGTCTGTCCACCTCCGCTGGCGCTGGTATCTCCTGGCCGGTTCAGGGTCCATCGGGCAACACGGTCTGTCGCATGTGCCTCTCGTGGAGGTGACTGTAGCTCCATCGCGGTCTCAGCCGGGACGTGAGGGTCTCGGCAGCGTTTCTGGCCCCTCTCAAGCCGGGGACCATCTCCGTGCCAGGGGTCAGCGTGGCGCAGCCTCCCGCACGCACCGGGGTTCCAGTCCCCGCACAACTGGGGGCGTTGGCAGGAGGGGCGGCTCAGCGCCGGGAAGTTATCCAGCGCCCAGGCCCAGGCCTGTTCTCGGTTCAGACCCGGGGGCATAAGTGGCTCCGAACGTGCCCACCTGCAAGACGGCCCTTCCAGCGTGGGCAGATGGGGGTCCATGGCTTCAGCCTCTGACCAGGCCGAGACGTGCAGCCAGTCTGGGAGAAAGAAGATGCATCCAGCGCTGGGTGTGCCCTTTTATAGCGCTCGGTCGTGTGTAGGATCTCAGAAAGGACTGTCCTGATACTTGGGGCTGACCCTCATTAGCCTTGCAAATTACCTCGGAGCCGGATAAGATTAAGGAGAAAACTGCATCATTGTGGGCGGCGCTTTTGAGAGTTTGAAGGGTTTCAGTGATGGACTTAAGGGAGGAGCAGGGAGAAGGAAGGTCTTCGGGGAGAGAAGTCAAGTTCCTGGCTGTTTACAGCCGCTGTAGAAAACCTCTCTCCTTGTCAGGCACGCGTAGACAAATCACACTTCTCATGTCCCTTCTTTTAGAGTATCAGAGACGATTGCCTGGTGTTAGAGATGAGACCCTGAGCGTTAGATGAAAACAAGATCATAAACGTAGTTTATGCTGGAGCTGAAGTGAGAGTATATGTAGGTCAACGAGTAAAGAAGTAATTCGTAGAGGTGGGAAAAGGAAAGTCCCATGCCTTCCTTAAAATTGTAATTTTTTAGTATTTTCCATTCATTTGCAAGTTTATAAAATTGTGACATGTACATTTTTGTCTTATATTTTCTTTGTAAGTAGGCTTCACGCACAGAGCAGAGCCCAGTGCAGGGCTTGAAACCACACCGTCAAGATCTAGACCTGAGCCTAGATCAAGAGTTGGACACACGTAACCGACTGAGCCACCCAGGTGCCCTACATTTCTCTTTTTAAAAATGTTTTTAGGGGCGCCTGGGTGGCTTAGTCGGTTAAGTGTCCGACTTGGGCTCAGGTCATGATCTCATGGTTCACAAGTTCGATCCCCGCGTTGGGCTCTGTGCTGACAGCTCAGAGCCTGCTTCCGATTCTGTGTCTCCCTCTCTCTCTGACCCTCCCCCCATTCATGCTCTGTCTCTCTCTGTCTCAAAAATAAATAAACGTTAAAAAAATTTTTAAATAAAAATGTTTTTAAGTTTATTTATTTATTTATTTTTAGTAATCTCTACACCCAGCATGGGGCTTGAACTTATTACCCCAGGATCAAGAGTCACATGCTCTTTGGACTGACCCAGCTAGACACCTCTGTTACATGTGCATTTCATCTGTGGTTTCCACTGCTGACATACTAACCTCCCATGAGCCCCTGTCACATTTTACCTATCTGCTGCCCCACAGTAGACACTCAGAATGTCAATTACCCAACTTCACCACATATGATAGTCCTTGTGAGAGAATTTCTCTAAAATATATACCCATGAACAGAGTTATGCCATGAAAAAGTGCAAAAACCTAAATTCGTTGAGTAATGCCATATTCTTCAGGAGACAGGCAACACGTACCCTCCAACAATAATGCCTGAGGATTACTCCACGCACACATTCTGCACAAACACTTGGAATGACCCAGTATGCTAACACTTGCCAGGGATTTGGTGATTCTGAACAGATCAACAGTGGTAGTAGTTGTGGATTCGTGTTTTCTGATTACTCTTTGGGACCCACTTTGCTCTGTGGTTCTGAAAGCCATTACTGTTGTTCAGTCTAAACTATGTCCTCATTATTCCATTAAATTAAAAAAAATTATCCCCTAATAAGTTATTTGATGCTTCAACTATTTGAGCATATTTCATTTCTGTTCCTAAAAAGCATAAAAAGAATACAACAGTGATATCACATTCACCATTATATTTACTTATTATAATCTTTTCCTTTTAACCATCTTAGAAGAATGATTTAGACTTCCTTAATAATGTGTAAATATTGGAAGTTTTTCTTTCTGTTTTCAGGATATTTTAAGAATATTTGTTTTATATTGATCGTGATTTTTTAGATGAAACCATAAACTTTAAAGAAGAAAAATTTCTCTCAATATTTCATCTTGAAACCTGACATCTTTCCTTTCTTACACATCCTTCCATCAAGAATGAAATAAGCCATTTCAGGGGTGCCTGGGTGGCTCAGTTGGTTAAGCATCCGACCTCAGCTGAGGTGATGATCTCCTGGCTCCTGAGTTCGAGCCCCTCACTGGGATCTGCACTGACAGCTTGGAGCCTGCTTCAGAATGTGTCTCCCTCTCTCTCTCCCTCCCTCCCCAGCTTGTGCACGCACGCACTCTCTCTCTCTTTCTCTCAAAAATAAATAAACACTAAAAAAAAGAAATAAGTCATTTTAATCAAGAATTTGAATCCCTTCTTTATGTGTTAATTTTCTTAGCATAGGGGTCCTGGGACAGGAACAAGGAGCTTCTCCAATCCCCGTTGGCACAAAGTAGTCCAAAGATGGAATCATGCAGAGTCTGATGTGGTTAGGAGCTGAGACTGGTGCTGCTGGTAAGGGTGGAGGGTTGAGAGGACCCTGAAACTAAAGACCAAAGTGTAGCTCCCGAGCTAGAGCAAGCAAGAAAATTATCCAGGAGAAAGACTCCATGCTTAACCTGACTCCTGCCTCAGCCTGCTCACACAGCCTCTCCCGGACTTCTCTCTGGGGCTTGCTCTGCTGGGGCAGGATCTCTTGTGACCAGCTGACCTCTGCAGGAGCCCACTTGGCAAGGAACTCAGGGCAGTTTCCAGCCAATATTGCTCAGGGAACTTAAACTTCATCTCAAACAAGTAAAATTTAGTTCCTCGGTTTTGTTGAAAGCAAAATACCATTCATATTACATAATTTTCTTATTGTAAAAAAAGTTTATTAAACCAGGTTCAAACTCCTAAAAACAAAAAACACAGACATTGAAACAAGAGCACGTATTTTTCACCTACCAAATTGAAAAGATATTTATTACCCATTGATATTACCAATGACTGTCACATTGTAGGGTAATACATATTTCTTACACTGCAGTTAGGACTGTATTTGGTAGAGTAACACAGTGATGAAATTTACAAAGCACATATTCTCACACATATTCTCGAAAAACAAAACTTAAGTGGCAGTCTGTTACACAAGGTGCACGAACAAGCACACATCTCCCCCTAGCACACACACAATCCGCCCACAAGATCGGCATGTTTATAGTCAAAACTAAGAACTGGGAAAAGTAATAGGAAGTACGAATTAAGTCGTTGTAAACCCCCAAAGAAATGTATCTAGGGTAATGAAATTGAGAAAGTTCATTTTGTAGGCAAAGCTGGCTACATAAAGGTATGTATATTATTGTTCAATTTCTGTGCTACATACTTACATACAGATATACTGTAACTAGAAAATTGACAGGTTCACAATAGCTTCTCAGAAACCTTGGGGGTGGGGCAGATGCGTGTTAGCATTCATCTAGTTGGGGAATTCTAAAGTGGCCGCACCTGCTGAGCCCGACACTCTTGCCTTATTGTTCGGTATTGTTCTCAAGGGAGAGTTCCCTCCCACCTCCAGGATGGAGTCCCTTCGGTGCTGGGGTTAAGGCACCTTGAGAAAGTCACCTCGCAGAGATGGCAGATTGCAAATGAGCACTGCCGCTCCGCGCCCTCAAACCCTCCGCGACCTCAAACCCTCCGCTCTCAGCAGGGAGGCCGGTTTCTCAGGTCACGTGTCCAGGTCACGACGTCCATCACCTTGCACCTCAGCGACCTTGAGGCAGGTCAGCTAGGGGGACGCTGGCAGGCGCTGGGCAAAAAGGCTGCAGAGAGTCGAGGGATAAGGGGCACTCGTTGGGCTCTGGCCGGCGCCTGAGGGCCCCTGAACTTCTGGGGGAGTTTGGAGAGGGGGGTGGGGGAGTGCGGTTGTGGCGGGGCAGAGACACGTGCGGATGCCCCGAGGGCTTCTGAGACAGATCCCAGCTCCGAGCGGCCAGGGCCCTGCGGCGGGGGCGTTCCCCGGCTGAGCGGAGTCCTGGAGGCCGCCGGCCGCCTGCCTGCTGTTCCAGGAACCATCGTTTGCTGGACCCACCAAGCGCCACCCTGTACTCCTGGCCGCCCCCGCTGCACCCCCAATGCACCGCAGACCCCACCGCCTTCCCCGCGCGCAGCAGAGCCCGCCGGCCGAGGGTCCGGCGCGGGAACCGTCACCGGCCACCCGCACCCCTGCGCCTCGTCGCTCCCTGGCAGACGAACCGGGGACACGCGGGAGAAATAAAGACTTTGGCGTTGTTCTTGGTCAGTGAGTAGCGGAAAGAAAATTGCGGACTCCGAAGACAAGACTGCTTCCGTGGTTATCCTGCAAACGCACAGGTGTCACCTTCCGTGACACCTTCCGTGCGCGAAGGATGGTGAGCGGAGAAGGGTCTCGGCGGAAATCTCAGGGCTCTTTGGTGGTCAGGGGCGTCTGGGCCACAGCGCTTCGGATCCAGTGCCTTGGGACGTGCGGTGGTAGCTCCTGGGGTCAGGAACAGGGCGACCCTCTGAAGGGTCCCCACCGTCAGAGGCCTCGGGCTCCTCTCGTGGGTCCCGGAGAGAGGCGATCGCGCCGCGGGAGGCTGCGGGGGCGGGCGGCGGCCTGGCTCCTGGCTGGCGTCCGGCTGACGCGGGGCGCCTCTGGCTCCTAGGGGGTTTCCTGGTGGGGGGGCGGACGTCCTGGGTCATGTCTTCCAGGCTCTGCCAGTGTCGGTTACCGGAGCAGCGCCAGCGCAGAAGCCCACGGGGACTGGAAAGCGTTTCTCCCAGGGGAAGTCTTGGCGGTCCCATGAGAGCCCTCCCAGGTCCCGAGAGAAGGGAGCGGCTGAGCTCAGGGTGGTGGTGCACTCAGCTCACACCAGATAATTGCATCAAAAGACCTAATGATATTCATACAAAACCCAGTCACCTTGGATGAAATTATCCAGGGTCAAATTCTCTTCGTGGTAGATTGAAGTGGGTTTGACAATACAAAGGACTAGTGCACCTGAGAAAAGAAAACTGGGGGGGGGGGGGGGGACACTGGTTTGTAGTGTTGGAATGGACACAGAAACCTAGGTTTCCAGGCTGAACACTCCGAATGGGAGGAGTGACAAGGGAATTTGTGACGCGAAGGAGGTTGCAAGGGTGGTGAGCCAGTTCTTACATTGGACTTTCACTTCCCAGTGTTGCCTTCTCCTGGTGATTGCTCAATTCCAAGGACCTCAGACTGTGTTTGGACCAGTGTTTCTCCCAGAAGCTGCAGAAACTGGACGGCTTGGGTGAAGGGGAAGTTCTCCTCAGCAGATTATCTCACCTCTCTAGGCCTCCTTTTGTCATCTGTGAAATGGGGACAAATCACCTCTCCTTACAAGGTGGCTGGAGCAGTGCAAGTGTGCACGTCCATGAATTTAATTTGCTCAATTATTACTGTGATTATCATCATTCTCAATATTACCATGGGTAGAATTATAATCTTAATGAGAACAAATGCTAAATACTGCCTCTGGGGGAATTGTCTTTCTCTAAATGGATTATGTTTTTCCTTAGTATATCATGTCTATGGTGTATTGCATTGTAATACATTCCTCTTCATCTGTGTCTAACAACCTGTTGACAAAAGCATCTGTAGATACATTATAGGTTTCCTCAACTAGATATTCATCTTACTGTAATAAAGTCTAGTTATCCCCAACACTTAGGAAGCAAATTTTGATATCCTTCTGTGTTCCGGGTGCTGTAAGGGGAGCCACCCAACACAAAGACAACCGGCTGTAGCTTTCAGACCCTACATTCTAGGGAGAGAGCAAAGACACAGTCAAGAGAACACAGCCAATGCTGTGAGCATCACCAGACGTATATTCCAAACATGATACCTCCCTTTAAAGTGAGACTTGTCTTGTTTGTTTAATCGCAGGGGGAAAAAAATAGGCTACAGTAGAATAATAAATGAGAAATAACAAAACAGAAAAATCGAACAATAGACAGTGAAGATGGCAGATTGAAAGCTGTAGCTAGTTGAAAGGTTTATGGGAGCAATTTCGGATTCTCATAGCTGAGGTGAAGATCAGAACAAAGATACACAGCCTGGGTTCTTAGAAGGGGGAGGCCAAGTCAGAATTGTCTGAACCCAGTGACTGCTGAAATCCAAGGGAGAAGGAAGGCATAGCTGGCCCATGTTACGGGTGCACCAGAAAGAAGTCGCTACAGAGAGAACCAACAATGGCGTCCTTCTGCTCCGCATCCATTACCAACAAGGTACAATGGCAAAATGCATGATAATATCTCAGGGCCGGAACAAAGAGGTATCTGGGCTCTCATACTGGCTTGTAAACATTGACCTCCCTTTCGAATTCAGATGAATAGTATGTGCATCTCATGTTAGAGATTTGCTGAATCTGACATTGGGAGGTCAACCAATTTTTAAACATATTTGGAATGTATCTTTTACATACACACAGATAAACTGTGTCATCAAGTTTTCAATTACTTATATTTATATATCTGGGACACCTTTTGATATGGTTCTAAGTTTAAAAATTTCATTTTAAATGTTTATTATGGAGAAATCCAAATATACCCATGGAGAAAAATAGTTTAATGAACCTTAATGTATCCGTCAACCAGGTTTTAACTGTTTTTCAACGTTTGGCAATCTTATTTCACCTGTCCCTCACATTTTTCCCCCGGAGTATTCTAAAGCAAATAATAGACATCGTATCATTCACTCTGTCACTACTACGGCATCTATCTAAAATACACCAGGACTTTCTTCATAATCGTGTTGCTACTATTACATTTTATAGTTCTAACAATAATTTTAGTATTATATAATCAGCATGTGTTCAAATTGCCCCCAGTCTTAAAAATGTCCTTTTTTCACTTGATTTCTTTAAATCGGGATTCAAAGAAGATCCACACATTACAACACATGTAGTTGATTTGCCTCATAAATATTTTTTATTTGTGGCAATTTACCAAGGCCTTTTTTCTGGCCTTTTATTGTTGAAAATGTAGGTAATTTATCCTGTAGAATTTTCCACTTCCTGGATTTGACTGATATCTTCCGGTGTTAATTGTTCTTTTATTATTCATAACTCTGAGAACATAAGATCTTGATATTTGTTAGATTTAGTTTGAATTTTATAGGCAAAAATACTTCATAAGTGATGCCGTTTACCTGTTAATCAAAAGGTACATAATATCTTACAGTGAGATTAAGAATTATAGCTGGATTTAGGCGATATATGTTTGATCCCTCAGTTACATATTCTCCCATTAATGTGTTAATTAGTGGCATTAGCATCTGTTAATGATTATTACCTAGATCTATTATATCATGGGGGTTGGGGACGTGTTACAAAATGATGATTACTTCATCCTATCTTTCACCTTCATGTATTAATAGATGTCTACTATAAATATGTACTTTCTCTTACTAATTGTTTTCTTAGACTAAGATGCAATTCATATGGCAATGACTGAATAAATGCTTAATTCTTTTCCTTTATCAATTTGCAGAGAAAAGGTATGTCATAGCAACATCCAATGGTGATTAATAAATGTTCTGTTAGTTTATATATAGTTTATATAGTTTATAGTTCTGTTAGTTTTTAATGTTTTTATTTATTTTTGAGACAGAGAAAGAGCATGAGCAGGGGAGAGGCAGAGAGAGAGGGAGACACAGAATCTGAAGCAGGTTCCAGGCTGTGAGCTGTCAGCACAGAGCCCGACACGGGGCTCGAACTCACGGAGTGTGAGATCATGACCTGAGTTAAAGTCGGATGCTTAACTGACTGAGCCACCAGGGCGCCCAGTTTGGTTAGTTTTAAGTATCAGTATGAACACTGGTTTTCTGGTATATTTGATGAGTTTGATACTTACTGTTCAGTTCTCCCCTGAATAAAAAGACTCGATGCCCAGCTGTGAGGAGCATAGCTATCTGACAAACCTCCAGCTCTCAGCTTCAGCAGAGACTGACTCAGCTTTTGAATCTACCCAGCTATATTTGGAAGAAAATCACCAGGTCCAGCCCACCTCAACAGAAGATGAAAAGACAGACATGAATACTAGGAGATAGTGATCATTAAGGCCTGGCTTAAAGGCTACCTGCCCACTGGGAGAGGTTCTGAGCTCAAGTGGTGTGAAAAGAACATCCATTCATGAAAGCAATTAGGGTGTGAAGGTGGGGGGGGGGTAGGAACTGGGAGGGACTGGGAGTGCCATAGATTAGGCATTGATTATATGCAGAGGAACTCTAAAATTTTTCTTATTTTAACATATTGGGAATCAGGGTATGTCTCACAAATAGTGCTGTTTCTAGTCTATGAGACATGTGGTGTCCAGATTGTGCAGAGCTGTTTTTAGGCTCAATATTATGTTCCATTGGTCTGTTGGTCATGTCTCTCCATTTACATCACTGTAAATGGCATTTATATCATGGAATCCATTCTTTTTCCATAACAGTGGACTCAGGTGTATCTGTGAGGGGCAGAGAGAAATGATAAAGAGAACAGGGAAGAATATGGGCTCATTTTATTATTTTTTTAAATATTTAAAGTTTATTTTGAGAGAGAAGAAGTGTGCATGCACAAGTGGGGCAGGAGCGAGAGAGAGAGAGAGAGAGAGAGAGAGAATCCTAAGCAGGTTTTGTGCTGTTAGCATGGAGCATGATGGGGGGGGGGTGAGGGGGGCTCCATAAGATAGATCATGACCTGAGCCAAAATCAAGAGTCAGACACTTAACTGACTCAGCCACCCAGGCGCCTCCATGGGCTCATCTTGAATACACCTGCATTTATGCTACAACCCTTCAAGGCTACACGAGTCTTGGTTCTAGACTTGGAAAAGAAGATGGCACCGAGGCTTAGAGCTATCAGAGCAGGTGAATCGAGGGAGAAAAATAAGGTGAAAAAAAAAATGGGAGAGAAGGAAACCGTAAGCGGGGTACAGGGGTGCAAGAGCACCTGGCTCAGGGGCCCCAAACAGACCAGGTTTGGCCACACTGACAAAATCCAAAGGCAGAGAGACCAGCGGTGGTGAAACAAGAAAGGAATGTATTTCAGTGAGGCCAGCACTGGGACAACAGTGGACTAATGTCACACAGCCTGTCCAAGGTGCTGGAAATACTTCTAGGTTTATATAAGGAAAATGTGAGACAAAGTTGCTGGGTATGTGCAGGTGGGCAGTAAAGGTCAGATCGGTCATCATCTTGGGATCGATCACAGGGTCTTGCTGGCACAGGGCGGTGCTTATTGCTTGAAGGGGTAATTTCGGTTCCCATCACACGATGCTCTGTCCACAGGGTCTTTTGTCTAAGTTAAGAGATACGCTGGAAAGAAGAACTTAATCAATTAGAAAGTACAGACTGGGGTCAAAATGGGGGTAGTGGAAGTCCTCTTTCAAAACCTAGGGCTGGGAAGCAAAAACAAACAAACAACCCCAAACTAAAACAACCAAAACACCTGTAGAATTGAAAGGCGAACTAGAGTGTGACGCACGTGTCACTTTTGATCCGTTAGAGACACCCGCCCCCGCAAACCAACAGTCACCTGAATTCATTTGGAAAAAAAAGAAAAAGACCATTTGGCCCTGGGTCACTGCGAGCAGATGCGCTCCGTCCTCTTTCCGAGTCGTGTTCATTTTGCATACACACAAGTAGGGGAATGGCACCGACAGATCCTGCAGCTCCACCGAAGAACCACATCTTAGCCCTCTTCCCAGTGCAGGCCCTGACGATTCCTCCTGCCTGACTCCAACATCTCCCGAGGTTTGAAGGGAGGATGGTGGACTGTAGCTGGTTTCAACAGCCCAGCCAATTTCAACGTTTGCTAACTTTCTGCCTGGAAGTTTCGCATCCCCTCCAGCCTTAGAGAAAAGCTGTGAGGCCTGTGCCTGCTCACTCACCACTAGGGGGCAGCAGCACGCAGGGCTTCAAGCAGGACCTCCTGGTTCCCTGGAGAACCTGGGACTTGCAGGGGCCTAATGCTACGCAGTCCTGAAGATTGATCAACGTTGCCATTCTTGATACAGCCACTAGGAGGCGATGCTGCCTTCCCCCCAAAAAAGTGGAATTGAAAACTCATTTTGTTTGGGTTTTTCCAGCTTTACTGAGCTGTAATTGACATATAACATTGTGTCAGTTTAAGGTGTACAAGGTATTGATTTGACATATATTGCAAAATGATTATTACCATAGCCTCAATTAACAGTTCCATTACCTTGTATGATTACCATTTCTTTTTCGTGGTGAGAACATTTAAGATTTACTCTCTTAGCAACTTTCAGTACACAATGTAGTGTTGTTGACTATAGTCACCATGCTGTAGATTAGATTCCCAGAACTTTTTCATTTCTAACTGGACACTTGTACCTTTTCACTGACATCTCTGTATTTCTCCCTGCCCCCCCCCCCCCCCCCAGGCCCTAGCAACCACCATTCTACTCTGTGTCTATCTTTTTTAGATTCTACATGTAGAATCTACCAAACAATATTTATCTTCTCCACCTGACTTATTTCTCTTATATAATGTCCTCATGGGGCTCCTGAGTGGCTCAGTTGGTTAAGTGTCCAACTTTGGCTCAAGTCATGATCTCACGGTTCAGGAGTTTGGGCCCAGCATTGGGCTGCTTCCTGTTGACTGGGAACCTACTTCTCATATTCTCTCTCTCTCTCCCTCCCTCTCTCCCTTCCCTTCCCCCACTTGCGCCCTCTCTGTCTCAAAAATAAACATTAAAAAATACTTTAGAAATAATATAATGCCCTTAAGTTCCATCTATGTTGTTGCAAATGGCAGGATTTCCTTCTTTTTCATGGCTGATTCATATATGACACGCACACACCATATCTTATCCACTCACCTTTTGAAGGACACTTAAGTTATTTCCATATCTTGGCTATTGTGAACAATGCTGCAATGAACATGGGAGTGCGGATATCTTTTTGAGGTCCTGATTTCATTTGCTTTGGATGTATACCCGGAAGTGAGATTGATAAATCATATGATAGTTCTAGTTCTAATTTTTTTAGAAATCTCCATACCATTTTTTATAATGGCTGTACTAATTTACATTCCCACCACGAGTGCACATCCACATCCTTAGTAACACTTATCTCTTGTTTTCTGATGACAGCCACTCTAAGAGCTGTAAGGCAGTATCTCATTGTGGTTTGGTTTGCATTTCCCTGACGATTAATAATGGAGTCTCTTTTCGTGCACCTATTGGCCATTTGTATGTCTTCTTGTTCAGTTCCTATGAACATTTTTTAATGAGTTTTTTTTTTTCCATTGTGTTGTAAGAGTTCTTTATATATTTGGATATTATCCCCTTATAAGACCTATAATTTGCTAATATTTTCTTAGATTCTGTAGGTTACCTTTCATTTTGTTGGTTGTTTCCTTGGCTATGCAGAAGCCTTTTATCAGATATACTCCTACTTACTAATTTTTGCTTTTGTTACTTGTGCTTCTGGTGCCATATCCAAAAAATCATTGACAAGACCAAAGTTAAGATTTTCCCCTATAGCTTTTCCTATTTTCTTCTGGAAGTTTTAAGGTTTCAGGTCTTATGTTTAAGTCTTTCATCCATTTCGAGTTAATTTTTGTGAGGGGTGTAAGATAGGGATCCCATTTCATTCTTCTGAACGTGCTTTTCTTTAGACATGACACATATATAATATTTATATATTTATTTTATATTATATATGTTTATAACATTACATATATATGTATATATACACACACATATATATATAATCATCTGTAAACAAAGACAGTTTTATTCTTCCTTTCATATTTAGATGCCCTTTATTTCTTTCTCTTGCCTGATTATTCTGGCTAGGACTTCCACTACTATGTTAATATGAGTGGTAGGAGTGAGCACCCTGTCTTCTTCCTGATCTTACAGTAAAAGGTTTCAAACTTTCACCATTATCATATTGGCATGGGCTTGTCATATGTGGCCTTTATTATGTTGAGGTATGTTCCTTCTACACCCAATTTGTTAGCAGTTTTTATCATGAAAGTATTTTTCTCACATGCTTTTTCTGAATCTCCTAAGATTATAATAATTTTTACCTTCCATTCAATTAATGTGGTATATTACATTTATTAATTTGTGTATATTGAGCCATCCTTGTATCCCAGGGATAAATCCCACTTGATCATGGTGTATGATCCTCTTAATGTGCTGTTGAATTCCGTTTGCTAGAATTTTGTTGAGAATTTTTGCATCTGATTTATCAGGAATATTGGCCTGTAGTTTTCTCATATTGTTCTTATCTGGCTTTGGTGTCAGGGTAATACTGACCTCTTAAAGTGAGTTTGGGAATGTTCCCTCCTTTTCAATTTTTTTTTTTTTTTTGAAAGAGTGAGAAGGATTTATGTTAAATCTTCTTAAACATTTGGTAGAATTCACCAGTGAACCATCTGGTCTTGGGCTTTTCTTTGTTGAGAGGTTTTTGATTACTGATTCCATGTCCCTACTCATTATTTGTTCAAATTTTTAACTTCCTAATTCAGTCTTGGTAAACTTTATGTGTCTAGGAATTTATCCATTTCTTCTAGTTTATCCAATATATTGGCATACAACTCTTCACAGTAATTTTTTATGATCCTTTGTATTCTGTGGTATTCATTATAATGTTTCCTTTTCATTTCTGGTTTTATTTATTTGAGTGTTCTTTTTTTCTTGGTTAATCTAGCTAAAAGTTTGTCAATTTTGTTTAACTTTAAAAACAAAATCTGCTCTCATCGGGCACCTGGGTGGCTCATTCGGTTGGGCATCCGACTTAGGCTCAGGTCATGATTCAGAGCTCGTGGGTTTGAGCCCAGTGTCGGGCTCTGTGCTGACAGTGCAGAGCCTGGAGTCTGCTTCAGGTTCTGTGTCTCCCTCTCTCTCTGCCCCTCTCCTATTCATGCTGTCTCTCAAAAATAAATAAAAAGTTAAAAACAAAATCTGCTCTCAATTTCGTTGATTCCTTTTGTTGTTTTTCTGGTCTCTATTTCATTCTTTCTGCTCTGTTTGTTACTTCCTTCCTTTGCTAGCATGGGCTTAGTTTGTTCTTTGAGTTCCTTAAGATATGAGTTAGATTGCTTATTTGATAGATTTATCTTTTATTAATGTATAAGTTTATTTGTCACTGTAAACTTCCCCTAATATGGGATGTCTGGGTGGCTCAGTTGGTTAAGTGTCTGACTCTTGATTTCGGCTCGGGTGGTTCCTGGGATTGAGCCCCGCATCAGGCTCTGCACTGAGTATGGAGTCTGCTTAGGATTCTCTCTCTCCCTCCCTCTGCTCCTTCCCAGCTTGCACTCAGGCATGCGCAATCTCTCTCTCTCTCAGAATAAATAAATAAACTTAACAAAAAGAGAGAGTCTGTTTCTTGGTTTCCATCTCTTTATAAATTAAAAAAAAAAAGAAAAAGAAAAAACTTCCCTCAGAACTGCTTTTGCTGCATCCTACAAATTTTGGTGTGCTGTGTTTAATTTTTGTTTCAAGATTTTTTTTTTTAATTTCCCTTTTAATATCTTCTTTGATGTGTTGGTTGTTTAGCTGTGGAATGTTTAATTTCCACATATTTGGTAAGTTTCCCGTTTTCATCCTGTTATTGATTTCTAGTTTCATAGCATGTGGTTGGGAAAGATATTTAGTATGATTTCAATCTTCTTAAATTTGCTAAGACTTGTTTTGTAACCTATCATATGGTCTATGCTTGGTATAGATCTTGTATTTTGGTGTATCCAAAATACATCACATGTGCTTGAGAAGAATGTGTTGGATTGAATATTCTGCATATGTCAATAAGGTCTATTTGGTCTACAATGTAGTTCAAGTCTAATGTTTCTGTAGTGATTTTCAGTATGGATGATCTATCCATTGTTAAAAATGGAGTATTTAAGTCCCCTACTCTCACTGAATTGCTGTCTATCTCTCTTCAGATCTGTTAGTATTTGATTAATATATTTAGGTGCTTGATGTTGGAGATATATATGTTGGAGATATATATACGTATATATATATATATATATATATATAACATACAATTGTTGTATCTTCCTGATGAATTGACCCTTTATGATTATATATTGACCCTCTTTGTCTCTTGTTACCACTTAGCTCAAAGTCTATTTCGTCTGATGTAAGCATAGCTAGTCCTGCTCTCTTCTGGTTCCACTTGCATGGAGTATCTTTTTCTAGCCTGCACTTTGAGCTTATGTGTGTCTTTAAAGTTGAAGAGACTCTTTGGCAGGCAGTATAGAGTTGGGTCTTATATTTTTATTCATCCAACCTCTCTATACCTTTTTTTTTTTTTAATGTATATTTATTTTTGAGAGAGAGTGAAAGCGCGTGCACACTTGTGGTGGAGGGTCAGAGAGAGGAGGAGACAGAAAATCTGAAGCAAGCTCTGTGCTGACAGCAAAGAGTCCTATGTGGGGCTCAAACTCAGGAGCCTCGAGATGATTTGCTGAGCCGACATCAGATGCTTAACAGATTGAGCCACCCAGGTACCCCTCTATACCTTTTGATTGGAGAATTTAATCCATTTACATAAGTAATTATTGATAGGGAAGGACTTACTAAAGCAATCTTATTCATTGCTTTCTGGCTTTCTTGTATTTCCCTTGTTCCCATCTTTCTTGCTTGCTGCCTTCCTTCATGAATTGATGACCTTCTGTAGTGGTATGCTTTGATTCCTTTTTCTTCCTCTTTTGTGAAATCTATGGATTTTTGCTTTCTGGTTACCATGAGACTTATGCAAGACATCTTATAGCTATATCCATATTTTATGCTAAGAACAAGTGAACTTTATTCACATACAAAAACCCTACCCACTTACTTCCCTGTTTTATGTTTTTGAGGTCACAACTTACCACTTTGTATGCTGTGTATTCATTAACAAATTACAGCCATGCCTCGTTTTGTTGCACTTCGCTTTATTGTACTTCACGGATACTGTGTTTTTTACAAATTGAAGATTTGTGGCAACCCTGCCTTGAGCGAGTCTAATTGGTGCCATTTTTCAAACAACATTTGCCCCTGTCATATTATGGCAATCTTCACAATATTCCAAACTTTTTCATTATTATTTGTTATGGTGACCTATGATCAGTTATTATGACTTGCTGAAAGTTCAGATGATGGTTAGCATTTTTAACAATGAATTTTTTTTTTTTGGTTTTTTTTTTAGTTTGAGATAGAGCACAAGTGGGGGAAGGACAGAGAGAGAGAGAGAGAGAGAGAGAGAGAGAGAGAGAATCCAAAGCAGGTTCCACACTGTCAGTGCAGAGCCCAACGCAGGGCTCCATCCCATGAACCAAGAGGTCATAACCTGAGCTGAAATCAAGAGTCAGATGCTTAACTGACTGAGCCACCCAGGCGCACTAATAAAGTATTTTTTAAGTCTATTTATTTATTTTGAGGGAAGGGGAGGGGCTGAGAGAGAGGGAGAGAGAGAATCCTAAACAGGCTCCCCAACACCAGGGTGGAGCCCAATGTGGAGCTTGAACTCAGGAACCATGAGATCATGACCTGAGCTTAAGTTGGACACTTAACCAACTGAGCCATCCTGGTTCCCCCTCCAATAAAGTATTTTTAAATTAAGATATATATATTAGAATGCTATTGCATAGTTAATAGACTACAGTATAGTGTAAACATAAGTTTATATATGCACTGGGAAACCAAAAAATTCATTTGAGTCACTTTGTGATATTTGCCTTATCATGGTGGTCTGGACCTAAAACTGCAATATCTCTGAGGCATACCTGTATCGTAGCTATAGCTATTTTTAATATGCTTAGCCTTTATACTAGAGTAAGGGGTTAACATACCACCATATTACAGTTTGAGTATTCTGAATTTGACCATGTATTTGTGTATATTTTCATATTTTTCATGTTATTCATTAGTGCCCTTGCATTTCAGTTTACAGAACTCCTTTCAGCATTTCTTGTAAAGCAGGTCTCATGGCAACGAACGGCCATGAGTCTGGTCTCAGCTTTTGTTTATCTGGGAATATCTTTCTCTCTCATTTCTGAAGGTTAACTTTACCAGATGGAGTATTCTTGATTGGCAGATTTTTCTTTCAGAACCTTGAATAGTATCATTCCACTCTCTCCTAACCTCTAACATTTCTGCTGGGAAATCTGCTGATAGCCTACCAGACTTCTCTTGTAAGTGATGTTTTATTTCCCTTACTACTTTTATGATTCTCTCTTTGTCTTTGATTTTTGACATCTTTATTCAAATGCATCTTGGAGAAAAACTTTGTAGGTTGAATTTGTTTGGGGTCCTATGAACTTCCTGAACTTGGATGGACAAATCCCTCCTTCAGATTTGGGAGTCCAGTCATTATTTCTTTCAATTAACTTTCTTCCCCTTCTTCTGATTCTCCAATAATTTGCAGATTGCTTCTCTTCTATCAAGAGAAAGTTTCTTCACACCTTCATTCTTCCTTTGTTCTTTTTTGTTCTCCTCTGAATTTCTCCTCCTGTTTTCTACCTCACAGATTCTTTATTCTGCTTGATTCATTCTGCTGTTGGTGCTGCTCTCTGTTGCATTTTTTAAAATTTTACTCCCTGTACTCTTTACCTCCAGAATTTGTTTTGTTCCATTTTATGTTTTTTATCTCTTTATTAAACTTCTCATTTGATAACACACTGTTTTCCTGATTTCCTTGAATTGTCTATTTTCTTATAGCTCAGTGACCTTCCTTAAAATTTTGAGTTCTTAATCAGGTAAATCACAGATTTCCATGCCTATGGGATTTGTTACTGGAAGATTAGTGTGATCCTTTGGTGGTGTCATGTTTTCTTGATTTTTCATGTTCCTTGAAGTTTTGCATTGCTGTCTTCCCAATTGAAATGGCAATCACTTTCTCCAGTCTTTACTAACTGTTTTTGGGAGAAGTGCCTTGTCAACTGTGCTAGAGATTCTTAATCTCTCTTAGACCTGCTAAAGGTACACCTGCTTCATGCTTTTTGCTCCCTATTGTGGCAGAATTCTTAAGTTAGTATGCCTTCTCTGGATCCTACAGTGAACCTCGCCTAGTGCTGACCTAGTGCTGAGAGTTTCTCTTTTGTTTTCCCAAAGGTGGCACTAAAGCTCAAGTTTATGGTCTCTGGCTTGCTGATTTGAACTGGCTTTGTGTGCATGCTCACTAGTCACCAGCCAAAACTTGTTCTTGCTGCCACAGTAGGGAGAGTGCCTCCTTCTGGGCATCCTGCATAGCTGGGGTGGTGTGGCAGGCAGGGCTCACTCACATGCACATTCCCTGCCCCCACTCCAGAGAAATCACAGGCCAAGATCTTGGCCCCAAGCTGTGCTTGCTTAGGGGAGGGATGATGAAGATAAAATCAAGCTGTTTTCTTACTCTCTCCAATGCATCCAAACTTTTTTTTTTTCTTCTCCAACGTCATGGTAGAACTTCTTCAGAAACCTAGATTTCCACAAAAGCTCTTTTTGTCTGTTGGTGATTGTGTAAGACAGTGTTCTCCAGGGTCTTCAGGACCACAGCTGAGAGGGGCTGGAGCTGGTTCATGGACCATTGCAGGGTCCACAGTCAGGACCAAGGTATGTATGCCTATTACCTCACATATAGGTGGGCAAGACTTCGCCTGGGTCCCTTGGTGTATGGTGCTGCCTTCCACAGCTCCCACAAACCACTTTTGTCTGTGGATGGATGTTGAATCAACGTTGTTGAGAGGGCAGCCAAAAAACAAAGGAAAATCTTTTATTCCACCATGATGCTAATGTCACTTCCCTGAAAACTCATTTTGGACCAATCTGCTTAGCAATGCCTGCAGAAGAACTTGAAAGGAAAGAATAGAGGGCAAATACTTGTAAGGTTGGGCAGAAAAAAAAAAAAAAAACAAAAAAACAAAAAACAAGAGCCAGGAACCACTTCTGCAGGCATGGCCACTGCTGACCATTTCAGCCACAGGTGATCTAAAGGAAAGGATGAATCATTTATTAAAATAAGATACAATCCAAGAAGAGGATGAAATGGAATTTTAGTACATTTAATAATTTTCATATGACTTTTTACATGATAAAGATACATTCATTCGGGGCATCTGGGTGGTTCAGTCAGTTAAAGCATCTGACTTCAGCTCAGGTAATGATCTCGCGGTCTGTGAGTTCGATCCCCATGTCAGGCTCTGTGCTGACACTTCAGAGCCTGAAGTCTGCTTCAGATTCTGTCTCCCTTTCTCTCTGCTCCTCCCTGCTCACATTCTGTCTGTCTGTCTCTCTCAATAGCAATCATGAACACATAGACTGAGAAACATAAAAAAAAAGATTCATTCATTCAACAAACAAATATTTATTAAGCACCTGCCATATATAAGATACTGTTCCAGAACTTCAAATATGTAAGTGAACAAAAAAAATTGTATCTGACTTCATGGGACTCACATTGAATAACACATACTTGGTGTAAAACATTTAGAAAATACTGAACCTTGTAGAAAGAAAAATATTCTCTTATTCTACCATCAAAAGACAGCCAGTATTTTTTTTTCAATTTTTTTTTAACATTTATTTATTTTTGAGACAGAGAGAGAGAGAGAGCATGAACAGGGGAGGGTCAGAAAAAGAGGGAGACACAGAATCTGAAACAGGCTCCAGGCTCTGAGCTGTCAGCACAGAGCCCAACGCAGGGCTCAAACCCATGGACCGTGAGATCATGACCTGAGCCGAAGTGGGACGCTTAACCGACTGAGCCACCCAGGCGCCCCAAAAGACAGCCAGTATTGATATATTGTTGCATTTTCTTAATGCCCACTCTTGCCATGCCCATACTCACATCTATATACTTTAAAATTGGGGATTTTACTGTACCCTTGACTTACATAACACTGTACAAATTGTGGGGCACCTGGATGGCTCAGTCAGTTAAGCATCTGACTCTGGATTTTGACACAAGTCACGATCTCACAGGTTCGTGGATTGGAGCACTGCATTGGGCTCTGTGCTGACAATAGAGCCTACTTAGGATTCTCTCTCTCTCTCCCCCCCTCCCCCATGTGCTCACAGGTGCTCTCTCTTTCAAAATACATAAAATTTTAAAAAATATTATACAACTTGTGGAAGGATATGAAACTGTCAAACTTCCTCCATAAAAATGGCCACACATCTTTCCAGAAATACCGTTAATCAGTTGCCTGAGAGTTATTAAGGTTTAAAATAAACAGGACTGGGTAATATATCAATTAGATGTTTGTGTGGGAGAGAAGTAGGGAAAAAAAGAAAGTTTCAGGTTTCTGAATTATTCTACTAATGGGTAGATGTAGGTATCAATAACCAAGAATATAAGTTTAATGAGGGTAATGAATCTTAATGTACATCAGATGTGGTTTTGAGGTACCCTAGGGGCATCCCAACAGAGCCACCAGCCTGGGGCTGAATATTAATGTCGAAGCTGGAGATATAGGTGTGGATTATATATTCAGCAAGACCAAGAATGAGCTTACCAGGCAAAAGTGTATGGAATAAGAGGATAGAAGCTGAGTTTCAGGGAATTCCCACTGTCCCAAAGACTTGGTGTTGGTCTTCCTAGTCTGGGGGAGCCTGGGATGGCTAGGATGTATCTAGTACATTCCAGAGTCTTTATCTACCCTAACATACACATAAGATGGCTCTAGAGTTCCCTGATTCAGTCATCCCTTGGATTTATCCATAATAACATGGGCTCATGGGGTCAAAAGTTGAGGTAGAGATTTTCTGTGTTTATTTGTTCCCCTGCCCCTTTCTCATTACACATACAATCCTTGAATTTAGCTTAGGTTTTTCCAAAGGAGAATTATGAATCATGCTAGGAAAGCCTGAGGGAAAGTCACGCACTGGAACTATAGTAAAAGCACTTCAAAGTCTCAAAATCATGTGTAAAATGGAATTTTAAGAGTCCTAATAGAAAACTCATATTCTGGTACCTTGACTTTCAGAAGTCAAATGAATTGAATCATTCTTGAAAGATTTGGTTTCAGAAAAAATGTCAACAAACATTTGTTAAATGTCTGCTATGAACCAACCACTATCCTAGGCTTGAGAGTTGGTGCCAGAGGAGGCGGGAGGCCCCTCTGAAGCGAGGCTTCATCTACCTGAAAGGCCTCAACCACAGAGCTGCAGTGACAAGAATGATATATGGTAATTCTACAACTTTACATTTTCGTGCCTGCTTGGCACTATGAATTAATACCTTCTTTCTGAAAATCCTGTCATTTATCTTTCGAAAAGCATAACTACATTGTATTATATTTTGATTTGTGAAAAAGTAGAAATCTGTTAAATATTTTAAACAGGTCACAGTTTTTAGAAAGTTGTTTTGAGATTTCTTAATTTTTTTAATATACCTGGAACCTCCAAAGGTGAAAGTGGTCATGCCCTGTTGACTTCTGAGACCACAGATCAGACATATTATCAATCCTCAAGAAAATTCCAATCTCGGGGACAGACATATCAATGGGTCATTTCAGTATTGTGTGAACCCTATGCACAAATAGGGTTCTTTCTTAAGCCCTATGCACAAATCTTTCAAGAAAAACCAATAGCAACAACAATGACGAGTGGGTCAGAAACAGATCTTAAATTGCAGTGTTGAGGGCTGCTCACCAACTTCTACTGATCCTATCAATGCTACTGTGATATTACTATGCCCAAGATCCATTTCAAATCTTTTCCATTTTGTTCTGTGATAGGCAGGTTCAAAGATTGCTTACAATGATTGTATCTCCCAGAATGTGCCTTCCTTTGGCTATGGGCTGCACACAGTGACTTGCTTTTAACAAAAAAGACACAGCAACAGTCGTGGAATGCCACTTCTCAGATTAGGTTACAAAAAGACTTTGGCTTCTGTCTTGCTCACTTTCTCTTGCTCTTTGATGGAATCTAGCTGTCATTCCCTATGGTGAGCCCCACATGGAGGGAGGCCTTGCAAAGAAAACTGAAGTCTTCAGTCTAATAGCCCAGGAGAAACTGAATTCTGTCAAAAACCACTTGTTGTTCCAAGTGACCTTGGAAGCAGATCC
The DNA here is from genome assembly GCF_018350175.1 of Felis catus. Classification (NCBI taxonomy): domain Eukaryota; kingdom Metazoa; phylum Chordata; class Mammalia; order Carnivora; family Felidae; genus Felis; species Felis catus. Next base: position 204,488,217 of record NC_058368.1, on the reverse strand, counting down.
TCCCCTAGCCAGCCCTTGAGGTCACAGCAGCTGACATCTTGACTGGAACCTTGTTAAGAGACCCTGAAAACCCAGGGTCTTAGTAACATCCACACTCCTGACTCACAGAAATTGTGAAATAATAATGTTTTAAGCCACTACATTTGGGGGCAATTTGTTACACAGTCTTAAATAACTAAAACATCTTCCAATCTCAAACTTCTTCTCCCCAGCACGTGCGCACTAGTGTGCGTATGCGCACACACGCACACACACACATACACACACACACACACACACACACACCTCCTAATCTTGGCTTTTAGTAGATAACAGCCTATTTCAGCCTAGTAGAAACACCTATTTCATGGAAAAAGTAAATGTTTTCAGTTATAGAGGAATCTCAACCTCTTGAAAGCAAATCTACACTCCTAAGAGCATTCACTCTATTAATCTTTTCAATGATAAGACATGTCCTTCCTTCTGTCTAAGGCTGATTCATTCACATATCCTCTCAACATCACTTTCTCTAGTTTCTTCTTCTCTTACACAATTAGCCCCTTTTCCTTATGTATTTTCATCATCTTCCTCTACTGGATCCTTTTCCATCAGCTTTTAAATTGCTTAAGTTTCTCCCATCCCCAAACACAAAACTAGCTTGACCCACATGTACCCCTCTCTTTCCTCCCTCATTTTTTAATGAGAATTCTATCATTATCCTTTCATTTTATTTTTCTAGTTATTCCTTAACCTACTTGGATACAGGCTTCTCACCACCACTACCACCTTCCAGAGAAGTTAACTAAAAACTGTTCTTGCTAAGGTCTACCAAACGCATCATGATACTAAATCTAATGGACCAACCCTTGCTAATCTTTATTTAGTTAGCTTGACCACTTGGCAGCATCTGGCACTGCTGACCACAACCTCTCTTTTGAAACATTGACCTGTTCTTCCTCCTTTCTTCAGCTGCCATATTGTCCTTTGAGGTTCTTCTTTTGTACTCAACCCATAAACATCGATACTTAGCAGGGATAAAATTCTACACCCTCTTCCATTGTGATCGTGTGTACCAAGAGTCCAAACTCATATGCTCTAAAAACAAGGCAAGTAAAAATGAATGATATGAACTAGATTTAAGACCTTAGAAAGTGATGAAGACTGTGAACTAGATAGTTTGAATCCCAAATAGAGAGAGTTTCTATTTATCCTAACCCAATTGTTGTATAGGAAAGTAGTCCTATAGACTAGAATTTTCAAAAGCCTATTTCTGTGTGCAGTTTCTTCGCCTTGAAAAAACACCATGTGAATAATGATGATAATTTTAAACAACAGCCAAGAATACACTTTCCAGCAAGGCTATTATTCAGAATAGGAGAGATAAAGAGTTTTTCAGACAAACAAAAACTAAAGGAGTTCATGACCACTAAACTATCCCTACAAGAAATATTAAAGACTCTGTGGTGGAAACTAAAGGCCATACTTTACAGTAAGAAAAGAGAGTATTAAAAAAAGGAAACACAAAAGCAGTAAAAATAAGTATTTCTGTAAAAACTCAAAGGGTTCACAAAATAAAAGGATGTAAAATATGAAATACAAATACATAAAATATTGGGGAAAGAGTAGTAAAGAATGTGTTCAAACTTAAGCGACCATCAACTTAATATAGACTGCTATATGCAGAAGAGGTTATATACAAACCTAATGGTAACCACAAATCAAAAACCACTAACAGATATGCAAAGAATAAAGAGAAAGGAATCAAAGTACATCACTAAAGAAAAAGAGCAAACCAAAAGGATCAGAGAAAAACTACAAAACAACCACATAACAAGTAACAAAATAGCAATAAATACATATCTATCAATAATTACTTTGAATGTAAATAGACTAAATGTTCCAATCAAAAGACATAGGATAAAAAAAAAAAAAAAACAAGACCTATCTATATGCTGCCTACGAGAGACACATTTCACACCTAAAGACACCTGCAGATTGAAAGTGAGGCTATGGAAAAATATTTATAATGCAAATGGATGTCAAAGAAAGCCTGAGTAGCAATACTTATGTCAGACAAAATAGATTTTAAGACAAAAATTGCAAGAAGAGACAAAGAAGGACTATATAATAATAAAGGTGACAATCCAACAAGAAGATATAACAATTGTAAAAATTTATTCACCCAACATGGGAGCACCCAACATAAAACAGTTAATAACAAACATAATGAGACTAATTGATAGTAATACAATAATAGTAGGGGACTTTAACACCCCACTTACATTGATGCATAGATCATCCAAACAGAAGACCATCAAAGAAACTGGGGCTTTGAATGGCACACTCAAATGGATTTAACAGATATATTCAGAATGTTTGATCCTAAAACAGCAGAATACACATTCTTTTCAAGTGCACATGGAACATTCTCCAGAACAGATCACATATTAGGCCACAAAACAAGCCACAACAGATTCAAAAAGATCAAAGTCATACCTGCATTTTTTCTGACCACAATGGTATGAAACTAGAAATTAACCACAAGAAAAAGTCTGGAAAGACCACAAATACATGGAGATTAAGTAACATGCTACTAAATAATGAATGGGTCAACCAATATATCAAAGAAGAAATCAAAAAGTACATACAAATAAATGAAAATGAAAACACATGAAATGGTCCAAAATCTCTGGGATGCAGCAAAGGTGGTTCTGAGAGGGAAGTTCATAGCAATATAGGCCTACCTGAAGAAGCAAGAAAAATCTCAAATAAACACCTTAACTTTACACCTAAAGGAGCTAGAAAAAGAACAAAAAAACCCAAAACCAGCAGAAGAAAGGAAATAATAAAGATTAGAACAGAAATAAATGATATAGAAACTAAAAAAACCATAGAACAGATTGATGAAACCAGCAGCTGTTTCTTTCAAAACATCAGCAAAACTGATAAACCTCTAGCCAGATTCAGACAGACAGAGAGAGAGAGAGAGAGAGAGAGAAAGGATTCAAACAAAATCACAAATGAGGGAGGAGAAGTAACAACCAACACCACAGGAATACAAACAATTGTAAGAAAATAGTATGAAAACCTATATGGCAACAAACTAGACAACCTAGAAGAAATGGATAAATTCCTAGAAATATATAACCTACTGAAAGTGAAGTAGGAACAAATAGAAAGTCTGAACAGACTGATTACCAGTAAGAATATTGAACCAGTAATCAAAAAACTCCCAACAAACAAAAGTCCAGGACCAGATGGCTTCACAGGCAAATTCTACCAAACACATTTAAAGAAGAGTTAATACCTATTCTCAAACTATTTCAAAAAATAGAAGGAAAACTTCTAAATTCATTCTATGAGGTCAGTATCATCCTGACACCCAAACCAGATAAAGATACCACAGGAAAAAATAACTACAGGCCAATATCTCTGATGAACATAGATGCAAAAATCCTCAACAAAATACTAGCAAACTGAATCCAACAATACATTAAAAAAAAAATCATTCACCATGATCAAGTGGGATTTATTCCCAGATTGCCAGGGTAGTTTAATATTCTCAAATCAATCAACATAATACATCATCTCAATAAGAAAAAAGGGTAAAAACCACATGATCATTTCAATAGACACAGAAAAAGCATTTGACAAAGTACAACATCCATTCATGATAAATGCCTTTAATAAGTAAGTTTAGAGAGAACATACCTCAACATAATAAAGGCCATCTGTGAAAAACCCACAACAAACATCATACTCAGTGGGGAAAAACTGAGAGCTCTTCCCTTACAGTTAGGAAGAAGACAAGGATGCCCACTGTCACCACTTTTATTCAGCATAGTACTGGAAATCCTAGCCACAGCAATCAGACAAGAAAAACAGTACACATTCAAATTGGTAAGGAAGAAGTAAAACTGCTACTATTTGCAGATGACATGATACTCTATATATAGAAAACCCAAAAGACTCCACCAAAAAACTACTAGAACTGATAAATGCATTCAGTAAAGTTTCAGGATACAAAATCACTGGACAGAAATCTGTTGAATTTCTATACACCAATAATGAAGCAGCAGAAAGAGGGATTAAGAAAACAATCCCATTTACAACTGCACCAAAAATAATAACATACCTAGAAATAAACTTACGAAAGAGGTGAAAGACTTATACTTCAAAAACTACAAAATATTGATAAAAGATATTGAAGATAACACAAAGAAATGGAAAGACATTCCACGCTCATGGATTGGAAGAACAAGTATTGTTAAAATGTTTATACTACCCAGGGCACCTGGGTGGCTCAGTCGGTTGTGTCCAGCTCTTGGTTTCGGCTCAGGGCATGATCTCATGCTTTGTGAGTTCAAGCCCTGCATCAGGCTCTGTGCTGGCAGTGCGCAGCCAGCTTGGAATTCTCTTTCTGCCCCTCCCCACCTCACACACACACCTCTCTCTCAAATAAATAAATGACAACTTAAAAAAAAAGTCTATACTACCCAAAGCAGTCTACAGATTTAATGTAATCTCTATCAAAATACCAACAGCATTTTTCACAGAAAGATAACAAACAATCCTAAAATTTATATGGACCCACAAAAGACCCCAATATTCAAAATAATTTTGAAAAAGAAAGTTGGAGATTTCATGATTCTGGACTTCAAGTTATATTACAAAGCTGTAGTAATCAAAACAGTATTGTACTGGCACAAAAATAGACATATAGACCAATGGAACAGAAAAGGAAACCCAATTATATGGTCAATTAACCTTTGACAAAGCAGGGCAGAGTACCCAATGGGAAGAGGACAGTCTCTTCAACAAATGGTTTTGGGAAAACTGGTCAGATAAATGCAAAAGAATAACACAGGACCACTTTCACACATCATAAACAAAAATAAACTCAAAATGGATTAAAGACCTAAATGGGAGTCCTGAAACCATAAAAATCCTACAGAGAGCACAGGCAGTACTGTCTCTGACATTGGCCATAGCAACATTTTTCTAGATATGTCTCTTGAAACAAGGGAAATAAACGTAAAAATAAACTATTGGAACTACATCAAAATAAAAACTTCTGCACAGTGAAGGAAACATCAACAAAACTAAAAGGCAACTTACTGAATGGAAGAAGATATTTGCAAATGACATATCCAATAAAGGGTAAGTATCCAAAATATATAAAGAACTTACATAACTCAACACCAAAAAACCCCAAATAATCCAATTTAAAAATGGGCAGAAGACATGAAGAGACATTTCTTCAAAGAAGACACATAGATGGCCAACGGACACATGAAAATATGCTCAACATCACCCATCATCAGGGAAGTGCAAAGTAAAACTACAATGAGTTATCACCTCACACCTGTCAGGATGGCTAAAATCAAAAACACAAGAAACAACAAATATTGGTGAGGATGTGGAGAAAAAGGAACCCTCCTGCACTGTTGGTAGGAGTGCAAACTGGTACAGCCACTATAGAAAATGATATGGAGATTCCTCAAAAAATTAAAAATAGAACTACCCTGCAATCCAGTAATTGCACTAGTGAGTACCCACAGAATACAAAAACACTAATTCAAAGGGATACATGCAGGACAACTGCATGGCTCAGTCAGCTGAGTGACTTCAGCTCAAGTTATAATTTCATGGGTTCTTGAGTTGAAGCCCCACATTGGGCTCTTTGCTGTCAGTGCAGAGCCTGCTTCTGATCCTCCGTTCCGCCCCCCCCCCCGTCCCTCCCCCACTTGTGTACTCATTCTCCCCAAAATAAAGAAACATTTTTTAAAAAAGAGATACATACACCTCTAAGTTTATAGCAGCATTATTTACAATTGCCAAATTATGAAAGTGGCTCAAGTATCCATTGATAGATGAAAGGATAAAGAAGTGACACACACTGGAATATTATTCAACCCTAAAAAGAATGAAATCTTGCCATTTCCAATGACATGGATAGAGCTACAGAGTATAATGCTAAGTGAAATAAGTGAGAGAAAGACAAACACCAGATGATTTCCCTCATGTAGAATTTAAGAAACAAAACAAATGAGCAAAGGAAAAGAGACAAACCAAAGAACAGACTCTTAACTATAACTATACAGAACAAACTGATGGTTACCAGGGGTAGGTGGGTGGAGAATCAGGTGAAATAGGGGACGCGTATTAAGAAATGCACTTGTCTGATGAGCACTGGGGGATGTATGGAATTATTGAATTACTATGTTGCACACCTGAAACTAATACACTGTGTGTTAACTATATTGGAACTAAAGAATGAATGAATAAATAAATAAACAAAATTTGCATTAGGATAGATGAAAAAAATCTCATCTGTTTCCATGGCTTTAATATCCACTTTATGCTAAAAATTTCCAAATCCCTATGGCCAGCTCTCTCCCCTAAATTCTATACAGGTCCATTTTAAAATGCCTTGTTGACATCATCTGTATTTAGTTGTCTCCTTAAAATCATCTCTCCCCTTCCCATCCTTTCTCCCCATTTTTTTCCAGTTATATTCTCTATTTTGGTAAATTGTACCAACAATCCATCCACTCAAGCCAGAAATCTAGGAGCCATCCTTGAGTGTTTTTTCTCTTACCATGAATATATCCAACATTATTTATTTAGTACCCATGACATGTTTCCAGTCAATGTTGATTCTATTTCTAGATTCCATCCAATTCTCTAATCCCATTTGCCACCATGATATAATCCAGATTACTAACAGCTTCCCTCTGGTCTCTACTTCCATCTTCACCTATTAGACTGTTCTCCATATTGGGGCTGGAACTACCTCTTTAAAAAGTAAATCTTCGTATGTCACTATCCTGCTCAACCTTCAAGGTTTCCCTTTGTGATTATAAGAAAATCTATCATCTTTAACACTGTTTACCAGGCCCCGCTGGGTCTGCCCCACCAACATTCTTTTTTAGTTCTTCGAATGCTATAATCTCGCTGTCTCTGAATGCGCTGTGTGCCCTTGCGTAAAAACACTCAGACTTCATATTGCTTCTTACAGGTCACTAGTTTTCCTCAAGGAGCCCTACTCCCCGCCCCAGATTACCTTGTTCTTCACATCTCATATAACACTCAGAAATCTGCATCCAGGCAATTAACTGTACAAAAGATCTATCTACTCCATCAGACTAAGATCAGAAAGGAACAAACTACATACGCCTTATTCACCACTTAATTTCTCAGTCCCTTAAACAGTGCCTAGCACAGCGCTGGCTCTCAATAAATGTCTGTTGAAACAATGATTACACTCACCCTTGCATACAGCCAGGTATTTTGAGTCTTTCCCTAATCCTCACTCTATTTTCTTCTGAGAGAAAAAAGTAAATCTCGACTGTTACCCTCCAAAAGCATTTTTTTCGGATGAATGAATGAATGACCCAGGGAAGAGAGGCTGACTGTAGGTCACTGGTCTCTTTAAGCGCAGGGGTTGGGAGTGGAGAGCTGTAGTAATAGCATCAAGTGTAAATAATCCGAGCAGATCCAGGTCCCAAGCCTAGCAAGCACGTGCCGCCTGCAGAGCGCGGAGAGGGCGGGCACCGGGGAGGAAGGTCCCAGGCGGCCGGAACGTGCTCGCGCCCGTGGCCGCCGCCCGCGCCGCGGCCGCCCGGGTCTCGGAGCGAGCGCACGTGTGCCGGTCGGACCCAGCAGAGGCAGTGCCCGGGCAATCGTGAGGAAATGGAGGGCGAGGCGCTATTTAGGGGTAGGGAACAGTGTGGGTTGAGTTTCGCCCAGAGAGGTGAGACCGGGGAAGATCCGAGGGCCAGAGAGGAGAGAGGGAGGATCAAGAGCTAGGTAAGGCGGGCCCACCCAAGGCTTGGGAGGGAAGGGGGCGGGGCGGGAGGAGCCGCGGAATAAAAGCGCACCGGGGACGAGTTGTGAGTTTATTCCGAGGTCCGGGTCGGAAGCGCTCACACCTGGAGTCCTGCGAAGGTGGGTGGAAGGGCGGGGTTTAGGATTTAGGATTTAGGATCCCTGCCCCGGGTACAGCCTGGCCCACAACTGGCTTTACCCTAGCACAGCCCGACTTCCTCCTCCCAGCGTTGGCCGCCTCACCCTCCCGGAGCGCCAAATCCGCCACTAGCGGGGCGGTGGAGGTGTGGCCTCTTCGCTCCGTGGTCGGCGCTTGGTCGGCGTCCGCGTCAGCCGGAGCCCAGCGCGGTGACGCAGTACGTCGACGTAAGTGACGCGCAGGCCCGGGCCGCTCCTCCTTCGCTGAGTGAGTGCCGGCCCGGTCGGGGCGGGGGAGAAGAGGGAGGGCGGGGGAGGGAGAGGCGACCCGGGAGTCGTTGTGGGCCGCGGGCCGGACCGGGTCCGGGGCCGCAGGAGCCAGGGCCGGGCAGAGGGGCTTGGCGGGCCGTTAGGGCGCCGCCACGGCTGTCGGGTCCCTTCCCCTGCCGGACTTGCGCGCCCCGGCGCCCGGAGCCTCCGGCGCTCTGCCCACCCCGCTTCAGCTCGCGTCTCCCGACTCCAATTAGGTCAGGCTCGGAGTCCCGCGGCCGTGGCTCCGGCCCCCAACGCGCGGCGGCCACCCGGCTCGCCTTTCTTTCTTCCCTCGCCTTCCTCTCCTCTTGCCTCACCCTTCCCCCCCCCCCCCCTTCTTTTCACGTAGCTGGGGTTTTGGGTTTTGTTGTTTTATGCTTTAGGGGTTTTGTGCCTCGGCCCGAGCTCATGGGTGTACATTATCATGCTCCTCTTTTGTAGAGCAGCCCGACGGCCATGGAGGCCGAAGAGACGATGGAATGCCTTCAGGAGTTCCCGGAACATCATAAAATGATCCTGGACCGATTGAATGAACAGCGAGAGCAAGATCGGTTTACTGACATCACCCTGATTGTCGATGGTGGGTAGGGTGGTGGGCAGAGCAGTGAATTTGTGGCTACCGTTCTCTCCCCTTCCCCCGCCAGCCTTTTATACCCAACCCTCTGTGGACTGTGCCTATTGAGTGTGCGCTGGGACGAGGGGGGACTTGTCAGTGGCCACTCACATAGACCGTGTTGCAGAAGGCTAGTTGGCTAGTCATGCTTTCAACATAATCATCACATCTTAACTTGTTGCGGCCTCTTGAAGTTTCCCTATTGCACACATTAGTGTAAGATGATGGCGTGGAGATAGGATGTCTCTAAATGTTTGGTTAATAGCTTTCTGCTCATAAACTTCTTTGAGGAGCCTTTCACAACAATCATTTGAGAAGTGTTGATTGTTTCTATCTTCCCAAATGGTCTTGGAGGGAGAACGTGAGACATACCTTTGCAGCATTTCTACCCTCTTTGGGTACAAATCGAATGGGGTCTTTACCAGTGTTAGGAGTTGTCATTACAATGGAGACAAACGTAGCTTGGGTATCTTTTCTGTTTAGTGAAAATAGACTCCTCAAGGCAAGCTATTTATTATAGATCTGCTTATTGTAGATCTGCTGCTTCCAAATATTAGGCATATTAACATGTTTTCCATAGCAGATACATCCAGCATTATGTTTATTCTGTTGTTTTTTTTTTTTTTTTCTCTTTCCAAGTGATGTATAACTTTTTGGGTTGTGTTTATATTTAGCAGTTTAAACTGAATCCGATATGCCTTTCACTCTTTAAGTAGTAAGAAGCTTCTCTTATCTCTTTTAGTTTTATAAACTGGCTTTTATAAATTGACTTTATGAGGTCTTTGAGGTAAAGATTTGGGTTCATGTCTAATTGAAATTGAAATTTATCAAGATAGCTGCTTAGAATGTTCTGACTTTAGTTTCGTAATTTATATAGTCTTATGATTGTATTATGAAGAAAGATCTTTATATAATTTACTACTTTGTTTTATGGTTTTACTTTTGATTTTTGAATACATATGATACTCTTTTTTTTTTTTTTTTTTAATCTAGGACACCATTTTAAGGCCCACAAAGCTGTTTTGGCTGCTTGCAGTAAGTTCTTCTACAAATTCTTTCAGGAGTTTACTCAGGAACCTTTGGTGGAGATTGAAGGTAAATGCTTGTTTTTGTTTGTTTGTTTGTTTTTTAATTAATTTACTTATTTGGAGAGAGGGCCCATGCGGGTGCACACATGCAAGTGGGGGAGGGAGAGGCAGAGAAAGGGGAGGGAGAGAATCCCTGGCAGCCTCCTTGCTGGCAATGCAAGCCCGACACAGGGGACAGGGGACACAGGGCTTGGGACTGGATCTCACGAACCCATGAGGTCATGACCTGAAGATGCTTAACCAACCGAGCTACCCAGGTGCCCTGGTAAATACTTGTTATAAATACAATATTTAGCAAACATTATAATTAATGAAGAAGTGTTAATTTAGCAGGATACTGTAGGAAATAGGTATCAGTGGTTCCTGTTACTTGACTGAATAAATTGTTCTTTTGACACTTGAGAATTCTTGCTTTCCGTAAAGTGCATGGTAAAATGATCCGCCAGGGAAAACCCTTACTTTAGATGGTAGATGTTGATCTCATAAAAGAGTCTTTTTCAACTTCTGAGACCAGTGCTCACTCTTTTGAAAACGTGTATTAGAAGTGAATTCCCAATTTTGTTCAGTGGGCTTATGTTTCAGACTGGTGGGGATGCCGCAGGTTACAGTAGAGCTGCTTTACTAGCAGAGGTACTTACGACATGCGCAAGATGAAGTGTGCTGCCACGATATGGAAAAGGCTAGGAAAGATGAACCGAAGCAGCATTCAGAAGTTGTAGTGGATATAGAGTCTGGGATGGAAGGAATCATTCAGTAGATCCACCCTTAAAGTAGAAAGTGATTTTTGCACTTGTTTGACTTTTGTGATAATAGCTTCCCAAGTGCTAGCTATACTGCTATTTAGGTGCATTTTCTGAGGTTTAAAGCAATCCTTTGAAGTAAGTGGTATTATTTCCAATTTATACATCAGGGAACAGGCTCCAAATGGTTACTTGCTCAGTGTTGCCCAGCTAGTAAGGGATTCACTTTGTGTATTAATTACCATGCTTTTGTCTTTTGATATGACATTACTTACCCCTCCCCACCATCCAAAACTATAGGAAATACTTGTCTACATAAATACAGAACTTTAGCTTTTCCAGTGTTCTTGAGCTTTGGTTTTGTATCATCTTCACTGTGTGTGTGTGTGTGTGTGTGTGTGTGTGTGTGTGTGTGTGTGTGTGTATTATGAATGAGTTGCCTAGAAACACTGTTCCCTTGGGAAAATTTGGTGCCCTGGGGAGTAAAGAAAATGTGAAAACTTAAACATATTCGTTTTGGGGAGGTGGCTTTACATTCCAGTTTAGCATTCTGGCTGATACATCCATAGATAATCTTTTCATTATCTGTGATGGACAGCCACAGGCATAATGGAAATCCACGAAGCTTACTAAAGTGAGAATCTAGCTGCCTATACGGTATTAGTTTCTGTTACAGGGCAAGATTTCATCCATTTATTTACCTGAGGTACTTTGTGACGCCAGGCAGGTTACTTTACCTTAGTTGCATAGACAGCTTGCCTTGAGGCAGGGCTGAGAGGAATAAAATTTTCATCTGAAAATTCCTCATTTCTTTATAGGCTTGTCACAATTACTTGAAGTAACATGTGCAGAGCGCTGAGCATAGTGTTTGGTACATTGTCAAAGTTTAATAAATTGGGACTGTTTGTCAGAATTAATACTTATTATGTGTTATGTACTGTACTGGACCCAGGAAGTGAAAATTGATGAATGAGACAGACTTTAAAGAATTTGCAAATTTAATCACAGATGAGCAACAGATGCAGAAAAGAGAGCAAAGAGTGTTGCAGAGACTTTTATTGTGGAATGGTGTCGCCAAGGAGGGAGGACGAGTGGTTTAGTCTACCTTGGTGAGATAAAGATTTCAAAGAGGAGCTGACTTCTGCTTTTTAAGCAAATAAGTGGCCCAGTCTAGAATATGCATTGCTTTTGGAACAAGGAATATACCTGGAGAAGTAGGGTCTTTTCTTCTGGGGACTAATCACCTTGAGATTCTCTTGTACTTCTTAGTACCTCTGACCTGCCACCTTCATTATAGGATAGCACATACGAGCCTTCAGTACTTAACATGACAAATGAGAAAGTGTAAGAACATTTTCTGTTTTTGTTATTTGCCAGGTTCAGGTTTAAAGAATCAATTTGGCTCAGTGTGTTTTTGTTTTTCTTTTGGTGTTTTTTTTTTTATTAAAAAATTGTTTTTAATGTTTTTATTCATCTTTGAGAGAGAGCACATGCACACGCGCATGTGAGCAGGGGAAGGGCAGAGAGAAAAGGAGAGAAAGAATCTCAAGCAGGCTCCACACTGTCAGTGAGGAGCCTGAAGTGGGGCTCAAACTCATGGGCCACAAGATCATGACCCAAGCTGAAATCAAGAGTTGGACGCTTAACTGAGCCACCCAGGAACCCCTTGGCTTAGTGTTTTCTTTCTTTCTTTTTTTATTTTTTTATTTTTTTTAACATTTATTTATTATTGAGAGACAGGGCATGAGCATGGGAGGGGCAGAGAGAGGAGACACAGAGTACGAAGCAGGCTCCAGGCTCTGAGCTGTCAGCACAGAACCCAAAGTGGGGCTTGAACTCACAAACTGCAAGATCATGACCTGAGTCGAAGTTGGACACTCAACTGACTGACCCACCCATGCACCCCTTGGCTCAATGTTTTCTTAAGTCCTTAACTTCAGGATCACTGTACAATCTGTCTAGGTCACTTGGCTATAAAGAAAGCCCTGGACATGTCATTAGACAACTTGTCTTGTAGTCCTGGCTTCACTGTTTTGTCAGTTATATAACCTTGGACGTGTTGGCTTTTCTTTTTCGTATCTGTGAGATATGTCAAGTAAGTTTTCACTATGTCACGGACATTTTAATGTTATGACATGCTGTGCTGTTAAAATCCTCTGGAGAATGCTGCTGTCGTTGTTTTGATTTGGTTTTGTTTTTAGCAGGCAGTCAGCCTGGTTTAGGTTCAGTCTGGGCTTATGTGGGCTGTGGATGCAATGCCAGTTTATTTTTCAAAACCTTTGTTGTGCTGCTCGGGTGCCAGGTGTGCCAGCCTGGGTCCACATCATAGTGCAGGTCTCAGACCCTTTACTGTGCTGCCTCAGGTCAGTTCCACATGTGTAGCTCAGTGGCTAGTGCTAGGCTGCATTCACAAGGACCTTTCTCTAGCTCCCTCTTCTGACTTCTGTACTTTAGCTCCTCGGGGCAACTTTTCCTGATCCTGTGGCTGGAAAACTGGGATTTTTAGCTTCCCTGTGCTGACATAGACTTCCTGTAGTGGGATCCATTTTCTAGACAAAGTGATAAAAGGGGGGAAAAAAAATTCTCTCCATGTTCTTGGAGATCATTGCTAGTTTTCTGTCAGAAAGAAGAACCTTTTCTAAGAAATAGTGTCTGCTTGGCGGCCACCAGCCACAGGTGTGCAGCATCAGAACTGGGACTTGCCTTGAGGCAGGGCTGAGAGGAATAAATCCAAGTATCCCCGCCCCCCCCCCCCCCCCCCCCCACATGTACTCTCTGTTCCCTTTCCTGATTCTCTAGCCAGAGTTTTCTTCTGTACCTGCTACACAGTTACAGGATTTGGGCTGTCTTCAAGTGTAAGCTGGGATATGTGAGAGGAAAAATAAAAACCAGGAAACTCACTGCTGCTCTTTTGAGTTTTGATTTCTGTCCCCAGCCTGCTTGTTTCTATTTATGTTTCAGAGTCCTTATGTATTCTGCCCAGGATTTTAAATTGTAATCAGTGGACAAGATAGGGTGGAGTGTGCTTTCTCCATCTTAGTTATAATTTTAACCTCCCTCCGTAAAATATGAATAATGACCTCTATATGTCTAGAATGCTGCCCTGTTTTGCTTCTTCCTAAGGGAAAAAAAGAAGATTCAGGCTAAGGTGTTCATATTAACAGTTTCCTTAGATAACTCAGAAAGGCTATATTCTCTTGCCCACTTCTGTTATGAAAGGAGCAAGGGATTAGTGAAGTAGACTGAGATTTGGAAGTTACCAAAGTAGTCCTGATAGAGAACCAAGTGTTTTCGCAGCTGTGCATCATCTGTCACCACATCACTTCCCTGGGCACATGTTAGCCGTTTGGTCCATGTTAGCTAATTAGGTCAGTAGTTTATTCCTAGGACTAGTGCTGGACTGGCGACTTAAGCACCTAAGGTGCTTATAAAAAAAAAAAAAAGTTTCCTATCCCGGTTTTGATTCTAAGGATCGGAGACCCATGCTTTAAGTCTGCGATGATTCTAATTAACCAAAATTGGGAACTAAGTCTGTAATTCCTTATTCAAATCCTTGGAGGCCAGATGTTTCTTGAAATTACAAATTTTCTAAAGATAATGCAGTCTGTGTAGTACATTATACTCCCAGTGGGGTCTAGGGGGGTGACATTCTATAACCAAATAATACTTCAGCAGAGTAGCATATTAATATTTACTCTAAGTGGGATAAAGACTAAAAATAGCCTGAATAACCTGTCCATTCAGATCAAATATTGCTGCCAAATTAATGGGAAAACTTCTGGTCTTAAGAGATTTGGGGGACTTTGGAATTGTGAATAAGAGATTGTGGGCCTGTAGTGAATTAAGCTGTGGATATTCAAACTCTTCCAAGCAGGAGTGTTTCCTGCCATCATCTTATTTAAAACTCTTATGTTGGGGGCACGTGGGTGGCTCAGTTGGTTAAGCATCTGACTTCGGCTCAGGTCATGATGTCACGGTTTGTGAGTTTGAGCCCTGCGTGGGGCTCTGTGCTGACAGCTCAGAGCCTGGAGCCTGCTTCAGATTCTTTGTCTCCCTCTCTCTCTGCCTCTGCTCTCTCTCCCAAAAATAAATAAACATTATTTAAAAAAAAATCTTATGTTGGGCTTAAGAGTCGAGCCATCTGTGTTTGATTCTAGTTTCATCTCTTCAGTAACTTGCCAAAGTCACAGTTATTAACTTCTGTGTGCCTCAGTTTTCCTGTCTGTGAAATGGGGATTATTATAGTAAGTTCTCCATAGGACTGATATGAGGATGGAGTTAATACTTGTGACGTGTTTAGAGTCATGCCTGGTATTTGTAGTATTATATGTGTCATTCCATTTCGAGAAAAATACACATTTAAAAAAGTTTTTTTAATGTTTATTTTTGAGAAGGGGAGGGACAGAGAGAGAGGGAGACACAGAATCCAAAGCAGGTTCCAGGCTCTGACCTGTCAGCACATAGCCCAGCGTGAGGCTCAAACTCATGAACGGTGAGATCATATCCTGAGCTGAGATCAAGAGTCAGACACTTAAACGACTGAGCTACCCAGGCACCCCAACAAAGGTGTTTTGTTATACTTTTAAACATTTGATTAAAACTCCTTAAATTTAGTTATCTGTACCTCAGGCTACTCTCATATAATAATGAATACCATGGTGAAAAGACAATAGGAAAACAAAGATTTAGGGGAGACCCAAATAAAAGCAACCTGAAAAGAATCCAGTCATTTTTAGATTGCTTATTCAGGTATATAAAGTGTATAGGAAGAAAATAAAAGTATTTTTGTATTTGCAGTTATGCAAATTGTGTGCAGTTTAGACTTGGGCATTTCTTAGTGTAAAAATTCAGTGTTGAAAGTAGCTTTCTCTTGGAGTGCCTGGCTGGCTCAGTCGGTTGAGCATGTGACTTTTGATCTTGGGGTTATAGGTTCAACCCCCCACTTTGAGTGTAGAGATTACTTAAAATCCTTAAATAAAAGTGGTTTTCTATTTGTTTCTTTCAATAGATTTTTGTAGTCTTGCATTAGCAGACTGAAACAATAATATATAGCATTGAAGAGAACAAAGAAATAGAGTATCCTTTTGGGCCAAAATCTAACCATAAAACTTGTAAAGAAAAGTTGGAATCATGGAAATTTAATTTTGGAAGTGACTTTAGCCCTTATTCACTCCTGCTTTGTGTGTCTGCATTTTAGGGAGCATTGTTTTAGATACTGGGAGGTGAGTGTACAGAGACAAAAATCATTTCCCTCGTGTAACTTAGAGTCCAGAGATGCCCATGGGTTTTAATTACCAGAACAGGTACAGAGTTCAGCCTGGGGGAAGTATTAGAAAGTTTCATTAAGGGTGTGGCATTAGAATTGGGCCTTCAAGGGTGATAGGACTTATTCAGATACAAATTGAGCATTCATTAAGGAAGGTGAGTGTTAAGGCAAGGAAACTTAGAAGTGAAGGGTTTGTTTAAAGATCAGTATATAGTATGGGATTGATACAGTTTAAAATTTGGAAGGGAAAATAGTGGTAAATAGAAAAATAACGTGAAGTACCTTGAAATAAAGGCAGACTGGTTTGGAACTTTTTTGTTGAGCTGTGGAAAGCCCTTGAAGATTTGGAGCTGAGTTGATGTAGTGATCCCTGGCAAGAAACATAGCATGTCTGACATGTAATAGTTAGCCAATTCATGTATTTAAGTGATAGATTTTACTATTCATAAGAGTATTAGGAAACCTTTGGGAAAGATCTTAAAGTAGTTTGGTAGGAACTTTGGCTATAGTATTACTGCACTGTTAATGAGAATTCCACCAGGAAATAATTTTCTGAAATTCAGATACTAATCAGGTTTTGAACACTGAGCTTTTTTTTTTTTTTTTCTTTACTAAATGTTAGAAGTTTTGAATCAATGGGCAAACGTGCTAATGCACATCTTTTTTTGACAGGTGTTAGTAAAATGGCCTTCCGTCATTTAATTGAATTCACATACACAGCAAAATTAATGATACAAGGAGAAGAAGAAGCCAATGATGTATGGAAAGCAGCAGAGTTTCTACAAATGCTAGAAGCTATCAAAGCCCTTGAAGTCAGGTAATTACTTATTTTCTTAGTGATGCACAGATAGTTCTGTTCAGTCATGTACATCCTATTAGTCAAGAATTTATTGTATGTGTTATGCCATAAAGGATTGACATTTTGAAATTAAGAATATTTAAGGATCTATAAAATTCTGGATACTGATTGCTCTTTCTCTCACACTTGATTTCTTGTCCTTCTGTAAAAACTGCTAAGGGTAATTAAAGTGGCATCTTTTGTATCTAATAAAATCGGGAAGACTAGGCAGCTTTTTAAGGAGTTGTTTTGTTGGGTTTGAGTTGTTAATTGTACCAAGCTTTATTCTAAAAAGAATTTGGCTTACAAAGATTAACATAGTCCTGTTTAAAAATAGTGAGGAAATGGATGAAGATGAATAGGCCACATGAGGTGATAATCAGTGAAGTTAGAAATACAGTAGCCAATATGCATGGCATTCAAGTCTATATACTTGCTAGGTGGGCTGAATCTAGCTCTGAATTCTGAAGCACCTAATGGAAAGAAAAAGGAAAGAAAAACCTTAAGTTACATTACTCATGGCTATGAGAACAAATCAGTTGCTTTGGAGCCATTCCTGGCATTAAGACACAAAATTTCTCAGAAAGTATTAAGAAAACATTAAATGACATAACAAAGACTCAACATCTTGCATAACAAACAGTGGCAATATAACAGTGACCAGGGTGCCTGAGTGGCTTAGACGGTTATGCATCCGACTCTTGATACTGGTCAGGTTGTGATCTCGCATTTGTGAGATCAAACCCCTCTTGGGGCTCCGTGCTGAGCGTGGAATCTGCTTAGGATGTTCTCTGCCCCACCCCTGCTCATGCACATGTGTACACACAGTCTCTTTTTAAAATAAAGATAATGCATATGTTAACAAAATAAAAATAAATACAGTGACTGAGAGCAAGAGTTCTGGAGTCAGGCTGCCTGGGTAATAGCCTAGCTCTCTACTACGTAATGAAGTTACTCAACTTGTCAGCACCTCAGTTTCCTTATCTGTCAAAGGGGGTAATAGTGGTACTTTCTACACAGGATTATTTATGGGCATTAAATGAATTAATGCATGTAAAATGCTCAGCATGGTGTCTGGTATAAGGTACTCCGAATGTGAACTGGCATTGTTATTAATAGCTCCCGGCTGTGTTTCTTGTGATGTCATTGGCGTAACACTAAAGTGCAGTTTGGTAAAATCCATTTGCATGTGGGGCAAAATAATTTAGTCCAACTTATTGGTATGGTTTAGTCAAAAGATGCAAATTAGAATAATTCTAAGAAATTGAATTATAATTATCCATAAGTACCATTTCTCCTAATGAACTTGTAATTAGTTTGATGACAGTTCAAGATTAAACCACGAGCTTGGTATGTATGTATTCTCTAATGCCTAGTGCCTGGCACATAGTATGTGTGTGCACATTTGTGAATGGATGGGTGGGTGCATACCAGTTAAAACCAGGTCAACACTCCTGCAGAGAGAGCTGAGACCTGGGTAGCAAAATAGAGGTATGTTGAAGATAGTACCTGATGTCATACCTTTTCAGAATGAAAGTAGAAAGGGAATATAATACAGATAGGGCAACATCAGATGTGGTTAAATCCTGGCTGAGAATCTACTGAAAAAGTGTTCTATCTGTGTAGTTCTCCTTGCTGCTCATACTAGTAAGTTAGTATCCAGCTGTGGGGAAAGTCCTTGGCAGCAGAACAGTGGAACACATTCTGACAGCCTAGGTTGGATTCGGGAGAGTTAGGACTTGAGTTCATTGTGTATAGTCACTGTGAGATGAAGGTAAGAACAACTGGGCATGGCTCTTTTCCCAGGCCTATTTAGAAACTTTGGGAAGATTTATTATTATAAGAGTGGGATCCTTATAAGTAATTACAACCATCAGTGAATGCTTTTCAATGTAAATACAGTAACATACTGAATTGTTTCTTGAAGCAGTTAGGCATGCAGCGTCCTCTGAAGAGTTCTTTAAAGACAAGAAGACAGCAAGCAGCATTACATGTTGGCTGTTACGATAATGCAATTAAGGAATAAAAATTAATTTAGTTGTGGTTAAATTGACTGGTTAAGGCAATTCTATACTGAGAAGATTATTGTATAATTGTTTTGTGGATACAGAAGGTGAAATAAGTGCTCTTCTCACATTCGCATTATGCAAGTATTTTTGGCATACGGTGTCAACTTTTTGAATGACACTGAGGAAAATATTAGGGACTTATTTTGCTTTGCTAGAATTGTATTGTGTATTTAAAGCTGTGTATGAGAAGCTTCCTGATACTTGTTAGGGAGCAGCAGTTGCCTTATAGATTTTTCCTCACCAGCCTATTGAAGTGTAATTTACATGTCAAACAATTCACCCAGTTAGGATAGAGTTTGAATTTTGGCGTTTGTATACAGTGGTGTAATCACCACCATAATCAAGACATAGGAACGTTTCCATCATTCTGAGTTTCTCATGACTGTCTAGTCAGCCCTAATCCCCAGCTTCAGTTATCCACTGCTTTGATTTTTATCACTGTAGTTTTATCTGGGATGTCATATAAATGGATTCCTACAGTGTAGTTTCTGGTTGACTTTTTTCACTTAGCATTATGTTTTAGAGATTTGTCAGTGTTGTCGTGGGTATTACTATTTCATTACCTTTTATTGCTGAGTAGTGTTCCCTTGTATGGCTATACCACCTGTTGGTGGACATTTAGGGTTCCACCTTTTACAAATAAAGTGGCTGTGCTTTCATTTCTCAGTAAATACCTAGGAGTGGAATAGCTGGGTTGTATGATAGATGTTTTTAATTTTTTTTGAAGAAACCGCTAAACTGCTTTCCAAATTGTTGTGCCATTTTGTATTCCAAATTGAAGTGTATGAGAGTTCCTGTTGCTCCACAGCCCTGCTGATACTTGACATGATCAGGCCTTTTCATTTTAGCTGGCTGATGTAGGTGTGTAGTGGTTTTAGTTGCATTTCCCTTACAACTAATGATGAACGTTACTTCGTGTGCTTATCTTCTTTGGCAAGGTGTCTGTTCAGATCTTTTGCCCATTTTTAAATTGGGTTTATTGTCAAGAACTGTGAAGGGTCTGGGATTTTACCCTATTTGCAAACTAATAAATTGTCCTGCCACTGTTTTTTGAATGCTGACAGAAGACAGGAGACTCCTGAGTCAGAGAAAAAAGGACTTCATTTCTCTCACAGCATAAGGAGCAGCATGAACTCTCACGTTCACATCAATTTTTCTTATCCTCCTTAGCCCACATGCAAGTCCCATGGGGGTGACAGGGTGGCCTAGGTGTGTGCTGTACTCACAGTGGTTTGCATCACATTTGAGGAACACTGAGCTGTAGGAAACCCAAATCTTTTATAATGAGCTATAGATGCACCTGTCCCCCACTTGGGGGAAGACCAGTTCTCTCTTCTAAGGCTATTTGCTATACAGGCAGCATTGAAAAGATCCAGAACAAAAGGCTATCAGTGTCTGTTTACAAGACATGCAGAAACATGAGGGATCCATAACTATCTTCCAACAATATCCTTGTTTCTATATTATTTTAGCTTCTGGTAAATTGTTCCATGAGCACACTACTCTGACCACTCTGATTAATCTGACCAATAGGGACTGGGTCCTAATCCATTGAATTTTTTTCACACTGGATTTAATGAAGGCAACTATAAACAGAACTTGAAGCAGCAGGATGTGGCCACCCTGCACCACTGAGCTTACCCATCCACCCATTTTCCTAAGGTCCTAGACTCAGCCAGCTGAACAAATTCCTAGAAAGCCAGGTAGCTTTATTCTTTAGCCCTAAGTGAAAAGTGACCTTTTTCACTTAGCCCTAAGCATTAATCCAAGTATAGCAAGATCTTTTAGCACTTGCACAGTCCCTCATTGGCCCACAGGGAGGAGGTCTAGGGCAAGTCTATCCATAATAACCCTGGCCAGTGATTTGAAGCTGACATGAATGCCTTCCAGGGCCCAAGTGGTGTCCTTGATTACATAGGCTCACGTCAGGCACAAATTTTGTGCCACTTTTTTATTTAGATGGTTCGCATTGTTGAGAAAACTATGCGTGGAGCACACATAAATAACAAGTCAGTTATTCCTCCAGGAAGCTCCCCCAAATAACCAAAAGTTGCCTCGTTTTGGGGAGATCTCTGCAGTCATCTGAGAACTAAACTGATCTACTGGTGGTGTTTTGTTTAAACAGGATGGTCTCTTCTACCCACTCCTGAAGTGCAGGTCATCATACTTTAGAGAGGGAAAGAAGTTAGTACCTGGCTTGCACATGAGAAGTATGGTCCTAAGGGATTATAGATAGGTTGGAAAGAAAGTGGTGTTTACAGTTGTTTGCGCCCAGTAGGACCTTCATCAGTCAGGGACACAGGCCTCAAATGTGGCTTTCCCCTTTCCGTGATTGAATCTGGTCCTTGTTTTTAGAAGGGATTGTCTAAAGGTGGTCAACACCTGAGTTAATTACCTGAGTGGTAATTAATTATCCATCTCATGAACTGAGCCTCAGCTTTGGGAATGGTAGTGGGGCAAATACTTGTTTTTGCATGGAACATGCAGGAACTTGCCCATCCCCTGCTGTTTGCAGAAGACTTCTTGGTAAAGTTAAGGGAGATGATCGTCAAATCATGGTCCGAGTCATCTGGCAGGGGAGGGCAGATCTAGCAGTCAGTTTAAACGTTGGCTTGCAACAGATGGAGAGAACTGCATCAGAGCATTTTCCTACCCAAGGAAGGCTGTGGGGGCAGTTTGAAAGGATAAGAGAAGGACAAGTCTCCTCAGGTGCCAGGATTGTTGCTCTCTCTTCACCTCCACAGAATCATTGTGTTACATTCTGGTAGCTATAACCTCATTCTTTTCCAGTCATCCATTCCTCTTACCCAGACCATTCATCCAGAAAGGTCAGGGACACAAGGGCATTTTCATAAAGCTTCTAGACCCATTGTGTCTTCCACTTTGGCTCACAAGGGCAGTCTTTTTTTAAAAAAAAATTTTTTTTCAACGTTTATTTATTTTTGGGACAGAGAGAGACAGAGCATGAACAGGGGAGGGACAGAGAGAGAGGGAGACACAGAATCTGAAACAGGCTCCAGGCTCTGAGCCATCAGCCCAGAGCCTGACGCGGGGCTCGAACTCACGGACCGCGAGATCGTGACCTGGCTGAAGTCGGACGCTTAACCAACTGCGCCACCCAGGCGCCCACAAGGGCAGTCTTAAGTGTACTTGGCAACCAGTATATTCAGCCAAGTGGTCATTATTTTAGGATGTAAGATGATGTTAGTTCAAAAAGAGACTCCAGATGGCTGAACTAGAATTAAGTTTGAATCTCCTAAGCCCACTTTTGACTAGGCTGTCACCGGGAAGAGATACCAACCAGGCTGTGCCGGGGTTGCCATTGTGGTGGGAAAGAAAAGGATTGTGTCTAAGAATGGTCAGGGCAGAATTCAAATTTCCAATTAGGCTTCTATAACTTTCCACCCATTTTTGTCTTGATCATTACCCAGGAAGCAGATGAGAAGAGATAATCCCTTTCTGGGGACAGCTGAGTCTGGTCATCACAAAGTGCCTTACTCAGATTTTTGGACAAAGGATGGGAGGGAAGTAGAGTTGGAAATCTTCCTGAGTCAGTGTTTGAGGAGGCTTTGCCATGCTGTCTGTATTACAAGTGTCTGTGGATGGTGGGGAGCTTAAAGGGTTCCTCAATACCTTGACTGTTAGCCAGTTATTGAGTAGGTTTTGGCACAAAATTATCAGACTGCAAATGATCTAGAAAGCTAAACAAGACACAGATTAGTCTCAGGGGCCACAGTGGGGTGGCCAGAACCAACAGATCAGTCTGGAACCGCAGCATTGTGACCTTAAAAAGTGTCAACACTGGTGAGGCAGTACTGATGGCTCTAAAGTGGGGTCAGAGGTCCAGTGGCCTCCTTCACGGTGAGACAAACAGGCCAGCTTTCGGTGGGTGTCACAAGTCTGGCATCCAGTGGCAACTTCCACATTAGAAACATAGGCTACTTTATGCTTAATCTATGATGGTGGATATGTCACCATGTTCAGAATAATATTGGATCCTAGGAGTCCGTGATGGAAGTCTAGGCAGTGCAGCCTTGATCAGCCTCTTCCTTCTGGTTGGTATCTGGTTGGTAGAGAATGGGCCCTTACCATGGGCATGAATCAGTGATCCAGATAGTTTTGATCAGCAGCTGCTATTTGTTTCCACAGTTGTGGTCCTGAAGATAGAGGTCTTTATTCTGCCAAGATTTCTGTGTCTTCCAAACAGCTAGGCCACTGGCAGCAGCCCAGGAGTCAATACAGTATAACATGGTTCATTGTGGAGAATGTTGTCTAGAGCTATGAAGAAAGCTTTTGAGTTCTGCCTTCTGAGCACAGCAACTGCATCCACTTTTGGTTTTGTGTAGTTGGTGCTAAAGCTGAGCATTTGCAGCAGCCCAGGGAATACCATCAGTCGTGAGTTTAGCCAAGCCATTAGTGAATCAAAAACCCCATTGATCTAGTGGCTTTCTTTGGGCATCAGAGTGAGGGAGCAACCTTCCCCCCCCCTCCCCCCATGTAGAGCCAAGAGGTCAATTGCTTTCTTGAGTATCTTATTTTGAGAAATGAGCCTTATTTTGAGAAATGAGACTTAGCGGGCTTGTTTTACCTTGCTATTCGTTAAAGTCCTAGTTGACGTGCTCCCAAATGGCAATATCAGGCTAGAGAGCCTCAAAGCCTCACTGAATCAGGCATCAGTTTCAACAAGAGCCCAACAGCACACTGATCCTTTCTTTTCAAAGGGAGTATGCCGTGCAGATGTGTCAGGGAATTGACCAGTACAAAACTACAAGGTCTACCTTGTGGGTGGAGCCTGCCTCCCTTGGTCAGAAGCTCTACTCTGCAAAAGCATCAGTGTCAGACTTGTAGTTCAGAGGGGTCATTAAGAGTTATAGGACGGGGCGCCTGGGTGGCTCAGTCGGTTAAGCGTCCGACTTCGGCTCAGGTCACGATCTTGCGGTCCGTGAGTTCGAGCCCCGCATCAGGCTCTGGGCTGATGGCTCAGAGCCTGGAGCCTGTTTCTGATTCTGTGTCTCCCTCTCTCTCTGCCCCTTCCCCGTTCATGCTCTGTCTCTCTCTGTCTCAAAAATAAATAAAACGTTTAAAAAAAAAAAGTTATAGGACCTCCGAAGTAGAGAATGTACCACAGCTTGATGGACAACTTCCAGTGCAGCCTTTTGATTAGAGCCTCACTTAGAAGATGCTGATTTGCAGATGAGCCGATACAAAGGAGTAGGATGCCCGAGTGAGGTACATGCTGTCTCCAATATCCCCAGAAAGTACAATAAGATGCTGATCATCATTTTTAGTAGGGAGAGGAAGGAGGTGAAGGAACAGTTTTTCTTTTACTGCTGGAGGGATTGGGTGTTGTGAATCTACTCACTTAGTCCCAAGAAACGTCACTCGGTGAATAGGCCTCTGAATTTTGTTGGGGGTTTATCAGCAACACCTACTGATGGAGGTGTGATAACACTGAAATCAGGGCCTTTGAGACAGACTTATAGCTTATAAGTCAACAGGACATCCATATAGTGTAAACTTTAGGCATCACAAGATAGAGACACTTGTGCTAAACCTTGACCAGCTGTTGGTGGCATCTGTCAGGGGAGTTTCTTCCAATAGCTCCTCTCTACCTGTGGCTATTTTCCGTTTGGGACAGTCTATCTCTGGTGCTTACAGAATAGAGCAATGTAAATACCATACCAATTCCTGCTATACATTCAGATGTCAAGGCAACACCAGTATGTAGAATCGGCTCTACCCACAGGGTTATGACAGCCTCCCTTTCCTGCTGTGAACTTTGCCTAAACCCCTAAACCTTGAATGTAAGTGCCTCCTCTCCCTGTGATAGGATGGTTAGTTGGACACCTGAATCTAATGGAGCCATTAAAGTTTGAGTCTCTTCCATTCCTGAGTTTCCCTCAGCATACTTGGATACGTATATGGGGGTCTTCACTATACCCTTGGAAACAGGGAGACCTTGGCTCCACCCCTCATTATCTTCCTCCAAGCTGGTGAAGTCAAGGCATCAGGCGAGGGGAGGTAGAAGAGAAAGAGATATGGAGGGAGAAAGTAACTCCATGCCAGTGAGCTTTAAAGTGTGTACGTTCAGGGTGCCTGGCTGGCTCAGTCGGTTGAGTGTTGGACTCTTGATTTTACCTCAGGTCATGGGGCCAAGCCTCACATCAGGCTCTGTGCTGAGCATGGAGCCTGCTTAGGATTCTTTCCCTCCCCAACTCGCACTCTGTTTCTTAAAAAGTATACCTTAATCCTAGACATTTGCTGCCCTGTTGTTATAAATCATCTCTTATGTTTTTACCTGGTTTAACATAAAAGTTGGGATTTTCAGGAGGCTTGACCACAGGAATTTATATCATTTTGGATTCTTATTCCCCAGTGACTCATCTTCATGAGCATTGTAAAATCCAGTTGGCAAGAAGAGTTACTAGACAGTGCTTTATCACGGGAGTTTGTCTCCGAGAAATCTCCCCAAGAGCACCATGGCACCTTTATGGCAGCCAAGACACACTGCAGGAAAAAACCCGAGACCTTTTACTGTCCTCTCCAACAAATGAATCTAAGGTAGATGTGACACTGCAGGAGAGAGAGCCCTGCCCAGGTGTTGCCATTCTTCCTTGGCAAGCATCGTGTTGCCCTTCATCTCTCATGTGGACCAGCCAAAGTTCTAATGACTCAACTTGTTTTTGTTAGTAGCAGTTGCAAATTTCCCTCTTGTCACCCTTGGTTTAGATAACTTGTCTGTAAAGGGGTGGAACCTTCTGTCTCCACCCCTGTTCCCACCTGTGGATCTTAGTTGTTTTGATGGATTGCACTTACAACAGACCACTAGGTTGGCAGAGAGGTCCTCTTCCAACACTGGGAGAGTTTGCAACAACCAGGAACCATTCTAGCAGCTGTCCTTGAACTTACTCTCTAGTATTCATCCTGCAACCACCCTCCTAGTTTTTCCTCATTAATAGATGTTTTAGTTTTCTGAGGCTGCCCTAACAAAGTACCACAAACTGGGTATAACAGAAATTTATTGTCTCACAGTTCTGGAGGCTAGAAATTTTAAACCATGGTATTGAAAGGGCCATGTTCCTTCAAAAGCCTGTAGGGGAAGATCCTTCCTTGCCTGTTCTAGCTTCTGTGAGCCCCAGGTGTTCTTGGCTTGTGGCAGTATGACTGCAGTCTTTGCCCACATCTTCATTCACGTTGCTGTCTTCTGTCTCTTTGTATGGCTTTCTCGTGTGTGTGCCCAAATGAACCTCTACTTACAAGGACGGAGTTGTATTAGAGGAGGCCCACTCTAATGACCTCATCCTTGATTACATCTACAAAGACTGATTCCCAAATAAGATTACATTCACAGGTATGAGGGGTCAGGACTTCAGTATATCTTTTTGAGGGACACAGTTTAACTCAAAGCAGTCAGCAACTAAATGGAAGATGACGCATTGCCCACTTGATTGTGCAGTTTGGTCAACATGTTTATTGCCAGCACCAATGGACTTCCTCAGATCCCATTAATTGCTCTGTGAGGCCTGATTCTTTGTCTTCTGGTAAACCTGCTCTTTTTCATCATCTTGTCCTTGTTGCCAAAACCTGGCAAGAACTGTGACAGATCTGAGATGTTACCCTATTTGCAAGCCAACAGTTTATCCTGCACAGTTTTCATAGATACTGATAGAGGGTATGAGACTTTTAGGTTAGAAAGATTTTCTTTTTTGCACAGCAAGCAGCATGAGTTTTGTATTTGTGCCAGTTTTTCCTTCTCCCTCACAGGGGTGACATAGAGTGGCCCAGGTGAAAGCTGTGCATATGGTTGGTTTACATCACAGCCGAAGAAACTCCAGCTTAGGAAGCCCAATCTTAGATAACAGGCTGCAAGCAAACCTGACTGACGTTGCCCAAAGGGGGATATTATTATATGGACAGTAAACACAGCTGCCCTCTGCTCTAGAGGGAGCCATACTCTCTGTCTTTCCAGATTGCTGGCTCTACTGCAGACATCTTTGAAGAGAGTCCAGAACAAAAGCTGTCAGTTCAGAAGATGTGCAGAAACATGAGACTCATGGATAATTGTCACCTAATAGTTATCTTCTTTGTGTTTATTGGATTGTGGCAGTTCTTTTTATACTGTCTATATAAGACCTTTGGCAGATATACGTGTGCCCATGTTCTGGTCTGTGGTTTGCCATTTGTTTGGTTTGTGGCTTGCCTTTTTGTTAACTATTTCAAAGGGCAGAAGTTTTTAATTTTGATGAAATCTCTTTTGTTAATTTTTGCTATTAAGGTTTCTGTTTTTGTGTGCTATTTAAGAAATGTTTTTTTTTTAATTTTTTTTTTTAAACATTTATTTATTTTTGAGACAGAGAGAGACAGAGCACGAGCAGGGGAGGGTCAGAGAGAGAGGGAGACACAGAATCCGAAACAGGCTCCAGGCTCTAGGCTCTGAGCTGTCAGCCCAGAGCCCGATGCGGGGCTCGAACTCACGGACCGCGAGATCATGACCTGAGCTGAAGTCGGACGCCCAACCGACTGAGCCACCCAGGCGCCTCTAAGAAATCTTTTAGTAACCCAATGTTACAAAGATTTTCTCCTATTTTTTCTAGAAGTTTAATTGTTTTAGTTCTTCCATTAAAGTCTGTGATCCATTTTAATTAATTTTGGGGGGTATGATTTGAAAGTGACGGTTGAGATTTATTTTCTCCATTTAAAGACCAGTTGTTCCAGTACCACTGTTAAAACATTCTTTCCTCCATTAAATTACCTTGGAGCCTTTTTTTCAAAAATCAGTTAACTGAATAAGTGTGGGTCTATTGATGAACTTCATTCTGTCCCACGAATCTTCACGCCTTGTCTGTCCTTTCACCAGTGTCGCATCTTAACTCCCTGCATTCTACATTAAGTCTTGAAATCAGGTAATATAAGTCGTCCAGGCTGGTGTTTTGCCTTTCCATATAAATTTTACTTTGAGCTTACCAGTTCTTTCCAAAAGCCT
This sequence comes from Felis catus, assembly GCF_018350175.1. NCBI lineage: Eukaryota > Metazoa > Chordata > Mammalia > Carnivora > Felidae > Felis > Felis catus. The sequence goes on along the minus strand of NC_058368.1, from coordinate 204,460,361 downwards.
GCTAGGAATTTGATTGACCTTACAGATTTTTAAATCCATACATTATGTATTTCAGGAACAAAGAAAACTCAGCTCCACTAGAGGAAAATACCACAGGAAAAAGCGAGGCAAAAAAAAGAAAGATTGCAGAAACTTCAAATGTTATCACTGAGTCATTGCCATCTGCAGAGTCAGAACCTGTTGAGATTGAGGTGGAGATTGCCGAAGGCACCATCGAAGTGGAAGATGAAGGCATCGAAACGTTGGAGGAAGTGGCTTCTGCCAAACAGTCCATAAAGTACATTCAGAGCACAGGTTCTTCTGATGATTCCGCCCTGGCACTGTTGGCAGATATTACCAGCAAGTACCGTCAAGGTGATAGGAAAGGGCAGATTAAGGAAGAAGATGGTTGTGCATCTGACCCCACAAGCAAACAGGTAGAAGGTATTGAAATTGTGGAACTTCAGCTGTCACATGTGAAGGACTTGTTCCATTGTGAGAAATGTAACCGTTCATTTAAATTGTTTTACCATTTTAAGGAACACATGAAATCACACTCCACTGAGAGTTTCAAGTGTGAAATATGCAATAAAAGGTATCTTCGGGAGAGCGCATGGAAACAGCACCTCAACTGTTACCACCTCGAAGAAGGTGGAGTCAGTAAGAAGCAAAGAACTGGGAAAAAAATTCACATATGTCAATACTGTGAAAAACAGTTTGACCACTTTGGACATTTTAAAGAGCATCTTCGAAAACATACAGGTAATTAGCAAATACTTTATGTTAAAAGTATATTTTTCCACATTCACTTCAGGTCTCAATGTCTAAATCCTTTTTTTTTTTTTTTTTTAACCACAGAAACCATCTCCTGTTTTTTCTAATATGCAGGTTGAGTTCACATTGTTCTTTTGGTATTAGTTTGTTGAAATATTGATACTTTAAAAGCAAAATCAGTATCAACTTTGAAAGTAGTTGTCACTCTTGCACCTTGCCAATTTTTATATATATATATATATTTTTTTTTTTTCCTGGTCCATTTTTATTTTTTAAATACAATTTATTGTCAAATTGGCTTACATACAATACCCAGTGCTCATCCCAAAAGGTGCCCACCTCAATGCCCATCACCCACTTTCCCCTCTTCCCCACCCCCCATCAACCCTGTTCTCTGTATTTAAGAGTCTCTTATGGTTTGCCTCCCTCCCTCTCTGTTTGTAACTATTTTTCCCCTCTTCCTTTCCCCCATGGTCTTCTGTTCAGTTTCTCAGGATCCACATATGAGTGAAAACATACAATATCTGCACTCAGCAGACTGACTGCACTTAGCATAATACCCTCCGGTTCCATCCACGTTGCTGCAAATGGCCAGATTTCATTCTTTCGCACTGCCAAGTAGTAGTCCATTGTATATATAAACCACATCTTCCTTATCCATTCGTCAGTTGATGGACATTTAGGCTCTTTCCATAATTTGGCTATTGTTGAAAGTGCTGCTATAAACACTGGGGTACAGGTGCCCCTATGCTTCAGCACTCCTGTATCCCTTGGGTAAATTCCTAGCAGTGCTATTGCTGGGTCATAGGGTAGTTCTGTTTTTAATTTTTTGAGGAACCTCCACACTGTTTTCCAGAGCAGCTGCACCAGTTTGCATTCCCACCAGCAGTGCAAGAGGGTTCCCATTTCTCCACATCCTCTCCAGCATCTATAGTCTCCTGATTTGTTCATTTTAGCCACTCTAACCGCCATGAGGTGGTATCTCAGTGTGGTTTGGATTTGTATTTCCCTGATGAGGAGTGACATTGAGCATCTTTTCATGTGCCTGTTGGCCATCTGGATGTCTTCTTTGGAAAGTGTCTCTTCATGTCTTCTGCCCATTTCTTCACTGGATTATTTGTTTTACAGGACCAGTTTTTATATTTTTAAAACAAATACATATAACACAGCTTGTGATTACTTACCAAGGATGATAAATTATGAAATCCTAATTATAGGGAAACTTCACTGTTCCTTTTTTTACATTTCCTATCTCATTTATATGTTACATAGATCAATATGTTTACAAAAATCCCTGGCATGTTTATCCATTTGTGTACACTTGGTCACCTGTTATGACCTGGTGGTGAAGTAGTCAGCATATGTTCATCTTCCCACCCCTCTCCGAGGGCACACAGTGTTGGCACTGATGGACAGCAAAGGGGATGAGAAAGGTAAAGTCTTTTTGCCTTCCTCGTGGGAGCCATCTCAGGCATGCAGGAGTGATTCCAGGGAGTGTCCCACTCGGCCTCTGGTCCTTATAGCTCTGCATCCATCTCCTGTGCCTGTTTTTGTCCTGTCAGACACCCCGTCCTTCTGCCTCTCAAGCCTCTTTGCTAAGTCTCCTGTGCCACACACAGGAGCTTCTGCCAATGCTTTGAATCTCGGGTGTGGGGAGAGCAATGGATAAGATGTGCCAAGTGTCAGACTCTGGACACGTGTTCCCAAGTTCTCTGTGGTGGCTAATGCTGTCTAGATTGTTTAATACAGTGAAGACAACACAGGGGTTCCATACTATTCAAAATCTTTCTCTTTGCTGGAGTTTGGAGAATTTTGAAGCAATTTTTTCATAGATTTCCTTGCTGTCCTGAGTTGCTTGCTGTATACTACTTGAAATTCAGGAAGCGGATAGATTCAGATAAATGTGGCATCCCTCACTTAAATGTTTAGTATCCATACTCGGGGACTGAATAAATGCCTAGGATCAATACTTAGTGGTTACATGAATAACAAGAGAATCTCATACTTTAATTTCATCTAGTATAGATGTAAAAAGCTTTAGGGTACTGGTTTGGGTAACTAATAGGTGTTTATGAAACCTTTTGGGAAAATGCTTTCTGATTTTCAAACATAGAGGTATATTGTATATTTAGAAACTGCCTATAGTAATAGTTTTTAGTCCTTAAAACAAATATTCATCTATTTTATTGTAGTTTTGCAAAAACGATCGCTGTACCATTAAACTAGTAAATAAATGTTAATTGGTAACTAGTGTGTTTTAATAAGGGTTTCCTGTGTCCCAACAGATAATCAGTCACTTTCATATTATTTTCTAGCATTGTAAAAGTAGAAGCAATTGTCTCTTTTACCTAAAACATAACCTGATAACTTGCCTGTAGAAAACAGGCAACACAGACTATTTTGGAAGTTAAAATGTGCCTTTCAAGTCCTATACGTTGTATTTTGGATTAAACACAGAATATAGAGCTAAAGTATATTATATGTCTTTATCTTTAAAATTATGTGAGATAATTACGTTGTTACAAATTATAGAACTAGATGTCAATTTGAAGAACAGTTTAACACATAAAGCAAACTGAACTTTTGTTGGCATTTAACCTCAATTAACTGTATTAGTAATTAGTAACAAGATAGTTGCAGATGTGATCAGTGACTTGGTGAATTCAAGAGGAGCATAAGTAAACAGCTTTAAATTGTGCTTATGTTAATGAAGGATGGATCGTTTTTTGCTTATAACAAACTAAGTGTAAAGATAAGGAACAATCCCATTCCTGTTTTCCTACCCTCAAAATATATATAAATCCCCCTCAGTTTCACATTTTGCATACTTTTATTAGTTTAGTGATTTGATTTCTTCAGTGTTCTTAAAGCATGCGCTATAATCTATGACTTGAATTGCAAAATTTTGGCTGTTACTTGTCCTCTGAATTATTTTGTTTCCATTTGGAAAATAGTAATGGTAATGCCAACCTGCTAGGTCGTGGAGATAAGGAATTTTTAGAGTCTCTGCCTTCAAGGAGCTCACAGTTATGTTGGGAGAGACAAGCAGGCACAGTCACATGTGACGGGCTAAGTGCTAATAGAGGTAAGCACACAGTCTTATGGGAATGCCTGCCTGTACTGTTTGTTTATGATGGAAGAGACCAGGATGGTTTCCTGGAGTATTCACCCTATAATGACACCCAAAGGAAAAGGAGTTTGCCAGGAGATGGGCATTCCAGGCAAAAGAAATGAAGCATGCACAGGAATGAAGCATGCACAGGCATAGAGGAAAGAGCGTAAGCAACTTGTTTGGAATGCTGCTGGTAGGTTGAGGCTGGGGGATTGGGTCCAAGTTGAGGAATGCCAGCATGTGTAGCTGTTAGGAAGGGCTGCCCACATGGCATGCACTTAGGCATCATGGACAATCTACCAGTGGTTCAAGGGCAAGAGATGAGAAAGTGATGGGAGATAAAGCCAAGATCATATAGTTATTTTTCATAAGTGCTGTAAATGAATTCAGATTTTATTTTGGAAAACTGTGTCATTTTAAAGAAGTTTAAGCCAGGATCACATTTCTGTTTTAGAGTGATGACTGGCAGGATAGAGTGGAGCGAGATGAAACCTACAAGGTCTAATTAAGAAGCTGTTGGAGCAATCTAAGCAAGAAGGAGGGGCTGAGTAAAGGCAGTGATGGTGGAAGAGGGTTGGAAATGTGAAGAACATTAAGGAGGCAGAGTCAACAGGATTTGGTGATCATTGAGATATGGGGGTAAATCCTAGCTCTTTGGTTTGGGTGGCTACGTAGTTGGAGGTTTATTATTAATTTAGAAAAATATAGAAGGGTAAGCACTTTAGCGGTGGGAGGAGATACCAGAACTTTTGACAGATTTACCAGTGGGACACCTCATATGAAAGAGAACCTAAAGGTGACCTTTAATCATGTCTTTAAATGATAGTACCTCGTTTGCCAGAGAGGTAATGTGGAATTATAGAAACAATGTGGGTCTGGAAATCCTGACCTGACCCGAAGTCAGATGCTTAACTGACTGAGCCACTCAGGGGCCCTGGGTGGGTCTGAAAATCAGATTGGATTGCAGCTCCAATTCCAGCATTTGACAGTATGATGAACTTAAATGGTCGCTTTATCTCTGGGCCTCTTTCCTTGTTTGTGTAAATAAGGGCAATAACTTACTTTACAGGGAAAAGCACTTTGCAGGCTACTGTCCACACATCTAAAGTATAATTAATCTGTTGCTATTTCTAGACTTCATCGGACTTACTGTTTTTAAAATGCAAAAGCTCAAATGACATAAAAGCTGAAATGACAATGAAAAATGAATCTCTTTTCTACTTCAGTAGATCTCTCCAAAAGCAGTTACTGCCATCATTTTCTTACTTATCCTTCCATATCTATTCTTTGCGTTTTTGAGTAACCATACACAGGCATGCACGCAGAGGTTTTTTTGGGAAAAAAATAGAGGCATGTAGTACAGTGTGATGCCATTTTACACTATTTAAATTTTTTTTTTTTTAACATTTTTGAGAGAGAGAGGGACAGAGTGGGAGAGGGGCAGAGAGAGGAGAGAGAATCCCAAACAGGCTCCACACCCAGTACAGAGTCTGACATGGGCCTTGAACCCACAAACCGTGAGATTATGACCTGATCTAACCAACTGAACCACCCAGGTGCCCCTGAAGTCTTTTAATACATGAAAATTCAGGAATCTACTTTTTTTTTTTTTTTTTTCCCCACTGTGGCTGCATGGTGTTTCAGTGTATGGGTATACCATAATTTATTTATACTTGGTACACATTTAGGTTGTTACTAGTCTTTTACTGTTACAGGCTATGCTTCAGTAAGCATACTTTTGCATATATCTTTGTGTACATGTTCAAGAGCAGAATTGCCAAGTCAAAGAATATGTACATTTTAAATCTTGGCATTGTTATGAAATTGCTATTTAAAGGAGCTATACCAATTTATATTTGTAGGTTTTATTTATAGTGAAAAATTATGTACTATTGAAACCACAAAACGTAACCATTGTATTTAGCAGTATCTTGCAACATTGGGGGATATGATAAGGAATTTCTGTACCAGCACTAATTCTAGGTGATTAGGTCTTTCTAATTTTCCCATCTCATGAACATTATACAAAAAACAGAGGGTTTTTTTGTCAGGGAAAAACTATAGCTCGAAGTAACTTGACTAGTATGAAGGTCACAACTAGGATCTCATCACTGGAGCCTGTTTCTCTGCAAGCGTCATGCTGTCCCTTGAATTCTGTCTCTTCTTGCCTTACTCCAGACTGCTGGAGTCTACCTGTTAGCCTGCCAGTCCTTTCATATTTCTTTCCATCTAGCTTATTGCCCTATTTCTGACTTCTCTATCTTACCTTGTCCTCCTTGTATACAACTTGAATCACTTTTTCTTGTACTCTAAGCACATTCCCTTGGCTTTTAACCCACTTGCTCTAAAAAGGCCTCTAAAAAACCCTGGAATTATTGCAATTACCCCTACTCCCTGCTGAGCACTGTTGGAAAAAATTCATATCAGACCTTAAATTAGGCCTTTTTGGTGTCTGATTTAAAGCTTTCTTTGCCAGATTGCTATTTTGGGCCTTCAGTCCGATACTCAAGACTCTGCCCACACGTCACCCCAGCAGATGACATAACCTGTCATCTTTCAAAACCCTCCATCCCCTTTACTGTACTGTTTTCATGGGCTTGCCTCTCATCCCACTGTAGTCTGGCTTCTAACCCCACCATATTACTTACACTATTCCTACTAGCGTCAGTACAATCCCCTGTTGTTATTCTACCTGACATCTCTGTTCAGTTTAGCACTGTTTACTGCCCTCATCTTCCTGAAATTTCTTAATTTCCGTAGTGTTCTTTCCTTCTGCTTCTGGCTGTTCTGTTTCTGTTCTCTTTGCTGCTTCATTTACCTGGTGTTTCAACTTGGTGTTTCATTGAGTTCTGTCCTTGATTCTGTTATCACATAACATACTTAGAGTTTTCACCACATCAAAGGTTTTTATTACTACCTAAAGTAACTCCTGATCTGTATATCAGTCCACCCTCTATTTGACTTCAGAGGAGTCTGTTCAACTATTTACCAGACTTTTCCACCTTGAGTACCTTCAAATCAACAGATACAAAACTAAATTTATAATCTTTCTCAATACACTGCATTCCAAACCTACTTGGATTTCTGTGTTCTTGATTCTGATTGGCATTCTAAGCTAGAGGTCTGAGAATCATTATTGATACCTTCTCCCTCTTACTCCTCACCCATGTTGTTCTGTACCTCTGTGTCTCTGCCTAGAATACATTTCCTTCTTTCCTTCACTTATTCCATTCCAGGCAGAATTAATCCCTCTCCTTTTGTGCTGCTGCCTTACATTTTCCATTGCCCTTTATTCTGAAACAGGTTTTCTACAGTACATTGCAGGTGTTTATTTGTATATATTTCACGTTCATAAGATACTGTGGCCTGTGATACGAAGTTTTTAAAGAAGGGCAATTTATCTTCATCACCTAGCACATGGTCTGGCACATAGTAAGTGCTCAAAAAATACTTGTGGAATGGATAGTGATGCATTTCCCCCAAAATAGAGACTGAGCTTGATTTTTACCGAAGGGAAAAGGTGCACTTTTAAGACATGCTAAAACATAGAACTCAGATCCAATTTTTATTTCTTCCTCAGAGTACAGATTCAATTATAATAATCACTGGAAACTTATTATTTTCACCTCTAGGAGAGTCTTTTGGATGTGATAGAAAACATCTGAATTACAAATTCAGACCTTCCTCTCAAGAAAGTGCTATTAGAATTAACCAAAAAGAAAAAAATTTATTTGCTTTTTCTGTTTTTCTTGATTTGCCAATAGAATTTTTTTTCTATTCGAATAGGTGAAAAACCTTTTGAATGTCCAAATTGTCATGAAAGATTTGCTAGAAATAGCACCCTCAAATGTCACCTGACTGCGTGCCAAACTGGAGTGGGGGCAAAAAAGGGAAGAAAGAAGCTTTATGAATGTCAGGTACGTGTGGGTGTATTCTGTCCTTAGCAAAGGAGTTGGGTGTTTGAAATCATTAAAAGTGAAGGGTAGCAGAGTCTAGAGTAAAAGTATAGAGCTGGCAGTTTGGAAAGAACGAGTAAAGAACATCATCCATCGTTTTGATTTTATTTATTTTTTTCATCATTTTGATTTTAGAAGGGAGATTAGAATAGGGTTTTTTGGGTTGTTGCCTTTTTTTTTTTTCCATCAATGTCAATAAAATTATGTCCTAAATAACAGGTAACCTGAAACTATTCTTCACCGTTGAGCAAACAATAGAATTAGGGAGTGGAGCAGTGGAAGGCTCACTGGCTGTGATCAGCTCTTTTTCCATGATTAGTGTATATGTATCCCAAATAATGTAATGGTTCTAAATGCTAATGATATTATGTAGGAAATTATAATATTGGTACTTTATATCCCTTGAATTTATATGACATTTAAGCAATGAAGGCAGTATTATGTTTCCTACATTGCATCTGTTAGCTACATCAGCTAAAAGACCAAATAAACAACATAATTATGAACTCTCTTAGATCACATTTAAATGTCATATTCATAACATTTTTCAGAAAAATCTTCAAATTTTTCCTTAACAGAGAATAAATGCATTCATGCTTTCTTCGGCTTGAATATTAGTAGTGTTAAAACCATATGTTTGGTTATTTCAGGTCTGTAACAGTGTGTTTAACAGCTGGGACCAGTTCAAAGATCATTTGGTAATACACACTGGTGATAAACCCAACCATTGTACTTTATGTGACTTGTGGTTTATGCAAGGAAATGAATTAAGGAGGCATCTCAGTGATACTCATAATATTTCAGAGCGTCTAGTAACCGAAGAAGTTCTTTCAGTAGAAACACGTGTGCAAACTGAACCTGTGACATCAATGACTATTATAGAACAAGTTGGGAAAGTGCATGTGTTACCATTGCTTCAGGTTCAAGTGGATTCAGCACAAGTGACTGTGGAACAGGTCCATCCAGATCTGCTCCAGGACAGCCAAGTGCATGATTCACATATGAGCGAGCTTCCAGAGCAGGTTCAGGTGAGTTATCTAGAAGTGGGTCGGATTCAGACTGAAGAAGGTACTGAAGTACATGTGGAGGAGCTGCACGTTGAACGGGTAAATCAGATGCCAGTGGAAGTACAAACTGAACTTCTGGAAGCTGACTTGGAACAAGTGACCCCTGAAATCATGAACCAGGAGGAGAGCGAGACCACCCAAGCAGATGCTGCTGAAGCTGCCAGAGAAGATCATGAAGATGCTGAGGGTTTAGAGACCAAAACAACAGTGGATTCCCAAGCTGAAAGGGCAGGGAGTGAAAACAGAACACCTATGCCTGTTTTAGAGTGAAATAACAAATGAATATATTTTTAAATTAATGTGTTGGGTTTTTGAACTGATCATGGGCAGTGTGACTGTCCTTAAGCTAACAGACAAGTGGACCAAAGTTAAAGTCTTTCCTGTTGTGAACTGTTTCTATTGAAACAAACTGATTCCAATGCCCCCCCCCCCCCCTTAATGCCACACAGGAGGGATCTTTCCCATAAGTAATGGGAAGCTTTGAGAAGTATTATTTCTGGAAACTTAAATGGATTATATTCTTATTATATAGTTGGGTACGAATGTATCTATTTTCATTGTGATAAGGGTTCTCCCTTCTCTCTTTCCCAGGTCACGTCCTTTCTCAGATTTTTTTCCATGTTGTAAAATCAAAAGTAAAATCATTAGAATACAAATTCGTGTATTCTAATGCATGTTAGAAAATTGAATATATAGGAAACACAAGGCTGCATGAAGAAAAGTACATTGTTACTGTGCAGTTAAATTTTGGCTTCTGGCTTTCTTTAGTTTGAACAAACTTCTTGTCTATACTGATAGTCACAAATGTCATCTCTGCAACGGAAACAGTGGTGGTGGCAAAATTTGTAGAATGTAAAACAAAAAACAAAAAACAAAAAAACCCACACACACCCATGTGCCTTTTCAAAGCCAACTAAACTTCTATAAAACATCTCTGGTTCTTTCAAAGTTTGTGTTGTAAGGAGCGATGTAGGTGATGCTGTAGTACTTTGTTTTTGCTTATAATGGCAACTAGCAATTCTTTTTCTTGGTAACTTAAGGTAGGGTGAGAAATAGCATTTAATGGCAACTGAAGGGCCATTTCCGATTGGGAAAATTCATTTATATCTGTGGTAAACTTTTTTTTTTTTTTAATGAAAAGTTGCACTAATATTTTACCACCAGATGAAAAAAAGGAGCATCATTTAAAAATTAATGTATTTAAAGTAAAGTACAGAGAAAAACATGTATATAATATATCAGGCTTTGTTTTGAATGAATCTTTTTCCCCGATCCTTAATGTAAAGATCTTGTGCTATAACTTTTAAAGCCATACAAATAAGAGTGCTAAACTGTGGACTTAAAAGTAGGTGTGTAAATATTTTTAATCAGTATTACTTGGAAAATAAAATATAACAACCACATAAAATAAACCAATATGCTATTTTCTTTACCTGTTAAATATTGGGAGATATTTACATTTTTAAAGTAAAGTTTAAAATTATGTGTTCATGACTCGTTTTTCTCTTTACTAGTATAGAAGTGGTTTCGTGGTCCAAGATCTTCACTCATTTGTATTAATATGACTGATACGTGAATTAAGATATGCCGTTCTCAGTATGCACCTCTAATCCCCAAAAATCAGTTCAGAAGAACGGGAGGAGGAAGAGGTTGGCATTTGTGGTTCTTCCACGGTGGGGCACAACAGCCAATGGAATTTTTTAGGAAGAGCCTATTTTTAATACACTTTCTCCTCTTACCTAGTGTGTTTAGTTTAAAAGATCAGTTCGGCTTCTCCTTTGGTAATCCTAGTGGTTCAGTGGTATCACATTTATGACCTGTCTCAAAGGGAATGGCTTCCCACAAGTGGAGAGGTCACAGATTTAGAGAATACAAGAAGAGGAGATTGAGTTTTTATTTTAAGGTTAAAAAAGTATATGAATATTTCCAAGTCTGTTCTGTTTGGCAATTGGACACTTACACAAAGCTTACATAGGTGTTTTCTTTCTTCAAAGTCAGAAAATGATAGAATTAAATTATATTACATGGAATTTTCAGTTTGCCTTAAGATATCCAGGTTCCTGAGTTAGTTATAACTTGAAAAAAAAAAAAAATTCCTGACAGATAGTGGTTTCAGGTATGTAAGTTACTAGTTAGTATCTAGTGAATTTTGAATACTGAAAATAGCTCATGATGTCCCCTTTAAGCCAAGATATGAAGCGAGGTTTATTTTTAAACATAATCTTAAAAAGGCTCTGACCACAACGTCGAGATCATGGACAAAGGCACAACAAAGTATTGAAAAGCACAACAAAATACTAAAAATTTAACATTTGAGCGTTCAGATTTGGCAAGGCCTTTCAAAACAGGTTTGAGGGTCAGATACAGTTCCTTTTACTTTTCCCAAGTGGTATATAGGCTTTATCAGTGTATCCTGAATGCCGGTAAATTTGATTGCAGAAGGAGAGGAAAACTACCCACTGGTGGTAAACCATATGTTGATTAGGCTTTGCAGTTTGCAAAGCATTTTACATATAATAAAACAACTATGAAAACCCATGATGTGTATTTAAGAACTGAACTGAATATTTTGTTCCTCTCATTTTACTCCTAGTGGGGTTTTTAGGTCTACAGTGGCAGCTGGTCCTTAGAGTGCCAGACACTGATCAGCAAAGGAATCCCACGTGCACGGCAGAATGATAGATAGGAGAGCCTCTTCTGTCTCCCCTATTCCACCGATCTAACACACAGCAGTGCTTGGATTCTCTAACACCAACTGGGTGTCCAACAAGTCACTTTTGACAACAGCCAGAGTTAGCGTAGACTCCACAAGTTAAGTGATCAGTAGTAGTAGCACAAGACTGCCCTTGCTTCAGACGGTAGCCAAAAATGGGGTACCAAGGATACCTGCACTTCTGCCCTGCCGACTACAAATCAGGGGTCCCCGCCCCCTTGTCAGATTTAATACACTAGAACAACTCAGTACTGAGGAAGGCACCACACTTCTGAGTATAGTTTTATCATAAAGGATACAACCCAGGGGTTCCTGGCTGGCTCAGCTGATTAAGAGTATGTGTGCGACTCTTGATCTCTGAGTTGTAAGTTTGAGCCCCACGTTGGGTGTAGAGATTACTTAAAATCTCTTAAAAAAGAAAAAAGGGCGGGGGGGAATCCAGGAACAGCCAAATGGTTGCAAAGGGCAAAGGGGGTTGGGGGAGTGGAGTGGGTAGAGCTTCCAGGCCCTCCTGGTGCTCCACCCTCCCTGCACATGGATGTGTTCACCAACCTGGGAGCTCTCGTAACCCCTTAATCTTTTTCTTTTTCTTTACTAAGGTTTCATTACCTAGATGTGATTGATTAAATCATTAGCCCTTGATTACTGAAGTCCCTGTCCAGCCCTTCCATCCTGGATATCTTAGGGTGTGGCTGGTAGTTCTAGCCCTCTAATCATGTGGTTAGTTCCTCTGGCGACCACTGCCAAGATCACCTCGTTAGCATAAACTCAGGGATGAGCAAAAGGGAGCTTATGATAAAAGACATCAGGAAATTCCAAGGGTTTTAAGAGCTCTGTGCCAAGAACCAGGGCCAAAGACTGGATACATATTTTTTATTATACCACACCAATCTGAGATTCAAAGGAACACTAAACAGAACTCTAATACATGTAAAACCCGGAGGTTTTTTGAATATGTACAAAAAGAGAAGGTTCTTATAGTCTTGCTAGTTTAAAAATGCTACCATCCCCATCACTATTGAAAGTAGGAATATTTTCATGGAAATGTAAATGCTTCTGTTTCTGCTACATTCAACTTGGAATTAAAGATTTCAAGATTGAAAGGGTTTTTGAAGGTATAGACTACCCACTTGATAATTGGAATAAGCCAACAGTACTGAGGCCTAAATATAGATAAAAGTCTACACCAGAATATCAAGTGCGTCTTAATGAACATCTTCAATTTAGCATGGGTTGTTTTATTTTTTATTAAAAAATTTTTTAACGTTTATTTATTATTGAGAGAGAGACACAGAGCATGAGCAGGGGAGGGGTCGAGAGAGGGGGAGACACAGAATCTGAAGCAGGCTCCAGGCCCTGAGCTGTCAGCACAGAGCCCGACATGGGGCTCGAACCCATAAACTGAGATCATGACCTGAGCCGAAGTCGGTTGCCTAGCCAACTGAGCCACCCAGGCACTCCTAGCATGGGTTGTTTTAAACACATGATCAGATGACCATTAAGGTGTTCACGTGGAAATAATGTTTTATAACTACGTCATGCAAAATTAAAAGGAAATGCCTGACCCTAAAAGTTTAGCCTGATTCTGTTGGAGAAAATAGCTTTGCTTTCATTAGGTTAACACTGTTGGCTGCATCAGGAGAGGGGAGAACCTAAGCTCAATGTTTATCAGATATAATGTTCTGAGCTGTGCTATGGCTCTTACAGAATTTGTCATAAGAGATCTAAATGAGAAGCAGCAGGAATTAAAACTATTAAACCCTCACCACCACCAACAATCAATAGGATCCTCTGTAGTTAACTGGAGGCCCAGAAATGTATTGCTTTAAAATGGTAAATGTAGAGGCTGTCATTATAAATGTATTCTGACCTTATGGGGATATCTTAAAACTACTCCGTGTTGTATAAACATTGCTTCGTTAATCCTGTTGACGCGGTAAATAGGAAGGCAGGCTGTGAATGCAGTGTTTTCTTCTTCTCACCTTTCCTAAAACCTAATATCACACATAATTATTCACTCACCTTGTTGGGCATTGCACCAAAATATAGGCCAGGATAGAAAAATCTTGTAACCTAAAAGCATCATTTATGAATCACTTAGTATATGCCAAACACTTAATCATCTCAATGACTTCATGAGGTAAATCTAAATGGAGGAAATTAAGAGAAGGAGGAGATGAGAAACAGCTGGTAAAGAATGGAGCCAGTATTTGAAACCAAGGAAATTGACTCCATAGGCACAGTCTTGATCACTAAAATACAGTTACCTTTGTATGAGATCTCTTTGTGGTTGACAACATGGGATTGCACAGAGAGCAAAAGCTAAATATCCATTTTCTTTTTGGAATCCACATCAGCCCTTGATAGGTTTTGGGGTGGAGGGAGCAGGAGATCAGAAAAGCTGGCAAGATACGTGCAAGTTGTCTTTTTTTTTTTTTTTTTTTACATTTTATTTATTTTTGATAGAGACAGAGCACAAGTGGGGGAGGGGCAGAGAGAGAGGGAGACACAGAATCTGAAGCAGGCTCCAAGCTCTGAGCTGTCAGCACAGAGCCCAACACAGGGCTCGAACTCACAAACCGCGAGATCATGACCTGAGCCGAAGTGGAATGCCCAACCGACTGAGCCACGCAGGCGCCCTGCGAATTGTCTTTTGATGTCTCCTTGCTGACTCCTTGCCCTGAGACCATACTGTCTAGGTAATTGTTCTCCAACTTAGTGTGCGTCAGAATCTTGCTAAAACACACATTGATAGATCCCACACCCGGAGTTGTGGATTCAGTTGGTCTGGGTTAGGGCCCAAGAAATTGCATGTCTAACAAGTTCCTGGGTACTACTAATACCCTCAGTCCTGGAACCACTATCAGTTGAACAGCAGACATAGGACACTTCAAGAAAGCACAGATGAGTAGCCAGTGGAATGGACCTTTTTGACAGTCTTTTTTTTTATGGTGTAGTCAGGTGCTACTCTAAAAATATCCTGTTAACTATTGTTCATGTTTATCATTCATGTAATGGACTGGACTAAGGCAGTTGTCTTAGGTTTTATAATTTCAAGCAAGAACATTGTGCTTATTTTCAATAAATCATTGCTTTTCTGTTTCTAAAGTGAAAATGCCACAAAGACAAGAAATGTTAGAGAATAATAAGAAATTAAAAGCCAGAAAGTCAGAATAATGGACTAGGAATACTTTGCTTCTTCTGGGTAACTCAAATACACTTTAGACACAAAATCTTAGCTAATATCTGTTGAGAAGTAAATGCCAATATATGAATTCACTTAAGAGAATAGCTGATCATTAGCTGTGGTTTTGCGGTCTGGTAAACTGCCTATATGAGGACAGAAACTGTCCTGTAAAATAATAGTTATCTATTAGACACAGCTAGGAAACACTATGGAGGGAATACTATGGGTTCAGAACCCTGGCCCAATTAAAATGGGGCTTATTTAAAACTAAAGACTCAAAGGTAATGGTTCAAATTTGATTTTTATAAATTTTCATAAAAAATAATTTTGCTCAAGTATCAATGGGCCCGGGGCTCTTAAACTATTCTTCCTTGCCCAATAGTAAGTAATACCCAAGTGCCAATTATAAGAACATATTACACTAATTGCTGTATGTGGTTACACGGTCAAGAAAAGTGTGGAGTAAAATTGCTACAACCGTGAGAATCTCAGCGACTCAAATTTCATGGTGAAAATTACATTTTAATGAAAATTTCTCAAGATCACAGGTTTTTTTTTCTTTCTTTCTTTTTCTTCTCTATTTGTTGTATTTTACCTATGGAAGAAAGTTCAATATTGAACATTAGACTAAATGACGAGGCAGGAAGGTCTCAAGTGAATTAAATAAAGTACCAAGAATATCGATAGAATTTAAGCTGACTGGCAGAGGCAGGGGCAGTGGCCCCTCATTCAGCCACTGAAATTTGTGACCTCTTTCTTTTTTCATTTTGTTATTAATATTAAATTACACCTATACAAGTAAAAGATTCACATATTTCAGGAAATAAGAAAGTAAAAAAATCTACTCTAAGACCCATTAACCAGAAATAACTGTTGTTAACATTACATGAATATATGAATATCTATCTCTACACACACACACACACACACACACACACACGCACACACACGTGAGAGCAAGAGAGAGAGAGAGAAGGAAAAGGAGAAGAAGAAGAAAAAGAAGAAGGAAAAGGAAGAGGAGAGAGGGAGATGCAGAGAGGACTTTTTAAAGCAGGATTACCATGCTAGTTTTAATTCTTTCAGTTTTATTTTGCTTAATTTAACAAATAAGCAGAATAAAATGGTAAAGCTCAGAAAAATCTTTCTTTATTGCAAGAAATATTAGTTCCTTTTTTAAAAATGTTTTTTTTAATGTTTATTTATTTTTGAGACACAGAGAGACAGAGCATGAACAGGGGAGGGTCAGAGAGAGGGAGACACAGAATCTGAAACAGGCTCCAGGCTCTGAACTGTCAGCACAGAGCCTGACGCGGGGCTCGAACGCACGGACCGTGAGCTCATGACCTGAGCCAAAGTCGGCCACTTAACCGACTGAGCCACCCAGGCGCCCCAAGAAATATTAGTTCTTAAAAGATTCTTATATTGGGGCGCCTGGGTGGCGCAGTCGGTTAAGCGTCCGACTTCAGCCAGGTCACGATCTCACGGTCCGTGAGTTCGAGCCCCGCGTCGGGCTCTGGGCTGATGGCTCAGAGCCTGGAGCCTGTTTCGGATTCTGTGTCTCCCTCTCTCTCTGCCCCTCCCCCGTTCATGCTCTGTCTCTCTCTGTCCCAAAAATAAAAAATTAAAAAAAAAAAAAAAGATTCTTATAAAGTTAAGGACAAAGGATTTCAATAAATACTGATTGTGATTCATTTTTAAACTGTCAATTGACCCCCTGCTGTGAAATGATGAAATTGGCATTCTCATGCTTCCACCTTGTGATCTTGTTGTATTTGCACTGACAAGGCTTATATAATCAGTGTGCAGGTTCAACAGCTAATCAATTACAGCCAAGAGAGAATTCGTGAAATATCAGATCTGAAGAAATTACCAGAGTGTAAAAGAAGTTAAACAGAAGGTAAAAATCTGGAAAACATGAAAAAGGACATGAGATAGAATGAGCTCTGACATACATAATGTCCAACTCGAAATCCTAAAAGAAAGGTAAAACATGGGAGAGGAGTTATATTCAAAGAGATTGGGAATTTTTTCTGAATTGTGGAAAGACATGAATTGTCAGATTTAGGTAGCACACAGATCCTAAACAGGATAAAGACATTTTTTTTTCTGGAACCACATACGCCTTTTGAGTTGCAGATCCAGCTCTACAGCACTATGCAGTCTTAGAAAAGTTTTGTTTTATCTCCTCTCCCAAGATTTGTCAAATATCCCTATCAGAGGAAAGGAGGAAGGAGAGTAGGAATAGTCCAACCCCAGGAATAGCCCAGGTTCACATTCAGCAGGGATGCAGTGTACCAGGTAACAATATCCAGAAAATGAGTAGAATGTCCCCATACGCCCTAGAATAGTACCAAATGTGGAACGATCCCTCAGAACTTGAAATAGCAAAAGTAGCTACCACTTATTAAGCACTTATTAGAAGAAGCGCTGACCTGCTTGGGGCCCCAACTACTTAGAGATTGTGATGAAAGGAGCATACTTTAAACACTTTCAGTGGGGGATCCTCCCACCAACCACTCCAAGCCCATGGACTCCAGGTTAAGACAACCTAGTTAAACTGTTCGCCAGTAACTTTATCTCATTAATTCTCACAATTCCCAGAGGACAGATGAAAAAATTGAGGTTAGAAGATGCTTGCAACTAAAGAGTTCATACAGCTAATGAGTGGCAGAGCTGGGAGTCAAGGTGTAACTTTATGACTCAAAGGTCTAAACTTTTAGCTACTGCCAGGAGGCTCTCAAAGCATAGAACAAGTACCTCCTGGGTTAGAATCATCCAGGACTACTTTCTGCCAACACAATGGAGCAGGGTTTAGAAAACCGAGACTAAGTGGACTTTATAGGTTTTTTCTTTTGGAAAGTAATATTTTTCTGACATTAAAATATTTTTTTCTGACATATACGTCCATTGTAGGAAAAAAGAAAAAATGCTGAAAATATTAAGGTTATTTAAACCACCTGTAATTCCACCAGTTCACAAAAAACATTACCAATATCTAATGTATTTCCTTCTACTCAAACATATCACAAATTTGTATCATTCTGCTTTGTAACTTTTGCTTTCACTTAATATGTTGAAAATGTTTCCCCATACTCTTCAAAGCAACAATTTTTAACTTCTATATGCTGTTACATTGTAATCAACCTACTGAATGGCCCTTTCTAGGAGAAAACAACACTTCTTTCAAGTGGAGGGAACTGAATGAACAGTCAGTCCTATATGACTGGGGTCCCAGGACTTTCAAGGGAAAGGAAAGTGTGAAGGAACAGTTCTGATTTGAAAGGGAGTAGACCCCAGCAGAATAGCTGCAGGAGAAATAGGGGTGCAGGAGGCTTCTGGAATGGAATCTGGCCAATGGACTTTAGAAGTCGTCTTTGATGCTGAAGTTTTCCTTTTCTATGATAGCCTCAGGTCTTCAGTAACCTTCCAAGCCACTAGAATCTAGTATCTATGATACTCCATGCGGGCGTGATGCAAGGGTCTATGAGAGAGTCCATGTTCGGTTGTGAGTTTGAAGTTCTTGGCTTCCAGGCAGTTTCCTTATGAACTCCTATCCTGTGTATTGTCCTGTTATAGGATTCAAGGAGTATTTTATATCACATTTTTAAACAGGTAAACTCTTACTCTGCTTTAGAAAGAAAACAAGGGGCGCCTGGCTGGCTCATTCAGTGTAGCATGTGACTTTTGATCTCTGAGTTCTGGGTTCCAGACCACAGATTACTTAAAAATAAAATCTTTCAAAAAAGAAAGAAAGAAAACAAACTGATGGCATGTGCTATCTTAGAGACTGCTCTTTGATAAGTTTATTTTTGAGAGAGAACGAGAGTGTGAGTGCATATGAGTTGGGGAGGGGCAGAAAGAGAGGAAGAGAGAGAATCACAAGCAGGCTCCACACTCAGCACGGAGCCCAATGCCAGGCTGGAACTCACAAATGGGGAGATCATGACCTGAGCCAAAATCAGGAGTTGGATGCTTAACCAACTAAGCCATCCAACTAAAGACTGCTCTTAAAAGAAAAAAAAAAAAATGCCTCTTATCTTTTAAGGAAAGGGCCTCCCTTTAAAGACAAACCTTTCTCACAGAGAACTTTTATCCTGTAAAGTAGATAACCACTCTCATCAAACAAGGAAGGGAACATTCCAGGTTGTTTTGGTTTCTCGCCAATCTCAGTGGCCAGTCCCTGGAGCTGTCCAAGGTTTTATTTCTTCTTCTTCCTGTTCCTGGCCCCTTCAATCACACAAAGAGGCATCAGAGTGAAGAAAAGCACTGACTCTGGAGTCAGACTGCCTAGGTTTGAATTCCAGCACCAGCATTGGACAGCTGAGCAGTCAAATAACCTTTCTGAGCTGTTTCCTCATCTGTCCAAAGAGATGGTAATAATACCTAAAATAAGGTTATTGTGAGGATTTAATCAGTTACTCTTTTGAAAATATTTATAATAAGGCCTGCCAAATAGCAAAACAAAGAATCTTTGGGTTCCCTAATTTCTACCATAAATAGATTTAAAACTCACTCATCTACACTTTTGCTTTCGTAAATATTGCCCTGGCAATCAGGAAGACAGAATCTGGGAGCATGAGGAGGTGGAAAGAGTGCTTGCTGAGCTGTGACTTAGGGTGCTGGTCTTGGCTTTGCCATTAACCAAGCTGTGTGATCCTTGTTAACTGACCTCTCTGATCTCACTTTCCTCCTCTGTAAAATGAAGGACTTGAACTTCAGTGGATAACCTCTAGTTATCCTACGGGTTTTGCTAGTCTGTGAATCGCATTCTCCGCTCAACACTCAATTCAGTGACTTGGCTTCCTTGTTTGTAAACTGTAAAAATATTTGGCACCTACCATTAGCCGGAGGGTTATAGCTGGGGAGTAGGCAAGAGATTAGGGACTTACAGTCTAAATGACACCATAGGAACTGGATATATTGTATGGGAGGGATCCGGGCAGAGGGTGGCATTAGCACTTCTTTCTGCAGAGCCTAAATCCTGCCAGACTCACCCGAAGGAGCTGTCACGGTGGGTTTGCTGGAAACCCCGTTCTGTTGGTAAGCTCGCTGGGTCCCGGTCTACCAAGGACACGGTAAACCTTTGATCAAGAGGCTCGAGAGGCTCAGTACGAGGCGTGAGCGGACGAGAGCTGTGTCAACCCTCTTTTGGCTGTGTCGCCCGTTCTCATCCATCCTGTAGGAGGGACTCTCTCTGTGAGAGGGCCAACCCCCCCCCCCTCCTCCAGTGTCTGCGATGGGTGTCCCCGAGCCGCGCACCCCCCTCCCTCCAGCCCCTCCTTCCTGGCTGCCATAGAAACCGGCCTACGAGGTCCGGGCCCGAGTCCCGGAGCCTGACCGGCCCCTGGCCCCCTCCCCCGGGCCAGCCCCCCGCTCCCTATTGGTCCTCCGGGGAAACGCTGCGGGGCGCCTCTGTCCCCGCTGCAGAGCCCGGGCCGGGGCCAGCGGGCGGGGTTTGCCGGGGCCGCTGTCGGTCAGGTCCGCGGTCCCTGACAGCTCAGGGAGCCTCCCGCGCGGCCGCGGCGCCCGCCACCCACGCACCTCCCGCGCCGCGCCCGCTTCAGCTCCAACCGCCCCCAGCTCCTGGCCCCGCGCAGCCGAGTCCGTGAGCCGGGCTCGCCACGAAGGTAAGCGAGGGCCGCGGGGCTCGCAGCCAGCACCTCCACCCCTCCCGCCCCTCCTCCCCCAGGCTGCTGACCTGGTGGCGGGGGGCGGGGGGGTGGCTGCGAGCAGCGCCCGTCCCCGGCAAGCCGAGGGGGAAAAGGGGGCACGGCTCCCGGAGGGGCTAGGGCGCGAGCTGGGCGCGGGAGAAGGGCAGGCGCTCCCGGGGGCGAGCGCGAGCAGAGGGCGTTGTAGCCGGAGGCGCAGGCGAGCCGGTGCCCGTGCAGTGTGCGGCGCCCCTGGGTCTGCGCGCGCGTGTGTCCCCGCGTCCCGCCACCGTGCGGGCCCCCGCGTCGGAGTGCGCGCCCGCACGGGAGCCCGGGAGGGCGGCTTCGCGCCCGGCCCGGCGCGCACCTGGCGCGGGGACCCGAGCCCCAGGACGTGAGCCCAGGTGGGGACCTGCGTGACCCGGACTGGCAGAGAGGGCGCTGACAGCGAACGGCTGTGGCCCACCACACCCCACACCACGACGCTCCCTAAAGAATCGTGCTTTTTTAAAGACTGTACGAGTAAGGAGGAACCTCGTCTCTTCCCGGATGTCCCTTCGGGAGTATTAGGAGCTCCAGGATGACCAGGAAAGAATGGCAACGGGGTCTGTAAAATGACATTTCTGATCAGCTTTTGTGTTCCCGACACAACACCTGGGCAGATGGAGAGGTCAAAGTAACAGATAAAGGTGCTCTTGGGGCAGCAAAGATTCAGCCTTCCGCATTTTTTCCTTCCCTTCCTTCCCTCCCTCTTCTTTCCTCCCTCCTTGCCTCTCCTCCCCCTACCCCCTACCCCCGTTTCACCCCCCCACCCGCGTTTTCGTCCTCCAGAGTTTAGTAGACAAGAGGGCTCTCTGTTAGACCCACCCTCCCCCACCCCACTTCTCATCCCGTTTCAAAATGGGAGCAAATGAACCACATTCTAAGCTCTTACCCGTGCAATTCAGACAAGTTTGGAAATTAAACAAATCGCGTTTGCACTCGAGTCCGCGGGAATCCAAAAGGGAAACAAACAAAACCAGACCGAAAAATCTATTCCAAGTTAAGTCAAGATTTCAACGCGGGATCTAAAAGGAGTATTTGTGTATGGCAATACGCTGTGTGTGTGTGTTTTAATGTTTGAAAAATATGTATCACTCAAGCTTGCATCATCAGTATTCAATGTGATTCACAGAAGCGCTTCAAAAGATGGTTTCTGTTAGTGTTGCAAAAAGCACTTCTAATTTTGGTTGCCATGGTAACCGAAGAAGTTGCCCCGCGCCGTTGATGCGCAGCCTGGCTGGAACCAGGAACTGTTCGTGAGATCTCCTCACGTCCCCTCATGTCACCATGGTAATAATAAATGAGCTTATAAGATACTTGTTTCTTTTCCTTAAAATACTAGAGCCCAAGCATGTTGTTTTCAAATTTTATCTTTCCAGAGTTTGCAATTTGTGACACAGACCTTCCTTCTTAGACAACTGAGTGTAAACACTGCCCTCCAGCCAATCAGCCCCGCTGGCCCAGCCCTCTTCCCACAGCTCGCTGCAATAAGGGGGGGAAGCATGAAGGAGGAGAGTGTCTGGTGTTAAAGGAATCCCGGCCTTGCACCACATCCCCCTCCCCATTTAGCGTTTTATAATTTGGAGTCCTAATCAGCTCTCTAATTAGGAGATGGGGAATGTGGGTGGGGGTCCCAGAAAGAGGTGAATGGAGGAAAAGCTAAGTCCTGCTCTCCGTGGACTCCTGTTTTGTGTGCTGTTGAATTTGCCTCATGGGTTTATTTTTGGCTTGACCACTGTTAAGTGGTGAGCTTGGAAAAACCTTTAGAGAGGCCTTCTTCTGTGTTAGGAAAAAATGTGGATTGGATATTTAGTTTGAGGTGTGTGTTTTTTTCTAGTAACTACATTGCATTTAAAATAAAGGCAGGTTTGTATGAAATCTAAATTTCCCAGTAATAACTACATGTAGGCCATAGAGCCCTCTATGCTCTTGATTTAGCCTGAGGTTTTCAATTAAGATGGATTAATTTGGGGGAAGCAGTAGCATCATTCAGATACTTTTCAGTAGCAAATGTTGGTGTCTTCAAAGAACTATAATCCTTTATACAGTACATCCACAATTCCTGAGCAGTGAATCCTATAAAATCAATTTTGTACATTGATGGCACATGATTGGGAAATTTGGAAGCCCCTAGACTTACAGTTTTAAAAGAAGAAAAAAAAAATACTTCGTCTTAGTAGGTTAATGTTTATAGCCAAATATGTAGTTTCAGTTTGAAGAATTTAAAAATTAAAATATAGCGTGAAATCCACCTTCATTTTTTGAGTCTCATTATGGTGTTTCTCTAAGGACTAAAAAAACCTCAATTCATTGGCTGATTTTCTTTCGGTTGCTGAGAGGACCAGCTGTTTACAAAACTAGTCTCATTCTATTGTTGCCATCCCCTATTATCATTCTTTAAAAAGTTTTTGTGGTGGGGCGCCTGGGTGGTGCAGTCGGTTAAGCGTCCAATTTCAGCCAGGTCACGATCTCGCGGTCCGTGAGTTTGAGCCCGGCGTCAGGCTCTGGGCTGATGGCTCAGAGCCTGGAGCCTGTTTCCGGTTCTGTGTCTCCCTCTCTCTCTGCCCCTCCCCCGTTCATGCTCTGTCTCTCTCTGTCCCAAAAATAAATAAACGTTGAAAAAAAAATAAAATAAAAAAATAAAAAGTTTTTGTGGAGAAAATAATTGTTTTTTTACTTGCTTAATTTTTAAGAACCTCTGGCTCTTTCTTATCAAATATTCTAATGGCTCTGTAAAACACCTCTCCTTGGTATTTTCTATACAATGAAATGCATCAGACAGTCCTTAGATCCTTCTAGGCCCCCCAACCCCCACCCAGCTCTTCAAAATGGAGCCCCAGTCTGAACCAGTTCTTTCCTAGTCCTGACATACACCAGCACTCTGAGATTTCCCTTCACTTCCTTTTTGTCCCCATTCTCTGTTCTCTGGTTTTCCTCTGTGTTAGTTTACTGCTTCATTTTCTGAAGCACCCGCTTTGGTAGCTTCTTAAGAAAGAGTTATGGGAAATAAAATTTTGAGACCTTGCGTGTCTGAAAATGTCCTTATTTTACTCTTGCACTTAATTGATGGTTTGCTTGGGTGTAGGATGGACTGGAAATCCTGCCAATTTTGGAAGGTATCAGTTAATTGTTTTCGGCTTTCAATGTGGCTGAAAGTTCAATGCTATTCTGATTCTTGATTCTTGTCATGATATCTATTTTTTTTCTGTCTGGAACCTTGTAGGATTCTCTCATTGTTTTGTGAAGTTTCACTAAATATGAACTTGCTTTCTACAGATTATGTTCATCTACCTACTGGTCCTGAGGAACTTGTATCCTGCTCTTCTGGGGAATTAATGATATAGACATACTTGGAAAATCATTCCATTTTATTGGTTACTTTTCCTTGTCACATATTGATTATTCTTGATTGCATCAACTCAAGATATTTAGTTTTGAATACTTGGTTGCTGCTCTTTGGAATCATGCATGCTGCCAGACCATCCTGCATTCCATTTCTGTTTTCTTACCACTTTTTGTCTTTTAACAATGATCAGTGCTCTCATTCGTTAGGGTCATACCCTTAGCTCTACAAATAGTTTTTATATTCTTTGTGTATTTGCTTTATGGGACATGTTGGTTTTACGATTAAATTAGAGCACAGCGACAGTACATTTGCTGTGGACTAATCAATGATGTGATGGCCAAGTCTAAAATAATGAGGCATCCTCCATGCCAACCACTGGTGACCTGCAAGGTAAATATTTCTCTAGAATGTAGACTTGTTCACCCTCTTGTTTTGCATGTGAGGCAACAAATCCAGAGATATTAAGTGTGCGGTCATTTCTCCGGAGTCCCTTTTATTTATTTATTTATTTATTTATTTATTTATTTATTTATTTTAGGGTCAACAATGCATTTTATTATACATCTTAGATTTGTACATTTCACATATGCTTTTAAAGCTTCAATTAACAGACAATATAAAACAAATATATATATATATATACATATATATATATATATGTAGCAGTGGTTCTCAGGCACAGAATGTAGGAGGAGACTGGAGCATGTTTTTCCCCTTAACACAGAGTGAATATTCTGAACCCAAATAGTGAAATGTTTCCATCTGACCTAGCTGCCTTTTTGATGGAATTTTATTACACTGAACTGCTTTAGTAGGCACGATGTTGCTAACAGGAAACAATGAGACTCAAATTTGTAACCTGTATTTTCTTGAAGTCTGTAAGACCTAAATGATTACTTTTCTCCCGATAGAGCTCCAGGATCATCCCGTGAAAATAATATTGCCCCTAACATATCTGGAACATCAGCCTCAGAACCACTGCCCATGGTTATTCAACGTCTTCAGGCCTCACAGGATGAGGTAATGGTATGATGGATTTCTTCTCAGTGTTTCTGGAAGGTGCTTTCCTCATATCATAAGCGTCCTCATCACGTTCCCTGTTGCTGGCCAAATAGTACTCTATGACTGTCCCGTACACACTGTAGCCCGACTGCTTGTACATGTTGACTGCAACTTGGTTAGATACTCTTACAAAGAGATCAACAAAAAATCCACCCTTTCTTTCTGAAGTCTCCTCTAATAACTCCATAAGTTTAGCAGCCAAACCAAGGCGTCGAAATTCTGGGGGGGGGGGGGGGGGGGGGGGGGGGGGGGGCGGACAGAGAGAGCCGTGACATGCCCGTGCCATTCTTCCTTCCCTAGCTTCGGAGCCTTCTGCTTTACCCGTGATCTAACCCGTTAACTCTCCACCAGGTGTCTCTGCAATGATGAAATACCCTGGCCAGTGGGGGAGGTACTGTAAGTAAAAAGGAATCCGTTACATTTCTGTAGGTGGATCCAAGTTAATGTCGAAGCGGAACAGGTCGTTGCACATGAAGGCCCAGAGTGTGGTCATCGGCCGCCTCCTAGGCCAGCTCGCCGGGATCCCCACCTGCCCTGCCTGAAGTCGTTCTGCCCTGACTCCCTTTTAAACACTCATTCTTTTACCCAGCCTCCTCTCTCCTTGGTTACTTTGTCATATATTCTTTTTTCATTTTTAAAGTTTACCTATATATCTTGAGAGAGAGAAAGAGGTAGAGGGAGGGAGGGGCAGAGAGAGAAGGAGAGAGAGAGAACCCCAAGCAGGCTGTGCACCGTGAGCACGGAGCCCTTATGTGGGGCTCAAACCCACCAACCATGAGATCATGACCTGAACCAAAATCAAGAGTCAGAGGCTTAGCTCATTGAGCAAACCAGGCTCTCCTCTGTTCCTTTCTTTAAACCTTTTTTCTTTATTATAAAGAAATAATCTACTTCTTTGTTATAAACTATGTATTATAAAACAATATATATTCCACAGGTAGCAAGAAGTAGTGGTTAAGTCTTATTTAGTTTTAAAACTAAATTTTATAGTTAACATACAGTGTAATATTAGTTCCAGGGGTACAGTATAGTGATTCAGTAATTCTGTGCGTTACCTAGTGCTCACCACAAGTGCTCTCTCTAATTCCCATCACCTATTTCACCCATCCCCCTGCCCACCTCCCCTCTGGTAACCATCAGTTTGTTCTCTATGCCAAGGCTGTTTCCTGGTTTCTCTCTCTCTCTTTTCTTTGCTCATTTGTTTCCTAAATTCTACATGAGTGAAATCATATGGTATTTGTCTTTCTCTGACTGACTTACTTCACTTAGCAGTATATTATCTAGCTCTATCCATGTCATTGCAAATGACAAGATTTCGTTCTTTTTATGGCTGAATAATATTCCATTGTATATACATATGCCGTTTCTTTATCCATTCATCTATTGATGGACACTTGAGCTGCTTCCATAATTCGGCTATTGTAAATAATGCTGCTACAAACATACAGGAGCCTGTATCCCTTTGAATTAATGTTTTTGTATTTTTGGCATAAACACCCAGTAGGGTGATTTCTGGACTGTAGAGTAGTTCTATTTTTAACTTCTTGAAGAACCTCCATACTGTTTTCCACAGTGGTTGTACTGGTCTGCATTCCCACCAACAGTACACGAGGGTTCCTATTTCTCCACATCCTCACCCACACTTGTTGTTTCTTGTGTTTTACTTTAGCAAGTAAAAGTATCTCTCATTGAGGTGTGAGGTGATATCTCATTGTAGTTTTGATTTGCATTTCCCTGATGATGAGTGATGCTGAGCATCTTTTCATGTGTTTGTTGGCTATCTGGATGTCTTCTTTGGAGAAATGCCTATTCATGTCTTCTGTCCATTTTTAAATCAGGTTATTTGGGTTTTTTTTTGAGTTGTATAAGTTCTTCATATATTTTGGATATTAACCCCTTATTGAACGTGTCATATGCAAGTATCTTTTCCCATTCAGTGGGTTACCTTTTAGTTTTGTGGATTGTTTCCTTCACTGTGCAGACGCTCTTTATTTTGATGTAGTCCTAATAGCTATACATTTGCATAGGGGTTAAGTCTTAATTCTGGAAATAGCTTTGTTGCATTTGAATCCTGGCTCTGTGACTTACTTACTATAAATGTGACCTTGGGCACATAGTTTGATCTCTTTGTGCCTTACTTTTTTGGGCATAATAACAGCAGGTACCTTCTAGGATTGTTGTAAGACTTAAATGAGTTGGCTCATGTAAAGCTCTTAGAATGGTGCCCGGCACAAAATAAATGTCATTGTTGCTAGTATTATTGTCAAAAATACAGAAATAAATGTTAAAATGAAAGAAACAATCATGTATAAATCTCTCTCTAATCCTGTGTATAATCCCAGCTAGAGAGATTATCATGGTTAACATTTCAGAGGGTTGTTTTTGGTAGTTAAAAACAAAGAAAAAAAATTGAGATACCATACATACAATTTTATTTGTTGCTCTTTCCATTTATCTTTATGTTTTGAGCTTTTTGCCTTGTTGTTGGATAGTCAGTATTCTCTGTATGACATATTTGTTTTCTTTTCTGTATTGATCCTAACACAGAGCCTTACAAATTAGGCCCTCAATAAGTACTAATTGTCTGGGAAGCCAGCCCTTTCTTCTGGACCCTTTGGGCTTGGGGCAGGTGTAAAGAGAGTTCCTCCCACCATGAATTTGAGAAGTCCCCCTGCAACTAAGACAGGTCTTATCTTTTCCTACGCAATAAAAGCATTCTGGAGATGGCACCTGAAAAGTGTGGATTCAGCAGAATGAGGGAATACTCGTGTGAAAATATGATGGAGGAGTGGGGGGGGGGGTGGCATGGACAAGAACCTGAATGGAAGTAGCGAGGCATGACTCAGTAGGGCCACCAAGCTGGGAGGTGTGGATCTTGGCACATGCACAGCAAAGGCCAAGAGAAATGGCCTGATGTTTTAGTTTTTCCTCGCGGCCTCAGTGATTAGTTGAGGCTAGGAAGCCAGTGAGAAAGCTTCTGTGTATAGACACTTCCAGAAGTCCGGCCTGCTTTGATCTCCCCCATCTCCTTCTGAGAGATCTGACCCAGTTTGGCTCTTCCACAGTACATGACAGTCGCCTGCCTGCTTTCCTCACACAGGACACGTGTGGCCAGAAACAGTCACTTAGCAACTCTTTCACGGTTTTGGAATTAAGCCTTGAGCAGCCCCAGTGAGGACTCGTGTCTCCTCAGAGCACTGCATGTAGCATGGAGGCAAATTTATGTTGGCGTTTTTGTGTTCTGTCATTTGCACATGCCAGAGAGTTACTATATCCCAGGAAGCAAAGATGTTATTCAGAAGAGTGTGGACTGGGTGGCTGGCTGTGGCCGGAGACATTTAACAGTTCATTTAGAGGAGTGCTTCTGTCTTGCTTAAACTCAGGCTTCCTTAAGAATCACCCTTGCTGGGGTCACCTGGGTGGCTCAGACAGTTAAGTGTCGACTTCAGCTCAGGTCATGATCTCGTGGTTCGTGGGTTCGAGCCCCGCGTCGGGCTCTGTACTGACAGCTCAGAGCCTGGAGCCTGCTTCAGATTCTGGGTGTCTGTCTCTCCCTCTCTCTGCCCTCCTCCACTTTCACTCTCTCTCGCTCTCTCTCTAAAAAATAAATAATCATTAAAAAAATTAAAAAAAAAAAAAGAATCACTCTGTGTAGCACATAACACCCATGTGAGAACCATTCTGTGTGGTCTGGTGGCTACTGTCTGGCAAGGAAGGTCAAAAAGATTTACCAAAGCTCTAAAACAATTGCATTGGTTAATATCTATAGAAAACAGGGCATGACACTTTCAAAGGTTACTATATAGCAATGCTAAGTAAGGATTCTCTTGGCTTAAACCTGTTCGTCACACTGCTAGAATATTCAGTGAGTTGCAGATCAGTGACTTAAAATTCTTTTGTTCGAGATTTTGTGCAAAATGCTAGATTATTTTGCGAACGTTGCCCACGGAGACAACGATTCAAATACAGACTATTAGTTCCATTCTTGGTTAACAAAATACACTCTGATCATACTTATTGAATCATGAGGATTCCTTTTAAAGCCTTTTAAACTTGGGGTGCCTAGATGGCTCAGCCGGTTAAGCATCTGACTCATGATTTCAGCTCAGGTCATGATCTCACGGTTTGTGAAATTGAGCTCCGCATCAGGCTCTGTGCTACAGTGTGGAGCCTGCTTGGAGTTCTCTCCCCCCTTCCCCCCCCCCCCCCAGCTCATGCACTCACACACACTCTCTCTCAAAATAAATAAATATTTAAAAAATAATAAAGCCTTTTAAACTTTTCTGAGCTTTTTGTTTAGACAAATACTCCTCGGACATAACACCACCAGTTCGTGAGCTGGTGTAGAAAGCGAAAAGGTACAGATTTGCTCACCCTTTATATAAATGCCTCAAATCCAACAAGACATTTTAATTTTTTTTAACGTTTATTCAATTTTGAGAGAGACAGAGCACAAGCGGGGGAGGGGCAGAGAGCGAGGGAGACACAGAATCTGAAACAGGCTCCAGGCTCTGAGCAGTCAGCACAGAGCCCGATGTGGGGCTCGAACCCACAAACCACGAGATCATGACCTGAGCCGACGTCCGTTGGTTAACCAACTGAGCCACCCAGGCGCCCCAACAATACATTTTTAGATGCCGCGTTTCCCTGTTTTCCTCACCTACGTGTCCTTACCTTAGTACTTGCTTGCCTTCAGGCCTCATCTGCTTCAGGAAGTTTTCCCTACACATTCATGACACGCTAGCTGTTCTCTGAGCACCCACTCTCCTGTGCGCATCTCTAGCCAACTGCTTTGTCCATTATATTTAACTGGTCTGTTTAGGGATCTACTTTGTCCCGCCAGCGGATGACTTATTCACATCCACATGGCTCTTGGCGAGCACCTCAGACGGTTGGCATAAAGTAGGCAGGCACTTAAAAATAATGTTTGCTCCACTGAACATTTCATTGATGTTGACAGAATCTTCCATAATAGAGTGTGAAGGTAGCGACCTCACATTGCTTAGGGTGGCAAGAAGGTCAGGGAGAATCGTCTCGCTTTCATCCTTCTTCTTTCTAGCAACATCTTTTCGGGGGATTGCCTGCGACACTCACGGCTCCTGCTCGTGAGACCAGGTAACGCAGCAGCATCTGTTGTGTGTGAGGCACAGGCTCTGAGGTCAGAGAGGCCTGAGCTGGAAATCCAACTGATATTTCTTGCCTGTACAACTTTGGACAAGTTATCAAGTCCTTCTTGCGTTCAGTTTCTTCCTCGTAAAAATGAGGGTAAATTGCAGGCACCTTTCAGGGCGGTTGTAAGGATTAAAGAAAATCTGTATCAACTAATTGGAACCAAATAATAGTAGCTATTCTAAGTTAAGGATGCTTTTGGCTGCAAGGAATAAAAAGAGGTCTATTAGCTTGGCTGAAAGAGGTTTATTTTCACGTAGAAAAAGAGATCGAGATAGGTGTCTTGGTCTGCTCAGGCTGCCATAACAAAATACCATAAAATGGGAGCCTCAAACAACAGAAACTGATTTTCTCACAGTTCTGGAGGTGGGAAGTCCGATACCACGGTGCCAGCACGCTCGGGTTCTGATGAGCACTGTCTCTGGCTTTCAGATGGCCACGTTCTTGCTGTGTCCTCACATGGCAGAGAGAGGGAACTCCCTGATCTCCTAAGGACACGAATCCCATCGTGGGGGCCCTACCCTTGTGGCCTTATCTAAACCTAAATCCTGTCTCCAAATACCAACACGCCGGGCTTAGGGCATCAACGTGTGAATTCTGGGGAGGACACAATTCATATATAGCGAGAAGCCATTGATAGCTTTGTTTTAGTTGCCATCAGAGACCTAGTTTATTGCTATCTTTCTGCTCTGCCATTCTTCCGAAGTCTCGCTGTCATGGTTATCATTTCAGTGTGCTTAGCTGGCCACGAAACCTCCAGACAAGGTCCACACAGGAAGAAAGGGAAAGGAGCTGGGCCACTTACAACTATGCCATTTTATTGGAAAGCATAAGATATCGAAAATCCCTTACTAAGGTCCCATTTGCCAGAACTGTGTCTCCGGGCCAGCCCTAGCTGTCGGGGAGAAAGAGCACGGGGGCCTTCCAGCTTCTATAGCAGAAGTCGAGGAAGGGAGAAAAGAGTTAGTAAAGATGTTGAGTGAGCCAGCCAGCAGTGGCTCGTCACTTATTGATAGGGTGCTCATATGTCCCACTTTGCCAGCGACAGCCCTGGTTTGCACCTGTTGTCCCAGTGTGATTATTAATAGCAACCCCTTCTATGCTCAAAAGTGTCTTGGTTTGAATGACAAATGCTATGTTCATTCCACTTATTGAGCGCTTGCTATTTACTGTAGGCTCTTATTAAATGGTAGTTTAAGATAGAAGGCAACCATACGATAAATAACAAGCCAAGATTACATGTGGCGAATGCCTGTGATGCCACTTCGTAATATGGGATACAATACTACGATATTGATTTGGCCTAGGAGTGTTTTGAGGACTGATGACACAGACTAGAAAGCCACTTACATATTAAGGCAGATATACTTTTCTGCCGTCACAAAATTTATCAGAGAAATTTTGCATATGAGAAGAAACGTTATTTTATCTTCTAGATTATTCTCTTGTGGAGAATGTAGCAGAGTGTGACCTTGGGCTATTTAGTAATAAAGCCCTCCTTAGTCAGGAGAAAATATTTGTATCTTCCAAATATTCTTTCGAGTTGATTTAAAATAAAACTATTTACTTAACTGTTTATTTTTTTTCCCCTTAGCTCGGTTTTAAAATCCTAACAATTTGTTTTACAAATGCATATATTCTGTTGGGCTGACACAGTGGAAACAAACAAATTAAAGAAATTTGGTTCTTGTTTTGTCCCTGGCCACCAGTCAGTAAGTCTCTTTCCTCTCTGGATCTGTTTCTCATATACAAAGTGAGAGATGAAATAATCGTGGGGGGTCCTCTACTTTGTGTTCCTAAGAGTCCATGAGTGTGTTTGGGTCACCAAGGGAAACCAGGAAACAGCCAATCTGCTTGCGGCCTCAGGTCACTTTGGTCTGAGGATGTGTTAAGAAGTAAGACTGCAGAGGAAAACTGACATGAGGTCACAAAGCGCATGCATATCCATCCAGCCAAGCAACTTGCCGTTCATTTTTGGCAGAAGGAAGGCATTTCCTAAACAGCATGGAAGGTCAGTAGTACTTGATGGGCTGGAGGGAAGAAAGACACGGGAGGAAAAGACTTGTTTTATTCCGGGTTCTGAATTCTTTACACGTTCAATGACCTAACATCTCTGGTCCAAGGAGCAGAGTGGCCGTGAGGCGTAACTCACCTGTCCCTGGGTTTGTGTTCTGAGAAATTCTAGCAGCACGTCACAGGTTAATAGTTTTGACACAGTGTGCTGTTGGTGGTTCAACTCCAGCCCTCCCACTCCCATTCTGCTCTTATAGGTATCCCCCGCTTTTGTAAGTTCACATTACACCATCCTGCTTTTACCAAAAAACCTACGTCGGTACCTGTTTTCACTCACCGAGAGAAATCTGCAGAAGATTTTTGGCTTTTATGAAAAAAGGCAAAAAGTGAACATGCATTCAGCATCGGCTTTGCCGCAAGCCTCTATGGGGGCAGTACACCCGGAACAGTGGCAGAGGCCACACCGAGCTCCTTCCTCGGGAACTACACTGGGCACACGAGCATCACAGAGCTTTGAGTTGTTGTCTGTGAGCATCTGTGCTTTGTCGCAATTTATTTTGAACGTCTACTAGCAAAACGTGTCCCAAAGGATTAGAAAAGCCCAAGAAGGGTATTTTGGGGGTCTGGGAATGCTAAAAAAAAAATCCCATAAAAATGAATGGTAATGGCTCCTTCACTTTTCTGCCATTTCAGCTTATGAAAGGTTTCATACGAACCTTCTACTTTTGGAAAGTGGGGGAAAGCTGTATCTCCTTTCTAAATGACACCACCAATGTTCTACAGCCTTAGTTCCTTATTACTTTTATTTTTGAAATGAAAGATTTAGAATCTAGATAATTTGCCTGCTCAGTCAACCCAACCAATTTTTGTTTAGATTTTCTCATGGGAAATAATGTTATCAAATAGCTGAAGAGATTAAGCATTCCAATGTCCTTCTGCCACTTTTAGGAGTCACTGCACCCTGGATTTTGATATCTAGGTTGCTTGTTGAAACAGCGATGCCTGATTGATATCTTCAAGGTTCTAAGGACTGCTGTTCCGAGGTCATTCCACGCTCCCCATCCCTGACCACCTTCAGTGTGGTTGGCAATTATTTTGGAGTTTTTTTTCTCCTTATAAGTCTTCATTGGCACTTCCTTTCCTACCTTATCTTCCTCCTTCCTAAAAACTCATTTATTTTTATGAAATCTTCCTGAGGTAGATTTTGATTTTCTCAACTTTTTTTTCTTTAGTTTTTTTTTTTTTTTTTTTTTCCCTCAACGTTTATTTATTTTTGGGACAGAGAGAGACAAAGCATGAATGAGGGAGGGGCAGAGAGAGAGGGAGACACAGAATCGGAAACAGGCTCCAGGCTCCGAGCCATCAGCCCAGAGCCTGATGCGGGGCTCGAACTCCCGGACCGCGAGATCGTGACCTGGCTGAAGTCGGACGCTTAACCGACTGCGCCACCCAGGCGCCCCTTTTCTTTAGTTTTTTAAAATGTTTATTTATTCTGACAGAGAGACAGAGTGCGAGTGGGGGAAGGGTTGAGAAAGAGGCAGACACAGAATCTGAAGCAGGCTCCAGGCTCTGAGCTGTCAGCACAGAGCCCAGCATGGGGCTCAAACCCACAAACCGAGATCATGACCTGAGCCAAAGTCGGATGCTTAACTGACTGAGCCACCCAGACACCCCATCTCAACTTTTCAACTTGTCAGGTTTACAATCATCTGCTGAACATTTCCTGCTTTAGCTAATTCATGGAAATGCTGAAAAAGATTCCCCCCAGTTCCATGCCCAGTACAACTCATTGCCTTGTCTAAAATTGCTCAAAACTCAGGGTTTCTGCGGCTCTTCTGAACCACCCATATGTAATAGTTTTGCTCATACCTCTTTTAGAAGGTTTAGATGTTTGCAGTACCAGTCTATGTTGTGATATTCAAACAGGTCTGTTTGCACGTGGGTGCCATAGAACAAAAGACCAAATATACCGTTTTAAGCATACCACCACGCAAAAACAGAGAACAGTAGAGATTTCGACTGAAATCCCTTAGGCTTATAGGTTCGTTTGGGGGAGAGTTTACATCTTTATGATGTTGAGCATTCCTTTACTAAACATGGTGTCTTTCCATTTATTAGAACTTCTTTTATGTTCTCCCATAAGCTTTCATAATTTTCCTAATTTATGTCTCTCTCAGCTCCTTTATTGGATTTATGCTTAGGTTTCTCAGGAATTTTATTGCTACTCTTGTCAATGGAATATATATTATTTCTTTATTGTTACCAGAGTATTAATGGTGAATACGAATGTTACTGGATTTACACTAATCTTGTGTCTAGAAACACTGTTAAACCTACTTATTAGTTCTAACGGTTTCTGAGTAGGGACTCTGGGATTTTCCTATGTTTAAAATATGTGTCTGAAAATAAGAATAATTTTATTTCTTTCTTTTCAATATTTAGTTATCATCTTCTTTCATTGGCTAGAGGTTCCAATAAACATTGAATAGAAGCAGTATTGGAAGGCATCCTTGTTTTCTTCCTGACTTTGTAGGAAGAGACAGCTTGTTGTTGTTTTTTTTTTTTAAGTTTATTTATTTTGAGAGAGACAGAGATAGCACGAGTGGGGGAAGAGCAGAGAAAGAGAGGGAGAGAGAGAGAGAATCCCAAGCAGGTTCCATGCCGCCAGCGCAGAGCCTGGTGTGGGGCTTGAGCCCACAAAGCCGTGAGATCATGACCTGAGCCAAAACCAAGAGTTGGACACTCAACTGACTGAGCCACCCAGGCACCCCAAGACTGCTTCTAATATTGAGCCACTTAAAAAGATATTTGCTATAGGTCTTTGGTAGATAGACTTAACTTGTTTGAGCAAGTTCCCCTCTGCACCTAGTTTGCTGATATTTTATTAATAATGAGTGTACAGTTTTAGCAAATGCTTTTTCTGCACCTGCTGAGATACCCTTTTGCTTTTCTCCTTTAATTAATTTATGTGCTTAATAAAATTCGTACATCTTCTATTGTTAAGCAAGGCTTATATTCTTGGGAGACATTTTATTGAGAGATGCCTTTATAAATATATTGTTGGATTTGATTTAGTACTATTATTTTATTTTACATTTTTGGTATCTATGGTTAGGGAGTGAAATTGGCTTATAATTTCACTTTCTTGTAGAGGCTGCCAAACTTTCAATCGGTATTCTATTCCAAAATGACCTGAGTTGTGGTTGTAGCTTAAAGTATAGCTTGTTTTTTCTATGGCATGTACATGTATAGCAAGGATTGTTCTTATTTACTTATAACCTCCTTTGAGGCATTTGGACTCATTTAGCAATAATGATAATAATCATGACCCATTTTGAACTTTCTCACTATAGGTTGTCATTCAAAAGCACAGAGTTATCTAGAGTTTCATCAAGTCAATTTGGCTACTTTGCAGTGGTGATAAGCCCATTACGAAGCTGGCAATGAAGAAAAAATTAATTTGTGTATTAACTGTTACTGATGTTGATAGGGCCCAGTGGTTTATCCAAAAACAAAGAATACTCCTTTCTGATTCTCCTGCCTGCCCTCGCTACTATGGCTGATTCATGTCATGCCCAAGTCTGGACTTCGTGGTGGTTGCTGGTTCCCTAGAGCATTAAGTTCCACAGTAATATACAGCAAATAGAGGCAGCAAATGGAGTCCGGTAGGCTTGGGTCCCTTGTTCTCCCTGCTACTTGCCAGCTCTTTGAGTTTGGACAAATTCTTTCACCTGTCTAAAATGTTAGTTATTCATCAGTGCAATGGGAATTTTAATATCATCAAACAGAGTTTGTTATAATGATTAAATCCATAACAGAGTGCAGTATCTGGCATAGTGTAAACGCTTAAAAGAAGTACCTTTATTTTTTCACTGTTAGAATGAATAAAATGCTAACAATACTATGCTAACACCAACTGAAAGTGTGGCTTCTGTCAAATGTCCTTCAAAAGGTGCTATTAGTTTGCAGTTTACAAGTTTCTGTTACAGTGCCTTTCATATATTATGTCTTAATCCTTTTTCTTTTAAAAAATATTTATTTGGTGCCTCTCATATCCTAGGGTTAGATGCTGGGGAATATTGAAGATATGAGATAAATAAGCAGCAGAGATCAGTCTAGAGAGACAAAATACAATTAGAATATGAACTGATAGAACGTAAGATGTGGGATATCAAGATGGAACATAAGATATGGGAATATCAAGATTGAACTCAGTGGGACTGAGGAAGAAGCAACTAATTGTCTAGGTAAGTAGAGCAAAGAAAACATGAAGAAGGTCATATTTCAGTAGGGTCTTAAAGGCTGAAAGAGGTAAGGAGCAAATGTGTTCCAGTCCTAGCAAGCTAGGTAGGTAAAACTACCCCGGCAGGAAAAAGATATTTTATGATAGGAAAGATAAAACTTTAGGAATAAATTGCATAATTGATTCTGATCTCAGAACTTCCCTTCAGGGCTGGATATTTAACTGTGAGTCTGAGCCTGTGGGAAGGAGAGCAGGGATGCCT
Source organism: Felis catus (assembly GCF_018350175.1). Classification (NCBI taxonomy): domain Eukaryota; kingdom Metazoa; phylum Chordata; class Mammalia; order Carnivora; family Felidae; genus Felis; species Felis catus. Next base: position 204,423,788 of record NC_058368.1, on the reverse strand, counting down.
TGGAACCCTGGGTAAACACTGACCCTCTGGTGTCCTGGAGGTAAGATTTAATTCACTGCTAATTAGTGTTGGCTTTGGCTCCCCTGGGGAAGTATAAACATAAAGAAGGAAAGGAGTGGGGAGAAGGGCAAAAGGCAAGTGCATGGATGTGTATTTTGCAGAACTGCTTTGGAGGAATTGAGACGTGCAGAGAAGGTCTTGAAAATAGAGCAGGGATTATTTCGCATGCTTTAAAATAAAGCAAATTCTGCTGGAGGCTGCTAACATATCACACCCTGAAAATAAAAACAAAGGAATATGGAGCCTTTTTTATTCTTACTGTGATCATTTTAACCTTCCAAAAGGAAGCCATAATTGGGCTGTTTTTATTGTCTGTGGGCTGGAGCAAATGCTGGTCTGTAAACATTCTGATGCTTCCAACTCAAATAGCCTTCTTAGGAATGTCTACCCACATTTGAGGTGTGCTTCACTGGGAACCTTAGAATGTTCTAGAAAAACAACAGGGCATCTCACCAAATCCACAATGTTTCAGAAATTTTCCAGCCAGAGTTATTCCGGCTGGGGGCACATGTAACAAATGTGCCCTTGTTTCAAGAGAAGATACTTCAAAGAGTTTTGGGATTTTGTTTGGTTGTTTTCAATTTTTTTTTTTTTGCCTTTATATTTTCTTTATCATAGAACAGTTGTTTTAGTGTTGTGGTTGCTGTTGCTGTTGTTTTTCCACCAGAGAAGTATATGATAGAAATATCTATTTCTGTATCTTCTGGGATCCACACTACCCTTTAAAATATCTGCACAACTCAGATCAATTCACGTGGCGTTTATGAACTCCTCCTGGGTACTCGGTGTCCAGAATCCTGAAGTTAATAAGATTGAGGACTTGCCCCATAGAACCCCACATTCCAGTAGGGAGGACAAATATGTACACAAGTAGCACAAACACTAGACAGAATGTGAAGATGTTCAAGGAAAACACAGAGTTCGTGCGGGAAATACCAGAGGAAGAGCTGTGTTCTGCCTGAAGTATCGAGAAGAGAAGAGAAGAGAAAAGAAGAGAAGAGACGTTTGAATAATAAGTAGAATTTTAACCATTAGATGATTGAAATAAGAAAAAGGATGGAATTAATCTCTTATAAAACAAGAATTCAAAATAATTGTTGTGCTTACCAACAAAATAACTCTGTTTTAATTTGTTCACTCATTCATCTATTCCATAAACAAGTATTGAGTACCTATGATGTGCCAGGCACCATTTAGAGAGAGAGGTGAATAGAACATCCTCCCTGCCCTCAGTACCCTTATTGTCTAGACAGATAGAGATGTTCACACAAGAGACAGATGTGCACAGACAGGCGCATGAAATACTCTGAGAGTACCACAGACTTAAAGGAGTCGAGGAAGACTGCACAGCGGGGTAGAGTTTGGAAGGTTCGAGGGGGAACAGGTTAAAGAAAACAGTCCCTGTAGAAGGAATGTCATGTACCAAGGCGTGGAGGCGTGAAGCAGCATGGGATGCTTGTGGGCCCTCAAGTATTTTGATGTTCTCAAATATAAGGCTGTAGGGGAGGAAAAGTGCTCCTGGACCTTCCTAGAGTCCTTGGCTGGGTCTGAAAAGTAAATTGACAAAGATTAACAGGACAAGAATGTACACAAGTGTTTAACCTAAGTTTGATGCAACATGGGAGCCTTTACAAGGAAATGAAGACCTACAGAAACAGAGCTGAGTATTTTATGCTGGGTTTGATGAGGAGTGGAGAGTCGTGGAGGAACACTATGATAAGTCAAGGAGTACAGTGGTCCCCCCTTATCCGCGGGTTTGCTTTCCACGATTTCAGTTACCTGAGGTCAAGTGGGGCCCCGAAGTAGAAGATTCTCCTTCTGTCTTATCTGCAGAAGGTCAAGGGTAGCCTAACGCTAAGTCACCACGCCTATGTCATTCACCTCATCTCACCACACAAGCGTTTTATCATTTCACATCTTCACAAGAAAGGTGAGTACAGTCCAATAAGATATTTTGGCAGACCACATTCACATGGCTTTTATGACAGCATATTGTTGTAATTGTTCTATTTTGTTATGAGCTATTGCTGTTAATCTCTTACTGTTCCTAACTTATAAATTAAACCTTATCATAGATATACACATATAAGAAATATCATAGTATCCACAGAGCTCAGTAGTCTCTGTGGTTTCAGACATCCACTCATGGTCTTGGGACACATCCCCCAAGGATAAGGAGGGACCACTGTATGAGGTAAGTGTATAAATTGGGGGAAGCTTAGCAAGGCCTAATTGTTAGGATTCTAACTGGTGCCCCTTGTCTTCAGAGATAAGGATGCTCCTTTTCTTCAGGTACAGGGAGGGCACCCCTCACCTGAAGATTTTATAGCATGTTTCAGGGGAGAAGGAAGTCAAACGGACTCTCCTGCTTAAAATACTCAATATATCAAGGTGCCGCATTTGGGGTAGCATGCCCTGAATCCTATCAGGGCATGTGGAGTGGGGCAAGTGGGAGCAGGGGACATGAGAAATAAGACTAGAAATAAAATCAAAAGCCAGATCTCGAAGAGCTTTCTAGACCATGCAATGGAGATTGAATTCCACCCAATATTCATTTTAAATTTTGTTTAAAAGTTTACTTATTTCTTTTGAGAAAGACAGAGTCAGCACGAGTAGGGGAGGGGCAGAGAGCAAGGGAAACAGAGAATCCCAAGCAGGATCCGCACTGCCAGCACAGATCCCAATGTGGGGCTCGAACCCACGAAGCCGTGAGATCATGACCTGATCCGAAACCAAGAGTTGGATGCTTAATCAACTGAGCCACCCAGGCGCCCCTGTTCCATATTCATTTTAGTGAAGTTCGTTTAAGCAGAGCAGTAATACCTAAATTTTAGAAAGCTCCTGCAGATGGTTTCCTGGAGGATAGAGTGGAGCTGGGAAAGACAGCATGCAGGAAAGGCTGTCAGGAGGCTGTTTCAGTCAGCTAGGTCCAGGGCAGGATTTAGACCGTTAGGGGGCAATTGCCCTCATCAGCCTAACATGCAATTTAGAATTTAGGCAAAGATAACCATAAAATGCCTAATAAAGTGCATGTTCTGATTTTTCTTATGATGATTGTTGAGATGCCTTGAAAAAGATAGATCAAATTTCAAAATATTTTAAGACTTGTATTGGCTCGTCCCTGCATGTGCCTCTCCATCTGCTGTGGGATCCAGTCGTGCAGGAGTCAGGCTGATGGGTGAAAGGACTGGGGTGGTATTGAAGTGGGGGGGCTTACAGGACTAGGTGAAGGGAAGAGAGAAACCTGGGATGGCACTTAGATTCTGACCGGGCCCACAGGGTACTGGCCAAGCTCTGCCTTTGGAGTGATACTGCCCCTCCGAGGCAGGCACACCTCTCACATCTGTTCCCCCTGCAGAGTCCCTCCATGTTTTGCACTTCGTCCAGGCTCCAAAGAGTGTTTTAAAATGCCCTCCTCTGGGGATCCTCACAGACTTTAAAATCCTCAGGACCAGATTCAGCCTCCGACACGACCACCATTTCAGCACAGCTCTGTCATGAGGCTGCTGACTCAAGTTGGCTCAGGAGAGGAGGGCTCAGCAGGGCCTCCCAATCCTCTCACTCATCGCTTGTCCTCCCCTGGCATGTGCTCCTCCACGCAGAGGTAACCTGGTCCCCTTACTCACTCTGGGACTCCTGCTCAGTGGCACAAAAAAGAAGATGCCGCCTGACAGAGACTCGTCTTTCTCCCAGCGTCATGCACCACCCACTCCCAGCCCCCAAATCTGTCTGGGAACAAAGCCCCAGGCAACAGCTAAATATATCTCTGGGATTGTTCCTGAATATTCCAAAGCATCAGGGACTGAGAAGAGAATTTTCCCCATGATCCTGGGCCCAGGGCTCATTGCACTGTTTTCTTCAGGATTCCCAAAGCCCCAGCTTCAAGAGAAACAAACAACAAAATATTTACAGATGCCTTCTCGAATAGAGGCTTAGCTCCCTCTCCATGGTCTTCCAGGCCCAGTGCAGGATACTGGCTCCCTAAGTGTCATGTATGTTCATCACCAATATTTGAGTGTCTACTTCTGTTTGGGAATCTATTCTGTATAAGCAATGTCACCATTTCAACCACTTGATTTAATGTGGTGCCAGGTTTCATTTCTTTCTAAACCATCTTATTTCTGAATTGCAAACTTTTAAAAATCGCGACTTTGGAGTACTGGACTAGACCATCTCAGTCCGGGGTGGGGGGGGGTGGTTTACCATATCGGGGAGGAGTCACTTTTACATCCATGGTCATCAGAGACAGGCCACAACCTCCAGATATTGGTGGAGATAAACGTATATTTTTAGCCCCTAGGCCAAGAAAATCTCTGTGGTGATCATAGTAAAAACGGCACACGCAGAAGTATACAGAGTAAAATATGATAGAGCTCCTTGGATTCTCTACCTTCAGCCCAATTTCATTTCACTGTCAACGGTTGGGAACTCGAGGGTCCAGAACTTTTCCTGCACTTGGCAGATATCTTTCCTTATGTATGACTAGATCCCTGCTTCAGTGAATAGTGAGTGACTATTTTCATGAAGCTCTCAGAAATGTGCCCTTTCGTGGACCTTATGGCTGTTCGCCTATACACGCCTTATCTTTACAATTATAAATAATTCATAAAATTGTTCCAACTAAGGTAGTACAGGGCCGGGAGAGCGGAGTGTGGGCTGAGAATCACAGTGGAAACCTTGACGCACCTACCGAATCGTTTCGTGTTCAATCGGTGATCTTCTTGCCATTTGATGCGCTGAAATAATATCTAGTCTCCAGAGCTCAAACTCTGCCTCTGAACTGCTCTGTGAGATGAGAGATCCTCATTATCTACTTTAACACCACTCCTTGGGGAAATTTTTTCATCCAGAAATACCGGGTCAATTAGCAAGCACTATGGAACAGTATGTAATTCTCAGAACTGGCTTCCAAAGCCTCCTGGCTCCCTGGTGGGCAGCACTTAACCTGCCTCTTCAGCATTGTGTAATCACTCCCTCAATCAGCCCCCAAACGGTGCCGCTCTAGGGAACAAAGTGTCTCTAATTACACTTGCCTTTCTCTTCCTCAATCACGAAGGTCCTCTGTGCAGAAGCCTGTGCCAAGCAGTTCTTGGAGCAGGAGAGGCACAGTCAGACGTGGGAAGGCCCTGACTCTCCTTTTTTTTTTTTAATATTTAAATTTTTAATGATTTTTAATTTATTATTTTTTTAAATTTACATTCAAGTTAGTCCGCATATAGTGCAACAATGATTTCAGGAGTAGATTCCTTCATTTAGCCCATCCCCCCTCCCACAACCCCTCCAGTAACCTTTAGTTTGTTCTCCATATTTATGAGTCTCTTGTATTTTGTCCCCCTCCCTGTTTTTATATCATTTTTGCTTCCTTTCCCTTGTGTTCACCTGTTTTGTATCTTAAAGTCCTCATATGAGTGAAGTCATATGATATTTGTCTTTCTCTGACTAATTTCGCTTAGCATAATACCCTCCGGTTCCATCCACATAGTTGCAAATGGCAAGATTTCATTCTTTTTGATTGGTGAGTAATCCTCCATTGTGTATATATACCACATCTTCTTTATCCATTCCTCCATCGATGGACATTTGGGCTTTTTCCATACTTTGGCTATTGTTGATAGTGCTGCTATGAACATTGGGGTGCATGTGCCCCTTCGAAACAGCATACCTGTGTCCCTTGGATAAATACCTAGTAGTGCAATTGCTGGGTCATAGGGTAATTCTATTTTTAATTTTTTGAGGAACCTCCATACTGTTTTTCAGAGCAGTTTATTTTGCTTTTCCAAGCCAGGTAGGCCTGTGTGATTTTTGACTCCACAACTCATGTTCATTAATGGATTTACATCATTATATATCAGGCTCCCTTCAGATGAAAGGCCAGTGGGGTTTTGATGTATTTTCTCTTCATGTAAAGTCCAGAATGACTGCATGATTTATGAATTTCCTGCCCCCCTAGAAGCTTTTCTGTTTCCCATCAAGATGAATACTTATTTGTTTTTTAAAAAGCAACTTAGTCTTTGATCCTGGTATACCTCTAGGTATAAATGGATAAAGAAATGTAAATGCCCTTTGTTACCATTTTCTTTCCTGAGAGCATTTAAAAATGTAGAGATGCCATATTTTATATGCACTAAAGTGCTCTTTTATGAAGACCTTAGGAATGGTTCTCTGTGAGGTGAGTTGAGGGGGTGTCCTTTATGGAAACCAGGCAGGGAGTTGATCCCTATGTCTTCTCCAGGCTGTCCAAGCCAGGAGTCAACTTGGAGCTCATAGGAGCCAGCCTCCCGTGAATTTTGAATTGTTCCTCGTAACAACAAATGAAAAGCTGCAGCAGCTGAGAGCAGATGTAGTGGCTACAGAGATCAAAGAATTGCTTTTATCCTCTGGTATGCAAGATTTGAGTTTAAATGTGAATGATGTCTTGTAATCAATGCATTTGATACCTGTGAGTAATGCGGTAAAGTATCAGAAGTTGGGTAGAAAGATAAGGAAACATTTGCTTAATTAAAGAGGGCTTTTGGGGGAAGGTGAGCAAGGACAAAGTATTTTGGAGACCATGGACAAGTCATATAACCTCTCTGGGCCTTTGTCCTCTCATCTCTGAAATGAAGAGGTGGGAGAGAAGAGCATGGAGATGTCTTCCATTTCTAACATTCCAGGATTGCATAATTCTTTATTCTATGCATTTAGACAGTCTGGGCAAAGACCTGTAGGCAAGAAAGGGGAGATAGCTATTAAGAATGTGAACAGGAATGGAAGTTACAGGTAGAGATATAAATGGCCGAAAAGAGAACATGAATGGTCTGGGAGCAGAAGGATATTTAATCCAAAACATGGTCGAGGTAGTTATGGAAAAAGATTTGGAGGCAGCTGGCTGGGTAGTCTGCATTAAGTGAATATTTTCTAGTGTAACATTTTAATTCCTCTCATTATTTTAAGTGTATTTTAGTAGCTTTATTGAGATATATTTAAATTTTTTTTTCAACGTTTATTTATTTTGGGGACAGAGAGGGACAGAGCATGAACGGGGGAGGGGCAGAGAGAGAGGGAGACACAGAATCGGAAACAGGCTCCAGGCTCTGAGCCATCAGCCCAGAGCCTGACGCGGGGCTCGAACTCACAGACCACGAGATCGTGACCTGGCTGAAGTCGGACGCTTAACCGACTGTGCCACCCAGGCACCCCGAGATATATTTTAAATATACAATTTACTCATTTAAAGTATACGATTCAATGGCTTTTCATACATTCACAGAGTTGTGCATCCATCACCACAATCAATCTTAGGACATTTTCATTACCCTAAAAAGAAACACTGCTGTGCCTAACAGCATTCCCAACCCCTCCCCGAAACCCCAGTCAACTACTAATCTGCTGTCTCTTTTTAAAGATTTGCCTATTTTGAACAGTTTACGTACATCGTATCATACAATATATAGTCCTTTGTGACTGGTTTCTTTCACTTAGCACGATGTTTTCAAGGTTTGTCTATGTCACAGCATATGTCAGTACTTCAATTCTTTTTATTGATGGCATAATAATATTCTATCACCTGGATATACCACATTTTATTGATCCCTTCATCAGTTGATGGATATTTGGGTGTTTCTACTTTTTAGCTATTATGAATTATGTTGCTAGGAACACTTGTATAAAAGTTTGTGTGTCGACATATGTTTTCATTTCTTACAGGTATATACCGAGGAGTGAAATTGCTGATAACTATATTCAGCTGTTTTTAAAAACTGACCAATTGTTTTTCAAAGGGCTGAACCATTTTACATTCCCCTCAGCAGGATACAAGGGTTCTAGTTTCTCCACATCCTTGCTAACACTTTTTAGTATGTCTTTTTGATTCTAGCCATCCTAGTGGGTGTGAAGAGGTCTTACTATGATTTTGCATTCCCTGGTGACTAATGATGTTGAGCATCTTTTCATATGTTTATTGGCCATTTATGTATCTTCTTAGATAAATGTCTATTCAGGTCCTTTGCAGGTTTTTAATTGGATTATTTATCTTTTTATTATTGCGTTCTATTTCTAGGTTCTAGATACAAGTCCCTTACCAGATACATGATTTGCAAAAAATTTTTTTTCCTCCATTCTGCAGGTTGTTATTTCACTTTCTCGATGGCATCCTTTGAAGCATTACAGTTTTTAATCAATGAGACCAGTTTCTATTTTTGTTTTTGTTGCTTGTACTTTTGTCACAGGCTGACAAATGATTGCCTAACCCACAGTTGTGAAGATTTATGCCCATGCTTTCTTCTAAGAGCTTTATAGTGTTAGCTCTTAATTTGGGTCTTTGATGCATTTTGAGACAACTTTTGTTTACGGCGTGAGGTAGAGGTCTAACTTCATTCTTCTGCATATTCTTCTGCCTTTTAATGATTTTTAACTATATATTTCTAGTTTTTTTCTGAAAGGTTACTCTAGGGCTTAAAATATATTTTTAACTTATCAGAACCTAGTTTAAATTTATACTAACATAATTGCAGTGAGGTCTAGAAATTGTACTCCTTTATAGCTCCATTCCCATCTCCCGTTTGTTTTGCTATTATTGTTATAATTGTTACATCTGTATGTGTTAAAAATGCAACATACTGTTGTAATTGTTACTTTATGTAATTTTATGTTCTTTAAGGAAACTGAAAGAATGAAGGATAGTCTTGAATGAATAGATAGTCTTGGAGGTTATTATGAACCCCGTTAGTACAGAAGTGCTTTCCACGTTGCTCATTATCATATCCCCTACACCTAGAACAGTCTTTGTCACATAGTAGGTGCTCACCTAATACATAAATGAATGAATAATGATCTCCATGCAGGTACTAAGTGGAGAGAGAGAGAGAGCATCCCCAAAAGGCATGGAGATCAATAATGAAGAGATGAAGAGAATAAGATTACATGATTGTGGAGCTGTTGTGGGAGAGGTAGTGATCACAGTAAAAAGTAAGACAATGTCTTTCTCATTCAATGTCTTATGTGTCTGATGTGTCTGATGTCGGGCACAGTTGACATTTGGGAGAGGCTCAGTAAATGTTGAATGAATAAGTGAAGCATCCTATGGCTGGTGCAGATCTTGGGGGATGAGGCAAGAGAGTTTCAGTCTTAGAAGTCCCTGTGCTCCCCAAATGGACAATCTCTGCTTCTTCTCAGTGACCCTGGTGCTTCTTCTGGGCCGACAGACCCCCCTGGATTGTCAGCTGCCTTTGTGTGTTCTCAGCAGGATGTCCGATCACTGAAAGATGAGAATTACAAGCCTGTTGGTTAGGACTTAGCAGAGGGAAGACAGGATAAATTTATCATTAACCAAGTTGGTAGGGTGGAGGGTGGGCAATAAGAAGAGGAAGAAGGAAACTATTGGTAATGGACAGTGAGGTAACTAAGAGGAAGCCTATGATAATTCTAGACTTAATTAACTCATTCATTCACCCACAACACCTATTGAAAGCCTGCTTTGTACTAGACTAGAGATGGATATAACAACGTATTCAACTTTCCTTATGCCAAATGTTAAACCCTAAACAAAAAAATGTACTTCACTGTTGTAAGAACATTCTGGAAATAACTATATAGCCCTTTATAGTGGTTAAGATGCCCAAGACTGAAGCCTCACTGACTGGGTTTGAATCCCAGATGGGTAGAGTTGCCTGATGACCTCCCTATGCTGATTAAACCTCCCTTTTCTGTAAAGTAGAGATATTAATACTTACCTCCCAGACTTCTAGATTAAATCGTTAGTACACATAAAGCACGTAAGATATTGCCTACCATGTAATATGTAATATATAAGAGCTAGCTATTATTATCGCTGTAACAATTATTATTAAACAAAGACCACAATAGTTAATTGAGATCATCTGGTAAATTTCAATGCAATTTTAAAGTTCCCATTATCCATAGTACCTAGCTACCTACCTAGAAATTTTCTTAGTAGCAGCCATTTATGTATATATGAATTGATTTTGAAGCTTGAGCTGTTAAGAAGAAACAACCCTCTTCTTATGTACTTATTTTGTTAAATGATTACTACGGCAAAGAGCTGTTTTCTACCTTTAAAAACCAACTCCATTCCAGAGGTTACCAGAACAGAGAGGAGCCCTCATAATTCAGAGGGCTGGAAAGCAGTTGATTTATTTTCAAATTAGGTTAATATGAATGGATTGCTGTCTGAGATTTCAAAGCTGTGGCAGATCAATTGGCTCAGGAATCAAAGACACCAAAGGTGATGCTGTTAATGTAAATGTATGAGCCATTCAAAATACTAGTTAAAGACTGTAGTTGGTTTTATCATGTAAAAGAGCAGCATCATGAAACATTCTTTTTTAAAGTTTATGTATTTATTTTAAGAGAGAGAAAGAGAGAGAGAGAGAGAGTGCTACCAAGAGCCAGGGAGGGGGCAGAGAGAGAGGGAGAGAGAATCCCAAGTAAGTTCCATGCTCTTAGCGCAGAGCCTAACATGGGGCTCGAACTCACGAACTGTGAGACCATGACCTGAGCTGAAACCAAGAGTCAGATGTTTACCCGACTGAGCCACCCAGGTGCTCCTGAAGGATTCTTTTTGAGACTTACAAAAGATATTTAGATTAGAAAGATACAGTAGAAAGGTTGAATGTTATTTCCATTACTGGATGTAAGAACCTCTTCCCTCTGCCCATCAAAGTGCTCCATAACCCACTATTGCTTGGACCCCGAAAGTACAAATCGGGAGTACAAGTAAGATTTGTCTTACTGCAGGGGCACCGAGGTGGCTCAGTTGGCCAAGTGTCCAACTCTTGATCTCAGCTCAGGTCATGATCTCACAGTTCATGAGTTCAAGCCCTGCATTGGCTCTGCACTGATGGTGCGGAAACTGCTTGGGATTCCGTCTCTCCTTCTCTCTGCCCCTCACCTGCTTGTGCTCTCTCTCTCTCACTCTCTCCAAAATTAAATAAATAAACTTGAAAAAAAAAGATTTGTCTTACTGTAAAACTGCAGGTTCCTTCTGGTCAATTTTTTTTTTTTTTTTTAAGTAGAAGCATGGAACTTACTTCAAACATTGAACATTAGCACCTGACATTCTTTTCTCAGCAACAGATTGCCTATGTTAGACCATGCATATGCAGTGACTATCCAGGACTTAGGGTCCTGAATAACACATCGTGTGGAGAGGACGTTGATGGCACATAATAGGTGTTTAATACGTGTTTGTTGAATGAATGATGGTGGTGAGGGTGAACTGAAAATAAATTGATCATAAATAGGAGTCTCATCTGATAATTTTACCCCAGATTATGATCCCAAACAAGTCATTTAACTAGCTCATTCCATGCCTCAGTTTCCATGTCTTTAAAAGAGAGTCCCAATGAATAATATATTGTGGTTTAAATTAAATTGTGGGTTAAAATATTGATTAAAAAGTTGGTGCTTTTCGGAATAAAATAGAACTGTATAATAACACTGAAGACTCCCCCTGCCCAGCTCACCTGTTTAGAGTAGGGAGCAGGGAAGCAATTTAAACACCAGCTTGTATAGTTGCTCAACCCAGTCTTACACTGGTCATCAGAATGAACACTCACTCTCATTTGGCCTGAGGTTCCTTCCAGAGAGTGATGCTAACAGGTAAAACAAATAGTACAACCGATATGCAACTACGTGATTATTCTTATCCTCAGTGACTACCCAAATAAGAGGAAGAAGAAAACAAAGTAAGAGGAAGGAATGCCACATATAAGTAGGTTGATCATATTATATATGGAAACAAGGACACTTTTGAGAGTGAAAAAGCAGCTACTGTTAATTGCATCAGGACACGCTTAGACAGTCTTATGCAAACCAGAATGTATGTTTAGCCTCGGTCTATGCCATGCCCAGAAGCAGTTTCTTAAGCATATAGGATCAATTTAACCCTTTTTACCCAATGAAATTTGTTTCCTTCCTGACCCCTTGTTTTGTTGATAAAACTCCTCCCACTTCTTCTAGGTAGAACATTGGTAGCTTCACCATCATGTGCTAGTTTCAGTGTCTCTAGTTCTCATTGTAACATCACTGGCATTACTGAGGCAATGAGGAAGGAGATATATGCTTCCTGCTCCATTTGGTGAAATTCCACCTGTATTTTTAGCTAATTTACTCATGTGAATGTTCTGCAGTTACCGACTCCTTATTTTGTGTGATTCACTACAGGTCCTTGTAACCTGTAGACAAGCTCTTGAGTTTGCTGACTTGACACATTTTATCTCAACTGATAAATAGCCTTGATAACTTTTCTTTCCCTCCAGTAGGATAGATTTTCCCTCTAACCGGCACTGCCCACTCAACGGTCAGAGTGTTGACATCTCTTGCACCTGTCAGGATAGCTGTATGTTGTGACAAGAAGGAGGCAGGTCTTTTATACATGTGTTCAACAAATATTTAATTGAGCATGTATTGTGTGCCAGATGCTGTTTAGAGCCCTAGATTTTTAGTGTAGTCTGTGATTTCTCTATTGGTTTTCTTAATGGTATCTTTCGATAACCCAGAAAATTTTAAGTCTGATGATGTCGAACTAACCAAATTTTTTCTTTTCTATGGTTTGTGCTTTTTGTATCTAGTCCAAAAAGCTTGCCCTGCCTCAGCGTCATGGATTTATTATCCTGTGTATGCTTCCGGAAACTTTTTGGTCCTAGGTTTTAAGTCAATGATCCATCTCAAATTCATTTTTGTGTATGGTATAGGATAAAAGTCAAGGTTCAACTTTTATTTACACAGACATCTAGTTGATTCAGCACGATTTGTTAAAAAAAGACTTCCTTCTCCCCATTAAATTGGCTTGGTGCCTTGGTGGAAAAACAACTGACCATGTATGTGTAGGTCAATTTCTGGACTCTTTGTTGTGATCTATTGGTCTATCCTTATACACCATCTTGATTACTGTAGCTCTTATGAATATAGTTTAAATAAGTCAAACACAATTACTATCCTTAATGGGTTTACAATCAGATGAGATGAACAGTCTGATGTAGAAGTCATAATAGTACAAAAAGGTGGAGAAAATCACAGTACTAGCCACAGATGTTGGAAGTACAAACGAGAACTCCACCAGGTTTAAGGTGGGCGGATGGGGAAGATTCCTGAAAGAGGTAATACTTAAAGTGATCCTTAAAGGGTAAGGAGGAGTTTGCAGAAGGTAGGAGCAGGCCTGATCCCCTCAAGGAAGAGCGAGAAGGCCAGTGTGGCTGGAGTGGAGTAGGTGAAAGGGAGACTGGAGATGATGCCGGAGGGAGGACCACCTTGAACAGAGCTTTGAAGGCCATTTTAAGGGTCTTGGCTTTTATTCTGAGGAAGAAGGGAAGCCACCAAAAGGGTTTGAATGGAGAAGTGATTGGACATCCTTTATTTATTTACTTGTAAGTTGATTTATTTTGAGAAAGAGAGAGAGAGCATGTGCATGCCAGTGGGGAGCAAGGTAGAGAGAGAGGGAGAGAGAATCCCAAGCAGGCTCTGAGCTGTCAGCACAGAGCCCAACATGGGGCGGCTCAATCTCACGAACCATGAGATCACGACTTGAGCTGAGATCAAGAGTCAGACGTTTAACTGACTGAGCCACCCATGCGTCCCTGATCTGACATCTTTTAGAAGCATCTTCCCAGATGTTGTGTTCAAGACAGACCATGTTGGGGGTTGGCAGGGGGCAGGTAAAGACAGAAGCTCTGAAACCAGCTGTAAAGACCACAACTGTAATCCAATTAAACCCGGCTGTGGCTTGGACTCTGGTAATAATGGGATGACTGTGATTTGGGTAATAATGGGATAAAACGATCCCGTTCTGAATATATTTTGAAGGTAGAGCCAAGAAGATTTGCTGACAAATTGAACACAAGACATAAGGTAAAAAGAAGAATCAAGGGTTTTGGCTTCAGCTATAAAGATGTGTTGCAACTTACCAAGATGTGAAAGAAGCACATTTGGAGAAGAAAATCAGAAGCTTGATTTTTCTACTTTAGAGTAAATATGAGCGATTGTTACCCAAAGTACAAGCAATTTCCTCTACAGAGGAAGTAGTTGGAGGATGCAGTAGAGATAGTCATCTTGTGAATCAAGCCCCATGCGAGCAGCACTGTTCTAGGTGATGGGGAATGGGAGAGGGTGGACGTGATGCCCTGCACATGGACCCTGCTCTCAAGGAGAGTTTGTGGGAAGACTTGACTCCCACAAGATGGAAAAATCATGAAGTCAAGGACCAGATTATGAGATGCAGGTCTCAAGTGCTCCAGGATAGTAGTGGGGCTGTATGAAGTAGTCAAGAATGCTTCTAGAAGGAAATAAGAAAGGAGCCATCTTCATAGGATGGGAAAGACTTAGAGGAAAAAGGGCATAATTGTGGGAATAATCAGGAGCTGCTCAGGACACAGATGTTCTTGGCCTGGCTGGAAGAATTGTTGGAAGGATTTTTTTTAATCGGTTAAAAAATTGGTTTTTGGCACATAGTAGGCATTTGATAAAGACCAGCCAATACCACTTATTATATTGGGAGAAGAGATGGAGACAACTACTGTGTCCTGAGTCCACCCCCACCACCATATCAACACCTGCACCTGCTCCTTTAATGCTTTTTGCCCTATCTCTTTCCTGGTTCGTCTTCTATTACTTCTATTGGAAAATACTCAAACTGGGCTTTCTAAATTGTTTGTGAGGGGGAAGGAGTTGGACTTAAATATATTCAGCATCATCATGTAGGCTTATGGGTTTTTAATAATCTCATTCAGGTGAATGTTACAAAGGTCCAGAAGGGGGCAATGTGACACTTGGACTTCAGGAGGGCTTTTTTCCTATGTTAAAATCAAGAATCTCAGGTCAGGGAATGATTCTGTAGACATCATGGGGTCCATCACTCTCACTTGCCAGTAGAGAAACAAGCCCAGAGAGGGGAAGGGACTTGCTTAAGGTCACACAGGCATTTAGTGGGAAGGTCTAGACCCTAATCTCTTTCTAACCCTAAGTCTTTTTCCTTATAGCTTATATACAGCTGTGAAGCAAAACAAATTTTATCAAGTTAAATACAAACAAAACTTCAAACCAATGAAATTTAGATTAACAATATTACTTGAAAAGTATAGATGGTATTGTTTTGTTGAAATTAATTTGTTGCTCATAAGTAAATTAAGTAAATGTGGTGCTTTTAAAAACAGCAACATAGTTATTCATATAACCTTAGTTTCTTTCATATGACCAGTCCTCAATAAATATTTGTCAATTTTCTGTGTATGAAAGTATAAATAATTTGGAATATTTTGGGATATCAGAAAACCAGTATCTGACGTCTGCAGTTCTTATTCTCTCCTTGACCCAGGTACTTTCTATCTATAGATATGTACATTTCTAATTTTTAAAGTAATCATACATGTTCTAAAACATTCAAACAGTACAGAAACCTAGGAAGTAAGAAATGAAACAAGTTCATTTTGTAAACATTATAAACATTATATAACATTATATAACATTAAGTTTCTTTAGCAAAGGTCAAAACAACGGAGACTTAAAGAAGGTAGAATCTTAATTCTCTCACAACCAAATCTACTAGTAAGCAATCCAGGGCTGATATGGTGGCTGTGTAGTGTTGTGGGCCCAGGTTCCTCCTGTCTTGTGGCTCTGCCATTCTCAATTCATGGCTTCCATCTTGGTCTAAGATGGCTATTTCCATTTACACTGTCATATCCATATTCCAACCTACAAGAAGAAGGGAAAAATGAAGAGGAGAATGACATGTTTCTTTCCTTTTAAAGGCACAACCTGGCGGCGCTTGAGTGGCTCAGTCAGTTAAATGTTCAACTCTTGATTATGGTCGTGAGTGTTGGGCTCCATGCCAGGCCTGCTTGGGATTATCTCCCTCCCTCGCTCTCAGCCCCTCCCCTGCTTGCACTCTTTCAATAAATAGAGACGAAAGAAAGAAAGAAAGTGAGAGAGAGAGAGAAAAAGAAAGATGATGATAGATAGATAGATAGATAGATAGATAGATAGATAGAAATTTAAAGGCACAACCTGGTATTGCATTTATCACTTTTGCTCACAGCTCATGATCAGAACTCAGACACGTGGCCAAGTCAAACTAGAAGGGAGACTGGGAAATATATCAGTTGGATAGCAGTGTTCCCAGACAAAACTTTGTCATAGAATAGTGTTTTTCAAAGCTGGCTATGCAATAGAATCACCTGAGAAACTTAAAAACACAAAAAACCATGCCCTCTCTCAAGATCAATGAAGTCTGCATCTTTGGGAGCAGGGCTTGGGATTACCCATTTAAAAAAAGCTCTATCGTGACTTTGATGTGGGTCAGAGCTAAGAATCAGTGCCATAACAAAGAACCAATAGAGATGGGACAACTCACAGCCTCTACCATACCCTCCCTTCATTACTCTGCCCCTTCGGGTTGTCATCCACTAGTTCAGTCCAGATCTTTTACCGTGAATATGCAAATACTTTTTCTGTGGACACATACATACATACATACATATGTGCATGTCTAAACACCCAACAGTGACTTTAGAATTTCTATATGTATGGGTCTTAGGGTAGTAATATTACTGGAAAAGATGTGAGCCTCTGTGTTAGTCGGCATGGCACTTTATATTAATTTAAGAAAATGTGAATATCAAAGAATGGAGACATCTGATGGAGAATTTTGGGTGTTGGATGAGCTAACGCCTACCTGAGCCACCTTTTGGGTCAGTCTCCACAAGCATCATGTACTAAATCATTTCTCTTTTGCCGGCGGTTTGGAATGCCATGTCAATTACATAGGAAATTTCCATGTCTGTGAGATTTTTGGTTTTTTAATTCTCTATTCTGTTAGTGCAGATTGCTATTGTACACCATCCCAGGTCTTTTTTTGTTTTTAAGTTTTTAAAGTGTATTTATTTTGAGAGAGAGCAGGATTTGATAAGAGGCAGATAGAGGTGGAGAGAAAGAATTCCAAGCAGGCTCCATGCTCTCAGTGCAGAGCCCAACACGGGGCTCAAACTCTCAAACCGTGAGATCATGACCTGAGCCAAAATCAAAAATCTAACACTTAACCGACTGAGCCACCCAAGCACCCCCGGTTCACTTTTTTATATTCAATAACTTCTCTCCTGTTTACTGTCATCACTACCCCTCATTTACTTCCACTACTGGGTATATTTATGAATATTTAAGAATTTATTTATTTATTAAATATTTAAGAATTTATTTAAGAATTCCTTGTTTTGGATTCTGTCTCCCTCTCTCTCTGACCCTCCCCCGTTCATGCTCTGTCTCTCCCTGTCTCAAAAATAAATAAACATTAAAAAAAAAAAAAGAATTCTTGGATTTGTTGTTTATACTGTGTGAAGGGATCACTTATGAGGTATGGGAGGCTTGTGATAAAGGTTTCAAATCCACCTGAACTTTTTACATGGTAAAAGTAAGAGCTTTTCTTCTGGAACACTATTCTCTCCCTCCCTGACCATAGCCCTTCAGCCTCCTGTCATGACAGACCTTCTTGAGTTCTGCTCAGATAGAGAAGAACAATGTTTTCGTATCACCTCCTAAGGCCATCCTTCAAATGTTATTCCCTGCTTCTCAGTGAACATACTACATCAGAGTTGAAGGAAGTTCTAAGGCAGAAAAGAGCAATGTCTGCTTTGACTTGCAAATATTTTTAGACCCCTAAAAATAAACGATAAGCTGCAAATAGGCATGAATGTTCGCACACTGTTTCCTAAATTCATTATTTCTGAGGAAATGAAGACTACATTTTGTTTTTCTGGTGTGATTCAATCCATGATTCCGTTCTGTACCTTAATGCTATGCCTTACTCAACCCTGTGCCTTAATGTCCTTCCTTATTTCTTTAGAGGCTGGCATATTCCCTCAGAGGAGATGGGAAGATTTGTGTTTTGGAAATGAATTATGTATGAGATTGAAGTCTTTATGGGGAAGGCCCTGGGTTTCTGCTATGTCCCAGGGCCTTCCCCATAAAGCATGACAATGTTCTCTTCCCTATGTGTTTGAAATTCCTGGTTCCACATGTTATAAGGTTTACTTACACAGCCTCCACTCTTATGGAGTTAATAATCAGGACATCAAAGGCAACTTTCTTTCTCTCTCTCTCTCTTTTTACTTAAATGCATATTTCCATTTTTTTATCATTTTATTTTTTTCATCACAATAAGTGTACTCTTTAATCCTTTCCCTATTTCCCTCATCCACCCCACTCCTCCCCCTGGTTACCATGAGTTTGTTCTCTATAGATAACAATCTATTTCTTGGGTTTTTTTCCTCTCTTTTTTCCCCCTTTGTTTTATTTCTTAAATTCTACATATGAGTGAAATTATATGGCATTTGTCTTTCTCTGACTTATTTCACTTACCATTATACTCTCTAACTCTATCCATTTCATTGAAAATGGCAAGATTTCATTCTTTTTTATGGCTGAGTAATATTCCATTGTATTTATATACCATACCTTCTTCCTTATCCATTCATCTATTGATGGACACTTGGGCTGCTGCCGTAATTTGGCTGTTGTAAATAATGCTGCGACAAACATACAGGTGCGTGTATCCCTTTGAATTAGTGTTTTTGTGTTTTGGGGGTAAATGCCCAGTAGTGTGATTCCTGGATTGTAGGGTAATTCTATTTTTAACTCTCTGAGGAACCTCCATACTGTTTTCTACACTGGCTGCCCCGCTCTACATTCCCACCAACAGTGCACAAGGGTTCTTTTTCCCCACGTCCTCGCCAACATTCGTTGTTTCTTGTGCTTTTGATTTTAGCCATCCTGACAGATGTGAGGTGACATCTCATTGTACTTGTGGTTTGTGGTTCCCTGATGGGCGATGCTGAGCACCTTGTGATGTGTCTGTTTGCACAATTAGCTTTTTTAACTTTCCTAGGGCTTCGTTTTGTTTTTTGTTTTTGCTTCAATGTATGAAAAGAGAATGACAACCCCCCACATCGTAGGACCCACATCGTAGGACTGTCGTGTTACACATCCATCCATCCGTTTGGCACTGTCACCTGTTGTAAAATACCTAACGTTTTAAAACTACAAATGTATGTTTGACCTAGTGGATTGTAGCAATCTTCTTCTGAAGCGCATTATAGAAAAGTTTAAACAGATGCAAAAACGGTGCAAAGCATGTGGTAAGTCTCTGGGTGCTCGTCATGCAGCTTTGAAAGTGATCAATTCATGACCCGTCTTGTTTCATTTAAATTGCCATCATTCCCTTCACTCCTGATTATTTTGAAGGAAATTCCAGGCGTATCATTTCACCTAACAACGCTTTTTCCCAGAACTTTGATTTTTTTAAATTGACTTATAGCTGACACACAATGTTACGTTAGTTTCAGGTGTAGCACATAGGGATTCAACAAGTCTATACCTTATGTTATGTTCACCACAGATGTCGCAACCACCTGTCACCACACATTTTTACAACACTATTGGCTATATCCCCTATGCTGTACCTTTTATCCCTGTGACGTATTTGTTCTAGAACTGGACACCGTATCTCCCACTGCCTTTCACCCATTTTGCCCATCCCTCTCACCACCTCGGTCTGGCAACCATCCGTTTGTTCTCTGTATTTATGGATCTGTTTCTGCTTTTTGCTTGTCTACTTGTTTTGTTTTGTTAGATTCCCTATGTAAGTGAAATTATAAGGTATCTGTCTTTCTCTGTCAGACTGATTTCACTTCACATTCTACACTCTAGGTCCATCCATGTTGTTGCAAATGGTAAGATCTCATTCTTTTTTATGGCTTATTGCTTGTATATATGTACCACATCTTCTTTATCCATTCATCTATCAATGGACACTTGGATTGCTTCCAATCTTGGCTAACATAAATAATGCCGCAATAAACATTGGGGGCGCATATATCCTTTTGAATCGATGTTTTCGTTCTCCTTACGTAAATACCCAATAGTAGAATCACTGGGTCATATGGTATTTCTGTTTTTGTAGGAACTCCATACTGTTTTCCACGGTGGCTGCACCAATTTACACTCCTACCCATAGTGTGTGAGAGTTCCTGTTTCTCTGCATCCTCGCCAACACTTATTATTTTTGTCCTTTTGATTGTAGCCATTCTGACAGGTGTAAGGTGATACCTCATTGTGGTTTTCATTTGCATTTCCCTGATGATTAACAATGTTGGGCATCTTTTCATATGTCTGCTTTCCAGCTGTATGTCTTCTTTGGAAAAATGTCTGTTTAGGTCCTCTGCCCATTTTTAAAAAATTTTTTGAATGTGTATTTATTTCTGAGACAGAGACAGACAGAGCATGAGCGGCGAGGGGCAGAGAGAGAGAGGGAGACACAGAATCTGAAGCAGGCTCCAGGCTCTGAGCTGTCAGCACAGAGCCTGATGCAGGGCTCGAGCTCACAAACCGTGAGATCATGACCTGAGTTGAAGTTGGTCGCTCAACCGACTGAGCCACCCAGGAGCCCCGATTCTCTGCCCATTTTTAATGAGATTATTCGTGTTTTTATTGGTGTTGAATTGTATAAGTTCTTTATGTATTTTGGATCTTAAACCCTTATCATTTATATCATTTGTGAGTACTTTCTCCCATTCAGTAGGTTGACTTTTTGTTTTGTTGGTGGTTTCCTATGCTGTGCAAAAGCTTTTTCTTTTGGTGTAGTCCCAACAGTTTATTTCTGCTTTTGTTTCCCTTGCCTCAGGAGTCATATTTAAAAAAATGTCACTAAGGCCAATGTCAAAGAAATTACTCCTTATATTTTCTTCTAGGAGTCTTATGGTTTCCGGTCTCACATTTAGGCCTTTAATCCATTTTGAGTTTATTTCTGTGCAAGGTCTAAGAAAGTGGTCCAACTTCTCATCTAACAATTATTTTTAAAGATTTATGTTTGAGCCCACTTAAAACTTTAAACTTTTTTTTTTTCAACGTTTATTTATTTTTGGGACAGAGAGAGACAGAGCATGAACGGGGGAGGGGCAGAGAGAGAGGGAGATACAGAATCGGAAACAGGCTCCAGGCTCTGAGCCATCAGCCCAGAGCCCGACGCGGGGCTCGAACTCACGGACCGCGAGATTGTGACCTGGCTGAAGTCGGACGCTTAACCGACTGCGCCACCCAGGCGCCCCTAAACCTTTTTTTAAACAAATTTTTTTAATGTTTCTTTATTTTTGAGAGAGACAGAGACAGAATGCGAGTGGGTTGGGGCAGAGAGAGAGGGAGACACAGAATCCGAAGCAGGCTCCAGGCTCTGAGCTGTCAGCACAGAGCCTGATTGTGGGGCTTGAACTCACAAGCTGTGAGATCATGACCTGAGCCGAAGTCGGTCGCTCAACCGACTGAGCCACCCAGGCGCCCCTAAACCTTTTAAACATTTTAAACTGCATTTATAATTTATTTCATTTCCTTTTAAATAAAGCATTTTATATGATTAACAAAAAACTTCCAAAATACTAATAATTTTTTTAGTATAGATGACTTAAACATCTAAACAGGGTAAACCTTATGTTTTCTTAAATACAGTCCAATGCTATTTATAAACAACTCAAAACCACAAATCTAAACCAATTATTCAATTCTTCATTGAAAATTAGCATCACAAAACTTTTTTTACTTTATTCTGCTAAATTTTCTTCACAAGTACATAAAATACCAGTTTTATACATCATCAAAACGAAAGTACTAATACTATGGGATTGAGTCTCTTAAACATTTCTGTTTTTAATGATAAATCTTCCCAGAGTTAAAAGATACTCGATCACTGAGGAACTACTATGTCATTCTAGATGTCACAGAGACAAGCATTTCCCAAGCCAGTCTGCTATGTGGATTAAACTCAACAAATTTGTTTTCTGTTTTGTTCCATACTGAATAGTTTTACTAATCTTCTTGGGACCCAAATTCCTACAGATATTTTAACCGACAGTTGAGCATTTTATAGCTTTGTCTAACTCTGAGGTCAGAGTTATAAGAAAAATGCCCATGACAAAAAGATATTCTGGGAGAACAAATTACATGGCTAAATAAACTTCAAGGACATTGCATTAAACAAACAAATAAATAAAAGACTGATTGTGTGTGTGTGTGTGTGTGTGTGTGTGTGTGTGTGTTAAATATTACAAGACTGTAAGGTACTAATGCAGATATCTGTGCCACTCCCAGGTGACCTTGACTGTGGACCTCTGGATGACCCTCCCCTTTTCTTCTGGTGATGTCCCTAGAAAACCTAGAGCAGACTGCAAATTGGCAACCTGAATGCCAAATCTGGCCTGATGGTTCAGTTTCACTTGGCCACACAGTATTCTAAAAATATTTAATCCACACACACACACACACACACACACACAAACTCACACACTTAATCTACCATTTAAAAATTGAGAGAGTTCACCAAGGATTTCTTGATGTCCAGCTGCTTTTAACAAAAGACCAAGCAAAAGTAAGCCTGCATTCTAGCATGGCCTCTCTGGCTTAAACTGAGTATGGACTTCCTTGTCACGCCGAGATGGGCACTGTGGAAGGCATGGGCCTTGCGCTAAGCCCCATAGAACACCTGCATGGCCCTCTAGGTGTTTGAGTCTGTGACCTTGGTGGCTGAGGTTGACCTTGATGGCTGAGGGAACCTCACGTGTGGTAGAATTCTGTGGGAGAAGAGCTGATGTCATAAGCTCGTCAGACTGGGTGGATTGGCCATGGACGGTGGGTGTCCGTGGAATGGAGGAGACCTGGGCTGAGTGGCTGGCAAAGTAGCCTGGGATGTCAAGCAGGGCAAGGGGTAGTATTAAGAACAGCTCTGCTATTCATCAGTAGGGCACACCCAGTTCATACTGATTTTCCATTTGCTTCAAAATTTCCCAACTGCTCCCCATGGAGATCTTGACATGTGTGTTGAGAAATAAAGAGCTAAGAGCAAAAGCTAAGACAGTGCAAATGATTTTTAAGTTGTAAAATATATTTTTTAAATGAAGCCTATTTGGGGCGCCTGAGTGGCTCAGTCAGTTGAGCCTCTGACTTCGGCTCAGTTCATGGTCTCACGGTTCCTGGGTTTGAGCCACACATCTGGCTCTGTGCTGACAGCTCAGAGCCTGGAGCCTGCTTCAGAGTCTGTACCTCCCTCTCTCCTGCCCCTCACTGCTCGTGCTCTACCAAAAATAAATAAACATTAAGAATAACACTAATAAGTGAAGCAAACTATTTGCTAAAGGTTCTCCCAGAAATGCACCATGCCTGAGAAGGGTTACGTGGGATTCGGCTATCAGTGCAGCCAGTTGCCGCACAGAAAGCCCAGCTTTACTTCTAAGCAAACCAGTGCCTGCCCTTGCCAGCCAGGGGAAAGGTCCTCAGAAAGCCTTGCCTAGTTTTGTAATTTAAACTCAGACAAAGAGAACAAAGGCCAGATGGTTTTCTTTGATTTACTCTTCGCAGTGGGTTGCAAGTCAAGAGCGTGAATTACTAAGTAAGTTCAGTTTTCTTTAATCTTAATGCATTGCTATGCAACAGCAGTAAGCTAATAATTAAGGACCGATCTGCCTCCTCCGGAAGCTTTGAGCTACAGTGATGTGACTTCATGTTTTTGGCTGATTGGGTTTCTAAGCTTTCATAAACATTGGTCGAAATCAAATGGGCAAAAGGGAAAACCCTTAGCAAATGCATCTGAGAAAAGGAAGATTTCATCCACAACTAGATATGTCATCATTTCCATCATTTGCATATTTTTGGCATGGTGTAACTTGACATTTTGGGCCACTACTAGAAAGTAATGTAAATGTAAGCTATTTGTAGCAAGCCCACGACCTGCAGTCAGGATTTCTACTTCCAAACATCCAAGAAAAGTCTTTAGGGGGAAAAAAAAAACATTCTGCAAAATAAAAACGAGTATTCATTATACACATATCCAAGTGGGATTTATGTTTCCGTTAGATTTTTTCTTCTACTTTTTTATTGTATTGGAATATCTGGGAGTCTGGAGCTTTCCCTCATTCATTACTATTTTTGAAATTTGTTGGCAATTCGAGTACAATAGGAGTCATATGTCTTACTTTACTGGGGACACGATAGTGTGACTCTGGGAACTCTAATAATTAGATGTTGGACTTTCTTAAAAAAATTTTTTTAATACTTATTTATTTTTGAGAGAGACAGAGACAGGATGCGAGTGGGTTAGGGGCAGAGAGAGAGGGAGACACAGAATCCGAAGCAGGCTCCAGGCTCTGAGCTGTCAGCACAGAGCCCGACGTGGGGCTTGAAATCACGAGCTGTGAGATCATGACCTGAGCCGAAGTCGGTCACTCAACCGACTGAGCCACCCAGGCGCCCCAGATGTTGGACTTTCTAAATGGATTGCCAAATTTTCTTTTTTCTCTATTGTTCATCTCTTCTAGATTTTTTTTTTTTACAAATATTCAATTGAAATATTTAATTTCCCTTTCCAAAAGAGTTTTCTTGTTCTCTGAGGGCTTGTGTTTGTCTGTTTTAGCATTTCGTCCTGGTTTTAGGGATGCAATGTCTTATCTTTGCTCTCCTCCTTCCTGCATTGCTGTTCCCTTCCGGCTCCTTTTGGTTGTTGTCATTTTAGTTGGGCATGGTTTCTTTCTTTCATTTCGGAGCCTTTCTTCAGGTGCCTGGTCCTTCTTGGCTGGACATGCACTGTAAGCAGAAGGCCCTAAAATCTGACTGGAAGCTCCCTGCCTGCCAGGGAACCTGGCATCTGGGGGACTGCATGGCAGGTGGTCAGGCGGCTTTTGTGTTGAAGAATTTGCGTATATTGGTTTCAGGAGGTCTTTTCTCTTGAGCTGTTTGGTTTATCCAAAAGAGGAATCCAGGGCACCTGGCTGGATCAGTCAGTAGTACAGTGACTCTTGATCTCAGAGTTGTCAATTTGAGCCCCACGATGGGGGTAGAGTTTACTTAATCAACAAACAACAAGGCGGGGGGGGGGGGGTGGGTGAGAGGAATCCCCTGCCTGGAAGATTATATGCTTGTTTCCCTCCATTCTGGGAGCTCAGAGTGCAGGGGTGCAGAGAGAAGAAGGGGCCGGTGTATCCCACAAAGCAGAGTCTGACTGAACCCTCTGTCCTGCCTGGGCCTTGCATTCCTGAGCTGGGCTGGGGGTAGGAGGAGAAAGTAACAATCTGGCTTTGAAAAGGGAAAGGGCTGGGGCTCTAATTGCACCACATTTCAAACAATCCCCATCATGTTTTTGTCTGCTTCATGCCCCCAAACGTGGAGGCGCTCGGTCTATCCTGGTCTGAAATCTTCTGAGCATTCAGAAAGGTGACTCTCAAATCTCAGTGGCATGCCAACGAGATGGAGGTTGCGGGTTTTGTCACTGTCTTTGCCAAATCACTCCCGGCTCCTCAGTTTGCTTTCCGACCCCGCAAAAACACGTTGACATCTCACATTGGCTGCTCTCCTCTCTCTTACTCTCTTCGTCCTTGTGAGTTTATACCCTTTTCCCTCCTATTCCTATTGTGGGTGTTTGGAAGGAAATAGAAATACATGGAAGGGTAAAATTTCTGGTATTTAACCAGAATTCCTAATTATGTTTTGATTTTAAAAGCAATCCATTAGATATTAAGAGAATTAGGTATAATGATTTCCCTGCATAACCAAAAGAGAGCAAACCTATTGCGTAAGATGGCAACACATCACATTTTTTAAACTGTTTCCTTTTTTAAGTGTAAATACAAGCACAGGGAAAAAATGTAAATCATATAAAAGAGTAAATAGTGGGGCGCCTGGGTGGCTCAGTCGGTTGAGCGTCCGACTTCAGCTCAGGTCACGATCTCGTGGTCCGCAAGTTCGAGCCCCGTGTCGGGCTCTGTGTGACAGCTGTGGAGTCTGCTTAGAATTCTCTGTCTCTCTCTCTTTCTCTGCCTCTCCCTTGCTATCTCTCTGTCTCTCTGTCTCTCTCTCTCTCAAAAATAAATAAATAGGGGCGCCTGGGTGGCGCAGTCGGTTAAGCTTCCGACTTCAGCCAGGTCACGATCTCGCGGTCTGTGAGTTCGAGCCCCGCGTCAGGCTCTGGGCTGACGGCTCAGAGCCTGGAGCCTGCTTCCGATTCTGTGTCTCCCTCTCTCTCTGACCCTCCCCCGTTCATGCTGTGTCTCTCTCTGTCTCAAAAATAAATAAACGTTAAAAAATTTTTTTTTTTAAAAAAAGAGTAAATAGTAAAAAGTACACCTTTCTCTCCCTCCAGCTGTCCATCCAGTTCTTTTCCCCAGAGGCAGAACTTCCTGCCAGTTCCTTAGATATTGTCTCCTCTCTCTTACATTCTTTTTATTTTTTTTTAATTTGTTTAATGTTTATTTATTTTTGAGAGACAGGGAGAGACAGAGCACGACCAGGTGAGGGGTAGAGACAGAGGGGAAGACACAGAACCTGAAGCAGGCTCCGGGCTCCGAGCGGTCAGCACAGAGCCCGACGTGAGACTTGAACCCACGAGCTGTGAGATCATGGCCTGAGCCAAAGCCAGACGCCTAACCGCCTCAGCCACCCAGGCGCCCCTCTTACATTCTTGCTATCCCATTTACATACACTTTTCTGTCTTCTTAACAGGACATTTTGCAGATTGCAACACATTCTTTTTCGCAAGTGCATAGCAATCCATTATATACGTATTATCATTGATTTAACCTGTTCCCTATTGAGGGCCACGTAAACAATTTCCAGCTTTTGCCGCCAAACAACCCGGTAGTGAGTATCAGTCTCTCAATCCTCATATTAGAAATAGGCATATTTTTGTGCAGCGTGCATAAGATAAACTCCAGAAGGGGACTCCCCGAAGTGAAGGGTATGTGCACGTGTGCTTTCAGAGCTAGAGCCCAGTCGCCCTCCAGGCACGTGGACTCACAGTAGTAATGAATGTAATGGATGAGAGTCCCTGTGTCCCCAAACCCTATCTTGCCGGGACATTACCAGAAATGTTTTTGTAGTTTCCAAATTTCTTTGTAAAAAAATCTAATTTCCGTGTAGTTTCATGTGTATTTCTCGGTTGTAAGTGAGGTTGAGCATCTTCTGTATTGTAGAGCCATTTGTATTTTCTATGCAGTGTCTGCTCATGTTCTTTATCATTTTCTTTGGGGATATCGGCATTTTTCTGACCAATTTGTAAAATTTCTTCCTTTGTCATACTGGCTGGAAAGCTTTTCCTCCCAGTTTATCATTTAATTTGCCTTATTGGTTTATGTTACCTTTTGGCAAACAGGAAGTAAGCATCGGATGTAGTCAAATTTAATGTTTTCTTTTCTGACCATCTCTGAGATCATAAAAAAATTTTTTTTCTGGTCTTTTATGGTTTCATTTTTTTACATTTACGCAGGTGGTCTGTTTGGAATTTATTTTGGAGTAGGATGAGTTAGGGGTTCAGTTTTTTCCAGTCAGCTTGCAACTTGTTTCAACAGGTTGCAATTCATCCTCAATACAAACCCATGGCAACATTTTTAAAATTGCAAAATTTCTTTATCTGATATAAACAGAAGACTGTCTCCCTCACCATTGTGGAAAGACAATTGGTCTTAAGGTCATTGCGCAAGAAATTTAATTTGCAGGTAGAGTGTGTGTTATGCAAGATAACGCCTGACACCTGACAACTGAGTCTGACCTTCTTTTGTCGAATTAGGAAGAGAAAGAGGAGCAATTCCTGGGGGCACCTGAAACTAATCAGGGTAGCAAGCCCAAAAGCCAATTGTAAATCCCAGGCCTGAATGGGGTTCAAGATACGGAGCCCAAATCAGGAGACGGGAGAACCAGCAGAGATGGCGGAGCTTGGGGAGTCAGAGAGTAGGTTCCAGGAGGCCTGGGTGGCGTGGGTGCCTGGGGAGAGCTGATCCTTTGGAAGGGGCAAGGAGGAGGAAGATTTTGCATTTCTAAGCAGCCCTATGGTAATTCTCCGTGGGATGTCGGAATTCCCATCAAACTCTCACCTACACTAGGTTGGGCCCAGAATCCTAACAGCTGGGAGAGGTTAGCTCTGGCCTCGGAAGTATGGACTGAAATAAGCTTTCTGAATAATTCGAGTAAATCTTGGGATAGCGTTATTAGTTTATAAATAAAAATCTTTACCTCTACTAAATCATATCCAAATGTAATGGTTGATAAATTGGTAAATTAATGCATTCCCTCTTCGTCTACATTTATCAGATACGTGCCAGGCAATGCGCTGAGCTCTGGGAAATAGAATAAGGTGCAGGTCCTTTCCCTCCAGGTGCCTATCTAGTTGGGGTACGAGGAGGTCAGCAGCAGAGACTGCAGAGCGGTGAGGTGCTCTGGAGTTGCACGAAAGGCCCAGGAAGGACACCAAGCCAAGTTCTTCATAGAGTTCGCTGGAACAGGAGGTGATCAAGCACTGCTTCCTGTCTAAAATCCCTACTCTCTTTATGTAGGTAAAGCTAGAGTTATAATTTCAGAATTATAATTCATGTTACTCCACTTGTCATCTGTGTGGTAACTTTCTGCCAGGGATCGGGGGAGATCTAGTGCCACTCCATCTGCATTGAGATTCTTAGTCTGAGTATGGATTTCAGGGGGTCTGTTAACCCCTTAAAATTGGATGCAAATTATACGTGTGTGCTGTTTATTTCTGGGGATAGGACCATAGATTCCATGAGAATCTCAAAGGAGAGTGTGATCCCAGAAAGCTTAAGAACCAGTGACTAGAGGCACCTGGGTGGCTCAGTCGGTTAAGTGTCTGGCTGGTGATTTCAACTCAGGTCGTGATTTCAGGGTCATGGGATTGAGCACTATGTTGGGTTCCATGCTGAGTGTGGAATCTGTTTTGGATTCTCTCTCTTTCACCCTCTGTCCCTCTCCCCTGC
Source organism: Felis catus (assembly GCF_018350175.1). NCBI lineage: Eukaryota > Metazoa > Chordata > Mammalia > Carnivora > Felidae > Felis > Felis catus. The sequence goes on along the minus strand of NC_058368.1, from coordinate 204,394,956 downwards.
TTGTGCTCTCATTCTCTCTCTCTCTGAAAAAAAAAAAAAAAAAGAACCAGTGGCTAGATTTTCTTAAACCTAATTAAGGATCTCTTGTCTTAACATTTTAAAAACATCGTAATCAGACCCTAATCTAGAGATGTGTGTGGTTCCTAACACCTGGCCCCTTTTAAACCTCTATCCCTTATCCTTTTTCCAGCTTCCTCTCTCCCTGTGCAAAAAGAGGAACAGAGCTGGGTGGCACTTGACTCTTTTCCTGTCTTTAGCTTATTTGGCAACCCAATACTTAACGACAGTAATAATGTAAGCAACTCTGTACTTAATTGTAATAATGTGATATTATCAAACAGAATTGGAAATTCACATTCCCAAGACAATCTCTTATGTTCACTCAGGCTTTTGGTTCAGAATGCTCAAGTTCAAAAATCATGTTCAACACACATTGGGCAAAGACTTTGTTTTTTTAGTTTTTTTTTTAATTTAATCTAATTTTTTTTTATTTACATCCAAATTAGTTAGCATATAGTGCAACAATGATTTCAGGGGTAGATTCCTTAATGCCCCCTACCCATTTAGCCCATCCCCCCTCCCACAAACCCTCTATAACCCTCAGTTTGTTCTCCATATTTATGAGTCTCTTGTGTTTTGTCCCCCTCCCTGTTTATATTATTTTTGTTTCCCTTCCCTTAAGTGTATCTGTTTTGTCTCTTAAAGTCCTCATATGAGTGAAGTCATATAATATTTGTCTTTCTCTGACTAATTTCACTCAGCATAAATATCCTCCGGTTCCATCCACGTAGTTGCAAATGGCAAGATTTCATTCTTTTTGATTGCCAAGTAATACTCCATTGTATATATATACCACATTTTCTTTTTTTTTTTATTTTTTTAATGCTTATTTATTTCTGAGACAGAGAGAGACAGAGCATGAGTGAGGGAGGGGCAGAGAGAGAAGAAGACACAGAATCTGAAGCAGGCTCCAGCCTCTGAGCTGTCAGCACGGAGCCCGATGCAGGGCTCCAACTCACAGACCACGAGATCATGACCTGAGCCGCAGTCGGACACTCAACTGACTGAGCCACCCAGGCACCCCTATACCACATTTTCTTTATCCATTACATCCATCGATAGACATTTGGGCTCCTTCCATACTTTGGCTATTGTTGATAGTGCTGCTATAAACATGTGGGTGCATGTGTCCCTTCAAAACAGCACACCTGTATCCCTTGGATAAATACCTAGTAGTACAATTGCTGGGTCGTAGGGTAGTTCTATTTTTAGTTTTTTTAGGAACCTCCATACTGTTTTTCAGAGTGGCTGTACCAGTTTGCATTCCCACCAGCAGTGCAAAAGAGATCCTCTTTCTCCACATCCTCGCCAACATCTGTTGTTGCCTGAGTTGTTAACCTTAGCCATTCTGACAGGTGTAATGATGATGAGTGATGTTGAGCATTTTTTCATGTATCGGTTGGCCATCTGGCTGTCTTCTTTAGAGAAGTGTCTATTCATGTCTTTTGCCCATTTGTTCACTGGATTATTTATCTTTTGGGTGTTGAGTTTGATAAGTTCTTTATAGACTTTGGATGCTAACCCTTTATCTGATATGTCATTTGCAAATATTTTCTCCCATTCTGTCGGTTGCCTTTTAGTTTTGCTGATTGTTTCCTTTGCTGTGTGGAAGCTTTTTATTTTGATGAGGTCCCAGTGGTTCATTTTTGCTTTTGTTTCCCTTGCCTCTGGAGACATGTTGAGTAGGAAGTTGCTGCGGCCAAGATCAAAGAGGTTTTTGCCTGCTTTCTCCCCAAGGATTTTGATGGCTTCCTGTCTTACATTGAGGTCTTTCATCCATTTTGAGTTTATTTTTGTGTGTGGTGAAAGAAAGTGGTCCAGGTTCATTCTTTTGCATGTCACTGTCCAGTTTTCCCAGCACAATGTTGCTGAAGAGACTGTCTTTATTCCATTGGATGTTCTTTCCTGCTTTGTCAAAGATGAGTTTGTGGGTCCATTTCTGGGTTCTTTATTCTGTTCCATTGGTCTGAGTGTCTGTTCTTGTGCCAGTAGCATACTGTCTTGATGATTACAGCTTTGTAGTATAGCTTGAAGTCTGGGATTGTGATGCCTCCTGCTTTGGTTTACTTTTTCAAGGTTGCTTTGGCTATTCGGGGTCTTTTCTGGTTCCATACAAATTTTAGAATTATTTGTTCTAGCTCTGTGAAGAATGCTAGTGTTATTTTGATAGGGAAAGACTTTCTTTATGTAAGACATTGTGCTCCATGCTGAGGGAGAGAGGAGGGGAGCAGGGAATACAGATGAATTAAACCCAGTGCCCACTTTCATGGCGATAAGACATTTTGGAAAAAAAGCACAAAGCACAGTAGGGATTCAGAAAGTGATTATTTCTTACTAGAAGATGCAGGAGAAAAAGTCATGAAGATATTCACACTGGACAGTATTTCTTATCACTGAGGATGCCATAGACTTTTACCCTCCAGTAACATTATCCTCTGTTTCTGCACCTTCAGAATGAGCTGTTGGGCCTGGAGGCTAATACCTGATTAGAAATACCCAGAAAATAAGCTTGGAGAAAAATTAGCCTTTGTCATCAAACGGCACAGAAAAAAAGAGTGGGGAACAACCAATATAGGAAAAATTGTAAAGAACATTGTTCTTTGAATCAATGTAAGAATTTTTGAAAACTGATATTAATAGGAAACCTTTATCATCATTAATGCCATATCATTATTTTAAAAGTCTGGCTTTAAAGCAATTTAAGGCAACATGCATATTTCCTAAACATCAAGAAACAGAAAAATAGTTTTGCTAAAACTATTTACAGGCTGTGAGCGCTTTTCTAAAGTGTAGATTGAGGAGTGTGTGTATACATTTTCTTCTTACTAAATCATCTATAATCAAGCATTTACTACTGACAGTCATAACTGAAATTTGTACAGTGCTTTTTTTTTCTTTTTAGATCAATGCTTACAAGGCAGTTTCACATTCATTATAAATCCTGTACAGTACATTGGCATAGGCTAATAAATTTTCTTATTCTCTGTTCTTAGGGTGAATCAGCACCTGCCAAACTTTTGAGACAGCTCACGGCTTAGAGGAAGCCTCATCTAAATAAAGGCCGGCTAAAGTGACATTGCAGGGATTTAATCCTTCTCTGGCAGCCCGTGTGACCAGAAGGCTGATTTGCAAGTTTCCACTCTCCTAGGGTCCGGATCACTGGGTCTCGGGGACCCTGAGGCTGGCCAGCAGGAGAAGTGCAAAATGAAGGAGGTCAGAAGGGAACGCCAGCAGCAGGGACCCGGGGGCCTCCACGGGGCTCTTACACACAACAATGAAAGATTCTCCGGCCACCAAAGGAAATAGCAAACTGGAGGCTTTGTCTTGGGACGCAGCCACCTTCCACAGAGCATCAGACCACATGGTGGGCCAGAAAGTTCCTGGAGCCTGAGCAGGAGAGTGGTTATGGTAACTGGATGTGCGGGCCTATACAGTGAGAGCTGGGAAGTGCCACGTGAGGGAAGGTGGGAAATGTCTTGAGTGAGGTGGGTGGCTCCTGGCCTGGCTGGGCAGACTCTGCTGGCCCGTGTGCCTCTGCCCCCCTCAGACCAAGAAGGGGTCTGCTCATCAAGGAGTCTACCTGGATCTGCAGGCCAGCTGTCACAGACACGGGGCTCTGGCAGGCCCTAACTCCCATCTCCCATCCCCCGGGCCCTTGGCACTGCTCCCCAAGCCTGCCGTCGATTGGTGCCCTTGGCCGAGACGGAGATGTGAGCCTGGGGTGGACGATGACTGCAGTGTACGTGAATGGAGGCGGCCTGGTAACCCCCCACTATGCCAGGTGGGAACGGCGGGATAGCGTGGAAAGTGGCTGTCAGACGGAGTGCAGCAAGGAGGATGAGGAGGGACAGCCCCGCCAGCTGACACCCTTCGAGAAGCTGACCCAGGACATGTCCCAGGATGAGAAGGTGGTGAGAGAGATCACGCTGGGGAAACGTATTGGCTTCTACAGAATCCGAGGGGAAATTGGAAGTGGGAACTTTTCCCAAGTCAAGCTCGGGATTCACTCCCTAACTAAAGGTAGGATCTGACCTTCCTGGATTGTCTCCTGTGGTATCAGGACCTAGTGTGGGGACAGGGTTAGGAGGCCAGAGCCAGGGAAGCAGGTGAAGCGACATTACGGTGGCCCTGCTGGGCGCAAGCCCTGTGCCACATGCCTTCCATTGTTACCTCAGTTGGTTTCCACAGTAATGGTGCGAGGTCAGGATTTGTATTTCCATTTGGAGATATGGAAACTAAGATCCAAAGAAGTCAAATGTGGTTTTTGGCAGTTCAATCTCAGAGGATTTTGACTCTAAAACCTCTCCCACCGTACCGTGTGGATGAGCTCATTCAACGTTGAGGGGACTGTGTCCAGTCAGGCCATGGAGAAGTGGGGTGGGGTAGGGCTTGATTCCCAGGCAACTCATATTCCAAGTCCTTCTTTATCACTTCTGTTTGTGTGTGTGTGTCAATGCAAATGGCACAGGAGGCCTCCTAGGTCACCACTGCCAGTAGCTAGCAGGGTTCAGTCTCCCCTCCTCACCTGAGGCTGCTACTTCTGTTACCTTTGGGGGAAAGCCTTTTGATCTCAGGACCTTCTCTGCTTCAGTCTACTCTGTGCCAGTTCTCGTTGTTGCTTGGCTCCTTGCCATGTAGCAAAGACCCATGTTTCCTTGGATCCAGACACTCAGGACCCCAGACCAGCAGTGCCCACGACTCTGGCTTCAAGGAAGAACTCTACAGAGAGCCCGGCAGCCCTTTGTTGGCCCAGCCCAGTGTGGACTCTCCCCCATGCCACGTGTAATTTAGCTGAAGCCTAGAGATTATCATAAGGGAGTTGTAAGGCAGGAAAGTAACATTTGTGACTTGATATAATTTACCAACTTCCCAAACCCCATGGACTCTATCCTGTTCCTGAGAGTACTGTACTGACCTGTTCTCACCATAGGCCCAGCCTGCTACCCTATCTCCAGGGTCACTCTTCTCTCATATTAGAGTTGACTCTTATTTTCTTTTCTGCTCCAGCCTTCAATTCCATCTCTATGTTTGGCCCCTATATAAAAGTCACCCCCGCCCCCCAACACATATACACACATGTGCACACATGCATAGTCCCAAGTCACTGGAGCTCCAGGTCTCCTGCTGTCTTGCTCAGAGCCCAAGCATCTGGGTTCACATCCTCACATCTCGGCTACTCACCTTGCTTCCCTGGGTAAATGACAGTACTTCAGCAGACAGTGACAGTGCTGACTTTATCCACAAAAGTAGGTCTAGTGCTGTAACTCGAATCTAATTGGGACATGTGTTGCTTTTCAGTGGTCTGGAGCAAGAATGAGAGACAAAGGGGACACAGGGAGACGAGGGGCCAGAAACTGGGAGAGAAGACATGATCAGGAAGGAGAGAAGAGAAGTTGGGTAAAGGCAAAACAGGGGAGGAACTCAGAAAGGAGAGCGTGTCCAGCGCATCAGAAAGGCCACGGGGCAAAGGCTGAGCAAAGGCTACCAGATGTGGCCAACTTGGAGCTTTTTCCTGGGTGTGAGTTCAGGTGTTAGATTCCAGTGGTGAGGAAGCAGCGTGGGGCAGTGGAAAGAACAGGGATTCAGAATCAGATGAATTTGTTTCAGGTCCTGGTTCAGTCCCTTCCTAGGCACTTACTCTTTGGTCCCTAGTTGCCTCAGCCATAAAATAGAGATAATGATTCTTACCTTAGAATTGTTGGGAAAATTAGAAAAAACATATACAGGGGCGCCTGGGTGGCGCAGTCGGTTAAGCGTCCGACTTCAGCCAGGTCACGATCTCACGGTCCGTGAGTTCGAGCCCCGCGTCAGGCTCTGGGCTGATGGCTCAGAGCCCGGAGCCTGTTTCCGATTCTGTGTCTCCCTCTCTCTCTGCCCCTCCCCCGTTCATGCTCTGTCTCTCTCTGCCCCAAAAATAAATAAACGTTGAAAAAAAAATTAAAAAAAAAAAAAAGAAAAAGAAAAAACATATACAAAGTATATGGCACATAGTAGCCACTCAATAAAGGGTAGCTATCATTGGTGCAACTCGATTTTTTTACTTAAATAAACTTACTTCAGAAGGAAATGTAATGTTATTTAAATAATGAAAAACCAACGTCACTTGCTATGAATAGAAGGTAATGGCAAAAACAGATACGATGCAAACAAATTTAAAAGATTTATTATTTATTTATGTATTTGCCCAGCTTTATTGAGACATAATTGACATATAACATTGGGTAGGTTTAAAATATGCACCACAGTGATTTTATTATGTCTGTATATATTGAAAAATGATTACCTCAGTAAGGTTATTTAAAACATCTGTCCCCTCACGTAGTTAGGATTTTTTTGTGTATGGTGAGAACTTTTAAAATTTAGTCTCTTAGGAACTTCCACAAAGTTTTAAAGGAAAACCGCCAAGTAACAAAAAAGTAAAACATTCCAAAAACCGATCTGAGACTTTCTCTTTGCCTTAATTAGGAGAATTCAAGAATAACTGAAGCAGGAATAGTGTTTTTATGCTGTGCATCAGTGCCATTTAAGGCGGTTTCCATGCACAAAAATCATTTTGCGCCCCGTGAGTGTTACCAGCTCCACTTTGGGAAACACGGACCTCATCTAGCCCTCCCGCGTGTCCCAGAAGTGACACGGGTTCTTCCTGCAGCCTGCTTTCTGCCAGCCCTTCTCCCTGTTCAGACAGTGCCTAAGTGAGAGCCGTGTCATTAAGTAGCAGTAGGGCATGGAGTGAATATTGTGGAAAGACACTGGCTTTGGAATCAGTGAGACCTGGGTGGGATTATTATTCTTTTTACTTCTGTGTGACCCAGAACAAGTTACTTTATCATTCTGTGCAATTTTTTTAATGTTTACCTATTTATTTTGAGGGGGCAGGGAGCATGAGCCGGGGAGAGGCAGAGAGAGAGGGAGAGAATCCCAAGCAGGCTTCTCGCTGTCAGTGCAGAGCCCGATGTGGGGCTCAGTCTCACAAACCGTGAGATCACGACCTGAACCGAAGTCGTGTGGGACACTTAACTGACCGAGCCACCCGGGCACCCCTGCGCCTCAATTTCTTCATGAGTAAAATTTAAAAATCTAACACACTGAATATCTACCATGTGCCTAGACAGAGCCACACTAACCATTCATCAGATGCTATTATTAGTCTGATCTCAAAAAAGTCTCTGTTCTTTAGGCCTGCCGAGTCACACATAGCTGGGTTCGTGGAACAGAAGCCTACTCAGATTAGCTCGTGTGTACTCGGGGAATTCTGTGGGCCCACAGCAGGGAAGCAGAGCCGGGTCTCATCTCTTCTTTCTCTGGGGCTCGTGGTTGCTCATTTCTGCTTCCCTTGATGAAAAGTCTTGCCTCTCTATACTTCCTCCTGCAGAGTGGCTTTCTCTGCATGATTATCGGAAGACGCACGGCCACGAATGGTTGTTGCCAGTTCCACGTCTACACGATGTCCCAGCTTTATTACCCATCTCCATACCACTAGTTTCATTCTATGACAGCTCAAATTTTGAGGAGAGAGAATGTGACTGCTCACCCGCCAACCGATGACAGGCCGCCACTGAGTTCAAGGGCACGCCTGCATCGGGTCAGCTGCAGCCTCTAGGGCCACAGGTCCCACGGCTCTCTCAGCAGAGCCTGAGGTCCAAAGTAGTGTCTCTGAGAGGGGAGAGTAGAGAGCACAGCAAATCAACGGACACATCCGCCAGAGCCGATAAGCAGCTAAGCACAGAAATCAGCGCAAGCCCTTAGCAAGCAAGTGTCTAAGTCTGCAGACAGGCTGTTAAGTAAGGAGGGCAGAAGAAGACGCATGACAGCAACAACTGGCATTTACACGGTGACTTCCTGCTCAAATGCCGAAGGCTTCTCGTCTGTTGTATTACAAAATTAACTGAATTCTAGTTCCTTGAGTTTCAGAGAACACGGCATTTTTCTGCTGTGCAAGTTGCGTGCCTCAGTGGCCTCACTGACATGCTCTCCTCAGTGCTGACCCACCACCGAGTAGCCCTGTTGTCAAAGGTTCAGTGTCACCCTCCGGCTATGGGACATATGTGCAAAAGAAGGGGACGAAGGCCAAAAGCACAGGGAGTGGAAAAATCAGTTCAACAAGCAAGTTTGAACAACAGAAAACATAATGGCAGGTAATTGAGTGACAGAAAAGGAAATCCTGGGCCTCACTGGTAGGCCCATCCGGTAACCGGCTCGTCCTGGCTCCGCGCCCCGCCTCTCTTGGGTGGTTCTGCCTTCGGTGGGCCCCCGGTCAGGAAGGAGCAGGAAGGTGAGAATGAAGGGAGCTGAGAGGTTGGGCGGGGGAGCAGGGGGAGCCCCCAGATGCAACGACAGGGAAGGCTCAGGAAAGAGGAGGGTGGTTCCGGTACTGGGAAGTGGAGTCTCAGGGATCCGAAGAACTGGCCTGAGGAAAGGAGGAGGGACATTTGGCCACCCTGAGCTGACTGGAAAAGAAAGAGAGAAGAACGTTCCTTCCAAATCTTTACCTCTGGGAGAGGAAGGAGATTTACCAGCAAGTGGCTTAGAAAGCTTCGCTGGGAATTTCAAACAGCTGTCCCATTGCCCAGCCACATCAGATTGTACAATGTGGACAATGATTGTGTAAGTATGGTCCCCATCAAAGCCAGCTGGCCTGGAATTGTTATCAGGCTTTCTAGGCAATGGGGACAGCCTGGACAAGACAATGGAGGAGATTCCCAGGAAAGCAGAGAGTTTCAGTGCTGGGGGAGGGCGGGGGGTGAGGCAGCTCCTAGGACAGTGTTTTCAAAGGGCACCAGCTGTTTTGGATCTCTAGAAGGAAGGCTCCAGTGGAGGCCCCTGTTGGCTGGAGTTTATTTTTATAGCTAACAGCTTAGATTCCCTTGGGCCTTGCAAGCTGATAGGGCAGAGCTATGAGTCCCCTTTTAAGCTGATTAGAAATTTCTCAAAAGAGATGATGCACTCAGCCTCTGAATATTTTATGTTCCATCTGTTGTCACAAACAAAAGTAAATGAGGCCACGGGTGCCTGTCCCTTTCTCTGTTGCTGCCCCTCCTGACCTCTTCTTCCCTGGTCTTCCTGTGTGTTGCTCTAGTCTCATGTTTCTAGAACCCTTTCTTCTTTTCTCTCAATTTACTTATTCATCAGTTTATTCATGCCCCCTCACCTTCCTTTTTAAAAATATAATAAACACTCCCGTACCGATATTTTGTTCTGGGCCTTACAGAGTCGAGTACAATATGGTGGTAGCCTATTAGGAACTCACAGTAGGTACTGGAGATGGGATATGACTGGAAGGTGTGGCCGCAGAGTAAGGTAAATGGGTGTGTTCAGCTGTGCTCAAGGGGAGCAGGAAAGGGTCATTGACCGGGACAGGCTTGCAGTAGGCCTAGAGGTTTATGAAGCGCATGGAGGTATGAGCTAGTGAGGGGAGTATTTGGAAATTCAAAAGGAATTCGGCAAGGGGGATGCAGAAGGTGACACAGGCAGGGACCAGATCATGGTGAGTCTTCCTGTGCATTTGGGTTTTGTCATTTAGGTATTGGGGAGCCACCGGAGAGCTTTAAGCAAGCAATTAATACAAAGTGATTAATATGATCAACTTTCAGTGAGGAAAGCAAATTGAAGTTGGGGCATGACAAGAGTCAGGGAAGTCAGAAAAAGTATTAGTCTAATAGTCCAGATGAATGATGATGTCCTCTCAACTAAAGAAGTGACAGGAAGGATGGAGAGAAGGAGATGCATTTGAGAAATATTTCAGAATATTGGAAAACCCTGTGGTCAGTTGCATGGGCGAGAGCAGGAAGGGAGAAGAGGTATTGAAAGTGATCCCCAGGGTCCCATTTATTTAGCAACTCAGAAGTGGGTAGTAACTATAGAAAAAGAAGCAGATTTGAGAGGGAAGATTTGGAAGCACTGATTTGGGGGAACATGAAGGTCATGGAGTCTAACAGCCACCCTGGAGCCTGAGGGAAAGTAGGAACGGGAAATAAAGAGTTGGGGCTTAACACACCCAGGGGGTAGCGAAAATCTTGGGTGTTCTGGTTACAGGCTCCTTGGTGTCATTGTATCATTTTGATCCTTAGAATTTCCCCACATGGGTTATAAATAGTAAACATTCAACTAAACATTCAACGAATATTTGGTACTTAAGTTAGTATAAAACTCCTCACGAGAACCCAGTGGGGACAGGGAAGAGATTTTAGAGGGAGCCATGCATGGCAGTACTCTCTGGTAAGTCCTCTCTGTGGTCACCTCCTGGCGGACAGGACTGGGGACTAACTCAGTCTAGAGTAAAGCTTCACAGAGAAGGCTCATGGATTTTAAAGAAATGATACCTCCCCTTGAACACGTTCATTAAAACAGCAATCAAAGCTTGTTTTCTTATTTTAAAAACGGTTTAAAGCGGCTTTGGTGAATCCATCCTAAATAGGTCCAATATTGGAAATACTGTAACCAAAAAATGCTCATTGTGGGTGTTATTTATCATGCAAAGGACTAGAAATCCCTTATGTGATCCAATGATATAAGAATTGCCAGGTAAATGAGAGCATATACACTGGATAGAAGGTTACACAGCCATTAAAAATCAGGATTAATGAAGAGTCTACAGTAACGTGGAAGGTGCATGGAACAGAATAGTCAATGAAAAAGCAAAGTGGCAAATTGAGCTTACTCTGTGATGACATTCCTCACCCTGGGTTCTTGTGAGGTTAGATCAGAGCATTCATTCCACAAATATTTGTTGAGCACCTGCTGCGTAACAGGTACTCTTCTAGGGACTGGGAATACAGCAGGGAACAAAATAGACAACAATATGGTGCTATGAAGCTTACATTGTACTGGGGAGAGACAGACAAAAATAAGTCAGGAAAATATTCATTATGTTACATAGGGGTGAGTGATAAGAAGGAAATCAAGCAAAGGGGATAGAGAACAGAGAAGGCCACATTTTGGATACGTTGGCAGGGACAGCCTTACTGAGGGGGTGATCCCTGACCTGAAAGAAGGTCACCGCCCACAGATGTGGGGGAGAAGTGGCCATGCGGAGGGGTAGCAAGCCTAAGGAGGGGGTGTGACTGTAGTACTCCGGAACGGCCAGAGGGATGAGGCCATGGGACAGCAGTGACCAGATCATGTGGGGTCATTATGTCATAGGAAGGACTCTGGCTTTTCCTCTGAGTGAAACTGGAGCCAAGCATAGAAGTGACACGATCTGGCTTATGCTTTAATAGGATCACCCTGGCTGCTCTGTTGAAAATAGACTGCGAGGGGTCAAAGGCAGAAAAGGAGAGATCAGGTAGGTGTCTGTGCCAGTTATCCAGACAAGAGATTAGTGGTGGCTTGGAGCAGGAAGTTAGCAGTGGAATGCTGAGAAGCGGCTGGATTCCGGCTGTATCTAGTAGGGATCTGCTGACAGATTCAAAGTGGGGTGTAAGAGAAGAGTCAAATCCTCAAAGGTTTTGGTCCTGACAAGTGTAAGAATAGAGTTTCCGTTTACTGAAACTGGGGAGACTGTAGGAGGAGCACGTCTGGGGGTGGGGGGAGGAGACCCAGAGCACGGAACATGTTGTGTCATACGAACTTTTACACATCCATTACGCATACGTGTCGGGGCCTCACCCACGTCTCCAGGCACCTTACCACCTCGGTGCATGCAAGCCTAACCTTCACATGCCAGTCTCTCTATCTCTCTGCCTCTGGACTTTCTCTGGGTTCTGGAGCCTGCTCTTCCCGCAGGCATGGGAGGCCAGAAGGAGAGGGGAATTTACATCCCCCAGGAGTGGCCAAAAACCAATTACTGGCAGTAGTTGAATCATAAATACGCCAGCTCTTCTTGTGATATCGAGGCACAGTAACTCAGCAGGATGACCGATAACTTGCTTAGTAACACATCATTTACTGGCCATCTTTCCTTTCCCATCTCGTTTCCTCATTCTTCTATCTGTATTTCCTGGGGTTATCTCCTTCGCAAACTGCTTGCACCTGCATCCCTGCCTCGGACTCTGCTTCAGGCAGAATCCAAACTAAGACAACTAAGTGGAGAGGTCATGCAGGCAGACATGCTTCTGCATCTGGAATCACCAAGGAAATGGTTGTAGGGAGGGAGTCCAAGGACTGTGCCTCCAGGTAGCCAACACTCAGAGGCTACCGAGATGAAAAGGACACAGCAAAAGAGGCTTAGAAGTAGAAGAGGCAGGAGAAAAGACACATACCATGTGCATTCACTAATATGTGGAATCTAAAAAACAAAACCAACAGACAGACTCTTAAATATAGAGAATAAACTGGTGATTACCGGAGGCAAGGAAGGTGGGGGGAGGATGGGTAAAATAGACAAAGGGGACTAAGAGGCACAAGCTTCCAGTTATAAAATAAATAAGTCACGGAGATGGAAAGCACAGCACAGGCAATATAGTCATTAATAGTGCAATAACGTTGCATGGTGACGGGTGGGGAGTACTTACCAAGGTGAGCGTTATGTGCAGAACTTGAATCACTATATGGTACACCAGAAACTAATACACCATCGTATGTCAGCTATGCTTCAATAAGAAAAAAAAAAAAAAACACAAGAAAGAGGGAAGAGAAATGCCATAGAAACCAAGTGATAAAGGTGTTTCAAGGAGAAGGCATAAAGCCTAAGAAATAACAATTGGTCTTAGCAAATTGGGGGTCATTGCTGACCCCGAGAGGCCTCCAAAGTAAGGTGCACATTCCCTAGGGGATGCCCAAGATGATCACTGGATAAGGGAAGGCAGTATTAGAATTTCCGGGGGCACCTGGGTGGCTCAGTCAGTTCAGCGGCTCACTCTTAATTTTGGCTCAGGTCATGGCCTCTCAGTTCGTGGGTTCAGGCTCCACACCGGGCTCTGTGTTGACAGCTCGGCGTCTGCTTGGGATTCTCTCTCTCCCTCTCTCTCTCTCTGCCCTTCCCCCGTGCTCTCTCTCTCAAAACAAATAAATAAACTTGGAAAAAAGAATTTATATTTATTTGTCATGATATCTTTTGAATTTCCATGATTATATATACATTTAAAATGTGTATATTAGTACACATATATTATATATATATACACACATATATATGTGCCCTCTCTGTATATATATATATATATATATATACACACACACATATATGTGGCCCTCTCTGTATATATATACACACATATATACACACACACACACACACACACACACATATATATATATATATATACATGTGTGTGTGTGTGTGTGTGTGTGTGTGTATATACAGAGAGGGCCACATTTATTTGAGATAAGTTGGCAGAGACAGCCTTCCTGAGGGGGTGATCACTGATCTGAAAGAAATAAGGTTGCTGCCCACAGATGTGGGGGGGAAGCGGTCGTGCAGAGAGGGTAGCAAGCCTAAGGAGGGAGTGTAGTACTGTAGTTCCTGTAGTAGTCCAGGAACGGCCAGAGGGATGAGGCCAGGGGACAGCAGCCACCAGATCATGTGGGGTCATTATGTCATAGGAAGGACTCTGGCTTTTCCTCTGAGTGAAACCGGAGTAGTGCTCAAAAATATTTCATGGGTAAAGAAAGCCAATCAAAAGTTGTGTGGACCAATACCCCAAGGTATCAGGGCCTTTCCTGCTTCAAGATCTTCTTTCCTATACATCCCACCCACTAGAACCTTCCCTCACTGCCTCTGCACTACCTTCCTCTAGCTGACAGTCAGATTCCAGGGAAAGCACAGCCTCTTGCTTTACACCCACATCACCTCCCGCACCTTTACCCTGCAATCCTGCTGTGCCCAGCATCTTCCACCTGCCTCTCCAGATCCACTCTCCGCCCCCCATTCTGCTCTCTGCCCCAGACTGTGTTATGTCTCCCTAGTTCTCTGGGTTCCAGTTGGCTTTGGTCTCGTGCAGGGGATCAAAGGAACGAGAGGGAGGGCCTGATACCTATTCTCCCAGCCCCTGGCTCTGTGTCTGTAAAGACGATCTTAGATCCTCTCGTGGCAAATTTTTTACACCACCCTCTGTGTTCTAATATCGATTTTCTCCCCTTTTCCCTTTGGTCCTCCAGATATATTCTGCCTGGTTCACTTTAGGTTTAAAAATGTGAATTAGTTGCTGTCATTTAGCAATTGGAACGTTTGCATAAAAATTCAGAGGTCTGACTTCTCTTGAAAAAAATCAGATGTGACAACACCGAGTCTCTGTGGCAAACAGAGACAACTGTCTGGAGTTGAGTTTGCACCGGGGCATGTCCTCCTCAGGACACCGTGGTCCCCACTGTTCCCGGTTGCTTTATGCAAGCTCGCCACCCTATCGCCACCCTGGCCTCTCGAGATATTCAAGTCTGCAAGTCCTAGCTTAAGGAATGTGTTGCCCACTACATGGGACCTGTGTCAGACTCCTGACCAGATTTGGAGAAAGGGGAGGGTTACTCGAATGTGTCCAGTCTCTCTCCCTCCTGCCAGCACCAGGAGAGTCCTCTCTCTGGGATCTCCCAACCTGCCAACCTGCTCCCAGGCCTATTCTTCTATCCGTTTCCCTCAGTGCAGCCCGAGTACTCATTCAGACACGGAAGTCAGATTATCACTCTCCCAAGAACCGTGGTCTTCCTGCTGTCCCACAGGCAAAGCCCATGTTTCTTAAGGCAGCCTCCAAAGCCCCGGATTTTCTGATCCCGCGTACCCCACTGGGCTCCCTTCATTCTCTGTGTCCAGCACAGTGGGCTCCCGCTCGAGTCCTCGAGCACACATGGTGTCCCTCTGTCCCTCGCCCGGGGCCTGGCACACATGTGATCCCACAGCCACGTGCCTGGCCTCCCTCCTCACCTCTCGGTCACGGCTCAAATGTCCTTTCCCAGGGAGGCCTTTCCATGCTCCACCCGCACCCCTTCCTCACACGTGCTGCACTTGTAATACGGGCTTTTTAAAAGTCTCTGTCCCTTGCTGAGCTGCAGGGACAGTGTCTTCCTCACTGCCTGGCACGTTGTGTCCGTGCTCACGGAACCCTTGTTGAAAGAGAGGATTTGGAGACCTCGCTCTCCTTGGAAGAGCAGTTTCTTTCACTTAGTGACAATCCAGGATACTGGGGCCTTTTTCATGTTTTCTATGATCATACATTTATGTTAGGAGACATGGCAATAATCTGATTCGACACCAAGTAGAGGAAACAGGTGGACAGGAGTGAGGCCCGGGGGGGATCCAGGGCACAGAGTTTAAGAAAGGCTTCCCTCGGGGCTCCTGGGTGGCTCAGTTGGTTGAGTGACCGACTTCGGCTCAGGTCATGATCTTGCAGTTTGTGAGTTCGAGCCCCGCGTCAGGCTCTGTGCTGACAGCTCGGAGCCTGCAGCCTGCTTCGGGTTCTGTGTCTCCCCCCCTCTCTGCCCCTCCCCTGCTCATGCTCTGTGTCTGTCTCTCAGTAATAAATAAACGTTAAAAAAAATAATAATAGGGGGCACCTGGGTGGCGCAGTCGGTTAAGCGTCCGACTTCAGCCAGGTCACGATCTCGCGGTCTGTGAGTTCGAGCCCCGCGTCGGGCTCTGGGCTGATGGCTCGGAGCCTGGAGCCTGTTTCCGATTCTGTGTCTCCCTCTCTCTCTGCCCCTCCCCTGTTCATGCTCTGTCTCTCTCTGTCCCAAAAATAAATAAACATTGAAAAAAAAATGAAAAAATAATAATAATAATAATAAAGGCCTCCCTCTCGCAGCTCCTCTCCTGCCTTATTCTGGTCCAGGCCCTGGGAGGGCAGCCTTTGCCAAGAGCCACTCAAATATAAAATAAAATTAAAAAATGGGGCACCTGGGTGGCTCAGTCAGTTAAACATCAACTCCTGACTTCCGCTCAGGTCATGATCTCATGGTTCATGGGAATGTGTCGGGCTCTGTGCTGTCAGTGCAGAGCCTGCTTGGGATTCTCTCTCTCTCCCTCTCCCTCTGCCCCTCCCTTGCTTGCTCTCTCTCTCAAAATAAATAAATAAACTTTAAGAAATAAAAGAAAAACAAAAAATAAAATAAGACTTGAATTGTGCTCAAAGGAGGTTTGTGACAGCAGCCTGACCTCACCGCGACCTGATTCTTGGGTGCCCGCAACGTGGGCGACCACGTGCCTCTGCCTGCCACGCAGCAAAGAGGATATGCACCCTCACAGGAGTCCGGGTCAGGTTCAGGGTCAGGATCAGGGAAGAGCGGCGGTGGGGGCTCTTCTGCAGCCGATCTGCCAGGTTAAAGAATGGGGCTCATCATTCCAGCTGTTAAAATAGCAGCTCTACCTAACAGGCTACCCAAAACCAAGAGTTTCTGCTTCTGGTAAGCAGGTGGAGTGAATCTTACTCCTAAGGACGGAACAGTAGAAAAGACATGACGGGGGAGGCAGAAGGCCGGACGGCTGGTAGTGGCAGTGCATCCCCGGGGCCGATTGCCCACTGAGGTGACACAAAACCCCACGGGTTCTGCTCCGTTGTGACTCGCCTCCTTCTTCCCTAGTGTTGCCTCCTCTAGAGCAAGCATGACCTCAGAGACCAGAGAACCCTGCCCCTTTCCCTTCCAGAAGCCCAGAGGACCTACCTTAATATACAAACAACACTCCTATTTTTAACTAGCGGCATCTATTTTTGCACCCACAGCCACTGTGCCTGACTTCTTCAAAGCAGTTGTGGGTCTCCAGGGGCCCTGCAATCCTGTTTTCCCATTTACTTGCCTGGAAACTTCTTTCTTCCTAATACAAAATGTGGTCCAATTCGAACCAAAAAAAAAAAAAAAATGAATTGTTTTACTTTGGAGTAGATTCACTGTGTTCAAACATTAACCATTTTTATTATGCAATATATGTTAATTGTCTGATTAATTGTAGGAAAATTAGAGAATACAGATAAGTTAAAAAAAAATTAACGGAAAACCACCCGTGATCCCCCTATTAATAAAATAAGTATTCTAAACTTTTTGGTGAATAACTTGCCAGACTTTTTTCTATGCAAATGTGTATTTGTATTTTTTTCTCACTTGTTCTGTATTGAACAACACTTCATGTCAATTAATAAAAATCAGCATCGGGGCGCCTGGGTGGCGCAGTTGGTTAAGCGTCCGACTTCAGCCAGGTCACGATCTCGCGGTCCGGGAGTTCGAGCCCCGCGTCGGGCTCTGGGCTGATGGCTCAGAGCCTGGAGCCTGTTTCCGATTCTGTGTCTCCCTCTCTCTCTGCCCCTCCCCCGTTCATGCTCTGTCTCTCTCTGTCCCAAAAATAAATAAACGTTGAAAAAAAAAATTTTTTTAATAAAAAAATAAAAAAAATAAAAATCAGCATCATTAATTTGACAGCTGCATGGTGTACCATTATAGAGATGGATGGACCACACTTCATTTTAGCTGTCTCTCTTGCTGGGTGCTGTTCCCCATGTCACCAAAGTCTTCTGACATAGGGAGTCTTGTGCCCATGTCAGATTATTTCTTTAAGGTTAATCGACCAAAATGGCTGGCTCAAAACATGCAGCCATGCTTAAGGCTCTCAATACATAACAGTAAACTGCAGGCCAGAGCCATCATACCAGCGAACCCTCCCGCCAGCCACATGTCACCCTGCCGGTCAGTCTCGTGCACCCCCTGACCTCTGCACAGACCTCTGTGTGGCCCGTACTCTTACATTATGTGCTTGGTGCTGCCAAAGTCAGATAAAACGTAGCCACGTGGGAAGAGGGAGGAGGGGGAGACAGACAAGGAATCAGCATCTATAGGCCGGTGCGCTGAGATTATCGTACAGAGAATACACGGAATTGACGTCCTGGGACTGGTTCTGAGGCTAGCCTTGAAGGGTAATCAGGAGTTACCTGAGTACAGAACAGGGAAGCAGTGATGAGCCAAGCAGAGGAAATGATCCAGATGGAGGAAAGGTCCCAGGCATGGATGTTCAGTCCCTTTCCAGGGAACAACAAACAGTTGTGTAACGTTGTGCGTGGGGCTGCGGGGACTGTGGACAGGAGCGATGCAGGATGAGGCAGAAGAGGGGGGTTGGGTCTGATGAGGAGGGGCTTTCTGGGCTAAGCAAAGAAGCTTACACTTTACCCAGACAACTAGATAAAGATCATCAAACTGAAACTTCCTTGGAAGACAGGAGTCTTGGAAGTCCGGAAGTCCTAGAAGACAGGAAAACACACCAAAGCTGTATGAGGAAAACTCACACCGATCCCAGGAATGAGCACTGTTGTGAGCTCAAGGAACTCCCGTCTGTCTGTCATCACCACTGACGAGCTCCAGGAGCTTGAGAACAGCCATTTAACCTCTGTGTCCAGTAAAACAAAGGGGCCCATGTGGGTTCCTCACACGTCTAGCTATCTATGCACCTGTGAACATGGGCACATCGTCTCTCTTTTTTTTTTTTTTCCAGAAAAGGTGGCCATTAAGATCCTGGACAAGACCAAGCTGGACCAGAAAACCCAAAGGCTACTGTCCCGTGAAATTTCCAGCATGGAAAAACTGCACCATCCCAACATCATCCGTCTGTATGAAGTGGTGGAGACCCTATCCAAGCTCCACTTGGTGATGGAGTATGCAGGGGGTGGGGAACTCTTTGGGAAAATCAGCACTGAAGGGAAACTCTCAGAGCCAGAAAGCAAGCTCATCTTCTCCCAGATTGTGTCTGCCGTGAAGCACATGGTGAGTGGGTGTGAGGGATGGAGTCTTGCCCCCACGCGGCCCACAGTGGGAGCGTGGGCTCCAGTTGGCCACTCTCCAAGCGTCCCCAGAGGCTTTGGGTCCTGCAAAAGGCAGACAGTAGTCCCTTCTGTGAGAGTCTAGATGAGATTACACTCTTTGCCCCCATCTCGTCACTGCCAGACAGCTGGCTCCACGCTGCTTCGGGGCCCTGTCTCCCTGCCTCTGTGTCTCTCTCCCCTCTTACCACGTCTCACATTCCAAATCCTCTCCACCCTTCATGATTCCGCTCAGTTTTGTCTCTCTCTGGAATTTTCTTCAATGTCACGTCAGCTCATACAGACCCTTCTTGCCTTTGGTGAATTCCTCCAGCTCTGGCTCCCTCTGTGCTCAGCTGATTAGCATTTATTATGTCATTCTTACTTCAGTCCTCTGATCATTTCTTTAGGTAAATGTGGACTCCCAAAACACACACACACACACCCCTAGTTCCTCCCAGAACCGGTTCTGCTGTGCCTCTCCACTGTTGGCTGTTTTGCCCCCACACACTGAGGAGCCTGACACGTGGGCCTGACCGCCATCTTTACGGCTCCATGAGTGCAGAAGTCTGGGCTGTCCTCTTTACCTAGTGCAGTCTCAGTACCGTTGGCAGAAAAGAGACACTCGTCTGGGGTCTATGTGAGGCAAGAGGCTATTTCTAGTTCATTCTTCTGACTGGATGCTGTGGAGGCAAGGCTGTCATCAGTGACCTCCTGGACAAATTACTAAGGGAAATTAGTGACCCAGGGACCCGAGATAGGCATTGGGAGGGCGAAGAGAAGGAAAAGGAAGTGAGTGAGAGAGAAAAGCCCAACCGTAATGGGGGTGGGTGCTTCAGATCTTCAGTTCCACCAGGTGTCATTTAAGTGGCCCCATGCTGTGGTGAACTGTCCCAGGGCCAGGCAGTAAGCCAGACCCACATTGAGCAATGGAGCAGATGGGCAAAGAGTCTTCCACATCCCACTTGGAAAAGAAATTGAGTGGGAGAGCAGAGGGAACTCAGACTGAGGCCTCTGAAACTCCATGCCCTGACATTTCTCCCATCTGTCCAGTGGTGAGTCACGGACACAGATCCAGATTCCACTGAGTGTGTCCACTCTGGGCCAGGACCTTGCTGAGCACTGCAAATACAGTACCACTGGCCACCCTCACAGCAATCTCATGAGGTGGCTTCCAGTATCTCATTTTACAAAGAAAGGAAACACTCATATTACGCTGCTGGGATCATTGAACCTAAAATTAACCCAGCCATCAGGCTCCAAAGCCCAGATTCTTACCCCAGGAAGCCCAGCAAAGTCACATTAAACCATCCCAAGAGCCCTCGGGACTAAGTAGGTCAGGGGTCTTCAAGGTTGTCTGTATGGATCCAGAATGCGAGAGTGGGGGTGGGGTACATGCTCGCCACCCACAATGGGACTTGCTAGAACTTGCTGAATATAGCCTCTTTCCTTCTACTGAATTCTGGAGAGGAGCCCCCACAAAGGAGCAGGGTTGAAAAGTTGGGGAGGGCTCTAAGTCTCGTTGGTGTTGGCTCTAGTCAAGAGTTGCTCAGCCAGAAAAACTCATTCATGGCCTCAAACATGAAGGATTACCGTTTCGTTGTGTTTTGGAGCGTGTAGTTTCAAAAGATCTAAGTTTCATTTCTGGCACTGATTCCTGAGTCACAAGTGTCAGACAGAGTCCAACCGTTGCCCCACGGAAGAACAGAACCTTTGGTCTGTTTGGGGGATGTGTGGGTGTCACGTTGGCTAAAGGGCATGGCCGGGCGGCCCTTGAGGCTTGCAATCTGAGTTAGGTTGACATCCGCTGAACTGGTTATTACTCCGTCATCTATCACTTCACTGTTTCAGAGCAACTGACACATTCGCTTCTGTTAGTATTATTCCTTGAAAATGATAGCTTTTCCCTGTGTCTTCTTCCACAGCATGAGAACCAAATTATTCATAGAGACCTGAAAGCAGAAAACGTGTTTTATACCAGTAATACTTGTGTGAAGGTGGGTGATTTTGGATTCAGCACAGTAAGTAAAAAAGGCGACATGCTCAACACTTTCTGCGGGTCGCCTCCCTACGCGGCGCCCGAGCTTTTCCGAGACGAGCATTATGTCGGCATTTATGTGGACATCTGGGCCTTGGGGGTGCTTCTGTACTTCATGGTGACCGGCACCATGCCGTTTCGGGCAGAGACCGTGGCCAAGCTGAAGAAGAGCATCCTGGAGGGCGCATACAGCGTGCCTCCGCACGTGTCCGAGCCCTGCCTCCGCCTCATCCGGGGCGTCCTTCAGCCCGTACCCACCGACAGGCACGGCATCGATTCCATCATGAGCAATGAGTGGATGCAAGGGGTGCCGTACCCCACCCCTCTGGAGCCTTTCCAACTGGATCCCAAACATTTGTCCGAAACCAGCACCCTCAAGGAAGAAGAAAACGAGGTCAAAAGCACTTTAGAACACTTGGGTATTACAGAAGAGCACATTCGAAACAACCAAGGGAGAGATGCCCGAAGCTCCATTACAGGGGTCTATCGGATCATTTTACATAGAGTCCAAAGAAAAAAGGCTTTGGAAAGTGTCCCGATAATGATACTACCAGACCCGAAAGAAAGGGACCTGAAGAAAGGGTCCCGTGTCTATAGAGGCATAAGACACACATCTAAGTTTTGTTCAATTTTATAAATTGCGTTAACTGCTGATAATTAACCAAGAGCATTGTTGCTGCTTTTAAATTTTTTCATGGACAACTTGGGTGGAGACATTTTTGTAATTTTTAAATAAATTTAAATTTAAGATCTGCATTTCCCCCCCAGAAAAGCCTAGATTTGCTTTCTTGTTCTTCAACTCTAGCATTCATTCATTTATTTAATCAAGAAATATTTCTGCCAGGAACTGTGTAAGGTGACGAGGAAAGAGCAAAGAATGACACAGGCCCGGCCCCTCCCCTCCTGTGCAGGATATTCTAGTGCTGGACAAAGGCACCGACAAAGACATTTTTTACAGAAAAAATGTCAGATAGTGATAGATGCTTTAAAGAGAATGCAAATAGGGTGATGTGATATTGGAGGTTTGCTACCTTGGATGGGACCGTTAGGAGAGGATACTTGGAGTAGATAGTCTGAGATCTGAATAGGACGCAGCAGTGACCCTTGGAAAGCAGGCCAAGGGCATTCCAGGCAGCTAGGGGTTCAAGACTGGGTTCCTCCCAAACAAAGCCTAGGACAGAGGCTCCATGTAGAATAGTTTCTTTGGGAAATGATCCTGGAGAGGAGAGAGGGGCAGGGGAGAGAAACAGGAAAAGCCAACACAGACTGGCCAGAGCTATGGGTGGTCGGCACTCAGTCCTGCAGGACGCTCTGAGGAGCCTTATGGAACACATCTCAGGTGTCTGCCTAGGGCACAAATGGAGAAACATTTACCCATCACCTCCTGTTCACCACTAGTCAAGAGTGGTCCCATGGTGTCACCTGCCCTGCATCCCCAGAATTTGCTGTGTGTAAGTACCCCTGGAGCATGCTTTGGAAGAACATTTGCAGATTATGACGTGTGAGTGCCAGATGAGTTCCTGGTGCTTCCCATGCCATAGTGTCAGAGAAGCCCCGGAGGTGGCCAGGGTCAGGTGACAAGATACGATCAGGTAGGACCTGCGTAAGGTTGTTCAAACTTGCATGGAAACAGTCACAGCCTCAGTGGCTGGAGGGAGAAGCGTGGCTGGAAGGATCTGATGGGCACATAGCTGCTACCTGGCACACACACCACCCCAGGCTCTGCCCCGACCCACCCTCTGTTAAATCCAAGTCACTGCTGGCACTCCATGCAGGAGGATTAGTAGGACAAGTTACAACAGTGGTTCTCAGGTCCGGTGCATCAGAATCTCCTGGAGGCTTTGTTAAAACAGACCGTGAGAACCCACCCCCAGAGTTTTGATTCAGCACATCTGGGGCAGGGCCCAAGAACCTGCGTTTCTAACAAGTTCCTAGGTGATGCCGATGCCATTAGGGACCACGCTTTGAAGACTATGGAGCCACAGTCACTACGGCAGCTGGTCCCGAGGCTAGGATTGGATTCATCCCTCCCTCCTCTGTCACCCATTCTAAAGGTCCCTCACCTTTGGCCAGCATTTCAGCTGGCCTAGATTGGTCTAGTATGGTGTAAATCTTTATCATCAAAGATTTGAGCCTCTAGGGGTGCCTGGATGGCTAAGTTGGTGGAGCATGTGACTCTCGATCTTGGGGTTGTGAGTTTGAGCCCTACATTTAAAGATTCTAAAAAATCTAAAAAAAAAAAAAAAAAAGGATTTGAGCCTTGAGTTGCCTTGCCCTTGTCAGGCCGTGGTTGCTGCAATTGCCTGTTCACTGGTATCATGAGGCCCCAAAGTTAGGCTCCAGTGAGCTTCCTGGGTTCCAGACATTCTCCTCTTTATCCCCTTATGATGATCAGGGTGAATAATCTCCACAAGTATGATAGCTCCTCTCTTTGCTTGTCAACTGGCACAGAGACCTCAAAGTGACCATGCGATAGTCATGGATTCCGGTTCACTGGACCTTTACTGGGTCCCCTGGTGAAAGCATCCCCCTGCCCCTGGGAACCCAAACCTCTAATCTAGCTGAACCTGGGTTGTAGGAAAGAGAAGTACAAATTCTGCAAGTGGGTCACTCTCACATCACTGATGTGAGAAGGCTATCCTACTTTTACCTGTTGATTCCCAGGCCTATAGTTTTTTTTTTTTTTATATAAAGATTTTCTTAAGTAATCTCTACCCCCAATGTGGGGCTTGAACTCACAACCCTGAGATCAAGAGTCCCATGCTCCACTGACCAAGCCAGCCAGGCACCCCACCAGGCCTGTGTATTTTAACAACAGGGGACACATATCCATCAGCCATGGCTAAAGTGCTTGTACCCAGTCCTGGAGACTGTCAGGATCCAACCTCAACCCTGCAGGATACTGTCCTATAGAGCCAGTGCCTTGGCTGAACCACTACATTGTCCTATTTATGCTGGCTGTTTCAGGTGTTGAGGCTTATGGTGAGATGAGTAGATCCCATGGTCAAGTGCCCATTGCCTTTGCCACGAAAGTCTTTGAGGAAATGCCATGAGAGATACCATGAAAATGGATCAGATATTCTCTGTGTCATAGCATGATTGTGTTAGAGGGTACGCTGCGGGCAGGAAAGGCAAACCTGTATCCTGAGTAGATGTCAATGCCAGTAAGGTCGCTGCTGTGCCATCTGCTTTTATGACTCCATGGATCTGATAGTGACCCAGTGCATGAGGAGATGGCTGTTTGCTTTGTCTCTTTGCGTCCCATAATCAGGTGCTTAGTCTCTACTAGGGCCCCATAACACACCAGGAGCCCAAGCAGTTCTCTTTTCCAGAAAGTGTGGTGTCACTCCAGGACCCTACAGGGCTGTGCTGTAGCCTTCCACTGGGATTGCCGGACCCCCCACAGTATCCCTCACCGTCATGTAATACAGCCAGGGTGGCAACGCAGTTTGCTGCAAAGCCTGAAACTGGATCGTGTGTGTGTGTGTGTGTGTGTGTGTGTGAGAGAGAGAGAGATCTACTGGAAACGGGTAGCCATGTCAGGTAGAACTGGAAGAATGTACTAAACATGTACTTCCAAAACCCAGAGAGTCCTACTAAACCCTGTGCCTCTGTCTCAGCACTGAGGGGTAAAAGATGCAACAAATTGTCCTTTACCTTAGAAGGAATGTGTAGGCCTGCCCCAGGTCATTGGGCCTCTGAATACTTGGTCAATGTAACAGGCCCCTGATTCTTCAGGGCGTTTATCACCCACGCTCTGGCACACATAAGTCTCACTAGGGCTTCTGAGTTCTTGCCACTTTCTGATGCTAAACCCACCTAGGACGCTGTCACAATACAGTGGGCTAGCGTGATATTCCGCACTGTCAGGATAAAGTCCTTCACACGATATTGTGACCTTGAGCCGGAGATTGACAATTGCCTGGAGCAAATGAGACCAGCTGCCCGTCTCACGCATTGTTTTGATCCTCCTTTCTGATGCAAATTGAAAAGGAATGCATTTTCCAAAGTAACGGCTGCCTATCAGTGCCAGAGGCTGCCAGTGAAGATGCCGCATCCTGCGTGGGGGCGACAACAGAGAACAGCCATCATCCTTTCTTATCTGCCTGCTCTCTTCTTAGAAGTCTGATGGATAAGTTGAAGGAGGTTTTGATGGAGCCCATTACCTTTGTGCCTTTAAATTTTTTTAGTAGTGAAGCTGAGTTTGGATGGTAATACTGATGGCTGTATTTCCTCGTGTGATTGCTCGTGATTTACGAACATGGCCTGGGAGAGGGTACAGCCCTGGAGGTTTCCACGTGGCTCTTCCTCCACAGGTCAGTGGTCTAAAAGTATCGATCCCAAGTAGATAGTTGGAGACTGGGGAAGGAACCCCAAGGTGGGACCCACTGGGACACAGACTTTGGCCAGAACTCCACTCATCACCTGGTTTCTAAAGACGCCCATCCACACTTAGGGTCATAATAGTGTTTAGGATTTCCTGCTATCCAGTTCAGTTTGGACTTTTTAGCCAACAGTCCTTAAAAATTCTGGGCACGTATACCGTATATACTTGTGCCAGCAGGCTTTTCCTCAAGACCTGGCCTCCCAGTCACTGTGCACTGAGTCTATAACTTAGCTCTGGGACCATGATTTTCCTGTGACAGGCTATATCAGCCTCTCCTCACCAGCTTGCCTCTTTTTCTTTCTTTTCTTTCTTTCTTTCTTTCTTTCCTTTCTTTTTCTTTTTTTTTTTTTTTTTTTTTTGGTTAGACAAGTCAGGTAACACTCTAGCCAGCTGTCACTCAGAACTCTGTGAACTATTAGCCTTTGTCACAAAACAAAGGCTCCTTGATTTTCACTCCAGCCAGACTGTCCATTCTATTATGTCCACCTCACCTCTGACATTTAAGTGATAATACATGGCCTCTGTCATTCTAGAATCCCATCATCCCCGCTGATCATAGCACGCCTGGTTCCTTGGCAGCATTTCCCACTACCAAGGCCTGCTGGCAGTGTGTAGCCATCACTGACCTTTACATAAGTGCTGGTACACCCCTCCCAGAACATTCTTTATTGCCTCAAGTGAAGGTAATGTCCTCCCGGGGAATGTAGGTAGGTGGTTCTTCAGTCTCACTTAACGAAACCTTTCTAATATTCGTACCTCCCAGAACTTTCTTACCTTTTCCTTAACACTGTGCCATCTCTGCCTCATTTACTGCAGGCTGCACTCATGTCCAAACCTCTATAGCCATCCTGGCTGCATGTTAGGGCCAGTTTATGGTGTCCTCTCCAAGTCATGGGTAAATGCTCCCAGGATGATTAGCTCTCCCTTATCCCACCTGCTATTCTTCCCTCGACCTCCACCCCTGGCCCAATGTCTTCAAGATCCACTCGAACACATTTTGCCCTGGTTCCTGACAATACATATTAGCTTGATTCTGCAATTCCTCCTGTGCCCAAGCTACTTCTTCCCACACAGACGCTGTATTTCTCTCCTCAGTCTGTGTGGCAGCTGTTGAGGCCTGACCTGGTTCTGGGTTTGGAGAATAATTAGGGTATTGGAAGATGGTCTCGAGGAGGTCAAGCCTCAGCTTGCAGGCATCTGCCTCACCAGAGACCTTGGCAGGGGCTCCAGGCAAGGGAGAACAGCTGCTTCTGCCAGTCCTGTGTAAGCAGAATCTTGTTCTCAGCATTTTCAGGTTCATCTACACTGTGGTTACTAACTCAGGCCCCAGTATCCCAATCTCTTCTTACCAAGGCTGGGACTTTGATAAAGAATTGTCAAATTCCTTGTCCACATTCCTTGGTTTGTGGCCCCGGTCCTCCATCTGCAAAGTCAGCGATGTTACATCTCTCTGACCATCTTTCTATAACTCACATCTCCCTCTGATCACAGCCCAGAAAAGTTCTCTGCTTTTAAGGGCCTGCATGGTTAGCGTGGGCCTATCCAGACCACCTAGCATAATCTCCCAGCTCAAGGTCCTTAATGACATTTGCTTCTGCCAAGTAAGGTAAACATATTCACAAGTTCTAGACATGGTCATCTTTGGGGATGTGGGGGAGTTGTATGCCTACTACAAACAGCAATGGGGTGATTGCCACGACTGGTGAGTAAACCAGCCCTCAACCCCTACCCTGAGGGTCTGCATTATAGGGCTATTCTGGGTATCAATCGTCTTAGCCTGGATTCTAAAAAAAAAAAAAAAAGAGAGAAAAGAAAAGAAAAAAAAGCCCGAGACAAAAGCTTACATGCAACTCACATATTTGGGAAATGACCCAGGACGCAGGAGACGCACAGGAGTAAAACTGAATAGAAGAAAGCCACATAAGGATGCACCGCAAATTGGCCATGGGCCAACTGGTGGCTGATTCTGTAGGATCTTCTGAGGAAACTTCTGGAACGCTTCTCAGAACTGTCTGCCCAAGGGAGAAAAGGAGGAAACATTTATCCGCCAGCCAAAGGTCCACCATTGGTCAAGGGTGGCCGTGGGAACTTAACTCCTCTGCACTTGCAGCCTGTTGAAATTAGTGCCAAGTGAGTTCTGCGGGGACCCCACATCACAGTGAGGCTGAGGCAAAAGGTCTATAGCGGGAATCCAAAGGGAGATGTTATCACATTCTCCAGGATCCTGGGCAAAGACTGGAGACAGTTGCCACCCTTGTGGCTGGAGTTGAAGGCAAGGCAGAGAGCATCTGAAATGTGTGGAAGGGTTCTGATGCATAGACCAAAGGCTTTAAGGCCTGAATAAACCTGGCACATTTTGAGGAACGGAGAAGACAGGGTAGATGGAAACATTGTAAATCTTGGTGAGTGTGGTACTGAGTTGAAGTAGGCAGAGAACAGATCCTCTAGGAGTTTGCAAGCCTGAATAAGGAATTTGATAGAGTGAAATGTAAGCACATTTGCAGTAGGCACATATGCAGTCTAGGCAGCCTTCAGGGAGGAAGCAACTCTTGAGGCCCTAAAGATCAAGAGTTTTGCTAAGGTGGGTTGGAGGTGCTTGCTTAATAGCATCTCAAAGACATGGAGGCACAGGGATGCTTTTGTAAAATCAGTCTAACAAAACTTTAATTTTTCCTTTTTTTTTAAAATTTTTTTAACATTTATTCATTTTTTGAGAGACAGAGCATGAGTGGGGGAGGGGCAAAGAGAGCGGTAGACACAGAATCCGAAGCAGGCTCCAGGCTCTGAACTGACAGCACAGAGCCCGACACGGGGTTCGAACTCACAAACTGTGAGATCATGACCTGAGCTAGTCAGACCCTTAACCGACTGAGCCACCCAGGTGCCCCTCATTTCTTTTTTTTTTTTTTTTTTTTTTTACTGTAGAGGCTTGCACAATGATGAAACATGGGCAAAGAAAAGTAAAAGATGAATTCCTTTTTACTTCTAAACATTTAAAATAAAAATGCAGGGGCGCCTGGGTGGCGCAGTCGGCTAAGCGTCCGACTTTAGCCAGGTCACGATCTCGCACTCCGTGAGTTCGAGCCCCGCGTCAGGCTCTGGGCTGATGGCTCAGAGCCTGGAGCCTGTTTCCGATTCTGTGTCTCCCTCTCTCTCTGCCCCTCCCCTGTTCATGCTCTGTCTCTCTCTGTCCCAAAAATAAATAAACGTTGAAAAAAAAATTAAAAAAAAAATAAATAAAATAAAAATGCATTATTATTATAAGCCAGAACTCTGATGATCTATAAACTTCTTGAGGATTGCTATTCATAATCTTCAGCACCAAATTACTACCATTATAATAATTTGGGGGAGGGGAATCCAGGACGACTGTTTTCTTTGACCACCAATTTGGAAAAACACAAGGAACCTAGGACTTAATTAAAAGTAGTTGCTGGAAATTTTAAAAGTGTTCGTTTTGATGTCAAGATTACCTCGCTTGAAATGATTTCAAGACCCTGTTACATTCATTCCTTGCTCTATTGACGTCTTTAGTGTTTCTTTCAGGACATTTCAAACAGGAGGTAAGGGAAGAAGCATTTCAACTGAATCACAGGAGGATCAAAAGTAGCTGTTTGCATCCGTTTGAGTTTGATCTACTGCTAATCTTAAACTTACTCATTAGTGTTCATAAAAACAAAAACCCAGAAGGTTAAGAAATTATCACTAAGTATTGAATGTAGACATGACACGATGATATGAGCTGATTGGGATTAGCAAATAATCTGGGTTAATTCCCAATTCATACAATCCTAAGAGTTGCTACGGCTCTTAGAGATGATCTGGTCCAGTATTACTGCCAATGTGAAAATTCTCTATAAAACCCCTGGGAGCACCAGCACCACGTGACTCTTACGTTGGAGGCTCTTGCTGGTTGGAAGCAGTTCATTGGCTGTAAAGTTTGATCTTTAATTGGTAACTCTTAATCTTAGGTTGTTTCCAGGAAAACACAGAAAACACACTCTCTTCATAAATATTTACAGCCAAATTTATACATGCTGACCACCCACTTTGTTTAAAAGGTAAAAATAATACATTATGAGTACAAATTCTTCCACACTAGATGAATAGCTCCTTGAGGACAAGACATTATGCCTTATAACTCTTTAATTCTGACCTAAGCAGAGTGCCTTGCTTATATCAGGTTTTCAAATGTTTGCTGAGTGATGAATGAATAAATTAGTGAATGAATGAAATGAAATGAAACAAATGCCCATATTTAGAAATAGCACCTTGGCTGATTTCTTGCCTAAATTCTTAGTTCAGGAGGGAAAAAAAAGAATACTCAAATATCTGAAATATTTGTCTAAAACTTTATTCAAAGTTATTCACCTCACTGTTGATAAGGTGTACAGTTAATGCTCTGACAATTTCACCAGGCTTTTGCCCATTGCCGGCAATGGACTTTGAGAAACCCATTTCCTGACACCCAAAAATTAAATTAACTCTTTTCAAAACATACCAAACTCCCAATGCTTGTGAAAGTCTTACATGCACCATTTTCCCATTAATCTTTAAATGTGAACTTACATTATTAATCTACATCAGTAGATGTTAAAATGAAGTCATTTTAACAAATTATGACTGTACAAATCAAAATACCACTAGTTAATATTAGACAAGAGTATTTTACAAACACTACATTACATATTACCTTGCAATCTGAAACATTACAGTTCATATTTGTGTAAGTTTATCTGAGATAACTGAAACTTCACAGAATTTAACAGCAAATAAAGTTTAAAAAATTGAGTTCTGTACATTAGTTCCAACTATCTCTATGTTACAATCTATAAGGCTCATGTCATATTCAGCACCAAGAAGATCTACAAAACGATCTAACCAGTCTTCTTATTCATCCTATGTGATAGTTTT
This sequence comes from Felis catus, assembly GCF_018350175.1. Lineage (NCBI taxonomy): Eukaryota > Metazoa > Chordata > Mammalia > Carnivora > Felidae > Felis > Felis catus. The sequence continues at coordinate 204,364,916 of NC_058368.1, read as the reverse complement.
TGTTGGTTTTTTAAGGTGAAAGTCTAAAAAAATGCTTTATAAATCCTACTTCCAGAACTTGAAATGGAATACTCTTTTTGGCTGGTCATACTATATAAAAACGTGGGTTGCAGTTTTTTGTTTTTTTTGTTTTTTTCATTGAAAAGATACCCAAAAAAGAAAAAAAAAAAAAAAAAAGGAATACTTACACCATGAATTTAGGCTGTCAGTCTTTAAGTTGAATTCATAACACTGAAGCATCAGAAGTAACCTAATAATGCCCTGCCTCATCCTTCCATCTTGTTTTAAAAGTTTTAAAGGCAGCCAGAAAGATGTTTTACTTATTCTTCAAAATAAGGTGCAAAGAAGGATCCCAACACTTCCTCATACACAGCTCCACCGACATCTCAGTGTTGTTCAGCATAATCCACCTTGAGCCAACGATCCAGAAGCAGACCCAGAGGTACAGCCACAGCTCCCAGTGCAGCACGCTGTCTGTGCCAAACGTCCACTCAACGCTAGCATCTCTCTGTTCACAGAGGTCATTGCAATAACTCATCCCTGCTGGCCTGGATTTAAAGCAACATTCCGGTTTCCAGAACCAGTGCCATATCATCCCAACTCTTCTCCCTCTTCAGGATTTATAAATTATAGAAAAAGAGCAGGTTTGTCTTGCCATTTTTAAACAGGGTTTGTGCATATCACATTTTAAGACCATACGCCCTGAACTAGAAACTTTTTTCAAAAACCACAGGTGCTTTCAGTAAGCTAGTTTGTTCAAAGTACAAAATTCTTACGTGTTTAAAAAAATTAAAATCGGAGACCAGTACCTCTGCTTTCTTCGCCCAAAGCGCACAATTCGTCATACCACATTTAAAAACTAAGCTTCATGCATACAAATGGCCAGAGAGGTATGAAGTTTACAGAGCCCTTAAACATCATTCCGGTACATTAAGCATTGGCTAGACCACGACAGGAAGCATGTTAGCAAATTGAGCAAAGAGACTTTCCCAAGAACACGATAGTTTTCCAGGCTCCATGTCAGTCACATAAAAAGTTACATAACATGTAATCCTTTAAAATTGTCCCCAGACATCCCATTCCCAGAACTGTTCCCATACATACCCCCCACCCGAACCCACACTGACTTAAGTCTTCCACTTCACACAATTATCTCAATGCTCCCCGTTACTAATGACAGCCGCTTCGGGTTCTGCCGCTGTTGCAGGGAGCCTTGGCACTTTCTTAGCAGGACTTGGAATGTGCTAAAATTGAAGGAAAAAGAGTTGTTGACTCCTTGGGGTTTTTTTAGAGATAGAGTGCTAATTAAAATTCTCATTAAAGAAAAACCTGAGAAAGGACAACTTTGGAGAGGTTGATGCTAAACACATATCCTATAGAACCTTTCAGGGAAGGAACTAAATAGCAATTCTTTACCTAATGGTGAAGTAATACACAAATACTCAGAGCGAGGGAGAGAAGACCACCGAGACCTTCCATACACAGTATTCTACTTGCTACTCTTGCGTTGCCAACTCTCACTCTAGCGCCACGACTTGCTACCTAATTTGTGTAAGAGCAAGAAGCGAGCCTATGCATTCATCAAGTTTGTGATGAGCAGATAAAATAAACAACTTCAAGGTCATAAAGTCCTTAGTTTAAAGCGTGGCCTTGACTTGGCAAATCATCTAACTTCTTGCAGCTTCATCTGTAGAATGGGGATAGCATCATTTACTCAAGATGGATTTTGTAAGGACTAAATCAGAAAATGTAAATAGGGGCGCCTGGATGGCTTAAGTCGGTTAAGCATCTGACTCTTGATTTTGGCTCGGGTCGTGATCTCACAGTTCGTGAGTTCGAGCCCGACATCGGGCACTGCGTTGACAACACAGAGCCTGCTTAGGATTCTCTGTCTCCCTCTCTCTGTACCTCCCTGGTCTCTCTCTTGCTCTTAAAAACAAATAAACATTAAAAAAATAAAATGTAAATGAAGTTCCTAGCATATGATAGGAATTCAAATCATTGCTATTATTGTTGCTGCTTGACAATTTATAGAGATTTGACAATGGCCTGAAGAGACGACGGGGGCTCCTCTCTCACCAAGACATTACCACAAAATGAGCCTTCTCTCTACATCAGTTTTCCTTTAAATGTTGGTATTCTTAATAAAACCTAGTATTTACTATCCATTTTCAAACTGCTAATAATTTGAGTGCAAAGCACTTCATACAGTAGAAAATGGCACAGCTGGAATCCAACACCAGAGCCCTAGCTCTGAATTACTCTGCTTTCTCGACATTCCTTTAGGTGGCTCAGTCTCGGGTCCCCCGGAGATGTGGGGATGGAAATTTCTTATGCTGTCAAAGGCAGAGAACAAGCACGACGAGCTTTACCCACCTCAGTGGCTGTACTTGAATGCACAAGTCCCACTCCTTCCCCCAGGGTGTCGTCACTGGGAGAGGGGCGCCGGGCATAGGTCCTCCTGTGCTTCTCATCCACTCTGACCAAGTACCATGTTCCTTCAAAGAGTGAATCTACTGAACTCTGGGGAATATAGTTGACTAAAGGAAAGGAAGAGAATATGAAACGTTAGTTATGATATACAATTCACCTGGTAATAAAACTAGAGATAAAAAGTTGCATATTTCCCCACAATTTTTACTGATACCAGATTAGTATCGAATAAAGCCTAGATATCCTTATCTTACACGTAACATGTTTCATATTATTAGAGCCCTCCAATAGGCTTTTGGGTATAAATGTTTAAACACAATTTGGTATTTTTACCCAAGTGATGAGTGTCCTCTCTGAGCTTCATGTTTTCAGCAAAGACATCTGGTGCCACACAAGTTCTTGAGTCAAGTCTTGATTTAAGATCACATAAACTTGCTGTTATTTTATCAAGAGCAGACCCTAAAACAGTAAACACCAAAATTAAAAGACAAAAGTAGCATGCCCCAAAGCCTGAACAAAATGCTACCAAATGGAAAAACAACTTTTTGTTCCTTGTAGAACTACCTGATATTGTTTAATTGAAAGATATGATAGTATTTGTTTGGTGCAGCCTTCCTATGACATTTGTTTGGTATCAGACAATAGACAAGTCGGGAAATCAGTGGGATCTGAAACTGTAAGTAACTTGTCTATGGTCAATACATGATCCAGTCTTAGAGTAATGCCAAGTCTTCCACCAGTTTTTCTCCATGTTTTGCTCCTTCCTACTCAGGGAAGGGACAAAAGTTTCTCAAAATATAAGCCAAAAACTAGAAACCTATAAAAATCAAATATCTTAGTATAAAACCAAACCAAAAAGAAACGGTTTGCTATTACTCGTATGATCAGACTCAAAAGTTGCCTGTAGTAAACAGATATGCATCCCTTTCCCTACCTATATCCCCTGGTTATAAATGCTTTAAAACTGAGACAAAGGATAAAAATAGTTACTTGCTGAAGAAGGAAAAGCCAAACACTATGCCATAATAAGATTTTTTTTTTTTTTTTTTTAATGGGGCCTCTGGGTGGCTCAGTCGGTTGAGCATCCGACTTCAGGTCAGGTCATGATCTTGAGGTTTGTGAGTTCGAGACCCACATCGGGCTGTCTGCTGTCAGTACGGAGCCGGCTTCTGATCCTCTATCCCCCTCTCTCTCTGCACCTCCCCCCTTGAGCTCTCTCTCTCAAAAATAAATAAAACCTCTAAAAATATATATTTTTTAAAACTGTTGGGGAGGAGGAAGTATAGTGCAGTGCTGTGTTCTTTCTTTCTTTTTCTTTATTTTTAGATTGAGAGAGAGAGAGAGAGAGAGAGAACACTCGTGATCAGGGGAGGGCAGAGGGAGAGAGACAGAACCCTAAGCAGGCTACAGGCTCAGTGCTGAGTACAGAGCCCAACATGGGGCTCGATCTCACAGACTATGAGATCATGACCTGAGCTGAAATCAAGAGATGGTCATTCAACTGACTGAGCCCCTAGGCACCCCGCCATAATAAGATTTTTTAAGCTCATTATATATTTTTTCTGACTCAGATGAGAGGGAAAAAGATCTCCCAACTCAGACATAATCCTGCCATTTATTTACCCAGTTAAGGCAGATCATTCAAGAGTAAAACTCTGGCGACGTTGAAAGAAGTGATGAAGATTCAAATGTAATTATCTGCGGGACAGATTCAAGCGCTCACTTGGGAAGCCCGCTGAATGGACCCTGGTACGGCAGCTTCTCGATACACACTTGTTGGGAGTGTTGGCATTTACCTGGTGTGGCATCTTGCGTAACTTTAAGGGAATACATGGTGGCAGCCAGGCCAGAACCGTAAGAGAACACACCGATCCTCTTTCCTGCCAGCTGCTGAGGCGTGTACCTGCGCAGAGGGAAGAAATGTCATGAAAAAGTCCCACTGGTCTAAAACTACAAGGTGTGGGAAGACTGAGTTGGGAGTCAAAATTCAGCCTGTAGCCGCAGGAAGCCAACCTAGCGCTTTACAACAAGCACACTGGAAACAAGACTATTCGCCTCTTTGGGAATGATGGGGCTTTATGAAAGTCATCATGTCATAAAATGAGTTACTCTGCCAACCAGGGATTTACAGTTCAACTGCGGGTCAAGAGTAAGAAGACCACGAGAACAGCAGCCAGGAAAGCCAGTATGAAACGGAGTACCCAGGAGTAACTGCAGCCTCGTCCCATTTCTCTTTGGGTCAATGGACAGTAGGTAGAGAGCCTAGCAATAAAAGGTCATCCTGTGACCTGCCCATAACATGCCTGCCAGCGGCTTCAGTCTTCGAAATTGAACATCCCCAAATGAGAGGAGTGAAGCAGCCGAAATGGGTACTTACTGTGCCAGAACAGAAGCAAGGGAGCCATACACTGATGATGTGTACATATTTCCATTCTGATTTGACACAAGCAAAGATGCCTTTGTTTTCTGATTAAAGAGTTCAGAACTAGCCTTCATAAATGCCTTTTCCACATCTCTATCAAAGTAGGTATCTTCTAATTTAACATCCCTGAAAGATTAAGAAAAAAGACCATCTTACAATGCTCAAAGACTACATTTTTATTATACTAGTGGACGTAACTAATATTCTAATCGGTGTGTATGATTTAGTTTCCTTATTTATTAAAAGCCAAGTAGCAACATGCTAATGGTTATGGAAGATGTAACAGTTGCACACATACAGTCTTTTTGGTTGAAGTTTTTTATAATCATGTTAAGACAACTTAATTCTAGTGGGTTTATAAACTCACTAAAGCTTCGTTGCCACCAAGCTGAATACACTACTCTTTCAAGTCCATAATAATGTCTATTTAGTTAGAAAAGTCACGATATTACAGGAGCCAGGTCTTAAAAAGTTGAGTAGAATTTTATTAGACGTAGAAGGGCCACAGGCAAGAAGGAACAGGCATGGCATTCTAGGGAGCCCCAAGAGTGGGGAAAATGTGGAAGGAGTAGGAAAGGCGACTTTGATAGCGGCAGCGTGTGAGATGGGATGGGGCACAGGGACTTGAGAGGCAGGGAAAAGATTTCAGAGGCTGTAGTAGTAAATATGAGCACTCATCAGGCGATATTATTATGGTGACAACAGGAACAGATCTAAAAGGAGGAAATCAGAAAATATGAGAGATAACTAAAGAATTCCTGTAGGTAAGCCACCACCTGTCTGGGACTCCGTTTCTTCACTAATGACATAGATGGGTTAGACTAGATGACTTTTAAGATCCTTTTGACTCTAAAATTTTCATGTCTATAAAAATAATGATACTCTCACACAGAAGGAAAAAAATCATAACAACTCCTCTTACCCAAAGGCTTCCAGGCCACTATAGGTACTGTTTTTATCTCTGTTCTGGTCATTAAGGAAGTCATTCAGCAACATCCGAGCTAGAGATTTCTGAACCAGCTTACAGTAGGGTGAGTGGAAGATCATGAAACCAAAATCATTCAAGGTAAAATCTCTATCATTTCCCTCTGAAAGAGAAACGCAAAGAAATTATGAAATTCATTTAAACCACTATCTTTGGAAGGCTGATTTTAGAACAAGGCTACGATGTTCTTATATCTTTAAAAAGCAACCAAAAATATACTGTATAATGAAATAATCTCTAATGGCTTAAAATGCAGATCAAAAAGACATCCAGAGATAGAACAATATCCACTACCACATCACTGTTTCCATACTTAAGAGTCTGTAATTAATTTAGTGGGTTGGGGCCAGCTTTTTCTGTTTTGTTTTTTTTTTTTAACCTTAGAGTATTTTTTTAATGAAACACAAAACAGTAGCAAATAGCAAACTGTGTAACTTGTGGCATGGATAAGTAATTTCATGATATTTTTGTTTCCATTTAGCAAGCATAGACAAAGTAGAATGTACTTCTCACTACGGATCCTAATAAAAAGCTAGAAAATCACTGTATTGTTAAATACTGTTAAACAGTATGACATTTTACACAATGCAAGAATGCTTCTTCTCCAGGACCACCATGAATCTTACTATGTTATTCAATCTTACTATGTTATTCAATTTTTAACCCTCTCTCACAACCTCTATAAAGCAAAGTTAGTTTATGGAAAAAGCCTGATTTATATGATACTGTGTGTTTTAATAGCACTAATTCAAATACTGTACTGCTGAGTATATCTCAAGAAATTTTTTTAGGATTAAAGATAGAGATTAATGAGGACACTGAAAAAGCAAGTATGAATTCACAGGTCAAATGCAAACAACCTATGGGGCGGAGGGAGTCACTTCAGCAATTTATTTTCATTAGAGTTTGCTCTGGATCACAGTTGCAAACTAAAGCCTTATAAAAGTACCTCTGTCAAAAGATGAACAAAATTCAAGTTTTTTTTATTTTGAGAGAGAGAGAGAGAGAGAGAGACAGACAGACAGACAGACAGACAGCACAAGCAGGGGAGGGGCAGAGAGAATCCTAGGTAGGTCATAGAGGGAGGGAGAGAATCCCAGGCAGGCTCTGTACTGTAAGCTCAGAGCCCAACACAAGGCTCGAACTCATGAACCGTGAGATCCTGACCTGAGCTGAAATCAAGAGTCGGACACTTAATTGCCTGAGCCACCTAGGTGCCCCCAAGTCACTTTCTTTAACCCTAGTTTTAATTTTTTACTGAGGATAAATCTAAGTATTTTTGCATAGACATACCTCATTTCCAAAGCTTACCTGTTTTCCGAAATTACACATTCCCAAAAACTATGGGAAAATGCAATCTGGTAGGTGAGGAAGAAATGGTTAAAGGACACTCCTACAAAGCAACATCTCACTAAAGATACTTAGTATATCGCACTGCCCTCAACAGATACCAAAACCAAGGAGAATGGATGAAACCCACCTTTCTGCCACTGCGCACGGATCTTTTTGCGGTAGACAGCATAGCAGCGGTCTAATGCACCGAGGTAGCACTGTATGGAGAGTTTTCCATCTACTATAGGATATTCAGAAAGCATATCGGGCTTGTAAAAGTCATAGGCGTGTTGCATATGTGTCCCACGAAGTCCTATTAGAACAAAAAAGGAAGATGATATGTATTTCTGCTTCTGGATGTTTGTATGTTAGTAAGCATATCCCATTATATGGGGACTTTCCTTAATAATCTACTCTTGCCACTTGCAGTATAAGAAATCACAAGGTGAGACCAACATGTAATTGAAATGAAACAACAGTATCCATGGATAGGCCTAAGACTTCTTTCACTGCAACATTTTACACAAGCTTCATATGTCTAAATGGGACATCACAATTGCTCTACTGAACTGAAAACAAATTAAACTTGTCACTAATGAGTGACTATGGGCCAGTTGCTCTTTTTGGTTGTTACTTAAACCCATCTTACTTCTCTGTAAAATGAGAATGATGTTACTTACCTCATAAAATCGCTGTAAAGACTAAACACAGTAACACAAATAAAGCACTGAGCAGGCAGTACCCGCATTTAATGAACACTCAGTAAATACCGGCTTCTGTTTCTGTTTTCAACTTTCTTGGCACACTTTGCTAATAAAAAAAGAAATGCTCTCTCAAACACTCACCTCGCTCAAAAATTAAGGGAGCATTTGGCCCAATGAGGAGAGCAACAGCTCCAACTCCCCCTGTAGGTCTAGCATTTCCTGTGGCATAGACAGCGATATCTCCTGCAACCACCAGGGCATACCGTCCTGAAAAATATTTTTGTTAATATATAAGAAGGTGATCACCACTATAAATATCACACATATAAACTGAAGTCTTCTATTTTTCTAGAATGTGCTTTCCTCATCTTTGGCAAAGAAAAAAATATTCCAAATTTTTATAATTTTGTCCTACATGATAAAGATAACAAGTTTATAATTCAGATAAGTTGAAAGAGCTATATTTCTGAGCATATTCAAACAAGCGTAACTGGCAAGATTGCACATGGCATTAATTAAAAGGTCGTTTGGGCCTATGCATCCTCAAGGAGAGTTTCTTTGGAATAACAGGTAACATATAACATGTAACATACCATCCCAAGAGCTGGACTCAATCCAGTTAACAGCATTAAAGACAGCAGCTGTGCCTCCATAGCATGCATTAGTTGTATCTATTCCTTCTATATCTGTGTTCCCAGACTCCTCAAACAGCTGCATCAAATTAGTCTTCACGGACTTCGACTTGTCGATGATTGTCTCCGTTCCAACTTCTAAACGCCCAATGCAATCATACGAAAGGCTATTTCTCTCCATAAGATTCTGAACCACAGTCATGCAAAGAGAGTTGATATCTTCTCTATCGGTGCAGAAGCCCATTCTGGCCTGGCCCAAGCCAATAGTATACTTTCCAGCATCTACACCATCATACTTTTCCAACTCTGCTTGATCAACATATTGAGAAGGAAAATAGATCTCAAGGGCAACAATTCCCACATCTTTTGGCCAGCAGGCTTCTGCATTCAAAGGAAGTGACCCAGGCATGGTGAAAGAGCTTGAGAAAGAAAAACAGAAAAAAAATGTTGTTTTAGGTTATAAATTCCAGATTGTCAAGTTCAAACTTAAGACATCAACATTAAAAGTTCAACTATCACCCAAAATGTTAATTTAGGTTCTAAGTTTAGTATATTTTACTTAGGGCAGCCAAGTTTATTATTATTATTATTATTATTATTATTATTATTATTATTTTAATTAAAGTATAGCTGACACACAATGTTACATTGGTTTCAGGTGTACAACATAGAGATTCGACAACTCCATGCAATATGCTCTGCTCACAAGTGTAGCTACCATCTGTCACCACACAATGCTATTACAATACCACGGACTATATTAGGGGCAATTTTAATACGTGAAAGTAGTCATTGTAGTATGAATGGAATACTATTATTTAAAATTACTGTCTTTTACAAAGATTTGCACCTGATTTAAAACTAGACCTTTTCAGGGGTGCCTGGCTGGCTCAGTTGATGGAACGTGCGACTCTTGATCTCGGAGTCATGAGTTTGAGCCCCATGCTGGGCACAGAGATTACTTAAAATAAAATCTTTAAAAAGCAAAAACAAACAAAACCCTGGACCTCTTTAGATTTAAGAAATGATTATTAAAGGTAAAGAAAACTCAAATAAGATCCTTCTGTTGTAAAGAACTATAAGATAAAATACAATGACAATTAGTAATATGGTCCACAAATCAGAATTCAAGTACCTAATCCATTCCTGGCCACCCAAAAACGTTTAAATAAGTCAGTCAGTCACTCATCATAGATATATGGATTATTCACAGCTATTGACTTTAAGGGACTTTAAAAATTGTTAAATCAGGCGCGCCTGGGTGGCTCAGTCAGTTAAGCCTCTGAATCTTGATTTCGGCTCAGGTCATGGTTTCACAGTTCATGAATTCGAGCCCTGCACTGGGCTCTGCGCTGCCAGTGTGGAGCCTGCCCGGGATTCTCTCTGCCCCTCCCTGCCTCTAAATAAATAAACAAACAGACAAACAAACTTAAAAAAAAGCCATACTATAGAAGTCCACCAAATCAATCCGTACAAGGCCCTTGTTATTATAAAGAACCCCACTCCCTCACCCAGAACCCATATGATTAAAATTTTAAGCAAAAATAAGTTCCAGGACCCATCACAGGGTGATATGCCAATATCCTATACTTTCTACAGCCAGTATATAGGCAACAAATGATCACAAGGTATCACTTAGCTTCTAAATCAGGGAGAAAAAAAAAACTGATTCAAATTTGAAAACTGGTAATCCATATATTACTTATGTGGCATCTAGATAACACCTCTTAAAACCACCCCTTCTTGGGGCACCTAGGTGGCTCAGTCGGTTAAGCGGCCAACTTCGGCTCAGGTCACAATCTCGCGGTCCGTGGGTTCGAGCCCCACGTCGGGCTCTGTGCTGACAGCTCAGAGCCTGGAGCCTGTTTCCGATTCTGTGTCTTCCTCTCTCTGACCCTCCCCCGTTCATGCTGTCTCTCTCTGTCTCAAAAATACATAAACGTTAAAAAAAATTTTTTTTTTAAACCACCCCTTCTTTTTTTTAAAAGGGCACTATAGAAAACTGTTGCCACACTATACATACTTTCAGTAGTGCCTAGATTTATTTACTAACAGTAAAATAAATGTGCTAGCCACTCAGCACCATTGCTACGTGCCTGTCTACGGGCAAGTCACATGACCTACCAGAGTCTCAATTTTTTTAAGAGATTGTATTCATTAAGAGAAGTTATTCTAAATTATTTCTCACAGGGGAGAATTTAATAGAGGGAAACGGTTTCAAATTTGTTGGCTGGGCTAGAGGAGCAAAAAAAAGGGGAAGGTGGTTATTCAAATCCCCAGAGCTCACACTCCTGCTGAAGCCGCTGGGGCTGTCAGCACTAGCACCTCTGCTACTGAGCTAGAGCCAAGATACCCCTCCCATCCCAACCCTTCCTGCCACCACCACTGACAACAACAAGACCGCCCCTTCTTCCCACCTTCCAATCTCTCTTGAGTACTTCCATGGGCTGTCTACCCAGAACCCAGCCGGCACAGGAGTCAGAGGAATATAGTCGTCAGGCTTTGAAGAATGGCACAGCCTGTTAGTTTTAGAGAAAGAACCTTTTCTTTGTTTAAACTTCCACAACCTGGGGAGCCGGGGTGGCTCTCAGTCAGTTGAGCATCCAACTCTTGATTTCAGCTCAGGTCATGATCTCGCGATTGGTGGGTTCGAGTCCTGCACCAGGCTCTGTGCTGACAGCATGGAGCTTGCTTGGGATTCTCCATCTCCCTCCTTCTCTGCCCCTCCCCCGCTCTCTCTCAAAATAAATAAACTTAAAAAAGATAAACTTCTACAACTCAATTTCCTTTTTAGGCATCACACAATTGGAAGGTGCTATTTAGGTGACAGAATTTCAGGTTTTCGTTGACCTAAAGGTCTTAGCTTATGAGAGTTACCTGGGTCCTACTGGTTCACCAACCTTCTACAGCATTGACCAACTCACTACTTTGACTCCTAAACGTGAAAATAAGATCCTGTATTTATGTCATTTGTCCCCTGCCACTCTGCAAACTGGTATATTATCAGGTATAACGAATTACAAACTACGGCCATAGTGAGTTGTTAATTATGGAAATCTTGACAGAATATCTAAAACAGAGAGGTTATCCTTAAATCATGTAATAATCTACTCTGAGCCCATAAGCCATCAAGTCATGAGTATATTAAAACTTAAAAAATAAGCCCCTAGAGATATAATCACAAAATCTAAGTTAAAGGTCTTAAGGGTGGGGCGCCTAGGGGGCTCCGTCAGTTATGTGTCAGACTCTTGATTTCAGCTCAGGTCATGATCACACAGTTGTGGGATCAAGCCCCCCACGTCAGGCTCTGCACTGACAGCACAGAGCCTGTTTGGGATTTTCCCCGCCCCTCCTCCGCTCATGCTTACTCTCTCTAAAAATAAACAAACATTAAAAAAAAAAAAGGTCTTAAGGGATATCATTGAATCTTCCTTCTAAATACAAGAATCTTATGTATATGTTTTTTTATTCACCTAAACAATGACAACATGTTATATGCCGAACATTTGGGACCAGTTTCATAGGAGATAACCCTTGCCCTTTCAAATAAATATTCACCACCTTGTGTGTAAGATACAAACACATAATACTAAACAAGTGAAACAGCAGAGACAGTCAGATTATGTTATGGAGAACTACCCTACCCAACCCAACCTGGTGGCGGGGCAAGAGTGGGGAGAGAGGCTTCTTGGTTACTGGTGCTGACTTGAGTCTTAGGAATAAGTAAGGAGTAATCAGTAAAGCTCTACAGAAGCAAATGGTGGTAGAAGATTTTCAACAGGGTGAACAGCATACATAAAGGCACAGAGCAAAGAACTATGAAAAGTTTTACTAATCTACTAAGTGAAATGTGAGGCCCAGGGAGTAGATCAGACAAGTAATAGGTCAGTAGAACTAGGTCAGGGTCAGGTCATAACAGTTCTGCTATGCTAATGGTAAGGAGCTTCGACTTCATCATAAAGACATTAAGGTGCCATCAAGGTTTTAAACAGGAGTGACCTGGGTCATATTAGTGTTCGGATCAGTGTTTTTCCAACTCTGGAAATCAATTTAGTGGGTGGCAAACAACATTTTTGAAAATGTAATAGTAAAGAACAGAAAATATCAGATTGCACGGCACACAGTAAATTTAAGAATTTTTTCATGAAAATTATGTTTCAATTATTCACACATACCCTGGATTGCAATATAAAGTATATTTCTTACTGAGGGTCATGGTCAAAAAAGTTTGAGAGTCAACATTTTGCACAATCACTGGTGCTGTGTAGAGAACAGATGTGAGTTAGGGAGCAGATACAGCAGTCCAGAGAAGACAGGTCATGAACCAGAGCAATTACTACATGATGGGTGAAGAAGGAACAGCTTCAAAAGATATGGAAGCAAAAAACTAGCAGAAATTGTGATTGACTAGAAGTTAAGAAGGAAGTGTTTAGGATGGCTCCCAGATTTCTATCCTCAACCGTCATGACTAGACAGAAATTCTGTCAAATTGGCTACATTAACAGAGAGTCATCTGTTTTCTTCTTCTATTCTTTCCCCTCTTCCTTGGAAACCTAGCAGTTTATGATCATCTAAACTGCGTTACACTGAAGTTGAAATAAAGACATAATGGAACTAAAATGTCACTAGGCAGATTCTCAGTTTATAGTAAAATAACATGAAGTCCTCTGCATAATCCACAGAAAAGAGTTCTATAACTAGTGTTTAAAAACAAAGACCAGTCCACATCCCTAGAAGAGGAACCCCTCCTACATGCTATCCTCGAAGTCACCAGGGGCAGGAGGATCACCCACCTTCCCAGCCTTTCCCACAAGCTGACACTTTAGGTTCTTTACAACTCTCCAAACTGCTCTAAACATCCTGAGGACACTGTGATTTCCCTTGCCTGGCCCAACAGCTTGCAACGCTTTTGGAAAGAAAATGGACAAATATATACAATCTTCTGAAGGTATAAACCAGTTTATAAGAAGCCATAATGCAAGGCTTTGATCCCAGAATTAATCCATATTTACCATAATCTGACCAGCTCTGATCAGTTCTTATATTACGGTACTTAAGAAATAAGGTATAACTCTGTTATTCTTAAACCTCCGAGGGGTTAACTAAGTACCTTGTTTCATTTGGGGTAAAAAATGTAGCTTAACTAACCCACTCACATCAGGTTGAAAGTCAATCATGACCCTAATCTTGGTATGGAAAAAGTTTTACAGTATCTGACTCAATCAATATTGCTCATTGTTTGAGGGGTTTTGATGGCCAAGATGTTTATTATATTCCCAATAAAAAGCCATCTAATTTGAAATATTTAGCATTTGGTTGAAATTAAGGGAGAGTAAGATTAAGTAGGAAAAGAATAGAAAATTAATACAAGGAAGTAATTGCTTCCATGGCATTTCAAACAACAAAAAATATGGTATAGCTTCTGAACTGTAATCTTTACTTTTAACTATCCTATTAAGCATATGCTCTTGTGTTGTCCTCTCAATGCTCTCTGAAGCAGGCCAAAAATAAATTATAAAAAGGAAAAGAAAAAAGCCAGCTAAAGATCTCAGATTTTCACATTATGGTGTTAACTCCATACAGAATGGGTTAATTCACTATTCTAAATACCACAAAAAAACTCTAAATAGAATATAGTTTAAAAATCTGACAGTTTAGGGATGACTGGGTAGCTCAGATGGTTAACCATCTGACTCATGATGTCAGCTTGGGTCATGGTCTCACAGTTGAGGGATCGAACCCCACATCAGGCTCTGTCGGGTCTGCACTGAGCATGGAGCCTACCTGGGATTCTCTCTCCCCTCTCTCTCAGCCCCTCCCTCACTCGCACCTCTCTGTCTCTCTCAAAATAAATGAACTTAAAAAAAGATCTGTGGGGCGCCTGGGTGGCGCAGTCGGTTAAGCGTCCGACTTCAGCCAGGTCACGATCTCGCGGTCTGTGAGTTCGAGCCCCGCGTCGGGCTCTGGGCTGATGGCTCGGAGCCTGGAGCCTGTTTCCGATTCTGTGTCTCCCTCTCTCTCTGCCCCTCGCCCGTTCATGCTCTGTCTCTCTCTGTCCCAAAAATAAATAAACGTTGAAAAAAAAATTAAAAAAAAAAAAAAAAAAAGATCTGACAGTTAAAAAATCCCCTTCAAATATTTTTAACCTTTTGCCCATAAAAAGGTACTTCGTTATTTTTCAGAGCACTGTATGTGCAATTAAAAAATATGTAAGTGGGATAATGGGGATTCTATTCTGCATTTATAATAAAATACAGAAATTTTCTTTCAAAATTTTAAAAAGGAGAGAAAAGGCACACTTTTTTTAAAAAATCAGTTTCTAGATTTTAAACATCAGTCTGACAATCACAAAATTGAATGGTCTCCCAAGGCACTACAGCATTAACTCGTGTTTAAAGATAAGGTATAACTCTGTAATGGATTTTAAGAATGTGTGGGGCACACAAATGGTTATTAGCCCTGGGATGAAAATTAAATCTCCCCCTTCCGTTGGAGAGGAACACTTTCCTTCGGCAGCATGACAGGATGCCATACCTGTGTGAGGGATAAAGGACTGTAGTCTCCAGGTCTGTCACTCTGGTTCCTCCTTCAGGCGCTAGGAATTTCAAATAAGAACTTCTTTTAAAGTCATAAACCACCACAGGAATTCAAATAATGACTCCAATTCCAAGTGTGTTCAAATAAGCATTTCCTTGCCCAATCACATGCCATAGAACAAATTTGACTTTGCTTGGAAAAATGGTACTTAAAGCTTATTAAACATTTCCACCTTATTTCATTAGTGCTTATAATGGTAGGTTCGGTCCCGGTAATGACCTGACATACGAAGTTCGTATTACCGATTCAGGTTTTAAATCAAGTGTGATGCTGGGAGAGTTGTCAGTTGTCTTTACTAACTTTGCATTATTAAGAATGGAAGGAAAGAAATATCAATAAGTTGTACAGGACTAGCAAGCTCTGGAGTAATGAGATCGATACATTCAAGAGCTTGCTCTACACTTTTAAGAGTTGGTGGCTTTAGTGATTTGTGCCTCTTTGAGCTTCAATTTCCTCTTCTATAAAATGGAGTGAAGGGACTCCTGGGTGGCTCGGTCAATTAAATGATCGACTCTTTGATTTGGGGTCAGGTCATAACTGCACAGGTTCATCAGATTGAGCCACATATCCGCTCAGCACTGGGGCTCAGTGCAGACAGTGTGGAGCCTGCTTGGGATTCTCTCTCTCCCTCTCTGCCCCTACCCTGCTCATGTTCATTCTCTTGTGCTCTCTTTGTCTCAAAATTAATAAATAAGCTTAAAAAATGTTTTGTAATATCGAGCACCAACTCATCATTATCCTAGTTCTTAGAATTTTTCAAATGAAATATGTATCTTTCTAGCAAGACCTAATTACCTTCCTGTATTTAATCTTGTGCTCCTAGTTTTCAACAGGTCCGCCCTCACCCTTCCCAACTTTTTAAAAAGTAATTTTCCCTATAGTGCTTGTGTTAAAAAGATAAGCATGCAGTATCAAGACAAACGAGCATTAAGCTTTATCATCATTTAAATTATGTGGAAATGCAATAGGAAGGTGACACTGGAGCACTTTCTTCAGGCCATCTGTTCTGAAGGAGTATTGCTCGAGACAATAGTTCCTATATTAACGAAAACACAATTACCTTTTCTCTCTATGTAATTATTGGCAAACTTAGCGTCTGCCCTTGACTGATTAACCAGAGACCGCATTCAGTAGTCCCAATTATTTTTAGTAAATAATTTAGTAAAGATTTATTTCTCTTACATGATTACATTTAAGAGCTCCTCCCAGATTTAGTTCCTTTTATTTCATTAAGTTTAACCCCCCCACCCCAAATAAATAAACCCTGATAAGACTACTACATTCCAAAAAATCTCTTTGGGGCACCTGGGTGGCTCAATTGGTTAAGCATCCAACTTTGGCTCAGGTCATGATCTCACAGTTCAGTACGTGAGTTTGAGAACCACATCGGGCTCTCTCCTGTCAGTGCAGAGCTCACTCCAGATCCTCTCCTCCCTCTCTCCCTGCCCCTCCCCTGCTCATGCTCTCTCAAAAATAAAAAACATTAAAAAAAAAAAAAAACTTTTCAAAAGATCTCTTTGATTACAGAATTATACATACACTTTGAGAAATAACCTGCATTTTGTTCTTTGCTATTTCAATTTGCTTTTGTAACTTGCAAATTAAGCAGACCACAGGGACTAGTCCTCACTGGTGAGGGGAAAACATGATTCCCCTTCCATGTTGAGACTATTTAAATAACTTAGTAATATTTCTTCTTGAAACCATGTAGGCATATGTATTTGACACTATTTTCCCAAGGAAATTTCTCCTGAACTTCCAATATTCCCTCTTTCAATTTTGATTATTTAAATTCGGGGGGGGGGGGTGGTGGGGGGAGACAGGCAGAGAGAAGAGGAGGGGAGGAGGAGAAAGGGGAGCAAGAGAAAGAGAGGAGAGGGAAGAGAAGAGGGGAAAGAAAAGGAGACAGAGAAAAGGGCATTAGAGCAAAGAAAGAAACACAAGAGAAAAGATTCACAGAGGACTGCTGTGCTACTTAAGCTCCCAGGAGAAGAAGAGGCCAGGAGACCAGGAAAGGAAATGGAGGGTGTAAATGCCACTTTGGGGAATGACCCATTAGAAAGGGATTTCCTGGGGCGCCTGGGTGGCGCAGTCGGTTAAGCGTCCGACTTCAGCCAGGTCACGATCTCGCGGTCCATGAGTTCGAGCCCCGCATCAGGCTCTGGGCTGATGGCTCAGAGCCTGGAGCCTGTTTCCGATTCTGTGTCTCCCTCTCTCTCTGCCCCTCCCCCGTTCATGCTCTGTCTCTCTCTGTCCCAAAAATAAATAAATGTTGAAAAAAAAAATTAAAAAAAAAAAAAAAAAAAAGAAAGGGATTTCCTTTCTCTTCTGCAACTGCTAGAAGGGTTCTCTATCCTGACTGAAACAGCAAGGCCAAAGTCTCCAGCTGACCATCAGCTTATTTCTAACAGAAGGTCCCTTCAGGGCAAATCATGGAGCAGCATGGGTCAGGATAATAAGCAGTTAATAAACCGCAAGCGGCTGGGCACTGTTACCACAAAGCCTGTTTGGAGCCTCCAGAGGCCCAATATAGGCACTTCTAGTTTGGCAAAGATTAAAACTGAAAACTGCTGAGACTGCCAGGGCCAACCAGGTTCATGCAGTGATGCTTTCTCCTGGGGTTTATTCAGAGTTCTGAATTCCATCTTTGGCATCCCTCTACAGCCTTGATTCAAACAAGTAGTCAGAAAAGTTCACCCAGCACACAGTTTGGTCCATGATAAATGGTAAGCAGTTGCCTGCTGATCTTTTTCGCTATAAAAGGAGAGAAATCCAGGACACCCTTTCTCATGAGAAAGAGCTGGCCATCTTTCCCCCTTAGGAGCAAGCAAGCAAAACTACGGTGAAGGCTTTGGCAACGCCTGTACACTCTGGTCTAGTTCTCTAAGTAAAAAACAGACATTCCTGCCTCTCCCCAGAGTTACTGGTCTGCTTATAAATTCTACTCCTATTTCAAGGCCCTGTTCTAAGCTGCCTCTTCCAGCAAGGTTTCCTAGAGTTTTCTCATCAGGGTCCCGCACTTCTACAGCAAGTATGCGATTCACTCAAAGTCTTCATATTCTACTCTCAATGGAAAACTAGTTATTGACAGTCTTCTTATCCATACTAGATTCCTAGGCTCCTAATGGGAGAGGGGGTGTATTTTGATTCTTTTGAAATCCCTTTGAGACCTTGGAGTAAAGGGCATTCTACTGCCAGTTTTTGAGGAGCTAAATTTGGAGTTATCACAATTAGAGGACAAATCGTTTAGATTCAAGTACACAGAGCAGCCCTCATTAGTCAGTTCCTTTTGCTATCGCTTTGTAAATGAGCTGCAGCCCCAAATAGTGCCTAGAAGGTGTTTCAGAAGAGTGGCTTTCTACTGAAAGATGTAAGGAGTCTGTTGGTCTTAGCAACATTCCCGTATGTATACATCCCCAGGCACACACCCTGCCAAGATGAAGACTGAGCTCCTCTACTCTATCTACACTCGATTGACAGACAGCAACTGATCATCACATGCCAAGTGTCAGAATGAACAGATTATTAAGAATTGAGTCCTACCACCCTCTCATTAGATTGGGTAACATGTTTTCAAACCTTCTGAATCTATACCACCATCTTGAGAAACGTAAAAATATCACACCCTTCTATTTGGTTTGTTAGTAACCCAACATAAAATTATAAGACTCTGTTCCTTTCTACATGAAACTAAATATAGATTCTGAATATATAGCCAATCAAATTCCTCGAACCAGAACCTCAACTGCATCTCCTTTCAGCTCCACTGCTTTATGGGTTTAAATAATTTTAGGGTACCCAGGAAACACACATTACATCAATGTCAGGGTTTTGAACTTCCTTCCAGAAAGCTAGCTAAAATCTCAATTCAATCAAAAAATCTTAGTCATTCCTACAGTTAAGAATAACAATGTATTCCATTTGCAACTATGTGGATGGAACTAGAGGGTATTATGTTATGGTAAGTGAAATTAGAGAAAGACACATATCATATGACTTCACTCATAAGAGGAATTTGAGATACAAAACAGATGACCATAAGGGAAAGGAAGCAAAAATAATATAAAAACAAGGAGGCAGACAAAACATAGAGACTCTTAAATACAGAGAACAAACTGAGGGATGCTGGAGGGGTTGTGGGTGGGGGGATGGGCTAAATGGGTGAGGGGCATTAAGGAAGACATTTGTTGGGATGAGCACTGGGTGTTATACACAGGGGATGAATCACTGGAATCTACTCCTGAAATCATTATTGTACTATATGCTAACTAACTTGGATGTAAATTAAAAATAAATAAAATAAAAAAGAATAACAAGGTATAAAAGCACTCTAGATAAATACTTAAAGAAAACAAAATGAAAAGCAAGGCCCAGAAACTACCAGTAGAAGATGTGGCCTCTTATGGCCTCAAACATAATATCCCATAATTTCTCCCCATTGGAAACACCTTTCTGAGAACTGGGGTTCCTGACTAAACTAGAACTGAATAAAGGATAAACCTACACATTTAGGAGAAAGAGACTTGCAAAGGTTAAACACTAAGGAAATAAAGTCTTTCTCCTCTTCCATAAAATATGCTATCCCTACCCTCCTCACCCCCACAAAAATAACTGAAATTTTAAAAACAAAGTTTTGATCAAAGAAAGAACACAAACGGCTTAGACGTCTCAAGATGCAAAGAACCATTTGGCACAGATCCATGTTAAGGACTTCCAATCCGCCTTCTAACAGAATCTGTACAATGAAAGCCCAAGCTCCATCGCAGAAGGAAAAACCTGTTAACTATATGAGCACTTCCATTTGTCTTAATTTTGTCACGTATCCTGCCACTGTTTTTCATAGTTCATCCGTGCAATCGAGCAAATGTTACTTAGCAGCAGCCAGAACATTTCCTTCTACTGCAGCTGGATGACAAGAGCATCAGGAGCAGGGAAGACATGCCCCAGAGGTGAGCCTCGGAAAAAAAGCCTGTGATGGCCAAGGCCATAGGGCAAACATGACAAACAGAGACAATCTCATTATCTGTTGTCCAAATCCCTCCTCCAGGGTAGGTGAGAGTAATCTTTTTCTCCACCACTGGTCAAAGCAGGACGCACGTTTTTCAAAGACACCATATACTTGGCTTTGAAATGTCCCTGTCTTAATCCAAAATCCACTGTGTGTGAAGGCCCTGTGGGTGCCTGCCCATTACATCACCGTATCAGGTCGGGCTGGCCCCGAAGCTATTAGCAGGAGGGAGGTACGGGATTTCAGAACACCAAGGAAACCTTTTTTTTTTTTTTTTTTAATATGGGCATAAAAAATATGGAGGCGGGAAGGTGGGAGGCGGAATCTGTGATCTCTGAAGCAAGCTGCCTGAAGCAGTCAAGAGCCCAAGTATTCCTCCAGGCTAAATCACGGTTGTGATGCTTTCTTGCACCTGAGCCAGGGAACAAAAGTTATGCCCACTTGCCAGCAACTCTCTATATGTGGCTGCAGGAGGACACACCCACTTGCCAACCAACAAGCCTCCATCTAATTATAATCTTCCCCATCCTTCGGCGTCCACCCTTAACCCAAAGCTCCAGGAACGTCCTGGCAGCCCAGCTCATCGTCCCCTCCTGATGCGCCTCCCTGCCCCCAAATCCCCTCCCGGCGATCACAGCCACTTCCCCGGCACCTCCAGCACCTGGCTATGTCATTCAGAACCCTAGCCCTCAACGCCCCTTCGCCTTCTCCCTTTTGCGACTCCTCAGCCCCTCGTCAGACCTAGAGCGGTGAGAGCCCCAGGGCCCCTGGCAGGGGAGGACCCTCACGGCCCTGCTCGCGGCGCCCCTTCCTCTGGGCCGGGTCCATACCTCCTCCCCACCCGAACCAAGCAGGACCTCCTACGGGCCTAGTCAAGGACACCGCCTCGGCTCGGCCCTCACCTCGCCCGCCCGCCCGTCCGCAGCGCCGCAGCAACTTAGCTCTCTTCCGCGCGGGGTACTCACCCAAACGTGACCTCCGGGTGGTGGTCGTGGAAAGGGAGCGAGCCACGAAAGGGCAGTACGCGGGGCCTCCCCTCCACCACCAGCTTTATAGCCGCCGACCCACCCGACTCCGGCAAGGCCGGCAGTCGGTGGGAGGCTGGACAGTGGTTCCAGCAGCCAATCGTGGCCCACAGAGTAGCCCGGCAGCGCCCGCCCCCCAGCCCGGCTTCTACCAATCCGAAGAAAACTAGAGGCGGGATCTTGCTAGGGTTTTCCCTCGTGGCTGGAAGGGCGGGGGAAGGGGCGGGGATAAAGTTGGAGGGCCGAGGAAGTGGGGTGAGAGAGTGACGTGGGGTGGCCCGAGAGCCGGCCTGCCAATTACAGAGCGGCGAGAGACAGCGAGAGCCAACAGGAACGGAGTGAGAGGTTCTCCGACCAATGGGAGTTTAGTGAGAGGAGACGGGAGCCAATGAGGTCTCCGCGTCCCACCACTGGGGAGAGATGGTCAAGTGTGGGAGGCAAGTTGGTCCCCACTTGGGACTCTGTCAGGTTGCCTAGCAACAGATCTGGGTTTCACCTGTAAGATTTCTGAAATACTTATTTTGAATTCAATCTTAACGTTTTCTAGTTTCCAGAGAAGCCAAGCACGCCTACGTTACAAGTTGGAACAGGATATCACTCAGAATTTGTAAATGTGTAAATATTCTAAACACCCGATTTGTAAGTACCTAATACCTCTATTCAACACTACCTTGACTTAATTTTAAGAGACTGCTATTGGTACAATTCTTCCTAAGGAAACTGGAAAAAAGTTTGGGGTTAGACACCAGTGAGGACACCAGTGACTTCCTGGCCTGAGCAAGGAAGTTGATCACAATTGTAGGAGTTTTGGTAGCCCACGCACTCTGAGGAAAGGAGCTCCATCTGACCCCACTGTACCTTCTGAGCTTGATATGTGGTAGATGCCAAATAAAAGGTTGTTGAAAGAAGGAAGGGCCCCATAATTTCCGGTGTAGCGAATCTATGGGATATAAACTACCTAACTTCCCCAGAAAAGAGAAAGGAGCAAGAGAGGAACAAGCTGGAGGAAATCGCCGGGAACACCATTTGGGAGAATCCAAAGGAGGATAATTATGGCCTTAAATTAGACTCTGCCCCATCTCCTCCTCAGACTGAGAATCCGTAAACTTTGCTTTGGTGGGGGACCCTGAGAGTTGTTTGTATCCCTCCCCCTCTGTTTCGTTGAGACCCAGGAATGCTGCTAACAAGTGGTCATTGATGATTCTGTGCATTGCACAACTACTGTTATATGAAATTTATTATCCACTATAGATATTAACCTAGTAAGAGACATTCTCAACAGCGAAGTGGCAAAATATACTGGCAATGGAACCACTGTGAACTGGTGGCATAAATTACTTGGGGGGAACAGGCCACTCAATGGCTGTCACTCCATAGTATTGCCCAATTCATACACTCAAAAAGTAGATGTTAAAGAGAGACAAAAATTGGCTGGTTGTGATCAACAGCAATTGGGGGGGGTGGGGGGGTGGGGGGGAATTAAACATTCTTGGCATAGAATGCATTGAAAAGCAGTAAAGACAACCAGAAGAAAGAAGATACAGCTTTATTCTTAGAAAGGGAGAGCAAATAGTTCCAACTCCGGGAGTTCACAGTAGGAAATGATTAGCCAGATAGTCGTGAGAATGATCATCTTGCACAACAGGAAATTCCCACAAGGCACAGATTGTCTTTTTGATCGAATTAATCTTCAGTTAAGCAAAATGAGCACAGTTATTGATAGCTGGGAAGCTAAGCAATAAACCATGAAATGGGTTAATAATTAGATACAGAGCATCTTAATTGAATTTTTAAGAACAAGCCTCAGAGATTCTGTGAAACATAATAGATAATACCAAGCTACACAAATATTAGCTCTGGCCCATGCAGTTGAGGACAAAATATACATATATTTATCTCAGAAGGGGCTGCAAGTTTTTTTTGAGTTACGATTTTATACAAGCATAGTCAAGTCAATGTCATACTTGAATGTGCATTTTTAAGACATTAAGATCTATGTTTCCTTATAGTTTCTAAGTTGAATGCTAAGTCATGTTGGTCAAGGACTATAGATGCTACACATCAAAGGCAAAATATAGTTTATTGTTCTGCCCTGCTTTGAAAGGAACAAAAATTTTATTAGAGGCAGGAAGATGTTATGATAGCATTTAGTATTATAAATTCACCCATTGGACAAACACTTACTTTTTTACTTGCTCTGCAGCAGGGATTGTGCCCGGCCTATGCTGTCCAATAAAACAAGGATTAGCTGTATGTGGCTCTTGAGTACTTGAAAAGTGGCTAGCACAAAGTGAGAGAAGTGTAAAATACATCCCCGATTTTAAAGACTTAGTACAAAAAAAGGAAATATCACCTTAATTATTTTCATATTGGTACATGTTACAATAATACTTTGATTATGTGGGGTTAAATAATATATGTTATTAAAATTAATTTCACCTGTTTCTTTTTAGTTTTCGTGTAACTGCTGGAAAATGGAAAACTTTGTCTGGGCTCCCACTTGTGCCAGACGGTAGGAAGACACAACAAAAGACTCTTTCCTCAAAGAGTTCATAGTCTAAAGAATGGAGAAAAGTAAAAATGGCAAAAGGCTGGGTTTCCAGCCTTTATTTCACTAGATAAAGAGTAGGAGAGGGTGGGGTAGGAGGAATTTTCAAATTTGCAATTCCATCTCTTCAGGTTTAACAGCTCTATTTTGCCTAAATATTCTATAGATTGAAAGTTTAATTCCTTCTCAGGGCTATTTCTCCACAAGTCCCTCTACTGGGCAAGATGGCACCTGGATTTGCTCACTGGGTTGTTGTCACATCAGAGGAGGGTAGGGCGCTCAGCCATGCTCATGGGTCCTCATACTGGCCTCCCTGTGTTCACAGGAACCCGGGCTCACCTCTGCATAGTCCTAAGGCTCATCATGGCTTTCATCGGATGCCCTACCAGCAGTCCTACAGCAGACCTCTGCTAGAGGCTCCCTCAGCCCCTTTTGCAGCACAGCCCCTCAACATGGTCAGTTTCAGCTCTTCTGTGCTCTGCTGGAGGTGAGGAGTTTCTGTACTGCTTCCACACAACTCGGGACCTGTCCCTACCTGACAGCACAATGACACTAGTTCACCTCCACTGCTGCACTCCACAGTAGGCTTGTGGTGCCCAGGGATATAGTCTCCTCTCTCCAGAACCATCGCCTACCCCCTTCCCAAAATTTCTTAATGGGAACTTGATTGAAAACCCTACTGACTTAGCACTTTTACCCCCACAAACAGGTGGTGTTTCCAACACAACCCCTCTCTAGGGTTTTATCTCTTGCCTTTCCTCTTTCCCACCTTACCCCTGAAAGGGTTACTACTGTGTGAGGACGCATGACAGGTATTTCTTAAATAACACAATTAGTAATCACAACATAGTTCAAGCGTTATACAAAGAAGCATGCCCAAAGGACACTGGAGGTTCAGAGGAGGAGGACCGAACTCATCCTGGTGGCAAAGGAAGGCTTTCCAGAGCAAGTGGTATTTGTCCATTTATCACATTCAGAGATCTTTATTGAACACTACAGTGTGCCAGGCACTGTTCTAGGCTCAAGGGTTCATTGTGGCACACAAGACAGACACAGTTTCTGATCCAGTCAAGCTTAGTGGAGGAAAACCAAACATTATGTAGGAAAAAGAATAAGTTGATGTCTCTTCAGGCAGGGATCATACCGTGAAGAAAAGAATGCAGTGGAGTAATGAAACAAGAAAATGCCTGTTGGGTGGACAGGTCCATGAGGTGGAGAGGAAGAACCTCTCTAGCTCTGGAGTCAGAGGGTTGCCGAGTGAAAGGGCCAGGAAGGGCAAAGGTTTGCCCAGTTGAAGAATAGAAAACAAAAGGCCCATATGTCTGAGCTGAGTTTTGGAGGAGTGACGGGAGATATCTGGGTCGTGGACCAGGGAGGGGGCATCATTTCAGGGAAAGGGAACCATCAACTGTATAACGTGGGAACTGCAACTTCAATCAAGAGTGATAGCCTAAGTCCAAGTGGTGGTGAGTTCCAGTAAAATTTCCCTCGTGCTGGGTTTTTCAGGTAAAAGGAGTGTTAAGAGAGCAAGAGTATGATATTTTTTCCATATAATTTGGGAGGCAAGGGAGTGAGTTCAATGGAATGTTCTTCCTACAGTGTGATCTTGAGGTTAATCTACTTCTCACTTGTCAACATTTGTAGTAAGGGTTTATTGAGTGTATAGTGTTTTTCAGAGATTATAATATGTGTATTGTATACACTATCCCTCTAATTCACCACTGTGTAAAACCCAATTTACAAACGAGGAGAATGAGGTGCAGAGAAGTTAGGTAACTTGTTTCAAGTTACTCAATTAAAAAGTAGCAAAAATGGAATTCAAATCCAGGTCTTGTGATGTCAAAACCCATGTTCCTTCTACTATTGTGTATACAGAAACACAATTGTGTTCAAAGAGGGTAGACTGGGGTGGGGTGGTAGATGTCGAGTAAGGCAATGTAGGTAACTTCTCCCAAGAGGCTTCAGAGGACAGCACCGAGTACCCTGGGGACTCTTTTGGTGCCTGGCTCCTGGGCTCAGCAGACGTCTTCTATCAGCCTGCTAAGAACAAGTCCGTCTCTGAGGGGTGCACTACATTGACCATGTTTATGATGCATAAATCAGAATGCCAGTTCACTACTGATAGTACAAAAGGAACCCCAGCCCTCAAAGTCCGCATGACTCACCCTCTAGGTTAACCAACACGGGAGGTCGTGTCATCCTCGGACATTGTACACATGGAATTGGGAAGAAAATTAGAAACACAGCTCTTTCAAGCTCCTCTTCTCATCAGGTTATGGTGACATGACGTATCCATTTTTCAATAGGACGGTCTTCCAAATAGGAATGAAGATATGCCAAGGCCACGAAACTACCAATGAACTTCGCCCATGCCACTTGAAGACTGGCTTTGCCAATGGCTCAAGAACACTGGATACACAATCCACTCCTAATCTCTTCTGTGACCCATTCTTAATTGGGCATGGTTTGCGTTTGTATCTGTGACTTCTTTTTTATGAAGCCATGACTGACCATCTCCACTTCCCATTCTGTTCCCTAAACAAGTCAGTACAATCAATCAGGTTAAAGTCTAGCCTTACTGCCTGAGTAACATTTGGTTTCTTTGAAGTGACGTTTTCTATCTCTGCTTCAGTATGTGTCAACTTCTTAAAGGTTATTCTTCAGTGGATGACCCAGTTTCCGGGTCCTTAGGGGGTACCTCACCGAAGACTCCACCTCCTGAAAACACATACTGCCCTCACTGTCCCTCACAGTAGTGTATGGAAGGAATATGTTAAGATAGTGTCCAGCTCACAGATAGCCTGAGTTACTCAATGTGAGTCACCCTAGATTTGGAGCACCCAGGCCGGCACTGAGCATTGGGGCCCAAAGCTGAGAAATAAAGACGCACTAAATACCTTACAGTCTATAAAGAGCAACACTGGAGCCAGTTTCATTCCTACAAAGGGATTTTGAATTGGTGAAAGAAAAACCTTTCTGCAATCAACCACCACCTACTATACCTCCACAACATAAAAGAAAAGAGGGTGGTGAGGGTAGGAAGAGGGGGAGGTCAAGAGACCTAAGTCCAGAGAGAAGTTTGGGATACTAGGGAGAGGGCAATTTCTTCTTGCCCTTTGGAGGAAAGGTGGTTCTTTCTCCATTGCTCCCAGGTGAAATTAAACTTTTGGTTATTGACAGGAAGAGAATACTGACATTCCCCTCCTCGACTGCCTGATTGCTGAGCTGCAGGGCCTGAAGTCCTGTCCCACGGCAGCCTTAGGAGCACTTTGGGGCATGGAGGAAGAATTGGAAGAACTTTACATACGTCCCCCGGGGGGAGGGTGGGAGCACATTAAATATAAAGATTAGTGCCTACTTTTGGTCTGTAGATTTTTTAAAGAAAATGTGTTGGAATGGTCGCATGAGGAATTGCCTGCGAAGGAGACAGAGGACGGCTCCTGTGCTATGACACCATGACACTAAAGGAGTATGAAAGAGAACCTCAGAGCTTCCCACAGATGCATGTAAAGGGTCTCATAGCACACAGGGAGTAAGAGCTGTGTGGTTGTTGCGGGAAGATCCGGCCATGGTTTCGCTCCGCTACCCCCATGGCTTTGTTTGGCTTTTGTCTTCAGGCTTATTTAGTCACATCACAAGATGGTTGCAACAGGTCTAAGATTTATGTCTTTGCCTAACAATACCCAAAGGCTGGAAGAGGGGGAAAGGGCTTCCTTCCCAAAATCCCTTTGGAAGAGCAAAGACAACTTTTCCAAAAGCCTCTCTGGATTCTCACATATTTCATTGGGCAGAATGGCATCACATGCCCATTCCTAAATCAATCATTATGGGGGAAGACCGTTATCATTATTAGCTTCAGCCTTCTCTAAAAGAAGTTCTGGGTTCTATTTCTAAGGAATACGGAGCAAAAGACTAAAGCGTAGGCAGGAACTGTATCTGCCATATGGAGGAGTTCTACTTGAACAGTCACCTTCCTGTGTGTGGATATGGGTGTCTGGGAGCTGCCTGAAGGTTGAGTAATCCCAGGACTCTTCCTGCCAGACGTGGGATTTCATGGCAATATACACCCTTCAAACCCTAACTGGTTGCCTAACTGGGTGATTTAATTTGGAGAGCCCATTCACTGGTGTATTAGTCAATACTCTTTTGGTTGCAAAGAACAGAAACCAACATCAACTAACTTAATCAATGTGTTTGTATAATGAAAAATCCAGGAGGTTCGGTTTTTTTCTAGGAAAATTGGATCCAAGAGGTCAGTTGATGTCTTTCCTACTATAGCACTCTCCACAACTGTGGAGAATGATTTCCTTGGTGTTGGCATTTTTCTCAGAAAGGCACCTTCCTTGCTCAAGATTCCCATCCCACAAGGTTAACAGTTTGAAACAAAACAAACAATGTCCTTGTGCCCAGAGAACTTTCTTTCTAGTGGGGTGGTCTAAAGAAAAACACACTGCTATATGTTTCCTCCATTTTCTCTCACACAACTTCACTTCTGACACGCATTAAGCAATTCTTCGACAACAGCTGGATGTCCTGCAATTTAACTCAATTTTGACACTATCTACCTGGAAACAGCATCCAATCTTACAGGTTAAAGGCTCAGTCTCACAAGACTGCCTCCCTCTCAAACCACTTCAGGCACAGTCACAAGTCCTGATTACTACCTGTGCTCCTCACCCACCACTTATAAATCAGAGATTCCCATGGCACCCCCTTTAGGTTTAATTAATTTTCCAGAGCAACTCACAGCACTCAGTAAACCAGTTTACTTACTAGACAGTAGTAATTATTGGCTTATTACAAAGGATTTTAAGGCTATAAACGAATAGCCAAATGAAGACAACGTAGGGAAAGATCCATAAATGTCTCAAGTACAAGAGCTCCTGTCCCCATGGAGTTTGGAGTGTGCCATCTTCCCAGCATTAGGTAGGTTCTCGTTCACCAACCCAGAAGCTCTTCAGACCCTCTCCTTTTGAGGTTTTATGGAGGCTTCATGTTTTAGGCATGGTTGATTGAATTCAATCTCCAGCCCCTCTCCCCTCCCGGGGGGTGGGTAACAGGGGGCGGATAGAGGGACTGAAAGTCCCAATCCTCTAAACACAGGGTTGGTTCCCCTGAAAACCAGCCAGCATCTTTAGGTGCTTTCCTAAAGTCACCTCATCAACATAAATTCAAGTGTGGTTGAAGGGTTTGTTATGAATAATGGCACATTTATCGCTCTGACCACTTAGGATATTCCAAGGGTTTTCGTAGCTCTGTGCCAGAAATGGGACACAGACCAAAAATACATTTCTAATTATAAGTCACAGTGTTAAAGATGGGGAGGAGCCAGTGAAATATGTAAGCAAATCGATAAATAAGTTAATAAATAAGCTGCAATGTTTCCAGAGACAATACTAAGAAAATGAAGCAGGATAATAGGATAAAATATGATTGGCTGGGAGGAGGATGGTGATACATGAGGGGGCTAGGAAAACAGTCATTTCTTGTGAAAGTCGAGCTGAGAAACGAATGATCAGAAGGAGCCAGTCATAGGAGGCCCTGGGACTTGCAAGAAGAACAAGTACAAAGGTTCTGAGACAGAAATAAATGACCCCTGTCTGATGAACAGACAGAAGACAAGTATGACTGAGCTGAATTTAAAGAACTAACAGGCATTAGCCAGACTTGGAGATGGGGCAGGGTGGAGGTGGGGCGGGGGAGGGGAGAATGATCCTAATTTATTTTAGGCAAAGAGGATAGTAGCAGTGTGGGAACCATAACTTTAACCAGAAGTACACTCACATCAGTCAAGTTTATCATGCTCATTATGATATATTCAGAATGCCAGTTTCAAGTATGGTTGCCTGGAGAAACGTGCTGGCACATAAAACGCGTAATCAAGAATAAGGAATGCCAATTCGCAAACGTATTTTAAAATATATTTTTGAAGCTCTCTTTGACGCATGCAGGTATGTCCGGTCTAGGACTGACAAGCTGATGCGGGAAGAGTGCAGTGAGTTCCATCTCACGGCTTCCAACCAAGGAAAGGAAATGCTACCGTGCAAACGTTATTTTAAAATAGTAACTGTTTATATTCCAGCATAACCTTACTCTCAAAATGAGAGTCCTGAATTGTAGCGAGTGTTAAAATAAAGAATAATTAAGGGGCAATCTGCCAAGAACACTTATCAACATTGTTACTGAAGCTGAATACTTGAGAAAAAGACAGGAAGAAATAAAACAAAAGTTTGGTTGCCATTTTTAAATACTGGCCTGAGGTTCCATTTCTGAACTGAGAAGAGGATGTTAAATCACTGTACTCACATGACGAATGCTTCGAGTTTAAAAAGTAGCAAAAACGTGTGATATAGTGCACATGAGAACTTCCATATTTCCTGTCTTAGCTATTTTCTTCCTTGATTCTCCTCCTTGCAACCAAGATTTATTGTTGTACTAACATTTTGTTTTGTGGACTTTAATTCCTGATAAATTGCACTTTGTGTTTATCTCTCTGGTGATCATAACAGCACTATAGAATACAAAATGGTGGGGTTAGGTATGATTTGCCTTAATACACAAGAATATTTGGTTGTAGGCACCACTGCCGAAAAGTGTTGTAGTGTGCATTTGTCATTTTTTTTATCTTCACCTCTGAGCCTGTGGACCTCATTCCTATATTTAGGAAATTCCCCATGAATGGTCTCCCTCCCACAATCAGGTGAGAACAGCAGATACCGACTTTGTCACATCACCTAACAGGGAGAGGGTACGTGACCTGGATTTAGCCTGTCAGATGCATGCACCTAGGTCTTTGAACCTGAAGTTAGCGTTGGAAAGAAGCAAAGCAAGTAGAGCATTCTTTCTGACAGTGGCTGCACCATCCATTTTCGTGGGGTGGAGCGGGGGTTGTGGAGGGGTGATGGTGAGCAAAGGCCAAAAATGTGTTCAGGATCAGTGATGCAAGCCACAGCCCTGGTGTGTGTTCGGCAGGGGAGGCAGGCCCTTCCTGGCTGGCTAGCCTCCTTTCATTTCTGCCCATTTTCCAATCCTGCCTTTTAAGCCTTCCCTGAAGCTCTCCATGAGGCCCAACATCACTGCAATGAATCCCTTTTCTACTGAAACCAGCCAGAAATGGTGGCCAATACGATGGCTAGCTATCTATGGTTGTACTTTGCTGAATTTATTATACTTAATTTTATGTTAAAGAAAAATCCTCTGAAGCTATTTCATTCTCTATTTTGTTATTGGGAGATTCTGAATGTGGGGTTTTAACTGATATGTGTTATAATCCAACTGTGCCTGTGCCTTTTTAAAATCAGTCCTTGTGAAACCCAGAAAAAACATAAAAGTGGCATAGACCTTGGGGCACCTAGTGGCTCAGTCGGTTAAGCATCCAACTCTTGACTTTGGCTCAGGTCATGATCTCATGGTTCGTGAGTTTGAGCCCTGCATGGGGCTCTCTGCTGCCAGTGCAGAGTCTGCTTTGGATTCTCTCTCTCTCTCTCTCTCTCTCTCTCTCAAAAATAAACACTTTTAAAAAATGGCATAGACCTTATTGGGGGGGAAGGGGGTGGCATGTGGAGGACATGACTGTATAATTCTACTGGCCTCTCCATACCTACTTTCTCTCCCTTCCCCTGGCAGGAAGGAGTAACTTACTTAACTAGAGGCTTTGGAAGAAGACACGAGGGATAAATTCTCCCTTCCTGTAGGCAGTCAGCCTGCAGAAACAGCATGCCCCCTGTTCCCCACCATGCAGTAACTATATCAGCCTGGCCCTTCAGAGAAAGACCTTCCCTGGTCCACCACAGGCTCTGCTGGGATTTTTACCACACCTTTATCCCCTTGCTGCCAAGATGTTGTTCCTGTTGTCCCTTTTTCTAGGCTTCCTATCTTTATGGATTTATGGCTTTTTGTTTTTCATTTATTTTTTTTTACGTTTATTTCTTTTTGAGAGAGACAGAGTGTGAGTGGGGGAGGGGCTGAGAGAGAGACAGAGAGACAGAGAGACAGAGAGACAGAGACAGAGAATCCCAAGCAGTCTTCATGCTGTCAGCACAGAGCTCGACTCAGGGCTCAAACTCACGAAACTGTGAGATCATGACCTGAGCTGAAACCAAGAGTCAGAAGCTTAACCGACTGAGCCACCCAGGCGCTGCTGGATTTATGGCTTTCTGGAAAATCCTTGTATGATCATTTTAGTGAGCTTTCACTAGGAAGCACATGTCAGTATATGTTTCATTCATAGCTTTACCTGGAAGCTTCTGTCCTGGGTTCAGGGGCTCCTCTGCTAAAGGAGCAAGCCCACCACTCAGCCTCTGAGGTTGCCATCAGTCCAGGCTGCCCCTACTTCAGGGAACGCAGGTCAAAATCTCTGTCCAAAGACGTTATCCTCAGTAAATTGTCTCTCGAACATTCCTCTTTCAACTCGTTCGATCAGTCAGGGTTCAGCCAGAGAAACAACCAATAGGAGATATATATTAAGAAATGTATTGCAAAGCATTGACTTACATGATTGTGGAGGCAAATCCATAGGGCAGGCCATCAGGAAGGGCAGGCTAGAACTCTCTGGCAGTAGTCAAAGCTGCGTCCCACAGGTGACACTTCTTTTCCTCAGGGAAACCTCAGCTCTGCTCTTAATGCTTCTCAACTTCAGTTGATTGAACCAGGCCCACCTAGATTATCTAGAGAATCACACGAAAAATAACTGACTTTGGATTTTGATTACACCTGCCAAATACTCTCACAGCAACACCTAGGTTTGTGTTTGATTGAGTGGCTGGGTACTGTCGTCTGACTAAACTGATACATGCGACCGCCCATGACACCCTTATTACAGGGTGAGTATTTTTAGAATTATGAAACTAGTGGTTGAGCATTTCCTTTGAAAATCTGCAACTTATTCCAGCACTCACTTTGGAATTTTGTTTCTATTGTGTCCATTTCATTTCCTTAAGTACCCTCTTGATGCTCAGCTCGAGAGAATATTCCAGAAAAATGAGCCCCTTATTTGTAGTGTCCTGAGCCTCCCAGCCTCACCCTCATCATGTTGCATAACTCACTGCTCACACATTTAACTGGCTATACTTGTGTTGTTCCACTTAAGCCTCATGTCTTCATAGAACACTCTGGGTTCCCCAGTTGTTCCCACCTCATTCAAAGGACATGCCTTCCTCCAGTGACTCTTACGCTGTGTCTCCGCATTGGAGGTAAAGTGTGGCTCTGACCTTACTATTCCGTAGTGATAAACACCACATCTTCATTACCAGTGGCACAAACTGGGCATCCCTTATTAGTTACAGAATTACATACCAAAGCCACAGTCAGCGACAGCCCTCTAGAATACTATTCTAATCTATTGAAGATTCTTCTTACCAAACCAGGTGGTTTGTTTTTCCTCAAATGCAGTCTACCCTTTCTCACATTTCTGACTTGGCTTGTGATCTTCTCTTTCCAATGTCTTGCCCACTCCCCGCCTCTGCCCCCAACACTACCCATCAAGATCTCACCCATCCTTCAAAGTCCACCACAAATGAAACCCCCTCCATGAATCCTTTCCTGATATCCTCAGTTGGATGTCATGCCTCCCTCCTCACAACCTTATAGTACTTACGGCACATGTATTATTCTTGCTTATATTATGTTTATTCCACATATTGGTGTTCTTTCCCACCCATCCCTACGTTGAAAGCTCCCTGGGGCAGAGACAGTTCTGGATCATGTCTCTATTACCTCTAGCATCTAGTACAATGCTTTGCCCAAAGTAGATCCTTCGGTTCTGATATGAATGTAATTGATCTGGGTCATTATTTCTCTTAAAATGTTGTGCAACTAACTGCACATATGATCTCTGAATTAGGAAACCTGGTTTTGAACTTAATCCTGTTCACTTTATTTTTCTCCTGGCCCTCATCTTTAAAATGAGAGTGTAGGCCAAATGATTTTCAGAGTTCCTGCCATGATGTTCTTAACTTCTAAGGTTTTTTTTAGCGCCTGAGATGAGAATGCTATGTTGTCAGTTCCTCAAAGAAACAACCTCTGCTCAAAAGAGACAAGATATGCTCTTTCAGGTGACAAAGTTGGAGTTGCTGAGATGATAGTAGGTTGGCCGCCCAGACCTGCTCTGTCTTGCCCTGCCCAGGGCAGCACGCTACCGACACTCACAAATCAAGGAGCAGGAAAACTGGCCAGATGTACTAGGATAAGAGCAGGTGACATGGGAGCAAATGAAGGGCAAGAAGAGAAATTGAACACACTCTCAAAGAGAGGTGAGTGAGCTAGAATTTCCAAGCCTTGAGGAAAGAGAAGGAAGAGATGTCAATGAGTGAAATCAAAGCAAAAAACAAAGAAGGTCTTTGAGGCAGAAACTGAGAATTTGGTTAAGAAAATCTACTGTTCTAATTGTTAAAAAAATATCCTGTTAATTTAGATGAGTTTTAGATTTCCAGAAAAGTGCAAATATTGTGCAAAGAGTTCTCCTATACCCCACATCCAGATTCCCCTATTGCTAATGTCCTACATATGGTACACTTGTCATGATTAATAAATCCATATTGATACATTATCATGAACTAATTTAGATTTCCTCAACTTTTACCTAATGCTCTTTTTTCTCTTCAGCATCCCGTCCACGATAACACATTACATCATCATGTTGCCTTAACTATGGCAGTTTCTCAGAATTTCCCTGTATCATTTTGCTTTGCTTTTAAATATTTTTTTCCAGTTTAATTGAGATATAATTGACATAGAGCACTGTATAAGTTTAAGGTATTCAACATGATGTTCGCATGACTTCCATATGTTATGAAATGATCACAATAAGTTCAGTTAATATCATTATATCATATAGATCCAGAAAGAAAGAAAGAAAGAAAGAAAGAAAGAAAGAAAGAAAGAAAGAAAGAAAGAAAGAAAATGTTTTTTCCTTTTGATGAGATTACTCTCTCAGCAACTTTATAAAATTTTTTTATGTGTATTTATTTATTTTGAGACAGAGACCGCAGGGGAAGGGCAGAGAGAGAAGGAGAGAGAGAATCCTAAGCAGTTCCAATCCGCCAATGCAGGACTCGATCCCACGAATGGTGAGATCATGACCTGAGCTGAAATCCAGAGTCAGCGGCTCAACCAAATGAGCCACCCAGGTGCCCCTTTAATGTTTTATTTTATGTTTGAGAGAAAGAGAGAGAGCATGCGTGTGCACACAAACAGGGGAGGGGCAGAGAGAGAGGGAGACAGAGGATCCGAAGCAGGCTCTGTGCTGACAGCAGAGAGCCTGACGTGGGGCTTGAATTCCTGAACCTCGAGATCATGACAAGAGCCGAAGTTGGACGCTTAACCTACTGAGCCACCCGGTGCCCCTCTCTCTGTAACTTTCAAACCACAGAACCGTGTTAACTAGAGTCACCATGTTGTGTACTCCAGCCCCAGGACTTCTTTATCCTATGACTGGAAGTTTGCATCTTTGGACCATCTTCATCCAATTCTCCTCCTCTCAGACTTTCTCTGTTTTTGATGACCTTGGCAGTTTTGAGAAGTGCTGGTCAGCTGTTTTACAGAATGTCCCTCAATTGGAGTTTGGTGTTTTTGCCATGGTTAGACTGGGTTTTGGGTTTTTGGAAGAAGACCAGAGGCTAAGACACCATTCTCATCACATCATGCCCAGGTTGTACACGATCAGCCTGACTTACCAGTGGTAACGTCGACTGGTCACCTGGCTGAGGTAGTGTCTGTCAGGTTTCTCCACTTGCAAGTCACTCTTTTCTCCCTCCCCATACTATACTTTTTGAAAGGAAGTCGCTTTGCACAACCCAATCTTAGGGGTGACAACTTCTCTTATTTTATTTTCTCTCATCCTCCAGATTTATCTTGTTTTTCTTTAAGAAAAAAATTTTTAATCAAAAAAATTTTTTTAGCATTTATTTATTTTTCAGAGACAGAGACCGAGCACAAGCAGAGGAGGGGCAGAGAGAGAGAGAGAAGGAGACACAGAATCTGAAGCAGGCTCCAGACTCTGAGCTGGCAGCACAGAGCCCGACATGGGGCTCGAACTCATGAACTGTGAGATCATGACCTGAGCTGAAGTTGACGCTTAACCGCCTGAGCCACCCAGGTGCCCCTATCTTGTTTTTCTTATAGTCTCCTCGTCACCCTGGCCCAATTACATATTTTCTTCTCCTCCAGCCTTTGATGGAGCAGCATTTCCCCTGTGAATCCATGAATCCATATGAATCTGTGAATCCATATGAAAAAGTATTCCTTTCTCTCTACTTCTCTTCCACCAGAAATGTGGTGTGTCAGCTACCACTGTGTAACAAATCACTCCAAAACTCAGTGATTTAAAACAGCAATCATTGATTTGTTCACACGTCCACAGGTTAGCCAACTGATTTAGGCGAGGTTCAGCAGAGAGCTTCCGTTCAGGCTGTGGGTCTGGCCAGCTCAGATCTCTTCTCCGTGTGTTTTCATTCTGGGACCCAGACTTGAGGGAGCAGCTGCACAGAGGGGAGGATTCTTCTCCAGTGACAGTGCAGGAGGCTCGGCCTCGCCACATAAGGACTTTCGGAGTTTCTTTTTACCTCACATCTGCTAACTTGCCAAAGCAAATCATGGGGTCAAGTGCAAAGTCGAAAGGAGGGGAAATACACTCTGCTTTGGCGGCAGGAACTGCAAAGTGACTTGTGGAGGTAGGGACAGACAAAGCACGGGGGCCCATAATTGAGTATACCACGGATGATCATCCTACACTTCAATTTCGGTGATTTGACGCGGTCCGAGAACACTGGAGAGCCCGAAACAGTTACTGCTGTCGATCTTCCGCTATGGCTTTGGGGAAGCAGCCTTGGTGAAAAGTGGAAGCAGAGGGAAAATAAACAACAAAAACATTACAAACTCCCTTATCACGAAGAGCTGCTGCTGTACTTTACCCTTCATTGTGTTCTCTTTCTCTCCAGCTCTTCCCATCCAGGTCTCTTGGTAAAGAAAGGGCAAGGGGGGCGGGTAGGCTGTGCCACATTCCCAAACTTCTTCCCTGCCCAGTGCAAATCAACGAAACAGAAGCTATTTTCCTACTGGGGAACAAATAGCACGTGTGACTAAAAGATAGGGACACATTATTTAGACGCTCAATTCAGATACCGTGTAATTCCACCGACCTCATAGTCAGATGTTGCTTTTTTTCAGGGTGGGCGCCCCCCCCCCCCCCCCCCCCCCCCAGGGCTCTAAGCCAGCAAGAGTCGGTCAGATTTTTCTCACAGCGCATCACCGTTCTTCTCAGAGACAGGCTATTCTTTAGGTGTCGTATCTCCTTCTCTAACTGCACAACAATCTTTTGAGCTAGGTTTTCTTACTGCCATTTGCAGATCAACAATCCAACATTCTCTACAAGGCTGTTAAGTGAGGTCTGATCAAAACGATCCAGCACTCCTCTCCTACCACGCAATGCTGCGCAAACGAAAAATCAAATATCGACATTAGCTCTTAAAAAAAAAAATAATACTCATTTTTACCAAATGACATATTTGGAAACGTTTCTTTAAGAGACTCTCTTACTTCATTTAAAATTTAATTCAGCTTACAACGATAAATTCAATACTGACGTAGTTTCTAAGTATTTCAGAGTACTTCAGGGCCGTTTAGTTTATAAAAACAGATTCACATACAGTTTTTAAGTTGCACGTGTGGGTTTTAAGTAGCAGTTTTTAACTCCCTAAAAACTCAAGCAAGGCTATTAAAGTTAATATTTGATTGGAATTATTTACATAATGATTATTGAGAGTATATTAGTTAGTGCCAGATAGTATTTTTGCTGTCGTCTTTACCGCCTCTGATTTCTCATCCTGAAATAGGGGAAAGTTGACCTGATTTGGGGATTTGGTTTGGGGAACTAAAAATGCCGAGTTTTTCCTTTTACCCCTGAAAAGTAACTTGAGCCCACTGAGGAATCTGGAGCTATTTCTAACGTAAAAAAATTAATGTGGGTGTGTTAAGGACAAACCCAGTTGAAATAAGCCTTGTTCGGGCACGTCCCCTCCAGGAATCCGTCTTGGAATCATCACTTGTGATCTACAGGGTTCAAATATTTGAAACAATACCTTATGCAACCAGCAAGACTTGCTCCACTGGCTTGGGGTGTAAACACAGTTAGATTTCTTTATTTTTCCAATCAACTGATTGCAAATTAGTTTACCTTTATTCACATTTAGAGTATTTCCTTCTCAAGGCCTATCTCTTCCGCCTGAATAGTGTAAGAATCCAGTGCAGAGTAGAACACTCCTCCTTTGCAAACACCAGGTAAAGAGAGAGATTGGAGTCTCCCAGCACAGCCGCTGTGCTTGCTACCACAAATGTGCTGCTGCTGCTGTATTCTGAATCCTGTATCCTTCATCATGCTCAATTTTGTGCTCAGATATTCACGGAGCACCATCTGCGTGCCAGACACCGGGCTAAGCACCAAGAATGCAGCTGGGAACACAGGAGACATGGCTTCTGTCCTCATGAGTCCTTCCCAGTACTATGGAGCCCAGAGGATCACCGGCCCGCCCCGAGGCACAGACCAGCGTATGGAAATGCTCCACGCTTTGGCTCCCGCAGTCATGGCTCTCCGGGGTCACACACAGGCTCAAACACTAACACTTAAGAGGCAGGGTCTTGAGGGCTTTGCCTCTCAACCACACACTGAGGTAGAAAGAATCCACTTCCATACTCGGACACCGAGCCTGTGTTTATCAAGCCTAAGTCACCAGCTGAGAAGAATCCTGCCCTTCAGGTTAGTTTCTCTTAGTAGCGGTTGGTGCCTTGCCTGCCAGTGGGTTTTGGCAGGTTACCCTGAACTCCCATTTCGGCAGTCCGGTTAGAGTGCTAATCCCCTTTCCCAGACGTATACTTCTTTCCCAGAACATTGCGTAGATCTGTGGAAGAAACCGCTGCAAAGCCAGAAAGGGGGAGAGGGAGATCTTGCCGTGACCTTTGCCTTCGCCACTGACCTTTCTTCAGTTTTGTGGCAAATGGAAGCCACTCAAGAAACCTTTCACAGAACAACTGAGACTACTGAATCACCATTGCAAGGTGACTGCCCGTTTCTGCCTAGAAACAAAGAGGCTGAGATCATTGAAACAGTAACAGCACTGCATTCTCCAGAGAATTCTTATTTATAGTCTTTATTTGCTAATAAACATTGAGACTTTTTTTTACTGAGATATAAGTGACATATAGCATTGCATTAGTGTTAGGTGTACAACAGAATAATTAGATAGATGCATATACCGCAAAATGATTACCACAATACATTTCATTAACCACCACATAGTTACAATTTTGTTTCCTGTGATGAGAACCTTTCAGATCTACTTTCTTAGCAACTTTCAAATGTACAATATAGTATCCACCACAGTCACCATGCTGTACATTATATTACCATGACTTACTTATCTTATAACTGGAATTTCGTACCTTTTGAACCCCTTCACCCATTTCACTCACCCTCCTGCCCCCTGCCTCTGGCAACCACCAGTCTATTCTCTGGATCTATGAGTTCGGGGATTCTTAAATTCTACATACAAGTTAAGATCATAGGTGATTTTTTTTCCAAAAGTTTATTTATTTATTTTGAGAGAGAGAAAGAGTGAGCAGCAGAGAGGGAGAGAGAATGCCAAGCAAGCTCCATGCTGTCAGCACAGAGCCTAACACAGGGCTCAATTCCAAGAACTATCAGATCGTGACCTGAGCCAAAACCAAGAGTCAGTTGCTTAACTGACTGAAAGGCCCAGGCGCCCCATAGGTGATTCATGTTTAATTAGAGCAACACAGAACAAAGTGATGCCTTGGGGGTGGGCTTAGGAGGGGAGAAAGAAAGGACAGTAATTTTTCACAAAAGCAAAATGTGTGTGTGTGTGTGTGTGTGTGTGTGTGTGTGTCGCATAGGGTGTTATACATAAATACAAAATATTTTATATATGTATGCCATTGCATGTTTTATTTATGAAACTTTATTTGCCTATCTGCTAACCCAGGAAGTCTAGAAATGGACATTTTTGATGTCTCCCACACAAATCTTCAAATCACTAACCAGAGCTGACAATAAAGTGAATTGAACTTAAGCAAAAAGCTAAGCTGACAGATTGCTCCTTACTGGCGTTTGTGATACTGATTCCTTTGCATTGAATCTTGTTCCCTCGTCAGTACATCCATATTGTTGCATGAATTATAAATTGCCCTTCCTCGTTGTCAGATAGTATTTCATTTTATGAATGTAACATTCTAAATCTATCCATCCTGCTGTTGATGGGCACTAGGTAGTTTCCCATTTTGGGGCTGCCGTGAACTTGTACGTGTGTCTTGGTGAGTATGTTCATTTAACTGGATATTACTTAAGAGTAGGATTTGGCGGCCATAGCATAGGTATGTAGCCTTAGTAGATACTTCTAGACAGTTTTCCAAAGTGATTTTATTACTTTACACTCCCTTCAGTAAACAGAGGGGTTCCAGTTGCTCCACATCCTTGTCAACACTTGGTATTTTCGTCTTTTTAATTTAATTCATGCTGGTAGGTCCCAGGGCAACTCTAAAAGTGGAGAATCAAACAGGGAATCATCTGTTTTCTTCACTCTTTATAATTCCCTAGGCCTCTATGATCCCATTTTCTTCCCAAACCTAGATTTTCTTGCAGATGGTACAATTTGCCTGCACTGTGATGATTTAGGTTTAGCAAAATCAACCCAACAGAAACCACCTCTCTTGCTTTACCTCCTCTGCAAAGGAGTTTCTTTAACTCACTGATACAGAGTACTATGCCCTCAGAGAAAGATGAACAAAAATGGAGATTAAGTCCATTTTATGGACAGGCTTGTATCAGAGCTGTAGGGAAGAGATAAAGAACATAAAAATTCTGAGATTAAGAAAAGCTTGAGAACACTGGAGCCCAGTCCCACTGGTTTATTAAATATACTCTCCCAGCCCAGGTCTTGGCAGAATTTAACCCTTAGTACCTTTCTCACCCTTCAGTAGTGGGTGGTTGTTATTAGGAGGGCATGACTGTTCTGTGGTTTCATTGTAACTGGCCAAATGAGAGGTCTCTTGCCTACATAAGTTTTATCAGTAAATATTTACTGAGTGCATACTAAGTGCCAAACCCTGGACGAAAGAAGGAGATATTTACTCTTTCAGTGGTTTATGCAGAGATAGAACAGGCAACAAGATGGAAAAGCTACAATATGCCATGTAAGCAAATTATTTTTCAGTGATTTTTGAGAAAGAGTATAATCACAGCATTTGGGGTAGGATGAGATGAACTTGGAGTTCTCTTAAATTTACCAGAGGGAAAACCTGATTTTATAACTGTTTTTTTTTTTTTTTAATGTGCTATAATGGGGCACCTGGCTGGCTCAGTCAGAACATGCAACTCTTGATCTCAGGGTTGTAAGTTCAAGCCCCACGTTGGGTGTAGAGATTACTTAAAAGAAAACATTTTTAAGAAGTGCTACAATTGCCAAAAGAGCATCAAATTGGTTATATAAATTGTGAAGCACACGCCAT
The DNA here is from genome assembly GCF_018350175.1 of Felis catus. Lineage (NCBI taxonomy): Eukaryota > Metazoa > Chordata > Mammalia > Carnivora > Felidae > Felis > Felis catus. Next base: position 204,323,716 of record NC_058368.1, on the reverse strand, counting down.
AGTTCTATTTGTTCTGTGATCATATAAAAATCCAGGTCTTATAAGACAATAAGCCTTAGGTCATCCTTGCCCACCTTCCCACACTTGCTAGTCAAGCTTCCTCGTGATGAGTGGAAGTATTCTAGATTGTCTTCCAGCAAACCCAATTTGGACTGGAATAGTTAGTGGACGTTTAACGGTGCTACATAGAGTCCATATTTACAAAATGGAAGATCCTTTTCAACTTAGATTTAGACTGAAAGCTTCAGTAGTCTTCCCCCCTCAAAAGGGGCAAATATAAAACTCATCCACCACCTCAGGGTGACCAGAACATAGAGGCAGCTTTTTATCTCAGAAAGGGAAAGCTGGGGGCTATCTGTTAGAAGGCCATTGCCAGATTTTATGTATTTGGAGACAGACATATTGCAGACGGTTTGCATTATTGAAGAGCACAGCTCTCTCCAGCAAAAGAGATAAGAACACTATTCCTTGAAAATCTTAGAATTTTGAACAGCTTCTAGTGCACAAATGCAGATTTCTCTGTAATTAGTAGGGGGAGCCTTGATACCTCAAATGAGTGACTGACAAAAACAAGAAGCAGATACACAAAATCTGCATGCCTGGCCATGCCTGAGAAAGAAGCAAAATGTCTACGCCACATGAATAACCCAGAAAGACTCCATCAGACTCCAGTTGCCTGAATAGTGAATCACATATGGTTCATTGTTAGAGAAGGGTATTAAACGAACACACTTCTTGGCTCAGCAGGAAACAAAACTTACATAGTCAGGACGGTTCAAGTGCCATTTTTTGACTGTGTTAATTTTCCATTGCTGCATAATAATGTACCACACACTTAGCCCCTTTAAATGACACCCATTTATTAGCTCACAGTCTGTAAGTCTGAAGTCCACACATGGCATGACAGTTCTCTGCTTAGGGTCTCACAAAGTTGAAATCAAGACATTGGCTGGGCTACATTCCCTCTGGAGGCTCCATGAAAGAATCTGCTCCAAGTTCATTCCTGATCCTGGCTAAATTCAGTTGCTTGTGGTGGTAGGACTGAGGTCCTTGTTTCCTGGCTAACTGCCAGCTAAAGGCTGCTCTCAGCTGACTTGTTTCAGGGAGGAAGAATTCCTGTCCCCTCAAAGATCCTTCTAGCTGGACTGAGAATCAAACTGACATGAAAGAGATTAGCAGGAGAAAATCAAATTTAGTAAGTGTACATAAGGGAAATCCACATAGACATGGAAATTCCAAAGACAAGCAAAAGGAAGTACATATGTCATTCTGAACTAAGGAGAAGCCGGGAGGGGTCTGGGATTTCAGAAGACGGAAATGTATTTCACAGGGTGATAAGAAGAGCAAATGTTTGGGAATTAGATATTCCCCCACTATACAGATGGGTCTCTCAGATAAAATTTATCTCTGTCAATGACACTTATTCTGGGAAAGACTCCCAATTTAGATTCTTCTCTGTAGGTAAGGGAGGGGCAAAAATTTCTCTGGAGGCCGCAGGGTCTCAGGTGCCTTTAGGTCAAAATAATCCACATGTCAAAGTGTCACTCTGGTGGGGGAGGTGTGGGGAGCTGCCCTGAACCTCTTCACTTGGCCCCCTCCATCTCCAAAGTCAGCAGTAGCATGTTGAGTCCTTATGTTTTGAGTCTGACAACCTTGTCTCTGACCTCCAGATTCAGACTTAAAGAGCTCCTGTGATTAAGTCACGCCCATGCTGATAATCTCCCTGTCTTAAGGTCAACTGATTTGTGACCTTAATTACATCTGCAAAAATACCTTCACGGCAACGCCTACATTAGTGTTTGGGAGAAGGCATGTATGGGAAATTAGTTTCTGGGGGCAGGGGGTACTTTAGAATTTTTCCAGCTATTCTGGTTTTCAATTTTTGGATATACCATAGATTCTACTAGACCAGTGAGTGATTCTCAGCTGAGGGTAGGGAGTGATTTTGCTCCCCTCCCCTAGGGAACATTTGGTAATATCTGGAGTCATTCTTGGATATGATCTACTGAGTAGAGGCCAGAGATATACTGATAATCAATCTACAATGCATAGGAGAGTCCCCAAAATAATTATCCAGCCCGGTTTGAGAAAGCCCACCTTGAAGAGAGCATGAAAGAAAATTCTTATTCTTATTCTTTTTTTTTTTTTTGAGCTTTAAAATTTTCTTTTAATGTTTATTTATTTTTGAGAGAGGGAGAGAGAGTGCAAGCAGGGGAGGGGCAGAGAGAGAGACACAGAATCCTTAGCAGGCTCCAGGCTCTGAGCAGTCAGCATAGAGCCCGACGTGGGGCTTGAACTCATGAACTGCGAGATCATGACCTGAGTCGAAGTTAGACACTCAACCGACTGAGCCACCCAAGTGCCCCTCTCCTCCTCCTCCCCCCCCTCCTCCTTCTTCCCCTTCTTCTTCTTCCCCTCCTCCTCCTCTTGCTTCTTCTCCTTAGCCTTAGTCTTATTCTACAGAATTATCATTATCACTCTCAGTCACATAAATATAAAAGTGTAGCTGATGTGACACAGAGGATAAAAAGGAAAGGGGTCTGGAATCCTGTCTATATCTTACATACAGAGGAGACTTAAATTCTAGAATCCATAGGCTAATGGATGGGAAAGTGGATATATTATTCAAAATTACAAAGATGGGGCGCCTGGGTGGCTCAGCTGGTTAATCGTCTAACTCTCCATCTCGGCTCAGGTCATGATCTCAGTTTATGAGCTTGGGCCCGAATCATGCTCTGTGCTGAAAGTGCAGAGCCTGCTCGGGTTCTCTCTCATCCTCTCTCTCTGCCCCTCCCCTGCTCATGCTGTCTCTGTCTCTTTCAAAGTAAAAACAATTAAATTAAATTAAATTAAGTTAAATTAAATTCAATTAAAAAATAAAAAGTTATTGGGGCGCCTGGGTGGCTCAGTCGGTTGAGCGTCCAACTTCAGCTCAGGTCACCATCTCGCGGTCCGTGAATTCGAGCCCCACGTCGGGCTCTGGGCTGATGGCTCAGAGCCTGGAGCCTGTTTCCGATTCTGTGTCTCCCTCTCTCTCTGCCCCTCCCCCGTTCATGCTCTGTCTCTCTCTGTCTCAAAAATAAATAAACGTTAAAAAAAATTTAAAAAAATAAAATAAAAAGTTACAAAGATAAAGAAAAGTAATAGTAATAAAACTCAAGATGGGGAGGGAGAAAGGAAGGGAAATTGAGAGTAGTAAAGAGACAATAGATATTGCCAAAAACTGATAAACAACCAAATCATACTTTCAGCATTCACTTGAAATTATGGAGGTAACCACCGATGGGTTACCCCAAAATATGGCATGTTAACATGTCGAGTGTTTCAGGCTGAAGGAGTTTGAGAAAATGGCATAAGCGAGATCACTCTGCTCTTCTCCCCATTTTTCTCCTTGTAACGGGTCACAAAACCCTCAGATAGAAGATGAGAACTTTTATTAAATAAATGTGTATGTTCTTCTGTTAATGCCTTTGTCGGCTTATTTTTCAGACCCATCTGGGGACCTTAAAAAGATCGAGGAAATCTTTTCCTCCCCTGTAACACCAGAACTAAAACTTTTAAAAAGGTTAAAAGTGGTTGCATCAAAGAAGTAGGTCTGGGGGCACCTGGGTGGCTCAGTTGGTTGAGCCTCTGACTTAGGCTCGGGTCATGATCTTGAGGTTCATGGGTTCAGGCCCCACACTGGGCTTTTTGCTGTCCGTGTCAAAGTTGTTAGTGGGGAGCCTACTTTGGATCCTCTGTCCTCCTCTCTCTCTCTCTCTCTCTCTCTCTGCCCCTCCCCTGCTTGTTCCCCCCCCCCTCAAAAATAAATAAACTTTAAAAAAAAAAAAAGAAGTAAATCTGGAAATAGGGAGGAGACAGTGAGAGAATGTTTTTAATTATAAATTCTGCTGGACTTTAGATTTTTTTTTACTACACACTTGCAGTGCTTTATAAAAAGGTAACCTTAGAAAAAAAACTTAGGGGTTAACCTGGGTGATCTATTCATATAGGAAAGATAACAGCAATGGTTATATGATAATGTTTTAGTAAAGTGTGATAGCCTATAAAACAGAATTTCTTTAAGAGGCTGCTCTCCAGGCAAGCGGTCCTCATACAAAGTTTCGCTTACCCGCATTGCAACAAAATTGCATTTTAAAAATATAGCCTATCTGTACTGACCCCTTGCTCAGAGCCTGGAGCCTGCCTCACACTCTTGTCTCCTTCTCTCTCTGCCCCTCCCCTGCTCATGCTTTGTCTCACTCTGTTTCTCAAAAATAAATAAATGTAAAAAAAAAAAAATTTTTTTTTAAATATAGCCTATAACCTACTGTCATTATAACTGCCCCCAAACTGTGTAGAACTCTGGATCTGCACTGGTAAGAGAGATAAAATTTAAAATAATCCAAATTGTTAGCAGAGAGACTTAGAGACTGATTGTTTTTTTCAAAAAAAAAAAAATTTATTGACTATATTCCCTATGCTGTAATTTTCATCTCCAAAACTTTTATATTTTATAACTGGAAATTTTACCATTTAACCAATGTTTGTATTTTATCCTGACTTTTCATCAGTGTTGATTATTAGGACTAATTTAAAAACTTGTGATTTATTTTTAAGTTAGCCTCACATTACTTTATCATTTTTTTCTTTAATGTGGCTTTCTTCAGCTTTTAAAACCTGTAATTTGAGGACCCTGGATGATAGTACCACACAGCTAAAAAGGAATATTTAGTGCTGTGGTTTGAATATTTGTGTCCCCCTAGAGTCCATGTGTTGCAATCTAACCCCCAGAAGAGAATGGGAGTGGAAAGTGGGGCCTTTGGGAGGTGCTGAGATCATGAGGCTGGAACTGTCATGAATGGGCTTTGTGCCTGATAAAAGAAGTTCAGAGACAGCCCCCCCCCCCCCCCTCAGTCTTTCCCACCTTGTAAGGACACAGGGAGAAGTCAGCCGTCTGCAACCGGAAGAGGGCTTTCACCAGATACCGAATCCAGGACTTGCCAGCCTCTAGAGAGGCCGAGAAATATATGTTTGTTGTGTATAAGCCGCCTTGTCTCTGGAATTATAGCAGCCTGAACAGGCTAAGACGTTTAGGAACCATTTTCCTCAGGATCATATTAGCATATTAAAAAGCCTGATGGGGGGCGCCTGGGTGGCTCAGTGGGTTAAGCGCCCAACTTCCTTCCGCTCAGGTCACGGTCTGGCGCTTCGTTGAGTTCCAACCCTGCATCGGGCTCTGTGCTGACAGCTCAGAGCCTGGAGCCTGGTTCGGGTTCTGTGTCTCCCTCTCTCTCTGCCCCTCCCCTGCTCACTCTAGGTCTCTCAAAAGTAAATAAATGTTGAAAAAGAAATTTTAAAGCATGATGGATTTGAGTGGAAGAATGCTGTTTTTTTGTTTGTTTTTACAAAATCCATCTTTAAGTTGAAAAGAACAAGTTGCTGAGGGAGATTTTGCAACAGAGGCTACAGTGTGCCATCTCCTCCACTCTGCCCAGGAGTGTGAAACCCAGTAAAATCAGGTTGGGGCCTGTTTGAACCTACCAAGGGAGCTGTCGTCGGTATCTGCACCAGCAATGCCAGGAGCAGCATGTTTTAATACCAGGCTTCCAGGTAAAATTGTCAGCTGGCATCTCCGAGCCCTTCGTGAGGCACCAGATACATAGATCTTTATCTAAATTCCTCTCCCTCTGCCCCACCTCCTTGTCCACATCTTCTAGGGTCCACTGCTGGGGGTGATAGAACCGAGGAGGGTCTGGAGGCCCAGGCACGAGGCTTGTCTCTGCCACTTCCTGCATGATCTTGGGCAAATCATTTTATCTCCGTGAGCTCCAGATTTCTCCATCCACAAAGTAGAAATATCAATACAAAGCTCAAAGGATTGTTGGTGAGAATAAAGAAATCACATGCTAAATTAGTGTCCATGAGGGGAATCAGACAACAGCCACTTGCTATTTTAATGTACATCAGGCTCAGCACTTCCTTGTGACCCATTATGACCTCCGAGTCAGCCTGGCAACACCGCTGCTTGAACTGGCCAGCAGGGAGGCACAGGACACCGGACACCTGGTAAAATGGACACTGTGTTCCTGCCATCTGATGGCTATTTATGAAAAGTAGGTCTTACTCTGCATCTGGAAGCCTCTGTGGACAAGGAGGCCAAAAGATGAGCGATACAGTGGGATCCACCCACAAGGCGTGGGGAAGATGGGCCAGGAGTTAAAAGATACAGGGCTCCTGGTGGAGGAGAGTGTAAAATCATTCCACATAGGTTCCAACTCTGGATCCCTCCCTAGTGATCCAAGAACTCAGTGTGGGAAGCAGATGGCTTCCTGAGCAAAGCAGGATCAGAATTTATCAATCCAAACAACAGTAGTTAAACTAGATGTGATATTAAAGTGATATTCAGTTAAAACGTTTCTATGTAGAAAATGAACGCCAATGTTCACAAACTCTAAGTAATGCAATAAGAAATATACAAACTCACATAGAAAGCATTCTTTCTTACCGAAAATGTTAAACCTGAATGTGGTCGTGAGGAAACAGGCTAACCCAGAATGTGGAACAGATTCTGCCCGAGACTCTCTTTTAAAAAGTCTGTGCCATGGGAAGAAAGAAAAGAAAAAAAGCAGAGGGACTTTCTTCTAATAAAAGATACTAAAAAAATGTCAACATTAGTTACAATATGTGAATCTTGATTGATTAAAAAACCTATACAGAATTTATGCTCTGAAGGGCGCCTGGATGGCTCAGTCGGTTAAGTGTCTGACTTCAGCTCAGGTCATGATCACGCGGTTCATGAGTTGAGGCCCAGCTTTGGGCTCTGTGCTGACAGCTCAGAGACAGAAGCCTGCTTCCAATTCTGTGTCTCCCTCTCTTTGCTCACGCTCTGTCTCTCAAAAATGAATAAACAGTTAAAAAATTTTGGAGACACAGAATCAGAAGCACGCTCCAGGGTCCAAGCTGTCAGCACAGAGCCCAAAACAGGACTTGAACTAGCAGAAGGCAAGATCATGGCCTGAGCTGAAGTCGAATGCTCAACCCACTGAGCCACCCAGGTACCCCCCCCCCCGACCAAATTTTTTTAAAAAAATTTATGCTCTGGAGGGGTGCCTGGATGGCTCGGTCAGTTGAGCTTCCGGCTTCAGCTCAGGTCACGATCTCACGGTCTATGAGTTCGAGCCCCGCGTCGGACTCTGTGCTGACAGCTCAGAGCCTGGAGCCTGCTTCAAATTCTGTGTCTCCCTCTCTCTCTGACCCTCCCCCGTTCATGCTCTGTCTCTCTCTGTCTCAAAAATAAATAAACATTAAAAAAAAAATTAAAAAAAATTATGCTCTGGAAATAGTTGGGGAAATTTAAAGGTGGAATACATCAAATGTTAATATTTTAGACACAAACCTGATAACATGATTACATACATACAAAATGTCTTTATTATTGAGGGATGTTAAGTTGTAACATAAAAAAAATTAGAAGTGACGTATCATGATGTTTGCAACTTGTTTTCAAATGGTTTAGCAAAAAAATTACATATTTATATATAAAATGTTTTATACACACAAGCAAAGAGAGAAGAGAGTAAATAAACATGGCAAAATATTAGCAGTTATTAATCTAGGTGAAAGGTGTACGAGTGTTCATTGTGCTAATCTTTCAACTTCTCTGTATGTTTGCAAACCTTCCTAATACAAAAGTTGGAGAAATTCTATCTGTATGCTGCTCTTAAAACATTGTATAAAGAGAAGTATCTTTTCATTTCATTTTCAGATGAGTATAATATTGGTTACATTTGTATCCTGTATAATTGTTCCTTTAAAAAACATATTTTGTTTTGCCCTGCTGTCTCTCAATAAAGAATATTTGATGTGATACATTTATAAGCAACCGATGGCCAAGTTCATTAGTTACAATATGGCCAAGTTCACTTCAGGAACTGTCTGCGTGGATTCATTTGTAAACGCTTTAATAAGGAGTTTTATAGCCATGGGTTTCGGGTTTCCCCTGATGTGCCCCTTTGCTGTTCCTCTTGCCGTCCTGTTTCTTCTTGTGGCAAAGGTTGCCTTTAGCTTTTTTCTTGGCCTCTTGTTCTTTCATCCACTGCTTAATAATGTGACTGTGCGGGCTGACGCAGACCCTCCTGCGCCTGATGTGAAGGCTGCCGAGAAGGGAAGAAAAACAAAATCACGGATAGAAAGTGCAAGTAAGTAAAAATTTAGTGACTTCTAGGCAGTTCCCACTTTTAGACACAGTGTATTTTTAGAGACTGAGTACCACCAGGATGAATCTTTACTATACCTCTGCCTGCAGTTCCTCAAACATCAGTATTAAAAAGAGAAGAAGGAACCTGAGGGGGGGAGAGGGGGTGGAAGGGGAGGTGGGGAGGAGAGGGGAGGAGAGGAGAGGAGAGGAGAGGAGAGGAGGAGGAGGAGGAGGGGGAGGAGAAGTGGGAGGAGGAGGAGGGGGAGGAAAGAAGGAACGAGGGAAAGTAGTAAAAATGATTGTCTTTCCTGACCCCGAGCTTCACCCACCAAAACCAATTCATACCTCACTGCCCATCTCAAACATCTCGGTTAAGTTTTTCTAGATTCTCTCAGCTAAATGCCCTTTTTTCCCTTTGAGTCTCTCAGCATTACCTCTCTTCTGCCACTTAACTTATGCTGTCTTTCATTTGACTTTTTGTTTCAAAGCTTCTCCTCGTCCTGTGGTGTTATGCTCCTCGAAGGAGGAATAGTCTGGAACTGTCTTGAAAAGGCCTTGTTCAGTAGGAATTCAGTAATTAATTATAGAGATGAAGTGAAAATTGTTCCAAATAAGAACAGTCTGGTTTTGTTTCCAGCAAAACAATCAACTAAAATATTCTAGGCATCTGTTAACATTTTAATAATAATTTTTAAAATGTGCAGATGCAGGAAGGAGGGAGTGTGTTTAGGGAATAGCACGTGGCCTGGATAAAGCATGGCAGGTGATGAGAAAGAAGCCTGGAAAGATACATCACAGCAGGTTGATGGAGGCTTTTGAAGGGCATGTTAGAGAACTTAAACTTTATTCGGTAGGCAGTGAAGAGAGAGAGAAGATTCTCAAGAAAGGAAGTGACAAGACTGAACACAGATTTGTCTCATAACAGTATGTGGTAAAGGTCGAAGTAGGGAAGAATAGACAGAAACCATTTAAAAGGCTACTGCAGGGGCGCTTGGGTGGCTGTCAGTTAAGCGGTTAAGCGTCCAACTTCAGCTCAGGTCATATCTCGAAGTTTGTGGGTTCAAGCCCCACATCGGGCTCTGTGCCAACAGCTCAGAGCCTGGAGTCTGCTTCAGATCCTGTGTCTCCCTCTCTCTCTGCCCCTCCTCCACTTGCACTCTGTCTCTGTCTCTCAAAAATAAATAAACATTTTTAAAACATTAAAAAAGAAAGAAAGAAAGAAAGAAAGAAAGAAAGAAAGAAAGAAAGAAAGAAAGAAAGAAAGAAAGAAAGGGCTACTGCCGAAGACAAATATGGCCTGAACTGGGTGGTGGCGGTAGAAATAGAACAAGAACACCAAACATGAGAAAACTGGAAAATCAAATAAAAATGACTTATCAACTCATCAAACACTGGAGGATGAGGAAGAGGAAGGGTTTGAAGGTGAGTTTGAAACTCCATTCCCGGAAGCCTGGATTGATGTTGGGGTCAGAAGTTGAAGCTTCTGGGCAGGAGATGAAAAGTTCCCCTTTGAAATGTACTAGCATAAGGTGCTTGTAAGGTGTCTGATAGGCAAAAAAAAAAAAAAAAAAAAAAAAAAAAGTAAGTCTGCATTTAGGAGAGTAATCAGATATAAAGAAACGGTTATGGGGTAGTTGTCTTATAGAGAATATAGTCAAAGCCATGACAGCAGGTACGATAACTAAAGACACAAAGAGAAAACTTTTTGAAGAGAAGAATTTGGGACATACCTATGTTTAGGGATGAAAAAGAGCAAGGGGAGGTAAGAACAGCTAAGAAAGAGCATTTAGTATAAGAGGGGAATCAGAAAAGTTTAGGGCAATGGAGGCCAAAGGAGAAGAGTTTCAGAAAGGAGATGATATGTAACATTTTAAAATACTATAGATCTACACCACATCTGAGATGTTTTCGTTTTCATCTTCACCTTGGGGTGGGAGAACCCTAAAGCAGCATTCACAATTTCTAATAACTGGAAGAATTTGTGACAAAACATTTTGTGACTTTTAACTTGCCATCAGGTGCCATTTAATTCTTGTTAAATGTCACGGTCCCTGCCGGCTCTATGTACACAACATGTCTGGATCAAGTGAACTCCTGTCGTGTTATTGGGAGAAGAAACAGGGGTTTGAGGGTAGGCTGCCATTTCCCCAGGTGACCCAAGAGGAATCATCCATTAATGTGGGAATGCGAAATGAAGGAGAGTTGGGACGATGTCTGAATGAGCTGAAGTATAATCAAGCCAGCATGTGGGAATATGAATTTGAAAGAAGTGAGGCTTCCCGATAGGAAGACAATACATTCTCTAAGTGTATTACATTGAGAGGTCTTCCAAAGGAAAGCGCCCTCTCCCTGTGGCCAGCTGTTTTCCCTTTGGCTGTGATAGAAGAGAACCTGGCTGTAGCATTCAGTGGAGGAACAAGAAAGAGTCGAAGCTCCCTTATCTTTCCCAAAGGACTAAAACTCTCTCCCTTCTGTGTGGTGTCAGCAAGGACCTGAGCAGACATCCAGTGGAGAAAGACTCCACGGACAACCAGATAAGCCCGCAGGTTATGCAGGAGGGAACTAGCACTCAATTCCCTTACTCCATGAGGAATGAGGCACTCCCATGAGGGGCACAGGCACTGGGGCTGAAGGGGGCACCAGATGGGGGCAACGCAGACAGGGGACCAGGAAGTGGAGATCCCCAGGAAAACAGGCAGCAGCAGCTACCATGCAAGATGGTTTCCTTCCTTTCTTTCTCTTTAAACTTTTGCTAACATTTATTTTTGAGAGAGAGCAAGCAAGAGAGCGAGTGGGGGAGGAGCAGAGAGAGAGAGGCAGAGGATCCAAAGCAGGCTCCACTCTGAGCACAGAGCCTGATGCGGGGCTTGAACTCACAAACCGTGAGATCATGACCTGAGTCGAAATCAAGAGTTGGCCGCTTAACTGACTAAGCCACCCAGGCACCCCAGGACCCTTTTCGAAGGCCTGCCCAGTTGGGCCTCAAACTCTCAATGTAATACAATGGGAAAAGATCAGCTACCGGAACACAGCTCCCAAATTCGAGATTCTACCATGTTTTCAAATCCCAAAGTTTGAAGACTGCTTACACTGCACTCTGTCCCCTGTGTATTCCATCTCAGGATAAAAAGAGACGAGGCAATCATGCTAGACAAGGAGATGGTCTATTCCACACTCCCTCAGCCACCCCCAACTCCACGGTATTCTGATGGGCACTGCCCCCCCCCCCCATTGTGTACTCTCTGGTGGAGAGTTTGGGCTCTAAGAAACCATAAAGCTGATCCCTGGTTGTTTTGCCCAAAAGAGAGTAGCTAGGGACCGGCCAATGGACCGATGGGGTTGGCCCCGCCATAGAGATTAAACCTGTAATTGTTCCCTAAACCTTTTTTCTTTCCCCTTTCCCCCAAGCAGAATAGCCTCTCAACAATCACTTCTGAAAAAATACTCAAGCCTCCCAGACAACTTTAATAACCCCAAGTTTTCCTCCCAACAGATAGTATCTGTGAGCTTCAAAACCTCAGCCCTCTGCCCAAGATAAACAACTTTGCACTGTGTTTATGTTTAGAAACTGCCTGAAGCTCTTTAATGAAGTCACTGTAGAAGGATTTAAACAAACTCCTCTCTCAGAGAACAAAAATTACAATGATCACTTATAGGGTATGAAATAAAGGACCTGTTCTACGCAGAAAAGGAAAAGGAAAGAAATCTAGTGAGTTCACCATAAGCTAATTTCTATTAGTTAGTTGTGGTTAATAAATAATAAATGCTTTTTGCGAGTTGTATTGCCAGCACTTGCCATGTTTTCTGCATCTAAAATACTATTCTCGAACCTATATATTCAAAGTTAAGGGACTACATTTTAGATAAGTAAAGACATGCTCTGTAGTAAAACAATCTGAAAACAAGAGAACTTTTATCTATTTATGTTGAATGTCAGAAAAAAACAACAAAGAAGATCTGTAATTTATGATTTAAAAACACCACCTAGTCAAATTCATCTTATGTGAGATGAGGTCATAACTAATCTATTTTTCAGTTGTCTTATAGCACAGAGAGACCAATTTACAAACCTGTACTTTAATAAAGTTTTTTTTTTTTATGGTTTATTTTTGAGAGACAGAGAGAGCACAAGCGGGGAAGGAGCAGAGAGAGAGAGGGAGAGACAGAATCTGAAGCAGGCTCCAGGCTCTGAGCGGTCAGCACAGAGCCCGACCTGGCCCTTGAACCCACAAACCGTGAGATCATGACCTGAGCTGAAGTCTGATGCTTAACCGACTGAGCCACCCAGGCATCCCAACAGTAAGCATTTTTAGATCCAAGATATTGGCTTCATAGTTTCCCTTTAATTAAAATCAAGTGCTTTCTAATTTTTTTTTTTTTTTTTTGAGGGTGGGAGAGGGGCAGAGAGAGAGGCAATCCTAGAATCTGTGCTGACAGTACAGAGCCTGACACAGGACTCTTTCCCACAAACCGTGAGATCATGACCTAGCCTAAATCAAGAGTGGGACGCTTAACTCACTGAGCCACCCAGGCACCCCTCTTCCTTTGACTAAGAATCCTGTCTTGGAGCAGTGTTTTTCAAAGTTGGGTAATGGATGGATTCCTCTGAAAGGGAAATAAAAATGTATCTTAAATCTCAGAGAATGGTCTGTAGGACCCAGCTGAATAGAATCTCTGGGGACGGCAGGAGGGCATAGTCTGTTTTGTGTCACTGGTGCATCCCCAGCGCAAGCTGAGGATAGAATGGTGCTTGGTACATAAATGTTAATCGATAACTATTTGTTGAATTCATTGAATAAATAAAGAAGCTTCTCGGTGACTCAGGAACTCAGGCATAAGCAATGGCCTTATTTGGAGCTAAAAGAAGGGATACCAAATGGCTCATTAGCACCCCCTGCAGCCATAAGTGGAATTTAAACTAGAATTTAAACAGAATCCATGAAGTTTGGAGAGAGCATTTTATGGTTCGTTGCATCATCACTTTTGAGAGATCTTTGAGGCATGTGGTGTTCCTAATGGAAAGACCTGATTCACAACCCATCTCTGCCATTCTCTAGCTGTACGTCACCCAGGTTAACCATGTAATCTCCTCAGCCACAGCTCTATCCTGTGTGACATGGAGATAATGTACGCCTTCCTCACAGCATTGTTGTCAGAATCCAGATTTGGTTTTAAAGTTTCTATGGAGACATGAAGAACACAGAAATCTAAATTTTTTTTTTTATTTTTTTTTTCAACGTTTATTTTTGGGACAGAGAGAGACAGAGCATGAACGGGCGAGGGGCAGAGAGGGAGACACAGAATCGGAAACAGGCTCCAGGCTCCGAGCCATCAGCCCAGAGCCTGACGCGGGGCTCGAACTCACGGAGCGCGAGATCGTGACCTGGCTGAAGTCGGACGCTTAACCGACTGCGCCACCCAGGCGCCCCCTAAAATTTTTAATAACTGAGCCAGAGGTAAGGGTGAAAGGGTTCACCTTGAGCCAACAGCCCAGAATCAAGAGCAAAGATGAGCATTCATGCTTGATTGCATGTGACAGGTACAGACATCTCTATACTTCCGTTTGTTTTTTCAAGCTTAAAAAAACATTTTTAATCTTTATTTATTTTGGAGAGAGAGACAGAGACAGAGTTGAGTGGTGGAGGAACAGAGAGAAAGGGAGATAGAATCTGAAGCAGGCTCTAGGTTCTGAACTCTCAGCACAGAGCCCAACGCGGGGCTCAAACCCAAAAACCATGAGTTCGTGACCTGAGCCGAAGCCGGATGCTTTGACTGAGCCACCCAGGCGCCCCCATTTTTTCAAGTTTTGTTTAAATTCTAGTTAGTCAGCATACAGTGTAGTACTGGTTTCAGGAGTAGAATTTAGTGATTTCTCACCCAGTGTTATATGTAAGTGCTCATCACAACAGGTGCCCTCCTTAATACCCATCACCCATTTAGCCCATCCCCTACCCAACTCCCTCCACAAACCCTCAGTTTGTTCTCTACAGTTAAGAGTCTCTTATGGTTTGCTTCCCTCTCTTTTTTTTTCCTTCCCCTATATTCACCTGTTTTGTTTCTAAAATTCCACCTATGTGTGAAATCATATGGTATTTGTCTTTCTCTGACTGACTTACTTCACTTAGCATACTACATTCTAGCTCCATCCACATTGTTGCCAATGGCAAGATTTCATTCCTTTTGATAGGCAAATATATCCCATTGTATATACGCCACATCTTTATTCATTAGTCATGGACATAGGGGCTCTTTCCATACTTTGGCAATTGTTCACAGCGCTGCTGTAAACACTGAGGTGCATGTGCCCCTTTGAAGCAGCGGGTGTGCATTCTCTGGATAAATACCTAGTAGTGCAATTGCTGGGTCGTAGGGTACTTCTATTTTTAACTTTCCGAGGAACCTCCACACTGTTTTCCAGAGTGGCTGCACCAGTTTGCATTCCCACCAGCAGTGCAAGAGGGTTCCCCTTTCTCTACATCCTCGCCAACACCTGTTGTTTCCTGTGTTGTTAATTTTAGCTATTCTGACAGGTGTGAGGTGCTACCTCTTTGAACCTTGTATATACCCCTGATGAATTCAGAGAGTAAAAAAGACAGCAACCTGTATACTTGCCTGGAAAAAGCTACAGTTAAAGTCACAAAATAAAACAGAGTCACCTCTGTTTTTCTTTTTGTTTTGTTCTTTTACCCAGAGTGTGCCTAGTTTTGTTTAGAAAAGTCACGCACATTGTCCAGTGACTGAAGATATTTATCCTGAATCACAGCACTGCAGTAGGGGCAGCGGAGGCCAGTGTGGGGCTCTGAACATGCAGGTACTCAGAGACTGTGTGCTCACTCCAGGGAGCCTGGTGCCGGAAAGGTGGAGTATTTACTCTTCCCCCCCTCGTTTGAACGATCCCTTGCATGTTGCACTCAGGCAAAGCCTTCCCAACCTACTGCTCACTGGCTGAGAAATGATCACTGGACAGTTTTAGACCTCCCTGAGGCAGGGCACTCACATGACAGCAGCCAAGTCACAATCCCCATCAGCTCTCTGAATGCGACATATATTCACTCTCTCCAGAAGCCTTCTGGAAACATGACGTGAAACCTCAGTGCAACAGCTGGAGGCAATGGGAAGTATGGCTAAAAGAAGAAAAGAAAGAAAATGTTACATCTCACAATTCATAGAACAACGGCCTGGACGCCAAAAAACAAATAATCCAATTTAAAAATGGGCAGAAGACAGAAACAGACATTTCTCCAAAGAAGATATCCAGATGGCCAACAGACACATGAGAAGAGGCTCAACATCACTCATCAGGGACATGCACATCAAAAATACAATGAGATATCACCTCACACCAATCAGAATGGCTAATATCAACAACACAAGAAACAACAAGTGTTGGCAAGGATGTGGAGAAAAAGGAGCCCTCATGCACTGTTGGTTGGAAGACAAACTGGTGCAGCCACTATGGAAAACAATATGGAGGTTCCTCAAAAAGTTAAAAATAGAAATATCTTATGATCCAGTAATCAATCACGCTACTGGGTATTCACCCGAAAAATACAAAAACACTAATTCAAAGGGATACATGCACCTCTATGTTTCTAGCAGCCTTATTTACAATAGCCAAATTATGGAAGCAGCCCAGGTGTCCATCAATAGATGAGTGGATAAAAAAGAAGCAGTATATGTATATACAATGGGATATTATTTGGCCATAAAAAGGAATGAAATATTGCCATTTGCAATGACATGGGTAGAGCTACAGAGTATAATGCAAAGTGAAATAAGTCAGTCAGAGAAAGACAAATACCATATGATTTCACTCATATGTGGAATTTAAGAAACAAAACAAATGAGCAAAGGTAAAGAGAGAGAGACAGACAGACAGAGAAAAAGAGACAAGCCAAGAAACAGACTCTTGACTATCGAGAACAAACTGATGGTTACCAGAGGGAAGGGAGTGGGGAGACGATGAAATAAGTGATGGGGATTAAGGAGTGCACTTGTTGTGATGAGAAACTGGGTGATGTATGGCATGGCTGGATCACGATATTATACACCTGAAACTAATACAACACTGCATGTTAACTCTGCTGGAATTTAAAAACAAAAAGTAAAGACAACAAACAACAAATAGGCAACCACCTGGTCCTGGCTCTCTTTGTAGATTCCAGAGAAACAGAATGCTAATCCACTCAAGCAAGGCGCACACACTCACTGAGGGCTCTGTGAATGCAGACCTGGGACAGGACATGTCTCTCCCTTTTAGAACTTACACTGTATTTGGGGAAGATAAAACATTAAGTTCACACAAAGACACAAAACAAGTGAAGAGATGAAAAATAGCTCCAGACAACGATGCTAGTAGGGTTGAAGACGGACCTGATTCGAGTTGAAAGAAGTGAGGTTGACAGAGTGTCCCACACAGTTTAGAAGAGAGAGACCACACGGGTCCCTGGAACAGGTTTGAAGTTTCCTACCAGGGAAGGACTTGGATGAATCTTTAAGAATTTGGATAGGTGGAGAAAATGAAGACTTGTCAAGACTAAATAAAGCGCATGGTCAAGAATTCCGAGATAGGAAAGACCAAGATGTACTTAGGGAATGGAGAAAAATAGACCATACTGTTTGAAATGAGTAGCTAGGAAGGTAAGCTATTGGGGATATGGTTCAAAAGATAGACTGAGGTCACACCAATGAGGCCCTGAATGTCAGTCTAAGGAGGTTTATCTTTTATGAAATGGGGATCATTAAAGATTTGGGAAAGGAGAAGAGTTTTAGGAAAATCCATCTTGCAGTGATAAGCAAAATGCATTAAGGTGCAGAGTGACTGGAGAAGGAGGTCAAGGGAGGAGAAGCTTACATTACCCAGATGTAAGGAGGGCAACACAAATATGAAAGGGAATCCGATCCCCTACTAACACGTGTATCTGGGGGCGCCTGGGTGGCTCAGTCGGTTAAGCGTCCGACCTCGGCTCAGGTCATGATCTCACGGTTCGTGCGTTCGAGCCCCGCGTCGGGCTCTGTGCTGACAGCTCAGAGCCTGGAGCCTGTTTTAGATTCTGTGTCTCCCTCTCTCTCTGCCCCTCCCCCACTTGCACTCTGTCTCTCTCTGTCCCCAAAATAAATAAACATTAAAAAAAAAAAAGTTAAAACGTGTATCTGCAAACTCCTACATGCCACATGCACACAGTATTCTCCTATGCTTCCCAGTCCACCAAGTGGGCAGTGAATTTTAAAAATATTTTTTAGAAATTACAGCCAACAGTGGTGCAGGTGGCAGCCTCATGATAACAGAAATTAGCTCCTGAATTAGGTGCTAAAATAAATGTTTTGACCTCTTCATAGTGTCAGCTCTAAACAATAGAGGCACCTACCCTTAGGATAGGGGAAAATCTCAATATCCATGCTTTGTCCACATGGAAACATCAGGTCCCTCACAACTATGGAGTAGAGGAGCTGAATATGAAGTTAAGAATGTTTATGTGACTCACTTTTTGAGCATCAAAACCTTCCATTATTATTCATTTATTCACCTATTCATTAATTACTCAACAATATTTATTGTGCAGGTAAAATGTTCTAGGCACAATGCCAGTAAGTGGGGGATACAAGAATAAATATAACAGTATGTCCGTGTCCTCAAGAGGCTATAGTAGTGGAGGCACATTTAGAATTAAATGCTTAGGATACAACCCTCTTAGCCCACTATAATTGAACTTACAGAATTCTGTTCTTCCAAAAGGCTCCCACAAGTCATAAAGACATATGCACAGCTGTTCACCATAGCAAAAAATTAGAGACCATCTAAATGTCTACCAACAAATAAGTAATAGTACATCCAAATGGAATAAAGGATGAGGTGTGTGTGTGTGTGTGTGTATGCACTAAGATATATGAATATCCACAATTTATTGTTTTATTGTTATGGGAGAAAAGCTAGTTTCAGTATAATAACTATAAATGACCCCATTTTTTATAAAAAGAATGTGACACATACACAGAGGAAAAATTATGGAATTATATATGCCCAAATTTATAAGCAAAGACCACTTCCAGAGGGGGGGCAACTTTTTAACTGGCATGCAATATTTGTATTTTTTTAAACCTCCAACGCTATGGAAATCTGAACCAAGTCCTATAGAAACACAGAAAGTTAGAGAAATTAACTCTGAATAGGAAAGACAAGGTAGGCATCAGTTTGGACTCAATTCTAAAAGTGGAGTAAAAATTAACCTGTTTGAGAAAGGGAGTGGAGCAGTCCAAGTAGAAGGAACTGTGTGTCCAGAGCACTGGGGTAGGAGAGAAAAGAATGTTTTTATTGCTTGTATAACTCACAGAGTCCAAGTCCAACACATAGAAGCTGGTGTCTTAGACCAGGGCAAGGATACTCTGGCAAGACTCTCATCAACTATGGTACAAGAACCTCTGTGCTGCCTTCAGATCCTCTCCAGAGCCTTAGGGAAATGCCTTGACCCTGGTCTCATAGCCTTAAGGAGGAGAGCCTCTTTGCTCTGCATCTAGATGCAGTAAAGGGCTTTTCATTTTGTTATGCATATAAGGAGTGTGCATGGAGGCACATCCAAACACCAATAAACCAGACTAACTGGAATAGGAAGATCAAGCATTTATTGAGTGTCCATTCTGTGCCAGGTCCTGAACATTAGAAATGTTGAAATAAACAAGGCAAACTTTCTGCTCTTGCAATGTTTAATAGTCCAGTGGGAGGCAGGGAGGTCAGCAAATAATCATAACATAGCAAAACAAGCGTTAGCTGATTGATGTGTAAAGTGGAATGGGGTTACAAGTGAAAGAAACCAGATTCGAAAGGCCACATATTGTGTGATTCCATTTATATGAAATGTCCAGGATAGGCAAATCCATAGAGACGGGATGTTGTTGCCAGGAGTTGGGGGTTAGAGGGAGTGGGGAGGGACTGTTAACAGGTACATGGTCTTTTTGGGGGGAGACATGAACATGTTGGAATTGGATAGTAGCGATGGTTGTACAATTCTGTGACGATACTAAAAAACCACTGAATTGTAGGCTTTAAAATGGTAAATTTTATGGTATGTGAATTGTTTCCATTTTTAAGCGCTATAGGAGCACAGAACATTGGTTGTCCTTTCATTTATTAAAGTATTTATCTCCTAAAATGAATTGTTTCTTCAGCTACACTATGGTGCCTATTCTCCAAGTCAAACTATTTTAAAATCCCAAAGTTTTGGGTTTATTCGTGTATCCATCCATTCATTCACCGTCTTACTACATAAGAATCACTATGTGAATTCTTATGGAGTAATATCCAAATACATATACTTGTAAATTCTTATAGACTCAGTCGCTAGCTAAACCCTGGGAGTAGACAGATGAAGAGTTACTAGCTTCAGAGAGCTAACACTCAGACCACTGCTATTAGTGGTGACCCAAGCGACTATAATATATGAAATGGACTTTCAGAAGCATTGTGGGAATTAAGAAATACTGGCAGATCTGTGTGATTAGGAATTTGAGTTATCGGAGTGCTGACATCAATTCAAGGAATAGTTTCAAGCCAGAAAAGCACGTAAATTCAGCAGTAAATTGGATTACATTTCTCATAAATGAAGGTAGGGCAGGCTCACCTGGAAATCATTTAACCTAAATCGTATTAACTATCAAAAGGGAAGAGGCAGGCCAGATTTATTTCATGTTGGCAGATGTGACTGGTGCCCTCCTGAGGCAGCTGGAAATATAAAAAGTCAGGAGAGATGGAATCCTCTGAAGAATGCTCAAAAAGTTCGGCCGCGTAGACTGTTAACAGAGTAGTTTGGACGAGGGCAACGCCAAGATTCTTTTGGAGAACTGCGCCCCCTACAGGTTTTCTCGATCAGCGTCCTGTCAGAGTATTTCCATTTCAAAGAATGGTCAGCGACTTCATCTGATTGCAATGATGATCCAGAATTTCCAGATAGGAAAGATTTAGAGGTGGCAATAAGGTTGAAAAGAGGGATTAAGTGGCGTTTCTTCTGCATTTACAGAGTTTTAATTCAATTTATACAGTTACTTGGTTGGGGAAGCAAGCTGATCAGGGATTAGAAGACTACACCTTCCCCAAAAGACCACCCTGGGGCCACCACTACACAAAGCATGGAATCCCACGGGAAAGAACCTATTTTTGTTTCAGAGCTGGAGTTTAAACACAGACCCGTCTGATGGAGTAGGGGCTCCTTGAGGGAAATATGGGAAAATTTTTGCAAATAAGAAAGAAGGCTTTGCAGAGGGGGCTTAATAAAGCTGCAGGGCCCAGAGGTATGAACAAGCAAAGATCTGAGGTTTATTGTGAGGCTTTTTCCGCTCCACCCTCACCCCCTTTCCTAACTGCCCCAGACATGCCCTTTTGCTTTGGAAAGGACACTCCGGAGTGTGTCATCCCAATAGCTCCACCTGGGAATCTCTTTGAAAAGGTGATTTATGAGAACAGTAGATGCATTTCCCTGCCGGTCTAAGGTCAGCCCTCTGGGGGAAGGAGGCAACCACCAGTGAGTAGGCAGTGGGTCAACAGCAGCTGCCCAGAAGAGGCACCATAATACTGCAGGTAGGGGCACTGATCACGTGAGAGGCCAGCATCCCTACCCTAACAGACCACCTCTCCCAGATTCCTAGAGGGAAAAGCCCTTTTTCTACAACCCACAATTTGAGAATTATCAAGAATATCTGGACTGGAGAATCCTGGGAAAAACATGTGGGATGACTGACTAAGCAACAAGGTGGGGACTCGGAACATCATAATGGCTATTCACCAGCCAGTGGAGCCCGGACCATATAATTTCCATGGGTAGCATCTGATGTGTGTATTCAGTAAATTGAACTCAATACTTGAATCATTCTCCAATTTTTTGTAGACTATACTAATCTTTGCCCCATTAAAAGACAATTTGCTACTGTATAAGAAGTGTGAGACAAAGTAGGGGGGGAAACAGTTCTAACATAAGGCAGAATGTGGCAAGGGCTACGTGAGAAATAGAATGAGTGTCCTGCATTCACAGGCAGAAAAGAAAATTATAACAGAGATCCACGTACATCTTTATCAAGGAGGTAGCATTTGAGCTGGGGACTTGAAAGATGGAGAGTTTGAATAAAGCAGTAGATGTGGAGGAGACAATGAGTATAAAGGCACAAATGTGGGGAAAGATAGAATATATTCAAATTTGGTGAAATTATACATTGTGAGTGCAAATTGTAAGAGGAATATGCCAAAAACACAAGTTCAGTAATCTCGAGGACACTTTTTTTTTTTAATGTTCAGTTATTTTTGAGAAAGAGAGAGAGAGAGCAAGCTGGGGAGGAGCAGAGAAAGGGACACAGAGGATCCAAAGCAGGCTATTCGCTGTCAGAGCAGAGCCCAATGTGGGGCTAGAATTCACAAATCGTGAGATCATGACCTCAGCCAGTCAGAGGCTTAACTGACTGAGCCACTCAGGCGCCCCTATGGAAATATTTTTAATGAAGACATCATGATTTACTTTAACAATCTTCTGTGGAAATCTAAGTGTGGAGAGAGAACTGATGACACCCTCTGCTCTCCGACTTTGCTTCCAATATACTCAACATAGAGAGAGGTGCCTGGGTGGCTCAGTCGGTTAAGCGCCTGACTTCAGCTCAGGTGACAGTCTCATGGTTCATGAGTTTGAACCCCACAAGGGATTAGTGAGTTTAAGCCCTGTGTTGGGCTCTGCACTGGAGCCTGCTTTGGATTCTCTGTCTCCCTTTCTCTCTGCCCCTACCCTTCTCTCTCTCAAAAATAAATAAAAAAATCAAAATATTCAACACAGAAAAGTACAAAGAATGAATCAACACCTATACACCCCATTCAAGATTTTATCAATTTTAACCCTTTTCCATGTTTGCTTTCAGCCTTATTTTTAAGAAATCTTTTTCCAGGGGCGCCTGGGTGGCGCAGTCGGTTAAGCGTCCGACTTCAGCCAGGTCACGATCTCGCGGTCCGGGAGTTCGAGCCCCGCGTCAGGCTCTGGGCTGATGGCTCGGAGCCTGGAGCCTGTTTCCGATTCTGTGTCTCCCTCTCTCTCTGCCCCTCCCTCGTTCATGCTCTGTCTCTCTCTGTCCCAAAAATAAATAAACGTTGAAAAAAAAAATTAAAAAAAAAAAAAAGAAATCTTTTTCCAATACTTTACTGATAACAAGCAAGGCTGCAATAAATATCCTAATGATAATAAGAGGCTACATTTGTTGAGTGCTTACTCTGTGTCAGCCACTGCCATATGTGAATTAATTTATGCACAGCAACTATATGCAGAAGGTACTAGATTTACCTCCATCTCATAGATGGGTTACTAACACTACATCATGGGCCTACATCAAGGGCCAAAAAATGGTGGGGCTGGAATTGGAATCCAGATAGCCTGACACTTTTTAAAACCACTAAGTTAAGCTTTGCTTGGTCTTCTATGTCTCCCTGGGCCTTGTATGAGAATTCCTCTAAGGCAGTGGTTCTCAAAATTAAACGTGCACCAGAATCATCTGGAAGGTTTTTTAGACCAGATTGCTGTCAATCCCTCCCCCACCTGAGGTTTCTGATTCAGTACATCTGGGATGAGGCCTAAAAATGTGCATGTCTAACAACTTCCCAGGTGATGCTGAGTCTGCTAATTCTGGAACGCACTTGGAGAACCACTGCTCTGAGGAGAATAGACCTACACATGGAATCACTAGGTTGCAGGATATACTCGCTTTGGCAGCACATATACTAAAATTGGAAGACTACAGAGAAGAAATATGCACCTTTTACTGTATTTGATAATGACCAATTTCTCTCAAAGTGATCACACCAACTTACACTCCCACCTGCAGTGGATGGAAGTTCCATTTGTGCACATTCTCAACAACACTTCATAAAGTCATTTAAAATTTTACCAACCTGGGGAGCTTGGGTGTCTCAGTTGGTTGAGTGGTCTGACTTGATTTCAGCTCAGGTCAAGATCCCAGGGTCATGGGTCATCAGGCTCTACACTGAGCATGGAGCCTTCTTGTTTCCTGTATGAAATGTGCATGATTCTGTTCTGACTTCATAGTCACTTTCAGGCTTGTAAATCTGTTAATGCTCACTCAATAATATATTGTGTTCTTTTGTCTATATTGGTACAGAGGGATCTTTTGTTGGCAAGATTGCTTCCTTTACACAGCGGAACCACCCAGTCTCACTGATACATATACAACCCTTAAATCTTCGTGTTCCCATATACATATAGGTCTCTTTCTGAGCTTTCTCTTGTTTCATTGCTCTATTTATCTGTCTTTGCATCAGTTCCACACTGTCTCAATTAAGGTGACTTTTTAATCAATCCTAATATCTAACACAGTTAAGTCTCCCCACCCAACTTGTTCTTCTTCAAAATTGTCTTGACTGTTCTTGGCCCTTTACCCTTCTTATAAACTTCAGAATCTGCTTGTTAAGTTCTGCAAAAATCTTTGAAATTTTGGTTGGAATTCTGCTGAATTTAGAACTAAATCTTGGGAGACCTAAGATCTGAAAAATATTGTTTTCCCATCCATAAATACGGAATTATCTCTCTAGTTATTCAGGTTTTCTTCAATGTCCTTCAAGACCTTTATGAAGAAAATAATAAAATATTGTTGTATATCTTATCCTACATCTATTCCTAGGTACTTTATAGGTTTTGTGCTGCTGTGAGTGGTCTTTTGAAGAACTGTGTTTTCTAATTAGTTATTTTTGATGTGTGGGAATGCTGTTGATTGTTTTATGTGGCTCTTGTATCCAGCAACTTTGCTGAACTTTTTTAGTTGTAAGAGTTTGGAGTGGATAGTCTTTGGTTTTCTAGGTAAAGAGATGTTTTTATCTCTTCTTTCTCAATTCCTGTATAGAAATAAAAGGCTTTTCTCCTTTAATCCATTACTTTGTTAAATGCCTAGACACTGCTTAACCCATTGTAAACTCAATACACAAAATAAAAAAAAATTTTTTTTAATGTTTATTTATTTTTGAGAGAGAGACAGAGGGTGAGTGGAGGAGGGACAGAGAGAGAGGGAGACACAGAATCTCAAGCAGGATACAGGCTTTGAGCTGTCAGCACAGAACCGGACACAGGGCTCAAACTCATGAATCGCAAGTCAGACACTTAACCGACTGAGCCACCCAGGCGCCCCTCAATAAACAAATTTTTTAATTAATATAATGGATTAATCTATTTTCTTCCTTGCCTTCCTAGGATAAACCATACTTGGTCATTATGTATTAATTTTTATATGATTCTGAGTTTGATCTTCTACTTATTTAAAATTTTGCATTTATTTTCATAGACAAGATTAGCTCATACTTTTATCCCCTGATATCAACCTTGAATGTTTTGGGTATTAAGGTTGTATTAATCTCAACAATGCATTGGGTAGCTGTCTCTATTATTCTATTATTTGAAGAGTTTGTGGATTGTCTGTGCCTCCAATGTTTGGTAAAACCTCTGAAACCATCTAGGCCTGATGTCTGTTTGAGGGCAACATGTTCAACTCTGATTTAACAGTTATTTGCTTTTTTGGGGTTTCCTATATCTTCTCCAATCTTGATATCTTAGTCTTCTAAGAAACTGTCCATTTCATCGACAATTTCTAATTTAATTTCACTAAAGGCATTCGGAAAACTCCACCCCCAAAAGTGCCACTCTATCATATTAAGTTAAAACCACTTAAAATTAGCAATGCAAAAAGGGCATTCTAACTTTCCTACAAGCAGGAGATAAAACTCCCAAGTAAAAGGTGCCCTCCCTGAACCAGGAGGAAGAGAGACATTTTTTATCACTAGGGGGCGGCACTTCACCCCTCCCTGTGAGCAGGAAAGTTGAGGCCAAGAGAAATCTGTGCAAATCCTGTTAAACTAACTCTTCTCTTTGTGGTCACTAACCGCCCTGGCCCAAATACCTTCGTCTTATCACTTTTCCACAATTTACCACCCTGCCCCACTTAATTACGTGTTGACTCAAACTGCTTCTTTAGGTTTTCATTTCCTTATGAAGGCTCCCATGTCTTACATAGATGTGTATGCTTTCCCCCTTTTAATGCCTTTTGTTACAGGGACCCCAGTCAAGAACCTATTAAGGGTAGAATGAAAGGGTTTTTTTCTTCTCTACATCACAAAGTTGCATAGTATTATCTCCAGTCAGGGCTCCTTTTTCATTCTTAATAGTGTTTGAAGAGGAGGTTCCTATGCGAAGTAACCGTTTAAAAGCTTGAACCTAAATAATATACCAAATAGTTATAAACTTACAAATATCATGTGTTTTGAAACTAAAAAAACGTATGCGATTCACAGGTCAAAGAAAAAAATCACAAAATATTTTGAAAAGTGTAAGTGCTATTCATTATTATAACGGGTGGGTTATAAATTTAGCCTAAGTGCATTTATTTGCACACGCACGAAAAAAAAACGTTCAACGAAGAACTTGGAAAAGAAACATCGTAGGAAACTAAAAAACAAAAACCAAAGATGGGGGGGGAAAAAAACAAAAGCACGACGTCGCGGCGCTTTACGGTCGTCACGCTCACGTGTCTGAGGTCGTGGCGGCCATGAAGCAGGAGAGGCCGAGAGCCAGAGCCTTGGTGCTGGAACCGGATCCCGAGCCCAAGGACGAGAAGGAGGAGGGAGAGCGGCTGCAGCAAGAAGCGGGTGGTGCCTGTTGTGACATACCGGAGCCACAACCCGCCGCTCCTCCTGCCTCTGCGCGTGCGCAGCGGACTTGGCGCCACTGGCGAGGCCCGGCGGCTTTTCTGTTAGCCCGTGGGTGGTGCGCGCGGCGCCGAGGAGGACGTTCGCGGAGAAGCGGCCGGAGGAGAATAAGGACCACGCCCAGGGGAGGGGCCACGGGCACCCGAAAGCGTTAGCCTCTTATGGCGGCCGCCGAGGGACCTGCAGGGACCTGCAGGCACCTGCTCGGCGTCGCCTGGGACCTCCCCAGGCCACTGGCGACTCCAGCCTCCGCCCCCAGCGTCCTGAGGCCGCGCTTGGGCGGCGCGGACTGAGGCCCGGAGCACCCAGCTCCGGCTTGGGCTACCGGCCGCTGCCCTTCGTAGAGCTGCGGGAAATTTTTAGTTTTTTGATTGATCTGTCCGTTTCCGAGGTGGGTATGTTAAAAATCTCACACTGGTGTCGAGATTATGTCAGATTTTTTTTTCTTCCGATTCTGTCCCCGTTTGCAATATATCACTTGGAGTTCTATTTTTCAGATGCACCCAAGTATCCTTGTGGACCACAACCGGGATCGGAGTGAAGCGGTAGCCTCGGACAAAATTTACATGGACGCCCAAAAAACTCCGTAATTGAGATAAATAATATTTTCAGGCAATATTTTTGAAAACAAAAGTTTATACCAAAAAAATGATGAATAAAATACAGTTGACCCTTGGAAAACATAGGCTTGAACCGTGTGGGTCCACCTATACAGAGATTTCTTTTTGATACAGTGCTTTAAATATACTTTCCTTAGGGTATTCTTAACATTTTCTTTAGCTTACTTTAAGAGTACAGTATATAATACATGTCACATACAAAATATGTATCAGCTGTTTATGGTACTGGTAAGGCTTCTGCTCAAGGGTAGGCTATTAGTCAAGTTTGGGGAGAGTCAAAAGTTATGTGGGGATTTTCCTCTAAGGGAGGGTGAAGTAGGGCTCCTTACTCCTAGGGTGTTCAATGGTCAGCCTTCCTACAATTTAAAAAAAAAAAAACAAAATTTGACCCTGCACTTGCATGACAGGTCTAAATGTACCTTCTTGGTGAACTGATACTTTTTATCCTTCTGTAAAATTCCTTTAGTCCTACTGCAAGTTTTTGCCTAAATTCTACTTTTCTACTATTAATACTGTGACACTAACCTTTTGGCTAAATTTACTTATTCGCCTTATTTTTTTGTTTTCTTTTTATCATCCTCCCCCCCCCCCTTCCTTCCTTGGATTGATAAGTTTTCTTTATTTATTTTGTTTTTTAACTGAAAATTTAGCTTGGGTTAGGTCAAGGAAAAACTCCCTTGGGAAAATATCGACACTATCTCAAACGTTTTTGAGTTTGAATGGTTTGAATAAACTCATCATTTTACTAATGAAAGTGATAGGTCAATAAAATTCCATAAGCATTTGTGTAGTACCTACCTTGTGTCTTTTATTGTTCTAAGCACTAAATATACAAAAATTAGTAAGTCATGGTACCTGCCCTCAGGATACCTCCAATAGCAGATGTTTTTCTAACATTATCTTACAGGACCTCCTTTCTGCACGTGACATTGGTACCCATTCCTTCCTGGAAATTTTCCATATCCCAGATTAACAAAATACGCATCTCTCCTAATTCTCCTAATACTGAGAAATTGCATTCTCTGCTCTCACACCCCTCCTCTCCTCAACAGTTATTCCTCAAAGTTCCATCCTTGACCTTCCACTCTTCTTTCCATTCACATCTCATGCTTTGAATTACTACCTATGTTGGTAACTTTTAAATATCTTTATCTACTTTAGCCTTTAGGCCAGTAATCCTGACGTATGTTCAACTGCTGTGTTTTGTCTTTTTTTTTTTTTTTTTTTTGAGAGAGAGAGCATGAGTGGGGGAAAAGAGCAGAAGGAGAGAGAAAGAATCTTAAGCAGGCTCCATGCTCGGCGCAGAGCCCAACGCAGGGCTTACTCCCGCCGCCCTGGGATCATGACCTGAGCCAAAATCGAGTCGGATGCTCAGCCATCTGAGACACCCAGGTGTCCGTCCACTGCTGTTGAACATACATCTGAATAGTCCACAGGCTCTAGATAACTCAATAAATCCCGGACTGAAGACATTATTTCCTACCCCTGAAACATCCTTCCTTTCCTTGTCTCACTGAAAGGTCATTTACTGCTACCCAAGCCAGAAACCCAAGTGTCACGCCATCCTCTGGCACTCCACAGCCAGTCACAAACTTCTGTATATTTTGCTCTCTGTGACGTTTCTCAGATTTGTCCCCCACCTTCTCATCCCTGTTACTACTGCCCGAATTCAAGACCTCATCAAGTCTCCTTTCCCCCCGTCTTGCTGTTTCCTTATGTGAGTCCGTGGTGCCACAACATCCTGTGCTTTCCTGTCATTACCGTGTATAAAATGAAGGGTTGATAGGACTATGTTTTTTTTTTAATTTTTTTTAATGTTTATTTATTTTTGAGACAGAGAGAGACAGAGCATGAACAGGGGAGGGTCAGAGAGAGGGAGACACAGAATCTGAAATGGGCTCCAGGCTCTGAGCTGTCAGCACAGAGCCCGACGCGGGGCTCGAACTCACGGACCGCGAGATCATGACCTGAGCCCAAGTCGGCTGCTTAACCGACTGAGCCACTCAGGCGCCCCAAGGACTATGTCTTTTGACTGTGAGCTCCCTCAGTGTATCTGTGTGCCCACACCACACAGAACAGTGCCTGGTATTCGTGCTCAATAAATGTCTCTTGAGCTGAACTAAGCTCTCATGTCTTCTATTTCATTTTATCTTGTTTTAAGGCTTATAATGCTATTAAAATTATTTTCCTTTTTTTTTTCTTTTTTTTTTTTTGGAAATAAGATTATCAGTGTTTGGTCAAGGTCTTATGTCCCAAATGTCCTTAAATTACACAATGCTTTTAGAAACATCATCCCTCCACCCTCAAGTAATTAGGGGTCAACTCATGATGATAAATCATTTGCCCCATTATATTTAATAATTTAAAGATATCAGTGTCTCATTAAAAGTCTTACTATTTGTCTTACTGTTAAAGTGTTATCGCTCTCGATTCTGTTGGTTTGGGGTTTTGTTGTTGTAATGTTTCCAGTATTAGATGTCAGAGAGTTGGGTGGGTGATTTGCCACGATTGTCTGTCCCTGATTTGGCTCTGCCTATGATCCAATTTTGGACCAAGGCTTTAAAGATTTCCTGCCCAAGATCTGTTCAGATGAACACTAAAACACTTCACATCAAATCTGTGATGTGAAAGTTAGATTCTGGTTTTTAAGGAAATGATTCTGTTATTACAGAGAGATGAACCAGCCTCCTCTCTTACTTGGATGTATCGTATAGTCTCTTGCCACTCAAAATGTGGTTCCCAGAGCTGCAGGAATGGCATCACTCGGCGGCTTATTAGAAATGCAGTTTGCGGGGCGCCTGTGTGGGTCAGTTGGTTAAGAGTCGGACTTCGGCTCAGGTCGTATCTCATGGTTTGTGAGTTCGAGCCCCGTGTTGGGTTGCTCAGAACCTGGAGCCTGCTTCAGATTCTGTGTCTCTCGATCTCTCTGCCCCTCCCCTACTCACATTCTGTCTCTGTCTCTCTCAAAAATAAACATTAAAAAAAGAAAGAAAGCAGTTTGCAAAACACCGGTATAAAGAACACTTTATAGAACACAGTAAAGTGGAAACAAAGCAAATGTTATGCCACTGTTGGGGAAAGGATTCCTAGGATAAAGATAAAAACAATAAGATTCATTTGCCTGCTGTCAGTTTGTCTCAAGTTTGTGAGTACAATTTAAGAAGAACAATATGTAAATAAACATGTATGTGTTTGGTTAAGGATACGTTTCCCTATCCTAGTGGACTTCACGCCTTAATGGAGCCACATCACATTGTGGATATAACCACAAGTGGAGGTGTCCACTGCTAACATCGAGGAGGTGGGAAGGACTCACCAAGCAATGAGGCATGAGATTGCTATGCCCAAATAATATCCTCCCAAATAAAATCCTCCCAGATATTTTTGGAACCCTGGGATAATGTGAAGAGTGAATGAGGCTTTTTCTTTACCTTCATATGAAGACATTTGGTCACTAATGCTTCTCACAGCATGGACACTTGGACCGGTCAGGGAATATTCCTGAAGGGGATCAGGATAATTTTGTGCCATAGGGACATGCCGAAAGGCATTACTGCACAGTGGTTAAGCATACAGAGACAAACAACCAGGCTCGACTCCTGGCTTTATCACTCACAAGCTTATGTTGGATGAGTTACTTCATTCTCTCTGTTTCAGTTTATCTGTAATATGAGGATGGTAATAGCACCTTCTTCACGGGGGTGTTGTGACGACTGCTTGAGTTTATGCATTACGTGCTTAGAACAAGCTGACAGGGGCACCTGGTGGTTCAGTTGGTTGAGTGTCCGACTTCAGGTCATGGTCTCATGGTTCGTGAGTTCAAGCCCCTTGTCAGGCTCTGTGCTGGCAGCACGGAGCCCTGCTTGGGATTCTGTTTTTCTCCCTCTCTCTTTCTCTCTCTCTGCTCCTCCCCCAATTGCACTCTCTCTCTCTCTCTCTCTCTCAAAAATGAATAAACATTTATTAAAAAAAAAACAAAACAGGCTGACAAATAGTAAACACTCAATAGTTAGAAACAAAATCCCATCACCTGCCCCACAGTAGGCATCCAGGTGTCAATATTAAGTTTGTGGAATGCGCCCACTGTCCATTTACTGCCCCTCAGCTTCAAATTCACCCTTAATGGCCAGTTCTAGGGAATTAAGATGGGCCCTTTAAATATTTTTCCTTCACGGGCTGGCACGATGTTAAACCTTTGTCAGTGGAGCACACTGGAAAGGCATTGCAGCAAGAGGGGTTTCCTTCCAGGTTCCAGGGTGTGCCCCTATCATTTCTGCAGCACCAGGCTCTGGGAGCACATGACAGCCAACAGCACCCCCAACTCGGGGCAGTTTGGGGCAGAGTGTCTCCAGTGAGACACCTCCCTGTGAAGAACTTGCTCCTGCAAACTGGAAGGCAGACCAGTGATTTTCCTGCCACTCGGTGAGCCATGGCTGTGCCCTCTCTAACAAGGTCTGAATCTCAGCTGGGCAGGGAAGGGGTCATGGGATCTCTTCCCTCAAAAACTCCACTTCAGCCCTACCAGTATCAGCCCTACCCAGCCCTGTATTCTTCAGGGTTCTGTGTGCCTCCTAGCCTATCTCTTGCTATAGCTAATAATTTGTTATATTAAACTCTCCCTGTTCAAATTCATGTCTGGTTTTTGTCTCTTGATTGGACTCTGACTGATAATGAATGGATAAATGAGACTTCAATGTTCTAAATTATTCCTGGAAGTTTGTATGTTGTCTCTAAGATGAATGAGCCAAACTTTTAAGAATGCCTATGTGTGTGAAACAGCTATACTGTTATCTATGATTAAGTGAAAGAAAAATTAGGTAATGTGTAGATTGTTGTCCTTTTTATGTTTTTAAAAATCTGTGTGAATGTGTGTGAGTTCATATTTGTAAATGCATAGAGAAAGTTCTGGAAGGATACACAGAACCCAGAGGGGTTATTTATTACCTCTGGATGGGGAAGAGGGATGAAAGGAATAGAGAAAAGGGACCTTCATATATTTTATTCTATATTTTAAAAATTTACACTGAGTGTTACTTTTTAAAAAAAATTTAATGTTTATTTATTTTGGAGAGAGAAACAGAGACAGAGACAGAGCATGGGCAGGGGAGGGGCAGAGAGAGGGAGACACAGAACAGGAAGCGGTCTCTAGGCTCCATGCTCAGTACAGAGCCCAATGCGGGGCTCAAACTCACTATGAGATCATGACCTTAGCCAAAGTCAGAGGCTTAACTGACTGAGCCACCCAGGTACCCCGAGTATTTGTTATTTTATAATTTTTATAATTTTAGGAATTAAATTATTTGATTTTTGTGACTTTCCATAATTTTAATTGATTAATTAATTTTAGAAACTTTTTAATGTTTATTTTTGAGAGAGAGAGAGAGAGAGACAGAGAGACAGAGTGCAAGCAGGCGGGGGTGGGGAGGGGTGGAGAGGGGCTGTGAGACACAGAATCCGAAGCAGGCTCCAGGCTCTGAGCTATCAGCACAGAGCCCAACGTGGGGCTGGAACCCACAAAATGCAAGATCATGACCTGAGCCAAAGTTGGACGCTTAACTAAGCCAACCAGGTCCCCCTCATAATTTTAATATAAAAAGTTAGTGATAGCGATGCCTGGGTGGCTGGGTCGGTTAAGCATCTGACTCTTGGTTTTGGCTCAGGTCATGATCTCACAGTTCATGGGTTCAAGCCCCCTCATTGGGCTCTGCGCTGATGGTGTGAAGCTTGCTTGGGATTCTCTCTCTCTGCCCCTTCACCACTTGTGCGCTCTCTCTCTCTCTCTCTCTCCCTCTCTCTCAAAATAAATATATAAACTTAAAAAAAAAAAGTTAGTGATAGAACCTGGCGAAAGGAAAGGAAAGGAAACTAACAATTATTGAGCACCTCTTCTATGCCCAACATTTTCCTTGTTATCTCATATAATCCTGAGAATAACTAGGTAAGAGAGGCATTGTTATTCCTGTTTTACTGTTAAGAAAACGGGTTCAGAACGTTAGACAATTTCTCAAATTCATGTAGTTAGAATTCTGACTTGACCTTTTGGAATCCAAAGAGACTCTTCCCAGGCTTGCCAGCATTTCTCAAACAAGGTTTCATAGCAGGGGGCTCATGAGCATGTTCTCAGGGTTTATGAGCTCTCCAGACAATTCCTAAATTTTAATATGTCGTCTCGATCATAATATTTAAATAGACATGTTCTGGATCTTCTGGAAGACTATCTTAAAAGAGCACTTTCAGGACATTTGAATTTTGCTTATGTTTATGCCTAGTGCTATTATCAGGTCAGATCCTACCTTAATTGTCCTAGGCCAGTCAGAAAGGAACAGAGTGGAATTTTCTAATGCATTCATGCTAAGGGAGGGCTCAGTTATATCATCCTGGTTCAAACAAAAAAGTGGTGGGGAGAAAACACTTCTCATTCTGAACATGCTAGCAAATGCACATAAAACTCAAAATCTGCATCTTAAGGATCAGTGCTATATTTGTGTTTGGTAGTTTTGGCCAAATATTAACCATTACTTTAATATTGTTCGATTGAACTCTTCTTGGCTTTGCAGTTGTGTTTTTATTTAAATTTAAATTTTATTTTGATTTTAAAATTGCAGAAAAGATATACACACAGGGGGTTTATAACTGGTTTCATGTTTATATACCAAGTAACATAGTAAAATAATTAAAGGTTACCGCTGAGAGTAAAAAGAATGTTTTCCTGTAAAGGGGCCCATGTATGACTCAGATTTGAGAAGGCTGCTCTTATATTATTCTGTTTCTCCAGACATAGAAAAAGGACATTTGAAAAAAAACCCTGAACTACAGTATAAATACTATGACTGGGTTCCTTAACCAAAATCTAGACGCTTAGTCTAACAATGGTATTGAATTTAAGGAAAGCAGGGTGTGTTGTTTTAACAGAAGGGTATACCTGGAGAGAAATCGAAGAACAGGTTGGTGGCCCCCATGTCAGGCCCCTCAGGGACCACTCCTGGGGAAGTGGAGGGTCCTGACTGTGCAGAACAACTTTCAAGCCCAAATGCATATTCTTTGTTTTTTAATGCTTATTTATTTTTGAGAGAGAGAGAGAGAGAGCGGGAAGGCACAGAGAGAGAGGAAGACACAGAATCCGAAGCAGCTCCAGGCTCTGAGCCGTCAGCACAGAGCCTGACGTGGGGCTCAAACCCACGAGCCGTGAGATCATGACCTGGGCTGAAGTAGGACGCTTAACTCACTGAGCCACCCAGGCGCCCCTCAAGCACAAATGTACATTCTTGGTAATCCTCCCTAGCGAGTGCCCTATAATTAAAACAAACAGAAAACAAAATGTCTTTTTAGGATGCAGACGACAAGTCCCCAGCAAGTGCCTGTGTGACGAGGAACCATCCTGCTGTGAGAAAACGGGTTGTCAGAACCAAGTCGGTTTGGGACTGTGAGGCAAAATGCCTCACCCTGCATCTGCCAGAGACAAGTGGAGCCTTAGTCTGAAAATATCTATAGTAACAACAGCCAGCCCACAAAGCCCTAGATTGTGGCTTTAAATAATCTGGCTTAGGGCCACCGGAGTGGATGATAGACATTTTTATGGACTCGGTTTTGAGTTCTGGGAGCCAGCAGCCACGTCAGCAGGTGTATATACCCTCCTACCTTTGGGTAGAATCCAAGGCTTTTAATTACAGGTAAGTCAACTGCTTCCTGATTCATGCAAAATGCTTTGAGAATGCCAATTACTGAGCCATAACATTAAAATGGCCATTTAAGGCACCATTAAGGCAGTGGAACCATCGGTGCCTGGAAGAACAAAATGTATTTCTCAAAGTTACCAACTGGCACAGACCACTTCACGATCCCCTCCCGGAGCCTGTGACAATTGTCAAAGCCACTTAAACCTCCTTCCCTGCACTTCCCAGTATTCCCCACCTCCCTGCCTCCCTCCTCTCCTGCTCCTCCCCCAGGTCTGAGTCCCTTAGAGCCTCCCACAGGGCACGTGGGACACACAGATACTCCATGGAAGGCTTTTATGGAAAGCAGTGGGTTACCCCTCTAGGTTCCACAACTGCTCTCAGGCCTACCCTCTCGTATTTCAACCCAACATCACTTATTTTTAGACGGCAGAGGGTTGGGCGCTTCCCAGATCGTGTGATTTTCCTGTGGCCCGAACTGCCTTAGGAAAAGCCCAGGGAATCACCCAAAAGGATGCAGTTCTCTTTCTTTCTTTCATCACCAACTGGACCTTTTTCAAACACCTCTGTGTTTTGCTGTCCCACCTTCTCTGCCAGGACTCGGTCCCATGGGAAGTCTGGCCTTGGGTCTGGCAGCGGCATCCCTCATCACCCCTGCCCCTCTGCCTGCCTGTCTCTCCCTCCTCTCCCACAGGACAGCTGCTGTGATTGCTGAGGGGCAGCTGGAAACACGTCAGGAAGCTGAAGGGAGATACATTTCAAAGCTTTATGTGAAAAAAAAAAAAAAAAAGTGCATTGCCAAAACTAGAAATAAAGCCTGAGCAGGTAAGCCTTTGAGAAACAGTGAAAGTGAATCCTAAAATTTCAATGGTGAGTTCTTCTGAAAAATTTTTACAGAAACATAGAAAATGATACACTTGTGTCTTTGTCTTGATAAGATAGATAGATTGATAGAAATGAAGAAGAGATTATCCAGGTAGAAATGAAGAAGAGATTATCTAGATCTTTCCATGCTCGGTAATACAAGCCCAGTACATTGGTGCACTATATCGGGTCCCCTAAACAAATGCCTACAGGAACCAGGCAGTTAATAGGACGATAGCCAACTTCAGAGAAGGACAGGGGCTACTGCGCTCTAGCCAATTCCTGCCAGAGGACATGGGACCGTTGTTGCCAGATGTGACTTTTCAAGAGAAGATTTAAAATACAAGTGGGGTGTATATGTGAGAATGTATATACGAAATCTGTCAGTTTTTAAGGGTTGGCAAATGCTTTCAAAAGCAGATCAGACACGACTTATATTTCACCTCTCTTCTGGATTTAGAGAATCTATTCAAGGTCAAGTTTCAGAAAAGACGACAGTGGGAAAGAGTCAAGTCAGTCAAGTATTTAGTACTTCTGTTTAGGTTTTCCTAAGTACTGTAGAAAAGATTGCCTCCGGTTCAAATGCAGTTACAATCTCCATATATATGCTAGCAATTCACAATTTGAGTTCTCTTTGATATAATTTGTATGGTTCAGTCTCCTTTATCCTGCATCCCTTCTTAAAGGTCAGATTGCAGTTTTGCTTTTCAGTATCCACAGGGCTGACTTTGTGGCTTCCCAAACCCCTAACCCAGAAGGTGACGTCTGCCTCTCCTGCAGGAACATGCACATTTGTCTCCAGTGTAGCAGGTTAGGGGGAAGGAGGAGACTGATGAATAATAGGGATTTCCCTCCAACCTCTACCTGGGGATTTTCTAAGAGACTGTCATCAGAAAAGGAAACACAGCTCAAAGTTGTTGTGTGGAAAGATCTCATCCTCCATGAGACAAATTACTAATATCTGTTCAAATGAGGTTCCATCCTTCTTGAAGATCAGCAATGTAAATCTATGCCAGTCTCTCGTAGATAACTGGAAATTCCTACCTGAAGAGATCGAACTTCCTGCCCCAAATTGCCGCCAGGACTTCACTCCTTCCTGCTCCATCTTGGGGAGGCAGCACCCCCTCTTTCCACGGGAGGCTTGCATAGCCAACACCCCCACTCACCTTCTGAGGAGGGAAAAGCCACACAGGCAGCCAAGGCCACCAGAGCGAGTCCTGTCTGCTGCATTCCTGCCTGCCCCACCAGCCCCGGGCTGTACCACAGGTGAGGCTGTAGGATCAGGAAATGAGGCTGAAGGTGTCCTTGGGTGCAGAGAGTGTGGAGGAAAAGTAAGCCGGGCAGCCCCGCCCTGGGAGGTGCTGGGGTACCTATTTCTCATATTTCTTTCCTTGAGACCAGGCTCTTTCTTACGACCAGAACTGTGTACAGCCACCTGGGGGTCTAGCAATGTCAGCGGTGATCTGGCAGTTGGCGAGGTCATTGCGAGTTGGGGGTGTGCATCAGAATCATCTGGGAACCATTAAAAAATAGCTGTCTACTCGAATCCGTCCACACACCTAGAATTCAGGATTTGGAGTAGGGGACTAGTGATTTGAATTCTTTTGAAGCTCCATAGGTGATTCTGATGGACACCTCCATTGAGAACTGTTGCGTAAAGGAATCCGTTTTTAAGTAGCTTGGTGAAACTAACAGTTTGTGGGGACAAGGGTGACAAGTCATAAAAAAACAGTATTATCTGGTGGAAGGATATGGAAAAATTCGACCCCCCTCTGGCCTTGGTTTGCAGCCAAATTGTTTTCAGTGAAGCTGTTAGTTTATTTAGGAGAAAAGACAGGTAGAAAGGCCTCTTGCCTCTAGGCTATGCCTGGTAGAAAAGAGAGGCCCAGAGCAGATGTAAGCAGGAAGGAGGAGGTGCGAGTTCTAGTCTGGCTTTGTTGCTAATCTGCTTTGAAAATAAGAGCATACGGTAGGGTAAGAATAATTGGATTCTAATCCTGCCTCTTTTACTAACTGGTTGTATAACCTCAGAATATGTACTTAACTTTTCTGCAAATACAAGTCAGGCTGGACGCTCTCCAAAATTTTGCCATGCTTTCTTTATAATTGCTCTGTCTCATGCAGTAACTTCTTGTCCGTATGTAGCCCTTGACCATATGAAATGTGCTCACCCAAATTCAGAGGCACTATGAGCATAAATACACACCAGATTTCAAAGACTTAGTACAAAAAATATAAAATATCTCCTTAATAATTTTCATATTGATTACATGCTGAAATGCTGAAATGAAAAGTATTTAGATATTTGAGTTGAATGACATTATTACCATTAAAATCTCTTGTTTCTTTTTACTTTTTTCATATGACTACTCAGAAAATTTTAAGTTACATATGTAGCTTACATTATATTTGCATTGGGCAGTTACTTTGTAAGGTCAAGAGCTCGAGACCAGAATTGTCCCCCCTCTGTCAAGTCATGGTACTTAACCAAACTCCAATTTCACTATCAAGAACAGCTACAGGGGCGCCGGGGTGGCTCGGTCAGTTGAGCGTGGACTTCGGCTCAGGTCACGATCTCGAGGTTCGTGAGTTCCAGCCCTGCATCAGGCTCACTGCCGTCAGCGCAGAGCCTGCTTCACATCCTCTGTCTCCCTCTCTCTCTTCCCCTATAGTACTCGCACTCTCTCTCTCTCTCAAAAACAAATAAAACACGAAAAAAAAAAAAAACCAGGCATAAAAGAGAACAAAATCTTGCTATTTGTAACAACATGTGTGGAGCTAGAGGGAATAACGCTAAGTGAAATAAGTCAGTTCAGAGAAAGACAGAGATTTCACTCATATGTGGAATTTAAGAAACAAAACAAAGAAAAAAAGAGACAAGCAAAAAACCCCCAGACTCTTAAATATAGAGAACAAACTGATAGTTGCCAGAAGGGAGGTGAGTGGGGGGATGGGTGAAATAGGGGAAGGGCATTAAGAGGGCACTTAGCAAGATGAGTGCTGAGTAATGTATAGCATTGTTGAATCACTATTCTGTACACCTGAAACTAATATAATACTGTAGGTTAATTATACTCCAATTTAAAAAATAAATTAAAAAAAATTTTAAAGAGAAGCAAATTAAAAAGGACCAGAGTGATAATAAACTAGGGAACTGGAGCTTTGGAGTACCTGGGTGTAGACAAAGACTGGGGCCCGAACGAAGACCCAGTCACGCAGAGCAGTGGTTCCAACAAGCAAGGGGACCCTGTCTTGATTATGGAGCACAAAGGAGCTGCGGAGGTGACCTGCTTCTCTGCAGTAGAATAAAGCCTCTGTTCAGATGAAATGAAGGGTGACTGCTGGAGAACCCAGAGGGATTTTTAATCCAACAGGAAGGCTGAGCTCAATTTTGATGAGCCTGGGGTTAGAAAGAGCCTGTGTTCTTACTCTTGTACCCTTATTTGCTTCTCTATTTAATGGGACAGCTTCCCTTTCACTGTGTGCTGTTCTGCTAGGGAATGTCACCAGGAGCCTTCCAGGAAGAAGGCATGGGGACAGAATCCAAACACTTGGAAAACACAGGGGCTCTTCCTTGAGTGGTCTCAGGTTGTTAGCATTTTCCCTCTCCTTCCCACTTCTTCCTGGGACCACTGCAATGAGGTGATGGGTTGGGTAGCGGCTCCTGGAAGACAACTGGTGTTACACATGGGACTCATGAGATTACCACCATTAGAACGACAGCCCTGGGACAAGGCGTTATGTCAGCCTGGTGTTTAAAGGCAAACATGACACAGACCCGCAGGAGCCCATAAACCACTGGCAATCCCTGTGCCGTGTTGTTATGTAATGAGCACGAGAGCAATGCCGGGCAGGTCAGTTTGACTGGGGGGAGGGCAAACTGAATGGTGGAATTTTTGCCTGTGGGGAACACGGTGCGAGCTAGTTATGGGGTATGTGCGTCTGTGTGTGACGGGATGTTCACCGGGCATCATTCTACCCAGAATTAACTGGGAAGGAGCCTTGAAAGACTGAGATGAGAACAACTTTGATTATTCAAATGTTTTTATCTGGGCTTGGAGCTTCTACAAAACCAAATGAGGAGGAGACTGGGAAATGTGTGCCCTAAGGACCTAGGGAATAGTTGGAGGGTAGAGCCATGGACTCAGTTTGAAGACAGCCTAAAAGTACATTTGGTTTTGTGTTTCCCACCGTGAAATGTCCCTGGCTAAGAATACCAGGAGGCAAACTTTACAAAATTTTTTTGCAGAGTGGTGGGCGGCTGGGTGGCTTTCTCGGTCTAAGTAGCCAACTCTTGATTTTGGCTCAGGTCATGATCTCCCACTTGGTGGGATCAAGCCCCAAGTTGGGCTCTGTCACAGAGCCTGCTTGGGATTATCTCTCTCCGTCTCTCTCTCTCTGCCCCTCCCCGGCTTGAGCATACTCTCTCTCTCTCTCTCTCTCTTAAAATAAATAAATAAACATTTTTTTTAAAGTTGTTTATTTTACCAGGAAAAAGCAAATCGTTTTCACCTTAAAGAGAATTAAGTATAAACTCAGACATTCATAAAAATACTTTATACCATCCATGCTCTAGGTAAAATGACCCGTTTGGATTAGGAGGATGAAGAAGAGTTCTATTTTATTTCTTAATTTTATTTTTTATTTCAGAGAGAGAGAGAACACGAGCAGGGGGGAGGGGCAGAGGGAGAGAGAGACAACCTTAAGCACGCTCCACACTCATCAGGGAGCCCAATGTGGGGCTCAATCCCATGACCCTGGGATCATGACCTGATTGAAATCAAGTCAGATGCCCAACCAACTGAGCCAACCAGGAGCCCTGGTAATAATATTTAAATGTTCATTTCATACAAGGAATTGTTTTCTATATCATATAGCAAACAAAAAAATTATAGAGTTTTCCTTAGAGCATGGAGGATGATTAATTATAAAAATATATATCACCAGGGGATTTATAGGATTGAAATTAGGACCAAGAGCAGTGTGTGTGTGTGTGTGTGTGTGTGTGTGTGTGTGTGTGTGTGTGAGATACTTCAGAAATCTGTATTCTTTCAAAATAAGATAGTACATTTTCCAGCCGAGATGGCTTTTAGCAAAACCAGGCCAGGCTGTGGTTTCATGATTTATATATACTCTGTAGTTAATTAAATGTGTGATGGGGTTGGGCATCAGATATGCTAAAGCAAACAGGGAAGAAAAAATGCAGGACTAATCAGTAGGAACAGAGTTTGAACCTAGAGCCAAAGTAGGGAATTTCCCTAGCACTGAATTTCTTATTCCTGGTTAACATTTTAGTTTCCTCTCCAGACTTAAATGTATAACTGTTTTCTTTTTTAGCATTCATGCCTTCCAGATATAGAAACAATCCAAATTCATCCCAATATCGTCATTATCAGTTTTATACTGAGTATGCTGAGGCACAAAAGTTAGGTGACTTGACTAAATTAGTCAATACATTAGGAATTATAGAGCAGAATAGTATCACAATCTAATAAAAACAAACAGACTGCACCCAGAAAAATCTTAAAAAGAAAAGCAATGGTGGACAACTAGCCTTTTTGGATGTTAAAATATATTGTAAATCTACTGTAACTAAAATAATAGATTCTAGACACCAATGCATAAATCCAGGAGATACAATGCTTGGGAAAATTTAATATATATAATGAAGTTAGCATTTTACATCAGGGAAAACTGTGGTTTATTCAATGGTTTTGAAACAACTGGCTAACCGTGTGAAAAAAGATAAAGTTGAAGATTTAAATTTCAGATATATTAAATATCTAATGTAAAGAATTAAAATATAGAAGTGTGCAAAGGAAATATGGATGATTTTTTTTTTAAGTTTTGGAACAGGGGAGGTCTTTATTTTTTTTTAATGTTTATTTATTTATTTGTGTGTGTGAGAGAGAGAGAGAGAGAGAGAGAGAGAGAGAGAATGAATGGGGGAGGGGCAGAGAGAGAGGGAGAGAGAGAATCCCAAGCAGGCTCTGCCCTGGGGAAGGATTTTATAAGCATAAAACAAGACTCAGAAGCCAAAAAGAAAAGAATGAAAAATTCGACCATACAAAAAAGTGAAATTCCATCATGGAAAAATAAAACTCAATTAAAGACAAATGGCAAAAACTTTGTGGGAGGGGTGCCTGGCTGGCTCACTTGGAAGAGCATGCGACTGTTGATCTCGGTGTAGTGAGTTTGGGCCCCACGTTGGGTGTAGAGATTATTTAAATGAATAAATAAGTCAAAACTTTCGTAAAAAGTTGTGTGTGGAAAAGAGGGCATTTGTAAGGCAATAGACAACAGACAAAGGGCTAGTATATCAATAAGAAAGAGGCTAACGGCTCCCTGAAAAATGGACTATGGATATGAACACATAGTTCACAGAAATAAAAAGGCTTATAAATACTTTTCTAATGCTTGGCATTCTTCAAAATTACTTAGACATCAATAAAAACAACAAAATGAGACACATTTTCGTACCTGCCAGGCTGGCAAAGAGCAAAGTATTTCGTATTACAGGGTGTTAGCAAGTAGTTAGTAGTAGGTAGCAGGAGTGCAAATTGGTGCAAAGTCTTAGGATCTTAATCTGGCAATACCTGTCAATCTAAAATGAAGATATCCTTTGATTTAAGAGTCACGTGGTAATCCACATTCATTTCCTCACAATTGTTAAACTCATGGTGGCTTCTGTTTCAAGGTCAGCGGACCTTGAAAGCGGAAGAGTCTCTGATCCCTAGATCCTCTTTTAAAGAGCTCACCTGATTAGGTCAACTCCACCCAGGAGACCTACATCTTTGACTAACTTAAAGTCAACTTTAGGGACTTTAACTACATCTGCAAAATTTCTTCATCGTTGCCACATTCTATTGGTTAGAAGCAAATCACAGGTTCCACCTGCACTCAAGACAAGGGGATGGTACAATAGTGTGGATACCAGGAGGCACAAGTCACCAGGCTCTTAGACATCAGTATTACCAAGTATAAAACCAAACCACCATCACAATAAAGAACATCTAATACTAAAGTAGAGCTCATTTCACAGTAGGCATTGTTTCAAGCATTTTGCATACATTAAGTTACTTATTGGTCAGGACAATCCTATGGAGTAGGAATTCTTCCTCCTTTTTAACAGATAAGGAAACAGAAGCATAAGTTTACATAGTTTGCCCGAGGTCATAGAGCTGGTAAGTGTTGGAGCTAGCACTGGAACCCAGGCAGCCTACGTTCAAAGTCCCGTCTTCCTTGCTGCACCATGTATGCATTTTGCAAATATGTACAGGGGTACAAAAAGAATTTAATGTTCCTTTGGCTTCAGCCCTGCTTTGTTTGGGAGATGCAGGAAGTATACGGATCCCCCTACTTCTCTGCCATGTTGGCCACCAATCTCAAGAATTTAATGTTCCAATAACTGAGGCTATATAACAAATATGCCAACACTTGTAGCTTCGGCCACCACAGTATTTGTTGTTTTGCTCATGAGTCTGCTCACTCAAACCTGGAGTGGTTTGAGGCTGGAAGCTGGAATCATCTGGGCGGGTTACTCACTCCCACACTGGCAGTTGAGGCTGGTTGTTGGCTGGGAACCTCAGTTGTTCTTTATGTGAATCTCTCCATGTGACTAGTTTGCCTTCCTCACAGCATGGTGGTTGGGTACGAAGGGCAAGTATCCCATTGGTGAGAGAGCGAGCCGGGTAGAAGCTGTATTGCCCTTGGGGCGCCTGGGTGGCTCAGTTCGTTAAGCATCTGACCCTTGATCTCAGCTCAGGTCTTGATCTCAGCTCAGGTGAATTCATGCCCTGCATTGGGCTCCACACTGGGACTGAAGCATACTTATAAACAAAGAAACAAAAACTTTGTGTGACTCAAGAAACTGTATGACCTGTCTTGGAATTTACAGTTTCATTTCTACTGCATTTGATTAATCAGGATAGTCAAAAAGTCCTACTCAGGTTGAAAAGGAGGGGGAAAAAGACTTCACCTCTCAGTGGAGAGTGGCAAGGTTCTAGAAGAGCATGAGGACCTGAAATATTGCTGTCAATCTTGCACAAAAGATTGATTAATTTATTTCTGTAGCTCAGAGCTAGCCTGTACTCAAACCATCCCAATAATTTAGCTATTCTTTTCTTCAAAAATGTCAAGAAAAGGGCTCCACAATCTTAAATAATAAAACATTAATGTCTTTCTTTTTCCTGTTTTTATACTCCTAGATCACCTTTTCCTCTTACATTTCCCTTAGGGTGGAGAACAAATGAAATTTTAAGCTCCTATCAGGACTTTGCTGTTGGCTTTGAACCCGAGTGATTATGTTTTCTTTCTTTTGGCTGACACTTCAGGGAAGGTTCCTGAGGTAGGACTGTCTAAGACATGCCAGCTCTTATCTTCTAAAAAAATAGGGAAGGATGAAGGAAATAAGACCATTCAGTCATTCATCTGTTCAACAAAATATTTGAGTTTCCACCTTGCACTGAGCACAGCCCTAGGGAAAGAGTAAGAGATGAAGACAGGGGCTCTGCCCTCCAGAAACCCATGCTGCTAGAGGAGGAGAGAAAGGGAAACAACAGCCTCCATATTAATTCCCATGGTAGGGCCCATTCCACCCTGTCGCTCAGGGTGACCCCTTTGTTACTCTCTCAAGTGTGAAAATCATGGTAACCACCCCTTACAGGTCTGCAGCTGGGTCTTTGTCTTGTCTGGGATTGATGCTTAGTAGCACCCAAGTCCTCAGAAAGAAGGCTGCCATTGCTTCAAAATTAGTAAGGCAGTTCCTAAACTGTGTGCCAAGGCACCCCAGGGTACTGAGATGAACTCTTAGGGGTGCAATAGGGTATTCTAAATTACTGAGGGAGGGGTGCCTGGGAGGCTTAGTTGTTTAGGCAT
Organism: Felis catus; assembly: GCF_018350175.1. NCBI lineage: Eukaryota > Metazoa > Chordata > Mammalia > Carnivora > Felidae > Felis > Felis catus. Next base: position 204,279,778 of record NC_058368.1, on the reverse strand, counting down.
CCAACTCTTGATTTCGGCTCAGGTCATGATCTCATGGTCATGGGGTTGAGCCCCATGTCAGGCTCTGCACTCGGCATGGAGCCTGCCTGGGATTCTCTCTCTCTCTCTGTCTCTCTGCCCCTCCCCCACTTATTTCTCTTTCTGTCTCTCTCTCTCTCTCTCTCAAAATAAAAAAAACTTGAAGTTTAAATTGTTGAGGGAACGATAGGGACATCTGTTGGATACCATCCCACAACCACTATTCAGTCATTTGGATCTAACTAAATAACAGGAGCTATCTGATATTTCTTTTGGCCTTGTGGTGCGGTGAAAAAAATTATTGATATTAAGAACACCAACTGTAAGCGAAGAAAGTTTGGTAACCTTTAGAGTACCTCATCTATCAATTTTCCTGATACTTCCTTCCTCGCATTTTTCTTCAGAGTGAACACACATTGCTTGAGCCATTCTTCATCTGGGACAAGGCCTTATTGCCTGATTCACCTGCTAGGACTTCTCCCCGGGGCCTTCGGAGGGATCCTCAGACGGGCATCATTTCCCATCTCTTTCTGCTTCTGCCTCCCTTTCTGTGGCCTTCTCCCCTTAGCGTTCACCTGCTCAGCATCCTTTCACCCCCTGCTCTGCTCTGGCAGGCACCTCCCTATGGAGATAATCAAGTCTCACTCCTCACTGGTGACATGCAGATTTTGTATCCCTGTCCTGTCCTCCTGTGCCCAGTTATCGCTACTCAGCAAAAGGTAAAGGTGAAGGAGAAAGGTAAGGGCCAAGATTCATTTCCGCTGGAGCTCCTGGTGAGCCGAGAAAGTCCTATCCCTTTCATTAACATATGTTTGCACTGGTCTCTTGTTAACTAATATCCTGGGGCTACAATCTCCAGACCTCATTTGCCTCAAATGAGCATTCCATTTTGGAGATCACCAGTGGTGAATGCCCAAATGAGTCCTAACTCAAGGCTTCGGTGTGGAGGGTGAGGAAGCTGAATAAGATGGGACAGGGAAAGCATTTGGTCCTTTGTCACCACACCACAAAACAGAAGGGTGCAGAGAACTAGACCGAAGCGGAGTCCTAGCTCTACCTTGGAGGCTGGATTGAGAGTTTTAAATTGATTTCCAGACAGGGGCGCCTGGGTGGCTCATTCTGTTAAGCTGGCTGACTTCAGCTCAGGTCATGATTTCAGAGTTCATGAGTGCAAGCTGTTAGCACAGAGCCTGCTTCGGATACTCTGTGCCCCTCTCTCTGTGCCCCTTTCTCTCTCTCTCTCTCTCTCTCTCTCTCTCTCTCAAAAATAAATAAAAACATTAAAAATAAATAAAAATAAATAAAGTGATTTACAGAGAGGATGCACTTGAGGTGATCTTGAAGGAGTAAGAGCTACACAGACGCCAAAGTGGGGAAGGAAACGCCTTCCAGCCAGAGGGAATAGCACGTACCCAAGGCCAAGAGTGAGCACTTTCCATTCTGGGCACTCCCGATCGGCCAGAGCTCCACGCGGAGGCAGAACCCGATCCGAAAAGGCTACACGCGAGGGGAGAGGGGCCACATCCCCGGTTTGCTTAGATATTATTTCTAGTATTTTCTTCTTAGATTGTAAGTAGCCTAAATTCAGAAGTCATCGGCACTGAGCCACATAGGCCTGTGCCTCTAGTCTTCATCATTCTTGATGGGAAGAGGACACGGCTGCGTGACATCAGTTCCAACACAGGGGCTCTTGGCCTCAACTCCCAGTTACAGCCTCCAGGAAGAAAGGCAAACCTGCTCCTCCTACCCCTTACCCCTCTCCAGTCTTCCACATTGCCTTCAGGGTATTCCCAGCTCCTCAACTAGCAGAGGAGGATCCAGGCCCCGTGCTGTCAGCTGACTGCCTTCAGCCTTCACCTCTCCCACTCCAGACACCCTAATCCAGCAAAGCTGAATTACCTGTTGTCCCACCTACATGCTGTCACTGGGGGCTTCTGAGCCTTCGTAATTGCTGTTCCCTCAGCGTTGGGGGTCTTCCCACCCTTTCCATCACCTCCCTCTGGCCTTCACGGGAGCCCCCTGCTTTTCTGTTAGTTTTCAGGGAACTCCCCTTTCTTTCCTAATGGGACTTCAGAGGCCCCGTGTTTGCTCTTATTGCCCTACTGATCATGCTATACGGAAATGGCCTGTCTTCTGTATGTCTCTGCCATTAGCCTACAGGTTCAAGATGGAGACTGTGTGTTTTTCACCCTTAGAACATTATTATTATTATTTTTTTAAGTAAGCTCCATGCCCAATGTGGGGCTTGAACTCACAACCCTGAGATCAAGTTGCATGCTGCACCAACTGAGCCAGCCAGGCGTCCCCAGATCATTAATGTTTCATACGAGGCCTGCTACGGAGTAGGAACACATTAAGCATTTGCTCAGTGGCCAAGTGAACCGGTGTTGTGTGAGGGCAAGTACTGGCTCCATTTTCACTCAGATGAACTATGGATGTTTGACTGGCCAAAGCTTTTATGAATTTAAATCTTTTTTTTTTTTTTTGCATGGAGAATGGAGAAAGACTTTGTATTAAGATTCAGTGGTTCCGTTGGTGGGAATGCAAATTGGTGCAGCCGCTCTGGAAAGCAGTGTGGAGGTTCCTCAGAAAATTAAAAATAGACCTACCCTATGACCCAGCAATAGCACTGCTAGGAATTTACCCAAGGGATACAGGAGTACTGATGCATAGGGGCACTTGTACCCCAGTGTTTATAGCAGCACTCTCAACAATAGCCAAATTGTGGAAAGAGCCTAAATGTCCATCAACTGATGAATGGATAAAGAAATTGTGGTTTATATACACAATGGAATACTACGTGGCAATGAGAAAGAATGAAATATGGCCTTTTGTAGCAACGTGGATGGAACTGGAGAGTGTGATGCTAAGTGAAATAAGCCATACAGAGAAAGACAGATACCATATGGTTTCACTCTTATGTGGATCCTGAGAAACTTAACAGAAACCCATGGGGGAGGGGAAGGAAAAAAAAAAGAGGTTAGAGTGGGAGAGAGCCAAAGCATAGGAGACTGTTAAAAACTGAGAACAAACTGAGGGTTGATGGGGGGTAGGAGGGAGGGGAAGGTGGGTGATGGGTATTGAGGAGGGCACCTTTTGGGATGAGCACTGGGTGTTGTATGGAAACCAATTTGACAATAAACTTCATATATTGAAAAAAAAAAAAAAAAAGATTCAGTGGTTCCACACGGAGAAAATAGAGGACAAATAGAACCGTAGTGTCAATAGCAAAGGAAAAAAGGTCATTATTTTCCCAAAAATAAACTTAACTCTGGCAAGACAAGTTGGAGGTTATCTCCCCAGAATTTGAGGAGCCCCCCATTCCTGGGACAAGGAGCTGGGATTATAGAAAGCTAGAGCAGGAAGAGAGTCTTGGAAAGCATTTGGCCTATTCCTCACTGGCTCAAAAAGGACATGTGACTTGTGCAAAGACACCAGGGCTAAATTCTGGTCCGGTGCACAGGATTCAAGAGACCAGTCTTTGTTATGTGGGAAGTGTCTTGCCAGCTCGTATTAAACAAACAAAACCACCACCAACAAAACCATTAAAAATATCTAAGGGTAAGCAGAAGAATGACCCCCGTATCTTAATCCCTGGAACCTGTGAATATGTTACCCTGCATGGCAAGAGAAGCTTTGCAAATGTGATAAAGAACCTTGAGCTGAGGAACTTGGCCTGGATTATCCAGCAGGGCCCAATCTAATCACGTGGGTCCTTAAATAAGAGAATCTTCCCAGCTGTGGTCTGAGGGAGACACGACTATCAAAAGAGGATCAGAAAGATGCATGTGAAGAAGGAAACCAACCTGCCATTGCTAGCTTTGAAGACAGAATACGGGGGCCACTAGCCAAGGGATGCAGGGGGCATCTAGAAGCTGCAGGAGGCAAGGAAACAGATTCTTCCCTAGAAACTCAGATGGAACACGTCCCAGCTGATGCCTTGATTTTAACCCATTGAGACCTGTTTTGGATTTCTGACATGCAGAACTGGAAGATAATGCATTTACCTTGTTTTAAACCAATAAATTTATGCTAATTTGTTATAGCAGCAAAAGAAGAGTAATAGGGGACACACACAGGCATATACCCTACAACCTCTAAGCAGGCCAAGGAGACAGACAGGCTTCCCATCTCTCTTCTTTCTTCTCACTCTTTTTCTTTTTCTTAAGTTTATTTATTTATTTTGAGGGAGAGCGAGCAAGTGGGTGAGCAGGGGAGGGGCAGAGACAGTGGGTGAGAGAGAATCCCATGCAGTCTCCACGCTCAGCACGAACCTGAGCCAAAATCAAGAGTCTGATGCTTAACTGACTGAGCCACCCAGGAGCCCCTCTTCCCACTGTTTTGTAGTATTTTCCCCCTTTCAAAGATCCTCTGAGGTTTAATTTAATCCTACCTCACTTGGATTGACATGTGGATATGGGAGCAGAGAACTTGCCAAGTGACTGGCTGTGGGTCTCACATCTGAGGAATGACAGAGCCCTTTGCAGAAGGAACGGCCTGGAGTCCGTGCCACCCTTCGTGAAGCCAGTCCTGTGTCAATCTGTTCAGAATCTAAAGAAACACTGGAGCCTCTACTGGCCGGGAGACCAGGCCTAACACTGAGAGACTATTGTTATAGACTCTGGGCAAACAGCCGTGGCAGTCCAGGAAGAGGGAAGGGTAGTATTTACACACGGCTCTCCAAGGAGAGGAAGGCCTCTACAGCACACAATGAGGTCCTTATAGCAGGGTCTTTCATGAAGACTTTAAAAAGCTCCAATCATTTCCCTGCGGCTGTGTGAAATAGCTGCTGGCAATGATGTCTAACCGCTGTCACTGAGCTATGTTTTACACCTGCACGCGGTCTCTTACGTAACCACTATCCCGTGTTTTATACTTTATTGAGCATCACCCAGATATCTAGGGAAAATTTTCTCTCTGCCTTCCACTTTACGTGCATGGCACCAATGATGCTGACCTGGGAGCCTGGGTGTTGCTTCAATTAAGTCCAATGAATACTGAATGAGAAAGGGTGTGTGAATCTGGATAGGTGCTTTCTTTGAAATCTCACACAGCGTGCTGAAGTGCTGAAGAGGATAAAAATGAGTGTTAGAGCTTGATGCAGACTTTCCCCTCCCCATTGCCAGACATCAAAGCAATGTTACTTAGTGCTGCTGGGTATGTAAGCCAAATAACTCCTTGCCAGGTCAGGCAAAGGGTAAGATGCTTCAGAAATGCTTTTATTTGTATCTTTATTCCTGGGAAGTAAAGAAAGGCCAAGGGGTCACACGTGGCAATGCCTTGGGTTTATGCAAAGTGCAAGGTCATTGTGGAGATTGAGTATTAATATAAATTTCTCAGATCAGTGGAATGCTGTGAGCCTCTTGGCTTTGGGCTGGAACTAATACGGGCCGAAATTCTGAGGCTTCTCTTTTTGGGTACAGTATTTGGAAAAAAAATTGTTTAGTAGTGGGCAAAGTATTATTAAGATACCCAGTTGAAGTTAGATAGCAGGCCAAGTCAGTAGGGTTTCACAAGTAAAACTGGGGAAAGCCGACTATGCGTATTATTCTAGGTCAGCTGATTGGATAGTACACAGGGCGTCTGGGCACTGAGGGCTGAAATAGTAAACAGTAACCCAGAGCACCGCCTGGGTAGAAGGACAGAGTCAAATGTGCCTAGCAGAGGACTGATGGACCTAGCAACAAAGGAAGGCTGAGAAAAATTAAAGATATTAACAAGGCAAGAGTCAGCTCAAGGAAGAGGAGCGAAGGGAATAAAGTTAAAGAAACAGGATGAGTCTAGAGTCGTGGTTCTTAAAGTGTGGTTCCTGAATAACAGCATCAATATTGTCAACCTAAAATCGTCAGGAGGCAATAATTAAGAATGTTTTTTGGGGACCAAAGAATTGCAGTTCAGATTTGGGTAGTAATCCAAATAGGGTCCCACTAGGGAGCAAAGTCAGGGGTTTTTAAAGCAAAAAAGGAAAGTTTGTATAGGTTGTTCAAAAGAATTTTTTTATTGGTGCTCAGGGCAGAAAGTTACTCTTGAGGGAGTATAAATTGGTTGCTGAGCAAAGTCTCTTAGTGTAGCAAGTTGCAGGTGTTTGAGTGCTTGTAATAGTTGAGGTTGGCTCAGTTCAAGAGTTCATGGTTCCACCAGTGAGGGCGTGCAGGAGGCCCATCTCCTTAATGGCCTCCCAGCTCCATTTTCAAGGTACCTGACATAAGCGAGCCCATTTCATTTCACCTTTCACAGTATCAACCAGGAACTTGTTGGAAATGCAAATTCTTGGGATCTACCCAATCAAAACTCTGGAGGTGGGTCTCCAGCAATCCCTGTTCTAACAAGTCTTACAGGTGATTCTGATGTATGCTAGAGTTTGAGAACCACTGGTCTAGAAAGTTAAACAACGTTTGAGATCTCAGCAAAGAGCAGTGTCATTTAAAAAGCAGGCCTGCTGTACTTGTGCATGGCTGGTGTGATGTAGTGATGAGTCATTGGTATAGAAGAAAAAGGGGAATGTTCAGGTGGCTCATCTGATGACTGAGGGTAAAATCAAGCATTGGAATAAAAGGAAAAAAGAGATCATCAAAGAAGGTGAAAGGGAGCCTTAGAGAGAGTAGCATGTGGGGATGAGGAGGATTAAGAACGAGTAATATATTGAGATATCAAAGGAAAAACTGGGAACTAGGGTGGATAATAGGTTTAGCCATGACAATAGTGAGCAAGGACCAGAATATGGCCTATTTCCTCTCCTCTTCAGTTGGGAAAATGGGAAAAACTAAGTAATTGTCCCACTAGCCAAAACAAAATGGAACCAGGGTGTGTCCGCCTGATTGGAGGTAGTAGTGATGGTGGCTGCCTAAGTTGAAGAAAGGAAGTGCGGACACAGAGGTGTTTTAACTTAGCCTATCACTTAAAGGGAATTAGACTTGAGGAAGAGTAGAGTTCAATGGCAGGTCAATGGTGGAAGTTTTTCTGAGTAGCTACAACTAACATGCCTCTAGAAAACAGCAGATTGGAAGGTTAGATCAGTGGACCAGCCTCCACTAAGTGAGTGGAGGACTTTAATGGATGAAGAAAACACATATATGCAAACAAGATACAATCCAATTTGTCGGAAGCCGAGCTATCCAACCAGCCTGATGGCAGGGCCCGGGCGGTGGACGGATCAGGACTGCAGGCGGTCCACCGACAGTGAAGCTTCTCGTACTCCCGTTTTTATGTAATTTGGCCTTAATAAAAGTACCTGGGGAATTGTCTGTTGGGGAATTGCCCTCGGCAGGCCCCCTGGGAAAAGAATCATTGGGGAAAGAAATAAGGTTCCGCGAGGAAATTGTGCGGCCCAACATTTAGCCCTTGCCACCCCCTATAAAGACAACTCTACCTAAAGGAAGGATAGCCTCATACATTTGCCAGCAAAGGAGGAATAAATGGATTTAAAAGCCCCACTCCAGCAACAAAGGAGTGTATCTCTGGGCACAAGTTACTCCAACCCCTAGGCCCACTTGGCCCCCAGGAGGCATTCCAGATGATGATTGAACCTAGTCGGTTAAGGTACAGAATGGTTCATTAATTCCTAGGTGCATTGTCTCTCTGAGAATGTATAAGGCGTGGGTTCCTAAGGCCCTCTTGGCCCCCTTCTGGAACCTCAGACCGAGGTGAACACTTTTGCTCCTCAAGCCACAAATGGTTCCGAGAAACAACTAAGAGGTCACGTCCCTGTAACTGTTCCACTTGAGGTGTTGAGAGAGATGACTTTTCATGAAAACAGCAAAGCAAATGCTTTATAGATTATAGATAAATGTAGATACATAATGAAAATAATGTAAGAAATTAATCAATAAGCAAAGGGCAGGAGGGAACGTTATGAGAAAATAACCATGTTATTCCTTAAAGGGTGATTACACATAGGAACATTTTTAGAATTAGGTAATGCTAGAAAACATAGATGACGCACACTACAAGGAAATTGCTAACAAATATAATGCCACATTTGCCACAAGAAAGCGGCCAGTTCAACACACTGCTGTTGTCTGTGTCCATTTTTATTTTTGTCTTTTGCCTTTTTTTTTCACTTTTTCGCCGACGCCGTTCATCCTTCGGGAACCCTGGACCTGCCGGAGCTGGACTCTGGCACCAATTTTCAATATAAATGTCGTATTGACACAAACTCTTTCAACGAGGTGAAAAACAAAATGGTGGCATGCGAAGTTGGCTGCTATATTTCCAGAGGTTACAACCACAGCTGTCACAGACCATTTAGAAGATAAGGATCATTTCTGATGGTAGAGGTAGGAAAGAAGATAAACCCACATTTAAAATGTGCAGTTACTGGTTAAGCAATGAGTCATGGTCAAAGTCAATTCCCATTCTAATACAAAAACCACCCCTAAAATGCCAGTGTGACATTCCTAAATAAGGCCCTATATTTTAATAGCATTCCTTCGTTTTATCTGGAGAAAGAAAAAGTAGTTTTATAATTTAGTCAGAAAAAGCGATAGAAGATATATGCTTTATTTCCATGGATTTCTGACATCATATACTTAAAAAAAAATCCCTACCTTATTCAAATTTCCCCCCACTATATAATATTTATTATACCCACCAAAGTGACACAATCATTGCTCTCAAAAGATAATAGATTGTAAAATCTAATAGATTCTAAGATATAATAGATTGCAACCAATTGGTTAACAACAAAAAGAAAACCAAAGTAAAATGAACACTTGTGACAGTTTACAGAGCTCTGTTTAACTTAATAAATAAGACGAATATGCTTTGGATAAGGCGTTGCTTCAGCACTTCTCAGAGAATAAGGCACACAATCACTAGCATTACAAATCACAAATGTGTGAGAAAATCTAAAGACAGCAGATGGCACATAGGATACAAAAAAACAAAGCAAGTGTCTTTAGGGCACTGACGTTTATATCAAAGTGACATTAAACTGTGAAAATGTAAAATTTTATAGCAACCAAATTTTCCTTCTCTAATAAAGGTTAATCATTTTTGACAGGTTAACCTGAAAGGACAAAGGAAAAGGCAAATTTCCTGAAACTCCTTCATTTTGAAAAACGTATGTTTTGTCTCTCTGCATCAGGCAAATGTTTTAAAAATTATTTAACTGGTATAATATTTTTAAATAGTGTGTAAACAAACTGATAGCAACTAAAACAATTTTAATGACACCTTAGGAGTTTACATCTGAAATAACATTACTGGTTAAGTCCTTTTTTTGTGTGAATTCAAATTCCATGGTTATAAGCCATGTATTAATATTTTGTTAATTTAATTATGTTTTTTCAGAACAGTTAAAACCTTAACACATGGGATTCGGGGGCAAAGATACTAAAAAAAATAATACTGGGGCGCCTGGGTGGCTCAGTCGGTTGAGAGTCTGACTCTTGATTTTGGCTCAGGTCATGATCTCTCGATTTGTGAGTTCAAGCCCCACATGAGGCTCTGTGCAACAGAGCAGAGCCTGCTTGGGACTCTCTCTCTCCCTCCCCCTCCCCCATTCATGAACACACTCTCTCTCTCAAAATAAATAGATGAACTTTAAAAAAAATAATACTTGAGCAATGTTACTACAGGCAACATATTACAATAATTATTTCCTAAAGTGATTCCTGAAACAATAATCTAGATCTAATATTAGTTACTATCTTTTATGAATATGATGATTTCTTACAAGTGTACTGGCACAGATTCCGCCGGTAATCACAACTCACTAAAGTACCTGGCAAATCAAACTTCACTCAGGTTCGACATAGAGGAAAATGAAGAAATCTTAGTGGTCACCATACGTCTTATTCAGGATCTCATTTATTCTGGCTCTTTCACTGTTTCAGTATCTCAGGAAAATGTGGACACAAATGCCTTCAAATTAGGCACCCTACAATTTGATCTGTTTTTCATCCTGAAGTGGACTGCCTTAAATGTGCACCTCCAGAAAATGTAACTGGATGTTAGTCTACTAGAGCTATTGGTAAAGCCAGATAAACAGAAGACACAATAAAAATATGTCACGGAATAAATGAAACTCTAATATTGTACTAGTGTATTATAGAAGAGAGAAGTAAAATTATAACAAATATATATATATATATATATATATATATATATATATATATATTTAAAAAAGGGTGCATGCCTCCCGAGCAAGAGGATTCAGGAATTATAATAATTAATATATATTTTTTAATTTATAATGTCAGCTACCCTTAATTATCGTCTGAACCATTTCCTTCTCTCAGAGTGGCATACAGTTACTTCAGACGTCAATCTGAATTCCATGTTTTGCAGACATCATTTGTCTGGTCCCTGTTAAATACATAACAAATGAACAGATATGAGGTAAAGAGGATGTGATTATGACATAAAGCCAGAATGGCAAAGGAGAAGTTTTTCCAAATGGGCATATCCACAAGCCGTGACGAATTCCATCTCGGATATGATGTGAGGTCCAGGATATAAATAACATCCAGGGGAGAAAGCACCATGAGTCTTTGAGCTTGAAAAGGTGCATAGTAAACTTCAAGGTCAGAGCCACGACAGGTATCACGGTAGAACAGTGAAGAAAAGGTCTTCGTGGAAGAGTCAAAGCAGCCTGCAGGGGAAAGTAGCTGGTATCATTTCCCTCTTGGCAAACAAAATTTTGTAGATGCTTCTTAATATTCTAAAATATTTTCCAGGAGTCTATTAGAAATGCAATGGAAACATTTTCTTTTTTTCTTTTTTTTTTTTTTAATTTTTTTTTTCAACGTTTATTTATTTTTGGGACAGAGAGAAACAGAGCATGAACGGGGGAGGGGCAGAGAGAGAGGGAGACACAGAATCGGAAACAGGCTCCAGGCTCCGAGCCGTCAGCCCAGAGCCTGATGCGGGGCTCGAACTCACGGACCGCGAGATCGTGACCTGGCTGAAGTCTGACGCTTAACCGACTGCGCCACCCAGGCGCCCCCACAATGGAAACATTTTCTATGTCACCTGTGAATACACATATTCAATCTGGTATGTGTAAAGCAAAGAAGATTTAGGTGTGAGTAGGATATTTCTTTGCATTAAAAATGGAATCAAGATCTCAAGAACCTGGCCATCAATTTTTTAAAGTTTTCTATTATTTGCTTAGAAAAGTCACAATATGAACATAATTTATATATCAAATGTATGGTTTGTGTAAATTTGGAGTTTTAGAGAATTATCTGGGGCCTCTAACAGCATTGAAAAAAAATCTCACAACCAAAGAAAATATTCTTCTATCAATAAAGGCAAGAAAAACATATTTTGTTGTAACTGGTTTATATTGGCCTTGAATATTTTCAGAATGCACTTACAACAACATTTAGAAAGACTGTATTATTTTATTTTATTAAGTTTATTTATTTTGAGAGAGAGAGAGAGAGAGAGAGAGAGAGAGAGAGAGACCGACCATGAGTGCATGCGCTAGCTGGGGAAGGGCAGAGAGATCATGACCTGAGCTGAAATCAAGAGTCAGATGCTTCACTGCCTGAGCCACCCAGGCTCCTCTCAATTAGATAACTTCGAATGAAAAGGAAGCCGAGGATAGTGAAAATTGCCTAAATCTGAATCTCCCCACACATCCTCAAAAACACTACAGACAAGGACAAATAAAACTATACCAAATCCCACTCGGCATTAGACAGACGTCAGAGAGCACCTAAAACTTCAAATACTCTAAAGCATTAAGATAAACACCACATCAGCATGCTCTCTTGCACACCTCCACCGCAAGCCAAGAAGGACGAAGAGACCTAAGATTGATCTAAAATTACTAGAAAGAGAAACACTGAAAAGGGCCCTCATAGATCAGAGCACCGGCTACAAAGCAAAAACTTCAAAGTGTGCATGATTCAAGGCATTACAAGGCACTGGTTCTGGGGGAGAAGATGATAAAGAGGAAGGGAGAGGAACCCTTTGGGGACGGTCAAGAGGAAAAGGAGTAGTGAAAAAAACAACTTAGGTACCTATAAAAAAAAAAAATTAGGAGGCATAACCTTCCCACCACACTAAAATACAAGACATCTGTTAAAAAAACTGTACCTTGGGGGTGCCTGCGAGGCTCAGTCGGTTAAGCATCTGACTCTTGATTTCGGCTCGGGTCATGGTCTCCCAGTTCTGTGGCTTCGAACTCCACATTAGGCTCTGTGCTGACAGTGTGGAGCCTACTTGGGATTCTGTCTCCCTCTCTCTCTGCCCTTCCCCTGCTCGCTCTCTCTTTCTCTCTCAAAATAAATAAATAAACTTAAAAAAGAGAGAGAGACAGACACTATACCTTGCCACCCTGTGAAGTCACACGGCTGGGGGGTCTCTTAAACGCACTACTTAAACCAGGGTTCTCTACTCCCACCAACTGACTAAACATCAATCAAGGCATTTATGCTACATTCCCCTTCCTTCTCCCTTCTCTACATTTTTAGTTGTTTTATTTCTACTTTGCCGGCACATGTGACATTTCTGTATTGTTACTCAATTCTTGTCTCTACCTTTGTTTTTTGGTTCCATACCCACGCTGTATCGTGCTCCTTAACAGCAGGGTGGGACAAGGGGGCCTGTGGTAGTCCCGACTTGGAAGAAAGCAATAGCCTGAAGTTGACGTGATTAGCAGTTATGCTCTGGATATGTCTGACTCTTTACGCATTCATTTGTGAAGTCTATTTATATTAATAGATGCTAAAGAAATTTCTGTTGCTTGGCTTACTTCTAAAACTTCAATCGAGACTTTTCCTTCATAGAAAAATAATGAATAATGGGGGCGCCTGGGTGGCTCAGTTGATTAAGCGTCCGACTTTGGCTCAGGTCATGATCTCGTCGTCTGTGGGTTTGAGCCTCACATTGGGCTCCATGCTGACAGCTCAGAGCCTGGAGCCTGCTTCGGATTCTGTGTCTCCTTCTCTCTCTGCCCCTCCCCTGCTCACGCTCTCTTTCTCTCTCAAAAATAAATAAACATTAAAAAAAAAGAAAAATAATAAAGAATAAAAGGACATTATCATAAAATTACAGAAGTAAAAATAGATCACTTAAAAAAAGAAGTAACAACAGACATTTAAAAAATAGTATCATAATGGGGTGCCTGGGTGGCTCAGTGGGTTAAGCGTTGGACTTCGGCTCAGGTCATGATCTCACAGTTCATGAGTCTGAGCCCCGTGTCGGGCTCTGTGCTGACAGCCAGGAGCCTGGGGCCTGCCTCAGATTCTGTGTCTCGCTCTCGCTCTCTCTCTCTGCCCCTCCCCTGCTTGCACTCTGTCACTGTTTCTAAAAAAATCAATAAATGTTAAAAAAATTTTTTTAACTAGTATCATAAGTACTTAGTTTTGGTACTTATTACTGATGATCACAAACAGTTTTTTTTTTTTTTTTAAATTTTTTTTTTTCAACGTTTATTTATTTTTGGGACGGAGAGAGACAGAGCATGAACGGGGAAGGGGCAGAGAGAGAGGGAGACACAGAATCAGAAACAGGCTCCAGGCTCTGAGCCATCAGCCCAGAGCCTGACGCGGGGCTCGAACTCACGGACCGCGAGATCGTGACCTGGCTGAAGTTGGACGCTTAACCGACTGCGCCACCCAGGCGCCCCGATCACAAACAGTTTTATGGTTAAAAACGTTCATATTTCATTTTTAAAAAAGGATCAGTACCAGCACTATGCTATACTTTCTATGCACTACCTCCTTTAATCCTTACAACAACTGGATGAGTTAGAGATGGTTTTACAGAGCGGGGAGCCGAGGCTTACAGAGAACAAGTAGCTTCCCCACGTTGTACAAACACTGAGTCTGTCTGACTCTTTGGCTCATATTCTCAACACTACCGCTTCTAAGTGAGTCAAAGAATAAATATAGTAGGTAGCCTAAACGTTTTTAAAAATTACGATAGTTAAATTCTAGGTGAACGCACTTATGAACCACACTTTCTGTGGTTTAGCTTACCCAAATCTCTACTAACATTTATTGTGAACTATTTACCACGGTGCATCCTGTGACATGCTCTCTTAACACTCAAGACAACCCAACGAGATCAGTAAAGACAGAATCCACATTTTACAGATGAGGGCACCGAGGCTTAAAGAAGGAAGCGGCTCTGCTAACGCCACCACATACCGGGATTCAAACTCAGGTCTTCTGATGCCAATCTCAAACGCAGTGTTATTCTGCCTCCATTTATAGCCAAAAAGTTACACTGTGTCTTTAATCAGGAATTAGTGATTCCTAACTGATTAAGTGTTTTCATAAGTGAGACAATCTCTGAGAAGTACCTGGTGTGTGACACATAAAGGAAAAAGTGATCATTTCTCATTCATTCAACAAATATCTACCGAACACCTACTAGGTGAGCCAGGCTGCGTTCCAGGCAGTGGTGAGCAAGAAAAGTCCTTGCTCTGTGGGTCTGTATTTCTTTCCTGAAATATTTACAGGTCATAAACATGTAAAAGGTAGGCAAATCTGTTGACACTTAGAAAATATTATCTGAACAGGGGTGTCTGGGTGCCTCTTGATTTTGGCTTAGGTCATGACCCCAGGGTCATGGGATCAAGCCCTGGGTGGGTTCCATGGTGAGCGTGGAGCCTGCTTGAGATTCTCACTCTCTCTCTCTCTCTCTCTCTCTCTCTCTCTCCCCTTCTCCTCTGACCCTCTCTCCTGCTCGTGTGCACGCTCTCTCTCTCTAAAACGAAAAAAAAAAAAAAAAAAGCAAAAAGAAAATATTATCTGAACTGTCATTTTAAGCATAGCTCATTTGCAAAGCTAGTAGGTCACTGTATAGCTAAACATCTGAAGCCTCAATGAAATTCCTCAAATTTCGCCACCAGCGACGGTGTCCTAAGGAGTCCCTTGAAATGCACACCTTTGGTTCCAAGAGGGGCTGGGGAATGAATCTACTGAAGTCACTCCCCGGGACTCGGAATCATCTTAAAGCTGCTTCACTGTTACAGAGCACGTAGGAGCTGCATACTAACTGTAAAACATGAAGCGTAAGGGGGAAAATCCTAACTGTGGCCCTGAAGAAAGAACACAGAAAAAAGAACCAGGTTAGCTCCGAGAATGACCCCCATTATTTTAAACCAGTGGGCTGATGCTTCCTTCAAGACTTGGCTAAGCACCGTCCTCGGTAAAGCCAGCACAGAACTCTCCAGGTACATTTAGTGAGTCCTTGCTCTGTATGCATCCTTGGCACTTTGTGAGGCCAAGTAACTTGATTAGCAACATGTCTGTATTCATCTTCAGGAAAGTACTGAGTGCTCAAAAAAATGGGATGAATGAGCTTTCTTACTTTAAAATAAAGATAACCCCTAGCTCTAAAATGATGCTGTGAAGGTCAATATAATGGTGTTATTAAAGACCAGAAAAATTAAACATGGATGCCTCTTACCTTTAAAGATAAAGATCCAGCTAGAAAAAAGTGGTCTACATCAATAACAGAGGCTAAAAATCCAGCTAACATGATTTCTCCAAAGTCAGTTGTCTTCTTGACTCCAATGACAATTGCCCACAACCACATGCCAATCACGCAATGTACTGCATTATCTGAGAGGGCTCGAAGCCAGTCATTTTGCTGAATGATTGAAAACTGAAGAAGTCTGTCGGCTACTAGGCAAAATATTCCCAGACCGAGGCTGGAAAAAAGAGATTCAGTGCTACAAGACTGGAGTAAAGCATGGGTCTTCTCAGCCTCAGATGCCATCACAAATAATACGTCAGTATACAGCAAAAGCCATCAGGGGACAAACAGCTTATTCTTGTTTACATTCCCCAGTCACCCTAAAATAGAAAGCAAAGAAAAATATTAATGCCACATAGCATTTAAAAACAAAATCAGCAATGATTTCACAAATACAAAATCAAATTGTAGAAACAAAAATTTTTTTAATGTTTTGTTTATTTTTAAGAGACAGGATGTGAGAGGGGGAGGGGCAGAGAGAGAGGGAGACACAGAATCCGAAGCAGGCTCCAGGCTCTGAGCTGTCAGCACAGAGCCCAATGTGGGGCTCGAACCCATGAACCGTGAGATCATAACATGAGTTGAAGTCAGATGCTTAACTGACTACGCCACCCAGGCACCCCTGGTATTTCTTTTTTTTTTTTTTAAACTGTTATCAGTAATTTCATTTTATTTTTCCCAGCTTTATTGAGATATAACTGATATATAACACTGTATAAGGTTAAGGTGTATAATGTGATGATTTCATATACGCATATATTGTGACATGATTACCACAGTGTGGTTAACATCTCCGTCACCTCGCATAGTTACCTTTTTGTGCGTGTGGCGAGAACATTTAAGACTACTCTGTTAGTAGTTTTCAAGTGTAAGAAAATCGTATTTCTTACATGTTATATACAATATGCCATGTAGCACAAAGAGAATAGGAACACCAGTTTACATGTTAGTATGTATCAAGGTGAATTTAAGAAAGCCCACCAACTGTAATCTATTACTTTGAGGTCATCCATCAGTTCTCTCTCTCAGCAATGTGTGCTACCTGGTAGTGGGCATCCGTGTCTGTGTACCCAGCATCTATTTTCCATACTTCTGAAAACAGCATCTCCTTTTAGGAAAACTGCTCATCGCAAGACCCACTCTGGAGCTGACCAGTTAGAATTCCCTGTCTCTCTTAGTAGTAGTAATTAATTAGTAAGTAGTAATTAGTCATCATTTTCCAGTAGTGATTGGACTAGTGGTGAATACTCTAGTGATTAAGGTGACCCAGGCTGGGCCAATCAGACTCCCTTCTAGAATTTTCCTAAGTGGAGCTGGTAGGGGAAAGTTACTCTTCTTCTTACAGACCAAGGGCTTCACTATACGGAGCACCCTAAAAACAAAGAACCATAAGGACATCAAGTCCACAGGTCCAGTCTTTTAAGTTTCTCAGAGCTGGCCTCCTTCCTGCAGCTTACCTTTTACTTCTAGGAGCTACCCTAGAATAGCATTCTTCCAATAAATCCCTTTTTCCTTTCTGTTGCCTCTAACCGAAGAACTTTAATTGATATAAAAAGGCAATCATAATTCTGTGCTTAGTTCTTACCTGGCATAGGATACTGAAATCATTTATACAGTTAAAGTTATCAACATTATGTGATACCTGCAGTTTTTGTTTTATATTGTTCTGTTTTAATTCTGAGGCTAAAGAATAACTAAATGACGTATTAAGAACGATTCAACTTCCATTCTGTCATAAAAACTATACATAGCTCATAATATATATTCCGGAATTTATAAGGAAACATTCCTTGAATCAGAAAACAACTTGGAAAAAGATGAACTAAGTTGAAGGCCTTACACCATCTGATTACAAGTTTTATAAAACCGCAGTAATTAAGACAGTGTGGTACCGATATAAAGATAGACAAATAGATTGATGAAACAGAATAGAAAGCGGGATCAGAAATAGATCCACCCATATACGGTCAATTGATTTTTAACAAACGTGCAAAAGCAAGTAAACGGAGAAAAGACAGTCCTTTCACCAAACACTGCTGGAACAACAGGATATCCATACGTAAAAATAATGAACCTCGGTCCATACTTTACTCCATATACAAAAATTAAGCCAAAATGGATTACAGACCTAAAAGTAAGATATAAAACTGTAAAACTTCTGGAAGAAAGCATAGAATATTTTTGTGTCCTTGGATTATGTAAAGAGTTCTTAGAAGCAACATCAAAAGGCCAATCTGTTTTTTAAAAATTGATACACTGAACTTTGTCAAAATTAAGAAGCTCTGCTCTTTGAAAAACATTAAGAGAATGAAACAACAAGCCACAGATTTGGGATAAAATATTTGCGTATCTCGTATTTGATAAAGGATTTCTACCCAGAACAAAGAATTCTCAAAACACAGTAACAGAAAAATAAACGAATACAAAAATGGGCTAAAGATCTGAAAAGGTCCATTACAAAGATAATATATAGTGGTCAACAAGCACATGAAATATGCTCAACGTCATCAATTATCAGGGAAATGCAAATTAAGGCCACAATGAGATACCAGATATACCTATTGGAATGGCTAAAATCAAAGACTTATCATCCCAAATGTTGAAGAGATGTGGAGCAACCAGAACCCTCACACACGGCTGGTGGAAATATAAAATGGTAAACCACTTTTCAGTTTCTCCAAAGTTAAACATACTTCGATCATAGTCATTCTCCTCCCAGGTATTTACTGGAAAGAAATGCAAGCATACAGACATACAAAGACTTGTACATGAATGTTCACAGCAGCTTTATCTACATTAGCTCCCAACTGGAAACAGCCCAACTGGCTAAACAAAACATGGAATAAAAAGAAATAAAAAAGTAATACATACGAAAACATTGATGCACCTCAAATACTTAGTGAAATAAACCAAACCAAAAAGAAAAGAAAAATGGAGTAATAGTCAAAACCCATGTAACTAGACAACACAAAGAATGAGCCTTGGGGCGCCTGGGTGGCTCAGTCGGTTGAGCGTCCGACTTCGGCTCAGGTCATGATCTCCCTGTCCGTGAGTTCGAGCCCCGCGTCGGGCTCTGTGCTGACAGCTCAGAGCCTGGAGCCTGCTTCGGATTCTGTGTCTCCCTCTCTCTCTGACCCTCCCCCATTCATGCTCTGTCTCTCTCTGTCTCAAAAATAAATAAACATTTAAAAAAAATTTAAAACAAAACAAAACAAAACAAAAAAACAAAGAATGAGCCTTAATGTCAACTATGGACTCCAATCAATGCACCAATGTTGGTTTATTAATTGTAACAAGTGTGCCACACTAACACAAAATGTTAATAATAGGGAGAAATATGTATGGAGGGAGAGGTAACACATGGAACACTCTGTACTATCTGCTCAATTTTTCTGTAAACCTAAGACTGCTCTCAAAAATAAAGTCTTAATTTTTAAAAATGACATAAATGAAGGAAATATGGGAAATTTTATAATTGTTCAATATCAGTAATGGATACCCTGTAGTTCATTATTCTATCCTCCACTTTTCTATATATTTAAATTTTTCATTTGGAAATTTTTTAAAGAATACATAATGATTCCATTTATATAAAATCCTAGAAAATGCAAATCAACTTAAGTGACAGAAAGCAGATCAGTGGTTGCCTGGGGAAGGGAGGGACTTAGAAGGATTAAAAAGGAACATAAGGAAACTTTGGGGGAAGAGTTATGTTCACTATCTTGATTATGGTAATACTTTCATGGTTCATAGTTTCATGTATACATCAAAATGAATCAAGGTCAAGAATGCTAGCTTCTCCTGCAGATCACCCACAGCATCAAAACTGGAGTTGGTGAGAAGCCTATGCAGATTCCATTCTGTCCTTGCTCTCCTCCACATTCAGTTTCCCTTCTTGACTGTCTGCCTAGCTGATCTGCAGCAGCGTCAGGCTCAACAATAGACTCAGAGGCAAGCGTCTGCCCAGAATGCTCTCCCAGCCCCCACTATTACAGAAGGTCTAACCCCTGTCATAAATCCCACATTATTTAGCAGGCAAGTAGTTCTTCTTCTTTGATGGAACTTAACTAATACAAGATCCAGACCATTTTGTTGAGTAAGAAGACAACATTGATGGTGTTATTCCCTTCCAATGGTATCTATAAATTTAATATACTCCTAATTAATCAAAAGGGATTACTCCTAATAATACTCCTAATCAAAAGGGATTTTCTTTTAGGAACTTCATGAAATGTTTCTAAATTTCATTTAGAAGAGCAAATACTGGGTGCCTGGGTGGCTTACTTGTTAAGCATCTGACTTCGACTCAGGTCATGATTTCACAGTTCATGAATTCGAATCCCACTTTGGGTGAGTTTGTGCCCCGCTTCGGGTGAGCTCGAGCCCTGCTTTGGGTGAACACGGGCTCTGCTTCAGGTAAAATAAAGGAGTAAACTTGAAAAAGCAGAGTATCATAAGTACTAAAAGGTGAATACAAAGTCCAGAAACAGATTAAGTGTGTGTATGGGGGAGTGGGGAATGTGTGTATAATTCTAAACACTTATTATTTAACTCAGATCCTGTATCAGTTAGGGTTCCTAAGTGCATGGAAAAGAAAAGAAGTAAATGCAAAACACAAAACTTATTAAAAGGATATTGGAAATCACAGACTTGCCAGGTTTTAAGAACCAGGCCTCAAATCTATGCCTCAAGTACCTCAGTGAAAATGACACCAGACAACTGGTCTGGTGATGATCTCCCTACCACTGACCCCAGCTTACACTGCCCAACCCCTGTCACCAGATGTTACCACTGGCATTGGTGTCAAAGCTGCACTGTCTGCTGCGGCCATGAAAGATTCTTGGCAGTATTTGTTTGTTTTTTTTAATCTCAATACAAAATTTGGAGTAGGGCAGGGTATGTGTCTGATTGGCTGGCTCTACGTTACATGACCAGACCTTTGCTGCAAGGGAGGTTGGAAAAGACAGTACTTAGCCTTTTCAGCATGTATTGTAGAAAGAGTGCTCTTTGTTTCTTCCAGTTGCATTAGAAGAGCAATCTGACAAATATACTATCTGGACAGGAAGTGAGCAGTCCACACTGGTTGTCAGTCTGTTAAGTGCTAAGTAGTACTGGAGAGAGTCAATCATCAGACGAAACCTGAGACTGGGTCATCTGCTTTCAATCTGTGCAATGCACAGTTCTACACAGTAAAGCTGTGAAATCAACTCTAGGTTTTAAAGCTGTTAAATCAAACAACATTCAAATGGATTACAGTTTTGCAATATAATAGACCATTTCCCTGGTTAAATTAAGAAAGGGAATCTGTTTTGTTGACTAGCTGCTTGGAAAATTTCTATGATTAGATAGCTTTTGTAATCAGTTTGATTATCAAGTTTGGGGTATTTACATGAATTTGTAAACAGACTTCTACATAGTTCAGCCAGGTAGACTTTTAGAGGGGAGCTCAAAATTATTTTAAAAATATTGATAGACATGACTACATAAGAATGTAAAACTTGTGCATGGCAAAGTTAAAGACAAATGGAGGAAATTTAGAACCTTTATGATGGAGAAAGATTTAAAGTTTTACTTTATTAAGGGCACTTAAAATTAAGAAGGAAAAACAAGTACCCCAGTAATAAAGTGGGCAATGTCTATGGAAAGGCAATTTTGAAAAGGAAGAAATACAAATATCAAAAATTACTAGAAGATTTCAACTTTATTAGTAATCAATTGAATTTAAATTAAAACAATAAGGGGTGCCTGGGTGGCTCAGTTGGTTAAGCATCCAACTTTGGCTCACATCATGATCTCACTGTCCATGAGTTCGAGCCCTGCATCAGGCTTGCTGCTGTCAGTGGGGAGCCTGCTTCGGATCCTCTGTCTCCCTCTCTCTCTGCCCCATCCCTGCTCATGCGCTCTCTCTCTCTCAAAAATAAATAAGCATTAATAAATTAATTAAAACAATGAGATTTCAATGTAAGATTGACAAAAAAATTGCTAATACTTTCTGTTAGTAGTGGTAGAGAAATGATCACTCATACTGAGTATTAGCAGGAGTGTAAGTTGGTATAATTTTTAGGGGACAATTTGACAATAAATGTATCAAAAACCATTTAAAAATGAACAAATATTTTTGACTCAGCATTTCCAACTCTACAAATTTATCCACAGAAAATAAGTAGATTTAAATACAAAGAGGTATATATGGATATTCAGTATGGCATTGTTTATAATAAGGAAAAATTAGAAATTAAAGGTCCTAAATACAAGACTAGTGAAATTAATTTCAAACAATTAAGCAGCCACTAAAAAACACTTATTCCTATTTTTACTGATATGAAAAGATGTTCAAAATATTAACATTTAAAAGGCAGCCTGTAAGATAATATGTAAAATATTACTTTTTATTAAAAATATGTACTTATACTATACACTTAAAAATAGAGAAGACTGTTCATTTGGCTCCTATCTCACTCATGGTCTTACATATGATCATTACTTTTTTTCCCTTGTTTGATTCCCTAAACATTTTCAATGCCTTAATATTATGACCACAAAACCATTAAAGCTACTCTGAAAAGTTAGTCAGAAGTCATTAAACAACTCAGACCATGATGCTTGTCAGCCTCTTCAAAGTATAATTTTTAAAAAGTAGAAGTATATTTATAACATCATAAATATGTATTAATAAAAATATGAGAATATATAACATTAATAAACATTAATAGAGGTGCCTGGGTGGCTCAGGTTAAGCACCCAACTCTTGATTTTGGCTCAGGTCATGATCTCACAGTTTGTGAGTTCAAGGCCTGCATCGGGCTCTGCACTCACGGTGCGGAGCCTGCTTGGGATTCGTTCTCTCCCCTCACTCTCTACCCCTACCCCACCTGCTCTCTCTTTCAAAAATAAAGAAAAAAAAAAATTAAAATTAAAATAAACCTTAATAAAATTTTATACAATTCTTATAAGCCAAATTTATACTATAAAAATTATTTGCTCCTATTTATGTATTAGTTGACACATGCAAACACTACAAAAGATTTCTCTGTCTCCAGGTGAAATAAACTTATAGAGATTCCTTTAATTCTTTCATATTGTGAAGAAGACTTGCTTTGCACAGACCAACTGTGCAAATGATAATGGAGTCTACGACAATCCTCAAATTCTTGTCATTTGCAATAATGAAATCTGTTCTGAAAAGCACTAAGATTGGGTTTGAGTCTACAGATTCTTCCAGGATGAGGAAATAATGATTTCAAAGTAGTTTCAAGCAAGAGATATGACCAAAATGTAAGAATGCAAAAGATACCTCCAAGGTCATGAATCCTTTAATTAAACCCGAGGATTTACAGTCCCATAAATGAATCATTTGTTTCTACTTTACAAATAAACTCTTGACACTTGCATGGATAAAGAAGTCAACATATTTAAAGGTTCAGTGCACATAATTCTAAAGTTTATAAAATATCCCTTTGAACCAAAGCTAGATGCCAGTATCCACTTAGCCAGATGGGAATTGGGACACACAAATTTGAATTAATGACCAAGTCAGAGAGGTGCTGCACTGGCAGCAATATTCCCCTCCTTCAGTAAGCAGTGGCCTGCAAATTAGCCCGAAGGAGAAAGGCCACTCAGGCAGATGAGTGTGAGAGGGAAGGCTGTGCACACTCACACAAAAGCCTAACAGAAAAGTTCTGCTGCCACTGAAACTATGCTTATTCAGGAAAACCTTGGTTTGCGAGCATAACTCATTCCGGAAACATGCTTGTAATCCAAAGCACTTGTATGTCAAAGCGGAAGAAATACTGGAAACTCAGATGACTTGTTCCACATCCCAAAAATATTCACATAAAAATCATTACAATACTGTAACAGAACACACAACAATAAAGAAAATACAAAATATAAAGACAAATAAATTAACCTGTACTTACCTTTGAAAACCTTCGTGGCTGGTGTGAGGGAGACAAGAGAGAGGGTTATTGTGTAGGATGACTTTCACTAGCACTAATGAAATCACTGCTATCTACTGGCTCAATGGAATCCTTTTCTGCATGGGGGCCATTGTATACACTTGCATGGATGTCAACTATACTACATTATTAATAAACTCTTGTCATATACTGTATTTAATGTAACTGGCAATAATGCAGCAGAGGAGAGGGTCTCTATCTGCAGGCAACCTGACCTAGAATGAAGCAAAGCATTCCTAAGCTTACTCATGTATGGAAAAGCAAAGGACTGCTGAAGTGACAAAAAATACACTATCGCCAGTTTTGGGTACCTTCCAATGTTCTGAAAAATCACTGATTTCTGCCAAACACCACAGCATGAGGCCCAGCATCTGAGCAAGGGAGACGATCACCCACCATCCCGCAGAGAGAGAGAGAGAGAGAGAGAGAGAGAAAAGAACGATTGGCTCATTTGTGATCATGTGACATTAGGCATCATGTACTACTCAGTCGCAGAACAAGTTACTCACAACACAAGGTTTTACTGTATATGCATTTATTACAAATTTATTTTCAAATCTTATCTCAGAAAGGAGACAAAAAAAAGGTCATTATCCACTTAATTGCAAATTGCATTACATCCAAACTCTTTTACTCTTTTTTTAAGATTTTACTTTTAAGTAATCTCTACACCCAACATGGAGCTCGAACTCACAACCCCAAGACCAAGAGTCACACATTCCACTAACTGAGCCAGCCGGGTACCCCCATCTTCTTTTACTCTTGAAACAATTTTTAACATCCCAAAATATATTTAAATGTTATTAACCTTGTGTTTTACATAAGTTCAGATTCTAAAAAGACAGGGTAGCTAATGAAGTGTTAAGAGCAAAGTGAAACATCAAAAGATCACTTCAAGTATTTAAATGATGATTCAAATTTAAAGTGACCCGAAAAAGAAGACCTTATTGTTTATAACTATATCGTTGTTTGACTAGGAACACATACACAAAACGGGGCAGCATGAAATACATTTTATAAATGGAAAGTATAAAACAGTTTGCTTGATGAGAGAACAACAAAAGACTAATGAGGGAAGTAGATCCCTTAGCCCGTCAAGTTTTTTAGATGCCTGCAGCTCTGCAAACTTCTGGACTGCAAGTACATGGGCCCCTGAGCCAGAATCACCCAGCTAAGCCTTTTCCGAGACCCACAGACACAGTGAGATAATACTTGTTAAATGTTTTAAGCCTCTAAGTTTCGGGGTAATTTGTTATACAGTAATAGGTATCTAACACAATACTGTTTCATTCATTCATTCATTCAGAGAGGGCACAAGTGAGCAAAGGGCAGAGAGAGAGAGAGAGAGAGAGAGAGAGAGAGAGAGGGATCCCACCAGGGGCAGAGGCAGGGGGGAAAGAGAGAAAGAGAAGCGGGGCTGGTGTTCACCTGAAGCAGGGCTCAGCTCACCCGAAGTGGGGCAGGAGCTCGCCTGGAAGCAGGGCTTGAGCTCATCTGATGTGGGATTCGAACTCCTGAACCCTGAGATCATGACCTGAGCCCAAGTCAGATGCTTAATGACTGAGCCACCCAAGGACCTGTTTCCTTTTTTTAAAAAAGGTATAATATGGGAGTGCCTGGGTGGCTCAGTCCGTTGAGTGTCCAACTTTGGCTCAGGTCATGATCTCATGATTCATGAATTCAATACCTGCGTCAGGCTCTGTGCTGACAGCTCAGAGCCTGAAGCCTGCTTCAGCTTTTGTGTCTCCCTCTCTCTCTGCCCCTCTCTCACTCATGCTCTGGCTCTGTCGTGCATTCTCTCCAAAAATAAACATTAAAAAAAGTTAAAAGTATAATTATGGTCCTAGAAATACAATTCTGACATCTATTCCACTCCAATTATTAGTGCAGATATTTAACATCTCTGGCTTAGATTCTGAGTATGAGAAAGAGAATTTTTTTCTTTTGGAAAAAGAAATTTAATGAATGTAGTCCTTTTATTTATTGTCTCTGACTAGGACACCCAAGTGTATCCATTTTTCATCATACCTTTTTCTACTTCCTACCCCTTCCCTATAAGTAGAATGGACCTCAAAAACCGTAAAATAACGATTTATTCTACATAGTCACTTTTGTTAGGCAGTTCTGTTAAGAGTAGTAACTATAGGGGCGCCTGGGTGGCTCAGTCGGTTAAGTGTCCGACTTCAACCCAGGTCACTATCTCGCGGTCCGCGAGTTCGAGCCCCGCGTCAGGCTCTGTGCTGCCGGCTCAGAGCCTGGAGCCTGCTTCGGATTCTGTGTCTCCCTCTCTCTCTGCCCCTCCCCCATTCATGCTCTCTCTCTGTCTCAAAAATAAATAAACATTAAAAAAAAAAAAGACTAGTAACTATAATTTTCTCTTAAACCTGTCATGCATAAAACCTAATGTGCACCAGGTATTCGACAAATATTTCAGTATTTGTCGAATACTGCCACACCCCATCCCACCCCATTCCCCATCCCATTACAGTAAAATGTCATCAACTATGGGGCCTTTAAAGTATACATACATAGTAGTAGGGCGCCTGGGTGGCTCAGTCCGTTAAGCGTCCCACTTGGGCTCAGGTCATGATCTCACCGCTTGTGAGTTCGAGCCCCGCATCGGGCTCTGTGCTGACAACTCAGAGCCTGGAGCCTGCTTTGGATTTTATGTCTCCCTCTCTCTCTGCCCCTCCTCTGCTCATGTTGTCTGTCTCTCAAAAATAAACTTTAAAAACATTTTTTTTTTAAAGTATACATAGTAGTAGGGGCGCCTGGGTGGCGCAGTCGGTTAAGCGTCCGACTTCAGCCAGGTCACGATCTCGCGGTCCGTGAGTTCGAGCCCCGTGTCGGGCTCTGGGCTGATGGCTCACAGCCTGGAGCCTGTTTCCGATTCTGTGTCTCCCTCTCTCTCTGACCCTCCCCCGTTCATGCTCTGTCTCTCTCTGTCCCAAAAATAAATTTAAAAAAAGTTGAAGGAAAAAAAAAAGTATACATAGTAGTAATCTTTCCTTAACTCACAAACATAGTCAGTTACTTTAATTATACACTATGATGCATTAATAATCTTGGACAAATATTTCTGCCAAAACAAAGAGCTAACAAATTCCCCATGTAAATGTCACCTACTTCCCTCTCTCATCACACAAATATTTATAAAAACCTGAGGTAAACGTAGTCCCAAATCCAACAACTACCTTTAGTATTGTTTTACAAAGAAGTCTTTTTCACTGTTGGTGCTGCAAAAGTTCATATATATATTTTTTTAATTTTAATTTCTTTAAGTCATCTCTACACCCAAGGTGGGGCTCCAACTCAAACCAGAGATCAAGTAGCAGGCTCCGCCCAGTGTGCCAGCCAGACGCCCCAAATACATATATATTTTTAATGCTACAATACCTAGAGCAGATGCCCAGTCTAATGCAGCTAACTGCAAAGGAAGGAAACACAAATCCTCACTTTCACAGAAACTTTTTATAGCCTGAACATAAAATGTTTAATTCCTACACTATTAGTAACAAAACATACAATTCTAAATCTCAGTATATTTCAAATCTCGGCAAATTCCCAAAGCGTTCTTTCCTAAGGCTGGTGTGATGCAATAATCTTAAAATGCCGATTAAGAAAATGGGGCAGGAAGGCCTGGCGTCAACGTTACCAAATATTCCATGTGCACGGAAGAGACCGTGTCACACTTTTAACAGTCACGCCTCCAGGGATCCGGAGCGGGCAGGACTGTCGTGCCTGGTAAAGAGGGCAATGGGCAACTCCGGCAAGACCCCCGCCACGCCGCCCTCGGCCAGGGAAACGCCGGGGTACAAAGCCTAGGGGAGGACCCGGTGCTTATGGAATCTCGAAGGCGCGACGAAGCCTGAGGGAGACGCCGGGGCTTCGCGCAGATCCCGGGACCATCAGACAGTGACGGCCCACGGGTTCAGCACACCCCGCTTGCTCTCGCGTCCCGCGCGCTCGCCGCCCCTGCACGCCCACCCCATCCAGACTCTGGAGCTTCGGCCTCCCACCTCAGGACGCAGTTTCGCGGCGTCCATTCCGTCCCCTTCCCGCCCAGTCCCTCGCGGAGCTCAGCCGCACCCACCCTCAGCTCTTCAGGTTGAAGTCCTTCGCAGCACAAACGGCGGCCCCGCCTCTCTTCCCTCCCCTAGGCCGGCACCATAGAGACGCCGGACGCCGGCCAGAGCGGCCCCAGCACCCGCCAAACGTCCGCCGAGAGGACGCCGGGATACTGGCCCCATGCATAACGGACCGGAACGGATAGCTCTGGGGTCCGCTGGTGGAGGTGGTGGCTTCCTGCAGTTTTCTCCCGCCGTACCACATAAGGAGACCTTTGGGATAGTGGGGGGATAAGTGCAAAGTGCCTTGTTGGTTTCCTATGTCAAACCTGAGCATTCGTTCTTGGCTGTGCCGGCTCCGTGCCCCAGACTTAGCCGATATACCCATAATGCACCCTCCCTGGCGGCCAGAAAGCTAAGAAAGCAGAAGTGGCCTCACCGAATGTCGGAGGCACAGGCCATACGCTTAGACGCTTGAGCTAGGAGCCACAGGCCGTCTTGGGTCCCGAAGAGGTAGAGAAATGGCTTTCAAGTTGGGCGTCGGAGAGTTTTTCAGGGGACGGTGACACCACGCGGCGTCGGAGAGTTTTTCAGGAGACGGTGACACCACGCGGCTTTGCGGGTCGGCCGCTCCTCCATAGCGCTCCAACGCCCCCTTGGGGAATTCTTGATAATTATACTTCGCCACTTTGTGGGCGGACGGTGGGTGCTACACTTTATTGTAGCAGCAGTGGCAGGCCTGGCTTAATCGTGACTGCTAAACGCACAGGAGTTGAAAAAACTGCGTAAAACGTAGCTTGACCCTAATTAACCAAACTCACAAGATGCAGCTTTTTAATGGGACTGTGGTCAGGTCCCAGCCTGTCTTTTGCCTGAGTGAGCACCGAGATGTCTAGCTTGGCACTGGCTCTAGGAGGCACTGGCCCAAAAGAATAGGCTCAAAGAGGGGCATTGCTTTCTTCTTCTACCTACAGTTTCTCAGAACAAGTGTCAGATGGAAAGCAAGGGTAGTAGTGGGATTATATTAATCATAGAGCTGAAAGAGAATTCTGTAGTAGAAAGTGAGATCTTCAATATCAAGCAAACTCCTAGGCCTCTCACAAAACCCTGAAGTGTGACTCAGTTTCTCAGTGATAGAACTTTTCATTGCTTGCCACACTCTTGGTCCTTAGCCAGTGGAAAAGATTCAACTGAGGAAAACGATACACAATTTAACTCACATAGTTTAAAAGCTAATCAAAAAGAACACATTAACCACAATATGGGGTGCTTTTAGTCATGATAAGGACAATTTGTCTCAATTGTAGTAACAATTTCACATTGCCCTTAGGGCAGCATTGTACATCTTATACTCCAGGCTTTCTAGAGCTATAGAAGAACAACATGGAAGGTTTCCTGCAACCAAAACAAAGAGAAAGGGTTAGTTCTTTTCTGTGCAGTCAGCCTACAGCCCGAAGGCACTGATTCATTTCTACAATACATACTGAATTCTCTGTATGCTGAACACCATGCTTAGTAACAGACTATAGAATGACTTTATGGAGCTCAAGTTCTAGTGAAGGATCTAGACTACAAAGAAACAAAAGTTGTACAACTACAGTATGTGCTATAAAGGAAATAACTAGGATGATGTAATAGAGACTAATGGGGGAGGCCCTTCTGAAGAAGTAATAATTGGTGCTGAGATTTAAAGGTGGCAAGGAGTCCAGAGAGAAGCTATCAAGAGAACACTGTGCCCATTCAGGTCACTGACATTATCACTCCTAATCTATGCTCTGCTTCATTTCCTTTTTCTCCTTGTTTCCTATGTTCTTTCTTCCATGTCAAGAAGCTGGTCTTTTCTAGAAATCAGAAGTTAATCAGAATATTTTTGCTATATTTGTCAAATCTTGAAGTCTCTTTAGTGTGTAGTTTTGTTATTTCCCAATTGGCAAGGTTCCAATAAACAGCGCTTTTGATGAGGTCATTTTAGTTGCACACACTTGTATAGCATCAGTTTTTTTCAGATGTTCAAAAGAAATTAATAAGCCAATTCAGATAAAATTGGTCTCTGATGAAGTGCTCAATTCTTAGCTTGAAGCAATATTGCCTGTATGATTTAAAGATCTAATTCTCTTTGGGCAGTTCTGTTGAAAAATATTTGGAGACACCAAATAGCAAATGACCAAATGCACAAAATTCTGCATATTTAAAAAGGAAAAAAAAAAAAACAACTTTGAGGATTAATAGTAAATTCTCTGCAAGATAAAACAGTAACAACTATGATTTTATAAATTTTTTTCATAAATATGAAATAATTGTTCAAAATTCTAAAATAGTTCTTTATTAATAACGTACATTATAAATATATATCTTAAAATTTACAAGTTAGGTAACCCCCAAAGTTAACTGTCATTTTTTCATATAATCATTGCACAGAAGTAATATATGTAATTTCTTGGCTTACTAGTAATACTAGTCACTTGAAACAACATCCTTAAGGTTTGTGATTCACTTTTTAGAATTTAATAGAAGATAGTCAATATCCTGAAGGATTTCAGAGGTTTTTTTCAATGCCACTGATACTCTCTTTTCATTAACTTCTTCCAGCAAGGTTTCTGAAGGTTTTGGTTCATAATGATCAGATGACTGTTCATTTTCTTTGTTGGAAATCTGGTTTAGGATACCACTATTCTCCAGTAACACTAAGTTGCTTAGTTAAGGAGTTTTTCCCCAAATTTTTCATTATATAAGTACTTTTAATTTCAGAAAGCCTGGTCTTCATATTAGAATATTATTTCTCTGTTAGGAAGGTCTCTTGGATTCATAATAGATTTGGTACTTTAGAACTTATCAAGTCTACCCCTTATTGATAAAGAAACTAGTTAGAGTAGAAGAGAAGAAGAAAGGAAAGAGTAGGTATGTGTGTGTATTTGGATGGAAATTTGGTGATAGGAGATGAAAGAATTAAAATCTCAACATTCCTTTAAGTGAAGAAGTGATATGGGACTAAAAGAACAAAAGAGTGACAGGAATATAAATAATCTATGCATTGTATTTTTTAATTTAAAAAAGATCTAGAATGAAAAGAAACCTGTCCTCTGTTGCAGAGCTACTTTATTATTTGAATAGGATTACAGAAAAATCATTAGATAAATTTAAATGAATGAGGTGGGAACTTACAGAACAAAAAGTTTCTTAAGAAAATGAGCCCAGTTATATGTCAACAAATTGGACAACCTAGAAGAAACAGGTAATTCCTAGAAACATACAACCTACCAAGACTGAATCATGAAAGAGAGAATCTGAATAGATCAATCACTAATAAGGAGGTTGAATCAGTAATCCAGAGCCTCCAAATAAATAAGAGCCCAGGGCCAGATGGTTTCACTGGTGAATTCCTCCAAGCACTGAAAAAGAATTAATACCAATCCTTCTCAAACTCTTCCAAAAAATAGAAGTGGAGGGAGTATGTCCAAACTCATCTTTAAGTCCAGCATTACCCTGACAACCAAAACCAGACAAGAACACTGGTCAGAAAAAATTATCGGGGTGCCTGGCTGGCTCAGTCAGAAGAGTATATGACTCTTCATCTCAGGGTCACAGATTCAAGCCACATATTGGGTGAAGAGATTGCTTTTGAATAAATAAATGAAAAAAAAATGTTAAAAAAAATTACAGGACAATATCCCTGATGAATATAAATGCAAAAAAATCCTCAAAAGATTAGCAAATGGAATCAACAATACCTTAAAATGATCATATACCACAATCAACTGAGATTTATTCCAGAAATGCATGGATGTTTCAACATATGAAAATCAGTCAATGTGATACACCACATTAACAAAATGAAGGATAAAAATTACCTGATTATCTCAATAGATGTAGAAAAACTGTCAACAAACTGGGTATAGAAGGAATGTACCTCATTATAATAAAGGTCACATATGACTAGCCCACAGCTAACATCATACTCAATGGTGAAAAACTGAAAGCTTTTCCTCTAAGATCAGGAATAAGACAAGGATGCCCACTCTCGCCAGTGTTATTCAACATAATGTCCTAGCCAGAGCAATTAGGCAAAAAAGAAAAGGAATTCAAGTCAGAAAAAGTAAAACTGTTTCTATTTGCAGATGATATGACATTATATATAGAAGATCCTAAAGACTCCACCCAAAAACTGTTAGAACCAATAAATTCAGTAAAGTTTCATGATGTAAAATCAATGTACAAAAAAATCAATTAAATACACTAATAACAAACTATCAGAAATTAAGAAAACAATCCCATTTATAATTATATCAAAAAGAATAAAATGCCTAGGAATATATTTAAGCAAGAAAGTGAAAGATCTATATACTAAGGCATTCATGATGGAAACTGAAGAAGACACAAATAAATGGAAAGCTATTTTGTACTCCTAAATTGGAAGAATTAAAATTGTTAAAATGTCCATGCCACCCAAAACAATGTACAAATACAATTCAATCTCTATCAAATTCCAAAAGCATTTTTCAAAGAAACATAATAAACAATCCTAAAATTTGCACAGAACCACAAAAGAACCCAAAGAGCCGAATCTTAAGAACAAAGCTGGAGGCATAATGCTTCCTGATCTCAAACTATATTACAAAGTTATAGTAATCAAAACAGTATAGCATGGGGATAAGGATAGACACATAGATCAATGGAACAGAATAGAGAGCCCAGAAATAAACCCACGTAATACATGGTCAATTAATTTACAACCAAGGAGCCAAGAATATACAATGGGGGAAAAGATGGTCTCTTCAATAAATGGTGCTGGAAAAACTGGACTCTTATCTTACACCCTACACAAATATCAACTCAAAATGGGCTGAAAACTTGAATATAAGACCTGAAACCATAAAACCCCTAGAAGAAACCACGGGGTAAGGTCCTTGACATCAGTCTTGGCAGTGATTTTTTTGGATTTGATAACAAAGCAAAGGCAACAAAAGCAAAAATAAACAAATGGAAGTACATCAAACTTAAAAGCTTCTGCACAGCAAAGGGCACCATCAACAAAATGAAAAGACAATCTATGAAATCAGAGAATGTATTTGCAAATCATATATTTGATAAGAGGTTAATATCCAAAATACATAAAGAGCTCATACAACTAAATAGCAAAAAAAAAAAAAAAAAAAAAAAAAAAAAAAAAAAAATCTGATAAAAAAATGGGCAGAGAAACTGAATAGATACTTTTTCAAAGACATACAAATGGTCAATAGGTATATGGAAAAGTGCTCAACATCGCAAATCATCAGGGAAATGCAAATCAAAACCACAATAAGGTCTCACCTCATATGTATTTCAATGGCTATCATCAAAAAGACAATAGTTAACAAGTGCTGGTAAGGATGTGGAGAAAAGAGAACCCTTGTGTACCTTGGTGTCAGTGTAAATTGGTGTAGACACTATGGAAAACAGTATGGAAGCTCCTCAAAAAATTAAAAAAAGAACTATCATACCATTCAGCAATTCAAATTCTGCAGATATATCCAAAGGAAATGACATCAGGATCTCAAAGAGATATCTGCATTCCCATGTTCATTGCAGCATTATTCACAATAGCCAAGATATGGAAACAAACCAAGTGTCCAGTAACAAATGAACGGATAAAGAAGATATGGTATAGGGGCACCTGGGTGGCTCAGTCGGTTAAGCGTCCGACTTCAGCTCAGGTCATGATCTCACTACTTGGGAGTTCAAGCCCCGCATTGGGCTCTGTGCTGACAGCTCAGAGCTTGGAGTCTGCTTCAGATTTTGTCTCCGTCTCTCTGCCCCTTCCCTGTTCACGTGTCTCTCTCCTTTCTCTAATATAAAATAAAAAATTAAAAAAAAAAGAGAGATGGTATATGTATACAATGGAATACTACTCAGCCATGAGAAATAAGGAAATCCTGCCATTTAAAACACAGAAGGATTCTGAGGGTATTATGCTAAATGAAATAAGCCAGACAGAAACACAAATACTGCAGTGTCATTTATATGTGGAATTTTTTTAAAAAGTCAAACTGATAGAAACAGTAAAAATGGTTTCCAGGGGGTGGGGGTGGATAAAATAGAGATTGGTAAAAGAAGACAAACTTCCAGCTCTAAATTGTATAAGGTCTGAGGATCTAATGTATAACATGGTGACTATAGTAGATAACCTTGTGTTGTATGGTTGAGGTTTGCTAGAAGAATGAAACTCAGAGGTTCTTACCAAAAAAAAGGGTGGGGAGAGGAAGGAATAGATATAGGGCATATAGATATAGATATGTGAGGTGACATGGGTGTTCATTATTAACAAGACAGGGTAATCCTTTCACAGTATGTGTGTATCAAGTCACCACAACGTACACCTTAAATCTCTTACAATTTTGTCAGTTATACCTCAATAAAGCAGAAATTAAAAATAAAAGAATTTTTAATAATAAATATCCTAAGAAAAAAGAAAGGAAAAGTCAGACATAGGTCTGTTATAATTTAGAATAGAATTATATAAGTGAAAAAGTCTCCATAGGAGACCCTAACCCTAGTTCACTGTCCCCTGCCCTATTTAAACTCACTCAAAAGTATAAATGTTGACATGATATACCTTCTATAGACAAGATATATCTTTGTTTTTTAAGTTTATTTATTTTGAGAGACAGAGGGTGAGCAGGGGAGGGGCAAAGAGAGAGAAAGAGAGAGAGAGAGAGAGAGAGAATGAATCTCAAGCAGGCTCTGCAGGGTCAGCACACAGCCCGACGTGGGGCTTGAACTCATGAAACTGTGAGATCATAACCTGAGCTAAAAATAGGAGTTGAATGCTTAACCAACTGAGCCACCCTGGTGCCCCTAGACAAGATATATCTTAAATGTTATTCAGTAAAGCTCCAGAATACGTAAGTATGGATTAATATAAAGTACAGAGTCATGAATTAAGCCTAGAACCTAAAGGGAGTAATTATACAGGACAGTACATTCTGTTTAAAGGATACAGTTAAACTTCTTTATCTTTTCAAGTTCAGAGGCCACAGACCTGTGCAAAAAGAAAAAAAAAGTAAGTTAATGATAGTTGTCTGATTCTTTTATATCCACAATATTTCAAGTAAGCATACTTGATTTTTTTTTTTCATAAAGTTTTGAATTTTAGAAGTACCCAGAAGTTAAGAATTCTCTTTATATGGGTGCCTGTCTGGTTCTGCCAGTAGAGCATATGAATTCTCTCTATATTGGCTTTATTTAGCAACAAATCAACTTAATTCAACTGATAGCTACTGAGTACTTTTAAATTAAAAAATTTTTTTGAATGTTTATTTATTTTTGAGAGAGAGAGAGAGAGAGAGAGAGAGAGAGAGAGAGCGCGAGCATGAGCGGGGGAGGGGCAGAGAGAGAGAGGAAGACACAGAATCCAAAGCAGGCTCCAGGCTCCAAGCCGTCAGCACAGAGCCTGATGCAGGGCACGAACTCAAGAGCCATGAGATCATGACCTGAGCCCAAGTCGTACGCTCAATTGACTGAGCCACCCAGGCTCCCTGCTATTGAGTGCTTTTAATGAATAATGTAAGTGAATGGAAGTCCTCACCTCAAGGACTTTTGAATCAGGTATTAATGTTTGAAGGTAACGGGCATTCCTGCCACAACTTGAAAACAAATTTTTTTTTGATGTTTGATTTATTTTTGAGAGAGAGAAACAGAGTACGAGCGGGGGAGGGGCAGAGAGAGAGGGAGACATAGAGTCTGAAGCAGGCTCCAGGCTCTGAGCTGTCAGCACAGAACCCAACACGGGGCTCGAACTTGTGAAATATAAGATCATGACCTGAGCTGAAGTCGAATGCTTAATCAACTGAGCCACCCAGGCGCCCCAACTTTTTTTTTATATAACTATTTTTTCTATTTATTTGAAGTTTTTTTATATAACTATTTTTTCTATTTGAAGTACAATAAAAAACAAATGCTACACTCTGGAAATTCAGTGGCACAAGGTACATGGCCATAACTTGAGAGACATTATAAAGTTAAAAAAAAAAAGGAAATAAAAAGAAAAAAAAATTCTCATATGAAACTGCACTATTACATAATTTTATCTGCCCAAACAGATCATTTGCAAATATTAGGTCAATAAACTATAACATCCATAAAAAGGTAGCTTTCTTACTGAAATGCAAGAATTTAAAAGATTGGTAATCGAGGGGTGCCTGGGTGGCTCAGTCGGTTAGGCTCAGGTCATGATCTCATAGTTCATGAGTTCAAGACCCCACATCGGGCTCCGTGCTGACGAGCCTGGAGCCTGCCTCAATTTTGTGTCTCCCTCTCTCTCTCTGCCCCTTCCCCCATGCTCGCTTGCTCTCTCTCTCAAAAAAACATTAAAAAAATTTTGTTTAAAGATTGATATCTAAACAAGAAAAGACAAAAACAAACTGGAATGAAAATCTAGATATCACATCTAAAATCGGGGCTTTCTGTTGGAAAGCTCTTTCCTACTCTTCTCTCCCTCTGCCATATCCTGCTGGAGTTCCAGGCCCCACTCCTCTGTCCACCTATCTAACCACAGATCCCGCCTGCTGCAACTTTTTTAATACTCACCTGGTATACCCTCTTCTTTCCTCCTCCAAGTTTAGTCAAAGTTAAAAACCTACTAAAATCCTATCACTTCTCTGAAAGAAGTGTTCTCTTCTTCCTTGAATTTCTATAGCACTGTGAACTAATCATATACTCATTGTAATCTCTTGAACTCTTTAACCTTCTGATTTTCATACCTAGATTGTCTTTTTCAGGAGAAAGGATTTTTTTTCTTTTTCTTCTGTACTTTGCACATATAAGTAAGGCCTCATTTATATGGAACCCTTCAGAAACAGATGGTTTTGGGGGGCCAAGTTTTTACAGTTGAATTAGGTGTCAAAATATAAGTATTTTCTATTAAGTTTCTTCTGGGATAGACTACTTACTCATTTCATTGTTTTCTTAAACACAGTATATTACATATTCTCTTCTCCTTGAATAGAAGGGTTAACATTATGAACATTAACTCTTACCATGTTCCACAGAAACAGACACTGGGACAAATGGTAATGGGTAGAGGGCAGAATCTCTGACATGCGTATCCTTTCTCTTTTTCCTCATTAAGCTAGAATGAAATGTGAGCAGTGGCACACAACTAGACAATAGTGTCACTTAACTAGCTCACTGTAAAATTAATGAAGACTTTAATATCTAAAACATCTCTCTATTCAAGTCACTAGAAAAGTCTTCACAGTTCATGGAACTTGTCTGCTTTACTGGCCTTACTACAGTGGAATGTATTCACCTCCTTGTCAATTTGTACTCTTTCGTTGTACTCTAGTCTATGGATGAAGGATGAAAGAGATCTTTCAACATTTTAAGCATCTGTGGTAAAGACTTCGATATGACTTATTCC
This sequence comes from Felis catus, assembly GCF_018350175.1. Classification (NCBI taxonomy): domain Eukaryota; kingdom Metazoa; phylum Chordata; class Mammalia; order Carnivora; family Felidae; genus Felis; species Felis catus. The sequence goes on along the minus strand of NC_058368.1, from coordinate 204,242,900 downwards.
AAGGCCTGCTGATTATTCATCACTGAAAAACATCTTTTTTTTCCACATACGACATTTTTCTGGCTGTAAGCAACAATACAAACTACCTTTAGTGCTGTTGCTCATATGACGACCCAACTTCTTATGAACTCTCTTCTGTACTATTTTTGACTAGCATCCCTATTAAGAAGTTGAATAAGTAAATTAATAATAGAAGGTGAGCTGGGAAAAAAAATACTGAAATACAATTTAGGTAGCTATTGACTGTGCAGTCATTTCTCTTCCTTCAACCCTTCTCTGACAAGAAAACAAATCAATGTGTTAGGCTTTGCAAGGGAAATGGAGCTATTGTAAGCGACTGCGACTGGACTGCGTCTCCTCTCCCTACTCTTCCTCAATTCCTTTGTCTTTCGGCTGCTCCTTTTTGCTTCCACCCATGGCTGCTCTCACCAGTATGCACTTCTCTCATGCCCTCACTTTTTAGTTGTCTTTACAGTTATCCTTTTCAAAGTCTTCATGTAAAAAGGCTAGCATCTTACAAACTTTGTCAGCTGAGCAATGAAGTGACCAATTTTATCGTCATACATAATTTCCCTTTCATCCCACTATGTTTTTTGCTAGCTACTCGGGCAATTTTTCTGCTCCCAAACAGACTGTAGCTGAGGAATGGAGGATCTGGAAAGCTGAACCCTTAGGATACCTAACATATTCAAATAACATCTACTGATTTGATTTCCACCTCTTTCTCTAAGTAACTTAGGAAAAGGTGTTGAGAATTAGGCTTAATGTTTGTATTTTTTCACCATGCTATGCTAAGACACTTACAAACCACTTTAAAGCTTCCTAAATTGTTCCTGGTATCCCTCTTTTCCAATACAGTTTCTTCCACTATCCAATGGTAGAGTGTTCTATGAAAACTTTCATAAACTTAAATGGCACAAAGTGAAAAAACAATTGCCATTCATTTTTATGGAAAATGTTTTGATCATTCCCACACCCAAAACATAACCTCTCTTAATGCTTTTTCTGACACCTAAGGATCCATCTTGCTAATGGATGCACAAAATAAACTGGGATAAAGCACAAAGGCTCACAGACACAGTTCAAAGCTATGGCAGACTGAAGCTGAGATGCTGAGTGTAGTTCTCAGGTAAGGAGCTCAGAGCTACCATGCTCCCTGCTGGGGGTGCAAGCTGCCTCCGTGTAAGAGCTCGCTGCTAAACAAATGCAGAATGCTATTTTCACTTTTTGCCTTTTTCCTTGAAAGCGAAAATAATTCTCGAATTGTTTTTGGTTAGCAAAGACAGGAACATACTCCCAAGAACTAACCAGGCCCAACACTGCTTAGCTTTCGAGGTCAGACAAGATCAGGCACATCCAGGGTGGTATGGCTGTAGAAAAATGGGGACATGCTGATGTAGGTCTTTCATGTAAGTGAAGTGGCATAGTGCAAACTTCCAAAAAGTAGGGGATACCTGTATACTCAGAGTATGCTCTCAGTGATACTAACCTTCCTAAGGGCCTTTCTTCCTGTCATTTTTTCCACCTAGGAACTCGTAATTCCATCAAGTGTGAGCTTTTCTATTGATCACAAGATCTATTCTTAGTCTTCAAAACCCACAATACACCCTGACAGATAGCATCTGCTCCATAAAAACATTTTTTCACTGTCTCCACAGGACAAAATATACTTTTTACCTCTACCCTTGCTCCCTCCCTAAAATATCTTATTCATTTCCCTAAATATTCCTTTGAAGCCCAGTTCTAGTCCCCTTGCACACTGAAGGGCACGTAGGATGGACTAAAAAACTTTATTTGTTGATTTGCCAGTTGATTTGGGGGAGGTAATTAATATGATAAAAATGATTTCAAAATCAACTTTTTCTGAAAGTTAGTCAACATTTTACTTCTTTTAATATTACTAAAAGTTTTAAAATTCTCCTTTAAATTTTTCCATGAAGTTTTCAGGATGAATTTATCATATTAAAAGAATCACCCATTTTGGTAAGAAGTTTTCAATGCAGTTTTCTGAACTTCAGATAAAATGAAATATGATGTAATGTAATAAATTGGATATCTGATTAAAGATAAATTATTTTCAAGCTTAAGCTATCAGAAAAGAGTCTCAGAGCTTACCATTTGACATTTTTAATTTTTGTGACTCTTTTACACAGATAAAGTTTAAAAGAAATATAAATACCAATTTTCTTCAAGAATAGAAGATGAAGAATGTGTGGGCATCTCTCTCTGATTAGTCTGGGTCAGGCTTCTGCACCATGATATGACTGCTGTCACATATCTAGATTGAAAACATTAAAATAAATATTTGAAAAATGAAGTTGTATAGTATTTTTAAAAACATTTTTTAAAAAGGAAAAATCATTAAGACAATTTGGGGAAAAATGATAAAGAAAAAAATTCCAAAGTGAGGCATTTACTGGTAAATTTTTTGAGTCTTTTTCAAAGCAAATGGAAAAGTTAAGTTTTCATTATTCATCAAGAATAAAATGATTTACTCATATTCATGATTAGTAAAGATATTTCTATAAGTTCTTTTTAAAAATTAATTTATTTTTGAGAGGGAGAGAGAACATGAGTAGGGATGGGGCAGAGAGAGAGAGAGAGAGAAAGAGAAATAATCCCAAGCAGGCTTTGCACTGTTAGCACAGAGCCCAACACAGGGCTCGATCTCACCAACCATGAGATCATGACCTGAGCTGAAATCAAGAGCCGGATGCTTAACAGCCTGAGCCACCCAGGTGCCCCAATAAAGACAGGCTTTAAGAATCAGAACAAAGTGATACTTGGATTTCATTCAAAATTCAAATTCAAATGTCTAAATTCTCCAAAGTGAAATAAATTTCATTATGTTTTATAATGAAAATGCCTTTACACATTAAGACTAAGTGAGCATTTGCTTTCTAAAATTTAAACCAGAACACACCCATTAATTCCTACACATATACACAAATGTATAATTATATATAATTCATTCAATATACAAAACAAGTACCAAGTTCAATAAAACAAATGATCTCAAGTGATGGCCTGAAACAAATAGTAATGTTTGTCAAAGACACTGCATTTTTTCCTATTTATTTATTTATTTATTTATTTATTTATTTATTTATTTATGTTGAGAGAGAGAGAGAGAGAGAGAGAGAGAGAGAGAGAAAGAATATGAGTGGGGAAAGGGCAGAGAGAGACGGGGAGAGAAAGGACCCGAAGCAGGCTCCATGCCATCAGTGCACAGCCCAATGCAGGGCTCAATCTCACAAACTGTGAGATCAGGCATGACCTGAACCGAGATCAAGAGTCAGCCCCTTACCTGACTGAGCCACCCAGATGCTCTGTATTTTTGAGGCAAATTATTCAAACTAGCAATGAATGTTGGAGCATTTACACCAAAATGCAATAAATCCCAACAGGAAAATAAATTCATGAGGTAAAAAAGTAATTCTTTCATGAACATTCTCAAATAAAATCACTAACATGCTGAGAACATCACAAGTAGACTGATTACAACAAATTACATAAAACCAAAAGAGAAAAAGCATGTTCATAAAAATGGATTTTAAGAATCTTCTCCATCTTAAGAAAAAGCATCACTGAATTAATTTTATTCCACGTCACAGAAATATACATAACTTTAGTTATTTGTGCAAACCTTATTTCAAAACATTAGGGGATTAATTAGTTAATCAGTTAACACAGCTGACCACAGTCCAACTTCCACAGCAAGACAAGTGTATCAAAAATACTCATTTTGAAAAACCACTTGAATACAAATGGAAATGATTAAAGCTGATCTGATTTATTTAGTTATGCAAGATGCCAATACTTCTGTAAACTCTGAAACCTGTTGAAATGATACATGCACAATATCTACCTGAAAAAACTAAAAATGTAACATTTAAATAGGTTTATATGCTTCCCCTCTGTCAAAAAACTGTTTACCATCATAAAAATAGTTTTTAAAACTGCTTTTCAGTACCTTTCATATGGTCCAGGGTGTTCAATCTGAATTAACTGATCTTGCCCATCAGGAAAAGTTAACTTACACCAAGCTAAGTTGAGACCTTGATTTACCTTAAGCAGAAAAGAGGGAAAAACAAGTTTTATCGTTCTAAAACTGAGACAGAACTCACAACAAAAGCCTCTTTTACATCATCAATTTAAAAAATATGTAGATGAATCATTAAAACTTTATTTTGACTAATTTAAAAATTATATTTTACATGGATTATGGGTATTGTTTAACCACCACTCTGGTCCTTCTCTATATAATCAGTTGCCTTTATAAAAATGATTATTTGTCACACCTTTCTGATTTTTGCTAGGAAATCCAATGAGATCACTAAAGCCTCTTGACAGATTTTATATCTCAAAAAATAAAATTGAGATAGTGTGGTACTTGATTTTCTTTGTTCTATTTCCACTGAAACGATAAAAAAGTAGATTTCAGTATGAAATATAATCACCTGTCTCTTTTCAGTAAAAGAGCTGAAATTCCAATTTAGGGTTAGAGTAATGCCATTTAAAAAGAGAGCATGTACTTTGTCATCAGAGTATGCAAGAAATCTTCCCACGCTGGGTATGAGCGATTCTCTCAAAAGTAAAGGCAGTATATTGCTATCATTTATCCCAGGTACCTAAAACCAAGTAAACAAAAACAGCAGGAAAGAGAGTTATCCATTGATAAGACTTAAATGATTAATAAACTCTGAGGCAACTTTATTCAGAAGTTGAATATTGTAGAATCCTTATATATGTCTTAACTTTTCCAGAAGTGGATAGCCAAATTAGTCTATTACAAGCAGATTAAGTTCTAGTCTTTGAAAAGTCCACGTTCTGAATTTTAGAACACAGACAAAACTTAGGAAGTACAGCAACATATAGGTTTATAATTAAATTAGTACAGATACAGAATTCAAAGTTTGAGAATCACTTCCTTTAAGTCCACATTAAAGAAATTACTTTTACAGTTATAGAAATAGAGTAGAATACTGTACTATCATAGTTTATAATAACCACATTTTGACATACTTCAAATCTTATCAATTTCCCTGCCTTTCCCCCTCCACTGAGAAAAAAGAAACAAAACAAATTATAGGCAAAGTATAATATAAGAGCCAGATTTTGCAGTGTTTATCTAGTAAGTGGATATTTCTCTGAATAAACCAATATTAATGTTACAAAGAATTTCTCACATGACTTCAATGAAAGTAACTTGAACTTAGAGGTATGTATGTAAACAATAAAACTATTTTAAAAATCTTGCTTTTAAAATAATTTTAATAGGGATGCTTGGGTGGCTCAGTCGGTTAAGTATCCGTCTTCAGCTCAGGTCATGATCTTGCAGTTTGTGAGTTCAAGCCCCACATTGGGCTCTGTGCTGACAGCTCAGAGCCTGGAGCCTGCTTCAGATTGTGTCTCCCTCTCTCTCTCCCTGCCCCTCTACCACTCACGATCTGTCTTTCTCAAAAATAAATAAACATTAAAAAAAATTAAAAAGAAAAAGTGGGGGGGGGGCGATTCCTGAGTAGCTCAGCTGGTTGAGCATCTGACTCTTGATTGCAGCTCAGGTCATGGTCTCAAGGACATGAGACCTAGCCTGGCGCTGGGCTCCTGCGGTGGGTGTAGAACCTATCTGAGATTCTGTCTCCCTCTCCCTATGCCTCTCTCCCACTCACATGAGTGCTCTCTCTCTCAAAAATAAATAAATAAACAAATAAACAAACAAACAAACAAACAAACAAATAAATAAATAAATAAATAAAAATAATTTTGGAGCACCTGGGTGGCTCAGTCAGGTAAATGTCCGACTTCAGCTCAGTTCGTGATCTCGCGGTTTGTGAGTTCGAGCCCTGCATAGGGCTTTCTGCTATCAGTGCAGATCCCGCTTTGGACCTTCTGTCTCCTCTCTCTCTGCCCCTCCCCCGTGTGCATTTGCGTATGTACACTCTCTCTCTCTCAAAAATAATAAATAAATAAATAATAATTTTAAGATACCATTTTCCAGCAGCATATACGATAGTTATGGCTTAAAGAAAGCCTTGTCTTCGCACAGTGCTGAAGAATTCTGTGAACATGAAAAACATTGCTTAAACATTTGCAAATAATCACATTTTCCAATTCTAGCAATGCATTCTTACTGCTATACAACATGTTAGGCAAGTAATTCATTTCCACTAAAATACATTTGGAACTCCTTTCTTCCAGAAGTCTTTAATCCCCTAGAAGGTGATTGCTTCTCTTTGTGTTAATCTTACATAGGTTACTCCTCTCATTTTTAGTAATGAAATGACTCCAAATGGAGACAATTTTCAGGTGCTCCTTTCTAGGAGGTGATGGTTTCACAGCACCTGAAAGGTTTAGTGTAGTCTAAGAGTGCTGGGGAGGTGAATCAACTATCCATAAAAAATCAAATTACCAATTCTGTTCCTTCAAATCTACTTTGGAAGTTGCTTAGACATAAGTTTGCAAAAATTAATAATTTAATTCAGGAATACACTTTCATGCTTCTGACTGCCACAGATTAATTAGAATTAAAAAAAAAACATATGAACCGAAGAACTGAACTGCACTTCATCTTCTGTATACTCTCAGAATCTTTATTACTCTGAGGATAATAAAGTATATGAAAATTTTAAATGTATCATCAAATCCTTAACTTGATTCCAAGACACCATAAGCATGCACTCACCCAGAAAAAAGGCACTTACTTCCTAACTGTGCATGCTTGCTATATATGGATACTTCTCCACATTTAACTTTAAATTTCAAAGCCAGAAGTACTCTTACAATGATGTGATTACCTTATTTTGTGGATGAAGAGACCAGAAAAGCTGACAGACTTTACCAAAGACACATATTTCCACTGTACCTACCATTTCTTACTCTTACCCTAACCACTAGAAAATGTATCAGGGTTCTCAGACACAACACTTCAGTCAGGTGAATGTGAAAAACTTACCTGGTTGCCTGTTTAATTAGAGAACACACAGAGAACAGACTTCCTGGTCTATCAGGAGGAAGGTTATTTACTGAATAAGTTTTCTCTTCTTTCTGAAAATTAATTTAAAATATCTCAATAATAAATGTTGGCCATTATTATTTTTTCTTGAAATATGTACTTACATTGTGACAAGGCAAGCAGTTATTTTAACTTAACCAAAAGCCCATAATATTTTTAAAGGTATTTTATGCTTTTCCATTGTCCCATTTTTTTTAAGTCTAGCATTCCTTATGGATAGTTACAAAAGTTATATTCTAATACCCTATAACATACTGTCCAATTTAAGTTTTGGCTATATTTAAATTAATATAGCAACAGAACTAATTTTCCTACACATTAGCAGAAAACTTATAAGCCCCCTTTCCCCTTTAGATCAAAACAAAAACAGGGGCGTCTAGGTGGCTCATTAGGTTAAGTGTCCAACTCTTGATTTTGGCTCAGGTTATGATCTCACATTTCATGAATTTGAGCCCCATGTTAACCTCTGTGCTGATAGTGCAAAGCCTGGTTGGGATTCTCTCGCCCTCTCTCTATCTCTCTGCCCCTTCCCTGCTCTCGCTCTCTCAAAATAAATAAACTTTAAAAAACAAAAACACAATTTTAATTGAACAAATATACAATTTTGCCATATTTTATTAATGGAAGAACTATCACTACAGTTTATAGAAGACAACATTATTTACAAGCTCAGCTTTCTGAATTAAAAAAAATTTTTTGTTATTCCTTTTGAGTATCCTTTCTCAGACTTTTTTTTTTTTTTTTAAGCCTTTAAGGCTTGAGGGCTTGTACAGATCTAATTTGAACCACAAGAGAACATAGTCCCCATATATACTTTACCATCAGTGAGAGAAGACAGGCTTTGAAGACAAAGCTGGATTCAAATCACAGGTGCCTCTTACTAACTATAATGACGGACAGGTTTATGCAACTTTTTGTAAACCTCAGTGCCTATAACCTGTGAAATGGGGATACTACCTACCATCTAGATTGTTTTGAGCATTAATGATGTAACACATATATAAAGCACCCAGGCCAGAATTCAGTATAGAGTAGTTACCCAAAAAATAGTCCCTCCTCTTTTATCCTGGACTATAGACTTGAATATCTAAATCTCTATGAGGCTTCTCCACTGAATATCACAAAGACATCTCAACTTCAACGTGTCAAAAATGGAACTACCTTCATTTCAAAATCTGCATTTTCTCCTTCTCTACTTCAGATCTACCTGTGGTGTGTTCTCTCTACCTGGATCTCTGCTCTCTCCTCCATCATCTTCCTTTGTCTAACTCCTGCGTTTCTTTGCTCTCAGGAAGCCATTACCCAGAATAGGTGAAATCCCCTACTTACGTCCACAAGCACCACACCCACCACTCTTGCTTTTTGGTTTTCATCATAATTGCAATTTCATAGTTTTTTTTATTAAGTGTCTGTCTTCCCTGCTAGAATGGGGCTTCATGAAGGTAGGGGCTGTATCTGTTCTTCTGACCTCTGTCTGAATCCCTAGCATTTGTTAGCAATGTGCCTTAGTACATGATAGGCACTCAAACTAATGCATTTTAACTATTTACATCTTTCTTCATTGGATACTGAGTTCCTTGAGAGTTCTTGTCTTTTCCACTACCCTATTTCAATTCTAAGATACTCAGTTTTCCTAATTTAGCCTCTCTGAAATCTGGATGCATCTTAAGAGTATCTTACTTTCAGGTAGGTGAGTTTGAGATATAACAGAATTTAAATGTTTTATTGACACCTCCTGGTAAGATCAAAAGCAACCGTTATCAAAACAATTTAGATTTGATAAAATTTTGGTTTAACACAGAGCCTGGCACCACCACTCATTGATTTATTCAACAATTTGCCATCATTTTCAACTCCTTCCTCATCCCCAATATCCAGTCAGTCATCAGTTCTGTTTCCTTAATATTCGTGTCCATTCCTAGCTTTTCATTCTCATTACCACTGCCTGGTTCCTCATACTTTCTTCCCTGAACTGCTATCAATGTCCTCTAACTGGTCTACTATCTCTTTCCCACTCCAGTTTATCTTCCTCTGAAATGACCTAACAAAAATATGATGTCACTTCCGTATTTTAATCCTTCAGCACTTGTGCAAAAGCAGTATGGTTTCTCATGCCCCATTTATGAGCTGGCTCAACTTAGTGGTTTAGTCTCTTCCCTGGAAATTCCCCTCAATACTCTCTTTACAGCATTCTCTATCTATAGCATTTTCTTTTCCTTCAACACTCCATCCTTGCCCCAGGCTCTAGCCTCCAGTTAGGTGAGTTTATCTACCTGTTCTATGCTCTAGCAATAATACTGCGTTGAACAAGACAGTGCTTACTTCTAGAGTGGGTTAGCAAACAAACATTGATCAGTAAGAAAATGTCACATAGCACTAATTGCTATGAAGAAGAAAAGAGGAGGGTATCATGGTAGTGTCAAAGGTAGCTCCTTTAATTTGGATAGTTGGGAGATGACATGTATTTATTTATTTATTTTTAATGTTTTTATTTATTTTTGAAGGAGAGAGAGACAGAGCATGAGCAGGGGAGGAGCAGAGAGAGAGGGAGACGTAGAATTTGAAGCAGGCTCCAGGCTCTAAGCTGTCAGCACAGAGCCCGATGCAGGGCTCGAACTCACGAACTGTGAGATCATAACCTGAGCCAAAGTCGGACTCTTAACCGACTGAGCCACCCAGGTGCCCCAGGAGATGACATTTAAATAGAAATTTTAATGATAGGAAGCCAAACATGCAAAGAGTTGGACAAGTAGTTCCCTCAGTTATATATTCCTCCAACCTTCATCCCTCTTTTGTATAACTCCTTTAAAAGTATAGGTCCTAGGGACACCTGACTGGCTTAGTCGATACAGCATCCGACTCTTGATCTCAGGGTTGTGAGTCTGAAACCCACACAGGATGTAGATATTACTTAAAAAGGAAAGGAAAAGAAAATCTCCTAGCTCAGCCATGTCTTCCTGCAGTTGACTTTTCTCCAAAATTGGGTCAGGTGCCCCTCCCCTTATGTGGTCCCAAAGCACCACATTCTTATCTCTATGAGAGCACTTACATCATGAGCCCTTGACAATCTTTCCTACTTAGAATTTTAATTATGCAAGTAACAGTACATTACTATTTTATGTTTTTGGAAAAAAAGAAAGTTAGGAAAATACAACATTTAAGTCCCTCCCTACTTTTCCTCCCTCACAAAATCCCACACTCCCTGCTCCTCCCGCCCAAAAGTAACTGCTTCAGTTTGGTTTTTACCTGCCCAAATCTTTCCCTGTGCATTTACATGTGTATTATACACAGTAACATATTTGGGTTTGGGGTTTGTTTTTGTTTTTTATACAGAAGATATTGTTGTACATGTTCTGCAACTTTCTTTTTTCACAGTGCCTTGAAGATCTTTCCATCCCTCTATGCATCTATGTCTTCCTCATTCTTTTAAGCCACCACACAAGCACCCTGTAATCTGACCATCTCTCATTTCACCATCTCTCTACTGAGGAACATTTAGATTGGTTCTAGTGTTTCGCTCCTACAAACAATGCCACACTCCATATCCTTGGCTGTATTTCTTTGTATATATATGTGTTAATATTCTTCTATGATAGATACCTAGAGGCAGAATTTCTAGCCAATTTAACTTGATATTATCAAACTGTCCTTCACGAAGGCTAAATCAATTTACACTCCAACCCAGTACTACGAAAGCACCCTTTTCCCCGCACCCTTGCCAGCAATAGATATTAACAACCTTTCGATAATTTGATGAGTGAAAAATGTTATGTTGTTGTTATTTTAATTTTCATTTCTTTGATGCAAGCAGTAAAGTTGGACAGGTTTCCAAATATTATAAGTTATTTATATTGCCTTTTCTAATGGCTTAACCATTCTTATTGTTTATTCATTTTTCTATGAGAGGTTTTTATTTTTTTTTGGTTTTTTATTACTGATTTATAGTACAGAATAGTTTTTTCCAGACCTTTGACTTTTTGGCTTTATCTAATTTAACAAAAATTAAATATTTAAAATTTAACGTAAGTTTACCAAGGTTACCAAACTTTTATTTTGTGCCTTCTGGTGTTTTGTACTGTATTTAAGAAGACCTCCCCTCCCCCAAGATTATAAACATTGTTCTTCTAGATTTTCTTCTAACAATGATAAACTTTGGTTTCTTACATTTAGCCCTTTAACCCATCTGGAATTTATTTTTAGAGCATGGGTTAAAGTAAGAAGCAAATAATTCTATCCTGAAAAGATAGCCAATTGTTTCTAAATCTCTTACTCAAGTGGACAGAGGTCTGAGAGTGAAGCCCTCAGCAGTCTACCACAAAGGCACAGGTCATCTGGAAGTCCTGTTTTATCCCAAAGCTCATGTTCTCCTCCATGATATGTTTGCTTCAGTATGAAAATTATCATCCTCCCCCTGACACCTCTGAGTAAAACTGAAGCTCCAGGAAGATGTACAGTATTTATCCTGTACTTTTTCAAACTCTCAGTACACACCAGTCAGCAGTGTAACTGCACACACCCCTCTATTTGCCTGTTTACTTGATGATCTCATGTACTACACACACACACACACACACACACACACGCACACGCACACGCACACGCACACACAGCAGTGGTCATGCTTTCATTTCATGTGCTTCTTGGCCTGTCTGACTGACTACTAAACTTTGAACCCTTGAGGGAAGGAGTTCTTTCTCTTCACCCAGTGCTTGACAGAGTGCCTGCCTAGGAAGGTTCAGTTAAGATGTATTGATTGAATAAATGAATACTTTCTTGCAAATGGACCCAGTGGGGAATCTGCATACATGTATGTATGTATGTATGTATGTATGTATGTGTGTGTACACACACACACACACACACACACACACATACATACCCCCCCCACATATATATAAAATGAAATATTCATTCTAAAATTTTAATGAATGCAGATATTTGGGATTTACTTAAAAATAAATAGGGAGTGGAGGGAGCAGTGGGAAGTACAGATGGAACAAGTGATAAACAATTTATCACTCAAAATTCCACACTGTAATATAAAAAGAAAACATACATATTATGTTCCATTCTGCAAAGCAAAGCCATGTGATACCATGGTGATCCATACATAAGGGTGGATGTCAAATGTCAGATTGGGAACAAGCAAATTTAGACTATTGACAATATATCCATATGATTACATTTCGGCCTGATATATTAAATATATCGTTATATTTCACTATTTCAACAACAGAGAACAACCTTGTTCAACTTTCTACTTGTATATAAAGATTCAGGAGTTAAGAGGTATTTTAAACATGCAAATAATAACATGGTGGGGAAAAAAGAATGTGCTTTTAATGTGCATATATTAATTCAAAGATATGCTACTGGTTTTAGTATTGATGAATTCTGTGACATAAGAAATTTAAATTTAACTTCTGATTTAAACACAAATTGGGGCACCTGGCTGGATCAGTCAGTACAGTGTGCAACTCTTGATCTCGGGGTTGTAAGTGCAAGCCCCACCTTGGGTGTAGATATTACTTAAAAATAAAATCTTAAAAAAAAAAAATAAATGGAAATTACTTAGGCAAATGACTGGCAGAATACAGGAGGAGAATGCAATAAACATAAGGTGGTTAGTAATCACTGTGCCACAGCTGGCAGTAACGTTGTATTAACTCTCCAGACTGCATAGTAGTAGGCAAGCAGTATTATATAAAGATCAAATGTCCTATGTATGTTCAGAATTATTTAGAAAGAGCTATATACAAAAGCCTTCTTGAGCTGAAAACTCATTGTCAGCTTACCTCTTCTGATCCTTCCTGAATGGAATAATAAGTAAAATAGCTCCCAAAATAAGCTCCCTCAGATTTGAAAACAGAGCCATCTCCAGGATAAATCTCTATTGAGTTCACATTTTTATGGGTAAGTCTAAGGAAGAAAAGTAATCATTAAATTTTTTTTTCTCATTAAGATTAAAACATAAATGAGAGCAATCAAAAAAGAAAAAATAAAGCAAAGTACTATATGGAATTCTGCCTATCCAGCAAAACAGATAATTTCATACTTTGCACCCAATTGGCTAAATTAAATTTTTTGCAAACAATAAACAGAACACACAGAATCAGTTAATGTATCTATTTCAACAGCTAAGCCTAGTTTCTGGAGCTCAGGCATCTTATCATCCTGGTGTCCCTTCTGCCAATCATAGTAGCTGGCATATACTAGTCACCAAAGAAATGCCCATTGCAAAGGGGTTAAATATGACAACACCAGAGCCTGAAAATAAGATAATTCTTTAATAATCAAACTAGTTGAATCTATACCTGATGAATGAGATTAGCCATGTGTAAAAGGAGCCATCCCTAAGAGAAGGTGACTAATCATATTTGAAGTAGCCAAGTATAATCAAGGTACTGGGTATATATAATGTACAAAACTTCAGCCAAGTCAGTTTTTACTGAGAAATATATGAAGAATATATTGTCAGAAGGGGATGGGCTTTCATGCAAGAAAAGGAAAGCCCTAAGAACAAAATCTTACAATGCTATTCTAGCATTATTTATAGAAGTAAAACCCTAAATCTAGCCAACATTAGTATTCTAGTCACTAGAGAGGTGTACTTTGTGGTGGGGTAGGGATAATTCAATGGAATAGTGCAGACACAGAGGAGCCTCTAATCTTCTCTAATTCCATGCTCAATAGGCAACATTTTGATGTGACTAATTCAGACAACTAGATCCCCCGATGCTTGGAAGGGGTATCCTAAATAACTGACCTAAGTATTTCATTCAGTAGCAAAACTAAGCCTCACTGGCTCTGGAGTTGTCACAAAAATCTTGTGAATATGGTTAATGTGAATTAGTCACAAGACTCCTGTGTGCACTAATAAAACTAAGTTTTAAGACCTATAAAACGTAGGACCAAACATAAGAATGATGGCCCTTGCCAAACTGTGTCCTTTTGTGGGAGTCTGTCTGCAAGGTTAGTCCCATCTCCTCAGACATCACTAAATACTTCCAACACTGGTGCCTTACCGATAAGTTACACCTTTGTACCAAACTACTTTCACTAGTTCAGGATAGGAATATTCTTCATCAAACTGTCCTTGTGAAAGTGAATCACAAAAATTCCACCTGTGAAGGACAAAACACAAGCTATTAATTCTGGTTGCTCAACAAAATTACCTTTAGAAATCAACCACATAGGGCAACTGTAACATTTATTTCTGGCTTAACTTGTTAGATCCAAGAAAAGTAAAATTAATACAAAAGTGTATGAAGGAACTGAAAACTAATCTTATTTTTCCATGGATTTTTTTCCTTCGGTATTTTTAACAATCTTCTTATTCAATCTCAGCACAATTACATAAATTAAGGATCCAAACAACAAATATTTCCTGCAATATCTATGCTATGCACACTGCAGATATAACACCCAAAAAAGCAGACATGGTCACTGCCCTCAGGGAAGATTCCTATCAAGCAGGGATGTTAAGTAGTAAACACTAAACACAAAGAAAAGAGAATTACTGGATGCTATGGACACGTAGAAGAACCTAATCCTGTCTAGGAACTTGGGGATAACCACCCTAAGGAAGAAAGGCTTGTGCTGGGACCAGAAGACGTGCACAAGTCAGCGAACTGAGAAAGATAAAGGAGTGCTCCTCGCAGAGGAAAGAGTAGGTGCAATGGTGAAACCAAGCTTGAACAGGCATTCTAGAGATTGTAAAAAGTCCAGTTTAGCAAGAGTAGAAAAAGCAAGGGCAAACGTGGTGAGGATCACAGACGTAGGAAGAGACCAGAAAATGGAAGGCCTGTTAAGCCATGTTTAAAGATAATGGATTTTAATCCAAAGTTAGTGGCAAGTTACTGAAAATTGTTAATTTAGAAGCCTAAATCTCTTTCAGTGTGTACTTATAATACTAGAACTTTCAATTTTAACCAAATAATCATGACCAGCCTGAAAAATCATATTTAAAATACGTATTTAAATAACAAATACGTATTGGGAGACTACCTGGGCTCAAACCCCAATTCTACAAGCACTAGCTACGTGACCCTGCTCAGATTATTTCACCTTCCTGTGTCTCAGATTCCTCAACAAAACGGGGCAATGACAGTGTTTTCCTCATGGAGCTACTATGAGAATCAAATAGCTACAGTAGAGCTGTGCCCGGCACGTAAGCGCTTTGTGTTAGCTATTACCATTATTACTCTACTACTTATGGAAGTTCATGTTACAAATCTGTAACCATTAGTTTATTCACCTCTTAGGGAGAGAAAAGGTTTATATCTGGTGTTCAGAGGCTTCTCCACGTTTACCCCTTTTTTCAAAAAATTTCAATAAATAGATTTATAGTCAGCTAACCAAAGACAGGGGTGGCCTCTGAGACTAGGTATGAAAGAAAGAACCCATGCTCATCAGCGAGTCGGAACCATGCTCCAGCTACAAGGTAACGGGCTTCACTGGGTGCAGCTGAGGCTTCTCTGTGCTCACTGCCAGAGCCCTGTGCCACTACTTATCACACTTTAACCATCTTGTCAGTGACAGTGACCTTAATAGAGTCTAAGCTCCTAAACAGGGACTATAGCTTAGACATCTCTATAGTCTCTGTGCTTAACAAAGTACATAGCGTATAGTCAGCCTTCCATAACCACTCAATGCGTGGACACAGAGTAAGACACATAAGGAACACATTGGCTAGGAAAACTCTTTACTATCGGTTATTAGCAAAGTTTTGGCTCACTGAGTGAACTTTCCTTATGAATGGTAGCAGATGATTACAAAAGAAAAAATATCTTTAGATAAAGACTGGCTCTGACAAGGGCTTTATGACAAATAAGCTGTTCTTCCATTACCTGTGCAGGTGTGGGACAGGACAGCTGAGTAACAGGGCCCTGGGAAGAACAGAAACCTCTTTTCCTCTTTCCTCTGAAATATCAGAAGTCAAAGTTTTATTCTGGGTGATGGCTGCATCAATTCTAGACACACTGCTGATTTTATCATGCAAATGCAGTGCTAAAGACAAGGGATATTTCCATTCCTCTGGACAGGAGGCCACAGGCCACCATTGTTTCACCCACGTGTATACACACGTGTGTTTTGTACCAGGCAGAGGTGGCTCGCCACTCCCTTCGGCTCCATTTACACAGCTCTTTTTCTCTAAAGGTTCCTTGGATTTCATGGTCTGATAGTAAAGTTCGTTTTCTTTATTCTTCAGTCTCTGTCTTGATAAACTTCCATATGTACAGATTTTGCCTGCTGTTTCATCTAGTTTGTCCTTTCTGGCTTGAATCTTCTTTTCTGACAATACTATAGATGAGTCTGGCTTCTGGCTTACTTTACACAAAAAATGTACTGTAAATTCAAGCTGCGATCTCGGCAGACAAAGGTATGCATGCCCATCTAATGATGATATCTTCACGGTGCCGCTCTGCATACACAGCATGCCATCATCAGTATCAGGACTGGGCCATCTGACTTCTGAGAAGTCAATGAAGATACGCTGAGTTGAGGAGACAAAGAGAGATGGGGAGTATTTTGTCAGCAGTCCAGTGTTTCCACACATTCGATGCTTACATATTGTATAAGAAAGCTCTTAAAAGTTTTGTTTGTGTTTTACTATCTAGAGAGAATGAAAATGGAGAGCCAGGTGTTGGTCTATATATATGGTTTTCTAAAGAATATTTGATATTAAGATTCTCTCTCTTACAGAGAGAGATGTAAAACACACACACACAAAGAATGAGAGAGAAGGGATGCCTGAGTGGCTCATTTGGTTAAGCGTCTGACTTCGGCTCAGGTCATATCTCACGCTTCATGGGTTTGAGCCCAGTGTCAGGCTCTGTGCTGATAGCTCAGAGCCTGGAGCCTGGAGCCTGCTTTGGATTCTGTCTCCCTCTCTCTACCTCTCCCCTACTCATTCTCTCTCTCTCTCTCTCATTCTCTCTCTCTCTCTCTAAAAATAAATATTAAAAAAACAGAGAGAGAGCGAGAGAAAAGGAGTGCCTGTCAGTGGCTTGGTCAGTTAAGCATCTAACTCTCGATTTCAGCTCAGGTCATGATCTCACAGTTTGTGAGCTAGAGCCCTACAATGGGTTTGCGGAGCCTGCTTGGGATTCTCTCTCTCCCTCTCTGTCCCTCCCATGCTCACGTGTGTGCACTCTTTCTCTCAATCAATCAATCAATCAATCGATCGATATTTTTTAAAAAGAATGAGAAGAAAAATAAAAAAGTTATCCTGACTATATTTAGCGTTAGACATTTTTGTTTAAAATGTTCAATGAATCAGAGATAAAAATATTTTCAACCCTTCTCAAATGCCTTACTCAGAAAAAGAATACTGAGGGAAGACCAGCACTAACTACCATGTACAAACAACACTACAAACGATACTATATTAAAAGCAATCATAACTTAAATGATTAGTATGGAACTAGTATAGAAATCACTGACAGAGCAACTCAGGTAATATGGAAACAGAATCAACCACATCTTAAGATGCTACATGTAATAACATAACCTTTCAGAACAAGGAGGGAAAGGGAGAATGGTTTATTTAATAAATGGTACTAGAGAGGACCTGGGTGGCTCAGTCAGTTAAGCGTCTGACTCTTAATTTCGGCTCAGGTCATGATCTCATGGTTCATAAGTTCAAGCCCCACTTCAGGCTCTGCTCTGACAGCACAAAGATTGCTGGGATTCTCTCTCTGCCTCTCCCCAAAGCATGCACAAGCTCCCTCCTTCTCTCTCTCCCTCAAATAAATAAACTTAAAAAAACAAAAATAAATGGTACTCTCAAAGGGTTAGCAAATACACTAAATAAGACTATCTATCCTAGATAGCACCTAGCATACCATACGCTAAAATAAATTCTAGGTAGTGGGGCACATGGGTGGCTCAGTTGGTTAAGTGTCTAACTCTTGATTTTGGCTCAGGTCATGATCTCATAGTTTGTGAGTTAGAGCCCCATGTCAGGCTCTGGGCTGACAGCATGAAGCCTGCTTGGGATTCTTCTCACTCTGCCTCTCTCTGCCTCTCTCCAGCTTGTTATCTCTCAAAATAAATAAATAAACATTAAAAAAATAATAATAATTAAGTTAAATAAAAAATTCTAGGTTGTTTAAAAAGCAACATTTTTTTTAACGTTTATTTATTATTGAGAGACAGAGAGAGAGCATGAGCATGGGAGGGGCAGAGAGAGGGGAGACACAGAATCCAAAGCAGGCTCCAGGCTCTGAACTGTCAGCAAAGAGCCTGACGCGGGACTCAAACCCACGGACTGTGAGATCACGACCTGAGCTGAAGTCAGACGCTTAACTGAGCCAGGTGCCCCTAAAAAAAGCAACATTTTAAAAAACTGAATTACTCAAAAGTAAACTGATCCTGACCAATAGCACAGACTCATGACAGGTGCCAGTAACTATGGCATCTCTCCATATAAGATAAAACCAGCCAGTGTCACATAACGGTCTTTCAGCCAATTAATTTTGCGAACAGGTAAACATTTCAGCTTTCATTTATATAAAACTTTAAATTTAGAAAAGAAAGCCTCTTAAACCTACAGTGCTATTTATATGTACAGATGTTAGTACAGTATTCACTGATGGCAAAACTGGCTTGTAAGGGTGGTCAGTTAAGAGAGTTCTCTCTTCTAGAATTAGATTATCTAATAACCCTATCAGCAGCAAACTGCAGTTTCAACAAATAAAGTTACTCAAAAGATAGTGGAAAAATAGCCTTATACACTAAATTACAGCTTACGATTTTTCTTGGCTCCTTTGTCATTATCGAGTAGTGGAAAGTAATTAAAAGATATAGTCTTAAAAAAAAAAAAAAAAAAAGAAGACAGTCTTCAAACAGACTGGATTCAAATCCTGACTACCTCTTAGAAAATGTCCATGAACAAGGTTAGGTAAACTCTCTGAGATTTAGTTCCCTCAGCTATATAAAGGGGATAATATCCAGCCAATATACCTATTCTGACTGGCTAAATACCCACTTTGCTTATCAGAGACCCATGCCATACTGGTGTTATTAAATATTTTTAACATCATTCCTATTTCTTTGCACATAGTAAATCCTCAATAAATGACAGCTATCATTATTATTATTCGTAAAAGTTCAGGGGCACCTGGGTGGCTCAGTTGGTTAAGTGTCCAACTTCGGCTCAGGTCACAATCTCGTGATTTGTGAGTTTGACCCCCACGTTGGGCTCTGTGCTGACAGCGCAGAGCCTGGAGCCCGCTTCAGATTCTGTGTCTACCTCTCTCTCTCTGCCCCTCCCCTGCTCAAGCTCTGTCTCTCTGTCTCTCTCTCAAAAATAAATAAACATTAAAAAAAGTTCAAAATAGAACATAAGCAAAAAAATAAAATATGTATACCTACAAATATACACATCTCTATTACACATGAACTGCACATAAACTACTGAAAACAGCCACATAATTTCTTAATTTTGACACCTCTGAGAATCAAAAAGTCATCAACCTGGAGGTGTCTGGCTGGCTCAGTCAGTAGAGCATGCAACTCTTGAGCTTGGGGTTGTGAGTTTGAGCCCTATGCTGGGTGTAGAGTTTCCTTAAATAAAAAATAAAAATAAAACGTCCAGTGTTCCGGTAAATTAATTCATACCCAGATGTGAAAGGAAGAAGGCTAAAATCCTTGCTAGTAACAGAAAAATATGAATATAAAATAAAAAGTCATTAATCTGAAAAATTCTGAGTATAATCTTTGGCTACAAAGAAAAGGTCAGGAAGATGAACTATGCATCTTCTGGGTCTCAATCAGTACATAACATATCAGGGTGCCTGGGTGGCTCAGTGGTTGGGCATCCGACTCTTGATTTTGGCTCAGGTCATGGTCTCACGGTTCGTGAATTCAAGCCCTGCATCAGGCTCTGTGCTGACACATGAAGCCTGCTTGGGATTCTCTCCCTTTCTCTCTGCCCCTCTCCTACTCATGCTCTAAGTAAATAAACTTTATTTAAAAAAAAAAAAAAAAGAATATATATATATATATATATATATATATATATATATATATATCATATCAGAACATCGTAGTCTGGTGAACAATATAGGCCTACGCATTCTACAGCAGTGTGTATTCCCAAGTGTCATGAAGAAAAAAATTAAACTACCTGTTTCTAATTACTTGTCCTCAAATATTACTTATAAAAAAGCTTTAAAAAATTACCTTTTTTCTTTCAGAAGGTATGATGCTTTCAGATAAAAAAGGGCAAGTAGCAAAAGAATTTCGAAAATCTAGGGCTCGCTGTAGTTGCTCCTACAGAAAGAAATACAAAACATAACCTTCAAAAAATGTAAAATAATTTGAAAATCAATTCAGAGTGACAGTAATCTAGAATACTAATTACTTTCCATATTCTAGCTACCTCACCAATATTCTGGTACCAAAAAGAGTTGTTTTTAAGCCATTACTTACTCGGTAAGTGCTGATAACAAAATGTGTCCTTTGACGAATTCTTTCTGGTCGTTCTAAAGGATGTGCTGAAACAGGAGGTGCCTTTTCAAATAAAAATTCAGAGCCACAAGGAGAAAGCTGTAGTCTGGAACCATCAGCATATTGCACTTGCACGGAATCATCTTCATAAAGTACCATTCGCACTTCAGCTGCCATTACTATGACTACGGATAAAATGTCCTTCCAAGGAGAAGACTGAATAGGAAACAGGGTAGCACAAATTGTTCCCTTAATGTACAAAAGTTCTATCATAAAAAGTGAATGCATTTTCTAAGAACATAAACAAAACATATTTTCGTTGCATTTATTTTTTGGGGGGGAAAAGTGATTACTTTACTACATACTTTTAAATGATCTGAAATTAACAACCTTAACAGAATGCCTTACCCCCTAGAGCTTTACTCCAGGGTGGGAAGATAACCTAGAGGGAGAAGAAAGCCCACCTAGTTATAACTGCCTTTACAATTTCAATAGCTTTAGTTCTCCTGAAGCTTAAATTCTGTAAATTCTATGCTCAGTAATAATTTCAAATAAAAGGAAATTCCACCTTTGCATAAGAATACAGCAAATCATTTGTAATGCATGCAAAAGGCAGGCCAAAACTATCAGGCCTAAGAAAAAAGAGTACTGAAAAAGAAATCCCAATACCTGGATTTTTGTCCCTAGTCTGACATTAAGGAAGAAGTTCCATGTCACTACTGAGCAAGTTAATTAATCATAGAGTGTCTTAGACTCATTCTTACTTCACTGAATTCAATTTCTTTTTCCCTACCTTTAGAATGTGTCATCACCTATGCTTTCCATATAGGGAGGACTGAAGGGGAATTAGAGGGTTGGGTTCCTTCCATTCATACTCTACAATTTACTAGACTAGTTAAATGCCTCAAGTTGTCTGTTTCCCTTATTTGTAACATGAGGGACAGTAACAGGATTGTTGCAAGGATTAAACAAGGGAACACATTTGCCAGTCCCAGTATTGCAATGTCGAGTTCAATAAATCTTATGATTCCTTTCTAACACCAACCCCATCCTCTCTGACACTTACCCACCTCCCTCTAGGACATCATCCTTTTTAAGACTTTCCTTTCTAAACACTAACCCAACCCCTTCTAGAACATTATCTTTTGCCACTCAGGTGATCAGCTTTCACCTGACAGAAAAAAGTAACGTTCCTCAGTTTACCTTTTTCCTACCAAAAAACTCAAGTAAAGTATCCACTCATTATCTACTTTCACTCCCATCCATCTTCAATCCATTGCAATCCAGTTTCCTTCCACCTTCGTGCTGGAATTGTTGCACTGATTCAGAACTGTCACCGATGTCTCCCTGCACCCAGTAACTTCAGTCTTCATCCTACTAAACTGGTCACTGTGATAGTGTTATCTACCTTTCTCTGCACCGAATTGTGTTCCTCTGCCTTTTTACTTTTTTAAAAAAAGCGGGGGGGGGGGGGAGTGCCATGGTTTACCCCACCACATCTACCTGTTTTTGATTTTTTTTGTTTTAAGTAGGCTCCCCACCTGACGTGGGGCTTGAACTCATGATCCTGAGGTCAAGAGTCACATGCTCTACTGACTGAGGCAACCAGGCACCCCTACCTCTGTTCTTAGTTTAATCATTCCTTTTCACCATTCTCTTAAATCAAGGATTCGAGACCTGACCTCAGTTCCCATTTCATCTCTTCTTACTATATACACCCGTGTTGCTTTTACATCCACCCTTGGTTTTTAAAAGAGTCTTGGGGCGCCTGGGTGGCTCAGTCGGTTAAGCAGCCGACTTCGGCTCAGGTCATGATCTCGCGGTCCAAGAGTTCGAGCCCCGCGTCGGGCTCTGTGCTGACAGCTCAGAGCCTGGAGCTTGTTTCAGATTCTGTGTCTCCCTCTCTCTCTGACCCTCCCCCATTCATGCTCTCTCTCTGTCTCGAAAATAAATAAACGTTAAAAAAAATTTTTATTTAAAAGAGTCTTACCCCCTTTCAATGTATGTAATCGGCTACATATGACTGGCCTATAATCTTCTGTAGAATATGTCAGAATATAAGTAAACATTAAACCATATGGTCTCTCCTGAGGAGAGCCACACAATTTTATTTCTTCTCTCTAGAGAACTTCCAAATCCACCAGATCCCTCCCAGTGCTTCCAGCTGCCTGATAGACCTCTCTTCATGTTCCACTCAATCCACATGACCAAAATGGAACATAATCACTCCCACCAAAGCAACTTCTGCAACGTCCCCTAATTTCACTTTCATTCTTACCTCCCTCAAGTCCAGGCTACATACAATAGCCACAGAGATCTTTTAAAATAAAAATGAGATCTATCACATGCTGGCTCACAATCTACCATTCTGCACTTACATGACATTCCTAACCATGGCCAATAACAGCCACATAACGTGGCCCCATCTTCCTCTCCAAATGTCATCTCATAACTCTCTCCTTGCTCAGGACACTTTAGCTACACTGGCCTTTTTAATGTTTTTAAAACAGGATGTTTCCTATATCAGAACCTTTGCACTGTTTTCGGCTTAGCCTGTCCTTCCCCTGGCTTATCACATGGCTGGCTCTTTGTCTTTTAAGCTTAAATATCACTTCCTCAAAGGCCTGACTTTATTGTTCCCAGTCATCTCCCAATCACTTTTTATCCATTTCATCTTTCTTACTCATAGCATCTATCACTATCAAAACTGATTCTATTCATTTGATCGCTTTTTGACTTTGCCCACCAGGGTATAAACTCAATCAAACCAGGCCTCATCTGTCTTACTCACCATTGTATCCCTGGCATTTAAAACAATAGTTGGCAAATACTAAGGGTGCAATAAATATTTATTTAATGATGAAAGAATAAGCAAGTGAATTTCAAAATTCTTGTTCCTCCTGAATTTGCAATTTAAGTTAATGGCATCTCAATGTTAGCAATATTTCTCTCCACAGCCCTGTAACATGTCTTGTTGATTTGGTAGGTTTCTTTTATGAACCCGGCTCCTTTTCCATTTCAGTTCATCAACTTTCCCCTTCATTTCTGCAACTATCTGGAACCTTCTTCCAGTTTCTTCCCTCTCCAATCCATTTCCAGTATTGCTGTTATAGGAAACTTTCCACTATCCAGACCATACCAACCATTTTACAACACTTGATTACATACTTGTTCGTTTAGCGAGCAATATTCATAACAATACATGTATTTATACTGCATATATGTAAACATATATAGAGAAATATAGTTAATACATATAAATAGAAATATATATCTCAGATGTCTACTTGCTATTTAAGAAAAAAATAGAAATATATGTGTGTGTGTGTGTGTGTGTGTGTGTGTGTATATATATATATATATATATATATATATATATATATATATCAGATGCTATTTCAGAAAAAAATAAAAATTGCCGAATGGGAAAAGATCTCTGTTTGGCCAAGTTTTTAATTAAAAAAAAAAAGTTAGAGATATAGTTGTTATTTACTTAAATAACAAGCATACACAAGAAACAGTGGAATATTTAAAGTTCCCAGCCTATCATAAAAAAACATAATCCGGCTCCAACCCACATTTCAGCTTCATCTTTACCATCTTATTCCTGTTTGTTTTCACCACCCAGTACATTACGTCACAGTATATTTAACAATCTCCGTACTTGACAAGTCTGTACTTGACATCAATTGGACCTCATTTTTCAAAATGGCAATATGTAGTTACAGAAAAAGCCTCACCAAAACAACCACCAACGTCTTGGATTCAACACGGCAATTCTGAGATGAAAAGTCGCGGAAATAAGGCCAATCAACGGCCCCTGTGCTTTAATTTGCCAAAATGCTTGAAGTCTGCCCACGACTGCTTCTCGATGGATATTTCATGAATCTGACAAATTACCAACAAGTTATGTTTCTTGATGAGAGAAAACAGTGACAAGCGCAGAGGAATAAGGCCACAGGGAGAATATTTTTAGCCGAGACGTTCGTCTAGTCAGTAGCGGGAGAGAAGCTGAAACGCCAACCACCTCCCCGCAAAATAAACACAGGAAATCAGCAGTTCAAATCTTCCCTCAACCCGCGGAAGCGTCTTTCCTCTCCAAAAGACAGGAAGTCCCGCCCAAGCACGCCCTCTGTTCCGGGGGCCAATCCGTCGAGCGCCCAGCAAAGGACGGGACCGGAAGTAGGGGAGGTGGGCGTTCCCAGTCCTGAATGTGGTTGCTTCCTCTTTGATCTTTACTTCCGATACTCAAAGGTTGGTACCCGCCCCACCTGGTTGTGACTCCTCCCGTGAGGACCAACATCTGATAGCTCAGCCAAGAGCTAACCACATGGGTGGATTTTAGTGGACTAACGCTTGTTTAATCTAAACAAAAATGATACCTTAATAAAGCTGTAAAAAACAAAAAACAAAACCGAAAAAACTTGGGTCAAAGAGACCTCTTCTTTTTCTAATTTGGTGTCAGAAAATATCTTTCAACTATGTATCTGCGCTTTTTTCCTAAGTAGCAAGTAGATGTGTCCGATAAATTTATTGTCATTAAGTATTTATGGAGAACCTACTATGTGCTGGGCACCTTAGAAATAAGGCAGGGAGTGAGACCCAGGGTAGAAGATGAGGACCAGAGATGAACTGGAAAGAAAGGAGTAGAAAGTAATTTGATCACAGTTGTAGTAAGTGTTCCTAAAATAGAATACAGAGGTCTGTGAGAGCATGTAGTGGACAGACCTGAGGCTGAGGAAGTATTTCCAATGAAATCCAAAGGGTAGGTAGGTTTAGCCAGGTACTGTGGGGGTGAAACTGTTTCAAACAGAGGTAACACAGGACCCTGAGGTCCAAAGGAAAGATCTTGACCCTTAAAAAGCTAGTTTGGTTTAAGAACGGTTATAGAGAGAGGCTTTTAGGGGAGAGAAAGCCTGAAGGGGGTGATAGAGATAAGTAAGGGCTAGATCATTATGGTTTTATGAATTATGGATTCTATCTTAAAGGCAATGGTAGGGGTGCCTGAATGCCTTAGTTAAGGGTCCGACTCTTATGGTTTGTGGTTTGAGCCCCAAGTCTGACTCTGCACTGGCAGTGTGGGGCCTGCTTGGGATTCTCTCTCTCCCTCTCAGAAATAGACATTAAAAAAAAAAAAAAAAAAAAAAAAGGCAATGGTAAACTATTACAAGGGCTTTAAGCAAAAGTGGCAACAGCAAGGAATGGGGAGAAATCTAACTCCTTACATTCATCTCCATTTTTGAAAGTCTGATAAGCAAATTGACTTCAAGCTTATGTAAAGTATAATAAGGGGACCTTCAGATACCATGTTTTCATTGACCAGTAACATCAATTTGTATCACACAGTACTTAGGTCCTATCCTGTTCCCACCTTTTTCCCCCTCTAATGACTAAGAACCTCCTATTTGTTAACCGTCTACTACAAGGGGGTTTTTATGATGCTATTTGTACTTTAGAAAGATACCTGGAATAGCTGGGTAGAGAATGGATTGTAGGATGTAGGAACAGATGTGGGGAGCCCAATAGTCTGAAAAAGCAACAGGAAAGATGGCATTTCAGACTCAAGATTAGACCGTGAGTCTGGAGAGCACAGCTCCAAGAAATACTTAGATCAATTCTATAGTCTTGGGGATGACTGAACAGGCATTGAAAACAGTTCCAGCAGTTCTGTTGGAGCAAGTGGATAGGTAGCAGTGCCATCAGTAAGAGGGATGCAAGAAAACAAAGTTTAGGGAATAGCATGACTTAAAGTTTGTGAGTCATCCTAGTGGAAATGGCAAGTTAGCAAAAAGTGTAGAAACAAACCAATCCGGAAGTCAGTGTTGATAGCTGCTAACTGAAGCTTTAGGAGAGGATTAAATAGCCCAAAGATACAGTGACAGAAGAAAATGTTTAGGAGTGGGCTTTGAGGAACACCAATACTCAATAGATTAGCTAAGGGAAGAGAATCCCACAAACACTGGGGAACCACATAAAGCCAGAAAGGCTATTCTATTCCAGGTGCCTAGAGGTTTTCAATTTTGGTGTCACTTGTGTCGGATATTGCCTAGAGAACAAGCTAAAGAATCAAGTATCTACTTTAGTGGCATAAATGTAATCAGCAAGGGCTGTTGTATGTAGTGGCAGCAGAAGCTATGTGTTTGAAGGGCAAATAGGAAGTAGAAGAAAATGGGATATTTGAAAAATCTCACTAGAAAGCATAGAACTGTAGTTGGGAGAGAAATGTTAAGGGCCAGATTTCTCTCAAGAAGAATGACATGTTTGACAGCTCATGCAAAGAGGTTAAAAAAAAGAAAAAATACAGACTAAGTAACAAGAGAGCTCATGAGTCAGAGGGCACAGGTTTTGGGCACATGTGGAATACTTGGCCTTTAAGAGGAGGGATACATCCTGTACAAGAGGAAAAATGAAGTGAACGCAGATGCATTTGTATACATCTGCCCAATTTCTTCTGTGAAGCAAGTCCTTAGGGGATGAGGAGCAAATAGAGTGGAGAATTTGAGATAAACAAGGTAATAAACACAGATCGCTGGCAGTGCTGACAGCCTAGGTGGCGGTTATGAATTTACACTGGCACTAACCTACCAGAAAACATGGCCTCCAGCTGCCTGGGTGAAGCAGGTCCATCCAGGGTTGGTGCTTTGCCAGGCTGACAACACAGTAGCAGTATACGTGACCTCAAATTATTTACGTATACCAAAGTCTAGTCAGCCAAAGATCACCAGGCTCAAGCCAGCAGGCTCTTAAAATAGGGACTTGTAAGCAAGGGAGCAAACTCCAGAGAAAAAACAAACGGCGTGCTACACCAGGGGGAAGAGGGCACCGACTGGTAAGATGTGGACTCCTGCTGAAGGATTCTGAGCAAGTTCTGAGGGAAGGGATACTGGTTCTGTGTTGGATGTTGTTTCTGAAGCAGGATTAGAAGCAGGGATTAATTAGGGATGTGGTGCTGTCATGAGGGGAGGACTATTTAGCAATTGGGTGTCCCCAGGAATAGATGGGTGGGATAGCAAAGCAGGTCTGAAGACAGCATTGGTAACAAAGCAGTGGCCATGCAAAGGGTCACGGTGGCAGTTAAAATTGCATGACTTCGGGGAAAATGTGTCCTGTTAACTTTGCAGCTGGCTTTATCTGTGTCTGTCCTCCCAGACTGATTAACAGCAAGGGTACTTTTATTTCAGTGAGAGCAGATTTTCAGTCCTTCAGTCCTGAACAACTTTTTACTCTTTCATACTAAGTATCATCTTCTCTTGCTAAGTGTGATTTTTTTTCTTAAATGAGAACCTCCTCCATATCCACCTGTCCTATAGTTCATGAAATACCTAGTCATTGAATTGCCCCTTTCTGACCATCTCCAATCTAGAGTGAAACTCCAGTTTCTTAGGCCCTCTCCCAAATTATTCAACCAAAGCCCAAACCCCATGATGGGTTCTAAACACTCTCTCACTGACACACCCTACAGTTCCCCTTGGTGTGTATTCTGCTTTACTGCAAAAGTACTAAATCCAACCTGTTCAGATACATGTGTGTTCCTGGCAGTCTTTGGCTGGAAGGGCACTGAAAACAAAGACATAAGGTCAGAGTTGACGACACAAGAGCCAGATTTTGCTGGTACAAACCAATACTTGTGCTTTGTTACCAGAACAGAAGCCTAGGACATTCATTAGCACTTTTGTGTCCTTGCTCACTGGAGACCTACAAGATCTTAGGACCCATATTTCTGTTGAAGATACAGCAATTCTAAAGGCCAACAATTACAGCACTGGCCATCTCTTCATGATATACTGTTGCAGTTTAAAACAGGTCCGCATATTTCTTAATGGCCTCCTATCTGATATGGCTTTAATGACTCACTTAGAACCAAGACTCTAATGGAAAAAATGCTGTGTGCACCTTCCAGATGCAGCTTCTTCCTAGGTCTTCTACAATGCCCCCTCTCAAAATCCAGCTGCCATGTTTGTGAAAAGTCCAGGCCACATGGACAGGCCATGTGTAGATGGGTCTGGCCAAGTAATATCTTCAACTCATCTCAGCCCAGTCATCAGCCATGTGAGTGAAGAAGACTCAAGATGATTACAGCCCCCGGCTGTTGGAACTGCCTCCAGCAGTTTTCCTGGTTGAGGCCTCAAACATTGCAGAATAGAAAAACAAGACACAAACCCACAACTATCCCTATTGTGCACCATCCAAATCACTGAACCAAAGAACTCCTAAGATGCTTATTGTTTGAAGACACTAAGTTTGGGTGGTTTTTTAGGCAGCACTAGTTAACTGGAACACACTGGAAGTGAACCAGGGCCTATTGGTACCTGTTGAGTATAGCAGTGGTGAGTGACAATGAGCTAGTGGACAAAGCTGGACGGTTATTCACAGAGCAACTGCTAGAAGTTTATAGCATACTCAGCTATGATGTACTTGGTCCCTGGTCTAATGTACTGCCCCTTCCTTACACCCTTTTCCCCACCCCCAAGATTTACACTGAGTACAGTCCTTGGAGAACTGCAGATGAAGGTAATTATCTACCATGTCGCAGGAGCCAGCCATTCTGAAAAAGAGAATCCTACTACAAGTTCCAAAAACCCCAACTATGTATATACTTCCCTTTTACAATAAGGAATCTAAAAAGTATTTTACATTTGTTAATTTTCCCAAGCAGACTTGTTATTGAACTAAATAACACACACACTGAACAGAATATCTCCTCTCCTAGTATAGTTTGATTTCAAACCCTTTTACAATGTCACATAAAAGTTCAACAGATATTCTTTAATATCAGGATATCACTCCAAAAACTTAGAGGAAACAAAACTATTTAAATTTTATTTTCAAAGTCTAATTTTAATCCAGACTGAACAAACAAGCAGAAAAGTGAGAAACCTAACTGTATTAGCAGACACAGATGTACCAAATGTAAAACAGTGGGTTATTAACAGAACTATTTACATGCATTATTTACAAGCAATCCTTTTGTACAGAAGTTTTACTTTTATAGTTAGTTGGAAAAAGACTTGACGTTAGGTAAAAATATTTTTAAATAGGGCTGAGGTGGTACTACATTATAGTAAAAGTATTAGAAAAGTGATCCTCAAGGTGTATCAATTATAAAGCAGATGAAAACCTGAATGACAAAGATCTAGTAAAATTCTCTAGTAAAAAAGTCAATGCAACTCATGCTACAAAATAAAAATGAAAGCCATATAAATAAAGCAGAATGTTGTTGGCTTTAGGGCAATGAAGTTAGAAAACAAACAAAAAACAACAACAACAAAAAAACTCAATTCTAGAATCGCAATAAATGCTCAATGAAGAATCCTGGTTGTTTAGTTGGGAGTTTTAAGTTTTTGTGGGGTTTTTTTTGACATGTTAAAAGCCCTTGGTATCAAACAGCATTTGGATATGTATATCGCTTAATGATATATTCTAAGACTTTAGTGCTAAAGATTTTCATGGTTGTGATTCATATCTGAAACCCATTCATTGAGACCATGTAAAACTAAATGAAAGCTATATACTCATCTAAAAAAGGATGCTACATTTTGCAATAATATGTATTTCCAGCCTAAAACTTTTTCCCTCAAGAAAAGTAGAATTTAAAGGATAAGCTTCTAACCAACTAGCAAAATTTACTTTCAACATTTCATTTATTTCAAAATCGATTTTATTGCAGCCAAAACAGTGGAATTAACTGTACATAATAAACTATTATATATATATACACATTTTAAGTTATAGGGAATAAAGTTTATTTTGGCAGATAGTGTTAAACAAAATTAAAGTTGCATACATTAGTAACATAACTCAACATCCTTAATTTGGTATAAGTGTGACACATTTTCCTGCTTTCCTGTGTTCTGCTAAATCGCCATAACCTAAACTGCTTTATAAAACTGATATGTTGAAATTTAGCTTTACTGTTTTCGCTTACGCTCTGATTCCAAACAAAACTTTTCATAAGCTTCTTCTATCTCTGGGTCCATCTCATCATCAATATCATCCAAGTATCTATGAAAGAAGTAAAGATGATTCATAAGTTTAATGTTTTTCAATTCAGAAATATCTAAAATGCTAAACCACACACACACACACACACACACACACACACACACACACACAGTATGGTACTGTAACTATCTTAGACTGTTAGAGAATGCATGTACTTTCCTGAATCACATACATGTCAGCCCTTAGACAACTAAATGCCTTATCTGGGAAATTCAATTTTACACCGGATTCTGAGTCTCTTGTGTTTGAAGTTAAGCTTCTGTCATACTTTTAGACATAAATTAAAACTTAAAAATTTAACCTAAGTAATCTCTACACCCCAAGTGGTGCTCGAACTCACAACCCTGAGATCAAGAGTCTCATGCACTACCGACTGAGCCAGCCAGGCACTGTGACACATGTTAAATTCTTAACCTAACCTAAAAGTTAATTTAAATGCTTGAACTATAAATTTGGGGGCTCAAGATTAGCATTTTCATAAATTTATCTTATTAACAATCACACTATAATTAGAACATAATTTCAGATGTACCATTTATCTCTAATGATACATTTTATGTCTACTTATCAGAATGGTATTCCTGAAATAATTTAGTCACGTTCCCATTTATTTGGAATCACTTTCATAATAAGCTACTTTCGAGATCATCTATCTCAGAATTTTTTCAACTATTAGGTAGTTTAAAATGATGGAAAACAAAGCTTTCCATGGTTAAGTATGGGTGGAAAGTTTAAAATGATTATTGATTTAATAATATACATTCTTACTGAAAACCCACAGCCATCTTAAAAAGACAGGTACTACTATCATTTCCATATTTCTCATCTCCATTTTTTTTTTTAAAGTAATCTCTATGCTCAATGTGGGGCTTGAACTCACAACCTCGAGATCAAGAGTCACATGTTCTATGGACTCAGCAGCCAGGCACCCTTACCATCTCCATTTTAGAGATAAAAGAAAAAAGACTTTGGGAGGTTAAGTAAATACTGTAAGATTTGGGTAAGTGTGTGGCACAGCCAGAAATATTTTCCCTTTTCTATACTTTTCCTCTACAACAACATGCTATCTATGTGTCTCCCCACCTCGCAAAAACCCCTTGCACTACATGTGTGACGAAACTATCTTGCCAGTTCTATCAACTTTTTCATTTTGTTCCTCCATTTCCAGTACAAGGCCATGTGCTGAAATGGCCACCAGTGTGTTAGTGTCAGAGCATGTAATACTGACCAAGCAAAACTTCACAGGACAACCTGAAATTCAAGGCCAAGAACAATTTGAACTTACAGTGGTATACCCAGCAGGGGTGAACCTTCTTAACGGTTTTGGAGTCCTTACATCCCTGTTATTATTATTATTTTTTTTAATGAACTACTATGTAAAAGTATGGTAATATTAGAAGATCTCAAATGGACTTAAGATTTCACTAGATAGCAGAGAAAATAAAGGTGGTTCACTTTAAAACCTACAGCACACATGAAAGAGGAGATAAGAAAAATTAAGTCAGATTTAGTTCATTCATTCCTCCACTTAGGAAGAGAACTTGAGTAACTTGTCCAAATTCGTATAAACTATTAAGAGCTAGAACTAAACCTCTCAAGTTCTTGGTTCTTCTGTAACCAAACACAATGCAATCTGATGGTAAGGGTGTGACAAAAGTTTCTTTTATTACAAATAATAGCAGGGAGAGAGATAGAGATATGTGAATATCTCACACCTTCCCTTTAGTCCAAACACTATTATGTCATTATCGGTGTTCTCCTTAATCTTAATTTATCCTTTAACAGCTGAGATCTGAGCTTTTTACTGTGTGCCAGGAGGTGGTTCTAGGTTTCTCACTTAGTCCTCAAAACTCAAAGAGGGGTCTGCTATCCCTACTTTACAGATGAAGTAACAGGCATAGCACCTGCCCAAGATCTTACAGTATTCGAGCTGAAGTAATCTACTTTATAAAACTACGCTTGAGTATACTACTATTTTAAGTTTTTCCCCTTCAGATATATATAACGTTTCAGAATTGTAGTTTATGTGTTCTAATAGGATTTCTTGAAAGTTTTTGGTAGACAAGTAGTATGTACATATCACTGT